>NC_054055.1:27836961-37836961 GCF_017639655.2 Falco naumanni | reverse complement strand
CCACAATTCTATACCAACACTCTTGCTTACCATTATGACAATACCACTCCTCCCCCCACCCCCCAGTAATAAAACAGAGATATCTGCGTTTTTCTTAGTTCCTTTGTGTCCTCTTCACTGACCTTGCGGTAATAATTAGCATTTCTTGGATTTATCTTTATGGAGTTATTGATACCACTTAATGTAACCACTTACATATGTGAGGTCATTCACAAACATGTTTATTGGTATCTCTCTGCTGCCTGACAGCATTGTTCACATTGAATGTCCAAAGTCAGATTCCCAAAGATACAGGTGGTTTTTTGTTCAACTGCTAGTGGAGTCTGGCTAGAAAGCTTACATCTCTAACAGCAGTGTGATTCCCTAAGGTCTACAGCAGGCAGGATTGACATTGGTGATATGTGTCTAGACTTGGGGTCAGGTATTGTTGGCCCATTTCACTGCATAACATACCGTGATGAGCCACAGTTGCTGTGTTAGCCCCCTGAAACTGGTGTGCCAATCCTTTAATTTTTTTCTTGAGAACCAGTCTTGCCTCCTTGAGTCCTAGCAAAGTAAAAGGGTAAGTAATATATTTTCTAATCTTTCCACCTTTATATCTAAGCTCCTCAGCTTGAGCTGAGTTCAGCCTGTTTTCCCTTATCCTCCCACACAACTGAATGTAGTGCTAACAAAACAGAAATCTGCTAAGAAGTTTTCCTCTAAACAAGCCCTACCAATGGCTTCTTATCCAGAGAAGGCAACACCCCTGCTATCCCTGTCCTGGTCCACTGATAACTCCAGATGAAACCATTCTAAAGAGCAGTGCTTCTTCTAGAAGACTTCAAAAGAATTTTAAATGAGGTCACAACACTTTTTTCAGTTGCTTGAGCCTTCAGTTGAAATCAGAGATGAATAACAGCTCTGGACCTCTGCAAAGTCTAGTCTGTTTGCACTTTTAAATATGTCCATGAAATTAATTCTGGCTCAAAGAAGAAGTTTCTGCCTTTCCCATTGCTAGGTACTGGAAGAGGATTTTTTAATAATTTTCCCATAAAAAGACCCTGGTTTTTTTTACTTTCCATAAGCATCTTTTATTTCCCACTATTTAACACAAAATATTGAGCTAGAGAGAGTGACAGTGTAACCCTATATATCCTACTTATTTTCTTCTGTTCCCTTATGGTTTATTCAGGAGCTGGTCCTGCCTCCAGTGAAACCATCATCAAAACTCAATTTGACTTCTGGGAAATGGGAATACACTTTTAAGTGGCTATTAATTCCAATACTGCACATGCAAGATCATTTCCAGGACATCCAGAAGTACCTTGTAACAACTACCTCCATTTATTCATACAATACAAATAAATAAGTAATTCCTTGTTCAGTAACATTGGTGTGATAATGAAACATTTCCTGCAACAATAATGATAAATTGTACTTAATTTTTTCTTTCTTAGAAAGGATGCCAAGGAAAGAGAATGTGTTTCTTAATAAGTGGAGGGTACTAGACCTTCCTCTTTCAACTTTTATGTGTAAACAGATGTTTTCCTTTCACTCACAGTAGTTTGAGTTATCCAGCTGATTTTGAGGGTGGTGTTTTTTCCTCTTTTTTTTTTTTTTTTTTTTTTCTGTTAGTGGTGGATAGAATTAGATGACTAGCATCCTGAAAGCGGCACATCTTTAGATGAAATACTCTAGAGAAAAATCAAAGAATGTGAAGAAATGTTACATTTGACTCTACCAGAACTCTGTGTAAAGAGCTGTGGCTGATCAATACTGGTCCTATTAATTCCTATCCTGGACAGATGATCATTGCTTCTGTTCCCTCCCCAGAGCTAAATTACTTTGAAACAGCACAAAACTACTCACAGGAGTTAGTCTAAAGACATACAAAAATATTTTCTTCCATACTGTCAAGTATAATTCATAGTTTCACAAACTGAATAGAAGAGAATTTGGTTTTATATTGCACCCTTCATCAGCTCCAAGTACCCCCAAAGTAGTTTGTAATTTTGAATTATTGGAAGCACTGGTTGTGTAGTGACTGTGTAAGCAATAGCTCAGCAATGGTTATACAGAAACTTACATATTAGAACCTGTTTTACAGGGCAGCCCTCCTTGTGGGATTCTGTGCTTCCAACTGCATTGCTAACTAGCGATGGGCTGCAGGTGGTTTGTTTAAACATTTCATTTAATGGTGCAAAACATCCTTTACGCAGCAGTGCCCACATTAGGCATGAGTACGCATGCCAGTGAGCATGACGAAGGAACCATATTAAAGTAAATCTTTAGGTAAATATAAAGAACTAGAGCTTCAGCTGGTGAAAACTGGCATTGCTCCACTGATCCAAACACAACATTGTTGATTTTCACCAGCTGAAGATCTGGCTTTCAGTATTTTGACACTGAGCCAGGCCTCTTTCACCACTGTGTTAAGTCATTAAGCTTTATACTTGTGTGCAGTCCTATCAATTGGATTTAAATAGCTAATTTATCAATTCTTTCAGAGTTCAGTTCTGTAAAGAAGCAAGCATATTTACTAAGATTTTCCTCTTAGCTCATCTCTCAAGCAAGCAGAGAAGAAAAGTAAAGAAGGGAAAGCACACACAGTTACAATTATTCATCGTTTTACTTTTTTTTTTTTTATTAAGAAATCAAAATGAAGGGGGAAAACCAGCACTTAACACACATTCAGCAGAAAAATATATGAGATTCTAGTATCTAGCTTATTATTATATTTATTATCAATCCTTGTAAATATTCATCAGTGATGCCAATGCACATTTGAAGGATTGCTTACAACCACAGAATCCAATCATGCTATAAGGTATTGTCATGGTATTACAGTTAGCGGAAAGCTGTTAATGTTCCTCTGAAAAAAAAAAAAGAGGCACATCTCTGCCCTAAATACTTTGATGATTTGTGCCTCTGTCTTTCTAGCTAAGTGTACACTGCTCTTAAACAGTAGTTGATGGTCAACCTGCCTCCCCTCTAAACATCTGGCAATCTACAACAGCAATGACAATTCCATGCCAACAGCAAATAGATTCCAAGTGACGCTCAACAGACATTGTAGACATATCCATGCATCTTTCCATACTCCATCTTTCAAACAAGAACAGTTCATTACTTCGTTTGGGAGAGTACAAAAAGATGCTCACTCTGTTAGCATTTTTTGAGGATGTGGTGAGTTGACCTTGGCTGGCTGTCAAATGGCCACCCAGCTGCTCTCTCACTCCCACTCATCAATAGGACAAGGATAAAATAAGTTGAAAACACTCATGGGTTGAGATAGAGAGATTACTCACCAATTACCATCACAGGCAAAACAGACTCAACTTGGGGAAAATTAAAGTTATTGCCAATTAATAACAGAGTAAAAAAGGTGAAGAGCAAAGACAAAATCTAAAACAACTACCCCTACAAACTTCTTTCCAGGCTCAGCCTAACTCCTTCATTCTCAAGTCCTCTATCCTCTCCTCCCTAACCTGCTCAGCGTAGGCGGATGAGGAATGGGTCAAGAAAAAATGTGGATACAAACGTGGTAGCATTTACCTCATCAAACTTTAGACATCTGCAAACCAGTCACCTACAGCAGAACTGATCACTCCAGATACCTTTTACAATTCAAGGAGGGAGAAAAAGTTTCTTTTAGGGTGAAATTCTTCTGACCAAATATAGATGGACCACCTGAAAGTTGAATACTTCTACTAAATATGCTTATTTCTCTTTGGCAGTAAAGATAGCTTAACTTCCTTGTTTGGTCATATAAATTCCACCTCAGGTGTTTTATGGTCAGATTTCTATATATTTGAATGCTTAATAAAGACCATAAGCTTGATGTGTTAAGACATGCTGAGCAAGCGGAACTGCCTCTTCAGTATGAAATGCTGAATTTAGTCATAGGCTGGTGGTAATTAGTAAGCTAGAGTGAGAGAGAATGAATCCAATCCTTGTTCCATAAATATTGCAAAAATTTTATGTAAGCAGAACATTTTCAAACAGATGAACTTGAGAAGACCTGGTTTGAATACCAAATAGTCTATTGGTTAATAGATGGTTCTGGTGATATAGGTTCAGCTCCCTACAGCAGCATGAAAACTTAGACAGCATTTTCCAGGGGCATAGGTGCATGCTCTAACCAGTATATGCCTATGTAAAAATTGGAGAGGGCAAAAGGGAGTACATGCTCCACCAGTAGTTTCTAGGAGGTTCAACCCAACAGACATGATTTGAGAAGTCAGATGAATCAGTGTCAAATGAGCAATTCAGAAAAGAAACTATCTTGGTTTTACATACTGAAAGAGCTGAGAGATAAACCAGACCCTTGTTTGTTCAGTGCTCCCTAGATCTAGGCAGTTTTGAGTAGATATTTACGGTTCTTAAGCAACTTTAAAATGTAAATGTAGAGAGGCAACAGGTTTTGAATGCGTAGTTTGTAGTTCTTCAACTGCTATTTATTTTAGAATATATATTCTCATTTCTGATGTGATGTTAGAGCTTTTCTGCTTTTTATATATGTATTTTAATAGAAAACTTACAATTAAATAAGGTGAGTAAATTTGGGAAATTAGAGTTTCTAGCAAACAAAATTTGAGGGTCATTACCAAAGGAAAGCATACTTGCCTGTCTGGCATTGAACTGTGTTTGAATAGAGGAGGTCCAAATACCTATTACCATACCCTTTTCTGAAATTACTTTAATTTCACAAGAAGGGAGGTATTGGTCTGTACCATTGCAGAGTCATGTGCATTGACAAGGTGAAGACCTGGGTACTGTTCTGCGCACCCTGTGCTCTGAGATTCCCCAGGTTACTGCTTCCTTACTTCTTCATGTGGCCACTAGCTAAGTGGAGCTGTAGACAGAGACTCAGTGTTTAGCAAGCCATGATAATATGCCATCCTCAGCATGTCAAACATGGTGCATAGCTCAGAGTTCCCCTTATATGTATCGCTTCTGCTGCAGTTATAATTTATAATTTTTACAGTGCCCAAAAGAGTATTCCTAGGCAAGTGTAATTCAGCAGCCCAGCAGTTTCATTAGTGCACAGTCAGGCTCTTGTGTTCAACACATTTTATCTTTCACTTTGCAGTTCTTTGGGCAGGATGAATGCTTACATGTACAAAAGGAAATGTATTCCCTTTTTTAAACATTTCCTGCTCCCTGCTTCCATAATTCCTCACTGTGAGCAGACTTAACTCTTATCAAAAACTAACAAAATCTCCTAAGCTCTAAGGCAAAACAACTTTAACCTACCATATCAGTAATATCTATAAACTATTTCCCAAGTTGTTGCTAACAACTCAAGTATAGGGGCAGGAATCTCTTTACAGATTATGACAATCACTATTCCTGTGCTACATGCATAAAAATACACGTCAAGCTTAAAGTATTTCAGATGCAGAAATCTCATTATTCCCTTTTGCAAACACATCTTCCCTTGGAAGATAGACTCATAGCTGTTTAGCAGAGTCCAAAGTCTATATAACGGTAGAGACTTCCACTTTCAGTTCTGGGTTTGCATTTGTTTGAAGATTTTGTTTTGTGCTTATTTAAAACCTTTCCCCACTTATTTTTGTAACTTTTATTGGTAGCATCTTCAAAAACTATCCTCTCCCTACCTGCCCTTTCCACTGTTCTAAATATAAATGTAGGAACAAAGAAATACATATTAATAAGTAAAGAAGCACAGGTGTGCCTTACAGACAGTAAGTTTTTTAAAGTCCTTCCTGAGTTCTTGAATCACTGTCCCTGCATAATTTATACTGTGTTACTGTGTGCAAACACTGAACCTGGCCCACGAAGAAGGTATGTGAGCAGTTCAAAAAATAGACCTTGGACTTTCACAGCAGAGGGCATAAGCTATTTATTTATGTATTAATTATGAAAATTTCTGACCATATTTTCTAATCAAAGGAATGTGAAAGAGAGGCAGAGGGTATGTAGTTCATTATTGCCTTTCTACCCTCTTGTTTAGAGCCAGGGAAGCTGAGCACCGAGTCCTTTTCATTGTTGTTATCTTCCTATGCTTTTAAGACTTTCCTAAAGGAGAAAAAAGGAGACCAGTTAAAGTGGCAGATTCACGTACTGAAGGGAAAAAAGGGAAAATTAGTTCTTTGTGCTAACTGCATTGACTGAAAGCACAGCATAGTACACAGCCTGGTCCTGAGTACAGGTACATAGTGTGAACAGAACACAGACAGATCCAGAGAAGTGACAAAAAAGCCCAGACTTCTTTGGATGCAAAACAGCTCCACTCTGCTCTCCATGCTGGGAATGCACTCTGCATAATATCTGAACTTTATTCTCCAAAATGGTTAAATAAATCAACTTATACTAAAATGTTAGTACATTTTCCCTTCCCTGAGTAATATTACAAATTGTTTTTCTTTTTTCTTCCTTGAAGAGTAATGAACCCTTTGAACAGATCTGAGTGTGATGAGATATCCTTAGCTACCAGCTAAATGCCTACCCAGCTGTTCATTTACTCCCTGTGCTCAACAGGTCATGGAAAGAAAATAGTAATAGAAAGGTTCTGGGTCAGAGAGGTTGCATGCCAGTTACTGTCACCAGCAAAACAGACTTGTCTCAGGGGGGAAATAAAATAAAAATATTGCTAAGTAAAATAGATTTGAGGGGTGACAATCATAACAAAACACTAAAAACCACCTGTCCTTGCTTTTTCAGGCTCACCTTCCCTCCTTTCTTGCAGACTCCTCTATCTGATCCCCGCCTACCCTGAGTGGTACATTGGGGTTGGGGATTAGGGACCTGAGTCAGTCCATAACAGCTTGTCTCTGCTGCTCCTTCCTCCTTGCACTTTTCACCTACCCCTGCATGGGTCTTCCAGGGGCTGCAGGGAAATCTCTGCTCTGATGGCTGGAGCACTTCCTCTCCCTCCTTCTCCTCCGACCTCAGAGTTCCCTCTCAGAGTCTGAGAAAGTCTCTCAAACTTTCTTCCCCCCTGCCCCTTGACTTCTCCAGTGTTTTCCCTTTTATTAAATACACATTCCCTGAGGTGCCACCATCTTGTCTGTGGAGCTCATCCATGCCCTGCAGTGGGTCTGTTGGATCCGGCTGGAACCGGCTGTGTCTGGCACAGGGCAGCCCCGGCCTCTCCTCACAGAGGCTGTCCCTGCAGTGCTGCTGCTACTCCCCTCAGATCTCGCCATGTATACCCAAAATACTGAGCAAGTACTGGCATTTTGGGGGAGGGTTGGTTGGTTGGTTGTTTTTTCAATTATGAAAACGAGGAGAAAAAAGTCATGAAAATATTTGACTTGGGTTGAAAAAGAGAGTTTTGTCAAGTTTTCACAGAGGCACTGAAGATCACTAAAGCCATATTTGTCAAATGGAAACATTTTGTTTGATCTGCAATGAAACATTTTATTTCTCATTTCTTTAGACCTCTACCTATTTTCTTCTTTATCTGGTGCAATTTTGAAACAAAGTAATGATATTTTTTAAAAAATATTTTAAAATATGAGATTGAATATTGAAAATGTTGAGATTTTTAACACTATCAATTTGAAGCATTCCATTTTGGAAATGTCAAAATTAAATCTGTATGATTTTTTCTCTTTTACTATTTTTATCCCAGATTATGTTGGAGTGTAAGGGGAATTTTATAAAGATTTTCCCTCTCTGCTACATGGAAATGACTCATTCTGTGTTTTTCAGAATAGCAAAAAAAAAAAAAAAAAATTAAGCATCTGTATAAAGTTCATATTTTGAAATTGCAGTTATAAAGAATCATTTTCACCTGAAAGCTGAGAAGAATATATGTGACAGAACCAAAGGGGTTTCTCCTGAATAGAACACAGTTGTTTAAGATTTCAGTTCTGATGCCTCAACATTTTCTGCTAAGGGGGGGTGGGGGTCTAAAAATGCTCAGCTAATTTTTTTAAGTCATGTCGTGTCATTGCTGCACCTTCATTGACCCTGATTTATAAAGCTAGTTTTATCTTTCATGCTATGGAAACAGTGACAGTTTGATAGTCATATGCATAAAGTATCCAGCAGTGAAATGAAGTCTAGTCTAGGCTCTTTTGTTTTTTTTCAAGAAGTTATTTTCAGCAACAGTTTGTGGGTTGGGGGAATGTGTTGGAAGCCAGAATTATAAAACGATTTCCACAACTTCTGAAGTTTGATATCATTTGTTGACTACCCCAGCTCAGATGCTAATGAATAGAAGGGAATCCAGACTGCCTTCTAACTTGAAGGCGTGGTAATAGTGGAGTCATATATGCATCTTAAGCATGGGTTTGCACAAAATGTGGTTGTATATTTCTGGTTCTAAATTTTGACTCTACAAATCTGGCTATTTTCATGACCAAAGAATCCACTTTTTTTCCTGTAGCAAACTAAAGGTAGGAAAGAAAAAAGAAGGGAAAAAAATAGTTTATGGTACAGGCATATTCATGGATGTATTTGTATTTTTGAAATGTCTAACAAAATCTTGATCAGGTTGCTAGATTAAACCCATTTTTCTTGGCACAAAATTTGGCCTCAGCTTATGATTTAGAATACTCATCCCTTTTCATCACCTCCCTTGTAAGTTTTATGGTTTTGCTCTGAAATCTTTCTGGATATATTTTGTATCTCATCCAGCTTTTCTTTTTCCACTCCTCTTCTACAGTGTTTACATCTCCAACATGTCATGATTAAGGGGAAGAGAGCAGAACGACATGTAGGAGTATAGGAGTATTCAACTATTTTGTTTAAGCTTTTGGATGCCTATCTACATATTTGTTTGTTTTCAGACAGTTTTCATCATAGTAGCCTGAAGTGAACCACTTCAATAATTATTGACTGGTTTTCAACTGTTACCTGTCCTGGGATGGAATAGCAATGAGCATTACAGCTTTTCCTAGCGGGCTCAGGGAAGCCTGCTCACAATGTGAATAAGTCATCAATAGTCCACTGCAGGTACAGCCAGAATACTTTGTCAGGTGGATAGTTTCCTAGATGCAAACCGAATTATTTTATGCTTGGTTAGTTACACAGTATATTTCTATATTTACTTGTAACGTTATGCTGCATTTAGCTGACTAATGACTCAAGAACTTTATTTGTTAACTTCATCCAAAGCACCTGCTCAAGGTTTGCAATAATATGAATAATTTCTATGGAATTAACAAAGGAAAAAAACAATTTCAGCTTCACTACTTACAAAACACACCATGATTGCTTAATAAAATCACTGTAAAGATCTGACCAGAAGACTAGTCATTAGGGAGAGCAGGACATATTGATGGTACGACTCTCAGTGACACTTCAGGACAGATTTGCTAAGGTGAAGGTAAGATTCTGGGGCTGTAGCCAACCCATCAACATGCCCTTGAGCAGTATGGAGAAATGTGACGTGGCAGTAACCTTACAGCTGAGCAGTTGTGCTGACCATATTGAAGCTGGATCCGATCCTGATGTTGTTGATGGATAGATACTGTGGGATAGTTTGCCCCAGTCTTTTGACTTCCTTAAGGCATGTGCTACTCTGTGACAATGCAGAACAGCAGCACTCTTCCAACAGCATGTTAAAAGCTGTATTAGTATAAATTATTGTCTGTAAATATCTTCTAAAAAACCTGTGCTACATGAAAAACCTTAGCCTTCTCATTTTCAGTCTTGATCATGTTTATTCTGAGTGATAATTTATTCTTAACATGTAAACAAATAATTTTATGTAGTGACAATTAACAATGGAAAGGAAGACAGTAGCAGGACATTACCTTCCACAAGAGTATTGGCCAGGGCTGTAGCAAAGAGCGGGGGGGAGGGGGAGGGGACGGACAACACACGGGACCGACAACAACATTTCTTGAGAAATTAGAAAGTACTAGTTCCTATACCAACTTAAAGAACACATGTGCAAAGTATTATTATGATACAGTTTACTGGACAAGCAAATGCGTATCTCTATTCACACACAGTCAAGACCATAAAAATATCCTGTCTTCAGAAGATGGCATTTGATAATAAATCATAAAATCATAGAATCTTAGAATGGTTTGCATTGGAAGGGACTTTAAAGATCATCTAGTTCCAAACACACACACACACCCATGGGCAGGGACACCTTCCAGTAAAGAAGGTTGCTCAAAGCCCCATCCAGCCTTCCAGGGATGGGTCAACCACAACTTCTCTGGGCAACCTGTTCCAGTGCCTCACCACCCTCAGTAAAGAATTTCTTCCTTACATCTAATCTCAAGCTACCCTTTTTAAAATTATTAACCCTTGTCTTATTGCTACAGGTCTCACTAAAAAGTCTGTCTCCGTCATTTTTATAAGCCCCCTTTAGGTACTGGAAGGCTACTATAAGGTCTCACTGGACCATTCTCTTTTTCAGGCTGAACACCAACTCCCTCAGTCTGTTTTCATAGGAGAAGTTCTCCAGCCCCCTGCTCATCTTTGTGGGCCTCCTCTGAACTTACTCCAACAGGTCCATCTCCTTCTTATGTTGGGGACCTGAGCTGGACACTCCAGGTAGGGTATCACGAGAGCTGAGTAGAGGGAGAGAATCACCTCCTTTGACCTCCTGGCCACAATTCTTTTGATGTAGCCCAGTACATGGTTGGCTTTCCAGGTTCTGACCACACATTGCCAGGCGACATTGAGCTTTTCATGCACCGGCGCCCCAAGTCCTTCTCTTCAGGGCTACTCTCAATCAATCTGCCCAACCTGTAGTGGCACTGGGGATTCCCCTGACCCAGGTGCAGGACCTTGCACTTGGCCTTGTTGAACCTCATGAGATGTGCACGGGCCCACCTCTTAAGCCTGTCAAGGTCTGTCTGGATGGCATTCCTTCCCTCCAGTGTGTTGACTACACCACACAGTTTGGTGTCGTAGGCAGAATTCCTGAGGGTGCATTCAATCCCACTGTCCATGTCGCTGACAAATATGTTGCTAACAGCACCGGTCCCAGTACAGACCCCTGAAGGACACTACTCATCACTGCTCTCCACTTGGACACTGAGCTGTTCACGACTCTTAAGTGAAAACTATATATGTTAAAATGGTAAACTAAGCATATCAAATTAATTAAAGTAACAAGGGAAGTTGAACAAAGGATGTAAATCCTCTTCATGGATCTCTACCTGATGAGTTTAATGTTGTCATAATACCTCATCGGCGTAGAGTGCCAGCCATGTTAGACTCACACAACTGGAGAAGGAAGTGAACCTGGCATAAATTAAAATAGGTGATTTGATCTTAGTTCTTTACTATACATTAGTTTAAGTTCATAATTAATATTGGAAGGAAATAATTTTCTTCAACAAAACTTAAATGGTCTCATGTGGAGACAAGCTGAATTGACCAGTGAGCAGCTGACTTATATCAATATAAAAAAGTTTTCAAATTTAATGAATGCCTTTAAAAGTTGCATTCATACCCTCTGATTGTACAGTCTAGACCTAAACACAAAATAACAGAGGGTATCACATAAGTGTTTTATGATGTGCCTTCTTTATTGATGACTTCTGCAAGCAGAGAACACCCACAGCCCAGTCAAGTGACAGAGAAATTGAGAATGAATTTTCTCATATGAATTTGAAAAACATGCACTTGATAGTTTTCAAGGCTGTTTTCAGAACATCCACAGATTTAAAACCTAGCCAAGGTTTATCTGAGATCTGCCTGACCAGAGCATCCTGTTGTAAAGGAGAAAAAAAGAAAAAAGGGTAAGGGGGAAAAAAAAAAGCGCTTCATTTTCTCAAGGGACCTTATCATTTGCTAAGGTTTTTTTTCTTAAATGATTGCCCCTACTTAGCACCACTGTAGTCCTGCAAAAAGTAAGAACTGACTAGAAAATGTCCTGATCTTGAACTCATGTTTGAGGGAATAATCTCAGTGAATACAACAGGAGATTTTTTTGAATCAGGAATTTATAATCAGTCCTTCATTTATTGTCACAAATCTGTGTTTATTGTTCTGTGTTTCCATGCAAGGAAGTGACTTCTGAGTCCAAAGCTTCACTACTATTTACTATTCTAACAAACTCTAGTTTTTATTCTGACAGAAAGTATCACTTTATCTACACTGCAGGGAACCCGTGACTGAAAGGTTGTGTGTATTGTTAACAATCTAAGTCAAACAGATACCGGTTGGGGAGGTTTACATGGGAAGATCATAAGATCATTTAAAAGCTTTCTAACCTATCTGCCTCTCAGGGTTCCACTTCACTTCTTTACATTTTCATTGCTGAGAATTAATCCTTGTTTTGCTTTCCTGTTCCTTTGAACAGATAATGGATTGGATGAAAATATCACAAAATAGCTAGCTTTTACCAAACTCGTCCCTAAACAGTTAAAGTAACCTCCTCTGGAAAGAACAGCAGAATTTTGATGAATGAACACTGAATAGAAGGTAAAAAAAATATATTAGTTCAGCATTGGACTACTGAGACCATAGTTAGACCACATCTATATACTTCTAAAAGTATGCTGTATTATTCATTATTAATATTATAGGTCTATAAATAAAGACTAAAAGCATACTAAATTTTGAAATATGCTCTTACAGTTACAATGTTTTTTTCAATGTAAATCTACTTTCTAGAAGTATTAGAAAGTATTTTCTTTGTTAGTAAATGTAAGCAGCTAGACAAGGGGTTTCCTTTATTTTACTTCTTAAGATTTTCATTTTGTCCTTATTTTTTGCCTGTTCCTAATGCATGTATTTTGATCTATTTGATAGTATGTCTCTTCACTAGAAATAGTGTAGTGTTCTGAGATGTATGACTGCTAGGGCAGGGTACAGCTCCCTGGATCATAATCAATCAAAATGTATTGACCATATTATATTTAATCTTTGTTGATCAATTTACATCAACCCCAAGAATTTCTCAATTATATATGAGAAATTATGAGACCTTTTGGATTCTTTGACCTTTTGCATTCCAGAATTCTATCTGAAATCATCAACAAAAGTTTCATGACACCTGCTTTAGGAAGCTGATTTTCAGCATGTTGCTGTCTAAATAAAACTCCTTGCTATGGGATATTAGAAACACAATGTACTTTTTCACTTGTAATTCATATAGCTTTATTCTAGTTCCCATGCTTGCAATTGTATATCCGATATGTTGTGTGGTTTATATTTTGGAACTTAATTCCCTGCTGACTAAAGAACTGAACTAACTGTCTGACAGTTCTTTGCCTGTTGGAAACTTCAAATGTTAAGGCTGCTGAACTTCAGGAAGATTTTAACTTCATTGAAACAAAATTTCAGAACTGAATCTCAGATGTGAATGTCATTACATTTAAAAATATTTTAAATCCCTCTATAACTTTAAATACTATGACCTAAATTTATATCCACCCATTTTTCTTAGTATCCCCTACACACACATTTAAACGTGCACTAAAAATCATTGTCTTACCAAGACTATATATTTTCTTTCTGTTTTAACAAGAATGTAATTTTTGGAATCATAGGAATACAGTAAGAACTCCTATAAGAAAGAGATTTATCAGCTTCATGGTGTTTTGCATTTATTTATAGCATGTTCTCTATCATACACATTAGCCTGTGCTAAGATTACACAGGATAAAGCAAGAGCATATAGAGTATCTCTAACTTGGTTTCAAAAGCAGCCTATGACAAATAAGCATACCATAAAAATCAAGATACTACATGGACTACTTCTGGGGAAAAAAATTATATATATATATGTATTTTCACAAGAATCTGTCTTTTGCTCTCATTTAAGCTCCATAAGTAGTATTATGCTTATAGGAGTCTGATTTGAATTTGAAACGAGAAAATGAATAGTAATATGCCATTGTCTTCATTTAATATTTGCATTATGTCTCTACTTCAAATTCTGTGTCCTCTGATTAAAAAATGTAATCTCAAAAAATGTATAAACTACGAAGAGATAAAGAAAACAAAATAATATTAATCCCTTTTCACTGCTGGAAATTGAAAGAAAGAAGAAGTAAGGGGGGAGGATTACCAGTATTTGTCTACTTTGATTTATAAGTTTAAGCATAAATTGATCATCCAGATCCCACAGAAAGCGTGTCTGTAACTTCAGTTCTGTCTCCCCTACCATAAACAACTGAAGTGTTATAGAAAGAGTAAATATCTTCAACAGCTGTCTACCAACTCAAAGAAAGCTAGTATTAGACATGGCCATACACTGACTTTGCAGACAGCTCTAGAGACAGAGGGCGATAGGTATCTTGAATCTCAGTAGATTGGTAGGCAGGTGGCAGGCGCATTCCCACCTGTGAGCATGTATGGGCATAGCTCAAATGGCTGCCTAGGGAAGAAGGACACACCTAATAAATCTATGCACCTGCATGTCCAGATAGTCAGAGTAATTAGGTAGGTTGTATGACTGTATGGGATTAATGAGTTTCTGGCAGTTAAAGGTTAGGTAAAGGTAGATAAATTAAGGTAGGGGTTAGGTAGAGTGTAGGTGGAGTGTATATAGCACTTTGAAAGAAAGCAATTGGATGAAGTCATTAAATGGAAACATGAAATGTTTTCAGAACATGAGCTCACCAAAGGGAAAATTTCCCTAGCAGCCTAAGAAATGGGCCTGTGACATTCATAAAAACTGGCTCTTTTTCACATACTATATTGTATTTTTTTTGTTAATTAATAAAGTAGGAAAAGTGGGTCACAAAGTGAAACATTTGCACTGAAAGAAAATGTCATGTAAGTAACAGATTATTTGCTATAGTCTGAGGTCAGCATGCCTCTTGCTGAAACAGCTCAGACTCTTTTATAACTGATTTTTTACCTGGTATAATTCTGTTTTACAATTATATCAATGTACTGCATTGATATAATAATGATTCTTGAACAGCTTTTGTACTGCTAAGCATCACATACCTGTCCAAGGTTTCCACTTACAGGGAATCTTAATTATTCTATGGAATTAACAAAGATCTAAGTTATCGCATCCAGTGAAAGTTCAATAGCACTTGTAAAGCAGATCCTGGCAGCATCAATTTACAAAATTCAAATAGTGCAAAATCAGCTTCTATCTATTAGGATAGGTAAAGCAACTGTTAACACATTGAATAGATTGAGTATATCAGCCAACATGCAGTAATTACAGGTACTTGGGGAAATAAAAAACAGGAAAAAACAAAAAAAAAACTACAAAATGAACATGATTTCCTTAGCTAAAGAATATTTCTCTGTGGCACAGGCTTTTGAAAGGGAAGATGTAAGCTAAGGACTCATGTACCTATAGGTTTGCTAGTGACTATTTTGCCAGAAGATGTTTTCCATCATATAGATACAGAATAAATAATTTTAATTTTAAATAAACACTAAACAGAAAATAAACTGACTAGAACCTGTGCTGATTACTAGCTAGAATTCAGACTTACACTTTGTGCATACAGGGAATGTGAAGGGGACCTTTCACATTGTTTCTAACAGAACTCTTGGAAGCTGAATTTTAGACATGTGGAAACCCTCCATCACTGTAACGAGGTAAAATAGGTCAGACCTGCCTGGGGAAAACTAAAATAAACCATTTCTCTAGTAGTTTCCTTAGCTAGAAGATGGTCTAAAAGGGCCTGTGACACCAGAAAACTTAAATAAGATGTAATAAATACTGAAAGAGAGAGGGAAGAATATAGGCAGACATCTCATAAATAGAAGAGTGTCTTCCGGTTTGTGCAGGCTGCTATAACTGTATGGTAAAAAGGCCTTTTTGCAACCTACTTTTCCTTAACCATATTTAGCAGGCATGCATAAGTAAGGGGATTCTCTATTTGAATATTTATGTTACCCAAGGGTATTGCCTCCCTCTGCCACTGATTGGAGCTGTAAACACCCAGCACTATTATTAGTGTTATAATTTGCTAGCAGTATATGTATTTGTATGGAGGCATTAAAATATTTTGTATCCTGTTCCTTCAAGGCAAATTTGAAGAATAGTTTTTGAGGATCTAACAGCAGAGAGGGAAATACATCAAGGAAGTTTGGGATAAGACAACTGGTCATTTACTTGAACCACAGTGCTAGAATGGTTGGACATGCTGAAAATTTCATCCTTGCATAGAAAGGAACTTAAACAAGAACCTGATGACACTTTAGGTCAAAGATGTTATACAGATGTCTTTAGCCCAACACAATGTAAGTCATATACTTTATAAGATACTAATTAAAAAAGCAGTATTAAGATAGATACCTTGGAGAATCTCTCACATGTTAGATTTATTCATTCTGACTTGAAGCTGTTGTTTTGCTAGCACTCTTAATTCACAAGCTGGGAGCCCTTGTGCGGAATTTTTGCTTAGAGGTACTGTTCAATCAGAATAGATGGACTGTTTCCCTGAAAATTTAAAACCAAAGGCTAAGGTAAGGGACACTGAAACACAAAAGATACAAAGGAAATACAGGAAAACTATGACAGTGTTGCTCATCAGACTGAAGCACTGTTCAGAGTTGTTTGACCATTGTCAAGTTTGTCAAGGGTATCATGAAGAACTAGAAGAAAGAACTGCAAGAATGAAGATTTAGTTTTGTATATGTTAAGAAGAAAAGAACCCAAGTAAGGGAGAGAAATTTCAAGTTACCTACTGGAAAGCTAGAATGAAATTAAGGTGTAGAAATCCTGGAAAATAAAGTCTAGAATTCAAAATATTTTACATACAATGTTATAGAAAAGGGAAAGACCATGAAAGAGCTTGGTTTCATGGGCAAAGGAACAGGACAAAATTATCTCTGAAATACCATTCTGGGTATAAGCAGGGAAGGATTGTAATTACCAAGGCTAAAGCAAGGGATTTTCTGATGACAAACAGACACTGTGAATCTGAACAACAAACTCAGTGACATACATATATGGAAAAAGGCATAAATAAGACCTTAAATCAAAAGGCACTACAAAATGTAGTCTCAGTTTTGACATGAAGATCTCAATGGATGTCCAGCTGAAGGAGGCAAATGATTTTCCTCCAATGGTTGACCTATGTTAATGGAGTATCCCCTTTTCTACCCTTTATATTTTTACCCATGGGACCCTCCTGGATCATATAACTTTCCAGCTGGATGTTTTTGGGGTTTTTTTTAAATTAATTTTCCAGACCCCGCCATAGCACTAGAGCTATTGATGTTCATAGCACAGCAGCACAGATCCTTTCTGTCAACTTCAGTCTGGCAGCTGAGACTAGCAGAAGTATGGCAGGAGCTGTGCTGGCAAGTTACGCTTTTCTTGGCCACAGGAAAGGAATGACAAACAGATCATTAGAAAAGTTAATGACCCCTTTTTTCCTCCCTTCTTCCCCTCATAAATCCGTCACATGAGTATTCAGGTTTCTGTCCTTTGTGACAAAAAAATCAGAAGTAAACTTTTGCTTTTAAACCACACTATTATTTTTTATTATTGAAAAATATGCTAATAAGTAATAAGAGTAACATTAGTGTTAGCTTAAAACAAACTAATTAAAGAACAAAAATTTAGATTTTTAACATATTTTGAATTTGTAAGTCTGAAATGAAATCAAATTAAATTTTTAAAGACAAATGCTTTAAAAGACTAAAATATTTCATCCAGAAAACCAGAAAGCACTGAACTTTTATTGTACAGTGATTTTTTTTTTCTTCATGAAAGGGGGGGTCATTGAAATATGCAATAATAATTTGGTGTTATTGTAACTGCTCTTCTGTGAATGGAAATGTTACTGCAAGGAAAATTAGTACGGTCAAGTGCTCCTAGGGTGAGAGGGGGTCTCCGTAGTGTGCTGCTGCACTCAAGGACAGCAGCAAGGGAACTTCTCTGATGGAGAAGGAGAATATCAGAGAGAAAAAGGTGAGCCACAGGGAAGGAGAAAGTGTAGAGAGTTGTGAGAAAACATATGCAGACAGAAAATTAGAGCCAGGGGAAAAAAGTCTGAAGGAGCAGAAGAGCAGCCAAGGCTGCAGACATGAGATTCAATTAAGCTCAAGAACAAAACTGTGTCAGTAGGAAAATGAGAGGACGGATTTGTACTGGAAGATATCAGTCAGGTCACAGGATTTGCTTCACAAAGAAAATGTATTCTTGCCTACATATGCAAAATATCTGTTGCTCTGGGTCAAAGTATTTTGCTAGCAGCAGATCTTTTTGTCGGAATACAGTAACATTTTGAACAAAGGTTTTTGAATTGCCACCTCCTTTGGACATTTTTATTTGACCATGCAGCCTTCGTGTGAGCTGTACTCCAGATCAATAGGTCTATTGGACACTTTACAATTCTACCTTAATGATTATGGGAGGACAGGAACAATTTTGAATCCTTAGGCTGAAAAACAGTGAAGTAGGAATTTAATACTGATAGGCAGTTCTAGTGTTCTTAGTGGAGAATTTAAACCTCTCTAATGAATCAGTTCCAAATAGCAATACTCAAATAGTTCAAAACTTAAACAAAAATCTACATAAAAATTTATTACACAAAATATCAAACAAAATATTAATAGAAATACTTCCACTAGAGCTAACAGATATGCCTGGAACCATTAAATTCTCCCTGAAGAATGTGCCTGCCAATAAAGAATTTTTCAAATATTGTTGTACATAAAACATTTTGATGAAAACGTTTGAAAAAGAAAATTTGATTTTTGTTGCAAATTTAAATTTTATTTTCCCAATTAAAAAAAAATACTGTAGTTCTCTCTCATAGCATTTCTTATTGTTGAATATAGTAGTAATAGTAGAAGTAATAATAATAATAATAGAATAACATTTACTTTGAGAGCTGGGAGTTCATCCATTCCTCTTTATCTTGTTTTTTTAACACACAAGGCCTGTAGGGTGACACCATGCGGCTATGGCTATGACTCTACTCCAAGCGCAGCCTGGTGGTGAGTTTCAACTGCATTTCACAAACACCTTGAATGGCCCTACCATTTTACAAAAATAGGCTGCCATGAAAAAGAGAGACTGTGACTGAAGCATTCATGACTTTGCGTCTCAGGATTTTCTTAATTCCTCATGCAGCTTCTGCAGTCTGCCAAAATCTCTGTACAACGAGGGTTACAGGAAAGGGAACTATACATTCCATGGGAAGTCCTGTCCTTCCTGCATACAGTGTTTTCATGTCTTCTAAAGCCATTATCCATCCTCTGCATTTTCTCCCACTGAAGTGAAATGCTTCTTAATACCCCCCCAACTACATTCTCACACTTCGTTTGTTCATCTTTTAGGAAAGCAAAGCAGACCTACCTGCAAGTTCCTGATTCCCTCCATATGCTCTGGTTACAAATTCCCTGTCATTCTTGCCTCCTGCAGACCCTAAAGCCCATTTATCTCCTGTATATTAAGCTCCCTGTATTTTTTGATATTTTGTTCTTCCCAAATTCTTCTCTGTTCTTGTGGTGAGATGAAATGCTCAGCTCCTGACCATCTGCCTCTAATCTTTGCAGTTCACTAATCAGAGTATTTCATGTGCAGCTATAGCACAGTGAAGTCTCCAAGCCCACTCAGCAGCGTGCAGAAGGATGGCATTTCACATAGATGCAGCCCTGTAGCGCTGATTCCAGTTCTTGACTGCTTCACACTCCTGACGTGACATATGAGTGGGTCATCTGTGATATATCTCTTACTGGAGAGGATGGGATGTCTGAAAGAGGAAGAGTGTATTTTGAAGGGCTTCATATTCAAAAGGAACACAATAAAGCAGAAGAATGCAACACTTTGCCATGGCTTTGTTTCTTCCATATCATGAGATTTACTTTCCCTATCAGATGTGATTCCGTTCCTAGTATGTAGCATGATGCAAGTCTTCATTTTCATTACGACCTGAAACACCAAAACAAGAAAGGGTGGAGCAGCAGACTGACTGATACAAAGAAGAGCTGATGCTTCACTACCTACGGTATTTACTGCAGTCACAAAATACTTGGAGTTCATTAATGAAGAAAATGGCCGAGCATGTCATACCTATCAGGGACCAAAATTCTTTAGTTCTGTATCTCATGGAGTTCTCTCTCATTTTCATCTTTTTTTTTTTTCATCTTAGTACTTTAAAAAAAATCAACTTAAGAAAGAGTTACAGATTTCTTAAAATTAACTAGGTTGATTTTGCTATGCTGTAGCACAATTTGAGAAAATGTGAAAGCTGTGGAAACACAGTTCCATTAAAAAAAAAAAAAAAAAAAAAAACCAAAAAACAAATCAGAAGAAAGGAAAGAAAATAGACCCAATGAATTCAGCTTAATGGGGTACTTTTGAAATTACAGAAGTCTATAAAAATTACTCCTTTGTTTATTAACCGCTAGCAATACATACATGTTATTAAAAAAATTCTAAACCTGCATGAATTGTTTGCTTTGAATTCAGTAATTTGCTTCCAATAAGTGTTGGAAACACTAAATATATTGGAATCTCTTTTAAGTATACAAAAACAAGAAAATAGGAGTAATTAAAATCTAAGTGACTGATTGGGAATTATCTTTTGTACTAAGAGAAATGTAAAATAGTAAGGCAACATAAAGTGAATAATATGTGTAAAATTCAATCATTTTATTTGAATTAAATAGTTATAAATGTATGGATGTTTTAGTATATTTTAATATGTGCTTCTTTAAGGTTGAAAGCTATTTTTATCTTTATACTATCTCATAGCTTTCAAACAGCATTGATTTCAATCATTAATATTATGGATCCAAAGTAGTACAGAAAAAATATGATAATCTCTTTTGAATTATTTGAATACATATATCCTTCATTTCCACCACCATCCCCATCCTTATCCACTGACATTTTAACAAAACTGAGAATGCATTTTACAAGTGATTTGTGTACTAATTGCTCCTTCATTGTAGTGTTGTGATAGTTTCAGGACAAGCTGAGGTTTGCAGAGGATGCTTTGAGGTATACCAAGCTGCTGGAAACCTGAACGCAATTTATTGTTTGCAATGAGTCTTGGAAAATTGAAGAACATGTGAATCAGATCCGCAACAGCTGTATGGCACATACAGCTACACCAAATGGCACTATAAAAGTATCCAGTCTTTTATTTCTAGAAATGGATATACTTTTAATGTTTAAATACCCTTATATTAAAATATCTTCATCTGTTTAACTCAAACAATATGAAGATTCTGACACCTATTGATACATATCATTTGCATCCTCTCACAGTCCTACCTCACTTTCTTGAGTCCTCTGGAGACCTGAGAAGTTGCTGAAACTGTCTACTAGAGCAGTCTGAAGGAAAAGCAAAATAAGTGACACTACATTCTCCTCTATTCTTGCTGACTTTTTCAAGAAAAAGTCCTCTGTCTTGTTCAGCATGGTAGCTCACACTTTCTCTATTGCCTATTATGCTTAGGGCTACCCTTCCTGACCCCTGGAGAAAATACTTATACACCCAACTGCTGTGAATAAAAGCCTGTTAACCATCTCCTCTTCAAGATTAAAGAGTAAAGTGAGTTTGAGGGAACATAAGATAGAGTAATTGATTTTTTTCTCAAGACTTCCCTTTGTAAGTTTGACTTTTCCTTAATGCTTGAAATAAATTAGGAAGATTTTGTTTCTGTAAAATAACTTTAAACTCAACTGCTATACTGTGAAGAGGACTCTTTTTAAACCTACTGGTGCCAGCAAAATGCTAGTCATTAAGCCATCCTTGACTTAAGAAGATTGGAAGGGGACTTGATTCTTTGTTTCATTGCCCTCTCAGAAGTTATGACAGCTGTGCATACTGGTGTAAAACTGAAATGTTTTCCAGTCAACATGAAGCCATTTCTACTGTCCTTGATGAAGTGGGTTTACACATTTATTTATTTATTTATTCTAAAGAATAGGAACGGCAATGCCGTTCATAACAGTGAAAAGAAACTGTGATTTACGGTTTTGACACATGACTTTACACAATAGTTGTAAACCAACTGTAGTAGACCATAGGATGCAGTTGTAAACCATAAAATGTTTTTCTCTGCCACACTTTGGGTGAAGAACTTTGGTATAAATCACAGTGAATTAATCTTTTGATTGGTTCCTATTTTCATGGTCTTTTTAATTTAAACTGGGCTAAGCAACTGTGTTCCATGTCAAAACAGGATAAAGCCAATTGTATGTTAAGAAAGCTGACTATAAGAGAGATGCTGTCTGGTATTTAAGCTCTCTTATGGGCTGCTGCACAGAAATTCTAGATCTCCATGAAGGTACCCCTAAAAAGCAAAAGCATGTAATATGCTTTAGCTTTCTCAAAGTAATACAGAGAAATACTTTCCCAGTTGCTAAACTCCTAACATCAAATTGGGATCCAGAAGTCACTTAAATATGCAGGTATTGGTACTGGAACCTCTCATAAGTGTTTTGTATGGAAAAACAGAAGCAAACCTTTTACTTCAGGCAAAAAGAGGTGTTATAACAACCCTAAGAAGTGTTGTGAGGAGGCGGGAGGAAACTCAGTGTCTGTGTCCTGTAGTTTATTTCTGTACAGTGGTAGTTCATTGAGGAAGATGAGAATCACCAGCAAAAATGTGAAACACCCAGTATATGCAAACATGACTCTGCCACTTCCCTCACCTCATTAAAGTTGTGCAATCTTTCCAAAAGAACTGTAACGGGCTACCTGCCAGGCTGCAGTTTCTTGTCCAAACTTAAGGTGGGCAAACCCTGCTGTCTTGCTGTGCATGCAAAACTGATTTGTACTGTTGCTTTGTTTTAAAGTCATTTTGGATTTACGACAGGAAAAGATGGTGCTCCAACTGTGCATTAATATGGATGAAAAGTTTGCTCTTTGTAGTAAACTTTCATCTGCAAGGAATTCTAAATAACCTATCAACGCATCACAACATAAGCATTAAGGCACTGTTAAAAAAAGCTTTCATACAAGAATATGTAGATAAAGAAAGATTGTAATACAGATGACAGACTAAAGTTAGTGCTGTTTATTTTTCCAGCACCCACTCCTGACCACCACTAGGCAGTATTCACACATTGCATCCAAATGCAGGTAGCATATATGGCTGTACAGCCCTACTGAAAATTAACAGGGTATGGCCCATGAGGTAAATCAAAGGAGTTCTTTGGAAGCTTACAGATGCAATATTTGACTTTCTTAATTTCTGTTATTTTGTACACACTCTTTGACAACGTTCTCTTTGTTTTATATAAACATGCATATGTATATCACTTGCAATATTTCAGTGGTGGTTTCCTTACAATTATTGTAGTTGAACTTTTAGAAACACATATACCAAAAATATGCAAATACTCTATGTTAGGGGAAAACAATTATGCTAAGAATTTGGGGTTATTTTCTCATAGTGTTTCAAGGTGTTAGAAACAGCAACAGACTAAAAACAAGCCTGAAAACAGGAAATACATTGACAGAGCCTTTTAAAGTAATAAGTCACAGCAGGGTGTGGGGCTACAGTACTGCCTAATAGTTCTTAATCTGAATAAATAATATGTTTTTAATCATCAAGTGACATTTAATTAACCTGCAATAACTGGCTTATTAATTCTCAATTAAATCATTATTTGAAACACTTAATTTAAATGTGAATGAATCTATTTCCTACTACCTCCTATAAGGTATCTCACTATTTGTGATGAATTGTAGGTTAAAGTTTGGCATTTTCTCTCCCTCTTCCTCAATGAACATCAAGGACAGGTTTGAAAAGCTTCATGCTGTTTGTTAATTAAAGTAAACCAGAAAAGCAAAAGACAGGGAATTCAGAAAACAAAATAACCCAATTACCATACACTCCAATAGTGCAATATGTTTTATTTACACTTAATCCCACACTTAAATACTCAGGGACAGATCCTCTGCTAGAGTAAACTAACAATATTTAAAACTTCAATTAATTTGTTTACTAAGTCATTATATATTTAGGTTTGGATATTTTTTTTTTGTTCGGTGTTTTTTTCTTTTGGGTTGCCTAAGAATCAGAAGCAAAAAGCAGTCCTGTTCCAGGAAGCTTACGAACAGTGGCACAGGAAAGTGGGGATAATATTTTGTTCCAGTGGTGTGATGCTCATCCTAGTATAAAACCCCACATCTTTTACTAATACTTTTAATAAAAGCGATGACCTGTAACTGGGAGTAAGAAGTAGAGGAAAATATGCCACTAAGGAGAAAGCAATGGAAATGTAGAGCCCTGAACACTAAAACACACTCCATGCCAAGAAATATTTAAAGACGATCTTCTTGTAATGAAGTGTGATAAGCCTTTGGAGGATTAGTCAAAAGGACTGATTTACCTATGACAGAGAATCTTCTTAGGCATTCTCAGTGGAGGAGGACACCTTCAGTGATGATTAAGAGCCTCTTGTTATGAAACATCTCTTTTGTGGAACCTGTTCCTTTCCTTTGATTAAAGAAGATACCTGTGGAGAGTAGCTTTCCTGTTGTAAGATTAGTCTTTGCAAATACTTCTCTTTAACTTCCCTCAAATAGCCAAAGGACTACACAAGATAAATGCTAGAATGGTCCAAAATGGCATTTAAAATGCATTCTAAGACAATGCACAGCTTTCTTCTGTAAACTGCTTAAAGCTCAGCCAACATAAATAAATAAAATTTTCAGACACTGAGGAAAACCTGAGTTCTGGTAGTGTTCTGAAAAGATAATAAAGATATTGTGTAACTTGTACCACAGATTTCACTGGAACAAATGTTTTAAGCAGCTGTGATAATGTGACTGCATAATAGAATCTATTTCTTCCATTCACAGGACACGAACCCATCACAGGAATTTATGTTCTGTATAAGGTGAAGTTAATATTTGCATCCAAACTGGAAAGTTTCATATTTATGTCGTATCCATGTATCATCAAGCCTTTGTTTTGATATTTCTTTTAATTTTCTCACTTTATTGATCATTTTCTTGTCTTTAATTTTTCTGGCCTGATAAATTCTGGTCTTTCATTTTCCACCCAAGATGTTCCTCTAAATTACTTTCCTGGCAGCATAGCATATTTGCTCCTGTAACAACCACTTACATGCCAGAAAATCTAGTTCTAAATTAAAATGGCTAGTTCTTTATACAGAGAGGCCAAAATGGGTTAGAAACATAGAAAATATTTTAGTGGCCATGGATGAAACAAAAATGATTCAGCAGTTTGCTTCATGGTTATTTATTGATACATCAATGAAATCAGACACTAATTTAAAAAAGGCAGTGAAAGCTATGCCCTTTTCCCTCCTCCCACAATTTCTTTCTTTTCCAGATTGTCTCCCTCTCAGAAGGTGGTGCAGAACTACAGTATTCAGATTCACTTCAAGACACCACTCTTCCTTCTTAAAAATAGAAGGAGGTAGAGAGGAAAAGGATAATATGGGTGCCTTTGAGTATGAGAAGGTGCACTTTTAGGCCTTCTATTTTCACCTGTTTTCTTCCCATTTTTATTTCTGCTGTGTTACTGCTGCAGCAAATACCTTTTAATTTTTTTTTTTCTTATTTTTTTTTCCCAGCTCTCCTTGTTGGTTTTTTTTTTTTTTTCCAATGGAAGGTTTTTCAGTCTCTTTCAGGCACCAGCTGCAACCACTGAACACTACACTCCCAAACAGAACTACACAGTTCTCTGGGGTGACAGGGCTAGGGGAGGTGCAGAACCTCACCAAAAGAAGCCCTGTCTTTTAATTTCCATCAAGGGATACTTTGAAACAAGTTCAGGTATTTTACTACCAACATATCTCTGCACTAATGTAGCATTTCACAGAGTTTCTACAATAACTATCGTTGGGTCTTCTCATAAGAGCCCTATTATAGTCATAAAATATTCCTCAGGAGAGCCAGATATACTCTGAAAGGCATATAATAGCTATCATAAATGAATAATAAAATGTAGAAAGGACAAGCCGCCATGAAAATGGCAAATGAATATGATGACGTGTGTGTTGTACATGAGTTAATTGCCTGAGTTTTATATTTACAGAAAATCCCAGCTGTTTTCTGCTGTGTCAGCAATATTTAGGGAAGAGGTAGCATCCTCTGGAAGGTTAAGACTTTTTTGCAAAAAGACTGAATTATTACAGAATGGAAAACTTGCACCACTGTTCTATGTGTACTCCTTATGCATCTTAAACTGTTTGTTGCAATGACAAATTCTGGAAGCTACAGTCCAAGCATCATGTTCATCCTGCCAAATCACAGAATCACAGAATGATCAGGGTTGGAAGGGACCTCTGGAGATCATCTAGTCTAAACCCTCCTGCTAAAGCAGGTTCACCTAGTGCAGATTGCACAGGATTACATCCATGCTGGTTTTGAATATCTTCGGAGAAGGAGACTCCACAGTCTCTCTGGGCAGCATTTTCTGCAGAGCTGCCTTCCAGCAGGTCAGCCCCCAGCCTGTACTGGTGCATGGGGTTGTTCCTCCCTGTATGCAGGACCCTACAACTTGCCTTTGTTGAACTTCATTAGGTTCCTCTCTGTCCAGGTCTCACTGACTGGCAGTGCAGCCTTCTGGTGTGTCAGCCACTGCTGCCAGTTCTGTATCATCAACAAACTCACTGAGGGTACGGGACTGGACCCAGCACTGACCCCTGGGGAACACTGCCAGACTCTGCACTGCTGATCAGAACCCTCTGAGCTGATGGTGCAGTTAAATTTTACTTCAGAGTAAAAACTAAATCAGGGATTTCAAAAATAAGTTAATACATGTGGATAGCATAATATGGAACTTCAAAGCCTCCCTCTGAGCCTTTTTGAGCCTACCTTTGCCAGGACTTTGACTGACTAAGAATACTGGCCTTGTCAGATGCCAGGTTCTCTTAATAATAACCAAAATGTGATTACCTTGATTTAGCAGTAGTCTTTTACTTCCTGCATAACTTAGTTTCAGTCCAACAATATATGGTATAGCATACCACTCATTTAGGAAGTGGTACTACTTTGTAAATAGTCACACTAAACTCAAACTCATTGCATTTGCAATGAAGTCTTTGGTTTTAATTGTGCTGTTATAATCAGGCTTCAAAATTTGTCTTAAGGGGATATTATGCCTTCATAAACTTGAAAAGACAGCCAAAACATGAATGAACATATGGCTATATACAGAAAATGTATACAGAAAAGTAGAAAGGGAAGAAAATTGATATAACATCAGTGTAAAGGCCTGGATAGAAGAAGTCTTGAAATCTGAGACCTGGAAAAAGTTCATCTTTTTCTCTTGGTAATGACCAATATAGGAGCCTCTGTTTAAAGACAGCTGTGTATGTCAGTGTAAAAACACTGACAGTAAAGCAAATAGCAAAGTAGAAATACACTATGACTATGTGACTAGAAAGTAAGTGGAAATTTGCTTAATAGTGGCTCAATATTCTCCAAAATATTTTATATCTTCAACGCAGTCTTTTGCTATTTTTGCACAAAATAAAACATTCTTAAGGCAAGTCAATCAGCTCATAAGACATAGATATTCCTTTTTCCTTGGCCTTTCCAGAATCTTCTTAACATACATTAGTAAATCGAGAAGAGATTATAACCATTTGAAGTATAACCATGAAACACAGGAAGGCTATCCAGAGCAAGCATCATGATTTATTGAAGGCTGTTCCTGATATGTTTCACTTAGATTGTTTTATGAGCTTGAGTCTCTTTAAATAAACAATGTCACAAAAAGACTCAATTATATAGCCTTGCTCAAAATTTCTAGGAACTTTGTTTCTGAAGGGGAAGGTCTTGAAAACAGAAAATCTGCTCTTTTGATTGTGGAGTAGGTTTTTGTTCCTATTTTTCCCATTTCTGACTATTACTTTCTCTTGAGTATTGTATGTCTTAAAAAATAAGGGTAATTGAAGTCAAATCTGTGTTTAATTATGTGTGTAATTTACTAATATTTAGATATGTTTAACCTCATGCTGTGTTTCTGGCTTGCTTTATGAAATCGAATGCACAGTTGTACAGAGGTGATTTGTGTTGGTTGTGAATTATTTTTTTAATGGTACATTAAGCCATGTCACTGCACTGATTGCAAGTTATATGAACCCGCTTTATACACTGAAGATTATGGTGGATAGCCATTTTGTTTTCTGATCCATAGGTTTTGGTTTTCCTCTTCACAATTCAGTTTTGCTTTTTTTGATCACCACAGAGGCTAGCAGAGAAAAAATTATCAGAAAGAGATACCTTACAGGAACCTGTGAGCTGATGAATGCCCTCAGTTTTTATGAAAAAGAATAACTTTTTACAGGATCGTAAAACAGACAGGAATGAGTCTCATGGAATGTGTCTACACAACACAAAACTACCACAAAAGTTACGCTGAATTTACAATTACTCGCCTTTTCACATAGTAAAGTAACTGCCCAGCTCCTGATGTCACCATCTCCTCTAACATGAACAAAGCAGCACTCATTGGCTGCTCGTCCTACTTCTATTGAAGCACACTGGAGGAAAAGCCACTAAGATGTTATAATCTGAACTGTGAAAAGAGAAGTCTTACACTTAGTTTCCTGTAAGGATATCTGTTTTCATGAATAACAAGAGCTTACCAATGTCAGAATTCTAAGGGGGAAAAAAGAGAGGAGAAAACTGTGAGGCTTCCATATAAGACATGTCCTGCCAGCCCTTTTGACCACCTTGTTTACAACCACATGAAACCTCTAGGTGTAGAGTGGCGATTAGCAGAGAGACTATGATGCTGTCTTCTTGCTCTGCATTTTTATATGCTGGTGAAATCAAGGACTATATAATTAGGCCAATTTAATACAGGGATCAAACCTGTAACTTCCACACTGAGTTTCTGAATTATGTAGTGTGACTGAATGGGAGAAAATCTATAGAGGGAAAAGAAAATTATTAGAATGTTTGACAAACATTAGACAATTAGATTTGAAACTTTCAGTCAGCACTTAAGACATCATATCAGAAAGTTTTACTCAAATATCTAGGATCAACATTTTTAAAAGTCAAAAGCCTGAGCTTAGACATCTAAATTAATATTTAAATTTAAGGCTTACTATGCATCAAAGAACTCTTACTAGGGTAATTTAGAATCTATGCAAAATGGTCACAAACCCAAAACATACTTATTACTCTAACAGACAGACTTTCTCTGGAATCAAAACTATTGCTATCCATCTACAGAGATGCTCTTCTATTTTGGGAAGTATCTTTAAATAAAACTATATTATTACTTATGTTCAGACGGATCAGTAAATGTAATCTGTTCTTTCTATGAACTTTTTAGAAATGCCTGTGCAATCTGCAGAGGACAGTTTCTGAAGAAACAGACATCTGGAGATCACAGAGGCACCATCCATATGTCTGGACTGAGCTGTGATGTAGAGCACAAACATACTTCTCCTATTTAATACATTCCTGTGTATGTAATTTCCATTTGAGAAGGACAAAGTATGTCACGTTTTTACTAAATATTTACAATATGCTTAGAAATTCTATCTTAAAACAAAATAAGAATATTTGCATAATTCTTTTTATAAGCAGTAAAATAATAATAATAAGGAATTTGTGTGTGTTTGCATGTTATGTTGTACTTTCCTTTTTCGTCTTGGGAAATCCTTGCATTTGTGAAGGAGATATATTATCTTAAAAAATTCAAACTTACATTTTTCAACAGATATACCTTGAAGAAAGAAGCTTAAAGGAAAGTGATGTTATGTAGCTGTATGTTGTGCTACTCTATGCATTAAATGATCACAATAATTCTGTAATTTTTTATTTCTTTTATTTTGGTTCAGGACCTACCTAAAAGTTTGGTTTAGGAAAGTTGCAACTTACCCAAATATAACAGTGAGTAAAAAGGACTTCACTTCCTCACATTTTGGCATTGATGTCACCCTATGTAGTGTTTAGTCACTACTTGCTTCTTAATTCCCTATTGTCAAAGGTTTTAAAATCTATGATAAAACATTCTCCCACACTGCAATGCAAAGAATCAGTCTTTCATAGGGAAGTATGTTGGAATTTGCATTGCTTTGTTTCAAAAATATTCAGTTTGATGATCTTCGATCTATTAAGGAAAAAGTAAATCCTGAAATGACTGTAGGGTGCTCTATGTAAAAGAAAAAAGCACTTCTTTCTTCTGTGCAATACTCTGGCAACACATGCATCTATTAGCCAGAGATCCAAAAGGTAATGACTCTCTTTTTCTGAAGAAAAAAAAAAAAAAAGCGCTGTCCATTATTTAGAGAGACTTTGACAAAGGGGATTTCTAGTGAAAAAGTCCATACAGGTTGTGACTATGTAGTATTAGATGACATTTTACTTACTTGATAGGCAGGAAAAACTAAAGCATTTTATTATATGTGTAAATCTGGGACTTTACAAAGTCTTCTTCCATGTACAAGTAGTAAGGGACGATCAAGGACCAGTATTTTCTTTTGATACAGTTTTCCTTGGCTCTTATTCATCCTGCTGATTTCTCCTTTTAGAGCATTTCACAGTTATGCCTTAGACTGAAGAGTAGCTGTGCTTCTCACTTATTCCAAAACAGGCATATTTTGCATGCAACAGCAGTCAACAAAGTCCCTTTTTTTTTCCCAAGCAGTATTTTGCGAGAAGCTCTAAAAGCATATGCATTATTCACATCCTAGATATGTAGATATTTGTCAGACCAGGGAAGGGGAATGTATTTCCAAAGGCTAATTTTTGTCTATAAAGGCTAATTTCCCTAGAGTGCCTTATAGTCAGTAGGGGAAGATAGTACGGTAGTATTCTCCAGAGAACATTTCAGAGTATGAGACTAATTAATCTCAGAGGGGGACATTGGGCTCGTTTTGGCTAGTATAGAGTTAATTTTCTTCATAGTACCCGGTATGGGGCTATGTTTTGGATTTGTAGTGAAAACTGTTCATAATTCAGGTGTTTTCATTATTGCTGAGCAGGGCTCACACAGAGCCAAGGCCTTTTCTGCTTCTCACCCCACCCCACCAGCGAGCAGGCTGGGGGTGCACAAGAAATTGGGAGGGATGATGCCAAAGCGGCACAGAGTAACTGCTCAGAGACTAATTTTGTCTTTAAGCAGCAAAGGTATATATTTCGTTCAATGCTGGGGAGCTAGCCAATTTGCACCAGATAAACTAGCTCCGAAGTTTTCAGTGAAAAGTTAGGTATTTTATACAGTTTTCATGAGAGGTTACACAACACCTTTACATACATACTCATTTGATTTTGACACCTGATCATTCCATTCACAATAGGTGTGATCTAGGTGGAATAGATCTTTCAATTTTCTTTGTTCAACGATTTCCTGACTTGATGGTCTCCTTATCTCCTTCAGGTGCTCCCCTTATCTTTTCTAATTATTCAGAGTACATTCCTTTCTCAACACAAACAGAGCATCACCCAGAGCATTGTACCAAACTCATCCTGAGTAATCTTTTTAAGACCTTGTTCTGTTTCAGGGGACACAGCTGGGACAGCTGACCCCACCTGACCAAAAGGATAGTCCATACCATAAGACATCATGCTCATCACATAAAGTTGGAGGAAGAAGAAGGAAGGACAGGACGTTCAGAGTGATGGTGGTTTTTTCTTCCCCAGTAACCATTACGTGTGCTGGAGCCCTGCTTTCCAAAATATGGCTGAGCACCTGCCTGCTGATGAGAGGTAGTGAATGAATCCCTTGTTTTGCTTTGCTTGTGTGTGGGTTTTGCTTTACCTATTAAATTGTCTCTATCTCAACCCATGAGTTTTCTCACTTCTATTCCAATTCTCTCTTCCATCCCACCAGAGGAGGGTGAGCAAGTCACCGTGTGGTGCTTAGTTGCTGGCCAGGGTTAAACCACAACAGAGATTAATCACACCAGACTGTAGTCAGGCTTGGTGAATGGCTCCCACACTGGTCATTCACCCAGATTATTCCCATAGCACAGAAATAAGCTCTCCTTTTCTTCATTTATTATCCCACCAAAGCCTGTCATCTGCAAAACTTGTTGATAAATATTTTTATATTGATATCATAGACACAGGAATGGACTATGATTTCGTCCTGAGAGGACTCTCCCTACTACTCCACATATACATATGTACTGGCTGCACATATTGGCTGCTTAATATAGCTATCCCATGCTGTTACCTTTGGTCTCCAGATCAAGTTTTGTAGGGTGGCTCACATCCATGTTTTTCAAGGTTAGTCTAGAGCAAACTAGCTGCATCCGCACTAAGCAGAGCTTGACACTGACTTTGTTTTTAGTCTCACATGGTGATCCTTTGATCAAAAACATAATTACTGTTTTTGTGGGTTTGGTTGTGTGTTTTTTTTTGTGGTTTTTTGTCTGTTGAAAATGTAATTAATAATGTGAAAGCTTTATTGCAGCCTGTCAGAGCTGTATTCTTAAATACATATATGGCCTAATATCTGTTGCACGTGCTGGCATCATAGTATGTTCAGGAACTTGTGAATCAAGAGCACATTCAGAAAGTATTGGAGAATTGTGTAGAGCACACAGTAACAAGCCTACTGCTCTTAACCCTTCAGCCTTTTGGAAGCTGTCTGTCAAAGAAGTTATTCCCAGAACCACTTCCAAGTTGTGTTTCAGAAGGAATGATTTTGTTCTCTTCAAAAGGAAGTTTAAATAGTATCTGTGCAGTACAATCAGGAGACTAGATATGGCAGTGATGAGAGGAAGTGAATTATTTGACAGTGACGTGCGGAATTAGACTCTATAACTCGAAAGTTATAAAGTAGGTATGTTTATTGCGCGCAGATGCACGGGGGATCGCTCCTCCACAAGCGTGCATACCCGAAGTGACGAACCATCCCACATTTATACAATGAAACAAATGAATATTCAATTAGCGCCTATACATATTTGTTACCTAAACCCCGCTTCGTATGTTAATTAGCTTATCAGTCCGTTTCCTGGAATGTGGTGGTCTTGCAGGTTTGTAGGTGAGTCATGTTCTTGTGACCATCCCATCTTCTCCAGCAAGGAGACTTAGCACTCCCTCCCTCTAGATAGCATTTGAATGTCTCTCATCTTCTCTCATTCTCTTTTAAATAGCCCCTTTGTTAGAGAAAGAAGGGCAGGCGTCTCCCCGTCTCCCCTTTGTTAGAGGAGAGGGGCAGGCGTCTCCTCAAAAACTGTAGTTGTCTCCTCAGAGCTGTGTGCCTGTGTGACCAGACACCGCACCCATGACTAGTCACCATACCCACATTCCTTGAGCAGACATATACAATCACAGTCGGTGTTAAGCGTCCCCATTTCACACTATTTCTCCATATCAACAGTGCAAATGTATCTATTAAAAATTACATTTAAGATTATTTGGAAAGACAGTTTTTAAATTACATGCTGTGAATCTCTTAATTCCAAGTAATGATAAATCTTCAATCAAAATATTGTGTGGCACTATGCAAAATCAATTTAAAAATTAGATTTTGTAACAGAATAAGTGATCTATTTGTTGGGTATACTTGAAGAACTGGGTAGTGCATGATTCTGATTATTCTCTAATCTCAACAGTTTATTATATTAGCAAGAGATATTAAAAGTAAAAACTGCCTGCCTCATGCAAAATTTATTGAGCACTAAAGGATTAACCAGGGGTCTGTTTTACCAAAGTAAACAGGACTAAGAGTGGGTCTTACAATCCTGAATGGAAAACTACTACATGTAGTAGTTTCTCCCTTTGATAATGACCCTTAGTAAGAAAAGGTTTGACCGTCATTGCTTTAAAGAAAAGTTTGTTTTTTCTGTGAGTGTAAGCAACTTTAATTTACATACATACCACCCACTTTCTCGTTTGCTCTACATCCCTCTCTGTCAAACAGAACCATCACTTGTGGAAAAGTATCTTGAAACAGAAGATCAGCAAACATTCAAGCAAGACACATGCTTTCTCCAGGAGACAATTCTTCTGTGAAGAAATAGAGATAATGGATCTCTTCTCTTTGTTATATCCAGAGTTGAAAAAAACCTATAACGTTGTTTAAATCAGCTCCACATTCATTTTCATCAGTTTCATTTTGTTGGTGCAATGAACAACCATATACATAAGAAAGTAGGTTTTTAACCTCATTCTGGACACAGAGCTATGTGTGAAGAAAATACAAAAGCATATAAACTCAAAGAAAAATCTGATATATATTGCTTGAACTGTATCAGGATCATGCCGAGATGAAAAAATGTAGTTTAGAGGAAAATTCTTATTTGTACTCTGAAATTTAAGACAGTTAGACCAGAGGAAACTTTGCTCCTTTAAGGATTTAATGTGACAAAGTTACTGCTTCACCTGCTTCTGACTGAAGTACAGATAAAGGCAGAAACATTATACACAAAACCTTACATCAAATCATATAATCTCAGCTGCATAGAGGTGTGTCACTACAGTAATTCTCTCTTCTTTAACAAGAAAGAATACTACCGAAATGTGTGCACTTACAAATTTTGTAGACAGCAGCTCTTGTCTCTTATATATTCCAATGACATCAGGAGCATGTATCTCACTAAAACACCAAGGATTTCATTACCAAGGTATAATCCAAAGAATAATGAAATGTGTATCAGTGAACAAGCATGGGCAATTAAGGGTAAGAGAAATAATAAACATCTCTAGGATATCATTTCTGTAAGTTTCATCGGGTCAAGTGTTTTGCTGATTGTTAGTGAAAAAAGCTGAAAGAAACTCACTTTTTTGCATTGAAAAATGCAAAGTCCTGCCACAGTAATTGCTTCTTAAATTCAAGATATCTTTCAGCCTACAAGATACAGTCTGTAAGTCTTTTTGCGCCATCTTCCAGTACTATTTTCTTTGAATGGGTAAAAGAACAGAACTCACATAGTATTTTTTGAAATCAACAAAAAATAAAAGAATTTTAAAACTTTGTCCTCCCAGGCAAGTTTGGAGTGTAAACAGTATGTAACAAAAGATTTTCTCCCTGACAGAATCTTTCACCTAGGAAAGCAAGGAATCATTTGCATGGAACCTTTTTCACACTTCTCTGGCAAAACACCAATGACAATGAAATGGTATTTCCCTCTTTTTAAAAAAGACATGCCCTTAAAAGTATATTTTTTCTTTGAAATAAATCCTTTATGAAATAGCAGCTGACTTGCTTGTGACTGCTGGAATTAACACTTTTAGGTCTGTGATTCATACTAGCACAAAGGGGGGGAAATATTTTAAATTTTATTTGCATGTGTTCTTCATAACTGATCTTTAATTTTGCTTGAAAAATCACTCTGGCCTTCTTAATTTACAGTCTAAGTGATTATGAAAAGCTTTTTCCTGAAGTGGTGAGAAATTATTCTTCCCCAGAAAGTATATGTCTCCTTTAATTAAAGCTTATCTCACTATTGTTTTGTATCTTTTAAAATGTATGCAGAGTGATCCACTTTGGTCTTGGAAGTCCAAGACCTATGTATTTTCTAGTTCTTAACATTGACTTGATCAGTGGTCTTAATCAAATCCCTTAGAACTCAAGGCAGCAAAACACAAAACCACATTTTTTTCTTTGAATAGGACTTAACATTTAGCAACCACTTGAGTATTTTGCATTCTGTTAGTTTGTGCCTCCCATCTGTGTAAAGGAAAAGGGAATGTTTATACCTTCCTCCCTTCCCTCACAGATGTTGCAAGATTTAATCAGTTTGAAGAAAGATGGGGTTTTAATTTCATTGCAGGGAATTGAATGGCCATGGTACATGTGAAAAGATACATCTGACCAGCAGCAAGATTTACAGAGAAAAGATGAGGTTGAGGAGCCTCTAATGCAACTCTCAAAGATTGGTGAACATGAAAGAAAAGGCTGTTCTGCTTCCAGGCTCCCATTCTAAGTTTGTTTTGTGGTTTTTTTTTCATTTGGTGAAAAGTTTCCTCTTTTTTTTTTTTTTTTATTAGTTTTGAAACTTATTTAAGAAAAAGGAAGTAGTTAAATATCAGAATTCCCTAAAGAAATCCCCCTGCTGTTTTTTCCCCAGTAAGCTCCAGAGTTAAGGAATGCCATTACTATTAGTATTCACAAACAAGGGGGCTGTAAAGATGAAAAATGCATAAAATATAATTTCTTTCATCAGAGAAAGTTCCCAGGGCTACTGGTATTCAGAGAAATCATCTTTCTTTTGTTTCTGAGGAATTCCAAAAAGTTAAAATATTAATAATTAAATGCACACTCATACACCCCCCACCCCCAACTCCAAACCATAAAATCCAACAAACCAACAATGAACAAAGGAAAGAAGCTGTAAGAGGCATTGGGGACTGATTTGGAAATGCTTCCTGATATTTTTAAATGCTAAACCTTCTGTGTATACGTGTACATAATACTGATGCCTTAGGGAACTCAGCTGTTGGGATGTTTTTAATAAGCTATTTTGGATACTTAGGGAAGCATTCTTCAGTCTTCCTGCTTCCATCTTGCAAGACCTTGTATGCCAAGAGGGGTCATGGGTGTCCTTGCAGATGTTATGTTTTACATTTGACCTTTCAGAAGAACAATAGAATTAAATATTTGGAGCAGATGACAGGAAACAATAAGTTTTTTCTCTACAATGCAATTAAAACCCCATATTTCTTCAAAATTAATAACACCATTGTTTATTATCTATACGTTGATCTTGTTCACCATTCCTATAATAAAGCTGAATTCCTGAGGCAAATTATCTAGGAGCTTTTAATGAAAGTATTAATGAAACATATGTTTTAAAAAATAAAGATATGGGAAAATGGATTATTGTAAGTAAAGGCTTTACAGATATTGCAGCTCACAGATAAAAACAATAAGAAAGATCAGAAACTGTAACATATACAACTCCACAGTGATTTTGCAGTTTATTCTTAAGGAAACTATGAAAGCCTTTCAATGTTATCAAAGTTCAGGTCTGAAAATTATATCGCCTTTCCAGTAGCAAGGCTTTCTATTAAGGAGGAGAACTGAAGAAATCTCCAGCATGTGTTCTTACCGCATGATCACAGCTCTGTTAAATTCTAGCTTGCTTCCTAAGCTAAGCAGAGTAGACCAAAAATAAAGAAATATTCTTGCATTACAAATGTTTCAGTCAGCATATTAGAGGATTTCACAAAGATAAATCTTGTTTCATGGTTGCTTGGATTATCATAATACTATGGCTCTGTATAGGTAGTTCATATAAAATTTTAGGGTCTGTTCCTAAAAGTAAATAATTATTTTTTTTAGGTCTGCAATGTGTGTTCAAGATACTATTGTCTTTTTCAACAATAAAAATAGATCAATTTCATGGGCACCTATTCTTGTTGGGGTTTTGGTGTTGGTTTTTTTTCCACCTAAGTGGCACACAGAATAGAGAAAGAACTGCTTTCTCAAACATGTTTCTTGAATTAAAAATAGTGGTAAAAATAACACCAAATTACACCTTTAATGTCTTTTCTGAAGAGATTTTGACCTTGTTAGCCCTTGCTTAAAAACGACAATGTTATGGGTTCTTATTCCTTTTACATTACAGTTCAGAAATTAAGGCATACAGGAGGACTATATTTTTAATAGCTTCCTATATCTCCAGGGGCATGATCTCTCCTGATCCATCTTACAAGTGTGTAGGTCTGTCAGCATCCTAAGCAAATGTGCAGAATGACTGCACGGTGGATATGCAACAGATGTTGAGTACTGGGTGTAGGCACCTCCCAGAGTGGAGATCTAGAGTGCGCATCTCAGGGATCTGCAACATAAAATGGCTCCAGAATTGTTATTTCTATCTTCCAGATGCCAATGGTAACTGTGGTTATAGAAACTCTTCTGTATGGGAAGGAGTAGAGATAAAAAAGAGGGAAAGAAAGATGGACTAAAAGAAGTCAGTCCACACTGTCGGAACACCATAGAATAATTAAATATTCATTGATCCAGGTAACGACAGTGTGTGTTTGAAAGTGCAAGTAATAACAAATCCTATAGAGTATTGATTGCACTGGCATACTGACCAATTATGATAGAAGTGTCTCAACAGGAAATAAGTATTGCTCAACACAAAATAAGAGATTCTTGTCAAGCACCTACATATCTAAAACTAACCAGATCTTCCTTTTCTGAATTACGATTTAGACCTGAATTTCATGATCTATTTCATGTGTAAATTGAGTAAAAACATAAGCATGGTTTTATTGGTTCAGAATAAAGATCCTGACCCAGATGAGTAAGCCATCATGGCAGTGAATGAAAATGAATGTTGAAAAAAGAGTATAAAAATATGAAAAGCTTGTATAATAATTCCCATGGATACTTTTCTGACTCTAGCTTTTTACAGATCTGGGACTTTTCTGAGTGTTTAGTAACCTGTCAGGGCCCTCAGGGCACTTGCAGGACTCACTGTCCCTGCCTAGCCACCCCCACAGCTCCCCTGACACTACCCACAGGCCAGGACCCCATGTCATCCCCCCTGAAGCTGTCACCCCAGGGTCCGTCTCCAGCTCCTGATAGGCCCTGCAGTGCCTGGCCATGGACCCTTGTCATGGTCCAGGCCAAGGCTGTTCCTGTTCCCAGGGAGGTCCTGATGCCCAGGGCTGAGTGGTGGGACCATCTTGGGCTGCCCTGACAGACCCTGTGGGGACTCCCTATGGCCCCAGTACCCTAGCTGGGTAGGTACACACTTTGTGAAGACTCACAAAGTCTTCAATAGATTTTGCTTTCAAACTCCACTTTCATCAGTTCCCACAACTTTGACCATTCACAGCATCCTCTAGAAGCAAGTTCTGACTCAAACATCCATTATTTACTTTCAGATCTGCCTTCAACTAGCTTAATTTTTTACCCCTTTGTTCTCATACTGGCAGGGAAAATAAGCCTTTAACTCCTATTTATCCCTTCCATGACATCCAGAATTTTATACACTTTTATTACTTGTCCCTTCCCTATCTTTTATTTTGCAAACCAAAGAGCTTTGCTTTTTTTGTCGAATATATTTTTAAAACCCACTCCCTATCTCTAATGACTTTTTTTGCATTCTGAACTGTCCATGGTCTTCTATAATGCTCCTGGGATAGTAAGACAAGAACTACAGAGTACTTAAGGTGTCAACAATAGATTTAAATAGTGACATAATTATGATTTCAGTGTAATTCACTATTTCAGTTTTTTTAATATTTCCTAGCAGTTGGGTAACTTTTTGTTTGGTTTTTGTGTTTGTTTGTTTGTTTGGTGGGGTTTTTTTGTGGTTGTTTGGTTTTTTCTTTTAATTTTGGTTTGGTTTTTAACAATACTGAGCAACAATCTCTTATTTTCATAATCCCAGTGTCTGGAGTAAGAGAAGTCAGGTTGTGCTCAGTATTTTCCTAAGATACCCTGCCATCCAAATTGTTTGTTTCGAGGACACCTCAGAGCTGGGAGTATCAAATGTCCTATGAAGTGAGATGAAATATGAAAACTAAAGGACATTGGATGCCAACCAATATATAGATGAAGAAAGTTACCTTTTTGCTATAACTTCTAATCTGAATAATGAGCAAATTAAATCTGTTTGGAAATGTTTCAGTAAAATGAAGCTTTATGAGAAAACATTTCTTTATTGTACCTAAAATATTTCTCTTTAAAGATCTGAATTCAAGGAACTTCTAACAAAGCAAAGGCAGGACTCTAAGACAAAAGCCTGACAGGATTCTTATCTGCTGTTAGTGATTGAGAGTCCAAGGCTCTAAAGAATATAGTGTTTTAGATATGATGTGTTTTTCCCCTGTGTATGAAATCTCATTATCCGTGGTACCAGGACATTTTGTTGGCAAGGTTTTCATACCCTTTGACCCTATTGCTGAGCTCCACCCATAAATAGGTGTAGGCTTTTGGCTCTGCACGAAAGCCTAGCAGCCTTGAGAGCTTTATACCAAGTCTGGACTTGGGTTTTCCATGTTTCTTGGCATGGAAATGTTAAAATGGATAGTTGTGACAATTTCACATGGCTAGCAGTAACAGTCAACCTGACAAGAATGTTAATTCCAGTGTAGCAGCTGCTAGAGATCAATGGTGTGTGACCATAGGAAGCCCCACTGGGCAGATTGTCCTTTGGCCAAATATTCTAAGATGTCCCGACTCCTGAGCCAGCTCATTCTCCAGCCTCTTGATCCCCTGAAGAATGTGATTTTCACTTAGCATCTGCAGGTCCCAGTGCATTTATTTTTCTTGATGGGAACAGAGGGCAATAGGGGAAAATGTCTGTCTTCTTCAGAATTTCTGTTCAAGAGAAATTTAATAAATTTGGTTTCTGCGTGATTTGGTTCAAAACCAAACAGAAATATCAATATGTAGGTTTTATTACACAAACTAGAGTATCTGTATTTTGGTCAATTGCTGTGCCAACTATTCCCATCTACTGTGAAACACGTAGCAGAAGTAGATTCTAAGGACAAAAGTAAGAGAGTGGCTGGTCAGGGTGGATCAACTGCTATAGAAAGTTAAAAACAAAACAAAACAAAACAGCCCCAAACTTTTAAAATGCACTTTAACAGAGATTATTTTTGTATTCTTTTTATTAAAAATAAAGACAAAAGATTTCTGATTGAAAAGCTATCTCCAGAACAATGGCAAGAAAGCAGTACAGTTGTTTCACATAGCCATCTGGTCTTCCCAGGCCTCCAGCAGTTAGACCGGGTTAACCCTGATCTAGGCTTATTTTTTTTTTATTTAACTTCCTGATGTTGGTGGAAAGTGCTTACACATGCAGTATCAAGCCATTTTTTATAAATCAGTACTAATACTCTTAAAACCACACAGCACTCAGAATCCAGGATTAAGGCTTTAAACCAGATGAAATATATATTGTGATTGCCAACAAGTTTTCTTTCTTTTTATAATGCAAATGTGTTAATGCTCTGACCTCAAAACTGAAAGACCAAAGCCCAGATAGCTATCAAGAATCTGCCAAAGCACAGGAACTCAGAAAAACAGGACTCCCCCATCCTACATAACAAAAAAGATACTGAAGACTTATATGTCAATACCATTTTCTTTCAATTCTAACCACAATTTCAGATAAAGAGTATTGCAATACTTCCAGCTTTCTGCTTGTTAAAAAAAAACCAAACAAATATTGTAATTCCACAAAGTACAGAATTTTTGAAACCTGAAGCTTCTTCAAATAAAACATATTAAATATTTAATACAAAATACTGAAAAATGCTGAGGCACTTTTCTGTCCTGCAAGCAGTTTATAATAAATAAATAACAAAAAGTAACAATAATAAATAGTTAAATGGTATCTTCTATTTTTGTGATTTTTTAAGCATGTATCTTGCATCTTTCACAAATATATAAATAACTTTTAGCATTTATTTCATTAAGGTAATAATCCAAATTAAAAAAAAAAATCATGTGTTGTACTCAAAACCAACACTACAGTGCTACTCAGACTTCTATGTTTAGCCCAATAAAACACAGCTTGTTGTGTATTAGACATTCCAGATGTTTAGAAGCAACTGGTCTTCAAATAAAGAACAGTCTCAATTTTGTTAATCTTTTGTTCAAGTTTTGAGTAGTTTTCAACACTGCCAAAAAAAAAAAAAAAAAAAGAAAAAAGCTATATATACCCCTAAGTGAAATAAATATACCTTTGTGTATGTACAGGAAAGAATAAAGATAATACAGATGTTGTGAAAGGTGCCCTAATTTGGTAAGTCTTTGCTTCTTAAGCACAAAGTAGCATGCAAGTGATTTATCAGCAGTACAGTATAGTGCCATAGTACAGTCAGTCTCACCTCATTTTCCCTTGTGAAGGTTTCCCAAATGTTTGATCATCAACAGGCATGAGAAGCCTCTAGAACTGGCATCTTCGTTCTGTGCATGCAGCCTCTTCTTATTGTGGTTAATTTGTTATACTCTACCTGGAGGCTGGTAACAAGCAGGGTACTGCATGGGTCTCCTCCAATCTGTCCTGTTTAACATCTTTATCAGTGGCCTGGAGGAGATGAAAGAGTGTGTTCTCACAGAGTCTGCAGATGTCACCCAATTGTGGAGGATGAATTAATATGCTCAAGGGCAAGGCTGATGCACAGAGGGACTAGGCACAGGCTGGAGGAACGGGCCAACCTTCTGAAAAATCAAAGAGAACAAATGCAAAGTCCTGCACTTAGGAAGCAAGAACTCATTGCAGGTTGGGAATTGTCTGGCTGGGAAGCAGCTCTGCTGAAAAGTCCATGAGGCCCCCAGTGGACTGAAAGCTCAATGTGAGCCAGCAGTGTGCTCTGTCAACAGAAAACTAAGATCTATAAACAAAAGCATAGCCAGTAGGTCAGGAGAAGTGTTTTTTAGCTTTTTCTCGTTACTCATTAAATCACATGTAGAATACTGTGGCTACTTTGTCCCTACTATCTACCCCACCTTTGTCAAGGAACACGAAAACATTAATCAATTGGAATGAGTTCAGCTGCTTCATCAAAGCAGAGCCAGGTTCTTCACAATGGTGCAGTGGGAGGACAGAAGAACAACAGACATAAATTAAGTAAAAGGCAGAAGTTGAATATGACATAATGATTATAAGGAGAAACCTTTTCAATATGGGGACAATCAAGTGGTGGGACAGTTTCCCAGACAGACTGTGCAGTTTCCATCCTCAGAGTTTTTCAAGGCCTAGCTGGATAAAGACTGGAGTACTCTGATCTCATCTCATAGCTGAAGCTGGTTTGATATTGAACTAGAGATTGCATGAAGTACCTTCCAGTCTCCAACGTTCTATGATTCTGTGAGTCTATAATTTTTTTATATACATTTCTAAAAAGCGCCTTACCAGTCAGACTAACTGTCCACTTTGTCCAGTATCCTATTTCTGAGAGGAATCAATGGTGGCTGCCTACATGGAAGTGTAAGAACATGGCAAGTGTAGCAGTATGGCAATTCCAAGCAAGAATTCACAAACCAGACTTTGTGTTGGAACTCTCTCTTGGTTAAAACCACACCTGTCTGATTCTCTCTACCACCCTAAAGCTCTTACCTATTCTTCTGCAGTATCAGATCGTTAAGGAAGACCTGAAGTTGAAGACCGGACAGAATACGAGGGCAGAACAGTACTACATTTGCCTAGTTTTTTTATTCTTTCCCTATGCATCCACCACACATCATTTACAATGAAGCAGTACTGGTCTAAACAAAGTCTGACCTTCTATGGACATTCATAAAGAAAGCATCTGGCTTTGCAGGTAGCTATCAGCTTTCATATTTGTATAAATTTTAGATTCTCAATGCCACCAAGGCAGTCAAAAGTTAATTGAGACAATGTCTGAAAATCATAAGCGCATGCATTCATTTCTTCAGTGGGAAAAAAATGATTTTCTTAAGGCAACAAAAAGATTCAAAGTTTTATGTCAGCTTAGTAAAGTGCAAAACCCAGGAAATAATAAATTAATAGTGAAAAAATTGATAGCCAGGTTTTGCCATTCAGCCAGATGCACATCTATAAAGATCCAGCCAATTTTTTCTTGTAGTCTTGCCAGGGAAGGGAAAAAAATACATTATCAGAATTCAACATGCTGTATGATTTTGAGAATAACCCTTCAAGCTGTCAGTCTTGTTGCCAAAACTACTGTGCAACAGTATTAAGCCACAGGAGCATGGACTCATTTCAAGCCCAGGTGCTGAGCGATTTGAAATGCATGAGCTCCTTGTTGTGAAACAATCATTCCCTCTGAGGCTCTTTGTGTCCTCATCACACCATAAACTGTGCCCATGGTGAATGTGCATTTACTTGCCTTGTAGCTAGCGATCACATGCAAATTTCTGAGAAGAGACATATCCTCCTTTCTTTACAGGATGCTGTCCTTGTGAGAAATAGACCACTGTAAAACATCTGAACTGGACGGTTCAGCCCTTACAGATAACCTCTGATCCCTGCACAGCCATTGTACTAGTGTCAGGTAACAGAAGAAAAACCTCTTCACATTCAAAAAGAAAGTAAGAGCGCTGACACTTAAATAGGGCTTAGGATTTTATAATAATTTATGACTTATGCTAATATGTTTTCCAACACCCAAAAATTTTAACTATGGTGGGATTTTTCATAGATCTTACAAATCAATTTCAAAAAAAAAGAACTAAGGACGAGTAACTGGTATGCCAACTGTTTCTGTAGCAAAGGTCAGATTAATTTTCAATACTTAACACTATGATACTGCAGCACGTGATTAATCTCATGGAGCTTCAGTCATCTAAAAGTTACTTGTCCAAGTGAAAGCTGGATCCCTTTATATCAGCAAGGAAAAGCAGACACCTCAAGATGAGATAAATCACCTTTCAGGGATGCCTATTTCTCTGTTTCGACTATAAAGTAGTACTAAGACAATGAGCTGAAATTCAGACACTTGATCTATGATTTCAGAAGTATGTAACTGACAATTTGTAGACTTATGTGGTTTCTCAAACTAGGTGCTTCTATGTTACTGTAAACCAGGCAGGTAAAGAGTGCAATACAGATTGGGACAGAAAAAAATATGGGTCTGCAGGGGCAAGGAATACTTTAAGGCAATATTTCCAGCAAGTAAAGAATCTTGCTCTAACTTTTAGATATACTCATTAGATGAGACAAATCCATTCACAGTACCTCACTTCAATGAAGCTGAAAAATGTTGTACGCATTTAGTTCAGATTTGTAATTTCATTATCTATTCAAAACATCTGTTTTCTGTTGTTGTGTGAAAATTACCATAGAGTGGATAGTAAGAATGCTTTAACAAGCTCAGACAGCAGATCTGTGCCAGAGTCGGATACTGATCAGTGAATTATCCTTGCACCAGGCAGTACAGGCAGTGCTAGAGCTAGTCTATCGAAAAGGCATCATAGTTCATTGCCATGCTGAGAGCTGAAGAAAGGGTTTTTCTTCACCTTGTATCCTGTACGAAATAAGGCGAAGAAATAAAGCAGAATGAGTCAATGTCATATATACCATGACAGTGGTCTACAAATAGAAACCAGGTGTATTTATAAGAGGGAGGTAACATTTTTATTAGACCAAGTGATACAACTGGTAGAAAATGGCAAGCTTTTGCACATGTAAGCATTCTGCATGAGTTCTCTGGTTTTCCAACTATAGAAGGTTTTACATATATGAAATATATATTCATTATTCTTAGCTTTGCTAACATACCTTCAGAGGAAGAAAAGAATATTAGTGTTGTAAATCTTAAGTCTTCCCATCACTCATGAGAAATAGTATCTTATGACTTAAAAACATACAACTTCTATAAATAACAACACAGAGCCCTAGCTCAAGGAAAGAAAGTTGTGACATAAAAGTAATGTCCTGCCACAAACTAGACATTGGACAATGGCAAACCACAGATGAGTGAAAACCTCAAACTTATTTCTTGCTAATTCATGAAACGAACAAAAAAAACCCAAACAACTTCAAGTACCTTATATTATTGATAGAAAATTATCTGAGCAGTTTCTCTGGATAGCTGTGTTGGGAGTAACTGACAACACTTCAATGGGGGGTCTGCAGGGGTGGCCTCTGTGAGGAGAAGCTGGTTCCAGCCAGCTCCAACAGACCCACTGCGGGACACAGATGGGACCTTCAGACAACATGGTGGCACCTCTGGAAAAGCTGTTTAAGGAAGGGCAAAATAGCACACAGTCAGTGAGGAAAGAGAGAGTGAGAAAATATCCCTGCAGACAAGCTGACACAAGGAGCAGGAGGAGATGCTCCAGGCATGAGAGCAGACATTCCCCTGCATCCTGTGTTAAAGACCATAGTGATGCAGGTTGTCCCCCTGCTGCCCATGGAGGACCACAATAGAGCAGATATCCACACTGCAGCCCATGGAGAACCCCACACCAGAGCAGGCAGATATTACCTAAATGAAATTGCAGTCTGTGGAGACCCCAGTCTGGAGCAGAGGAAAGGTGCAAGGAGGAAGGAGCAACACAGAGGAACTGTTACAGACTGCCACCAACTGCCATTTCCCATCCTGCTGCACTGCTTGTGGAGCCTCGGGTGGAGGGGGCTGAGGAAATGAGGACTTGGGAATGAAAAAGTGAAGCTGACCCTCAAAAGAGAAGATTGGGAAGTACTGTTTTAATTTTTGTCTTTGTTTCTCACCATGCAATTCTATTTTTAATTGGCAATAAATTAAATTAATTTTCCCCGAGTTGAATTTGCTCTGTCTGTGACAGTAATTGGTGGGCGATCTCCCTTTCTGTCCTGACCCATAAGCTTTGTTGCTCCTATTATCTCCCCCTGTCCTGTTGAGGAGAGGGCGTGAGTGAGTGGTTGGGTGGAGCTGCTGGGCGCAATAACTTGCAGCAGAGGAAGGCAACGTTAAAAAGCTTTGTCCAAGTTTCCAGATACTGACATACATTATTAATCTTAGTGCAGAGCAACAGGCAAGATTAATTTACCACTACTAAGACACTTTACACCACAACTTGTCTTCAAATTAACTGTACAGAAAATTTATAAATTGCCATTATAATAGAATGAATTCTTCATCTGTCTAAACGTAGACACAACAGAGCAGGTGCGAGTAGGTTAGGCAAGACACATTAGGCCCCTAACAGAATATTTTGCATAGAATTTACTTGTGCTTCACTTTCTCAATCAAGATGCTTTTCCCAGTTCTAATGACAAACCATCAGAGTCCCTGATCCTAGGAGGAGCAGATTTGTCTTTCACATTATTTATTAGAAATTCTGAAATCTCATATGAGAAAAATCCTGTATGTGTTTCTCAGTGACGTTAGGAAGGGATGATATTATATAGTTTAACTTGCACCTACCATTGTGCTAACTCAAATCTATTTCCTGGTTCTCAATAAATCCTCAATCAGCCTTTTTCTAAGGCCCTCTGTATTGCTCTTCAGAAATCTCTTCAAAGGACTTCTCTCTCTCCTTTGACTAGGCAAAGCAATTTAGGGTGAGCTTAGTCTCTAAATGCTTTAAAAAGCCTGGTCACAGGTACATTCTTAGAAATAGAGATATCAGCATGCAGGGTAAAAGGAATTCTGTACTACACTGAGACTTCTATTTGGAAGTCCAGAGAGGGAGTCACTCATCCCATTAAGGGTTTTCTCAAGGTGTATTATGTTTCAGAGGCACCGTAAAACTACAGTCACTGATAGTGTTCTGTACGGTATTTGGTACAACTGCTGACTTCTCTAAGCTAATGTTTATATTTTTAACAGTGTATGTAAATCCTTTTTCAAAACTATTGTTACTTTACAAATATTTTTAAAGTTTTGTTTATTTTCAGAGATTTCTTCATTAAGATAAGAATAATTTTATATGTTTTAACTATTAACATTTCAGTGTCAGTAAGCTACACCAGAAAACTCTGAAAGTGGAGCCATGTGTGAGCTGTGCTGATATAACATTGTTACAGAGGATTTTATCTTCATTCCAGTACCTCAGTTCCTCAGAACACTTGTTTTACATTAAGAAGTTTTAGCTCTGAAAGATTAAGTATTTCTAAAAACATTTGGATTTGGTGTTAAAGGGTAGGCTGGTGACTGGTGGGTCAATTAGATTAGCTTAGTCGTAATACCCATGTGATATATCTAGTAGTAAAAAAAAAAACTGTTTAAAGGAGAATCCCAATTTTTCTTCTCCTCCCCACCCCCCGAGTAATTTCCCAGGTTTGAGGTCTGAAAGTATTTCCAGTCATTGGGTCTGACACACTATACTATTCAGGCAGAGGCTTCCATACCCCTTAAAGAAGCAAAACACTTACCATAACATACTGAGAAACTACACCTATATACTATCTTCACTGCATACCCATAAGAAAAAATGATCAAATGCAAATACTCATGTAGTGTCAGAAGACATAGAAAGAAATTGTGAAAGGGTTTACCATGACTGTAGCTTGAAGCATTCCAAATATAAATGTAAACTATTAATCATAATAGAAAGGAAGACATAAAAAGTGGGCTGTTAGTGAGAGACTGACAAAAGACTAAATAAAGACTTTCAGGATCAATGTTCCTTCCAGGCACTACAGTGGAAACTATAAAATACCAAATGTAATATGACAAAAAGTATCTTTCAGAACAAAAGCCAAGATCTAATACTGGAAATATGAAAGTGGATGCAGAATAGTTTAAATATTTTAAAAGAAAAGTAAAAATCACCCTTTCAATCTTCATTGAAAAAATGTGGGTTTAGTGCTTCCAGATACTACTCTCCACTTTATGATTCACTTCACTTAGAGCTGTAGGTGTTCATCAATTCTAAAATCAAAGCAAAAGTGTTTCAGCTTTGGCGTATCAAGATGGAGGCATATAAAATTACTGTACATCATTTTCTCCATCTGTAAAGTATGGGCTAAAACCCTTTTTAACCTCACTAGAAGTTTTGTGGCAGTTAAATCATTATTGGATTTAATAATAGCTATAATATCTGGAAATTTCTACTTCTAGTCTATCCTCAATCTACTAAGTAAACATTGTTTTATATCCAAGTCATCCCTTCACTGAGCGTGCCATTTTACCATTTCAGTCATATGTGTTTTTCCTATTGACATTTTGATTGTCTTCAAAAGACATAGGAACTGTTTTATCTGTTTGATTGACTAGATATTTACAGAAGCAATAAAAATAATATATTGTTAAGAATGAATAGCTATAGTAACACATGAAAATTAGTTGCAATGAGCACTATATTCAGATGTTGAATGAAGCATTTGGGCTAGAATTAGAGTCTATAGTATGTGTATGATTTTTAGGAAATATCCATGATTACATAATATGTCTTTGGTACAAATAAACATGATCTCTGTGTTATTGACCCTCTTACTACTTAAAAACTTTGTGTCATCACTTTCTGTACTCATTGCCCTGATAGATCCAAAAGCCACAAAACATTCTCCTCAATCAATCCTCCTAGAAAGCTTAGCCTCTTAAAGTCTTGAAAATTTAGCAGTGCAGGAGTCAGACTTAGTTATACAGGGATGCCATGGGTTTCATTTATATCAATCTGTCTGTAAACTACAAACGGATCACATGTTGTCTTTATAGTGTCTGTTGATGATTTACTAGAAATAAAGTTGCATGGGTTTGGTGTTATCAAACCTAATAGAATAGACTATTAGTGACCTCTTTGTAAGACCTCACATTTGAAAGATTCAAAATTTGATTAATCCCATCTTTGCTTTCAGAGATAGCCATTAAAAATATCAATGTCAATCAGTTTAGTTGTGATGTCCTGTGAAACTAAGAGTGAGAAAAAGGAAGCAAGAAGGGGCATCTATATTTCTGTATATCTATGAAGTCCTTATCACTGTATAATTTATTTTTAAGCATCTAAATAAATTTGTATCATTCTGAAAGCCTTTATGCAGTAGAAAAGAGTGTGTTTCTGTATGAGTGTGTTTGTGCATGTTCATGCATGCATGTAACTGGATAGGACACATTTTTGCTTCTTTAGAACCTATTTCTTTGAAATTATATTTAGATTTGTGTAAGAAAGTAATTTCATGTAAATGTAAATAAAATAAACAGGACTAGCAGGCAGTTCTTCCTCAGAAGTTAAGATTACCAGACTGTTTTTCCAGAGATTTTTAGACATTATGAAACGCTGCTGTGACAAGAACTTCCTGTGAGTATTGCTCATCAGTTTCTCCCTGGAAGAAGAAGAAATTAACATCAGGGTCCTAGAGTTAATAATAGGAGCATGTATTGTAGCCTATTGCCACATTTCCCTCTTAGAGGCTGATGAGGTGCTCAGACTGGTTCTTTTCTTTCTTTGTCAGTCATTTCAGAGTCTACTTTGAGCATGATAAGGAAATATCAAGTTTGCCACCAGAAAACATTCTGTTCCTTCATATAATATTTCCCTGTGTTAAGTCCTGACAAAGAAGTGGGAACTATTACCAGAAGTGACAGTATTTCCCAGATTTCTATTACTTACCTTCAGAGGGATCTCAGAAAACTGCGCTTCATAACCAATGCTTATACTAATGACAGATTACACATAGGGTGCAAGATATTGCAATCTTGTAATGTTTCATGTTTAAAGATATGAACAGATTTTATTATTTTTTTTTAACAGATCCTTTTTGGAAAAGTTTAAGTTTTCCAAGTTTAATTTTAATTCATATTTTTTTAATGAATGGAATACATTAAGACTTTAAAACAATGTAACAAAGAAACCTATCTTCTGAGGTAGACACCAGTATATCCAAGACAAACTTGTTACTAGCTCTGTGTTTAGATTCTGGAATGAGAAGCAGAAGGGCCTTCCAGTGTGTCTTTCATATCTCAGGCAAATGGTCGAACTTCAGGACTGTAAAACTCATTCTCTCTGGCATGCTTCTCCAGTTCAGAGGCTAAAATATTCACTCATGGTCTAAGAGATTCATAATAATTATGTATTTTACTGTATTTTGAAAGAAAGACCAAAACACACCAATTCCTTTTCAGTTCTAACTAATGATTGCTCAGGGCTCAACTTCTCTTAAGTTTCACCAACTTTTTCATGTGAAAAACCATCCAAATGAAATCTTATCTACATTGATGAATATTGCTGGGAAAAAGAACAAAAAGTGCTGTCAAGTAAATCTCAGCTACCTCTCTTAATGAATACCTGGGTGCAGCTTTGAGGCAAATCATAGAAGGTAGGGCATTATATATGCCATCAGCCTTCCCGATGTCCTTCAGTGTCTATGTTTACCTTTTCATTATATTTATATTACAGAGTTTCATTCACAATATATGAATCAGAGCACAATCTGAGTGAAAGCAATCTAAATGTGATTCATTTATAAAATACTTGCTGAGGTAAGAAACACGTTGCCTGAAACTGTGATGGTATATATCTTTGAGAAGTGTGTGTTCACCTCTAGCTCATTGGCTACAGAGGTCTTAGTGCTACTTTTGACAGCCTTGGATTTTCATGTCGGAGATAAGGTTCATAATGTTTCTTATCATTTTAAGACACCAGGGTGTTGCAGCTGCTCCTCCTCAGGCTACATGTGAAGGCTAAAAATTTCAACATGAACAGCTACAGATTTCCTTAGTGCAAAGAGTAGACATGTTCAAATAGTACTTGGTGCGTAAACCTCTGCATTGTCTCCATGTCAACTACTATGTGCAGATCATCTTACTCCTGAATATCTTTAAAGCCTCAAGCAAGTTAGAAACTTAAAAGAGCTATGCAACAAGATTGGAAAGTGACTGAAAAGATTTTCAGGTAGAACAAGACAAAAAGTAGGAAATTCTTTAGATCATTTAGTACTCTAAACTGTCAACATATCCAAACTAGATTTTAACTAATTTGGGAGCTGTAACAACTAAACATATCAGCACAGAGCTCAGCCTTAGGGAATGAATCCTGCTTCCCAGTTATAGGAGTTTTCAGGTGCTGCCTTTGCATTTCACTCTCCAGCATGTTGGCTGATAGACTCTGATCAACATCTGTTTCACTTCAGTGTGTTTTATGTGGTTAGTACTTCTGTGGTTAGGCTTTTGGTCAATCTTTTTGTTTGCTATTTTGGTTTCATTTCCTGAAGATTTGCTTGTTTTGTGGGTGTCCAGAAGGATCCTGTGAGGGACAATATCAAAAGCCTTACTAAAATTCAGAAAAAAGATTCTACCACCTTCCCTTCATCCACTAGGCAGGTGACCTTATCATAGAGGGGAAAGAAGTTCATGAAGGACTGTTCCCTGTGCGAAGGATCCTAAGCTGGAGCCAGGGAAGAACATGAGGAGGAAGGAGCAGCAGAGACAAAGTGTTATGGACTGACCACAAACCCCATTCCTCATCCACCTGCGCTACTCAGAGGAAAAAGGTAGAAGAGTCAGGAGTGAAGCTGACCCTGGGAAAGAAGGAATAGATGGGGAAGAAGGTGGTTTTGGATTTGATCTTAATTTCTTAATAGCCTACTTGGTTTAATTGGCAATAAAATAAATTAATTTTCACAAGTTGAGTCTGCTTTGCCTGTGACAGTAAATGCTGAGTGATCTCCCTTTCCTCATCTCAACCCACAAGGTTTTCACCGTATTTTCTTCCCCTGTTCTGTTGATGGAGTGAGAGTGGTTTGGCAGGCACCTGGAAACCAGCCAAGAGCAACACACCACAATATCCTATTAAAAAGGGGGTAAGGTGGGAAGTGGAGGGAAGAGTTTTTTGATGATCTAAAGCATGCTCTAGTACAACTCTGATGGGTGTTTAAACTTCCCTGAGAGCCTTCTAGCAAAGTTAATGCATCAGTGGCAGTTGCGTGGTTTCTTGAACTTCCTGTTGAGTCTCTTGGTACTCATGTCAGAAAGTGGTAGTTATTCAGCTCTGCATTCTACCTAGTACAAAAGGTCCTTTCTGTTCTAAACTAATCCCTTTTTGTCCAGATTAACTGAAATTCTGAAAATAGTTTCTGGATATTCTGTGTAAGGACTGAGATATATTTCCTGTGACATTTATTTGCTAGAAAGCAAGGCTAAATTCTTCCGTGAGTCACTCAACTCACTCTTTTTAGGTACCTAGTTCATGAATGTTCCTCCAAATTGTTCTCTGGAGGTACTACTTTCTCTCCATAACATAGAAACAAAATTTAGACAAGAGTTTCAGATTAGAGGCATAACTTCCAAATAGGAAGATGAGGCAACTATAAACTATTTGTACAAAATTAAAGAGAAACATGAGATCATTAAGTGAGAGAGAGTTAAGATTTTCCTTTGCAATTTTGCAATTTGAGATTAGGTAAAATGAAATACAACACAAAAAAAATGCTTTCCTGAAGGTTCTTGAAGCCTGTGAAAATGAAGTTAGTCCAATCTTTAAGGGAAAATTTGAATACCACATCTGTCCCTTGTGTATGCTAATGATTTTGGCACTTATAAATAAAATGAACAGTGCAGTGTTGAGTGATTGCTTATTTCCAAAAACTTAATAAAGATTTTTATTATGTATAGTTACTCTATGTGCTTGGATGAGTGCTTTAAAGTCTCCCTCAGTAGGCATTGATACAGTAGACCATAGCAGCACTAAAAAAAACATTATTGTCTATTATGTCAATGAGCTGTGCATGAAGAATTTCCTTAGTAGTATTTATTGGCACAATACACCATGACAACTGTAGAATGTATGATTATGCTTTTGATGGAGGAATCATAACAGTTATATTAAGATCTCATGGAAATTAAGTAGCAGTGTCCCATGCAATTCCACCAAAATCATAATAGCTCTAAAGGGTCTACTATGATCTCCACGGATGAAATGGAGAATAATTGTCACTGTAATCAGACCATGTCTTTTTGTATGAGGTCTTTATTCTCTTCTGTATTCTTTTTTCTGTTAATGTTAAAAATTATGGAAAGATCCTTCTTACAATGCACCACCAGATTTCATTTAAAATTCTAAAAGCCTCGAGACTCAGCTTGTTTTTTTCACTCCATATTTGAATAACTTCATTGCACCTTGAAATATTATAGGGGTCTAAAAAAACTGTGATCTTATTGACCATGTGTGCCATAATCTTCCCTAAATACAAAAGCTGTGTAAAAATAATTCAACAAAAGCCAGAAACTACAGAATTAAGGCTTCTTATTCCATGCCTAATTCAATCTATGTGTCTGGGGATTGCATTTGGTATCCTTTTGTTCTGGGCAGATTGGCTAGTAAAACACCGAGCTCATTCAGGGTGATACACTGCCATACCTCCCCCTCACTCCCCATCATGGGGAAGTGGAGGATTGTGCTAACAGTTTTCACCAAAGTATTGCTAATTAACAAAGTGTGAACTCACCATAGGTTGCCAACACAAACTCCTTCAATACAATCTGGTTTTAAAAGGTTTGTTGAACTCTCAATGTTCAGCCTCTCCACAGATACTTTACATGGAGTTCCTAAAAAAAACGCCTAGGGTTCCAGAATCTCTAGCCACCCTTGAAACCTTCTGAAATCTGTACTGCTGTGGGCAGAAGTTGACAGATATAAAAGGGTTATACAGTTCTTTCTCATAGCCAGAGCAAGAGCCATTACACATGTTATTCTTTATAACAACTCAGAGAGGACTGATGTAAAGGACAAATTCCACAAGGTTATGTCTATATGGAATTATTGAAGTCTCAGGCTGTCACTTACCTGACAGCCTAAAGTTCCTCAAGTATACAGGAATAGCACATAAAAAAACAAACAAACAAACAAACAAAAAAACAAATCAAAAAACTACCTGGAGTAAACACCAATGTTTTGTCAAAGAAGTGAATGTCATGTTTTCTTTCAGACAATGGGGAAAAAATCAATAAACGCTCATTGGTATTTTCATTCTATTCATTCAAGTCTTCATGTGAAACAGTTAAGTATAATTATTCTTCACTTTTGTCTGTTTGGGTTTTTTGGTGTTTGTTTTTTTTTTTTTTTTTTTGAGGGTAGTTTTGTTTGATGGTTTTTGCATGGACAACTTATTCCTTTTGGGTTGTTTTTTGGGGGGTTGGGTTTGTTGGGTTTTTTTTCCATTCTCAAAGTAAAGTATATTTTACAGTGAGATTTAGATTTCTTTTACCTTCTGCTGCAGAAAGTCAATTACATATTTGTAAAGTGGGTGAAAAATAATTTCATACTTTGGTTGGTTATAAGTTGTAAGCAGTCTATTTATAAGCAACCAAAATCTAAGACTGGATAATCAGGGTGAAAACATATTTTTTTAAATTTCAATTCACTAACTTTTTAAATGATCAATTATCAGAAAATGGGAAAAGGGTATGAAGTGGAAAAGTGTGTACAAAATACTCTGCAAAATTGTCTTCCCCATTCATGTTACAGTTAATCTGGGAATAAATTCAGTCCCCAAATTGATAAAAAAAAGTGATATTTTCCTTTGATGCAACAAAAGGTCTCTGCATGGAAACTATTGCTGAAATCCTCTGTTCATTAATTAGCAGACAGTGCCTTGTTAATACAGTGATTAGGTTTTCCAGCTGGGAGTTAGGACCTCCTGATAACCAGGCTTTTAGAAGAAGTTCAACCTCATTTTAACAGTGGAGTGTAGAAAAGAAGCAGTGACAAAACTTTCTTGTAATATGGTCCTTTTATAAAACACACTTTTCCAGAAGTTGTTCAAAATTAATTGAAGCTACCTCTGTCATTTGATTAAAGAAATAATTTGTTTTTTCATTAACATGTTTTGATAAAAAACTTCTAAACCAAAATGAATCCAAACTATTTAATTAATTCCTTCTGAGCAAAATCAAACTTATCATTTATAGTGCTAGTCAAAATAGCACCCAACATTTGAAAAGGTTAAATACAATTCAAAAACTAAGCTAAAAAAAAAGTAATTCTTTCAGTGCTGGCCTCCCCTCCATCTTCTGAATTATAAGCCGTAAACGGACTTTTCCAAAGGCTGACAATAATCCTATATAACCTCTTTTGTAGAATATTAAATAGGATCAAAATATTATATTAAAGAATGAAAAAGATAAAAGTAGCAATTACAGTTTAATCTCCCCAGTTACAGAGCTTCTTGCTTTTTTCCACATACTGCACTTATTGGCCACCACACCACTGGTTCCTACACCATCACAGTAAAAAAAATATAAAATGTATGCAGCTAGCATATGGACATGGTTTTGAAGACTTACAGCTTTCATATTGTTCACAAAAGATGTAGGGGAGAAAATGGTTCTGCACTGTTTGTAACTCCTTAAAAAATCCTTGAAGAAAATGTAATGCAAATGTTATTCTATTTTTATCACATACTATGCTCATAACAAGTGAACAAGTTATTGATTTTCAATAGAGAGATTATTTAAAACACTTATTTTATGCTTTCTGGATCAGTATTCACCATAAGCATGGAGTGCATGCTTATTTAAAAATGTAACTTGTTATGTCACTGGAGTAACTTCTGAGTTTGCAGTACCATGGTACTGGCATTTCATACCATTGCCCTGGTCCTTATACTTAAAACAATTTAAACATTTATAATATTTCTAAGTAACATTTTACAATAATGCAGTTTAAAATTACTTCATCTTCAGGTCAGTAAGTAACTATCATCACACATTTATTTGTCCTTCCTTGTTGAGGACAATCTTGGATCACTGTTTAAAATATTGCTGTATTTTTTTTCACTTGATCTGTTGTGACAGACACATTTTGATAGAAAAAGAATTAACTGTTTCAATTATTGTGCTTCAGATGTGGAACTCACTGCTGCAAGAACTAAAATCACACCTCCTTCAGAAATGCCAACAAATAATTCTGCAAAAGAAGAAGAAAAGGAAAAAAAAATAGCCATCAAATTGAAAAAGACAATGAGATAGAAAATAAGTCTGTAGTTTCTGGGGTTTAGGTTGGGTAATATACTTAAAATATTACTAATAAATACAATATCAATTATATAGGACTTCACTGACATGAATTTGTACTATACATGTGGATTCAGGAACATCAATACCTCTGAAAACAAACCTAAGTTCTTCCAGTCATCTGAATGCTAGCAAATAGAGATTTATAGTGTATGCTCAGACCATCTTACCTCTGTCCCCTGAAGTAGTAAATTAACTGTAAATAACTTATCTGTATTCAAGAGTTAAGCGGCAGAGCAGTTTACTGGAGTGCTTTGGAAGAGCTGTGATGGAATCCCAGAGCAGGGAAAAGATGTTTTGCCTTTCTTCCATATTTCCATTTCAAATCTTTGTCCTTAGAATGATACGCAGTTCAGTAAGGAAAGAATAGGGAAGGAAATTGTAGATCTTGATATGGAGAAGAGTAACAATTTTGAAAGACAGATGTGGCTGTAAGCTTTGTGATGGGTGAGAGCATTGTTTCTGTGAAACTAAATAGAGTGATTGTAAAAGCAGGTCTGAGCTTGCAAACATTATGAGATATATCTTTTCTTTAATGTTAGCCAAATATGTATTCTGCACAAACACTGGTAACCTTTGTTCAGTACAATACAAGAGCAAAATGTACATACACTTGTGTGAGGCATGTTGAGACATAGTTTGAAGGAAGTAGTGCTAGAGCTATGCCAATTTTTTCAACATTTTTAGTTTTATTTTTCAAAATATTTCTGGAATGTTCTGAGAGATGACAAGATACTACAGGGAAGTTTAACTCATAACTGACATATCCAGTTAGTCATTTGACATATGCCACTTTAAAATATATAAAGTATACCATCTACCCTCCAAGTATTTCAACAGAAGGTCCAAAGTCTCCAATATATCCTCTCAGGTGGTACTTGTCATGTAGTCTGGGCTACTAAATCAAGAGTATGAAGGTGTCATTCATTTCAGGACTAAGACACTTTCTTTTGCTCAATACAATTAATGAAGTCAAAAGAATGAGTCATCTAAAGTCACAAGGGTGAGATTAAGAACAATCACCAGTACATAGAGGACACATCTGTCATATGAATGGGGACTGGTCACTTTTGCTTGTGGTCTTTCCTGCAACTGAATATAAGGACATATTAATGTACATCTAAATGTTACAGGGAATTGTCTATTACAGAGAACTCTGTCTCTACTTCTAGCTAATAAAAAAGAAATGCCATCAAAAGCAATCTTCTGTTCCATTCACTCTGCAACAGGAGGGATCTGTTTTATTTTTAATGACAAACAAGAGTTCATGTATAGGAAAGTATTTTGAAATCATGTCACGTGTCTCTCAAATTAGATTTCCATTCAATAAGATGTTGAAGTATAACATAACACATCAGAGTTCCTCACTCTCCAGGTTTTCTTTCCTCCTGTTTCTATGAAAGGAGAGATTCAAATTAATACAGGTAGTCATGTGTCTCCTACTTCATGTCGTAGTATCTGTCAGAAGAGAAACCTTTCAGATAGCTCAGTCTGTGGGTGTGCAGTATAATCTGTGTAGCTTGTGACTATCAAGGTTGTGCTTACATTGAGAGCTGATACGTTTTCCTTTTCTTTTTTTAAACAATACAGATGTTGTGATTGTTTCCTATTAATTCTGTTATGTCATAAGAAATTGATAAAGGCTTGTTTTGAATCTTTATGTGATCAACACAAAAATGTTAGTAGAATATTTCAGCTTTGTATCTTACAATTCTATTGTTCAAATGTCACCTAACTGAAAGGGTTAAGGCCATGTCTAAGCTTACCTGTTGGAATATTCCATTGTATGATCTTCCTGATCTGCCTGCTCTATTTATTGCTCTCATAAATCTAAATTGTCCATCCCCAGACTTCCCGTTGACTAAAACCTGCAGCTACATTTTTTTCCAACAAATGGAACCAAATGTGACTGCATTTATAAAAATTTGTATTTGAAGGATATCAAAAGCCAGACCCTCCAGGCTTTTGTTAGTTGTCACTTATGATTTTAACTTAATTTCTTTCAATATGTTATCATTTTTATTAAAATAAGCCATGGATTATTAAAATACATATAAATAAAAGGAGGATGCATGTGTTCATTAGAGAGGGAATAACAGATTTATTTTGTTTTATTCCCACTGAAAATTTCCCATTTGTTCCTTAGCCAAGGGCTTTTTTGAGTTATTAACAAAATAGAAGAAAGAAGGGAAGTTTGCATCTACATTTTAAAGTAGATTTTTCTGTCAATAGGCAAACAAAAACAAAAACTAAAATAAATTGTAACTTTTGCACCCCACTACAACAGTGGCTATTTCACAATCTGTAATGAAGAAGGCATAATGAAATTTTCCTTAACATAATAGAATTTATCCTAATGATTGAATTATCATTTGCATTTCATGTTTTAAGAAGTAAGTTTTGTTCTTTGTTGTGTGTTCAATGTCATCTTTCCTTTTGTCAGAAAGTAAATTAAATAGCTCAAAGGAGCTTTGTGCAGAAGTGTTTGCTCCTTTATTCTGCCCCAGAATGTTGGGAATACAGATAGCCTCCTTTCTTTGCAACGGCAAGTGTAAAAGCTTTGACAAGAACATAAGAAGGATAGTTGTAAGCAAAGACAAAATGCAAATAATGTGGCTAAGGGCCCGGTTAGGGAATAACTAGCACAAATGTGAGCCGTTGTTACCATGTCAAGCTTTGTTGAAGTTATTTCAGACTCCAAAATATTTATTTTGGGATTGATTTGGAGAAGTCTGAAAAATAAAATAAAATTGGGCTATTTGCTACTACTTTGGTGATACACAGAAAACAGCTTTGACACACAAAACAGCTCTTTCCTGCGTTCATCAGAGATGGTTTAAAGATGCTTACCAATAGAAATTATAAAAGCAACAATTTTCCTAATTGGTCAAGGCAGCAATATCTCATAGTGAACAAATAGCAAAATCTTTCTGAAACCATTGTTGCTTCTGTTTGCTCTCCTTTGAAATGACATGACAAGAATTGAGCACAAAAATCTATGGGAGTCACGCACATAAGCTGCCAGATCCACTATAGGACTTTAGGGACCTTAGTTCAGAGTAGTAATAATTTACTAACCTCTTATCAGCTACCACCTAATTTTGGAGATGCCTGAACTGTCTAGACTATTTTTGTCAGTAAGAACTTCTATTGCCAGGCTTCTAATGTCATCAAAAACATCAGTGCTTAGATCATAGCTGGACTGACACAGTCAAAAGAAACTCGCTAGGCTGATTGAATGGATACAGTCTGAAAATTCATGTTGGACCAAACCCAGCACTAGTTCCAAATCCAGTGACCCAGTATTAAGAGATGCTTAGAACATTCCTTAGCTGCATCATTTAAGCTTATGATTTCAACACAGCTTCCCTGAAACCCTCAGTCAATGAGGGTATGAGGCTCTTAAGACAATTTTATCTCTTTTTAGCCAAATGAGAGATTTAATAATGGGACACTCATATCACAAATAAATGCTCAACATCAGTCCTTCTTGAGAGCTTTTGTGTGAAGTCTAATAGGGCAGGCAGTCTTTTCTTGCAGTGTATCAATCACAGCAGGCTCTGTTGGAAGCAAAATAATTAGCATGAAGCTTGCCTTAGAACTGCAGAATGAACTTCAGCTCAGAATGATTCAGTAATATCAGAACTCGGCTAGTTGATTTCCCACAGCTTTAGCACAAATTTGAGTCTGCAATGAGTGTTATCACTAGAAAGCTAGACAATAACACATTTCAGCTTGCCTACAGTCATAGGTGAACAGGAATTTTGTGGAAAGAGATTTGAAGGTATTCAAGTGACAGTGAAATGCCTTAGCTGTAACTGAAAACATGTAAGTTTTAGAAAGTTTTGTATTACTGCTCTTTGTGTCCTACTTACAGAAATCCAACAGTATGACACTTTAAAGATCTGCTATATCTATAGAGCATTTCTCCATACTAAGCCTTGGGCCTCTGTCCAGCCAAGGAAGTTTAGAACTTTCTCCTCAAGAATGTATCTGAGCCATTATTAAATTTCAATGAAAAATTTCCACTGACTTCACTGAGCAATGGAAGAGGGCTAAGACAACTCATCAGGGTCCAGAACATTCCAACTATTTAGCTGTCTCAATACCATTAGTCTCAGTGGGAATCATATGTCAGGTGTGCGGAGGGATCTGCAATGTGGCAGAATCACCTTTGTACAATGATAACGATGCCTGAAATCTTCATCCAAGATTATGTAAATGTGACTACAGTTTTTAATTTTTCCCAAGCTGTTCAAAAGTCAAGCAGGAAGATTAAAAGAGAGTCAAATCTCACACAGTTTCCATTTCAAGCATTCAGTCCTGTCTAGAAAAAAAAAACCAAACCCCAAGATCTGCTTACCTTTCCTCTTGTACTGTTTTGAGGCAGAGATGCTACATGATGGTTGGCTTGGAACCTATCACAATGAATAACAGCAATGGCCAAGACTTTTTTTTTCCCTAAACTTAATTTGTAGTTCAGCTGCCAGTCCTCTAGCCAGTTCCAGAGGTTTATGGACCTGCAGAATTTGCCTAGGCAGCAGTTTCACTAAGGAGCGGAGAAAAAAAAAAAAAAAAAAAAAGGCAGTGTTTTTTTAAAAATACAAGCACAGATCCCATTCTAGCAGCACCAAAACCTACAGTGCTGCTAACATTGTCAGCACAGAAACAAATAATCATTTTAGGAGAGATGATTTAATTTTCCTTGCCTAACCATCTCCAAAGGAATAAGCAGGGAGAATAGCTTAGGTACCTTCTCCCTCCTTATCTCTTGCGACAGAAAGCTTTATGGGCAACTATGCTGCTCCTACTGTCCCCCAGACTTTGTCAGTATTGGTGAGACAGTAGAGGTGGAAGGTACACAGCAGAGTGTTGACAGCTCTGCTTGGTTGTGTTATTTTTCCCCACATGTAATACCTGAGATGTCGCATTGATAAAACTTTCTTTTCATGGCACTCCTCTATTTCCTGAGTTATACTGACTGCACCTCAAAATAAAGGCCTGGAGGTAAATTAGCAGTGCCTACTGAGCCTACTTTAAACAAAATTACCAGAAAGATGTCTCATGAAAGCGTCCTGTATGATATCACACTGCCAAAAAATGGGCCATCCTGCTCAAGATACAAGCTCAGTCAAGCCTGGCTACATTTCAAGACTATAGAATTATGATATTGCCCTTCTTCATGGTAAATCCTACTTATTGCAATCATTGCTTAGTGAGGTGTTCCGCATTCTGTGATCCAAATGCTCAGAACTAATACTGTTGTATATTAAACTCTAATCTAAATTATAACTGCTTCAGGGATCACTTCAGACTCTGATTACAGGTTGCACTACCAAAAATCAGTGATACAGGTGTTAAATTATCATGATAATGGTCTCCTGGTGCAGAGAAACAGCCCAGAATATATTTCAGTTACTGCTACAGCTTCATAACACTCTGGAAGATCCTTTAGCATGGAAGTGAGTGAATTCTTCCTGTTTTCAGAAGCATAGGCAGCTGGTAACCTCTCTCTCGGCATTATTATACAGCATTCTAGCTTTAGTGAAGACTGTAAATAATTATCATAATAATTTTATTTATTACAGCAGTGCAGATCCCCTCTGGAGCTCATCAGGTAATATGAGTTACATTTAAAAATAAAGACTTAGGAATAAGCCAACAGAAAAAGAAGTGTGAAAGCCATCTAACCAATGTTTAGATAGCTGCATTGTACACCTACTTGTAAACTAGTCAGACTTGGGTCTTTTATATATATGAAGGGAGAAAAAAAGAATTTACTGAGCACTACTCTCCTGACCTATTTTAGACAATTAATGTACTGTGAGATGAATTGCATCCAGAAGTTTCTTTTCCCTCCTAGTGACTGCAAAGGAAGTTAAAGGTGACTGCTCTGGATGCAGATGTATTCATCAGGCCAGATGAATCTCATCTACACTGTCAACTATCAGTAGTTTTAAATGGTAGGCTCCACTGCAGGGTCAATTCCCAGCTGTTGGGAAAGGAGGTTCTTGTGAGACTGCTAAAACACTGCAAAATCAGAAATATTTACTCTGCACTGGATGGTTTTAATGGGAAAGGAAGAAGAGAGATAAAGTCCTTTAGTCTCATAAATCCATGTTAAGAGTTAGCTGGTTCCACAGTGTTTCAGCTGAACTAGTTTCAACGCCTCAGTGAGCACCATTGCCTGTACAGAGCACTGCCATCACTGGCTGGGACATGTCCTAACACAGCTGTGCTTTATCTACACTGGTAAGTTGAGCGTCTCTGAGCCTGTTCTCTGGCACTGAGGCGACTGGTATGGGACAACTCTAGTTTTTATGCTATTATCCATAGAGCTACAGTGTTGCTGTCTAAACAAGCTGGCCACATGCAAGCCTGCAACCCTTGGCCCACTCTAATTCCCCAGCCTGGTGAAAATACAGGGGACTGTTAACTGGTCAAAATAATTCCGGAGACTTTCTGTCTATTTGATAGCAGAGTGTCAGGGCCTTGAGGGCACTCACAGGTCTTATTGTCCATGCCCAGACCCCCTCAAGGTTTACCTGCACCCTACCCATGGCCCAGGACCCCTGTTTCAGCCCCAGCTGCCCTGGAAGAGCAGGAATCTTCCTAAAGTTGCTGTTAGACCTGCTGCAGAATAAGAACCTGAAAACAGATTTTCTGCACCAAAATCTCTTATGAGAGGTGGACACAGATCAACTAGAGGTTGGAGTTTAGCTTCATAGAGGTTAAGGGAATGTCAGATGTTCCTGTGGGTTGGATTTTGGCTTTTAGAAGAATAAATAAGCCCCTAAATCCCTTCATTGAATTAACATTTTATTGTGAGTATTTGCAGCTACCAAATGGTGAAACAGTAAGAGAAAGTAATCCAGTTTCCTATTTTATTTCAAGAATTCTTTCAAGAATTTTTAAATATGTTAACAGCACAAGAAGGATCAGAGATTAATTGGTCCATGATTGAGGTCAGTCACCTCACAATAAGGGCATAGACAAAGCAGAGATGTAACAAGAGCAAGTGCCTTCTTTCCTCTGCCTTTAACAGCAGTGATAGGCCATGGGACCCCCAGAGCTCTGTGTTGAAAGACCATGACTGGAGGGATCATAAACCCCCAGGCAACACTGAACTTGTTTGAGACTTGTTGCTCCAGTTGGATGCACATAAGTTTATGGTCCTGATGGGATTCATCCCAGGGTACCAAAAGAGCTGAGCAATGTTATTGCTGGACCACTCTCCATTATTTTTCAATGGCCTTTGAAGTCCGGAGAGGTCCTAGTTGACTAGAAGCTGGCAAATGTTCCAATTTTCAAGAAGGATAAAAAGGAAGACCCTGGTAATTACGGGCCTGTTAGTCTCACTTCAGTTTCTGGCAAAATTATGGAGAAGGTTTTCAATCCTGGCAGTTATTGAAAAACACTTGAGAGACACTTGAGATTGTTTATAGCCATCACAGGTTCATGAAGTCTTAGACAATTAATGTACTGTGAGATGAATTGCATCCAGAAGTTTCTTTTCCCTCCTAGTGACTGCAAAGGAAGTTAAAGGTGACTGCTCTGGATGCAGATGTATTCATCAGGCCAGATGAATCTCATCTACACTGTCAACCTATCAGTAAGTCCTTCTTAACCAGCTTAATTTCCTTTTATGACAAGGTCGCCCATCTAGTTGACCAAGAAAAGCCAGCAGATGTGGTTTTATGAGATTTTGGAAAAGTTTTTGATACTGTCTCTCACAGTATCCTTATGAACAAAATGTCCAGCATACAGCTAGAAAAGTCCATAATAGGTTGGGTGAGCAATTGGCTGATGGGTCAGGCTAAAAGAGCTATAGTAAATGGAGTTAGATCAGGCTGGTGGCCAGTCACCAGTGGGGTTCCTCAGGTCTTGATTATAGGACCAGTGCTCTTTAATGCTCTTATAAATGATCTGGACTCAGGATTGAATGTACATTAAATTTGCCGATGTTACTAAATTAAGAGGAGCTGTGGACTCCCTCGAGGGTAAAGAGATCTTACAGAGAGATCTGGATAGACTAGAGAGCTGGAAAATCACCACCCATATGAAATTTAACAAGAGCAAGTGCAGAATTCTATAGCTGGGATGGGACAACCTTGCTTATACATACAAACTGGGGCCAAAATGGCCAACTGTGTCCTGCAGTGCATCAAGCACAGCATAGCTAGACAGCTAGCTGGTCAAGGTAGGTGATTGTCCCACTCTACACTGCACTGGTGTGGCCCCAACTTGAGTACAGTGAGCAGTTTTGGGTGCCTCAATATAAGGACATCAAACTATTATTGTGTCCAGAGGACCATGACCAGCATGGTGAAAGACCTTGAGGGCAAGACTTAGGAGCTGCTGACATCACTTGGTTAGTTTAGCTTAAAGAAGAGAAAGCTGAGGGGTGACCTCATCACAGTTGACAACTTCCTCAAGGTGAGCAGCAGAGGGGGAGGTTCTGATCTCTCTCTGGTGTCCAGTGATAGGACACGAGGGATGGAATGAAGCTGCGTCAGGGGAAGTTCAGGTTGGACACTGGGAAAAAATTCTTTACTGAGAAGGTGGTCAGTAACTGCAACACTCTTCCCAGGGAACTGGTCGCTCCCCAGGGAACTAGTTACTCCCTAGGGAAGCCTGTCAGAGTTCAAAGAGTGTTTGGATGGTGCTCTTAGACATATGATTTATTTTTAAGTAGTCCTTCAAGGAGCAGGGAGCTGGAGTAGATTATCCTTATGGATCCCTTACAATTTGAGATATGCTAGGATTCTATGAATTAGAAATCAAGACGGAAACTACATTGGTGTCCCAAGACTTAGGTGTTAATAAGCCTCTAATATAAAATAGTTTTCATGCTAACCCTGAATTTTTATAAGCTATTTACTCCTAGCTTTTTTGACAATATGAATTTCCAGCAATATAATACTCTTGCATACTAGCTATGAAGGTGTTCCCCTTGCCTATTTTTGGCACTGAAATTTTAAGCCCCTGTATTATCCATGAACAAGGTGATATAACAATAGCAATTTCATTCTTCAGAAGATGGACACAAAGTTGACTGTGTTGCTGTCTGTGGAAGTGTTTATCCAATTTAAGCTTTTTCTCACTGAGGTAATTTCAGTCTATTGAAATAGCTCATAATGCAAAAAGCAAGACAGACGCAACAAGGGAAGGAAAGAAGATTAAGCAGAAAGAAAAGAAAAGGATTACTTAAAGAAGATGTTCATTGGTGAGGAGGAAGCTTTTGGCCTTGTAAGCTATGAGGTTTGACAGCACACGACACATGTATCACATATGTATATGTACAGATATTGGTAGCACTGACCTAGTGGCCATCAGTACTTTCTGACTTCACAAGACACTCAATAGCAGAATTTCTAATTCAGTTATTTTTGGAATAATAACTAAATAAATTGAAACTTTAATTAAAGAACATCTAAGTACTTTTTTTTTTTTTTTTTTAATAGGCAGCACCTGCAACACATGAAAATGATTTGTTAGGATTGCTAGATTTTTCTAATGTTACAGAGACAACTGACTGCACCCATATGCCCATTTAATGTCTCCTGATGAACAAATACATAGGATTAGCAAGATGATTCATTCACGAAAAAGGAGGGAAAATGAGTCATCCCTTGAAAAAGAAGTGTTTATAATAATAGTGCATTATAAACATTAGTTAATGATCTCAGAAGAGATCTACACCAATGCTGGACAAGATAATTAAGACAGCAGATTTAATGGCTTGGCCTTCAGAATATTTAACTTAAAAACATTTCATAAAAATTGCCTCAGTGACATATCTAGATGATGCTTTATCTTGAGCTGAATACCATAAATTACATTCCTCCATTTCTATGAGTATATGGCTATGCCACAGAATGTGAAATTATTACAGCCAGTTTCTCACACCTGCAGAAATAAAATACAGTACTCACCGTTCTTACTTTGTTATGAAGAAAACTTTTGGGTTTATTCCAGGTTTCTAGATCTAAATCTATCCAGTGACATAAAATATAGCTCTTGGAAACAACTGTTACAGTATATTTCCTCAGTCTGCTTCCAGTGTAAGGGCGTGGTTACTCTTAAGGATAATTCACATTCTTAAGACTTTGAAAGCATAGAAACTCCCATGACAGAGAAGACAAATGGGAACAGTAGTATGTGGCAACTTACACAGCATCTACTATCCAATGCACCTAAGGGCCATTAAAACTCTTCCTTCCTCATTAAACCTTCCAAAAAGTTCCTATGAAGTAAATAGGTGTTTTATTCCTGTTTTACAAGTGAGCAAACTGAGGCACAAAAATAACAACTCATTTGCTCAATGCCACAGACAAATTAGTGCAGCAAATCAATACAGAGCTATCGTCTGGATTCATGAGTTTGAATCTTACTTCAATACTTTGAGCAATAAATCTTACATGATTCCTTTCATTAAATTACACTTTGTACTATTATTATTGTTGTTGTTATTATTTGTTATTTTTATAATTATTATTGTTATCATTATTATATTAGGTCATGGTGGTGGTGGTGTTATTAGAGGAAAAGGAAAGTTTTCTCAATTATAAATGAAAAATTCTCCAGAGAACCAATAATGATAAAACTGCAGTTTGGACACAGGACTGAAAACCCTGAAGCTATTTCCAAAGAAAAATTCCAGCATACTGCTTGTTCCATCCTGTAATAAATTACCAGCATGACACACTGTGATAAGAGCCAGAGTTTATAACCTAATTTCCATTTTTCAAAATATGTTTTGTAGGTCATCCAGCAAATGGTTGAAAGCTAAGTTAACAATTCTGGTAGGTCAGTACAGTGTAGCAAGGAGAGAAATAGAAGTGGAACAAGAAAACTATTCACAGTTACTGATTTCTCACCTTCGGGGAAGGATGCTGGTGGCCAGAAGCACTGCTCAGAGAAGAGGTGATCTGTTACACAATAATCTGTGAACCCTGGTTGACTTTTTGTTTGTAGTGAGTGGGCAAGATTAGAAACTGATCCTGTAGATCAACAACTGTGATTCAGAAGCTGCAGTAGCCCTGTGGTCTGCTGCTTTCTAGGATCATTTAGCTCACTCTTCCAAGGACAGACACTGGACTTCCGATGAAATGTCAAATAAAGTCCTGCTTTAAAATTCTGTAGAAAGAGCAGCACAGGCTAAACACAGACATAATGCAAACAGGCACTGTGCAAGCTCACAGTACAAGTCTGCCAATATGGCTTATTCCTGATTTGTAAGAGCCTTTGTATTCCAGCTCTTCTCAATGCAGTTTACCAGACATCTTGTATTACACCAAAGAAAAGTAAATTTTAAAGTATAAAATCTGTATTTGGTTTCTTTCTGGTGACCTTCAGATGCTCCCTCAAAGTCTTAGTACTGACATTAATCAAATCGTCATGTGGAATAACATGGAAATCTATTGTTTATAATAAATGTTCTAAACTGGATTGAGTTTGAAAGAAATAATTGTGTAACTTCTCTTTGGAAGGCCTTCTGCTATCTCTGAATGCAAAACTGCATAGCAAGGAACATGTTCTTCACTTAATAAACTAAAATAAATATTTGATTATGCAATTTATTTAAGATTAAGAGAATACCAATCATCTGAAGTGTCTGACAAAAGAACTAACTTTAAAAGGGGAGAATTTTGTGGCTTTCCTCTTGTTCTGGTAAAGAAAACCTGGTGAGGTTATTGGGCCATTTCTGGCATGATCTGTCATACAAATTCCAGATTAATTTAATGGGTTTATCTGCATGTAAGTGAAAGCAAAGTTTATCAAAATATAAGTATTTCATTCAACACCAAAGTTAGTGTGACTTTTTGTCCAGTGAATTAGTCAGAATTCTGTCTGTTCTTGTAAAACAAAGATGCATCTTAACACTTTTTTTTTTTTTTTTTTGCTGATTTGTACTTGCTGAGTGCTCTGCTTTGAACCTTCTCTTGATGGTTCTCTATGTGCAGTTGCTAACTGTTCCTTATGACTTCATTGGTGTACTTCAGCTGAGAAGGCAATTAGATTTTTTTGTGATTCACCCATTCTCATTTGACATTCATCTAGGTTTATTTACCCCATCTTTTACATTATTTTCCTAATAAATATTTTTAGAACAGCCACTGTTGACCTAAATGTTTATTGGTTTTATTCTGTCCCATTTCTTCTATTAATGTGTCCCCTCCATCCATTTAGGGTGCTTTATAAGTGTGGGTTTTAGAATAGCTTTTTATAATTTATTACTGTTCTTTTTAAAATTTTCTTTTATATTTCCTTTATGAGGATGTATCAGGGGAAGGTCATTTTTTATGAAAACTGTTGGTACTGTTCATGATCATTGACATTATCATCACTATTATGTATACATAACATGCTACAGATATTTATTCAAAGGGCACTGATACTTTCTGCTATATACATGAAGATTATTTGTTTAATACAAATATGTTAAAAAGGTTATATCTTACGTGTGTCTGTGTTTGATATTTCTCAACCAGTTTGCATAGTTTTCCTGTATGTGAAAATATTAATATTGCATGATATCTGGCTCACCACCTCCAAGAAATATACGTTACACATCAAATAGTCTGAACAATAATATAGTAGTTTACAACCCATGTCAACAAATAGTGCCGAAATCCAGCACTAATGTATTCCTGGGGGCATGAATGTCAGCGCTAAAGCACAGACAGTCTTTTATGCTGTAAAGCAAATGCTTTTAAGTATAACTTGCATTCTTTTTTACATAATTAAAAGAAACAAAGCATCACAAATTCCTGAAAATTCTGTAATGCTAATTAGTAGTAATAGACACAAAATAACAAATCAGCAATTCAAGACCATTGTTGTGCTTCTGACTAGTTGGTGTTGTCCCTCTAATTAATACCATGTCATGTTTTCACGCTTCATGTATCCAATTGCTATGCCAAGTAGTCTTCATCCATTCAACCACTTCCCTCAGGGGTTAACGATTTTAGTTTCATTGTGTTTTGAATTATAGTGCTCATATTCTGAATTCAAAGGCCATTTGCTTCTTGCTTTGAGTATTATGTGAGCTTTTCTATTTTTTTATTTACAAGGCAAAAGGATACCTGTGGCTTCACTGAAATTGCACAAATTTAGGAAACATTTTTTTGCTAAATCATTGGGCTAATTTTATTGGGATACTAGCAAGTTAGAGGCACAAATATTTGCAGCCATACATGGAAAACTGTTCTAAGAAGAGTGCTTCCTCAGCTAGTAAAGTATTACCTTTCTTACACATAAAACATTTTAGTTTCATATAAAGTGGTAGAATCTTTGTCTGTCCATGAAGCTGCATGAGAAGGTAAATGTTCAAGGACATAAACACTTAATGTGATAAAAATGCAACAGTATATAGATATCTCAGAGGCATCACAAGATGGAAAAAAATAGGAATTTGAGCAAAGAGGTTGCAGAGGGCAATGTGGAAATAAGATCACATCATTATACTACCAAATTGAATGTAATCTCAATATGAAAGCTTATGAATATAATTCCCAGCAGAAAAGAAAATTCTGACCCTCATATTATATTTGCATGGAAGGAAAAATAAGTTCAGTATAATGTTTTCAGTGGGACAATGCAAAATGTTACCCATTCTGAACTGAGAAACCTCTGGGTAACAATGATTTAAAGCAGCATATACGATTTTAGTTAGGCTTCTAAGATTGAATCCAACCCAAGAATAATGCTTTTAGCATATTTGTATATTTACTTACCCCAAACTACAGTATTAACCACAAAGACATTCTCAGGCCATTACAGACTAAGAAAAACCATTTTCATTTATGTTGGTGCAACACATATGCAAGCACTCACATAGCCATTACACTCCTTTCTGCAGCATTACCAGGTCTTGAAATTTTTGGGGAATATTTCAGTGTATTTGCTTCTGGAAGATTTTATGGTATAAGGAGGCTGATTCATAAACTATGGGAGCTGTTAACATCAGGATGATACAGTTCTAGTCTGCACTGGTGGAACTGTGCATCCGTCACTAAGTTATGGATCCTGGGAATAAGCGCTGTCCCGCCCAGCTTGAGTTGGGTGAAGGATGGATTTTCATGAGGGAGGAAACCCCTTTGAAAATGTTCATTAGCTCTAAAAATGGATAATACGTTGTCAGCTTCTCATAACATCAGTCCTGTAGTTCTGTCACCAAAAAATTTTATGTTGTGTTGTTGATTCAACAGTGGAAAGGGAGTGCATGATATAGCGAGCAACATTCAACTGAGTAACAACACAGTTTGTCTTGTTGTGCTTTAGAAAGTTCAAGATAAAAGAAAAAGGCACCTGGAGGAAGGGGACAGGTAAATGAACAAGAAGAGGAAAGACAGCTGAGGGGAGAGAAAGAGTAGAACAAGGACACCCAGAGGGAGAGTCTGGTCCATGCAATTCGAGGCATCACACCAATTTGAAATATGAAAGTAGACTTCCCTTTATACATTACTGCAGCAAGTCTTCCAGTATTCCTGGCTTTTAAGGTAGCACTGTTAGATTGGAAAGAATATTAGGATGTATATGTCAATTTATAGTCTACTCTCTGTTTGCATGTGAACATGTGTATGTATTAAAATTTCTTTCTGTCTAAATACATACACCTATGTGGCTATGCACACATAATCAGTTTTCTCACAGCTTCTGCAGAGAATAATTCCCAATATGAGAGGCATCTAAGAGATTAGAAAGGCACCTCTCTCTCTTCATTGACTGTGGTGAGTCCAGATGACTAGTTTTAACTAAATACCTAACCATTTCATAGTTCAAATTAGCTGTGAGCACATAAACCAAGCTTAGACTCCTAACTAGACAAAGTTATGCATCTGTATATTTATTTAAACAGTTGTGAAAAAAAGACTCTGAATTTCTGCTCAGTAGCTAGGAACAATTGTTATGGATTAATGAATTTGCACTGATGTAAAAAATAAACCAGAATTCAGAAGCAGAAGTTAGTTTTTCTATTCTTATACTATTATTCGCAAATAGTTTTGTTTTGTTCAAGTTGCTTTTGTATTAAAAACAGAAAAGATTGGACATAGTGTTTTTTAGAACTGGTTACTGATATACCATTTTTTTCCACTTATATGTCTTTGTAAACAAGCTTTTTAATTTTTTTTTCTATTTCTTAATGTAATACAGAGGTCTATGTCCATCTCTTCTAGAATACACAGGATGAAATGAACCTATAAATAAGTCATTGTATTACAGGACAAAGTACAGCCTATAGTTGAGACTGAACCATGATAATATTGCTATCAACTCTCCTATGCAATACAGCTGATTTTGTGACAATGGCTGTATTAGAAATCAATTGACAACTGCTATAGATTTTCTAAAGTGAACATGTATAAACCATAGTTAAAAAGAAAAACCAAAAGATGGAAACTGAGCAAAAAGAACAAGGTAAAACTTCCTGTTTGAACTGACCATTGCTACTATCACCTAAAAAAAAAAAAAAAAAAGATATGGCCGATAGCAGGGATTCTGCCTCCTGTTCTTTTTATCAACTCTGTTTTAGACACCTTTATATGGGAGCTCTATGGAGAGCTGTGCCCTTTTCTAAGCACTGAAAGGGATGAAAGGAAGTGATAGGTTTTTACTGGCTTGACACAGACAGCCTCAAAGAGCACAGAAGAAAACAACCCAAGAAAACAAATAATGCACATGGTGCACATAAAGAACCCTCCCAAAGGCATTGGAAAGACTGAAAATTTACAGCAATTTTAAGTTGATGCTTACTAGACAATGCTGTCCAACTGTTGACAGCATAATGCAATAGGGAGGACAGCGTATTTCCTTTTAAGTCACATCTGCATTAAAAGTAAAGCTTTGTAATACTTCTGTATCAAAATTTGGCATAAGATAACACAGTTTGGCTATAGCATGCAACTGCGTGCAATGCAGATAATTCCAAACCAGCTTCCAGAGTGTCCAAAAGTCCACATAGTGCAGAGCTGCAGCAGAGAGCAATGCCAAATTGGGTCCCCAAAGCAGAACAGTGCTGTACCTGCTGTAACTAGTCTGCTCTCTTACAGCTCAGATAGAGCATCAGAAATGTGCTACATTAAATCTGGAGCTCAAAACTTTAATTTTTATAATTTAAAAAAACCCAAATATTTTATCTAAAAAGTAAAAATGCTTGGCAGATTGGAGTACTTTATTCAAAGATGGTTTAAAACTGAACCAGTTTTGAGCCACTGAAATAATTCAGATCTCACAAAGGTGCATTTTTCCATTTTGGCTTGGCTTTACTGCCCCATTGCATTCCCACAGACACTTTATTGTTTAAAGTGACAATAGTGAAAGACCAAGATGAGATGAAGCAAAACTGAAGATCCAATAAAAATTGGAGTGAATGATGGCATGACACCTGTATTTCAACTGGCAGTAGCTAGTTAGAGAAGTGAATGCCACACCCTTACAGAGACATTTTTTTTCTCTAGATTTTAGTGTAATGCTTTTATGTTAGTTTATTTTTTTAATAGCTCACCAGAAAAACATGAGCTAAAATAAATGTGTTATGCAAAGCCACAGAGAGATCAAAACAAAATGGAAGTTGTTTATATAACAACTGCAGCAAAATTGAGAATGCATGTTGAGTCAAATGTACCAGAGCAGGAGACAATTCTTTTATGTGTGCAGAGAGGCTTGAAAAATTTTTTGAGTTAAATGTTCAAGCATTTACAAAACAACGAATGATTCTAGATTTTAGAAATGTCTGAAACTATTATTCTCAGTTCTGCCCCTCAAATTACCCGAAATCTTCTCTGTTCCATATATGCACATCAGTGCCCTGCACATTGATAGGAACAAAAATAGCTTAATTTCCTACTATTTTTTTAGTCTTAGTTCTTTCCAGCCTCATGGCAACCAGATGGGGGAAACTGTGAACACAAGTTCCTGCAGAAACATTAATTGTGACCCTTCAAGCTTATTAACTGGGTTTTCCTTCACCTGGTTACAAACTCTCAGACAAGTAGAAATCAGTTTTGTGGATTTGGATGTATGCTTATCTTTAAAGGTTGTTAGACTCACCACTAACTTCTGTGAAATATTTCTTAATGTCTTAGCTTTTTGTAGGTTGAGAAACACAGTCTAGGAGAGTGAATGCTGCATTCAGAGTGACAATGATTTAGGTAGAGGATCACTGCTAGAACACATTATTTCACAAATGAGGATTCACTATATAACAGTACAGAAATGTGTCCTGTAGCAAATTTCTCTGTATATACTTACCTCATATAGGCAAATTGTCAGAAAAGCTTCCAAAGAAGCTATAAAGCAAGATATAGAACTGGAAATACTTTTCTTAAAGGCAAAAATATTAATAAAACAAAACAAACAAACAAAAAAAAACCCCAAACACCACTGTAGATTTAAAGCTACTTTTGCCTAGAGTTTTATTTGTATTCTACAGTTAAAAAATTACTGGGTAGATATTTTATCCCATCAGCACTGCTTTCATATTGAAGATTTAAGCATACTAGTAATCTGATTAAGAATAAAGAAAATTCATTGATCCAGTCACTCCAGTAAGCAATAGAAAAGTAAAGAATAAATAATTGTGTCAAAGAGAAAAAGAATAGGTAGTCATGGAAATTAAAAAAAAAAAAAACCAAAAACAAACAACCAAAAAACCCAATGTGTGGAATGAGGTTGTCATTGTCCTCTACTAGACTGTTCCAGAGTCAAATACAGTTGATTAGCTTTACCTTTGTTTTTAATATCAGACTTTTGAGCAAACCATGGTTAAAGGCTCCAAAGGACTGCTGTTCTCTTTGGTCCTATATGTTGCCTGGAAATCAATAGCCCTGATGTGAACTCTTAATATTGTGGGGTAGAAAGAGATACAGGAGCCAACTTGTGATATCAAAGGGACACCCACACCCAAAGGAAGACCCCCTAGTCATCCCCCAACTGTTTCTGAGAATTTTCCTTCTTTTTCTTTCATTTAAGAAGAACCACAAGGACATAGAGAATCTGTATTTCTAACAAGAACTCAGGCATTGCAAAATTGCTATCTTCTTCAATCTTAATTTGCTTTTTAAACAGTTTGGAAATTATTGTTTCAACATCTTTGGGTTTAAACCTAAACTTGCAGAAGTTTTGCATATATATACTCTTCCTGATAATGTTCCTTCTCACCACTCCAAGAAAAGATTCTAGCAAGAGCACATCCTATCTGTCTAACTCCAACACATTCTTTACCAATGAGATAAGGGCATTCATAATAAGCCGGTTGAGTACAAAAAGTGTATGACTGCTGACATTTATTTCTAGGAAAGGATGGAGATGTAGAGAAAAGTGTGATAGAGAAAAAATGCAACTGGCCCATCCTTGTGACAGACTGATTTAGAGCAAATCCTGTAAAAGGAATCTTGCAGAGATCCTCATCTCCAGCACAGCTGTATGTGCTTCTTTTTATTTACAGGTATTTCTGGTTTGCTTATTGTAGTGTAGTTTTTGAGCACATCATTTTATCAATAGCAAGGGTCTTCACATTTTCCTAACACGTGGACCATATTTTCAGAAGGTGATTGTCTAATGGAGACTTTCTTTAACTGTGATTGATAACAGCCCTAGGACAACTGTAGAACTTGCATACAGGCATAAAGCATGCTAACCAAACTCATATGCAATTGAACTGTAAGTGTTTTGTCCTTATGGAACAAGTCAGTTATACTGTCTGATTCTGCCCACTGTTTAATCTCTTTCTCCCACCTGCTCTGTTTCCTTCTGTCCTTGCCACATTCTGAATCTTCAGCATCTAATCTTTGTTTCCCCCTTCACTTTTTCAACACGTTTTGGTTTTTCTCTTCAGATGCAGAAATAGAATAAAAATACCTTTTTTTTTTTCCTCATATTAATTCATCTGTGTTGTCCCAGAGCTTCTGAGAAATAAACTACCTGAATACATGGGGGGAAAAAAAGGCTTAAAGGAGGCCTTATGACCATGCAGCTCCCTGGATAAATATGCTTTAGAACACATTTCTCTGAGTGTTTATTTAAACATATTTTAGCACGTTATTAAAGGAAACAAAGCCATCAAACCTGCATTTTCATTACTCTCTTAGTGATTTTACATCTTTGGGGATTCAGTATATTCAGACTATAGGTAAGTACTATGGTAACTCTTGAAAGTACATAACTAAGTAACTCAAGGTAAATACAGTAATGATTCTCTTGCAGTTGAAAATGAGCTTCCTCTGAGGAAAAATCAAAGCAGCAGTCTGGAGGAACTAAGCTCTTCACTGGTAGTGTAGGGACACTTGTCAGATTAGTTCTTTAGCTAGACACTAGGTTTGTAAAATTGGTTCTGCACAAAGCACGAATGAGCTCATGGGATCAGGCCCTGGAGCCATAGGTTGTGCACTGTATGAAAACAGAAGTATGAAAGCAGATGGACAGATGACATGTCCTTCCATCCTAAGGAAAGGTTTATCATTTAAACTCACAGACTATTAAAATGGGATGAGTACAAAGGATTTCACAAAGCAGTATGGAGCTGTATTTCAAGAAATTCTCCCCAACGATTTTGCTATGGATTTCTCAGAGGTTGATCACGGTAAAAGAAATTGAAACTAAGCAGAAAAGATATCAAACAAGTTCATTGCAGGGAATTACTAAGCAAAAGACAGAGCACTGAAACAACTGCAGCGAGAATGATGAAGAATTTCTTGATGCATGCTCAACTCAGCTGTGTGGTGCATGTAGAACAGGCCTGATGTATTGTCAGCATTGCACCTTCTTCACCCTGTTTTTGCAAACTCTAGCCTCAGGGACTGTCCCTGTGAGCTCAAGCCTTAAGCAGTACATGTCCTGTGAACACAAAAATTTAAAAAATGGTAAAGATAATATAAAATATATCTTATGGGCAATTAAAGAAAAAAATAATGTTAAAGCAGGTATTATGTATAGATTAATATTTACATAATCCTTGTACCGAACAGTTAGAAAGGCTACATTTATGACTACAGATGTGTTTGTAACAACAAACCTCTATTCAAATTTTGTATTTCAATTTAAAATGTTGCTCTTCTCTGCCTAATTCAATTGTATGTGAGTAGCCAGGGAACATAAAATTGTTGACCATTTTTGAAGAAAACTGCTTTTCTACAGCCACTGTAATCATTCCCATTCATTTATAACATAGTATTATAAGAATTATTTGTACATGACTATATTATATGCCAGTATTCTATAGGAGTTAACGGACAATAATTTGTCCTCTGTTACATCTATGCCACTTCAGTCAAAGAATCTTCACCTGGGTAAATAAGAGAAGAAACCCATTTAGTGTATTTGTCATTGTGGCCAATGTCATTATTAAGCAAATCTAGAGTATTATATTTGACTTCTATACTAAAGGGTTTTCTGAGAGATTCTTTCCTTTCGTTTTTCCTTTGGGTAGTTCTGTGGTTGCTAGTCACAAAGTATTCCTATTTTCTTCTTGCCATCTTGCCTTGACATCTGGGTGATTTCATGTACAGGCACCTATACACATAGCAAAATCAGTAAGAACAATGATAGGATTAGAGAACAGACACTTTGTGTGGAATCAGACACTTATACATCTTTGAGGTAGCTCTGAAAACTACTAGATGCATTCCTATTGTGTCCAACAGAGGTGTGAATCCACAGACTTGTCCATCAAGCATGTGCTGTAATATCTAGGAAGGTGTACTTATTTAAAACATGTTACAGGTGCGCCTCTTGATGTACAGGTATGCAAGACAAAAAAACATCATATCTATGGTTTCCCTCTGAAAGACTTTTTTTTACGATACCAGAAACTTTTAAAATTTTCTATAAAAAGAGAAGAGAAAGTGTGGAAAGTGTGATTTAGAACCATAGAATCATAACAATATTTTGGCTGCAAAAGAACCTTAAGATCATCAAGTCCAAGCATTAACATAACACAACCAAGCCATAAGCACCACGTCTACATACCTCCAGGGATGGGGACCCCACCACTTCCCTGGGCAGCCTGTTCCAATGTTTGATAACCCTTTCAGTGAAGAAATTCCTCCCAATATCCAATCTAAACCTCCCCTGATGCAACTTGAAGCTGTTTCCTCTTGTTCTGTCCCTTGTTACTTGGGAGGCATCCACCTCACTACAACCTTTTCAGGTAGCTGTAGAGAGTAATAACATCTCCCCTTGGCCTCCTTTTCTCCAGACTAATTTGTACATCTTTTCATAAATTAGGAGAACCTTGTCCAGAAAAACTTTAGCCTTTTATCCCTATGCAACACACAGAATTTAGTATACTTATTCATGTACAGATACCGACAATTACATTTGTCTACTCTGTCTTTTTCAGAAAGGAATGTGTCTGGGTGGGTTTTTTTAATCATATTTTTTATTTTATCTAAGACTAAAAAGAGTTGGAGATCTCACATTTGGAGTTTATTCTGATGTGAGCATCTTCAAAAGCTGTCACTTAACAAGTCCTGGGAGAATCATCTACAGGGGTGAGAGTAGCTCAGAGCTCTCTGAGAACTCCAGGCTGACAGAAGTGTTTCTAGCCAAGGGGTCAGTCTGTTAGTATCTTTGGTCAAGTGAGAGAAGTTCAGCTTCAGTGCTAGGTCATATTTATATAAATGTTGTATGACATTTTGTAGATTGTGCATTTTGGTCAATACATCATGAAATGTTGAAGTGGTGTTTCTTCCTAGAATGTGGTGACCTATATCACTACAGCAATCCATGGCACTGAAATGAGGAAAAACAAAGAAAAGAGTAAATGTCTCCAAGTTCTGGTCCCGTATATCATGATTCCTCTCCCAGGTGTACTTCAGAAACTTCTTTCACATAAATACAGAAATGAAGGCACTGTATTTTGCAGTGCAGCAGTTACAAGAAATAGTGTTAAAAGATATGAGCTGGTTATCTGAGCAAGAGTCAGTGCATCATGGAGGCAGTTATGACAATGAAAACTTGAGCAAAACCAACAAAAAACCAGGAGCCTAGACCAGGCCCTACATCAATATCATTCATATAGAAGATGCTTTCTTCATATATACATCAGCTCTCTTCATATGTCCATAAACATTTCCTTTCCTAGGAGTCGTCAAACTTCTGGGAGGTGTTTTCATTGAGAGAATAGGTGAGTCCACTCAATAGTAGAAAAACGTCCTTATGACCCGGATACTTAGCAGAGAAAGAGATTTCACCTGCAGGAAAGATCAGCAGATGAGTACTTTGTTCTCACCAGAAATATTTTGCTGAGTGTATAGGGTCTGGCTGAGCCCCATAGCAGCCCTCATAGTGCCATGCTTGTATTGATAGCTAGAAGGGTGGTGATAACACACCAGTGTTTTAACTGCTGTTCAGCAGTGCTCACACAGCACCAAGGCCGTCTCTCCAGCCTTCTGCCCCACCTCATCAGTAGGCTGGGAGTGGGCAAAATCCTGGGAGGGGACATAGCCAGGACAGCTGACCCAAAGTCACCAATGGGATATTTCATAACATAGGACATCTGCTTAAATTAAAAAGCTAAGATAAATGAGGACAGGAGTGGGGCATTCATTATCTACAACACTTGTCTTCCAGAGCAACCACTATGTGTACTGGAGCCCTGCTTCCCGCAAAGTAGCCAAACATCACCTGCTGAGGGGAAGTAGAGAATAACATCTGGTATTTTCTTCCATTTCCATGCATGCAACTTTTTTTGTTGTTTTATTAAACTGCCTTTATCTTGGCTGAAAAGTTTTTTCCATCTTATTTTCTCTCCCCTGATATGTTGAGGATGTGAGTGATAGAGCAGTTTGGTGGCATCCAGCCAAAGTCAACCCACTGAGATAGACCCCAGGTGATACACTTGCCTGTTGTCAATTTATATTCATCATTTCCATATTTGCTTTTATTTCATCATATGCCTTTTCTTTCCAGAAAAGTTTGGATTTTTGAATGCAGGACTGTCATTTCTTGTGGATAAAGAAATATTTTCCCCCTTAAAAAAAAAAACAAACAAACAAACAAACAGAAAAAACCCAAAAATATGCTATTCTGTCTTCCTACTTCTCTTGTTGAGGACTGAGGTTGCTATTACTAAAGTTTTCTAGTATAGACACCCAGAAACAGGCTTTTTAGTATTGAACAACATCTGGCAGAACTGTTGTTTACATTTTCTTTTTTTTTTCCCATTAATTTATCTGGTATCGCCTTCAGGCTTTGTTTGTTGTTAAGAATTTCTCTGCTAGTTTAAAGAACTTCTTGACATTTTGTGTTGTGTAGGAATTTATAAAGAAGGATGCTAGCGATCTTCAGCTGCTAATACGTATATTTCAGACCCAGAATGATCTTCCAGGTTTAAAGTCTGAGGGCAGATTTCATGGTCATTTGCAATCTGAATTACACAGAATGCTGTTACTGAAAGTCAACCTACAATAATTAGATGAGGGAGCTTGCAGTTGGCACAGAGATACAGGTCCTATTCCACATACAGTTGCTGCTGCGGTAAAGGTGGGCTTAAGATTTCTCCACTTCCAGTAGCTTGTTCCTGCTTTCTCACTGCTATTTATCATTCTTTGAGTCATGTCAGTACCACTTGCTGTGGTACTGAAATATAATTGGAATCAATTTAATAAACTTGGTTAAAATAGAGGAGATTAGGACAGATATAAAATGAGTCATTGGGAGGAGGCAGATCTCTGAAACTAATTTCCAAAGTAACATTATGTTGGGTGGCATCTCAAGATATAGATTCATGTTCCAGTGGCATAGTCGATTGCAGGGCCACATAGCCACCTGAACGTTTACAATTTTCCTGTGAGACATATTTAGCAATGATTTAGCAAAAAGAAGAAAGTGCATTGTTACAGATTGTATATGTTGTGGTGGGTTGATCTGAGCTGCCAGCTGCACTCTCACTTCCCTTCTTCAAGAGGAGAAAACAAAAGTTTAGAACCTCATGGGTCAAGATGAGGACAGGGACACCACTCACCAATTACCATCACAGGAAAATAAGACTTGACTTGAGGAAAACAAATTTAATTTATTAGGAACCGAAAACAGAGGTGGATGGTGAGAAACAAAGACGAAAAATAAAACACCTCTCTTCCCCCCTCCCCAACTTTTCCCCAACTCAACCTCAGTCCTTTCCTCCTGACTCTTCTACCTTCTTCTCCCTGAGCAGTGGAGGGGGGTGAGAAATGGGTCAGTCCATAGCAGTTCCTCTCTGCTGCTCCTCACACTTCTCCCCTGCTCATGTTTTGGGCTCTCTGTGGGCTGCAGTTCGTTCAGGGAATATCTGCCTGCTGTGGTGTGGGGTCATCCTCAGGCTGCAGTGTGGATATTTGCTCCAACATGATGCTCTCCTTGAGCTGCAGGGGGACAACCTGGGTTACCATGGTCTCCTTCTCCAGTGCCTGGAGCACCTCCTCCTCCTCCTCCTTCTCTCACCTTGGTGTATGCAGGGCTGTTTCGCACACTGTTTTACTCACTACTTAAACTGCTGTGCCATATTTTGCCCTTTCTCAAATATGTCTTTCTCCAAGGTGCCACCATCTTGTCTGCGGAGCTCAGCTGTGCCCTGTGGTGGGTCCGTTGGATCCGGCTGGAACCGGCTGTGTCTGGCACAGGGCAGCCCCGGTCTCTCCTCACAGAGGCCACCTCTGTAGCCCTCCACAGCCAACAATGCCACCAACACACAATACAGCTACCTATAAGCTGGGAGGGGCGGGGGGAGGGTTTAAAGAAAAAAGAAGAAAAATAGTTGACAAATTGGTTTGAGTTTTCGCTGTTATCGCAATCTGATACTTAGCACTATACTGTAAAAAATACTTATAATGGTGAACTGAGAGTAAAGATCTGACAAGTCCGAAGGTCTGGACTTGCTTCACATATTTTTTCTCTCCATCTTGTTAGTAATGCCATCCATTTCGGTTCTTGTGCAGGGATAATACACCATCAATTCCTCACAAAAGTGATTCCTTTCCCCATTACAAGCTTAAATGGGTTTTATGTACAATGGTAGTCCCTGTCTTATACAGTTCTGGCTGGTGCTAGCTCGTGGGTATGGGTACCAGGGAGCAACTGCATAATCTCTGCTCTAACAGTCATCAGTAACTCATCAGCAAGATTAATACATTTGGCTTTTGCAAGTAAATTCTGCCTCTTGATTGCAATACGCACTGTTATTTTAATGTGGTCACAAGGTCTGAGGAATAAGGATTATAACAGTTCCTCAGCTTTGTAAGGCAAGTTGCATATTAATTATTTAGAGCAGTATATATTTAACCTCTTTCCATTATTAAGCTCCAGACATTGTAACTCTTCAAATCACCTGGGGTAAGTTGAAGACTTTAAGGGACAGCAGGAAAGTGGCTGCCACCTATCATTTTGCTTTTCCTAATTTTCTAGATTTAATAAACACAGAGGACCTTAGCACAGACGAAGCTGGGTTAAATCTGATCGGCTTATAATGAAGTATTTGTAAGATAATGAAGGGAGAAAACTTGTGTTAGAAATTTACTATTAATTGTCCCAGTGATTAATTAAGCAAAGAGAATAAAAATAAGATGACTTCCTGCACTGTAATATAAACCAGATAATCAGGAAAATCCCAGAGTTGAAACAAAGATGGTAACATTTAAGGAATCAATTCCAACCTATTCTGATATTCACTGGGAGCAACAGAAAAGAGGCCCCAGCCTGGCCTATATTTGCACTTGAGCTGTAAGAGTTTGCCAGTTTAATACACCAGGGCTATTTATTAGAGCTGGGTGGAATTTGTCAATGAATTTTCAGAAAACTCTGTATTGCCAAAACTACAGTTGCATTCCAATGATTATTTAATTAACCATACAGAAAGGAACAAGCTAGAATAAATGAAAAGAGGATAGTGACCCCAAAACAGCTAATAAAAATCTGGCTAAGGTGTTCACTGGGGTGTGGAGAAAATGCAGAAAAAAATTATTTTAACATCAGCATCTCACATTGTAGAATGCCCAGATGCTTTAATTATTGGACAATTTAGAGTGAATGTCTATTTTGCCATAAAATCCAGCCTACACTGGAAGAGTTTCATGAACTGACATTTCCTAATGAAAGCATTTCTCACTGTGAAACTCCTGGTGTATTTTTCTTCAGAACATTAAGCAAGTACATGTAACTTGCAGCGTCAAGGACTATTCGTAAAGAATAGTTGTTTGTGGAATTCCTCAGCATTTACAGCACTAGCTTAGGTTTCAGATTCCTACTCAATATATTATCAACAGTGAGTTTCTCAGAAAAGCTTTTAAGAAGTATTTACATGCCTTTACTTCTAAATCCAACTTTTCTAGAGCCATTTACTACATCATTCAGAGCTTCTCAGGGCTACTTCAAGATCAAAATAACCTCGTGTCTTCACTGTCAGTGCCCGAATGCCCTCCAGGCTGGTTTGAGCTAATTCCCTGTGCAAGATCTCACTTAGCTGCTACCCCTGAGAGTATGTCCCCTATAATCAAATCCCTCTGTATTTAACAAGGATTGACAATACCTGCTGGACCTTCAGAAAAGATGTAGTAATAAATGTTTTACAGTTATTCACTCCTTAGTGGATACTAATGATCTATACCTCCCATACTCAGCAGGCGGGTTTGTCTCCAACACGGGAAAGAGAAGAATCAGTGTAAAAGGTTTGTTTCAGAGGAGCTTCAGAGGAATGAGGGAATACAAACAGCCCAACAGGAATTATGGGGAGTGCAGGGAAGCAGGATAGGTTTGTCATGTCCTAGTAGCTGTTGCAAGTAAGGGTCTTGGAAGGATTATGTCAGGTGGATTGTCCTCAGTTTTGGGGGTATTGTAAGACTGCTTGGGGGAAAGTGTGGCCTGAAATGATTATGCCTAATGCTAAGCCAGAGAAATCCTCTCTTCATGTCACTGCACTGGAGTGTCCTTAGGGGCTGCATTAAGAGCTGACTGTGCCTGGGTAATTTACAGATGTAGTTTGGTGTGACCTTAATACCAACAGAGAACTAGAATATGCAATCTAATTTCATTTTGAATCTTGTACAGACTTCACTGTAGACAAAGAAGTGTAGTATTTAGCTGGCAAATGAAGCCTAAACCTGTGGAAAATCAAGTCAGTGAATTTCTTAATGACATTTTCCACTTCCCCGGTGACCTTTATCTGATGGTCTAAAAGCACTTTACAAAAACATACATTTGTTACAACCAAAACTAGTTGGAGGATTATGTTATTTTGTTTCTTTCCCTGTAGAAAATGCTGACTTCTTTCTGAAACATTAAGAAATAAAAAACCCTCTTGACCAAAAACTTTTGACTTAAAACAAAAACTCTCATTCAAAAATGCTACTGTAGTTTTTGGTGGGAGTTATATCTTTAATTCCTCATTTTCCAATTCTCTTTTGTGAATTGTGCTTGGTGTTCAAACTGTATATTTTACCGTGCTCTAAGTTCCCCTCTTCCTCAGATTGAAGCTCTAGGAGGCTCTTGGGTATGTCTGACTGTGCTGCATAAGAAGAGAAGTGCTAAACAAGGTGTGGAGCCCCTATTTCATACTCAGAACCATTTTTCACTTTCTAGTAAGCACAACTTCCAAATAGTTATTTAAGTTATTAGAAAAAATGCTTATAGTTTTATTGTTGGAGACCAGTGTTGATGGACAACAGGATTACAGTGATTCACCCTAAATACCTCCAGAGCACCTAGCAAGCATCCTTCAGAAAAGTAGAAAATTTCAAATCAGAAAAATTCTCATACATGCTATGTATATTTCTCTGTTGAGAATTATAGCACCTCATCCCATGGCTCTAAGACAATGAGCTGCAATGACTGTCAGAAACTACTGTTTGATCTGATCAAGGTCTACCAGCCCACTCTCTCACTTTTACCACTTTGCTACTCACAGATGTATAGTCTAGCTTATGTCTAGCCCACAGGAATTTTTCCAAGATCACAGCAACTCAGTGGTGAAATCAGAAATAGCCTCCTATATGCTTAAACATCAGATACACATATCTTGCTATTTCTACCATGCACATTTTAAGATTGCTAATGTGTTTTGTGTTACTAAATGAAATAAAACAATAGAAAAAATATCAGTGCAGAAATGGAAAACACTGATTAATAAATTAGAATAGAACAGAACAGAACAGAACAGAATAGAATAGAATAGACTCTTTCAGTTGGAAGGAACCAACAACAATCATGTAGTCCAACTGCCTGACCAATTCAGGGCTGACCAAAAGCTAAAGCATGTTATTAGGGCATTGTCCAAATGCCTTTTAAACATTGACAGGATTGGGGCATTAAGCACCTCTTTAGGAAGCCTGCTCCAGTGTTTGACCACCTTCGCAATACAGAAATGCTTCCTAATGTCCAGTCTAAACTTCCCCTGGTGTAGCTTTGAACCATTCCCACACATCCTATCACTGGATTCCAGGGAGAAGAGATCAGCACCTCCCTCTCCACTTCTCCTCCTCCGGAAGCTGTAGAGAAAAATGAGGTTGCCCCTCAGCCTCCTTTTCCAAACCAGAGAAGCCCAAAGTCCTTAGCCATTCCTCATAAAACATTCCTTCCAGACTTTTCACCAGCTTTGTTGCTCTTCTCTGGATACATTCAAGGGTCTTCACATCCTTCTTAAATTGTGGGGCCCAGAACTTCACACAGTACACAAACTGTGTGCTCTGTCTTTGACAGAATTATTCAACCAAAAAACCAGTCTCTGAAGAGAAAACTTGAAGGACTCAGCACAAAATTATTTAAATACCACAGAGAGGCTGATGCAAAGTATTAAAATAATGAGGATAACTGAAGACATAGCATAAGAGTAGAAAACACAACAATCTGCAAGGAATAGTAAAGATGTGAAATGAAAGGAAAACTGCAGAAGAGGTTAAGATAAATAACAAAGTTTTCTTTTTTTCAAGAACATACTGAAGAAGAGGTCATTGGAAGAGACAATGACAATTTTAAGAGCTGGCCTGAGTAATTTACTGACTGAAGAGACAGACGTAACTAAAGCACAATCAAATTAATTCTTTGCCTCTGTGTTCACACAGAACGTTTAGGGACAGATGTCACAAACAGACATAAACTTCCCAGGAGAGTAAGAAAAAAATATCGAAGGGGGTAAGATTCAGTCAGAACAGGTGATCAAGGAATTAGAACATCTGAAGCTTAACAGAACTCCAAGACCTGGAAGTATCCCCTTGAGATTTCTAAAAAGAGTTGCAAAAAGGGGTGGGAAAAACATTTCCAGATGGAGCTGAAACCTTTTTGAAAACAAGGACAACATGACTAGACTATATGAACAAATACAATTTGGACTAAATAAGGACAAAACCTGCTTCATTCTGCTTCAGTGAGTGTGGAAAGTGCAATCACAAGCTGAATAAGCATGGCAGTCCCACAGCATAAATTCTGTGAAACCACTGGGGAAGGGAATTTACCCACTCAGAGCATAAAAAGCATTTGCTTTTTTTAAAGTTTTTTTTTTGTTTCTTTATTTTTCAGAGAAATTGTACATTCTGTATCAGTAAGACTTACTGAGTGCAAGATTTATCTAACCTGAGGTACATTTCTTCACCTGGACTAGTTTCTTACTTCTCAGTAAGCCTTTTGTTCAAACGTGAAGGCAGAGAGAGTTAATCAGGCTGTGCTTTGCCTGTATCTGTCTTCAATCAGTAAATTGCATCTTAGTTTGCTGCTGTGTCTGAAACAGTCTACCCTTATAGTCAGGGAAAAAAAGCAGGCACTTTTAGGGCCTGAGTCCAGTCAGCCTGAAGCAGACATCTAAATCAGCCAGTTAAAGCACACCTGAAGAGTATGCCTGTTTGTCTCCTTTGTCACTGAAGAAATGAGTAGATAGTAGCTCACATGTACACATCCACATCATCGATATCTGAAGGTCAGTAAGTGAATTCAGCCAAAAGCTATTCCTTTATTCTTAGATCTTGAGGACATGATGCCTCACTGTATTGTCTCTGGGCTGGGAAAAAGATAACAAATTTCATACCTAGAAGTGGTACTAACATGTAAGAAAAGATTTTTCTAAGGAAGTAACTTCACATCACAGATCGGAACTGTTAGAAGGGGAACAAATTAATATGCCTATCCCAGTCATTTTGTGCCTATCTGGTAATATACCTGGGTTCTGGGAACATTCTGTGGCATTAGTTTGTTCTTCTGCATCTAGCACTTTTCCTGAACTACTCACAATTGATTTGCCTGCAATGTCTATTAATGCACCTGAACTCCATTTATGAGTATAGATAGCCAGAAAAATCAGAGATGGGGCTACATTATGGAAAATTGCACCTAAACAAACAATGACAATATTATTTCATTTGATTGAAGGCATAGTTGAAGACTATGTTTGGTTCTTATTTTATTTGAACCAACAAGAGCAGTCTCTTTGGAATGCAACAGTGAGAATGTACTCTTCTATTATGCAGCACAAGCTGGCGTCTGTTGCACTTGCAAACTCCAAAAGGGTCACTGCTATTGGGTCACTCCAAAGGGCATGTTCCATGACAAGAATAAAGGCAAAATCCAGATTATAGTGGACAAACTTGAGAGAGTGAAGACAAAGCAGTGGGTGTTGGCAGCCAGTGTCTCTCCCCCCAGCCCTCCTGCCTGCAGTTTTCTTTCTTATATTCTCTATGCTGTGTATTAACCCTTCTGGCTCTTCACTTCAGCCACTCTATAAAAGGCTCTCCATTGTCCATCTTCTGTATAGAAGTGAATGGAAAAGGATTTCCATGCTTCATAGCTCAAGCTGCATCCCTTCTGTGTGTGCTCCAAAGATCAGTGTACCACAGAATCTGTATAATGATGTCTTCTTTGATGGTAGGTTACAGAGACAAGGCAAGTTTTCTTTGTCTCAGAGGAGCAGCCCAGGTGCAGTGCATCACAAGTATGGAAACAACTACAGGTTGTGTATGTATTTTTTATGTACACACATAATAAACTATGCAAATTAAATTTTAAATTATGCCACCAAAGGAAAGAGAAAAAACTTCAGAGACAAATAAAAAAACCACATACTTCTTATAAAATCATACACTCCTATTATCTGTTGCTTCAAAAATTTAAGAAAACAAAACTGTAGTTTTTACTTTTCTGAAAGTTGATCCCTTTCCTTTCTATATTTTGATCTTTTTTCCTTTGGTAGCTGCACAATTAGAAAAGAAAGGAAACCGATATATAGGGGAAACTATTATTCTTCCTCAATATGTTTTTGGTTTTGTTTTTTTTTTAAATACAGATGAAGGAAAATTTTCAGTCTATGTTGTCACAATAAAGTACTCTAAAAGCTCAGAAACAGCATATTCATATTGATAGGAAGGGTACTAAGGCCAAAAATTGCATCTCCATACAATCTTGAAAGCACTATTCCCCTGTAGCTGCTAGTGTTTACCTGCAAAAAAAAAGCAGGTTTGTTGAATTGCCTTCAAATAGAAGCTGAAAGGTAAATACTTATCCTAAGTATAGCCAGGTATGTAAGGCAGAAAAATGATGCAATAAATGAGTGTTTAAAATACTCACATTCCTTCAAGATCGTTGTTCAAGTGCTTGAAGTGTCAATTCATCCATCGTCCCTCTCAAATACAGCCGAGTTTCATGTAGCATGGGGCTACAAGATTATGACATGACACCTTAACAGCTCCCAGCTTCTGTGCATGAACATTGGGGACACAAAGGGATTTTTCATAAGTGAAGTATTTTCATTTAGCTAAAATTTGTCCTCCTACCCATCTTCTCTGATGCATTGGATGTCATTTTCTCTTTACTTAGGAACCATCCTCCATCTTTAGCATGTGTAGGGAAATATTTTGGACTCTACAATTGCAGAGAGATCAAATAAGATATAATTGAAAGCCTCCTTCCTCATTCTTCCCCCTCCATCTCTCCTTAGGAAGCAAAAGCATTCTTCACCAAAGTAAATAACAAAAGTCCTTGTTGACATCACAGGGGATGTTTTTTCCTTTGACAATACAAAAGTCTGAAAATCACTTGAAATTTCTACCATTCATCTCTCATCTTTATATAAAAATAGATATTAATAAACATTTCTTAGCATTGACTTAGAGAATGATTGCATGTCACCATTGCAAGTTTTAGGTGGTAGCACTAGACTGTTGATCTGTTGATCTTTTTTCATCTGTTGCAGCTATTCAGAATTTTGGGTACTGGACATCACAGAGGAAATGTTTCTGGTAAATGCAATAAATAAAGGTAATGGTGCAAGGCTGTGAGAGGGTCCTAACATTAGTCTTGAGGAATGCACACCAGCAAAAAACACTTGAAAAAAATCAATAGAAAGGTCTCGCCTTTCTTCAGACATCTAAGTGAGCAATACTTTAGAGAGAAAGTACATAATTTGGAAAAGTAACCGTGAGAGTCCTGTGGCTCTTTCAAGTGGGGGAATAAAACAATATAACTTATTTTGCAACAGATTTTTCAAAATCCAAAGACCTTTTCCTGTTTTCTGCTGCTTGCAGAGTCATGTTTAAGCACTTACAGCAAATGTTTGATGGATTTTGTAGTCAGAATCTGCCATCAGTTCATATATTTTTAGTGAAGTACACTGGTGATAGCAAACTGTGCATAAACTATTACAAACTATTATTAGTTTGTTGCTCTCCACTAGCGAATCTGCTTTCTCTTGCCTCATAATATTAATTTTGTGGTGGTTTTGTGGCTTTGTTACAATAATGCAAGGAGTTTATACAGCAAGTTAGCCTAGCATAATAACCTGGTTTGCTTCTTTTATCATTTTGGTTCTTCCGCCAAAATTACACATTTGTTAAAACAATAATGCTTGTAATGGTACTGGGACTGATGCTACACCACTGAGCAATCTGGTAAAGTGAGACAACTCACATTGACTGTTGGCTTCAGTGGGAAAATCTTATGCAAAACATTTTACAAAAGCAAGTTTAGAGCCTCTCTGTTTTGAATCTTTAGCGACTTATGGGAGAAAATAATATTTTAAAAGTTATTTAGACATCTAATTTCCTAAGACATCAAGTGGAATGGCAAAAATGATTACTGCTGAACTATCTTTAAGTCTTTGTGCAGAAACTTTTAAGAAAATCAGTGAACAAAAGGAGCATAAAAAGCCAGAAAAAAATGTTTTCATGATGTCTTTTGTCACAGTTCATTTATCTTGTTAGTTCCATCTTCTGGTTTTCTTCCCTTTTATTTCATAATATATCCTAAAATCTTCAACATTATCTTATCTCATACTTGAAGTATTTATCAGAGATCCTACCAACTAGGCTCCTGTAGAAGATGAGGATATATAATCTGTAATATAGTTTCTTTCACAGCACTCTGTTATGCAGAAAGATATATTTTAGATTTCACACATGGGAAACTAAAAGCATTGAGCTAATGAATAGATCAAAATTATAATTCAGGAATCTAACTTTGAATACACATGGAATTTAGAAGTTGCAATCCCCAAATCATCCTTAAAACTCCCATGGAGCGTATCTTAGAAATTCCCAAATTTTGATGATCCTTTACTTTGTGACCTTAAAAAAAATCTCCCTAGGTAATTGCAGCTGAATTGTAGCATACACACTTCAGGCACCTAAACTCTTAACAGGTTTAAGCAATGCAGCAACTAGTCATTAAATAAAGCTATTTAGAGACACCAGACATTCTTTTGCTTAAATTCCCTGGGTGATTTGATCTTACAGACACTGTAAAAGCATGCCAAATGTGCATATTAAAATTCTAGCACAGAGGACAGAACTTGAAAACAAACATAGCTGAAAGACCAAAAGATTGATTTAAACACTGGGAATTTCAATGCCTTACATTTTTGATGCCTAATGCATGAAGAGGTATCCAAACCCTACCAAAATGTCTGCAGTCGGAGTGCAATCTTTCTAGCATCTTGTTTGTCTAATATTGTGCCACATGAAAATAGCTGATAGATAAGCAAGGATTTACCATCCACCTGTTACAAGGACCTGATCACTTGCATGGTTCTGAGGAAGTGTCCGTCTGTACTAGGGGTGCTCAGCCTTGGTTGTTTTTCTGCACGCAAATACATACAACTGTCTTTCAGAAAGTGTTCTGAATCCTGAATCCCAGTGACACACACATCTCAGGTCAAGGGAGGTGGGATTTCAGACATTCCTTTCTTTCAATGTCTCCCAGGGTGTACCTCATTCATCCTGCTCCCTAGCATGCTGGATGTTGTGTCTTTCATTCCTACAAACATTAACTATTTAAAAACTACAGAAAGTTTATGGGTGAAAATGAACTCATGCTATACATAGCATTTGGAGCTCTGTAGATGAGGGAAAAAAGAGATGATTGTTTTGGGGTGGAGTTTGTTCTGGGTTTTTTTGTTTGTTTGTTTATTTGTTTTTTCAGAGCTAGCTCTTAGATCTTGTTTTCTGACTTTATTTAGTTAGGGAGCAAATAAAAACATATTATGAAGTGTTCAGTTTGGCTCATGAGGTTTGAGCACTTATCTTTGCCAAGCCTTTTGTTAGTAAGAGCAAGGTGCATCTCAGTACATTTCCAGTCAAATTTTTAAACATCAATTTTAATTAGTTCATAGGAACTTTTATTACTTAAAAGAAATATGCCACAAGGTAAGAGTGAAGCAGCACTTAATAGCAGAAAATCAGTGACATAAATTGGATTTCAGAGGGCTTTTCACCAGTGATGTAACATCCATGTATTATTTTCTACTTCACCCCAACCTCTTCCCAACATGAGCCTAATGTTACACATGCTATAATACAGTAGTTCCTACTTCAGCAATTATCCCTTCAGAATGTGAACATGCTGTTCTGAAAAGTTCATTGTTTTTTCTAGTACTATTAATTTACAATTACATAGACAGTAATAATGTTTCTTAAATTTTTCTTCCATATTTTACATATTTCAACAGCCTTCCTGAGTTAATAAGGCTACACAATTATACCTCGTAAAATCTGAATCAGTGTTAGAGTATGTGCCCGCTTTTGCTTTGCTGAGTTTTGCAGTTTTGCTGCTGATTTCCACAAGAAAACAACTTGAGGCCTAGCTGCAGATAAAAACATCATTCTTTAGCCAGTACATCTCAACCAGTCCATAATAATCTGTTGTGGTGGGAAAAGTTCAAGCCAAAAGCTGTTGATTTCCCTAGGGCCAATCAAAATGATAGATGCAGTGGTGGAAGATCACAGCTGACTGGGTTTAGTCCTCTCATCACTAGCTGCAGATGGCATGTAATTTAGGGATGCCCATTTGGTAAAATTTACCAGTTTCTCTTGAGATCACACATATGGGTTTGCATTTAAAAAACAATTGTACCAGGAATAGCATTTTAAGCAGCAGATGTAAGTATCAACAGTGAAAGGATGTCCAAAAAGAAGAATATATACACACCAGAGAATGGAAAGAACTTGTGTTGTGCTTTACAGCACTCCATGTGACATTTTAACTTTAAAAAAAAGGACAGAAAATAACCATAAAAATCAATGAATACAACACTTGCCAAACCTCCTAAATTAGATATGAGCTTCTGTCTTTACAGTTTATGGCTTTCAAGCATTTAACATCCCTTTTTTTTCTTCTTTTTTTTTTTCCCCCAACTTCATATTTCAAAGGCACTATCTCTAATCCTCACATAGCAAAGAACTGTCTTTAAAAGAATTATGAGTTGGGCTGATCTCTTTGCTTGCTGTAAAATCTAGATTTAGCTAAAAGGAAACACACTACCAGAATATTTGCTATAATATGTTTTTAATTTAGAGCAGATATATTTTGTAGTGTTTAGATTTTGACTAAATAATTGGTATAGATTTTCATCTGGATGCATGACTAAAATAAAATAAAATAAATGAATAATTAATTCTGAAAACTTATCATATCAGTAATATAGCTGTCAGGGTAAATCATAATACTGAACTAAGACAGTTAAAGGAACAATTATGTCTACAGTAAAAATCCACCAAAAATCCTCTCAGTTTAGATACGCAGCACCAAAATTGCTTCCACAAATCATGTAACCTGATTTCCATTTTTCTATTTAAGTGTAGTTATGGACATTTCTTGATGAGAGGAAGCCACCTCTTCAACAATGTAGGCTATTAAGTGTCTGTACTCTAACATTACTCATGAGAAGATAACACAACTAAGAGGTTAGTTTTGAACATGTGTCTTTCACAGTGATTAGTTCTTCATTGGACACAACTGTATGTTACCTTTTTGTTAGTCTCTTGATTTAAATAACCTGGGCTACAATGAGACATGTAAATTATGACATTATTAAGCAATATTTTTTCTGTGCATAAGTCTCATAGATTAAAAAAAAATGTTGGAATTTAATTTGGTTTTATTTGTGAGGTGGAAAGATGGGGAATGAGTGCTCTGCCACAGATTCAGTGAATGTGAAATTGGTTCTACAAAGGAGAAGACAATCTGATCTCAGTGCTGAAATATTTATAACACCGTTATGAAAAGGAGAACTAGCAATAGGGCATTCAATATTCTATAATACGTAGGTAAATTGGTGTCATCCACTTCTGATATGTTCTTACATATATTTTTAACTTAAGCTATTACCTTGACAAATTGCTAACAACTTTTGAGTGTGCTACTATACATTTTCAAAAGTGTCCTATAAGTATTCATCACGAGGCCAGGCAGAATGAACAGATCTTATGTGGTATAAAAGAAGTATGTATGAACCTAGGGACATCAAGAAATAATATTATTGACTTTTACTTTTTTTGTTGGAACAAAACAAAAAGAAGTGTTAGAAGAGATTATGGCTCAACTCTCAAAAACAAACAGACATTTTAATCTCATACAAAACTGATTCTGAGGACCATTACACATGTCACAATATAACCTGTACAATCAAGGTAAAAAAAGCAACTGTTCTGATAGAAGAATAATATTAATTTCATCTTGGGTTGCAGTTTACTACTTCTGTTGACATTAATTCACTAAATAAATAAATAAGATTATGTCAGCTTTGTTGCTCTTTTTCTCTTTTATTTTTTTTCCCCTTTCCTAGATGCATGATCTGCAGCTGGCAAGTGCTGGAGGAGACAACCCTCCAATCTATCTTGAGAGCCTGAGGCTGGGTCACTTAACATCATAGGTCACATCAAAAGGGGCATATCACAGACAAAGGAGAAAGGATTCCTAGGCTTTAGAATCTTGCCTAAAAATCTGTTTTAAAACCTCTTAGAAATGTATTCAGTTATGTCTTGAAATATATGTAATTACCATGTCAGAAAGGAAGGCACTTTGCAAAGTAATATTGGAGGAAGGCATTGCAGGATAATTGAAGAAGCTGAAGGGAAAGGAAGCAGAACAGTGAAAGTCTCTGTAAACCTTCCTCACAGCATCGATGTCAACATGAAAACTATGTTTGCCTATCTCTATTCAGGATGCTTTTGGTGCACTTGTGCTTGTGAACGGAATAGATTGAACTTTTATTTGCTAGACAGACTGGGTTTATCTCCATTATCTGGTACAGTTGCACCAGTTGACTTCAGCTTAGGTTTTGTCCTGTATTCTCAACTGGCCATATCCAAACCAGAACCTAAGTGCCTAAAGTGGTATGTCAATGAAAGTTTAGATAGTAAAAATGTAAACGCAGTTCAGCTTGCATCTGATTTCAGAGGTGACCCAACATCCATAGATGCTCCACTTTTAAATTATAAACTCTGATATTAATCTAGGCACAGGTTCATCCTGCCTAGACACCAAAATTAGGCACCTGGTTACCTTAGGTATCCTCTTTATAAGTTAGGGACATATGGATACACACAGAAAAAAAAGTCAGACTGCTAAGCTTTAGGTTCTCTGTATTAAAACAGACCAGTTTTAATGTAGCTGAAAAAATCATCACACCTCAGAGCTGGGAGTCAGATGTTAGATGTTTTTCCTCTTATGTTCCTAAAAAAAGCTCATTTCAGAAGCTTTCTACAGAGCACATGTAACACATCCCATCAGGACCGGTTTCATCCCAAAAGGTAATGCCAGAGCCCAGCCTTATTTTATAATGGGCTAAAGAGTAGTACACCACCTTTCCCTACAAAGCAAGACATGAGGGCTCAAATTCTTTCAACTGTGGTAATTTCTAATACAATTCTGTCATAATCCACCCCAAAGTCCTGAACTAATGGGGTGTAATCTCTCTGAAATATTGGTACAGACATTCTTACTGTTGACACTGATCAGGAAAACATTCATGATTCATTGGCACAGACAGTATTTATTATATGTCACTTACACTTACACCACTTATTTTCATACAATTTTCTCCAACACGAGGCATCAGTAACATGAGGCTGCTTAACATCGTTTCATTGATTAGATCAATATCAGCACCTAGACTATTGTAGCTGTCTCTGTTAAACCAGGTGAAAGATGTTTTAAAGACCAAAAAATAAAAACTTGGAAAATTGCAGGAGATAGGTGTAGCACAACTTATTCTTAATATTAAAGATAGAATAAGGGAGATAAAACTGAAAGAATGGGCTAAGAATCAGGAAACGAGAGGATTTAAAAAAATGCCAGCACATTAACAGAGAGGTGCGCCAAGGTTTAACATTAAAATCCATGCTTTTAAATATATTTTATTAACAATCTCGAAGAGGGGATTGTGTAGTGAGGTGGAAAGATGATAGAAAGTCGTCAATCAAGACTGAAAGGTATTGTGAAAAACATTAGCAAAGGAAAAATACCTGCTATCCACTTTTGCAGTTTCTGCATTCACAGATGGTAATTGGTTCAAAACTACCTAAACCAAGTGTCAATTTGTTTTGAAGCTGATGCACTTCTAGAAAGCTCAGATAACATCATAGAAAGAGGAGGGAAGGCAGAGGCTATACTGGTAGAAATAGGAAGAATGTCTGCAGTACATCATGGTTTGGGATCCTGTGGTTGTATTCTGGACCTGATGTATTGCTTTCCATGTTGGGAGCTATTGATGGACATGGCTACCAGCCTCCAGCTCTGCCCACTGTACTCAGACCCTGCAGGACTGCATCACATCAGTGACAGCACTACCCACTCTAGGGTCACTCCTGGCTCCCTGCCATTGTCCCCTCAGGGAGAAGCTTGCTGCTGCAGTTCCTTGTTCAGCTGTAAAGTGCATCTTTAGATATCTAAGCCAGCAAAACTAGCCTGAGAATCATCTTTTCTTTTAGAAAATACCCTTATTCACCTTACTCTTGCTATGGAAAACATCTGTAACTGCCACTGTCTTGGCTGACTTGAGCATCTAGCTAGTGATCACCTAAAACTTTTTGGGACACATAAATAAAGAGTAAGTATAGATAGGTCTTTCAGGTATGTCCTGAGATTACCTGACATACATGTGTAGGAAGGATACCTGTATAAAATATGGACATTTTCACTTAAAAATGAACTTATGATTACTGCTTTCTTCATAATAATATGCTGCTATTTGTGCAGGAAACAGACAGTTTTGTTCCCAATCTCAAGCTGGGGAGAAGAATTTGAACAATTCCTACAGTTTAGGAATGAGAAAGTTATTTTTGAACTTCTGTTAAAGGTGAACTCTGTGGCACTCAATAAATGGAAAGTAGAGATTTTAACTTTTTTTTCATTAAAGTAACATTTTGAGTAAGAGATGTAGATCATGATGTAGCCCACTTCTACACTTTACATTAAAGCCACTGAATAAAAACCTGAAATTTTCTGGAGAAAAGTCAATCATCTCAAACTGTAGCATCTCTTGCCCCTTTTCTACATACCTGATTCAGGACATGGGTCTCTGATTTGCAGAAGTGCTGGAAGCTGTGCTCTGAACACAAAAACCAGAAATTTAATCATAGAATCACAGAATGGTTTGGGTTGGAAGGGACCTTAAAGATCATCCAGTGCCAAGCCCAGCCATGGGCAGGGATGCCTTCCACTACACCAGGTTGCTCAAAGCCCCATCCAGCCTGACCATGAACACTGCCAGGGATGGGGCCTCCACAGCTTCTCTGGGCAACCTGTGCCAGTATCTCAGCACCCTCATGGTGAATAATTTTTTTCCTTATATCTAGTGTAAATTTATGTTCTTGCAGTTTAAAGCTATTGTCCCTTCTCCTATCACTATATGCTCTTGTAAAAAATCCTTCTCCAGCTTTCTTGTAGGCACCCTTGAGGTACTGGCAGGCTCCCCAGAGCCTTCTCTTCTCCAGGCTGAACAGCCCCAACTCTCTCAGCCTGTCTTCACAGAAGTACTCCAGCCCCCTCTGATCATCTTCACAGCCCTCCTCTGGACCCACCTGAGTACATCTATGGCTTTGTAATGCTGGGAAGCCCAGAGCTGAACACAGGACTCCAGATGGGGTTTCACAGGAGTGGAGTGGAGGGGAAGAATGACCTCCCTTGACCTGCTGGTCACACTTCTTTTGATGCAGCCCAGGAGTCAGTTGGCTTTCTTGGCTATGAATGTACATTGCCAGTCATGCTGAGCTTTTTATGCACCAGCACCCCCAAAGCCTTTCTCCTCAGGGCAGCTTTCAGTCTGTTCTCTGCCCAGCTTGGTTTGTGCTTGGGATTGGCCTGACCCAAGTGCAGGACTTTGTACTTGGCCTTAAATTCATGAGACTCATGTGGGCACACCTCTCAAGCCTGTCAGGGTCCCTCTGGATAGCATCCCTCCCCTTCAGCATGTTGACCACACTACTCAGCTTGGTGTCATCAGCAAACTTGCTGAAGGTGCACTCAATCCCAGTGTCCATGTCACAAAGATGTTGAACAGCGCCTGGTCCCAACACAAACCCCTGAGGAATGCCACTCATCAGTGGTCTACACTTGGACATCGAGCTCTTGACTGCAACTCTTTGAGTTGATTCAACCATCCAGTATTCGTTATTCACCAAGTGATCCAATTGTCAAATCTATGTGTCTCCAGTTTAGAGAAAAGGATGTCATATGGGACAGTGTCAAATGCTGTGCACAGGTCCAGGTAGATGACATCAGTTGCTCTTCCCTCATCCACCAATGCTGCAACCCCATCATAGAAGGTCATTAAATTTGTCGGGCATGACTTGCCCTTAGTGAAGCCATGCTGGCTGTCACCAATCACCTCCTTGTTTTCCATGTGTCTTAACACAGTTTCTGGGAGCATGTGCTCCATGACCTTGCCAGGCAAAGAGGTGAGACTGATTGTCTGCAGTTCCCTGGATTTACATCAAGATGCACAATGCCAACTACTTTGAATAATCAGATACTAGCTGTCTGGAATTGGACATTTGACTATAACAGTCTTGTTCTGCTGGACTTAACTTATAAAATAGTATACCATTAACGCATCCTGGCAGGGTTGAAGACACATTGGCATTTAGTGTTTGAGAGTCTAGAGAAGAAACAGTCTCTGATAAAATTAATAACTCATTGTCCAGAGCAGGGTCTGAAAAGGGTGCACTAAACAAAGCGTTACATCACATATTTTGAATAAGAACAGCAAATGAGCATCCTCTCCAACTAGGTATTGAGTGACACAGTTGATTATATCAATGAAGACAGTGTCACAAGGATGAGTTCCAATTGCTGTAAATAACAGATACAGCTTGTGCCTTAGCTTTGGGTGTCTAGTGATTCATTTCTCCTGAAATGAGTGTATTATAAATGGATAAACTGGGTGTCCTTGAGAACATCCAAGGAGAGATTGTTTCCACTTATGTTTAGACACCTAAATATAAAACTGAATTAAAGCAATCACATTACTTGCATTTTGTAACTTTGTGTTGTTTGATTTTTGCATCCTTAATGATTATCTTTCAGGTACATATTTTTTTTCCTAAAACATGTTTTGTATGCAGATGAAACATTATCTGTTAACATCTTGAATTGTATTCCAAAATGTGAAACAGATTTCTTCTATTATCGTATAGTAAAGATGAATCACAGCTATTGTTAATATCCATCACATAATGCAGTATAGTTTTTTTTTCTTTTCTAGCTTCATAGGCTTATGTCTTGAAGAAATGTAAAACTTCTTGTAAATATGACCCACCATGGTTGCTTTTTCTGACTTGCTTACATTTATAGCAAAACATTAAGGTCATGTGAGCAGTTACAGTGAAGAAAACAATTCCTACCTTGTTTGCTCCTGGTTTTCTCTTTCACTTTCAGGTTAGTTTATGTGTCTGACACTCTACAATGTGTTTACTTTGCAACTCCATTGCATCTTTCACAGCTGTCTCCGTGGAAACCATACTCTTAATTGCAGATTTTAAAGTTAAGTTGCTTCCCTTAAAAGCTACATCTCTGAGTGCTCATGTGTAGGGTGGGCAATGAATCTCTTTGAGTATCACTCTAGTCATCACCAGACTGGCAGGATTAAACTAGTCACCTTGGCTTTACTGTGCTGACTACAGTACTTTCACTTTTTGAATGAAATTAGTTGGCAAAACCAGAAAAGACAATAAAAAGGTTGTAGCTATAGGAAAAAAAAAAAGACATGTTCCCTACAAAAATTGATGTGTTAAGCTTATGTTTTAATTTATAGAAAAAAACCTGAGTATTTTCTTTCATTCCTGCAAATAATTCTCTCATTCATTGTCAACTTTTTCTGAGTGGGTAAATTAGAGTGCCAAAAACTCAAATTTGGTTTGAGCAAAGACCACTCTCAAAATGCGGTGTAGATTATATTGAACCAGTCTGAGTTTCTGTCCCAGTCCTCCAAAATCACAACAATCCCAACATCTCAAAATGAACCTGCCCACCAGAGGCATATCCTCAGATTCAGACTATGGAAATACCAGTCTAATAGGCTGAAATGCAGCCAAATACAACCTTCACATTATTTCAGACACTTTCAACTACACACACACATGCACACACACACAAAAGTGAACTAGTGCTTATGTCTTGACATGGAGCTCAGAGGAGACACTAAGCCAAATACTATGCTGTAAGGATATGGCAAATCATACGTAGAAGGGACTAGCTCTGAGCAGTTTGGACACAAGCCACTGTACCTGACCCTATAGACCAGGGATCACTCCCTTGCAGTGTGTAGCTTCTACTGCCTTTTAAACCCATCTGCATTAGTCTCAAAGAAATTACTCAAAGTCCAGTTTATTGAATTATGCTAAGTCAAAGAAAAAGACACACACATTCATTGTGTTAGACATAGGACAGAACATGCTTGAGTTTTATATAGACAGATGTATGCACCATAAAAAATTATATATACATTTATTTAAATTAAGCCAGTATCTTACACAAAACATAACAGAAGTCAAGATAGTTTTCATTCAAGAAATTTACATGGACACTGTGTGAGAGTGCATGGCTTATTAGATTATACTTCTTTAAATAAATTCAAAGGTTCCAAATAAATCTAGCTCAAGTGGGAGATGATTCAGTTCAGGGCTAAATTCAGTCTATAAAGTGGCACTTGTGAAAATCCTACAGGTCTCCCAAGAACATTAAAGTGTCCATAACAGAAAACAACAGAGGACTTACTTAGCCCAACATCCTGGAGGCTGCAATGAATGATTAGGGGAAGACGACAAACAGGGCAAGGCTGAAGTGAAACTTTCTCTGGTCTTACTTTCCTGCTCCAGGCATCAACTGCCTGGGGCATCCTGAACTGGAAGTTTCATACAGGCCACTGTCTTTAGTAACTACAGAAGGACATTCACTTACTGATTTTTTTTTTTTTTTTTTTGTACTGAGATTTATCAACCTCCTATGAAACTAAAATTCACTTTTTAATTACACAGTGTGAAAAACGTACTTCTTTTTGACCATTATAAAGCTACTGCCTCTCCATCTCCTGAGGTGCTCTTTAGATCTTGAGTTATGAAAAATAGTTAATAGAAGTTTCCTGTTCATTTACTCTATATTTTTTTATAATTTTCATATAGTCTTCCTTTTTTTTTTTTTTTTTTTTTTTTTTTGGTGGAGGGAGGGGGTGGGGGGATGGGGGGATGGGAGGGGGGTAGGGGAGAGAGAGAGAATTTTTAAAGGGTTTTTACTAGTTGTCTTCACTTCCTAAACCAGCTTTTCTGGATAACCATCAGTTTACAATTACTGTGTATGAATTTTTTCCAATGTTCTTTTAAAGGGGCATCTATAAAACCTAACTTTTGAAGTCTGAGTGAGAGATCCTACAACAGGTATCTCCAGAGGCTGAATTTTTCTCTGATCTGAACTACCTCTCTCAAGACAGCTGCTGTTATGTTGAGACAGCATAATGTAACAATCCATAACAATCAGAGAATCTCAGAGGATTAGTTACTCATCACTTTTCTTACCCTGAAAAGTTTGGGCAGTAGGTCTCTTTCCAGACTTCCATACAGACTCTTAGGATTGCAATTCCCTTCTTTACAACTTTCTTCTGAGACTCAGTAATGCAGCTGTGTCAGAGCTTGCAGCTCCCACAGATCTTGCAGTTTCAGTCTTTCCCAGAGTCTTATGGGTATCCTGGAATAGAGTTTACCTCTTCAAGGATTTGTGGCTGTTAAAGAAAAAGATAAATGTTTCACAGAAATTAACTTTTTAAAACAAAAATAGTCATCTGTACTCCTACATCAACAAAGGAAAGCAATGATGGTCAGGTTTCTTCTGAACCCATGTCCTTCATCACTAATGAGCACTTTTAGCAGACAGATCAAAGATTTCCATGAGGTAGGGATGGAGAATGCATTCCCTCAAATCTCCAGAATAGAACCCCTTTGATAAGTTTTGTCATAGCTGGTCAAGGCAAGGAGAAACACATGCTGTCAATATTGCTTAAGAACAGTAACCTGATTGACAGCATGACTACTGCAGGCGGCACTAGACAGAAGACTAATTATTCACAAGGTGAAGTAGAGCATAGCAGCCTGAATGAATATGATACAACCCTTAACAAATATGCTTTTCAAACTCTAAAGCTGTTCTGCAAATCATGTGCCCTCTGGTTTCTGTGAAGCATCTGTCCTCATGAGTCTCCTACTTCTTATCAGTCTGGATTAAAAACTATTATGTTCTTGAACTTCCAGCATAGGTTAACCCCTAACATATTACTTCAAGCATTTTGAATTAACATCTCACCCCACTACACCCACCCCCCATTTATAGACATTAATTATGCTGCAGGACCCAAAAGGCATCACACACATTCTAGAGAAGACCTGGGGCTGAGTGATTTGTGTTCCATGAGACCAGTCTACACTGGAAGGAGACAACTAGCTCTGAAAAATATTAATGTGTGCCAATCTGTGCCTTAGAGTGCAGGACTGGCCTCAACCTTATTTTATTTTGCAGCATAGACATAGTCTATGTGGTCTGTGTTACAGACATACAAGTGTATTTAAAGAGGAACAAATTTTCTGTGGTACTAGATGGCAATAGCCTCAAATAGCATCCTTTAGTTACTGAATGATGCTATGCCCTAGCACATCATGAAAGAATATTACATTTTAAGGTGAATTTTTACATCATCGGTGGACAGCAGGACGGTGGGACGGGGGGACAGGGGCACACGACATGACACGTGGGACACGGGGATGACACACAACACCAAAAAAAAAAAAAAAAACACCAACCCCCCCCCCCAAAATGCGTAAACATTCTTTTTGACATTTCTGTGGTTTTATATACTTTTTGTATACCCTTAAACTGTTGGTGATAACAGACATTCAAAAAACTATACAAAGAGCATGATACTATAAAAAGCATAACAACTGCAAAAGTGATCCCTAAGGATTAGTTTAAATAATGACGTATTTGTGTTGCATAAGCAAATATAGTTGTCAAATATTTATGAACAGACTAAATGAGTCCATCCAGAATCTTTGCTAAAACAAAACAATGTCAGGAAGCCTTCCATGTAGTGCTCTGATTATATGAATCTGTGAACATACTGATACTCTGGATCAGAGCAAGGGTCTGTTCAACATGACATTCTGTTCTGACATGTCCAGTGCCAAATATTTCAGTGGAAGTTACAACAGTTCTCTAGAGTGAAAAGTTATGGAATAAACTGATCATTAAAGAGGTTTCCTCTTGACTGTCACCATTTGGAAATTGTAGCATGTTCTGAGGTTTGAGGATTTCATAGATTCATCAATGCTGAGGCTGTAAAGCATTACTGTAAATCATCTAGGTTGACCCTATGCATATTGCAGAGAATTTTCCTCTCTAATTTCTCTCTCAGCTTAATAAATACCATAACCAAATTACCAGGTTTTTATATTTTGATCCTGTTTAGTAGGAAGGGAAAATTTCCTTTATATACATAAATATGTTAAACTGTTTTAATGGAGTTGACTTTAGGGTGTTTATTATTATTATTATTATTTCTAAAGAACAATGATTGGTATGGTTGAATAATCGTGTCATCATTATTATTTTAAATTATAATTTTAATATTGTCTACTTAATGTTCACTGAATGCTTCCACTGAATGCACTTTAAGAACACAAATTTTCAAAAGTGACTGATTGTTTTGTAAGCCTAGAAGGTATTTATTTAGGGAAATCTGTGCCATTTACATTTCTGCACAGAAAATTTTCAGGAAGCTAATCCATTTCCCCAAAATAATCTTTAAATGCCATATTTCTGCAGTCTGCAATACCATCTGTCAGAATGGAAGATTCTTTTCTGAAAGAAGGTGAAAACATCCCATATGGGTCTGAGACTTGGGTCAGAAGTTTGAAAGGAAGAGCCAAAAGACAGTGTCTGTTTCTGATAATACCTATGCTGAATAATTGCTCTTCATTTGCTGACAGGATATACTCTGAAAGCATTAGACAAAATGAAAATGCACATTTTGTTGTTGGATATTTATTTTGTTCACAGTCCATTTCTATCTGTAGTAAAATGTTAAAGAAAACCAGTGTTCAGTTCATCCCACATGGCATGTTAGGCCCCACATAGTGCCATATAAAGTAGTTAATATAATTTTTTTTCTGAGGCTATTCATCAGGACCAAATATTACCCTGTAGGAACCTATGAAGTGCACATTTAGCCACATTCTTAATCTAGTACTAGCCTGGAAGTGATTTAATACACAAGAAAGGGACTACAGAAAGGAAAAAGTGAACACTTTATTTCATAGTAGCTGTTTCCCTTTATGACCAAAGAGCAAAACACAAAAGAACAGAAGAAAAGGAAGGAAAAAATACCTAACATCTGAAAGGTCGATAAAAACTCGCTGAATGTTCTTCATAGCTTTTGCCTACAGAAGAAAGAAATTTGATGCTAATGAGTAAGGCAGACAGCAGCTGTCATATTCTTAAGCACTTGAACTCCTTCCTTGGGTGCTAGATGGGAGTGTAATTGCACAACTGAAAAGGACCTTCTACATAATTAATACAAATAACACATTTGCAAAATATGCCACTTTTTCTTTTTCTTTTTTTTTTTTTTTTTTTTTTTTTTTTAAATGAAAGAAATAACTTATTCCCTGGAAAACAGTCTGTCATTCTGGAGCATCTTTATCACCATAATGTTAGCACATCTTTTTGACAGTTTATTAAAGTTTCAAGAAGTAGTCATGCAGATTAGCCTAAATATCTTATTTTGCCTTACCACCAGATTTCTGTTAAACCAGAAGAAGTCATTACATTCATTCATCATCATTTGGTTGTGAGGTTCCTGAATGGCAAAAATAGTAAACACTTGTGGAATCTACAATAATTGAGAGCAACAGTAAATTACATTTTAAGTACTCTTCGAGGTGAGAACAAAGCACTTCATGACTCTTTGTACATCCTTGTTAGGAATTTTGCCAAGCTAGAAGAATGCACAGGTTCATATAGAAGTTGCTAGCTCTAACCTTCCTATGAGTGCATTTGCGCTGTACAAACCCACTGATTTTTTTGAGTGATACCTACTAACCTAGAAAAAAAAAAAAATTACCTTGGATGGATATTTGTGCTAAAGCTGCTGATATATGTTGCTATTGTACTCCAATTTCATAATTTAAAAAGGAGTGTGGATACCTGCTTCATTTCCTTTAGGGTTCAGGCAGGATGAGATTTTGCATTTAGCTGTAGTTTCCTACAAGAAAAGCTCCCTTTGTAAGACACAGCATCAATGTCTTAACACTGAATATTGTGAGTAAAGCAGCTGTTGCTTAGTTTGCTACCATATGCATAAGCTATATAGCTAGTAGAAACATCACAGAAATCTGCTTTAGAAGTTTCACTTTCTTCCCAGTTCTGCTCTTACACAATGCAATTCAAGGAGCTGAAAAATTTTGCCTTTGGCACTAACAAGACACATTAGCCAGGTACAATTTTTGGATTATCCTTTAGCTGGAACAGCACCCCTTGGTCTTGCACAATTCAGTTACCAGTCTGGTTAGAAAACCTACTTGATCTCCTCTTTCATAATAAAGATACCAGCTTATCCATACAGTAAATTAATTATGTGTTGCTCCTTTGTGTACTCCACTGTAAGTTTTGTAAGTATTCCACTATACCTGGAACCAGATAATTTTAGCCAGCAAACTCCCAAGGGGTCAATGGTACATCTTACCTGTCCATTTGTATAATAACCAAGATGGGAAGGGCTTTATCATTCACGCCTGCTCTGCAATTCCTTCTTTAGTGTCCATGGAACATAAAGAATGAACTAAACCCTCTTTTTCTTACAGAAAGAAGTATCTCTGTGTGTGTGTGTGTGTCTTCTGATTGCTCGTCTCTCTACGTATTCTGCTGTAGGTGGCTCCAAAGCAGTACAGCTGAGTAGGGCTAAGAAGCAGATGGTAATAATTACTGAAAGACTTTATGATTTGTAAAACTGTGGATGGAACTCTGTGTTTCACTGAATGTAAATTGTATTTTGAAGCGCTGCGCAGGTCCTTTTTGAGTGTGGTCATATATTATCAGGTGACTTAGATAAATCTTGGGGAAGCATAATAGACACAGAAATCCACTTTGAGATACTCTGAGTGGAAATTGCTTCCCCTTTCATTCTCTCAGCAAAGGAGACAAACTGCTTTAGAAAAAATTTGAAAGGTTTTGTCCTATAATGATAAAAATCCAATGCCTCCCACATATCTTGTTTCTTCTCTTTACAGTTGGCATGGTTTGGTAAATTATTAAGTTGGCTGGATTCTGAAGCTATTGAAACTAGATATATCAGGCAGAAATGTTACCACAATATATTTTTGTGAAAGAAAATCTGCTATTGTTTCTCCCTGGAACTTCCCATCATTCTTCCAATTGTCATAAAAAATTGATGGACATCTGACAAGGGAAAGGGTAACCATGAGACAACACTACAGGACATCTGACATAGTGCTGGATACTCATGTGGGTTTCTAAACACCAACTTTATTCCATGAGACCTAGTAATAGAAACTGGAGTGTATGCTCAGAGCTCTGACTTAGCAAAGGCACCTGTAGTGCCCTGAAAATACAGCTAAGGGAGGAAAAAAAAATATATTCGGACACGCTAACCATCTACTTGATCGAATGAATAAATCGTTGAGAGTGGTGATTGAATGTAAACCAGAAATAGGTATGTTTAGTCATTTCAGGTTTAGAATAAATCTTTTTGTGTAATTTTTGTCTGAGTTTTGTTTTGGAGACCAATGGGAAGGATCAGAAAGTTTCTGCTATCAGTTATTCTCTCTCTTTGTTGACAATGAAATTCTAATGCTATTGCGCCTGGTTTACATGTATTGCTTTTTGAAAAAGAAAACTGTGACAAAAAAAACATTGTTATAAAGATGCAGAACAGCAGAAATAAACCCAGTAGCTGTTTATTTGTTATGATGGGAAACAAACTGTTCCAAATTTGTACAAGTATTTCTTACAGAGGTATAGAAAAGGGAAGACAGATCCAAAGGCTGTCAACAGTCCTGTCAAACAGGATGTTACCAGATAGTGATTTTGGTGACAAGTAGAAAGTATATTACCCCTTTGAGCTTTTTGATGTGTTTGAGATGGATCCTAAGAGCTAGAGCACTGGGACACAGTGTGGCATCAGGATCCACAGGGCCTGACAGAGCAGCACATCACCAAACACGGCCCATCTCACTGCCCCCACCAAATGTGAAACTTAGGATGATCCCCCAACCATAATTATTACCTGTCCATATAACACATCTCTAGCCTCAAGCCTCAGCTTGCGTTCAGAAGTGTTGCTGCATTCACATGCTGAAACTCATGTTTCAGCCAGCTACTCTTTGTAATGCACAGGGATTTTCATAGAACCAAAAAAATGTTGGTGGCCATCTAGTCCAACTCACTCCATGGTGCAGGGCTATCATCAATATTAAGTCAGTCAGCCTTCATTTTGTCTAGTTAAGTCTTGAACATCTCATGTGTAGAGGAATGAAGGCAGTGGGTTGATTAGCATTGATAACATGCAGCTGTGGCCTTGCCTCAGAGGCAGTGGGTTGATTGACATGGATGATGTGCAGCTGTGGCTCGTTCCTGCTAAGTGGATAAATAGCACTGAGGAGCGTGGGAGAAGGGGTTAGGCAGAGGAGGAGCAGTGTGGGCTGATCTCTGGAGGAAGGAGACACAGCACAGACAGTAGAATCTGACCAATGGTAAAGCCTTGTTGCAGCCTACTAGTTTGATTGTGTTGCAACACTCATGGACACAAATTTCAGAGTCTCCTTGGACAACATGGTCAAGTGCAGCACCATCTTCCTCCAGAATTTTTTCTTTGTGTACAGTTTTCTTTTTCCAAGCTACAGCTTGTGATCATTGCTCCTTGTTGTATCATCTGGCACTACCAAGGAGATTTGGCTTCATCATCTTTGCATCACCCTTCAAACAGACATAAGCAGAAGCCCCTAGTTTCTTCTTCACTGAGCTATATAACCTCAGGTGCCATTCATAGTAAGTATTCTGTGGCCCTAACCATCTTTGTAGCCTTTCATTAGATCCTCTCCAATTTCTTCTTATCTCTTTTAACTGTGAAGTCCCACAGTGGATGGAGTATTTCACATACAACCTCACTGCTGCTAAGTAGAAGGGAGGAAGAACTTCACTTGATCTTGTGGCCAGTCTTTTAATGTAGCTTAGTATATAGTTTGCCTTATTCAGGAAGAGAGAGCTCTGTTTGCTTCTGTCCAACCTCATGTGCACCGTTATCCTCAAGCTTTTTTCAGTAGGGCTTTAACTCAGCTAGTCCCCTCCTAACTTGGCTGAGGCACAGTATCATTTCATCCAAGGTCCAAAACTTCCACTTTTTCTTATGGAGCCTCATAAGCTTTCTTTCAGTCTAGCTCTAAAGTTTATTGCAGTTTCTTTGTGTAGAGTTGTGACATTTGTCACGGCCACTATTACTTCTTAGAGTTTGTTTCATCTGCAAATGTTCTAAGTGCAGATTGTGTTATTATCCAGGTCACTGAAGATGTTGAACATTATGGGTCCCAGCATGGAATTCTAAAGTATTGAACTTCCCACTGCTGTTCAAAGGGACATTTAACCACTGATCATTGTTGTGGCTGAATCCAGTTAATTTTCAACCCACATAATCAACCTACCTAACTGTTTTCCTAGTACATACCTCCTCAGCTGTGGAAGAGTGCCAAAAAACCTCACTAAAGTCAAGGCAAATTCCATACACCACTTCCTCTTGTCATATACCCAGTCATTAAATTGTATAAAGATAACACATTTTTTATGCACACTTTAATGTTAGAAAGTCCATGTTGAGTATTCTTCATTATTTTTCTTGTCTTTCACTTGCTTGGAAGTGGACTCCAAAAGCATGTCCTTCTTGATCTTCTAAAGGACTGAAGAGAGACTGACTAGCCAACAGTTTCTTTTATTCTCCTTTTTGCCTCTCTTAAAGGTTAACATTTCATTTTGTTTTGCTTCGGTTTTTTTCTATATTGTTTTTTCCAGCAGTCTCACAAATACACAAATCAACTCATTCAGTATCTGTTAATAAAATTTTTCAGCCCTGTGATATCATAGAGTCATAGAATCATTTAGGTTGGAAAAGACTTGAGATCATCAAGTCCAACCATTAACCTAGAATTACCAAGTCCATCACCAAACCATGTTCCTAAGCACTGCATCTACACATTTTTGAAACACTTCCAGGAATGGTGATTCTGCCACCTCCCTGGGCAGCCTGTCCCAATGCTTGACCACCCTTTCAGTGAAGAAATTTTTCCTCAAATCCGATCTACACCTCCCCTGGCATAACTTGAGGCCGTTTCCTCTTGTCCTTTTGCTAGTTATCTGGGAGATGAGACCTAGCCCCACCTGCCTACAACCTCCTTTCAGGTAGCTGTAAATGGAGTACACCTGACTTCTACAACCTTTTGTTTTAAAAATAAGAATCTCTTCTATTTCTAAAAAATTGCTGGTAAACACAGAGGTCAGTTGTGACCTTCAGCTTTTTCAGTTTTATCCATGACTAGGCTGTCTTCCTCCTCCAACAGCTTCCTTTCATTTTCTCTGACATTTTCTTTACAACTGGCATAATTATACAATCCCTACCAGTTTACCTGTATATATCTCACCAGTCTTAGCTCCAGCTGGACTTCTGCTTTCCTGATCTTGTCCCTAGGTGCCTAAGCATTTTCTCTGTGTTGCCTTGTTGTCTTGTTGCCTATTTTGTTTTCTCCAGTTCTTGTGAGCTCGCTTTATATTTTTGTAGAGCTGCATGCTTAGCTAAGCAAGTAATTTGTTAAAATTAATGGTGTTCCTACACAGCATACCAGGGACAGACTTTTAGTAAGCCTCATAGTGACAAGACCAGGGGTAATGACTTTAAACCAAAGGAGGGTAGATTCAGACCTAGATATAAGGAAGAAATTTTTTTTACGATGAGGGTGCTGAAACATTGGAACAGGTTGCCCATCCTTGGAAACATTCAAGGTCAAGTCTGAGGGGGTTCTAGCAACCTGCTCTAGTTTAAGATGTCCCTGCCCATTGCAGAGGGGTTGGACTAGATGACCTTTAAAGGTCCCTTCCAACCCATATCATTCTATGAGTCTATGACTCTAAATTCCTGAGCTGCTTTTAAACTCTCTTCAAAAACCAACTAGCTCTCCTTGACTTCTTTCTCCTTCACGGCAGCTTCTCAAGAGTTCCCAAGCAACATCCTGAATAAGATGAAATATGAAGTGAAGTCCAGAATCCAAAATTTGCTGCTTGCCTTCCCATTACACCTAAAGGTCCTTAACATAATAATCTCAGAGACACTGCAACACAAGCTGCCCTCTGAGACTTCCACCAGCTCTTCCCTATTCATGAATAGGGCACTGTCTCTGGTCATCCCCACCAGCACTGGAATTAGGAGATTGTTACCAGAGTTTTGGGGTTTTTTCTCTTGTTCTTTCTTTCTTTTTTTTTAATTTTAACAACGGTAGAAGCACAATTACACCATTCCTGGAGTGCTTGAGCTTTTCCCCAAGGATATGAAAGCTTTCCTTGACTAATACAATAATCCAAACTGAAGTCTGGTCCAGAAATCCCCATGAGTAAATACAGTTTATCTGCAAGAACTGCCCTTAAGCCATTAGTAATCAATGCCTGCCATGTTTTCTACCTCCAATCCAAAAAGAAGCTCAAGGCAAGACAAACTCTCCATTCTTCCCCAAACCGGGATGGCAGCAGAAACGTAGCTTCGGATGAACCCACTTGGAGCACCAGTTTCAGTTTCTGCTACCTCTGGCAGCTATGTAATAGATGTTCAGGGCCATGGAATATTGCAGGTGACAGAACATTTGGAAACATTCCATATAAACTTAGTACAAAATTCTCAGTTCATCATAGGATAAGAAGAGGGAGAACGAGAGCAAAGCTCCCGCTATAAGCTCTGAAAAATGCAGGGAACTTATCAGGTGAAATAATTTAGATTGATTAGTTTAACGTCGGCTTAGAAGAAAAGAACAGTATCACCTGGTAAACAGTCTAATTATTTATTGGTTCTCACTATGTTTTCCTTGTAGACGTTCCAAGAATTGACTAAAATGAGCTCCACTTGGTTGGTTGGAACTGGCACATCTACATACTTTCGTTTTGTATACACTGAAAATTCAAGCTATATCTAAACTGTGCACTCTCGTGGTCATACACAGTTTACAAATGTTCAGTTTCTATCATCAAAGAAATTATAGTGCCTTAAAGTAAGTATTTTATCTGCCTTGGCTATGGCAGGAGGGTTATAAGAATGCAATACATGAGAATAACTTACAAATTGAATTGAATTAGTAACATGGAAAAGACTGAAAGTGTTTTGTTATGTGGAAGTGCTGATTATAATCCAGTCTTTATATTTGGTTAAGATAAGGTCATTCTAAATACTTATCTAGATTCCACAAGTATTTCTTCTGTCTGCAAATATAAGTAAAAGAAATCACACAGAAATAAATAAAGTCTAGATGCCATGTCAATATTTGTAATTTAATGGACTGTCCAAAATGAGATTACAGATGCACATGAGAGTATAAAACTTCTAATTAGCTAACTATAGTAAAATAGTATTACTCTTTTGTTATAAGGGGTGATGTGTAGAAAAAAGGTTTGGCTCAGAATGTAGTTAAGCTGAACCTGTGTGGCTCAGTTTTAAATCTTTTACTTTCTTGTGATTATTCTCCATGTGTGTGTGTTGCTAGACATTTAAAATTTTAATTTCTGCTTTCCTTTAAAATATAGTCACTTTTTCATGATGCCATTTTCCTTATTTGTTTAGAAACCCAGAAGGCACCATATTCTCTATTATTATTTAAAACAACTTTAAAACCTTGGCTTCTATAGGGACTTCACTGTCACAATCATTCATGTTCTACTGTGAGTGTCAGGTACTAGTTTTGGTATGCAGCATGAAATAGAAATCAACCATAATTAAATGTTTTTATAGAGCTTTTTCAGTGCAACACAATTATAAATGACCTTGAATATTGTACATGGTCAATTAATTATCTTAAATCAAGACTAGTAGTTACAGTGATATGCTAGCTATTTATCTAAAATTCTATTAAAACAATATTCTTTCTGCCAGAAAATTTTACTCTGAAAAATCCATAGTTAAGCAACTATCTGAATCATATAACAAGACTCAATTACACCAGGTGGTATTGACTGATATATTTGGTAATGTAATAAAGATGCCAACCCTGACAAAATTTGTTAGTCTGAAAATAGGGCAAAATGCCATTTTATTGCAAAGCTAATGAAAAATATTGCTTACAGAATGATGAGACCCATCAACTAGATTTATAGCATACGACATTAGTAAGATCTCAAATGTTTCAAAAAGATTAGAAAGCTTATGCATTAGGCAATATGACTTATTTCTGCAGTATAATGAACATGAGAGAAAGAGAGGGGTGAGCTCTGACATTCAGACTTGCACAGTAGAGGGTTAGAAGCTTTCTGTATAGTAAAACTCTTAAACAGAGCATGCTGCTTCTTGAGCTTATGCAGGCGCTGTCATGGCTGGACCACCACCTGGATGTTTTGTGTGCTACACAATTCAAAGAGATACTGCTTGGGGGGATTAAAGACTGTGAGTCAGATTCAGTGAATCCAAATCCCAGCAGAAGTTTGGCAGAGGACTGAGTCAGTTCCTGGGATGCCAGCATTAATGGCTGAGGGCCAGACACTAATCTCAGATGCACGGCACGTGTCGCCTCGTATCTCGATTAAGCCATGTCTGTGGCTTGCACACACAATGCATAACAGCAAATTTTTGAAAGCATATGCTGCTTCCAGTGCCATACGTCTTAGTCTCAAATCTGGTCCACAAGGTATGACTATTTCTTTTCTTTTGTCTTCAGTTGTCTGATGAAGAAATAAAAAGAAAAGGAAAGTAAAAAATTGTTAACAGCACTCACCCCATTTTACCCCTCTGGCTTCTTCATCTCCTACTCCTCTCCTTCCAAAGGATTCAGTCTGTGCCACACAACAGACACAAAGAAATTAAAGTAGTAATAGAAACAGCACAGGAAGATTATTTTCCTTCATTTGTTCTTCAGTAGATGTGAGACATGACAGGATTTTATAAACTCACAAGTATTTACTCTTTAAGCTAATTCTGCAGTGTTGTAAAACAACATGCAAACTGCAGGCTAGAGAGAAATAAGAGAGTCAGCACAGCAAAACTCGATTAGAAAGTTTGATTTGATTATCTCTTCCTTATTTGCATCACACTGCTGTTTCACTCCGAGCTACCTGACTGGAATATTTTCACTGCAATCTGAGCATGGAAACCAAAGCTATCGGCAGAATACCAGGCTGCGGGAAGCATAGCATATTATGCTGGAACATTCCAGCGTGCTAATTGCTGCTTTGAAAATCATGCTCCAAACATTTGCTTGCTTCATTTCATCTCTTGGTTTTGATGAAGGATGTCCAGAAACGATGTGGTTGAACTTGAAGATGACAAATGGGAGACCGAGGGGCTGAAAGGTACCGTATGAGTGGATTGATGCAGTGCCTTAATGTGCTGGCCTTGAACTGTACGAACTTGAGAGTGATTTCAGCCAGATTAAGGAGAATGAGAATCAGTTTCTGGTGGCTCTAAAAGTCACAATAAAAAGGAAGATGGTTGTGTATTTATTGCCTAAGAGCTACACAGAAGACCCTCTTGTGCACTAACAATTAAAATGGCTCAACTAAAGAGGTTAGCTTGAAAAACAAGGAACAAAAACACCTAACCCTTCTGTTCCTAGAAGAAAGCCCATTAGCTGCATGATTGATTTTGTGCTCAACATTTTTCTTTTTTCCTGAGCATGTATTTTTCCTCTTGGTCTCTTTCTCTACATTATGTCAAACATTCCAAAGTATTTTTATCCATTGGATACTTAACCCAAATTCGGGAAGAGTAAGTGGAAGGCTAATTAAAAAGTCCTATGGTATTGAATTTCACTTTCAATAAGCTACTTTTAGCCTTTTGCATTCTAACAGGACAGGCACAAGAAAATATACTGCTTTTGATTATTTTTTAAATAAAAGGAAGAATCTGTATAGATTATCTACCATTCTTTAAAACCGTATCGCTATTTCACTGACATATAACCACCAAAAAGAAATAAAAAAATGTCAGAAAATTACACCCCTCTTCTTCTGAAGTGTTGTAACAAAGAATGATCTTTACTCTGACTGGCCCTGACTTTGCATATGCCTCTCTCTTGCATGCTGTAATATATAATGTAGATGAGATTGGTAGGGCCCGAAATCTTAATTTATTTATTGTATAAGTGTAATGCCAGCCACCTCCTGTTTTCATTATACCAATCTAATGCCAGCCATTTCCTGTTTTCATTAGACCATTGTAATGCTAGACTCCTACTGTTCTCATTAGTGCAGGACTGTGTAATGGCAACCACCTCATGTTTTCATTATAACAAAACTGTATGGTGCCAGCTGCCACTTATTTTACTTTACAGAATAGCATTTGAATGCGGTCCATACTCCTTCTAAGAGAATGTATGTATAGAGATGTCAAGGACCTTAGAAGTCTAAGACCCCTAAGAAAATGTTGGGAAACATCCTTACTGACTATTTTGTTGCTGGAAGAATGGCAGCAAGAAAACAGATATAAAAGAAATTACATAAAAAACAATATAAGAGAAATTATACAGAATATACAGAGAAGAGGTTAAGGCTGGGGTTAAACTGTTGTGAAACATGGTTAAATTCTAGCAACTGCCTTTCTGTTCCATAACCTATCTGGGCTTCCAGAGGAAGATAAAAAGGTGGTTGTACTAGTCCAAGGTCTGGATTACACTTCTAGGGAAATTCAAGTTAAATTCCTGGCTCCAGCACATATTACCTCCGCAAACTGTAACCTATAAATTATCAGTCTTATTGCTCCAGCTGTGACTGGTCTGGAGATAATAAGATTTCCTCTGTCCAAAACTTTGGATTGCTTTGTTTTGTTATGCTTTGCTTCTGTAATACCTTTGCAATATGAAATATTTCAATACTTATCAATAGTGCTTAAAAAGAGGCTGTGACTCCTTCTCTAGTAGCTTCAAATTCTATTGTAATGATATTAAATAGTACTAAAAACTGCTTGATGACAAAAAAATCTTCCACTGAGAGATCTTAAAAATGTAGCCTCCTTAGAAAGCTGGAAGGATTCTGTTACTAAGGTGCAGTTAAGTTGTGGTCACATTGCGAAGGATTATGGCTATTTTAGTCTTTTGTAGTAGGTACAAGAATAAAAGATCCTTCTAATTCTAAAAGAAATAAAACTATAAGATGTTCTGAAAATATTTTTACAAAGAAGTTTTCTAATTTTTGCTAAAAAGTTTTCATTTAGATGCTCAGGTTTCTGCTAATATTGACCATTATAGATCTCAAAAAAAGAGTAACCAGTATCATTGCTCTGTAGAGATTATGTAACTTCTATGTGGATGTCCTGTAATATCACTGCAAAAAAAATATCTGGTTTATGTAAGGGGACTGTGCCCTAAGGTCTATAATGAATGAATGAGCTGTATTTTAGTCATGAATTAGAGCCACCACATCTACTGGTACACACACATCTGCTGTCTCTATTCTGAAGCCTTGAGAGCTTGAAGTACTTGCTATCAGGACCAGAAAAAGCACCATGGTGAAGGCCCTTATTCTGTACCTGACCAAAATTATCAGTTCTGCACAATGACTTTGGTTTTAATTATTCATGTGATTCCAGCTTGTCATGTTTTATCTGTTGTATGTTTTAATGATTTATAGCTTCACTGTAGCTTGGGAGGAGAGGAAATAAAGCTCTGTGGACAGGTACCATGAAAATTATATTTTACTATTATTATAAATACTGGTTGTGGTGGTTTGACCTTGACTGGACACCAGGTGGCCACAAAGCAAATCTATCACTCCATTCCTTAGCAGGACAGGGTAGGGAGAAAATAAGATGGAAAAACCCCCACAGTTATGGGTCAAGATACAGGCAGTTTAATAAAGCAAAAGCAAAGGCTATCTGTGGAAGCAAAGGAAAACAAAAGATTTATTCTTTACTTCCCACCAGCAGGCAATGTCCAGCCACTTCCCAGGAAGCAGGGCTTCAGTACACATGGCAGTTGCTCCAGAAGACAAACATTTTAGTAACAAATGCCCCTGCTACTCCTTACTCTCAGCTTTTCTTGCTGAGAAAACATCATATGATATAGAATATCCCTTTGGTCAGTTTGGGTCAGTTGTCCTGGCTGTGTCCCCTCCTAAGGTCTTCTCACCCCCAGCCTGCTGGTGAGATGTGGAGGGAAGGCTGGAGAGACAGCCCTGATGCTGTGCGAGCACTGCTCAGCAGCAGCAGTAGCCAAAACACCGGTGTGTTACCACCACCACCTTTCTAGCTGTCAATATGAAGTACAGCACTACAAGGGCTGCTGTGGGGAAAATTAACTCTATCTCAGCCAGACCTAATGCATGGGTACTTACATTCATTTCTATGGAAGAAAACAGGTCTTCAAAAGTATTTCTGTTCCACTCTCAGTCTTGATGGAAAAGTTGTGGTTTCAAGAAAAGGAAAGCGTTCTTTGTCATTCTCAGATTGCTGTATTATTAACATCACTGAATAGCGTAATTGACAGATGTGTCTAAGTTTTCTTAAAATGATTAAAAGCTCTGCAAATCATAACCTGTCAGTGTTCCCTGGGAAACAAAGACCTCTCCATCTGTTAGGGGACTCTGTAAATGAATGTAATGAGTCACCTTTAAAATGACAGCTGTCACCCATAGGATTTGAGCCTTGAAGGAAGTGCAAAAATATAATGAAATACATATAAACCGTCGATCAAAAAATATCCTTAATTTGTTATTATTCTGATCACCTCACTGTGGGCAGGGTGTAATAGCTTGTAATTTGTCTGTGATCTCTAGTGTCTGGATTACATCCAAGTCAATATGAAGGTAGTTATGTTTAGTGATGTTACAGTTTGATAAGGCACTATATGCCTGCATATATCTTTGCACGTTCTCTCTCACAGTCTTCACAATGAATAAAATTTTATGAGCATAGTGGCATGTGATAGCAGCACATTTGAAAATTACTTCTTCTGAGCTGTTGGAAACCAATAAAAGAGAAACTGAGGGATGGAACTGAGGGAGGTGGGGTGGTTGGCGCATATTTGGTTCACCTGCAAAGATGGTACTCCTGTACTCCTTTTCTGTTCAATATTTAAGTTGGTTTAGTAAAGGTAAGTGATTTGTCACTCCTTTGCTTGTACCATTGTTTCCCCTTTCCAATACATTATCTGAACTAAGGCAGGTGGAGTCATAACATTTCTATGAAATAAAATGCAAATTCCGCTATGCAAATGGACTATTAAGAAGTGAATTAGATTAAGCAGTGGTGGTAAATCAGCAACTATACTGCTTTTTATTCTTTTTTTCTTTGTAAATAGCAAGATTCCAGCACAAATAAAACCCAGCAAGTCTACAGCATGTGTTGTAGATGGCAATGCTGGTCACCACTAGGAGAGAAATCCTAGGGCTGTTGATGTGCTTTACTGAATCTAGCATACATTTTACCACCACTCTGATGCAGTCTTTAAAGCTAAGGATGCTGAGCAAAGTGCTTTGAGTCGGCTGGTAACACAGTATATTAATTACAGCTCATAATAACTTCATTTTTTACATAATTGTTGCATAGTCGTGCATCTTATGCCAAATAAAATCCTCAGTCTGGACTGCTGATTGCAATTAATATTTCTGTTGCTGTTTAAAATAAGCATGTTTTTAGCTTCACTGATGTTGAAGATTTTCTGGATTGTTTATAAAATGAAAGAAATTAATAATTAAAGGAATTCCCAGACTGAAGAAATAGATGGTTCTTCGAATACATTTCTAACTGAAATTCATCTGGCTGCAAAAATGCATTCTGTGCTAAGCAACACATGCATTGAACACGGGTTGGTCTTTCTCCAGGCTTGGAAATGTGGACTAGCATTTGATAGGAAATAAAGTGAAAGAGGAGAGCTGGCATCCACTTACAAAAAGCTATGGGATTCATGATTTGGCAGCAGCACCTGGTGGCTCCTTGCAGTTGAGCACTGTCATTGCCCACAGAAGCTTGAATTTCTTCCAGGCAGAAGGTGATGTGAACAGCACCTTAGACTACAGGAATTACTGGTTATCAGCAGAGCTGTCTCAGGTTTACATTCCTGATCCCAAAGTAAGCTTGGCAAATCTCTATGAAAGCTTTTTGAACAAGAGTGCTTGATTTAGATGTCCTCCAATTGTTCCTACTTCTCCTACTGCTGCAGTAATATGGTGGATCCCTGACATTTCACCTCTGCTAAAGGGGTAAGAAGTAATAGTCTGCCCAAAACATCACATTCCTTTTCTTCCTCTATCTTGATTTCTGCCTCCAACCACAATAACTTTTGCAGTTGCAGTGGTTTGAAGATTTAGCAATCCAGAGAAGATTATTAATAAATGCTGGAGAATTAATCTCTTAAAAAAGGCAATTCTTTGGGAATTAAAGTACTGAGTGTACTTGCTAGCATTATACAGGCTTTACCTGGGTTTCTAGATCTTCCATTCTTCTATTTCAGTCCACTGGAACAGGTTTATTTAGAAAATAATGGTAGTGGATTTATAGTCATCAACAGTGTTACTCAACTGAGTTGTGAAGCAAAAAGTGTCCATGAATGAGGTTATATTTGTAATTTTTGTAGGTTTTTTGAGTTGTAGTTTGGTTTTTTGGTTGGTTGGGACTTGGGGGGTGGGGGGTGGGGTGGGTGGTTCTGGACACTGCTTTTCAAAGACAATTTTTCAAAAGGTAAGTGTTCTTTTCCTTTTAAAGGGTTGCTATGTCTAACTTTGACATGTGCAAAAAGATGAAGTCAACTAACCAAATCTACTTTCTATCCATATTGCAACCCTAAACATATCAACTAAACAGACTCTGCTAAGGTAGCATTGGAGTGCCAAGTGGCAGTGGGCTGGTATACACCAGGGAGCTTGAATCAGTTACACTGGTGCATGGAAGGGCAAAAGTTGTTATGGAAGCATAATTACCAACCCCTGGAGTCTCTTCCAGATGAAGACAGCATGAAAAAAGGCCAGAGTTTGGACAGTGCCCTTATTACGGAGCTTTCCACTAATACAGACTTTGAACTGAGGCAAAGCCTCAATGTTTTTAAGAAGCTTATCTTGTGGTCAAAGATAAAGGCTTATTAACAGTTCCTAATCTCTATTTTAAATCTCATGACACAATGGTACCATAATGTTATTAAAATAGTTTCACATGTATTCTTTTCTGTGTATTTACTATATTCATTTAATGTTATACAAATCCTTATTAAATTATATAGCAATGGCTTATATTAATTTTGTTCTCAATTTAGAATGAGACACAAGGGAAATAGAAAATCATTCCTATAGCCAATATGACTTTAAGCATAGAAACTCAAAGGCTTTTCAGAGTAAATGAAATCTCTCATCTGGTCTAAGACAGTTCCTAAACATGTACGTATAAAGAAATACATTGTTATGAACCATATTATACTTAGAAGACGTTAAATGCATTAGTTAGCTATCCAGAATATACATATCAGATGATTTTTTCTCATAAGTTCAGCAAAACAAAATCTAAAAAGAAATAATTTTCATTGAAGATATAACAGCTGTATGTTTAATTATCAAGGAAACATCCTGATTTAGAATTGACTAGTTTACTAAGTGTGGTACCTCTCTTAACAGGATCTCCCACTGAACTCACAACAGCAAATGAATTTATTCATAAAAAGATAAGTGTTTCAATTGGAAACAAAAATATTGTTTTACTATATTTTATCAATTTTAAACCAGATAATTTTAAGAAATAAATGGAGGTCTTATCTACCAATATAGTTATTAATATTTTTAAATTATATAGTACAAAGTGTCAAACATCTTTGAAGACAGATGTGGTATCTGCTCTAAATTCTCTACATGAGATAAATTTGAAATGTATAGTATTTTAAATGGACATACGAAAAGGAGGGAGTGGTGACTAACAAAAAGGGCACTTGCATAAATCATTATAACGTAGCATCATAAAAGATGCCTGTGCTATAAGGGTTAAAAAAATAAATGCATGGAACATTTTCTGAAAAACAGTAATAACAGAAGTAAATGTCGTTTTCTGATGGTCAGACAGATACGGTGATTCCAGTTTAATGTTGATGCACAGCGATCCATTTTTTATCACTCTCAAATCAAACCACTAAAAAGGGTTCTATATGTGATTGCCCCTAAAATGATGGAAAATTTACAGCTATTACGAAATGTAATTGCAAATTTGTTAAAGGAGTATTTCTTCTTGCAAAGCTATTACAAACATATTTTCTGTACTGTACTAGCAATCTATTAATTTGCAGATGCAACTTCAGTGTTGGTTTTAACTTTGAGAAAGTTGAGGATAACTGACTGACTGATCCCCTGGCTCTCTGGCAGCAGTTCAGTAGGTGCACTTTAAGAAGATTTCCATAGAGTTCAAAGTACTAAATACAATACGTTTTCAGAAATGGAATTTTAACTATTCCATTTCTCAGCAAGTCAAAATCTAAATCTGTTTTCCAATAACCTATGTTTCAAGCCATGTTTATACTCTTGCTTCTTACCAAGATAAATCACAGAACATGGACATTTTGGAGTCTTGTCCAAAAAAAAGGTATTATCTCTAGCCCAAAGAAACTAAAGGAGGGAACCATGTCAGAACACTTTGATTTTTAAAACAAAGGGCCCACAATTTGACCCGCATACATTTAGGAAAAAAGTAAAAATAAAAACTTTAAAAAAATATAATAAAAAGGAGTTTGTCTCCCAATGAGAGAAAAATATTTGCCCAGATCTTGAACCAAATATTTTTGTGAGCAAGGAATTACTGGAAACCATCAGCAATAAGTACACCAAGATACTGTACTTTCTTCCCTGAATCATAACATATGCATTATGGAATATACATCTCAGAAAATTCTTGGATGGCTCATTAATTCCCTGATCTGTTTCTGCATGCATTACTGATACTAAGGTGACCTTTTACAAATCAAGCTATACATGCAGCAGAGAGCTGTCCCTTCTTTCTTCTGGAGGAATTTCATTTTTAGGGAAACATTACTAACTGAAGAAATAAGCTTTCAGCTGCTTTCATGTCTTAGACTCAATAAAGGATAAGGATAGGGTATTTATCCCATGAGTGAACACCCTGAAGCAGTTATACATGGTTGCCTTAAAGGAGCTCTAAGAATCTCTGTTTGACAGACTAGCCACTTTCCAAATGAGAAACCAATGACTCTGTATTCTGGGTAAAAGAAAGCCAGGATGGTTTATGACTTGTTCTACATACACTGTGGATCCAGCCAAGCTCTGAATTACACACAGTTGAAGACAGCAAGAGCAACATCTCATGTCTAGTGAGGCCTTCAGCAGCATAATGTAGAAAGACAGATATATGTAAAAGGGAATAAAACAATAAGCCTTTTCTGTGCCTAGGATAGCCAGCTAACTACATGCAGGCTGGTTTTGTTGCTAGCAGAGACTTGCAAAAAACATGCAATGGGTAAAAGGTAATTCTGCCTGTAGGACTAGCACATGTCTTCATAATACCTCTAGTATTCTAAACAAACTAAAATTATATTCTGCTGTCAAAAGCAATGCCTGTTTTTTTAATTATCAGTTAAGAACTCCAAACAAAAAAATGAAAAAGCCCCTAAACAAACCCAGCCAAAACCCAAAAAATCCCGTGTGGAGGCTTTGCACTATTTGGTGTGTCATTGCTACAATCACACAGGAGCAGACAGAAAGGGCCACATATGCTGAGGGATTGATCTTGATGCTCAAACAGCACAAAAAAGCAAACAGAAAAAAGGAGGTTAATGAAAGTGTTAAATTGTAACAAAAGACTCAAACAACCCGACATAGAACTTTGTCGTATTTTCCCCAGCATTTTGTCACGTGTGAATAAAATTAGCTACCTCTACTACTCAGGGTCTTAAGAAAGAGACATTTAAAACAAAACAAACAACAACAACCACAAAAAAACCCCACCACCACACAATAAAAAGCCCAACCCTTTACATTCTTCAGATTTTTTTCTCCACTTGTATACTCAAGCAGTGTTTTGATCTTTCATGTTGGGCTGACAGTCTTTGAGAACTTATACTCTCATTTATAATGCTTTTGGTGAACTCACACCAGTGTACTAAACCAAACTATCCTTTATTCAGTTCCATGTTTCTGAGCAAATAACAGCCTGTAGGGATTCAGCACATCAGCTGCTTAAAAGATAAACTTACCCAGCTTGATGAAAACTCTTCACCTTCCTGTTGAGAGAAAACGGTTACACATTTCTAATAAATGAAGCAGGGATTGTCATTTTTTTGGCAAACTGATAACTAGCTGTAACAACCACATTGCCACAAGTTGTTTTTCCAAAGTAATTACCATCAGGCTCCCTGTGGTATGCAGTGTTTAACACATTTCTTCTGTGTTAATGAATGCAAAAGCAGGCAACACCACTATTAGTAATTGCTTTTTATTTGTAGTCCTCATTTTCCAGATAGGTCACATTAAACACAGCCATTAAACAATAGCGGTTGAGATAATCCATACAATGTATGCTGCTTTTGTTTGGTTTTTGTATCATTCACCAGTCATTGGTGCAACTTTGAGCCATATGGGGAGACAGGGGCTGATAAATGAGAATGCCAACCTGTAGCACAATTGGGCCAGAGAAGTCAAAACCTTAATCAGGTTTCATTCAATTACACTGCAAATCAACAAATCTTGATAGCCAAAACTCCCATTTGAATTAATGTATTAATAATCACCGCCTGATGTCAAAAGAAAGTAATTAAACAATAATGAGTGGATGTATACCATGCTAGGCTTCAGACTCCTTGACCTCAGCAATTTCCCTTCCATTGGACAGTAAGCAGCTTGAAAGTTTGAATCGTGAACCTTGCTCCACTATGGGAGATGTTTGGCTTCTAGGGGTAGCTTGGACTGGGAAACCTATATTCTCAACTGACAAATCACAGTTCAGGAGAATATCTTTCCTGGTAAATACACCAGGAAAAAAGAGAAGAAAAATATTATAAAAAAAAAAAAAAGTCAGATTTTGAGTCCTGATTTGCTTGGCCAATTGTTTAAGGAACTCCCAGTTGCTGGCTTTCATTAATAAAATAAAAAAAATATATAGAATGCCTTAGTTGCTATTCACAGTGTACAGTACAATTTTATTAGTTACATAACTCGCCCCCCTTAACTTTACCATCCCTTTATAATCATGTGGCAGATATTTTCTTTCAGTCTTATAAAACATGTATGTAAGGAATGAGAACAATAACTCATAAGCTTTATCTTTCATTCCTGCCTCTTTCTCCAGTGGTGATAGTAGAAATAGCATGGAGAAAAAACACTTCTTAAATTATTTTGTGTGTAGTACTTCCTTCACACGCAATCCTGTAAATTTTGACTGAACCAGCAAAACTCACATTGTATAAGCTCTGCTGGTTTATTGGTTCATTATGTATCCATTCTAAATTGTGAAACAGAATTTTTAAGCTGGGATATCCTTATTGGAAGCAGTATGCCAGAGATCTACAACACAAGGAAGTTGTCAGCCAAATTAAAGAAAAGCAAGATTTTCTAAACTCTTCTATAAAGCTGTGAGTCATGAATTCTGAATTACCTCAGAGTGGTAAATAAATAATAACGACTAAATACAGATAATGTGTTAAACAGCTAAAGCTAGTAAATCACTAGTGACAGAGAGCCTTAAGGTAAATTCCTTTTACATTGGCACAGCCCTTTCTCAGAATGTTGTGGTTTTATGTCTTCATAAACATACAATGAATTGTACAATTTGTTACTCAGTGTTAAAATCATTTATAAAATACACAAATCTCCATCACTTTACTGCATTTACATACTGGCTTAGATTTTGCTGAATAATGGATCTCACTGGCAGAGCTAAAGACTTGGTGCACAGACACTGAAGTGATGAGCACCACAGAAATACGTATAAGAGACTGATCAAACAATAAGAAATCCTCTCCACTATGGAATTTCAAGCTATCAAGCTATCAAGCAAAACCAATCTCGAGTTTCCTGGCCAGAAAAAAAAAATAAATTATAACACAGACAACACCACATTTTAGATACATAAATTGTCCAAAACATGGAGAGTAGCTTGATAAAACATGTACAAGATCCTTTTCTTACATGTAATTGTAGATTTTTTTAACAGGAGGAGCTAAACTCAAACTGTCGGAATGGTTGTCTCCCGAAGACAATTCATTGTAGGCCTGACTACCTAAAATCACCATTTAACAGCAATCCGAACATCTAAACAGGCTGTTGGGTCAACTTTCTTTCTTGAAATGATGAAAACTACAGCTTTGTGGGATTTGAGATTGCCAGCCTCTTTTATATGTTTGTATAGTACTGACTAAATTTAATAAACCAAACACACCATTTTTAAACCATGTGTCATAGTGGTATTTCCAACAAGTATCTGAAGTATATAAGGAAAAAATCCTGAGCTAAATGTTTTATTGTTCTGCTTCTTGTTCCATGCAAGTTTGTTTTGAATGTGGGTTTTTTTAACTTTCATCTGAAGGCAATTTGGAATTTTTCAAACGCAATAAAAACACCCTTAGAAAAATAAGTAGAAAATCTTTCCCAAGTTATTCTGGAAATACTTTTCAGAACAAATGAAAACCAAACTAAAAACACCCTACAAAATAAGCAGCGTATATCTAGAACTGCTGTAAACAACTGCACATTCTAAAGAATTGGATAAAATGCTGCCCATGCCACATTGGCATTGACTTTTTTTTCAGTTCTATGAAGTTAATACCAAAACTTTGAAAACTGGGGCATCTCTTAAGAAGTCAATCATATATCCTACCTTAAACAGGCTGTCTGCATGTGTTTGGGGGAGAAAAAAAACCCTAAACCAAAATGGTTCCAGATGTTGGTTCGAGTGTAATTTTTGTTATCAAACATGGGTTTGTAATAGAAGCTTCTACAAGGACTTGCACATGACCATGACTGATGGATGTATTTGTAGGCTGTTTGGTTAGCTCCATCAGCTCACTCAAACACATTTTGAACAGATTATGTACTGCAGTACTTCGTAGACCATACATTAAACAAGAGACTTTGCTCCGAGGCGCTGCTTCCCACAATCCATGGGGAAAAGGAAGCAGGAAAAAACAAAACTCATAGAGTTCGACAGCTACTGAGGCAACACTTGCCATTTACAATATAAGCCCAAATATTTTTGCAACACAACTATATATTAATTTAATAAAATACACAATATAGCTCTTATACACTCAACAATTTGGCTCATATGCACTGAATCTGCAATAAATCAATAAAAATATGTCATTTGATGTAAACACACTGAATCTTCTTACATCTGCACATTTAAATGATCATGTGATTTTTGTGGATGTCTAAGACATTTTCACTTTCCTGAGCTATTTTAGTGTCCACAAATGAATAAAAAAGTGTTAATAATGTTAATTTCTTTTGTGTATTACCTTTAAAGGTAACTATTTTTTTTTCAAACTTTATTTTACTTCAGTTTTTTTTTAAACTTACCACTAACTACTTATAGTTTTGTTGGACACTAAAAAGCTAAATAGATATTAAAATCTTTTTTTTTCTTTTTTTATCAAGTGTATTAGCTTATGTGTGTGCAGGACAAGATGGACTATATAATTTTACATTTAACCTTAATATGATATGAAGTGTTTTATTAATGATCAGGATATGTTTTGCTAAATAATGATCTGGAATGGGTTTTTTTTGTTTTCTTGTTCTTTTTTTTTTTCTTTTTTCCATATTTGTGGCAGATAACTTTGTACATAAATGTTTACCACAAATGAATGTTAATGTTTGGTGTCGCTTGGACTACTACAAGAACTCTTTTTAGGACTTTCAGTAGAAGCCTGTGGTGACTGCTGGAAATCCACCACAGGTCAGAATTATTCAACCCTGTTTTTCTTGGGGTTTGTACGTAAACAGTAAAGTCAGCATCAGCTATTGAGGACAGTCTTAAAGTATCAGACGTATTTCCATTCCATCTTTCTCACACCTTCCTAGCAGATTGTCAAAATGGCACTGTCTTTCCTTCTTTCGTTTTGTTCTTAGTGTACTTGACTCTGTCCTAATGAAAGTTTGGTCAAAATGAAACCAGTGTTATCTGTCAAAAAGAAAGAGCAGTGAAAAGAACATACTTGTGGGCACTTCAGATGTTCACTAAAAGCCTTAAAGCAGCATTGGTCTTCCTTCATTCCTGTAAATCTGTTACAACCAGGGAATTTATTTATTTATTTACTTTTAATCAGCAGAAGAGGAATGTAACTGCCAGCCTGTCCTTAATTTCCCCCTCACTTTCTGACGGCCACAGGGTCACTTCCCCGACAGTCCTGCAAGAGCTTGTCTATTTCTCTCACAACTTCCTCAGCATCCACCGATTCCCTGCCTAGATCCCGGGCTGAACGGTCTAACTGCTCCAGAACAGAGTCCATCTCACTCGAGTCTCGGCTCACTCGGGAATGCACATCTGCAAAGGCCCTAGCCATCTGATCTGATGCAATGAAGGGAGTGTCTTTTGACTGTTTACTAGGCGATAGATACTGACTGTCAGTTGACAAGTACTGGCTGCTTGGTTCAGCCAAGGCTCCTGATTTCACTTCACAACCATCCAGTGGTCCTTTTGTTGAGGTGCAAGGCTCAATGCATGTCTTGGTTGGGCTGCTCGATGCTGAGGGAACCTCCTGAAGCAGAGGACTCAGGGCACGTTTGGCTTTTAAGTAAGGTTTAACATTGGCAATGAGAATAGTGTGCTCTCTCTTGTCTTTCCCAAATGTACAAAAAGTCTTTTTCCCAGTGGGATTCACAGTTTCATATGTCTCAGTCTCAACATTAGCTTCAACTGTGGGTACAAAGAGATTTGTGCGATAATCTGCATTCTCAGCCTGCCTGGCTGCAGGGAACTGTGGCATCCAACACCTGTCAGAATGACCAAGCACTCTGCATTCATCTGTGCAGTTAACACATTCTTCTTGCTCTGTAAAACAAAGAAGAAAGAGAAAAAAACTCTAATTATAAGTGGATTTCTTTAAACTAATGGATAGGCTATGATCAACACATGATGGACTTACTTGACATCTGGTTTCTTAATTATGGAGAAAAAGAAGCTATAATTAAAGTATTTCAGAAGGATTGCATAAACCTGTTAGTTGACACAATAGATTTATTTAACTCTGTTCTCTACATATGAAAGCATTCACACAGCCCAATGGAAGTATAAAGGGGTCATTAGAGAATTATTCTCAGTGGAATTCAGCTTCATCTGTAAACTAATCTGCTGTAGAAATCTGTTAGGCTTTGTTCTGTAAAACTCATCCTAGAAAAAGAGTGAACAGTACTTAAGGAATTCAAAAGGCATTATCAGGATTAATTCTTCAAATCAAATAACTGAGCAATGACTGTCTTTCTGGAAATGCAAACACTTCATAAAAATTCCAAGCTGGCTTTTCATTTTTGTCACCTCCATTTCTTTTATAATTGTTATGTTGTGTGACAGTCACAAAATAAAAAGGTTTTCTTAAAAAGCCTACTTTTCCTGCTGAGAACAGAGAAGTAGAATTTTCCATCAGTATGCATTAAATATAAGCTTGTCAAAAAGTGCATATTGCAATTTTATTAGATTGGAGTATGGATCATGTAATCAGTTTCCCCTTTTTTTTTTTTGTTTTGGTGCAAGTAACTGAAAATGGATTTGCTCAATACATACAATTTGGAAGAATGATAAACCATGACACACTGTTTGAACTGATAATGTTTTCAGATAGGATTCCTATATTCTTACTTCTTTCAAAGAATACAGCTAAATAAGACTTTTAGAACATAAATTTTGATACTTTCTGTTCTACAATTCAAGGAACACGTTCGTTTCAAAAGCCTCAGTTTGTCTGTCGTTTTATACAAATAGAATACATTTGAGCCATCATTTACCATTTTATAATTGTAAGCATAACTTTAACCTCATGTCAAGGATAAGGAAAATTCCAGAAATACCCTTTAAATCTGTTTCTTAGAAAAACACAAGTCTGACCCAAGTTGCTTTCTGTTTTCTTCTCAGTACTCTCTAGCTGGTACTCTCTAGTTGATACTGATAGCATAAATCCTTTTATCATCTCCATGTTTCAGTCAGCTATAAGCTAGTCTTTAGTTTTTAAGCATTTTCTTCTGCAAAAATGGGTAGATGGGTTCAAATATTAATTTTATTTGAGGAATGTACTATTTATAAATTGCTTAGAATTGCAATTAGACAAAAAACTGTGAGTATCCTTTAAATGTAATGATGAAACAGTAATATGCACAACAGGTCTTCAGAAAAGCAGAACAAACATGTTGACCCAAAGACAGGGAAAATTTAAGTGATCGTCATCTTTCTAAATTACAATAGATATTCATAGTAATGTTATGCTATCACCACCAGATTCAAGGACAGGTGCACTTCAGAAACCTAGCACAGAACAAACAGCAAAGGTGTACAGAAACCTGACAGAATAAACACCAAAGGTGATCTGTGAGAATCCAATAGTGTAAACAGCATTGACTGTTCACATTTGCAAAAAGACGTGAATAAATGTGGCTTAAATATAAACAAAATTTTGTTATGTCACAACTATCGGTCAAAATGAGGTGGGATAATTTACTCGGAACTGACAGTTGTTAATGATGCAGATCTGTGAAAAAGTGTCATTCTGTGTATGGACTCCCTTCCTTCAAGATTTTAGAATCTAAGACTGATGTAATCCCTAAAAAATACGAAAAGCAAGAGAGAATGAGGTACAGGGAGAGGAGAACATAGGGTGATTTTTGAGGAAAATAACATAACAGAAAGGTTTTAAATATAAAATTCATAGAAGTGAGTCACCCTCACCTCTGTGCCTGGTAAGATCATGGAACAGATGTTCCTGGAAGATATATCAAAACATATGGAAGACAGGGAGGTGATTAGAGACAGACAACATGGCTTCACCAAAGTATGACTGTGTCTTGACTAATCTAGTGGTCTTCTATGATGGAGAGATTGTGTCAGTGGACAAGGGAAGAGCTATGGACATCAACTACCTAGACTTTTGTAAGGCCTTTAATACAGTCCCGTCCCTGCCACCCCCAATATTCTTGCTGCTGAATTAGAGAGATATGGGTTTGGTGGATGGACAGTTAGATGGATGAAGAATTGGCTGAATGGCAACATGCAAAGAGTTGCAGTCAATGGCTCAGTGTCTACATGGAAACTGGTAATGAGTAGTGTCCCTCAAGGGTGCAGACTGGGACTAACTTTATTTAATACCTGCATCGGTGACATAGACAGAGGAACTGAGTGCAACCTCAGAAGTTTGTAGATAACACCAAGTTTAGTGGTGCAGTTGATTCGCTAGATGAAAAGGATGTCATCCAGAGGGGCCTTGACAGGCTTGAGAGGTGGGCCCATGAAGTTCAACAAGGCCAAGTGCAAGATCCTGCGCCCGGGTAAGGGAAACAACCACTATCAATACAGAGTTGGGGATGAATCATTGAGAGCAGCCCTGCGGAGAAGGACTTGGGGATACTGGGGAATGAAAAATTGGACATTTGCTTACAGCCCAGAAAGTCAATTGTATCCTGGGCTGCATAAACTGAAAGAGGGTAGATTTAGATTATACATAAGGATGAAACTCATTAATATGAGGGTGGTGAGACACCGGAACAGGTTTCCCAGAGAAGTTGTGGATGCCCCATCACTGGAAGATTTAAAAGTCAGGTTGGATGGAGCTTTGAGCAACCTGATCTAGTGAGAGATATTCTTGGCAATGGCAGGGGGGCTGGACTGGGTGATATTTCAAGGTCCCTTCCAACTGAAACCATTCTATAATTCTATGACCTCTAAGGAAAAGTAAGGTGCATGCTGGTTTTAGTGTACAATAAAAATTAGAATTATCATAATGTAAAGCATGAGTGAAAGACAACCCTAATCCTGGGAATGTAACACAGAGACAGAACTAAGAGTTTAAGGAAGACATTTAAGTTTGCAGTGTTTGATTTTACTTAACTTGAATGGGATGGCATTGGTATGCATAACCATAGAGACAATATATGCGGTGACAAATGCTTGATAAAAAGGAAGCCATACAAATAAAGGACATTGCTATACAGCTCATTCCACCCATTAGTTCGCCTCTACTAAAGTTCTCTATATCTAGTTTTCCAGAGCTTCTACAGCATCAAACAGCTGCTGCTTAAAAAAGCCAAGTGAAAATGCTATTCTTTCTCTCAAAAAAGGGAAACATAAACCTCCACAAAACAAACCAAATCAATGTATTTTAAAAAACACAAGGGGAAAAGCATTGGAGAGGAAGGTTCCAAGCTTTAGTATGGGATGGGCAGTAGTTAATACTAGCCAGGTTTCATTTCATTTTATCAGAGAAATCCAACAGAAAAATAAAAACCCAAAATGCTCCAAGCTCAACCATTTCAATGTTATTTCTAGAACTTTAGATTTTGTAAATGCTTGCTATTCATTAATTTTGTTATTTTGCTCTTCATCCTAATCCTACAGAGTAGATTTGTGTAAGCTCAGCCTCTAGCTTTAAAAGTGAACTTGTATAGTAAGGGGAAAGAATAGATGTTTTCTTTAGGTTTTTCTCTATATCTAAAAATATTTTTTCTTATACGGAAATCATGACAACATTGAGTAAAAGTTTTCTGGCACTTTTAATGGTTTTCATAAGGAATTAATCAGCTTTCCAAACAATTGTTTGTAAATTTACCTATCCTTTGTATTATTTCTTGTAAATATTTTTTGGTCTTTTTTTAACAAAAGGTAAAAGTAAAAACACGATGTGTGCTAGCTACCACAAAATGTTCAGAACTGCACAGACAATGGACCAACACTTGTCTCTGCTGCTCTCTCTCTTTTCAATTCTCTATCAAAGCAGGACTCCTCTTTGCTCGTTTCTTTTTCACGGGGGGTGGGGTGTGTGGGTGGTGCGGGGGGTGGGGACTGGGGGGAAGTAGCACTTCCTGTAAAACTTTGTAACCAACTTTAATGTGTCAACACCTCGTAGTGTATTGGGAGACAATTAGTAAACACAACTGGGAAGATTTCAGTAGGTTACAGCCTGTTATTAGACCACAAAACCACCATCTGTAGAAAGAAAACTTCCTGCTTTTCTGGTAGTAGTTCTGTGTTATATTATCTTAAAATGCATTAAATAAATGTTCATATATTTATATACAATTCTCTGCTATCTACTTTGACAACATATATATACATATGAAATATACAACTGGGAAACTGTATTTCAGCACTGTCTCTTATTCTAAAACTTGACTAAACAGTATTTGTTTAAAAAAAAAAAAATTCCTGAGATGAGATTTAAATAAACAAACTTCAGATGAAAGGTAAAGATTAAAGAAGTTCTCAGCCACTGGAAATAAGTTAACTACATTTTGTTTTCAGTGCTTTGCCAAAAACTATGCCTTGAGATTTTCAAGACTGATTAGGTTAATTTTGTTATAACCAATTTATGTTCCAAGATTTTAAATTCTTAGCTCTTATACATGTACCCATACACTGGGTATGAGGATGACTCTTACACAGTATTTGCATTATTCATTACTGCCAATAAAGATAGAAAGTTTGCTGGCAATCTCTAAGTAAAAGATATATATCATATAGCATATATATGTTATATATGTATTGCACTCCATATCTTCCTTCCCCTTCTCATTTCCTGCATTTGCTAAAGCAGTTTTTATACTTGCATTCATACTCACAGTATTGACTAATTTTCCATTTCTGCTCCCTGGGCATCCTAGCAGTGACTGAATTAAATATGAAGTCAGAAAAGAAGAAACAAATACTGAATGACCTTGAAGTTAAAACCACCTGCATTGCATGGGCTTTGGTGTTCTAGTCTTGAAAATCTGTGTCTTTTCACTTCACTCTTTTATGTCACATCATAGGAAATGGATTTTCATTATTGATTATCATACATTATATGCTGCTTGTCTCACCATTAGCCTGTAACTTTGACTGCTATGGCTAACAGTGAAAAAAACTGAACAGGCATTTTTGTACTAGCAGCAGAAACTATAAACATGAAGTGAACTACTACTACCAAGGGCCAAATTAGTATAGATGAGAAATCAGAATCAATTTAAAGGTAAATATATAAATATATATATATGTAAAAGAGGTCATACACCATACTGTACAGCAAGATATGCTGGTAGAGTGATATGCACCACCTGTCTTTATCTCTGTACTTGTCTCCCTCCTGTTGAAAATAAACCCTTAACAGTCCAAGTGTTTGCAATAAACAGAAGCAGCCTAGGGGTTTTCCTAACTCTCTGGAGCTTTAAGGGTAAACAGTCAGAAGTGCTTTATGCACTTGGGGGAGAACATATGCTAAAATAGAACTGCTAAATTATCAACTATAGAAAGTAAAAGGAAACAAGCTATCTGGAAACAAGTCACCTGGATAGGCAATGTGTAGTGGATAGAAATTTCAGATGGCGTAGGATGAAAGTTATGTTAACAACATAAAAAAATGCAATGCAAGGTATGTATTTTGGTTCAACACAAGACATACCTTGTATATTTTATTCTATATTACCAGAGAAGTTGTGTCTAACATACGCTTTCTGCAGCAAACTTAAAGTAAAAGATTTTTTTTTGTGCTATCTTTAATTTCCTATACTTTCCTCACAAATACTATACACAGAATTAATTATGGGTACTGATTTAACCCTAAATATATGGCACTATGAAGTTAATTAACTAATGCTTTAGATAGCTGGCTCCTTCCAATGGCTAAAACTGAGATATATTGGTTTGGCTCACTAATTATATGAAATTTGCATAATGATAACGAAGAAGAAACTCAAGCATTCTTTTTTTTTTTTTTTGAACACTGACTCAATGTAGCCAAAATGAGTTAATAAATACAGCATTTTTTCTAATTTAACTGGACTGTAATTATTTAAATTACACATACACACAAAGCAGAAAAGCAAATAAAAACTAAACAATCCATGTACATAAAACATCAGCAAACATTTTCAATAAATATTTCATGTACTGTGTTTATAGCAGTATAAGTATATAAGATGAAGAACACTATCAAAATACTCCATATAATATAATAGTAAATGCCCAAGCTTGTATAGAGAGGGGAAAACAGAATTTAAAAGTATAAAAAACACATAAAAGCATATATGCATATGTACAGACGTACATTTAAAACTTGATTTCCCCTATATACAAACCTGGACACATGCCTCGAACTAGACAACCATATTCCTCCCAAAACCTGTAATGATGTTATCAAATTGTATTTGAAGATAAACGAGGCAGAGTTCAAATCATATTAATTTATAAAATTTGACCTGGTAAGTGGTCAATCAAATGCATTCTTTTCTAAGAACATTTTACTCACAAAATAAGTAAAAAAAATGTAGCTCTGTATTACACTATGTTCATTTATGAAGGCTAAATAAGAATATGGCTAGGTAAGTGCAGAAATAACACTGAATGTTTTAAAGTGTCAGAAATTTTGGTGTGGTTTTTGTTGGTTTTTTTTTTTACTGTCCTAGGAAATGCTAGCCTATCTTTCAGATATTTACCTTTTTTTTCCCGTTTCAACAGGTGATGCCTAGATTTTACTATCACATAGACACCCCTCCTTCTAATTGACTTTTCTTTTTATTTCTTCTTTTCTATAAATACGGAAGCTAAAAAAAAAATCATTGATTGTCAGGGCTGGCTCATTGGCTGGCTCAGTTGACTGAAGTGGCTATCAACTAACAGCTCCAAATGAAAAATACATTGGATGACCCATTTCAAAGTGTATGTCTTCTCCTTTCTGTTTCAGTTTTGTGGTGTTTATATGGTCTACCTTCACTCTTGAAATACTCTGTTCTTCATTGCATTACAGAGTGAAAAGCAATGCACGTTTGCTGACCCTTGTTTCACATTGCAAAGAAAAAGGTCTGCCTTTGAATGCATGCATGGAGTTCACACTGACTTCCCTAGGAGATAGATTCATTTCACCGTTGATGTGAATTTGTGTTCATTATTGAAAATATTTTCATTTAGAATTCACTCAATAATGAAACAAGGTATAAAATCCTCTGTAGCTTATATTTCTTTGGTCTAACCACAAACATACTACGTAAAAAACCCCACCAGTACTTGCTTTTGAAAAAACAAGGTAAAATAAAGTATGGTTTATCTATTTTAATACCTTGAATAGATACGAAAATTCTGTATTTTCTGTACATATGCGTAAACAGTTGGACAATAAATGGCATCTAATGTCTAACAGAGAATATAAATAACATTGCCTTTCAGAACTTCAGTAAATTCTGTATTATGGCCAGAACATCCCCCCACCCCCACTGCCCTGAATTTATATGAAATAGTGTCTTTTTTTTTTTTTTTTTATTTGATATAGGCAATTGCCTTTACTAAGGAACTGAAGGGACTGTAAGTAGGTCTTTATTGCAGGAGAAAAATAATGGGCTTCTCTGACATGTCCTAAACACTGGGGCTATACGACACTTCGGATGAGAACAATCAGTTAAAGTACTACTTCTGTGGTTGGCTTCCTGCTTAATTACAATTGATTTTGACATAAATGAGCAGAGGTAAACAAATACTTCTATACACATGCTTGCTGTTATTAAACAGAGCTGTCTCCAATCAGTATTTATATTGGCTTGTCTGTTTAAAGGGTCCTTTCAGTTAGGCAAAGCAATTATATAGCTCAGATGAGCAAAATGACTGGCAGTAAAGTGAGAATGGACTGCCACTTTTAAACCTCTTGGATCACGTGGTCTTTTCCTGATATTATAACTATGAGCTTCTGAGGTCTGTAACACTTACACAGTTTCCCTGTTGTCGTTTGTTGGGGTTTTGTTCGGGGTTTTTTTTGTTTTTTTCCTTGTTTTCTGGACACAAGATAAAGGGAATATATTTTTATATTGACATGGCATAAAACATTTCAAAAACAATAAAAATATGGTGTTCCTATGGATTTAATTCTAGTTCATATTTGTCACAAACCATAAATATTGGAGGAATATTTCAGGATTACGTGGAGCCCTACAGAACATTTAATATTTTTCTTACAGAAGTATGCTTTAAATTCATGCTTACAATTTAATGGCAATCACATATTTGTATTTAAAGACAGCATAAGAGCAAGAAAACATTTCTGTTACCTGAAAATTTTCCATCCTCACAGCGGGCTGGTCCACAGATCCCAAGAATGGGTCTTTGGCCTCTGCCTTGCTGTTCTGGAGGCAAATCAAACCTGTGAGTCACAGACAGGGAAAGGCTCTGCTTCCAAAATTCACAATGTCAAAACTTCCACAGTAGAAAATGTCTATCTGTGGCCCAGGCACAGCTCACAGGCCTTGAAATTTTTCACTATGCTTCTCAAAGGTACACAGAAGTTTATAGTTGGCAGTGAACTGAAAATATCTGACTAGTACAAAGGGTGTCTCATTTCTTCCTGTTAGAGGAGAAAGAGGAGAGGCTGAGGAAGGACACACGGTTTTGGTTTCCAACATTTGCCTGTAGGTCACACTGGCACCTACTCTAATTTGCAGTAAGAAGCCCATATGACAGTCATGGAAAGATATTTTAGCTTTTTAGCCATCCCACCATAAAAAAACCTTTTCCCAGCCCAGGGCTGCAGGGAGGAAATGTACAAGGGCTAGCTATGCCAGCCCTGCGTTTAGCTGAGAAGCTACAGGGAAACTTTAGTAACCTGACAAATTCACCATTTTAAACAGTAAATCTTTGTTGTAGAGCCCAAAAGCTGTTTCCTGGAAAAGAAGAGAAACAAAACTGCAGTAATTTACAGAAGAGAACAGGCTTGTGGATTTGTTAGAATAAACATTTCTAATATAACACATTTTGCTATTCTTGATCAAGGCAGTTCCGCAGATTTTACAGTGGAATTGTTTTAGTACTAGCATCTAGAAATGCAATGACTCTTAAATCTGAAATCTAACTGAATTTGCATAATCATCTGTAAAATTTGCATGATATTCACATTCTTTTTACTAACTTTATTGTAAGCTATTCATAATTATAATATCAATAATTTCCGTATGTAATTTGTAATATTTAGTAAATGTTAACACTGTATATTGTACTGTGGCAATGTGGTCACTAATGAGGTCCATTGTGAGGCATCCTATACAAATATTAATAGATTGTACAGTTAGAGACAAGAGGTAAAAGTGATTATGACTAACAAAAGGAAAGACAACATCAATGAAAATATAATCATGCTGTTGACATTTCCTGAAAATACCAATAAAAAGCTCCATAATTTAAGGAAGCTATCCCCATGTGTCACACTGTCAAGCCACCAACAATCAGCTATATATTACACCACTGAGCCTCCCTCAACAGTTGCCAATTATCTCAATATACAAATCTTTAATTAGAATGCACCAAGATTTTTGCTTTGTAAACTTGTCTCAAATTTGAATATGACAACTTGTTTACAGACATTGACTGATGAGGGTGCCACTGAGGAGAGAGACATGACAAGCTTCTGAAGAAATCTGTTTCTATGCCCTTTTGATGGCTCTGTTTTCATCCTGACTATAGGTGGACTCTCTTGAATGGAAATCTGACAGATTCTGTGTAGGAGCATGATTTTGTCCAAAACAGAATCAATGCAATAAAGCTTTTCAAATGCTGTCTGTTTTGGGGGGTTTTAAGCCTCACAAAAAATTACTAAAGGCTATATGGATGCTGAATCATTCAAAATCTGGCCACTTTGGTGAAAAAGAGTAGTTTCCTCCACATTCCTGCCAGTATGTCTGGATTTACATTCAAAATCTCCTTTACCAGACATAATGAGACCATGTCTGGTTTATACTGATAGATGGAAAAGCCCACTGGGTATCATTCTCTGCTTCAGAAGGTTGATGTATACAGGTCATATACTTTGGACTTCATGGGAGGTACAACGTGTCTGACAGAACAAGATGAAGAACATTTTTCATAATGCAGTGCTCAGAAATACTATGAAGTTATCCAGACATCTTAAGGAACTCACTTGGACATACAGATACAAAAATATCTTTTTAGGAAAAAAAAATTATTTCAGAGCTTCATATAGAGTCTTGCCTATGCGATGATAAGTAACGTATTCATTATTGTTTGATTAGATGGTGCCCTAGACTATTGTTTACCAGATGCTGGTGTTGTCCTTTATTACCACCTTCGAAAGAGACTTGCAGAATGGGATTACCTTTATGTCTATTTATGAAGCACCCACATCCTGTTAGGAATTTGAGTTTCACAATGCTATCTTAGCTTTCTGCCTGCATAGTGCTCCAATTGGATCAATCAGAAATAATAATTGAGCATGCATTTTTCAAATCTGACCCTTTAAATATAACCAGTTTGGCAAAAAAAAAAAAAAAAAAAAAAAAAAATTGTACATGTAAACAGATTTAAAACCATATTTTCATGTTCTTCATGAAATGTAAATAGATTTCTGAAAGACACTTAGTGAAGATGTCCTCAGAGTAGTCACATCTTTCTTTTCCAAACCCTTCATCACAAACCTTAAGGTCCAGTTCACTTTCATATTTTTCAAGGATTGAGGAGATTATAGAACACTAATGCAGAAAGTCTCTCCTGCTAGTTACTTTTCTTTCCAGCAGCTGAGCTGCTCAACTGAAAGTCACCTTTTTACTTGTCATCTTTGCATTTGTTAATCTTCAAGTTTCGTATTGATATCAGAGTACTGTGATATGACAAAACATACCTTTAAGAAAAATTGTTAATTTGGGAACTATTTCCAAAGGTGTTGTCATTATGTGTTCATTGTTTTCACTTTTTAAGCCTGCTAACTCTTAGAAGCTATTTCTCTGTTCTCTGGCAATCTCTCATCTGAGCCATGTTCTTATAAAAATTGTATTTTAGTCCTGGAAATAGACTTAAAAGCTAGTTACAAACACCACCACCAAGTAAGATGCAGTCAGGATAATTTCTCTTAACTGTGCCCTCAGCTTACTTATCTGAACACCCTACAAAGGAAATCCAGCAGTGAGGCAATACGTAAGTTAAACACTGTTCTGGTAAAGCAAGTAAAAGATGCAGCTGCTACCATTAAAGCTGCTGAAAGATTCAGAATATGTGTCAGTGTCAATCTATTGACTTCCTTTAAGAAAATCTTTACTCTGTAGAGGTGATGAAGATACTACACCCCTAGAAATGGGGCAGACATACTATAAAGTGCAGTAAAAACCTGTGCTAGACATGGATCATGAACAACATCCTCAGAGTATTTAAAGAGACCTTTTCATTTACTGGAACTTATCACTATAATATTTACTTGATTTAGAGATTCATGTATGCTTTCCACCATGACTTGATTTTAATGGGTACCTTTCCTCCCAGCTGTTTTGTTCTATTGGAAAGAAAAGGCAAGAGACCTGTACAGTTATTATTGGCTTGAATTCTTGTATCACAAATAATGGGAAGCAGATAAAACTGGCCCCTGATATCTGCTGCATGGGTGTTCAAAAACAGCCTCTGGGTTTCCTAATAAAAATGTAGCTTTGCTTTGTTTTTGTTTAAGAAAAATAATTGCTTTAATTCCCAAGGAGACAAAAATTGTGTGTGAAGCACCATAACTGAAAGCAAGCCTGGTCTGACCTTGAACAAATTCTGTAAGGAATTAAGGTAAGAAAAATTTGTCTTATGAGAGGAAAAAAACCCAAAAATTCAAACTTTTTTTTTTTTTAAAGCCCACTTGTTACAGCACTGGCATGCATGTATCCCACTTCTCAGGTATCTAAGAAACAGTTTAGCACAGCATTAAACTTATTTGTAAGCTCTCAAGTGACTCTCTGCAGTTCCAGCTGAAGATGGATACAAGGCAGCTAATTTGCTACCACCAAGGGAAAATGTTATAACATAAAAACATTCCCTCCCTTAGCTTCAAAACTGTCAAGTGCCTAGGGAGCCCGACCATTTGTAGAGTTGATACTATGCATATGCTTCCTCTGTAACTGTTACATGCATACATCTGGCATCTGTCTCTGTGTTAAAGAGACTTAATTGTCCCCAGTATTAGTATGTAAAAACCCTCTAACCTAGATGGTTAATGCAAAGGAAATAAATGAAAGGATATATGTGATTTTTGTAGAATTATTTTTGTGTTATTGGCAAGATATGCAAAGAGCTCTGTACTATGGCTATAAGCAAAATATTTCAGCTCTGCCTTCTGAATATGTTTAAAGAGATTATGCTCTTCATTTAGCATGACATTTGGCACTTTGTACAGCCTCTGAATCAAATGGGGTTGTCTTAGCTGGAATTAGTTTTTCCATTTATTCTCTTCTTCTTCACTACCACCACCACCCACCCACCCTTTCTTGATTGCGGGTCCTCCCCCTTTTATCAACAACAGACTTCAGAGCATTTCATCATTTGACAGACATAGATGGACCGATTATGAAGATATGTAATTTTTTTTTTTTTAAGATAATATTAGAGGGACTCTATATATCAGTACATTATTCAGCTCACTCTTGCCAGAAAAGTCAGGACTTAGGCAAAGCACTTGATTTCAGATTTCAATATATTTTTAAAAGATCAAAGAACGTGGAAAATCTTGTTCTTTGGTTAGGCTGACCATGCAGAACAGTAATACTCTACAAGATGGAGGTAGCTGCATAGAACTAATACTAAATTGAAGACTTTTTGAAGTTTAAACTTTGTGTTGATGTTCATCTCAAAACCCCCTAGCAAAGTAAAAAAAAAAAAATGCTTCTAACTGGGACAACACACAGAAAATATTCTTCCTGTAAAGTAAGATAAAAAAATGCTGTTGATTTGACATCTGACATCATTCATGATAACAAAAATGAAATAAGCTCAAGGTGTTTCTTTTACTAAGATTTGTGTCTTTGAGCAAGACTATTAAGTATAGTCTTTCCTAAGGCAACTGTACCTCCCTAATTTAGGATTCAGGGAAAAAGTATTCCTACAGCTGAAGTCTTCTGGAGAGCCTGATTTCCTCCTACCATGTGCACTAAATCCTCGTAAGCAGGAAGACAGGCCATACTTTTTTCACCTTTCCTGTTTAAGTTTTATTATCACTCAACAATGAAGCAAACCAGAGAGAGCTTTCATCTAATCTGCTTTTTAAGGGAGAGTTCTTGTCAATCAAGGAACTGAAGAAAACCCCACAGGAAGTCAGATGATGAATATTAGTTTCATCAGGTGCCTAATAGCAGCTATAAGAAAAAAAACTATTTCATTCAAGAAACAGAGATTGCCACACAATTTAATTTCTGACAATTGACATTAGGCTAGAATTCTTATGCTGTCTCTAGAGGCAATGGAGAAGGATGGATTCAAAAAGCATTCATTTCAGTGATAAGCTCCAGACCTAAACCACTTCTCGGATAGGCCTACCTATCTTCACTGAATGTGCATGAAGGTGATATCTTGAATATATCTACCGCTGTGTTGGGGATACATACCCATCGGTCTGGCTTTTCCTATTAGCTGCCTTAAGCTTTTCAGCCCTCAGAAAACTGCCTGTTTTGAATATAAAGGTCCAATGTTCCCTAATTTAATGTAGATGGAATTTAGGTGTGTAACTCAGCATTATGAATCACCTTTTCTAAGACATGCTCTTAATGAAGATTGTCCTCCCATTGGTAGGAAAATTGTCCCCTTGCAAACTAATAACCCAGTGATTACACGCCCATATAAGTTCTGGGATTTCCACAGAATTTATTCATTCAATACCTAGTCTGATCAAGATTCCTGGTATTTTTCCACTGAGCTATTTTATTGCAAAAGTAAAGCAACTTTCCTTCTCCCCTAATACTGTGCTACTGTGCTTATACCAAGCTACTGCTTTTTTTACAGCATTAAAATTTGTGTTATTTTAAATCCCTGAAGGAACATACTGGGATCTGCTGCTCTTCACTGAGGCAAACTGTAGCTGGTCCACTGCAGCTACAGCTCTGGCTCCAACTAAGTTCTTGTCAAAACCATAGCAGGGAGTGGCTTTGCTGATGTATAGGCGTTGCCAACTTCACAGAACCAAGATGTTTGACATGTTGTAAAGTGGCATATTGCATTTTAGTTTAGTTTAATTTAGATTATTTATTTCATTTCCAGAAATTTAGGAAGACAAATCAGCTGCTGATCAGCAGTTGATCAACTGATCAACTATGCTTTGTCTACAGAGCAAGTTGGCACCTTAGGTATAACCAGCACATCATCCTAGCTCCTGCTGGAATTTAAAGTCAGAAAGCCAACATCCTTCTTGCCAGCTCTCCTGTCCAGCCATACCTTGGCTTTGCAGCCCAGGTTCTGTTGGCTCACAGACCTAGCTGAATCCTAAAGACAGCAGGGTGCTGGATACCTTGCAAAGATGATAAAATCCAATTTTCCCTTTCATCTATAGTTCAAGCCTACAGATCTTCTGCAAATATTACCAGAGCTTTTGCTTAACTAGGAAAATAAAGGGAAGGAAGCTTCATGAGTCATAGCCCATATTTATGTACTAGATTTTTCAGATCTACCTGCCTGTCCTGAGAGTACAGAATTGCTAGCCTTGGATTTTGGAGTCAGACTTTAAGTTCTTTGAGATGCTCAAAAGTAAATCATGGTATGTCACTTCTCTTCTTTCCAAGGACAAAATAAAATTAATTGAGAGCAGCATACCTGGAATTCCTACCAGTCAGTAATTCCATTCTCAGAAATAATTCTGATCTCAAAATTCTTATATTAAAGGTTGAGTAGGACTGAAGATTTCCATTCATTAACTCTGTGGCTTTCAACATCAATGCAAATACTCCTTCTTTAAATAAATTCTCAGTTTAAAATTTTAAATTTAAACGTGTTTTTTGATTAAAAAATGTTGAGTCAATACTTCTCAGAAAGTCAGACTGGGATGATAAACTATTGTCAACAATTTTGTTCATAAAACATCAGTCTCAGCAGTCCTTTGAAAAGCTGACACACTTATTTAGCAGTTAATTTTTCTTTAAACATAATCAAGTGGAAAACCAATGATGGTAATCCTGTAGAGTACATCTGCATTATCAAATGTTCCTGTGATATATTACCATGACTGCATTTATCCACTACAGCCTACTGGTCTACATGATATACAAATAAATTCAATTGCAGCTTAATATTACAAACTGCCTTCAACATTTTCATCCGCAGTTCATTGCACCTGTATAACTTCAAGAAGTATATTTCAGAGCCATTCGTGGACAAAGTAATAATATTCACAAAATATACTAGGTAGATATTTTCAGTTTTAGAGCATACTGTTTTAGAGTAGAAAGAAACTCAGGAACATGAAAAATAAAAACTCAGGAATATTAAAAATAAAATAAACATTAAAATTATATGAAAAAATATAAAACTAGCACAGAAAAATAAAGGGCAATTCTAAATAGGTTAACCAGTCTGAATAGAAAGAAGCTATCATGTAAGTCTAATTTTTGAGTTAAAAAACAAAAGAGAAGAAAACAGATATTAAACCTAAATGTTTATGTAAAATACCTTCCATAACTTTTACTAGAATACCTTCCATACCTTTTACTAGGATTAATTCATTAGAAATTACTTTTTTTTTGTAATTTTTCTTTGAAAAAAAATATACCTAAAGGAATTTATTTATTCTGGTTACTGCAAGAATCTGTTTTATAAAACAACTGGGAAATGTTATCCTTGAATATAATTGCCTATTCAAAACAGGAAATCAAAGTGGACTAAAAATACAGAATAAAGCATTTCACACAGAGAAGGATATGTATATTTCTGTTACTTTTTATTCATTACCTTTAGAAAGGAAAATACAGCATTTTCTATAAGCTTTCAATGTCAGTTAGCCTGCTCTAACTGTGATGACAACATGCATCTTTGATGACATGGATGAATACATCTAAAATTTAAGTCTTCCTTCTAGCAAAACTGTAATCCTGTACAGAAGGTCAGTGACAATCTGCCTATTAAGGCCAACCGTTTGCAAGTAGTAAGCAGCATTTTCTTGTTAGGATTTTTCTCTCTGCTTTGCTACCTGACTTCTGCAGGGACATACATCTATTTACCACGCTAAATCCTGTTGTTCATCTTTTGTGTCTAACATATTCTTTGTTCATATCCTAAAGGTAGACAAACAGAACTGGTGTTATTGTTAGCATTCTCCAAAGACATAGCCAATGCATATCTAGCTAATTCCCTCCTACGTGTTATTCAGCAATCAGTGTCTACCAATAGGATTTGGGAATCCCAAATGACAATGTTTAAAGGGAAGGGTTAAATTCAGCTTCTTTAATGACATTCTCTATTCCTGGCATCATTCATCATATTCATGGAATCTGTTCCATGGAGGAAACTAAGGCTGCAAATTAAAATAAATTACACTGGATGGACAGCCATCTGAGTGAATGAGATCACTGTCATGATCTGAAGCAACTTTATTAATGGTAAGAAGCTATGTTGGTACAGACAGTTCTTTCAATCTGCTCCAAAGGCCCACATATTCCTTGCAGAAAGTTGCCTTTGGGAGGTATCACCTCTAGAGTTAAGCTCCCTGAGAAGCAATCATATTAAGAGAACCTGCTGGGGTATGTGATTTAACATTAAAGTGAATTTATCAGCTATTCCCAACTTTTTTGAGAGACTAATTGAATTATCAAAGGCTGCTATGGGGAATTAAAGCCTTCCGATATCAGATCTGTAATACAGATAAAATCCTTAACTCATACCATGTGATTATCTTAAAATGTAATACAGCCTGGGTGCTAAAACAGACCTGAATTTAACATTCCTTTTCCCTGTCTAAAGCCTCTTTCTACCCACCAAAGTTATGGGAAATGCCAAGTGTTTCGGACAAGAAAAAAGACAGAATTATTTTAAAATATTTTATTTATTCTGTGTCCTCATTCAATGTATCCAGGTGCTCTGAGTGCTCACTAGGGTAAGTTCTGACAAATTCGTTGTTCAACTCTTTACAGTATATATTTTAATCTTTCACTTTCTAAAGGATTTCAGAAAGAATATACAGTTTCCCTCATTTTCAGTGGGATCACACATGATTAAAATCAAACATGAATGCATCATCTTCCTGAACTAGGTCATATAATAGTAAAGAAAAGCTGCTGTTAGTGCAGATATTGATTCCATTTGTGAAAATTAAATCTTGCTCAAAATTTTGCAATGTAGTTATCTGACAATTCGTTTTTATTTTTTAGTTGCATCTCTTTGATGTACATATAGGTTTGGAATTGTAGAACAGATCCTAGCAAAAGACACTAGTGGATTTGGGGGCAGATGAGTCTGGCAAAGTTACAGGACAAAGGCAATTTATTATATCCTACTGACATTTTGTCAGAGATCACCTTGATATAGATACATAAACATAAATGTTCACAAGGATATTGTTGAATCTATATTATAGAGACAAATTTCTGTCTACAATGCCTACATTTTCATACATTTGTTGCACAAATGTACGAAAAGTACTTAATTACCCTATTAAACACTTCTAAAGGTAATTATTAAAGTACAAAAAAAGCCATGTTAAAATCGAAAGTATAAGAGTAAAGCCTGTAAGACTTGCATGACATAACAAAAGATACAAGACTAGCTTTGACCCTGTAAACCTCCTATGCTGCAATCAAGTGCAGTGACAACAAGCTGGAGGCGTTCACTGCATGAAGAGGTGAAAAGAGGTGATTGTAAGAAGTGCAAAGACAATTCTATATCCATAATGCATTCATCCCAGAGTGCAAGGACAGCTGTTAAAATGTTTTTTCTTAACAAGCAGCTTTAAAGATACATGAGTAAAATCAGGTAAAGAATCACAAAAAGAACATAATTTAAGAAGATGCTATAAGGCATTAGAAAGGACACATACTGTAATCTTATTCTATCATAGAAGTGTATCCTGTCCCATGAATACAACTGGTGATAATTGTGAGTAATTAGTAATTATACCAAGAACCTGCTTATCTCTCATGCACAGCGAAGAATCTGTAACATTCTCAAAACACGCCGGTGGTGTTTGCATTTTCCCTTTCTCTTATGGAGACTTCCCACAGGCATGCAAAAACCATTGCTCAGTGAAGTGGACTTGGGAGCAGATCCGGAGAAGCTGAGTTATTAGTTATCTCTAATTTCCTTCTAAATAGAACTTGTCTGCTTTAAGAATACAAGAAAGGAAAGAAAGGCAACTCCTCCCTGCATTAAATACATGTATATTCTATCAGTATTTGCAAATCAAATGTTTTGCCAGCCTCTCAAAAGCCTCAGAAGTCAGATTGCTTGTCCCTGATTTTTGGAGTGTCGCTTCACTGACTATTTCATCTTCTGACTTTCCATCTGCCACCGAAGGAAATTTAAACTTTTTCAAAGCTCTGAATAATTCTGCACATTCAGTGGCCTTCTGTCATCTCTGTTCCCCTAGTACTCCTGGTCATGACAATTTTGTCCTTCTTGAGCTTCTCCACAGGGCTGTTAGTCTCCCTGAGCTTAAATCTGTTCACTAGACCTGTTTCTGTTGCACTGTCTGCAAAGATAACAAGCTAATAACAAATAGTTCCATGAGCAATGGAACTAATGAAAGCTTATTTTCTGCAAATTTTTGTATTATTATTGACTAACATGTCTTGGAAGGCACAGCCTGCTTGAAGCTTTCTCAGTAACTGAGGCATTGTTAATGACTTTCTCCAGTCAAGAGTCTTCAGTGTCTAATAATCTGTGACATCAGTTTTTCACTTATATTGGGCACTTAGATAGTCTATTACAGCTGTCTATCCACAAAATCTGTGGAACCATATTTTTGAAGCCTGTGTCCTTGGACAGAAACTGGTTCAGAATTAATGGGTAATCAGGGAAACAAGCAGACACAAATTGCAATTTCATGACATTATTTCTAAAAAAACTGAAAATGTATCTAAAAATCAAATTATTTTTTCCACAACTGTTGTTGAATAACTGATCCCTTCTACATAGGATTTTTTTTTTTTTTTTAGTATCTGGAAGACACCTAGGTGACCATGAATGCCAGCATAAACTACTTATTGGCTAGGGTTTTCAAATATCACTTCCTTGCCGAATCAATGTAAAGTGTGTTTAAATGGCTTCTCATTGAGAAGCAGATTAGCCTGATTAAAAAGATTTCCTAATATGTCCAGGTTGTTCTGACACAACTAACCCAGAAACCTCCACTTGTCTTGCTTTGTGCTGTTCACACAGACAGGTACACACATTTATACCTAAGGAATGGAAGAGGGACGTAGCCCCAGATTCCGATGCCTTTGTGCCTCCAAGGAAGATGTCCATATGCCAGATAGGTGTCAAACTTCCCATTATAGTACCTGGAGGTCTACTCAAGAGAGTCAACTCCATGTGCATGCTCATGTAAATATTTACAGTTAATCTGAGTCCCATTACTAATTAGGTATATGAATGTGGACGAAAATTGCACTCCAAATGTCTAAATTAGATGTAGGTTACCATCTTTAGGCAGAAATACTTGAAAATACTTGGTTCCCTACTCTAAATACAGCCTTCTATAACGAGACAATTTGCACATGATTTTGGCAGTGATTATGAGCAGAGAGCTGAAGAACTGACATCAAATTGGATTCTTTTTGTTTCTGAGTTAGGAAAGTCCTATTTTGATTAATCAGTCTTGCTACAAAAATGTGCTATTTCTTTCACAGCAGTTTTCAAAAAAGCTGTTCTGAAATTTCTTGGAAGACATGCTCCAGCTTGTTGTGCCCAGCTGTGTTACACCACACAACAACACATTCACACACAGTTAATGAAACCATATCTTTCCACACCAGTCAAGAAAGAACTCATTTAAGTTAGATTGCTTATATACCTACTCCATCCATAAGAAAAAAGATCTCCTAGTGCAACTTTAAAAAATAGAGCAGATTAGTTTCTGTACTCTCACACTTGGAGCAAAGGACAAGAAAGGAGAAGTTTCAAGAGATTAGGGGACAAAATTAGCCATAAGAAGCCAACATATTTCTATCAGATCAAAATAGAAAGATTAGGGGGAATAGAAGGCAAAAGCTGAGGAAATACTCTACTGATGACTCTTTCTCTAAATTAGAATTGCAAATTTAGACTTACCATTCCCCAGTATGCACTATATTATAAACCTTCAGCCACAAGAAATACCTTTTATTTGGATACATTTTTAAGTTACATCCAAGATCAGTTCACAAAAAGAAGGAAATTTATGAATATAAACTTTCAGATAAACAAACTTTAAACCTAGCAGGCTTATAGCATGCCATTTTCTGCATAAGTAGAAAATAATCTTTTCAAATGGAGCATTTATCAATAGGTCATTCTGAAGAATTCAAATGACAAGGAAAAACTTACAAATATGCATAAAATATATGTTGTCAAACATGCAAAAAGAGGGAATGTCTGGCATATACCTGCTTTGCTTAAAGGCAAAATCCTATTAAAAACAAACAAACAAAAAAATAACATCAGTGATTATAAATACCTCCCAGTCCACCTTCTAAAACAGCTTCTTTACTTCAGTAAGTCACAAATCCCTTCAGGTTTCACTTTTAGTTTATTTCAATGGTTGTGGTTCAGCTCAACTGTATTGGGTGTGGCTTTTTTTGCTTTTATTTTTTTCCCCTTTAAACTAGTATTAAGCAAACCTGGAAAAAATGTTATGTAACAGAAAAAAAGTTGGTTTGGGGTTCTTTTTTTCTGCAGTAAGCTCTAAACCAGAATACACTTCAGCACATTTTTACTTGAAGAATACTCTACCTGCCTTGGTTCTGTCATAAATATACAGCAAAATTATTTAACTGTAACCACTTCTGTAATCTAAAATTAAGAAATAATTTTGTTTGTAGGGCAAAAGAAATGTGATGCATTTTAAAAGATGCCCAAAACTGTACTCTAGATGAGGTCTAACTTGAGCTGTTCCACACATCCAGAGTTTTACTCAAAAAGGAGGTGAGCTGAAATGAAGACAGTGGGACTTTTTATCTTATGCACATCCAAAGGATCTATTTTTAGAAGTATATATGTGTATCTGTACTGATAAACATAGGAAATAGCTTCAGAAAAGTATGTTTGTTTTCATGAAATATAAACTATTGCCAAATATGTGCAAAGCAACATATTACTTAATTATTTTCCTTTCTTTTTTTATTCTTCAGTCTTCTATTTCTTATCTTGTTTTTGTTTGTCTGTTCATGTTTCTCTTCCTCTATTCCTCCTTCAAATGTGCAATGCAATGCTTGTCTGATAGTTATGTGTGGTTTTCTGAAATGTCCACAATTTCACTTTTTCATTGAATAAAAATATACAGAACTAAAAATAAGGCACAGAATTAATCTCTAAAGCTGAACAAAACCTGAATGGTTATCACCTTCAGTTATGTTAATTTGCATATTGTAATCAGTTCTGAGGTTTTTTTCCTCATGAAGTACAGATTTAATAAGCTCATAATTGTACATTGACTGCAGTTACATGAGAGAGTTACATTACCAAGTGAGACATAGAGTCAGTCACACGCACTCACACAGGCAAAAAGCAGAAATGATGTTTCAAGCTTTATATTCTTGGTCAGGTATAGAATTTCTCACAATATGGACAGGCATATTATAAATGAAAAACTTTTTCATTCTCAGCTGAAATCTGTGTCTTGCAGTAAAGCAGGTAATAATAAAACCAAGTATTTCATGCTTTAGCAAAAACTGCCTTTTCAATAAATTTACATTAGGTAGTAATGAGCTATATTGTGCGGTGTTTAATCTGCTCTAAAAAAAGTGGGAAGTAATTCTTCTGCCCAGCTCTCAGGTATTAAGTCCCTACATCTTTTATGTTGACAGCTCAGCTTCAGGCTATAAAATAGAAGAACCTGTTCTACATCTACTGTTTAAAACAAGAGCAGAAAAACTAAACCTCCATCAATCTGTTGTCTTTCTTTTATGGCTTATCTGTGGCAAAAAATGAATCATAAGAAAGATTTGTTCTGATTCCACAGACAGATCCATCAGCCCGCTGGTACCCGTGAACCATGCCCTCCTATAGAGATTGGTGGTAACGGCACAGTTGCAGTTTAAAACATACTGTAATATTGAGCTACTGCTACTCACTTGGAATTACAGTAAGAATCTGTAATAAGAATATATCTAGAAAACGCACATGCACACATCACACATCCAAAGTAATACAAGCACACATGGTCCTTTTTCTCATATCTGTACCTCTTCCAGATGACATAGTTTCTTTTAGAAGCTCTAGCAGGACCAAAGCAAATAGAATAAGACAGTGACAAAATTTTGAATATTTTTTTCAGAGGAAATTCTGTCCAAATCCACTTAATACAAAATGCATACAAGTATGTGGTTTCTTCATCAAATTACTTGTAAGCTCTTGAAGTAAAAACACAGTCTATTGAGTTCTTATCTGTAACTTTTTTTCCTGCAACTTTTCAAGAAACAAACCCTACACAGCTTTATAATCTCACATGTCAATTTTGGATCACAAGAGAAGACAGCTAGCAGATGAAGTATTTGCTCACCTGAAAGAAGCAGTTCAACAGACTGAAGTCTACTTGTGATGGTATGTAGGGTGAGGATAGCAAAGGAAAGCAAAGTTGGGAATGCTTGAAAAATAAAATATTTTTAGTTAACAAGAAGAAAATTAAAACTTTGGGGAAAGGATTCATTTCACATCTGAATCCCTCTCCCAAAATATCTTTGATTTTATCTTAACCCTGTGAATAGCCATCTCTGAAAAAGTGCAGTAGCAGTTGCATTAAAGCACATAATTCTTTTAGTTAAGAGACACTGCAGAGTCTATTCAGGAATAACTCCCACTGAGGTAAATAATCTGCTCAGGGTAAAAGGGAGCGTACAGTTTAGTGGTGATGCAAACAATTTAGTGTAGCAACTCTGCATGTAGTTTCTGCCCCCTTTTTTATATAGCTCTAATCTGACAGCAACTTCATAATGCATTCAAACCCACTGCCAGAAAATATCAACTAAGCACAGAAAAAAATTGAGACATTCTTAAAGAAATGATAGTTCAACTTGCTTTAAAGCATGACATAAGTGTGAGAAAAGGGGACAGAAAAACACAAAAGTATAGTTTTGTGGCATTTATTCTGTAAAGATTGTGAAAAATGTATCTTGTATGGATTATTTGGATATTTACAAAGCATGAAAAAACCAGCTAATTATATAAGCTATCAACAACTTCCCATGAAAAGAGCTTACAGGGTTTCTGACCTGATATCATATTCATTTAATCTAATTTATGAAACTGCTTGAGGAAACATTCAGCTGCTTTCTGAAAGACTGACTTGGGGATTATTGGAGCTGTATAATTGTTCAACTGATCAGACTTAAAAAGAAACATTTTGTTTTACATTAATCTTGCAGAAATGGGCAATGAATTTGAGAAATAGATTGCTGTCGAAAAGTCTTGCCAAAAATATCTAGCTGAGAGCAACCACAACTATTTTTCTTAACAGTCTCATTTTCTTATTTTCAATCTTTATTCAACATCTGTTCTTTCCCCCCTCCTCTGTAACATAATTATGCAGAAATCCAGCATAAAACAGGTTGAGCAGTTAATAACAGGCAGCTTAAACATTTTTTCACACTGATGCCCTGCAGATACTTCTTTTTTTTATTTTATTTTGTTCCTTTGGCTTCTTATTTAATTTATATACGTTTCTTTCCTGATCTTGAAGTATATTCTCAAAACACATGGAAGCACCTGAAATAAGTCTGGGAAACGCACATGTTCAGAAGGCTTTATTGTGATAGGTAGCACATTTAAAGGGAGAGAGTGAAAAACACAGTTTATCCAGCTGAAGAAGAAGGAATTTGATTGAGATAAATAGTCTCTTACCACACTCTCTCCAGAAAGACTTCCAGATCTTTTAAAGATATTCTGTATAAAGGTTGATAGTCTTTCAGTATGCATCTGTGTATATGTTTTCTTTTCTCCAAAATAGGTTCACTTTGCTTTTCTATATCTGACGTAAACTCACTACCCATCTCAAAAGTAGTCATGGCTCCATGATAAATACTACTTACTTTGTAATACTTCATTTCAGTAATTAGCACTTGACATTTAGCCTAAGAGATGGAAAAATATTATACTAACAGATATTCAAAAGGTCCACTAAAATATAAGAGTTCCTCCATGCAGAAGCAGGTACAAGGTGCTGTTTTCCTCTGAATTTCCAGAGTTCACTAATTCAGATAAATAAAGAATCCTAATTCATCTGGGAAAAAAATGTTTGAAGAAGACGGGATTAGCCAAGAAAAAAGTACTAAAAGTCCAGTAAATCTTCACTGTAGTTCACACCAGGTAAAAAGGAAGATAAAAATTACAAAAGACAATACTATGCAGAAATATAATGGGTATCATTTTATGTGATACATGTAGAAAAGCAAAGCACAATAAGTGTAATTGAATGTACAACCTATCGTGACTGGAGGATTCTATCTTCAGGTTTGCATAAATACCTCAACTGAAATTATTGCTTGAATGTTATATTGGTTCATAAAAGATGAGTCCAAACAAGCCTGATAAGGGTGAACATTTTCCTGTAAGTATAGTAATACATAACTCCTCACATTTGCACTCTGAGGACTGAATAACCCAGGTTTTTTTCAGAAAAACTCATTTATTTTTATATTCTTGGTATTTGGAACAATTATTGTATATTTTCCATATTTTCTGGCAGACTTGTGTAAAAATGTGGATTTAAACATTTTTCCAGCCTGCCTGCTGCATGAAATTTTTACATTTATGTGGAGTTTCCTCATATATTTATTATATTATAGTTGGATGAAATACTACCCTTTACTGATGAGACAGCACATAATCTGATAGCTCTTGCTGGAAGAAAAATATCTGCTTTCATTTATCTCATAAGAGGTGAGAAATAGTTAAAAATTAGTACAGAAGACACATGTAAATTCCTCGTTTATCTATAAAACATTTGTTCTTTAAGAGGGTCACAAAACTGTAGCTTCTAACCTGCAGGCTTTAAAGCAAAAGAGAAATTATGCCACCGCAGTAGCAAAGTAGGGTTGACGCAGGTGAATAAAAGCATCTTTCTTAACTAAATATGAATTTTAAAAAAATCTGAAAGATTAATATCTTTTCTTTGGGCAAAATTACATGTAGGAGAGTTAGATCATGAGACTATTTCATTTTCCTCTGTTCTTCTGAAAGACGTCTAGTTTCCCTCCCAGGCAGAAGGTTAAAAATAATTTTCAAATTAAAAAAAAAAACAAAAAACAAACCCACAACCAAACCCCGCCCCCAAAACAAAAAAAAAACAACCAAAACCAAGCTCCAAATTCAAATCCCCCTTTGTGATAAGAAAAAGCATTTGATTTTTTTAATCTTTTTTTTTTAAAAAAATTTAAACAGTATCTAATGCTAGAAGTTGCTTTAATAATGAAAGATTACATGGATAGCTTTTGTAATGTGCCCAGTCAAGTTGGCCATAAATATGTGCATATTTAACAGAAAAATTCTTTTGTAATGCAGAATTTTGCTTTGCAAAAAAATAATATTTCCATGAAGGAGTTCTTCAGCATAAGCTTGAAAGGACACTTTTAAATTATCGAAGTTGCAGTAAATGCTTTCTGTTGTGCTCCGTCCTTACCTGCTCCCAGCAGAGGAATCAAAGCAGGACAGGCAGTCTGGAAGCAGGCAGGAAATGTTAAAGAATGTGAGAAGAAACTAAAAGGCACCCTGCATCTGGTATATCCTGAAATTGCTTTGGAAGACTGCTTAGAACTACCTGCCATATAGTGTGTTGCTGCTTACTGTGCACTCGTGTGCCTAGATAATTTGTATTCTTGGAAATGATCCAGCCAGACTGCAATTTAGAGTGAAGTTTATTAGATTATTAGGGGTGGGTGGGGGTGTTAAGAAAAGAAAAAAAAAGAAAAAAAAAAAGAAAAAAAGAAAAAGAAAAAAAAAGGAAAAGTAAAAGAAAGAAAAAAAGAAAAAATATAACAGTATCTTCAATACAAACACAAAAAGCTCTTTCATATGAGATTCATACAACTGTGCTATGGTTTATGGTAGAGTTTTTCTGCACGCTATCATACCTTGTTTGAACAAGGACATAATGCAATACCGTATTGTTGTACAAATTAGGTCCTCCCAAATTAGTTCTTCACATAACCTCTTTCAAGCATCACCGTTTTCTTCAGTTTCAGCATTTACTGATAGGAATTCTACTAAATGGATTACTATAATAAGTTACTACAATGGTTTAATTTGCAGTTTTATGATACTGGGCCCATTGCCCACTATGCTGATCTGAAAAAATGCATAATTATATATTCTTAATATTATTAATACTGCCAGAATCGTGACTTCAAGACATCATAAGGACATGACTTCATGACATCAGGAGCAATATACAATACTGCTACTGACAGTGGATGTCCACTTGTTAAACTTTACATACTCTTTGCATGTAAGTTAGGGTAATTCTGGGGAACTGATTTTATGCAGAACCAATTCTTCTTAAAGTACAAGAGCAGAAAGCAGTTGTTTCTTGTTGGAAGAAAAAATCCTTTCTATACATGAAAGTCGAGATTTTTTTCCTACTATTCACCAACAACACAGATTTTGTAATTGCTGTTAAGTAATGTTTCATGTGCAGCAGTAAAGATATGATTAATATATATACACAACATCACTTCAAGGTTCTACCAAGACATGATAACTGTCAGAGGAAAGTTATGTCCTCATATCTTTGCAGAGGGAAATTTTCCTGGCTTTAAAATATGTTATTTACAAAGTTGACAAGCCTTAATTAGACACACCAATATTTTTTTGTTTCTTCTTCCATCTGCCAGTCTGCTCTATACTGAGCTTGCAGTTCACTAGAGGACTCTAAAAGAAAGATTTCTGTCTTGTTTTCTTGGATACCCACATGAAGAGCACTGGCAGACTGATATTTCACATGGTGAAGTTCCTCCTGAATTATTTTCAACTCCTTTTTTTTTTTTTTTTTACTTCTTTATTTTCTGATATTTCATTTCAGTTCTCTTCTATTTTCAGTATCTGTGCTGTTCTACATATTGTGATAATTTTCTTCCTTATGAGATTTGATTTGTATTCTTATCTCCAGATTTCATTACCTTAGAGTTTTCTGACAGTGTCGTCAAAGTTCTCAGGAAATAAGATTTATCTGATATTTGCTGCTTGAATCTTCAGTCTTGTAAATACATAATTCTTTGCAAGTCTGCATCTATGATGTTTATGTTATAAAATATATATTTATAAACAGAACCAACTCTTCAGATATGATAATTTAAAGTAATAGTGTCCATTTACAGTTCTTTTACTAAAGAACTGAAATAGGAGTTCACTGATAGAATAGAATGGAAAAATGCTGGCTTTGGGACATTTTGATATAAATATGGTCAGTGTCCAACACTATCCTTGCCTACTTGCATGGGCCATTTCATTACTGATTGTCTTGCCCTGACCTTTGGCCTTCTATGTCAAGATAGTGGATACTAATGTATAAATGTCTAACTGATCATACTAAAACCTTCCGTTAAAAGTATAGTTCATATTCAGAAGGTTTTCTAGACTGTTGGATACACTTCAGCAACAAGTGCAAGCTGTGTATCTACCAAAAGTCCCCAAATTCAATATAGTTTCTCAGCAAAAAAAGAGGATTATACCCTAAGAAAACGGTCATCCAAAAAATCTGAATTATGCCTTTTCCAGCTTCAGAAGACAAACAATGACACTGGGAGGTGGCTCATACTGATCCTAACTAGAACAGACAGCTGAGTAAGTCATCTTGCCTTTCTTTGAAAAAAAAAAAAAAAAAATTATAATAAATGCTAAGAGACTCACCAGCTGTAACAAACTGACATTCACCATGCAATCATCCAAACTCTGAGCAAGCTCAGGAAGATGTTAATTAACAAAAAAAATCTAAGCAAACTTAGTATTCTTGAAAATTCCATTTGGACTTGGGTCACAGGATAGACTTGACATTACACTGGTAGTTGATTTAAAGACAAAGATAAGACATTCATTATTCTTATACTTCTGTATATCTACATTATTTAATACTGTCAACCATAAGATCTGTCTGGCTTGTTTGATCTGTGGAGAATGTGCTATACCTTTTTGTCAGAAATGTGCAATAATAGAACCTATCTTCCAAAAACTAGGACCCGCACTTGTGGTGAACAGCGTAATTATCAGTGCACTTTCAGGTCCTATCTATGTATCATGATTAGAGGAAAAATCATGTATATCAGGTTATATAATTCACATGATATAGACTGAAAAGCCAACAGCTTGCATGTACCAGACAGCTTTACCTTTCTTTATCTCGGGGAAAATGATGCCACATTCAACAGGGACATACATGCACAAAATTGCTTGTGAAGAACTAGTTCAGCAGAGTTAATGGTCCTAAAAGACTCACAGATGTATTGTGACACTTTCACAACTACAAAATTATCTCCTGGGGATGGCATTGTAGTACTTTAAAGAATAAAACAATCCGTGTTCTGGGAAGGCTACTTTGCTTAGATTTGTAAATTACGAAATTAGACTTTTTATGCTCCCTACCTACTCAATGGAAAAACAGAGGCTCTTTCAGAGGGAAACTCAGTTTAAATTCTTAATATGGAGACTAAAACACTTTTGGAGTAAGCTCTCCCTCTTTCTGGCTATCAAAAATGAGGAAGAGTCATTAACCTCATGAAATTCAACAAGGCCAAGTGCAAGGTCCTGCACCTGTGTTGGGCAATCCCTGATATTAATACAGACGTGGAGATGAAAGTACTAAGAGCAACCCTGCAGAGAAGGACTCGGGGATACTACTGGATGAAAAATTGGTCATGAGGTGGCAATGTGCATTTGCAGCCCAGAAAGCTAACCATATCCTGGGCTGCCTAAAAAGAAGCACGGCCAGCAGGTCGAGGGAAGTGAGTCTCCCCCTCTACTCCACTCTATTGAGACCCTACCTGGGGTACCTGGCACTGGGGTCCCCAGCACAGGAAAGACATGGACTTGTTAGAGACAGTCTAGAAGAAAGCCACAAGAATGGTCAGAGGGCAGGAACACCTCTCCTGGGAAGACGTGCTGAGAGAGTTGAGGTTGTTCAGCCTGGAGAAGTGAAGGCTCTGGGGAAACCTTATTGCAGCCTATCAATATATGTAAGAGGATTTTCAGAAAGATGGAGAGAGACTTTTTAGTAGGGCCTGTAGTGACAGAACAAGGGGCAAATGCTTTTAAAATGAAAGAGGGTAGTTTTACATTAGATATACCGGAAAAAATTTTTACAATGAGAGTAGTGACTCCCTGCCCTTGGTTGTGGGGTTGGACTAGATGATCTTTAAAGCTCCCTTCTAACCCAAACCACTCTATGAGTCCATGATTATATAAATCATGTATCTTAACTTTTGTGTTCTTTGTTACTATGAAGTTGTCACAAAAGACAACCTGTAAATTATATTTTCCCTTTTCACTGGTTGGCCACAAAACTGTCTCAGCCAACAGAAAATGATCTATCCTTGCTCAGGTCTTGACTTCTCAGGTGAAATGTCATATATCTCAATATGATATTTCATAGTTCAACCAGAATTACAATTTTTAACTAAAATTGGATTCCTTTTGGGCTTAGGCTACCAAAACAGCATTAATTTAAAGTTGAGACACTCAGCTGTTTTCTCCTTCTGGAGAGAAAATGAGAGATCTTAAGTCAAGAGCTTAATACACCACTGGGAGGTACTCGGATGCTGCTGTGATGAGTATCAACAGAATGAATAGGAATATATAATACATAATACAACAATGTTGGAAAGGTTTGACTACCTGCTCTTTTCATGATAACTTGGCAGCATATGTGCAAGGCATGCATATATATTTATAATATCTTCTTTTTTTCCTACTACAGTGACGAAAGCAATCTCCTCTTTTGCACTATGCCCATTTGACAAGCCTGATGTCTTCAGAAAGAGACACATGCCTTTCACTTCCAAACTGAAATTAGGCTGAAAGGCCTGGATGATTTTAAGTTACTACATTTTGCCAGAACAAACAAGAATGCTAATCATAAGCATGAAATAACCAACATTAACAAAACTAGCAACAATCCATCCTGCTGCATGGTAGCACACTGGAATGAGTGCAGCAGAAAGATTAATATATAAAAGATAAACAGCGAGGGGGTTCACAGAGTGCAGTTACTATTACAATTTTTTCCTGTTGGACTCTTGTCTTGAACAGCAGATTTAAAAAATAATCTGACAAAAAAACCAACAACCAAACATTAAAATGTGTTTAGGGCATGAAGGATTTGGGGCCATTAACCCTGACAGAGCTCTCTTTGCCCTAAGCAATCTTCACACTTTTATAACATGAGCCACCAATGTTCATTTGGAGACTGAGCTGAATATACAACTGTATTTCACTCATGGACTAGCACTCATGTTTTGTTAAATGTACCCACTTATTCACTGACATAAACTCACTTTCCCAATACACCTTAAGAGAAAGTGTAATTACTCAAATGTGAAAACTCCATATCATTTTTTTTCATGCCCATACATTCCAGTAATTTACACTGTGTCCAGGAGGATCATGTGATCACCTTCAAATGTATTCCCCTAATCAATAGAGAACTGCCAAGAAGTTGCGAACTTAGACTTTTTAAAAAAATGAAAATTACATAGCTATAAACAAGGACAAAACAGTATTTCTAGAAATAAAAAATCAAATTAGAAGTATTGTTTTTGATCAGAGGGATTCAAATTAATAGAATGAGGTTAGTCAGAAATAAAGAATAAGAAAGGAGAAACCGTGTAGGGAAAAGTGGTGAAAACATTAAAAAGACATGCCTTACACAAAAAGGCAATCAAAAGCTAAAAAGCTAGTTATAAGGTCAGAGATAGAAGCAACATACCTTAATTAACAGGTAATAAGAGGAAAAATCAAGTAACAAGGTGAACACTGTGTGTGACTAGCATGAATGATCTAAAATACTAAATAAGAAAGATAGAAAATGTGATAGTGCAAGAAAAAAATATGCAAGAACGCCAACATGAAACAGAGGAAATGTTAAAAGTAAAATGCTGGGGGAGAAATGAAATGTTATGATTGGATCAAAGGAGTACGGTAGAAGTCACATGAGTGTTAGTAAGAATGATCAAGAGTAATAATAATGATAAAGATGATTGAACTGACTCGTTTTTAAAAGAAAAGTCAGAAACCAAGAATTGTTATGATGGAAATGAAATAAAATTCACAAAAAAGAACAATTTGAGCCACTTGAACATGCTACTAATATCTGTGCAATTTCACTAAATGTATACTTCTTAATGCATATTTTAGTGCCCATCAACAGTACGTAAAGTATGACACAGAAATGCATGCATAATAATAATACAAGCTTAAACCATTCAGCTGTATCACAAATAATAATTATCTGGGACACTAAAAGATCATGGCAAAAGCTAATCTAATAAGTCTTCCATTATCCTTTAATACTTTAAAACTGCCGTGAGCTAAACAGTTGTCAAAATTGAGTTCTGTTTACACCGAGCTGAGTATCAGAGAAAAAAACAGAGATCACTGCTGAGCTCTAATTACAAAAACAAATTGTTCTCGCTGTAATCGAGCTGAAAAGGTTAGGCTTCTTCTCCTCCTGCCCACCCTCCCACCCCCCCCCCTCAGATTTTATGCTTATTGGAGGCACAAAGGCAGATGAAAGATCATGTGTCATTTGTTGAGCAGATAGGAACTGCAAGAAAAGGGACATAATAGAAAGACCCCACCAGATAATACTGATTAGCTGCTGCCTTGCAGAGATGAGGTCACAGAGAGCACAGTGACTACTTTATACCAGATATTGTATTTCATTTTAACTCAGCTAATGGCAATCTCCCTTCTCTCCTAAGTGCAGTGGCTAAAGTGTGGTCTACCAGATAAGTGCAATCCATGGCTATTCTGAAGGGAGGCACAGGCTGCAGAGGTTATGCAGAGAAGCACAGGGGATCTGTTCTCTGCTCAAGATCATATGGACTTCCATTCTCCATATCCCATACATAAAATCTGCAGTTGTATACACTCCACCTTATACAAATAAGATTGAGCATAAACATTTGTGGAGAGCTGACTGCATACAGATTCAGGGGCTATACTATTAATAAGCCTGCATCAGAAGACTGAGTTCAGATTTCATGTTGTGAAGTACTGCCTGTATGAAAGCCCAACATGAAGAGAAGTAAAATAGCTCACTACTTCTCTATCATGTCTTCTAGGGTTTTATTCACTCCTACTGGAGAATGATTGTGCGTTATTCATTTTGCAGCAATAAAGTCTTACACTGACAGGCACTTTGATGTCCAGCTTCCTACTTCCCAGCCCTCTTGCCAATATTTTTCTTCTATCACAATCACAGATTAGCTACTGCCTGGCACCAACAGAGATGTTCATGCCTGAATATAAAATGCCAACTCCATACTAACAGCCATGGTTGCCTATGCCATCACTTCTTTACAGCTATGTAATTAATTTCTTGAAAGAAATGTTATTACAATGCAGCTAAATATAACACAACTCCTCAGCAGGTATCACTGTGGTGAGAATAGCCCATCACAGTCAGACTATAAAAATTTGTTTCACACAAGCCAGTCTCTGCTTGCTCACTGTCAGAGAAAATACATTTTGCATCATCACTTACGTTGTTTTCCTTATCTGGCATGATAGTTACAATCTATATTTCTCAGCTCTGTGCCCCAGGGACTAAAACTATCAAAGTAGAAGGAAAGCAAATACGCTAATAAAAATGCAGTACCAACCCATCTCATGAACAGAACCAGAGTCACCTTTGATTTCCAGCATGCTCACAGCCCTATCCAAGACAGCTGCTAAATTACTACTTTAAAACACTGAAAGCCAGCATGAGAAAAGCTCTTATTTTATGAATAACTGGTACCTAAAACACACAGCCTAGCTCGGGTAACAATACAGATTCATTATGACTAGTACATGGTTTTGCATCTAGAACTCAAATCAACGAAAGATTACTGAGAAACTTTATTATGGTGGCAAAACATACTGTTCCTTTGAATGATGAATTACAAAAACAGAAACAGAAACTGAAAAAAGGCAATTAAATCTACTTAATTCCAACTTCCTACAAAACTACACCAGATCTAAAAATTTAAGGCTCATTTAAAGCAAATGGAGTGGGTCATTAACAGCTTATTGAAGATGTCAATCAACTGGAGATGTGGGAAGAATTTAAACACATGTAAGTACAGGCAGTCCTCATGCCTGATTTTTTTTTCTTCTTGTTCTACTAAGGTGAAAATTTCAGTCATGTACCCCTACTGGAACTAGAAATTTCTCCCAGTGTAGATTTCGATCTTTAATTCTTCCATAAATTATTTCCTCTAATACTAGAGACATTAAGAAACTAGATGATCTAGAAGTGGAATGTTTACCTTCTACATCTAGATTAATTAAATAGAAATAGTTTTAAAGTTTGCTATCAGCATCAAGGAATTTTTAACACATTTGACCAGGTGCGTTGTCTCTGCACTTATATTTCATTTGCAAAATCTGAACTGCTATAGATGTTGGAATCTTTAAAATTCTTTTATGTTTGTCTGTGGTACAAGTCTGAACTTTCTGCTGGGAAACAAATTATTTCACAGTAGCCAGTCTTGATTTGCAAGAAAAATGCATTCTTCTTTCATATTCATCTTATGATTGTCCAATTTAAGATGGAAAAGCATAAAGTCATAACTCTAAACAGAAGTAAAAACTAAACAGAAATCACCGTTTGCTCAGTCCAGAATTATGGAAGTACACATTTGCTTGGGTAGTTACTAGCAAAATGGGATGTATAATATTATTAGGCCTGTAATACAAGCATAAAACAATAAATAATGAATAGTAGTGGAACTTTTAAGGTCTTATCTGTAAATAAGATCTATAATTAAGGTGTCTCCTTTAAAATACTATGTAATATGAATGCATTCAGTTTAAGAGTTTGATGTCTCATACTTTACACAATGACGGCTTCCATCTAGATGTAATTCTGGTTTGGTAATTTAAAAATCTGGCCTACTGCTTAAACTTTAAGATCTACATTTCTTGCATACTCAGAACAGGCATTCATTCATGCTGCATGCAAAACAAGTAGCTTACATTAAAAAGAGAAAATAAAATAGGACAAAATTGCAGGAACAGATATTGTAAATAGTTTGAAACTATCTTGCAACATCTTGCCTGTATCTAACAGTAACTGTTATTCAAAGGATGTGATTTTTTAGAAGATGAATGAAGATCTTTTTTTCTTTTTCTTTTTTTCTTTTTCTTTTTCTTTTTTTTTTTTTTTTTTTTTTTGTTGCAGCATCTGTGAAAACGCACATAAGAAATTCTATGCCAGGATGTGACTAATTCCAGAAAACTGTATAAACTGCAACAGGCTAAAGTAACTGTCCACTTCTTCATTTACTCAAAACCAAGATTTTTACCCAGAGGTGTAAACAAAAATGGCAGTTGCCATCTTTCTGTTTTGCTTTAAGCAGCTTTGCAGTGTGGATTCCTGACCTTTTAGGCTAGCTAACATCATTAGAAAATACCTAGTTCTGAAGAAGTAAGCATCTCCTTTCTTTAGGCTGTGGTTCCACAATATGGGTAAAGCTAAACCAGATTAGTAGTGCCTGGCACACACTCTGAATATGTTTCTACCCTGTTTTAATTTTATAGTGAGTAGGTTGAAGTGGCTAAAAGAACAGAAAAAAACACCAAATAGTCTTCTGTCAGTTTACCTTCCTGAACTGGCTTGCTGCAGGACCACTTTAGCCCTCTCTCCTTTAAAATCCTCAGCTGGAGAAAAGAGAACATACCATGCTGACAAAACCAGGACTGATTTAGACCAGTTAAAATTGTGAAAGTAACTTTCAAACATTGGAGAGGCTGTGAGGGACCATGTGCTCATCAGGCACTAATGTATATCATGGACAGCCCCTCACATTTTTATCTCTAGCCATAAAAGTTTTGTTCTTCTTTTAAACACATGAATGGCTTCCTAGAAATTGTCCTTCCTAGGCGACAGCTGCTTCCACTGCCAAAGCAAGCTGGTCACAAAAGAGATTTCTAGGGTATGAATTCTTCACAGTAGGGACATGAGTCTCCATGTGCAACCTGGGACCACAAGTTACATGCTTGCCACATGCATTACAAAGACAGTGTTAAGTACATCTGCTGTGAGCCACAAACTGATGGACCCTAGCCTTACATCTGCTTCTGAAGTAAAGTCATCACAAAGGTGTCACAAAGCCTAAAGGGTAGGAAACAGCTGATCCAAGGTCAGCCAGCTGCAGAAGGATGTGAGGATGGAAGAAAAAAGAACATTCTGAGTATCTGTCTGTTAGGAACACCTTCTGCTTCCTTAAATTATATACTGTATGTTTACTCAAGTAGTACGAAGTCACAAGATCTCGGACACAGAGAAAGGAACAGGAATTTGTCTTTTTTACCTCAATAAACACTAATTTTTTTTTAAAGTTGGATTTGACAGCAGCCATCATTGTGATAACCCCTTCCTGCTCATGCTGTTGTAGTTAGCATTACATACAAACCAGAGTTGGGGGCACAAGCATAATATGCACAGAACAAGAAAATCAATTGTTTAAAAGGACAAGCTACCACAACCTGTCTTGTCAACAATTCATATTTTCCACTGGTTCTCAATTTACTTTCCATGCCAGTTCAAGAACCTGGTAACAATATTTAAGGCTTTGCTGAGCAGGATGCATCCAGGAATAATTCTCTGTTCACTGCACAATGAGACAGCTGTGTCCCTCTAGGCCACTCTTGTGAGTGTGAAGCTCTCAAGACTGGAAATAAAATGTTCTCAGTTGATGGCTGTCATTTGATGGAAAAGACACATCATAAGAAATAAATAGGGGCTCCAGTCAGATTCTCCTACACTGAGGAAGTAATCAAAGCCAATAATAATGACAGTAAACAAAACCAGAAGCTAAACAGCAGTAAATAAAAACCACCACATCTGTAAGCTGAGTGTTGCAAAGTCAAGCACGTCATTAACACCTTCATAGCTACATTAAACATGCAATGTGTGGATCTACTGGGATGTACAAATTTCCTCTGCCATCCACATACTGAATTGCCATTCATCTAATGGAAACCAGGGTGCAATGAGATACAAATGAATTCACCAGATGTGTGGGGTGCCATCCTGGATTTTTTCTGAGTAAGCAGTTGAGCACAAGTAGGTCTCGCAGTCTGGTCACATTGGTATCTAAATGACTGAGGTTGTTGGTTTTCACAGGCTATGATGAGAGGCACCTGGAAATTCGATTAAGGTGTAGGTAAGATCTGAATCCTATGGACTTTAGCATACTGTACTTAACAAAATGATTGTGCTGTATGTTTCTTTGTCTTTTCAATAGAAACATGACTTTTTATATCATGTGTTTTACAAGGAAGCAGGAGTAATTTTGCTTCCCTTCATGTAACACTACTGCCAATTTTTATGTATGATTTGCCCAAACTCACTCTCCTTGCACAGTATTCCTACAAAATAGCTGGAATAGCTACTTTAGAATCAAAACCATTTCTGCTGGATAGAACAAATGGCAGGATATGCTTGAAGAGTTACCTGGCAGTCACCACTGAGAATAAAGCATATAATGATAATTCTCAGCATGTATTAGGGTGGAATTCAAGCTCAGCTGAACAGTCGCAGGTATCCTTGTCTACCTTTGAGCTGTTCAACCTGACAGTGCAGTGTACCATAGCTTTACATTCAGACCTGTTTTGTTCTTTTCAGTAAGGAAATCCTGAATACAGGATTGAAGGCATTGCTCGTTTGAATCAGCAAGCAAGCTATTAACTAGCCACGACTGGGTCAAATATTCCACAAGTTTCAGGTTTTATTGTAACCTCTTTTTAAAACAGAAATGGAAAGAAGTTTGCTTTTCCTAAGGTTCCAGATGAAGGAATTTAAAATAAATATATATTGTAATTGAATAAGAATCTAAGAAAAAAAAAAGTAAAATCTCTCAGATAAACGGAGGGACTCCTATCCTTGCCTAAGAAGATGTGACCAACACTCTGTGGAGCTCAAAAGGTTGATTCCTTCTCTATGGATTCTTTGGCTGGATCTGGGTTAGTAAATGTGCAAGTGCCACGGCAGGAAATTTTCGATACCATGTAACTACTCTACCTATAATGTCCATGCAGCTGGAATGACACTGGGCATTACCTTTGGCCTGCACCAGCTATCATTCTGCCAGGCTGTTTCAGACACGATTCAGAAGTCAGCGTAGTCAGGAACCATGTCCGTGTGATCCTTCTACTTAGTGTAATGCTCTTGTTAGATTTTACCTTGGACCTTCACAAAATCTGTGTGTAAAAGAGCCTCGGTGATTACAAAAGCAGGTGACTTTTCTGTGCTTCAGGGTAAAAGAGACTACAAGTATGCTGGTAGCCAGATCATGGAGCTCAGTTTCAAGGTCACAGAACCCTTGCAGTCCGGGTCCCTGCGTTTTACTTGCACAAAGTAAGGCTATCAGAGTGTTACCTGACAGGATCTGAGCAATGGTGAATAAAGAGATTAGCTGTATGTTTCTTTCATATCTTCTGACTCTCCCTTTACCAGACCCAGCCATGAACCCCATGCAGGAAAACCCATGAAGCCCCGGAAGCCTAGTTAGGAGCCACAGCAACCCAAATGGATCCCACTGTGGTCTGTAAAGCAGGAATGGACATCAGAAGGACAAGTAGCCTAAGGTATTGCTTTGATGAAAGTTGTTCATAGCACATTAGTGAACACCAGAACACATAAGATCACATGTACATTTGCCTGAGGCTACACCAAAACATTCTGGAGAATTAATCCTTAACAATTAAACAAGTATCACATTAAAACACTATGTGGATGTTCTTGTATTTTTACTGTTATACCCTTGTTCTTTTCCTTATTTTTATTCTTATTCCTATTCAGAACTAAAATGCTTCGGATTCACTTTCATTCACTTTGGAACTGATTTAAGTTCAGGCAGAGTAATGTTCATGCCCAAATAAAGATATCTGTACAGAGGTTTAAAGTGATTTGACTAATCCACCTGTGATGTTAATTTGGACAAATTTTCACAGCTGCCTCAGTGTAGAAAAAGGCAAAAATACTTTAAGACTTTTGCTAGAATGAGAAAAATAGTAAAAATAATGGATATTTGCATTTCTGAGTGAAATTTTGCAACAACTTGTGAAAGATCTCTACCAGTATTTTTCCAAGGGCAAGGAAAGACAAAATACCAGGGAGGGGTGGGGAGAGAGAGAGAATAGGCATTGCCACTACATGTATTTAAAAATGTTACTAGTATTTTCTAAAACACCCTGGAAATGCAAGACTAAAAATCAGAAGGATGTGAAAATAGGATATTGGTGGCAGTCACTGGAGACTACTAATATAATGGGGGGGTGGAGGTGTGTGTGGGGGTGTGTCCCAGAAAAAGAAAGCAAAGCATTTTTACTTGAACATTAGTAACAGCTATAACTATCAAGTCTCTCTTTCACAAGAATTCATTATTAAGAGGCAGACTTGAGTCAATTGATTCACAAATGAAAGATAAAATTCAAGCTTAAAATAAGACAGCTACGGATCTCTCAACAATTGATTTGGAATAAATGTGTCTCCCCCCCCCCCCGAGTCTTTTTGTTATGGCCTGAGAAAGAACCAAAAATAACATCACATTTCTGCAACATTTCCACGTTTCTGCAGAGATTTTGTTTCAACTTTCTGATTTTATATGTTAAAGCTCATATACTTTTTCAAATTGAAAATCGACTTAGATAAGAGCAGGGTATATTTTAATTAGTAACCAAGGAAATGTCTGTAATGAATGGAACACATCCAGGAAGGGTAGGCATCATGCAAGCCAGCACAGAAAAGGCTGGTAACATTTGAATTGGTTATAAGATTGTTTTTAAATTAAAAACAAGTGACAGGCATAGAAAAGCACATAATCTCAAACAACTTGTCAGCTAGAGTGACTTCACAAACTACACTCAAAAAGGAAAAAAAAAAGTCTAGAGTAAAAGTTAACCATATTTGGAGAGGGAATAATCAAATCCCAATTGAACAGGGCACATAAAAATTAGTAACCAGACAAAACCCAAATATTTATTTGATTCTATATGTTTTTTAAGCCTGAAAAATAAGAACTGCAGCAGCTAGTTCTAAGTGAGGAATATGATGTAACAGTTACCTCACAGAGGCAGTAGAATGAAAATATTCAGTGGAACCCAGTCTAATTATAATGGCATGATACAAATTATATAGTGATGGTGAAGTACATTGCACTTGAAACAACTAGTCAAAGAGTTCACAAGAGGATAAACACCACTTTCTTGATTTACTTTTTAGCATTCAACAGGCCACTTTGAAAATGTAATTATCTACATGCTGCACTGTAATGCTGGCCATAAAGCATTCAAATTTAAAGTCTGTGTAGAAGAGAAAAAGGAAAAAGAAAAAAATTACTATGGTACATTAACCTTAAAAAACTACATGAACATGACAACGTTTTTTAAAAGGAAATTGGAAAGGACAAGTAAAAGACTAAATGCTTGCAGAGAGCATGACAGACTGCTTAAAGATACTATATCGGGAGTTCAGAGTAACTGTATACCACTTATCAAAAACACTTTTAAAGGACAGAAAATAACCAGCATGGTGAAACAGCAGAGTAAAGGAAGCCATTAGGAGTAAACAGATACTCTTAAAAAAGTGGGAACTGTGTGCAAAGTGGGAAGAGAAAAATGCATAAAGTCAAACAAAAAAAAATGTTACGATATTGTAGGGAAGGATGGAAAAGTTTTGAAGATAATTTGTTTATGACATAGCAAGTAATGAGAAGAATTTTTACCAAAAAAACTGAAAAAAATGAAAGCCTGCCAGAGGATCAGTGGATCAGTAGGACTGACAGAAAATCAGCATATAATACAACGCTGAAAGAAGATAAGGTCACAAGTACCCACTCCTCAGAAGAAAATGAAAAGGAAAAAAGCTTTGACAAGAAGGTACCTAGGGAGATTCCCACAATGCAGTTATTTTGGGGATAGAGATGAGTCATAAAAACTGCTTACAACTGAAAGATTAATAGACTAAAATTTAGAGAAAATGGGTAAAATAACTCCTAACAAATCAGCAGACCATATGGAACTCACATGTGGAATTGTAGCGTCATAACATTATCACTTAAATTAGCTTTGGCACCAAACAAATGTAAGTAGTAAAACCTGAGAATGATTGTGAAGAGCTGCAGATAGATGTCATGCTATTGAATGACTACAATAAAATGGCACATAAGATTCAGTGTCAACAAATTCAGGTAACACACAGGATGAAAAAGAGTAACAGCTCCCAGTATGCAAACTATGGGCTCTAAAACAGACCTTTATATTATTCTGGACAGTTAAAAGAAGATGTCAGCTCATAGCTCATCAAGAGATCAGTTAGAATAAGATGAAATCTTGGAAAAGGAATAGAGACTAAAACACAAAACATTACTCTGTTTAAATCCGCAGCTGCTGTGTCTAGGATTCTGTATGCATTCCTGCTCATGCCATGTTCAAAAGAATACAATGGAAATGAAAAGATAAAAAAGGGCTGCACAGATGATCAAAGTTATGCAAAGGCTTTCGTATTAGAAGAGATTAAATAGTCTAAGATTTTTTTAGCTTGGAGAATACACAACAAAGGGAAAATATCAAAATATTTTTGAATCATTATTGTCACTGAGAAGACTAATAGGAAACAATTTTTTAACTGTTTCTCCTAAAGCAAGAACTAGGCACTGCCAATGAAATCGTCAGGTGGCAGGTTTCAGTCAACAGCAGTATCTTTGTACACATGCCTAAGATCATTGTGCAGGATGTTATGGATGCCAGGGGTCCATAAGACAATTTGCCAAATTCATGGAACAAAAATCCACCCAAGTTTGATGGAAAAATGTATTTTTTATTTTCTTGCCTTCTTTTCCTTAGACCTTTAATTGCTCAGGGCTGTAATTATCCTAAAGTCTTTGTGTAATTGCTGGAGTGACAGAAAATTCCACAAGGTGACTCAGATGTTACATCTAGGTGGGTGATTGAATTACTTTCAGCTGGTATAAGTGAAGGACATACATATAGTACAGCTGCCCTAGACTGCAGGATGAGTTGTAGTTTGTTACCTCACAGTAACTTCCACATCTCAACCATTACTAGACAGGGTTGTTTTCATATGTTCTTAAGTTCCTACAGATTAGTATCTTACATACTAAAGAAAATGTTTCTATCTGTGTGGTAGTTGCTGAATCAGTGCTTGCACTGCACCTTCCCAGCAATTTTTATGACTTTTGCTTTCATATCCATTACTCTAAATGTCAGGGAGCTATTTTTAAATACTAGCTTAGTTCAGTTTAATAAAAGATATTTTAATATCTGCACCAGAAAAATTAAAAGAATTCCTTATTAAGAATTTAGTTTCATAAAATCTAATGCATATATAGATAACTGCATGACTGCTCCAGACAAGATACATTTTATAGGAGTAACATTTTACGGTCTATGCTGGAACAGTGATACAGAAAAAGACAGATGGGATTAGAATTATGAAAAGTCACAGAAAACATACAGTTAAAATTTTTGAATGTCTCATAGAACCTTTGGCTACATTTTCAATAGGTTTTTTTTAATATGATCACTATTACTACTCAATTATTGGTTTATGCTGAACTTACTTCCTTTCCAAAATCTGATCTGTTCTATTATTTTCAACATTAGAATAACCATAGTATTTAATTCTTACATTTATTCAAATGAGGGTTTCTGATGATTTTCTATGAAAGGAAATAAAAAAGTTAACTTTCAAAAAAGCTGAGGGCTCTAAAGCCCAAATCAGAAACAATGTTAAGGGACTAAATTGGTCATTACTGACTCTATTGATGCATAATGGTATAAGACAACATATAGAGATAGGAAAAGCTGTGTAAAGCTGTAAATTAAAGAAAGTTTGATACTACTTCCAGTAATGCACACGTTAGCCTTCTCATTCAATAAACTAGATAAACTTAGATTTTGTGAACTGTAAATTTAACTGTGACTAGCAAAACATAGATTAGTGTAATAGGATCTTAATCTGAATTACATTTCCCATAATTTCTGAAATAGAAATGTAATTACAAAGATTACCTAAGGGTTTCACAAAAATCTTGGGGTTTTATTTTTTTGGGTATTTATAATTTAAAATTATAAAATGAGTGGGGGTTGTTTGGTTGGTTGGTTGTTTCTTTTATAAACATATTATCCGTCTTCCTCTGTAAAAGTAGGTGGTTATTTTTTGTTTGTTTGTTTATTTATTTATTTATTTATTTATTTATTCACAGGGAAAATTTGTATTGTGGATAAGACAAAGGGAAACTGAAGCACGAGAAGAAAGCAGTCAAATTTCCCGAAGTAAACTGGCTACCTTGAGGGGGGAAAAAATAATCCAGATGAAGTGTTTACTCTATTACTTGTTTATCAGTTAACAAAGTTGAAAGAGCAAACACAAAAGCAAAAGACACTCAAAGGTATTTGACCGATGTACAACAGAAAAGACTAACTTTCTGAGATAGTTTTGAGTGGTACTTACAGAGTTAAGTAGCTGTTATTAGGGTTATTCTGAACATGAGAAAGCATGTAACACATTCTTGACAATCCTGTTCAGTCTGCCAAAAATGCAGTTCAGTCTTTGTGTGAGCCTTGTAAGAAAGCAGACTATGTTCACTATTAATAACACTGATGCTGAATAGCAACTTGTGAGACCAGATCTATATTGTGAAGTATTGCTGGCAAAGCTATGTCATCTAGAAGTGTGGAAAAAAACTACAAGCCCAGTTCACACAGCTATTTGGCAGAAAATTCTGACAGTCACATAGTTATATGTGTATATAGTTAGTTTAGTTTATCTCTTTCAGAGACATAGTGCAGAAAGGTTAGGAGACCTCTTTGTGCCAACATGTGCAACATCTCCAACAGCTGGCTCTGGTGATGGAATTGAGATGAGATTGGCAGGTGTATTCTTGTAGATAAACCTCACCTTACCACCAAGAATGTCACATACTACAGTCAGTGTGAGACAACAGGATAGACCCGAAGTATCTTAAATAAATATTTACTTATATTTAATAGGATTGCTACTGTATGTTTATGAAATGCCAGTTGATTCTTAAATGTATTTGCCAGGGATTAACAGCTGTTTCAGAATCCACTGCTATTTAATGAACATACAAGAACAGTCCTAGATGTAATAAGAAGTTAGGTTTAATAAGAGCATGAATTACTTCAACTCGCCAAACAATAAAAATTTACTGAAGATTAACACTATGTAAGGCACAGAGATCTTATATAGAGGTTAATCCTTAAATTAGTATGTTTTTATTCATCCCTTGGTATTTAATTAATTTAAATTATAATCGTTCCAGCAGTCAGATAACTATGTTAATTTATTTTGATTTTAAGTAGAGCTCCATGTAATCTAAGACCATGCCTTTCCTTTTCTGTGAGTCATTTCAGTAAAGCATTTCAGCACAAAGGGCTTTTTAGAAGCCAAGGTACAGGTTGAACTCGGATTCTAATTTTAAACATCCAACACTGTTCTTTATTGCTCCTGGCACCAGTAAGTTGGCCATAAGAGTTCAAAAGAAAAGCCAAATAGATGAATATTTAAGCAAAGCATCAAAAAATACGAATCTTACACAGGAACACAGTTTTGTGAGGAAGAAATAGTTCCCAGCCTCAGATGCATGGAAGAGGGAACAATGGCTGTGCAAACAAAAATTTTATTTCTCACATGGAAGAGAGATTCACCACCTCCACATCATGACTCTGATGAAATGGGAAAGAGTAGCAGAATAAATTAATGATGATGCCTCCAGAATAAATTAATGATGATGCCTCCAGAATTAACTTGGGCTGGAACCATTAACACCTATAACATGAATAAGAAACACAGAAGCCAGAATGTTGGAATAGACGATGGCCAGCGTATAAAAATCTGGTTCCTGCTAAAACACTGAATTCATCTTTCATAATTTTAGATATCTACAATAATTGAACTACATCTGAGTTAGTAATCTTTTACTGACACTAGAGAGGAATGAGCATTTGAGGATGTGATTCATCTAAAATAGGTCAAATGAATCATGCTCCAGAAGTACCTATTGCTCTCTTCATTAATTCTGAAGTGTTCATCAACTAATTAAATATAAAGAATCAAGGTAACTAGGTCAGAGGTAGGTAAGATGGTAGGGACAAGATTTCTGAGAACTTGTGACTGTTCTTTCCTTCAAAAGGATTGAAAATGTAGAGGTTTGGGATGCTAAGCTGTCATGAATGAGTGGTTTAGGTTGCTTAAAAAATTGCCATTAAAGGTATTAGCAATTTTTTTTTTCTATATAAATTTGCAAAGTGTGACTTAACAAAGTTCAATGGCAAGGTTCGCTCTACTACTTACTACATGGATGGAACATACAAAGGAAAAAATGAGTTAAAATCAAGCTCGAATGGTTTACACAGAGATGGAAAACTTTTTCCTTAACTAACAAAACCTTCAGGTCCAGACTTTCCGGTTTCCTTGTACTTAGAGAGGACTAAATATCTAGGAGAAAATCTAAGCCTTAGTTTTGAAACGATTTTGGAAAGGTAAAATTCTCTTTAAATGAAGATGCCATAAACTTGTACTTCATGGATTTCATTAAGATTGTGAAGAGTATTTTTAGATGTCTTGAATTTAACAAATTTTTTACTTCTGTTGTATTTTTTCAGAGTACCCTGTTCACACATCTGGCCAGTAAACTGAACAAAACCACTAAGTCCATAAGTAAAAATATCATAATCTATATTTTGAGAAAGCATTTCATTTTTGTTCAGGTACAAAAGCTTATGCAAAAAAAAATGATGATAATTGACATTGGATTAAAAAAAAATTATGTTTTGTTCAAAGCCGGCAAAGTGGTACAACTTTTCTGACTCTGATGAACATCCACTGCAAAACTGCAAGTACCTGTCAGATATGGCATGTATCCCAGTACAGGGTTATTTAATTGCAGCTAGTTTCTAGAAAAAAATACAAAATTTGATCACTTCTAAATTCAACAAAAGCAAATACCTCTAGAGTAGGGCAGTTTCTTCTTAAGAAATCTGAGTGTGTTTTAATAACTTGCTTTTTTTCCACCTCTGTGTTACCTGTTGCCTTCCCACACATTAAACTTCTAAGCTGGTTTTTATTTTTTCTTCTTCCTGTAACTCTTTCTGTCTTTCTATACTTATGCATATCAGAAAAAGATCAAATTTACAATAAGGAAAGTAGCTATGTGGTACTTATCTTTCAAATGTACTTGTAAAAAGTTTAAATATGTCTTCTTTTTAATAAACTATTAGCCAGCTATCGTTGTCATGTATACCTGTGAAAAGTTCCAGAAATGTAATAAATCTACAATGATCTGTAATTCTATTGACACCTGAACCTGTGTGCTTAAAGAAATTTTGAGGTTTTAAATAGCAAAGACTATTTTCAAATTTTAAATAGTAGCTTATTTTGTCTTACTTAAAGAGGTTACACATCTCCTGAGATAACCATAAAACAACAGTGAATTAGTGATGGGATAAGATTTCTTAAAATCAAGTGGAAGGTGGGTGCCTAATTTTCACTGGTCATCCAACCAGTCTCTACAAGACTATTTTCCTGTGTCAATATTCTAGCAAGATAAATAATTCTGCCAGTCTCTATATACTAAGAAAAAATGTGAATGTACACAAAATAAATACATACAATTTTAAAAAAGGGAATAAAATGAAACATTAATAGTAAGAAGTTAATAAAAAGGCTCTGAATGTAACACAAATATGGATATTATCAATAGTTCTATATAAAGAAAAGGAATTCATAGGAAAAATTCACAGCTCTTAAAACTACATATCTCAATAATTAGGCTTCAAATTCTTGTGCGATTTTATTTTCATACTAAATATCATGAAGCCAGGATATTTTGAAATAAGATTTAGTTCAGAAGTCCAAACCATTTAAATTCTGTTCTGATCTTGAAATAACAATACAATGATAGCTGAGGCAGTTTTTATCATACGCTTCAAAGTTTTTGATACTTCTGTTCAAAATTTACATTTTTATTATTGTTTTTTTATTGTTTGAAAATTGTTATAAATGTTAAATATACATGTCCTGAGTCAATATAATAACGCTTGCTTTGGGGCCATTACGTGCTGTAATATATTTTACCATACATTATTATGTGAATTTTCCAGTGTAATTCCATCCAAATAGACATTTTGAGAATGTCCTTATTTGTTTATTATAAGCCTAAATGACAAAGAAAAAATATTTTATGCTGTTATATGATATTGCTAGTGATTTAAGGATATGCAGTATCGACTTTACATGACCTTTTTTAGTTAAATTTTTATGGTCCAATTCAGTAGCATGATCTGGATACTCTACAGTACTCTTGAGAAGCAAAGAGCAGCCACAGCACACTGGCAGGTTAAGCTGGCTTTAAAGCTTTCCTCACAGTAGTGGCTGTAGTATTCAATGTAATTTTCTTTCTCCATCCTTATATGCTTCACGCACTTCCCTTCAAAAACACCTGTCTTTCCTATGCACACAGGTATTCTTACCTGGGTAACACCCAGGCATTTTTGGATCATAAAACTTGGAATTGAAAAAGAGAGAAGAGAACATGACGTATCTCATATTCAACTTTCTGCGTTTTATAATATGGACACAAATCTTACAAATATTTTAATCTGTTTTAATTTACATTTTTTTGAAATTATTTGCCTATGGACAAATACTAAGTTTATAAAAGAATTTAGACTGAGAATTTGAAAGAAATTGATTTCATAGGTTATTTTGCAGTTTTTTCATAGAGAAAAATATTAGTCCTTTTTAGAAGTAGCCACCCAAAAATGACACATTGTTAGGGCCATATAATTTGATTTCCTACATTTCTGCTGTAGTGAAAGATTTCTATAAAATAGATATGAAGCTGGTACTTTCTGAAATTATAATGAAGGTGCAGTATGAATTTTATATACCTCAGGAGGAAAAAAAAAAACGGGGCGGGGGGGGGGGGAAGTAATTTCTTTTTTAAATTAGAAGTTATTTTGGGTGAACATATAGACCTACATCATCTTTATGTGAACTTTGCTTACAACAACAAAATACCATAGGGATAAGAGAGAGAATCCTCACTTCAAATCAAGCTAGTAAAATAGAAAAAAAAGTATCACATGCTAAAACTAATCACACACATGAAGTGTAGGACTGTTCATATTCAGCAGTGCATGAAAATCCAATATACGCTTCCCTAGGCCACGCAGATTACAGATGTGCTGCAAAAGTCTCTTTACAGGGTCAGAAGAGACACAATTCCACTTCTGTGTTCATGTAGTTCTTAGTCTGTATGTTTGACTCAGAATTTAGAAGGTTGTTTGAGCTGTATAACTGCCTAGAGATCTTGCTAATGTGTAACCTAAATTGCACTTTTTATGCAGTAACTGCATACATTTGTTCAAGCAAAAATTGGGTCAATTAGTAAAATTTTGTATGAAGAATTTAATTCAAAACTCTGACAAGCAGTTAAGCTGATAGATAACCTCTAAAAATCCAAGGTGCACATCTCTATAATATTTAAGCAGACAGTGCAATTATATTGTTCTATATATAATGCTCTTATATATGTATAAGTACATTATATGTGCAGTACTGTATATTAACTATATATTAAAAACTTCATTTTTTAAAATATTCTTTTTCAAGTGTATACTATATTATAGATTCAAAGCTTTTGCCTCAGAATTATTATATTTTCAAGCTTTTTATTATGCTTAACAAGCTTTGTAATGAAAATACTGGTTTATCTTAAATTTGTAAATTGTTCTCAGCAGTTTTAAAATTTTCCGTATTGTTAAGTGTTGTAGTCCAACTCAGTCAGCCTCACACGGGGCACCAATTGTTGCAGCACAATCAAACTAGTAGACTGCAACAAGGCTTTACCGTTGGTCAGATTCTGCTGTCTGTGCTGTATCTCCTCTGTCATGACCTCTGGAGAAAGTAGATTGCCTTGTTGCAGTCTACTAGTTTGATTGTGCTGCAACGGTTAAGATACAGATTTATATAGATTCCAAAATCAACATTTTCAGGGACACCAGTTAATGGTGTCTTATTTCTGTATTTATGCATATGCATGTGTACATGTATATACACCCCAAATACATGTATAGTACCACTAATACTGAAAGAAATAATAAAAGATGAAGGATTTTTTACATGTAGTCACATGAACATCTCCACTGAATTATATGAGACAGTTTATGTACAAAAAGCTGGAAGAATATGGTCCTAAAATCAAAAAAAGACATTTATTTGTCTTAAATAAAGGGTTTTTTCCTGTGCCACAGTATGACTTGGTTATACTGGGCATATGCTCCTCTCCATTTCATGCTGCAGAGAGCAGATGGGATTAAATATAGCTTGGCATGCAGCACAGGGGCAGCCACGGAGCAGTATTTTCTAGTACCACACAGGCACTACAAGCTCCATATACATTAGAGCTGAAACACCAAAAAGGGCATGTCACCTTCAGGAAAGGGTAGTAGTCAGGGAACATCTGTTACACATGCAGTGTTCCCTGTAGAAAGAACTGAAACACAATGAAATATGCATCAAACGTTCCCTATACACTGAGGTACATTAAGTCCCCTTCAAACCATATAAAGCCCACTTGGGGAAAGGAGGTTATTTGAGTGCAGCAGCTGGAATAGGGGAAAACAGCAGCAGGGAATGGAAACCAGCTGTTCTGCCATTCTGGAACTCTAGGATGGGCAGTAGATGCACAGAGGCTGATACGCGGCATGTGTGCATCACTGATGTACAGAGACTAGACAAAGTTTCACTAAGCAGTGATTAGTTAATCATGCTGCAGCTCTGTCTCTGAGCAGAGTCCATCTTAAATGCTAAGTATGATTATATTATATCAGAGATTCTTCTTGTGAATCACTACGTAATCCATGTTCCCTGCAAGTCTCTAAGCTCATATGGTGAGTTCTTCCTGTAAAAAATGTTCACAGAGAAAAGGCTGCAGAACAGGTCAGTGCAAATTTTCCCTTTCGGTACATTTTACTCAGGACTAGACAGTATATCACACCCTCACATTTAATTATGGCATCATAAAAAGCTGATCTAGAGTGGATTCTCTGGCCCTGGGTAAGTTAAAATAAATCTAGGTTATCGCTGACAAATGTATATTTAACCTGTTTTAAAAACTGCCAGGAAGGGGTATTTTTTAACTTACATGGGTAGCCTGCTTCAGTGCCTAGCAATATTTACAGAAAAGTTCTCCCTGGTATGTAACCTAAATAGCTCTCCCAGTAAATTAAACAGAAAGAAAAGAAAAAGCAATCACCATGCTATTCAGAACAACTTTACATACACAAAGTCTTCTGTTATGTTTCACCCCAGACTTTGTTCATTTAAACAAAGACAAATTCTAAGCAAAAACACTTCTTTCAAACTTTGCTTACAGGCCATGTTTTGCAAACTTCTATTTTCTGCTATTATTCTACCTCTTTGTTGATTCTGAATTTGTCCAGATCTTCCTCAAAAATATGCCTACAAACTGAGTACAGTTGCTGTGTAACTGATTAAGAGTGTGCTGTAACTCTGGCCCAAATTAGATTATAGCACTTTTCTCCCTCTGGAAACCAGGGCATAGGAGAAAAGTAGCATGTACATAGAAAAAGGGTCAGGAAAAGGACAGGCTGGATTATTCTGTATACAGAAATTAGGAGATACTCTTTGTTCCAGAAGCACAAAATACAATTAGTATTATTCCAACTGAAGCACAGCTGAATGGAATAATTAACTCCTGTCTCTTATTTAGGACACTTCTGTTTTGTCTTCCCCAGCTGAACTTAAAACTATTGATAACTACAGTCAGAGTATGGGTTTCCAACTAATATGCATCAGCTTTACAGTAACTTCATCTGCATGTGGCTGGAATATGCAATGAGATTGTGTTAAAACCTGACTACTATCGCTGTTTATCATATCTGTATTTTCTGCTGACTCAAGAAGAGGAGATACACCCATACAATGATGGTTTAAGATGAGAGAAGAAAAGATGTATTTATTTTAATTGTCTCCTTTATATAACTGGATAAGCGCGCACCCACACACACTCATATATATATATACTTAAAGTGTAATTCTGTGCAAGCTTAATTAAAAGAAAAATGTAAATGCACCATGCAAGGACATTTTCAGAATAGACTCCCTAGTCCCGTTACAATAGGTTACAATCATTTCCATGGTATGAGGTATCCATGCAATACATGAGCATATACCCTAAAATTTTCATTAACAAAAGTAAGCACAGCAAAGAACATCCATTTACCACCCAGGGAAATGCGTAAAGCCTGAAACAATGAAAACTATCTATTTTCTGATTTCCTTCTTTCAAAAGTTGTTGATCTTTCTATGCCCCCACTTTTCTTTCAATTTATAAGAAGAATCTGAAAAGAAGAAATGTTAGCTGAAGATAATGATTTTGACATAGAAGGGCCTCATCTTACTGAGAACTGCAAATCCTTCTCTTGCTCTTCTAGTGGGAATAAAGCAAAAAGATAACTTATGGATTCTAAGCCTTCCAAGAACAAACTGCAGTACAATGACTGTGCTAAGCCCCGGGAAAGGAGGTGTCAAAACAGAGAGTACAGAAAGGAAGTAATGAGATTTACAGTAGTGACAGGGGAGGGATATTCTGCTTTGTTGCCCATAAAGTAAAGCATGAAGAAATGAGCACCAACAGCTACAGCACCCAAATATTAGAATTTGCACTCACATATCAGATGGGGGATTTACAGTAACAGAATTGTGATCTTGAAGTGCACGTTACGTATTAATTTGCAAGTAACCTCATTAAAGAAAATTCTTCTGATATTTATTAGTACTTTTACTGAACAGTCTCAAACTTTTAAGGTGTTAGTAATGATATATCTATATTGATTTGATGGTGAAGTTTCCAATTAAAACAAAACACAGGGCAAAAATATAATTCCAAACCACTGAATTAATTTGTAATTATAAAATAAGTAGAAATAAAGGGGGTGGGGGGTAGGGAATGAAATTACCTGAAAAATGTAGCGCAACACACCCAAAGATGCATAGATGAAGCTGTGCTGAATGGTTATAATCACTTTTTTGTATCACAGTGTTTTCTGCGTGTATAGACGCAGAAAGTTCTTTCTGCATGTTTTGGAAGTCATTTATAGAAATTTTCCCCCTAATTTGTGACTAAATACATTAATTAAATGTGGGATATGCTATTCACAAAACTTCACTGATAACAGATATATAATGATGATAATCTGCCAGACATTGAAACATGCACCTTATTAAAAACCTGGTTTGGCAGAACTCGGCTTTAGCTGAGAAGCAGGATAATAGGCAATAACAGGCAGCAATAATAGGCTAAGATACTCTGATGCAAAGTGTATTCACTGTCACTTCAGCTGCCAGAATGTTTGCACTGCTTTTCTATTTTGTATCAATGAAGGCAGATAAGTAAGTAGTCAAGGCATTAAGCTAATCCATCCCTTCTCCATTAGGATGCCACTTCATTTCCTTTTCTGACTTCTTTTAAGAGAAACACCTGCTTCCTCAAACTTCTCCTTCCTCACCTGGATAGCCTTGATTGAAATCCAAAGCTGCTCATACACTTATAAGAAGAGCACATGACAGAGGGAAGCTGTGTCTGAGAACACTACCATCTCTAACAAGGATGCACCAAACAAACTGGACTCTTCTTTGAAGCACACCTGATCATCGTGCAACCTGACATCACACAGTGTCACTCATCTAGATTTGGTACTGAAATAACTGAAATGTTAAAAGTGAATGTAAATTGACTGGTAGATTAATGGAGGGTCTAAAAATAAAACTTAAAACCAGGAAGATATTCAACACAACTGCAACAGAGGAGAAAAAAAATCTTTAATACTCTGTAAATAAAATAAATAAATTTTAATTGTAAATAAACTATAAGAGTATATAGAAGTTGTTAGATATGAGAGTTTTGCCTTTAGTTTGCCCAAATCCATCACATAATTTGCTTGATACATAATACAGCAACAGATCTGTCACAGATTACTGGGTATTAACATGAGAAAGGGCCTGAAAATAATCTGTACTCCAAAGGCAACTGACCTGTATCCCTCCCTCTAGTTCATTAACAGGTTTAAAGGGAGATTATTCTGATCTCTCAAAAAGAGGCATTACAGAACATTTGCATAGCCTAGCTCAGCCTAGGTAAGGAAGTCTTGAAAAAGTGTTACCTAGATCATCTTTAAATGAGTGTTTGAGATCAAGGCACTTAGAACTTTTGAATCTTTTATGAGCACTCCTCTGACTAAAAGTGAAATACATTAATGTAAAAGGTTAATACCAATAGAAGTTTCAATATTTCCATTCAACAAGGACTTTATAAGGAGGATGAGACCAACAATAATGCTGCTAATTCCCTTAACTTTATAAGTACTGTTTCAATGAACAACGTACACACAACAGAAAAGTGGGAAGAAAGTACTGGCAGTGGCTTAAATGTAATAATAAATTTGTTAAACACTGGAGTGGACAACAATTCACTTTAGAACAAAACAAAAAACAACAACAAAAAAAATAAGGACAAAAAATGGCCTTATTCTTCATTAAAGTCTGTAATGGTACATAAAGTTTTAGTCTTGAATTAAAAATCTCATTATTAGAATGGTGCCAAAATCAAATATCTCCAGGGTGTTGATTACAAATTTGGTCAATCAGAAGCAGTTACAGAATAGATAAGTTAGTCTTTGACCTATGCTGTTCTTCATTTAGGATCAGACATGTGCTTGCTTGCATAAAGCACAGAAGCCCCAAAAAAAAGAAGAGAGAAAAAGACATGAAAAAACCCCAACTAAAAGGTGTGTGTGTGTGTGTGTGTGTGTGTGTGTGTGGATAATCCCATTTTGTGTGGCCTTTGTCTAACACTTTCCATAATTTACAGTTCTAGAAACACACTGCTACTAGGTCATTACTAGGAAAAGGAAAGAGATTTTCAATACAGTTAAGTTTCTCTTATAGCTTGCCTGTATAACAATTAATCAGATGAAAGTGAAGAATGGGTATCGTGGGCAAGTCCTGACATACAACAGGCAATTTAGCACCTAACCTGGCCATGTTAGGGGTAAGCAAGTTGGAAGCATCTCAGATGGCAGTGCAGTCTGACAGCTATTCACACTCTGTGCACAGAGAGAATGTGATAGGAGATGCTCTGTCCAGAGGGAAAAACCTATGAGAGGAAGCAATCTTGAACAAAACATTTCCCAGGTTGTGCCAGCTCTGGGGGGACTCTCAGCCTCCAACAGTTTCTCAGTGGGGGCCATCACCAGCTCTGAGAACTTTGGAGATAAACATTTCTCCACAATTTTCTTTTTTCCATTATCTCATTAAGCTGATGTACTCATAAAAGAACCCATCATCCCCAATGGCATGGAAAGCATTGGTGATGATGTCAGACAGCAGAAATTTGCTTGATGAACTTTCTGCACTTATCAGTCTAGACTGATTCTCACTCAGTTAAACAAAATGGATTTTAATTATCTCACAGACTCAAGCAAGATTACGGCAGGAAAATCAATGGACAGTTCAGAAAAAATCTTGGTAAAAAATTCTGATAATTTCTGCCCTGTTGCAGATGGATAATGCAGGATACTCAATTTCAGGGACCATTCTTGTTTAGAAATCGAGAATCTAAATGTACAAGTTACTACAGACTTATTCTGTGGATGTGCTCAGTAGATAAACTCAAGAGTTAACAGTATTCATAGATAGTCTAAAACACTGAAATAGTTTTTATTCCTAAAACTGTTGCATGTGGGACTCCATCAGTTGTAATGCAAATATGTTTTTGTTGTGACGATGAAGCAAGAAGTATTATATTTTTAAGTTATATTTAATTATATTTTTTTCCTGAAAACCATCACAGTCCTTTTATATTAGACATCTGTACCATAGACTAAACCAGTGCTGTTCTACAGAGAAGCCTGGTGAGCAATACAGATCCTTGAGGAGTCTCTGACACCAACACTGAAGCGTTTCCTTCCACCCTTCCTCCAAGGAGGTGCCTCTGGTCTTCATTTATTCTCAAGATCCGTGCTACTGTTAAGCAGGCAACAGCATGTGCAAAAATGTCCCCTCTATGGGATGTAGGTGTGAATGCCAAGCAAGCGTGTTGAAAGAAAGATGCAATGCACAATTATTTTTTTTTGCAAAGCAAAAACTCAACAAAAAAAGCTACCAAATTTGGAGATACTTAATCCCCTGGATATTTTTTACAATGACATGAAAACGTAGATTTGTGTTAAAGCAAGAAAGTGCAGACAGCAAAAACCAAAAGAAAAAGGAAGGAAGAATTCCTGAGAAATTCTTAGACAATGATTTATAAGGAATTTTTGTTTTAATATATTGTTTTACTGATTATAGGTAAACATACCCGGAATTCACTACAAAAAGTATAAAATTTACATCTTGCTGTTCTACTGTTTCCTTGTAGATATCATTTATTGTTTTTGATACGCTTTTCAGCTTTGGATGTCTTTTAAAGAATTATAGATTATTGCTGTTATGCTTAAACCATACCAAACAACATGGCCATTAGTATTTAAATATAAAATGTGAATAATATATGCTACTTCAGGTGACATAAATGGGTAACCTTACAGATGTATTCAAAACTATTAATTCTTGTGAGACTTCTAAGTAGGGTGATCTCAAAATGTCCAAACTAGTGATAGGGTTTGAAGTCTCAGCTACAAAAGTGAAAAAAAGGAGAGGTAAACAAAACAAATCTATCTTAAACCGTTCTATTGAAAGAGTAGCAGGCATATGGAACAAGCTGCTTAGCCAGACAGATTCAGATAGCATAAGTAAGCTTAAGAGACAGCTAGATATTCTAATGCACAAAGTGGCTTGGAATTCACAGCAACAGGATATAGGCTGAGATAACTAAAATGGGACATGCTTATTTTAACATAAGATTAACTGTCCTGATAACTTTTATAGGGTGGTGTTTTGGGTGGTTTTCCCCTTTCTTTCCATTAAGGCCAAGTGATGAGCTTTCATAAGCATTTCATAATGGTACCTAATTTACATTATCTTTCCCATTTGAGTGAATATTTTCAATCACCACCAAACAAAACTTATTTGGAGATATTTTCCTTGAAATTGAACATAGTAAACTTACTAAGGCTTTACCATCCACTGTTTGCACTATTTCAATGCAAATCATAAAGTAAGTTCAATTGTCTCCCATCCCATGCTGAAATTAGAAAATGTCTTGTCTACAACAATTATTTTTTTCATAGAATTTCCTACTTCTCTATTACTGATAGAAGCACAATTGCTGTAGTGCTACTGACACAATTTTTGTCTCAATATGACCATTTAATTTTCAAGCTGTCTTGGCTACAGTTGTTCAAAACTGTAGTTAAACTACTGGTACTGCTAGCATTCTTATTACTGCCACGGATAGAATCAGATTCGTGACAAAGATGTTTGGAATTACATACAGAGGATGTCAAACTCCAACTTAATTCATTTTTCAATCAGGAATCTCAAGTCAAGATACTGAATTAACAGTTAAGCTTGATCATTTTTTTAAAATGTCAGATGATCTAGTAATTAGCACTGTTTTAATAGCAGAAGTTAAACTATTTTAAAAATCTTTAAACAACAATAATCAAATCTGAAACTTTGCTACAAAACAGTGAATTCCCATCCCTCTACACAACCCAGAATGATGAGAGAACCACAGCTTCTGATACTGCTTCAGGTGCTGCCAGAGACAATTGTTTCTAGCAAGCTGTCAATCTCTTCTTTTCCAGGAAAACAATTTTTCTCTAAAGAAAATGCAATCCTTTTTCTATACTAATCACATATATCGTATTTCTCATCCTACTTCAACTTGTCTTATGACTAGAGAAAGCAATTTTGTTTATCTTCTTTCAAAAGAGAAAAGTTACTTCAGGCTAAAAACCCTAATCATACTAAGCTCAATGACAACCGATCATTGATTTCATCAGGAACACCACATTGCACCACATTTGTTACTGCAATGATCTGTAGCCCCATAAGGTGCTTGCTGCAGGTTCAGTTTTCATAATAAACCAATGATTTTATTACAGCACGCTTGTGACAAAGGAGTTCGTACAAGTAAACAAATGGATATCATTACCATTTGTAATTGGGGGGGGGGGGGGGGGGGGGGAGAAAAAAGTATTTTATCTCTCTGTCCTCAATCTTTTTTATTAACTTCAGTAAGAAAACTCACATAAACACCCACTGCTGCAGTCACTGGCTGACAGTATTTAACATTCACAGTTTCAGTACATTTTTAATAAGGGTGTGAGGAATTCCTATGAGCCACTGGAATAAATTGTTTCTAGATTAATAGGATCCCTCATCTAGAAATAATGATACATGCAAACTTCCATATAACTCTTTGCATTATAATGAAAATATAATGACCAGAGTTGGGCTTGATGCTGCTGGACAAACTGCAATATTATAAACTCTGGCAATACAGTCCATTTCTAAAACAAACACATTTTTTTTTAATTTGAGTAGTAAATCATTTTCCTAATGAAACTTCCAAAATTTTAGAACTCTTTCATGGCTATACTTGCCATAGAGATCCAGAGGTTTTGTCTTTTTGTTATACAAAACTAAGAAAATCAGACACACTCAAACAGCTTCTTAAAAAAAAAAAAAAAAAAAAAAAAAGTCCAGTACTGCATCTTTATACAGATCAATGTCCAATTATAAGCACAGAGTTGCTATGGCAAAAGGTCAGGGAAAAAGAATCTTTCCAGCATTTATTACTTGGAAAATAAGGTCATATGTGAGGTCAACCTCCAAATATATACAGAATAAATTATATTGCAGCATTCTAATATTCTACGCAGCAAAAATTATACTGCAATCTCAACATAATCAGGAAATAAGAGTTGGAATATATATTTCCTGGTGTCTGTACTACAGATCAGAGTAGGCTGAGGCAAAATACCTAGGTCCAATTAATCAACAATTAATAAAAATCTCATAATATATTTCTGCTTAATTATAAATATAGCTTCTTATTAAGGCTGACTTATTTAATAGTCTTTTATCTGTCTTTAACACTGCATCATCTTCCCCATAACAAACTAAAATAATAGCAAGCATACAAAACATTTAAAAATAATTCAGTGGTGTACTGTATTCTTTACAGACCAGAAGCAAAACACAAACACACACAGCACTGGAAAACTTAGTCTGTCTGATGCTTTAAAAAAAAAAAAAAAAAGAAATGTCTCTTTTGAAATGAAAGACCTCATAATTAGATAAAACACATCTGGAAAAAAATGAATTGGACACAGACTTTGAGGAAATAAACATGCTTGCTTGTCAGAATGAATGCTTGCAGAGAGCACTGTCATTGTCCTGATAAAAGTCATTTTAGCTGTTTCACAGACACCGATCTTTGGTACCTTTACAGGATGCAAATGAAATTATACTGAAAAATCAGATTGTATTAGTATTTGACACTTGTCAGACTACTATTAATTGTGAAGTCAACATTACAAAAAAGAAAAATACATCCATGAAATGAAAACATCTTCTGATCCATTTTTACTCTTGTCTGATATCTCAAGCTTCGCTTCTTTTCCTGACTACGTGAGGAATGTAAATGACTGGCACTCTTTTATCTGTTGCAGTCATGTCTAGTTTTAATTTCCAAATCATGCTTTGGCAGAAGGACTATATATAATATAACACAGGCAATGCCAGTGGAGATAAAGTATATTCTGATCATTTTAGAAAAGTACTAATTTTTTTTTTTTTTTATCTACTTTGGATACTTGTGGTTTCATTTCATGTTCATTCTGAAAGATACTGAGTGTTCTTTGCTCTGGGCTAGCTACAAGATTTACTGTTTTCTCTGATAGTATTATCAGTGGGCCTGACAAACTGCAACCGTAATACTAATAGGTTTATAATGACGGCTTAAACTTTACGCTTTTGTAAACATTGGAGGCTTCACTCACCTTGTTCAAGTGGCTGGCTTTTAGTTGAAGTAGTTTTCATCTTGAGTGCCTCCCTAACAGACATGTCACAGCAGGAGCCTTTGTTAGTGTCTTGGTCACTGTCAGCCTGATCACTGTCCCCATGCCCGCTGTCCCTCAAGCTGGCTCTTTCTGGATCCTTGAACGTGGAGCTACTGAAATACATATTTTTAAAAAGAGAGAGAGAGAGAGAGAGAGAGAGTTGTATTTACTTGTTCTAAGTTGAATTGTACTCTCTGGCAAAGCAATTTTGACAAGAATGCAAATGGGGAAGCCGAGAAAGTTATTTAATAGGCCTTACCTTTGAACAAACTGCTGCCTGCTGCCCATGTAATTGGGCTCTGCGGGAAAATTGTCTGTCTGTGAAAGAGAAGGAAAAAAATACGTATAGTTGTACACTGGACAAATCTCCTGCAGAGCAACAAGATTTCCTAGAGGAGAAATGATTAATAATTCAAAAATTCCCTTAATCTTCAGATTTGTACATTTTAATTAAATTGGAAAATGCTGGCATGTAATTATGTGCTCAGAACAATTAAATGATTCCGGTCCACAAATTACCTGCTAAAGTAAACAATGAGGCTCCAGTAAGTGGCATTCTCTGTTAGTAACCTGACAGATGACACTGTTTATGTTTTTTCATTAGTTAGATATTAAGACTGATGGTTATTGAAAATGAGAGAAAAAATTACTTTTGCATATTCCAAAAGTGAATTATTCAATAATACTAATTTTTAATCATAATTACATCATCTACTGGGATTCTGAAGCCTTTACTGCTGTAATACAACTTCACATATCGCTATGTAATTCTTGAACTGAAAAAGATCAACAAAAAAGTCAAGAAAATTTACAGCTGATTAGCTGTGGGCTTTCTTAAATGCTACTGGAAAAGCACAAGTATGAAAATATTTGGATTTTCTCTCTATTTTTCATCAGTATTAATAGCTATGTCAGAACAATGAGAAACATACATGCGAACAAGAACATTAGATGATTGTTGTAGACAAGGAATTTTTTTTAAGAAGATACTTTCATTAAGTCTGTCATGAGTATATTTTTAGCAGCATGAGCTAAGTAACTGTAGAAGCAGAAGTATTTACAGCATCCAGACCAACATGGAATCCAGCCAAAGGGAACTGAATTCCCCTTGTATCATCAGCTGAAGTTCTTTGGGAGAGAGACTGCATCTTTCAAAATCTCCATATACTGTACACTCACACACATCACTTCTTGCAGCTGACCTAGTGACAGAGCTTCTACTGTTTTCTGTATCAGTTCATATCACACCACTATGCTTTGCAGCAGCTATGAGTTTTGCAACAGCATCTAACATAACAGAATGGGTAGCGCAGGCAGCACTCAATTAATGGAGCAGAAGGCTCAAGGTAAGGTTTAATGTTGCACATGAAGTGTTGTACAAGTGACTGATCTCTTAGATACTTGGGTTTCCCTGCCACTCTCCAACCCATTTTTTAGCTTTGTTTTGTTTTTATAGGTAGGTGGTAATCAGAAATATTTGCTATTTCTTGTATGGTTGCAATATTGGACCTTGTAAAAGATGCATGAAGTTACATCTGAAATTTAACAGTCACTTCCGTTTGCAACAGAAAATAGGTAGTCACCTGCCTGCCACTCTCAAGGTCCATGTGCAATAAATGTGCTTATCTTGTGTGATTGAGGTAAGGTAAGGGAGATAAAGAATCATCTTCTGTTTGGCACGTATGAAGTCAATTTACATTGTACTTTCTTCTTGTTTCCACTTAAATCCTTTGGTTCCAAAATTAGGATTACAACAGACATTGTGTTCACATTTTGAAGCTGTTTCTAATTTAAGCTGTGGAGTACACAGTATTGTATATGTCATTACAAAAATAATCTGATGTTTTATCAGTGAATTTTCTCTTACAAGAAACTACAACAGAATCAGTTTTTACTCATCTGATTTCGAAACATAGCATAAAGCACCCATACTTATAATTCTAAATGTAATTTTGTCCTATCAAAATTATGTATAATTTGGAAATCTGGGTGTTTATGTCCAACTAGAGATTTTTTCTTCAGCAGCATCATTAAAAGATGGGTTTACGAAAGTTCTTAAATACTGCTTAAGAAATGCAAACAATAAGCTACATTCAGAAGGACAATTCTGAAGATCTGGGATATCAAACTCAACATCAGCCCTGTCACTGTTTTTCCAAGTCAGCGTTTCAAAATCTGATGATTTCAGCTACCGGTACCCAAACTTTTTAAAATCTGGCCATTTCAGTTAGGGAGTAGTTTATTACTTTGATTTTAAAAACAGATGAGATCCTGCTTTTGATATATGCAATTAGAATAAAAGCTTGTCTTAACTTTTAAAATATTTCAAGCTATAAAAACAAACACAAAAACAACAAAAAAGGAAGAAATCAAGGTGCAAAGGTTAATATTTCAGCATTCTTATAATGTCTTAAATGTAGCACATTTTGAAAGGAACATCAGTCTTAATTCTGCTGTTTATTCTTTTCTTGTCACAAATTGTGAGCTAGTATCTCTCATGTGTGCCAAAAATCTACCTCATATATATGCACATATAATCATTATGACACCCACAGAGCCCAATACCTCTCAATCTAAACAAACATTTACAATTGCAGAACTCAAGTTTGTTTTCTAAGTCTAATATCTCAACTATAGATGCCCAGGAAAACTGGCCTTATGCTTTTACTTATGTAAGACATCTGCCTGCTCCTAAACACAGCTGCTACTAGAATCAACATTTACATTTTTCAAGTCATTGTCAGGCAAAATGCCTGTTATAAACTGCCTTTTCAACAGTTCTGTGCCATTAGAAAAGTCAGACTTTTGCCCTGGAATTAACTGTAGCACCTCCTTAATGATGCTAGGAACTTATCTATAAGCTGGACCACAGTAAAAACTGGTCATGCTCGTTGTTTCTGCTTTTGCAAACAAAAAAAAAAAAAAAAAAAAAAAAAAAATCACACACCCCCGACTAGCCAAGACATAAATTTTAAAGTAGAAATTATGACCACATCTTAGCTGCTGTCCTAAAAACGGGTGCTGCTTCTGAGAAATTCTGTATTTATGGTAATCATTAATGATCTTTGACTCAAAAGTAATTTGACCAATTTCCTTCATATTGTATTTCACGGCATTACAAACAGTTGGGTGCCATGTTACAGTGAGTTCATTGCTGCAAAAGAACAAATGTAAATACTTGATAACCACAGACAGCCACAGAGCTCAGAGCTAAATTCTTTTCCTTCTGCTCTAAAAGCATTAAACCTTCTCCTATGATCTATGAGAGTATGATGTTTCTGTTGAGCTATAACAGAGCAGTTGAAACAGGCAGCAAAGAGAGAACAGCTTCATGTATGATCATACCAATACAAAAATGGGGATAATAAACAAAATTTTAAGGCTAGACAATTTAGAAGAATCTTAGAAAGGTAAGCATCTGGTTCACAATGGATTGCAGAGAGATATGAATGTCTAACTCCCTTAAACATTTTTTATTATTTTTTTTTATCCCAGTTGAAGTGAGTGGTCACATACTTAAATTTTTTACACTGTCACATCTACGGAAGCGGTATTACACAGCTCAGCTCATGCATTCATCATACCTCTTTACACTGCACAGTGGTAACTCTAAGAAATTATTAACATCAAATAAAGTCTTTGTTCTTCTCTGGGTATACAGCCCTTTCTAGGAAATCAGAACCATTGTTACTCTGTTTGCCTCCAGTTTTAAGATAGGTTTCCACTAAGCTGCAGACAACCACCTAAAAGCAAGTCACCTAATCTAGGCTAATCAGCTAAGATCTCCTTATAAGCATTAGCGATATACAAGATAATGCATCCCATTTGGGGCATGTAGCTTTTGGTAAGTACTGCTCCTGGTAATGACTTTCACCAATAACTGTAAGGGAATCTAGATGACCAACAAGATGTTCAGTGTAATAGCTAAAGCTAAATAAGATGCATTGTATTAGAAGTGAATTAATGGAATTACCATCTCCTGGTAAATAACTAAAAATTAATCAAATGCCATCACCGTTAATGTCCTGAAGAACAAAATAAAACAAGTTCCACCCTCCCCCAGGAAAACCCATAGAAACAATCCATCTCTAAAAGTCACTGGAGTTAAATAGTAAAGGCATGTTTTCTGTCTCTGTGATTCAAGGTTGAGGGCTGAAGTATCTATTAAGTCGCTGACTACCAAGACATAAGTTCTTCAGTAGGAAGAAAATGCACTGGGACAAATGGTCTCTAAAACTAAAGCAAAAGCAGAACTGTCCACTGCCCTGGTTAGATACTAGAGAATTAAAGTCTGTGATGTCAACCTAACTGTCCGTAGCTCCCCTACAGAAAAGGTCCTGATTTTATGAGTTGTTTTGACAGATCAGTGGAACTAGTTGATTTCCAATGAGACTACTTTGTTAATGCAACAGATATACGTTTTCACAGTTGCTACAATGGCCCATTAAAAATACTTCCTTTCTTCTATCTGTCCTAATATGTGACCCTAGAGAAAACTTGAAATTTTAGGAACCCTGCCATTACTGCAATGTTGCAGAAAAATTCCTGAAGATTTCTGTACACACATTTAATGCAGATTTCTCAGAAGGATGAAGCTCTTAAAAAAGAGATTTTTTTTGAAAGAGATCAGAATGCATATAAAGCTTCGAAAGCTGCCAAAATTTATAAAAGAGGGTTACTGCCTTTCAGAAAATATTTTACAGTTTGATTATGTTACCTTTTACATCGGGGAGTTGAGGAGGAGGAAAGTAAAAGAACAGGCAAATTAAACCTGTGCAAAATACACTTTTACTGGCATGGAATTTCAGATGTGACAATATAATTGCTACAGTCTAATAACATGACTTAAAGAATCATTTACTGGCCACTGTCTGCATGAACAACATGTAGAACATCCTTCCAGTGCTATCGTCAACTGTCTATAAAACCATTCAGTTACGCATGTTAGTGCTTGAGTATTAAGACCACATAGGGGCCCAGATAAACTGCAGTTTTTGCTAGATATGGATCTCATAAGATTAATTTGGAACATTGAATTTTATTAATTCGAAATAAAACCATTCAGAAGTTTGAAAGTCAACCGTTGAAGTTCTACTAGTTAATTCTACAAACACGAAAATTTCCAGAAGTTTCATTTAGAGAAGGAAAATGAAAAATTATGGCTAAGAACAGAGTATCAGAAACAAATTCCTCATAGGAGCTATTAGCATTATATAATCTCACAAGGGGAAAAAAAAAATTTGAAAGCTTCATCGCTGGAAACAGCTTGAACCACCCTGGGTGAAGCATTACACAATGAATTATGGGGAATATTTTTAGCAATAGGCTACATTAATTCCTTTTGCTTTCTTATTATTCATACGTTCATGTTCACAAGATATATGTGTTTGCTTCTGTTGAGATGTTTTGGTATTTTTATAAATAAGAAGGAGTTCCACTGCGGCTCTGCACACATATACTTTTCAAAAAGTCAGGATTAAAATTACAGCCTCAATTGGATTTCAGGGATTCTAATATTGCTCAGTGAAACAATCGTAGAAGATTCACAAGGCTTCTGCTTTCAAGAATTCCTATAAGAAGCAGGCTATTAAAAATCAGAGGTTCCTATCTATTTTGTTTCCCTTTTCAAACATTTTTTTTTTTTGTTACACAACAATTATGAGTGTTTCTAGCAATCTTTGGAGTAATCCATACTGTTTGAATAAAATTAGAGAAAAATAAAAGTTTTCAACTTGACAGATCTCTCTCCTAAAAAAAGATATCTTAAAATAAGCATGACTACAAAGAAAAAGATGGAGGATGGAGAAAGTGAGAGACAGAAAGAGGCAAGGAGATAGAGACAAATGTAATATTTAAGTATTCTTGACAAATTATGCCCAGAAATAATTGTCATATTAGGGAAAGATGTATTCTAAAATGTATAAAAAAAAAAAAAAAAAAGAAAAAAAAGGACTAAGACATTACTCAGATTGATGAATATTAGACTACTAGAATATTCATAATTTTTTCTCAGAATTACAAGAACAAGTATCACATTTTCAGAAATGATTCAATGCGACTCCATTTTACGTAGGCGTTCATACCTGGAAGTATAATAAAGCAAGACGTCTTTGCTGACTCTAACTTCTTTTTAATTAAACATGAAATGCAAAAATGAAATGAAACATCTCTCCCCTTTATCAGACTGCCACTTAATATCTAACTCAAGCATCTTCTGTGTCTTTTCTTGAAAAGCTTAATTCCAAGTATTCACCATTCACTCATGAAACAAAGATCTTATATAATGGCAATCACTTCTGAAGACAAAAGAACTGTGTTTTGCCAAATCCAGTTTTGAAAGAGCAGACAATTGTCTTCATTTTGTTAGGAACAGTTTGGGTTCAACAAAGCACATTTTTTCACAAAGAATCCTCAGCATAAAACTATTTATACTTAGTTTTTGACTTCACAAGACTTACTTCATTAAAAAAATGTATTAGCCCAATAGTGAAAAAAACAAACAAAAAAACAATTGGGCATAAAGTCTAATAATTTATTTTACCTTTTTGAAGGACAAAATTAAATAGGCTGTTTTAACAAATATTGTCCTAATATGTGGTTTCCACTCATTCTTTTTAAAATCTTTTTGAGACATAATTTATATGACAAATACATATTTGGAAGCTTCACAGTTGCTGCAAAATGCGTATTTTGGTGTTAAAAGACCTACGGTGTGTTTACATGAATTTCTGACACAGGTAATATTCCTCAGAAACACATTAAATACACAGAACAACAAAAACAGTCTGTGCACCAAGCAATATCATTCACCTGGCTTCTGTACTCTTCATTAAAAAGTGTTGGTGGGTCGTGTTTTCTCTTTCTCTTGAATGAGAAAAGCAAAACTGAGGGAAGGAGGTCCTGAGCTATTCAGTCAAATGCAGAGAGTGACTTCTGAAAAATGAAACTCTGGAGACAGAGATCACTGTCCTTTCCTGTAAGTGAAGGAATGTAAATTGTCCCCATGTAAATGCCTAGCCCATGTGTTATTTTCTCTTAGCAAGTACCGTATTTGTTAAAAAAAATAATAAAAATGTAGGTATGTTACTTAAGTTTTCATAATAAGGTGTTGCAGGTATTTCAGTTGTGTTTATACTACTGGCTTAATGAAAACAATTATTTTTAAATTTTTTTCAAGAGTTCACCCTGCAATGCACAGGCCACAAAAGAAGACAGAAGCCTAAGTGGTAGGGATTTAACACAGTGCAAGGATTAGAAGTCACAAGGCCCAGCCATGTTTCCACTCACCTCACTGATGGTTGCACTGAGCCTAAAGACTGAAAAAGCTAAAAAGGTCACTATAGAAGGACATATTTTTAAGTGGCCCTGGTAAAAATGTAGACTTGAAAGACACTCAAAAGATGGGGTCAGACCAGACCCTGATCAGATTTTTTGATATGAAGTAAAAGCTTGAAGCTTTTCAGAAATAAGTTTGCCTCTTTGCTGGCAGGGAAGTCAGCTTAAAAAAAACCCTTCAACCCCTCCGCCAGAGTAGATGCAGGATCTATGTTTAAGGGCAGACTTGTCTCTCTGAGAAAGATGGGACTAGGAAAAAGTGTGGCAGCTGAACTGAAAACATCATCCTACTGAAAAGAAATCGAGAAGATTTTTCTGGACCAAACTCAAATTTCTGTTTGTTTCACAATGATTTCAGGTTTCTGAGACTCATTTTATTTTGCACTGGAGAAACATGAAATGTAAGAGTCTAAAGAAATTAGCATGGTCTGGGAAAAGAATGTGGCAGGTTGTTAAGTGGGACTAGGACAAAGTTATTGTAATATGAGCTCTTAAGATTAACTACTTTTGGGAGAAGGTGCAAGATCAAAATGTAGGAAGAGCTGCCAAACATCACACCACATGAAGAGCTTGAGCTGAAAGTACAATAGCTCTGCTTCTGCTATCACAGCGTCGATAAATAAACATAACGAAATTCATGACACGTTATTGCATTGCTCTGTATTGCCTCTATTCATTTAAAAATGATGAACATGTTTAAAATCATTCACAACTTGCCAAATGCCTGTGAGCAGTGCAGTTAGACTGGTGCTTTAAGAGGTATTTGTGAAGATCTTACAAGAGAGCTTGATACAACTTATATCAAAGTAAAGATGGAAGTATGGGAAAACAGAACAATAACTACTTCACCTGAATCTGCTAGTACAGTTGCATCCAATATATTTACACTGTTCACCAATGACATGTACTTACTGAAGCTACTCTGTCAATAAAAAACACATTAAGAACCTTTTGAAAGAGCTTCCCTGTCAATTAGGCTGCAGATACATTCTATCGCTCCTGTTTTTCTGTCAATTTAATATACTGGATCATATTAACAGTACTGGCTTGTCAATAAGGCAAATCTGAATCCTATTAATGGAGTTATACTGCCAATATAATCGGCTTCCTATTTGTCGAGCTCCCCAGTATTTGGGAAAGCTGTGAAATAGGATTATAAGGTTAGGTTGCATACATCTGTCTCTATATTATATAAATATTTCAGGACTTGTAACCTGTTGTGTAAAGAAACACATGGAATCACTTTTTTCCATCGTATCAAGTTCAGATGACAGAACAGTAATAATTGTTTACCATTGCTGAGAAAACATTAAATCATCCTTATTTATCATGTTATGTTTCCTGCTTGCTCTAAGTAACATTGTCATTTTATAAGACAGCCTACTTGTGTGCCACACGTACAGAACTGCTAAGAGATGTATGTACTCCACCCCACCTGCACAAGATAATATCTGCTCCAGAAAATTAAAGGAAAGAGATAAAACACATTTCAGGAACGAAACATGAAGCTCTCCACAACTTCAATGCTTATGTAGCCCTTGTACTGTGCTGTATAATCTTGGTGGAACTGAAGCTTGTAAGTATAACTCTAGTGTAACAGAAACCCCTGGAAATAATTAATAAGAGGTAGAAGTTAGTGCATAAAAAAACAGTAGAAGTTCAGCAAGCCTTCTACTTAATAGAAGCCTTAATGAAGTTGAACATTAGTTGCTTTTAACCACATTCAATATTAAATAACTACTTTGACTGGATTAGCAGAATATACAACAGACCATTAAACCTGATTATATTTTTTTTAAAAAAAAAAAAGTAATTGCATTAAAATGTACTGGGCATTCTCTTATCAAATTAACTCTCTAGATCTAACTTGAAAATATGTATTTAAAAAAACGTGGTCCAAAATGACAGTTAAAGGTCAATGAATCAAGTTGCCAATTATATTTTCTGGTAGCAGATGGGTGCAATGAAACCTAATGATTGAATTTGAAATGCTTTAATGCACCTTTTATTTATGGCTTCCACTATGTTGAGTCTACCTTAGTATTCCTGGCAGATATAATGTTTACTGCATAACAGACTCAACTACAATTAGCTAACTAGAATGAAATCTGCACTTATCACAATATCCAGCTTATTCTAAGAATATCATACTATGAACTCAAAATAACAATAGATTTGGGAGTGTATCTTTGATAGTATTTGTGGGGGTTTTGATTTTTCATTCCAATCTATATGTTAAATATGAAATCTAGAAAATAAGGCATTAAAATTAGAGGGAAATTTAAAAAAATAGTGCCTTGAAATTTAAGCAGTTAATCACAGTATTTGTTGTAATTTCTATCTTTTTTCCTCTCCTTGTGTTTAGAACCCTTTTCTTCTGTATGAAAACAACCTTTCCTTTTTTCATGCACATACATTTGATAGTGCAATTGTGAGCTTCTAGCATTTTATTTTTAATTTTGAGACATATCTGAAAGCTCTTACTCAGCAGGAATTCCCAGTGAAGCCAGTAAGCGTTGTAGAATTTGTTCTATTCTTATCGCTGTTGTTTTTCTGTGTTTAAGAGCAACATATCACAAATGTTTTCTGAACAGATAAAAGCTTATAAACACTGCAGTTCTGTAGGGTGGAGAAGATCAGATTATGGCCTTTTAACACTAACAAACTGTTTTGTACTCATAATATTTAGTAAGGGGAAACAGGGACAAGGGATATTTTAAATCTGTTAAGTTAACGTCTATCCACTATGTTTACTTTCTTCTGTCCAGCCCATACTCTCACTAAAGGCAACAATAAAACTCCCACAAGCCATGACCTTAGGTCCACTGAAATCAATGGATGTTTTCAAATTGGTTTCAATAGCCTTTGGATCAGTCTGCTTACTTCAATTACGGGATAAGCCAGTCTTTACATAGTATGCTACGTTCCCACAGATACATATGTCGTACACCGAAGAAAGCTGCAAGGGAGCAGGAAGAAGATTATGATAGTGATAGAAAATGAGAATAAACTCTTGAATGTAATATTCCTTTATCCCAGCATATGGTCTGTATGGACAGAATTTAAACAGATTTGCAGTGGCAGTTGACAGGGAAAGGTTATTAGCTAGGCAGTAAACACTGTATGTGGCACATGACTCCAGTTCTATGTTTCTTCCCTACAAACTGAAAAAAATTAGCAACAAAGGCAAAGCAGGACTTGGTTCTGAAGCCACACTGCCTGTACAGAAAACACACAGAAAGGGGAACGCTGACACTTTCTTCCTAGATGGGAGTCAGAAAAGAGGCAAATTTAGATCCCCTCCTTTCCTTTAAAGCTGCAAACTTATTCCCTTCCTCTTCCTGTAATCCTTCCCCAGAAATGCAATGATTCCCTTAAATTCCTTAAGAATTAGGAAGAAACTCACAGATAATAAAACTTGTATTATTATTTTCCGATTCATTTTTTTTTTTTTAGGTCATGCAACTCTATTTCAACATTTTGTTAAAAATCCTCAACAAGGTATTCTATAAACATTTTGTGACAGGATACAAAGCCCTACTTTCACACAAATACCTTGGCATAATTATTTCCTCTTAGCACTAGAAAAAGGCACACCACTAAATATGCTGCCGAAATAATGGCTGCATTTCTGACAGAATAGTAGATCATCAGACTTTATGGCTTCACATGCCTGTGCAAGATTTTCAACTGTAAAATGGTGATGAGTTGATTTATTATTTGTGACATAAGTAATTTAGGATTGCACAAAATTTACCAAGAGTTTCCATCCCTAAATATATTTTAAAGCCATAACTGTCATGTGTCTATGATGAGGTACCTCATAAAAAAGAAAGTTTGATCAAATGCACCATGAATATAGTAGGGGTCATCAAGTGGGCTTGGACAGAAAAAATAAGGCCTTCCTGCTGTAGAACTTTGTGCATCCAGACACAACTCTGTCACTTCAGTGTTAACCTGCTGCAATGACTTCACACAGGACTCTTAGATTCAGAACAAGAAAAAAAATTGTTCTCTTTTTCGATAGGATCACACCGTCTAGAACACAACACACACTTATCTAGGGATCACCACAGGTAATCTATAAACTTCTAGGTATTTAAAGGCTGACTTTGACCTGTAAATTCTTAAAAGCCTGCGAAAAAAATGTTCTAGATTACCCCTCTCATTACAGCTTGCCATATCAAGACTCCAAAATCAGATTTTGCTGTGGATTAGGAAGTCTTCTTTCTGTTCCAAACTAATGTTGGTTTGTCAACATCTAGGACACTGCTGCAAGTTTCACTATAGATATAGGTACTGAACATGAATGATAATGTTTGACTGAGGGGTTAGTTAAAATACAGTGATTAAATTATGGATTCGCCTCTCTATCTTATTAGCAGAATGCTCACTGAGCATGTGAGCACTTTTTTCAAACTGGAGTGCATGCAATGGCAACTGAAGGATCCATATATATTTTAATTTATTTTCTTTTAGTCATGATCTTTCAAATAAAAAATTTAGTGCAATCTTCATTAAATAATGCCCACTTCACAGAACTCCCCAAGCTTTTTTCAGAATTCAGAAGTGTGTGTATGTGTGTGTGTGTGTAAGCCTGTTTCGAAATGGGAAGAAATGAAAATACCACAGGTACAGTGCAAGAAATTCCAAACAAAAACTCGTGCAAAGGGGAAAAAAATAACTTGTTAAGATTGTTCACACTGCTCTTCCTGAATATTCAAACTAGATAACGTGTAACACAGACTAATGCTGCTCCCTGCAGGTGGATCATGAGCCAACATGAAGCCACATCAACTTCTAACTTCACTGAAATTCAACATGGAGTTAGGTGCTTGGTTGCAGAGAGTGATCTCCCAAAGCAGAGCCTTTGCATGTAGTTCTTCACATACGCCCTCAAAACTTGTTTTCAGGTAGAAAAGCTCATTAGGAGATGAACTACATTATATCCATGGAAAGTTATTCATTAACATAACCTCAGGGCCATCTTAACTTACTGGTGCTTCTTTCTAAATAAGCACGCTGCTGTACCACTGGGAATAAAACAAATTATTTACTATACTCTAAATACTACTATATGGTCTTCACATGCAACTTTGTTAGCTTCACCATAAATTCCTAAGAATGACTATACTAGGTTTCCTTTGTTGTTTTTGTTTAAATCTTCTCAGGCACGAAGTAATAAATACAAAATATTCTTCTAAAATATGCTAAGATCAAGAGCCAACTCATTCACTTTCCATGAAAATAGAATTAAGATCTCACTCCTAGGACTTTGTGTAACAAACTTCAGCACAGAGACTTTACAAGGTAATGGTATAGAGCCCTATTCCTAAAGGTTTATAATAGGATTGTTGCTTTAACCTTAACCACAGCATAATAAACAGAATCAATATAATGATAATACAAGCTACCAGCAATCTTAAGGATGTGCAAGGAATAGACAAATACTGGCAGGAATTAATCTGCCATTTTCACACATCTGCCCAAGGGAGGTATTGTAATTGCAAAAATTTACTCCTAGACTGCTGAGACTCATAGTAATTATGTTTCTTTTTTAATAGAAATAGCCACAGGTAGTAACAAATTGGGTTTTGAAATGGGGAACTGGGCATGCATTGTAACCCAAATTACTATGTAATTGTCTTTATTATAAAATACTATAGAAAACCTATGGCTCAAAATTTAAATCAGGACAAAACCTTTCCTTTAAATGAAGTCCTCTCCTCCCACAACTATTCAACACAAATGCCTATTTCTTCCTTCACTGGTATCAGCAAGACCAGCATGACTGCAAGTAATTTATCTTTATCTAAACATCTTTGCCAATGTTAACCAAAATTTCTGAAGCTTACATTTGCCCAATAGAAACAGCTTTCTCTTGATTTACTTTCATTCAAGTGAAGTAGACTAGCAAGTAGGTGAAAATCTGGAAATCCAGCTACTTGTTCCTAAGGTTCCTTTGCCAGTATCAGGGGATGAAGAAAAGAGTGTGTGTGGTCTACATATACTTTAAATGAACTGAAATTAAAGTTTTCTTCAAACTTCTGGAAGCCTGTTTGAAACAAATGAGCACAGGAAAGTACTTAAAATGAGTTATTTCATGCTTGAAGGAATTAATTATTCCATTACTGTGACGTTGTTGCGATAATGAGACATATACTGTTGGGAAAGATCATATACGTGGTGGCCAATGAACAAATAATAAAATAAATGTATCCAGTTACTTCAGTCCCTTGTAATACTATATCCTGTTAGGCCTGAAAAGAAGCTACAGGTGATTTAAACAGAAAACATGCATTTACAGATTGAGACAAAATGGAGACTATTCATTAAAAGAAATAACATAAAACATTTTGTTTGCCCCTCTTTTTCACCCAGTGGTAACTGATACATTCCTTGCCTCGGAGCTATGATACGCAAATTATTGTGTGCTTTTAATACCTAACACAGTTGATGGAAGCAACTGAGAGCTGATTATTCTCATATGTGACATGACTTATACCTTCTTTTCATCATTACGCTAAATCTTGGTCTGATAGTGGGCTAAAAAGCTTCAAGACGTGTAACTTCAACCATGAACTGGAAAATGAGGCCCTTCCTTACCTATACTCTTGCCTCGGGGAAAAAAAAAAGACAACAGCATTTGTCTCTAAACTTGATGTTTTCTAGGTTGCAGCAAAAGGTGCAGATTGACTGCATCTTCCAAAACACTGTTACACAGCCATGTACAGATCATACGCCATATCTAAAAAAACCTAGATGCACATTGGTTGTTAACAATGCCTTTTATCCAGCTAGATGGTTTTTTTGAGTTCGTGCTGCTCTTTTATCTATGTATCTCCACATAAGCATTCATACACACAGTTATGTGATCTGACGTACAGTCCAGAAATCTGAATAGTTTCTAAGGCTTTGTGGCTGCCATTTCTAAATGGCTTCTAAACTCATTATTTCCCAAGCACTCTAAATTCCACTATATTCTTATTGTCATTTGATCCACTGAAATAGAGAGATCAGAAAAGAGCACACTTGGTACTTTACAGCTGTGGCTGGATAATCTTGCTCATGATCATCAAAGCAGGATTGTTTTTATGATCTTCAAATCCGCATATCAAATTACGCAAGTCTATGCAAAAAAGCAAAAATATCAAATATTCAGACATGAGGACTATCTCAATAGAGTACTAGAGAATGCAGTTGGAGGATAAGTGAACAGCTTCTGCAGCTTTGCAGTGTTTTTAAAGCAGAGGAGACAAGCAACAGGGAGCAGTTCAGCTAACACAGACTAACATATTCTGGACTGAATTCTGCACACGCTTATGCACATCAGCGACCCCACTCCTGTAAGTGATCTATTTAGTCAATGGTTCTATTGATCTAAATTAAAATATTCACTGAATAAGTGTTTTAAGGATCATGCCTTGAAAGACATAATACTAATGTAATTGCACATATATAAGTAAGTTTCCATAGGCCACAAAATTGCTTACGCACTGATTAAGGACATGATGACGTGCTCTCTCTAGATTTGTGGAAAAAGAGTCTTTTCCTTAATACTGTGTAGGAGCAAAGTCCAAGCGCTGACTCTGAGGTCCGTTGTTAAAACAATGTTCTTTACTTTGTCACCTTTAAAATTTTATAGAATATAAATATTTTCATTAAGAATTAATGAAACTTTGTTTAGCCCACTTCAGCTCACCTTTTTTTTAAACTGAGCTGTAGCTAAACAAGCTTAACCATAAATGGTTTCTTAGCAATCGGCAAAGAACGAGACAAAAATATAGTAAGTAAAGAGACTGACTGACATGTTCTGTGTTTGAATCATGGCATTCATTAAAAACAACAGAATAACACCATCAGAAGTTTAAAACAAAATTATATTAATCAAAGAATACATATAACTGTCTTTAGGAACAAATTATGCGTTTAAAAACTACAAATTGTGATTCACATGTCTGCTCTCTATTAAAAAAAATCCTTTAGCTATTATTAAAAATACATTAAAATCCTTCAAATTTTGATGAAGCCATTATATACCTTTTGTTTTTAATTCAATTGTCAAGTGTGCTTCCAATGATTTTAAAAACAGTATATATCTACAAAGCAAGCAAGAGTTTATAGCTTTGAAGACTTGAAATTGATTTTTAACGCACCAGCTTTCAAACACTACAAAGGCTGCTCTCTGCTGATAAAGACAGTAAACAAGAAACTGTCCTTTAAATGTTCCCTTTAATGTTTTTCTTTAATTAAAAATCAATAAAAAAAACATTGCAACATTAAAAAAAATAAATTAAGACATTAAAACATGTTTAAGGTTTTTGACACGACTCATTCAAACTAGAACCAAAACTTCTGATGTTACTTTTGTTTACTTGTGTTAGTTTAGACTTTCTTTGTACTGTAAACATTGTTAATCAAGAAATAAAACCACGTAAAAGTAGTTTATCACTGAACACAGCTAATTTTATTGAGTAGATATGTTAAAAATGTGATGAAATAGAACTAGACATTATAAAAGTACTGAAGTAAAAAGATTTTTTAATACCTTTAGATGATTTTAATATATTCCTTTCCTCTAATCAGACCAAAGCCTATTTATGTAGATTAGTTACATCTAGAGTCTCATTTATCCAACCTGTATTTATCCTTTGATCACAAAGCTTGTTAACTTAAATGGTCTTTTATTGTTATGATTCGTTTTCCCATAATTATGCAGTTTAACTGCCTGATTCTTTTTTGAATAAATATATGCAAACGCGCCAATCATATTCAGCAGTGTTATGCTGGATGCTCAATGAACTGTAAGAGCCATTTCAATACAATAAAACTGCCTGGAAGTGTTCCAGGGCAAGGACTGCAAATACCAGTAATCATAGTGTCACTGGAACTAGTACAGACAAATACAAGCGTGTCACACATATATCAATAGATGGTCTGAAACACCGCCTGAAACTAATTTTGCATGTCTATCACTGCAAGAATTTACAATGCACTGTTCAGAGGTCCCACCCACACAGCTGAAATTATGCATTTTTATCTTGTAACAAGACTTTTCCTTTCCCCTTTAGAGTCCTCCTTTGGCGTGCCACAGAGGCGGCTGCACACAACCACCCAGCAGGGAACAGGATGTGATTAGAAACTTTTCTATTATGGGTAAAAGCATTTTAGGAACCAGAGGATCTCTGATCTGATACATACATCGCCAAGCCCGTAGAAAGGTCCATGTCTAAAATAAAATACTGTTCATTAGAAGGATTTTACTTGCCTAGATCACTTATAGTGTACTAAATTGAAAATAGATCAGCATGGGACTGATTGTCTTGAGGGCTGAAAGAGAATATATCCCCTCACTGCACAAAAGTGAGATGCAAATTGATCTTTATGCTGTCCCTCTGTGCAAGTAGCACTAAAAATTGTCTGAAACTATGCAGTTATATCTTTATATGTAGATGGACTCTTCAATCTTGAGGACACTAGACAAAGAAAGGAACTATCATCTCATCTCAAACAAGTGAGATTAATTGATCTTCTGCTATCCTTTCTGTATAGGTAACACCACTAACTAGTAGAAGCAATTCAGTAGAAGAAAGAGATGGTTCTCATGTGACCTTAATAAGCAGGAATTGTATCAGCAGCCTTTGGGATTTAGCTAGAAAATATATGATTGCTCAAGGAGGTTATTTAAAGCACTGCCTAATATCCTAATTAACAGGGACATTCATATGCATTTGCTTGTTCTTGAATGTATTACTTAATACTGAGTATTTAATCTAAAATGCTTAATAATTTTTTTTTCTTTCTCATAGGATTTATAGTAAATAATCCAGTATCTTCTTTTGTTAATAATAATAAAAAAAATGTCTACATCAGACTTAAAAACAAAGGTTGCACTAAAAAGACCATGACAAATATATTACCAGGGCTTAGAATGCACCCTGGCTAAAATTTACGGCAGGCTGCACAAGAGTCCATGTCACCTTATTATATCAGTGAAAGCAGCAACTAGTTACTCTCTTTTTTCTCCCCTTAAAAACATAACAAATGAAACAAACTCAAGCAACATTTCCCCAAAAATAATTTTGTCACTTTTTTCCTTGTACCTTTTTCTTCTTCTCTCTCTTTTTTTTTGTTTTTTTGTTGTTTTTTTTCTTTTCTATTCAAGTAAGAACCTGCAGTCCCCCGAGAGTTTCACTTGTTTCCTTTATTTCTGAGCCCTTTAGCATTAATTTCACCACTTCTCTTCTTACAGCTGAAGTAGAGATACAATTGAAAGTATAAAGCTCTCAGGCTATCTGCTGCAAAAATTTGTCCCAACTGCTCTACTCTGACCTTTTGACATCAAAGGATTGCTTCTATACTTTTAAAGATAAAAACAGAGCTGTGTTTCTGCTCCGGTCAACAAATCATTGTTTAACTTCTTTTCACAGAAAATTCTTACCTGTTGGAAAATACTAGTACTAGTGTCAAAATGCCTTTTCTTTATACATGCAGGCACTTCTCAGTCTTGAAGAGGTATCTCAAGACCTCTGCCATGCATCCTATTATGTTTTCTTTCTGAAGAAAACAACCCATATACATACACTTTTTATTTGCAGAATGAGTGTCTTGCATAGCAAAACCTAAAACTAATTTGACAAGGCATTTTAACTTTTGTAGAAATAACAAAAGAAAGTGAAATCAAGCAGAATCTTTAAAAACATATGGGTATGGTATTACCCAGTATGGTAATGTTTCCTGGGAAGGAAAAATGCTAGGAGAAAAAGAACAAAAAGAAGAAAAAAAAAATTCATTTGAAAACAAAATTCTAACTGTTTTACAGCCAAATGTTGTGACTTGGGAAGAAATTATTTTTTTTTAATTACATTTTTGACTCATTAGAGAAGCCAGGTTGTATCTATGCTTTCTTAATACCAGCTGACATTTGAGAATATTTTACAAGTACCCAATGATAATTTTCCATGTAAAAGTATTTTCTGAATTTTAAGAATAATGCTCTATTATACACCCTTTCAAAAATATATGAAAATGTGGAAATATATGTTCATCAATAATGTTCAATGGAGTCTTTGATTTTAGTTTTGTACCTGATTACGCTAAGTTAATGGTTGAACCTGATGATCTTCAAGGTCTTTTCCAACTTAAACGATTTATGATTCTATGTTACAGTTCACGTCACAGTTATAATATCCTCTAAATTATTTCCAGTCTCCTTAATTATTTGTAAAGAACCTGTAAGAAAAGATCACAAAAACCTGAAATCTAAAAATAAATGACCAAATCATACTATTCTTAGCTGCACTCTGTAAGGGTCTTAATCACAATTTACTCTTGAACCACTGAAATCATTGACAAAGTCAAAAATATTTTATTGACTGAAATGTAAGAACAAGCCTTTTCATCAGCCTGGGTGAGGATAACAGAAACCTGACCAAACCTACTGTTTAAAGGTAACTCCTCAAAGGATCAGTCATTGAAGTTTCACTGGTAATTTTGTGGATTTTCCCATTTAAGGGAAAATTTGCATGGATTTTCCCATTTAAGCTTAGGTACTGACAGGGAGCACCAAGATGAGGAAAGCTCAGACAACTTTAAGAGCCATTAAGAGCTGTGATCTGGTAAATCCTCATGACTTGCTTCATGTCTTTTATTTTAACTGCACTAACTTTCTTCAACTCTTAGATTTTATAAAACGGCAAGTTCTGTGGAGACGCTATTATTCTTAATTTATTGGCTAACTAGAATTCCTGTTCTGGCAATACCATGTACTTCCTCGTGATAGCAATATTCTACTTCAGACTCCTTAATTGTCTTTTTCTCTATTGTGTTTATTGTTCTGTATTACAGCATATAATCTTGCTCTGGTTCTTTAGATATGTTATTTTTTTTATATGGACCTATATATCAGGAATGATCCTTTTGAAATAATATTGATATAAATAATGCCAGAAAGGAGCCCAAGATCAAGACCAGAGCAGATGTAATGCAGAACAGGAGCCCAATTCTGCTTCCTCTGCCTATTTCAGCAGCCAGGGCAGATGCCATAGTGAGCAGTATGTTGCCAGATCTGGTCCTGAAATACATATACTTTGTGTCACTGTACTATGCAGCATACCTTGAAAAAAAATTAAACAATGCTTCATAAAAATATATAAAAGATCCTGTCCTGAAATTCTTACACAGCCAACCCTGGCACTGATTTAACTGAATAAGTAAAACTAAAGCTACAGCATGATGTAACACAAAATCATACTAACTACAGACTGTATTTACACAATGCAAACATTCACTGAGGTTATTTTGCAAGACACCTAACCATGTAAAACACTACAAAAACTACCATAATGTATCTTTGACAGGTAGTTCTGAAGTTTCATGTGATGACAATTTAGTGACCTTAGATACAGCCCTAGAACATGGAGCTGTGAAATTTTGGGAATTACAGAGTACGAACCTACAAACTTGCCAATGTGTAGAAATGACCTGGCAACCTCTTGGTGCAAAATGTTAACTTCTACTAGCTCTAGTGAGAGAGAATAATATTCCTCATTTGCAGCAAAAGATATAAAAATAAAGAATAAATACCTCTGTTTTCATATAGGAATTTAAATCACTGAGAACGGATGCAACTTCTGTGAAGGCTGCTTCTCCTTATACTGCAGCTACTGCACACTTCTTTTTGCAATCTTGAAATTTCTGGGCTGAAGTTTCTCAAAGTAAAGCGTGGGATAGTATATCTAAAGGCAGAGCAGCACTAATATAGCTTATGTTCTCTATTTCCCATGAAGACTATCTTCCTAGGTACTACTAGACACCTGGCAATGAAGCTGCACTGGGACTTGACAGTAATCTGTTGACACATCATAAACATCAGGTGCCTGAAGTATTAAGAATGATCTGTACTTTATCTTAAAATGCTACAGAACTGCCTAGTACAGCAGCTACAGTGATTCCCAGCTTGAGCGCTTCTTGCAACACAGGCATTCTTTTTTAGCTGTCGTTTAGCAAATGCTGTGACCACCGTTTTCATTATTCATGCCTGTGCCATTCCTGATATACTTACAAACCTCTCCAAGTTGCACCACAAGTATAATAATAAATAGTGCCTAGGATGATCAACCCTACTTGCACATGTAGTTTTGTACATTACTGTTATGTCACTTTGAGGAACCTATTTCCAAAACCTACTTGTTAAAAGAAACTATTTGCTTCCCTTTCTCTCTCCATTTTTTTATCTATTGTAAACCTGCAAGAAGAAATTGTGACTTACTCACCCAGGAAAAAGTGAACTGATTAGCTTAGAACTTTTTGACAGGAGAGGTATGAACATATATGTGTATGTTTGTACATGGTATTTCTTTTTGTAATGTCTGCTCTTCAAAATAAATCTAAATTTTGTTTCTCTTAGTCAGGTGAGTAGGTCAGCTTGATTTACTCACCAGAATGAGATGAACGGAATTTGCCCAGTAGTCTTTAAGCTCTAGAGTGAACAGAAATTTTCTTTCAGCCATGTAAAGTTTCCATTTGCTTCTGCTTTCCTCTTTTTTTCTCACCAATAAAAATGAATAGTTTAGACCTTAAGTGATTCAAAGGTCACATGGAATTTTGAATCTGGTGATAGTAAGTGTACAGCACTGGCCTATCTAAAGTATGTTAAGAATATGATTGCTGAAGTTAAAAGCAGTGAAACTTGCTAAAGTGTAGCTGTTTTAACTTCCCAGTATGTTACCAAACTGCTCTTCATAGGCATGAACCTCATGCGCACACCAGATCACAAAGAGGCCCTAAGCACTTGCAAGTTTCATACACCAAGAAAAGCTGAAGCTATACAGCACCCTTGGATGTTCATCCAAGATTTTATACATACATGTATGTATGCATGTTTAAACTACTTAACTTTCATGGTACTGAAGAAGTTCATTGATTCACATAAGTAACACACGCAACCGTGGTACATAGCTGGATGCTACAAAGTAGTGAGTAAACACACAAGTTGCTAAACCATGTGACTAACGTATTACAGAAGTCACTTAAAGAGAGGCAACATTATACCACTCTTACTCAGGCAGTATTTTATTTAACTGCTGATCATTCTGGGTCAGTCAGAAACCCATAGTCACTAAGTAATGCTTTGCTCCACAGGTGTTCATTGATATAAATTGGGCTATCTGTAGAATAAAATACTATTCATGAGAAATAAGGGAACCATAAAGCCTACTGACTTTACTAGCTCTTACTAGTAAGCAAAGCAAAAGAATTGTTATGCACTCCTAATAAGAGTAAGAAAATTTGGATCTTACTGAGAAAGAAATTATTTATTTGATTTTAAATATTAATATACTCAACTGGATATACCAAGTAATATAATATAATATTTAGCATGTGTATATATATCCATAGATATATACGTATGTATATATATATATAAACATAAAGTTTTAATAACAGCCTCCTGCTAGAGAATACTTGCCAAGAAAATGCGAGTGAAGAAATACAGTTCCATTGTACGAATTACATACCGTGAGATTCCCGTGGTTCAGTAGTATATTTGGAAAAACTAAAGCGAATATTCACTAGAGAACACTTACACAATCGTTTACTTTTCCCTTACTGAGGTAATGAAGAAAACTGCTTTTCTGAACTGACTAATGAAAGGAGATGATAAAGCAGCTGTTTGAATTCTGTATCTTTTTTCCACTGGCTATACTTTTGATTTCTAACTGTGCAATTTACTTTTCCAGACACAGGTTTCCTGGGGTGATTATGGATACAGTAGACCCAGAGAGGTGGGCTGATCTTTTACTATTTCTCCCTAAGTCTTTAGTTTGAATTTTACATGAGGCAGAAGTACAGGACCAGACACAAAGTAGTGTCTACATTCTAAATGCAAATCTTATATAAAATTTACTCCAGGGATGTGGAGATGGAGAATACAAAATGGATTTTAGCAATGCAAAATTATAGTGAAGAGGATCAGATTTTCCCATCTAGCTACTTTACTTCTGCGCCTTTCCTAAATAGAAACCAACCACTCTGTTTCATATTGTGTATTTGTTTTGTCAATACAACTACAAAAATATAATATCAATAAGTATGTTTAAACAGGTTGTTCATTAGGGAAAAATGAATTTTTCCTCATCTACTGGCTGGACCATCTCGACATTCAAAACATTCTGTGTAGATATTCAGGGAAAGTAAAAACAATATTAGATATACCAGTATGTGCTATGAGGAGTTATGGTTAACATTTCCCACAGTTGTCATAATGAAAACTCTTAGAGAAACCACAACACACCTTTTTATGGGAGGAAATTCCTCTTTTAGTTTTATATAGATCTCAGAAGAAAAAAAAAAAATCATGATTGATATTATACAGTGAACACTGTAAAAAAAGGAATCATATTTTCCATAGGGATTTTACACTACAATTTAATCTTTACTACTCAGTAGCATCAACACATGAATTAATTGCTTTATATAGACATTACATCGTTGTAGGAAAGTATAATTTTCTGTCTTTTAGTAACTATTACACTTGTCAGTGGGGAAAAAAAATGTGGAGTTTTTTTAGCATTCTGACAACTCCATTTTACAGTAAAAAAGTTGACATTACTTAAACAAGTGTCATTGAAAGTTATTTATTTTTTAAAGCATGAATTATAAATCAAATTATCTCCAGTTGTGCCCTAACCTAAACTCTATCCTGAAGTGTCACTTTTTGTTAAAATCAATTTCAGATTTTAAGTATTGCTCCACTCACGTAATTGAGAGGAACACAAATTCATGATAGGCATAAAAGGAAATCGTTTCTGTGACACAACTCAATAGTGGGTTGAGGATTAGTTCACAGTGACCTTGTACAGACAGCTTTTTTCCTTTTTTTTGTTTCCTTCCCTGCCCCCCCCCCCCCCCCCCCGCCCCCCCCCCCCAGCTATAAATATTCAATTTCTAGGCCATCAGTTACTGGAATTTTGCTTAACTTGCCAATTACTGATGGCCACTTCTATTTAGTTTAATACATTAGATTCAGCTGGCGACTAGAACATTCTGCGTTCACAAACCACAGGGTGTGGTAACTCCAAGGTATTATGAATTTTCTTTTGGTACATCAAGTGTCTACAGTGCAACTTCTCTCCCACAAGCTGCATACACAAAATGAGTCTGTGTCACTTCTGATACACTCAGCTCATTCCCTTATGAGTCAGAACAGCATATTAGGAGAACCACAGGATAAAACATTTCAAATGTATTTAATAGCCATTATCCAGAGCCTGCTTTCAATCCAAATGTTAAAAATCACTTTGGAACATACCTGTAGTATTTGAACATTGAGCTGCATTAATCATGAAGTAGAACTTTAAATTCAATCAACTGCAGCCAAATTCTGCCCTCACCTTCACTCTGCAAGTTCACCGCTCTGGAATACATCTTCTGAGTTTGGACTTTAAACTACCTGCTAAAAATTAAGTCATTCTTTGATCAGCACCCTGTATCCAATGGTCCAAATTCTGCCATTTCTTACATTCACAAAAGTTGGTAGAGGACAGTGTGGATATAACTGGCAGCAGAATGCAGCCCAGCTGTAATTTCTAAATAAGTTTTGGTAGGAGACAGAGCATGTAAGCCTTTCGCTATAAAGCAGTCATCAATATTGACTCAGGCTACTGGAAATCTGACTAGTTGTTTTGCTGTTTTATGACAGGATATAAGTTTTGTTAACATTTGGGGGTAGGAGGGAATCATCACATACAATTTCTTTCTATTTGACTAAGCAGAATTTTCAGCACTGCAGGTTTGGTCTTTTATGGGGAGAGGAGGAGGCAATGGGGCACCAATGATAATGTTTTGCATTAAAATATATATATATATTCTAAAGAAGGAAATAATAATAATAAAAAAAACATACATCTTGGAAAGATAGCTCATATTTACATACAGGATTGGAGGGCTATAATACACTGTTGCAATAGATGTCCTCAGCGTGTAGAGTTTCTCCCATGTCCTGCTAGTTACTGCAGATGATATGACTGCTTCAGAAACACCCTCCCCCTTCTCCACCCCAAACCAAAGCAAAGGGAAACCTGTGGAAGTGCCCACCTCAGATGACCTTCTGCGAAAACACCCCAGTGTGCCCCAAACATACTAAATGCCTGCCTGCACTCTCACATGTACCCCTAGCACTGCCATAACTCTGTTTCAGTGAGAATTTACTTTGGAATCACAGAGGCAAGACTGGTGTGACAGCACAACCAGACCCACCAGACGTGGTCTGGTTCCACTTTCATTAAGTCCACCTCTCTTTAGTGACTTGTGTTGGTCCCTTCAGTGGTGCTTTACAGCAGATTTCACTGCAGACAAAAGGTAAAGTAAAACCAGCGTCTAAAGTGAGGTCCAGGGTATTCTAAAAGTCTCCTACCTGAATTATGGACATCCGGCTCGGGGGAGCCTCGCTGGCGTTAGTCCCTTGCCCTGTGAAGCTGGTGTGGCAGCCCACATGTCCCTGGGGTACAGTCAGGCTGTTGGAGGCGGGCTTCAGGTACATCACCTCAGACCTGGGAGAGCTGAGGGGCAGGCGGGTCTGGTAGTCAAAGTACATGGGTGAGGTGGCCAGGGATGGGCTGCTCACCACGTTCATGACATTGAGGGGGCCCCGGCTGTCCTCGCCCTCACTGGGCACCAGCATAATGTCATTCTTGCTGATCTTCTTCTTCTTGCCCTTGCCCCCTCCACTGCCACTGCCTCCTCCTCCCCCGCCACTGCCTCCCCCTCCTCCCAGCTGAGGGTGGCTATACTCGGCAATGCGACAATTATAGGTGCGGATTTCCTTGTTCTCTCGCTTGCACTTCACAGCAATTGTGATCATGGCAGCCAGCAAGATGATGGAGACAGTGCTCAACGTCACGATCAGGGGCAGTGACAAGTCCCAGTGTGGTCGCCGATGCTGCTCTCCATTCACCTGCGGCTCACCAGCCTCAGGCAAGGGCCCCGCCAACGCTCTGACAATGAGCTTGGCCACTGCAGAGAGGCTGGGCTTGCCATGGTCACTGACTTTCACCACCAGTTCAGCCACAGGGCTGAGCTCCTCCCAGTAGGGGTGCAAGGTGCGAATCTCACCGCTAGTGGGGTCCATCTCAAAAAGGTGCTCCTCATTGCCTTCCACAATCTCATACGTGAGGCGCCCACTCTCCCCAAAGTCACTGTCCAGGGCACGGACGGTGCCCACGGGGTAGCCCACCCCAGCATTGCGTGGCACTTGCAGCTCGGCGGTGTCATTGATGAGAGCAGGCAGGACAATGAGGGGCGCATTGTCATTGACATCGAGCACAGTGACACGCACCGTGGCATTGCTTTCACGGTGCGGTGAACCTGAGTCTTTGGCCAGCACACGAAACTCAAAGTGCTTTGTCTGCTCGTAGTTGAAGCTCCTTAGGGCATAGATAGCACCATTGGTGGGATTGACGGAGACATAGGTGTAGATGGAGACATCTCCCACATGCCCGGGCAGAATGGAGTAAGAGACTGTCCCATTTTGGCCCAGGTCGGGGTCCTGGGCCAAGACAGATCCCAGATACTCTCCAGGGATGTTGTTCTCAGGCACCTGTAACACGTAGAGGTTCTTGCTGAAGTGGGGTGGGTTGTCATTCTCATCGAGGATCCGGACAGAGAATGACTTGGTGGAGTTGAGTGGAGGGTTGCCCCCATCACGTGCCACGATGGTCACATTGTACTCATCCTGTGCCTCGCGGTCCAGGGGCCGGTCGGTGACCACGGTGTAGAAGTTGTCATAGTTCTCCTCCAGGGTGAAAGGGACGGCTCCAGGTCCACCACCACCACCAAGCACCCGGCACTGGAGCTGCCCGTTCTTGCCTGAGTCACGGTCAGTGACCCGCACCAGGGCAATGACAGTGCCTGGTGGGGCAGCCTCACTCAGTGCTCCCTGGCGAACAGAGACAAAGCCAATAGTGGGTGCGTTGTCGTTGCGGTCAATGAGGCGGACAGTGACCTTGCAGTGAGCAGGGATGGGATTGGGCCCCAGGTCCCGAGCCTGGACATCGATCTCAATGAGGCCACTTTCCTCATAGTCCAGGTTGCCCTTGACACGGATGAGGCCACTCTGCGGGTCGATGCTAAACAGGTCGCGGACACGCTCGGGTGCATAGCCACTGAAGGAGTAGAGTACCTCTCCATTGGTACCCTCGTCAGCATCAGTGGCATTAAGGTCAATGACGGCAGTGCCCAGTGGAGCATTCTCTGGTAGCTCTACCACGTAGGAAGCTGCCTCAAAGATGGGGCTGTTGTCATTGGAGTCAATGAGGCGCACGTTGATCTGCACTGTGCCGGAGCGAGGCGGGTCACCGCCGTCCAGTGCTGTCAGTACCAGGGTGTGGTGACTCTGCTCCTCACGGTCTAACGGCTTCTGGATGACCAGCTCTGGAAACTTCGTGCCATCACCACGGGACTTCACGTCAAGGGAGAAGAGGCCGTAGTCATCACGAGTGAGCAGGTAGGTGCGCAGCCCGTTGTCGCCGGCATCTGGGTCATGGGCACTGGTGAGGGGGAAGCGGGTGCCTGGCGCAGCGTTTTCCGAGATGTCCATGTCCACTTGGTCAGAGGGGAAGGCCGGTGCGTTGTCGTTCAGGTCCTGGATCTCCACCTTGATCATGCAGATCTCCTGGTCGTTGGCGAACACCTCGAGGGACAGCTGGCACTTGGCGCTGCGCCGGCACAGCGCCTCTCGGTCAATGCGCTGCTTGGTGTAGAGCAGCCCGCTCTCCCCGTCCACGTCCAGGAGGTGCGGGGCTGAGTTCTCCAGCACCCGGAATGTGGACTTGGGGCCGCGGCCGCCGCCGGCGCCGCCGCCGGGAACGCCGCGCTCCGCGGGCAGCATCCCGCCGCCCGCCGCGCCCGCCGCCAGCCGCGCATCGCGGCCGATGTTCCCGATGACCGTGCCCGCTCCCTGCTCCTCCGGCACCGAGTAATTCAGGTTTTTCAGCGACAGGGCGCGAGCCCAGCAGAGAAAGAAGCAACAAATGGAAAGGTACATCCCCGAGCAGGGGTGGGGGTGGCAGCAGCTGCAGCGGCGACCAGGGTCGTCCCCGTCTTCTCTGCCTCCTGCGCTGGGTTTGTTCTTCCTCCTCCTCCTTCAGCTCTCTTTTCTTACCCCCCACCCCTTCTTTCTTTTCTTTTTTCTTTTTTTTTTTTTTTTTTTTTTTTTACCTTGTCTCTCCCCACCCCTATATTTTAAGTTCCTGAACCTGTTGCTCTAAAGCATCTGCAGAGACACAGGATGAGAGGCAGCAAATAGACCATGTAGCTCAGAGGGAGGGAGCAATCGGGGAGGGGGGGCGGGGGAGCTTCAGCAGTGTTTCAGCAAGCGCTTGCCGTGCTTGCAGTCCCCTCGCAGTTACTTTGGCTGTCCAACTTCGGCAGTGGGAGGATTTCAAAAATCAGGAAATTTGCAAAAGATCTTCTTCGGCCCAGGCGAAGAGTTCCCGATCCTTGAATCCCCGCAGATGTACAAAGGATAATAAAAATAACAACAATAATAAAAAATCGGCGGCAGTGGTTGTTTTTCTAAAAACTATCAAAAACATTTTTTTAAAAAAATATCTGTGATTATATATACATAGGAAAGAGGGGTGGCCACAGGTTTCTAAGCAGGGGCAGAAAAGCTTATTTGCTACTCATCGCTTGTGATGCGATTGATGGGGTGGAGGGGGTAGGAGAAACAGAAGGGGGGGGGGGGGAAGTCTTAGCTTGTTGAAACCCTCTTCGTGTGCAGTGAGAGGCAGTGAAACGGCTGATTGCACCGCGGGGTTGTTGGTTTTCAGGGAGTGTTTTGCTGCATTTAGAGATCTGATCTTGCATTGCTTGCGGCGGAGAGCTGCATCTAGCTGCCATCGGTATCCCCCCCCCCCCTCCGTCTCGTACACCCTCACTGTTTCCTTCGCGATTCAGAAGGCGAGGGAACGAGGACTGCAGGGCAAGAGGAGAAAACACAACACACACACCAAAAAAAAAAAAAAAAAAAACCACCACAAAAAACCCACGGCAAAAACTAGTGTCCCGATTTGTAGTTTCCTTTCTCTCCCCCTACTACCAGTCTCCCACTCGCCCCTTTTGTGGGGAAAAAATTAAGAAACCCACCAGCTGACCGTCATCGTTAGCAGTAAATACGTATTTTGAGAGAAATCATAGGCTGTGCTCAATCAGATGCACACTTGGGTTTCTTTAAGACAGGCCAGTAGCCGCCGCCACCACCACATCCTTTCTCTCCGTGTGCCTATGCGTGTGTGCCTATGCGTGTCTGAGGAGCTGCACTTTTCTCGATGCAGTTTAATTCCAGTTTGCTTTTCTCTCCAGCCGAGAGGAAATCAACAGGCAACCATGGCTGGACGCACAGATTTTTTTTAAAAAGAGAGAGAGAAAGGGGAGGGGGAGGGAGAAAGAAAAGCCACCACACACACTCTCTCAGTGTCTCGCTAAAAGGGAAACAGTCTCTGTATTCACAGGGCTGCGCTATCAAGTGCCTCTTTTCTTTCTATTCAGCATCTCCTTCCAATGACACTGCCGCCTAGTCCTCTTCATTTAGGGGATGGGAGGAGAAGAGGAAAAACAATCCTGGTGATGGATAAAGTGGGAGATCTTTTAATGGACTAATTCGCTTATATTAAAACCTACGCAGTTCCGCGATTGGTGCGATGCATTTTTTCTGCAGTCCTTTCAAGCTTTAACACTCTCACTAGGCATCTTGGTACAGGGGAGAAGAGCGGAGGCAACGGCGTTGCCCCTCTCTGATACACCTTTCCCAGCGATACGGTGTATAGGTAAATATCGGGGAAGGGTAGCTGAATTTTATTTCAGGTTCTGTTAACAACCAGAAATAAGTGAATGGCACATCCAGAAATGCAGGTGTTTTAATCTGCTGGATGATTCAGATCCAGCGGAACAAATCACATTCACTATCGCCTCATGTTCCTCCCTTCACAGACATTAGTTGCAGCTTCTTCCTAACGCTTCTCTGACTCACTCTATAGACAGGAAAAAAAAATTTAATCAGATTTATATTGGGGAGGGGGGAGGGGAGGGGGGGGAAAAGAAGGGGGAGGAATGTCGGATCCAGCTACACTTTTACTATACCTCTTTCTCCAGGAGACTGAGGATCAGGAAAACAAGGCTGTTATCCACTCACTGGCACAGAGGCGCGTCTGTCTCCTGCTTTGCTGAGTGTTTTTAACCACCTTTCCTCAGTGTTATGTGTGAAATAAATCAGAGATCTTTCATATTAAAAGAAAAAAAAAAACACACCACCAACAAAAAAACCATAGGTTCCCAATATATAGCTCACAGATTTAGTTCCGAGTCTCAGTTCTGCACTGTTTTTTTTCTCCTTTATTTGAGTCCGGACCCAAAGTACACAGTAAATTCTGCAACCTGTGGTAGAGAGGCTTTCAAAAGAAAAAAAATATTCTTCTCTGCCTCATTGATGGGTGGCCCCTTGCAAACAGACGGTCGCCAGTCTTAGCCAGACAGCACGCGAAACGAACGCCGATCCCCGATAAACCAGATCCATTTCACCAGCCGCCCGCAGGTAAGTGGAGAATTCAGCGAAAATTCAACAGTTGGAGCCGCTCTCTGCCTCTCTCTCCCCCCCCAAGCCCCACCCCCCCGCCTCCTCCTCTCTCCTCTCCGCCTCGCCTCCCTCACTGCAGCACTCGCGGGGCCGCCGCGCCGCGCCGCGCTCACCCAGCGCCGCTCGCCGACTGCCTCTATTCACCTCACGCCGCGGCTTAAACATTGATACGGATTCCCGGCCAGCCAATCGGCGGTGGCGGCGGCGACCGGCCCCGACGCCGGCCCGCCAATGGGAGGAGGCAGGCGGGCGGGGGGGCGGGGCCGCGGCGGGCGCTGGGTGTCATTGATTAGATCGGTTCGGTGGGAGACGCGCAACACGCCAAGGGCTCGGGCGGGCGGGCGGGTTGCGGTGTCTCGTCGCCGCGCACCGCAGCGCCGCGCCCCCAGCCCCCCCCGGCCGCGCAAGATTTACTTATTTATTTACTTATTTATTTCTCACTGTCCGTCCCCGTCCCGTCCCTCCCCCCCCTCCCCCCCCCCCCCCCCCCCCCCCCGTTATTTATTTTTAAGACATATTAACAAGTCTTCCGTGATGACGGGTGGGAGCAGAGGAGGGACGCGACGCCCCTGCACTCCGCCAAAGCTCGGCGAGGGCGAGGACTTGACTCCGCGGCAGGGTCCCCCCCAGCCGCCCGGGGCAGGGACCCGCCGCGCTGCCCCGCCGCCCCGGGGGCAGTGGCGTGCGTGTGTGTGTGGACGGGGAACCCCCCCGTGGCCCTGCGGGTGCCGCCCCGAGCGGGTCTCGCCCTCCCCGAGGGGCAGGTCCTGAGCCCGGGGGGCGCCCCCCGTTCCACCCGCGGGGCCGCTGTGCGGGGGAGGGGGGCGCGTTGGCAGCCCGGCGGTGCGGGGCTCGGGGCCGCAGCAGCGCCACCCCCTCCTCTCCCCTGGCCGCCCCTCCCGGTGCGGCGCCCGCCCCCGCCGCCGGCGCGGAAGGGGGGATGCCGGCCGGGGGCGGCGGGCGCGGGGGGAGGCCCGAGGCTGGAGAGGTGCGTGCTCGGATTGCCGGAGCGCCGGTCTCGACCCGTGCGTACCGAAATGAAGCTGCCATTTGTGAGCTGTGAGTGACGAGCGTGTAAGTAGCATGAATCATTTAGGGGGAAAAGCGAGAGAGAGAGGAGGAAAAAGGAAGCAACTCGAGCAATTATAAGACGATCCTGACGATTATTTTAGGAGCAGCTCTTAAAATTGATTCGGTTGAGGAAGGTGCTCTTTCGCCTTGCTCAATAGGATAACCTTCAGCCCTCTCTGAGTTATGATGTCCATAGGTATAATTTGACTTGGAGAAAGTCTTCCAAATTTATGAATTCAAATAAGTGTTCTTTCTAGACGCATCTTCTCGTCCTGAAGACCTCTTTGCAGCTTTGAAACGGATAGTTCGCCATGCAGAACGAGTCTGCTAGTAACCGTTATAAACCTAATACTGTGTTAAAATGCGGTATATAAATAAACTATACATACATTAGCGGCAGCGTAAAATCACTACTCTCAGACGTGCCAACTTTCAGTGCGAGAGCGACAGACAGACGAAATAACGGATATGTTTACAAACTGGGCTTTGCTTGCTGTGGGAGGGCTTCAGACTGGCTGGCGGGAGCCGCCGGGATCGGCGGAGGCACTTACCCGGTGGAGTGCTCTGTGAAAGCAGCACAACTCTAAAAATGTACCAAACACCAGAGTAAGCCCCTGAGCTAGCAGGGGACCTCGTTTCGTTGTACCGTGGTCATGTGCTTTCCTCTCCTTATCCCGTAGCCTATGCCAAACCTTCAGGATGGCTCAGGGTGTCCAGAGGGTATCCAGAGATTTTCTAGGCAAGTTCTGCTATCGTGGTGGGGGGGGGTGGGTGGGTGGAGGGGGTCATTGCCGTTGTGTGATGGCTCCCTCTAGCGTGCTACAGCTACTGCTGCACCTGGGGCATGTACCGCGCCTGCCTGCCCCAGGGCGTGCACGCGCCCGAACTCCAGGTTCCTTCCCAAGAGAGCAGGAGAGCACCAGCGGGAAAAAAGTTTCACTATTACAGTGGCATATACTATGTACTATATTTCTGACGACGTTTGTCATGGTTTACTTACGTTAAATGCCACAAAACCCAAGACGAATTTGAGTGTTTTGTCAGGAGGCTAGTGTCTCCATCGCTTTTTCCTCCAGCCTAGTGAATGCCCGCCTTTTTTTTTTTTTTTTTTTTAATATGACTCAGCATTACACAATAAATACTCTGACTCCACAATGAAGTCAATACATTTGAGGGCATTCTGCAGTTTGTAAAACAAGTACTTGGGACTCTGAATTAAGGGGAAAACCATATAACACTCTATCCAAGTAACTGGAGTCTTTGCTTGTAAAATCTGCCTTTTTTTACCAAACATCTTGCAGCTTACAACATCCCATTGATACCAATGACATGCATGGAATACTTAGAGGAAAGATAAAATCTGAATCACTAGCACTAGATCCTCAAACCTATGACTGACTACCAGGTGATGATCAGAAATGAAATGCTTACCTCTTGCTCTACATGTCACTGTGGTTTTTACTCTTAACTTCAACAGAGCTGGTTTTTAATACTTATTTTCAGGTATGGCTGATTATTAACAATTTCTAATGATTTATTGGAAATCATATCAGCTTGACATCTTTAAAAATTATGGTTCTAAAACCTAATAGAGACTTAGGTGCCTAACTGGAAAAAGCCAGATAAAAAATTATGCCTGCATATGAATATATGCGTCTGCAAGGCTGATGTTTGTTACATCAGACAGTTTATAACAACAAAATGGCATTTATTGATTTTAATCCACCTGTGCAAGTAATGAATATTTTATTTGTTCGATGATTTTACAGTATATCTACAATAGTTTTTCTGTCAAATTTGTAGCACAGTACATGTTTGATAGCTTAAACTGGCATCATAATTTTCTATACATTCATTAGGAAATTGCTGTATTTTTCACATAGAAAAGTCAGAAATGTTTGAAGGTAATGCCAATGAATGCCAATAATACCTATATGCTGTGCCACATCACTGGCTGTTGAATATATAGTGTACATGTACTGGGGAGCAAAAATGAAACAAAAGAGAAAAAAAAATTAAAAAGTGCTTATTTACAGTTTGGTGAGAAAGCTGTACTGTGGAGAGGCTAATACATAGACAAAATGTAAATCCTTAATAATAGAAATACACATCTTGTTTACAGTATCTGACAGATCAAGAAAAACACATTAAATGCACTGTACAGGAGAAGCTCGACAGTAGAACAAAGTCCAGTATAACAGCCCTAACTAACCTGTGTATGGAGGGGTTAAATTATGCTTTGGAAAACTACTTTTTGATACTTGAAATGTTTATTTGTTGGAAGCTGTAGTTTCACATCAATCAAAATAACACATAGTAATAGGACGCATCTCAAAACCAACTTTAAAAAAATGCTGATTAATCATGAACATAATGCAACAGTATTCAGACTTTTTGGGGAAAGTGTTCATAACAAAATCTAGTAGATTATTATTCTGTCCTCAGCAAAGACAGGTAAATCTACTTTCAAAAAAAAAAAAAAAAAAGGAAATAAATAAGAGATATCCTCAATCAAAAGTGTTGAGATGAAAATCTTTAGTCTCAGTGTGGAGGGTACTTAAGCTTAGCACAAAAGTCTCAGAACAAATATCCCTAAACAAATAAAAGAAAACAGGAAGGCAAAGAAAAGATCAATATAGTTAAATGTCAAGGTTCAATATTTAAGTTATTTGAGCCTAAAATGTATCATTGGGAAAGCCCAAATCCAATAATCTTGGAAACAATAGAAAGAAGTAAAATTAGAAAGCCAAGAAGGGAATTTGAGGAACAAAGAATCCATATATAAGAGAATGAATTACCTGCTAAAAAGCAAACATATGCTTTACCTATATTGGGAAGCCATGACAGAACTGGTGGGCCTATTAATTGGCTGGCTATAAAAGAAAAAGTATTGCAGAGAAATTAAATTTCTGTACTCTAGTACTCACAGCAAATGAAGACATTTCCTCACATCACCTTTTTTTAAGATGACGTGGGTGTGTACTAAGGTGTCAACAATGAGATACTTAAAGAGCAAAAAGCATCTTAACTAAATGGTAGTTATCAAGCATTCTTACAGAATCTGAAAATGAGGTAAATGAACTATTTAAAATATGCAGTCATTAAGATCAGTTACTATGTGTGAGGATTAAAACGTACAAAATCTGTCTTTTAAGAAGGCTATAAGGGTGATTAAGGAATTATGGTGTGACAAGCTTTACTTTTAGTAGTAGTATAAAATCAGTTAAAAATGACAATAAAAAATAGAAATTATACGACATCTAGAGAAGTGTAAGAGGACTGTCCAGAAACTCAATGAAATCAATAGAAACCTTTCCACTGATCTGATTCATCCCATAACAGCAAAGTAGTACAACTTACATAGATTAAAAGGACATCTCTTCCATTTATCAGTATTGTTTCAAAGTAGCAACAAAACAATAGATAAAAATATTTTTGTCACTCTGTGTGTAAGCAGTTTTATGTCAATTTAAATGTGAGTCCACACCAGCAGGATGTAGAAAAGAGGATAGTTGCTGAGAAAGGGAGTAAGAAATAATAGTGCAGTAGGTAAGGGAAAAAGAAGGTAAGGGGCTGTAAATGATGTTAGTGGGCTAATGGAGGGGCCAGGGTCCAAGAAGAGAGATGAGCAGGAAAAGTGTGCTCCAGTGAGGTGTAGGGCGATTTTAAAAGACTTTGCGCAAATGAAATTAGCAAGTAGGAGCTAAGCCTGAGATTGTCACTGAAAAAGTTGGTACCTATGGTTTCAATCTAGCTGGGAAGTATTACGTTTACAGTTCTACCTGTGTCATTTTGGAAACAAGCAAACACACACACACAAAGATTCATTAGGCTTACAGAAAGGGTGACTTGTTAGGCCACAGGTGAGTGGCTTAGGACTTGGATTCTCATGCCTCTCTTCAGGCATGTTAGCTGATGACTGTTTAGCACAGATACAGAAACTTTTTTTTTTCTTTTATCACAGTGAAAACAGGACACATTGAGATCAAACCCAGCATGTTTCAAACAGACTAAGTACAAGTTTTCTTAATGATTTTTAAAAATAAAGCAATTTCTTTAAGAGCAATCGAGCTAATGAAAACCATTTTCCTACAGGTGTGTCTCTTAATTTTCCACTACTGCCAGCTTCCTCCTGTGTCTTCAGTGATGGTTACCCTGCAGATGTGAGTGGCTGGCTGAGAAAGACATGCTGCTGGGCCAGGCAGCAGCTGCCTGGAAAGGTACAGCGGTGATTTTTCCTTCTCTCAGGGTATCAGTTTATCTCCCATACATACCCACCAACTGGAATGAAATTTAAACTATGATCACCTTTGAAATATCTATCCCACTTACAAAATTTATTGAAATTGTCCAGTAGGTCACAAAGTTACTGGGCAGAATGATGGAGCGACAAAGGTAATGGCCAAGTGAGTTGTTTGTTTCCTTACATAGCCTCCTTTAAAAAAAAAAAAACAACTTAGAACATTAAAAATTAAAACATTTTAGCCATTCTTTTATGACATGATGATAATCTAGGGGTATGATATGGCACAGTAATATGATCATATGATATGACTTGTCATGTTGTCATAATGCATGCACTTACATTAACAGTGAGATGAGAATACACTGTGTAAGTACAGACATTAGATTTTGTAACACAGAATAGAAAATATTTTCATTTTTAAATAAAGGATATTCTCTGAAGCATTTAGAAACTTTTCTGAAGCAAATTTTTTATGGATTTTTCTTAAACCTGGCAATTTTTGTTTTCATGGTAAATTGCACTAAACCCTGTAGAGATCAGCAATATGTTTTGTTTCACTGAATAGTGAAGTACTTTACTGATGAAAATCTGTTTTGTGAATTATTTGTGACAAATTTGTGAGAGATTAGAGTACATCCACCCTTTATTATTATGACAATTTAAATATTTGTTTAGAAATTGGTAAAAGTAATTACAATTTATTAAATACTTAGATTAGTAGATGGTGTTTAGTTTATCTGCAGTTATTGTAAGTTAATGTCTTCTATGTCCTTTAAAGATTATGTGGCAGTACAGACGTTTGTCATCTTGTTCCCTTCTGGGTTAGGCGGCACTCTGGAAAGGGGGGAGATTGTGCCTTTCTTGAGAATGCACGAGCAAAGACACTTAGAGAGGTGCAGGATAAAAAAGGAGAATGAGGAAAGGAAAATAAAAAGACCAGAGTGAGCAGAAATTCTAGAAAGTGCTGAGAAAAGCAGGGAAGAGAACTGCTATTCAAGTCTGAGAGGGGAAGGAAAGAAAATGTTTGGGCTTGGGGAGAGGACTCTGCAAACCTGTGGAGCTGCTGGACTGAGACTGTACATGGGACAAGCAGACCTGCTGACTCACAGCAGCATGAGCCAGGGATGTTCTCTGCACCTTTTCTGTTCTGTCTCACTTTGGTTGCTCCATGGATTTTTTTTTGGTTTTTTTTTTTGGGGGGGGGGGGGTAAAATCTGATCTTTAGGGTTTAAAAATTTTCCAGGAGTGTTGGTAGTGCTTGCTTTAAGGAAAAAGTAAAAGCAGATCCAGCTCAAAGATCTGCCTAAGTGGCATACATTGTGCAGATAGAAGTACTGGTACAGTACTGATAGAGAACAAAGTTGGAGAAGCCAAAATTAAAGTAATATTTCAAGAAGAACATATCTGATGATACAAAAGGTCAAAAAAGTCAAATAAAACGGGGGCCCTGGTGACAGTCTTGACAGGTGTATTTCCTGAGAGCAGTCAAATGCAAAAGCATGTGCTGCATGGAACTGTAAGAAGGATGCTCTACCAGTCTTTAAGATTATGCTTACTGAGATTAGGTATGGAACAAATCTTTTTCCTTCTCTTCATTAAAAAAAACAACCAAACAAAAAGATTAACCAAACAAGACTGCTGACCCAACAGAGTCTGAGGAAGCTTCTGGATATTTCTCATGTTTCTTATGCAGGAATGTATCTAATAATATGAAGATATTATATTAATAATGTTATTAGTAATAATAATTAGTAATTCAGAATTCCCTTCAGTGAATTCAGGAAGTGATCTCAATATAGTGTGTCAGTGGACCTCCTTTAAGAAGAAAATTGCTGCACCTTCCAAGTTACAATATTATTGAGAGCAGGCTGATACTGTTGTTGAGTCAAGTTGATCTCTGGCTAGCACAGCAGAGCCAATAATTTTTTTAACAGGAATATCACAGGCTTCCCACATGTCACACCTTCAAGCTGCAGGAGGCTTGAGTCACTTACTCAAAATATTTTCCCAAACTTTAAGCGTCAGGGTGTTGCTTCTTACGGAACGGTAGGTTTTTATTGTTCACTTTTCTAGTATTTCAGTATTACAGTTGCTTCAGAGCTAATGTTTACTGCCAGTAGCCAAGGAATTGTGGTAGAGCTCAATGTATCACTTTTTCCTCTTAAAGCACTACTTAGAGGTTGAAGGCTGTAACAACAGTCAGACAGGTCAGCAATTTAGTTGTGAAGGCAAGACCTGTGTCTTTGTGGAAATTCAGAGCTGGTGCTGCCACCTCCAAGTAGTGGCAGGAAGCAGAGGAATGAGGAAGACTCCAAAATAATTTACATGTAAAATACTGAGTATTCCCGAGCCACAGAAATTCACCTCTGCTAGTATTAGTTACTCCCCACATGGGATAAAGACATCGTGGTCTTTGAAACTTCTGGTTTCAAAGTGCAGTGCTTAGTTTCCTGAAGTGAATAAGCCTGAGCTATAAGTACAAATTAATCTCTGTGTATAAATTTGCAGGAGATAAATTTTCTACTGGAAACAAAACCAAATATAAAAAAGAAAAAGAAAAAAAAGAATTAAACCAGATTTCTGATTGTTGGTTATTTCCATATTTTTGTCATTTTAGTTTTTCTAAGTTACCATTTTGCACCCACTGACAACGTTGCAAACTGTCCCTAGGGTTTATGAATTTTTTTATACGTTGCTTACTAAAGATTCTACAAGCTGAATTTGCCTGTTATGCAACCCTTTTGTTTCAAAAGTATGCCCTTATTCAGTTATGCAGTTAGTAGCTCCACTTTAAACATGACTGATTGCAACACTGTAAACAATTCTGTTGCTAAATCTCACAGAGAAATGGAATCCCATTTACTCTCTCCTAGCTGCAATTTCTTAAGATTAGAAAGAAGGGGGGAAAAAAAACACCAAACAAACCAACCCCAAAAAACCACAACACCAAGTAACCCCAAGGTAATGAAATTGTCTCTACTCTCCATGCCAAAAGTCCAGGGACACAACTAGGAATAAATAATGATAAAAATAATAATGATGATAATAATAATAAAAAAAAATCTGTTGAGCCAGGCGTCCCACTTGTATGGTTGCCTTTTAAAAGGGAGCAGCATCTTTAGACTTTCTGTAGGTAAAAACCTTTCTTTGCTAGTTTACACATATATTTGAAACCAACCACTCAGTTTTGTTCCTGCTAACCCTTTTCATTTGTATCCTCCTGTGTGAGCTCCAACATAAACAAGACTCGTAAACAGCAGACTATAGATAAGCTTTCAAAATGTTATGTGGCATTTTACTTACATATCTGTCAAGTAAAAGGTTAGAATCTTCACTTTTTAAAGGAAAACATACCAATTAGCAGCAAGGCAAGGCTGTCTAGAGCATGAGGTTTTCAAAGTTTGACACGTCTGTAGATGCAACACAACCTATTTCTTTGTATGAAGGTCCCTTTCATTTTCCGATGGTGGGTGAGGATCCAGGGAGGGCCCCACCTCTAAGGAGTTTCCAGGTGCTCACAGGAATTACAAAATGAGGTTCTTTGCCTGATGTGTCCAGTATAGCTACAGCTGCATAATGGGGTAGCAGATGATTGCTTCACCTTGTTTGCCTACCAAACTGAGGACTTAATATTGGTTTCAGTGGCCTTAAGTGCCAAATAGGTTGTGAAACACTTCTATCCCCAGCACGCAGGAAAATAAGGAAGACTTGAAGGCTTTCTTCCTGGCATGAGCTAGTGGGACTGCAGGTCACAGTGAAAGCTGGAGAGTGATGGCAGCAGCCTGTGTGGGGCCACCAGTCCCTGTCCTGATGGGACATTGGCAGCCGGTGCTCAGGGACATGCAGGGCTTTGGCTTCATCCCCTCAACACATTGGCCATCTGAGATAAGCTGACCTGACAGTTGGCTGCCAGCACAGAGCAGTAGGAGTTTGTGCCCCCCTTAGAGCCAGGGGCAAGCAAGACAGGAAATTATATTTCTAAAAGCCGTAATTCCCTTCTCTGTTTGCTTCTGGGATGGTGCTGCTATGCATCCCCCTTTCTGCAGGCAAACTGTTGTCTTACAGTCTTGTCATAAGTGATTAGTCAGAATCCAGTGCTATAAAAAACCCAGAACCAAATGTAATAACCAAGGTGCAAAATTAACATTTAAAAAATCCTATAACCTGCTGCAAAAACATCCTAAAATTAAAATATGAAATACTGTGTCCTTGAGACCACTAAAAATGCTTAATGGATTTATCTGTCTTTATGAAAGATTTAAAGAGGCTTGATTTTTTTAAAATTGCAATGTGTCCATGTCCTGGAAGTAAAGTGCTTTAAAGCAACTTGATGAGTACATAAAATCACGTGTAACTCTGGAAATCTAAAAGAAAAAGTACATGTTGTTGGATTACCTATGTAAAAAATAGAGAAAGAAAGAGAAACAGAAAAAAAAAACAAACATGCAAATGTAAATCCTAGTTAGTATTTCTATTGTTAAGTTTTATCTGTTAGGTGCCAAAACAGTTTTTAGTTTTATACAGGAAAGTGTATTCATGGCTGCTGCCCTGAGGAATTTATAGTGTCAATAAATTAACATAAATGAATTGCTACAATTTTCGTTTTATTATAATATCTTAAATAGTTAGCAGACTTAACAGCTTTACATACATCTAGAGATAACATCTGAATTGCAAATAAATCACTACAAAATATATGTTGCAGACAGTTTTTATTTAATGTGCACTGTCATTAAGTATTTAAATGGCTTACTTCTGCCATTTGCCTGTTCCACTAAATGTGTCCACTGTAGTGTGTAAAGGGGAGTGTACTATATTAAGACAGCTAATATTTTAAATTAAGATTTGGTCTACACTACAGGTGTTTAATTTGTATCTAATGAGTCAGTTACATTACTAAAAAAGGATAGTTATTTTAAATATATTTATTCAGATGTAGGGAATATATAATTGATTTTTATTCTTTTCTTTACTTCTGTATCTCTTAATAACTAGTTCCTGTTTAATATGTAGTAACTGCTATTAAACCTGAATTAAATGCTTTTTGGAGTATTGCTATTTAAAGTTTCACTGAAGAAGTAAAATTTACTTCTTAATTAACTATTTAATTTAAATGCTAAAATAAGGGTATTTAAACATCCCTGGGGCACAAGAACATGCCATTTTTTTGCAGTGAATGATGACCCAGCATCAGTTATATTCTCATTTCTGTAATGGCAAGGCCATACACCCTCATTGCATGGGAAACTCTGGCTGACAGGGTGCTGCAGTGCGACTACTCTGTAACACTGGCTGCCACTTGACGTGTGAGAGCATGAAGTCTGTCTCAGGGTGTATCAGTCAAGTTCAATATCTCACCCTTATCTGAAGGTGCTTAATGATTCAGGGTATTAAAAAGACTGAGTCATTTGTGAAGACTGTGGTTGACGATTTTGCTTTTTTGTCCTGGTAGAGCAGTTTGCCATAAATATAATTCATCTGGAGAAGGACCTGACACCTTTGGTGGACAGATCCGATACAGTGGAATGAAATCCCATGAGAAACAATGACCATTTCACACCTCGGTAAGTTTCTGCTTTAGGTGCAAAGCTTTTCTTTTTACTTAGCTTGCTTTAATGGAAATGTATAGCAAAATTTATATGTTGGAAACTTTAATTTATTAAGACAAAACACTGTTAAAACTTTTTCTCTTTGAAGCAAGGATGACAGAACAAAATTAAAATAGATTAATTTTTACTGCTTGGTACATTAAAATTAGATGTTGTTTTGCTGTAGTGATGTATGTCTATCAAAATCCTGTATGTCAGAGAAGAAAAGACCACATATGACCAAAAGAAAGATAAAGTCACTTATAGTATATGGTGTCAGGGACCTAAGCTGTATGAAATATATTATGTCACTAAAATGTCTGAATTGAGACATTATTAAGCTCTTATTACAAGACATAATCATACAGAAAGCTGCTGAAGAAGTGCATTTTAAATTGCTTTGCTATATTCTTCTCTAAGAGAATGTGGCATTCCTGATCATTGTCTCTCATCTTTAAAGTCTGTAGTCATGTTAGTATAACATCCACTTCTTCAGCAGACGTAAATTGTCTCTAGAGTGTTATGACTGTAATCCTCATCCTGCTCTCTTGCAGAACTTTGCCAAGTAGCTACTTGTTGAGTTTTTCTACTAAAGGATCTTCAAATCACAGCCAGATTTTAGCCTTTACCTACATGATCATCTTGTTAACATTTGGCCCAACGTGATGCAAAAATCGACGAAGTCCCCAAGGAAGTGAAGTTATAGAGAAACACATGTAGTTCATTAATGAACTTTAAATCACAACTTCTTTCAGGTTTTTTGTTTGGTTGGTGGTTTTTTTTAAATCAATAAGTGAGGAGAATTCTAAATTTTAGCTTGTGACCATTCTTAAGCATTTCATATAACAAGCTCTTTCGTTTACAGACTTTATGGGAGAGAGTTCATAAACAGGGGCCATTGTTTATTGTCTTGTAGTAAACAGCAACTGTCTCAAACAGTACCCTGGGAATTGGGCCCAAATCTCTGAAAAGCCACTTATCATAAGTAAGTGCATAAAAGAAAAATTGTAAAAAATACAGAGTACATTCACAGGAGGATTTTGAAAGACCTCAAAGAGACCAAATTGTTGTCTATGCTGTCAAGCTCAAAGAGTTTAAAATAAATAATACAGAGTTACAGCTGGCAGAACTAAGCAATACATCACTAAATATCCACATATACAAAGTGTATAGCCTCTACTAAGAAACTAAAGTTCATTTGCAGATTAATATTTAATCTCTTTATTCTGTGAAAGTATTCTTTTTCAGTGTGCTCATTTAGAGTTGAAGGTGTGGGTTCTCTCTGGCAGATTCTAATCCATATATTATTCTTACAGTCAGCAGACCAAAAAGAAATACAACGTTTATTGTTCACACTTGATCACATGAAGGAAACAAAGATGGTTAATAAACAGAGTTAGGCAAATGCTAATACTTTTGGGGGACTTTCTGTTGTACATGACTGGCATGAATTTATAATTATTAAATCACTTCATGATCGGCTATAGTATAATCAAGGCCTAACTCTTACCCTGCTTAACAGAACAAATTCTCATTGGGCTTCACAGGCCTTTTCTGGTATTAAGCATGTTTAAGCAATTAATTAGGAAGAAAACAATGATAAAAGCATGTGCTTTTTCCCTTCTGTGGGGTAAATAGCAGGTGTCAAGACTAACAGTAATGCAGCTAACTTTTCTAATGTACCAGGACAATTGTTGGGAGTGTTGACCTGCAGAATAAACAAGTATTGAGATTTTATAATCCTTTCTAAATGCCGCAGCACTGAAAATCACACAGAGACAAAATTGGAATGTTAAATTGAAAGATGCTATGTTCCACAGCAACAAGGAAACCGAGACCCATGAGGGAAGGACTAGTGATGACTATTGGCAGATCCTAAACAAAGGCATATACCTTTAAAGTAAAAATGTCAGAATCTCTTTACATCGTTGCTTCTGTCCATACAACACTTTTTTTGAAAAGCATACATGAAAATTCAGTTCCAGCTATACTTTGAGTAATTTGCATTGAATAAATGTGTTCAATTTGTTAGAAAGGGAGTCCAGGAGGCAGATAACCCAATTCAAACATGGGGAATTATCTTCATCCTTCTGAAATTAGATAGAATTTTGCCATTGATTACCATGGCAGCAAAAGTACACACTGTGATACTGAAAATATGGGGTGGTTAAGTCTAGTTCTTAAAATAGTTGAGTACAACAATGATTTAGTTTGCAATCAATAATTTATAAGATTTTTACCATACCAGCCAGAGTAAAACTACCTCAGTAAAAGGTAATGCAAACTATTTAAAATTAAGTATGTAAGTATACTTGGCTGCTACACTGAAATATTGCTCTAATTTGGTTCAGAGATATGCTGAAAAAGTAGCCTTTTCCAATGGGTTTTGATTTGATTTATTTATTTTTTCCTAAATAGATACTTTCAATCAAAATATTTAGACGACTTATCAACACTGACTCACTAGCACCACAAAGTGGAGAGTAGAGTCTCTGGTATATTTTTACTACCTGACATTAACAGGTGTGATCAAATTTTAACAAATGTGTTTTAACTGTAGATGTAAACATTTCTAGCATTGTTGCTGTGTTTCAAAGAAAGAATAGTAAGCAAACTTCTATCAGCATTGTTAGAACAGATAGATGGGTGGCATGCACTACAGTCTATGTCTCCAGATGCATGGAGTGTATGTCACAAATAATGTGAAAGCATGTTTGGATTTAGGCAGCTAGTGATCAGTGTAACGTGTTGAGCTCTCAAGCAGATTAATTTCTATATCACTTGATGATGACACATTTTTATCTCTTTTGCTGTTTCAATTACTTTGATAAATTGGGAAGGGGGATTGTTTTCCCACAGTAGCACCAGATACAGAATTTTTAAGTGGATTTTTTTTTTCTCACTTAACTCATATACATGTTACAGTTTAAGAAGCATACTGCTAATTAATCAAGTTAATTACACATCAAGATGTGAACCTTGTGTGGCCAGGCTTTTTTATTATTTTTTTTTTATTTCATCTCTTCTATTAGTTTTTTTCATAGCTAAGCTTAAAGAAATGGATTACATATACCACATTTGCTTTAGAAAGAGTTACTGATCTGCTGCTGCAAGTTTTTGCTTCCATTTCTCACTGTTTCTGCCAATGAAACTGAAAACAGTTGCCCTGAGATGCTTCTGGCAATGTATCATCATCATCAGTGAAGACTTACAGATGTTAATTTAACTGACAATAGATTATAGAATCTCATTGCCTAATAGATGAATTATGGTAAAGTTTTGTATGATAAAAAGCTGAAATGCCCCTTGCCTGAGGGAACTCCTAGGAATAAAAGGTTCAGTTGTGTCTGTGGCTTTTTTTCTCTTTTTTTCTTTTTCTTTTCTCTCCTTTTTTTTTTTTTTGAGAGAGAGAAGAGAGATCAAACTGCTGCCGTAAAATTTCCCCAACACTTTTAATTGATATAAGCCTTGCTTATGATTTCTTTCCACAGTCTGCTTTCCTCTTTTTTGTTTTACAGATTTAGGTATGCCTGCCTTTTTTTGCAGTAGGAGCTGTTTGGTTGAAAGGCAGCATATTTATTTCGGAATTAACTATGGCTCAAGCCTCTTTTGAGAGTCACAGAGCTCATAGCATGCTGTCAGGGGTCTTGTCTTAATGAGAATCAAAAGTATGCTTTAGCCCCTGATAAAGTCCAAGCTGTGGCTTAAATATGTATCAGCTGGTTGTGGTCAGCCTTCAAAGGCAAGGCAATCTGGTGAGGGAATCAAATTTGTCAAGTATATGTGACTCAAGCATAGTAACCACTACTTCTTTTCCTTTGCTTGAGTATAAATCTGGAGGAAAAGAGAATTGGAAACATTTCTGTTGTTCACGTAGTCTGAATATATTTAAATGCTACTTCGTATGTTTATTTACAGTGTGGTGCAAGATAACAAAGTAAATTTCATAATTATTATTTCTTCAATGTCATTGCTAGACCTGCAACTTCACAAATGCCTTGTATTTTCAAAAACAAGACTTGCCCCAAAGCACTCATAACCAAATTTGCACAGAACACATAAAGAGACCTGAAAGAAGAAAGTGTGGTTGGTTGGCACGATGAAGCAGAGGGGGTATCTTAGGCACTGAAAACAGTTTTGGGAATAGAAATTGGAAGTCATGCATGAGATATGGATACTCACAGTAGGCAGAACTGCATCTGAGCCAGGAAAGTAAGGACTCAGTCCAGTGGTAGGCTAAGGCAGACTCTTGCAAAGCCTTAAAATTGCAGAGGAGAAATTCGACCTTGTACTGTAATGAGATGGAAAACCACCTGAGAGACTGAGACATGAATTGACACGATCAGAGTAGTGAACAAGAAAGATAACCTTGGCTGCAGTGTTTGGAGTGGACTGGAGAAGGGAGATTACAGGGAAGAAGGTTATACTGGCTAAGAGGTCACAGCAGGTTAGAGATAATGAAGGCATGAAGCAGGGAGGAAAAAAAGATGAATAACTGAAGATGCTGTAGATGGTGAAAAGGTATGATTTGGCCAAGAAGACAAAATTTGGATATTTGAAAGTTGATGGTTATGTAAAAAAAAAATATTCAAGACTTTTGCTGTATTTATGTACTATTCTATTGGCATGCTGCAGCCAGCTTGCTGTAGTAAAAGTCACAAAGCTATCTAGACCATCTATATCTTTATCTGTTTCTACACATTCACATGTATTGATAGATAACTATTTTTGTATTTTGACCGTAGAGAGCAATATGGAAATCAGATGACACAGGTGTTTTTTTGGTGACTCTACCACTGACTGGCCCTGCGATCTTGGACAGGTTATTTCTGTTTGCTGTGCTACAGTTTCTTTGTCTGTAAAACAGTGAAAGCAGTTCTTTACTTTCTTTTGACATGTATAGATGGAAAAGAATAGATACTGTTCAGTGGACTTAGAATTCTCTGTAGAACTCAGTTAGAAGATGCCCACAGGCCATCAGGCCGTCCCACATGGTCACCTTCACAACCACAACTGGGATGCGGTGGTCCCTTTATAGTGGCAGCATATCAGTTCCAGGTGTTGGAGGGGGTCCAAATGTATTTGGGACTGTCCTGGTTTCATCTGGGATGGAGTTAATTGTCTTCTTATGAGCTAGTGCAGTGCTGTGTTTTGGCTTTGATGTGAGACTTTTCAGCTCCTCAGGCCTTGTTAGCAAAAAGGCTGGAGAGGCACAAGGAACTGGGAGGGGACACAGACAGGTCAGCTGACCCAAAGTAGCCAAAGAGATACTCCGTACCATGGGACATTATGCCTGGTATATATATCAGGGGTTGGCCGGGGCAGGCGGATCATTGCTCGGGGACTGGCTGGGCATCAGTCGGTGGGTGGTGAGCAGTTGCATTACGTACCACGTGCTCCTTTCTTCCTTTCCTTCTGGATGTTATTCTTTTCCTTCCCCTTTTCATTATAACTTGTTGTCATCATTGCTATTATTCTTTCATTTTTATTTTGATTCAATTATTAAATTGTTCTTATCTTAACCTTTGAGTTTTACATTCCTTTCCAGCCCTCCTCCCCATCCCTCTGGGTGAGGGGGGAGTGAGTGAGCAGCTGCGTGGTACTTAACTACCAGCCAGGGTTAAATTTCGTCAGGGACCCACAGAGAAAGTTGAAAAAGACTGTGCCCAAGTATGTAGTTTTGACTAGAGGTATAAGAACTCTGCTGTGTTTGAAGCCATCGTAATAAAAAAGTATTTGTGGACGCACTTCACCTAGCAGTTTTCTTTGGGGATTATGCATGGCTTTTGAAACATGTGCTATCAAAATACAGTGGCAGTGTTCTTTCCTGAGAATGCTCTATTCAACATGCCAAAGGACTTTTTAAAATATTGGTAAAATAAGACATAAAGCAGACAAAATAGTTGTTGGGAATTTCAGCTGGGAGTACCAATATATTTGGAGTGTCACAATTCTAGTTCAGAAAAACTGCAAACAAATGATCATGCCATAGAAGACAGGAAAAAAATCTAGCTGGTAGATTAGCCATAAGCCTAGAAAGCAAGAGCACCTCAGCAGTAAACAGAGACAGAATAGTGACTATAATTTTTGCTAAATCACGGTTAGACTGATGAGTAAATAAAAAAAAAAAAAAAAGGGTGGAAGCTGGTAAAGGACACTATTTCCTCTGAGACACTCTCTTGCCTTAATGGTCTTCTTTGTACTGCTAGTGCTGAAGCTAAGATCCCAAGAGGATGAGGAAGAAGTGGGAGGTCCTTCACCATAGCACTGAAGGTGGTTATAGCTGCCAGTTATTCCCCAGCTGAAATTCTGAATTAGTCAGAATTCCTGTGGAGGTAATTTCTGTGGCTCATTCCTCCTGGTTTTCTTCCTGTAAGCTGTGGTTACAGAAACCTGCTTGCGACAGCTGCTGTGCAGGTTAGTCAATATTTAGGGAAAAGAAATAATTAAAGATTAATAGCATTTAAAACATTAACTGCAGATTAAAATAACGGACCAGTAAATCACATGTTTTATTTTTACTATAGGAAGGCATATTGTTGAAAAACAATGGAATAATTTTCATCGAGCAGTAAATTCTTAGAGGGATAAATTCAGGACGAGATCTTCCCAACATAGCAAAGGAATACATAATACAGAAAAAAAAATCTGATTAATGTTTAAGATACACTTTTTAACTTTCTAAATTAAATTGTTGCCATTTGCTGCTGAGACAATTAGCAGGTGTCAGTTAGAAGACACAATAGATTATGTGCCCAATTACTTTCTCTTTTCAGACAACAGTTTGCAGTCACAGGAATGTGTGAGGAGGTTTAATCAAAGATTAGAACTTTTTAATTAAATAGGGCCGTATGTGACTAGTCATTTGACATTAATTACTGTTTTAGTTGGATTCCTTTTGATTTGTAAAAGGCCCTGAGCACTACAAAAATTGTCACATCATAGGAACTGCTGATTATTAAAACAAAAAGTTTTCTTCAGCAGCCCATCACTCTCCTGCAAAAGATTCATAATTTCAAAAGTGAAACGGCTGCCTTAGAGGAGACCAGTGAGTTTTAAAAGCAAAAGAGCAGATGGTACTTCAACTGACTCCCTTTAGAAGGGACGGTCTGAAAGTGCTAAATTGTAATGATTGATAAGGTCTTCTGTCAATGCTCAGCAAAACTTTCAAGGGGCTGAACACCTGGCATGAGTTTCATTTGGAGTTTTAACTAGTTGACTACCCTTTGGGGTGTCTTAAAGCTAACTAGCATCACTGATATTAATAGAGGACATCAATCAAAATGAAACACTGTAGTAGAAACTGATCCGAGACTTCAAGTAATATTTTAATTTGTCGGCCTGCAGAGAGGAGGGATAAATGTTAACAGTGTCCTTGTGTGATAGCTTTAAATTCAAGTCAATGGTGGTATCAGTGTTGGCAAGTCATTCTTTTGTGAGCTTTGCTTTTTCATATACTCCACTTATTCAGAGTAAACTGGGAATAGTGACAATGAAAATCCTTATCTGAATAGCCTGCAGAAAGAAAAGGGGGGAAAAAAAGAGACAGATGTAAAGACAGCAGGAATAATTCTTAGCTCATGTGAAGATTAGGGGTGAACTTCACACAAACACACAGTCATTTTGCCTTTTGTGGTGAACTCTTGGAGAGATTTGAGCTGGGGTAGTATGTCTGTCTGAAGGTAAATTAAGAAAGCAAAATCCATCCCCAACCTGCAGCGCTACAGTGCAGCTTCTGCACATGGGACTCGGGTACATGCACCTGCAGCTCCTTTCTTAGCCTGCCGAAATGGTGTCATGTGCCAAGCTACTGGGTCTGTCTGCCACAGAGCTTGTTCTTGGGGATCATGGAATGCCTGATACTCAGGGTGGGCAATGAATATGTCATGGAGAAAGTTTGGAAATGTTTGAACCAGTGATAGTCAGATTGCCAGCAATGCTAAGTGCAACTGTGGACCCTGTATGCCCTGTTTTACCTCAGTCTAATCATGTAGTAAGTATTAAATCAGCAAAGCAATTCAACCCCCAAATTAACAACGCACATTGTACTGAGGGTCTTTTGTGGGCTGAAGTATTGACATGGTAGAAAGAAATAATATTACTTGGAATTAGCTCATCTCCATGAATTGATACCTGATTTACTTGCAAGTTAGCTGGTTCAGGCCATCAGCACAGGAGGCTAATCTGCAGTTTGAATAACAGTTAAACAGGGTAAAGTTACTTGATGGAATACTGAAGTCCAGTTTATGATCTGGACTGAAACTCAACGGACCTGGGTTCATTTTTCTGACAGTATTCCTATTTGACTGTGGAAAAAAAGTCATTTAATTTCTCTGTAATTCAATTTCCTAACCATAGAAGATGGCAGTGCCTTTCTACTTCACTTAGTAGATGGTAGGACTTTGAAAAGGTATCTGTTACTGGCATTGGTACAGTGTCTGGGATGAACAGGTGCTCCTAAATACTGCTATTATTTCTAGATTAAATTGTATTTATGCCTGTTTTTCTAGTTCAGCCTCCAGCCTGCTACAGTCTGGAAATCACTACGGAAACTGTGGTAGTAAATGTGGTATTTTGCAACTGGTCTTCATACCACATAGGTTAAATCCTTTTCTAAAATATCTATGTCACGGTGTATTTCCTATAGGCTTGCAGCATCTCTTGAAATGGACAGAAGTGTTCACTCCATTCAGATAAAAAGTTTCTATTTAAAGTGAAAAAAACTATCAATTGTGTATGAAAACAAGCACTGTAGGAAATTTTAGTTCTAGAATGAATGGAAAAAGATATGCTTTATTATTTAAGAGATGCTGTTTTTCAAGAAAAAAAAAACAACACTGAGAAGAAACACAAAATTATCATAGTATTTTGTATTCACTGCATCAGTTATTTCCCAAAGAAAGCCTATCAGTTAAAATGATGAATTTTAACCTTTACCGATTCTTCTAGAGAACATTCAATTTATATTCTTCAGGCACTTTGCTACTTGTTCACCATACTGATGCAAAATTATTGTTTTTGTAATATTTATAAAGATCTAGTTACAAGTTTTCAAGGACATATTTCATATTTTTTTTGAATCTAAACCGTCTAGTATAAGTTAAGATAGAAATGGAACAAAAAGGTAACATATGGTACAGTTATCTACTTTAATACATTAATATTTAAATACAGTATTATACTGAGTACAAGTCTGGTGGTCAATAGAAAATACAAAGGTCACGTTATCACAGAGTACAGAAAGCTTTAAGAGATGAATACCAATGGATAAACATTTCTGCATAGAATCCTTTCCTTTTTTTCATTGTTCCTATGAGATCAAATAATGTCCATATGAAATCAATGACTTCAAACTCCCTTTATGAAATCAATCCTGTAAACGTTGTTGGCAGTACTAAATTTGAAAAAACAAACAAACAAAAAACCCAAATGAGTTTGAATGTAGGATGAAATCTGAGCTTTTCTTAATTTGTGTCTCAGATAACTTCTGTAGCCATGATGTCGGTTTTTCTTTAGGCACTCTGGGCTTCTGAGCATCATTCTTAAGAGAGCAGTAGTGTTACAAATTAGTATTGCAGCCTTCGACTACTGCTGCAGCATTGCAGAGTTAGATGCTAACCTTGCTGTCTAGTGTAAGGGTGTGTTGGGCTGACAGGCCTGGGATACAAAGCTGCCAGCACATTTGAGGTGTGCTCAGAGGTGGTGAATAAGAGTGCCAGGAAAAAATGGGACATTTACTTGCCTGCTGTAAAGATCAGTTTCTTACTAAGGTTCAAAACGAAATTATTCAGAGATTTTTTTTTCTTGTTTAATTTATTTTTATTTACTATTCAAAATTATGTTTATATTCCTTCAAAATTAGTGGGCCATGTGGATTCCCTCTCTATGGGGGTTTGGAACATTCCTGGAGAGCATCTGGGCAAGCAGAGAGATAGGGAAGTTCTGGGGATTGCCAAGGGTGAGAGGAGTAGGAGGAGGCAGTGACAACTTTCCTAGTTGAAAGACTGTTGAAGCCTGGATTTTCTGTGTTTTCACTCTCCTTCTCCCTTGATCACTCTAGGGAAAAGATCTAGATGGGTCCATCTCAAAGATCTGACTGATTTGAGGTTCTGCCAAAGCTCTTGTAGATATTCCAGTATAGCTGAAATACTCAGAATGTGTTTCAGGCTTTGCTATGAGTACACTGAGTAATGTCTATTTTATGAATTTTGAATCTAATGATCTAGACACCTACCAATTTAGTGCTGTCAAAAGTTCAGTGTTAATACGCATGGCCTCTGGCAATAGCTTAGTTATAGTGGGGATATTACCAGTGGAAATGTTAGTCACCTCCTAAGTGATATCAGAGATTGGTACAAAACCTTCACATGTGGATACCTAAATTGGTAGTTGTAGCCTAAGGATGAGCTCCAATGGAAACCTTGTGTGCCAGTGTAGGTTATTCACTGTGTCCTGGGAACTGAATTTTGCTGGATCAGGCACCTAAGAATGGAATATACAAATTTTAGAGCGCTGAGCGGGGAGATTTCAAGATCAGTTAACTAGAAACGATAAACATAGGTGTCTAAACACCCTTTCCCTTCCAATTTGAGAACCTAACTGAGATATAATTGCCTGGATGAGGCTGAACCTTATTTAGGAGTCTGCCTCGCCACACAGTATCTTGGTGGTTAGTGATTGCCACAGAAGCTGGAGATCTGGAATAAAACCATTTCTCCTATTTCATAAAGTACTGCACTGAACAGAGAAGAGTAGACTTTCATTCTAGTCTATACTCTTTCCATACTCTTGTCATCACCGTAAGTTTTTTTACTTAATGGCAGCTTAATGTAAACTGGGTAGGGAAGCCAGTACCCAGTTCCCCCTTCTGTTGAGTACTTCAAGCACTGTGCTGTGTTGTTCTGCAGCTGTTATATGTGAAAGTGGGATTCCTGCTTGACACTCACCTTTTGAATTCACTTCAAGCTCTTCTGGAGAAAAACTTTGATTCAGTTCTTTCCTAAAGTTAGTCTGTATTAAGTTTGAGAATGTGATTTAGAATGAACAGCAGTTGATTTGACTATCAATCATTTAAATATTTTTTAACAAAAGTTACTGTGCATTTTTTCTACATTTCATTATTGTGCAGTGGGAAAAAAACCCCAAACTATCTGTGACAATGACAAGTGCATAGATCCATTTTAAGCTTGGCTAACTGACACAGGAAATTTTCTATATCTGTAAGTAGATAACCAGCAACTTATTCATCCACATTAAGAATGAACAAGCAAATGAAATAAAAATTTCCCTGCAGAATTAAAAAAAAGTTCTCAGTTTGACAGAAGGGATGAAACTATAAGACAGTAACATTGAACATAGCGATTTTCTACTGCATTTACCTCAGGCAATAGCACAGTGATATTTAAACAAGATAGTAATTATATGAAAGATGTCAAATAAAAAACATTAAAAATTCAAATGTATATAAGAATTTGTGAAAAGAAAGAGATGTGTTTGTTCTCCTAATTTACATAAGTAGCTAACACAAATCCAAAGACAATTTTTTTCAAGATGTCATAAGAGTTGTGGGTTTAACTGGTATGTCTTAGGTAAAAATTGAGAGTTCTTAGATATAGATGTACATCAGTGTCTCCCGTTACATGTCAAAGTCAGTACACAGTAAGTCACTGTATTTCTAGGGAGATTTTTCACCCTATATTTTTGCCAGCCTCGTAATTACTGAGAGGATGGCTGAAGAATACCTTTTAATGCCTTGCATGTTCTACAGGGATGGTAGGTGAAGAATTGTGCCATAGGAACACACCCCCTGCATTTCAGTATAGGACAAGACTTCAAGTCTTTTCTAAGCTTTTCTAAAGTACCCCATCTAAGATGTTTATACTGCAGGGGACAGATGGCTTGGATTAATGGTTTCGCCCTGCAAATTCACCCCTGTTGTACTATACTGCTTCCTAGTGTAGACATACTTACTAATCCCTAAGTTTTCCATCCAACTATTCTAAAATCATTAGATTTTCATGTATTGTTCATGGGCTGCTACTGGTTTTGGATATTTTCTTAAAAAAAAAAAAAAATTTCTTCCTTAACCTGCTAAATTGGTGTCAGGTACAATTGAAGAAATAGGATATCTCAGTGACATCCAGGCAGTGACATATCAGAGCTGCCACCTGTTTGCATATCTGAGGAGGGTTTTTTTTCCTCAGGGCAATCTCTATTGCAATTCAGATCATTGTCTGATAACATCTGAAAATACTTCTGTGAATAAAACCAACAAGGGTTCATTCCTTAGAGAAAAGCTTTTGTTTGAAGGAAAAATACTAAGATCCAGAAACCTCATCGATGGCAATTTATTGCTATTCCATTGATGACCTTGGCATAAATGTCATGAACTCCAGAGCATTAGGAGGCATCACCAGTTCAATGGAAGATTTTGATATGTGAAAAAATGGATTACCTGGATGACTGTATTGTAGGAGAATAGAGGATACTTGTGTCAAGTGCAGTATCATTATCTTAGAGAGCAATAAACTGTGAGCTAAATCAGATGGGAGTGAAAAAAAGTCAGAGCTGGCTGTAATAGTCTATCAGGGAACAACACTCCCTCGTGAAGCAGCTCCCTCAAAAGGCAATTACAGCCCTAGTATGTATCAGGTAAAATTACTTCAGCAGAAACAGTAGAAACAGAGAAATAATAATGTCTTCGTACAAGGAACTCCTAAGTTTGAAGTTTTAGTTTGTATCGAAATCTTCCAAACTGCTGAAAATATTCCTCTGTTCTAAGACTTGCACATTTTGTAGGGTTCCCTTTTCTGAGAAGCAGATGACATGGTGTCTTGGGAGACTTGTCAGAAAAAAAGCTTTTTGGGTCTGGTTCATTTCTGTCCTTTTACTTCTAAGTTTTTTGCCAATATTTAGATAGTGTCTCCTCCAAAGCTCCTGCTGATGTGAAAAAAAATGGAATTCTTGCAGAGGAAGTGAGACTAGCTATGACTGAGGTGATGCCTTGCAATAGATTAACTAGTAACTGCTAAACTTAAAGGCACATGTAAACATTCTACAGTGTTGAAATAGAAAGACCAACATTCACATTTAGTTTGAAGACAACAACACTGAGTTTAATTTGGTGACATTATTAATTTACACCATCTGAGAGAAAAAGTATTTGGAGAGATTGTGGGGGAAAAGGTGTTAACAAATGGGAAGTTTTAAGATCAAACATCCCATTGTTGAGATAGTGAAAACTTTGGTCTTCGATTCCTTTTGAGGAAGTGCAATTTCCCATGGAAATGCCAATGGAATTCCTCCATCAGGGTAAGAGAACTAAGAGGATAAATATTTGATCAGTAGATTGTTGAAGACAAATAAAAACTACAGGCCTTGTGCGTGAGTCAAAGCAATGATGAGGGAACCACTGATAGAAATAATCAGTATCCTGCTTTGCTTTCCAGCTGCTGGCCCTAATAATTTAAAACTATGATTTTTTTATATATATATATATATACATGTTACATGTTGGAGACAGCCACAAGAAATTAACTAGTGGTTAGTTTTTATGTCATTATTTGCCTATCTCTTTTCTCTTGGCTCTTTGACCAGAAAAACCCTGTATGCCAACTGTAAGTAACAAAATACATAGTCAAAAATACATGGTTGAGAATTAATTACCAAATTAGAGATCTTATTTTTCATTTGTAAACAAAAGGCTTGGAGTCAAGAAGAATGAGTGTGGGAATTCCAGTAATGAAGATGCGTATAGTAGCAGTGACAACGTCCACCCACACGGCCTTGTCAGCCCTGGTACATTTAGAATATGGCATAATTCAGAGCTCATAATAAGATTTTTCGCCTATAGGTCTCTGGTCTGTCTAGCTTCTAGCCAGTATCAGGAGGTTAGGAGGTACTGTGATGCATGAGATGAGTCATTTGCTGCTGAGATTTTTGAACCAAGGCTACTCATTAACCACACATATTGTTGGCAGTCTAAACTGTTCCTGTATCGCAACCCAGAACTCTAGGAGATGGGAACTTTCACCTTGCCTAGCAGAACCTTCACTGCTTCCCGCATACTCACTGTGGCATTCCTCACAAGCAGAATAAATTGTGCTTGCTTGGCACAGCATAGCCTTCAGGCCAGCATAAATTTTCAGTGTCTCAGAAACCTTTGGAGTCCTCTTGCCAAGAACATTTTATCTTTTTTAGAGATAGGGGATTTCCCCTCTTGTGAACAGGTCTTATTGTTCCCTGATTTTGGCCAACAAGGTTTGTGAAGGGAATGTGTTGCAAAGAGCTGCAGCCTGTACACAAGTGGACAAGCAATAAAACTCTGCTTATTCCCACCCCAACAACTGTTAACACTAGTAGAAGTTAGGCAGACACCTGCCCTAAGTGATTTTTTAGACTATTATGTTTCATGCAAACAATAGCCCATTGCTATAAAAGTTGGAAATAATTTTCACTGCTAACATCATGAATAGATGATGTGTTGCTTCTATTCAGTTTCTAAAAATATTTGCCCTTTTATGTCTCTTCGTATTTGCATTTCTTACTCTTTCATCTCTTTATCACAGTGGGTTTTTTTTGTGGACCTTGTTTTGCCCTTCTTCCCAGAATTAAAAATTCAGAATGTAGTCCAGAGGAAGACAGGTTAAGTGAGCATTAGAAATACTGTAAAGAGATATTTTCAATCCAAGCGATTTAACATTTTTCAGCTTTGAAATTATATGAACATATATCTGCTAACAGTACATTGCTACACATGGAATGAAGTAAAAGAATAAAAGAAACATTTTGTTTGGGCTCAAACTGTGTGATCTTTAAGGCATTCCACATTTTAATTTATTTTACTTTGTTCTAAAATTGTCTAATACGTTATTTCACAAACATGAACATAAAGCTGTTATAGGAAGTTACTAATTACTCTATTCTGATAACCACATGGGGCCTTAATTAAAAAATGTAATCCATTGCAAAATGTACATGTATATAAAGAAAACAAAATTCAAATACATTGTCAGATAACTGGAATTTGTTACTTAAGCTAAAGGAAATAGATACACTTTCTAAAAAAATGCTCAGAAAGCATGGTGTTTCTCAATGTTGCAGTTGTTCTTTGCTATCCAGCAGTGAAAACAATAATTATTATCAGTTCTTCATGTTCTTAGGGTTGGCATTGATATTTGTTTGCATGAAGAATGCAACCATGCAAAAGCACAGTAGCACTTTAGAGGAAGAGAGGCTGCCAAAGTCTCTGGTGACGCTTGCCAAAAAAACACTCACAGTAGGGTGTCTCTACTAGCTTTCTATCAGAGTGCATATAGGTCCTGCTCCTAAGGATAATCACCTGCTACTGAATAGAACTATTCATTGAGGCTGAGGGAGTGACTAAAACACAGTCTCAAGCCTTTCAAAATCGAAAAGTTGCCAATGCTCTCATTTTCTCAGGAGTCTCCTGATGCTTGGTTAACTTGGGCTTAGTGCCATGTTAACACTACTACCCAGCTTTGGAACTGGAGTCATCTTACAGCTAGCCAGCTAAAATTTGGGATAGGTTGCCATATGATTCTTTACATCTGTCTATGAAGTCGTGTCCTCAGTCTTTCAATGTATTGAAAAAAAAAAAGTCTTCTTGGCAAAAATGATAGCTCATGCTATCATCCTTCTTTTTCATTTTACGTGAGACAAGGTTAATTGAGCCCAAGAATGAAAATGGTATGGTGAATTCAGATATATGTCACTCAGCTGAGAGTAAGTAGCTAGTTCCCATGAATAAATTCTTGCTCTGATGTGAAAGAATTCAGATGAAAAGAGTGAGATGCTGATTTTGAGAGCCTACACACCTTGGGGGATTATTCACTAAAGGGAATGAGTTTTAAAAGTGATGATAAATTGCACTTCCTGTCTTCTGAACTGTAAGTGGGCAGTTTAACTATTTGTCCAGTAAGTAGATTTTCAAATCTTGAAGCAATGCATGCCTCCTGTTCCCCCATACAGCAATGGCCTTCATCACCAAGCTCTGTGACTTCCTGAGACATGAGCAACAAGCTGGTGAGGACAGCTGATGATAAATGTTTGCCTTTGCTCTTCCAACTAAGCCATTGTATCCAGAAAAGCCAAGTCACCATAGAAAGGGTTCCCCAGCTGTCCTTGGAGTGAGACAGAAATTATATTCTTGCTCTATCTCAGAAGAGGTATGTACTTCCTATGCCATTTGGTTAGAAGGACAATAGTCCTGGGCGTAAAGACCTGAAAAAATATCAGATTTACCTTTCCTACTAAGTGCCATAACAGCTAGGAGAGACTCACTCATAAACCTACTATCTCTTCTAATACCATGACTCCTGCTTCAGAGAGGTCCCACCTACACAGGTGGGTGGAACGTATGCTTTCCTGTGGCTACCATTAAGGTTACGGACAATGCTAGCTCAGGGCTAGTAATGGGCCTCCAGCTTCTGTGAAGAAGAGTTCTGAGCATTAAGCAGATGTGAAAAAAGACATAGCAATATTTTCAGACTTTTCCGGAGAAGCAGATAAGTCACTGACTTGCTAACTTCTGATTAACCTGGAATTTATCCGGGCAATGGATATATATCTTCAGTGGCCAGGTCTGAACAAGTATGACCACATTAAGCAGCAGCAAACTTTAAGCCATGGAGGAAGACATTTTATAGATTTAGGTATTGTAAGGATTAGGCACTGCTGAAAAGAGATGACCTAGATAATGATCTGGGCTGTAGTCAAGTTTGGGCTTCTATATCCCAATTTAGACTGACCTTAAATGATCCCTAAATTCTCTTAGTTTCATTTTAGGCCTAAATCTTATGTGGGATTTGGCCCATAAGGTTTTTCTTGGATCTGGTTTGTGATGTTAGGCCCTCAAAAAGACATCTTTCCTCTGAGCTTTGAACAGATATTTTTTTTTCCCCAACAAAAGTGTTACTGAATGAAAACATCTGTGATGATTTATATATTTTTATAGTAAACCCCTAATTCATTAGAAGCAGTATCTCCATTCAGAGGATTACTATATAAATATATGCATATAAATCTGGGAAAGGTAACTTTTTTAAGGGACAGACACTTTGGGGTTTAGAAGCATTTTTATTTGTAATGTTGTTTCCAGCTGTGATAAATAAAGGTTGGAATTGCAGTGGAAAATGTAGAAATCAAGACCTTGAAGATACTGCACTGAATTCCAAGTGGGCAGGAGGTTTGCCAACACACGGTTCAGTGCAGGATCAGGGCCCTAAAATCAGAACTTACAAGGACTGACTTTTTTATTCTTCAGTGTTCAAATGGGCTGCTTAAAAAAAACTATAAATGCTTCATCTAGACAGCAGGGCACCATTTCAGGAACTGATTGCCCATTATAGTACTGACAATAAAATAGGAAAAATACCCCAAGGGAAAAGGAGCAGGGCCTTATGACTTTCCCATTGAACTCAATGTGAAACTTATAATTTCCTGCCCCCACTTTGCAGGATGCGTCAGTTTTCAGTGGCCGTTGCATTATGCTCCAAAGCCTCTTTCAAGGAAGTCCAAAATGAAGGGGCTTACTACAGTGGAAAACCAGAGAAAATCATGGCAGAAATCTGGGTTCCACTACAATAATTTTTTCTTACATATATATATACAAAATAATGCATATTTTTTCCTTTATATTGGCTTCCCTCTCCCCATAACTAATCAGCTAGAAGTAATACTCCTTTGATTTAAATTTTCTTGCTAGATTTTGAAAATGTGTTTGCCATACATGGAAGTGAGCATATATGTTTAAGAGATCTTGTAAGATTTAGGGTTTTTTTTGCAGAGATCTTTTTAAAGAATCTCTGAAACAATACTAACGGAGAAAAAAAAAATCACATTCATGTACAGCCTCATACATTCTCCTTTCCTGCATCAGAGCCAAGAAACCAGTATACATCCCCCTCCTCCCTACACTGTATCTCCTCCATGAAACTTTCAGCAGTCTGTGGTAGCAGAGAGCACCTGTCTGGATAATGCGAAGGGATAAGGGAGTATGTTAAACAAGGGCAGAGGGAATTGGGGAGGGTTGCAGGAGACACACAGCTAATTGAAGCAAAGCATTTTATTAATCTAGAGTGCTTTCTCCAGGCATGCCTGAAATCTAAATAATGATACCGAACTTCAAAGGCCTTATTCTCTATTCCTTGTGCACTCACTACTCCTGTTTAAGTCAATAGAACTTCTAATAGAGAAAAATGCAGAATCATACTGTGAATAAGCTGTAAGAATCAATTAGTAAAAAAATCTTACAATGTTTACAAGAAAAAAACCCAAACCAACCCAAAACACCTTTATCTGGTCAATTCTTTCCTGTCTATTAGTAGCATGAGTAGCTTGAACATCAAGGTATGTGATTCTGATCCTTTGCAGAATCCTCTAAAATCCTGCATCTCTTTGAGTCTTCATTCTTTTCCAAATTATTTATTCTGCTGATCTATTCTGATGCCATTGGACACTGCACATACATGGCACATCAAGGATTGTGTAGAGCCTTACTACAAAGTTGCACAGCTTCTCAGGTGGGCACTGGGATTTGGCTTGTGCATTTTAAAACTCTTCTGTTGTTTCAGCGCCTTTGCATATTGAATTATGTTAATTTCACTAAGTAAACATTAATTACTTGATGGTTTCATAGCGCTTTGAAGCTGTAAGGTATTCTGAAAGTGATCATTATTAATTATGTACTACTGTTATTTTGTCTTTATTTTTTAAAAGGCAAAGAACCACTCACCCTCTTCCTTAAAGGAGTTCACTTACACAGAGGCAGGACCCAGTTCTCCATCTGCCTCTTCAAGCTGTGTGCGTAAGGATGTCATTTACTGTGACAGGGGACATGGCGGGAAATACTTTTGCACGAAAAGCCCACTTACTGTTACCTCCAGAACCCCAAGTCCAAGGCATTTCTCATTTTTGCCTTCCACTAGCAAAATCGTCAAAACAGGCATCTGACCACTCAGCTCTCTGAACAGTGGAGGAAATGTGCTTATCTACTTTCATACATAATGTCATGTGTGAGGTAGGATTTAATCACTGAGTATACTATGGGAGAGACTGAAGTTGCTAAGCGTCTTCGTCGATTGCATTTAAATATTAAAATTCACATGAAATTTTGGGGGTTCATTGGAATTTAAAAATTTCTGTGGCAGATTGTTTTCTAAACCTTTTCTGTTATTAAAGCTTAGTTAGCCTGCTGAGGTTGGCATAAAACATTATTAATAATTGGCTGGTTGATATGTTTTAATAAGAAAAGTATTTCACAGAGAAATGGGAGTTCATCCAAATCGATAGAATTTGTGAGAAAATGTCTATTTTAATTAAATTGATTAGATTTCATGATCACAGCATGCAGCAGAAGAAAGCTACTCTCAAGATTTATTTGCTTTCTGTTATAACTAAACCAAATTAAAACAGAATTGTTTTCTGTATGAATTAATGTACCGGGTGCTGGGGTGCTGGCAGCGAGGGCTGAGGGGACTCTATGAGGCGGCTGGGGCTGCCTCGGGCCGGGCACGGCTGGTTCCAGCCGGCTCCGGCCCACCCACTGCAGGGCACGGCCCTGGCCACCAGGCTGCTGTCTCAGGGAAAACAAGTTTAAGGGTAAAACATGTTCCACAGCATCTATGTGAAAGGGGTGAGAGCACGTGAGAGGCCCATCCCCGCAGCCGCCATGGCAGCGCAGGAGGGGCAGGGGGCTCCAGGCCCGGAGCAGAGGTTCCCCCCAGCCCGCGGTGAAGCCCACGCTGAGGCAGGCTGTCCCCCTCAGCCCGGGGAGGCCCACGGAGGAGCAGATCCCCACCGGCAGCCCCTGGAGGCCCCACGCCGGAGCAGGTGGGTGCCCGAGGGAGGCTGTGACCCGTGGGCAGCCCACGCTGGAGCAGGGTAATAGTTTGAGGAGGAAGGAGCAGCAAAGAGGAGCTGCTGCAGCCTGACCCCAGCCCCCAGCCCCATCCTCCTGTACTGCTCAGTGTGGGGAGGAGGTAGGGGAGTCAGGAACAAAGCAGTGAAGTTGAGCTAGAGAAAAAAGGGGGGTGGATGGAAAGAGATATATTTTGGTTTTGTTTCTGATTATACTACTTTATTTTTGATTTGGAGTCAATTAAATTAATCTTCCCCAAGTGAAGTCTGTTTTGTCTGTGATGGCAATTAGTGAATGACCTTCTTGTCTTCATCTCAACCCACAAGCTTTTTCATTTTATTTTCTCCCCCATTCTGCTGAGGAAGGGAAGTGGGAGAGCGGCTGGTGGGCACCTAGCAGCCAGTCAAGGTCAGCCCACCACAATGAAGCTTTACATTTATGTCTAACAAAAATATTGGGAATTTTTACCATGAAATTTTCTGGAGAAATTTTCATGAGTGCTAGTCACACCTAAGTTTTGTTCTTTACTTAAAGAAAATCTTTTCTGTAAATGTTGTCATAGAAGGTAAAAGCTAAATCAGCCGCTGCCCCCCACCTCCAAATATCTTTTCCTCAGTGTTCTCTAAACAGCATGATAGTAAGTACCCATGTGCCTGCACTTGGGGGGCTTAACTCTGTTTTCAGAAATCTGTTGACTCCTTCAAGTTAGAGGGCAGAGAATCACCTCTCCTGTCTTCTAATTTCAATAGTCTTTCTATATGCTGTTTCAAAGGCTGAAAATAAATAAGTAAAGAAATAGATAAATAAATACATGGGAAAAAATTAAATATATATATAAATAAATAATATTTTCCCTTTGCTCTTTTATCTCTGGAGACAAAAGAGCAGCTATTATTTCACCACCCTGACTTTCCTTAGTGTAAAACACACTGGAAAGATGTTGGAAACTTTCTTTAACAAATGCTCTTCAGTGCTCTTCTCTGCACCCTTTTTTTCTCAAGGGACATGAGAGAAGTAAAGAATAAGAAGCTGCTAATGCTAAGTATATGAAATATTTCTGTACGCAAAACATCTTAGAGTAGTACAGAACATCTTAGAGTAGTACAGTAGTAGTATTTGTTAGCTGGAAGGGCAATGTGGAAGGGAGAGACTACAACAATCCCCCCCAGACAGGTATATGTTATTCTATTATTGCAGTTCATATTGTATGGTTGGTGCTTTTTGGGTACAACCTGACCAACCATTCTTAAATAGTAATTAATATAATTTTTAATTTTAAAAAAAAATTTAATATTTTGCTTATTTTATTAATAATCCCATGAACCTAAGGAGTCAATTTCAATGGATGAAGTTAGACACATGCTTAGGAGTCTGCTCCAACTGAAGCTTGTTTAATAAAAAAGACACCTTTATCTAAAGGTAATTTCAGCACTACTAATGGACATTTATTGTTATCAGGTGGAGGAAAAATGGGAAGGAGGAAGGGTACAAATGATCGTTACATGATAATTACACAGAATACAGAAGGAGTACCAGCAGGGGTGAGATGGAGTTAATGATACACATGGAAGCAGCTGGTGCATCCAAAACATTTTGGCTGATGTGTTCCCAGGCTATGGGGAGTAAGTTGGAGAAGACTTATGCTGGGAAAGAAGCTCCGTCATAAAAAAGTTGCCCCTGTAGGTGAAATGCATGAGCAGAAGCTGGTGTACTGAAGAGATGTACTTGAGATCAACAGTAGGATTTTTTTGAGGTGTTTGGAGTTTTCCTCATGCAGCAGTGGGTCACCAAAATTGAGGGCAAGGCTGCTGAGGTATGGTACCGGGGGATAAAATGGTGTGAGATTTTCACCAGGCTGGAAAATTCTCGACATCTTTCAGGGCCAGTGAGAATTTGAAATAAATTCAATGCTGTTATTGGGCTGAAAGATGCACAGCAGAAAAAAAAAATAATCAGGGTATAACACTGTTCCATTCCATTGAAATTTCTCTGGTTTTGCTAATGTTTGCTTAATGTGTACTAGCACAGCAGATGCATTGCAGAGTAACCATTACTTCAATTATGAGACATAATAGAAAGTCACTGAAAGATTTTTTAATTATATTTTTGTTAGTATTTAGATATATAAAGAAGTAATGCTTTTACAGTTACTTTTTGCACATCAGACTAAATTACAGTAAGAAGATAACTAATTAAAGCAGGCTGACGGTCTGTTGATTTTGCTGTGCATTTTTCCATTAGTTTTTCTCATTGAGTTCCTGCCCAGATCTTTTCTTTCACAGATTACCAGTTGGAAACAATGGTCTGCTTGGGGAGAGCAGAAAGAAGCTAGACAGCAAAAAGGGTGAGGAGATTTAAATGCATTCAGTGATATGTAGGTACCTTAGTCCATATTCACAATTCTTTAAATCCCTGCAAAGCTGCTTCTCAGGTTCTTTGAGTAGCTGGAGATGTGTATATTCTGGGCATCAGCAATGAATGTATTGATAGACATATAGCCTTCTATGATGGAATAACTGGTTGGGTAGATGAGGGGAAAGCAGTGGGTCTTGTCTACCTTGACTTCAGCAGAGCTTTTGACACTGTCTCCCCTAACACCCTCAGAGGTAAGCTCAGGCAGTGTGGGTTAGATGCGTGGATAGTGAGGTGGACAGAGACCTGGCTGAATGGCAGAGCTCAGAGGGTTGTGATCAGTGGCACAAAGTCTAGATGGAGGCCTGTAGGTAGCGGTGTTCCCTGGGAGTCAGTACTGGGTCCAGTCCTGTTCAACTTAGGCTGGAGAGCTGGGCAGAGAGGAACCTCAGGTTTAACTAAAGGCAAGTGTAAGGTCCTGTACACAGGGAAGAACAACCCCATGCACCAGCACAGGCTGGGGGATGACCTGCTGGAAGGCAGCTCTGCAGAGAAGGACCTGGCAATTCAGGTGGACATCAAATTCCCCATGAGCCAGCAGTTTGCCCTGGTGGCCAAGAAGGCCAGTGGGATCCTGGGGTGCATTAGGAGGTGCATGGCCAGCATGTGGAGGGAGATTCTCCTCCCCCTTTACTCTACTCTGGTGAGGCTGCATCTGGAGTGCTTGTCCAGTTCCGGGTTCCTCAGTTCAAGAGAAACAGGGAACTACTGGAGAGTGTCCAGCAGAGGGCTATGAAGATGATTAGGGGACTGGAGCATCTCTGAGAAAAGGCTGAGAGAGCTGGGCCTGTTTAGCCTGGGAGAGAGAAAAGCGAGGGTGGATCTTACCAATGCATGCAAATATCGTAAGGGCGAGTGTCAATCAGATGGAGCCAGGCTCTTTTCAGTAGTGCCAAGCAACAGAACAAGAGGCAATGGGCACAAACTGAAACAGAGGAAGTTCCATTTGAGTATGAGGAAAAACATCTTTACTTTGAATGTGACAGAGCACTGGACCAGGCTGCCTAGAGAAGTTGTGGAGTCTCCTTCTCTGGAGATACTCAAAACCTGCCTGGACGCAATTCTGCACAACCTGCTGTAGGTGAACCTGCTTTAGCAGAGGGGTTGGCCTAGATGGTCTCCAGAGGTCCCTTCCAAGCCTGACCATTCTTCGATTCTGTGATGCCAAGGTTGGGGCTGAACTTGCTTGTGATTAGGGTTTTGATCCAGAAACAAGAAATTTGGCATGCAAAATCCTTTTAGAGTCTCAGTCAAGAAGTGAGAAGATGACAGTATGCCCTAGTACTAGCCTGGGTAAATTGACTCACAAGCAAGTGGTCTCCAGTTATTCTCCAATTAGTGCTGAATATGAGATACAGACACTGTGTCTGGAACTGTCTGGGACTTCTCAACCCACAGACAAACATCCTAGACACTTGGATGCAGAACCATACTCTATTCCAAAATATTTTGTACTCTACATTCTATGGAAAGATGAAGAATACATCTTTCAGAAAGTGTATTAAAGAATCCATATCAGAGAATTCTGTTATATTTTCTTCTGTTTGAGCTTCTGAATCTATAAAATATTTAATCTAGTAATCCTTTTCTGTGGCATATCTTTTTTAATTAATTTTGAGTTATGCACATTTCCTGAGATGAAGAGTGCTATAGAAAACATTTATTTATGCATTTTCCCAACTCAAGCCCTGAGAGAGAGGTGCTCTGCATTCTTCCAGAACATGTTGAAACAATATATAACCAAAAGAGAATTTGACCCCCTGGAGTTTCTATGAGCCATTTTAATGGTTCACTCATCTGTTTGAGCAAACAGCCAATTTTCCAAGCTTTGTTAAGTTTCTTTGCTGTAGAATTTATATACTGTTACAGATAGAGTAGCAGGTTCCTTAATCTTTTCACAGCAAATAAGTAGCTCTTTTTAGAAAGATAAAATTGTAATAGCTTGATATTTTCAGAGGAATACCAAATTTACTTGCTTAACTAGCAGCAAACACTTGAGTTTAAATTACTGGGATTTCTACAATTGAAGGTAATGGCAAGATCAATCATTATAGTTGAACATGAGAATTTATAAGGCATGTTTGAAGTCCTACACAGAAATATTGTGTACTGACAAATACTATCACTAAAGAGAAACTACACACAGGAAACAAAGTACTCTTTAAGGGATAGTGTTTAAATTATTTTATTTTGTGATACAAAATATAAAAAGTTACCATTAAATTATTAGTATTTCAGCTTGCTTGAATGTCTTTCCTGTTTATGATTAGAGCTGCTGTGAAAAGGAATTCTAGATGATAAAAAACGTTTGTCCTTTTTTATAAGGAATTCTTAATTTTAAACAGGTTTTTAATTCTAACTAGTGTTGAAATAATACAAGTCTACAAAAAAAAAAAAACCAAACCCAGAAAACCCAAACCAACCCATCTGGGATTTGATGTCATCTTTGTTATGTTTTGTCACATCAGTGGTAAATATTTTACTTTTTCTTGTACCTTTTAGTACTTTTTCCTTACAAGCACCAAATTTTATTGATAGTCATCTGTAGCTGAAAAATATGAGCAGAAGCTTTTACTTTCTTTGGCCATGCCTATCATCTCACTGCATAGGATCCCCAGACAGTTTTCAAAGGGAAACAGTATAACTTCATAGATGATTCCGTAAGACTATTTGTCATACATTGCTGTTAAGTGTTGAACTACTTGATCAAGTTAGTTTTCTCATTAGCAATATTTTTTATATAAAGAAGTCTTCCCCACATCCACCACTACATTGTTTGAATTAATTTATTCTATTCCTTTTCCATTCTGTTTTGTATCAGCTCTTCATGGTTACTGATTTATTTCTGCTTTTGCTCTTTTACTTGATTTACCTTACTCTTCCCACTGCTCATCAGAAAAGACAACACTATATTTTTAGTAATGTTTATGTCTGTGTTTAAGTGTTACTGTTTATTGTGTTTATCATAATAGTGGTTGGAAGATAATCTTCCGTAAACTTCCCATTCTAAACTTGCTAAACTTTCTGATACTTTGACAAGTGTAATTTTTCATGGATAATTGTTGAATGACCATGTCTGGATGTGACATGCTGTGTATCAAGTTCTGTATATTACCTAACACAATGAAGCTTTTATTGTAAATGTAAAGACAAGTAACTCTGAAAGCACTTGGCATCACCAGCAAGTCGTATTATAATCTGGTGGCACTTGTATGAATTTTCCCATAAAACATAGGTTCAAAGTGATGTTGAGAATGACTGCATAATGAGACATCAGGTACTGTGACTTTATATTTCTTAGTAATTAAGTGTTGCATAGCATAGATTTTCTCTGTAGCCAAAGTTCATATGGGACAATTTGATTTCTATTGCTGCATCAAGAAGGAATATGTACTCTAAATTATAACGCCTGTAAATAATCCACCATCTGAATTTATTGTGGTGGAAAACTAGTCATCTGAGCCATATAGTGTAAGGAAAATAGTAAAGAGGGATGATTCTTTTAATTTACCTTTACAGCCTACAACTAAGCTATTTTTGTCAGCTTTTTTTTTATTAGTGGAGAGAAACACACCCTTATTTGTGATTCATATAACCCTAAAGTGGATATCTATAGTTGGTTACACAAATTCCATCTCTACTGCCTATTGATCTCCATTGAATATAAAAAAAAAAAGTGACTAGTAAATATGCAGATATCTTTCAGACCTCTAAAGTTATGTGAGATGTCTCCTGACCACTTACTTACATGCTGTGATATAAATATATTATGTTACTGATTTTTTTTTTTTTATTGCTGGTTATTGTCAGCTTTTGCAATACTTCTGTGCAAAATGTATCTCTATTATATTCTGTACTTTATAAGGCTACATGGCAGAACTATTTGGTCTTCCCACTAAAACAGTTATTTTTATAGCTCAGTCATTTCAGTTGGTAAAATATATTCCAAAAATATATAGTTTGGACTTGCCATAGTTTGTCTTATTTTCTGTTACAAAATACAAACTATAAAAATAAAATTTGTCAACATCAAAATATTTTTGGCAGTGTAGTAAATACTAAGAAAATACTAATCTCATGTAAAAGTAAATAATTTAAAAGCTGGATGAAAAGCAAATACAGATTTAAGAAACTGCTCATTAATAGAAAAATACAAGAAAAAAGATATTTTGGATATCATTTGTTTTCAGCAGGGATTGCAACATTATGAGAACTGTTTGTTAATGATCATCTATAAAAAGAACAACCTTACTTTGAAAGCATTGAAACAAAATTAAAAATATGATTTTTCTGAAGTTTTCTGGCATATCACAGTATATTTGCTTTTTCAGCAGCCTGCTGTCACCACTTTCTTTTTAAGACTTTGTTTTCTTTAGAATCACATTTACTTTTTTGTTCTACAGCTCTCTTTTTTCCTTGTTTCCCAACTTCTCTAAGTTTCACTGAATCGCAGAATCAGAGTGAACAAAAAGAATTACCCTGTTCTGTCTCAGCTGAGACAGTATCTGCAGCTGGCATTACAAATGTGAGAGTGAAGCTTGTAAAGAGAAATTGTTTCTGTTTCCTTTATAAATAACAAGCAAGCTCACCAGTGGAAATAAAATCTTTAGGAGGAAAGCACAATTTTTACCCAAGCTTATTCAATTGCAATACTTTTCAGTACCTTTCTATTATATTTGTGCCAATATCTTAAGTCATAAATCTTGACATCTGCTTTATTTAAATGGAAATTCTTCAGTAGGGAATGAATATAAAATAATTTTAAAAAAGGAAGAGACAATAACTACAAAATTAACAGAACTGTAACTAACGACTGTTTTCTCTAAACCCTTTTTTCTTTAACAGACTTTCAGAGTTCCAAGTGGGAAAAAAATTAGGCCTTAGGTGTTTGTTTGAAATCAGTGGAACTTATCGTGGGTAATTAGAGAAACCTCTCTATTGCCAAGAAAAAAAATATAATAATATTTGGTATTTGCAAAGAAAAATCAAGATATGTATTTTAAGCACATATTTCAGTGCTGCTTGTGAGTTATTAACCAGGTACGGTCAGAAAATATCTGATCAATGAGTACTTAATGTACATTAAATAAGACATGAAATACACATATTAATGAGGGAGAAGTGTTTTTAACTTTCCTTGTTGCAGTGCTTTTTGTTACCAGGCTACCCTGTCTTCCAGTCCTGATAAAAATAAGCAAGGTAAAGCAAGTAGTAAAGGCCTCAGTATAAAACAGTAACTTCAACTGCAGTTATAATGCAATATCAGTGTTTTCTATCATTTTGGCCACAAGAAATCCGTGGGGTTTTGTTAGAATTTCAGAATGATTGATCAAAGAAGAATTTACCAGAAGCATTAAGCCATATCTAATCAACAAGGCACTAATTTTACTGTAACTCTGTGCTGGCACCAAACCCAATATGATCTCAGAATATAGGATTATATGTATTGAACTATATTGACATGTACTCCAAAATTATGAAGAAATTATGGTGATTTATTTAATTAAAAGGATAGGTGTATTTTGATTTTGTCCTTTCTTTTACATTTTGATTTATCTTCTGTTATTTTCACATCTACCCAGTCTTTAATTTTCAAAACCTCAAAACCAAAAAGCCGTATTGGAGCACAGAAATAACACTGGTTGTGAATCTATATTTATTGTTGCACACAGAAAGTATTTTTATTAACAATACTGTTAGAATTCAGACGAGGTTTTTTTATGATTTGTTAGTTGTCTTGTACAGATGATTGGTGCATAAATAAAACTTGTTTTCTAATTGAGATCTAAAACTCAAACTGAGATTTGAAAATAATTTTGTTAGGACCAGTGGCACTTCCTGCTGGACAAATTTTTTCTCAGTTATTTTTTCATTGTTTTCCTCACAGTGTAACTATGTATGTTAGCAGCCTGAATTAAATGGCTTATTCATGTAGAAATGCCGTAGAGTTTGACCTTGAAATGGGATCTTAGATCACAATGTTGCTGATGACCTACACATAGAAAAAAATCATGGCATGTTGAGGTAAAAAAAGGAAAGGAAAATGTAGAGGCAAAGTAAAGTGAAATGAGGGAAACAGAGAAGAGAACGTTCTTTATTAGCTGTATGAACTCTGCAGGAACAGTCATAGGAAACCACTTTTTCCTTAAATATGTCATTACACTTAAATGTTACATTATTATTCAATGTCTTCTTTTTTTTTTTTTTTTTTTTTTTTTTTTAGGTATACATTCCACACCGCTTATTTTCTAAACCTCTGAGAATGGAGCAATAGGACTACACTTAAACCAGCTGTAGTTCCAGTTAAAACAGAAAATAACCTCCAGATGAATTCAGTTTTAGAAAATTTTCATTGATGACAATTGAGTAAAAACACAGGAAAAAAAAATTATCCCATATTAATGGAACCTCCCCACATTTATATTTCTTACTTTTGCTGTAGAGAGGGTGTTTACTTTTCAGGACCTGGCCCTTACACTATAATTGGTACATCATGTTTTACTGGGAGTGCAAATATTATCACCCTATAAGCTTAGTTGCATTTGCATGCCCATGTTGTATTGTAAAGTGACATTTAGCAACATTTACTTTTTTGGCTGCCATTTCCTCATCTTGCATAATGCATTTTTCTTACATTAGAAGCTGAGGCACAGGAAAATTTTAAAGTTTGAATGCACCTGTGGGATGACAGTGTGATAGACATCTGTGAAATAAATGCAGACGTACGGTGAGCAGGTTCAGCTGCAACCCCCTAAATGACATTTTATAGTATGGCAGTCTTAAATGGTAGAATGTTGAACAATTGCAAAAAACCCACACCATTACATCATGTAAAACTGTAGTACAAGGGGAAAAATTACAACAGTGTACAAAGCTGCAGCTGATCCTACTTGCCATATGGTATGTCACTCACTGTAACAACACTTACATTCCCTCAGTAAGTGCCCTTAAATATCAGGGAGCAAATAAGGCAGTACACAGATTGCAAAAGGAATTTGTAATAATATACATTATGAACTTTGTACTTTGAGGAATCGTTCTACTCTTACATTAACAGAATACCCTTTTAAAATGCATATATCTTAGAACATTCATTCCCAGAGGTAAATAATTTAAAATCTGCTTGTGCAAATGGTTAAAAGCAAGGCTTCATTACTCACTCTAAAACAAACAAAAAAACCCCAAAACCCCAAAACCCACCAAACTGTGAACAAAAGACCGCTATAATTTCTCTCCCCACCCCCCTTTCAGGATGCTGTGATTTTCACACAAGTGCAGTTTTTGTATATTTATGTATTTTTTCAATGTATTCTGTTCCAAGTGAACCTGATGAGAAACCAGCTAGCTCAACTTTGTTTTAAGGATGATAATTTGCTTTTTATCACAGATGTATGGTAAACTGTTTAACTGTTCATTATTTCTCACAATGCAAAATCTAGAGAGCATTCACACAAGTTTCATGCAGCAGTTTTGAAATAAACAAAGGAAGTACTTTGCCATATCATGCCTATAATTAAATTGTGGAACTCATTGCCACAAGATGTTGCAGAATCCAAAAGTGTAATTAGATTCTTAAAAAGACTGAGGACATGCCCATCTTCTCTACTGAACACAGAAGTCTGGAGCCTTCATCTCAGGAGGTCCCTCAGACTCTTACTGCTGCAAGAGCGTGCCAGGAGAAAGAATCACTCTAGGCATGTTTGTTCCTCATATTCATGTCTGGTGAAGGAAGAATGTTGGAACAGATAAATCCTTGTCCTGATGTAATCTGCTGTTTTATGGAAGTATTTACATTGGACTGAATTCAGATCCAGCAGTGTGTTAGCAATTTGCTATGTCTTCCACTGGATACTGAAACATGGGAAAAACAACAAAACAAAACCGTTTACTAAGTCTGGATTCGGGTTTCATTTGGTTTTTTTCCTCACCACCCCCACCCCCCCCCGGCACCCCCTGGAAAAATACAAAAGAAAACTGAGTGTGAGGTAAGCATGAATCATTACATTATATATTCTTTTCAGAATGGGTGAGGTTTTAGAGATAAACAAGTAACTTTCTATTCTAACAGCCTGTAAGGGAGAAATCAAGTCCTTTATTCATTAGGTGAATGAAGAATTGTTTTGACATTGGTTTCTGATTTTAATATCTTCTTCATGTATCTTGCAGTTCATTTGTGTGCTGGAACCATCCCTGTCCTATGGGATGGTGAACAGACGACTGGAAGATAAATATATTTTTTTACCGTTTGCAGTTTCTAAGATCTTCTTTCCTGACAGGAAAGTAAGTATTTTTTTCACCAGTTACTTTGTAGAAAGTCAACACTTCTCCTAATTTTATTGGTAGGGTTTCTGGCTGTACTCAAGCAAAAATCTTATTGGTTTATCTGTGAAAATTTTAAGCACCTTTGTGATTTAGCTACTGTGGCAAATCAGTTAAAATGTACTACTAAGAAAAATTCTGCACTGACAGAGAAAAAAGCAACTTGACTATACAAGTTTCTTCTATTTCTAAATTCTACAGAATGATTATTCTCTAGGTGTCACTTAAGGAAGCAAAAGTGGGTTGAGATTAGGATCTGAGATCTTACAAGGTCTTACAGAGTGAGATGTGGTCAGTACACATGACATCACTTCTGAGGTGGTTCCTATAGTGTGATGTCCACTTTATTTTCTTTTCAGCTCTTTGGTAGATTTTTCTTTTTTAACTTTTCAAGCTAATGGAGTATACAGCAATAAAAAGTAACTCCAGTGTGGGAGATGTGGTAAGACTTCCTTGCTATTTTTCCAGCAACTTTGACCTTATGCACGTGAGTCAGGACATTGTTTTTTCTACTGACTGACAGATCTAATTCTTTATGAGACTTTAGTCAGTAAACGTCCTAATACTTCTGCTTACACTTTTCATATCCCAATTCATTGTGTGGCTTATGGGAACTTCACTTATCTAAACTTTCTCTCACAGCTTTTGTGACCTGAGAGTTTTCTCTGATCAGTCTGTAGGATTGTGTGTTTCTACAAGCTATTTCCTCTGAAATGACAGGTCTTTTCTGCCAACGTTTCTGTCATCACTACTAATGCACAATGTTGGAGAATGCCCTTCTGATTTTTCTGTTGCCCTTTTCCACAGTTTACTGCAGTATCATTTGTTGCTTCTCTCTGTTCTTCCTCAGTAATGTACTGACTGAGCCAGGGCAAGTGACCTAATGGTTTCATCATCTGGGATTGCAGACCTGTCTTTTCAGTCATGGTACTTGCTATCTGGGGATCAGGGTCAATATCAGTCCTTGGCAGAGTTTTTATGTTTCAGGGTACTATCTCATCTGCGTGATTTACTGATAGTTTCTCAGGAGCTGACAAGAGTGAGCTTCAAGTACATTTTCTTCAGCTGTAACATTGGAAGAAAATGTTAGTTGGAGCAAGCAGATTATCTAAACAGAGCCTGATGAGTCTGTGTCCCTGCTCATTGATCTTTCTTAATCCATGTTTGCTTAATTCATTCTAATCCACAACCTTTGCTCCCACTTTAGCTTTGCAGTGCCCCACTTTCAGCAGCACATCGTGCCTCAGCAGTGTCAGTGTGTTAAACTCCAGGATATTATCATCTTTGGCTGTTGTCAAAAAGAGGGGACCTGGACAACGGTCAAGTTAACTGGCAGGTTTTACAGCAGATTAGAACAATAACTGCTGTAAAAGGATTATATCTCTTGAAGATTAGAGTTCTGTCCCTATATAGGAGTGCCAATGCTTTCTTGTTTTTTAAACACAGTCTTTGAAATTATGAAATAAATAGCAATTGAATGGTGGAACACAGCTTATGTGTCAGTGATTGTATTTTAGTGTCATACAGTATTTTTGTGATGAGTGAGAAATTCAGCTCACAGGTTGTAACAGTGAAGTTTGTGAAATGTATAGTGAGAGCTGGATGCTTTTATGTCGTGATAGTATTATTTTCCTGAAAAATTAGAAGACAGAGATATTTAACTGTATTTTTTCTAGGTTCCACCAATTAACACAAAGTAGCTTTTCCATTATAAGGCTTCTCTCATATTAGGACATAGCAATAAAAGATTGAGTGATACTATATAAAAGCTTTTCAGCTGACATTTCACCTTGGAAGTGCAGATAATTTTCACTCCAGAGTGTCATTGTGCATCAGTATATACAGACTACTTGTAAACAGAAAAGTTTTATCTTTTTTTAATTTGATAGACATGCTTTATAGCCTTTAACAGACATTTGAGGGACACACCTTGGAAAATTATTTATAAATGATATATTCTCCTGTCTTCATTTGCACAGTGTATCATATACAAAATGATTGTGCGGCTTTCACTCTCTCCAGCATACTTTAAACAGGTATAAATTATCATATGTATCTTTAAGCACAATGAACTTACTTGGAATGAGACTGGGCAAACATAAATTGAAATGAACAATTAGAAGAAACACAGGTAGAATTGGAACAAAGGAGCCACAGAAGGAGATAAAAATGTTAGACAAAACAGTTGTGAAAAGTTACATGCAATGACTCTGCAAGCCCTGGGGTCCTTACACAGCAACTTGAACACATAGTACTTCATGTAGCAAATAGAAAATGACACTTGCCAGAATCTGACCTTGCCAGAATTATCTGAGTAATATTTCTAGTATGATCGAACAACTTTCTCATTATTTCAGGCAGTAAGAGGTTTTCCAGAAAGCTCTGTCTACTAGTTCTTATTATACCCTGTTTTTATAAATGGAGAGAGAGGTGTATTAGGAAATAGCAGTGCACTTAGGTTTTAACCTTTTTATCTAGGTTCTTGTTTGATCTACACTACATGGGTGTCTGAGCAGTTTCCAAATGTGAGTTCCTTTACTTTTCCAGGGAAACACAATTATTGTTGAAAGAGAAAAAAACAGAGAAAACTGAGGCATAAAGAAACTGAAAGTAAGATCTTTAAAGGAATTCAAGCATGTAGAAAACAAACTGGGCAGAACTGAGATGTTTCATTCTCAGAAAATGACAGGATCGCATGAACTGAAGTTTTCTCCATTTAAGATTATTTTTTTTAATGTAATATCCTGTTACTGCACATGCCAGGGAGATTCACCATCTTGGTTGTTCTGAATATATAGCATACCTCTTCTGCCCAAGGTTTATGGCTAACATTTAGTCCAGCACAGATCAAAGCAGTCACAGGTGTAGATACTTTTGTGCTGCATCCTAATGGTTAAATTACCTTTCCAAGAAGCAATTCCTCTGTCATGTTAGCCTAGAGGACCGCTAACCCTGTCTCTCAGAACAGGAGGAGTCAGGTGATGAATGTGGGGGTCCCTTGCCATTAAGCCTTTTGTCTATTTTGTACTCAAGAACAGAAGCATCGTGGGACCAGAAGAAAAGTAAGGAAGATGTAATCTGGGCATGCATTCTTATTTCTATCATCCTAGGCACTGTGAGGACAAGCCTGGCTTTTAGCTTCTTTACCCAGGACTGCTTCAGCATTCAATCCATTGAGATCTAATGTAAAATTCATAAAACCTCCAAGATCGGGTTTTATAATTACCGTCTCTCAGGTCTATGCTCTGGCCTTTAAACTGCAATATAAGATTTCCCCTTGCTTCATTTCCTTCTCCCATGGTCCTTGAAAACTTGGCTACATGTTGACCATATCTCAGCTGCTGATGTATTGGGTTCCCTTTCTCATTTTGCATCCCCACACACTCTGTAATCTGAAAGGTATATGCCTAACAGGTAGGATCTGTATTGCCTGGATAATAGTATGAACCCTCTTCTCCATTTCCTTCTGTAGCTGCTGCCTCACCTCCTGACTGTTTTTTTTGTTTGTTTTTGCTTTGGTTTTTGATGTTTTTTTTTCCTTGAAACAATTGTCTTTGCCTTGAATTGTGTGATGTTACAACCCCTGAGAGGTAAAGAGAAGCAAAAGTGGGAGTTGTAGCCCATAATCACCTCACTTAGGTACCAAACTATCTATAGATACCTAAGACAAAGGACTTTTGCTTAATAATTAAGACTGGAATTGCCTCAGGCTTCTCTATAGTTAGCACAGCAAAGCAGCCTTCTCCAGAGACAATTTCTCTCTCTGGAGAGAGTAAGTGTCCAGAGAGGCTCTATAGACAGCCTAGATTGTTAAATCAGGTTTTAAAATTATAAAAAATACAAGAGATAAGTTTGAAGATTATTAGAAATTTGACTCTAGGTGAGGTGAATTCTACAGATATTAAGAAAGGCACTTTTTTTTTTTTTATATATGAATTTATGGTGTATAAATTATCCTACTATTGGTAGATCCTTATAGAAATGCCTGATTTCAGTGGGTTTCTTGGGGCTCATTAGTGGGTGTTGGGTATCAAGGAATTTCTCTCCACAGCTCAGTTTTGGTCTTGGTGTACTGACTGCCCATGGTTTATAAATGTTAGTTTGTTTGTAAGTTCTCTTTTGAACCAAGCACTTCCCTCCTAAATTAAATCCAAGCATAGTTCAGTGCATTGCACACTCAAATGCTTTCAATAGGCATTAGAGATGAAAGGGGGTTTTCTCCCCCTGCCCTGAGCAATCCTTCATTATTATCTACCACGCTGGGAACCTTCCCACACTCCCCTATGTCCTTGGTCACCCCCTCAAGATATGTAGCATATGACATTTTCATGCTATAAAAAACCTTTCAGGTGGGCTGCACAATTGTCTCATTATTTCAGACAAGTTGAAGTCCTTTCTTCAACCTTCCTGTCAATACATACATATACACACATACATACACACAGATCGACAAAAATATATTTAAATATATGTTTTATACACACACACATATATATATATGTATATTTACAAATGGACCCTTGTATAAGCCATGCAAGGCCCAGAAAGGATCTAAAGCCAAGAACTGCTCATGCAAATACCGCTAATCTATCCTAGAAGAGACTATTTCTGAGGCTGGCTGCCAAGCATCCCTCCCTGGGGTGAATGCAGTTAGAAGAGTGTATGTAGTCTGATTTGCTACAAATTGTACCCGCAACTTTTCAGAAAATGTTGCATGTCATCAGGCTGTTCTCTTATCCTTCTTTTTCTGTTCTTATTTCACGTACCTTTCTCATCTCATCATTTTATTGTAAAGCTTTTATTTTTATTATAGGCTCATAGACCCGCTTTCGATTAAGCAAGACCATAACAATAATACATTTAAATGTCCCAACTAAATAGGCTGTAAGCTAATTTAGTTAGCCAAAATAAATATATCTAAAACGTATTATGCATAATTTGGGGGGAAAAAAGTGTTTTAAAACATACAAAAGCTAGAAAGTGCTTTTTTTTAAAAAAAAAAAAAATCCTTTAAAATATCTTTATGGATATATACATACACAGAACATGAATATCCTTGAAGCTGAGGAAACCCAGCTTTTTTGTAATGGATTTCTTTTGAGCATACCGGAGGCAAACTTTTGCATTCTGAGAGAGAGAACAAATGGAGGCAAATAATGAAATCTGCAACAAAGTTAAAAATATAAGATAGCTCTTGTGCCTGCATATCCTTTGGAAAGTATTAGCTAATTATATTTAACATGGAATGAGAACATAATTCCCACTGTTTTGACAAATAGCACATTAGGAACTTGTAAATAATATTATTAAAAATAGTTGTCCTTGTCTGTAGTTTCTTCTTTGTAAGAATAAAATTGATTTGAGGCCCATCATTCACAAGATGTGCATTATAATATCAAAGAAGCAGTCTGAGACACTGGAAACTGAAAATCCTGTACACCCTCTTCACAGAGGGAGAAATTTGCTGCTGTAATAAGAAGATAAAAGGAAAGGTATGAGAAGTCTATGATAGCAGCATGATCCCTTGTGGTAATCAGATTTTCAGTCATGGTTAATTTGAGTCAGTCATTCTACTAATAATATTATCCTGACTATAATCTAAGCATAATATTGGTTTCCATTGAGAAATGTAAATTGTAGATTGTTAAGCATTTTTAATTTTTTTATTAGTTGACTAATTAAACTGAATTGCTCACCTTTTTTTCCCTAAAAAAATTCCATGCAGAGATGAATTTTAATACTTTGTATTTAAACACATCATCTTTCATCCAAAGATCCAAAGGTGCTTTAATATTTGTACTGTACAAATGATCTCGCAGCAGTCCAATGAGATATATTAGTAGCTGTTACTTTTTTAAGACTGTTTTTTAAAGTGAAATGTTCACATTCTCCAGCAGGATATAATAACAAGAGCATCTGCATATTTGCAGAGCCCTTCTCAAATCAAGGGACAGTGCTTTCTGGTAGCAAAAAGATTTGATCCATGCAGTAACCTTACTGAAAGATAATAACTCCCATTAAAAGTAGGAGGGTTTCTTTCCATTAACTTCAAAGGGGTCAGGTTTTCACTTAATAATGCATAATGGTAGCAGTGTCAGAGACAGGTATAGAAAGGGAACAGTCAAAATTGTCAGGTATTCTATATGCCAGTGAGATGCAGAATATACCTGCACAGAAGTTTGATATGTATGTTTAATTGTTTCCCAATAACATTCTTAACTTCTGTTTTCTCTTAAAAAAAATGTTATGTGCGTAAGTGTGTCGCTTTCTTCAAACATGAGGCCAGACCTAACGATGAATCAGTTTTGATCCTTAAAGCTAAGATGCAACAGAGCAGTAAGAACCTACTTTCACAGGTATGCTGCATTGAAGATCTCTTTTGATTACATGTCATCATTGTAACCACACTTCAGAGTCAATGAGCAAAGTCAAATGAGTCATGACATAAAGCCTGACTGCAGGAAGTGAACACACTGCAACTATACATGGTATTTAGTTTCCCTCTTATGTTCAGGCTCTTTAAAAAAAACAGGGCAAAATTTAACTTTTCTTTAAACAGAAATGAATTCCAGAGTAATTTATTTTTCACCTTTTAATCTAGATTTAAACTCAGATAACAAAAACCAGAATGTGGCCTTCGTACTAAGGGTAAAGCTTTAAAAAAGTGTGCTGTAATTGTTAAAGACATAGTAAAATCAAATACATAATGATCTTAAAATGCTATACTGAGTACTCTGTATTAATCAGATCTATGCACAGAGACAGAGCACTTGAAATACATGACTAAAAAAAGACGCATGCCTACCTGAAACAATGTCCTTGGATATAGTGCTTACCTTAGGGTATTGCTTAAGGCCCTTGCACTGAAATCATAGATAAGGTGCTTGGCAACAAAAAGGACTGAGTCAATTATGGTAAAAAAACACTGGAACACTCATAAAGCACATGTAACAGCTGCATGAAATGGCAAAATGCTATTATTGCGAGGAGAATAAGATGCATCATTATAAATGAAACACACAGAGGATTGTTATCAGCAGAACAATTGTTATGTATTGAGCAATCAGGAACACCCACTTGGAAATCCTTAACGAAATGCTTAACATTTTATAAATAGAATTTCCAGGGAATTCAGAGATCAATACAACTGTCTAACCACCTTCCACCTGTCTGGAACTGCCTTCCAGTAAGAGTAACAGAAGGAAACAAATTAAGTAGCTTTAAAGTGGAGCTTAATACATTTTTGAATGGGATTATAGGATGCAGGAAATGCCTGTTAGAGCAGGGGATAGGAATCAATGAACTGGGAGGCCTTTCAGCATAATATCTTGTGCTCCAGAAACCTTCTTTGCTGTTTTGTCTCCAGTACACATAGGTTCAGCACAGGAGACATGTTTCAACAAAACACCCTGTTGTTTAGAAGTTGTTATTGCTAATAGTGGTACTTCAAGAACGTTTAATCTTCAAATAAGTCTAATATTAACCCTATATTAGCGGAGCAGGAATCCAGGCTTCATGACTCATTATTAGTAATCAGCAGCAGAAGTGTCTAAAATCAATAGCTAATATTCATCAGGGCCTTTCAGTGAATGAGGGGCAGGGTGTGAAAACGACACTCGCTCTTCAGTGTGCCTGTGCCGACTAAGATCAGATGAAATGTCAACATTTCTTTCTCTGGTAGTCCAAACTAGAATTCATATATACACACAGTAGAAAGGCCTATTAGGAAACCAGGCATTTCTGGGTTTAAATCCCTATGTATTCATCCACATTACTTGCACCTGTAAGGAATATCTGCACACAGAAGGAGGAGAAGCAGCCCTCAAGGTCAAGTGTAGAGTCATGGGAATTCTTCCTGTTCTAGCTGGAGAATAAGAAAAAACAATCAATGTAAATTTTTCTTGGTTGATGTGCTGCAAGCTTCTTGTTACAGTAATTAGTGACGCATGAACACTGTTAGGCTTTGCAGCATGTTATATCCCTTAATGCTCAATATTTACTGTAGTGCCCAGAGGCCCTTATAGGAATGCTGAGCTGACACAGCACTGCTGGGAGGCTGACAAGACTGCAGTGGGAGGAAATGCTACTGGTGGTTTTCCCAAGGGACCCAAGCATCTCTCATTGCCCTCCATCTCCTGCAGAGGCTGTAGCTGCTGATGTTGAGTAAGGGAGCAAAGCTATCGCCCTTTTAGGGCTCAAGGGCTCTGTGTTCATGGTGCTGCTCCTGGGAAGGTTGATCTGTCTGTGCCACGTGAGCCTTTTCCTTGCACTGTCCATCATGAATAAGCACTCATTATCGAAATGGACCTTATAAAAATGAATACTATATTGTGGAGTGTACTGTGAAAACATATATATTTTCTCTTGTCTGAATTCTAAGCATTTCAGTTGTTATTCAGAAGCAGGTCTCCTACACATAAATGTGACCCTTGTACAACTGCCAAGGTCAGAGACACTCAGGACAATCTGCTACGTAAAGGCTGATTGCACAAGTTTAAGCTGCCTGAGGACTGCTTTAATTTATCTTGCCAATTTTTCTAAAAGTCAGGGGGGAAAGAATACTGTATGCTAAAACTGATTCTTTCTACTTCCCTTATTTTTCTCTTTATTCCTTCTGAACAGTCACCAAACTATCTGTTCATTGCTGTTTGGTAAATATTAAAAGTGTTTTACCATATTAACCAAAATATTTTTCTGAAATGATGTATAAATGGCATAGATTAGAGAAACAACTATGGATCAAATATTTGGCTGAAGACTGGGAAATGGTTTAGCTGTCTGTCAGTCTTAGTTAATTGAGACCTCTCTTCTAAGCTCTTCCTTGGTACTCTGATGTAAGTATTAGAAGTTAATCCGTTAAGTCTAACTGTTCACCTAGTCTCTTTTTATATCAAGAAGACAGTATCATCAAAGTTTGATGTCATTCTGTGATAGACATTTAAGATGTTTCTGATAAACTACTCTCATGAAGTTCCTTTCTCTACTCATAGATCTAGGCTTAGTAGACTACTATGTCTAATGCTAAAATGTGTAGGTTAGATGAAATTAATTGCACAGTATAAAGAGGTGGAATATGATTTACATGCTTCACCCAATAACGGATTGCAAATAAAATGCAAGGATTAATAGGAAAGAGTTGCCTAGATGCTGTCATCCAAAAGCAGATGGTTGGCTTTTTAATGTAAAGAGGTAGTAGCCAAAAACATTGCAGCCAGTGCAGATTGTGTTCCAGTACATAGATGTAATGAGTCAGTAGCAAGAAATGATGTATCTGATAAAATGGTCAGTTTTAATACATGAAATAAGTAGAGTGAGAATTTCTGTATGTGTAAAAATTCCTATTTCTAGAGTTATATGCTGCAAAAATGATAGAATAAATGTGATCAGGATGTTGGTTACACAGCTACTGTTGCTGCAATTGTAAACTAAAATAAAACCCAAGCCCCCAAACCCAGAAAATAATCTCTGTAGCAGGCAGTTTTAATTAACACTTTGTGTAATTTACACTTTTAGTTAGAATGTACTCATTTTATCATCATGCCTGTATGCTGTGTCAGTTCAGAACTGATCATTCAGACCCAGAAAATTCTCCTTGAAATGTGCATTCCACCTGGTAAACTTATCTGAACATATTTAATGAAGAAAAATGATCAATTTTATGTGTACACTATGAAATTGGCCACTTCATCTATGTTGTATAATACCTTAAAAATGCACTTTAACACTTTTATCTGATTAGTATGAATGATTCAATAAAAACACCTTAAATGCATAGAAACTGGAGATCATATAGTCTAACCCAGCTGTCATGCAATTTATAAATACAGAAGCAACTACCCACATCTGTTCTCCCATTTTCTTTTTTCAATTTAAGAGGGAAATTGACCTTACAATCTTCAACGTGACTTCGGGTCATTGTTATTAGTGATGAGAAAATGCTGTGTTCTTCTTTTGACTGAGTCTGGCAAACCTCCCAGATATTTTACAATCACAGTATAAAAGCTCTGAAATGCTGTACAATATTTTATTTTTTCAGGTTTAGACACTTGTTGTAGAAGCCTGTACAGCTGGCAAATAGGAATCTTTTTGCAGGAAGTCTGTGTGCTTGTTTTCAGTTAAAATGTTTCTTCTTTGAAACTCTTGAGTTCTAAAATAACTTGGCTGAAATAAGTAAGTTACTAGGTCTTTCTTTTAGGCAAAGACATTAGTAATTCTCATTTAGGGAGGATGGGTAAGAGAACAGTATTGTTATTTTTCACATTTCAGGAAGAAAAAAAAATGCGTGGAAAATTAGAGTTTGGCTCAGCCTGAGTCTCAAGGAAACATGGATCCACAAACACAGAAGTATAGAACTTTCCACTCTCCCTTCATGAAGCAAAGAGAAAATCCAGCTTTTTGCAATGTAATTCGCATTAGCTACAGTATTATTCATGCATAATCCTGTTTAAATTCTTTTATGTCTAAGTTAAAAAATCAAGAGTTTAAGTACCCCAATAGAACAATTTTATCACAATTCAGCAGCATCCAAAGGATCTCCACAGGAACTTGTTTGACTTATCTTCTATCTGCAGGAATCTGGGACCCGTGCAGTATGTCTTAATGTTTAATATAATAACTAGCAGCCTGTAAGAACTGAAATAAAAATTGATGTATGTGTTTATATTCAGATGAGACAAGGATGCTAATCCTGAGGGTTAGATACTTCTCCACCTTTTGAAACCATTCTGTTTTGCATGGTACTAAGAGAGAAAGATATTCCTCCTCTAAGAGCTGGTTAAGATAGCACACACACACAGTTTTGGATCTGAAACTGGAACTGAGATTTCTGCTTTTTCATAACTATTAGGCAAGAGAATCATGTTTTGAAACTTTCTTGGATAAAATGAATATTTAATAATGCTGAAAGAAAGCAAACAAACCTTGTAAGAAGAAAAGTACTCTCTCATTCCATTGAAACAGATTGTTGTTCAGTAAGCAATTTTGATAATTTTCAGCAGAAATACTAAAACAAATATTGATTCAGTGATAAAGATCAGAAATTTAGAAAGCAAAACTTGGGTTTTGGTTTTTTTTGGTTTTTTTTTGGTGTTAAGCAAATATGTCATCTAAACCAATTGTTTTTAAAAAACCTTACCGATTTCTTTAGAAAACAACATAAGCTACCTCAGATCTCACAGCATTCTTGCCTTTGTCCCTCTAGGAAGAGAGGAGAAGAGTAAGACATACTGCAGATATTGCGGAAAGCACATTCATTTGCCATAGGCAAGTTCTTATTGTCTTCTTTTATGCAACCTCCTTGAAGAAAGTCTGAATAAAGAGATAGACTGTAGCATGATTTTAAGGCCAGCAAATTCACTGCTGTTGAACTGTAGGGACAGCAAGATCAAGGACCCTTTGTTGAAAAAAAAAATCTGCAAAGAATCGTCACAAAATGGGATTACCTCCCAGCTAAAATATGGTGTTAATATAAGGAAGCAGAAGAGTCCATGGTGTCATCCAGGAGCTTAATCATATGGGCGTAGTGGAAGGTGGGAGGAAGAATATTTGTTACCCAGTTATTTACCTGAAAAATGTTTATTATAATGTGAAATGTAGTAGTAATATAGTAGTATAGACAGCCCCTTAAAAGTTAACACATCTTAAAACTCTAGATTAAGGGATTCATTTGCAAAAGCAGAATGAATTTATCACTGAATATGCACTGTACAGTACCTTTATTACTTTTCCCACCATTAGCTGTTATTTAATAAACTCTGCTATTAATAAGCAGAGATAAGGTCTGACTTAAGCTTACAAAAGACAGGAAATTCAGAGTTCAGACTTTCCATTCTGTGTTTAACTTGGACCTTTGTGTCTTGATATTGCAGCAGCCTGGGAGCCTTGAGCAGGTATCTTTTACCTTACACTACTTTACATGTTCAGCAAAATATGCAAGCGTGCAGCCCTGTAATAAAGCATTGCCTTTGCTAGTGATGGTTTTGTACTGTGTTCGCACAGTCTCATGACTCAGGTTTGTCATACCTGCTCTGCATGAACTTGTCTTGTCCTGTCTGTAGCTTGGTTTAGCTGTCATAGCAATTTCTCTAATTGACTAGATGTCTACAGCTAATTTGTTTTATTTTTGTTGTCGGTGTACGGTGAAATCATTGTTTTATACAGATAGCAGAAACAAGCAGTTGTTGTATGCAGAATGACACATTTCTAGTACTAAACTGATGATGTAAGGTAGAGTTGTATCAGCAGAGGGCTTGAGAAATGGAGGCAAAGAATGTGGTGTAGGGATGGGCATGAGGTGATAAGGGATGGGTCGCATGATGGCACTTCAGACCCCATGGTTATAAACAACTTACGCATGGTCAGTTACAGAAACACAGATCTGGGCAAAACTGGTTTTAGGGATAAAAAGGAGAACAAATAAGTAATGTCTAGCCATATGTAAAAGGTGTCACATACAGTAAATTTGGATGTAATGTGGAGTTGCAGCAGAGGTGTAAAAGCAAGTTACAAACATAAAAATGACCCTAAGTGAACCCTAAAGTGAAGAAGAGGAAACCATCAACATAAGCATTGCATTGCTCCCAGGACTCCAGATGCTGACAATTCACCATAACAACATCCCCCCCCACATCCTCCAAGAAATAAAACACTGACCCTAAGATCCCAAGGAGCCGGGCAGGAGTGAGCATAACACTAGAAAAAGGGACAGAAACAAAACGTATGTACAGCAGTTTTGATTGTATTATTATTCTTTCTTTTTGTATTACAACTAGAGTGTAATAATTATTACTAAAAATTATTAGACTATTAAGATTTCAGTTATACTGACAGTAAGATCTCAGTTTTATATGTATATAAGGTGTACCTACTCTTTACTTATAAAGAGTTTTAGTGTAACAGACACTGACTGTAGTGAAGTAGAAGGAGGTAAAGCAACATGTTATAAGAGCCAGAACCAGAGCTGTTCCATATGGTCTTCATTGTGCTACTACTGTTTTGGATATCCAGTTTTAAAATTCAGATTCAGAAGTAATGTCTCTAAAATGCCATAGTTGCATACTAATTTTTTCTTTTATCATTCTTGTAATAGGAAGCAATGGGGAAAAAAAAGGTAACATAAAAGGCATGATGATATCACTTTACATTATTTTTCAGTTGTAGATTTGTAGGTTTCAAGTTTTTAGCCACAGAAAGCTGGTTGCTTGGGCAACACACTGGATTTGAAATTAAGTTTCCTTGATTTTACAGCAAATCTTCTACATAATCTAGGGGTATTCATAAGTATTTCACTGTCCATCTGATAATTTTATGTCATCCCACCTTTGTTCCTGTTATTTTCATTTTTTTTGTCAGCTCTTTTGCATGTTAATGGATAGTTTTGTAGGGGTTTTGTTTCATTTTTTGGTGGGTGTTTTTGTACAAGACTGATCAGAAGGAAGATCTGGTGCTGATCAGCCTTAGAAAGTGCATGGAAGAGTAGGTGTCTAGTTGATTATAATGGACTGTTCCAGCAATAATGTTCTACACCCTATTCGGCAAATGTTCTTTCAAATTCTTTTGATAGTGAACAAAGTTGTTAAAAGTCAATATTTGAAGGTAACACCTCTATTTTCTTTATATCTCCATTGACAAGGATCTGTTTGGCCTTGAATCCAGGACAAGAGATTGTTAATTCATTAATGATGATGACAATGAACTGAAATGTGCTATAAATTACAACTGAAGTATTTAATACTGAAGCGTACCAGGAGAAAAAAACAAATAGGAAAACCAATGTTTTTTATTTTATCAAAATCTTCTAAAGCAGTAAAAATGAAATAAAAAGAATATTTTTATAATGCAGGTGTTCAATAGGAATTTTATCGTATTTGAGACATAATTAATGCCCACTCTTTATTACCAAAAAGAAAAGCAGATGTAATATGTTCAAAAAACTAAAATGAAGGGTCCATCATTAAGTGAATAGGACGCTTTGATTATCCATGGGTCGTTAGTTCAATATGCTCTAATGGCTCCTAAAGAGCTGTTGCACACTCTGAGAGTACTTACTTATAGTAGCTTATAATGCATCAATACAGAAGAAACAAATACCAATATCAGGAAATCATCTTGGTAGGTTTATAGCTGATTCAGAATATTTATTTCCACTTTTCTGTTATTATGTGCATGAAATACCTATGTTTTATTCATGGCACCAGCTATTGCTCATGGTGACATGACACAATCATCGTTTGAAATTGTTACTCCCTTCTATGTTTTTTGAAATTTATACCACATAAAATTCAAGTTGTCAACTTGTAAAAATAATAGTGGCTCTTTTAATGTGCAGGTTGGGTAGATTTTAGATGGCCGTGTGCAGGAAAAGAGTCCAGAAAATTGCTGCTCACTAACCTAGGGCCCTTTAGGGGTCTTTCTTTTTCAATGTCTTAGAGGCTTACATTTATGGTGAGAGATTACTTACACATTGACATTGCTACTACTGCAATACATGCCAATTTAATTCTGCAATCATGTCTGTTCTTTACAGAATGTGGAAAATGTTGTAAATCTGGAGCTTCATTCTACTTTATTAGTAACTTTTTAATCCATTCTGGCCTTTCTTTACTTCTACAGTTATTGCACTGTGATACTTACAGGCTCACTGAAAAATCCTTCACTGCTTTTCTCTTCCTTTTATGTCCTTTCATGTCCTAAAAATTATTAAATAGGATATCTCATGAAAGCACACACCTAAGGAGGGGCAAACACACGTAGCTGCATGCCTTCAGGTTATCAAAAAGATAGCATTAGCATTTTTCCCAGGTAAAAGAAGGCAGCAATTGCTCACTGAAATGGTGAAAATCTTCATGGGATCATAAAATTATAGGATAATTGAGTTTGGAATAGACCTCAGGAAGGCATTTACTCCAACCTCCTGCTCAAATAAGGGTCGGCTCTGAGATCAGACCAGGTTACTCAGGACTTTGCCTAGCAGAGTCTTGGAGATCTCCAAGGGTGGTTGCATGACTTTGCTGGACAGCCTGTTTCCCCACTTGACTGTTACCATCGTGAAGTAGCTTTTCCTGGCATCCAGCCTCAACCTTATTTGTTTCAACTAACGTCCACTCTGTCTTGTCCTCTCACCTTGCACAGCTGTGAAGAGCCTGGCCCTGCCCTCTTCATTAACTTCCTCATGGGTAAGAGAGGGCTGCTGTTAGCTCTCCCCAGAGCTGTTGCTTCTGCAAGCTGTGAACAACCACAGTTCCCTCAGCCTATATAACTTTGATACTATTAACTAGAGTTTGAAAATTTGTAAATATGTTTGGTAAACCTTACTTTTAAAATCAATGGATTAACATGTAATAGCCTTAGGCTTAGATTCAACAAATGATTTATGATCTTACCTGCTGCGAAAGCTTCTACCGTCTAATGTTAGCAGTCGAAAGTTAAAAGCATAAATATTTTGTTGGATCTGGGCCTTGGCATTTTCCTTGCTTGTTCTCACTTTGCCCTTAGTCATTTATCTACCCCAATTACAGTTGCTTTTATATTATATGCTATTCATGAAATCTTTTTCCCAGAATATGTCCTTTTTATTCAAACCAATAATGCATTGGCTCCTTAAAATGTATGTAGTCTCAATTAGCAATACATGATTTGCCCTCAGCATGATACGTACCCAAAGAATATCTATAAATTCCTTATTATGTCTCTTCTCTCCAAGGTCTGTCAACTTTTTCCTGTCCTTCTTGAGCAACTCATCAGTGCCTTGTTCCTGTCTCAAAGGAACTATCATTTCTACTGTCTTGTATCATTAACACTTCTCCAGTTCCATTAACTCTTAAGCCCTCAGACTGTTTTCCACAAATAAATGAATCACAGAATTATGAGTTTTTCTACTTTCTACCTGTCCAGCCATCACAGCAAGATGTTGGTTCCCCAGCCATGGATCTTCTTACACAACTTTCTCTAGGACAGCTAATGGCCTACATCAAGCCATCTGCTATGGTTGTTCACTGCCACAGTCCCAGCATTTCAAGAAGTACACTCCATCTCCTTCCTGTTTCCTGCGAGGGAAAGGGAACTCGATGCCTCCACTTACTAACTAGCCAAGAAAAAGGGATTGTCTGCAATAGCAATGGAGAACTGTCATCGGTAGGACGCTACCTTCTCTTTCCCCACAACTGAATAGAAGGAGGTACTACTTAGAAGAGGCAGGGTAGAAACCCGATTGATACAGGCAGAAAGTATGAGGATCCTGGATTATTAAGGAAGAGAAAGGGTAGATTTGGGGCTTTTGTTTTGGGGGTGGTTTTCCTTTGTTTTCAGCATGGAGGGTTTTTTTGGACAATGTATGTTGCATGTCTGAGCTGGACAGTCTTTGAAGACACATTACAGTATCAGCAGCACATCTTCCCTTTTTGGTATTACAGCTATCTTCCTTTTTCTCCCTGCTTGCTTGCGCAGTCCAAAATTTGAGCCTTCTCTTTCAGTTTTTACTTTGTTTTAACTTTAATCTGCAGAAGAGGAAATTGTCCACATTTACAGAGCTCCTTTTATTTTTCTAGGTATCAGCTGAATTGATGTAGTAGTCAGTCACCCTTCTACTACTCTGTACTGGTTGCTGGTTACCACACTGAAATTAGACACCTGTATGCCTTGGGATAACTAGCCTTTTTCTCTCTCTCAACCAAATGTATAACAGGTGCCTTCTGTGAAATGAAGCATTGTGCATTTCTCATTAACCTAACTTTCTGACAGGGTTTCTCTGCACACAAAGAATGACCAGGTCTCTGAAGTCATTTCATACCCTCTAGTATAGGTATTCAGTAGCAGCTGAGAAGGGGCTGGGGATGGGAAGAATCCCCACTATCCCAAACGGGAAAATATACTTTGCACTAGTAAAGATCCAATGCCATTTTAATGCTCCTCAGAGAAATGTGGAGACTGGGTTTTACACCAAGGCAGAGTAATAAGGTGTTACCCATAACAAAGACACAGGTTCAATTCACAAGCTAGCTTTCCAGCTTCTTAATTCATTTTTTCCAGTACATTTTTCATTTCATTTCAAACTGCTTAATTAAAAGAGCATACTTTTGTCACTCTGACCTGTTTTTTTGTCCAGGCTTTGTATGGTACAATTGATACTAGCCCAGTGTGAACTGCCGTTGGGTCTACTAAAAAGACACAGCACAGTGCGATGATGTTTGTTTCTGCTGAGATTTAATGGCTATTTGACTTGGCAGCTGCTTTCTGAGGCATGGTTCTCACAGGGGATCTCTCCATTTCAACAGCCACAGTATAGGTTTCCTCTCTGGTACTGAGTGTCAAACATCTGCTCTCCTCTTATCTTTCCCTTCCAGTTTTTCCTGTCTCTGGCATAGTTTGCTGTGGGGCAGGAGTCCCTTTTTCCCCCTTCAGCATGGTGACAGCAGCGTTTTCTTACAAAGGCCCACTATAACCAGGAATCTGTAGAAATTTCAGGAAACATGGGGAACTACCCTGATCTGCCCTTTCCATCTTTGCCGCTACTGTATTCCTTTCCACAATGATACCTGAAGTGCCTGGAGTGATCCTGAAAGTGCCACAGACACCATCTGGTGATGAAGGGACAAGCCAGCTCCAGCATTCCTGCAGTATTTACCTTTGCACCCACATGTTCTGCAGCGGCATCTTCATTCCTCTCCACTTCCCTATTTCCTAACAGACTGTATTGCACTGATACAATTCTGCCTTCCTCCCCTATGCAACTTAGTAAAATTAAGCGCAGGACAATTAGTTGTGCGTTTGCTTTTTAATTTTTGCTACTTCAACACAGAATTTAATATAACAGGATGCCTAACTTCTGTTTCTTTTCTGTGAGGGCCTGTCTGCAGGGTCAAATTAAAATTTTGCATTACTTGGTCCTTACTTTTTTATTGATATTTTTCTCTCAACTTCTCTACCACATTTTTGAAAAGGAATTTTATTCAATATACCTTAACCTCTGATGCAAGCCTCTAATAGGAAATGTGTCTGTGTATTTTATGCAGAGAAAAATGGATTCAGCTGTATGTACAGATTTTAGTTTCAGGTTTCTTCAGGAACAATTACAATTGCTTTCATAGCCCATACTTAGTCTCCTTTTCACCCCATTAAGTCATCAAAAGAACCTGTACGGAAATAAAATACCGTATTTTCTTGTAATTTATGAGCTTATTTGAGGACTTGTATAAATATATGAGCTTCCATTACCTCCTATTAGCAAAATGCCCTCTGCCCTCTACTAGTTATGTTTAGGACTGGAACTTGGATGGATGGCAGTTGTTCAGCAAACCAGTATCTGTGAAGGGTCTCATCTTCAATAGGCTCAGACATCTAAGCTTTCATTAAAGCATAACAAACAGACTTTCAGACCTTGAGTTTTAACAAATAAATAACTGTATTTGAAAAAAAAAATATGAGTAGGAGGTTTAAGACACTTAAATGCTGCTATGCATGGAAAATCCAATCATAGTTCAGACATTGGAGGTAGTGGTGAAATGCTGAGCAGATGGGGGAAGAGCACATATGTGCCTAAGTGGGCTGTGCAGAAGGGGTTTCAGAAGTGTGTTATGGACCAAGAGTTGATTTGAGAATAGTGGGACATCATGCTGGCTTACTGTTTCTTAATGTCAAATTATAGTCTTGACTGATGGATACAGCAATACCTTCCAGTATTTGACATTTATTTTGCTGACATTTTAGTTTGTAGATTCGGACAACTTTCCTTAGATCTAATGTGCTATCTAAACTTTTGATGCAAAGTGTCATAAATCTTCAGAAGAGCTCCAGAAAGGATCACCAATATTCTCATAGTATCCATTTCAGCTGAATCATGCTGAGATACAAATTAATGGCTCTGGGGAAAAAAACAAACAAACAAACAAAGAAAAAAAAAAACCACCACACTCTTTTCTAGTTTTCTTCCTTTTTTTGTATCAGGTCTTCCCCCTGCATAAAGAAAGAGATGCCAGGCCTCTCTAATGACTGCTCAGTTTTGGTCTCCGCCTTTCACAGGAAAGAGCTGATGTCAATTCCTTCATCCAATTCGGGTGTTTCAGGTAGGGAAATTACAGTCTAGGAAAGGAGTGCAATGGAGATACTCCTCTGCTAACTAACCAGACCTGGGGTAGAAACAATAATCAAGTGGTTACTGATTTATTGTTACATCAGAAATTATATTCAGTATTTTATATTCAAAACTCATAGGCTTTTTACTTGGATCAACTGAAAGAGAAATTTCCAGAGACTATCGTATGCTGGAGAGGTATTTAAATAAAGACATAAAGAATGGTGACCGTGATTACAGAAGAGAAGCATTTCCCAGATATTTTGGCTGATGGAAAGTTAGATTTTGATTGTGGATGAAGACTGATATTAGAATGATCACATATTTGATATTAATAATGAAAAAAAGGATACACTCTGTGGCTGAATTCAGCCACAGAATTTGAATGTACTTTTAAACTCAATTTTTCTACCATCTATTCTGTTCTGAAGGCAGCATAGCAAAAGGATAGGTTCACTAACACTGTTAATTTTCTGGAAGTGCTTTACAGCATCCTGCACTGTGCTTATCCAGAGACAAGGACTACCTTTGGATTTAACTTGGGTGATCTGTAGTTCTTTAGATGCCAGCACATTAAAGGTTTCCCTTTTATCGACACAGGAAGACACAGGCATCATACTTACAACAAAGTCTGTGGGAAGATCTGCCAAGATCTTCTGGTGAAAGAATCTCAGCAAAGAGTAAGACAATAGGGAAAAACCTACCTCTACCTTTTCTGGCCAGATTGCATGTAAAATGTGCGTGGAGAGATGCAGCGTATACATAAGGCAATGGCTGCACATTTACTGTAGAAGTTAAGTTTGTGTATTGGTGTTGCCTCTGTAGCAATCTCATCCTGACCATATGCCAAATAACTCCTGGCAGATGCTCAGCTCAGTGAGCCTGCATTCCTTAGGAGCTACAGTTTAGCGAATACTTGTAAGAGAGACAGACTGTGAAGCTATTGGTTCAGAAGGGATCTTGCTTTGGAGGTAGATGATGACTCCCTAAAGAAAACAAGTGACAGCTACAGGTTTGAACAAGCAAAGGCAGTCATGCAGACCATGCTGATCTTTGGCATAAAGGACAACTAATTAGTCCCAAACGATAATACTACTCTCAAGAATATAATCCCAATATGAATTCTAAAGGTTGTCTTTCAGAAGGAAGACCAAGTTCTCTAAAAATACATGGCTCGTCCTAAATCTTAGCCAAACTATAGGAATATTGCATGTTACAAACAGGATTTTGAAAAGTGGTAAAAACTCATATGGGGTGAAGCTCTGGTTCCAGTTGTTCCTGTGCAATGCATGAGTTATAATAAACTGTCAGTATCTGGCACATGGTATTTTTAAACCCAGTCCAGGATTTTTTTAAAGTAGCCAGGTGATTCTTGTCAATGATGCCAGGCTGCTCTCCAGGATGTCAGCTAGTGTTTCAGCTAGTTTTTTTCCAGAACAGGCAACTTTTCAAACTCAGTTTAGAAAAGGAAGTTGAATGTTTTATTTGGGGAAGAGGAAATATTAACTTGAGCCACTCAGAAGTTATGTGTGGTCCTTTTAAGGACCCTGTCTGAGGCAGCCCAGACAGAGGACATAGAAGATAAGAAGACACCTGACAGAGAAGAAACTGGAGAAGAGTAACTGATCACAGGAGAACAGTGATAAAGTCTGGCAACCAATAGTTAATGTGGAAAACAGTGAGAATCCATCAGCATCCCAGAACTTGGCCCATAAGTGCAGCGGTAATTTGTTGGGTGAATTTTATGAGTGTGGAGTGCTGGAACAGAGTATATAGTGCCCTAAACATGCTCCCTAAGTTAGAATAGACTTGTGCATCCTCCACATCGGACTTCAGACATAGTGACATGACATTTGCTTTACCATACTCTAGCAGACAGGGGAATAAATTCCTGTAATTATCTGATATTAGCATCCCGGTGCAGAACTGCAGTGTCACATCAGTTTTCCATATGCATTGGTGTTACAGATTTCCTAACATCCTTGTGAACTCAATGAAAAGGAGAAATAATGGTGGACCATAAAATAATTCAACAGGAAGTGAGGCAGTAAAAGCTAATAATTTTCCCAACTTGGGCTCTGTTTAATATAAATGCTTGCAAATTAAATTGAAAAATACTCTCCTGTGGTTTTTTTTTGGGTTTGGTTTGGTTTGGGTTGGGTTGGGTTTTTTTCTATCTGTAACTATTATTGACATCTCTTATCTGTAATGTTTTCAGAATAGCATTGTAGTCACATATTTCCAACTGTCTTTCTGTGAATCTATCTAATTGAGTAATTCAAAATGGATTTTTGCAGTTATTCACACTGACATTAATCTTCAAGAAAGCCTAAGTTTGGTCTGTCCTGACAATGTCTATTTTTTACAGACTTAACTTCTGTCATTTGCTCTTCTGCACAGTTTGAAAATCTATGTGCAGGTGTAATTATTCCTGTAAAATGTGGAAGACCTGCCCCCTGTATCCTCCCCTGCTCCCCCTCCAAGATGTTCAGATTCTTCCTCTGTCAAACTGATACAAATAGAGAGCTGTGAAGTGCTGTTTGGCTATGGCCATCCCCAAGTACAGCTGCAAGAGGTATGACCTGTCATATTTTAGTTGGAATAGTAATACAAAACCTAAATGATGATAATTTAAATGTCAACAATATCAAAACCAAAGCATAAAAGAAGGAAGAGAAATGATCCTAATTATACTTTAAGACTATAGACTCTCAGAAGCAGATTGAAAAGCATTTTGAGAGGTCTAATAGTTTGTCCTTAAGACAGGATAAACTAGATTTAAATCATTCATGGTAGCTATTTCTCCAACTTGTTTTCAGAAACTTCCACTGATAGAAATTCCACAATAATCCAAGACAATCATCACCCTCTGTACAGATCAAAAGTTTTCACTCATGCCTAAACTAAATCTAATTTTCTACAATTTAGGAGCAGTACTTGTTGTCCTTGCTGCAGGGACAAGGAAATCAGCCTTTGTTAGCAAACTTTCCTATATTTGGGGGCTGAAAATTATTTTATAACAAATTTTTCTAGATTCTTCTCTTATACGTTATCTCAGTCCTGATGATGTGACCAAATGGAGTCTTTTCATCCAGTCGGGATGGAATTAATCTCAGACTGTGTAAGCTTAAATGCCTAAACATGTCTGTCAGGTCTTCGACACAGACAGCTGAAATATTCTATTTAGACATATACCGGGTCGTGTGAATCCATGGTAGTCACTGTAAATGTAAGGCCTGAAGTACTGTCTGGCTTAGTCACACCCAGTAAGCATCTAGCGTGGCTTGATACAGCCTATGGAATTGTGCCTGCCCTCCAGTGGCTCCTCTGGAAGAGCATGTCACCATTGGCCTTGGGTCATACCTTGGGGTCACGTCTGCAGATCTCAGGTATGCTGCCTGCATGTCGTTGCCTAATATCATTTGAAGTGCGCAGTGTTTCTGAAGGATCCAGATGGGACTGCCAGGTATGACACAACACCAATGAGAAACCTGTGCTTTCCTGAAATGGCATCTGGAGGTCACTAAACCAAGTGTAGCCTGGAGAGCTAATAATTTGTCAATGTGTATATGCCTGCTCTCAGGTGAGCTAAAGAGCCCTCTGGGCTCCATTGGCTGCACTGCACTTATTTAAGACTTAGTTCAGTTACCCACACACACAGACGCCAAGGGACATTTGAGATGCCCCAGCATACCTGAGATCTGCAGACGTGACCCCAAGGTATGACCCAAGGCCAATGGTGACATGCTCTTCCAGAGGAGCCACTGGAGGGCAGGCACAATTCCATAGGCTGTATCAAGCCACGCTAGATGCTTACTGGGTGTGACTAAGCCAGACAGTACTTCAGTATTTTTCAGCAGCACTGCTGTCTAACTTGTGGAGTTCACTGTTGTACTTGTGGTTATTTATATCTACTTTAAAGTGATATTTTTCTCTTGTCTTGTAAATTGCACTCTGTTTACTTTATGCTATTTTCTCCCTTTGTAAATCATTTTGAATTCTAACCCTGTGCTTCAGTGTGCTTGCATCTGCTCTGAGTTTGGTATCATCTGTAAATTTTATAAACATTACCTCTATTCCGCTGTCCAGATAATTAATGAAAGTATTAAATAGTGCCAGTTTCAGAACAGACTTCTGTGGAACACTACTTGACACAGATTTCTATTTTGACACTGCACCACGATACCTACTTTTTCAGTATGGATCTTCAGCTAATTGTATATGCAACTCACAATATTTTGATCTAGATGAATTTTCACTCATTTTGTAGTGACAACATGATGTGTGGCAGTGTCACATACATTGCTTACATTATGGTATATGACAACTAATCTTTTTCTCCCTTACTACAGATCGAAGTGTCTTCGGAATGACATCATTCATTCTTTACAAATCTGTGTTGACTGTTACTTAACCTCTTGCTATCTTCTGTATCCTTACCAACAGACAGCCTGTCCCAGCAGTTTTCTAAGTTTGAAAGTATGATGATAGCCCTAGAATATTCTGGCTATTCCTCCTTACAGGTAAGCTTTGTGTTTGTCCTCTTAATAATTAAATCTTCAAACTCAACTTCCTGCACTAGTATTTTCTATTGCTTCACCAGGTTGAAGTCGTAAGTACCTCAGGGAAAATTCCACCAGGTCTAGATGAGTAATTTACAAACTAGTAGGATATTACTTTATTTTGTCAAATATTTGAACTATGTTTCAGGCTTTTTTAAGTAAAGAGTTTTTTTAAGCCTCTTTTTTTGTTGTTTTTGTTGGTTTTCCTGATGTAAATACTGTCATTGCACACACAGTATGGAAAAACTGAATCTAAAATAAGCCTGAAAGAAAGATGGTTTATTGTTTTATCCTTAAATTTTTGGTAAGACAGATATTTATAAACTTGATTAATAGTATTAATATTGCTAACAGTTGAACAATGTTTGTTTTTAAACCTAAACCAAAGCTCCTTATATATTGCATGTGAAGTATTGGAGGAAATACCTAACCTGCTAAAAATACTCTCTGTAGCAAGGTTCCAAAATAAACAAGCTTGTAAATAAAAAGAAACATTGTATACATAACAATAAAGCAATGTTAAGGCTGGTCCAGGCTTACTTTACTTTTCTGTGGAACAAAGAATATGAAAGTACAAGGAGAAACTCAGACGGGAATGCCAAGCTCTAATAAGATGGTTTTATCAGGACAAAGCTGTCTGGTGCATACCAGATTCTCCTAAAGATGAAATACAAATAAACAAACAACTGCAGATAACACTACATCATCTAAACAGACTGGAAAACAAACTGTTATATGGCCTGGACAATCTGTTATACAGACTCAAGACAGACCATAAAGAAAAACAAGCTTCTGCAATTTCAAAGGAAAAGCTGAGCCATGATTATATATGCTTTAGAATTTCAGTATGGAGAAGACAAGAAATAGCTTATTAACTCTTGCTGCATAAATAACTCAGGAAGCATCTTGATAAAAAGGAATCTTTCTGCCACATTTGGATATGAATGCAGAGAAAAGTAATTCAAACAAACTTTGTATTACATATAAATGTTAGTTAATTTGAAAATGCTGCCTTTCCAGGTGAACCTTGGGACACTGATGTCACAGAAGTATTTCCTTCTTAATGAAGGAATCACCCATAGGTGATTTTGGTTCAAGAGCAAATGAAGGGATTTGCATGTTATGTTGTCAGAAACAAACTGCTCTAGTCCAAAACTTCTGGGTCAACAGCAAGAGACAGACTGTGTGCAGTTTTACCGTAAGGTGTTGGAATGGACTGGAAGAGCTCGTCTTCCATTCTGTATCAGTCCTACCTGCTATAATATTTAAGAACTTAAGTAAACACATTACTCAGTACATCCCAAGTTTTTAATCCCTAGGGGAAAAGAGAAGAACAAGATGTGTAATATTGGCCTGAAAGAAATCTGAAAATTGTATTAGTGCTGTAAACTTTTAAAAGAATTGAAAAAAATCACCAAATCAATACTTCAGCGGAGAAGTAACAAAGATTTTGTCTTCTTTTACCCATGTGATAATTTGGTTGCTTTAAGTACTTTTGAGAAGGCATTTTTTAGAACTTGAAATGCTATAATTTATTTTAAAGTTTCATTTAAAAACTTTCTACTGTTTGCACAGTTTCTTTGGTTTTAAAAGACAGAGACTGTAAATGTTAATCAGAACATTTTCATCTCTGTGTATTTCTTTATTACACATTCTTTCAAGCTGTAACATTCGTGGGGAAATAATAGTGTGGGAAAGGTTATATAATGAGATCTTCAGTTCCCAAGCCTCCCAGTCATTTATGACAAAATGATGAGAAAGAGATAGAAGCATCCCATTGAAGAAAGGGAGAGAAACAGAAGGAGGTGAAGCTGAATTGATCCATTCTTCTTTAAAAATCATGCATTTTGGCACATTTTTGTTTTGTAAAAAACACCCAACACCAAATATCTAGGTTTTAGTCCAGTGTAGCAGTGTGAACATGTTAAATATTACAAGTTCTTGCAAAACAGCATTGTCATTCTCCAGCTCGCCCTATTACTCAGATCACAACATTCATTTAACTACTTTAACATAGATCTTATCCTAACAGGAGCTGTGCTGCAAGAAGGAATGCAAGTATGCCAAGAAAAAAGTTTTTCAGATAGTGAATTACTTTTCTGGAGCCCACAAGATAACGACTTTCACATAGAAAGAAGCTTAAAATGACAGTATGATTTAAAGGGTACAATTATTATCATTTTGCTAGGATAACATAAAAATTGATTGTAAATCAAGGAGATAATTAAACATTATCTGTATTTATAACATCAGGGGATTTCAATATAAATTAGAAGTTTACTTTTAAGCACATGCTTTTTCTTTCTTTCTTTTGTTTCTTTAATTCTTTTCCTGTGATATTTTATGTCTGTAGATGGAACAAATGAAAAAAAGTTTAACAGTATAAGATCAACATATAGGAAAGCAACTTTTAATGTAATTGACATTTAAGTAATTCAATAGTTGTTTATATACCTATCTTATTGATGGTTGCTCTCTGCTGGATTTCTGATTGATGTTCTTTGATTGCTTTGATCAGCATAAATCTGGACTTAGTGATTAATGAAGACATGCAAAAGAAGCACAATTTTCAGTTGGGATTCAAGATTAACTGCATTAGAAATATAGAATAAATGCAGCACCTTATAATATTAATTGGTTTAATTATTATTTGATTTATTATTTCTTGATACATTTTAGCATCATACACTAAATCCATCAATTAACTTTTGCTAGCAATATGTAATAGCCTTCATTTATTTTTTTTTAATTTCTTATTTGTTTTTAAATTGCATGCTGATAAACATGTTGAAGTTTGTGGTTTAGCTAAACAGCTTGAAATTAATGATTGCATAAAATGTATGCTACAGTTAACAGATGAATTACCTTTATTTAGATTATATATTTTATACTTTATTCAGCCTAATGTTCACATACCTTGCAATGTTTTCACACTCCCTAAGTTTATGTGCTTTATTTGACTGCTGACAAAGTGTGGAATTTTAATCTGTTATTGTAACAGCTTGAAATGAAGAGAAGTTTGTGTTATACTTTTATTGCTGCTTAAGTTGCTGCCACAAAATCTGATTGAAAGTACAGAGAAAGCAGCCATGAAGAGCAAAGCACAAGCAATCTTTTATTCTCTATATTATGCCTGACATGTATTAGATCAGTGTCTTTTTGTGCAACAGACAGTCTGGGATAATGAATACCAATTTCATGCATGTTACACACAGGCAAGTCCTATTCCTCACCTTTTTCCTACAGTTTTCTTAAAAATTGGACTGGATTATGAAGTCTATTTTAGTTGCCACATTCTTAGTATGAAGTAAAAAGACATTTTGCTCAAACCTTCCCTGGCAAGAGCTTAAATTTAGTAATCTATTTCTTTGAATAAAATGAACAATTTCTTTTATGGAAAGGGAACTCGGGTGTGCAGGCTGGAAAGCTGCCACTCTGAGCTGCTACCAGGTCTCTGACTTGCCAGCCTGCCACAGAGACACTTACCAAGCAATTTAGATGCAGCCTTACTTACTGAACTCCACATTAAATGTAGATAGATTTTTTTGCTCCATATATTTTGACTGCATATTCTCCAGGGCACGGCACAGAAATCTGAGAAGAAATTCAGGTGCCTAACATGGGTGTCTGGTGTCTTTTTAGATGCCATACAGTGTAAAAAACATTCACACAGGAGTGGCAGGTATGATACAGGACTTGACTGTGACTCCCATCTTTCAGAGGGGCATCAGGAGGCAAGACAAAATATTTCAGGGTGTCTGAAACAGCATCAAGCATCTCTGTTCAGACCTCTGTATCTCCTTATCCATTCAGAATTTCAGATGACATTTTCCCTTTTATGTCAATCCTATTCTTATGTAAGTAGTGAATTTAGATTTGTATAGATTTGATGGTTTCTGCTTTTCCTTGCTCTGGCTACAAAGACGTGATATTTGCTTGTTGCAGAGGTGATCATAATGTCACATTAGGTCAGACTGTGATCCCACTGTGATCAGTAGTCACACAAAGTGTAAGTGGAGTTGCATTAACTCCTGTCCATCTATTTTCATGTAATTTGTCTATCACCAAATAATTTGAGTGTTTGGATGGAAGAAACAGAACTCCCCGTGCCATCCACCCCCAGGGAGAAAATAGAAAATGTTTTGTAGCTAGAAAACTTATTGCTGAGGTGGGCCAGCTTCTTCCACGGAAAGATACTCATCCCAAGATGCTCAGTACATGTCATGTAAGGCTGAGTTGAAGTTGGCCTTGGCTAATCTTTGTCAGAATGGTTGGGGTTGGAAGGGACCTCTGGAGATCATCTAGCTGCTGGAGATTTTCTAGTGCCTCTGGACATCACCTAGAATCCCCATGGTTTCAAATAGATCCATATTTATGGAGCTATTCAGAAAAAGCATATGTTTTGCACATATATTCTTTTTCTCATGTTTCTCCTTGCAGAGAAGAAGTCCCAGTTTGACTCACTATGTTTTCCACATATATTGCCTAAGTGACAGAATATTTTCAAGCACAGTAACTACTGAGTGACTTCGTAAACAAAGATTTTTATATAGGTACCAAAATGTCTGTTCTATCTTCACCTTCTTCATAGACCATGAAACTGCCTCTAGGGACCTAATTTTAACTTTTCTTCTTTGGTAATTATATCCATTCCTGTGGAACCTTCTTGTTACTGAAGTGCAATGAAATAAAGATAACATGTTTCTTTACAAATATTTACCTACAACACATGGCTGAAATTACATGTTCAATAGGATCAATTGTCTGATGACTGTCTTCTGAGCAGAGAAGACTCTTTAAGTACATATCCCAGAGGATCAGGACTTGGGTGGTCTGACCTTTAGGGACATTCTGCTGTCAGTCTGTCTGGTTACCCTGGCAAGTCATTTCACTACCCTGTGCTTCAGTATGTCCATTCCTAAAAAGAAGAACACTCACATTTTTTTGAGCACTTTGCCAAAAAAGTGCTAGTTTCTGTTATTCTGCAGACCAAAGGCATGTCAAGACCAGTCTTCTATGTACCAGAGAAAGATGCTAAGCATTTTCTGAATGATTATATGTCTACAGCTTGTGATACTGAATTTTACAAAATTGAAAAAAATAGGTATTGCTGGTTTTCTTTTCTACCCTGAAGGTGGTTAAAATAACTTATTTTTCAGCAGTGAGAGAAAAAAGCAAAACTAATTAACAAGAACGGTTGTAAGTTTGACAATTTGAAAGAGTACCTCAATTAAAAGGATAAATTAACTGGATTTCTAGAATTTGGCTTACAACATAATTTAATCAAAGAAAAGGTGTGTAGAAATCCCACCTTTCAGTATCAGCTCAGTTTCTAAATTTTTGAATGTTACCAATATGGCATTTTTTATGCTGTGATTGCTGTCACCGTATTTATAAGAAATACCAGGAAACCATGGTTTTACAATGGGTGTAAGGTAAAAAATGTGCATGGGCCTGAAATCTTTTTTGTTTTATACAGCTTCTCTTTAGCTACTTTGCATTTTACTATTTTTCTACAAATTTTATGTAAAAGTCTAAATTTAAGACATAAAAGTCAAGCAAACCAAAATTAAAACAATTTATCTTTTAACAATTTTATAAGTAAAATAGTGCATTTTTCAAGGAAAAATAATCTATGCTGTTTTCTCACTAATGTGTTTAACAGTCTCACCCATAACTAAACTTAGGTGTGACTGCTGAGACTGGTTATTCTACATCACAGTCATTGTGCAAAGGGGTGATTCTAGTACTGCCTTTACCTAATGTTTTAGCAGAAACCTCCTCCACAGGACATGTAACCAGCTGCATTAAATTATAGTTTACAGAGGATACAAATAATTCCTTCCTGACTGCAGTGTGGTATCAGAGTATAACCTACAACGAAAGATCTGATTAGCCTTATTGTTATCTTAGCTACCATAGTTACAAATGTTATTAGTGGGTATAAAATTATCCTTTTTTTTTTTTTAAGACCTAGTGGAAATATATATTCTCTCATGATTTTCTGCTGTACTAACTCTGTTTGCTGAGACTATTTGGTGTAGAAGCATCGTTTATAAAACATTGGATATTTACTTCCTTTTTATTTCATTTTATGGTGTGTTTTTTTTCAATATACTGTAGCACAGGCCAAGCAACAGTAACTATTTTTTTTCTTCTTTTATTTTTTTGTATGTTTTATATTGTATTGATAACCTGATTCAGTTCCCTTTCAATATTTCTCTTTTCCTAAGTAATTCAACCTTTTGCATGTTTTTATTACATGTAAATTCTACCATAGTTCTCAGCCATCTTTGCTGGCTCTCATTGGCCCTATTCCACTTCCAAATGTGTCTTAATGTCTTTATGTGTAAACTAGTTTAACATAAAAAGCATAATGATTTCTGAGTGGCTGTTGCAGGCCATTCGGTCAATGGTCTGTGAACTCAAGTATCTCTAAGTAAACCAGAAACAGTTAGGTCATAATAGCTGTGAAATAAAAAACTGGAATATCTGAATTTTAATAACACTCTAATTATATATCTACGCCTTTCAGTAAAACCACTTAGAACTTTTATAATTCCAGTTTTTTCCTTTTTAATGTAAAAAATTACATTATTTCTTGTGATGCCTCTGACAAAGTTGTCAACATCTGCTTGTTCCATGATCTGCAAATAATAAATTTACAAGTGACTGCTGGCTTGGTGACTCCTAAAGCCTTCTTTAAAGAGGAGGGTACTAACAACAAATGAACAGCAATACACCTTTAATCAAAGGTGCAAGATACCCTCCACAAAAAAAATTGTTGTTTTGGGGTAGATAAAATCAGTTGTTCCTTGTTTAGCACTTAAAGACCATCTTTATGTATTCTGTGATCAAATTCTGTGATTTTCTGGGAGCATATACAGGGCATGTACAGTGAAAGACTCACCTAAACCATGAGTTAGGTAATCTGAGGTCCCCTAACTCAGAAATCATGAACTGTCAGAAACCGTCTGGGTCAGTTGCTGCCTGAATTGTGCAGGTTCCTCTAGGCTTGACTCTGTAAAATGCTAGAGCTCTTCCCCTGCACACAGCCAAGCCTGGGCACTTGGCATCCTCCTGCTGAAGAACCAGCTCCAGAAGCCAGGACTGGAGTTTGTCCCATTTACAGTTGTAGGCATGCACACTGCAAGTATGCACAAGGAAGCCTGTGATATATGGCTTTTTATACATAAACTGGGGAGGAAAAAAAAAAAAACAACAACCAAAAAACCACAAAGAAAACCCAAATCTGCTCTCAGGATGTGTTTAAGCTGATCTAGATGTCCGCCTTAGAATGTCATTAATTTGCCTTCAGAAATGCCCATGTCTTCCAAAAGGCTATATAAGGGAGCTTTTGAAGGTCAGTTTAGATGTAGACATCTTCCTTTGATCAAATGAATCCTATGTGCTAGAGACAGATATGGCTCACTAGAATTTTTTGGCATACATGATGGCAGTGTGTATCTTAAGTAGCATAAGAAGCCTGTATTTAGTCAAATTAACTCCACCCTACATGACTGTTCAGTTGAGGGATCAAATGTGGAAAGAACTCTCAGGCATACCTACATGCTCCAACAGATACGGGCTTCTCACAGAAATTTATCAGAGGCCATTCTTTAAAAGCAAGGAAAACATAATTATGGTGGTTGTTCCCATCTCTCATGTAATGGATTAATATTTTCTTCAACCAGAATGGCTACAAAACTGTATACTCCAACCACCTGGGAAGTTTCCTCAGGACTGAACATAGGATAGTAGGCAACAGAAAGTGCTGGGAAAAAGAATAACTAAAAGTGAAAAGATGATGCCACTCTGCAAAACGTTTCATTGCACTAGATAGGAAAAGTAAAAAAAAAAAAACAAAAAAAAAAAAAAAAAAAAAAAAAAACCACAAAAAAAAAACCAAACAAAACAAACAAAAAAACCCCAAAAGACAAGGATCATGAGAAAGCAAAGTCTTAAAACCTTGACTTAATGTCCTGGGTTTTGCCCTCAGCTACCAAGAATGTCAAGGCATTCTATAAATGATTTTTTTAAATATAAAAGTAGTTGAAAAATCACTGAGGCAGGATATAGAAGTTAAAGAAAGTGCTGTTTCCTAAACAGGCACTCTTAGCAAACAAGCAGGTTATTCTTTTGTTCCAGTCACCATACGGTAACCTCTGAACACGTTTCTGGGCCTTAGACCATGAAAGTAATTTCCAGAAAGAAGTGGGATCTCAGATCCTACCCTTGTCCTCACCTTCAATATTTTCTTTTGGTCAGTGGCTAGCTCAGAAGGTGGATTATTTGATTGCCCCTCTAATGTTCCTCATACTGCTGTTTAACACTATAAGTAGGGCAGATGGACTCCAAGTACCTTGAAAATACATATTGCAATTGAAAAATCTGGCCCTAAAATGACACCTCACCATGACAAAAAGTATTAGATTCTTGCCTTCCAAAAACAGTTGCATAATTGGTATCTCTTGATACTTTTATGTGCAGGTTTATAAAAAGAATGGTTTTGTTTTCCTGTTAAATATTGAAGCTGGGAAAGTCTCATGTAGGTATTCAGCAATTTCAACTAATTTGCTTAGGGGTTGTTTGTTGGGTGGGTTTTTTTTGTACCGGGGGGAGGAGAGGAAGAAAAAAAATCAGCCTTGGGAAAAGATCTTAGAAGAATTCTTTGCCGTGATTTCTTTCTGCCTTCCCTAGATCGTATGTTTGTATAGCAGTCTGTGCTAAATGAGAAATATTATGGTAATAAAAGTTCTTAATTTAAGTTATATCACTGAAATGACAGTTATGAGAATGAGAGTTACCTAATGTTGTAATTAATATCACTAGTTAGACTGCCTTACATTCTGAGAGATTAAAAAGACACAAACAAATAAATTATGTCTATGGAAAGAATTACTACCAATTCGTAAGAGGTAGAACCCCCAAGATGAAGACAGTTGTAACACTGTTCTTCTTCCACCTTTTCCTTAAAGACAACATCCTAAGAAACCCCATTTTTCCATTTTCAAGACTTCGCTGAATGCTTTTTCTCTGCTCTTCTTAGGAGCCATACTCATACTTGATGGGCCATGTTTGGCTGTCACAGTCTACTTTGCATTCTCCATGTACTCCATAATCTTTTCCAAACTAAGTGTGCCATGCTGCTCCTTGGGAAGATGCACTCACTCTTTTCAGAGAATTTTATCTGAACCAAAGTGTCACAGCCCAAGAGGAGCTATATCTCTGCTAGCTAATTAAAGCTGTGTTCAGCTGCTCTCTGGAAACACGGGTAACTGCCTTGGAAATGCTTGGGTCTGAACTGCTAAGCTCTTGCTTTCTAAAACTGGGTGACTATGGCCAAACTGCTAATTGAGAATAACCTCCGGTCTCTGCTGATTTCCAAATACAGACCTAGCATAGATATCCCAGGCTACATTGTTCAAGGGACTACATTCTGAATTTCAATGGAAGAGATAATTGAATTCCAGAGCTGGGGAAAGTTCTGTGGATTCCTTTAATTCATCAGTATAGACACAATTGCTGTTTCTCCCTACTACTCAACTCAATGCTTTGTGAAAAACCAACAGTCGCAGTTAGCTCTGAAGAACCATATAAAAAAAGGAAATAATGATCTTTCTTAAGGCACCAAAACTTTTCATGGTGCCGTGGAGGCTGGGAGACTGCAAAAGCGGAACCTCCTTAGGGACTTACATATTAAAGACTATTGTCCAGTTTTAAATGTGAGTTAACTATGTTATTTGAGCAAATTTCTATTGAAGTAAGAGTTCTGGGAGCCTTTGTTGAACTTGGGGACATGAGGGTTGTAGCTACTACTTTTGAACTAAATTCTAATACACGCTCTCTTCTTCATCTCATTGTAAAGATGAGAGTGGAAAGGAGGAATTAGATGTACTTTTCTTCTTTTTGGAGCAGCTGGTGTCACTGGAGCTAACTTCTCAGTCAAATTCCTGGTGTATAAAGGCAGAAAATTAACATAACAATATCCCACAGGGTGCAGTGACTCACCCACTTTGCACCTCTATGCTTCATCTTGAACATCCACTCCAGACAGGCTAGAAAAGTGATCTGTTTTCATACATTTGAAATCACCAGGAAGGTTTTTGTTTGCATTGGGTTTTGTTCAGAGATTTTGTTTGTTTTCCGCATAAGAATAGAGTGGAGAGGAAGTATTCTGTCACACTTATGACCCTTGATTTCAACAGAATTATAAGTTAGTAAACGGAAAAGCAACAGCTAGATGTAAATAAATAAGACTGACACAAAAAGTAGAAATAAAAAAAAAAAAAAAATCTCCTTAAAAACTCTTAAAATATCCTTAAAAACCTTATCCTTAAAAACCTGAACACAAAATTGCTGTTGACTTACAGGTGATTTAAGCTTAAAGTCTTTGTTTTTTCTATAGACGGCTTTGAGAATCCTGGAACTTCCACATCATAAATCTAGTACTAGCAGACATTTGGGAGTAGGGTAAAAATACTTTTAAATACGGTGTAGTGTCAAAAACCTATTTTAACAAGTATATGTGAATTTCAGTGACCTTCACATGTTCTAAATGAACCTCCAGCATTCATAATAGCAAGCTTTTAATAATAATCACCCTATTAACTGTTCAGGTTCTTATGCCTTGGGAGATCTTAAGTTTAGACATTTAAATTATGTCTAAATGATTGTCTCACAATCATTAAGCAATATTTCCTGCATTTCCTGTTGAAGGAGTATACAGTACCACCTTGAATTACCCTCCATTCCTGCACTTTTAATGAATATTTCTAATCCATTGTTAACATTTGAACTTTACTGTGATTTAGATTTCTTGGCATAATGTGTGCCATGCTATTGTAAATAAATAGCTGCTTTAACTTCACTAGTGCACAAAGTTAAATGTCAGAAAACCATATTTGCATTTATACACAGAATAATTACCTGCTGATCAGAACAGTGTAATTAGGGATACTAATGTACAATATTAATTAAAAGCCTGCGTGTTTGCAGAAAAAAACCAAAATCAGTAGGAACAAGCAATAAAGAAGAAGCTGAATGCTTATTGTATGTTGTGTAAAGTGAAGAACTGCAAAAACTTACAAAATAGTTGTAATGCATTTCAACCAACTATTCAAATTATTTCTTACCTGGTAAAAATATCATGTGTTCTCTCAAATTTAATTTTATTTTATTTAGATCTCTTAACAACACATGAAGAGCTGCAGATCTTGACTGATTTAATGTATTTAAATTTTCCTTATGGAGAACTGGATTTGAAGTGCTTGGGATTACAATCGAAATGAATTTGATGGTTCAGCTCTGCCTCTAATGGATTACAGTATGAATGTCATCAACTTCATATTACAGTAAAAAGTGTAATCTCCTTCCAAATTTAGAAGTCTGGAAGTGAAGAGAGTGGCTGAAGTCCATCTTTTGATCCCAGAAAGAATGCAGAGAGGGAATTAATACCAGTCTTCATTCAGAAGAGTCTATTTGCTGAGCATCTGCTTTCTTGACGTGGGAAGGCATAACTGAAATCTGAAGAAACATTTAAAAATATCAAATTAGCCACAGGATGTGAATCCTAATTTTACAATGATGGAATAAAACATTGATATGCAAGATGTTAGGAAAAAATGTTTCTGCTGTCGGTTGCCCCTTTTTCTCTTTTCATTTTCAGATGCTTTCAGTATCCTGCGTCTTTGAGTGGAGTTGTATGAGGTATGGGTGAAATTGCAGCTGAAAAAATAAAAACAAAACCTTGAGACAGATTGGCTTCTAGTAGTGTCTGTGTTTTCATTTTGTAACATGCCTTCACTATCTGTAAAGTATGACATTTTCTGGCAGGATTTTTGTGGCAATAGATAGTACTAAACTAATAGAAGAGAACAGTCATGTAAAGTGAGTTCACTAACATAATTCATATTTCCAATCAGGCAAAAAACGTAGTGTCAACATAACTTCAATTCAATACAATTCCTTTGTTGAATTTCAAGTACTCAATAAATGGCTCACAAGTGATTATTCTTAGAAACTGTATGTCACATCACTACCTAAAGGTACATGGAGAAAAACAGTTATAGCTCTTAATTAACTCATAAACAGAAAACAGAAACAAACCTCTTCTAACAGAATTATTTTATAGGAATTGTGAACTCAGTTTTACCTTTGATAAACTGGACTTTTCTGTTTTGCCATGAAACCTATAATATACTAGTTTCTGTGTTTTGAACAGTATCATGGTGCCCAAACCTTAAGTTCAGCCTACATAATCAGCAACTCAGCTATAGGTGTTTTTTAGCTCTTTGCTTTTGCGTCAAGATAGGCAGCCTGGTACCAGGAATCGTGGCTGACTCAGATCTGTGTATATTTGTTTTGAACATTTGTTTTGGTTTTAACCTGGGACTCAAAAGTAAAAAACTATAGATGAAGATCTGTGTGCACTGAAGATGAAAAAAACGTTTGCATCAACCCTCGCACTGTGAAACTGCAGAACAATGTACAGCTTGAGATGTGACTCAGGCTCACTTAAGCAAATCCACCATGAAAAGTCAAAATCACTTATGGGGGTTAAATATGAATAAAATGTCATTTTAATAGTCTTTCTAATCCTCAAAAGATTCAGAAGATGTTTTAGGTTCTCTCTGAAGGCGTTTGCTTATTGCACTGACACAGCAAGGATCTGATTTGAATATGTATTGTGTACGCGGAATAAAGTGAGAGTAGAGATTGCAGAATCACGGGGGAGGGTATTCCCAGTATTTGCAGATGAACTAGGGACTAGGCATGCCAAAGATCAGCCTCATTAGACATGTTTACATACCCAGGTGAAGGCACTTGTTTAATAACTGCACATCTATTGAAAAGAAGAAAGTAATAAAATGTTGTTATCCCTGCTCTCAGAAGAAAAACAGTGGACTCATGCAGGGGCTTAAAAATTTGTTGGTGATGACAGCTCTTTAATGGCTGCATGGCTGAATTTGTAGCAGAAGGAAAAAAAGGAATTATTTCCTACCTTGCAGGGGCAGTGGTCATACGTTTTGCTTCTTTAAAGCAGAGTAAATTGAACTACAGAAAATTGTTGGAAGAAGTGCCCTTAAAGCTACTGTAGCCCTAGGTACAGTTGTAGCTGAATTCAAACCTTGGACATCTGAAACTACCATTTGTCAAGAGGCAACAGCCTACTAGGACTAGTGTTAGAGGGAGAGGCATGCCTTCCAGATGGTGTAGCACAAAAGTCATGGTCCGTATTTCTGTAGACTGAGCAGGAAGTTCCTGCAGAGGTCTGGGAACTTAGGCCATTTCCAAACACTTAAGACTTCACAGAGTCACAAACTGATGACAAACTGTGAGTGGGATGTTCTGGAAGAAAGAGAACAGGTCTGTGATGATCCACAGGTACATTTGTTCTTTATACACCCATTCTGACAGATGCAGAAAATGACATAAAAAGCTACAGCCCAACAAAACAGCCAGGGAGATCGTTGTCATATGACTTGCACGCAAGACCTGCTTTCTTTCACTCATAGGAAAGTTTTCTGTTTAGCACATGAACTCAGTATGTTCAGGAGAAGGATAGACTGGTAAAGGCATGTGAAAGGGAATATTTCATTTCCCCAGGTTTCTAAATGGATGTTTTTACATGGTAGAGTTAACTCTGTATTAAAGACCTTGTATTTGAAGTCAGTGCCAGAAATCACCAACTGCAACGTCATCAGTTTTTCTGTACAGCCAGATACTGCTGGTCTTAATGTCAATCTCATAATCGGAATACATTCCAAAGTGAACTTGCAGGGTTTCAGCTCCTGATTCTGCAACAAGCATCAGAATGAGCAATTTTCATTCAACGGCAGCCACAAGTAAGCCTATTTATATAGGCTCCATGGTAGTATACAAAGTTCCTCAGTACACCCAAAACTTCCTAGCAAAAAAATCTGAGCTACATCAGCTAATAAGCAAACCTAGGGCATGTCTTCTCTAAAAATATACCAACAAAGAAAACACACTGGCAGCTAAACCTTGGTTTTATGGGAAAAAGATATTATCTGTCTAGGTCCTCTGGGGATGGTATTCCATAGAAGGCCTTAGGCTCAGATGATGGACTTGCGGTTTCTATATACTAGACTTTTATATAGAGAGACTTTTATATACTAGAATGAGAAAGCCACTATAGCCTTTCAGACAGGGAACAAGAATACATTGACATGAATTCCAAGAACATGTTTGAATGACATGAAAACCTTTTAGCATTTCTGCAACACTGAGAACTAGATTCAGATCTCTTCTTTCATGCTCTTTCCTAATGTGTATTTCTAAAACCATAGACTGTTTTCCTGTTGTATAGCATATCCAAGTTTGTATCTGCTCTCATAGCTCTTAACCTCTGACTCAAGGATATTTTACCGTCAAAGATGAACTGCCTGACCATGCTGCAGTCAAGTGTTCTTGTGGAGAGTAGCTAAGATAAGGGAAAAGCACTCCTGTTCTGAATCAGTTTCCACATTTTCTGACAAGCAGGCCATTTTTAAATTGATGTGGTTTTTTCCCTTCATGTAGCTCCACTACTGTAAACTATATTATACATTTTTGCTTCCAACCTGTGCTTCTGTGTACCGGCTCCACATCATTCACAGACTTTTGGTGAAGGCAGCCAAATCTAAGATCTCTAATTCAGATCTGGCACGCAAGTAAAAAATATACCTTTACACACACATCAGTACAAAACACAAGCAAAAGACAATTGAGTAAGACTGACTAGCAAATTTAGTGGTGTGCAGTAGTGGTTCCTGAGGCCCCAGTTGTCATACATTTAAATTATGTTTAGCAGTGATGATCTGTATTGTATTGGGTCTGGCTGAGATGGAGTTAATTTTCCCCATAGCAACCCCCACAGTGCTGTGCTTTGTGACAGTTAGAAAGATGTTGGTTAACACACCTGTGTTTTGGCTACTGCTGAGCAGTGCTCGCACAGCATCAGGGCTGTCTGTCCAACATTCCGCCCTCACCAGCAGGCTGGGGGTGAGAAGATCTAGGGAGAGGACACAGCCAGGACAGCTGACCCAAACTGACCAAAGGGATATTCCATACTATATGATGTCTGCTCAGCAAGAAAAGCTAAGGGAGAGGGGGAGGAAGAGGGGCATTCATTATTAAAATATTTGTCTTCTGGAGCAACCACTATGTGTACTGAAGCCTTGCTTCCTGGCAAGTGGCTTGACATTGCCTGCTGATGGGAAGTAGAGAATAAGTCTTTTGTTTTCTTTTGCTTCCACACACAGCCTTTGCTTTTGCTTTATTAGACTGCCTTTATTTTGACCCACAAGGATTTTTTTCCATCTTATTTTCTCCCCACCTTGTCCTGCTGAGGAGGGAAGTGATAGAGTGGCATGGTGAGCACCTGGCATCTAGCCAAGGTCAACCCAACATAAGTATGGACAATGTTAACTCAAGTTTTCATCTCATTTGTTACTGCAATGTGACATTTTCTACTAATTTTGTACATAAAGCTATTCCAAATAACAAGTTAGACTCTCTTAGTGTCATCAGACATTGGCTTTGGAGTAAAGATCTGTTGACTTCTTGTAAAATTAACCTTTGCCTAACATTGATAGTAAAATGAACAAAAATAACTGTTGAAGCTTGAGATTTTTTAAAAGACCTTCACATGTATGTTGGATTCAGAGCAGACACAAAACTCTGAACTATGAAGAAGATACATTTAAATACTAAAAAAATAGCATTAGTTTTGATAAGCCTTCAAGGGACTTCACTTGAGAATAAACCCATGCACAGCTATACCTATTAGCTATCTAAAGTTCTTGTCTCTCAAAAGCCTGATGCATGGTAATTTTTCTGTGTTGTACGCTACATAGTAAAATGTGCATTCTTCTTAACACATTATTAGTTCTCTTGGGGCTTACACAAATTGCAGTTCTTATACACCTGTGGCTAGCACAAAGTAAATTGGAGAATTGAAAGCCTTAGGATCATGTCAATCTCTACAAACTGTCCACCTGTGATAAGCGTAGACTTGCCCTGTGAATGTTTTATTGAGCTACTAAATAAATAAATTAATAAATCTTCCTGCTTTGGAACTTGGGGTCCAAAGATGTATTAACCATATCTTCAAAGATAAAACATGCAAGCCTTTGTAAAGCATTTAATACAAATATGTCCATGTTTCAGACGTTAGTGGTAAGTTTGGAACTGCAAACTGAGTATCTGGGAACTCTGGTATCTTGGGAGGTTCGCATGAAGATAAATGAGGAGAATGTTTTTATTTACACTCATCTATTCATCCTTGCACAGGGAGGCTTCTATATGTTTCCCTAGTTTAATAGGGATGAGATACTAAACTAATTACAGATCCCATACCAGGAGATTAGTGAAGTTGTTTATCTGAATAAAACTGTAATTATATTTAAAAAAATAAGAGTAGTAATGTTTCATTGGGTAAATTAAACCTACAGTATGTACTGCATTTAATAACTTCATGGGGACCTTGTAATCATTCCTCAGTCATGACAGAAGAGATGAAACGGTCTCAAGACCATCAAAACAGAGTAAGAGTAATCAAGAAAAAGGTGCTGTCTGTTTTGAAGATTATTACCCAGGCTGGATGACTTTGTTGTTGTGTCTTAGTGAGTAGCTGTTCTTGGCTAGATAATTCAATGCAGAATTTCTTGACTGAATGTCTGTGGGTTCAGCAGTATCACAATGGGCTGTGGGATCCTTCTTTTCTCAGTGACTGTTTCAAACCAGACCTCAGAGAGGAAAGAATTGCTTTGTCTATGTGAAACAAGCATGGTGATACATGGCTGTTGATTCATGAAAAGAAATGTTACAACTATTGCTATTTGATATATATTTTCGAAATCTCAGCCAAGTAATCTAAGATAGCTATGCTCAAATATTGAACTGTTATGTTCAATGCTTAATTTCATCTGATTTTCGAGTGCTGTGGTTTTATGCGAATAAAGAGAGGACTTCACAGGGTAGTAAATTGTAACTTTATTAAGCACTAAATTTGCTTTTCAAAATCTACATTTCTTATATAAATTATTAAAAGCTATCTATTAGCCAGTAATTCAAATTACACTTCTATGGATGGATATATCTTGCCCACCTTATGTTATCACTATGTGAAACTGTGGCATACTGGGGGATCTGCCCCTTGCTTCCCATGTATTAGAGTACTGGGATCAATCCATTAGATATGAAAAGATCAGATATGCTAGAGCATGTCTGTAGGAATGATCTTTACTGTTCACACCATTATCACAAAATTAATTCAGACTTTTGAAAATATAAGAGGAAATCTCTGTTTGTTGGCTGTTAGCACCTCTTTTCTTTTAAGGAAAGAAATTATGCAGAAAAAGTGGAGGGAGAGGGGATAGATAGTGGAATTTTATTGGAAATTGCCTGCCTTGTGTTTCCTGGAATTCCTGTAGAAATATATAAAGCAGTAGTAGGTATTTGAAAAGCTCCCTTGCTGTACTGCAGTGAGCAGATGATTTGTTGCAGTGCAGCTAATAGACTTATGTTTGCCCATCTTTTGGACTCTCACCTAGAAGTAAATTGCATTCTGTGATGTTTTTTGCCCAATTGGTCCCTTTACACTGAAGTTTTTTTTTCTGGAGGGAGGAAAATGTTCACGCCTGTGCGTGTCTGCACCTCTGCTTGTGTATGGGGATAATCTGTCCTCAAACTGAACTAAAAAGGGTCTTTGGATGCAATGGAGTTAGCTTTGGAGTACTAAAATAAGTATTGAAAGTAGCTTGCTTTTAATGACATGCTTCAAATTTCTGTTGTTTTCATATTTAAAGTGAAAAACCTAGTGACTGCATAAGTGATGGAATTTAAAAACCATCTGTGACTGCACGGTGTGTGCATCTACGTGAAGGCTGTTTACTGCATAGATGATAAAAAAGTGAGATAAACGCCTTAGTAGAATTATGTGATTAAGAGATGATGGAACCGTTGGAGTAAATCCAAGCTAAAATTATCTGGCTTCCCCTAAACTGATTTGGAAATTAGTAAATGAAACAAACAAACAAACAAAATATAAGGAACAGAAGCAAAATAGTATTTTTAAATTACAAATGAAGAAGAAAGGAAGGGGAAAGAAACCAGGATATGATGTGGTTGAGGGCTGAGTAGGAACAGCCAAAATGTATAAAGCAGAGGACTGAAAGAATGAATATAAGACAATCCACCTGTGAATAGGGAGGAGGAGGAAAGAAAAGGGTAGAAACGCCTTAGACAAGGACTAAGTCTAGTAGGACTCAGCACTAATTTCTACTAGGAGCTGAAAGGATGTTTCTAAATGTCTTTTGAAACAGGTAAGAGTTTTACTTATTTGCCTGAAGCTAGTGCTACTTCAGACCTTCTCACTGATCTCAGTGGATTTTGAATGAGATTCTCAGAGTCAATGTGTCTTAGTCTGGATATCATCTGCCCTGTATACTCTATGATTCTCTAAAGCATATTCTGAGAGTGTCTTATAATAAATTTTCCACTTAATTTTGTCATTAACATGTATTTGAATGGCTTGAACATGATTTATCTATCCTAATGTAGGCACTTAAAAATTAGACACCTAAATCTGAGCTAGCCCCTAGACTTCCTTTACAATTGATTAACAAAAATATGCACACAAAGATGACAATTCATTTCCTCTAAAGACATGCATTGAAAATACACTAGATGTATTGCCCTCCAGAGTTGCCTGTTTCCTTGCATTAACAGTAACAGACTAAAGTTACTAGCTGAAACTTTGGTATGAAGCTCAATCAGTTAATCTTTCCCCTTTTGTTTCATGAGTAGTTCCTTTCTTCAACCAAACTTATTTTGGCTTTTCAAAAATAAGGCTGATTTGGAGCCTCAAACATATTTTTACATTTAATTTTACCTATTTTCTTCCCATCTGTATCTTTTATATATCTTCTGCTAAATATTTTTCATTTTGAGTTTCTATTTATTTCTTACGCCATAAAATCATTTACAATGAGAGAGAAGCTTCAAATAACAGTCATAGCAATAAAGACTCAGAAGCGCAGTGAAGGCGAAGTAAATCAGGAGGCTAATAAAAAAAAATAAATATAAAGGATGTAAGACCTTAAATTAAAAATCCCTGAGGAATAATGTTAATTTAATGTACAAAATTCCAATACAAGCTTCATAACCTGCTTCAAGGCAAACAGAGTTTTTAAAACTGACAGCTACTGCCTGTGCGTCTCTTGTGGGTATATTGAGCTGGTATCTCAAGTTAAGTATCCCCCCTCTATGGAATATCTGGATGAGGCTAAGATCCCATGTGTGAGCCAAAGCAACCACTATGTAATACAAGTTTCTAGGCTCTTACACTCCCATAAGAAAGTCCCAAGCTCTGCATTTTCACTAAAGACTATTTATTTCATTTTTAATCCACTCTGACTCCCATCCCTCCTCACTCCTTCTAATAAAATATGTTTAACAGACCCTTCCATTGAACTGAAAACAGGTTTTTGGGGCAGTAGTGAATGTATCAGCTTTTCTGGCTCCAGAGATTATATAATCCACCTGTTTCTCAAGAAGATCTCACCAATGTCCACCTCCAGTATTCCTTCACCTGGGAGTGATAAAGGAAGGAGGAAATGACAATCCAACTATGTTATGCTTTCCATGAGTTTGTTCTACTTTCCTATTCTTTAATAATCTCACTGAAAAAAACATATTACAATGACTGCACACCATTGACTTACTTCTTTTTTTGCAATAGCTTGCTCATTTTAGGTTTCTACTTAATGAGATGATGAGTACCCAGTGCAAGGGTATGTTATATGTCATTGCTGTGCTTGGTGAATAGAGATTTTTCTGAACTCCAAGCTATGAAGGCCAGCTCTCTAATTTAAGTTTGAGACACTCATGTTTTCCATTCTATTAGTCTCTAAACTTTTGGCCATAAATTTAAGTGGAAGCACAACTGGAGTTTATAGCTCTCAAGATAAAAATCTCACGCTGTTAAATTTCTTAAGTAAAGAACCATTTTCTGCTGCTGGAGGTGTGAAACTCGGGCAAGTCTGTTGCAAGGTGTTTGTCATTCTACAGAGATGAGAAATTATTGATCTGCCCTTCATACGACAATGGGAATGGTACACACTAGTTCCTGCTCCTTTGATTCTGCAGTCCCAAGCCTCAGACATTGTTGCTGATGCTAGTCTTGTGTTTCATACCTGAAGGACTGCAGAAATCACCAGCTCTGCAGTACCTCATCCTCTGCATACACAGAGAGATGTACCATGTGAAACTTCCTTGTACAAGACAAATCAGCAGAAGAGGTATTCACATCACCTGAGTTTAGCCCCATAACATCTGAAAGGTCCATCCTCTTTCCTTTCCCTAAGAGGAAATCTCAAAAATCATCTCTAAAAGAGTCCAAGACAGATAATGTGACCATACTTCCTTTTTCACCTTGTTGTGTTCAGCCTGGCAGACTACTCTGGGTTTTTCTGTTTTCTCTCAATAACTATGACTTTCTTATTCCTAGGCAGATTTCCAGGAGCTGTGTGTTACACTCTGCGATCATTATACTGTCCACAGCTGCATCAGCTACAGCTAATTAATCTGTTATGCAGTGTACATGAAAAGGAGGGAAGGAACATAGCTAACAGTACAGAATTTTCTAACTAGCAACAAAGAGTATAGGCCTGTGTAGGAGTTAACATCAGTCCACCAGTCCATTTTTTCCCCAAAATATCTACTTCTGATCATTTTCTACTCGATAACGCAATCCTCTACCATATTTTCTTTTAAGTTCAGTTATAAAAGTGAAACTAGCTATAAGGGCAAACAAGGCAAGGAATTGATTTAACTTTCAACCTGCTTTCCCCTTTTGCAAAAAATACCCAAACCTCATTTGACTTATGCTAGTTAAAGGTATTTTTGGCACATATATAAATCTCCTCTGCACAGAAAGAAAATGTGACAAAAGGGCAAAAAGTAAAAGGCAATGCTGAGCACAGTTCTGCTGAAGCCTAGTTTGGGATATAGCGATGAGAGCTGTGTTCATGGTTTCAAAGGGAGAAGTCTACACCTGTTTTAGGGAAATACTAACTTGCAGCTGCATTGTACTTCATTTCAATGGAATCCCACTGATCTGATTAAAAGGTGCTGTTTCACAGCCACATTATCTCATTCGCTTTGAAAGGGAAAGCAGCGGACTTGATCAAAACATGCCTCCTCATGGCTGCATTCTCAAAGCCACTCTCACAGCAGAAGCAGATGACGTGAATAAGAATTGCTCTTTGCTAGAATTGTTAAATAAGTATCTGTGAGCAAAAATGCTTCTCACCTCTTCTTTGTTCTCCAGTCTTATAGAAGAATCAGTAGTCCTGACAACTATCAATGATGTCCTTCCACTCCTCTCTGTTGTGTTTCTATGAAAGTTCTGTCTGTGTGTGGTATAATATTTCATTAGACTTTCTTGCTGCCTGCCAGAAGTGAGTAGTATGGTTGATTATAATGAGATTGTTGAATAGACCAGAAAGCAATTTGCAGTTTTTCTTCACTTTCACGAAGAGAGATGGTAAATTAATTTTGTTGCTATTAACAGATCATATTTTTCTTTGACTTATTTAAACTCTTGCTTATATGTAAAAGTGATTATGAATTATGCCAAAATTCTTAACTGAAGCATGAACAAAGACTTCATTGAAACTAAACTGTTGTCTCTTAGAAATTTTAAGCCACCTAAGAACAGATGTCCATCATTGTGCTGCACTGAAGTTCAGTTTTAGAATACCTAAATGCCACATGCATTGTAAGTGCTAAATACCACAAGAACAGAAATCACTGTCTTTAATCCTCATATGACAAACAGGTTATTACAATACAGGTTTATGGCAGGTCTAGGTCTAAAGATCTGATAACAAAGATAGTCTCCTATCGGTATGTCTCAAAAGGTCGCAACACTTTTCACAGCTGTTAGGATTTCTGCTGTTCTATCTCTAAACACTATTTCTTCAGGAGGTTATAACATCCTGTATGTCAGCTGCCTATTTAGCATCTTCTGGGTTTTTTTGTTTCTTTTTGTTTGGTTTAGGGTTTTTTTTGGTTGGTTGGTTTGGTTTGGTTTGGGGGTTTTTTTTGTTTATTTTCCTTTGAGTTCCTTCAGGATGAGACAACTTAAATTTTAATTATTACTAATGATTGAAAAATCTGTAAAAAACCATTATTAGATATTAGCAGCTGCTCAAAAACTGTGATAAAAATTGCTAATGCCAATATACTTCATGATTTATTTCTAAAATGCAAACTGATTCTGTCATTTTACAACTTCATTGCTAGACTTCCAGTACTTCCTTTATGTAGCCTTTTATGCTAAATTAAAGTAGGAAGAATGGTGACTCGGAGAAGAAAGAATACGTTAGTGGAAATCTGAACCTTTCACTTTTTCCTCTTCTTAAATGAAAACAAACACTACAATGTCAGATTTGGCTTAAAGCCCATACCAGCTGAATCGAAGTAGCCAGTGCAGAGCTATGATCTGGGTGTTTGTGCTGGAAAGAATAGAATCATGGAACGTTTAGGTTGGAAAAGACCTTGAAGATCATGAAGTTCAGCTGTTAACCTAGCACTGCTAAGTCAAACACTAGACCATGTTCCTAAGTGCCACATCTACACATCTTTTAAATACCTCCAGGGACAGGGATTCAACCACTTCCCTGGACAGCCTGTTCCAGCCCTTGACAACCTTTTCGGTGAAGAATTTTTTCCTGATGTTCAATCTAAACCTCCCCTGGTGATACTTGAAGCCATTTCCTCTTGTCATGTCGCTTGTTATCTGGAAGAAGAGACTGACCCCCACCTGCCTACAACCTCCTTTCAGGTAGTTGTCAAGAACAATAATGTCCTTCCTGAGACTAAACAACCCCAGCTCCCTCAGCTGCTCCTCATGAGACTCGTGCTCCAGACCCCTCACCAGCTTCATTGCCCTTCTCTGGACACACTGCAGCACCTCAACATCTGTCTTGTAGCGACGGCCCCAAAACTGAACACAGGATTCGAGGTGAGGCCTCAGCAGTGCCGAGTCCAGGGGGACAATCACTTCCCTAGTCCTGCTGGCCACACTGTTTGTGATACAAGCCAGGACGCTGTTGGCCTCCTCAGCCACCTGGGCACACTGCTGGGTCATGTTCAGCCGGCTGTTGACCAACACTCCCAGGTCCTTTTCTGCCAGGCAGCTTCCCAGCCACTCTTCCCCAAGCCTGTAGCGCTGCCTGGGGTTGCTGTGACCCAAGTGCAGGACCTGGCAATTCTCCTTGGGGAACCTCATACAACTGGCCTCAGCCCATCAGTCCAGCCTGCCCAGATCCCTCTGCAGAGCATTCCTGCCCTCAAACAGATCAACACTCCCCCACAGCTTGGTGTCATCTGCAAACTTACTGAGGGTGCACTCAATCCCCTTGTCCAGACCATTGATAAAGATATTGAACAGGACTGGCCTCAGTACTGAGCCCTGGGGAACACACTTGTGACCAGCCAATTACAATTGGATGTAACTCCATTCACCAACACTCTTTGGGCTCAGCCATCAGCCAGTCTGTCACCCAGCAAACAGTAGACCTGTCGAAGTCATAAGCAGCCAGTTTCTCTAGGACAATGCTGGGGGAAATGCTGAAAAAGTCTAGGTAGACAACATCTGCAGCCTTTCCCTCATCCACTAAGTGGGTCACCTTGTCATAGCAGATCAGGTGAGTTAAGCAGGACCTGTCTTTCATAAACCCATGCTGATTGGCCCTGATCACTTGATCGTCCTGCATGTGCCACTTGATGGCACTCAGGATTATTTGCTCCATAACCTTACCTGGCACAGAGGAGCCAGGCTGGTAGGCTTCTAGTTCCCTGGATCCTCCTGCCATCTTGTGGATGGGTGTGACATTTGCAAACCTCCAGTCAGCTGCGACCTCCTTGCTTTGCCAGAACTGCTGATAAATGATGGAGAGTGGCTTGGTGAGCACTTCTACCAGCCCTCTCAGTACCCTTGGATGGATCCCATTCAGCCCGATAGACCTGTGTGTGTCTAAGTAGTGTCACTGTCCATTTCCCTTTGGATTATGGAGGCTTCATTATGCTCCCTGTCCCTGTCTTCCAGCTCAGGGGACTGGGTACCTGGAGAATACCTGGTGTTACTATCAAAGTGTGAGGTAAAGAAGGCATTAAGCACCTCAGCCTTTCCTTCATCCTTTGTCACTATGTTTCCCCCCGCATCTGATAAAGGATGGAGGCTCTCCTTAGCCCTCCTTTTGTTGTTAATGTATTCATATAATCTTTTTTATTGTCCTTTAAGGAAGCGGCTGGATTAAGTTCTAGTTGGGCTTCAGCCCTTCTAATTTTCTCCCTGCATAACCTCGTTACATCCTTGTAGTCCTCGTGAGCTGTCTGCCCCTTCTTCCAAAGGTCATAAACTCTCCTTTTTTCCCTGAGTTCCAGCCAAAGCTCTGTGTTCAGCTAGGCCAGCCTTATGTCACACTGGCTCATCTTTCAGCACATGGGGACAGCCTGCTCCTGTGCCTTGAAGGTTTCCTTCTTGAAGAATACCCAGCCTTCCTGGACTCCCTTGCCCTTCAGGACTGCCTCCCAAGGGACTCTGTCAACCAGTCTCCTAAGCTGGTCAAAGTCTACCCTCCAGAAGTCCAACACAGCAGTTTTGCTAACCGTCCCTCCTTACTTCTCTAAGAGTTGAAAACTATCATTTTGTGATCACCACGCCCAAGATGGCCTCCAGCCATCACATCACCCACAAGTCTTTCTTTGTTGGCAAAAAACAGGTCCAGTGCGGTGCCTTCCCTAGTTGGCTCACTCACCAGCTGTGTCAGGACATTATCTTCCACATACTCCAGGAACCTTGTAGACTGTTTGTTCTTTGCTGTATTGGACTTCCAGAAGACATCAGGTAAATTGAAATCCTCCACAAGAACAAGGACTAACAATTGTGGGACTTCTCCCAGCTACTTATAGAACATTTTGTCTGCCTCTTCATCCTGCTGGGTGGTCTGTAGCAGAATCCCGCCATGATATCTGCCTTGGTAACCTTTCTGCTGACTCTTACCCATAAACAGTCAACTCTTTCATTACCATCATCAAGGTCTACAATGTCGAAACTGTCTCTAACATATAGGGCTACTCCACTGCCTGTCCTTTGCCTAGCCCTTCTAAAGAGTTTATAGCCATTCGTTGCATCACTCCAGTTTTGTAAGTCACCCCTCCATGTTTCTGTGATGGCAACTATACAATAGTTTTTCTTCTGCACAGTGGATTCCAGCCCCTCCTGTTTGTTGTCCGTGCTGCATGCATTGGTGTAGATACACTTCAGTTGAGTTGTTGATCCTGGCACTTTCATGGGCAGAGAAGCCCTAATTCCTATGTGGCTATTCTCAGGCACTTCAGTGGTTTCCAACACATCAATAAACCTTGTGTTTTCATTACTGTGTCGATCTCCATCCCCTGCCTCCACTGAGATGGCAGATCCCAAAGACCTCACTGGCATACCATCCCTCAAACACTGACATGCTTCCCCCAGGCTCAAGTGAGCCTGGTTTTATCCCTTTCCCCCTTCAAATATAGTTTAAAGATTTTTCAATGAGCCCTGCTAACTCCTGTACAAAGATCCTTTTCCCCCTTTGAAAGAGGTGTACTTCATCTATCATCAGCAGGCTTGACTTCATGTAGACCAACCCCTGATCACAAAACACAGAATTGTATTGGTGACACCAGGCTTAGAGCCAGGTGCAGTTCTGCTGGGTCTTCCTGCTTCTTCCTTCATCTTTCCCTGCAACCAGAAGGGTAAAGAAGAACACTACTTGTGTGCCTGACCCCTTAATCAGTTGTCCCAAGACCCTGAAATCTCTCGATTGCCCTCAGATTCCTTGTTGCAACTTCATCACTGCCTACCTGAAAGACCAATAACGGATAATAATCTGGGGGTGTACCAGGGTAGGAAGCTTCCCCTTCATATCTTTAACCTGAGCCCCAGGCATGCATCAAACTTCCCTAAGAACTGGATCTGGTGTGCATATTAGGCCTTCAGAAGGGAGTCTCCCATTAGAACTATTTTTTTTTTTTTAAAAACAATTTTGATGCAGGACATAGGACAACTTAACCTTGGCAATACCTTCATGCTAGATGAACCATCATCCTTGTTATTGTTTGGTTCCAATTGCAGACCCTCGCAACTGTTACTCAAGGGCACCTGGGGAAGGTGGGGTACTGACAGAGGAGACACCTAATGTGCTGGGCAGGAACTTGTTGCCATTGCCCCTTATCCCTTAAGCCACCGCATTCAGGCAGAGACAGGGTAGGGAATCCTCCGTATTATACACCCTGTCAGCCTGTTGGGTCTGTCTCAGGGAAGACAGGGTTCACTTCCAGTAGTTTATCTCTTTCTTGTGCTCCCTGCTACTCCTCAACCTACTCCCCTCCTCCCGGAGCCCTGTCACTAAGCGGAGTATCTCCTCTCCCCGGGCGCAGCTCACTTGTGCCACCCGTACTGGCACAGCAGCAGGGCACGGCCGGCAGCCCGGCACCTGGGTGGCTGCGTGTTCCCACCCGAGCTCTGCCTGGGCAGCTGCGTCAGCCGCGGTGGGTGCAGAGCTGAGAGAGCCCGTGGCTTTCTGCTGGGTGGGTGCCGTTCTCCCTGGTGGAGCTGGCAGGGCTTCCGTGCCCTTCCTGCGCGCCCGTCTGTGCAACCTGCTGCGCAAAGTGCCGCGCCGTGCCCTTGCTGACGCACCACGTGCCCGCTCTGTAGGTGGCGTCCTGGTCACTTGTGCTCCCTCAGGGCTTCCCTGACATGTGGAGTGGGGCTCGGCCACCGTTGCTCCTGGTCCTGCCCACATCCCGTCAGATGTTGTTGCATGTGCTGGGGGCTCCTGGTGGCTCTCTCCGCTCCCCCTGATGTTTCCCAGTTCAGGAACCCCCCCTGTGCCTCACACTAGAGTGCCTTGCTGCCAGCCATGCCAGCACTGGAGCTGCTTGACTCAGCCACTGACCGTAAGACAATGGAATAATGGTGAGCAAAGTAAGGCTCAAAGACATGTGAATAAGGTGGAGGTTGGCTGGCTGTCATGCTCAAAATCCCCCAAAAATCTTGATTTGGAGCTTTCATGTTCAGTCACCTGTTGTGAAAGGGATAAACAGTGGTCTGTTCACAAGAATACAGCTGAGCTGCAGAAGAAGATATGTTGAGTGCCTTGGCAATCAAGGGGAGAGAGCTGGACGCCAACTGTGAATGCTCTAACAAAATCCACGGACATTTGTTTCCGAAGAGTTGGAACTCATCAGTGTACAAAATGTCATCACAGACCTAATTAACACCAGCCAATACCTTACTTAATACCAGTACTAACCTATACCATTATTTTCATATTCATCAGTGTTCTTAATGCATCACTCTTTGGTATCAAAAAGTTTAGGTCAAAAGCCAGAATGAAAGATTTCTAGGGTCACAGTGGATAATATAACCTTTTCTGTATTTTCAGAAGTCAGAGAAAATTCTCTGTCAAATGTAATTTGCTCTAGTCAACATCATTATGTGGTCAAAAGGTGGAAATATAAGGCAGGGACAAGGATGAAAATTTGTGACAGTGAGCAGAGGCTGGAGCACTGATGTTTACACTGTTCTGTCCAAATGCTGGTAAGTCAGAAGCTCATCTTCCACTGCAGTCTGGCGTTGTTATCCTTTTTTTTTTTTTTTATTTTTATTTTATTTTATTGTTATGGTCTTACTTACACTGCCAACAAAGCAGATTGTTTATGAACTGACTGCCTGAGTACACAGCTCATACACTTGCACTACTGTTGGGATTTTCATTCTGTGCATAGTTGGAAATAACTGCTGGCTAATTTTCACAGGCATGTCACTCCAGTTATTGCATCTGATGCATGACTCAGACTTTGCCATTTACAATACAAGTTTATTTTGATATTTTGCTGAAATTCTCCTCTTTCGAGGGACAGCTTTAAGAATTAAAGGATTTCTTTTTACAAAAGACCAATGATTGCAGCACTGAACTTGAGTTTAAATAAATCCACAATAATTCTTACGCAAGCTTCAAGATAATGTTAATGTTTTGAGCTCAAGAAAATTTATGCTAGGTTTCTAGAGGCTTCTAGCTTTTTCTCTGCAATGAGCAGAGCTCTTACTTTTCTGAGTTCTTGATTTATGACTTATATTAATATTTGGTTTAATTTTAAGAGATACTGAATAAAAGGTGTAAATGGCATGTAGGTTTGGGGGCACATTACTTATACAATCAATCTCTTGAAATTGATTACATAGTGAATGAACCAATAAGGAGTTCTCAGTAATGAGTAGCTATCAGCCATGGTTTGTACTCAGACTTCCTAGGCCAAACAGTTACATCCCAGGTAATACATTTTCCTCTGTTTACTCTATTGTCTGAAACATCCTATGTGCTATAATATTTGATTGGCTTGCAAAGGCAAAAAAAAAATAAGGATAATCTTCAGTACTTGTAGAGCTGATAATTAATATAATGTCCTTAGAAATCCTGGTAATCCTCATGATTAATTTCATATAACATCAGTTTTTAGTGATATTTTCCATTTACTCATTTACTGCTCAAGATCTTAATGATTTGAACTAACATAAAAATAAACTTAAATTTGATCAAATAGAGCTAAATCCATTTAGTTCTTCCTCCAAACTGCTAAATGGATGTAACATGTTGTGGGTAGATTGGCATACTGACACGTGTACGGCTTCCCAAGAAGAGAGAGAGAGAGAGAGAGAGAGAGAGTGCTGACTTCACTTGTTTCAGAAGCAATGGAAAATCTTTTAGAAGATAATGATGAACTATAATGATAGGTAAGAGAGCAAGATACAAATTATCAAGTCGACTTTCAATTCAGGCTGCTTTGTAGACTTCATCAACACAACCAGCACGAAGAGGGCAGATAAAAGGTGAACACAGATTCTCAGTGCTACCCTTTATCTTGGAAAAATCTATTGCCACCATCTCAGAAATTCTGATTATTTTTGTGTATGAGGAGCACCGACTCATTTAAAGAGCTGATACATAGAGTGAATGACAGACTTTGTATACATGGTGAGACATTTGGGGTGATTTCATTTATACTCCTGGGGGAGCTAGGTTTGTTCTGTGAAGAACTGAGAGTGCCTGCATGCCAAAGGCACTCAGCAATTTATAGAGCCTCAGAGTCCTTGAGCTGAATCTTTAATATTATGCCCAGCTACAGAAGAATAGCCAGGCTGGATTTGGGCTAGAATACGTAAGTGAGGAGGCAGCAAAGCTGCTCCACAGAGTGACCCTAACAAGATTGCTTCAGGTAGATAGTGTGAAATGAGAAGAATCATTTGGTAGAGGCAGACGTTTTTGACCCCAGTCACAAAAATCAGCTTCCAACTGTTGTATATTTACCGATCTCTAAAACGTACTGCTGCACATAAAGCACCTCTGATAACAAGACCGGTAGTCTGCTGCAAAAAAGAACCTGTAACCTCCCCTTCCACCCTCCCTAGCTGTAACATTATGTTTGAGCCCTTCTCAGACCCCGGTGAGGCTGACCCGCTGCAGCGAGGCTGGTCCACTCTTGCTGCAGGACAAAGGTGGCATTGCCATATTCTTTCCTGCCTTACTCAGGCCCAGACATGCAAGATTTTTCTAGCTGTTCATGTGAACTCTGAACTAGACAATACTTCTATTAATCAAAAAAAATGTATCATTGGCTTTCCTTAGGCTTTGCCTGACCTCAGCCTTCAGCAGTAGGAGGTTATATCATGGATTTTGGAAAGAAGGAGCATCATTACAGGCTGTCCTCTTACAACCTACCTCCCACAACTCACTGATATTTTCTCTGCATGTGTATTACTTTCTAAGTGCTGTCTTCTATTTGGCTTTTGCTGAGCTAATGTTTGACTGATTCAGTGATCTTTAGAGTTAACCTATCAAAGCTGTTAAGGTAGTTAAATCAAAATTTACCAGCCTACTCAAATTTACTTGGTACATTAGCTACCTAAAGATTTTGTATTGCATACACTGTCTTAGCTTCTAATTCAGGAAGGTCATTTGAACATCAAAGAAATGCTGAATTGTTTATTGATTTCTTAATTATTCAGTGCTTGTGGTTATTTCTTTATGTTCCACTATGTTGTTGTGCGTGGTGGTTTTTTCACTTGAAAGTTTAATAAACCAAAATATTAAAATCAAAACAAAACAATTGTCACACAAAGGGCAAGACTGTGATCTTGAAACCCTGCTTTTCAAATATTTAACCTGTTTAATCCTCACTGACAGGATATTTCCTCATTCAAGTCATTAGCTTTAATTTTATGTATTTGTATAATGTATGTGTGTGTATGTAAAAACATACATATGTATGCATATGTACCAGAGCTCATCTCTATGGTACAGAAGCAGAGCAAAAGCAGTTGTGAGGCAAACCTTACAGTTTCACTTATGAATATGAAGGGTTTGCTCTTGTTCAATACTCTTTATGGAGCAATATGCATAAGTAGTGATAGGTTTTAAAGTGGACAGGATGCCTTTTCCAAAGCAGTTTCCAGCCCAAATATGACTTTGTATTCCTGTGCTGTCTTACATTTCTTACGCTACTAATGAACTAATTTTACTTCAGCATCTTTTGCAGAACTGCTGAACAACTAGACTATTACCCTAAAAATGCTCCGTTCAATTAGAGTGCCCATTTGCTTATGTAAGGAGAAATATTACTTTTTTCCCTCCCTCTTGATTACATTTAAGTTAGAGGAATTTCAGTGATTCTCAAAAATATAAGAAACACAATATTGGACATTTACCACATTCTTTGCATTATTAGAACAACTAATGGAATAATTTACATCAATTAATTTATTTAACAATTTTTCTTCTTTTTTTTTTTTTTCCTTTTCTGTTTTTCATTATCAGGCTAGATAAAGCTGATCACATAGAAGTCAGCAAATTATTTAATTGAATTTAACTATGTATAGTTGAATTATGTTGATTATGTTGTTTTAATTTGAACCTCTAATTATGGCTTGCCTGGTTGTTTCATGTTCTAATTATCATCATACTTCAAAACAAACAAAAAAACCAAACAAAAAGTGTTGTTTTCCCATACAATCACTATTTACAGCATTTTTTGTCTATTGCCATAAATAAGATGAATCAAAGTACATCTTGGAGTGCAGTCAGTGTCCAAAATGGCATGATACTGTAACAATATCATGCTGTCATTTCATCTATTGAAAAGTAAGAGATCATTTATTTAGACAACTTCAATGTGTTAACTAATTTGCTGAATAATGAATCTCATGTAAGTAAGAAATCATTTGCATTGGCTTGATCTAAATATCATTGCCAAAAGCAAACCCGCTTTCCAATGTCCTTTCTACTCCATTTCTTGGTTCCTTGGAGAACAGTACTCTACAATTGCACTCTACTGCCAAATTATGTACTATAGTAGTTTTGTAATATGGGCAAATGCCTACGAAGGACTAATTTGAGACCATTAAACTAATCTCACTTGTGACCCAAGCCAGATTTAAACCCAGGCCCTATGAAGGTGACAGGCAAGTATATTAACTTATGGTATTCTGAAACCTGCCCCAGGGCAGGAGAATTTCAATAACATTAAAAAAAATCTCATAAAATTGAAATATGAATAATTTACAAAACAAGAAACCTCAACTAATAGTCTCTGTTCATATTCAATACTGCCGTGACCTGTAGGCTGCATTACAGAAATGTGTTTTATCTGGTGCTACTTTTGCAACAAGTTGTGTGGTAGATCACTGCTTTTAAAGAAGGGCTCGGTATAATTTTGCCAGGGTCTCTACGCATAGCAGAGTCTGTACTTTTTAACTGATTGTGAACAACTATTAGTCATCAGAGAGATAGTCCTGCAAAGCTCTCTGGCTGAAATTTCAGTGGAAGACTATAATCCACAGAGGTCTGACCTTATGTGTCATTCATACACATAAGGTGTATGTTAAAGTAGATATTTAAGCAGGTGGTGTGTTAAAGCAGATATTTAACTAAGGCATTATGATGTCCAGCTGTTCAATACCCCAAAATAAGATATCTGGTTGAAGACCTGGCATTCAGGTCTACTTAGACACTTAATTTTTGCAAGTCCTGTACAGCATACTGTATGCAGTGCTTATACAATTAGTAATCTGTTAAATAGTAGGGCATACTGGTCTACATGGATGCATGCATCTCTTCCAGGGCTGCAGATGAGTATCTCTATTAAACAGTTTTACAGTCTGAAGCAGTTTTCTGTACTAAGTCTTGGAAAAGCATCATGCCATTTGTTTGTTGGATTGTTTCTCTTTTTGTAATTATTAACTGTCTATTAGGAACATATAAAGAATCTTCTGCATTAGTGTCTTAATCCAGATCAGCAATGTTTTTTAATTTTTCCACTTGCTACACATTGGGGTGTATTGCACAGTGTTATAAAGTTCATGGATTAATTTGGGGGTTAAACTGGACTGGAAGATGGGCTACTGGAGAGTAGTTCATGAATATTGCATCCAGGCCACTAGACTAGATCCTGCCTGACAAAATCCACTGAAATGTTTGTAGTTTGTGTAAGTAAGGGCCCTAACCGTATATTACACAGTGAAAAAGCCCTGATACTACCATCTCTTAATTTACTAACAGCTGAGGAACTTTTGCCTGAACTATGGCATCTAGATAAGATTTTTCTGAACTTATCTCATCAAAATAACCTGCGTATACTTAAGTAGCAAGAGCTTCTCAGTCATAGAACACAGATGGTATGTAATTCAATCCATATTAAATAATTAGTGTTTAATAGAACACTGAGTATTAGCTAATACTAAACAATTTTTGCTGTATTTTTGGTGGGCTGAGTAGAACCTTTAAAGAGTTTTTATTTATTTCTTTATTCTTGATGTCACCAAGGCAACTATAACACATTTCTAACCATCTTTTCTTTAGGTTTAACTGTCCCTACAGTTTGGACATGACAGGAAAGACTTCTCAGCAGATAGCAAAAATATGTTTTTTAAATAAAAATTAAAAAATAATCTTTAAAAAATAGAATGAATGAGATGATATGGTCTACGACCTTTCTGATGAGAGTGGATCTTTGTACCATGCCTACTACTTCATTCCTTGTGTTTATTTCATGTGTGAAGACACCATGGCTAACATTAAGCACCCAAAATAATTGCTTGAGAAAGGAATGTTCTTATCCTATGCTCAATATGGTTAATGGAGAAAGAAAATACGTCCCTTGTAGAAGTTACTCAGCCCACTATGATCTCCTTGTTGTCTTCACTGGCTGCAGAAGGAATGGACACTGCTAAATTCATTGCTTTAAATAGCTACCTAAAACTAAACTAGGCTATTGAGTCTTGGGGATTTTTCTGGGAAGAATATGTCAGGATAATCCTCAGAGGCCACAATATTTCACTAAAATAATACTTACTTTAGTTAAGGAACAGTACTTAAATGTAAGAAATGCCAGAAAAATGCTTTCCTTTTTTCAGTAGGAACCAAGATTTCTTGGTAGGATAAATACTTTTCTTTATGTTACATGTGTACATTCATAAAAAATGTGACGTCTGCTCATATTAATTTTGCATGTGTTTAATCTTTCTTTGATGCTACTACTCAGAATTTTATTTTTCTCTTTTTTTGTGTGTGTGTGGTTAAAAAACCCAAGACATTCACAAATGAAAAACTACTTTAGGATTAGTGTGCTACAGTCAGTGCAAAATACTTTTACAAAGCTGTGGGATCAATATGACAGACTGCCTTGAATAATTTGTAGTAACTATTAGAGTTTAATTTGAAGGAAACAAAAGACGTTGAATGTATCTTCTTGACTTAAAGACCAGTTCTTCAGTTACTTTTGAATTACAAATATTGGCAAGAGCCAGTAATGACAGTTAGTGCTTAATTTAGGATCGTAATGGTCAAAGTGCATGTCCAGAACACTAAATATAGTTCCTGAACTGCTAAAATGTGACTCAGCTGTACTCCAACCTTTATTCAATTTATAATTTGGACAGGTCACTGAGATGGAGAGAAATTATGGCTATATGCTGCATGTATAGTCCCCATATTCTTGGAGCCAATGAGGGATGTGTCTGGGAACTGGGAATAGCCAGAGCTTGTGTTCAGTTCTATTACATGTTCATCCAAAATGATAAATAATAGGCATTTCAGCTAGTACAGAACAACACTGGTGGCTTTAGTGTAGTGGTACAAAACTAGTTTGTAAGAGCTATGATGTATTTGCAAGATATGATGCCTTACAGCTCTTTACAAGAGAGCTGCTAGAGATGAAACCAGAATCTGGGACCTTGTTTTCAGTTGGTAAACTTCTTAAGATGAAAGCAGCACACAGCATCTTGCTTATCATAAAGAAAGGCTATGTGGAGCACATGGACATCTTTGAGACAAATGGTGTCCACAGCTTCGAGGCTTATCCATGCTGCTGTAGATTTGTGGCTTATGTGGCATGGGAAACAACAGAAGGTCCATTATACCTTTCACATAAATGTTGGAAAACACCAGACAGCATAACCAAGTTCCACCTATATTTCCAAGGACAAAAGTCTTGAGCAAGATAAAATATGGATCCACTTTATTATCACTTGAATAATGAGGTCTACTAACTTCTGCAAAACCTGTTCTTTCCTTTTCATAGTTTTCAGCTTTTACCTTTCTTTTTTTAAAAAATGTTTAATCTGAGGGTGACATAGGTAACTTCTTTACCTAATGAAAATATTTGGCTTCTAACTCTTCTATGAGGAAGTTATTCTTTCTAAAAAGGGGATAAGAATTGAAATGCTGGAAAAAGTAAATTTTGCTGTGTTTGAAGACATGGCAGCCTCACAGAGGAAGAGTGATGACCCTATTACTGAGAATGAAGGAAAAAAAGAGGCTAAATAAAAGATGTTTGCATAATGTTTTAATAGGCAGGTTCCTTAGTAAGAGTGTGGATTTTCTTTAATCTCCTGTATAGTATAAAGAAAAGAGGAATTCAACACTAGATAGTTTTGAAGACTGATTAACATCTGACTATTTATTTCCAGTACATATAGTTAAGTATTTTTGCATTAAGCAGACAACATATCTAATTACTACTAGTGAGATGTATGAATAATTTGACTCCTCCTTGGGTGTTTGTACAATATGAATTAAACAAAAAATGCTTTTGTATGAATCTGTGCAAGCTCTACTACTTTCATTATAATAAATGCATGTATACATAAGAGCAGAATATCCTACAGAATTATTCCAAAGTTAAAAATACTTAGGATTAAGAGTATGAATTCAATTTTATACCAAGTGCCTTTTCATTTGCCCTTTGAAGATATACACACCTTTTCAGTTCTTATCCATCAAGAGGTTTAAGGATGTATGACTGATTTGTCTAAACTGGACAGGTTCTGCACCTATGTGATCCAAAAATAAAACTGAAATCACAGCAATTTACTGTGACTTTCAATTATATTGATTGTTGAAGCAATATTATCAAGAAGTATGATAATTTGAGACAAAGGGGGAAAAAAATTCCCCATTCACATTTCTCCTCTGTGTCATAGCATAGAAGATAATATAAAGGACTAGAAAAAAGCAGATCCAGCTGTGACACTGATACACTATGTAACCATAGACACATTACATAAAGTTCTACAAGCTAAATTCAGAATAGGACTCTGGAATGTATGTAGAAGCAATGGATATTAAAAGACATTAAAACTTAAGTTGTAACACTGAAAATCTGTATTGTTTTACCTCTATGTTCATTAGCATCTTGAAACAGTACATTTAACTGCTTAAATTCTCTTTTGAATCTGATCTGCTAGGCTTTCTGCACATATATTCATCATGAATTAAGACAACGCTGATTCCTTCAAAAATGCTGTTGTTGCTGCTCTTTTTTTTATTTCTTTATTACTTTTTTTTAAAAAAATACAACCAGAAAAAGTGGATGATGGTAAAATATCCTTTTTTACCGAAGAAAATTACAGCCCATATATCCATATATTTATCTGGTATAACAGCAATCAGATTATTTACTGTTTCATCTAGGGGAATTCTCTGTCCCATTAACTAAAAAGAACCCAAAAAACAACAAAAAAACCTCACAAAAAAACCAACTTGTGGGGGAAAAAAAAGATTAATTTGGAAAATATTGATCAGATAATCAATAATATTTGGACACAAAATATCTATTATGATAGTCAGAGATAGCTTTCCAAATGCAATAAATAATATGAATATTTGAGTTTGGGGTTTAGACAGTTTAAAGACTCAAATTCTTCACCTTATTTCACACATTCAGAGGGATATTGTAAATACATGGGACTACATACTGAAGCAGAGTTTTGTATAGAAAATGGATTGCAAAAGAAATTCTAGTCAAACAATCATGATGAATTTCAGATATAATAAATTAATTTTATTTTTAAATAATGACAATGAGTCTAATATAATTTTCCACAATCACCCAATTATCATCAGACTTTGGCGAGTTTTCAGTCCCAATATAGCATCCTCCTACTGTTCTTTTTTTAACTTTGCAGTCTCAGGTTCATACTTTACAAAGTGGCTTGGTTTGAGTACTGAAAATGCAGCTCTCAGGAATTATGGCTTGTAACTGATCAACATTTTCAAACATCCTTCTCATTAGAAATTGTTGTTTTCCTCCAAATCACAACTATTTTTATAAATTTAATGTGCTGGAGTATAGGTTTGGTTTCAGAAGGGGAGAAAGGGGGAGGAAGGGGCGGGGGAGTCTAACTGAATAACCAAAATCTCTGGATACAGGAAACCCATTTTTAAATTGTTTCCAAGAATTCACTTTGCACATTTCAGATGACAGCCTGATTACTAGTACCTTTAAAGGAATACTAATTTACAGAATGAAACATTTACAGAACACTATGTGGTTAAGCTATGTACTTTTAATTGCAACATCACATTTACTCAGGTAAAATTTAGAAAGTCTCATTTTTGTTTAAATATAGAATTAAACCAAACTCTGAAAACTTGAAATTATTATGAAAATGTAAGGCCTGTTTTCCAGTTAATCTTGTTGGGAATAAGGAAGGAATAAGCCTAAATTTCATGTGGAAAATTCTAGTGAAAGCTATTTTCAGGGCTGGTTGTGTGCTTGGATTGTTTTTTTGTTTTCATTTGAGAGTTAAATTATGTGGATTTTTGTGTATTTTTTTTTAAACAAAATGATTGTTTCAAAGAGTATTTTTTACCATGTTTCAATTCTATGACTGTGCTAAAAATCAAGTTACATGTCAGCTGCTGACACTAGCTGCAGATTCTCCATTTGTAACTGATGCCTTCTGCTGCGGGAAGAACCAACCTTTCAGACCCCTGAATCTGGGTAACCCATCCCAGAATATGTATGTTTCAACTCAAGCCCTTCCAACGTATGCCATTCTGTACATGGGTCAATAATACACTGCTGACTAGATAAACTCTACATGCGGTCAGTTTATAACAGATTTCAAAAATCCTTTGCCTTATTGTTGTAGTGACCAAGGCAAAATATTTTGATATCCCATTATAATTAATTGCCTAACTTTTCCTAAAACACTCTAGTTTTCCACTCATTTTCATTATGCATTATAAGACAATAGCATTATTTTATTTGACATCATTACAATGTCTCAATGATGAAAGGAAGAAAAAAAACTTTAATAGAAAAACATGATTTTGGAAAAATCAGCAAAAATGTAATTACACTTTTTATTATTCAGTGATCTAAGACGTATTATAAACTAGAATGTGTTAAAAAATGAGGGGACATTCAATAAAAAATTCAAATACATTAACTCTCTGGGAAGTAAGTCTGCTCTTACACAAACAAAAAACTGTATTAAAGAACTATGTTGCATATAATGACACTTTGAAAGTCAGATCCTGAAATATTCTAAATGCACTACCAGTTACAGACAGATGCATCCTGACTCACAATATTTCAGAACTAATTGAAATACTGACACGGTGTTTAGGATGACAACTTCAATTTCCCTTCCTAGTCTTGATTCCTACCAGCTGGCCATGGCAACATGTAATACTGCATGAAAAGATATCAGGATTCTCAAAGCTATGATTTTCATTGTCTAAAAAGCAAAGGAAAGAAAAGAGCAGTACTGTGCAAGGGGCTATACTGTATTGTGATTATTGGCACTGCAAATATTTCTATTGTATACTCACTTTTATTTAGTCATAGTAAATGAACATTGATTGTACTACTGCCCATGAAAATGGAGTACTATGCCCATCTTTCACTAATAAACGTTGACATTTAACATGCAAAATCAGTGAAACATTTATATTAAAAGTAAAAAAATGATAATAACAAAAGCACAAACTGCACACAAAGAGTTCTGACTAGACTTTAACCCAATACATATTTTATGCATATCCTACAGAGCTATTAACAAATAATTGGAAAGTTAAAAGTTAAATAGCAAAAATAGCACTGTTTTTCAGAATACCTTCATTCTCAAAAGTCTTATATTTATCTTGCGTTAAACTGAATTTATTTTCACAGGTGTTGGATTCTCAGAGCTTTTGGACATCTTTGGGTTCTCGATTTTCTGAAGGATGTATATACATGATAAGTAATGGAAACAACTAAGGAATACATCAGGTAACAAGCTTTATAAATTCAACAACTGTGAACCAAACTGTGATTTATGAAACATTTGTAATTACCCACTAATATTCTTGAAATCAAAGGTGGTTTATTAAGTCATACTAGTATAAACCAGCTCAGGCATTTAGATACTAATGCTGAAGAATCTGAAACACTGAAGGAAGCACAGAAAGTCATGCAAATCAATAGAAAAAGTAACAAGTTATTTTAGAACAAAGCAGTTCATTATTTTGTCTTGTCTCCTGGCTTTAGCTCCACTTTTTACACTAATAATAATAATGATAATGATGATATGAGAACACACTGTCCTTAGGAAGAAGGAAAATTACAAAATGACATTACACTTTCTAAAATTTTCTTGTGGTTATTTGAAGTTCATTTTTTGTAGAAGAAGTCATTCCTCAGAGCAAATCTACTTACAAACATGGTAATTGCCAATCACTGCCACTCACCCATCAGTGTGTGTGTTTTAAACCTTAGTATGCCCACTGCAAAATATATATTTATAAATTCAGTTTCCTTCCAAGCAAAAGGTACCTGCAATTCAGGTGGGGGGGAAAGTAGTGATTCAATAAGCCTACTTTTGTGGAAGGAATACATAAATCTAAATCTGAGTCATAATTCATAAATATTAATCTCTTTTATTTGCAGAGGAAGAATACTGAATTTCAGTTTTCCTTAACTACATAAAAACAGATGGGATACAAAGCTTACAAAACTGTTGATTTAAAGAAATTATTTCTCTTCACATCAGCTGGCTTCTGATACTTTTTTATGAAAGTCTTCTTCCATGACCACAGTGATTATGAAATAACCTCTCAAATGAAATTCCCTTTGGTGAATAACTACTCTACTTGTTTTTACGAATTAACTCCAGATCTAACAGTTCTATTATTTAATGGTTTCCTATGTTCCTACGCTACATATTGTAATTTTTGCTTTAAAATAATGCTGTAATTATCAATTAACCTACTTCTGCCGTAAAACCAAACTTTCTTCATTTAGAAAAATATCTTATTAAATCTATGCATCATCCATGATATAGTTTATATCTTTTTCCAAACACAGACTGTAATGCTTTGAACGAAATACCTTTAAAAGCCTAAAGACAAAGATAAGGGAACATACCTGCATTCTCAGGTGTAACTGGATTTCTAATTTCTTGAATAAGAAGTTCAACAGCTTTTTAAATTTCAGCTGTTACTGTCTAATTCCCACCTACTTATTCCACAGAAATATTAACTTTTACTTAGGAAAAAAAAAAAAAAATAAAATCCCTGTCTAGTCCCTAGTGATTCCAAAGAAAAGCTGAAGAGTTACTGCTTTTTTTTTTTTTTTTTTCTTCTACTAGTGGGAAAACTGAATTAAAAAAGAGTGGGAGATGTTGTATGTTAATTTTATAGCTCTTCCTAATTTTTGATTGCTGCTGTGTTTAACTCTAATTCCAGCAAATTGGGTTGGACGAAAATCCAGATGAAGACACATTTGTTTCATCTGTCCTGCCGATTATCTTGACGTCTGTGGGAAATCATGACTTTGAAGATGCATGAGGATATTTCACCTAGCAGCTTTTGATCACTAGCAGATTTTAAGTACTAAAAAGAGCTTTCATTTGGATATATGAGGTAAAAGGCAAAAAATAAAAAGAGCTGAGATAATAGGTAGAAGGAAGGAGGTTTATGACAAGTATTGTTCATGGATTCTCTTTGGATCAATGTCAACTATTGTCCAGCTTACTTGGAATGAATCAAAAATACACCAAATGCATGTAACTGGCTTATTGACAGATATATTACTATGACCTATTACAGGTCAATTCTTAATAGCCTGGCCAAGTATTTTTTTTTTTTTTTTTTTATCTAGAGCTGTTAATTCTTTTTACCAATGAACTAAAGCAGTCATTCTTTCTGCTTTTTTTATTTTTTTTTATTTTTGGCTACTGATAGGACCCATTAACATTACTTGTGAGCTATAATGCACTCTTCACAACCAACTTTAAATAATCAATATTAAAAAAGAGGTACACTTCTGCAGAGCACTGTGGTTCATTAGTATTTTTCAGATCACAGATTGGGATGTGTTAATATGAACTATAAAGCCTTAGGGTGATGAAATATGCAGAGGTGCAAAAATTGCTTAAAGACTAAATAGCAAGGAGTATAGGCTGCTATTACAGTGGGATCAAAGCTGTTTACTTTAATGGCTGTAATAAGACAAAACACATCTTAATGCAGCCAGATGCAAGGAGGACATAGGTCAATCAAGACTTCAGACTGTTTCCCTTAATGAAATCTTATAATACAACCCTATGACAAAAAGATTCATTCACATACAGGAAGAAGCAATTTGACTCTGTATTGTACATTAATATGATAACTCTTAGAATACTATTTCCACTACTCACGTCCACAATTGGACTACTCGAGGTTGGAAATCAAACTGAGATTTACAGAACTCAACTTGTTCATCTTAGTGAAGAAATGAGTGAACAGTGAGTGGAAAGAAAAAGAAAAGGAAGAAAACGCCTTGCTTTGAGGTTGGAAGTCTAGCCTTCATATCAGTGACATAAAAAGAACCAATCACTTAAACATTACCGTTTGCATGCTCAACTTCAGCAGTGAAAAGCACTATGTAGTTAGAATGGGAGGAATCCCATTAACCCTGAATGGGGTTTAAAATAGTCAGCTTATGGGGTGCTTAATCAAGCCAAGAGGAAATGCTAATTACTGGGCTATTTGAGATACTCTTTGTTGCATGAATGTAAACAATTGCCTCAGAGATGCAGCAAAATACCTCTGTGAAGCTAGAATTCAGAGCCTGAAGCCTTTTTCTGTGCCATAGCATCTTTTGTATGATTACTTACTAGTAGAGCAATTATCCAGAAAAACTGTGTTTTAGGCCATCATCAGACTGTGGCAGTTTAAAATTTACAGGCTTCACATCTCACTGTTACACCTTAGCCACCGTTCCTGTAGTACAAGCAGTGCTCCTGCATTTTACTGTAGACAACCATTGGATAGCAAAGATAGAAATAACTAAGTGAAAATTAACTGCTTGCTTTTCTCTCAGCTGAATACTCTAGCTGTCATTTGCAGACTGGGCTACTTCTTCCTTGAAAAACTTCTAGATCATAACTATATCCCCTCTCCCCTTTGCAAAAAGATGAGAGCTGCAATATTCCAACTCTGTTAGGTTGATTTCAGCACACCTATTTCTTTTGCCTATTCAAAACTGCTAAGCATAAAAATGCCAACATTTTGTGTCCCAAACATTATTATTTTAGAAGCACTTGGCCCAGTGCATACACACAGTTACCTGAATTAGGAACATTTGGCCAGAAACCCTTACACCTTTACAGAATCTCAAGTGCTTCAGTGTGTTGCACAGGCTTTTCTTGGATTTCTCTTTTCAGTTTGTCTCCTAATCCATTTCAAAAGTGCTTTACTTTCCTTCGAACCTTTGTGAAAATGAGGCCGTATAAATTTTTGTCTGGTTTTTTTAGGAGAAATTCTACAGCCGTATGTATAAGAAACATCTTTGCAAGGCTATAATTGTCCCTTATTGACATTTTAATTTGTGTGTGTGAGAATCCTCCCATTTGTCCCATACCTTCTAGAGGCTTAGAGATTTCTTGCATTGCCCTTAAAGTGCTCATTAAAATAGAGCTTTGCATTCAGAAAACTATAATCTCCTCTAATCGGTATACTGCCTTTGCATAAGTACTAGGTCACTGTGGCCTTTTTCCTGTTCTTTGGTGGTAGCTCACAACATAGTCTCCAGAGCACTGACAAGCTTCTGCTGATTAAAACCTGGGAGTCCAAATATATAAGTCTGGCTGAAAGGCAACTGAGACTAGATGATGGTCTTCTCATATTTAAACACAGCATAACACTACTAGCTGTGCTTTTTCCCATCTGTTTTACAAGAAAGAATGAAAAAGGAAAGTGTTTCTTGTAGCTCCAGGTGCTTGCAATGCACCCACTTAACACAGATGGCAGAAGGCATGCCTGTCAATGAGTGGAACTTCCTTTGCCAAGCAAACTAGAATAGTAGCTAAAATTGTATTGGTTTTGTTTTGCTTAATTTTTTTTCCTCCCACTCTGCCCACAAAATCTAGGACATTTGCTTTACTGTATCTGATTTATAAAGTGCACAATTTTCCTGATGCATGATATTAAGACACTGCTGAAGGAGATGTGCTTCTCTTCTACTTCGCAAGTTCTCAAGGTTAAAGTGTCTAAGAATTGGCACCAAATTCTTACGGGAATTTCACTGGTGTCACTAATGTCCTCAGAACTTAAAAGAATTTTTGGTGAACACAGAATTCTAGAAATGGAAATGAACACCCAAGTCACTAAATCCAGTTTTTACTATTACAAGAAACAAGTCATATAATACATTCATAAATTCCTACACTAATCAACCAAGCTGGATTGCTCCAACACTTCTTAGATATGATTTGTCTGAAGTAGCTCTGTTCACTTAGCTGCCAAGTTGTTAATATCCCTGGCACATTAACTTAGTGTCACATAAAAACCCAGAGACTTACTCTGATTCCTTTCTGTGAATTCTGTTTAATTGTTCTGCATTTGTATTGCCCCGTGGTTCCAAAGAGGCATCTGTTTCCTCTTAACATTTTGCCAAGAAGAAGGTAAAACTGAGGGTTGTTGAGCTTCTTACTGGTGATGGTATTCTCTTTCTTGTGAACAGGATAACTGTGTCCTTAGCTTCTCTCTTGTCAAAGATCAGACCTGCAAAATAAATTAGAGCAGAAATTACATGCACTGAAAATCCACACAACCTTTTGAGATGCACCCTGGCTTTGGTAGTCTGCAGAAACTTTGAATATCTCTTCATGTGTATACAGAAGTTATAACTTGCCTTACTGACTATATCTAAGGCATTCTTAGAATAGGTCTGGCCTGTTGTCCTGCTGATACAGCCTAAGCTACTGAAGATGTATTTGTGTCACAAATATCCAGCACATATGTTACAGGTCTTAGTCAACGTGGCTGCTGGCTAACAGAGGGCAGCTTTCCTGTCAGTTTTCAGGCTTTTTTCTTGTCCAGTATTCTTTTGATTTATTGCTCTGGGAACGCTAATCAGAAACATACAGTCTGCATAGTAGCAGCCAGATTACAGAAAGCAAATGTGTCTGTTGTTTGGATAATTATTTCCCCCACACACACACCCCGCCCCCCCGTGATTGGCTACGTGAATGCACAAACATTTGGGGGCAGAGTAGAAGGTAACCTTGGAACTGGATGGAGTAGGATAAATTATTCTACTAGGTTAAAATATGCCTATGGGCAACTTTCCGTGGAAGCTAAAGAAGGTATCAACTGATGTGATGAAGAAGTACTACCACTGAGCGCTAGAGATTGCCAGAATAGTTGGAGAAGGGTATTGCTGTCATCTGCATAAATAACAAAAGATAGGAAGCTAAATAGCCTATTCCAAAACAGATCATTGAAAGGAATTAGAAATACAAATTAAGGGAGAGACTGAATGTTGGATTAAAAACTTTTTTTCAAATATGCTGTTTTAAAAAATGTGTATTTTCTTTTTCTTTCCACCTCCCCCACCCCCCTTAACTAAGTCTCCGAAAAGCCCTCTAATGCAGAGTGTCATGTGGAAATCTTTTTCACATGTATTTTCTGGTGCATGTAAAAATGCTTAGTATATCATAAAACATAGCCTTGTAAATCCATTCCCTGTGCTGTGTATCCTCTGCAAGGATAATGTTTGGACTATAAGTTAAAAATGATTAGTGATCAGTAGCTTGGCACACTGTTCTGATATTTGCAACGTACTGCTTACTTGGCAGTACATCTGCTACTGAAGGGAGACAGTTTTACCTTCTGCTTGAGGTCGTGTTTGCAGGAGTAACTTTTAGTAAAAACTACTATCCTACCTGCCTTTAATTCTGTCTGCATAATCAGTAGTCTTGTTGCATTCAGCCAAACCCCCAGCTGAGGTCAGGTGTCCTCACTTCAGCTAGGCTCCGTGAAAACATGCTAATTTATGCTGGACAGGAGAGTCCAGATCTTCTGGTCTGTAAGGTCTAGATGCTTAATGGGTTCTTCTAATCTCTGCTCAAAACTGAAGAAGGGAAACATCCTGTAATTACTTTGTGCATAGGTTTATTTGTCCTCTCTTTCACAAGGCTGTTTACAGTCATAATCATTATGCACATTGGTAAATTACATGGACAGTGTAGGATCAATGGCTCTAAATATAACAGGAGAATAGAAGGCAATTTATGGTCTAAAAAGAGGAAACTGCTCAATTTTGAGAGTTTATCAACAGAGCTGTAATTATCCGATTTAATATTCGAAATAATGAAAGCTATAATTGTTTATGAAAGCCACGATTTATAGGTGAATTTGCCTAGATATTTTTCAAAGATTAAGAAATGTTGAGTAATTAAAGTATATTTCTCCTTGCCCCTCTCCAATGAAATGGAAACATTTAAACTGAATTAAAATGAAGTCATACTGCAAATTTTATTCCAAGCTAAAATATACACAGGCTTAGTATTCTGAAAGCAAATAGAATCATGATTGTCTGAGAGTGTCTTACCACTGGTAGGTATCTCATCACAAAAATGCGATGCTCTTTATTCTTTTGACACAGACATTCCATATAACCTCTGCTTAAATTAAAACCCCATGTTGTCTTTCTCATAGGCACCATTTTCATCCTTTGCTCTGTATTCATCCCTGTTCTCTTGAAGCTAAGATATTGAAAAGGATAAATTTGGCTTGATAGCACTATGTATAACGATGCTACTGTATGTTGCTAGGATACCATTTGGTGGTCAACTGTCTCTAGTGCAGCCGCTATTTCTTGCCAGGCTGACAGACATATTAGCTTTTATCCGTCTTAATGCTTTGGCTACAGAAAGTTTCCCTTTATTTTATTCCATTTTGATTTTGGGGGGGAAGTAAGCTTAGAGAGAAAGACACGGGAGAGAGATGTTATTATTTTATTTTACTTTCAGTCAATCCAAGTAACAAATACGTTATCCCGAATTTAAAAGGAAACATATACCAGTCTTTTGCAAGTTTTATAATTCTTGGTACTTGAGCTAATACAAGGTTCTAATCTGATGTTCTTTTAGAGCCAGTGAGAATCTCACTGATTTACTATGACTCTGATAGCACCCCCTGGATTTCTCCCTGAGGATTCTGAGGGCTAAAAGCAAGAGATGCAATAAGTTGAGCTACATAGCCATGTGGTGTAGCTGGTGGAGTATAAAAGTTCATATACCCTGAGGATGCATGCAGAGGGGACGTGTAAGAAATTCACACTTGACTTAAGAAAAAAATGGTTTTTCTACAGGATCAAATAATGATTGCTTTTGTTTGATAGAATTGCTTATGAAACTTTCACTTTTGATGAAAATTTCTGAGTGCTCACCACTTCTAGAAATTAGCCAGCTTGACTCAGTGACAAAGTATGTGTTTGCTACCTTAAAGCTAGATGTCATTTCTTGAAAAAAAACAACCAAAAAAAAAAGCCACCAAAAAAAGTCCCAAGCAAAAAAGCACCCTTCCCCACTTGTAGCTTGCTTTCCCTTTCTCATCTGAATCCTGCTACTGTTCACAAGCTAAGGTAATGGTGCACTATTATGGCAACACATAAGAAGCTACAATCTACCAGAAGACTTGAACCCCTGTCTTCATGTATTTAAGGTGTGAAGAACCCTGAACGCAATATGTTCATATCTCTCAGAAAAGAAAAAAAAAAATAATCGAAAAACAAACCACTCTCTAGTAACTTACATTGCTATCCTAACTTGATTTAAATCATTGGGAATTGTTGGTGAATTTCAGGCTGAGTAGAACCTGAACCTCCATTCTTAAATAACAATAACAATAATTTAGGGAATAAGTATTTGCAGATGAATATTATTTGTTCACATAGTATCTGTTCAGCACAGGGAAAAGTAATTATATTCAGAAGCACACAAGTCTAACTGACAAATGGTCTTTATACAAATACATCATTATTAAACCTTCTGTAAAGGATGTTACTGGTGGTAGGATACATCTCAACAATGTCTGCGGTAGTGACTTTGTGTACCTGACTGTAGTCAATACAGAAGAAAGAATGGGTCTAGCATGTGATTTTGCTCGCTTGTTTTAGACATCTAACTGTAGAATGAGGTGCGTTGCACATGTTTCTCTTCAAAGATTATAAAAAGTGCCTAAGGTTATAGACAACCACATTTAGTCAGATTAATATTAATCTTCCTTGTAGGTTAGTATCATCTCACTTCAGCACATAAACCAGTGATATTTGGTCCCCTCTGTATTCAGAAGAAAGAGAAAATTGCCTTCAGAAAAGACTTCACCATCACTGTTCTAGATCTGTCTCAGAAAGGGACTAAACTCCCTTTACAGATGCCTAACTTTCATTTGACTGTATTGGGAAGCAATACTGCAGTCTAAACTAAGCATCAGACTTTCAGAAGCACAAGGTTAGGTGATACGAATACCACCCTTTAATGGACATCTATTATTTTACAGAATAGCATATCCTGCATACAATAAAAGTAATGAGCCACAAGCAAATATTGGTACATTTTATAGAGGACACATGGTATTTGGGATAGCAGATGGACAGCAGGTAACAGCTGATTAGGAAGTTACTCCCTAGTGTGTTCAAATATATCTGGACAGAAGGTGCACAAACAGTATCGCAGCACACATGTGAACGCAGTGAAAAATTCTGGCCACATGCAATGTTGCTGGCCAGTCTCTGGCATTTCTTTCTCAACATTCCTTTATGCCCAACACTGAATTCATGATTACTAACATCTGCACATTACACTGGCAGTGTATCATCATTTTCTGGCAGCTATGGATGTCAGTGAAAGACTAACACTTTGCTTAAGCCATGGGCAGTTGGGTGTAGTAAGGGCCATGCAGTTTATTCTGAGAATTTGCTGGGTTCTTGGCTGCTACAAATAAAACTAAAACTAAAACCAACAACATGAACAACAAAAAAATCAAGGTCTATCCAGGTAACTTAGAATTATATTGTGTTTCACAGATTATTCTTACAACCATTCAGCCACTACTAGTACACAGCACCAAAGAGTTTAAAAGCCAAAACTAATGCTACCAGTAATAAAGAAATCAAACAGTAAAATTTGTGCAAACTATAATTCCTAGCCATTCTGTGCAGCTGCCTTTTCTGTAGAATTTTCTACGTAGTTTCCAGGAGAGAGACCGAAAACAAGTTGTGGTGATATAATCCAGCTGCCTTCAACCTCACCAGCACAAAGACAGCAATAAATCTGCCTTATTTGGCTACAAACTCATGGTAATGCTTTATCATTTGAAGGACACAAACAAGACATTTTGCATCGGTAGATGTAAACCTTGGTCTTCGTACATTTAAGGTGTTATGAATCCCAGCACTAACAGATAAAGCAAGGAAGGTTAAGGAACCACTGATGTAAGAACACTCAAATAACCCTTTGAATCAAACAGAGTGTCCTCTGTTGTTGGGGACTCTGAATGCTCTGAGTTTTAAGGATGCTCTGAAATTTTTCTTGTTGCTTTCTATTGACTCAAAACTGAGTGTTGATTGAGGAACACTTCCTTAACAACAACAGCAACAAGTGAGTGTCTTACCAAATTGACTGACCAGTGGTCAGTGGTTTTAGGGTTTTGTATATTTTCAAGTAAAACTTTTTTTTTTCCATGAAAAATAAAAATTCAGCACAAAAAATTTCAAAAGAGAAGAAAAAACCGTATTTTCCCTTGAAAAGGAGAGAAAAAAAATTCTGAACAGAACATGGGTGTCTGGTTTTGCCTCTTCACTTGCAGTGGAGTATAGCATTTTCACTCAGCAGCACTGAGGTGGAGGCATTGCTGCAGTGTAAAGTTCTGAGGCTGCTAACTGCTGAGGTCATCTTCAGTTTCTAGCAGGGACTACAGGGAAGGAATAAGAAATATAGGAAGTTCTTAAGAAATTCTCTGACCTGAATTTTCTGTGCAAGTGATTTATGTCTATTGACACCTTTATTCAGTGAAACAAGTTTTGTACCACTGACACTACAAAAGCTGCTGTATCATTTAATTCTGTTTTCACTGACACCGATTATTACAGCACAATGAGAGATGTTGTATTTTTAAAATGTGTATTTTAAAATATAACTATATAAATTTATAAAATATATAAAATATAAACATAAAAAAAAAAAGTGTATGTTACATAGTTCAGGCATGGCTGATCTTTTCTTGCAAGGATCTCAGTACTGGAAAGTCTTCTAATAGCCCAAAGTCACACATATCCTATGGTAGTGGAGTCAAGAGCAGTCTACAGACAGAAGATACCTGTGTTCCTTAGACAGTTATTTATGCACCACTTTACTGTGGACTGAGGGTGGGATGAGCAGACAGCTGAGTCCTGAGAGACCTGCTGATGTTGGCTTAAACAACCAGTGCTGGCTCATTTCCTCACTTCTGGTGTAGATCCAGAAGGCTTTCCACCAGGAGAGCTTGCCCGCAGCCATTCACATCACAGTTTCTGCAACAGATCCACACTTGAAACTGTTCAGATGCTACAGGTTTGCCCATCTGGTACAGTTAAACCTATGGCTGTCACTCCCACACTAAAACACAGCAATGACTTTCTTCACCCTTGACATCTTGCTGAGCTGGCTGTATCTGATAATGAGGTATCTGCTCATAGAAAGGGAATATGGATTCTGGTGAAAATACTGGAACTCTTAATGAACCTGCCTCTGAGTCTCATTATTCAGCTTTATATCACTACTGATCTCTGGACTGCATTGCTACTGATGTTTATGTCCTAACCTGTCACATCTAGTATTACTTTCCCACCTTTGGTGTTGCATACTTGCATTGGTACATCTGTCCTGCGGCTAAACAGCCTCTTTGTGGCTCTATTAACAGCAAAGTTTGACATTGCCAGTTTAGTCCTGCTGTCCCTTGTCCTTCTGTCCAAGATTATTCTCCCCATTAGATCTCCTTACAGAAGTGCTGTTACAAGTACTCTGTAATTTGCAACGTCAAAATGACCGGAAATAAAGATTTGCTATTTACACATTTTAAAGTAACCCGTTTATTTTGAATAAAGTGTCCTCAGAATCAGGGACTGAAGCAGGCAGCCTCCAACAAACAGATGATGGTAGTCAGCTACAAGTGAGCTGTGGGTGGTAGCCTAGGCAGAAACTTTATGCAGAATGACTGTCCATTGTTAAGATTTAAACCGAGCCCTATGTGTGATTTCACATCCCCCAACAATTTTCCTTGCTTAGTCACCACAGATACCTCTCCACCGATACCCTTTTTTGGGACATATTTAATGAGGAACTCCTGGGTGGGACAGTGTTGCCTATGAGAGAGCAATGCTACATTTGTACAAAACCACATTGTCCTCTCTCGTTCCGGCCCGGGACGGCCCCGCCGGGGGTCGGTGTGACACCCGGAGCGGGGGGAGACGCACACGCGGTCAGACGGCGCCGATCGGGGAAGTTTCTGGGAGCGGAGCGTCCGCAAGGGAGCAGCGGTAGGAGGGGGCGGGGCGGGCAGCGCGGCGGGAGCCCAGCGCGGGGGGAGCCCAGCCGGCGGCCGGGGCGCGGGGGCGAGCGCCAGCCGCCACCCCGGGCCCAGCGGCGCCCCGCGGGCCCGCAGCTCCCCGCCCGCCGGTGCCGGGGGGCTCCGCGTCGCGCCCCGGGCCGGGCGACCGCGCGGTCTCTGACGGGGCGCGCGGGAGCCGCTTCCCGGACGACGGCTCGTATCGCGCGCACGCGCCCCGCCTGGGCACGCGGTGCCGGGGGTCGCACGCGGCGGCCGTGCCCGGGCGGTGGAGGCGGCCGGCGGTGGCGGGACGTGTCCCCCGGGACAGCGGGGCCGCTCCCGGGCACCGGCCGGCGTCGGGCTCCGGGCGGCGGTTGGTTCCGCGGCCGCCGAGTTGGGCGGCACCGGCCCGGGCCGGGCACTGAGGGAGGCAGGGGGGGGTGGGGGGTGGTGGTAGGGGGGGGGTGGGGGGGTGGTGGTAGGGGGGGGTGGGGGGTGGTGGTGGTGGGGGGGTGGGGGATGGTGGTGGGGGGGGGGTGGGGGCAGCGCGGGGGCGGCCGGCTCGCGGCCTGGAGTTCCGCATCCTTGGAGTCCGCTTCTAGTTGGCGTTGACACATTTTGTGTGTGTGCTGCATAATGCCTGGAATATGTTGACACGTTGGGATGCAGCAATTTATCTGACAGATTTGAATACAGCCGCCTCGAACATGGCTACAATTCTGCAGGAGCATTATCCGGTTATCAGATTTGCTCACAGGAACAAGTACCTGTGTCACTTCTGCAGCATATTTGCATGACATGTGATGTTGGTGATTCACAATAATTTAATTGCTCCATAAAAAAATCGCGGCTGCAAAATGCACTTGCCAATACGAAAGCTGGTCTGTCGCTTTACGCTCAGGAATAACAGGAATAGCACGGTTCACTCAGACGAAAGAAAACATTTCTTGAAAATGAGTAAAATGAGTGTGCGTGCTTCTTGATTACTCTGAAAATAACTGGTTCATTAACTTTAAAACTGTTGTTAACTTGACCATATTGTTAGGTCAAATGTAAATTGACTTTGTAATTTCTTGTCTGTATTATACAACAAAAAATATAATTCAGCCTTTTTGGCAAGTTCTTTGTATAATACTAAGCCATGAAATGTTTGTGGAACATGAATTTGTGGTACAGTTTGCATACTTTTACTTGTGGCTTCTCTTATCTTCACCAAACCAAGAATTCAGCTGTCAGTCTCACACTGTTATTGTCATTATGCAAAGTCTTTCTGTATTTATCCAGATTAAGGAATACTGTTAGGCAAACACTAACATATAGTTCTGGTTATTGGGGAAATTGCCATATAATGCTGTTAAGTTGCTGAGATTTCTGCCGTATCAGATTATAAGCACATATATATTGAATGAATAAAAATACTCTTCTGCAAGACTTTTCAATTCCTTAGACTACCAGTCAGTTTTAGAAACCATCAATGGAAACATTCCTTGAGATCTTATTAATAAATGTTCAAGACTAATTTGGAGGTGCAAACAGCAATACAAGGGCACTGACAGCAAGCAGTTATTTATTTGCACAGTAAAATGCGTGATTGTGCTTCTTGCTTAGTCTAAAATAATCAATTCATTAACTTTAAATATATTGTTAACCTGATCATATTGTTAAGGTGAAATGTAAAAACAGATGTGTTTTGGGGGGTTATATTAGTTGATGCATAGGTACACTCATGTTCACATTTGGCACTCTGGAAATTACAATGTGATTACGTGTTCTGCAGAAACCAGAAGGTATTAGAGGGTGAACTGTGACAGCAAAGCCTAGCGACAGGGCAACTAAAATAATTTTGTTTTCTCTATATTGGAAAATCTTGGTATTCATTAGAAGTCAAATGCCAATATAAAGCTTAATAAATCCTCTGAGAATGTTTTTGTTACTATGTGATTTAGATAATTTGATCCTTTGTGAACCAGAGGTAAAACTATTGAGTTAAAATGTTGGGAAAACTATGTTAATAGATGTTTAACAAATATTTTTATAGCCCTCCTCCATAACTCTCAAATACCACCATATATTTACTTTGTTGAGGAGACACCAGGATGATACTTGGAAAGAACTTTCTTTAGGGATTCATTTGAGTTACTCTGTCATGGAATAGACCAGACAGGAGAAATAAAGGAAATCCTTGTCTTCAAAAAAGGAACTTCAAACAGGTGATTATTTTGGCTGGCCTGTTCCCGAGCACTTGAGGGATTAGGTCAGTTATCTTTAGAAAGAAGTTATTGCCCTTCCTTGAGTAAGTGGCACTGTGACATATTTTGCAGATAACCTTCACATGAATGAGATAGAGAGGGCTTTGCTAAGGACAGGCTGAATTAGGACTCGTAGACCCAGGAGATTTCCTCTCTCGGTCTGCTTGCTGCTGTTCTCATTTCCAGGTGCTGCCAACAGAAAGTGGTATGCGTGTCCCAAAGATACAAGCACAGCTGGCACGTGGCTGGCCACACATGCCAAAACAAAGGCAGCATGGCCTTTTCCAGCACACGAACACCAGCAGTGCTTACATACACCCTGAGCGCAGACAATGCAGGCTTCCTCCTGCTCTGTGTGGTTTGAAGCTAACCAGTGAATCATGTATCCTCACTCTAGATTCACAAAACCTCCTCAGATACTAGCATGGGCTTTTAAGTTTGACATCCATGCCCAGACCCTGGGACCCATTCCCAGTCGTATGCTCAGACCTCAGGTTCTGGTCAGATGCGAGTGGCACACTGGCTATTCAAACTTGATGTTCACTAGCAGATCATCCCCCAACACACATCACATGGAGAACAGATGGCAGGATCACACAGAAATTAGTAATGTACGGGATTTAAAAATGAGATAAATGATCAGATGCAGGGTTTGATCAGAAGTGTCAATCACTTCTTCATCTTTCCATGCTTGTAGGTGTCACACTTTGATCCCTCCCTTTCCCCAACCTTAGCCCTTTTCTTAAACACCCTGGAACAACTTCTGTATATTCCCACAATCCCCTTAAAGCATTCCATAAGTTTTTCACAATCCCCTAATCCCATAAAATACCCCATTGTAGGTTTGTTCTTTCCCATGAGACCCATGATAATCTTGTTACCCTCCCTCATCAGTTACAAAGTTCTAGTAGAGTCTCTCAGTAGCCTGTCAATCAGTGAGTGACCTGACAGTCCTAGTCCTTGTGATTCCTCCATTATCTCCTGTTCATGTTTCTAAATTTATGTATCTGGGTGGTTAATTTACTACTTTTCCTGTCTTTTGGTTTTGTTGGTGGGGGAGGAGTGGAGGTGCGGGTAGTGTTTATGTTGAGTATCTGTTAGTCATACATTCTCACAAACCAGATGTCCTTTCATTCCAGGTGTCCACACATCCTTATGTTCCCCATATACTTAAAGACATCAAACTTGAGTTTGTTACTGAGTTTCTAAAAAATAGTACCGCAATGATTAATAGAAGAACTTCAAGAGACATCAGGGAATCTATGGCAATACCACCACAATTGGAAATTATTCTCCAGCTGCATCGGCATAAGCTAACGTCACTTGGTCTACATCTGGAGAGGGAAGGGATGCACAAGCTGAGTAGCTGGTATGGCTCTTCAGGATATTTACAACAGAGAAAGTGCATATGGAATAAATCACATGTCTTCCAGGGAGGCACAAATGCAACTGAGTCAAGACACAGTAAGGAAACCCTTGCCATGGATAAAGGCCAAAAAATCTAAAAAGACCTGGCAAACTGTGGTGGGCTTGGGGAAGCAAGAAGAGGGATAACCACTTAAAGACTTGTCTTCAGGGGGGCCATCTAGGGATTCATCCATACACCTAGAAGTTCATTTCCAGGAGAGCTTGGTAAAGCACATCTTCTGGAGTGATGCCAGGGGAGAAGGTGGCTGTGAGAGGGAGCATCACCTTCTGCTAATTCAATAGAAGTCTAAGTGGAAAGCAATTCTACCTGAAGTTTTCAGTTCTAGGCAACCTGCAGGGTAGATGAGTTGAAGGCTAAAAGCTGTAACCAGCCAGTTCTTCTCATAACAACTAGTTTGAAAATTGCTGCACAAGCTTTTTCATTTAATTTAAGACTTCAGGACTGGCCCTCCTCTGTAGAGACTTCATCATAGGACAAGGTGTCATTGGCTTCTCTGAAATAAACTTTATATCAAATTACAAGAGTACCAGGTCACAGTCACTCTGAAATTCTGGTCAGTGTCACAAAAGTGTGAAGTTGGACAACGATTGATGAATTAGGCTCCTCCAAACAGTGACTGCTAGGATCAGATAATAACATTTTTTTTTTAAATAATTAGTTTGTTTCATTAAAAATAATTAAATAGAGTGTCTCATTTTTATAAGAACTTTAGGGGGGACAGCTAACTATTGTGCACGCAGCTTCCCTCTTCACCTTTGTTTTAATCAGTAAGTTACTTAGAATAAACATCATAGCTCATATAAAAATTGTGCTTTGTAAAAAATTTCAAATTTTAATACTTGATCTCTCCCCTCAGTGAAGGGTCAACTCTAGACCTTTTAATTACTGTTGCATTTTACTAAAAAAACCCACCCAAAACCCAACCCAAACCAAAACAAAAAAAACAGGAAAAAAAGACCATCACCCAAAAATACTCTATTACGTGGCTGTAAAGAAATAATTTTAAAAGCAGAACCATAAATAGAAGTCCCAGATCAGAAAAGGACAAACAGAATGGAAGAGATTAATTTATATCTTACATTACTCACACTGATGCCCTAAAGAGTAGGTAATTCTATGTGATCCATTCCTTCTCATTTCTGAGAAGCTTTACAAAACAAATGTCGGTGCACTTTTGTTTATTCTGTTATCTCCATTTATGAAAGTTTTTAAAGGAAAGATACGTTTGTAACATTGTCTTTGCCTTGGAGGTGCATATAATGAGGCCAGAAATTGTTATGAATAAATACATTGCAGAAATAAATGAGTGGTCTCTCTTGAACTTTAACAGACTTGCACAAGAAAAATACATGTACAGAATGCCCTGCAAAAAAATTTGGGATCACCATGGAAGTATTTTCCCAAGTATTTAACTGCTGTGCTTTTTTTTATATTAAATGGTAACTTGCCTAACCCCCTTATATCATACTTTGTCTCAGGCTGAGAGAGTGGAACTTCTGTGTAGTAACTGATGCTGGTTCTCTTTTCTCTATCAGCTTACTAACTGTGGATCTGTACTGGATAACACTGGATTAAGTTTCCTGCCAGACTGTTTTGCTTTTTGCTTATCACAGCTAATAGATTTAAAATTGTTTTCTGTGTCTCTTCTGACACAGAATCACCATATCTTATTCCTGACATGCCATATTTGTGTCTTCCCTGTTTTACACATCTTTTGGGGAGGTACATTGGTGGAGCATAAAAAGGTGAAGAAATGTTCTCCAAAGGTAAAAAAGAGTTAATTACACAACCATGACTAGTCAAAAGATTGAATAGGCTTGAAGGACAGAAGTGAATTGTGCAGCATATGTGGATTTTTATACACCTATGCTGTATATAAACTCCCTGACAGACTATCAGGCAGTATGTACTGAATGTAAAAGCTAGAATACAAAGCAGATGGGGCACAAACATTTAAAACTCATGTCTCTAACTTTCTAATCTCCAGCATTCTCCTAGAGAAACTGGCTGGTCGTAGATTGGATGGGTGTACTCTTTGTTTGTTGACAGACTGGCTGGATGGCTGAGCCCAAAGAGTGTTGGTGAATGGAGTTACATCCAATTGTAATTGGCTGGTCACAAGTGTGTTCCCCAGGGCTCAGTACTGAGGCCAGTCCTGTTCAATGTCTTTATCAATGGTCTGGACAAGGGGATTGAGTGCACCCTCAGTAAGATTGCAGATGACACCAAGCTGTGGGGGAGTGTTGATCTGTTTGAGGGCAGGAATGCTCTGCAGAGGGATCTGGGCAGGCTGGACTGATGGGCTGAGGCCAATTGTATGAGGTTCCCCAAGGAGAATTGCCAGGTCCTGCACTTGGGTCACAGCAACCCCAGGCAGCGCTACAGGCTTGGGGAAGAGTGGCTGGGAAGCTGCCTGGCAGAAAAGGACCTGGGAGTGTTGGTCAACAGCCGGCTGAACATGAGCCAGCAGTGTGCCCAGGTGGCTGAGGAGGCCAACAGCATCCTGGCTTGTATCAGAAACAGCGTGGCCAGCAGGACTAGGGAAGTGATTGTCCCCCTGGACTCGGCACTGCTGAGGCCTCACCTCAAATACTGTGTTCAGTTTTGGGGCCGTCGCTACAAGACAGATGTTGAGGTGCTGCAGCGTGTCCAGAGAAGGGCAATGAAGCTGGTGAGGGGTCTGGAGCACGAGTCTTATGAGGAGCAGCTGAGGGAGCTGGGGTTGTTTAGCCTGGATAAAAAGAGTCTCAGGAAGGACATTATTGTTCTTGACAGCTACCTGAAAGGAGGATGTAGGCAGGTGGGGGTCAGTCTCTTCTTCCAGATAACAAGTGACATGACAAGAGGAAATGGCTTCAAGTATCACCAGGGGAGGTTTAGATTGAACATCAGGAAAAAATTCTTCACTGAAAAGGTTGTTAAGGGCTGGAACAGGCTGCTCAGGGAGGTGGTGGCATCACCATCCCTGGTGGTGTTATAAAACATGTAGGTGTGGTGCTTAGGAACATGGTTTAGTGATGGACTTGACAGTGCTACGTTAGTGGTGCCGACTTGATCTCAAGATTCTTTTCCAACCTAAACAATTCTATGATTCTATCATTCTCTGATTCTTTGAAAGGGTAAGATTTGTTCCACATTAATTATTAAAAAAAACCCAAAAAACAACAAACCACAGGAAAACTGTAGAGTTAGGTTCATGAGTATACAACCTCCAGTTATAGATGATGGAATTGTGAAATTAACTTTCATTATTGAGTGCCAGTATTGAATCTTATGAACCTTCAAAGCCACATGGTGCAGAACAGAAGGTAAATTTACATCAATTAATTGTTTTATGAAAACCAGATAAAAAAGCACTCTCCTTGAACCACTTTGATTAATGAACCTAAATGTATCACGTGCATGTATCTGTGTATATAGTTCTGTTAGAGGATATTAATGGCTGCCATCAATCACAAACCTGGTTACAGTTGATATGTGAACTGCCTTCACTGAGTCTAAATGAAAGAACAGTATAATGTTTCTTTTGTGTAGGAGCAGATAAAATAATAGAAGCCAGGGATAAAAAATAAATTAAGTATAACATTAGTGCAACATCTAGTAGCTGAGTACTTTGACTAAACTAGTTGCTCAACTTTTTCTATAAATAAGAATATAAAATACATGGCTCATTGCAGCTGTCTTAAGATAGCTAAGAAAAGCTTAATTCTGGAAGTACCTGTTTATCTGTTTTCTGCAAAGCCAGGATTCCAGCCATAGGTGGGATTACATTGCCATAATTTAGATAGATGTCTAGAAGCTGTCTAAGTTTAAGACATTTTTATGAGTAGTTAGGTTGGTTAAGTCACCGTGAACAAGAAGATTTCAGCAGAGGTAACAATTATATAATGAATTATCCTTTTAATGAAAATAATCTGACAATGACACTATTCTGGTGCCTATTACTAGGATAACCCAGGAACTGTTAGTGTTTGTCTATTTCATGAGTCAATATATCTAAAATCTGGTTTCCTCCTGAATGCTCCTGCTTTCTCTTCATGTCTTCCCACTAAAAACTGAGAAAGGCTCCATGTGACTACTAGTTATCTTGTAGTAAGTTGTACGTCCTCCTCTTTACTTCAGTCCTGCAGTACAAGCCTCATGGCTTAAGTTTACATGGTAATAGGAAATGTTTGGCCAGATCCCAGTTTTTGGGTACCTGCTGTAACAATAGCTATTACAGAGAGGTCTCTACTTTAAAAAATGTATGTGTGTGTGTACACGTCTGTCATATTATCATACACATTATCTGTGTATATATACATATATTTATGTTTAAACAATCTTATTTTCTTTACAACATAACACAAGTCATGTGGTAAATTAAGTAATCAGGGCACTAAAGCAGGACACTAAATTCCTGGCTTCAGAGACTTCTGTCATACTCCTGACTCCAAGATTAAGTTGTTTATACTGTTTCCCCTCTCATAGTGCTGTTTATGCTGTTTTTCATAACATAACTCTTTGGGTACCGAGGACTGAATGTTACTCTTAAGTTTAGAAGTCCACCTACACCTGTGCCTGAGTTAGTCATTCTGACAGGGAGAAATAAGTAGCTCAGAAGTAGATGTTAGCAAACCACTACATCTGGTCATACGATCTCAATTTCAGCTGGTAATTTCTGGGCTTCAATTATTTATCAAAATAGACAAACATGAGTTAACTGCCATGCTAGCAAACTGCCCTTCACAGATGGGAGTATACAGAGAGTGCTGTAATGCACATTACTCCTCAGATGTTGGAAAAAAAACATGCACCAGAGCTGAGAGGCAACAGCAGAAGGTCAGCAAAAAGTGCCCAGTGGTTTATTAATAAACAGGTGTATACTTTGTTATATGAAAGATCATTTGCTGGGATTTCAGGGGGAGTTTTTTTATGCTGTATGAATACTAGCCTGGACATTCATACCTGGTGTCTGAGACACAGCTATTCCTTTATCAGGGTCTTGCAGTAACCAAATGTGGAACAATACTGCAATAACTTTGTTCCAGGTATTGCTTCTGTCTAATTGATCGTTTTCCAGAAACTGCAATAAATTACTGCTTTATTAGTCACACTGGCCAGGGGTCAGTCCCATAATGTGTCATTAGATATCTTTCTGTTAATCTTCTCTCTTGCATTCAATGCAAGGAATTTTGGTTGGACAGTGAAACGAACTATCAGTTAATGCAGATTTACAGTGGGAGTTATTTGCCTTATTTTTCCCTGCACTAGATAAGTTGGTATGCTTCTAAAAAATCTTACACAATCACCTGCTGGTTAAATAATAGTTTCTAACTTTCTTTTTCATATACAGATTTAAGAATTAGATTCTGACTGAAGTGGTGGAGCTCCTGTGTTACTGTCAACATTCAGTCTTTATTCTAAGTGAATTAATATTTTCTTGGGAGTTTCCTATATATTTGCAGATGTCTTCTTTTTCAGAGGGCAATTATTCTATATAAAAATGCATGAAACATATCAGTAGTTGTGACCTCTCTGTCATTGGCCCTTGCTGATATTTTTCTCAAAGGAACTCTGTCAGCAGGTTGGGACTGAGGGAGGCTAAACTTTGTGGAAGCAAATCTATCACACAGTGAACTGTGCTTAGAGCTTGCTTATTACAAGACATAAAAAATAAATGGTTTGAGTGTGAAGCACATTTTTTCACCCAGAGAATGACTTGGGGCATAATGGACTGCATTCAGGAATCTTCTGTTATTTTAGTCAATGTTTTATGTATTTGCTTTCATTTTCTGGCAAAATATAGTCCTCATTTTTCAGGCATTTACTTTTAGTTAGAAAATAACATTTAGAAATGCAGTGTATTTCATATCTTCTAGCTTAAGCTCTAGGTTTTGTATTTGGTCTTGATCCACAACAGAAAGTAAGTTTTGAACTATGAAGAAACCCACCTGATGCACTGTCAAAGCATTCCGTTGCAGCTCAATATAATACACACAGGGCCCAGCCTTATGGGATTCGGTGATTGAAACTGTATGTCCTGGTTTCAGCTGGGATAGAGTTAATTTTCTTCTTGGTGGCTAGTACAGTACTGTGTTTTGGCTCTGATGTGAGAACAATGTTGGTAGGACATTGATGGTTTTAGTTGTTGCTGGGTCATGTTTGTACTAGGTCAAGGACTTTTCAGTTTCTTGGGCCCTGCCAGCGAGAGGGCTGGAGGGGCACGGGAAATTGGAGGAGACACAACCAGGACAGGTGAACCAAGCTAGCCAAAGAGCTATTCCATACCATATGACGTCATGCTGAGTATATAAACTAGGGGAAGAAGGAGGAAGATGGGGACATTCGGCATTATGGTGTTTGTCTTCCCGAGTAACCATTACACGTGCTGGAGCCCGGCTTTCCTGGGGATGGCTGAGCACCTGCCTGCCCATGGGAAGTGGTGAGTGAATTCCTTGCTTTGCTTTGCTTGTGTGTGTGGCTTTTGCTTTACCTTTTAAATTGTTCTTCTCTCAACCCTTGAGTTTTACATTCCTTTCTGATTCTCCTCCTCATCCCTCTGGGTGGGGGGAGAGAATAAGCGGCTGCGTGGTGCTTGGTTGCCCACTGGGGTTAAACCACGACACTGTAACAGAATGGGATTATTATTTACAAAGAGTAGAAGTAACGGATAAGTACAAGAAGCACTGGAATTGAATTTATTTGTCTTTGTGTACCCCAAAATGTATTGAAGAGGAGAGTAAAGGGGACACCATATCTTTTTACACCCAAAAAATCCCTCAAAATGAGCTAAATGGTAGCCGTGGGAAAACACAGTAGAGTGGTAAATTGCCTCTACCTACACAGCCAATTAACATGAGCTCGTACTGGCGCTAAAGACACAAAATGAAGATTAAAATGTAAGATAGCTTCTCCATACAGCAATTACAAACCCCAACATTTACTGTGTATTAGGAAACTGAAATACCAACCATTTCAGATCAGAATCGTTATCGGGTAAAGAAACAACAACAACAACAACAACAACAAAGGTAGTCAAACATTCTATAGTTATTCAGAACAGTAATTATAGTCATTCAATTTCAAACACGTTTTGCAATTTATTAGAAATTCATTAGTTATTCAGTACAATTTTTACAATTGCCTGTAGTGATAGGACAAGAGGTAATGGGTTTAAACTTAAAAAAAAGAGTAGATTTAGATCAGATATAAGGAAGAAAATCTTTACTGTGAAGGTAGTGAGACACTGGGACAGGTTGCCCAGAGAAGTTGTGGATACTCCATTACTGGAAGTGTTCAAGGCCAGGTTGGATGGGGCTTTGAGCAACCTAGTGTAGAGGAGGTATCTAGCCCTGCCCATGGCAGGGGGGTTGGAACTAGATGCTGTTTAAGGGTCCCTTCCAACCCAAACCATTCTATGAATCTATGATTTTATATACTTGACTGCCACGACATTTTATATAAATCCTGCAGTACCACAAAGGTGCATTTCGTTAGTGTACATATATGCACGCCTATTGTGTATACACTCACATAACCCCTCAAAATGTGCATTTAGGGTTGCAATTTAATATTTTGGGTTAAGCTGCATCTGATGTTTTTAGGAGTCTTATCATTTAACGCCATTTCTCAAGTGAGAGCTTACTTCTTTCAATTCTTAAGATGCTGCCAAAATGATAATTTTCTTTTTAAATTGATCTGAGTGACTACTGGGGATGAGTATATGTGGTATAATTTTCTATTTTAAAATACCAAGTCTGATTGAACTGATTGAACATTATAGTAAAATTATTAACAAAAATTGACATTAAAACACATAAATATTTATTGGAACCAAATTTTAATCTGTATCTGATACTTGATCCAAAGTGCAGAGTACAAAAATAAATTACAAAATTAGTAAATTAGTGAATAAAAATTGTACTGTGTGATACAAATGAACAGTATTTCCAAGTTAAAGTACAAAATATTTAATACGGTTTTTATAAGCTGATCTTTTTAGAAAGTGTATTTAGGAAGATCGTTGACGGGGATGATGACCTTGGGTAAATTGTTGGTAATGAACTGGTTGCTCACCTTTAATATTTAGTAATGGGCAGTAGCAGCTTGAGGGTAATGGGGTCCATTCACACCAGAACTTGATAAAACTTGGTAAAATCTTTCTGAGTCATATTTACCTGTTGTGCTAATGGCTGATGGTGTGTATCAAGCCTGACACTACAACACGCAGGAACCGTGGGGTTTGTTTCTCAGTAGAGTGTATGCTGTGCCTCAGTAGGGACTTCCCTGTCTGCCAGCCAGAAGTGAATATCACGGGTTTGTGATGAACAGGTCCAGAGGAGCTGGGACCTGGAGCAGTATCAGTGTGAAATGTGTGTGCGTCTCTGTGTGTGTGCATTCACACCTCAGGATACAAATCTTAGAATACAAGAGTGCTGACCACTCACTGTACCTATGCTGCTGTGAAAATACATTTTTGATTACATGTCACTGAGTAGTGTATTTTTTGTCACCACCGTGCTGAAATTTCCTTGTGGCAGGCAATGTACAAGACTAATGGCCCTTTTTTTCTGTCTTCCAACCTCTAGCAGCTAAATATTCTTGTCTTATTATTCTTATATTAATAATGAATAACCAATGTATTTATTTCTTTGTATAATATTGTTCTCCTAGACCTCCTCTGTGTTATATGCATATATATCCAATTGTACATACCTACAAACACAGAAAAATCTACTGCAAAAGTTTCTGTAGAAATCCTCACCAGCTAAAAAACAGTAAAATTGCCACAGGTAATAGGATTCAATATATCACTGGCTCTGTTAATTCCTTTATGCTTAGTAACGTGAAATTGAAGACATATCTCTTCTACACCCCTTTCTCTCACCTCCTTAGCATCTTGGGGCCTCTGGTGATACTTTTAAAACTTTTGCTTTTATTATTGTTCTACACATCAAGAAAGATACATCGTGTAATGCAGAAACTGCAATGGTTTGTTTCTACTAGAAATTTTACAAAGTTACAGAAACAAGAGAGCAGTCACTTGAGGTCTGTTTTGTCACAATAGCCCAACACCAAAAGTACGAAATGGCATGCTAATGTTAATGATACAGTAAATTTCTGGGTTTCATTGGCTTGGTTTTTAAATTAAGTTATTCATCTGAGTATGTATGTGTCTTCATTTGTGTTTGAGTAGATTGAATTGCATTTTTATGAAGCTTGATCAAGTATTTTTGCAAAGTACGCGCTTTTAAAATCTTTCTTAGCTGGCATGTATAATCATTTGATTTTGCTTAAAATTGCACCAAAATTCTAGAGACTTCTTGGCCTTTACTGTAGCTTTGGATGTTCACAACCACATCTTTAGCAACCATTACAGGCCAGTTATGTAGTATCAGTGAGCCCAACATACTGAAGAAGGTGGCTGTCACCTTAAAAAGCATGGCTACTGTAAGAAAATAAAAAGGGAGCATATCACTGGATCAAAGGTCCATCTGTGTATGATGGATGTCAGTATCCCGTTTCTGGTATTGACCAAAAATAGATTTGTAAGTAAGGATACAATTACAGCGGAAACAACCATGTCACTGAAGTGATGCAAATAAACAACTTGCTTTTCTTTTGTAATTTTTCTAATTCCTCGACACACAAAACCTCACCCAGAGAACAAAAAAACCCCAAAAACAAAACCAAAAAAACCCCCACCCCAACTCAAAGGAAAAAAACACCAAAACAAACAAAAAAACAAAAAACAAACCCAAAGAAAAATAGAGAAAAGAAAAAAAGAGGAAGGTATATTTAGAGAGTCAGGTCAGAAAAAAAAAGTTGTGGTTGGTTTGGGTTTTTTTTTCTGAGTATGCATTTACATACTCAGGTAACAATCACACATATGTGGAGGTTATATTATTTTCTAAAAGCTTTGTTTAAAAATTTTCTTTGGTTAAGCCTCAGATCTTATTTTTTTTTTTCTTTGCAAGATATTTCTTTAATGTAAAAATACCCAGTTTGAAAGACTAGGAAATATTTTTGGTTTTATCTTTCCCATCTTTTCTTTCTTTTTTCAGAAACAAATATGGAAATGTTATGTTTTCAGGTAGGTAGAGAACTCCTTTCTTTTTGTCTACTTTCAACTGTAATTCTTTGCAGAAACTACATGAGTGTGAAATGTTTGGGAATTGCCTTACATCCTATGAAAATATTAACTCTATTTCAAAATGAAATCTTGTTGAAACTGTTCTTCCTTCACTTGTACAACATATAGAATGCACATATGCAGTTTGACATTGAAATGGCACAGCACTGCCTTGTTTAGCAAAGTTAGCAACAGAGAAAATAATAAGCCAGGTCTTTAAAGCCAAAAGTGCTTCCGTCTTCTCCGCTTACACATGCAGTTCAAGTTGCAGTCACATAATTGGGTCTCAGATACCTGAGAAATTGCTTCTGTCTCTCTCTTTCTCGAATTCCCATGCCCAAGTTAAGAACTACTATTAAAGGTCTCACTTTCATTCCCCAATTGCTCAGAAAGCTTCACTGTAGCACCCTAGCAATTTGCTTCCTTTTATCTGTTGATTTTTAAATGTGTTAAGTCAGAGTTAGAGAGTACAGAGCTAACCTCTTTCTCTGTTTTTTCTTATGGATGAAGTTGAACTATTTTATGGTATATAAAAAATGTAATTCAGTATATCATATTTAGCTCAATGTTGTATAATCACCAATTATACAGTCTTACACATTTATTATTTTTCACTGTGTGTGCATACAAGAGGATTCTCTTGTGATATATTTATTGCTCACAGCACTGAAAAAACACAGAGAAGCTGAAGAGATTTGAGGACATAGTCTTGTTGGGTTCTTCTCTGGATTTCATCTCAGCTGTAGTTCTTCTCTTTTCAGCAGGGTAAACTTGAATGACAACTGAGTTACAAAACCAATACAGGCAGACAGATTAACCTCTTGCCTCATAAAGACCAAATCTACATGTAGTTTTGAAGGAAATCTTTCTTATTGATAGCTGTTGGCATCAATAGCTATATTCATTGCATGCGTCTATGTGTGTGTTTATATATGGTCTGTGGTGAAAATGTTTTATTATTTTTTAACATTTTTTAACATTCATATATAAATGTGGTAGGTTTTTTTTTTTCAGAAGGGAGCAAACTTTTATGTCACTCAACCTGAATAAGAAGATTTTAGGGAAGCTGGACATTCAGCATCCTGAAAATCAGGTGCTGGAGAAAAATTAAAAAAGCATCTAAAAGTAACAGTGGGTTTCATCTCTAAAAACAGCCTCTAAAAGTTAGGCATAGCTTCTGACCTCCTGCACAGTCAACAGGTAAAAATGAGTGTCGCTACATCTGAGTTGTTGCTTTAGCTGCCCACCACATCTCAGTTATCTCTGAGATGCATGATGTTGTAGCTTTGTGAACACATGCACATCTCCACTTCCTAACACTTGTTTCCCAGGCTGATTATGCCCAAGGTGAAATTACTTGTGCCCTGTTCTATTATTTCTGAGGTCTCTCTTGTTCCCATCATCCTGCACCTTTTCTTTCCAAGCACTGTTGGCCTCTACTGCACATTACTATGAGTTGTGTTGTTCCTAGTTTAAAGCTCTCGTCGTCAGTTCAGCCAGTCTTTAGCAAAGTTTATCTTGGCCCCACTTTGTCAGGAGCATCCCATCTTCCCCTACCAGTCCTCCATCCTCAAAGTAGATCCCATGGTTGTAAAAGCCAAATTCCTGTCAATATCACCAGCTGCCCAACCAGATTGTTGACCTGCAGGTGCTGAAATTAATATAAATGTATGACTTCGGTGTGACAGGACTCAAAATCAGGCAGGGTTTTGAGGTAGATCTGTTCAGATTTTCTCCAGTCCAAAGACAGAATAATATTTAAACCTCAGTTTAATTTTGGTTTTAGTAGATTAAAACCTAGACTATATAACTCTGAATATAGAAAACCTACAGTTTTCTTGCAGTAGTAAAATAAACACTGCCAGAGAGATCTCCTGAGTACTGGAACTTCATTGCCTGTGCTATTAAATTGTTAGGTCTCTAGCATGCTTTTGTCCTAGGAGAATAAGTAGATGCCCTGCCACAGCATTAGTAATGTTTGGATTTAGCACAAGTTAAGACACCTTTCTCAATAGGCAGCACCCATTCAGCCACCCTGTTTTGGAAGCTAGGAGAGTATAAGAGTATAGTCATAGGCCATTCCATGCTGAAGAACAGTTTAGGGAGCATTTTGATTGCCAGTTTAAATGTAGTAAACATGATTAAGAAAAGCAGAATAAAGGGGGAGGGGGGGGCAGGGGAAGCATTAGAAGCTACTTTTCTACTGGTTGTGCCCTTGTAGACAAGTTCCAGCTCTCAGTCCAGCCACTGAAACTCAGTTTTTTGAATTACAAGGAACTATATTCACTTCTTTCTAGTTTTTAGGAAATTCTCTCCATCCTCTAGCTGACCACTTCTTCAAAGCAGTTTCACAGCCCATGCACAAAATGTAAGCTTCCAAATCTTTCTTTGAGTCTTTCAAGCCTTTTCTGTTTGGGTATACTCAGCTAATCTCACCCACATACTTCCACCCACTTTTTTTATTTTCTTTTGTTGTTTGGTGGTTTGGGCATTTATTTATTTATTTATTTACTTATTTATTTAATTTCTGGAAGGTTCCATGCATCCCAGTGACTTATTAAAGGATGATAATCCAAAAACATACACACATATGATACCTTTTCTTAAGTAAGGCATTAAGCCCGAGCTAATTAGCTGAATTCTCAGCAGGGCTAAATAGCTTGGGTGGAGCTCCATGGTAAGAGTTATGTTGTCTTTGGTTCCATAGCAATGGTGTTTGGGCCAACAGGTGCTCTGCACAGTCCTGTACTCAGCAGGGTAAAATCCTCCAGTGTGCCATCAGAAATTTGAATTGCAGCAACCATCTTGAAAAACTTGGCTGGTTTATATCTTCTATGTGGCTTGTGCTGCTGCCTTTTCCTCTAGACATGGTGTTTCCCATTCTAATTCCATTAGTCATTTTAGAAACTTTGTGTGAATGCTCAAGCACAAAAATGAGCTGGCAGGGCATTGCAGCAGGTGCACAGCCACTGTGCTCTATCATGTATAACTTTACAGAGACTACAGACACTAAAGACTTTGTTAAAATGATTATCTGTAATCCTAGACAGGGGGTAGTAGGCCAAAATTTTTTGTCTCTGTTGAAGAAGAATCTTGTTAGAAACTAATCCAAGTTATTGATGGGTCATTTGTGGCTCATTCCCATAACTGCAGGTCTGGCTTTTCATGACAGATGGATGAGTTGACATTCTTGCTAGGAACTGTGCTCCCTGCAAATACATTAGTATACATACATGGTATTTTGCCTCTCTGAAGTCTTGAACGTCTGTTTGGATGGCATTTTGCCTGTTCACAAGTCAGCACAGAAGTCAAGCAATGGTAGGTTTATGTGGACAGTTGGCATTACCCTGCAAATGTCACTTTTTTTTCAAGAATTCATCCTGTGCCAGTATTGCATATTGGCACCACATGCCTCTTTACACCTAATTACGTGTTGACACTTACATGACAGAACAGAAATGGTTGATCTGAGGAGGGAAAGAAAGGTTGAAATATATGATTACTTTTACAAATACAAGTAATATGTTTTCAGACTTGTTGGAATGTCAATATACAGGAGGAGTCATGACCTTTTCACTCTCTCATGTTCAAGTAATTTTCCTAAAAAGTAATGATCATAAGTGTCCCCTTTATTGGCACAGATAAATGTCTGATAAGGCAAAGTGTTTCGAGTAAAAAGTTTGTATTATGCATGTACTGAACTTTTAAGGGGGGAAATTGAAAGATAGAGTTGTTCTATTTCTTGTAAAATCAGGATAAGAAATAGTTTTCCTGTTGTAAAATCCACTAGAAATAAAAATTGGGGGTAATATACCTAAATGTAGCACATGGATAACTGGTTTTGGGACTTCTAGAGTTATGCTCATTCTTTTCTAGAGCTTTTTTCCATCTTATCCATATACAGTCCAACAGGTAACAAGAGAGAACTTAAAAGCAATTCTGTACAGAAATACCTCTACAGTTACTGATACAGTAGCGGGTCAGCATCATTAGCATGTCCCTTTCTTCCTCTTTTTCTTACTCTTCTTGTTTGGTTTCTTGTCTCCTCTTTTCAGTATTGGCAGTGTACATCTACTATTTGTATTGTGCTGGCTGAAAGACCCTGATCCAGTTAAACTGGCTAATTTTGCTGAAGACTAAACAAGACCCCAAATAAATAAAAGTGGATAGCTTTCTTTTGGATTGGTGAGTGGTGGATCCAAGCACCAAGACTGCAGCAAGGAAGGCAGAGGACCAAGGTTCTCTCAGTATTTTGGCATCAGTGAACTATTAGATTAGCTCAGCAGCTCATAGAAACACAACTTTAGGTGCTTCCCTGTAGACCAATGATACCTTTGGCTTTTTACTTTGGTAGGTAGCTGACTTTGGGGAATTAATTAAGCCTGACCAGGATTGTTACTCAAATTAACAAGATAACCACTTTCTACGGAGGACATTTGCTGAACTGTTTCGCAGCCTCCTCACAAACAGGTCACTGTCTTCCCACAAATCTATGAAGACAAGTAAGCTCTTCCGCATTCACTGGAAGACAACCAGAGAGTGTCAGGTATTGCAACACAAACTAGGACATAATTTGCTTGCAACAGAGACAGTGAAGACCTAAATAACTTCAATGTGTCTGCTTAAATACAATTAAACTAGCTTGGATGCTCACACCCACATCACTTCAGCTAATTCTGCGATGAAGACATAGATGTACTTAATCTATTTGAAATAATAACAATACCATTATGAATATAAATATAAATCCAAATAATTATTTTCAGAATCCAGTTGCTCAAACTTGTTCTCTTTCAACTTTGCTAAATTATTTAACCCTTCCACTCCTCCCAGAGTCACTGAAGGAAAGTAAACAGGAGTGAGGAACATGTGTCTTACCTTTTCCCTCATGATAATTTGTGGGATGGATTGACCACAAAAAAGAAAATAACAGCTTCCTACAAAATGGGAGCACAGCAAATGCATAATCTTGGTTCATACAACCCTTCTCATATGCTTGTTGTTATACCTGGGTATTCTTTCCAAAAGTGATGTAAAGGTATAACTGTATTTTGAAAGCAAGCTTTTAGTATGGGTTCCAAGCAGTGACAATATGACTTTGTCTTAGAGATCTGTGGAAAAGTTAATATAACAGTTAAAAAATAAAAACTTGCCTGCAAAACAGCTGCTGTTTTTTTAAAAAGGAGCTAGTCCTCCTTCACCAGACACCTCACATATCACCCACATATGTGAAGCAGTCTTTGAGACTGATTTATCCTATCTAACTATAGGCATTAACTTGTATGCCTTAATGGGGTGTTTGATCTAAATTAGTAGCTCAGACTTTCTTGATAATAAAGTGAAAGAAGCACTTCCACATAGAGGAACCACTTTGCAACGGTGCCTCTCTCACTTCAGTGTCAGTATAGAAGTCCTGAGCTTTTCGTTTTGGCACTGTAGTGGAATTAGGTGGGATAAATGTGGCTATGTTTCTGGGTTCATTCTTAGTTCATTTCAGTATAAGTAAATTGAGTTCGCCTAAATGACTTGCACTGCTTCCGTCAAACAATCTGGTTTATTTGGCCTGAAATGGGCCAGCAGTAGTCATGCATCCAGTTATCACATCTCAAGTAAGGAGTGATAACTAACAGCTATGGAGCTGTCATCTGCTGAATAGCTCCAGCTGTTCTGTAAGCAAGCATCTGGCTACATCCCAAATTAAAAAACCAAAACCCAAAAACCCCCCACATAAATCAGGAAACATTCTGAGTTCTTCCCTTAAGCAGTTATTTTGGGGCATTATTTTTGTTAGGTGTAATAATGTGTAATGTAAAAAGGCATTATTTTTGTAAGATGCTTAATATTTACTTAAGTTCAAAAGTCTAAGAAAGCAGAATTAAATATGTATGATCTTGTGCAACTGGCTTTTGTACAGCCTTAGGTACTGCTGTAAGAATTGACCACAACAGTCCATGCTTACAGAGTATTTTCTTTGCAATATATTTCTTTTCAATAACAATTTATTATAAAATAACCATTTAAAAATTACTTCAGTAATAGTTTTGCCTAAGCTTCTTTAAAAGTAGCAAAAAAGGAGGAAAAAACCCCAAACAACCCATGTTAAATATTTGCTCAGGTAAGCAGGCATGAAGTTTCTGAAAATTGCCCATTTTTGTGAGAATTGGTAGAAATGTGACTCTCAAAATTGAAGATTTAGAGAAATACAAAGATTGGGTGGGGTGGGGTGGGGTGGGGGGAGTGGAAATGCTGGTTGGTTGGAGAAACGTGGCTATTATAGCTCTTAAACTGCACAGGAGGCCAGATCAAAGAATGGTATAGGTTGGGAAAGAATGCTGTAAAAAGGCACACTGATGAAATATAAGCTGCATATTGCACTGGTTCCCATGGCTTTTCCGTGATTGCTGTGAACTTCTAGGGACCTCAGTGGGGTTTGTGCCTAAGGCAATAAGGATGAGAAAGTGTAGTAACCCCCAATATCAAATCCCAAGAATCCCAGTTTCTAAGTGGTGTTATCCTTCCTAGATACAATAGTGGTTTCAGGGGATTTACTTATGTCCTGCTCTGCCCTCAGAGTATCAAGCAGGCATTTTTTTACAAATGTCACTTGGAAATATGTTCCTTTTGTGACTTCCCGTTTGGTATTACAAGTGCCCCAGAAGTCTTCTAAAGTGATGCAACTGAGCTACTGCAAGGCCTAGAGGGGAGTGAGAGGAATGACATTTTAAGGGGCAAGCAATTTTTTTATAGCAAATTCTAAAGGTGACAAGAGCTTCTGGACCAGAATTAAGGAGGTTGCTTTGACAAGTCCAGCTGCATTTTTCTAGGACTTATGATTGATCAATGGTGGGTTGAGAGAAGAGAAAAAACTATCCAAAGCTATTGAAATACCACTACCTAAATATTCATTGGAACATCTGCTGTTTCTTGGTATGATAATATATTGAAGCAATTCACACCTAACCTTTCTCCCAAAAAGGCCATGCTCTTTAAAATCTAAAGCTGAATATGCACTAAAAATGTTGTACTGCTTCACTATTCTCTCCTGAAAGTTATGCCAAATCTGTACGGGAAGAGAATCTTTTACCTACATAATTATCTCCATTTCTGGAGACAATCTACATAAATGTATGGCAAAACATCACAGTGTTTTGAAGATACCTGACACTGATACAAACCCAATACACAGTCATGCTTTCCTCATTTGAAGAAGAAGGAAATATTAGAGTGTATTCTGGGTTTTTTTCAGAACTGTCAACAAGTACTGATTTCCAACTAGCATTCTTGCCTTTGGAGTTCACGATGTCAGTCTGTTTGAGAACTACCAGGGCTTAGAAGGCTGATGAGATTGCAGATTCACTCATAAATTCATTAACATATGAGTAAGCTTTAGAAACCCATAGGTAGGGTTTAGAAACACACAAATGGGCTTTAGAAATAGCTGTGTTCTGCTATTCATTCAAATGCAGGCAGTCTGCCTCCAGACAGGTCTCAGATGGCCTCTCCTCATGCTCCCTGGTTAGTCTGGAGGATGCTTCCTGCAGCTCTTTGATGTCACAGCTGAACATGCTGTCCCCACCAGCAAGGCAGTAGGTATTAGCCCCAGAGCAGTGTGATAGTGGGAGCAATGGACATTCATTTATGGACTTCATGATCTTTTGCAGTATCAAACTTTTCCAGATTTTTTTCTAAATACTACAAGTAGCCCAGGCCCTTGTAATGTTCATATTTCCTGTTTCACAAGCCTCATTTGAATGTTATTACTCTCCCAAATGAGAACTGTAACAACCTTGTTTTGCCTACCCGCCTGCCAAGCTAATGAAGAATGGAACATTCAGCAAAGTAGAAAATCCATATCAGTATTACTCCAGATAATATCACTTCATAAAGAGCTATTATATCTCGGTATAGCCTCAATATGCTGTGAAATCCATACCTAATATATATATACAATAAGAAATACAAGTGTGAGATTCATCTTATCTAAATTTAACCATCAAAAACTTAAACACCAAGCTTAATAATTTGATTTCCTTCTTTAGAGAATACAGAAAGAAGCACCACTGTTAAAAAGCGTGTGACCGAAGGTATTTTCTGCAGAGTGTGCATTTAGATGTTTAAAAGTACCTATAGACACCTGTAATTAGGAGAGATGAAAATATTTCCTTTCAGGTAGTCATGTATCCTTCTAAACAGGAGAGAAGAAGCTGGCAGTCTAAAGCACTCCTATCCCTTGCTTGACAAAAGAAACAGCCTAGGGCGACTAACTTAGACCAGCTGACATACCTGACACAGTATGGCCTAAAGATCCTTTCTTCTATGATTTCAGAAACGTACAATCATAGATTCATTTGGGTTAGAAAGTACCTTTAAAGGTCATCTAGTCCAACATTCCTGCAATGAACAGGGACATCTTCAACTAGATCAGGTTGTTCAAAGCCCTGACCTTGATTGTTTCCAGGGATGAGACATCTACCACCTCTCCAGGCAACCTGCACCAGCATCTTACCACCCACATCATAAAAAATTTCCTCCTTAGATCTAGTCTGAATCTATCCTCTTTTAATTTAAAACCATTGCCCCTTGTCCTATTGCAACAAGCCCTACTAAAACATCTGTCCTCATCTTTCTCATAAACCTCCTTTATATACTGAAAGACTGCAATGAGGTCTCTTCAGAGCATTTTCTCCAAGCTGAATAACCCCAACTCTTTCAGCCTTTCCTCATAGGAGAGGAGTTCCATCCTTAGAACTGTTTTTTTTGCCCTCCTCTGGACCTGCTCCAACAGGTCCATGTCTTTCTTGCACTGGGGACCTGAGAACTGGATGCAGTACTCCAAGTGGGGTCTCACCAGAGCAGAGGGACAGAATTACTTCCCTTGACCTGCTGGCCATGCTTCTTTTTATGCAGCCAAGGATATGGTTGTCTTCCTAGGCTGCAAGCACACATTGCTGGATCGTGTCTGGTTTTTCATCCACCATTACCCCCAGATCCTTCTCCATAGGGCTATTCTCAACCCCTTCATCCTTCAGCCTGTATTGATACCAGGGGTTGCTGTGACCCAGGTACAGGACCTTGCACTTGACCTTCTTGAACCTCATGAGGTTCGTATGGACCCATTTCTCAGGTTTGTCCAGGTCCTTCTGAATGGCATCCTATCCTTCAGGCTTGTCAACCACACCACTCAGCTTGGTGTCCTCTGCAAATTTGCTGAGGGTGTACTCAATCCCACTGTGTATGTCATTGACAAATATATTAAACAGTACTGGTCCCCATATGGACCCCTGAGGGACACTGCTTATCACTGATCTCTGTCTGGACAGCGAGCTGTTGACCACTACCCTCTGGATGCAACCATCCAACCAATTCCTCATCTGCTGAACAGTCCATCCATCATATCCATATCCCTCCAATTTAGAGAGAAGGATGTTGTGGGAGACAGTGTCAAAAGCCTTACAGAATTCCAGATAGATGAGATCCATAGCTCTTCCCTTGTCCACTGATGTAGTCACTCCATCATAGAAGGCTACTAGGTTGGCCAGGCAGGACTTGCCCTTGGTGAAGCTGTGTTAGCTGTCTCAAATCACCTCCCTGTTCTCCATGTGTCTTACTATAGCTTCTAGGAGGATCTGTTCCATGATCTTCCCAGGAACAGAGGTGAAGCTGTCAGGTTGGTAGTTCCCAGGGTCCTCCTTTCTACCCTTTTTTAAAATGGGTGCAATGTTTCTCTTTTTGTAGTCACCAAGGACTTCACTGGACTGTCATGACTTTTCAATTATCATAGGGACTGGCTTGGCAACTTTAAGTTCAGGTTCCTCAGGTGGTCTTGAACCTGATCTTCTCTTACATTGGGAGGAACTGTGCTCCCCCAGTCCCTGCCTTGAGGTCCATCCACTCAAGAGGTGTGGGAAGAGAATTTGCCAGCGGAGACAGAGGCAATAAAGTTGTTGAGTACCTCGGTCCTCTCCTTGTCTGTTGTTAGCAGTTTGCTGGTTGTGTTCCTCAGTCGGGGTGCACTTTCTTTGACCTTCCTTTTCTGGCTGACGTTCCTATAGAAGGATTTCTTATTATTCTTTGTGTCCCTTGCTAATTTCAGTTCTAGACACGCTTTGGCCTTCCCGACCCTATTCCTATGCAACCGGGCATCTCTTCCCAGGATACCTGTCCCTGCTTCCACTGCCTGTGCATTTCCTTCTTGCTCTTTAGTTTGACCATCAGGTGTTGACTCAGCCATGCCAGTTTCTTGCCTGATTTCTTACACCTGGGGATCAAGAGCTCCTGTTCTTAAAGATCTGCCAGCTCTGTTCTGTCTCTGAGGGCAGTTTCCCAGGGTGCCCTATTGACTAACTCCTTGAAAAGCTGGAATTTTGCTTTTCCTAAATTCAGAGTCGTGACTTTACACTTTGCCTCATCCATACCCCTCAAGACTGCAAACTGCACCAGTGCATGATCACTGCAGCCCAAGGCTGCCTCCAATCTTGATATCAGCTGTTAGCTCATTTGCATTACTGTCCAACAGGTCCAGTGTCTCCTGCTCTTGTCGGGCTGTCTATTACCCGGCTTAAGAAGTTATCTTCAATGTACTCCAGAAGTCTCCTGGATTGTCTACAGCTTGCCATGCTACAGAAAGTTTAGGTGTTGCTCAGTCTGGACAAAGTCATTTGGGAACTATTATACTTTTGCCTGCAATGTAAACTTTCAGACAGATTTTCTGTGGAACTTGCAAATCACTTTGCTTTTTGCATTCTCTCATCATGCTGGATTTCTGATGCTTGAAAAACCCATCTTCATCATCTCTGTATCTGAAAAAGACGAAGTACCTTTTTACAAAACAACACTCATTTTTCTTACTTTAAAATTCCTTTTCACTCCAATCAGATGTTCTTTCCAGGTTTTGCGGAAACACATGGAGTCATTTAAGTTGTGAAGTTATCTTCAATCTCAGAATTTGTAATAGATCATTTACTACCTACTGAAACATCCCTGGGACACTCATGACTCACAAAGGCATTCCTTTGGTCTGAAACCCCTGTGGGTGTCACAAAACCAGTTCTTTTTTCATCTGCAAATGTTAGTTTAATCTGGTGACATCCAAATGCCAGAACCAAACTAATGAAATATTTGCTTCTGACACTTTAATGAGTTGATCAGCTAAGTGTGCAAATGGGTAGCTGCCTTCAATTGACTGAAGTTTTCTATAGTCAGCATAATCATTTACTTACCATTTGATTTATTTTTTGTTTTAATTGTGATTAAGATGTTCAAATGTTACGTAGATTGCTTAGCTAGGCCAGCTTTCTGAATGTGATTAATTACCTTTTTACCATTATCTTCTGTATTGAGAAGCTGCTTCATGGGAACACTCTAGGAGCACAGTCCAGCCTTGCATTTAACATTTTCCTCAGTCTTATTCTTGGGGAACACCAGAGTAACCAAGGGTTAAATCAACTGATCTAATCTCTGCCTTTTCCTACCCATAGGTCCTTTTCTCTAATACTGTCTTCAAATGCATGATGTATAAAGATCTTAAAGGCATCAGTAATGTTGGACACTATTCTATGATCTTATTTCTAATTACTTATACACCCTGTGTGATCATAATGGTTGCTTTTACCCAGAAATCCGGTTTTAGTCTAGGTTGAAACAGAAGTCACAAATAGGTCTTTATGGTTTCAAACAATTCAACAAGTTCATTGCAACTGTCTTTCCTATACATTATGCTTAGCTGAAGGAATTAATCTTGTTCACATAGTAGCTATGGGAAATATTATAGCTGCAAGAATCTAAATTTCCTTGTACCCATTCACTAGAAGTATATGAATACTGTTTAAGTCTATTTCTTTATTATAACATAGGTTTTTAAAATACCTTTCATTGAAGTACATTCTCAACAGAACTTTAAAAAGATACTTTATCCTAAGAAATATCCATTAATATGCAAAACTCCCTGATTCTGCATGAGATGTTTTTCTGTTGTCTGTACTACCTGGCTGATTATTAGCAGTAACCTATGTAATTTCTTCAATACACACTTCCTTCCTTTCAGCACTGCTTGTTTTCCGTAGATCAAAGCTGGTTCACATTATGGGTTCAGCATCACTAAGCTTTTCAAGTGTCAGTGTCCCCAAGCATGTAAATGAGTACTGGGCAGTTCTGTTAGTTGTTGATTGTATTAGTAACTTCTACTTTTTTTCTGGCTTCTGGCTTCCGTATGATTGGGTAACTGGCTCTTCAGTGGCCTTCTCCATTTGCAAATGCCATCTGATTTAGTAACCATTTGGAAAAATGTCCCTTTCATCAGATTTAGGCTTTCTAAATAAGCTAGTTTAGACACTGAGAATAGTCTAGCCACAGTAGTATAGTAGGCCACGTGCTAATTTCTTTTTATTTCCTTCTCACTGAGAAGCTTGTTTGCAGCTAGTCTCTGTATGTCTGTATCATTTCTCAGCATAGATATACTATTTGCCCCATTCCTTTAAAAAACTATTAGGGTAGAAGACAAGGACATTAAGGGCTATGGAATTAGTGCTGCCATGAAGTAGAGAATGAGACTGAAAATATAACTTTGAGGATAATATTGTTTACCCTATCCCAGTAAATTTCTTAGACTGTTAAGTTTCTTGTTAGAAAAAACCCTATTCTTAAGGTCCCTCTGCCACTTTTATATCATGTCTGGCTTACCTGAAGGGGACAGAATGAAATGCAAGCGCTTCCTTTATTTACTTTGTCTTAGGGAAAAACAAAGACCTGATTAAAGAGGAGTATGAGAGCAAAAGTCTCTTTGGGCTCTGTTCTGCAACATAACATCTCAGTGGTTGCTGGAATCACAAGCTCCTTGAGTCCCTTACACTGTTAGTTATAAATCTTCTTTAGACTCAGGAGCCTGGTTTAAAATCCTAGGAGCTTAGAAATGCTACCTTAATGCTGTTCCCTCAACAGTACTGAGAGGAAAATGGTCTTTCTTACCCTGTTTATTGCAAGCTGTATTCTGAAGCCTTCATTTACCTCTGGCAGTCATGTAATTGAGCCAATTTCTGTGAATGTTCATTATTTAGCCCTACATTCAGAGCTTCTGAGAGACAATATTTAAAATATATCAGATGCTCAACAGCCATAACATACTCGATTGAAAAAATATCCTAGCCCATACTAGAAGTTTTGGGGTTCAGTCTAGTAATTGTAATTCAGACTGATTAAAGCACGTGGATGGAAAAGACACAAAAGTGCGAGTTATCTTTCTCTCACATAGAAAATACCTGCTTTTTATAATGAAGATAGTAGTGTGGAGAGGCATGCTGATTTTACCCTCTTTTAATCGCATTATGAACATAAGAGGAAGGATGCTTGTGCAATGGGATGGCTGTATATTCATCCTGTTATATATTACAGTTGTAAGTATTAATAGGTGGCATAGATCCTTCCTCAGGAACTGGAATCTCATCTGTGGCTGCATAAAACCTCAGCTGTATGGACCAGAATTTTGTAACTGCCTAACAAGGGGAAAAAAAAAAAAAAAAAAAAAAAAAGAAGCCATTTCTGTACTGAGAGATTTGGACTTTCTTGATGTATTGGCTTATAGGTGGTGTCACTTTAAGTAAATGTTGGAAAATACTTAATGTTAAATAGATTTTTAATAGAGCAATAGAACAAAAATCTGTGTCCTTTTAAGAAAAGATCTCCACAGATGCCCTTGATTCTTTTTGGAGAATATATTGTTTCATTTAATCTGCTAAGGAATCTAATACATTTGTAATAATCTAAATTTTAGGTTTTAATAGAAGAACATATATTACTTATTTTAGTGCTATCTTTTTAACTTGGAAAGCACCAGGATAAAAATGGTTGTAAAACTACTAAGACATGTAAGGTTGATTTCTTATTTTGACCTTCAAAAATTTGGGATCTAGTTTGTCTATGTGACAGATGACAGCAAACATTCTCTTTCCCCAGATCTCTCTGGACTGTAAGGGAGGAAAGTGGTAGGAAACCCCAGATAGTCAATACTAAAGTATAAAAAGATACTAGCATGATAATCTCTGCTGTTAACTACCACTTTCCTAGAGGTTATATTTTTAGGATAAGAAAACGGTAATATCGGTCTTCTGAAGATAGTGATCAGGTAACGAGATCTAATCTGATGTTCATAAGTACAGATAACTAGCAGGATTCTTTTTTCTTTTTATCCCTTGATTATTTTTTTAATTCTTTGCAAATAATAAGAATTTACATGTTTCATAAGACTTTATTTTTAGTTTAAAGAACTGAGGCAGAGGAGCTGGCTCATCTGTGACTGTAAAGACTGGTATCTGCACTCAAAGTCAGAATGTAAGATATCACTGAACCAGTGCTCTTGTTCACTCATGTTAGTCATCAGATTTGTCATAATAATAATAGGAAAATCTGATTGATGGTCATTCATTAGGTAGCTATGGCTTCAAGGTCAGCATCAGAATGTGAATCCTGTGCTCATGCAACCTCTTATTATAAAGGTGTTGTAAACTAGTGTCTGTATACACAACATATTACCATGAAGAGCCACATAACCATGAAGTGGAATGATTGTTTTTTAACTCTGGGGCTTCTATAGCAAACAAAGACAACTTGTTGCAATGCTGAGGTGTGAACTAATACTTGTGATTCAGCACCGGCCTCGTTCATGAGTACAATACATAAATCCTACTGAAATGGTTTTCTTTCTGCCAGGTAGAATCTATCAACAACAAATGACTGGAAACTAAATTTTCCAGTAGCTTGCTCTTTTATACAGTATTTTCAATGTGTGTAGACATGCATGAGCCAGAATGATTTAGCCATTCAGACTGGCAGCAGTTTACATACTATTTGCAAGGAAGTAGGTGATTGTAACAAAGTGCCAAGCATCAGAGGGTCTTGCCTAGGTGTATTATTTCTATCTTTTTTTCACTGTGTGCACTTTTACATGTCTGGCATTTAAGTGGTTAGGAAGTTCCATTTCAATAAGGTATTTGAAAATCCCAAGATGCATTCTGTGGAATTTTCATGAGTTAGAGCTCTGTGAGTAGTTTGTTGCCTAGCAAGAAACTTACATAACTGCAATCTATGTCACCAGTAAGCTGTTACTACAATTAGTTCAAAAATGTTCATCAATTTTTATCTCCATCCCAGTTTTATTTTGCTATAACAAAATTGTCCCAGTAATATACTGTGAAAGTAGAACCATTACTTATTTTCAAGAAAGACTTATGAAGTATATATGTAGAAGAGAAACTAGATTATTTTTTTTTAGGAGAAAAGATCATAATCAAATTAAATTCCTCCTCATTCATAATTTACAACTACTAAGCAGCTAGTTAACTTTAAACAATAGAAGTAAAAGATGAAAACCGTTCTGAATGTGTGAGATACTCTTGTTGCATTTGAACAGAAGACGACATAGCCAGATGGTAACAGAGAGATGGAGAACACTAACAGAAACAGTGAGATTTAAAAGAATATTTAGCAATTTCCATAGTAATAAAACACAAATAAATTGTATGGTTTACGTTGTTGTCTCAATTTCAATGTTAGTGTTGTGTGGAAAAAAATTATTTTGCTTATGCAAAATTATAATGATAATTTTTGTCATGGTTAAAATATATTTCTGGGTACTTCTATGATGAAAATAAAAACCCCTGAATGGGGTAGGAAATGACTGAATAAAGTTATAAATTTTCAGTTTCCACCTGCATTAAACTGGATCTCATGATAACAGTCATAGGCATTTTCATTCAGAGAATTAGAATGTCATATCAATGAAGACTGAGAGATATGTAGGAAAAATAACATTAAAAGGAGACAAATGTATCTATTTTTTACTCTGTTACATAGCACATCAAATCCAAAGGCCTGGTGTCTCTATCTGAAAAAAAAATAATTTAAAAAAACATTCACTAAGACTGTCCATTCTAGATACATTTCTGGAGAACAAAATACAAATCCAGAGACAGTACTAATGTCAGCTAAGGGTAAAACAGTGGGGCATTCAATACTGATTATTTTTCATGAAGAAATATCATTTAAAGAAAGAAAAAGTATCTGTTCTCCAACTGGACAAGGTCATACCTTGTCATGATGGATCTATGAACAATTACTTTAGACTCAAAAAGCTATTCTTTTTTAGGACTGTAGAAATCAGACTCAAATTTTGCCAAAAACTTGATACATGAGTATGTATGCAATTTAATAAAGGTAAATTTCCTAAAGACAAAAAACCTTGGTAATTTTACAGCCTCATGAAGGTGGTGTTTGTGACCTAAGTTCCTATAAAGACAGATTTATCTAAGTATTAGATGCTTTCAAATATATTTTAATTTTTATCTGCTGCATGAATGCACCATCTTTTGTATCCTATAGTAAGTGAATAATTGCTCATTAATAACAGGCTAGAAGAACAAAATGTAACTGAGAAGTCCTCTTGTTATGCAGTGTCTAAAAATTATATTTAACATAGAAATAGTTCTGCTGGCAGCTAAAAAGAGACATTATCTCTACGTGCCTGAAAGCTCTAATCATGAAAGGAGACCAGGTGAGTGCTGTATGGTCCCCGACAGTAAAGCTTCAAATATAAATTTCAGGTGGGAAGCACAAACAACAAATGAAAGATAGGGAGTCTTAATAAGAAAAAAAAAAAGGGTGGGTGGGTGGGTGGTACTTGTGAAGGAGTCTTGAAAGAGGTCTTGATACAGCAGGAAAATGTCTTGTTTAAAGTTAGTCACAAGGATATACCCTTTCTATCAAAAGATGTGAACCAACACAGCAGGTGATCCATGTTAAGGAAAGCTCTGAAAACCTAAACCTCCCTTGTATATACTAGTTATAGGCATAAATTAAAAGACATGATTCAGAAGACTTGTATATGAGCAGTTACAAGACATATGTAGGCTAAAGAAGTTATATTTATCATCAACTATTATTTGAGCTTTAGCTATTTTAGGATAGCATAAGCTAAAGCTAGTACAAAACTTCTTGATATGAATGGAATATCATAGTAACACCGCTGCAATTTACTGATGTTGTTCTAATTGTAACAACATAAACTAAGTGAATCACCTACTGAAAATAAGCCTAACATCAAGACAGGTGCAAGGCTAAATAAATTGAAATTATTCTGGTATTAATGAGCATGAGGCCAAGAACATGTTCAAATGACAAAGATAAAGCAGGACTCTTGGTATAGCAAGAATCTAAACGCTCATTATTTTCATTGTGAGATTCTCATAATCTTCATTGTGAAAAGAAACCCTAGGAAAATATCTATACATTATCCATCCTGTTTTTTTTTCTCATATCTTCCACAAATGTACCAGTAAATAATGCCCATGATGGTCATTTGCATTTTTTTTTTTTTTTTTTGGTCTTTTTTTCAGGCTAGAAAAAATATTTCTGTTTGGAACAAACCAGAACATTGATATGTACTAAAAAGAGTGTTCTTGGACTGTCATGACTCAGACTTCTCAATCTAATTTAAGAATTTAATATATGTTTGAGCTGCTTTACCATACTGGAACCTAAATTGGAAGCTAAACTAAGGCACATACATTTCAAGAAATTGTTCACTTAATAATATAGATTCAAACTAGAATATGGACAATTCATTTGAAGGAGGATAATACAGTAAGTGAAAAGTTATGGAGAGTTCCTCTCTGAAACAACATTCAGCATAAAATCAAGCACAATGGTGAAAACTTTGCTAGCTACTGATGAAAGCTATAATTTTCAACAGACTGGAGTGTGTAACTGATGTAATTTTTAAGCCACATATGGTTTATTTATCTGGTTTTGGGGTAGAAATTGTATTTAGTTATGATCTAGGAATCCAGTTACACCAGTGTTGTTGAATGCTAGGTACTCCAGTTTTCAACAAGACTGTAATTGAGTTCTTTTTTCAGCTTATATATATCTTAACCATATGTGAACAAAATAGGGAAAGTGGGTAGGCTTTGCATATGGAAAAGATTGACATTTCGTATACCTCCCATATACTTATGCAGTGAATTTGGCCAGATTAAAATTCAACACAGAAGCAACCATAGGTTTTGCACTTAACAACACAAAATCTGTTTCTGCCTAGATATTTCCAATTAAAAATATAAGCCTTAAGGCTCACACATCTATGACATATAAAAATAATTGCAACAATAGGTAAGTTCTCAAAAGAAGGATAGTCTATCTAAATTTAAACCACAGAAATAAGAACATCTGTTCTCCTTCACTGGTATATATAACAGCAATAATCTTAATTTAAGGCATTTTTTACCAGAAATAATCCCTTGTTGAATTCCAGGCATATGTCCTAGTCATATTTACTATAGACAGAAAGGAAAGGGGGAAAGGAAGAAAGTGGGTATAATTAGTATCCTGTAGACTTTGTGTACTAGTCTTTTTTGAGGTTTATCTGCCCTAACTAGCTTAGAACCTTGTCTTCTACTGATATAACTATGTTCAGTTGTCCTTTACATATTTCTCCTTACATGATACACAAAAGTAAAATTACAGAATAATGTACATAATAGTGGATCACATTAAATGTTTTTTCTAGGCCCATTTCAGGCCCGTTTTTATATACCAAGATTGTAGAAGTTAATTAACAATAATGATTTCGAAGTTGGATAATCGTATTTCTACTTCATTTTGTATTAACTGTAGAAAGGTTAAATTTTATATAGATTAAGACTTTTTGTAGGAGTTTACATTTTTACTTTAGATGTCAATTTCTCTTTTATCTCTGAGGTGGGATTCACTTCACCTAACACTTGCCATCTGTTGTATAGGCATCCACACTAGAGGTAGTTATTGGGGCCATTTTTGTAATCACCATAGAGAAATAGATTCCTGTAGATGCAACTTATTCCATTGTGAGAAGGAAAATAAATGCCTGCTTCTCTTCATTAAAAATCATTAAGTAGGTAGCATAGATGCTGAATATGTAAAAATGATATGAATTTTCCACATACTTTTTCATCTAAACATGCCTGGGCTAGAGTGGAAGAGTGGACTTACTGCATTTCTTACAGTATGTATGTGCAGTGTAGATGAGATCCTGAGTATATTGCTGGCAGAGAGGAAATAAAAGAGCTATACTAAACCCTGTATTTTTTTCTCTTAAGAGAAAAGTGAAATTACCTTTGCTTCATCTATTTAATATTAAGGAAATAATATAAATGTTAAAATAATGTTCCAAACATTGCAATAAATATCAGGTTTACATCCTAAAATCATGGAGTTCCCTTGGTGCTGGTGACCCTAAGAATTTTGATGTTTGGGTGAGAGACAGACCTTGTTCTATGAAGACACAGATTCATGTTTGTATATGTCAGCTGTTAACAGCCTTATTTGCTTGACACAATTTGTAGTATCTGATAATAAACAACATGATAGTAAATATTTCTCAGACAGGGGAGAAAGAAGGAGAAAAAATAAAATGTTTATGAAATGTTTTAAGTCAAATGGAATAGCATTCTTCTGGGACTGGATGCATTTCCATCATGATATTTATTTATTTGAAGGTTAATGCATAAGTATATAAAGCTAAAAGCTTTAGGCAGACCCAGTAAGCTTAAACAAACAAATCAAAACAAAGAGCATAACTTACAGTAAGTTTAATATATGAGGTGGAACTTGTGAAATCTAGGAATCAAATTCTCCTTGCTTGGGGCAATGAAGATCTCTTTCCATGGGCTTATATGAGCACTAGTTGGAATCTAACTTAGATTGAACTGAGTGTACCTTAGAAAGTCATCTTTAAAGTTATTTCAGGAAATACTGTCAGTTTTCTGCTTTAAAGTTTACTGAAGTATGCTTTTCCATTATGATGAAACATGATGCTCTTTTGTACTTTTACTTTTAAAATTTTATTATATAGATCCAGAATTATCTGCTTACTGCACATTTATATATAACTTAGCCATATTCTGAAAAAACAAAAGCTGAGAAAATGTGAAACTGCTCAATGTAATTTTTTAATTGATGATTTTTCTTTCTTTTTTAATTTAAAATTTAATTTAAAAGTCAATATTGCAGAAATAGGACTGCTTTAGCACCTCATTTTTTTTTTTTTTTTACTACTTCTACTGAATACTATAGTCTACAAAAATAGTTATTCCAGTATAGCTCCAGATGTGCAAATACCTCTGAAAAAAACAAAACAAAACACCAACCAACCCAAAGCAACCCAAAATCTAAAACCTGAATATACCGCTTGGTATTTCTGGTTCAAAACTGCATTTCTTCTTTTTTCTGCTTTCTCTTGCTGTGATGAATGCATTCAACTAACTTGTTACCTATTTACTCATGCCACTACTGCTTTGTAAGAGTGCCCTGATGCTGTTTCAGTGACTGGATCTGAGCAGGCTTAAAAATAATTAGTTACAAACATCAGAGCAGATGAACTAAGATAGCTAATTAAGACTCTGAAATATAAAAGAGTATGTGTCTGGCTGTCCTAGCAGATTGATTCAGAAGTTAATAACGAACTAAACAGTGCCAGGGATGGTTCTTCAACACTAAAGCCAACTGACATAGTCTGGTTGAACACGCCAAACTTTTGAAATCTTATTTGCTTCCAAAACAGGAGATGGGACAGAGAGGTGGAATAGCCACATCCCTTTCTGTGCAAACCATCCATCCATCCATCCCGCAAATAATTTGAGAGAGGATGAACTGGCCTAAGTACAAAACAATTCCCGGCACAGATCTAACACATAAATAGTACAGATGATCCTAATCCTCCATAAATTGTTGTTTGTATTTAACAAACTTGAAAAGTTGTCCTATGGCATTTTTATAAGATTCACAGTTTGTAACTACACATTATAGCGTTCTAAGGGATTTTGCCTTTTGGCGACGCCTAGCAGATTTTCAAGCAAACAGTACATGCTGGTTTCTCTTCTCTTTTCTATAGGTGTGCTTTACAGAAGACCATTCAAATTAAACATCACAGCAAACAGAAGCTGTTCTCTGGAGAGCCAGCCAATGACTAGCTTTATGAAACCTACTTCTCCTGGGCAATGTCATTATAAAGCAGCACACTTCCACACTTACCTCTTGCAGAGAACACCCAGAATTTTGAAACCATTACTTTTATCCAATGGACATCTGTTGAAATCCTCTTCAGGATTCCAGGTTGTCTTCCAGGATGAAGGATGTCTCATCTTTATGATGTTCATTCACTTCAGAACATGGCTACACAAATATCCCACATAATTAGAAGTTAGAGAAGCAAAAAGAATGGGTAAGAAGTCACTGAGTATATTCAGCAACAAAAACTTTGATGTACACAATACTTGTGCTAAAAAGTGAAGTCCATATATATATGTATTGAAATAATTATGATATAAAATATTTTTATAAGTATGCATATACATATATTTTACTGAAGACAGAGAATATGAACTTTTCGTTGCTGTATCAGGCCTTAAGACACTTGATCATTGGACTGGCAGATACCAAGATGCATTAGCACAGAGAAGCAGTGCCATTCTTCTAGAGGTACTTCACATGCTGAATTAGGAATTTGTGTTTGAATTACAGTTGAATTACAAACAGATGTTATTTTGAGGTTTTGGGACAACATTCTGCCACTTAATGAAATATTTACATTTAAGTCTTGAGGCTTTACTCAAGTACTTAGGTTTATTTATGTGTGACTGATACTTGATATCCAAGCCAAGAAAATGTATCAAGAATCCCACAGCCTTTTGTGTGTTTAGAGTTAAGTTCATCTTCAAGTTGTTTCACAGATTTGGACTTCATTTACTTTCTTTTTAATTGTGTAATTTTAAGTTCATCTATGATTAAAATACCTGATTGCCTTCTCTTGAAAACATATTATGTCATTGAAATCTAGAAACGAGTGTTTAGTTAAGTTAAATGTTGAAGTTCATATCCTGGGAGTAAAGAAAGGTCATCACTGAAGAATCAGTAACCGTTTTTCATTCGGACAGTCTAATGAAAAGTAAATATGCTAGAAAGAGCTGATGAGTATCAGCATAGGGAGACTAAAAGACTGCTGGATGAAGGTGCAGAAGTCTTTCTGTAAGTTAATGGTATTTGGAAGTCCAGTGTAAGTATCTGAACAGGTATCGTAACTCTGCAGCTGAAACTCCTTCCTTGCAGCAGTAGTCTTAACGCTAGGTTTTCCTCTGTTTCTGGTTGACAACACTGCTTTCCAGTTGTCCAGAGCAGTCCTGTCAAGTGCACAACAGTGTGATCACTTTAAGCTGAAACTGTTTCAAATGTCACAAGCTCAGTAGATCTAAGTAAGTAGCTTCTGTTTGTGGTTTTGTTTTAAAGATGTCTTCTCCCACTGTTGCAGGAGGGGATTAATTGGTAAGGCAGCATTTTTTCCTTTCTCTTTGACAAGTGAACCCCTAGGATCAAGTAATTTATAAAACCCTTTCTGAAGACAGTGTATGTCCTGGAAGAATCGCTATTCTATTATGGGAAAATAGGATTCAAACAAGATACAGTGGATAAGTCTGTAAACTGATCTTTTGATGCATAACAAAGAGATTATGTTTACAGAGTAAAACCAGGTGTTGTTCTTATACATACAACATTATAATGACCTCATTACAAGGATCTTCAGTTTTGATGTCAGCACTCTAAAGATACTGATCAATAATGAAGGCTTATTTTGTAGGAGTTCAGATATGAGCTGAATAATGGTGCAGATGTTTCTGAAATATCTTAGGTTTTCCAGGTGTCATTTTTTAATTGTCTCACTAATCTTTCCTCTTAAAAGTTAAACATCTGGCCTAGAGGCTATTTCGTGAAAATGTTACTTCCTTTGACACTGATTGTAGGATGGGACAGAATACCTTCTTAGCATATTTACCTCTTTCCTTTGATCATGGAGGAAACCTAGATACCTATTTTGTTAAAAGTCAGGTGAAATGAAATCCATTTTCTTTCTAGATAATTAATCAAATAAAAAGTTACTGAATTTACTTACTAATTGTTTTCATGATGAATGTTCAAAAAGTAGTAGTTATAAATCTCATCCGTGTGCAGATAATGAGGTCATGTGGCTGGAAACTGAAGCTAGACATATTCAAACTAGAATGATAAACACAGCTGTTGAAAAACTCAGTTAAACTAGAGGTAAGTTTGTTCCATCACCATTCAGAATTTTTGTATTAATCTCAGACGCTTGAAGCCTTCCTAAGTGGTAGTTTACTTAAGTGAGAAGTGTGAGCTTGAGGGAGAGACCCCATGTAAAAATCTATCACCTATTTTATACTGGAGGTCTGACGATGTTATTTCAATAGTTATTTCTGGCCTCCAGAGTTTATGAACTCATTTGAAAAATAGGGTTTTGTTTTAGACAACAAGAACTGCAGTAAAATTGCCATAGTGACTTATATTCTATATCCAGATTTTTCTGACATTTCACAGTGCTTGTATTCCACATATCCTCCACTAAAGTCTTCTGTGAGATTATAATCTACAAAAAGTGTCTGTATTCTGCTCTGTAAGTGGACATATTTTACCATTTGAAATTGGCCCATTTAAATTCTTTTTTTTTTTTTTTTTTTACTTTACGAAACAAAAGCAGTCTATGAGATTGAATAGTTATTGTAATCACTATTAAAGGTCCATTAATATGAGATATGTAAAAGACAATACAAAATATTATCTGTCATTCTAATGACCCAGGTAGTGAGGAAATGATTGGTTATACTACGTCTAAGTTCTTTGATTTTTACTGTCTGATTCTGCAGTTTGGATGTTTCTTCTAGAGCATTAACAGGCCAGGGATTCATCCACAACCTCCTTTAATCCAGAGCTATAGATATAGCCTTTGAAATTCTGGCCAGCTCCGCAAATTCACTGCTCACATTCTCTCCAGATAAATCAAGCATACAGAGACAAATTGAAAAGTGATCATTATAGGCCACTATCAAAACACCTTTCAATAAAATGTTGGATGAAATATGAAATGTTACTGATGACATCATCAGTGACATGAAAGTTAAAATCTAGGTCTATTTTCTTGGAACACATTTCCAGTCTCTTTCTTATACATATTTGTCATGAAACTTGTAAAAAAAATATCTAGAGAGCAGTTAGTCTGTTGATTCCACTGCTTGTAATTATGAAGAGTATTTCCTCAATATCTTCCTCAGTATCTTCCAATTTCTAACTGCCTTGAGCTGGATAGGTGTCCTGGTTTCGGCTGGGACAGAGTAAATTTTCTTATTAGTATCTGGTGCAGTGCTGTGTTTTGGATTTGGTGTGAGAATAATGCTGACAGTACACATGGGTTTGGCTGTTGCTGAGTCATGTTTGTACTAGGTCAAGGACTTTTCAGTGTCTGGCCCTGCCAGCGAGAGGGCTGGAGGGGCACGGGAAATTGGGAGGGGACACAGCCAGGACAGGTGACCTGAACTGGCCAAAGGGGTATTCCATACCATAGAACGTCCTGCTTGCTATATAAACTGGGAGTGGGGTGGGGTGGGCAGGGCAATCTTTTCTCAGGAACTGGTTGGGCATCAGTCAGCAGGAGGTAATCAGTTGTATTCTGTGTCACTTGTTTTCTTTTCTCCCTACCCTTTGGATTTCATTCCTCTCCCCTTCCCTTTCCTTTTCATTATAATTGTTATTGTTATTACTATTCTTGTTCCTCTGGTTTTATTTTACTTCAATTATTAAATAGTTCTTATCTCAACCTGCAAGTTTTACATTCCTTTCCAATTCTGCTTCCTATCCCTCTAGGTGAGGGGAGAGTGGGCAAGCAGCTGTATGGCGCTTAATTGCTGGCTGGGGTTAAACCATGACAATAGGATACAATAGGATAGGATATGATAAAATATAAGAGCTAAGATATTTGACCTTTAACACAGAAATATTTCTGTTCTTAGCAACTCTTCTGAAAAGATTCAAAGTTATTGAATTTCAAATTGCATCTCATTGAGACCATCTAAATGAAAATCATAAATCAAGGCCATGATGATCTTTCTGATAGAAATATTCTGGTTATGTGGCATCAGTCGTAAGTGTTAAATGACTCCCAGAATTCCATTTCTTTTCCTTACAGCAGTATTAATTGTAAAGATTGAAATAAAACTGAACTTAGTTGGAATACTACTGAGTCTGATTTCTTCTGGAATAGAACTTATAAAACTTGGGAACGCCTTCAAAGCTGGAGCATGTCAATCAGTTTGCAAGAATACAAATAAAACTAAAAAAGCCTTCTCACAATAAATTTGTTTCAGCTCAACTAGAAAAAGGAACACCCATTGTATGTTTATGCAAAGTACAAAATATGATATTGTTCCTCCAATGAGATCACCAATCAAAAAAGTCCTATTAAATTCAAAGAATCTAGAATTTCAGCTAAAAACAATGTAAGCTTTACAGGTAACCCTAAGAACTTCCAGATTTCTGTACATTTTTTGATGTATCATTCTTATTCCTTGTACTTGGAGCTGGACCATCCTTCATAGAATTCATCAGTGGCTTTGAAAATATTTCAAATACAAGGTCGTTTTCCAGCTACGTTCATTGGAACATATCAGAGGTTGATATCCAACATCAATAGTTTACTTGTTTATCTATATCTAATTAAAAAATCACTGTAATTTCATCTTAAATTTCCTCTGTAATATCAAATAGATAACTGAACAATTTTGTCAAAAAATCTTTCACATATGTAGAAACAAGATTTGTGTATAAAATGTACTTTTCCCTTTCAGCCCTATCATAAAAGACTGAAAACATTGCACATAATACTAATGTAATCTTCAAACAGTAATCATATATAAAAAAAAAATCTAAATTATGTAATCCACTCTTCGGACAGTAAAAACTTACTTATTGTGAAAGTATGTCCTTCCAGATTATTTACATCATTTTGTATTCAATACACTTATCCTATTTACAAAAAAATTGCAGTAATGAAAAGGTTAGCATTTACGGATCTAAATCCAGTCTATATCCCAAATATCCTTTGTCTATTTATGTGTATTGGTCTAGAGTATTTTAAAAGAACTGTCATTATTGTTTAAAATAGGTAACCAAAACTAACAGCTCTTAAGTGCAGTTCCTCATAGTATCTGCTAAAAGAAATTTTGCAAATCTGGAAAATCTACCATGTAAATGTTTTGGAGCTTATCTAACTAAATACAGTGACATCTGAGCTACTTACCCCAAGATCCTTTTATAACCAGTGGAAAAAAAAAATAAAAGAAGCACTTTAAGAGATTCTACTGAAAAACTGGCCCTAAAACTGCCCCCTACTTCTAACAGCACAAAAGTAGGATTGTTAGTTCAGATATAGGTAGATTACAGATAGTGCTTATAACTTAATTTTAGGTGAGAATAATTGTGTTCTCTGTAATAAAAAGGCTGAAATGGTGGCCCAGATTCTCACTGTGTGCACCATTGACAAGAGACACCAGCCTTACCAGTGTGCTTGAGCAATAAAAAAAATGAGATACCTATGAAAGACCTGTAGTAATTGAAAACCTGTTTTTTGGGGTAGGAGGATAATATCTTGGCTTCTGCTTGGCGTATATACTTTTCCATGAAATTCTAACTAACCCTGGACACTGACAAAGGAAATAAGAAGCCAGCCACAGCCTCTGAATTCCTAGAGAATTCTTGAATCTTTATAGGATCAGCATAAGACTGCTCTTTTTAAACTTCTGGGTTTGAGCCTTCATTCACTGTAATGCATGACATAAATTCATTCTTATGATACAGAACGGAAGGTGTCCATTGACCTTTCTACCTCCTAATGTGGGAACCTGGGATACAATCCAATCTGCTTCCACCTCCATTTGCAGCACCTACTAATTCTGCTACTGTCATTTTTTTCAGGGACAAAACAAACAAACAGAAGGATCTGACTCATGTAAATTTTACTGGTTCCTTTATAGTAGAACAGGCAAAATGTTTCATGCCAAGCAAGTTCTAATAGTTTTTTTAAGTCTGTAGCAAATCCATTTATGGATAAAATTTCATATGTTCAGAAAATTAATTTATAAATAATATTGCAATTGGTTTTGAGCAAGTATCAAAGACATCAAAAGTATCATTTTAAATAATCAGAAAAACAGTATTTTCCTGCTAGTTTTCTGAACAACTGGTTAGACTAGAAATATACATTTTTTAAGATAAAAATAAAATATGTGACGTAGGCTCTGTGGCCTGACTTTATGAACAAGTGCAAGAGAGGATTTTTCATTCTTTGAATATGTATTAGCCCTTAAAAATACTTTAGCTTTGTATTTTATGTTTTATGGAGTATCACTTGAAGTTAATTGAAAACATTGAATCAAATATTAAGACCTCCAGACAACTTTTTTTATGCCTGGGGTTTACAGTTATTTACGTGCCTAAGTAAAGCTATAGGTTATGAGCTGTAGGCCCTTAGATTTGAATATTCTGGTCTTACATTTTTATCATTAGTGCTAAATAATTTCAAAAAAACACATCATATAGAATTATTAAAAAGTTCTGGTTTCAGAAAGATGTGGTTTCCACCTTTTGGGTGAAGTCAGCATTTGGGATTTACAGCATTTTATTTGAATTTTCAGAAACCATTAACATATAAAATTATTTTTTATTTACCATTAATATAAAGAGTACTTTTTCCGCTTCATATCACAGAACTAAGACGGCAAGACTGACTGCGACCTTAGAGTTGTCAGCAAACAGCAAAACAAGGTTTATTTCTGACCTTGTTCATGCCACAGACAGAGAAGGCTGTTTGATTGCTAGTGAAACATGTCTGTGGCTCCCTCACATGTGTGCTAGGAGCACTGTAGGTCAGATAGCTGTATACATTTATTCATTCTTCTAAGGAGGTGGCAATATACAGTAAGCCCTAAATACCTCAAAGGAATTTGTAGAGGCAGACATTTACACTAGTACATACTTCATTAGTTAAGGATATTTGCATAGGTTTTAGTACACACCGTGGCTGACTCATGGTCTGATTGACTTGCTTTCCAAGTTGTGCTACAGAATCTCAGCATGCCTTCTGTGAGAATCCTGTATGGACAGAACGTATGTAAGACACAGGACATCCCATAATCACATCTTTTAGAGAAAGCATACTTTGCTTTATAACCATAGCTGTTGATTGGAACATGCCACTGTGTTTGTATTAATATGTGAAGTAGTTTCTTTTGCCAGAGCAAGCGCAGTGCTCATTTGGATACTTAGAGTTTACCTGGGACCAAGTAAAAAGCTAAGAAATTTATGGAAAAGAAATTCTGTAAGAATCATTAAATGCATAAACTAAATACATTAGCAACTATTAAAATCCATGAGGTTGGACACATAGGGTGAAACTATTAGACCTGAGAATCTGATGTTGACACTCTGTGTGCTAAGGTTTGATGTAGACTAGCTCTGATCAAGTCTTGTGGACTGAAGGCTTGTTAGTGTCAGAGTTAACCAGGTTCTTTTAGATATTCTGAGTGTAGAGGATGTAATGTTTAATATCAAATGTACTTATTTAAAGATAGTTGATATTACATGGGGTTTAGAAGGGTGATACAAAATGTTTCATAACATAACACAAACATAAATTACCCTTAGCAAAATATAGCAATATATATATATACACACACTATCGATTGCATAGTTTGCTTCTCAACACCAATGTGATTCTAATTACCAGTCTCTATAATGTGCTTATTGTCACAATACTGAGTGTCCCCAATCTCCATGAAGGAGTATGTTGGTTGAAGCCAGCTCAAGTTCAATTCTTTTGGTAGTTACTTAGTTTTTATACTCTGCCTTGGGCTGATCCAATGAATTCATTACCCCCATGCTAACTCAGGGACATGTTTGCACTTTTTCAGTGAACCAGTGAACTGGTTGATCCACTCAACCACTGAGAGCTGTTTATCTAAAACAAAGACCACCCTCTTTGTCCCCTTCATGTATAGATAGTCAGCTGCTTTGCTGACTTTTCTGAGCTTCAGGGACACATCACAGGTTCATTTCCTCTGAGCTTTCTTCTGTTCTTGGGGTTTTTTGGTCAGTCACAGTTAGCAACCCAAATCTCCAGGTGCAGTCCTGGAGTGGATTTAGTTGGATGTCACCTGAAAGATACCCAATTTAAAAGCTCCAAGACTATCCTGTGATGCAAATCACAGTGCAGTAAATGAAGGTAATCAGAATATTCACTAAAAAAGCACAGAAACTAGAGCTGCAATATACATGCATCCATAGAAATAAGGTCCAAATTCTGAAGTCCCTTAACTGTTATATGAAGAGTGGGAGGTTGTGAGAGCATTGGGAAGAAGTATTATGCATGTTAGTATTGATTTTACTCTTCCTTAGGTATCTGCTTATGACCATGGTTGAAAATAGGATGCATGACTTGATGCAGCTGTTCTTAGAATTTTAAGTAATTATTGTCACTGATAACCAGAATGAAAGGACCAGACAGAGTAACTTCTGAAACAAATAACCAGAGATGCTGTTTAGTCCTGATCTTGCCTATGTATTTGGCATCCTAGACACTCCCCCTCAAAGTATTAAAAGCACTTAAGTTTTTATTGACTGCAGTATTATGTAATAAATATTTATTATTCTAAAACTGTCTGAGAGGAAGTGCTATCATGTAGATGTTATACATCTGACCACAGACACCTGCAGTCAAGCAGGTAGGCAGCTTAGAGAACATTATTGGTTCTCTGCCTTGAACAAGACATTAAATAATGAAACCTGCAATATGGAGGAGGGATAGGGCTAATGCTGTGCCAATGTAGTAGGCCTGAGAAATAAAAGGTGTATTGCTTTAAGTGCATGAGCATTTCTGATTTTGGTTTGGTTTGGTTTGGTTTATTTTTTAAAAAATTACACTGTAACATAATGACGGATGTGAGGTAACTTGCAAATAGCAATAATTATCAAGAGTAAGGAAAAACTATTGATGCAGACAGTGTTCTTAGCTAAGCAGAAGTGTGGACAAATGATCTCATTATAAAAGCATGAGAGCATAACAGCCTACACTTTCCAATCCTGAGACTAGTCTGGAACTTACTGTAAAAATACAAACAAACAAAAAAGGTTGTTGTTGGAAACAATACCGACCCATTAGCAGATCTAAGACTGACCATTTTCTTTATATTGAACCTGGGATATATTCTGAAAGGTAGGAGAAGAGCTCAAGGTAGCCAAACTTTTACTGCTTCTTCAAAAGGGACTATTATAATTTTGGGAAGCATTCTTGGAAATAATTCAGAAAAGGAAGGTAAGACTGGGGAGCATATCACATCTCTCACAGAAGGAGAAGCCTGTACAAGTGAAACGTTCTGCCCTGGAGCGTGGATGACATGGAACAGGGCTTTGATTAAAAAGGACACTCTGTCTTATTACATGGACAATGATTTTGACCTAAAGATTTGATTGTTGTTTGATATCATTAAAGGGTTGATGTTCTGTTGGTTTTATGGTTTATATTTAATATGGCACTTAACGGACTTGCTGATTATACCTGTATGGAACACATGAGGTTATTTCATGTGTACTGAAGTGTATTATGGCCTCTTACTAGCACTTAACAGTATTAGCTACCTCAGTGTTGCTAATACTGACCTTTAACTTCATGTTGTGAAGAACTGAGCAACTGACAAGACTTCCCCCCCCCCCCAAAAAAAAAAAAAAATCGAGAAAAATCTGTTTCAATAGTTGCATATCTAAGTGCAAATTTAGCTTGTGTGTGCTCTGTTAACCTCATTGCTGAGGTTCAGGACTGCAAACAGTGTACTTGCACATGTAGTCCAAGAGGGCATGTATAACTAACTCTTCTGAGATGTGTGTTTGATTGTTTTTTTAATGTCCCCTCTGCCCCAGACAGAAAGGGATCTTTTTTTTAATTTTATTTTTTTATTATTATTATTTAAATTGCTTTTATCTGGGCCTCTTCAGTCTCCAAGGCCAGCCTGATAATGGGTTCTTCTTTGGCTTACATCACAACCTGAAACATTCAGAGTTGGACCATTCAGAGCAAATCCCTAAACTTATTCTGGAGGAATGTCTTTAAAACTCAGTGGCAGCATTTGGATTTTACCAAATGCTTCACCCTAGCTTAATTCTCTCTCTCTCTTTCTCTTTAAGAAACAGTGTCAAGTATCAGTGTTACAAATAGCTGCAGGTTGTATGTTCTGTTATGAGAGAACTGAGATACGATAGCATAAAAGATTATGTAGTATATTGCACCAATGAAAGGATGGGAGGAGAAGCCTGTCCTTTTGCTTGACATGCCTCTCATAAAGTATATTTTTATTGTAAAAACTAGTTGAAATGTCATTATTTTTTGCTCACACTACAGTATCTTCTTTTATTACAGCCTATCTCTTCAGATGGGTATGGATTTCATTTAGCTGACTACCCATAGTCATCCACTGACATTTGAGATACTTGTACTTGACATCTTGTACTGCCTTTGGCTGGGATAGAGTTAATTTTCTTCATAGTAGTTTCTATGGTGCTGTGTTCTGGATTTGTGATGAAAACAATGTTGGTAACACAGGGATGTTTTAAGCTATGGCTAAACAGTGCTTAAACAATGTCAAGGCCTTGTTTCTCATACCGCCCCGCCAGCACAAAAATCTGGAGGGAACACAGCTGGGACAGCTAAGCCCAACTGACCAGAGGGATATCCCAGATCATATGATGTCACGCTCTGAAATAAAGCTGGGGGAAGAAGGAGAAAGGGAGGACATTCAGAGTTATGACATTGGTCTTCCCCAGTAACTGTTAGGCATGCTGGAGCCCTGCTGCCCTAGGGATGGCTGAGCACCTGCCCGCCGATGGGAAGTAATGAATGACTTCCATGTTTTGCTTTACTTGCATGCACAGCTTTTCCTTCACCTCTTAAACCTTATTTCAACCACAAGCTTTCTCACTTTCACCCTTCCAATTCTCTCCTCTATCCTACTGCAAGGGTAAACAAGCATCTGCATGGAACTGAGCTGCCAGTCAGGAGTTAAATCACAGCACATCTGCATATGGCTCGCAGATATGACTGAGGACACATGCCCTTTTGTAGCAGCAGCTGGATGCTGGCCAGAATAGATTTGAACATCTCAAGTGAAACTCCCATGTGTGAGAAAATGAACTCTCTATGTGCCTGTCCAGTGTTCAGTGAAAGAAAAAGTTCTGGCTTCCTTAAAAGGCTTTGTCTGACTGTTCTATCTTTTCAGATGCTTCACAGAAGGGTACATATGGAAAAAAAAAACCAAACAAAAAACAACCAACCAATCAATCAATCAAACAAAAATGTAGTAAATTCTGTATGATCATCTGCCTAGACATTTGAAGTGTATGTGCTTTAAGGAGTGAATATATCAATGTATCCATTTGGGTTAGGAGACGCGTTGTCAAGGAAAAGACATATTTTAGATATTAAGACTTTAGCAACACACATATCAGCAGAAGACTCTTCAAACCTTGTTTTCAAAATTAGTTTAACTAAAATCAAGTCCTTTTTTTTTTTGGGGGGGGGGGGGTAGGGGGAGTTGGTCATGCTTGTATGCATCCAATTTGCAAATGTACACTTCTAATTGGTTTTGCACAGCTCCTGGGTTATGCAAAGGTCTCAGATAGTAGGATACTCATTAAACTGTTATTTGACATTGCTTCCTCTAAAGAAAATAAGGAGGATGCAAGACAAAATTATAACCTTTTTTATGAAATAGCAATGAAAATACTAGGAAACAGCTTTTAAAATAATTGGTACAATATGTTGACTGTTAGAAGAGAAAGGAAGTGAAAAAATACTAAAAAAGTATTAAATGCTAAAAAATGTTTTCTTTTCACTTGTGGATGCTCTTGGACGCCCAAAATCCTATTAACTTATCATTTGCATTTGCATAGTACTTTTTTATCTGTGTATTTCTATTTTGAAAACAGAGGTCCTGGGACAAGCTCACACAGTGAACCTAGGAGAATCAAACTCCACAAAATATCAGCAAGACTCAGGATTTCTGTTCACCTTTTATTAAATAAGAATTCTTTGTGGGAGAATACTGTTGAACTGTAAAACCTTTACAGGTATCACCTTTTTACCTGCATCTGCATGTTTAGAGCTAAAGCATCTTTACTGATGTTAGCTTGGTACTTCCCATAATTTGATACCAGCTATCATGAAGTAAAGAGTCATCAAAATATATTTATTCATATTCTCTCGACCTACAGACCCCAAAGGAACCCCACTACATTATCAGCCAGAACACTAGAGAATCAAAGGTCGCAGATGATATATTCTTCCCTCTGTTCATTCTTCCTATACGTGCCATATTCTCAGGCAGAGTTACACTATTTGAATCATCAGGTTTAATTGAAATAACATGATTCTGTAGTCAATATCTTAAGAATAAACACAGCTAGAACATGCCGATAGCTTTTATTCCTGGTTGTTCTAACGCAACAAATGTAAAACTGTAATTGACCTGTCTGAACATTAAAAAAAAAAAAAAAAAAAAAAAAAAAAAGGCAGCCAGAATGTTTCTGTCTTTCCTTTGGTTCACATTTTTCCTTGCAGCTTGTGGAGGTCTTCCTCTGAAGTAACATCAGAGATACTTATGTACACCAAATGATGAAATATTCGGTGAAGAACCTTCTTAGTTACACATTCCTTTAATCCTGAGGCTGCCGAATTTCATTTATGTTTCATATGTTTAAGACTAGACTAATCAAAGATATGTCTCACCTGTCATAAACTTCCCTTTGGTGTTCTCCACCTGGGGTTCAAAATCTAGCTTATTACCTATTGACAAAATTTATTTATCAGAAGTGCTTTTGTTCATGAAATTTTGCATGGAAAAGCATATAAATATAAAAATAACCACCGTTTTAGGTCTATTACTGGAGTGTTAAGACTTCAGCAGATGCAATGGATATCTAAGGTAGATTTTACTTAGAGGAATGTACAGTACTTCTCTGGGATGGCCATTGCATGTATAAATACAGCCCATGGCAGAAATAGTTGAGAATCTATTAAATTACATGTCTGAATTAATTGTACCAGTACATTCATATTTAATCTTATGTTATGCGTGCAGTCAAGGGAACTGGACAGCCACCCTTGTACGTCTGCTTTTTGTTTGTTTGTTTCTAAAGGCAGAAATTGCCAGTCTTTTGTCATAAAGCCAACTGGCATGTATCTCAGATACGCTGAAACATTTATTTGTTATTTCTTCCATCATCTACGCTAGGAAGAAACAGAAAATTATGGTTTTATTTTCATAGTTTTCCTCTGGCTCTGAAATGTCTTCATGTGCATTCCAGAGAGTTACTATGTTGTTTCCAGACATTGTTATCTGAGGCACTATGCCAGGGCATTAGAAAAACTGACTCAAGAATTACCTCTATTATTCAGAAGAAGGAATAGTTTTCTCTTCATCTCTTTGACAGAAATTCCTGGAAGCCAAAGCTACCTGGGTTTTTAAAGCTTAGTCTCAGTTTATGAGATATCTAGATAACTGTAGGCATGACTAATGACTCTCAAATGAAGTAATCTGTACTTTCAAAACTTTGGCTATGCTTACAAAAATATAGTAGCAAAAGCTCAATTACTTGTATCATTTGAAAGCTGCTTTTGAAAAAGAAAGAAGGCAGTACAACCTAAAATTTATGCCTGACTGTATGTGAAGTGTGCATATTATCAGACACATTAATTAGTTTTAATTGTTCAATTAACTGTATGAGGATTTTTAGTGAATTACAGATCATTTAGGTTATAGTAAATACTCAAAATCTACACCTTATTAGGTTTCATTAATAAATTTATTTTTATTAAATGTAAAATTTCTAGAAAGCTAAATTAAGATAGCTCTAAAAATAGCATTACGTAATGTTGAAACATAAGTTACAAAAAGCTATGAGCATTTGTGACTTTCATATTTAATGTCAAGACTGTATCATGATAAGAATGTGTGTGCATGATGAAAAAAATATGTAAAGAATTTTTTGTCCTGAATCCATATATCCTCAATTTCATAAACTCCTTCACAAATTAGGAAGTCTCACGTCTCTGGTTTTCTGTGAAATTATTTCCTCTGAGTCTGCCTGTCTATGTCCTAAAAGAGTGACCTATGGCCATACAGTATGTCCTTAGTCCTTTTGGGAAATCAGTTTATCCAGCTTCACAAAGCAGGATCTATCAAAGTTAGTGATCTGGCAAAGTTCCTATACTCAGAAAATTTAAGGTTCATCTTACCTTCAGAAATGAGTCTAAGCTAATTGTCTGGGCTCCCTTAAAGTCAACAGACAGATATAAGCTAAGTCTGTGTTATCTGCTTGTAGAGTATTTCCATTTTCTGGGGCTAGATACACATCTGGGACATAGTCCTGCTCTGTCTTAGATCAGGATCCCACTGTTCACCTCCTTAACACCCTGACTTCCCAGCAGGTGAATCCAGTTACAGCCACAGCTCCTTCCAGACAGTGATTCACCTAGCCTGTGATCAGATTGAATCACTTGCAGGATTTGCCTTTCTCTTGCTATTCATGGTCAGGGCAGTTTAGAGGATTGCATGAATCTAGGACCCTAGTTTCAAGCTGGCTAAAGCTAAATAATCATTTCACAAACTACAGAAATATGGATTGTAAGGACCTCAAACACCCATCTGGCCATGTCTTTAAAAAGTGTATGAGAAGTATTCTGCTGGAACCAAAACCACATCAAATATCTGTTAGGGTATTTTTAGTACTATACTTTAAAATGTCCAGTGAATGAGATCCCATTAACTTCCTTGCAAGGCCATTTTTTTTTCACAAAATCTTACAATTTCAAAAGTCCTACATTTTAATTTAAAACTTATTCACTTACAATTAAGCCAATTTATCTTCATTCCAGTGACTGTGAAGCCAAACAAAATCTATGGGAAAAAAATGTTTTAGTGAGACGCTACATTCATACAATTTTATTAATTTTATTTTTTCCTTCACAAAACTTTCCTTTTCTATAAATTTCCCATGCACCACAACATTCTTGTGCCTGTCCTCTGAGCTCTGCTCTGTTTTCCTTTATCCTTAATCTATCTTGCCTGAAACTGGAAAGAATACTCTGTTGAGGCCCAAATCAGGGCTTAATAGAGAGGAAAAGTTTAATTCATATATCTTTTTACAATTTTATTTCCTTAACTGTAAAGGAAAAATATATTTAATATATATCAGGACAGAGCATACAGCATGGTAATAGCCTCTGTACTAGGTCAGCTCAGATGAGTTTCATCCAAGGCTTAAACTGTTTGAGGGCAGGAATGCTCTGCAGAAGGATCTGGGCAGGCTGGGTGGCTGGGCTGAGGCCAATTGTATGAGGTTCCCCAAGGAGAATTGGCAGGTCCTGCACTTGGGTCACAGCAACCCCAGGCAGCGCTACAGGCTTGGGGAAGAGTGGCTGGGAAGCTGCCTGGCAGAAAAGAACCTGGGAGTGTTGGTCAACAGCCGGCTGAACATGAGCCAGCAGTGTGCCCAGGTGGCTGAGGAGGCCAACAGCGTCCTGGCTTGTATCAGAAACAGCGTGGCCAGCAGGACTAGGGAAGTGATTGTCCCCCTGGACTCGGCACTGCTGAGGCCTCACCTTGAATACTGTGTTCAGTTTTGGGGCCGTCGCTACAAGACAGATGTTGAGGTGCTGCAGCGTGTCCAGAGAAGGGCAATGGAGCTGGTGAGGGGTCTGGAGCACGAGTCTCATGAGGAGCAGCTGAGGGAGCTGGGGTTGTTTAGCCTGGATAAAAAGAGTCTCAGGAAGGACATTATTGTTCTTGACAGCTACCTGAAAGGAGGCTGTAGGCAGGTGGGGGTAGGTCTCTTCTAGATAAAAAGCAATAAGACAAGAGGAAATGGCTTCAAGTATCACCAGGGGAGGTTTAGATTGGTCATCAGGAAAAAATTCTTCACCGAAAAGCTTGTCAAGGGCTGGAACAGGCTGCTCAGGGAGGTGGTTGAATCCCTGTCCCTGGAGGTCTTTAAAAGATGTGTAGATGTGGCACTTAGGAACATGGTCTAGTGGTGGAGTTGACAGTCCTGGGTTACTGGTTGGACTTGATTGTCTTAAAGCTCTTTTCCAACCTAAAGGATTCTATGATTCTTTCATGAATATCTCATGTGGCATTTGAACTGAGCTCAGGCTGCATTTATATTGACCATATGCAGAAGTAAAATGTAGGATGAGATGAATCATTCTCTAGGTTTAGTCACTTTGCTCACGTGGGGCTTAATAAAGGCTTAATCACTTAAATGGATGCAGAACCCTACATTGTGGACCTCAGCAATTTAGGTGAGAAGCCATTCCCCTTAGGAAAATTCTTTCTTACTAATTAAGCAGACAGCTACTGCTTAGAGGAGCTATTTATTTGTATTACTGATTTTATTTTAAAAACAGGTTAAATAAACTCCAGAATAGATGAGCCTTGAAACAACTTTTTTTTTTTTTTCCCCCCAATTCATTTTTACAGTTATAATACATATTTGGAAGCTGTCTGGTCTATCAAAAAACAAAAAAAAAAAGGAAAACATTACTCCTGATAGACAGAGAATTTTACTAAAGAACTCTTTTTCATTCTCTATAAATATGTTTAAACTTCCTAGTGTCCTTTGATAATGCAGGCTCATTTGTATTTTGTTCTGTGCTGCTGCAAAAGCAGCAGACAGCAAACCACTCAGATAAGAGAGGGTTTTCAGCTAGCAATATGGACACATTAGAAATTTTTTTAGATTCTAAATGGATAATTTTCAAAAAGTTCTTCCAAAGTTTACTGCATAGCATATCATTATTTTCAGTTTTTCATTTCTGCACAGCTTGTTCTGCAAATGACAATAGAAAACATAGAAGTTTGTACTCGTCCCAAAGTCTTGATTACATGGATATTGGCAAATAATTTTTAATAGATTTTTCAGTGTATTTCTTGTCTGCTTTTTACCTTCCGAAATCTGAATGCTTTTCTAAAGATAATGGGTACACTACATAGAGGACCAAGGCTGTGTCTCAAAGCAAAAAACAATTACCATTAAATGTAATAATTAAGAAATAATACAGGTATATGTAACACAAAAGCCGAGATACCAATGGGACAGTGAAATTCTGCTAGGTGAAACATTTTCTGAAAGATAGCTGAGAGGTGTGTGCAGACATAAAGAGTTGTTTATTTCCCAAAGGTATGGCAAATACAGAGTCAATTGTTTTACAGGTGCTGAAGCTTCCTTGGTCTGAATGGAGATAAACATTTCTGCTGGGTTCTACAGATTCAAAGGGAGGATATTCACTCCACTCATACCAGAAATATGCATCCAGCGCCTGCTTGAGCTCAAGGTATACATTTGATGAGCATAGGGCAAGCAGCTGCATTTGAGTCTGTGCTGGAAGATGAGAGCAGACGTTTCTTGTCACCTCTGCAGAAGTTCTTGGGCATAAATTATTCTACCTCAGAGAAGAAAATCATATTAAAGAGTACTCAGACAGCATGATCTTTGGATACTGAAGAGATAAGAATTATGTGGATTCTGAATGCATAGTTATAAAAAATAATTTAAGTCTGGTCACCACTTTAAAGGTTTCTTCATTGCTAGGGAACACATTTATGCCTCTTTTTCAGAGAATGAGAGTAAACCAGTTATTCCCAATTAAATACTGAGATGGAAACTACTCGATTAAATCAAATGACATTTTGAAAGTTGGAGGTGTAAGGTCTCCAGCAAGCACTAAGTTAATATAGAGGACTAAAACTGTTGGGTTATGTGAGAAAATTCATCTCCCTACCCCCAAAAGAGCTCAGAATGACAGTGGCAGGAGGGGGATCCCAAATAATACCCTGCTTGGCTACTCCAAGGTGCCTCACAGGTGGCCATCAGCTCATCAAAAGCCCATCTGCAGAAATAAGAGGAGCAAATGGGAACCCCAGCTAAGGACTCCTGAGGAAAAAACACCTTGCGCAGGCCCCTCCCAGAGCTGTCCCAGCAGAACCTCAGCCCCATTGCCCAGGCATGTCTATCGTGAAGAGTTATTGGGGACAACTTTCGGATAACCATTCAGGCTAGTAGGCTTGCTGCCTAGGGTTGTGGGACACATTATGGGATACAGGTGAAGAGCAATTCAGCATGGCACAGGACTCATTATGGGATATTTAGATGAGGAAAGAATGGAAGCAGAGGGGGGAAGAAGTGTGCAAGGGAGGGGTTTAGGTGATTTTGGGAGGAACAGATATGAGAAATAGAGCGTTAAGGGGCTAAAAAGAGCTGGTTGCATTCAAATAGCTAGCTAGTCCATACACTGTCTGGCTCTGTTCTGCTCCTGACCAGCACAACGTGTCTTATCTTCTTACTAAATTCCTTTCTAACTCTTTCCTGGGTGAGGGTTCTCCACTATGACTGGGGGGAAAGGAGGGGGTATGGGAGTGTGAGTGCAGCTACTGGAGTGAGACCAGGAGCCATAGATGCCCATACATCTGTGGCGCAGCAGCTGGAGCAAGTGCAGGTGTGCAAGGGAGCATGGGGTCACTACAGAGGATCAAACTGTATGATCTTCTATATGACTCTTATATGACTCTTATGTACTAGCAGATGTTCCACAGCTGCTGCTGGTCTGTATTGCTTCTTTAAAAGAGAAGGTAAATTTACATCCAAGTAAAACTCAGAATAAAAAAATATACTATGCAGATAAATCAGAAAAAAAGACAAACAAAACCAGAGATAAAGAAAAAGAGTCTGGAACCAGTCTGTGATGCTCTTTCACTCAACTCTGACTTGTATGTTCTTATTTTCTACGTAGAATTTTTTTCTTGCTTTTACATTTGTCAAAAATGACAGATGATGCAGAATGTCAGGTCTCCGTAATCCCCTTTGTTGTGATATCTCTTGTAGCTTACACAAAATTGTTTTGTGGAGAAATGCTAGAAGAAAAATATTCCGCACACATCTGTGGAAAAAAACCTGCCAAACAGTATTTCAGCTTTCCATTACTGAGTTACTGAAGAAATTCTGAGCAAAAAGAGACAATTACAATTCTAAAGATACACAAGTTTTTCAAAACTCCAAAGGACTTGCCTGTATGAGGAAAAAAGTGTGTTTCAATACTAAAGATATCCTTCCCCCCAACCCTGCTCCCCCCAGTACAGACGTTGTCTAAATCATCTACAAGCTTTACTGTGCTGATTTTTGGTCAGAATTAGACAAGTCTTATTTTGGTGAATAAGAGTCCCAGAGATAAATCTTGGACACTAGAATTTTATTTTATTTTCTCCTTGATAGTTCTTTTCTTTGCCATGTTCTGGGTCGTTCCAACACATTTCCCCCAAGATAATGCTTGAACAATTTGTAGGACGCCTCATGAGATGCAACATATATTCACGTAGGTTACAATGTTAGAACATCATTCAGAGGCAAAAAGATGTATTATGGCCTTCACTTTGGTTTTTTTTAACACTTTGAGTTGAAAATTCACAACAGTAGTAACTACACATTGTATTCATAGGAGTAACACACAGATCCTTGAGAGATGCAGGGCACAGGGAGCATCCTCTAGAGTAAGCTTACTTTCATCAGCATGGATGCAAGCCAGTTGATGCCTTTTAGCCTCAGGACCTGTGTATGATCCCTCTGTCACCTAGCAGCTACACTGATACTCGTAATCACTGTCAGGGCAGAGATTCTTAGCCTCCTATGCACAGACATTGCACACAGGAAGCACAGTCCTAGGTGGGTATGAATAGTAAACCCATGCTAAGCCTCATGCAGTCAGCTAAATCCTCTTTTACTTTTTTTTCCCTGCTCAATAACAAAGTTGAAAATTTATCTCTTTGGGGAGTCTTTCACTGAATTCCTGCTCTATGAATTGGCAGGAATGTATTACAAAGAGAAACTGAAGAGTCTGCTGTCACCTGTCTCAGACAATATAGCTTTTTTGTGTGGTGTTAGAAAGAATTTATATTCAGCTAAATGAAAATAATGAATGAACTGAAGAGGTCATTCAGCTGCAGGGCTGCTGAAGATTGTTTCAGTTATAATAAAATGATGAAGTCCATGCCTTTTGGTTTACTTACAAACTTTTTCCGAGCACAAGAGTAATAGGAGATAGTAGTGTCAGTTCCCTGGCTGCAGAAGTAACTCTACTAAAATATGCAGCCTCAGTGTGCTGCCTTTTTTTAGTGGAGCGATAGAAATAAATCTCCTGCTTTCAATAAGAAATAGTACTTACCCAAGTGAACTTATCACATGGAAGAAACAAGATTGGCATGGGAAAAATACAAGCCCTGTTTTACAGGTAGAAAATCCAGAATAAGTGATTCTTTCCCTATCTATATACCATGTCTAAAGACAGAAATCTCGTTTGCTCCAATCTGCAGATTCATCTGTTGTCTCCTTAGACAGAAACGTATAGGATTTTTTCTATACGTTGTTTTATCTAATTCTTCTGATTTGGCCCAGAGATTACAGGAACTGTATGAAGATAGGCCTTTCCATCATTCCACAGTACTTCCAAAAACTCCTTATGGAACAGTACATCTCCAGCATATGTTTCATACACCAGACAGAACGTCATAGGTACTGTTTAGCCAGGATAATCTCTGAGCAATTTAGCAAATTGGAAAATACACATTGGAGTGTATTTAGGATTTTGAAAAATGGCACTGCAATCCCAACTAAAACTCTACAAAATGACCATTCCGGAGAATAATGACTCTATATCAGCTAGAGCTAAGAGTATAATTTATCAACATTAGCCTTGATGGGGCATCCAGTGTGGTGTGATTGATTTAAATGTGTAGATTTTTAACGTTTTGAACAGGTGGCTAACTTATAACAACAGTTTAAACTTTTATAGCATCTTATCATGCTGAGGCAGCTCATGGTGTTTTACAATGACATTAAAATTAAAATTTAATCTATCCTGCAGAGTTAATAATTAGCTAATGTCAGTTAAAAGTCAATGAAAACAAATCAGTCTTAAATGTAGGCTTAAAAAAGAAGAAAATAGGGATCTCCTGATGTCAAGAGGCAATGAGTTCTTCCAAGCAGATGCATAGCAATGGAAAGAGCAAGCACCTTAAGTGATGGGTCAGTGGTGGTTAAAATTTTCAAATATGAGTTTTGATCATGGCTGCTACGTCTGGTTATGGCTTCATTCAGTTTTTGATTTATAAGGCACTATAACAGTCCTTGCAGATGAGGTCAAGAAGTAGGTGTCCTCTCCTTCAGCAGGTGACTGCAGACACTGAGATTCCACTTTTCTCTGTAGCCCAAGGAGTTCTGCATTTGTTTCTGCAAAGTAGCACAGTGCCAAAATGAAAAGATTCCTCAGCATCTCACAGCCACATATGTATGTGGATTTGAATCACTTCATTCTGAATCCCGTTTAAATAGTAGGAACAACATCCCATGACCTCTGTGTTTTACAAGAAAGAGGTACCTTTTATTTTGAAAGGAGAGACACAGGTGCATTAGTGCAGGAGAGGTTTGTAAGTTGTAAACCTGGTCTGACAAAAATGCAGGATTTAAGTCTTGACCTTCTCTGTTATAGAAACCTTGCACAGCATGCTGTCTGTTGTGAATCCCATTTAATCCTCCTTGTGCATTGTATGGTGTCAAGGTATTTAACTAAGAGCTCTGGATTGTACTTGAGAAATTAGTTCTGTTTATTCTCTGAACTATTCATTGGTAATGCTCATCATTTTCCATGAACTACTGAAAGATGCTAGGAAACTACTTCAGTTTAGATCCCGAAGTCTGACATGGCTAAAGAAAGAGCATATGTGTTCTGAGACTCAGTGTTGCAAGGTCTTCTTGCAATTTAGCCTTCAAGTCAACAGCCTTTCTGTTTTCCACCTGAAAAAAAAAGAGGAATGAGAGTGTTTTAATTCCTCATTGGTCTGATTTTTCCTTTCATCAGAACAACTGTGTGGTACTTGCATGAAGCCAGTTTAGGCTTTGACCTTTAGGCTTGGTCAAAACTGCAAGGAAATGTGAAATTGTAGCACATTATTTTGCATTTGGTATCTTAATACAACTAACAGCTGTGTTGAAAGATGACAGTGTGAGTACTCTCATGTATGTTCCCAGAACATCTGGGGAGCTTGATTTTATTACTTGTTATCTGTGCAAGCCCGATTAAGCCATCATAGGTGTGCTACAGATCTGTCAAGTCACATACTTTGTGGGTGAAATTTGCATGCTCATGCTTTCATGTTCTTCTGTGGCTCTGACTATAGCTTCACATGGATAGCACTGTAAAGTACGTCCCACTACCAGATGTTGCTGATCACTGAGCAAAACAGGGGCAGCAGATAAATGAGGATGTTGCCAGCTCATGGAAATGCATGTTTAAAACACCCCATGTTCCCCTGCTGCAGGTTACTTCCATGCTGCCTTCTTCTTTCAAATCACAGAATCTTTTAGGTTAGAAAAAACCTTTGAGATCATAAAGTCCAACCATTAACCCAGGACTGCCAAGTCCGTCACTAAACCATGTTGATAAGCATCACGCCTATGCATTTTTTTAATAACTCCAGGGATGGTGATTCCACCATGTCCCTGGTGACTCGGACCAGTACTGTTTCAAGCAGTGTACAAAAAAGAAAGCTAGGAAAGTGTCCATATTTGCACAGTCTAAAATTACACCATGATTTATCACAAAGGTGTACATTAGACAAGAAACATCTAATTAATAAAGAGGTGATTTCTGTTTCTTTAGTAAAGTTGCAAATATATGAGAATCTCATGGGTTAGTGTGTGTATTAGCGGGAAAAATATGGAAAAGTATGTGCAGAAGAAATGTAGCTTTCTGGTTCTTGTCAAGCTGCCAATATGGACATTAGTCTTGTAAAGTTTGGGCACCCTGTAGGTTTTTTATATGTCATCCTAAGTACCTAGTTAGTGTTATAAAAATAGACTGGTAATAAGTGCTATTAGGTCAAGAAAAAGATCATACCTCTGAAGGGCCTAATGGAAAGATCTTGACAATAGGAGATAGCTATGCAAGGAAAGTATCAAAGAAGATACAAAAATGCATAATTAAGGGGTGACAGAGGCCAGCCATTAACACTTGGACATTTGTATTTCCTTCCTCAGGACAGGATAGTAGAATCAGAAGAGGATTGAAGTTCAGATCTGACAGAGAAAGAAGTCAAAGATACTGTTCATTTATATGATGCTTTTAAAATTATTTTAATACGCATGCTATGCATTTTATTCAAATTTTTGTCTTTTATTAGTGAACTAAAAAGATACAAATATGCTTTTATGACTAAAGTATATAAGGCATAAATCAGGTTTCTATGTACATGGTAATTACAAAGACAAAATAAGAGTTAACACGTTAAACTCCTGAAGTACTATTTGCAGGTACTTGTAGTTTGAAAAGATACGTACAGCAGGATAGTTTGGTATAAATTAAAATGCTTATTAAATGTCAGTAGTTCTAATAAGTGATTGATATCTAATTAATGTGTCATATGTGATAATTTTAAAATGTTAATTAATGCCTAAAGACTTAATAAGTGCTGCTTGACCTATTAATTATATTAGACAAAAACTTACAGTAATTGTTTCCTAAATGAAATGCTTAAATAAAGTGTTTAAAGTGTTACCATATGATGCTGACATGGTGGCAGGCTGATTTTGTATAAGGCTGTGATTCAGGGATAAACTTTGAACTTCTGCTTCACACATTTATGTAGAACAGAGCTGCACTGTTTTCAGTTTCATTGAAAGATTTACTGGCTTCTTCATTCTTTTCGAAGTGAGAAATTAATATTGCAGGCTAGACCCTGCTGTAATTTAGACAGGTGCTGCAAAAGTGTTTCCTCGTGTGCCTATCAGTGCAGATCGGTCTTCAGCAGTGCTCAGTGTGCTGTCTGAGTTGTGGTTATCTCCTGAGCAGGCTGGCAGTGACGATACATTCTGGGGTCCATCCTCATCTCAGAGAGAGCCCAACTCTAAGAGAGATGCAACCATTAAGCAAGGAGATGGAGACAACGTGTGGTCCAGTGATTAGTCATTATAAAGGATGGAGGGCTGCTTCACAGATTTCTAGTGTGGCTGGGACAAAGCCATGCGGCTTTTGTGAAGATGCTATGCCCTAGCCTTCCTTTATCCCCTCTGTAACAGAAGAATAGCATTTTCTTCCCATATCAGTGTTTTGAAATTAGAATCATTAAACATTGTAAGGTGTTCATATGCTCTTATAGCTGGGAGCCAGAAAAGACATCAGAGTTTCTTTATAATTACAGTGGAATAAAGTGATTACTGTTTTCAGAGTATTCATGGGAAGTTCATGACTCTTCTCAGAATTACCTATACAATATTTATATATGTGTAAACATTATAATCACTTGATTAAAAAATAATATGATCTGTGTCTAAAATATATATGTAATTTACTTAATGAATAACTTATGAACATTTTTCTCTTCATATCTAAAGTTTAAAAGAAAAAATTCCTAATGTAAAATTTATCTTAAAACTATTTTATCTGAATTTTTTATTTTAACATTCTAATTGAGAGCAATTTTATTAAAACAGTTCCTGTCTTTTTGAGGACTAGATTTTACATGTGTTTGTTTCATAGAATCATAGAACGGTTTGGGTTTGAAGGGATCTTAAAGATCGTCCAGTTCCAACCACCCTGCCATGGAGAGGCACACCTTCCACTAAACCAGGCTGCTCAAAGCCCCATCCAACTTGGCCTTGTTTGATCAGTTGATACTGTAAATTAAATAATATTTCCAGTTAGCGTCTGGAAAATATTCGCATACATGCATACTTCGCTGTTATATCTGATGTTCAAGATAAATTCCACAATATTAACTGCTTCTTTTACAGTTCCTCTCCTAGCATGTGTATTTTCTAACTCCAATTCATGTGTATGTTTTGATGGAGCCATTTCAATTATCTCTTTACAAAGGTTCTACATTCTTGCTCAAGGAGCATTTGGTAGGAAAATACTCAGATAAGTTACCAGGGATAGTTTATCTTCCTTAATAGTTAAGCTCAAAGATGAGCAGTTTTCTGTACAGATGCAATCCTTCATTCTTTTGGGGGTGTACTGATAAGAAAAGCAGACCCTCTGGAGCTAGTACTTCTGATTTGCATATGTAGATACCATGTAGTTAGTATCAATGATAGCAAACTGGGCCAAACCCGTGGTATCATCTAGAATGCTAATTTTCCACCTTCTGTAGCACAGCATGACATACATCTTGGTGGGGGGTGGAGGGTGGGAGAGTGGGAGAGTGGGGGGAGGTATTTACAAAATAGTTTTTCTAAGTGTAAGAAAGATCATAATTTGCCTTACTATGATACTGCAAGATAGATTCTTATGATCATAGCCCTTTGGAAAAATTCTGTTTCCTAGAGTGCTATTCTGTATTGGCTTTCACACAAATTTCCCTATAATTGCCTACAATTTCCTTATAATTATCCTTGATATACTAACCTTTAGTATTCAGAATACTTGATTGCCAAATACAATATTGTAAACAGAGGGAGGGAAGGAGGGAGGGAAGGAGGGAGGAAAAAGGTAAACTGTAGTCTTTCCAGCCAAAAATTAGTACAACCGAAGTCCGATCACATGTAAAACCTGTGTAATGGACTAGAAGCAGGCTCATGAGTAAAGTTATCTGTGTTAAAAACTAACAGCTCTGAACAATTTTGCATTCCTTAAGTCATTAGATAATCAGCTTTTTAGAGAACACAATGGAATTAATTCCTGGCAGAGATGTGTATAATGATCAGAACTGCAATCACAGCAAACTGTAGATTTCTCACCTGGATTTGTATCCTTAGAGTTACGACCTTGTGTCATTGAGAGAAATGTGGAGCTGTCAGTGATTTGCATGGCAAAGTGCTTCCATCGGGAATCTTAAGTAGGGCCATCAGCATCTACAACAGTTACTAAAAGCAGAAAACAACCTACCAGGTCAATAAAAAAAAACCAAAAAAACCCCAAACACCTGTGCATTTAAGGTAAGAATGATTTTGATTTTGAGGTTCCTGGTGGACCTTGAGTTGCACAATTTTGAATGAGGGTTAATTCCGTTTAAATCCCTGGGTTTATTCTGGATAGATTTGGTGTAAATTAGGTGAGAACTAGGACCCCAAACAAGTATTCTCTATGATGATATGGATTTAAAGAGGGTTTTCTTAAGCTCCCTGCTTAATGAGTTGATGATAGACTTCTTTAGCAGGTGGAAGAGAATGGAAAACTAATGTGGTCTGTGAGAGGAAAAGAAAGACCAAGGACAGTGTTTCTCTTACAGCTAACTGGAAAGCAAAAGATCAAAGAAGTAATCAAGCTTATGTTTCTGCACCGTATAGTTCAGTACAACCTGGAACTGTCACAAATGCTGGATGCAGACATGCAATGCAACCACTTTGCAAGGAAAACCTGCCCCCACCCCCGAGGTCTTTGTACTACTGGGCGTAGATGTCTGGGGTAACCTGTGTACCTTCACAGTGTGTTCCAGAAGGCAGCAGCCACACTGGCTGGGGTACGAGTCAGACTCACAGGAGACTACGCAGGCACAGTAGGGCCAGGATAACACAAACTGGCGTGTGTCTTGAGGAAGGAAAGGAAATACTTTAGGATTTATGAATATTAAAATCTTTAAAGAGATTCTGAAATGCAAATTGAAGTAGCATAACACAGTGGGCAAAGGAAAAATGGCATTGTCAGAATGGGTAATCTTTTCCTTCTCCCTTCCTTATTTTTTGTAGGGCAAGCTGACAGTGTGGCCTAAACTTCCCAATTACCAAACTCTGATTTAGTTCAACAAGAATGTGCACAAAGTTTATGTCAAGCTGACCCACCCTCTCAAGTCGTTAATGCTCAAGTACCCACCACCTCAAGTCGTCCAAACTGATGACTGAAAGGACTTCTAATCAAGGGAGTCAGCCTTGGGAAACAACAGAAAATGATAAGAACACCATTATGTGAATTACGCAGAAAGAAGTCTCCAAGTGAAAAAGTTCTGCCTGCAAGAGGAGAGAAGCTGATAAGGTGTTGCAATCACTAATTTGCACTAGAAGGGAGAAACTTGTAACCAATCCTGTGCATGAATTAAAATGAATATGTAAGGTACTGTGAATGTGCAAGTACTCTACTGTATATAATGTGTACCCCTAAATAGCTTGGTGTGTGTGTTAGGAGACAAGACCCCCCATGCACCCAGCACTGCAATAAATCATTGTCGGCTTTCTAAACTATCATTTGGTTTGAAGTTTTCCTGGTTATGATTTTCGGTAACAACAGCAATATCCTCCTCCCTTGACAACCCAAAAGCATGTTTAACAGCTGTACTTCTGATTCAAGTTTGGGCCCATAAGTGTATTTTAAGAAGTGAAGTAGTTTAATTTAAATGCTAATGTGCAACTTTAAATAACATGCATTTTTACTCATGACTGCCATAAATAATAATTATTGGTATGTTTTCATTGTTCTTAGTGGGATGCTGAGGTTAAAATAGACTTTCAGAGTGACCATGTTGATAAGATTACTGCTCAGTGATTTTGCTGATGATTGTTTTGGTGTTCATCATTTTTCAAGTGTGTTAGATAACAAAGCTGGTCTGCAGGCTTTGTGTGTATAGTGGATACATGTGCAGTTATTTGAAAATAGGTCAAACTATGCTCAGTTTATGGCTTACAAATAGTGAAAGGGCAAAAAGCCGTTGCGATAGTTCCCATTTCAACTATGAAGCCTATTTAATAGTTACTGTAGGTACAACAATTTAAAGATGGGTTAGTTAGTAAGCTCAGCAAATCTGGGATAACTTGAGCTATTAGCATCAGGCAGATGAGGCCATAATACTGACTGTTGGCAGGCAAGAGGAAAACATAATCCTTAGGAAGTAATAATGCAAAAATATCTCTATGCTTCCTTTGGAAGTCAGGGCCTCCTCATGTCCTTTTTGGGGAAAATAAAAGAATTTGGGGGTTATAGCAGAGATGCAAATATTTTCTAAACGGTAGGACTAAAGAAATTTGAAGCAGAACTGATTGAAAACCAGTGGAATAACTGTATGTATTAAGACAGTTAATTAAGACAGATGTATTATTTGATAAGGTAAGCACAAAATGAACAGCAAAGTAGAAGCCTCTACCAGCAAAATGAGTAAGCAAAAGGCAGTCATCATACAATAGACAGTCAGGTTTCTTTGATCATAGTGGTTGATCTAGTGCTTGTAACTGATAGATGTATAATTAACAGTGACTAGGTTAAGTAAATATGTTTTGTTTTGTTTTGTTTTGTTTTGCGTTGTTTTTTTTTTTTTTTTTTTTGTATTTTGAATTCATATGCCTCTTTTCTGTTTTTTGATTGAGTTTAAACCCTGAGTTTGAAACCTGCTTCTCCATACAAACACCAGGGATGTGGTATAGAAATATCTCTGTGCTCTTCTCACTAAACTGCTTAGAGCAATGTACATAGATAGTATGAGCACAGACAGAAATACAAAAAGCAGTAGTAGCTACTTTTGTACATAAGGTGGCCAAACTGTATCTGCATGTATGTATTGTCTATGCTGTAGAAAGCAAATGACAAATAATGGATTCATGAGACACATGAAAATTTTAAACCTCCTTCACCAACTTACAGACCCTAGAAGTAAAACAATGTAAGATGTCATGAAAAGGAGTTTGCTTCTTGGAGTTCTAGAAGAGGTTAAAATACACAATATAAAATGAAATACCTTTTTCCTGAAATATTGTGTACAGTCCTATTTTGCAATCCTAAAGGATTCAGATAAAATTTGGTGGCCAAATTTACCAAAGAGTATATTTATGAGGCATTATCTCCTGTTCTGGAATCTTAAAAATATTACTGTTTTTTGAAACATCCTTTTACTAAGAGTTATCTTTATTCCTTCAATACTTGTACCTGAGTACTATTTCTAAAAACTTTTAGTATAATGGGAGAAGTACAAGCACCTTAAGTAATAGTATTTACTGGAGAAACAGTAATTTTTCAACATCAGATTTAACTTGCATAAAACATTGAGATTATGGGAAAGAGACAGAGGGAAGGAATGAGGAGATTAAGACAACCACAGACATTGTAATCAAAATATATAATGAATTTTAAAACTTTATGTGATAATTGTTTCCTTTGCAGGTCTATCCCCTCATACAATATGTTCTTGAACATGACACGTGACTGATTCTAACCTACATGGAAATCATGCAGGTCATTGCCTCACATATATAGAAACCGTCCAGCATCTAATACAATTTCAGAATCAGAAAACCTGCTTCTGTGCACCTGTTTTTACTTCATATTCCTGGCCCACCTGCAGTTCACCAGATGTTCTGGTATTTCATTGCTTGCCTGTCTCTACGTGTACTTTATTGTGTTTATGAAAGAAAATGCCTCAGATAAAGTTATTGGAGATGTTTATTTATTTCCCTGCTGAGTGACAAGCCAGACAAGAGATTCGCAACAGATTTTCATCATAGCCCTTCCTACAAGTAATAATAAAGAAAAACTTCATGTTAATAAGGGAATAAATGAGTCAACGTTGTGTCCAATATAATATAAAATCTTACTAGTGTCCTGTGGCTTCCCAAAATTTACATTTGATTGCCTTTACGTAAAACAAGAAATCAATAAACAAGCAAATAAAATTGATATAGAAGCTTACAATTTGAAACCGTGAAAAGAGTTATATTCCTGGAAAAGCAGAAAAATGCTCAATGAGACCCTATATGAAAACGGAACTGGAAAAACAAAGAAAAAAAAAAGGGAAAAAGAAAAAAGACTTTGCTATGCCTTAGGGTGCTAGAAAATGTATGATGAACTGGTTATATCAATATGCCTGTGATTTTCTAAGGAGTTTAGGGTTTCTCTTTCAAAAAACCTTCTAGCTAGTAATTTTAATTTAGATTGCTACCTTAAAGGGAATGTTATAAATAATTACAGATCACAGTTAGATCGCAGATAAGTGCTGTACTACTAGGCACAAATATTTTGAATAAAAAAGTACTAGGTTTTTAAGGCAGTAAGTTGCAGATTTTTGGTTACTTGCATTGTAAACATGCTGGATCACTGTGTCCTGACAAAATAGACTGAAACAGTATTTTACTTGTGTTCATCTCTTGCTAGCTGCTATCCTTCCATGAAAAAGTACAGAAGAAACAAGTCTGACTTGTGTTTATATATGCTTTCCTTCTAAATGTTCCTTGGTCTGTTTCCAATGTGTGTTGACAAAGAAATTCTCAAGGAGTCTGTTTACATTTTTGAGATTTACATCTGCTCAGTAATTACAAAATATGCTTACTGCATAACAACTGCATCACAGAGATGAAGACTTTCTAAACAAAACAAGTTATGTCAATGCATTGATGCATACCATGGGTTACTGTTAGCACTACCATACTAATCAGGGTCACATGTATTTATATATCATAAGACACAAAAGTTCAGCAAAAATGTGTAAGATATATGTGGCTCTACTCAAGACTTGTATTGTTGAAAATATCAGAAAAAATCCTATAGCAGCTCTGGTTCCTGAGTTTGTTTAAAAATTGACCCAAAAGCCCCATGTAATGTAATAAATAATCCTCCATCCCATACTCATTATGCATATTTGCTGCCATGTCCAGCCCAAGGCAAAAGGCAGACAATGCCTTTTGCAGATCTCTCAGAAAGCTTTGCCCACTTATTCAAGAAGTCTGAGTGTTTTCGTCCTACTGTCAGTTGTTGTTGCTAAGAACTAATAGATTTATTTACTGGATACTGTGTATTTCATATCTGACAAAGGTACCTAAGTGTCTGTTGCCAATTTGTTTTGTCACTGTTTCTGTATCATCATGCTGTTTCTGTCAGCATGCTGACAAGGAAAATAATGTCTGATTTATTGCAAAACAGAAATCACAGAAACAATCACCCTAGTCTGTATGTGGTAGAAGCACAAAAGAAAAACAAGGCACTGTCACTGTTGGCAGTAGTTTGTGGAGTATCTACAGGCGCCATTCACCAGTCTCTGAAGTTAGTTCTTTTTTTTTTTTTTTTTTTTTTTAATTCCCCTTAAACTGTCTTAATAGTCCAGATATTCAGGTTGGAAGTTTCAAAGTTTATTGAGAAAGTCCTGCTGTAACAGGTGCTTTCTTCAGTCACCCTTTCCTCGTTGCTGCCATTCCTCAACTTGAGGGATCAAGGAAAATAGACCCAGACACTGGGTCTTCAGGTGCTTTCCTAAGGCCTTTGTGAAGCCATGGCCACTAGTGGACTCAGAGACTCAAGGCTGGGTCATCCTGCCAGGATGCTGGAGCCGAGCTGGGTGTGCCTGCAGACCTGGGTCTCTCCATCCTAGGCTGACAGGCATGACTGCTGATTTCCCATTTGCAGGTTTGGCCAGTAGCAAGGCTGAGTGTGCAACCCTGAGAAGTGTGCATGCATACGATACAGAGGTCAATTACGCAGACTGCCACATGGTAGGCCACATACAGGGCACTGCCTTCAACAACATCCACATATACTAATCAAGCATAAAATTCACATAAAAGTATGGGCAGACATGTCCCCTCCTCCTCTGGGGCTGGCAGAGGCAGAAGGTCCCCAGTGCAGCGCACACACCACACTCTCCAGGTTCACAAGCACACACACACTCACAGATCCCTGAGCACTGGTACAGCCCCTCTGCCCACCCAGCACCCCTGCCTGGATCCCAGCCACCCTTATCTGCCCCACAGGTCCCTGGCCCACGGGCTGCTTCCACTGAATGCTTGCTGCAAGCACACAACACTCACACACTCATCCTACAGACACTCCAGAGTCACAGGTCCCCCCGAATATCAGCATGAACCCTCCACCTGCCTGATAGAAGGAACCTGCACTCCCTTATAAAGATTTTAAACCTTTCCAGAAGCATGTTTTCCTCCTTCTCACTGACTATTCCAGCTTGAAATTTCCTAGTAAATTACATATACACGTCCATGGACATCAACTTAAATTCATTAGGGCAAAATATAAATACACTGAGACCCCTACACAGCTACTGACCCTTATAGCTCTCTCATGCAGAGACTTACAGTCTGGTCCCTCCAGCCACTGGCATACAGAGCTGTGAGCCCAGTCACCCATGGCTCTATACTCTATACTCTAGCACCTAGTCCTTGCAACACTCATACATGGAATAGAGCATGACATTACACAGAAAATGGTGAAGAAAGGACTTAAGAAGACAGACTGCATTGATCAGGCAGAGGGCTCAAGGCAGATAAGAGTGAGTACTGGCCAGTGTCTGTTTACATACTAACAAACCTTTTATTCTTCCTCCTGTTCCCCCTGCCTTTTCCCTCCCTGAAGCTTCCCTTTTCCTCACCTATATCCCTTCCCCTATACATTCCTTAATGGTTTTGCACTGTCCCCCATGTCCCCCTGAAATATCGGTAAAGATCATGTTTATCTTGTTTCTCCTTATCAGTTACAAAGCCCTGGTTGTCCCTCTTCAAAGCTGTACCCATACTTTCTTAGTGACCCATCCTTTAGTGCTTGAGGGGTTTTGATAGGCTTTATTGTCTCCCTTAGTGTTTTGCTTATCACGTTTGTGTCTCTGTGTGTTTGTTTACCACTTTGTTACTATTTCCTTTAACCTGAAAAGCTTCTTCATCTCATGACCTTCATGAACCTGTATTGGGTTTGCGTGGCAAGGTTTTGGTAGCAGGGGGCTGGCAGGGGTGGCTTCTGTGAGAAGTTTCCTTGTGTCCGGCAGAGCCAGTGCCAGCCGGCTCCAAGGTGGACCCACCGCTGGCCAAGGATGAGCCTGTCAGCAATGGGACAACATATTTCATAAGAGGGGAAGAAAACCTCAGCAACTGCAGCTGGAGAGAGGAGTGAGAGCACAAGAGGCCCATCCCCGCAGCCGCCATGGCAGCGCAGGAGGGGCAGGGGGCTCCAGGCCCGGAGCCCGCGGTGAAGCCCACGCTGAGGCAGGCTGTCCCCCTCAGCCCGGGGAGGCCCACGGAGGAGCAGATCCCCACCGGCAGCCCCTGGAGGCCCCACGCCGGAGCAGGTGGGTGCCCGAGGGAGGCTGCGACCCGTGGGCAGCCCACGCCGGAGCAGCTCCTGGCAGGGCCTGTGGCCCCGCGGGGAGAGGAGCCCGGGCTGGGGCAGGTTTGCTGGCGGGGCTGGGGACCCCGGGGGGACCCGGGCTGGAGCCGGCTGTGCCTGAAGGACGGCACCCGTGGGGGGACCCAGCTGGGGCAGTCCATGAAGAACTGCAGCCTGTGGGAAGGGCTCACTTTGTTACCATGTAGTTTGGACTGTTTCAGCTTTGTAATTATATTTCTTATGTATGCTGCTTTAGCTTTGTAACTATATTGTTTGTTTCAGTGTAATTACTATGGAGAGGCTGCTGACCAACCCTGGTTACGTAAGAGTAATTTAAAACTTATGATCACTGAGGAGACTGTACAGTAGCTGAAGAGACTGTTGTATACGTAACTAATGAAACAAACTTGGACTCTTCTTGGGCTCTCCATATAAGGGAGGCAAATTATGGTTTTTCGTGTCTCTCATCCTTCCATCACACAGCACTGTGAAGAGCCTGGCTTTGTCTTCTCAACAAGCTCTACCCACGGGTACTGGGGTGAAGCTGTTAGGTCTGCTCCAAAGCCATCTTCTCCAGGCTGAACAAGTCTTCTTCCTTTGGCCTGTCTCATTGGGAAGCGCTCCAGCCCCTAAGCATTGTGGTCCTGCTCTGCTGAATTTGTTCCAGTTTATTAGTGCCTTTTTTGTATTGGAGGGCCAAAGCTGCAGCATTCTAGATGTGGTCTAATGAGTACCAAGTGCAGCAGGATGACTGTTTCCCTTATTCTGCTGGCTGTACTCCTGTTAACACAGCTGAGGATTTTTTTCACTAGGACACACTGCTGGCTGATGTTCTTTTCAGCAGAGTCCATTTCAGCACAGCTGCTCCACAGTAAAACAGTCCCCAGCCTGTATTGCTGCAAGGCTTATTACTCTCCTAATACATGACATAGCATTTGTTTTGTTTAATGTCAAGAGATTCCAGCCAACCCAGTCCTCTCTTTAGTCTGTCTAGCTCCTTTCAAATGGCTGTTCTGCTCTCAAATACATCATCTTGTCCTCCACAGTCTGGTGTCAAACTTGATGAGACCACTATGTTTTCTTTTCTTCTTTTTTCTCCAGCAAAGGTGGTACATACAAGAGGTCTTGAGATAGGCCACTGCAGGACTCCACTCGTTACTGGCCTCCAGGAACAGTGCAGCCCTTTAATCTCTACATTCTAAACCTACCCATCTAATCATTTTTTTACTCACCTAGTTGAAGACCCATACAAATTATAAAGTCTCGGATTGGATACATGGGAAAATAGTGTTTAAACTCTTCCAAAGTCCAGACAAACAACATCCACTGCTTTCCCTGCATTTACAAATTCATCCATTTCATCACAAAAGACAAACCCTTGGTAAATCCTTGCTGACTGTTCTCAGTTACTTCACTGTGCTTATAAATGTATTCAAAAAGGATTCACTCCACGATTTTCTCAGGGACCAAAGTAAAGCTGACCAGAATGTAGTTTTCTGTATTGACCCTTTGGCCTTTTTCATAGACGCACATAGCATCTGCCATACTGTAGTTGTTATGGACTTTCCTGCACTGAGGTGGGAGGTGGAGTGCAGGGTTATTTCTGAATCATAGTAAGAAAGGCAAAGCAACAAATGGCCTCATAAAATTGTTGTTTTAATAAGATTAACAAGAAATGTGTATAGCAAGTAAATCTTACATCCTTTCAGATGCTGTGAACCCTGGTTTCACACAGTGTGGGACAGACCACACTTTCCCACATCATGCTGCACAGATGCCATCCTTGGACTGGTTCAATGTCCCTCTCCAACCTCAGTGCCTTTTACCTTATATAACAATCAAAATCATATATTTCCTGACAGGATGGAATGTTATCTCTTTCATAACATTACCAGAGCACAACTGACACTGGGCACTTCAGCAGATTCCCTTACAGCAGCTGCTCATGCCAACATACGAGCTTCTTAACCTTTAAGTACAAGATCCAGTAGAGCAGACATGAATTGCCCAAGATCACTAACCCTTCAAATATGACATCTTCTGCAAATCTCCCACTACAAGAGCTCCTCTGATCTCTTTGGCCATTCAAAAATGATAATAAGTGTCTCTCCTACAACATCAGCCAGTTCTGTCAGCACTTTTGGATGCAGTTAATCAGGTCTCATGGATCATGTTCCCTCAAGGAATCCCTGATTTGACCCTCATACACTACTGGTAGTTATTCTTTTCTTTGAACTCTTTCAGTAATCACAGAGGTGTGGCAAATCTTGTTGGTGAAAATGGGGATGTCCCTATGACCTGCTATGTTCTGTACCCCCTTGGAGTCCTCCCACACCTCTAAAATCCTGTGAACTGTTGTGACGATAACAGCAATTACACAATGCTGTACTCAGGAAAAAATATAATTACAGGCATTTATTCCTGTTCTTTAATTTTTGACCACCTGAATAATCTTAAGTTATAAAATTATGTCTTTTAAAGAGGTCAAGCAGCAGTGATTAGCCAGTGGAGAACAACCAAACATTTAGGTAGAGAAACAACTACTAGCTGTGCTTCTTTGAACAGAAGAATTCTAGCTGTTTGGCTCCAGGTACAAGCTGGAGGTGCAATCTGATTACAGGGCCTTAGAAATCATTGTGAAGAAGCCAGTGTTGAGTACATTCAAAGAACTGTAATGAATATGATCAAGACTCCAGCAGCAGGATGTTTTGTGTTCAGGAACATCATTTGCAGTGGCAAAGATATCAGACAGGGATGGAAGTTACTCATAACCCAAGAGAACAGAAACTGTTAACATCATAGAGCTCTTTTTTGGCTCTTTGAAGAGGTGCCCAGTATTTCATGATGGTTCAAAAAAAATCACAAAGACAACAAAAGTGAAATGGGGCAAAACCCAGATTTTATCTTGTACTGGTCATATCACAAGGAACGAATGTGTAACATTGGCAGCATAAAATGGGATATTCTATCAAAAGATTTATTTGCTAATTCCAGTGAGTCAAAGAGATGATAGAATATTAAGAAGACATACTCCTTGGCCAGGTACACCTGGGACAAACAATTAAACTAATAGTCAGAAAATAATATCCAGTTGTTAGTACAATTGGAACAATATGATTTTTTTCAAGATTACAGTAATTCAAAATAGATGATCTTATGGCTTAAGAAACACCGTTTTGCTTCTGACACAGAGTGACATCAACACTTGTATTCGTACTGAGAGAATAATGTGGTCAAGTCTGCTACTCCTTCAATTTCCAAGAAGGAAACTATCCAAATCTATGTAAGATATTGAAAATGAGTCTGGCAAAATGTCACTTTTTTGATATGATGCATGAGTGTAAGAAGCTACAAAGAATTTAAGCATCACAGCAATTGGGAATTTGAATGCATGGTACCTGCTATTGAATATCTGGAAAACAGTAAGAAAGCAAATTTACATATATGACGATGGCAAGTGGCAAAGGTTAAACAAAGATCTCTACATAGAAATTTTAATTGATGAAACTTCTTTGTCATTTGATTGCATAATACATTTCAAGGATTGATGAACTGAAGGATGTAGATTGCATTTCTAGCAAGTCAACAGGTGCCCGAACAAAAGACACAAAATCAAAAGCCAGTAGAAGGAAAATATAACAATTTACATGAGCCTTGAACAAATGGCCAGCATTAGTGAGTCTTGGTCAGTGTGTAGCAAATGATGAAATGCCAGCTAACAGTTTTGCAATTAGTTTTCTTAGTGTAAAGCCAAGTTTTAGTGGCAAATATACCTTCTTTTTATTTTTCTTTTTTGATTACTAGCCAGCACTTAGGGCACGAAACAAGAATCTCAAAAGGACATTGAGATCAGATTTCTCTGCCTTCAGAAAAGAAGATCAAACTATGACTGAAAATAAAAGTCAGTCTAGAATTTCCAAAAACTTGTTTAAAAATTATAATGCAGAAAAAATAACATTAAATAAGAGAATATACTGATTTGTTTTTTTCCTGTATAGCAATAGCCAGATATTATTCATTGAACTTCCATCTTACTTCCTGTGAGAAAAACAGGCCCTCAAATTATGCTAAGTATACAAAAATTATATTCTGCTTTTAGAAATAACAAAGGACATGATGTAACACTGAAAAAAAATAGCCTAGAGCTTCCTCATTAGAATTTCATACTTCTACCTCAATCTTTAATTAGAATTTAAAGTTGAGATCTAAAGCACTGGTTAAAGCCAAATTACAGCTGGATTTCCTGACCTTTAGCTAAAGTGTCCCTTTCATCTGAAGGTTTGGTAACTTCTTTGCTTTTAAGAAAAGGAACAATTTGCTCTGGGTTAATGTGATTGTCCGCCAAGAGGCAAATTTTCAAAACATGTGTAGATGAAAAATTACATGTGTAAGAATCTGCATTCCTACAGGCAAACTGACATTTGCAAGTGCAAATTGGATGGCAGGAAATGGAGTTATCCAGTTTACACATTCAAAAGTTGTTTTGAGTTGACTTGAATAGATATATGGCATGGCACCAGGAAAGTATTCTGGGAATGGTAGTTTAGAGAGGATTCCCAGAAAAATACACATATAGACAACTTGAAAGATAAGGAAATAAATACAGATGATTTCTTTGTAGGTAAATGGTTAAAATTCTTTTAAGTTGAAAGAAGAAAAAGAATGGTGTGCTTACTGGAAACAGGACCAGGAGGTCCTACTTATTAAATCAGTATTTATCAAAGAAGCCTAAAAAGGCCAAGAAGAAGACCAGGGGTACTTTCCCCCCCTTCCCCCGCCCCCCCCCCCCCCCCCCCCCCCCTTTTTTTTTTCCCAGTGCAGAAATAGTAGGAAAAGGAGACTGTATTAAGCTAGCCTGTGGTTTATATAAGAAGTAATTTCTTATGAAGTTACTAAAAGCCTAAAAGCAGAGGAACCATAAAAAAAGGGTAAGTTTTTTTCACATCAGTTCTGTCAAGCAGAATAATGTTCTTTGACATGCTTTTAGAACTTCGTTATCTTGAAAATAGTCAAATTTCATCAATTACAATGATAGCTGGGACTCTTCTGCCCTAAACGTATACAACTACATCTAAGGTATTCTCATTGCCTGTGTTATATAACTACTACAAGAGGCAATAAATAGCCTTCTGGAGACTTCTCTTCCTTCTGATTGATAATAAAAAGGGATTAAAGTTTTAAGTAAGCCTTTTATGATAATGTTTACAACTTAGATTCCCTCACTACTAAACATCTAAGTCAGTCAGATGAATCCAACCCAAGCCTGTCTATAGACAGTTGGAGAACACGAGCTGCACCAAATACTATAGAACTGTGCTTTACAAGCAGAACATGAAAGCTCTGGAGCTAGACTTCACCACACCTGAAACTGTTGTAGAAGTCTACTGGTACTGCCTTGAGGCATTGTCTGATCTTATAGCAATCTTTGAGGTCAAACTGGAACTGTAATTTCCTATTCTTTTTTTTTCTTCTTCTTCTCCTTTCTCAATGAGTGAGTTATATTTGTCTGGTGTTCCACGATCTTCTTTCTTTTTGGAAGGGTACAAGAAGAAAAAAGCCTAATTAAACCAATTTTCTCTGAATAATGGTTCTTGTGTCTCTGAAGTGTTTCTTCTGATGTCTGCTAGGAACTTTGCAAGTTTTTTTCTATTTTTTCCTCCTTTTTATTATACTGTTAAGGACTTTTACATTAATGCAGATTAATTTAATGAGGTTATTCATGGTCACTACTCTTACTTGTAGAAGTATATGTTGATATATGTTGTAATAAAATATAATCCTATTTCTTTCAAAAAGTACCCTCATAAAAAACATGTTTCTGCTGTACCATTGTAAAAAAAAATAGCATATACCCAGACTGCAAAGAACTTGGTTTTTGTACTTGTGCCATTTCTTAACATAACTTTTTTTCATAGGCTTTAATACTTTTATTCTTAGCAATTTTAACCACTATATCCATGTCTGTGCTTTTTAAAAATCCAGTCTGTTTTTTTCCAAGCAATATTCTGAAACACTCATTATGGATTTTTTTTTAATTAACGTTTATGTTTTACCATCCTGTAGAAAGGATTTTAAGCATTGCAAAGTATAGATATTATTGTCATGTTCTTTGCTATTTATCAAGGTCCATTTTGCCCACTTCTTTGTTGTGAGTACTGCTACAGGAGTATTCCTCTTCTATATTTTATAACCTGTCTCTGTTTGATGCGCTTTTGAGAGGAGTATATGGCATATCAACCAGGTGAAATGCCTATATGGTTAGTCATGCTTTTCATGTAAAATTCTTGAGCTTCAGACACCCAATGTAATGTGAACCTAAAACTGGTTTTTAACATCCCATCATCTGATTTAAACTTCATCTAAATTTGTCTTTGCAGTCTTCAATGTAAGGAATCTTTACAGAAAAATGCATCTTCAGGGTTTTACCTAAAATGAATGGGTTGAGAACTCTTACTTATGTTGACTCTGAACAGTGTAGAGGCCCTGGAAGCTTATTTCCAATAGTTACCCTCAGACAAGTTCTCCCTCCTTCTGCTTCCTGACACTAGTGCATCTCTAGGAACAGACTGATGGGACTTCCTTCTGGTTTGCAGCATTGTAGTATTGCAGGCTTACAGTGATTCAAGACTTTTGATTTCTTCCTTTCTCCCTTGTTGATCACTTCAAGGTGGAATTATGAAAAAGGAACAAACCTCAAAACATATCCTTATTGTCACTTCTTTCTTGTGTAGTAGCCATTTTCTTTTGCCATTTATAAGCACCTCCTAATTTTATGTAACAAGTAAAAGGTAGCAAGTATAAACTAAAACTGTCAAAAGCTCAAAAGCAAATAGAAAGTAAAAAGAAGGCCTCACCTCTATCTAAATAATGCCACATTACCTTTATTCTTTGGCTTTTTTTTTTTTTTTTTTTTTGTCACATGTTACTGGGAAGAGGTTCTAAGAGATTAGTTTTTTATAGATCTGTGAAAAAAAATGTTTCCTTATCCTAAAAGAGAGGGGTTCTTCAGCTGCTGGTAGTGGATTTTGACAAATGTATCTCTAGGTATCCTATGCATTGCAGAGATAGAAACAAACTTCTGTGTGTCCCTTTAGTAATCACTTTTTTTAATTGGTCTGTTGTTAATTGTTCCTTAATTACATTCTGTTTAAGGCTTGACAATTTTTAATTTCTTCTTGCCTCCTGACATGCCTTCAAATTTCAAATTATTGTTCTTCTTTCTGTTCCCAGGGATGTAAATAATGTTCTTTATGTCTTTTTCATTTGCTTCAGTTTTCCTTAATTTTAGCCTCCCTACCAGTGACAGTTTCCTCAGTGCATTCTAGTTCAGGTTCTTTCTTGTTCTTTCTCCAGTGTGAATGACTACTGTTTTCTGGTTGCTGTTACCTTCTGTATCTACTGTATTTTACCTTCATTACCTGACAGAATTATTTGAAAAAGGAGAAGGATTCAGGAAAAACCTTTTCTGCTTCCACACTTTTGGCACTGTGTCTCATTTTTCATTTGACTGAAAGTTTCTTCAGCCTTTCTTTGGGAAATAATTTATCTTTATGCTTTTGAGAGGTTAGCTTGTGAAACTCTCCTTTGTTATAAGTTGCCACAGTGGCCTTAGGTCTGCTGTCTTGCATGTCTTTGTTGTATGTCCATACAGTGTCTCATCCTCTGGGATATTGTCAGCCTTCAGAAACTTCTACTAAAGGTAACAGAAAGAAATTCCTATAAAGTACTTCCATTTTTTTCAGTGATGGACGAAGTCGGAAATATCCTTTGCCAGTCCACAGAAGATGATGTTCTCCCTACCTGCCGAAACCGAGTGGTTACAGATATTTAAGTGCAACACACAGCTGCAATCTAGCCTGGAGGTCACCAAATTGTGCATAATCATCCAGCCGTTAGGAGGCTCTTATTTATAATTGCCACAGAAAGAAATAGTTTCCCACAAAGGACACCACAGAAGTTCTCATATTGAAAGACAGCAGAGAACTACAGAGAATATAACAGCAAATTAATTTGGCAACAAACTTTCATTACTTTATATGTGTCAAAATTTTTGGGGAAAAAAATCTTCTATTTTCAAATAACTTTAATTCAATCTTTCCAGCCTGTCTCCTCAACCTGCTTACCTTCCTCCAATTGCTAATCACAATCCCTTTGTAGGCAGAACATTGTCAGCTTGTAGCTGATGTAGCATGAGCTAACCATCTTATGTAGATATGCTGCTTCTGTACAACTGCAAAAACAGAGACAGAACTGTGTTCCTAATGTCACTGAACTTTCAAGTTCATGGTGAGCTGCATGCTAACTTAATCTCATAAAAGAGTTTACTTAGAATTAAACTGTAGTCTCTTTCACCTTTACAATCCAAGAAAAATCCAAGGGAGCTTGAATAACCATGAGTGATCAAGACTTTTTAACTTCTTTGCCCTCTATTGAGTACTAGCCCTTCAACACTGATGTTCCATCAAGGACCATTCTTAGCCTTACCTTGCTTATCATGCACTGATGAGATGCAGCATAGGTTCTACATCTGCATTAGACAAGCTCATTAAAGTTTGTGAAATGCTTAGAGAGTGTGTTAATAGAGGGCATGTAAGTATGCAGATAAAAAGAAGCACCTGCTAATTGCCTGGAAGAAGGCTGATTAGTCTAATTCTGGCAAAGTACAATTTATATGCTGTCAGACTTGTTCCTTTTCTGAAGTGGGCTGAACTACTTTGGTGCATCCTCTAGTCTTCAGAGTAGCTGGGCACAGTGTTATGCTTAGGATATTCTTCCTGCTTTTGAGATCATGAATGTTGTGTGTGGCTGTGTGTAAAGAATTGAGCTGTAAAGCAAATTTTTATTTCACATGTCAAGCTTAGTCTGTGGTATGTATTCCCCATGATACTTAGTTACATTTGTAAAATTATGTGCACTCTATCCATTATGTGAGGTTTGATTTAAAGAGATTTGAACAGTTTGAGGTAGAGTAGCTATTTGGAGTGTAATTAAATTATCTCACTTTGCTTCCCTGGAAACCTCATTTAGGAGCGAGATATTTCTGTTGCAAATGAAGTGTGTTTTGTTGATATGTAGAAGAAAGAAGAACAAAGATGGAAGGGAAGCAGTTAGTGGTGTCTAATGGTGGGGAGGGGAGCATGTAGCAGACACAACTGAGAATTCTCCATCAAGAAGAAAGTGTTAATGTCTCAAATAACGGCTGTAATATACATAATCCTTCAGGAATGACTATTATGGTTAATGTAATAAGAAATAAGTTAATAATACTTCAGTTCCTTCTAGCAATTCTGCTGTACTTACCTTATTTAATGGTCATATAATAGCAGTGGGATGATGAGTCAGAGATTATGGTGTCACATTGATGGTGAATAGCTTCCTGTGGAAGGACTAGCATAAGAGGATCTTTGTCATAGATCAGGTCTCTCTCTTTTTTGTTCTGTTAATACTAAAATTATTACTGTCATTGTAAGAGGAAAAGGGAAATTGTTATTATTTAGGGAAGAGTTTTCTGAATTCTAGCAACTTGGTAGCACAACATCATTTTCAGGAGGTGCAGGAGGAATCCAAACATTTCATCCCATTCTGAAACTGATAGCAGCTTCAGGCAAGATATTCAGTGGTCTTTAGTGAATTTCTTAATCATTGTGTTCTCAAATTCTGCCATGTCTCTGGCAGAATGAGGAGTTTATAATGAGGTGAAGTAGTTCACCTAGTTGAAAACTCCAGCTACTGGTGGGACACCCACATATATAGTGATCAACAAAATGTATGTGGTGATAACTGTAAAAAATGTGTCATTGCAATCTGACTTCTGTCTACACTGTGTGGTTAATATGATAAGCTGAATTTTCTTTCTAACTCTGACCACTGCTACTCTCCTATAAGGATCTGGAAACCATCTCTAGCAAAGGGGAGACAAATTGCAGTTGAAGTGTGTGGGAAGATGTACAAGCAGCTGTTGTGCTGGCTGTACGTCTGTACTGTACATGTGTTGTACTCTACTGAGACCTGTGTGAATGCTTTGCTACCCTTCTTGCTTGCTTAACCCACACATAGCTTAAACTGACTGGTGGTTTCAGTGCAAATGGTCTGTGTACATCAGCTGAACATTTGATATAGGAGTAAAACAAAAAGGAAATATCCCTGGAGCTAGTGGATTATATTTATCTGTTTGGCTTGAAACTGGAATAGCATGTAGCAAAGCCTCACATTGGTCCAGATGTAAAATAAATTCCAGTGTGGATGTGTCAGCAGCAGACAAGCCCTAATGTACCTACATATAGATGGCCGCCTCTGTCTACTCCAGGGCTGCACCCACTATGCACAGTGGCAAAGCTGATTTCACCAGACTAGTGATTTAATTTTATTCTTGATATCTGGACTTAGTGAGAGTCAGTCTTCAAATACTTAATGTACTTCAAAGAATGCTTTATAAATTGCAACTTAGCTTTATTATAGATTTATTATGATAGATATGTAATGAATTATTACTATTACTATCATTATTATTATCATCATTATTATTGTTGTTGTTATTATTATTTGCCTAGATGATGTCTAAAGGACAAATCTTACAAGCAGCGACTAAGGAAACTGGAGCTGTTTAGTCTGGAGAAGAAGATACTCAAGGGGGACCTTATTGCCCTCTACAACTGCCTGAAAGGAGGTTGTAGGCAGGAGGGGACAGTTCTCTTCTGCCAGATAAGAAGTGATAGGATAAGAAGAAATGGCTTCAATTTATGGCAGGGGAGGTTTAGATTGGATATCAGGAAAAAATTCTTCACTGAAAGGATGGTCAAGAATTTTAACAAGCTGTCCAGGGAGGTGGTGGCATCACCATCCTTGGAGGTGTTTAAGAAATGTGTGGTTGTGGTGCTTGGGGACATGGTTTAGTGGTGGACTTGACAGTGCTAGGTTAGCAGTTGGACTTGATCTCAAAGGTCTTTTCCAATGTATATGATAATTCTATGATTCTATGATCAGACCCAAATGCCAGAACCTCAATAAGAAATGGATCAGATTTGGGTGTTTATACAATGCAAAAAAATTCTGAGGGCTCTAAGAGTAATGACTCATTCTGGTTGCATTGGATGCAGAGGCTTCTCTTTCTTATAACCCAAATATATACAAATTGGTGGCTGTTACATGTACAAACTGGTGATTGCTTGGTTACTTCTTTATTATTATTTTTAATGCCTCACAAACATAAAATATATTTGAGCTCTGAAACAAAATCATGACACTCTCTTAAGATTTTCAGGGAAAGCTCAAAATGAGACACTAAGGCATGAGATTCAAAGGCTCCAACAAGCCTTCAAAGAGGCTGAGTTCTGCCTGCCAGTCATTTTTATAACAAGGGCAGCCATAGACATAGTATTTACAAAAAGTTGTCTCCTTTGAGTGGATAGCAGTGTAACACTGACAAAGATACCTTTTATGACTTCAGACCCTCTATACTGATAATGTAGCAAATTAATTAATTTCTCTCTCTTTTTTTTTTTTTTTCCCCCTGGATTCTACTGTCACACTTAAGACAGTGCCAGCACTTATTTTTCAAATGCGTTTTGATTTTAACAAATCATCCATAGAAAAATTGCTCTAGGGTGAAATAATGAGCATGCTTGTGGAAGCTATGAATTACAAAGTCAAATGTTTTACAGTAGAGGTCTTTAACTATAGGGTGTCTTAATATGATAATTGTAAGATTCAGTCAATGAATTACCTGAAGACTGTTAATTAACTTCAAATTCCAGTGTTGCCTTTGTTTTGTAGCCATTGTAGACTATTACATATGTGTATTGTTATGAGTAGAGACATTTTTTCTTGAATTGTATAATACCCATTAGTATTACAGTGTAAAAACTAATGAGTGTGTTTTAAAATGACAAATGCACTATACATAGGCTTTCAGGGAACAAACTTAAGAGTTTATTTAAGCTGCTAGTAATATAACTACTTTAGCAAAGCAGGTCCAGTTTTCTTTTTGTGTGTGATTTTGGCAGGACGAGATTCATAAAGCAAGATCATGATCTACTGTGATCATGATACAATTTGGAAGGAATTTATTATCTTCCACACTGAGCTTTCTTTGTTTACTTGGGCCCTCATTTGTGTGCTGAACAGTGTTTCCAATCTTGAATATTTTTAGCTCTGATGGTCAGCTTTGAAAGACAACCTTCTGTCCCCCAGAATATATCCTTCACATAGGACAGAAGAAACTTTCTCTATTTTGACCACTCCCCAAGTCTTTAAAAAAATCATTATAAAGCTAAGGATAACAGACATACGTAAAACTCCATTTAACCATTGCACAAGTTATGATGAAAGCCAGGCTATTTGCTTTTTTCCCCTTAAATCCTTCCAGAACACTGCTGTGAAAGTCAGTTTTATCTCCTAAAGCTCGGCCATGAAACTCCCCAATTAAAATTCTTTCACTGCTTACCATCGCTTTAGTCATGTTCAAGGTCCTTGTCTTCCCCATCAAGCCTGTCCTTTCATTTCTGCTTAGTATACTTCTTTTCTTGACTGCACACAAGATTCCCACCTAGGTGCTGCTTTCAAACCCTCCTTCTACTTTTATCTTTCTATTTTGTTCCCGCCTGCCTAAGTTGGAACTGCAGCTGAAATTATTCTCTGGTAGAGACACCTACAGCTCCTGTGCGTCAGCCACTCCTCAGCTGTGCTATCCATCCTTGCCTGCCCATTCCTCTGATGATAAGTGTTTTACAGCCCTTTGCTTTTGCCATGATGGATACATGGGGGACTTTGAGAGCTGGAAGCACAGTTCTCTGCAGCTTAATTTAAGAAGACAGGCCCTGTGGTTGGGAGAAAGATTTTCTCACATTCTCTTTGGATTGAGTTTAGGAAAAGATCATAGCACAAAAAAGACTAGTAGATTACACAGAGAATGCTTTAACTTCCATCAGCTATGCTGTCCTCAGCAGTCCAGAGCACTGTGTGAAACCTAGAAGGAATGAGGTTTCAAAGTTTGGGGGGGTTTATGCAGTTTTAACAGCAAATATTCACCATTACCCTATCTTCATGTAAAAAAAAAAAAATTAAAAACCTTCAATTAAAATATTCAGTTTGCTTCAGTGAAATGTAGGTTGTTGGTCATTTGCTGGAGCCTCAGATCAGGATGTGGTTTGCACATATGCCATATGTGGCATAATCTCAAAGAGAAACTATGTGAATTGAAAAAGAAGATGAAAGTTTGCGTTTTAAATATCTGTCCTGGGCTTGCTATCTGTTGAAATAGGAGATACAAAGAGATGAATACAATGACATTGGAGAAAGAAAACCAGTTTGGTTTGGTGACTTATACTGAATTTATGTTGCTGTACTTGAAGGGCAATTTTGAATTTTCAGGTTGTGTCACAGCCAGCTGATCCACCTATATATACATACCTATGGACATAGGAGAGATTGTACAAATTAAAGACTAGATGTCGTCAGGTTAAACTAGCAGGTTTGATCCTAAGTAGAAATAAATTTATTTCCCAGAATTAATCAATATGCTAAGTAAAGGAACCAGAAAATAGCAAAAAAAAAACCCTCAAAAAAATGCAAAAAAAAAAAACAACCCTCAGAAAAATGCAAAAAAAAAAAAAAAAAAGTTAATTATTTTAAGTCGATCTTTGTACAGACTAAACAGGGTACTTCTATGGTCAAGGAGAACAACTTTGCATAAAGTTTACCTTATGGTCAGAGACCAAAAGAAGGTAACTTAAGGGGATCTATAGTTTGTCTGTCTTTGTTCTGAATATATCTGTTTATATCAAGGAAATAAAAAAGGTCTTTCATTATGCCAATTAAAAAAAACATGAACCAAACAAGTAACATGATTGGGTAAATGTTGCATTTAGTCTGAGAGCAATCCAAACGAAAGAAAAAATTAAAAAGCTTTAATGGGATTACATTGATTGAGGAATAAATTACATGGATATAATTATGTCCAATATATTTTTATGGAAATCAGGTCTTATCAAACATTATTTCATTCCTCAATGGTAGTAAGAATTTTGTTGATAAAAGTAGAAGAATATATCTAGTAATATTATATATTTATCAGATGTTTGACAGCATGACATGACATTCTGATTTAAAATACCAATGTGGCACACAATAAATCAATTAACGAATAAATGAAAAGCACTTCTCAAAAAAGTAATTTCAAGTGGGGAAACATCATTGAACTCCTTCCCAGTGGAATTCTCTAGGAAAATCCAAATGCCTTTTAATATCTTTATCTGTGGCAAACATGAGAAAACAAGCATGCCTAAGGCAGATGTTAACTATGTCCTCTCCAGTGAGTGATCCCTGGACTGATTAGAAGTTGACCACTTGGATTGCCCTCGCACTATAGGGATTGATAAGGTTATTTTTTTGTGTATATTTCCTTCAGTTTTAATCGTCGTAAAAGGGGTACTTCATACTATTGGGCTAATATTTTTATTGCATGAAACTTAAGAGATGTATGTGTGTATAATCATGAAAGTGAGTTAATGGATCCTCCACTACTGCATGGGACAAAGCAGCTGGTTGTTGTGCAGTTTCATCTATACCACCTTTTGGGGCTGATTTCTAGAGCAAACTTTCCAGAATCAAACCCATGTTTTGCTTTGGAGGCAACTCACTAGTTTACTCCAGAAACATCCTGACAGCAAATTAAACTTCAACTACTGGGATCACTGAAAGCTCAATATATACCAATCAGCTCAGTGGGTGGGGGTTATACCTAGGAAAGTGGTGTCCCGAAAATGCTTTTTTGGGTGATTGTGGTAGGCTGACCCTGGCTGGATGCCAGGTGCCCACCAAAGCGGCTCTACCTCTGCCCTCCTCAGCTGGGCAGGGAGAGAAAATGTAACGCAAGGCCGGTGGGTCGAGGTGAGGGCAGGGAGAGATCGCTCGGCAGTGACCCTCATGGGCAAGGCAGGCTCGATTTGGGGAAATTAGTTTTATTTATTAGGAATCAAACCAGACAGAATACTGAGAAATAAAAACTAAATCTTAAAACACCTTCCCCCAACACCTTCCCTTCTTACCAGGATTAACTAGTCCCAGATTCTCTACCTCCTACCTCCACAGCAGCACAGGGGCATGGGGAATGGCGGCTGTCATCAGTTCAACACGTTTTGTTTCCTGCCCCTTTCTCTGCAGGGGGAGGCTCCTTCACATTCCTCCCCTGTTGCAGGATGGGGTCCCTTCCACAGGAGATAGTTTTCCATGAACTTCTCCAACTCCTCAGTCCTTCCACAGGCTGCAGTTCTTCATGGACTGCCCCAGCTGGGTCCCCCCACGGGTGCCGTCCTTCAGGCACAGCCGGCTCCAGCCCGGGTCCCCTCAGGGTCCCCAGCCCCGCCAGCAAACCTGCCCCAGCCCGGGCTCCTCTCCCCGCGGGGCCACAGGCCCTGCCAGGAGCTGCTCCAGCGTGGGCTGCCCACGGGTCACAGCCTCCCTCGGGCACCCACCTGCTCCGGCGTGGGGCCTCCAGGGGCTGCCGGTGGGGATCTGCTCCTCCGTGGGCCTCCCCGGGCTGAGGGGGACAGCCTGCCTCAGCGTGGGCTTCACCGCGGGCTCCGGGCCTGGAGCCCCCTGCCCCTCCTGCGCTGCCTTGGTGGCTGCGGGGATGGGCCTCTCATATATTTTTGCTTCTCTGACTCATCTGCAATTGCACAGCTTTTATTTTCCCTTCTTAACTATGTTATCCCAGAGGTGCCACCACCATGGCTGATGGGCTCGCCCTTGGCCAGCGGTAGGTCCATCTTTAAGCCGGCTGGCACTGGCTTTATCAGACACAGGGGAAGCTTCTCACAGCTTCTTAAAGATGCCACCACTATTGCCCCCCAATACCAAAACTTGTCACACAAACTGAATACAGTGATATTGTGCAGGGAGTTGAAAATTAATTGGCAAGATAATGCTGTGCCAAAAGGCTAGCCCAATCTTTATGAATATACTTAGGGAGTAACAAAAAGATTTTAACTCTGCATACAGAGTAAGTGAGATTAGTTACAGATTTCTCAATAGATTTGTGATATGGTTCTTAAAGGTGGCTGACACATTGGAGAGGATGCATCAAGTAAGTGAAAAAAAGGCAACTTTCAAGTCAGTCAAGCTGTAGAAAATGTCGTATATTTTAAAACTTTAAAAATATTGGCTATTTGTCTTAGCAAAGACAAACCTGAGAGTGCCTTGAATGCAGTGTTTAAGCACCTTTGCAGAAAGTAGTGAATGCCACAGAGCTCTTTGTCTGCTTGACAAAGGACGAACAAGGATCATTGGATTAAAGATGCAGCTAGAAAATATCAATTAAGACAGCATAAACATATTTTCTAAAATGAAAGCAATTAACCACTGGAAAAGTATTAAAAGAATTGGATTTATATTTATGTCTTTTTCTTTACAGATACGTGAGTCAGAATGATACTATTTTTTCCAGACTTTGCTTTTTCCTGAAACCCTTGTATGTCCTGGTTGGCTTCTAGATAATAATGTAGAATTTAAGTTCAGTTCCAGTACATGAAGACTTCTGAATACACTAACAAAAGTACATTAAATATAGACAAAACTAAAATGCATTTCTCAAATTTTTTATGCAACTAAAATAATGCTTAGACTGATGGAATTTCTAGGTGGTTTAGGAAATAAAAGTTCAAGTACTCTGTTAAGGGGATGAAGAGCTTGTTGCTTAGCTTTTAGAGGAGTTGACTCTGCAGTCCTTTGAGACTGAAAGTCCCATTGTTATTATTGGAAATATGCAAATGACATTTATTGGAGATGTCCATACAAATGCATAGCTGTGTCTGTAGCCATATAATAGAGGACAGAGTTTTGGAAAGAGTCCCTTTTAATGTCAGATATCTGGGAGTTTCTGTAGAGCATACTGTGTTTACAAAGATTTAGTGCATTTTGGTTTAGCCAGCACTAATCTAAATTGAAATGTAAACTTTGACTGGGGTTGCTGATCAGTGTAAAAATCGATTTAGTGGTTTATATTTTTCATATAGAAGGACACAATAACAAACTACACCTATTATAACATTCAGCATTTAGAATGTCAGGCATGGGAACAGGGTGGATTGACCAGTATTTCTAGAGAAATATATGAATTATACAATTTTTATAGACTACCAGGTGCCTAAATCAGATACAACATCCTAATCCCCACTATACCTGAGTCATAGCATTTCTGGCCTAGGAGCAATTTTTCTTTAATAATAATTCTGTAGAGTTAATGATGATATCAAATGGCAGGAAAACAGCTGGATTACATAAGGCCTTAAAACCAATTTTTGAAAGAAAGAATAATCAAAAAAAAACCCCCAGAGTTAAATGGGAAATAGAATAGATTGCTTCAGCAACAGAAAGTTAACTTTTTCCATGCTATTTGAAGGCATTCAAATGCAGTCCCAGCATTAAGGCTAAAATAATTTCTAAGAAGCAGAGGAAAAAGGATTTGGAAGCTTTCTAGCTGTAGCAGCATGAAACAAAAAACTCCTAATTATCCTTGAAATGGATTATTTTATGAATGGGTTGCGGGTGACAATTATCTGTGATAGCAAAGATCTGAAGTTTTTAAGCCAGGAAACCCCTCCAATTCCGTGTATTTGTCCCATAAAGTAAAATATCAGGTAGAGGGAAAAAGTATTGTGTCTGAGAGTGGCTTTATGCTTCAATTCTCAAAGATTAAAGGAGAAGAAAAAGAAGAAAAGTGTGTTTATCTGGCCTGTTCACAGAGATTAAATTACCCTGATATATGAAGTGATGTCAGCTCTGTTGTTTCACATAGGAGAAACAACATGTTTGAAACTCTCCTGTACAGAGCTCCTAACTTTATTGATTAATACTGAATTTCTTCGATTTCAGGTAGTTTCAGAACTGCACATTTTAGTACTTTTGTTTATAACACTGAATCATGCTAAGGTTTTATGACCCTTTGCAAAGGAATTTTCAATACTTATTTAATAGAACACTGAAACTAGCCTTGGAGAAATAGTCCGCAAAAAAAATTTCACTGTGAATCTTCTGAAGAAAGATTTATATACTTCATAAAAATGTGTACACAAGGTAACATAACAGATACTGCTTCTAATTGCTCATTGAAATCAGCATAGACCCATAACTATGGGCTGCAGGGCTCCAACTCTTGACTTTTTAATCTCTTTCCTAAAGGTATCCATCGCATTGGAGGCGAGAGATGAATGTGTAGGTGCTAAGTGTGAGGAGGATGGTAATGGAAATCAGTAGTGTTAATTAAATTACAAGAATTAACATATCCAGTATTTCTTGCTCCTCTAAGCTTTTGCAACTGATAATGAGAGTGACGAGTATTTTATGATCCCCTCCTTCTCATGGAACAATCTATATCCAAAGTCTTTGCCAAGATACAGTTGAAATTTTGACTAATTGATCATTTGTTTTGATATCCTCCTTCTCTTTCAGCAGAACCAGTAGTTTAGAAAATACAGACTGAAAAACAGACCAAAAAACCCCAATGAACCCCTTTCTATTAAGCTTAGTGAGATCAAACTGGGACCCTGCATTTTTGAGTAGTAATAAAACATCATTCCAGCCCCAAGTACAGCAGAGAGTTAGTGAAAAACTTATTAAAAATAAGCAGAAAACAGATGTGGTGTGGGGTTTTTTTTGTTTGGTTTGGTTTGGGTTGGGGTTTTTTGGTTTTGTTTTTTTTTTTTTTTTTTTTTCTAGGGGTTTTTTGGCAGTTTTCTTGGTGTGGCATTTGGTTTTTGTTTGGTGGTTGGTTTGTCAGTTTTGTTTGCTTAGTATTGTATCAGTGGCTGAAAAGTTGGTCAAGTTTAGGCAAAAACTCTTTTTTACAGTAGTCTAGAAATAATAGTTGCTGAAAAATATAGCGAATGTATTCAAATTGAAATAGTGATCAATAGATTGTTAGGTAAGACAGGCTCACCATAATTAGCTACAGCATACATCTTTCCTCAGTTCAGCAATGCACTTAAGGCACCACTTAAGGCTCATTGCAGCTGGGGGCTTTTCTGCCTCAGCATACTTCATTGTTTCATTACTGGAGTACCTGGTGAAATTGCGCTCATACTGGTAGCTTAACATTTTGTGATTTATTTAAAGTAAAACAGGCAAACAAAAGAGAATCTGAAATTCTAGGTCTTAGTGATTTCTCTTCACACAGTGAATTGCATCTACTTTCTAGTTAGCATATGTTCCTCCATCTGCTTATATTTGACTTTTGTTATTGAGGTTAATTATTGTTTTCCATCATGGTTGAGGTTTTCATTTGTCCTTTTTAAATCAATCATCTAACTGAGGCAGCTTTTACATTTTAGAGAAACAAATTTACACATTTATAAACACACAACTGAATCTTTTGTCAGTGATCATACAGCAGGATTTCATATTGTCACCGAAACTGGGAATGAGGCAACTCCTTAACACCAATGCAGCATTAAGAAGCAGGCATTCTTTATTGCAGTGCTGGATGCACGGGGGATATTCCACTTAACGTGCATGCTGTATGTTTCATTCAAACAAAATTATATATTCCACACTTATGTTTACACACTATATTTCTTAGAAAAATCATATATATTCATTCAGTAGGTGGTACTATGTTAATTAGGCATTGCACATGCTCCTTACATGTATCTCAGAGTCTTCTAAGGGATTTCAAACAATAGTCAACCCTATAGATACAGCTGACCAATCACTGAACCTTAATTTACTTCCCTTATATGAAAAGCCCAATCCGAGTTTGTTTTATTAGTTGCGTATACAGTGGTCTCCTCAGCTACCATACAGTCTCCTCAGTGATTGTAAGCTTTAAGTGACTCTCCCTCTTAGCATATTATTTTGTATAAAATTACACAAACAGAGTTGGTTAGCAACCCCTCCATAGTAATTACACTGAAACAAACAATATAGTTGCAAAGCTAAACCAGACTATATTACAAGGTAAAATTACTATGTAAAAGTATAATGGTCTTTGGTAAATTAATTCTGATAAATTTTCCATCTTTCAGTGAATTGTATTGGCATGAAATTTGCAAAGACAAGTTTCCCATTGAAGTTACTGGTATACTGTAAAGAGGAAAGGATTGAAATAACAGGTGCAAACCCACTTTTCTGTATATTCTATACATAGGCCTTTGTAACCAAACAAGTAGCCGTTATTCTTTGGAAAATTCCAGCACATTTCAAGAAGACCAGCAGTTTCCGAGTCACTGTGTGACTTGTTATGAAAAGCTGTCATATTAAAAAAAATAATAAAAATCAGTAAGTGAAAATTTAGAGCTGTATTGAATCTAAAATCATATATAAGTAACCTTCACTGTTTTAAAAAGTCTGTCTTCTTTTCTCATGGTATGTATTAAAAACAGCTGTGTTTGATAAACCATGTAATAAAAAAATAGATATTTTCAAAAGTGAAGTACAAGTACTTCATGCGCAGTTTCAAACTGAATGAAACATTTTGTAGATACTACTCTGTTTCTGATATGAAGACACACAGTCATTAGGTAAGGGATTTTTTTTTTTTTCTTGCTATTCACAGCAAATTTCTATTCTTGACAGCAGTCAGTCTTCCAGAAACAAGCACGCATTGCCTCAGCTGTTTTTGGACCAATGTGAAATGAAAATTGACACAAGAAACATAAAAGCACAATGATAATTACATTTTATTCATCTTTTCTTCTTCTTTCTTAAAACTTTCTGGGGCTTTAAATTTTCAGCAAATTCTTTTTTGGGCTCACCTTGAAGCACTCTTTTTTTAGTCTCATTCATAAGTGTTATCTTTTGTGCTCTTCTCACAGAATAAATAAATGCATTTCAAACATTTACCCAACTGACTTATGACTATTATCATTTTTATGCCACGGTACATTTTTTTCTCCAAAACAATAATCTTGCTCCACTTATGTAATCAACTATTTGACCTTCAGTAACTTCTTCTTCATTCACTTGGAAATTGAATTATTCCCATTGTTAGAAGATATTTGCTTGTATCATTCCTTGAAATGATGCTCAAGTGAATTCTCTCTAGTGGTATACTTGTGTCATAGGTGTCAAACCGTGAATGTTAACAGTAGGCAATAATTTGATATATGTACGTGAGTGAGAGTACTCAAAACTGAACTTCTGGACTCCCAAAAAGAAGCCTGCTATTTGTAGATGGAACACATATGGTCTGATTGTAGATTTTTGTAACACCTGAACTAAACAGACAGCACATCCCAAATCCTTCAGTAAATAAAAAGACATGACAGAGGTTCACCAATCAGAAAGCTGATCATGTGTTGTGCTTGTGCACACAGACTGTTTATTTAGGGAAAACTAGGGGTTCTAGGATGCCAAACATAAGGGCTGGTGCTGAAAAAAAAGGGTTGACAAAGAAAAGAAATGGCTTTGGAATGAAGTATCCTCAGAAAGATCGTGGCAAAGATCTTGGTTTTGCTCTGGCTGGAGGAAAGATCCTGGAAGTGAGGAAAGATCACAGACATCACAGAGACTCAAGGAGATGAAAGCTGGGAGACTCCCAGGGAGGCACACTGGCCAGTGATGCTTAAGACTGGTAAGTGTGAGCAGAGGCATGGCATGAACTGATATGACTTGCTGCCTAAATTTCCCAGCCCAGCAAAGACATCCCTGCAGGGAAAAGAAGCTGAGTCCTACTGAATGCAATGCTGTGGGCTAGTGAGTAAGTGTCTGGGGTAATCAAGTAGCAGTAATCTCACTGGTTTTTAAATATATCATGGTATCCAGTTCCACTACAAGCTGTCACTTACTTTATCTCTCTTGAGACAAGAGTGCAGGAGATGAGACTATTTTTTAAATGGCATTTATGTCTTCAATGCTCCTCAAAGATATCTAGAAGAATCAAGAAATTATAATTTAGTGAGTGAAGGGTCTTCTTTAGTTTCAAGGTGCTGCATTTCAGCCTTAATACTCAGACTGTTCCCACAGCATTCTAATAATGTGTGAAGTATTAACTTGCTGATGCTGATGATTAAGAATCAGAAAAATGTTTTTAAAGATACATAACTTTTCCCAGTATCTCTGATTTTAATATACTTGTTTTGGGATCAGTACTCGGATAGTAATGAGGAAACAAATAATCTACCTACATTGTAAATATGATAATGTAGGCAATAAAACTTTGTAAAAAACCCAATCTTACATACAAAACGTTGCTTTAGATTGTCTCTGGTTTCATCTGCATAAAATCATAGAATCATAGAATGATTTGAGTAGGGAAGAGACCTTGAAAGATCTAGTCCAGCTCCCTCCAACATAGGCAGGGGCATCTTTCACTAGACTAGGTTGTTCAAAGCTCCATCCAACCTGCCCTTGAACATTTCCAGTGATGGGACATCCACAAATTCTCTGGGCAACCTGTTCCAGTGTCTCACCACCCTCCTTGTAAAACGTTTCTTCTTTATATCCAATCTAAACCTACCCTCTTTCAGTTTAAAATAATTGCCCGTTGTCCTGTTGCTATAGGCCCTGGCAAAAAGGGTTTTTCAATTTTTCTTATAAGACCCCTAATTATTTTGAAAGGCTGTAGTAACGTCTTCCTGGAAGCTTGTCTTCTCCAGGCTGAACAATCCCAACTGTCTTAGTCCTTCTTCATAGGAAAGGTGTTCCAGCCCTCTGGTCATTTTTGTGGCCCTTCACTAGACCCTCTCTAACAGGTCAATGTCCTTCTTGTGCTGGGGGCCCCAGAGATGGACATAGTACAGCAGGTGGGCTTTCACCAGAATGGAGTAGAGGAGAGGAATCACGTCCCTCGCCCTACCGACCATGCTTCTAATGCAGCCTGGGATACAGCTGACTTTCCAGGCTCTGAGCACACGTTGCCAGCTCATGCTAATTTTTTTCATCTACCAGTATCCGTAGGTCCTTCTCCACAGAGCTGCTCTCAATCCATTCATCCCTAGTCTGTGGTGATACTGGTGACTCAGGGGCAGGACCTTGCATTTGGCCTTGTTGAACTTCAAGAAGTTCACAAGGGTCCACTTTTCAATCCTGTCAAGGTCCCTCTGAAGGGTATCAGGGAGAGTGTGTTCATTCCCACTGACTATACCATTAATAAAGATATTGAACAGCACCTGTCCCAGTAGAGGTCCCTGAGGGACACCACTTGATACTTAATTCCATTTGGACACTGAACTGTCAACTGCAACTCTTTGGATGTGGCCATCCAGCCAATTCCTTAACCATCAAATTGTTCATCCATTAAACTCATATCTCTCTAATTTAGAGATAAGGATGTTTTGGGGGATCCTGTCAAAGGCCTTACAGAAGTCAAGGTGAATGACTCAATTATTTACTCTTCCCTTATCCACCAACACAGCCTCTCCATCGCAGAGGGCCAACAGATTAGTCAGGTATGATTTGCCCTTTGTGAATCCATGTTGACTGCCTCTGATCACATCCCTGTCTTCCATATATTTTTATATATCTTCCAGGAGGATCTGTTCCACGATCTCACCAGGCACAGAGGTGAGGCTGACTGATCAGTAGCTCCAGAGTACTCCTTTTCACCCTTTTAAAAAAATGTGTGTGATGTTTCCAGTTTTTCCAGTCACTAAGGACTTTGAATGAGTGCCATGACTTTTCAGATATGATGGAGAATGGCTTGGCAACTGTATTAGCCAATTCCCTCAGGATGCTCAGTGCATCTCATGAGGTCTCATGGGCTTGTGTATATACAGGTTCCTCAAAAGGTTTTGAACCCCCCCAGGCCCTGCTTTGAGATTTGGGAAGTTCAGAGATAGGGGAAGAGCAACTGCCAGTGAAAACTGAGGCAAAAAAAGGTTAAGTACCTTAAATTTCTTCTCAGTTGTCACAAGACCTGATCTCATGTATTAGGGTGTGGAAGGTACAACTTCTTTTGTCTTCCTTTTCTGATAAACATACCTGCAGAAGCCCTTCTTATTACTCTTCAGACCTTTTGCCAAATTTAGCTCCAGATGTGCCTTGGTTTTCTTCACCTCATCTCTACACTCCCAGGAAGTATCTTTATATTCTTCCTAGGATATGTCCCTGCTTTGACTCCCTACTCATTTCCCTCTTGTGTTGGTTTGACCAGGAGGTCCTTACTCAGCCAGTTACTCAGTATTTACTTTTAAGAGTGAATCTTGTACCTTCTCTATACATCGCACCTTGGTTAGCACCAGAGGGTTAATCTCAGAACATACGAATCTTTTTCCTCCTTGGTGGAAGTACAATGGAAGTTGGGTGGCAGGGGGGCACCCAACAGACCCTACCGATTGACGTGCATTCAGCCTGTGGGAGAGGCTACCTTCAGTCTAAAATAACCCCCCCTAAACATTCACAGCATCAAAGTCAAATTATTCCCAGAAGCTCCTTCACTCTTCAGTTTCTGTCCATTAACACCAATATTGTAACGTGGGCATAATCTACAAGGTACCTTAGTGGTGAAATTGCCTTTCATTGGCTTTGCATTTGCTCCTCTCTCTTCCTTCCCAAGTTCACACTATTTTATTTTTGTTGTATGGTATATTGATATAGGAAATTATTTCTGACCATAATAACAAAAAAATAATTAAAAGAAACCTGAAATAGTGTCAGATTACTGCTATTTATTGTCTTTCCTGTAGAAACTAGAGAGGCAGCTGTGCCCAGGAATCCCCTTTATAAGGCAATGTGCCCAATATATCTGGGACCTGAGTGAGACATTTACTCATGTTTTGGATATTGCCAAAAAAAAGATTGTAAAACCCCAACATGGATAAAATACAGCCTGGAGAAGAAAAAAAAAATATTAAAATTACAAAAAATTGTTGTTATCTCATTTTTAGAAAGGGGACACTGAGGCATAGGGAGGATAGGCATAGTAACCAGAAGGACATGGATCACTCACACACACAGAACAGTTTTATGGTATTTTGTGTGTGCCTTAGCAACACCATCAAGGAAAAGAGGAAAGATTTTTCTTCCGTCAGTATAGATCTCTGTTGTGTTATAACCTTGCACCATCACAGTGAGAATGACAGGACTATATGATCACACTAAATAGAAAAAAATAGATAGCTAAATTTTGTCTATTAAATCAATTTTTTTTTATTCCAAGTTCATAATAGTATCAGTATTGAATCTGATCTCCTGGATAATAATTGCAAGAAAAGTATTACACCAACAAATGTGCCTACCAAAAGTCTCTGAATGACTGACCAAGGTAAATGGAGAACTTGGCTATTAGGACTTTTCACTGTGTAAGGACACTCTCAGTCAGTTAAGGGGTTAAACAAAAAAAGGCATATGAAGAGCTAAACCCGACAGATTAAATACTGTAGCAAAAATCTACCAAAAGTAAGAAGATTTTTTGGTAGTTTTTATTTTTAGTTACATGAAAGGAAGAAAAAGAAATTTTTGAGAGGGAGTAGGTTTTAAAGTAAAGCTTGATAGGATGTGGGGTTTCTTGACAAAATTTTTTTGGCAGAAATTCTCAGTCAGTTTAAACATTTCCATTGAGAACATTGGTTATAGAGAAGAAGAAATGATGCTTCAGAATTCTTATTGAAATGAGAGAAAGAGAAAGCTAGAGCAGATCATATGTATCTGTCCCCTACTTTTGTCAGGGGATATATTTTTAAACCTTGCAATGATTATATTTTAATATAATACCCATGCAAAATAAACCAGGGAAAACTGAAAGACATTTATTTCTCTGTTACTCCCTCTAGCAGCCTTCTGGCCAGGGTGCTGGTCCAGAATGGGAGAAGTGCAGAATGAATGAAAGTAAGAACTTGCATCTTTCCCATCGCAAATGAAAAATTCATCAGTTTTGAGCTGTGTAGGAGATGTTATGGATTTAGATAGGGAGAAAGAAGAAAAGGCTCTGCTTCTGTATATGGAAAGAGTTTTATAACATTTGAGAGTTGAAAACTGGTATATGGAACTGCAAGGAACAATGACAAAAGCATTTTAATTACTGTATTTAGGTCATACAAGTTTAACTTGAGGTAATTGTAGTTTATAGTTTTATATGGTACTTTATGCACTTGTTTCCTACTAACTGGAAAAGCAGCTCTCCCTTCCTCAAAAATGAACAATTAAACAAACAAGCGAAACCAAACCCAAACACTAAAAAGCCATCACCCAAAATACCAAGCCAAATGACCTTTAGGGAAAGAATTGACTGAGTTTTCCTATGCACACTGAAGTCAGCTCTAAAAGTCTGTTGTTTTTTTCCGCCTTCTCAGAGCTGGAGGTTTTAAACTATGGTTTAGCCCCAACCTCTAAAATAGCATCTGGGAATGAATAAACTAAAGCAGTCCATCTCATGCTACTGAGACTGGCAAGGGCATATTTGAAAAAAGCAAACAGGAGAAAAACAAGCATCAGACCTGCAACAATCTTGACAGCATACTACAACTCTGATAGGCAGTCTGTGCAGAGGGGAAAGTACAAAGACAGTTACAAATGGCAAGGTGCACATTTATGAATACCAATATAATTCCCCTTCTGCTCTATCATCTTCTCAAGGTGCTGTTTTTCAAATAACCATTTTAGAAGCAGCTTTATAATTGCTTTCACTTTAAATACCTAAATTAAATACACATATATAAAATAAGGAACATTTGTCTTGCACCTTTTTCAGAACCATGGCACTTTTTAGAGTAGCATTGCTGATTTATAAGCAATATGACTGATTTTAAGTCATATCTATGATTTATAAGCCAGACTTCATATACTCTGGGTATTAAGATCTATTTTATGAAACCCAGTTTATTTGTTAAAAAGGACTGATTTACTAGGCAGATTTATTAATCATGGCTTGGAAATTTAAACCAAAGTCTTGGTTTAAAGTTTTATATTTATAAATTAGATTCTTAAATCAAATTTCAATTTATACATAATGGGACTGGTTCTAGAGATGTGCAAATAGTAATATATCCAACCCCACTACTACCTGAAGATAACGATCCTGCTTTCACAATTAATTTGTTTATTCACATTGATGAAAAAATCCTATCATTAATCAGATGGATACAATTTGGGAAGTGCTCCATATCAAGGAACTAGGCAGGAAGAAATACTGACTTTTAGGCAGGAAATGAATAGCCTAATCTGAAATATTGTAACACTCAGATTTTGAACTCTGCTTTTTCAGAGTTTTCAAGTTGCTGAGTCCATACCCCACTGGGACTGTTATTACCACTCCAGCAAGAGAGACAGCTTTCATTTGCTGTCATTTGTCCCTTTCATGTTCTGAAAGAAAACAGAAGTGATATTAAATTCCACCTTCCCAACTTCACTCCTAATAATTATTCACATTTTTTTCACACCATTTTTGTATGTTTCATATTTCTTTCATGCCCAGAAATGCCAAGCCCCTGGAAGGAAGGACATACCAAGTGCTTGAAAAGTGCAAACAGCCATGACCAAGATGATGTGTATTTGAACACTTTACTTTTTAGTCAAACTCATCTATCTGAAACAAATTAATAAAATTCTAGAAATACTTTTCTGCCTCATTATGCATAGACATGACTTGAAGTGTCAGGTTTAGATAAGCTGAAAGCAATATGGCTGAAAGGTATATTTTCTAATCAACTTCCTGAATAATCTTTGACTCCAGCCATAGCAATATATGTAATCAGTATATGAAACCTACCATACCAATTTGTCCAACACACTGAAAGTTTGTCTTTTAATTCTTTAGCAGTGTCTTGCTGTGTTAACCTTGACCTGTTACTTCCTGTTAAGTTCCTAGTTCTGAAAGCATGTTGCCTTCAAGTAAAAAAAATAAAACAAAACATCCTTGAGCTTGACAGAGGAAGCTTTGAAATGTTTCTGTGGGCTTGTTCTATACACTCTGCATCATAGTTTCTTTCTGGATGTATGGTGACACGGTTCATAAAACCTTGTTGGCCTACTTATATCCATGGGACTAAACAGAAATCTACAATCAGTGTGAAGTCTGTGTGTCATGCATCAAAATCAGAGATAAAAGCTTCTTAAAATACTGGGAATCAGACTGCTTTTCATTTTGCTTTGTAGACAGACTTGATACACAGAAGGATAAAATGCCTTCTGTTGTGATGCTTTCCTCAGATACTTTGTACCTTGCGCCAAATAGAAAAACATGGGTAGGTAATGTCCTAGGGACTGGTTGATGGGGGATAGTTTGAGTGGCATAGCAGAGTCCTTTTCAATCCAGCCTCTTTCAAAACATCCTTCAGTGAGCATGCTTTCCTTTTGTGTTTGTCCAGGTTCTTCTCCTTTCTCTGCAGAAATCCCGACACATCTGTTCAATAGCCCCACCTCCAGCTGAGAGGAAGGTAGTGATGGATTGCAGAATCCTGTTCCACATTCTGTTAATCTTGGCATTGCCTTCCTCTTCACATTCAAAGTACAGTAACTGCAGGTTGATTTTGTTCCACCATTTCATCCTCCTGTAGTATAAAACAAAATTGTACTACTTTGGTTTGACTTGAACCAACAGTAAGGTCTTTGAACCATTCTTTTTGGAGATGAGCTCTTGAAGTATACTGCATCCTAAGTAGGAGGCAATACAGGGCCATAGCGGTGAACATACCATCTTTAGAAGTTCAGAATTTGGGTGGCACGTACACACTTGAGACTTAGGGGCAAATTTAGTTCGAGTTGTTTTGTGAAATATGGTATGAAAGTTTTCAGGAACACTTCCCTCTGACACCTGCAAAATGCCTCTGATACCTCCTTTTGAAAGAGGAACATGGAATTGATTCGACTGTTTTCTACTGGCAGTAAATAAAGAGTTGTAGAAGAACTGGCTTGAATCTCAGATTTCTCCATAACCCAGCTGCAAACTCCAGTACAAAATGAACTCTCCTACTTCTTCAGCTTTTATAAATCTCTTAATAGCTCCTTTTCTCAAATTATCTGTTTGTTACGTAAAAGTTTCATGGAACTGGTGATATTTGGAGATGTGGTGGTGACCTCCTGAGTCACTGTGAAGAGGCAGAACATTTTGCCTGATTGATGCAGAGTTCTGAACCTACTAGCAGTCTGGCAGTCCTCTCACAGTAGTAAGATTTCTGTTGGCACCCTGAAAATAGAGAAAGGAGGTGAAGAAAGCAAGAGTGAATGAGAGTGAAGAGTGAATTAATGAAAGAAAAAGGAGAATAGCAAGGGAGAACATAATACAATCTTTTCCCTGTTTACATAAATGGGAAATTATTCCTTGAGTACATCAAGGAATGTAAGGTTGAAGGGGTAAGTGCTGTTTTTTAATGAAGACAGTAGACGTAAAGGATCTATTAAAAGAAGAAAATTACCTCCCGACTCCACTACAAGTTAGGCAAATACTAAAGTTTATAGATAAAATTGTGATTTAGCCATATATATATCTACAAGTGCACCAGTCACTAAGATTTAGTAGTTAATTATTGGGATTAGTCATAAAACACCTTTCTCCAGTCAGAACAAGGTCCACAGAGCCTGCCACAGTGTTAATTAAGAAGGGCATGTTCTCTATTTTGGAGCTGTAAGTGAACAGGGACAACAGGAGAGGAGATTGCAGAGGGATCTGCTATCAAGAGGAGAACCTCTGAGTTTCTCACAGAGATAGCTCTTCTCTTTCCTGAATGTACTCACCCTGTCACTTTTCCCTATATATTGACATATAAGGAGGTCACTCTTGAAAAGACCTCAGGTTTCAGATGTACTTAAAAACAGTATTACTGAAGACAGCAAGATTGTGGTACAGACATTTGCTCTTTTGTCTCTCAAACCCCTAACTTTGTCACTGTTTTAGCTGAAAGGAACAGTGAGTTTGAGCTACTAGTTACCATGCCATCACTATCAACTTCTTACATACTGTGGTGAGATACATTTCAATGAGAAACAGAGAGAGACTTTGATTTATCATGAAGGAAAAAGACAAGACGAAATAAACATTAAAACCATCACATGAAAAAGACAACTAGTGAGTGTGATGTAAATACCTGGCAAGAGTAATAAGGTAAATCCCAGAGGATAAAAATATAAGGAAATAAAAGTGAAGAGAAATTCTGGTGGAAGCACATATTAACAGAAGAAAGATATAAGTGCATAAGGTAAATATTGGGGAGAAGAAGGCAAAATAACAAAGAAAGTGGTGAGGGAATAGGAAAATAATAAAGTATATGTATGTCAACTGGATATAATAAAACAAATCACTAAAGTAAGACAAATATTACTCTAATAGAAAGGGAAAACTATGACAGCTGCTGGGAATAAAGGAGAGACTTGAAATAAGACATATATTGCAAATATGGCCAGCAGACTACTACATAAGGCTTAATGCAGGCAAAGTGAAAACAAAAGTAGAGACATATTTTAAATTAGATAAGTGAAGCTGTGAGAGGTTTGACTTATAGACATTTGATTATATAAGTGAGAAAATATCCAAAATTTAGACTGAAATAAATGTTTCAGGAGCAGCTTGAGCTTCCCTGAAGTTAGCTCAATGTTTTCCAAGCTGTGATACAGTGTGAACATAACAAAAAAGGATTTGCTTATTTGTAAGATTGGGAAGGAAATAAAACAAAGCATGTGTGATCTGAAGTGTTTCACTGAAATATTGTTCTCTATGCTGAGTATGACTCCCGCACAGGACTCATAAATACTTACCCTGCTGTTGCAGTGTGTTATTTATTTTATGTTAGTGTCCAAAGGGAACCATAAGGTCAGAGCTCTTATTGCTCCATGGGCTATTTACAGGCTTCTGAATGTGTGGGTGGTGAGGAGGGTCCCAAATGCACCAGAAGACTGGCTGGGCATTCAAGCCAGCTGTAAAGAAGCTTAGTAAACCAGGAAAAAATGTATAACCTCAGTAAGAACACATATTGTGTGAGAGAGCAGTTGTACAGTTTAATGGTGCCAAGATTCCTAAAATCCATGCTCTAATTTTGATCTGGTTTAGGAGACTTTTAAAGTCCTTGATGTTTCTAGGAGCCTAACGAAAGGAAATGGCCACAGATGATCAATTATGGGCAATCGGGGCAGTCATACCAGAGCTCTTGGAGCATACCCAGCTGAGCCTGATCCTTTTCAGTGGCAGAAAACACCAAGACCAAGATCTTTCCTGGAGTCAAGTGGCTTGCCCAAAACATATACAGTCTTTCTCCTAGCAAGGATTAATCTTTGTCCAAACCTTTCAGGAGGAAGTCAGTTTTGAAGTGACAAAAGGAAAGGACATAATCCTTCAAAGTATCAGAGCTAGCAGGAATAGTTTTCTCAATTGGAGGCTAAGAAAAAGATCAAAGCATGAGTTAATGCTTCTTCCCCTTTCTCCCTTATGAGCTACCAAAGACAATTGTACAGCAAGCTGTCTGCCAATTGTGCTTGCAACCAATAAATTCAATAAAATTGTCTGGTTCACTAATTTTTTGTGTCTTATTTGTCTTAATCCAATAGATAATGAATCTGAACTTGTTCTATGCTGTCAGCACATAACAGCATGGAATGTAATGCTGAATAAGTGTTGGGAACAGGCCTGGCTCTGACAAAACCCCTAAGAGATCTCCAAGCTGCTTTGGTTTTGTCCAGGAATATTTTCATGACCTCAGTTCTTCCCACTCTTCCCTGAGTTCAATCTGTTTTTCATTTAAAAGGTCTTAAACACCCAAAGACCTGTTTGCTCAGTATATGCTGCTTCATATCAGTGTTGCTCAGACAGCTGAGATTCAGCCTGCAAGCCAAAAGCTGCAGAACCTGTGCTTCACTGTTGGTCCTGGCATGCCTCAGCACACTCAGGAAGAGCAGATCCAAGTCAGTTTGGACCAGGGTGGGTCAGAAGATACATAGGGTAAGCAGCAAACAGTATCACTTGTTTTCTTTACATGTGTTTGTCATTATGTGCAACTTGCCCCCAGTCATCTTTTGCATCAAAATTACTTTGAGATAAGACAAAGATCTCCCCCCTTTCTCTTTTTTGGAGAATATTTCAAAAGCCTAGCAGTTGAAGCAGTTACCTAAAATGCAAAACTGGGTACATTTACACATCTTTCTCTGGTTTGTAGCAAGGTCTTCACCTGCAGTCTTATCCCATTCATTAATGTAATGACTATTGGGTAATCATTTCCCATTCACCCTTCTGTAAGATGTGTACCCCCCACAGTTACTCAGAAGGACCAGCCTCTTCTACTTTCTCTCCCTTAGCTTAGGTAAACTCACCTACAAACACAAGTCCACCTATCATCTCTGTATTAATTTCTCAGTTCATACATATTTTCTGAAGTCCTATGCATATCACTGGAATCATCTTCCTAAGTTTTAGCTATCCACAAAGTACAAGTGCCTAACTTCAGATTTATTTAATGACCAATGAAGACAAATAGACATTTCTATGGTTTAATTTATCTCTCTTATGACATGTCTACACTGTGAATCTATACTGACTAGGTCAGATTTTGAAAGAACTATGTTTTTATGCTTCCTATGCGTTTCATCCAAACTAAACCAACTCAGCTTGCATCTTCTGCTATATATCCCCAGTCATGAGCCTGCACCCACTGTAACACATTTTTGCATTATGGCAAAATCTGTATGAATAACTCCGCTCTTTCTCTTCCTCTTTTTCTTCTTTTTTTTTTCCCCTTGAGTACACACCATATTTTGCCTGTCAAAACTGGATGCAGTCAAACTCATAACATGGTATCTCTGTTACATTATCCCACCTTTTGGGTATGCACATGCAGGAAGGTCTAGGTCTTAGCAAATTAACCTGGCAAGTGGTTTGGGAAGACACTGTATAGTCATCTGGTTTTAATTGCTAATGTGATGTCACATAGTCAAATAAATGATTCCTAGTGATAGTTTGGTTTATACTATGAATTTTTCATATGGGGGAAATGCCTTTGATATAAACAATATAATTGAAAGTCCAGTTGAGCTGATACTCAGGCAGGACAGTATATTTTTAATGTCCTAAGGAGAAGGAAAAAAAAAAAAGAAAAAAGGAAAAAAAAAACCTAGAAAAGTGGAAGAAGAAACATTCTGGCTGTGCAACGGCACAGAAATGTAATGAAGACCATAAGAACTATATGGGAATCATTATCAAGAGCTTTCTATACCCATCTTTAATGTCATCAATAATTTAAGTTCTAATCCAGAAGTATTGACTAAATTTATTGTTGTGATTTCTAGGTGACTTTCACTTCTTATGAACTTCCTTATTTAAATCTTTTATGTGCCATATACTACAATATAAATGAATTCGTATTTTATCATAAAATAAAAATAACGTAGCAATCACATATTTTGCTCTTACTCCCACTGGAAGGAACACCAACAGAAGATTAAGCTTAAAAATAACTTCCCTTCCCTTCTTTTGTATCTCCACCTCAAACTGTATTTCAGCCTGCCTTTAAGACATCTATTCCTGCATGACATCTTGCCAGCAAGTTAGTTTTAACATATACAACAAAACTTACCTGTTTGCTTTTCCTTTCAAGCTATTCTTCCTCCCCATTTCTCAGCAATGTTGACAACCTCATCCCCTTCCTTGTTATTCAGCTTCGTAACCTGGGATCCATCTTGAGCTTGTCCCTCTTCCACAGCTTTGTAACAGATTGTATACCCTTTCTTAATTCATTCACTTTTCTTGATTAACTTCTCTGGTGCATGACCTTTTCTTTTTCGCTGGTTCCTTGAACCCTCACTCTTAACTACAGCAACATCTTCTGTTCTGCCATCCCTGACATCCTCATTGCCCTGCTCCAGCTTGTAAAAAGCATAGATGCTAGGAATGTCTTCTTTGCTCATCACTGTCCATTGTCATCTTTCCAACCTTTTAATCACTGTACTGGCTCCCTGTGTTCCACAGCAATAATCCACACTCCTTCTCCTTAACGTCCTTCACAACTCTGACACTTTGTATTTTTCCTTTCTTTTATCTTATATCCCTCTGCTATGCTAGACTTGTAAAAACACTTACCTCTTTAGATATTCTCCTCTTTCTGGTTACGCTGCCTTAAGGCAAGACAGCCTTTCCAAATTTTTCTACAGCCATACCATACTTTGTTTTTCAAATTCCTTTTTATTTGGATGTCCATAATATGCCAATGGAATAATGATGGCTTGGATTAACAGTATTTCATCCACATTGGTGTTCAAGTAAATCAGTATTAGGATGATCTGAGACCACTAAGATATGACCAGGTTTTCCTGTTGATAGTGATTATTTTGTTGAATATTATTTGCTCTTTACTGCTTTAGACAAATAATCTGGACCAGGGATTTTTAATACTTCTGTATGTGCCTGCAGAGCCTTACAAAATAGATTCTCAAGTAATTTTGAACTCTTGGTATTGCCATTCTATTGTGGTTTTACCAGAAACTACTCTTTGACAGTTCTTTACAATGAAGTGTGATATGGGTGAATGCACACAGAGAAACTAAGAAAGCAGGTGGAAAAATGTACAACTACTTGTTTACATGTAAAAGCACACATACATTTTGAACCCTTCTATACTGGATTTTGCATGGCAAGGATTTGGTAGCTGGAGGGCTACATGAGTGGCTTCTCTGAGAAGCTTCTCTTGTGTCCAACAGAGCCAGTACCAGCCCACTTCAAGGCAGACCAACCTGCTACTGGCCAAGATTGAGCTCTTCAGTGGTGGTGGTAGCACCTTTGGGATAACATATTTAAGAAGGGACAATAAAAGCAGTGCAGCAGGAATGGCAACCAAGTGAGAGGAGTGAGAGCACGAGAGGCACATCCCTGCAGCCGCCATGGCAGCGCAGGAGGGGCAGGGGGCTCCAGGCCCGGAGCAGAGGTTCCCCCCAGCCCGCAGTGAAGCCCACGCTGAGGCAGGCTGTCCCCCTCAGCCCGGGGAGGCCCACGGAGGAGCAGATCCCCACCGGCAGCCCCTGGAGGACCCCACACTGGAGCAGGTGGATGTGCCCGAGGGAAACTGTGACCCTCATGGGAAGCCTGCACTGGAGCAGCTCCTGGCAGGACCTGGGATTGGTGGAGAGAGGAGCCCGGGCTGGGGCAGGTTTGCTGGTGGGGCTTGTGACCCCACAAGGGACACTAGCTGGAGCAGACTGTGAAGAGCTGCAACCTGTGGGAAGGAATCATGTTGGAGAAGTTCATGGAGAACTGTCTCCTGTGGGAGGGACCCCACACTGGAGCAGGAAAAGAGTGTGAGAAGGCCTCCACCTGTGGGGGAAGGGGTAGTAGACATGTGATGAACTGACTGCAGCTCCCATTCCCCTTCCACTGTTCCACTGTGGGCAAGTAGAAAAAATATGGAGTGAAGTTGAGCCTGGGAAGAGGGCAGGGGGTGGGAGGAGGAAGGTGTTTTTAAGATTTGTTTTTATTTCTCATTACCTTGCTCTGATTTGATTGATAATAAATTCAATTATTCTTCCCCAAGTCAAGTTTGCCTTGCCTGTGATGGTAATTTTTGACTGATCTCTCTCTGCCCTTATCTCGACCCACCGGCCTTTCATTGTATTTTCTCTCATCTGTCCTGCTGAGGAGGGAAGTGATAGAGTGCTTTGGTGGGCACCTGGCATCCAGCCGGGGTAAACCTACCATATCTTCACTGTTAGAATTAACACAGAATATTTGCTTTCAGTGCCAAATCCCCTCTTCTATCTGGTAAGAGTTCAAGTGACTTCAAAGAAAGTTTGATGGCTTCTTGGAAAAATTAGCTTGTTTTTGAAAATACAGCACCAAAGTCATTGGCATGTCTACACAGACAGTAGAAGGGGGAGGATACAATTACAGTAAAGAATATTTCTCCTATTTCATCACATATTATGTCTTATGAATAAACCCCTTGAAAGATAGAATGTTAATGTAATAAAAAAGACATAAAGAAATGCCTTTAAGGAAAAGCTTCATAAATATCAGACACATTTTACTACTTCTGTTTGTATTTGTATACATGCTATATTTTCAGTGTCTGGACACTTGGGGTTATACAATGCCCATTACTTAACTAACACTAGCTCTTTGGTGATGGTAATGAATACACTAATGTAAGGCAGGCTTCACCTACAGTCAATCAATCTGATTGGCAAATCACATTTAAATAATTATTATATGCATATTAATTCTTAAATAGTGACAAAAATTAAGCAGTAAGGAATGGTGTTAATATTTAGAAAAATCAACATTTATTTGCACTACTTCTTTGCTTTGAAGCTATGGAAATTCTTCCAGTGATTTCCTGAGAATGTTTGAAAAGACTGGACATAAATAAGCTTTAGAAATGGAGCAGAATGTAATATTTGCTGCTGTAAGAAAACTGTTGGCAGTGGTTAATAGCCAGTCCCAAACCATAAAAACAAATCCCTAAAGATACTGGAGACAATTCTATCCTTGCTATGATTGTATGATTCTATGCTATATTCAGATCATGCTGTAAATTAGGCATTGTTCCTATAAATTTCTGTCATAAGACATAAGGAAAAAAAGTGTTAAAACAGTGTTATATGGGTAGCAATCTATGAAATCATAGAGAGAAAGACAAAAAGCTGTCAACATACTCCAGTCAAGGAAAGAAAAAGCTAAAACAAGCAGTGTTATCTGTGAGTACAGTTAGGCTGGAAAATATAAAAGGTATTGCTGTTTGAACAGTGACGTTTTAGAACAGGATGGGTGAGAAATCCTAACCTTAAGACTGAGGTTGTAAGGTTTATGAAAGTTACTATATGATACATAATACCTGCAGGAGACAGGAATGGAAAATAATACTTAAGAATTTTATACTCAAATATTACTCTGTTCCTAAATGAGATTACTAAACTAAAAGCCAGTCTCTGGTTGGTACAGGGCCTGAATTTAACGAAAACCACTTTAAATATCTGCACCAGGAAGCTACTGTTTTAATTTTTCTTGACTCTAGGGGTCTGTCTTCTCTCTTTCTGTGGGGTGGAGAGTCACAGAAAATTCTAGTCTTGTGGCATGGTGTTAATCTGACAGTTGCAGATGGTCATAAACTCTGATAAAGTAACAGCAGTACCTCTGCTTTTCTAAGGACTAGGGTAACTGTGGCCACTAATGAACACAATGAGAAATAGTTCTCTTATGTTTTGAGATACTAAATTCATTATAGATACTGCTATAGTCTACTATTCAGATATTTATCAGCAATTACTCTGGGTCCAATACAAAAATGAATCGGCTTGATTAAAATAACATTATTCTAAACAGTGAACATGACAATTAACTTCATTGCTTCCCTTCATTACTGAGAGAAACTGTGATGGTCCAGTTTCCCACTGTATGTCATCGGTACTTAAGGAAAAAATGGTCTCCGTCTTTCTTATAGGACTCCACCTTATAATCTTGGGTTTACCAAGTTGATGGGTAAATAATTTCTATTCTTTGCCTTCAGTTTTTGTATTATTGTTATTTTCTACATTTTCTTATCTTCATTTCAGTAAACTAGAACATTACAGAAACCTTAGTATTGCATGAGGGTTAGGAAGCTTAATTAATGTATTTTTATATTTCTCCATTAAAGAGGGTGTAAACATGTAAATTATTAAATATTACATCACACGTTAAAGGCACCCACATTTCTTCTAAACATATACTGATGTTTTATGTTATACATGAACACTTAAAATGACTTTGACGGGTGCTGAAAGACATGGAGAAGTAACTACTCAGTGCTTGGAACAGATAAAAATCTGGTAAAATATTAAGTTGAAATGCTTTAACTGACACAGGCAGCACCACAAAGCAAATTCAATGGACTCATCTGTGCCCCTGATAATAATAAAAATGAAAGAAGCCACTGTAGCTGTTCCCAGAATAATAAAAATCATAAACATATATCGTTTAGGAAGTTTCTCATTTGGAACTGCAGGTATTCATATGAATATATACTTGCAAGTGCACATCCACCAAATTCACTGAAATATCATCTTTTCCTCTGGCCTGTGTTAGGGAAGGCATATATATCAAACACCATTTCACTCCTTCTGCAGAGACCATAGCTTGAAGCAAAGTAGTTAAAAAACCACCCTAAACCTCACTTTGCTATGCAGAAAGACACTAGAACTAAATATTCTCATCCCAAAATAAGCATACTAAAAACTGACTTTTACAAAAAGTGAAATCAGAACTTCAGATGACTTCAGAAATGATCATAGTGTTTGAAATTCAGAGGGCAAATGGTAGAAATATTTCCTGTTAGAGCAAAAAAAGTCTACTGTACCAGGACAATAGACTATGCAAACTTAGCCATCTCTGGAGTCTGAGGTCCTTAACTGTTATATCTAAATATGTGTCTCTCCAATATTTTCTCTGGGCTCCCTTTATAGAAAAAGGTATTTTCAGATATTATTTATCTGCCTTTTTTTTTATTTTATTTTGTGTTATGTGATAAAAACTTAATCTGCACACCCAGAAAGAAACTCAGAGAGGTAATGGCAGGTGGAGAATGAAAAGTACTACCTCACCCAGGCGCATCACAGGAGCCATCAGCCCATCAGGGGACCGTGTCCACAAACCCAGAGGAGCACAGTGGCATAATGTCAGGTGGAGGGAATACAAATTATGGACTCAGAAGGGACACCCTGACCAAGCCCTTTCCAGGGCTGTCCCAGGAAAGCCTCAGTCCCAGTGTCCAGGCATGAAACCTGTTAAGGTAAGTTAACAGGAGCAACTCTCCAGAGCAGCTAATCTTCATGTATCAACCCACAGCTTGGCACAGGCAAGCCTGATATTATCCCACTGCCCCTTCATGTCCAGTTTAAAACTCTGTCAATGAGCTCTTCTATCTCATGAGCAACGACTCTCTTCCCATCTTGTGAAAGGTGAATCCCATCTGATGCCAGAAAGCCTGGCACCAGCCATGGAGCCATGTATTAATAGATCGTGTATGTCTGATTCTTCCAATATCACTGCCTGCAGCTGGAAGGATAGAGGAAAAAATAACCTGTGCTCCAGACTCCATTACCAACCATCCCAAGGCCCTGGAAGTCTCTTGATTGTCCTTGGACTACACATTGTAGCTTCTTCACCACCCACATGGAAGAGCAATCATGGATAATAGTCCAGGGCCGTACCAGACTGGGATGTTTCCTAGTGATGTCCTTAACCTGGGCCCCAAGGAGGCAAAAGACTTCTCTAAAAGGAGGGTCTGTCTGGCATATTGGACCCTCTGTTCCCATCAGGAGGGAGTCACCTACATCTATAACCCATCTTTTCTTCTTCAGAGATGGTTATGATACAGGGCAACACCTGTTGTGTTGCGATGCCCTGGCAACACCCCTGATGTAGATCAACTATCATCCACATCATCCATTAACTGGCTTTCCACATCCAGAACCTCATACCTGTTGCAGAGAGGCACCTGGCAAAGAGAGGTGGGCAAGGACGGGGTTCACCTGCTGCCTTGAGCATGGAATTGCCTCCATTCACTCCTTTCCTTTAAGCCACTACCTGCACCCCAGCAGGGGGAGAGTACAGGATCCCCTTGATCTTGAATTTTTTCTGGTGGCTGTTTCTGTCTCAGGGAAGACAGTGCATGGTTCCACCAGTCTATCTTTCTCAGACTCCCTGGTGCTCTTTAACCTTCCTACTTCCTCTCATAGCTAAGCCGCCAGGCTGAGCAGATCATCCACCTGGTCACACCTCACGCAGCTGTTCTCACTACTGCCATCTGTTATCAGTGAAAGGCTCTGGCACTCCCAGCAGGCAGACCTGGACAGCTGCGTGTTTTCCTGGGAGCTCTGTTTGGGGTTTCTACATCCATTCCGGTGAGTGCAGAGGACATAGCTTTCTCCCTTGTGTATACCATAGCTAAGCTCCTTCTGAGAGGGTGATGACCACCAATGGAACCTACCGCTTGAGCTGGTATGGTGACTAAGCCCTTCTGTGCAAACTGCTGCACCATGCCTTGGCTGACATGCTACACCCTGTTTGCCTGCCTCTGGTTGCTTGTGGTCCCTAGGCTGCTTTTTGTAGTTGTGCAGCTGGGTTCCTCTGGCGATGCCTAGGCCTCATCAGTGTCTCCTGAGAGAGCTTCTGGCTCCTGGAAGGTCTCTCTGCTTCCCTGGAATTTCCTGCCTCAGAAAACCCCCTGTGTGCCCAGATCTGCTGCTCTACTGTGGATCAGGCCAGCTCTGGAGCCGCTCCCCTCAGCAACTGACAATTTCTCTCTGTTTCTGTGTCTGCAATTCACATTGTATCTCATAATCAAGAAAAACAAATATACCATTCCTATTTTGTATTGCTCTGTTCAAGGTAGTCTCATTACCACCTACTCACCCTTTTTTTAGAGTCCCAGAATGATTGTAGTTGGGAGAACATCTAGTTCTACCCTCTGCTCAAAGCAAGGTAAGCTACAGCAGGCTGTGCAGGATCAAATCCAATTGGGTGTTGGATAGCATTAGGAATGGAGAACCCACAAATTCTCTTGGCAATCTGTTCCACTGCTTGAGCACCCCCACAGTTTAAAAAAAATGTTTTTTCTGCTTTAAGGGAATTTCCTGTGTTACAGTTTCTGTCAGTTGCCTTTTGTCCTGTCACTGGATACCACAGAGAAGAGTCTGGCTCTATCTCTTTTACTCCCCCCCAGCCTCAGGGGAGCCTTATCTACGTGTACAAATAAACAAGAGCCATCCCTTCTCCAGGCTGAACAGTCCCAGCTCTTTCAGTCCTCATCCTGTAACGACCTTCATGGGCCTATGCTGAGCTTGCCTCATTAAATCCATGTCTCTTTTGTGCTGTAGACCCTGGCACTGGATCCAGCATTCCAGTGCTGAGGAGAAGGGAAGGATAACCTTACCTGACCAGCTGGCAACAACCTTCCTAATGCAGCCTGGCTTGTCATGGGCGACCTTTGCTGCAGGTGCATATTGCTGGGTCATGGTCAGCTGCTTGTCTCCCAGGATCCCCAGCGCTTCCTCTACAAAGCTGCTTCCCAGTCAGTCAGCCCCCAGTTGTGCTAGCTTATGGTATTACTGCTCCAGAGGCGTAGGACTTGGCATTTCCCATTGTTGAACTTCATGAGGTTCTTGTTAGCCCATTTCATCAGCCTGTTAAGGTGTCTCTGAAAGGCAACATTTAAGTCTGGTGTATCAACCACTCTTCCAGATTTTATATCCTCTGCAAACTTGCTGAGGGTGCACTTGGTCCCATCTTCCATGTCATTAGTGAAGATGATAAGCAGTGATGACCCTATTATCAACCCCTCGGGATACACCACAGGTGACTAGCCTCCAGCTGGGTGTCTACCCACTGATCGCAACCCTTTCTGTTGCATTTGATCACCTACTACCTTCCACCCTTACAAAGTCCTGTCATATGTTCAAAGTTTGGAGCTCAATAGGGAACAAGTTGTTAACAGGATTCCAGATGAACATCCAAGTGTCACCATTATCTAAATAATTGTTAGTGGAAAAATGATCACATTTCATAATGATGCTGTACTTAAAATACATTGATAAACAGTGGTAAATCATCTATAGAAACATGAAACACAAGGTGCCTTTTGGAAAAAGCATAGTATCTTCTAAGTGTTCCATCCCTGCCAGAGACCACCAGGGATTATTCAGGATAATCATGGCATGTCACCGAATTTCAGTGTCCTTATCAGTGATTTCAGGAAATGATGCTTACATTTTAGGCACAGATCTCACAAGAAATCTTTCATTAGTAACTCCTAAGTGATTTGACATTCCTGAAGTAAAATCATCAAGTGATTAAGAAAAAAAAAAAATAATACTTGGACATGGGTACAGTCAAAGAGTGAAGGATGTAGAAGCATCTCTTCCCTTGTTTTGCAGAACTTTAAATTCTGCCAAGTGGTTTAAATCTCTGTTTACAAAATGCAGTTCTCACACTGTCTCATTTCTAACCAGTGCTGCTTTATGTGCTTGTCTGACTGACTTGAGAGGACAGTGGGGCAATGCCTCTGCAGAACTTTTCAGTGTTTTAGTTTTGTAGGAAACAATTGTAAGTGGCACTGTGTCAGGTTAAGACAGAAACCAAAGGGAATGGAGTTTTTCCTGTCTTTAAGGGGATGTTGTACTCTGAATCAGATTAGGACCATGACTTCAGTGTAACAGCAACTGACCTGTGAAAGTGTAAGAAAGATGTGGGTGGTCCTGCAGTGAGAACCCTCAGAAGCCGGGTGTCAAAGTGGAAGGATCAGCATTCACAACTGCATAGTTCTCTGATCTTTGCAAATTAGTAATTTACAAATATAGGTCAGTAAAAGATAGAACTTTCTCCTTCCTACTGGGTCAATCTGGTAGAAAGAACAGTTTAAGTATATGTTATTTTGCTTGTTAAACCATGTATTATTCATAAATAATAAATCAGGTTTTTTAAACTCAGCTACATTTACAACTCTTCAGTACCAGTCACACTTAACATATGTATCTTGAGAAAATGATATTTATAAAATCAGTTTTAATAATGTTGCTGCAGGAGTAAGGACAGGGTATAACAACAGAAATGAATTAAAAATGCTCATGCATTATTAATACTGAATATATAATGTCTATCAAGGAAGTAACTGCAATAGTTTAATAAGATACCATTCTATGGATATTGATGTGTCAATAACTCTCAAGTGATTGGTATATTCATTCATACCTCATTAAAGATTTACTGGTATTTAATTCCAAGTAAACTCAAATATGAAACACATATCTGGAAAAAGAGGTAAACTTTTAATAATATCTCCTTATTTGTTTATTTTTAATATAATATATCCTGTAATACTTCTGTAGCAATGTGTTTGTCACTCAGACTGAAATGTTCATAGTTTATTAAAGATTTATTGCTGTTTCATCCCAGAGGAACACTTGCATGATATGCATTATAGAATTCTAAAGAGTGCAAAGTGAAAACAAAGAATAACCCTATTCATTAATATGTTATTGTGTGATTTTAAAGTATGACACTAACTTTGGGACATAGCATTTATTGACTGAAAATGGGATAAATGCTTTTCATATTTTATTAAATTTTCTGGGGAATTTCATTGCTGAGCATTGCTGAGCCTGGCACTACTGACTGAAGATCCACTATGCCCATTTATTTTGGATAGAGTACCAAAGCAGCAGGGTAGTTAATGCCATACAAGAAAATCTGGTTTGCTTGTAGTACTCTAAGCTAAGGGAGTGGATGACATTCAAAGGAAAATTGGCAGTATGCAGAAGAAAGGGTGTAAGCAGGAGAGATCTAAGTTAACTTAATTCCTGTTGTGAAAATTTGCAAATGCTGAACTGCAGCTGAAAGACAATAATATACAAGATTCTGATACAATCCACTAATAGAAATGGAGACACCAAAATACTCAGTTTGTGTCATGGGTTTTCAGGATGCAGTAGTGTGACACAAAGCTTTTTATGGGTTCTGAAATTAAAGGATATGTTTGGTACAGCTGTGAAATGAGAGGGTCCCATACTGAAAGGTGCTTTTCATAGGTTACCATATATAACAAGTAGATTTGTAAATCTGTGTAAAGTGAATACAAAATGCTGACATTCTCCTGTGGTTGTATTTTAAATTCAGTTTTCATTCAGTTTTTAAAGACAAAAATATCTGCACCAGGTGTAAGTCAGTAAAAAGTCAGAATCTTAGTGTTTCACTGCATATTTCATTAAATATGTCAGACAGAGTTCTTTCCTGCTGTCAGCTGCCTTATTTAAATGCCTGCCTACACAGAAGGGTATGCAGTATTTCTGTATGTGTAAGATCCAAAGAAAGAATTAATATATCCCTAGATACCTTTGTGACTGTGAGAAAACTTATGTCCTTCAATGACAACAAATAATGTTTGCCCTTCAATTTCTTTTTGTAACCCATTTTAGCTGTGAATATTTGTAACTTAATGTAGATTTAATGCTTCTTCTCAGCTATCATGTATTAATTTCCAAAACACTTAGCAATTCAGTCTTCTGTCAGATCTCTGTATATTCTGAAGACTCACTTTAAAAAAAAAAAAAAAAGCAAAGAAGAATTGTAAGCATCAAAAGTTAAGTCTGAAAAAAGCAGTTTTACACAGTTTAGCAGTCTATAAAAATACGAGTAAGCAGATATTGTAAATCACTAATAGAATATTGAAACTTTTCAGAACATAATGTAACTAGGCGAAAAAGTACTGGAGTTATAACTCCTAGCAAATCTTTCAAAGCAACCTCAATTAATCTTAATTTTTACTGTAACATTTATCAGAATTAACGCACGAAAGATTATATATGTGAGCTATTTATATGATAATGAAATTGTATAAAATCTGCACTATGCACAAATCAAGGATTTATATTTGCTTCCTTTCTTGCTGTGTTTATTTTGCAATATCATAATTTATTTTCATATGCTATATTTATGAATTAGGAAAATCAATCTATAGGAGTTTTTATCAATAGAAGAGACCGTACCATTAAGACTTTTATAGTTCCCAGTGTAACCACACATCAGCTGTGTCAGTTTAGGTAAGTGATAATCTACTTTGCTCTCTTTTTTTAAACTGTAAAATGGGGGGTTTGCTTCTGTCCCTGTCTAATGCATTCAAAAAACATTATGAGGATAAAAAAATTCAGAATGGCTTTATAGCTTTCAGGTATAGTGCTGATGATTATATATATAAGATTAGATAGGTAAAGCACTATTATACATATTTTTAATTTTAAAATATTGTATATATCACTTATAATAAGTGAAAACTGCTCTATTTTAAGAGCATTCATGCATTTTTCTGTTGTAGAAAGTGTGGAGAAAATTAGTGCTCAGGTTTTGTTTCACACATGAACTGCATCAACTGAATGCAAACAGTGTAACAAATTTTGTTGATAATCATATTAACATAATCTGGGGAAAGCTAAGATATTTGTAGTTATTTTGGTTGTCTTACCAGCTCCTGGGGAGGTTGTAAAATAGATCCAATGAATGAAACTAAAAGAGGAAATTTCCAGAACAAACTCTCTGTTCATTACCTGGGCAGTTGGTAAACCCTGCTGGTGAGAGATTAGGCGATCAGAAAAAAATCTTCATTAGTGCTTCTAATTTTAATATTATTAACATTCTGTTGCTGTTTTCTTCACAAGAAAAAAACTTCTTAACAGACTGAAAATTTCATTTTCTTGGACCGTGCCATGTGTCTGTGCTATCAGACAATTAGCCACTAAGAAGTGATTTTTTCCTTTTCTGGTACTACTCCTGAGTGTGAGAATGTAATCTTTGTCCCTTTCTCTACCTCTTTGTTGCTACATTTTCCATATCATGCTCGCAAACTCTTGATGAAAACAGGCAATGAAGGAAGCAAGGTACAGAAGCAGACTAACTAACAGCCTCGTTAGCTTTTTACTGGCTAGCAAAGAATGGCCTCCATGCAGTCCCAGAAGTGGCACTCTTTTTGGCTAATCAGGCAGCATCATACTAACAAGAATTTGGAGAACATTTACAGTAGCAAAGAATTTAGTGACAGCTATTTTTTTCTCTCGTACAGATTTATGCAATATTTGCCTTGGTTGCTCTCTTAACAGATGACCTTGTTTTCCTCATGTGCTGCTCTCCAAATTCCCAGATAGTCATAGTGATGTCAGCAGCAGTTTCTAAGCTATTGCTTCAGAGACAGAAGAATGAATAGAGTGAAATTATCTAAATACACAGTCACTGTGTGGCCCTTCCTCCCTATATCCAGATGATTCTATTTTTTGTGCAATTTCATTGTAAAAATTATTAGTGAATCAAGCTGGTCATGGCTGAGTAAATTGTATCAGTATTGCCTGAAAAACTCTTGCTACAGAAATGCATTTAATCCACATAAACCACAATGGTTTCTTTACAATTGAATTTATGAGGACACTTGTCAAGTGCTAGTAAAATCCCAGAACCACTGAAGAAAATAATAAAGTTTTCATGGAATTAAATGGATGTAAATAAGTAATTAATTTTTAATAGTCATGTTTACTTAGTCTGGGAATAAAGTTCCATGGGAAGTGGAAATTTCCTGTTTGTGAAGTTGAGCAAATGTCTCTGAAACACACAGTTAAAGGCCTATTAAACTGAGACTGTTCCCTGCTTCTTCAAGAATATATACATTCAGTGATATTAAATTTCCCCCCCAATTTCTAATTCAAAATTTTTTATCTAACAAGATAGACTGGTATAAGGGCATTGTTATTAGAACTAGAAAGGAGGTATCTTTTGCAGATTTTTCATCATTAGTAAAGTGAATTAGAAATGCTAATAATTATATCAGACTAAAGAGATAATGTATTGCTTTCTTGAGGCAGGCTGCAATTCAGCTTTCTGTTCTTCATGGTAGGTAACAGAGATTTCTGTATCAGTGTATCATGCAATACACACCTAAGACTTTTTGCCATATTAAGAATACTATTAGGACAACTATTCTCTAGATTCTTTTGGTTTCACTGCCAAAAGACACTTACTGACAAAAAAATAAAAATAAAAATAAAAAATTATAATATAAAGAAGATGCTGTATTTGGGGTGCTGGCAGGTAAAGTATCTTCACACTATTAGAACAGTCAGTACAAGGCTTATTCTTATTGCTCAAACAAAGTTTTTGTTTTAATTAACAATATGCTTTATTAATTAATTGACAAAATTGACTTTGCTCCTAGCTGACAGATATAACATTCAGAGAGCACAAATCCTTTACTTCAGATACTTAAGATACTTACAATGTTAATATTTTAAATCTTACAATCCTTCTCACAAAACTTTTAATGGAGGAAAAGTATTACCTCTACCAGTTACATAGAATAACATTTAGAAACATAATAGGAAAAAGTCAAAGTACTTGTAATGTAATAAGTCCTTTCCTTCTCTCTCCCAACATCCAAAACTTTATGTTTATCAAGACCATGTGATTTGGACAGGTATTTTGTAAGTTTACCCTGATCTACGATTTTACAGCTACAAGAATATCTTAAACCAGAGTAGAGATAAGCAAAATAATCTTACCTCAGGTGCTGTCCTGTTATTCAAGTGACTGCATAATCTGAAACACCCAAATTTAGGAATGTAAATCCTTTGTTTTCTCTTCACCACACTTGACAATGGAGTGTCCTCATAAATTATAAATTAATATAATAAAATTATATATGTAATTGTATATTATACATATTATATATATATTCTGCTTAAATTTTTGGTTGTTATTCTTAAAATTGGTGTGAAACTCATGTACAATGAAAGAAGAAATTTTAAAAACGTGTAATTTAATCTCTCTGCAAGAGATTATAGAACTCATAGTCATTGTGTTTCAGGCATTCTCACCCTAATGCACATATATTTAAAAAAACCAAACCAACATAGCTTAATCTAACCATGCTAAACTGAAGGCCTCTGACTTAAAGATAACTTGCTGAATTCACTGCATCATGAAATCTATTTCCATACTTGTGTCTTCTACAGAGATGTTTCCAAAAGTGCTTTAATTTCCTCTCTTCGCTTGTAAGACACTTTGGACAGATAGTTTCCAAGTACCAGTTTTAATCCATTAAATTTAATGACATTATTCCATTTCTATATCAGTGTCAGGCTTCAGCCTGATTTTTTTTTTTTTTTTCAGATGTATTGACTTGTTTCTTGGTCCCTGACATGTTTAACCACAGATCAACTCTACCAGCTGGTAGTAAGAATAAAGAAAATGCTTCCCTCCAGATTTTGCAAATTCAAGGTCTGACATTTCATAAGTATTCCTCTTAAATTAAATGGAGCTACATTTAATATGAAAGCTTTGTAGACTGCAAGCTTAGAATGGTACAGAATTAAACAAGCACAAACAAAAATGATCTTACGCTAGTAATATCAGTGGACTATCAGCTCTAGGGTATTGGGTTTTGGTTGAAATTATTTCATTGCTTTTTGTCAATACCAAGAAAGAGTGAACAGTGTTCCTAGGAGACTGAAAATCTGAATATTTATGAATATGGGATCAATGATTAAGATAAAAGCATTTCTTTGCTGATCACAGGCTGCTCTCTTTGGGTGAAATAATAAAACAAAATAATGTTGCAACATAAAAAAGTCAGAGATTACTGAAGGTCAGCAAATGTGCTGCAGGCATTGAATTTGATAGTCACATCTGTCCACAGGGCAGAGCACTTCCAAACAGAATTAAAAAAGGAAGATACTATAGCCATGAGGCATATGTATAACAATACCACTTACATTCATTAATATTAATTAATATTTCCATAGTTCTTTAAGAGTGAAATAAATTTGATGTCATGCTGGAACAATAACAATATTCTTGGGAATCCAGGGACAAATACCTGACTCTTGCTTAGAAAAAAATATTCTAAAATTGTGAGTTAAATGTGTCCAATGTGAGCTGGCTCACTCACCTCTGCACTCCTGAATAGAAGAAACTGTTCTGTTTTTTCCTATTTTCATAGGACAAGTAACCATGGGTAGGCTGTTGTACATATTTCATTCTAAAGTTTCACTCCCACACCATTTTAATAAATAATTAATACAACGAGTACCAAAGTGGGTACCATTGATTGCTTCTTGCTGGTGAGGAGAGTCTGGCACAAAGACTTCCCTAAAATAGTCTATTATTGGTATTTTAAAAAGTAGTGTTCTTGACTCCATTTTATTTTGTTTTTAGAATTATGTATGGACAACTCTGTGGGTTTGTGGTTATTTCTACTGATGTAGCAGTCTGACTTACTAATAAACTCATGGTTTCATCCAGCTTTTCTCCTTTTTTTTTGTTTAATCTGCTCCTGCTTATTCAGATCCATTTCCTCTGTCCTTCAGTACTCCCTCATTGTTATTATTGCATTAGTTACTACAAAATTGTTTAAGAGTTTAAAGCCATCTATGAAATTCCAGTTTGTGTACATGCAAAAATCTGTCCTCAGATAATTTTCTCACATCTCCTGCCTCCTGCACGGGTGGATGCACATAAATGAGAAGCTGTGCTGCATTCTGTCGATCATCACAGTTTCTGCATGCTGTTTGGGAACTTGTCCTAGACAGTGAATTATTAATTATCTTGCGGAGAAGTACCGTACCTGCCAGTATGGTAACCGGGTATGTCTCAGACAATAATGCATGTATTTTCACAATATTCCTGTAAAATATGTGGCTGTATTACCCCATTTTACAAATAGGTAGTTGGAGCAGAGAAAGGCCAAGAGTTTCTAATGTGGGGTGCCATATTTGACATACTGACAACATACTTATTTAGAATCTTTACTACAGTACAGGTTGTCATGTGTTCAAGGTACAGTAGTTGTGGACTCCAGTTGTTGTTACATGAGCTCAGCAATTTTGCAAATTGTCCCCTGCCAGTTCCTGTAGTAATACACGAACTATGAGGCAGTGTATTCTCTTTTTTGCAATGTAATTTCTTGGTTTGGTCCTCATGAAAGAAGAGTAGGCATATTAAAAGGAAAAAGAAAAATAGTAACATGAACAAACAGCATCACTTCAAAGCTTTCTGAAGAAATGTTTTCTCTCATTTCTATTCTCCCTGTTGCATTGATGGATTATTTCTTTTTATCAAAAAGCAAAGTATTCCATTATAAGGCATTAGAAGTATTTTATAAATACACTGTGAAAACAGTTGATATGCTACATACATCAGTCATAAATGAGTATCCAACCAGCCAGAAATATGGCAACACTAAATAAGAAAGGTGATAAATAGCTAAGTTCTTAATCATAATTCTCTGTAGCTCTTCTTTAAATCTCCTTTCTGTACTGGTAGTATTAGAGCTGCAGCTGTCAAACCAGTCGCATTATTATTTTGTATTGTTTATTTTATTTCATTTATTCTTCATTTAATCCATAACTATTATTTCACTTGTGCCAAACACATACTGTCCTGTATGCATACTGATATTAATTAGAAAATGCTTACTAACTTGTGGAGTCAGGTTTTCATTGCACATTTTGGCCTTTCCATTCATAGTTCTTATAACTCCCTTTATGTTCCCTGTGCTGTTGAACAGACACATGGCACCCATTCACTGGAGGCAGCAGTGGAGAAAAGAGGGTTCAGGGGCGAAGGAGAAATGGAAGTTCCTGCATTTAGATAGAGTGGACAGTTCCAGTAAGAATATTTGCCTTTTGTTGTTTATCTTTTTCTCCCTGTTCAGCCTTCCTGAAGCAGTGACTCATGAAGGGTAAACATTATTTGCTGCTTCATGAGAAAAGTGGCATTAGTATTTTGCTCTTCTCATGATCAAAACAGCGAAAGCAACTGTGCATAATATCCTAGTTAAGAGAATCAATGCTCTTCAGACGATAAGCATGGCAATTTGGAACTTTAAACACAAATATTTGAGAAGGTGACATAAAAAGGTACACAAGAAATATGAGAACTTTCTTTTCCAGGCAAAGATGGAGCTTCTTTGTCAGGAGGAGTCATGTTTTTAAGAAGGTTATGAAACTTGTACTTATGAAACCTTTACTTAGTGTTCAAAGGGAGTTGCTATCTCTTTTTCACTTGCTAGTTTTGTCCTAGTTTGTCAATGAGTTTGAATTCAGTATGAGACATTTCAGAGACTGCACAAAACCCAGTAGCAATATCCAGTCACCACCTTCCAAATGTACAGTCAGTATACATGCGTCTGTCCAGACGTATACATATGGCTTCTGGGATAATCCCTAGGCATGTTCTTTCCTTAGAAGCATCAAATTTCTCAGGGAGATAATCTCTGCTCTCCACTGGCTGGTGCAAGATTCAGGTGAACAGACAGCACAAGGAAGTGTATCCTGGTGTTTAGGCTCCACAACAAAATGTTTAATTGGAAGAAGAAGAAAGAATATTTTACTTCCTTGCAGTAATAATTACATCAACTGCTATGTCCCACAGCTCTTTATAGAACCTGTTAAGTGCTGAAAACCTGACTACTTCACCTTTTGGAGGACTTAAAAGATACAGCAGAATAATTTTCTGCCTCATCTTAGCAAGAAGACAAATCAATGGATAGAACAGCCTGGGACAGACTTGCCCAGTTAAAGCTTAGGCATCTGGTAGTCTGCATTTGATATGAGAGGATCACTAATTCGAAGTGTGTGCCACTGAAAATCATATAATATTCTTCACATGTTCATTTTACAGTTTCACTGCAGTAATTTAGGGAGAGAGAAGGTCATTTGAAAGTTTGCCTTTCTGTGATCTTCATCAATACATGAAAGAGTCTTGTAAGTCTTATATGAAAAATGAGTAGCTCAAGCATTAATATATTTGTAAAGAGTTTTGTTTTAGTGTGTCTAGTTGATATGTACAAAACTACTGTAAAATCTAATTTCAGCTTTTTTTCACTGGCTCTCCTAGGATTTCTTCTTTTTTTTAACCATATGTCAAAAGATCAATACGTTTAAATAAAATATTCTGCACATGCTGCCTCTTACTATTACAGTGAGTGATACATTAAAGTTACTATGAGTTGTTGATCCATCCTATAGAACAACAAATACTACCTTAAACAATATGGTTTTTTCCCCCCTTATTTATGGCCCATGTAATTTGTTGATTTTAAACTATGGAACTAAGTCAGCAATACAGTTATTTAGATATATACTCACTTCCTTGTAAGTTCAATAAGGTCATAATGGTATTTAAAGCTTTGAAGTTGTTTTGCTTTTAGTGTAAGTCACACTGATTTTAGCAAAAGAGTAATTAAATTAAGCATATCATAGATCTGCTCCTAAATATCCAAGGCAGATGGAGAATAAGGAAAAAAGGAAACAACTGAAATGACCGGAAAGAATTTTGATTCTGGGACGTGGCAAAACAAATTAGCTCTCCATTATTTTTGTAGGGTTTTTCAGTATTAATTCTAAATTTGTTAGAGCCAGGGGTGGAGTATGAAAGTAAGAATAGAAAAGAGGAGAGGAAGGAAAGGTAGCATTGTTTATGAACTTGAGTAGAAAAAAAGTGTGATAGAAGGAAAGAAAATTTAGCTGGACTTACAGAGGACAAGAACATGGTGATTCTGGGGAAGGGGGATTTGCCTGCTGACTGGGAACAGTAAGTCTTATACAGGACTTCTGTATGGATAACTAATGTTTCATTCCATTTAGTACAATTTTGTTGATATGAAAGCAATACTGACATTTTGATTGCTTTCATTTGAGATGTCCATTTATTCTTTTGCATCCATATTCATCTGAAAATTCTTTGCTGTCTGTAATCACCCTGTCATAAGAAAGGTGCAAACTCCAAATCCAGCAGCTCAGTACTTTTCTTTAGCAGAAAAGGATATAAACTAAGCTGATACAGAACAGTTACAGTGTTCAGACTGGACCATATAGACCAGCTGAAAGCCTAAGAAGAGAAGGTTAACAGGTGTGAGTTGGTAACTTGATCATAAAACATTTCAGAAGCATATATGTAAAAACTATTCCAGAACTAAATATAAACAAAAGTACGAAAGAAAATACCTTGTGCATGCATACATTTTTCCTGGGTTCATTTATGTTTAAAGATCTTCTGAAGAGAAGTATCAATTCTGCATTCAACCATGACTCTTTATATCAAGTTTTCTGCTTGATATAAAGGAAAACAAAACAAAACATCCCAGTAATTTGTCTGGAAATAAGAATGTTAGTCATGGAGTTAAAAGAAAAGGTATGAGTCACGGCACATTATTTTTATGACTGTTTTAGGACACCTAATTCTTCAGGTTAATGGGAAAGGGATTAAAAAAATCTGTAGATTTGATTTGTAGTAGGTCATTCATAGGATGCACTCACTGATGTACATTCTTTCACCCAAGAAGAAAAGTAGAGTTCCCTGGACAAGTTTCCTGTCAGTGTGAACAAGTACACTTATCTATGACATTACTTGTCTGAAAACACTGATGGTTTTCTATGTAAGAGATATTTATATAGCTGAAGGTGGTATTTGGAGACTTAGAATATTTGCCTGAGGGTAGATCTCATATTAAGATAAACATACACATAGAGCAAACTGCATGGTTTTATTCTCTTAGTCAATAAATGTGTATTTCTGTGAAGTCAAGGGCCCTGGAACATCGAGCCTATGCCCTAGATGTCACAGGCAGACCGGAGCTCTGAGGCTGCAGGCTGGGTGCCAGCACTGTACAATTATGGAAAAAAAGGTGGTGTTAGTCTAGACCAGTCTGTTGACTCTGCCTGTGAGCAACACGATAGAAAAGTGCTGCAGACTACTTAGGGACGATCTGTTACTTCAAAGTTATTTCTACTGACTACAGGAGTTAAGCCTAGCTCATGACCTGAAGCATGAGGATTTTCTCTGTTTTCACCACCTTCCAAATGCGGTTGTTTGTTAGTTACATATTTTAGCACTAGGAGGGACTATTGGGATCATGTAATCTGGATTTTTTCCTAAACCAAAAGACCTGCAGCTGTCAAGGCATAGTTACTTTGAGTCATAACAAAATGTTTAGAAAAAAAAAACATCTAAATGAAAAATCTGCCCTAGCTTTTCCTACAATACTGCATTATATTTAGTTTTCTAATGTCAGTATTCAGTCACTGACTGGTTGTGTTCCTTACTTGGCAAATGGAAGAGCCTTCTATTATCAGGACTGTCTTCTTTATCAGACATTTTAAAATTGTGAACAAGTCATCTCTTATACTCCCCTAAAAAACCTGAGAAGTCCAACCTTCTAGATTCCTTCACCATGACTCAGACTTTCTGTAAATATCACTAAATCGATCCATCAACTTGTAGAATGAACAGTGTATGTAAAAATAACAATAAAAAAGTAGCCAACTAATGTGTACACATTTTGCATGTGTACTGCTTGCTAAGCAACACTGTAAGGGGAGAGTATATATGACTGTCAACAAATATATTTTTTTAATTGATTCCTTTTAAAGAGGTATCTGTACTTTAACATGTATAAGTAGAAAAAAATATTCCACCCATCAGATCATAAGTGGTGGAAGTTGGTATGTTTTCCCTTACCTCCTTGGTACTAGGGTCATTTGCACCATTCAAGGATCTTGCCCGTCTGGTTTCCATGTTTGCACAGAATTTGTGAAACCTTAAGACTATGTGGTGTTTAACGATTAACAGATCAGACACTTACAAATCACATGCGCATCACTGAATCACTAGACTCTGTCCTCACACAACATAAACTGTGTAAACTTAATTTATCATGCAGTGAAAGTACAAGCCTGTGAGTGCTGCTGACAGAATGGTAATATCTTTGAATGCAGCCACTCTCTAATCAAACAGTGGAGAAACCCTGGGGAAAAAAAATTAGATTGAACATTTTCCATTTCAAACTGTTTTTATACACTTGTCTCACAGAATACTGCATGAGGATGGGAGCCCTTGGAATTTATTCTTATTGCAAACACTATTACAGATGTTTTTAAAAACCCACAAATGTGATAGCTGTACATAATATGAAAATGACCCATTCTTCATTTTATGCCTAAATTTCTAATTGACATTTTTCAGTCACAATAAATTAAAATTGCTGAATCCATTCCTGATTCATGGACTTCATCATTTATCTTTTACCATTTAGATTTATTGGTGGGAAAAGAAATAATCTGTTTTTCTGTAGATATTAACCTAATTTAGCCAACTAGCCAGAAATTAATTTGTTAGGGTAATAAAACCTTGACAACGAACCAAGTACAGAATATTCCCATCTCACTTGCTTTTATGGCATAGACCTGTAGCTTTTAGTACTTTTAAAATACTGTTTGAGAAAAAATAAACCATAATAAATACATTACATACCTTTTAAACAAGTAATTCTTTCAGGATGGATGCTAAAGCCCATTTATATTGTGCATCCTGGCATTAAAACTTTTGATTTAATGATTTTGTTGGGAAGGCATTTAACTGACTTTAATGTTTCTGTAGGTGATTACCTCCCTGCAATTTCTGATAGAGATTTCTTAGAGACATATACTGGTGACTTGGCACTGTGATGACAAAGGCAGGGGTTTTATAAAGCTTTCAGGCAGAACTGCTAATACAGAGAATTACAAAGTGTGCCATTCATTGTTGGTGTACTTCCACTTAGCAAAAACTCCCAAAAGCATGGCATTAAATATTGGGCTTTTTTAAAATTCTTCTTTCCTTTCTTCTTTTCTTGTTAGTGTTCTCTAGCTTTCTTGCACATTGTATGAATATTCACCTTTTGCATAGCTATGCTTAAATACGGTCCTAATCTTTTTTGGTTATTCAACTTCAAAACAAATCTTCCAGACCTCCTTTGAGGGAAAAATCATATCTTGCAGCAGATACAAGCTGAATCCAGGCCTGCAAGAATTTTGAAAACTTTTTTACAATGAAGAACTAATAGCAATCTGAATGACACTCATTCATGAAACAATGAGTGGATTGTCACTACTTCTCTTTGGGGAAGCTAGAACCAGAGAGTACCTTTACTTTTCGTATTTGATAGAGGAGAAATGTATTTATTATCAACTTTATGGAAGAGTTGGAAACAAAAAATCTTGGCTCTCATAAAACACCACTCTTCCATTTTCCTCACTTAATAGCAGGTTATAGTCAAGCTTTGAACAGTCTCCTTTTCAATGGAGCAGAAGTGAATTATATTTGGGAAGCCCACAATGTCTTCCTGTAGTTAGGCTATGGGTATGGAATGTAACAGAAATGTAAATTTCATAGTGGAAGACTCTGAAGCTCAACTGTCACTGAAGTTCTCACATAGAGAAGGGAGATCATTGGTGAGACAGTAAAAGCATATGGGTATTTCACGTTTCACTACAGTGAGCACTGAAACATTAAAGAGCCTAGAAACAATATTGGTGTGATGCAGCAGGAATGGTAAGGGATGGTTTTGTATTAGCATGCTGTTTATCCCACTTCTTGATCTTCGTTTTGACTATAAAGCATGTATTTGCCAGTAACGACATGGCTTAATCTTTAATGCGTCACTTAACAAAGAAATTCCACCAAAAATAAACCTGCAAGGCCACATAATATTCTGAGGAGCCGTGGCAGGTTTTATCCTCAGTTTTTGTACAGTTTAGGAATTGAAAACCTAGGACTGATTTACAATGTAATGTATGTTCACTTAAAAGGTACAGCTGAGTTTTAGAATTATTTCTTTTCGTTCCTATCTACTTCAGTGCAGTACTTGTTTCTATCTTTTTTTATCTGTGTCAAGTTTTTTTATCCTAGCCTGGAGGCTTCTCAGCATGGTTCATATAATAGTGATGGCTGGGGATTTTTTTGTTTTGTTTTTGCCTCTGGATGATTTAATTAATTGTAAAAGCTGTAAAGACCTTCTGGAAGCTAGTTACTCAGGCTGCTAGAAAGTATATTGTTCATATTTCTTTCTTATTATTATAATCATTAATTATAATTAATTATTAATAATGATAATTCTAATGACAATAACAACAACAATAATATTAACAATGATAATAATGATGATAATAATGTATTAATGCATACCACAACCTTGTGAACTGGTATAACTGTCTATAAGCTGGCAATATTTCATGATAGTTTTGGGAACAGCCAGGATTTCTAAAAAAAGGTGTTGCAATGTGAAAGATAGTTTTAAAATGACAGATGTTTTTAAGACTCGGAACACATAGAATTATTCACATCTGGCCCTTCCTAACATTTCCAAGAAGATTCAAAGCAAATAGAAAGGCAGGAGGATCTCATTTTATATTGCGCTGTTGTTCAATTTTCTGTAAAATCTCCTTAGAAAATACAATTGGGAGTCATGTCGGGCAACTTTAAAATACAGTGTCTGTTTAACAATAACATCTAATAATGTAGCAGCACAGATTATGTAAAAAAGTAATGAAAGATATGCAGAAATGCTGAAATTAAGAGGAAGCTTGTAGATGATAGGAATAATCCAAAATTTCTGTGACACAAGAGATAAAACATTACTTTTTTTTAATATATTTTCTTTAAGGGTCTGTATCAGAACTAAATCTAGATGCAAATATTTATCAGAAAGCTTTCAATAGAGGTAACAATCATACAAAAATGTCTTTTTTTTTTTTTTTCAAAAATATTACTGTCTGTTAAAAAACATTTTAGATTTGATTTGGCTTCATTTAAACAGAAAAGTAATTAATTAGTAGAGCATAGTTGGAACTGTTCAGGTTTTTTGTCAATTACTTTTTATTACAAATGTTTTTCTTTAGAATATCTGACAAGTAAAAAAGTTTTTTACAAAATTGTGAGATCCAACTCTCTGATTCAACCACAATGAAACAAATTAAATGAAGTCACCAGTCTAGGTCTCAATAAACTGTGATATGGGTTGAATCTTATCTTACCCCAGCTCCTGACTACAATGTTAATCAATGCATAGAAAACCATTGTATTCACGATATCTTTTATAATTATTTACAGGGCACTTCCAGTATGTTAAAATGTCTTTAAAAGAGCAAGAAAAGCACTGTTCTGCTCTGAGAAATCTGCAAATACATTTGACAATGACTGAATGAGGAAAGTGTGGATGAAATGGAATTCAAGACAATGATTGAGATGGTGTTTTATTAGCTATTTTAACCTTGCTGTTCTCACAAGTATTGCCTTTCCTGCTTTTTTACCATTGCTAAATTCAACAGGAAAGAAGAGTCAACAGTGTTCAATGGGTTCCATAGAAGAAGTAAATGTGGAAAGAAAAATCTAAGTAAGAAGAGCTGAGGTAAAGTCATAAATGTTTAGTTATTATGCAGGAAGATACAAAAAAGGATGGAATTGGAAACAATAAAAATGGAATTAACTGAGTTAATTGCCTGAAGCAGAAGTATGAGAAAAACATATGAGAGCATATATGAGGTGAGAAAGAGATTGTGTAAAACATGGATTGCAAAAACCATACAAGAGCTTAAATTTCTCACAATGCTCAAGTCAAAGCAGTGAAAATACTTAACTAGCATACCTGAAGCCTTTCAAGGGAGCAGAAAGAAAGAGGAAGACCACATTTCAAATAACTAACAAAACCAGAAGTTGTTTGGCGATAGACATTTTGTTATTTGGATAAACTTCTGTGAATTTAGGAATAAGAAAAATCAGCTTCATGAATCAAATTAAGTACTTTGTTCAAAATGTGCAAGATGGATGTGCTTCAAACTCTGACACAGGTTATATATGAATATATACCATACAGGGCAGGGGTTGGAACTAGATGATCTTTAAGGTTCCTTTCAATCCAACCCATTCTATGATGATTCTATGACTCTATGACAACATATATTATGTAATATATACATTCAAATATAACCTGACTTTGCAGCAGCGTTTTCTTTGAACATTCTGCCCCAAACATTCTTGATTACCACATAAATCTGTTCAATATGTTTACCTATGATAAGATTTATTTACGATAGAATTCTAGCATCTAAAGTCCCTAATGAGTGAAAGTACCAGACTCTAAGAAAGCACAGTCTCTGAGGGAAAAGCTTGTGTTACAAAGTTTCAATTTCTTGAAATCTTTCTCAGGTTTTTGTTAATTTATCTGACATTTCAGTGTGCACTTCTAGTCCAGTGTGTGCTTAAATGCCTTCTTAAATGAGGATCTACAAATATATATAATCCACTACCCATGACTATGTAAAAGATGGGTTTTTGTTTATTTTTTGTTTTATTTTTCTGTGTTTCCCAAATATAACCTCTTTCATACATTTTGTTGTGGCAGTTTCCTTGGCTGTAGACACACTTCCTGCTTTTCACAAGAGAAGTCAGAAAACTACTAGCCTCTTATAATGTCTATTGTACCATCCTATTGTACTTACAATAATATAATTTAAATTTTACATCACATCCATAATTCCCCAGCCTAACAGATGGTTCCCAAAGCTAACAGATGTCATCTTATTTATTCACTATTTGATATAGTATTTGTGACATAACCATTAGCTTCTGTAGAAATAATTTTGATATCAAAACCAGACAATGAAGATTTAAATATAGGAAAAAAACCCACCCCACCCACAAATTCATTCAATCATCATGTAAGACCTGTGTTCATCTCTGCTTGTGTTAAAGATTAAGAACTGATTCAGGAACTTCTTGTAGTTTAGACACTTCATGCAAGCATATCATGAAAGTTAAACCCTGTTAAATACAAAGCTTCGGCTGTACTGAAAGGAGGGCTAAAAGTGACAGAAAGAAACAAGTATAAAATAGAAAGGAGAAATTAGTTGTCAAGGGTATTTTTCTGATGTTTCATTGTGTGCTCCACTTCTCTTTGGGATCCATTTTCAGGGGCAATTTTAGCAAGTCAGTTTAAGTTAGAATTATTTACAATGCTCGGTAACCATATACTACTTTTAAACTGCAATCATTTGGAAGTTATTTTCTTGGACATTATGGACAGGAACAGAAATAATATACTTTTGAAGGAAAAAAAAAACGTTTCATGTCCAAGTTTTCATCTTTCCTCTCGCAAAAGACTTCTGTCCTTGTCCAAACTCTCCTGTATATCTTTGAGATTGAACAGGTAAAGATAAATGCTTATGCAATAAGCTGGCATTGACATTTTTATTTTTATCAGTGGAAGAGAATATTACTCAGTAAACGCGGGGAAGTTATATAGCTGCTGTTCTGGATAAATTTGTTTTCTGAAAAAAGGTATTATGATTTCTTATCCTCCCCCCCTGCCATACTCCCCGAGTATTTCTTCTAAGGTGTGAATGAGATGATCTGAGGAAGTATATAGTAGCTGTATTTATGCTTACACATGCTAGGCTATACTATTAATGAAAGGGATGGATGGAATTTTATTCTCTTGTCCTGAAAAGTCTTCAGTGCTTTCTGTTTTCCTGTTGCATTTTATTTGGTCTGGGGTCTGAGTTTGCAACTGAAAGAAACCTGTCATTTTGGAGAAACACTGGGTTATCCTACACAATGTGCCCAGGGACAAGGCAGTCATTCGGAGCAGATTTATTAATAAACTGGCGGGGTAAACATCCTTAAACAAGAATTTGTGTTTAAAGACTGCAGACAGCACCATAGGTACTGATATAGAGTAATGGAATAACCTAGAAAGGAAACTAATACAACAATTTAATACTAACTATAAATACTAAAACTCAAATAACAATTTAATGTGGATGGCATTTTTTTACTTGAAAAGATTCAGATCCCTTAATGAGTTAACACCTTCTTAGCTCTTTTCTTCCTCCTACTCCATTCATCTAATGATTTTTAGTATTCTTCTTCCTTTCTCCTTTATGTGTTTCATGTGTTTCATATATTGCATTCATCTTTTATACAATACGCTAATCTTGTCCTTCATTAGTCCCTGCTTTAAACTCCAAGTAAGATATAGCTAGCATTCTACCCTACCTAATACAGGGGCAATATTTTTGATTCAGACAACCTTGTTCACATACTAACTCCATTCATTCTTCCACCAAAGAATGACAATAATAATAATAATAATAATATCATTTCATATTGCTCCCTCTTTATCAGATAAGCTTTATTGCTTGGTGTTGTATGCTGAGTGCTGACAGACAACAGGAACTGGGCTTACAAAATGTACGAAATCACTTAACCACATATCTGGACAGTTACTTATTCAGAGCACTTTCTTTGCTATAAAACACTCTTTTTATGGAACATCAAGTATTTTAATATTATTCTATATAATACATAGTTTCCTGATATAATGTGATGTGATCTATGTACTTACTTTCTTACAGAAAAGAGTGAATGCATGGAGAAGTAATCTATTGATGCAGTAAAGATATGTGATAGCTCAGTGAATATTACAGAGCTAAGGTTGGAAAATAGTGCAAGATTGCAGAATACAGCAGAAAGATCAAGTGGAGTTTAAATACTGAAATCACTGAGACCTTTGGTCATACTGCCACCAGCTTCAGTAATGACTGGACCAGGGCCTGTGCCTAGTTTCAGTCACTCTCCTAATGAAATGTACAGGTTTTTTTAATGTCCCCTTAGAAAGTTCACTGATAAGTGTACAGATAGTCTTGTTGGTATTGCCAGTCTTTTTATTCTTTCTTTGTGATCTATTACCTCTTGGCGAGAGATTTTAGAAATATGTAGCAATTAGGCTCTTTTTAGTTCTCCTTGACTTTAGTTGCCTCGCTTACTCATAAACCTAAATTACAAAAAAAAAAAAAAAAAAGTTTTACCAAGCTTTCTTCAGATGTAAAATAAAATATATTTTATTATTATTTTTTATTTCATTATTATTTCCCTTTATCTGAAAATCTTCAAATCAGGACTGCAGGGTAGATTTTTTTTTCTTCTGACTTTCCCAAATATTAAAATTGTTGCAGTGCTTCGGCTTTATATATCTTACTTTCTAGTGAATTAAGGCCTTCAGTTTTCTGTAACACATCTGCAAAGAATTGAGCAGCTCACAAAAGCCATTAGGAAATGCTAAGTAATTCTAATAAGCTAGGCAATAGGAAACTTTGAATAGAAGGTTATGACTGAAGTCCCCAGTTCATAATCCTTAGCCTTTCCCTATATGTAGGTACATTGCCACCTTCTCACTAACTAAAAGCTGGCATAGATCTTAGTTGTCATACTACCAAGGTCAGTATACCCTGACAAGGGGAAAACCCTTTGTGGTGGAAACATTTTCTTTGTCTGGGGGAGGCTTTCCACATCTTTTTTACCCATCCTACTTTGCAAGTAGAGGCTTGGATCTCAATCTAAAAAGACATCCTGGAACAACCACTCAAATCTTCCTATTTAAGCAGTTGTATTTTTCACAGCGTAATTAACTATTTGGCTCCTAGCATATCCGTAGCACTTTATCAAGTAAATGGGAACATCTAATTCATGAATGCTGTTATGTCTCAGGTATGCTTAGAGTCAGGTAGGTTTTGGTTATGTCCAGTGGTAAATATTTGAGGCAGATAAGGACCTTTATTAACAAGGTAATTCATAGTAGGGGTTTTGATTATATAATTTATTTTTAAATTCTGTACATCTACATCTTCAGGTTTTTTATACCCTTTAGATAATCATCATGAAAGACGGCTTTGTTTGGTTATGTTTTGAAAGTGTCACATTACTTCTAGTTTCCAACCACATCATTTAGCCCATCTTGGGGCAAAATTTCATAGCATTAAAAATTATGTCATAGCATATAACATTTTTTTGGATGTTACAAGGACCATCTAGGGAGGTATTATCTGTTTAGGACAGAAGTGGAGTCAAAGGGAATTTTCTTGTGTTCTGAAAGAATAGTGAGTCAGATGGGAGAAAAGGTGGAAAAGTAAAACATTAAAACATCCTAAAGATGAGGAATAGAAGCAGAAGATAACTGAAAAAAAAAGTTCAGGAGTCAACAGCAGGAGGATTGTCAGGAATCCATGAAATACTAGAGAAAGACAAAAATTAAGAGTAGGCAAACAGAAAATCTGGTATGAGTCATATATATTACAATACCAGTAAGATGAAATGATAGGAAGAATGATATGATAGAAAAATGGATAAGTGGAGAAGCACAGTAAATGAGAAACAGAACAGGAACAGCAATGGGAAGCAGATGGTAAAGAAATGTTGTGCCAACTTGATAGCCAGCAGAGTCTGGTGGTACAAATGGAAACTGTGACCACCGAGAAGTGCTATCATACCAGTCAGGACAGGAAAAGAATAGATGCTTGTGAAACAGAATTTCTAATATTTTTGATCTAAACAGACACTTTACTGGGGACTGTCTTGTCTTTATACTTAAACATAAAATATAATAAATAAAAAATGCAAATAGCTAGTGTGAAGAACCACAAGACTAAAGCTCCCACAAATAACTGATGTACTTTCCAGCTAGGCTCAAACACTTGCAAAATTTAATGAATATGAGGTATGCATCCTCACACAGTGTATTTGCATGTTGGCATGATGTCAGTGTAGCACCAGCCCCCTGGATGATACCTCTAGGAACTGCAGTTAGTGAAAGCTGCATCCAAATGCAGTTTTGGAGATGGAGGGTGAGGACAGAGCCAGGAATGTCTTGGCCCAGTAATCTAGGATAGTTTCTTTTATAGGCCTTTGAGTGAAAGACAAAACTCTGTGAAGACACTGTAGATGTAGTTACAGCCACTGAGGGATAAGAATTTCAGAATATTTTCCACAGAAATCCTGGTACCACTGAACCACCTGTGTGGACAAGAAATTTATGCTAAAGCCAGAGAAAGACTAAACAAAATTTTCAGGCATAGTAACTTGGTCAGAGGAAGAATTCTAATGGTTATCTCAATGAAACACCAAGGGGCAGAAAGTACCTTCATTTTAGGACTCTGAGTGGCACTAACCTCACCTAACCTTGGATCTTTATAATTGATATGGCTTCATTTGGGCTAGCCACTCCAATTCCCTTGTCTGTGGCAAGAGTAAGCTTTTAAGGTGTGATTTATCTCATCCTAAAGTACATTCCTAAAATAGATCCCCAAGCGTGCCTGTTTCTTATGTAATTTGCTTAATAATAATAATAATAATAATACCACCACTTAATTTTCTTCTCAACAAGGTTCATTCTGAAAATATGGGATAATACCTCTTCGGTATTCCTCGATGATAAATAAACATTTATAAGTTATACTAGGTCCTTTAAATTAAAAGTAAAAAAAATTACAGAAGAATTGTGTATCAGTATGCAGAGCTTGTGGATTACAAGAACGTCCAGAAAAAAGCTGCTAATTTTTTAAGAGAATGACCATGATAACTAAATCTGCCAATGTAATTAATCTAAAGGTTGTTTTATATAGATTATGTTTTCTCGTCACATAGATCTAAGAAGCAATACAAACCATTTTAAAACATACATTCTGGTCTACCATATCAATGCAACTAATTTACAGTAAATGTCTTCCAAAAGATTAAGTTCCTTTCCTTTTAGTTTGTGCAGTTCCTGTTTTGTGGATAGAGGTTTTTATTTCCCTGCTGATGTTTATTTACCTGTTCCATAACTGTATTACAGTTTCATTGCTGTAATCCATTGATGTTAATGGAGTTATTCCTTTAATGGCATTATTCCTGGAGTTATTCCTACACACATATAGTCTGTAAAGCCCGTATGACTTCTTTTCATCTATAATCTAAAGAAAACTCTGCAGTCATTATGCATGTTCAGAAAAAAAAGGGATTTCTGGGGAAATTGTACTGTATATACATAGCAAATTCAAAGGCATGAATGGGTAATCAACTTTAAATCAAAATGACATAGGTGTAGGAGGCATGAGTGTGCATTCATGGATACAGTGTCCTGGCTTTGCACTCTTTCAGCATGCCAAAGTAGCCACAAACCTGCCAGGTGAAGCTGGGTTTATAACTGCTTTGCACCACTGCACAGCAGTTGGAGCACTCTGGCACATCTGCCCTGTATCTGATGCAAATTGATGCAGGAAGTGAAACTTCATAGAAATGTCTCAGATTTACATTGGAAGACCAGACCCACAGTTGACATAAACACTTTACTAGTGTACATCATGAGTTCAGTGGAGCTGGACTGATTTATACATGACTCATATCCATTTCAGATCTAGCTTCAGATCCTGGGTTGTGAAATTGTGAATAGAGACAATGTACTGGTGACAGTCAATAGGAGTGTCTAGTAGGAAGATAAATCAAAAATAGTTGTCCACTTCTCGTCATCGTTTTGCTAAATAATGACTCTCCTCATGAGCTGCCAAGGCAAGGTGAGCTATGCCATGAAAAGCAAACATAACACATGGCATCACTAAAGGTTCCATTAAGAAGAGTTGTCCTTTATCTCCTCTTTATGATTTTTGTCAGCAATTGCCAAAAAGCATCATTATAGCCACATTTCATAGGCATTCAGCAAAGTAATGCCATTCAAACTGCTAGGCTATTTTTTGCTTGGCATAGTTTTCTGAAACACTATTTTGCAAATGTTAGTTGCTTTCATGTATTTTGTTACTCAACTTACACTATAGTACTTACAGTGTTTACATAATGCCTGACCTTTTTTTACTGTTCACATTTAACATCTTTGTGATGCACATTTTCATTGTTTTTTTCTTTTCATATCCCCTCCTGATAAACAATATTTTATTGATTCAGCTGCAGATTTTAGTGTCTCAAACTGTACAAATATAGCCTATGTGTTGCAGAACGTAGTCTGATGTTCCAATTAGCTATTTCACGGATCCAGCTGCACACTTTAGTGATCCAGTTGCATTCTTGGTTTTCAATAAAATAGGTAATCACACTACATTCTATGCTAATTAAACTAATTCCAGTATTTTGATAATCAGTGTGAGGAAACAAAGTAAAACCCCACAAACCTGAAACCTAGGATTTTTTTTTTTCCCCTTCATAATGTGGAATATTACATCCAGAGGTTTTAGGTAAGTTGGGAAAATTTGCTTAGTTATAATGAAAATACGACAACAAAGCATCCCTTTATCATAAATATGCTGGGAGGCACATGGATTTAGGCAGGCTGTCTAGTGTATTGCACTTTGCCAAGCATTTTGTAGGTAATTCAGGCTATTAGGAGACTTTCTGATCTTTCTTAAGCACAGAATTTACCAGACTTGTAGATTTATTTAACATATCCAGCATATATTAGTAGTGTCTCTTAAATATTCCACTGATGGAGAAAGTTCCCACTTCTGTTTAGGAATTGTATTATATTGGAATGCTGTGCACTACAACAGTGATGTAAGGGTTTCTTTTTTAAGAATTAACACACCTTAAAATGGAATATATATTTACAGTTTATTGTACGTTTTTACAATTCACATACAGACAGCATCAGTGTAAATGTTATATCATATATATATATATAAAGATAGAAAAGGGAACCATAGACATGAACATTTCCCTGCTTTGGTCACACTTAAGAATGGATTGAGTATATCCATTTCAGCTCCAGAGAACTGCTTCTTAATAAAATGAAACAAATCTCTACAGTCCTTTTCTGCTTCTGAAATATGTATGCAGTAGTCCCTTGTTTCACTCTGTCTAATAGACTAGTAAAAATGTTTCTTAAACTTACAATAAATTTGCTGTAGCCCAAGAGAACCTGTGGAAGGGTAGGTGTGCTTTAGCTCAGCTCAGTACTTAACACAATACAATTTGTGGATCTCCACCAGCAACCCAACTTTCCTCATGTGGATGTCCCTCTACAGACTCCTGTTTTCAAAGAACAGTTCATTTAAGATACTTCAGGCAAGAGTTATGAAGTGGATTAGTTAGAATGATTTTATGAATTGGAATGCATTAGGTGCAGTCTGCTATCACATGATTATTTTTTTTTTTTCCATCTCACTAAATATATGAAACTCATCAACTTTTGTTTTCTTTCTAATTTCTTCCAAAATTACTTCCTCATTATTCTTATTGCTAAAGTTTTAACTGAATATTTCTGCTACTGTACCTTATGAAATGAAGGCAATTATCACTATAATTTGTAATACCACATAGTTTTCTTACTTTGAAGGACCATTTTATACCTTTTTGCTATCTTGCTGTCACTACTGGCATTTCTATTTCTTTCACAGCAACAACTCTTACTATTTCACCTGGGATTATGTCTCTTTTGATAAGAAATATCTGGGTCTCTCCATCTTAAGCGTACATATAATTTGCTGTGATTTCTGTTGTGCATTTTGCTGGACAACCTGAGATTCAGATTCAGTTTTTACCAACATAGGATATTATGGCTTCAGAAGCTTTGCTGAGTCAAACAAATGCTGAGCCATGGGTACTATACAACTTTGGAGAGAAAGCCAAGCTTGTGCCTGATTAGCTTTAATTTTCTTCTCTTTACGCATAGTGAAGTTACTATTTTTTCCTGTTTTCTGTTCCTGAAAATTATTTCTAAATGCTTATAGGTTAGGCAGGCTTTGTATTTATTTGTTCAGTTTTTATGAGTTGTGTAAACTTTTCTCTTTTATTATTTGTCACCATGCAGAACTACCTAAGAGGTGAAAAAATCAGTAATGCAGTGTTGACCACCGGTACCTCCCTTTTATCACATCGAAGTATAAAATTAATAGATATTTTCTTAAATCTCATTTCCTTGTACTTCTGCAAGTTCCATAATTTTTGGAAGTACAACACTGGAGTGATACTGAACTTGCTAAATAAATCTTTCCCTATGCAGAATGTAATATAAAAATTTCATGTGGAAATGAGGTGCTGAAAACAGATAGGCTTTGTCTCTCCTGCCTGGAAAGTTAAAAGGATACTTCAGAGTCTTTTGCTGCCTTATGCCAATTGTACAGACTTTCAGTAGGCATAAAAAACCTACTTAGATACGAAACTTCTAACAGTGGATACAATTTAGCAAGATGGCGATTGCAGCTGGCAGTGGTTCCTAGGATCTTGTTCACTGCCTTGCCTCCATAGCACCTCAAGCACATTTTCCATTTTCATCAGTTCTGGCTGCCTCTGGGTCTCCATTTCAGCAACTTCCAGATATGTTTTTGTGCCATCTCCTGATTCTGTTTCTTCACCTTTAATTCCATTTGCTTCTGTTACATTGCAATTTGTTCTAACAGCCCTTGGGTACCCATATTGCTACTGACTGGGCCAGCCTTGGGCTGCCCATCTGGGACTGAATTTGTATCAGCAACCTCTTTTCCCCCCTGGTCATGCTGCTTTAGCTGACATGAATTCTTTGAGGCTTTCTCCAATACAGTGTGCGTTCCTCTTTCAAAGCTCTTCGTGTTCACTTTTACTAAATTCTCAAACAGCTCACCACAGGCTAGCTTGCCTTATTCAGATGGACTTGCAGTATGTTTCTAGGTTTGTAGTGTTCTGCATATAACCTTATACTCAGGTGGAATACAGATGTGCAAAACCAAAGTGGATTCTCCAGCTGAACAAATAGAAGCCTTTACCACGGCTTTCTTCTGAAAATGTCCACCTCAATCTCTAAAAGAGGCATAAGCTATTTTATGCTAGCAATTTCTCTCCTTGAACAGAAACGCAAATTCTCACCAGTTTCAGTGACAGGCCATGATTCAAATTGACTGATGAAAGGGATAAATCTCATCAACAATGTCATTCTGCCCACCATAACTGACAAAAAGGTTCATTCTTATACTTAGTGGTAGATAGTCTGTGGCTTTCCAGCTGCAGGCAGCTCCCTAGCATTTATGACTCCCACACCAGGACTAATTATACGACTTGCAGCAGGATAGTACTGGCCAGGAGGCTGGCAGATGACATTCTGAAGATGACACAACAAGGTTGTCTTGGACGCAGCTCCATGACCCAGGCTTCAGGCAATCAATGAAATCCCTGAAGGTCTGTTGCAACTGCACCTGGAGCTGCTCTGAGATATGTAGAACATGACTTGTCATCCTCAGATATACCAAGAATTTTATTCATGTTGCTCTTCTTAAATACCAGACAGTTCCCACATGCTCAGTTTTCTCTCTGAATTAATTTGGCCTTCAGCATCAAGGAGTGATTCCTTGCTTAGCAAAGTGACAAACAGCAAGAAAAAGAATGGCATTGGGTTTACTGGTGTTGAGAATGGAGGTGTTTGAATACTTCAACCTTTGGTTGTAGGGAGATAACAAAAGATTGTAACAAAGTGGGTTGAAGATGAAATAGTTATTTCATAAGAAAACACGACTCCCTGACTGATCCACAAAGAGTGGTTTGGATGTAGCTTTTGCCAAGAATTTTTAATTTGATCTTGTATTTTGGTCCCAGATGGAGACAAAATGGGACAGAGAGAGAGCGTACATGCACTAGCTGTTGCAGGGCTTTCTGCCAGGACTCTCTTTTCAGGTGAATTCTGTTTGGTTCTATCTCAACAAATACATTGTAAGGGATGCTTCACCCTTCACATCATCAGTGTTAGGGGAAGCATTTCAGGAGCCAGTGCTTACAGAGGTTAGTCAGGCATCCATGGTGTGGTAAGAACAGTAGGTTTATTTTCCTGCTCCAGACTGGTTTGATCAGATGCCAGTCTGCTCAATAGCTCCTCCCCAAAAGCCCTGTTCATATGATTGTTTTTACCTTTTATTCCCTTTTCTCCTTCCCAGGATAACAACCCATGTATGTTTATTCTTTCCTCATTAGACCCAATTTTGCTGATTTTACAAACTTGGCAATTTGGGGATCAGTGTTTTTGCATCCTTCACTCCAGGACTAGATATAGTCTGTGGTAAACATGGATATTGTTTATTTGTTATCTATGTGGATTATTTTGATTTTTTAATCAGTGTGCCTAAAGGAGAAAGAGAAGAAACACCAACAAACGTCAATGAGACAGTGTGCTGATAGCTTTAAATGGAATTTCCAAGGGGTAAGTAAACTTTGAGATGTCAGCTGCCTTCAGTAAAAAACTGCACATTGATTACATCTCTGTAAATGTGGGATAAGTACAGAGTAAAGGTCAACAGATTAAACATGTAGTTTAATCAGCAAATTATGCAAATGAACACAAATGAAATATACCATTCAACTGTTAAGATCAGTAAAGCATGCAGCTCTATTAGAGAAGTGTTTGAGTGCTGGACATCTTAAATATGCACCCAATTTACTAAATTTTTAGTTACTGGAGGAAACAGTTAAAAGAGTTTATCAGCCAAATGTCTGGGCTGACCAACATTTATTGTAACATAGCTATCTAAAATATAGTGAAGAATACCAAAATTGGTAAAAAATGACACTAGCAACAACTACAAAACTGCTTCTAAAGCTTTTTTCTTCATCACTGGAGGGTGAATATCAATTAGTAAGTGCTGAGATAATACAACTACTTGAAATATGCTGATCAATGAGTTACAGTTTACAGGCGCTCAACAACTACTTTACATGGCTCAAGTAGCAAGTTCCCTCCCAGCTCCTCATCTAGGTCAAAATCAGCAAAGCACTTAAGTACATCCATAACTTTAAGTGTAGGAGTAGTACCACAGAAGCCTTTTGCGTGCCTGCTCCTGCTGATGTTATGGAAGTAGAGACCTGAGATCAGGGCTCGGTTGTGCTAATTACAGTTCATAGATTTAAAAAGTCAGCCTCTGAAAGACTAGCAATCTAGAAAGACAAAGGGTGGGGAAAGAAAGAGTTATTATTCTCTCCTCGCCATCTTTCTTCTCTCTCTCTTTTTTTTTTAGTATATCATAATTACAATAATTGGGTTAGACATTTTGGATTATATCCCAGATACTACACATATGAATGGGCTTCAGAAGTTCATAGTATTAACACCAATGAACAGTATTAATACCAATGAAGAACTGTTTATACACTTAGAAAAAATAATATTTTTTTTAAAAGAAATAGTTAAATTCTTATTTAGATTGTCATGAAACAGACCATTTTTGTCTCCCTGTTTGCCTTTTGTGTAATATTTAAGTCACTGTAACATGATTTTCATGTTGGTAAGTAAATTTCTTTTATTTAAAGCAGGCAAGCAGAAGTATTTTACAGGCTGTACTCACATCAGTGTTTTAGTTTGGATCAAAATATGCTTTTCAATTAGTTTCTCAATGATTCCACTAATTTTGATTTCATTCATATGAAGGAAACTGTTGAAGCACACATTTGGATTTCTTTCAGATGAAACTTGGAGGATGTCCTTCAGGGACACACCTAACGCCTTCCAGCTCAGATGAACATTCCCTCTCTGGGACCAGTCTAAAGCTAGTTTTTGCTTAAGTGAAAAAAAGGGAGTGGTGGGGTGGTGGTGGTGAATCCATTCTGTATGGGCATTTTGTAAACTTTAGTTTTTCAGCCCCAGTTCTTCGGCTTCAGGTATTATATCCTATTAGCCCTTTCTTCTTGGTGACACACATTATTACAGTATACTAAAGTTTGATCTCCCTGCTGGTGTGCACACTCTTAGAACGATAATAACTTGTATCTGTACATTGGGATCTCTGGACCTGATGTCAACAAGTGCCTCCATAGTGATGGTGAAAGAAGGAAAAATCATTTGGTTTGGTTTGACTTGTTTTTTTCTAGGAATATGTTGGGATAATTTTATATCAGCCAGAGAGTTTTCTGCGTAAAGGAAGGCAGCACTGTCAGATTAATACAGGATTATAGTTATCTGTACTTCTAGACAGATGTGGATTGCCTCAGTGCTTGCAGAGGATTGCAAATGGATTCCAAAAGCAGCTGAGATGCTTTTGCTTGCCTTCCCCATTTCCCTTTTCCTTCCTTTCCCCCTCCTACTTCCCCTTCTCCTTTTGCTGTGAAATTCTTGAGGTGAAAAATTATACAACTAGGATCTGTTGCATACAATGGGCAAATAAGAGTACTTACATGTAGGTATATATGATTAGTATAAGGGTTTAAACCAACATTTAGATTTCAATGCCTGACTTGCTAGTCAGGAATTTCTATTTGATGAAACAACTGAAAAAAGTAGGCACAACTGTAAAAGAAATTGCAACTTTCTATTGCAGATATATTTTGGTAATTGAAATAAACAGTTACTTACAATCTTTACACTGTCCTTATCCTTCAGCAATGAGAATAGATAAATATTTCACAATTTTTCCTTTCCTTTTTTTAACATAAGGTGAAAAATATTCGTTACTATTGCACAATCCCAAATACTTCCTGAAAACCAAAGTCAAGTTTAATTCTTTTATGTAACTCCCTGTCAATATATGCCTTATAAGCAGAGAAAGTAGATGTGAGCAAATGAAAAAAACCCTCGACTTTAGATGTTTTGGTTTATTTTTCTGGTAAAAAAAAACATTCTTGAGGAGGTTATACTTAGAATCATGCTTTCAGAGCTTTCAGAGGACTGCACAGAACAAACGTCAACAGTTCATGTGTGTCAGACTTGCAAACATCTCTCTTTTTTTTTTTTTTTTTTTTTTTTTTTTGCACTGCCATAGATGCAATTCATTATCATATGTAGTTCATGGGTTTATGTGGTAAAGTTTTAGCAGTGGAGGGGGAGCTACAGATGTGGCATCTGTGAGGAGAGGCCAGGGGCTGTCCCATGCCACATGGTTTCAGCCAGCTGCAATGGACCCACCACAGGGCATAGCTGAGTCCTTCAGCCAAGGTGGTGAAATCTCATGGAAAACATAGTTAGAAGGATTAAAAAATGCCACACAGGCAAAGAAGGGGGGAAAAAAAGGAGGGGGGTGTGGGGTGTGAGTGTGGAAATAGCAGAAGAAACACCATAGTCAGAAGAGGAGGAGAAGGAGGTGGTCTGTGGCACTGTATCAGAGGTTGCCCTGCAGCCCTTTTGGGCTGAACACGACCCTGCATTTCCCATCCCTCTGCACCCCTTGAGGTGGATGTAGAGAAGTCTGGCATGAAGGAGTGAAGCTGAACCCGGTAAAGGGAGAGGAAAGGGGTTGTTTTAGTGGTTTTTTGTGTCCAATTACTTCAATTAGTTATTACATATTTACTTAAATATGTAAGTTATTTTTCCCCTAGTCAAGACTAGTCAAGTTTGCCTACAGCAGTAACTAGTAAGCAATTGCCCTGTCTTTATATTGATCCATGAACTTTCTCATACCTGTTCTTCCTGTTTTGTCCCCTTGTCCCACTGGGGTTGTGTGGAGTGAGTGGGCAGCTGAGGAGAAGTTTGGCTACTAGCCAAGGCTCACCCATGACAGACCAGATCAGAAATGAGCAACTAATACAGTAACACCACTTCGAGTAACTGTCTTGTAACTCACAGAGGCACACACACACATCTTATAAGAACATATTAATGGGTAATTAGTTTAACACTGATTGTTTGTTATAACAGTACACATTCACAATACTCTGAGAATGAGTAATTTGAAATATCATTTTATTTAGTATAAAGAATAGAAGTTGATAATCACGTTTTCATAGCCATCAGACTGTGCTATATGTTCCAGGGTATATATTAAAAATGTTTCCTCTGGAAGATAACTGGATTTTCCATCAGAAAAATAAATATGTAAATAAACAATGAACATCAAGGACCACAGCAACCCAGAGTTGTGGATAAAGAAATATCTATCCATTATGTACATTGATCTAGATGTATATATAAAATAATTATAAAAATATTTTCTTTGCAGCTACAGATCATTTGGATTTGGTGAAAAGTCACCAGGAAGTTTAGATTGGATCCATGGTTTGTATATTCTTGTCTCCTTGGAGAGCTGTATCAGGGCAAGGTTTAGGCATGACCCTATTTCTGTCTTCTGCCTTCACTGTAGAATTATCTAATTGCCTACCCACTGAAACAGTTCTAGTCCTCCCTTTTTGCCTCTTGAATAGTTTCTCACTTCTAGGAATGTTTGTCTCCACTCTGCACCCTTCCACACCTAGCTTATGGCACCTGTCATGGTGAAAGCAAAGCAGAGTAGACAGTATTCAGGAGAAAAAAAACCAACCAAAAAACAACCACCACTTTTAATTTTAAACAGCAGAAAACACTTTTGGCAAAATAAAAATAAAATTTACATTCATCAATCATTATTGAAGATCCATTTGAAATATGCTCAGTGTCTTTCTCAGTTTGAAGATTCTGCTTCTTTTGCTGTAATACATGCTTTATTTCTTATCTCAAAATTTTTCCCATGGATGAGTAGTTAGACAAATTGACCCATCCATCCCTGAGTCAGCTCACAAAAGAGCCTTCCTTTAAAAAAAATGCACTCAGAAAACATGGTGGTGATTCAAAATAAATTGAAGTGATCAATTGCTTGGTTACGGGATGAACCGTTAAAATGGACATTAGTAGCTCATCACCCATAGCATAGTCTTGTTTTGAATAGGAGACCTTAGGTATTTTTTCAACTGTCTATCTATGCCTATCTATATCTATGATATATCTATGTTTATATCAACTGTGTTGATATACTCTAGAAACCCCATTCCAGTGTGCAGGAAAATGGACAAATGGGCAAAGGGATAAGCATGAAAGAGTGACATCATCATCATCATCATCTCATTTAATAAATGGAGTTTCAATATTGATGCAGATGCAGACAGATAAAACCCAATATGTTGCTGAGGTTAGAGATGATTTGTGTCTTAAATGTCAGGGAGGAAACATTTAGAAAGGGAAATCTTTTGAACATAGAAGGCTGAGAGAAGAATACACCAAGAAAGAGAAAAATAGAATTTTCCTTCATCTTGGTATAGGTTAAAATGCAAAGAAAAATTCTCTGAAGATCTAGACCCAGGTTAATCTAATCCTTTATGTATGAAGTTAGAGGCAAAATTGAACGCAATAAAAAGATTATTTTAAACTCTGACAAACATAGACACATTTTAAACTGGCAACATAGACACAGATACATGAATACATACATACATATGTATATATATAGATGTGATAAAAATGGTTTTCGGTAGAGGAATGGCAATTTGTCAGATTTTGAGCTATTGGACATGATTTCAAGAAGTCTGAAAATGTAAGTCCAGTCCTCGATCAGGCATTTGGTGAACAATTTAACAGACTGTTTCCATCTGGCTTTCTCCCCTTGCTGCCCTTGTAACTATCCTGCCTTATACATGAAATTTACATCGTTCACTCCTTCCAACGTATTTCTGTCTGCTTTTTTCCCCCAATTTCATCCAGTCTACTGATCTCTAGGGGGTATAGTTTTTGTGAGTTTTAAGGTCTGTCCAAGGCAAAACATACCTGCTGAGATGCCATTCTTTGAGGCACCACAGAGAACAAGCTGACAGCATTTACCTTTGATTCAAGTAGAGATTGGTATTGTCCATCTGTTCCAGCCTACAGAGTATTGGGGAAATAGGTATACCTTATGGAGCCATATTTCCTCCTGAGCAACCTAATAAACAGGGGAACATTTGGATAGAATAACCTTTGAGTTTGTTTCCTTAACCTCTTTGTGACTGTGCGAGCTTCTGGAAGCACTGCAAAGCAGCTGTGCAGTGTCCAGACTACAAATGAGGTATGTCTCAATGCAACCTTAGTAAATGTCCTTACTGTTTCACACAGATGTGGCCACTCGTCACTGTGTGTGCTGTCCCTTTGAGCAGCATGGAACATTCCCTTGCACACATAAGCCAAATTGGCTTTGTAGAAATGTTGGCTATGGGAGCAAGACCCATGTGTGCATTTGTCTGTGCATGTGTCTCTTCCCTGCGACTGTAGCTTTTGAATCTGTTCATTTTAGCCAAATTTGACAGTGTAGTAGAAGTCTCAAAGATAATTAAGTGCCAGTTCCAGTTTCTTGCACTTTTCTCAGTTAGCAGCTGGTGTCCCTTTGCTCTCTATTCTAATTTCCCATCCAAACCATGCTAACTGCTTTAGTATTCAGAGAAGCTTATAAACAGTCACAGTCTGAACAGAAATTCCTGTTGGTTGATTTTACTGAAAGCCTCCACTACTGCCTCCAAAATATCCTGTGGGAGAGGACTGCAAGGAAAGAAAAAAGAAAAAAATGCATTGTTTTGCTCATGTTTGAGGTGATCAGCTTAAAAATACGCTGTGGATTCTGAGCATAGTAAATCATTTGTATGATTGAAGGTGTCTATATTGTACATGACAGCCTGCCTTTTGCTACCCAAACTGCATGTTATAGATAGAAGGGGAATAGAATGTTTTTATTTTGTACTGATATGGACTATACTTGAACCTCAAGTGACTGTTTATGACTATTATTCTATGCAATGCAATATTTTAATTACAAAATGTCACAATATCTCATGGATATTTTGTTGTTCTGCAGAAAAAGAAGCAACCTTATGTTAGGGAGAGCGACATCAGAGATACAACCTAAAAAAGAATTCTAGAGAGGAACCAAAGGGAGACAGCTATCTGGCTGAGGAAAGAGCAACACAGGCTCCTGCCTATGGTGGCAGGTGTATTGGGTGGCTGATACTATCATAAATGCTGCTGAAGTGTTTCAGAAGTATGTAAGGGAAACATAATGTAAACATAATCCACAGGTAATTTCATAATGTTAATGCTAACCTTTTATAGGAGGTTGATAAAGTGATAGATCAAGAATTATCATGACCCAGAAAAGGAAACTATGGAAATAAAAATAATATAGCACAGCATGTTAGATGTCTTAAATCATATGAGAGAAATATGACAACTGCGGAGTGCCTGTGGAATTATATAAAAGGTGCTTCCTGTGAGAGTTTAAGTGTTTAAATGAGGTTATATAAATAAGGTAGGTTTGATGGAAATATTTCTAGATAAGAAGAGAAACAGCATCAATAGGAAAAAAAATGAATTGGAAAATAACTCCATGAAGAAGAAGATGACTAGAAGGAGTAACTTCCAAACAGGGCAAGCTTGGCATTGTGATGGGTATGGTTGGCATCCTAAGAGTTTATTGACAATACCTTTCTCAGCAGCATAGACAGGTTTTTCTGAAGTGTGGAGGGATTCTGCATCAGGGGCAAGGGAAAAAGGGTGTGAATTCTGGGTCATGCGAGGAAGAAAAGAGCATGAAGAAAAGGAGGAAGGATTGTCTGGACACAAGGATATGTACATGGTTTCTGACATGATGCCTGGTCCATGTGCCACAAGAACTGATGCTCTGTCTCAGGGTTCAGAGAGGAGGGTGAATGCCCACTTTTGAAGTCTCACTTCAAGTGAAGGTTTTTATTCATCGTTCATTATTTTGTAATGTATAAAATTATATATAATATATATATTCATTTTTAATTAATTCATTATTATTTTATTCATCTCCCTGCCTTACTTGTTTTGTCTTGTGGTTTTAAAAACTGGTTTGCTGTTGAATGAAAGTGAGTGAAATGGTCAGTGAGTGAGTAACGGAATAACCTGCACAGATTTTTCAGGATAAATTAAACACAAAGAACAGATGAATGGCTGCAATGTTTACAACATTAAGTTTCTTTATGAATCATGGGACCAGTCACCACAGAGCAAAATATAAAAATATTTAAATCCAGTGAACCCCAAGTAGAATCATAGTGTCGTAACAAATCCCAAGGATCTGAGATCCTTTTTAGCTCAAGTTATTGCCAACACATATACTTTCTGCTCTTCTAAATAAAACTAATAATAATCTCAGCAATAAAAAATAATTTATTAACAAAAATCAGGAGACTCATTTGTTGTAATTCAACACAGTTCAATTAGCTCTGAAAACCTCTTACAGATACTGGCTCAAGCTTTTCAAGACTGAAGAAACAAGACTGAAATGGCTCTTATGCTATTTAATCTGAAGGTATAAGCTAAAGTTAATGAAAAGATCTATAAGAATTTGAATTACATTTAAAAAATAATTTGTCCTAATTATAACAAAATTCAATCTCTTCTCTCCCTAGATAAAGGAATGTGGAGTGTAATCTTCCTCTTTAAACTGTTCAGTGTATTTTGGCTTTGAATAAACAACTTCTCAGTTCTGAGTTTTAATAGCATTTATCCTGATGTTGTTATTTTCCCTCAAAGCTGACCTCCACTTCTACAACTTCAGTTGTAATGTGTTTCTTTATGTTTGAGCTTACTAGTATGTTTTATCATATGACTTTTGGAAAACAAGAGAAGTTTGTGAAGGTGGAAAATGCAGATGTAGTTACTTCCACATGCAAAATTATGTCATTAGAAATTGAAGCATCTTCAAAAACCAGGCCACTAGGGTACTACGACTTTTAAAGAGAAATTCAGAGAAGAGTATCATATGAAGGAACAGCCATGTAATATCATCTTTGAACCTGAAAGATTCTATGACAGTTTTAAACATGCACAGTATGCATGTCAGCCATAGAAAGTGAAACTTCAATATGAATTCCAATATAAAAAGTGCCTTTAAATAAATGACTGCACTAAACATTAAGGAGAGTCTTACAGTACACCAAAGAAAACTTGGTGCACTCTTTATGAGGAAAAGTGCTGAACAGCCCTGAGAATGAGCCATCTAAAAGGTTCAAACTTCTTTATCTTATTTTCTATCTCTTTTATTACTTACATTCTTGACAAGCTATAGCATAAAGTCAACGTAGTTAATGAATTTATTAAAAAAAATAAATACTAATATAAGGTTTGTGTCTAGTTAATGAATTTGTCACAGAAACCCATTTATGGAACACAGATCATAAATTTAAAGTCCTGCTAGCTGACATTTTTTTAAAAACTTCCAGCAAAGGATAGGAAAGACAGTAAAATACAGACAGGGTGTCACTATATATTTACAAATCAGAAATTAAAAATAATAGTTAAAGCAAATATAGATGGTAGGCTTTTGAACTGTATTGATGGCTTAAGATATTTATACCTCAAACAAATACTAACTCTATTCTGGAAACTAAGATCTGACCACTAACTTTTTGTAAGGGTTCTTGTACAGAACCAGCTCATCTTCAGGTATGGCATGAATACCACTCTGATCAGTCCCTATTAGCTTGGTCACTGCACTCTCCCGAGCAGCCAGGCTGTGTATCTGAAGAACGGTAGTCAATAAGGGCTGCTACAAACTGCCTAGTTTTGTTTGTACAATTTTCTCTTTTAGAAACTTTCCAGATCATGTCTTGCCTGGGGGACTGCTGAAGTTGGGCACTATGGAAAGTCTGTCCATATAACATTTCAGGTGCTAATTTTTAATCATCTGATAACAGAAACAGAATAGAGTTTTAAAAGCTGATCCAATATCTTATGCTTTTGCATTTTTAATTCTCATGTAATTTCCCCACATAGAGTACAGTATCACAAATATCTGTACTTCGGGGCATGTTTACAGAGAAATCATGCACAACTTAACAACAATATAGCATACTTTTATAACAAATCTATTTAGAAGTTACAGATACTAATGAAGAGTTATAATTTTCTACAGACTTATTTAAGCTTTGTAAGCAGTTCATGACAAATTCTACAAGGATGGTTTACTAAAAACTATATGAAAGCTATACTTTTCTATTCAGTTAGTCCTATTCATTGGAAAAACGTGAGACTACTCACCCACTGTGGTTTTTCTTTTTCAAAGGAATTTATAATTATCTGTGCTCTGTATGTTCCATAAGGAAGTAATAATAATTTGGATTATGGTTTTTCTTCTTTTTGCTTAGGATATGCATTCTTAGGCCAGTGATGTATCTAGTGTTTGAATTTTTACTTCTCCAGTCTCAACAGTGTACTTTACAGGGCTGTCAGAAGGGCAGACTCTGAAGAAACATTGTGGTGACCATTTATAAATGGCTAGCAGTTATTATACATGAGAACGCAATATATTTAGTCTGAAGTGAACATTAAATGACAACATAGCGCAATTTAGAAATTGGTTGTTTATTCTTTACTATTCTCTTTTTAAACATGCCAAAGATACTCTTTATTTTCTGGGCTCTTATCTTTTCTGTATCCTTCTATAAAAGCATGCAGTGCATGCCACAGCAAAGCTTCTTGCTATCTGTAACAATGTCCTTCTTATCAGTGAGATCCTACTTACGAACAGAGAAATACATACGTACAGACCCTTTTTAGGTATGTATATATTTAGTTGTGATGCAGAGGTACCACTTCAACCTTTAGTGCCAGGCCTTTTGTCTGTCAGTTCCTTCACAATGACACAAAGAAACACACAAACATCTCTGCTCCTTCTACAAGCAAATAAAACCACAGAAATCATATTTGAAGATCAAAATTGTAAAAGAAAGAAATTATTTAAACTCCTTAGAAAAAAAATTTTCTTCCTTCTTTGTTAGAACAACATGCATGTATTTGCACTTCATCTGAGATACTTTTCTGCATAAGCTTATAAAACTTAATTTTTAAATTTTATTTTCATCATTGCACTCAGTACGATAAAGTATAATATTCTCTAGACCACGTTAAGAGATCCAGCTTGTTCTTTCTTGTTTGGTCTCTTCTATAAATGAGGATTAAATCTACATCACGGATTTGTTCTTCCATGCTACAAGTTTAATTTCCATAAATCTACTAGCATGTTATCAACTGTTAAATCTGCAAATATTAATTCTGATTTCCATACTTCTTTTTAACTGCAAGCACAAGAGATTATTTATAATGCAAAAATTTGGTTTAAAATTTCTTGAGAAATTTCAAAGGGTTGCAAGACAATGAGCAAGTGGAAATGTGAAACAAATCTTGTCATTTTCATATAAACATTGGTTTTATCATAGTAGGGCTATTTTTAGAAAGCCCTTTTTCTTGGCTGGATTTACATAAGACAAAGGTATTGTTATGATGACATTATTATAAACCTCACCATGGGTCAGAAATATGCATGTGTTGTTAAGAATGAGAAAATGATAAGCTCCTAAATACTTTTGAACCTTAAATCTTACTTAGAAGCCAGTATTACTCTTAACTGATGGAAATGGTCTATTTGAGAATTGATATTGAAGTCCAAGAACAAAGATAAAGGAATATGAAACTTATTTTAATATATAGCACTGGGTCTAGAAACAGAAAACCACTGACATTCAGTGACTTCATATATAAATATTTTGTTAAACCCGTTTTCATGGTTTCCTTATGATCTCGTGGTGTTACAAGTCTTTTTGCAGTTGGCAGGACTACAAAAGAGATGTGTATGTTCTTGAACATGTCATTAACCTGTGTCACTTTTTTTCCTCGTTTCATCAAACAATATGCCAGGTTAATATACTTTATAAACTCAGGTTTATATACATTGCCAGAAAGAACTCATACACAATTATAAAGCTATACTACTTGGCTCTGACTGCAACTTCTTTCCTTTCCTTGAAACCCAGTGAAGTCAATATATATTCATGATCTAATCCAATAGAGCATGTGATTAACTTCATGCACTCTCATCAAAGGGAGCATTTACATGCTTCAAGTTAAATAGTGTTTGTCTTCACTTTTGAATAAATAAGAATAAAATTTGAATTATTCTTCTAAAAAAAAAGCATAAATATGTTTTTCTTTTTTTTTCTCTCTCTCTCTTTTTTTTTTTTTTTTTTTTTTTTTTTTTTTTTTTTTTTGTTATTGACCATGGCCATCAAGTTTACCTGTGGAATAATAAATTCTACACTTCTTTTTGTTTTACAGATATTGTCATCCTGAGGGGGAAAAAAATATCATCACTGAATAATGTGTGAAGGAATTGTTAGTTGATTATGAGACAATTTAACATATTGAAATATCTTAAATTGCTCTTTCCTTGTCAATGCAATCAGTCTTCCTTTGTGTATTTTGTTTTTAGTTTTTCACTATGCCTACATACAGGGCAGGAAAGAGTAAGCTTAAGGATAACATTCCTTTCCGGGCATTCCTCATACATCCCATTAGAAAATAACAGTAGGTAACCACATGCAATCACAACTCTTCATGAAAAGTAACCAAACTGGAAGCCATCACTGCTGACATATGCACCTAATTACAAATAAATGCTAATAACATTTTTGATTAGCTATTATCAGGACATCTAATGTTCAAACTATATCTTTCCAATGAAAAAATGTCACCAAAATTCTCATCTGTAATTCCAGGAACAGTATGTATCTTCATTGATCTGGATTATTGGGAATGGGATCAGCTTAAATTCAGAACAGAACATCTTGGTAAGTTTTTTTTTTTTCATCTCTGAGATTCAGCTTTACATTAAAGCCTAAGAAAATACCAGTTCTGAAAACTCTCACTTCAGTTTTACTTGCAGTGTACATCAACATGCAGGAATGCCATGACCTTTTGTACTATGTACTCCATAAACACTTGCTCTCCTGTGACTGATTTTGTCATAGTTAAATTTGTTTATATTTTCTAGGCACTGACATACAGTAAAGGTTCTGTAAAACCTCAATACTTTGGGCTGAATTCTCACTAAAAAGTTTTTGTTTTATTTACATCAGTCTTTAACTTCATCAGCTTTAATAATGTTGCTTTTGATTTACAACAGTTTGTGAAAAGAACCAGAAGCACCCTTCATAACATACACTGAATAACATTCAAAGCAATTTTCCTTTTTGATGGAACACTGAACACTAGACAGTCACAGACCAACTATTTCGGAAGTTCTCCAACTGTTGTGGTTTAGCCCCAGCCAGCAACTAAGCACCACACATCTGCTCACTCCCTCCCTCCTGGTGGGATGGGAGAGAGAATCAGAAGGGTAAAAGTGAGAAAAACTGTGGTTTGAGATGAAGACAGTTTAATAGGTAAAGCCGCACACACAAGGAAAGCAAAACACAGAATTCATTCAGCACTTCCCATCAGCAGGCAGGTGATCAGCCATCCCCAGCAAAGTCTGGCTCTATCATGCATAATGGTGACTTGGGAAGATAAATGCCACCACTCCAAACTTCTCCTCCCGCCCCCCACCCCCCACCCCCCCCACCCCCCCCCACCCCCCCGCACTTCTTTCTTCTTCCCTCAGCTTTATATACTGAACATGTCGTTTTATGGTATGGAATACCTCTTTGGCTAGTTTGGGTTAGCTGTTCTGGCTGTGTCCCCTCCCAATTTCTTGCGCTCCTCCAACCCTTGCGCTGATGGGGCTCAAGGAACTGAAAAGTCCTTGACTGAGTATAAACGTTACTTAGCAACAACTAAACCATCAGTATGTTAGCAACATTATTCTCATACTAAATCCAAATCGCAACATTGTACCAGGTACTGAGAAGAAAATTAACTCTATCCCAACCAAAACCAGGACATCAACTAACACTAATTTTATATACATGTGTTTTTAATGTTCTTTATCTTGAAGCCTCTGTTTGGTGATCTTAGTGATGCTAAGACTACCTGCGTCTAGTGTTCTTAGAATGTAATGTCCTGTTATATCTCACTTTCACAGGCTCATCCCATTTATACTTTCACTGCCTTGCAAGAAATCTTTCTTTCAGAATTGTCAGCTTATATGTTTACAGAAACATTTTCAAGACTTATTGCAGCATCCAGCACTTAAGGTGGCATTGGGCTTCATTGTTGTATCTTTGCTGTGCTTATATAGCAATACTTTACATACTAACTGCTTGCAGAGAATTGCTGTATACCGTATTGACCTGTAAGACTTTTGCTTACATTTGGTATTTACCCATTTACCAGCTGGTGCTGTGACACTCACCCAAACTATTAGAATAAAAGTACCAGAACCGTTCCCTAAAGGAGAAAGATGATCAGCTAAATCTTTTGCTTAAATCTTAGAAATAAAAAGGCATTAACAACAGTACTCGTCTTATAAATGTCCTTTCCAATTAATGTTCTACTAGCCATTTGGACACCTTGTGTGAATTTTTCATAAACGGTTTTTGGAAAACCTATTAGCCAGAATGCATACACAATGCACTGGTGAGTCATGAGAACATGATTTTATTGAACAAACAGAAAAAAATCTTAAATGCTTTTAAAGGACTTGTTAGAGGATGTATGGGATATGCATTGTGTTGCTGGGTGCTCTTGGAAGCTGCCTGCAGCTTGGCTGTAAAGCAGATGCATAGAAATACCAGATCATGCCTGGCTCATGGCTGTTGTTAAAGCTTTCAAGGACTTCCAAAGTCACTAAAATACTCCTTGAGTCAAAGAGATTTCACATCTGTCACATCCTAAACATATTAATATGGAAGGTGTTAAAAATGCCTTTGTAAAATACTTTTGTAGGTCTTTCTTGAGTGCCCTGTTTCACAATAGTACTGGCAGCTCTAAAACCATCTGCTGCGACTCTCATTTCTAGTTTGCTCTTCTACTCATGTTTGATTTGATATGAATCAAAAAACAATCCAGACATATCGAGGCATAATTTCAGAGGACTTTTCTTATAGATGTTTCACCTGCGTACCTAATTTATAGGTAATTAGGTAAGGGTAACTCAGCACTAAATATTTAATGGTGTCAAAAGTATCTACAATTGATTTGTCTTGCAATTGATTGTGAATGCCAAATCAAAGTCTGTCATTAAAGCTTTGACCCTATGGGTATATTTGTAGTATAAAGTGTTTGTAACAGTAATAGTAATAAGAATATTTACAATAACAAATGATAATAATAACAATAATAATATCAATACAGTTATTTGAAAGCTTTTTAAACTCCTTGTTTAAATAGCTTGTTTAAAGTCAGTTCTGGGTACCACATTTCCAAAAAGATATTGGCAAATTGGAATGCGTTTACATATAACTAGCAAAAAATAACCAGACTGATCTATGAGTGAAGATTAAAAGAACTATATCTGTACAGCTTGACTAAACATTGACTAAGGTGAACAGCCTAGGTTATGTTAAGCTCTTTCAGCACAGACATGCTCCTGAAAGCATAGCAGACATATGCTATACCAGAAAGAATTTTAGAAGAGCTTTTGATTTTAAGGACATTAATTTCTTCCTGACTGTTCAGAACAGTGCAGACTATCTCATGCTGAAGGATATTGACCTGCACAGTTTCATGCCTTCCCTTCTCTCATCAGTTTTTTAAAGAGTGATGTCCCAAAATGTCTCTGTCACAAGGACTTGGGAACAAGCTGGTCTTCATGCATTTTCCACATTTTTTGTGAAACATATTTGAATGGGATATTTAGTCTGGAATGAAGGAAATGTGGGGAAAGGTTAAGCTGATCTGGACTTTACTAGTAGTGGAATTCATACCTATCCCAATAGTTTTTTTCCTATTTTAATTTCTATAATGCTAAGAAGGTTAGTGTACAATGATTTTACCACGCAATTTTTATATTTCTATGAAAAGGGTATGCAAGCATTTAAAGATCTAGGGAGAAAAATAAAAAAAACCCTAAAACATTAAAACATAGAACCGATATTATTTTAACATAAATATTTACATTTAAAATAAGAATGGAGTAAAGCAGAGTGAAATGAGCAAGCAGAAAAAAACTAATCCAATGTTAAGTCAGTTTGAAGCTTAACTATGTTCCTGACAATACGGGTTGAAATATTTATTTTACAGAAATTCCTGAAACACAAACACAGTTAGAGGATGCAGAAACTTGCATTTTAAATCCTTTCTATTTAATTATTGACTTTTTCCTTTTATGTGCTTCTTAAATATTGATGTAGGGATGAGGAGAAGAAGGGAAAAAGGAAGAGAGTCAGAGAACGTCAAGGAATTACTTATTGCTCCTGATTTTCAGCTTCTATTAAAAGCTGATAAGAGTTAACTATAGGTCTTGTAGTGGACTAGGAAAAATGGCATAGAAGCTGTGCATTATTTTGAATTAACCATAGAAAATATTTTTTAAAAACTTTCTTTGCATAATATTTAATATTTGCAATTTCAGTTTCCTACAGCATAAAACACCCTAAAACACAAAAGAAAAACCTCTACTAGTTGTAATTAAAACTGTAAGTGGAAGTTAGCTCATCCAAATGTATTGCCGAAACTTAGGAAGACAGGAGGCAGAAAACAAAAGAACTAAAAAAAAAAAGACTAATCAAAGTAATTCCTGAGTAACTTTAGCAGGGGCATGCATCAAGTATATTTCAAAGAATCAGAATTTAAAGCTTGCCTGGCATTTTTTAGTATTTATATTTTCTATTATGTTATAAATTGAGGAGAAGACAACTTCAGAGCTGAAGAAACTGACTATTTTTATAGAGTTCAATGGGAGAAATAGAAATGGTCATAGACCCCTATAGCATGCTTGTTTTTGTACCTTGCTGTCTTAGTTTAAGAGAAGCTGCATTCTGTGTATTTTCTTTGCCAAACTTCATCTTTGTTCTTCACTGTCAATAGGCAGGACTATTCTATCTTTTTGAATGAAATCTCTGCAAATGAAGATGGAAAATATTTGTGTTGATAACAGTTATTACTTTTCAGGATGGTCACAATTCCCATAGAGTTCCTATTTTATTTATAAGCAGCCTGACGAATCTTATGAAAAAAACACTAAATCTTGCATCAAGGTTGCTGCTATTAGCTATGTTGTTTCTTCTGCACCACTGACAAACTGGAACCTGTAGGTCTCTTTATAGCAAACTTTACATGTCTGACTGAGTCTTGCACACTTTAGGAATATCTTTTATCTTCAAATGTATGAAATAAATGTATTTTTTTCCTTGCATAGGAGTTATTTTTCATGACATATGGACTATCATAATAGAGATAAATTATGTGTGCTGGGATACATACTGTCACAGTAAAAACTCCTTTGCTTCAGGAAATTTTGCTGGTTGTAGCTCTTTTATTTCCTCTTCCTCTTGCAGATTCCTGGCAGATTCCCTGTCTGTGGTTCAGATGATGTTATCTAGCCTTTCAGCCATTTCTTTATGACATACTGCACAATGCTAATTTTTTCTGTGTTCATTCCTTCAAAAACAATTTCAAAAGGTCCTTTCAAAATTTGTACTATGCCATCCAGGACCCTGGTGACCCTCACACGAAGATTTTGTTCTTACAGAAACTCATGGAGAGACCATCTTACCCACCTGTTCTTGCTGTCTGTAAGCTTATACTTCTTATCGTCATCATAACCTTTGTATTGATCAGGAGAGCTTTGCACTACAGGCACTACAGATATCTCACTTTTTAATGTCATTGATAAACTTAAGGAAGTCTTGAGATTTAAGTAGAAATACACAATATATTATGGAAAAAATAATTAAACTTCTTTCACCATCCTTATAACTATCAAAACTATCTTAAATACCTAATTCTAGGAATATCTGGCAGCTAAAACAGCAAATAACTATCATTTATATCATTCTGTTATCCAAGCAGAGTGTCTGATTTCATAAATAATAACTTGAGGTGGTTTGATCCAAACCAGGTAAAACATGCACACTTAGTTGATGCTGAATTTCCCACATTTTTCAAATCTCTAACCTCAATGGCATTGTTTGCAATCTCTTGGACTTCTGCATGAAGTTTAGTGCACAGCCTCCTGTATTCCCCCTCCTCTGTCTTTGCAGTAGCAATGGGAAATACTGGGAAAGCAAGTGCTTCAGTCTGCGTTCAACTAAATATATATTTCATTCAACCTGTCTCCTCAGGGGATTTTCAGCCTGGTTGTAAAAAGCGAAGCTCTTTGGAAGAAATGTTGTTAAGTATAAAAATGAGTAACATAAAACTTTTTTTTATTTTTGTCCTCTGACTATACTTGAAAAATAGCAGTTGCTGAAGTTGTGTTGACTCTGCCTCCTCCACCTACTATTCTGCACCATGTAGTTTCCATGGACAATAGAAAATTAAGAGAGCATGGGTGGGTGTGGTTGGGAGGAAGACTCGATGATTGCTTTTTCCGTCATAAAGAACTGTGGCTAAAAAATTGCAGGATCATCTAAGACTGCTACAAATAAGAAAAAGTGACCCCCAGAGAACCACATTGTGTATCAGGCAGTGTGTTCAGAGAACAGAAGATAACAGTAAGTAATTCTTTTTTCCTCTCAGGATTTTTTCTTTTGCCTGAAAATTTCTGTAAAAAGTGAGCTCGTCATAGGTTTTCAGCATTATTCAGCCAGCCTGCAATATTCTTTCAGGAATGTCTCTCAAGAGCTCAAACCATATTTATTTATTTATTATTGTTATACCTAGATTTTGAACTTTACCTAAACTTAACTAAGCTCAACTTTTACAGTGAGTTTGGCTTAGTCATTTGATTATTGTACTTAATTTTAGGATACAAGTCACTATATTCAGAAATCTATAAAAGTGAGTCTTAAATTCATTAACTAGTTTTCTTAGCATGATGTGCTGCAAAAATTCAGCTCAAATGTTTTACATAATGTGCAATAGTTCATTAATGAACTTTAAAATCAAACCCTACAATTTATATTATATGTTTTTTCTTCTCAGGTCACTTAGGATTAGAGTTTTTTAATCCTATTCTGTCTTTTTGCTAATTATGGACTAAGTTATCTCATCAAACAAAAGTTTATGTAATTGTCACTAACTTCTTTCTTCACTATTCCTATTCCTGTACTGGAAAATATCATAATCATTACATTGATTTATCAGATTTCTTATTTAATAAAAACTAAAAATAACTCCTGCTGAAGTTAACAGAGTTGTCATAATACAAATGACATAAAAACCAGTCTATATAGTGTGTTTCGAAGTTTAGCAAACGACAGATGTAAATGATTTATTAAAATACACAATGCTTTTGTAATGTCACAGGTCTTTATATCTTCTGTAATAACTTCTTTTTACCATAGAAAAAATGCTCTAAAAGAGGCCTCTATGTCAGTGCTTACTAAGACATAGATTTTATATTGCTGAAGAGTTAAGAGTTGTGTAACAGTAGAACCTCTAAAAAAGTTTTACTTATCACATGTACATGTCAGAAATTATTTCTTATTTTCAAACATACTGCAAGGATGCGGGCAGCTTTCTCATCTTATCTAGCCACTTCTCTAAGAGTTCTATGTAGAAAGAAAGAAGAAAAGAGCATGAGGAAGTCTGAAACAAAGGCTCTGTGGAAAAGGGGTAAAGATAAGAACATTTAGATCAACTTAGAAGGTACCAGCAAGTATTCAGAGAAAGTCAATAAAGTCCTAGAGCATTGTCATGTTTCCTTGAACAAGGAATGAGGGATGTCATCTCTCGCTTTGCATTTAAAGGAGGGCCTAGGATGAAAATAGCTGTTGACTGAAACTAAGATGTTGTTAAATAAAACATCTGTAATAGCTGACTGGGACATATAACAGAGAATTTAGTTTATTTGTGTAGAAGGAAGAACATCAGTTATGGATTATCATAGATTCTCCAGGGAAAAGATTTTGAACTTAAGATACAGTTTCAGAGGTTTATGTTTCCCACTCATGAATACATTTGTACAAACTAACTTTGACAGTCCTATTAAAACCTAAGTTAATGGCAAATGTTTAAAGCTTCTGTGTGGAGGAACTACTCTTTCACACTGCAAACAAAAGACCCCTCCAATGAACAATGGAGAAAGATGTAATTTACCTCTAGAAGTAGATACCAACATGAATGAAATTCCTTTTGTTCGCTTTAAATATCAGTTATTGCTTGATGTGTTTAAACAACATTTAAAATCTTAAATGTGAGCTCTGAACATGTTCATAGCCATCTATATAGTATTTTTATTAAAAATTTGGTTCTTGAAATCATATTTGACATGAAAAATGCACAAGTGTAAAAACCCTGAGTCTATAAGCAAACATGAATGGAGGATGGACTCCATTTATAATGGACTCATGGGCAAGGCTTTCAAACACGTCTGAAAACTAAACACGTGACATCTATACACAGATTCACCAGTCTAAATATTCTGTATATAGAAAAGGTTATGATAAAAAAAAAACCCTAACGAAGCAACAAAAAACCCCACCCAAAAGACCCAAAGCCAAGGAGAATTGCACTAATTAATTTTCTTTCTATATACGTATTTGAAAGCCTATCTTTAGCAACCCAGATTGACACATTTGATAATAAAATTGATGAATGTGTTTATTTTTCTATCAGTCTAAGCTAATAGTATTGCATGAGGCATTCCCAAACAGTGAAAAAATACTCTCCTGTTCCAATGTCTGTAGTAAATAGTCTTTTCTAAAAGGGACCATAACTTTGGCTCATGTCTCCTTAAGGAGCTATTATTCAAACAGGAGACTATAGGGTTCATAAAGGTTAGCATCAATGACTAAGCCTGTCAGTTTAGAATCTTCAGTTGGCTTACTCATTCACTTCTGTTTTTCTCTGAATAAAAGGGAACTTGGAGGAATATTCAGGAATAAAGTACTCACTTGGGAAGCTGAGGAGAAATTTATTGCAATAGTAAGACTTAAAGTTACTTACATTATAGTAGTGTCTCCTCATCTACCTTTTGACAATGTCTTCTATGGAAAGCCTTTTCCAACCTGAAACCTTTCTAGATTAGGCAATAAAGGGGAAAAGCCCCTTATCCTATAGCAGTGACTGATGACAACAGTCGGTAAGCAGCCAAAGGTATGGATCTAGGAAAAAGGTGTTACATGGAGGTAAGTATTTTCTCACTGTAAAAGGGTTTGTAAAAGAAGAAAGTCAAGTCATTCATGAATTTATCACTGGATCTTTTAAAGAATAAAATTCTTTTGCTACATTCCAATGTAGCAGATGGGTAGCCAGGATCATTACAAACACCTACCACCACATACCAATTCATACCATTTACTGCCTTTTAATTAAAACATGACAATACAGACTCCTGATGTATATTCATTGACTTTATAGTAGGGTTACTTACCATTTACTCCTAAGTAACAGATAAGAAGACGAAACAGTTTAAAGATAGTGTTAGTGCCTAAGGAGTTCTTGTGGTAATTCTAGTTAGGACTTAGAGAATTCAGCTATATTTTACAAAATTGTAACTGACTGGTTGCTGAGATTTGAAGGCAATGATCTTCCTGCCCCTGAAAATTGTTTACAGGCCTTAAATCTATTATTTTCTTGTTTGCCAGATAAATCCAGCTAAACAACTAAATAATCTGAAAACTCTTATTTGACAACAAGAAGAAAATTATACCCTAATAGTTGTCGATTTTGCTTTAAATACTTCTCAACAGGTTTTAGGCCACCCTTTTCTTCCTTTACCTAGTATACTCATTTTAATAAAAAATTGAGTATTTCAACAAGTCTCCCTGTTTAGTTTCCTGGTGCTGTTCCTGAAGAGAGATGTGGGTCAAGTTCCATCTGGAAATGAGGTTCCAGATACTATAGTAGAACAGGGAAGGGCAATATGTATGACATTGAAGTGGATGTCTGCTATAGGACACCTGACTAGGAACAAATGGATAAGACCCTATACAGACAGATAGGAATAGCTTCATGTTCACAGGCCCTGATCCTCATAGGGGAATTTAATCACCCCACTATATGATGGAAGGACAGCACAGCAAGGTATAAGCAGCGCAGGAGGTTCCTGAAGATCATTGATCATCACCTAAGTGACAGAAGAGCCAACGGGAAGGGGTGTCCTGCTGGACTCTCACAAACAAGGGATAGCCCTGGGTTGAAAGCAGGTTGCAGTGACTATGGGATGGTGAAGCCCAGGATTCTGAGGGCAGGGAGAAGTGTGGAGAGCAAGCTCAGAACCCTGGAATTCAGAACAGCAGATTTTGGCCTGCTCGAAGGTCTGATTGGAAGAGTCCCATGGGATAAGGCCCTGGAATGAAGAGACATCCAAAAAGTCTGTTTAATATTCAGAGATACTGTCCTCCAAACTCAAAAGAGCTCCCTGCCAACAGATAAGAGGGGGTGATCCTTCCCCTCTGCCCAACACTGATGAGGCTACAATTGGAGTACTGTGTCCAATCCTCAGCTCCCCAGTACAAGAGAGCTGTGGAGATACTGGAGACAATCCAGTCTCCAGTAAAAAGAAGGGCTGCAAAGGTGATGAAGGGTCTGGAGCAGTTCACATATGAGGAGAGTCTGAGGTGACTGGGATTGTTTAGCCTAGAGAAGAGAATGCTCAGGGTGGATCTTACCAATGTACATAAGTACCTGAAGGGGTGGTGTAAAGAAGATGCAACCAGGCTCTTTTCAGTGGTGTCCAGTGACAGGACCAGAGGCAATGGGCGTAAACTGAAACATAGGAGGTTCCCTCTGAATGTCAGGAAACACTGTGAGGGTGACTGATGGCTGGCACAGGTTTTCCAGAGAGGATGTGGAATCTCCCGCCTTGGAGATAATTCAAAACCTGTTTAGGCATGGTTCTGGGCAACCAGCGGCCCTGCTCGAGCAGGGAGATTGGACAAGATGACTTCCAGAGGTGTCGTCCAACCATTCTGTGATTCTGTAACTCTTTTATCCCAAAAGGAGGTTTGAAGTTGCGATAAGAACACACTATTGTTTCATGAACACTTTGTAAGCAGAAGCTCTCTAAGGGCTAGGAAACTAATTTCTATTGGCCCCAAATTCCCAGTTATGATTCACCATGAAACACGTTCATGTCAGCTCTTGGCTTCACCCAGCTATCACCATGATTGTCCTAAGAAATGAGAAAAGACAGGTGGTTACATCACTTTAAAAAGAAGAAATAATTATTTAATTCCAGACAGTAAACTCATTAATGATGGGAGGTGAAGCCTTGATTGATTCAATAGTTGTCAATTCAAGGATTCCTTCTGCATTGTATTATCTATCAAGATATTGGCTAAGCCCTTTGCTGTCACAGCAATGAAAAATAATAAGGGCAAGGTTCTGTTCCCTTTTCCTGTTTTGGGGGAAAGGCTATATCTCATTTTTCACCTTTTATTTGCTGGATTTCTTATTTTATGGTTAGAAATACATGAAACTGTCTAAAATAGGTGTTTTATGCTCCCTTATTTAATTAAAAAAAAAAGATGTATAGACGTAACTGCATATTGTTCTAAGAAAGTTGTGAAATTCTGAACATTAGAAAAAAAATCGCAAAGTCTTAAAAATCTAAAGAGATATCTTAAAGGAACTCTGAAATTGAAACTTTTGCAGTTACGTTAGATGAGAGCTACCTTACTGTGTGCTCTAATAACTGTTTAAACTAGATATTCAGAAGTAAAATATTGTGAACCCCTCAATTTTCACTCCATGAACAGTTTTACTGTGAAAACAAGAAATTTCAGTCACAAACCTAAATATAACTTCTGAAATATAATATTTTATCTCCGATTCTCCCATACAGAATATGACTTATTTCAATGTTAATAAAACCTTTCACAGTACATATTTGTGTATATATATATTTAAGGTCATTTTGAAACTATGATCTAATTAAATATTGTTTATATGCTATCATCTATTGTTTTTATTTTTTATTAATCTGATATAGTCATCTTTTTTGCTAGACAAATAAAGTTATAGTAATGTTGCTAAATTCTACTTTGACAACTTTAAAGGAATTACTAATTCCACATATTGCTTTTCTGGCTTCTTATAAGGTATCATTACGCAGGAAATATATTGATAGAAGCAAAAAAGGAAAAGAATCAAATGCTACATATCTAAATGCAAGGTTTCTATTCTAACAGACAAGACAGCTAAATTTATTAGTTCTTGGTTTGGACTGATGTGGATCAATAGTTGAGCAAAGTTTTTAAGGCTGAACTGAGATTGAAACAGTGTAAAGCAGCAGAGATGAGGCTGTCTGGAGTTGGTAGATAGTAAAATCATCACATTCAGGGTCATATATATAAGTATATGTATTTATACACAGATGCATTGTCAGTGTTATTCAAAAGACATGGGGATCTTTCTCATCATTGCACTTCATAATCTTAATAACTCCATTTAGGACATTTTGTCTACCTAAGAGGAATCAGTTTCCTCAGCCTCTTATAAATCTTTAATACCTGCCACTTTCAAGCATAGCTACTGTATTTCTTGCTTTAGTATGATAAACAGCATTATATAAGCTACTCAATGTGACATATAAATGCTGCAGTATACAGTCATAGTTATACCACCTTGCTGGATTTATATACTATTTCTTTAACAACAGTCTATCATCTTTACCTTGTTCACTGTAACCTTGATACTGGATACAGGTATTCATAGATATTTTTCCAGCAATAAAACTCAAGTCTCATCTATATCAGTATGCCAAGGGTTTACCCACTTAGCACTTACTGATTTATTGTTTTTTGTTTGGCTTCTGAAATCATTAATTTCTTAAATTGTACTAACAGTACATACCTAATGGTCAACGTTTTTATCTTCAGTCTTATTAGTTCTAGATTTTCAAATTGACTAAAAAGAAATTACATCATTATGAAACACAGCTAATAAAATTAGATTGAAGAAAAACACATGAGCAAACTTACCTGTATTCCAAAAGGAAAACAGAGGAAAGAAAATAATTAAAAAAATAAAATGTTGCAATCAACACTTATTGGTATAGCCTGCACAACTGAAATCTGTTGTTAATAGACCACACTTTTGATTTGTCTTCTTAGCACAAAGAGTCAAAATGTGTAATCTTGTTTATTGGAAAACTATTACGTTGTATGTGTAAATGGATTCAATAAACTTAGAGTCTACATTTGTAAGAACTTCCATTTATTTAGGTAAGGCAATATGTTATCTTAACATGACAAACTATTTCAATATTTTGACAAAACATATAAGCCATATCATCATCTATTTTCAGTTTTGCTTTCTAGTAAAATGACGGCTGTATATTTATAGTGGTGTTTTAGACTATTTCAATCAATTAGCTAGTTAGTGCCAATATGATGTAAATAATTTCTGTGCAAAAGTTAAGCACAAGTTTTGCATATTTCCCAATGTCTAAATGTGTCAGACATTTTTGTCTCTGAATTCAGATACACTCTTGTGAATATCCCCATTTTTTCTTAGTATACATTCCTGAAATAAATTGAGAACTTGGAGTTCATTATTGTAGTGAGCAAGTTTATTTGTGTCAGCAGGAATTCATAGACTGATATTTTCAAACTCATTTTGTTGCTGAATAAGGACAGTCACCACTTTCCTCATACTTTCCACTGATATACTGGGGGAAACTGGACTTTCTAACTAATTTATCTTTCCTTTCAAATAAAACTGAACTTTTCCTAAGGTTCAAATCGTATCAGCTAGGAAAGCCAAACTGGAAAGCCATTTGGAAACTTTGCCATTACATAGCCCCACTTTAACAAAGAGTATTGAATAACAGACTGCTTGAGGAGCACAACTGAATCAGGGAGCCAGCCAGCTAATTATCTAAACATAGAATTTACCCTAAATATGTAGTGTTGTGTCAAAAATTACACTATAAGATCAGGAAAGTGTGATTTCAGACAACACGGTGGTTATTATCAGGAGAACTAATACAACCTGCTTTTTCCAGAGATATTTTTTCATACACAAAGTATTAGTGATGATTTTTTTATCAGGTCTATAGTTTGTTTTCATACTGTTTGTGTTAATATTTAAATGTTGAGCCATTTCTTCCCCAATGCAAGTCAAATATTAATATTATTCTTATCCTAATGCATAATAATGAAAATTATGCAGTGATATGCATTTGTTTTCATTCTATTCTTCCAAAAAAAGGAACACTGCACTTCTGATTTTGTTAGACTAAATGAAAAGTGATTGCATTATGATACTTTCCTTCTTTTGACATACAGCTGTCATCTACTTTTAACAGAATCATCTTTTTTCCTTCCCAATTTGTATGTACTATTATTCTTATTGAAAATACTTTGTGATACTTGAACCTTGTTATTCATTTATGAACACTTAATGTTTAAACTTCTCAAGTATCACTGTAATCTACCAATCCTTTACCTCCTTTTTTCCCCCATTGTTTTCTTTTGCTTGATTGTTCATGAGAATGTTCTTTACCAGTGGTCTAGAAATGAAGATCTATTCTTTCTGACACTTTAGGACAAGGTCAGTCAATTGCAATAAAATAATTTCCTTTTTTTTTTTCCATAGAACTAAGTCATGAATATAATTTATGCACCTTTACTTGATTAGGGACAGTTTGCTCTGTGAAAGATTTTTAGTATGTTGATTGCATACTCCATTAATCACTCTAAATATATTATATTATATTATATTCTTCCTCATGGCACTTACAAATAGTGAGACAGTTTTACACATTTCCAGAACTGGGACCGTTCCCACTTTATTCCTGCCTCCTAGGCTTAGTGAAGTTGTCTTTGGAGAACAAGATGGGAAAAGTGAATTGTGGGGAGGGATGGAGTCACTGGGAGAATTTTCTTCTATCTATCTTCTATCCATCTAGTTCAGCTTCAAGATGTGGGTTTTTGGTTTTGGGTTTTTTTCTTTTTATTTTTATATTTTGTCTAGTGATCTTCTTTCCACTCTGTCCTGACTGGATGATTTTGGAAATCCTAAATCTACATTTTTATTCAAATATCCCCTCAAGAGTTCGGTTTGTAAGATCTGCTTCCCCCCTGCCTCTCTGCAGCTGAGGCCTATAAGCAAATATCTGATTGAAATACTAAAGGAAGAAGCTGTGTGGGAAACATGAGGATGGAGAGTGGGTGAAGGACTGAGACAGAAGGTAATGTTCTTCTCCAGAAAATAAAGGGATGCATTTTTCAACAAGTTAAACTCAGAAGAGAGTTCTATCCACTCTGAATTATTTCTGTATGTCAACCATTTTAAAATGTAAAAATATCTCTAATTAATTTCTACTTACTGAATGTGTAGGCAAGTTCTAGCAATTAAGTTTCTTGAAGGTCTGTTAATGTAATCTTAATTCCTTTCACTGGTTAAAATAGTATGAGAAAAGATTTTCTTGTGCTATTTTACCCCCTAGAGTGAAAATTTCAACTACAGAATTATCATGTGATACAATAAGTAATATGAAGTTTTCTGTTCAAGAGTAATGCACTCAGGCAAGCAAAGGCACATATGGGAGATCTGTAAAATCATGATTGGTATGGAAACACTGAATTCAGAATTAGTAATCATTCCTTCTTGTTAAAGAAAGAAAAGAGGACATCAATAAATTTTGCAAGCAACAACATTTAAAATAAAAAAAAAGATGTTGAAATAGAGTCTGATTTACTGCCAAAGATATCACACAAGCTATAATTTTTCTTTTTTTCAGAGAGAAGCTGAATAAAATTAAAGAAGTATGTTCGTTGGTGGCTAAATGTGATGATTTGGAAGAACACATCAACATAGAAGTCTCTATGCTGCTTACTACAGATGGATCGTAGGGTTTGCTCGACCTATTTCTTATTTTCATTCCCTGCATACGTGTGGCTATCTACTTCAGGGGAGCAAGATGCTGGGAGAGATAAGACATCTGATCGACTATGGCCATACTTCCAATAACTATGTGTGATCATTTATGTAAGGAAAAGGCTGCACGCTTAGAGGAAAGGGACCTGATCTTGTCAGTAATCAGTGAATATTACATATATATTTATTTATTTACTTACTTACTTGTCCTCACTAGAACTAAATTGCCTCTTGCTGTTAGTACCTTGGAAATAGATCAAAAGTCTTGAAGATAACTGTTAATTTCCTGTAATGAAGAGATGAACAGAAAAACTGTTGGTCTGTGTAGGGTAAAGCTTCACAGGCTAATGGAAAATTGTAGACCCTCTTATCTTCCAAGACTAGATGAAGTAATGAGCAAAGATCTTTGTAAGACTAGCATTTTCCAACATGTGCTTTTTCACAGGAAGAAATTGTTTTGCAATGGATTCTACCTTAGCAACAAAATGGAAGTGTAATAGTGAACATTCTAACTGAGTTAATAACAACATGGAAAATCTACACCCTATAATGTGCCTGAATTATGAAAAAAAACCAAACCAAACTAAGATAGAGTAGAAAACATTAGCTTTCTTAATTAGTAAGGAAAACTAAGGACTACATCATACCTTAAAATTCACCCTGTACAACTAGGTGTATATATCCAAAATGGTTCCTTGTTGTATTTTGTGTAAAGAAATGGAAACATTTAAGGCATGTTTCATGTGTCTTATTCTAAATGTCTTCATTAATAAAAAGAACAATGTCCTAGATATTTTCTGTGCCTATTGACTGCAGAAATAAAGCTACCTAGCTCAGAGGTACACAAATGTAAGTACATCATGCAATTCCAGCTTCTGCATCTTCATATCCTTCTGCAATTGACACCTTCTGGCAAAAAAAAATAATATTACAAAACCCAAAACAGGGTGCAGACAGTGCACTCTGTGCAATAAGTCTTTGCAAGTATTTGTGGAACATGTCACCAAGTTATATTATCTAATGTATTTAACTGATCAATAACATCAATATGTGATATGTATAGCAATTAGACAAATTAATAATCAGAAAAAGAAGTGACAGAAGAAAAATCCATGCAATATAGAAGGTTAATATAAAATCCCAAGAAAAGCCACATCTCTCACAAGCCAAAATGATCATTCTATATCTTTAAGCACTAATATAATAGTACTTCTTGTAGATCTAGTAAAAGAAAGCAACATTTTCAATTGAAAACAAATTTTTTTTTGTTTATAGAAAACTATTCAGAATTTTAACTTTTTCTAATTAAAATTAATAATTAACATGATTGCAGAACAGAAATAAATATAGTAATTTTTAAAGATGTGTACAACACATTGATGCCTAAATATAAACCACAAAAATCACAATAGAACCTCTTTTTTTCATGCTGTTTTGCACTGATCACACAATGCAGTATTGGTCTAAGAATATTTATTGCTTTCATGGCACTTTCCATGCTTTTCAGTATTAGAATCCTTGGGAAAGGTGACCATGTTTCCCATTCCATAGATCAAAGGAAAAAAAAAAAAAAAAAAGAGCACATAACAATGAAGTGAATTCCCAAGATCACAAAATTACCTTGAGACTGTATAGGTTTTACTTTTGGATCAGCTACAAAAAATTAATTTCAAATATTTTTTGATTGAAATCTACATTTTGCTTAAGGTGAAAATATTGAAAACCAAAAGAGATTTCTTTGCACCACTGCTCAGTCACAACGAGAAGGGGAGAAGTAGGAGAGATTGTTAGAACTTCCTAACCGTGTACATTTGTTACATGAAAATCTTTCATTCAGTTATTTGTTTGACTTAACAGCTCTATTGAGGACCAAATTTTGTTCTCACAGTCTCTCTGGGCTACTATAAGTCCATTGTCAGCTACAGTCTCACGCTGGGTTTGCTACGATAGGAGGTGTTGACCTTGAATCTGTCATTCCTGAACTGGAATATTTTGGTATTTAAGGTCTTTGGTTTGACACTGAATCTGCTGCTGCCATGTGCAGCATCTGCTATTTGGTTATTTCGTCAGTCGCCTCCCAGTCAGAAAAAGTCAGGCCTTTAAATTGTTGCCATGTAATGGCCCAGAAACTGATGTTAGGAGTTATACCAAACATTTCTCAACTAAGTGACTATAGCATAAAGCTGCTACTGCTTGGCACAGAACACACAACAACAACAACAACACAAACCCAAAAATGAGGAGAGAGAGGAGAGGAGAGGAGAGGAGAGGAGAGGAGAGGAGAGGAGAGGAGAGGAGAGGAGAGGAGAGGAGAGGAGAGGAGAGGAGAGGAGAGGAGAGGAAAGATTTAAGCAGATGAAATATCAGGAATGGTAGTGGGAACTATTAAGCAAACAATTGAAAGACCAGGTATTATACAATAGTAAACGGGAAAAAGTAATCACTGAGGGGAGCAGTCTCTCAAAAAACCTTTGCATTTTTTTCAGAAGCCTTTTTTTAAACTATAAACTTTGGTCACCATGGGGGAAAGTAGAGTCCAAAAATCTTACTTTAAAACTGTTTGAGCCAGAATACAGATAAGATGCAGATGTTATGCTACAACTGAATCTTCTGAAAAATGCATAAAATTAAGCTTGAAAAAAAAATAATTTAGAGGTGATTGCCTTGAGTTACTGCTTATACTAAGATTCCCATCCTGTGGTTTGTTTTTTTTTCCCTGCACTTTATTCTTTCCCCGCGCCTTGTCCCCCAACCCCCACCCCCCCTCCCCAGGTCAACTTAGCAAATATCTATGGAAACTTGTCTACAAATCAATACTCTGTTGAGCTGTTGAGCACAAGTACCTACTAATCTGACTTTTTGGAATTTAGACAGGATTTTCTGTCTAAATTCAAAGTTTCCTATGCTTTCATGTTGAGATGAGCTAAATATTTTCTACAGTAATTCTATTGATGTTAATTTTAATTCCTTTTTATTTTTTTCCAGCTTAGAGGGAATGAATGTATCGTTTGCATCAAAATCCTGTTCTTTATCTTCCAGTCCTCTTAGCTGAAAAATGTGTGCTTTTACATTACAGAGTAATATAACATATTTTTAATACTTTCAAAATACTTAATTTTTTTAGATAACAAGATGCCATCCAAAATAGGTTATTTTATTTTTTTAAGGCAAAAAAAGAGCTTGGAAATGTTTTTAGGAACTAGAATGCTGTTTTTGATAATGTTAAATGTTTTTACCTCATGCCAACCATCATTCTTCCAAACAAATCCTGGGGATGGTATGAGAATTAGAAAATTCAAAGGAGCTATGCCCAAGGAGCAGTCTGCATGTAACCCCCTGTGTTTGGAGAATTCAGGTTTCATGGTGTAGATATGGCCAGCCTTTGCCAGCTGGTCTCAGGGCCAGGAATGCCATGAGGAAAGTTATTTTACTGGTATACTTTGTGTCCTGGTTTCAGTGGGATAGAATTAATTTTTTTTTTTTTAGTAGCTGGTGCAGTGCTGTGCTTTGGCTCTGACGTGAGAACAGTGTTGACAGCACACTGATGGGTTTGGTTGTTGCTGGGTCATGTTTATACTAGGTCAAGAACTTTTTGTTTTCTTGGGCCCTGCCAGCGAGAGGGCTGGAGTGGCACGGGAAATTGGGAGGGGACACAGCCAGGACAGCTGGCCTGAACTGGCCAAAGAGCTATTCCATACTGTATGATGTTGTGCTGAGTATATAAACTGGGGGAAGAAGAAGGAAGCGGGGTGGGTGAGGGGGTGGGGGGTGGGTGGGAATGCATTCAGCATTATGGCATCTGTCGTCTTGAGTAACTGATACACATGATGGAGCCTGGCTTTACTGGGGATGGCCAAACACCTGCCTGCCCATGGGAAGCAGTGAATTGCATCCCGGCTTTTGTTTACCTATTAATTTTTTCTTATCTCAACCCTTGAGTTTTACATTCCTTTCCAATTCTCCTCCCCATCCTTCTGGGTGAGTGGCCAGTGAGTGAGAGGCTGCGTGGTGCTGGGTTGCTGGCCAGGGTTAAACCACTGCACTTTGTCATTAAGAACAAGGGTAAATTGCACAACCTGACTGCCATTTAGGTGTCTAAATCTGTGTTGCTGCTCAGCTCTGTTAAGTTAATAGTGATTTAGAAGACGTAGGTGCTTACAATGTGGAGACAAATCTCTGCTTCATCATCAAAAGTCAAATTAATTTGCCCAAGCCTTGAATCCTACTGCCCTTGTAGATGCCATAGATTACTACTTCCATCTCTTACTGCCAGTTCAGGTTTCCTGCAAGTCTACAATGTACCTCTACCCTGCAGCCCTCTTGAGTTCCCTGTGGAATCCTTAAATGGCAGTGGAAATTGTTTTATTAGCCTGGTACAAGTCTTGAACTAGGAGAAGGTTGCCCAGAATGTGACATCTAAGTCCAGAATGGGGACAGAAAAGAAAGGCAGGATTGCAAGAATATCTCCCATTCTTTTTCCTCCAGGTGCTCCTACTCTACTTTAGATGATGTCTTTGCTTATCAACTTAGTTTTTCTGGCTACTGTCTTTGATCACTACAAATTATGATTTGATCCAGGGATCTTAAGTACTTAACTCTGGATGATAGATTCCATTAAATGATAAAAGACTTAAAAGATAAAACTTTGGTACTATCTCAACAGAGATATGGATGAGCAATCTGTCCCTTGAATGGACTAACTGTAAGGCTTTCAAGAAATATGATGATCTGCACTTCAGTATGCCAATGCTTGCTGACAAGTTTTAAATCACATGCAAATATGCATCTTATTTCTAGAGTAATTAAACTGTTTTATGTTTAGAACTAAGATCTTATATTAAACAAAGTGAGGAAAATAGGAGACCTATGCCATCTGTGAAGATTTTTGCTGTCATTCAAAATCTAAACATAAATGTACATGAAAATACTTGAAAGAACAGTGAGATAACAACTGGAATATTATTTATGAGCAGAGGAATTATATTTTTTCACCTTTATCTTCCAAAATTAAACCATGAACTACACATAGCCATACTAAAATAATATGAGCATGATTTATTGTGATACTAACACTCAAGTAAGTGAAGATACCAACTGCTGTCTGCAGCCACAATAATGGCTCCTAATAGCAACGTACTGGCATTTCTGAATGATTTAGAAAGATTTGACTATAGCTATGTGGTATGGCTTCTACCTTTAAAAAAAGACATCTGTTTATTGTGGGGGTTTTGTTTTTGGTTTTGTTACCTACTTTTTAGAGAAATCGAGCACTTTGAAAGTATTTTTTTTTTTTTTTTGGCAAGGCTATCTTAGCAAGTTGACTAGATCAAAACATGATAATCACAACATATCTAATCTCAACATTAGTAAATTCAAAGCTGAAAGTAAAGTCATGTAAGATTTTACCTTTAAAACTAAAATTTACATGAGGCTGGTTGAAGAGCATGAAGACATACATTGTTAGACAAACATATTAAGATCAATATTAGTACTGTGGGCTTAGTTTCAATACAAACATTTCTGCATTTTTTTAATGTCTTAAATCTTAAATGCATGTTTCCTACCCTGATCCCTCTTTCTGCTCACTGAAAAATGGGACATTTGAAGAGCCTTTCACAGTAGACCTCTGTATTGGAAAGAATTAGTGCAATGTAATCAGAACTGAAATTCTAAATGAAATTGAATCAATTACACTATGCACCATCTTTAATTTCTTTTGAGCAAGATACATTTAAGATAAAATCAAACTCTCTGAGAGGAAGTTCTACGTTCTGTAGATCTAATTTCTTTTTAACTGGAGAACAAAATTGAAAACAAAAAAGGAGATTTTGGTCAAGAAGCATCATCTTTATCTTTGGAAGAAATTAAACCCGTTTATAACTATGGTGTTTTCTTGTTAAATTCAGGTTTCTAAGCTATCTTCTAGATTTTTGAACAGATATAATTTTTCATTGACTTTTCCTGTCTAAAATTTTACTGAGAATCATTTTAGTTATAATTTTTATTAGCTATGGAGAAAGAGCAGAAAATTCCTGCTGACATTTATTCTTCTGTAGACATATTTTGCAGTATAAACATTTTTTTGAAACACCTTAAAACTTTCATAAAGAGGAATTTCCCACGTGGAAAAATGAGACATAAAAATGAAGGTAAAATTCTGATGAATAATGATGGACTCATCTGTCTGTGCTTACCATTTCAGACCAAACTATTGTTAGCACAATGAAAATTTACTCTCTCTACAGCCTGATTGTTTAGTTGACCATAGCTATCACCATCAAATGTATTGATCCAGAATATTGACCTGTGAAAACGATAATGGTACATAAGTACCTTTTCCTCTCTTCAATTGTTCTTCAGTGAGAAAAGGAAATGAGGAGCAGAAAGAGTTTCTTAGGTTTGTGAGCAAAATACAGCCAAGCTGTACCCAATATCTGTGAGGAAAATTAAAGTTAGAAAGGCCATAGATTTGAGTGAAAATGTAGAGAAAGGACAGAAAAAGAGGTGCCTTTATAAAAGGACATGAAATGATCTTGTTAGAGACATTGACTGAATTAAAGGAAAGAAAAAAAAGCTAGCTGAATGCAGTGGGAAGAGATCACTTTTTTCCTTTTTAATAACGTCTGTCTATATCTCACAATCCTAATGCAGAGATCCTAAGGGCAATGCCACCAATACTTCTAGAGTTAGAAGCAGAAGAGGCTGAGCTTTTAAATCTTGAAATAAAGAAAATAGTATTAATACTGCACTGATGTAGGGAATTGTGTTACCACATTTCCATCATGCTGCACTGTGTAAACATAGTCACACCACACTCCCAGAAGTCTCAGCACTATACATTATTACATACTACAGACACAGTCATGGTCTTGCTAGGTTCTTATTCATATTGTGATGAAAAAAACATGGAAATGAATTAAATCTCCATGCAACATTAATTCTAAGCAAAACTCAAGCAGGTTCTTCAATGAACCTTTAGCTTGATTCCTAGTTCCTGCTGTGATCTGGAGTTTTTTTGTCTGGTAACAGTCACATCGTCTCTTACCTGGGATTATGAAACTCTTATCGTCCTCATCTGCCTTTTCTTATTCCTTTTTGATTTTAGTTCAAAGGGATTTATTTCCACACGATGTACGGGATCTTCTTTCATTTGTTTATTTAAAATTACTATTTCTTGACAGGTTGTGCTTATCTTTGATATTCTGGTTGGACCTAATACTATACCTTATTTAATTTACTATTAAAGTATTTTTTTAAAAAAGAATAGGATATGGAGATATGGTGGAAATGATCAAATACTGCCTGTAACCTGGAAAAGCTGAGGGACTGAAAAGCTGAAGGTAGCAGAAGATAGTGTTAAGCAAAAATATTGCTGGGATACATATTTCACTTAGGCTTGCTCGCTGTATGCTGGAAAACCTTGATTAAGTGTCAAGAATATTGAGTAATCTGGATCCTGGGGAGAATGTTATAACAGGGTAAAACAGCCATCTGAAAACTGATTTGCCCTTGATGTAAAATTTATTGCATCTATATGCTAACGACCTTATTTCTGCATCTTCAGCCATAACACAAGTTTATATTCTCATTGCATTCCACCAACTAAACCCATGTTGTTCTAAATTAGAAGTACCCCAAAAAGGTCTTTAGGAAGAATTTGGATATGAAAATAATGGCACTGATAATTTAGAAGATGACAGTTTTCTTTTTTGCATTGTACTCTGCTCCAGTGACAAGAATAATGATGCAGCTTGGAAATACCGTATCTAAGGTGAAGATACATACCATACTTATCCTTTTGTGTGTACCGGTAACTTAATAGTATAGAAAAGTAATGTAAAAGTAAGGGAGGAATTTTGGTTTGTAATTTGGAGAACAACTTCAAAAAAATATGGCAAACACAATGGAAAGATATTTTATTTTTGGCATAGAAACTGGATTTTTTTATTAATGAAGTAGTGGGACAAAAACGTTATGCCTGTGCTAGGACTGGAATGTGTTTTGACTGAGTAGAGGAAAAAGTTGTTTTAATGCTTGGAATGTGTAAGATACTTTATAAAGATAGTTGCTTAGGCTTTACAATTTTTTAAATGTGTGCTTGTCAAATACCATTATGATTTAATGCCACCTTAGTGTAAATACCAATAAAACTACCTTAAGCTAATGGAATATGGTATCATAAGGTTATTGTGGGGGATACACACCATCTATACTTAATTAATTAAAATGCAAATTAGACAATTTGAAGATAAAAAGCATATTAAAGAATTACTTGTTTGACTTCTTTCTCAAGGCGATGTCAGAAGCACTGCCATTCATCTTGTTTCTGTCTTGCAGAATGGCGAATGAGAGAATGTTTGCCTAATTTTGTAATTAATTCTTGTTCTAGCAATAAAGAAAGCTCACATTTTGTTTGTTGTTGCATTTTTCATATGTAGATATGCTACCTACTTTAACTGTAAATTTCATGTACACTTTAAAAACCAGATTTTTTGATAAATCTGTAGTCAAAGGATAAGTCTAGATGAGCGAAAAATACCACTAGCCTCTCAGATGAGATGTATTTTTTGCCAAAGTAGTATATTGTCCTTCTGTAATCTCTAGTTTTCTTCATTACCTGTAATAACATTTCTAGGTAGTCCCTAGCTCCATTTAATAGGTTACAAATAATTAACTCTTAAGGTATGTAGCTAAAGTTTTGAGAATAACTTATCTGAATTTTGGCACAATTCATTTCCACTTCAATCATTAAAAAAATATTTCAACTCTATACATATAGTAGAACAGAACAGAACAGAATAGAATATCTCAAGTTGGGAGGGAACCTTAAGATTCATTGAGTCCAACTCCCACTATATTTTGATCAACCTTAGTTTTAAACTCCATGGTTCCTAAAGCACTCTTGGTCAAATTCAAAACTTTGTTAAGCCCAAGCCCTGACCTTTATGGTTTCAGATAACTTTTTCACTATTACAGTTCACCATAATATTTTAAAAGCATTTTTGGCACTTTTTTCTTTCTGCATGCAATTTGATGTTGCTGAATTTAACAGTAGCCAAAAAGGAAAACGAGATTTCAGCGGCTTTAAAAGGAACAAGTTCTGAAAATGAAAACTATATGTCACTATTTTTGTTTCTTTGGAAACTGATCCATAGCTTTCAAAATAATTTCTAAATGCACTGAATTATCTGCTGCAACTAAACTCTGACTAGTCATGCACTCTGCATACATGTGTGCCTGTACATTTGTGTGAGTGAGTGTGTGCATGCAAAGGAGGGGCTGAGAGGGGAGAAAAAAAACTGATAGCAAAAAGAACAAAGAGGTTTTCTTCTTGAGTTAGATTTTTAAGTGCTTTAAACCAAATTGTAAGTCAACTCTAGATTTCAGCTCTTACATGCCTTGAAGCACAAAATACTGTTGTTTTTAAGAAAAATTCTAGATGACATAATGAGTACCTAGGATAAACTGAACAAATTTAAATTTTATTACAGCTATTCTTTTCTAAACTACAAATACTTTGAATTAAGAAATCCAGATCCATTTCTGTATTTACATGTTAGCAGTTAATGTCTCTAAAAAATGTTAGTAATTTGAGCTCCTCTTTTCAGTTTGCTTTCTCTAATTGTTGAAACAGTGCTCCCTTCCCCCCCCCCCCCCCCCCCCCCCCCCCCTTTATTTCTGGTTTCTTCAGCAGTAATAAACATTCACATTGGTAAATCAATACCTAAAAATTATATGGGTATTTTTAAGCTCCATTTACTTTCAATACTGTTCAAATGTAGAAATACATTGAAAACCATGTCATTGATACCTGTATGTTCAACAGGAATTTATTCTAATTAATGCCTTTTTTAAACCTACCGCCTCCCCCCAAAAAAAAATAAAATTAATATGTTTTCCTACTTCCAGGTGCACTCATAAAAAAGAGTAAGAAGGCTTAGTGGAATCACTTTTCAGTCAGGCAAACCTAGATAGTTTTGCAGCTGAATCCACTAGTTACATTAGTCTTCCTCTAAATGCATTCAGAAATCTTGCAGAAGCAAACAATAATTACATTAAAAAAATCTGTTTGCTTGTTTGGCTTCCCAGTATCTTCAGAAAAAAAAAAAAATAGTATATTGATTGACAGTAAAAACAAACCAAAACAAACGAAACAAAACAACACCCTCTTCCAAAGGTTTTTAAAGTTAAGAATGGGTTATCTGTAAAAAAGAAAAAATCCCACATAATCTCATTTAAAATAAAAACTTGAGGGTGCTTCTAAATGTTTGTCAATACCCCAAACATTTTTGGACAGAGAGGAATAATCAATTCTGATCTATCTTTTTCTATGCCATGGATAACAATGGTTATGAAATGTTAATGTTTTTCATTTCTTTGGATTTCTTGTATTATAGATTTTTCAGTGTTAGGTTTCTTGCATTACAAATTAAAAAGAAAAAATAAATCAATCCATACAGATTATTTTTAGAAATAAGACACAAACTATTAATATCACATGGAGAAAAAGCCATGAATAGGCTTCATAAATGCCTTGTTGTAAGAGGGATAGAAAGAGAAAAATAAGAAGAAGCACAATTTGAGAGCTACATCCTGTCAAATGTTTTATGACTCAGTAAGCTGATGTGGAAGATTTAATAGTCAGTAAAACTGTGCAGCATACCATTGTAAGCTATGAAAGATATAACTGATTCTTTCTTAAATGGGAATAAGAGGTTTTCAGTGTCAAATGCAAGAAAAGGTATGTCTCTTTCAATTGTAAAGTTCGAAGACAGCCATTAAGTGCTTGACACATTTCATCATTGCTAATGAAAAGGTATTCTTAAATCTGAGGCTGACTAAGAACATTCTCATACAAAAACAACATATAAAAAATAAAAGCAACACATAAAAATAAAGAAATAAATATATAAAAAAGTAAAGAGCTTTTTCCTCCATCTTCCTTCTTACCCTTCTCCACTTTAAAACTAATTGCAATATTGTTGACCAAAGATTCACAGAGAGGCAACTGATCATAAAAGTTACGCTGGTCACATTTATTCTTTGCACTACTTCTGGTACCTCAAAACTTCGGTCAATTTAGGAATGTCTCATTTCATAACTTATGATTATCCTGGAAGTCTGGGTTAGTTCTGCAAACTTTATAACAGAGATCACTCAATGCCATGCCTTGTTAAAAGAGTCTTCACCAAGGATTACCTAGTGTATTGTATAGTTCATATTTGTACTACCCTTAGACTACAGGCAACGCTAGCAGAAGTGCATCACATTTGATTAGCCTGATAGCATTATAGTACTCTGCTGTCTCACACTGCTAAGATTTGACTCTCCTAAGCAACATGATATGCAAATTATTTGCCATTCATATTAATATTAGTGGCTGCAAGTCATAAAATAAAATATGCATCTTGGAATTGTAGAGTCCAAGAAAAAGTATTTATGCATAAATCTAGGTTACTTCAACATGGTGTCAATATACTTGGAGTGCCACTGTCTATCAATGATCTTCTGCTCTGCCATGTGAAGTACAGAGACTTGACACCGAGTCTCTAAAATAAAATTATTTTCTAAAAGCGGGTGAAATTATAAGGCTATAACCATTTGAAATGTAGGTTCATAGAAAATAATTCATTCTTTAATATGGTGAAAAAACAATATATATATGATATATTCTATGTTTATGGCTGAGATTCACGAAATCACAGAATGGTTGAGTCTAGGCAGAGTGAATTACATTTGGGCTTTAGCTTTCCTAATTTCATCCTTGGATTCTTGACCAATGTTTTTGTATTCCTCCCAAGTTACTCATCCTTGCTTCCACCCTCTATATGCTCCCTTATTGTGTTTGAGTTTGGCCAGGAGCAACTTGTTCATGAACACAGGCCTTTTGGCATTTTTTTCTGACTTCTTATTTGTTGGAATGGACCACTCTTAAGCAAGGAGTGAGTGATCCTTGAATATTAACCAGCTTTCTTGGACCACTCTCCAGAGCTGTATCTCACGGGACTTTTCCAAGCAGGCCTCTGAAGGGGAGGATGGTACTATCAATACACTCTGGCAACCTCCTGGAGTGCTTCTGTCCTGCTGTGCTTTCATTCCAGCAGATATTGGAGTGGTTGAAGTTCCCTATGAGGACCAGGGCCTGCGAATGTGAGGCTGCTCCTGTCTGTCTGCAGAAGGCCTGATCCACTTGTTTTTCCTGGTCCAATGGTGTATAGCAGGCACCCACTATAATGTCAACTTCACCTGCCCTTACCCAAGAGAAGATACAGGCTGATTTATTTTAATCTCTCATAATGTGTAAATTTACAAAGGAGTTTATAGATGTCTGTTAAATATTTCACCCTAAGGGTTTGAAAAGTGGACCACAGAACCCCAACAAACTGAATGGCAGAATATAGACAATAAGTCACATCATTGCAGAAAAATGAGGAATGAAAGAAAAATTCCTCATTGCACACTACTGTAGCAGGCCTTTGATATGGTAGTGCAACAAACCACTACATTTTTTGGACTACACTCTTCAGCTTGTAATTCATTCATTCTTGAAATCGATTATTAATTTAGACTCACAACAGTCCAATATCCCACAGATTAGCTGACAAAGTATTTAGAGGGCCAGTGTAAAATTTCAAATCCGGTGAAAGGGGGAGGTAGGACCTTCATTCTGAATTTGAGAGAAGAGGCAAAAACTGATTCTATAGATATTAAACACTGAATGGGAAGGTGGCAAAAGTTTTACTGTTCTTTTATCTTGACAAACATTTGTTATAGAAAGAAGTAATTAAAAAGAGAGAAAGTGTCCTTCTTTCCCATATAAAGTAAATATATAGCAAGATAATTACATGTGATAGTTTTTTCTAGGCTTTTGTTAAGCAGCAGCATTTTTTCTTTAAGTACAATTGTCCATTATAAACTTGGTAACTGAGTAATGTAATGCAGGATTATCCACATTTGATAAAATCTAAGATTTTAATTAATGTTAATTATCAAAGTAAGGGAGTAAAAATCTCCTTTATACCTTTATTAATGTCTCTGTTATCAGCAATTTTGGTTTAGGTGTCTTTGGCTATGTATATGTTGTTAAATAAAAGACCAGGGTTCAATATGTGGCACATTCATTAAACCCTTCCTAAAGTGTCAGTATACCAACAGGCTGAGTACTTATATCTCAAGGTTTCACAAAATCTTATAAACCAAAAATGATTACACACCTGGATCTCAATAAAATCTTACAATTACTATTGATGACTTATTTAATGCACTTAAAGAGATATGGACATGTACGAGCAATGATGGATAGAGATTTGGGAGATATTAGTGCATCTAGTGCAGAATAGCTCCAGACTATTTGTTATCTATCACAATTCAACACCATAGAATCTTTTGGTTTGGTTGGTTGGCTTGTTTTGATTGTTGGATTGAGTTTGTGTGTGTGTGTGTGTGTGTGTGTATGTGTGTGTGTGCAGGGACAGTAATTCCCTGTGGTGTTAAAGCATTAATGTCATATTTGATTGGTTTTAGTGGTGCTTCAATATTATAAAACATTCATCAAATTCATTAGGGACTGCTTCAAATTCAGTTTTTCTGAAAATTAGTGCTACTCATTCAATTTTCTGGATATAAAATCTAAGATTAGACTACACAGATTGAGATTCAGACCATCTAATAATCACCTACAAGCCCACAGCTAGTGTTTCCTTCTAGTTAGACACCTTTAGAGGTCTAGAATCATAGAAAGAATTACTGGTCAAGGGTTATATGAAAATCTTTTCAGAATTATTTTTTACTGTATTAGTAGGGAATGTAGTGTTTAAATGTAGTAGGGAATAAAATATTTTTATAAATTTTAAATATTTTTTCATATATTGCTATTTTTTTCCATGTAGAACTAAGCACAGAGCAAAGAACCAGGTAATTAAAGAATCTATATGTACTTCAGGAAAGGATCAGATTTTATGTCATGGCAATGGTTATTTATTCTGCTAAACATTGAGGAGAAAATGAAAAGAAGTCCCTAATGTTAAGCTCTATCTCTTCAGCCTCAGTTGGAAAAAGGTAGTGTCATTATATCCCCAGTCCATTTCTCCTAATTTTATGCACCTGACAGAGGCATCTGAATTAGAAGAATATTTTCTTATGTCTATATTCCCCATGTAGAGACTTGGATAACTCCAAAATTCATCTCATATGAAATGGATTTCATTTTGTAAGGCATTATTCTAGCCACTAGCAGATAGTTGGAAAAAAGTTTGTTGCAAATCTTATTGTCCATGAGAAAAAAATTCTGTGACAAAGTTTATTCAAATATGTATTTAAAGAAAAAATAATAATAAAAGTAGCTGTGGTTGCATTTTCAACTTCCTAGGCAGCTACCTTGAGACCTGAAAAAGCTGAATACTGTATTATTTTCTTCTGGTAGGTTTCTTTTACTATGATCAATCTACTTTATATCCCTGTTGAATTCTGGCTTCTTGTATGGGTCATTGTTTCTTATTCCCTAATAGTTCTACTAGGGGTGTGCAAACTTAAAGTATTTCTACCATTTACTGGGTTTGCCAAATCACGAGGAACATGCACATGTTTTATGAACTCTCAGGTGGGTTACAGTGTACAGAAATGAAAACAATATATGTGATATCTGTAGAGTCAAGCTGGCAGCAAAAAGACAAGGGGGAAAACATTAAAAAAGCCTTTCTTTGTTTTTATGGTGACTCTTCTAGGAATAAATTGACTATGATTTGGAGTTGGTTTTTAACAGCTTGTAAAGTTATGGTCCTGACTGATGATAAAGGTTTGGTTTCCTAAAGGTACAGATTATGTACTGGTACTACAATCAAACAGAAAAATATAGTACCATACATATTACACTTCTATTTACATACCGTACACTAAGACATACTTATCTTATTGAACAACGAATGTAGACAAAGTTAGCACTACTAGTTTCCCAATACTAGCTTTTTTAAAACACACATTTATAACTGCTTCAGAACAGAGCAATTTTGCTTAAACTGCCACCTAAACCCTTCTACTAAGGAAAAGCTTCAGAGGAATGTCAGAAGCTAATTTGACTGACAATTATTCAGAAACAAGAGTATGAAGCTAAGTTATTACCATTTAAAGTTTTCCTTTAATCATTATGATTTCTGCTAATTATAACCTTCCAGAAATACCACAACCCCAATTTTTGTTCATTTGATTTTGTATTTGTCGATACCAACTAATGAACTTAACTATTTTGGTAAGTTTTAATGATTAAGTTTAAAGCTATTTGTTTATACCCTATTAAATACTAAAAACTTTGGATACATCCAGTAGATTCTTCCAAGAAATCACTCAGTTCTGAGCTCTGAGACTTGCTTTTAATTCAAACCACAAAATAAGAGGCAAGAACCTGGGCATGACCGAGGGCCACAGCTGCTCCAGATGATTTCTAGAGAGGTCCTAGAGGTACAGTAGGGCACCACTGTGGGTTCTGGGTAGTTTACTACTAGGCAGTCATGAACACTGACTGCCTAAGGTTTCTGTGTGGAAAAGATGTGAGTGGATGGAAAATGCTATGTTTATGGATACTTCTTCCCTCTTTGGTTCCCTAAGTCCCAGGAAAAACACATATGGGAAAGCTAAGAAACCATAAGGATGTAAGTGTTCAGTAAAACTTCTGACCACCACAGTATTTCTGGTAGCATTAGAAATAAGAGCTAGTCTGTTCCCAGATTTATGTCCAGGATGGCAAGGCACTAGAGACAGAGTTACTGTGAGCATCCAGAGTCTGGCTGGATACATTTTTATTATTAAATAAAATAGGCTCTTTCTCCATCATTAAGGATTACTGGCACATCACAGCTCTCTTTCTCACCAGAATGCAGTGGCTTTTTCCATCCTGCCTGTTGGGAACCATAAATGGCCTAAACATTACCTGGAAGAGTGCTAGTCCACACAAGCCAAAACAATGCCAGAGGCAAGAGCTCACTATTAAAGAATGAAGAAAATGCCCAAGGTTTAAATCTGTGTCCTGGTTCTGTTTATTTTACTCACAGGAACATAGTCATTAGGTTCAAACCTGGAGTTTGTGAGTTTTGGTAAATCAGAGTTGACATTAACTGATAGTTTTGATTTATTAAAACAATAACAAAAACTGTATTGTACCTGAACACAGCTTATGAGAAATAAATCACAAAAGAATGGAAGGAGGGATATCTTTTATAAACTCAAAATGCTTTCAGTCTGTTGTTTTTTTTGGTCTTAGTTCCTTGATAACAGGATTAAGGGTGGTGGTGCATGTGTGTGTGTGCTTTTTTTTTTCTCTTTTTTTCCTTCTCTTTTTAATGAAGCAGAGATTTATTGCCCTAAATCAGGGCTACTGTGCTTTTAAATTAATCATTCTAAATGAAACAGTCATTCTTTGATGGAAAAGATTCACGTTTTCCTTGCAATATTTTGTTAGTGTATGAAGAAACCTGAGATTAAGCATAAACATGAGATACAGATTTATAGGGACATTTATGTTCTCTTTTAAATGGACACTTCTGCATATGAACATGGCTGCGATGAGATGAAAACTTTGTCATAATATGCTGCCTTCTTTCTTTTATCTGTGATAATGTAATAATTACAAACTTTTCTATTTCCTAGTTCTTCTTCACCTTGCCTCTTGCACTAAAGAGGAATTCTAATACTATAGAGTAAATAAATAAATAAATGGTCCTGCTAAAATTGAAATTTCAAGGAGAAAGAGGAGACAGATGACAGAACTGTCCATACCCAGACCGTTTCAGATTGTCTAAGTCTTTATTTTTAGGAATTTTCATAACATTTGGCCAAACAAATATTTAAGACTTTTTTCCTGACATGTTTTTTACATGTCTGTCTTAGACTATTTTCAGTTGTTTGGGTTTGTGTTTTGACAGACAGAAAAGGATACATTACAGTATGAGTCTAGAGAAAAAATACATTGCTTGCTTTGTGTTAATCATACAGTCATTTGGCAGAAAGCTGTAGCTTGTCCATGCCTTGGAGAAACAATTTTAAATTTGGCAGTGTGCTTGCCCTACTGTCTGGAACACCCCCTTTTGCCATCTCTGAGAAAGCTCTTTGGAATTCAGCTAAGCTGCAAAGCTCAGAAAACTGCAGGTTACACATGCTGAGAGGGGGCTCAGTCTGTATTACTAAATTAATATTCATCGTAACAAGAGAAATAAAATTTGCGCCTTTTGAGGGAATAGAAGAAAATTGCTTAAGATGATAAAAGCTATAGACGTAAACAACAAAAGCTGCTGGCAAGAGAAACCATTCAGCCTCTCAGATTGCTGGCTGAAGTCAATGAGCAATTCAGTCTGCGTATTATGGCTGTTAGCTGGTTCCTATAGCCAGAGAGATGCCTGTAAAGTCTGAGTTTGGTGCTTATAGTGTAAGTCTGACTAATTTTTTTATTTCCTTGATCTAATGCATGGATGATTCCTGTTGCTTTTCTTCAGGAAGCAACTGGGAAGATAGACAGTAGTCTCTTTATGTTTCAAATCCCACCCTGGTCAGCTTCCACAATGAAATAGGCTTTGAGTTTTTCTTGTGTTTACTCAAATTCAGTGGTGTTTTTACAGCCTCACAAGAATAACATCTCAACATCATCTTAAAATCATAGAAATCATGTTACTTCTGTTGTTAGAGGGGAAAACATGATAATTTTATTTCTAAAGGTTCACATAAAAGAAGGCAAATTATATCACTCTATTCAATAGTTTAGATATATGAAGCTAGAACTAATCTAAAGGTTTCAGGGTCATGAATCATTGCTTCAGAACCTAAAGGTTTGGCAAAATTGCAGTTCATGGGGAAAAAAAGTATCAAATTTTCTAATTAATAATTCAAATGATAAAGGATGTATGTTCTCTATACATGTACTATAGCACATTGCTTCTCATGAACTGCAACATTCCAACTTTCTAATATAGAATATGACAGCAAGAGTTTATGATTCAGGGACAATCACTTGCACAGTCACTATTTATCATAGAAGATGGTAACGTTTGGCATTTTGTCAACTTTTGAATATATATTACGAACTTATACGAGGCACTTGAACTGTGCAATGTGTGTTGGTTGATGTGCTCTTGTATGATAAAGCATTTCTGTAATGAAATGAGGAGAAAATTTATAAAGAAGGGAAAAAACAGAAGCACTTATTACACTGTATGCCTTAATTATATATATTTATACATGTATCTATTTTTTTGTTTTTATATACAAATGTGGTTAGATAATCATAACAGATATGTGCTGCATAAGTAATCACAGAATCAACATTTCATCTATTATTTTGGTCTATGGCTGAAAAAAAATAAGTAAATGTGGAAACAGGTTCCACTGCTTGATATGCTGATAAATGACCTTGGAATCAAGTAGTTGGCTGATTTTCCTTTCACTGTCGATATCCTATTACAATATATAAGCAATAAGAGTTTTGCTTCAACATGAAATATACATCTGAACCTCAGTCCTGACAGCAAAGAAGACATTAGGGCAATCTAAACCAATAAGAATTAGACTAATACTTGAGACAATGTAATAACTGGTGGAAATGTGACAGTCCAGGATATTTATACAAGATATTGTGCAAACCTAGACTTCTGTATCTCAAAACCATTATTTTTGAGGTTCTAAAAATACTAACATTTAAATAGTGATATAAAAATTTTCTGAAGTATTTGAATTCCTGCATCTCTGACCACTGAAATGGGAGAGGAAATTACATGAAAACAGATTTTCAGATATTTTCTACTTTGCCAATAATACTTTTAAGCCAAAATCCCTGAACAACTTATATCATAATATTTTGGCACTTCCAATTTGAGCTGCCTGAAAGTGGAAAAGAAATCATATTTATCTAAGTGTTTAAGCACCTCAGAAAGATTTAAATATAATGTGACACTAAAAGTAGACAAAGGTTAGAGAAGTCTCATTTCTGACAACTGGTTCATTGATACCAAAAAAATGATACTTCAGAGAATGATATCGTGGCATTCAGAAACAGTTTGAGACATGAATTGCATCAATATTTCACAACAAAACCAACCCCAACTTCCTTTACTCTCATTCTGAAAATATATCCCCTTCAGCAGTTACATGAACTCTAATCAGGTTCTTAACAGAATGAAAGTGGGTTGACCAGGAATGATCTATTAATTTACTTATAATTAAATGCAACTTTTCATAGGCATTTATTGCTTTAAAGGAGCATATGTTAATATAAGTTCCTACTTCCTTGAAATATCCTGACAGCAAAATCTCAGTTTTTCCTGGAATGTTTAACAAAGATGTATGATAGTAAATACAAAAGTTCCACTCTTTTAAAAAGCTTAAAAAAAAAGAAGTAAAAAGCTTGTTTTCATTAATTCTTGTTAAAAGGAATTAAAAATTTGCAATGGGAAGTGAGAGATATCTGAACTCTAGATCCTGAAAATAATGAAGAATGTATTCCTTGCCTGGTCAGATCAGCTCAGCCATTTTAAATACAAGGTTTGACTTCACCTGATTTTTACTAAGCTTCGGGAACATTTTAGCAGTCTGGTTGAGAAATGCCAATAAATAGCAAGGTATGCTGGGTGTTGACACCTCTCAACAGTGAAGGTGTGCCCAGGATATCTTTCTACAGGCCTGAATGACTTGAATAACAGCCCTTTTCTAACCTACTTCATTTAGATAGAAGTAGACCAGAGCAATACTAATCCACAAGGGGTTTCAATAGGAAGGTATGATGTGGAATCTGGGAGGGAGGGAGTTAGCAAAAAACCTGCATCCAGCTGTGCAGTTGTTTCTAGAATGAGCATCTATTTCCCTATCCAAAGTTAAGCTATATCAACATTACTTTTGTTATCATTGCAAGTTATATTTCTGTAATTACACTATTAGAAAGTCACGCCCATAGTCATAGCAATGTTGATGTAAAGGGTATGAATTCATGAAGCTTTAGTCATACCAGCACTAGGCAGGTTTCACAAGAAAATCATGCAACACTAGTGCTGAAAAAGCAGTTCAGCTGGTACACTTTCCAGCATATCCTGACAGCATAGTAAAGAAGACAGTGTTTGAAACTCATGCAGGAACTGGATGATGCAGGGATTATGTGAAGCAAACCCAAGCTCATTTGAATATTTCACATACCTAGTGAATAATGTAAATATAATATTTAGGTATTTCTTCAAAAGGACTTGTAATATTTGATTTAAAACAGATTTTATGTTGCCCCAGTACCATTACACAGATTGTCTACAGAGATTTAGTAGCTATTTAAAGAAAAATGGTAGATACTCCCAGAACTGATGGGGTTAAGCTGACTTCTATTTTTACAATATTCTACCAATATCTGATATTAATAGACTGCTAAATCCACTCACTGTATCTGTTCTTAAAGGTATTTTTCAAGGGTTTTGTTTTGGTTTTGGTTTGGTTGGTTGGGTTTGGTTTTTTTTTTTGGTTTTTTTTTTGTTTGGTGGGGGTTTTTTTGTGTGGTGTTTTCTTTTTCCCCTCCCTTAGGCTGTTACATTATGCAGCTGATACAAATGTGAATTTAGCAAACAAAATTTGCTAACTGTGCTACTCTGGAAACTGACAGATTCTCAGCATAGCTGTGTGAATTGTATTGGAGCTAGTTTTACAATGGTCACGGTCCATCAGTCTGCTGAAGGAAGGCTGCAAAAACTTTTTCATGTCTCTTTGCAAATAACAAAATACTTGATCTAGCTATCGCTTTCCTAAACCTCTCTTATTTTTTTTCTTGCCTTCCTGTTTTTCTTCCCAGAAACATGAGTGCTAACATCCTTTCTAGTGCAGCAGAGATTCTGGTGCTTGCGGCTGCTTTTACTGATGGATAGGATAGGTGCTTACAGCAGCGAAATGGCATGCTGTTTGGAAATTTGCAGACATCTGAAGGTCCCACTTCACTTTCTTCCAGGAGGTAGTTTAGCCTGTGTTATCTGTTCAAAACTTGCTGCATGTCTGTGACACATCAGCACACATAAGGGCAGCAGGGGCAATGAGCTTGGGCACTTTACAGGTGAAAACCTTTAAGGAAGCACAAGTTTGGTCCAAAGTGCTGAGTTTGCCTGATGACTACACTTCTGTGTACTAATTAGCTTGCTGTAAACTGAGTTTATTTTCAGGATAAGCCACTTTGCAGACTGGTAACACTGGCATCAAACTTACCTGGAAGACCATTCTTCAAGAGGTGAATGCAGCTGAAGCTTACAAAGGAAAAGAACTAATTTCTTCTGGAGGACTGCTGGGGGTGATGTGATGGGTTTGGACAGAGATGCCCAAGGCCACAGAGGGGTGCTGTACCTTCTGGGAGCCCCACAGCATAGACCTAGGTGGCTAGTGCTGATGCTTTTAGGCTGTGCAAAAAGCCAGTCCCTGTACCATCCCCTCTCTCCCTCAAGATCAGGGCCACAAGAAGCAGCTAATACCACAGCAGTCTAAAGCTGCCTCACCCCGTTTTCAAAACTGTATCTGCTTAGAAGAGTATGCAAACATGTATTGTAGGACTATTCTTTCTTGTCTTACCTGCTCAAATGCTCTTTGTCTTGATCTTCCCTCTATGCGAGTGTGCAACAGACAGGTTAATATGCTGAAGAGGTGAAAGAGCATAACCTAGAGGTATCTTGGCAAGAATGGAGACAGATGGCTGATCTGAAAGCATCAGAGGTTTTCTCCCAGAATGCCTCCCAAAATAGAGTTGGTTGTAAATTAGAATTGCCCTTTATAAACAAGGTGTATTGCTCTAAAGTCTGGCCATCTGATTATGGGTGCAGATGGTCTGTTACTGTGGGGATTTAGAGGTGTAAAGGGATACATGACAGGTAAGTGCCCCAGGCTCATGTCTCAGTGGCCTAAGGTTACACAGTCTGGATTCAGTTTGTAATTCTTTTTGAACAAGTATTTTTATTATGAGACTGCTAACAAGGGTGCCAATACAGTTGGGTTTTGAGTGTCTAAGTTATGGACACTGCTTCAGTACCTAATAGACTAAGACCAACAACAAATTTTATATGAACGACAGAACAATCTCAGATCATCTAAACAATTATGTTCACTGTATATCTAGAATATTTAAATGTTGTTAATGTCTTACGTGTGTGTATATATATATGAATCTAGGTATTCATAAACTTCTGCTTACATGTATATACATATGTATACAGAAGTTTACAAATACGTAGATACACACAGAGGTTTATAGATACATATGTGGTTCCATATATAATCTTCATATACATACATACGTACACTGGCAAACGAGGACTTACTTCTTCAGGCAGAACTGCTGTGTGCTGCTGTTAGAGCTCTACAAAGGAAACCGACCAAACAGCTACCCATCAAAATAAAATGGGTAATGATCTTGACAAGAAAATAATGCTCATTATAGTATGTGCTTAGTTATTACACTGAAAACCCCACAGATTGTACTCCATCAATATAAGATTTGTATTTATATATTTTTTATATTTATGAATAATACAATTGTCCTTGTATTAAATACTTGGCTTTTTAATGCACATAGTCACTGTTTTAGCCCATTATTAGAAACTTTACAGCTCCTCCTGAGCTGTGGACATCTGGGTTCACAAAGACTGTGGCACCTGGCTTAACAGGTGGGGAAAAAAATGAAAATCTGCTCTACTAAAATATTTAAGATGTCCAAAATAGTCTTTAAATAGCTCTGTTAGTTTATGAGACACATACAAAATAAATAGCGTATTTCAAAACATTCCTCATTCTATCCTAATCCCAATTTCAGACTGAATAAATTTAAATACATCCACATATGACTTTGTTTGCCCATCTACATGTGGTTTTTGGATGCACATTTGTACCTGCATAGTATATACAGAACTGCTGGTGGATAGTAAGATAGCAACTATTTAAAGGTCCAGGCCAGAAGTCAGTATAGGTAAGTTGCAATGCAATATGTAATACATTGTCACAGTTGTTGTGACCTTATCAACTCAGGTGAGTCACTTCATCCTGTTACTTCATTCCCCTCTAATCTCTCATTTCTCATGCCTATTTAAAATAAAATATAAAAAACCCTGAAGGTCAAGCAATATCTCCTATAACTTTTTGTATTTTGTACTGAAAATACAGTATAGTAAAAAGAATACTTTACTACCATAGAGAAGATTATATTTATTAAAAATGTTGAAATGAAATATACTTTTATCTTATCTCTGAAAAATATCTCTTCACATATGCAAGACAGCCTGTTTTTCATCTTGTGTTAAACATTTACAGATATACTGATATTGCTCAGATTTAGAGAGAGGACACATTAAAAGCACAAGGGATATTATTGTTTATTTTTTCCATACTTTCTTTCAACTGTTCATGTAATATTATTTTTTCACTTGGATTTATTTGAGATAGTAAGAATTATTTTCAAAAAAGGAAGCTTACAATCTCTGGACACTATTTATGTGTAATATTCCTAAAATATGATTTTAGTAAGCCTTCTAATATCAGCATTTAAAAAAGAATTCTTTCTTTTTGTACAAGTATGAAGTTTGATTCCCTTATTTAAATGGAACAGACTTAGGCAGGCAGCAGTGGCAATGGTAAGTCCTGTGGTTCAGCACTAAATCAAGGTTTATGTCCAGTTCCTGGAGCCAGGGAAACCCAAGGAAGAGCAAAGAGCCCCGCCAGGAGCCAGCAGCTCGAGAGCAAGGCTGGCATGGCTTGGGCTCTGCCAGGAGCAACTGTGGGTGATTTAAACAGCCCTGGGGAGCACTGTGACCAGGAGCACTGCCAGCAGGGTGAGCAGACCAGGATCAAGAGGGCACACATGTTTGCGCAGCAGCTGGCGCAAAAGGGCATGTGAGAAGGGCCGTGCAACCTGCTAGTAGGCTTACAGCCCAGGGAAGTACCCTAGGTCTCTGCCATAATGGAGGGCACTCGCCTCAGAAGTAAAACCAGTTTTTCTACGGAGAAAGCCCCTGAGATATGTGATGCTTCCACCCAGACAGAACTGGTGAGGAAGGAGACTTCAGTACAGAGTTGGAAGGACTGCCCAGACCCTTCTCCTGGACAAAAGATGTGTGCAGGTTGATGTTCTGTTGCATTAGGTGGCTGAGTTGCAGGAAAAAGTTAAAAGGTTGTGCGATATTAGAGGGGCTAAGGCAGAGGCAGCTAAGTGGTTTCAGAACCATACTCCTGTGGGAGACACCACAGAGAACGAGGCATTTTGGATCATGGTCACACACAAAAGCAGGACTCTGCTTCAGTCACTACCCACCAGCATTATAACCAGAACCAGATATGAAGCTTTAACAGCTGTAGACACCCATGAGCAAGATCTGCAAGAAGAAACTGTACCAGCACCACAGAGCTGATACCATAAAAAGAAATTATGAGTGCTCATAGTGAATGACTCTGTTAAGGAGCACTGAGATGCCCATCTGCAAGCCTGACAGGGAGTCACATGAGGTGTGCTGCCTTCTTGGAGCTGAGGTGCAAGATGTCACTGAAAGGTTGCCACAACTTGTCAAGAGCACAAACTACTAACCATTGCTCCTGTCACATGAGCACAAAAGACACTGCAAGCCAGAACCCGGGCAGAATCAAGGAAGACTGCAAAAACCTTGGGGGTGCAAGCAAGAAACATTGGTGCCCAAGTTATCTTTTCTTCCATTTTACCAGTAAGATGAAAGTGTGCAGCCAGAAATAGATGTATAATGCAAATCAACTTATGGCTTCATGGCTAGTGCCATTGTGAGGGGTTTGGCTTTTATGATAATGGGATATTCCTCAATGACTATAGCCTGTTAGGAAGGGATGGGATCCACCTATATAGAACAGTCAAGGAAATCTTCAGCAGCAGGCTGGCCAGCTTGGTGAGGTGGACTTTAAACTGAAGGACTCAGGAGGCGGGGCCCAAAGTGGCAACACTCATGCCATTGCATTCAGCTGAGGAATAAACCAGGCCAACCAGAGCAGCAACAGGTGTTCCTTAGCTGCCTCCCATGGTAAGAACCAGAAGGTCAACCACCTCAAGCATATGTGTACCAACACACACAGCCTGGGGAACAAGCAGAAGGAACTGGAGCTCCACACCGTCAGAAAGTTATGACATCATAGGAATAACTGAAACATTGTGGGCCACATGACTGGAGGATTGCAATGGATGGCTATAGGTGGTTTCATAAAGACAAGTATGGAAGAAGAGGACAAGGAGTCACAGTCCTTGTTAAGGAAAGCCTTGAATGTATAAAGTCAACTACAGTGACTGTGGAAGTCCTACGAAAGTTCTCTGGGTCAAGATCAGAGGGGTCATCTGCAAAGAGAATCTTGCAGTAGGCATCTGCTATCAACCTCCAAACCAAGACGATAAGGCCAACAAAGCAATATTTGAGTCACTTAAGCAAGCTTCAGGTCAACAGAACCTAGTTCTTATGGGTGACTTCAACTACCCAGGCATTTGTTGGAAGAACAACACAGCAGCTCACATGTCGTCCCTCAAGTTCCTGGAATGCATAGAGGACCTGCTTCCTGATAGAAACGTTAGCTATGCCAACCAGGAATGAGGCACTGCTGGACTTGCCACTCAAACCAAGAAAACTTGTATCTTGGTTAGTCACAGCCTTGACCACAATGATCAATATATCATGGAATTTGAGATCCTGCTGAGCACCCAGAAGATTAATACTAGGACAAAGGTTTTAGATTTTGAAAAAGCAAACTTCAGCTAGCTCAGAGCTCAGTTGGGAGGGATTCCATAGGAATCTCCCATGCAGGATAAAGGAGCTAGCTAGTTCTGGGAGTTTTTCCAAGAACACTGTCCTGGAAGCACAAAACCAGTTCATCCCTTTAAATGGAAGGGAAGTAGGCAGAGCAAGAGACCCCTTGGATTAACTGCAGTCTTCTGAGTCTGCTCAAAGCCAGCAGAGAACTCTACCAGAGATGAAAAAGCAGGTGAATACCCATTGAGAACTGTGGCATATGAAGGCACAGACCCCATGTGAGATCCACCATTGCACACAAGTGCTGGTTGTATACAATCACTTATCCACCCAAGTTCTGCCCTGGAACATGCCTACGTACAGCAAAAAACCTTTGCAGCCAGTTCACACTCTATCAAGCTGTTTTCTCCCTCCATGCTCATCTGACCAGGTCTCTTCTTCCCAGATCAGGATTTAAACTGTGGGAGGCTTTGGGCACACCCCTCACTGCAGACAGGTGTGGCATAATCACTCTGCAACCTGGCACCCAGACAATGAACAAAGCCTTTTCTCAGAAAGGGCCCTCACAATTCCCCCTTTTTTGTTTATTAAATAGGATAAGGTTAAGGCTGTATATAGCCCTTTGTATCATGGCTTGCATCAGATTCATCAAACACGGTAGACTTATAACAATGGCCAACAACCCTAGCAATATAACAAACCCACACATCAATATTTTTCATATCACATCCTGACTTATTCAATGTGGTTAAAGCTTATGTGGTGGTGACACCAGGTGCAAGGAAAAACCACATTATTCTAGCTTTTTCTCTGGTTCATTGTTAGTAGGAGGTCTGTGATCAGCTGATCGAATGAGCCAAGCAGGGATCCACTGAGGCCCTCATCTGTATTTTTCATGTTCATGAAATTATCCATTGTCTGCACAGTAGCTCGGTCCCCATACTCTGTTATCCAAACCGTATACTGCATAGAGATAAGCATCATACGACACAGCACTTTCCAGTCATATGGGGTCATAACACATCCTTCTGCAATGGCAGCGTACAAATTCATAGTAAATGCCAATCTGAGTCCAGGAATCTTTAACTGGGTATCTGTATTCTTTTACAGCTTGGTACAGGAGTTACTCCCACAGAGCTGGTCACCCTGTCTGGTACCAGATGGGGAATGCACTGAGTAATTCCATGTCTCCTTTTCACATAGCCTCCTTTCTACACTGATCTAAGGCACCATAGTATACTTAAGATGACTCACCAGAATGTGATGACTCAGATGACTTTACCCAAAACACAGATTCTGTGAGTGGGGGCAATTTCAGCTGTTTTGGTCCAAAACATCCTTATGATTTTTCTGTTGCCAATTTTCCTATTCCCATATAAATGATTGTCCCATGGTTCCCAGCTGCTCACCTACCATCCTGCAGCGGTGATGAGAACACATATATCCATCTTCCCTGGCTCAGCTGGGCTGTGCCACCAGTGCTTTTTTTCTTTGTCCTCAAGTCTCTGTTCAGGCACCATTTGTGGCATATGAAGGCACAGACACCACGTGAGATCCCCCATTGCACACATAAGTGCTGACTATATACTATCACTTATCCACCCAAGTTCTGCCCTGGAATATGCCTACATGCAGCAAAGCACCCTTGCAGCTAGTTCACACTCTACCAAACTGCTCCTCCATACTCATCTGACCAGGTCTTTTCTCCCCAGATCAGCATTTAACCTGTGGGAGGCTTTGGGCACGCCCCTCATTGGGAGGCTTTGGGCACCCCCCTCATTGCAGACAGGTGTGGCATGATCACTCTGCAACCTGGTACCCAGACAATGAACAAAGCCTTTTCTCAGTCAGGGCCCTTACAGAGAACTACAAGGGCATTGCCAGGGCATGCAGAGATGCAGTTGAAAAGTAAAAGCTCAGGTCAATTTGAAATTGGCCAGAGATGACAAAAACTACAAGAAAGGGTTCTTCAGGTACATAAACAACAAACAGAAAAAGAAGGAAAATATTGGAAAAAAAACAGGAGAGGTGAATTAGTCACCAACGTTACTCAAAAGACTGAGGTTCTCAGTGCTTTCCCCATCTGTCTTTACCAGCACTGTTGGGTCCCAGGCCTTGGGAACCAAACACCAGGTTGATGAAAACACACATCCATGTCAGTAAAGGAAGAGCTGGTTAGTGAACTATTAAAGGACCTTTACTCCTACAAATCAGTGCTCACTGGCAGCATCCGCCTGAGGGTGGGTGTTAAAAAAGCTGGATGACATTGTTGCAAGGCTACTCTCCATAATCTTTGAGAAATGGAGATCGAGGGACATCCTGGAAAACAGGAAGAAGTCACCCTCATCTACAAAAAGGGCTTAAAGGAGGATCCAGAAAATTACAGGCTCATCAGTCTTAACTTCAGGCCCTGGGAAAGTTATGAAACAAATCTTCCTGGGAGCTATCAAAAACCAAATGAAGCACATGACTGGGAAAAGCCAGCATGGATTCACCAAGGGCAAATTGTGCTTGACAGACCTGATCATCTTCTGTGACGAAGTAACCTGATTGGTTGATGTGGGGTGAGCAGTGGACACTGTCTACCTGGATTTCCTCAAGGTTTTTGATACGTTTTCTCACAGCCTCCTCCTAGAGAAACTGATGTTTTATGATCTAGGCAAGTGGTCCATGTGGTGGGTGGGGAACTGTCTGACCAGCTACACCGAGAGGGACAGCTCTTTTTCAAACTGGCAACTTGTCATATGTGGGCTCCCCCAGCAAGCAATATGGGGCCAAATGCTATTTGATATCTTCATAAGTGATGTGGATGATGGGATCAGGTGTACCCTGATGAAGTCTGCTGATGGTACCAAACTAAATGGGGAAGTGGACACTTCAGAAGGGAAGCCACCCTGCAGGAAGACCTGGATAGGCTGGAAGAATGGGCTAACAAGAACCTTATTAAGTTCAACAAGGACAAGCGTAATGTCTTGCACCTGGGAAAACATAACCCAGGAGGGAAGCACAGGCTGGGATGTACCCAGCTGGGGAGCAGCTCTGTGGAAAGGGACCTGAGGGTCACAGTGCACAACAAGCTCAGTATGAGTGAACAGTGTGCTGCTGCAGCAAAGAAAGTCAACAGGATGCTGGGTTGCATCAACAAGGGCATCACCAGCAGAGGCAAAGACATCATTATTCCACTCTACTCAGTGCTTGTCAGGCCACACCTGGAATACTGTGTTGAGTTTTGGTCCCTGCTATACAAAAAAGATGTGGACAGGCTGGAGAGGGTTTAGAGAAGGGCCACAGAGATCATCAAAGGACTGGCAAGCCTGCCATATGAGGAAAGTCTGAGAGAACTTTTCTTGGGAAAAGAAGGTTTAGGGGAGACCTTATTACCATATTTTAGTATTTAAAGGGTGGCTAAAAAGAAGATGGAGACTCCTTTTTTCCAAGGAGTCACATGGAAAAGAGGAGGGGTAATGGGTATGTCATGGTTTAATCCTGGCTGGCGACTAAGCAGCACACAGGCATTCACTCACTCCCCTCACAAGTGGGATGGGGGAGAGGATCAGAAGAGTAAAAGAGAGAAAACTCATGGGTCAAGATAAAGACAGTTTAATAGGTAAAGCAAAAGCTGCACACACAAGCAAAGCAAAACAAAGAATTCATTCATCACTTCCCATGGGCAGGCAGGTGCGCAGCCATCCCTAGGAAAGCCGGGCTCCATCATGCATAACGGTTACTCAGGAAGACAGATGCCATAATGCTGAATGTTCATTCTTCTTTCCCCAGCTTATATATTCAGCATGATGTCATGTGGTATGGAATATCTTTTTGGCTACTTTGGGTCAGCTGTCCTGTCTGTGTCCCCTCCCAATTTTCCATGCCCCTCCAGCCCTCTTGCTGGCAGGGCCCAAGAAACTGAAAACTCCTTGACTTAGTATAAACATGGCCTATCAAGAACCCTAAAACATCAGTGTCCTATCAACATTGTTCTCACATCAGAGCCAAAACACAGCACTGCACCAGCTACTACGAAGAAAATTAATTCTATCCCAGCTGAAACCAGGATGGGGTGCAAGTTACTCCTAGAGACATTTCGACTGAGCACGAAAGGAAAATTTTTCACAAGAACAATCAGCCTTTGGAATAAGCTCCCCAGGGAAGTGGTGGATTCCCCAACACTGGACACTTCTAAGATTCAGCTGGACAGAGTGCTAAGGTCATCTTGTCGACTGTACTTTTGCCAAGAAATGTTGGACCAGATGATCCTTGAGTTCCCTTCCAATTTGGGATTCTATGATTCTTGTCATACCAATAATTAACTATTGAACTCTTTGTGTTTGCAATTGGTCTGAAGTTTCTTACATTAGTGTAATCACAGAAAAGAGATTAAAAAAGATATTTCAAATTAAGAGTTTTATACTAAATAACTTTTTTTTTCTTTCTCTCTCTCCCCCCCCCCCCCCCCCCCCCCCCCCTTGGGTTTGTATTGGAATGTTATTTAGCTGCTTGACCTAGAGCCAAGCTTTAAAAAAATGAATGTACTTACTCATTTCAAGTATAGCCTATTGAAATCAATGAGATGGCACAACTGCTTACAGATAAATCCTTGGAATGTTTCTAGACCAGAAATAAAATTTCACCATTGGGGAACAGATTTTGTTGCCCCTCCTCCAAAAAATCTACATTTACATCACACTTCTCCTAAAATCCTGAAGATTTTGTAATATACTATAATCTTTGAATTACCTATTGAAACCAGTAATAACTGTCAGCTGTATTTCAGCGACAGTGCAAGTTACAAAGGTAAAGTGGAAGAGTTAATTCCGTAGTTTATCCTTTCTCACCTTTTTCCTTCTATAGATTTCCCACCAGTGGTTTCTGATTCATTGCTTCTGGTTACCTTTGTGATAATTTGAGGATTTTTCTGAAGATGTGAATTACCAAAAAATTTAGTCTCTAGTATTGATACTTTTTAAAATAACAAAATTATCAAAACAAGCAAGTTATTTCTTTGAAAATGGATTCATCCTTCACACACACACCCCCCCACCCACACCCCCCCACCGTAAACCACAACAACCCCCACACAGACACACACACACCCACACCCACACACCCCCACACACCCACACACACCCACACCCACACACCCACACGCACACGCACACACGCACACACCTTCCTCCTTTCTTATTTAGCTCATTTACCTGCAAGAAAAAATTCTGAGTATCAGGCAGCCAGGTACTTGGAAAGAATACATTTTGGGAATTAATGTATATGCAGCATGAGAAAAGGTACAAGAATACTGGGGGTTCTTAAAGGATAAAAACACACTTCAGTAGTGTTTTAGCCACTAAGAGAATGTCTTCACATCTGTGTATATATTTTTAGAGCCCTTCAGGATGAATTATTCTTCATAACAAGGACAGGACAAGGTTTGTAAGTAGAGTTTCCATGCCCAAAAACCAAAATTTTCTGGCAATTCCAGGTGACTAATGTAAGATGGTCAATCTCCTTACCATCTTTATGCTGCCCATGTCCTTAGCCCATTGCAGTTCAAACAGAATGCTACTGTACAATGGTATTTAAGCGTGGTGATGATATATGCAGTTTAGGCTTTTCAGTAAGTTTCAGTTTTCCTACAAACACTCTGACAATTTAATACAACCTTATATGTCTAAAAGCAATTCTAAGGGCATGAAGCAAAGGTTTTGCTTCCTTTTAATTAAAACTGCCAGAAATAGGGACAATTTTATATCACCAGTGTCTTTTGTAATAGAGATCCATTTCTACTCCCACTGTCTTATGTTGAACTGTTGATCAACAAAGATGAATGTACATTTTATTCATAGTCATTTAAGGGGATCTAAAGGATGCGGTGAACCAGCATGATGCCTTTCACAGCTGGAGCCTGTACTGAAATGTTAAGATGGTGCTTTAATTCCTATTGCACACTAAATGCAATATCCCTGATCCTGTGTTACTGAAAGCAATGACAAAACTTTCACTGGCTTAGCTGAGGGTGGGACTAGTCCCTGAATTACTTGCACACTCAATATGTGTCATTAAAAAACCAAAACAAAACAGCACAAGAAAAACGGATCTAAACTGTTTCACTAGAATTCTCCGTACTAATGGAAAATGGTTAGAACCATTTAAGCCTCCTTGAATCTGAGAGGATTAACTCCCAAAGTTACTTAAAATTCAGAGAGTGACTCAAGTTTTCACAGAAATACAGTTTAGTACTTACTGAAAACATCCCTCCTTTGAAATTAAGCCTTGTGATTTTGTAATAAACAAAACTAGGTTTCTAGTCTATATGTTTATACTAGGTGCAATATTTGTATCTGTATTTAGTGCTCAAATGGGTAGAAGTCAATAATAAAATTTTAAATTTATTTAAGACTGGGCACTAAACCAGAAATTCTCAAAGTGCTTACAGAGTCCTGGTTTATTAAGCCACCACGATTTGTTGTAGGTTTGTGAGAATAGTACTTGGGGGCAGTGGAGAAGTGGTGCCTTACTTGTTTAAATGCTAAGAAAGTTCTAGCCCTAATTCTTCCAGCATAGCCAATATAACAACCAGAAAATATCTTGCTCTTGAACAGACAGATGGTACTTAATGTCATCTGATATGCTGTTAATAGTTATATTCAGCCTCTTAATTTTATTCTTTTCATTAACCATACATATATTTACATTATCCATACATTAGAAAATCTGTTGCTAACACATGTTCAGAAGGCAGATTCATTATCTGCGCTGGCTTGCTTACATTGTTTTAGAGCTATTAGGCCTAAATTTGCCACAGCCTACAGGTGTATGCTGAGTCCCATGCTACCCTTTCCAGCTGTAATTTTAAAACATTGCTTTAAAAGCCCTGGGAGGCCCCTGAGCCATTCTAGCTTGGTTTAATTCTTTTTCTGTATAGCACGTTTCATAACAGTGTGCCCCATAGCAGTAAACAAAATCTAATCAATAAAATCCACTGAAATTTGACCTTCTCTTCACCTTTAGACTTGGTTGGTCTTTTTATAAAATTTTATTATTATATTTTAAATTACTAAACAAATGGTGAATACAGTTTTGTGTGTTCCCTTATGGTTGGCTGCAGTCGTTTTGGGTAATCAGTTACTGGTGTAATAGCTCTTTAATTGTACAGCATATATAGAACTGGAACAATGTATTCATAAATGGGCTCTGGTTTTCATTTAATACTTGAATGCTCCTGAAAGAAGGAGGCTGATAATGCTCGATAGAGTCAAGTAAAATGCAAGATTCTTCATTGCTGTTTTAGTGCTGTGTTGCAATCTGGCCAAACAGAAGTCCTGCTGCCCTTGTCCTGAATATCATCAGCTGTTACCAGATGTCTGAGAAGCCACATGGTGCCTTTATGATGCAGACAAACATCTATGAAAGGGGAGAGACCACAACTGGATCATCAGTCATCCATTTGAAACAAATGAGTATTCTGCTCATGGTGGCTTCATGTTACAGTTATAATCACACTGTTGAAAACTTTTCTGTCTTAAGCAAGTATTAAACAAAGAAAACTTGTCGTGCTATCGGTCACTTGTGGGTCTGAAGCTTGATTACCTTCTGTATTGTTTATCTGTAAGCTTGGGCTCCACTTAGGGAATAGGGTTGAGCTCTGATCCCTTTTTAGAAGGCAGATTCTCAGCATACTCACTGTCTTAATGTGCACCCAGGTGCTAGGTCTTGCAGTCTACCAGGTCAGTAAAAATTTAGTCATATGCAGCAGTACATCAGTTTGTGTTTTTCTAAGCATAATGTGAACACTTTAAACCAAGCTACAAACAATTCAACAGACAACAGTGCAGGTGAAAATTGCATGGGTCTCAGCATATGTCTTTTATTTTAATATGTCAGTGTTACTAAATAAAAGAGGGGCAAGGAGAAACCTTAGGCAGTGAATTTGAAAGGCTATACATATTCCAGGAAAGGTAAAAGGGATAATTTATGGCTACAGGCACAAAATTGTTAAACCCATAGTGTTAAATTGTTAGGAAAGTACATCCCATCATTTAGTCTGTGCCAGCCACCACTCTAAAACAGTGCTTAACCATGATTTGGTCATTCACACGGGGTAAGGACTATTCCCAATAGGCAATGCATTGTGGCTAGCCTGATTGGGAGGGCAGGAGAGTTAGGTCTATGTCTATAAGCCATGCCATGCTACTCAGTCTTAGGGTCAAAAACCAGTCCCTGGCACACAATCATGCAGTAATGAAACACTGTTGTTCTGCTTAATTGTTAAGTTGGTCCATAGCTCAGGTTTGGTTTACTCCAACTAGCTCTCTCCAAGACAAATCTGATCTAGTGAGTCAATGTAGGTCTGAAACAAGATTCTTCCAGATGACTTCAAGGCCAGGGATTAATCCCTGGCCTGCACTTATTTATCAACTTAAACAGAGCCAAATTGTATCTATTGTAAGCCTGTTCTGAAGTCTGCTTCAGGCTTTGTATTGTATGTACAGCCAGAGAAGTTTGGAGCTACAATATCATCTGTCTTCTGACATGTTTATACAAGGTTTTGCCAGAATTACTTCTGTTAATGGAATGCTCAATAAACACTTGTTTCGTTACTTACTTGTGACAAGAGGATTAAAAAGGTAGACAAGAGTAACACAAAATCATGCCTACTGTCCTTTCATAGCAGCAAGCTTTGACAGATGTATCCCACATCTACTAACCCATTTTCCCTGAGACAATTCAGGGGAAATTCAATAAAGAAATTGCTCCTGAGCTGTCCAGTACCCTCTATTACAGATTCAGCCATCTTAACGCAACAGTTTTCTGTTTGTTGCTTAAAGGTCTCAGAAATACAATGGCTAAACAGCACAGAATTTCCTATTAAATAACTGCATACTGAAGGAAAGAAAGAAAAAAATAATAAATTTTTATGTGAAAGTTCTTTGCATATCTCAGACATGAGCAGACCATTACTTTGAACCATATTCTCACCTCCTGCCATGGCATCACTTCTGAACTTAATAAATATAAACTTCACAAATACTAAAGTGCTTAGATTTAAGTAAGCTATACAGACTGGGTTTACAACCTGCCAAATATTAACTCCCTGCATACAGCTGAGGAAAAACAAGCAAACAAACAAGCTAAACATAAAAAAAACTAGCACATCTAAGGCATCTGCAACAGCCATCTCAAAGTTTTCTCAGTTTCAGCAGTAGACTTTGCCCAGGACAGCAACAGCCTTGGATATTTTTTCACTTCCCAGATTCAAAAGACGGATCAGGTGCTTTAAGCTCCCTAGTCTAGATACTTGCTTCTTTTCAATGACTGATTTCTGGTCCAGTCATAAATGTGAATTTCACTACTGTATTTTAAAAGTAAATACAATAAAATTTGATTTTTATTTCTACTAGATAAAGTTTCTTGAGTCTAAAATTGATGCAATATATCGGATACTTCCTCCTCTGCAAGTACTGTAATCCTGTAGCCTATAATGCAATATACCCTACTAGTATAGGCCACCAGCTTTGCAATAAGCTTACAAGGTCTTAGGACTGAGGTTTCTCAGGATTGCTTTGTCTGAACTTTTCTTGACCTGCCTGCAGCTTTGCTTATATTTGGTTTAGCTGTAACAGCAATTTTTCTTCTGATCAGGTCGTTATGGCTAATTTGTTTTGCTTATTATTACATAGAGCATGTTTTATAGATACAGTAGTGACAAATATTTTTTTCTATGCAGAATGAGATATTTATGGTTCTAAGACAATGATGTAAAGTAAAGAAATAAGACCTGGTGTGAGAGAAGGAGCTCTGAGAGGTGGGGATGCAGCACAGAAAAGCACGGGAGTGGGATGATTAAGGGATGGAGTACAGGTTGACACTTGAGACCCCATGGCTCTAAGTAACTCACCCATGGTCAGTTACAGAAATGCAGATCTAGAGCCGGACAAAATTTGTTTTAATGATAACAAAAAAATATAAGTATATAACATAGGTAAAAGTTATCATAGATATTATATTCAGATATAATATGCAGCTGCAGACCAATGAAGAGTGAGAAAGTTCTAAAATCATTTTAGCAAACATATGAAAATTATTCTTAGTGAATCCCAGAGTGAGGAAGAAGAAACCCTCAACATGAACAGCTACCATATTCCTCCAGGTGAAGAACTCATGCTGCTGACTACCTACTACAGCGCCACTTCCACCACCACCAGAATGAAACCAGCCCCAAGACTCAGAGGAGCAGGCAGAGGGACAACACCAGGAAAAGCATAAAAACTGAACGTGTCTGTAACAGTTTTAATTGTATTATTGCTATTAATGACTTTTTTTTTCTTTTCTGTAGAGAAGTATGATTTAATTTTCTGTAATAATTTGACTTTAACAAATAATGCTTTCCTAGATTAGATTGCTAAAATAGCTACTACACTAAGAATAAATTATTGGCTTTATACATAAGGTGTGTTTCCTTTCTAACAAGATTTGGAACATAACAATAGTGAATGAAGTCTGAACTAAAAGGAAAAAAATGGTGGTAGAAGCCTTCTAGACTGCTACAGCTACTTATTGCTCAAACACTTTTTGCTTCCTCTTTCAAAACTGATTACGGATAGAAAAGCAATAAGGGTCATCTTAGTTCCCCAGGTGCTAAACCACTTAGTGACACCTGAGAAGCCCTGGGGTATCCAAGATATCTAGAAGTTGTCAGGTATGACATAAAACCTATGTATGACCTGCATTCCCTTCTGGACTGTCAGTAGGAGGCTACTTGAGATAATCTAGGCAATCTCAAATGGCATTAGAGATGTCTTTTCAGGGAATTTACCCTTGAAAAATGCTACTAGACCTGACTCAGAGGAGACTACTGGAAATTTAAACTTTCTGAGTTCTGTTTTTTTTCCAGATAATATTTGACCCCATCTTATTTTACCTACATAACAAATCCTAACTGGAAAGACTGTGTCCTGATAACAGTTCAAATCCAGCAAAAACCTCACAGGAATGCCTTACTGATAATTATGGTCTCAGCTTACTGTTGTATTTATGTTATTTACCTATAATACTGGTTTTTAATATTTGCAAAATATGAACTCCATCCCAGAATTATGATTTACCCTTGAGTACTAGCCTAAAGTTTTTCCAAGTTTGTAATTGAGCTCATTTCACACCGGATTCAGAAGCATCTTTGTTGCTCTCTTTAATTTGATTTTCCGTAAGTCTGAAGTATGAGAAATACTGTTTACAGTGAAGAAACTGCAACTTTGAAATAAAACAGAAATTACAAAGGATGTTTGTCAGGCAATTGCTGGTCAGAATCACCTTGATAAAAGTGACATCATTTGTGATACCAACATCTTTAGAATTAAAAATGAAGAGACTGCTAACTATTTTTCTTTCTGCTTTTTTTGTGCTTTTTTTTAAAAGAATCAGAAGAAAGACTTTAAATGTTTTAATTTTTAAAGAAGATCTTTAATTTTTAAACATTAAGATTCCTATTATGATTGCAAATTTGCATAAAGGCTGGATAAAGATCAGCTTTACCGTATTTTTCATTCATATTATGTTAGTGTTGTAGGGACATGACATAATTTGTAAAATTATTACCACAAGTAGTTATCTTGGAAATGTCAGTTTAAAAAAACCCAAAACTTCAGTTTGAAATACAGTTCAAAGCCAGAATATTGTAATGTTGTTCTCCATGTGAAATTTCAGATTGCTGTGCTGGGTAAAAAAGGAATAATTTGTCTTTTAAAAATTTTGTTTCTTATTGTTCTTATTTTCAGGTCAATGCTATTTTAATCCATTGACTGGAATTTTATCACCATATCATAAAATTTCTATTTCACATATATCAGGAGCTGTTTTCAGAAGCATTACAATGACAGCTATATGATTTAGTAGCGAAGTAGAAAACAGACCCAGAAGCCTAGATACAAAGGGTCTTAAATAAAACCTGATATTATTGAAGATGAACTTGCAACAAAAAGCATTCTTTACCCCTTTCCCTCGTACAAAACAGATTTTTGTCAACAGGCATTACTTGCAGGTTAATGGCACATTTAGCTAGTACTTTTTGGGGTTGAGTAAGTCCCAAATGGAGTGAATAGAAAGGGGACAATCTGGACCAGACTTCACTGTGTACCAGCTCACCAGTGCAACACTGAAGAAATTTCCAGTGAAGACAGTCCATAATATGGCAAACAACATGTGCAAACACTGATCTTGGCATTGTTAAGAGAGTAATTTTTCAAAGGCTTCCAGTTTCTTCAGTCTGCTAAGTGCATTATTTCTTTTCTTTTGTAAAACAGGGATACATATTTGTATTTTACTCAGACTTAACGGAGTGAATCCTGAGATCCTTTCTCTGTTCTTATCCCCCTGGTCTCCATGCAGAACTTCACCCTGGAAAAAAACAATTTGGGATGTAAAGGTTTGATTTTAAAGTCTTACACTGGTCAGTGCTTTTATTTGTGTCTTTAGAGGCCTGTCATATGTATATTGATACCAAAGAATCATCTTATTGCTTGAACTTATAAAAAAGGAGGAGGATCAGAGGCATAAAATAAGCAGTTTATCAGGGTTTAAATGCTTATATTTAAAGTGTGTGTTAATTGCAGGTTTTATTTTCAAATTCCTGTGATACTTTGCATGTTTATCTGCTTTCAGGTAAATCATAAAATATGGTTTGGCATTCTGTACCTTTAGTTTAAGTTTTCTGATGGTTTTTTTTGTCTTTTCAGTTGACAGACTAATTTATTCCCCTTTAATTTTTTCCAAAGAGAATTATTATTTTTTGCTAAAACTGGTTTTGAAGGTTTTATCTTTGAAAATGTTAAGCACCTCAAAAAGAAGGTCTGTATGTGATTTTAACCTGTCACAACTAGAAAAATATGAAGTCCTTAATACTTCTTAAATTTTAAGGCTGTGTATAAAGTTGGGGCTATAGGTCCATCACTTTCTCCGTTATATCATGAGTGACTTAGAAATGTGACTTCAACTATATACTACTGTGTCCAAGTTTCTAATATATTAGCCCATACCAGCCAATGGTGTACCTATCCATTGTTTCCTTTCAAACATTTCCCAGCTCTGCTACATACATGGAAAAAATTAAAAAGAATGTGAAAATCTGCATGCCAGGGCAAAAATCATCAAATGAATGATATGAACAAGAATATTTTTCTTGATTTTTCTTTGCTATATTGCATCCTATCTCTGCAGTTTGCAGTACTTATCAGTGTTGGAGGTGGTATTTTACACTAGATGGATCACTAATTGTTTTTTAGTGTGGCAGTCTGGCACAGCAACTTTTTCCCGACTGCATATCTAGACTATCTTCCCTACAAATTGTCACATTTTGACTTAAAAACCTACAAACACAAAACAACAGTAAAGAAAACCCAAATCACTTTCCAGTCTAATTCTAGGGTTTTTGCTTATTAGATCTTTTTGTCTCCATTAATTCTATCTGAGGTTTCATCACAGCATTGATGATTTTTAATCTTATTTAAATAGTATAATGTGAATACTCTTGATGATGATATTTTAAAATGCCCTGCTTCTATAAGTAGCTGAGCATCATTAACCTACCAGCTTTAAGCTTCAAAATGTTTTCTGTATTACTGGCAACTTAAAGTTTATTTCTCTTAAAATCTTTTCAAGCCAGTTATTTTCTCCTAAGACTCCTGTTATTTTTTTATATGCTTTCTTCAGCCTTCATCATAAAACTAAACTGTGATGAAACTCACTCCTTATTGAATCGAAGAAGGATTTTTCACATCAGTTAACCAGCTTGACAGCAGCTTTAATACATTTTCGAATGATGGTTGCAAGCATGTTGTTAGAACAAATGCTTACAATTTTAAATATAATTCTGATCAAATAATCTTTATGAAGGATTAAAAAGCAGAAGTCTGTAGAGAGAGGAAAAGAAAAGTCTGCTGGATGAATCCTCTGCCTTGCAAACAGTGTGTGAAATCCTTTTAATTCTACTTTCATAACTCCCTTCTGACCTTAAGTTTTTCAAGGCGCCATATTTCATTAAAGAAACAGCCTGTGCAGGTGTGGCTGAATAAGCTTTAACAGTCTAAACTAGCAGGAACAGTATAGATGCAGGTATATAGAAATGACACTGAAAGGAATGTACAGACAGAAATCCTAAGGATCTCAAAGTAAAATTTAAGAATGTTGTTCGGAGTAGTTTATATCTCAACTCCTTTTTTGAGGGAAGCCGATTTGTTCCAGAGTGATCTGTGAATAAATGTAGCGAACACTCTTCCCAAGATGAAGTTCATGGTACTGAAGAGGAGACGAGTTTTTGGACAACAGGAAAAGCACCATCAGTAAAAACAGAGTGTGTTTTATCTGTGTTCCATATTAAAAGCTCAGTTCCGGTTTTCAAAGAAATGCATACTGTCAGCAATGGGACCTACATACAAATTTTCCACTTATAATGTAGGTTCCTTGTGTTGATTTTACTTCTCAGGCATCTTGGATATGTCAAAAACCCCACAAATAAGTCACTTAGAAGTCATATACTGAGCATTATCTTTTGAGACATTCTTTTCAGTTCCCTACAAACTTATTAACAAATTGATCAGGTCTGAATGATAATAAGAATGTACTTCATAAGATCTGAATGCTAATAAGAACATAATTCTAAGAAATACTTTGTAATATTTACTCATTCCTAACAGCACTTCAAACAATTTCTTCAGATGTGCATTCTAAGAAAATCAACTGTAGATACTGTTAAAAAACTTAGAAGGACTCATTTCCCTGTACCGATTTAATGATTTACTTATTTTAAAAAAATTCTGGAAGACATTGGCAGCAATAGTGTAAACCTGATGCTCATGTTCCAACAGTAATTAAAAAAATAGTCCTAGGCAGAAGTAGTTCACCAGTTTGGAATCAGGCTACAGTGATTTATACCTGATGTGAGACCCTGTAAAATATTTATCTCACACTATTAAAAAAAAGAAGCAGTTAAAAACGATCCTATCAGGTTTTTGTGATATCCATAAAGATATCCCTGAGTCTTGAAACTGAAAATCCTTGTGAGAATCAAGCTGATATTTGAGGCCAGCAGTTGAATGTTACTGAACAAACACCGAGTGTGATGGTTTGACCCTGGCCAGCAGCTAAGCACCCACCAGGTGCTTGATCACTCTGCCCACAGTGGAATGGGGGAAAGAATTGGAAGGACAAAAGCGTGAAAAGCTCATGGGTCATGACAAAGGGTTTACTACGTGAAGGGAAAAAACCTCCACAACTGAAACAACAGGTGATGCAAAGACAATCACTCACCAACTCTTACCAGCAGACCAATGCCCAGGTGGTCTCCAAGCAATGGTTGCCTTGGAAAGACTCCTCCATTTTATTGCTGAGAATGATATTATATATTCTATAGAATATTGCCTTGGTCAGTTTGGGTCAGCTGTCCCATCAGTGTTCCCTCCCAGCCTCTTGTCCACTCCCAGCCCATTGCCTGAAGTGGGGCATAAGGGGAAACAGAAAGTCTGTTTCTGTCTGAAAGTGTCTGAAAGCACTGTGCAAATGCTGTTCAGCAACAGCTAAAACTGGTGTATCATCAACACAGATTTGGTCACCAGTCCAAAACACAGCACCATACATGTTGCTACAAATAAAATTAACTCCATTCCAGCCAGGCATTGTACAGCAGGTTAAAGGAAAAAAAAGAAAAAGAAAAAGAAAAAAGAAAAAAAAAAAGGAAAATCAAACCTGTTCAGGTTGGTGTAATAAATCCAAGATGCTTAGGATTATGCAACGCCTAAGAAGTTAAGGTAGATTTTACATTACAATTAACAGTTTGTGCACTTTAGAAGACTGAAGGATAAGACAAGGACAAAACATTTTGGACTCCTGTCCAGGAACCAGTTGATTCAAATACATTAGGCTTTTGTTTACACCACCCCTAGTAGACTTAGTCGTTCTCCACACAAACACACAACACACAGATTTACATGGATCTCATAAGCTGATCTAAATTATAATTACATCATCTCAATCAATGGAACATCTTCCTTTAATACTGATGAAAATGATAATGTGGGAGAGAGTAGAGAGTCTTCGACATTCACATTTTACATTAGGAAACTCAGACCCTGGAAGACCACAGAACAGATTCTCAAATGTTCCTTTAATCATGGGTGAACTAAACAATCTGAATGAAAGTGACTGCAAAAGATCCCAGGGGAAATCCAGGACACAGCCAGAGATAACATTCACTGCCCCTGAGCTATGGGTATAGCTGTAAGATCATACCTATGGCTGTCTTGTTTTTTTTTTTACTTTTAGACAAAGAAGTTAAAGGTCTTCTCAGTGTCTTCTCCTGGAACCATCTCTTTTTGTGATCAAGATGAATAATGCAGTTGCCTCTCCAGTACACAGGTAAGACACACTTGAGCTGTAGGAATGCCTCAATTGTTTCTTTCTTTCTTATTTTTTTTCCCCCCCTGAACTTTACAAGGCAAGAAGATAACTCCTAATGTGTTAAATGAGCTGTTCATAGTGAAAGATGGAAAGTTTTGCTCACCCAAGAGGAACTAAGAATTGCGTGGTATCCTGTGGGGTTTGGATCAGACAGTAGCCTGAGCATTATTTCAGATTTAATATATTCTTCAGTTATATTGCTAAATCCACTTGCTATGTCAGAAGGTGAGAGGTAGGTCAGCAGGCCAGACACAGAACATCTTCACGTAAAGATGAGGAATTTATTAAAAACCAGCGAAGGGAAGGCCACATTTCAGTTTATTAAACACAAAGAGAGGACCTTTACAAGAGGGGAGAAATAGGTTAACTCCCAAAAGCAGTGTCATATTTGGAGGTATTGTAAGAGACAGTTCTGATTTTGAGTGAAAATAAACCCTTCCGAAACTTCAGAAAATTTTAGGTTTGTTCTTGCTTTCTCAATTTTTCATTATTTTGCCAGTATATCATTATAGCAGTGGCAGCATTCTACGCTTTGTGACATATTGGTGTTTTTTCATGTCTCTCAAGAAAGACCTTCTGCTCAGGAAATACAGAGCTTAGACACACTGCAGCAGCAGCCGATTCCTCTCTAGCACATCCCACCCTGCTGAGCTGATGAGACATAAACTCCAATGGCAATGTTGGCTTGTTCCGCTGATTAGCTCCAGTGGATATCCACACTCCTGCGGCAGTCTTGCATTTTTGAAATGTTGGGGTTGTTGTAGCTTCCTGATTTTTCCAGATTTCTCAGTGTTGCAGACTTTAAGGATGAATCCCTGGGGTTTCCTTTTTTCCTCCCTTTTCCTTAGTCTACAAGCTAACAGAACTCCAAAACCATCCAAGAACACATTTGCAAACCAGGATTTTTTGTAAATAGTCCAGTACTGTTTCTAAACAAATAAATACCTGCCAGCGAGCTCATATTTTATGTCAGTGATATGCAAAAATTACATTGGTATATTTGAGGATTTGAAGTAAAAGATTTTTGACTTGAAAATCTGAAAAAGTAATTTTAAAAGAATTCTTTTTATTGTTTACCATGTAAGCATTCATAATTTCGCTGATCAACAGTCATTGGACTCAGTAGCATTTATCACATATGCAAACCAACACAGTGTCATCACACTCTATACACTAGATGCAAAGTGCCACAACACTGACACACTCATCCAATTACAAGACAAAATGCAAGTTTCTGTCAGGGTGGAAGAAGAATGTTGCAAACTGCCAAAACTCAAATGTTTGTGGCATCGGAGGTGTCTATCTAGATTCTGGTGGTGTGTCATAGCAATACTGTCTTTTAGGTAGGACCTGGCTTATGCTGCTGTTCATTATCCAGCTGTGCTGAAACACCTGCAGAGCCCATACCTGCGGTGCATCTTTCACCACTAGAGGGCAAACTGATCCGGCACGCGATTGCACGAGTGTTAAAATTGCCGATTTTATTTATGGTTTTGTTTAATTATGCAGCCTTTTAAGTCTGGGCTAGCACATGACTTTTCACGAGAATTAATAATGAAACGCAGGGAAAACAGGTAAAAGGTGTCTTTTTATTTGTTTGCTTGAGGTTTTGAGGTTTGGGTTTTGTTTGTTTGCTTGTCTGTTTTTACAGGTAGAAGATGCCAAAGGATCTCAGACAATGGTTGAAACATCATGAGTTGAAATTTAATCTCTTTCAGGAAAGTGGAGGGAAGGAATAAAAAGGCAGGAAGATAAAAAAATGTGGAAGGTAATTGAAAACATTTAATCTTACAGTTTTCAGGATACATTAAAACAAATCTTACTAGGAATAAACATAGGATTTCAACAGAAAAAAGGTTGTAACCTTCTCACAGACCATCCTGCATAAGAAAATTTATTTATACTAAATTCATATTTGTAGCCAAAGTCTAGCCTTGTACAAATGGCCATATGCAGTTACTGACATTCAAAAACCGGTCTTTACGTTATGTGGATCAAACAAAAAAATAATGCAGCTTGTTAACTTTATATAGAACCATGATGTCTATTCAATTTTTACTACAAAACATGGTGAGTTTTCCACATGCAGTCATATACTTAGAAATAAAAATCAATACAGCCCAGCTTTTAAATAGAACATCACACTTACTGGCTAACCAAAAAAAGAAAAACAAACCCCAAAACCCCTACCAAAACAGAACAAAACTAAAAGATATTTGAATATGGCATAAATATTTTGTTCAGTCAGGATTACAAAATATTTGAAAAACTTCATATTTCAAACAGTGCACAAGCCTGTACAGGATTTCTTTCATTTTACAGTAAGCTCAGGCATAATATATGCATGCTGACATGTAGCATTGATTTTTCCTTATGTATGGCTGTATTAATTTTTAAAGTTCACACAGACAAATGTGCACCTTTCAGAAACAGAAGCAAGCAAATGAATAAGATCCTCAATGGAGTCCTCCATTACAAAACTTTTGTTAATGGATGTGTGCATTTAAAAAATAATTCATTTTTTGCGATTTTTAAAATAGTTTTTTGAAGGATAGCAGCTTCCTTATGCTTTTAAATTTACAGATTTTACATCCACAATCTTGCTTTAAGTTTTAACTCTTGTTCAAGAGAAAAAAAATCTTTCTACAAGTGATGTTTTTTAAATACAATAGCTGAAGGCAATCAGGTTTTTATGCCATTTTTTTTCATTGAAATGGTAAATAAATAAAATAAACAAATTCAACCCTGTAGCAAGTTCATTACATGCAAGTTTAAAACTAGTGTCTACCGTGTATTTTCAATAGCACCAAAAGCAACAGAATATATATTATGCAAATTATTTAGAACTATTCATCACAGCATAGGAAATGCAAAAAAGGAATATGCTGTCTTGCAAACTTGCAATACATAGCAGTTTCCTCTCTCTCTCTCTAGCTTGCCCAGCCCAACAACAGACTTCCATCAAATCCTACAAAACAGCTCAAGCTTTTACATCTTGAAATTTTTAATTGTCACTGCATATATTGCTTGAGAAAAACATGATGGAAATATCACTTTTGTGGCATGATTGTTAATTGGCATTCCCATTACTATGGCTACGCAAAATATAAGCAAACACTGATTTTCCTCCAAAGTCATATCTACTCACTTTGGATATGCTTATTTAATCTGTTAAGGGGTTAATTCGTCCAGGCCATTCAAATTTTGTTTACAGAAGTGTAGGGATGTTTCATATCACACAGGAAGAAAGCCCCTAGATTAGCAATTGATTGTTTACTTGGGGGACAGGATTGGTTGGTTGGTTGGCTTGGGGGCTTTGGTTGTTTTCTTGGTTTTGGTTTTTTTAGATTAATAATCCTATTAAAGAACTTTAGACAGAGATTAATGACATCTTAAAAACCTCTACTTCATTAAGGTTTCATCAGTTGTTTTTGGAATTAGAAAATGAAATAATGGAAATGCCAGCTGTGATTCCACTGACTGTCTTGTTAAGGGGAAAACAACTTCATTTACTAACCAATACAAATAAATCCACTGGTAATTAGTCCTATTAAGATACAAAGATAAGGCAAAATATTGACAATCTAAGTGAATAGATTTGGTGTTTTATACTATCTGGGTCTTCTCTGATCAGCAGTCGGCTAAGTTAATGACTAGTAGAGTAAGCTTTGGACTACTTCAGGTGTTTTATCGCAGGTGGTCCAGAATCCCTGTTACTAATTTGCTGGAACAGTTTGGAGTGAATATGAAAATGTCCTGTAGACTTTCTCATATACAACTGAGTTGTCAAACCTAACATGAAAATGGAGTAACAGTTATATGGCTATTTATTTCGGTTTCTATGAGGCTGAATGTGTAATGGAGGCATGACAGCTCTATCTCCTCAGCCAGGCTGTGAATCTGAGAACTTAAATTTGGTTTTGGAGAAGCGATTCACTCTTACTCATAACAAAAGGTTAAGTTTTGTGACAGCATTTGACAGAGAGTAGGATTAGGTGAAGATGGTAAAGAAGGAAGTTTCACTGTAAATGTACACTGTATAAAATAAGCTGCAAAACAGAACGAAATTGTCACTCTTTAAGAACAACACTTAAAGACGGTAGCCCCATAACATCTTTTCTACAATTACATTTTGTGATGATGGCAGTATTTGACTGGTTAAGTAGTTGATCTTCTTTCCCTGGAGACTATACTTGATTGCTGATCTTGTGAATGAAACTAGTAGGAGTACAGTATATTTTTACTGTTAGAGATTTCACTAGGCAAAACACAAAAGCTGTAAGTTCTCAATGAGTTGGTAGGAGAGCGAAATTGCCTACAAGCTCTTTTGAAACTGCAAAACCAAAATGGTTTTGCAGATTATTTGCCAAATTTAATAATAATAACAACAATAAAAATCATAATGATCAGGTTCTGAGCACCTACAACTTGAAACACAAAGCAAAAATCAACTTTTTATCCAAAAAGTATACTGAAGAATGGCTGAACATTTAAAATAGGGAGATAAAGTCAGTTCAGAAGGAATTTTTTTCCTAGTTTTTGCAGTCATGTTTTCTCTTGCATTACTTGGTTATCCTTATGTTAACCAACTAATTCTATTAAAAACAAACAAAACCGAACCTCCCAAAATAACTTATAGATTCGGTTTTTGGAGTACAATAACAAGATATCTACATAGTCTCTCAGTGTCTCAGATAGAAGTGGAAATATCGATTGATCCCCCAGGAACACTTACTGATATTGTCCTGGTGTTAATATGAAACTTTAGCAAAGATGAGGTAACTCACCTGCTAGGCTTGCCTAATGTATTAGCCATTGTCAGGGCAAATCCTGCCTCAGTTGTAAAACAATTAGGTATCCATACCTTAAAAATGTCTTAAGTGCAAATATTCTTCATAAAGAAGCAATCTGATATAAAGGTAGATTTCAGTTCTGGACCTAGGCGTTGGGCATGTGGTCTGGAAAGACACTGCCTCTCAAAAGCACTCTTTTAGGCATATTTTTCCTACTTAATTTCCTGGAATCTGGGAGCTGGCAGTTTGCTTCACGCCAGTGGACAGAATGGCTCAGTCACCGTGTCAGCTCATCCGTTCTCAGCATCGTGTGTGGGACATGACCAACATCACCACCTCACCCATGCCTTCCACTAACAGCCTCCTCCAGGGAGGCAGCAGAGCAGCTAGCACCTATCTCAGCCTCTGCAGCCAGGCACAGGATTATTTAGGATGTAGTGTGATCAGGAAATTGATAATTTTTATGCCTTATTATTCCTTTTCTGTGAGAACTGATCTACTCCTTACCTCTTGAAAACCACCAGTGTCATTGAAGTAAAAAATCCTAAAGTTTTCCTACCTATAACTTTCAACTAACCATGGTTTAGGTAAAGGTCCACAGGGTTATTCTTGAAAGACTGTCAACACTGATATATTGGTCAGAAAGTTGATTCCTGAGTCAACAAGACATTTTCCTTACCCCAAGATACGTGTATAGTTTCTTCAGGTTCTACCAACCCAGAAACAGATCAGAAACAGGCAGGTGATGTTACTATTAACAGGCTATCAGACTGGCCATACAGGTAAGTGGGTATATAGATAATGTAATTATTTTCATGGTTAGAAATAAATCACCTATTACAATTTTTAACTACACACTGAGGGTTTGGATTTTGTTTGTTTGTTTGTTTGTTGGTTTTTCTTCCTAAATCTCACTCCTAGCTAACTAGCCTATATAATTTCCTCAGTAACTCTGCCATCATCATTCACTTTAGGTGATCTTCCCCCCCAAAACCACGATGTATTTAAGTGGCATCCCAGATACTAGCTGAGTGGTTAGATATTATATAATAGCAATATAATTAAGGTATTATTTTCAGTGAATAGTCTTTTAGATTTTTTCATTGTGTCACATACTCCCGGGTTTTCATTAAGTAAAAGCTGGCACAACGGAAAAACGGTCACTATGGTAGTTTTAGTCCATTAAATCTTTTTTTTTTTTCTTTTTTTCTTTTTCTTTTTTGCTCTGAATACAGAATCTGTTATAACATTTAAACACATTACCTTAAGGTCTGGTAACAAATTCAGATAGAAATTTCAATTCTCACTAGAAGGATAATATTCACTGGTCTAGGAAGCAGATCCTCATTTTAGTTTGAGTTTATGCTCATCCAGTCTAATCTTCTATGATAGATAAAGCACAGAAATTTCCCTCCTGATTCCTGCCTGCTGCCCAGAAACTTGTATTTATACACAGAAACTCTGTGTAAGAAAAGTTGCACAGGCTCTTTTATACCTCTGCTTCCACTGCTTACCTCAAAAACCAGCTTGGTCTAGAAACTTGACGTTTATTGCATTAACTAAGCCCGAAGGTGAACTATGCACAAGGGTATATGCTATGTGGCTAATTTAAAAATTATTTTCTGAAGAAAAAGAAATTAACTTCTGGATGCTGTGCAAAATCCTTACAAAGATAATGGCTTTAATGAAGGGTTCTTAACAGCCTATGGGATTCACAATCTCTTCACTCAGTGTCACAGTAGATCATGGTAGCATACATGTCCAATTGTCACTACTCAGCCAGCACAAATCCTTATTATTCAGTATTTCCTTCCACTTTATCCTCACAAAGATGTCTCCCAAGACAGTATATGTCAAAGGATTTAATAGTTGGTCTCACTGCCTCACTTCCCAAATTCCCTTCCTTAGAGCTTTGAAATTCTGTCAAGCGCTTTGCCTAAAGTTTACTGATGTATAAGTACAGTGGTCCAGGTGTTTATGGTCCTGAAGCTTAAAAATTCTTTTTGTAAGGTCTTTAATAATTAAGAGAGTAGCAACAACAGTAATAGTAGTGGTATACCTTAAGACACTGACTCAGCAAAGCATTTATTTATATGTGTATTATTTTCTATATACTTATCTGCATTCATAACAATACATTGAGCTTATGTATGTTATGGAAAAGAGCTCACCATTTTTTTTTTCAGTGATGCAGGTTGCAAAAGTGAAAAACCTGTAAGATATATTTATTCACATATGCATAGAATAACATCATATCACAGTACTAGTTGTTCTAGTGCACGATGTAATGTTGCACATCTATCTGACCAAGGATGTTTTGGAAGAAGGTACAAGGAAACCTGTAATGGAAAAATCTGACCATGCAGAAATTTTTTCCAATTTTAGGTACAGGACAGCATGAAAGCCTATTTATTTTAAAAGTAACTATGCATTTTCTCATGGTTCATGTAGAAAGCTGGGCTTTCCAGTTCATCCTGCCTACTGTATTTTCTTTTTACTTTGAATGTTTTGGGAAAATGTTTATTCCTGAATTATACTGAATAGATTTCACATTCTGAATTGATCAACACATACTGCTAATAAAGTTAAATGAGAACCAGAAAAACAGGTCTAAATCTCTCTACAAATATCTAGATTTCAATTGTGATCTGAGCATTACTGTTTGTATTCCTTTCTATAAAGACTTAACTACTAGTCCAGATTAACATACACTGTGAGATAGTAAATATTTAAATCTTGGCCTCATTTATGTGATTCTGGTTCTAAATTGCAGCTTGGAATTCAATGACAGTGCAGACTTACCCCACCTAAAAGCATGCACTAATTGCAAATAAGTGGCAAATAAGTTGAGGAGCATGATCCCCAATTCTGTTGCAGTGAAAGGAAGTAGGCTACTTATGTCTAGATCTTAGGTAGGCTGAATCAAGTCTCAGAAGAATTTCTGCACAGTGATAAGAGAGAAACTAAAATGACAGGGGTCCTTAAGCAAGCTTTCAGTTAGATGCCAAAACTTAGATGGGTCAATCCAGGGCCCTCATCTCTCATGCTGAAATTCACTGTATTCTGATTCAAGGAAATGGGATTCATGATAAATTCAGGTTCCTATATTACAAGACAACAAGTATACTTATCTGTGCATATAATCAGTCTCACACAGCCTGCCAAGGAGTTGAGCTTAAGAGAAATCTAAGTCTCTTGTAAAAAGATTTCATAGATTTGGTATTGTGCTAAATATTTTGTCCTCATCTTTCTCTTTAAATGCCATTGATAGATAACCTAAGACTCCCTCAAAACCTCTCTTAGTTGCTGTTATTTTATGCTGCTTTTTGACATCAAGTACATTCTTAGTTCATAGGCTACTTCCTTTGACTCAAGAACTGGTAGTCATTCTATTTCTTTTTTAATCTGATTCCTTCTCTCATCTCCTAAAGACTGCCATATGATTTACAGCAAAGTGCTATATGAATCTCTCATAATTTAAAGGATGCTGTTGTTGACTTTCATGCACCTACTGCATTGTTTTTCTTCTTCTTAATTTAAACATTTATATAGAATTATTTGATGAATCATAGACTACTTTATGAAGTTCTTACACAAATCCTCTAAATTATTCATGTTTGTAACAGGGAGATAGTCATCAAAAGTGCATGAAACAATGCTACCCCTTGCTCATCACAAACATATTTTAAGATATTTTTCTCTGTACATTTAGATAAAGATCATCAATGGTTACAGTTCACAATTAATAAAATAATCCAGAATATTTCCTCCTTTACCCCCCCTTTAAAAAGATTAGTTTATTTAAACAGAAAATTATGCTTTTAAAGATGCATTCATTTCTTTACATTCCCATATGACTGTAGAAACCCTGCCATTGTTCTAGCACATCTTCCACTGGATCTGTGTTTATTGGAAACGTCTATTAGTAGTAAACAACTTTATTATATGTCCTTGTAGAGATGATAAGTGATATTAAAGCATGCATAAATGATACTAGAACAAAAAGACAAACCAGAACCCCATATTTTTCTGTCTGCAGGTTTGACTTTTGACATATAATTAAGTTAAATAGAAGGATCCTGTTTTGCAGTTTGGATTGGACATGAAACTTGCCATTTTAGTCAGTGTTGGAAAACTTACAGTTTTCAAAGGTGGTTTGATGTTCTGGGCCTGGCTTGTATCTCTCTTATTTCCAAAGGCCAAAAATGGTACCTCTGGAGTCACTAACATTATTACACTTGTTCATCATAATCAGGATTTTTTTCTGATTTCACATTTTTATCATAATTTCATCACATCAAGTTGTTTTGTATTGGTTTTGTTTGGTTTTTAACCTTCTTCTTTCTTTGTTTGAAAACAGACTGTGTTTGAAGCCATCCAAGCTGTTTTACTGATCAAGCACCACACTTAATTAAGTTAAAAGAAGTTATTTGGAAAGTTATTACAACCTATTCTGGAATTTAAGAAATCACTTCAAACTGCAGCAATATTAACTGGGTGCTGCTTTAAGATAAATTCATGTGTACTATTTCCTCATAAATAGAATCAATTCATCCTGGAAGGATTAATCTGTCCTGCTCTTACACACGTAACATACTTTTCCTTGTTGATGATATCTTGTATGTGTTAACTTTAGCATCCCATAATGTCTTTCAATTCTAACGCTATTTCTTACTTGGATTTTTGATTTGATTAAAAATACTATATAATATCAATTAGTACAACTTTTTTTAGGAAGGTTCAAGTTTATCTTGGCAATTCATACTCCTTTTGTTTGCTTTTTTTGTTTGTTTTATTTTAAGATATTAATACTTTTTCATTCCCCTCACTTTCTTCTTTCAATTAAAATTTTCTGTTCTGGTATCAAATTGTTCTATTCCATCTGAAGTGCTGTGTTTCCTATGAAGAAATAGTCATTTCACAAGAGATTTAGAAGAGAACGGTATGAAGCTGTAGAAGAAGGTTGATGATGGGCAAATTCCAGGACTTTGAGAAAATTAGTTTTGTTTTCAAAGTTATTCTGAAGTCTAGATGCTAACACAAACCTCTGACTTTGGTACAAACAAGTGAATTTATACACCTGTGTGTACAAATCATGCTCTTGTCCATCAACCCAAACCTTATATGAGACTCTTTCTAGCAAAAAGTTTGGGCACACCACTGTCTTTAGCTGGCTGAAGATTGCAGCTAGGCAAGATGCTGTGAGACAGCTTCCCTGTGAGATGGTGGGCTACTGTCAGTCCTTTTCACACCTTGGGCACCACATAGTATCAAACAGCAAAATAAGCTATCTCCCTCTCTGCCATTTCTTACGTTCTACTTTGTATTACTTAAAGATAAAACTGCTATCAAGTCGTTACACAGATACACTAAATACACATGTGTACTTTTCAACCCTTTTCCATTTACTACTAGGTTTTACTCTGTAATGATGACAAAATGGGGGGTTTATGAATGAAAGAGAAAATTAAATACACTTCCTTCCTTTTCCCAGGATGTCTGAAAATTGATGCATGTTTATTTCAAATAAAGGGAAGGATTTGTCTCAGATGAAGGGAAAATGTTTTGGTGTTGCTGTCATCCCATGGATTCAGGCAAAATTATACCTTTCTCCTTTTTGCTCAGACATATCAGTAGCTATACCTGAAGGACCAGGTTATGAAAAAGATATGCAGATAGATCTACAATTTTAGTATTTCTACTGGTTTCTAGATTGTATTTTTTCACGCTTCCTTTTTAGAAACTCTCACTTACTGAAAATTGACAGTGATATAATGAGTTTAACTATTCTGAACACAATTTGAATTTATATTTGCCACAGTTCTATTTTTGTTGTGCATAACTTATAACCTTTATTCCATGATGCAGGACTTTCTAATGTCACATGCTAACAAAAAAGAGTTATTTCTCAGTATGCAGTGATTTGATGGAGATTAACTTGTGATTGCATTGAAATGTGCTAGTTCAATGTGTGATTCAATATGCTTGCTTTGCATGTGCACTTGGTTCTGTAAAGGTTTTAGATAAAAGTTGATGAGGTCTGCACTAAACTCCACAGATAGATGGACAGATATTCATAATGCCACAAGAAGCTCAATAATATATAATGATAATATGGGTGACAATGACAGTAATAACAACAGTAGTTTGAGACTGGCTAAGAACAAAACCTGGAAGACTCCTTCCAAGCTTTGTGGATTATCAAATCTGATATCAGATTTGGACCTTCTTGTGTTCTTGTCTGCACAGGCTAACACCTACTTTTTATATAATGCAGAAAAATAAGTAGACATTATTTTTATATATGCTCACATGTAATGCTGTGATCATGTATTTAATGAAGTGTCTGAATGGTTGCTACATAGCCATTAAGAATTTCCAGGTACATATATGAAAAGAAGAAAGTATCATCTTAGAAACAAGTTGTAATGAGAACTGGGAAAGCAAGTTTTGGGGTTCTTTCTTTTTTGTTTGTTTTTGTTTCTTTTTTCCCACTTTCTGCATTCTGAATATGATAAATGACAGATTTAGAAATAAATTTCTAATTTAATCTGGATTTCTATATGTTCCAAGTCTTCATTAACACCAAACAATTCAGATATCCCATTCTTATGAAAATATTTTAAGAAAGTGCTATATAATTGCATTTAGGCTGAAATGCATCCATATGGATGACAACAACAGTAAAAAGAATAGATCCACTTTTGTCAACAGTCTTACAATTTCTATTCATGAATAACTTATGCTCCATTTATGCTCAATTTCTGTCTAAGTTCCACTCAAAAGTTATACAAGACACCTTTTGCATATAAATTGTGCTAGGAAAAAACCCCACACATAGTTCAGAGCTGAAAAATTTGATACTTGGGGATACCCCAAATATTCATGAGCAGCCTTATTCATCTGGCACTTGAAAAACTAAGTGAAGTGTGCGGTGCTCAGACTAATAACCCTCCAACGCCTTTCACTAGACTGGCTGTTACTTCATTATTATTCAGCACCTATCCTAGCTTGAAAAAACAATAATGTTAAACTAGTAAAAAGGAAAATGCTGTTCCTTAATTGTGCTGTGGCCTTCTTATGGGAAGGATAACCCCTAAAATGAAATAAATGATAACTACAGGCTTTATATCATTACCAGTAATGCTAACTAATTAAAATCCATGTTAATGTTTGTTAGCTAATGTAGGAAATAGCTGAAGAAAAGGACAGATGTAAGAAGAGGAAGAAATGAAAGAAAAAACAAGTGCAAAATAGCCAAGGAGCAAAAAGAACACTGACAGCAGGGAAACACTTATGGCTAATTGTGCAGAGACAGTGAGGGGAAGAAAAAAGCTGCAGCAAAGAAATCAACAAAAAGAGCCAAAATCCTAATATGCAAATAGATTTTAAAAGGATAATACTTTCCTGTGCTAGATAACAGCTACCAGCATTGCAATTTGCTTTCAGAAATAGGATTGATTTATCATGGAATTATTTTGCTGCTATGTATGTAGAACTTTGGACTCAGTTTCTTCCTAAGAATTGAATATAGTGATGTTATTCCTAATACTGTTTTTTTTTTTTTTTTCTATTAACAACTTTTTGTTAATGTTTAGTACAGGAAATTGTCTTGTGCAAACATATTTTAGGAAAATTTTTCTATCCATCTGTTTTTTGAGGAGAAAAAAATAATTATATTTTCACGTACAATAATAATGTATTTTTGTCCCCAATATTTTTCAGAGTGAAATGAAATTCAAAACCCGTACTTCTGTCTGATATTACATAGTATACTATGTTTTCCATGATACTCCATTGCATTATGTACTTTACAACACAGAACTGTTATTAATTGTTTAAATAGTATTATAAAGAATGTGTTATGTAATTCTTTCTACCAGAGAGTAATTAGTGTACGCCAGTGAAACCGGTAGCTTTGCAGTAAAATCAATGTAATTTTTTCCTATCATGTACTTGTATTGCTCATAAATGTACCATTCATGACTGCTTAAAAGAACCTACAACTGTAATAATATTACAGTTATAATAAAAATATTTTAGGTTAACAAGAAAAAAAAGCAGAATCTCACATTCAGTTCTTGTTCTCCTTCTTTCAGAACAATGCCTTAAGGCCATAAGGAAAAAAGAAAATTCACAAACAGGTCTCACAAAACAGAAGCCAGTCTTGGGAAAGCAGATGAAATCCCACATATTTAACTTTTTTATTCAGAACAATTTAACATACACACTTCCATAAAATCTAAAACAAAAGCAAAACAAAAAAACACACACAAAAAAACCCCAAGAAAAACAAAAATCACACAGAGAAAATTTCTGTACATGAAGGTGATTGTAAAAGTCACATTCCTGGGGGTTTTGAAATGGCATCACAGAAACCAGATCTCTCCTCATCAGGGCAGAGTGATGGGAGGGTGGAGGCAGGTCAGCTCCAGCCTGCTATGATGGAGTCCAAGCCCTGAGCAGCCCACGTACCCCTGTTGGGATACGGTCCTGAAACCAAGAATGTGGAAGCCCTGGAAGGAGGCTGGTGAAGACTCTCAGGCTGGGCTGGGCTGGCAGAGGAGTCTCTGGGACTCCATACTTTTTGCTAGTTATCCTTTTGCACAGCCCAAGTTGTGTAAAGTTGCCAGGTCTGCACTACTGATAAAGAAATGTACATGTTTTGTAATATCTTGGCATTTCTTCTGAGCAAGAACTGAGGATTTTCAGTACTTTTACAGTTTTTACTGTCAGTTTTTAAGGGACAGTGTGGAAACAGCTGTTACTGTGATTTACATGACTGGATGTGTTCAAATTTCTGTCTATGTAATAGCTGAACTTGAGTGTACATTTAATTTTTGAGTCAAAGTGGATCCAGATAATGTTTATACTAATGTAAAGATAACCACAGGCTTGTCTTTTATTTTTTCTAGGATCAGGTAGGCTATATCATTTTAATATTATGCCATGCAAAAATAGAGTAATTTGCATATAGAGAAGTCATATTTCAGATCAATTTTAGGCTGTTAGAAATGGAGTTTAGTTAATTAGAAAAAACCCCACAACCCAAAACATTTGAATACAAAGAAAGCATCAAAAATAGCCAAACTTTATTAAATGGACTCACACAAGTTTATGCATAAGCATGGTTTTAAATATGCTCATGAGGAAATGTTTTAGTTTTGTGAAGATGTATTCATTGCACTGAATTATTTCTCCAAAGCAGAGAAGTAAATTTGTCATGTGGTTCATTCTCATGTGTGTTGATCAGATATGGCAAATTAAGATATTGTCTTATCTTCTATTTTTATGCCTGTACCATTGCATTTATGAGATTTCTGATGGGAAAGACAGAAGAAGGATTAACTGGAACGATAACTTAGCTCTTGCTAAGGTAATATTTACATAGTTTAAAAAGAAGCTTTTAAAGAAGAGATATAGTCTAGAATAAGTGTAGTAGAATAAAAGAAAAAAAGATTTCTTGTAAACAGAAACCCAAAATAATTTTCGCACAATAAACATTTCTAAACTCTTCTAAAATAATGGTGTGAATTACTGCAGAAAAAAAATTAAATAACTGTTTCTTTAGATGACAGTGCTGGTATTTATAAAGGTTATGGACTATGGTCAAATTCTATTCTCCATTCCTTCCTACTTTGAGGACTTTTTTTTTTTTTAAATATCCGAAAGAAAACAATTTTAAAAGCTTACCTCTGGAGGTATAGAAGTAAAGCATTTCAAGTGTTTCAGAACTGCTAGTATGAATTACAGGGTTTAAAAAAAAAAAAAAAAGAAAAAGAGCAAAAACACACAGGAAACTTCAAAAGGAAAAGATAGATTTCACGGGGCATCTGTTTAGCCAGCTCCAGTTAAAAATGGCATTCAGCTGTAAAACATCAATATGTCAGGCACATTACTAATATAATTTTTATGACAGCATAGCATATTGAGAAGACATGTTCTTTTTCCATTTTCTTCAGCCACATTCAGCTGTCTATTCACAGATCCTCTTTCAGTGGACCATTTTTTGGTGAAAAACTAAAATCTCTATGCCAGTAATTTAGGCTAACCAGCATCTTTGCCTTATATTCTGCAATTACCATTCAAGTATGTAAACTCCCACTGTTAAGTATTCTGCAAAACTACTCATATCCCAGTGTGGCCCAGATGGTAGCATGCACTACAGGGGACTTTACTGAATCAAGAATTTCTGTGCTGCTGCTACCTGTAGGAATTTAGACTGCTGCATGCAGAACAGGATGAATTTATGAGAAGATTTAAGCTACATATGTATTTATGTATTCGTTGTTACAGACAGGAAGAAGTAAATTGTCAACAATTAATTTCTTTTTATTAAAAAATGTAATTGTACTTCCATGCATGCAGCCCAACACAAACTTATGCAATAATAGAAGTATTAAGAACAGCAAAGTCAACTTCCTTGCTGTATGTATATATACCCAGGCAACAATTTAAAATTTTTTCCTCATAGGATTCCTGCTTCATGTCTCTCAGAATTTCTTCAAATCACTCACTCATTTCCTTGTTGGCACTTCACTATCTTTCCAGAATTTCTTCGTATCTGAAAATATAAAAATTCACCATGTAACAAGATGCAAGAAACTTTTGCTAATAGAAAACAGCCAAGCCTACCCTCTCTGCATCTCTACCAATGGCAGGAGGTTTTCTCTGGGACTTGGATGTGGTGGGAATCTTTTGGTGGCATCTACCTAGGAAACAACCATACTGGTATCCTCACCGGGTGCTTTGGTCTTGCTTAAATGAGCTGGGCAGCTCTAAGCTGCACAACAGAATAGCATAACCTTATTGAAAATCTTTTCTTCTTTCCCACTGAGCCAGGCTTGCCTTTCCATGGCATAACGGAGTGGTATGAGCAGAAATCAATCATTCATGCCTCCAGTACAGGGTGTCTCAAGCAGCATTGCTCTCTCCCTCTTCTTTTCTTTTGCCTTCCTCTGTAACACTGCAAGGTGATGCTCATTACCTAGTGAAGGAAGGGATTGCTCTTCCCGAACTGGGTCTGGAGATCTCTGCCCACTGGTTTCACTAAGAATTGTGTCTTGTAAAAAAAGCAGTGAGGGATTTTTTCTGTCTTCCCTTTGAGGCATTCTGCTGATACTGTGAGTTTGTTCACAGCAAAGTGTAATAATGCTATTAAGTGGAACAAATAATTCTACTCTAATGTTTTATTACATGCAAGCAGAATTATAGAAATAGCTCTTCTGAGGAAAAATGGGGGTAATGAGTATTAAGGAAATGAAAATCATCAATGAGAAATCTACATTTTAAGTTGAGCTCTCTCTCTATTTTTTCTAGACTGTTGGTAGGCTAAGAAACTCAACCATTCCTGCCATCTTTCCTTTTCATTCTTCTCACTAGCAATCTGTGCTGATAGACCTGTTTATTTCTATTTTCATTATTTTTAAAATAGAATCAAATGAAAATTTTGAATGAAAAAATCTATTGTTAGATTGCTGTGCTAAGTTAACCTTGCCAGCTGCCAGCTGCCCACACAGCTGCTCTCTCACTCCCCTTCCTCAATACGACAGAAAGAGAAAATAAGAGGAGAAAGATCATGGGTTGTGATAAAGGAGATTGCTTATTAACTACCATCATGGGCAAAACAGACTTAACCTGTGAAAAATATAGTTTAATTTATTGCCAGTTAAAATAGATTTGGATAGTGAGAACCAAAGACAAAGCTAAAACCACATTCCCCCATCTCCCCTTTTTCCCAGACTTGACTTCATTCCTTCATTCCTGATTACTCTACCTCCTCCCCCAGAGAAGAAAAGACCGGACTAAAAAAATTAGAAAACAAACAAAAAACCCCAGCTTTATTTTGCACAGATTCTCATGCTTCTAAAATAATCTTAGGAGTTTTGGATGCTTGGACCTGATTATCCTAGTAGACTTTTATCTCTCATATTGAGTCTGTGAATTGACTTGAGTTCCATTCATGTGAAATAATGCATTGTCCAGATCCTTTGGTTGGAAACCAAACACTTCCACAATTATTTCTAAACCACATATGGTTCATATAGCTTCCAGTTCTGGCTTCAGTTCTTCTGTACATGATTTCCCTTTGAACACATGATAAATGAAAAAAACAATATGCAGGCATTATATAAGATGTACTATGCTTAATCTAAAATCTAATAACTGAAAGTAGCTTCCAAAGAAGTTAAAAATAATGCAATGTTGTATCATAGTTATTGCTGTCTTGGGATAAGTTTGCTTGGAAAAACTTTGCACAAAAAATAAATACAATTGAAAACATGTATTAATAGCATCTCATGTTGTTTTTATAAGAGGATAATAGGGAAATATTGAATCAATAAAATCTTTATATGCGAATATATTGATTTCCCAAATACTGCACCATAGCCAGTGTCTGATAACAGAAAAGTTTCCTATATGAATTGAAACAAATTATGAATTTAACATTAGAACTTGTCTGGTAAATACTGTAAATCATTAATTTGGGTTCCTCAAACTGGAATGTATTCAAGTTCCTCAAATCTGCTAAAAGACTAATAAACTTGTCATAAAGCACTTACGTTGAGGAGTGATGTAAATGTATAACACAAAACTTATTTTCTGAAAGAATTGATGGAAATCAGAAATAGGTAAACCCTTAGTCAGGGGAGGCAAAAGGAAGCAAGCAAGTATGCAGAATTTTTTTGTAGAAGTCCAATACTGAATTTGCCTGGTCCTGTATTGATTGATAAATGAAGACTAATCCTCGGTAACTTCATCCAAAGTTTGATTTCACAATCTTTCTGTGTGTCTGTACTCACTCTAGCACAATGATCTTCTGCTCTTTGGTGGGACAGTTGGGTGCAATCGCAATGCAAATAAAAATCATGACAATTAATATTTAAAGTAGATGAGTGCATAACTAGATCAGAAAATAAGCGAAGGGAAGGAAGTTATATCACATTTCTGCAGGCATCCTATGCATGAGCTAAAAATGACAAAAACTCAAGGCTACTACATATAACATATAACTACTACATAATTGCATTGTTCCTTGTTGAATTCAGAGTGAAGCTACAGAGGGAATGGAATAGAGAGCTGAGGAGACAGTGCATTCTGGAGTTCATAGATGAGATTTTTATTTTTAAAAAGCTTAGGAGCACAGTGATGCCCAAATCCACTAGGAATAAGTTCCTTGAGGAAAAGGAAAACAAATCCACAGCACCCCTCAGTCAGCTCTCTATAAGGGAAGAAGGATGTTACTGTGTCCACAGATAGCAAGACCTCATATATTTATCCTGCCTAACTTTAAATCTTTGAAATCAGTAAATGCTAAATAAACAAAAGACACAGGAACTGTATCTGGAAGGTTTCTTAGGATGTTTAGTACACACTCTTTACAGAAAACAAATTTAAATATACTTAAATCATTCATATTAAAATGACAGACAATAAACAATTTAAGTCATGTTGTCTCTGTCCGTTTCATTCTTCCGTGGTATTTGAAACTGATGAATTAACAAAAAATACAGTTTATAGCTTCAAAAGGTCATCAGCTCTGGGCGTCCTGTCCCACAAAGCATGGCTACTGCAGACAGGGTATATTTTTTATTATGTAAGTAAAGTTCCTGGCAAACTGACACTGTTCTTATAACATATCCATCAACTCAGTGACATCCCTGGACTGTTCTACAAGACACTGTAATCTTTTTTTCTTCTCATTTTCATAAATTTTTCAGTATTCAGCAACAGATACTAAGAAAGAAGAGAATAATTTATGAATGTGTCTAAACCTCCCAAAAGCATAAGATAACCAACTATCTTTACTTTTCAGTATTTATTGAAAAATGCCATTTAAGTCTTTATTTTCACTTTTTTCCATAAAGGTAATATGTGTCTCTAACTATCTGGCAAAATATTCTCACTCCATATATTTATCCTTATTACTGGAGGATTTCTGGTTGAAAGAGGTCAAGATATAATCATTGCCTTGGTGAATGAGGATGGATACTGCTCTTAGTTTTGTGTCTTATATAAAGGTGAAAGTAGAAACCATTTTTTTTTTTTTTTTAAAGTTTTCAGGACATCTGAAAGCAGAGGACGATTATTTGCCTAATAAAGGGATTATTCAGCCTTGAGAGCTACAATATTGTTGCATATTTATCCATGACAGAAATGTTAACATGATCTAGGCAAGCTGCTAAGACATTAGAAAGTGTATGTCAAGAGGCACGCAGCATTGCTTATGACTGCAAACAGTTGAGGTAAGTCTTGATTTAGAAATGTGGTTCTGTTGACAGGCATTTATACACTCGAACAATTATCACATTTGTATTTGCTAAACAAGATGGGAAAACTCAAAGCAGTGGAACAATCACATGCACATACTATACTGAATATTTCATAATGTCCCTGCAAGCTGCAGAAAATGTAGCATTGATTTCAGCAATATATATTTACTTCAGGTATTAATATTATTCCATGTATGCCAAAGTGAGATTGCAGCTGGAGATACAGTAAACTATCTATAAGTGGTTTAGGTGGTGACAGAAAGAATACATCGCTGACTGTGTATCACTTTTTCAGTGTGCTCTGGTAGTCAATGGAAAAACTAACCTATCTGTATGAATTCCCTAGTGCAGAAATCAGGATATCAATTCATTTTCTACTTGTTTCTGTTGTTCTCTCTCTGGGAGAAGCAGCCTTGCAAGCTTTGCTTCCTATCTGTAAACACAAAATTTTGAGCATGGACATGTCTTAGCGCAGTTACTGGGAAAACCAGTCATGTCCTATTAATTATGTTGGTTTGCACTCACGACATACTTTGAACTCTATTTTTTTCTTCCTTTTTCTTTCACCTTTGTCAATGGTAATCCCTTACCTCCAAGCCACTGAATTAAACATAACATTTCTGAACTTGATAACTCAAATATCTGAAATACAGAAGGTAAATTGTTTCCTCTTTTTTTTTTTTTTTTTTTTTTTTTAACCCTCTAGCAGCATAGTATGAAATGCACATTTTTTTATGCATCTGTAAAAAAGTTAAAAAGACAGGAAAACAAGTGCCATTCAGTCCACAATATCATGGTAGGTTTTTGTTCTTATTTACTACTAAAAGTGAAGGCATTCATTACCACTGTTATGGCAGCGCAAGATATGCAAATCTGTTGCAACTGCTCTGTGACAGATGGAAGAAGTATTTAATATGCCTGTTTCCAGTTTACTTCCAAAGTCCAATACATGCTGTTAAAAGCTTGAAGACTGGGCAGGAAGGAGGAAAGTTGGTTGTTTGTCTGGATACAGCTGCTTTACTTTGGCTTGGGAGGGGCCTTTTGAAGACAGAAGGAGACACTTTTGTCTCTGAAATCTTTTGAGCACAGCCAGCCTTGGAGAACCTGGGAGTGAATGTCTGGCAGCACAAATGCACTCTGAAAGCCCCTGCAATTTGCTAGGGACATGCCTATGGCAGGGAATTAATTTATTCATGGTAAGGCCTGTAAGGTGGCAGAAGGCAGGAAACTTTTTGCGCAGCGATTGGGTGAAGAGCACCTAACCCAGAAAGCCCATAGAAGGTGTTGGACTGTTACTTGTGGAGTAAAGTATTTGTTCTTCAAGACCCCAGAGCTGCCTTGTTCTGAAATCTTCAAACCTTTCTCACCAGCAGGTTGTCATTCTCTCCATGTAAAGTATTACCTTGGGCTTATGTATTATTTTGATATTCCAGACACACACTTCTGTGAGAGATAATAAGCCTTCAGAGATTCAGCGTATTTTGATATTTTCACTTTAAAGAATAAAAAATTGGTAGAAGATAAAAAGGGAGCAGTTGCACTCAAAAGATCTGGTGGATCTGGGACTCAGGCTCCACCCACAATCTTCCAGACCTTTGCTTCCCATTAGTGGTGACATTTGGGTTAGAAGACAGGTAAGTACATCGCAGAAGCCATGAAGCCAAACTTCTAGCGCAGACACAAATGTGGTCTCATTCTGTTCTTACCCATGTAAGAATCTGCACTAACATCATTATAATGTTTCAATTGGAAACGATAACCAAACCTGTTTGTCTGTCTTTTGCAGACTTAACTGCTTCAATATAAATGTGTTTCAAGAAGCTGCCTTCAGGCTTAAGAATCTCTATAAATATGCCATGTACTCAAAAGGAAAAAAAAAAAAACCAAACAACAACCAGCAATGGGAATTTCAGGTTACAAATACAGCAACTGTTGTTTTAACTTGGAGGAGGTAAACCTGAAATGGGAAAACACAGAAACAATTTTCCAAATGTACATCCTTAGCTCTTGTACAAATCTGTTTCTCTTTTAGGAAATTGCCTCAGCAAACAGTGCTGGAGAAGACATAGTTTTGCTACAGGGAAAAAGAGATTTACAAACTGAATCAAAAGATTAATTTTGCAACTTCATGGACTGAAGCATTAAGAAAGAAAAAAATGGAATGCCAAGTACACCACATGCTTTCATGTTTGACTTTAAGAGGAACAAAATTATTCTTAATAGAGATGCCAAATCAAAACCTTGGCAATCCATTATATTATTAAAGTCCTCAGCAGAAGGCTTGTGCACAATCTTACTGATCACATGCTACTTATTTCCTTAAAACCAGAGTTTAAAGTTTTTTCATTTATGAAATCATTCTAAGAGGGTTGAAGTATTTTCTTTGTTATTTCCCAGTGTTATTATTAATTTTCAGGAAAGGTTAACCCTTCCTTCCCTAATTAATTATATAAAAAAAAGAAAACATCAAAGACAGTAATTCTGAAGCTTTATTGCCCTCACTGCCTTCATATAAATTTAGCTCTGTAGCCATAAAACGTCAATGTTATGATCATAATCTCTAGCATTTGCAACATGTATTACTAGTATTATAATTTACTATATTACTTTTCTATACAAATAAAGAATGCAAATTTACAAGTGCAATAACGCATTTTGTTACTGGAAAAACATTGATTTTTCTCATACTAGTGATGTATTTGTGCAGATATAGTTAGGTTTGTCAAAGTTTTCATCATAAACTCTGCTCTTCAGAGATTTATAACTAGTATACCAAATTGTTGCTGTCTTAAATTTCATACAGGGTATACAGTCTTAGCAAGGGAGAGACATTCCTTTTAACTTTTTCATATTAATTTAGATATTATAGATACCTTTGACAGTAATATAATGCAGGTATATAACAAACTTAGTTTACAAACTCTACATTACCATAGTATAGTTTAGAGTAAAGGAGAATCACCACCCTTCATTCTGGCATCGTCTGTAATGAAATGAGCTTTTTGAGGCATACAAAGAATTTACTGTCAAGGGCAATGGATACCTAATTGTCTGGGATGATTAGGAAAAAAATGGTGAAAAAGCTGAAGTCACAAACATTCGGTAGAGTAAGGAAGGGCCTAGAATTTGCAAGTTGAAATTGTGTGCTGGAAGCTGAGCCATGAGTACTGTCCCAAAGGACTGCAAGAGCAGGATCTGGAGTTAGTGAGGGACTTGCCTGAGACACTGAAAATGTATCAGGACATTTTCACTTAGGAAGCCAAGCACATGGTCACTGCAGGCTGTTCCCATAGCTCATGAACAGGTCAACCGCAGCTGTGGCAACAGGATTGAGGCAGAATATGCTACACTGTCTTCTAAAATACATTTTGAAGGGGAAAAATGCTTCAGTTTTTACGCCTGAAGTGCCACCAGAAGTCCTGGTCATAGATGACAGAATTTTGACAGGTTTTTCTTGCAATTTTCTCCTAGTCCTTTAATTCTTTTTTTTTTTTTTCAAGTGTAACCCAGTCCTATTATAGTCTTTTTATAGTCCTGTTACATAGGATCTACTAGTATCCACTAGTATCTCTTAATATTTAATATAATTCAGTGACATTTTATGGTGAATCTTTGTTCTTTTAAGTTCATAAATCTCTCAGTTTCACACAGGTTGCACTCATAAAAAAGAAAGAGGGGCGGGGGGAATTTAGTTTAACTAATGAGAAAAGCTCAGGTCTCAAAAATCCTTTAACTGTTACCAAAATGCAAGCAAATTCCTTGCTCCACCAACACTTCTGTTTTCCATAAGAAATTGCTATTTTAACTCAACATAGTGCAGGTCATTGGATTAGAAGGCTGCCTTCTTTCTGTTTTTAAAATAATTTATCTTTCACATGTGTTTTGGATGTTCACTTCTTTTAACAGTCCTTTTGGGGCATATATATATTTGGATATGTTTTGTTCTCTTCTTCACTTGAAGTTTAGTGGTTTTTTGTGCTTTTAGTAGTCACTGCTATCATCGCAGTCAGCATTTCAATGCATACATGTGCCAGGGACACAGTTCAAAGTAAAGTATCAAGGATCAACACCCTTCAGCCTTAGACATGATAAAACTTTGATTTTAAGTAAATATCAAAGTAGATTTTATTTTCTCTCCAGAAATTTTCTCAATTGCAAGAATACTATTTCTAGGATGCACCAAATCTCTTGTGCAATCACCTATACACAAATCTCTTGTGTATAGATTTACATATGCAATAAACCATATACATTCTAAATGCCTCAGACTTACTGTGTATAAACCAAAAACTACTTTCCAGGCACAACTGGTAAATGCTACCTGCCCAGGATGTTTCGGACAGAACTGTAGTCTGGTTTCTTTCTCTAACTTCATTAGTAGGAATTTTTCAGTGATGTCTGATGTCCACATGAACTAAGTGAGATCTCTGTGAGGCAACTTGCAGAGCAGGGGAACACTGACTATATGGATAGAGAGGCAAACTAAGAGGAGAGTGAACTGGGAAGAAAAAAAAAAAAAAGCAAGCCAAACTGTGTTGTTGACACAGACTTTATAGTTTAGTTAAAGCCACAGACTACTGAGGGAAGCCTTAATTACCTATCAAATAGTTCAAATGTTCAAAGCAGACCAAAGAAGCTGCTGACATCCAAGCAATTCCCAGCTAAACATTATGAGCATTAGTGTTGATTGATGTTTGCAGAGTCATTGTGAGACCACAAGCAAAAAGAACTTTGTACCCTTTCAGCTACAGCCATTTCTGTGGAAAGTACCACTATCTGATTAAATTTAGGAATATTGACAGGCTGTCTTGAATTAATTAGTTTAGAAATGAGTTTGGTTCGCTTTATTTAAAGCACTTTGTTAGATCTCAGGTAGTCTGATACGCAGGAAACCTCAAATGCAACTTCAGATGACTAGGAAGGCTTCTTTAAAACAGGTGTTATTGAACATTCCTTAAGGTCTGTTGAAGTGTTTCCATGCTCTAATTATATTACTAAGTTGATATACAGACTGCTTTCAAAGGTGAAAGCTTATTCATGTAACAACATAATTGCAAAAGTTTAGCATAAATATAATGGAGGGACTTGTATTTCTTGCTTTATAAATCTGTTGATTAGGTAGCCTAAAAAATAAAGGAGTTACTGTTTCCAGCCTTTGCAAATGCGTAAGTAAGTACCTAAACTGACGCTTGTGAAAAGACCTGTTACATGCATGCAGATGCATCTTGATGAACTTAAGTTTCAGGAAAAAGTGACATTTGTCTTAAGACAGCAACAGAGTATTTTAACTTGTATTATTCCATCTGTTAAAAGTTATATGGGATTGTGTTCAATGACATTTTATCTTTAGGAATTGTTACAGAATTTTGATTTTCCCAGGGAGATAGAACATTCCAAAAAAAACAAGCACTGGATGAACTATGATTTGTAGCTGTATACCCTCACCTATAATATTCTGCTTTTACAATAGTTTAATGTTTATATAAGACTAAATGTCAAGGATTATGCATGCATCATCATAAGATAATGTAGAACAATTTCTGGTTATGTACAGGTGCTGGTGAAAGAGATGGTAGCTGGCCTTGTGAGCTATTGAGGACAAACAACTAGACATAAAGAATTCTCTATATTAGGACTTTCATTGATGTGTATTTTCCAGCAAGATTCAGGTGACTGAAATGTGGCCTTAGACATAACTGGGTAGGAAGTGAGACAGAAAAATAACTGTGTGAATTTTGTCAGAGAATTATTTATTTTAAATGAAATCAAGTATGTATAAAGCCATGAAAAATGTGATGACAGTCCTGGGGTTTCCAGCAGACCCAAACTATTTTTAAATTAGTAAAAGTAAACCAGTAGAATTTTACCACCAGATGGCTAATTGCAGTAAATAGATCTCTGTTATTTCTTACTTCTGTATTACCTACTGTAGCTGGTAGGAATTAGTTTGACGTAGATTAAACCAATTAAAACTAATCCTCCCTCATTTTTAGATAGGGATAATTTACCTTATGTTTTTGTTAGGGGTAAAACTGAAAATACAGTGCTCCCGAACATTTTTCTTCCAGCCTGAAGGTTGATAATTGCATGTGGTGTGAAGCAGTTCAAAGTCCTAGGAAGAAGGCATTTGAACTCAATGAAAAGTAATGCATACTGCAAAATTGTGAAAAGGGGTGCTAAATTTTCACCAGGTTTTATATATACCTTTTATGATCTATTATTTGTAATTATTAGAAATTAGTGTTGTTGTGATGGAAACTGTCATTCTAATATAATGTTATGATTTTTAGGAAATATTTTTAATGTTTCATTCTTTTGCACAGTTAGCTGCCTATCTATGTACTCACAATTTTGGATAGGGGAAATATCTGTTTTTCTATATAAAATCTGGTTCATTAAAGTAGAGGCAAGTTTGTACCTGCCTTCTGGCTTCTTAATATAATACGTAGTTTTTATTTTTTCTATTTTGCTGTTGAAGAAAGAGGCACTTGAGATTTCTAAATTCTAAGTGTCTTTTTCAGGGTGATGGTATGTGTAATACAAATGAATTGTGAAATACTGTTCAAAACACCTTTTTCAATTCAAATCCTGTGTGTTTTCTGTCTAAAAAAAAAAGGAAACCCAAAACTGAGATACTTATTTCTTAAACGATGAAAATTCATACTTTAAAATTCTGCCTTATTTTTCTCTTTTCCATGCACATTTGCTTTCTACTTTAAACACAAACTATGGAAAGCTTAATTAATGCACTGTCTGAAGTAGTAGAAATATGTGGCAATAATTAAAAAAAAATATTCATTATTTAGTAATTTCATTGTTTCAATAATTTAGATTTTCTATAGTATTTTACATTACAAAGAAAATTAAATTCAATTTTTTTTTTTTTTAATGCTCCATGCAAAAGAAAACATCTCTTTAGTATTATTGTTTTTGAAATTGCACACAAAATTATTAGAGCTCTTCTTTTCTGTAAGGTCTCATTCAGTTCAGTTCTTGGCTTCATGCTGTGGAGTACTTTTATCAATGACCAAAAAGAAATTATAAAATCATTACTGATGAAATTTGTAGATGGCATGAAAATTGAGAGAGTAGTAAACAATAGAGAGGATGCATTACTCTGTGAAGTTATCTGGATTGTTTGCAAAGCTGAACATAATCAAACAATATCTGGTTCAATACAACTGAAAGGGAAGTCATGAATTTAAATGCAAATACATTAAATTGTATTCACAAGGTGGGACACTGCAGCCTGGAAAATATCTAGGAAGAGCTGGGCTAAGATCTCGTCCACCTAAGCTGGAGGTGAGTCCTAAGGATTCAACCTGAGTAGGATCAAGTATTAAATAAGCACATGATCAAGTCAAAACATCTACTTTCCGATTTTGTCTAATAAGCAGATAGAAAAATTGTCAAGCTTGCTTCTACAGTGCCTTTGGGGGGGAGAAAGGGGGTGGGGAGAGAGACTTGTTTTTTGCATAATAGGCTTCTCACTAGTGTGCTCACTCAGAGCTGAAAACTTGATTTTAGGCCTTTTTTATTCTGAGAGAGATTGAAGCTGTTGGCCTGACCAAGAAGCTATAAAATATCTCAGATGGCTGTAAGAGTCATGAGCAAAGAATGATATCTAAAATGGTATCAGGCAAGAAGACTATCCTTGCTGAAAACTGAGGAATCAGTTTTCTCATTCCAGATCTCAGGACTGGCCCTGCTTTTTATACAAAATGTGAAATGCATTGACTTTCCAGACAATAAAGTTTCAAATCTAATGCTTATGCTTCCAGGAGAAAGTTGGATGCTTTCCTCTCTTAACTCTCTCTGACAGATGGGAGAAATGGTCAAGGGCATACAGAACCATGTGTTTTTTTTCTTTGTTCCTGCCAGTGAGCTGGAAAGGCTTGAGAAGGAGTGAAGAGATCTTGTGGGTCAACATCTGGTTGTTGGACTGGTGTTGATAGCAGGGGTTGCTTTTATAACCATGGACCCCTCTTTGAAGATCAAGAACTGATTAGAAGGGGTGGGATCCACTTGACAAAAGTGTAAAAGGTCTTCCAAATTAACCAACAAAGGTACAATAAGAAGAAAAGGGGCTATTGATCATTGTTTGTCCCTTCCTCAGAAAAAGAAATCTGTACTGGATTTGAAAAAGGACTTATTCTGGAAAGTGAATTGGTCCTGTTACACAGGAAGCTTCACTAGATAACAAAGTGCCTGCTCAGAAGTTCCTCACTCTAAAAATCTTTCCCTATGGTTTTCTAAGACAGCTTCAGAAACATAAGTTACATGAATTCATTTGAAAAATGAACTTGTATGAACTCATTTTGGCAAATTATGTTCCTCTGCATCTGTGGGAGTTGGAGTTTTCCAGAGAATGGCAATCCCAGAGTGAATGTTTATCACAGAATCACTTTAGAAACCCTCATTTTCACTGTAACGAAACATGAATAGCTATGAAATGTTTTAAATAGCTTAATTATATTAAATATCTATCAATGCAAGGCTGTAACTAAATAAAAAAAAAAAGCAACTGACTGCTTTAAAAACGACATATAATCTAACATATCAAAGACATTTTAAGATGGTTTTTAAAAAGTCATATATGTGAGTTGATTATCAAATGATTTGAAGGGCTGAAAGAGGGAGCTTGGAGGTTTGGCATTACCTAGCCTGAATCAACCTTCTGGTTGAATTCCAGCACATCAATTTCATTCTTATATTTTATAATCATCTTTTCACATTAATAATTACAAAGTAAAATGGGATAATTCTATTAAACAGAGCCAATTCAAAGCATCTGTTGGTAAACTGAAGAGTTTTACATTTTATGTGAAGTCAGAAAATGTTAGACAATATATTTAAAAAATACAAAGTCATGATTTCAGATGGAAAATAATAATTCATTTTACCATTCAGCACTGTGTGTTAATGAAGATCAAATTAATAATCTTATGCCCTATTTTTCCTCCCTGGAAAAAAAATAAATTCTTCTTCTCTTCTGTTTTACTACTCTTTGCTTACCTGCAGTTGCACTGAGTTCTTGTTGCTGTTGCTGTAACTAACATTGATTGTGCTGTAAATTGTGTAGATTTAAATAAGACTTAAGATAATCTAAATACTGAGATTAATTTTACCATGATTAACTTTTAAATAATGTTGTGGTGATTTTCAGCTCTGTAGACTTGTGAATCACTATAGTTTTTAGTAGAGTTTACTGAATTTTTCTGGCTAGGACTTTTCTTCATTATGTGAGCAATTCCATGAAGTTCCTTTGGGGTTTGGTTTTGGGGATTTTTTTCTCTGTTAATGTACGATACTGCATCTTTTATGTTCTAGCCTGCATAGCTTTCCATGGGTTTATATTTTTTTCCTTTTGTATACAGCACTATTTAAAAAAAATAAACAAAAAAAATTATCCATAATATTTTTTAGTTTACTTCTGTGAAAATTAGTCAAGGAAAAGATACAAGTATTATAGACAAATATAATGTGTTTCCTTATGGCCATAACTAACTATGGTATACAAAGGAAGCCATTCACATTTAAATTACACACCATACTCTCCATGACTGTGTCATACTCCTTTGGATTGACATATTAAGTATGCTTGAGAATATTTTTTTTTTCCCCATAATACTCAGTAAAAGAGAATGTAAGAAGTCATAATAGTTTAGGGTTTGCCTCTGCATTTCTTATTTTCTTTCGATATGTTTGCATGATTTTCCTGGATTTTTGAATGCTTATAAATGCCTAGGCACCTATTAGTAAGATCCTGCTATTTTGATGCTGAAAGACCCTTAACACAGGCCCATGGGATAGCTATTAGTAATAGGTATGCAGGTAACTAAAGGTAGTAGTGCTTATAAGTTCCTTCTGAAACAAGGAGGTGGTTTGCTACAATTTATGCAATTATTTAATTAAATAAATGCATGCCATATGCCCAAATTTAAAATTTGTGATGGTTAAAATCTGTACTTCTGGGAAACAGTACCTTTTTAGAAATACCGGTACCTTCAAAAAAACCTTGGTTAACTTGCACACCAGACTCTATGCCTTCAAATAAATCACATTATAGTGCCATGCAGAGAACATCAAGGTCAAACAGCATTTGAAGATGGGGGCTGTGGGGAGCTGCAGGAAGAGGAGTCAGATGTAAACTTACAAACTTCATCCACATGTACGTTCTGCTTAAACAGTTTTTTTCTACAAATAGCCTACAATTACTGTGCATGAAAACATGGAATGAATCAAAGAGACAGAAACACAGAGTGTTATGTATATTATTAAAGCCTGTAGAACAGGCATTAGAACTATCAGTAGTTTTGATCCTTGTCTTACTATTAGGAAACTTACATTTTCTTCAGCTTACCCTATGGAATGAATTAGCTATGTTTGATTAGAATTCAATTAATAATTTCAGTCAAAATACAGGAGATATCGGAGTTCAGGAATTCAAACCATGATGGTACATTTATTTCCAAAATTTTATAGCAAAGACTGTAGAAACTCCATTGTATTTACCTTACAATAATGTCAAGGTTTTGATTACCTTAAATATTTTTTATTTTCAAATTCATCTACATTGGAGCAAAAAAGGCCCTAGCCTAAAAAAATCTAAATTTTCAAAAAGTTAAGCCAGCAATTTCATACTGAGGAGGAGAAGACACTTAAAAAAAACATATTTTTGCATTTCTTTTTGCTTCTTTATGGTTGAAACCCTGATACATTTCTACTTCAGTTCTCCTGGACAGTTTGTTTTACAGGTATTTGATTTAGCCTGAGCACTGAATTTTAAAAGAATCTATTGTTTACACACTCTAGCCTGGAATCCAGACGTTAACTTTCAGACTTGTTGCTTGTCATGAATGCTTATTACATGTTTTTTTCTCTGCTACAGTCATGTTGCCTTTCATATTCTAAGATTTATAGGAAGATTTCTTTTTTTAAGTATTCACAAATACTGCTGTTGTAATCACACCTGATTAGTTAGTTGAGTGCCAACTACTTTATGTGGGAACAACTGTATAATGTGAGAGCAATTATGTGATTAGTTTATTCCTTCTAAGCTTAAGCATTATCAAGAGACCGAAAACTTCAGATTATGAAGTAATTGCTTTTTTCAGCAACTTTATGTGTTGCCACCATGTGATATTAACTATTTTACCATGTTATTAAGAAATTGTGCTGGATTCTGAAATAGGAGTATAATTTTTGCAATGGTATGCTTTCTTTTCTGATATATGCTTGCCTTTAGGGTAAATCCTATGACTGTCTATACTGCAAGTGGTGCAGAGATTTTCCAATTTGTCAGAGAAACAATTAGCTGTAGACCTGTAATCGGTATAGTTATTTTAGTAGAGCTGCAACAAGTTAATTCCTCCTACCTCTGAAACAGTTTCTTACGTATGACTGTATAAGGATGACACTTCAATGCTGTTTCAGGATCTGAGCCAGCATCACCCTGCTTGACAATGTGTCACTTCAGATAGAGGTTCAAGCTTGCTGGGAGTTAGTTTGGGGATCTCCCACACTGTGTTGCATTATGCAGTGTATTCATGACCATAAATTATTTTTTATCAGTTTCATTAATATTTCATATTGGCAGCATGCACACTGATACTGACTGGTGTCACTGAAAGTTTTGGTAAAGACTAATTAAAAACTGATTATTGACTTTGAGATATGATTATATATATATATATATTCTTTTACATTGAGCAGGTAGCTTTACTGGGACTGGGTACAGCAGAACTATCTGTAATGAAAAAGGTGCATGGGACTACACAAGTGATGTTTCTATGTCATTGTTTCTGAAAATGATAACAAAAAAATGGATTCAGCTCCAATTACAGCACCAGAAAAAGTGGATGGATTTTCAATATTTACCCATGTAGGTTACTACTTAGAACTGAATTCTTGAAAAATCAATTATTTGGTTGTTAAAATGGCAGCTATCAAGAGCTAGCTCAAATTTACCAGTTTTTACTTGTAGTGTCCATTTTTAAAATCCAGAAATATTTTGCATTATTGTCAACTGGGTGTGACATTTCTTCCAGCTGAAAAAAACACCCCAGCTGGTTTTCTGTTCTGATTTAGTGGAAAACATGTACTTGCAGTATATACCAGGCTGAGAATGTTTTAGTGTTCTGAATTAACAAGGTTCGTACTATTTTCCCAGAATTTATAAATAGCAGAGGAATGCTCTTTTGGGTCAATATAGAAATGATTTTGGTACAATGATACAACTACCAGTCGTAACGTGCTGCTCTACTTTCATTCCTGTTACTTTCTATCCACATTGCTGACATTAGCAATTTCATTAGATGCATCTGAAAAAACTTGCATGAATTTTATTGACAGAATGGGGAAATAATTTAATCTTAGCCCTGTAGTACTTCTACCACAAAAAGAAGGAGACAGCCATAAAACATAAGCCTCTCTGTTCTGTGAGCATTCCATGAAAAAGATGAAAAATTAGGCTGTTTGAAATACTATTTGATAATCTTTCCTTCACTAACACATTCAAAACATTTTGACAATTACCTTGTATGGAACAGGTGCAAGGATACTCAAGGTTCAATAAAGTAAGACTAATGGACACTGAAAGCCAGGAAAAAGCGCAGAGCTGTCTATTGCAATGTCCAGTAAATCAGTGAAAATATAATTTTACCCAATATATGAATAAATCCTTAATTAGCATAAATCAGCATATAACAATAACTTCAAAGCTTACTAAAGATTCATCTCAGCTTTTTGTTAGTCTTTCTAGTTATTTATTTCTGTATTGTGTTTATTTCCTTTTACTTCTATCCACTTTAGTCACAGTAAATGGGTTTAAAAATATAAACGTTAATAAAATTATGTACCTCTGAGTGATTCATCTGCTCTGATTCTGGGGTCCAAAATTCATATCTGAATTATTCATCTTAGAACCCAATTATAAGTTATGAAAGGAAATGCATACAGCCATTCTAAGATGAGAGTCTGAGGACACATAAACTTTTTTTTTTTCCTTTGGCTATAATTTTTTCTCTATATTTTCAAGATAAAAGGAAAGGATACCTAGACTATTCACCTATTCAGAGTCATTTGCTGCAGATTAGACAGAGCCTAGATTGGACTGACAGCGATAGTGTGAACACAGACTAAAAAAATTTATAAAATATCACCAGAGATAAGCAGATAAAGCAAAAAACGTAAATTTCATATCTGGGTATTTTTAGCATTAGTGTAAAATTATTTCAGATTTTCCACTGAGTTCAATTCTACATGTATGAATTATACCAGGGAAAAATTCTGCATTTGATTGACCAAGATACAAAATACCATTTTTATATCTTTTCTAAAACTCTAAGAAAATGCTCTCTGATCTTAAAATATGGTTGTCATATGCAAGTTATTAAAATGATAGCAATTCTAGCAAAGTTAGGGTTCAAAGAACTTCCAGTCATATCACTTCATTGGCTTTTCTTTATGTTTTCTTTAAGCCAATTTATATGTGTTAACCTTCAGAATGGTTTTGAATGTCTTATTCTAGTGAGAGATATATGTGTGTATGTGTGTGTGTGTGTATTTGTGAATTTAAATATATGTACAGATAATATCTTTGCAAGTATTCATGCTCTTGAAAAATGGTTAGAACCAGGATTTCATTCCAAATATCTTTGTATAAACATTATAAATGATAAATCATATGTTGCAATACAGTTTTAACTATAGTTCATCCATATGATCTCCTAGCAACAGTGTTCTTGCATATAGGTTCAAGTAGCTCAGGAGTTCTGGCATATCTAAAAGTCATCAGTTTCTCCAAGGGACAATTTTTATTTTTGTTTATTTTTGAACATATATCAGTGGTTTATTTCGTTTGATTTTTTAACTGTTTGTGTACAGCCACATATTCTCTTGCATGCTTTCCAAATCAGTGCTTTCTAGAGTTAGTAAGAATACAAGAGTAAGTGAAAGCATAATGAGAAAGAAAGAAAAGCAACAAACATTTAATGAAATATAAATAAGACATCATCTAAATTACTGAGTGGGGTACTGCAGTTCAAGAATTTTTTTCCAGTTTGCTCGTGTTGCATAGAAAGGAAAAATCTTCCTAATAATCACAAAATCACCAAAAAACTTTCTTCCTTTGTATTTTATCCTATCTCTTCTTCTCTCTTGTAAGATTGGTGGTAGTATACCCACAAGTTAAAGCATATGGATGAGAAGACTTGGCTTTTTGTCATGTTACTGAGGTTTATATCATCTGTTCTCCAGGACAGAGGTAAACCGAGCACTCACCAGTTACTGGAGCTTTTCCCAAGCAGAGCTGAAATTCAGTGGTGTTTTTGTCACTTCTTTTATCAGCAGTCAACAGAAATTAGTGTTAATGGTGACATTTGATATCACAAGAAAAAAATCAAAAGGCGTTTAGTTTACAGTAAGTCATGTTTTTCATTTCCAGTATGAGCATATGCAATTATTTAAAATAATTAAAAAAAACCAGTAAGGTGTTAAAAACCCACCCAAATTGTCTAAAACAAATAGGCTTAATATAATAGTTGTGGTCATGACAAGTATTCATAGATATACAGTGCTCTCTCCTCTGTGTTAATATGAATCATTGAGAAATGTTCAGTAGCCAAAGGAATTACACTGATATTCAGCTAAATCCAAAGAACTTCATGTCACTAACTCCTGCACCTGTTCTATCTATTAGCTGAAGACAGGTAGCAGGCTTGGTATACATTTAATAAGCACATGCTATTGCATTTGTTGCTATTACTTTTCCAGTGCAGCAGAGATAAGGAAGGAGCATGAAACAATTTAATACAGACGTGTGACCAGTCAGGTTTGCAATAAGGTAAAGAAGGACTAAAACAAATGGTGCTTCATTGTACCTTCTCATAGTAACTTTAACGCAAAAAACTGTAAATAATATAAGAAATAAAGGACATATACTGTATTTGATCTTAAATTAAGAGATATTGCCACCACTACAGAACATTCTCAAAATATAATGGTCTCCTGCTACCAAGCACTGTAAACACTGAGATGAAGCCAAGACATCTATTTTCTTAGTTATTGATCTTGTGACAAAATTCTATTACAATTACTTTATTTCTAATACAACAAATGATAGATGTATATTTAATAACTTTATGTGATGGATGTTGATGTGGTAAATTGACAGCATCTTGTACTGCTATCGTTACCCTACTACATATGAGTTGGCTACAACTCAGATAACATGCACATTGTGCCTTTCAGACGTTCAAAGACTGATTTACCAACAGAAGCAGAGTTTTGTCCCTATTATTATCACTTATTTTGACAAATAATACACAGGGTTTTTTTCCATTAACTGAAATAATTTTTGTTAACTAATAATTCTGCTGCGAGATTGGATGGCATAGATTAAGCAGCTACCTGATTTAAGGTACCTTTAATCTATATAGGCTTTTCAAATAACTGAACATAGTATGAGAGTGTGGGGAAAGCACAAACTGCAATGCATCTTTTTTGAATCAAATGAGCAGGCAATAAGAAGGGGAAGAAAAATCTCGGTAGACCCGAACTCACCTCATTGTGTATGTCCTTTTGTACAGGATGGCTTGCAGGGAAGAAATTTATTTCCTCGTATTACCAGGGTACAAGAATATCAGAGAACAAAGTGTGATTTGGAGAATAAAAATTCCCAATTTTTTTTTCTTGTCTGCATGTTGTAAGGCTAGTGTGTAGTATAATAGTGGAACAAAACCTACTCTCATTTTTTTGTATAATCACAATGTAATTCTCACTGATTTCAGTGAGATTTTGTGTTCATGAAAATGCCCCCCCCCCCCCCCCCCCCCCCCCCCGTTTGGCTTTTTATGTCAAGTTTTGCATCAGTTACACCTTTTTAATCCTGTGGAGTACCATGAGATGGCACAGAATGTGATGGCGTAATGTTTTATGACAATAATTTATAACAAAACATTTTAAAGGAAAATATTAAGTTGTTTACAAAAATACACATTTAAGCAGAAGAGTTTAAATACATTTTAGCAGGATTTAAGCAATTTAAGCAAGAGAGATTCAGCATGGACAATACTGAAACAGTATGATAAACTTCAGAATAATGAGAATTCTATTAAACACATTTTTGAGTTATTAATGGTGCTTAAAAGAGTCCCATCTTTTCATAGGCACTAATTAATTTATGCTCATGACATCCTGTAAAGATAAACTTTTGCACACATTTAATAAAAGGAGATGAAGCTCAATTATTAATATCACTTGACTTTACTCATCTTAAGGTTATGATTAAGAAAAAGCTGTCAATACAGAGACAAGTACCAGCAGCAGCACAATCATTGCAGTTACTATTAGGCAACTGAAACATCTAATATCCTTATAGTGAACATTGCAGATGTGCCACCATTTTGTATAGGCTGAGAATCTTGGCACGTGGCTTCTTCCAAGTCTCATCATAGGAATCCCTTCCACAAGCTCCATGGGATACCTCGTTCCACGCTTCGGCATTGGACTTACCCAGGAAAGGAGAAACTAAGATGCAATTCCTTGAGGTGGTTCATATACAGAGCTCCAACCTTCTAGAAGATTATTTAAACATAACATCGAAGAGTGAGACCAGACAACCTCTTTTCATCATGCTGATGCTAACACTTTCTGCTGAAAAAACTGAAAAGTGCTGCCACTGGATTTTGAACCCACCACCAGCTCCAATACAGCCCACTGGAAACCTTGTTGTACTGTGGAAGCTAAGATGAGCACACACTGTGGCAGACACAAGCTGGTTCTGAGGAAGACCCAATGCATCACTGCATTTTACTGATTTCTAATTGACAATGACTCCTCAATAGCTTTTAGGTACTGTTTTTACCTGATGGCTTTTAAGTTAATATCTCTTCTTGTATGTCTCTGTAACTACAAATAGTGACAGTATTCTACTGAACAATCTCCTGAACCAAAAGAGAGAATGCTATTTTTTTCTCTTCTTTTTTTTTTTTTTTTCTATGAGGTCTTTAGTGTTAGTTCTTAGCCCTTAAGGTGGACAGACATAGATCGGCTTTGTTAGTCTCTGTGGAATCCTAATTACTTTTATGAAGGTTTTAGTTAATGGAAAGCATTAAGAATGATAGGAAGAAATAACCTTTTGGCTGATGTACATAATGTATTGTTTGAATGTGGGGGATTTCTATATGGGGCATCTGATTGTTTATTTCCTGCATCTTACTGCTTGCAGTTTGAATATGTTGAATATCATAAAGGCACTTAAAGCCAATGAGAACACCACATCAAAAGAAATATAAAGAAATAAAGACAAAATCAAAAGATCATCTTGCAGTCTTTCAGAATACAAAACTCCCACTCTGACTTCAGCAGGAGTTGTCTGCATTGAATAGCTGGATGACCAGAATCATAGATTATGTTCTGACCTATAATCAGCTATAACACTAGATGTTAAAACCCCAGTGTTTCCTACCATGGTCTATTTCCTGTACTTTTTATTTGAAGTATATCCTAAGCTTAGAGTCAGAACTCCCACAATAAATGTAACTGTTATGGGCTTTACGTAGTTTCCACTTCTTCAAATAATACACATAAATATATTATTACATCTATAACCAAGAAAAATGTTTTTAATAGATTACTTTTAATTGAGTCTAGAATATTTGTTACCATAATAATCTGTGAGCATTTGTAGATGCAGACTAGAAGACTGCATGCCAGAAAAATCCAATTGCCTGTTTAGTACCCTAATTTTCATGTATACATAAGCCTTTAAGAAGTCTTTCTTAAACACAGCGAACATGCAGATAAAATTGGTTTATATGCAGAGAGCAGAGGGTAGATCGAGTAAACTTTTATGCAGATGGTTGTAAGGAAATGCACAGGAGGGAAGTTACTGTGAGTGATGTGGTATGATAGCCCACAATTAACTAAAAATAACAGTTCTGGGGTTCACAGGGGAAATGGAACTGGGGGTAGAAGCTAAATGAGGTTGTTCAAAATGGTATGGCTGGGAATACTCTTAGCTTTCTATAGATCTGAGGAGATGGATCCACATGCTAACAAACTGAATGAAACAACCACCATTGCACTCATCGGATGCAGGGATTAGTGTCATGAGAAGGAGCAAAATCTCTTTCATTCACTTCAGCTGGTTTTGACTGGGATAGTTAATTTTCTTTTCAGTAGCTGGTACAATACTGTGTTTTGGGTTTAGTATGAGAACAATGTTGCTAACACACTGATGTTTTAGTTGTTGCTAAGTGACGTTTATACTAAGTCAAGGACTTTTCAGTTTCTCAGGTCCTGCTAAGGAGAGGCTGGAGTGGCACAAGAAATTGTGAGGGGGTAATGCCAGGACAGCTGACCTGAACCAGCCAGAGGGATAGTCCATGCTATATGATGTCATGCTCAGTATATAAACCGTGTGGGGTTGTCTGGGGCTGGACTGTCACTGCTCAGGGACTGGCTGGGCCTTGGTCAGCAGGTGGTGAGCGATTGTATTGTGCATCACTTGGGTTTTATTTTTCCTTTTGGATTTTATTCCTCTCTCCCTCTCTCTCTTTTTCATTACAATTGCTGTTTTGTTTTATTTCACTTATTAGATTGTTCTTATCTCAATCCATGAGTTTTACTTTTTTCTCGATTCTCCTCCCCATCCTACTGGTAATGGTAGGGGAATGAGTGAGTGGCTGCATGGTACTTAGCTGCTGGCTGGGGTTAAATCACAACAGCTATAACAAGCCCAGGCAAACCAGGTAGCTGTGCACAGGAAGACCTGCTTGATCTTTAAAAGCCAAAAATTCATAACAAAAAGTTCACCGTCAGCTCAATAGTTTATCTGCTGCAGCCACTCCTAGCACCATCCTGGAAGATACATGGAGCAAAGCAATGACAAGGATACTAAGAATTTAGGCAGAATGCTACACTTGAATGACTATGTATTCATATGCAGTTTTCTGTATTAAATACTTTTCAACCTACATGCCATTTTCTTTTGCTACTGCCATTGTTCAACTAGAAGTTGGAGAATTTGTTATGGAAAGCCTATGTAAGGACACAAAAAAGATATACAACAAAAAAGTTGGGTTGCATAATAGAATTCTATTTCAAGTTCCAAATACAGCTGAGAAATTGTATTTAACTAAAAATTTATTGACTGCTTGCCATTTTGGACCCAAAAATTCAGAAGGAACATGTGAGATATTAAAACAAGGACTCCAGCTCCTGGTATGATATAACAATTAACACACCATTCAGTGTGCCATCAAAAGGTATAGATATGACAATTAAGAATCAGAAAAAGGAAAGCATAACACAGAGATAACAGTAATCCAATGTATGTTTTGTCTTTTATTAATTCTGTGGAATTGTTTTGTATTAGATGTACTTCATACTAAAGAACAGACAGTACAAATGCACAGGTACATTAGGGCTATGACAATAATTGTTTTCATTCACAAAAACTGCCTTATCATTTTGAAATATTCAGAGGATTTTATATATTTAAAACAGAGGTATTGGAGATGGACATCAACCATGACTATAACTGGGTATGCTCAGTCTTTGAGTTAGATTGGAAATGTAAGACACTGACCCTGTAAAAGTATTTGGTTATGCCATAAATCTGAGAGTAGGTGCAATAAAAAGAAAAGCATATTTGAATTTGAATTAATAATTTAAAGGAGGAGGATGAGTTATGGATACTACACCTACGTTTTTAAATCCAAAATCACACCACTTTTAAAGTAAATTATCTATTTTCACTGGACTAACTGCAACTGAAGGATCGTGTATGACAAACTAGTCCAAACCATGAAACACCATCTTAGTATTAGGCATACTGAAAATCATACTGTTAAATATGATCACCACTCAGTACAGGTAAGGACTACTGGTTTTAACTAATATCTCCCAATATAACTATATTTCAGATGAATAGCTGAAAACAGTTAGAAAAGAATACCTGAATGCCAAATAAATTAAGTATTTGCATTCTTTTCTGTACAAGTAAAAAATAATTAACTCTCCACAGGGAATTTTGCATATCACCCACACTGGTTATTTAGGGTTAATTATGGGGAAAAATGAAAAGAAAGTTCTCAAAAATTATGATATTGCTTGTACTTATTTTGAATACAGACTCACCTGCAGACAACATTGTATCAAGTCTTTGTCCTGCTTTAAGATTATATTTTACATCAAAACCATGAATTGGTATTGAGCTTATGAACTTTTGATGAGGGAGAAAAAAGTGAATAGTGGAAAATCAAGACACTTCAATGATTTCTGTTGACAGTCTTTCACTTTTTCTATGAATCAGCAAATACAATTTACAGAGAGAGAGTCAACGCTTTTTTTTTTCCTTTTTTTTTTTTTTTTTCCCTCTCTTTTAGCTCAGGGTCTGAACCATCAAGCTAAAGAATAATTTGTATGTGTTTGCTCTCTGAATAAATTACTATTTCAGCATTTATACTATATGAAGTGAAAGAATTCTATCATGACGAAACAGTAATTCAGAATGCCTTTTAGTATGATAGTGAGACAACTTTCCTGCAGGTTGAGAATCCCCAAACCTAAACAAACTCTTCAGCTGAATCAAGGGCAAAAATTGGTTTATATTGTCTCATGTATCTCGAAAAGCCCTTTAACTAACACCTTGGAGTGTACCCTGGAGACAGCCTGAGCTGTTGGATTAAAGGAGCACACCAACATAATAATTTCTTCCTCCAGCTCTGTGAATTCAATTTTTGGGCCGGGATCAGGGAAATCCAGCTTAAGAAAATTGAATTTACTGAATTCAACTGGAATTAGAAAGCAGTTTAAATACTGTTCACACAACATCAATTTCTATACATATTTGGAGTCTGGCATTAGTAGCCCTTGCCTGCCCTTTACAATTTTGCTTCCTTTTGCTCAAATGTCAAAGACAGCTTCTTGGAAGGCCTATGACTTAAGCATGCTTGTGAAAGTAAACTCTCAAATTAAAGTATAATTCCTTTGCAGTTTCAGCTGAAAATAACATTTTTTTGTCAGTTCTTTGATGTTATACTGTGCTGCATATTATTAACCAGTTGTTGGGTTTTGGTTTTCTTCTTTCCTCAAAAAATTGCGTAGCTACATTTTGTCAAAGAGCTTGAATAAGCAACACAGTAGTAATGAAAAAAAAAATGTGACCCCTCAATTGAGAAAATAAAAACCCCAAAGCATTATTTTTTTCTCCATGAAGAAAAATAGATTGTTTCACAACAAAACAATATGAAACAGTGCTTTATTGCATGTACTGTACCCATCATTGTATAATACAAGTACATAGCTACCCAAAATATCAGTATTGAATGTTTTAATTAATGTTCTTGTTAAACGAAGCATCAAACAATAGCTCTTTTACTTCACAAGCATTAGATTAGTTTCCAAGGGAATTACCGAGGTGCTCATAATTTAAAGGTGAATTCACATATTATTGTGTATTAGTAGATCTATTCGCTAAGAGTATAGGTTTGTTTTCTTGCTCTGTAATAGAAATCTTTCGTCTCTTAGGCTGCATTTTATTTTAATTAAAAAAAAAAAAAAAGTTGCTCCCCACATGGATTGCCCTAGAAAACAAATAAAATTGCAACCTTTGGATAAATCTTTACATCCTTTGTGGGATTTCATTTCCTTTGAAGTCTATTCAGTTCAAGTTTTGTTGCTGACAGTCAAAACATGGTACAGCTCTGATCAGAACAGATTACCAGCCAACCTTTCATATTCTGTTCCCTTATTATCCTGATACTTGTAATCGTGTTTTTCCCATATCCTTTTCACAGTTGCCTATTCTGTGTACAGCTATGCATGTTGTTACATCACTGTGCTTCATTCAGCTGTCTTGCTGTGATAGTTTGGCCCTCAAATGGAAAATAATGGTACTAACATTTACGTCCATTTGGTTAAGCCATTTACCGTTATGTTTTGTGGTTTACGGAAGAGATGAAAGCCAGGGGAAAATAGTATTAAGATGGAATAGACAAAATGTCTTTGTGCTGTGACAGGCCTTCAAAGGAAGGCTCCAAACCAGAAGGATTATTTTGTTGATTACGACGTACTCCAAGTGTCATTGTGTGCACCTCCAGTCACTAAGTACAGTACCTTACACCCATCAAAGTGGTAAAAATATCTTGTATTATAAGATTAGATAAAAGCACAGCAAGGAAAAAAGTACAGTATTTTATTACATTTATTAAGTTTACCTGTCTTAGAAGCTTTAAAAAAAGTATTTTTTCATAAAGGCTTATTAGTCTTCAGTTCCCATTTTCCCTTTCATTATGAGGAACAATGTCTCTTCAGAGAAAGGCATGAAAGAATGATTGTTCCTGGCAGTACACTGATCCATCCCATCTCACAATACTTGGTCCAATACAGTGCATGCAAGGAAGAAGGAAGAGGAGAGAAAACAAGGATTGCACCTTGTTTTGATGTTTAAATATGTGTGGGTAAATAAAGGGCACCAGTGTGACTTATACTTAAAAACCTCAGAAATCACAACAGTCTGTTGCTGTAATGTAAGTATAAATATATGTTTCAATAAAATAAAATTACCTTTAAGGGAGTTTTATTACAGAACAACTAAAAGGGAAAGTACTATCTACTTACTCTCTCCTGGAAGTGAGTAAATAATTTTCCACAAAATTATGATCTGTTTTCTTTATCTATAAATGCTCAAACTCTGTATACTGTAAAAGATGGGATTAAAACCAGAGGGTTACAGTAAGGAAAGGTGGTTTCTTTTTCAAGGATCTGTGTTTGTTTCAATACTTCAAAAAGTATTGGGACTTTGTTGCATCTGGGGTAAACCTGACTTCCAGCTGAAGTTCAATATAATAATACTTCCCTAACTGGAAAAATAAACAACAGACAAAAATCACCATATCATATTTTATCACTCAATAAAAATCAGGGAATTTTTGTTTTTAGAAAATGGTTTTATTTAAAAGTTTATAAAAGATGCAGAGAAACTGTGCTGAGGAAAAAAAACCCTCTGTGCTTCAGAAATACGCATTTTTCATTGCTGTAATTTATGAGCTTTCTCTTCTAGAAGTAGTTATAAATTCTGAATTTCAGACAGTGCCCCAGAAAACAAACAAACAAACAAAAAACACAAAGCAAGCGAGCAAACAAACAAACAAAAAAAACCCCAAACAACCAAACCACAAACATGTTTTAGTGCTTTGTTTTCTCTGTTCAGTCCTGTGTTTTTCCTGCTTAGTTCCTCAGTAACAAAATATCTATTCCCCCTAAGTGTTAATTCGCTCATGTCAGGCCTTCCAGTCACATTTATCTGCTACAATTCACTATCATTCATATCTATGTGTGGATAGCTAGCTAGCTAGCTATGCAGGTGAATACACACTGTAGAGTCAGAAAAGATGATTTAATTATCAAGTTCTTTAGTGTGACTCTTTGCACTTGAAGGTTAACTCACTTCCTTAACGCCTCTATTTTATTCCTTTAAGGTTTGGCTGCTGGTTTTTTTTTTTGTTGTTGTTTTTTTTTTTTTTTTCTGAAATATATTCAATATATGCTATAATCCCATTTCATCACTGGTCAGTTGCTTTTACTTCTCAGAAATCAGTTTTCTAAGATTCTTATTTAACTTTGATGAGGCTTTGGGAAGAATCATGTGTTCTGTGCACATATCAATAGAATTTATTTTCCTTTTTCATATATTCCTTCATTATTAAAAAAGATCACTTTGTGAAAAAAGGTTGCTTAACCTCTGGAAGGCCTGAGAGACAGTAAAACTAATAAAATTCTATTATTCAGAGTATGCTGTCATTCTTCCATGGTGCACTGTAGCTCATGAAAGCATTGCAATAATGGCTGGAGCAGAGAATAGTTTTGTTAAGAAGCAAGAACATGACCAGGAGATTCCAGGACCCCTCTTTATCCAGTTTCAGAGCCCTCTGAGGAAAGATCTCTGATAAACAATTTCCATTGCCAGTCTACATTTTAGTGAGTAGGTCTTCTGATTAAACCTCCCTTTATACAGGTAATTTCCTTCAGCTGTATGCAGGAGCTAAAAAAGTGAATGGTTAAAGGCTAATGAATAGAAACTACTTGAAAATGTATCCCGAAGGACTTCTTTCTTGTATTGTGTTCCAAGCAAGGATTTCAAACAGATAAATATTATTTTCTTATACCTGATACGCTGGTGAGAAATACAGCTAGTATGCTAATACCAGTCTTAAAATCTTTATGCTATAGAAATAATAGGAAAAGATACCGTAAGGAAAAAGTTCAATGCTCCTCTCCTCTCCTCTCCTCTCCTCTCCTCTCCTCTCCTCTCCTCTCCTCTCCTCTCCTCTCCTCTCCTCTCCTCTCCTCTCCTCTCCTCTCCTCTCCTCTCCTCTCCTCTCCTCTCCTCTCCTCTCCTCTCCTCTCCTCTCCTCTCCTCTCCTCTCCTCTCCTCTCCCCTCCTCTCCCCTCCTCTCCCCTCCTCTCCCCTCCTCTCCCCTCCTCTCCCCTCCTCTCCCCCTCCTCTCCCCTCCTCTCCCCTCCTCTCCCCTCCTCTCCCCTCCTCTCCCCTCCTCTCCCCTCCTCTCCCCTCCTCTCCCCTCCTCTCCCCTCCTCTCCCCTCCTCTCCCCTCCTCTCCCCTCCTCTCCCCTCCTCTCCCCTCCTCTCCCCTCCTCTCCTCTCCTCTCCTCTCCTCTCCTCTCCTCTCCTCTCCGACTGTGTGTGGGTTTTTTTTTAAACTACGTTTCTTAGAAAAAACAACTATAACAAAACAAGCAAGCAGCACCACCACCCCAACTGGGAAACACAAGAATAACACTCTTTTTGAAGGATTCAGATAATAATGCCAGTAACCATCCATTTTGGTTTTGCTTCAAGTAATTGTGACAGAACCGGGTGTTTACAGCAATCTAGTAAGTGCCACAGCTGCCACGTCTGAACATGCCCCTTGTAACTAAGGGAAAACTATTTTTAAATTAATTCAGTGGGCTGCAGGTCATGCTCAATATCAACACAAATTGTTGGAACTTATACTCAGCCTTGCCAGAATCCTCAGCACATAGCAGAAGTGAGTTCTAGCTTCCTGACTGGAAAGTTAAGGGAATAAGTAAATAATGCCAAGATGTCATTTGAGCTGCTAAATGCTTCAAGACAAGTAAAGTCAAAATTTACTTGGAGTGAAAAGTTCCAGGAGTTATGCATTAATTTGCTTCCTTTTTGCTTTTTATTTCTTCCGTTTCCCGCCGCCCCCCCCCCCCCCCCCCCCCCCCCCCCCCGACTTGCATCCATCTTGTTAGTAAAAGTTAATGGTAACTAGAGAAAAGAGTTTAATCTTCATAGGTTTGCTGGTAAGGCCACAGATCTCCAACCTGTTCCATGTGGCATGGCATAAAGAGTGCTATCCACCCAGAGAAATCCTATAATTTTTGCCAAATGTGTGGCATCTCAGAAATATGTCTTCCTGCCCTGCAGTGTCCATGGAAACATTGTTGTTCAAACAAAGCACTGACTTAATCAATAAGATTATATCAAAGTAAAAGCTAAATTTGGTGTTGTGAAGAGTTGTAAGAAGATAGAAAATAAATGTATTTTTCCCATCTTTGAAGGACAAATCTGTAAGCAGTAACTTCTTCAGGATTTGTCAATCTGCCAAAATCACTTTGAGCTTTCTTGCCATCCTTTTGTTAGGGTTTTATTTCTTCATAGAATCAATGAATGTGATATTATACAGTGTGTGTCTTATGGGCCGAATTTAAAAAATGTTCACTCCTCTGCATGCTTCAGAGAATATTAACTTGAGAAGAGCTGCCTGTCAACACTGAAGCATCATTGAACATGCAAGATCATGGAATCATAGAATCATTGAAGGTGTAAAAGACCTTTAAGATAATTGACTCAATTGTAAACCTAACACTTCCAAGTCCACCACTAAACCATATGCCTAAGTGCTACATCTACACATCTCTTAAATACCTCCTGGGATGGTGATTGAACCCTCAGCAAGGTGTTCCAATGCTTGATAACCCTTTCAGTGATTTTTTTTTCCTTAATATTAAATGTAAATATCCCCTGGCATAACTTAAGGCCATTTGCTCTTGTCTTATGGCTTGTTACTTGGGAGAAGAGACCAACACCCACCTCATTACTGCCTTTTTTCAGCTAGTTGTTGAGAGCAATAATGTCTCCCCTGAACCTCCTTTTCTCCAGGCCAAACAACCCCAGTTCCCTCAGCTTGTCCCCATAAGACTTGTGCTCTGGACCCTTCACCAGCTTCATTGCCCTTCTCTGGATGTGCTCCAGCACCTCAATGTCTTGTAGTGAGAGGCCCAAAACTGAACACAGTATTCTAGGTGCTGAGCAAAATCATCATGAATCATGAATCCTCCTTTTAGAATACTGCCTAGGAAGATAAACATTTTCCAAATGGTAGGTTTGGAGTTTGAAATACCAAACATAATGTCAGCATCAGGAAAGGGACCTCTTTTAAAGGCATTGCTTCCCATGAGAAGTCTCTTTCTATTTTTCTTCCCAGTAATTACTCCTAGTGACACATTTTGCCCTTGGGCTTCACCATAACTGATTAAAAGTAATCAGCAAGAGGTACTAAGAAACATGTATCTGTGACTGAAGTCACCAAAGATGGCAAAATGACATTACTGTGATTTAAGGCTAACTTGCCTTGTACAACATTGAAAATTATTGTTTCTCTCACTTGCCTGCTACTTAGTCACCCAATACAGTCTTTAGCTTCCCAAACCTTAATATACAATATATGAAAGCAAAATATTTCAAAATGAGTAATTATTTAGATGTTTTAGTAAATAATTTTTTCTTAAGAATAAATAGGGACTAATCATGATATAGAGATGCAGTGGGTTGACCTTGTCTGGTTGCCAAAAGCACACCAAACCACTCTCACTTGCCCTCAAAAAAAACCCAAACAAACAAACAAAAAAAACACCTCATGGGCTGAGATAAAGACAGGGAGATCACCGTTTGCCATGACTGGCAAAACAGACTCCTCTTAGGGAAAACAGTTTAATTTATTACCATTTAAAATAGTGAGAAACAAAGACAAAATAATACAACACTTTCTCCCCGCCTCCCTTTTTCCCCAGGTTCCATTTCACTCTTGTTCCCTACTCCTCTTCCCCATGCCCCCACAAAGTGGTGCAAGTAGCATGGGAAACAGAGGGCTGTGGTCAGCTCATAACTGAACTGTGGTCAGTTCTCTCTGCCTCTCCTTCCTCCTCATTTTTCCCTTGCTCCAGTATGGGTCTTTCCCAAGGGCCACAGTTCCTTCAGGAAATATCCACCTGCTCTGGTGTGGTTAATACCAAGTCTAATGTTGTCCTGGGTTGCAAAGAATTGCCAGCAGATTGAGGGAGGTCATCCTTCTCCTCTACTAAGCACTGCTGAAGCCACACCTGGAGTACTATGTTCAGTCCTGGGATACTCAGTACAAGAGAGTTGTGGAGGTACTGGAGACAATCCAAAGAAGGGCCACAAAGATAATGAAGGATCTGAAGCAGTTCACATATGAGGAGATGTTTACAAGGCTGGGACTGTTCAACCTGGAGAAGAAAAGGCTCAGTGAAGATCTCATAAATGCCTATGAATACTTGTAGGGAAGGTGCAAAACGGACGGAGCCAGACTCTTTTCAGTGATTCCTAGTGACAGGACCAGAGGCAATGGACACAAACTGAAACAGGAGGCTCGGTCTGAATGTCAGGAAACACTTTTTTCATGTGAGGTTGGCTTAGCACTGGCACAGGTTGCCCAGGGAGGTTATGGAGTCTCCCACTTTGGAGATACTCAAGACCTGTCTAGACATGGTCCTGGGCAACCAGCTGTAGGTGGCCCTGCTTGAATGGTGGGGTTGGACCAGATGACCTCCAGAGGTGTCTTCCAACCTCAACCAACTCTGTGTTTCTGTAAAAGTACCAAATCCACGTTGTTCCCTACTGACAGTGCTGAAGACATCTGTTATTTTCACTTGTGTGATTTTAGTGTTCAGCATTTGATGCCCTGCCTAAGAAATCTTTTCATAAATAGCACACCAGAAAATCAGGAGTGCCTAAAGGTGTTTCAAGTTGGGTACATAAAAACTGAAGCATCAAAAATGACTTGTTACTTTGAACTGTAAAACCTGATATTGCTGAAATAGAAAATGTCTGCCCCAATGAAAAAGATCTTCCAGAGGGAAATGGCTGTTGGTGAGAAATCTTTGAAGTGAATGCCTCCCTCATCTATGTAAGATTTGAAATAATTTACTCACTTTAGTGGAAACTCTAATTATATAGTATGAATTCCTGCATTAAAAAGCCAAGCAATTAATCAAGTCTATTACTAACTCTTCAAGCCACCCCAGCTGTAAGTGAAGGAGGTGTGAAAAATTAAAGTTCAGTAATCTAAAAAAAACCCTCCAGCTTTATTCCTTTCTTTGTTGGCTGCGAGTAGTTGTGGAGGATTCACAGTAGTATTCACTCTGTGGGTGATTTCTGAGATGGGCTTTTCTGATCTAAACCCAAATTGTATTCTAAAATTAAAACACAGGTTGGATTTTGCATTTTCTGTGCCAAGAATTTTCTGAATCAGACATACCAAGTAAGCTCCAGTGATTTTCTGAGTCACTTATGTTTTTAGTATTTTTTATAATTAAAGCTTTTGAGACACTCAGTTCTAAGCAGCTGCACTACACTAACTAGCAGGTGCTCATGCCTCCACTTGAATTAGTTTCTGTCCTACTGTGATATCTATCCGGGCTGGATCAAAAATAGCATCTGTGAGTGAACACAGGACAGATCATGATCTTTTATGATCCCTTCACCAAAGAATATGTAATCTTACTTCAATTAATGCATCAGTTTTTATAGTAAGAAAAGAAGAAACCGGAGATGTCTGAGAGCATGTAAAATATGCACCCTTACCTGTGGGAATGAAATGATTTAGCTTAAAGTGTCCTGTTTTTTCTGTTTAAGTATATATAGACATGAAGTTCTGTGGTCTTAAGTTATCATTACAGATTGATAATTTTTTATAGATATTCGATACAAATTAGTATTACAGAAGAACACGAAAAAGAGTGAGCCTTTGGGGGTGAAGTAAAAGGGTTTTCCAGGTGTGAAGAACAGTTTTGGAAAATTCCTCGAAGACTTGAGGACAGGTAAATAAGGTAGCAATAGAAATAAAATCCTGAAATACAAACAACAAATTAAGTGTCAGTGACTGAGGTAATGACCTGAGGACAACCATTTGGGTAACAAGAATAGTTAAAACAGAGGTGACTGGAAAACATAAAGGGCGAAGGGCACTGTGGAGTGTGTTATGTAAGTAAGAACATAAAAGACACAGCACTGATCATCATACTGAGTAAGACAAATAAAGGATGAGGAGCCAGGAGAAACAGATTTTTAAAGAATATTTAGACAAAGGCTAAGGAAGCAAAGTACTAAGAACAAAAGTTAACAGTTGAAGAGATAGAACACCAAAATCATACGACTGCATATAAAAGGGGAAAAAAAAAAAAAAAAAAAAGTGAAGTACTTGAAAGTTAAGACAAAAGTTCAAGAGGGAAAACAGTAAACAGAAACAAGAAGGAACGTGAACAATGTATGGAAATGAATGTGAAAATAATAAGACATGATACCTTTTAATAAAACAGAACAAAACAAAACAAAATATAATATACAAAGGTGTTGAATATAACTTCTACACCATCTACTAATGCGTTTAGGACATTCACTTTTCCATCCAGAAAAGAGTCTCTGTTCACCTCTTTTGCTTGGAGTCTTGTACCCCCAACCTATCAGGTGACATTGGATAGTTAGGATCTGGTAAAGATGTTTCTCATTTTTGTCTCCAATTTCTGTTTTGTCTTTCTCAACAAATTTATTGACCTAGTTTGTAAAAAGGAATTTGGCATGACTGTCTGAGCTTCTTGTTCTCTCTTTCTTCAATCAGATTGGCTCTTTCCCTCTCCTACTTATGACAAGACTGATCATCCAAGCCTTTTTCTGAGCACAAACACTTCATAATTTCTTTGGGGTTGGTTCTTCTTCCATTCCCCTAGCCCCGGATAATTTCCTTCTTTATCAAAGAAGATCACATAATCATTGCTAGTCTTTTTGCAATTTATTATATTAAAAAACCCTGTACACCTGATTTTTCACATATAGACTCTTCTGCTTCATATTTCCCTCATGTTTTTGATAGCTTTATAATAAACACACTAATTAGAGCAAACCAAAAGAACTAACCTAGCTTTCAAACACCAGGTCATTCATTGCTGCTGATGGAAGTTTCTTCAAACTGTTTTTAAAGACCCCTACTAAGGAAAACTCCACAACTTCCGCAGGTACATTCAGACTAAATTTAGCATCTGAACATGAAAGTAAATTGTATTTTGGGATTGTCTGCTCTCTGCAGTTTTACAGAACTCTGCTACTTGTTGCAATAGTGACTTTGGTATGCAAACATTTAGATACAAATTTACAACCCTTAATAATTTCAAACTTTTAGGAGACAGATACCCAGAACAATGAAAAATTAAGGCTCCCTTAAGATCTCTGAATTTTGGGACACAGAACTGAAACATTCAAAGCTGCAAATCATTTTGAATTACTGAGATTGACAGTATTGAAAATATGTCCCTCAGTCAAAAAAAAAAAAAAAAAAAAAAGGAAAAAGAAAAAAGAAAAAAAAAAGGAAAATAATAATAATAAAAAAAAAGACCTTCCAGGAAAAAATGAAAAAATGGTCATTGATGGCAAAGATTTGGTCACTAGAATAATTTATCCACTCAGTGAAAACTCTAATTATTAATTATACAGCACATGTGCATCACAGAACTACACAATTAATTAAGCCTGCTTCTATAACCTCAAATTGTTCCAGCTGCATGTGAAGGAATATCACTATTTTTAACATGACAAAGTTTGTGTCTAGCAAAACTCCTTCTTGCAGCAATTTTCAGCCTTTATCTTCTTTTCTTAAATCCTATGCTGGAAAAAGAGAGTATTCCCTTCCTCTCCATGTCAGCTTTACATGAATGTGAATATGGTTTATCCTGTCTTTCCTTGTTTTTCTAGGGAATGTAATACCACTTCTTTCTATCTTTCTTTGTACCTTATATATCTAAGACCATTCCTGTACTTTGTGTTGGGATTGTCTTCTCTTACATGTTTCTTAAAATGTAATGCTCAAAATACTGGAAGTTTCACTCATGTTTTACATGATAAAACACTGTTCATGCATCCTAGTAGATGCCTTAGAATGTTTGCCTCTTTCTGCTAGCTACCAATCAATACTCTAGTATTTGAACAGGTAATTATTCTGTCTAAACTTATGAAAATGCACATGTCCCTACTTAATTTTATTCCTATTTTCCAATCCCTTTCTCCGATTTATGGAAATAATTTGAAATTCTAATCCTGTCAGTGTCCTGACTGTCCATCCCTGTTTCATGTCATCTATAATAATAATCATGCTCTTTAGTTCATCAAACAGTTCATTATTGAAACATTGGATGCTCTAGTTTGATGTTTGATAGGGTATAATTACTTATTATTAATTTGAAACTAAGGAGGGAATTCTATTGCTCTACAGACCGTCGTGCCAAACTACTTCAGAAAAAGTACCCAGACAAAACATATTTTTCATGTGGATTTACAAATTGGAAAAGGCTTGATACATATCTGAAAGCTATCAAGTTTCCTCAGGTCACCTGAAGCAACTGATGTTCTCCAAAGACCACAAAACATGTAGTAACATAATAAGTTTTCAATATTCTCAGGGAAAAAAAAAAAAAAAAAAAGAAGTAGAGAGAATATATAATGATGGTACATAACACCTAGTACTTAGCTATAGTACAGCTTGTGTTACAAGTCCATTACACAGAACAGTTTGAAAATGTACCTGGAAATTTCCTAAATAATTTTCTGTATTTCATACTTTGTTTTACTAAAACATTACTAAAAGATAATAAAAAAAGAAGATTTAAATAATTAAAGAAAAATCCTTGAAGCTGACAATCAGTTTTCCTTATACTCATTCAATCTTTACATGTGGGGCCTCCCCCTGCAGTCTTTTTCTCTAGTAGAAATATACGGATTCTTCAGGCAACAAACTCTACACTATCTCCTCTTGGTCTCTGAGAAAATAATTTTGTCACATCTTATTTGAAAGACCATGTATCTGCTTTGTCCTGTTCTTAGGCAACTCTTTGATGGGTAGTCATATCACCTAATATTATATATCTATAAAGTCCTGTATATATCTGTTAGTCACCCTAAACTCTATATTCAGTTAATGGAAAGAAACAGATGCTTATAGAGTGAATAATTAAACTATTTTGGTGTTTACCTTAGGACATGTCAATTAATTTCCTTTAACTGTAAAAAGTGTCTTCATGATTAGTTCTATATCACAGATGTCTGTACTTCTTCAGATGAAACCTTTCCCTCTTTTTTTTTTCATCAGGTTTCATATTTGCAGCACCTCTCCCTCTTTCTCTTTCTCTCTCCACCCTTCTGCCTATCCTGCCCTCAAGTCCAGAACCACCTCCTGGCTGAGCACACTCACATGTCTTTGGGAGAGGAAACATTTCTGCTCTTTTCTGGCATTCCACAAGATCCAGAGCGAATCTGTGAGGACAAGGAAAAAAGCAGATGTCTCTTATCTTGTCACCTTTTTACTAACATTTTCAGAATCCACACAGTAAACTGACAGCAAATAAATAAAACTGATACTGTTCCAGAGTGCTTTTAAGCAGAAATGACTACTACAATTTTTTGCATGTTTTATTGCCAATTGAAATATGAGAACTAGTGGGAACAAAATAAGACACATCGATAAATATATTTATTTTAAATAAAGTAATGAAATTGGAGGAGACTTTCTAATAAAAAGTAATGAAAGTGGCTTTATAGGCATAAGAAGCAACTTTTGCAACACAGTAAGTGATTTTACGCCTTTGAATTTCGGTGTCGACAAAAACATTCATGAAGATTTCACTAGTTTCCACAGTGTATCACCTGTGATGGAGACATTCCTTGGTTTTTGGCAATCACAGAATTTAAACAACTCTCACTAATTTTATGATGATCACTTACATGTGACCGGCTTGTGTCAGGTATAGCAACAAGATTGTAACAATATGAAAAAAGTGTCTTTTTTTCCTGTGGGTATGCTTTTTACAGTGTCTTTTAAAAATAAAATAATTTAAAAGACATTTTACAATTAAAAGAAAAAAATTTCAAAGTAATAAGGAAATGCAGCCCTACCCAGATTATGCCAGCAGTAAGATGTAGTTCTGGAAATAAAAATTTTAACTTCTCCTTTGTTCTAAAATCCTGTGGAAAGATTTACACAAGAAAGAAAAGTAGTTTTCAAACCTTTTCAAACTGCAGACCAAGCATTTTTTGCACTGCAGACATAGCTCACTTTAAGCTAATGAAATTTTATTGAAATGGGCTTGTTTAAAAAAGTAGTAATTACTACCATTTGTAGCCCCTTAGAATCAGTCCAGATCCCATGCTCTGCAGAAATGACTGGAATAATTGGTAATGACAGTAGTTGGGTGCTTCAACAGTATGAACAACTGTCAAGGAAATGCTGTTCACTCAGTTGATGGAGCTGCTAAAACCTGAACTCCTGAGGTAAACTGATCACAAGGAAGGCAATGCTGAAATGCATATAGTCCAGAGGAAGAGATGTTCTCAAGAAAATGCAATTAAAATAGTTGAACAGCTTCCATTATCAGCAAGAAAATGTTATAAATTTATCTCCTTCAGTGTAATTGATCATACAAAGTTCAGCATTTACTCAAGATTTGAGAAGTGTCTCTAAAATTATGCAAAATCTTAACATACTCATAACTCCAAGGATATCTGAAATGCAAGTCCAAGATGTGTTTCAGGTGTACAGCTCTCATTTCAAACATGAGTGGCTGATTACTCAGCTTCATTCATTGCAAGCCAGATGTCAAAAACAAAGATTGTCAAAGTCAGTTCAGAAATATCTTAGTTCTCTCAGGCAGATTGAATGTCAGCTGTTTTCCAAAGCAATGAAATTAATAAAAATGATTCTATGGTAAAGGCCAGCAGAGTAGTAAGCTTGGACATCATCTTGTTCACTAATCAGTGTCAAAGAGATGAATAAAGGTCTGCTTCGTGGGGCACTTGTGTTCCAGCTGATCAGCCCTGCATAGCCTGCACTTGAATAGCTTGGTTGGTTTGTTCCCAAAAACCCATTAGAAAACTTTGTGCAGGATACAATTCCCAACATGTTAGTTCTTGGTAAAGCTAGCCATAATACATTAACAATAAATACTGTTTTGGATTGAACTTCATTACATTCAATTGTTAAACTAAATTAAATTAAGTTATTAAATTTAATGCCAGTCTAGCATCTGCAGTAAATAGCAATGTTCAATTTATTCTTGAAGTTGCTTATGCTGCTAGATGGGTTGTATGGAAGATTAAATGCAATTTTCAGCCTTTGACAGAAACACCACTAGTTCTGACTGCACTATGCCTTTTCTTGGATACATCAGTGGAAAAAATATTTTTGTAAGTACTTTCATAGCATATCACTGTTAAAGCCCTTTAAATTTTCTTGGTTTACAGATTTTTTGTAAAAACTATGATTGCCCCTGATACCTTAGTACGCTTGGTTTTTCTTTCTGGGACAACTGGATCAGACACAAATTTCCTTGCACAGTTCACAATCCAAAGCACCCTTACGTTTCTTCCCTATTTTTTGCATCTGACTTTTTTGGCAGCTGAAGTCTACTGTTTGATATCTGTAGGTTTGTTCTGTTAATGTATCTTCCTTTTATGTTATTTCAGTTTACTACAATTTACATTTTTGTTTCCTTTACTTTGTAGTTTGGTTTTTTTGTTTGTTTCCTTCAAATGTTGCTCAGAGTCTCTAGTAATGTTTTTCTACTATCTTTTCCCCAGATGGAAATGTTGTCTGTGTAGACCTCAGTAACCAATATGACATCAAAAATGTGTTGCATTTTTTGGTAAAACACCTTGTGTACTGAGCACAGCCCAAATGGCAGTTTGAGAAACAGTGTTTCCCAAAGGGGCTGTTCAATGTGCACAAATATATCCTCTGTTTTTCTAAGGGCAGCTAGCATAACCCTGCTGATGTACGAAGAATAAGAAATACATTTATTTGGCATCAGCCATCACCTCCTGAACATCTCCCCTTAGAAAGCAGAAGAAAATCTTAACAAACATAATACTTTTGCTTTTTGTTTACAAGCTGACAATTCTGTCAAAAATTTGTCAATTCTGACAATTTTTCCTACAATGGCCAACAACTATATGCATTCTAGTACTTTGATACACAGTGCTTTCCAAAGCAATATTCTCATTCTAACCTTACACGGAGGAGCTGTGGCAAGGTTATGAAATGGGATACATTTAGCCTTCCTCACTACTCTTCTAAGTTGTTGTATTGCTCAGTCTTTGGAAGACCTATTCAGACAGATCCTCATTCACCTGATTCTTTGCAGTGAATGTATTCTTGATTAGGGACCAAGTATGAAACATTTTCATTTCAATAATTTTTTTTTTTAATATGAAATATTGTCCAATACTGGAAAATTATGAGTTGTACACATACATTTGCTCATATGCATAATTCATATATTCCTTTAATGAAATTAAGATCATAATTGCCAGTTCTGATTATTATTATTTTTTGGCTCTTTTTTCCCCCCAATTTATCTATTACTGGTGATTCACAGACCCATTTTTCCCTTTGATTTTCACCTTAAAAGTAAAAACATTTCATTTACTTTCTGGTCAGCAGCACATTCATCTTCTGCCTGTAGTATTGCTCTTTGTTCTAATGAAAAATTCCTCTAAGCTAATTGGGATGCTGTGTTATGAGATTGCTTGTCTTTGCAAATGTCTCAAAAATAATCTAATAAGTTCCCATGTTTATATTGTGTTTCACAATGCTTGTATTTAATTTCTAAATAATGAGTATTATCATGTTTGGGGCAATTGCATCAGTACCTGTAATTTCTTAGTACTTGTGACCTCTTTTGTGGACTTTGCTTGCCTGACAGTCTTTCTTTTTCATGTTGCTTTCTCTCTGATTTCAAATTAATCCATTTTATCAAAGCTAGAGTGCAACTTCTGGGTTAGAATGGGTGATATTTTCTGCTTGGGAAATTATAATTGCCCTCTGTTACACCTTTCTCCTTCTCTTTCTCACCAAATTTATTGATCATAGATAGATTCATAGCTTGGTCTCAAACTTTGAAGAAGCTGCAAATAGCATTTTTAAGCAAACATTTTTCTGTGAATTTAGTGATATTTCTATTAGTGTTACCTTTCCAATACATTCCTGTTGTCACTGCCTACTGCTGACATATATTGCATAAAATGTTCTTCAGAGTCCTCTTTTTTCCTGGAGTTTCATCACTGTTGGAGACTGTAGTTGCACTAGATTTTCAATAAAGCTGCTTTCCTAATTCCTCCTTCATAACTGTGATCCAAATCAAGGAATGATAGAGCACTGCTTCAGTTAGTGTTTGACTTCTACCTTATATTTACTGCAAACCTCTGTTATTGCAGTACAGAAAACATATTTCCATCCAGCTCATGCTAGAGGTGAGAATACCAGAAAGGTGCCACAAATCTTTTCACTGCTTCTTATTGCATTTAAGTGCTGGTTTGATGCTGATGGGCCAAAAAGCTTCCAAATGAGCCATTATTTTGCAGGCATGCAACATGCTGCTATCACATAGGTGGTAGTTTTAAGGTATTCACTTGAATATTACTCTCAAATATGTGATTTTTGTTGATATTTACAAGTAATCTTTGTATTTCAATTAAAAACAAAGTTTTCATTTGTTTGTTTTCTGTAAAAACAAAGCAAACGCTACCATTTAAACCCTCTCCTTTCTAAAAAAATTCTATTCCAGGTTCCATGCTTTCTTTAATTATGGAAGAAGACCTTAAATTTGAGGTAAATATTAGGTCTTCAGCTGTTAAAGTTCAAAAATGCAGACTGAGGGGTTAAAAAAGGAGAGAGAAATGAAATGACATAACTTACAGGATCAGAGAATGCAAGACATTGATATTGCCAATAAATTCAATTTTCTTTATTTTTGCTTTTAGATTTCTTATTTTTTCATTGCAAATATCCTATGTGTTTGAACTCTCACTTCTTTTAATGATGTGTAAAAATCTTGTCCCTCTCTGAACTTTCTTCCAGCTGTTTTTCCTGTTTCTTGGTTTGGTTTTGTTTTGATTTTTTTTTCTTTAATATGAAGAGAAAAGAAGCATTAAGTTATGGTGACCAATAGAAACTGAACTAGGTAATTCTGGAAGGGGGAGGTATTAATGAATTCATTAGAATATGAGAGTTTGAGCGCTCCATAACATGAAGGGTCCATCTCATGTTCATCAATTAGTTTTGAATCTCTCTCTCCCTAAAATGGACAGTCCTAAATGTTTGAACAGTGTTCTATTAAAACCAAATGGAAATTAATTCATGTTCATGTTGAAATATTGTAAATAAATTACAGTTATGCTTATTTTATATAAATATATCAAAATAGAACCTTTCATTTAATCAAAAGTATTGTCGGGATTTTTATTTTATCAGGACCACCCCCCCCCCCAAAACAAACAAACAAACAAACAAACAAACAAACAAACAAACAAACAAACAAACCAAACCAAAACAAACCAAACCAAACCAAAACAAAACAAAAAAACCCAGACAAATTTGTTTGGGGTCAAACTGTAGCAAATCTAGTTGGTTTAGCTTTTCAAATTGAAATGCTGTGCCTGCCCCTCCCTCTCTCAACTGTTTATAGAGCTTTAGAAGTAAGCTGCCAGTGCTCTTTATGAGCTTTAGGAGTCACCAGATAAGAAGGGGAAATTCTGCCTTTCACTGAAGCTCATTTTTATCTTGAGATACTACTGAACTCTCCTCACAGAGATATTTGTTATCTCTGACGTATACATGCAAAGAACAAATACTTGACTTGGAAAAACTCCAGATTCCACCAAAAAGAAATTAGTTGACTTTTTCTGGGAGGGGAACAGGTTGGCACTGATAATGTGGGGTTGTCCAGTTTTTTGTTTGGTTTTTTTTTCAGAAAGAAAACCATCAGTTATAGTCAAAGGAGATATTTTAAGAATGTAAAATTTATTCCTTTGTCACGTGGTTTTATCCTTCGCCCTTTACCTCATAATCAATATTGCTCAATCAGGAAAACGAATTAATACATCCCAGCATAAGTTTATCCACCTAAAAACATGGATGTATTGTTTCTCTTTACTCTGGCTTCACAAACATTGGTCTACTGCCTCAAGGTTTTTCAAGATAGAGTGAACATAAGAATGAAGAACTGAAGTTTTTGATAGTTCGGTTATCTTCTAATCCCATTTCTTGCAATCACAGTCAATCTGTAATGTCAGAAATCCTGGAAGGTCCACAGATGCTCATTTCTATACTTCAACCAGCAACACACTACTGTGAACATCTTACAAAAACTCATACTGCTATGTAAAACAGGAAAACCAAGAAATCTCCATTAAATAAGGAAAAAGGAGATAAAGCATATTGTTAATATCTACCGTTCTTGCACTTTATTAGAGAAAATATGCGTTCTAAGAAGTAGACCACATCCTATGCTGTAAAGACAAGTGAGACATTTCTAAAAATCCCTGACAATGTGACCTGCTGGCAGCATGTTGCCTAATGCAGCCCTGGATACCATTTGCATTCTTTGCAGCAAGGGCACATTGCTGGCGCCTGGTCAACTTGGTGTTTACTAGAACCTCCAGGGCCTTTTCTGCCAAGCAGCTTCCCAGCTGGGCAGCCCCCAGCATACACTGGTGCATAGGGCTGTTGTTCCTCAGGTGCAGACCTTTGCATTTCTCCTTGCTCACCTTCATGAGGTTCCCATCAGCCCATTTCTCCAGCCTTTAGAAGTCCTTCTGGGTGGCAGCATGGCCCTCTGATGTATCAGCCACTCCTCCCATTTTCATCTCATCAGCAAACTTGCTGGAAGTGCACTCTGCCCCATCATCCGGATCATTAATGAAGATGTTAAATAAGACTGGACCCAGTAACGAACCATGGGGTACACTGGTAATTAACAGCCGCCAACTGTACTTCATACCACACTGATCATCACCCTCTGGACACAGCCATTCATCCAGTTTTCAGGCAACCTCACTGTCTGCTCATCCACTTCATACATCAATAACTTGGCTCTTGAGGATCTTACGGGAGATAGTGTCAAAGGCTTTTAGTTTATTAAGTTGGTCAAGCATGACTTCCCCTTGGTGAATCCATGTTGACTACTCTTGATGATTTTGTTGTCAGGTTTCTAGGATTAGCTGCTCCACCAGTTTAATGGGTTTTTTGCCTCCTTGGTATCTTCTCTCAAATACTCTCAACTTGTCTATCTTTACTCGATTTGGAAGATCCTTATGGCTTAATAACATAAGAAGTACCCTACTACATGCCCTGCATGCCAATGATCTTTCCTCTCCAGTAACCTATCTTCAGCATTGACAAAAGGAGAGGTGATTTAGGGTGACCTCACAAACCTGTTGACTGTCTCCACTGTATCCATCATACTGTACCCCAGGCTCCAGAATTGCTCTGTTAGGGATTGTAGAGCACACTTCCTCGCTTATTTCATCTGGTATCCATGTACAAACTCAATTTTATTTTTCCATCTTTTTGGCAGTTTCCCAAATGTTTTCTGGAGTTGAAATAAAAAAGCCATTCAAACACTAATAGCATCTTCAAAATGAAACTCTGTTGCTACAACTAAATGACAAAAAATATTGCCTGCTAGGTATGTAACATGGAGTTAGGACTTTTCTGATACTTTCAGATATGCAAAGAGCCAATACAGCATGAAAATTACCCACAAATTAAAGTATCTCTAAAATAATGAAATCAACATCGATCTATGGTTTAGGATTGTTTCCTCTATATGTGGAGGAAAGAGTATCTTACCAAGAGCCAACATATCAACTTAATACTAGTATGACAATATTTTTGGGCTAGCAGGGAAGATTTCCTGGAAATTCAAGTAATTCCCATATAAGAGAAAATTAAACTAGTGAATTAAGTGCAAAAGCTGAGGATTTCAAATATCTGGTTTGGTTTTATTTTCTATATTTTTCAAAAGTCTTTTTTTTTTTTTTTTTTTTTTTTTTTGTTTTTACATGCTATTCATCTTTGTCCTTGCTTTCTTTCATACTATTGGTGGTTTGCCGCTTTTTTTTCTTTCATTGCAAAGTTCAGGGATAGCATGTAATAAGAACATTAATCTCTTTTAAGTAGAGTCACTGGGCCAAATTGGTTAATTCAATTTCCACTATCATAAACTCAGCATTTAACTATGAATTTAAGCATGTGAGATTTCTTCATCTTTACATCACAGGTCAGAGAATAATTCAGTCATTGCATTATTTCTTTTAATTAAACCGTTAACTCAGTATTTTATCTATAATCCTGAATAAAGAATATTGGAAAAAACGTAAAATAGTGTAAAAAAAGACAAACACTGTCTTTAAAAGGGTAGTCCTTTTCTGAAACATTATTCCCAATTGGGGAGTGAGTCAATAAATGAATACACCCACTGAATAGTGGATCAATAATGGCACTAACAAGAAGAAATCTTTATCATATGAAAATTAAAAAATAATATCTTAAAATCTTCTATTCAAAAATTTACAATTCATATGATAATGTTAATTCTATCTGGCATGGCAGTTGCAATTAAAAAGCTTTTTCATGTAGTTATTTATCTGGAAGTTTTCATCAAATTATGTTTTGAACTAATTTGCTCTCTTTTAGAGACAAAAACAAAACACTGATTAGTTATGTGCAGTACTCCTCATTACATTGCAAAATAATTTATTTTTCATATTCTATTACATTACTTCAAAGCAAAAGATGCAGTTTTTTTGAAATATTTCTGGGATTACCTGGAAATATTCCTAGTGAAAATGTGCAGTAACCTTTCTGGGATATTACCGTAAAATGTTAGTGGATATTCTACTGGTCAGTTGCTATAGGTGTAAGTCATATGTTCGGTAGCTGAAATGATGTGTTTGTTTACTTTGAACTGTGTATGGCTCATGCTGTTGGCCATACACTGATTGCAGAGAAATGATGAGGACTTTCAGCACAGTGGCTAATGGTAATTGGCCTGCAAAATCTGCCAAGGATCCCGGGAAGAACAGGGTATCATCCTGAACGATTAGCGCCAAAGTGTCTTAAAAGAACAGGAACTCTTATTTGCTAACGACAATATGGTGTTTTCTCAGACTAAGAAATATATCAGCCTTCTAAATTCTTCTATCATATGGTGGATTTTTTTAAAGTTTTACACAGTTGTTTGAAAGTATCCCTACTTCCTGATGGAACCTATTGCTTCCAAGTGTCATGATCAACAAGTTAATTGTCTTTTTAAATCTTCTCTAAGTGCTGTCTGAAGGTTTTAAGACCATAAGCCATAAGACTGTTGAGTACTTTTGTCAGATCATGAATCAGATCACAGCCCTTGATGTATCAGCCATGGACACCTCAGCAGGCTTAGACTAGACAGCAAGAGTTCACTGAGCAGGCTTTGAAACACAGTGGAAAGTAGGCTCACCTGAACAGCAAAATTTTATTATTTCAGCATAGATATGTGAAAAATCTATATTCAGCAGCCCATAAACAAAAGTAACAGCCACATCCTACTAAGCCTAATTGAGGTCTTTGTGACAGATACAGTGGAGAAGAGGTCATCTGTGAACAGGATAAGCATTTCAGAGAGGAACAGAGATGAGATAGGAACAAAAAATATGAGATTATGACTATCAAAGTTTTCACAAAAAAATACTGTTTGAATACCTAGGACCCTATGGAAACTGGGATACATAAACAGGAAATTCTTAAGAATGTTTGCATTTATTTATGTACATTAAAATCCATATTTTTCAAAATTTTATGCAAACTTATTTTAGCCATTATGTTTTTTTGAAAATATAATTTAAAATATTTTTTTCAGAATAGATGTAGGAATTGTAACACATGCATACATGTATACACCTGCATAAACACACACATACACGCATGCACACAGAATCATAGAATCATTTAGATTGGAAAAGACCTTTAAGATCATTGAGTTCAATCATAAACCTAACACTGCCAAGTCCACCACTAAACCATGTCCCTAAGCACCACATCTACATGTCTTTTAAATACGTCCAGGGATGGAGACTCAACTGCTTCCCTAGACAGGCTGTTCCAATGCTTGATAATCCTTTAAATGAAGGAATTTTACTGAATATCCAATCTAAACCTCCCCTGGCACAATCTGAGGCCATTGCCTCTTGTCCTATCACTTGTTATTTGGGAGACTGACACCCACATTGCTACAGCATCCTTACAGATAGCTGTCAAGAGCAATAAGGTCTCCCCTGAGCCTTCTTTTCTCCAGGCTAAACCACCCCAGTTCCCTCAGCTCTACTTGTAAGACTTGTGCTCCAGACCCTTCAACAACTTCATTGCTGTTCTTTGGACACTCTCCAGCCCCTCAATGTCTTTCTTGTAGTGAAGGGCCCAAAACTGAACACAGTATTTGAGGTGCAGCCTCACCAGTGCTGAATCAGGGGGACAGTCACCTCCCTGGTCCTGCTGGTCACGCTACTTCTGATACAAGCCAGGATACTGCTGGCTTATGTTCTGCTGGCTATCAACCAACACCTCCTGGTCCTTTACCTCCAGGCAGCTTTCCAATCACTCTTTTCCAAGCCTGTGTGTTGGTGGGGTTGTTGTGACACAAGTGCAGGATCCAGCACTGAGCCTTGTTGAACCTCATACACTTGACCCTGGCCCATCAATCCAGCCTGTCCAGATCCCTCCTTCTTCAAGCAGATCAACATTCCCCCCACCAGCTTGGTGTCATCTGCAGATTTGCTAAGGGTTCACTTGGTTCCCTTGTCCAGGTTATTAGTAAAGAGATTAAACAAAACAAGCCCAAGTACTGAGCCCTAGGGAACACCACTTGTAACCAGTCACCAACTGGATGTAACTCCATTCACCACCACTCTTTGGGCTCGGCCATACAGTCAGTCTTTTACCCAAGCAAACAGTAAACCTGTTGAAGTCATGAGCAGCCAGTTTCCCCAGGACAATGCTGTGGGAAACTGGTTTCAAAGGCTTTACTGAAGTCTAGGTAGACAACACTTGCAGCCTTTTCCTCATCCACTAAGTGGGTCACCTTGTCATAGAGGGAGACCAGGTTAGTCAAGCAGGACCTGTCTTTCATAAACCCGTGCTGACTGGGCCTGATCACCTGGTTGTCCTTTATGTGCTGCATGATGGCACTAAGGATGATCTGCTCCATAACCTTCCTTGGCCCTGAGGTCAGGCTGACAGTCCTGTATTTACTCATGTCCTCCTTCCCACCCTTCTTGTAGATGAGTGTCACATTTGCAAACCTCCAGTCAACTGGGACCTCCCTGCTTAGCCAGGACTGTTGATAAGTCTGGAGAAGAGGAGGCTCATGAAGGATCTTATTGCTCTCTACAACTACCTGAATGGAGGTTGTAGGCAGTTTGGGGTAGGTCTCTTCTCCCAGATAACTAGAGACAGGACAAGAAGAAACTACCTCAAGTTATGCCAGGGGAGGTGTAGATTGGATATTTGGAAAAAAAAAATCAGTGAAAGGGTGGTCAAGCATTAGAAAAAGCTGTCCAGACAGGTGGTGGGGTCATCATCCCTGGAGGTATTTAAAAAAATGCATAAATGTGTTGCTTAGGGACATGGTTTAGTGATGGATTTGGCAGTCCTGAGTTAAAAGTTGGACCTGATGATCTCAAAGGTCTTTTCCAATCTAAATGATTCTATGATTCTATGATAAATGATAGAAAGTGGCTTGGTGAGCACTTCTGCCAGCTCCCTCAGTAGCCTTGGGTAGATCCCATCTGGTCCCATGGACTTGTGTGTGTCTAAGTGGTGTAGCAGGTTGCTGACCATTTCTCCTTGCATTATGGAGTCTTCATTCTGCTTCCTGCCCATGTCTTCCAGCTCAGGGGACTGGGTACCCAGAAAAAAACTGATATTACTGTCAAAGACTGAGGCAAATAAAGCATTAAGCACCACAGCCTTTTCCTCATCCTTTGTCACTATGTTATCCCCTGCATATAATAAAGTATGGAGAATCTCCTTAGCCTTCCTTTTGTTGTTAATGTATTTATAGAATCAATTTTTATTGTCTTTTACTGCAGTAGCTGATTAAATTCTGGTTGGGATTCTGCCCTTCTAATTTTCTCTCTGCATAACCTCGCGACATCCTTGTAGTCCTCCTGAGCTGTCTGCCCCTTCTTCCAAAGGTCATAAACTCGTATTTTTAACTTGAGTTCCAGCCAAAGCTCTCAGTTCAGCCAGGCCAGTCTTTTTCCCTGCCAGCTCATTTTTCAGCACATGGGGACAGACTGCTTCTGTGCTTTAATTTTCTTCTTGAAGAGTGCCCAGCCTTCCTGGACTCCCTTGCCCTTCAGGACTGTCTCCTAAGGGACTAAGGGACTAAGTCTCCCACAAGAACAAGAGCTAGCAATTGTGAGATTTCTCCCAGCTGCTTACAGGATATTTTTTCTGCCTCTTCATTTTGTTTGGGTGGTCTATAGCAGAATCCCATGATGATATCTGCCTTGTTAGCTTTTTCACTGATTCTTACCCATTCACACTGAACCTTTTCTTCACCAGGGTCAAGCTCTAGACAGTGGAAACACTTCCTAACATACAGGGCTACCCCAGAGACTATCCTTCTTTGTCTCTCCCTTCTGAAGAGTTTATAGTCATCCATTGCTGTACTTCAGTTGTGTGAGTCATCCTGTTTTCGTGATGGCAACTAAATCATAGTTTTCCTTCTGCACAGTAGATTCCAGCTCCTCCTGTTTGTTGCCCATGCTGCGTGCATTGGTGTAGATGCACTATAGCTGGGCTGTTGATTCTGACACCTTTTTCAGGGCAGGAGTCCTAATTCCTTATATGACCATCCTCAGGCACTTCCATAGTTTCTAACTCATCAACAACCCTTGCATCTTTGTTGCTGTGTGGATCTTCATCCTCTACCTCCACTGAGATGGCTAGGGTGCTGTACACGTTACTACGGGACATTTCATGTGTGCTCCACTGTACTCAGCACATCATACAGCAGACCAAAGGACCATGCTAGCACACAATCCCTCAAATATTGGTGTTCTGCCCCCAGGCTTATCTCCAGTAAGCCTGGATTTATTCCTTTCCCCTTCACATCTAGTTTAAAGCTCTTTCAATAAGCCCTGCTAACTCCTGCACAAAGATCATTTCTCCCCTTTGAGACAGGTGTACCCCATCTGTTGCCAGCAGGCTTAGTATTTTGTAGACTGACCTATGATAAAAAAACACAAAATTTGATGGTAACACTGGTCTGAGAGCCAGTTATGGGTCTGCTAATACTTAATCATTACTTTCCATTCCATTCCATTCCATTCCATTCCTTTCCATTCCATTCCATTCCATTCCATTCCATTTATGATGGAAATGTAAGACTTAATCATCCACATATCATAATGATGATATGAAATAATAGAATGGGTTGGGTTGGGAGGAACCTTTAAAGTTCATCTAGTTCAAACCTCCCTGCAATAAGCAGGGACATCTTTCACTGGGTGAGATTGCTCAAAACCCCATCCAACTTGACTTTGAACACCTCCAGTGGTCCACAACCTCTCTGAGCAATCTGTTCCAGTGTCTCACCACTCTCATCATAATTTTTATTTTTTTTTCCCCTCTCCTTATTTCTAAACTAAAGCTACCCTCTTTCAGTTTAAAACCGTTACCCCTTGTCCTGTCACTACAGGCCCTGGGTTAAAAGTGTTTGTATTTCTCATAAGCCTCCTTTAAAGATTGAAAGACTGCAATAATGTCTCCTTGAAGCATTTTCCAGGCTGAACAGTCCCAGCTCTCAGCCCTCCATCATAGGACAGATTTTCCAGCCCTCTGACTGTTTTTGCAGCCCTCCTCTGGACCCAGTGTAAGAGGTTCATTTTGCTATTGTAGTGGTGGCCCCAGTACTGGACGCAGTACTCCAGTTAGGGTCTTAGCAACACAGAACAGAGAGGGAGATTTGTCTCCCTTGACCTGCTGGCCATGCTATTTTTCTTATGCAGCTCAGGATACAACTGGCTTTCTGGGCTGCAAGTGCACATTACTGGCTCATATCCAAGTTTTCATCTCCCAGTATTCCTAAGATGTTCTCCACAGGGCTGCTCTTGATCCGTTCACCACTCAGTCTGTACTAATCTTGGGGACTGCCTCAACCCAGGCATAATGGTTATTACTGTGTGTTGCTTGTTTCCATCATTGACTGAAGATCTGTTGGCTTAGCCATTCATCCCACTATCTTCTGTCTGTGTTATGGCTTGAATTTTGGCAGTCCATAATGACTTTCAGCATAGAATTGTAATCTCAGTATTGGGAGACATAATTTTGTTTACAAATTAATGAAAAAATAAGAATGTATATTTGCTTCTACCTAATTGTGCAGCTTAAAGTCTGACATATAAGGAAGTATACCTTAAGTGAGTCGTGACTTACTCTTAAATAGGGTAAAAATGGTCCTCAAAACTGTCCAAAAACTGAAGAAAATTTAACCTGGCTGCCATATGTAATTCTCAAATACTTGGCTTTGCCTTTTGATTTTACCAAAAATGATGGAGTTATCTTACTAAATTAATTCAGCTAAGACATAGTTATCTAATTGTTAGACACATTAAACTGTCTTAATAATCAAGAAGATACGATGATTCAGCTAGCCTAGCTTGACACAGAAATCTGCAGTGTGGGTAATTGTATAATCTTCTAACTCAACTTGCAGTTTTAGTTTCTGTAATATGGATGTGGGTAGTGCTATGAAAATAAATCATTTTGTAACTAAACCCCCATTTCTAACTATTTTCATGAAACTTTTATGGATTTCTGCTCTCATTTCATGCAATACTCCTTTTATTTCCATGTATCTATATCTTTGTTCTATTTTTATTATTTACAAGAGATACAAGAGTAAGGTCTCAGGAAATCTTCATCACTACAATCACAATAATCACATTATCTCTTTCTCCTTCCTGCTTGTGAACCATCTTTAAAAACCATCTTTATAAGGTTGTCATGCATCAAAGCACAGCTCAGTATAAACAGGGAAAGAGAGGCACAGAAAATACATGTAAAGATAAATGAGGCATATTCTCAGATTTCTTAGGCTGAGACTGCTGTTGTGCAGTTCACTTGTTGCTTGTGATACTGTTGTGTAATCAGAACATCATCACACTTGAATGGGTAAGGTACTTCTAAAATAAAAGTGTTCCTTATAGAAAATATAGTAAAATATTAATCTGAGTTGTTTTTCTTTTGTTTTTGTTTTTGTTTTGTTCTTTTATAACTTTTACAGTCAACTTTCAGGCTGTTTAGACATATAATTCCCCCCCCCCCCCCCCCCCCCTATTTAAGTGCATTAGACATTGAGCTTTCAAACAGAACAATTTATGCAATTAAGTTGCAGCATATGATAAAAATCTCATTAGCTAATATCCATAGTGACACACTGAAGGATGTTTATTCCACAGTTAAGCTAAACAGCAAGTTAACATGTATCATAATTTCCCTGTTTTACACTATTTATAACACTCAGGATGAATTCATATTGTGATGTAAGTGGTTCCAGAAAATGAAGTAATTTACACTGAAAATCAGAAGCATAGAAGAAAAAGTGTTTTAAAGCAAAGGAGTTTGATGTTTAAAATAATTAAAAAATAAAATCTGTGTTCAACTTTAATGTCAGTAACCTTGAAAATATAATCAATGTGTTGATAACTTGCTGAAATAACATTTAAATTAACAACTCAACCAAAATTAAATGTTTGATTTTTGGCTCCAGTATGTATGCAATATATTTAAAACATTCCAGTGATGCCAAATACAGATTTAAGAGTTATCTGAAATAATTTACAAGATTTTTATTTCTTGGGTTTATTTCTCAGTTGATCAAGCAGAAAAAACTGAGTAACTGACCACTGTTTAGTAAATACTTCTGTAATCTGTTGCTTAGTTGACATGTAGGAAAATAAAATCTGATATTGACATCCCTGTCTGTCATGCCAAGATCTGAACTTGTGTTTCCCTGAAGAGAGAATAGTTCCTATTAGGAGTGATTAAACAGTCTATGGAAATAACACAGTTCAAGATCAAGACTTACATTTTGATATCTCTACTGTAGGAGACCAACTGGAAAATGAACACCAGGAGATGAAACTCATTAAGGAAATAGGGGGTGGAGATCTGAGCCCATCTGAGGAAGGCCTCAAACACTTGATGAAAATCTCAAACACAAGATCTAAGGAAATGTTGTTTTGTATGAACCAAAGACTGATAAAAGGGAACAGTCTGCCAAAGGGTAAATAATTGGCCCAAGAAGCAGTAGAGTCAGCAGGAATCTGCAGTAAATGGGGGAAAGGTAAATGCAGTGGGAGGAGATCACAACCACCAACTCAATTCAGTGCTAAAAAGACTTGCCCACCCACCCCCGTCCACCCTGTAGGGAGCATGTCTGCTAATTTACATGGCAAGCAAGGCTCATTTTAATAAGAGGTGGTCCATATTGAAGGAAAAGAACAAAAGAGGAAGGCAAGTGCAATTTTAAGAGGGAATAGGAATAGGAATAGGAATGGGAATAGTAATAATAAGAATAAGAATAAGAATAAGAATAAGAATAAGAATAAGAATAAGAATAAGAATAAGAATGAAGGAAGAAAGGACTCCTGGACAAGCACTCCTATAAGAAACACCTCCTGTCACCAGGCCCAATGATAGATCCAGGACTGGTGATCTCTCTCTCTTTCTGTCTACCCTTCCCCTTCCCCCACCCCCTTTTACTTTACTTTCTTTCTAGTAAGTAATGCAAGGCATAAAACTTTATAGGCATGACAAGTGATAAGCATTTCTGCTACCCCATTATTTACCAATGAGCCTGAGTATGGAATATAAATCAGTTGTTTACCTATGCACCTCTGGTATTGTGTATAACCTACTCCAACCAAGAGCACCAGCGAATCTGAGTCACTCCTCCCTCCTTGGCAGGACATGATGTCCACACAAGTAGTTACTTCTAAGCTAAATATCTAAACTTCTGCTATAAAGCACAGGTCTACTATAAACATCTGCCAGATTGCTGAGAATATCCAAGAAATACCTTATGGCATCTGAAATAGCAGTAGAAACTGAAGTTCAAGCAACTGAATTGAGCCTGTAGTCAGACCAGGCAATGCAACTCAGGAAGAATTCAGCTCATCCTAAATGAAATACCTACAGACTTAACGTAGGTGTTTAGTGTATTGCTTTTAGTGTATGCTTTAGGGCAGGGGTCCTCAAACTACGGCCCGCAGGCTGGATACGCCCCCCCAGGGTCCTCAATCCGGCCCTCGGTATTTACAGACACCCCTCCACCCCCATCCCCCTCCCCCTGCCAGGGGTTGGGGGGGGGAAACCAAGCAGCCACAGATGACTGCCTGCCACTTCATCCACGTGCCAGCCCTCTGTTTAAAAAGTTTGAGGACCCCTGCTTTAGGGTGTTTGACACACCCATACAGTTAGGAAATATGACAGGGGATATCTAGGAAACTCACGCCTCTCTGAAGTAGCAGCTGCAATCCAATTGAGAAACCCTAAGGCATCTCAAGTAGTGCTTAGTGCCTCTATGTGTGCAGTTACATTGAGCCATACATAGATCTCCACTACATTTAGACACTTAGTTTAGTGGTAACTTATGGATGTAAGAGTATACAAGTCTAGCTTACCTGTTTACTGCTATACGTAGACCCTTCCATTTACATGTCCTGATCCTGAACTGAATCTTTCCCTATGTTTCTCCACTTCATAAAAGAAACAGTGAAGAGTCATAAATGACATTGTTAAGTGAGTAAAGAATGTGTTTTTTCTCAAAACACAGGAGCCAGAGTTCATAAAATAAAAAATTTAAGATGGTGAATCCCAACAAACTAATGAGATTTTTGGCACATTGCTTTAATTAAAAGCCAAGTTCATTGTCAGAGATTTCTTTCAAAATCTGACCAGAGGAATGCATAAGGAAAAGGTTATGAAGGGCATTTAAATATACCAATGCATATATACCTTCCAACTTTAAACCACAGATTGTAGATGGTGAAGAAGTGCACATGGAAAGAATGCACTATTGCCTTTATCATATACTACAAAACCTTATGCTTGTCAACAACCCAGACCTCTACCATAACTCAGTGTGCCTGTTAAGTGCCTGTTTCCCATATCACTTTGCAATATGGAAGCGATCAGGCTGTCTTATTGCATTATTTATGTAAAAATATAAATACATTATGCTAATGAGAATGATTGGCTGATTTTGTATGTCAGTGGTTAGGAGAGCGGGCATTGTGGTAGGACCACCACCATTTATTTGTTTCTCAGTATGCTTGTTCTTTTGTACAGAGTGCAACCATTTCAACAGACACCAGTGGGAGAGTCCTGGCTAGAGATACACAATGGTGCTAGAACAGTTCCTTTTAAAGCAGGACATTGAAACTTCAGCCCTTTAATGAATCAATAGGGTTAAGGAGGTGAGTCTAATAACTATTTACAACCTTTTAACAACCCTAGTCTGCTCTCCGTAGTTTTCTGGGTTTCTACTGAAATCTGTACCATGATTTTGGAAAATGATTTGAAGAAATACATTCCTGTCAAAACAGAATATTTTGTCAGTGAAAAGAATGGGCAAACTTGAATAATGCTGAAATATCTAGTCTATCCTAAATAATCCATGTTTTCAAATGGCAGCCTTCTTAGCAGAGTATTCCTGAATAACTTTTAGATAACAACCTAATTTGTCATGAATGATTCAAAGATTAGGTGTCATAATTGAGCCATATATTTGCCTCACCCAGGAAACTATAGTGTCTTGTTTGTTAGTACAACACAGGTGAGTTCTAGAAAAGAGCCCAGCATTCAGTTGCTTAGACACAGGCATATGCATAGGCATCTAGTACCATTTCAAACACCCTTGATACCTCAGACATTTATTCATATGGTGCTCTCAAGTCTTAGAGCAACCCCACATCGTGAGCAGATTTTGCAGGCCAGACCTCAGAGCAAATCAAATGACATGAATATCTGTGTGTGGGCTTCAAATTTTGAGGTGATACAAGAATTCATGCACGTCCTCCTTACAGGATTGCTTTCAGCACCACTGCAATGACTGTTCTCAGCATGCAGGAGCAGATGTCTTCAAAGAAGAAATGGAGAGACTATTTTTTTCTGCAGTGTTGTTTACAGACTACCAATTTAACAATAAGTAGCAACTTTTTCTCTCTCCCCTCCGCCTCCCCCCCCCCCCCCGGCCAGTTACTGTTTGGTGTTTAAATCCTTAGCATGCATGCCCTTTACTTTTTCTTGCATGCCCTTTACTTTTCCTAACTGTATGTGAGGACAAACTTTAAGTTTTCCAGAGAGGAGGAATCATTTTGATCCCTACAGTATTTTTCTCCACTCTGTGTCTTCCTCCCTGTATTTACTGGAAAGTGTGTAGTGTTTTTATTCTTTCTGCTATACAAGACAGTGCAAGGCCAGAGCCCCAGTGAATAAAATTTTACAAAACCTTAAATGTCAGCATGGGTAATCTACAAGGACATGATTGTTTCCTTTCATCTGTTTTTGCAGGCATGCTGCTTTATGCAGGGCAGAAAGCTTATTAATAAGGATATACAAGAAAGTAAATGAGACAAGAAAATAAATTAGTATTTACCAATGGGGGTGGGGAACAGCACAATCCTTACTAATTGGTTATGATTGAAGTTTAATAAGCCATTCAAACGACTACATGCCTTGGATTTGCCTTGTCAGCTGAGCTCTAGAAGTTGAGTGGCTGTTCAATTCCCAGGATAGACTAATACTTAAAATGCAGCAGAATTGCTTGAAAATTTATAAACTTCATTATTGGACTATAAGTGCAACATGGCAGATGAGCTTTTACAAAGTACGCTGAATGCATGGATTGATTATAGTTATTTTAGCATTTAAAGAACATCATGCAAATGCACAGCCAGCTCTTTAAATAACTAGAGTGAAATAAGTATATCTGTGCACTAAAGCTTCTTAACACTCTACAATAATGCTCTCACTCCTCTATTTAGCCTGAGAATTAGTAAGTAAGAACATGAAGGATAGCACCAAGAAATTAGAGAAGATATATTTCATTTTCTCTGGTTTCATAAGCTGGAAGGTCTTCCTGAGTCAGCATGTATCCTGTACACACATTTTTCAATACGCACAAAAGACATTGTCTCACTGTTTACTATGAGTTTATGGAATCTCAAATTAGGCACCCTTACTGGGAGAAAGGGTTTCTAGCTTAAGTGAAATGAAGCAACATTATTCATAACTACCTCACTATTCTAGGCAAGATTTTTTAAAATAACATACTAGAAATGATGCTTCTAAATCCATTTGTTGAGTCATGATGCCTATTATAAAGGTGGTATTGTTTATTACTGGTGTGAAAAAAACCCAACCAATTAACAGGAGATCAAAAGTCTTCTGTATAAACGTAGTTTTGAAGATTTGGTTTTATAGATTGTGGGTGTTAAGAAGCAGAATGATTCCAGCCAGAGCTTTTCCTGTGCTGCAAAGAGCAGAATTGTTACCACTATAATGCCTTACACATGAAATACTGCCTTAATATATTCCAGAATTAGGGTTCTTCTTTTTATTTCACATTGCTAACTCATAGTTGTTTTCAAATCCATTATAACGTCACAAGCCATGTTTGCTTTTCTTGTTTTGTTTCTTTTTTTAAAAAATGATATTGCCGTCAGTTACTCCTCATTTTTAATTTGCACCTTAGGTTTTGGTATAACCATTCCACTTCTCCATATCGTCTGACTGAAATTATTTGAATTTCAGTTCATTCACAGTACGCAGTGAGAAAATGTGTTTTGCCTATATTGAAAAATAAATTTAAATTTTAAATTTTATGAATTTAGATTTGTTGAATCTTGTAGGAATTCATCAAAATCACCTCATAGTGTTAACCTGTTCTTTCAGATGACTGCCATCTCTTCTACTGCAATGTTGGCCATTTACATATTTTATCCATTCCAGCTATTAATGAAAAAATCAAAGACAATTAGGTCCAGAGCAGATTCCTGAGGAATGACACTTGAAACACCGTCCTAGAATACAGGTAAATGATTAACAACTACTTCTCCAGAGTAAGTTTTAAATGGGTGATTATATTGTAGCTGCATTTTCTTAGCTTGCTTATAAGAATGTCATGCATGGCAGTGTCAAAAAACTTAATAAAGTCAAGCTGTACCAAACCTACGGCTGCTTCTTTATTCACTTGGCCTGTTAGCCTGTCAGAGAAAGAAATTAGATTAGTTTGACATGATCAGTTCTTGACAAACTCATGCTGTCCATTTTTATCACCTTATTACCTTTGAGGTACTTATAAATTGATTTCTTAATAATTTTTTACAGAATCTTGCCAGAAATTGGAGTTAGACTAACACGGCTATAATGCTCTGGGTTCTTTTTTTTTTTTTTTTTTTTTTTTCCCAACTGCTTTTTGAGCTTAGAGATTAATCTTATTCCTGTTAGAACGCTGGATCCCATAACTTCCTAAAAAATAATTTTCCAGGGGCCTAGATATTTTGTAAAATTAATTCCTTATGTAAAAAGATTAATTTAGCTAAGCTGCACAACTTGGATTTGCCCACCCTACTTTATAAAAATATACACTACAGTGTGTTCGTACTGTATTCTTCAAATCATAACACTTCACAAAGCTTATTTCTTTATATATGTAGTTAAAGTGTGTGTGTGTGGTGTTTATTTGTTTGTTTTTTAAAGCAAAGAAAGCACTATTTGTCTCAGTCTCGACCTGATCCAATGTTTGTTACATATCCTTGTTTCTCTTTTGTCTTATTTCTAGTTTCCTTTTCTTAGGGTTTTTTGGTTCCTTATTAATGGAAATTCATTTTGCCCCTTAGTCTCTCTGATTTTATCCCAATATGTTTTTCTCTCCTCTAGGCACATTCTTAGATATCTCCCTTTGTTTCATTTATTTATCTAATGTTTATTTTCATGTCCTTGAAGATTTTTTGTATCCTGTATTGCTCTCTTAATATGCTTCCTATCTTTCTTGTTCAATGGGATAGTCTACCATTATTAATATAATCTCAACTTTCCCATTACTGCCAGTTCTCTCACATTTACTCCATACCTTAAACTCTCCCTGTCTGAAGTACATTATCTCTTAGTTCCCCGAGTTGCCCATGTTGGCTTTTCTGAATCATATTATCTTTACACTTCTTTTCATCTACCATCAATTCCTTAGAAAATTCATCATTATTCCCTTTTAAGTAATTTTTATTCAACTCACATTATACCAGTAGTTTTTCAGTCAGTATTTCTATAAGGGTTAGAGCAAATCCCAAAATAGCACTTTCCCTACCACACTATTTGCTTTATAAAGCAAAAAATAGTTTTACTAGAATACTGTTGTGCCCAAGAAATCTGAAGCTGTTAGTGCTGTCTTTTGCAGCAGTACTTTTGTTCCCTGTTCATTAGAATCTGCCTAAGCCTAAACTTTCAGCTGGGAGATGTGAGAGCAGCCAGGCACTGATAGTCCTTCCCTCATTACCCAAGGTGTTATGACATCTTCTGATCTGACCATGGCAGTACATGGCGCATTGCCATTACCCATACAGAAAAACATCAGGAAAATTGTCAGGCACTCAGGTGAAAGTCCCACACCTATATGTTAGCCCAGATTTTGTCCCTGGAAAGGAATCAGTGCAGATTAGTACTTGTTACTGATAAGGTATCTTCCAACAGCCAAGAAACTTTGTGTTCTGTCCTGGGGAACACGAGCTTGTAGGTTTTCTAGCCTGCGATTCAAGTAACCTTTTTTCTTCATAAATTTTGCTGTAACAACTGCCATGCAGTACCTATTAGCAAAAAGGTAAAACTGCAGCATTAGTCTGACTGTTCTATTTCTGATCCAAAAGCAGATTACACTTTTTTCAGTTTCTATTTTATTCACTGGAGATTTGGTGCAAGAAGGTCAGATTACCACAAGATAAAACTGATGCTTGCCATATGGTGGCAAAATCTGACTAGAGAAGCTCAAAAGATTTGGCATTAGTGAACCCCAAATGGTAATATAAACCCCATTTAGATCTAAGCACTGCCTCCTTGCCCATCTTTAATATGTAACCGTAGTTAACGTGAGCAAGCTAGTTTGCTGTGACATTTCCTAATGCTATGTTCCAAGAGAATAATTTTTAAGTTCATATGGCAATCTCAATGAGTCAGCTCGGATTTGTACTTTAGGACAGACTGCCTTAGAATGAGCACACAGCTATTATCTCACAGATGTCTGTGGTAAAATTTTAAAAAATTACAGATGCAACTGGAATGAGCAGGGAATCAATTATGAGCCACAGCAATTCTTTCAGTGTCTGACTAATTATATTAATTATGAAAAAATGCAAGATGTAAAAAAATGCCATTTCCAATAATCAAATAAGTCCATCTTTTTTTTTTTCTTTTTCTTTTTTTTTTTTTTTAAAAGAATGTTAAGCACATAACCTTTTAAGGCAGTTAATTATAAAGTCAGAGCTCAAACACACACTTCAGTTGGTGACTACTGCAAAATTGTACTTGTTTCTTCATGATTTATACCTATATAATTTTATTTAGTGCAACCAAATTTATTACAAGTAGCTATTTCAACTTACTATAAACAGAACTATGTGGCTGCTTGTATCCCTAGCCTGGTCAGGGTTTCCATTTAGGTCTATCAGCTTATAGATCTTGGTGAACTTAGTAGTATGGACCTTGCTTTCAACTACAAATAAGAGATTAATGACCCCAAAGCATTAAGACATGTCCACAAAGACAAGCTTTTGAGAAGGACGGCCCTTATGACAGAACACAGAAAGAACAGACTTCCAACAAAAGAATAATATGAAAAAAGCCCTTAGTTGTGAGATGAAGACGATCATACAGAATACTTGTATATAGTATCCAGGACTGGACTTTTATTATCAGAACTCTATGTACTTGTACTTCTATAATTTTAGCTAATGTGACAGAAATTTTATGCACTTTTATTGTAAAGAGAAGACAAACCACAGAATGCTCTTAGTCTACCCAGTAATATAAATGTTTAAGTGTATGAACATGAATGTAAGATTGATGCAAAATTGCTTAGTGCATCTTGCTCATGTATTTGTTTGAAATATCTAAAAAAACAATTAACACTGAATTTTTATCTTATAACATGCAAATGGTTTGTGATTTTAGAATGTTCAGACTCTTAAAACTATGATTAATTGCTTTCATCAAGTCAGTAACCTCTTTAAAAAAAGACAAGGAAAAGAAACCAACAAAGAAAGCAAGGAAAAAAAATATTTAAGAACTAGAAAAAAAGAAGTCTAAGAAGTGTGATCACCGATAGCCAGTTCACAGACGTCATGTGTCCCTATTGTGGTTGAAATAGGCCTAAAAGTTTGATCCCTCTTTCATTGTCAGTGGGATTGAATCTGACCCAAAGAGAGCATTATTGGTTAATGTAAGACATTGTACTCATTCCACATCAAAACCAGAACTTCTTCAACTTGAAAGGTTACCAGTGAGTTTGACAGTAATCAACACGTCTGTTTTCTTGTGACTAACAGAGTTAAGATTCAGCTGTAAATATGGATCAGCTGTATTTTCAATCAGAACAGATCACTTTATGCAAATCTTCTGCCTGTGCACAGTCTGTGTATATATGTATTTTGGATCACAACAGCTTTACAGCCCCTCTGCTGAGGAACAAAAAGCCAATTACGCAACCAAAGACTGCAATAGTTTTAAGCAGATTATACAGTAGTTTTAAATTTTTGCAGTTTATCACTAAAACCTACTTGAAGAATATAAATATTTATTATATTAGTTCAGGTTTCATTGAATGCAGAACCATGTGTCTGAACTTACATTATTCATGTATATTACATCATAGTCTGCAGTTTACTAGAGAAATTCAGTGTATCTCTTTGCAAAATAATGTGTAGACTAGAATTTCTAAGTGATTTCAAAGTAAAGATACTACACACAATAGCAAGACACAGCAAAATCAATTAGCAATTATGCCATGGATGATTTAGGTCAGGTGATTTTGCAAAGCTTATTTCTATTGTCTAATGCAAGTAAAAATTTCTTTCACTCACAGTGCAGTTCACACTACTATACAAAGAGAATAAAAATTATTCATGTTGAGAAGTAATTATAGCTGAGAGTCTGTGGGCTTCAAAAATGTTCAGTTCATATAAATTCTTCCCTTCACAAAGTATAAAATATTTCAAGTAATGGAGAATTTTGAGTGTCATTTAGTATATTGGTCCTTAGTTGCATTCTGTTCCTCTTCTGGTATAACTTTGGTGATGGGTGAAAAAAAAAGTAATCCACCAAACCCCCAATTAATAGCATACAACATGTGTATAAACCCCCCCACACACACATATACTATGTATACATGCATGTACATTTATGCATATATATGTGTGTGTATATGGATGCATACATTAGCAAGCAACCTGTGAGGGAATCTTTCCATGGAAACAGGATTTCGTGTTAAGACAGGAACAGATGTGCTGACCCAGATTTTCTTTCTGTACTAACACCTTCATGACAGATAAAATGCATAAAATAAAATAACCATAAGGCTTAAAATATTTGCATTTGTTTTGGTTATAGCTTATTTTTTTTTCTTCTTAGTAGGATTTTCCCAGGCAAGAACTTAGGTCATGAATGTATTGGGCCTGCAAGAAGAGTGAGACATTATCATGGTCTGCTGGTTCTGGCTGGGGCAGAATTATGGTGCTATGTTTTAAATTTGTATCGAGGCTTTCTCTTTTTCTCATTCTGACCCCACCACCAAGCCAGTAGGCTGCAGGGTACACAAGAAGTTGCAAGGGGACACAGCCAGGGCAGCAAATCCCAATTGACCAAAAGGATATTATCTCACACATATGATGGCGTGTCCAGCAATAAAAGCTCAGGTAAAGGAGGAAGAAGGGGGGATGTCTGAGGTTGCAGCATTCGTCTTCCCATGTAACCGCTATGCATGCTAAGGTCATGCTTTCCAGCAAGTAGCTAAACATCTGCCTGCTGATGGGAAGTAAAGAATTAATTCCTTGTTTTGCTTTGCTTGTCTGCGGAACTTTGCTTCATCTATTCAGCTGTCTTAATCTCGACCCATGAGTTTTCAGCTTTTGCTTTTCCGTTCCTCTCCTCTATGCCACTGGGAGGCAGGGAGCAGAGCAAATGAGCAGGTGGGTGCTTAACCGCTCATTTTTAACATTTAAAAAAAAAATGCTTCAAGAATTATGTGCTTCAGGACACAAACTATCAACAAATTGAAAATCATTAAGAAGATGTTTGGGCAATTCATTTGTAATAATATTTCATAAAGCTCCTAATGCATGGTTTTGTATTTGCAAGAAGTTACTTTTGGAGAAGAAACTGCTGAGGTACCTGTAAGGAGAGTGTCCATTTTATTCTCAATTTAAACACTGTTAAAATATGTGCTGTACTGAGTAATCATTGTGAAAATATAGACAATATAAGAGTAAAAATTTTTTGGATAAGGAGAAGGTGCATACCCCAGCCACTTGTTTCAAGATACAGATCACAGCTCTCTTGTTTTTCTAGGCCTTGCTGCTTGCTTTCCTATACCTCTCCAAATGAATGATATAACTCTCCAGGTTCTCACCTAAGAAGAAAACAGGGAAGGCAAATTTGACCATTGTTAACCATTGTAAATCTGTGTTGTTTTTTTTTCTTACCAGAATGAAGATGGAGAAGAGCATAAACAACATTCAATTACAGACAAAATGCATTAACAGGTGGTGATTCTTACAAGAATAAATGGAACTGAAACATCTTGTTGTAGCAACATTCTGCAACACAGCTGTATGACAGATAGATAGTATTCCTTTTCCTTGTACTTTAGGCAGTCCACAGACATAAACCCATTGTTTCTGGAAAAGAAAAGTGTTTGGGTAGGTCTCTCCTGTACAGATTTTGCATATTTCCTATCAGCTGTCTCAGAGTAACGATACCATACATATGAATTATACTGGTGTGTAATCTTCTAATTCTTCTAATCTTAGGAGAAACACTTCCAACATGGCTACAAAAAGGCAGCTCTGTAGAAAAAAGAAGTTACATGGGATTGTGAAATGATATGTTTTCAATATCTTAATTTCTCAAGATCAAATCTCTTGTCAATACCTTGTATCCAGATGTAACCCCCCCCCAAAAAACCCCAACAAACAACCCCCCAAAATTAGGAAAATCTCATTATTTTTTATTAAAAATACTTTAAAAAGGAGGTGTTAGGATTTTAAAACTATGTAAGAATTGCATAAGTTAAAATGACTTGTTTTTCAAATGAAATTTGACAGGTGATTATCCTTTAAGAATGACAATCACTGTAATTGCTTTTACTATTTTAGAAAAAGAAAAATCCCCAAGGAAACTAATGAGCTATTTCATTTTAAAGAAGTTACTGGACATGAATTGAATATTATAATCACAAAAACTGCTATGTGAAATTTGATATTTGGATTTGCTTCAAGGAGGTATGTGCCTTTGCAGCAATTGTGGCTATGGACTAATGTGTCAACATTCATGTTGAGATACGTTAGTAATCAGTGTTTCACATCAATGTATTTTCCCACTGGTAAATGGTTTAGTAGGTAATTTATTCTCAATAATAAGAAAGCGTGACTCCATATATCCTGATATCATCATTGACACAAATGAATTTAATTGCACAGCTCAAAGATCCTATTGCAAAACATCTTTTACAGCTGGCTGTGTCAAAAAAACCCATAGCAGGAGTCAAGAATCTGTATGTAAAATATATATTTTCTTATCATACTTAAGAAAAAGGAGCTGAAACACTTAAAGGACATGTAAAATGATGGCTGCAATAAACTCTACCACTGAGCTTGCAATACACAGAATAAACACTATGTATCAAGAAATTGATGTTAAAAGACCATAAATGCCACACAGGGCTATTAAATCCTTGGGGTGAAAATAATTGGCATATACTCTATGAAAGACCAAGAAGAGCTTTTTACAGTACACTCAGTAAAAACAAAATCCTGCAGTTCATAATGTGACAGAACTAGTATTGCCCTCCAATTATTAAATTCTCATTTTGGCCCAGAATTTTAAAGTCCTTTAGCAGTTATTCAGATTAATATACAGGATCATGGACCAGTAAAAAACGTAATTTGAATGCTGATGAACTTGTGAATGTTTTAGCTTTCTGTAAGAATGGCTGCAATATTTCAATATAAAAATAAATAGAATTATAAATGTAAAAATATTCACATTACATTATATATAATTAGAAATATAATGTAATTTTAATTAATAACATTTTAGATAATTATATGTAATGCAATATATGCATAATTATAAATAAAAATTATCATAATAACAATAATATATGCCATACATCACAGGATTCCATAGGAATTTTTCCTTGTGTGGAAATCTGTTCCTTTGGTTTACTTTCTTGCATGCTTTACAATACTCTATTCTTAACTAACAATTCTCTAGGCCTCTAGGATTACTTTTACTCATTCAAAGGATAAAGCCAAAGATAGGAGCAGGACCAAATCCCTCCTTTCACAGCTGCTTTGCAAGAAATCTGCAGGAAATTTAGGTGAGCCTGAGGTTTCATAAATTTGCCCTGAGTGTCAGATAAATTTGCTTTTGTGGCATTTCTAAGGCCAGCTGCCAGCATAAGAAGCATCACTGCTCTGATGAACCTTCTTATTTTATGAAAGAATATGAAACAAGCAAATAGGCAAAACCCAAAGTCAAACAAATTAAAAGCCCTTCTTAAAGTTCAGTAAATCAACTTTTCCTAACTTTAAAGATGCTTTCCTTCCTTCCTTCCTTCCTTCCTTCCTTCCTTCCTTCCTTCCTTCCTTCCTTCCTTCCTTCCTTCCTTCCTTCCTTCCTTCCTTCCTTCCTTCCTTCCTTCCTTCCTTCCTTCCTTCCTTCCTCCCTCCCTCCCTCCCTCCCTCCCTCCCTTCCTCCATTCCTTCCTTCCTTCCTTCCTTCCTTCCTTCCTTCCTTCCTTCCTTCCTTCCTTCCTTCCTTCCTTCCTTCCTTCCTTCCTTCCTTCCTTCCTTCCTTCCTTCCTTCCTTCCTCCCTCCCTTCCTTCCTTCCTTCCTTCCTTCCTTCCTTCCTTCCTTCCTCCCTTCCTTCCTTCCTTCCTTCCTTCCTTCTTTCCTTCCTTCCTTCCTTCCTTCCTTCCTTCCTTCCTTCCTTCCTTCCTTCCTTCCTTCCTTCCTTCCTTCCTTCTTTCCTTCCTTCCTTCCTTCCTTCCTTCCTTCCTTCCTTCCTTCCTTCCTTCCTTCCTTCCTTCTTCCTTCCTTCCTTCCTTCCTGGTGATGCTTATTCTTTCCCTCATTAACAAGTGGGTACTTCATTTCTTCCTCAGCTTCATGTATTTTAGAACAAGCCAGGACATAAGCCAACACCAGACCAAGGAGTGCTCTTTGTTCATTTTTACAAGTTAAAGAGGAGTTCTGTGAGACTGTAAGTGGGAATATGGGTCTAATAAGGAGTCACCTCCAAAGTCAAGACTACAGGAGTTTTAGCTGCTAACTTCATGTAAGCCAAAGACAGTGCTGTTCAGAGACTCCAAATCTCTCAAAACCAGTAACATTTTCAACACTGGGCCTAAGGGTATAGGCTTGGCTGTAGGCCCTGCTCCAGTTGACCTGCTTAGGTATTACTCCTGTGACCACAGCTAGGGTATACAAATGTGCTGAATTCAACACTGGGCAGCTAGGCTCTGTGGTATCACAGCTCTAGTATTACTTGTGCTGGATCTCCATTAACCTGAGGATCTTCATGTCTTGTTTTGCACAACATAGAGGCATTTTTTTTATTGAGCAACATACTTTAAGTTAGCTACTGTTCCTTCAGGAAAGTGATACTGCGGTCCATGTAGATGTGAAATGATGTGTATGATCTGTGAAACTTCCTTCAAAATTGATTACGCTGTGCTCAGCAGAGATAAAACAAAGCAAAAAGAGTATCAGGATTATTAGTAAAGGGTTTGGTACAAGTTGGAAACTCCATTGTACTACAGTGTAAATTCAAATCTTGGATACTGCATTCCTTTCTGATCATCCCAACTCAAATGTACTTAGCTGGATTACAAAAGTCTCAGAGAAACTAAATCAGATGGGCAGTCTTCCAGAATCCATGAATGCTGCGATTTCTGTCTGGTTCTTTGTAATAAGGTCTTTCCTCCCACTGAGACCAGCTTTACGTCAATTGTAATTACATTCTTCATTTAAACCATTAATAATATCCATATTGTTCTCTGTCTCCCCATTTTTGGATATTGGTCTCCATATGACGAAAGATTAAGCAGCCTAGGAACTCTTCAGTTTGAAAAACTTATGACTAAGGGGAGCTGTGAGAAAAGCTTACAAAATGATGACTGGCATAGTATAGATGATGAATAAAGGATTATTATTTAGGTTTTGTTATTAAAAACAAAACAAAACAAAAACTAGAGAATACCCAGTCATAGGAATATTCAAAAGATTTCAAACAATATGTAATTAAGTTATAGATCCAATTGCCAGAGTATTGCATGTTTAAGATTAATAGATTTGAAAAAAAAAAAAGCTAAAAGAAAATAGTTCTGTCAATGGCTGTTAATTATGGTGATCCCAACCCAATTTCCCAGAGACATGGTGAACAAATATGCTTTTAATGTTATGCTCATATATGCCTAAATACGATCTCTACTGTAGCCTATTGTGAACAATGTATTTCCCAAGGGTGTTTCAGCTAAATTTAATACAGAATAAGTTAAATTTAAAAGGAATCAGCCCACTACAAGCTCCAATATAAAAACAGACATACAAAACCGCATACACAATTTAATTTTAATTCTCAAAGAATTACAATATGTCTAGGTTTAAAGTGGGAAAGAGTTTCCATCTTGATTTCAGTTTTTCTGTGGTTTTTTTAGGATTTGTGATTGTTGGTTTTTTGGGGTTTTTTTTGGTAGACCGCCTTGCCTTTTCTTTGTATAGTTCTTGTAAAACATTTTAAGTTTGCTGTCCTTCCTATTAACAGCAATGAAGATTTTCTATTTCATTCAATGGCTTTGGATCAAGAACTTGCTAACAGTGTAAGAATTTCATTTTTTGTCTTGAGAATCCCAGAATCATGAAATGTTCTTTCAGTTCTTACCAGCTACTACTGATAATTTTGGGTTATGTCTCAATCAATGAATAAATCATGTTTCTGCAAGCAGGAAAAATAATATGTGGTACTTAGCATGCACCTAATGGTAGAAACAGATATAGCCAGACATTCAGTATGTAAACTAAACAGAAAATATACACAAACACTAATTTAAGGACCCTGGCTAATGTTTATTCAAGCTGTGAAAATATTTGTCATTCAGAAACAATACAAAAATAAAAAGGAGGAAAAAGATGTTTAAATATTAATTACATGCTGAATAGAATGTAGAGAGATAGTTCACGGAAACTGGTTTCTTAGTGAATGGTATATTCATTTTCCAGAAGGCCTTTATACATACCAATGAAATAGTAATAGCCATCACAAAGGTATGTACCTTAGAGATCATTTTTTCACTCTCACCTTATAACAGTAATAACAACCTTCAGGGTCTCTACCATAAGCATTTCTAAGATGCTTATCATCCTGATATGCATGTACTTGTTATCCGACCTTGTCATGAAGCATTTAGAAATGTGTAGAAAAGAGTAAAATCATCAGAACGGTTTCCTGGGAGTAATGACTAGCTACATTTATTTCCTTCCTTGTGATCAATGAGCCCCAGGAAATACCTTATAACTCAATTGCTATTGTTTAATCTGCAAGTGAACTTACTCCATCCTGCCTCCTGCCAAGATCCTGATGTATTAGGGGGCAGCTGTTGTATCAAGTGGCTATATTTAATCTTAACAGAGACATGAGAAAGATCCTGGGTTTGTCCCTGGACAATTAGTATCAGATCATGATCCATCCCCTCCACCAGATTGATGAACACATCCATCCAAGTTTGTTCCTGCCTCCTATAAAACTTGTAGATATAGGACTCTTCCTCCACCATCTCAATCATCCAGTTTCTTCAACGGATGTCTGTCATCCAGAAGTATACAGTAGGTCCATAAATTAGATCACTACATGATATAATACAGTGAATTTAGCAGAAACTTCTTCCCTGCTGTGGTTTGTACTGATAGCTTTCTGCTCAGTTGTTTTATGTGTCAATAGAGGTGCTGGGCAGGCAGAGGGGCTGTACCACTGCTCAGGGATCTGTGAGTGTGTGTGTGTGTGCTTGTGAACCTGGAGAGTGTGGTGTGTGTGCTGCACTGGGGACCTTCTGCCTCTGCCAGCCCCAGAGGAGGAGGGGACGTGGCTGCCTGTGCCTGTGTCTGGTGTAAGACCTGAAAGTGGGGGCTGCTGGGGGCAGTGTCTTTTCTAAGGCCATCTCTGTGACCGACCCTCTCTGCGTCCTCTGTGTGTGTGTGTGTGTGTCAGCCTCACTGCTGGTTGAAGGGACAGCAGCAGACATACCCCTCAGCCTGGACAGAGACTCCGGGTTTCTGTGCACAGCGGATGGGCAGAAGATGCTGGAGGTGGTAGCCACTTATGCCTTAGCATTAAGATAGTGGGGTTTGAAAGATAATCTGGTATGGGTGCATCCTAGTTAAACTTAGACTACTCATTTCTGCACTGAAATCCTCTAATCCTCTGTCATGAAGGACTGGAGAAATATAAGCCATTCCAGAGGCTGTTCCAATCACTGGAATCAATTGAGTTAAGCTTAACTGCAATGTGGAATAAATATTATGATTACAGCTGTTGCTAGCAGTACTGACGACAGAGACGGAGATCCTATTTATGCAAATAGCTGCCATGTATTAATTGATCAATTAATAAATTAGTACTAATAAATTACATGTTAATATTGGAATATAAATGTTTATAGACACATTAATTAATTGGATCCTGAGCTTAAGGGTTCTCATAGACCTTGTTTTCAAATACGTCTCTCTATAGAGCTACTTATTCCCCCAACACCACATATAGGTATCCTGATTTCAGCTGGGATAGAGTTAATTTTCCTCTTAGTCACTGGTGCAGTGCTGTGTTTTGGATTTGGTGTGAGAACAATGTTGATAAGACACTGATGTTTTGAGTTGTTGCTGGGTAATATTTATATTAACTCAAGGACTTTTCAGTTTCTCAGGCCCTGCCAGCAAGAAGGCTGGAGTGGCACAAGAAACTAGGAGGGGACAAAGCCAGGACAGGTGACCTGAACTAGCCAAAGAGGTTTTCCACACCATGGGACATCATGTTCAGTATATAAATGGGGCGGTGAGGTGGGGTGGGGTTTGCTGAGGTCTGCTGATCATTGCTCAGGGACTGGCTGGGCTTCAGTCAGCTGGGGGTGAGTAGCTGTATTGTGCATCAATTGCTTTCTTTCCTCCCTTCCCTTTGGATTTCATTCCTCTCCCCTTAACCTTTCTTTTCATTATAACTATTACTATTATTATTATTGGTTTTATTTTATTTCAATTATTAAATTGTTCTTATCACAACTTAATTTTTACATTCCTTTCTGATTCTTCTCCCTATCCCTCTGTGGGGGGAGTGAGCAACCGTGGCTGCATAGTATGCAGTTATCAGCTGGGGTTAAACCACAATGATAGACTAAGTCATGATGTAAAGTAGTACAAACAGTATTAATTCAGAGACAAAAAGTCTGAGATATTTTAAGTTAAACTTCAGGGCCATATTTTCTTCAAATGCAGAGTGGAATATAAATCAGCAAAGAATTTGTTACTGGGATTTCTGAAAAGGCCAAGTGTGGAAAATGTGAACATGTTAACTCCTCATATAAAAGGCTTTTCTATCACAATCAGGCAAAATAAGTGGACTGCATGGCTGATATCTCAATGAATTCAGTTTGGTCTCATCCAATTGCTTATTTAATTCTTAGACATGGCAAGCAGTTTAAAAGCAAATTAACATTGTGTCATTTCTGTTTCACAAAACTTGAGTCAGGCAAATTGCCCTCCAGGTGTGTCCTGAATAACATGTTGGCTGATTTGCTTCCAAAGGAAATTAGTGATCTATGCTGCTTGAGAATATTATTTGTAATGCAATGAAATCTTTTCAGACAGATACTGATTTGAACACCAAAATGAGCAGTCACCATTCACAACAGTTATTGTATTTACCCACTTCTAAGAGAATTATGACGTGACTTCATTTTCAGGGTTGGTACAAATAAAAAATATCCTAACCAAACCTCCTATTTCCTTTATTTCTTCCCTTTATTTCCTTCTTCACAGCACACACAGTTGGTAAAATCCACACACGTTTTCAGGGTTGAATCTTTTGGCTTGTTTTACCATCTGTGCCTAACTAACTACATAAAAGTAACGTGTAATTCTGGCATGTTGTGAAGGATTTGATACTACTGGCAAGTGGGACAGCATACACCAGCAGAGCAATTTGAGGCAGACTGTTTCTCTTTCACTGGTGGCTACACCACCCTACACATTTTGTCGTGCCTCATTTCCAACGAGGTAAACACCAGTGGCATGAGCAGAACCTGTGTAACACTGACTGCAACATGGTAAATATAATGTAGTTTGGGGGGATTTTTTTCTCAAAGGGGATTATTTCTCAAAGATATGCATCTGGGTGGGATTAATTGCCCTTTCTGGTTGCCTGTGTCTCTCCACAATGCCTCACCTAGATTCATTGCTTAATTTTTCCTTAAAATGTGAAACAAATTCCACCCAACAAAGGAAAAAAAATATTATTTTAGATTCAGGTAAAATCAATTGTATAGGCACCACAAAATATAACTCTACATCTTCCAAAGCAAGTATAGATAGCTTTTTGAGTAACAAATCAAGACCGGAAAACTAATTCACTAGTTATGATATTCATTTTAAAGTTACTCATATAACTCCATTTGTGGATATGCTAGTAGCATAAAATCAATGACATTAGAAGAAGCTTATCTGGACTCACATAAGGAGCTGGATAGGAAGTTAAGAAAGTGAAGGATGAAACTGCTGTGTTGGCAGGGAAATAATGTACTTTGAAACCAGCATTTTAATAGCATGAGTATGTATCAAGAGAGTTCCTCTTGGGAAGAGTGCACTTCACGATAACCAGTGCAGGTGCAGCAGGGCGCTGGCCTTCATGTACAAACCAGGGCTAGCCCTTGGTTCTGCTTCCCAAAGGGGTGTGAACGACTATGCAACACCAATATCTGGCAAATGTTTGTCACATCAAAAGGTGAAATGCTCTTTTCATCACAAACAACGTATGTGATTAACCTCTGAACCAGGCTAAGGTAATTTCAGGGTGGGAACATTATTAGAATGTAATTTTCAAGTTTATTTACACAGAATCTCACTGTGTATTTTGAAGTAGAGTTTTCAGATGAGAACTTTGCTTATCACATGTTAAATAAATGGATTTTTGGAAGAGCAATGTATCAATTTTTATCAATATGGAAGTGTCTGTACCAATTGCTCACATGGACCAGAAAGAAAAAAACCTGAATCATCTTAGCCTATTTAGACTGAGCTTCTTATAACTTGATTCACCTACTGTACTAAAGTAGACAAATTTATCTGAAAAAAACTTTAACCTTGTAGCAATAAACAGTTGAAAAATAGACTGGTAAAGAAGGTGATTGGTACTTAGTAAAGCCTCACACAAATAAAAAGAGTTGTAGAGATGATTCCTTTTAGTACAGATTTGCTTTATACACAATTAATTGACTCCAGTTAACCAGACTAAAAAGCTCTGTATCTGTTTTAGGCTGTGAAATGGTAGGAGTGCATTCCAGACGAGTATAACAGAAAAGGGGTATTAACACTGAAAGTGTTAAAAGTATCTTAGAAAGGAGGTGAAAGTCATAATTTATAATCTCTTTTATAACTGTGTAAAAGGTAGATAACACTGCTTTTCCACATCAAATTATTGTGTAATGAAAATCCCCTGATCAGTTCAAATGGAATTCTTCATTAAATACAAGTTGATCATGAAATCTTCTGGTGTGTAACCTATGACTGCATGTGATTTTTATGAAATTTATAATCTACTTTTGCATATGTAGAATGTTTTCTGAAATTTTCAATACCTAACCTGGCTCTCCTATCCTGTGACTTACAAATGCAATCAGCAAATACATAACTGATGCAACAAAAAATGGCATTGACACACTGTATATAGCAATCTAGTACAAGATAATAAGAGGTATAAAGTTGTCATTTCAATTTATACATGTTAATGGATGTTAGAAGCATCTGCTGCCTTCAGCAGCTCCAGACCTGGGGATTCCTCCCACCCAGCCACCATGCCCAGCCCGTAGACCTTCGGGTCTCCATCCAAGACCAATGGATGCAGCTGCTACTTTCCTGTTTGCAGGTTCAACCAGCAGTGAGGCTGAATGTGTCTCACACACCACACAGAGAGAGGACTTGGACAGGGTCAATCACACAGACAGACACAGACAGCGTGCTGCCTCCAGCAGCCCCCACGTTCAGGACTCACAGCAGACACAGGCAGCCACGTCCCCTTCTCCTCTGGGGCTGGCAGAGGCAGAAGGTCCCCAGTGCAGCGTACACACCACACTCTCCAGGTTCACAAGCACACACACACACACTCACAGATCCCTGAGCAGTGGTACAGCCCCTCTGCCCACCCAGCACCCCTGCCTGGATCCCAGCCACCCTTATCTGCCCCACAGGTCCCTGGCCCACGGGCTGCTCCCACTGGATGCTTGCTGCAAGCACACAACACTCACACACTCATCCCACAGGCACCCCACACTTGTGGGTCCCTGCAAATACCAGCATGAACCCTCCACCTGCCTGATTCCCCTGCCAGGACTTGGAGCCTCCTGCTTGTCAGCTGATCCAGCTTGGAGTTTGCTAGCAAGTCCACACAAACACCCTATGCACACCCGGTTCAGGGCAGGTACAGACATTCCCCCCAGCAGCCAGCACCTGGCCCATGGGCTGTGACCTGCCGTCCTGACTGACTGCTGTTGCTGAGCCCCTTACTTGCCTCACTCACAGCCACCCCCCTTTGTTGCTGGTTTTTGGGACACATACCATTCCCACCCCAGCGGCTGGAGGCTAAAGACCCCACTGGCTCCAGCAGCTGATGCCACAGGTCAGAGGTGCCCACAGTCAGACCAGGGGGTCTGAATCTGGAAGCTGGCACCCAGTCCCCTCAGACACCAGTCTACCCAGCAGCTGGCACTGAGCCACCGAAGCACTGACACACACAGGATGGGGAGTAAGATTACTTGGAGAGCTCGTTAAGGGAAGACTTAGTAAGAACACAGGACAGACTGCAGTGATCATGTGCAGGGCTTCCCTAGACATGCATGCTCCAGCCCTGTTTTACAGCTGACCTACCCCTTTTATACCACCTTCTGTCTCTTCCTCCCATTTGCTCCTCTTCAATCTCCTTTCCCTAAACTTTTCTTAGTAAATTTTGACTAGTCCCACAGCCCCTTCCTGGCATATCCCAGTTCTTCCTGTTCCTCCTGTTTCCCCCCTTTTTATCAGTTACCAAGGCCAGGCTGGCCCTCTCCAAAGTTGTGCCTGCAGTTTCTAAATGGCTCATCAGTCAGTGATCAGAAATTATTGGGGATTTTGCCTCTGTTAACCCTTTCTCACTGGTTTTCTGCCTCTGTGTGTTATCACACACACCCCCACAAACACACAAGCCCCCACCCCTTTACTTACTATTCCCTCTTGAATGGAAAATGTCCTTTATCAGATAACCTGAAGCTGATGCTCACACATTCTATACACTTTTAGAGTAATAATTGTATATTTTGTTCTAGGCAGGAGAAATGTATCCCTAGACATAGAAAAAGGATCCAAAGGATCTGAAATATTTTGTCACAAATATAATCTGACAACATATTTCCTATTGTCCAGATCAGCAGTTGGATGCTGCTTCCATCAGTAAAAACTTTGTTGATTTATACAACCTGAGGAAACACTATAGAATATGTCTTAAAGTAGAAAATGATAAATCAATGTACTTTACCTATTGTCTGGTATAAGGTCACTTTGACTTCCTTATTATAGAAGGAAGGTGGTTAACTTAATGGCTCTGAAAATGAGTAACTTTATTATAGCAGCAGTGTAAGACCTGTGAGATTAAATTTGTAATTATACTGTGTCAAATACATTTAGATTTCAATTATTTTGAAAAAATGTTTTTTTACACTAGAAACATATCATTATATTTCCTATTATTACATGTTTTACTGAGGTCCTCAACTGAAAATTTTTAATTTGAAGAAAATGTTTAAAAGTAGACCTTCTGTTTTCACATCGCACCAGCCTTCGGTAGGATAATGTAAACCACTGTGACATAATGCAATGTAACATTTAATGTAACACTGTATCACTAAAGAGTAGTCAAAGTTAGTGTAAAGTTACCAACAATCTTCAACAAAAAATAGGCTATATAAAGATTATACATACCTGTCCTGCCAGAAGAGAAACCAGTTAAAGTTAGACTACCTCTTCCGGTTGAAGCCCATGAATTAATTCTGGCTACACCCTCTGCATATTTAAGAAAGTGCTCAAGAGGTTTATAAAATGGCATTTAACTCTATGTACAATTGTAGTAACTCATGCAAAACTAAGAATTTAACAACATACCAGTATGCTTGGCTTCTCTAAGGCAGACACTCCAGGATGACAGCAGGATTTATACCTGGTTACTATGGTGTCTTCAGATATCTGACCAGCTCTTACTTGTACAGTCGTTGGTTCAGTACCTTACTATTAATATCTAGTTTTAATTTAGATACCTGGCTGAGAACTCATTAAGTTAAACTTAGACCTTAGGAGTTTTAATTCTATTGCTTCCTATATTGTCATTACTGAAAATAACCAGTACGGTTTTCCATTGCAGTACTTATGGCACTGGGAAATTCTATGGAAAACAAGGAAATTATTTATTTTATAAATATAAGCTAAATTCATGGAAGGGGTACAAATAATTCATTCATATATTTTAATGTGATATTATATTATAGAAGTAAATTCAGATAAATTCTCTACGAGAAGGTCCCAGGACCCAAACCAATGTATCATGATATCGGAAAAAATGAATTTCAGTCTACTAGCTAGGTATCTGCACTGCAGTTAAATAAGACAAAAGACCAGCTGTAACAAAACACATGCATATCATAAATACATGTTAATCTGGGATAATAATAAATAATTACTTTGTGACACAGCTACATTCAGTAGCATGGCAAGTAGGAGAGAGCTATAGTTCATTATTAGATGAAACTGCAATGAGGGCCAGCACTGTTATGCATTCCTAGATTAAGACATACATTTGTAAACATCTCAGCTTTGACCAAGCTCAGAGTAAATGAATGTAAAAAATCAAGAATATTTCCAGTGAGCATTGTAGAAAATTGTGCCTATATTTGCTGCTTACCTAGAACACACCAATCTGGTAATAAATGTATCCCAGGAAATAAAGACACAGCATATCTTATACCATTATCTGTGAGTCAAACATTTTATTGTCTGTGTATAGACAGACATACGTACATATAATATAAACATACACATACACACACATATATACATACTTATAATACAAAGAAACACAAATTATGTACGCTTGTGTGCCTATATACATATAAGAAATACATTTATAGATAGGTAGGTAGATAGACAGATATTTACAGGAATATGGCCCAATAATAGATTCTCAGCTAGAGATCCAAAGAAACAAATTTCAACTTTGTAACATTGTAAAGAAAGAGGAAATGATGCCTAGAGGTTATGTGTGCCATATTACTCCTTTTTGAATCTCTGGTTACTCAGCATGCTACTTACCCTGCTCAGAAACTGTAATCTTAAACAGTAGGAGACTTTTAGGTTTGTAACAGAAATAGAAATTAAAGTATGAATATATATCGCTAGAAGGAGAGCAAGACAGAGAAAAGAGCATCCACTGTTTTAGGAATTATGAAGTGCAATAGATAGGATAGCTATGATTCCTGAACAAGTACTACATAGGGTACAGGTAGATTATTAGAAGAGTAAGCTTAAGTTCTCTGTTGTAAAGAGGACAATTCCCTGACAGCTTACATCCATAATGGCATTTCTCTTGAAGATTAGGGGCACATCATTTTCTCTTCCTATTCAGTCTACCTGTCTTGTGTACTGGACATAAACATAGACAAAAAACTTTATTATTCTCTCTGCATCTACTCTGTCAGCAGGAACAGTAACATTTTGTCAAGAAATGTACTTAAATGACCACAGTAATATTACCTGCAGTTTACTGTTAACCGTTTCTTCTTACTTTTAAAATTCTTAATTTCTAATCAGACTTGAAAATATAATTTTATATACAGACTTTGCCTGCTGGTAAAACCAACACATATTCCTGCTGAGTGTTACACACACTCATTCAGGTTAAAGAAGCACAAATGCATAAGCCACATTAACTTCCCTTTAGGTTTTCCGTAGAAGGAAGCCAATATAAATCACTTATTGCAACCAGGAGACAGAAAAGCTGAAAAAGGATTTATTTTTATTCCTGTTCCCTCAAAAACAGATACAGTAACAATGAAGCAGGTTTTCTGTTAACAGGTTTTGAGGGTATTGTAAAGAGTTGAGTAGGTGACTCCGAACTGTCCCCAGTTTTACTTCTCCAATCACATTGGATAATCAGATGGGTAGGGTTTTTTTGTTCATTTTCCAATATGAAGGTCAAAAAAAAAAAAAAAAAGACATCTTAAACATCTCTTTTGCATTTATCTTAATGGTAAATCAGGCTAGTGCTCACACTCAGCCCCTAACTCTCATTTTTAACCCATTGTATGCATTGTTTCCTTCCTTTTTTACAGTTGAGAGGAAAGAAGTGGGAGGAAGAAAAAAAATCAGATGCAATCTTTTCCTTTAAATGTATTGCAAGTTGAAGTGGTTCAAATTACTGGTCTTTTGAACACCACGGAGAACATGTGGGTATCAGAGACAGTGCAGTGGTGACCTGTGGTGTCTGCAAAATGCTCAGCAGTAGGGGTTCTGGGTTTGATTTCTGTGAGAGCTGTAGTCTTAGTCTGACCACCCCACTCTGCACATCTAAATCAGTTTAAGGAGCATTGCAGTGTCTTGTTTTTCTCCTGTTGGTACTCTGCCATATCTGCTAGCTAAGGGATGTCACAAAGACACCTCAGATGGTACTAAATGCTTTTTTGTAATCAAATAACCCAGACTCTGGTCTTTTAGCTCATCATTTATATGGCACTTTTCATTTTTTCATGCCTTACCTCAAATATATTCCTGTCAAGAGTTTGACCAAGACTCATCAGCTATGTGCCCTGATTCATATCAACCCTTTTATTTTCTTCTGGCACCTGAATTTAGTGCTATGAAAGCAATTCAAAGGAAAAAAAAAAATATCAACACCCCTCTTGCCCCCATTCTTTTCTAAAAAGAAATAAAAATATTGGGAGAATTTGATGTTTTTAGGTGCCTAGAGAAGCAAAACAGCTGGTGGGCCAAGGCTAGAGTCAGATAAACTCTCTGTTTTGACCCTATCAGACTTTTTAAAGGCATTTGAAACTTGCTGGAGCTGAGTGTCTTGATTACTGTCAAGAACAAAGAAAATAGCAAAACAGCAAAAAACCTATATAACACCAAGGGACAGGAATAAGATCTAAGAAAAATAAAAGAACAAAACACTTCTGACAGGTATTGTTGTCAAAAAACCCCCAACAGATAACTGTGGAAAATAGTAGAAAAGTTCACAAGATGAATGAACATGAGTTCTACATCACTGAAAACAGTCTGCAATACAGTATGCATAGTATAGGGAAAGCATCAATATATTGTTGATAAACCCAAATTATTCTTTAAATGGGAAAGAGAAAAACCAAAATTATCCTTAAAATGGGAAAGAGAAAAAAAAAAAAAAAAAAAAAAGAGCAGTTTCTTGTCATTAATTTTGCTTTTAAAAACTATAGGTATTTATTTGAAGGTAACTGTAAAGAACTGAAGTTGGGGTAATAACAACACCACAACAAAACAAGAAGAAGAAAAGGAGAAGAAAAGGAGAAAGAGAAAAGAAGAAGAAGGAGAAGGAGGAGAAGGAGAAGGAAGAGAAGGAGAAGGAGAAGAAGGAGAAGGAGGAGAATAATAAAAATTTTGCCTAAATTTTTGTTACTCAAGGGACTAATCCTTCTGCATTAAAGACAGTTTTTAGTTACAAGACATGCATGTGGGATTCTCTTCTGACCTTCTGCTGTTACCCTGGTACAACATTTGGTGTCATATATTTCAGCAATCATCTTGCGTACACTAGACCATTTCCAAACCCCCACATTATTAAGCCTGTTGTATTAGATGTTTTGTTGCAAAGTGATTTTTATCGCAACTCATTCTAAAACACTTTGATAAAATCTTTTCCACACTCGTCAACAGCGGGGAGGCTTCCAGACAAGGCCTTATTTAAATAAGATGTGGAAATACAGTTGAAATTCCAAGAGAGTGTAATGACAATTATTAGGTTGAGAAAACAGTCTGAGTAAAGACAGTTTGAAAGAACTGGATTTTTGATGTCTAGAGGTTGGAAGACAGGAAAGCAATACTCAACCTTTTAAAAGCAAACAGATAAGAAGGAGATTGACCAACATTTTCTGAGGTGAGAAGAAGCATCCAGCTTAATTTGCAATACAACATTTACATTTAGTATTATATTAAAAAAAGGCAGTAACAAACACTAATCAGCTTTGTCCTGATTGTCTAGGTTAATTCCTGGGTGTGCTAAAAATGCCTTCATAAATAAAACTTTCAGCTTTATATTTCTATAAGTTCATGACACATAAGCGTTCACAAGTTCAAGTGAACAAGACTTCTCAAACTTATAAAGGAATAAAAAGTGTATTTTTCTCATAAGGAAAAAGTATTAGGTAGTATCACAAGATAGAAGTATTGAATACACACATACTGAGACTATTTTTTATATTCTATATTATTATTATTTTACCAATATTAATACTTATTATTATTATTTTACACTAACTCAGAGACATAGTGCTAATGTACCTGTGAAACTTCTACTCTGTCATTGAGATAAAGACCATGTAATGCCACTTGAGAAGATCTAGGCTATCAAGCCTGGCCACCAGTTGGTTTGTTTTACAAATTTTTCAAGACATATCGTTTAATTTATGTTGACCTTCTCATATCATGCTATCAACCTTTTTCTTGAACTTACATTTTACCTTAGGAACTTAATGTAGTTACCGCTGTTGTTTTGGCTTTTGTTAAAAGGCTGATTTTTCATGACATAGAAAAAACAATTAGAGATAAATGGAAAAGCAAATCTGCTTTTAGATACTTTGAGGTACAAAAAGACCTAGTTTTGACTAATGCTGGTACAACAGACTTGTCCCAGACAGTTCAGTGATAAAATATTTTGTATTTTTAACATTAAAAACCCCCACAACCTAAACTGTTTTTCAAGAGCTTTGGAAGATGTCCACAGATTTTTCTGGCTTTTGGCCAACAGGACAATTATAATAGATACAGATAGGTTTCAGAATTCAAACTACTACCTAGACAGTAATTGTTTCTTTACTGTATATAAGCTATTTCCATGTACACCTGTGCATATATGTATGTATTTACTAAATGCCCTGAAACTAAACAGGAGTATAGGCTACGAAGCATGGAATGTCTGTCCAAGTCTTACGTTTGGTTCTGATAGCCATGTAAAAAACATTCTATATAACACAGGTAACCAACCTTCCTTCCACATTCCTCCCTCCTTCTCCCCTTCCTTCCTTCCTCTCTTCCTCCATCCCTGCCTCCCTGCTTCCCTCCTCTCTCTCTTCTACTCTTTCTCTCCCTTTCTCTTTTGCTGTTATTCTCTTTCTTTCTTCCACTCAAATAATATTAAGGACTTTGAGCCTTTACATACGATTCTTACAACAAAATGAAGCGTAACACAGAAAGCAGATATTTGTAGGCATAAGGAGGCATAGGCAGAAATCTGAGTTGTTCAGTTATCAGTAATGGCAACTTCTATTATGTGAAAACAGTGCAAGCATTATAGTCTCAGAGCTTTTACAGATATAATCTGATAAATCTAGATGTGATATTTCAAGACACTGATCTCCCAGACATTACTATCCTTTTAGAACACTTGGCAGAATAGGACACGTACTTTATTTCTATTCTTTTCTCTTGTAAGCCTTTACAGTTCAGTTCATATTGCTGAATATCACAGTTCATATTCTAAATTATTATATGCAAAGATTGCTAACAGCTTACATTTTAATTTCTGGATTTTTCAGATGTGTCTCACAATTCAGAAATACTCTTATGCAACTTGGTGTAGTCAATAGCAACATATAAAAATGTGTGTCATCAGAAGCAATGTGGTTTGTCTTTTTCTTTTTATTTTTTTAAATCATATTCTAGATCAGGAAGGCTAATACCTAAATTTCAGATGTTTATGAAGAGGAATTTTACTTTCAGTTACTGATGATGGGATTTATTTCACCTAAATTTAGGGTGGAATTCATCACACCTAACTTTAGGTATAGACATCTGCCTCTGAGAAAGGTGTCTAGACTTTCTTTATAGGTAATGGAAAACTGGTCAATGGACTCAATGGAGTCTAGAGAATGGTTCATATCTCACCTAAGGTAACGGATTCATCTGACCAAATATGACTGCCTACTTTAGGATGAGATCAATTGCTTTCCAGATCCCATTGACTGTATTGACTGGATTTTCATTTATTGTAATGAGAACATTAATATCTACATTTTAGTGACCTACAATAAGTGAGATTAATTCCTCTCACAGAGGCTCAGTGCAGCTGGCCAGCATCTCGTGACATCTGACAGACCCTAAGTATCATACTTAGACTTCAGATAATCCTGAACAAGGAATTATCTATGTCTCCCAAAGGGTCTGTTTTGTATCAGTCAGCCTTTTGCAGTTCTCTGGAGTATCTCAGCATTAGATGCCAAAGATGGAGTGACTAAAACCATAATGGTTTCCTCTAGATACTCATCTAGGAGTAAACATCCCAAGTTCCCTTTATGTTATCAGAGAGAAATAGACGAATAATAACAAAGATTCTACCTAGTCTTATTCAATGAATATAAATCAGTTAATATGTGCCTTAATTTATTAGCTGAGATAGTTCCCTCTTTCTGTTTGAAGCACCTAGTGACAGTATTGCTTTCCCATTTATTTTAGTTAAAATGTGTATATGCAGGCATATGAACTTTCTGATAAGCAGAATGATGCTGGAAGCTTCTGATTACTTTATGGGTATAAACTCAGTCAATGCTATTTTTATGCAATGTAAGGTGTACTCTGTACCTACCCTGTTAATAGTATCCATTCAGAAAAGCAATTGTTAGCTTCTAAACCAAACAATTTGGAAAGACTTCCACCTACTCAACTTAAAACTAATCCCCTCTAAACTCAGTTATAGCCACTTTGAATCACTGAAACTAAGACTCTAGCAGGCCACATTTAGTCTTCTTATATAGCTAGGGCATGATGATAACTACTCTGTTTTTCAGTTAAAACTCATGAAATAATATGTGGGAGGTGTAGCAGGTACCAGTACGCTGCCTGTGTTACATGATGACTAGATGATTTAGTCATCTTGGAGAGATACATTATGATATTGCAGGAAAAACATCTTAAGGGTTCAAAACCTGACAAGATAGTTTGAATGAGCTTTGTGGAATGAAAGGGGTTAGAAGTCATGCAGTATTTTTCCCAGCACTCATAGTATCGTACTGTCACCATTGGTGAACTCTAGTTTCATTTTGGAATAAATTGGTTTTTTACAAAGCTAAATAATAAGCTAAGGCATATGCATTGTGAATGGTCTGACAGTATGCAGCTTTGTCCACATAACAAGACCTGTTTCAAATCATAGACGAGACCAGGGTCACAGCTACATCCCATTTGCCACTACATCAGGCCATGGCATTGGCTGTTAAGCCTGGAAAAACTCCAACTGTGCAGGTTCCATAAACCTCCAGGCAAGCTGCTCCAGTTCTGCGTTAGTGTGCTAATGTTTTTTTAAAAATGTCCAGTTTGAAACTCTCAAGCCACAAACAGTGACCGTATTTGTCTCCCACTGTGGAAAAAAAGGGCTCATCCATCTCTTTAACTTACCCTGATGTTGCTGTAAGAGGCCATCAGATTTCTTCTCTTCATAAGCCTAAAGAAGACAAACTCCCACACACCCTCTTTTGACAGTATAGAAATATTTGTGCTTGATTATAGAGGTTTAAACCATATATGTATCTGAAAAAAGGGAAAAAAAGTCAGGAAGTTGATAAGAAAAAAATTACTGCACAGAACTGAAAGATATTAAGAAGAGCTGGAAAGGATACATAAAATGGATTATAGTGACACTTGAGTGTTCTTTTTCTTCAAGGCAGATTTTCTTGTTCAAGATGTGGAATTCTAGAATGGTACCTAGGAACTATTTTTGCAAACACTTATAATTGTTCTTATCAATTGGATTACTTGCATAACTAAAAATCTTTAAAAAATATATAGTTGAATGCTAAAGTTAATGATAAATTTTTATTTTAATTTTTAGTAGTTGTTTTAACTTGTTTCAGAATGTTCCAACTATATTATTAATTATAAATTAGAAAATAGTGGGTTGTATAATTACTTGATTCTTTAAAAAATAATTACATTTCAAAAGAGAAGAAAATATGGTGATGTCTTGTTGCAAATCTAGTAATTTAGAAGTTTTGAAATAGAAAATTAAACAATTGGATATTCTGGCACACATTTATTTTTTTGTTACCTTATGTTATGCTTAAAGATTATATAAATGATACACTAAGGGCTGTCCTTGACTATTTAATCTTCTCATCTTTCCCTTTCTTCTTCCTGGTTCTCATAAGTACCAGTTGGAAGAGCATTACTGAGAGCACAAAAGATTTCAGCTTCATTCTGTCACTTTTGGAGTGTATTGTTAATCTGCACTATAAAGTTGGAAAACATACTTTAGAGAAAATATTCTTTACCCTCTCAAATAGTGCAGAGGCAGTCCACATTGTAGTTTTAAACAGTTTAACAGTCAGTCTCAAATAAGGGCTGAACTATAACAATTATTTGTCTGCTCTTAGTAATTTCAAATTCTGACAGTATTCAGTTTAACACTATTTTGTTGCAGTGCCAAGAAAATTAATTTAATTTGGTTGTTCAGCTAATACCCAACAACTAGTTAAAACACTATAACTTTATTGTCTCTCTGAGCCTTTTGGTTTTGGCTTCATCCTTTCTAACTTTAAAACTTTAATAACAAAAATGTTGCTCCTAAATTGAGCAGTGTTATCATGTTAGGCTTTCCCTATTGTTAATGTCTATAATAGGTGATTTGGATTAGAAAGAATATATTTCCTACAAACACCATAACATTTTAAATTACATTTGCAGAAAACAAACAGACAAACAAACAAACTCAGCATAAAGTTATCTGGGTTAGGAAATACCAAACAATTCAAAGTAACTGAAAAAGAGATTCATTAGAATATCTTACTGCACAGAACTGAAAAAACTTAAGAAGAGCTGAAAAGGATAAATAACTGAAAAGGATAAATAATAATAATCAGGAACACTGAGTAATGTTACTGAGGGTATGTTACCACTCTCACAATACAACATGAATCTCAGTATTAATACAACAAATTTCAGATATCATTATTTAATCTCTGTCCGAATATCATCACTTAATGATTATACGAAATTATATGCATCTCAAAATTATATTCACTTCCATTACATCTTATTCCATTAAGGCATTAAAGAAAGATCACTGGCAAAACCCTACTGATAAAACAATTCAAGCCAATTAATGAATATTACTATAAATAAAAAAAACTAGATATAAGCTTTTATAAGCATAACGTAATGCTAGAGAATTTGGTTGCGTTCTAGTAAAATGCTTTAGAATAAATTATTTTGTAGAACCACAAGAGAAGACAATTCTGTCAGTAAGAACGAAGTGTGTTAAATGTCTCTAATTCTTTATCTCTGGTAATGTTTTTATTAACCATTTTCTCATCTTTTTGCTTTATTTGGTAGAGGAGATTCAAATAAACAAAGTATTGACTACTAACACAGGTACATTAGCAAGTTACCTTGCCCAATGTATTGCTTAGAGTATCCAGGTACATTGCTCAAGGACACAGATCCCATTCCAGGTCAGGCCACTGGAAATGAAAACTGCTAGTATGGAGCGTTTGCATCTCACTTCAGTAATGTAAAAAAAAATCTCTGCATTTCTCTGCAAAAAAGTATTTTAATTTATTATTCAAAGTACTTGACAAATTGAGAGGGTTCTTTCTTCTTGGATTGGATTGTAGTGGCTCAATGCAATCACAGTTTTTCAGTCTTCAGACTAATGAGAACGTCTTTAGATTTTAATATTTCACCTCCACTATCCCCCTTATGTTCAAGAAATCATGTCATATTGATTTATATTGTGCCAGTTCTTGTTCTTATTAAAATCTATGTCCAAAAATGAGGCATTGGAATTTTTCAATGCCTAGTCCATTACATGAAACTGGGTACTATGCTCATGTATTGTACTACTGTGATCTATTTTTAATTTTAATTGTTTAGCCAATTCTGTTTTTTTCCCAACTGGTTACCAAGGTATAAACAAGAAATGTCCAGCTGATCAAAATGCAGACAGCTACCAGGGACAGTGTGTAGTTGTGGGTTACATTAGTATATATATTATACAAAGGTGGGAATCATGATATGTATTTCATATGAAATGCCTCTAATGAGAATAGATAGCAGCACATAGTTATTTTCTTCTTATGCAAAACTCAAATAATAAGGACTAATTAAAATCTAGTAGTATCACTATGGTCTTCTTCTGGAACTATATAAGCAATATTAGTGTTTTGTTTTCCTGAACATTACATGAGAAAAAATATTCCACACATAAAGAAAAGACAGACAATACCGTGAATTTAATTACTGTCCATTTCAATGAACACAGATGACAGAATTTTGAGATGAGGTGATGAACAGATATATTTCAAGGGTGAAATTTAAATAATAAAATGACACTTGCATTTCTTTGTGTTTATATTCAAAATTTGTACTACTACAAATACTACAATTTTGTACTACTCATAACAATTTTATATAGTAAATATGCGTAATTTCTTTCATGCTAACAAAAAGTGGTTGGCAATATTCTGTATTTGTCCTGATTTCAAAGAATAGTTGAAGTTGGAAGGGACCTCGGGAGGTCATCTTGTCCAACCACCCTGCTCAAGCAGAGCTGGGTGCCCAGGACCATGTCTAGCCAGCTCCTGAGTCTCTCCAAGATGGAAGTAATCCACAACCTCTCTGGGCAACCTGTGCTAGTGATCAGCTTCACTGGAAAAAAGTGTTTCCTGAACACAACAATCATGGGCAGCAGGTCAAGGAAGTGATACGTCCCTTCTGCTTCATGCTGGTGTCACACTACCTGGAGTACTACATTAAGCTCTGGGTCTCCAACATAATGACATTGAAGTGAGTCCAGAGAAGGGCCACAAAGATGATCAGAGGCTTGGAGCACCTCTTCTATGAAGACAGGCTGAGAAAACTGGGGTTGTTCAGTCTGGAGAAGAGAAGGCTCCAGGGAGACCTTACGAACTACATGCTGGAAAGGCAAGCAGCAAGTATGAATAAGAAACAATATATGAAAAAGCCTGTTTTTTCCACTCATAAAATTTTGTCTAATAAAGGTTAATAACTTTCTCTACAAATCCTGACTCACATCCTTCAATCCTGTCTTGCTTGCAGCAGCATTATAATTTGTGTTTGAGGGAGAAGACCGTAGCAGCTAAAATGTGAATATTTAATGCTTTTAAGCCCAGAATTCATGTCCTATTTTCTAAAGATGTTTTCAGGATTTTTAACACTATCTGGATGTTGAAAACCCTGACTCAGATATATGATATAAATTGTCAAAGCTAGCTCAGCAGAAGACACTTAAATTCATTGAGATTACATATTCTACTAGTAAATGGTGATATACACTTGCTTATGTAATGGTCTTAGCTGATGAAGAATCTAAAAAAAGAAAGTCAGGCATCCAGTTCAAATGTTTAATGGCAGTCAAGCTAAAGACATCAGGTGAATCATAGAACAGTTTGCGTTGGAACAGACCTTCAAAAGTTACCTAGTTCAACCCTTCCTGGTATGGGCAGGGACATCTGCAACTACATCAGGTTGGTCAGAGCCCAATCCAACCTGACCCTGAATGTTTCCAGGGATGGGGCATCACCACCTCTCTGGGCAACCCGTTCCAGTCCTTCACTACCCTCACCATAAAAAAATTTCCTCCTTACTTCTAGTTAAAATCTACCCTCTTTCAGTTTAAAACCATTACCACTTGTCCTATCACAACAGGCCCTGCCAAAAGTCTGTCCTCGTCTTTCTTATAAGCCCCCTTTAAGTACTGAAAAGCTGTAATAAGGTGTCCCCAGAGCCTTCTCTTCTCCAGGCTGAATAATTCCAGCTCTCTCAGCTTTTCTTCAGAGGCATTCAATCCCTCTGATCATTTTTTTGGCCCTTCTCTGGACCTGCTCCAATGAGTCCAATGAGGGCTCCAGGTGCTCAAACCTGTGACTATTAAGAGAGAATCAAGTCTCTGTAGCATTGTGTGTGCCATATGTCAGAATTAAAATTGACAAACAAGTCTATCTAATTTAAATTATACTCAGATGACAGGATTTTTTAGACTATATTTCTAGAGTAAATGAATTTATTTTTGTTGTCATAGTACTCCTATGCATACTTATGGAGACATAATGAATTCTGTGGGATCATGCCAAACTTTGTCTCTAGGGATACAAGGAGAAAAAAGTAGAAGCAGAATTAAGAAAGCTGTTAATTCACCAAGTGCAATACAATATTTTGCAACAATGTTTCCTTTTCTTCATTAGCCCAGAGTTTAACAGAAAATGTTCATGTCTATGCAGCCAGTATTTTGTGGTCATTTAGATATGTCATGAACCTCATGTTTTCTTTTTTGCTTCTGACGTAACATTTAAAGACAAAAGTACAGGAAAGGAAGTTCAGATTTCTTTCTTATATTCCAAACAGTAACATATTCTGAGTTTATGCCACTGCCATTCAGCTGGACACCATTAAGCTGACCATCAGTTTTGGTAGTATATATTTATCTTCTCATACTGAAAGGGAAGTTCTTCTATTCATTAAGAAACACAAACTGGGTTTATATAATTTAAATCACTCTCCACTCATTATGCTGCTTTTTCACTAATTATTTACAGTTTTGATGCAGATGAATAGTCAATATAATCTTCATTAAAGATTAGGTCACTACCTCTGTAAAATGCAATAAACATGGCCACATTGTTTTCCGCTCTGAAATCAGTGGAAGTATCCAGATGCTACCCACACACCACTACTGCTACACAGTGTAAATTTGACCTCGGGGACAGACTATTGAAGGAGTCAGTACACAGCATGTTTAAAAGCATTATTTTGATGCACATTACCTTTCTTTTATCTTTATCTGTTACATTTCTTCTGTTTTCTTTCCTCTTACATGCTGTGCTTGTATTCTGATGTGACAACAGTTGCCTAATAAAAGCCATTTCTTAGCAATATCTTTGTGTATCCAAAAATTCAGCCCATACTTTCCCATTCAAATTACTTAGTTTTTCCATTACTGGACAAAAACTTGCCTTCCCACCACTTTAGAGAGTACCTTTGAGTACCATAAACCACCTCAATTGAGGAGGAAATTTTAGAGACCAACACAAGGAACAAGATGATGACTTTTGCTCTGGAACAGTTCCTTATGCAGAGCAGAATTTGCAAAAGAATTTGCCAAAGTCTAATGAAGGTAAGCAGAAGAAATGTTCCACATATGATAAAGCCAGGAGCTTAACAGTAAGAGCAAAGATTCACCCTCAGTGCTGAAGTAATGGCCAGAATGAAACTCCAAAGCTGTTAAACTGGAGGAAAAGGATTTCTTACTTCCTGCCTCCCACAGAGATAGCCACAAGACATGAATGAGCATCTGCCTCTGCCGTTTTGATCTCTTGATGTTTGATTTTGTGACTTTAATCTTTGTTTCTGAGACATCTACTACTTCTGAGAATGTTTTTTCATGTTTAAAATGTTTTTTGTTAACAAAGTGAGTAATTCCCTTTCTGAACTGATGAAATCTCTGAAAGTTCATTTTTTTTCAACAAGAATACAGTTTTGTAAAACATTTATATGTTGAATGAACTCAGCAGACTTTTTTTTTTGTATAGTAGGTGTTCTGATAACCATGGATCATGGCTTGCCCTCCTAGCTGGTAAACACAGAAAAAAACCACCAAACAAACCTCCAAAAGATTTACTTCAGAAAGTTCATTCTCATCAGAATTACTCTCACATTGTTCTGTGATATTTAAGAAAATCATTTGCAATAGTCTTAACATTATTTGAATTCCAGGAAAACTGGTATCCTTTTTTACAGTAAACAATTTAGATAAAAAATAGATCATAAAAGGGAGGCACTTCAGAAAGAAGTATACTTTAAAGAAATTAATTCAGAAGTACAATATATGTTTTCATTTTAAAAAAGTATGCATGATTTTTTTTACTTTTACAATTTGGGACATCTTTATACTATTCTGAAATATGACAGAAAGTAGTGTTGTATTATAAGAAATGTAAATTCACAGTGAAGGAGGAAGATGCAGAAGATGAAAGGAAAAGAAATGAAGAAAAGGAAATTTCAAAAAGGAAATTAAGTTGGCTTTAATCAGATTCCTGAATAGACTGCCTTCTCCAATACTTATGTCCTCAGTTCCCCTTTTCTTGAAGTGTTATGTAACAGCTTCAAAAAACAAAAAAATAGGTAGAGAAATGTCAAAGTATATGTTGTGGTTTAACCCCGGCCGGCAACCAAGCACCACACAGCCACTTGTTCACTCCGCCCCACCCAGAGGGATGGAAAGGAGGTTCAGAAAGGAATGTAAAACTCAAGGGTTGAGATAAGAACAATTTGATAGGTAAAGCAAAAGCCGCGCATGCAAGCAAAGCAAAGCAAGGAATTCATTCACCGCTTCCCATGGGCAGGCAGGTGTTCGGCCATCCCCAGGAAAGCAGGGCTCCACCACGCATAGTGGTTACTCAGTAAGACAAACACCATAATGTCAAATGTCCCCTCCTTCCTTCTTCCCCCAGTTTATATACTCAGCATGACATCATATGATATGGAACACTTCTTTGGCTAGTTCAGGTCAGCTGTCCTGGCTGTGCCCCCTCCCAATTTCCCGTGCCCCTCCAGCCCTCTCGCTGGCAGGGCCCAAGGAACTGAAAAGTCCTTGACTGAGTATAAACATGACCCAGCAACAACTAAAACCATCAGTGTGCTATCAACATTGTTCTCACATCTTAGCCAAAACACAGCACTGTACTAGCTGCTAAGAAGAAAATTAACTGAAACCAGGACAGAATATTTATAAAAAAAAAAAAAAAAAGCTGCATACCCCATTAACATTGTTTTCCAGTGACTGAGTAATTTTAGACTAGGTCTTGTTTTCTGTTGTAGACCTTGCCTTCCTCAATATCCGATACAGTTAGTTGGCATGTATAAGCCAGGCATTACCGATTGTTTCTTTCCGTAAGGCAAATCTTTTAGAAGTACAAAGCGTTCAGATTTTCAGTCCTCAGATTTGGAAAGATCACCCAGTTGCCACAGCAAAATCCTTATGCATTTGAAGCCTCTACCATCATGCTGAATTTTAACTCAGTTTCCTTTCTGTTTTAACCACCTCTTTTCACTGAAATGTATGCTTCCTGATAAGCCAATATCAACCTTAACTCAGCCTTAAGAGAATACCCTATCTACTTCCTCTAAGTGACATTTAACTATTTTATGTTCATATATATAAAATATTAGAATATTCCCAAATTAAACAAGCAGACAAAACCAACTCCCCCTTCAACGCCTGAACCTTAAAAGAGTAGATACAAAATCTCATTCTCCCTTTCCAATCAGTGGTCATAAAACTATTTGCTCTGTATCTGAACTTTTACATTCTTAGCTTCACAATGGTCTGCTTTCAGGAGGAACAGAGGACATTACTATCAAGGATATCCTATGGTGAAGGTGGTTGTGGTACTTTCTTAGGACATTAAAAAAGGGTTTTCAAGCTCCTTTAGACTACAGAAGATGTACAACCAGTTTCTCTGATTTCCTGGGCAATATCTACTGCTAGGTTAGTATGCAAATGATTATTCCTGTCTTTTCTCACATAATATGACACATGAGTATCTGAAGTTATGTTCTCAGGAAACTTGCAAGACAGCCTGGGAGAAGCCTTTTGAACTCAAGTACCAGTGTCAGTAAATCCTGGAAGAAGCCTACTACTAGTTTAGATTTTATTAGAGGCATAAATGCATTTCTGTACATAAGCCCCAAATCAGGCAAGAGTTAGGTGTACTGGATCCAGTTCTAGATGGGAAAGAGTCAGTCAGCATATCTAGGAGTGATTCTTTTAGGTATCAGATGAAGAAAGCAAAGGATAACCATGAGCCGTTTAATAAATCAGGGAGTATTAATCCACTTTCTGGAGGTGTTACTAAGGTCAGAATATGACACTGGTTGTCCAAAGAAGAAAAACTCTTTAAGATAACATTACCATAAGTTAAGTTTCTCAGGCTCCCTTCAGGTTATAAAGCTACAAAAGAGTAGTGCAGGACAGCAACTAGCCACTTGGCTTATTATATCAAATACAATTAAGTATTGCAATAAGAATCTTCTAGGCACTCAAAATATGTTTTGCAGTCATCAGATGTTGGTTGTGGGTATTTTTTGTTTGGGGTTTTTTTGTTGTCTTTTGTTTTTGTTGTTTTGTTTTTGGTTTTTTTGGGTTTTTTGTTTTTAATGCTTGCATGTTTCCCTGATGATGGGAATTCACAATCCCATAACAACGATTTGAAAATCAACCCAAAACCTACTTTATAGCAACCCAGAATTCATCCTCATTATAGTTAAAAGACAGTTAGCAAGCAATTCAGAACCATAACAAAATAAATGGACTTCACAGAGCCAAAAAAAGCATGCTGATCTTTGATGCAAGCTTTCCAGACCACTAGTTTTGCTGACTCAGAAATAACTTATGATTAATTCAGTTCAGCTAACTATACTAGCTAAAGGATAGCTTTCATTATTTAATCAGTTCTCCTCCATATACACTCCCTGATCAACCATTTAGGCATGATTATGGAAGAAATTCTTTGAATGTCATTATCTGCAACCCATAGACTATGCCTTAGTTTAACTACCCCACCTGTCTAAGAACTTTTTTTATTTTCTAAGAAAAAAGCTGTTTGAAGTGAGGAACAGAAGTGAGTTAGGACTGAAACAGTCGTTTCACAGAGCATGAAAAAGGAAAGTTAATTAAGATGTGTGACAGTTAAAGTCTGCATTTCACACTTTTGTTTTGTGTTTAAAACAAAAATTTAATCAAGTGAGGGTTTTTTGGTTTAAAAAGAGAGGGTACGCTTATACAGACAGTCAACAAGGCATAAAGGCTATTTCTGGAACAGACTGAAGACCAGTAGACTTACTAGCATGGCACTGTGATAGATTAGCAAATTTTGCCAGATTAGCATGGGTAGGTGACTTCCTAGACAGAGAAGTCTCTTACCCTGAAGTGGTGAAATAATGGTGAGGTAAACACATAAATCAGGAATAGCTCAGAAATGTTAGCTGCTATTGCAGAATTAATTATTATTTCTTCTCTTTTCATTTTACAATCTTAAATTTCTGTTTCCAAATCTAAGCTGGCTGTGTATTCTCCCATCATAATCAGAAGAGAGCAGAGTGTCATAAATCACTTCCTCACATTAAGTTTATCTTCGGTTGGGATGAACTGCCATCTCAGAAGAGCTCTTTCTTCATTGATTGTATGTATAACATTTAACACAAGCACTTTATGCTACCTAAACTGCCTTAGGGAACTGTTCCTGGCCTTCAGCTGCCTTTCCAGAACATGGGTTTTATGCAGATTGTGTCATATCAGTCATCACCAGTATTCTAACTGGCTTCAAAATCGCCACTTTCAGGCATCCTAGGGCATCTAAAATGGACAGCCAGAGGAAAGCAGGATATTCTTTGGTACCTGAAATAGAACTGGAAACCTAAGTTTTGTTACCTGCAGCTTCAAATATGGTATTGACACCGCTAGTAACATGGCACACACTTTGTACAAAGCCTCTGGACTCAGGCTTGTCTGACCTGTTCTGCCTGATGTTTTGTTGACCTGCCTGAAGCTTTATTTCACTTGGGTTTTCCCTGTGAAACCCAGACAATTTGGTTTCATTTTGTATATCTTATAAACAGTGCCACCAACATTTTGTAATGTTAACCTAATGACAGCACAGAGAAATAGAGGCCTGGTACTATAGCAGAGGCCTTGAGAAATGGGCACACGGGATGTGTCATAGAGGAGCATAGCTATGGGATGATAAGGAATGGGGCATAGGCTAACACTGGAGACCTCACAGCTGTAAACCACGGGCATTTATAGAGACCTTTTCTCAACAGAAATATTCCTTCTTTCCCTGTAACAATTTGATCTGAACCAATAATGATCCTTGGATTAGACTGTTTATAATTTTAATTTGGTAAAAATAACTTATTGACTGTATATATAAGGTGATTCCTCCTTGCTCATAAACAATATTATGATTGTTAACAGTTTGCACAGTTCAATTCTCTTTCTGTTGACAAACCAAGACTAGATGCCTCACTTTATATGGTAACCTTTAGGCAAAACTTATTTCCTATGCAGCTTCATTCACATACATTTACAGTGATCTAAAACATGGGGCTGGCAAATGTGGCAAGTCTGAATTAAGCCCACAGATTTCATCAGGAGCAGCTGGAAGCCATGAGAATTTCTAAGCAGTCATTAATGGCCCTATAAACTTATGTTTACATGAATGAAACCAGCCCATCTAGTATTCACCGTGATAACCAGGCCAAAAAATTTGGTAAAGTTTAAAGATGAACAAAGCAGCACCTAGTTAGGACCCAAAATAGGTGTTTTACTCCCAGCATTTTCTAGTATAATTGAATTCTCAAATACCTGGAGTTAACCCAGACTTTAAATTAATGTAACACCTTCTACAGTTAGTCTAATTTTCCTTTGTGCCCCGAATCTTTGAAAGATAACTTCTGTAAACATCCAGTTTCAAAGATTGCAAATTTCAGGTATGTTGAGGGTAAACAGTTTTGAAAATTAAAGTTTTTGGATCCACACCGTGCTGTAAATCAATGGTTCCTTATTATTCTATCACATTCATATATCATGGTGATAACTTCTAGATAGGCACAGACTCTGAGAACTATTGTGTCTTGCTAACACCAGAAAAACAAGAAACACACCCACACCCTACACCCCCAATCAGTTAATGAAAGAACACAATTTTCTAGCAAACTGGCATGCTGAGTGTTCTTAAATGTAGTGTCCATGAATATCTGTTGAAATCAGTATAACTTTGCTTATTATAAATGTCAGTTATGTTATGCGACCAAGATTATGGCATTCTTAAGCTAGTGTCTTGGACACCATTTTGTAAATTTAAAATGCCAGTTTATTCAGTCTGAGAGACTTAATCTGTGTTACATTAGTATTCACTTGCTTAAATCCTTTATTGCTGTGTTTACCTTTCTACAAGGGCTGAGAATTAGATTGAAATACTCAAAATTACTGTGTCTGTATTTCTTTTGCTTTTTAAGTAGAGATTTTCTAAGGAAACAGGCTCAAAGCTTTGTGAACTTCATTAAGATTTATTCATCTAGGCTTGCTCAACTCCATTTAAATTGTTCTATCTTCTTACTACTGTTAAAACATCCTTTAAATAGGATCTGACTAGATATACAGAAAACAGTGCAAATTACAGAAATTATATGAGTTGCTTTTTAGTTATATTTGACCATGCACATTGTAGACACTGACAGCTAAGCCAGTCTCCATGTGTACCCTTTCTGATTAGTGGAGAAAAGAAGGCTCTTTTAGGGCACAGCTAATCTGACCAATTTTAGACATTTCATTTAGGGTTAAATGAATCATACCTGGAAGCGTCTATTTCTCTCCAATGACTGTGAATGGAGCCTGTCATGATCAGCTCAGGCATAGCCAATGACTAAAAATCTTTTGGATTTTTTCCTTTTAATCAGATCAATGTCACCCTTTTACATGATTCTGGGTGGATCATTCTGTTCCAATATTGCATTATTCTGTACTTATTTCCTTCTTGAATGACTAACTAATTGACCTTAAATGTTCTCAACTGGAATACTGCTAGCACAAAGGTGAACTTTGATTTTAGCTTTATCTGTGATTGCTTAGATACAGTTATTTTATTTAATTATTTATTGTAGTTAATGTTTTAGGGAAAAAGATATTAAAGACCTTCAAGACATTCTCTATTCATTTCCAATGGTTTGATTGCCATAAACTACACACTTGGTGCATGCTGACTTTTAAAGTCATGATAGCAGCTCTTTTTCAAATTTTAAATATTTTTTTTTCTGAAAATTTTACCTTAATCTTTCAGGCTGAAATTCATGAGGGTGTTCTTAGTTCTCTGTTACAGAAAATTTGTATTATGCTTCAGATATAGTAAATAGGTATTTCTCACATGACATGTTTAAGAATACTATTTAGAAAATTCACTGTCTAAGGTTATTTTCCAGCATTTTCTCAAACTATTATCCAAAAGTATCTGGTAGCAATATCTGTAATTGGTAATGAGTGAATTTTTCCAGGTTTGTAAAATTTAGTTTGTGGAACTTAAAATGTATTCAAGTAAAAGTAATAATAAACCTCATAAAGAGAGAAACCCAATGCTAGAATTTGCAGAATTAAAACTAAAAAATCTAATACTAGAAAGAAGGTGAAGTCCGAAACTTTTAGATAAGGCATTTGAATCTGAAGAAGCTGGTCTGCCAACAATCCTGAGAAAATATCTTGTGTGATTTTTTTGGCACCTAAGTTTTGACAATAAGAATTGTAAAAGGATATAAAAAGGAGTATGTAATAAGTGTGACTACGTGTGTAAGTACACCACCAGCTTGCACACATCCACACATGTATATGGACACACATATATACATATGTATGTATATACACACACATATATATATGCATGGATGAAAGGATGAAAAGAAGGTTAAGATACACAACATACTTCATGTCATGTATTACACATGACATCTGTGTATGTCATAAATATTCAACCTTTCTTTTAAAGTCCATGACAATAAGATCTAGATTTCTTCTGATGAGATGGCAAAAAACCCTGTCTAAGTCAGTGCTACTTCTTATTTTTCAGAAAACATTGTGTTGAACAAGACTAATAAAGTAAGTTTCTTGAAACTGGGCTTCTGTAAGCATTTCAGGGAAAACAAAGAAACATACAATAAAAAATAATTCCTTGGAGTTGTTATACTAAAAATCTTGTATTATGGGCAAAAAAGAAGTACGTGTTCCATCTCTATAAATATATGCATACAAATGTAAACCTAAAGATTTATTGTTAGTATAATTTGAATTTTATATTTGATAATGATCTGCGTTGGAAGGCTGATCTTGGGTTTTGAATATTAATGGCAGTGGATGAAACACTGGGAGTCTTAAGCATTCTTCCATGACTACTTTCTTTGTTCTTTAATGAAATTGCATCATATGTGAAGTATCAATTACATGATAGTAATCTTGAATGTTTGAATATGTACAAGATTTCATATCCTTCTAAAGACTTAGACCTTTAAACAGCAGGTATGATCCCTTATAAATTTTGTGTTCACTTTTTATGTTTTTTTGCTGTGGTTTTTTGTTTTTTTTTCTTAAGATTTTCCTCACACATCAGTCCTTCTGTGCATGTTTTACTATCACCTACTGTTAGAAGCACTAAAGATTTCCCCTGCCCAATCATAATTGTGTGATCTGATGATAATAATTTGTGAAGTGCTGTCTTGGGTCTGGCTGAGCCCTATAGCAGCTCTCATAGTAACATGCTTGTATTGGTAGCTAGAAATGTGATAACACACCAGTGTTATGACTACTGCTGAGCAGTGCTCGCACAGCACCACGGCTGTTTCTCCAGCCTTCCCTCCTACCTCTCACCAGTAGGCTGGGGGTGGGCAAGGTCTTGGGAAGGTTCATAGCTGGGACAGCTAGCCTCAAGTGACCAAGGGGATATTCCATTCTATATGACATCTGCTCAGATATAAAACCTAAGAGAAAGAAGGAGGAAGGGGGGGCATTCGTTATTTATGACATTTGTCTTCTGGAGCAAACTGCTACATGTACTGAAGCCCTGCTTCCCAGGAAGTGGCTGAACATCACCTGCTGATGGAAAATAGAGATAAATATCTTTAGTTTTTCTTCGCTTCTGTGCAATGCAATTTTTGCTGTTGCTTCTTTAAACTGCCTTTATCTTGACCCACATATTTGTGTGTCATTGTCTGTCCCACTGCCCCCCCCATCTTATTTTATCTCTCCCTGTTTTGCCGAGGAGGGGGGTGATAAGAGTGGTGTCCAGCCAAGGTGAACCCACCACAAGTGCTTTTTATGATATTTCTTCAAGCAAGATCAAATCAAAGAATCCTATCTTGTAGACTGCACTCAATTGTGAATAGACTAAAGGATTTAATTTAGCAGAGACTGAGATGCTAAGAAAAATGTGGATAACTCTAAGACTTGCATTGTTCAGATGCTTACAGTTGGGGATTCTGATCTTGTATTCATCTGGAATCAAAACTACCTCAAATTATGTCATTTCCAGAAGTACCATCTTTCAAATAACTCTTCTAGAAATAAAATCACTGTCATTACTGATTTGTAGAATGTGAAAGTTATAGGCACCAATAAAATTCAGTTAATGATGGCAACGGATACTCAGTAAACTCAGCATCCTGTTAGAAGATCTGGCAATGTGCAAGCGTATCAACTACATGTTCTTTGAAAATGTTGTGTTTGGTTGCTATGAAGAGAGTGATGATATCTTGAAAGAGACAAGGATCTTAAAGCGGGTAAGATAGCTTGGACAGGACAACTTAATAGTTGTAGCAGGGATTTTCCAGGAGGTGTCATTTTTCCAATTAGGGAATAGAAAATGTGTGTCAAAGTAAGAAATCCCCATGTCTTCTCCACTTCTAAAGGTATAATACTTAAAAAAAATAATTCTTCTCATCAAATCCTTCCAAACTTTAAGAAAGGAGGTTTGATGTTTTGGGGTTTTGGGTGGTTTTTTTTGTTTTTTTTTTTGTTTTTTTTTTTTTTTTTAAATTTTATTTTATTTTATTATAACATGCTTCAAACAAGGAAAACTGGAAAAAAAAAAGAGAAAGTAAAGGAAGAAGAAGGTTGAAGGAGACACAGAAAGAATAAAATCATGTTAATTTCACCCTATTTCCTGCAAAGCTTTATTTTTCTGCATCTAGTCATCCAGCAGAATGAGAATAGGAATGTTTAGGCTTCACGTGCTATTTGTATATCCTTTCACCACAGTGTAGAAGGGGGACATGTCAATTAGTCCAAGGAAGGGACACAACCAAGAAATTTACTCAATTTCTAGCACTTATGATTAAAGTATTAATCACCAGCTAAATATCAGAACTGCTAAGTGTATGCTTATTTTGTATAACTATGCAGTATGGCTCCCCCTATTGCTTGACATGGTAATATATAACTTTATTACAAATGAGAACATTGGAACAAAATAATGATAAGAAAAATCAGGAAATTTACTTGAATGCAGTCTCCCAAATATTTATGTTGATCACTATCTTTTTTCCTTTTGTATAAATGGCAGCAGTTTTTATTTCTAAAGATAAATACAATCTCTTTCTGCATACACAGCTTGTCTTGGTGGCTAAGAAACTTGCAATTCAGGAGTGAAAAGGTTAGAAGAACCCATTCTAACCTGCAGCCATGTAACTTTCTTTTGGTGTTGTTTGATAAGTGTTCAAATGCCCTATAAAGCTGTTCTTAAGACCTACTGTATTTTCAGCAAAAGAAAGACTTCTCTGGTTTAATGAAAACATCAAAAGGATAAATGCTTGACAACACTAGCTAGTGAAAAAAAAAGATGAACTTTGAAATGCATGCATTAAAAAAGTATTATATATGTCAATGTGATTCCATTCAGATTCACAGAAGTAACAGAAAAAATTCAAAAATTAATTCTCTAACTACAAAGATTGTATGGAGCAAATGAGGATAATTATTTGTTATTTCGTTGATAATGAGATCCATCTTCTGGCCTCTAGGCAGAATCAAGGCAGCTATATGTTGGGCCAATCACAGATTTGTCAAAGTACTAAACATAATGAAAATTAAGATTTATGGGATGTAGAAGTGAGTAAAAGAAGTACATGCAAAGAACACTGAAATATAGACTTGAAATGGATGGTTTAACAGTTGCTTCCATTCACTGTGATTTTAGGTTGATGCCATTCTTAGAATTATCTTCAAACAGAAGATACTTAGAGAAGAGGCACCTGAACTTGAGACAACCTATAAATATGTTTGATTTTAAGAAGGTCAGTACCTTTCTTTTGTAATTGAAAATCAGATCCCTCGATTCATATCTCAAAATTGATCTGCAGCATTTTACATACTTCAAATCATAGTGGACTCTAGAAAATCTTAGCTAAGTCTCCTACAAACAAGTTATGAGTGGGTGCTCAAACTTTCTGTAGGGAAAAAATGCATAAAGATTCAAGGGATTCTTTACGTTAGTTAAATCATTAAATTCTTGCTGAAACAGGTTCTGATTTTTGTCAGAATAGGAAAATGTATTTTTCCCGCTCCCACACATTTTCTAGTACTGTCATTTTAAATTCAATCCCAAAAATGCATTAGTAGTTTCTGTAGCTGTTTGGAAAGTTAGCCTCTGAAAAATACTGAACTTGATTTTGGCTTGATTCCAATTCAGTACATAGTCACATAAAATGAATAGCTATTAAAAGAGATTTTATTCTTTGGATATTCATACTGTACTTTAAAGAACTGGAAAGGTATCAGAGAAGTTAATGGAAAGAGTCATTGCAAAGAGATGAACTAGTACATTTTGCTGTCACAAAACATGAGTTCCACTGGCAGCATGTTATCAAATACAGTTAAACATTAAAATTCATTTTTAACATTAAATATCTTGTATGGCTGGAACTTATGCACTTTACATATGAAACACTTTAAAGGTCAGGAAATCAATCACCCGTGTTTTACTTGTCATGCCTATTAGTTTAAGCCAATATAAAATAATGAATACTTCTTTGTATTACAGTTCTGTCTTGGCCTGATTGATCCTCTATAAAGCTATTATAAAGGTCACAATATGGTAAGTCAAAGACTACTGGGGAACATGAGGGCAGAAGGTAAGATAAACATGTCACCTTTTCTCAAATGGACTCAAGCTATTCCTATATTTGGAAGTAAATGTTAGCTAAAATCAAACTTCACTTCGGTGTTAAAGGTCTTCCTGTATTTTCATTGTCTGTCCTTATTTTCCATTATTTATACTTGTGTGTAACAATATTCTCGTTGGGTTGATTCCGTAAAACATGAGATAGATTGTTAAATGATAGCATTCTGTCTTGCAAAATTACTTGCACAATATGAGTGCATATTGGATGCTTATGCAATCATTCTTCTTATGTGCATAGTGGATGTATTATACATTTGGAAGAACAGTTAGTTTAAATTTAATTTTAAACCAATTACTATATATTTATATTTCACTTATTTATATATATTACACAAAATCTATATGTAATACATTGATAAAAAATTGTCATTTCCTCAAATACACACGTGTAAAGACACAGCACATACAAATACAGTATTTACATCAGCTGTACATGAAACAATATTGAGTGATTGGGTGATTAGCTACCGTGAGAGAAACAAGTATATTAGATATACATATATGTAGCATTAATAAAGTAGAAAAAATTAGATTTTATGGTGTTATTTTAAAACTATTATTTTTATGCCAATAATTACACATTATGTCAATATCTGCACATGCTTTTTGGTATTTTTCATTGCACACCCTATGAATTAGTTTTATAATCTATTCATACAGTTGATTCATTTAATTAATTGCTAAGAATTAGATGATGATACAATAGTATTTTTTTATTTTCTGAGGCTACTAATATGATCAAAGCTGTGCACTCAATACAAAACATGAAAATAGTTTCTTAGCAGCATGGCTAACTGTAGCCATGTTACAATTCATGTTACATGTACGTATTTTCTATGCTTGTTACCAGGTTGCTAAATTTAGAGAAAAAGTATCTCACAGAAATACATTTTCTCTGCTTTTCCAATGATTGAATAGTATGTTTACTAGTTATTCTAGAACAAAGTAACTTACATAATTATTTATGTGTTGTTAGGGAAAAAAAAATTCCATATGTATTCCATATTGTTTAATGTGCTTGTCTTGTTCAGGGAATTTAAATTTTTTTTACAGGCATTGAACAGGATCAGGGTGGAGGCAGTGAAAAAGAGGGGGAGAGAGAGAAAGGATGATGTAAAGTTTGCTAAACATCTGCTTTGATTCCTAATTAAATGAATGCATTTCATATCCCAGGAGAACTTATCATCTTCAATGAAACTTTAGCTGGAAAAAATTCCATTGTGAAACCAAAATTCACAGGCTTCTAGTTTCGTGATGGAGTACTTTAAAATGATTTTCTATAGGAAAATACTGAATTGAAAGTACTAAACTCTGAAATATGGACTTACTCTACAATTCTCCTGTTTCTTTTGAATTGTATAAAATATTATGAACTATTTGAGAAAGTTCACAAATTAATTTCACAATTAACATTACTTTTATTCCTGAGCTGTTGTTTCCAAAACTCCAGTGTTCTGGTCCAGGACAGCCCGAGCCGATGTGACACTCAGCGTGAAGTGAAGATGTAAACGATGTCAAATGCCACTGATCAGGGAAGTTTACTGGAGCACAGCATTTGGAAGAAAACAGTGATAGGAAAGAGAAGGAAGGATAAAAAAGAAGGAAACCTAGCAAGCAGTCAGGACAGAGTTGCAAGAGAGAGTCACCACCATGGACACAGCGGTGTCCCATTGGTCCATAGTTTCCTTGCCTGTTGGTGGTGGGGATCTCTGGATCACGCTCCTCACCGTTTGATTGTACGGTCTTTCACAGGGTATTCAGGGAGATGTTTCCCTGACAAGGGCACGTACTACATGTACACACAAGAGCCCCATCTAGGCACGCTGGTTCTGAGGGGCACATGCGACAGCCATGTGGTCTTTTGTCATGGACTGCACATGCCCTGGCAGGTTGAGGTGGTCAGTCATGTCTGGACACGTCCCTTGAAACAGTAGGGCCATAGGTTGACCTTGGCCGATGTCTGGTTTCAGGCGGCCATTTGATCCTTGTCTAGTCTGCGACTGCTGAGTTCGATTAAATGGCCAGGTAGCCGGACACCAAGCTTAGCAGGAATGTGAATAAGCTTCGAGACAGTCAGCTCACAATATGGTCTCCCACACCACCCTGTATCTCAAAGACTGTCGCTTCCTCGTTCATGGTGGTGGAAAGGTATGGAGAACACAGTGAAATGTGGAAAAGAGCATGGTTTATAGAGTGTTTACAACTGGGGTTTCAGGCTTAGACTAAAATAATGCATGGATATGTTTGACATCATCCTAAGATGAGGCAGCTACAAATCGCATACTTAAAACAGTGTATTGGATCAACCTTACAAAACATGGAATTAAACATGGGAGGAACAATAACAATGCAACACCACATAACATAAAGAAAAGAATGCATTTGACCCATGGGATACCTGGAAGCCAAAAGAAGGGATCAAATTCCCAACTTTCCCAGGTCTGGATAGGGACATGAGCCAGTTTTCGTATTCCTGAAGTAGTATGTTTAACAACTTGACCATTATCATCAACTTTTAAAGAACAATTAGAATCATTTAGTTTACCACAGACACACCCTTCTTTGGCTAGCAGGTAATCTAGGACCATTTGGTGTTGGAATGTCACTGTTTGCATCTGTGTGGCCTGATCTGCTAATTGATGAAGGGCACAGGCAGACTCATTGGTAGCAATTTCTAGGATGGCTTGTAACCATATGACACAATTGTCAAGCACCACTAACCAGTTCATTAGGGTTCCAGGTGGCTGGTCCATAATGCTGTATAATTTGTTCTGGTGGCCACGTATCCTTTCCCCAGTTGTGCTCCCACCAGTGGGGGAGGCATCAATCAATCGTTTTTATCTTATTAGCTCATCATATACTCTGATTCCTAATGCATTTCCTTGAATTTTGGGTAAGAGAAAAAACAAGGGCCAAATATACCCTATATAACATATTCCTGACAAATTAGGGGGCAATTTTTTATAGGCATACTACCCACAAACCCAATAGAGGACTTGTAGGGCCCAGGCTCCTTTAGGGAAAGGATCGGTCCTTTTTTTGTCATTACTTGGGGCATTGTAATATAAAGTGTCCTTGTTTCCCAATGGTCCACCTGTAACACCTTTGGCAGCGCTGTAACTACATCTCCATGCCCCTGGACTGAGATTCCAGGAACAATTGGATACTAAGGGACTTCATGTTCAGTTGGTATTGGACCAGACTTCTAGAAAACAGGCTCTGGTTCCATTTGGGTATTGTCAAGCTCAAGGAACCACTTGTGCTACACACTTCTCTGCAGTGGTATTACCTCACTGACAAGTGAGAATAGTCATATCAAACCGTTTATCCTATACCATAAAACTAATACATTTATGATCATTATATGAACATCATATCCAAATGCCACTGGATAACTGAACATGGGTCTGATTCCACTTGCCCTTATATCTTGAATAATTATGAGGTTTACACCCTGTGCTTACACAATCGTAACTGGGTGATAAAGTCTATTCACAGGTGCTTTGTCCCAACCATATCTGTTTTCTTGGTCTGTTTTTAACAATCATAACATTTTTGCACTGAGGCTCGTTGTGCCACCCCATCAAGGGGTGATAAACCAGCCAACACGGGTTTTATCACCTTATAAGGACCTCTGAGCATTATCTGTTGTTTATGTATGGTGCGTTTGGCCTCTCACAGGGCTAAGCTGACCACAAACAAACGTTCTTCCCAAGTGGAGTATTGTTTCTCGGCATCCTTAAAGCTGCAAGAGTAGAAATAGGTCAAGTGGGTCCTTCCAAGGTAAATGCAAAGCGTTCTTGGTGTTCAGGTTGCATGGGGACCATAAAAATGAGACCTCTAACATCCACAGTTGCTATAATGGGATCAGCTTGTTCCTGGATAGATGCTATAAGCTTGTCAATGTTTGCCACAGCAGCTGTTAACAGGCCTGAGTTAACATCAAGCCTTTAACACTCTACAGTTAGTCTCCATTTTCCATCTGGCTTATGAACAGGACATACAGGGGAGTTAAAAGGAGAGTGGGCCGATACTACAATTCCCTGTTCCTTTAACTCGTCTGATACTGGGGTTATCCCTTCCCATGCCCCTAAGGGTAATGGATAGGGTTTGACTTCCATGAATCGGAGGGGAAGGAGCAAAGGTGCAGTGTGTAACAGCCATATAACTACAGACAGGATACCAAATGTCCAATTCCTCCCCTCATCATCAATCCATGCCTTACCTTTCAGAACACTGAGTCCTAAAAGGTTAAGCAGGAATGGCCCCACAAACATTGTGACCAGAGTGTCTCTCTCCTCCCCAGGTAATCACAAACCAACAGTAGCCAATGTTTGCGCTTGAACAATACCAAAAGCATCTGCAGCAAACATACTCTACTTAAACAAAGTCATGCTGCTTTGTGTCACATCTTCAGTTTTAATGGCTGAAATCTGAGCTCCAGTATCTACCAGGAACATTATTGGTACCAACTTAGCTTCCACTGAACAAGTCATTAATAGATCACCTTGGTGATTTCCAGTGAGCTGCCCAATATGTACCCATCCTTCACTCCCCCACTCATTACAAGGGGCAAAGGCATTAGTTTCCCATTGGCCTAGGGGATGTGGTGGGCTTTGGTAAGAGGGCACTAGGAGCTGGGCGCTCATTCTTAACTGGTGCACTTTGAGGACATCCTAATACCAGCTTCTCCAGTTTGCCAGTTGGCAACCCGTTCATAAGATCTCAGGGAATACCTTTCTGCTAGCCCATGGTCCACAGACCCTTACACCTGTGCCCTCTCTCTCTCCCACTTGGTGATGCTACGGGAGACATCCTTTTATTGTTAGCTGGGTGTGGGGAAGGTTTCAACTCTGTGCATCTTAAACTTTTTGGGTCAGTTTTGGTGGTTGACCCGGTGACAGGGCCATATTCTTGTCCATACTTTATTAATTCTTGAGTGGCTTCTCCCCAGATCCACATTTTCTTTTCCTGGGGTTTGTGATTAGAGGTCGCTATCCCTTCTAATGCAGCAATAGCTCTTTTTCCCTGGGACGTCACCTTTATTTTCCCCTGTAACTGAATACCAGTCGCTTTTAAGGGGTTTGGGAGGCCCCTTATGGCAGGAGTCATTCGTTCTGGGTTGACTGCTATCACCGTTGGAGATTCCTGTTTAGGTCTAAGCTCCTGGTCATACATCATGTGCAGACATGCTGCCTTCTGTACGTTTTCTACTAGTTGGTTGACTGTCCCCAAAATAGCAAGGGGATCCCCCTTTCCAAAGGGTTGCTCTCTGGATCAGGGACCAGGGTGCAGGGTAGCTGCCAGTGGTTGGAAACACTCCACCCCCCCACCCCCCCCCCCCCCCCCCCCCCCACCCCCCACCCCCTCAGCCCTCGGCTTCCTTTTTGCTTAACAGTATCTGATTCCCCAGACAACAACACTCTCCAAACAGGTTCTGTCTCTGACTCCTCAGGAGAACGGCCAAGCTCTCTTTCCAATTTAGCCAGTTCAGTAGCAGAATGTGGAACTTCTTTACTAGTAACTTGAGGAAATTCATCATCATCTTCATATTTAGAGTATCTTCACCAAGGGTGGCAAGAGAACAGGTAGGGGCATCCAGTTTGTTGATCGATGTTGATTTTGTTCCCTCTGATTCATTACTGGGACATTCAGTATTTTTTTCAGAGAGCAAAGTGCTGTCCTTGCCTGTGAGGAGTGGCTCTTTCAAAGCACATTGTAAATAATTTGCCTGGGTTCTTTCCACTTCTAGTTGTCCCTTTCAGTTCTCTACTTGCCCTTGCAAGGACCGAACCAGATCCTGTGAGGATTCTACGACCTGGCACCTTGCCGCGCACTGCTGTCCCCTGGCTGCCACCGCAGCGCACGCGGCGCTGCCTGTCCTGGCCGAGGCCGCAGCCCCGCACCCGCCTGTCCCGCCCCGGTTCGGCCGGGCACGCTGCGCCCGTCGCAGCCGGTTCCCCGCGGACCGCCCGCGCCCGGCACGGCGGGGCCCGATGCCGCTCCGAGAGGCCGCACCGCACCCGCTGCCCCGGGGTCTGTGACGGGGCGCGCGGGAGCCGCTTCCCGGACGATGGCTCGTATCGCGCGCACGCGCCCCGCCTGGGCACGCGGTGCCGGGGGTCGCACGCGGCGGCCGTGCCCGGGCGGTGGAGGCGGCCGGCGGTGGCGGGACGTGTCCCCCGGGACAGCGGGGCCGCTCCCGGGCACCGGCCGGCGTCGGGCTCCGGGCGGCGGTTGGTTCCGCGGCCGCCGAGTTGGGCGGCACCGGCCCGGCCCGGGCACTGAGGGCGGCGGGGGGGGGGGGGGGGGGGGGGGGGGGGGGGGGTGGGGGTGTGAGTGCTGGAGTGGCTGGCTCGCGGCCTGTGGTCCCACCCATGGGAAATTTCATTACAAAGAAAACCAACCCCAAAACAAACCACAAAAACTCCCCCCCTGCCCCGCCCCCTTAGTGAAATAAATGGTCTCCAGACAAAATGTTGTAGGATTGAAGAGTTCAGGTTTGGTGGTGTGAGCATTGCTGGCTGACCACAAAACTGTGACAACCAGCACCGAGTGGAATTCCCCACCTGACGTGAAGTCGATCCGGACTGACGGGACCCCCAGCTCCATGTGGTGGTAGCTATTGCACCTTTATTTTTCCTCTCTTTCTCTCCATTTCCTGCCCCTACACGAAGGTGTGTTGTTTAGGTTTTGTTTTTGTTTTTGTTTTTTTTTTTTTTTGTACCATTAAACCTCTTTTCTTTACGGCATCTGATCTCATTTGTGTCTTAATCTCACTCTGGGAATCACAAAGAATCTCCCCAGACCTGACCATTCTGGGCCTGGACATTTAATTGGCGTCATCGACAGGATTCCCTGAAGTGAGAGTGCCGCATTTTCACTTACTTTCCTTTACGTGTGTACCTCTCAGGGACGTAAGGAGTGGACCCTTTGTTGAAATTTGCTTGTATTTTTGTTGTAACCTATGTGTGTGCCTCTCTGAGACAACCAGTCCACCTTGTTTGACATGGGTGAAAATGTTTTGTACAATCTCTTGGAAAAATATTTTGCTTACCCTTCCATACCAGGCATGGATTGAGCACAAAAAAATTGGTATAATGTGCAGAGTGTAACGGACCAAATCATTGCTTTACAAAAGGACGCCAAATTGCGGTCTGGAAACAGAAAATCTATCTTCTGTGCTGTGTTGGGTGCAAGCCTGGTTGCAGCCGTAGAAGGTAGAGATCAACAAGTCACAGCACAATTACAACTTACACAGTCTCTACAAGATTTGGTTCAGTCTCTAAAAGGACAGGTAGAGACTTTAAAGAAACAATTGGCAGGAGAAAGAGCTCAGGTAAATTACTTGCAGTCTACATTGAAAGAAAATCTCCTTGCGGGCGAGGAGAAGGTTAAACCTCTTGAGAAAAGGGTCGAATACTCTAATCAGGAATTAGAGGAGGTGAAACAAAAATTGGACCAAATTAATATTTCTACTAGTTTTTTGAGACCCTTGGTCAAAACTGAATTCAAATATGAGGACGATTGGGACGTCTCTCCTCAAATCACTACTAAGGAAGTTCCATATTTGGCAACTGAACTAGCTAAATTGAAAAAAGATTTTGGCCATACTCCTAAGGAGTCATAAACAGAGTATGTTTGGAGAATGTCATTGTCTGGTGGGGACCAGATATTGTTAAGTCAAAAAGAAGCCAAAGGCTATTGGAGGCCTGAAGTGTTTTTAATCACCAGCAATCATAGTGCTCCCTGGTCCCTAACCCAGAGGGCAGCCTATTGGGCTGGAAGATTAAATCCGTTGGAAAGGGGAGATCCCCTTGCAATTGTTGGGATGGTTGACCAATTAGTAGAAAGTGTACAAAAGGCAGCATGTTTGCAAATGATGTATGACCGGGAACTTAAACCAAAACATGAATCCCCAATGATGATGCCGGTCGATCCAGAACGAATGACTCCTCTTATAAGAGGACTCTGAACTCGATTCTCTGAAACCTATTGACATTCAATTCCAAGGAAAAATAGGCAATGTCCCAGGAGGATAGGGCTGTCGCCGCACTAGAAGAAATTGTGAACCCTAATTGTTGACCTCAGGAAAAGAAACTTTGGACCTGGGGAAAGGTCGCTCAAGAATTGATTAATTATGGGAGAAAATATGGCCCTGTAGCCACTTCTCTCACCAAACCAGAATCAAAAGTCTTAAGACACACAGAAATGAAAGCACCCCTGAACAAAAGTAGAGAGACATTTCCTGCAACAGTATCTGGTGGCAAAGATATAGGGAACAGACAAAAGAGTTTCTGGTCCATGGGATGGTGAAAAGGCATTCCCCAAGAACTTATGGACGGGTTGCCGACGGAAAAATATGGAAAATTAGTACTGGGATGGCCCAAAAATCCACAAATCAAAGTAAAATATCCTGTTCCTAGCACTCCTTTATTGGATCTAACCACCTCCCACAAGCTGCCGGACTTGTTTCATAGTCTTCTCAAACGTTTTCTCAAACCCCATGAATCAGGATGGGCAGAGAGACTATGAGATTGCTGTTACCCTTGTCAATAATCAATGGGGAGTAAATGGATGCCCTAAAATCACAGCATTCTGCCTGAAAACTCCAAGCTTGATTCCAAGTCCCAGTGGCTCCAACCATTCACAGAATCCCTCTCATTTTCCTGGCCAACCAGTGTTAGTGAAATTACTCACTATTGGGACCGTACCACTGGTACTAGAAACTCCCATGAACAAATAACGCTTGGAAAGCAAAAGATGTCCATGGGAAAGAACACAGAATCCATACTAGGTGGATTGTTCCATCCTTTTAATAATCACCTACCACCGGTTCCTCAAAAAGAACGGAGTTGTTTTTCTTTCTTTTTCTTTCAGATAAAACCCTTGATGCGTGCTTGAAGAAACATATGAAGCTATTAACTGTTTGTATAATTTTTGTGGTGATTGCTTTACTAATATTCATAGGATGTTTGGCGTATTATCGCAGACAGTGTTTTGGTCGATCGTTATCGCCGCCTTTAATAATAAGGGAAACTCCTGTACTCCCCTCCTCGAACTGAGGTGGCAAAATGGATTTATAACGTTAGGCCAACAAGTGGCCAATGCTTTCAATTTGACAAACTGTTGGATATGTGGGAGTCCTTTAGGATTTAGGGACTGGCCATGGATGTCAAAACCGGTATCCCCAAGATGGCTTGTAAGTGATCTAAGTGCTACAACGATTGGCAATAATTCGCTATATTGGAATGAGGAAATGGAACCATGGAAAATCCAGTTTCTGGGAAAAGAGGAGTATTGTCTTAATCGTAATGATAGCAATGGAGTTTTTGTGGGTCATAGTATGTGTAATTGGACATTTAAATATGGAGATCACTGTATCACCCCTGGGTGTCGACCCATTAATTGTTCAACTTATGATCGCTCCTCCTCCCATTCAATTGAAGGCGACATGTTATGGTGTTTGTATTATAACACCAAAGACGAAAATCTCATCCCTCGACAACAAAGGTGGGCATGGGTCAATGAAACCGGACATAAAAACAATTTGATAGCTTTGGTCTAGAACCAATCTTACAGGGGTCGTGAAATTGGGGGAAGCTAATTCTGTGACCTGTGCCATAAGTGGTATAGTTGGCCAAGCAGTCACCATTGAATGCAACTATATCAGTCGAATAGGAGCATGGAAATGTAATCTTCGGATTAATGGAGTAAAATCAAACAGTTACATTAAACACCCTTTGGGTTTGAAAAACAGCACCTATTTTGAGACTCTTTGTAATTCCGAAGACAAAAAGGGAAGGGACCGTTTGCAAATGGAACCTGGGCTTTAAAATGTCACTATTAGATTTGTGGCCATTATGCATATCGAAAATTACCAAATAATTGGAGTGGGACATCTTATGTAGGCTTTATACGTCCCTTCTTTTTTTTCTGTTGCCAGGCCAAAAAGGAAACAATTTGGCAGTTAAGGTATATGATGACCTAAATTGACATCAATGGCCCATTGATATTTCTATGACAAATGGAAGTAGCCAATCCTGGGGTAAAAATGAATTGACACCCCAACGTATCATACAGTATTATGCACCTGCAACTTGGAATCGTAATGAACACATTAGTGGTGCTTGAGAACCTATCTACAATCTGAATTGTATCATTCGTCTACAGGCTGTCTTGGAAAGCCCTTGACTTATTGGCAGACCAAGCAACTCAAATGCAAAATGCAATTTATCAATACAGGATGGTTCTCGATTACCTGCTAGCTGAAGAAGGAGGTGTTTGTGGTAAATTAAATGTTTCCAATTGTTGTTTGAAAATTGATGACAATGGTGAGGTAGTTAAACAAATCACATCTGAGATACAAAAGTTAGCCCATGTTCCCATCCAAACCTGGAAAGGCTGGGACATTGACTTGTTTTCCTGGCTTCCTGGGAACCCATGGGTAAAACGAATCCTATTCTATTTGTTATGTAGATTAGCCTCATTATTGTTTTTGCCATGCACTATTCCATGTTTTATAAGATTAATTCAACACGTTATAGCTAACATGCAATTTGCTACTATGGTTTCACCTGATGGCGTTAAGCAAATTCGAATAGTACGCCGAAATGTGCAGTCGACAATACAGATTATATAGTTAATGCAATAACAATTTAATAACAAACAAGAATCTGAAAATAATTAACTATTAACAATTCGTATAACAATGTAGACTGGTTAAAAATAAAAATAAAACAGCAAAGAAAGAAACCGCCAGAAAAGCATAGATGAGGATGTTGTAATGCCTTTTATGTTTTTCCACCTCAGCCATAAGTTCTTGACGTGTGACACACACCCTCTGCCTAAACAATAATGAAAAAAAAAAAAAAGAAAAAAGATTTGATCCCCTTTATGATGAACCATATAGGTTAAACATTTTGAAAACACTCACCTTACAGAATGCTCAGAGGGGGAAATGTGCACTCTAGACCTTTTCTCCCTGGCAAGTGACGTGACAATCTAATGGTGAGAAGACGTTACATTGAAAGCAAGGACCTGTTGTTTGACCATAGTGCCATAAATATTACCATTAACCGGAGTAGCAAGCTCAGGAAATGGGTCTGGGATTTCATCTGGACACTCAGTAGTCATCTTTTACCACACGAATGATCTGTGTATGCCTTTGAACATATGCATGCACAATTTTAAACTCCACAGAATGTACTGGAAAAATCTGGAAAGACCGCACATGAGAAATCCCTATAGTCTAGCCATGATAGTGACGCATGTTAAAAAAAAAGAATGTGTTAAGAAACTATAGTATTTATAGTTTATTTAAATAATACTGATTTTTATTATTATTTTTATATATATATATATATATATTTCACCCAACCCTTTTGATTTAATTTGAAAACCGTGTGTTGAATGCAAAATAAATTCAATTAACTACTTGACAGCCAGTAAACAACAAATAAGAATTTATTAACAAACATGAACTAGAAACTGGATAATGGAATAACAATCTGGCAAAGTCTCATGTGATGCAAAAAATAGACTACTTCACTCGTGAATCCAGCACAGTCCTGAATAATGTCGGGGTGGTAACTTCTTCTGTTCCCTCCATGATAGTCTGTGCCTGGTCCTTGGTATTTTCTTCAGGAGGTGACGAAGATGAACAGAAATGAATAACAGGTCACATGGTAACTTTGCTGGAGATGAACATTTTTCTTTTGTTTATACAATGGTCTCCTGCACTTTGTTTTGGTGTTCCATGAGCTCCACTACTTGGGAAGAATTGCAAGGAAGTGATTGCACTTTTCTGTACCGGCGTGACCAAAAGCACTCACAGAAACACATGCTGATGGTTGCTGTAATCACAAAAATGCAAAGACCGAACAGCAAAGCCGTGCAGAGTGTGTCATCTCCTGCTTCCATCTTTTCAAAATGGCAAGGATTGTTGGTGGTGAGACAAACAAGTTGGTCCGTGACACTCCTGGTCAAGGTTGAGGCTAACACCCTGACCAAAATTGCACAATGAAAAACTCATGCGCAGCTGCAATTCGGACCCAGCCTTAAAGGGGCATGAATATTTACCCTTTTAAAATGCCCACCTCTTGGCTCCTGATTCTCAACCCCCACAAACAAACCTGATACATGCTAAATAATGTGTTGGGTTTTTTATTATTTATTATGTGGTCTTGCTATGCTGATGTTTTTGAAATTAGCTTATAACATGTTTTACTTTTGAATTGTTAGTTAATGTTTGTTAGGTATTTATAGTTATTGTTAGTTGTTTCTAGTTACTGTTTATTATTGCTTATTGATAATGGTTAATGGTTGTAACATTTAACTTGTAGTTATTAGATAAGGATTGTTAACCTCGTTTGTGTAGTTGGCAGGATCCTTTCTCTATCTCTGTCTCTCTCTATGCCACCCACAGAGCAGCAATGTTGAGCCATGGGGTGGTGTGAAGGACTTTATTGGGACTGTGCTGTCTCAACATTGCTGGCTGACCACAAAACTGTGACAACCAGCCCCGGGTGGAATTCCCCACCTGACGTGAAGTCGATCCGGACTGATGGGACCCCCAGCTCCATGTGGTGGTAGCTATTGCACCTTTCTTTATTTTTCCTCTCTTTCTCTCCATTTCCTGCCTCAACACGAAGTTTGGGGTTATTTTGTACCATTAAACCTCTTTTCTTTACGGCATCTGAGCTCGTTTGTGTCTTAATCTCACTCTGGGAATCACAAAGAATCTCCCCAGACCTGACCATTCTGCGTCTGGACAGGTGTATAGCTTTTGGAAGGAGTAGATTTATTAACCATTTATTTATTATGACATACTGTTATAAAACTACTCTAGTCTCAACTTGAAATGGCCTGTCTTGGCCAAGAGGACAACTGCATATTCTTCAACGCAGCGTCAGAGGTAGAAAAAAAGTGGGTAGGTAGAGACTGGAGTGTCAAAATGGTGTATGACACAAATGCTCTCTGAATGGAATGCACCAAGTATAGATATACACAGACCATGAGCAAGGAGAAAAGTTTAATAGTCCCACAAGCTGTTTTCTATCTTTTAGAGGATCTTCACTGTATTAAATGTCACTTTCTTGATTTATATAGTAAGCAGAAGTATTTAATTTTGAATGTGTAGATTCCATGTATTTTTCATTGATTTCTAGAAATCCATGGAAAAAAGTTTGTATTTTGTTTACACTTAAAGGTGCTTGATGCATTGGACCATTTATTATATGAGTTATTATATGACTTGGACTATTTATTATATATCTTTAATATTTTTAATGAGTTGCTGATGGACTTTGTATTGTCAACTTTCATCTCCAGAGGAAAAAGCTACATTTTTTACCGAAGTGAATCTAGTTTGTTTTTGGAAAACAAAACAAAACAAAAAGGTAGAGACTTTTTAATACCTTTTACCTTTTTACCTCATTGAATACTTCCATTGTCATGTAGTTCAACATAAGAAATATCTGGGCATGAATAAAATAGGAAGAGCTGGTCTAATTTATGAAGAAAATTAATATAGGTTCATTTGTCTCTCATAAAAGATTCCTCTTTCTCAGTGTTAATAAGCCTTCCAGAATTAACTTCCCTACAATTATGAAAAAATGCCAGGTGAAAAGTTCCTGTTTGATTCTATCAATATTATTACTTATTATTAACAGGGTAACTTCAGAAATTGCTTGAACACTGTCATGTGCAAAATGGACAAGAGCAACTCAGTGGAGGGAAGTGCTTGAACTGTATGATAAGTGGTTGTTATATCTATTTTCACAGCATGGAGCAATTAGAAGTTGGCATCATACAGCAAGTAAAAGTTGTGGGAATCTGTTTATCTCTGTGAGAGCAGAATGGAGGCAGCAAGCATAAGTACTGGGGGGAATGTATTTCTGAAGTACTGAGTATTTGATCAAAACCCCAGAGAGGCAAGTCTAAAAACAAACCTAGTGGAATACCTTGAAAAGCTTATTGGGATACTTGGCTGGACAGTACAGCTATGTTATGGTTATTAATGCTTGGTGGTTTAGGCACTCTTTTCATTATACAAACAAACAAACTGCCAGAAGCCCTGGTAATAATTCAAATCAGATTAAGACTTTAACCTAATAATAAAACTTGGTTAAGGAGACATTAATCACTTGATTAAATAATTTTCTGGTCTACTAAACAATCAAAATTAGACATTTAGAATTATGGAGTTAATGATAATTAGTATAATATATACAAATGTATTATGTTAATTTTGGCAGAACTATGATCACTCAGTGCTATATGGATGAACTTCATGTGCCTCTGCTGGGAGTTTTGCACTGGAAATTTCTTATACTTAATGAGATAAAAAAATATCTCAACTGATAGACTGGATATGCTTCTTATGAGATGAAATCCTGACACTAAGATCTTACGAAATAAAGGCAGACCAAAAAGGAGATAATCTAGAGTATAGACTACATGACAGAATTCAAAATGTCATCATTACTTTTTTTGAATAATGTCTCTTTAGTTCTTGGTGGTAAATCCACACATGTTAAAAGAAATACTTCTTGTGTAATCGAGCTGTCTGGAATATGTATCTCTGAATGATGACAGCATATGATTGACCACACTATGGAGTACAACAAGTTCTGTAGCTCCCACTGATCCATTCCTCAATATATTTGTTTTTAACATAATGAAAGGAATATAATTAAAAGATATAATTTAAAACTATATTTTTAAAAATGGAAATGTCACGAACATAAGATTAGAAAGAACACCCTGAATCAATGAATATAGTGAACTTTTTGAACTTTTTCGTAAATTGATTAAACTCTGACATTATATCATACCAGTTATTTTGTTTTTAACTTCTTGCATGATCATTTTGGAAGTAGAAATGAATTCAGATTGAATTAGTATCATGGGTGAAGCCTGCAGTAAAACACTCCCCCAGACGAAAGCCTTGATTACAGCTTCTCAGCATTAACTAACTGTATTAATCTAGTATGAGCTGGAAAACAGTAATAGATGGACTTTGCTTTGCCACTGCTGCTAACACTACAACTAAACCCCATTAAACAGCAGGTCCATGTAAGTTTATATCCTGTTTCTCACAGTGGCCAAAAGTGGATGTCTGGAGAAGAATCAGAATTATTTAGGTTGGAAAAAACCTCTAAGATCATCAAGTCCAACCATAAACCTAACACTGCCAAATCCACCACTCAACTATGTCTGTAAGCATCACATCTACATATATGTAAGAATAGGACAAATATGTAGTGATAATGCTCAGAATGTTCTCCCAGGTCAAACAGGTTTTGTCTCAAGAACTTCTTAATATGGCGTCTATATAATTAATAAATTTCTCTTCTATGAACTTCTCTAGTTCCTTTCTGAAAGCAGATAAACTTTTTTTCATTTTCAGTATCCTGCAGTAAGACCTACTCATTGGAAAGGGATTAATCCTCTTTATCTGTTTTAAATCTGTCGTTGGATAGTTTTTTTGAATTACAATAGTTTTTGTAAAGAGTTGGTAACTGTACCACACATTCTTCAGTTACCTCTTTCCTTGGGAAACGTGTTATTTATTCAGTCCCTTTAAATAAATGGTTCCACTTTAGTGTATTAATTTCTGTCTTCTGTTGCATCAAATTTTATTTCCCCTATATTCTGCAAAATAATACGAATTAAATCTGGCATCCAGTCCATGTAAGTTGCTTCTCAATGTTTGCATTCTGAATAGATCCTTTTAAAGCAGTGTTGTGGTTTAACCCCAGCCAGCAGCCAAGTACCACTCATTCCCCAGTGGGATAGGGAGGAGAAGGGAAAATGGTAAAATCCATGGGTTGAGATAAGAACAATTAAATAACTAAAATAAAGTAATAATAATGATATAGTAATAGTAATAATAATAATAATAATAGTAATTGTAAACGACAATAATCATTGTAATGAAGAGGAGAGGGAGAAAGGTACCAAAACCAAGGGGAAAAAAAGCCCCAAGTGATGCACAACAGAACTGCTCACCAACTGCTGACCAGCCAGTCAGTCCCCAAGCGGCGATCAGTGGTCCCTAGCCAGCTCTTCCCAGTTTATATACTGAGCCTGACATTCTATGGTATGAAATATCCCTTTGGCTAGTTCAGGTCAGCTGTCCTGGTCCTGCTCCCTCCCAACTTCTTGTGCACCTGCTCACTGGCAGAGCACGGAAAACTGAAAAGTCCTTGATTTAAACACTACTTAGCAACAATTAAAACATCAGTGTGTTAACAACATTGCTGTCATACTAAGTCCAAATCACAGCACTGTACCAGCTACTAAGAAAATTAACTCAATCCCAGCCAAGACCAGGACAAATACATACCTAGCTTCCACTCCTCAGTGAAGATGGTCCCTAGAACGAGATTCAGCCAAGATCAAACATCTGTTCTGGTTTTAGACCAAATTTCAAATTTCAACTTATTGTCTCTAACATTTACCAAGATAACTCTTTCATTGTCCGCATCTTGTTACATTCACATGTTGATAATGACTGTTGCTTAGAATTTCTGATTCACTAAGAGAGTGGCTTCTAGTCCTATTTTCTTTCAATGATGGCCAAATAAGGGAAAGCTAAGTTTTTTTCCTGGGTACCAAATGACTATAAAATTATTCATATTAAGAAAAAACAAACAAACAAACAAACATGGAAAGAAATACACAGGATGCAAAACTGTTCTGGGAAAGTTGCCTATCCTGTTCAGTCCTAATAGAAGCTAACAAGAGCCTTTTGGGCATTAACCATTTCATCAATATTTTTAAATCTTAATTCTTAAACCTTTTACTTATGATAATACTGAAACAGTATGTTTCAAACACTAATTGAAAGTATTCTGTACAGTTTAATATATTTGAACTCATTTAACATGTTAATATGCATTTAGACGAACATTATGAGTTTAAAGAATGCACATATCACATGATAATATTCTAAAATTCAGATAAGTGCTTTTATCCTCTAAGTACTTAATTCATTTTTAGTCATATGACAAAGTTAAACACATGAATTTGGAGACATCTGTCGTGAAAATGATTGCATTGTAGTTAAGGACAAAAAAAGAGAGCAGAAAGATGATAAATGCTTTTAATTAGTGACATTTTACATTACTTTTCTGAATGAGGAAAGATGCTTTTGGTGGTAAGGCTTTCTGACATTTTTCAAAGTGTTTCTTTTGAAACTGAAATGGTCATTGGAAAATAAAAGTCAAATGTCTGCGGGTGCTTTGAAAATGAACAGTGGTACTACTGTGAAACAAACAATGCATATAGTAGTAGTAGTAAATAACTCCTTCATCTCTGGAACTTCACCTACTGTGCACAGCCATTTGGGATTTTTTTCTGGTTTTTTTTTTGGGGAAAAGAAGATACATTTTAAAATAGTTCTTGTCTTCCATCATTTATCTTTTTTCCACTTCATAAAGAATTAGAAGTTTGAAAATGGACAATCAACCAACCAATGAATCCTAAATTGTTTTTCCTGTTATACACACATGACTCCGAATCTTAAAATTATGTATATATGAAAATCTGTTCCAATGAAAATACAGATTTTTTTTTAGTCTGAATTGCATACTTATTCATGCTGAAATACTGTATTCCTGTTGTCCTTTGTTTTTTCCTTTTTTTTTTTTTTTTTTTTTTTTTGTACTGAAGTGTCTGTTCTTCAAGAAATTCTTTGTCCAAAACTGGTGGAAAACTGTGAAAGGTCTTTTTGCTATATCTGTTTGAAGCTTCTTTAAGATGCCTAGCTGTGATGTTCGAATTTTAATTATTGCAATTCGAAACAAGATAAATACAGTGTGGAAAAGTACTTTCATAGAGTTGAATTTGAGTAGGTGTGCCTTACCCTCTGTTTCAGTCTTGGACTTGAGAAACACTACATTTTGTTAAGGACAGAGCAGGGTTCTTGGATGCAGTGTTCAATATTCTTTCAAGACAGTTGAACTGAAAAGCAGAGTAAACTTAGTTTTGGAAAAACTAATCATCCTTAAGAAAAAGTATAGCAACAGCTTTTGAAACACTGGGCTTCACCCAGTCGATCCTTTCATTGCTTAGGAAGCTAGGAGGTGGATTACAAAATGCCTTATTTTTTATGAGCCTTTTGGCTTAATAAGATTTCGTGAACTCTCAAGTAATTTTACATGGCCTACAGCTGGCACTTCTCATCCCCACTGAACAATGTTTCTAATTTTTTTTTCTTTTTTTTAACACCTTCATAATTTTTGCTGGGTTCATGGGGTTTTGGGGGTTTATTTGTCAGAGCAAAAAAGGCCTTTGAAAATAAAACTTTGTAGCAGCCACAAGAAAAATTTTAAAAACCTGTTCAGTGTTCATATTTTAATAGCAACATATTGCTCAGTGTGACTGAGTAACTTCTTCACCTTTCAGTACAATATGAACTAAAGGAAAAAATCAAAAACCAACCCCAAAACCAAAAAAAAACCCAACAAATGTTTTACCTCATGACCCTAAGTGGAAATATTTGTTACATTTATATTTTAAATAAACCTGAAAAAACAGAAACTTAACATTGTACTTTAGGTTATAAACCAATATTTACTTTTTGCCTCAGTGGAACTCTAACCTGAATTTTATTTCTGTCTAAACTGCAGCGTAGAACAACATTAGCAATATTCAGTTTAAGAAGTCCTACATGATTTTCCCCAGTAGTATATAGGTTTTCCCTATAGCCATGGAAGATCTAGAACCCTAATACAACATTCATGGAAATAATGATCTGGATTTTTATTCTGAATTTACATAGACAGAGAGCACAACGTAAGTTTCCCCTTACAACCCTTTCCCTCCCATGTATATGTATGCATACATACACATACAGTTGTGAATGTAAGCCAATCATAAAATTACAGTAGCTTCTTCATTCTTAATATGTACAATGAACAGTAGCAACGTTCACAACATTTGCATTAAACCACTGTCAAAATCTACACTTGATAAGGCAGAAGACAGTGATGGATTAAAATGAAGCCTTACATCCAAAACACTCAGAATGATCTTAATTGCTACCCTTTTCCACCCTTTATGCACACTCATAATAGGGAATGGGAAAGTCTGAGCTTTTTTCTGTCCTGTGCATAGAGCTTGGATTCTTACATATTTCTCCTCAGAAGAATCATTTAGTTTTCTGAAATTCTCTACATAAGGAATCATTCCATTATCACGTTGAAAAAAAAACCAAACAACAAACCAACCAACCTATTTTCTTCATGAACAAAATATTAATCCATGTCTTTTAAAATCTGACAAACCTGCATAATGTCACACTTCAAATCAGCAAAGATTTAATAACAAACACAAGTAAGCAAGGCTTCTTATTACTGGTGCTTGACTTCATGTGAAATATCTTGAAGCATAATGAAAAGCTATTATCATAAACACTAAAGACCAAATGGCAACGTACAAAGGTGAGTTTCTGATGTATTTTTTATTGTTACTAGTCTGTTGACTCTCTTTCAAAGCATAGTAATTCACAGTAGTTTTCCCAGTGATTAATGTCAAAATTTGAGAGGGTGTAGCATATTAATAACTACTCTAAGCAATGTTTTTCTGCATATTAGAATGCTGTCAGATTCACATTTAGAATCTCATCTTACTTTCTAAGTTTTCTAGTCTATGAAATAGAAAATACTGCAATACGTATCAAAGATATCTAGGATCTTCATATCAATCTATACCCATCTAGAATTTCAACACTTTGGTTACCCAGCATGAAAGTATCTAGTCCATTTCAGAAGAATCTGAGATATGTGGGATTAGAAGATACTTCTAAAAGCAACAGAATATTAATAACCATCTGGAGTAGGAAGGTCATAATCTTAAATAGCTTTCAACACCTGTATGTGATCACCTGAATCAAACCCCTTTGTTTTCCAAACTTTTGTTTCCACACATTTTCTGTACAAACTTTAGAACCATCTCCTCTTAAGCTCTGTTAATATTAATAGTACTTCTAGGAAACATAATCTAATTAGACAGATAATATAGGGCTCAAGAATCAGATAGAAACATACCACCTACAAAATACCATCAAAATACTTACACATCAAATAATTTGAAAGTAAAATACCTTCTTTTGCTAAGAAATATGAAAGATTTTTTTTAAAAAAAAACACCTTCTTTGAGGAAAAGTCTGATCCATTCTACAAAGAACTTAAAACCTCAAATCCAGTTTATTCAGAGCCATATACATGCTATCTGCTTTCATAAAAATTATTGTTAGGTTGACTGAATTGTTTTTTAAATAAATCATAATTTGTCATTTTCGCATTATCTTCACAGCCCTGAACCTTTCTTTTTCACTTCAAATCTGTATTAGCTATTATATTTTACATGTCTACACCTCACACAAGTGAGGACAGCCCATGATTTCGCAATGAAGTTAATAGGCAGAGCTTAGATAGATTGCAGGTTATTCATTGCTAGTGCATTCCTTTTTAATGTGTACATTAAGGTTTTGATACTTCTCAGGAGTTAATTAGAAAGAACTCCACTGTAATAAGCAGATTTATATGAGCCTGAGAGGAAGAGATGGCTCTAAATAGGTGTGTTTCAGGTATTGATCTTTATGGAGTACTTAGATAATATGTGCTCCTCATGTATACTAAATGTATTTGAAGTCTTCTGGAAAGCAGTCGGGGGGGAAATGATGAGTTTAGATGTCTTGAAATTTTGCACAAATGTGTAAGTTGATAATGCTGCTCAGAAAAGTTAGGTTGTTTGCCAAGTAAATCACAAACATTACATTAATATCATGATGACCCAGCTTCATAGGCTGGGAAAACTCCTAAGAGCACCCCTGCTACTATAAATATCTCATTAATAAATCATGTAAAATAAGTCTGTAACATTAGAATTCTTTAGTAACAAGTTAGTTTGACTTAATGGAAATGAGCAATCACATTTTGGTTATTGCTGAGGTTAATGTAAAATGAATTCATGCATTATTATGCAAATAAAATTATACAACAAGCATATGTGAGGTTTCCATGTAATGTGAAAGATCCATTAGGTGTTAATTAAGACTTCTGTGGGTTGAAAAAACAACATATACACAGTTAAGCACCAAATATATTGAAGCAAAGGGATGCATTGAAGCACATCCTCAGTAATTTTGTTCCCAATCCTTCCTAATGTTTGCAGCCACTATGCCTGCTAAATAGATCTTTTGTTGAATACATTAAAACACCTGCAGGCCTTTGATAAAAAAGCTAATGGAATTCAGAAAAATGTTAGCTTTATGAGGAACTTGCAAGTATAAGGGAGGAAGTGACCTTTTAGACCTTTGCATATCAGGGGCTGAAGTGATGTGTTCTTTAGCACACAGGAACAAAAACCTTTGTAAATTATTCCTTTTTTTTAATATTGTGCTATAACTCCACAACAACAATTTTAAGGCTAAATATAAAAGATGGGCATTTTTATGTGTAATAAAACAGAATAATAGACATTCCTGTAGACTGTTGAACTGTGGTTACCACAAATAGGATGAAAATTCTAAAATAGATTTATAGAGTAGGGTTATGATGTTGCAGTGTCTGCATTAAGGACAACAGGAAAAAAAGAAAAGGTAAATATGTTTGGCTTGGTATTGTCGAACACCAAAGTGGTCAATAACTATGTGCTTAACAAAACCCCATTACTATGTAAGTACCATTTCATTATGGAAGGGCATGTGAACTATGTCCCATGAAACAAAAAGATGCAATATTTATACTTCTGACAAATGATGAAGAATTTCCTGTTAGCTTCAGTGAAGAAAAGTATGATCAAAAGAATGAAAGGTGAGTTTCATTTGCTCGAACACTGGAATTATTTAGATGTAGAATTCCTCATCTGAGATAGTAATTTAAACTTGATAATAGTAAAAAATAAACAGAGAAATAGGTTACTCTAAGGCATGCTTTACCTGTCCTATTTTAGTCAACTACTTTTGAATGAGATGAACTGCACCCTAGAAGTGCCTGTTCCTCTTCATTAACTGTAAGAGGAGGCTACATATCAAGATCACACACAGTCTCCATAGAGTAAATGTTTAAATTTAAGGGAGACGAATTCTGCCCTCGGGTATACTAGAAGTAAGAGCTTACTCTTCTGAATATAAAGAGATGCTTAACTTGTCTCCATCTTCACTTGGACATATGGAAGAATTAATGTAATTCCCCTGTCCCCTTAATTCTCATTTCAACTGTAGCGAATTGAGAGAAAACCAGGACATTGCATAATTCTGTGTCTCGCATACCTGTAAATAAGGTGGGTAAAGGTTGTGGAAAAGGTAAGGAAGCAAGCCCTGAATCTTAACATTCAGCATAGAATAGAGCAGATCTGAAAAAGCTCTGACAACATTCTCTGGTTTGCCCCTCTGGAACAAAGGACACTGGAATAGGGAAAATGACTGTGCAGCTGCCACAGTCTTACTGAAGTTACAGCCATGTTAATGTGCCTTCAAACTGAGGAAGGGAGAAAAATCTGACCCCTATTCAGATGCAAAAGTGCAGTGCTTCCTCACATATTCTAAGTGTCAGAAATGTGGGGATGACATCAGTGTTGCAGTGAAGTATTTCTTCAATGCTCGCTGACTTTTATGGACCACTGAGAGTGAGTAATAGGTATATAGACAGTGTCATCCTGTGCAATGCAATGTAGTCCCCTAAGAAAGTGATTTAAAATCAGATTAATGCAAATCTAGCAAATGAACACCCGAAAGAGGAGAAAAACACCCTAAACCAACAACACTGTAAGGTCACAAAGCCTTTACCTCTCCTGACTCAGTCTTGCCAAGATTGATCTAGCTTCTCTCTAGAGGGAAGTGTCTTCCATTAGTGAGTCTCAAAATAATAGCTTGCATAAGAATTAGACGTATTTTATCATCTTTAATTCAAATGCAGAATTGTGTAAATATCAGTATCCGAATCAAAGTAAAATCCAGTATCTGCCTTCTGGCATGATCAAGAGACTAACTGCAACTGATCCAAAACCTAGTCTAATCATATGTCTGTCTGTCTGTATTATTCAATAAATACCTGTTTTCTATCCAGTGTTGGGTTCCCATGTCTGTTGTTTAAATTCAATGGTTGTACATACAGGTTGTACTCAGAATTAAACGAAAAAGGATCCCTCTATGCTCCCCTTACTTTAGCTCTGCTTCCCTCACAATGTACAATAATGAGGGAACTGATACACTTTTTGCCTTGGGCATTATAGCTTGTTGCTTTATTTAGAACCAGCCTGCACACTATCACTTTAATTAAATGCATGCTGAATTTAAAAGTAAACATAGTGCTTTTTTAACAACACATCAGTTGGTTGGTTGGTTGGTTGTTTTTTTTCAGAGACTCTCTCTCTTTGCTTCTCCCCCATCACCAAAACTTTAATCGATGCCAGTCAGAATATGCAACATTACCAAAATTAGAATTCAAGCTCAGCTTTTGCAAATATTTTCTGACATCATGAGAAAATGAAACCCAATCAAAGGAAAAAATAAATGTTGGATTCCAAGCTCTGGACTGGAGGCAGCTAGTTGTTTTACCAATGTGACACTAAAGGTCCCTGTGGGAAGGTGCTCAGTGAAGAGCAATAAAGCAGCCTTTGTAAGCTAATTCCCAGAGCAGCAGTAGCCAGACACTGCCCAACAGCAAAGGCAAAGAAGGGGATAAAAATGACTGTATGAGACTGTATATTATTAGTATGCCATAGAAACAGAAAGGCATTTTAATGGGAGTTATAAATGGAATCATGACAATAATATTTTTCATGGTTTTTTTTTCTTCTTAAGTTTTTAGACTTGTTTTAAGGGAAGTGGTAATAGAAGCCACATATCATGCAAAAACTGGAATTGCACAGGCATGGTGATTTCACAGTGTCATTCCTAGTGATATTTGCTGCCATGTGCTTGAAGACACACAACAGAGTAGAGGTAACTCACTCTGTGTGGGTATTTACCTCTTGTCTAAGTACTAGATTTTTCTGTTTTGGCCCCTCTCAATTGTGCATGCCAAATGTTTTGATCTATATTCTCTTAATGTGGCACTCTCAGTCAATTACAATTAAATGTTTCTTAGTAGATTTTTTTTCAATAAGACTTAATCATTTTCGTGGAAGATTTAATTATCCATCTTCCTTCCAGGAGAATAAATCTATTTTCTTGACGTTTAGCTAAATTAAGGCATTGTGGTTTAAAGAAAAAAAAAAAAGTGTAATACAATTTGCATACTGATTTAATGAGAGCTACCTTTGTTAAGGATGGAATAATCTGTTTTAAAAATTAATTAAGGGCAGATTGTAGACCACTTCTCTTGTGTGTCATATTCACTAGGACTGAACATGTGCCAGTGTACATGAAAAACTCCTGATTTAAATACAAACAAACAATCAGTCCAAAAGGAGTTAAAAAGAAACCTTTGAACCATTGAGTCCAAGCTTTGCTATCTTGAACAGACATATATTTTATATAAGTGTTTTCATATATCATCCAGATAACTTGCTAATTATTATTTATATATATAGTGATTTTAACCTTATTTATAGTGGAAAGCTACTCCAGAAACTTACTACTCTAGTGGTTAGAGTTCTATGATTTTCCAGATGCGTATATTCAGATTGAGCTCATGGTGACATTGTATTCTGTAGTTTAAAAAAAAAAACAACAAAGTAGGGGAAAAAAAATATATTCCCTGTGCCTGATCCCTTGCTTTGAAGTCTTTATACAGCAGTCCCCTTGAAGAGCTCATATTAGTTTTCAGCCTACCTTTTTGAACCTCCTTGTTTTGCATGAAAGGTTCTTCATTCCCCGATCATTCTGGTAGCCCTTTCTTTATACTTCTTCAAGTTTTAATTGAATAGGAAGAGGAGTTAAATTTTTCACCTTCTGGTAAACATTTTTTTTCTACAATTTATAATAGGAATTGGATATAAGATAGATTTTTCAGTATAATACGATGTTAAAAATATACTTTTAGGGCATTGTTCCACAGAGTTTGAATTATAATGTTGTTTGTTTAGTGAATTTACAGCTTTCAGCTAAGGGATAATTTCTGCAATTATTACCAATCCGAAAGCAATAAAATAAATCCAGTCTGTTAAGTTGAGATGAATATATCTTTATATGAACTTATACAAAGAGGAGCTTGGAAAGCTGTTTTGTTTTAAAATTAGTGCCGTGCTGTCAGTTTCCTATAAATATTAGAATTATCAGATCCATCAAGAACTGTTCTAAAACTGTTTAAATGTTTCCAATTTACATGTATCTAACACTGTAAGAATTTGTCTGTACATACAATTTAGAACTCAGTTTGGACAAGGATCATAACTTGAAAATGAATATAAATAACATTAAAGGGAGTACCAAAATATGCCTGTATGGATTAAAATTTGATAGCAAAATGTAAAAGAAGAATAAGAGATTGCAGCTATCCTTTCTTTTACATTAATGTGTGAAAAGACAGTTTTAAATAATTGTGGTGGGTTAGCCTTTGTCAACAGCCAAACTCCTACCCAGCTGCTCACTCACTCCTCCTCAGCACGAGTGGGGATAATACAGAATAAGAAAGCTCGTGGGTCAAGATAGGGACACTTTGGCATGGGGTTGTCCACAGGCTCCAGGAGAATCTCTGCTCTAGCACATGAAACACTCTCCTTTTTTTCTCTCACCTTGGTGCTCACAGGGCTGCTTCTCTCACATGTTTTCCTCACTCATCACTGCCATGAAGCATTTTCCATGTCTTAAATAATTTTCCCCTGTGGCATCACCATCTTAGCTGAGGAGCTCGACAGTGTCCTGTAGTGAGTCAATTAGAGTCATTTGGAATGGGCCATGTCTGTCCAGGCACACCTGGGCACCTGCACCTGCTACAAGAATTCATACTAGTATACAGTTTCTAGCACCAAATATAGCTACCAAATAAAGAAGAGTTCCTTTTTGGAAGTACAAGATGGTATATTTTAAAAAGGCCTAACATACTTGAATCCAGACATAAATTATTAAACAAGGAAGTAATTCCAATTGTTTTTTCACCAAAAGATTGATACACAGCAACATTGTAAAGTTCTATTATAAGCTCATCTTAAAACTGCCATATACTTAAGGAATGAATTTTAAATACAGATTTACATGGCATGTACACAGAGAGCAATGGATTTACCCACTTATTCCTACAGGGAAACCCCCAGAAGTTCAGATAATAGAAAAGGAAACTTCATGAACATGCTTGGAAAAAATCTGCAATTTTAGCCCACAAGTTTCTGTCTCTTTGTATTTTCTGGATCTTTTTCTGACATATATCCATGTATTTACTGGAAAATGCAAGAAAACACTTGAAGAAGGTGAAGTCATTTCTCGGACTAAACAGAAGAAATTGAAGTCAGAAATTTGACAGAAATTTTGTGTGTATTACAGTCCCACACATTAAGATACACTGCTTTGAGATTTTACTGTGTCTAAATCTTTTAAGTGTCTGGGCAGCAAAGAAGTGTTCCAAATAAGTCTGGTGTATCTGAGGACTGATAGAGAAAAATATAGTCTGCTTAACTTAGGAGCTGGCTTGAGTTGGTTTGGTTTTCTAGTGTTTTGTTTTGGGTTGGTTGTTTTGGTGTTTTTTGTTTTTATTTTGTGTTGGTTGTTTTTTTGTTTTTGTTTTGGTGGTGCTTTAAGAAGAATATCTTTCTCTTCCTTGCAGCATTGCTCCTTCAGTTGTAATGATACAAAAAGTTATTCAGCCATGGAGACAGCTTCATTACTTCTCAACTGAATCACTTCCCCTGACTGTTTTGATGCATGATTCCCCACCCCTAACTGTTTCACTAGCTGATCAAGTGGCTCTTCTCTGGAAATGAGTGATGAGTAGTAGAAGAAAAAGGATGCTTTAAGGCTTTTAATTTGCCAAGGAGAGAAAGACTGGTCAGTTCCCTTTGCACATCTGGGGAATGTCATAACCATCACATCCAGGAGTCTTATAAAGTAAATTAATAAGAAATGTGAGGTGCCTTTATCCACTTTGCATTTGGTCTGTCTAATGTCTGCCAAAATAAGGAGCGTGCTAATAAACTTTTTGCATAAATAAGTACTGATTTTGGGGGATTGGAAGGTAAACATAGAAAAAGTTAAATACACATTTGAAGAGTGTGACTAAATAAAGATACATCCTGGACAAATCTAATGCCAACTTTCCTCTTGAGTTTATATAGCCAGGTGTATCAGAATTACAGAATTAAATGAAGAGCTAGTGATGGGAAATCTGACTCAGGAGCAAAAAGAGCAGATCTTAGGTTTGGGACATAGCTCTTCTTCCCCTGACGTAATTTTACTTTAGGATATTTAAAACAGATTTAAAACCAGAAGCCATAAAACTAAAGCTGAGACAAAAGAACAGTATGTCACAGCTACATGCATTACCTTCTGGATAGATTTAGTCTTTAGCTGACTGGCCTGCTTTCTTGGCTGATATAGTTCAGCTCCAACAGAAGGGTAGAAAATGTTTCCTTGCAGGGTACTTCATGGCATGATGGGCAAGATCCCTTTTGCATGTGGGGAGGCGATTTCGAGTCTCCATAGATATAGGTATAATTCTTCGAGTTCATATATGCAGACTGCCTAGAATTCAGATTGTAAGATTTCTGCTTCTGAAATAAATGCTCTAGAAATTGTGTAAATGCTTGGACACACCTCCCTCATGCCTTGCCTCTGTTAGCAGTTTGTTCTTAGACAGCAGTTGAACACACTGAAGAAAAAAACTTGGTGTCATCAGTTTGTTCCCTATAAACTCAGTGAAAGAGATTCAGCAAATTAGATGACCAGCTAATGGGGACAACCTTTCTTGTATAGAGTGGACAAAAATGTCTAATATAAGTTGACATGATCCCCAGCTGCTTACCTTCTTTATTTAAGAAGCTTTTTATTCTTTTCAGAAATAAATGCCTGCAATTAATATCATAAATTTGTATTTATGAATTTGAAGAGATAGCCTGAATTCCAAAAATGCTAAGCAACCAAATGAATTAACTTTAAGATACTAGTAGCTGAATATCTGGGTGTATTATACGCATACAGATAAAGGAACACACATCTAAATATGTATATCACTCTAGTTCACATCTTGGAGTGATGAGATTATAAATCACCCTTTGGGAAAAAGCAAGCAACAACAAAGTTGATAGCAAACAATATTTACTCAAAATACAGTTTTGTTTCTGTAGCATTCCTTGTATTATATTCTTCTACATTACTGAAATTCTGTTCATAGTTTGCTTTTGTGATTTTTGTGAATGATTCTACTATATTAATAGAACACATTTATATAAAATTTTAGAACATTTATGTACTAAATAAAAACCTGAAGAAAGTTAGTCACTGTCTTCTGAAAAATGTTAGGAAGATAACTTTAAAAGGTAAGTAAAACCAGACAGATTGTGTTTGAAATCAGTGACCTTATGTAAAGAACAATGGTTTTTCTCTTGGGGTCTCTCTTACCCTTAAGTTTGCTGTCTAGAGATTTTACATTCTATGTAGATCAAACTCAACTAAACAAGCTTCAATGGAGATTTTAGATTCAATGGAGAGTTATCAAAGGACTTATTAATAAAAATATCATTTTTGGATTATTTTATAAGAAATTGTGTAATAATTGTACAATAATTTATCTTAATAAGAAAATTGAGAACATTTTATGAAAGTTGTTTTCCATTGTCTCTTGTAATGGGTGCAAAAACCTGTATGTGGAAATAAAGAAGTGATTCAAGTATTTTGATTTTAAGTTTTTAAACCATATAGTAATCTGTTTTATATAGGACGTGAGTTACTTGTGGAATTTGCATTAAAAATGGTTTCCTTATTTCCATATAACCATTTCTGGTCTTTACCTTTTTCTTTAATACTTAGTAAAGTATCATATGTACGATACGAAAACTGGTATTCTTCATTTTTAGTGGCTTATATATTTCTTTTGAGTTTGAAAAGTATCAGGTTGTTCTAGATGCCAGTAATTTCAATTGCTTTTTATATATTTTATACCACATGTTTAATTACCCTGTGCAATGAAAGGCTAATCCTGCAGAATAACCAGAATCCACGCATTATTCAACTGGCAGTTACCTCCTCTTTTATTCACTTAAAATAATAATTTTTACTAAAGGTTTTGCTGAGGATACTTGCTGATGTCACCTGAAATAGCTAAAGTGGTTTTAATTTTCATAATGTTTTAGTTTATAATTCACCGGTTTGGGGATTTTCAGATTTTCAGTCAGGTTAAAATGTTCCAGAAATCTCTGTGTATACTCATGATCATATATCATGATGATTTTTCAAGATAAATCCTTATGTAAAATTTTATTACTTATGAAAGTAAGCACTATTTTATTTCAGTAGAAATTTCTTAAGGACTTGGCCAATGTCTAGTATGAGAAGTAGGAATCTTCTTTTTGAGCTCTTGCTAGTTTTTGCTGTGTTTTTTTCTGAGTAGAGATGAGGTGATATGCTTTACAAACAAATATGCATGTTCTGGAAGCCGTTTATTCATATTTTATTCTAATTTTGTTCTAATTAAACTTCATTGGCTCCTATGACATATCAGGCATTAAAGGAAACCACAATCTTATGATGACAGAAAACTAATGGAGAACGATTGTGGATGAGCTGTTTCCTCAGAATCATTCTTTATAGGAGGAAGGCATGTTTTTTTATATGAGATTACATACATACCTGTACACTTTGTGCGTCAGTATTGTCAGTATCTGAAAGCAAATCATGTCACTATATTTTAATGGTTCTATTATTCCCATACAGTTCAATGCACATTCAGAACCTGTTTTAAACTGTGTATACTTAGTTTGCATTCTATCCAGCAAGGCACTTAATAGAGCTGTTTAATAACAAGAAAAATCCGTGGAAAATTTTGAAATTTTTAAAGAATGTTTCGGTAGATTTAATTAATTTCTACTAATATGACTTTTGAATGTTTCTCATAAAAAAATTCTTTATGCAATTTCCATATTTTGTGGTTTTACTTCTCTCTTTTTTCTTCCTCTAATTTTAGTTAATAATAGTGAAAAGAGAAGGAAGGCAGGGAAATGAAAGAAAGACACCAGCAAACCAAACCAAAAACCAATCAAAAACCCCAAGGAAAAAAAGAACAATTTATTTTCCCCATTTTGTCAAAAATACGAATTTTCAGATGTGAAGACAAGCATCATTTTGAACACTAGAAATTAAAGAATTCCATGTTTGGAAGTTTATTGTCCACAAAACATATTTTACCTGAAGTAAGCAGCAAAATTTTACTGGTTCATATTAGAATTCAAAGACTGTGTTCATCAGCTCCACTAGCTAGATATTTTTTGCAAATTGTTTGTCAGCGATAATATTGCGTGATATTGCATGAAGAATTCAGATCCTGATTCTCAAAAAGATTATAGCGTCCAACACTGAAAAGTCTAAATATGGAGACAAGTTTGGAAAGGAAGTCAGCTCTCTACCTATTAAAAGATCCACTTGGTAAGAAATCCACAAATTCTGTTACTCCATGCTGATACAAAAATACATATATAAGAAAGGAAGAGGGGCAGGAGACGGGATAGAGATGGATGACAACACATGACAAGACACATTGGAAAATCTACCTGCAATTGTAATTGCAAAATATTTTTCAAAATGTAGTCCCTTCTTATGGAATGGCATTACAGCCTAACAGATGAATGTTTTTCTAACTACATCAGGAAGTACACTTTAGAATATGTTGGTTTACATTTCAGATAATTGTCTTTCTGGATGCACAAGCTACAGAAGTAACCACTGATATTCTCACTACCAGTATAATTGACTTAATAATACATCCATTGAAAAGGCTGTATAGCAGCTGGAAACTTAGCCATGAAACTAGAAACTAGGGTGATCTTAACATGTACCGTCACCCCTTTGTAATGGTACTTGGGAAAGTACTTGATCCAAGTGTCAGAATTTAGTCTTTCATGTCATGTAGTAACAGAGTGTAAACACTCTGTACATCTAGGTGTTAAAATCAACCCCCAAATGCATTTTTAATTTTTCTACAGCAAGCTTGAAGATAGATACAGTCATTATAAATACTTGTTGTGTCTTATGTCAGTTGAAGGCCAGAAATTAAATATGTGGTTTTATCTTTGAAAATGAGAAATAAGAACCAGAATTAGAGTCATAATGAAACATGTACAGTACATCATGACACAAAGGGGAAGACATTTATAACTTGATGTTAACTAGTCAGTCAAGTAACAAGATGACATCTGTTCTAACAAAGAGACATTCACCTTTTAAGAGAGAGGAAGTGAGCCAGTACATATTTTAATTAAGGACAATGGGTGGGTTGTCTGTAAGAAAAGTAAGAGTTAAATTTGCTTTGGACAAAAGTGTTAAATGCATGCAGACACCTGGAAGGACTCTGAAGAGGAGACGATCTTCCTCAGTATGATATTTTCTCTGAGACTTAAGGTATATAAAAAAGATATGTAGGAAAGTTTATTTTTAGAAAAGGTTATAATCAGTTGGATGGAGAAAGAATTTCATATTTAATCTTATCCCAGTAGATTAACTGTGGTTTTCCTTCACTTCCTCACCTATGCCTCTATTTTGCTAGTGTGATGTGTAGCAAAACAACACAGTTATTTTTTTGTGTATAAATAGCTGTATTTATCTTATTTCCCTATTTACTTCTTCCTGATCTGCATTAATAGACACTAGGTTCTTTACAAAATGCGCTGTCAAAGGATAAAACACCCTGTTACAATATGCTAAAACTTTTCTTGTATTTTGAGAGACTGAACAAGTTCATACAGAAAAATCCACTGAGGATTACTAAAAACATGAAAAAAAATTTTGAGTCAAGGAATTCTTGTGTTGGAAATACTTGAAGGCTATGAAAACGTGTGGTAGAAGTATCATATATGGTTGTCTGATTCTCTGTACTCATACATACTCATTTATCTGCTTTTGATTACAGTCATAGACGTGACAGTAGGGTATACATTCCCAACTAAGCAATTATTTTAGTCTTTTTTTATTTATTTTTTTTTTTTGGAGGGGGGGAGCAATCAATAATAACTAAGTGCTCCTTACCCAAGTGACAAATAAGCAAACAGGGCAGGAGGAGCCTTTACAATTTTCCAGCTCCCTAGGGCATATGTCAGGTACTTAAAAGAGTAACAGTATATAAACCCATAGAAGCTGCATAGTCTAGGCAGAGAGTTGATACCCAAGGCATCAAAGAAGTGTTTTCTAGTAATCAGTGTAATCAGAAAGACATATAGTTGTGCAGCAAGGTATTCAGGAGCACTTCTGAAATTTTGGAATCCCCAAGAATTTGTTAATTATCTAAGTGGTCAGCCTGAGTAGTGATCTCCTGATTCCCTCAGGAGCAATGTGCTGTAATGAAGATCTAGTGGCAGATTTGTGCTTTTCCACTGGTTTTGAAATGCCCTTTCGTCCCCAATGCATCAGATAGTGTTCCCAGTGGATTCTTGGAGTCTTTAGTCCAGCTGTGTCCTAAGAGTCTTCTTTTAAAAGGATATTTGAGAATGATTCTGGTTATGTAGTGAAACTGAAACACTCATAAGGTTTTCACAGTCTTTGTAATAAAATAATTTCTTTTTTTTCTGGATAATTTCTACAGTAATCCTGTCAAGTATCTGTTTTTTCACCAGATGTGCTCTAAGCTATATGCTCAGTAGTAAAGCCTCACTACTAGAAGATATTCTCTGCTTATGAAAACCGCTCATATCGGTAGCAATAGGATTGTGGCAGAGCAAAAGATTTGAAAGCTTCAGTCGTATACAGGGTTTATATGACATTAAACCCCCTAAAACCTTGATAGCTCTGATAGCTAACCCTGACAGGCCCAAGCGGCTTGAGGAAAAGCTCACCTAACCAAATTATTTCATATGAGCAATTCAGTTTTGCCCTCCTAGCTCCAGGGCAATCTTCTTAACCAAGACTTTCATCAGACCTTGCTTCATGTGGGCACAGGAGTCCAACTAAGGGGAGTTTCTTGCAGAATGGAGACATGAAACTTCACTTATCTCAGGAGAATGGCACTTATAGAAGAGTGAAGGGTGCAGCAATCATGTAGCAGATTTGATTCAAAAGCTAACATAACAAAAAGCTGTATGACCCTCCGAAGTATATACTTAAACCTTGTTCAACTGGGATACTTAAGACAAGGTTCTGTAGATTTCTGTTGAAATCATTAACACAGCAAGAGTAAGAACAAAATAAAGTGCCAGAGAAAATAGTGTTCAAATGCTCACTTGCAATGTCACCCATACCCACATGCACCAAATCTCTGAGTCAGGAATGCAGCTCAAATTTTAATACTTTTGTAATAGTGTCTTCTACTACTGTCTGAATCTATCAGAATATTATAAACATTACCACTGTGATCAAGCATTATTTGTTTTATATCAATGCCAGAGTACTTGCCTTTGTCAAGTTAATATAAATTACATGAAACATACCACATTAAAATTTTTCTTAAGTCTTCTGACGTCAATGCTAGTATTACAAATGGGAATCTTAGATTAGACCTGTAATTCCTCTTGTTCCTGTTCCAGGCTTTAAAATACAAGAAAAGGAAAACTTCACGTACTAGAGAACGGACACTGAGGAACACCAAAGTTAATTTATTTGGGAGTTCTATGAAAAAAAGCTCACATACTTATTAAAAAGATGGAAGATAATACACAGGTTATCTAGACAGTATGGTACAATCAGTAATAAACAGTTGAAATATCCATGTATTAATGAAATAGTTTCAAATTGTGTTCATATTTGTAGGAGTGAATATGACCATATAAACCAGGAAGGTAAATAAAAAATTTTGATATGACAGGCAAGGTATTCTTGCATGTCTCAGGGGTTGATGGCTGTCACCCAAGTACCCTCGACTATGGTAAGACTTCTCATGGTTGTCTCCTTGCAGTTTTGGTCACCATCTTGAAAAATGAAGAAATCGTATTGAAATAGGTACAGGCTAAGATGATTAGGGAATAAACACCTTTTCATGAAAAGAAGAGATGGAAAGATCTTGGAACCTAAGTCTTGAGAGGATGTATGATATTAAACCCACCAGTAGTAAACAGCTGGAAGAAAGAGATTTATTTGAGCTAAAGGACAAAGTTAGCACAAAAACAAATGTCTATAAACTGTCTGAAAATTAGAAAAAAATGTTTTTTAGGAAATGTTTTTAGGAATAGCCTGTAGGAGTAACAGGCAAAACATCCAACTGACTCTAAAATGGAGTCTGAAGGATATAATTTCACATGGCTGTTTGCATTAGCGGAACATTAAACCTACTGACAATTTTCAAGTTGCTGAGCTTGGCGGACACATAGCCCTGAAGCCACTGGACTTTCACACTGTCCGGCAAGATGATGTAAGGCCAGATCATTAATCATCACATCTCATGCTTATTGAAATGTGAATGGAGGAAAATGGCAAGATGAAAGGCAGTAGCTCTCAACTCTCAGATTCCTTCAGCTGCAAGGAAGAAGTTTTAGTTTTAGCACTTGGGAAAAGGTGGTTAAATCACATAGAATGAAATTTACATGTAATATTGACAATGTCTGGCTAGGTCTTGGATAAAAGCTAAACTGAGCTCTCCTAGTAGAGAAGAAGTTAATGGTGATATTTGTTATCATAGAACCACAGAATCACAGAATGGTTTGGGTTGGAAGGGACCTTAAAGATCATCTAGTTACAACCCTCCCTGCCAGAGGCAGGGACACCTTCCACTAGACCAGGTTGCTCAGACACATCCAGCCTGGCCTTGAACACTGCCAGGGATGGGGCACCCACAACTTCTCTGGGCAACCTGTTTCAGTGTCTCACCACCCTCACAGTAAAGAATTTCTTCCTTATATCTAATCTCAGTCTAATCTCTTTTAAGTTTAAAGCCATTACCTCTTGTCCTACTGCTGTTACCCCTTGTAAGAAGTCTCTCTTCACCTTTCTTAAAAGCCCCCTTGAGGTACTGGAAGGCTTCCTTAAGGTCCCTCCCTGGAGTGTTCTCATCTCCAGGCCACACACCCCAGTTTTCTTAGTCTGTCTTCATAGGAAAGGTGCTCCAGCCCTCTGATCATCTTTGTGGCCCTCCTCTGGACTTCTTCCAACAGATCCATGTCCTTCTTATGTTGGGGGTACCAGAGCTGAATGCAATACTGCAGGTGAGGTCTCACGCGAGCAGAGAAGACGGGGACAATCACCTCCCTTGACCTGCTGGCCATGCTTCTTTTGATGCAGCCCAGAACATGGTTGGCTTTCTGGACTGCAGGTACACATAGCTGGGCCATGTTGAGCTTCTCATCAACCAGCACCCCCAAGTCCTTCTCCTCAGGGCTGTTCTCAAACCATTCTCCACTCAGTCTGTACTTGAGTTTGGGGTTGCCCTGACCAAGATGCAGGACCTTTCACTTGGCCTTGCTGAACTTCATGAGGTTTGCATGGCCCTGCCTCTTAAGCCTGCCAAGGTCCCTCTGGGTGGAATCCCTTCCCTCCATTGTGTTGACCACACCACTCAGCTTGGTGTCATCAGCAAACTGGCTTAGGGTACACTCAATCCCAGTGTCCCTGTTTCTGACAAAGATGTGAAATAGCACCAGACCTAATCTGTACTGATTTCTAGATTCTCAAAAGGAGCTTCACTGAATTTGTGAATGAGTAGAAATCTTTTTGGAAAAGGCAAAATTGGTGCTGACAGTATCTCACAGTCATGGACATGAGAAATTTTTCACATAATTGTTCAAACTTGCCTCCCATTTGCTCTCTTTTATGCCCCAAATAATTACACTGATTTTACTCCTGATGTTCATCTACGTAAGTGAAGTTCAGAACCAACTGCACTGCTGTTGCCTTTGTTTCCTATCTGATATTCTTCCTCAGATTCCCCCACCCCATATGATTTTGTTACTGTGCCTGCCTACAGGGCAACCATTTGTATTTTTCTTCCCATCTCCTCTTTGTGTTTACACCTCAGTTTCTACTATTTCTGAAGCTGCCTCCTGATGCATAACTTTGCAGTTTTGTTAGTAGTAAGGAACAGAGAAGCTTGTAATTTACTTCCCTCAGCACATACACAAATGAACTTTCCTTGTATTTATCCTGTCACTGTCCCATAGCTCACACATTGCTCTTTAAAATACCAACATGCCTCTCTCCCACAAAGAAAGCAAAGATTTTACATATTAATTATACCTTGCCTAGTAAAAATGGAACAAACACCTGTTTGTGCAAACACCTGTGGTGCAGAAGCACTACACACTTGCACATTGTAAAATCAGTGATGAATGGAAAAGAAAGATCATGAAAATCAATTTGTGGTACATATTAAGTGAGGCTGAAACATGATATTTCATTGCATGTAAGGAGAAACCTTTCTGAATGATTATATTAGGTATATTATTGATAAGTGCTTTTAACTGTGCCTTCTGCACACCCAGTTTCTGAGAATTAGAGTTTAAATGGATTTAGTATTTGAACAATGAGCCAAACTTTCAGTTCTTTGTGTCTGATGATTTCTCTGCAGTGAACTCAGGCTCTATACAAAATTAAGTACCTTAGAATGAGATATACAAAATATAACATAAAAAAAGTACAACTAACCTAATGTAATAAATAGAGAACACTGATAAAAATGCAGTTTAGCCTAAGACTCTATAAAGATATTAGGGGTTCTACAGGACTGATAGCCTTGAATATCACCCTGGTATTAGATAGTTAAAAGAGTTTATTTTCTAGGCAGTGACAGAAAGAGGAAGTAGTATGTTCCTCTGCTCTCACAGCCTAGTAGATCGATGTCTCAGCAATTGTAGTGGATATACATACTGCAGTTCTTCCTTTGTTTGAAGATACTTAAGCCATATGTGCAAAAGAAAATCCTAATAGATACAATGTTTAGAGAGGAATGTGAACTTACTCCTTCTTTAGTTAAAACTGTTCTGCTTTGAATGGAGAAATGGTATGGAGGAAAAAATAAGAACTATTCTACAGTCCAGTACTAAGAGCATTTTCTTTATGGACTTTATAGAAATGTAATTTTTTAAAAACTACATTAATAGAGGAAGGTTTTCTACTTTCTTGACCTAAAGGAGTGTTCTGGACACTGCAAAAGGAAAGTAATGCTACTTGTTCTAGTTACATTTTACAGAAATTAAAATGTGAAAATTTCTATCTGCATTAATTAGGTAATGAGTAAGTACTAAAGCAAATAATTTGTGAGCCTCTTCACACAGTGAGCATGAGGTGGCCATCTATAAATGAGTTTACTGAAGTTTTAAGATGAACTCAGACTTCAGCCATCAAAGTTTGAAAATGTGGGCCCTGGAGGACAGTATACGCAGGGCATAGGTAGAATAATATACTTGTACACCAGGGAGGTTTTACTTCTGAAATTAGAAAATGAAATTAGAAATGAAGCACCTTGAAAGGTAATCCTCTTGCCCAACACTGTAGCTACAAAAATTAGTACCCTGAACCACATAATTTCTGAGGAACTTCCTGCTTCCTTTATTTTCACATTTCCCTTTTGAACATAATTTGTGGCCAAGTTTCCTGCAAAGGCCATCTACTTGTCCAATTGGACGGTGTGGGGATCCTCCTAAGGGGGAACAACTCTGGACTTTGCCACATGTCAGTAACCTGTGGAAGATACAGAGTGACTGAAACTCTTTACTTGTTAGTTTGGTACATCAGCAAGTATAATCTAAGCCAGGAAAGGTAGCAGTACCCCTTGAGTCAGTCAGCATTTCATGAAAGGCCAACAGTGAGAGGCCACTGCTTTGTGTAGAGACAGCCTCCTAGCACCCTAGTGAGTTGGTATTTTTGCTTCACCATTCTCTAGTCTTTTCACATCAACTTTATTACATGATCTTTCTTTTCCACATAGTTCCATTTTCTACTTCCCCCCTAGGTTATAGTTTCCTCTCTATATATGCTCAGACTGGAAACTCTTCAGAACCAGACAGCAAAGAATGTGTTCTTATTTTTATTGGCTACTGAATCATTTCAGTACCTAATATAGTAGCTACTACTACTACTACTTAAGCACTCAGTCCTTTTCTACCAAACACATTTTGCTCATGTTTTTAAGAATGTGCCAAGCTAAGCATTTGTCACATCAGCTAATAAAATATGTGATATTTTATACCTGAAATTACTTTTTTGTGGGTAGGAACAGAGGGAAAAGCAGCTTTACACAAAAACAGAAAGCAAGAATAGCAAAAGGAAGGTCTGAGAAATGTCAAGAAACTCAGTCAACTGTATTTTTCAAGTACTGAGACAATACCTCCTATAGTTGTATTAATAAATTAAACAAGTATAATAACCATGAGGTCATTGATGTGGAGAATATATATCACAAATGTGACCATAACTATGGTATCAGAAAACAAAAAATTGTAAGAATCAGCAAGGTTTGATTAAAGTTAAAGAAGTGACTTTGAACTGTTATAGCACAATTGCTAGTTAACAACACACAATGATGAGAAAGCAGTTTTGCAATACATCTGCATAATTAGGGTGTAAGTACTGAATTTCAAATTTTAAGCAGAAGATCTGAGAAAATAATGGATTTTTTTTCTTGTAATTTATATTCAAATATTATGCTGCTCAGCCTTTTGATTCTCCTCACAAAGAAGCTGGTGAAATTTGCTGAGAAAATTTTCCTGGAAGCTAGCAAAGTTGTCAAGTAAAGTCATCAATGAAAATGAAAGAAGAATTAGAATCTCATGTTTTGTGCAATTACATGAACATTTTGTAAGTATAACCTCCTGTAACTGTTAAAAAAGTAGAAGATTGTTTTCAGTCTTTTTTCCTGGAGATATTTCATTCATAGAGAAGATTTGTAGGAGCTACTGTCTTACTAATGCCCTAGTCTATATTAAAGAGCTATGTATTAAAGACATAAATGGCTCTTTGCCTACACTGCTTAATCAAAGAGAGTCAAAGACCAAAATCTCTTCTTGAGGCCAAGTAGTTATCAACTAGTTCAAATTCACACTTGTCTAGCTAATGGCTAGGCCTTTAGAGACAGGGAAAGATTCCCTCAGGAATTCACAATGTTGCCATGAAATGAGACAACAAAAAACAGTGTATATGGTGAGGTGTCAAGGGCTTGACTTTCCTCCCCAGTTTTCTCTTGTCACATCTGAAGAGGTATGTCTCTAAGCAATATAGCTCCTTAAGTCACTTTGTGACACCTGGCATGAGGAGCAGAGATAGATAGGTCCCCAGTTCTCTTTTATTTAGCAGTTGCAGACATCATCAATTCTGCCTCTGATGAGCTGAGTGAGACATAGCCAATGATTCCTTATTTTGTGCTTGTCTTCCATGTTCTATTTATAACAGAGATTTTAGTAGTCAATGCTTTAATGCATAGTCAGCTAACTCCCAGTAATTTCAAACTAATGCTTTAATTCCTGTTAAAACATAATTTTTGGTGAACTGAACATTCAGACAGTTGACGTAGGTACCTACCTTTTTGATCATAAAGAAATTCGGACTGAGACACATATATAAATGGCTGAAGAGTGAAAACTTGCTATAAGTAGGGATCGATCAGAGATCTGAGGTGTCTACAGATGAGTTGGCCACCCTGTCAATGTAGTCCAATGATAAAAACAAGACCTTCTAAGAGACAGGTCTTAATACAGACACTTCTCTTGATAAGATTAATTGTACTTCAAAATACTTACTGACACTATTGTGACTAGCTCACATGCAAATGTCTATGATTTTAATATCTGAAACAGAGCAATGAATTAGTCATTAGTCAACAGCACATTAGTCAACTCATCTGAGGTAATTCATATGATATTAGCTTTTGGCAAAGCTGGCGTAGTTGATAGAGATTTATACACTGCCTTTGAGGGTATTGTGCTGAAAACCCAATAGTTCAGTGAATTCTATCAAGCTGCAAGGGGTACGATTCTGTTCCAGACTGTAGAACCCCAAATATAGGTATCAAAATCTTATTTCTTCATGTGACCAAGATATCCAATTATATCCACTCTTCTGGAATGGCTGACAGCATGGCTATACCCCGTGGCATTTCAAACAGCATTAGACATTTTTGTGTGGCAACTGAATCAAGCCTTATTGATCAAGTATTTGTTGATTAGTATAAAGCTCAGACACCAAACTGTGTGTAGGCATATAAATGTTCCTGTGGTCTTTAACTGAACCTGACTAAAAATAACTGGCCTTGAAAAATGAGTTGAGCCCTAAATACATTTGAAGATCCTGGTGCTAAATAACTTCTGAAATACGTGTCTGAATAACAGTGTCAGATTCTCTAAAGTTCTCACCTCTACTGAAGGATTTAAATAATTGGCTAGTTCTTCAGAAAAAGCTCGTTTAGCATAGTGACTGCACTTGTAGAAGTGTAAAATAGCAAACACCTCACTTGAGAACAATGGTTACTGAGAATTTTATAAGATTTGTCTTAGAATAATGATAATTTACTAATAATATTGAATAGTTGTTCAGTTACTGGCCTGACCATATATTTTAAATGTGTGTGTATATGTGTATACATATACACATCCCTTTATCTATTTATATAGGAATTGAATATCTCAGAAATCCTCCTCCCGAATTTTTTCTTCACTTGAGAAAAGGAGGTTTAGTGCTTTTCCTGGTTTGATCTGCAATGAGACTTTTACTACCTCATTTAAATTTTCAAGAACCATTTCAGTGTTGAAAAAGAATCAGATTAAATTCCCTTGAGACATCATACCCCATTTATTATGCTGAACTGCATTTCAAGGCCAAGTGAAGATTCTATTGAAATAGTTATAAATGATTAATTTGTTTAATTCAAACTGGGGTGGGTTTTTTTGTGGTTTGTTTTGTTGGGGTTTTTTTCATCATCTGACATAAGACTATTGCATTGACTATTCTGTTTCAGGTGGCTTCACATTTAGTTTGTATGCTCACAGAGGACAAAAAGAATGCACATCATACCATCAGATCATTGCCTTGTAGTGGGGAAAAAAAAAATTAAAAAAGGAAAAAAGGAAGGATAAAAGGAATGAGTTTGTGCAGATCACTATTTGGAAAAGTTTTTTTTTTTCTGGAATGATTTGTTTCCACGACTGTTACAATAGTAAAAATAGAAATTATAGAACCTCAAGACTTAAATGTGACATTAAAGTAATACAGAAGCCAAAAAAGCACTACTCCAACTTTTGCATCAACACGTGTATGCATGCACATGTATGTCTATATACATTATTCTTACATATGTAGACTTTTGCTTCACATATATTTATTTTGTTGGAAAATTAAGAACAAGGCATTTAACAGACTACATGCACAACAGTAATGCAAATACAGTATTCCTCATAAAACAGTGTTCACAAAAGTTATAAAAACATTGTTCTGTGGGTGTGGAACTAGTGAAGTCTGGGTTCTTTTTTTCAGATTTGTGTCCTGCAATTAACTGCAATCATTGGCTGATGCTCTATCCAGTGATTTGGGCATTCATCAAATAGGGTCTCTGCTGTTTAATATAAAACTGAAGAACTCACAGAATTTTTTTACTCCGCTGTCTGTTTTCACAAAACTTCAGGAAACTTCCTTACCTTTGTGTCTTTTTGTCTTTATTGAGTCAAATCTGCAAGTGAGCTCAAAAATGCTTTTCATAGATAACATACAGAAGACAAGACAGACAGACACAGGTAAGCATACAAAGACAGATCACTACATGAAAATTGTTGGAAAATTAGAGTAAAAACTGTTCATCAGATACATATTACTGTATACAGTATCTTTGTTGATAAAATATGAACATAATGTCATTCAGAATGCTTTCTATGTACTATAATTGGTAGGTGACAGAACACTGACACTTAGTGCTTTCAAATTATCTTTCGTATTTTGGTCTTCTATATCCATTTGATGCACAGTGCTGTATTAAACAGTTTCTCAAAACAAAATTAGACTAAAAAATAGCAGTTTTCTGTCAATATGTACTTCTGGAAATGACAGCTCTAATCTTTCAGTGCCTGCAGATAATGGATGTTCAAAGATTCTTTCATCAAAAGTGACCTGTAGAACACTGGATTCTAAACAGGGAAAGACTTCAAAATAAGTAAAAGTCCTCTAAGCCAAAAAAAGTAATGGAAATAGTGACCATTAGGTCAATCAGCTCAAAAGAAAAAAAAAAAAAAAAAAGAGAGAGAGAAAAGAAAGACAATAAATGAAAGACAATAAAAGAAAATAGAAGCTATGTCTTTTCTTCTTGCCATTTGTTTTATTTAAATACAGTCTGAATATGTTAAACTCAGCTTTGTCTTTCAAATAAACTCATTTATATTAACAGATAGATTTTTATTTTAGTCTTAATTCTTATAATGTAGTGTTCAGTTTGTTAGCAATACAGTTTTACAAAGCTTACAGATTAATACATTTATCTAAAGATTAATGGGAAAAAATATCAATAAATAAATTAGACCAAATATTTTGAAATAGCTTATGGTAACTTTTTTTTTTTAAAAAAATACTTTTATTCTCATTGTTGGGTCATTTTGTTCCAAGGTTGTAAGTTAAAAATGGCAATTTATGTAAAATCTGAAATTGTCAATATTTTGTCATTAATGGTTATACCTGAAAAATCATGTGTTCAGATGCTGACATTCTCTGGTACCTGATCTAAAAAATTTCATTCTAGCATCAGGAGAGAGAAATAGTCCCTTCTGTTTTATAAACAGTGCCTAACCGTAAATCATTAACATATAATAATTTATGATTAATTGATTAGAACACTGAACCAGCACTTCTTATATGATATTTGTTCACAAAATATCAAAAAAGCTTACAAGTTTTTGCAAAACTTAGTTTATGAACAGTTCTTGTGTTTAAAATGTGTTTATCATAATTAGACCAACATTTCAGTTAAATTGTTTGATTCCTGCTAAAACACTGAAAGCAGAGTTTAGACTCCCATGAACTTATATGTGGGCCTCCCAGATAAAGAAACCTGAAAGCAGTGATACAACATGTGTTGTTGTAACATGATTTCTATAGGATAGAATAGACAGGAATCCTATAGGAATCCTATTTGGTCAAATCATACCATCATGGCATCTCATCTGTACAGTTTGGGAGAATCCAAAAAGTAAGGAACCTCTTGAGATTCCTTACATTTCCTATGTGAGCATCTTGATTTAAAAATATTACCTGTCTGTCCTTGAGGCAGATGATGTTAGAATCTTCCGGGAAAGATCCCTGTTCTTTTATATGCTTGGTGTCATCATGAGATGTCATCAGAGGGAAAACAGACTGGAAGTTTTCCAGATCAGCTGTGTGTGCTTCTTTCACATTTTCTTCCTAGCAGCTGGATAGCCACAAATTCAGGGTGAAAGATACTGAGCAGGTAGACCATGCGGATATGTGCATTCCCTTCATGCTTGATCTTATGGCACAACAATATATATGTGGCCAAGTGAGGCTTGCAAAGTGGGAACACTCCAGAAGGGAGATGCACATATCCACATGATCTACCTGCTCAATAGGGTGCATGTGACAGTGCAATCATACGATAAAGTAAAAAGCAAGCTAAATAAATGCAGAGGATTAATATGCCACTTGTAAAAGTCAAACAGCAGGTAAACAAACACATTCTATTTTAAAGTACCTGCACTCTCCAGTGTAAAGATGTAATCTTAAAGCTATTCTAGCAATAACAGGAACATTTCCATACCTGACAACCAAACTGGATGAGCAAATCAGGATATTTATTAACAGAGTACACACCTTCAAGAAAGTCCCCAAGCTATAAAACTCAAATCAAATGGTAAATAACATGCATCAACAACATTCATTATTAGTTTTATTGAAACCACACAGTAGATGTTAAATAAAAATCAATACTTATCATAAAATCAGAGTAAAGGCATCACTTTAAAGTAAATTTAACTCACAATCAATGTACTACTTTAATTGAAAAACCTGAAGTGAAATCTGGAAGAACAGGATGAAAATAGAACCAAAGAAATGTCTTTATAGCACACTTCGGAACAGAACTACCACATTTTGTCTAATTTGCTCTTTCTTTTTTTTTTTTTTTTTTTTTTTTTAATAAAAAAGACAGTATGCAATCTAGACAGACAGATGACGTTTATCATATAATGATCATGAAGTTAGTTGCTAGAAAGTAATATTTGAATATATGCTTTACTTTGAGGGTGACAGAGCACTGGAACAGGCTGCCCAGGTTGGCTCTCGAGCCTCCTTCTCTGGAGATACTAAAAAAAATTCCTGGATGTGATCCTGCACAACCTGCTCTAGATGAACCTTCTTTCATAGGAAGGTTGTACTAGATGATCTCCAGAGGCCCTTTCCAACCCTGACCATTCTGTGATTCAATGAATATTTGAAAGCTGCTAATTTTTCTTCCTTCACCTACCTTCGCATATCACTTGCACCTCTAACTTCACCGTGACTCATACAAGCAGAGATACACCACCAAAGACTTTAGCCTCTTGTGTTCTCTGAGTATAGGTTACTGCAGTCTCTGTTATTCTGCAAAAAGTCAACAGAGAGAAAATCAGCATTTTACTCCAATTCTGTTAGCCATATGCTATATTAAATGATAGCTATAGCTTAAGGGATGGAATTATTTCTGGTATATTTCATTCTGCTTTGTGTTTTTTAATGCAGCTTGCATTAACTCATGACTAATTAGGTACTTTATGCAATGCTTTACTGCCACTGGACAGAAATATATAATGGAATATCATAGGGTGGGGATGTGAGAAAACAGAAATGAAAAAAAAGATAAAATTATTATTTGAGAAAAATCATGAGCTCCGTATTCCTTTTGATTGCAGCAGAAATATTTCAATTTGTAACTTCTTGGGTTCAGCCTAGAAGAGGGATAATTCTATGTCAATAAATATACATACACTTGTTTGAATTTGTACAGGTGTTCTGGTTAGGAAAGGGCAGAATGAACTCTGAGAATTCAGTCTTTCAGCAAAGATTTTCAAAAGAGTTTTAGGACTGGTAACAGTTTTGACTTCCTATGAGATTATTATTACCAACTTTTACCACTTTTGTTGCAGGAGGATTTAGAAGAACCAACATTGTTGAGACTCTGTGTGTGTGCGTGTGCGCGCGTGCACGTGTGTGTGTGTATAAAAATGCACTCACACAAACACGTGTGCACACACACTGGTATGTATATGAATGAGACACGTGTGTGACAGAAGGGAATATCTTGAATTTTTCCAAGTACCCATTATGTCACAAGGGGTCATGCTGAATCTGTTCTTGTGGTAGAGGGTATTACTTGGTACCAGAATGGTATTGTACTTGCTGACCCATGCATAAAACCTTCTTGCTCTACAGATCTTAAAATTTAAAGGCATGACATTATAGGAAAACTAAAAACAGGACAAGTGTGGGATGTAAAGAGAAAGGGATAACAAAAATAATAGGATGTTTTAGCACAGATACACCATGTGCACAATTTGTAGCTAGCCATGGTTTAAACTCAGCCAGCATCTAAGCACCAAATGGCTGCCCGCTCACTACCCCTGAGTCACGATGTGGGAGAGAATCAGAAGAGCAAAAATGAGAAAGCATGTGCGTTGAGATAAAGACAGTTTAACAGGTAAAGCAAAAGCCACGCACACAAGTGAAGCAAAACAAGGAATTCATTCACCACCTCCCATAAGCAGGCAGGTGCTCAGCCATCTCCAGGAAAACAGGGCTTCAGCACACATAATGCTTCCTTGGGAAGACAAACACCATCACTCTGAAGGTTCCCTCTTTCCTTCTTCTTCTCCCATCTTTATCTGTTGAGCATGGTGTCATATGGTATGGAATATCCCTTTGGTCAGCTGGGGCCAGCTGCCTCAACTGTGTCCCCTCCCAGCTTCTGTGCACCCCCAGCCTCCTCACTGGTGGGGTGGGGTGGGGTGAGAAGGAGAAAAGGCCTTGACTCTGCGTAAGCCCTGCTCAGCAGTTAGCTAAAACATCCCTGAATTATCAGCACTACTGTTTCCAGCACAAATCCAAAACATAACTTCATACTAGCTACTATGCAGAAAATTAACTCTATCCCAGCCAAAAGCAGAACACCAGGAAATAGCAGTAATCACAGTAATTACAAGTCACGGCCTGCTTAGCCATTATCAGAACGCAGGGGGGGTATGCATTCCTATAGACATGACTATTAAGGAGGAATTTGAAGGTCCAAAGAAAAAGGCATTTTGATCACCCTTCAGTACCATATCTATGCAGGCTCCAGTACATTAAAGAGCATGTATGCTGGAGACAACATTATTGTGGACCGCAGAGCTAGGTCCTTAAAGAAGAATTGGGAATGTCAGCAACTTCAAATAAACATAGTTAGAGCTTCACACTCCTGAATATGAATGGTCATAACTTATATCTGAAAATAGGAGTGTGCTGTTGAGCATTTGTGGTAGGATAGAAGTGAAATCAAAACTGAAGAAACAGGTACTGTTGCTGGTAAATAAACCCAGAGTCATGATTTAAAAAAAGAAAAAAAAAAAAAAAAAAAAGAAAGAAAATAGTGTTTTGTTTTCATCTATTTCAGATATCCCTCCAGGTAGAAATTATGAATTGCTATGTTCCTAAGTTCCATTGTCCTTCAGAAAAGAAATCTTGGAGTTATTCCAAGTTATGGATCACCTGCTGGTTTCTGCACAGTTCTATCAGCTGTTCTACAAAGCCTGGTTGACTTCTGAAATGCCCTCCAGGGGTCTGCTCCCAGACTCTGCACACTGGAACAGGGACACCCGCTTAACAAATGTAGACTGGTTGGAAAATTGATCGGCTGAGCTGTCTGTGGACGTGTGTTTATCTGTCTCTTCACCATTCTAACGAGAAATGGGGACATTAAACTGCTACCTGTGGCACTCATTACTCTTATAGTAAGTAGCCTGTGGCTAAAGTTTGAAAGTATAGATAAAAATGCAATACAGTATTTGCTACTATATTTTATTTTTGTTGTCAGTCTGGATTCTGAAGTACTTAGTATTACTAGGTCATTACTTTAGATTTCAACCCAACAGAATTTAGGACTTGGTATCATCAACAGCCTTATAATTATTGTAGTTTTAATGAAAGTCATTTTGCATGTCACAGTGGTTGAAAACCTGACATCACTTATGTCAATGAGATTATTGCTATTGATTTCACTGTGACCAGAATTTCACAAATGTCTTCCATTTTGATGAGTTGAAACTTAGTTTTAACTATTAACAGGCTTTAATAGAAGCCATAAGCTATATTCACTTACTTTGCTGCTGAAAATAGGCCACCTCAGGGGCAGTAACAACTTAACAGTATGTTGTTGCACTCACATGAAGGAATAAAGAGCACACTGTCCATTAATTTCAGGAAAAATAAAAATAATCCAACTTACTTCGAACCTTCTCTAGCATGTGTGATAAGATAAGGGTGAATATGCAGTTCTGGTATTAAAAAGATAAGACTGACTACTGTTTCTGTTTTATTGATTTTCATGGTTGTGGTTTGGCAGTCCTCTGTATTATGGTTAGTTAGTAGCTGTGGAGAAGAGTGAAGAAATTATATAGCTAGGTGTCACATAACTATTTAGCAAAATGGTAATATACAGCTTTGATAATGCCTTCAGAATGGAATACTAAAGATCAGACATTTTACAGCCATAGTACTTTATAGTATATTTGAGAAAATAGCTGAGTACCAAAGTGTCCTGTGACTCTAGAGGATCTTGAGAGTCAAAAATGGTGTCCAAGCTGTCATGAGATTTGATGGTCTGCATCAGAAGGGATGCTGTTGCAATGGAGATCATTTTTATAAAAAGCTTTCTTAATAGCTTCTAGAAGGAAAGAGAGCAAAAGTCATTGGCATAAACAAAATATGTATGTTTGCATGTATGTAGATGTAAAGAAGGCTATATTGCTTATGGAATTGGACTGATTGTTTTTTGACCATTCATTTATAGTGGAATATAATGAATTGGTAATTTGAGACTGAACTTCTATGATGATGGAGCTGAAATTACACTTTGAAATGTGAACAATCTGTAAGCCTACAATCTGCAATATTATGGGCAGACTGTAAATAAACAGACAAAAACCTGAGAAGTGTTTATCTGAAAAAATGGGCAAAAGGTATGTTGTGATTATCTAAAAGTCAAACAAGGGTAAATGACTACAAAATGTCTGGCAGTATTTAAAATTAAGGGCAGGGAATCATAAAAGCTGTCAGGGAGCTGAAGTTGATACGGGCATCTTTGCAATGCTTCCATTTAAGCAGTTCTTAAAAATATTGAAACAAATAATAGCAATAATAAAAGGTGTTCTACATCTTAAATATAACCCAAAATAATACATGTATACAATGTATGTCAAATTTTGTAATCATGTTGTTCAATGTTAGAGAGTTTTAATTGTAGTGTACAACTATATGGCAAAGAGTTGTAAAAAATAAAATAAAATAAAATACATCTTCCAGTAGCACAGAAATCCTCCATCTGGTATCAGTGTCTCCTTCTCAAGTGAATATGAATTTCCCTCCAAAAAGGGTACTTGTTTATGCTACCAGTCAGAACAGTGGTTTTCAATAGTTTTCTGTATTCACTAATTTCCCAGTTTAAGGGCACATGCTTTTAGAAATTTTGTTTACACACATACATTGCTATATAATATGATACACTTTCTGCTATAAAATAGCTTTTACAGATCTGTAAGATGCGGCCCACATGGAATCTAGGATTATACAATGAATTTGTATACACCATTTCATAGCTGTGTGATTTTTCAGGGACAGAGAAGAAAGTAAGAAACCTCAGTATTACTGCTTACCTATTACCCTTTCCCTGTATTTAATCCATGAGGTTGAAGTAAAAGACCCAAAATTCTACCCACTCTTTTGGACCTATTTACCCTTTATTAACCTGTTCTAGAAGTTGGATAAATAGGAAAGGCCACGTCCAAAGTCAAGATCTAGGGAACTCAGTCAAGCATCAATACATTTCTGCATAGCTAGGTTGGAATCTTAATATGAAGTAGTTATACATCAGTATAATTTCAGAAACCATACCATAAATATGCATTAAATGTGCGTTTGTGTTCCTGCAGCCAAAAACATCAACAGCTGACTATGCATATTTGTGTGTGCAAATAACCAGTTTGCACGCTCTGTGATGGCATTGAGACCTGCTGTGAAACATTAAAACATTCAGGAAATCTGGTATTTAAAATCGTCTGCTAAATATTTTATTTTATTGTAACTTAAATTTCTTAGGAAGAGTCATAGTCAGACTTGGCAGTAAGCACCAATCTGTGTGTGCATTACAGGATGCTTGCAGCTTTCCATTTTATAATGCAAGCCCCACCTATGTAAACAAACACTGCAGAAGAAACAGTATCATCTGTTTCTCCTTTGTTTTGGAAATAAAACAATACACAGGCAGATGGTAGCAAGAAGGACATACAAAGACGTCAGAAAAATAGCATTTTTTTGCCATCATAGAGTTCTTAGATTTCAGAAATCCTTTCCAAATACTAAGAATAGAGCACTCATGTAAAGGAGAAAATAGTGTTAAAAAATCTAATGAAATGCTAGCCGTCTTCTAGATGGGTGGAATGCAAAGGTGGTAATGGAACACAGCTCATTTAGGCTTCAAGATGTAATTTCTTGGGTCTGTGCTGAAAAGCTCAGAGATGTCACCTAACTCAGTCTGAAAACAGCTTTGATGGTGACATAGTAATATGAAATAAATATCAAGGAGAGACTCACTGGGGCTGGAGTTTGCAGAAGGGAAGACCTCTCCCCTCAAAGTGGAGGGGTGGAGGTCTCAAAGACCTGCATTTACTACATCTTCCAAGTATGCCTGTTTTGTGTAATGGGGGAGCCATCTGGCATTCCTATTAATCGTATGTCAGCTATAAATAGGATGTGGTGTGTTTTGGATTAACCATAGAATCACAGAATAGCTTGGGTTGAAACAGACCCCTGAAGGTGATGTAGTCCAACCCCCTTTCAATGAGCAGGGACATCTCCAACTAGATCAGGTTGTCAGAGCCCCATCCAACCTGACCTTGAATGTTTCCAGGGATGGGACATCTACCACCTCTCTGGGTAACCTGCTTCTGTGTTTCACTACCCTCATCATAAAAAATGTCTTCCTTATATCTAGTCTAAATTTACCCTGTTTTAGTTTAAAACCGTTATTCCTTGTCCTGTCACAACAGGCCCTGCTAAAATGTCTGTCCCCTTCTTTCTTATGAGCCCCCTTTAAGTACTGAAAGGCTGTAATAAGGTCTTTCGAGACCCCTCTCTTCTCCAGACCGAATAATCCCAACTCAATCTCCTTGTGGAAGATGTGCTCCAGCCCTCAGATCATTTTTGTAGCCCTCCTCTGGACCTGTTCCACCAGGTACATGTTTTTCCTGTGCTGATACTCCAGAGCTGAATGCAGTAGTGCAGATGGGGTCTCATGAAAGTGGAGTAGAAGAATAGAGGAGGAGGATCACCTCCCTCAGCCTGCTGACCACACTTCTTTTGATGCTGCCCAGGATACAGTTGGCTTTCTAGGCTGCAAGTGCGCATTACCAGCTCTTGTCCAGCTTTTCATCTAACAGTACATTCCAAGTCCTTCTCTGCAGATCTGTTCTCAACCTCTCCATCCCCCCAACCTGTATTGATACCAGGGGTTGTTCTGTCCCATGTGCAGGAACTTGCACTTGGCCTTGTTGAACCTCATGAGGTTCACATGGACTCAGTTCTTGAGTATGTCCAGGTCCCTCTGGATGGCATCTCATCCTTTAGGCATGTCAACTGCAGCACTCAGTTTGGTGTCATCTACAAACTTGCTGAGGGTGCATTTGATCTCACTGTCTATGTCACTTATGAAGATATTAAACAGTACTGGTCCCAATACAGACCTCCGAGGGCTACCACTCATCACTGGTCTCCAACTGGACATTAAGCGGTTGACCTCTCTGGATGTGCCCATCCAACTAATTCCCCATCCACCGAAAAGTCCACCCATCAAATCCATCTTTCCGATTTAGAGAGAAGGATATTAGAATCGTAGAATCACAGAATCATAGAATCATTTAGATTGGAAAAGACCTTTGAGATCATTAAGTCCAACCATTAACGCAGGACTGCCAAGTCCATCACCAAACCATGCCCCTAAGCACCGCATCTACACATTTTTTTAAACACCTCCAGGGAAGATGATTCCACCACCTCCCTGGAGAGCTTGCTCCAATGCTTGACCACTCTTTCAGTGAAGAAATTTTTCCTAATATCCAATGTAACCCCCACCCTGGTGCAATTTGATTTATCCACTCTGTCATAGAAGGGCACTTTGTTAGTCAAGCAAGACTTGCCCTTGGTGAAGCCATGCTGGTTGTCTCACATATATAATACAATATATAATACAATGTATAATACAATACATAATACCAACTTTTAAATATTTAATACTTCGAATAAGACAGAGAACTTCTGTTATCAGTGAAATAAATGGTTATAAAAGATAATTAGTATCATAGACTTTTAAACTACATTCTTTTCCTAAACAAGAACAGGAACCCAGTATACAATAGTAAGTCCAGAAACTGCATATTGCAGTAGACTTTTTTTCCATCATAATGGTAGGCAAGAAAATAAGAGAAAGGATGTATTAATTTTGCTGTGCTTTAATGGTGGGTATTTGACAAAAATGAAGTCTTACAAGCTATCATAGTGATGATACAGAAGAACTACATCTATACAACCTATTTCTATAAATGGGAACTGGTTTCTTGACAATGCTTTCTGTTCAAACCTAAGTATTTTCTACGTAAGAGATACAACTGGCTTAATCTAGTGTTCAAGCAGTGTTGATGATCAGAGTTACAAATTAAGTATGAGCTTAAATCATGATTTAAGTCAACATATATATGAAGCTTCAGAGGCTGTAATGATGGAAAAGCTACCACCAGCACAAGTAGCTGCTTAGTTCCTGGCTCATCTAGCAGAGCTCAGAGCCTTGTGCTCCACAGGTTGTCTCCTCATAGGCTGAGAGTTAGGAGTGGGAATCCACAACACAAGTTAGTTGAATGGAGTTTTATCTACCTTTGCCAACAGGAGCACTGGGAATCAGATTGGAAAAGGTCCATGTGACTGGATGTATACATCTGCAGAAAGCTACAGCTAAGCCTAGACTCCTATGGAAAGAAACGTGCTCATCAGTGGTAAATGTTACAGCATTCTAAAGAAAACATCCAAAACTTATTAGACTAATGATATACTAAATTGATTATTTTTTTTTTTTTCTCCATAGCCTATAAAGGAAGTAATGGACATATCAGCCTAAGCTAGAGAAGTTCCCCCACTGATCCTACTCTGTCTTTCATTTTTCTCCAGGGTTGAGCCACCTCTTTCAGAGTTACTGGGAGGGAGAGACTTGTAATAAAGCTTCAAAGCCTTAAATGTTAATAAAGGGGAGTTGCAACTTTCCTTTTATGTGCAGCTAGAGGTGGTAATGCTATTCCCTTATAATAAAACACACGGAAGAAGGAAGCTTAAAACCTTCAGCTAAGAAAAACTTAACAGTTTAACCTAACTACACAAACATGCATATTTTTTGATTCAGAACTTGTATGGTTGCATGGTCATTTTCTAACTGACTTCCCCTGGATGGCAAGGGAAGACACTATAGCACTGTAGCAGTCTGTGCACCCAGCTCATCAAAATACTAACCAGTGCAATGAGCACACGGCCAGTGTTTTTCTGTATTGACATAAAAGCAAATAGCATTAACCCCATATTATATACAGTTTAATGGACTTCTTTCTATAATGCTGGGAAGGCAGGAGTGGCATGTCTTTGAACATAATTTATAGTTCATAAATGTATTCATGTTTGGAGGCCCAGACAGAGTAATTTGCAGCTGACCAGCTCTAACATTGCTGCCAGAAAATTATCAAAACGATAAAATTGGCATTGCTACAGAGATTTGGATTGTATAGGATTAAGGATGCAGAAGAAAATTTACTGCTTTGTGGGGAGGTCAGAAGCATTGAAGACCCGTACATTATGTATGTCCTACTTAATCTACTGCCTTTCTGCAGTACCTTTGCTGACTGGCAGCACAGCTGAAGTGTGACTTTTATGCTGGAACCTAATGTTAGGTTCCGTAATTCCCACTGATTTCTGTAAGGAGTTTTAAAGCATTTAGTAACATTCAGGACCAGACTCATATTATTATTAAATCAGGGCTGACTACATACAGTCTGCAACCTGGGCTTGAAGTCCACATTAGCCTTTCATAGGGGTGCTGTGGTTGGTTGGTTTGTTTGTTTTCCTGAGCTTGTCTTTCTAAATAAAGCCCCAGTATAACCAAGTCTACAGGCTGCTGTATCTGTGATTTTAAAATATTTTCCTAGTCATATATATTGGGTTTGTGTAGCAAGGTTTTGGCATCTAGAGGGCTACAGGAGCGGCTTCTGTGAAGAGGTGCTGGAAGCTTCCCCCATGTCTGATGGAGCCAGTGCCAGCCAGCTCCAAGATGGACCCACCGCTGGCCAAGGCTGAGCCCATCAGCCATAGTGGTAGCATTCTCTGATAAAATATTTCAGAAGGGGGAAAAGCCCCTGTGCAACTGCAGCTGGAGAGAGGAGTGAGAGCACGAGAGGCCCATCCCCGCAGCCGCCATGGCAGCGCAGGAGGGGCAGGGGGCTCCAGGCCCGGAGCAGAGGTTCCCCCCAGCCCGCGGTGAAGCCCACGCTGAGGCAGGCTGTCCCCCTCAGCCCGGGGAGGCCCACGGAGGAGCAGATCCCCACCGGCAGCCCCTGGAGGCCCCACGCCGGAGCAGGTGGGTGCCCGAGGGAGGCTGTGACCCGTGGGCAGCCCACGCCGGAGCAGCTCCTGGCAGGGCCTGTGGCCCCGCGGGGAGAGGAGCCCGGGCTGGGGCAGGTTTGCTGGCGGGGCTGGGGACCCCGGGGGGACCCGGGCTGGAGCCGGCTGTGCCTGAAGGACGGCACCCGTGGGGGGACCCGGCTGGGGCAGGGGAGGGCTGTGAGGAGCCGCCCTGAGGGGAAGGAGCGGCAGAGGCAGCGTGTGAGGGACTGACCCCAGCCACATGCCCGGCCCCGGCGCTGCTGGGAGCGGGGAGAGAGAGCGAGAGCGGGGGTGAAGTTGGGCCCGGGGACAAGGGAGGGGTGAGGGAAAGCTGTTCGGTTTGGGGTTTTTTTGAGATTTGGGTTTATTTCTTATTATCCTACTCTGGTTGGATTGGTAGTAATTTAAATTAACTTCCCCAAGTCTAGTCTGTTTTGCCCTTGACAGTAACTGGTGACTGATCTCTCCCTGTCCTGATGACCCACGAGGTTTTTGTTGTATTTTCTCTCTCTGTCCAGCTGAGGAGGGGAGTGATAGAGCTGCTTTGGTGGGCACTTGGTGTTCAGCCAGGTCACACCTGCCACATCATACCATTTCTTTATAAATGTCCCACAGAGGGCTGTAAATTCCCACATCCGCTGAACTGTGTTGCCTCTTGGAAAGTTTGGAAAGAGGAATATTTCAATGAAGCAGAAGTTTGCTTATTAAGTAAAAATTATGGAATGGCTTTTGTTTAGTAAAAAAAAAAAAAAACACAAGAAAAATATTATTGGCTGCATATCAGAAAGCTAGGTCACACTAAGCCAAATTACAAGTTCCCCTGCTACTGGTTTACTTATCAAATAGCAATGTGGATACTTCAGTGAGGATATTTCCTTAAAGTCTTGCTTTTAGCAAGGAAAAGGCTAGCTCCATATAAGTGTGTCTGTGCACGTGGGTGGGAATTTTTAAAGTAGGTTGCATGCCTACATTACAAACAAGGGTGTGCCTACAGGGAAAGACCGCTATCTAGGGCAGCACCTGGCTGATCTGAGCTAGATCATCATGAAGTGCAGTGCTCCAGGGCTATAAACACTGATAGAGCACACTGATGTGAGGGGAATCTGCTACACAGGAAGTCATTTCTAGAAAAGCTGTAGAAACTAAAAGGGAAAGGGAACAGAGAATAATAATAATAAAATAAAATTTTTAAACAAAACAACAACAACAAAAAAGAAAACCCATGATAGTGTTATATAATGTTCATATTTCCTGTAACAGAGATTGCTAAAGAAGGATTACTGGCTTTAAGGATTCATTTGAAAGCAGGTGAGACGTTTTGTTAAAGAACATCTTAGTGACGTCCTTTGGGAGTGGTTACCATGTCGTTTTTCCCTCAAAACACCCAAGACTGGGTACTAATAGCGTTCTGGGAATATATTTGCTAAACATACACCTAGAATCTACTTTTATGTCTAGGCACAAACATGGAAAAAGAACCCTCATAATAATTCTCTTTGGGGGGTTGAATTATATATATATAAAGGAAATTCTATTACAAAAAGAGAAGGATATGATGTTACTGCAAGCCATCAGTACATATCAGGAAAACAGAACATGCTGTTGTTATTTAATATATGTTATCCTTTCATTCTCCCATTTCCCAACTCTTACTTTACAAAAAAAAGGAAGTGAGAACAGTGAAAGGAGGAGACATTGTAACTGGAAACATTGCTGTCACCACTGTCAGTTGCTAACACAGGAGAAACAACTAATCACATGGGGAGAAAGAATTGTAAGGAGAAAGATTATTTGGGAAAGATGCATAACAAATTATTATCTATATATGGGTAATAATTTCCTAGTTTTAAACCTTTTGATATACGGATGTCAAAGTCATACAGTTTGAAATTATGTTGGATTGCTGCATCCAGCTGTACTCCAGTACCTCAGTCTCTGGATTAGGTGTTAAAAACATAGTTGTTGCACTGGGGGCTTCTCACTTTAGCATTCTCATATTCCATGCTTCGAAACTTTAATGTTTGTCAAGAAAACACTTAAAAAAGAGATTATTTTTTTCTGCCAAGCTGACATTTATATCACATAGGCAAAATGACTGTCTTTTTGTGAGAGATTTTACAGGTCATTGCAGGCTATAAGGTGTTGGTGGATCATCTTCCTGTAAAGTTACTTGAATATGCTTATCTTGAGAACATAATTTAAAACGGTACCCCTTCTGTCTTTTAGAAGTATAGCTCTGGAAAGCAAGTAAATAGGCCTGTTGTCAAGGTAGATATTACTCTGATAACCTGTTTCTAACTGTTGCAAATCTCATCTTTTTTCCTTTGTTGTTTACTGTTGGCACCATCCTGCAAAACTGTGATTTAGTAAGATTCTTTCTTGAGATTTGCTCCAAAGTAGGTACTTATCTCTCTCTACATTCTCTAAATACTCCTGGATCATTTATATAGTTATGGGGCGGAAGAGGAGGATACTTTAGTTTTTAATGAAGAAACTTGAGAAGCCAAAGCAAGATGTTTAAACTGTGCCGGTGAACACTTATTCTGCATCTAACAGACCATGTAACTGCTAGAAAATATTTCCATAAATTTGTAGATGCCATCTGTTTGAAGGAACGTCAAACACATATATCTTATTATGTTAAAACAAACTCTCAAACTTAAAGGAAGAAACTGGTCAACTGTCATTGTAGGTATTTGATTGTTTCCTCTTCTCACTACTAAACAAATTTATGTATACCATGTTAAATTTCAGGGGGAAAAAGTATTGGTTTTCTATTAATATTGTAAAAAGAACTGAATTGGTTTTAACACTCAAGGATTTCTGTTAACACCTATTGATTTAGTTTAATAACTGTGGCTATGAGAAAAAAAATGCAATATTTTTTTTAAAAAAGTTAACCCTGGTAGTTTCAACAAAATCAACATTTCAGTAAGTAAGTCTTTTGGGTGGGGATTTAAGGATTCTGTTTTTGAAGGGTGCTTAGAAAGTACTCTTTCTATTATAAAGTCTTTGTTTTATGAAAATTAAATACTAGACTTGTAAAAGTCAAAGTGAAAATTTTGTAAACATTTGAATGAATACTAAAGTGAACAGTAATCTGCTAAAGTATAATGTATACCTTTTTAAATAATACAGAAGGTATAATTTTTGGAGTAGGTCAACAGATACTGTTCATTTTAAATGAGGTTTTGCAGAATGATCTTTGATTTTTATACATTATGACTGTAACTTTTGAAACAGTGACAGTTTGGGGCTAGATTGTTAGCTGGATTACATCTGGTGCAAGAGCATAAAAAAGAGAAACTCCTGAAAACTGCTGTCAAAATAGTGCAGGATTTTCATGCAGGTATTTACGAACAGACATCATCTTTGTACTTCTTACAGCTGACTCAGGGGATAGTAAGGGTCTTAATTTTAGGCCACTCTCCTTTTCTTCTCTATCTACCTAGTACAGCTGAGAAAGTATAGAGACAACAATATACAGCATAAGTAACTTGCTCTTCTCTTTCACTGGGTATGAGAAGGAGCTGAGGGAAAGGGATTTGCATTGCTTGAGCTTTCTTAGCTACTGTAGTTTTCATACTGGTCATTGCTTTGGTCTGTACCTCAAAATCAGAATACGACCCTCAGTGAGCTGCTGACTGAAGTTGATTAATTCAACTTATGCTGCAGGCATTTAGAATCAGGTTTGCTAGCTGAAACTGGTCTTGGTAGTTCATACACGCACAAAAATTCAACCACAGTTCCTCATCTCAGCTTATCCTTCAGGCACCTAACAGTTTCTGATGCAGAAGGCTTCCTTGAAACAAGGGCCTAGGGTTTTACATTGACTGTGATAAGGACAGTGGAGATTTTGCCATTAAGCCAAGCTGAAATTTTTAGAACTTATTTCTGAACTCTATTTAACCATTCCTTTAACCCTTTAACCATGTCGGTGCCAAACCAGGCCAGGGACCTCCACACCAGCACAAATACTGCTCATCTGTCCATTTGCATTTCACCTGGCACTCATTCTTCCCTGAGGTTAATTTATCCTTTGTGTGTAGATTGTCTTCTTTTCTTTAGTTACACAGCTGCTTTGTGCTGGCTGACTTTGCAAAAGTCTCATTTTTGTTTGCAGTAAGCTCTCGTGATTTCATGAAAGAATGCAGTATTGCGAGTCTTAGCCTCCAGTTAAGATGAGCTGCTATCCTTAGTGCAGCTTTCAGAAGAGTTCTTCCCAGGGCCATTCTATTTTAAACTTAATTAGATGCTTCAGCTTAGTCTTTAAAAAAGAATCTAGAAAAATGACGATTGGGAGACTGGCAGGTGTAGTGTGGCTCAGTGTCAGGAGGCAACAAAGATTTCTGTGTTAAAGCAGGCATTTCAGTCCCTAATGACATTACTGCAGAGGATGAGTCAAGCAGAATTTTTACCTTGTGATTGCTCTGACTTTGCCTTTCTAAATAATAGTAATAGGTAACAAAATAATCAAAAGCAATAGAAATATATAAAATATAATACAAAAAAATGAAAAGGAATAACCCTCCCCAAATTGTTGCCAGTCATAAAATCTTCCTGGCAAAAATATCATCCATCTTGGATCTGCTTTCTTTTGTACAAAGACAGCTCTGCACAGGGGTGTAAATCTCAAGTGCCACATTTGCAAGAAGTGGGTCATACCAATTTTAATTTGTGAACATGGAGAAAGAAAGAGTAATGGTAACCTGAACTCAGCAAATATCTACTGAGAGTAGGACTACTCTTTACAAAAGCACTTGACAATTTTGAGTATCCAACTTGAGAAAACCTAAAGGACTTGATGTTCAAAAAACCCAGAGTATTCAGAAAGTGAAAAATAAACCTAACGCCTTGTCCCCAGCTAAACATGCACAGACACCTAAAACACAAAGGTCTCTCTTGAAAATCATGCCAGTGAAGTTGTGTTTTTAGAGTTGGAGTCAACAATAAGGCAAGCCAGTTTGTGCCCTGCTTTTAGGTTAACTGTATTAAGAAATTTATTTTTCTTAATATAAATTATATTAAATACATATTTTTATTTAAAAAATATATTAAAATATATAAAAACATATAAATATAATATATGTATTAAGAAAGTTGGTACACTGGCGTAATCATGTTCTCAGTAATCAACAAAGCCATGCAGTTTATTGCAAAATAATAAAAGCATCAATACATGACCTGATAATGGCCTTGAAGTATTGTCCACTCCCAAGAATTCATAGAAACTAAATGCAAGCTCTGTAATATGTTTAATCCGTCAATTGCCATTTAGGACAGAAATGGTCCATCACATGGGCTATTTCTGGCCAAAACTCAGTAGAAGCGATCAGCTGCAATGGAAGGAATGGAGAATTCACCTTTTGCCTGAATACCAAATAATTGTACAGTCATGGCGATTCCTAGCTCAGCTGCATACATGCAACATCAGGGGACAGAATACAGTGTCTTTAGCTACAGAACACAGAGGTACACACTGTAAAACAAAATCTTGAGTTATTAACTCCAGAAATGCTGACCTGTGTCATCCACATTCTGCCCTCTTCTGATGCTCTTAATTTCTTCTTTCTTTCAACTTCCTTTCTTCCTGTTTCTTTGTTGTTCCTCTCATTTCTAGAGGCCATAAATTTTACTTTTTTTTGTGCTCCTTTCTTTTTGAAACCTTTTATTTTACCATAAAATTAAAATGTACATGGCTAAGACAATGACAATCGATTGATCCAACTTTGCCAACCTTTCTGTCCTGCATGCAGAGGGACCAGAGTGGCTTTGGCAAACATAAAGCACATAACATCTTCCAGGAGAAAAAGGCTGTTATAGCATCAGTTTGCTTTGTTTCATTTTAAATTTATGTTGGAAAAAAATAAACTCTCATGATAAGACCACCTCATATATGTCTGATACAGATTTGTCAGGAAGTGAATTGATACTTGCAAAGTTTACCACTCCTTTATCTCGGAAATCCCAACCTGCTTTCATAGCAGCATCTACACCTAGGTTTTTGTTTTCATTTGGGAATAAGGCCCTTCTTACTTAGTCTCATTTTTTAAACCCATAGTGTCTTTCTTAGGGTTCAACTCTACTCATTTTTCTGCAAACAGTAATTTTTCTTTCTAACCTCTACTGTTCCTTCTTCAGGCTGTCAATATCTCTCCCTGAACTTTAATTTTCTAACTAAAGCTGTGTATTGATGACCTACTTTTTCAGTAGACCATCCCATCAATATACCTCAGGTGCAATAAACACAGATGAGCTGATGGCATCTCTGTTTTCTGTCAACTCAGAGTTCCAAGTTGCTCTTGAGTACTCTTGAGTTTATTTCTAACTTTATGTGGTTTTAAACAAAGGAAACTTCATCTCAGTGTGGAAAATCAGTATTCATCCGAAGTTCAGTTTCAAAGATTAATTTTTAAATATTCAGATTAAATAAGGATCATGCTGAAATATGTTTAAAGCTATCAGAATTGACTAAGAAAGATTCTTGGTTTTTCTTATGACAATGTAGCTACAAAGACTTTTTTTTTTTTTTTTTTTTTTTGGCATCTTATCTACAGCAGAGAATACATCCACCTACTAAAACTGATATTTCATCAGTATTTTTAAATATGCATTTGTTTTCTTTGTGGTCTGAGAAATTATTGGGTTGGCTCATTGACTCATACAGTGGTCAGCATTTTGCATTTTGGACCTCAAAATGTAGTACTATGACTTCTGAAGCACAATTGTTTGGGGTTGTTTGTTTTTTTTTCCTATACATAGGGCAATACAAAAGTCAATGGAAAATAATTTCCCCTTTCAAGTCAAAGGGCAGGAGTTCTGAAGAGGCAAGTATCAATGTGAAATGAAGAGTGAATAACAGGTAGAAAGACCACATTAGAGAGATTATCCACAGAATCTCTAATGGCTGGAGAGGATAGTTTAAGTCACTTGAAGCAAGACATTAATTTAGGAATGATCGGTATTAATCTGTAATGTGAAGTTTATAATTTAGATTTCTTACTGAGAAGATGGAGAAAGCTCTGGATTATTCAGAATGTCAGAATCTGAGAAATGTAGGTCAGTGAAAAAGGTCCAAAACAGCTTTGCAAATGTTGTGTTAGATCTAAACAGAATCTAACTGCTAAATTGTTTGCCTGTATACCCAGGTATTTGCTATGAGGAATCACCCTGTTGACTATCAAGATATGCTATAGGAGCTCCTGTTTTTCTGAGCTGCAGATCTGTCACAATTTTTTTTGTGTAAGTGAATGATGAAGAGGAACAAATCATTACATCTAACACTGAGGGACTGGAGTAGATATTTGATTGTAAAGGGATTCTTATACCATACTTGTCATCATATCTAAGCATCCTGACTAAACATTAAACACCTGACTAACGTATACCAAGTACTGATTGTTCTGTCACCTCTCTTTCATAAGTAGTATGTACAATGTAGTATCTTGTTTTGAAAGTTATTTGTCCGTCTTTGGGCATTTATTTTTTTTTTAAATACTGCTGTGTGTTTATGTTAAAGAAAGCAAGGTCAAAGAATGTGCTCTGCATTCCAAACCATGAAGATTCTCAGTTCCCACAAAGATTTTACCACACTGAGATTAGCCCTGAAGAACTTTGTCTTCTGCACAGATGAGCTTTACTCCAGTTACAAAGATTATACCATGCCAGAAAAAAGAAAATCACCAACAAGATACTTCATTCTAGTTCTTGAATCATATTTTATTTATTTGGTTTATTTATTTTAGTATTCTGAATTCTGCCTTCATTTTTTTTTCGGTAGTTAAGAACACCATTTTAACCTGATTAAAACTTCCTTGGATAACACAAAGAGTAAGAGACAGGCCTGATTTTGTAATGATTTAAGGAGGCATTGGCGTGCACTGCTGTGGAGAGCTGCAGCCCGTGCCTGGGGGCTGAAGAGTTCTGGGTGTCATCCTTTTGCTTTCCATTCAGGAAATTTCACCTCTCCCCTTCAGTGGTTGGTCAGAGGGTAGTTATCCTCTTTCTTCACATTGTCCTCATAGCAGATTAATAGTCCTTTCTACAGCTGCGTCTGCAGATTTTAACTTGGGCAGCTCAGCATGTGACAAAGGTATAATTCTTTTTCCAAACAGAAATTCACAGAAGCTATGTTTGAGTTTAGCCATTTTTTACTTTGATGACTCTTTATCACAGACTTAAAGTACAGAACAAGGATATATTCTCTGAAGATGTCAGAACATTAGCTTAAAACACATCTTTATAGAGACAGTAGTGAACTTCTTCAGATTTTGCTCCAGGAAGCTGGGGAAGCAGAAAACACCAGCAGGTTCAGGAATTGATCAGCAAGATTCACAGGCAGAAGGTGTGTTGGTGGATGTGAAAAGACCTGGGCAAGGATGTACTTTCTAACATCTCTCATAGAACTGTTCTGCATGCTGGGGGAGTGCAAGGAGACTGGACTTCAAAAAAATGGCTAGACCTTCATGCTTTCCCTAAATAACATCTCCTGGCCTGGATGAACCTGGACTAGCATTACCCAACAAGGTATTTTGTAAGTCCTTAGGATCACTTAAAAGCAAATAGAGAAACTGAGCAGAACTCTGAATAAAGAGTGATAGTAAAGATGTGATCTTCACAAAGGTGAAGAGATTCCAGAATACCTCTCTTTCGTAGAAAATCAATAGAGTTTATTATATTTAAACTGTCCATGAGGTATATGTAAATATTTGAAGAATTTACAAGGCCAAGTGCAAAGTCCTGCACCTGGGTCAGGGCAACCTCCAGTATCACTACAGGCTGGGCAGAGAAGAGATTGAGAGGACTTCTGAGGAGAAGGACTTAGGGGTGCTGGTGGACAAAAAACCTCAACATGACCTGACAATGCACGCTTGCAGGCCAGAAAGCCAATCAAATCCTGGGCTACATCAAAAGAAGTGTGGCCAGCAGGTCAAGGGAGGTGACTCTCCTCCTCTGCTCTGCTCTTGTGAGACATCACCTGCAGTCTTGCGTGCAGCTCTGGTGCCCCCAGCATAAGGAGGACATGGATCTGTTGGAACAAGCCCAGAGGAGGGCCACAGAGATGATCAGAGGGCTGGAGCACCTCTCCTATGAGCACAGGCTGAGAGAGTTGGAGCTGTGCAGCCTGGAGAAGAGAAGGCTCCAGGGAGAGACCTTAGAGCAGCCTTTCAATACTTAAAGGGGGCTTTTAAGAAAGATGGGGACAGACTTTATAGTAGGACCTGTTGCCACAGGACAAGGGGTAATAGCTTTAAACTGAAAGAGGGTAGTTTGAGATGAGATACTAGGAAGAAATTCTTTACTGTGAGGGTGGTGAGGCACTGGAAGTGGTTGTGCAGAGAAGTTTTGGATGCCCCATCCCTGGCAGTGTTCAAGGCCAGACTGAATGTGTCTTTGAGCAAGCTGGTCTAGTGGAAGGTGTCCTTGCCTTTGTAAGTAGGGTTGTAACTAGATGATGTCCCTTCCGACCCAAACCATTCTATGATTCTGTGATTCTATGATTCAGAGGATGGACTCTTGTGTTCCTTATTCAAGTTGCTCTGCGGATTCTTAAGCAGTTGTTATTAACCTATGCTGCAAACTTCTTGTCTCAACAGTCATCAAACAACAAAATGTTTGTTTGTTTTATCAGTTTCTAACTAAACTGATGTTTATTATCAGATCAAGGTGTATAGAAAGCTGATATTAAAGCAGAAAAAAGTTCCATGTAGGTCATTGTTTCAAATCTAGTCCACGATGTTGTTACCCAAAAACCATACAAGCTATAAGCTCCTTGGTGGATAATATGAACTTAAGTGATTATTTCCATTTACTTCGTAAGATGCGAGGTATAAATCACATAACAATCATCTAGCTAGAAACCAAACAGAACTGGACTAATAATCTGCTTTGCAATGCAATTCTCTGAAGAGTAGAGATAAGATACTATTTAAGCAACATGAAAAATCTTATTTCTGTTGCACTTCTATGGATGCTTTGTGGCTATTTCTACTTATGATAGAGTCAGTGTAGTCTGCTATAAACACTAGTATTGCTTAAAGAAAAGGGAAAAAATACACTTAGGGATTCACAGTGAGATACAGTGAAAGTACAAATATTGTGGTGGTTAAAAAAGGGCTTATGAAATAATGCCAAGTAAGACATTGAGTCTTTCATATTCAGCTGGGATATTCCATTGTAGGTTAGGCATGCTGAATTACTCTTTTCTTTCTACTATTGGAATTGGTAACCTACCCCAGAAACACACATAGAATTGAAAAAAGAGGTCAGAACTAGCACATGCATACATCAAAGGGATTTGGAATGATAACAAGACTTTTAATCAGCCCCTGGTTGTTTACTGACAGCAGGAGATCTGAAACAGCCATTTAGCAGGTTAGGAGGTAATCATGCACAGCTAATTGCTGCTCCTAGACCACTTCTTAAAGATGTGGATTTCTATGCTGTGAGTATGCCCTGTTCCAGATGCTCAGGGTCTGAGTTGCAGGAGGCTGGCTGTTGATGTAACAGAGTCTTCAGGAGGTAGCAGCAAATGACCAAAACAAGAGGAAAAATGAAGTTTTTAAAAGCCAAATGCAACAGTAGTGAATCAACAGATAATCCTATCCCAAGATACAGAAAAAGTCCTAAACAATCAAAATGTGTATTCCAATTACATATTGCCTGCAGGTGCTCAACAAGAGATGAGAGCAATAAACACATCAAATCATTGGAACATCTAACAAATCCTATGTCACTTCAGCAAATAATATTAAAAAAAAAAACCAACAAAAATCACATCTCAAAACTGAACTTCTGTTTTAAGACAACTGATAGTAGAATGCAAAGAAATAAAACTACTGCATGTTTCAGTTCATCTCTAATCAAGTCAGCAAGTTCAAAAGTGATCTAACTTCCTCCTGTTTAAAATGAGCTGACAGAAAAGAAAATGAAACACAAGCCACATAAGAATTATTTGGAGAATTTAAAGTATAGGAGGCATTGAAAAAATGTTTAAAAAGTAACATAAAACTAGCAAAATACACTAGTTTTCATTTACTGATAGTATTATTATTCCTTTCATGGTAAGATGAAAGGCTTAGATTTTGTCTAGATTACTTCAGAGCAAATCCTTTGGTCTGAAAAAAAAAATAATTAAAAAAATACATCACAGAATTGGATTGTACTAAATGACAAAGCTTAATTTTGCAGCACCGCTAACCTATATTTATGAACTGAATCAATACTCATCAGATCTCCCGCTCAAGAGACAGGCTTGGCAAGAAGAGAAGCTTGGTCTGCTTACAGAAATACTGAAAATGAAACTGAGATAACAGTTTTAAAGGACACTCTTCTCATTATATTTAATTGGGACTATTTGGTTTTGGGGGGAGGTATTTTGTTTTTATCTGAGGAAAATATCAAACAAAGAGTAATATTGACCACTAATTTTTTTTCATTCCAAAATCAAAATATATTGTCATTGTGAGGTGTGTATCAGCTAGCAACTGAAAATTTAAGAGCTGAAACTCATCTTAGAGCATTCACGTCTTTTGGTGATGTGAGCAGAAATAAAACATTTCAAGGCATACTCAAAAATCAATTGAAAACACAGTTTCCCTTAGAAATTTAGTTTCAATAGAATTTTTTGACTAATGCTAGTTTTTTTATAAGTTCCATACATCACTGAATGACAGGTCTGTTTTGTTATGCATTCTATCAGACAAATCATAATGTCTTTAAAAGTACATTCTTTTAAATGTATTTACTCTTTGGAACTTGTGATTTCAAGTCAGTCAAATATTATCTTGTTTTGTATGGTTCTTTTGTCTGTGTTACTGTGATCCTTTCACACAGTAAATGAGAAAGCATTTCTGTCATGAATATTTTTGTCTGAATTAAATGTTTGGTCTATGCAAATACTCATGACTTTTAACTTCATTTTCTGTGAGCATTTGTTCCGATAAAATCTGGTTGTTCAAATGAACATGGAAAGCAAATAACAAAAAACAGAGACCATGGCCAAAGCAAGTCCATTAAATAATGCAAATAAATATTTGTCTATGTTTTACTTTTATTCTCTGTGCTTTAGTGTCAATAGTACATTATGTGCATGCTTTATCTTGCTTTCATAGTAAATAAAATGAGCAATTCATAGTTGTTCAGTTGAATTCACCTGGCTGAGAAATCATATCAGCAGAAAAACATAGAGAATCAGTCTCAAATAGGCCAAAAGTAGTTTTTAAAACCTTAATATCCTTGATACTCAAAAAAACCTTCAAAAACCAACTGAAAGTGATTATGATTGTGATAACAAAAGAGAACTTAAAACAATAAAAAATTTATAACTAGAGGTGAGCAAAGCTCCTACACTGGTTTTCACCAAGTCCGTATGATGCCTGTGCTTACCTGCAAACCTATGGAATGGGATACTCTGCAGGTCTCCGATTCTGCACCAGTAGGTCACGTTTTAGGGACAGGGATTAAGATGCAATGTTTGCAGGTTTTCAGTTGAGACAGTTACTCACTCACTCACAAACCAAGATAATAAAACTTTTCACGTAAGTCCAGGGTTTGGCTCACACGGGTACCTGCTCCATGGAGAAGATGTACACATCTAGTCAAAAGGAGTCTGCTAGAGCATACTCCAGCTCCACCTCTGCCCCTACACACAAACTTTTCTTTAGTGTGTGTTGGATGACTGTTGTACATCTAAGTCTCATTCCACCACGATGTCAAAGTGAAGCCAGTCTGTACAGACCAGAGATACAGGAAATGCTCTTGAGCCCCACAACAACAAGGTAGCAATGGGGGCTTATGCACTTCTTCAGGGCTTCTCATTAATGTTAAAATACACCTGAAAATGCTTCAGGTTGTGTTTCTTGTATTCTAAGGTTGTGGGAGAAAGGGTGCTGTACCCAAATATTAATAATAATAAAAAAAAGGATAAAATTTAAGGGTGAATTACTTACTACATTGAAGTCAAAGGCAAATCTCATATTCTCCTGTTTTCCTTGTGTTTCTAATTTAGATCAGAATCAATGCTTTAATTATGCTTGTAATAGAACGTGCCTGGCACTAGGAACATAATTTTCATTTATCCCTTAAGAGGAAAAATAAATTGTTGAGCCTGCATCACTCTGCATTCTTGTTAGCAGACTGACTTCCATTCTCTTGGAATTGCTCCACAATTGAGATTACAATTTAGTTTTTGATTGAATGTTTTGCACATTGAATTTCACTTTAGATTTTCTCCAGCTCTTTTAAACTGAAGTATGAGTTGGTTTACTAAGTCTTTGAATAGCACAGTATACAGAGCAGCATCCTGGGTGAAAGAAGCTTAAGGAGGACAGTGCTACTGAGTACTTTGTCAGTTGGCCTCACATTTGGATGAAAAAAACCAATGGCTTACATTAAAGACAGCTGGCTTCATATAGCCTCTGGAATGGCAATTGAAAGTCCTGCCCTCCTAGGTTGTAGGGAGGCTAACTGCAAGAGACAAGATGTTTCCTTTAATCTTCTCTTAGGATGAAAAGAACCAGTAAGATTTTGAGAAAGTGTATATAGAAGTTGTTGTGATCTAGTTGTCTGAGTCAGATCACAGGTGCATAACCATTTTTAATTGGCATAGATACATGCTGCTCTCCAAAAGGATAGTCACACTTTTCTTCTTTCCCACAACTACACATTCTTATTTCTCAGCTCAAGTATTCATGCAGCAACACAAATTGATCTACCTGACATATAAATCAAGAAAACAGTCAAGAAGTTTTGCTCAGTATCAGTGACATGATCTGTGATCTCTTTGTTTGGCCATCTGGTTGGAAGAATTCTCTTGCTTTGTGCAGATATGGGAATCAGATGGTTTCTTTCAACTGCAGGCCAGATTTACGGGGGGTTACAGTAACAGAGTAGTCATGGAGTCAACATCTTATTACCTTGTCAGTCACTCAGTGGTTCCTGGGACCCACTTTTATGGGTCGCATATTAGCCAGACTGACTGGCACAGATTCCCTCTTTAACTCCTTTCATAAGATATAAGTCCACAGGCTCCTGAGGCTAGAGCCAGAGGAAAAATTAAACATCAAAATATTCAGTGCCTGCAACAGAGTCAAGCTTTCACATGTCAGCATACATAGTGGGATTAATAACATGAGTTAAGCAATGTTCCTAAATAACAAATGGATCTTGTTATTTGAAAAGAAACAGTGCCACCAAGGTCACATGAGTGCATGACCAGGAATTTCAGCAGACACTTTTTTTTTTTGTTAAGAAAGCACTGGAGACTTGCAGACCTTTGAAAGTAATGAAAGTGCTAAGTTGTCTCCACTTTTATTTCACCTCTTTTCTGAGGTGAAAGTCTTCTCTGAAGACTGAGGTGTTGTCTGTTTAGGTATAATCTCTCTCCAGCATGAAAGGTCATGAGTAAGAACTGGGGAATACAAGGCACTACACAGCAAAATGAGGAGTATTATGAGGAAATTGCTTCCTATAAACCTCCTTATGAAATTGAAAAAGATATACAAGTGTTTTTAACCATGCAAAAATGTCAAGGAAAATAAACCCCCTTGAAACCAAAGCATTACCTGAACTAAAATTGGAGGGAGATGTAAAGGAGTTGAATGAATCAGGAAGCGGAATCTGATCAGATATTTCTAAGTACATAATCATATATGGGCTTGAACAAAACAGCGGCAGTTTTGCAAAATTGAGCCATCTTAACTCTCTGTGTAACTAGTGCTGAGAAAGAAGAATTTCAATGCATCTGAAGATCTCAGGTGCACAATCCCCTCTGAAAAGCTAAGGAATTACATCCTTAATTTGAAGACTTTTACTCTGTTTCTTTTGCAATTCTTGTATACAGGACAAAGAGAAAAGAACTTTCTGCAGAATAACTTCCCATTTATGTTTCTGAAATTCAGTCACCCACAAAAGATTATCCTCTTTTCCTCTGCCTTAGAGAAGAGCTATCCAGCCAAGCCCTTTTCTGACTGCTTCTAAGTTCTGATCCTCCACTTATCTTTGGCCACTTGACTTCATTTAGCCTGCTGCAGTAATGAGAGCTTTCTTTGCTAGAAAGAAAATAAAAAAGACCTCATTTCCTTTTTCTTGATTAATTTTGCATCCCTCAGTACTTATTTACCTTGATAGATCAGAAAATAAATTCCCAGGAAATGAATGAATTTAAATAACACTTTTCTTAAGGAGACAGTAGTGGAATTGATGCAGTGTTTTGCAGGGTTACATTGTTTGTGGGCAGATTGTGTGTCCATTTTAGTGTTTCAACACTGTGGTTTAAATATTTAGAAAATGTGTACCCTGGCATAAGTTTGAAAAAAGAAAAAAGATTTTGGTTTTGCCTGACTCATGAAGGTTAATGCAGTTAAAAGGCCACCCTACATTTGTTCCAGATTGACAAGCACAGAGATGTCCTAGTATACTCTCAACTTTATTTAGTAAAAGAAAACCAGAATTCAAATAACCACTAGAGAAATTACAAATCAGAAGGATGGAAGGATTTTCTTTTTTTATCAAAAAGCAGAGTCTCATGCAGCAACAAAAAATTAAGAAAAAGGAGTCAAGAGAATTACTTCAAGTTTAGGCATAGATAATAGGTGATAATAATTAATTGTTAGGAAAGGAAGAAAGAATTAGTTTTTTAAAATTCCAAATAACTGAGACAAGTACTCAAGAGAGATTCCAGTCTGAGAGGCAGAAATTCAATGAAAATACACAGAATGTGGAAAACAAGTGGGAGGAGGAAAAAATACTGACCGATAGAAAAAGCTGGTAAACTCTTGCTTGTGGATCTTTACGGTGTTACTCATTGGTACTACACATGTAGAACATGTAAGTGGGTTTTATGTAGAGGACATGCACACAAAAAGTAGTTGTTCTTTGCACACTCCTGTAAGAAGTGTACAATCCAAATTGTCTCGCAAGCAGCTAGCTAGATTTGTGAAAATAGTTTTTAAGCAAATACACTTAGCAAAACCAGTCATCTCTAGGAGTCAAACTGCATTTCTTTTATTTCTATTTTTTAAATTAAATCTCAATACCGTTTAGCATTAGGAGAAGAAAGAGCATAAATGGGCAGAAATAAATGGCAGAGGTAGAGTAGGAGGTTAACTTTTTCTACAATAGTTGAGCAGTGTCAAGATCTCTCAGAAGTGAATGGCAGAGGATGGTTTGGAGCTGCAGAGAACTGGGAGCACAAATATTAATTTTGACAGGCAAGCAGTCATGCTGACACTGAAAACTGGTGCAGTCTCCTGTTTTTAGGAAACATAATTAGGCAATAAGTAAATCAATTCACATTGCACAATGGTGAATGTGTGTTTCTTTATTGAATTGTTCCGTTTTCCTCAGGTAGCATGTGTGCCAAATGATGTAATAGTTACCATGGGAACTATGCTTCTATAATGAGAAATGTAGAATAAAGCTCTGAGAGCTTCTAAAACCCCACCTGGCAGCATGTATTATTTTTCTCCTTAAAAAAAGAATAAATAAATAGTAATAAAAATAATGCTTTTCCACCCAGATCTTTAAGTAGCACTTCATTCTTAAAATAGACCCACCAATGGTGGTGTCACAGTTTCTGGAGTATGTGTTTTCTAGTGTAAACTCCAGCTATAGGATCATTTATTTGAAATAATAATAATAATTTTTTTTAAAAAAAGGAAAATATTGAGGAAAAAGTATAAATTCCAGTGCTCCTCCTCCTTCAATTCTATTAATCTGACAATCTTTCTAATACTGGAAAAGAAGATGAAAACATTTTCTGCAAAAGCACTTAAAATACCCTTTTGGGAATCTAAATGTTTCACCAAGCCTAATATTTTTCAAATGCTGTAATTTTGTGGCAAAATAACATGTTTTATTTTTTATCCAGAGGGAATACTTAAACCACGGTCATTTCACTTTCTGTTTTTATGACAGCATACACAGATATCACATCCATATAACTTGTACTGAGAACCAGAAGAAAAACAATAGCTCCTGATGTTTCTTTTTCCTTCCTTGGGCTAAGTGGAATTAGATATGATTAATTAATCTCCTCCCCCAAAATTGGACTTTACCAAATTAAGTATTGGATGGAAGAATTTTCATTTTTATTATTATTTTGAGAACTTTTATGGCACTGCTCACTACTTGGAACCTTCTGAGTGTCACCTATAAGTGTCTTTCAGCTTGCACAGTAAATTGCAATATAAAGTGATAGACTGCAAAGCAGGTCTCCTCCAAGCAGCCTTAAGCCATCAGTTAATTTTTTTAATATATTTTGCATTATTTTTGTTTAATATATGGAATACAAATTTTCAGTACAAACAAGTTTACCTGACAAAGAAGTATTTCTTGAATTTCTAAAGTTCTGGAAACACTGATCTTTTATAAAGTCCATGACTAACTTGTGGAACTAAATTTGATGTTTTAATCAGAATATGCTGTACTCCCACAACATCTTTCATTGTAAATACTTTACTGACATTTATTAATGAATAGTCTGATCCTGCAACCCTTACTCATCTGCATTTTTTTTTATTTGTGATTGCAATCATTCAGACCTTTTGCGTGAGTAAGATTTACGGAGTGTATGCCTGTTAAGCAGTAAATTAAGCTCATAAACATATAACCAAGTAAGGCTTCAGGAAACTAATTGCAACTTGGCTTGACGGGGGCAACCTGGGTAAATTAGGCAGCTGTGTCACCCAGTATATACCTGGCTGCAGCAAAAATGGCTCTAATATGCTTTATTTGTGCTAGAGCCCTGCTGAACAAAACCTAAGGTCTCCCTAAGGAGGGAAAGGGATAAAGGGGTAAAAAAAAACCAAACAAGGAGCAAGCGACTGTGAGGGAGAATAGGAGAAAAGGACGAAAGGTATGTGTGTCACAGGATCCAAAGTATAAAAGCAAGAAACACCAAGCACAGCACCCCAAAAACACCCACCCCTCCATAAAGATATCCAAGGGGTTGCCATGGGTGCCATGGGCTTGGGATTTGACACCACCTGCAAAGGGAAAAAAGCCCCACAGTGGCTGTGACTCCCACACACACCCCTCTCTTCCATCAAGATTCCTCTTCTTGGTGGGATGAATCAGCTTGGATGGGGCCAAGAGACTGGGTGAGGAGGTCCTGCAACTCAATAAGGACTTAGAACGTGACAGTGTAAATAAAAAGGTGAGGAGAAAGTGCAACTACCACCTTGGAGACAGAGGCAGGATCCTGACACAGTTGGAGGACCTTTGTGCTTGACTTTCTCTCCTGTTGTAGAGGGAAACAGTTGGGGAACCTAACGAAAAAAACTATGCTATGAACACACCCATGCTCACCACTTCATTATGTAGTTTTAAGCTTATGTGTCCAGTGGATAAGGGAATCAGACCTGAACTTAAGGTGGTTTACTTTGTTCTTATCATGTCTTTAGGTAGTGAAGGGTCTTTTTACCCTGGATGTGTGCAGGACATGACGTTGATGACATGGAGTCAGTTAAGCATGAGCTTGCAAAGGTATTTTAATGATTTGTTGGCCTGGCTGGTTGTTATGCAACCTGTTCAGGCATGTGGAAGGGCTGTGCAGGGAAGCTAAGCACACAGGGAAGAGGCCTGGGAGGAGACAGTGGAGGGTAAGCATGATATATCATCCTTCAGGGCATGCACAAAATTAGGAGAGGATTCCTGTATTCAAAGTGCCCTTTACTTCCTTGAGCAAACTGTGGGGAAATGGAGTAGATGGACCACCCAAGTAACTGCACAAGCAGTACAGAGCCAATTTCTTTCTAACTGTCCTTGGTACACTGAGGGGGACTTCACCACTTGCACACAGGAGTCATGTGACAGGGGTTTGGGTAGAAGGTTTCTCCTTATGCTGATGTGGAGGACTTGATCTCTTCCAAGTACTTCTAAACCATGAGGAGAACTTGGCAGAAGACTAACAGTTCAGAGTGGTTCAGAGAAGAGCCTCTCAGGCTGATGGCCAAAAGCTGCTAGATCCCTTGCTGCTGTAAGTGGCCTTTGTTTTGTGGGTTGTGACTAAACAAGACCATGTTATGACTTCTCTCAGCAATGTCATTCATGTCAGCATCCTTCACATATAAAGAGCAGTGACAGAACTGCAAGTTTAACTTTCCAAGGTCCTTGGTTCTGGACTGGGACAGGAGTCTGAGTCCTAGGGCTGTGTCACAGCTTATCTCCAGCCTTTTCCACTCTCCTTCCCATGCCTACGGGTCTGAGAAGCCTTGAGTTAACTCTGTGCCTCACAAAATGTCAGCAACGACATTGGATTCTGAGTCCAGACCAAGCAGAGTGTGTTTTAGCCTTTGTAAAAGTGGTTTGGATGCATTTATGTAACACTTCTTACATAGGTAAATAGTGTGAATGATTTCAGCAGAACTACTCAGGAGTAAAAATTATTCACATGAGTAAGAGTTTGAGGATCAATCATTATCAGTAAAAGCCAGAAAAAGCTGTTTTTCCAATAAGAAATTATTGAGAGTAAAGACCTAGATTCCTCCCAGGGAGTACAGATACTCTCCTTACTAAATTATACAATTTGGGTTGTTGGACAAAGCTCCCTCTAGGGAGAGACAGTTAAGAAGGAAAGGATGGCATCTACAGATATTTATTTAGCCCATTAAGGTCTAATGCTCTGCCTGGAGAAGCTTCTCTGTCTCTCCTGACAGGAGGGAAGCTTCCAGTAATTAGGCATCTAACTTACGCGCTGCTGCAAAGTGGGCTGAAACTGAGTTGCTGTGCAATCAATTCTTTTCCATGTGTCTAGGCCAGCCATGGAAATTCAACTCTTGTAAAAGCTGTTCTCAGTGTAACCTCTGCTGTAACCTCCCCTGCCTCTTCTGGGCCCGGTCATCTATGTTACAACGACCCCTGGCCCAGCTCTGATGTAGCTCAGCAACATAACATTTGTTCAGACTTTTGAGGAAATTTTTAAGTGGTGAGAAAGAGCTATGAGAAAATGTAGAGTGGAGCTGAGAGGAATAAGAAAGGGAAAATTACAGACAGAGGTACAGTTATATGGATGGGGAGTGTTAGTAAGTTAAATCTTTAAGACGAAAACCACCAACTTGATTGTCATTGAAACAGAAAAAAGAGAGAAAAAAAAAAAAAAAACCACCACAAAACAAACCCAAACACAAACAGCCCAAGGAGTTGGTTGCTGTCATTAATGCCAATCTGTTGCTGATGTCAATGGTCTCTGTGGGGGTGGTAGTTTAGCAAGATCAAAGGTTCAGTAACTAAGCAAAAGTTAACATTTTAGGGAGCATCTGAGGCTGATGTTTCCCCTCTTCACTAATACCTGTCTGGGCAGGAAAGACTTTTCTGTGACTTTTTGGAGGTGGTGAGCTCACTAATGTTTAAACCAGGAACTCATTAAACCTAGCTACATTTTTCATGTGTTATCCAATGAATAGCTTTACGCCTTTAGGTGCATATATCCTGCTTGCAAAGCCTCTTTGAGCATGGTTAAATATGCCCAAATAGTGATCTAAATATGCCCCAAATGATCTAAAGGACAGCAACACCTTGTGTTAAGAGTTGGTAACTTTATAACAGTAAATGATAAAGAAAAAGTTGCATTAGTCTCTTAAGAATCTTGCATGATAAGAGTCATACTTATTTTGACTGAAACTGTCTTGATTATTCAAGTGCCATGGTTCCTAAATTGATGTTGTATTTTTCAGAAAGTTTTTCTCCTTCTTAATATTAGTCTTTTGCAAGTGTTGTGAAAGATTACAAATACCATTGTATTTAGAAATCAGAAGGGAGATTGATCATCAGAGACATTTGTTTAAAAGTATGCCTTAAGGTATTAGGAAAAAACTGCTTTATAGCTTATTTTTTTCTAATGTAATACAAGTACTTACATGTATTTTCATTTTTTTCTTGCCTGTAATCAGATATTATATCAAATTTACCATTCTCCTTCCTTCATTTTTTATTCTTATGTCTTTCAGGAACCCATTGATTCTGATTTCTTCTATTTCCCAGTCCTAACGTCTATCAGTATTTCCAGTTCACAGCAATCATGAACACAGCTTTTCTTTCTTCTCTTTTTGTTGAGACTAAAGTTAAAAGGTGGATTCAAAATGGTCAATCATTTATTTTTGTTTATATTATGAAATAAAATCATAGTTCACTGCTCACAAAGAGGCAAACAGGTTGTTTCGGTAAGTTCATTTGATATACTGTTCACTGAAAATATTTCAACCAGCCATGTCCTTGAATTGGCACATACTAAAAAAGTTATTTAAGATACTCTGTCATTCTCTTTTACCTGCATTTTTTTTTTTTTTTTTTTTTTTTTTTAAGATTGCCCTTAGTGAGTTATAAGTAACAGCTGAAATGCGTAAAAGCTCACTAGCCTTTTTCTGCCCTGGTTGCTGACAGCATGATTTTCATATTACAGTGACATTTTTAAATATTGTATTAAAAAATACAGAATTGCCTTGATTTGTCTTTTTGTTGAAAACTAAAAGCTCTCAGTTTTCATGGCAGAGAGAAAATGCACCTAAACAATGAGACTTTATTAACAGTGTTAATAGCCCTGATTTCTGTAAATACCATAACTTATAATTTATTAAGTACTTCTGTATTAAAACCTCAGTTGCAAACATGACTTGCATAAAGTCTGGTTAAAACAGTTAAGCAACCAGCAAAACTGTGCTTAATGTCAATGTAAAACCAATCAAATTATTTTGAAGTTCCAACTTTAGCAGAGGATGGTGAGGAAGAGAGTGGTCTTTCTTCTTTTCTTTCTTCCTTCCACTCTCTTTAAAGTAAGTATACAAATTTCCAGGGCCTTCCACTCTCTAAAAAAAATGTGTTGATCAGGGCTTTGAAGTGAAACTACCCATCTTCCTCCTGAAAGTGAATACACAGACAAATCTAATAATTTCAGCTACTTTTTCATTTCATCACAAGAACAAGCAGACTATAAAAATGGATAAAATTCTAGCCTCTCAGGTGAAACAGATTGTTCAAAAAAAGGCTTAGAAAGGACTGTCCACCATGTCTTTGTAAGAAATTCTTTCCTTTACATGGCTTGCTAACCCAGTGATTTCCAGGGGAGGAAAAAAAAAAAAAAAAAAGTAAAAAAAGTTGTCTTCTCTGTCACTGGTCAGGTTTGGCTGTGGGCTTGATCCATGCTTCAGGAAAGCCCTCCTCCTGCTTACATCTTACGTTTTCAGGAGGCTTTTGAAACCAGTAACTTCGGTGCTGCTGAAAGCTTTTCCACTTTCTCAGTCTTGTCCTCTCCTGCTCTGGCCTTATAGATTTGTCTAATACTAACTGGTTTTTTTGCAACAGGATTAATTTTCAGTCTGCTCAGCAAGTGGCCAGATAACTGCAGGCAGCTGCATTCAGTGCATCCAGCCTCAGCTCCATTCAAATTAAACACAGCCTGAGGACTCTGTGAGTCTGAAGCCACACTGCAGGATCTTGTGTTGGATGGATTTCTCTCTGTTTGTCCTATACTGTGCCCCGAAAACATCCCTTCAGTGAGCAGGCAGAGAAGCTCTAGAGGAAACAGCAAAACAATCTCCCCTCCTTGGCATAAGATCCTGCTTCCTGCAGCTGCAATAGCTAAAACAAGGCAAATTATTCTGCTTTGCCCAGTCACTCCTTTTCTGCAAAGCATACATTACCCACAAAGTAAACTGTGAACAAGAAACATATACCTCTGGCATATTTTTAAAATATTTTAACAGATATAGTATATGATATTTTGATAGCATTTAATAAGAAACTGGTTAAATGGGAAATCCAAAATAGGACATCCTAAACAAAATCAGCAAATGCCAGCAAATTGGTTATTTTAATGAAAACATAGTTTTTAAGCATAAATCATTATTATTTTTATTGTGTATTATTTCTTGGTGGCTTGCTGAGAGGTTGTTTTGTTTTGTTTTGTTTTAATAAATAATTTGAATACCTTCTATTGATTTCCTTGCAATTAACTTCCAGACAAAGATTGTATCCTTACTACAGTTTGGACCAAAGCTCTACCGAGCATCTCAGCAGTAATCAGAGATACTGTTGCAGTCTTTCTCAAGAGGCATATAAAAGACATATATTGAGAATGATTCCATGCATTTTCTGCATCTATAGTCTTAGCCACTTCTTTCATTTCTTTGCAAGAAAGGTAAAAGTATTTTAAGACAAAAAATTTGAAACCTTAAGAGAAAGCTATAGTTTCCTGTCTGAGATCTTATGGAAGAGCAATATGAATTACTTTCCCTGTCCAAAACATGCATGTTGTTGATTGTGGCAGTCAAATGGGACAGTTAGAACTTGCAGAGAAAATTATTTCATTTTCCTAAACCAGAATCCTCTCTGTTTGCCATACTAGAAAAAAATACTAAGCCATGACTTATTTTATCTTTTATTTTGGATTCACTTCCTGGCAGAAGCAGTGAAGATATTTATAAGCAGGTGTTTGATTTATAAGAAGAAATACACGGAAGACTGAGATTAAAGAAGTAAAACCAGGATATTAAAAAAAAAGCAACAAAAAAAACCAACAACAAAACCCAAACACACACACACACCCCAAAACAAAACAAACCCAAATCTAGATTACTTTTGAGTGAAAGAGAGAAAAAAAAGAAAAGGGCACAATTAGTGCTCTAAGAATTGTGCTGGCTGATGAAGGAAAAGGGTTTCATAAATGTCAGTACTCTGAACGCAGAGAGATAAGGCACAATACTTTTGACCACACATATCTGAAATATATGTGCAATACACTGTGCATATTTGGTGAGTCCTTCTCCCAGAGAAGAAAGTTGCATCTATATCTTTGACATAGAAGTTTGATGTCCTGAATATATACTAAAAGTTTCTGTTCTATACAGTCACTTCCTACAACTCTGAAGCTACTCTGAACTCAAGTAGATTAATACAGTGCCAATGAAATCAACAGGTCTCTGCCAATTTACATCAGATGAGGTTCCAAGTTTGCTGGAGGGGAAAGAAATGGCTCAGGTGTCCCAGAAAACAGAAAGAAAAATAAGAAAATTGAATTCATTTAAGGGCACACTGAAAACACACAGAAACAACTAAGCTTGTTCCTCACCAGGTTCCTACAGAAACAGCAGAAGTTTCTGTTTACAGCAACCATAGCACATCCACACAGGACTAAATTCATATAGTTAACCAATTAATAGAAAATAACAGCACCAGTTTCAACAAATGTACACTCATTTGCAGGGCATAGGCAATCCCATAGGTTCTTATAATGCATTGACAGTATCTTCTTTCTACAAGTAATAGAGGAGCCAACAAGGACGGGTATCATGCTGGACCTTGTTCTCACAAACAAGGGGCTGGTGAAATGTGAAATTTCTGGAGGAATGTGAAATTTAAGGGCAGCCTTGGATGCAGTGACCACAAAAAGATGGACTTCAAGGTCATTAGGGCAATGAGGAGGGCATGCAGCAAGGTCACTACTGTGCATTTCTGGAGAGCTGACTTTGACCTCTTCAGGGATCTGCTCGGTAAAGTACCATGGGATAGAGCCCTGGAGGGAAGGGGCACCCAAGAAAGCTCGTTAATATTCAAGGATCACCTCCTCCAAGCTCAGCAGCGATGCATCCCAAAAAAGACAAAGATGGGCAAAAAAGTCAGGAGGCCTGCATGAACAAGGAGTTCCTGGACAAAATAAAGCAGAAAAAGGAAGCCTATAGAGGGTGGAAGCAAGGACAGGTAGCCTGGGAAGAATACAGAAAAACTGTCTGAGCAGCCAGGAACCAGATTAGGAAAGCTAAAGCCCTGGTAGAATTAGATGGCCAGGGACATCAAGGGCAATAAGAAAAGCTTCTGTACATACATGACTGATAAAAGGAAGACTAGGGAAAGCTTGGGCCCTCTCCAGAAAGAAACAAGAGACCTGGTTACCCAGGATATGAGGAAGACTGAAGTACTTAATGACCTTTTCACGTCAGTCTTCACTGAGAAGTTGTCCAGCCATACAGCCCAAGTCACAGAAGGCAAAGACAGGGACTGGGAGAATGAAGAACTGCCCACTCAATGTAGGGGAAGATCAGGTTCAAGATCATCTAAGGAACCTGAAGCTGCACAAGTCCATGGGACCTGATGAGGTGAATCTGCACATCCTGAGGGAACTGGTGGATGAAGTGGCTAAACCACTATCTATCATATTTGAGAAGTTATGGCAGTCTGATGAAGTTCCCACGGACAGGAAAGGGGAAAAAGTAATCCCAAATTTTTAAAAGGGAAATAAAGAAAACCAAGGGAACTACAGGCAGGTCAGTCTCCCTTCTGTGCCTGGCAAGATCATGGAGCAGATCCTCCTGGAAACTACGTTAAGGCACGTGGAAAATAAGGTGATTAGTGACAGCCAACATGACTTCACTAAGGGCAAGTCATGCCTGGCAAATTTAGTAGCCTTCTATGATGGGGTTGCAGCGTTGATGATTCGGGGAAGAGTGACTAATGTTGTTGACCTGGACTTGCGCAGAGCTTTTGGCGCTGTCCCACATGGCATCTTTTTCTCTAAACTGGAAAGAAACAGATTTGAGGGGTGAACCACTCAGTGGATAAGTAATTAGCTGGATGGTCACACTCAAAAAGTTGTGGTAAACAGCTCAATACCCAAGTGGAGGCTGGATATGAGTGGCATTCCTCAGGGGTCCATACTGGGACTAGTGCTATTCAACAATTTTATTGGCAACATCAACAGTGGGATTGTGTGTAACCTCAGCAAGTTTAGTGATGATACCAAGCTGCATGGTGCACTCAACACACTGGAGGGAAGGGATGCCATCCACAGGAACCTTGACAAGCTTGAGAGGTGGGCTTATGCAAACCTCATGAAGTTCGATAAGGCCAAGTGCAAGGTCCTGCATATGCGTCGTGGCAACCTCCAGTATCACTACAGGCTGGGCAGAGAAGAGATTGAGAGGACTTCTGAGGAGAAGGACTTGGGGGTGCTGGTGGACAAAAAACCTCAACGTGACCTGACAATGCATGCTTGCAGGCCAGAAAGCCAATCAAATCCTGGGCTACATCAAAAGAAGTGTGGCCAGCAGGTCAAGGGAGGTGACTCTCCTCCTCTGCTCTGCTCTTGTGAGACATCACCTGCAGTCTTGCGTGCAGCTCTGGTGCCCCCAGCATAAGGAGGACATGGATCTGTTGGAACAAGCCCAGAGGAGGGCCACAGAGATGATCAGAGGGCTGGAGCACCTCTCCTATGAGCACAGGCTGAGAGAGTTGGAGCTGTGCAGCCTGGAGAAGAGAAGGCTCCAGGGAGAGACCTTAGAGCAGCCTTTCAATACTTAAAGGGGGCTTTTAAGAAAGATGGGGACAGACTTTATAGTAGGACCTGTTGCCACAGGACAAGGGGTAATAGCTTTAAACTGAAAGAGTGTCGCTGCACTCTCCAAACTATCAAGCTGCAACAATGTCTTTCACCACCATATACCAACATACTCTTCATGCCAGTCCCTCTATTGCCTTCTCTTGGTTTCACCTCATCCAGGGCACACACTCTCTTCTCACTGCTTCTTCCTCGGCTGCTCTCTCTTCATTGGCTGCCCAATCCCTTAACAGAACCAGCCACACCTGCACCTTGTCTACATCAGCCAGCCTGCAGCCCCTGAAGCCAGCCCACAGCTGTATGTTATCAATGCTAATTAACCCAGCTTCATTTCTCTACAAAAGCGGGTAGTTTGAGATGAGATGCTAAGAAGAAATTCTTTACTGTGAGGGTGGTGAGGCACTGGAACTGGTTGTGCAGAGAAGTTTTGGATGCCCCATCCCTGGCAGTGTTCAAGGCCAGACTGAATGTGTCTTTGAGCAAGCTGGTCTAGTGGAAGGTGTCCTTGCCTTTGTAAGTAGGGTTGTAACTAGATGATCTTTAAGGTCCCTTCCGACCTAAATCATTCTATGATTCTGTGATTTATTTGTGGCTTGCAACCAGACACAAATCCAACCTTCCATAAACAACATAGAAACGAGCTGATGACAGTACTTTAGGGTCAATTCTTATCATACATGGTGTTTGCACCGTAATTGATTTCAGCAGCAGTTGACTGTTTCCAGAACATCGCAGTTCTGGAATAGACACTCTGCTTTTGCAATTTATTGTGAAGAGTTCATTCACTTCTGTTCCAACACTGCCACCATACCCATCTGGATAGAATTGTTCACACACACAAAAAAACCCCCTAGTTAAAACATTAATCATTGAATATTAAAATTTACTTTGTATCTTGGCCTGGATTAGGTTGACTTATCCTTTTTATCTATTGTCAGGGAACTGTTGTGTGATGTGAAAGCAGGTCAAGGTGTTTTGTTCACTTGAAAGCTGGTCAATTGAATATCTTACTAGGGGAAAAATTTAGTTGGTGTCCAGTGTCATAATTTATAAAGTCATTTTAGATATTCTAAAGTAGGTATATCACTTGGCCTCCAGCTGAATGAATATGGTACAGGCGTTATATTTCTCCTGTGCCAAATCTGCCTGTGTTGATGTTTCTCTTTTACCCTGTGGTGTTTGAAATGTCAGTGGATTGCCGTAAGTTGGCAACTACATCACATCAAGTCCTATCTCCATCAATTATAATCAGAACATAGACACTCAGATCACATGCAGACAGCTGCATTGAAGACAGTTTGTGCATTTGTATCTTGAGTTGATGCACAAGCACGGCTTAAACAAAGCACTAAGAGGTATTCTGAGAAAATAGTACAGATATTTGGGAAGACTAGCATAGATGTGCCTTATAGAGCAATTTGATCTAGACTCAGATACCTGCTATTTTAAAGCAAGTTGGATGACTTGTGATTAACTTAACCCATGACTGAGAGTAACTAATGAGTGTAAGCTAACTGAGAGCAGAAAAGGTGTGGCCAGGAGGGTCACAAAATGAGATTTAGTTAATGGACAGAGCAATGATAACTGGGGTCTCCATAAACCTTGAAAAAAAGTGGATTCAGCTCACCCAGTTTTAGACAGTGGGTAGACTTCTGTGTCTGAGCTAGGCACTAAGCTTCTTTTATACTCAATGGAAAGAAATACAAACATATAGGGCACATTTGATATTTCCTAGTTTATTAGTCTACATTAAGTTGAAATAAATTTCTTCCTAACAGTGTCTGTTTCTCTTCATTGGCAATAAAAAGAACCTAGGGCAACTAGTTTAAATTCAGGCATCTACATTTGATCAGAGGACTCTCACCTGGGTATCTGTAGATAATAGTGTGTCTTAGATCAGAGAGAAACTCTGCACCATCTGCTCCAGAAAGACTTGTCTAAAGCTCCAGCCCCACCAGAGATAGCCTTTATTGGCATGCCAATTACAGGAACATCTGTACTTAGACTTAAATTTGCCCTGTAGCTAGAGGTACCTATTCCCACCCAGTTATCTTATTATTATAAATATTTTAAAACTGTAGCACCCACAAGCAGAGAAAGTGCAAACAGATCAAATCAACAACATTAATTAAATAAATAATTAAAGTAGTCACTCATCCTCTTCAGCCATCCCACCAGAATTTGCTATCGTACAAAAGACCACGTGTGGAAACAAATACTATCAAGAGGCAATTTGAGAAAATATTATGCAGCCAAATAAAGAGACTCAGAGCAGGATTTAGAGTTCAGATTAATTACAGGTAATGCTACCAACAAGCATGACACAAAGCAAATGGGAAAGAGCATCGAGGGTGGTGAAAAAATATGCAAAATATTATCTTGTTTTGCTCTCAGGAAGCATCCAGCAAAATGTATTGTTTCTTCTATCACTGCAGTCAGTCTCTTAGCAGCCTGAAAGTTTAAACCTGCTAGAAGGTACCCACCCTGTTGTTTGGCAGCACAGGTTGCCAAGGCAACAGAAGCCAGTGACACATATTCTTCCTGATGGATTCTGCCACTAAAATACGGAAATCGGCATCCCTAACTGACCTGATCACTCTTTGGAAGACATTTTTTTTTCATGCTATGAAATCCTTGTATCATAATAAAGTGCTGAGGTATTCTGAAATATTAAATACATTTATTTTAGAAACACTTATTGATGTGCTGTAGTTCATTACATTTATTGTGATGCTTCTTAGATGGATGTTCAGAAGTCTGACATACTGGTCAAAAGAATACTGAAAAGGATACTGCTACTCTTGCATTAGCCCCTTTTCTCTTGGTAAAACCAGGTAACAGAATTAAATCATGGACATTAAAATCTCTCCATAGTTAACCGTTTAAGTCAATTTATAGCATTTTGCACAACTAGGTGCCCATGTGGAAAACCAGCAACAGTTTTTAGTGTACAGTTGGCAATATTTAAATAATAGCTTCAAGAGATACTGCTTTTTAATTTCAGTTTGATACAAACAAAAAAAAAAATCACTGAAGCATGGAAAATGTCTTAAGGGAACATGTGAAAGAAAACAATTCTACACTAGAATCTTTTCTCCCAGTATAATGAAACTCTTGGTTTGTTCACCATCAGGGAAAAAATAAAACTCTCACTCCTTTTTGTCCTAGGCCTAACTTTGCACACATTTCCCCTTGTTTAAACCCCATGAGCTTTTTCTTTGTGAGTCATTACTCAATTCAATGTAGAAATTCTTTTGAATGTCCCTTAAAGCTATTCTCCCATTGATCTGCACAATTACATGCTTCCCATAGCAGATGGTCTCTCTTGTCTCTTAATAAATGTCCCAAATATTTTCATATCCTTTTCTAGATAAATTTGAAGACAATAAAATTGTTGACTCCAATTAATTTTGTAATTTGTTGTATATACTAACATTTTTATTAAGGCATTTACTCTTGAAGACATTCCAATGTCTTTGCATACTGAGAGGGAAATCAGGCTTTTACATCTTTATGTTAATATGTAAATAACATTTGACCTGAACATGCAGAATTTTTTCTTCGGGTTTCAAAATTTCCCCTAGTCTCACTTAAGATAATAATTGCTGTTTCTGCATTGCCAGCTCATAACATTAGTTAATTCCAAAGAAAAATACATTATCAAATGCGTGGATACAGCCCACATTTCTGACATTACTTGATTCACTCTGTGTGTGAGCTATGCATATTGATGAAAAGTAGTTTAATGCGAAGACAGCAAACCTGTAGCAAACAGCAAGAACTATATATACACTATATTCAAACTATTTATTTAAAAAGGGGCTAGAGGCACAATGTGTCCCCTTCACAGGTCACAAAAACTGAAGATGCTGTTTTCTCTAGAGAGAAGGCTTCATCATGAGCACCTACTTGCTTCTAGTTCCAAAAATAAATACAGGACCATAATGGATTAAGGTGAAGAGGAGTTATAACTGAATTGCTGGTCAGTAAGGAAGAATGACGCTTAGAAAATGAATTTAAGACATACACAGCAACTAAGGAGAATAATAATTCAGAAGTCTAAATTAACAAGTAGAATGTGGAAACCTTTTATGATAGTTAAAAGAGTCTCCAATTGTTTATCAGTATTATTGAAATTATCCCTACTTACAAGGATAATAATTTGTTTATACAAATAATTTATAAAATCTGATTAATCTCATTTAACTATAGCCTTGCATATTTGCAGTATATGTTAAATACATTTATTATATCATGTAGAATGTCTCACACTTTTTGGCACATGGCCGGTGTGCACTTCAGTCTCACAGTAGGCCAGAATGCCTATTCACTGTGAGGATATTTTTGCCCACTGCCTTTACACACCAGTGTGGACAGACTGCAAATGCCCCTTCAGCCATCTAGTCTAATTCATGAAGAGTAGATATGCCCTCAATCAGCTGGTCAAAGGTGGTCTGATCAGTGAGTTGTGAGTTTTTTTCTTGATCATCAACACAAGTCAATGAATGGCAGTTATATCTAACTGATATATTAACCCTAATTGATATATGAGTTGCGGTTAATTTTGGTTGTCTCCTGCTGAATGTCCATGTTCTGATAATGATCTGCTGCATTGCCAACAGGTCAAGGAAGATGATCCTTCCCCTCTGCTGAGGAACGAAGTTCTGTGTTCAGTTCTGCACTCCCTGATACAAGATAGGCATGGACATACAGGAGCAGGTCCAGAGAAGGGGCACAAAGATGATGAAGGGGTTGGAGCATCTCTTGTAGGAGTAGAGACAGAGAGCTGAGAATATTCAGCCTGGAGAAGAAAAGGCTGAGGTGGAATTTTATCAAAATCAAAAAATATGTAGTGGGAAGAAATGAAGAAGAAGGAGCCAGAGTCTTCTCAGTAGTGTCCTGTGAGAGGAAAAGAGGCAATGGGCATGAATCAAAATACAGGAAATTCCACCTGAACAGAAGAAAACACTTTCTTTAAAAAAAAAAAAACAACATGTATTTTTACTGTGGATGTGTTCATACTCTAAAACAGGTTACCCAGGGAAGTTGTGGAGTCTCTGACTGTGGAGATATTAAAAACCTGACTAGACATATACATGGATAACCTCCTCTAGGTGACCCAGCAGTCAGGGTGGATGAGATGATCTAAAGAGGTCTCTTCCAATCAAAATGATCCTGTGATTCTGTGATAATGCTATGACTACCTGCATTTGTTTGTATGTTGTTCTTTTAAGATTTGTTTTTTCTCTGTCTTCCAGAAGATATAAATTTATTCTGAATTTAGAGAAACAGTGCTTCTCTTTGAGGTTACAAAATATAAAAGAAAAAAAAAAGAAGAAAAAATCATAGAAGTTTTATACTTTATACTTGACATAATTTTATAAACCTAGTAATTTAAAAAGGAATAAGGTGATAACATCTCACTATGTTGATGCCAGCACCCTAGACCATATGGCATATTACTCACTTGTAGATCAGACTAACTCTCCCAAGCATGACATACATACAGTCCCTTGTATCTTCTGTAAGGAATTTCATCCCCTCCCCCATCTGCCTTCTTTCCCAAAATGGTGGCCCAGAGGTGGAATTTTAGGTATATTTTCCTGGTTTCCTTTCACCTTACTAAACTCTGGAGTTACATACTTATTTAGCACCAGAAAGAATAAGGCAATAAAACCAACTCTGCCTCCAAAACACTTTCACATCGTAGTTTCACATCGACATTCTTTGCATTTATTTTTTATTTTTGTCCTTCAGAGAAGTCTTTGTCTTAGTGATAGAACCGAATAGTTGCGGTTGGAAAGGACCTGCAATGATCCTCTAGCCCAACTGCCTGGCCCTGGGGTACATGAAGATACACTATAACCTACAACTCTACTGCATATTGCATATAACTTTCAGTGGATCTTTTGTAAAGGCTTTCTGATTGTAGTGATTTCAATTTAGTGACAGTGTTGTTGCTTCCAGGGAAGATGGAGGGCTTGTGAGGAACAAGGCAAGTTGAGACATTTTCTGAATAGATAGAAACTGTGGAGTGGCCAGTCTAGCCTCTGTGGTACATAACATTTAAAGAGAAAGGCAATGTAATATTAGGACACATTTAGGTAATTGTGGGGTTGTTTTTTCCAGTTAAATTGTTTGCTTGCTGGCATCTTTGCAGCTAGAGAAGTTCTAAAATACTATTTCATGTTGTGACTATTTGCAACTGTTCTTTTTCAATCAGTAAATCTCCAACATTGTTATACTTTCTTTTATTTTGCCTCCTCTTTGTAATTGTGTTTAATCATGGGCTCACTATGGATTCTGATTGCCACTCCATTTATGACTGTGGGATGCTACCCCTATAGATTCAGCTCCTACAATGCAGCACTTTGCTTAGATACAGTTCAGCATTCAGTTATTTACGTTAATACAGCTATTTAGTGTAGACCGTACTCATTGGCTATATGCTTTAGATTTGCTCACAGAACATGATAGCTGGGCAACTAGAAATTAAAAGAAAGCAATAAACATATAAAGACAGATTTTTTAGGAGAAAATGTAAATATTTTTCACTGGTTGTATCAAATAATGAATGATTTAGTCATCTAGGAAAGGAGTATTAATTTCCCAGTGTATCTTTATTTCTTTCTTACAGCTCTGTTTTCTCCAAGTAGATTTTAGCCGTCTTCATAGGCTGGAAAAAAATCTGTTTGTGTGTGTATACACTTACTTAAAATCACTTGGATTCTCTGGCTGTTTTTTCCAACATTAATTAAATGAAGTGAGTTCTAACATGAATTTAGAGTGAAATAAGTGAAAGAAGAAATCTTGTGTAATGCATTTACTGATCATAGAGTTATGGAAACCATTATTATTTTACACAGACACATTTGAAAGTTCAATGAACATTTCTAAAGACTTTGAGTAAGCAAAATATTACAGGTATGTCACAGCACTCTCCAGACTATCAAGCTGCAACAAGGTCTTTCACCACCTCATACCAGCATTCTCTTCATACAGCCCCTCTGCTACCTTCTCCCCATCCTACCTCACCCAGGGCAAGCTCTTTCTCTTTTCTTTTTCAACTGCTTTCTCTTCATTGGCTCTCAACCACTTCACTTAACCAGCCACAGCTGCACCTTACCTACATCAGCCAACCCGCCGCCGCCGAAGCCAACCCACAGTTGTATATTATCAATGATAATTAATCCAGCTTCATTCCTTTATACAGGTAGATAAAAATGGAAATGTTTAAGTGTTTGAAGATGTAAACATAAAGGCTAATTTTTATTTAGGAAGTGAAATAAGTATTTTATTATTTGTCTCATTAGCTTTGACCTTTACGTAACAGTTATATGATAAGAGAAACTAGCAATCATTTAAGAATACAAAAATATTAGACTGATTTCAATAACAGAAGGTTTGAATTCTAAACATGAAAGTACTTACTAATCATCGTCCCTGGTCTTTCAGACATAAAACCATCAGATTTCAGTAGAACAAAAGGATAACATGTTAAATTGTTTTCACCTAACTACTATTTCTGCAATTGTACTGACTTGTAGGTAAGGTCAACTATTAGATAATTTGTTTATATGGAATGATTGTGAAACTTGGTTATTGGGCATTTGCATTATTGATTAATAAAACTCCACCACTTTCCAATTCTGTTTTTCATCAGAATAGTTGTTCTGTCTCTAAATCTTCTTTAAATGGATTAGGGATAGAACATGATTCTTGAAAGCCTTTAACAATTTAAGTCTTGCTGTGTTTTGTAAACATAAACTTATACGTAAGTTTCTATTTTCACAGATTAGGTATAATATAAGCATGTCCTTGTTTTAATATTGACCTTGCTGCTATTTAATCAGTGATTATACTATTACCAGTGTACTTTATTCTCCACTGTAGTGCCCAATTCTTATATGGCATTACTACAACAGGTAAAATTTTGATATATTGCATGTCACTGGACAACCATAAAGCAAACAAAATGCAATTAGCAGAGGTTGTTGGGTTAAAGTAAAAATTTCTAATAGTAAGCTCTCTGGTAGAGGTTGAAATTTACCTCATTCAGCAGTCATTTAGACTTGAAGGCAATATTCTTGAGTTTAATTGCAAATAAATTCCTAAGCATATGTTGTCCTATTAGTGAAGACATGGTAATATTCCATGAATATGGGACTAGTAAAACACAAAGAAAAGTTTAGTATTTGGAAGAGGATTGATGAGCTTATGTTTTTTTATAGCATATTTTTTATATGTGTGTAAAAGCCTGCTACAAACCTAAAGAAAACACGGTCTCTGAAATGCCTCTGCTCTGTAATACATCTCACATATATCATAGAAAGATGAAGAGGAGATCACACCATCTAAATCTATACTTACAACTATACTTACAACTGAAGCTTTTGTAATCCTGTCTGACTGTTTCTCCCCTGGGCTTTTCAAGCAGAACATCAGTGGAGGGGTTTTATTTTGATAATGCAGTGCTCTTAGGGCTCTGGATATATTAACTGTAGGTAGCACTCCTAAAACATTGTGTAAAGTTCAATAACAACTCTGACAACACCACCACCACCATCCTTCAAAATAAGTTTTAAAACTTTTACAGCAGAACGTAATGTAGTTCCTTCTTCAGCACCACTAGACACAGTTACTGAAAGTAAAATCCTGTGGGATGAACGCTTTGTTTAAGAAAGTTAGGATCATACTAATTATGTGTCCATAGGAGAAAGAAGAGGAATAAAGAAGGTGGAGGGAATAAAGTCAACAGAGTGATCATTTTGAAGCAATATAAAATCTGTGTTGTATTAGCCCAGGCTGAAAGCCCATTTGGAATGACTAGGGCCATGGCAGCCAGACTCAGCTGGAGTTTTCTTTCAGCATTAGTTACTGTAATAAACACTCTAACTTGCTTGAGTACAGCTGATCCATGTATTATCCGAGTTACACTAAAACAGTTATCGAAATTTCATTTTAGAAACTGACTTACAAATAGACAAGTGATAATAACTGCATTTTATTTTCCCCTGAGGTGTATAACAGTATTTTTTTGTGAGTGAAATGGCCATTAATAGTCTCAACATTCTAGTTTTGATCTAATGTAAACAAGATAGTCTCTTCATTACAATTTTTCTAATTGTATGGAATTTGCCATAAATTAATGCACTGGATTTAACAAATAGTATTAAACTTATAATTAAAAAAGGATTTGATGCTGGGAAGAATTCAAGATTATTATTCCTAAATCTTTCAAAAACTGCAGATTGTTACAAGTGTATTTTGACTGAAATAAATTTATTAGATGTCCTTAAAGCGCATACATAAAATTTTGATATATTTTTAAATTGAAGGGTTTATTTATTTATATTTGGTCCACTTGGAGGATATTAAATTTATATAGTAAGATCTACATGCATCAGTAATATATTTTGTGAATGTTTAAATTGCATGAGAAATGTTTAATATACAGGATCCTGTTGCATCATCGTTACTTATACAAAGAAAATTTTTGCTACACATATGGTCTCATCTACTTCCTCACCAAAGAGAAATATTTATCTTTGTGACTGTTGCCTGCTTCTTCAACAGGGAGAGCATAGCACCTCTCCAGTTAACAGTGTATTGTAACTATTACTCATCTATTGATCAGATGTGTGGTGCAAAATTTTGGAGGTGCTTAGATATAGAATTTCCTGTTTTAAATTTCTACAACTGTAAAAACTTATCCAAAACAGAATACATTTATGTCAGAACAAATTTCTGTACTGTAAAATGATTAACATTATGAGCAGATTTTAGTTCCCTAAATACAGGTTTCTTGTGCCAAACATATACTCTATTATTCTACCTGACCTCTAATTTGAGATATCATGGTTCTTCTGAAGATCATGTCATACCTGCTAAGCCTGTGCAATTTTCTCAGACATCCTGGAGCATCATAAATGGCACCAGTTGTTATCTAGTTATTTAAGTGATGATTCAAGCCCCAGCTCAGCAGTGACTGGAGGGCAAGATTTAGTTTCTGAAGGGTAGGTGGCTAGAGGCATTTAGGATGCCCTAATGAGGTATCTGAAATAGGGACTTAGGTCAGGTAGATACAGTACCTGACTTGCAGGAAAATGTTGGTGTACTAGAGCATTGTCTGGAGGCCGGTTATTGGTCTAGGTGGTCTTACATTTCACCGGAGGCTTATGTTCACCAGCTGTAATGGCAGCTTAGATGACCAGCTAACACTGACATTGTGGACACATTTAGCTTTCTAGCTCTAGAACTGGGTCCTATCCTAGGCATAACAGTATGCTACTTATACGTAGCATAAGGTCAGAGATGTAGTCATCTCTGAAATCTTTTTTAGCCAGTTAATAGAGACTAAGGTCATGTGGAAAGCTAAGTTCTCTCAATTACATTTCAGTTGCACGAATCCAGACCCAGGCTGAGTGGAGTACTGAAAATCAGTAGCCATTAATTCAAAAAGAGATTTTAGGATATCATAGTTCTCTGGGAGTTGGGGGGACACAAACTGTGTTTTCTGAAATAAGCAAGCAAGTACTTATTACTGACAGGTTTTTTTCACTGACCTGAGAACATTCAGACAACATATGGTGACGATGTTGTGTGTGTCCATAAGGTATGCTATAGATTTTCTACTCACATGCAGCTTTCCCAAAGACAAGACAGATCAAGGGGGGTGGGGGGTGGGGTGGTTTGGCTGGGAAGAGAGTCAACAAAATTACATCTTTAAACTTGTTAAGTTCTGTTTGATTTTATTTTATTTAAATATTACTTTTATTTCGGTAAGTAGGATGTATAGTTTGTTCAGAATTAATAGGATTAGCTGGTGATTCCTTGATTCACTGTGTCTATTGTAGGAGGGAGTAGTTGCTTACAAAGTTTGAAAATAAACTAATTACTGTCTCAGTGGATACTTTGAGTCTATTTAGAGCCATAAGAGTACAACAGTTATAGATATGTAAGATTCATTTTATAAAATAATAATTGATTCAATGAGAACTTACTTCATGGCCTCTCACTACCATTCACTCATGGCTCTACCCTGTAAGAACAGAATGAGAATCAGGTTGTGATTCAACTGCATTTAACCTCTAATTTCCTCCCTTTTTTGAAGGGCTGATGTTACTGTAATTAGCATTACATTTTGTGTAGTTTAATGAAGCTCAATTGTTCATTTCCCAACTTAATGGCACAAGAACAGATCTGCTCATTTCTCCACCCCTCCCTGACCATTTCTTCCTGCATCTATGAAGTAGCTGGAAACAGTAATCCTTTGAAAGTAGTAACTCTTTTTTTTTTTTTTCTTTTCCCAAGGCTTGCATGCTCTTAAGAGCTACAACTACATTTGAATTTATGCTTTGATTAAGCTGGTTAGAGTCCTAGAACTGTATTAAAAAAACCCTCACCTAACAGGTAGTCCATATGAAAATACATCAAGGTGAACTCTTTGGAAGCAGTAAAAGCAGAACTTCTTCCCCAGGAAAAGGAAGGCCTGAAAAAAGGGAATATTTTCCGCAAAGAAGAAATTTTCCATATGGTTGCAAAACTACTCTTAACGCAAATCCTTCAAACCAGTTTTGGCATTTAGTTGTAGTCCTAACAAATTTTATAATATGCTTTAGTTTGGCAGTTAAAAGTAATGCTTGTTGCTTTGTATTTTCACAATAACTACTATCACAGGGATCAAACTGAATAAGCACCTGTGAAATTAATATTATTTTCGATTCATTTCTTCTGTTTTCATAAGGCTGCTTTGCCTGCTCTCAGTAAATCTTTTATTCTTCTCTCAGTAAATCAATTCTCAGTTATGATAAATTGATGTCTGGCTAACTACAGGATTGTACTGTAAGTGACCCATCTATCACTTTTTTAAGCCTAAATTTCACATAATTTAAAAATAGCAGATGGAGTAGAATGACTAAAAGGTACATGGCACCAACATTTCATGTCTGTGGGACTGCTTCTTAAATAAAAAAACTGTATTTTTGGGAAACCAAATTAAATCTATATATATCTTAATAGTAAACAAAAGGATTTGCTCTCAGACAATGCAATATAGATTGCCAGAAGCAGACATCGGGATGTTATCGAAAAATTCCCGGCAGAGTTATAGTTTCACTCAGAGATTTCTTCTCAAAGCAGTCTCTGCAGTTCCAGAAACAGATCTTCTTGTGGCAAGCTAGAGAAAGTAAAACAGTTTCTGAAATCCCATTTAAAATATAAGCAAAATGTGGAGAAAAAAAGAAAAAAACAAAAAGAAAAAATATCAGACAAACAAAACAAGTATGACAAGGAATTGCAAGAAATGTCCCCACTAGTTGTTGTGGTAGATTTAAAATTATATAAAGTACAACCAATTGAAGGAAATCAGTGTTTTATAACTCTGATTCAAATCATGTCAAATAATTTGAAGTAGGGGTAAACTGTATTGCCAAGAGTGAGATAAAAAGAACTCTTCTTTCAGCACAGAAGACAATAATTCCTCTAAGATATAAGATGAATTACAATAAATATACGTGGACATCATAATAGAGTGAATTATGTTAAAAAATATCAGGCCAGATTCTGTGGGCTGGCTAAAATTTTTTAACAGGTGAGTAAAAGAAGATAATGGATGTAAATGCCCTCTCAAAACTAGTGCAAAGCTGAGGTTAAAGCCATTTCTGCTGTTACGCAGTATTGTGCAAGTAACTCAAAGGGCGACTTACAGTTCTGCTCAGGGTAAGTTACTGACTTATCTTGAGAAAGTTTAGCCCATTTTGGGTGTATTTTATTTTAATTTATACCAAAATATTGCAAATCAGAGCCTTAAGAAAGAGATTAGTAACTCCTGTCAGTGAGAAATACCTTTCTATGGGTAAAGAACTGTTTAACAAGCAATCGGCTAGTAATACCTAGCAATCAGCTGGATTAAAAAAAAACACCAAAACACAGCATTTCAAATCCATTGAACACCAGGCAGATCTAAGGACCTTAACTTGTGTAGGTTTATCAACTCTCTTGCAAAATACGGGCTTTCCTGTATTATGGTTTCAAATTCTGTATCTCAAAGGAAGGATTCATACAGGACAATTATTTGCCCCATATTTTCTTTTCCTTGGCACTTGTTTGGTTAAAATATAGAACTGTACAATGATAGAATTGTTGAGATTGGAAGGGGTCTCTGGAGAGCACAGAAACAAGTCCTGAATAAGACTTCATTGCTTGTTAGGGAAGGGAAGAGGCATTTCCCATTGTTCCATGTGGATCACCTAACCTATAGGAAAAACTTATCAGAGGGTTTGTTTTAAACATCATCTCCTTAAGTACTTAAAGTTTCGGGGATATGAAGAGATGTTTTCCTACATTTAGAATTTTCATCTGCCTTTTCAATGCATCAAAGACTTAAAGTATAATTTGTAGCAGACAGGAAAAGGGAGTATTTTGATGCACTCAAGAGGAATCCAAGCTCCTCTATCTCATCAGTTTTAGGTATCCAGCTGTAACAACCTATGCTACAAGCTGCGGGGCTTTCTGAGTTGGGGCTTTCTTATTGACTACCTGAAGATGATTCCATTTTGATAAAATAAATATTCAATCAGCTAAAGGAAAAGAGCAAACATGATTCTGTAGCATAGCAGATACCACAGGATAAGAAAAATCTAGTTCTATTAAATTCACAAACATTTTAGACTAAGAAATAATGGGATAGCAGGAATGAAAACTAATTGTCCTTCCACTCTGAATAAATGTGGAAGGTACTGTGCAGTCTTGTTTCCTCTCTGACTGAACAGATATGCAAGGATTTATTGCAACATGAAGTAGCTCCAGTCAAGCTCTACAATACCCCGCCAATGCACATTTAGTGAATCATAGGTGTGGAAAATCATGTAGATGATGAGTACCTACCAGACCAGTGTTCTCAGGATGCAGGTGGCTATGTTTATTCACTTTTGCAGGGCTTCTAGACATCTTCAGTGTGTTATCGAAAAAATAGATCAATAATATGAATAAAACCAATAATACAGATTACCTTTTATTAATAATTAAAGAAAATAGAAGTATGTAAAATATTTTCTAACCTACTAGCTGGGGCCAGAGTTGGGAATTGTAGATGTAGCTTCTGTTTCCAGCTCTGCTGTTGGATTTCTGATTGACTCTGGGCATTGACTAACTTAAATTCTGCTTTTGTCTTCAGTTTCCTGTTCTTTAAATGGCAACATGATGCTGTTACCAGTCAAAAGAATGAGTTTTGAATTATTTGTTTAGTAAGTTTCCTGCTAAGTATAGAATTAATATTTATGTAATTCTTAAGATTTTGGACAGTATTACCTTTCACTGCCAATTTAACAAGAAGTGTGTGTGGATTCCACTTGCAACCATAATGGTTGGTACAAAGCAGCTCTCACAAGCAAATGTGGAGGTTATAGATGTTCAGTAAGAAGCAACAGAAGATTTTGACACCATATGAAGCTGAAAATATTTAGATGTCCCAGAATCAGAGAACCAGAGATTCGCCTGTTGAAAGACTGGATTGTAGGCCACTCAGATAAATGAAATAATTCAGGGTCTTTCAGTATATTTTCAGACTGCATGACAAGTTACTATCACCTCATAATTTTATATATTTGCAAGCACTTAAAATATTACAAGTTTTTTTTTTTAAAAAAAACACCACAAACCAACAAAATTAGTGTCCATTCTGAGAATAGTGACAGATAATGAGAGGTTCTAATCCAGACTCCATAGCATAAAAGTCATTGCACATCAAAAAATGCTTGTATTTTTATTTTTGCAAAGTATTTTTGGGGGTTCTTTCCTGTCTGTGTTCAGGTATTAAAGAAGTGCTTGCTCACTGTGGTCTGTACTAACTAGAATAGAATAGTTCTTTACCTTCAGAAAGTATAAGGCAAGTTAATGCCAGAAAAGTCAATTGGTTATGACAGATGTGCAATCTTTGAAACAAGGAAGCTTCTGCTTTTAAACTTAACACTTCTGCTTTTAAACTTAACACTATCAATAATAATATGGTACACCAGCACCTTATTCATGTACTTGATTGTACAAGTTTCACATACAAATGTCTCTGCAGATTTTCAGATGGCAAATTCAGTACTTTTTTCCGAAAAAAAAACCAAAACAAAACCCCAACTTGAAACCATATTGCATAAACCCGGCACTATATTTATTTTTAAAATATTACCTACTACTTGAGACAAAGCAAGTTGCTTGGGACAAAAGAATTTTCAGGACATCCCTGCATAATGGCTAACATTATCTTACTGCGAGTTTCAGCCTATAAATACGAAATTTAAAGAGCTGGGAGAATCTTGGCATGTAACACCCTTAAAATTCTCATTTCCTAGGACTCTTGGACAGCTCAGATATAGATGTTAGAGCAATACAAGCAAATATAAGTAATTTCAATACTCTGGTTAAACAATTTCTGTACCTCAAAATAGAGATTTGTTATTAAAAGAGATAATGAAATGAATTTTAGTCTCAATCAGTTCTCCTTAATGATGCCCCTTGTGGCTTTACTTAATTTCATTGCCAGTTTCTTAAAAAAAAAAAAAAATTAAAAAATCTTGCTTGACTCCTTGCTTTTTTGAGTACTACATAACTAATAAGAGCAGTTTGTTATCTAACTTTTTTGATATATCCATGGTAACAAAAAAAATAATTATCCAGAAGTATGGAGTTCACTTGAAAGTAGTCCCTGTGATTTTGACCCTGAAAGACTCTCCACAATGTTGGAAACCTATCACTGCATACCGTTTATTTTTTGCAGCTTGTGATTTTGCAGTAAGCTCAAAGGGCAATCTATTGCTACAGCCTTAACTAGTGTAACTGGGTCTGGTGGTGCTGGATTCTGTATTATTTGAAGCTGAACACTTCAGCTACTGTAAATTGATCTTTCTAGGCAATTTTTTTTCTCATATGGAAATGCTTCAGTGACTTTCCTTTCTTCTTGATTTTCAGTCTGCTACATATACATGGCACATTTTTAATATTCTTTCAATATATATTCTCTCACACATAGCACCAAAAATGAGCAACTTCAGAAGTCACCTATGGTCTTTGATTATTTTTTCTTCTGTCCATTTCCATAAAGGACAAAAAATACACAAAAGATTTCTTTTTATTTTGTGAAACAAGTGATGCCTAATCAAATGATTTATTCCCAAAATACAAACGCATATTTTTCAATAATTTTTCCTGAGACACCATATATATATATATATATATATATATATATATATATATATATATATATAAAAATGTGATTGTGGTCTTTCAGAAATTAACCTTCTTGATAACTTTGACCTATAGCACACAATGACCTCATAAAGGATTACTAAGAATTATTAAGAATTAAGGCTCTGGTAGATCAAGGACAGACCAGTCATGACTATTCATTTTGTATTGTTTCACCCATAAAGTGATTTTCAGTTAATCAACATTTTGTCCAATAAACCACTTTTGCATCTCATTGTTTCCATTTGTTCATGTCTCAGGTCCTCTTCAAGCTCAAAAATTAGTATATTTTTTTTTTAAAGAAAAACCTTATCTGCAAAAGTGCATTAACATTTCTGTCCTTAGTAAAAAGCCTTACTGTTTGACTTGTCCGGGGCAAAGTCAGCAGTCAGGTTATGAGCTAAGCTCACTGGTTTAATGCAGTATATCTGCTGTGCAGAAATAGTTGTTAGAGGTGGAAAACAGTATGGCCATTCGGAGAAGTACAGACCAGCTCACCTCGGCTCAGCCAGTCACAGGCTGCAGTTGCTAAGACAGTCTGGGAATAAGCATGCGATGTGGCTAGCTAAAATGGGTTTGACGTTGGAATAGTGTCATGTAATGGAGACATCTTCCAGAATTGTAGTTGTGGTGCACTGCGGTATCAGGACTGCACATATGTGCACACTCAGTGCTCTCAGTCACCAGTTTCCTGGTGGTCCAGCAACTACCTCATTAGTCTTTGATGAGGTGAGAGAATGGACCAACTTGAGACCAGGTGGTTGACTGAATGCCATAACGGCCTTTGTGACAAAGCATTTGACTAATCCTTGCAAGATCTTTCCATGTGGGAGTCTCATATTGTCCCAGAGATTCCCCGATGCAGCTTCTGCTGTTCGTAGGTCACTTGACTAGCACCGTTTGTATGTGTCTAGGAGTTGGTTAACATCCTAAATGAGAGATCTGACCATTTCATTGACTCCCTCAGTCAGACTCTGCTGTGGAATTGTGCAAATATTACACAGAAAATTTTAAAGAGTAGAAGTTCATGAATGCAATCAGGAATTACCTGGGACAGCAAGCTATTTATGGGATATTTAGTGGAGGAACCAAAAGGAAGGAATGTAGATGATTTGGGGAGTAACAAACGTAAGAAAACAGAGGGATAAGGAGATTAAAAGGGTGTTTGATCCACTTATCTGACCATACCCTGTTTTTGATTTGTGCAGTCTGTCCTACCTTCTTATTCAACTATTTCTGACTATTTTCTCTGGGCAAGGGGCTCTCTGGTATGTATTTGCTTGGGGGTCTGAGTGCCAGCAGCTGAAGTGGGACCTCAGGTCACAGGGGCCCATGTGTCCATGGTGAAGAACCTGGAGCAAATGCAGGTGTGCGAGGGAGTGTGGTGGTCACTAATGAGGATCAGGCTGCCCTGGCTAGTGAGTAGGTGAAGTGGCCTGCAAACCAGGGGAGCATGTGGGTGAGGGGAACTCCTGAAGAGCTGCTCACTGGAGGAACCAGGAGAGTTCCAGCTAGGTGTTGGAGAGACCATAAGCTGGAACTCATTTGTGTATATATCTGTGTATGGAAGGCAACTGGGAAGACCCACGAACCAGGGCTGGCTGTTGTATGAACTGTGTATGTGAGCGCAGCTATTGAATGAATCCACTGTATATGTGTGTACGTGTGTGTTGGTGTGCAAAGGAGTCTGTACCAGCAGCTGGAATGGGGCTGTGCCCTTGGAGGCCTTTATGTCCTGCAGCAATATGGGAGATTGGGATCCAGAGCAGAGGCAGTTACTGGGCAGACTGGGTGTCTGAGTCCAGCTAATAGAGGGAACCGTGTTCCATATATATTCCTTTATATATATGTTTAGATAGATAGATAGATAGATAGATAGATAGATAGATAGATAGATAGATAGATAGATAGATAGATAGATAGATAGATAGATAGATAGATAGATAGATGGTGACCACTGATAGGACCCAAGGAAAAGGAATGAAGCTGTGTCAGGGGAAGTTCAGATTGGACATTAGGAAAAGGTTCTTCGTTGGGAGGGTGGTCCATCACTGGAACAGGCTCCCCAGGGAAGTGGTCATGGCACCAATCCTGTCAGAGTTCAAGGAGCTTAGTCTTAGTCACATGGTTCATTTCTACATAGTCCTGTGAAGAGCAGGGAATCAGACTCGATCCTTATGGGTCCCTTCCAACTTGAGATATTCTATGGTTCTATGATTCTATGATATATATATAAACTTTATATCTATAGAAAGGTTTCCCACTAGCAGACTGTCATCCTGATCAGCCACAGAGAGGAGCAGAATGAGACCATCGGTGCTCTTTATGATTGTGTGTGTGTGGGTTGTACCCATCTGCTTCAGTCTCTGTGGCCACCAAGAAGTATATGTGTATATGCTCTTATGTATGTTGTATACGTTTGTTTCTGTGCCTACTGGGCATACATGCTCAGTCTTGCTACTAGCTGGACCTGGGGACATGGTGCTGCAGCAGCCTCACTGCTGATGGACTGCTAGATTCAACAAGACCCAGCAATGTAGGCCCATGGGTCAGATGGGTCATGAAAAGAAAGCAGGAGAGCAGCTCAGGGAGTCTCACCACCTTCAGCTGAGGGTGCAACAGAGAATTTTATTACCATTCAGAGAGCAGGTGACCATCCCATTTGAAAGGTTTTCTTCCCAATATGAGTATTGCCTATGCAAAAGATGCCAATACATTAGTTTTTTAATAAAATGCTATTTGCGTCTGTGCAATGAGGGTAAGTGATGCTAACGCTGCACCACGGCACTTGGCTAATCAGAAGAAATTACTCTCCTCTAGCCCTTTTATAATTTTTGCTAAACAGAGGTAGAGGATGAGGATGAACAGCTTTAAGAGAAAGAGAACATACATGCTTTTTTTGTTTGGATTTGGAGGTGCAAAACCAGTCCTTTCTCTTCATTTGGACCATCATGTGCCATTTATGTATGAAAACATAACTCACAAATTTAGAGTCCAAAATGAAACTTGTTAAAAAGTTTCCCTGAAAAAGTAATGATTGAGATTTTTCTAGATAACTGTTCTTCCGTTGTGTCAGACCATTTGTAGCAAATGTCATTGTCCAGTATGTTACTACTCACTCATTTCAAAACAAAATTGTCTCTGCTGCTTACAAGAAAATGGTGTCTTTAACCTTTGTACATGTAAAACATTGAATTTTTTGAGAATCTATTACTTTTTTTTTCCTTTTTTTTTTTTTTGAGGGCTAAAAACTCATTTGTGAAGCCTGAAGATCAAGGTTATGTTGTCACTTCTATCTTTTTCTGCCAAACAATTTAATACCTTTCTCCTTAGCAAAGCCTATAATAAATGAATGATTATAATGGAATTGGTGCTGAAATTTTTGCAGCTAAGTTCACTGTGTATCTGTTTTATGGACTTGGTAGCTTTTTGTCTACCTTTGTCTCTTTAGGGAACTTAGAGTTTACTTTTTCTTTCTAAAAATTTCTTAATGAAGTTCTGTTTTTATGAAGTTTAAGTTGGGACACACCCACCCAAAAATAAAAAAACCATGGAGATATGTAGTTGTCAGAAGATAAAGAAATAGTTAAACATAGAAATATGTTTAGAAATAGAAATAGAAAAAGAAAAACACAAACCAAAAAAAGATAATAATGTCATTTGAAATGCAATTTCCTTTTGCATGGATCCTCCCAGAAAGACTAAACAATGGAAAGTTTTTGATATATTTTCTGTGTCAAGAGAAGCGGAAGATCAAATTTTTCTATTATCATACACTTCAATTCCAAAATTAATGTCTTACCAACAGAATTGTAGCATTTTGTTTAAAGTACTTTCATTGACTAAGCTTCCTTGTTAGTGGCAAATTCTGAAGTGAAAACTATGACATGACCTTATGGAAATCATACTATAAATAATTAATAACCACTATTACAACTTCTGTTAGAGAATAAAATAGAACACGGAGAAGAAATATGAAACAATAAGTTAAAGGTAAACTAGGAAATAATATGTACAAAGTAAACATTTCTGCCTTGCTTGACAAAACTTTTATATGGAGGTTTCAAAATTATGTTCAAAAGCAGCCTGTATATGTTATGTTTCATCTCAATATAAAATCATCCACTGCATATCCAAACATAAACCTGCTGAAGTTCTGATATTTTTTCTATACTTCAGTTGCAGTATAGGATTTTTGTTTGGATTTGGAGGTGCAAAACCAGTCCTTTCTCTTCATTTGGACCATCATGTGCCATTTATGTATGAAAACGTAACTCACAAATTTAGAGTCCAAAATGAAACTTGTTAAAACAGCAGTTGCTGTTTAGTTGCAGCATATGCGCAAACATCTCTTTTTACAAAAATATGTAAGGGAAGAGGGGGTGTGGGTGGGGCTGGCAGGGCAGAAGAGAGAGTGAGAGAGAGGGAAATTAGTGATCTGTCATGTTCTTCAGAAATTTCCAACATGCAATATAACATGCTCATATTGCTAAAATTTTATTCACAGGAAAATAATCAAACCATGTTCAGGTTGTCATAAATACATGAAATAAACATCAAAAAGTTTGAAATGTGAATCCATATATCATCTGAGAGAACTGACTCACAATACAGGCCATCAGTTAGCAAATAAGAAATTATCATAAATACTTACTTTGACAGTATTTTTTTTCCACATAAAAGTGATAATGGCAGGTATTTCTTAATGTTTCCTAAAAATCTTTTTATGTAACTATGAATGGAGCTAAAATATGAAAGTAGGTTTTACTGCCAACCAATCAGATTTAATTTGCTCTAGCTTTTGGGGCTTCTTGAGGTGTATCTGTTTATATTTTTTAAATAAAATTATTTTAAATGAAAAAGCAAATTCTATTACTTTGAATAACACATAATAAATGTCTGCATTTTAAAAAGGCTGCAGGGTAAATACAACCTTGTATCACATTATAAGAAACTTGCTTGATTTTATTGGATCTTTTTTCTTGCTATGAAAATTACCAAATTGAAGGTTCAATTTAATTTATACAGTAAATTAAATTCTGACATTTTGTATGAACAATCAGCATACCTGTAAACTGTCAGATGAGAGTGGTACATTCAGAAATGCTGCTATATCTCTTCCTCCAAATCCAATTGTGTTCAAATAACTAGTAAAATTTGTTTAACTTCCTTCTTGTAATCATTAAAGTTGATCTCTTCCCATGTTTAATCCGTAGCATCATGATACTGCAGTACCTCATTTTGTTTACTATAATATAAGCATTGAATACTGTTTAAATCAATAATCTTGCTACAGAGAGAGATGTAAGTGCTGAAATTATTTCATTTAATGACTTCTTATTGGGCTCTATTGACTTCCACTTATCATAGCGTGCAAAAGAAAGTAACAGTATGAACCTTTATAAAGTTGTCACCTGAATTTTTTTTTTCCCCCAAGAAAATCTGCAGTAATTTTTACCTATTATTTCAACACAAGCCTAGGGCTGTATATTAAAGGATAGTAGGTGACACATATAGCCATGCCTTACAAAATACTTGGATATCAACGGAAGACACAACAGACGTTGATCCTGAAATCACTAACTATAAGGAAGAGTCCCTCAGTTCTTTACTTGTCTTGGTCATTTGCTTGTGACCTTACGTAATTCTGGTTTCCTCACTGTATTTTGGTGTGTTTAGTTTGGCACATTTTTAGGGCAGAGGCTACTTCCAAAAGCAAGTCACAGTCTTCAGCTCTATTAATATCAGCAGTGGTCTGGAGCCACTGAAAGGTATATTATAATTTTTTTTTTTTTACTTTCTGAAGTTACTATAATAGAAGAATCTGTGCTTAACACTTTATTTACTATAAGGATTTGCTATCATAGAATCACCTATACATCACAGTATACTTATTACTTGTTTTAAAACAAAAAGTGGCAGAGGATGGAGGAGGTTTTTTGCAGCTTCCATAGCTAGTTAGAAGTGAGGATGTGACTACTATCACTTGTTTTTCATTCCATGGTAAATACTTTCTGTTGCAGTTTAACCCCAGCTGACAATGAAGTACCATCTAGCCACTCACTCACCTTCCTTCCCTGGCCTGGTGGGATGGGGAGGAGAATGAGAAAATGGTAAAACCCATGGACTGAGATAAGAACAGTTAAATGTTTTAAATAAATAAATAATTATAATAACAATAATAATAATATGAAAAGGGAGACAGCAAAGGGAGAGAAATAAAACCAAAGAAAGAAAAGCGGTGCATAGTACAATTTCTTGCCACCTGCTGACTGATGCCCAACCAGTCCCTGAGCAGTGGTCGGTGCCTTCCAGCCAACCAGTTTATACACTAAGCATGACTTTCTATGGTATGGAATATCCCTTTGGCTGGTTCGGGTCACCTGTCCTGGCCCTGCTCCCTCCCGGCTCCTTGTGCCCCAGCTCACCGGCAGAGCACGGGAAACTGAAAAGCCCTTGCCTTAGGGTAAGCACTGCTCAGCAACAGCTGAAACATCCCTGTGTTATCAACATTGTTCTCATACTAAATCCCAAACATAGCACTGTACCAGCTACTAGGGAAAAAAATAACTCAATCCCAACCAAAACAAGGACACTTTCAAATAATTTCTACATTATATATGGATATGCAATAAAATCAGAAATACCTTAAGACCCCAATACAAAAAAAAAATAATACCTTCACAAATAGTCACACTGGGTTCCATGAAAAGATTTAGATGTTCAGAGTAAATGTATGATTCAGTGTTGAAGTGAATTAGGGACTGATGAGTACAAACAAATGGTTTGTAGACCAAAAGATGTGAATATGGCAGGAAATCTACAGAAGCTATTTCCATTTAAGTAAAGCTATTTCTTGTAAAAAACCAGTTTTCCTAAGAACTGTTTCCTTAAAATCAGTTATGTAGAAGACCTGTACTACACAAAAAGCAAAGCAAGCCAAAACACTGTTTTCAGTTGCATTTCTTCATTTGGCTTTCTGAAACAGAAAATTAGTATTATGTATAAGAACTAATTAAATTAAGTAACCATGACATTTGTGCTAATGATACCAATTAACAGTGAAAGAACATGTTAAGTGAAATACAGAGCTACTGTCTAAAATACCACTAATATGAGACTTCACACTGCTGTGTTTTATTTAGAGCTGTGTTTATGTAGAGGTGAATATTTCAAGGGTGAAATTCAGCATGAGACAGAAGGAAGCTTCTTGAGAGTGGCTCCTGTTAACAGGAGGAGTCTGATCTGAGTACCTCTGACTTTCATTTGGCATCACTGCTGAGATCTGTCTTCATATAACTTCTTCACCTAGTCTTCCAGCACTAGGAAGTCCTGACTGAGTGCAAGTTTGTACACACATGTACATACAGGCACGCACAGTAGAATCTCAGACACTGCTTATTGCCAAGTAAACAACAGAAATTTCAATCCAGCATCAAATGACAGATTCCCATCATCAAACATTTAATGAAAACCTGTACTGACATCTCAACGTACTGTGGATTACACATGAATTGCAAACTGCTGCCCATAGTAGTGTGGGTAATCAGTAATCTGCAGACCAATTAGACTATAATAACCCAGGGAGAACTGTCTTGGTTTGTGTTATATGAAAACAAAACAAAATTAAACTCTGTGGATCTATTTTCTCAAATGGTAAAAACCAAGGTAGGAATAAAATAAATATAGTCATAAAGAGTTTATAAACATGCAGGATTAGAACATATTTTTCAATGTTTAAGTTATTCTAATATAAACTTTTGGTCAATTAGGTTTCAAGTCAGGTAGAAATTGCAGAATAAGAACATTTATTCAGATTCAGATGTCAGTACTTAGATCTGAGTATGTAGGCACTTGTTTGAGACATCTGGTGTAAAACCTCAATGTTGCCACGGAGTAACTTAATTACACTTGTATTCACTGTGATAAATAAAAAATATTTTGCTAGAATTCTTTGAGATGAGGATAAACCAAAATATTTGGAGGATTTTTGTTAAATTTCATTATTAAATTTGCATTTTTCTATGTGTTTGTAGCAAAAGTTAAACAAATCTATAGACTTTAGGTTCCTTTAAACCAGTGAAGTCTATCACCAAAACCAGATATTTAGCTTTTCGGTTTATCCAGCTAATAAAAATGGCCTCTTCAGCTTTGAATGAATGTTAGCTGAGAGAGAGTTCACCACAGTCAAGGTAAAGATGGGGACACTAAGATTTTTATTTGAGTCATCTAATGTAGATATAACTTTTACCATCATCTGGTATATGATCAAGAAATGGGCTTAATTAAGGTTGTGTACTATATGGTCACGTCAGTGAAGGTGATTGATATTTTCCCAAACCATAGCCAAGACCATAATTAGGACCCAACCGAGACATCACATTTAAAAATATGGTAACTTGGAAAACTGTAAAGTACAGCTCCTTTAGGTGTTTGCTAAGATCAACATCGCCATTGCTGCAGTCTGTTGCACTTTAAATTGTGGCAATCTGATCTCGTCTTTGAGACTGAATGATTTTTGGGTTTTTCCCAATAAAAAAAGGGAGATGTCTAGTATATTTGATTTACTGAAGCACTAGTCAAATGAAACCTGTTATCAAACTCAAATACAAAAATACTACATCTCTTTAAATTACATATTGCCTTAGTATATATCTCTATTTCAATTTTTTTAAATGTAAATTTGACATGAAGCTCTAAGTTCTCAATTTGGAGATTTTTTCTATTTTTGTAATAATTTTACTTCTCTTACACTAAAAGCTGATAATAAAATTCGTTGTTTTAGTCACAAAATGATTCCCTGAATGAATGTAAGAATACATATAACTGAGCAGGACACAACCCCACACACCCCCACCCCATTTATAACTGATCTTAAAATGGATACTAACAAACAAGTTGTCTATAGTCTTCCACACAAAGAAACATTTATATTAGAAATCATCATGACAATATGAATGAGTACTCTTTAATGAAATAACTTTAATGAAAAAGAAAGAAACAGACACAATTGCTGGTGTTTTATGTTCTTTTTAGTTTGTGGTTCAGATCTTGTAGCACTCTATTAAAATTCTCCTTTGGTCTTTGTGGAAATTAGCATAACTTCACCAGAGCTATGTTGAAGTTGGTATTTTTATGCAAAATTCAAGAATTGCTCCTATACTCATCTTGGTGCAGGGCAAGGGGTGGTGGTGGTGAGGGCAATGAAAACCCCATAACTGCAATAGTAACAGAAACATACTCATAATAAAAACCAACAAAAGATGGAATATTTTTTCTACCTCTGTTTTTAAATAGTTTATAGAATTTAGCGCCAAAACCTAAACCTCCTTAAAAATGTTTGTTGCCTGCCCAGGAAATAAGAGATGGTATTGATTGTCAACTGAATCGTTAGAATAAAGACTCAAAAAAAGTGCTTAGTTTCATATTAGACTATGACCTTGATGTCATCAATGAATGCTGAGGGACAGGAATAATTCCCAGCAGAAATCGTTTTTCTTTTAAACAGATTTCTTCTGAGCAAGTCATGCTGATGCAACCACTGCAGAAGTTTGTAAGAAGCTGTGTGGCAGCAGCAAAGGTGAAAGTCTCTCAATCTGCCCTCTGGATACCTTGTGTCTGTAGAAGACAATAACATCTTAAAAGATCAGGGTAATTCATCTCATTTATGTCCCTTCAAAGCCTTTCACCCAATTTTTATAGTCTTTGGAGCCATATTTTATTATTAGAAGAAATTATAGAATTAAATGATTGCTACTAATTGTAAGAATTAAAGAGATGTTTATAATGAATAGCAATAGCTTTACTGTTTAGGGGAATAATTGTAATACTATTGACACATTTTTATTAGTAACACTAATTCTAATAAATGTTTTATATTACATACATTAAATAATAATAATAAAAAAATAATATTGATTCCCAGAACTGTGGCTTCTAGTACTCTAGTTGTAGCTTACACTGAATCTAGTTAGACTGTTGCTTGAATAAAAAGATAATAATAAAAAGCTGCTTTCAGCTGTCTTCTCTTCTTTTTTTTGTCTTCTCTCTTTTTTCCCTGGAAGATTGAGCTTCTTGGCTGGATACTCTGTTTCCTTTAGATTTCCCAAAGGGTCTTATGAATAGACCTAAAGAAGTGAACTCTGACTGGCATCAGCCATGAGAGATTCATACTGATAATGCCTCATGGAACTTTGTGGTCCTCCCCTTTTGACAGGGTATATATCATGTCCCCAGGATGCATAACAACAAGACTATCACACATAATTATTTCCACAACAGGTCTTAATTGTCTCACAACTCAGTATTAGTACATCTTATTTTTTAAATTACTATAATCTCCAGCACAACATGTAAAGACCAAGATTCCCAGTATAGTGTGACAGAAACCTTAAAACACCTATGATATTTCTATGCAGGTAAATATCCACATCCCATTTCTTACACAATAAATAAAAAATGTTCCGTGTGTACTATGCCTTCTTCCCTTTTTGCCAGTTAAACTTAGATGGCTATGCTTCTGTAATGCAAATACAGGTAGCCTGTAACAAATGACCAAGTAATTTTGTTAGCAAAAAGCAAAGTTTACTTACTGTTGATAAAGCAACAGTAATACAGTCAGGGATTGCTTACACCTCAGTCCAAACCCTTAGTATTGTAAATAAATGTGTATCTACTGAAGATATCAGAAGCCAAAGAAACCTGTATTCTGGTAGCTTTGTAAGTAGTACCTAAATCAGGTAGGGAATGGAGCTCTCATCTCTGCCTGAATAGCTATTTCTCATCTCTAGATGAATCTAGTAGGAGTGTTTTCAGAAAGTGTATCATACCATGTGTAGCAACCAAGACAGACAAGGGAATTTATAATTTTAAAATTTACAGGGGTTCTGAAGTGAATATGAATTTCAAGTATTTAGGTATCATGAAAATCTGATGACCGTTTTTATGCTCACTGGAAGACACATGGTTGCTTAGGGATTCTTCAAGTATAAATTTAGAAATCCTTAAAGATAAAAGAACAGATTGGTAAATTTTGTGGATTTGACTACTGCCCCAACCAACTGAAACCTACTGACATGGCATTTAGGCACACACCTAAATTATTTTATGCTAACACTTCTGATGCTTGTGTGGTTGTGCAAAGGACAACAACTATATCTTCACAAATGTATCAGTCAGGATCTGGTCCCTGTTGGGATTATTTTTCAGATGTGAGAGATTTTTCATGCCATTTTGACTCTTGCAGAATACTACTTTACTTGGCAAGCATTTCCATTAAAAACAGCAAGTCTACTTGTTTGTTTAAAAATACATTTGATTCTTGGCTTGCAATTTGTCATGAGCAGCTCAGCAAGAAACCACAGGAACTTTTATTACCTGACCACTCCTATAAAGGCAATTTTTGCATATTATACCAAATGGAATCTATGTCAGCTATAAAATCAAAGAAACATTTGGGTTGGAATGTGTCTCTCATAATAACAGTAATTATATTTAGCACTTACTTAGGAATTTTCATCTGCAAAGCACTTACTACCAGCATTAGCTACTTAATTCTCACAGAACCTCAGCAAGGTAGGAAGCTATTAAACCTCTCTGTAAGGGTATGCATTATTGACTGGCAGATGATTGTTCACTGAACAGAATGGAAAAGAAAAGAGAAAAGAGAAAAGAGAAAAGAGAAAAAAGAAAACCAAAAAGAGAAAAAAGGAGAGAAAAAAGATAAGAAAGAAAAAAGAAAAGAGAAGAAAAGAGAAGAAAAAAAAAAAAGAAGAATAAAAAGAGAAGAAAAGGAAAGGAAAGGAAAGGAAAGGAAAGGAAAGGAAAGGAAAGGAAAGGAAAGGAAAGGAAAGGAAAGGAAAGGAAAGGAAAGGAAAGGAAAGGAAAGGAAAGGAAAGGAAAGGAAAGGAAAGAAAAGAAAAGAAAAGAAAAAAGAAAAGAAAAGAAAAGAAAAGAAAAGAAAAGAAAAGAAAAGAAAAGAAAAGAAAAGAAAAGAAAAGAAAAGAAAAGAAAAGAAAAGAAAAGAAAAGAAAAGAAAAGAAAAGAAAAGAAAAGAAAAAAGGAAAGAAAAGAACATCAACTAAACCAGAAATTATAAGAAGAAACACTTTAATACTAATAGTTTTAGGAGTAAAGTACGATGGAATAGTTCTGTTCTTTAAAACACAAAGAAGGCTTAGCTTAATTAATAATGACACACTGGACTCAGTCCTGTGAAATATTGCCATCACACAAATCATTTCTTTTCCAACTGTCGCATGCTGGTCTGAGACCGGAGCATGGTTCCATTTGTATTCTTGGGAACAGAATTAAGACTCAAAACGGAGTCAAGAGCCAAGGAACTTTATTTGCCCAACAATAAATCTGCAAATGCAAAGGGAGAGAGAGTGAGAGATAAAGAGAGAGAAAGGAAGGCAAGAATGAAGGGAGGAAAGGAACGAGTTCACAGCAATAGCTACCACCCTGGAGCTGCAATGTCCTGACAGTCTGATTCGTTTCCAAGTCCGGTGGGGGAACGTTTCATCCCATGTTAGTTGGTTCCATTTTTTTAATAGAGTTGTTACAAGCTGTTCTGTTTAACCGCACCTTCCATCTGACAATGGTGTACGTGCCCAACATTCCTCAGGGGCCTCCAGGCACCTTGGCCCCCCTGACCCCAAGTCTGGGCACATGCACAGGGGTTTGGTTAAGTTTTGCAGGATCTGCCTCCCCCATTGCTCCGTGGCGTCAGTCAGTTTCCTCTTTTAACAATGTATAGATAAACCTATGCAGTGGCAGTGGTGTTCTCTTCCTGCCTTAACAATGTACAGATCATTCACTGTGGTGATGGCATGAGTTTCCTGCCATAGCAATGTTGCAACAACACATCTGCTGTGGTGATGGTGGGTCTCACTGGCACAGTTTCTCACACCAACCTACCATCTTGAACTTGAAAGCCAAATGGAAAACTCCACCTTCAGAATATGTTCTGCTGAATCATTGTTTTCCTGAGTACATGGAGCATAAGAAAATTTCTCTCAATCCCTCTTCCTACCTGACAGCCTTATGGGTTCTGCAAGTTCTCCAGTATATCTTTGGAGTGTATAATCCAAGATACAGCCCTCTGTTCCTTACAGTCTTGGCACTTAGAAGATTGTGTGCTGCTCTCCAGAGTAACACAAAGGAGCTAGAATCTGTCTGGTTGTCTATTAAAGATTTTAATTTTTCTTGTTGTATCTGTTTTTTGTGACATTGGCATTGTCTGTCATTTATGTAACTACAGGAGACCATCTTCTTACAAAAACAATTGTATGATCTAAACAGATATTAATTCCATTAACAGTCCAAATAGATTGGGGGTGGGAAATAGGTCAAATAAAGAGCTATAGTCTTATATCAAAGTTATAAATAACAATAATAATAAAAAAATCAGCTTTAAGAACTAAGTAGGACAGTTTAAAAGTGATCTGTCTTGAAGGAAGTACAATACACGAGAATACAATCTTGGTTCATAAATCTAGATTTACATCTTTCTACAGGATTTTTTTTGTGGGTGTGGTTTTTTTTTAATTGGAAATTGTTGATTCAATATCACTGAAACTTTACACCAGTCAATTTTTATAACATGCTGTTTCTAGGACTGCATATTTGGAGCATCTTGAAAAGAATACTGTTCCATATTGTAATTATATATTTTAATATTATCTGCCACTATGATAATAATATAATGTAAATATGTCATAGTTCCTTCCATCTCTGCCCTTTCCTGACAGTGACATCTGAATCTCAGTTCAGTTTTGTTACATTCCATGATCTCCTGTTTATTGCTCTGATCTCTTCATGCCTGTATTTCCTCACATTTTGCTGTGCATTGCTCTTTATCGTGCCCTTCTACTATCTTTACTTATTCTCATATGTGCTCTTCTGTCTTATATTTTTGCCCACTGTACCCCATCTTGTCTCCCACAAAGTTTCTGTTTCAGTCCCAGTTGCCAGTCATTTATTTGCTTCCTCTCATCTGCCACAGGCAGATATCCTTTACCGCTTTTAAGACTTCATTCTTCTCCCTCTCGTCTCCTTTTCCTTTTGCTTCACATATCAGCATATTTGGCTCCTACTCCCTGGATGGGGCTTTCAATTCCACACTACAGAAAGAGAAATCTAAATTTGTTCAGTCTATCTATCCATCTGTCTGCTGAGCCACTGAAACTTCTACTGTAGTATTCAAGCCAAGCTAAGAAGAATTTTCTGAAAAAAATCTATCAAATAATTAGACTACACATCTAAGGTATGTTTACTATGAGTTATTTTTCACACAACTGATCATGATTGATTGTAATCACATAATAATACACAAAATAATACACAAATAGTCATTATAGCAAATAATAAGTGAACAGAAGTGTGTTAGGAACTCTGTTTTCATAAAAAATAGAAAGTTATTTTTCTTTTCAGAAAGGCAAGATGTCTTTAGGATCTATGGATTAATTCAGTATATACAGCATGTTTTTCTGCAACCATTATGACACAACTGATTTTGGGAAAGTATATTCTATTCCTAACACACATAACAGCATTAAATAATGCAAGATAAGAACAGCATATGTAATACATTGTGCATATTCTGGTGTAAAAAACAGATGATTAATGCAGTTTAAGGTATTCAGTCACAAAGTCAATAATGGAGATAGTGGGAGGGTGAAGAAATTAAAAGAGGCAAATGAGGACAAGGTTTTCTTTTTAATTAGATTTGGCATAAAGTGGAATATAGATAAGGTAGAATTATACCCTTCCCCAAAATTTTCCAAATAGTAGGGATTGTGCAAAAGATGGTCAAGGTACAAAATTTAGGACACAGAAGTTAATTTAGATATAATATTTCAGCAAACAGTTATAAAGGCTGCATTTATTAAATAACAGAGCTGGAAAAACTATTCAAATTCAACAGTTTATACAAGTATCTTCCCCCCACCCCCCCCCACCCCCTTCCTTTTTTTTTCCCTGGTCTGGCTATCTTAGGGGATTAGAACTTTATTTGCATCAATGTAACTGCAATAAGATATTTTCTGAAGACATAAGAACTTTCGAAGTGTTGAAGCCAGTTAAATCTTATTTTATAATTCCTTACAAATCTCTGATTATTTAGCCTTAGATAAAGCACGTTTTCATTTTCTCTATAATTGAAAAATAACAGCTCACTACCACCACCACTACACACTTTTTTATCTTCTTTTGAAATTTTCTGAATGACTAATCTACAACCAGTAAAATTCACTTCTGTGCATAAGCAGTATTTTGGAATTGTTTCTGAATTTATTAATCATTCCTTCATCTATTAGATGTTTAAGAACTACTTTTTCTTTATATTTTGAAGCCTCATCCTTTCCTTTGCAAATGTTTTTAATATGGGAAATCGCACATTCTTTCTTGTTGCCTCTTGGAGTTTGGAAACAGACTTTTGTTTCTCCTTTTATTTCTTTTTATGGCTTTTCACTTTTTATTTGCAAACTCTTACCTCTCTTTTTCCTTCTAAACTATTATTTCTGCAGAGAGAAAAAAACCCTACAAAACCAACAATTCTCTCTTTGCCCAAATAAGTATGGCAATAAGCTTTAAAATTTTTGCTTGGTTTACATCTCTGGAACTCACAGACTTTTAATTGCTCAGAATTTTCTTCTTCTATTGAAACGTAGCTTTCAAGGAAGCTCATACTTAAGGAAGTCTTCTAAGTAATTCAGAGCAAATCTTTGAAAGACGTCAAACATCAGGACAAATTAAAATATTGTTTATGATTGATATATATGTTAACTGTTTTGGATTGGTGTCAGAGAGACAATATTTTTAGAAACACGTAATTTGTTATATAGACTTTCTAATGAGTGTTTCCATTAATAGAAATGAAGGAATATTTATATGAATTTATCTAAATTAGTATAAATTAGAATAAACCTAGTACAATTTTCTGAAAAATGTGGTTTGTTTTATTGTTTTCCCTGGTGTTAATCTATTGTCTATTTTTATTACAATTTATTCTATTTTAAGTCACAAATATCTTTAGAAAATTTTATAAATATTTATTAGTTTGGGATTTTTTGTTTTATTTTTTTTTTTGTTGTTGTTGTTGTTGGGGGTCTTCTGGGTGTTATTTTTTTGTATTTTCATTTGCTTCAGCATTGCTTGAGCTATGTGGATTGTCTTTGAAGTTACCTTTTGCAGCACTCCGAATGGGACCATGGTACATACTTTTAATCACATGTTTAATGATGTAACTCAGTATTAACTTCATACTAACATTACTTTGTGGCTTACATAAATATACATTTTAACATGACTGGACAAAAGCAAAAAAAAGCCTCAATAAACTAAAAAGTATTACATTTTTTCTATTTATTATGTACTTACTAAAAATTGACCCCGTCAGCGTCAGGCAGTTAAATTTGTGCTGGTGGCAATATTTCTTTCTGGGCCATATTTACACTATTTCTGGATGTGTCTGTAAGGAAAGGAGAAGAATAAGAAACAATTACTTCTGGTTGCTCTTTCTTTCTTTCTTTCTTTCTTTCTTTCTTTCTTTCTTTCTTTCTTTCTTTCTTTCTTTCTTTCTTTCTTTCTTTCTGTCTGTCTGTCTTTCTGTCTTTCTTTCTGTCTTTCTTTCTGTCTTTCTGTCTTTCTTTCTTCCTCCCTTCCTTCCTCCCTTCCTTCCTCCCTTCCTTCCTTTCCTTCCTTCCTTCCTTCCTTCCTTGTTTCTTTGCCTTCCTTGTAAATCCTGGAAATTTCAACATCAGCTCTTCCAATCTTAGTAGCCTAACTAGACAATATTAGTCAAACATTCATTTTAACAACAGATTGTAAGTAAAAAAAAATATTTTTTTTCTTCTGGGGAGATCAGTAGTAACAGCTTATTTTTATTTTGAGTCTTTGCTGCTTCCTTTGGGAACTGCAATCTACTTCTCAGAGTTACGTGGACATTTTCACTCAAATTCCCTGCTGTGGGAATTAATGCCTTAGAACATTGTCAACGACCAGTAGATTGTGAGACTTCCTCTCTGACTCCAAAAGTTTTTTTCAGCTGTTGTTCTAAAGGTCTTAAGTTTATAAATTCTCATTTGAGACTTGTGCTATAAGCTAATTAAAAGAAGTTGAGAAAGACACAGGGTTAATATTGTATAGAACTTTCCGTGCTAAATGTTAGAGGTTCATTTCACCTAACATTTATGTGTTAGACATCTAAGTCTGAGCTGTTCACCTCAGTCTTCATTTATGGTTGTTGAAGATAAATATGCACTTCCAGAGGGTGACTGCTTTGATCTAATTTGGTTGCCTTTCATAGGGTGAGGTTAATCTCTCTCTGGAGATGCTTGCTTCTTTTCATTGGAGGTAACACAAGCCCAAGATGACTAGCACAGCACTAGGCACTGAATTTTAAAGCATTGATGTTCAGGCAAACCAGTCCTACCTGACATTTCTTTTATGACTGCCTGCACTTTGATATAATAACTAGTCCTTACACTTCAGTAAGAGTAGGAGATGTTAAATGTCTTTGAAGTCTCACTCCTTTGCTGTTATTTTGCCATTCTTTAAAAACAAACAAATAATAAGAAAAATAAAAAGTATAGAAATATATTCAAATCACACAAATATGGAGGGATGACTCACACAACTGGAGTGCTGCAATGAATGGCTATAAACCCTCCAGAAGGGACAGGCAAAGGAGGAAAGGCAGTGGGGTAGCCCTATATGTTAGGAAATGTTTTGACTGTCTAGACCAGGGGTCCTCAAACTTTTTAAACAGGGGGCCGGCACGCGGATGAAGTGGCAGGCAGTCATCTGTGGCTGCTTGGTTTCCCCCCCCCCAACCCCCGGCAGGGGAGTGGGGGGGGGGGGGGGGGGGATGTTCTGTAAATACCGGGGACCTGATTGAGACCCTGGGGGGCCGTATTTGGCCTGCAGGCCGTAGGTTGAGGACCCCTGGTCTAGAGCTTGACAATGGTGATGGAAGGGTCCAGTGTGTACAGGTAAGAATCAGGACTAGCAGTATCATGGTGGGATTCTGTTATAGACCACCCAAACAGGGTGAATAGGCAGAAAAAATGTTCTATAAGAATTGGGAGAAGTCTCACAATTATTAGCTCTTATTCTCATAGGAAACTCAACAGATGTCTGCTGGAAATAAAATACAGCAGAGATGAAATGGTGTATGAGGTTCCTGGAGTATACGGAGAATAATATCCTGACACAGCCTGTAAGTGAGCCAACTAGGGAAGGCATCCTGTTACGTGTGAACAAAAGAAGGCTTGTGGGTGGTGTGATTGTTGGAGGCCACTTTGGGCATGGTGATCATGAAATGATAGAGGTTTTGACTTAGAGAAGTAAGGAGGTGATCAGCAGAACTGCCACCTTGTTGTTCTGCAGGGCAGACTGGCCTGTTTAAGAGACTGGTTGACAGAGCCCTTAGGAGACAGTCCTGAAGGGCAAGAGAGTCCAGGAAGGCTGGGTATTCTTCAAGAAGGAAACCTTCAAGGTGCAGGAGCAGGCTGTCCCCATGTGCTGAAAGATGAGTTGGTGGGGAATAAGACCAGCCTGGCTGAACCAAGAGCTTTGGCTGGAACTCAGGGGAAAAATGAGAATTTATCACATTTGGAAGAAGGGGCAGACAACTCAGGAGGGCTGTAAGGATGTCATTACTTTATGCAAAGAGAAAGTTAGAAAGGAAAAAGCCCAGCTACAACTTAATCTGGCTATTGCCTTAAAAGGCAATAAAAAAATGTTTCTATAAATACATTAGTAACAAAAGGAGGGCTAAGAAGATTATCCATCCTTTATTGGATGCAAGGGGAAACATAGTGACAAAGGATGAGGAAAAGGCTGAGGTGCTTAATGCTTTATTTGCCCCAGTCTTTAATAGTAAGATCAATTGTTCTTGGGGTACCCAGTCCCCTGATCTGGAAGACAGGGACGGGGAGCAGAATGAAGCTCGCATAATGCAAGGGGAAATGGTCAACAACCTGCTACACCAGACACACACAAGTCTATGGGACTGGATAGGATCCACCCAAAGATACTGAGGGAGCTGGCAGAAGTGCTCACCAAGCCCTTTTATATCATTTACCTGCAGCGCTGGCTAAGCAGGGAGGTCCCAGTTGAATGGAGGTTAGCAAATGTGAACTCATCTACAAGAATGGCCAGAAGGAGGATCCAGGGCACTAAAGGCCTGTCAGCCTGGCCTTGGTGCTGTAGAAGGTCGTGGAGCAAAACAACCTGAAAGCCATTATGTGTGTGGCACATACAGGGCAACCAGGTGATCAGGCTGGGTTTATGAAAGGCAGGTTCTGCTTGACTAACCTTATTTTCTTCTATGACAATGGTTGTGAATATTTTTTAGCTAGACTTTACTAAAGTCTTTGACACTGTTTGCCACAGCATACTCCTGGAGAAACTGGCTGCTTATCGGTTGTACTCTTCACTGGGTAAGAAACTGGCTGGATGGCTGAGCCCATAGACTTGTGGTGAATGGGATTAAATGCAGTTGGTGGCCGGTCACAAGTGGTGTTCCCCAGGGTTAAGTATTGAGGCCAGTTCTGTTTAGTATCTTTATCTTTGGTCTGGACAAGGGGATTGAGTGCACCCTCAATAAGCTTGCAGAGGACACCAAGTTGGGTGGGAGCATTGATCTGCTTGAGGGTAGGAAAGGTCTACAGAGGGATTTGGACAGGCTGGATTGATGAGGGGTGAGGTCAGTTGTATGAGGTTCGACAGGGCTAAGTACCTGCATGGTGTCTGGTTAGCCCCATAGCAGCCCTCATAGTGCTGTGCTTGTACTGATAGCTAGAAAGGTGGTGATAACACACCAGTGTTTTGACTACTGCTGAGCAGTGCTCTCACAACATCAAGGCTGTCTCTCCAACCTTCACCCTACCTGTCAGCAATAGGCTGGGGGTGGGTGAGATCAGCCAGGAAAAGGACCTGAGGGAGTTGATCAACAGGCAGCTGAACATGACCCAGCAGTGTGCCCAGGTGGCCAAGAAGGCCAACAGCATCCTGGCTTGTATCAGAAATAGTGTGGCCAGCAGGACCAGGGCAGTGATTGTCCCCCTGGACTCAGCACTAGTGAGGCTGCACCTTGAACATTGTGTTCAGTTTTGGGCCCCTTACTTCAAGAGGAATGAAGAGGTGCTGGAGCGTGTCCAGAGAAGGGCAACGAAGCTGGTGAAGGGCCTGGAGCACAAGTCTTATGATGAGCGGCTGAGGGAACTGGGGTTGTTTAGTCTGGAGAAAAGAAAGCTCAGAGAAGACCTTATTGCTCTCTACAATTACCTGAAAAGAGGCTGTAGCCAGGTGGGTGTCAGTCTTTTCTCCCAAATTACAAGCAATAGGACAAGAGGAAATGGCCTCAAGTTGTGCCAGGGGAGGTTTTGATTGGATATTAGGAAAAATTTCTTCACTGCAAGGGTTGTCAAACATGGAAACAGGCTGCCCAGGAAAGTGTTGAGTCACCGTCCCTGGAGGTATTGAAAAACGTGTAGCTGTGGCACTTGATGACATGGTTTAGTGGTGGACTTGGCAGTGTTAGAAAAACAGTTGGACTTTGTGATCTTAAAGACCTTTTCCATCCTGAATGATTCTATGATTCTATGTGGGGTACTTTACTAACATTTCTAGTCTTCCTTTGGTTTGTAAATGGCATTAAAAGCAAAACCAAAATACCTCTCTCTCTCCCTGTGACACCCCCCCCCCCCCTTCCCCTGACACACACACAACACCCCATACACACTCTGGGCCCTCCCCACCTCCCCCAAAAATTATTGGCTTGGGAACATTTCAGGGGAGGGATAGAACTTCTAAACTTTTATTTAATCCCTGTGTTTAATTATTTTTTTGGGGGTGTTTGTGTTGGGTTTTTTTTGTTTATTTTAGTTGACAAGATCTCTTGTGCATGGCATTCCTTAAATTTACAGTTCTCTCTGTTGTCTAGTTAGCTATTTGATATATACTCTGAAGTATTAAAGAAAGAATATTGCCTCTGGACAATTAACACATGTCCAATTTGCAAAAAATGTTGAGATCACGAGAGGAAAGATGTTCACTAATTATTATTACGAAAAAAAATCCATATTTCAATGTTTACATATAAATGCTTCTGCCTTTAAGGATAGTCCTAAGGATAACCATAAAAGCCTTCAACGAAAACTTTATCATGCTGAATAATATAATTAAATGTGGCACTTCATACACTGTGTTACAAACAATTGTGGAATAGAAGACTTGAAAAATAGTCACTTAAGCAAGTTTTTTCATTTAATTGTACTTTTAGCCAGAAATGTAGCAGAAGAAAACTTGAAGCAGTAGGCGAATGTCATTCTAACATCTCCAGCATTATTTTGGAAGGTTATATTTATTGCTATATGGGAAGTTTATGTTTAAGGCTGAGACAGTACTCAGTTTCTTCTAATAAATATATAACAGCAGAGGCCCTGGGGAGTTCAATGAATTACATCTTCTTATATCATGCTTCTAGGTGGGAATGCAATGAAAGGAAAAAAAAAAACAAAAACCCACATCTCTCCATTATCAGGGTAATTAGTTCCATAAATTCCTTTATGTCTTCAGTGAAGAAACGGGGTAATTACATTGTGAAATTTCATTTTCCTAAAGGGACACATTAATTTATGGCCACATGTAATATTTGTTTCAGCACAAGATTTCCTCATTCTGTACATGTACTTCATTATGTAGAAAATACTTTGAAGTGCACAAGATTCTACATATAGTACAATGTGTATTTTTTTTAATTTAGGTAATTTATTGTTAGCAAATCTCTTGGATTTTGACCTTCATTGAGTATACTATAAGGCTTAAAACAGAAAAACAAGTAATTTCACTTTTATTCCTTGAGAGATGAAAATATTAAATTTCTAGATAAATATTAAAATTCGTAAAATATCATTAAAATTAGTAAGTGTGGCAGCAAATTAATTATTACAAAACACTATGAGTAGGGTTGGGGCCCATTTTTTATATTTTATCTCATGGGAAATATGCTATGGCATTTACTAACACAGCTTTATCTATCTTTCTGTTACTCAAACAGTAATATCACTTCTGTTAAAGGCTAATAATATTATTATTATTTAATCCACTAGATTTTATTGAATACTTTGAGCCCTCTGAGATAGATACTAGTCAATCTGAACAGAATGTTTTCTTACATCCTCCTGTTATGCTTAAAATCTTGTGAATGGGCAAAAAGGAAACAGTTTTCAAATATAGGTGGGAATTTATTGTTGATGTCATTGAAATCCTGACAGTCTAATTCAAAAAGCATTATTAGTCTACATCCAATTATTACAGAAAAAGAAAAAGTTAATAGTAATGTAGTTAAAATTGTTGTTTGTGTACTCCTTTCTACTCCTTTTCCTGGTGTCATGCTCACCCTTTCCCTGTTCCTTGGGGGTTTCAGAACAGTAGTAGTGATGATGGGGATGCTATGGTGGGTTATCAACAGCTGAAGTCCTTTGCTGTGAGGAATGTGATGCTTGTGTTCATGGTTTCTTCTTGCTCACTCTAGGGTCTGCTTGTGGTCGTTTTCATGCGTTTGTTAACACACTTTTACACTTCTGTTTCTTGAATGATTTACAGTTCCAGGTTGCATAAAAGATTACTATGATGCCCTTTACATATGGCATATAAAAATATATATGTCTTTGTTTTCTTTTTACTGCTAAAGTCAGTTTTGCTCCAGGTCTGTCTTTCTGAAACTGTCCTTTACTGAGTTGTTTATAATTGTGGAGTCTCCAAACCCTGTCTGTCTCCCATCCGTTAGAGTCCCATTCCTGTATTCTCCAATGCATGCCAAGTTCCCACCTCTCAAGGTTGTTATTGTACCAGGCCTTTATTCCTCTGGTGTACATCATGATGTTAGCCATAAACCTCTAATTCTACATATAATAATAACTGCTATATATATAAAATCAAGTTTTTACCATACAAAGAGAACAAAAGTAAAATCCATCAGCCATTTATCACAAAATCACAGAATGGTTGAGATTGGAAGAGACCTCTGGAAATTGTCTACTCCACCGCCCCCTGCTAAAGCAGGTTCACCTAAAGCAGGTTGCACAGGATCATGTCCAGACAGGCTTTGAGTCTCTCCAGAGAAGGAGACTAAACAACCTCTCTGGGCAGCCTGGTCCAGTGCTCTGTCACTGTAAAGAAGTTCTTCCGCTTTTCCAGATGGAAATTCCTGTGTTGCAGTTTGTGCCCATTGACACTTGTCTTGTCACTGGGCGCCACTGAAAAGAGCCTGGCCCTGTCCTCCTGACACTCAGCCTTAAGATACTTGCATGCATTAATAAGATCCCCTCTCAGCCTTCTCTTCTCCAGGCTGAACAGGCCCAGCTCCCTCAGCCTTTGCTCGTAAGGGAGACGTCCAGACCCCTAATCACCTCTGCAGGACCCTCTCCAGTAGTTCCCTGTCTCTCTTGAACTGGGGAGCCCAGAAATGGACTTAGCACTCCAGGTGCAGCGTCACCAGGACAGAGTAGAGGGGGAGGATCACCTCCCTTGACCTGCTGGCCATGCTTCTCCTAATGCACCCCAGGATCCCACTGGCCTTCTTGGCCATGAGGGCACACTGCTGGCCCATGGGCAACTTTCTGTCCTCCTGAACTGCCAGGTCCTTCTCTGCAGAGCTGCCTTCCAGCAGGTCAGCCCCACATCTGTGCTGGTGTATGGGGTTATTCCTCCCTGTGTGCAGGACCCTACACTTGCCTTTGTTGAACCTTATTAGGTTCCTTTCCACCCAACTGTTATCCAGCTTACCCAGGTCTCATTGAATGGCAGCACAGCCTTCTGGTGTACATAGATAGCTGGTCTAGAAGATAAAATGTTGTTACAGATAAACCAAGTGAAACAAAGCTGCAGGCTAGTCAGAAGAAATTTGGGCAGAGCAGACCTGACAAGCAGCAGCCCTGAGGTCATGCAGACTCATTACAGAGCTATTGGTCTGTTACTAGCAATGGCAATATGAAATTATAGGGCTATGCAGTTACATAAAGTTAGCAGATTACTGTGTGCAGTACTGTCTTTCTCTGAGAAGCAGGTAAGGCAGCTTCATGCTTCTATGCACCAGGAGCCGAAGCCTGTGCTTACAGAGTTCCCTGTGCATGTGTGATATGACAGATCCATCAGATTTGCTGCACAATGGCAGCTGGCTGTCATTTTAAACCTGGACACCTCAACCCTAAAAGTCCCATTGGTTTCCCTGGTGTTTGGGGCAATGAGTTGTGAGGCTTTGATCACTAGTGGGCTTCCCTTGCAGCAGACTCAAACTGCTGTTGAAGTTCTGCTCTTACTAACACGATGGGTTTCAAGAGTCTGAATATTGCCCCAACAGCAGTTGTAAGACTGAATAGGACAATTCACTCATCATTAAGTGCACACAAATAAAAGAGATGGGCAGTAGACCCAGCGACTTTTTTTTAAGAGACACCAGATTTTTAGATTTTTCACCATGGAAATGAGTCAATTGTGCACGCATTTCTGTCTGCATTCCTGCTTCCTAGCTCTTATTCATATAGTTCTGTTCCCACACTACCTTGCTCAGAGGAAGATATCTCAGCAGTATACCTTCTTAGACAATTTATTTTATAAGGGTTAAGAGACTTATAAGGGTAAAACCATCTGTTTTTGCAGCATCATGTTTTATTACAATGTAAATGGCTTTAGCACTTTCCTCGGGTAAGTAGGCAAAACTCACAATACGTCTTGGCAGGAAAATACTGACCTTCTCTCAGGAGTTGACTGTTATAATCACTGTTGGTTAGCACTAAATTGCTGACTGTCTTGAATAGGTACAACTGATTCCAGGAAAACCTCTCACTGAGACCTAACTTGGGTATAGATCTAGAGTACACTGGAGCACTGTGTGGTTATAGCCTACAGGCTTCTGTGTGTAGCGCTGCATAACCACTGTAAAACAACATACTACTATTGGCCTACAAAGCCAATGATTTTGAAGCAAACATTCATGCACTTGTGTATCTTGTCTCCTCCAGGAAAGAACTGATAGGATGGATAAGATTTTTCTGTCTCACTTTGAAGCAGCTTTAGAATATATCTAATGTTATGCATACCCGTAACTGTTCTGCTAAGCCTTTTGCTGTTAGGCTACACATAGAATAAAATTTTCAAGGTCAGGCATTTCCAAAGTCTTCTTATGTTGAAGCAGTTAATTTCTATTAAACTTCTCCACAAAGAACTAAGAAGTTAATGCAGAGTTTGAATGTTTAATATTTTTGTCAGTTATGATTGTTGGATTATGTTTAGTAGAAGAAAAAATCACAATATAACAGTTCCACTAAGTCAACATATAGCAAAAAAAGTGCTTCAGACTTCTGCTGTGTAACAAAACATCGTAAAAAAAAGTAAGCATAACTTCCTCTATTTGCCATATATAAACAATTAGATCACAGTTTTTGGTTTTTTTTAGAAGAGGTCTGATTCAGTGAATATACCATAGCCTTATAACATCATATTGGTTTGGACCTCTCAGGGAGCCAAAACATCTCCCTACTTACTTTCTGTATCTGCATAGGCCCTGCCAGGAACAGAGACCCATACGGAACAGTATGACACCTTTAAAGTCTTACTGAGACTTCTGACTTCTCATTAAGTGCAGTGGTATTCATCCTAAGAGAGGGAAGGCCACTACTGAAATTTATTCACCACGAGCTTCAGTCTTTGAGAATCTGCAGATCATATAGGTCTTAGAAATTGGTTTTTATTTGGGTCTAGCCTTTAAGTACTTTTAATTTCTTTTTCTTCAAGCACCTTTTAAGCAACTTGATCTTTCTGTTTGAGTGGAAGACATGAGAGGTACTTTGAGAATCAAAGTACAGTAAATTATGAGCACATTGCTTCACTGATTGTTTTGTTCCCCACTGAACAATGAGTTAAACTACAGCCCAGACTAAACCTTCTTGAGAATTTTTCAGACAATGAGACATTTCTAGACACTAATGAACTAGAATTTCATTCTTGGCAATTTGTGACTGTTTATGGATAATTGAGCAATGACTAGTACACCTATGAATTATCCACAAACACTGAAAGTCTGAAGAAATTATACCAGAATGGAATTATCCATGACTGTAAGTACATGAATTCTCATTCCTAGTTAGAATATTTTTTTCCTTTTGTTCTTAGAGATCTTTCTCTTCTTTTGATGTTTCAACTATCAGTCAGTAACCAGAAAGATAATCACATGATCAGGAAAATAACTTCAGTGCTCAAATTCCAAATATAATATCTGATGTGTCATTAACTCTGATGAGAAAATAGCTTGTCTTTAACATTCTGTGTATATGAAACTTAGGATGCATCCACAAAACAGAATTAGAAATCGTTTGTCAATGAATCCCATAATTGTAATCTCCAAGATTTGCAGAATCTCGATTTTGGCCCTTATTTACTCAGACGTGTTCTAATCAGCAAAAATAGTTCTGCTTATCTTTTTTTTTCTACCATAGGATTATTTTTAGTGAAATAATGCAAATGTCAATGACAAAAGTATGACTTAGAAATGTGGGAGGCATCATCTCAGGAAATGGTCCATAGCTGTGAATCTTACTCCTGTAGTGGAATAACTTCAGGCATTACTGTCATCAAGCTAAAGTCCAGCATGATGTTATAGGTAATTTCATTTTTCATTTGTTTGCTTTTTTAGAGGTGAAAGCAAAGCTACAGCTGCAAAAGAGGTGAAACCAGGTCTACATCTGGATTGCAGAATCCATAGATTCTTCTTAGTGTTCAAGCTAAGAAGAGTGATCGCTTGATTCTTCAAGAGTTCAAGCTAAATAACATGTTAGTATGTCCCACCCAGGCATCAGCTCTGGTCAAATGCTATATACACACACTTTTTCCACATTTCCTTCTCTTCTCAGCTACTCTTTATTTCTCTTTTGACAATTTGGAGACAGAATAGGTTAATTCAAATGATGTCTCTGTTAAAAGATTAAAGACAGATTCTACAGTAAAATTTGTCTGTATTTTCTAGTCATTTCAGATTGGAATATAAATAATATTACAAGCTAAAACTGCTTCCAGGAAATTCTTGCTTAGACATGATAGTCAAAACAATCTGCAGAATTCATATTGACTGACAGGGGTAGCTTTCCTGACCTTCTGCAAGGACTTTTCAAGAACTTTGCATAACACAGGTCTGAAATAATTATCAATAATGATAAGCTGAAGCTTAGTTCATTAATTTCCTCTATTGTCCTGAAAAACTGTTAGAATCACTGATTTCCCAACTTGCATTAGGAATTTAGAATATGAGTGGGGTAGTAATCGCCACTATCTGTATCTTTATTACTAAACACAATATCCATTGCAAAGATAGAAAACAAGAGTATGAAGGTTCGAGTTTGGGTTTGGCATTTTTTTGAGAGTTATTCCTGCCTCCCAGATAACTTTTAGAAGAAACAATATACAATAACTGTATGCAAGGGAATCTATACCATCAATTCCATAGCTTGTTATGTATGCTTTACTAGATTGGTCAAAATTACTTTATATGTGCTCTAAACAAATTACTCATTTATATTTTGGAGAACATTGACACTCAAACAGGGTATTAATATCAACTCAGACATTAATTAAAGCCTATAAAAGATAAATTTAAAAATTGCTGGGTTTTTTTCTGAATTTTTTGCTTTTTTACTATACATTTAAAGGTGAACAAGTTGTTTATTAGTGAAAGAGGAGTGTCATGACTGAGAAACTGCTGACTGTATATATAACAAGACAGTTCCTCAAAAAAGTAAGTACCAAAATTATATTTTGGTTTGCTATTATTTTCAAATAATTCAGAACTATGCCCTGGACATCCACACAGAAATCATATTTGATTTATCCTGATTTTCTGAAGTGTAGATTGTGCAGCATATTTTTTTGTGTGTGTGTTATTAAAGTGATTACTAAGTAAACCCAGACAGAATGTACTTTAACTCTTTGGGGCTAGACATGCTAGAATGCTCAAGCACCTTTTGGACAAGAGCCAGTTGTTTCCTGTGGTAGTGTTGCACTGAGCTCAAAAGCCACATGTATACTATCAAATAAAACGGTGTCAGGAAGTGTTCCTGAACACAGGAACTTTGTTGTATATACTATTAAATTGCTAGAACAGTCTCTGTTATGCTTTAGAATGTGCCAGCTATTACTCCTCAGAAAATTACCAGCTGCTGTTTGGGAGTTGGCACAGCCTAGAGACTGTTCCCAATATACAGTCTTAGAGGAGTCCTGGGGAAGTTGGTTGTACAGAGGTAGCTATTCCATGCCAATCAACCACATTCTCTAAGAGTCATCCTGGGCATACTTATCATGTCCTTCAGCTTTCCTCGTAAACTGCTTTCAAGGTTTCCAAACTGAAAATCTCTTTCTTTTCATGCTAGCGGAGAAATTGAGGACTTCGAGACAGTCGCCTTCACAGTCAGATGTCTTAAAGCTCTGGGACAGAGTTATTCCAGATTGAAGTAAAAACATCTTTGGGAAGGGAAGGGAAAGAGAATGAAAGGGTAAAGGAAGGGGAAGGGGGAGAAAGGACAACTTCACACAGACAAGTTCGGTAGGGTTTTAAGAATGAATCCTTTCATAATGATAATTCAAAACAAAAAAAAGAAAATTTGAGAAGGAGCACCAAGTTTTATGTGAACAGGAGTAAATATGTCCATCTTCAGTGGATGTTGTTCATGCTGACATCATATTTTATTAGAAATGTTGTGGTTTTTCACAACTCAGAAATTTTGTCTGGAAAATAGAGACATCTGTTTCCAGCGCCTCTCATGCTTTTCCCAAGAGCATTTCAGCCTATGTAATTTTTCTGTCTACAGTGTGTCCTAACCATCCAGGCCTTGGTTCTTTCTTTGAAGTGAAACTAAAATTATTAAGAAGATATTCAATGCACAGGATGTTGTGTTACTCTGGTGTTTTGTTTCCTTTTGTCCCCCATATCTCCTTTGGCAACCATGGAGATAAGAAAAGTTAGCTCAATTTTTTTTAATGAGAACACAGACGAATGAAAAATCAAAATCACTGTACAGTTTATGCCCATCTTATTAGGACTGAATCACATGACTAGTTCAGATAGTTACATAGAGTATGGCTTACTTTCCCCTCAACCCTTGTAACAGTCTTTCTGTCCATAAATCATGCTAAACTCTGTGATTTCTGAAAAAATAATCGGGGTAAAAAGAAAGAGCAAATACAGCATAGTACCTATACCAATTATTAGGGAGGCCTTCTACCAAAAGACTGTGGGGTTTTTTTCTTTTACATGAAGAACTAATTTCTGATAACTCCTAACATCTTTTCTTTCAACTGTCTTTGGAAAAGGAAGTGACAACCACGCTTGCTATGGAGCCAATCCAGTCAATGTTAGAAAAGAGTATGCCTAACTGAACTGAGATTTTTAGAAGGTCTTGGCCTAGGAAGGAAAAATGACAAATGCTGAAGAGTTAAGCAAGACTGAGGAAATTAGGAAAATGTGTTGAAAGTCAATTTTCAGTTTGCTTGTGAGATTTTAAATTAAAAAATAAAAAGTCCCTTAGGGGCAAAAATACTTGCAGAGATAGCTGACAGTGGAGCAGATGCTAGAACAGGATTTTAATTTTAGTTGTAAGAACCAGTGTTCAACATAACTCTCTGTCTGCAATGTCTAAGGCATTTTTCTAGACTAAACCAATACCTAAGAATACACAGCCCCAGTGTATCCTTTCACAAGCTCCAAAAGGCACAATGAAAAGGAATGTTGAAACAAATTAGTACAGAAAAATGCACATTTAATTTTAAAATTAGTACATTTAAAGATTAAACAGAGTAAGGACAAATGAACCCAACTTCCTATTTAATTAGAAGTCATAAATTATTGTCTTCTTATAGATGTGATGATAGAAATACACTGTAAAATCAGTGCAGTGTAAAAAAATTTTGAGTTCTAGTGTTTAAGAAAATAGTTAAGGAGGGGGAAATACAAGAAAGTTCTTGAAGCTGGGAAATCATGGTATGTGATATGTTTAAAACATGTTTATTTAAAGAGAGATCAAGATGTGCTCATTATGTGCATAGCATACTGGGTTTACTACCCTTCCTTTAATTTACAGTCTCAAAATGCATTGCCTCAGGGCAGGAGAGCCTCCACAGATGACTTGTATACCTGCTAATTTGATGCAGCTCTAGAAATGATTTGCTGTGATGTTTGATCAAGGACACATCTAGGAAAGCAATTAACCAAAGAATTGTTTTTGAATGTCAGGATTTTTTATTAAAAGCAATCTTTGAATAATGTTCAGTAATTCTTATTAGGTGTAAAGCCAGTTAATAATTTAGTAGGTGTTATTCCTGTAACAATGAGAGTATACATGTTTTTATGCTTTTCATTTTAACTATGAGGCCATGCTATATTTATTGCACTTATTTTCCTAATCAAGTGTATATTTCATAAGGATACTTCCAAGAAAAATCAGAAATAACATAATGTAGTCATAACAAAGATAATTTCCTTGGCATAGACTTGTGGCATGCAATTTTATATAATACTGCAACTGAAGTCAGTATAGGAAAACTGTTGTTTCACTGCCATGAGAAACAATGACAACCAAAATATTGACTGTTTCAAAACCAGGACATATCTGACACATTCTTTACTTCCTCCTTCCTTTAAGCTTAAAATCACATGTACATATATGTATATGGAGAGTTTTGTTTTATTTTTTCTATCTAATTGTGTTTATTAATTCATATTTCAGCAGTTCATAAGATGTTACTACGGAAATGTTCTTTTTCTACATTCAAAAGTTAAAAAAACCCAAACAACCAATGACAAACCCACAGAAAACAGAAGTCCTCCAAGACGATTATAGTTACCATCAATATTCAACCTGTATGACCAAGGTTTTATATAAAATGTAAATAAGATAAGTCCCCTATTTACTTGCCATAGAACACTGATTATTATTCTTTTCCATAAAACCTCATCAATTTTAAGGTGGATAGATTAAGATACAATACATTAGTGTAGTTTCCTCTTCAAGAAAAAGAGCAATGTACAATGTGAAGCTCTGTTGAGAACATAAAGAACTCTATTTGAAAGCATACACACAATGGAACAGTGGACATTTCTAGACTTGTAGTAGATTTATAATGTAAGGGTACATTCACTATTTCTACAAAAATATAATAGTTTTAAGAAATGCAACCGTTTTACTGATTTCATAAAGTTCTCTATTGAATTACAACTTGAACACATGCACATTAATTATCTGTTCCCATTCATGATGACTGCAACTAGCCATTCAGCTGCACATTCCATAACTGCCTGTGTTTTCAAACTGTGCATAAAGGCACATTACTGTCAAAGGTGTGAGTCATTAGTGTTGCATGTTGAAAAAGTTTCCACTAAGTAGTCTGGAGAAGATGTCCTTTTGCAGCAAGGTGTCCATGTGTGGAATTCATCTGCCCTAAGTGAGGACTTCAGCAAATTAGGTGTCTGAGTTGGTCACTTACATGAGAGTGATGATATAACTCTGAGACATGTCTAGTCAACCTCAAGAGGCAGGATGGCATTCCTTATGAAGATGGCTATTCCTCAATGCTGAGTTTGGTAACCAGCTCAGAGGGCAAACAGGGAAAGCAGAGAAGAAGTTCAGAATCAGAAGTTTAGCTTTTGGACAGCAGCAGTCAAGGGCCACTGTGTGTGTGCATGTGTCAGACCTGGGGGTGGGGGGCATGGTTTGTGTCTGTGTATCTGTGTGGTATATATGCTCTATTTCTTTTCTGAAGTGGTACCACTTCTCTCAGAAGGAAATGACAGGGCCAAGTTTAATTTTCTGGTGTTGAAACTACTGTCCAGACAGTTAAAGCGGGGGCATAGCTATCAGCTCTTTTACAGGAGCTGCTGTACACTGGATAGAAACAAATTTCAGTAACTGATGACTCTGAAACATCAACAGTATCAGTCCAGAAAGCAAGCTGGATTTGCTGCTGGCAGTGATGCATATTTTCCATGGCTCCAGGAGCATCTGAATTCTGTAACTTTCTGACTCCTGACACAAGGAATTATGATTAATTAGGAGGCTGATACTGTTAATATTGACCGAGGGAAAAGGGCACAGTAGAAGACAGTTTTTTCAGCTACTGGGTCACCAGTTTGGAATCCAGTCCCAGTTTCTACAGCTGATGGGGAGAAGTATATTATAACTTTTGGTACTCCTAGGACACTCAGTCTCATGATGACTGTTTTTGTTTCAATGATCTAGGTATTACAAGCTACATATTACCTGTTGACTATCTCCAGAGCTGTACAGTTAAAGGTAAAATAGGTGCAATAGCTGGAATGACCTTGATATACATAAAAGCTTAATCCATTTTAAGCAACTAAGAACAGTTTCCCCTTTACATCTTCTTCGGCTGGCCAACATAGCTGCCCAGAGTCAATGATCTATGTTACAAACAGATATGACAGGGAAAAAAACAGTAAACATTGCCAGGTCATACACCTTTACGCTGTGCTTCCTTTAATATTTACACAAAGCTCACACATTGGAGGACAGAAATGTAAGCTTGAGAAGGCTAAATATAAATATGTTAAAGCATAAATAATTTATGCTACCAAGGCAAGAACTTAATTAAGGTGACATTACCTTTCTTCCAGCCAGGAGGCATCTTTGTGAAAAGGTAAACAGAAAGTCAGGTGAATTTATTCACGGACAAAACTAACATGATCACTCATAAATATTTGCAAAAGTGTTCCAGGGCTGCTTATTCTGCTGTTATGCTGATAGCCATATGAGGAAATTACTAACAATGTTGCAATAAAGAGATTTCCTGTGGTTTACAGATCAGAGATTTACTTGTCAATGGATATGAAGATAATTTTAAATTTTGCTTTGATTATTTCTACAATTTTTGCTTCTACTGTATGTTTATTAGAGTTTCTGTTATTAATTAAAAATAATTAATTATATTAATTAATAAAATAAAAATAATTAAAAAATGAAATTCCTATTAAATCTAAATCTTAATGCCATGAACCAACACAGTGCCATTGCACTGAAGTTTGAAAAGTAGTTTATTAACTGGAAATAAGTGGACTTTTATAATGCTCTCTCTAAGGAATTTTGCTATTAAAACCAAATAGTTCATCTTAAAACTAATACTAATGATGCAGTGTTGCATAAACCCTGAAAAATGATGAACCTCAATAACTATAAGCACTAACAGAAGTCAACGGGGTTGCTCCTGGTTATGTGGCTCTGCTCATGAAGCTCTTAGCAATGGATTGAGGCTCAAACTGGAACAGCAAAATAAAAAGATTGACTATACGAAGAAGTTTTTCTTTGTATTAGTTGAAAAAGTATTATAGTAAGACACTACTTTTTCTAAGGAAGAAATTACTCCTTCCTGGTAGCAATAAATTATTTGAGATAAGAGCGGTGAGACACTTCAGAAGCCAGCACTCCAGCTGTGTCTACCAGTGCTAAGCAGAGGGGAAGGATCACCTTCCTTCACCTACTGGCAACTCCCTTCCTAAGCAGCACATTACCCTTCTTTGCTGCAAAGGTGTATTGCTGGCTCATGGTCAGTTTGTTGTCTGCTGAGATCCCAGAGTTTATCCCTGCTGAGCTGCTTTCCAGAAAGTCAGTCCCCAGCCTGTACTGGTGCTTGGGGGGATTCCTTCCTGGGCACAGGACTTTGCATTTTCCCTTGTAGAATTTGAAGAGATTCCTCTCAGCCTAATTTCCTGGCCTGTGCAAGTCCCTCTAAATGACAGCACAATGATCTGGTGTACCAGATTGCATCAGACAGCTCCCTCTATATTCATGGGTGCATCTCATCAGATGCTGTGGATTTACATATGTCCCATTCATATAAATGTTCCCTAATCAGAGCCTCCTCTACCAGAGGAACGTCTTCAGTGCCTCAGACTTTCCTGTTGGTCAGAGGTCTGGGATTTCTGAAACCCATCTCCTCGGTAAAGATCAAGGCAAAGAAGGCATGGAGTATCTCTGTCTTTTCTGTTTCCTTCATCACCATGTCCCCTGCTCCATTCAGTAGCAAAACCACATTTTCCATGCCTTCCTTTTGCGGCTGATAAACTGGTAGAAAACCTGTCTTATTGCCCTTCATATCTCTCACAAGTTTCAAGTCCAGATGGGCTTCGGTTTTCCTAATCTCATTCCTGCATGGCATTGACAGTGTCTCTAAATTCCTCTTGGGCTTTATGAATCTGCTTCCATCTCTTCTAGGCTTCCTTTTTATGTGTAAGCTTATTCTGGAGCTCCTTCTTCATCCATGAAGGCCTCCATCTGCCTTTATTTGGTTTCCTACTTGTTAGGACTGCCTGTTCTGGAGCTTGGAGGAGGGAATCCTCTGAAAATCAGCCAGCTCTCCTGGACTCCTCTGCAGGACGATATTCTATGGGATGCTTCTAAGCAGATCACTGAACAGGTCAAAGTCTGCTATCCTGAAGTCTAGGGTTGTGATCCTGCTTTTTTATCTGGTTTTCTTCTCTTAAGATTCCGAACTCCATGATCTCATGATCACTACAGCCAAGGCTGCCCTTGACCCTCATGTTCCTGACCAGTCCTCCTTATTTGTAAGTATGGGGTCCAACAAAGCATCTCCCCTTTTTGCTTCTTCAGTTGCTTCTGTCAGGAAGTTGTCATCAATGCACTCTCAGAAACCCCCTTAACTGCTTCTGTTTTGCAGTGCTTCCCTTCCAGCAGATTTCAAGATGGTTAAGGTCTACCATAAGGACCAGATTCTGCAAATGTGATGCTTCCTCCATTAGTTGGAATATACCCAGAATGATGACCCCTACATTAGTCTGGCCTTTAATCCTGATCCATAACATCTCAGCTTGTTCACCACCTGTTCCTAGGCAGGGCTTCATGTACTCACACTGTTTTCTTACAAAAGGGTAACCATCTCTTCTCACTGTCCTGCTCGGTCCTTCCTAAAGATGCTATATCCACCTATAGCATCACACATTTGTATTAGCTACATCACCACATCTCCATGATCCCACTGAGATCATAGCCCTTCAACTGCATGCAGGCCTCTAATTCCTTCTTTTTGTTCCCTATGCTGTTTACAGGTGCTTTAGAGAGGCACTTGGTGATGCTGACTTCACAGAGAAGGTACCAGGGCTTCTCCTATAATGTCCTGTAAGCAGTTCTTTATTTACATGTATGCTCTTGGGCTGGTCCACTTTCAGACCTGCATTGTTAATTATAAGGTCTCTCTTTTCTTCCTCTTTCCTGTCATCCCATCCCACTGTTTCCTCACTTGGCTCAAGTCACTCTTTTTCTGGTTTTTACTTTTCTTGAAATAGATGGATTTTTTCCAACTTACTCTGATCATGTCTTTGCAGCCACAGATTGAGGATGTAAGAAAAAAAATAATTCTCGTATCTCTGACAAAAGTTTACTCCAGGTTACTCTACATTGTCAGTTTACAGACAGTGTAGTAAAGAAAATATTTGAATCACCAGGGTTATATCCACAACATTTATTTCAAAATCTTGCCTTCTACTTGAATAAAGGAATCTAGTACAAAAAACAAAACAAACCTGAAAACCTCCATGGACTATTCGATTTTGATCTACTGCTTTGTAAATCATCAGAATTATAAAGACATCTACTTTTCTTTCTTGGATATCGGATGGCTGTTAATTCTGTCAGAATTGGAGAAATACAAAATGCTAGCATAATTTTCAAGGGATTATTTCTTTGCTGAATACGAGCCACTTTCGTCATCCACAGATGATTTATGATAGTGAATATTTTGCTAACTGCATGTGCTGGTTTTGGCATAGAGCTAATTTTCTTCATAGTAGTTAGCATGGGGCTATGTTTTGGATTTCTGCTGGAAATAGTGTTGATAATTCAGGGTTCTTTTAGTTAACAACAGTCAATACCTTTTCTGTTTCTCATCCCACCCCACCAGTGAGGATGCTGGGGTTGCAAAAGAAGTTGGGAGGGGACACAGCTGGGACAATTGACCCCAACTGACAAAAGGGATATCCCATACCATATGATGTCATGCTCAGCATATAAAGATGAAGGAAGAAGAAGGAAGGAGGGGACTTTTGGAGTGATGGAGTTGTTTTTTTTGGAGTTGATTTGTCTTCTCACATAACCATTATGCATAATGGAGGCCTGCTTTCCTGGGGATGGCTGAGCACCTGCCTGCCAATGGGAAGTGGTGAATGAATTCCTTGTTTTGCTTTGCTTGTGTGTGCGGCTTTTAATTGTCTTTATCTCAACCTATGAGTTTTCTCACTTCTACTCTTCAGATTCTTACCCCTATCCTCTCATGGGAAGAGTGAGTGAGTGGCTATGTGGTGCTTAGTTGATGTCTGGGGTTAAACCACAACACCACAGGATTCATGAAGCAGTTAACTGTGTGCAGGGATCTGAGTAATTCAAAATTCTTGATACTTTTTTGTGAACCCATAGGGCTTTAGCTAACTGTGGAAACGTATATTAAAGCAATGCTTCAGCTAACAACTGCCTCTCTGTAAAATCTTCAATTATTTGTGCTGTGCCTATTAAAAAAAATATTTTCAAGCATACTTTTTTAAAAAAAAAAGTGTTGACATGCTTTACCACACTGAGGGGTGTACTACGCAGGTAGAAAATTGGAATGCTGAGCTGCCTTATTCCTTTCTTTTCCTCTTCAACAGAAGGAAAATGCATTTCCTGTTCATTGGCTTTTCCAAAATTTCAGTATAGCAACTTGACAGCTAATGGATTTAGTGGAACTGTAGCCATGTGCTACATGTCCACTCCTTTGCAGTGGAAGCTGCACACAAACTATTATATTGATTCTGTATCATCAGAAAACCATTCCACATTTAAATGATACAGTCAAGGAATCTATAGCCCAGGGAAGCATGTTACTTACCTGAAGATGAATCTTGCTGTATGAAAAAGCTAACACTTCCTTTGCAAGTCTTTCAAACAACTTCAATAGATTCTGTTGGGTTTTGAGAACCTACTCGATTGCAAGTAAAAAGAGATGTATAACTACAAGAGATAGTCAGAAAATTAATTCAGTTTTACATGCTTCTGAAAGTCCAACTACTTAATTTTGGATTTCAGTGAAGTTGTTGTTGTTCTAAATAAGAGGTGTTAGCCACTCTCAGTCAGGAATTACCTCCATTTGCTTTGCTGTGATGTAGAATTAAACAACAACAACAACAAAAAAAACCCCAACAACCCAAAACTGTTACATTGTAACTTATAGGAGAATTTAAGAATTATTTTAAAAATAATTTTTATAAGGAAATATTTAATAGACTATAGATTTTTTGGACCTCTTCAGAAAGCGATCTAGAATAAATATGCAGTAAATACTTTTGAAGGAAATAAAAAAAAAATAATTTATTGGAAGTATGCAAACATTATAAGCAGAAATAAAGAAAAAAATATTGATACCTGTGCACAGCTTTGCCTAATAATTTCAGATCTATTATATGGGGAGATGCTTTTAGTTGTCATTGAAAATAAATCTTTAACACACACCTAATAGTATTTATAAAGAAATGAGATAAAGGTAGTATGTAAGAAGATTATGTTCATTTACACTGCTGTGGAGAAAACAGATGAAGAAAATATTGTCTTATTGTGGGAGGAAAGGCTGCAGGTGTCCATGGATATTGGCTTGTAGAATTTTTAGAAGCTGAGCAAACTGCTGAAGGAACTGAAGCCACTGACTGTGAAAAGTACCCTTTTTAATAGTAGCTAAAATCTGTTAGGATGGGTCATGTGCTTGAGTTCTAGCTTCTTATAAACTGTGTGATATTTGAGTTCCAAAAACATGTCATTACTCCCAGGCTTTTGGATGGGAATGATATCCATTCAAAATCAAATCTGTTTTGCCTGTGATCTGTGTCTTTGAAAAGGGTGTCATTTTAGTACTTTCTTGGTAAAAATGGAGAATAAAACCAAATAAGTTCCAAGTGCCTTATTACATGTGTATCTGAACATTTACTCATTTGCTATTTTCCTAAAATGTAAGAAATATTTATGACAAATGGTCATCAGGAAAATACTGGAATTTCCCAGACCATTTTGTAGTGTAGTTCCTGGTTCTTTTCAAAGCAAAGAATTATAGTTTATTTTAAACAAGCTGTTGGGTAACTTGTTTCCTAGATAACAAGGCAAAGGAAAAATTATACACTGCATTCAGAAGTTCAGTTCCTGAAGCATATGTAGGCACTTTGAGAGTAACAGAGGTTGAATAAAAAATACCTGAGAAGACCAGAATTTGTGTGTGCTGTCAGCTAATAAGTATTTGGGAGAACAGTTTCAATAGTGCCCTAAATTCCCTCAGTCAAATGGATGAAATTACTTAAGCCTGTTATCTGAAAACTGATTTTAAAAATACACAGGATCATTTCAAATACAAACGGATCTACAGATCAACTGTAGGGTTTGCATTCTGTCATAGCAAAAGGCTGTATTGTCAGCAGAGGTCTTCAGGTTATCCCCTCAAGGTACTTCAATAATCTTACTGACTCCCATTGGCTTATGGATATATATTTTGTTAGAACTCTACTAAATACTCTTTTGACATTATTTCAAAGAAGGAATTCACACAATTCATCCCTGAAGACATGTTCTCTTTCCAAACTAAAATACACAACAGCTACAAAATATGGCTTAGCTTGCTCAAGTAAAAGAGTAAATTTTAAAAGAAAAGGTATCATTTTCTCATAATCATATTACAAAACAAAACAAACAAAAAAACCCTCACCACAAAATAGATAATGCTGCACTTTAAAAAAAAATATCTGGAGGAACATAATCCCATTTTTAATTGGTAACAAGTTATTTCCACAAGTGATAGCTTCATTTTCCTCAACATATTTAAACGGAGAAAGGCAGATTAATATATGATCAGTAATAGTCTCACTTGACACACAGTACTTAGACCATCTACAAGGAGAAGTTTTGGTTTTCTTTTTCATTACATACATTGTTAAAACAAAAAAAGTCTGGCTAGTTAGTAGGAAACGGAATGTGTGTTTGAAAACTTTTAGTCTGGATGTAACATTGGCAATGAATTATATCAGATTTTTATGTTTTTTGAAATTATGTCTTGACATATAAGTTTGGTGCCTGCTAATATAATATTTTAATGCCAGGTGATGTTTTATTAACATGCAAAAGTACACTTAATACTTAAATTGCAGAATCTTTATAATCAAGTATTATATATTGTTTACTTAGTTACCAAAAAAAAAAAAAAAAAAAAAAAAAAAAGGGAAGATTAAAAAAGGCATATTGCTAAGCCTACTTTTTGGTGTCCCTCTTGAGTAGGTGCTATCTTTAAGAACTGAGTATCAGACAGCATGCTGTACACTATCCAATACAGTACTAATATTTCAGTCTGATATCCTTTGCCTTCCAATGAATTTCATATGACTTGTGTGGCTTGTCCCAGTATTAATGTACCACTTATTCTTATTCTTGTGGTCTATATGCTAAAAGACAGAAGTCTGCTAACTGTTCGGCTTGCTAAATAATAAAAGCCAGATCTTTAAAAGAAAGCTAAATTAAATGCCAGGGCTTTATGAGTGAAACCACATCTCAAACTGCACGTCAATGACTTTCTGCATCATGCAGCACGACATGGGTAAACAGCTCTAATCTACTGTTGCCCAGATAAATTCTAGAACTGGAGTCAGTATCTGTTCATCAAGAATGCAGTGAAATATTCAGGCTAATAATCCATGCCAAGTAGAGCTCATGAACCTATACCATTTTGAGTAATACCTTAACATCTCTGTATATTTCTGCCCTGTCATGTCACTAGAACACTGCTTTTGGAGCAACCTGGAGAAGAATTGGATCCTATAGTATTATGTAGGGAAAACACACTCTTGCATCTCTCTTCTGTAAAGAGTCCCTGCTAGCTGACTTTCGAGCAAAGAATATGCTGTACAGGAAAATAGCTAGGTCAACAAATAAGAAATGGCAGAAAGAAGATGTGCCCCATAAGAGTTCATTCATCACTAGCTACAGGATTGTCACGGTTTAACCCTATCCAGCAACCAAGCCCCATGCAGCCACCTGTTCACTGCCCCCACAGTGGGACGGGGGAGAGGATCAGGAAAGTAAAAGTGAGAGAACTAGTGGGTTGAGATATAGACAGTTAAATAGCTAAAGCAAAACCTGCACACACAAGCAAAGCAAAACAAGGAATTCATTCACTGCTTCCCATGGGCAGGCAGGTGCTCAGCCATTCCAAGGAAAGCCGGGCTTCATTATGCATTACAGTTACTTGGGAAGACAGATGCCATAATGCTGAATGTCCCCCTCTCCCTTCTTCTTCCACCAGTTTATATACTCAGCATGACGTCCCATGGTATGGAATATCCCTTTGGTTAGTTCAGATCACCTGTCCTGGCTGTGTTCCCTCCCACTTTCCCGTGTTCCTCCAGCCCTCTTGCTGGCAGGGCCAGAAACTGAAAAGTCCTTGACTTACTATAAACATGACCCAGCAACAACCAAACCCATCAGCATGCTGTCAGCATTGTTCTCACACCAAATCCAAAAAACAGCACTGCACCAGCTGCTAAGAACGAAATTAACTCAATCCCTGTTTGAAACTAGGACAAGAATAATTTCTTGCTTTTTTCCTATTTCATTCACGATCAAGGTACATGGATTTCTACTTATGCAAGTTCACGAGCACAAGACAATGCTTAGATGTTCAGATGTCTCAGGATTTTGGCAAGTTTATAAATTTAATGTTCTAACTAGGCTCTGTGGTGACAACAGATTGGCATAAAAACCTGCAGACTTCTAGGCCATGAAGTGAATTTTCACGAGGTTGCTCAGTTTGGATTTCAGATTTCAGCTGAGATATATCGCCACATTAGGACTTTGGATTTCATCCTTAGCTACTAACAAAAAACAGTTTGAGGAACTAATTTGTGCTACCAAGCTACCAATGTAAATGGCATGCCTGCTTTAGGAACCTGAACATCATCTGTGACTTACTGTAAGACTGGCATCTCAAGACTGTGATTGAGATTTTGTGTAGTGTTAATCATTACCTAGAGGACTCTGCTTCCCTCTTGAATATACATAGAACTTACCTTTCTACTCTAAAGCATAATATCTGATTTAGGAGTGCCTAAAGGCAGGTGCTGTGTTTCTAAATTTCTGTCTAGTGATGTGTTAGCAGTTAGTGTGATTTACCTGCTTGGAAGATAAATAAAGGAAATGTGGTGCTGCTAGGAACCTCCAAATGCTGTTTTCTCTTGCTTCGATCAATGTTTCTTATCAGGTAGCTTTATACTGATTTGCAGTCTAGAGCTTGACATTTAACAGAGAAGTTGCAGTTGGGCATAAATAGAAAATTGCTATTGTAACTCTTATGCAGCATTTGCAAAACTGTTCATTCCTTGCTTTATTTATGTCTCACGTCTCTTTTCATGCCTATAAAACTGGACAGATTTTGTAAGAAACAGAATATATTTTAAAACTGATCCCTCAAACATTTCTGTGACCATTCCTGAAAGAACTGAATTATAAAACAAGAGCTGGTTATAAACACAGAATCATTACCGTATATTTTCCTTTTACTTGGGGACAGATTATGTCTTTCGCACTGAGAGAGACATTTTGGTGTCAATAAAATCCCATCATCTTTTCTCTCATATGATGCTACAGATTTAAAAGCTCAAGAAGAAAATGTGAAAAAAAAAATGTAAACCTGCGGAGTTCTTTCAAAAAACCTGAGTTTTAAAATGAAATTTCAAATATTTTTCCTGTAAAAGAAAGTGTGTTACAATGTGTTGACTTTAAACATAAACTTTCAATATAAGGAGTTTCAATATATAAGGAGTTTACTACTTGAAATATTCATTAGAAATTAGGATAGGCATAAATATACTCTAGAGAGCATAATCTATTTTTTGATCTTTCTACTGGAAAGAGATTTAAAGAACCTCAGGATAGTTCCTGAAATTCCTGAAGTTCCATAGTTTCTGCATGTGTTTAACAGGTACAAAAAAAAAAAAAAAAAAAAAAAGAAAAAAAAAAGAAAAAAAAATCTCTGTTCTGTCTTACTTTATGATAGCATATATGCAATCATAGAATCATAGAATGGTTTGGGTTGGAAGGGACCTTAAATATCATCTAGTTCCAGCCCCACTGCCACGGGCAGGGACACCTTCCACTAGACCAGGTTGCTCAAAGCCCCATCCAACCTGACCTTGAACACTGCCAGGGATGGGGCATCCACAGCTTCCCTGGGCAACCTATTTCAGTGTCTCATCACCCTCACAGTAAATAATTTCTTCCTAATATTTCATCTCAATCGAACCTCTTTTAGTTTAAAACCATTACCCCGTGTCCTATTGATACAGGTCCTACTATAAAGTCTGTCCTTATATTTCTTTTAAGCCCCCTTTAAGTATTGAAAGGCTGCTATAAGGTCTCTGAAACCTTCTCTTCACCAGGCTGAAAAACCCCAACTCTCTCAGCCTGTCTTCACAGGAGAGATGCTCCAGCCCTCTGATCATCTTTGTGACCCTCCTCTGAATGTGCTCCAACAGGTTTATGTCCTTCTTATGTTTGCCCCAGAGCTGGACAAGGGGCCTCTCGAGAGTGGAGCAGAGGGAAAGAATCACCTCCTTTGGCATTCTGGCCATGCTTTTTTTGTTGTAGCCCAGGACACGGTTGACTTTCTGGACTGTGAGTACATATTGCTGGGCCATGCTGAGCTTTTCATCCATCAATACCCCTAAGTCCTTCTCCTCAGGGCTGCTCTCAATTCATTCTCTGCCCAGCCTGTAGTGATGTTGGGGTTGCCCTGACCCAGATGCAGGACCTTGCACTTGGCCTTGTTGAACTTCATGAGGTTTGCATGGGCCCACCTCTCAGGCCTGTCAAGATCCCTCTGGATGGCATCCCTTCCCTCCAGCATGCCAACTATGCTATCCAGCTTGGTGTCATTTGCCAGCTTGCTGAGGATGCAGTCAATTGCACTATCTATATAAGTATATATTATTTTTAATGGAATGCTTAAAAATGGAGGTGAATTATGTAATTTTTTTTCAGATAAAAAACTCAAAGTGTATGTGATGTAACTATGCATTTGGATGGAGGCTTCACCAAAACTTAGAGTTATTTAGATTTGGGGTTTTATTTCAAGTAACTTCATAATGAAAACTGAAATCCTGCCACTAATACTAGGAGTAATAATAATAATATTAATGACAGCAATAATCTGCAAGAGCATGCTTGCCAAAGATAGTAACAAAGATCTGTAACTGAACAGACACCAGTAGACAAAGTGAATGTTGTCTGTGTAAATGCTGCAAGGCTTGTCTTCAGAAAAGTTCCCAATATTACTTATTTCTTGGGATAAATTTTCCATTTGTAAATCAGCCTTTTTTAGGAAGAAAAGTGAAGAAGCCAAAATCTTTGGATTTGACACTTACATAACTCAGATTTTTGTGACTGTCATAATTCTATTCTAGGATACTCCCAAGTGGATATTTATGCATACTCTGAATATTGGTTTCAGGGACTTATTCCTATGGATGTTTATGAAGAATTTGAGAAAACTTCATTTTTTGCAGGAGGGTGTAGTCTAGCTAAACACCAACACTGTTGGTCATTAACTGATTCTGTTATTCTCACTAAGGTGTTGGGGGGATGTTTGACAGGATTTTCAAAAAAACTAATCTCAATGAATTAAATAGAAACTAATTGTCCTAGAATTTATGAAAATACCTCTGGACATCTGCCTGTATACTTAAATAATGAGGCATTTTGGAGAACTTTGACAAACGGGATAAATGGTAAATGGGTGGGAGGTTTGAAGAAGAACAAATAGCTTAGAAATTCCCAGTAATCAAATAAAGAAAACTCACCTTTCTTTGACCTAAACTTAAACACTAACAGGGTTGTAAGTGATGGAAGCTGCATTAGTAGACACTAGAAGATGTGTCACAGAGCTATGTAAGTATATAGATATATACTTTCATAACATGCTCCTGAACATTTGTCTGAATCATTTTTCCAGAAGCGCTCTATACATTCCATAAATAGAGATAGTCTGCTGCTGGGCTGTACAAATCTGTTGTCCTGAGAGGTGTCTAAACATAGGCAGACAGAATTTCTCTCTAGGTAACCATCTATCCCTAAAACTTACGTACTAATCTGGTGACCTCTGCGCCGCCTAAGGCATTAATGCCTGGATCAATCTTAGCCTCCAGATACAGAACGACTTCTGTGTAGGGCTAATCCCCTCTAGACTGACCACACATACAATGCATAGGACATGCACCAGCTGTTTTCCACATCCTCATGTCTCTAAAAATTAATCACTATTTAGATATTTGGGCTGTGTTTTGTTGTTTTCTTTGTTGTTATTTTTTTTGTGCGTGTGTGGTGTTTTGGGGTTTTTTTTCTTGTTTCTTTGTTTTTCTATTTGATGTTCTTGAGATAAAGTGAGCTGTGTCATAGCTTGCCAAGGGGGGTTCCTATGGAATAAATCAAAAGCAACCTCACTCAGACTGGGATTAGATAAAAAATTCTAAATGGGTAAATGTGGTAAAGGAACAATTTGTTATTTACAACAAATTAAATTAATTACAACTTTCTTGAGAAGTACCCTCTAAGGTCTCTGGGCCTTGGAAGAGAGGTGTCTGTTATTTAGGCATCTACATCTGAGCTTTCACCCTAGGCTTCTGTTATAATCAACAGTGAAACAGGAACTTCAAAGGCACAGTTTGTCTTATCTTAATGTTGATGTCTGAAATACAATCCAACTTTATTTCCCTAGAAGTGTCTATTCCTCTCCATTTATAATTAGGAAAGTGCTTATGGGGAACAAGTCAAAGATATCTGTATGGTAGGTTTCTAAGGCTGAACAAGACAAAGCCAATGTAGGATTCGTCTTGTTCAGCCTTAGAAATTTCTACCTCTTAATGGTAGAAATTCACATTCTTCTTCAGCACTGGGACTACAGGCAGTCTGTAGGTTCCTCGTGAACTTATTCAAAACACTGTTGTCATAATATAATTCATTTCACATGTGCCCTTCTTGAATACTTAAAGCTTCCTTGTCCTGTAAAATATGTTTCCTCATTTATAATTGTTAGACTGGGGTCTAGGCAAATAGGCAAGAAATTTCATTATGCATCTAGATGTTTTTTTTGTCTTACTTATCTCAGCAGAACTATAATAGCACATTTTAACATCTTGAGAGCATGCAAAATAACATGATTCAATTCGTCCTGTTCGCTTGTTCACAGTGGTCACTGAGTACTGTGAGTTGTTTTACATTTTTATTGACATGACCAGAAAATAAGTGCATTTCTAAAGTAATGACATAGGTACAAAATAAATAAACTCACATATCCAAAGGAATAAAATGAAATTCTCCTGATTTCATATTGCAGTGCAAAGAATTAAATGTTAAATTGAATTTTAGATAGTTTTTGTTGAAAGGCTGAAGAATTTCAGTCTTTGACAACTCATACATATTGAAAATTCTTATAAATATTAAAAATAAAAAAGGAGGGTGTGTTGGAACTGACCATCAAATACAGTCACTTAAAACTAACAGAGAAAAGAAAATTCAAGATAGATAAAAAATTTCCATAAAAATACCCAGTGGATATTGCTACTATACGGACCAATACAAGCCCTGCCTAGCTGAAAATATTGTACCTGAATAAATATGTTGAATTAGACTGCTTATTTTTGTAGTATGAATTTAAAGCTATGTATAGAGCATCAGATAAATCATGTGCAACAGAATGAGATGTAAGAATTGCTGGGGATTTTAAAAGTCAGCAAGATAATAGTTTCTTGTGTAATAAGTGTATATTAGAAGAGCAGATTTAAAATCTGCATTTGCTGTATCTGTTTTCATTGTGCACGTATAGTGGAAGAAACAGAGTTCTGAAAGCTTTTTTTTTTTTTTTTTTTTTTTTTTTTTGGTTAATAAAGTGCTTTTTGGCTGAAGTGTTGTTACTCAGAGCCATACAAAAACAGCTTTGGATTTCTATACCTTTATGGAAAGTAAGCCTTCTTCATCTTCTTGATGCAAGAATATAAAACATATGTATGTAAAAATTTAATTCATTAGTGTGAGTCTCAAAATAAATATACTTTTGAAAACCAGGGCTTGGACCAAATTTTAAATAAAAATAACAATTGAACTATGTCCTTGGAACTTTAAGAAATTATTAATCAACACACTAACATTTTAGTAGTGGAAAGAAAAATCTACTTAGGAACAATTAGTTACATGAATATTCACTAGAGCTTTGAAATTATGAGGAGGGCTTTGACAAAATACCAAAGAATTAATCATTAGTCACACTTTCATCTTCAGATTTACAATATAAATTTGTTGAATTACTTCTGATGTTTCAGTATCATGCTAAAAGCTACAAGAGACATAGAATTTGAGGGGGGACAGTCTTTTCAGACTTGCTATCCAAAGGAAAATGGTATCTATTAGAACTCATAAACAAAAGTTGGTATTCTTGGCATTTCTACACAAAGGAGATCAGGGATTGAGCTGGCATAGAAAAGCCCTTGAGAAAGTGGTCCTGCCAGTTCAACATTTAAAGACTTTGTGAAATGGTTTGCATTGTTACAGCTCTGTGCACCACAAGTTATGCATGAATAATATGAACAGCATTGTGGCTTTGCTTCATCTCAAAATTTGTAGAATACTATCACACATAACTAACTTTTCTCAAAAAGTAATATATGTAGAAGACAATAGGGTTGTTTTGTCATATAGCAAGATTTATCAAGCAAGTTCTTCACTAGTATTTCACTATTAAATTTTGAACATTAAAAAAATAATTAGACAATGTGATTACCTTTAAGGAAAAGCCTTAAATCAACAGGATTTTAAGTTAAAAAAATAAAAAATTAAAGGTTTTATTCTTAAGTTTCCCCCAGTCTGAAATGACATGCTTTGTAATATGAATTAGGTATCATTATTATAATTCCATGTAAAATACCTGTGGATCATTCAAAGAGATAAATTAATTTGATCAAAACCTTTTTGTTGTTGTTGTTGTTTGCTGAGTTCCTGTATAGAGTACTACTCTTTAATTTGAGGGGAAAAAAGAAGTGAATTTAAAAATATACATGGGTTAGAACATTCTGTCTCAGTTCCAATCTATTAACCATTGTCAAATAGGTAAATGTAGAGTATAAAAATTGTAAAATGAAAGGTTTGAATGTTGGGTACAAAACCAACCTTTTTTTTTTCCTTATTTATATATTTTCAGATTTATTTGTAATGATGTTTAAAAACCTTACTGCTTTTAATTTGTCTAAAATTGCCAGTGTTGTGGTAATTCATGTTGCTAATTTGAGAAGAAAATACCAACAACAAAGGTTTGAAAAAAGGAGAAAAAATGTTTGACAGGAAACTACAGGAAGAGAAAGAGTTCTTCATAGAAGAACAAACCAAAACTTTGTACATTTGAAAGCAATAATGACATCATTAGTTAAACGAGGACAGATGAGGATGAACTGTGGAAGATAAGCAAAGGACTGGCATGGAAGAAAATGTAGAAAAGTTGGTAAGTTGAATTTGGAAGAGGGATAAATATGTCCATAATGGTTATATGAAATATTTAATATGATTTTGGATAAACTTTAAATAAATGTGTGTCATGAAGGTCTTTTTTTTAAAAAAAAAAAAAAACAAACAAAAAAACAACAAACTGGGGTGGTGCTGATTCCTTTGGGTTACCAGTAAGAAAGGCACAGATATGCAAGGCTAATTAATGATTTATTCTATAAAAAACAGAACTGGTAGGAAAATGATAGAAATCTTACATCTCTTCAGATGCTTCTGTAGCATTTGATAAACCCCTCCTCATTTATCATAGCATGCTGTGCAGAGTTACCATCCATGGTGAAGTTAAACAGCCTCATTATTCTTCACATTTCTAGAATACTCTTTCAAATGAACAAAGCCTGTAAAATACTGAACTTTTTAGATGGTACACTGAGAGTGATATGCTCTGAGAGTGATGCACTCTTACCTATCTCCATAGAAATGAGCTCTTACAGGTGGTTCCCTCAGCACAGGGAAGATATGGATCTGTTGGAGTGGATCTGGAGGAGGGCCACACAATGACCAGAGGGCTGGAACACCTCTCTTCTAAAGAAAGGCTGGTAGAGTTGGGGTTGTTCGGTTTGAAAAAAATAAGGATCTGAGGACACCTTGCTGCAGCCTTTCAGTATTTAAAGGGTGCTTATAAGAAAGATAAGGACAGACTTTTTAATAGGGCCTGTTGTGATAGGACAAGGGGCAATGGTTTTAAACTGAAAGAGGTAAATTTAGACTAGGTATAAGGAAGGAATTTTTTACAGTAAGGGTAGGGAAGCACTGGCGCAGATGGTCCAGGGAGGTGGTAGATGCCCTGTCCCCAGAAACATTCAAAGTCAGGTTGGACGGGGCTCTGAGCAACATGATCTCATTGAAGGTGTCCCTGCTCATTGCCAGTGAGCTGGACTAGATGACCCTTAAAGATCCTGCCCAACCCAGACTATTCAATAATGCTATGATGTAGAGGTGGTATTGTTAAAGGAAGCCACAAGTATACATTCAGGTTAAACAGCGGTCACTCATGCTAACATATGGGTCTCTACAACAAAACCCTATGGTAAATGTCTAAATTCCACTTGAAATCACTGTTTTATCATTACGGTCTACTGCACTGTCTCACTACAAGGCTGGATCACATTTCACTGAGCAAAGAGATAATCCTCTGAATGCTACACACATGAATAATTACATCAAAATAATTTTCACTTTGACTTAGCCATAGTTATTCAGGACTGATGGTGAAATACTATTCTGTCTTAGGATTTGTCAGTCTGGGTTTTCCTGTTCCCTCAGGAGTTCAGAAAGTTCTGTAATGATGCTAGCTGTTTCTCAGAAGAATCAGGAAAACGTTGTAGGAGAAATGTAATTGTATGTGTTATTCAAGCATAAATTATAGGTCTCAGCTGGGTAAAATTCTGTGGGGTTATAGCAAAGGTCAGACAAGATGATCTGATGATCTCTTCTGGCCCTGTATTTCTGAGTCTTTGAATAATGTACAATGAATTGTATATATTCAAATCAAGCTGGGTGGCCATCAAGCTGAAACTATTTACGACCTCTTGTCAAGGTTCATGATGGAATAGAACGTATCAGCAAAAACTTAGTAAAAATTAATTCCTCTTTCTCCTTAACACCTATATTCCCTTCCTTTGCTTTTTTTCTGTGTCATGGTGAAAAACTTTGAAATACTTCTTTGGCCTAAATCAATAAGTCCTGACTTTTTAAACTCTTTATTGTTTCTTAGCACTCCTTTGTAGAGATTTTATATGGCTTATCAGTTCTTTATCTAACACACCTCCATAATCTTGTGTCTCCTTTGTACCCCTGCAGTTAAAATATTTCTTCATATTCTGAAACTATCCCACTTCTGAGGCAATGTTGACTATTTATGAAACTAACTCTGTCTTTTGGATGGTCCCACTGACTTCTGTAAGTAAAATGCACATTTTCATATTTCTTTTCTGCTCTTTAGCAAATAACTCTCATTATTTTTTCTTAAGTCTGTTTTTTTCTTTCTCACTATTTTTTAGAAATTTTGCAGTTAAGGGAAAGCAACACATTTTTAGAGAATAAACAAAAATATTCATAAGGGTCAATACCTGAAACAGTACCTCTGGTACAACTAGTATGGCTAGCAATGGGACCTTTAGCATGGATAAATACACTTAGATGTCTCTAGTGGTAAAATTTCCTATCTTTGTAAATATTTACTAAGAATTCATATGTTGTACATGTTTGGTGGAAGCAGTGTAGGTAACAAGGAAAAAACTATGTTTTCTGAAATTGTATATTTTTGTGTCATGCATCTCTGTGGAAAGATTTTTCAAGATGAGGAGTTCTTAACATTGTAACTTGCAGTAATAAAATACTTATGGTATTAGTCGGCTTCCACACCTGAATCAGAGAAAACAGAAAGCAATTACCTAGGCATCAGTGTCAAAGGGTTAGCTTCCAGACAGGTCTACCTAGTTCTGGGCAGGGCCTTTAGTTCTGTAGTGACTGCCACATCAGGCAATGACAAAGATAGTATCATCAGGCTTAGAGACAACTTCTCAAGGAGCTGACTTTTTAAAAAATGCTATTTTTTGCTTAATTTCCATAAAAATTCTTTCCTTCATGTATAGTCTCCTTTCAGACTATCCTTACTGTAGCAGTGCAAAGCTATTCAGGTGGCTATATTGTGAGCTGTGAGAAAAAGCATGATCCTTCCAACCTCAAGCATCATGATTACAGGTTGGGCAGAATTACAGAACATAAGGTTTTCAAGAGGTTTGAATCAGAAGGCTTAAAGACAATAAAGGTATGTTCTAAATGTGCCAGGAAGCAATGTAATAACTCTCAGTGTGAGGAAAGGGTGTGTGCATTTCGCTGAATGTTATCAGATCAACAGTCACCCAGACATAGTCTCATTAGAGATACCTTAGATACCAGCTGACATCCAGTTGATTGTCCACAGAAGGACAGATACAGTATCCACTCATAACTGTCTTTCTTATGCAGAATTCCCTTGATGAACCTGCATGGCATTATGTACCCCTGTTTAAAGTAACTAAATTAAAACCTCTGTGTGAAGGTCCCACACAGATATGGCTACATGAAACTAAAAGTTTTGAGCTTCCTTGTAGTCAGAAGAAGCTGTAGGGTGGGATTCATCCAATCTATTTTACACAAGTACTTTATGGTAGATGAGTGATGATCTAAACGTGCCTGTTTTCCTACATGACTAGTTGAGAGGTAGATGTAAACACATTTCTACACCTGTTCAGAAAAAATTCCACCCAGCACACTACAAGCACCATCCCTAGAAAACTACAGCTTACTGCCATCCCAACTACTTAGCTATACTTATGTGACAAAACATAAGGAAGCCTGTATAGGATTCATGATTCATTTTCAGGGCACATGAAGTTTTGCTGGACTGCTAACTGCTCCACTAGTGATAAAAGGATTCCTGGAACTGGCTCAGAAATTGTCCCTCGTTTTTAGTAATTAATATGAAATTTACCTGTGAGATACAATATAATTAGACAATTTATACACTAAAATAACACTCTGTAAATTAGATTGATTTCTTTATCAAGAGGATTTTTCTTCCTAACTTCCTAAAAGCTTTACTCATCTTTGCCCTATAACTCAATTACTTACATCCACTTGTGAAGCTCTTGACCTTAAGGGAATAGACTAAGCCACTCCCTTGAGATCCCTTTCTAGCAGTTTAAGTAATGAGACGTCAGCAAGTGTAATCATGAAAAGAAAATTATTTTCATCAAGAAAGTGTATGTTTATGCTTGTCAAAATGTTCTCTGTATGGAGTATAAAGTAGACATGTAAAAAGTTGATCATAATTAAAAACTAATTCTGAATTATCTTCTTTTTACAAAAGCATACAATTTCTGTCTTCAGAAAATACATACAGAATTATAAAACTTAGTTTAATATGTTTTTTCTTGTTTCTAGGTAACCAACATTTGAATCTTTTGGCCTTCTTCAGGCTTCCCAAAGGGAATCAGCTAATTAACTCACTGAGCCACTGGTAATAATTATTCTAGAAAGTCATGGTCATTGGGGCAGGTATCAAAGGATTAAAAAAAGAAAGAAGATGCTGAAAAAAAAATCTAGGTATGACACTAGTCTTTTAAAAATGACAAATAAAATAATCCTAGAAATTCCTACCAAAACAGCTGATCCTCATTGCCTGGAGGAGAAAAATAAATATTAAAGGGAAATAGAAATGTCTAAAGACTTCATATTGTCTAAACATAGGCATTAATTAGTACTGCTTTATAAATAGAACAAATCATCCATGGTTTTGCACTTTAGGAACTGATAGGAAACTTCCTACTGATTCAGATGAGAGAGGAGGATGCACAACACTTTACGTGTTTCCAAATGTCTCACAGAACTGTTTGATTGCCAAAGTGACAGGCAGACTTCATCCCTGCTGGAAGACATTTGTAATTCTTACTCAAAAGCAAGGACAGCTTATGTCTTGGGGGTGTTAGGATCCATTCCCACCAGAATTTTATAACCATCAGTAAAACTCTTTGTGAGCTTTTCTTTCCTTCAGTGCTAAGCACAGAGCGCATGTGAAAGCACAAAGCCAAACATCATCACACACCAGACAGGGGTATGCACAGGGCTAGGAAGGTGCTGCACCTTTGCCTGTGCAATAGCCCTCATCAAGGGGGATCTCCACTCCCTGTAAAGCATTATGATTTTTACTGCTTTAAAGAAAAGGAGATCAAGACAGGATATTATATGTTTAGCCAGTGACAGAATCTGTAGCAGAGAAATGCTAAAAATCAGAACTGATACCCTGCTCCCTCTGGAGTTATGAAGACCGGTCAATACATGTCATATTATAGTAGCTAATGCAATGAACACCACAGTGTGTGCTCCTGAAACTGCATGTAGAAACGTGGATGAGTTTTTTTTTTTTTTTTTTTTCCCCCACACACAGGACACATCTTTGTGGGCTAAAACTGTAAAAAATGTGAATAAAGAAAACACATAGTTTTCTAAAACAAGCAGACTTTTAATTTTGTTTGATTTTTTTTTCCCAGATAATATGTGGCAAAAAAAAGGTAAATATATTCTAGTTTTACTTAATGTTTTTTAAAAAGTTATTTGAATCATTTTATATTAATGGGATGGGGAAACTACTTTTTGTAGACCACCGATACCCCCTTTTTCTTGGGGGATTTGATGATAGTCAAAATTTGCCTAGCAGTAAAAATCGGTTTTAGTTATGGAAATGCTGCACTCTCCCAATAAGTTTCTGTCTTTATGAAAAAAAATATTTTTTCTTTTTTCCTTTAGCATATGGCACATATTTTAAAAGTATAACAATACTTTCATAGAGCATAGAATTGAAATCGATGTTGTTCAACAGTTTAGTAAAATAGAGGAGCCAGGAAACTGCAAAATGAATCTCGATGTGGTAGGAAGCATACAGAAAAAGCAGTAAAAACTTCCCTTGGTTAAGAAACAAAAGGAAAAAGCCAGAATTAATTCAATATTTAAGATAATTTTAAATCTTATGCCCTTTGAACAGTAGTAACAGTTAGCCATACAAGTGTATAAAAATATTCACACTCAATGGTTTAGATACAGTTACATACACTGTGGCTTTCTTTGTGTGGTCAGTACTGCAAAGAACATTGTGAAGACTAGCAGAGGCCATACTAATGGTTTGAATGGGTTTACTAATTACAAAAACTCATGGCTAAGTTTGCTCTGTTACCAGTAATGTAAGAAACATCAGCTAAATATTCTTCACTAACAAAACCATGAACTTGATTTAAACCAGCTGAAAATTCCTGTTGTTTTTTATGAGTTTAGATCAAGCACTTCATACTTAATATCTTTTTCTTTTTCTACGCACACACACCCCCACCCCACCCCCACCCCTCAGCCTGAAGTTGAAATCCTAGCTTACTTCTGGAACAAGCTGTTTGCATGAAGGTCCCAGATTAAAATCATATTGCTTTTCCACAATCTGATAAAAAGAATTTTAAGAAATACATGCTTAAATATAAATTATCTTTTTATTTCTTTATTGTTGAATGACTGGGGAATCAACATGCTAAATTCACATTCCTTAAAATTACTGGGTATTTCTGTACCTTTCAATATAATTAGCCAATAGAAGAAGTGGCTGTAAGAAAAGATCATGTAGACTTATCACAGCAGGCAAACTTTCTTTGATCTGCATAAAAGTGCATAATGCTTGATTTGTAAAGTTGCTATTAAAGCTCAGAAACAGGACTGGCCAAATGCAGGAAGCTGCTTAAACAATGCATTTTCTGACTAGCAGGAGTGCAATACCTACGTACAGAGCAAAAGGCCAGTTTATAATCAGCGCAAACTAAAAGCCATTACTTTTTCTACAGGGAGTGAACAATTCATCATGTCAGACCATAAGGTCATTATATTGTGTAACACGCCATAATGTCACAGTGCTCCAAAATGATGAAAAGCCAGCTCCCAGCCAAATATTTAGTCATATGCTTATATTTAAGAAGCCGAATTACTACAAATTTCTGGCCAAAGGCATTCCAGTTGAAACAAAGATGCAAACTGGTGTCTGAAGGGTCCATTTTCAGAAAACAGCCTTTCATAGTTCTTGGATAAACAATTGAAGTGGATCTAAAAAAGAAAAAAAAAAAAGGTGTACTTATACAAGTTCTATCAAAAGAAAATTGGGACAAAGACTGATAATATGATCGTTCCAATGGAGCAAATAGTACTTTGTTCCTCCCCTGCCCCCTACCCCCACCCCAACTTGATTGGAACTAAAGAAATGGTGAAGTTATGAATGAATGAATGAGCTCACGACATTATGGATATAAAAATCCTACATATGTAAACACAAGAGTTAAGTTAAAATATCTAAACCAAGTAAGAAGTTACTTGCCTTTTACCTTTGTAGAGAATGCTTTGGGTTTTGATTTCCAAAAGTGAAAAAAAAAAAAAAAAAAAATTCCTGAAATGGAATGTTATTGTAATTAATTCACTGTGACTATTAGTAGCCTAAATAAAGGTTGTCAGGAAAGCTTAAGAAAGGGGATCAAGGCCATGAAACTAGATTTGGGTAATACATACTTAAAAAATAATATTTTCCAAAAAGTCCTGTTTGTCTTCATTGATCTTCCTGTTACACTTGTAATCTTTTTTTCCCAGCCTAGTTTGGAAGTATCGCTACCTTTGACTCAAACAATTTATTCACTATTTTCCACTCACTTTTCTCCTGTAAACTTTTGTAGATACATCTTCCAAATTATGTCCTCCCCATGGGTTAGCTTCTTGCTTCCACTGTCAACTGTTATTCTCATACCATCTGGAAAATACCAGCTTTCACATCAGGGAATGGACAAAATTAGTGTAGGAAGGATAAATGCCTTACCTGAATTTTATGAAACTGGTATTTTGTAACTTCATACTTTGAAACTTAATTCAAAATTGCTTATTTTTAAGATCTAATTATCCGAATGGAAATCAGAAATAAAAGCAAAAAACTTTCACCAAAAATATTTAACTGCTACAGGAGAGTCAATATTATTTACTTACCTCTAAACAGTAAGATTCTCATCCATGGGTGTATCAACATAACATGATTCTCAGGCAGCACCTCACATTATAAGGAAGCTGACAATTTCAGTATTTCAAGGGTTTATGGCACATTATCATCAGAACTCGATAGGGTTTAAACAGCTCACTGAGAGTTGGGTAATTTTTTTTTAACTGATTTAGATGAACTTAAAAATATGAGTATTTTTTAAAAATGGAGATACAAACAAATAATCAAAGCCCCTCAAAAATCTCAAAATGTATAATTTATTATTTCAAAACATTCTAGTAATTAAATAGAAATATGAATGAACAGCTTGTGGTATACAAAAAGACCATCACAATTCATAGTTAGCATGACAGAGAAGTAGTATTCTGACAGCTAAATAAGTATAAAGGCAAAAAGAGGTCATAGAACTCTGTCTGGAATATCAGAAAAAAATAAGGAAAATAAAAGAATTCTCCAAGGTCAGCTATGTTAGAAGTTCTAATACCCCAATGGATCCCTTAGATTTTTAAGGAACTTTTTAAATTAAATTATGAATGAAAGTAAGCTATTGTTTTCATAATGTATTTCCATTCTGTTTTCCTTTTTGCATTACTCCTAAACTTTTGTTTTACTCCCAAAGACTAAATACAAAGTATGGGGAAGATAAGAAAAAGGCAAGAAAGATGCCTGATTTAAAATAACATTTACATTTCAGGGGGAAAAAAAAATTTTTTTTAACCTTTTGAAATTCAAACCATATAAATTGTTACTTATGTGTCTTTTTATCCCTGTAGAGAATGCATTAGGTTTTGATTTCCAAAGGTAAAAAACCACAAATAATATATATTACCTGAAATGTAAATGTTATTGTAATTAATTGATTGTTAATATGAATAGTCTAAACAAAGGCTGTCAGGAAAGCTTAAGAAAAAAGATCAAGGCCATGAGACTAGATTTGGTTAACACATACAAAATAATAACTGCACTAGCTGCTGATTAGTAAAACCCAGAAAACCTTGTATTGTGGTAAAAGCAGTCGTTGGTTTTACTCTATATAGATCCCTTTTCTACTGTCATGTACATTGAATGTTAGCCAAAGCTGGTGAGTTTGCACAGGGTTCAGGCAGACATGCTTTGGATTACTTAAGTTCCTGGCTGTAGAATTCTAGAGGTGGACGAGAGAAATCAGATTCTTCACATGGCATGTAATTCCTACTATATCAGTTTCATTACTGGAAAATAGTCCCAACAACTGTATGAAACAGTCACATCTGAAAATTATGGCTTTTCATTTGATGTATTTTTATGCCTCTCCTATTTGTCAACTGGTGGGAAGGATATTTTCACTCCTTTTAGGACACACACCTTGCCAGTGACACCTTTAGGCATTTCTGGAGTGCTTATGCGATCACATAGTTGGAGATCAACAAACAAGTCACTTCCCTCCTCTGCCTGTGCCAAAGCCCTAGAAAGAAGCTGGTTGTTATTACTAAAGATGTGGTAGGGAAACAGAAGGTGGCAGATGCTCTGTGGTTTAAGCATCATTTGTTGTCTTTATACTTTGATGGCAATAGTGGTAAAAGCATGACGGGGTTTTGGCACTCCTTCCTGTCACTCCTCCTTCTTCTCTATTTCTCATATCTTCCACCTTTTTCTGTTATCCCTGTTTTTTTTTCTGGAGAGGAGCATTACAGTTTTCACTGGCCCTCACCATGGAAAGTCAACGTGGCAAAAATCAGCTATCTTGCTGAGAAGCCTTGGAACAATTTCATTCTTTGCATCCACCAGTAAAAGTCTAAACTTCCTTTTGGAAATTAAAAAATGTAGGAGTCCTGTGACTGTTGAATTTTTGGTGAGCCCTTCATTTTGGGACAAAACTTTCCTTACAATGTCACTTACCTTCTTTCTTTTTTAAGTATGTCACACTGGTGGTACAATCCCACAGTCACTTAAGTTTACTTCTTTGTGCTAGTAAGCCTGAGGTACTAACCTAAATCTTCCCTCTTGGTAGTGCCATGTGCTAGCAGGCGAGTCATCAGAACAGCTTTAACTAAAGCTTTGAAACCATATGCTGAGAAAATAGTCACAAAACAAGGGTGTGATTATCTAGACTTCAGGAATTACTTTCACATAATTGCTGCTGGTAAAAAAAGTAATAATCTCATAATATTCTGAATTATCTTGAGATATATTTCTACTCTAACACAAAGCTGTTTCATCTATAACTCAGAGAGCACAAGGCAGTGATTTTTTAAAATAAATTTTATTATTACAAGGGACTTATACCCATGCAAGTTCTAAATTCTTTATAATGTTGCAGGTAAATCAGCAATAAAGCGAAAACTGTGTAAGTATTGTAGAAAAAATGTGAGAAAAATCAGGGGGGGAAATGTAATTTCAAAGTCCTTGCTTGACACTAATGACCCATTTTGGGTAAGAACTTTAAGCATGTTAAGTTAATCAGAAATGACTGGCTGGGTAGACGAGGGGAGAGCAGTGGATGTTGTGCACCTTGACCTCAGCAAGGCTTCTGTCACTGTCTCCTCACAGGTAAGCTCAGGCAGTGTGGGTCAGATGAGTGGACAGTGAGGTGGGCTGAGAACTGGCTGAATGGCAGAGCTCGGGGGGTTGTGATCAACGGTGCAGAGTCAAGCTGGAGGCCTGTAGCCAGCGGTGTTCCCTGGGGATCAGTACTGGGTGAGTCCTGTTCAACTTACTCATCAATAATCTGGATGAAAGGACAGAGTGTACCCTCAGCAAGTTTGCTGATGATACAGGACTAGGAGGAGTGGCTGACACACCAGAAAGCTGCACTGCAAGTCAGTGAGACCTGGACTGGTCAGACAGGCCAGGAGAGTTGGGGTGAGAGGAACCTAATCAAGTTCAATAAAGGTAAATATAAGGTCTTGCACACAGGGAGGAATAACCCCATGCACCAGCACAGGTGTGAGGCTGATCTGCTGGAAGGCAGCTCTGCAGAGAAGGACCGGGCAGTTCAGGGGGACAATGAGTTCCCCATGAGCCAGCAGTGTACTCTGGTGGCCAAGGCGGCCAGTGGGGTCCTGGGGTGCATTAGGAGGAGGGTGGCCAGCAGGTGGATGGAGGTTCTTCTCCCCCTCTACTCTGTCCTGGTGAGGCTGCACCTGGAGCGCTGTGTCCATTTCTGGGCTCCCCAGTTCAATAGAAACAGGGAACTACTGGGGAGGGTCCCGCGGAGGACTGTGAAGGTGGTTAGGGGACTGGACATCTCCCTGATGAGGAAATGCTGAGAGATCTGGGCCTGTTTAGCCTGGAGAAGGCTGAAACAGATCTTACCAATGCATGCAAGTATCTTAAGGTGAAGCATCAGGAGGACAGGGCCAGGCTCTTTTCAGTGGCACCCAGGGACAGGACAAGTGTCAATGGGCACAAACTGCAACACAGGAATTTCCATCTGAGTACGAGGAAGAACTTTACTGTGAGGATGACAGAGCACTGGACCAGGCTGCCCAGAGAGGTTGTGGAGCCTCCTTCTCTGGAGATATTCAAAACGTGTCTGGACATGATCCTGTGCAACCTGCTCTAGGTGAACCTGATTTAGCAGAAGGGTTTGGACCAGATGATCTCCAGAGGTCCTTTGTAACCCTAGCCATTCTTTGATTGTGTGAAAAGAAAAACAAAGTTGCTGGAATGGATGCACAGTGCATATCTGTGTCTATAGCTGATACCCCTGAAGATAAAGATGTATTATCACATTGTATTATACTGTGATTGTTCTGAATGTTTTATTAGACACACATTAGATTTTAGACATGCAAACAAGTAGTAGTATGGAAAAGCTTTCCTTTTTGTGCAATGGAACACCTAATTTGCCTTGCCTCAAAGCTTCATATTGTTTAGTTGAGACATACTTTTTGAGGGGGGTTTTGGTACCCTTTTCCTTCTGAATATAAAATATGCATTAAAACTGAGCTCATATCTTAATTGGTTGAGTTACTCATCCCACCAGAACTTTAATTTATGCATAATTTCCTGTCATTTCATTGGGATATCATTTCATGATACAGTGATCTGTTTTGATGCCATACTCTGCCCTGCCATCTGTAACGCAGAGTTTGGAGTAGTGCATTTAGAGTAATCTGCACATGGCTGGCTGTGTATTAGAGAGAATAAAGAAGCAGAAAAAAAAAGAAGCCACCTCCTTGGTCCATTTTCTGACCTTGAAATGGCCATAAAATTGTATGGTTTTTACATTATTGCTATAATATTTATATATTTTTACATTATCTTTTCCACTACCACTGGGGGCAATTTTCCTAGGCCTGAAAGACATCCCTAATATCCTAGCACAGCAGAAAAAATGTATTATGAGATTACTCACCATGTATAATGTCTATTCTCAGAGATTAATTTGGTTATTCATCAGTTCTCCTCCTCCTCCATTTAAAGTCCTGATACGTTCCCTCAAACTCCTGACCCTTCTCTCACCTCAGTGTGTTAAGTAAAGCTTATCATTTATTCACGCTTATCTCAGTATAATAAAACATTAATTATGGTATCTAGGGGGTTACAATACTTGATACATGTCTTAGGTTTCTCCATCACATTCTTCAGTGCAATATTTGTCTTTCCTCACCCCAATATGCAGCCTGAAATCCTCTAATTCATGTGCTGAGACAGAATTCCAAAAAGAAGCTACAGAAATATTTGCTTAGATATGAAGACAAATACTTTTATCTGTCAGAAATATCTGATTAATGACTCATAATAATAGATACAGTAACTGGCAACATTTTTATTGTATCCAAAAGAGTCCCGTGAGAATAGTATTAGGTGAGAGTTCACAGGATGTGATACTGTGACTTGCCTAAACAAAGGCAAGTGTAGGGTCCTGCACACAGGGAGGAATAACCCCATACACCAGCACAGATGTGGGGCTGACCTGCTGGAAGGCAGCTCTGCAGAGAAGGACCTGGCAGTTCAGGAGGACAGCAAGTTGCCCATGGGCCAGCAGTGTGCCCTCATGGCCAAGAAGGCCAGTGGGATCCTGGGGTGCATTAGGAGGAGCATGGCCAGCAGGTTGAGGGAGATGATCCTCCCCCTCTACTATGCCCTAGTGAGGCCACACCTGGTATGCTGAGTCCATTTCTGGGCTCCCCAGTTCAAGAGAGACAGGGAACTACTGGAGAGGGTCCTGCAGAAGTGATTAGGGGTCTGGACGTCTCCCTTATGAACAAAGGCTGAGGGAGCTGGGCCTGTTCAGCCTGGAGAAGAGAAGGCTGAGAGGGGATCTTATTAATGCATGCAAGTATCTTAAGGCTGAGTGTCAGGAGGACGGGGCCAGGCCCTTTTCAGTGGTGTCAGGACAAGTGTCAATGGGCACAAACTGCAATTTCTGAATATGAGAAAAAACTTCTTTGCCTTGAGGTGACAGAGCACCGGGACAGCTGCCCAGAGAGGCTGTGGAGTCTCCCTCTTTGGAGATATTCAAAGCCTGTCTGCATGTGATCCTGTGCAACCTGCTTTAGGTGAACCTGCTTTATCAGGGAGTTGGTCCAGGTGATCTCCAGAGGTCTCTTCTAACCCTGATCATTCCATGATTCTGTGGTTCTGTATTGATGCTGAATGACAGCATCCTAATTCAGGGTTCTCACTAGTAAGATTTGACAGATTTAGATGTAGGGAAAAAGAGAAAAAAAATGATGCTTTGGTTTACTGACATTCTTATTTCAAAATTTTAGTTTCTGCGTTAGAAAAGCACTATTTATAGAACAGAATATGAAGGGTTGAAGATGAGATGACACCCAAAATGCCTGTGTTTGTTTTAAAAACAGGATCACTCCTTGAATATTTAGTCAATACAATGAATGGAGTCTAAGGCATTTTACATCTCCCTGCAAGTAGGCAGCTGGTTAGCTAAATCCCTCTCCAGACATCACTGACTATAATACTTAAAGTATTAGATACCTACCTTTCATACAAATACATGTGCGAAACAGCTAAATTCTGTTATATAGTTCTGGAAATTAATCCCTTTGTTAATCTTTGTTTTAAGATTTCAGAGAGGAAAAAATACATTTATTACTTTGTATCAATGATTAGTGAACCTTCCAGTTTAATTTGAAAGTCATATCTACAACATACACTTAGTTAAATTACATATGCCTCCCTGATATGGTCTTACTGTGGGAAAAGAAAAAAAAGAAAAAAAAAGAAAAATGTAAAACTGTATTAAGTTTCAGTTTTCCAGAATTTCTCTGAATAGTTATACAGAGCATACACATTTGTTTTGTACTTTGCTCTTTAGAGCTGCCCCTTCTAATCTGAACTGTGAGTACTCAGTTGATGCCTCCACACACCACCCCACACACCCCCATCTTAAACATATTAAACAATCATTTCATTCTGTGAGAAGCTCACCAGGAACTAGTGGAACTTTTAATGGATCAGCTTGTTCCCATGTGTGAGGAAGGATGGCAGAATTGTGTGTTGTATTCTCAATACTAATTTCAAAATGTTTAGATAGATAATATTCACAAAACATGACAGGCACTAAACTAACAGCTTGAATAAATCCTCAGTTCTTTTTGAGAGAATGGAATCTAAACGCAACACTGAATGACAAGCAAATGCCAATATATACTATATACATTTCAAATACCAAACAACTTTTTTTGAATTAAAACCTAAAAGTAGATTTTAAAATTAGTTTAGAAGAATTGAAGCTGTTACAATTCTTCTGTAATTAAGGGCATGATTATAGGCCTTTCCCTTGTCATTGTTTTGTATTTAGCTCAGACATTGCTTTTTATTGTTGATGTACTGATATAAAAATAAGTTTATTTACTTATTTGTTTGTCTTATTATGAGACTTTTTTCAAATCATTATTTTTACAATAGATGTTGATTTCTTATTACTTTATATGCATTTTAATGACATCATCAAACTTCAGTTTCATGGTATAATGAATTATAAATTGAGCAACATCGTGGTCCCATACCGTAAAAATATTTCTTCATTGATTTGTTACATATCATTAAAAAATCAGTTTTACTCCTAGCTCTGTGCACAAATAGTTTTTGTTGTCAAAACCACAAAATCCAGTTTGTTATTTGGGAATATTCCAAATCTTTGCAAGTTTCTGCAAATCTGCCTTGATAAGGAAATTTCTTTTACTTTAAGAATATGTGTAGGAAACAAACTGGAGAAGCTATATAACTTCAGTGTGAAAGTAAGAGTGAAACAAACAAATGAACAAAACCACCAAAAAACAACATAAGAGGACATAGACACATAAAATAACCATACCCTTAATGCAGATGGGAATTTTGACATTAATTAGAATAGAAATAGGAACCAGAACACAGTCTAGGAAAAGATAGAGGGTAACAAGCTTATTAAAAGAGTTGAAAGCTTTTCATTTTCCGGATGTACAGATTGTCTACTTTCAGTCCTGCCCAAGATGATGATGGAGAAAGTATATTTTTTTCTGCTCTTTTCTTCCTCAAGGAAACAAACTACTCCTGTTCTAGACTACTTGATGGTTACTACTGTTTCTTCATTAATTCCAGCATACAAGATTATGGGGAAACAATAGAGGCTGGTTTCTTCTCATTCCTTTGCTTTCTTTCTCTGTGTCCTCAAGATGAATTAATAGGATGAATATCGTTTAAATATGCATAGTCTGACCAAGAACTGTTGCCTATTGGGATATTTAAAGAAGGTTCTTGCTGTGTCTTTGTTCCTAGTACATTTTTGCAGTCCAAGTCAAAAAATAATTTAAACTAGAGATCAGAGCTTTAGCCCTGATGTGTTGATATATGCAGATGCAAATTTTTCTCTTGAACTTCACTGGAGTTATTCCCAGATTTATACCAATATCAAGCTTGTACCAGATCTGGTCTCCCTCCTCCATGGACCAGTGGTCAGATATAACTCCTTTTTTTCTCTTCTTTTATGATTAATTTTGGAAAATTCTAAACAGAGTAGGTACAAATGCTCAAATTCAAATCAAAACAATTGGAAGAATTTTACCCTATTTTCTGTGTGTTGTTTAACAACTTCCTTTATAACATTACTGTTTCATAGTCTAAACAAATTTACTTGATGCTTTGATTATTATGTGGGCCTTCCCCACCCCTACTGGTAGGCTAAACATTTCTCTTCATAAAACAACAGTTATGAAATCATAACTTACTGGAGAGAAAATGAGAATGTTAGAAAAATATTTACTATAGCATTGCTTTGAAATCATCAGAACATTTGTCAATAAATAAATCTATAACTGACCTTTAGCTGGTACACTTCTACTGAGAAACTCTAAGGCTTTTAAGTGATGATATCATACCCTGAGAGGATTCATGATCAGAGAACTTCTTTTGCCTTTGCAGTCTTTTATCTTGAGCTGACATTAGTCACTCCTCACACATCAGTGCTGGGAGCTGCATCTGCATTTGTACTAGAAATGATACAAATTTTAGAAGTATCAGCTATGCTACATTCTCATTACTCAGGCTTGCTTATTTGTTAGTATAATATTCCCAGTTGCACCAAAAATACATTCTGGATAAAGGTTGGAAAGAGGACATCTTAAATACCTGACAGCAGTTTTATTCAAGAAGTGCTATATATAGATCGGATTTCATCTCTTTACCCTCCTATGTGCACCTGTGACTCTTAACGTCACTGAGAGATAGATCTGCAAGCTTACTGGAGAACAGAATTTGTCCCCTAAAAATTTGGGATTTTTTTTTTCATCTTGGTTTTGGTTTTTGTTACCTATCAAGGGATAATAGGAAAGACAGAGCTTGTCTCTGGAGTTCTGTTATGGTCCTCATTACAAAGTTCTGATTAAACTGCACAGTGTTGGACACTATGATGATGGGCAGAAAAACAAAGCTATAGTTAGACATACATAAATAATTTGTATTAGTGGCTGGGACTACTCTGGTGGTATGGCTAAGAATAGAGATGTTATATATTTCCCATTTTAAAAAGCAAAGGGGACTACAAAAAGATATCTTTAGTGATATTTTTCCCTGCTGATTATTCTCACTGTCCTTCAGAGAGTGGCCCTCTCCATGAATATAACTGATCTGACATGCCTTTTTTGCATTATCACTGATAACTCTTTCTAGTGTGACAGGGATCATTCTTCATGTCCAAAGAACCATATGAAGTTAGATGGTTTGAAGATGGGGCTACGGAGAGGATTTCCGAAGAGAAAATTTAACACAGCCTCCAGGCTTCATTGTCTAGGTCTACATTAACAAGTAATTACTTGCTAATGGTACAATAGGAGGGGTGAATAAACTGAAGTTCTGTCCTTACTGCACTCTATGTGGTCTGGGGTTTTAATTCAGGATAGATTAGCGCTCTCTCCTAGACTTCATATTTCTCTTACATGTGACACAAAGCTATGAAAAGTAAAGGTATTCTTCAAACCCTCACTACACTATGAAGTGTCATACTGGTGTTTTTTCTGTGTCAGGCAAATTACAATAGCATATCACAGCCCACTCCAACATGGCTCAAATAAAAACTCACAAATGGAAAGGAACCGAGTTTCTGTTCCTGCCTCTGGTCTTGCCTGTTTCTATTCATGTTCACGTTCAATTAACATACCACCATTCAATTGTCTTGGGGTATGGGATGACTAGCAATGAATGTAATACTCGTTTTGCAGGGGCAGTATAGGCTTTCTTCTGTGACTTGATAGTACTGTGAGCTACCATTACTTCACTATCACATCTTGCTATTTCAGAAAAAAACATACCTATGTTAAAGGATGTCACTATCTCTATCTCCTTCTTGTGAAGCCCTGTAACACTGATCAGCAAATCCACTACCGTGGGCAAAATAATGGTCAAGACTCCAGTTGTCATTCTCCAGACCTTCATGTTTTAATAAAATGGATAACACCAAGAAAAAATTCCAGGCTTTGGTTTTTATAGTTTTTTAAACCATGTGGGAACTATCTACTGAATTATCCATGATAATGTGTAGGTTATTTCAATGATGTGGTTAATTATACATTCCTATCTCAAACTTGTGGGGATTTTAGTATTTTATTTGAAAGAATAGACACAATAATTCACTGCATTTTGTTCCTGCTGTTTCACTGGGAAACACTAACTATTCCCCTCATTAACAGATCATAAGGTTGTACCTGGACAAGGATGATATAAACCTTAATAGGGTGGAAATGGAGCATACCTTTGGTTGTCTAAAGGTAGTTGGGACTATGTGACAAAGAGGGGGGTGAAGCAGGACACTCCAAGTGCCTTCAAAAATGTGGTGCTTTCTATAAAAAAACGTAATGTTCACAGTAATGGTAATCTCTTATTTCTTTTATTTAGCTTGCTCGATAAGAAGAGTACCCCCCAAAAGATAAAATAATGACAATAATCTCTTAAAAAAAAAAATATCTTAAAAAATAATAATGCTCTGAATACTCCCAAGTACAGTGGTTGAGGTCTTTGGAGGCAGTAGGGTCACCCAGCCCATGTTTTCTATGACTTTGCTCCGTACCCTGTAACTACCTGTTCAAGTCTGGGATGTGTGCTATAAAGACTGTGCAAAACTCTGTAATGCTGCCCTTTTCAGAATCAAAGCCTGGAGTTCTTACCGATAATAAAGTTTGCTGTTTGTGATTTCAAACCAAGTAACAGTATAACATGCAGTAAAACGATGCTCCCTTAGAAGTGATAGTGTGTCTGCAAATAGGGCAAAATGTTCCTTCCTCTTCACCTGATGGCAAAGAAATTCACAACCCATAGTTAAGCCTCTACCTGCAAACTGCCTGCTAAAACTAGAAATGAAAACTCATACCTGGCGTCATTTCTGAAAACCATTGGCCACCTGACCCTGAAGTGGCTACTCAAAACCACATGGTGCGAAATCCATGACACAGTGAAGTCTCAGGAGCAAGTTTGCTCTGCCACTGTTTACTCTTAGTAGCCCACTGAGGGCTGGAGTGTCCCATGAGACTTTGTGAATGATGAAAAAGTATGGAGGGAGAAGGAAGAAGGAGCATTACAATCAGCAAATATTAACTCTACCATTAACTACTCTGTATCTTGAACAGAAAGACCCTCTCCCCTGCTTGTCATTCTAGTTTGTGGCAGAGGTTCAAAAGGCCATATGACAGAAAACCATCCTACGTGTGGCTCTTTGATCATATTTTCAGCTTGGAACCCACTGCTTTTCAAAAAGGGAAGGAACCATGTGCTTAGGTCTTTAAAGAAGCCTGTGGTGACTGCATTACTATGGCTTGGTTAGTAATGGGGTTGAATTAGACTCACACAGGGCCAGGCTGGGCAGAAATTTTCTGACACACCTAAATGCCAGGCAGAAGGTTCCCTCACAGCTCAGAGCCTCAAGTCAGCTTTTAAAGACAAAACAGCCTTTATGATTCAGAGATATGTGTCATCTCTCTGCAACTCTTGAGACCAGAGCTGTCATTCCTCCCTCCCTCTGCACATGTAATGATGACAGGTAAAGAAGAACATCACAATTTTTTTCAGGTTGGAAACTAGAGCTCATAAAGGGTGTTCCTGATACAATCTGATGCAGGAAGCAAGCTGAAAGGTATTTGTAGATCTGTTCTTGTTCTCAGTGAGAAATGGGAACAATAAAGCAGTGCTAAATAGGCTCCCGAAACTTTCCTATATGGTGATTCCTGGACCTCAGATGTTAAGCATGCAGTTAAACGGCAGTACTATTATTATCTTCTCACCTGAAGATCAGTTCAGGAGCTCTGTAATTGATTAAGATCTTCTGCATTGTACCCAAAATGTGCTGGTTGTCCTGAGTCTTCATAAACAGAGTCTTCATCTTCTTATATGAATTGAGGAATTATTTGCATACCTTCTTGGTACCCATCAGCAGTTAGATACTCCTACAAGATTATCCTGATGACACATAAACTTTTGACACTGTCATTTCCTTAGGAATAAGTTGTGTCATTTCCTTGGGAACCCAGCTGGTATCTTGTTGAATCTCTGCCTTTGCAAAAGACAGCAAAAATAAAAGGGCAATAATAAAAAAAGAGGGAGACAGAATATGCAAACTATTAATGAACTGCAAATAGAAGATGACAAAAATATATTTGAGCCAAAGGAAGTTTATATGAGTGAAGAAGGTGCTTGAGTCACAGAGCTGAGAGGTAGTAGGCAATAGCGTATGTGAAAGTACATGTATTTCCAATGGGACATGTGTGTTGAAGAAACTCACGGTAGTGTGGAGCAGTTGGTTCAGACTCTTATGAATCTGTGGTGCACATTTGGTAAGCAACTGGAATGGACATCCCAGTTTACTTTCCTCCAGGAGGAATCTTGGTTGCATTCACTAAAAATACTCTTTATGTGTATCAAACAAACATTCTTTTTTGTGGTATGACCAGGACACTCACTTCAGAGCTGCTCTACTGAATCCACTGAACCAAAATGTTGACATTGTTTTGTTTGAATCTCCACATAGCCTGTATAGAAATCACCAAGCAGTGAAGTGGCATTGTCAGTGGTTACAATATAGAATGAAGCCCACAGAGAGGGGTGATGGTATGGAAAAGTTAGTTTTCCTCTTTACTGAGCAGTGAAGCTAAACCTCACACCCAAGAGGCGATATGAAATAAATCTCACTGATGCTGCTGCCAAGATGGTGATATGGCAATGAAAAGTATATTGTTGCATCAATATTTCTTTGAAAAAATGTCCTTTTAGTGTCATTAAGACTTCTGGAATGCATACTTTAGTACATCTTTGTCTCAGTTTGTCTCAGATTATTCCCTTTTTTCAATTTTAATTTTTGCAATGTTATTCTTATTTTGCTCTAAAAAATCTGAACAGCCTTTCTCTGGAGTATGGTCCCAAATATCACAAACATGCAATAGCATCATCTCCTTGAAGAATACCACATCTAACAGTACAATGGTTTTATTATTGCTCTGTGCTCAAATACAAGTTGTTTCTTTTGCTGCTCTCAGGCAGACAAAACAAAACAAGTCTTTGAGGAGGAAAAACATACTTAAAAGAAAAGCATATCCATTTGTCTCAGCACAATACTCTGAAAAGGCATAGGGTAAGAAAACAATGACAAATACATAAACTGAAGAGAAACAAACAAAACCATGAGTAATACTATTCAGATGCTTTTCCTGACATAATACTTACCGTTTTTGAAAGAAACAGTATCTCTGTAAAAATTTTCTACATGATTCACCAGCTGACAAAGGCTACATCAAGAGTTTCACTGTGAATCATTAAGACCTGCTACTCTCATATTGTTTTTTCAGCGCTTTTAAAAACATAAACCTTTCCCCCCTCGCCCTGCAGTTCCTTGCTCAAATTCTTTTTCATTTCATTTGGACATCCAAGAAACTATTCTCTTGTACCACAGCTACAGTGAGCATAAATACTTTTTACCCATGTTTTTGCCCTGATTCTGTCTTTTAGAAACACTTGAGAAATGGAGATGCAAGCATTACTTTTCCATTTCTTCTGTCTTCCTTTCTTTGCTCTTTTCCAGGTAAAGAGGCAGCTGCCCTCCAAGCAGTGTATTTACAAAACAGATTCACAAGATAACTGGCCTTCGTATTGTGGTTTGTCTATATATTGAGAAGATAATGGAATATGAGATGGAATTTAAATTGGCAAACCTAGCTCTGTTATTTTGTTTGTAAAATTATTCAGATAAACTGATGTAACACTCGGTTCTCTAGGATCACAGGCAACAACTTTCTTGCAAGAAATGCAGAATGTGAATTGTTGGGTGCCTCTTATCTTCATTACAGCTTTTTACCTTTTCCCAGAACGTTTTTTTTTCAGCTTTCAGATCACAAATTTCTTCAGAGAAATCTAGTGTTATCATTAACGTCTGTATTCAGCAAATGTCAGACTTACATAGCTTTATATGTGAGCCTCTGCAGGCTCCCACAGCATGACAGCTTTAAAGCTGAAAAGCCTCAGTGCACCGTCCCAGTGAAACTCAGGCACCATATTCTGCTCTAGCTAAATTGAAGCAAAGAGCCATTCCTGAAATACATTTAATTCAGGACAACTCTGTTCTCACTGGACTACTAAAAGGAGTCCCATTCTGTTTTCTACCTAGTGACAACCTCTGCATTTTTTCCGTCAGACACAGAAGATCTGAAGTTCAGTCACTATCAGTTAGACCTAAATTCACAGTGAGGTGGTATGGTAGATGGACTGCATTCACCCCCTAAACCTTCCAGTAACTGATTAGCCTAAGAGGTATGGCTTATTGGCCAAAGGAGTACTCAGATATTCAACAGCTAACCAAGAAATCTTCATTCTGACAATTCTTCATTTGTAAATGATTTGTTACTATATAATGCTCTTTTCTGCATAGGTGTGTGTCTGTTAGTAAAAGTAACAGTCAAGAAAAATCATAATGATCTGTCTTAACATAAGATAGATTTTTTTTACACCCATTGCATAAAGAATCTGGAACATTTTCTGCCATGTGCATACAGTGTCGTGGCAGTTATATAAGCATTAATGAAACATTTTGCTCTCTGGACAACTTCATCCAACTTTTGTTAGCAAGTTAAATATATACCCTCTCTCCTGAAGATGGTTCTGGACATAAAATCAATCATATTTTCAGTAGTCTTGTACTGTGTGATGGTACTGCACCAGCCTCATAGGGTGAAGAATCATATAAGAGGGTAAGGTCCTCTCTGGCATTAGAATGCACTACTGCATGATTGTAATGATCTTAACAGCTTTAGAGCAGCAGTGACACATTGTTTATTTTTGTCTTGAGCAAAGCTCAGGTTCTTGCAAACCCTTTTTTTAGCAAAAAGATAATGCAGCTATGCAGATGCTCCAGACAACAGAAAGAGGAATTTATTAACTAACTATTCAACTTACAAATATTTTGTTCTATCAAGACTCTAATAGCTGCCACATTCACATTAATAACTTTAATATTTAAATATATTTTATTTTTTTTTTAGAACTGGAAGCAAGCCATAGACATTATGTTATTGCAGACATTATGTTATTGCCTGAAAACCATTCCTTTATGGCTTAAAAAATATTCCTGCTTGGTTTCAGATACAAGAACTGAGAGTTATGTTAAAGAACTGCAAGTATCTATATAGATATAGTACGGTGAATTATATGTCTACCAGTTTTCTGGTATCACTGCAGTTATCTTGAATCAAAGAAAAACTGTAGATACAAACATCTGAGATGTATGAAAGTTTACATTAGATGTATAAGGACTGTACATGTATTTGAAGCTGTAGATGTTTTCTTAGAGCATTATGACATGCATGACACTGAATCACAATAACACTACACAGATTGGTGTTTGTGTCGTGCATAGGGATAACTGAGACATCTGCAATCGATCACAGAGCTGGAAAGCTCATCTATACTTCTATCAGTCTGAGTGAGCTAACTTTTAAGGAAGGAGTAGGCTCCAGCAGTAATCTCATTAGGTAGTTCAATCAATGGTGAAGCAGATGTGCCTTCATTAAGAAATGTCCCATCTCCTCGTTAATCTTTTACACTACATGGAAAAGAAGTAATCTGGCTTATCCTCTAGCAGAAAAAAAAAAGTAAAAAAAAAAAAAAGTGGATAACCTTGTTTCTGTTTCTGGCTTGTTTCAATCATCATTGTAGGACACAAAAACAAACAGAGAAACTGGATGGCATATGCCTAATTTTCAAACGGGAATATGCTGGTAACAGCAAGATTTTCAGAGATGTGGAAAATGGAAGAAAGTTTAAGACTGAGAATGGGCTGGGCTGTCTCAGCAGACATGGAAGATATTACACAGTTGTTTTAAATGAGAAAAATGAAATTGCCTCATTAACTGTCACTACATTTGAATGACAGGCCTCCAGTGTAACTGCCAGCCTTCTTCAGCAGGATGGAGAAAATCTGTTAAAAGACTAGATAATCTCACACTAAAAGGTTGTCAGATATTGGCTATTGTGTTAATCTTCTAGCTTATTAAAACTGAGGGACCTTCTTGAGAAGAGTTGACTAGAGGTAGTCCTTTTTTCAGCAAAAAGTAAACCTTTTATTTTAGAGACAATCCGTGTCTTTGCCAATGTTCCTAAGTAGAGACATAATTACAGAAGATAAGTATTTTGCCCAAGGCAAGAGGAAGACCAAAGCTAAACAGTTTTAGACATCCACCCTGGTGAAGGTTGCATGTATCCTGGGTCAAAGAACAGTGTCTTGCATTTGAATTACCATGGGTATATATTTGCAGCCTAACAATGCGTCCACTTTGTTCTACACGTGCCACAAACTGTGATCATGAGCACTCTCACTATGACCTTTAACACTGGCTGTTTTTAGGAGGCTGGTATTTTGAGTGGCCCAATTCAGGACTACACCTGAATCCCTTGTTGCAGTAACGCTAAGGAGACTGTTAGACAGATTTTAGTTGCTTCATCTTTTTTCCTACACATCTTAAGCTCTAAAATGATAATTTTAAGGTACTGAAATTCTTTTGAAACAAATAAGACACCATAAGGCTAGTTGTAGACCTTGAGTCACAAGCTGGTTCTTTTGTATTTGATACTAGACATTGTCTCTTCTTCAGGCATGTATATTTTATATATATATTTATATCTCAACTATAACTGAATTAGGTGACTAATGGGAAAGGAATGGTATCAGTATAACAATGTTTTCCTAGGTGATCTACCAAAGTTTTTCTCAAATTTTTATATAATGTCTCTTCCTTTCTCTCCTAAAAGCCCCTGAAACATTGAAATGTAGGAATTATTTAATTCTTTGCTGTTCAGTTACTTAAGTTAAACTCTTATCAAATTGGTTGTACTTAAGGGCTCATCAATAGCTGCCTGTTGTCTTGAAATGATTGAATGAGGTATAGGCTCTATGCCATGTTTCTCTGTACACTTTCTCATTAATAATAAACACACATCTCTAGTAACAATTATGTCTGTCTTCAGCTTCCAGTGTGATGATCTCCTTCAGTGTCTGTTCTGTAAAAGGTACTTCAGTACTCCTCATCTTACATATCCATGTGCAAAGACCAATCTACCTTTTAAAAAATGTTTAGTGTAACATTTCATTGAAATTTCCATAGTTCATTGCTCACTCAAGAGTCCACCTCTCACCTTTTACTTCATTCTTCTTGGTTATCCCAGGATTTTCTCTTCCTTTGAAGAACTAAAATTATTTGAACTTCAGTCCTTTTGAAGTCATGCTGTAGAGTATAAAATTAGCAACTGTTTATTGGAGAAGGTAATAGAACTTGGGATTCAGAAGACAGTGTCCTGGTCATCACATAGAAGCCTTGCTACTCTCCCAGTCACATGATGAACTATTTTATGTATTGGCACAACTTCAGCATCATGAGAGTGTCATCACATAATACTTTCATAACTGTTCCTTTGAGTAAAAGATGAGTCCTGATACAAGAACCAACTGAAGCAAGTAAGAAGCTGATTTAGACTACGTACATTGTAACTAAGTCTTTAACCACTGAATTTCTCTAGCCACCAAAAAGGATCCACTTATCCACCCATCCACTTTTTCTTCTTTCTCAGCTGTTACCTCAAATGAAACTAAGACTAATTATGCATGTACCAATCTAAGCTAAAATTCAGAGATAAATGGCTGAGATAAGGAAAATACCTAATTCTGAAAGGAGTAAGGACACAAATGTCTAATGTGTTTGCCTTCATATTTTGCAAAAGGTTGACTAGGCATTCTCTGACTGGGGGTACTAGTTTCAGTAAAGCCAGTTTTTATGTACATAATTCTCTCTATATACTGAGTAGAGAATCTGTAAATCTGACTTGGCGCTGTGGATTCCACTGTTTAGCATGAAGACTAAAAGTTACATTTACCACAACAACCATCACTGTGATACTTAAGCCTCTTTATGGATCCAGACTCCTGAAAACATTGGTAGGTGAAAAAATGGATGCTGACTCTACCAGAAACTGAGAATAACTGTTGAATTTCAACAGCTACATGACTGTGAAAGGCCTGAACCAATAACTATAGGCAGGTCAAATGTGAACCCTCAAGCTCTCCCGACCTATTGACTTTCAGATCATTTCCTAACATGCACACTAAAAACTGACACTCATTTTTTACCACCTTCACCTCCTACTCGTCTCTATTGAGAACAAATCCTCGACAAGGTAGTTGCTGAGTATACTGTTATTTGATGGGCTGAGTGGACCCAACATAGTAAAAGCATTAACTCTTTCTGTCTTTGCACAAAAATAAAACAAAATAAAATAAAATAATTTAAGCTGGAGTAAAAATGGAACACACACAATGTATGTAAGAAACAGTGAGTTTGTTTCAGTGAATGTACCTCAGTTTCTCCTATGTTATTAAACTCTTTACTTTTACCACTAAAAGGATAAAATTCCTCTACTCGATATGGACATGCTATACAAGAGTTATTTTTTTTTTTAAAAAAAAGAAAACAATAGGAAAAAAAAAAAAAGAGAAAGATTCAGAAAATGCACTTTCTATTTACTTTCCACTGGGTTACTGTAGGTCAGGTATATCTGCAAGCCTTGAGTAGACAGGTTGGCATAATAGGTGCAGCTCTGCACCCTGGCATGCTTCCCTGGTCTGGGATACCATCTGGATGATTTTGGCAGATGTCTTTCTCTTCCTGGTTCTCTTTAGTTTGGTCAGGGGTGGATGAACTGCTTCATCTCAATGTGTTAGTGCCATATGCTGCAAGATACAATTGATTTCAGTCTTAGGTCAGAAGCCAAGAGAGAAAGGGAATGGAGAAGAGGAAAAAGCAGAATGGAAATAGATACACAGGGAAATAAAGACAGGGAAACAACCTTAGAAATGCTAAAATTAAATCTTCTACAACAGTTGTGGCATGAAATTTTTCGAAGTTTGTTGGGAATGAGTCATCTCTGGAATACCTCAAGTGCAAAGACTCTGTCCAAATATTTGCAGTGATGCAGAGGTCCTTCAGGATTTTGTAAGGTTACTTCTCTGGAGGTCTTTGCACTGATCACCAAAGTCTAATTTTAAAAAATATGAGAATAAGGAAATCTCAGATGCTGTGACTAAAAAGAAAATGTAAAAATCCATCAATATTTATAGGCTGTTCACTTGTTCATCAATTAAAAATCCTATTGTCTATAATTTTCAGTCTTCTTAAAGTAGTAGTAGGGTCAGCTTAATTTTTTGTATACATTCAGACTAATATTTTCCATGTCACACTTTAATTTTTTTCTTCTCTGGCTTTGAATTGCTAGATATTGCTGTGATCTTTTTCTTCCAAAAATCTTTTGTTTGCTTACTAATAAAAACACTATTCCAAAAGACTACATTCACTCTGTTTCAATTGAAACAACAGATTTCCTCTTTTTCCATTAAAAAAAAAAAAAAAAATTCTAACTTCCTATATAGGGCTACTGCAATCCATTTATCTTTGCTACCAAAAAACTTAGATATAAGAGTAGAGTGACCATTTTATTAGCAGTCACAACTCACAGTCACAGCCACCCTGTAGGCAGCCTTACACATTGCCTCATATACAGCCTCCTAGGAAGAACAAAGTCTGCTGCAATGCAGGGGTGTAGCTATACACAGAGAAAAAAGCAAAGAAATCATAGTATCTAGACTATCACGTTCCCTTGCCCACTTTGGCTACCATTAACATGCACAGCTCATTAACATGGGGGGAAAAAAGAACCTCCATTTCATATCCTTGTGAAAGTAATAAAACATACTAGAAGAAAGTAAGGCACTATTATAAAACATACAAATATTTCTCATTATACCTGAATCTACATGAGAGCAGTCAACCCAGAGTGCTATGTTTTATGCAAGAGAAATAGGAGACTGACCATCCCCAGCCATCCTTGAATGCCATGCCTACAACAGACAGTAATCAGACTGAGATAACATTATGATCAGCAGTGTTACATACTCCTTAAAGATTCAAATAGTTCATTAATGTATTGGTTCTGGCTGAGATGGAATTAGTTTTTCTCATAGCAACCCACATAGTACTATGCTTTATATTGGTAGCTGGAACGATGTTGATAACACACCAGTGTTTTGGCTGTTGCTGAGCAGTGCTCACACAGCATCAAATCTGTCTCTCCAACCTTCCCCCCTCAGCAGTAGGCTGGGGTTGGGCAAGATCTCGGGAGGGGACACAGCTAGGACAGCTGACCCAAGCTGACCAAAGGGATGTTCCATACCATATGTCTGCTCAGCATTAAAGCTAAAAGAAAGGAGGAGGAAGGGGAGCATGTTTTATTAATAACATTTGCATTCCAGAGCTACCACTACATGTACTGAAGCCCTGCTTCCCGGGAAGTGGTGGGACATCGCCTGCTGATGGGAAGTAAAGAATCAATCTTGTTTTCCTTTGCTTCCGCATGTGAACTTTGCTTTGGCTTTATTAAACTGTCTTTATCTTGGCCCATGATTTTTTTTCCATCCTATTTTATCCCTACCCTGTCCTGCTGAGAAGAGGGGTGATAGAGTAGCTTGGTGGGCATGTGACATCCAGCCAAGGTCAAATCACCATAGTTAGGGAGGAAGAACATCCATCACTTATAACCATGAGGCCTTTATCTACTTTAATATTGTCTCCTTCAGCAATAAACTTTGTCTTTCTAAGAAATTTCCATTGTGCTTATACTCAATATTTCTTCACCTCTCTGTTTTTGAGGGTAGATGATTTTGTCAGCAGGGGACAGTCACAATATTCATTCTATAGATGTAGATGATACATATATACATGTATAACCCTCTGAATATAACTACCCCTTTCCTGTTGTTTACCAGTTTACTATTTTGCTGAAAGAAAGAGGAGGGCAATTACTGCACTTGCGTGTGGCAGAAAATTTTCACTTATCCAAGATGAGAAGCCCCAGATAGTGCTTATTTTTCCAAAATACACTACTTTTTCGCCTTTAAGTCTTGAACATGTATTCTCATGTGGACCAACACAATCCCAAAACACCCATACATATACAGATGTACTCTAACAACTCTAAAGGTTGAAATTTCACTTGGAAATAGTAATCATTTATTCTTAGACAAAATCATGCAGGAAAAGATGTCAGCACATGAGACCTTTATTCACAACATTTTACACCTTTTATTCAGAACTGCCAGTTATAGGGTAGTGGTCCATAGTGTATTTCCCTCCTGCCTTTTCAACATAAGAAAAACTTACTATTGCAGCAGTGAGAAAATGCTCATGATCAGATTTCAGTTCTACTAGCAGTTGTTTAGGTAAGTTTTAGGTTGCTGGTGTGTGATATATACTAGTTTACTAATGGTTTTCCTAAATCCGTTGTTTTCTAGTTGATATTGATTTCTGTTCCCTACTTCTATTTCATCTGTTTGTGGACATTGGGCTACTCAGTCTCTGTAAGTGTCATTATAACCTTCTTTCTGTAGGTACCTCTTGCTCCTCCAGAAAGGTATGTCTCTACTGTAGGAAATACACAGAATATATCTAAATGTATTCTGGTGTTTAGCCATAATCTGTGCATTAATCTCTGTATTATTTCTGCCTTTGATATTTTAATATGCAGATTTTTTTTAAAAAAAGATATAATCATAATTGTCTGTTTTTTCTACCATCCTTCCTATTACCAGTGTTATTTCAGTGTACAAAAATCAAATATTTGCTTCTTTTTCACTTAGTTTTTAGTATCACTGACTCCTTCTGGTAGTCCAAGGTGTCAGTTAATGAAAAAGAAAATGTTGTTGAACTGTATTTTACCATCATTTGTACCTCCACTATAAGACCTTGCAGTTTGATTTTCAGTGGAAAAAACTTCAGATGTCTCTAGCCATTTCTGATGAAAAAAAGAGAAGCCCCTACCCCCACATGATAAGTAAAAATAAGTCTATTAGGCTGTGTGGATATTTGGATTCAAATACATGATCTGGTAAGAAATCCTGTTTTCTGTATCTTAGGTGAATTTCGGAATGATCTCCTTATTCTAGAGTAAAAATGTTTCTCCTCCTTTGTCCCAAATATTTGGAATTTTTCAGATTTTCAACACTGTAAAAAACTGTACAGGCATAAAACTTTCTGATTTTGATTGGAAACAATATAGTTGACATTTAAGTTTCAACTTAAGGAAAAGCTTTCTGAATCCAAAATATTCTCACAATCACTTTAAGTCCTCTATTATCTGACTAAATATTTCTTATTTGTGTGTGTCATTTATGCCATTTCAGGTAATTGTGGCTAGGTCATAAAGCCAACAAGGAACAGTACCATTCATATCAGAATTGTAATTTGTGGCCTGCAAAAAAGAGTAGATCTTGCTGTTGGATGGCCCCACCATTTATTTCTTTTATTTAAAAAAAAAATTATTGCCCTTTAAAAGGTCCATTTAGCATACTCATTTTAGGTCTGTAATCATCAGAATGCTATGTTACACATGCCATGTACAAGCTGGTTTTAACAGATGACTGAATACAGCTTGGAAAGAACTATTATGGCCCAGTCAATTGATATTTTCTGTAAGAAGGCTCATAATTTAATTCAGATTAGGCTCCTCATTCCCTCTCTTTTTCAAAAGAGTCAAAACTATACTTGGAAATGCACTTCAAAACTGTTTATGGGCCTTCAGATTCTTTAAGAACATTAGTCTCAATCATACTTAACATTAAAAAATTCAGGTATGGCCTCACAGTGCAATTTCCCTGATAGCAATTGCAGCTGAAGACATTCTTGCCTTAGCCTTTCCCTACTGATTAGATTCTCCTTTTAATTATCCCAGTATAGGAACTTGTGGTCCAAGATTGGGGGTGGGATTGGGGGAGGAAGAACATAATATGCGTCTTCTTGAGTGAGGAAGGATTGCTCTGAGTCCATTGCCCTATTCAGATTAGTCCATGGGATCAGATCAGAAGTTTTACTTTGTACAAAATTGTTAGGCTTATGTACCACTTAGGGGGGCATCCCAATAATATTGACTTTTAGACTTTGAATTGTCTTGAATTGAATTGAATTGAATTGAATTATATGTATACACAAAGTCAGAACTTTATAAACAAAAAAATTAGCTTCGCTGGTAATTTTTAGCATCCAGTTGGAGGGCAGAGAGTTATTAAAATCTTACGTATAAATATTTTTATAGTTCTTCTGATAGTCATACTGGGGCAGCTCCTTTTCAGCATTAATAAGTTGCAACACTGAAACATAAGGAAAAATCTTGGCAAAATATTCTCAGAACATGCAGGACAGACATATTCTTCTTATTTTATCAGGGTAGCTAAAACTCTAGAGCATGACACAGTAATTAACCCACATTAAGTACCTCTGTAGATCTAAAAGTAGATCTAATCATCATAGGTGAATCCAATGATCAGAATTCATTCTTTGGTCTCTCAGTTCTGCAGGGGTAGAAATATATGTACCGTATCAATACTAGTTCATACATCCCTGGGATAAAGTAAAAGCTGTCTTGTACTTTGTCTATGGTTTGTGGGCTAACTTGTAGCAGAAAAGTAGTACTATCCCCTGGAACTGACTGCTCTAGCAGTTTAATGCTGCCCACAAAGGTAAATAGTGCAGCACAAGTAAAAAAGCACTGATGTTTTCAGATTTGTGATGCTCCCCACCCCCACATGCCCCCAAATTTCTTCCCAGTACAATAGAATTAATATGCAAACTCTGGTAGCCAGGAATGTTTGATCTTAGATGTCCCCACAGTTGATTCCTGCTGATACTGCAGGATTCATACTCCAGTATCATGACATACAAACAACATAAGAACTTTTAAAAGGGATGAAACATGGCTATTTGTCTTCTCTCTCTGTTGGTTTCGTTCTTTTTTGCCTCAAACTTGAGATAATGGAGACAAAAAGCAGACCATTCAGAAAGATAATCATAAACTGCTTGCTAAATGAGCTTCTGTGGAGCTCAAATATGCAATTAAGAGAAAACAAACATTGATCGGTTTCATAGTATGAGGGAAAGGGGGAAAGGTTACTCATGAGAAAGTATGCCATCATAACAAATGTTTGTGAAAAAACTAACATCTATGACTTCTAGGTGCTCATTAAATGTTGTGAAAAAAGCATCAAATTCATAACCTGTTCTAAAAAATATAATCTTAATATGCTTTAAAATACTATGTTTCCATTTTACCAAGTCTGCAACTTTAGAGCTAGTTTTAAAAGATTTCTACAAATACCTACTTATTTGTGAAAAAGACTTTCCAATTCCAGTCCTATTCCAGTCCTCTGAAGGCTGGAAGCTCTCTCCTTATCTGCCCTTTCTTAGGTGGCACCTCGGTAGATAGTTTGTGATGTAATATGCATTTATCTGTGTGTATCCTTTGAAAGATGTTCAGTTTAGTTTAGGAACACGTTGCTTTGACAGAAACCTGTCACGTAACTGCGTGTAAGTGTGCTGAAGAACAGCTAGTGAAGGCAATTACCATCCATCTCTTTGCCCCATTAAATACCCATTTATGCCATTTATATTTACACACTCCACAACACTGCTGAGTGCTTTTAATTACTTGTCTATTGGATATTAGAAGGAAGCTCCTCCAGCTAGTCCTACAAGGATGAAATGGTCTGGTTTACATGCTCAAGTTAGCTGAGTGCTCATGAAAGAGGAGAGAGAAATTTCCTCTAGAATAGGACTTAATCCTTTCCATCTTCTATAATTTTGTGTTGGCTACTTTAGTTCCAGTCTTTTCCATCTTTTTCACAGTGTACTGATCCCATAACTTTGGGTTACAAACGCCACAGCTATTTCAACCTAGTGTCTCAGTGTCCTGCCTGTAAAACCTAATCCTCTTGTGATTTTCATCCTTTAATAGTTAGAAACACAATTAAACAAACTTCACAGTTTAACTGACACAGGTATCTAATCTAATTTAACAACCAAAATTTTTAAAATAAACTTTATTTTATTATAGTTTATATTATTTTATATTTATTTATATAGTTTATATTATTATAAAATAAAAAGGTCTAAATTCTATGTGTCCTGTTGACTACTTCTTGTCTATGCCGCTAAGAAATGGCATCCTAGTTTTTGTGAAAAAACAATCTCTTATGTTGTTAGAGATCTTTCATAGTAATCTGCCCTACAAAAGGCACAGTAGATGGGGGAATCTCTTAGTTTTGGTACTAGTTTTCAAGAATAAATCAGTAATTTATGTATAGAAAACATTACAATGTCCAAAACTTCAGAGCTAGTTTATTTATTTGTTGGCACTTTTTTTCTTTTTTCTGCTTAGGAACATAAAGTTGTGCCTCAGAGTCTTTCAGACACCAAAGAGTCAGTTTTATGTTTCTGATTCTGAAGACACCAATGATGTGTGGGAATTCATTCAAATGTGTTTGTATGGTAAAGACAGAAGAACAGACATTGCTATCTTTCTACTGCTCAAGAAGCATTAGATATCATGAATCATTGCCTGTAACCCTAACAACTTGTAGGAAAAAGTAAAAGTGAATGACTAAGTAGTAACAATTTATGGTGAGATCCTAAAAGTACACTTTAAGAACCTAAAATGTGTCTGGTGTTGATTTGTCTATTTTAAGTGAAAGATTCAGAAAAACCTTTGCTTAAGTTTCAGAAAAAAACCTTGACGCTGTGTAAGCACTGTTTAGGAATAACTGAAACATCCCTGTGTGATCAACACTGTTTTGATCACAAATCCAATACAGAGTGCTGTATGGGCTAGTATGAAGAAAAATAACTATCCTAGCAAAACCCAGGAGATTATATCACAGCCTGTTGTGAAGGCAGTAACTCCAGCAGCCACAGTCTCTTTACTTTGAGAGTCCTTAAAACTGCACAGAATGACAGAATGGTTGACATTGGGAAGGAACTCCTGAGATCGCACAGTCCGACTCCCTTGCTTAGAGCAGGGTCAGTCCCAACAGGTTCCTCAGCACTGTGTCAATTCAGCATTTGAATACCTCCAACAATGGAAACCCCACAACTTTTCTAAGAAACCTTTCTTCATGCTTGATGACCCTCAGTATAAAGAAATTATTTCTTATGTTTAAATTAATTAAATTATTTAAATAAATTAAAGTAGGAATTATGTCAGGTGTAGTAGCCAACCAATAGGAGATACTGGCTTGTATGTAGTTCTAGTATGCCTTACTCTTTTCTGTCCAGGATCAAGAAATTGACCCTGCCTATGATCTAAATGTGTACAATTACCATCTTCCCTGTTACTACCACTGACCTGCCTAAACAACCTACAGCGGATTTTTCACCTTCAAATAGTATTTTTTGTTACCTTCATGATTTCCAGATTATTTGATTTTTCTATTGGGTGTTGGGGTGGCTTTTGTTGTTGTGTTGTTGTGATTTTTTTTTAATTATGATTTTGTTTTTTGTTTGTTTTTCAGGAAGTAAAGCAGGGGAATGAATGATAACTCATGACATTTTCAACTCTAATGTCAGCTTTCCATCTACTGTTAAGCCTTTTCTAATAGATAATTTGGTGGGATTCCAGGACATTTACAATGATAACTTAGGTTTCAATGTTATTATTATTTTAAATGTATTTTTACCTGCATACTGCATAGATATTAATTAATAACTCATTAATAATTGGATTTTCAGTTTGAACTGTTGGTTTGGATGGTAATAATTGAAGTTGTAACCATGGTAATTGCTGAGTATCTCCTGTTTTGAAGTGCTTCATAAACATGAAAGATCACACTCCATAAACCAGTCATTCAGCCTTATAGGAGCTAGAGACATTCATAAAGTGCTTATTGAACTTAACAAGAAGCAGGAGCATTTTGACATGAGTGACATTTGAAAGTTAGATGTAGTCAAAACCAAACCATGTTTTCTCACTGATTTAAGAATTTTCAGTATATCAAGTAAGTGACATTTGACAGTAATGTTCATAGTTCTGGATATGACCAGAAAGAATATACTCTTTCCCTAACTGTTTTTCCATCTTCTTCTCCTTCATCCAAAGAAAAGGGAAACTGATGACAAACATTCAGTAGAAGATGACCAACCACAAAAAAAGACACAAAACCCAAAAGAATCCATATCATTTTGGATCATGCCACAGATCATGTTATTTTTATTTTCATTCTCTAATTATTTGATATAATTTATATAGTTTAGGGTTTTTTAAACCGACATAAGCTTTTGACAACTTAAGTGATCTGTCAGTACTGAAAATATTTCTGTTACAGTTGATTTTTTCATTGTCAAACAAATGGATAACCATGATACTATGCCAATTTCTTAGTTTCCTTTAGTTATTTTGCTGAGATAACTCAAGATTCCATGTTCACTTGATCAATATATATCATCAACCTGAGTTCTGCTATCATCATACAGACAACTGCAGGCTATGCATGCTGTGAAATAAAACAAACACAAAATTTAAAGAGCATGTCTAACACTTTTTTTAATGTATCTAAAGATGTTCTTCACATGTAAAGAACAAAGTTGTAAAAATTTTCTTCTTCTCCATTTATTCCCATAGCTGTTTTGAAAGCCCTTTCGTTTTCTCATCCTGTTGTAACATTTCTGATGTTAATCTCTAAAATCAGAATCAGTATCATACTGATATCACACACCATGAATTATGAATATTTAATTATGAGGGAAAAATCAAGGCATAATCAAAGCAAGCATGCCAACTACAACACTTCCACAGGAATTGACCTGTCAGATCATTTTTTCAATGCTATTCAGCAATGCAACGAAAGGCAGATTGTCATGTAATTCCAAATTGAGGAAAAAAAATTAATAAAAAATTAATTTAAAATACTTAATGACTGAAAAAGCAAACTGAAATTCACTCAGTAAGTTTTTTGCTATAAATAGTTCACCAGAATTAGCCAAAATATATAAGAATAATCAAAGTAAAATTTCCACCAATATGTAAAGGTGATGATGGCTGGGGGTTTTAGCTAATTTCTACCCCCCAAAAAATGGAAATCTCAAATTCCTCTGACAAGGATAATTCATTAGTCTTACCTGTTTTGGTTTTTGAAGGACTGAGTTTTAACTTGAGAGTTTAAATCCTGCTCAGTTATGGGAAAAATCTTGTGAAACTGGTCTTCAAGAAAGGAAAGTATGAATTATTCTAAATAAATATATTTTTGAGATCTCAGCATATATTTGTCTCTTTTTTGAATGCATCTGTTCTTTTCATGAAGTAACAAATATACACAAAAATATTCAGAATGTATTAAAAATGACAACATAAAAGCAGAACTTACATTCAGTAACTATTAAAATAGATACAGTTCACTACAAAGCAAGTGTAATGTTTGAATCTGAATTATAGCTGAAGTTCATATTTTTAATGACATTAGTGTTTCTTTAGCTGACTTTGCTTTAATTTTGTCATTTTGTCTTAGCTCAATCAGAGAGAGTTGTTTAGGCTTATGCCATTTCAAAAATTAATTATTGTAAAATCTTATTTGTTGTCATTTCATAATTATTTCCTGGCAATTTCTTTCCAGTACAATAATTTGCATCCAAAGCAAAATAATGGAACACTAAGGAAACAAAGCAGAATAAATTAAAAACCTAGAGTCTGTTGTATTCAACAGAATATTTTTTCCTGTAAACTTCACAATGGAATAAACCCATGTTAGTCTTGAAAAGTTACATATTTAAATAATCACTACTTAGATGAATATTCTATTTGATATAGGTGAAAGTATTCCTGTTTACAGACTTCTACGGTCATAGTCCTCTAAATGTTGGCCATAACCAATAGTGTGTACACATTACTTTCCTTTTTCAAAAGGTTCTTTAAAAAAAAACAACAGAACTTGCCCTAGCAATGACATAGGCTATCACAGTCTACAGTTTTAGTTGTTACCTATTCTTTTGTTTGTTTTACTTTTTTTTTTTTTTTTTTTTTTTACAGTTTACATTTACATTTTTTAGTTTGTTTCTGATTTTACAATGTATACTCCAAAATCCCTCTTTATTTTCCTGCCTAAAGCAGATGCACAGGATTTCTGTTTGAACCTGTATCTCTTCACTGGTAGCAGAAATTGTTGGGGAGCAATTCATTTTTACAACTAATATATAGAAGTTTAATTAACAGACATTATAGCCTTACATTGCATACTCTGCAAAATGGTAGAATAATATCACCTTGCTAATGTTTCCTTAACATTTTTGAAAATGTCCAGGTTGGTGTGTTGTGGACAGTGAAATTATCTGTTTCCAATTAGTAGGATATTCTAAAACACACAGCTGGTTTTGCCTCAGTTTCCTTGCCTGCACATTAATGTTGAAATGATTTTCCTAGCACCTGAAGATGTTAAGACAGTAATTATTAAATGTTTGTAACATGCTATATACTCTAAATGTCAGTTATTGCTAAGGACTATTAACTATCCACACCTCATAAGTTTGATTAACAAATGTCTTAAGGTCTTATTAATTTGCCTGTTTTAGTGTTACTGAAACAAAACTGTCCTAACCATGCATTAAAGAGTGTTTGGAGAGTAGATTCCAAAAGCAAACTAGACTTCTTATCATATTGACAAATTAAGGAAATTTACATTTAACTCCAGGAAGTTGGTAAAATTGTAAAAATCTAGCTATCCAGATTTAGCTAATGTAGCTACAAATGCAGAAATAAATCTGATGAAATCCCCCAAATGGCTTACAGAGTTGCAGAGAATCTATTGGCTGGTGCAAGGTCCTGTTTCAGGTGTTTCATTCTATTTTTTCCCCACATCAAATATTACCCTGCTACAAAGACATTTCCTAGTTGCCAATGCTGACTGCAGTCATTCACTGTCAGTCACCAATCTGCTAGTGCAACAGGTTTTTTTAATTAGTTAAGAGACAGCAATGACTTGAAAAAAGACATTTATAACAGTATGGTAACAGTATTTATCAGGTGCATTTGGACAATGTTAATAGCTTACAGTGGTTCTGCTATAGGTCCGCAATTTCTGTTTGAAGTCTTACAGCAGTGCTACAAAATGCAGTTTCGGACTCAAAATACCTGCTGCCTCCTTCAGCAGTTTGGGTTACGATCTAGAGAACTTGCTGTAGTCTGAGAACACTTTATGAAGTCTGAATTCTCTTTTAATACTATTTTAAAGTCACTTTGCAAAATGGCCCAAAAATATGGCAAAGACAAGAGTCTAGTAATTTGGTCTAGGTTGGAAGGTGTGAGGAAAGAGACAGAAAAATTACTACAGTGGGCAACCATTGCTTTTTGTGAATAAGAAAAATTCAAGATAGAGAGAAAAGATTCAACCAGCATCTTTAGTGTTTCTTTTTGAACATTAGTTTAACTTTCTACAGAGTTGTGAGAATTAACACAATTAAAGGTACACAGAAATTAACTTCTTGTTGTTGTGGTGGTGGTAATTGTTTCTTTAAAATCAAAATAAACACTGCATTAAATTAAAGGGCAAAAGGGCATTAGTATCCTCTGGAGAGGATAAAGTCTAGTGACTTAGTCTATCATTCCTAAGCAATTAAACTAAGGGCTAAATAATAATATTAGAAAGCATATGTTATTTTCAATTTTGAAATAACCATATGATGACAGATTATAAAATTGCATTTGTGATTATTTTAACTGTAGCTCTGAGTTTAGAGATAAAACTGTTATATCCAGGCAGGTCCTTAATAGAAACAACACTGCAGCATGGTAGCATTGAAGAATGTATCTGTCAATTATTTTGGGGTTTAATGCCTTAAAATATTTGTATATTTTAAACTGTTGCAGTACTTTGATTTCTTAGCAGATGCTTGTTTCCCCTTTTGAGCTAAACTCCTGAGTAAGATAGGATATAACTTAGTCCTCGTCCTAAAAACCTGACACTTTAATGAAGACAGACACAATATAAATATTTCATTACATTCTTTATAAATGGAAGAAATAGGAAAATTAGGATTATCCGTCCTTAAAAAATTTGCTCCCTTAACTGTCTCTAAAGAGTTACAGCAAGTACCAGTATCATGTAGTAGAAACATTTATTTTAGCTTATTGTGAACTTAGTATCTAAAGAAACAGTTTCTGGCATCATAGAATTGCTCCCTGTCAACTTATTGTGCAAATTAATAGAGTTTTTATTTTCTTTCTGAGAAGAGTCTTCTCTGAGTTTTTTTATCCCAGAGGTTTCAAAATTAGGGATCATGACTACAAACAGGATCCCTGTAGTTAGGAGCAGACCGAAAGCCTGCAAGCAATCTGACTGTTGTTCACTGTATTATGCATGTTCTCTAAAATTTATGTTCAGAGACCAACAGAAAGATACTGGCAGAGTAGACCTGAAGGAGAAAAACAGTGCAACATCTAGTTCTCAAGCTAGGTTTGTAGGGTAGGCAAACAAAGCACTGCTGCCAGCATAATAATAGCCACTTTAGTTCAGGAGGAGGATCACTAGTCAGGATCCTAACAGTGATCACTGAGGACTGCCCAGAGGAAAGGAAGAAAGGTGTGTATTCCAAAACAGCAGGGTTGCAAAGCTCCGTAGAGCAGAAGCAGAGGTTTGAGTGCTGGTCCTTGATTGTCCTGACCCCTCAATCGATGGTACACAGCAGGGCATAGCTGTGCTCTGTAGCAACTTGCAGTCCCGAGAGAAAAGCCAGGCACGGTTCGGGGGATATGCCAGCCAGGTGCTAGTCATAATGTGCAGTGTGACTGTCCTTACCTGTTCAGTGGGAAGAAAGACCAGGTGTACATACGCAAGCCTTGTTACACCATCTGTACTTAGAGATGAAGAAAGGGCCTGGGCCATTTTATTTTCTTGTTCTATAGGTGGAGTGGCTAGAAAAGGAGCTGTTAGGAGCAGCTGTTGTGTTTTTAATTCATATTATATTTTAATCTCCATTAATATCAAGCATAGAAAAACCGTAAGTTGCATAGGTATAAAAATGTTTTAGAGGCATAATTGCATGTATACAAGTAGTTTATTGATTTAAGTACTGTTACAAAGAAACTAACAAAATCTGTGCTTTATGTGTTTTATGTTCAGAAAAGTTTAAAGGGTAGACACAGTAAATTTTTCACAAAGTGCCTACGACAAATGAATCCTTTGAATTTCAGTTATGTGCCTTTATACACAAGGGTAGCCACTTACTCTGCTATCAACGAACTAGATTTAAACATAATTCTTATAGAAAGAGAGGCCAAACTCCTGTAAGTCTTTCAGCTTTCTGACAAAGTAACTGGATTTTTGTGCTATGCTGAGGCTGCCCAACGTGAGCTAACAAGGTGAGTGAGATAGCCACAGAATGAGGGTGAAATAAAAGTGGAATAGAAAAAAAAAAAAAAAAAAAAAAAGGCATTCCAGCATTTTATCTCAACATGCAATTTGTCTTCTGACTTCCCTTGAGAGAAAGTATGTCAAGAAGTAGCCTCAAGACAATGACAATAACAACAAAAGTGGTTGCATAAATTTATGGGGAGGAGGACAATGAAACATTTCATGAATTACTTTAACTTTCTTTCTCCAAATAATATTTCAGCAGGGGATTGGTGGTTGACAGCTGTGTTCACTGATAGGTAACCCTGTTGCAAGTTTCTGAAGAAAGATGTTCTTCTTCACTGGACTTGTCTCCGCTTTGTAATTTTTTTTTTTCTCTCCTTAGAGCCAACACAGCTATTGTTACATGTTAAAATATTTCTATCATGTATTTCTTCTTTGAAATAATTAATTTTTTCTTTGCACTACTTGGCTGATAACATGTCATAATGTAGGCTGCCAAGTGCCAAATGACTCGGGTTCATTCAAGCATTCAAAGCAAGAAAAACCATTCATCTAGATAAGATCTTATCTGACAAGTCAAGCTCAAGAAATCTCACTATAATTATATAGTGTTAATGAAGGCCATGTATACAGGAAGTTCTCAATATTAACCTCTGTGTTAGTCTATCAACAGTAATGTGAATAAGTCATTTTAAGTTAGAATAAGTAAGCAGATATTTTTAAACAACTAAAGAACCCTCTCCCATAGAAACACTTTATGTGAGAAATTTTCATATTTTGCAAAGGCTCACTAAGCTGTACTTTCCACAGACATATTGTTATCATACTACTGTTAACCCATTCTTCTGAAAAGTTGTTAGTTTAGAAACCAATAAAAAAGCATTTTTCAATATACAAGGACTACTGCTTGAAACAGCATACTATATAAGATTTGTTATCACTTGTATTTTTCAAAAATTAAATTTAAAAAAGATGTAAGGTTGCTTTTTAACAATTGTTATCATTCACAGTCATACATTGGAAAATATTCCTAATGACAAGTCTAGTGCTGTGTGACTTTTTTATATGATTGTAATGTTTATTGCTTGATCTCCAATTTATTTATAAGTGTATTTATTTATACATCAAGGTTAGTTTTACTTAATTTAAAAAATAACTACAACTAGTCAAAAATAATTCAAACAAGTAGTGCTGGTTTGGTTGTTTTGGATGACTAAATTAAGAAAATTTAAACATTTAAAGATATTTTTTTGCATTGCTACAACTTCAAAAAACAAGTTTTTTAGGTATAAGCCTCCACTTCCTGAAAGACATACCTTTTCCTCAGAATGTCCAATAATGTAGATATCAGAGGCAAGTCATGTTCCTCAGGGGTTTGTACTATGACTGCTTTTGTTCAACATCTTTGTCAGTGACATGGATAGTGGGATCGAGTGCACCCTCAGCAAATTTGCTGATGACACCAAGCTGAGTGGTGCGTGCAATGCACTGTAGGTACAGGGATGCCATCCAGAGGGACCTTGACAGGCCTGAGAGGTAAGCCTATGTGAATTTTATGAAGTTCAACAAGGCCAAGTGCAAGGCCCTGCATCTGAGTCGGGACAACTCCCAGTATCACTACATGTTGGGCAAAGAATGGATTGAGAGCAACCCTGAGGAGAAGGACTTGGGGGTGTTGGTAGAAAAAAAGCTCAACATGACCTGGCAATATGCATTTGCAGACCAGAAAGACAACTAAATCCTGGGCTGCATCAAGAGAAGCACGGCCAGCAGGCCAGTGGAGGTGAGAAGGACATGGACCTGTTGGAGCGCTTCCAGAGAAGGGCCACAAAGATGATCAGAGGGCTGGAGCACCTCTCCTATGGAGACGGGCTGGGAGAGTTGGGGTTGTTCAGTCTGGAGACAAGAAGACTCCAGGGAGGGACCTTATGGCAGCTTTCCAGTACCTCAAGGAGGCCTAGAAAAAAGATGGTGAGGGACTTTTTATAAGGATCTGTAGCAATAGGACAAGGGGTAATGGCTTTAGACTAAAAGAGGTTAGATCGGGATTAGATATGAGGAAGAAATCTTTTACTGTGAGGGTGGTGAGGCACTGGAACAAGTTGTGGATGCCCCCTCTCTGGCGGCATTCAAGGCCAGGATGGATGTGGCTTTGAGCAACCTGGTCTAGTGGAAGGTGCCCCTGCCCAACTAGATGATCTTTGAGGTCCCTTCCAACACAAACTATTTTATGATTCTATGATTCCATGTATAATTTAAAGATTTCAGGTAAGATCTAAAAGAATTTGGGTTCAAATCCCTATAAGACATTGAATGCCACATTATGTAAACTTCCTGTTAACAAAATTGTAGCTACACTTACCAAAGTGTGTGCATGTTTTTCCTTTTTTTTTTTGTTTTGTTTTGTTGTCAACATTCACAATTTTGCTCTAAAACCCCTTTTTCCCCCCAATAAAATGATCACCTATAGTACTTCCTTTTAGCTGTTGTTTACTAGTTCTTTGTTGCTGAATAGCTATAAAAAAAATATATAAAATTACATTTGACAGATTATTGTTTTTACCTTTCTGGTCAGAACAAGACTCTGTTTTATGAGACTGCGTTTGAACATAGAAGAATTGGCAATGGACAACTGCAGAATAACTGAAGAAAGCTTTTGGAGTCTGTGTGAAAAAATATGAAAAAGCATTAAAGTTGCAAAACTTCTATAAATGGCATCAAGAAATACTGAACCATAATGGACAATAATTGTAATTGATGTTGCACATATATTTATGTATGTGTGTATATATATATACAAGTTGTGTATGTACACAGATAAGTAGGTATATAGGTAGATCAATCACCTTTTACCAAAACCACATGTATCAACAGAAAACATAAATAGAGAGTATTTACAAATTAGACAAGGTTTTGTAGACCTCACCCATGAAAATAAGGTGGTCCCAGTCCTCTACAGAAAGCAGTCCAATGCTTATACAAAGCAGTATCAAAATTATTTCTCTGTCATAAACAGAGGACCTATTCATATCAACCCAACACTGTGCTTAGGCATGGCTCTTTTTCTGCCCTCCATGGTACCCTTGTGATGTTATTTACCTGGATGTGAGACGAGCTGAGCAGGACAACATGGCAAGCAGGTGCAGTGGCCTTATGAAAGGGGTCAGCCCACTGTACCTAAACAGACTGAGCAGAGAAGGTGGCAATAACCAGTTTTCACCACAACTGACAAGCAAGCACAAACTTGGCTAAAGCAGGGCCACAATCAAGCCAGACGGTTGAGTTAGCAGGTCAGCATTAGCAAGGCACGCGGCCAGGTACAGGTACACCTGCAATGTAGAACAGTCAAGGTTCTAAACCGCGGGTCCTCAAACTTTTTAAACAGGGGGCCAGCAAGCAGATGCAGTGGCAGGCAGTCATCTGCGGCTGCTTGGTTTCCCCACCCAACCCCAGGCGGGGAGGGTGGGGGTGGGGGGGTGGGGGTGGGGTGGGGGGTTCTGTAAATACCGGGGGCCAGATATAGGACCCTGGGGGGCTGTATCTGGCCCCTGGGCTGTAGTTTGAGGACCCCTGTTCTAAAGCAAAGGATGGGGTAATGTAATTAATGATTCTCACAGCTCCTTCTCACACAGCTCTTTTCTCAGCAGTCTGACATAAGGCTCCAATAGCACCGTATCGGAGCTGGGCTGGAGCACAGGCAGCCAAAACCCTAGGAGGGGGTGAAGAGTTTGCAGTCTGTTGGTGTCCTCAGGGAAAGGGAATACATATTTCCTTTTTTTTTCCCACACTGAACCTAATCAAACAAAATCAAACAAAGCTTTTTTCTCTTTGTGTGGGTGATTAAACTTTCTCCAAAAGTTCTAAGATTTGTTTTTATTTTTTATTTTTAAAGACCCATTTAGTTCTCTAGGGCTTTCATTTTTTAACAGATATATATAATAAAGTCATCTATCTACACCACCCCAGACACCCCCCCCACCCCACCCCCACTCCGGAGAATCCTAGTTTATTCAATCAATCTCTCTTCACATGTAAACTCTTCTATAATTATGGACATCTTATGTTTTCTCTTCACACTAATTTTCTACCATATCCTTTTTTGAGGCAGGAAAGTATATTAATTTGTAGACAAAATGTGAATCCATGTTAGATTTATGCAGGGAGGTAATTATGATTTCTGTTTTGTTCCCTTTCTAATGATTCATAGCATTCTAATTGCATTTTTGTCCACTGCTAAAACTCATATGTTTTATGTTTAGTTCTTTTTAATAAAATGATTTGCAATGACTGCAAGATCTCTTTTGTAAGTGGTAATGGCAAATTTAGAGCAAATAATTGTGTACATGCAGTTTTTGTTGTTCTTCCTCATATGTGCTTTTTATTTTCACGTCTCAACACAGGCTATTGTCTGCCATTTCATTTGGCAGACACTTAGCAGTGTAAGATCCTTCTGCCACTCTTTGTAGACAGGCTTATTTTTTTATAGCTCTCCTCAATTGCACATCATCAGTAAGCTTTATCACCTAACTATTCATCCTCTGAATATATTGACCAGCACAAGTCCTAGCAGAAAGTACTCTGAAATTTCACTGTTAATTCTCCTACACTTGGACTCAGCAGAGGAAAGACAATATATCTAGTCCTTTGTTGCCTCTTTTATGTAGTTATTAATCCATCTGTACAACATCCTTTTGTTGCTGTGAAACACAGTAGGGATTTTTTTCAAGAATCTTTCCAGAAAGCTTTCTGGAATTCCATATACAGCAAATAACCTGGTAACACAAAGCCAGGTGTTATTTGATTCTATTAATGAAATTTAATAGATTTAGCAGTCATTACTTACACATGCAAAAATGGTTTACCCTAGTATTTCATATCTAAGTGTTCCAAGGTGTTGATAGTACAGCCCTGCAGTCAGGCTATTTTATTCGGACACAGGATTTCAATACAAAGTAATTTGATGTTCCTAGTCAGTAATTTGCTCTGTATATTTCCCTATTTCTATCTAATCTCTTCTTTAACATGCCATGCCACTCCTTCACACATACATCTTATTCTGTCATTCCTAATGTAAATTTTATGCTAGCATCCAAGCTACAGTGCTGCACTGGTTATCAGCCTTCCACCATATTTCTTCAATCCCTAGTACGACAAGACTCTTATTTAAAATCAGGACTTTCATCTTGGCCAGCTAATTTTTTACATTTCTGTAATTTGTATAGAACCACATAGGTATTTGGCCCTGTTCTGGTGTCAATTTTTTATGTGAATTGCTTCAATAGAATCTTATTTATAAAGATTGCTCCTATTTATTACCTTCCTGAATGTTATTGACTTCTGTTCTGTCACGTTTTGTAATACTGCAGAGGTTTTACTCCTTCACCCTTGTACAACCGTTGGATTTCCCTCAGTCTTTAGTTTAATACTTCCTCATAAACTTTATTTTACGTTTGAGTTTTATTTGCTTTAGATGGAACTCATCCTTTCCTTATGAGCTATTTCAAAGGTTTCCTCTGTTCCCAATAATTTTGAATTTTGCCTCTCTAGTTGGTTGCAAACGTGGCATAGAAACCATTTCAAATAGCAGAGTATGAGTTTGTCTTGCCCTTTAGAAACTTTTTCACACATTTCTCCCTGTGTTGTTCATCTGCCCAGGACTATTTGCCATCCACTGTGACATCCTCTCTGGCATCATTATTTGAGCACACCTAATGGTGGACAATTTAATAATTTATTTATTATTGCATCTTTTTTGGATATCAGCTGGAACCCTTTTTTGCAAAAGGTTCTATACAGCATACATTGTAATTTTCCAGCTGAGGAAAAAAGATAATTCCCACCAATGGATTGCCTTCCACACAGGTACTAGAGCATAAAGTAAACGTATTATTAATGACAAAAACACTGAGAAATGGGAATTTAGCTGCTACACTTCTGCTAGTCTTTGATTTTATTAATAAGCTGTTATCCTATTGTGAATGTGGGGTGAGGAAGCACAGAAGAATAAATAAAATACATCTGTGTATGTAGGGTTATAGTTTTGCACTTGTACACATCTGTATAAAATATATAGATCTGCTACAAATATTTTCAGGATGGTAATTAGTGAAAAAGAAATAGATGGACTTTTTTAAGCAGTATTTTTATACATATTTATCATATGTAACATTTTAAGTATCATAAAGGGTGTATGTTCCTCCCTCAGCTCATAGAGGTAGTGTATCTATAAAATGAGACCTATATGCACTACATGTATGCATCTTGTTATATTATTTGTCATTATGGTCCTGATGTTTAGTAGTTTTCTTGAAACCTGAAGTCTTAGAGTGAGATTCAGGTCAAAAGAATAGACACCTACAGCTCAATTGAATTGTCTAGTGCTGGATGTCTAGTACTATTTGACTACCCTATGCTGTCACAGGCATGATATGTCGTAATAGCTGTCAGAGTTGATGTAGCACATTCAGAAGACTCAAGTCCTTGAGCATCAGCTGGACACTGGATAGGATACCACAGGTCATCTGAAATAGCACTAGATGCCTACGTTGAGGGGACCCAATCAAGCCTTTCAAATTTATCTGTTATAGTAACTAAATCTCCACCAACTATGATACTTAGACAAATGCTATGACCATAAATGTCAAGAGTCTAGAGGTGAATATCAATTTTGCAGTCATTTAAGTACTATAATATTCTAAGGTTTCTCTTTTTTCTTCCCCCCCCCCCCCCCAGCCCCTTGCATAATTCATCTTTATAGGGAATTAGCATGATCTGAGCATGACTTAGTGTGGACTGCTTTCTGAGATAGTTTGAAAAACATTCTCATAAAATGTATTAAAAGCCCCAAAATATCCTTCTTATTTTTAATAAAAAAGTCAGTTTTGTAATTCAGGAGAGACTCAAACATATGATTTGGATTGGGAAGGCTACTTGTATTTTTAAATACTTACATTTGGTATTACATTATTTGGTGTGGCACATACACATATATCTAGTTGAGAGTTACATCAGAGTACTAGATGTGATGACTTAGGAGCCTTTGTCTAGTTCCTTTTTCCTATTTACATCAAGTAAATTTAGAGCTCTTCTTCTCCTTTGATGTATTAGCAAAGATATGTTTCTTTATAGTTTGGATTGTTTTAAACTGTATTTAATGCTGAATAATCTGAATATGGTTCAGAAAAATTAGAAAGGTGAATTTTAGCTTTTGTCATCTATGCTCTTATTTAAAGTTTTCCCTCGATCTGGGGGGCTGGTTATGTTAATTAATGTATTTGATCAACCATGTTGTAGAATTAATGACATTTTTTGTAGAACATATATTTTACCATAGCAAAATTTCTGCTTCCTGCTTATAGATTTGTTTAAAAGACTGTATCAATGAGAATGAGAATCATGGAGAGGTAGCAAAGAACCTTTCCAGAGAGAAAAAACTACAATTTTACCATTAGATTTCATGATTGCTAATGTATTTCACTAGATAATTCACATTGCTGCTTCAAACACAAAAAAGATATGACAGTGAAATTTTAGTAAATTCATATGATAATTATTCTACAAGGTAAAGTGTCTTCAGGACATATGAATCATATCTTCTGAAGGAGTAAATGCATTATCTTGTTGAAGAAATAAAGCCTTGTAGTAAGTACAGATCGTATATGTATTACAAAAGCCCAATTCATTAATTTTCTGATTGAAGTAATATGAAGCTTAAAAACCCTTTCATTATCAGAAATAGATTATGCAATAAGGAGAACATGTTCATAACAGCTGTCATTTAAGTTTAAAATGGATGTAGTAGGGGAGAAATACTGTAAATGAATGCAAAAGTTGCTGTCTTTCATGTAAATTTATGTCATTGTGATTGCCTCAAGCCTACTCTGATTTTAAAGTTTGCTGCTAAGTGTGTGGGTTTTTTTGTTCGTTTGGTTTTTGTTTGTTTGTTTGTTTGGTTGGTTGGTTGGTTTTTTTTTTTGTTTTTGTGACGTAATAAAGGTGATAGATAAACTGAGACGTTGACATTTTCTGGAGAATTCCTCTTTTCCTGAAAGACAGAAAAAAGAATTTTCATCTCCACTATTGTAAAACAAATAAATTAACAGTGCAATGAAGCCATAAAGGAACATAAGAACAGTCAGTGATATAGTACATGGCCTTTTTTGGGTGCTTTCTCTAAATTCCAGTTAGTATTTGAGCGGAATCCTAGCTTGCCCTATCTTCTTGCACATGCTACTCAGGCCTTTCACAGATACCAAAAAACACATGCACATATATAAACCAATCTAAAATGTTATTTCTTTGTTGGCCATCTATTCTGTGATTATTTACTTCGTCTTTCCCCAAGTAATGATGTTCATTTAGTGGTTTCACGCTTTTAAAGTTCAATTTCCATGAAGGCTACTTGTAACAGTTCCCATTGTTTCCTGTGCTCACAACCAAAGCTCCTTTTATCTCTTATCCAGCAAGCTGGACTCGCTATTTTGCAATTCATTGATGGGTGCTAGGTGGATCTCATAACTCAGCCATCCCATTTGCCAAAGGAGAAAAAGGGATAACTGTGCATCAGAAATGCATTCTACTAGCTCATGTGACAAAGCAACACAAGGCTTAGACCACAGTCACCATTCCTCACCTCTGACTCCAGATCAAATATTTGGCCTTTTGGCTGAGGCAGCTGAGAAATACTGAAATTGAAGGCAGCGGTCAAAGTCTTGGAAAGCTGAGTGGTAGCCACAATGTTAATATGTATAAATGTGTAGAACAGAAAGATCAAGAAGAAAGTGCTTTGCAACATCTTTTTCCCACTTTTCTAACTGGATACAGAGAAAAAAAATGTTTAGTAAAAAAAAAAGGTTAATATTTAATTTTACAGTATCCTTTATTTTTTCACATTTTTTGGTGATGCATCCTTTTCTTAACAAGTTTTAGAGAAGCAACCCCCCCCCCCAAAAAAAAAAAAAAAAAAAAAAAAAAAGGATGAAAATAAAGCTTCAAAGTGATGCATTTGTTCTAGGAAAGTATCATCTTTTTGCTGTATTCAAGGAAGACTTAGATGGTTTCTGTTTTTTTTTTTCTTTTTCTTTTTTCTTTTGTCTCGGTCAAAGCAACACAAAAAATACCTTTCAGTTTTTACTGGCTAGGAAAAAAAATCTGTGTTCAGCTCACAATGACAATTTGCATTTCAGTTTGTATTTTGTGTACAGTGTGAATCCATACTCTTTTTTAATTATTATTTATTTATTAGATTTTTTTTTTTCTTTTGTTTCCTTTTTTTTCTTTCCTTGTTATATGAGCACCCAGATACTCCGGTAATTGGCACTTCACGTAATGAAAACGTATACAGAAACACACCCACCCACATTAAATTTACATACCAATATATTATTTATTTCTAAATGAAAGCAGTTTTGTATGAATACCTTTATAAAATGCTTATTTTACTTAAGTTCATGGATTTAATTACTATAATAGCAATTATTTTTTTTCCATAACAAGTTAGAATTATTCTCAGTATGAAGGAATAATTCTGAAAAATTACTTAGAAATTTAAAAAATGTTTGTTCCAGCAACTAACTTTTATGTTAGTCATTTAAGCATTGAGAAAAGTCATTCCAAGTGAGCCACATATCAAGTGAGCATGCACCAGCTAGTTCTGATCCAAAACTTTAACCATGCAGGTGCTTCTCTAAACAAGAGCTAATAAATCCTACTGAAAGGCATCAATGTGAGCCACTATTCCAGTTTTATTTATGGCTGTCGCTTTAAGATGTCACTGCCCATCAGTTACTTATTGCCACCTCTCAGGTGGATATCATCACCTCACATAACAGCTCTGCTGCTTTCAGTATAATGCAGTACAGTTTCACATTCACTAAGAGGATCAATCTGCTATTTGCTTATTGAAATAAAGGACATTGGAACTTACATTGTAGATAAGATATTCTGAACCTTGAGAGAGAGAAAATAAAAAGTACTTCAGTATTTAGGAACCACAAAATACCTTCTTTATCTTTCTAATTGTTTGTTAGTTCTAAAGGGAAGTGCACAGTAAATCTGGTCTAGTGATTCACTATGAATAAAGAATGTGATTTTTACTTTCTTTAAATCATTATATAAATAAAATTATATGTGATTTATATAAACTTTGCTGTATATATTTGTTCTTATACAAAGAAAAATTCAAGTGTAAATACAATAAAAATGGTCAACCAGAAAGTTTTTTCACTTGTAGATGGAAAATTAAAATACCATCTTTTAGACATGTTATCCTTCTGAAATTCTGTATGACAAGAAATTGGTATTAATCTAAGAAGGACTGAGCAGGAGGGAAAAATGGTTTGACCCTTTTTATGGATTTTTCATAGCTCTGATATGGTTTTAGATTCTGCTGCTGTAACTGTACTTTTACTAACATTTTAATCAACAACAGAATGGAACAATTATTTATTTATGATCAATATCCAGCACAATCCAGAGAACTGATGACATGAAGCACAGAGCTCTGGGTCCTCTTATGCCTTATATTAATATTGCACCTGCTAGTTTGTTGTTACTGACATGCTAATTGATCTGAGTGCTGGCTCATTCTTGTCACCAAAACTTTATTAGTGCTTTTTTTAAAAAAGTCAAGCACTTTCACCATTTTACTAAGACTTTTGTTTTATTTCATTTGGGCATTAATTACCTACCCGCTATATCAACCAGTGTATCTTTTTTTTAGCAAGGTGAAGAGAATGGTAACCCCTCACGTTTCAGAATTGTGGAGCAGAACTCTCTTCTTCCTCTTTCTACCCAAGTCAGGAGTCATATATTTGGAAGAGGAGAGGTGAAAAAGCAAAATGAGGAACTGGACATTCCCTGTCCATGCTTGTCTACAAATTGTTAATCTGGGGATATTCAGAATCAGTGTCTTCTATGGGAAGCTTATTCCAAAGTTGTTTTGTATTCTTTCCTTACATAAGACTTTGTGAGGCAGCATCCTGCTATTCTGCCCAGGTGATAACGATTTCAGTCAGGGTTGTACAGGTTTCTAGATTAAATGAAGACAGTATTTGGTATTATTTTTTGCTGAATAAAAGAATTCCTCCAAAGTAAAAGTGGTGACATACTTTAGATGGATGTGTTTCTGCATCTGTATGCTGGAGAACTAGTCCAAGAAATCTTGTCTTTCTCTTGAAACTGTTTCGGCAAGTATTCTGTGCTGATGGTAGCTAGCTAGTCTGGAAAATCAGAGATTTGGTTAAGTTTAAAGAAACTAGACCTTTAGTTCCATTTGTTCAAACAAAAATATTGACTTTGATGTTAACATTTGACCTAAATTAACTGGGTATCCCTTGATATTACCAATTTTGTGTTCCAATGTTTATTTTTACTTACTATTTAATTCTAAATTACTAGACCTACATTTAAAATCAGAAATAGATTTCTACTCATTGTGCTTGGAGAGACACCAAAATGTTACCTGTGTGTATCTTAGAACCTGGAGTCACAAGATAATAATAATAATAATAACAACAGCAACAACTTCTAAATAGTTATCCACCAGGTATTTGTCAGGAATTTGTTCATTGTGAATAGCTTCAGACTATTCATACCCACCGTGAATAGGCTAACAGCCCCAAAAGCAGAAGGCTTGGAAGTGAGGCCAAGAAATGTGTCTGGGGAGCTCAGGACTGAGACTCGGAAACCACAGAGGCAAGATCAGGAGGAGAATCAAAAGGAGTATGAAAGGTTTGGGCGAGCAAATTCAGTGTGGGTATATGAGGGATGCTTTTGGGATAGGCACAGTATTTTTCTCACTTTTATTCTCTTCTACTCCTCTGACTTCTAACCTCCCTCCACCCTTTTCTTATCCTTGTCCCAGAAACTCCATGCTTAGCTACTAAAGTCAACAGGTGGGTACTCTACCTGGTGAGAAGGTGGGAACAGTGATGAAGCACTACCAGCTGGGGTAAGCATGGACTTCAATATCAGCAGTCCCTTTAAACAGAAGTTTGAGCTGAGAAAAGTGTAACATTGCCTGAAACCTTCTGAATTAAAATGTGATGGATTTTGATCAAAATACAAGACAATAGTTTTCCAGTTATGGGGGTGGAAGATTGGTAATCTTATCAATAACACCTAATTCAACATTTTTGTAACTAGACTGTTTAAAAAAAAAACATATGCAGGAATTTATTTGTAAACTTAGTCTTTTGCCTGTTTTAAAGCTATGATGTATTTTTTGCTCTTGCTCAGGAATGTAATATTCAAGAGCTGTTACACAGCTTTCAACTCCTCCTTGGAGTGTTCTTTATGTTATAACAAATGAATAAAAGTTCCTGTTTTCAATTAACAAGGATATGTACCTATCTGATCCTCTGGAGGTATTCTCTATTTTCTATTGTACTCATGCTTTTCCATTGACTTATGTCCTTGGAAAAGCTGGTAGAAACTATTTCAGAAAATATCTGTATGACCATGAAAACTTTACAGGCCTTTCTTCAGCATGTTTCTGTCAGTTAGAAAGAAGTAGTCTGTTAGAGGAGTAGGCTCGGATTCAGCAGCCCAAGCAAAGGGAATCTGCCATAGCTCCATGTCTCCAAATCCAACCAGTAGTGAGGCTGAGCCTGTATTCCCAGTAGGCATAGACACATGTGTGCGCCACAGATACACACATATACGTGGCTGGTAACACAAATCAACACAGATTTACACATTCAGCATTTACCTGAACACAGGCAACCCCTGTGTTCTGACTCCCTGAACTGTCTGAGCAGTATGAAGGTCCACTAGTGAGAATATATATATACATACATAAAATATGAATCCCTCCAGCAGCTGGGCTCAGAACCTCAGTCTGCACAGTAGCTATCCCTGGATCCCAGTCTCCCCAGCTTCAGGCACCTGGGCATGCAAATGTCAGAAGGCACAGCCCCAGTCCAGTTGTGAATACAGCCTGCCTCGTTCAATCACAGACACACATGCACACTTTTAGTGCTCACTGGCACCTCCCTGGTCACCAATAGCCAGCACTTATTGATCTCAGTCTTAGAGACGCACACACATACACACACACATCTTGCTCCTGGTAACCCCCAGATCCTGTAGACTCTGTGGTCAGGATTCCTCTGGTCCCACCAATAACCAGTAATAACCAGCTTCTCCTGTGGTCTCACCCTTAGAGTCACTCTTGGCTTTCAGGACTCTTTGCCTGCTTACCAGCTAATTTGGCTTGCTCTTTCCTAGCTGGACTTGGTTTGGCTGGGTTGGAGTTAAATTTCTTCATAGTAGCCCATATGGTGCTGTGCTTTGCTTTTGTGGCTGAAACAGCATTGATAAGATACTTAAATTTTGGCAATTGCTGAAGGGTGCTTGCACAATCATAGAATAATAACATAGTTTGGGCTGGAAGGGAGTTTTAAAGGTCATTTAGTCCAACCCTCTGCAATGAGCAGGGACATCTTCAACTAGATTAGGTTCCTCAGAACCCTCTCCAAGCTGCCCTTGAATGTTTCCAGTGATGGGACATCTACAACCTCTCTGGTTGAGATGAAGAACCTGTTCCAGTGTTTTACCACCCTCATTGTAAAAAAAAAAAAAGTCTTCCTTATATCTAGTCTAAATCTACTCTCTTTCAATTTAAAACCATTGTCCCTTGTTCTATCACCACAAGCCCTACTAAAAAGTTTGTCATCGTCTTTCTTACAAGCCCCCTTTAAGTATTGAAAGCCCACAATAAGGTGTCTCTGGGGTCTTCTTTTCTCCAGGCTGAACAACCCCAACTCTTCTGGCTTTTCTTCATAGGAGAGGTGCTCCATCCCTCAGATCATTTTTCTGGCCCTCCTCTGGACCTGCCTCAACAGGTTCGTGCCTTTCATGCACCCGGGACTCTAGAGCTGAACAGTAGTCCAGATAGAGTCTTACTAGAGCAGAGTAGGTGGAAGATTCACCTCCCTTGACCCGCTGGCCATATTTCTTTTGATACAGCCAAGGATATGGTTGGCTTTCTGGTCTATGGCACACATTGCTGGCTCATACGCAGCTTCTCATCCATCTGTACCCCCAAGTCCTTCTACACAGGTCTGCTTTCAGTCCTTTACCCCTCAGCTGTTATTGACAATGAGGGTTGCCTCGACCCACATGCAGGACAACATGAAGGCTTTCTGTCCCCTTCCCCACCAAACACTAATAGGCTAGGTGTGTACAGGAGGTTGGGTGGAGATACAACTAGGACAGCTGACCAAAACTAACTAGACGGATACTCCATACCATATGACACCATGTTCAGCAATAAAGAGCTCAAGGATCAAAGGAAGAAGAGGGGATGTTTGACTTCCTAAGTAACCATGAAGGGTGTTGAGGCCCTGCTCTCCAGGAAGTGTCTGGACAGCTGTCTGCTGATGGGAAGCAGTGAATTAATTCCTCTTTTTTTGCTTTTACACACAGCTTTTGTTTTTCTTGTTAAACTCTCATTATGTCAGTCCACAAGTCTTCCACCTTCCTTTCCTTTTCTTCCCATCCTGTGGGAGAGAAGAGAGTGAGAGGCAGGGTCAATGTTCAGCTGCTGGCCAGGTTCAACCCACCACATTGACACTCACAAACTCCTTTGCACACCCATACTCACTCCAGTTGTAGCACTCATGCACCCCTGTGACCTGAGATGCCACTCTAGCTGCTGACACTCAAACCCCCATGCACACACACACATCAAATAGAAAGCCCTTCACCCAAGGAAAGAGTTAGAAATGGAGTTTAATAAGAAGATAGGACAGACTGCACCGATCCCATGCAGACAAGTTTACCGAGCAACCAAATGTTTACATGTGGCAGACAAGTTTAACGAGCAACAAACTGTATACATGTGACAAATCATTTCTGTCCCCTCATGCCTCTGTTTTCTCATGCTTGTTCCTCCCCAGATCAACTAGATCCACCCCTTTTCCTGCCTTTGGCTCATCCTCTACACATCCCATAATAAACCCTGTGTGATCCCAAAACACTTTTCCCCTGTATCCTATGTGTCTCATACTTCTAGGCAGTGACCCCCCTCAGTCTAGAAGGTGCTCTGGTGTTCACACATCCTGATGGATTTTACCCCTGGACACTGGATGTGAGGGTCTCCTGGGATAGCCCTGGGAAGAGCCCAGATTATCTGCTCCTCTGGATGTTTAATTTGGGTTCCCCACATCTGCCACTGTACCACTGTGATCCTCTGTAGAAATGGGTTTGGCGGCTGATGGCTCCTGTGATGAGCCTGGGAGTAGTCTGGCAGGGTATTGTTTGGGTCCCTACCTGCCACTGTCTCTCTCTGCTTGTTTGTGGGTGTGCAGATGAGCTTTTATCACATAACCTAACACAATCCAATTGTAGTAAATTGATTCAGTCTTTTGGGGTTTGTTCCTTTTTTATTGTCCTTAAGGCATTCTTTCTGTTATAGTACAATTAAGGAAGATGGGTTTCAGGGGCTTTTATCAACACCAAAGCAGAAAAAGAACTATTAGATTGAGTAACACAGGACCTGCCCAAAGCAGCACCTGAGCGAATTGTAGGCTACTGCCAATCCTCTTAACTAAATATGATCAATTGGAAAGGGAGAGTGTTCCACTGCCTCCACTGGAATACATTTCCTTCTGGATTACCATTCAATTAATTAACCTGCAAGATACTACTTACCTCTTGGTCTATAAAATCTGTGTATTTTTTATTATTATTTTGCATTGAAATGAGTCACACACATAGTATAATACATAGTTTCTGTACTAGATCATCATGTATACATAGTTATGCAATCAATGTATTATGGATTCGATCAATTATACAAATACACACACTAAGATTTTAAAAATAATATGCCACCATTTTTTAGGAAATTCTAGGTAATGATGGCTAGAAGTGTAGGAAAGCATTTTCTCTAAAACATTTTGTCCCATTTTTTTGACACCACTGTGACATCAACTTAAGGAATAATGTGAAAGGCATATTTAGGTTATACACACAAAGCCAGAAACCTTTCCTAGCAGTAAGAATAGTGAAGCACCCAGATCATCTAGACTTGGTGTTTGATTCCCATCACTCAAAGTATTTGAGAATAGCAACCATTCAGAATACCACTGGCACAGTTGCTACTGGCCTTGGGCAGAAATAAGCTAGTTAACCTATCAAGACCTATTCCCATCTCCTTTCTTTCCCAGAAAATGGTATTTCTGTGAGTTTCATGGTTGTACCATCATTTCACCAAACAGTAACTGCAGCAAGATACTGGAAACTGACACCTTAAATCCTTACAAGAGGAAACACCACTGCAGTTTGGATAGATCTTGAGATTTATTTCCACATGAAATGGCTAACAAGCTAGACTGGTCAAACAAGGAATTAATTTACCACAGAAATGTCAATCCATCAGCTGAGCCTTTGTCCCCAAAAGGAATTCGGATTCATCAACTGAATTTAGACAATGAGATAAACTGGGTAGTCCTTTTCTGCAGATACATTTTTCCTCTGTAGGATGCCTCTTCAAAGAACTAAGAGATCACAACTTCTACACCATTATCTTCTGGTGATATTTACCACATAATAATAGTAAGAGAAGAACCAAAATAAGCTAAAAGGCAATACTAATACTTCCATGTTGAACTTTTCTGTTTGAACTCAATTAGTTTCAAGTTACAGACTAGAAGTTTGTGGAAATGCCTGTCTGTGGCTGGATCACCCTTTAGGTGGTTATTAGTGCAGGCACGTTGGAAGGTGTGGGGGACAATGTTTATATACACAGTGTTATTTATTAATATCAGTTAAACAGGGAAGTTTTCACAATTGTTAAATAGTTACAAAAAGGTACTGGTGTCTAAAAGTTAAATGTATTGATTAATACTGATGTTTTGGTGGTTTTTGTTTGGGTTTTTTCCACCCCCAAGAATAACAGAATTGCATTTACTACACTAAATATAGTTTCGCTTAGGGAGGCTTAGTATAACAGGCACAGCAGCTGGGTATGGAGCTGTCATGCTGCTGTTGTGCATGGTGTGAAAACACTTCTCTTTTGTTGATACTTTATCATCTACATACAACGTAACAATATCACTCCAGGAGAAGCTCTTTTTCTCTGTGGATGAACTGTTCCTGGAAACCAAGCTGTTACTATGTCTTCGTGAAAGAGGCAGGATACCCCTTTGTAGGGTCGATTTCTGAATCCTGAATATAGAATGACAGGTTTTGGTAACAAAGCATGTAATGTCTACAGAGGAAGGGACTTCAACCAGAGCTGTTCCAAACAGTTCCCTGTTGGGTGTATCTGGGCTGGCCTCTTGTTGTTCTGAAAGGTGTTCCTTAGGCACTGGGTGTGCAGCACAGAGGTTCAATTTAAAGCTGTAGATTGTGCTCCAAGGGGCAATTGTGGACTTCTGCCACTAGTTCAGCAGCATCCAGAGTCTTCACTGAACTTGGGACTCTGCAAGAGGAGAACAAAGGCTAAATGAAATGTAGGGGGAACTACACAAAACAGAAATAGAGATAGTATATAATATACAGTATACAGCATACAATATACAGCATATAGTATATAGTGTGTAATGTGTAATATATAATATTTGATATGTAATATATAATATACATGGAAATGAAGTATACCAGGAGAATGTTGGATTCACATCAATTAACAATGGCATCCTTTTCCCATTCTCTGTTCTGTGGCTCCTTGTAGTGTTTTTGAAAATTAGGGCCATAATTTTCCTACATTTCCTCAGAACACACCAACTGAATAAGAAAAAAAAAACCACAACAAACACCAACCCAAACACCCAAAAAACCTGCTTTGGGATTTGTGTTTTGTATGCATAGGAAATCCTTAAATGAGGTGCTTCAGGCTATGTTTGGTTTTCTGGGCTTGCAAAAAGGTATTTAGTCCCTTGTGTTTGGCCAGCAGGGACCAGGTTCCTTGTGTGCCAATACACCCTTGTATACGCAGAGGAATGTATGTGTATGGTAGACCTTTATTCCTGCCGTGATTTTCTCTGACTTGTTTGAAAGCATGTATATCGTTCCTCTTACTTGTCTTTCTTGCTTTCAAAAAAAGAATGTTTTAAAAAAATACAGCCCCCCCCAACCAGTACATTTAAATCAGTCCATTATTAAAAAATCATGTCTTCTAATTAATTATTAATTATTGAGAGGAAAAACAACATGCAGTAGCCTCAGGCTTGACAAGCTGTCAAGAATGCCTGCCAAGACTGCCAGGCTCACCAAGCTCCTGGGTAGTCACCACATTAAACACAGAAAGTTAAATGACATTTTCTGGAACCTGGAGAATAGCAATTGGACATAAAATAAACATTTTTAAACTTTTTTTTTCTTTTTAATTGGTATCCTTTATTGTTTCCTGTTCTTGGCAAAAGATGGAAGACAATGGAAAATCTGTTAAGCAGACAGCAGCACATAAGTGCTGTTAGAAGCTAATAGAATCCTACAATAGCACATGGAGAAAACAGTTTGGAAGGCAAGTTATCACAAAGGGATAAACTTCTTCCTCATAACTATATTTTGTAAAAGTAACTGAAGATAAATAAGAACAGAAGTCACAGGGTGCAGAACAGCATGCAGAACTGTCATCACTTTACAGTGCAAGATAATTTTAGTTTGCCGTTTAACATGCTAACAGGTTTTATTAACCACCCGAACAAGGAATAGGAAGTCCTGTTTCATGGAAGTCTTTGACCTATTGTAGTGTTCCATGCACTCTGTTAAAATGGTCTTAAAACATTACAAGACTGTGAGCTGTTAGGGAAAAAAACTTTTCTTAGAAATCATAATACAAGCAATCCTTGAGAATAAAAATATATGTTCTGTGAATGTCTTTGAAAGGAAAAGCGTATTAAAGGAGAAAGAAACACCATGACACCTCACGTTTAAACTCCCCTAGAGGAAAAAAAATTTGTAAACCTTCCGAAAATATACTGGCCTTAAGGACTTTTCAGGCTAACTACTGAAAGAACATTACTAGTAGAAACAGGCAAATCTGTTTGCATTGAGAAGATTTTCAGTTACAAAAAGGTGTTAAAAAACTTTTAATGCACCATATTATTAAGAAATTAATAATAAAACATACAGCTATTTTCAAACTTTCTAATAATAATTGGAAGTCTTGAAATCATTACAGGTAAAAGTATTTTCTTAAAACAGCCCTTACAGATACCTGTACTTTCTCTTGCAGGTAACTCACACTTGTAAACCCTTTCTTGAATGAAAAAGCAGAAAGTGACATTTTTTTACCCTGGCGTATGTTGTCAAAGAGCTTTAAAACCTGTTTCTAAAGTACAATGTCCATGTAAATTTGATTACAACCTAATTTTCCATAGTCTGAATGGAAGTCAAAATGTCTCAGAATTAATTGATGAAAGATCAGAGGTGATAATTTTTGTATGATAAGTTTTATCCTTAATAATTGTATTCAGAAAGAACTAATGTGGACATTACTGTACATTGCCATGGTTAAATACTTTGTTGGGAAAGTATGTTTACTGATGGACTATTACAGAACAAACTTTCCATATGCAAGGGTCTAACATAAACTAAAGCTCTGTTCTTAGTTTCAGTGGGATCATGCCTTTAATTTCTGTTGTAAAAAATAAAAAAATCCCCAAACAGTCTAACAAAATCAGGTGAATGTTGTAACAGAAGTCAATATTTGCCAACTTCATTGGTCTAGAAATTCCTGCCTGTACAAAGAATGTATCTGAAAATTGAAAACATTCAAACCCATACAATACAAGCTTTTCTCCTCTATTTCTTTAATTCATTCCAAAAATACTATCATTACAAAAACAAACAAGCAAAACCAAACCACACAACAACAACAAAAAACCCAAAAAAAAAAACCCAAACAAAACCCACAAAAGACACACAAAAAAGAACACAAGTAAATTTGGCAATAAACATGCCATATGTTTGTTTATTGTATGTGCAACATTAGAAAAAGATGAAGACAAACGAAGATGAACAAGTAAAACAATCTCAGTAAAAGCAATTATATACATCTAAACCCAATTTCCAGTTCAGCATACAGTAAATTATCAAAAGAAAGCAAAAGAACATTTCATAAAAGCCTTAAACAAATCACAGAAGGTGTGTATTCTTCAGGATGGAGTCAAGAACAGTAAAGAACAGCTTTATAAAGGGACTGTGTTAGGATTAGAAAAACAAGGAACACAAAAATCAAACCAGCATGGTGTATATTTTTTCTTATGGATGATCTATATGGATAACATGGAATATTATTAGATATGTTTTCTGTAGTGGATTGTAAAACATATACACAGCATAGTCAAGAGGCCAGATTCAGCAGTACAACTAATTCTGGTCCAACAGAATTTTGACACGCACAGTATTCCCCCCCACCTTGTCATAGCCAAAATACTTCGTCACATTTCAGTGCTCTCCTGAAAGGAACATCCACAGTCATTGTTATCACCCAGGTATCTGTAAGCTAATGGATGGTCATTTCAAATTAAATCATGAATTTGAGTGGATTTTTACTTTGACACAAAAGATTTACTATGGGTTGCACATGACTTCTCCCAGTCTGTCTTTCTCTTATTCCCATTTAGAAATGTAGTGATTATTTTTTTTCCCTACGGAGTTTGTCTTTTATTTCAAAGGCAGCCCTCAGCCTTCAGCTCTGCTTTTTAACCTCTCCCAGAGCTATTCGGACTACATCTATGAAACATATGCAGGACCAGTTTTCCTGGCATTGTAGCAGGCTGGCTTGAAAGAGCCAGTGTCCCCACTAATAAACTCTTTTACACTCCAGAACAAGGTGCCTGTATCCAAACTACATCCTGGGAATGATCCCACTTCCATGCAAACTCATGAGCCACAGCCAAGAATCCTTTGGCACAGGATGAAATCATGCCAGAGACCAAGTTAAAAATTTAACAGTATAAACAATTATGTTTCAGTACCTGGGAACATTGCCTGATATTGTTTAATTTTCTAGTATGGCTGTAACTTCAGAGTTTTTATAGGATATAATTAGACAAGGCTAGATCCTCACAGGTATTTATGCACCTAACTTCCATTTCTTTCAGTGAATTTAGGCCTCAAAACTACCTTTAGGAAATGGGCCAAAGTTCACTGAATAAGCACATACACCTCTGCAAATGGATGTAGATACAAGTCCTGTTGGGTGCAGAAGCAGTTTCCTGGAATTCTGCACAATGGAACATACACAACAACCACTGCTTTAAATCAGCTGTTACTCCTCGCTTATTTCAGTTTGCTTTTAATATAGCCTCTGCTTGGACGAATGAAAATACTTCTGTGAAAACATGTCACCCCTCACTTTTGAAAGCTCATGTCAAACAAATGGTGGTAACTTACCTCACTGGCTAGAATGTGAGATTTATTCAGTTTGGAAAACATTGCAAGCAACTAGTGCAACTATAAAAGCACAGTCCTCCCCTTCCAGCAGATTTTAAGTGTATAAAGATGACTGGTGACTGTTTTTATATATATAAATATATACTGTTTATATATATAAATGACATGAGGGCAATATATTGCTGCCATGCATAAGCGTTTGAGAGCAGCAGTAATATAAATGGCTGTACTTTGAACTGCATAATGTGTACCCTGTTTTCTGTGTGGACAGAAGTGTCCTGAAAATCTCTTTCAACAAATTTCCACACTATCACTCTGTTGTGGCTGGCTGGACCTGCCAGCTGAGATTACTTCTCATGTTCTGTCTTTGTCTCACCTTCTGGCTGTTGTTCCTCTCCCTAGGCATTTCTGGTTTGATTCTTTCTAAGAAGCTTTAGTTGTAACTCTAGCACACTAAGCTACAAAAACCCCCTGTGTTCAGCATATACTAAAGTTTTGAATAAAACCCATAAAAACAAGCAGACTCAGATCCACAGCAAGACTTCACCGGCTGTCTACCTGAAATTACTTACAAGGTGACAATTAATATTGTGCATGTATAATATTTATTTATTTTCATACTATACAGCGTTCATACACATACACAGATACATTCATAGACACATACATAGCAGACTACTCCTAGAATTTCTAATGTAGAGGAGACACTCACTGAACATATCATCTGGACTCCAATATGTTTCTCCTGGTGGATTTACTGTTACTGAGAGGCCATTGATATTGTTGTTGGTATTATTGACTCTTGACAAGTGACATGCATCAACTCTCAGTATGATAAGTTTAGCCGAACTGACAATGATTTTACTCCTTGAAAAGTGTTTTGAGATCTATGGATAAGCATGTTGGTACTGTAAAGCCCTTAGTCCCATCTGAAATCTCAGGGACTATTCAGATAAAATACATCTTGGCATGAACAAAAGTGTGAGATGCAAATAAAGTTACACCACATTTTTACCAGAGCATATTTATTTTTTATTAGTCTTTCACTGAATGTTAGAAAAGGTAATAAACTAAATAAGACTAAGATGTGTGCAGAAAACATGATCAGTCATCAAATAAACCAAGTATTACCATGAGAAAGAGAGTATGTGAAGGCTTATATTCTGTGACTTTCCAGCTTTTAAAGTTTATATTAAAAGTTTTCTGTCACTAAAACCAGTGATTTAGGTCTCTCCTCTAACAGATGCTTCCTTTCACAAAACCTGTAGGAACTTCAGGTTTATACTTGTAATTAAAAGAATCTTCTGGGAGTAAGTTTAACTACTGTGTCCCTGATTAGTTAAATACTATCTCTCCCAAAGGCTCTAATTTGCAGTGCTTCAACTAGATCTCCTTGCTATACAGATGTGCTCTAGATCAGGTTAGTTATTAACACTGTACACATGAGTCTTGGTCTTACAGCAAGAGATTGAATTCCAATTCTTTTTTAAATTTAGTGATATAAATGAGATCACCATCGCCAGCTTTGGCCTAAATTGATAAACAAATTAAAAACATTACTAGAGACTGATAGACAAATACAGAAAGATATGCACTTAAACATCTAGACAATCTTTTTGTACCTCCAATAAATAATGCAACCAGAACAAAAATGATTCCTCAACAAGCAATATTGTTAGTATCAGTATGGCTGTGACATGCAAAGCATCTTCATGTTTTCATGTTCATGGGAGAGATGTGAACCCAAAATAAATGTAAGAAGAAAGCTTTGAGAGGACATGGTAGAAAGACAAAAAATCTTAATTTGTCATGACTTTTTAATAAAAGCAATGCATTTCCTTTCAAAGACCTTTCCTGAAGATTTAGTTGTTTTCACTTAGTGATTATCTGGCTCATCCATTAATTCACTTTATGTGCAAAGGGAGAGGGCAAAATTCCTGTTCTTTTAATTTGCTAATCTAATGTAGGATTCATCTCGCTAACTTTAGAGCATCTAAAAGTAATTCATTTTAGGATACAGTCATCACACTGTTTCTTTCTAGACTCAATGGAGAGAAATTGGCATCATCACAGAGTGATTAATCTGCTTTAACATTGGTGTCTAAAATAGGTGAAAGAATCACCCTCTAGAGATGCCTGCTTTTCTGTATCGTCTGTAAAGACACCTCCAGTAAGTTGCTAACAATAGACATCTAACTTTGAAAAGCTTACATTTAAATTTGATCAATTCCAGCTCAACTGATTTTTCTTGTAATAAACCATGATTACTTGAATGGTATTTCCACAGGTGACTAGAGTAAAGTGTTCTTTGTTTCAGCATCATAAATCAGTCACATTCCCATTCTGCTATTCTGACCTACAAAGAATCATGCTTCATTTGTAGTGGAGAATGACGCTTGGCATTGAGGAAGGGTGGAAGAGCTTGATGTGAGGTTACGAAGTCCTTGCAGAGGAGGCTGAGGCATTTACCTGCCAGAACTTCTTTTTTCGCTGTTCGACTGCACTTTACTGATTGGTAAGTACTTCCATTTCCTGATTGCTTTTGATTCAGATTGCCACACAGAGAATGAGTTTTTCCTTTTTCTTTCCTGATACTACTGATGGAGGGTTTTTTACGATGTTCTGCCTGGCCTTTTCTGCTTTGTGTTCCGCTTCAGTTTTGTGAGTTCATCTACAACATCCCCAGATCACATATATGATACTACCTATCCCATGTTAGACAAAATAGCCTAAATTCTGGTTTCCTTCCAACATTCTTTCTTCTCTTTGTGACATGTGCGTTTTCTAAACTACTATTCTACACTTGCAGCCTTTTGGACACTGCACTTAAACTATGCCTCTGGGATTTTTGTTAGCAATACAAGCACTTTTGTCCCCCTTTATAATATGTAAAAAATTCCTGACATCCACACATTATTTTGAGTGTTGGAAGTGAGTGTGTATTACAAAAATCAGTCAGAGTCTCTCACCCTTGTTCAAGGTGTGGAAAGCATGTTTACTGCATTCTCTTAGCAGTCCTTTCACCATGCCAGAGATAATCTCTGTTTATCTCACTTGACATGGGATCTTTTTCTGACCTGCTAGCTGCATCTAATACCTCAGGAAGTTTGCTTCACCTTTCTGGGCATAAAAATGGCTTGCAGTTCACACTCAATTTGTAAATTATTTCTGAACTTGTTTATCAGCTTTATGCTAAACTGTACTAAATTAGCTTGTGCTGAGTACTGAATAGAGTTTTATATCTTTACATATTTGATATCCTGGAGTTCATATATTATTTAAGCTTTTACTGCTTGGGAAGGTTTTCTTTTTTAATGGAGTCATTAGAGGCTGGAGTCCTCTTAAACTCATTTGATCATCCAGAATTTCTTATTTCAGCTGCCCTGTGGTCAGCATACGTGTGAAAACACAATGGTTTCATTTTTCTAGAAGTGAGGGTCAGTGTCATACCTCTGAGTCCCCTCACTGGGATATAGCTGCCTGGGCTCAGCACTAAGCTCGAGGCAATGCTGCTGGTAGCACTGAAAGAAACAGCTAGAAGGTGCTTCAGTGAGGGCTTCCCTAACTATCTTTGCTAGGAAGCCTCAGAGGGGCTTACCCCTCCTTCTATGGGAGATGCTTTTAAGCTGAGGGTCCTGTGGTCAGTGACCACCTAAGCTTCCGCCCCAGCCATGTTGTAGCCATTGTTTTGCCCAGCCATGGGCCTGATACCCTACCGGCAGGCCCATGCCCTGGCCTGGCTTCGTTCTGTCCCTATTCTCATGGAGGTGCCCAGGTATACCCCCAGCTGCCTTGCTCCTGTTTGGGGTGGTGGGACAGCCCTGCCTGGAAGTTCCTTCCACTGACGGACCTCATAGGGGAGACCCCCCCCTTCCAGCCTCTCCTCCCTCAGGAACCCTCCAGCCCCTGTGCTACCATGGCAGTCTGTTCCCTGAGGTGAGCACAGCCATGTCCTGGCCTATCCCACCTGTTGTTGATAATCAAGATAATCCATTTTGCAACACTACAGGGATCAAAACAGAGCTGACACTCTGTAATAGGGTGTGGAGAGAGTCCTAAATACCTGAGCCACCCAAAAGTTAAAAATGTGAAGATAAGATGAAAGTGAAGAAAGTGTGGAAAGATTATTTTTTATTAGTCAGAGGCATCACAAAAGAGAGGTCTTTCAAAAAAACCCTAAAGAAATCCCTCAGCTTAAACATTTATTTTTTTTATTTATTTTTTTTTTACTAATTTCAGGATTTTGTAGTTCAACTGATTTTGCTTCAGTGATTCACTTCATTCTTAACGGTTCACTGAGCTGGGACAATAATAGACTGCACGATAAATGTTCCTCATGTGTTGTACCAATTTCATGCATGGGGATGATTTTGATGAAATATACTGCTTATGGAAGGAATCGATAGGCATTAATAGCCTTAGCTGGGCCGTGTACATGGAAGAAAGAAGCTATACAGGCTTTCCCAAGTAGGTCTGCCAATATATCTCCATTACTTGCAGCAGTTTGACTCTTCCGGTCCAAAACATACTAGAAGGAATGTTAGGGATCAATTTCTGATTGCTAAACTGCCAAATACAATCTAAACCTTAGAAAGCACCCTATGAACAAACCTGACCCTTGGGATCCTTAAAAGCCTTCTAAACTAGGTGATGGATTGACACTTTTCACATTTTGTGAAACTGAAAATTGAAACTGCTCTAGCCTACAATGTTCGTCCCCTCCTTTCAATTATTCTGAATTATTCCAATTAATGTGCATGCTGTATTTGTGTTTTGTGTGTGTGTTATTTATATAAATATGCATATACACAGCTTTTTGTATGGGAAAATATTTGGCACAAATGGTTGACACTTGGTAGGTGCATAATCAAACCCATTCCATTCACATGTCTGTCTTTGAACTTGAAAAAGTATTTTGGAACAAATGTTACATCAGCAGCAGTAGTAGAAATCTTAACATCAGAAGCAATAGTGACTCTAGTGAAATATGTATAGAGGAAGATCTCTCTCTTTTATGACTAGTAAGAACATGATACGTTTTTCCAGGCAATATGGAATCACAACTGTGAGATGATTGTTAAGATGGAGCACTTATTTTTACAGCAGCCAAACTCTTTAAAGTGAGGAGAGATATCTTGGAAATAGAAATCAATGAAAATCCTTACAAAGAAAAAAATGCATTGCATTCTATTTTGTCATTTTGCTTTTTTGTACTTGGTTATATTGTGAGAGGGAGGCACTTTGACTCAAGAGATTTCAATCAGACATCTTTGTGGTAAGTCCAATGGCTTAACCTACATCCTTGCATTGTGTGAGAGGAAAAGAAAACCAATTATTAACAGACTGGTCTGATGCACAAAGAACACTAAACCGAATGTGGCATATATGGATACAAAAAAAGAATCAGGCTTGCCCTTTTCATTCCAGCCACTCGTATTTTGAAGTAATTTCTAACACATTGTCAATCAGAAAAGTATTTGTCATAAACTTTGTTAAGAACTGCTAATGAACTGTACACATGATGCCAATTTCTATGTATGTATGTTTGGAATAAATAATTCAAAAAATATTCATTGGTAAATCACAAACAGTGATTCAATGCAACAGATTTGTATTCAGAACCAGTCTGAATCCCAACTTTATCATATTATGTGACCTGCAAGTTTGCTAACCGAAGGAAACACATGGAAAAATAGCATGTCTGTAAACTAGATTCACAGCTAGAATGATCTGTGTTATGCTATACTTTCCCTGTGTCCACTTCAAAATCTTGTATCAGACTTCATAGGCTGCAAATTTTACAACAATAAATTTTGGGGGTTTGTTTGTTTTTTTTCTTTAATGTTCAAGTTGCTTTAACGGTAAGAAAGATATTTTGAAATTATTTCTAGGCAAATCAGGCCTTTTATTTCATGTGTAAAGGTAGTGGAAAATGAGACACTGATCCAACATGAAGCTTGTATGCAGAATACTTTCTTGTGTCCTGCGTGTAAACAAAAAGTCATCCTATATCTGCTTTCATGAGGCTGCAAAGGATGTAAGGAAGATGGTAAAAGTTGTGGTGGTACCTGCTTGTAAACAAGTTAGGCAGTGTGTCAGGACGTGGCATTATAGCATAGAGGGGCCTGAAAGTTGGAGAACTTTACCACATAGCCATGACAGTTACTGCTCTGTAGACTTGAAAATAGCAATAACTTCATGTTTGTTTCTTTGCTTGCTTGTTTTTAACTCGGAAAACTTAAACATTTGTTTATAGAAGAACAACGAAGCTGGTGAAGGGTCTAGAGCACAAGTATTATGAGGAGTGGCTGAGGGAATGGGTTGTTCAATCTGGAGAAAAGGAGGCTTAGGAGGGACCTTATTGCTCTCTACAGCTACCTGGAAAGAGGTTGTAGTGCAGTGGGTGCTGGTCTCTTCTCCCAAGTTATAAGTTGTAGGTCAGGAAGAAATGGCCTCAGGTTGTGCAAGGGAGGCTTAGACTGGGTATTAGGAAAAAAGAAAATACCAAAAGGGTTGTCAAGCCTTGGAATAGGCTGCCCAGGGAAGTGGTTCAGTCACTACCCCTGGAGTTATTTAAGACTTGTAAACGCGGTGCTTAGGGACATGGTTTTAGTGGTGGACTTCGCAACGTTAGGTTTATGATTGGACACAATGACCTTAAAGGTCTTTTCCAACCCAAATGATTCTATTAATCTATGATTCTACAAAGTTAAATTCAGAGTAACATTAAACGGTAATATCTGGAGAAGGGAAAAGAACAAATATTCTGTTTTTTCAACATACTGACAACAGCCAACACCAGGGTAGATTTGAGGTGTAAGCCCTGTTAAATTGTAATCACATGTGAGACAACAGCTGGATTTTCTTGACCTCAATGTTGCAAAGTTGGACTTGAGACTATATGTTGTTGGCATGCATATCTGAAAAAAATGACAGCCCAAAATTCTGGAGGAAAAATATTCCTGAAATAAAGAAACCTGCAGTTTCAAAATCTATGCAGGAGTTACCTGATTGGGAGCAGCAAAGAATTAACAACAATTTAAGCAGATCAGTTGTAGACAGGGAAGATGCATTCATCTGTAAACTTCAACTGTCCCCAAAGTTAGGTATTAAGTCGTCACTAGTGATTCAACTTTTTGATCTGCAGGGCATCTCCACTTTGATGTGAAGGGAGGATGAACATCATCATTGCTGAAGATGCCCCTGTATCACCAAAAGTCTTCCTTACTGATAAAAATTCCTTTCCTTGACTTTTTTTTTTTTCCATATACCACTTTTAATATTTCTGTTATTACTGACATAAAAGGATGCAAATGTGTCTGAACACTAAGTGATCCTCAGTCCTCAGAACACTCAAGTGTTAACTCAGATTCCTAGCAATAACCGCTTTACTGCAGTCAGTGTTTATCTGTTTATTCTGTTTGTGTGAGAGGGTTTTTTTCAGAGATCTCTACGCAGTTTACCTTTAGAGTAGTCATACAAGATGGGGTATACTCACATAATGCTGACAAAAAAAAATTAACTCAGCTGAAAAGGGGAAGATACTGGTCCTAGATTCCATTACGTCTCCTCTCAGTACCTAATCTTATGGTCATGAATTTTCCCACTTGTGCAAGTTTCTGTTGCTCATCAGTCACTTCTGAAAACTGTTTGGTTTCCTTACAACAGCAAAAAATAATGTAGAAAACTAGTAGATAAATTGTCTACAATTTTGATGAGTCATGTAAAAGGAACCAATTTTTTTGATAAAAGATATAAGATCACTACTGCAGTTTGCCTTTATATATAGTTTTTGTGAGATAGCTGTTTTAAGACCTATAGAACTGACAGTTCTGCAACTGAACAATTGGTAGTCCAAAATCATGTTATGTATGTTGTAAACTGACTTGTATGAAAAATAAGAATATGGAGAAGATGGCTGAACTGGTGAGTTTTCTGCTTCATGTGTATTTGCAACAGATTTATTTTGCGTAGTTTGCATGGTGTTGGTATCTTGTTCAAAAACATTCATAATCAGTCCTGTATTTATAAAATTACATTTTCTATTGATTTTACTGGCATGTCACAATACCACTGATGTAGAAGATTCTACTTTCAGTCAGTTGCAAGATTCACATTCTTAGAAATTATTAAAATGTTCTATTAGACAACTGTCTGCTACTGAAAATAAAATAGTGTTCATGCATATAAATGTAATGCCCAAAGGGAAATGTTTTGTAGAAGCCCAGATCATATCACTTCCATAATCTCACAAATCTGTCATTGCTGCCATCAGTGCTTCTGTTTTGAATCTTTCAGAAATGAAGCTATTTCTCCCTCTTTCTTTCTTTGGTTATTATTTTTGTTGTTTTAGCTAGAGGCCAAATAAAGCATTTCTATATTCAACAGTATTGAAGGTCAATCCCCAGTTCAGTTTGCAGTTGATAGATCCAGTCTGTGATTTATGTTATCAATCTTTTGTTGTCTTTTTATTGGCAGCTTCAGATTTATACCAAATCACTGACAAAAACCCATTTTGGGAAAGGCTGTGGGTGTTGTCTACCTGGACCTTAGTAAAGCTTTTGACACTGTCTCCCACAGCATTCTGCTGGAGGAACTGGCTGCTCATGGCTTGGATGAGTGTACTCTATGATGGGTTAGAAACTGGCTGGTTCACTGAGCCCAAAGAGTGGTAGTAAATGGAGTTACATCCAGCTGGCAGCCGCACACAAGTGGTGTTCCTTGGGAGCTCAGTGTTGGGGCTGCTTCTGTTCAATGTCTTTACCAACAACCTGGATGAGAGGATTGAGTGCACCCTCAGTAATTTTGCAAACACCACCAAACTGAGGGGAGAATGCTGATCTGCTTGAGGGTAGGAAGGCTCTGCAGAGGAACCTGGATAGGCTGGATCAATGGGTCAAGGTCAGTTGTATGAGGTTCCTCAAGGTCAAGTGCCAGGTCATGTACTCACGTCACAACAACTCTTTGCAATACTACAGGCTCGGGGAGGAGTGGCTGGAAAGCTGCCCAGTGGAAAAGGACCTTGGGGTGCTGGTTGACAGCTGGCTGAACATGAGCCAGCAGTGTGCTCAGGTGGCCAGGAAGGCCAACAGCATCCTGGCTTGTATCAGAAATAGTGTGGCCAGCAGGACTAGGGAAGTGATTGTCCCCCTGGACTCAGCACTGATGGAACAACACCTTGAATACTGCGTTCAGTTTTTGCCCACTCATTACACGAAAGACATGGAGGTGCTGGGGTGTGTCCAGAGAAGGGCAATGAAGCTGGTGAAGGGTCTGGAGCACAAGTCTTATGAGGAGCAGCTGAGGGAGCTGGGGTTGTTTAGCCTGGAGAAAGGGAGGCTCAGAGGGGTTCTTACTACTCTCTACAGCTACCTGAAAGGAGGTTGTAAGCAAGTGGGAGTCAGTCTCTTCTCCTAGATAACAAGTGACAGAACAAGAGGATAACACGGTCAGGTTATGCCAGGGGAGGTTTAGATTGGCTCTTAGGAAAAAAAAATCTTCACTGAAAAGGTGGTCAAGCATTGGAACAAGCTATCCAGGGAGGTGGTGGCATCACTATCCCTGGAGGTACTTAAAAAACATGTAGATGCAGCGCTTAGGGACATGGTTTAGTGATGGATTTGGCAGTCCTGGGTTAACAGCTGGACCTGATAATCTCAGAGGTCTTTTCCAACCAACATGATCCTATGATTCTGTGATTCAGTTGTTCCTTCTGAAGCAAGCTGTAAGGCATAGAAGACACTGTGTAGCACATCAAGTTAGTAAGCACTATGCATGTCTTACATCCTGTAAGCAGAGTTTCCATTTCAAGGTCACTGCCCTGAAGTTCAAAGTTATGTGTGTGCAGGCCTTTACTGGCAGATATGAAGCACTTCTGAGCTTTTAGCTGTGATTGTCTCAACTCAGTCCCAGGGCAAGTCCAGGGCTACAGCAGCAACTCCCCTTCACTTCACTGCACGTCATGACTTCTGAAGTAAGAAAACAGTGAGTATGAGCTGAAAGACAGTTTTTTGCACTTTGCTCAGTATCTCAGACTGGATGAATAAAAACCATGTTACAAGGGCACATGATACAGCCAGTCTGTTTACCTTTATAACACTAAGTCTACCAGAACAATCCTGATGACTGCTTGTAACTGAGAAAAAATATTTACAGAGTAGCTGAGTCAAGACTAGACACTTCTCATAACAAAGATGACTTTACTTTTCCATTAAAAAAACCCATAAAAAACAATGAACTATCAATCCTCATGGGTTTGATGTATCATTCTTCTTCAATCTCATGTAAAACACATGGGGGAGAGAATCCCTCCATAGAATTGGGAAAGAAGGAAAATAGAAAGACAAATAAGTTATTAGTTGTATGTTTATTTTAAAATGAAGTCTTCCTCTAAATAAACAGACCTAGAGCTACAGAATCAATATTAGGATGTGAATAATACTCTGTCAAGGCTTCCAAAAAGAAAAGTCTGTACTTTGATCTTGAGGTGCCAAGGTCAAAAAGAGGTTAATGTCCCTCACACTTCTGTTCTGTAACCAAACTGTCATTAGCAGCTTGTCTCTCTAGCCAGGACTATATGTAAGATTTTTCTGTCTAAATTTGGTAGATCAATGGAAATGCTGTAGAAGCTGTTGGAGGAACAGCTTGCTGATCTCCTGATACAGCTGTCATTTATTTCTCAAGATCTTGCAATTACAATAAGCATTGTAGTACAGACACTGTTCAATGACAAAGCTGACAGCCTTGCTGTAAAGAAAGTGGAAGATTATTTTGGAAGCTAAGAATACTGAAAGCACCCTAATAGATTTATTTGTGAACTCTGAAACAATCAATATACATCCATATTTTTTTGCTCCAGAATATCTTTCCAATCGTATTGGAAAGGAAAATAAAACTATAATCAATTCAATTTTCACAGGTGAACAGGGCACTAGTTACTGGAAATACAGACTAACTTATGCAGTATGCTAACTAAGCATAAAGTCATTGGAAGTACAAGAGGGAAGGAATATGTTGGTGTTGTTACAGAGGATTTATGTACATTGGTATTTGACTGTCAAAGTCTGTTCTGTGGCCAGTGCTCCTGTCTCTACATTTCAAGAGAAAATTTTTCCAGGAGAATAACATTAGCTTATTTTTTGCTTGTTTGTTTTTTTACTTTTAAGAAAAAGATCAAATCTTTAAAGAGAGTAATCTGTCAGTAGAGACTCTCATGTGACAGTTTTTGTATGGACTGTTGAATAATTAGTTCTGGATATTGTTGCTCTTACAAGCTCCATTTTGCAATCAAGAGGCATTTCAGTGCTCTGTATAGCTCACATTTAACCCATAGTAGTTACGTTAAAATACAAGAAATTAATAGCCTTTTCTGTTTCTCTTGCATTTCATGGAAATACAACAGCAAACCTGGAATACTACTGGCTAACTGCCACAGGTTCAAGTAGTGATGTTGTATATTAATTGGAGTCCTCACTCTTCAGGATACATAAGCACAAAAGTTTTCTTTTCTTTTCTTTTCTTTTCTTTTCTTTTCTTTTCTTTTCTTTTCTTTTCTTTTCTTTTCTTTTCTTTTCTTTTCTTTTCTTTTCTTTTCTTTTCTTTTCTTTTCTTTTCTTTTCTTTTCTTTTCTTTTCTTTTCTTTTCTTTTTTCTTTTCTTTTCTTTTCTTTTCTTTTCTTTTCTTTTCTTTTCTTTTCTTTTCTTTTCTTTTCTTTTCTTTTCTTTTCTTTTCTTTTCTTTTCTTTTCTTTTCTTTTCTTTTCTTTCCTTTTCTTTCCTTTCCTTTTCTTTTCTTTTCTTTTCTTTTCTTTTCTTTTCTTTTCTTTTCTTTTCTTTTCTTTTCTTTTCTTTTCTTTTCTTTTCTTTTCTTTTCTTTTCTTTTCTTTTCTTTTCTTTTCTTTTCTTTTCTTTTCTTTTCTTTTCTTTTCTTTTCTTTTCTTTTCTTTTCTTTTCTTTTCTCTTTTCTTTTCTTTTATTTTATTTTCTTTTATTTTATTTTATTTTATTTTATTTTATTTTATTTTATTTTATTTTATTTTCTCTTATTTTATTTTCTCTTATTTTATTTTCTCTTATTTTATTTTCTCTTATTTTCTCTTTTCAGCTGTCCTGGCTGCAGAGAGCTGCCAAGGGCTGGCTGAACAGAGTCCCCATGCTGCTAGTGCCTAACTACCCAGATGCCTCTACAGAGGCCAAGGTTCTTTGCTATGTTAAGGGCCAAGGCAGTCCCCTTGTCCTCCTCCAGGTCCTGCCTGCTGCCAAAGAATACAGAGCAAAATGCCTTGATGAGTACCACAAGGGAAGCACTCCTGTACCCTGGGTGGCACAGTGCCACCCCCCACCCTACCCCCCTGCCACTGAGCACAAGGGAGAGATACCATTTGGGAACGAGGTGTCCCCAGGGGCTCAGCCATCTTCTGCCATAGAGCAGTGGGGATGGACATGCTCTGCAGGAAGGACAGAAGCAGCCCCAGAGAATCTCAAGTACTTTACTGAAAGAGGAGGAGGGAAGAATTATACTGCCCATCTTCTGCCAATCCATCTGCCGAGTGGCCAAGTCCACTTTTGTTACCAGACGGGATGGGTGGTGGCCGTTGCTCTGCACCAACCTGCAAGAAATGCACCTGCAGAAGAACATGGCCCCAGTGAGCTGCAGTGGCCTCTAGCAATGTGTGAGAGGTGGGAACAGCCAAGAGGTCTTGCTGTAGTCAGCAACCTGGGATGTGGCCAGCAGTGCAGGATGCCAGTGCTAGGGGAGGCTGGGACATGGGGACCTCACACAAAAGCAGCTCAAGCAATCCTCACCTTTGCCTGGTCATCCACCAGTTTCTCCAGTCTGCTGGTGTGTAGTGTCATCACACGGGCAAGGGCAAATAGGCTGAAGGTGATAGATGATGCACCTTGATGCTGGGCTGAGGAAGCATCTGGTGGCAGAACAGAGACAGGAGGGACACTCACATCACTGTGTCAGCTCAGCTCCTTCAATGAAGAGTTTGATGGAGGCCATCCCTCTACTTCTTTTGGTGATCTGTGAATGGGGAAGGGGAAGAGAAAGAACTCTGTGAGACCCAGGAATCCTCTTCTCTTTCCTGCCGGCCCAGGGAGCACTACCAAGTGACCATGAAACACCCAGGTACCACCCATCAGTTGAGCAGAGAGAAGCAGCAGAAATGCTGAGGATGTGACTGGGGAGATGATGGCTGGACACAGCTGGGTGAAGCAGCACTGCTACTAGCTCTGCCCAAGAGCTGCCTGAATCCATGAGGTACCGCTTCCTAGCTCAGTAGCAGTGTTGCTGCATAGGACTACTCTTGGAGCATCCCCCCAGGGTGAACATTGACCCGCACAGACTGAACTACCAGGCAGGGCTTACTCACACAATGTGCTGACCCACAGCCTCTTTGCTACCTGCGAGGTGCAGAAAGAGAGCAGAAAGAGCCTGAGGCCCTGCTGTTCCCCAGCCTGTGGGCAAAGGTGGGCATCTGCACAGCCTTGCCCTATGGGGATGGCCATAGAGACAGGACAAAGTCTTGTGGGCCAGGATAGAGGCACTGCTCATCCCTGCAGTGAGACGGGGCAACTGGAAAGTAACAATGCAGGAACTGCAGGGCTAGACCAGGACAAGTGAGTTGGTGTGCTTGCTGCCTTCCCCCTCTTCCTTTGGATCCCCTTCCCTCTGGTCAGCATCTTCAGCTGGTCCAGGGCCAGGCAGAGCTGGGGCCCACAGGTGCTGCCATGTCTGCAGAGAGGAGCAGTAAACTCGGGGTGACATCCTTGGGAGCACCCAGGTCATCCTGCGTGGCAGAGCCATGTCCCCTGCACAGAGGCCCAGGAAGTGGCTGCCAGGCTGTGGGGGCAGCCACCAGCCATGGGCATTGCACTGGGGCAAACGCTGGCTGCTACCAGCTTGGTACCAGCTACAGTACACCTGCCATAGGTATGGACATGGGTGCATCCAGCACTAGGGTCAGGGGCCCTTGAGCTGATCCTTGTGTGTTCCTGCCCTGATGCCAGGGCCAGGACTTGGGAGGAAAGGCAGCTGGGGTCCGTGGGCCTTACTTGAACTTGTCAATGACCAAGGCATTCCTGAAGAGGAGGTCTCTCTTCCTTGTTGCGCTGCCCTGGGTTGTCTGCATGCCCTTGTGGAGCAGCGTCTTGGGGGATGCTGGGATGCGTATGCACTGCTGGTCATCCCTGCAGAGCAAGCAACATAGCGCATGTGAGAGGCAGATGCTGTGAGGCCTGGCTGTGCCAGTGTGTCTCCAAGCCATGGGGCAACCCCACCTGGAGCCACAGCAGTAGTTCACCTGGCTCATTCTGCCAAGGACAGGAACAGCATTGCATGGGGCACTGACGGGGTTCAGGATACTGTCCAGACAGTCTGAGTGAGGCTGTGAATGTGGGGACCCAGTGCTGGGCAGTACTGCTTGGCAAAAAACTCAGTCTCCCCAGGGGGAGAGTCAGCACAGCACCATCCCTGCAGACACTGCGGCTATTGCGTAGGCAGTGCTGGGTCAACACAGCTCCCCATTCTGACCCCAACAATTGTGCTGTGAGCTGGGGGTGGGGGTGGAGGTCACTGAGGAGCTCTCCCCAGTTTGACCATGGTGGTTTCATACTGGGGACTTCAGATCTGGTCCCAGTTCTGAGCAGAGGGGAATGTCATGTCCCTCCATCTGCTGGTAAAGCTTTGCCTAGTGCAGCGCAAGGTACCACTCACCACTTTTGGTGGTGGCAGTTGCACCTTGCTGGTTTTTGTTCAGCTTGGTGTCTGCCAGGACCTCCAAGACCTTTTCTGCCAAGCTGCTTTACAGCAGCTTTATCAAGGCAGTTTTTGTCACAAGTACATGTGGATGTTTCCCTGGATACTTCATGCCCATGCCATCCGCAGCTGGTTCCATCCTCTTTCTGCAGGTCTCCCTGTGCCACTGCTGTGAGGTTTAGAGGGGCATATTTTCTACAGCCAAAGCAGTGGTCAAAGTTGAAAGGCTCTCTTTTGTGTAGGAGACAGGGAAAATGAGGATGAACCTTGACAACAAAGTGCAGAGACAGAGTTTCCACAGAACAGCAAGTGATAGCATTATTTACAAAATAGTATGTTTAAAAAAAACCAAAACCAAAACCAAACATCCAAAGAAAGCAGAGGTATAAGGAGTACAGATAAAAAGAGAACAGGTCAGCAAAAGTGGTTCTTCAATGGCCTTTGCTCTGTATTTTTCAACTTCTAAATATTGAAACGGCTCTCTTGTCCTAAATACTAGTGAGAAATTACTTCTGCACATGAATTAACAATATCACCTGGACAAAAATATTAGATAGGACCTTTCGTTAGTGTATCTGTTAAATTTCATTGTTTCCAGACAGAATGGCATATATATTAGGAAACATACATCCTAATAATTCTTTTCAAGAAGTATAGTAATTTTACAGATGAAGATTAGAAATACTTTTTCCCTCTACTCCTACCTCCTTTGCAGAAGTAGAATCACTAATACATAACTCTTGTCTATCCTAAAGACGTGTGCTACTGCTTCAAATGGAACAGACAGACAGGCAGATGCTTAACAGCAACAAATCCATTTGGTAAAGAAAGGACCCAACAGTCAGAAAGGATTCTGATTTTCCAACACACACACACACACACAAAAAAAAAAAGGATTTCAGAGGCTACATTGTGGGATATACCAAATGGAGCAAATTTTCAGAAAGTTTCTTGCAAAGTGCCTCTTCAGAAAGTGTCATCTAGAAACCAGTTATATGTAACCTGTTCCAAGAGGCAAGCCAGGATTACTGCCTACCTTGGCAAGTTATATCAATGTTCTCAACTGGGGCAATTGGGAGTTAAGAAGACTTAAAAATTTTTAGACATGAAAACTTCAGAGCACTTAAAGTTTTAGATTTAAGCCAACATCAAATATTTTTTTTTATACTTGGGCACGGGTGCCAAGTATAAAATGTGTACATTTGCCAAATTCTATATAAAAATGTAGGCATGAGACTGCTTATGAAGAATTAATTCTTTATAAATAGAAATAAAAGCTCTCTTTTGAAACCTTTTAATGCCTGTACAACTTTTAAAGGTTCTTAGTTTGAAGTGTTTGTCATCTTTCAATTTGACAGTAATCTACTTGATAGGTTGAAGTCTTTGCTAGACATATTGTGTAGGATCTAGTTTGCCTGCTTTAGACTGCAGCAATAGAACTGCCTGGAATTTACAAGATTTCACAAAGTTAGAGAATATCACACAGTACTTGCGAGACAGCTGTAGACTTTGTAGTATTAGTAGTTAATCTAAGTTCAGCAGTGTAATTCAGTGTGAAAAGCTGATATCAACATTTAACACTTATTACAGAAATCTAGATATAAGTTTGGTATTCAAAAGCTCCAATTATAAGCAAAGTCCATGTCACTGTCACTGGACTTTAGTTGATAATAATAAAGCACAAAAAATTCTGCTGTCATTTCACCTTCAGAGTATGTTCCCATGCTATCATGCAGCATAAAATACAGAGATACTCAGCTGAACAAATATAAAGGAGACAACTGTTTCAGCAGAGTTGTTTAGCCATATTAGGTACGCTGGTGTGTCTTGTATGGTTTCTGACGTGCTTCAGAAAGGAGTATGTGTCATTTCTGCCAGTTCTGTCAGAGTCCTCAAAATGGCAGTAGACACTTTTCTTTTGTAGCCCAAGGATAAGTTTGCCATTAGTTATAAAAGGGCACAGGCTTCTTGTTGATCTGGAAGTCTCAGGACTTCATGGCTTGTTTTGGCCTGCGGTGATTTTATCTTGTTTTAGGTGTGATCATTTTCTAATGATCAATTGTCTTGGTCATAAAAGCTATTATGTATAACAGCTATTTTAAACCAACTAAGATTTAATATTTTAGCAGTTGCAAGTATACCACAGGATACCGAAATACCATATTGAACTTATATACTAGAAAGAAAAGGCTGCAAAAAGTTTTGCCATGAACACATGAGGTCTCTTTTTTTTTGAATCTTTTTTCCCCTCTATTTTGTTTTACTCTGATAGCAGAGATAGTTGTGCTTTATTATCATTACCCTTATCAACTAAAATGATCCTGTACCTAAAGGGCACACTTAAAAGTCTTTTGTCATGGAGTATAATAAAATATCATTGGACCATTTTGCCTGCTTTTTATGAAGTGTTATATATGCATAGTTTCTGGAATTAACCAGTGAATATACTTACTGTTTTTTATTTATTTGTTGCATTAGTATGAAGTGCTGAAGTTCATTTTTCTTGTGTTTTTATTTCGATCAGATTAATGCAACAGCTCAAACTTCTAACAAATGCTGATAATTTCTCTTAGATGGAAACTGATGCAAAACTTTGATTTTTCTGGGTGTTGAAATGTGTTGGATTTAGTATTTGAAAGTGAGGCCTGAGGACCCTTCACCTTACAAAGCAGTTTTTGCCTCAGAGGGCAGTGGCCCAGGGGAAATAGTAACTCTTCCTTTCTTTCTTACCTATACATGTGCGCAGTGAAAGAGTGGAGTGTGGGCACAGCCTGAGCTGACCTAAGCACAACGGGAAAAGAATATAATTTGCTATGAGTCAGGCAAATTCTTGCCTCCTGATAAAAGCTGCTCTCTGGAGTAGAACTCCATTATGTCTTTCTGAGGCATGATTCTTCCTCAAAACTACTTAAATGAGAATGACATAAATCTATACATTCTTTACATTCTTTCGCAAGCAAACACACTTTTACTTCTTTGCTGAACAACAAGAAGAGCTTAAGGCTTTGCAAGTCAGACTCCTCTTTAAAACAGAAATGATATAAACTCACATAACCTCCTACAGGTTGATTTATCAGCTGTGCACAACTCCTCAGTACTTCTGTACAAATTATAAGAATCAACATCCTTGTTTCATTATAACGTCACCAAGACTTTTAAGCTATGGATGTAAGCAGCCAGAAAGGTGACCTGTTTAGAAGGGGAAAGTTACTGAACAGAAGAAAATGCTGAAATACTGACAGAGAAAATGCCTGCCAGCCTGGGAAGTAGGCCTGTGAACCAGAACCATCCTTGAAAAGTGCAGCTGGCATCTTTGAAAGACAGCTGGGTACCTAGAAACCGGAGACATCCTGGGATGTCATCAATAAGTGTAAATAGAAGGAACTTCTATAAGGGCAACTTACCTTGTGAAAAGGGGAAAAATAGTCTGGAAAAGAGGGAAAACATCCAAAGAAAGTAAGAGTCTGTACCTGCTGGTAACTGCAAGAACAGGAAAAAAGAGCCTGGAAAACATAAAAATTGGTCTGAGAGAATAGAAAATAATCCATTCACCATCGCAGGTGAAAAACAGAAATTAAAAGCATGTATTTGCTGCTGGAAGTCATGCTGTTCAATGCCCTTTTATGTCTCTGTGATATAAGAATGACTTAATTTTTGCCCAAAATGGACGACTTCTCTCTGAGAACATGCTGCACATACTGTAATAAAGTGCAGAAATGTAGAAGGTAAACTCCTCTGTGCCGATGAGTGTTATGGAGTCTTGTGAACCCAGGGTTGGGTCTCTCTGCACCCACAGGCCAGGTAACCCCAGACAAGGGGTAGCCAAAGCTATGTAGCCAAAGCCAAATGTTTCGGCACTCCTGAGTAAGGCCACACTTGTCTATGGAGCTGGGGCAGCAAGATCTGAGACAAAACCTCTGATGATTCAGACATGATAATTTTCCTTTGTGCTACTGTGAAGATTAGCAGAGCTGGGAGCAGTGACTACTCCTGCCCTTAGGCATAGCCATAGCCCACATGTTATAATGTCATGAAGGCAGTTGTATTGGGTTTTCAGGGCTTTGGACTAGAAAATAGAGCATATTCCACTTTCTGTTTTCCTCTGCTCAAAGAATTACACTATTTTGACAATACTAACATCTGGGTTTCACCTTTGGCCTTATCCAAGTCCATGGTATTCTAAAAACACTACCTCTCCACTCAGAACAGGCCCACATTGCATAGTACAAATTAATGCAGACATCTAACCTAGCTCTAAATGAGTATGGATGTGTTGAAAATAATTTCAACAGGGAAACAATAGTAGCATTAAAGACTGTAATATCCACTATTTTGGAGTCTGCTGAAACCTTAGTAATTTCAAGAGTATACTGAAAAATATTTGAGAGTGGTATGATACAAGCTTTACATGCCTATGTTGTAGACATGTATGTGATGGGCAGCCCAAAACTTCCTACCAGGTAGATGGAAAGAAATAAGAAAATGTAGGGCAACTATTTTAAAGACTTAGTTCAGACAGCTATGTCACGATTAAAAGACCCTTGCTGTAAAAGTTATTTTTCTGCAGATGGGGAAACTTAAGATGGCTAGTTTAGCAGTAGAGATTTGCATCTTAAAGATGATTTCCACTGCAGACATGTTTTTGGGTTATTTCCTTATCTGTACCTACACAGACATATATACTGGCAAAACAAGCATAATTCTGTTCTATTTCCAACTTGGCAAAGAAAGTCAGAGTGCTAGCTTAAAGAAATCGGTGGTATATTTAACCTGAAGAAAGAACTGACAGATAATTAAGATTAATGAATGTTGAGCCTTTCAGATTATTGCTAATCCATTCTCACAGATGGAATGGGTTTGTCCAAATTATGAATTATATGTTCAGAAATTTGATCAAACTTGCTTCTGGGCCTTGGCTTCAGAAAGAAACATTGTGAAGCCAGATTATTTACCACATTAAGGATTTTATTGCTTCACCAACAAAGTGCTTGTGGTGTAAACAGTTCTAAGGATGCATTTAAAGTGGAGTTGTCAAGAGTGTTCCAGATTGTTCTGACTCTCTTATGATATAAAGAAGTAAAATTTGCATTGACTTCCAGAGACAAGTTTAAGCCAATAGTAAGTACTTAAAATTCTCAGCATTAAGATATGATAAGTGTTAAAAATTAAGAGTTCAATCTAAAATGAGATTTCCTTGAGAGATACTATAATTTGAATTTTACACCTTTCAGTTATTTCTAAAATTCAGTTGAATTATTCTTTGCACATTTATTATCAATCTTATAATGAAGTCATGGGAACAGATTAATCTCCACAAATTCAAATGCTTTCCACCTCACTTTAGTATTGAATAGCATTTGGCTATCTAAGCCTAGACCTGTACTTGTACTTGTAAGGTAAAGGAAGTCATGTTCTCCAACTATAAGACTAAATGGTATAAAAAGGCTCAGTCCACAACAGTTTAGGATAAATATTTCCTCCCCTACAAACAAGCAGCCCTACTGTCTGAAAACAGTGACTATATCAGTCATTGTCAGTGAAAAGATTAGTTGAAATAAGGTAAAACTCTAGGAACAACAACAAAAAATGTTAAACCAAACAGGGTTGTTTCTGTCAATTATAACATTACCATCTATGAAAAGACTTGACTTTACTTCAATGTTCAGTCATCTGTGTATGAACATGAGACCCTGCATGCTGTAGAGGTTGCACTCTGGTCATGCTTAAAGGCTGAATTTACATGCTTACAGTATTTGAATGATGTCTGTGGGCTGACATGTACATAACACAGACATACCAGGGGAACTTTCCCCATTAAGTCAAGCTTATGATATATATGATTTGAAAAACTTACACAGAAAGACCGTACTATAAGACTACATATATGAGTGTAGGAGACCATACTGAATCCCATGATTCTCTGGCTGGATCTCCACCCCTACCTGAAATTCAAATTAGCCAAATTATTTTAGTAATCAACAGTCTCCTCTGCCTATGCTTGCATTTTGGATGGTAAAAACTTTTTAACAAGGACTGTATTTGTTTTGTCCTTTAAAAGGTGAGTTTCAGGTAAATAAAAAGAATTTGAATTACTAAAGAGAATTTTAGACCAAATCTACTGCCAAACACATGCTTTATAATAATCATGAAAAAGATCAAAAAGACAATCCCATCCCATGGATGTTCAAGCAAATAACAGAACACTCATCCTGCTACTATAAAACTTACTACATGAAGTTAAAATCAATCCATAATTATCAGATTAATATGAATTTTTTAGGATATTTAAATACCATTTGAGAAAAGCTTTCCATAATTAATATTAATACTTGTTATTTTTGCTATTATCTTTTACGTGTTAAGCCTAGGGTCTATGGTCAACCCATCCAATTATTTCTTATGATTTATAACACTGATCTTAATTTTACTTTATAGCTCAGTAACAACCTCTAATATTCAAATATTCATAATGCATTAGAAACAAAATGCATGCACATTCTTTTTTGCGTTTGATTTTTATACCAAAAAATACTTCTGTCAGCAGGAAAGATGTTTTATTTAAGCTTTCATCTCTCCTGAGTGTGCTTCTCAAAAGAGAAGAATGGGTTACTTATTATTTGAAAGACGAAGTTGGTATTGGAAGACTTGCCTATTAGTCCTTCTTTCAGCTTCTATATGGCAATAAAAATTACTTCTAATGCCTTTGATGTTTCTCTGTGTAGTTTCAGTATCTTTGTTACTTTAGGGAATATCTTCCTAGCTGCATGCAAACTATTTAGTTATATGCAGAGAAAGGTAATCTGATTTGCCTTTGGTAATCTTTCCCTTTAAGCTTCCAGGCATAAATTATTTTGATAGGGTTAACTGCCTTTCACTTAAAGAAAATATTTCGCTGTGATGCTTTGTTTCACACAGTATATTACAGCACAAATTATTTAGCCTATTCAATGAAGTTATCACAGCATGCTATAAAAAATAAATATATTCAAAATAAAAATCTAGCCCCCCCTTTAAACAGATTTCAGATTCTAACTTAATAATGTAGGCAATTCTGCATCATTAAATGGATGACTGAATAGCTACATATTTAAAAGAATCTTAAATTCAGAATGTGATATTCATAACTACAGATTTGGTAGGAGATCATTCTACAAATTAGGCTAATGGAGTAGTAAAAGTGAATACCTTCTCTTCAGAGAAGTCTAAATCGGTATTATTAATGGGGAAAAAAAAAAAAAAAGTACCAACTTGCAGTGAAGGGAAAAAGTTTAGGGTCCTCACAACAGGATAGGCTATGCCTAATAAATATACACAGTTAATTATTAAAATAAAGAAGAAAAATATTGGGTCTGAATTTCTTAACATATGCTAGCATCCCTTAATTTCAACAATCTAATAAACAAATAAGCTTTAAAAATTGTAGTAAATATATTTTATAAATTAGCACATTTATTCCTGTCAAATAATCAGTAATTTTTGTGATGTAATGTGTTTTAGTAGAGGGAAAGATTGTACAGATAATGAACATTCTGCAATGGAAGATTTTTTAAAGTTTGAGGAATTTACTCTTTCTTTCCCTACTAAAATGCTGGAAAATAAACTATGCGAGTTATTTAATTCTCTTGAAAAACAGGGCATGCCAAGTGACTAAGGGTATAAAAAAATGTTTCAGATGTCATGGTAGATTTTTTGAAACAGCAAGTATTAATCCACACTCCAAAACTATCTAAAAAAACCCTGTGCTTATGGGGAATAGTGTATACTGCCATAACCTGCAGGTGAGATTTGCTGTGAATGGAGTCAGCACACAGTGTCACAACAGTATCAGGAACAGAGAGAAAAAAATTCTGTGTTGGCAACAGACTGGATAGCTAACTCACTTGTATCTTCCACTGCAGAAAGCTTGCTAGAAAATACCTTTTCAGAACAATGGTTTGGGTGAAATCTGTCTTCCTTGTTTTTAAGGTCTGGTGATAGGAGGAAAACTTCAGGATAAGGTAATTCTTTCCATTAACTATAAAATATATTATTTCCTTATGTAGAACTCATCTCTAGCATGAAAAAGGGCCTCTTCCAAATTTCAAGAATAAATTGATGTTATTACTCATAGCAGTGACTATTCTTCAAACTGGTCAGTGAATTCCAGTGACGTACTTCCAAAACCGCTCCGAAATAATCTTACCTGGCCTCCACTTCAGTCTTACCAAGTGTGTGCTCCAACTGGTGTATATATTCCTATTACAAAGAAAACAGTTGACTGCCTCATCCACAAAAACTGCAACCACACTTGGTCTTTTGGGGCTTAATCTGTAATTTTTAAGCTGTCTCTTAGAATTTAGAACAGGGAAGAATTTATTTTTTAAAAAATATTTTCCTCGTTTTGGCATATCTGAAGAAAAAAAGTCTTTATTTTGGGTTGAAGTGTGTCATCTTGCCTTCAGTGCTTCAGACATTGTACTTTCCTAAGTAGCAGGAAATCTGATGTTTGATTCACCATGGCTTACTTTAGTCTTTCAAATCTGCCTGACACTGCTTGACACTAATTATCTGGTTGGGGAATATGTTATCTAGTCACTGAGAATTTTCGGTATCTTACTACATTTAATTGTTTTCCATTAGAAAAATTAAAATGTGTCCTGCTGACATTAAGACCATTATACCTTTGACCTCAGCTTATCAGGATTTGGTTAAAATCCACAAACTACAACTGTGGAAAATGTATATCTACCAATAACAAGACAGATCAAGTAATTATTTTTTCTTTCCAACATGGGATTGAGAATCTGAGTTGGTTGGTTTTTTGTTGGGTTTTGGGTGGGGTTTTTTTTGTTTGTTTGTTTGTTTGTTTGTTTTTTTGTTGTTCATATGAATATTTCAACAGTATGGACATATAACTTGTTAAGCTAAATAGTAACAGTGCACAGAGATACTTCCAGTGTTTAGTACTCAAAGATATTTCTCTGTGAAACTCTTCAGGACTACAGCTAACAGCATGCAGTCCTATGATTTAGGCCACTCTTTTTTAGTACAAGATTGATGTACTAATCCATTTAAAACTCAAAGCTACTGACAACCTACCAAAAGCAACAAGTCTCATCCTGCTCCCATGAAAATTCTCCAGAAACTCTGTAAGACTTCTTTTATTATTAGCTGGTCCTCAAGTAACACCCACACTCATTCTTGTTACTGTGCAGTAGCACTTGCTCCAGGATCTTCTGGACGTGCTTTCCCTGTCAACCCACATTTCCAACTCCTAAGTAATTTGGGTTCTTCACCAGCTAGCTGCTAGGTACTTCTCACTTCTTTTTTATCACTTGTTAAAAATACTAAGTTCCTTCAGTCCCTTCTGTTGCTGGCACTTTCCCCTTTCTTCCTTTCCATCCTTGTCACATCTGCCTAAATTTATCATCACTATGACAGTGCAAAAGGCCTTACTTTGAAAGGCTCAGCTAGTGGACATACTGCAACATTTTCCATTAATCTCTACCAATCAACTACTATCTGTCTCCAGGATCATAATTTACTTTTTTTTCCCCTTCTTTGTCTCCTTTTTCTCCATCCTACTGAGACTACTCAACATTTACTATGTTAAATCCTGAGACAATGCATTCTAAAAGTATCATGTAAGATGAAGATATGCGTGGAGCTGGATCTGAAATATTAACTTTAGATACAGTTGATCACCAGTTACCCAAGCGTGAGCGTAGACTACTAGAAAAATGGCTTCATTCCCTCTCCTCCCTCATTGCATACTTCCTCTGCTTTCTCAGCAATTACGAGGTCAAATGGTGATCAGGGTATGTATCCCAAGACACATTAATGCAAAACCTGCAGTTACTTATCAAGCAAATCAATTCCCTCTTGCTCCTCTAAAGGCCATCCAGATACACAAATGGGCATTGCAAGGGCACTGTGAGCGTGGAGCTGGGGACAGAAGGGCACAACAGGAGTGTCTCTTTCAGCAGCAACCTGCTGAATTAAAGCAAAAAAAGCTTACTGTGAATCTTTTTGTTTGTAAACCTACCGGTTTTAACAGTTTCATCACAATGACCTCACTCATTTAAGTACACAAGCCCAGAGATTTCATACATGAGTAGTCTTACTGAGTAATGTGCTGTTAATTGTTATTTTCATTTCACTGACAAGGAATGTAGGATCCAAATTACCTCCATACTGTATATTGAACAATAATTCAAAATTGCTTTTTAATGTCTGCCTGTCAAATCAAGAGAAGAAATTAAAGAATCAAAGAATTATAGAATGGTATGGGTTGAAAAGGACCTCAAAGACCATCTAGTTCCAACCTGCTTGCCATAGGCAGGGACACCTTCCCCTAGACCAGGTTGCTCTGAGCCCCATTCAGGCTGGCCTTGAACACTTCCAGGGTTGGAGCACCCACAACTTTTCTGAGCCACTTGTTCCCGTGTTTCACCATCCTCACAGTGAAGAATTTCTTTCTAATATCTAATCTCTACCTAACTTCTTTTTTGGTTTAAGACTGTTACCCCTTGTCCTAGCACTACACTGCATAAGGAGTCCCTCCCCATCTTTTCTATAAGTTCTCTAAGTACCGTAAGGCTGCTATATAGTCTCCTTGGAGCTTTCTCTTCTCTAGGCTGAATAATCCCAATTCTCTCAGTCTGTATTCATAGAGGAGGGTGTTTCAGCCCCCTGTTCATTTGTGGCCCTCCTCTGGACCCACTCAAGCAGGTCTGCGCCTTTCTTATGCTGGGTGCCCCAAAACTGAACACAGTACTCTGGATGGGGTCTCATGAGAGCAGTGTAGAACAGAACCACCTCCACTGACCTTCTGGACTCCTTGGGATGCAGTCTAGGATGCGATTCGCCTTCTGGGCTGCAAGTGTACATCACCAGCTCATATTCAGTTTTTCATCCACAAATACCAAGTCCATCTCTGCAGGGCTGCTCTCAGCCCATTCATCGCCCAGCTTGATCTTCTAATGGACCCTCTTACATTTAAATAAGTTGACAAAATTATGTACATACCAAGTTTAAACAGGTCATTCTCCACATTTGATTAGCTATAATGTACTATCCACTCATAGTTTCTTTTGGGTACTCCAAATTACTCATGTTTAAAAAAAAAAAGAAAAGTTTGAAAGTATTTTTTATGAAGTATATTTGTTTCACCTTTAACAATCTAAATGTCAGGAGTCTGCTCCAGACATATAGGCTTGATTTCTAATTTTTTTTTTTTAAAAAAGGCAAAAAAAAAAAGAGGTGTGCAAAGTGCTTCAGCATACCTTAGACACTTTTCCGGAGGACTGAATGCATTCTTTTTCTTGGAAATTCTATTTTTCCTTCCTGGTTATAGAGAAGACCTAGGCAGATTAGTCCAAAACCTAAGTTTTAGATTGCTGAAAGTGATAGAGAGAAGTATCTCCACTCAACATATTCAATTTTTGTTAAAGGAATCTCCAGAGGTTGTTTGACAGTTCAACATTTGTCTCATGATCTCTATTTTGAAGATAATTATTTCACAGATATTTCCTATGATTTCTGTGTTACTAATCAAGCCAGGGAATTGCATTTTTTAAGAAAAACTTATCACATAATTTTCAAGCTATTTATGTCTTTAAAAATTGATATTTTTCTTAGAGACCAAATAGCAGAATAGTCTCTTTTCTTTGCTTTTCATAGACTTGAAGGTATCATATGAAATGGTTTACATTAAAATGAACTAGTTCAGTATCTACAGGTGAAAAATGATTGGCAATATAATTTTCACTGTCAGTAAGTAAGGTCAAGAAAACAATAAAGTAACATCATAGGATATAGTGACATGGCCATGTCAGGTCTTGTCTTCTCTAAAATTGCATTTAAATACCTTCAAAACACAATTGTGCATGAGAAAGTTATAACATCAGGACAGTTTTGGGTTTTATTCTATGCTATTTCATGCACTGTCCTTTGAATTTCCTTTGACAAACTACACTAGCAGAATGCTGTTCTTCCCATAAATTGTTTAACCAAACATTTTTGCTCTAGATTTTGTCACATATAGAAGTAACTGGCAACTGGACAAAGATCTCATCTTTTTAATGATAATGGTAATAAAATCTAATTCAATCCTTGTATTTAAAATTATATGTATAAGTATTTGAAGGCTGTAAGAAAAGGAGTACATGTTACAAAATTTCAAGTTTTGTAACAAGATGCGCTCTTCTTCCTAGTAAAATCATAAGTTAGAATGACAAAACACATGTAAACTTGGAAATATTTAAAGTTGCCAAATATATTTTAGTAGAATATTAATGGGAAATACTTACCATGCTTTGGGGTTTTTCATTCACATAATTTTTTTATTTAATAGGAATTTTTCATTTTCAAGGATTTCTGAAGTAGCTGCCAAAAATGCTCTTTTATAGGTTGCCTAACTGTTCAACTGCCATGCTGTATATTCATGGAGATCTCCGTTATCTAAATGTCTTTAGATTAGGAACTCCAAAGTTTCTAAACTCCCACAGCCAATTGGATCCCCTCTTTTTTGGCTCTATGCTAAGACAGTTTCTGAACTCTTAATTAAAAAGGCAGTCTTAAAGCTATCTGACCTGTACTCTGGGAAAAAGTAAATAATGGGATACCCAGTTTCCAGGTTCCAGGCTTTCAGCTTTGTTTTACAATGTCTGTGATTTATACATCCTCTGGGAATAGTTCAGCTCCCTAGAGAAGCTTCAGTAAACCAGATTTCCAGATATTCTGAGACCCACAGCTGCATCTATGGTGAGAACTGAGAAAAAACAGACTCTATTAATGCAGCAATTAGAGGTAAGCAGACATAAAATTCTCAAAAGTCACACAAACTCCCGTCCCTGGTTACTAATACTTCCCAAGCAGCTGTCTGTGCTGTAGTGTGGCAAGTGGGTCAGGAATTCCAATGAGCCTGTATTATCTAAGAAATATCCTCAATATTTTCAAATAAAATGCTGTATAGCTGTAGTTCCAAAAATATTTTCAGATTCTATTCTGTGTTTTAAAAGGTTTTAAAAAAAGTAAAATTGAACAAACCCCCACATGATTTATGTGTAAATACAGTTGGATTTCCTAGGGATGGCAGATCTCGGCTCAGAAAGGTTCTAAGAGTTTGAGAGCACAAACTGTTAAGTGTGTTAAGTCACTGGTTTTGTCTCTTGGGCTATAAACAAGGTTGGTGTCAAAGGCCATATTTTCTGTCTTTCTTGCCTTTTCTATCCTTGAGAGAGTTTGCCTGTGCTGTTCTTAAAATATTAAGCTCTGTTTTTAACATGTTGGATCCAACAGGGTTATTTCCACTGACTATTTTTCTGTTTCTTTCTGAAGGAATGTTTTCCATCTGTAAATGCATCTGGAAAGACAATTAAGGTTTATACAGGAGACAATGAATTTAAAGGGAATGTGAAAAGGAAAAAATGTAATCTAAAAAATATATTAATTCCAACTACTTTCAGAACCTCTGCTCTTTCTTGTAAGAAAAAAAAAATATTTTGAAGAAGTTTAATGAAGGTTTATGGCTGAGGCTAAAGCAGTTGATAAACTGATAGATCTCTTATTACTCTTGTTAAAAGGGAAAAACCCGTGTATAAATCTCAAGGATCTTCAGGCAGCTGGAGGTTAGATGGCAGAAGTTACAGTATGTGAGATGGCAGTAAATCTCTATATTTAGCCAACTTCACTGAGTGACTTACAAAAACAGTCCAAAAAGCTTAGAATATGATTCAGCTGACCAGACAGGATGAAGTAGATTCTTTTGTCAACACACATACATGAATCTAGTGCCGTTTGAGAAGCCTGAGTGCTCTGCCTGTCTCCCATTTGCTGTGACACACCAAAAGGTTGTGCTGCCATTCAGCAAGACCTGGATAAGCTGGATAAGATTTGGGCAGAGAGGAACCTAATCAGGTTCAGTAAGGGCAAGTGTAGGGTCCTGCACCTAGGGAAGAATAACCCCATGCACCACTATAGGCTAGGCTGACCTGCTGGAAGGCAGCTCGGTGGAGAAGGACCTGGCAGTTCAGGAGGACAGCAAGTCCCTTGTGGGCCAGCAGTGTGCCCTTGTGGCCAAGAAGACCAGTGGGGTCCTGGGGTGCATTAGGAGGAGCATGGCCAGCAGGTGTAGGGAGGTGATCCTGCCCCTCTACTCTGCCCTGGTGAGGCTGCATCTGGAGTGCTGAGTCCATTTCTGGGCTCCCCAGTTCAAGAGAGACAGGGTTCTGCGGAGGACTATAACCTCTTAGGGGACTGGAACATCTCCCTGATGAGGACAGGCTGAGAGAGCCGGGCCTGTTTAGCCTGGAGAAGGGAAGACTGAGAGGGGATCTTACCAATGCATACAAATATCTTAAGGCCAAGTGTCAGGAGGACGGGGCCAGGCTCTTTTCAGTGGTGCCCCGCGACAGAACAAGTGACAACCGGCACAAACTGCAACACAGGAATTTCCATCTGAATATGAAGAAGAACTTCTTTACCTTGAGGGTGACAGAGCACTGAAACAGGCTGCCCAGAGAGGTTGTGGAGTCTCCTTCTCTGGAGATACTCAAAACCTGTCTGGACGTGATCTGGTGCAACCTGCTCTAGGTGAACCTGCTTTAGCAGAGAGAGCAGGGGGGAAGACAATTTCCAAAGTCCCTTCCAACCCTGACCATTCTGTGATTTTTTTATTCCAGAAGGGCCTGAACATCTCATAGGTTGCATGTCATCTTTATCAACTTCATCAAAATGTCTGAGACACCTCAGCGTGTTTCAAATGCTTGTATGGAGTTGGGTCCTCAGTGTATACTTTACAGTAAGCTGAATTTCTCTCCAGATTACACTGGTAGTATTGACTATGGCCAAGATTTATCAAGTAAACACATCTTCAGTGGTATTTTTAGGTGTTATGAGGTACCTACTAGTCAGCTACCCCCTTAATAACCAAGTCCTGTTTTATAAATGCCAGGTTCACAGAAGTGTCTTGAGTACTCTACATGATCTTAAAGAGCATGGACATCTACATTTAGACAACTGTAGCCCAAGACTGCAGTCAATTGACTTAAAATGGACATTAGGCCCTTAGTTCAAAAGTTCACACCTACTGTTAGACATTTACGTTTAGTTATCTTAATTTGAAGGTAAGTCCACCTATCGTATTTTTTTCTTTATAAGTACAGTTTTATTGGCAGCAGATATTTTGAAACTTATTAGCTATTTTCTGCTGTTTTCAGCTAAAAGTGAAAATCAACCATAATTGTGGACATGGTCACACTAAGCATTCAATACCTGCAGAAGAAACAAGAGCTTCAGAATTTTACACTAATAATCTTCAGCTGTAATGACCAAACTGAAAATTTTAAACAATATACATAATACTGTATAAACTTGCAACACATTTACTGTTATACAGTACACTTTCAAAGATGACTGCCTTGCATAGATTCATCAGGGCAATACTATTTAAAATTATACTATATGCAAGTAAACCCAAATCTAAAATAGTCAAACATATAAAACAAAATTAATTTGAGAGACCTCTGACCATCCCTTAAGTGCAGGACAAGATAAATGATGGCATGTGTCATTAGAAAAACCTCAGCAGCTGCAATATTTTGCTATCACTTACTTGATAGAATCAGACCACGAATCAAAACCTGTAATATCAACGTTGTTGATATTCAGATAACTGCATCTGAAATCTTCCCTGCCTTTGATAAGTTATACTTACCACAAGGAACATATAATGGCAAACATTTTACTTCATACACCATCGTATCTCACAGATTTAGCATTGCTAGGTATTTGACCTATAATATGAAGATTCCAGTAAAATTTTGTCTGCAAACAAAATGCTTACTAACACCTAATCTTTCTCACTGGAGTGTGCTAGCCATGTATAACAGTCATGGTATCTAATTCATAATTCCAAGTTGTTCCATGGAGAACTTCTTTTCTCTAGCTTTGGCCACTGTGGTCACTGTTTTGCACCATCCATGTATTCGGTGTTTGGGTTTTTTTTTGGGTTTTTTTTTTTGTTTGTTTGTTTTTTGTTTTTTTGGGTTTTTTGGGGGGTTTTTTTTGTTTTTTTTTTTTTATTGAAAATTTTAATTTTCTGTTTACTATTAGGAAGCTAGTGATTCAACATAGTGTTTGTCACTTCTAATCTTTAATAATGTTATGAACTTTCTATTCCTTGCAGTATGGTGTGGTTTTGGCATTTTTTTCTCATACTGGTAATAGAATATATTCTTTAAGAATGGATTCAGGAAAACATCTTGCTTTTTGAATTAAATATTAGGTGTTGAATGCAACGGGATATATGATTGTCTTGTTCATCTTTGTTATATGTGCTAAAAAGTTCTGTAGCAAATTGATATTTATATATTTTTTTAACGGGGCTTTATTATTATTATCGTTATTACCATTACACAATCATATGAATTTCAGGGTGCATTTCCAAACTGATAGAAAATTCTCAGCTTTCCTAGTCGCTTTCTTTCCATGTAAGATAACATGCAAATTATGAGTGTGAATCCTCTTGTGAACAAGGTGAATACCTGGGTTGCATCTCTTTCAGTGTTCAGCCTTTTCTGTGTGAAAATATCAGGAATTTGACCATTTGATAAAGTCTCATTGAATGAAAGTCACCTCAGGGTAAAAGGCTGATATAAGACTTCTGCCAGCAGCCAAGGAGAGATGATTATGAGGTCTGTGCCTATCTTCCTAAAAAAGAACTTCAGATTGGTCACACATATGTTATAGCAAGATAACTGCAACTGGGAAGTCACATCTGCATTCCTGAAGCAATCTTTGTATGTATCGTTATACAAGAAAAGCTACCACAACTTTTACAGCCTCCCTGGACTAGTCTACCTAGTAAAAAACAGGAATGGAGTGTTTGGACAAGAGACATTCAGTTACCAACAGCACACTTGGAGATGGTTCTCAAAACACCTTTCTGAACATTTTACCAATAAGGAGGACACAAGTCCAACTTTCTGTGGCCTAGAGCTGTTGGGTAGTATTCCCATATAGCTTCCCATTAATTTTCCAGTTATTTCCAAATGAAACAAAATATTTCCATTACTTATAACGTGCACTGAAAATTGAAACTCAATACTGCATTCTTATTTGTTAGAAATGCTCCAAGTAATTAATGTTGAATTAATGTTAGAAATTTGTCTGACATCTTCACTAATTCCAAAAGAACTCTTGGATTAATGATAATACAGTAAATATCAAAAGAATTAATAATGATTAGGCTATCATTTTGAAGTGCCATTCTCACTTAAACAACCAGCAATTTTCATATATTTTTAGCAACTTTCTGTGGCAGGCCTTTATAACAAGCTACAAATCATCATTATTTCTTTTTGTATTCATGTGCTAATATTAATCAGGGTAGCTACTTATGCGTGTGTGTAGATAGCAATGCAGTAGTGGATCTCCTAGAATTACAGAGTAATTGAGTGTCAAGTATTATTACGGCAGGCATTCTTTTGAGATTTTTCTCTGATGTTCATGCTTTACTTTTTATTTATTTATTTTTAAACCTTTTTCTCTATGTTTTCTAGGTTTCTATTTGGAAAAAAAAAATTAAAAAAAAAATCAAATTACTGACTTCAAAGAAAACTTAGATATGTCTTAAAACCTATCAAATTAAAAGCTTTCAGAGAACTGGGTGGTTTCAAGTGTCCAGTCTGAAATATCCTGAGGATAACCCTAAAAAGGTGAGTGCTCCACTGCTTAGCATTTTCAGATTCCTAGTAATAACGAAGGTATTTCAAGGTGTTAACCCAAAAAAGTAGAACACTGAATGTCTGCATAGTGGAAAGTAGTCAAACATGCTCCCTGGCAGCTTCATAAGTTTTGCTTCAGGACAGCTAATCCTATCCAGACACCGCTTAGGAACACAGTGGGAGATAGCCATGGATGAGCCATATTGTTCCCAAGTTTCAATATAGTAGCAATGCTATTCAAGGGAAGAAGAGAGTTTAACTGTAGGTGGCAATTAGAGAGAAATGCTCTACCACTTGTCTTCAGGAGCAGAGAAAAGGTTTTACTGCATTTTATTTTCTATCATGAATGTAGCCATTACAAATGGCTGCAAATTATTAAAACTATAAACAGTATTTGTTTGACTTGGGTGGCAATGCTGTGATTCTCACAGCACCTTCTCTGCAAGTTGTGGTCTGTCTCTTCTGGTGTGGCACTTGCAGGTCTCCTGTGGTGCTTGGGTTTCTGAAGACTGCTTCAGAGAAGAGGTGGAACACTTGCTTGTTAACTTCACTGTTACACATGCCTGTTATGTTCCATTGAGAATGAAGTGTGCACTGCCATTCTCCTTTGCTAAAGGAAAACAACACATATAAATGCAAACAAAATCAAGAACAGTAAGAGAACACTAAAATGTACTGCCTGAAAGATTTCGGTGACACTGATATTTCCTTCAGCAGTGCCACTCCTCGATTTTTTAAAATGCTTGCCTGAAACATTTTTTAGTATAATTTCTAAATAAAATGTTCAAAACTTGTCAGGTGACTAGAGATTATTTTTAATTTTGTCTGAATTGAAACTGCAGTCTAAAATTTTACAAAAGCTTAGTAAAACTTCCAAGATAAAACATTTAAATAAAAAATTCCTGGTCACCTATAGTACCCAGCTAACCGCTATTCATTTTCATGTTTCCTTCATATGAGAACTAATATTAACCTGCAACAGTTGAAGAAGAGGAAATAGAATACAAACATTTTAAATACCCCTTCTAAATTTCTGTTAAAGGAGACAGAAGAGGCAGAAAATGCACAGAAAAGATTAAGATAATTTATGTATAAAAGAATAAAAGACACTGAGAAGATTAAATTTAGTCTTTTCTGGCAGTTTCATAGCAACAAGTTAGAGATGGAAAGGGTCTATTAGATTATTCATTTCATCTCTCTGTCAAGACAGGATTTTCTTCAACTATATATATTTCCTGTGCTTTGTCCCATCTAGTGTTGAAAACGCCAAATGATGAATCTTCTACCACTACCCTTAGGAGACTATTCCAAATCCTAATACATCTCCCTGTCAGGATATCTACCGATATTCAGTCTAAACTTTCCATTTGTTAATCTCACCTCATTAATTCTAGGATAGTTTCTTTTTCATATAAAATAATTTCTCTTCTCTTCTACCGTCTTGCCAACTCTCTCATCCCTCTTAGTTACTGCTTAGTTATAATCTTACTTTTAGCTCTTTCATCATAACTCTGAAGTCATTCCCTGCAGCTCCCAATATAATTTTTTCTTCTTGTCCCTGATTTCTGCCAATTTGTTGTTATTTTCTTGGTAACATGATATCTAACATTTCCTGATAAATGTGGAGGTTGAACCATAGGTATTCTGTTTTCTACCTATATTAATACTGAATAAAACTTATGTTATGCTGTCACCCTTCAGGAACTAGGCAAAGGAGAGCCATGACACTGTAGGAAATGCAATTTGTAGAAAATGCATAGTCAATGTAGATAAATAAGGAAGATGTTATATAAAGATTAAAATACTCAATTTTGATACTGTCAGCATGCACTAATACCATTAGGAGAGTCTCAATTAAATAAAAATCCCTTCTTAAAAATCTTTGTTAAAAAAAAAAAAAAGAACCTCGCAGAAACACTACAAGGAAGCTTGTTTTGAAATAATCTACAAAAATGTTATTTAAGAATCTTTTTTTTAGTTTGTGACTTAAATTATCACTTTCATCTTAAATTAACATGAAAAAGTATGTTTATTATTTCTAATTTCTAGATATATATGTAAATGGTGTATAAAGTGAAAGTTTAAACTTAAGATCACCCGTTTTTCAATAGGAGCTTTGTTCTGTGTTGAGGAATCTTTCTTCCAATAGAAATTCTTGCCATAATACATTTTCAATGATCCTGTATGTGTGATAAAACCATAAGCTAAAACTAAACTGCAGAGAATAGATGTGCCTAAAGCTAATGTGACTGATTTATTTAAATATTCTGTTTTAATCAGATTAGAGATAAATTATCCTTCTAGAAATGAATTAATAAATCTTTTCATATATTGGAAATAAACCTACTAGATCTAACACATTTTCATGAATCATGTATTGTTACTGTATGGCAGTGGACATCTAAACCAGATGAACTGTGTATCTAAGAAATGCCTGAACTGTCAAATGAAGATATAAAAGAACTTTCTTAGATATGGTAGAAACACTGCAGAGAAATGCAGATCAAAATTAGAGGCTGTCATTTAATAACAAAGCCAACACTTTAAAATTCCATACAGAAGTTCAGTTCATACTGCTGGTTCTTTATGTAGTCTTAAGCAGCTGTTAATACTAGGATTTTTCAATCTAGGTAAAGGAAACGTTTTGATAATGACATGACTAAACACAATGAGCACAATGAGGACATCTAACTGTAACACCAACAAAAGTGGTTCCATATTCTGCTGTATTGAAGAGCATAGCCCTTTTCAGTAACACAGCTCATTTAACTCAATGAAAGAAACTCTGATAGTGATCTAATCCCATTACTTTCTTTCCATGGAGTGGATTAGAGACTGTGAACGGTTCTTGGGGTTTTTGTGTGTGTTTTTTTTTTTCTTTAAAGTGATACCTTGAAATGCACGAAAAGAACTTTTTCTCTCTTTTTTTTTAATACATTGTGGTATTTTAGAAGTATCACACTGTTGAAACTGTTCATATTGGAAACAATATGCTAAAACAAAGGAATTACTAGAAAATGTCTTGTTTAAACTGGCTGTAGAGATATAGGCATGCGCACTGACACCCGTGGTATTTCTCCACATCAAATTTTTGGTTTAAAAATGAACTTCTGAATAGAATTTGACCTTAACATACTAATTGGTTTTGGCACTCTGGTTTATATTTTATCTTTCTTGTTTTATGATTTCCTTGCTAGTTTCAAGTGAAAAAAAGGTCTTAGCTTTAATTTCCCATTTAATGATACCAGAAGCTGTGAAATTCCATAGGAACAGACATATCCATCTTGAAATCTAAGTTCAGGCTGTCTATTTCAGACCCCCATCTCAGCCTCTCCAGTACCTTGACAGTAGGCACTAGGCAATGGCTGGGTGTTTGACAGAGAGAAAGTTACAAAATGTTCCAACTCATTCCAAATGACATCTCTTCTCTGCCATCTGATTGATCTGAAGAGGCTAACACATGTTATTTTCTGTGTCTAGGTTTCACCTCTTCACTGTAGGTATCATCACATAGGATGACAGCTCCTACTTCTCCTGTCTCTTCTATATATGTATATATTTTAATTATTTAAGCAAAGGGTATTCATGAAGGTTGTAGCTAGATGCAAAAGATAAGCGTATCTCAGGATCACTATTGAAAAGAATACATTTTAGTCTTTGGTCAGAAGTTTTCTTCTCTAACAACATGCTGCCACTGCTACATACTTTTGCCTTCTATTTTCTAAACAAATTAGAAATAGGGAGTAGAATTTTTCAGTTAACATGTTTAGATCACCGAAATAACAGGTCCTACTGACCAGCTCAAGTACTGTGATGTGATCAAGCTGGGATGTGCCACTCTCAAATCAACATTTTTTGATATAAAATTATGGTTTATACTACCAATCTTATCTTCTTCAGTACATTTATTTTTCCATCTCACTTTTGATTGTTCCTTCTTTGTGTTTTCACTTCAGTTATGCAGTTTACTATATAATATATGCTTATCTCACATGAAGTCCTGGAAGAAATGCTTTTCATTGTGATATTTTCTTGTATGGATATGGGAAAGCATACTTTCATTCTTGTTAAATCTGAAGGCTTCTTTTTCATCTGGTTATGTTTTAACTAGTGTTACTTTACCTTTGTCCTACCTGGTCTAAAAATGATGGCCCAGATCTTTGCTTTTGCCTATCTATAGATTAAGCTTTAATACAGAGAAATAAATAAGCATTATACAGAGAAATGACTTACACTTAGAACTGACTTAGTGACCTGGGTGTCTAAAACTGAAGCTGTAAACAGCTATAGTAATTTCTTAGACAGAATACAGGCAAAGGAATGGAAATAGCTGCAGTTGAGAAATTGGAGAAAGGTTCTTTACCTAATTTTAAATATTTAATTTAAAAATTACACTTTTCACCTGCACAGAAGTAAACAGAAATTCTTGAAAATTGTTTGACCATTTTCTCTATGTAATAATATGTAATCCTTCTTAACAGAATGTCATACTGGATTATGTTGTCTTTGCTAATCAAATGCAAATGTCATGACTGCAGCACATCTTTTCAGAATACTTAATAAATCAGAAAAGTTTGACATTTCAGCATATTTTGTGCTTTAATTTTTTTTTTTTTTTTTTTTTTTTTTTTAAGTAGGAGTACAGAAAATGACCAGATAACTAGATGATTTACTAGGAAAATCAAAATAATGAAACCTTAAGCCTTTTACTTTTTTATCTTCCCCCCCCCCACCCCCCCCGCCACCCCTCCCCCCCCCCCCCCCCCCCCCCCCCCATATAACACTGAAAATATGGCAAGAAGAAAATAATGGTTTGCATTTTACCAGGCTTTAAAAAAGTTTGGTAGCATGGGAATTTTCTATAAGTGACAATGTCATAATGGAATAGGAAAACGTGTAGTCCTAAGAGGTATATTTTATAGTTGAGGAAGGTTTTACTGCTTCTTTGTACCACATATCACTAGTCTTTTTCAACTTCTTTCATCCTTTCCTCAGAAATCTATTCCAATTTATTCCATGTTTGTATTTATGAAACTATCCTAATGTTCAGTTTCCTGTACAGTTCTGATGAGCAAGCCTGGTCATTCCAACTATTTTTACATTGATTAGAAAGCTAGAAAGAAGACCAAAACTTGCTATGTGCATAGAAACAGATTTTTTTGGCTTCCTTTACATGTCATTCTTTCAGCAATCCAGCCCTTCCCCTTCCATTCCACTGTTGTTTTTTATTTATTTATTTTATTTTATTTTTAAATTTCATGCATTTCTCCTTAAAATGACAGATTTCTTTTAAATTAAAAATAATTAACCAAGTTACTATCGACACATGTTCTCAGGTTTCTTCCCCTAGCAATTTTTTTGTTGAGCACTACTTAGAGGTGTCTAGGTTGCTATGTGTAAGCTTCAGTGTGCTTCATTTTGAACAGGTGGTGTCAAGTATTAAAAAATATTCCTGATATTTCTGTGAAGAAGCAATCTCCAAAGACTCCTTAAAGTAATTTTCAGAGAATAAAACAAGGAAATAAAGGGAGAAGAAAGATTACAGTAATCCCATAAAAACTGTACACTAAGGATATACTGCTCTTCTGGAAAAAAAAAACAAACTTCTGTCTCCAAGGCATTTGTTAATCCAACATCATTCACAGACTCAATTATAAAATCTAAAACAGGGCAAAAGGAAAGTTATAAAGTGAACAGTCAGTGAAGGATAAGAAAGCAAGGACAGGGAAGATACAAAGAAATAATATAACACTGTACATTTATAGGCAGCCAATAAAAGAGCTTTCTGCATTGTATATATTGATCAAGTATGACATTAATAGGGCTTTTTACTTTTAAAAGTACGACCAAGCACTTGCAATTTAAAAGAACAACAACAAAAAACCACAAAAAAACAACAACAAAAAAAGAGGAGACGGGAAAAGTGACAAAATTATTAGAAAGCACAACCCCAAAACACAACTCTCACTATTTTACTATCATCGTTTTGAGGACAAAACATTCAAATCTGTGTTTACAGTAATAAAACTTTTCTATATAAGCAAGACACATTTTAATTATTTTCTTTATTAAAAATAATGAACAAAGAAATGAAAGCCATGCAGGAAATCTATATCTATATAAACAATTACAGTTATTTTTACATTTTGTAAAACTTTATAATTAGGCCTGCAAGGGGAGGTCCCTATTCTCTGAAAACATAATTTGGGGTTGAGATTAGATAGTGAATTGTTTTGTGCTCTATACCTACAGAAAGAGCTCAAGAGCTAAAGTCCAAGTCCTTTACTTTGTGAGAGCTAATTAGTTTTATAATTAGAAAATCACAATCTTTTGTTTTACACTGCAAGATGATAAAACAGTGCAAAACAAACAAGACGAAGACAGGGTTTTTAAACAGTCTGAAGGAAATTCTGATGCCATTTGATGAGGACTACAGTGAAGTCTTTTGCAAATGTGTGTGGTTACAAAAAAAAGAAAAGATCCTAAATGCTTTGTATTCTACAACTTTCTAAGCAACACTGTAATTCTATATATATTACTTAAGATGGGGTTTTTTCAACTAAAAGAAAAACAATTTATATCTAAATTGGCTTTAACCTTTTTTTGCCTATATTTGACAGTCTTAATTGTAACATTCGTATTCACTTCCAGTGTCTTTCTTCCACCTTGACAGCAAAACAGTTCTATTGACCTTGCTCATGCAAGCAGTGGTCAGTATATTTATAAAGCACTTAAGATATCCTGAAAGCAGCTGGTCACAGCACTTACTGTTTGACCAGAAAGTATATTAATTTCTGCAGTGTCTATTTATTTATTTATTTATTTATTTATTTATTTATTTATTTATTTATTTATTTATTTATTTATTTATTTATTTATTTATTTATTTATTTATTTTGTGGCCGTATGAACCAAGGAAGCCTAAGCGATCCGAACTCTGGCCAGTGTGTGGAAGAGATGATCAAAAGTTGTCTTTTATTCACCAAGTTCTACTTTTGTTTATCAGGCAATTCCACTACATTGTTAAGTCAAGCAAGTGGGGCAAAAGTCCGGCTTGGCTGAACAAGGAACTCCTTGTGGAGTTCCAGAGGAAAAAGAAATTGTGGGATCTCTAGAAGCAAGCTTAGGCTTCACAGGAAGATTACAGAGCTGTGGCTTGTGTATGCAGGGAGAAGACACAAAAGAGCAAAGCTCAATTAAAGTTGAAACTGGCCAGTGATATTTCAGATACAAGAAGGGCTTTTTAAAGCATGTTAATATCAGGAGGAGGCCTAAAGAGAACATTGGACTGATACTTACTGAAGATAGTCATCTGACTAATAGAGATGAAGAAAAAACAGAGGCATTCACTGCAGTTTTTCCCTCAGTTTTCCATAATGCTGACAGACCTTGGGCTGCCAACAGACCTTGGGCTGCCCTGTCCCCTAAGTTGGAGGACCGTGAGTGTGGGAACAGTTATTTTCCATTTCTGAATGCTGAAATTGCAAGGGGACAGCTGTATCAGCTGAATGTTCGCAAGTCCATGGGACCTGTTAGGATTCATCCCAGAGTACTGAAAAAGATGGTGAATGTTATGGCAGGACTCCTCTCGATCACCTACCAAATGTCTTGGGAGCCTGAGGAGGTCCCTTCTGATTGGAAGTTAGCCAGTGTTATTCCAATCTACGTAAAGGGCATGAGGGGTGACCCAGAGAACTACAGACATGTTAGTCTAACCGCAGTTCCTGAAAAAAATATGGAGAAGATCTTAGGAGTACTATGGAAAGGTATTTCAAGAATAGTGCAATCACCAAATGCTGGATTTTGCACCTAGGATGGAGTAATGCCATACACAAGTATAAACTGGGAGATGGTGGCTGGAGAGCAGCTCTGCAGAAAGGGATCTGGTAGTGCTGGTCAACAGCAGGCTCAGTATGAGTCAGCCCTGGTAGTCAAGAAGGCAAACCACATCCTGGGGTCCATTAAACCTAGTACAACCAGCTGGTCGAAAGAGGTCATTATCCTGCTCTATTCAGCATTGGTGCAGTGGCACCTTGAGTTCCCTGTGCAGTTCTGGGCCCCACAGTTTAAGATCGATATGAAGGTCCTTGAATGCGACCAGAGAAGGGCAATAAAGTTGGTGGAAAGGCTGGAAGGAATGTCCAATAAGCAATGGTTAAGGACTTTGTCCTTGTCTAGTTTGGAGAAAAGGAGACTAATGTGCAATCTTGTTGCCCTCTACAGCTTCCTGAGGAGGGGATATGGAGATGGAGATGCTGATCTCTTCTTCCTTGTATCCAGTAATAGGATGGAAGGGAAACGTTCAAAGCTGCACCAGAGCAGATTTAGACTGGACATTAGGAAGCATTTATTTACCGAGAGTGTCATCAACCAATGGATCAAGCTTCCTAGAGATGTGGTCAATGCCCCAAGCCTGTCTGTTTAGAAGACATTTGGACAATGCACTTAATAACATGTTTTAACCTGGCCAGCCTTGAATTGGTCAGGCAGTTGGACTAGATGATCACTGTAGGTACCTTCCAACTGAAATTGTTATGTTGTGTTCTGTTTTGTTCTGTTTTGTTCTGTTCTGTTCTGTTCTATTGTATTATATTCTGTTCAAATCTAAGAGAGACCTATTTGAAGCAATTTTTAAGCCAAGAATATTTCTAAGGATAATTTGACTGGGTCCAGAATTTGTATTTTTCACTCATTGTATCAATTTATGAGATTGAGACCTTTTCTCAATTCATACCAATGACTTTTATTCAATGGTCCATGTCTTATACTGAAATTAATCATACCTTTCTTCAAATACCTGTTTTCAAAGTCAAGCATTATAGATTAGAATACCAATACCTAAATATGAAATGAACATGCCAGCATTGCATCCTTATTAAAGGTTCCTTATTATTGAAAATAAGGTATTCTCAAGAGCAACAGACTCCACAGTCTGAGATAATAAACCTAATTCAGTATTAGTACTTATCCCTTGATTTTGCTTGGAGGAGAATATGCTTTAAACATATTTATGGAGACAAGGCACCAGAAGAATCTAAACCACTATTGTTTCTTATGGAAATATTCTAGGTAGGGGTCTTAGTAGAATTCAGCATGATTTGAATATTAATTTTAATAATCAGTGATGGACTCGGTGTATTTTAATGAACTGAGGCTACAGCAGTATTTTGCACAGAAATATAACTTAACACTTGTCTGTAGCATTCTCTTCTCTGACTTTGAGATTGCAAGAGTAACAAATACTTTCTATAGGAAGGAAGTACTTTTTCTGCATTTTTTATTTTTTGATGCTCATCCTAAATGCATCTGACATTCATGTGCAATCAGAGGATAAAACATACCCCCACATCAATATGATTGCATACATTAACCTGGTTAAGTCAGTTTTCACATTTTTCCTGAGAGGGACACAAGGAGGTCAATTGCTTGTCAATTTAGACTGCTACTAACAGACAGTTTTATGAGAAGGAGCAGCATCAATGGCTTGCTTTGTCTCCAGTTAAATTAAATTGATAAATTTATTCTCAGAATATAAAAACATTCAGCAGCACTAAAGAGGAGAATGGTCTGATTATACCGGTAAATGTGTGCTTTCCTTAAAGACTATGGAGAATGGTGAGAAGTAATAGGGGTAAGTTTAGAAATAAAAGCCACCTGATTTGGGCTTTTTAAAATCTTTTTTTTCTTCAGTCTGGGAGTTTTTCAGTCATCTGAATAGTATTTGTGTAGGGGGAAAAAAAAAAAGGAAGAAAAAACCCACCTCTTTTGTATTGTTTTTTTTTCGTCAAAAAATAACTCATCTCCAATGTCCTTTTAAAGCAGCATTCTGTAAGGGGATCCAGGAATCTGAGTTAAACGATGTGAAGAAAAGGACAGGTAACCACGCAACTTTGAAAGTCTCTAGATGAGATAAACATTTAGTTGTGGTTCAGCTGAAATACAAGATTACATGGATTACATTCAGAAATACTACTGTACTTGTCTGTCACTGAAAAATAGTATGTTGGTTAAAGTTTGGTTTGTCGTAGTGAGACCTAGGATTCCCAGTCCTGCTCCCTGGATTATTCTAGCTTTTGTTCCAAGACTTCAAACTGCAAAGCAGTAGGATCTTCTTTGCCTGATCTAGGAAAGTGTTTAACCATTTTGCAGCCAACCTTTTGTATTTGCAGTCGTAAAGATTTAAAATAGACTTAGAAGATTGCATCTAACTGTGGGAACAGTGTGACCTAAAATGTATCCTACAGTCTGAATTCTCCACACAATCTTCTACATCAATGCACCAGCTGGAGCAAATCACACCTACTTACTTGCTCTTTCACTTGTTTTCTCTTCCGGTTGAAACCAGTTTAAGGAGGCTGGGGACGGAAAAGAAAGAACAATTTTCCTTTGAAAAAATATTAAGGATCCTTTTGTTGCAATCACTTGTTTCCTGGAGATTGGAAATGCTCCTGGATCTCATAATTTAGATGTAAATCCATATACACAGTAGCCTGCATTGGCTTCTAGAGCAATCTGCCATCACTGGAAATTAGGCTTTCCCGTTTCCTGTTCCATTTGTCTAGAAAAAGGCAGTGAGTCCACTGTAATTTCAGGGAAAATATCACCTCAAGTTTGATGAAATGTGGGGGTAGAGCTATACAGAGCCACTCTATGCACAGGTCTTCTCTCTTGATCCAGATCTAGTGAGTTGAACTTGAGCTTCATCCAGTGAAGTGAATCTATCAGGTATGTAACATGTAGAGAACTGCACACTCTAAGGACACGTTAGATTAGATGCTCTGAAAAAATAATGTAGTGGGAGACTGAAAAGATTATAAAAGCAATTTCTGAGAAAGATATTGGAGTCTTTATGTGTGACGCACCTGAGTACACCAGAATCTTGAAATGGTGTTCCCCAGTGGACAAATCTGAAGAAAAAACCCAGATTTGTCCAAAGTAACAGGTTACTGGAACCATTAAAACATCATTACAAGTTAGAAAGAAATGGAGATTTTTAAGAAAAGTTTAGACAAGTATCTGATTTTTACATACTTTGTCAACAGTACTATATGATTTTTAGAGGTGAGATTCATCTTGTTTAATGTTAGGTATCTAAAATATATCAGTCACTCTAAGGAGAAACAGGTTTAATAAAGTGGAGATGGACACATTTTATCTACTTTTTTTTTTTCAATCAGAATATAATGCATTGTGAGTGTGTATTTCATTCTGCTAATTACAGAGAGAGGTTAGCATATGTAATTCAGATTATGATTATTCAGACATCAGACTTAAGGCAGAATAAGTCTCCTTCTCTAGATGACCTCTCAAACTCGTTTCTAGCTCTGTTATATATTTTTATGCTATTTTGTATCAGTTTTCAAGATTAATCAAACTTATATTTGTCCTTCAGTGCAAGTCTATCTACTCTTCATGACTGCTCGCTATATATAAACTCAGTATCATATACGAATTGCACTTTCAGTTGGCTAAAATTGCTGAACCAGATATTTACCCAGTAAAAGCAATAGCACCTTCAGCTTAAACCCCCTAAGAAAATGCCCAGTTTAAAATGTTATAGAATTTCTCAAACACGTATTTTTCATTGTTAAACCATAGTGTGATTTCACTAGCTATGGTTTGCAGAATGTGAACTCTTTATTTAGACAACACAGTTACAAATTAGGGAAAATGAAGCCTGCTGTTACCTGTCTTGGCTGGAAAAAAATTTCTTTTTAAGCTTAGTGATTTGCTTTCTCAGATAAAGTTTTTAATTATACCTTGTACTTCTTTGAAGCCCATTAGACATCTAGAAATGTAGTATACTGTAAACATAATTATACTTATGAGAAGTAATTAATCTAATGGGTTTTCAGACTACCTCACCTAGTGAACTGCAACCTGTTCCAATTTATTATGCTGTTTCACAGCAGTAGTACAAGGGGGTAAATATTGTCTTTCATAGTAATTCTGAGTGTTTATCAAGGAGATTCCCTGCATATCTCATACAATTAATTAATTGCAGAAATTCACTTAGTTTAGAAGACTTCATAACTGCTGATAATAGCAAAGAAATACTTTATTATTTTTGTTAGTTAAGGCAGTGGTACACAAAAATCAATATCATCCTCACATATTTAGGCATCAAAATTCTGATCTAGCCAACAGGGATCCATCTGTCTGGATGGATCATTCAGATCAGACTGCAAAAGATCAGACTGCAATATCATTCCTGGAATACATGGCAAGCTCTTTGTTTTTTCTTGGAAAAACAAGTTTGTTATCATATCAACTATTTTCGTTTTTTTTCTTATACCTGTCCTAAAGTCATTCATCAATTTCATTCATTTTTCCTCTTGAAAGCAAAACATATTTCTGAATCCCAAATTAATAAAGATCCTATTGTGAGGGATCGGGGTGGGGAAGATGAAGGGAGTCCAATCTAGACATTAGAAAATTTTGAAAGAGATTTCATTACAGTATTATACATACAATATTTTATACATAATGATTTGTTTATGTCTAGTGTTGCTCATAAACTTAAACACAATCAACTCTGTCAAATGCCTTCTTTATACTTACAGACAGTAGGAAAAACAATTACTAAAGAATTTTTAAAATCCAATGTTCCAACACTTTCTTTTCCAAACCCTATCTATACTGCTTAAAAATATGAGGAAGTTATGGACCTATGTCTTCTTAGTTCATTAATAATTTACGCATAAATATAAAAAGGTTGAAAAATTGAGTGTCTTTTTTAGTCAGAACTATACTTGCAAGTATACACATAAGTGCAAAGTTCTATAATTACTCTATTGTCTAATCTGGTTGGCACAAAATTATTTTCCTGCTGGTAACTGTACTGTGCAACACTTGTTACTCTGCATTCCCTATCAGCTTCAGTTTCAACGTTTTACTTTCTTTTGATTGCCTATTGTTGCACAAAATTTTCAAAATTTTACAAGGATGATGTTACCTATGTGCAGAGACCAAAAGCACAAATGCAGATTGTGTCTTTATATATAAAGATATGTTGTAACCTGATGAGTTGTATTTTAAATGAGCTGCTGACAGAAGAAGCCAGAATAAAATTTCATGGAGAAGACTAACTATGCATCATCCTTCTTTTACTCAGACTGATTTGGCTCACAAATGTTTGGGGTATCTCTCTGCACAAGGACCCTGTGGTATGTCCTTGTTAGTTCAAACAGATCAAGAGATGCTTTTACTGGCTAAAACACAGTACCATTTATGTAGTTAGCTTTGGGGTAATGTGTGCATAAATAGACTACCAGAGATTGTTAAGTCTGTAATTTCTGTCAAGATGAAATCACTTTTTTATTATTATTTTCTTTTCCAAATACAGCAAATCAAACCCAAATTTATTGTCATCTTTACCTTTGTAAATGTTAAATGCATGCACGTGGAGCTGCAAAGTAATTTGGAATGTATTTTTCTTATTATTCTTTAAAATCTTATAATGGATGCATTACAAAAATTAAAAAAAATGTAATTTTAAATTATTGGTTTATATAGGAAGCTCTGTATGACAGTTTGAGAGGGTTTATGTGTTATTTTAGAAGAAAAAAAGTAAAGCAGAAAAAAAGCATAGCTTTTCAAAAGGCTCATTAAAGATTTAATTCTATATCGAATGGTCCATAGCACTGCTAATATTTTTTTTTTTTTTTTTTTTCTGGAGCTGGTCTAAGCCAGGACATCTTTCAGATTTTATTCAAATTATTCCTAGGAAATAAATCTCAGCAATGACACGATAGCTACGAATTCTGAAGGAAATAAGATTCAGATGTAAGTTCAGACTCTTTTTGCTGTTGTGACTTAAGTTTTCTTTGTTAAAAGCAGGAAAAATACTGCAAAAATAAAAGTTAATTGTATAAGAGAACTAATTTAAATAAAGTTAGGTTGGTGGACGATGGTTTTTTTTGACTAGCAAGTCAGCAACACTTTAGAACTTCCACGGAGTTTATAATATGTCATAGAACAATAAGCCAGAGAGGTGATCCCACTTATGACCCCTCCCTTACTGTGGTAGAGGAGCGCTCAGAAACATGTATCTCACATCCTTGGATGTAGGTCTGAACAAAAGTCTGCTCTTCATGTTGTTCTGTCATTTGCAGCCTGCTCGATCTTTCTAAAGAGGAACAAGCAGCCTTTCCTCTGGCACTTTGTAATCTCTGAAATCATGGCTGTGATGCACTGGACTATATAGGCTTTTGTAATTCCGAGTTGTCAGGATAAAATAATGACTGGAGATGTATCTACATAGGTTATTTCATTTTGCCCATAAACCATTTTAAATCTTACTGTGTGCACAGATTTGTCCTAGCTACTTTTTACACGTTCATGCAATTTTGAGGTAAATGAACTATTTTATTTATTTTTTCATTTATTATGGAAGATCAGTTATTCAACTAGATTTCTCCTCTTTAGTAATAGCTCTGTTCTACCACTAAACAACATGAAAGACTTTTGTTCTGTATCCTGTATTGATTATTTTTTCTCTACTAACTGGGATATCATCCTTACAAGAGAAAATTATTCCATCACAATTGTGCACAAAAGCTTATCCAGTAATTCAGAATTCAGACTTCGTTGAAAGCATGTATTATGGAACAAAAAGAATAAAAAAGAAAAGAAAAAAAAAAAGCCTTAATGAAACCAGTATGCTTACATAAAGATTTTGGGCAAAGTTTTATGTCAACTCTCAAAATATTTTCAAGAGCTTAATCAGATGCATTGCTGTCAAGGGTAATAAGGTCTAAATTAATAGCAGTGGTCCTTTTACAGGCAAAAGGTATCTGTCACTGAGTACTGTCTGCGTTCCATCTGTGGACTCTGAAACATGCTAGTTAGTGGTGGGATCTGAAAGTAGTTAATTCTCACTGAAAGTTACAACACCTGCTACTCAATATAACAGCTTTCATTCCCCCATTCTTTCTTCATGTCCATTAAGGAATTCTGATTATTTCTTTGGAAACTATTTAGCACAGAGGTTACTGAAGAAAATAAATAAATAGTCAGAGATTAAACTTCAGAAAAGCTAAAAAGTATATTTATTGATTAATACCCCAAGTCTTTAGATTTCTAATGTTGTTAAATACCTCATCAACTTCAAATGCAAAATATAACTTCATGAAAGTTTATGTTTGTTTTTTGTGGATTTTTTTTTGTTTGTTTTTGTTGGTGGTGGTGGGTTTATGGTTTTTTTTTTGGTTTTTGTTTTAATCTCTGCTGTTTTAATTTGTGTTGGAAAACTCTGCCTCTGTTTTCACTGGTTTTGAACTTAACCTAGTTTATTTCTCATTAACTGCTTTCTCTAAACAAAATGGACCATATCAAGTATGTTAATCCAATTTCTTTTATGTAAACAGTAGCTAATTTTCTTTGTTTTGTAGTTTGATAAGCATAGATCTTTCTAATATTTTTCTACATTGGGGCTATTATCTGTTAAAAAATACTGATACGTTTTAAAGTGAAGTTACAACAGGGGAGGTCAAACACAAAAGGTAACAACTCTTTTATAACAGACCCGTTTAATCAGGTACAGTTTTGATGTTCTAAAACAATAAAATATTTCAAGTAGTCTAGAAGGTTCCAAGCTATTTCTTAAAAGGAGAATCAAATTGTAGAGTGACATGAAGTGATGTCAGCTCTTGAACTGACACAGACAGGCTTTGGTAGTTGCAGTCAGAGGATTTCTGAATCAAGAAAATGAGTATTTGTATTACTAAGACATAATGTGGTTCCACAGCTAGTAATGGCGTGCTACCTAGAGGGATGATTATGCAAATGAGAACAATTCTGTTTTCTGAAAAGCCTTTTTTAATTTAATTTTATTTTATTTTAAGAAAACAATTTTAATTTCACAGACTTCCTGTTGTTAACTGGACATAGATTAGTCACAAAGACAGCTAATGTAAAAGGAAATTTAGAAATCTAATTAATCAGGCTTCACTTTGATTTTTAACACCCTAGGATACGTGAAGTTATTATATTTCTCTTGTTCAAATATTTTTAATGGTTTCTCTTAAAAGTATCAATAGTGTTATTCTGTTCCACATACTTTGGAGAAAAAGAGATAATTTGGATTTTTTAAATGGTAACTAAAAAAGCTGGACTAAAGAAAGGTGTCTTATGTCAGGTCCAATATGTTCTGAATTAATGTTGTACCACATAAAATATGGCTTTGACATTCCTTGTGCAGAGGCTCATGGGCTTCACTGGGTTTAGGGTCCAGTAAAGTGTACGAAACTGAACATCCTGTTTTTTAGGCTGAAATTTGTTCTTTTTTCCTTTCTTTTCCATTCTTGCTACCATTTCTGGACCACAGTTGGAACTCATTTACATTGATTAGAAACTGTGTATGCTGTAACTGCTCTCCAGCTTTGAACCTTTTCATTGCTTTGGATCTGTTTGCTATTGGGCTAACACACCACCTACAGCTATTGCAATATTAACATGTTTATATTTAAAGATATTTCCCATTAAGTTGTAAAGCTCAGTAACAATTTTCAAAGAGTCCAAGCCATAAACTTTATTTCAGCATGAGTGATTTGTTCCCATTTAGATCAAAGGCAGATTATTTCAAGTAGAAATAAAGTACAGCTATTCTAGAATCAGAAATGTTTTCACATGTGTTTGTTCAGGAATAGTTGTTCTGGAATAGCTGTTCATGAATAGCTAATGTAAATTGCCTCCATTTGCTGATTGGTGATAGGGAATACAATAGAGCAGAATTCAAAGGGACTTTTCATTCATCATTCTCTTGGGGGAAGAGGAGCAAAGTCACTTTATGGACTTTGTAAAAGCATTGATTCTCAAGCAAGTTTTTATCAAAAAGTCTGTTTTATAGCTTTAACTGTCTGTGTGAGGTTATTACAGGCTTTTTTCAAGTGCACTGGAAACTTTTGAATCCTTGTCATACAGTTAACCATTTAAAACTTTTTATCAGAGAAATCCATAAATACAACAAAGGATTCAAATCACAATAACTAACAGAGAAATCATTTTGTGTAGCAAGTTTTAAAGTTTATGTTGCAAGGTACAAGATTTGGGAATGTATGAGTAAAGTATGAAAGCCTTTTTTGTTGTTGAAAATTATTAACACCTATTCTTTTTAAGGCAGACTTTAAAATAAACCTCACCCTTTTGAGTCCTCTTTAAATCTCTTTCTGCTCTCTCACTCCTAATCCTCCCACATTCTCTTCAGTCAGGACAGGCTTTTACATAGGCAAGAAAAGCTAAATCCCACAATCTGTCCCATTATCTGAATGGATAAAAAAAGCAAGAAGCCTAGAACTGATAGAAATGTATGATGTGCAATCATAGATCCAGAAGCCTTGCAGTGAACAGTGCTGTCTCCATGACAAGGTGCACCATGTGAAGCAATGTGAGCTGCTTGGTTGGTTCTTGCAAACACAGTTTTTTGTGAGACAGGCCTTGATAGATATTTCTGTGGGACAGTATCTGAGCTGATGATGAAGATGAAGAGGCCTGCATTAAGTCTTACAGCACTTCTAAGAATGATACTGGCATATGCAATCAGATATGAGTTATCAGTGTCTGCATCTCTATATTGTGTCACTGTTTCTACACTATAACGATTGGGTACAAAAAATTAATGTGTGTCCAGCCACGTAAGTCAAGACAACTGTACTGATCTTACCTACTAGAAACTCTTACCCATTAGTTCCATATGAACAGTTCTAAGGCAAGAGTATTTTGTGCAGCTATCAGAATAAATAAATAAATTACCCATTTATTTGACCTTGTAGCTAGCATATCAGTCTCCCTTTGCTCTTTTTGTCTGAAGTACTCATAAGTTCTGGCAAGAACAAATAACTTTTTAAAAACAAGCCCCCAGAAATAAGGAAGAAAGTCTGTAGAACTCATTAAGAGCAGAAAATCACCAATAATTAGCATTTTTTAAGTTATTTCCATCTCTGAAGCATTTAGATATGAGATAATTAATTTAAGGAGATTAAAGCAATAAGCAACAGAATATTACAGACAGTGGTTTCCTTAATAATGTATATTTTGTCAGGAAAAAAAAGTTTTAAAACATGTATTTTACTGAAAAAAACCTAATGGTGACAGGAAATAAGAAAACATGGATCAAAATACTAAGTATGTTTTTTGTATGGAAAACTGTCAATCTAGGATAATAAAAGAAATTTTCACCTTTACTACACAGATCTAATGCAAAGCATTTTGCACTGCTTAAGTTTGTGTATTCCTCCCTTCTTTCTTTCCTGCCTTCCTGCCTTTCTCAGATTGTCATTGTATTTCCAGAAGACATCTGATCAAGAAAGGAGAAAGCATATAACACCTTACAGGAGTCATTGCTGAAAGCTTGGTTAATAACAATGAGAGAACCATTATTCAGCATTTTATCTTGACCATAACCTTCCAGAATATGCAAACTTGTATCAAAATATCAGATACTCTGTTTAAAGTATAAAAAGTGGAAAGCTATTAATGTTAGTCTGGATATCTGGAAAAAAATGATCCAACATACCTATTTAGTTATGACCTTAGATTTATACTTAACCTTCTAATTATATAGAAACATAAGCAATATGTATTTACAGTTCAAACATATAAATAAACTATGATTTATATTAAAAAGTATATAAATACCGACAAAAATGAACAGATGCAGCTACACTGTTGAAAAATAAACAGTATACTCAATTCCTCAGTTGAGAAAGAATGATATCTACTGGCTGGTTTAAAGGGAAGGATGCAGAACTGAAGTATTACTACTACTGAGGGATGTTGCTTTAGTCTCCTTAGTTTCCCTGATAAGCCTCAGTGCTTCAGAGATTCACTTTTTAAAATGGACTGAGTGCTTTGAAAGGCAGAAAAGGAAATTTGTAATGAGTGCAGACAAATTAGATGATCCAAGCAGTATCTCTTCCATCTTTAAATCCTTACATTGTGAGTCAGGAACAGAGGGCCAGATAAAGAAGTGCTAAAGCTGTCAGACTCTATGCAGGCAGCAGTGTATGTTCGCACCTGACTCTTGTATTGTAAACAGTAACTGAATGTGATTATTTGATATCTAAATATGCCACTGTGGATTCTCCACTTACTACTACACAGAGGTCGAAGACATACACAAGGATACTTTGAAGTAGCTTCTTTTGGATTCTGATGTCTCATCTGTTCCTACCATCACAGTGAATATAAATGTTTGCTATTAGCCATTAGCCTGCAGCTCAGTAAGGCCACCTTAACTTCTAGTCCCAATCAATTCAGTACACCAAACAGTGCCTGTATGTTTGCTCAGTGAAAATGGTTTCTGAAATGACTGTCCATTCAGCCTCCGTTTGAGAGTCTATTAATCGTTTCTTATCCATATTTAACTCTTGACTCTTCCATTGTGTGTCTAATCTTTTAAGCTTAATTATCCATCACTGACTCCAGGAACTGGAAGAACACATTTCAAGAACATGAATTTTCACGGAGGTGGGGGACTGATAAAGGAGAGGACAGGTAAGTCTTTACTTACCTCTTTTTAAAAATAGAATAACAATAAATAAGTTTAGATGGGATCTTGACTGGTAATTTTTTCCATCCCAAAGCTCTAAAGCAGGGTCATGTCTGCCAGGCTATTCTGGATAGGTGGGAAATCCTAAATTTCTCTGTCCCTCTCCCACATAGTCTATTTCAATTCATCTTTATCTTCAATACCAGAAAGAAATGTCTTTATTTCTAGCTTGAATATTGCCACTATTTCTTGTTTTGGCTACCTATCTCAGTAACAGTTATTGAACTCTTTGTTAAATCCCTCCATGTCTTACAAACTTGCTCTAAAAGAGCATGGAATATGTGACTCTAGATTTAGAATAAAATGCTGCACTTTGCATCTTAAAACCCAAAAGCATCTGGGATGAAAATATACTTAAAAATTTGCACTTGGAGAGACAAGTTATGGTTGTCATCTTTGCTTTATTTCTTTCATGTGATATTTTGAGTTCATAGGTAAAGCTTCTTATGACTAGAAAATTATTTCTATTTTTTTTACTTTTCAAAATAAAGATGCAAATTAAAAGCATTATCAATTGCAATTAGAGCTTTAGTGGAAAAATAGTGAAAAATTTAGAATTAATTATTTTTTCTTTAAAGAAAATACTGTGTCAGTTTGCTTATATAAAATACATTTTAAAATATTTACCAATTCCATAAACATTTTTGAAAAATATTCTTCAGGGTTAAATTAATTTCTCAGAAATGGGTGCAACCCTCTTATTTCACATGTATCTTACAGATTTAGCTTGAATGTCTAATTTTAGGCTGGTGTTGAAAGATTCAGTTTCTCCCACATGTGGATCATTGTACATGACTAATTTGGCTAAATCATTTTCTTCTAAGGAGCCCAGATAACTATCTTAGTCCAGTAGTCCAACTTTCAGATGACTCAAGCAAGTGAGATGAGTGCCACCTTTGAAATCATAGTCCATGCTGGCTTGTTTCTCTGACTAATCTTTTTTTTATCTGTTTGATGCTGTGTGCAGTCCCTGACCAAAGTATTATTCATCTTCTGTGAAAGCACACAGAAAACAGCAGCCTTTGGAGAATTGTCTAGCACAGCTGGACAGTCAGGATATCTCCCTCAGAGTCCTTGCACTGGCGGGCTGTAACATTTTTATGAGGTAGCAATTATACAGCATTTCACTTCATCCTTACAATAACCATCTCCCTTTCTAACTACTTATCCTGGGATACACCACTTGTCACAGGCCCCAAAAGAAAAAAAAGATATAAAAAAAAAAAAGATAGAAGAAGAAGAAAAGAAAGCAAGATAAAACAAGATAAACCCTGTTCTTGTTATTACTCATGAAAACATTAAGGTGATGATACCTTTTCTAAAGCTTCATTCTGAGAACTTTACTAAGGCAGGGACATCTCAGTATAAGGCTGCTTACCAGTTTTCTTCTGTTGATAAAAAGCTGGAGAAGGAAAATAGGAAAGCACATTCGGAATTCTCATTGTGTAAATATGGTACTGGAGAGAGAGAAATATGGCTCGGGGTCAGGTAGTTACTCTAGGAAGAGGATGTGGCAATATTAATGAAGAGGACAAGGAGGAGGAGGATGAAGATGATGGTGCAGATTTATCTCAAAAGCCTGTTGTTTTCCAGAGTATCTTGTGTTCTGGAACAGTGCTGGATTTTGTCCATCCTGGATGTAGATTTTTTTTTAAAAAAAGGTTTTGTTTCTGCTTATAGAGGATATGGTGGAGTGCAGGAAATACTCCCATTGCATATGTAATGCTTTGCTGTCTCAGATCTCAGAAATCAGATTTTCCCATTGGTTTGAAGTAATTTCCAGTAGTAAGGCTGGGGCAATACTACATCCATTTCTGGGTATGCAGGTGGGCAGTTTGTTTGGTGCCTCCAAAAGCAGGCACATCCATATTGTGAAACAGAAGTTTGGAAGGAAGAAAATGAAAAATGGTAAGCTTATTTACAGTCTTAGGAATGGTTTTGAGGTCTGTTATGAGAAACAGAAGATGATGCTGATCACTTGGTAAGGTGGTTACCTTCTCTGTGTCTCTGTGCCATGTAAGAAGGTAATTAAATTATATTTTCATGTTAATGAAAACGAGTCCCTTGACCCTCTAGATTTTGAAGCAAGGGAAAGGGTATAGAAATATGCCAATGGTCCATATTCACAGAAAGAAACATAAACATACAGCAAAACATATAGGCCAGAAAACAGAATGGTAACCTGAATGTCAGTTTTGTCTGAGCCTTAGGCAATGTCTGGCAGTACAAGAGAGATTCAAATTCAGCTATTTCTTTGCTGTTTGGGAACCTGGGACTACAACATTATTGTCCTTACTAGTATACAACACTACTTCCCACATGCCTGTAGTATGCCCATGAGAATGTTATATTATTAGAATTCACCATAAAACAAAAACTCTGCTTTGGTTTATATTTGCTTCCACATATAAGCATGCCCTGTTCAATAATCTTTGAACATAGTCCTAAAATAATTGTACAGTATATAATTAGTCTTACTCAATTTGATTGAAGAAGTTGTTTCTCAGAACATATAACTGTAAGTACTGAGCCACAGGTGAGCTTTCAGGTATGTCAGAGGAATTCCAAAACCGTCAAATTCCCCTGGAGAATTTCCTTGTACTCCTGCTTAACTATTCCTACAGTATGGCTTCTGTGCTCAAACTGGTAGCAAAGCAGAAAACAGAACATTTTGGAAACTCTGTATAGAATTGTTCTGTCAAAATAAAACTAAATGTGGTGCCATTTCAGTTTCTGCTTCATGTTATCAGTGAGGAAGAATATTTAGGTCTCTACTTTGAACAATTACTCCAAACTTATGACCTCAAAAATCCAAGCAAAGAAAGCATAGAAAAATGAAAGGCAAAAGCAGTATTCACTCTATGAAAACGAACACCAAGGAAACTGAAGATAGTGCATGACTCTTTCTATTGCATGATTTTTGAAACGAAATAGCTAAAGGAGTGAGCATCATTTGTATTGTTAATATTTCCTGCACCCCATGCAATATAGTACACTAACTAATTTTTGTATTTTCCTTAGAAAAAACAAAAAAGTGCATTGTTCCAAACTGATCCACCCAGAGTCCTCACTTCTCAACATAATATTCTGTTAAGCATAAACCATTTTTTTTTTTTTTTTAAATTTCAGAAAATTTGGAGGGTTTGGTGATCTCTGATAGCTTCCAGACAAAGACCACCCCTGACCAAGAGCTTGGGAAGTTGCATTCTGTAAGTATTTTAAGTATTTGCTTGCCTTTCTTTTTGATACAGACAATAAGAAGTCAGACTTCACTGCTCGCTGACCTCTGTGCTTGCCATCTGCATGCTTAGAGGAATGCGTGTTAGTGATCATTCCTGTTTGTTATGTTTTAGACATGTTCAGTTATAAGCCACTGGCAGTGAAGCTGATCAGACTTGATGTTCACTGTCCTGATAATAATTTTGTTCCTCTGATACTGATGCTTACATATGTATGGTGTTTATTAGGACTAATAGAGCTGCACATGTAAATTAAATTGGAAACCTTTAGGAAATGTGGAGTTTTATTGGGTTTTACTCATTCTGCTTTATTAACTGTCAGCGCTCACTCTTTCTGCTTCAGGAACAGTACAAAATCACCATTTCAAGAATGCAACGCTGTGCAAAAGTCATTGCTTTGACTTTTCCCCATTCTGTAATTCATGAACACATGAACTCATTTTTAATTCAAAATAAAGAGTGGAAGACTATTGTGAAACAGAAAGTGAATCTATGAATCTTCTCACTGATTCAAGCCCTATGAAACAGTAGAGCAGCAACTGTGCAGCCTACGAAAACCCAAGGACTGCCATGACATTTTGCAGTCAGTTATTTTAGCACTCCACAGCTTCTGAACAGAAGAATCATCTATTTTGACCTCTACAGAGAAATTTTACCCAAAGTGTTTTACCATGATTTTATACAAGAATGGAGATTTTGTCCATTTAAAAGAATGTATGTCTAGTACAGAAAAAAGACCTCACACAAACCTCTTCTTATTCTTCTCTGTCTGCAAAACCCAAATTCATAGCACATTTTTTCTTATTCACTCAGTAAATAAACTCTCTTAGATTTTTATCAGAAAAAAATATCAGAAAAGGAGAAAAAATAGTTATATTTTCTTTAAGCGTGGCCTGGGATAACGCTGTTATTTTTAAAGGATTTAAAAATTTATTTTAAAAAATATTTTAATTTACATATTTGATATATTTCTATTGAGTTATATTTCTATATTTATATATTAGATATCTATATTAAAAAATCCCAAATGCATAGAAGTTTAACAAAATCTTGGAGGAGCTGATATTATTTAAATATTTCAGATGGCAGAGAATGAGTAGGAAGGGAAGGGAGGTAAAGCCAGAACTAACACAGCAAAATATTATTAACTTTCATACACACAAACACAAAAGAAAAGAACAAACTGAGTTTTTTTCAGAGTCTTTCAGATTCTTGCTGGGTGCTTCTCAGTATGATTAAGGAAATGTGAGGGCTGAAGAAATTTCTGAAATGGCATGGTCAGGATTCAGCCTATAAAATACAACAATAATACACTTTCTGCTTGTACTTTTTGCTCCCTAACCAATTGTTGCCATAACTTGTTTGGTGAATCTCAGAGTCTGGGAGATTTTGCATAAATATTTTGCTGAAACTTCAGTGAAAACAGCTTTTCCTGAAAAGGAACAAATTTCCTCACCCCCCTAAACTGCAAAACAATGGTTAAAACTGTGAATCATTTAGACTGAAAATGTTTGTCCCCTAAAGACATCTTTCATCCACATTTTCATTTAGTTTGCAAACTCTTCTGTTATCTTACCTTATTTTATTATTTTCTGGGGTGGGTGTTGAGCAGCAGTGCCGGACAGCCCTACCTTGATGCTGTCAGAAAGCAAGCTGACAATCTCAATTATCTTCTGCTTTTCTAAGTGTGTGTACACACTCACAAACAATTAAAAAGATGGATTTTACACCTCATTGTGTTTTGTAGGTTAAAATAGCAGACTTAGGCTGCAGTGTCTCCCTCTGAAATGCTGATTTATGTGAATAGGAGTCCCTTTCTCATAAATGGAAAAGGCTGTCCAGGAAGACATTTACTCTTGAGAGAAAATATCTCTCTCTCCATTGTGGTAAAACCAGACTTAGAATATTTTTAGTCACCTGGAAAAGTGTCATTTAGTCCTTTATCTTTTCAGACAGAATGTAAACAGTAATTAAATGGCATTATTATTATCAAAATAGGACTATTGCTCCTTTGAGAGACTATGATTAATGTGAAGGTGTCTTGGTGGCTATTTGAATATAACCTTTGTTGGTATATTTCTAGTTTATTAAGAATTTCAGATAAAAATATTTTATTTATTGAAAAATATAGATAAAAATACATAGCATTATTACAGTGCATTATACAAATATACTTTAATTATGCTACAGATTTATGAATATAAAATACCTTCCTGCTTTTAAGAGATGGTTGAAATATTTTAAATTAACATGGAAGTATTTTGCCAATCTTTTTAGTTTTAATTTTGTTTCAAATCAATGTAATTCTGAAGTGATATATTATGTTGATAAGATATATATAAATATGTTCTGCCATTCAAAAGCACTTAACTAACATCACCAAATTTTTGACTGTCATTAAAAGCAGATTTCCAGATAACAATTGATCCACTTATGCACCGGTTCAAAGCTATTGATACCTGCTTCTGTTATCTCCCCAACAGACACTTGTAAACTGGTCTTCCAGCTCACTGTAGAAAACCTCCAATGACTTCAATATACAGACTCTTAAATGGATTAATTAACCTCTCCACCCCATACTTTACAGGCACTACTGTGAATACCAGTAAAGCATCCTATTGATTTTAAGATTTTTCCTTTGCATTATAAATCCCTTCACTGGATTTTTCCACAATATCTGGGAGAATTACGAACACCATATTTCCCTTCCTGCTGTTTGAATGCTGGCCCAGTAATGGCTCCCTTGATCTTTCTAAACCCTCTTTGAGCTATATATTATTTCCTCTCACTCAATGCTTTATTCCCTACTATACATCACTCTCTCTTGCTAGCCTTAAAATCGTCTAAAATCTGATACATTACATGTAGGCTGCTGGCATTATTCAGTTCCAATAGCCAGCCGATGACTGGAATAGCATTATAATAACACAACTTTTTTTTTTTTTTTCTTTTTTTCTTCCTGTGGCAGCAAGAGTCTTGACATATTTATTATTTCTTTTGAATGACTTGCTATATTTATTTATTTACTTACTTTGCAGGATTTTGAGGCACTAGTCAGTTATCAAACATTTACCAGTTCTCAGAGATGATATGATGCACAGGAGAATGAAGTATTTGTGAAGTAAGAAAGACTGAAATTTTAGACTTTTCCTTGGCAACTATTCGATTAAACAAGAACATGTTATTAAAGAAGACACATTACAAAAATTAGGAAGGGTAAGGAATCACAAAGTTCAAAATTCTCATTTATTGGTGGGGAAAGATCTGAAGAACACAAACGAAACCATAAAACCCTGTTCATGTCATTCAATCAGTAATTACATAAATTTTTAACTCAAAAGAGACTAATTCCTTACTTTTAGAATCTAAATTAAAGTGTCATACAATCACCTCTGTAGAAGGGAAAGTGTCACAGTTTGTGTCAGTAGATCAACATGACGATTCCAGATGGCCTCAGAAAAACACGTTTGTTTGTATTCAAACAAAATCTTCTACAACTTTTTACAAAATGAAGCAGATAGAAATTAACTTTAGTCACTGTTAAGCACAGTATTTTCATCTTTATTTCTTCTATTCCATAGATTTGCTTTTCCAAATTCTGTTTTTTTCTAATACCAAATTATATTCTCTTACAGACTCTGCAAAGTAAGGGCAAAGAAGATCGGGCAAGAAGATTATTAACCTTCCAGGCTACTAACCTTTCCCAATTTGCTATTGTAAAACTATAAGGTCATGTTCTCCTAGAAAAGAACAGTGGTTTGGGGTCTGGTTGTTGATTTTGGTTGTTTGGTTTGGTTTTTGACTGGTTGGTTGGTTGGATTTGTTTGGCTCGGGTCTGCGTTTGGTTTTGGTTTTGGTTTATATTTTTTAGTTAATTTTCAATTAAATTTAGTTGAATTTCAGATTTAGGATTTGAAGAAGTTTTAGCAATATTTTGAGGCTGGACAATGAATCCTTTTTCCAATTGATGTTCAATGTCTTTTCATGTAATCCAGTTTGAAGTTACACCTCCATCATAGGACTAAACATGGGAATGGAATAGTCCTACATGTAATTGCAGACATACATAACTCTTCTCCATTCCTATTCATCTGCTTTAGTTACGTTTATAGTAAAATCAGTTTTGATAAAATCTAGATAGAAAAACAACTAAATGAAAACTAAGAACAGGATATTTCCTGTTCAAATTAACACTGATTATACCTCTACAGGTAAGGAAGTTGATGCACTGATGCAAATAAAATAGGCAGGATGGTGCCTTCCCCTTATTAATTAAAAATATATAGCAGTCACAGAACTAATTTCTGAATTACAATAGTTTTGCCATGGTATGTGAGTTCTACTTCTTACCTGGAAGCAAAATAAAAAAAAAAAACCATAACTCTTCATGATATTTAAAATGTATCAGTTCTAGGAAAATCTGGAAATTTAGTAATGTTGTGAGGTTCTTTTTCTCAGTATTGCAAAAGTGAAGTAAAAAGGGCTAATATTAAAAAAAAAAAAAAAAAAAGTACTGCTATCAAAGTTTTGTCACAGCAGCATATACTCAGATAATGCCTTTAGTCATCAGTCATGTTTACTATATATAAGGCAAAATAAGTTGGAAAGTAACATTTTCAGGAATAATTCTAAGAAAATCACAGCAGTCTATATTATTATATAGGGGGGAAAAATGAAAAAATCTCCACACACACACAATATAAAATTAAGAATCCTAGTGTCTGTCTAGATACAACACATCTCTGGATTTAAGTAGCAGAAACAGAATTTAAAGCCTGTAGAAGAGTACATGACTTTATTCCCCAAATTGCAATTAATCAAGAACAAATGCATTTTTACAAAGGACCAGAAACTTGACATAAGAGCTTCACAGGGAAAATGATCTCAATAAATTAAAGAACCTCATTTTTCCCTCAGAGACAGAGCAGTAGACAGTAATATGTTTCATTGCTCTTTGGAAGATCCTTTCAAAGAGGATGAAGAATCTAAAGGTCACGTCATTGAAATAATGCAGTCCGGAGTAACTAGTATAATCTGTACGATACAGTAATCTAGCTGTGAAATAAGGTAAGGATGGTTTTTTTTTTCACTTTTTAAAGCTGACCTGCACATTAGAATGAACCAACCATCCACATATCTTTTTTTTTTCAATGCTAATTATAACCAATGAAGTGTAAAAAAATTGTATGGGACCTGTCACGCTAGCTTTAAAAGAGTATACAGATACACCTATATTAACTATATAACAGTACAGAAATTATACCTGTTTTAAGGGGTTAGAAGCCCCTACATTTGCACTAAAGAAGATGTAAAGAAATATCTATATGGGCAGAAAACCGTCCACAGTACATATTCACCTCTTCTTACCACCTGTGGAAAGAAATGTTGAATAGCAACTTCTGCTCAAAACCAGTTTTCCCATATGATTTGAATGACAGAAACATGTTGAAACAGAAGATGCATTAGCAGCACTCTGTATAAGGTTTGTGCAATAGAAACATGATTTGAACACCTGTCCATTCAGTATAATATGTGAGTTCCAGGTCTCTCCCTTCCTAATGTGGTCTGAAACTATGTGCTTTAGGATATCTTCAAAACTGGACACTACAGTTAAAACAGGAATGTGAGTAGCTGGAAACAGGAACAGGAAAAGGGAAAAAGGAGAAAGAAACAAATTCCATGACAAAGGAGTGCTTTGTAGAAGACAAGTGTATGTACATTTGTAGGTAACTGAAGTTACACACCCAGGAGACTTTCAGACCATCAGAGATTTCCAGGACTTCATCTGGGTTTCTACATGTATGTTCCTGGGTTCCAATATGTTCCAAGTCATGTAATTTGAAGCAGCCTAGGCTATCAGGCCATCCACACAGGGCAGGAAGACATGACTGAGGACTCAAGAGGATCTCATAACTTCCTGGAACTGCTCTTGCGGCTCTAGATTTACACTAATTATAACAGAAATGTAGACACCTTATTTACATGAAGACACTGACATGCCGTAACCAGTGACACATAGCAGACCTCTACATTTAGACACTCAATGCACCAATGCCTATTGATATCTAAAATGTCCAAGAAGACCCAAAAGAACACTCCTGAAAGACATGTATCTCCTACACATTTTTTGTCATATCTGTCAGCCCAACTAGGATATTTAGGATACTATAGAGTTTCTAAAAAGGCACTGTGGGCATCTGAATGTAATTTCTTAATGTCAAGCTGAGTACCACCCTCAATAAGGTTAATTACTTTGAGGGTAAAACAGTGCTAGAAAGTAAGAAACTTGCATTGCTCTTGGAAACTCAAGAGGAGGTTTACCCCCTGGTATTCTGCTAAAATAAGATGGAACAAGAGGATCAATGCTGATGGCCTCTGTCTTGTTAGTGTCCATTCTCATTCTGAATTTCAGTAAGCTATTTGGGTCAGTCTTCTACAGCAGTGAATTTTACAAGTTAACTGTATTTCACTCAAAATAGTTTTCTTTCCTGCAGAGGTAAGATAGTGTTGTAGCTGGAACACAAGACTTGAAGTGGAAAGAGGGGTCTATTTCAGAAACCTCCTCAGACAGATCATTTATTCAATTTCTGTATGAGTCTTTCTAGCAGTAATACAGGCATAGCAATGCTTACTTGTTTCACAGAGTCACTTAATGCTCTTTCTGTAAAAAGACTTATGCATGGACTTATCTTAAATCCCAACTGGGAAATTCATGTGCTTAAAGTTAAAAAAGTTAGTCAATCATCATCAAAAGACTCTCAGTTCACCTTTATTTAAATTTTATTTTACATACTCTAAAGGATGTTAGAAGTAAATTTTACATTATATGTCATTATTGTATTATACATTCAAATAGAATTTAAAAGAAAAATAATATTGTATCCTTTTTCACTTCATTTTGAAAGCTGTGTTTTGCAGTACCTCACTTGTTAAATGGGAACACTACTATCTTCCTTCTGTACAGTTCTCCCTAATATAAAGTGTTAACCCCTATATTGAAGGTCATGAAGGTTGGCAAATTCTCCCACGTAAGCCACAAAGTTTTAAGTTAGCATGGAACCCACATACGATAAAAAAAACAAATAATAATAATTAAAAAAAAAAAACAAACCAAAAATAAAACAAAGCAACAAAAAAAAACAACAACACAAAACCCAAAAAATTACTCATTGTTCACGTCCTCATAAAGTAGCATAAAAAGAGATAAGCAAAATTTAGGAGGGACATTTTAAAAAAGTTTGAAAACTTATTATTTCCTAGAACAGAAAAGCATTTTGAAATAATTAACCATAAATATCAAAAATGTTCTGTTTACTTTACATTTTCCTTAGGCTGGATGCAGTCAAGTCGCTTAAAAATCTATCCAGTGCCATACAACAATGTGTGTATGTAATTTTTTTAAAATAGCAAAAAAAACCCCTTTTATTTATGGAATAGCAAATTTGTATTTTCAATCAAACAGAAAAGCAGTAGTGAGGTACAGCAATTTGTGCAGAAGCAGAGAAAAGTGCAGACACAAATAAACAGGGTTAAGCTAACAAAACATAAAAACCTACAAATATACCTGTAAAGTGGCTTAAATAATCAAACCTAGGTTTTAGTTCTAATAGTTTAAACAAATTTCAGACCTATTATCTTATAAATTTAAGCTATATTTTAGCTATCCTCTACAGTGCTTTTAGACCATATTAATAAGAATATTAAGATTCAAATGCTGTGCAACCATCTCATGGAGGCCTGGGTTGTTCTCTGGTTGGTTGTGGTGCATCTCTAGGGTTATGAAAAGCTTTCACAAAGTTATGAGGCAGGTTTGTCTTTTTTAATGTGCTGGATAGAATTACCACACACAAACAATTTCAGAGAAGTTATGTACACTGATATCTTCATATGAGATAAAGAGCATGGTTGTCCCTTGTCTGTGTTTCTACATATTTTGGTATTCAAGGCTCTGGTAGGAAAATAAAGGAATGGCTTAGAAATTAGGAAACCACAAGTAGTAAAAAATATGAGAAATTATGCAAATACAGAAATATTACAATACTATTAGTGACATTTCCACCCCCACTGTTAAGAAATAATAAAGATGTTGGATACTTTTCAGTGCTCTCAAAGGGTGCAAAATAAAATGAGTAAAAAATAGAGGACATAAGATAATAAATGTTGTCCAAATGAAATACATTCTGTCTCAAACAAGACTTCCAAGGGAATGTCTAAGATGTCTAGTAAATTGTCTAATGATTCTGAAAAAAATGTGTAGAAAAGATGGCTATTATTACTAAGTGAATTATTTGTGATATTAACAAGGTTGATGTGCTTGAAATTCCATGAGTGTCAAATAAATGGTAAAAAAATGTCAGTGTCTGAATAATAGAGAGATTTTATGGTTGTTAAAACCAAGAGAACAGAAAGAGAAGCAAACCAGAATCACATATATGGTAGGTTCAGCATCAATCATATCCAAACCTTATCCAAAAAAATATTATCCTCAATAGTGGTATGGAAAAACATGAATCCTGTGCTGCTATAGGAAAAGATTCCTAAAGAACCAAGTTATTACTTGATTGTATTGATTTGTGGAATAGATTAAAGTTAAAAGATTCTATTTCCAATAGCTGTAGGAAAAACAAAGCAAAAAAATACAAATAAAAAATGGAGTGTTTTTCAAACACAAACATATTGTTGTGATGTCTGGAATAAGTTGTTTGTGTTATTAGCCAACTTTCAGTGCTATATTGCTATCATTTAAAAGGTAACAAATGCTCTATAATGTAAACTGGGCACAACCTCCCCATCAGCCCACAAGCCAGCTGCATTTCCTGTGCTCAGGTTTTTAGTATCTGCAGAGCACTGAGAAACTGCAAAAATATTTATTCTTTCTGTTAACAACCTAGACCAGTTTCCAGTGGGATCAAAGCTAAGCTTAATTTTATTTTTTTAATTTTTTTTAGTGTCTTGTTTTCAATGTTGAAAGATAAAAATAGATAATTGCACATACATTTTAATTATTGTCATTCCTGATCAAGGTAAGAAACCACTCCAATCATATGGAGAGCTCTGTCTGTGGCAGCAGAAGTGACCTGAAATGGCAACCAAAGGCCAACTTAACTTTACGCTTGTCACCTCAGTGCTTGAAAGCACTGGTGTAAGCATGTGCAGAACATTAAGACAACTTGCATGTTGCTTGCCTGTAAATGGGAATAGCCTTGGTGATTTAGAACAGGAAAAAATCAGATTGTCTTGAGGGTTTTGGATGATTTAGTAAAGCTCATGTAATTTACAGTATATGAAGTGATTTCATTGCATACTATGTGCAAAAAATAAAATTATAAACAGAAATATGTTATTTTCCCTTTTATATTCTTTACTTGGGATATAGACAGAGCAGTATTTGTGAGGTTAAATCACTATTTCTATATATCTTAACCGACCTAGAACCCATAAGTAATAAAGGTGACACTTTGAAGTATGAGTTGGTACATGTAGATGTGCACTTGGTGGTATCTTACTCTTATAAATTATACAATAATTTGAGGTGTATTAAATATTCATTTATGATAACGATGATGAAACACATTACTATAGCCAAAAATTACTCCCCCTCAAGAGAGAAATTATGAACTTTTATGAAATTCTGATGCTGATATGTTAAAGGACTGATACTTGCTGGAATTTTAATGTAATATACTTAGCAAATAATCTTCCAGAGTCCTAAGGCTGTGTATGAATATGTTCATTTACCCTCCCTGAACACTGGTTACTTTTGTGGGGCTCTACGTAGGCAGCACACATCGTAGCACTAAATTATTTTGACTTTTTTCTCCAAATACAATTATCAGTGTTATATTTTAAAAATATATTATATTATAAAAAGATAGATTAATTTTTAGATTCAAAAATGAAATAACAGATAGAAGGAAGCTAAGACATTATGGGCAGAATGTGGTGCATGTCCACTTGGCATCTGCTTGAAATGATTACAGGAATTTGGCAGTAATGCATTTGAATATTATTATGATATAAATGAAATCAGTAATTAAATAATATTTACACATTTTTAGATGCATTTTCATTTCAAGTAGATATTTCTCAAAAAACGCACTGGATTTTTACTTATCCAAGTTTAAACCTGTTAAAATGTGTGATTATGAAAAAAAAAAAGGAACATACCTTTTACAGATAAGTTTTAAAAATTTAGATGAAACCTGACTGAAAGTATTGATTGGGGAAGGGGGTTAACCATAAGAAAAGCAATCAATTTTCCTTAATTTTTACTAACAAAATAGAAAAATTACCTTTGCTGCAGCAACCATATTCAACAGCTTGTATCAAGACCACAATTAGCATAACAATTTCATATTATTGGCTGAAATAGAATAGGGTTAGTAGAGAAATCTTTGTATTTTCATATTCTAGACCATAAATGCTACTTTTTTGCATTAAAATTAGGAAGAAGCTAAATAAGGAATGTTTCAGGCTAATCATCAAATTCTGTTATTAATAAAATGTCATTAAGTAATATTTGTAGTTTACACAGTAGAACCCTAAAAATATTGAAATGAGTTTTTATAGGAACATGGTTCCAGTTTTCTATAAACAAGTCATTAGTAGTGTAATATCTCATGCAAGGTCCATAAGATTAATTATTTGCTATAACCTGCTAAATAAAATGTTGCAAAACTTATTTAAACACACATTCACATGATAGACTGCTGTAACAATCCATTGCAACATATACCATCCCACACAGTGATATTTTCAACAATCCTAATTCATCATGGGGAACAGAATGTGTAACTTTCTCCTTCAGAAAACATAGACCATTAATATTTAAATTTAATAGAGAACACCTTCAATTTTTAGTGTTCACTGTCTTAGAAGACTGTGCTCTAACACATCATCATAGAAAACAAAATTTCTTCCTTTGTCAATAACACATTAAAACATCTGAAATAAAGCCTTTTGAAACATTATTATTTATTGGCTATGAAAACTCTGTTCCAGTAAATGTGTAAATCTATGTGATGGATAAAAAGGATGAAAAATGAAGTATGAAAACATATTTGGATGAACATTCTAACCTCTCCTTTTTATTTTCACCTTGATAAGACCTGAGATGTCCATTAGGAATTGTAGCTCTCGCAGAATTTCCATTTTGTTATTGACTGTGTTTGTGAGTACCTTTATCCACTTAGTATTTCCCATCTCAGATATTCAAATAAAGTTGCAACAACTAACATGAAGGGATTCTGAAAGAGGGTAATATTAGAAAATGTATTTGTAAGGTAATTTGTAATGCTATAACATATAATTATAACACACAAATATTCCAGAAATAGCAACACTTCTTTTTAGCATCAAGATTGCTAAATACAACTTACATCTGAGGTATGCATGCTAGTAACTTTATCCTATTGATTTCATAGAGAATAAACATGAGCAAAGTTATCCACAATCACAATAACTATTCCTTTCCATCTTTTCATTATGGATTACCTCAATTTTTATTAGAATATTTTCCTTTAAAGCACTATAAAAATACTGTTAAATACCATCTTATAAATGGCTTTAAATTATTGTTATTCCCCATGCAAGATAAAAAAAACTTCTACTGATTGAAGAGAAAGGTGATGGGTAAACTATGACAACTGAATGAAGCATATATCAAGAATGAACACATCACTGATGGCAGCATCAAGACAAAATAATGCAATGGTTTTACCTTGACTAATTAACCACTCCCTTAGCCTTTGAAAATCTGTGAAAGTGCCTTTTATTCTTCCACACACTCCACCCCCACCCCTTCTCTTCTGCCACCTTAGGCAGCTCCATCCTAAACAGTGGTGTTTCTGTGTGGTAGTAGAACAATAAATAGTTTAAGTATGTGAAAAACACCAATCCACATCATCACTGTTATTATCACACATTCCCCATTTTCTTACAGAGGTCTCAACATGCACCATCCGTTATCATTCAAATTCTAGACTGGCAGAGCCAGACTTGCTTGTGTCTGTGTGTCTATGCAGTATTTTACCCCCTTGGTGAATATGAAATTTATGAGGGGATATGTTCAGATGAGACTGATTTGGAAGACTCTTGCTCAATACCCATCTCAAATATGAGAACACAAGGGAATAAATCAAGTTTATCTGTAAAGCTCTTCTTTCAAGTGATGTTTGTGAAATCCAAAATAAAAGATGCTGGAGCAACACCTGTCTTCTCAGGAGGCAGAAGGCACGTCTATGTGCAACCCTCCTACTTATTGTGACTTCTCTGGTGTACCAAGATAATTTTATTGCTTCTTTATGAAGTTCTAGTTCCCTGTATTGCCTCCTAGCACCCAGCCACTCATATCTGATACAACTCAAGCAATGGTATTTTTTCTCTGCAGAACAATGTGGAAGAAATGTGAAGTGAAATTCAGTCAGAGATTATGAGCAGTGTGAATACACAGGAAATGCTCCTTTATTTCATACTTTTAAATTCTTCATTAGACTAAAGGATCAGTTTTAAAACCCCATTTATTCTCATATTTTTATCCTTGCCTCAACAGTTTACTGTACGTTCTTCAGTACCCAGCTATTTCTATTCCTAGTGTTCATTTAAATGTTAAGAAGACAGATTCATTTCAACCGCAGAAGCTGTTCAGATACCATAAATTACCTGACTTAATACAATGAAATTCAGAGCTTAGAATTAAGCTCATCATGCTATGCATGCATGACCCCACTTCAAGTATTAAACTGGTCTCAAAACAATGACCATTCTTTGTTGCAATATTGAGGTTTAACTAGACGAGATGTAGGGCCCAATTCTGATCCCATTAAAATCAGTGGGATTTCATTCTTAGCGGGGTTTGAATATAATTATCATTGCTTTCATTTTTCATAAAACTTCCCTATTTTTTTTCTTCAATCCCTTCATATGGCTTTATCTATTTCGAAGGTTATGTCAGAGCAATGAATTTAAAAGAATCAAAGGAAAAATAGAGAAAGGCCCTGTTCTTGCTCATTTCAGTATTCTTCAAAGTGACATGACAAAATATCTCAGGAGGGATTTCTGGGATGTGCTTGGACATGAGTTAGCATCGTACATTGCTAATAGAACCTGAAATAAAAACTCTTGAGAACCAGGGGCCTTAGACCTAGACCTGCCAAAATTAGGTCTCTCATTTAAGAATTCTGCTTCTGTGTGCTTCAGTCACAGGAAAGACTTCATTATGTAGTAGAAACAGAGAAAAGTACCAAGTTTGACAAGCTTATTAAAACTCTTAAATATCTTGTTTAAATAATGATTCATTAAAGAAACTTGCCACCTTACAAAATAATTTACTTCTTGAAAGTCAGTATATAAATACAGTGGAAGAATACTACAACTGAGGGCTTAGTTTATAGGCTAATTAGTGACTTTTGTCAGTGTTCAAGATTTACATCTCTTGACTAATTCCTCTTTCCTATACAATTTTAAAGAGCAAAATTTCTAAAGGTAATGAATCCTCTGCCCTCGATTTCAATGGTGCACGCATGTCCTTCAGAGTTATGGCCAATAATATCTACCAATGTCTTTGATGAGGTCCTGTTCTTGTAAACAATTTACTGTAAGCAGGATAATGAATGTACTAACAGTCCCAGTGAAATCATTCTTTACATCTCAGGGGTCCTCAAACTATGGCCCGCAGGCTGGATATGGCCCCCCACGGTCCTCAATCCGGCCCCCGGTATTTGCAGAACCCCCCCGCCCCTCCTGCCGGGGGTTGCGGGGGGAAACCAAGCAGCCGCAGATGACTGCCTGCCACTTCATCTGCATGCCAGCCCACTGTTTAAAAAATTTGAGGACCCCTGGTTTGCATGAATACAGACAGGTCAGTTGGAACAGTGGGACACAAGAAAATGGCACATAGGTAAAGGTAGTGGTGCCAGTACCTGCAAAGCTTTTGTGACAAAAGGTCGTACTGCTTCTGGTGTGCATGTGATATATGTTAGAAACTAATACTATCAATATTATAATATAATAATACTTTAATATATAATAATATTGTTAGTAATGCTTTCATTCCTTTAATGATTTAGTCATGCAATTCAGTGTCCATCCTTCATATCTGATGTTGATCTTTAGCTTGAAGAAGGCTGTATCCCTTTGTAAATTCTTTACACTTAATATCTTTAGAGGAAAACTAACTTTTGTATTTTCATTCAAAACCTCAATTAAATCTCATGAATTCCCTTTCCCAAAGTGAAACCAAATTCAATATGCTGGGAACAAGTCTATTCACAGTACTGAAACATCTATTTTGGGATGGGGAAACAGCCAACCAACCATAAAACCTCCAAATCCTTCAATTTTAAACTGACAGAAAGATCACCTTTTGTGAACTTTTAACCAGTGACAATCTGCTCCTTAGGCAGTCTCATAGAAATGTATCTATTTGTGATTCAGAGGTTTTAAGGTTTGCAAAATTTATCACATCCTTTTTAAAGATAAGCCAGTGGTTTACTGCCTTTAAAATGAAAACTATTTTATTGTGCTGATGATTTTATTTTTACTGTGGTAGTACTGCACATAGCTACACAGGTCAGGACATGTGGAAAATTTTGCTTATACGGTAATTCATTACCTCTTCATCTTGGAGCAGTTACAAAATGCTGGCCTTTGGCTTTATTACTTATGGTTTAGAAGACACTGGTTTGTGCACCAGATTTCTCAGTATATCCAAATGAATGACAAATCCTGGATATTTATTATTCATTAATTGTAGTAAATAGTGTTAATCATATTGCACTTATTAATTTAGCCTTCTTTTAAAAATCAGAGGTACAGGAAGGATCTCTAAACATAAAAGGCTGTCAAAGATTTCTCTTTTTCTGTGGTCCTTCCTGTAGCTCTGATCTATTTTCAGTTGAACCAAAAACTGAATAGAAAAAAATTAACCAACTGGGGTTATATCTTGCAGCAATAATCAATATATAAATATTTTTCCTCAAATAATATCATTTTACTGATTTGAAGAAAAAAATAGTTGCAAAAAGGTGAAAAAACTCAAACACTAATGGACTACAGAATTCTGAGCAGTCATAACATATTCTCAAAGGACTCTGAAATGACTCTGACTTTCAGAATTAGGTACAGCTGGAGAAAGATTCTTCCAATTTTAGCCAGTGTGTAGTGGTAGAAGATTGTTAATGATCTTTCTCTACTCCATTAGGTATTTTGGAATTGAAAAAATAAAACTGTTCAGTGTAAGAGGTGTAGCTACATCCTTCAAAAATCCTCATATCTAGGTCTACATATTGAAGCAGGCAGTATAGACCAAAAAGGTGAGGATCTGCAGAGCAAAACTTTTGGTGTAAACAATCTAAAATACAAATGTATCAGTTTCATTAGCTTTAGTGTACACCATCAAAAGCTGAGGGAGCTGAATTTGTTCATTCTTAAGAAAATAAAGGTAAATCTTACTGTTATTTTTAACTATTTAATAGGAGTGTATAGAGAAGACAGAGCCAAATCCTTCACAGACATTAATAGTGACAGGGCAGGATGCATCAGGCAGAAGATCCAACAAGGATAATTCTGATAAGTTATTAAGGATATATATTTTTTTTTCCCCTCTAGAGAAAGAGTAGCCCTACACTGAAACAGATTGGGATCACCATCTTTGGAAATACTAGCTGGACAAAGCAACTTCATCCAAGTCACTCCTGCTTTGAGCAACAGTCTGAACTAGATGATATCCCAAGGTCCCGTCCAACCTCATCACACTGTGATGCTAACCTGGTCTGAGGGACCGAATAATCATTTCTAACCATAGTGCCTTAGGTGTGCTCCTGGAATGCACTTTCATGTTTAGTTTTGTCTGATAGCAATCCTGTTTGTATGGTTTGGTAGACAGCTCCATTGTACAAACCAAATCAGAAAAAAACCCATAAGTAATCGAGATATGCATTTCAGTGACATACACTCGATGTGGATTAAAACATTGGTGTTGCTGCACCCTGGATAACCTTGAGAAGGAAGTTGGACAGGTCCAAAAATATCACATAACCAGGTCAGAGGCTGTGGCACATACATTTTAAATGTGTTAATCAGAGTGTAATTAATAGTTTATCTTGGACCTGTATGCAAGTGTACTGGAGTAGTGTAACTAATATATTTATTTTGTCAAACCTCTGAGGGCAGAGTCAGATAAAACATACAAGCCTTTGGCAGAAGCATGCAAGAAATTTGACTGCTAAAGAGGCAAAGAAAGATGTGTATGGTCAAATGAAAGAGACTGCCAAGTGTTAAAAACGTTCCCTCCCAATTTGTAAAACATTGCCAGATAAAGGACAAGATGAGTACAAGGGACTGAGAATGACCAGAACATCCTTCCAAATACATTAGGGTATTGATGGACAAAACCACAAACAGGGTAAGCTGCATCAGGAGCAGATAAGCCCTCCTTTTATTTTTTCAGTAGGGTTGGGGCGGGGGAATAGCATAAAAACAACAGGCATAAGGAAGGAAAAGCAGAGAAGAAAGAAGACAAGGACACTTCAGTTTGGGCTTCTCTTGTCAAAGAGTTTTCAAGCCTGACCACCCTGATCTTGGTGACCAAGGACTACCAAGGACTGCAGTCATCAGAACCAACTATTCAGCGTTGCCTCTGTTGCATTTTGTATTCACAGGTAATTTGAGATGTTAAAGTCTAATAATTTCATCTGCATGGTAATAATTATTAATGACATATAATAATTAATTATTGGCATGAAGAGTGTTGTTAATGAATGAATTCAGTAAGGTCCTGTTTTAATGTTCAAAACTGGCCTGACTTGTCAGTCTTCTAAAGATTCTTATCACACTGATCTCTAGTTCCTTAATTTGTATAACACACAGACATGTGTTCAGTTACAACAATCAGTAGAACAGAATGGTACCTTATTTTCCTAGAGTTTTGCATTTCTCAGAAAATACACGTTATAACAAGCTACAGCAGCAACCTCTACTACCTGGCATTTGAAATAAGAAGGCAGGAAAAAGATCTTTCAGCCTTCCTACCAAGTTAGTATCACTTGTGCCCAAGCCCATAATATACCCCTAGCTTGCACATGTGTACCACGGAATACATGAATACCCCTGTATTTAATAAAAAATAGTTTCCTACTGGAATTTTATCACAGTGTGTGAACTGCTCAGTCATCCCTAAAAATTCATAAAAAGTTAGATTCTCATAGAATTCCACTGATTTTAGCCCAATAAACTGCATAGGTTGGTTCCTACAATGGTTTTATCCCCATTAAGAAGAATTTAATACATTTTTAATCTAGTCCACACATCAGAACAGGAAGTCTTTCAGAAGCTGCACATAAAACGGACATGCTTTGCAACCCTTATGCGACTGTACAGTTTTCAGACAAAAGGAAAAAAAGAAGATATATCACTTGCAAACAGCTAAATAACCTAAACATTGACCTAACTGATTCAGATTTTCAGATGTAAAACTAGGTGTTCCCGTCGGTGAAACTAGGAAGCTTGATCTTTAAATCAGTATTAGCAGTGTACAGACTTTGACTTAATCGTTGACTGTTTGGTTTTCCATGAAGGCAAGAATGTTTAAGGAAAAAAAAAAAAAAAAAAAAAACAAACCAGAGAAAAGGAACAAAACTAAGCACTAAGAATTTCCTAAAAATAAATATCTTTAGGGATCATGGATCATATAGGATGACCTTCAAAACCTGCAAGATGATTTATGCTTTTATATATTTTCAGCAATGCTTTGGGCGTAATCTGTACCTTTAGATATAATCACAGTAAGTCATTGAACATGCTCTAATAAACTTCTGCAACTAGACATGTTTTGTTGTGCATCAGCATCCTCTGTAATCAGAGATTCCACCAGTTTAACAGAGGGCAGTCACCACTTACAGAAAGGCAGCAAGATGACAGTAGGAATAAATATTACCTTTTATTTCATAGTTGACTATTAACATCATATGGAATTTTTGTTCTACATGTTCTAGCATATTTTATTTTTATTTTATTTTCCCCTAGAACTTCTAGAGTTGGGGAGGGTTATATCTTACAGACTTCATGCAACTGAGTAAACAGCTTTATATGTTTATATGTGTGAGGGAAACAGAACCATAGGAAAAATGGAAAAGCTAGTGTAATGGGAACATACTACCTCCCATCAATCTCATTCTTTAATTTGTTGAGCATTCATATTGTATTTCAAACACCTGCCAACAGTTTTTTTTGTTATTGTCATTATTATATAATTCAATTTGAATCTTAAAAAATATATATTGTAACAGTCATCTTTAAATTGATTATTAAGACGGAGGATTTATTTATCTAAAATTTTGGAAGGTATTAAAACTATTAAATAAATGTATTTTAATACAGCTTGATAAGTTATTGTAGAAGTCTTGTTCCTGGTGATCTGGCTGTGCCACATGATTTATGTTAAGATAAAAAGAATCAAACACAACTATTTGGTTGCATATTTTTAGTGTGTATTCAAGGTGCACAAGAACAATATGTGTAAAGTTAATTTATGTCTCAATTTTGAAATACATTTAAAAATTTAAAAACAGTAACCTGGGTGACATCAAATATGCATCTAGGCCAATATTCTGTCAGTAGCAGTGTTCAAACGCTTGTTAAAAGAATGCAGGAATATCAGAAAAGAGTCAAAGAACAGGGTAAGTGTTGGGTGGTTGTTTCCCAGAACACTTCTCTAGACTCCAGCAGCTTAATATATTTGTGTTTAACAGCTGGTGGTTTTGTTCTGTGATTTGGCCCAATTCCTTTCTGAACCCACACACAGCTCTGAGCTCTGTAGTATAACTACACACAGTACATGGAATTACCCTTTCCTGCATCTTTTGAACTTGCCACCTGTCATATTCATTTGATATCCACTACTCCTTTTAAAGAAGTGGAGAAATTTCTCTCTATTCACCTCCTCCATGATGTTCATAACTTTATAGATATACCCTCATAGCATTCTGTTTTTCCAGGCTGAAAACTCTTTGCTTATGTAATCATTACTTCTGCAGAAGCTATTGCATATATGTGATAATTTTTTTTAACCTTTGTATACTCCTAATTAATCCTTTTTGAGGTGAAAGATCAGACCTGAACACATTGTCTAAGACATTATAGAGTTTTTGAGGGTTTACATCTATGTGTATGTGAGGATCAAATAAGCAATGCTTGCCAGAGGAACCAAGAAGCCTAATCTGTGAAAAACTGAGTACTCTGACTGTTACTCCTAAGAAAATCAAGAAGAGTGATCAGGCCAATGTCCCTGGAGTTAAAGTCACCAAAACAAGTTGTGGGAATATGTGCTTAGCCTCACTACTGACTGCATCTGGGCACACAGAGCCAAAGCAACTTTGCACCTACAGGGCTCTGACAGGAGGACTCCCCACTATGGGACTGGATGCTCCAGTAGCTGGACAAATTAAGCTACCCCAACACTACACATGTGTATATATATATATGTGTGTGTGTGTGTGTATAAATGTATTTCAGTAAGCTGATATATACACACAGACTTGTCTCTAGTTCTTAAGACACGGTTTTGTGTATGGGTAGGAATTTTTATGTTATGTGCATGCATGTGATGCTGTGTCATAGAATAAGAATAATACCTGAACTTTTCAAAGGTTTATGAGCACAGAAAATTATTTTGCAAACAAATAAATGAAGAAGAAATCATATTAAATAACTTTAAGATACGTAACATGATAGCACGTAAAGGATATAAAAAAAAGACAACTTGAATTTTCGGTGCATAAAATAAGTTAGGTTGTTTCTACTGCTTTTCAAAACTGCAGGAGATTCTGTATTACCAAAAAAATATTGTATACACTCCACAATGGGCCAGCACTGGTTAGGAGCCAGCAGTGTTCTAGAACAGGAACGAGAACAGAACTTTCTTGCCCTTTTTTGTTTCATGGCCCTAATCTATTAGCTTTTCCCCTGGTTTTATGGATACTGGAGTCCCGGCTGAATACAGATGTCACTTCAGCAGTAAAATGTTTCTTTCCAGTGTGTCCTGCAGCATAGTGGATATTGTGGTCTACAGGCATTAACTTTTCTGACTGAGGGGCAAATGCTTTAATCATGAGCTTATTATGGAAAAAAAAAAGAAAAAAAAAGTGCCTATCTAATTTTAATGAGTTTCAGTGCAATCATATTTGCGTTCATCATGTGTAGAGTAAGAATAGTGATTCAGGCTATACAGGAGATGCAATCAATGTCTAAGGAAGTCTCTGACTAAATATAGACTGCAATTGAGTATGAGAGCAAGATAGGTTCCTTGGGGGGGGGGGGGGGGGGGGAGGGGGGCAGGGGGCAGGCAGTAATACATATCTTTAGTGGTCTTGAAAAACATTGCCACTTACCAGAGGAAAGGTCTCTTCATTTTTGAATGCCTTAATTGTCTGAGGAGGTCTGAATTTCTGCCTGAGGTCTTGGATTCTCAGTTCTGCCTATATTCCAACCTGAGAGAAATACAGAACATTTGGATTTGTCCCTCTTATTTAAATGTTAATGCTCAGACCAAAATATGATATTTTTAATACCCCTTTGATACATAAAATTTACGCTTCATGCTAATTAAATTAACCTTTGTCATTTTAATTAAATGCTATTAAAGATTTTTTAAATCCCTGTAAACCTCAAGAGAAAGGAGTAAAATGACAATATGCAATCTAAAATAATCAGTGGATTATTTGAATGATGCAAAAATAAGAAAGGAGTTCAAACAGTTTTACAAAGCAAAAAGACATGCTAATTTACCTATGGTAAAATTTTCAGTACCTTGAAAGTTTTCTTTTAGGATTATCTAAGAGCTGATGCTTTCTTTACATCTGCAAAGTACTCATACTGAAAGTAACATCAGGAAATGGCTTGTAAAAATATTTAAAGAAAGAATAAAAATAAATCAGATACAAAATACCTTGTTTTTAAGACGTCTGCTGGCTTTCTGTATGCAGGTCTATTGTAATTGCAGACTTTCTAAAGCAGTGATTATTCCTATACATTCCTGTAATATCTAGAAAGAGAAATAACGTCTGTCTTTGGCAGGAGATTCTAAGGAATTTTTTAACAAAAGATAGAGCAAATACAAAAAAAAAAAAAAAAAAAAAAAAAAAAGTATCTAAATGTAATAATTTAACTCTTACAGATTATAAGGCTTATTCTTCTCATTTCATTCTTGCTATAAACAGTTAATGTGGCACCAGCTTGCAAAGAACATTTCCACATGAAGGACTGGAACTTTTTCTGAAGAATTATAGGGCTTTCTCCATTAAGCCAAAATCATATCTGATTTGCATTCTGCATATCCCATTGAAGATGGCAAGATTAATAGAGCTATATATGAAGAGGAGTGTTAAATTTGTCCTATTGTTTAATATTCAAGTTGAAAAAGCTAAGAAGGTTGAATATTTAAATAAATTGGTTTCAGTACACCTTTGCACAAAATGAATGATCATAATGAAGCTAGCAGTGATATTTTTTGACTAACCTGCCTTACAGTGATAATGAAAAGCATTCATACATCCAGTTTTACTCATCAAGAAGCAAAGCTGGAATGTAACAGTGAATTTGGCCTCTGAGGAAAATCACATCAAATCAAATCAAATTAAGATCTAGTTTTGATCCTGGAGAACAAGTTTCCAGAATTCCATTAATTTCCCTTACAAGGAACAAAGGTCTTTAGACTTTCCTTTTCCATCTCGAGAACAGAAACTAACCATCACATACATGCCTGTTTATCTTTCTTGCTGCTAATATGTCATCTCTTTTCATAACACTTACTGCTTCTGCTCCTCTCTTTCATCCCTTTTCCCAAGCCTGTTTTTCTGTAAAAGCAGTGCCCATTATTCCTCCTTAAATTCTTTTTAGATAGCTCTCACTTCCCACTATTTCTTTTCTTCCAACTGTCTTCTGTGCTTTCAAGCTTTTCATTTCCTATAATGATAAACACCTTAAAATACAGCAAAAAGTCATGTTAAATCATCAGATCCTATTTCCTTTTTTTTTTTTTTTTTTTTTTTTTTTTTTAAATGGATGCTTTCAACAATGTGGTCTCAAGATATATGTGGAGAAAGACTATTATGAAAAAAAGGACTCGCATCTTTGTTTTGAAAGGTGGATTATCCACTATCCTGAAGTTGAACAATGAATACATCATGTCGTCATAGAACCACATGAGTTTTATTTCATGTGGATTTCTGCATGGCAAGGACAATAATCTGTTTCTTTTGGCATAAAAGTGAGTTTGTAATACTGTGAAATAAATAGATACAACTCTTCCTGCCTTCAATGTCTTTTTTTTTTTTTTTTTTAATCTTCTGCATGTCTTGAATCAAATATCTAAAGATTTTATATTTGTCAGGAAATCAAAAGCAAAAACATTGTTCAAATGATTGAAAACGTTATCAAACACATTGCTACATGATCTGGATGAAGGGGCAGAGCGCACCTCGGCAAGTTTGCTGATGATGCAAAACCAGGAGGAGCGGCTGATACACCAGAGGGATGTGCTGCCACCCAGAGGGACCTCAACAGTCTGGAGAAATGGGCGGACAGGAAGCTCGTGCAGTTCAAAAAGGAGAAGTGCAAAATTCTGCATGTGGGGAGGAACAACCACAGGTACCATCTTTAAACTTTATACACAGTTTATATAAATTCATGAAATTAAAATAAAATCTCTCCTTTCAGAGTATATGACTTTTGAGAATACACCTTGAGGTAGCAGACCTTAACAAATGTACCCTGAGAAGCAGATCCATAAAACAGCCCTGCATGTGCAAACTGTAGAACAAGATCATTACCAGTACAGTGAATGCAGGGAACATATACTGAGGCATGAATCATATTAATTTGAGCTGAAAAATGCAAAACATAAGTAGAATGAAAAGAAAATATGAATTGAAAAGTGTGAATACCTCTGTATTGTATGCCTCTTCAGATGAGCTGGGTGCTAAAAACAGGCAAACAAGTGGCAGTGTGCCTCAAAGGAGAAGAATTCTACATCCAGGAGAAAAGAAAAAAAAAACATGAAAGAGAGTTGAAAACCCTGTTTCAACAAACACATATTTGAAGGTGAGTATTACTTAAGGAACATACAGTACTACTAAAAATGTTTGGGTTTGACAAGATCAATTTTCTGTCTTTTAAATCCTGTCTCACAGTTAGGGGTAGAAGGAGGGGGAAAAGGGGGAATGAAGCATTAGATCGTACATTATACCAAAGGAGCAGGCACATGATTTAATATTAATCTAACCAGGACGTTCTTTGAGAAATACTTTGCAGTTCCTGAAGAACTTGCCTGTTCCTACATACAGAAAGGTATTAAGAAATATATAGGTATATGCCTATCTGCACATTAGTTGTGGTGATATTTATATTCTTCAGAGACAAAGTTTTGTTTTGAGACCCTCATCTCTAGGGAATGAGTTCCCATCCCCACGGACTGGGCTGCAAGTTTAATCAGAGGCTTCTAATCTTGCAAATTAATGGGCCCAGGCCTTTATTTAGTTCAATCAAGAGGATCTCATGATCTTAACCCTAATGGCAAAATACATTTTGTGATGTTTAGGCATATTTATTATTATCTTGTTTATTGAGTACACACAGAAATATCAATTACTTACCCCAAGCAAGCCAAAAATTTGACTGCCTTTGTTCATGAAATAAAGATATAAATTAGAACAATAAATGTAGAAATACATTATAATAATAAATTTAGAAACAGTAAATTGTTTCTAAATAGGAAGAAAACTTTTCCAAAAAACACTAGTTTTGTGGGTCTTTTAAAAATCGTTTTTACTGTTAAAATAGCAAAATACATTTCTTGATGGAAGGTTTTTGTAAGTATTATAGCTTTTGTCTTATGTATACACACACATTCATATCACAAGTCATACAACTTTTACGTAGACCTAAAGGCATTTTAATTGAATGTCCAGTGAACATTTCATTAAACAAGCATTTTTTCTTGTAGTTTAAAATAAAAGAATTACATAAACTCTTAAACTAATAAATTATCATGAAACAGGTTATCTGTGGTATTAGGAAAACAGTCATCTTTTACAGCTTTCAATTGTCATGAAATTGAATACTGTCTAGAATTTGATTACAGATGCATATTTATCACGGCTATACAAAGTAGAATTGTTAAAATACAGCAAAATCCAAAGCACAACTTAGGAAACATAAAATCATGCTTTTAATGAAACTTACAATTTACTCTGTCTCTCTTTACAGCTAGTCTCTCTGAAGATGATGAAGCAGGCTACTTTAATGTACATACTTAATAGATACTTTCCAGTTGCAGACTTATGAAGTCAGAAGCAAGCGGCATTACTTTTGAGTCCTTTTGTCTACCTACCACTTTGTCTAGCTTAGGCTACATCAGCTGAAAGCAGGCAAATTGTGACTAATAATCACTTCGGTGGGTTTTTTTGAGGTGTGGCAGGGATAATTTCTTTCTGCAGTTATGTGTACTACAAATACACTTTGTGTTAAAGTACATGAAAACCTCTGAAGAAAACTTTTTTTTTTTTTTCTTTCTGATGAAAAGTGTAGCTTTTACAAAGTGAAAGCTCCTTCTAGATGCATATAGCTTTATTTATACCGGGGAAAATGATTGCCCCACCCCCCCAAAAAAAACAAACAAACCAAAAAAACCCAAACAAAAACCCCAAAACAAACAAACAAAAAAAGACCTCTCACACCATTTCAATTTTTTGTGTATATGCATTCCCCCCCCTCCAAGAATATTCAAATACTCAAGGTCAAAGGAAATGTTACCTTGGGAGCGGGGGGATGACATGGGGACAGGGGGGATGGGCGGGAAATTCATTTAAATTTTGAATGATTTTTGTTTTAAATTGACATTTTTGCTATGAATTGGCTTGAAATACTTGTGGATGTGTAACAAATACATTTTTCAAAAAATCAGTTCTTCACTCAGCTTTGAGACTAATTTTGCTGGAGGCTGTGATAGGTAGCCAAGCTCCTGGCTGCCTACTTCCCCAAAGAAGCTTCTCACTGTTGTCATAGTTACAGCGGTATTTGCACCTGTGGACTCATCTCTCTAAATAAAACCTCCCAAGCAGCAGGTCTTCTTTCTTATTTTCCTAGCACAGAAAGATTATTTTTTTAAGAAAAAAAACTTCAACTATGCTGACCAGCTATACTGGTTGGATTCAACGTTTCTTTCTTTTAGCAACCTGTCAGTAGTTGTACTTCAACTGACAGTCTTTACAAATCTAGTAATTTTATCCATTTTAGCATTTTATCTAAAGATTAAAAGAACTAGCTAAATAAATAAAGAGGAGGCTTTGTAATAGAAAGTTTAATCTGCTCACAGCCTCCTTCAAGATGCCCACTTGCCAAAACCAGGACAAGTCAGGCATGACTTAATATGATTAAATACCACAGGTTTATTTTGTTACTCCAGACTGCTCTGATCAAAGGCAGGTCTGCCTGTTGGGATGGTTGCTGAATAGCTCCAGTCAGGTGGTTTGTTTTCCCTTTTCCTCCCTCCTCCCCTTTCTACAACAACCTATCAATTTTAAGCTTTCTTTATGGACGTCAATTGTGTTGATATTATAGCCTCTTAGAGATCCCTGTGAGCTAGCACCCTCTTTTGTCATTTTTTGAAATTCTTTGCTCAGTGACTTCCTGATCCTTCTTTTCCACATCTTTTCTCTGATACTTTTATAATTTGATTATATTCTTACATTTACATTCAGTAAAAGGTGTGTTTCAGTTATATCAGTAGGACTATCCCAGATTATGAACATTTTTAAAGCAAGAGCTTTTGATAACCCTCTAAGTGCTAGCATGTTTCTTAGAGTTTATCTTCAGTAACCTCTTAGTAGCTGTAAGAGATAGGAAGAGTAGCAGGGATGTAATTCAATTCCAAGTTGTAGCCAGTTGTAGGTTTCTACTTGCAATTTATGGACTTGGCTCAGCTAACTAAATCTAGGGTACCCCACCTGGCCTTGGGCTGCCACTCCTCAAGTGTGCCTCCTGGAGGACCTGAGACATAGCTGTCAGCTGTATGAAAAAGATGTGGATAATATAGCGAGTCCAAAATGGCACTAAATGCCTAATTTTAGTCAGTAAATCAAGCCCAGTATACTATACAAGTGGATGAAACGTACATGTTCAAACAATGCCATTTGACAAACATCTGTGAAGTACTTCAGCCCCTGCGTGTTCTGTGTCAAGTCTTGTACAATCATTCCAACTTTTGTTGCAAGCATAAATATGAGAAAGATTAAAATATTAGATCCTGTTTAAGCTTAGTTATATTAAATGATGACTCTGTCCCTGGGGTTTGTGCCTACTGTAATCGTTATTCCTAGTTCCTAGTCATACTTCTGAGAGATATTAAACTGATAGCTTATTAATGTATGTAATCTGTTTTCTTTATATTAATTTTGAATATCTCCAGTGAGAAAAAGCTCTATAAACTCTTAAGTTGTCTCTTATCAAATAAAAGCTTAATCACTACAAACCTAAAACTTGTATGTCTAGCTGTTTAGTTATTCACAGGGTTTGTGATAATAGAAGTATTCATTTTTTTCAGCTTAAAGATGCATTATTTGATCTCTAACATAGATAGCTCTCACCAAAGTAATTCCAAACTTAATATCCCTAAATACAAACACCATTTATAAAGCCATATATTACATGTAGGAATTTGCCAACTGTTTCCTTGCCAGAGTTCATCCTTTGACTGCATTTGCATTCCAGGATACGTTTCCAAAATTAGCTGTTTTGGTAATATTAATCTCAAAAAAAAAAAAAAAAAAAATTTTTTTGTTCATTTTACATTAAATCCCTTCCATTTCTCTTTTCCCAGTATGTGTGGTTTCTTTCAGTGATTTAACAGTATCCTGGCATGGCAGGATGTTGGTAAGAGCACATTTCAAAATGTGTAAGAAAAGGAACCAGCTGAGGACTTAGTTAAAACATTTCGTTAGCTCAGTTCTGCCTTCTGTGCCTCCATAAAATGTTTTGTAGGATAAAAAACAAATCCAAGGTTTGAACCTGTGAAAGCTGTCTTTTGTTTCCCTTTCAAAAAATGAGGAAAATGAGAAAAAGTGTTTGCCTTTACATATACCTGAACATTTCTGTTGTATTTTTACAGCTCTCAAAAATCTCTTCATACAGTTTTGGCCTTCAAGAAATTCCCAAAGCTGGTCACTTACCCAGCTGTACAGTACCATTACTATGTCCTTTCCTGGTAGAAATTACTCCTGCACTGATGGAACATAATGTTCTATAACATGGCATAAAGCAATGATAGCATGTAATATAATCCTTGTTCTATCTTTAATAATGAGATAAAACTAAATTACAGCATTTGATATTGCTGACTTAATTCTGGATGCTCATCTTTTACAGGAAACCTAATCTATGTCAGAAGTGGTCACTGAGGATCATCAGCAGTGCAACTAAAACACAGAAAATAGTGTTCAGTTACATCTTTCCATTAAAGCTAAATTTAAGGATTTTAAGCTCATTTACACAGAATATGGTTATTTTTCACCTTGCAAGTTTAAATATGCTTGCACAGTTTTTGATAGATTCTCCCACAGCAAACAGAATAGTTGCGTACAATTCACCCTTGAGAATCTCATCAACCTTTAAATGTTTTTTGTACATTTCCTGAATGCTACAGCACTGTTTAAAAAGCAATTTTAGATGTCATAGGATTAAAAATAACATCATAAGTCTTTATATTTGTTTTCCTTTCTGCACACTCCTCATTTATTATTATTTGTTTGTTTATTGTATTACAGAAATTTATTCAGACTCCAATAATTAAAGGGATCTATTGTGTAAACACTGTACAAATACATACTCAGGAACAGCCACTACTTAGAAGGTTTTACTATAGTAAAGCCCAAATAACTTTGCCAGCAGTTATTAATTTTTCCTGATATTTCCCCATAAAACCCTTCTACCTGAGGTTTTTAATTTCTTCATTGTTTCACTTGGCCTGAAACCCTGCATGCTGAACTTTATGTTCAAAATCTATATTTTCTAGAAAGTTAACTAAAAGGTAGCTCTGGATCTAATATGGAAGACAAAAAGGAAAATTAGATGTTCTGGCAATAAAAGAAAAAAATACAGAAATCTTTGACACTTTGAAATATCTAAGCCTTGGGGTAAAAACTTGAATGCTATTTCTCATTGCTGTAAATGTTGACAAAGGTCTCTTCAGTGGTGAAAAACTTTCAGGCTGTGTTTCCAAACTTCATGTTATTTTTGCTTATTGGATTTGTTTTCTACAAACACTATATAGCATTTTTTCATTTTAATGACATTCTGAGTTATTGTGGAGTTGCATTTGAAAGCAAACATCTTACTAGTAATTCAAATGTCAATAGATTAGGTAGGAATGAGAGCTTAATTTTTTTCTCTTTATGATGAAGGGATGAATCTAGTAAGAGACAACAGTCCTTAGGAAATCATACTTGTTGAAAATACATTAAAAGAATATTGAAATTCTTTCTCAAAAGCTTGGACATTCTTGATCAGTGCTGATCAAATTTGGATAACTTCTTTTTACGCAAAGATTATCAGGTCCATAAAGGTTTTTCAAACAGCTGAAACAAGCTGTAAACAGTGAGGACTTCAATCACCAGACAATTGGACATCAGAGAACAGGTCCAGTTCTTACAGTTTTAGTCTCTGCTTAATAATAATCTACGTTATTGGATTATTATCTAAGAAAAAGCACTTGCCGACTCTTGGAGCTGAAAACGCTTTCTATGTAATTGCACATCACAATCTATTTTGCATACACCCAGTGTGCATTTCTCTCCGTTTCTGACAAAGTTATGATTTGCTGGGAAAGATTTTGTGTATCCTGGTCACGTGTGTTTCATCTGTGACTGAAGTTATACATATATGTCTTCAGTGCCTTAATGTTGTTCACTCTTCTGCTGCAAGAATTTTGGTTCTGCTTTAATTTTTAGCTGAAAGCTAATGGAGATTTATCTATGTTATAATTTTTTAGAGGAGGAAGAGACACCAGAAACATATTTAAGATACTTGCACAGTTTTTCAACAAGTTATTACAGATTTCAAAAGTACAAAATGCCAATAAGTGAGAATTTTATACGAGTTTTAGGTGTTCTTTTATACAAATTCAATTCTATTAAAGAAACTGTGTACAAGATACTTCCAAGATACTTACAGTCTTTACCCCTGTTACGTCTCACATATTCTTGAAAACTCTTTTAGTCACCATTTACTATCTTGATATCTATCTTATTTGAAGATGTACTGGTATCTCTCTTCTGCTTGTGGAAACTGAATGGTTTCAGTGGATTCTAGTTTCTCAGGTATTAACCCTTACACTTCTTGCCCTAAGTTCCTCCCTTCTACTGGGAAGTTCTTCCCAACTTCAATGGGATGTTGCTGGAACCCAACAGGAATTAGTTATAAAAATACTGTTGATTACAGCAAGACCTGGTTTTGGAATATAACAGCTTTTCTTCCATTCACTTTTCTTGTCTCTCTCTCTCCTTTCTGTATTTTAATTTTTTGCCTAGCCTTTCCTCACCTTGCCTTGCTTCCCCTCCACCTCTCCTTCTCCCTTTACAACTTAGCTTAAGTATTAAATGAGTAAAAGACTGAGAAAGAAACTACATAATTTAAATTCAAATTTGTTATTTCTTTCTGACAATCTTCTCTCAATTAAAAAAAAAAGTCTCATACAAGGAATATCAGGTCTTACGAGTGTATTTGCATTTTATCACTGGTGAATCAGTGAGCTGTATTTTAGTTGTCACATATGGAAAAGCATGATAGCAAGCTTCTAACAGAGAAAGGCACAATGTTTTCTTCTTCCAGAAAAATGGAGGTGACACCAATTAAGAGCTGACATAGTGGACAGAGCTTAAAATCCAGCATAGAAGCCAGTTCTTTGTCATGCTATTCATCAGCTATTTGAAAGCCCTAGGCAAACACGGTATGTTTATTTCTCGGTTTTCCTACCAACTTGGGCAGATTGGTTAATTTCAACATTTAGGGTAATTGCTGATAAACAACAAGCTATAAATTTATTTTTGTAGGAATTTCATTACTGTCACCTTAAAGCAACTAAAATAAGTGTAGTTTCTTTCTAATATAATTCCTTTACAATAGCTTACCAATGTGTGGGAAATTAACTTTTTTCTTTATTTTTTCCCTTCTCTTATTTTGACAAAGCTTTTTTGGGGGTGGTGGGTTTTGGTGTAGTTGTGGGTAGGTTTTTTGGTTCTTGTTTGTTCCTTTAGCCAATGCCTTGAAATTTACTTTCTGTGATGTTTCCATGAATTTTTGGGGAGTAGAACTTTCTGTTCGTGGCTTATAGGAGCTTCCTTCTGAAGTGGACACTCTAAGGGTAAGTGGATGAAGAGAGTCTTTCATTAATGACCTCTGGCCAAAGGAGCTACAGACAAGGACACACAGAGACAAACCTGACCAACACATGATAAGGAAGGTCCTGAGAACAAACCTGGTAATTTGTACTAATTGGTATGTACACCTGGAGCATGGGAGTGTTTTATTTTCTCAGTTGGGAGGATAAAAAAAAGGAAGGAGACAAACACACAGAGATACAAAACCTGACCAATTAGTATTAACAAAGTGTTACATGGTCAGTAGCTTCTCTACTGGTTGAATCTGCAAACAGGAGAACAGCAGCCACAATCCTCAGCCTGGGCAGAGACCCTGGGGCACTGGGTTGGGCTCCAGCAGCTGGGCAAGGGGGTCCTGGGCTGAACCTGCTGGAGGCAGTAGCCTTGTCTCTTGACAGGGAGGGAGGAAGGGAAACAAAATCACTGCTATTCTTTGTTCATTTCTTAAAGCAATTTCAGTGACCAGCCTTATGTTACACTAGAGAACAGAGAACCAAATATCCAATTAGTGGCTCTTTGACTAATTTTGGGAGCGTTCTGTAAAGAACAGCAGCAATGCTAAGGGCCTTCTTTTTCAGTAATGTTCTCTGAGCTCTCCTCTGGTGTAGCAGCAACAGAGATGACATATTTTTCTTTCCCAGATATTTCATCTGAGAATTGAGTTTACTTTGAAGAATTCCTGTGTCCATTGGGTGACAAATACAGTTCTGAGAATTTTGCAAAAACAAGGTAACACCACCTTTTACTCTTCTAACTGGAGTGAAGTTCATATAAGTTTTCCTAACAGACTTTTGAATTACTGCATTTTCAGAAATATTCAAGAGGATTCAGAGATACCGCAGATTGCCTCAGGCACTATATGTTTTGCCTTCAGCTGCCCCCCACACACATCAAGCTTTTCTGCTTGAAGCTTCTGGGTTGCACAGAGAAGGCTTATGTTCAGATCTACAGTGACATGAAAAACTACATCAAATTACTTCTTTCTAAAATGGTCTTGTTCACTTGTTTATGCTACATTTTATGCCTAGTTTTTAACTTGTGAGTATGTGACATTTGTAGCATATAAAAGAAGTTAACACAGCATCTTATTATCCAAATCTATCATATTGTATGCCATAGGCTATCATTCCAAAAGACTGTAGGATTTAGCAATTACATTAGTAATATAACATTTATCACAGAAAAACAGTAGCCAGAAAACTCATTTCCTGTCCCTACAACCATTTATTTTCCCTGGTTAAGGCAAAACCAAGGAACAAGCTCTTCCCTCTAACTCAAATGAAAGATTCCATCTGTAGCACTTTGAAAAAACAGAAGTGCTACACCAACAGGGTAGAGCTGTGCATCACTACTTGAACCATTTCAGCTTTCATGTCCATTAACTGTCTGGCTGTCCTGCTGAGGCAGTCATCAAGATTGGCAATTGTGATGGTGTTTATGCTGAGAGTGTTTGTCCACAAGCAAACTAAAAACATTGACTAACATAAAGGCCAGTGATTTTGGATCTGCAGTCCTCAGACTTGTGAGAAATATGTTACAAAACAATTTATATGCTTTTCAGTAGGATCAGAGGAAAGGTTTAAAAAGCATCCTTCACTTTTACTCTGATCAAATGCCAAATGTTCTGTAAGTCCTTTTAATTAATTTTGAGTACAATTTAGAAACATTTTAGAAATTTGGAGCATTTTGAAGTGAAGATTAGAAAAAATTCCATGAGAGGGTGGGGAAGAGATTGTAGAGTCTGTGGGTATATTTTGGACCCTGATACTATGATCATAATTTTATTAATCATGCATATCCATTTACAACTACACATACACCTTCCACGAAAGCTCTGCTACTCAGACTCTAGTTTACTGCTACTACTATAATGAGTCACATGGATACTTAAAAGAGTCACACAAGAAAACAAATGCAAGACAGCAATAAAATCAAACCATTAGCAAAGCCCACTCCACACAGAAATGTGAGTCATGAGACATCCTGGCTCCAAGAATTCTTCATCAAAAATACTTCGTTCTTGTCACAGAACCTCAATTAAATTAGCTTTGCAGCGCTGCCTATGGTATGGCATATGTGATCCATGACATGGGAAGGTTAGAGAAATGCATGACAAACCGTGTTAGGAAGGTATACATTGAAAATCAAGACCTTTTCTGGGAATTCTCATGAGAACACTACTGTCTAACCAATGATGTCTTATCAACACACATCTGTTGATCAAACCAGTATTAGTATAATGCAACAGGAGAAAAAAAATAATTTGGAAGAAGTGGTCCCATTTAGGGCTGGGTGGCACATGTTACTGTAATCCTGTTATATACAAACACTTTAAACACACATGATATATGCATATATGTATTTTATATATCAGTACTTGCACTATGTAGAGATATAAATATAAAAACTATGTAAGTTTCGAAATTATTACTTTTCACATGCAAATTTCAAGAAAAGTAAATATGAAGTATCAGCCTAAACCAGTTAATTTCCACTTGTTAGCTGATTTATTGATGGTGTTGTAGACTCAGGTTCATGAGTCTTTTGTGACAACTGTGCTCATCCTCAAAGGGAAACAGAATTAGGAAACCATGCGGTATTACTTGGCCCAAAAAATGTGTCTTCCAAAGCAATGCAGTCGAGATGAACAGTTAAATATTTATGCAGACTAGTGGGGGGAAAAAAGCCTCCCTTAAATCAATGGGTAGGGTGAGTTTTCTATCTCCTTCATAGCCTTGTCTTTTTTGATTCTGAATAGATATTCAATCTGAGAAAATTCTTATAAAAAGAACAATCCTATAAACATTTTTTTAAACAAATAAATATTTCTATTTAATATTAATAGTCTCCAAATAAATAGTTGGTAAAGTATCTACCAGCTAAGGTCCAAAGGCAGTTAGAATTTCAAAAGCAGAAACCAGCTCTATTAGATACATACTTCTGATGTAATATGGTTCTCAGATATTTTTTTTTTACTCTAATAAGGCTGTATTGCAGTTTAGTTGCAACAAGGAATGGATGAAAGTTGTTTCTATAGAAAAGGTAAGACAAAATTTGCTATACTAGAAAAACATAAAACAAAAAACCCCAGACTACCTGTGATTCTGGAGGAAGGTGGAGAATGCTAATAATTATTGAAATATTCCTTGCTACTGATAGGGAAAAAAAATAATTTCATTTTCTGGATATACTTACTAAGGGGTTGCATTTATTTACTAGCATTGTTTGTATCTCCAGATATTGTTCAAAAGGGCAATACCTAAAAAATTTTTTTTAATATTGCTTTTTAAAGAAATAATTACTCCAATCAGGTTCAGAAGCTTGTTTCCGAGAAAGAGCCAAAGAAAAAACAAAACAATATCCTGCTACAGAAAATTTTTTCTGGGATACATATATATACACACATACACCTAATACTGGTTATTGAGAACATCCTACTTGAAGATTAATTTTCTATAATACAAATGTTGATACCACTGAGTCTGTATAAGAATTAGCCCCTGCTTGTACCTCAACCTTTTTTCCAGAATTCAGATAGGACACTAATTATAAGAAATGGAAAATCTTGCATTTATTGTGCAGTTCTAGAAAAAGAAAATTTTTCTACTAAACTTTTTCTTCAGATATTTTTTTGTGTAAATATGTATACCCGTATTCAAAATCACATCTTAATTTCATTGTTGTTGTTGTTAGTAAGCAGTCTTAGTAGAGATCCACAATACTGATTTAAAGAAAACAAAAACAAAAAACCCAATCAGTCATGTCCTTGACACTTTGACACTAATATTCAAGAAGCACTTAGTCTTTTCAGTCTGGGGTGTTGAATCTTCCTAAGACAAAACAGCTAGCACAAAGTTGGTCTCACAGTCTTGTTTTTGTTTTTCATTAATACCCATAAACAAACTAATATAATTAGCCATTACTTATTTAAGTGACCAAGTTAGCCACTTATATCTGTTAAAGGATAGGCATTCAGAGAAGTACATTAATTCATTTTTTGCTCATCAGTCTTGCAGAGAGAATCTGCTTATTCTTGCTTATTTTTTTCCACATAATGGTTGATCTGTTAAATGTCTTGTAGTTTTATAACAATAGTAGACATCCATCTTGCTTTAGGAAATGCTAGTTCAGGTCCCTTGATAATTTGAAAGATTACAAGCATAAGAATGAGTATACAAGAAACTTGCATAATTAAACAAAAATAATTAGGTTCACAAAATGCATAGGATGTCTTTACGCAGGCTATTTACTTATTGTTTTTTTAAGTTTAATTTCAAAAGGAAGTGAAGAATGTGATGAAAGCCAAACACATTCTTCTTTAAATCACATTTTTATAATGCAGAGCAATGATATTAATGGAAGTAGATTTTTAGACAAGCAGTCATGTAATATGTCACAGTTAAGTTCCACATCAGTTATTAAAACAACATCAAGAAAACAAGGGGAACTAAGTTACCCATCTCTCATAGCTGGTTTGTCATAATACAACAAATTTGCAAATGTAGTGCATTTAAATCTGCAGACTATGGGACATAAATCACTCCAATTTTAAGTCATGGATGGGAGCATAAATCTAAAAATGAGAATCAGAGTTAAAACCACAGTGCCTTCTGAATAGTATCTAAAGGAAAGCAAACTGTACTTCTTTAGCATTGCACTTCCATCAACCTATACATACTGTTTAGTGGAGAAATTTACACAGTAAGTTTTATATTAAACACTCTATAGGACTAATATTTTGCTTTGGTAACAAATTTATGTTTTTTGAAACTCTAGTATGTTACTGAAGATTTTGCAACCTACATAGTGGCCCAAGACAGTATTTCTACTCATATGTTGCTACCAAAAATGTTTTCTGGAGATCAGAAAGCTGATATCTTTCAAGATTTAAAAGGTAGCTGTCAACGAATATATCTATTTAAATTTATATTCTTTGCTTTTACATTGTGAGCAAGCTGAAATGAGGCTACTTTAATGTATATTCCTTGCAAAAATAATTTAAAAAAGAAAGCAAACAAACCCCCAACAAAACCACACATTTGGCATTTTTTCTAGTTGGGCTCTGATTCCATGAGTTGATAAGGACTTCAAAGCACCAGCTAAACGAGCCTTATGTTTGGTTAATATTTAGACAACAGTCTTCAAGAAAGAGTAGGCTTTGTTAACTTTCACTCCTAATTGTTTTATAAGAAATAAGCAGATACTAGTAGAAATATACAGATACTCCAAACATTGGATTGCCTTTGCCCAATTTTGGAAGATCCACTATCAAATGGAGTATCCCACTTTCATCAGTGCCTTCTTTCACTCTCTAAAGCAAAAGCTTATCTGCATAAACTATCCCAGACAAGAAAAAGAAGAAATAAAAACCTGGCAATACATAATTATTTGGGTTGTGTTTCCGTTTTCTAGGCCTAGGGCAGATCAAGTCAGTAGAGCCCTTTGATTTTTAAGTATTATCCCTATGGATGACATTATCAAGGAACAGATAGAATACATTATTCTGGGCTGCAGACTGTTGCAACGCAGCTGAAGAGGGGCTTCTGGGAGATCTGTAACAAAAGATGTGAACCTGTTACTCCTTCAGAACAGTATAAACAGGACCAGGAATTGAATCATGTATAACTTTGTAGTCCAAGTGTCACATTTACTTTTTGATGAAAGCCAAAAGCCTGTTTCAGCCATGAGCTGAAATTCTGAGCTGCTGGAAGACCCGCTTCTCTTGCATTAACATTTAATAATCTCAAAGCCAGACTTTGAATTTCTGGATTATCCAAATACAGAAAGTCTTTTCTGTAGCCCTTGTCTTGCTGCTTTCTTCTTAGAGCTATATACTTGCAGCGTTGGTACAAGGTCTGTCAGTTTTCTGTGGATTGCCAATTCTGCCATGTTAAATAGGTTTTGGGTTTCTGTGGAGTACACCACGATCTGAAGACAACCTACATAGCAAGAAATGGAAGAAAAAGGCCATTAAAGATCTGTCAATCAATGAACCTTTAACTTAGGCTGCACAAATGTGAACTCTGAAGTGCCTATTCCATTTGTTGTAGAGAAATTAAGAAAAAAATCTTAGCATTATAATAATAATGAATCAAAAATTTAATCAAAATAATCTGCGAAGACTTCCTTAGCAGAACAGTCCTATTGGAAATCAAAAAATGAAAACCAGTACCAGTAACCGCTGTCTGTAATTCCCCAAACACTTTTTTTCAGTACAGAAAATGAAAAACAAGGATGTGTAAAGTATGCCTTTTTTTCAGGCAAGCAAAGGTCATTTATTTCCTCAGACATTAGTTATAGATTTTTCTTAAAATCACTTCCTTTTAAATCTGGTCCCCAGAACCAGTACATTTAATTTATTACTATCTTATCCAAATGCCACACTTAAGAGTTTTAACTTCAAAACACATATTTACAGTGTAGAAATGGGTAACAGAAGGCTTTTTGTTCTTGTCATTACCATTTCCAAAGTTGCAAAGCTTTATCACAATTTGTAGGTAGTATTCTTTCCTACCAGGGACTTCACCATAATGAAAAGGAAAAAAAAAAAATATATTTTGGATACATCATGAGAAATTAAAAGTCAGAATCTGTGTTAGTACACTGGGATTTTTGGCTTCATCTTGAGCTATTCTTCCTCTGCTGCCTGCCTGCTCCCACCCCTTCCTAGTCCTTCCTTTCCTACTTTGTGTTAAAAAGTAAAGCTGCAGTTGGATAAAGTAAAGGTAAACTTTTTAAGTTAAGGAGAGGATTTGTTTGGGATTTCCTTTCACAAAGTCCCTATAGAATTGTGTCAACTAAACTGCAGCACTTGCTCTGGAATTAAGATTAATTGTTAGGTGAGATTTTTGAGTTCTGTAAGCTTTTATTAGCTATCTGTTTAAACATGAAAATCAAATGTCCAAGCTTAGAAGTCATTTCAGCAGAAAAAAGAAAGGCAAGGAAAGATAAAAACTGAATAAAGAAACAAGAAAAATTGTGGTTTATATAACTGGTTTAAGTCATTATTACTTTTAGAAATGTTTATTCTGAGACTTGGTTAAATTACCAGCATTCTGCAAGCATCCAATTTCCTTGCAAAGCAGTACACACAAGACCGTGTCTGATCTGGGATTATACAGCTGCTTTTTTTTTTTCCCCAAACTTGGCACGATATTTCAGAAATTTTAGAGACCCAAGATAACAACTTTGAAGTTGGATGAACCGTAATCCTTGAATAAAATCAATATAAGACCCAAGGTTTTGATAAAAATCATACACAATATATTTCAGAAAACATACCAAGCAAGGAGAGAATACACAAGTAATCCAAAACCTTAATCATTCCAACAGCAGTTGTTTTATTCTTTAGGGCAAACAAAACTTTGCAGTAAGCTGTACAGCTCTTCCAGGTAAAAATGCATATAAAGATGTACTATATGAGATGCCATTAATTCATGACAACTAAACATGCTGTGCTATGCTATGGCCATACATGCCTTAAAAAAATTGTTTCTTATAAAACACATTTGGTTTCCTTAGGCAGATGTAATATGTAACAATATACTGATTATTTAACTCAAAAGTGTCTTCTGTGCAAGCATAGGAATTTTATATCCATCCACTTACATAGCAAATACATTCAATTTGGAAATCCATTGCCAATTAAAGGAAAATACATGCTCTGAGAAATAAAGTTTTCTACTATTTTCAGGTATTTTTGGGGGGTGGCAGTTTTGACAGGTTTTGGGGTTTTTGGTTTTGTTTTGTTTTTCTTTCTGTCCTTACCATTTTGTTTTCCTTCTGTGTTTGGATTGTATATGGATAGCTGCATTCTGAGCCTGGATTCATTCTTCACATTCAGGTGCAGTCTAGCAAATTCCAGTAACTGAGTTTAAGGTAGTGAAGACATAGCTTAAAGTGGCTTGAATCCACGTGGAAAAGAAAGAATCAAGTTTGTTGGTAATATGAGGGTAAAATTAGAGGTGTTCAAAGATAGGCTTATAGAAGCTTTGAGATAAGTCACAGACTGTGTTTCTAAAACATTTTTATGAATGTGGTCTACACAGCCTTACTGAATGATGAAACAAATCTTTCTGTCAAAACATTAAAATTTCAGTATTTTTTTATTTTCCTGACTTCATCCTTTTGCATGTATTAATTAGGTAACATTGTCTCGTTATACGATATTACTTCAAGATGTTGTGGTTTAACCCCAGCCTGTAGCTTAAGTATCACGCAGCTGCTTGCTCATTCCTGTCCACCCAGAGGGATGGACAGAACAATCAGGAAGGAACGTAAAACTTGAGAGTTGAGATAAGAACAATTCAATAGTTGAAATAAAATAACAACAACAACAATAATAATGAAAAGGATGGAGAAGGAGAGAGCAATAAATTCCAAAGGGAAGGGAAAAAAGAAAACAAGTGATGCACAACACAGCTGCTCACCACCTGCTGACTGATGCCCAGCCAGTCCCCGAGTAGCTATCAGCAGCCCTAGCCACACACACACCCGTTTACATACCAAGTATGATGTTCTGTGGTTTGGAATATTTCTTTGGCCAGTTCAGGTCACCTGCCCTGGCTGTGTCCCCTCCCAGTTTCCCATGCCCCTCTAGCCCTACCACTGCCAGGGCTTGAGAAACTGAAAGTCTTGACTTAATATAAACATGACCCAGCAACAACTAAAATGACCTGTTATCACCATTATTTTCACAAAAAATCCAAAACACAGCACTGCACCTGCTAGTGAGAAAAACATTAAATTACTCCAGCCAAAACCAGGACACAGGACTGTATTTTTCTTACCTGCAGTTGACAACCAGTAGCTAAATGAAAATACACACACACTCTACCTTAAAGTCCCCTCCACCTGCAGCCCTTCATGAATGATTTGGTATGAAAGGGAAGAGATAAACTGGTGGCTTACCTCTCTCTCTTTGCTGTAGAGATTCTGAATTACTAGCATGCTGACAGCCTTCCCTAAGGAGCCTGTGTAGGTGTACTACACACAGGGGCACTTTGTCTATACTGGTAGTGTAGCTTTGATCATAGCAGAAACCATCTTTGAGTACTTAACTGCTTGATGGAAAACAAATCCTCATCTGTAACTTAAATGTTGATTGATGTATCTGAATAAAAAAAAAAAAACCAAGACCATATGTAAGTAATAAAGACCTGAATAAAAGGAGTAGATATTAATAAGTAGTTCAGCAAGTACTGCTTCTATGATTCTGAACCAGCTCACTTATTTAATCGCTTCTTAATATCAAAACTTATGAACTGTTACCATAGGCAATGGTGAAAAATTGTGACCTACAAAGGATCTGTATGATATAAGGAAAAACAGAATTGTTATCGGAAGAGACCTTTAAGATCAAATCCAACTGTTAATCTAACACTGCCAAGTCCACCACTAAAACACATCTACATGTCTTCTAAGTACCTACAGGAATGGAGACTCAACCACTTCCCTGGGCAAACCTGTTCCAGTGCTTGAACACCCTATTGAGGAAAAACAATAATAAAAAAACCCCTAGTATTTAATCTAACACACACACACACCCCCCGGCACAACCTGAGCATGTTTCCTCTCGTTCTATCACTTGTTACTTGGGAGTAGAGACTGACACACACCTCACTACAGTCTCCCTTCAGGTAGTCATAGAAAGCAATGAGCTCTGAACCTCCTCATCACCAGCCTGAACCACCCCAGTTCCCTCAGCCACTCCTCATAAGACCTGTGCTCCAGACCCCTCACCAGCTCCGTTGCCCTTCTCTGGACATGCTGCAGCACCTCTACGTCCCTCTTGCAGAGAGGGGCACAAAACTGAACACAGGATTCGAGATGCGGCCTCACCAGTGCCGAGACCAGGGGGACGATCACCTCCCTGGTCCTGCTGGCCACACTGTCTCTGATACAAGCCAGGATAATGCTGGCCCTCCTGGGCACACTGCTGGCTAACATTAGCTGGCTGTCAATCAACATCACCAGGTCTCTGAAAGCATTCAGAGAGAGAAGTCCCTTTCTGTGGCATACAAAGGCACAGGCCCCACGTGAGATCCTTTATTGCATACGTAGCGCTGGTTATATACAATCACTGACCTGCCCAAGTTCTGCCCTGGAATGTGCCTGCACAAAGCACGGCACCTTTGCAGCCAGTTCGCACTTCACCAAGCTCTTTTCTCCCTCCATACTCACCTGACCAGGTCTTTTCTTCCCAGGTCAGGTTTTAAGCTGTGGGAGGCTCTGGGCACGCCCCTCGTTGCAGGCAGGTGGGCACAGAACTGATTTGCAGGTGAGCTCAGAGACCCAGATTTAGTGTTAGTTGCTTCCTCACTACCTTTTCAGGCATAATCACTCTGCAGCCTGGCACCCAGACAATGAGCAAAGCCTCTTCTCAGAAAGGGCCCTGACACTTCTCCACTGGGCAGCTTCCCAGACACCCTTCCCCAAGCCTGTAGCCTTGCATGGGGTTGGTGTGACCCAAGTGCAGGACCTGGCGCTTGACCCTGTTGAACCTCATACAATTGGCCTTGGCTCATTGGTGCAGACTGTCCAGATCCCTCTGCAGAGTCTTCCTGCCCTCAAACAGATCCACGCTGTCACCCAACTTGGTGTCATCTGCAAACTTACTGATGGTGTGCTGATCCCTTCATCCAGGTTGTCGATAAAGACATTAAACTGAACTGGCCACAATACTGAGCTCTGGGGAACACCCCTCGTGAGTAGTTGCCAGCTGGAGGTAACTCCATTCACCACCACTCTTTGGGCTCACCCATGCAACCAGTGTCTAACCCAGAGAAGCATACGCCTCTCCAAGCCATGAGCAGCCAGTTTTTCCAGGAGAATGCTGTGGGAAAGGGTGTCAAAGGCTTTACTGAGGTTCAGGTAGACAACATCCACAGCCTTTTCCCGCATCCACAAAGTGAGTCACCTTGTCGCAGAAGCAGATCAGGTTTGTCAAGCCAGACCTGCCTTTCATAAACCCCATAATGACTGGGCCTGATCACCTGGTTGTCCTGCACGTGCCACGTGATGGCAGTCAGGATGATCTGCTCCACAACTTTTCTGGAACTGAGGTCAAGCTGAGAGACCTGTAGTTCCCCAGATCCTCATTACTGCTCTTGCTGTAGATGGACATCACATTGGCTAACTTCCACTCAACTAGGACCACCCCAGTTAGCCCAGACTGCTGATAAATTATGGAGACTGGCTTGGTGAGCTCCTCTGCCAGTTCCCTCTGTACACTTGGATGGATCCCATCCAGCCTCACAGACTTGTGTGTTTCTAAGTGGAGCTGCAGGTCATTAGTCATTTCCTCCTAGACTTTGGGGACATCATTCTGCTCCCTTTCCCTGTCTTCCAGCCCAAGGGCCTGGGTACCTAGAGAACAACTGATCTTACTATTAAAAACTGAGGCAAAGAAAGAATTAGGTACCTCAGCCTTTTTCTCATCCTTTGTGGTAATGTTCATTGCCATATCCAGTAAAGTGTGAAGATTATCCTTGGCCTTCCCTTTGTTTCTAATGTATTTGTAAAATCATTTTTTATTATCTTTTATGGTAGTGGCCAGCCTTATTTCTAGCTGGAGTATAGGTATAGTATTAGAGTGGAAAGCTCAATATATTGTATTACCTAACATACTTTATTGATATAAAATTTCATTCTTACACTTTCCCTTCCGCACACTCTATGGTTTCATTAAGAAAATTCTACCTTCTTCTCTGCAAATAGTTCTGGAAATAAATATCAGTAATGTACCTTCCCTGTTACTCAGTCTTAATCCAAGCAACAAAGTATGGGTTCGTTTTGTTTTGTCTTGTTTTGTTTTTTATGAAAACTTTACCTACACGGGGGAAAAAAAAAAAAAAAAAAAAAAAGCAAATTTCTCTGGTTGGAGCTTGTATTGGGGCTGGCTGGGGTGGAGTTAGCTTTCCTCATAGTAGCCCATATAGTGCTGTGCTTTGAACTTGTGTCTAGAAGGGTGTTAATAACACACCAATGTTTTGGTGCCTGCTGAGCAGTGCTGTCACAGCATCAGTGCTACCTCCAGAGTAGGGCAGGTAGGCTGTAGGTAGGCAAGAGGAGGGACAAATAAGACAGCACATCAAAACTGACCAGAAACATATTTCATGTTGTATGACATCATGCTCAGCAATAAAAGCTGGAAGAAATGAGGATGGGAAGGGGGGGAGAGGCAGATATTAATTATTATGTCCTGTTTAAAAGGGGAAGTGACAGAATGGTTTGGTGGGTACCAGGCAGCCAGCCAAGGTCCACCCACCAAAAAACAACAGTCAGAAGAGATGTGGAGGTAGCCCCTTATACTAATGAAGACATACATATTAATTATACCTCATTTTAACTGTACTTCTACAAGAAAGAGGAATAGATAATTTTCTTTGAGCTTGACCACTAAGGTGTTAATCTGAACTAAGCATGCTTTGCCACATTTTATGCATAATATTGCCTGTTCATTTTGTTAAACCAACACTTACACATGGAAAGGAAGTATTAATTTGAAAACTCCCAACCATTCCATTCATATATGATATCTTGATGTGTTGCCAGATTACATGAAATTGAATAAGTCAAAAATATAGGCTATTTTGCATGCTACCTGAGGACTGCTACCTTCACTAATTGACTGAGGAAACGCTACTTGTGCTGTTTCTCACTGCTACTGTTTGATTTTATGCTTTATTTGGTGATATAATGCTGTTTATTAATTTTAGGTCTTTTCCTTTATGTTCTTCTTTCCAGTGCACTGCTCTGCCATTTACTGCATATAAACTTGCAGTTACTGAGCAGAAACTTCATTTACCTGACTAAGGCCTTAAGGCCTTCACAGGGTCTGCAGTAAGGATTTAACTCTCAACTTTATGTTCCTTCCAACACATAGTCTTCAAAACTCTCTGAGTGTAGTTTATGTAATGACTGAACTAAATTCAATCAACATTACACATTTGTTAGAGACCTAATTTTCCCCCACTTCCAAACTTACCATCTTGTAGCTAAGCAGTTCTTAAAGCCTACAATACCATCTGAATAAGGAGCAAATTAGACAAAATATGTCCTGAAATACTGGTAGAAATCTCCAACTTATGTAGTTGCTTCTATTTTATATATGATATGTGATGGATAATACATTCATATCAGAGGATGATGAAATATTTTCCTTTCCAACTGTAACTGTGGAAGATATTAAAAAAATATTTGTTAAACAAGTTTACAGATGTGAGTCTAAGTTGCATCTTACAATGATAAAAAAGGAGTCTGATTGGACACTTGGACCATCAGTCTCAGTACATACCTCATACCACTTGATTTAAAAAAAATATTTATATGAAGGAAAAATACAACAATTTCTTAACCAAGTCACTACAGAGACTAGGGTAAACTAAATAAATGATGATCACTGGTACTGAATTTTGAGCATTTAGTGGATTTCATGCAAATAAGTTATGCACTTTAGTACAGCCATATACAAATCAGATGTCTAGGAGCAAAGAATTAGGGCAACACTTGTAATTATTAAGACATAAAGTATGCATAGCGGATAACCAGGTGAATGTGAGTTCTTAGTGAAAATCACAGACAAGAAGGTTTTTATTCCCAATTTTTACATGTATTGATAGGAGAAATTAAAATAGAGGTAAATTGTGTTATCTCTGAATTTGCAAGGTAGAGACCATTTGCAAGAAACCTGTATGTGACTCTATGATATGTGTGACTCATAACAAACAAACTATGGGGAAGCTAAATTGTGGGAAGGAGATTGCAGTAAATTCTTCTGCACTGTCTTTAATCTATAATAATAATAACAACAATAACAACAGCAACAACAACAATAATAATAATAATAAATAATTCTGAATATTTTTAGAATAGTTTTATATGATCTACAAAGGTAACTAAAAAAATTAAGTTAATAAATTTAAAATAACATCTAGGAATAAGCAATAGAGAATGTTAAGATTTATGAGTGTGAAGAGTTATGAGACCACATTCTCACCATATCAAGGAGGAAATCCACATATTAAAGAGAATTCAGAATAGAAGCAGCTAAATGAGTAGTCACTGAAAAATGATCTGTGAAACACTTGAGAAAAGTCTGTTTAGTTTAACATAAAAAGTCTTAAATAGCAATTTTAGCAACATGCTGAAATATATGTATCAGAGAAATAACAAGATAAAAACCAGTCTAATGAGTGTGAATAAATTTTACTGCTGAAAATATTAAAATAATTTGGGATTTTTTAAAGTGTTACTTTTATTCTGTGACTGTATTTGCATGAGCAAATAGAAAAAATCCACAGTCACATCCAACCAAATAAAATTGTCACAATCAACAGGCAAACAGACAAACTCAAAACTGAAGTAGAATTCCCTTTCCCTGGCATTATTTCATGCTGCTTACTTCTCAAATTGTCAGAGCTGTCTTTCAAGTCCAAATTAACATGTCTTGTAATCCAAATTTCTGCCACAGATGCAAACTGCACTGAATGAAAATACTGGTTACTTTGTATGTAGTGCTCTTTATAATGGAGCATTAATTTCCTGTTTTATTTGTCAAGTATTTGTTGAACATAGATTGAAATATGGAATTAATGAGATTAAAGGACATTAAAAACTGCCTTTTAATAGAATCATATAATTAGGAAATAATGTTTTTCACATTCTGAATGTCTGGTACTGGCTCATAATAATGACATGGATTATTAAATGCACTTTTAAACACTAGAGGCTGACTTTACTATATAAAAACCTAAAGGAAATTATTGGAAAAAATATGTCAAAAGAAACAACATAGTTTATGCAAGAAGATGAGTTTTCCTTTTTTCCCCCCTCTTTCTGTTTGATAATATAAAGATGTGATTATATGTTATGAACTATTCCTTGCCCATATGGCATCTGCCCTTCACATAGTATGTTCCATATTATGTCTGTAACAGCTGATTATTGGATTAAGGGTAGTTCATGAGTCCACACTAATGTTACTTGAGAACTTGTGAACTTGCTTATTTTGATTACTCACTCCAGAATAAGATCTTTTCAATTAATCTTTCATTCCTATATTATTGTTGTGGTCATCAATCATCACCTAATTAATTTATTAATAAAGTCAATCATCGTGTCTGTGTGCATAATACTTATTCCAAAGGCCCCATTAAGATATTTTCATGGTTAAACCCCAGCTGGCCGCTAAGCATCACACAGCTGCATGCTCACTCCCAGCCGGTGAGATGGGGGAATTAGCAGGGTAAAAGTGAGAAAACTCATGTCTTCGGATAAAAATACTTTAATAGGTAAAGGAAAAGCTGCACACACCAGCAAAGCAAAAAAACCCCAAACAATAGATTCACTACTTCCCATCAGCAGGCAGGTGTTCAGCCATCTCTGGGAGAGCAGGGCTCCATCATGCATAATGGTTACTTAAGAAGACAAATGTCATCACTCCAAATGTCCCCTACTTCCCTGTTTTTCTTCTACCAGATTTATATTCTGAGCATGACATCATATGGCATGGAACACCGCTTTGGTCAGCTGGGGTCAGCTGTCCCAGCTGTGACCCCTCCCAACTTCTTGTACCCTCCCGCCGCCTTGCTGGTGGGATGGGGTGAGAAGCAGAAAAGGCTTCGGCTCTGTATGAGCACTAATCAACAATAATGCAAACATTCCTGTATTAGCAACCCTGTTTTCAGCACCAAACTAAAACATAGCACTATAAAAGCTACTATGAAGAAAATTAACTCTATCCCAGCCAAAACCAGCACCGACATATGTGTTAAGTTGTAAAGTGGAATTTATGGAGACTAGGTGTGGAGCCAAGTCGAGGGAGACTGCTTTGTAAGTTCTCATGCACTTTTTTATTCAATTTGTAACTCAAAATGCTCTTGGAGATTCCTAAAATACATTTATATGGTCTGAAAAAGTAACTAAGAAAATCTCCAAGCTTATAGTCTCATATAGGAATAACTAATACATTATAATCATAATCATCATAATCATAGCCCACAAACCTAAAAGACTGAATATTCCTGTTCTAGTTTGTTTATTTGCATTCACACCTTATTTTCCTGCTTTTTTGAAAATAATTGGAAGCACTAGTTACGCATTCCTTCAGCCCATTTTTGTATGAGAGGAATCGGTGTCTTGTTCCTAATATTTCCCTGATAAAGACTTTTACTTGCTTATGTTTAAAGCCTTTTTCTGTTTCAGGATGACTTTTTTACATTTTGTGCTATTTGCCTGTTGAGAATTTTTAATTTTTACATTAATATCACTATATCTTACCACATAGATAAGAGGGTTTTTTATGCAACTGAAGGAATATCTTTAATTATTATCTATGTCAAAATAATATAACCTCTGTAAGGACCTAAGTTCTGAAAAGCTATTAATAGATGCTTGATTCTTTTAATAACATAGCCTACCTGAACACCTGTAGTCCTTAAAAGGCAGAAGAATATATGTTTGGTGCTGAGTGCAATCAGAACACAGCTACCTAAAGAAAAATGGTCTCCAATGTGAGTCATCACATGTCTAAACAAAGAAGAGAGAAAAAATGCACAGCCAGAGAAAAAAAAATGAGGTATGCTTCTATGATCACAAGATCTGTGACAGTGCTATGAGTACAGGACACTCCCTTCCCAGTTTTTTGCCCAGCTGACTACAAAAGGCACATTACAGCCTAGTTAGTACGGTATTTTATGGGGACAGGGTGCCTTCAGGGATAGTGAAGTAAGAGAAAAGAGGATTTCATTTTAAAAGGCCAAGTTGTGCTAAAGGAAATTTTTCTTTGATGAAGAAGTACAGACTTCATCATACTCTACAAACAGGACAAACAAAAGGAGACATTAAAAAATTTCCTGTGGATGGTAATAATTACAACAGATTCAGCTTCATTTTTTTTTTAAGGCACAATAGTTATTTAAATTAATAACATTTATATGCTAAAGAACTATGGAAAAGAATGAAAAAAAATAATTTAAGATAGATCATTCTCTTCATAAGGAATGAAGAAAATAAAGATTTTTCTACCTTACGCTACTGAAGAGTACCAAGACGTATCATTTTAGCACAGTGTGCTTCGTTGTTTCTCACATTTGTTAATGCCCTACTTAATAATATCTATTCATTATAGATCTGTTCATACTCTTTTCTTTGTGATTAGTCATGGTAAGAGTGTCCTGTATTCTTTGTTCTGTGGACCCAATTGTAACACAAACTGGATTCTTGCATCATTATTTTATTACTTCACAGCATGAAATAAATGGCACAAAGAAATGGGCTTACCCAGTGGGTAGTATTTCTAGAGGAACAATAAGTACTCAGGGAAGACAAGGATTTCTTTTCCAACAAAGTCATTGTAATCAAACTATTGGAACTACCACAGATGGAGCTGAGCTTGTAGCCAACAGATCTTCGCCACCTGAAGCAAATATGTTGATCCTGTAATCCTCCTCCCAGGGTTTCGGCTATCTGTGATCCAAAATGTGGTTTGGACACAGTGCGGCTGTGAAACTTTTGCTTACACTTATGACAAGATGGAGATGAGAAAAAGCAGAGAGAAAGTATACAGGGTAGAGCTACGCAAAATAACAGAAATAAAAATGCAGGTAAAAATAAGACAGTTTAATAATAGTAACTAATATTTAAATGCTAATAATAGTAGCTCAAGGATTCAAAATAAAAAAAATACGGAAATGAAAATTGTTAAAATCCCAAGGGATTCAGAAGAAGAGCATCTCACCCAAAAAATGGATCAACATATTTGAACGCCCTCATTGGCTATCTGACCCAAAACAAGAGCAGTGCCTGGTCAGAGGGTGATGAGATTGATGTTTAACCTAATAGCTTGTTAGTCCTGCCTGTCTTGTCTGTGTATCAGCTAGTGAATAACTGTTTTATGCTCTTACTTGGAATATATTCTGGTTATGGCACTGGTTTGGATACAGTTGATAGAAATGAAGTTACACAGAAAGGATGGGTGACAGAAAGATAGAATCTCTGCTTAAGTTAGTGTGATTCTTAATACGGTGGCTGGTTAAGCTACAGATATTTTCTTCTACTTTCGAATGTTTCTTGGTTTCTACGTTACAACTCATACTCTTAAACAAGCACTCACTTCTCAGTACTGTGATGTAATGTTATCACAAACTTGTGGCTAACTGTTGGCTTACCCAGTTTACTGTAATAATGCACATTTATTGTTTGTTTTGTTTTGTTTTGTTTTGTTTTGTTTTGTTTTGTTTTGTTTTGTTTTGTTTTGTTTTGTTTTGTTTTGTTTTTAATAATAATAGTTTGTGTGATCAGAAAATCATAGGTTTTGGTATACTTCCATGTATCAGAAAAAACACAGGTTTTATTCTACCAGACTAGCACTTGCTTGTGTGATCCAGAAGCCTTCAAGAGAAGTCTCATGAACTCTGACACAGAAAAAGAGGATGTGTCCTATAAATTGAAACCTGAAGTTACCAGTTTACAGAAGGTATGCATTCCACTAATGTGTTACAAGGCTATATTTCACTTGCATACATATTTCATTCTGTACAGCTATATTAGTATTTTTTCATTATGAAGCATTGCATGCTACAATGTTGTTTTGTGGTTCATGTAAACTATTGTCTTCTTTCATGTCTTATTTCACTGTAGTTTTAATGAGTGCATGATTGGTATAACTAAAAAAGGAAAGTTGCAATAGATGAGGAAGGAAGACAACCTGGTCCAGTTTTACTGCAGGACACTTACAGCTGCAATCAAAATGATGCTTGCTAAGGAGTAAACCCTATCATTTTCCTAGGTAGTCATAGACAATATAAACCTGGTTTTGATGCACTGCTTTAGTTTTACTCCATGCAAAAAGCAGCAGAAATCATGGCAGCATAAGCTTACATTCTCATTAAAGAAGTAAAAGCAATCCATGTCTGTCAATTGGGACAGCACAGTCTAAACCAAACTGAACTACAGTTTTTGGCACCATCTGAAAATGATGTGAGACTACAGTTGAGGTACATGGATAATAAAGAAATTATTAATGGGTGAGTTTTTTAATGTTTTCTGTGTTGTATTTTTATTTAATCTCATTGATTTTGTTCACATCATAATACCATATTAAGGAGGAGTTCTGAAGATTCTGGGCCTGTAAGACTTTGTTTACCTAAAACATATCTATGACAAATAATTGAATTGGGGGTGTGTGTGTGTGTGTAACCAAACTAACCCCCAAAAAAACAAACAGGCATCTGATTAGAGAACAGCAATATTATTTGGTATTCTATGTTATCATAGAATGCAAAACAATAATTCTGGATGTTTTTTTATGCCATAAGCATCTTACCAAGAAATCGACATTTCTAGAGATCTGTATTCAGTGAGTAGCATGTGTCTTTTGCATTCATTAAGTAGTTACTGTTAGGATGTTATTGCAGCAAATAAGCTCTGCATTTTTTAGACTTGATAAATATTGTGAACAATGAGCAAAGCAGTTCTGATGTCTTACTTTTCACACTCTTATATTTCCAGGTCCAGTGATAGCAACATGTACTCCATTAAGAATTAATTCTTACTTACAAAAACGGATCAAACATAAATGCTGTAGTTTCTAAGGAGCATATATAGTATTGTGTATGAGATGAGTAAAAGATAAAACTTAATCCGTAACAAATATTACTTCTTTCTAGAAAAAAGATCTATTAAGATACCAGAGTAACTCTCCAGCTGCTACTAATAGTCCACTTCTTATAAAGAATACTTTTTTTGTATAATTTAGTTAATTCTACTTTATTTTCTGCTATGCCTCTAGTTCTGCTGGTTTTGTGACTATGGAATAGAGAACAGAAATCTGTTTTCTGACACTTCCTGCTCCACCTCTTCAACTTTTTCCTTGGAACACCTATGCTAAGCAAACGTGTTAGATTTCTTTATTTATACTTGCTAATCCCTTATTCTCTGTGTTTTTAAAATACCAATATGTGATACTTGGAGTTCAAGAGGCTAAAAATATTTCTCTAGCCCATTAAGACCAGTTTTCATAACTTTTCTTACTGTCTGAAAAGAACAAAAATAATATAGTCACAGAAAGCAAGCAAGTATGCAATGTCAGCACAGCTAGCAAATTTTGAAAAGTGAAAAGAATTTAGAGACTAGATCATAAACCTTCGAACTGATGAATGATATGCTATATACAATGCATCGATGAAATGTGCTTCTCTACTGCAGCCTAGTATACCTGGTATACTTTTGATATCTCCTTCAAATACATGGACATTCATTTGAAAACTATTGCTAGTGGTAGAACTGTAGCTTTCAGGTTTGGATTGGTAATGGGTGGGACTCAGAGGTTTGGAATTTCGGTTTGATTGAGATGAGTATCTCAGTGTTCACAGGCTTAGTTAAAGACTATTAGGACTACATGAGCCCCTCAAGTCTGCAAACTTGGGGCAGAAATCTGAAAAGAGGCTTTCTTGTCAGATTTTTTAACAGTCTCAATCTTAGAAGAAAATGCCGTGAGAACAGCTTTTTGCAATATTTGGGCAGCTCTGCTTCATGGCCCAGACATAACATGGCATTGAAAGAATACATAGGAGCATAACCCCTGACTGAATTAAAAAAGAAAAAAATCTTTGAGTTTAAGAAGTGATACAATCTTTGCCAGTCTCTGGGAATATTTTTTTCTCTCTCTTGAACTCATTATCCACTCTTTAGCCAGACTGGAGAAAAAAGATCACACATATTAGCATATTTAATTAAGTAAAAGGCAGACATTGTTTTAGTCCTTGAGTAAACTCATCTTTTAATGTGATGAACAGCTACAGCTTTATCCTGCAGTTATTTCTTTAAAAGCATGTGACAGCGTTAGTGGGACAGTCATGTTTTTCTCAGCCACACCACTGTAAACATTTACGCTAAAATGTCAAGCAAACATTTCATTTTCAGTATTTTTTAATGTTCCACTTCAATTGCTAAGTCAAAAACAGGAAACAATGAAGATTTCAATCAGCTCTTCTTCACCCAGACCAAGTTACTTTTCAATCAAATAAAAACACTTAAAAATAAAAACAATTGTTTGAATTTCAGAAGACTGTTATGCCATGATTAACTTTGACTAAGTTTAAGGGATGCAGATTATGCTCTTAGCATCACAGAGCACTTAATGAGCAAGGACTTAATTCTGAGACCCACATGTCTCAGATATTTCCAGGAAGTGCCTTCCTATCATCTGCATGATACCTTTATGTATCTGGACCATCCCACTTCTGCTCCCTCTTGTCTCTTGTATGTTCCCAAACATATCTCTGTAGTAATTTTTATGAACATATAATGTAATTTAATACCATGGGAGTTATATAAAAAATTAAAAAATGTGAAAGTTGTATTTTGTTCATTAAGGATACAGAGATAAATTATATAGTAGCTTATATTTGAAGAAGGAGAAAAAAAAAGATCTATATCCTTAATTTCCTTAGAGCCTTTAGCAAGAACACTCCCAGCTGAATAATGCAAATGGAGGGGGGGCGGGAGCGGAGGGGAGAAAGAAAAATATTCTGATGTGCAGTATTCAGATATGAAAAACAAGCATTTATTTTTGAAAGTATATCTAATCCTACTGAGTTGTCCTGGTTTTGGCTGGGATGGAGTTAATTTTCTTCTTGGTGGCTAGTGCAGTGCTGTGTTTTGGATTAGGTGGGGGAACAGTGTGGTCAGGGACTTTTCAGTTTCTCAGGCCTGTCCAGCAGGAGGGCTGGAGAGGCCCAGGAAGCTGGGAGAGGGCACAGCCAGGACAGCTGACCTGAACAAGCCAAAGCCACGCTTGGTGTATAAATGGAGAGGTTGGCCGGGGCTGCTGGGCATTGCTCAGGGACTGGCTGGGCACCAGTCCTTGAGTGGTGAGCAGCTGCATTGTGTGTCACTGGTTTTCTTTTCTTCCTTCCCTTTGGATTTCATTCCTCTCCCTCCTCTTCATTATAACTGTTTTTGTTATTATTATTATTGTTCTTTTGTTTTATCTCAATTGTTAAACTGTTCTTACCTCAACAGTGGAGTTTTGCATACCTCCCCACTTCTGCCCGCCGCCTGGGTGAGGGGGGAGCCAGCGAGGGCTGCCTGGTGCTTAGCCACCAGCCAGGGTTAAACCACAACATTAGCATGTAATGAATGGCCTCATTTATTACAAATTTATATATAATAGTATCAGAACAGTGCCATGTGGTTCATAAACAGAAAACAATACTTTACATTAGGTTTGTTACTTTATATTTCATTTTATGAAATCTATAGTACTAATGGTGGTGGCCAAATGCCAGGATTTTGGTTGAGGACTGTGTTATGCAGTTTATCTAAAATTTTCTGTGCTGAATTCACACCCACTGCTTGATAGCATATTCAAAACTTTATGTCCTTCTTTAGGAAAGAATACATGCAGGCATACTACAACATGTGCAGGGTAGAAGAAAAAGAGCTCATACAGACATTTGAAAAAAGACTGATGGGTTCTTTTAGTAAGTAAGGAGTTAGCTGCCTGGGAGAAATCCTAATGTTACAAAAATGGAACTAACTAAAAGGGATTTACCTTACTCATACAAGTAAAGGAACCTGATATTTCCAAACACACAAAAAAATGTCAAAAAAGCTAATTTATTTTGATAAAACTGGGGGTTTTTAAGTCTTTTTTCCTTCACTGAAGTATATTGTTCATCAAGAAAAGAGTATATATTGTTTTGAAAATCTGGGTTTAAAGACTTTTCTGTTTGACTAAGAGGAGATCTTGCCATGTTATATAACTGGATACTGTACCCAAAGTATTAGGCTTGAAAAATAAAATATCTGCTTTGTGCATATATATATATATATATATATACACACACGCACATATATATATATATTCTATACATACATACGCATGTAGTTATAGATTTCTTCTTTTACTAAAGTGGAGAATCAGCTATGTACGTTATCTGCATATTTTACTAAATGAAGATAACCTTTCTTTGGTCAGAAAGAAGCTATTGATTGTCTTTGTATGAGATAGTGAGAAGAAATCTAAATAATTCTTCAGCTATAGCTAAGTTTCATTATAATCCTTCAGAAAATCCTTTACTATATTTTATGATCAGGAAAATAAAAATTCCTAAATGTTTAATTTTCCTTTTTCTTGTATATTTTTTTTTTACTTTTTTTCCCTTCATTATGACTAATTCCAGAAATTAGAAATATACATGTAATAAAAACATGATGAGTATTGCAAAAAAGAAAGACACAAGTATGGCTGCAGGTTAATTCTGTTGGCAAAGCAGACAGACTCACTAGTTATGGTAATGGTTTGGAAGTAGGCATTTTTGTCACTGAGTGGAAGTTATGGAGTAGATAAAATTTTTAAAAAATCAAGAAAAGAAAGAAGACACAGTAACTCTTTTATTAGTTAAAATAAGACCAGTCATCAAGTGCTCTTTCAGGCGTTCCTGGTCAGTCCCTATAAAATCTTTAAAAATAGTTCAGAAGTATTTTCAGCAAGGAAAATTTGTCATAATCTTAACATACCATTTAAAACCTGATTCCTTGTTTAAGAGGAAAAGGAAAGCTGACCAATATATTGTCAAATCTTATAAAAATTAATTAAATTATAATGGGTGGAGGGGGAGAAAAAAATGCAAGAACACTTCTAGTAGCTTTATTGCACACATTTGAATTTTTATAGGAAGATCAGGTAGTATGGAGCAAATAAGGTGTTAGAAATGCAAAACCATAGACAATACAAAACTGTTGTATGTCATTTCCAAGATAAGCATGGAAAAAAATGTGAAGAACTTGGAGACAAAAACTGCTATTACTTTTGCTAATGGTTGTCTTAAACAGTTTCTATAACAGAAAACTGTAACTGAAGAATAGTGCAACTTCTTGCTGTCTCTAAACTGTATTATTTTAAATTATCTATGCAAGCTGCCTTATTTCAAACTTTTGTTAACTCAACTTTGGTATTCCAAAACACTTTTGAAGAAAGAGCTTGGGTTCATACTACCAATTACTGTGGATTCAAGTTTGAATTTCTTTGGCCCACCTAAGTTCTCTCCATTATGTACCTGGAGGCTATCAAGTACAATTCTATGTTCAAGACAGGGTTCACTTAGACCAGGTTGCCCAGTTTGTTTTCCAGACTGAATATCTCCAAAGAAAGACATTTCACTGCTTTTCTGGGTAACCTGTTTCTTTTAACTTCATTAATTTTGACACACAGACACCCCACCCCCCACCCCAATACCTAATTAGGATTTCCCTTGGTCCAGCTTGGGTCCATTGAATCTCCCTCTGTTTTTCTGCCCTCTGAGAAGATTCTGACCTTGTCTTCCCTGATGAGGTAGATGAATACAGTAATGAATCACAGTGTTTCCCAGAGATGCCATGTAGCTTTCATCAGGCAAACAAAATGACCCAAATCTATCCTAGTAATGCAAAGCTGCTATGAATCAAGACCGTGTGAGATGTACGTGTCACTGTGACTGTACAGGCCCATGTACTGCATATACTGATGCTTGAAAAGAAGCTTGTGTGTGGTAGCAGTACTGTAGATTAACACTTCTGAGAAGTTGTGAAATACATGAGAATTTACAAACAGGAAGTGGAAAAAGAATCGGAGTGCATCATTCTTCATCAGTCCTCAAACAAAACAGGAATGGGTCCTTTCACTAAAATTGACAAAGCCACCTCATTATGAAGAGTACTCCTCAGGCTCATGACATCTGCACGATTTATCTGACATGATCACTACAAAGAAAGATTTAATTAGGTGTGGTCTATGAAATGAGGTGTAAGTTGCACACAATAAATTTCAGGTTACTTGTGCCAAGTTGGCCAAACTTATCAAATCAAAGCTCAGTTATCTTCCATCACCATCTATCACTCCAGGCAAATGGAAAAACTGAAGCAGCAGGTAAAGTTACTAAGATTCAGTTAAAGAAAGATGCCAAAAGAACATAAAATAGGGTAGGACAAAGAATTCTTAAATCAATCAAGTATGTCAGTAGGCATATGTTACAATTCCTGACGTCAAGAGACAGAGATGCACTGATGCAGGTTGCTTTAGCATTGTTAGATACGTCAGGTGCAGGAGAAACAGACAAGTGTGCACAGGCAGAAAAACGGGCAGAGGTCCAGTGGTAAAAGACCGATCAGGTTTTCCCACTCTCAGGTTACTTCTTTATAACTATTTCTTTAGGAGCAAGCTACTTGTGTCGGCCAGATAAATCCCTATTTCATAATGGAACACTGCTTAGACTTCTGTTTAATTGTTGCCCCAAATAGCTCTTAAGTAACCAGCTGTGACTGTATTGAAATTTCGCTTAGACACTTTCTGCTGAGACATAACATCCAGAGTAGTCATATAACATGCTGAAAAATGCCTAATAGAGATCAGAACAGGATCTTAAAATTCTACCATAGGCTTCATAGGAGACCAAACTGCAAGACAGACTCCTAACTTAACTCTAACTCTAACTCTAACTTAATTTATTGAAAAAAACCCCAAACCTAAATTACAACTTACCAAGATTTGGGGGTTTTGTTTTCTTTTATAGATGAAATAATAAATATCTTCCCCACAAGGGCATTACAGTATGATTATGCGTCATGCGTACTAGTTTAGAGAACTACATTTCCAGCTGATAGTTGCTGGGAGAAAAGATTATATGACAAAAAATTCAAAACATTTCAGTGTTTTGAATCCTTTCTTTTATATCTTTGGGAAAAAAAAAAAAAAAAAAAAGAGAGAGAGAGAGAGAAATTGTTATCGTTAAACAACATAAAATATAAGCATAAGAATAAAGTAGCAAATATTTCCAGCTGACAAGTGTGAATTAGTACAAAATTACTAATACTTTAGGAATACCAAATTTTAATGGATGATGACTTTCAATTGTTACGACTAAATTAGCTAAGACAAGAGGAGGGGAAGGGGAAGGAAATATGAAACACCTAAACCCCCCATAGTATGGTAATACAAGCCAGCATGAAGATTCTGAAAAAGGAAGGATTCTCTAATTTATAGGCCTCCATAACGTTTATAAAACTTTACCACTCATTTACCTAAACCCAGCCATAATACCTTTTTTTCTTAACTGTCAGCCAAAAAAAATAGACAATGAGAAAGAAGTGATGTAGTGTATTTTAGTTTTCATGCAGTCTTAAACAAAGCCACTTAGAAATGGCTGCTAAGAAACATAAATGAGTGAAATGGTTTCCATACATTAAAAATTATCTAATAGAAAGCTAGTCCCTTTTCTCTTTGCCAGTACTGTCATAGTGGTGGGTCTCAATAATGATTTTTAGTGGTATATTTGTAATGTTTTAACAGTAATATTAGGTGTATTCACAAAGAGAATTGCACATTTTGATGATGTCAGACAGCCCTTCATTTTTATCAAGACTTGAGTAGTTTTATAAGGGAACATGTTGGTAATTGTGAACCGAAGTATGTTGGAGATGAGTTTGGACCTGAGTATCAGGGTGAAAGTATGTTGGAATTTTATTGTGGAGAACTCAGGAAAAACATCATAAACATGATGCAGCAAAAAAATAAAAATAAATAATAAAATTGTGTAAATTGAATAGGAAGGGCAGACCTTATTTTCTTCTATCATGTCCACATACTCACCTGATGTTTCACAATCTGCCACTATGTCATAACTTCAGAGTCATGCGAACCTTGCAACATGATGATACTACTCCTTCAGAACCAAAATATTTGAAAGTTTAAAAAAGGCTTTTCTGGAAGAGCTGAACTGAAGAAAGCTCCATCTTTTTTTATAGGAAGCAGAATTTCATCTGGAATAGAGAGAAGATAAACAGAGCAGTCCAACTCTGAGACTGGTGTTGGTGCCATGAAAGAATCTAAGGCTACACTTTCATTAGCAATTTAGGACACAAGAGATGTTCTTTTTCTTGCAGATTTGCTTTGCATCCACACTTAAGGCTTAAAGGTGTGGAACCAAGGTAGCAGTGCAAACTGGGAAGCCATCAAGATCAGCGTCCTTGCAGTGAGGCTGAAAGGTCCTCCAGGCTTCTTCTACTCATGTGTAGGTTTTCATTACTTGGAGCAGTTGTTTTGTCAGTAAAGAGGCAATGTGGACCTGCGGTTCTAAAATCATAACAAATTACTTCAAATCAAATCCCTTTCTTTCCTTTTTTGCCTTATTCCATTAAGCAATGCACAAACACCTTATGAGTACCTATACTAGATAAATAAAACTGGATAATACCAATAATATCTTTAATGAGCAAGTTTGTACAGTAAGACTTGTCACACTGCATTATCTATGTGCATTATTCAAAGATACTAGGGGCATAATTCAGCATCAAAGAGGTTAATACTTCTATCTTGTGTACAATTGTTATTATTTTGATCATAGAATATAATTAGCTGAGCCTTTGGAACACAAAACTTTCTGAGTGTTAAAAAAAATAAAAATGGGTGGCACAGCATGACTGGAAGAAAATGAGCTCGAGGGTCATGGAAAACAAGTATTTCATTGTGGTTACCAACATATGAGAACAATGATCTGACTATAAGTATTGCACTAAAAGATCTAAAGTTCATATATGAAAAAGCATTACAATACTGTACAAAAATAAACATTTTTATACTGTTTAAAGGACTTTTACTATGGTTGAACATATGCAGGTTTTAACATATTCCTAAGTTTTGACAATGTGTTACTACTGTTTAAGAGAAGCTTTAGAAACTTTAGATTTTCTATGCTGATGCAGAGAAGGTTGAGTGTATACCACATACACTAAAGATTAGTTCCTGTGACAGGCTCAAAGTTAAAAATATCACGTACACTGAATCTGATCAAATGTCCATCAAGAAATCTTGCTAAGTCTGCAGTTAGATTTTGATTTAGATATAATTCCATTGGATAACCCTTTGCTCAAGACACTTCTTTAACACTGGATTTTTAAGAATCCCATTCATTATCAGGAAAAAAAAAAAAAAAAGAAGCAAATTTACGACCTTTTGGAAGAGGGGACAGTCAAGTCAGCAGGACTACAAGGGTGTTGTGAGGTTATGCAGGGAGAAAATTAGAAGAGCCAAAGCCCAGCTAGAACCTGATCTACCTACTGCAACAAAAGAGATGAAAATGTTTCTATAAAAACATTAGCATCAAAAAGAGGGCTAAGGGGAATCTCTGGTTTTTTATTGGATGTGGGGGAAAACATAGTGAGGAAAGGATAAGGTACTTAATACCTCAGTCCTTTAATAGTAAGATCAGTTGTTCTCTGGGTACCCAGGCCCTTGGGCTGGAAGACAGGGAAAGGGAGCAGAATGAAGCCACGGTAATCCAAGGAGAAATGGTCAGCTATCTCCTACATCACTTAAAAACACACAAGTGTAGGGCTGGATGGGATCCATCCAAGGGTACAGAGGGAACTGGCAGAGGAGCTCACCAAGCCAGTCTCCATAATTTATCAGCAGTCTGGGCTAACTGGGGTGGTCCTAGTTGAGTGGAAGTTAGCCAATGTGATGTCCATCTACAGCAAGAGCAGTAATGAGGATCTGGGGAACTACAGGTCTCTCAGCTTGACCTCAGTTCCAGAAAAGTTGTGGAGCAGATCATCCTGACTGCCATCACGTGGCACGTGCAGGACAACCAGGTGATCAGGCCCAGTCATTATGGGGTTTATGAAAGGCAGGTCTGGCTTGACAAACCTGATCTGCTTCTGCGACAAGGTGACTCACTTTGTGGATGCGGGAAAAGGCTGTGGATGTTGTCTACCTGGACCTCAGTAAAGCCTTTGACACCCTTTCCCACAGCATTCTCCTGGAAAAACTGGCTGCTCATGGCTTGGAGAGGCGTATGCTTCTCTGGGTTAGACACTGGTTGCATGGGTGAGCCCAAAGAGTGGTGGTGAATGGAGTTACCTCCAGCTGGCAACTACTCACGAGGGGTGTTCCCCAGAGCTCAGTATTGTGGCCAGTTCAGTTTAATGTCTTTATCGACAACCTGGATGAAGGGATCAGCACACCATCAGTAAGTTTGCAGATGACACCAAGTTGGGTGACAGCGTGGATCTGTTTGAGGGCAGGAAGACTCTGCAGAGGGATCTGGACAGTCTGCACCAATGAGCCAAGGCCAATTGTATGAGGTTCAACAGGGTCAAGCGCCAGGTCCTGCACTTGGGTCACACCAACCCCATGCAAGGCTACAGGCTTGGGGAAGGGTGTCTGGGAAGCTGCCCAGTGGAGAAGTGTCAGGGCCCTTTCTGAGAAGAGGCTTTGCTCATTGTCTGGGTGCCAGGCTGCAGAGTGATTATGCCTGAAAAGGTAGTGAGGAAGCAACTAACACTAAATCTGGGTCTCTGAGCTCACCTGCAAATCAGTTCTGTGCCCACCTGCCTGCAACGAGGGGCGTGCCCAGAGCCTCCCACAGCTTAAAACCTGACCTGGGAAGAAAAGACCTGGTCAGGTGAGTATGGAGGGAGAAAAGAGCTTGGTGAAGTGCGAACTGGCTGCAAAGGTGCCGTGCTTTGTGCAGGCACATTCCAGGGCAGAACTTGGGCAGGTCAGTGATTGTATATAACCAGCGCTACGTATGCAATAAAGGATCTCACGTGGGGCCTGTGCCTTTGTATGCCACAGAAAGGGACTTCTCTCTCTGAATGCTTTCAGAGACCTGGTGATGTTGATTGACAGCCAGCTAATGTTAGCCAGCAGTGTGCCCAGGAGGGCCAGCATTATCCTGGCTTGTATCAGAGACAGTGTGGCCAGCAGGACCAGGGAGGTGATCGTCCCCCTGGTCTCGGCACTGGTGAGGCCGCATCTCGAATCCTGTGTTCAGTTTTGTGCCCCTCTCTGCAAGAGGGACGTAGAGGTGCTGCAGCATGTCCAGAGAAGGGCAACGGAGCTGGTGAGGGGTCTGGAGCACAGGTCTTATGAGGAGTGGCTGAGGGAACTGGGGTGGTTCAGGCTGGTGATGAGGAGGTTCAGAGCTCATTGCTTTCTATGACTACCTGAAGGGAGACTGTAGTGAGGTGTGTGTCAGTCTCTACTCCCAAGTAACAAGTGATAGAACGAGAGGAAACATGCTCAGGTTGTGCCAGGGGAGGTTTAGTTTGGATATTAGTAAAAATTCCTCCACTGTACGGGTCGTCAACCTTTTGAATTGACTGCTTAGGGAAGTGGTAGAATCACCATCCCTGGAGTTATTTTAAAAGATGCGTATATGCAGTGCTTAGCAATGGGGTTTAATTGGCAGTACTGGGTAATGGCTGGACTTTGTTATCTCAAGGGTCTTTTCCAACCTAAATGATTCTATAAATTGAAAATTTTTAAAACATATGTCATATTGAACTTATTTTCTTTGAACAATAATTATAATTAATAATAAATGTGTCATAAGTTTATCTTAAAAGAACTATAAGACAAGGTGTGCAAATCCAGGCAGCAGGAGGAAGTGGTATGAGCTGCTTTTCAGCTAATATCATACTTACTAACAGCACCTGTCATCATGTTAGTAAACTGTACCAAAAGTAAATTTCTCTCTAATGTCATGTGATGCCCATTCAATGAAAAACATTATAATCAGATGAATGTGATTCATTACTCTTGGAGCTATCTGTGGCTTTATTTAACATTTTCAAGCTTCAAATACAGTAGGAGAGTAGAATCACTGTATCATAAAGAAATCTTTGCTATTCATTCATAAAGCAAAGCTACCAAGTAAATTTGCTAAACATTTTCTTTCTCAAAAAAATATTACCTGAGACGGTACCAGTCTATGAAGTTAAAATTAATTCCAAACTGCATTTTAAAAATAAAATATAATTAAGTTAGAACTGAACGTGTTCTTATATTATTTTTATTTTATTAACCGTTATTTACATATAATTTATTATCTGCAATAAAATGGTTTGCCACGATCCTATCTCATATTCCAATGAAATAGATGATATTATAAATTTCATCTGAAATCATTGATCTCTGTATTCCTTACTCATAAATTGATAGGCAGAGGACTATTTGAGACTGCATGATTCTAAAAATGCTTTTGACAACAGTTGGGACTATATCAAAAGCTTTTCACAAAACAAATTTTGGAAAGTCTATCAGTTTTAGGATTGTTGACAAATTTAGCCATAATAATAATAGAAATATTTCAACCTTATAGCTATGTTGGTGGCACTGTAGATGACAACACTGAAATAACACAAGTACACCAAAGGAAGACCAAGACAAGTGAGTAAGAACTTATAATTAAAAGGTTTTCCTCCTTTTCAGTTTTCTCTCTTTATGTCCTTATGCCTATCTTTTGAAGGGAGACTGTAAGAATGTGCAAAAGAATTGCAATACAGCTATAAGAAATATACTTGCAATGTATTTTATTCAGCTTACATTCTATGAAAAAACACACAATTAAAATGCAAACTTTGCATCAGTCAAGATATTGGTATATTTTTTGTGCAATATTTTAAGTATTCTTTTAAAACAGTTGTATATTTAATTAGCTGCTAAAGAAAACATAGCTCTCTACTCTCATACCAATAAAAAAAAAAGTCCCAGTATTAGTTCTAGGTCACAATAAATGCGAGACCAACACTCTCAGAACTTCAGTATTTTATAGCAAGTTAACTGATTCTACTTAATCAAGATACTGAGAAAGAATTCTCATGAGGACCACCATCTCTCAACAGACTTCTTATTTAGATTTTAAATGGAAATGCAATCCCATGAGAAACACCACTGCTTCACTGACAGTTTCTACTTAAAACAAAAACAACTGAGAAAACTTCAATTTCTAATGCATATGAACAATACATACATAAAAGAGATGGTATCACATTGCTAAAATAAATTTGGATACTATTTAATTTGAAAGAAGGACCATCCTTATAAATAAAAATGCATGTAGAAATAAAAAACAAATTGCAATCTAACTTCCCAAGACTAAGTTGCAAAAGTTGGTATCATTCACTAAAAGTCTAAACTGCCTCACGCACCTTCTGGTGTAGTACAGCAGTCTGCTGGACCATTCAGTAGCTGAAAGCCGAACTCCCACATACCACTGAGGAGTGAGATGCTTTGTACCAGGCTTACATTTTCTTCATTTTTCTGGTTTACAATGGCCCCAGCTGGGAAACCTTTATCTGTAAAAAGACAAAGAAGCCAATGTTCCACTCATTTCTCACAGGCACCTGGCTTATGCCAAAGAGTTTGTAAGAAAATACTTGGGTTTATATTGACAATTGTTAGAGGTCAAAATTAAAACCAGGGTAAATTAGTTAGATAAAATGAAGGAATATAAGTTCATTAAGGCTGTTAAACACATTTATAAACTTTTTCAAGAACTCCCTTGTAATTACATTTTAGCAGCTACTAGAGGGAGTATGAGTGTCTATAATCTTAAAACGATTTATATTTCTACCAGAAATATTAAAAATGAAAAAAATATTAAAAATAAAAAAGTTGATTTTTTTCAACACTTATTAAGTATACATCATGTGAAAAAGTTAAGATGGATTGTATACTGTCGAGACGGAGGGAAGACACAGTCACTCAATATGAGTGATCAGCAGACTTCATTTATTGTGCCTTACAGTCACCATTTATGCCTTGTTATAATTAGCTCATACATATTACAAAAGTTAAGCTCATTATTGGTTAGTTGCCTAAATATCAAGCCCGCCCCTAGATTCTCTTCTGTAGTTATCTTTTCCCACCTGTAACATTCGTTTCCCACCGTGATCTTCCTGTTATTGTGTAACAAGAACAGCCAAAGACAGTGTATTTTTGCTTTACTTCAGATAAGCTGAGAGCGATGTGCATTTTTGTCCAGCCAGCTGGACTATGTCTATGTGACCCTTTTCAGCTAGCCAGTTATCCACAGTATACTGCATCTGTTCCTCTGTAGTTCCCTCAAGAAGTAACAGTGTGATTTTTATCAGTCAAATGACATTAAAGAGAGGGTTTTTTTCATTTTCACTACATGGTTTAGAAGAATTTCTATGATAGATCAGGAGATACTTAAGTTCACAATTTTTCTTGATATCGATGATATCTGAATTCACCACTGATAATAATTTTTATTTTTAAAGTGACCAGTGATGAAAATGGTTATTTGTTTTCCTTTAAAACTCTACTGAAAAGTCTTTTTTGATGGGGGAAAAAGGAATTTTGACACAAACTGTACAGATCAAACTTATTCCTTCAGAAGTGGATTATATTTAATTTATTTGCACAAAGGAAGATGCACTATCACCTAAAAAAGCTTTTCAAAGTCAGACGGTGTTTACACTGTGTCTATGGACAGCACAGAAAAGATTATAACCAGCCTTTCAGAGCTGGCTAATAAATTCCTTTAAGTGGTACAGTCTAGTGCCTTCAGCTCCCACTGACATAATCAATTGGAATAAATGCCTTCATATTTCCTCCTGTGTTATATTAGCTTTATTTTAAGGTTGAGCTAAAGTGCTCATCTGATCCTAGAATTTTCAATTCTGAAACGTGGGAGAAGTCTGAGGGGTGTGAGTGGACTGCACTTCTTGAGAAAGATTTTGCCTCATTGCTAAATATAAACAATGCTAACAATCAGCATGCATTCAGGGAAGGATTACTAACTTCTTATTTCCCTTAAAAATAACATGATATGCACACTAAGTATATAGGTTTTTCAAAGCTGACAAATATCTCTCCTTCATTTTGTAGATTACAGCACACCCACATAATGGACGACATACTAGGAGAAACAGTAGCAAAGCAGATGAGAAACTGCCTTTACTAAGGAGAATTGCTAAGAGAAAGATCATCCTAGCTCATTAAGGCCTTCAGCCTCCAGTGAAAGAAAACTTGCTCAAAATGCCTAACAAAAAAAGAAGAAATTGCATTCTTAGAAGCGTTTAGAAAACATTTTTATAGTTATGGAAGCTAAGGGTTATTGTTGGCTTGTTTTTTAATGACATTTTATATTCCCTGTGCCACTTAGGCATGCTGAATTAGTGTTAAAATAAAAAGACGTTTAACTCTGCTTTCGTTGTTATTCTAGCATACATTTAACTCGGGAAGTGGAGAGGTAATCTGAAGTAACATCCACTTTCTCTGCTTTTTGAAATGTACAGTCACATCCTCGGGAGTTTTGCAGCAGACCATAATCAGAATGGACATTCCAACCTGAATGCCAGAGGCAAAACCTCACAAATTCTGCTGAAGACTATGCACAGTGCCCTTCACCCTCCCCCACGTTGCTCTTTGAACACTGAACCACAGCTCTAGCAGTGACCAGGAAATTAAGTAAAGGTGCAATCATGGACCTAAGGAGCTCACAGTTCGGATTTTGTTTGTAGTTACTGTGACTGTAAAGGAGCTTTTGCAGTTCTAGGATTCACATGGAAGAAATAGGCACAAAAGAGAATAGGGCACAAGGGAAGAGGAAATTAATTACATGTACTGATTCAAAGGTGTTTAATTAATAATAGTCTTTCTCTTATGTTCATATGTACATATCTCTGTGTGAGTATGCACCTCATACTTGCCCTTTCTCTAGAAGAGGGCACTGCTAGAATAATGGAAGAAATGGAGCTAAGTGGTTTTTTTTTTTCTCTACTTTGTTTTCAAGTGTGTTGACAGAGTGCAACTGCAGTTATAAAACAATTATCGGGAGGGGGAAGCCCTAGCTGAGAATAAAAAAGAGTTGATACAATATATCTACAAGAGTGTAACTGCAGATATAAAACAATTATCGGGGGTGGGGGGAAGCTCTAGCTGAGAATAAAAAAGTTGATACGATATATCTACAGAAAGTAATGGAATTGCTAGAAACAGAGATGGTTCTGGATTTTTTTTTTTCAAAATGTGTCTTTCATAAGAAAATTCCAAATATTTAAAAGAAAGCTTTTCCAAGGAAATTTAGGTAAGGGTTAAATTGATATTAGGTTAATTAGATTTGAGATTGCTTTTCTGGGTGAAAAAAGATTCCCATTATAGCAAAGCAGTAATAAGATCAACAAACAACTAGGGCATTCAAGTACAGCATATGAAAATATGGTTCAAATTCTTATTCTGCTTGATTGGAACTTTCTTGCAACTTTTCCTTTGCAGCTCATGAATTTCTTTTAGCCAAGACCATACTGGCCATGCCAAACATGCTCTTGTTTTCACTTTGCCCCCCCAAATTCTTTCCTGTACTTGAGAAAGCCACCCCAGCAAGTTCCATTGCAATCAAACAGTGCTCTGTGTAATTTCAAGAGTGTGAACTGTATCTTTCCTGTCACAGTTGCATGCAGGACATAATTCATGTTTTCCAACAATCATTATTGATATAACATATGGAGTCTTATATTTTGGCATCTGAATTTGTGTAATCTGTGTTCCTTGCAATTTATCTTGTTTCTTTATTAGTTGACTTCACTGGGAATTTCCCTTATCTTTCTGTGGTGTGACACTGATCAGTGTTTGTGTGAAATTTGGGGAAGCTGCAATTCCTCATGCTTGCCAGTTGTCACATGCTGGGTTTTAAGCCAGAAGAAAACCAACCAACCAAACAAAAACCTCTTTAAAAGCAAAAGATAAAATAATATGCTTCTGATATGGAGGTACTGTGATATTATTATAAGAACTAGAATTATTCCAGAATTAACTACATGGTTTTCAGGTATTTTGGTTTTTAAACTGTTCTGTACCTAATTTATTGATTTATTAACACTAATTTATTGATCTTATCTTTGAAATTGGGAAAGGACTGCCTTTTCCCAGTGCAAGTAATTTACTGGTTCCTGCTAAAAATGATGATTACATGTGCTGATACTATGCATCCATAATGCAGGCTTGCTGTTTTCTTGGGACTAAGGAATTTAATTTGATTAGATTTCAGGTTAAACTCAGTCATGATTCTGATGAAAAGGGTCATATTCTGGAGTTGAAAAAATACAGATAATGTGGCACACCCGACCCGATCAAGCAGTAGTTCAAAGCACTGGATAATACCTTTCATTCTGTAAACACATTGCACGTACATATGCATTTTTTCCCATTTTCCACCATCTGTCCCTCATACAGATACACCTTAATTTTTGCGCAGACAAGGTGATGGATATGAAAGTTTTAGGCTGTATAGCTTGAACACATAATTTCATCCTTTAATTAGTTTAAGGAAATCTAATAGAGAAATTCACAGAATATTGAATATTCTAGTGTACCTGTCCTTCTTGCTGTATATAACAAAAGGCTGATTTACAACCAAAAGCAGATTTTTGTAATAGAAGAGCAATTCGGTATGAGTAGTTAGTACAAGAGGATAAATAAGGTTTTGCTATTCAGCAGAACTTTTACCTCCTACACTACTAACATGACTAAAATGAAGCTTTGATTTGATCTTTCATAGATTACATGGAAAAGTGACCTGTGAATTCACACCTGACTAGTGAACACACAGACATTTCTCTTAAGTATTGCCGCTTTCTTAATCTTTCACTTCCTCATCAACAAGCTGTTCAGAGATGCTGTCAGCTTACCAGCTTACTGGACAGCTCTGCAGTTTAAGGAAAATACAGAAGTGCCATTAATTTCAGGAGGAAAAGGTAGGCTTTGCATTGTTGCTTTGTTCATCCACTAGCTAAATTCTTCCTGTAACTTTACTGTGTTATTACCATTGAATCATATTTCTAGCCCAACTGAGTTACAGTAAGTAGATATACATGTATGTGTGTACACATCTATGCTGAAAAAACAGTCAAGAGCTTTCTTAAGTTATAAATCCCCAAAAGATGCCTTGGATAATTTGTATTTGCAAAGCTAGAACTTCAAGTGTGGGTTTGGGAACTGAACTACCATTTTTACTACTTCAGCTACAGGTACGGTTACAAACACAAAAGTAAAACATGATGGTGAAGAGTCAGTGGCATGATGACTTACTGGAGAGAAATGTAAATTATTTGCAACAGCAGGGAAAGCAGGAGCTGTATGAGTAAATATATTGTGTAGAATTTGTGCAGAATGGCTGAGAATAACTGGATTGCTTGAGTTACTTAATATCTTATAATGAATTGATAGTTAAAGACTGGCTAATAGCTCAAAAGAAAGTAATGGAACAAGATGACAGAATGATAACACTTCCCATACTGAGAAGTGGCTGGAATGATTGCTTGGTTCCTTTCATATTATAGCCAGAAACTGGTTTAATATCTGAAATGACATTCTTACTATCCTCCGACACCTGCTTCCTGAAAGACCAGCTGAATAGAGAGAACTGATCTGCTTGCTGGTATTAGAAATAAAAAGTACCATTTAATCAAAGGTAGTAGTCCTTAGAATAATAAAGAATGTTAAGAAAAGGATTTTCTGCTCTTCAGAAATATTACAGAAAAGCAAACCCATGTTTCTGTGCGATGATCCTGCTATAATAATATGACTGCTGCCTTGCTGGAGATCAGGAGTGACTACAGCTGTGTCAGTCTATATTTATGACTTCTTACAGGTTGCTCCTTTCAGTATTTCAGTGAGAGAGAAACTCTTTCCCTTTGTAGGCTAACATCACCTTGTTTCAGTACGTTTCCTTTTTTTCTTAACTTTAAGCCATTGACACAGTAGGTGGCTGAGCCAACTGAAACAGAGCTCTGTGTGTTCTCTTATGTGCTTAGGCAGACATTTGCCATAGTCTTCAGATCTCACAGCTCAACTATAAAACTCATTTTTTGTTTCCTTTGCTGAGGAAAACCTTTTACACTAGGTAAAAAAAGGAGGGGTGTGGGGTGTGGGGAGGTGGAGAGAGAGAGAGAGAGAGAGAGAGAATGCAGCCAACTAGTGTTGCTCTGGTCAACTTTATAGCTAGCTGTAATGAAGAAGTATAATCTCTTTGTTACTGGTTATGACTGCTGACAGTTTTGTGGTTTTTATTTCTGGGAAGTCCATGCATGAAGAAGGGACTTTCTCTCAATTATTGCTATGAATAAACTTTGAAAACAAGTTTAAAGAAAAGAAGATTTTATCATGAGTTCTGCATTAAAAGTTTTAAGTGACATGCCAGTGATGATTAAGGTTTTCTACAAACCTGAACAGCTTTGCATGCAAGCACCTAAAGCATCCAGTAACAATATTCTTTGTGGTGATTATGATGTTTGTTAATGTAAGAATAAATGAAAGCTTCAGAACACTTACTTAAGGACAAATGTAAAACGAGAAATGCAGCCAACAGAATGATTTAGGGACGCATAAACTTCTACGTTTTAACGTCCTGATTCAAAGACCTCTAGAAATGACATTAAAACCCCAAAATAATAGAGGATTTTTGATGTCATACATCCTGAATTTGGAATTATTTTAAAAAATGTATTTAACCCAAGTTAAAACATTATCATTATTTGTATCACTGCTTAAATAACCCAACAGTTTCTTCCTGGTTGTTCTGAGTGGCCCTACTTGTCTCCCAATCTGACTTCAAGTTAAGTGTTTATACATGTAAATAAATTAATAAAAAATATTCTGAAGATATGGCATACTTGTTTGGCTGATAGCATATGTGGTAGAAATCCCAGGAGACAGTGACGGCACAACTATTGCAAGGTAGGAAAACCAGCCAGTTCACATGTGTGTCTCTGCCTTCCATTTCCAGGTGCATATTGCTTTGGATATCAGTTTTGGTCAGATTTCTTTCTTTTAACCTAGACGTGACTAGTGATCTTAGAAGCTATTATTAGGCCTAACCTATATAGAATAAATATTTTAGTGAGTCAAGTAATGTGACACATTATAAAATGTGTATGAATCAAACATATTAGGGTTTTTTTTGCCTGTGTTATGTAGATACTAAACACTTCCTTACTCTTAACAAAGGTTACATGACAACTGAAAGCTTACCCCTTCAAACTTCTGGAAGGAGTTTTTCTTTCCCTTTTGCCAGCTACTGAAGAAAGCTGTATACAGTTCCAGCTGCTGGTCCTCAGCAGTCTAAATCAGCATGCTTGAACCATTCAGCTGTTGCTGCAATATGTCCAGAAACTACAAAATGTGGGACATTTCCAGTATCGCTCTACATTTGAGAGTACCATCCTGGCTTGAACTTTAACAGCTACAGTGTGTGTCTATGTTTTAACTCAGGCCTCCTGTTGACATATCAAACTTACCTTAAAAAAATACCATCTTGTTAGCACAACTAAATAATGCAGATTTATTTCCTTTGTTTGCTTTCAAATACCTTTTTTAATTTTCATTTATTTCTCCTGTTTGTTTGCTCATTTTCGAGGCTCAGTAATACAGTAGTACTCAAATTGTCCAAGGTGATATCTTGGACAAGTGAAAGCCAAGTACATCACTGGCCCAAAACAAAACTCTGTCATTGCTCACAATCTGAAGAAGGCAAGGCCTAATTCCCATTTTAATTAACTATTAAATGAAATTCAGAGGTCTGGATAGAAATTCACAATGCAGTGACAGCTGGTCGACTGCTGCTAGGGTGTATCTAGTATCATTTGTTCTCCATAATACTTTGCTTTTTTAATAATAATGAAAAGAAAAACTAACATAGTGGAATAAAGTACTCACCAGCTGTTCCTTTCAGAAAATAAATAAAAATGAAGGGCAGGAATACATGATGAGTTTAAATTAACCCCAGCTGGCAAAAGAGAAGATGTTTCATGACAGGTGAAATTCCAGCTTTATCACTTTTCTCCACCTCAGCAATAAGACAATTTGAAATGGTGTGTTTCTGTGCTACCTTGCATAACTCTAGCCCTTTAACTAATTTGTGATGAAAACACAGCTTTGAGAAAAATTTTACTGTGACTAGAGGAGAGGAGAAGGTGCGGTGGTGGGGAAAAGGAGGAGAAATTTGTCCTGAGAACACTGATCTGAATGCCAAAGGGGATTATAGACAGAAGAAGGTCATACAGACTTGTAAGAAAAAGTGCTTATAAGGAACTGTGTGTAATATATAGTCATAAAATACAGTAAAAGGTTTTTGAAAAGTCTAGTGAATCAATGGTTTAATGTGATGGCTCTTTTTAAATGCAAAGAAACCAAGGCCAAACTGAGCTATTATATGACAGGGCCATTTGTAAATATGATTAACTAACTCACTTGAGGTTTTTCTTTCATAGTTTCTGTGGTAACCTGTCTTAATTGATATTGTATGAAACTAATGGAATGTTAGGTTGCATAGTCAGTTCTAGTGGACCCATCCAATATATTTGACACTGCTTACCTTGTGAAAGTGAATTGAATTCCACAGGAATGAAGTATAATATTGCATACATTTCTTTTCTGAGTAGTTTTATTACTGTTGTGGGTCAATTTTTATTATTATTACTTTTATATAAGCAAAATGGAAGTTTAGCAAGTCAGCTCATGTAATTGAATTGATGGGTCATCTTCATGTTTCAAAATGACTAATGAGTTCATGCTTAGAAGATTCTACTAATGTGTGACATGGAAGCCTAATGTCAGGAAAGTAACAGAATAATTTCAGGCACAAAGTTCTTCCACCTTATCTTTGCAGCAGTTGGAGTTTTAAGCATCTTACCAGTTCAAAATATTTTTAAATGCTCAAAAAAATTTGAAGGATAAGCCAACAGAGACAGACGGGATTTTCCCCATTGCAAACTACTGCAATATGAACTTTTGTTGCAGCCACTGTGAACAGTACCAGAAGGTTCTTGCAGAAATAGTCTTAATTTCAATTTGAGATGTGATAACCATATGTTTGTTCCTTGTTCTAGGTATCTAGGAAGTAACCACACAGAATTAAATTTTGTACCCTTCATGAGAGGATTTTCCTTCTAAGTTTGTAGGTGTGGTGTAATGTTTTATGTAGACAGCTAGTCAGCTAGCTTACACACAGATGTCTACACTCTAGGTATTTATGATTTTCTAAATGAGTCCTACCTAAAATGTGTATCTTGAAGAGAATGAATCTCATTTAACTAAACTTCTGAAACTTAGAAGCTCAGAAACTCAGATCATCACTCTAAGTTTCTTCTCTTATACTTAATGGAGATAAAAAAAGAAATATCGAGAGTTTGAGTTTTCTCATCCTAAGATAAATATTTAACATAGACCAAACTGAACACACTCCAGAGGCCTGCAGCCTTTGGACAAAGACAGCTTTGTTTCTATTTTAAAGGTGGTCTTGTTTTGTTTCCAATCAAAAGTGATAAAATTACTCTGGTACAGTTCAGAAAAACTCTTCTAAAAACCCTAATGAAACCAATTGTTTTGACTTAGTTCCAAACTAAATGTGTGTTTCTATTGATGCAATTTAGGAAATCAGACTTTGGCTTTAAACCAGCTGGCAATTGATTTGGACCCTGATATTTTCAATTAAAATAAGATTTAATTGATCTCCCAAAACATTTAATTCTTTAGTTGTTTATTTTGTTTTCCTTATCTTCACCTAAAGCTGGTAAAAACATCACAAACAATGATGCAGTGACTTATTAGTATCTTGGAAAATGTACTCTTCTGTCTCTCAGATGATGAAATTGTCTCTATGTTGGGATCTGTTTGTATTCACTACAAATGAACTGTTTCACTTCCTCATGCCTTTTTTACTTTAGCGTAGCAATGTCTGGGGAATATAGGAGTTAATATTACTGATTAATCTACAAAACTTGTATTGGTAGACTTAGGAGTTAAGTGTTGAGACTATAATGTAATTGCAGAGGGATTTTTTGTTTGGTTCCATGAACAGTATGGGTAGAATTCAAACCTCTAGAACTCTGACAGATTTTGTTATTTAGATTTTTTTACAAGATTCAGTAGTATTTACAATACTTATTAAGACAAGAAAGAAGCAGTTATTCATTCTGTATGTGAGTTTTAAGGAATCTATGAACTGTTATGTAAGATTAGATCTGAAAGGTACCTGCTTGAATATTTTATCACTGACACTGTGACCTGTCCTTGCTGGTTTATAAGAAGATGCAAACTCCTTTGCTGTTGGGTCTTTACCACTGACATTTAACATTTAATAATTAGAAGAAGATGGTCTGCATCTTAAGTTTTCACACACCATCTATTTATTTATCCTTTAAAAATATATAAAATTTTAAACTTTTGATAACAATCAGAGTTTTTTAACAATTACTAATTGAAAACTATGGGAAAAGTGATCTTTGCATCAGTTTTGGTTCAGAAATCTTTCAGCCTCCCTGCTTTCTGAGACAGCAGAATAAGACTTAACTTTTAGACAACAGTATGGTAATTTTTCCTACTTGGTACCAATTGCTTATAAAGGTCACACAGATGTCAAGGTAGTTTTCTTGCCGTGCCTTTAACTGATTTAGTTAAATTTAAAATATTTTAGTTATTTAATTTTATATATTTATTTAATTTAAACCACAAGAACATACTTTGTCACAGAGTTCATAATTCAGGAAATCAAAATTGGAAAATTTTGTTTTGCAGACTCTTAGTCAAGAAATAACAACATTAATTCCTAAAAATCAATACAAAGTATGCAATTGTTTCTTTTACTTCAAAGGTCCACCTTTCAACATTTCCAAGGACCTTTTCTATTTTTCCAGTCTCTGCAGCGAAGCAGACTACAGCTCCACAAAAGCAGTTGATAGCACTGTCTATAAGGGGGGAAAAGTGTTAGTGGAATTCAGCTTCTCCCTTATAAGCTAAACAACTCTACTCCTCATGTATCCTGATTAATTAAGATTCAGTTACAAAGGACATCATTACTTTGACAGTGCTGTGTCCCTTAGCAGCTTCATCTCTAGTTCAGTCCATAAAACATTTAGTGTAGCTTTAAACACATTTCTGCTTTTGGAGGAATATTCCTTAATTCTTGTGCTGGTTTTGGCTGGGATAATTTTCTTATTAGTACCTAGTATGGGACTGTATTTTGGATTTGTGCTGAAAACAGGCTTGATAATTCAGGGATGTTTTTTAATTGCTGAGCAGGGCTTACACTAACTCAAGGCCTTTTCTGCTTCTCACCCCACGCCAGCAGCAAGGAGGCTGGGGGGACACAAGAAGTTGGAAAGAGACACAGCTGATCCCAACTGACCAAAGGGATATCCCATACCATATGAAGTCATGCTCAGAATATAAAGCTGGGGGAACAAGAATGCAGGAAGGGACATTTGGAGTGATGGCATTTGTCTTCTCAAGTAACCATTATGGATGATAAAGCCGTGCTCTTCTGAACACCTGCCTGCCAATGGAGAGTAGTGAATGAACTCCTTGCCTTACTTTGCTTGCACATGCAGCTTTTGCTTTACCTATTAAACTTCACCTCAATGCACACTTTCACCCTTCTAATTCTCTCCCCATCCCACTGGGGGACAGTGAGTGAGTGGCCGTGTGGTGCTCAGTTGCTGGCTGGGGTTGAACTACAACATCTATTTATTAAATATGATTTTCTGCTAGTTAAGTGATTTGTTTAATAGCTTTCATCAGGTGGTAGATTACCTGTACCATGATTGTCAGCAGCTGAGACTGGGGGAAAATCCAATGACCAAGTGGTTTCTCATTGCTTTTCAAGTATCTAATTGCAACCTTAGCAATGAAACCTGCATTACTTTAAGTCATAGTACTTTCATTCATTAGTAGCTAACTTAGAAATGATCAAAATGTGGAGCTGTGGTTACTATTGCCCTTACTGAGGAACCTGACATTTGTGTTTAGTGAGGGCCTTCTGCCAACTTTTAGCAGCGTTATTGCAAGATCAGAAAGACAGCATTAATATATCTGTTTATCCCCTGAGCAGAAGATGGACCTGAAAGTCTGGAAAATGTTCCTTAAAGAATAGTGTCAACATAACTGCTGTAAGTGTGACATTTCTTTTTTTCAAATTGCAACTGTTCCTCTTTATTTGCAATGGAGTTAATTTTGCCTTTATTATGACCATGGGTGCATGACTGTTCCAAAATATTGGGAAAGGGCAATGAGCCAAAATCATTATCTCCACTTGAAGTGTTTAATACCAAACGTAAATATTAGAGGGGCTTGAGTGCCCAAGCCATCCCTCCAGGCTTTATGCATCTGATTATAAATGTCCCTGCTGCACTGTCAGCTAGTCCCCATCATGACTTCAGTCCAATGTTGTCAAGGAAATAATAACCTAGTCTTCCATTGCTTATCGGTGTGGGGACAGTGCTTAACACATGGGTTGATTTCCCCTCAAATACTCCTATATAATTAAAATTGTTAATAAGCAATTAGCAAAATTAGAAATAGAAATAAAAATTAGGCTGCTTTAGATGCTAATTCTTCCTCTATACTTTATGCAGCTTTAAAACCTATAGTGCACAGTGAGATACTATTCACAAAAAATGAAAGTAAGCTGATGACTACCTTCTACATACACTTCCAGTGGTCAGATTTTTTTTCTCTGATCTAGAAGAACGAAAGAAGCTAATGCCTTTTTTCACTTCTTCATGGAACAGTAGCACCTGAGGAAGACAGAATTTGTTGCAACAATCCATTGCCAGGAATACATTAAGCATGTAAAGGAATAAGGAGCATACAAGAATGCTCTGCTTTCACAAAGAAATGTGGAAGACAAAAAAATACAGCATTTTCCCAAATATAATCTCTTAAGATTTAATTAGATTTTTTTTTCAAATGTAATTCTTGGTGGTCATTACTTGTTCTTGCTTCTCTAAGCAGTGAAATGTATTTCTCAAATTATTTCCAGACTTCCATGAAGTAGATAATAAAACTTTAAAAGAGCTATGGCATTTGCTCTATACAAACCTAACTTATTACTATGTGCTATTCTCAGCCTAGAATCTCGTAGAGACTGTAAAGAAGTATATATTCTTCAATGTGGGACAAAAATGTAATTGAGCTTTTAATCTGCAGGGACTGGGGATTTATGATTTTTAGAGCTGATGTAAGAAGGTAACGCTATTCCAGAGTAGTGTAGCCCACTAATTAACTTTACATTGCATAGTGTGTACCAGAATGCAACTTCTTATTGATATATCTCATCAAATCTTGTATTTCACCTAAAGCTGGATTACTTCTGTATTAATATTGTCTTTCAGCATTTTTTATTTAAATAGTTATTGGAGTAAATTTTGAGCTTGATTTCTGAGTTTGGGGTTGTCTGTACAACCCTCACCCCCCCCATCCTCCCTGGTTTAGTGCATATATATTTAAACAAAATTTGTTTTTTCTTCCCAAATCATGAGCTCCATCTTGGGTTTTTCTTTAAGTTTGATGTCTGCAACAGAGTTAATCATAGCATGCCAAAAACAGGTGCCATAGTGCTGTTTTCTTACAGTTTTGGCAGGCATGGTGTGTGACCTACAAACAGTTGTGTTGTTCTGGACTATCAACTAGACCACAAGAAGCATAGCATCTAGATGAGATTAAATAGGTGTGGTTATGTGTTGTAGATTCAACTAGTAAATGGAGAGAACTTCTAGAAGAGGGTTTGTTTGAGATGAACAAGTTTTATGAGGAGTGGCTGGGGGATATAGTCTGGAGAAAAGGAGTCTTAGGGGGGACCTTAATGCTCTCTACAACTACCTGAAAGGAGGTTGCAGCAAGGTGGATGTCAGTCTCTTTTTCTACGTAACAAGTGATAGGACAAGAGGCAATGGCCTCAAGTTGCGCCCGGGGAGGTTTAGGTTGAGTATTAGGAAAAATTGCTTCATGGAAAAGGTTGTCAAGCATTGGAACAGGCTGCCCAGGGAAGTGGTTGTGTCACCATCCCTGGAGGGATTTAAAAGATGTGAAGACTTGTGCTCAGGGACACAGTTTAGTGGTGGACTTGGCAGTCTTAGGTTAATGGTTGGGCTTTGTGACCTTAAGGTTTTTTCCAACCTAAAGGATTCTACTGTTCAATGATTGGATGATCTTAAACCATGTCAGAGGACCTGTCTGTTAAGGTTACTGTTTCTCTTCACTGAGTAAACCAGATGAGTAAGATGTCTAGCTCAGCTTAGAACCACAATTTCCAGATATTTGAGGTAAGCAGATGAGCTTGATAGTCAATATTACCTCAATCTACCTCATTTATAAATGTATAAATACATTTTTATGTTTTTATTTTCCTGATGTTTCATTTATCCAATCAAGCAATAGCAACAATATCATGAAAGAGTAATGAGACCAAGAAAAATGGCTCAGTATCATCATCAGGCTTGATGATACAAGGAATGAAGTCATCATGCTAAACCAAGAGAATAAAAATTATTTATAGAAATAATTCAAGACAATAAATGCCAAGAAATCCTGATTTACTTTTTGTAAACAATTCAGAATCTGGGAAAATAATGCCAGCAAAATTTGTTAAATAATTTTCATGCCTCTGATCAGTATTTTGTATAATCACTGGGACTACAGGCAGTGTTTTGAACTGCTGTTGTCTGAATGCATCATATAAGAGTGAAAAAAAATATTTAGCTATTTATGTACTTACTTACTTATCTGGGGCATTTATCCATACAATGTTAAATTCAATGCTGTGGTAAGCAAATGTAGTTGTACTTGCATTATTGCAATCCTGCTTGCTTAGTCCTAAAATTATTTTGTTCCACTAGATAAGTGATGTAGGTAACAACACTTTCAGGTAAATATTATTTTTTTTCACATTGTGCTGGAGAAAAAGCTACAGAGGTTTAAGGGTTTTGTCCCATATTACAGAGGGTATCTGGTCTCAAAACTTCTGTTAAAACATTGTTTCTTTGCTTACAGCCCTGAACTCATATCACACCTCTGTCTAAAGGAAAAGGTCCTACTTTGCCTTGTAAACTTCCCTTTTTATGACGTTATGGGACTGCTGACAGGAAGTTTTCAGGTTGTGCTTGACATTTTGATAAGTAACATCACATGAGTGATCTTAACTTTACCTAACTCATGCTGTGATGCTTTCCTTGCTTTTGAACTGCTCTGGAAAAGAGACAATATTAATAATATATTTCTTTAGTCCTTTTCATTCTATGTAATATAGCACACAACTCATTTACATTTGCTGTAATTAAAATTATTGAATTAACATAATTATTCTTTCATTATCCAAATGATATTATTTAATTACAGTTCTAGATTTTACTTTAAAACCTAGACTGAAGAGAAAGGAAACAGCTTAAGCATACACTGACCATCTTCTCACTAGTTTTAAAGTCAAGGTGAAATGGATTTATTTTGTTGACTTGCTTTGGTTTACTAACATCTGAATGTGGTTTGTATGTAAGAGCTGAAAGAGTTCAAGATGTATAATAGGCAAATTTATGTTTAGAAATTGCTTTAAGACCCTTATTTACAATTATTTTTCCTTTGTAATTGATTGCCTTTGATTGTAATGAAAAATAAGTTATTATTAAGTGCTTGTCTTTATTATCTTTTTCTGTCTCATATTTTCCCAAAATGTTCTCCATCCCCCAAAAATCAACCAGGTCATTAAAAATCCCCTTTTCCTAGATACTGTAATGGAAGGCAGCTGAGTATTATAGTGATTTTCAGCAGCATAAAACCCTTAAGAGGATTTTAGTGGGCTGCAAGGAAGAAAACAGCTGAATCAATGGTTTGCTATTGTTTTACTGATTTTTTTAATACTGCAAAAAGCATACCTCAGAAGACACTCTCTGTACTGTGACACTGAGAGAAGCAATAGCTGAATTTGGAAGGAAAATAAATGGAATGATGGTGTGAACTTAACAAATTTTAAAAGAAAGAGGTCTGTGGCTTTTACCTTTAATTACAAGGAAGGAAAGAGTATCCACACACCTGTGATCATCAAAATAGCTCTGAAGTAATGATCTTTTTCCTACAGGAAATAAAGTTGAAGAATCCTCATAACATATTTTAGTGCATTTAATGTATATGTTTACTTGCAATTGAACTGTATAGGGTGTCCTTGAGTTAGGGTGGGTTGGAACAAACAGGCAAGAATTGGAATTGTAGAATTTTATGAGAATATGTCTTTTATCATTGAGGGTGTGCACTGTGTGAATAAGAATGAAGGAAAATATGTACAAGTTTCTGAAAATTAAGTGCAAGACAAGCAAGAAAGGTGTGATAGTTACTTTGACCATACAAGTGGCTCAGTATTAGTGTATAATTTATAAGTTCAATTGAGCATATGACTAGCTTGAACCTTCTATCATTAGATCAAAGATGAGCTGCTCTTTTTAGTCAATCACATTTGTCTTTTTATCATTTGTCTGTGATAAAAGGTTTAGTAGTGAAAGTCCTTTAATGTATCAGTCACTGAAGCATACACTGTGACTAGCGTTGGTGGAAAAAAATCCAAACAAAAAATCCAACTCTGCTCTAAACTTGAGTTACTTACCAGGTGACATGTATTCAGAGAGCAGGTTCAGTGCTGCAGTGTGCTATTTGAGTGGTATTTGCTCTGTACATGATGTGTATTTATTCATTTGAGGTTATGAAATGATGTATGAAGTGGAAGAATATCCCTTACCCTGTGAACAATAGGTTGTTTAGCATATGCTGGTCATAGAACAATTCACTTTCTCATAAAAGAATCTGGAATACTTCCCAGAATAGAACTGCCTTTCAAACATGTAACTTTGTCTGACAGTGTTGAACTTCAAGGAAAGAATGGGATACTGTCTCTCTGCAGTGCACATTTGGGATTCTCCATCCTCCTGAGGAATTTTTTGATTGCTTCTTGCTGTTCAGTTCTGGGGAGGGGGGCGGGGGGAAGTCTAGTATTCTGGAGTTTTATGACTGCAGTACGCACTGGGTCAGTTTTTTGTCTACATGTGTAATTCTGCTGGATTTCTTGTGATGAGTCTGTTTGGTCAATTGTTCCAGCAGTGCATGACTAATATCTCTACAGGATAGTTCCCCACTTAATTGATACTGGAAAATTAATCAGATAAATAGAAAATAAATAATTTTTGGGTTTGCTTACATCTTCTCTCTGCACTCTCTGCTTTTATCCTTGTTCTTTTAGCAAATGAATAATAGTTTAAAAAAACCAACACAGTAAATGTGTTAGGGTTTTGCCCTTCAGAATAATGAATAAACAGCACTGCTGTAAGCCTTATCACCTTCCTGAGTAAATATTTTAATTTTCTTTGTGCTTTTACATTTTTATTATATTTCGTATCATGAAAAAAATTAAAACTTGAAAACTCCTTGAAATTTCCTCTGCAGAGTTTACTATTTAGTTGTTTAATTACTAGGGAATTACAGACTTCAGTGAGTGAAATTTCTGAATAATTAAGTATTTAATTTCTTAAATTTCATGCTACTTGAGCCTTCATCAGGCTTGCATGAAAGAGAATTTCAAAAATGAAATCGTTCTATGGAGGAACCACTGTCATTTTCTCCCGAGAGCTTTCCTGTTGAAACAGGAAGGATGGCATTTAACTCCAGGCTGCTGATATCTAAATAAAGTTATTTAAGTGCAGATACCTATGTTACTTATGGAGTCTATTCAGGTGTCTAAGTTTCTAGTGCAGTCTAGTCAACACAGTTTATAGAGTTTGGAGAGCTATTAATCTCTCCCTGATACAAGACACTGGGGTGGAGATAATTTTTTCCTTAGTAGCTAGTACAGTGCTGTATTTTGGCTCTGATGTGAGAACAATTTGATAACAGACTGGTGGTTGCTGGGTCATCTGCATACCAAGTCAAGGACTTTTCAGTTTCTTGGGTCCTGCCAGTGAGAGGGCTGGAGGGGCACGGGAAATTGGGAGGGGATACAGCCATGTCAGCAGATCTGAACCAGCCGAAGAGGTATTCTATACTATGGGATGTCATGCTCGGTATATAAATTTGGGGGGTTAGCTGGGCCCTGTGGGTCATTGTTCGGGGACTGGCTGGGGATCAGTCAGCTGGGAGTGAGCAGTTGTACTGTGCATCACTTGTTTTCCTTTCTCCCTGTCCCTTTGGATTTTATCTTTTCCCCCACCTTTCCGTTATAAGTGTTGTTGCGGTGGTGGTTCTGTTTAAATTATTAAATTGTTCTTACCTCAACCCTCGAGTTTTACATTCCTTTCTGATTCTTTTCCCCACCCCTCTGGGTGCAGGGGGATGAGTGAGCAGCTGCGTGGTGCTTGTGCCAGCTGGGGTGGGACCATGACAGACACCTATGTTTTGTGAGCTGAATAGCTTTATAGAATGCATTTATTTTATTAGGCTCAATTCAGACACTTATATGTACCATGTCGATCTCCAACTAGTGCTCTAAATGTTTTGACTGTCTTGTAGGTTCGTTGAGGTGTTTTCTAAACACATGCAGATCTCCTGGACACCTACTCTTTGATACCTTACATGGTTTTGGATGCCTCTGTTTAGGTAACTGACTAAGAGCCTATATGACTAGAAAAAAAAACTGGGAGGATTTAGAAATTGACACCTTCACTAATACATAGAAACCACCATCTGGATACCTAATTTTAAGATTCTACATTCTGTAGCCAAATTATATAATTGTATTCATTTTCATAGGTTCCTTATGTAAGACATTTTGAGTAAAACTTTCAGAATATTTGCATGAATTCCCAAAATCAATAAAGACTGACACATGCTGCTCTAAGGGCTGTTTTATCACTCATTACTGGCATGAGTTGCCACATCCATGTAACAAACTTTGGCAGTATGAACAGCGATGTCCACCAAAAAACTGGCTCAGAATTTTTAAAGATGTTTAAGGTTGAGAACTACAAAAAATCCAAACCCAAACCAAAACCCAACCAAAACAGGAGTAATACAGTTATCAATGATACAGTGACCTTCTCAAAAGGACTAGACCCTTCAAAACCTTCTACTGAGTAGTCTCATCAGACACAGTCTCCAAAGCTAGTATACTAACTATGAAGATATGAGGGACAAGATTCCCCTATTTTCTTTTGTACAAGTAGTCCAACCCTCATGGCGTTACTTATACAGCAGCCATGCAACTTTTCATCCTGCTTCTCCCAGCTGCTCCTCCAAATGTTTTTTAAATCATTAAAACTTGGTTAGTCCAAGCATTGTTTTCCCCCGAAGACTAAACACTAGAACTTGGTTCTCTAGTCCAATGTAAGGAGAAGCATGGTTTAATCCAATTTCACATGTTGGGTATGACTTGACTAGAAACTCCTCCTTTCTCTCTCGTGGCAAGTTTTTCAATAACAATGTGATTCACACACTCTGCTTAGAATTAGTTATGAGATAAAGGTGTTTCTAAATGTGTGCACAAGCAAAGCCTTGTGTAGTGAAATTCATAATTGCAACTGAAGCTTTTCAGGAATTTCTTAGGAACTTCCCAGGAACCTATGGAGAATCTAAAGGAACCCTGTTTGTGGGCCTAAATTAAGTCTCACTCTAGATCCGTACTTACTTTTTTTGTCCTGGTTTAGGAGGACTTTTGCATTATCTCTGAGGAAATTTTAAAGCAAGTAATGGGACAATAAAGAAGATTATACTGTTGTTGCCTCTTCCATCTTGATTCTATGAGTCAAAAGATACTATTATCAAGGCAACATTTTTGTTATCAATTCATTAAAAAAGAAAAAGAAAGAGAGAGAGAAAGAGAAAGAAAGAAGAAAGAAAATCATGTCTATGCAAATTATAAAAGCAGCCCACTTTGAAGTAGAGGAAGTGTTTGCTCTCTATAGCTATGCTTCTATTCTCATAGATAATTGTTAAATATTACATAACTATGTAATTTTTCAATTGTAGACCTTTCTGAACCAGAACTGCTATTTATTCATTCCATCGGGGGGTGGAGGTTGGGGGAAGGAAAACAACAACAAAAAAAAGGAGATAGCCCTTATAAATCAAATAGCCTAGAATCCATTGAATCATTTTTGGAATCAATGAAAAGGTGCCAGATGACATAGCAGACTTGGAAAAAGTTCCCAAATGTTTAGGTAGTACTCTGCAATGAATAGTTTTCTTTAGATACATAGGAAAATGCCTCAACAATATCTTGTGAGGCTGAAAGTTCTTTTGGAGAATCAAACCAAACCTAGTCCTAACACCACATTTCAAAGCAGTCTATTTCCATGTGTATATATATATACACATATGTAATTACTAACAGCTGAAAGTCAACATTGTAAATGTCTCTTACTAGCAACTCATTATTTTAAGCTCAAGCCAAAATCAAATTGGCAGCATAGTAGTGGACAGGTGTATATGTATTAGCCAAAGTTTTAAACATTAAGTTTAGGAAAGTGTCTTTACCTAGATGTTATTTAGATACATGAAGATGGAAATTGGGTTAGTTTGCACCACTAAGTAAACTAGGAGAACTGTGTTGGCTTCAGGCAAGTGCAGAGAACAGGAGGTTTGCCCTGAGGATATGCACTAATTTAAGCTTGCCTTCTGTGGTCAGTGGTTCGCTCCCTTTCAAAATAGTACACCCCAGAGTATGAAGAGCTTCCCAATAAATAAACTTTTTCAGACTAAGGTCATCCTTCACCCCTGCAGTTGTGAAACAGAAAATATTAATAACACAAGGGGGAATTAATAGTTACCAAATTGATAGATTGAGAACCAGAGGATCTCTATGCAAAGTAATATCCAGGACAAATTATTTCATGAAAGTCATTTTCCACAGTAACGCATTTGGTAGTTATAGTACCAGATTTATATGGAAAAGAATAGTAAATGTAAAGAGTACCTACAACTGTTTTTTTAAGTAATTGTCACACTCAGAAAATTTATAAGGATGTTTAAGAATACAAATAACTACTCAGCCTAGGTCATGGTCATGCACAGCAGATGTCATGCACCTCCATATGGTGGATGTTAAGTTCAGGTCCTGAATTTCCGAGGACTAATAGAAGACTGCTGTGGAAAAAAAGAAAAAAATGTCAAGTCACTCTGTTCAAAATTAAATTCATTCAGTTTACAGTCTCCATTTTCCTTTAAGTAATATAGTATATACTAATTTTCTTCTTGGGTGGGCTTCATTGCATGTAATTTAAACCATCCAAATGTAACACATCCCATCTGAGTTAGTCTCCAAGATCACTACTGAATTATCTTCGTGTTGGTGCCTGATGCCGTTTGTGATATCCTTGGAGGTTTTGCTGTCTTACAAGGGGATTCTGTGCCAGGTCCCTGAAGGCATCCTGAATATAGTATCTGAAATGGTGCTAGATATCTGTGAATCAACAGCTGAATTCAGGTCTGAGTTTCCTATACAGTTACTGAAAACAAAGTTAATAGATCAAAAGAGATAACCATATGCAGGAGCCCCATCTCTTATCACAGTACAGGATTAATTATCTTCTGGAAGTACGTTTTTCCTTATACCGACAACAAAAACATCTAGATTTACAGTTTAGGCTAGATGAGAACCTTTTAGAAAGCCAAAATTAGGTGAGAGGATTACAACAGCAATTGTGAAATTTTGATGACTGTATCCAGAGGGTCTACATTTTTAAAATGAAACTCATTAATACTTGAAGTTCAGACATTACTCTTGCTGACCAGTAATAGCTTTTCTCCACTGAAATGCTATGGCATTTTTTTCACACTCTTACCTGTTCCCAGTGTTACTTGCCACACCTCAGGCAGGCATTATTCTAAACTGCCTAGTGTATAAAAATATTAGAGGGGTTCTCTCCTCCTTAACTAAAGCGATGAAGAAACTATATGAGAGTCTAAAAGCTTTAAAAAAATTAGCAACATGCTTAAATATGAAGTATGTATGAAGAAATCTATGTGACATGATTATTCGGTAGTTTATAAAGATATTTTTATTTATTATTATTGATGTTTAAAATGTAATTCTCTAATTATTCTTGTTCTGAAGTAGTATTCTAATTATTTTACCAATAAAGTAGGATTAACATAATTAAAATAATTTTGGAAGTACAAATGTATGTATTTCTTACAATTATTTTCTACACTTTATTGCATCTCCTCTGTTTAGCATTAGCCTCAGAAAAATTCCTAAATATATTAATTAAAACTGTTTTTTCTATATTTTATTTATTTATATTTTTTTCATAACAAAATTGGTGTTTGGTCTAGATTTTTTTTTAATTCATACAATGAAACTGAATTAAGATTGCACATTGTGTTACTGCTGAGAAATTGTAAAATAAGAATAAAAAGTATAACACATGGTAAACCGCATTTAACAATACAAATGTCTTTGAGGTTTTTTTATGACATAAAGTTTACATATGTTTTGATCATCCTTCTGTTTGATTGTCATCTTGCTTATTTCTGCCAAACCAGCCACATTATAAAAGGTCCATTACTTTTACTGTAATTTCTAATTTAAAAAGTATTACTGGGGTGAAGAATCTTTTTTTCTTTCGATCAATGTGTTTGTTATATAAAGGTAATAATGCAAAGGATTATGACAGGTAACCCTATTACAGTCCGAAATCTGAAATGTCCCCCACAGTTCAAGTTGTTTGTTTATTTCTTGATCATTTCTTACCTAATGAGAGATGTTTCCAGGAGCTGTAATAGATTAAGATTTTAGTATTCTTTACTTTGAAACAGGTATATGAGATTTGACTTTTGATAGTAATTTAAACAATTACTATCAAATAAAAATAAAACAATTTAAAAGTGAAGTGAGCAAAGGGTATAGCATGTGGACAAATAGCATATGATCCATACAGACAGCAAGACTGAAACAGGCAATCCAGTACCTTTTATACTTTAGTTCCACTACATTTAAACTGGGATTCTTCTTACTTATTTATGAGGATACATTGTAACGTGTAACCATCTGGTATTTGAAATCTAGCTTTGCTTCATAATTTTCTGGTGTCTATGTCTCTGGATGGTATACTGAATTATAGGAGATCTGAAGTATGGAGATTTAACAACTCTCTAATTAAAGCTGTAGCATTTGTGCAACAGATGAAGACTATTTCAGAATAAATTAATATCAATAAAAACCAAGAAACTAGCCTGGGTGTTTTGTGGGAAGCTGCCAAAGCAGTCATGAGGGGTAGAATAATTTGCTTAGCTGCAGCAGCAGTACAAAAAGTATATCTTGAGTACCAGTGTAAATTAGAAAAGGAAGTTAATGAGATGAAAAAAGCAACATAAAAAGCAGGTACCCTAGGACCCTCAAACTGTTGATTAAACAGAGGGAAACGAAATGCTTTGTGGTGAATAACAGAGACAATGTGTTAAAACTTAATGAACAAATGTACCTTGAAAAGGGGAATAAATCTGACAAATTATTTGCATATGATTGGAATAGGAGGAGAAGGGAAAACTTTTTTTCAGTTTGATGAATGAGGGACATTGCAACAGATCATAATCCAAGAACTGTAATGAGATTTCTCGCATGTTCTTTATAAAACAGATTTATCCTTGCTAAATATGGGTCACAGGGAAATAGTCTCCTTCTCATCTGAAATTCAATTGCCACGGATTAAGAAAAGAAATAAGATGAAGTTAGTTCTTCTGGGATCAGAAGTTAACAGCAAGCCATTGAAGGTTTTTCTTTCATGAAAAACAACAAACCAGATGGAACCACTGTTAATAAAAAAAAAAAAAGAAGTGTTTTCTTTGTTTCTGTTGGTGTGATTGAGAGAGCTTTTATTTATTTGACTTCATTTGCTCTTACATAAATGGAAGCATTAAAATCTGCAGTGAAAAAAAAAAAAGGCTGTATGACAGATTATATATTAACATTGGCCTTGGTACAAGAAAGTTTTCACATATTAAGATGATAGCCATTTTCCCTGCTATGCAGTCTATCATTGAGCAAAAGATAAGTATCTTCCTCAACACAGATATTGGGGCTTGTTGCTGTTACATTTAATGTTACAGTAGTATAATTAGAAAGGGTTGTGAACATTAGTAGATTGTAATGTGATGTTTTGTAGCATCCTTTATTCAATACTGCAGTTTGTGATAGAATGAGGAAAAAAACATGAAGCAAAACAGGGGGAGGTGGGAAAGACAAAAATGTTATATATCATGCATGCAGTTTTCATAAGTACAAGGAAAACCAAATTAAAAGGTTAGATCAAAGTACATTTTGAGGAAAAAAGATCTATAGTGTGAACTTCACAGAGTAAAGTTTTTCACAAAAGTCAAAGACTTCGAGGGACTTCTAACATTTTAGCTGTTCCCAAGGGACTGGCTCCAAAGCTGAGTATAGTTACGCTTCTAGAACTTGTCATTGTAGATTTAAATAATTTCCTTGTTAATTGTTTCAAAACCTGCACTCAGCTTACAGTTCTGGTAGGAACATTTTTGTGAGCACAGAAGGGTCGCTGAAACGATTTATTTGAATATATATTTCACGCTTATGTGTCCATCAGAGAGTATAGCTGAGAATGTAGTCTTAAGGCAAAGCAGATTTAAGGCTGCCACAAGGGTTACCTGTCTCCACAGATAACGTGTATTATGCAGATGATGTGTAGGAGCTGCACATGTGAAGTGAGTGGTTCATAAAGAGACCGCTGAGTTAAACCTGGCAGGTGGATTCACTTTAGTTGTCAGTGATCCAGCTCCTGCAGATTCAATTAGAGGTTTGGGTTCAATTAACCAGAACTTTCATGTGAATCTCCCATGTTCTCAGAGCAGAACCTTATTGCTTTCCTGAGCAATTCTTCACAGGCATGTAAAAGTCACGTCTGGCAGCAAAACTAAGTGATTTGACAGGGCAAAGCAGACCTTAGTTATCTCATAGGGGAAATCAGAAGTGTAGTTGAGAGAGTTCAGGGCCCACACACTATCTGTATAGCTTTATCTGAGCACAGTGTTGGCATACAGGATATCTGGCATCTAAGGTCAGATGCAAATAGCAGAGCAACATCACTTACATAATTGTTTTTGGGTCATACTGAGCCAAGTACCCATCTGGAGAGAGGGAGGCAAACAAAGGGCTTGTTTGATCATGCAGCTAAGTGTTACTAACACAGGCAAAACCAGTACCAAAATATGGATAGCAATAACCTTATTAGCAACAGAAATTGCTCTGAATAGAGTAAACTGTACTGATTATTAATGTTCACAAGAGTCAGTGCCCTTTGTTTCATAGAAGAGACCTCAGGGAAAGGAGTATTAAATGATAATTACTGGTCTGACACATCCAGAAAATAGTATCTTGTCTTTCCTAACTCAAACACTTCATAGCAACAGTGACTGAAACATAAATCACTAGGACCAGTTCTCACCCTCTTCTTCCCTCCCGACCTATTTCTCTCAGAAACTGCACCACTGAGAGACCTTAGGTGGACGTATGAATTAGAGCACATCATACTTGCTACAAGGGGGATTTGTTGCAGGAATCTAACCTGGAACTGAATGTAGGGGAAAATAAAATCTTCAAGCTATTCCAGCCTTTAATTACAGTCAGAATCAGAATTTATATCCCCCAAAGGATATGAACATAATAAAAATTTATTCTCTTTTAAAAAATTAATAGAAAACCCACACTTTAGAAGTTATTGCATTCTGTTGTTAAGGTTGAGCTAATTTTTCTGCTTAAAGAAGGGACTCAGATATTTTGCTGTGCATGAAGTTTGCACTGTAATTTTCCTTCTTACAGCTGGATATCAAAATGTGACTTCTGGTTTTCTATTTAACTGGACCACAATTTCAGAAAAGTTTTAGGCATGAAAACTGGGGATTATGGGAGTTTTAAAGATTAGCTTTATCCTATCCTTTGGATTTGGAGAAAGTGAAAAAACAGAGACTAAGAGGCATAAATGTCAGTCAAAACATGTAACCTTGCATCATCGTATTGCTAGAGACTGTCATGTACACTTTAGTGCAAGGTACACTTCAGTTTCCCAGTACATTTATTGATCAAATCTTATAAATATTATAGGACTTTTATCCTGGAGATTAATAGAACACTGGATGACCAGTTAAAGGATTATGAAAACCTCACTTGCTAGCAAGTTGGGAGATACCAAAACTGTTCAGGTGGCATTCATATCACAGAATCACAGAATGGTCAGGGTTGGAAGGGACTTCTGGAGATCATCTGGTCCAACCCCCTGATAAAGCAGGTTCACCTACAGCAGGTTGCACAGGATCATGTCCAGAAAGTTTTTGAATGGCTCTAGAGAGGGAGGTTCCACAGCCTCTCTGGGCAGCTCTTCCAGTGCTCTGTCACTCTCAAGGTAAAGTTCTTCCTTATATTCAGATGGAAATTCCTCAGTTTCAGTTTGTGCCCATTTCCCCTTATCCTGTTGCTTGACACTACTTGAAAAGAGCCTGGTCCCATCCTCCTGACACTCAGCCATAAGATGTTTCTAGACATTGATAAGATCCCCCTCAGCCTTCTCCAGGCTGAACAGGCCCAGCTCTCAGCCTTTCCTCATCAGGGAGATGCTCCAGTCCCCTAACCACCTTCACAGCCCTCCACTGGACACTCTCCAGTAGTTCCCTGTCTCTCTTGAACTGTGGAGCCCAGAACTGGACACAGCACTCCAGGTGCAGCCTCACCAGGGCAGAGTAGAGGGGCAGGATCACCTCCCTACACCTACTGGCCTCCTTCCTCCTAATGCACCCCAGGACCCCACTGGCCTTCTTGGCCACCAAGGCAAACTGCTGGCCCATGGGCAACTTGTCCTCCTGAAATGCAAGGTCCTTCTCTGCAAAGGTGCCTTCCAGCAGGTCAGCCCCAAGTCTGTACTGGTGCATGAGGTTATTCCTCCCTCAATGCAGGACCCTACACTGCCTTTGTTGGCAAGTTCTTACACTAGCCTCCAGTTAGATTCTGCACAGTTGATCACAACCCTCTAAGCTCTGCCAGTTCTCAATGCACCTCACCATCCACTCATCTGACCATTACTTCCTGAGCTTACAGAAAAAGATATTGTTGGAGACAGTGACAGAAGCCTTGCTGAGGTCAAGGTAAACAACATCCACCGCTCTCCCCTCCTCTACCCAGCCAGTCATGGTGAATTTATATATATAAAGCGCATAATCACCATATTGATAAACATTCTTTGGAACCACTCTTGACAGCAGAGGTAAGAACAGGAGTCAGTCTGTTAGTACCTCAGCACTTCTGTTTCCAACCAATTATTAAAAAAAAAAAAAAACAAACCAAAAAAACCACAAGACTGCTGCCAGCCTGCCTGCCTGGCGTTTAATACTGGTGTTTAATAGAAGGCTATTACGTTGGTCAGGCATGATTTCCCATTGCTGAATCCATGCTGACTACTCCTGACAACCTTCTTTTCCTCCACATACTTTGAGATGACCTCCAGGATAAGCTCTTCCATCACCTTTCCAGGGGTGGAGGTAAGGCTGACCAGCCTGTAGTTTCCTGAGTCATCCTTCTTGCCGTTGTTGAAGACTGGAGTGACATTGGCTCTGCCTCCAGTCCTTAGCACCTCTCCTGTTCTCCATGACCTTTCAAAGATGATGGAGAGTGGCTTAGCCATAACAACTGCCAGCTCCTTCAGCACTCAGGGGTACATCTCATCATGTCCCAGGGATTTGTGGGTGTTGAATTTGCTTGAGTGATGGTCCTCCTCAAAAAGGGAGTCTTCCTTTCTCCAGACTTTCTTGCCTTCAGGGTCTAGGAAACCTGAGGACTTGGCCTTGGCAGTAAAGATTGAAGCAAAGAAGACATTCAGTAACTTCCTCTTCTCTGTATCCTTTGTCACCAGGGCACCCACCTCATTCAGCGGCAGGCCCATATTTTCCCTCATCGACCTTTTGTTACTGAGGTACTTGACCTCCCTTGCCAGATTTAAATTCCTTCCTCATTGCCTCCCCGCATGTTCTGACAACATCTCTATAGTCTTCCTAAGTGTCCTGTCCCTTTTTCCACATCCTGTAAACTTCCTTCTTCTGTTTGAGTTTTGTCAGAAGCTTCTTGCTTATCCATGCAGGCTTCCTGCCCTCCTTTCTTGATTTCTTACTCATGGGGATGCATCTGTCTTGAGCTTGGAGGAAGTGGTGCTTTCAAGTGATACGCTCAAGTTATTTCATATCACCATCCTTTCATAGACTACATAAAGATCAGGTGTCTTTTAACATTCAAGGTATGTTCATAGACATAACTTTGTCATCTTAACTTGTAGATAGTTCTGTGAATGCTACTGAATTTTATCTCTCCTCATTTTCCACGTAAGCTTTAGATCAATAGTTTAAAAGAACTGTTTAAATAATTTATATGCACACCGAAACAAATAGAATTTATTGAATTCTATGAACTAAGGCTGATTTGAATTTTCAGTTTCCATTTGTTTCAACGTACCTACAACAAGCTTTTAAAACCTCAGACCATGTTTAACTGCTGTTCTACTGATCAGAGGCACATGCTTAGCCATGTTTAAAACTCCCACGCTAACTTCAGTCCGAGCCATGTCATATAATTGTCTTTTTCAGTTACTCGTTTCAACACACTTCAAAACAGCATTTACCTTGGTTTTTATAAACAAAGTTAATTCTGAAGGAAATTAATCTTATTTGTGTTTACAAATTGCTTTTATGTGTCAATGCATAAGTCTTGCTCCTCTTCGTATTGTTCTGGTTATTTCTGAGAACAGTATGCTTAGGCTTGTTCTTGTGATACTGTGCTAGAACAGTGTTACCTCAGGAGTGCAATCTTCTTCATGGATGTATGACAATATTTTCTTTTATTGAAATAATAAAAGAAGAAATTTTAATTTCTACACATTTCTCTTTTTCACTTTATAATTTTGATTTCTCTCTACAGTCACTTTATGCTATTACATTTCTCATTTCTGCAAAGCATTTTTATTCAAGGCTTGCCTTAATAAAAAGGCTGTCCATTCTTGTTTACTTTTTTAACCTATTTCAAAAGACTTTCCCCAAAAAATCTTCTTTCCGTTTCAGAGTATTTAACATTTTTCTTAGTCTTGAGTATGACCATGAAGTCATACTACTGAAAACCTAAAAATGATCATATAGTTCTAATATTCACCTTCAGTATATTTTTCAGACTATGCTAAGTATGTACCTGATATGAATTACAGAGAAAGTCATCTGTGATACTAGCAGACAAATCAGAAACATAAATGCAACAATATGGCTTTGTTGATAGTTCTTTAAAGGGAAATAAATTCTTGCAAAATAATAATATACATATATGATAAAAATAAGGGTTTGTCTTTAGTTTAAGTAAAAAGATTATTTTCTGTTGGCATTTTGTTGATTGATATATAGTCCAGTCATTCTGAAACAGTCAAGAGACAAAATGTTCTCTAACTTAAACATAAAGTCAAAAGCAGTACATGTGAAACAGAGAAATTACATAATTCATACAGTTTTTATCAATATCTCATAACCTTTGTAAAAATAGAAAATTAGAAAGTAAGTTCATTATTTTATATAAAGGGACAAATTAAAGAACATATTTAACCTAAAATAATGGACACACTTTATAACAGACTTTTTATAAATCTGAAAAACTTTTGATAGAAACAATTATATTCTCTTGGTGTAAATTAAGATATCACCAAAAAGTTTATATCAAAGCAGATTTGATATATGGATTTCCTTCTCCTTCAAATTCACTGAAGTTTCATAAACCTTAACTAATTTATTTTCAAGTGTCTGAGGTTATGTAAGTGAAAAATTTTTGCATGTTAAATAGTTTTATAATTGTCTTTATATTATAGAAAAATAAATGAGAATAGATAAGATTATACAGTTTGCTGGTTTTAATGCAGAATTGAGCTTTAACTGAAAATTTCCTTTTTTTTTTTAATTTAAAAAAAAAAAGTTTCTTGATCTGAACCCACCCACCCTATTTTTAAAATAATTTAGCTAACAAAATTCTGATTTACTGTACCTCATTGTAATCTTCTCAAAAGATGCAGCAAATCCTGGCAAGGATTTCGCAAATAGCATCCATATAACACTATTTATTAAACGAGTGAAACAGTACTTAGAGAAAGCTTGTTCACCTCTTCGTAAAGAGCTCAGTTACAGCAATTATTTAAAAATATTAAGTGAGGATTTAATAAAGCTTTTGCACTTCTGCATGAAGAAAAAACATTCTCCTTCTCCTAACAGCTGAAACAGGGAAGGGAAGGAAAACATGAAACAAAAACATTCTTCATTATTGTATGTTACTTTTCCAATAAACTTTGATACATCCATTCATTAAAAATTGAGCAAGGCAGAGGTGAAATAAATACTTTAGTAAATAGCTGAAGATGCAGAATATACTTATACTGACAGTTCTACTCTATCATTATTACTCTGGCTTTCTGAAGGGGGAGAATGGAGAATGAGATGGGGTGGAAACAGGATAGAGTGCAAACAAATAGACTGCAGACATACATAGACTATAAACAAATAGTCTCATTCCTGTGGTTACTAATATTCCTTTTCAGGGTATGTATGAGAGGAAAGGAAAATATTATCTGGGCTGAAGTAAGATGGCAAAGACCCTGGAAGAAAACAGTTGTGCACAGAGAAGTACCACTTACTTAAGTATTGTCATAATATCTCCCAATATTACAAATAAATTCTAGTAGATGTTTAGAATTCCTGGACATTCTACAATATCTTTGAGTTATAAGAAGAGAAGGCATAATGTAACTTCTCTAAAGTCAAGGGGAATTTTACTCTTGACTGAAAACAAGGGTTTAATGCTAACTGCAAATGTTCAATAAAAGACAAGGTTGTCTGTAGAATCCATCCAGTGCTATCAGTATTTATAACTAGTTAATATTTTAGACTGAACAAGGGACTTATTCAGTATGGAACTTCCTGACCTCCCACATTCATTGTTATGATGAAGATCATGCTGCTTACCATCAGTCACCTTGCATACCTCACCTGACAAAACCTGGCAGGATGCTTCACAACAATGAGAAGCCAGGCTGGGAAAGTTACAGTAATCTGTTCCCTGAAGAGGAAAAAATGCTTGTAACAGGACTTTTTTATTATTATTTTATTTTTTTTAGGGGGTGGACTGTTTGTTTCTAGATTTTTCTTTAGAAGAAAGGGTATCAGCCAGCTGAGTCCTAAATCACATACTGTGTGGTTCATTACCCCAGCAGGGGCTCCATAAGGTACTATACCTCATTGAAGTAAATACACGAATAAATCTGCCAGTGTTCTCTGAGACACAGGAACAACCTATCTGTAGCACTTCTGTTTGGAAGGCTTCAGCATAGCCTCCTGTCTACAGCAGTGAGGTAAACTAAGCCCAGATAAAGATGTGGAATTAAGGGTTGCAGCACTGTGACGCTGACATGTATATGTAAGAGGCAGGCCATGGGTCTGACTGCTAAGGGAATAGAAACAACAAATCAGGACACACAAAAAAAAGATTACTAATAGGCATGGAAAGAAAAAAATCATAAAATAGAAAAATACAATGCAAAAGACAGGTTTGTACTTTAAATGTGTATTAAACTTAATGTAAGGTGAATTTTCTGCTTAATCTACAGATGTGCCATTCCATTTTTAAGCTGGTCTAACTCTGTCAAGTTCAACATATTCAGCTGTTCATAAATTTAGGAGTCACAAGCCTCCTGCACTAGTTTTGTTTCTAACATTGAAAGATCTGATTCATTACTCTATTATTCTAACTTTAAGTGTAGTGCACTTTCACTGGAGTAAAAGTGGAACAGTCTGGCTTAAATCAGGTTTCATTCTATTTTCAGTATGATGAAAATGCTAGAAAATACATTTTGCTCAGTTCAACTCTAAGGCATTCCCTCTCTCTGAACAGACCGGACCACTCTTAATTTCTGTGAGCTACAGCTTGCTCTGAACTTTTTAGAATCATGTTCTATGCTAACAAAAAGTCAAAAATTATTCTGTTTAGTAATTAAAAAGTGGGTTTTTTTTAAAAAAAAGAGAGAGAACAACAAAGAAAAATGTATGTATGTATGTAACAGTGATGTGCCATGGAAACCACTCTGCTGTAAAGGAGTTAATTTGAAAGTTCAAGACAGCTGTGATTCATCTGTCTGCCGTATCTTTTTATTCTTGTCAGTCCACTCTTGCATGGTAGAAATTTCTTTCTACAGACAATGCAGTGTGACACATTTTCCTTGATGCTTAGCAAGTGCTTTTAATCTATATTGTGAGATATGTCTGGTGCTACAAAAAATTGTGTGCTTCTTTTACATTGAAATTCCCTCTACATTAGAGATTAAGTTGATATAAAGATGTAACAGTTTAAAATATAATTAGGAGTAAAAATTATGAACATGCATAGTTTTATCATCTATTTCCTCTAAGCTATCAGTTTAATCTATTTTTAATTCTTCCCTAAATATTTTAAAGACGCAAGTAATGTACCTACTGCCTTGAGTTACATTAATGTGTCACTCCCATAAGAAATCCAACTTCAGTAAAACCCACTTGTGCAAGTAAGGTTGAAGGTCTTCTCTGAAAAAAAAAAAAAAAAAAAAAAGTAAAAAATTGGTTTCTTATACATCTGATATTGCTACAATATAAAACTTGTGGTATTTGTAGAAAATAATTATTTATGAAAATACAAAAGTATAAAAAGAAAAAATGCACTAGAAATTAAAAAAACCCACACCTTAATTATCCTCAACAGAACTAGTCTAGATTTATATCATGTGTTTAGACAGTATGTGACTGTGGTCAGAATTTATCCTGATCTTATTTAATAGCCAATCTACCTAATTGTGGCCTACTACTCTTTGATCTAGGCTTTTTTTTTTAATATATATATTTTATTTGTAATATCAGAATTCCAGCTGTTGTTTTAGAGAAACTGAGATTTTAAGTCACATTTTAAAGTGTAGGTGGATGCCTTCAAATATTAGAGGCCCCAATAGTATTTTCAAAAGCCCTCAATCTCCAGTGATACTAATCAGCATTGAAAATGAGTCTGGAACTGAGGCTACACTCATGTGCCATAAGATCATAGACTGACATTTATTTTTCTTCTCTCTAAGCCAATGAACTTTTAATTATTCCATGAAAAGCAGATTATTTGCAAAACGAAACATTTAAAAATATATGTACCCTGTTTTATTTGTCTGCTGCCTAAAACATAAGGTAAAAGAATCAGATTTGAAAAACCTTGTAGAGGAAAGCAGTAAAATCACAGGGCAGGAAGGACAACAGGCAAGAATCTGACTGTTCAGACTTGAAAACAGGCTGTCTTTCTGGTAAAGGAAAAGGAAACCAGTAGTCCCATTCCTAACTGTTTATTAATTGTACCCTAAACAAGTTATATTTTTTGTCTTTTGTATAATAAACAGACACAAGGTATTGTGGAAAAGGCAAGACCCATTTTTAAAGAAAAATTGTGCAATTTTTCTAGAAGTGGAAGATCTTTTGATCTTCACATTTTTTGTTTTGTGGAGGCATCTGTAAAGCTGAAATGGAGGTGCCCAGCTTTGGGAGAGTGTGGCATATGATGCACGGACTCCAGGAGCAGATCAAAGACACAAAGATACTTGAAAACACTTTATTAAAATCAAGCAAACCTTTTATACCCTTACAGTGGGCTGACACATCAGCCTGTAACTATGTTCAGTAATTTTCCACTCTGAGCTCTTTTTTCTGTTGCAGACACAGCAGCTTAGCAACTCCCTTTATCTACAAGGCCACAAGCTCTGCAGACTACTCCGTATCTTAAAGTTTCTCTTTTTGCTCCCATGGCTTCTTTCCAACAAGCATAACTGTCTCTCTCCCAAGATTAGTTCTCACTCACTGACGCTGTTGAGCTAGCTCGAGAAATACCCACAGGAGAGGAACAGTTCATCAGATATTTCCTATAGACAGTCTGATTTGGCTATTATCCATTCTACATTTGCATCCCATCTTCTTATGTTTGGTATCTTCAGGTGAAAATCCATGTGCTCATCTGAGTTTTGTGAACTTTACTTCAAAATAAAGCCTACACTGTTTTGATAATGAGCTATTTAGTGTAATCAAAACTAATCATCCTTTCCACAGAGAGAAAACTGTGACTTAACAATTACACCTGAAACTACATCATCATTAGGAAACTTATTTGACATTAAACTACCTAAATTTTAGTTATATCACTTAAATCACTCAAATTTTAATAGCAATAATAGCAGAAAAATATATAACCTGTGGCCAATACAGGACTTCTAATAAGAACTGCAAGCCTGTAAGTAGTTGATTTAATGCATGTTATCAGAAATCTGCTGTGCAGACACTAAGTTGAAATTATTTTATACCTGTGAGATATACTGTGCCTGCACAATATGGTTCTATATCACATGTATAGTGAGGTTGTTGCTTTGAGGACAAATAAAACTGACAGAACATGCTGCTCATTGAAGAGTTGCTCAGGATGTCATTCTGACATTTTGTAGGATTCCTGGACTTCCAAGAACCAGCACAAAGATCATAGAATGGTTTAGATTGGAAAATACCTTTAAGATCATCAAGTCCAGATGTTAACATAACTGCCAACTCCACCACTAAAACATGTCCCCAGGTGCCACATCTACATGTCTTTTAGGTACCTCTAGGGACAGGGACTCAACCACTTCCCTGGGCAGCCTGTTCCAAAGCTTGACAACCCTTTCTGTGAAGAAAATTTTCCCAACATCCAATCTAAACCTCTCCTGGTGCAACTTGAAGCCAATTCCTCTTATCCTATTCCTTGTTACTTGGAGGAAGAGACTGACATCCACCTTGCTACCTTTCAGGTAGTTGTAGACAGCTATAAGGTCTTCTCCTAAGCCTCCTTTTCCCCAGACTAAATAATCCCAGTTCCCTCAGCCACACCTCATGAGGCTTGAGCTCCAGACCCTTCACCAGCTCCATTTCCATTCTCTGGACACGCTCCAGCACCTCAATGTCTTTCTTGTAGTGAGGGGCCCAAAACTGAACACAATATTTGAGGTGCGGCCTCACCAGTGTTGAGTCCAGGGGTCAATCACTTCCCTAGTCCTGCTGGCCACACTGTTTCTGGTACAAGCCAGGATGCTCTTGGCCTTTTTGCCCACCTGGGCACACTGCTGGCTCATGTTCAGCTGGCTGTCAACTAGCACCCCCAAGTCCTTTTCTGTTTAGGCAGCTTTCCAGACACTCTTCCCAAAGCCTGTAGCATTGCATGGAGTTACTGTGACCCAAGTGCAGGACCTGGCAATTCTTGTTGAACCTCATACAATTGGCCTTGGCCCATCGATACAGCCTGTCAAGATCCCTCTGCAGAGCCCTCAAACAGCTGAAGACTCCCACCCAACTTGGTGTTATCTGCTAGCTTACTGAGGGAGTGCTTGATGCTTTCATCCAGATCAGTGATAAAGATACAGAACAGAACTTTAAGGAATATTTAAGGTATGCGAGATTAAGGTTTAACATGTTTAAAAGTTGAAAGTTCTCAATGAATTCTACAGAAAGAAAGGGATACACAGAGGGAAGAAAGTTTCAGACAGTATATTTAGAAATCAGGTAAAAATTTGAAAGAACACAAATCATCAAAAGTATTCAATATCACTAAAAAATATTTTTTTGTTTCAACATTTTTAGTTTTGATTCTGCCTTTGATTATGCCTTTAATGGCTTCTGAAAGCTCTCATTTTAAATAGTTAAGGATTTATAGGTGAGGTCTCTGCACTGGTATAAATATTGCCTTGGAATGTATGCGTACTTTTTTTTTTTTCTTTTCATATATATATATGTGTGTGTGTGTGAAGGTGTGTGGGGCTGTAGTGTGCATGTGATGTGTGTACATATATATATATATTTAGCTACCAACCAGGACTGAGTGGCTATTAAGTTCTGAAAAGTTACAGCGCTTTCCACCCTTATCTTTTTCCATGAGTGCTATAAACACTGTGCATTATGAAAGCAGAAGAAAATCCAGGGTTAGAACCAAAAATGTACTTTTACAACTTCACATCAAAGTAATTTAGAAACTGCTTTTCTATGAGACTGCCATAACTTTCTCATCTAAATGCTATAATTTCATGATGTGGGTCTTTAATGTACCCAAACTTAAGTATACTGGCTCTGTACGCACAGCTATTCATGTAAATGGTGATGTAGCTATTTATATTGATACTTAAAGTGAAAATCGTCTCACCTAACTTTACTTGTCTATAATGTGGAAGTCTACATCTGAGACACTCTCCCTAAAATCTCTTTATAGTTCCTACAAGTGAAGCAAAGAGGCATTTTTAAGAAGCAATTTGTTCTTTCTATTTTAAGCTGAGATTAATTGTTCCCTACAGTTGGTTGTTTCTTTCTCTACAGGAGCATAAAGGAATATAGTAAGAATGCTTAGGGAAATTAGTTTTGGCATAGATATTCAGAAGGAGATGTTGGCATTTAGACAAAGGAAGTCTGCCTTCAGATTCTGCAAAGACATAACCGAAAAGTCTGTGATAGTTAAGAAATGTACTTCCAATTCTATCTTTGCTTTGAAAGCAGGAATTCCATATTTGAATGAAGGTTTTAGGTAACAAAGCACTGCAAATGAGTTAATGAAGAATACTGCCTACAGGACATGTATACATGTTTTTAAATTAAAGTACAGGTTAGTGACTCAGGTTTCTAAAGAAGTATTAATTTCTTTAAAATATTCTTTAGTATAAAATGATTATATCAAGTGGATTTTGGTCTTGGTTTCACAGTTATTTTTTCCTCTTCTTGAGACAATTTAAAGTTGAAAAGTAGCTGGAGATTATATAATAAGTCTTACTGGATGGGATTCAGTGCAACACACTTAAACATTCATATTTACATGTGAGATAGGTTTCTAAACTTCCACTATGGCCAGTGAAAATGTTTGAAATGTAAAATACCTGCATCACATTTAGGAATATTAAATCTTGCAGGGCATCTCAGTATATATGTTGTTGGAGATTAATTAAAACTGTAAGTTATGGCAGATGACACTTCACTGGATTCAATATTCTGTATCTCAGAAAGCTGCCAGGCAGGGCCAGAGTAGCTGGATGTTTAATGTTCACCTCAGAGGTTTTAAATGCTTGCGGTTGTGTCAGCAACTTTAGTATGTGCAGCTGTTTGTAACCGTCCCTGTTTCTAGAAATTAAAATTTCATAAGAAGGACATTTTAATCCTTAACATGATTACCAGTGTCATCATTTTAATAAACATTCTGTCTAGAAAATTTTCTATTGTTTTTATGTGTGTTTATGAACAGGTACATTTTAAGAAGCAAACCCAGCAAACTAAATAAGTCATCATTTGGGCACCTAACTACCTGGTTTAATTACGCAGATGTAATTTATATTTCTGAACAGAGGTGTCCACAATTTTTCTGGCTTTGCTTAAGGAACACTTAGCATTTTTCCCCAAGTTAACTAAAGATATATACATATCAGTGTAACCGTAGATCAGAAGCTATGCCTACAAACAGATGATTCTTCAAAAATTAAAATAAAATTAAAATAGACATCAGAACATATATTTAAAAAGGAGTGCTGCTCAGATTTCTAGTTTTGCTCATATAATCAGACAAATCCTTTAACTGTGACAACAACAAATGCATGTCATATAAAGGAATGTTTTGTTGTTAGCTCAGTACACTGAATTCAGAGCATGGCAGGAGATATGCCACTTGTAGATACTGGAATGAAATACTGGTGATATCTACCAACAGGTGCCTGCTGCATAGTGGAAAAAATCTGACTTCTAACACAAAGCAAATACAAAGCAAACCCTACAGGAGTTCATTAGTAAGTACTGGGCGATGATGTCTTGGTCATTTAATTTCTTTTAAGTGAAATTTAAAGCTTCTGAATCTCCAGCTGACTATTTTCTGCTGTGGGGTGTCACGATTGTCCTACTTACATTAATCATAAAAACCCCAAAACAAAACACGGATGGTCTTTCAGGGAGAATATTTTTACTTTCACTGTATTTATACTGTTTACTGAAGGCAGCTCTGAGGTATTCTGAATACTGCATACCCAGGTTGTATAGTTCATGGGTATTATAGCCTGGCTAGCCTCTACTTACATAGGGTATAGTTTCTGTATATCCAGTGGCTTAATGTGCTGCTAGGTATGTCTAAATATCTAGATGCGGTCATGTGGGCTAGAGTTAAGTGAGAAGCAAAGCAATCCATACTTATAGCTGTTTTGGAGGCTGTTCCACACTCAGAAATTATGGCATTCTTTTATTTGTTTTAATCTTCAGAACAGTAATTTATAGGTTTTAACTTAGTATTCCATATTAAAAGTTATAGAGGGTTAGCAAATAAACTAGTTTGATTGCCTAAGTACAGCATGCTTTTGTCACTAGAACAACTCATTCAGATTCTGTAGTGATTGAATAAATATCTTATTGTTGCTCTGGGCTGTATCCAAAGAGTACTGTCCTCTGTCCCACCGCCCTTTTTCCAGAGAGGATAACAAGAATATATTTACAGCACTCAGGAACCTGATAAAACTACTCAGACATAGAAGTGAAGTGACTGAAGAAACAGAATTACTTCAGTTACGTGAAAATACCCTCACATTCAAATAAGTTCATCGTTTCAGCACAAATAGTATGCTCTTTTTCTGAGATAGTGAGGTTTCTATACTGGAGATAAGCTAGCTTCCTTCAGGCTTGTCAGCTGAACAAGACACAAAAGAAATATAACCCTATTCATGAATCTTAATTTTAAAATACCTTAGCTGAAATTTCTTTAAGAGTTGAACTTCTTTGTCTACCAAGAGATCTGACTAGATAGTTACTGTTAACAGTGTTACAGGTACTTTTACAAATATCAAATAGATATTAGCCAAAATAATGTTCCATTTAGCAGATAAATGGCTGTAAGGTGCAGAGACACCTGCTATCTGAACTTAAAGTGTCATGTAAAGCAAGGGAAAATATCAAACTGACTGGTATCATTGGGAGAGGACACTACTCTACCTGAACCTCACTGGCATATATTTTCACTGCTCAGGTAATTGATTAGTGCACCAAAAAACAGTCATCCCAGTATGTATTCTGTACTTATAGTTGGACAATCCCTCTTTCACAATTTAGACAGTTCATCTAAATCCACCAGTTTTTTTTCAAATGCCCCATATTTCAAATCATGTTTGAAAGATTCAGATGGCTTACACAAAATGGAGCCAAATTAATAGAGATAGATAAAGATTAAATTAGCATTTAAAATGTTTTAACAGAGAGGACTTTTACCTTCACCAAGTGAAGAGCAGATTGTATAAAACATTGCCACAGAAGGGTGTCAAAACTATTCCTCTACAGTGACTCCATCCTGGTTCTGAAACAGTTTCTAGGCAGTGCACCCCACTGGCTGCTCCAGACAGGTGGTTAATGATGAAAGAGTAAGAACAGAAATAAGGCTGAGACTGTGCCTTGACACCTCTTCCTTCCTTTTCGCCCTCAGTGCAGTACCAAAGAGATGGCAAATGCTCTGTGCTTCTTTAACACTGGAACCACACGCTTTTCAAGGCTGATTTACTCTACTACTTCTCACCTGACAACAAAACTTACCAAATATGTACCAATATAACCCTTGAAACAGAATCTTGAGCATCTCAATGGTCATGGTCCTCCCTGTCACATAGGTTAATGTCTTCAGTCCCCTTTCCTTGTTTACTTTGCTTTAATAAGATCCTCTCAGCATCTACATTCAGTACAATCTTTTTGATTTCAGTTCCACCGATAGCACTTGTAGTTTAAGACATCTCCTTCAAAGGTCTTGCTGATGACCTCAGTAAGAACTTTGGAAGGTGGTTCCTCAGTGCTCCTGTGATTGGAAATCTATTAAACCTGAGTCAAATTAATTATAGGCTCTATTAAAGTAGAACTAGAATGAACCAACACCCCAGGAAGCAGTTCAGTGCCACCGGGCTATTGAGAGACTACCAGATTTTATTTTCTTTTTATGTGGTGTTTTTTTGGTTGCTCTTTTTTTTTTTGTTGTTTTTTTTTTTTTTTTTTTTTGTTATGGGTTGGTTTGGGGTTTTTTACACCTGAATGTTTGGTGCCCTTACACAAGTTTTATCTCCAATTATTCCTGCATAAAAGCCGTGCATATCTAGCCAAACATAATAGTGCTTCCTATGCAGATGAAGTGTGTCTATTTAATTTCTTCCTTCAGAACAGATATGAAGGCTCATTTTATCTCCAGGAAACTAACCTGCTTCAAAGATATAATACATTGTTAAAGATCCATGCAGGGTACAATTAGGAAAAAGAGGAATAAGAAACATCATGCTCAAGATCAAATTCAATGTATTCTATTACCTAGCCTGTGAAAGCATCAGATGGACAAATCTGGAATAAATATTTTTTACCTGTGTATAAAGAGAATATGGTCTTACAGATTATGTTCAAGAAATAAGAGCTTGATTTCACCATTTCTAATATTTTCAAGACAGATGGTGCATCTATCCCATAATCAACATATCTGCCTAGAGTTGTGTAAGCTTGCAGATTGTATTTAGGTTGGGGTGCATAAGGAATAAAACATGGGAAAAGAGAATACTTTAAAAAGTCTGCTACTTTATTCAGTTTTAATCCACTAATTGGAATCAGACAGTGTGGAATCAGCCTTGAGAGGGGGTTCAGAAGACTCAAGCTTGTCTAGGATAAGGTGCTACAGTGTTATTTCAAGTAGGTTAAAAAGATAATTATCTAGCACATACTACCTAGGCCATTTAAACAGGCACTCTTCAAAGATTTGGTGTCAGCCAGACAAGTGGTACTTCGGAAGGTACAGGCTGATCTTCTGAAGGCTGCCTGCATGTGTCAATACTGAATGCCCTTTGCCCAAGCTTGAGCTTTAAATAGTTTACAAGTTCTATAAGACCATTCCTATGACCTAATCAATTTAATATTGAGGTATCAGAGCTGGGAAAATAGGTAAAAATCCAGCTGCACTCTCTTGACACATCAGACATCTGGTCTTGCACTTAATCTCCCTAATGAATTTTGCTCTCAGAAGGCTTAAGGGATCAGATGAAAGATGTGTAAATCCACAGAGGCCCTCATTCTTCACCCACCCCCTCATCATGTATAATATACCACGGCCTCAAGTTGCCATCACAATTCATCTGTCAGCATGCCACCTGGGCTTTGTAAGCTTCAGTGTCTATACTGGATCCCTTCCATAATTCAGCAGGACCACTTAGGCCTCCTAAGGCTATGCAGAAGTAAAAGTGTACACACACAAATTGCACTGCAAGAAACAATTTCACATTTTGGAAGAAATTTTAAATAACACTGTCCTGGTTTTGGCTGGGAAAGAGTTAATTTTCTTCTTAGTAGCTGGTACAGTGCTGTATTTTGGATTTAGTATGAGAATAACGTTGATAACACAGGGATGTTTCAGCTGTTGCTGAGCAGTGCTTACCCTAAGGCAAGGGCTCTTCAGTTCCCGTGCTCTGCCGGTGGGCAGGGGCACAAGGAGCCGGGAGGGAGCAGGGCCAGGACAGGTGACCCGAACCAGCCAAAGGGATATTCCATACTATAGAACGTCAGGCTCAGTATACAAACTGGGGGGAGTTGGCTGGGGGCTGCCGATTGTTGCTCAGGGACTGGCTGGGCATTGGTCAGTGGGTGGTGAGCAATTGCATTGTGCAATACTTTGTTGTTTTTTTTTTCTCCCCCCCCCCCCCCCTTGGGTTTAATTCCTTTCTCTCACTTCCCTTTTCATTACAATTTTTGTTATTGTTGTTATTATAATTTACTTTATTTAATTTATTAAATGGCTTTTATCTCAACCCATGAGTTTTATCTTTTTCTGATTCTTGTCCCCATCACACTGGGGTTGGGGAGTGGGAGGGAGGAAGCGAGCAGCTGTGTGGTTCTTCAGTTGCCAGCTGGTGTTAGAACATGACAGACACATTTCAACCTCTTTATTTCTATAAATTCCTGAATGAAAATGAATATCACTTCCAGAAAAGTGGTCAAAGGCAAGGAACAGCAACTCAGGGTGCTGAAGACTGAAGAAAATACCCCAAATCTTTCTTCAGGGTGAGTTTAACAAATGTCACACTTCTGGTCAGTGCCATGGTAGCCTTCAAATACATACGCAGAAGCCTGGGACAGAGGAAACAAAGGAAAAGAAGCTCCTGTATCGAGGAGAAATTTACAAAGGTGAATGGAATGAACTTTATTATTCTTGCAGTAGTAAAAGCTGACATTGTATGAATAGGCAGACTGATGAAACACACAGGATGCCAGCTACTGAAATGGAGTATGAAACAGATTATCTCTGATTTAGTATTTGTAAAGAAATTTTCAGCCATATGGCACAATGCAGCTAACTTCAAAAATCAGTATGTTTATCATAGCATGTTCCCATGCCTCAGCTTGTAAGCTTTGCCTGTCACAATTCTAATTAGGATTAGTTTTGATACTGTACTGAGTTCCATTGAATAAATTGCTCTCCATGAGCTAGTTCCAGAGTTAGCTTGATCAGTATTCATTTAAGACTTGTCCACAGTTCTCCAGTCTAAAAAAAATTATTAACCAAACATTAAAACAAAAAAATTTCTGCTTAGGCCATCCAAACTGTATTAAGCATTCAGAAGTCAGTAACATTCCAGCAAGTTTTGCACCAAGATTGAGTTAATGAGTTGAGAGAAAGAAAAGAAACAGTGGTAAAAGGAAAAGAAGGTGAATGAACCTAAGAAGACAAGTGAATGTAAGAAGAATGACAAAATAGAGAAGTTTTCCATAGTGTACCATCTGAAACTTAACCAAGTCAAGTCATGCATCTGGTAATCCTGTGGCTGGATAGGAAGACTGTCTGCCTCAGAAAAGCTGAATACTACACTTAGCTCCTTAGTAGGGAGAATGTACTTACTGTTATGCCTTTTTATAGGGTGGATTTTTTTCTGGTTTTGTTGTTTTCATGATGCTTTCTCCCATATTGTCATTTTACTTGGCAGGCAAGACAGAGCTAGAAGGGGACCACAAATACAATCTCATCCTAATGTTATGGGAACCCTAAGGGATAGGACCAGGGCAGACAGTCACAAGGAAGCTATCTTAACATTGAATATTCTGAGAAATAATAAATAAGTTATTTACATTTTCTGTCTTACTAGATGCTTTTTTATATTCCACAGAGTCTGGTAAGAAACTATGATGTGTTTAGCACAGTAACACAACATCTTATACAAATGTTTTAGCTTCTGTTTGCTAGCTAGCTTGCTAACATTGAGGTATTTTCATATGACAGACACCTGTTTTCTGGGACAGGGAGGTTGGTTTTGCCTTTCTTTATTTTGTTGGGTTTGTTTTGTACAGAGAATGTGTCATGAGCTTCTAGATATGAAATTACTTAATCATGCACAGTATTTCTTGTCAGCCTCACCCTTTGAGGTACAAGATAGAAGGAGACATCTATTGTAGAAATAGAAAGGCATCAGAGTCCTCTTTAAAGTGGAGTGCTGAACATTACCTGAGATAAGAAAGACATCTTTGTATATGCTAATAATACCACCAGTAACCAAGATACAAACTGAGAACATGCATAGTAGAAAGCTCTTGTTTGCCAGGAACATGCTGTGATGCTTAATCACTCCTTTGACATATTGAGCTTCATGATACAGCATTTCTGCAGTTTTCGGAAACCAAATAATGAAAGTGAAGTCTTAAAGCTGCTTAATTAATGCCTATACTAATACTATACAAAAAAGATACGGACAGGCTGGAAAGGGTCAAAAGAAAGGCCACAGAGATGATCAAAGGACTGGGAAGCCTGCCATATGAGGAAAGGCTGAGAGAACAGGGTTTGTTCAGCCTTGAGAAAAGAAGGGTTAGGGGAGACCTTATCACCATGTTCCAGTATTTAAAGGGTAGGAACAAAGAAAATGGAAACTCCTTTTCCACAAGAAGTTAGGTGAATGAGGAGTAATGGGTACAAGTGACTCCTGGGGAGATTCTGATTGGACCCAAGAGGAACATTTTTCACAATGAGATCAGCTGTTGGAATAATCCCCCCAGGGAAGTGGTGGATTCCCCAACACTGGACACTTTTAAGATTCAGCTGTACAAGGGGCTGGACTTGTCTGGACTGTGCTTTTGCCAAGAAAGGTTGGACCAGATGATCCTTGAGGTTCCTTCCAACCTGGTACTCTATGATTCTATGATATGCTGAAAACTAAACTTTTTTCTTTCTTTCTTTTTATTTTATTTTATTTTTTTTAATAAAGTTTGAATTTTCCTAAAGTAACTTCTATGTAAAATTATTATTCTTGGAATTACTTTGATGTTAAAAATGACGTTGTTTTAGATCTCTAAATCTAAAGTTCATTATTCTACCTTTACTTTTGTTAACAAACAACAACAAATCAGGTTTGCTTGGAAAGTAATGCATTTCAGCCTCAGTACATGACATATGATCCTTGCTAGTGAAATCATTATCACTGAAGGAAACATAGCATATTTTTCAATATATTTTCCAAATATTCCAATACATTTGAAAAAAAGAAAAGGGAAAAAGAAGGAGAAGGGAAAGGGAAAGGGAAAGGGAAAGGGAAAGGGAAAGGGAAAGGGAAAGGGAAAGGGAAAGGGAAAGGGAAAGGGAAAGGGAAAGGGAAAGGGAAAGGGAAAGGGAAAGGGAAAGGGAAAGGGAAAGGGAAAGGGAAAGGGAAAGGGAAAGGGAAAGGGAAAGGGAAAGGGAAGGACACACGTTAGCCAATAGCATGTAAACTCCCTTTTAATTCATCTGCAATACAGTATGTAGATAAATACTTGCATTACATTTTGAAGCAACTAATGAAGAACTGCAGGAATCAACACCTAAATGGAATTACAAGGATTTTTGACTACCACTAAAAGTGTGAATGTATATTACTGAGTTTCTTAATCTGTAAGATTTATGAGGAAAGCTAAATGTATATATTGCAAAGTTCTCAAACAGTACGATAGCAATAACAGAAACCAAAACAAAGGTCAATTTGCAAACATGAAGGAGGAAATATAGTTCTTGATCTCTGTGATTAAAGACTGTCTTTAAAAACTTCAATAATTAAATACAGTATTGTAGTTAATAGAATTAATATTCTCTTCTAGTCATTAGTAAACAAAAATGATTGCAGTTTCATGCAAGTATAGTACGAAGTCTTATTATACACTGTGCAAATACATAAAAAAAGTATATTATCTAAAGAAAAAGACATTTAATAGACACATCGTCTATGCCTTTTTCTATAACTAGCAATGATTCGACAGGTCACACCATTTTTTTTTTCTCGATTTTCTTCATCAGCATAATTGCAAATAATAGATCAGAACATAAGGAAGCCACTTCAGGCAGTCTTGACGGGAGACAAGAAAATCTTTCATACACTTCTGTAGAACCTCTAAACAAATTGTTAGCAAGGAACAACTCTATTTTCTAATTTTATGTTGAAGAACATATTATAAGAACACTTAGATTAATACTATAGGAATAATTTTTTCTTTTCCCATGATTGAGTTAAAAAATCAAAATACTGAGAAACTGTGTTGCAGTAAATCAAAATGCAATAATTTAAATGTAAAAGTAAAAAGTAGATATACATAATAATATTTGTCAATTTTAATTCTTTATACTTGGATAGTATTGGAAGAAAAGCCTTTGAGATTCATCACTGTGTCTATTAAGGTATAATACTAGTTTTGAACTGTCTTACACTATAAATATCGCAGAACATATAATAAAACAAACCTTCAAATAATTTTTACTTTTACACCAGAAACACACTTTCCCATTGAGCTTAAACAAGATCACTGTAATCTGTGGAACTTTTGATGTATTGAATTGATATTTTTGACAGAACATTGTTCCATCATGAAACATTTTCCCTATTCTAATAACAGTGATGTTTATTGTGACAGCATGTCATCAGGAACACTTTTCTTACACCATACCAACTCTGAAAACACTGCAGATCACAACTGAGTGTAAAGTTTGATTAAACATAATCAAGGAGCTAAGAAAATTTTATTGCTGTTTTCACCAACTCTCTAAATGGTCATCTCAAAATGAGATTTTTATTAAAACATTAACATGTAAGTTAAGATGATGGCCGATAAAATAATACCAAGAGACAGTAATGAGTAAGGACAAAAATGAAATTTCCTAAGGAGATGTTCTTCAAAGAGATTTTTGGTGATATGTCTAAAAAGCTTAGAATATAGTCTAGTCTAGGTGCACAGATATACACACATATATGTGTATATATATATGTACACACACACATATACGTAGTATATCTAACAGACAAATGGGGACAAATCTACATGAAAAAGAAGATATTCACTGCACAAAGAATTTCTGATGATTAGTTCTTTCACTCTCCCGTGTCCTCCCTTCTTATAGGCCTTCGTTTTGGCAAGCTGACAGTTTCCTTTGATGCTTATGGAATATTCCAATTCCATCTTCTCCTGAACTCTTCATATTATATCACAATGCACTTCTGGATAGAACTTTTATTAAACTGAATTTAATTTGAAAACACCTGAAGTAAAAAATAGTGATGATTCTGTTGTTTTGGACTAGTAAAAATAAATAAGAAGTAGACACCTCCCTGAGCATGTCTAATTGTCTCTTGGATTTCTTAGGTATCCCAGCTTCAATGCTTGATGGCTTTCTTTGATATCTGTCATTACCCTGTTTATTTTTATTAATGATGTTTAAATTAACTATTTTATGTGCTTTTATACCTCTTTAACACATAGCTAAAGCATATAAATGTTAATCTGTATAACATTTTGCACATTTTACATTATCTTGCTTGAAAACAAATTTGAAATTTTACAATAAATCCTTTCTACTAAGCAATTTGAAACTACACAGGGTTTCATTATTTTTCTTATTAGCTAAAATTCCATAGCAGTATCATGCTGACAAATATAATCAGTGATGCCATAAATTTTACTTAAATTAATACAAATAATAATGCTTTATTAGTGTGTACAATGGAGCACATCTTAAATAATCATTAGATTCAAAAGACTCTATTTTCTTCACTCTTCTAAACTGTGGTATGCATGTCCAGAAATTTGCCAAGTATCTTTTCAAATAGGCAACACACTGAAAGCCTTCTCTGCCCTCTGTTCTGCCCTTCTATGGGTTGGAAACCACAAAGGCACAATAGCACTTAGGAAAAGAGTCAGATATTTGATTTCAGAACATTTGAACAGGGAACATGGCAATGAGAAAGCCATCTGCAGATGATGTCTCAGATTAGCCAAGGGAAAGAAAGGGCATAAACTATTTCCCCCCACCCCCCACCCCCCCACCCGAAATAAGTGAAATGCATAAGACAAAGAATACTTTTATTACTCAGAATAAAGAGGTAAACAGATTGTTTAGGGCACTTCTGAGAAATTTTTACTCACTTATACTCACAAAGAATGTACTTACATTCTTTGGTGCCCTGATTAGATCTTGGAAACACACAGCACTGAAGGTAACTCCTGCCCTGCCTGCTTTCTGGTGACACTGAATGACTGTCAAGATCTTAGCCTTCTAACTTATGCATCTAAGTGTCTCCTCATCTTAAACTTCCTTCCCCACCCAGAGATGGGGAAAATAATTTATTGTCTTACGAATTTGTTGCTTTATTACAGAAGGAAACTCAGAAGAAGCAAAGAAGAGTAAGAATTAACTCAGAGGAAACAGACAGCTAAGACTGGCTAAGCTATGCAATAGTGCTGTGAAGAATTAAATGAACCTTACTTTGCACCACTTCAAACAACGGGAAAAGAAAAAAAAAATCCTATCAAATCTGCCATGAGGGAAGCATATGTGAACTGCACATGGTCTGAGAAATGGGATAAAGGATGTAAACAGGTCTTTTATTGTCTTTATGCCCTGATTCATGGAAACAAGAGAGTACTTAAACACATGCTTACTTGCAGGCATCTGCTTTACATTTATTGTCTTCAAATGAGAAAGCCAATAGTTAAGTTTATATGTGGTCCTGAATGGAAAGGAACATAAAACACTGTGTCAGTGTGGTTCTGACGTGGTTCTCTACCTTTGCAGTATAATCCAAACTATCTGCTTAAGTTAACTGCAAGTTATTTTTAGACAAGACACAGGTAAACTGTCTAGATCAGCTCTCTGATGTTAAATACAAAAGCTCCAGGCATATATTCATTTGCTTAGTCTAAAAGATTAGGTTACATCCACCTGATAGGAGTGAAATATTGTAGCATTTCTTAAGGTGACACTGCAGAAAGAAGGTTTTGGGTAAGTGCAGGTGAAAAATTATCAATAAATATACTTGGATGTTTGGGACTTTCATTTCAACACCTCAGTTCAAGGAAAGCATTTCATCCTTGTCTACATTTTTTTGTGACCATTCCATGACTCACAATAATATTTACTTCATCTGTGTGACCCTCTGTGGACTAAAAAACCCCCAAGTCATGGACTGCTTAAAAATTAAATAAATCCAAAACAAAACACTTCACTGCACATAGTTCTCCCCCTGGGGAAATGATGAGAGAACAAAATATGTGACAGATGTTAGTTACATTGCTTAATGCACTACTGGAAGGCACTCAGATACTATGGTGATGAGTGTAGTATGAGAACCTATATAGATTAGAACCGTTTAGTAAAATGTATCCTAAACAGACTCATTACATAGCTATTACTGAAAAAAAATATCTGTGAAGAGGTGATGCATGAGTTGTAGAATAACAGACTTGTAAATGTCTTTGAATATATATGTTCTCTTAAAAAAGCCCTGTGTTTGTTATTAAATGATAAGTAGAACAATTGTTTTCAATTTTGGATCATTTATCTATGTTTTAATTTGCCATTCTGTTCATGAAGCATCAAAGATGGAAAAGCAAAGTCTTTAGAAAAGCTGCTTAGCACAATAATTAGCTTTTACATTGAACTTTAAGGGCAGACATGAACCCAGAACAGAACAGTAATATACGAACCAGAAGAACAGAATACATCTCTCAGAGAAGATGGGACAGCAGAATTGGTTAAAATATTGGCCATTTCCTTCTGGATGCATGCAAGTAAGTTGGCTCCAGGTCACACAACGTAAACTGCAAATTTCATTATATCTTTGATTTGATATAAGATATTTTCTTAAAATAAACTCTATAGTTTAATCAACAGGAATTCTGAATTGTTTCCTTTGTCAATTTCTAGATTTGTCTAGGGCAGAAATTAACAGTATAAACATAATGTTCTTCTAACAGAGCTATGCAAGCAATTGACCATTTCCAGACCCACAAATCCAATCTCTACAAAACAGAGGAAAAATCAGGTATTTGAAAGCTTCTGTTACTTTGCAAAATTTTGTAATCGTCTCAGCATTTCAGTGGTAAGCTTCAGTTACAGTAATAATACATTTGACTATTTAAATTACCAGAACTGGAAAAGAAAACTTGCTTTTGCTTTTATTTGTTGCTTTCTCCATGCTTGCAGAATAGAATGTATTCATCACATATGATGATACAATTCTTTCTCCTTTTCCTTTGCCAGTTACTCCAGTTATCTCAAAAAGCATGAAATGCCACTTTATTGAAAGACAGCTATTACATCATGGCTTGTAAATGAAGCAGGACTGCCAAAGTCAATGGCAACTATAAATGAAATTTGGCTATCTCGGATATGAACAAAAATGTACACTTCAGAACCTGATTTTTTTTTTTTTTTAATCATGCAATATAATCTTAGAAAGTTCATGATATTTTAGGGATTTTTTTTTTAAGATCTATCTGTTTATATTCCCACACTGCCAATAACTCTCTTCCACGGTGTCACAAATAACCATTCCTCATGAACCTTCTTGGTACACTTATTCTTTTCAGCTTCAAATTGCTTTAATTTACTCAAAAATTTTACATAGAATAACCTGAGTTCTCTAGGTATGAGAAACCTGTAATGAAAATTTCTCCCAGTATCCTGGCACTCACCACAGAGTAGATGATTGCCTACCAAATTTGATGTGTGAGACCTCAGCAAAATCCAGATGTCTGTCAATGAATTCATAATAAAGGAATGAAACACTGCTAGTTTTAGCAGTAATACTAGCAGTCATACTACTATACTACAAAGTACAGATTTTTAATTTCAGAATGCTTTGCAAATTACAAGTTATATATGCTCACATCGCTTTTGGGATAAGAAAAAAAACGTTACTACACTTTTCAGATAAGTTTCTTTGAGAAACTGGCAGTGTTAAGCATGTTGTTGAAGAACACAAATCAAGGCTTTAAGAGAGCTGGAATGTGAAGTCGGGAACTCTTAACCCTATATTAGCTCCAGAGGGCCACATTTTCCTTCCTGCCTCACCTGAAGCACACAAGGTATAGAATGCTTAACTTATTCAATTTCATTAGTAAAGATAATGCTCCCCTTCCAAGGTGAGCTCATATGGCTGAACGAACACTCAGGTGTACTTCGGATAGACAGAATAAGCTGGACTTCTTACTGCTAACCCTTATCATAAATGTTGGATGTGTTGTCTCACATAGGTATGAAATTCACTTCCCTAAACTTCTGTTTGAATTGATCCTCACTCAGCTAGTCCTCATTGAATTCCTATCTCAGGATTTCTGATCATCCATGCACCTATGGCTGTCAGGGAAAACAAGAGATTCGACAGAATAAAACACTACTGCACCCTCTAGAAGACAGCCTTTGCAGAAAAATGTCCCATAGTCACCCGAAAGAAAGTAGTTATTTAAAACCAGTTCTGTTCACTTCTACAAAGAACCTGTAAGATAGCAAATTCTCTTTGCCACTTCAGTCATTTAGAAAGCTCACCACCAAAGGCACCCTGTAAAATCAGTAAAGAATTCTAGGACGCTCCGGAAATAATTCAGACAAACTCGACATATATGAGTGGCATGAATTTGCAATTAGGCAGAGAAGTGAAACTGCAGCAAATGGACTTTTTGATCATATATTGCACATTAGAGGTATTGCTTTCAAAAGATGATCCATTACGGCAGGTTAAAGTTGGCTGGCTGCCATAAGTCCACCAGTCCACTCTCTAACTCCCCCTCTTCAACAGGGCAGGGAGAGATAGTAAGATGAAAAAGCTTGTGGGCTGAGATAGTCAGGGTGAACACTTATTCGTTACCATCATGGGAAAATAAGAGGTAATTTATTTAATTTATTGTCATTTAAAAATATAGTAGGATGGTGAGAAAAAAAGACAATGCCAAAAATACCTTATTCCCATCCTTCCCTCAAGCTTATCTTCATTCCTGTTTCTGACTGCTTTCTTCTCCCCCTTGAGTGGCACAGGGAGGATGGGGAATGGGGGCTGGGATCAGGTCATAACAATTCACCTCTGCCACTTCTTCCTCACGCTTTTCCAATGCTCCAGTATGGGCTCATCCCACAGGCCTCAGCTCTTCATGAACTGCTCCAGTGTGGGTCCTTTCCACAGGATGGAGTCTGTCAGGAACAGACTGCTTGAGCATGGCATCACAGGTCTTGCCAGCAAACCTGCTCCAGCCTGAACTCCCTTCCATGGATCACGGGTCCTGCCAGAAGCCTGCTCTTTTGTGGGGTCTCTGGGCTGCAGCTTCCTTCAGGGCATCACCACCTGCTCTGGTGTGGGATCCTCCATGGGCTGCAGTTTTTATAGCTGCTCCGTTGCAGTCCTCCATGAGCTGCAGGAGGACAGCCTGCCTCACCATGGTCTTCACCATGCAGGGGAATCTCTGCTTTGGTACCTGGACCACCTCCTCCTTCCTCTCCTTGGTGTCTGCAGGCTTGTTTCACATTTTTTCTGTCCTCTTTTACAGATGCAGTGCGACTTTTTTACCCTTACTTAAATATGTTATCACAGAAGTGCCACCAGCTCTGCTTTGCCCAGCAGTGGGTCCATTTTGGAGTCAGCTATGTCAGACCTGGAGGCAGCCTCTGATCTCCTCACGGTGGCCACTTTTGCAGCTTCCCCTGCTACCAAAACCTTGACACATAAACCCAGTACATCTATAAACATTTGAAAATTTGCTTTCATCTGAACTTTAGAGCAAGTCTTATGGCTCTGCTTCTGACACAAGTTAGCATCGAGCCATCACATTCTTTAAATGGGGAATGTAGGGTAATAAAAGTGGATTTAGGTTTTTTGTATTGTAGTGCCTGTGTTTTAAACATAGGTTTCATAGCGGATGTTAAATTAAATTTTATACAGTGGTGGGGTTTTTTTTAATCTGTTTAAGAAACCGGTTGATGATAGTCATAACGTAACACAAGTAGAACATATGAGATAGCTGCTTTGATCTGCTGCTGTTTTTCAGTCCTAGAAAAAATCCATTTAAACAAGGATGCATGAGCTTATATTCACAGAAGTCTCAGGGATATGCTTGAATGGCCATAGTATCCATTGGACATGCTTTCTACAGAGGAAATTGCACTAGTGTATTGGATTTCTTCTTGTAGTGAAATGTTTCCTTCAGTGGTTTTCCCAGAGTTGTCATATTTTCGTGGAATAAGTATTATTTGTTTCCTTTTTCTTTTTCTTCTAATAATTCAGGTATTCAGAGTTGTGAAGTTGTTCCACTTTGTTGTTAACCTATTTCTACCTGAGTGTTTCTTATAATTGCTTCATGAAATCTAAATTTTCCTCTCCTGTAAACAAGTGTAACATAAATAGAAGCATGCTATTAACAATAATATTTTTTTAAAAACAAACAAACAAACAAACATAAAGTCTATTTAAATTTAAACATTCTTTCCCTAAGCATATTTATGCTTTCTGCATTTGCAGGAGGCCCTCTGGCCTTGCTGTATGCCAGAGAATGCACAAAAACTCTTCCACTTCATTCTCGGGGAAGGTAAGGCCCAAGCAAATAGAAATGCAGGGGTGGAGGGATGCTACTGTGGTAATCAGCTGTTTGTAACAACTTGCAAGGGCAATGGCAGCTTACAAACAACACTTCCTCAGCAACATTTTCCCTATCATGTACCATACTGTCCACCTGGGAACAGCAACAGCTGCTTCAGAGCTACATAGGACCAAAGCACTGACACGTTAATACTAACAAACATCTTTCGTATTGACAACAGGTCCAATTAGAAGCTGGCCTTGGGAGAAGTGATGGGTATAGTTAGGTTTTCAGAGATAGGAGTGTATCCTTGTTTGTTTCTCATATTTCATATTTTCCAGTCTATGACATTATTGTGGACTTTCCTTATGTGGGCTTCCTACAGAGCAAATCACTGCTTTGTTCAGTTATTTATATGAGAGGATGTGAACAAGGAACATCAGATTTGTAATGATTTATGGAAGCAGATTCCATTTTCCCTCTGATTTCTCTGAATTAGAAAGGAGTTTGTACAAATATGGTAAACAGCTACTTGCTTTTTGCAAACATCTCCTCAGCAGACAGGAATAATCTGAAATTAAGAACATTTAATGCTCTAATGCTGTTCATAGAGAGCTAGGGTAGGGTGACATTAAAGTTTCTTGGCAAGTGTCTTAGGCCACGCCCATGCCCCAACTAGTCATACAGAAGGCTACCTGAGAATCAGTATTCTCCTCTTCTACCACTCTTCAGTCACATGCTAAAATACACCCATCATAAGAAGAGAAATTTATATTTAAAAGAAAGAAAACAAAATTGAATAGTAATATAGTTTTTCAAGTTTCACAGATTTATAACAAATGAGCAACATAGGGAGAATTTCTCTGAAACTAGGTAAGTTTCGTAATCACACATAAGGCTTAGACAACTGAAATGCAATTTAATCTGTAAGGACTGTGGTCATATAATAAACAAATGTTCTGCCTTCCCTTTAGAGGTGTCTATGCTTCTTTACTGTTAGAATAACTCTGTCTTATGTAAATGGGAAGTGGCTGCTATCATACGAAATAATAACAACAAAGAATTTCATTGTTGGTGATGGTAAATCATGCAGAAAGAAGGTTATGTTCTTTTATTTTTCTTGCTTAATTCCCGTGAAATTCAGGTGGCAGTGCCCCATTTATTATTTCATGAAAAGTGTAGTCTGTGTATGTTCCTTTTGCTACCAAAATATTTCCCCCGTTGATTCTTTGAAACAATAATAAAAGCAGGATGGTAGTACTGAATGAAAAAGAAACTCACATAAACAAAAACAGTTGACATACACTAGGCCACGTATGTAGGCAACCAGAATTAGCCAGCATATCCTTTTTATAAAGCAGTCATTTAAAATATTCATAATGTTGTTATGTTGTTGATAGTGATGATATGTTTTTAGACACAGCTAGTTCCAGTTTACATTGACATTCTGTCATCAATTATGCTTCACCATCTGTGGACATAATTAAGTTTACCCTTAAATTTGATTTTAGAAGATATCATTCACAAATTACTCTTGTTTACTAAACACACTCAGAATAAGCAAAAACTGACTAGCATGCATTTTGAATAAACATGAAACAATTTTGCATGCAGGCCTTATATACACATTCTCACTGTTGAACACACCTGAGCCCTTTCCAGGATCCAGGAACCCATTTAAGCTTTGTATGCCATTATCTAAATCTCATTTATACTGTTGTAATTTTGTATGATGCTGAATTGCAGAGAGACCTTAAAATACATGTAAGAGACATTGACACCACCTTGATAGTCAGGGTCTTACAGTTAAGAAGAATCAGAAATTATATGTACTTTTATTCCAGAACAAGTAAATGATATCTCACTTAATATTTTCTCAACTTTTCAAAACCCTGTGAAGTACTGAGCTCCGTGGGAGATATACAACAGCATCTTTTGTGAAGTGCTCTACGTCTAACAGATCATCTCAGTAGTTTACATCCTATGTATTCTTTTCTTTTACTGGATAAGCATAATATTTATAGTCTACATAAAATTACTTCTTGTTTGCACAATTGTAAATTTGTAATTAATTTTCTTTATGTATTCTAAAACTGTTACTGAAAATTAACTGTTTTCCTGGATGTGTCTCCCTGTTAACCTGTTTGCTAAAATAAACGTGGAAAGCACACACCACAGGGATTCAAAATCAATCAAAATTAATCCATTTAAAAATTCAAATGAAGAGCAGTGCATTTTTTTAGTATTCTCCAAGCTCTGATCTTGTTAATATATTAAGAAGAAAGCTAGCAACATGAAGAAGTTGTTTAGATCTCCCAAGTGGAAGCTTTTCAGAGGGAATTAGAAAATGTGACAAAAATCTATTATTAATATACTATTCCGTACTACCAACCCAGTGTGGCACTCCTGCCTCTTCTCCAAGGTCAAAATAACAGAGTTGATAACAAAAGCATCAAAATCGCTAGTACTATAATGTCTTAACACCTCTGAATCTTCATAGTATTTATCCATGTAATACCTCTGAGAAATAAGAACATATCCTCATCCCAGCCTGCAGAGGAGGAGCTAAGACATAGAAACTAAAGACCACAGCTCAAAATGTATTCAGAAATTTAGAAATACAGGTGTCTGTAGAAAAGTAAAGAATACCACGCTTGATAAGTGAATGTTGACATTCTCCATGCCTGTTCAGAGACAGGGGAAACAGGCCAAAGATAAATCACTGAGCCCTGTCAAGCAACCTTCCTCTGTAGGCTCTGTTGAACACCAGTTTTTCACATGACCTACTTGGGCTGTTGAAATTTTCTCTGTTTTTAAACTGAAAACACCGAGTCCCAGTTATGAGAAAAAACTATATTCCAGTCACTGATTAGAGAAATATAGTGAATTAAACACGTGTCACACTTCTCACTAATAAAGAAAGATTGATTTCTTTGTGATAGCTGCTTGGTCAGAGTCATAGCAGGTCATATGTTGGGTACCAGATGTATCCAAAGGCTGTTGGCTACAGAATGGAAATCTTTGGATTTGGTTTTGACTCTGAATGCAGCACTTGTTTCAGAGCCTGCTTGCTCTGCCTTTATAATCTGTTCATCTCCAATCTCCAGGCTGATCCTGACCTTAGACACTTTCTGACACTATGTCAGATACTGTATTTACCGCTTCATAAATTTACTTCAGCCTTTTTACAACACATTACATTTAGATAACATCCAAATAGCTGTTGGACTTCCAAGGTAGCTAATTTGGGCATGGCATTCTTAGACAGAAGAAAAGAGAAGAAATTCTGAGAAGAACCAACCAGAATATTTATATAGTACATGATAATGAAAAGGACTCAAAAGTTCTCCTACTATATGACAAAAAATAGCAATAGGATTCATATGCAATGGTTAGGAGAAAGGCGTTGTAAACGTTGTGTTAAATATTGTCATACAGATATATGTATACTGTTTCTGCTCTCAAGAATATGAAGGTTTATCATTGGCAGAGGATTACCAAGTCAGGGAGTACTTAAACAACTGTATGGCAGTGGGGCCTGATGGGAATTGACTAATATAATTGCATTGATTATCTTTGAATAGTCATAGTGACTATGAGAGGTACCTGAAGGCTAGAAGACAAGAAATATAATTTCTATAATAAAGAAGGGTAAAAGAAAGATTTGGGGAATCACAAGGTGGTCAGCCTCACCTCAGTCCCTGGAAAGATAGTGGAGAAAAACCTCCTGGAAAGCTTTTCCAAACACAGGAAGGACAAGGAGATAACTGGGAGTAATTAGCATGGATTTATGAAGGCGAAATCATGCTTGACCAACTTGATAGACTTCTACAATGATGTGAATAGTTTGGTGGATGAGGGCAGAACTGCAGATATTGTTTACCTTGACTTCAGAAAAGCTTTTGACACTGTCTCTTATAACATCATCATAGGCAAACCGACAAAGTAAGATTTAGATAAGTGGACAGCAAAATGGATTAAAAACTAGCTGAATGACTGGGCCCAGAAGGCTGTGATCACTGGCACAGAGTCCCTCTGGAGGCAATAGCTAGTAGTGTACCCCAGGATCAATCCTGGCTCCAATACTCTTCAACATCTTCATTAATTATTTGGACAATGGGGTGCAGTGAAGTCTCAACAAGTTCACAGATGAAACAAAATTGGGAGGAGTGGTTTATACACCAGACAGTTGTGACACCATTCAGAGGGACCTAAATATGCTGGAGAGAAGCCTTCTGAATTACAACAAAGGTAAATGCCAAGTCCTGCATCTGGGGAAGAATGACTCCATGCAGTATACACAGGAGGGCAACTGTCTGGAAACCAGCTTTGCCAAGAAGGATCTTGGGGTCCTGGTGGACAAGTTTACTACAAGCCAGCAATGCATGTTCACAGCAAAGGATGCCAACAACCTCCTGGACTGCATTAGGAGTGTTACCAGCAGTTTGAAGGAGGTGATCCTTCCCCTCTGTTCAGTACTATTAAGGCTGCACCTGCAGGGCTGGGTTCAGTTCTGGGCTCACACTGCAAGAAAGATACAGATTTAATGGACCAAGTAATGATCAATCAAAACTGATTCCAGGACTGGAACATCTTTCATATGAGGAAAGGCTGGAGGAGTTGGTACTTTTCAGCCTGGAGAAGGTTCAGGGGGATCTCATCAATGTATATAAATACTTGAAGGGAGGGAATGAAAACAAGAGAGCCAGACTCTTCTCAGTAGTACTTAATGACAGGACACATGCAATGGACACAAAGTTCCATCTGAACATAAGAAAACAATTTTTTACTGTGAGAGTGGTCAAACATTGGAATAGGTTGCCTAAAGAGGTTGTAGAGCCTCCATCCCTGGAAACAGTAAAAAGCCTAATTGGACATGGTCCCATACAACCTGCTGTAGCTGACCCTGCTTTGAACAGGGGGAGTTGCACTAGATGACCTTAAAAGGTCCCTTCCAACCTAAACAACATGGTGATTCTGATTTCCTGTCTCTAATATATTTAGTTAGTTACTTCATTGTTTATTTAATTCAGTGAGAAGTTAAAAAAAGCCATTGAGAAGAAATCTATTTGAAGATGTGGAAAGGAAGACAGAAGAAAGAAATTAAACTTAATAGGCAAGAAGTGGCAATAAGCATAAAGATAATTTAAATATTGCAATTAGAAGATTGTAAGGTGAGTGAAAAATAATGGTTTTAACATTAACTGGTTTTACTGGTTTTCACTGAGGGAGTTAGTGAGACTGTGATAGTACTGAGGGCTCTACTTCTGTGAAGGAACACAGTGTATCGTGTCAGCTGAACACAGCAGCGAAGTCTCCAAAGGTTCACTGCAGAGCTGTGAACCTGTCAGTTTTGTCCTTCAGAGAAACTACAGCTTTTAAACTCTGCCCTTCTAAAGCTGGATAATCTGGCATAATAAAGAGTCTGTGAGACCTAATCACTAACTACTTACAGGTTTGATAAAAGAGACAGGAAAACGAAATCAGAATAGCCACTTGCCTTTGCAATCCCATTACAACCACCTTGTTTCTGCAACTGGTCCTGTAACCTGCAAACAAGGTTTGATCGGCTTGGGATATGAGGGGAGAGCTGTGGATATTGGGTACCTGGACTTCAGTAAGGCCTCCGACACTGTCTCCCACAAGACCTTCATAGAGAAGGTGTGTTGGCTAAACGAGCAGACAGTGAGGTGGGTTAAAAACTAGCTGAATGTCTGGGCCCAGAGGGTAGTGAAAAGCGGTGGAAACTCTAGTTGGAGGCCAGTGAGTAAAGGTGTGTGCTAGGGATCAACACTGGCTCCAGTCCTGCTTTACGTCTACTTTAATGACCTGAATGAAGGGTCAGAGTAAACGTCAACAGTTTGCTGATGAAACAAAACTAGGAGGAGTGGTTGACATGCCAGAAGGGTGTGCTGCCATTCAGAGGGACCTTAAAAGGCTGGAGAATGGGCTGAGAGGTGTAAGGGCCTTTTCTGAGAAAAGGCTTTCTTCATTGTCTGGGTACCAGGTTGCAGAGTGATCATGCCACACCTGTCTGCAATGAGGGGGGTGCCCAAAGCCTCCCAATGAGGGGCGTGCCCAAAGCCTCCCACAGGTTAAATCCTGATCTGGGAAGAAAAGGCCAGGTCAGATGAGTATGGAGGGAGAAAAGAGCTTGGTGGAGTGTGAACTGGATGTAAAGGTACTTTGCTGCACACAGGCACAATCTGGCACAGAACTTGGGTGGGTAAGTGATTGTATGTAACTGGCACTTATGTATGCAATGGGGGATCTCACTTGGAGTCCATGCCTTTATATGCCACAGAGAGGAACCTTATGAAATTGACCTAGAAGAAGTGTGAAGTCCTGTGTCTGATGAGGAAAAAATACATGCATCACCATATACTGGGGGCTGACCAGCTAGAAAATGACTTGGCAGAAAATAACATGGGTGTCTTGGTGGACACCAGGTTGAACATGAGCCAGCAATGTGCATTGTTGTAAAGAAGGCTAATAGTATCCTGGGCTGTGTTAGGCAAAGCATTGGCAGCAGATTGCGGAAGGTGATTCTTCCCCTTTATTCAGCACTGGGGAGGCCGTACCTCGAGTCCTGCGTCCGTTTCTGGGCTTCTCAGCACAGAAGACATGTGGACACACTGGTGACAGGCCAACAAAGGCTACAAGAGTACCTCACAAGTGAAAAAAAAGTTGAGAGGGCTGGGACAGTTCAGTCTGGAGAAGGGAAGACTCAGGGGGATATTATCGATATCTATAAAGAACTGAAAGGAGGATGCAAAGGGGACAGAGACAGGCTCTTTTCAGTAGTGTCCAGTGACAGGACCAGAGCAATGGGTACAAACTGAAACGTAGGAGGTTCCTTCTGAACACCAGGAAACATTTTTTTACTGTGAGTGTGACTAAGTACTGGCATGGGTTTTCCAGACAGGTGTGGAGTCTTCATCCTTGGAGACATTGAAAATATGTCTGGACATGGACCTGGGTACCTGGCTTTAGGTAAGCCTGTTCGAGCAGAGGAGTTGGGCCAGAGGACCTCCAGAGGTCCTTTCCAACCTCAACCTTTCTGTGATTTTGTGATTCTGTGAAGGTTCTCTGCCTTGTCTCAGACAAATGCTCTGCAACAGCCTAGCACACTCTAGTTTAAAATCACATTCAAAAAAATGTAGCCTACAAAAGTGTATTATCCACATTAGATTGGCCCACATAAAAAACAGACCCAAAATTTTTTTGGTAAACCATTCTGTGGTCAAACATTAAAACCCAATGATCTAGCATGAATAACTAAACTCAAACATCTGTCATGTCATAGGAAGACATCTTACACATCATCATCATTTATGGGTTTACAACAGCAATAGAGATTTTGTGAAAATGTGGTGGTTTCCTAACTCTACACAACAGTCTTACAGGCCTTAGAAGCTATGATTCTAGTAACAGTTCATGAACATTCAGTTTAAACTTGAACACCTGCTCAGTGCTACCATATATTTGTCCATTTGTTACTCATTATTCAACACCAACCATGTATATAAATACAAAAGAATGTAAGAACATCTGTACTGGATGAGGCTGAAGGCCCATCTAGCCAATCTGTCTCCAACAGCAGCTTAGAACAGATGGTGAGGGAAAGGGTAAAAAGAGTAGGGCAAGTATTACATGACTGTTTCCCTCTCCTTGCTTTCTGTAATCGGTGATGTAGGAACTTCATGAGCCCAAAGATTTGTCTGCATGATAATGTATAATAGTTTATAGACAGATCTTTCAGCAGTTTACCTAATTCCCTATTGAACTCCAGGACATATTTTTTTTTTACTTCTTTGAAAATTAAATGTTGTAAGTTAATTGTAGGTTTTGTGGAAAATGTTTCTAAGCATTCCAACTAAAAATTCCACATGGCATCCCTAGTTCTGCAGCTATCAGAAATTCAGAATTATCATTTCCAATTAACCTTCTCAGTGTCACTCTTGATTACGTCAGCTCTACTCTTTTCCTTTACTTCTGTTGCAAAATAAGCAATTGTAATATCAGTTGTTTCTTCAAATGGAATCCATCCCAATACCAGGTAAGCTTTAGTGCATATTGTGCTAGTTTTAGTTCTAGATGTTGTAAAGATGGGCTGACAAAGACTGCATTAAGTATGTAATTAAGTATGTGGACATACCCTGCATTACATCCTTAACCCATTTCAGTATTTCCTTTTAATTTTTCCTCCAGATCGTTACTTTAGATTATTCCATTGAATTTTGTGTGAGATTTTTAAACACCTTTATATTGAGTGGCCTTCCCTGTGATTAAGAATAATTTATTTATGTTTACATAAATTATTTACATGGCTCGAAGATTTGGGGACCTTTTGATACACATCAGTCAAGTGCTCCTCAGTAACCTGGGCAGTCAAGAGTGTGAAAGCTCACCAATCACCAACAGGGCCAGCTCTGACTGTTTAACTGGGACATAACTTATCACCTGATAAACAGACTAGCTGTTTGAGGGAACACTTTCAGTCCACTCACCATTTGGTTCACTAGTTCATTTAACAATTGGTAGCTTGAAATAGCTAGGCGAGTACATTTTCACAATGAGAATATGTAATTATTCCAGCTTAAAGTCATACTCTAAAGCGTAAATACAGTGACACTGGGTTACCAGTCACTAGATATACGGTTTTATTATAAAAACCTATGGGCTGTACTAAATTTATGAGAAATCTAAATATGCAAAGCTACAGGTAAGCAAAGCTATTTAAATCTTGTGTGTAACTGCAGTGGAGTCTGGATCCTTGTGCTCTATCTCAGCTCCTGTGCGGTTTCTTGCTGCTGCTAGACTAGGACTTTCTGTTTTTAACTCCCTCTCATACTCTCATCTTTTCTTCCATATCGGTTCATGATTGCTATGCCAAATCAGTATCTGATGTCCAGACAGAGGTTCTGGACCACATGATGTCCACCACAATGCTAACTTTATTTCTCCCTTTTTGCGCTTGTCACTTGAATCTTCTATTTTGCTTTTTGCTTCTATTTGCTGCTTTTATGCAGATTTCAAGCTATCTTACTGTGGTCTGTACTAATACTGTGTTAATATAAATAGAGTAGATTAATATTATATATATATAAAAATCTAAATACAAATCATATTATTTTTATTACAGATAGAACTTCTGTTCCTAATTTCTCATCTAGCAGCTAACCAAGCGTTGATTCTGGGATCCCAACTTTCCCTTGTTTTATTCAATGCTAGGTGAACAAAAAGAGTCTAGTAGTCACTTAGGATCTTTGAGTAAGAAAAGGAAAAATATCTGTGAAACACAGAAAAGTATATAACTAAATTCTCAGCGTTCATGATGCATTATTTTTACCCTGCAAGATGGATAATAATTCTGAAGCCTTTTAAGACAGATATTAAAATAGTCTATGTAAATACCTATAAAATCAAGTCAGTAGAGAGTACATCTTGAAAGCACTAACACTCATGAAAACCTTGGTGATCTGTTGCTATGTGATTTGGTTTCTATGAATTCTGCAGAGCTTTTTTTTAAGTTTTATTATATGGCTAAAGGCAGGCAAAATCTTGAATAAGCTCACAACTGGGAGACAGGAATAAAATAATTTTAAAAGTTTGGATAAAATATTAAAATATAAAAGGAAAAGCAAACACATGTATAATTCCCAGGATAGTTTGGAATATTCTCTCTCCCAGGTTTCTAGAAGAATGTTTATTCAGTAGTCAGCATTTGCTTACATTAAAAATCTAAAGCTGACAAACAACTCCAATTGCAGGGCCACATGTTAATGCACTATGACTATTTCTGGATAGAAGGAATAAAAGTCTCCAATTTACAGGGATATTTCCAGAAACCAATGTGGGAGAAGCTTTTGATTCGCTGTTCTACAACTTTATAAATCTGTTTGATATTTGGAGCTTTCCCTAACCTTATTGTTAATAAGTTTACCAAAGCAAAGCAATCAATTAAGCCAGTCTTGCATTTGTTCTGTAAGTCAATAGAGGTACTTCATCAGGGTGTTTATATCTATACATGACACTGTTTACCCCGGCACTGTGTTGAATTCCTGCGTCAGGACCATCAATTGTTTACTAACATGGATACCACAGGATCCTGGATAGGAACTCCATAATCTCTCCTCAGGTACATGATTAAGTAGCAAATGACACCCACCAGCATCTGGTGAGCTGTCAGGTGCCAGAAGGTGTTTGTAGTGGTAATTTGGCCATCTGCAATCTGTGTTGTCAGTGCATTGTAAGTTATCACTGTCTTAGGCAATATTAACTTGCAATGTTCTTCTGACATTTCTTCAGTGGATTGTGAAGCAGACATATGGTACAAAGTACTTCCTGGCTGGCTCCTCCCACCTTTCCAATAGCAGTGGCTTTTGTTGTTTACCAGTAAAAGTACTGTAGATCGGGCTCAGACTTCTCTTCAAGCTACTTTAACATTAATATTGCTCAGGTACTTATACCCTGTTTTAGGTATTCTGAGACACTTTTGTGACACACTTCCATGTTCTGCAGCACACATAGGAACATATGGCCTACTGTAATTATATATTTTGCAAATTACTTAGCGATTATACCTGAAGTTACCAAGTAGTTCAAAAGCAATTACCTTGTAACTTGCTTTCAGGTTCTGTAATAAGGCTTTCAGTTTCTATGGAAAAATAACTAGATAATTATTTTGTGGTTATATGGTAATTAAACAATTACTTAATTAAGATTTTTATTTTATTTTATTTACAAAACAATGCATCTAGCTAGCAACTACTGTGCCAGTGTTAACTAAAACAGCCAACATATATTTTTGAATTATGGAGCTTACAGAAGAAATGTCAGACAACCCTTGATGTTTGTTTGGATCCTTATTGCTACATATTCTTATCAGATCATCTAAAAAGTACTTTTTTTTTTTTTTTAGAATTTTTCTTTGCTTTTTGTAATATGTTTTCTCATAAAGTGAATATCACACCTAGAAACCGCATAGAATTTAGAACAAAATAACAAAGATAGGAATCCTCTAACCACTCATTTGCAGTGGAAAACTTAACTGACCATAACGCGGATATATTAATGTAACATTGCAACTAGAGGAAAAAATTACCTGATGGATGCAAATACTTTTTTATTTTTAGACTAACAGCTTCTAATATGAAGGAGTAGAATGAGAAGATAGGAGTCCTAATGACAAATACATTGTGCATTTATTTAATGGGAACTGAGCAGTTCAGGGAATTGTTAATAGTATTCAGGAGCTTTCATCACTGTGTCGCTAGGCTTGAATCTGGCCCAGGTCTGCAATGACTGAAAATCATTACAATTTGATAGTTCTTCAGTGCCCTATGCAAAATGAATGATGTTCTTACTCTGAAACTGATGGTCATTATAAGAAATTACTACCCACTGGAGAAGAACAAGATAGATAAGTAAAAGTATGGTAGAAAAGGAGGTTATACAAATGTAAAAGAAGGGGTTACATGAGGTGTATTAATTAATGAATATTAATATTATTAATGCGGACATTATCAAAAGCTTTCTATCTGAAACATTTTATTTAGGACAATGAGGTGTCTTCTTTTTCCTCTCTTCTTTGCAAAAAAAATTCTAAAAAGAATTATGTTTTTTTGTCCTCATTAAAAACAAACCAGTCTGAAAATCTGGTTTCATTAGTTTTAGCACCATAATCCAAGCTAATAAGCAAACCTACAATTGTTCCTAAACCTGTAATGTTAGTTCAGCAAAATGGAATTAGCACTCAACTGTATTTGGAACAGTTAATACTACTTGTAAATCTGGCATATTTGAATGGTGTCAAAGATGAAGTAACACCTCACCAAAACATTCCTTCATTCATTTTCTTTTTATTTCTTTCACTCATTCAATGCAATAGAAATTATCTGAAAACATATTTGTATGATTTTTTTTTCCCATTTTTGTGTGGCTTTTATTTTCCTTTTGCAGTTTTGCAACTTTTTAACACTGTAGAAATTTTAAACATTTCAAGAGTAGTAATTCTGTCTACTGATAAGTAAATAACATGTTCTACACATCATTTATTATCATTTATTCTGTGGTAAAGACAGAGGAAAAGTGAAAGAAAGAATGCATATAAATCAGAGTTATTAATTCTTTTGGGAAAGAAAAAAAGAATGACAAGAAAAGAAAATGGTGTTGCACTTGAAACGCTGAAAAATATAATCAGCTTAAATATTTCAGTGTTTCATGAGGATTTTCCTTGTTTCCATCCATCGCTATGGAGTGCTTTGCTGAAAGCAGATCAGCAGTTTCTTCATTAAAAAGTTAATTTGCCAAATAAAAAAGAACACAAAGGCAGAAATTACGCACATGCATAAAGTGAACTCAATGGGCATTACTTATTAAGATTTGTATGGTTATCTGTATGCTTAGTACATCATGGAATGAATATTGTCATATCAAATGACATTTTATTATTCCTTACTCAGTAAGGTGTCTTCTCCCAAATAACAAGTGATAAGACAAGAGGAAATGGCCTCTAGTTGCACCAAGGGAGGATATTAGGAAAAAACTCTTCACGGAAAGTGTTGTTAAGCATTGGAACAGGCTGCCCAGGGAAGCGGTTGAGCCACCATCCCTGGAAGTATTTGAAAGACATGTAGATGTGATGCTTATGGATATGGCTTAGTGGTGGACTTGGTAGTGTTAGGTTAATTGTTGGGCTCAATGATCTTACAGGTCTTTTCCAACCTAAACAATTCTATGATTCTAATTCTATCTTTCATTTCCTCCTTAGCCTGTCTATAAGCATTTCCATACAAGCTCCTTCAAATTCGTTAAAAGAGTAAACCAACAGTCCAATTTTCTTCCAGAGTCCAACAGGGGGTAAAACAGCAAGGGGAAAGTAAACTGTCTTACTCGTATAGAGATATTTTCTCTGCTATGGTGCTTCATCTGTGTAGGGGTTGTACCTGGACCTCTGCTATCGTACTCATACTCGCAAGATATGTAGGTGGAATGGTTCACAGCAGTAGCTCTTAAACCTTGCACATATAGGTCAATATCTGTGCCTTCACAAAAAAGGTAAGGGTAATGTAAGTTTTTTACCTTCCAGAGCTGGTGTGCTGACTTTCCCCAGATTAGTTCCAGAATTTAACTCAAAGTGTTCAAGTAGCATAGTAGCAAGAGCTCAGTTAAAATAGAAGAAATGAACAACAACAAAAGCCATGCCATATGTTAAATTCTTCTTTAATTCTTGGGAAAAAGCAGAGAGCACAATTAGTAGGGAATTACTGCTTTCATTTGTTCTTCAGTAGCTAATGGACTCAAAGCAACATGCAACAGTTCACTTTCTAAAATCCATTTCATACAGACAGAGAATTTAATATAGATATGTGGGAATATCATTGATTACACAGACTCCAATGGGAATCTAAATCATAAATAAATCCTTTATCATTATATTATGCTTTCTTACAAGTTCCTATAGAACACGTTACGTCAGGATATTATAGTCAAATATTGTGGGTTTTTTTTAAGACTGTAGATATATTTGACACAAAGAATTGTGTCAGATACTGCATTGAATAAAACAAATCTGCCATTAGTAAAACTTTATATAACATAATTTTTTTAAGAGGAAGATGGAAAGATATATATGAATCTAATAAATTTTCAGAATTTTATTTAATTCCTCTAAAGGAAGGTGTGCTTGCATATCTTTGATATTTCCAGAAACATTTAAACCGGTAGACACTACAGGAAGAATTTCTGTTTTCCAGTTGTATTTGTAGCTGTATTACTGAGGCCCAAAATTTGATAATGTGAAGGAAAACTGATTATGACAATTTTAACTACTTAGAGAGAGTATGGAGATTAAAGGAAGCTACATTTTCAAGAACAACTTGTGCAACCTTCTGTTGATCAGTGTTCAAACTGTGGGTAAATTCAACTCTTCAGAAAAGAGATAGTGCCATCAGTGCAGCAAACAAAGTATACCTGAAGTCAATCCAGCTGCATTTATGTAATTTCCTAATAACCTCAGACTTGTGCAATTCAGGCTATATTCAAGTAATTTACTTCCCATGAACAAAGGTTGAATTCAGACCTACTGTGCTGTCTCAGTTAAAACAATCTATTGATGATTTGTATCACCTCCTCTCTAGAATACTGGGCCCTGGCTACAGTAAATGAGAAGAATATTAAGAACTGATACTATTCACAACAAATACATTCATTTTTGTTTTGATCTAATTTGCAGCACACAAATTACGAATGCATCAGGAGTGTACCATTATAAAAAATATTCTTCTAACTTCATAGCAGATAATTATGCTGATACCTGCACTGAATGATGGCAAAAAACCATGCCACTGCTTACAACTGTCAACCTAATCAAGCATTTCTTCTTGCATTTGATTACATATCAGGGATGTGCCAAGTGATGACATGTACATTCTATGGTATCCTCTTAATAACTGTAATAGCTATAAGCTGGCTAACTTTTGCTACATTAGCTCACTGAATAGGTGTTCGCCTGAGGAAAACAAAACCCTTTGCTTAGAGTTTTGGGAAAGGAAATGTCAGTAGATTCCTCTTTCTTGCAGTCAATACAGTGATTCTAGCATTAGTGAGACTCTGTATCACTGGGGTATCAACAATACCAGGTATTTCAAAGGAATGTTAATGAACATATTGAGATAATGAAAAGGAAATGAAGTACTTTTTATTGAATTTTCTAAAACAGCTCTAAGAAATATTGTATACAGTACAATCTTTTCAATTGAACAAATGAGCAGCTTCTATTAATGGAAAACAGTATATCATTATAGATTAATAGGACTTAATAATTGTTTGGACATTGTTGTTAGGATAATAAAGAAGCTGACTGATAAAACATGCTCCTAGGAAAGATCCTGGCTGTAGAGCAATAGGTTGGAACTGGCCTATAGGAGGTGCTCTTGGCTCTCCTTAGTGATGAAAAAATACATTTTGAAAATTTATCCTCAGTCTGTGACTTCAGACTGCATCATGTTTTAGCTATATAGAGAATGTGAGGAGCTGTGCTTTACATCTTCTGTTCAACAAATCACAGCTAGTTGGATTTTCTGAAGTCCAGAGTGTTGGCTTTTTCTATAGCATTGAAACCTAAAGATGAAATCTTTTACAGAGATACATAACATATTAAATCATTCATTCTTTCCGTTGGCTTTTTTTTCCATTGGATCCTGCTAAATCTTACAAACATTGAGGGGTGTACTACTTCTAATTTCTTAATTTCATGTTAAACATATGTTCAGGTTTCAGCTGGGAGAGAGTTAATTTTCTTCTTAGTAGCGGGTGCAGTGCTGTGGTTTGGACTTGGTGTGACAGCAGTGCTGATAAGACACTGATGTTCTTCGTGGTTGCTAGATAATGTTTGTACTAAATCAAGGACTTTTCAGTTTCTCGGGCCTTGCCAGCCAGAGTGCTGGAGGAGCACAAGAAATTGTGAGGGGACACAGCCAGGACTGCTGACAAAAACTAACCAAAGGGATATTCCGTACCATGGGACATCATGCTCTAAACTGGAGAGGGTGGCTGGGGCCTGTGGATCCTTGCTCAGGGACTGGCTAGGCATCAGTCGGCTGGTGGTGAGCAGTTGTATTGTGCATCAATTGTTTTCTTTTCTCCCTTCCCTTTGGATTTCATTCCTCTCCCCCTCTGCCTTATTTTCATCATGACTGTAATTGTTATTATTATTATTGCTCCTTTTTTTTTTATATATTTGAATTATTTAATTGTTCTTATCTCAACGCTCAAGTTTTACATTCCTTTCTGATTCTCCTCCCCATCCCTTTGGGTAAGGGAGGAGTGAGCACGCGGCTGCATGGTGTTTGATTTCTGTCTGGGGTTAAACCTCAACAACACATTATTCATGTTTACCTCATATTCTACTGGCACAGAGGAAGGGTCAGTGTATGTTTTGGGAAGAAATAGCCCTGTTACTATAAACAAAAGGGAATATATGCATAATTGAGGATAGCACTCGGTATCAAATATGCTCTGCTGTTAGATCACTTTACCATACAATCACGATTCATACTAGGCAAAAGACTTGCAAGTTGAAGACTCAGTGGCTGTCACAGACTGTATGTAGCTCTCCCATACAGCATGTGACTTTCTGAGGAGAGGTGTGCTGAATACTACGAGGCATAGAAATTTAAGAAGAAAAAGGAATTAAAATAGGTTTATTGTGCTAGGCAAAAAAATCCTTAAAACTATTCCCAGTCTTTCATATTTTAAAATTCTACAGCCTAAAATGAGCAAACTGACTCAAATGTCCTTGACATTCAAAAGCTCCCCTAAATAAACTCATTGTCAGGTATGATACATTTTCTTAAATTACAGTCTTTCGGTGGATATGTCAATAATACCAGCTAACTCCGATTCATGGGGAGAAAGCAAGCGCTTTTGCTAAAAGATTCAAGGCAAAAGCACAAAACAAATCATTGATTTCCATGCCCTGAGAACTAACCTGACAACTAATTTTTCTTCATGTTCTTATTTGGTTCTTTTCCACCCTTTCACAATAAGACAAGAGTAGAATATGCAGTCATTCATTGTTTGAAATAGTTGTTGACTCCAGGGAGCATAGATTCTTATTTAAGTATACTACGTAAAAACTCCTTGACTTCCTGTCAGCCCTTCAGTGCATGTTTTAAAAATATATGCCTTTACTCAGGCTAAGGAAAGAGTTCTGTAAAGTAGCAGACTCCATAGGTTGTTTTTTTTGTTGTTGTTGTTGGTTTTTTTTATTATTATTTTTATTCTTTCTTTCTTTTTTAACTAACTACACTACCAGACTCCCCTTGTTTCAAGCTGTGTCAGTGAAGGTTTAGGACCCTCACCATATACCTATTAACAAGTAGGTGGTATTTCTATTCTTTGGGAAACACTGTTTTGGACATAATCTATAGAAAAAACTGTGACTTCATGGTTCACATCATTGCAATACAGCATGCCACAGCAGAACTCTCAAAAAAAGGGGTTTAGATATTATTTTTGAGCTTAGTAGCCCAGGGCACATTTCTTATATAAATACAAATATGAAAACTAAATAATAATTAAACCTAAATATTTAAGATGGAACAATAAATTCAGATAATTTCAATAAAATTTGTTTAAAATAGTTTCTGAAAAATCCATCATATTAATACTGCTTTATGGTCCTTGTGAATGACTGATTTCTTTTTGTGATTCAGGTTTTCTGGGACTGGTGATGCTTTACTGAAAAAAAACCCTCTTTTTTTGGATAAAGAACTTCATGAAAGTTTTTTGCAATAACTTGTTGAAAGTTTCTGAGTGATAAACCATGCTAAAACATCCCCACTACTAGAAGTAGTACTGAAAACTAAACAGCTATAGAGCAGAGGTTCTGCACAGAAAACAAAGCAAGTACTTGAAGGTAATAAGAAGTGACAGTGAATGTTACAGCACTGTCCAAGTTTTCTGTAGCTGATAGTTACTGATTATGAGCTAATGCACAACATGAACTTTTGTATGTGAAAAATAAATGTGTGCAAATTAAAATGTACCTTTTTGTACTGGCAGGATGGCATGCTTATATGTTTCTGATTAACAATGGAGAGCCTATTGTATGCAAAAATAGAACTGGAGCCTTGATCTTGCAATCGTTAGTCAAATCAAAGTCAAATTAATTTCAGCAATCAAACCTCAGAAAAAGCTGAGCAGTGTTGTGGAATCTGTTACGGTATGTTACAGTAACTTTTCTTTAAGGAGGTTTCAGTTAAACTCTTACATGTAATGGAATGCAATGTCTAAACCGATTTGAGATACAAAGCACAGGGACAGAGACTTGAATATAACTTAAGCCTTCTCACCTCTACCATTTTTCCAGGGCAAACATACAGCAAAATAAGGATCTTAGTATCTGAAGAAAAAATATTTTTCTTGGTGTCTAGGAGCCAACAGGTGATACAGAAAGCATCAAGGAAGCTTCAAAGCATCAGTGCTCCTAAAACAAGGTAAGAAAGAGAGATTTGGGTTGATTATTTGCTTAAAGAAACCTCCTGCTATAGAACTGTTTCTTCTTGCTGAATTATGCCTGTATTTGGATAATTCACCTTGTACATTCATTGCAAATAAAATTACTGATTCCCTTAAAAACATATATTAGTATTTCAGCATTTCTCCTTACAAAGAAAATATTGATATGTGACAACATTTTGACAAAGCATTCAAACTAAACAGGGATTTAATGGAATAATTGAAACATGAAAAAAGGATATAATGAAAAAATATTTTTTTCCATTAGTATTGTTAAGTAAATATTTGCATAAAATTAGTCATGTAGTCATAAAGCTAACTGGCTTAATTTAAACATTTTTACAGTTTTAAGAAATTGAGAATATATAGACAATGTAAAGACATAAGTTACTCAGAAGCATACATCTTCTCCTCTTCTTTTACTCCCCAAAGACATGATTTGCATCCTGAGCTAAATAATTAAAATTTATTTTCAAAATTCAAAAGGAGTTATGCATGCAGCATTTGCTTTATTTAATAGAATCCAAGGTTACAAAAGAGAAGTCAAATTCAAAAACTTTGATACAATTTATTACTTGAGCTTGGAAAATTGCTCCCTCAATATCCTTAAACATTAAAAGGTTTTACTGCTATTGCGAGAACACTCCCTTTGCTTTCACACTTTATGATTATTCTGGCTGATATAGCCCACTCACAACGATTGGGTGAAGACTAAATCAAAGGAAGCCAAGGAATGAACAACAGTTTCAGAAAATTCTCAAGAACTTTTGAATGCATGAGTATTTGCTCACTTTGGATATATGAAATAAAAATCTTGAATTTGCAGGACATCTTCTAACTATTACAGTGATGTACACCAATCTGAAACTTAGGGTGGAAAGTGCATGTACTACATAGGATTTTATTTTTATTGTTATTACTATTCATGATAATTTGATTTCAAACATTACAGTTAAGCAGAAATATTCTACAGGATTTATGTGCCAGACTGAAACAGCTTGAATGTGAACTGTTTATAACTGGCCACAAACTAGCTACAGAGAAAGAACTATTCACAGGAATTATTCACTGAATGATTGTGAATAATGAGCTAATTTAGGAAAATCACAATCTGTTCATGGACAATTTGTGAGCTGAAGAGAGTTAAAATTCATCAACTAAATTATTTGTTATAAATTATTCACCAGGCTCTAATGAGCACCCAAAAATATGGCTGCTTATCTGAAACTTATTCAAATTATCCAAAATGTTTCTGCCTGTATAAGAAGGCCAGAAATATTCTTTTGTACTTTTGAATATTTCCTGATAGTGTTTTCATTTTGCTTATGTTCCAAGTTAAAATTTGAAGTATAGAACAATGCAAAACTAAAAGATAATAAAAAGGAGGAAAGAAACTTTATTATTTTCACATCTAAAAAATATTTTCACTGATTTTAATTCAAGCTTGTGCTGAAAACATACTACCGTTTAGTACACTATTTTAATGCAGAAGTTTACACTTTTGTGGTTCAGCCTTCTGATTCTGAAATATCTAATAAGACTGACCGATCAAAAATGTTATTGGAAAATAAATGTCTATATTTTGTATTCCCACCAGTGTTAATTCAACTTTCTAAGAGAAAGATGCTTCACCTGTTGCTGTCTTTGTCCTTAATAATACTGCTTTTACTGTATCTTTTCAGTCACTCACCACAAAAGCAGTGAATACATCATTTTTCCCCTATATCTAGCAAAGCTGAGAAATGTTTTAGTAATCTGTGAATTTTACTTATGTGTGTGATTTACAATGGCTATTGAAAATAATGACATATTTTCATTACAAACATTACAAACAATATTGTTTCTCATTTTCAATTATATGGATCAGCCTAACTGCTTAAAGTGTGTTAGCTGTTACATAGAGCACAAGCACTCTGCACATTTCATGCCCATGCCACTGTTTCTGCAGTCAGCAGTGAACAAGCACGACAAGAAGTAATATTCTAAATACTCTGAGGCCAGACTTGAAAATTACTGAGGACAGTGAAGAGATTTTTATTGATTTTAAAGGGAACTGGATAAAAATTTTGGATGTCAGTTGTGGTGAGTTGACCTTAGCTGGCCACCAGGTGCCCACCAAGCCATGCCATCACACCTCTTACTCAGTGGGACAATGGGAGAAAACAGGAAGAAAAACTCATGGGTCAAGGTAAAGACAGTTTAATAAAGGTAAAGGCTGTTTGTGGAAGCAAAGGAAAAAAGAAAAATAAAAAGATTTATTCTCCACTTCCTACCAACAGGCATTGTCCAGCTACTTCCTGGGAAGCAGGATCTCAATGTGCAGCAGTTCCTTTGGAAGACAAACACCTTAGTAATGAATTCCCCCTCACTTTCCCTCATTGCTTTTATTGCTGAGCATGATATCATATAGTATGGAATCTCTCTTTGATCAGTTTGCTTTTGATCACTGTCCTGGGGGTGTGTGTCCCCAGTCTCCCACTCACTTTCAGTCTACCCGTCCTAGGTTGGAGAGACAGCCTTGGTGCTGCGTTATTACTGCTCAGCAGTAGCCAAAACAATGTTGTATTACCAGCAGCATTGTAGTTACAAATAAAAAACACAGCACTATATGGACTTCACTGGAGAAAGCAACTCCATTCCAGCCAGATGCAATACTGCAATTTATCTTACATAGTTTTAGCCAACTAACAGTAGAGCAATTCATTCAATGTAATATTCTATAACTATAATTTTACCTTTGGGCTAGTCACCATAGGCTTCCTTCATATTTAGTAATAAGAAAAAGGCACGTTAAAAGGCTGATTTGTCAGACCTGTTTTAGATGTCCTTTCTGAGTGTAAGATTAATTACCTTAAAGGAGCACGCACAACTCTACAGTGTCTAGAGAAGGACTCTGGATTGATTATCTCAGACCTAAACATCTAACTTCTAGACACCTATGATAAAGGACATGTGTCTTACTATAAGCTGAGACTGTAGATTTCTTAACTCTTTTCCTGTAGTCATTGGAAAGAGAAAGAGGCTTATCTAGAAAATGACTTAAGAGTTTACCTGGTCTGACTAACATCTGAAGAGGTAGTTTTCTTTCTATATTGACCTTATTGTAACATGACTGCTAAATGAAAAGCTTCAGCCATATATAGAAAGATATATGAGATATATTAGATATTATAAGAGAAAAATGGGGTAGAAACATCAAGCTTCAAGGAGTCTCAGCTAAGTTTCTAAAGTCTGTTAAGTGAATGTGGGTCTTAGTAAGTGAACTTCGATGGCATTGGTGGATTTTTCTTTCCTTGAGATTGCACACACAATATTTTTCACTTGTTCTTCTGTGGAAATTACCTAGCAGACCTCTGGGAAATTTGGAGTTTTCTACCCACCCACCCCCATCATACTTTAAACCTGGCTGGTAATTAAGTACCACGCAGCCACTCACTTACTCTGCCCCCTCCCCGAGAGGGATGGGGAGGAGAGTTGGAAAGGAATATAAAATTTGAGGGTAGAGATAAGAACAATTTAATAATTCACATAAATTAAAAATAAAAGAACAATAATAACAATGATGGCAATAACAGTTACAATGAAAAAGGGAAGGGAAAAGAATAAAATCCAGAGGGAAAGGAAGAAAGGAACAGGTGGTGCGCAATGCAACTGCTCACCACCTGCTGACCGATAACCAGCCAGTCCCCAAGCAATGATCTGTCTGCCCTGGGCAACCCCCCAGCTATATATACCTGGCATGACATCCCATGGTATGGAATACCTCTTTGGCTGGTTCGGGTCAGCTGACCTGGGTGTGTCCCCTCCAGCATTTTTGCTAGCAAGGCCTGAGGTACTGAAAAGTCTCACATCAAAGCCAAAATACAGTACCACACTAGCTCCTAAGAAGATAATTATGTCCATATCAGCAGAAACCAGGACATCTCCCAACCTAGACTGAGAAGGAAAGAGGCTCACTGCAGCGATTACATATATATATGTATATATACTAATGCTAGGACACTGTTCTAATACTCAGAGTGAGCTTCAGATTAAGGCTGGCATTCATTTTTCTGTCTTCGTCACCTAAATGTAGGATGCCTAATACTGAGATTGTTTTCTATAAACCATCCATTTTCACCAAAGTGAAACAAGTCTTATCAAAGTACAGAACATGTCATGGTGAAATCAGAGGCAGGTGGATAAAGGCTCTGCTGATGTGCTTAATGTTGACTCAGTATCTGCAATGATATAGGAAATCTAGGATAATAGTTTGGATTTAGATACCTACATTTGGAGTGATGGCGTTTGTCTTCCCAAGTAATTCTTACATGTGATGAAGCCCTGCTTTCCTGGACATGGCTGAACACCTGCCTGCCAATGGGAAGTAGTGAATGAATCCTTTTGTTTGCTTAACTTGCATACATGGCTTTTGTTTTACTTATTAAACTGTCTTTATCTCAATGCACAAATTTTCTCACTTTTACCCTTCTGCTTCTCTCCCCCATTCCACTGGTGGGCAGTGAGGGAGTGGCTGTGTGGTGCTTAGTTGCTGGCTGGGGTTAAACCACAACAAGTTGTGAAAACAAAGATTAATTTTAATGTCATGATCTGGAACTGGAAGGATTGCCACCCTGGGAAATTGCTAGACTTTTTTGAATGTTTAGTTTTTATTGAAACTTTCAAAAATTGTGACAGAAAAGCTGAAATGTTGGGGTTTTTTTGAGCAATAAAAATATTTTTTTGCATTGAAATGCAGAACAGCTGGATGAAAAACAGTAACATAGAGGGAAGCTGAAGTATGGAAGTGTTAGTGAAAATAAAGTTCTTTTTCAGAACAAGAAAGAATTTTCAAAGTTTTCCAGAAGGAAAACAAAAAACCAAACCCCACAAAACCAAACAAGACAGCTTTTTCCAAGCTCCAGCTCTTCTGATTCAGTTGTGATTTTTATTTCTAAGATTAGATATTGAGGAACAAAAGTACTGAGTTGACTGCAACCCACATTAATAAAATTGAGAGCCACTTTTCCCAGATTTATAGTAGATCCACAGTTACAGATGTTGAACCTGTAATAAGAATACTTTATTCATCTTTCGACAAAATGAAAACAACAGCCCCACTTTCAATTATCTCATTTCTGCTTTGATCTATATTTAATTATAAATAACTATATAAGAAAGGATGAACCACTGGTTTAGTAACAAACTGAAATTTTGAGAGATAAAAGTTCAATCTAACTGCCATATTTTACTTAAGTAATCTATGATAAAATTGGGGTTTTTTCTATCACTAATTTCCCACCTTTAAAATGAGACTATTGACACTTCACAAGGGCATTATACAGGTGAGTATTCTGTGCCATTCAGATATTATTGTGATAAGGCAAAATAAAGATAGATAGATAAGGGTTTCATAATGGAACATTTCTACAGTAACTGCTCAGTATCACTGTTCCCACCTGGATTCTCCAAAATACATCACTGTCTACTAAATCTCATACTCTCTAATGTGCCAAAGATGAATAAATAAGATAAAGTACCTTTCAGTGAGTAAGCCTTTATGTGGTATTGCTTAGAGCCTTGCAAGCTTTTATGTAACACTTTTCCACTAAAGTAATATTTATATCCAACCGTTTCCATTTTGTGGCTTATTGGTCAGAACTCTACAGTTAGCATCTCTACAATTCCTTTTTTTAATTGGACAAGGTGAAGATTTCTGGAAATAAGTAAAAAATGTTTCATTTATATTTACTCTTTATTATCAGCAGTATAAATGGAGAAGACCTCAGATCCTGGTGTATTTTACAAAGGTACACAGAGGTCTGTGCTCTGTAATAGAATTCGTTTTAGATATACATACACTTGACTTTACTAGACAATGACTATTGAAAGATCAACATGTTAGTGACTACAAATTGTTTTGTAACAAATAATGCCTAACTTTTTTTCCTTAAATCTGTCTAATGAATTTTGTTGTAACAGTTTCATTTCAGTAACTCTGATACTGGATAAGCTCATCGTGATTATGTTTCAGAAAGCTGTAATGGTGATACATTTTTCTATTTGTTCAGGATGATGTGTATGTAAATGGACTAAAGAAAGCTAAACTTTAATTGCAAAAGTTAATTATGTAATGAAACAGTAGATAAGTTTGTTCACTTTGAGTTCAATTAAAACTGTAATTTTTCAATACAGTTGGGCTGATGCTACAACTTTAAAACAATGTGAAAAGGTCACATGCACCTTCCAGGTCCTGTGCTGCTGATTTTGCATATCGCAAAAAATATATAAATAATGGGAAAATTACCATCTCTTTAGCTGGAGATAGATTGTACTTACCTAACTACCTCCAAATGTCAGTTCTATAATATCTATCTATCTATTTAGGAAAGTGCTATTTTTTATTTTTTTTTTTTTTAACCTTGCAAGTAGTGCAGTAGCTGCAAACCCAAGTGCTCAACAGTTTGAGGTCCACCACATGTAGAGGTTGTGCAGCTGTATAGGCATATGTGAGAACTTGGACAAAATCAGTGGGCAACATGAAAATATGGGTTTATTGAAAGTACATTCAGGTCAATGTTTACAAGCTATTACATTATATGTATTAGGTCACAGTCCCCTAGTGTGTTACATAGTTGATCTCACTATCTCCACTGAATTCAAAGGAAAGGCATGAATGCACCAGATATCTATTCTAACCTTGGATTATGTCTTCCTACAAAGTTTTGTATCAGTGATGCTAGCACGAATACATATGTTCTGTTTTATCCTGCCTATAGTAAATATTTGGATGTATCCAGGGCTTAAGTTAGATTTCTCCCTTTATTCCTGAAGAACCTACAAATGACACATTTTGTTAGTTCTTCCACAGGTGTTGCTGGCCATCAGGCAACTGATTCTTTACATAGGATCTTACCTGGATTTCCAACTGAATATCAGGTATTTGCAGTGGCTCATCAGTCAAGTCACTTACAAGTTAATGACTGTGTTTTCATCTTACAGTACTTTGCTTTCATTACTGTGACTAGGCACGAAGCTACTTTTATTCTGTCTTAGGAGAATGCCTTACCCGTATGGACTATGCTAGTTTTAACTATGTCTTCCACACAAACTTCAGAAAACATAACTTAAATGGGTTACAGGTTTATCCTCAAAAATGCCAGGCCATGGAAGGACAGGAGCCTGGATAAGGCTTGAATGATATATTACCTCTTTCAACAGGACTGTGCAGGTTAGAAAGGAAGTATTCCAAACAGAATTTACCTAGTTGGTATAAGTCCCTTCTCACCCTGCAGTTCACTTTATATAATGCTGAGCTTGTTCGCCAAGTGCAAATAAATTAGCCTATTAAGCAGTAACAAGTCTCCATACCTCCACTACGTACAGATCAGCACAGGAAAAGTTTGCCCCTTATATCACCTTACAGAATATGCCCAAATGACATAAGAGGACAATGTCAAAAGGGGTGACTGAAGAGAAGTAGCCACCTACCAGGATAAGTGAATTCTCTAACTCTAGCAGTTGTCGACAGGTTGGGCTTTTTGACCTACTGCTCAGCATGCTCTTTACAAGCTGCCTCAGCAGTAATTTTTAGAAGGGTTTTGTTCGGTTCCCCCCCCCCCCCCCCCCCCCCCCCCCAGCTCTCTTAATAATGGTTTTCTTACAGAGCTTTACATTTAGGTGTGACTTTAGGTGGAGAGTTTTTGAAACACTCACTGCTAACCTAAGTTCTCATGCTGGGTTAAGTAGAAATATAATTAAAACAATAAAGGAACTGCTAAGAAATCTTAATATCATAGCTTAAGAACTCCAAGGAGAGAACAGGTCTCCCATTACCAACCTTTAACAGGAAAAGTATATATTTTTACTTTAAGGAATATATAAACATAGACATCTGCAAAAACATTTTTTGCTCTCTAAACTTCCCTTTAAAATCTAAATTGAGTTTAAACAAAATTATCCTATCAGTTCCACCCCATTTAATAGAAATGTATAAGTGAGGAATGGACATACCGAGTTTCTTTGCAGTTGATACGAAAGAGGGACCACAAAGGGATGAATTATAAAAGGAACTGAATCACCAAGTATAAAAGCATCTGTACACATTTTAATTATACTAGAAGCCAGGGATTCTACACCCCTAACCTGACTGTTTAAAGGTGGCATCCCTTTAGAGTCTTTTATGAGACTCCATTTTCCACTTTATTTAGAAATATTCCTAAGTGGAGGACAAACAACAGACACTGACAACTCAGTTTTAGAATCTCCTCAGTAGCAGGATGTAAATCTGAACGGTTCAAGGCTATTCCAGGAATTGAAGAGTCATTTTGGCCTTTAGGAGAATTGATCCCAGTCATATCAAGAGCCCAAACTCTTTGTCAACTACTGTACCTTTCCTTAAGTTGTCCTGTAGGGTCTTCCTTTATGTTTCCTACCTGCCCCATTTTCTTTACTGCTTTTTAGTGAATGTCAAAGTTTTGTTTGCAGATAAATGGCTACAGAACCAGAAAACATATGACTGTGATGAACTACTGCTATTTGCAGTATAAATGTTTCTTCTCTGTGGCAGAGTTGTCGACTGAGATTGACTATTTGCTGTCTTACTTGCTGCAGCTATGTCAGCACTTGAAGGTGCATGCTCTTCTAATTCCTGTCAGATTTGAAAGTGTCCAAAGCACAAGAAATAATCTTTAAATACAAGTTTGATGCAGTTTAAACTAAGGTCAGTGATTAATGATAAACCAGCATCATTGGTATAACTCTAGTATAAAATTTAACAGGAAGAATCTAATATTCTGGTATTAATAGGGGGAAAAAAACACCTTTCCATGTGTAATTTTTATAAGATGTTTGACTTTATGTTTCACTCAATCGAGCAACAGCATAAAGACAATGCCCAGTGACAAAAAGTACAGTGAATTACACTGCAAAAGAACAGATAACTCCATGAACTCCATCCTAGAAGAGAACTCTCTTTGCAGATGACTGACATGGCAATATCTGCATCACAGGACCTGGGAGTGGTCAGGATTGTCTGCATTTTTCAAAAACAGGCTACAGCCTCTACACTATTACAGACTTTTTTTATGTTACAGTAGTACCTCAGGTCTAAGGGCAGGCTGGAAGGTCTCTTTTTGCTATTCAGGGATACAATGCCTGTTGTAGACAATGTTTGTTTTAAGCAGGCCAGAATTACAAAAAGATGGAAAGAAGATAGATAAGAAGCCAAATGATCTAAAGAGCCCTGATCTTGGCAGGAGTGCAGCACAAGACAGGCCATGGGGTAGTTTGGCAGGGAGTTGGGCCTGGTTAACGTATTTATGCTTAAACAGACCTACATATAACCTGGTAATGGCAAAGTGGTTGCTATGGTGACAGCACCATCCAATCATCAGGCTCAGTAGGATGGTCAGCCAATCAGAAGCAGGTATTCTGTACCCTTGAGAGATCATGCACATGTCAAATACATCTGTGACTAAATGTGCTTTGATATGCAAGCCTAGTTAGTCTCCAATTCATTTCCAAACCATGACAAGTGCATAAAGTAGTAACAACCACTTAATATCTGGCAGAGCACATGCCAAAAGTGAATCCATGCAGCAGCAGGCAGCACATGGCAGAAGAAAGGGGAGATCTCGATAAGCACATAGGTATGTATGTCAAAACAGAATAAATCCCAAGAAAAACAAGATTTAAAAAACATTTTATCATTAGGCAGAAGTAGCAGCCATACCTTGACAATGTTTTTTCTTGTCCAGATTTATGTCAATATTAATACTCATTATTTTGATAAACCTGTGATTTCCAGGTTGTTAAAACCAGTTTTCACCAAAATAGTACATAGTAGTCATCAAAAGAGTGTTAACAAAACACTAAAAACATTAATTGGCTTCTGTTAGCCCATACCTTTGGATTTCTCCTCTGCCTTTCCAGCTTCTCCTTCAAAATATCTTTTGGCTGTCCTTTTACCCTTGTCTGACTTTTATTGAGAATTTGACCTTCAGAGCTTCATTTTTTCTTCTCTCTGCCTTATCACCATCTTGAGATACATGGCATTTACCATGATGATGACTCACAAATCTATTTCTTCAACCTTGATTTCATTTCCATCCACTATTTGCCAACACATTATCTGGGATGTCCTTTTAATTGTCAAGACTCAGCATTTGAAAACCTGAGCTTTTCTCTTCTCAACTGTACTCCATTTCCTTCTTCCTTGGTCTACTCACACTAACAGATAGCCATTTGATCTGTCACTTATACTCACTGCACTAGAGTGATCATTATCCACTCCTTTTTCCTCTCGGCCTCCTTAAGGCTCAGTTGGCTCTTTTTTGTAACATACACTGGAAAAATCCTTCTTTTAGATCCTCATGTAAAAAGGGAAGTGTCTCATACTTCAGTGTCTTCTGAGTCATAATGACAATGTGCCTAGAGGTACTACCTGAAAAAAATACCATTTCAAAGGGTTTTTAAACTTATTTGTGGTATTCTGTACATGATTAAATCTCTTTGTTTTTAAAAAGAAATAATAGGTAATATCACATTTATTGAATCAGTATAATTTTTGGAGTAGTTTTTGTTGAATCTTGATGGTTCATCCTGACTCAGATATATTTTATCATCAAATGTGCCATTTTATTTCATCTCCCTCCCTGTTCTTTCAAAACTGTGACAAAAGCTTTTCACTCAGAAACAATACTCTCCATTATTATTTTTTTTTTGCTATCTGAGTCCTTTAGCAGTTCCATATAACCTCCTGTAATGCATTCAAGTTTCATATGTTGATACAAATAAAATTAAAAAAAATAGCATAATGGATTCGGGGAGGTTAAAGTGGACTATAGAAAAAATAACATTGCAGAGTTTCTTTGAGATTACAGGCTTGGCAAAGTGTATATTTTCTTGATGAACTTTAGCAAGTAGATTTTTAGATTTTAAAAAGAAGTGAATATTTCTAATGCAGCAACACCCACCGTCCAGTGGGATTTAATATAATTTTTTAATGTTGCATGTGTAGAAGCAGGCACAAATTCCCACTGCAGTTCTAATAACTAAAAAATTGTAACTCACCTTCTGTCGCAGAAGCCTGGATACTGTGCAACATATGACTTGGCCCTTATTCTGGATTTGCACATCAGAGTCTAAACATTCTACGTTCATAACACAGTCAACATTCATAACAACTGTAACAAAGTTTTCTGGTTTCTTACAACTAAAATCATCAAATACTTCATGCCTCTATGACACCTGTCCTGCTTTGACTCTGACACTTTTGTAGTATCTACATGCTTAAAACTTGTTTTATTTTTTTCCCAGTACTACTTAGATAATATCACTTTCTATAGCCTTCTCTCAGCTTCTTGTTTTCCAATACATTGGAAGCATAATAACAATTTCCCATCCAGGAGACGAACCATTTGCCATATGGGATCATGATGTTAACACTTACCTTTGCTGTGTCAGTGAAGTCAGCCTTTATCATTCTCTCATTAGCTTTTCAAAGACCATTTTTATTTTCATCTGTTGTTCACTGAAATTTCTGTATATGTCCATGGAGGGAGTTTATTATAATGTATAAAAAATAAAAATAAAAAATTGAGACACATGATAGCCTTGGCAAGATCTAGGAAGTGGACCTAATAATACTATTACTAAGCTGGACTATTACATGCTAAACAGTGCTGTCAAATTATTTACTTGTGTAAAAATTGTTGGTCTGCTGCATCTATTTCTCTCTTCTTCTGTTCTTGTGAAAGCCATCATTTTGCCATGTATGGTTAGAATAGCACAAAAATGTGTTCTTACACTATTGCTACTCCCCATTCCTGTTATTAATAATAGTTGTAACAATAATAGTAAAAACATTCAATGATGTTAGGAGCCTTGTTGTTTAGTATGATTCAAAATATGAAATAAGATATGATTCACCTTGATAGCTTTGAAGTCTTGGTACCACTGTAGTTTAGAAGGAAAGTATGCAATTTAGTTAGTAGGAAAACAAAATAATCATTCTTTAGAAAAATGCCATTACTTCAACATTTGTCTCAGCTTGAAACATGAATGATTCACATTCTATGTTCAAACATTGTAATACAGTAAAAGGAAAATTATGTGTATAATATTAGATGTTTCCTACTGTAGAAACAATGTGGAACAATACTATTAAGTGATGCATTTTTACTTCCTTAAAATGCAAAAGTTGCCATTTCAAATAGGGATAATAAAACAATTTACTTTGATAATTTTCTTTCCTGAATGTATTGAAAATGAACATGTTCCTGTAAAATGTGTTTTCTGACAAAATCTCTCATTAGAGTTGTGGAGTGTTGTGTACCTGTTCAGTAAATAACAATAATTTAAAAATACAAAGTATCTTTGAATACAGTTTGGTATCAAATTAGATAATAGATAATTTTGGAGAAAATTTTCATTTTCTTGAGTTGAACATCTGGATATATATCTGTCTCAGGAATGATGTCTTTTAGGTGAAGTTTTACAGAACAAGTAGTGTGAAATTTAGTAATTCAGTTAAATACACCATCAGTTATGTACAGTGGTCATAAGGTCACAGTCTGAAGTGGCTTATCAGTTGCAAAATTAGTTTTCAGATTATAGGATTCATATTGTTGAGATCACCATCTTGAAACAGCAGTTAACACTATAGAACAATGCTCTGAAACAAACTAGATTATGTCATCTAATCATTGTACACTGTCATTTCTTCCACAAAAATTGTTACACATGAAGTACTTTACTAAGTCCATAAAGAGGAATAAGAATACATTTGCATGAACACAAATATACATATATGAAACATAAAAATATATAAACACACAGGTATGTATACGTGTATTCTTTTTGTATTTTAAAGCTAACATATAATGAAATTAAATTAAATTTCCCAGTCATTTCTGTTTATTATACTGTAGCTATCTAAGGTTCTTTTCTAGTTTTTTACCTAGGTGCAGGGAATTTGGGTAGTTTAGCTGGAACTTGTTAATTCTTTCTTATTAAGTTGTGCAGCAAAGTGTGATGTGAAAGAAAGAAAAAACCCTGGCCTGATAGGCTATTGAAACAGAGGGAAAGAGGCTGCATTACTGAGAGCTAGCAGTTTACTTTCAAGGTAAATTGCATGCATTCACAGCTGAAAATATTCCTGTGAGACGGTTACCTCTGCAAAAGTGCAGTTCAGGCTGGTAGACTTCATGACATTATGCTACATTCTATGCAGTCACATGCCAAAAACATATCATGCCTAATTAATTCAGTGCTTTGTAGATACAGTAATTTGGAAATGCTCATGACAACAGCCCCTGGCCAGGATATTCAGAAACATGTTGTTGTCAAAATGGCTTGCAGAATTTTTCCTAAAAACTAGGCTGCAAGATGACATAAGAGGAAATCAGATTTCTGCGGGTGACCTTGAGCCTTTATATTTCACTTTTGAACACTTCTTTTCCTCCATGAAAAGAGTATTAGAAGTATTATTATGTATAACATTTCACAGCTATATTATTCTGTTTTAAATGGCTAAGAAGCGCAAAAACTTGATGGAAGTAAAGATTGTATCAGAACTTTGTGTTTATGAAGGTACAGTTTCAAATATGTTTCTGGTAAACCTTCTTATGCTATCTTGAAACATATCCTCCCTTTCATACCTCTTTTTTTTTTTTTTTTTTTTTTTTGGCAGTTTATATCGGATCCTTTCTGTGACCTAGTTTACCATACAGCACCCAAAGGCTGATTTTTTTTTCCTAGTAGAATGGAGGGCCAAAAATGTGGGCAGTGTGCAATTGGCAACAAACAGCTAAGGAGAGGTCTGTGACATACTGATAGAAAGGGAAAAAGAATTGTGTCATAAGAAAATGCTAGTCTTGACTTTGTGGGATTCAATAAACATAATGTAGAAAATGTTCCAAACAATTTTCAATCACAAATCTTTATTAAAAATAGACCTGCAAAAATGCAGAATGTGAACAAGGGTTTAGTTCTATGTGTGCTGCCTAATTCCAGAAAGCACAGAACAGCAGAATTTTGACAAACGTTAGGCAATCACCTGCTAAACAGGACCCTGAACCTTTTGTACAGTCTGAATTGCTACATGAAAGGAGATATTTGCAGTTTACAGAATACATGACAAGCACAGGAAAGAAGATGTGAAATAAAAAGTATTTCCATGGCACCTACTTTAATTTCTTGTTAATTCATATCAATTAACACCATTGCTTGCTGAGAATACAAATGACTATAATTTGCTCATAAAGTAATATATTCCTTTGTGCATGGAGTATGTACCTCTGACTGCTCTGCATTCTATTATATCTCGACTCTAACTTAGAAACAAAACTTCATTTTGTCACCATTTCATTTGATGCAATGCCTCCTTTGCCTTTTGCTCTTGGAATTAGTCACTTGAAATCCTCCTTGGAATTACATCTCTTGCTCTGCTGCACACTGTGCAAGAACACCTGTCTTGCCAAGAAACTAATAGTAGTCAAGGGCAATTTCAGGATGATGGGGGTCTGGCCAATTAGAATAAACTGCAGAAAGCCTTAAAAACTGAAAAAAATATTTTAGCCATTTTAAAGAGATGTTTATACAAACAATACAGTTTGGAACATTTATGACAAGTATTACACCTGGTTTTTGTTTTTGTTTTTTTTTTATTTTCTTTGAGATTCAGAAGTAGATTTAACTATTTACCTGAACTCTTTTATTCATCTTTCTCATCCTTTCTGAGAGCACGAAAAGAATGGAAGGGAGCTCATATGAGCAAGGAGCTGATAGGGTTGGAATGTAATTGTTTTCTTTATAGTTCAGCAGACATCCTCCATTTTACAAAGGTAGGTACAGAGCTAAAAATGGCTTCTAATAAACAGTACGATCTGACCAGTGTAATAGAGGTATGATAAGCTAGCAGTAACTGCGTAATATATGCAATTTTTTTTTTTTTTTCATTTTAAAACTAAAAAAACCCAAGATTTTAAAAAATCTCAATATTTTTGGCAGTAAGATGAGACACTGATGTTTTGGACATGATACAATTAAACCACCACTGAAGATTCTGAAAAAGCTGAGTACTTGCTAGTTGAAAAACTGCTTGTTTTTAAGCAACCTTGTAAGTTAACATATTTCTACAACTGAAACTAATGCTTGGGCCTCATCATGATTTTAATTCAGATAAAAATGTTAATGGTGCTGATAAGTGATTCATACTGTCAATACATAGAAAGTACTCATTGATTTTTACGCTTGTGGATCCCTCAGCAGTATTTGACATTGTGATTGCTAGCTCATTTAAGAAATATGTTAAGTTCAAAGGAGAACATTAATGTTATTTGATTTGGTTTTGAGTTCGTTATTTGTGTTCACGCTCTTGGAAAAGTGTGTAATTTTGTCTGTGCCTTACTATTTTGGTTCTCTGATCACCCAGCCAGGGTACAACAATATGGCTCCTTCCCAAAGGCTCCTTCCCAATGATTCAGAGAGTCTGTTTTCAAAAGAAAGTGCACACCCAGGTTTAATCTTTGTTTTCAGCAAGACATACAACTGGGAAGTGTTGAACCCCAGGTTTGTGTTGTATACTATAGCATACATATGAGTTTCAACTTACATTCAGCTAATACTTTCATATTGCTCTGATCCCTGTTTTCCCACAGTTTTCTCATCTCCTGACTATCCACTTTATACAGACATTAGTTTGAAATAAGTAGGTATGTCAGCTTGGACTGCTAGTGCATTCAGTATTTCCTTTTGGAAAGGAGATGGACTGCATTCAGTATTTCTTTTTTGGAAGGAGATGGGAGATTGACAGATAGACCTGTTTGTCATTCCAAATCCTTCCTTGGGCTGGGAGGAAAGAGTTTCCTGAATGAAGAATAACTGGATGAAATTCAAAATGAGGAATACAGAGAGGAAGATAAAAGCTTTGGAAACCTTACAATGACTGTTTGTTTCAGGTACAAAATCACAATTCAGTTCAGTGCATTCTTTTCAGCATACACATGTATTCTTGGTTATCATAATAATGGCCTACGTACTCCATCCTTTCCAGCGGCCTACAAGTCTCCATCCTAGCCAGCAATATATTTCCAACTCATTCAGCTTAAACCAGTCCAGTATATCTTCCTAGCAACACAAACAACTACAAATATATTTGTTTTTTTCCTACTCTCTACTTCCACAAAATTTTAAGTCCAGTCATAAAGATTCTTACTAACATGGTTCTGAGATGAAGACAGGTTAAAAACAGAATCACAGAAACACAAAATATCTGAAGCTAGAAAGGGCTTCTGAAGGGTTATCTGGTCCAACTGCAGCTGAGTGCCCAGGACCATGTCCAGACAGCTTTTCAATATCTCCAAGGAGGGAGACTGCACAAACTTCCCAGGCAACATCTGCCAGTGCTTAATCACCCTCACAGTGAAAAAAATGTTTCCTGATGTTCAGATGGAACCTTCTGTATTTCAGTTTGTGCCCATTGCCTCTGGTCCTGTCACTGGCCACCACTGAAAAGGGCCTGGCTCTGTCTTCCTTACATCCTTCTTTCATGTATTTATAGACATTGATGAGATTCCTCCTCAGCCTTCTCTTCTCTAGTCTAAAAAGTCCCAGTTATCTCAGCCTTTCCTTATAGGAGAGAGGCTCATCATCTCTGTAGCCCTTTGTTGATCTCTGTCTGCTCTGTACTAAGGCCAGAACTGGACACAATACTTCAGGTGTGGCCTCACCAGTTGAGGTAAAAGTGAGCTTCTTTTCAACAACTGTGGTCAGCCAAATACTCTATTATTCCCTGAGCTTCACGGGCTCATGCCCTTGCCCGTCTCCTCTGACCCTTCTTCCATTGTAGGGGTCTATCCAGTGAGTCACATTCTACCTTTAGGGGTTTAGTCAGTTAAAGGGGGTACCTCTGGATGGCAGCATATCCCTCTGGCATATCAGTCACTCCTCCCAGTTTTGTGTGATGAGCAAACTTGCTGAAGGTACATTCTGCCCCATCATCTAGATCATTAATGAAGATGTTAAAGATGACTGGAGCTAGTACTGACTGCTGGGATACATCACTAGTCACTGGCCTCTAACTATACTTCATGCCACTGATCACTACTCTTTGGGACTGGACATTCAATCAATTTTCAGTCCACCTCACTGTTTGCTCATCTAGGCTGTACATCAACAACAGCTTCTCTGTGAGGATCATATAAGAGACAGTGTCAAAAACCTTACTGAAATCTAAGTAGACAGTATACACTCTGGTCCATTCATCTATCAAGCCTGTCATTTCATAGTAGGAGGATATTAAGTTCATCAAGCAGGACTTCCTCTTTATGAATCTATGCTGGTTATAGGCTAGTAGTGCTGGTCATAGACTTATGGAATGATACAAAAATTAGGGCTGGAAAATCTCTCTGGAGGTTATCCAGTCTGGCATTTAGTTGAAAGCCAGAGTAGCTTCAAAACTGGATCAGGAACAGTTGGCTGATGACCTTGCTCATCTATGTTTACAAAATATTCAAGGATGGAGTTATTACAAGCTTTCACGGAAAATATCCTAGTGCTTAGCCATTCTTATTGTGAAGAACTGGAATTTCCTTTATTACAGCTTGTGACTGTATTCATGTGTCCTCTTCCCTGCACCTCTGTGGCAAGTCTAGCCCTTTCTGTACTGTAACCATCTAGGTGGTAGAAGGCCATGATTAAATCTTCCTTTAGCCTTCTTACATCCAGTCCAACGCAGTTCCCTCAGTCTCTCCTCACATGAAATATGTTTCAGCTCCCTAACCATCTTATGTATTGGGAGGCCTATAACCAGAGATATTGCTCTAAGTGAGGCATCACAAGTACCAATTAAAGAGAAACAGTCCCTTCCTTTGATATGCAATGTATGCTCTTGGTAACACAGCTCTGTAAGCGGTTAGTTTTCACCACCAGAAGGATGTACTGCTGACTCTTCTGATTCACAGCCCACCAGGACATCTGTGTTCTTTTTTACAGAGATTGATCATTAAGTCAGCCCTCAGTCTGTGCTGTTCTGAAGAAATATGGAAGAAAATAAAAAATCTGAAGCAATAGAAAAGTATACTGAAAAATAAGGAGAAGTTCAGAACAAGTAAAAGAGCAAATGAAGAGCTAAGCTACTGAATATATGAGCTGCTGAGAATAGAGAATATTAAAAAAAAAAAAAACAAAAAACAAACAAACAAAAAAAACAACAAAAAAAACCACCTGGGATGATTTCAGGAAAGGAAAAGAAATACTCGGCTGTATTCTGTATAAACTTCAGACTGTCTAGACTGTATTTCCTGTTCTTTCCCGTAGTTCCTGTAGTTCCTGTTCTTTCCAGGAACAGGCAAATAAAATGAGAAAAAAGGAAGAAGGGGGGCAGGGGAAGAGAAATATTGTTCTTCTATGTGAAAGAGAGTGGGAGAAGATGGGAGAAGTAACAAACCATGGAGAAGTCTTGCTGCAAGAAAGGAAATGATCAAACTGAAAGAATGGATAAAAATAATGAGGAAAAAGAGAGGAAAATCTTTAGGAAAAGGTGGATTTGACATTCAGATTACTGCCATAAGATGGGTTTGACCTTTAAATTACTGAATTCACATTTGCATTGTCCCTGCATTGTACTTAGCTCTAAGGGAAATTTTACATTTTAAAACACGTTTATTAATCCATCAAGTTGAATTCTGTAGGAATCCAAAGAAAAAACAACTGCCATTGTTAAAAATGTGTTTTTCTGAATTCATACACTGTAACCACCAACAAGGAACTAACATGGTACTGGATTTAGTCATGGCTGTTTTTAGGAAAGTACTTTTTGAGATTTCTCAGAACAGCAGTTCAGACTTCAGTCAATATGGTCCTTATTAAATTACCTTGCACACATGCTGAATCCATTGCATCACATTTAGTTAGTCCCAATGTTGTAAACAATACCAAGGCAGATGATATTTAGATTTCATTTGCCCTCATGATATATATGATTTTTTAATTGCGAATGCAGAGATTAGGAATGCAGCCAGGTAAATTTCTTCTTTATACTTTATCTTCTTTTAATTCTTCTAAATAACATAGAAAAATGATAATAAAAAAAAAAAAACAAACCTAGAAAATCCTTGGATGTTTGGAGGAAAATAGCTATGTTAAGAGTACATTATGGTTAAATGGTCTGGCTTTCACAGTAAGCAAGCTTATGAACCTGCCAAACCTTTAAGTTACAACCCAGTTTGACTTTACATTAGCTTGTAGCATTTCTCAGACAATACAATACTAGTTCTGTACTTTGAAGGGGTGGAGGTGGTTATAATAAAGAAAATACCCACGTAACAGTATGCAATATTGTGTTTCATTCTGTCCAGTAGGGTCTATAAAAGTTACTTATTTGAAAGAACATTGCAACCATATTTAAATATCAGTACACTTTCAAAGATTGAAGACTTCTGAAAACTTGCTGGAAAAACCAAAGGTTGTCCAAGGTTACAGCTAAATTAGTTTAGACTCAGTGCCTGAACTGAAACTTTGAAGGTTCACACTGCATATACATCACTAGGTAATTTCTTTTCTACTGTTATATAAGTTAGCAAACAGACTAATGTAAGACTAATATAGGAATTAATCAATTTAATTTGTCTGTTTTGGTTTCTTTAATTTAGACCCCCAGTCCTTCATTTTGCACTCAGGGAAAAAAACAAAAACAAAACAAAAAAAAAAACCAATAAAAGGAGCCAAAAAGCAAAAAGGAGCCAAAACAGCTTCTTGGTAGTCCCTGCTTTCTTCCTTTTCTTTTGATCATTGTGGTGTGTTGACCATGACTGGCTTCCAGATGTCCACCCAGCTGCTCTCTCACTCCCCATCCTCAACAGAACAGAGGGAGACTGCCTCCACATGGGCAAAACAGATTTAACTTGGGGAAAATTAATTGGGTTTATTGCCAATTAAAAGTTCAGGATAGTGAGAAACAAAAACTGAGGTAAAACACCACCTTCCCCCCACCCCTTTTCCAGTCTCAACCTTACTCATTCATTCCCAGCCCCTCTACCTTCTCCCCCATGGGCAGTGCAGGCAGGGTGGTGAATGGGGGCCTGGGTCACAGTTCATAACAATCCCTCCCTCCAGCTCCTTCCTCCTCACAGGCTTCCCTCGCTCCTGTGTAAGTCCTTCCCACAAGCTGCAGTCCTTCAGGAAATACCCAACTGCTCCAGCACGGGGTCTTCCATGGGCTGCAGCATCAATATCTGCTCCAGAGTGGTCCTCCGTGGTCTGTAGAGAAATAACTGCTCCACTTTTGTCCTCTCCAGGGACTGCAGAGGCATCTCTGCTCTGGCGCCTGGAGCACCTCTTCCCTCTCCTTCTGCACTGACCTTGGCATCCACAGGGCACTTTTCCACGCATTTTCCCGATGCCATGCAGTGCTTTGACCTTTCTCAAATGTGTTTTCCCTGGATGTGGCACTCTAGTGGCCGGGACCTGGCCGTGCCCTGCAGTGGGTGGGCCAGAGCCGGCTTGAACTGTCTGTGCCCACCCAGGGCAGCCCCGGCCGCCTCACAGAGGCCCTGCAGCCCTCGCTGCCAGTACCCCAGCACCTGCACCTGATAAAATCAGCATATTAAAGTGAAAAAAACCTTATTAAAATCTAAGACTAGAGAAACAAATAAAATAGGACATTGGTACTATGATGGCAAAGCAGGACTAAATTTGGATTGCAGTCAAACTGGATTCCATTGACCTCCACAGATTAATTTGTTCTATGGTTTTGCAGTTCTGTTCAAATAGATCTAATGGAACAACAGCCCCAGTAAAAGTGCCCAGTTAGAGGCTAATTAATCAGCAAAGGGGAAGGATAAGATTCATTGCCTTTATCAATAGCAATTTAAAAGTTAAAACCTTAAAACCAAAACTAATCACACAGACTCCTTGTGTGGCTTATGGAGAAAAAAAACAAAACAAAACAAAACAGAAAAAAATCAATTCACAGATGGGATGACTTACCCCTCAAAGCTGACCTCTCTTCTGTTTATCACAAGTAAGACCTTGATTAGCAAAGAGTCTTATAGCTCTTAGATGCCTAACTAGCGTAAATATCTATTCTGGTGGCACTATTAATTGAGATTAATCCTAACTCAAATTTCCAATTTTAACAACAGTGTATCTGAATATTCATATTCTAATATAGTTTATGAGTATTACCATGCCAAAATATGTTGTTCATCTTGTTCGTTCTTTTTTATGCTGTTCATCTTGTTCGTGGTTTTTTTGTTTGTTTGTTTTGTTTTGTTTTGTGTCTCTTTTTAGTTGTTTCATTTATTTTTCTTCAACTGTGAAATAGTTGCTAAGTACTATCTTCCTCATAATTACTTGTGCTGTTCTTACAGACAGGAAATGTTAGTCCCTGATGAAGCTTGTGGAGTCTTCCCAAGATACAAATAATAAATTCTACTAAATCTCCATACACAGAGTCTGACAAACAGAAGTGCAGGTATTCCTTTCAGATCTTTCATCAGCAAGAAACCAGCTATTTCAGATACTACCCTATACTTTTCTTGAGACTGGATGCTAATATTGTAATTGGGGGATTTTGGTTTATTTATTTATTTATCACTATCATAAGGAAAACATTACATTGTGGGCACAATACACCACAACTAATGAAAAATTTCGTGTTCAGCACAAAAGCATATTTTTAGGAAGTCAGATTTCAGTCTTTTAAAAGCTTTAAAGATTTTAATAAGTGAAGAACCAACATTAGCATTCGTGACTTGCTCTGACTTAGGCCTTGTGGATTTAGATAATTTCTTATAGTAATATAACTGCTTACAGGAATTGTTTTGGGGAACTGACTTGTAACTGAAAGAGATTCATAGTAATTTCCTTTTGTAATTTATCTTTTCATCAAAATGTTTGCTGGTTGATCTTTTTTAGGGTTTATTTTTATTCTATGTTCTATTGCAAGATACTTTTCTACACAATCTAAGTTTGAGATCATGTAGTATTATATATATATGTTTCTGCTAAGAAGTCAATCCACAAATGTGATCAATATAATTTTTTTTTTTTTTTGAGTACTGAACATTTCTTTTATATTATTTTGTGTACTGGAAACTGAATTTAATTATCTGATGCATTGAAGAGTATGCAGATGCAGTGTAGTTCCTTCAGCTGAAAGATCTGGCAGTTCCTGCTTTAAAATGCATTCGATAACAAGCTTGTATTATGTAACTTTATGCAATGTACATTTAGTGTGTTTCTAACATGATTCAGTCCATTGCTTTTTTCCTTAATTCTGTTTTGAAGGTGCTGAATGTTTTCTGTAGGAAGAAACATAAATAAATATTGTGCTATTTTAGTTATGTTTTGCCTGTATTAGTGAGAAAAGTAAGTCAATTTGATATAATCTGCCTGGAGATCTTTCAGTGATTAAGGCAAAAAACATTTATAAAGAAACTAAATGAATTTTTTTAAGAGAAAATAACTAGTTTTTCATAATAGCATAAGAATTAAGATTTCACAGCATGATCCTGCCACACAGATGCAAGAACTCATATGGATTATTAAAACACAAATGAACTTTTAAGAAGCTATAATGATCTATACACTACAGAAATGTTTAAATGAAAATAGAAAATTAAATCTAAAGCATTACTTCATGAACATCAAGCTAAGGATGCAACCAAGTTAAAAGATTTTGAGAGTTTATTACAGCTGAAATAATCTACCAAGTAATTTTATTCTCAAAATATGTAATGTGGGGAACTGTTCTTTGCAGAACCCAAGCATGATTAAGTGGGTGAATAAGGACTCTACATTTTCTTTTTCACCCCACCTGGAGTTTTATTGTAAGCCCAGGTTGTTAACAAGGACAGAGTTTGTCCCTAGTAGTTTCCTCATTTGTATAGGCAGTTAGGAAGTAGATGAGGTGAGGAATGAGTCATCCCACAACACAAAAGGAGTAGTAACTTGTTATTACTAAAGGTCAGCAGAAAAATACACTTACTGATAGTCCCAGGGTTCTTCTAGTCTATTCTATACTGTATAGATGCTTAAATGACCACATCACCCAGAATCTAAAAAACAGGACTTGGCTCCTAAAAACTTTTAAACGAGGATTTTGACATGCAAGGTATATCTCTAATGCATTAAGAATTTATGATGATCCTGAGTGAGATTACGTGTCCCCACGTTAGGTGTCTAAGCCATTCAAGTTGCCATAGAGCTGTCGACCTGGCCACAGGAGTGGCAGATATGACAGAATATCTACAGGAGGCCCATCTGGTATGACAGACAGAAGCCTAGAGAGAATCTGAAATAGCACTAGACTTCAATTTCAGGCAACTAAAACCTAGCTGTAGTCCACAGAGCCAGTGACATCTGTCCAGTTCCTCCTAATACTGACCTATTGAGCAGCTCTTTGAGTGTCATTCTAAGTAAGGTTGATTCTACAAGAAGGGCTGGAAAGATGACCCAGGGAACTACAGGTCTGTCAGTCTGATCTTAGTGCTAGGGAAGGCTATGGTGCAGATCATTTTGACTTCCAACACAAAGCACGAACAGGACAACCAGGTGATCAGGCTCAGTCGACATGGGTTTATAAAAGGCAGGTTCTGCTTGACAAACCGAATCTCCTTCTGTGACAAGGTGACCCACTTAGTGGATGAGGAAAAGGTGGATGTTGTCTACTGTAACTTTAAAAAAGCCTTTGACACTATTTCCCACAGCATGTTTCTGGAGAAACTGGCTGTTCATGGCTTGGTTAGGTGTACTTTTTGCTTGAGTAAAAAACTGGCTGTATGGCTGAGCCTGAGGAGTGGGGGTGAATGGAGTTAAATTCAGTGGCAGCCAGTCACAAATGGTGTTCCCCAGAGCTCAGTATTGGGGCCAGTTCTGTTTAGTATCTTTATCAATGATCTGGGTGAGGGGATTGAGTGCACCCTCAGCAAGTTTGCAGATGACAACCAAATTGGATGGGGGAGTGCTGGTCTGCTTGAGGGCAGGAAGGCTCTGCAGAGGGATCTGGAGAGGCTGGACTGATGTGCTGAGGCCAGTTGTATGAGGTTCAACAAGGCCAAGTGCTACGTCCTGCAGCTGGATCACAACCCCACATGACACTACAGGCTTGGGAAAGAGTGGCTGGAAAGCTGCCAGGTGGAGAAGGACCTGGGACTGTTGGTTGACAGCTGGCTGAACATAAGCCAGCAGTGTGCCCAGATGGCCAAGAAGGCCAAGAGCATCCTGGCTTGTATCCGAAACAGTGTGGCCAGCAGGACAAGGGAAGGTATCATCCCTTTGTACACATTAATGGTGAGGCCTCGCCTCAAATACTGTGTTCAGTTTTGGGCCCCTCACTACAAGGAAGACATGGAGGTGCTGGAGCATATCCAAAGAAGGGCAATGAAGCTGGTGAAGGGTCTAGAGCACAAGTCTTATAAAGAGCGGCTGAGGGAACTGAAGTTGTTTAGCCTGGAAAAATTAAGTCTCAGGGGAGACCTTATTGCTTTCAATAACACCATGAAAGGAGGTTGTAGCAAGGGTGTGTCAGTCTCTTTTCCTAAGTTACAAACAGTAGGATGGGGGAAACAGCCTTAAGTTATTTCAGGGGAAGTTTGGACTGAATAATAGGAAAAATTTCTTCACTGAAAGAGTTGTTGAGCATTGGAACAAGCTGTCCAGGGAAGCGGTTGAGTCACCATCCTGGTAGTATTTGAAATATCTGTAGGTGTGGTGCTTAGAGATATGGTTTAGTTGTGGACTTGGCAGTGTTAGATTTACAGTGCAACTCAAAGATCTGAAAGGTCAGTTCCAACCTAAAAGATTCTATGATTCCATTATACTGCTGCAATTTGAAACAAGATCAATTTGAAATCAATTTTAGATCAGATGTGTCATGCTCCATGTGAATGCATCAGGTACTTTAGGAGTCTCAGATACAAAACTTTTTAGCCCACGGAATCTAAAATGAGGATCCCATGATGCTTCCCCCTGGAAGCACCTCGACCTGCACTCTGGTGAGACCACTTAAAAGGCTGGTCATCTGGTGCCAGTTTGGGCCCATTTAAGTAATAGCAGCTTTAGTGGGCAGAGTAAGTCCCAGTGCCTCACTCAATGTGGATTCTTACCTCTTCACAACTAGTGACAAGAGAAAAGGAAAAGAAAAAGAGAATGTAAGAAAATGTGGTAATGAATGGAAAATGTGCCAACCCCTCCAGTCAAACAAACAAACAAACAAACTAGCAAGCAAAACCAAATTAATTAGAAGAAAGGAATCATGAAAAAGTGCATGAATCACTGCTTCCTCTTTTCCAAGCTTATATACCTTCTAATAGTGCCAGTTTCATCAAAGCCATATCCAAATTATCGAAAAACATTAGAAGTGTCACTGTTGCTTATGTTTCTCTGATGAAGTCTCCAGGTTTTTTATTTCCTTGAATGAGAATTTGGAAATTACTTGCTTTGGCACAGAATGAAGTCAAATGAAAATAGTATAAGCACTGAGCACGAAATACTGGTCTGGAAATTATTTTAACTTAGTAGGAGCTATCAGGAGTGCAGTGATCCCCCACATTGACAAAAGTCTGGATAGCCATGAGGAAATGTTAATGCTCTGCATACCAAATATGCACATTCATGCATGCACCACATTTACAAAATGTGCCAATATGACATTTGATTTTGAGAGAGAGGGACAGGGTAAAAAGCTTAGATGTATTAGGTAGCATGCCAAATCACAAATAGGATTTTGCTTTATTGAGTGGATTTATATCTATACTACTTTTCATGATTTTTCACAATTTCATATTTATAATTTAATTTAATTGTATATAGTTGTTTATTTTTAATTTGTGCTAATAAATCCTTCTATAAATTGTATATAATTGATACTATTATTGGTATTTGAAACAAAAAGGTGATACTTGGTTGTTGGTTTACAAACCATTCTTACTTTCTTTGTGTGTGTGTTTTCCTGGTTTATATTTTTAAAGTGATTGTCATATAAAGAAAGGTATGACATGATACATGCAATTAGCAAGGTGAAATTAACATAGGTTGATGCTGCCTACATTTCTTTATGTAATGTTTAGATGCATATCAACTCATTTCTCATGATACATTATTTCTAGCTGCTTTTAAACATTGTTCCAGCTAAAATATATCATGTTTGATGCACATTGTTCATTATTTAATGCTTCATTTTCTACTTTTTTAGCACATTGAAGATTTTCTGGTAAAATAAAAAAAAGTTAAAGTTTAGCATACATGTTTTTGTCACATGTAACTAATTTTAAAATCTACTTTTATTTATATGAAAATGAAAATTGTATTTTTTTGTTGGGAAAACATTATCTAATTTTTCTGTTTAGGGTCATAGAACCATAGAACGTTTTGGGTCAGGAGGGACCTTTAAAAGTCATCTAGTCCAGCCGCCCTGCAGTGAGAAGGGACAACTTCAACTAGATCAGGTTGACAAAGCCCCATACAACCTGACTTTGAATGTTGCCAGTGATGCGACATCTACCACCTCTCTGGGCAACCTGTTTCAGTGTTTCACCACACTCACAGAAAAAATGTCTTCCTTGTCTCTACTCTGAACCTACCCTCTTTTAGTTGAAAACCATCACTCCTCGTCCAGTTGCAACAGGCCCTACTAAAAAGTCTGTCGCCATCTGTCTTATAAGATGTGTTTAAGTATTGAAAGAGCACAATAAGCTCTCCCTGGAGTCTTCTTTTCTTCAGGTTGAACAATTGCAACACACTCAGCCACTCATCAGGTGGGGAACACTGTCTTTGACCTTCCTTTTCTGGCAGACATACTTATAGAAGCCTTTCTTATTCTTCTTTGCGTCCCTTGCCAAGTTCAGCTCCAGCTGTGCCTTGGCCTTCCTGACCCCATTCCTACACAACAGGGCAACATCCCTATATTCTTCCCAAGATACCTGATTTGAAATAGATAGGTTACCTATTTAAAAGAGATTTCCTGTAATGACAATATTTGTGATACATTAAGTAAAGAAACAAGGTTTTAAAAAAGTGAATATATGACTACATAAAAGGTAACTACAATAGAAGCACAATCTAGTTTTTCTGAAGTCACTATTATGCTGTTTGGAGCTATCCCTTCAGTTAGTGTTGTTGGTGTATTGGGTGTCAATGTCAAGTCACTGGCAGCAGGGAGGCAGCAAGGGTAGCCTGTGTGAGGCCAGAGGCTCCTGGCTGGGATCAGACACAGTTGGTTCTGGCCAGTTCCAGCCAGTTTCAAAGGACACTCTGCAAGGCACTTGTGAAGTCAACAGCCAAGCATATTGGGGAAAACATACCTAAGGAAGGGCAAAACACTGCATGGCAGTGAGGAGTGAGAAAAAAAAAATGTTTTGAGACACACCTCTGTGTAAACTAAGGTAGGAGAAAAAAGAGAGAGAGGAGGTGCTCCAGGTACCAGAGCACAATTCCTGTGCAGCCTGTGGAGGAGGCCACACTGGAGCAGGTGGCCATGCTGCAGCCTGTGGAGGAACCCACACCAGAGAAACAGAAAAGTGTAAGAAGGAAGGAGTGGCAGAAAGCCACTGTAATGGGTTGACCACAGCCTCTATTCTCAGTCTCCCTGTGTTGCTCATGGGGGAGAAGGTAGAGGTGTTAATAAAGGACTGAAATTGAGCCTGGAAAAGGGGTGGTGGAAAGATGCTGTTTTGTTTTAGATTTTTTTCTTGTTTTTCATTACCCGAATGTCCTTTAGATGATGGCAAATGAAACTTTTATTTTCTTAAGGTGAGTTCCTTATGCCCATGACAGTAAGTGGTAGGCAATCTCCCTATCTTTATCTTGACCCACAAGCATCTTGGTTCTATTTTGTCCCCCTGTCCTTTTGAGGAGCGAGAGTAAATAAGCAGCTTGGTGGGCATCTGGCAACCAGCCAAGGTCAGCCCACCACAGCAGGTTTCAGTATTCAAGTCACATATTTCCAATAGACTGTACATGTATATTTTACAAGCTGAAAGTATTTTGGTTGTCTCACTTTTACTTACTTGAAACACTGTATATTATTCCTTGTTATTCAATAATTATACTTTATTTGGTATCTAGTGATTTAGCAACAATAGTTTTTTTACATGTTGTCCTTGTTTTGGTTGTTTTTGTTGTTTGGGTGTGCGTTTTTTCTTTTACATTTTCAACAAGTTCTACAAAGTATGTTAAAAAAATCCATGCTTTAATAAGAAATATGATCTAATTGGGTTGAGACCAAACCCAAGTGAAAACTGGGATACAAAAATGTGAGGAGAGACAGTGTATAGAGAGAGTGTTTGCCTTTCACAGGAAAGAAAAAAGAAAAAAAAACCAACTAGTACATCACATGTCTCTCAGCTTTGCATAACATTAACAATAATTTAAAGATCAGTGCCACGGATCAATGTACTGGTCCATATCCTGTAATACCTTGCCCTAATAATGGTCAATACATTTCAGAAAGAAAGTGCCTGGAACACTTGGAACAAATATAGGATATAGTTCTTTTTGGAAAGTCTTTATTTAATGTATCTATCCTCTTTAACATGGTTATTCAAAAATCCTGCAAACATGTTAGGGTAGCTGCATCAGAAAGGCAGAGATGTGAATGGATATTAATGGACTACCATACTCTTTTATGACAATACAGGAAATTATTCTTTATAAGAGACTACATTCATGGCACAATCATATGCTTAGTTTGTAATACAGATGCCAAAGCAATTTATTTCTCCATTATTCCAGGCTCCTGTATGATCTAGTGCATATGTGTGTGAAGATACTCATTCACTCCTCCTTCATCTACACATAAAACACATTTTGGAAAAAGAGCTCTTGGATATGAGAAGAGTGAATATTTTTCACTTTTTGCACTTTATCTCCATTAACAATTTCTCTTTCTTTTAAGATCATATACAGTCTTCTTTTTACATGGAAAGACTAGGAAGATAACAAGGCAGATAGAGAAACCTAGTATGGGCAAAGTATTTCACCAGCCATTAAACTCTTCAGGCATGGAACACACTGAAAGTATAAAATATGCACTAGAACTAGAAAATTGTGCCTTAAAAATAGCTGCTAGTAACAGTTTTAAAATTTCATACGAAAACAGCTCTTCAAAACATTCTCCCTTTCAAATGATTCATTGCTTTTACGGTTAGGCATTATGGATAAGATAAAAACTTCAATTTTTAATTTTTAGATTCCATTAGTAAAATCATGGTATGCAAAATATTTAATATGATTTTATAAGTTTCCAAATAACTCAAAACTTACTCTTTACCTGAAGATCTTTGTATATTTTAAGCCAGAAGGAGTATGCAACATATAGTTATCAAGGTAAAAAAGCAAGTGTTGGAATCAAACCCAGCTGCATTCTAAGTGATTTGGTATCAAGAGGAGGGCTCTGAAATGCTTATGTTACATGAAAGTTTTTTTTGGTTTCACTGTAAATTGAGTGACCAATGAAACCCTACGTATCTGCCAGTATTTCTAGTAGCTAGCTAGAAATACTTGGACATAGAAAATGATATATAGAGAGTTTAGCTGTCTTATATCTTCTTCCCAACAAGAAATACATCACTGCTGGAGTCACAGACAACATTCTGAGACTTCTAACTGGTAGTCACTCAAAATGCCAACATTGCTTTTTTCTTCAAAATAGTCTTGTTATAAGCCTGTGAAGGTGATGCAGCAGTTAATCCTGGAAACCACTTCCAGGCGCATGAAGGACAGGGCAATCATCAGGCGTAGTCAGCAAAGCTTCACCAGGGGGGAAGTCATGCTTGACTAACTTGATAAACTTCTGTGATGAAGAGACTAACATGGTGTATGAGGGCAGAGCAGCAGACATTATCTACCTGGGCTTCATTAAGGCCTGAGATTCTGTTTCCTGTAAAATCCTCACAGACAAGTTGCTAAAGTCTGGGCCAGATGAGCATATGATGAGGTGGTTTAGAACTGGCAGAATGGCTGGGCCCAGAGGCAGGCCATCAATGGCACAAAGTCTAGTTGGAGGCCAGTGACTAGCAGGGTACTCCAGGGATCATTACTGGTTCCAGTCCTGTTACATCTCCATTAATGATTTGGATGATGGGGCAGAGCGTACCTCAACAAGTTTGCTGCTGAGACACAAAACTGGAAGGAGTGGCTGATACACCAGAGTCATGTTGTCACCCAGAGGGACTTTGACAAGCTGGACAAGTGGGCTGAGAGGAGTTTCCTTGAATTCAACAAAGAAGTGCAAAGACCTGCACATGGGGAGGAGCAACCACAAGCACCAATGTGGAAGACACACAGATGAAAAGTAACTTTGAGAAAAGGCTCTGGGTGGCTTGGTGGACACCAAGTTGAACAGCTGCCAGCAAGCTGCCCTTGCTGCAAAGAAGGCCAATGATATCCTGGGCTGCAATAGTCAAAGTATTGACAACAGTGTGAGGCAGGTGATCCTTCCCTTTATTCAGCACTGTTGAGGCCATACTTGGAGTCATGTGTCCAGTTGTGGGTTCCTCACAATAAGAGTGACATGGACATACTGGAGAGAGTCCAACAAATGTCCACAAAGATGACGAAGGGACAGGAGCGTCTCTCCTATGACTAAAGACTGAGACAGCTGGAACTGTTCAGGCTGGAGAAAAGAAGGCTCAGGAGGAATCTCATCCATCTGTATAAACACCTGAAGGAAAGATCTAAAGGCAGAGCCATAATCTTCAGTGGTACTCAGTGACAGGACCAGGGGCAATGGACAGAAAGTGAAACACAGGAGGTTCCGCCTGAACATCAGGAAACACTTTTTCAGTGTGAGGGTGACAGGTTGCCTGTAGGGGCACAGGTTGTGGAGTGTCCATCCTTGAAGATACTGAAATGCTGTTTGGGCATTGTCCTGGACAACTGGCTGTAGGTGCCCTTGACTCAGCAAGGGGGTTGCACCAGAAGTCTCTCCAGAGGTCACTTCCATCCTTAACCATTCTGTGATTCTGTGACTCTATGAAGCCATGATGTATAAGAGATTGCACTTTCTCACTCCTTTGATCATCAGTTGAATATTACTGTGAAATAACCTTAAACTGGAAAAGGGCAATGTGTAAGAAGTATGAAACAGTTTTCAGGCTAGCAAAAATAAGGTTATGTACCACAAAGTTCTGCATTATAGCTGTGTCAGTCTTACAATTACTCTTGACTTTGAATAGATTTTATCTGTTGGACTAACACTACAACTTCGCAAGACTGGATCTTTGTTTTCAGCTCAAAGTAACAGTTATTTTAGTTGGGAATTTTTTTGTCATAATAGGATTTCTTCCCAAAGAAATTTCTGAATATATTGAATGGTCATGCGTTTGAAGAGGGGGAAACCAATATATTATTAAAGAGAAGAAAAATGGCAAGAAAAATTATCACGATAGGAAGACATCTTTATGATAAAGGGTTAAAATAAGTAGGAAAAAAGCTATGGAGAAAGGAACTGAGTCAAAAAGAGAGAGAGATAGAGCAAGAGACTGAGTATGAAATCTAACAGAGATTCTTGCTGTGAAACAAAAATGGTATACTCCAAACAGTTTACAGGTACATTTTTATAGTGTCTTGATTTAGCAATAAACTTATTTTGAACACTACCCAGTTTGTTGTGAAGAGAAAGAGAAGTAGGGTGAGAAAAATGTAACTGAATATCCATCATAATATCAAATAAAGAAGGTATCAATGTATATATTAGTAAGGGAGGAAATCTAAGTCACAAATTCCTGATTTCTAACTGATTGTCTTCCAGAGGTCAGACAGCGAAGAGGTAGTAGCTCTTTCTGAAAGTCTCAATTTGTGATGTTACGGTGTAACACGAATAATCTTTTTCAAATTTTAGTCCGTAAATAGATAGCGAAGATTTTTCTTTTCATGCTTTGTATTACCATAAAAGTTTTTAGTATCAAATCACACATATTTACTTTGTTTTTACAGGTAACAATGAAATTGAAATTCTGAAAGGAAAGGTGCTTTAGGAAATATGAAAAGTTAAAAATCATTAAGGCTTGTGCAGTTTTAAATTACTACGAAGAAAGTGAGAAGAAATATAGAATGTAACAGCTTAAACTTATGTGTTTCTGAATAATCACAATATGAATTTTAAAAAAAACCCAACAAAACAAACAATCCAACCCACAATGTCCTAGAGTTTGTGCATGTAAATTGTGTGAAATTTTAATTGCTTTCTTTACTTATATGAATTTTGTGTAACATGTCTCTTACCAGTTACTGTCATTGTACCATCATCATACTTTTTCAAGGCTGGAGAATTTGGGTTGGAGATGATCCTTTCTGCATGTCCTTGATCCTTCCCTATAGAAAAATGCATGCTACAGTGAGTGTTTGTTTTAACTATACTTAAAAAAAAATAAAAATGTCATTGTAATTTTATATAAAGATTTCTTTTCTAAACACTGATTTTAAGTATTACTTCCTTTATGGTCCTTATCTCTTGGAAAGGAAAAACAAAGGAAAAGGAAAGAGCACTTGAAGTTTAGTCCTGGAACATAGCCTTTGCAAGACAACAGAGAATGATGAATAGATCATTCTATATCTCATTCTCTCTGAATTAATACCTTAAACCTTATTTTTAAAGCATTTCTAGCAAAACCATATATTTCTATATGACATGATTATTTATCAGGTGTGCTGGCTTGTTTGACAAAAGCTTCAAATTTTCTGCAAAAACCACTGGTGAAGTATTAAGCAACCTGAATCTCTCAGGCACAGAAAGCTGTTCCCTTGAGGTTGATTATTTGGCTTCCTGAATATGTCATTCTAAAGAACAGCAGATATGTCTTCCAGATTCAGTTATGAAGTGGCAACACCATCATTTCCTCTTAATACAACAGTTTATCTTGTATTGTGATGATCAGAAAAAGCCAATCCTAATGAACAAAATGTCAAGCATTTGGGAGCAGGAAAGATAGCTGATATGGCTCATCAGGTCAAGATATGAAGCAATCCAGCTCAGGAAAATTAAACAGCAAGAAATTATTTTTTGCAAGGACTGGCCTCATCTGTGCACGCATTACATTGTTTTAATTTACTTCTAAGTAAAAATATAACTTCTTGAGTTTTAATACAACACTTTAATAAATCTGTCATGATTGTGTGTTCATCATATATGACTTTGAGAAGTAATCTTACAGTCTAGGGAAAACCCAACTAAATAATTGTTTAATGTTTGTAATGTACATAAAACATGTATGCCATAATATTTTAGTATTTGGTCATAGCATTTGCCTTGAATGAAGGTTTGAAAAAATTGCTACATCTTTCCCACATTATATTATAGTAACAGGTGTGACTATGTAAGGCCATATGTTATTTGAAGTGGCTAATATTAAATAAATTCATGATTGGTGTTCACAGAACAGGACATAAGTGGCTTGAATCTAACTATTCGACAAGGAATTAGACATCGTAATCTGAAATTAGGCTAACAGTTATAAACTTTAATGTCCTGTGATCTGGTGTGAGACCTGGAGGGAGTAAATAAATAAGTAATAAATAAATAAAACCAAAACAGAACAGGCAGTACTCAGAGGCACTAGGAACCAGTATTGTATTGCACTGCCAATACAGCAAGAAAAGGGTTTTTTTTACAAAACAACATCTAAAGTTTTATAAATATTCTTGCTCTGCAGTCAGGTAAAACACAGACCTTTTGAAGTGTCTTATGACAAACAAGAGAGTAGACTTGTTGATTACCAAGAATTTTCCCAAGCCTCTTGTCCTAAATTTTAGCACAAACTTTTCCATCTTTGACAAAGGAGAAAGATCAATTATTCAGTTTCCGAATAGTACTTCTATTCTGAAAGGTAGGAAGAAAGGAAGGGGAAGGAAGAGCTCAGGATTGCGCATTGTGTTAATGTTGAATAAATCTGATTCTATAGCTTTTTCTGGAGTTTTCTATCGCATGATCGAGAGTCTAGCCATAATGGTATAAAGCACATGTGGCGTTTTGCAACCTGGTATGTACAAGTACTTACAAAAAAGTTGTGAATCCACTGTAAGAGACTGGAAAGCCTTCCCCGCACTCCCCCCTCTCTGTCCCCAGTAGGTTGGAATTCAAATTCAGTTAGCAAGAAAAAAAAAATCCAGGTTTAATTTTGATTTCTGAGAAGAAACTTGAAACTTGGACTTTGCTCAGGCATTTAGTAAAGCAATTTCAGGTCTCCTCAGCTACTGGATTTTAAGATTAAATGGTCTGATTTTTTTTGAGGAGTTTTTTATTGTTTCTTTAATTAGCAGTTCTATCTTGAAGCTAAAATAGCAAAAGCTACTGAAATTTCATTGAGATACCAGTGCTCCTGTGAGCAAATCTTCCTGTCACCATTTTCTCCATAAAACTTTAAATTAACTCAAACATGAAATTGAAGCACAGAAAGTTGATCTAGATGGAAGTGGTGGGGAACATTGTTTATCACAGAATGTTTCCCACTAACTCAAGTGGAAATCAACACATGCATCTAGTCAGGGATTGTCATAATATGGAGAACTTTTTTTATCCATGCCTTCATCTTGAAAGTTAGGGGAATTTATAGGTGCAATGAGGGTTTCTAACATCTAGTGTGTTTCCAAAATTACTTCCCATTGAAGGGAACACGAATTAAAAACTCCAGTCATGTTCCTGTGGCGTGTGGCTTTAACTGAATTCTTGTAAGACACTAGATGTGAACATTAATTATATATTATTTTAAAAATTAATGTTCACTTTGAAAGTTCCTGGGTGCTGAAGAAGCAGCAGCCTCTAAACCTTGTAAATTTTCTTTCTCATTACTTCCTCCAGAACTATACAGAATATGAATTTTAAAAATACTGCAGTACAATAGAAAAGACAATGAAGTTAAAAAACATAATAAGATCAATCAAGAAGCCTGTAGAAAGAACAGCATGCTACTGCTATTTTATCATGGTTTATTTTGTACCTTGAATGAGATTATAAATGCAGCAAAATAATTTTCTGAAGTTTATGCTATTTATTCAGTTGCCTTGCCTGGAATGCACAATACTTTATTCTTCTGTTGTATTTTAGTCCTGTCATTGTTCAGATCCAGAGAATAAACACATCATTACCATTACAATCCAAGTTGGGAAATGGATAAGTCCGAAATTGAAAAATCTTTGGTGTTCATTATTTGGTACAATATGTAAAGTTGCTAAGGAGGACATGTCTAAAGTACCTTGATTCAGTTTGTGCATACAAAGTCAGAGACAGAGAACTCATTGTGATGCCTTGGGGAAGGTCATGTTGGAAGATCACAGCCTGATTTAGAGCTGAAGGCCATCACACAGCTGGACTTATCAGAGTTTGAGAGTGCAATGATGGAATGCATTTCATGCTGAAAGCACTGCAGTAAGGACAGTTCTTTTTCTGATAAAAATGAAGAAAAGGTTGTAAATTTATAGTACCACCTGCTCTCTTTCTTTCTCATCCTCTCTAACTTTCCCCACATCCATTTGCCCTCCTCCTTCCTAGCAAAAATAGATGCAGGGTAATTTTTTAAGAGCAAATAAAACCAACCAACCAACCAAAAAATCCAGAAGAAAAAAATCAGGTGGATTCCTCAGTATTTGGATCTGATCTTACTCCTGTACTGTATAGGCTTAATGTTTTTTCTTTTTTTTTTTTTTTAAACAGACTAACTGCAGATCTTGGCTAAACACCGTTACTGGTCAAGTAATTGCAAAGTGTTAGAGGCAGTGTGAAAAGAAAGCAAGACAGCTCCAGTGTGTTTTGTCTTCCTTTAAAGAATTTCGGGATCTTATATATTGTGTATGCACACAACACAAGCATCTTTCATGGTCTTCCTCTTATAAATACTAAATAGAATTTACTATGTGGGAAAAAGAGGGTGATTATTGCACAAGTCAATACATACAAATTCCCATTCCAAATTTTATAAGGTATGTGGTACTTCCTTTTGTTAACTAACATTTTTAATATTTTTAAAAGTTTCCACAATGTGCATAATTATTTTAATAAAACAACACCAGGCTTACTTAACAGTGTAGGTGAAGCAATATGCATTTGTGTTTTGGGTGGTTTTTGTTTAGTTTTGTGGGTGGATTTTTTGTTTGTTTGTTTGTTTGGAGTATTTTCCCCCCTTGGCTTCTTTTTCTTTCAGAGACAGTTATGTCAAAGCTGTATGTCTTTCTATGTCTCTTTGTACTTAGTGAGAATTTTAAAAGATGAGAATTTTCCTTAGGTTTGTTGCTTATATAACTACAATGTAGAGAACACAAATAGTCATGAGTTACTGCATATGTTAGTACTGCAGGGGGAGGTATGAGTGATATTTTTCATAAAAAAGGTGATTATGCAGCTTCTTCCACCAAAACCGTCATTGGACATACCCTTTATTTGTGTAAGTATTTTTTAATATGTATGAACTTTCATATACATCAGTATGCAAACATTTACTTGTGCTAACACTTTGTTGAATCTATTTTGGTAAATTAGGTGGAGACCAGAATCAGATAAAGAAAAGACACTATAAAAATCAAAAGCCTTGAGTAAAGCTTTCCATCTCTGCCTATAAAATTGTTGATATGTGTATGGATGATTTTTGCTTTTATTTAGTAGAAATAGCTTCACAATAGCAGGTCTAAATGGTACTGTTACCATTAATGTCTTTTACTGCACCAGACGTTCTATGTAGCTATTAAATTTTGACAAGGGGAGCTATTGTGTTTTATAGGAAACTATGAAGTTTTGTATATTTATGGGCTAATATTTACACAAATGAACTATCTGAGAAAGCATATTGTTGAGATTTTATTCCTGTGAGTTCCTATAATAAGGAGAAAAAAAATCAAACAAAACCAAAAAACCCCACCCAAAACAAAAGAAGTTGTCTATTATCCTTTCTATTGAACTATTTAAAGACTAAAACAAAATGGGAGTTCTGGAAGACCATTAACTATCTCTCAGCATAAATATGTATTAAGTATGGCTGTGGATCAATGCAGTACTGGACAGTAAACTGATGCACTGCATACAAAACTGAAGCTGATAAATAAAACTTTATTGGGTATGTACATGCACATTAAGCAATCTTTATACATGAAAAAGCCATATTTACAAAGTGTGCATGTGCATGAAGTTTTCCAAATATTTCCAAACTGAGTTTTCCTATTTTTTTTTTAATATTGCCTCCAAACCCACCCCCACCCACCCCTTTTTTTTTCTTTTTCCCTTGGACAAAATACTATCTTCCGTGGTTTGTAGTAGGTCGTAATAAATTAAATTTTAAGCAATGCTTTAACACGTATTTTCAAAATACGTGTTAAATTTCAAAAAAAAAAAAAGAAAAAAAATATGTCTTTCTGTAACTTGAAAGTTTATTTTTCTCCTGTTCAAACTCTTAAAGTGAGCTTACATCAAGAACACATCATAGCTCCTATCCTCAACATCAAACTGTGATACTACTGTCCCTTGATGAAACTGTTCCCCACTCAGAGGAAAAGATGACTGTCAAACAACTTGTGCCTGCTACATCTTCAGAATGAAAAGGCAAGACTGAGTCTGAGTCATGCTTAACCCTTTCAATATCCTTGTAAAACATTACATTGTTAGAGAATCACAGGAAAATATTAATAACAATCACATTTTTCTTCATTTGCTTTCAAATATAGTAGGTTTTAATAATATTTTAAAGTTTGGATACCACAATATTGGGAATATACTTCATTTTTACTTTGCAAATAGATAGTTCTTTTTCCTGGCAAGCAAATAGAGACATCTATGATCTTTCCAAAGCAAGAATCACTACTTCCTACAACAGATCTCTAGGAGAAAAGTGTACTTTTTACACCTGTAGGCTTTGTAAAAGGAAGCTAAAAACCGTCTTAGAAGAAAAGAATATACTAAATAGTCAAGCTTTATGCATTACAAATACAAGACAACAGTTCTAGTTCTCATTCACATATGTATATTTATTTGATACTCTTTAATTGCATCTGACCTTATAGAAAATAACAAGTTTCCTTTGTTTCCTTAGTTTGGTAGAGAAATGTCATGATATGAAGTCATAACTGTATCTACTTATATCAAGTAAGTAATGAATGTTGGCTGAACTAAAATAGTTGACATTATGAGGTTTACATCTTCAGAAGTATTTTAGACTACATTTTTCTATTGATTACTTGTTGGAAGTCATGCTTATTTCATCAAAAAAGACCTATCTCATCAGCTTATAGCTCTCTAAACAAATAATTTTCTCATTTTGTGACATTCTTGAGTCATGTAAACAATATCAGAAATAAAAGATCTCCCTTAATATTTTTTCACATAGTTTCCATTTTTCTCTGATTAAGTTTTTTTAATTCTTTAAAACAAATTTAAAGTTGCTTATTTATGGAAATAAAATGGTCAGTATGAAGGAGAGGATTTTCATACTACTCATGACAGTAGATGCTTCATCTTTCCACATCTCATCTTCGGCCAGTTAACTATCCAATTAAATAAAGTGTGAACATGCTATCCTCCAATCTGATGATAGACAGATAAAACAGAAATGTGCTAATACACTCAGAGTTATCTTCTACACATCAGTGCAGGAAATTAAAGATAAAACACTTGATTACACAGTCACCCATGTGGGTAAGTTATTGAATATGGCACATCAAGAGAAATGCCATATGGAAATCCATATGGCTCCATAGACAAGTACTAACAGATTAAGATTTGCTCTGTTTAAAAAATTAAAAGGAGAAGCATTTTCACTAGTAAAGAACCACCTCAAAGAAAAAGGGAAGGGAAGGGAAGGGAAGGGAAGGGAAGGGAAGGGAAGGGAAGGGAAGGGAAGGGAAGGGAAGGGAAGGGAAGGGAAGGGAAGGGAAGGGAAGGGAAGGGAAGGGAAGGGAAGGGAAGGGAAGGGAAGGGAAGGGAAGGGAAGGGAAGGGAAGGGAAGGGAAGGGAAGGGAAGGGAAGGGAAGGGAAGGGAAGGGAAGGGAAGGGAAGGGAAGGGAAGGGAAACACTGTATTGGTACATAATCACTTGTCAAAATTTCCCACATATGCTGCAAGTAATTTACTGTAATTCACATTTGCTTGCTCACTTAGTATCCTTCAGATCTTCTGACTATGCTCAAGAGTAATTGACAAAACAAACAAAAATAAGTGTTGTGTAGAACATAAAGAGCTAACTACATTGTTGAGAAATCTTTTCTTGCAGCACAGTCACACACTGAATTTTTCTGCTGTTGGAGACATCTTACTGCTTATAATGGCAGTATCCATCATATAGAGTGTGTTTGAAGCAGTCATTTTGGTTGGTATTAATCTCTGCTAATACTATTGTTAACTTTTGAACTAAAACCTCAAATCTTTTCTATAGTCAGTGACAGAAATAAACATTTTCAGAAGCTTACGCTAGAACTACCCCTGGAATTACATCTGATTTTGTTTTGGAGGAAATTAACAATTTTATTCCAGAACAGTATACAGGAGCAAGCTAACATTTATATGTTTAATCAGAGAAATAGAATCTGTGTTTAAAATGGAACATTATTTCACACTATAGACAGTATACCAATTCAATTAAATTTAGGTTTTTATAGCAATAATATAATACAGAAGAAAAAAAATAATTTTACCCTGTAGATAGATTTCCTTCTGTTTCAGCAACCTTTCCTTAGTCTGTGGCTTAAGGGTGGAAACCTGTGGAAATCATCTTGTTCGTTTTTTTCAGGGCAAGCTATCAGAGACTGTCATAAAAATGCCCACAGTCATCCTGGGCAATTCATACAGAGAAGCACTGAGACAGCCAGTGAGTGGTTGCTACCTCCTATCTGTAAATTGCTTTTGAATTCCACCACTGTCATCAGCCCAGTAGGATGTACAGTTTCTGCCTTCCATCTCCAGAGTCTGTGAAGATTTTTTTGTATGGCTACATTCCACCTTCATCATCTGTCACACATATAAAACTGTGAAACCATAGAATGATTCACGTTGGAAGGGACCATAAGCCACCTGATCAAATAAGGGAAAACGTCTAAGTTTTCTAGACATTGTCCAGTAGAGCTCTGAAAATCTCTGAGCGAGAAGACTACAAAACCTCTGGGGGAAAGTTGTCCCCGTGTCTGACCACTGTATGTTTTTGTTGTTGTTGTTTTCTTAATAGCAAGAGAAAATTTTCCTTGATGTAACTTGCATTCATTCTCCTCATCCTTTTGCTGTGCATCATTGAGAAAAAACTGGTTAGATCTGCTCTATCTATAAACATACATCCAACAGTAAAGGGCAATGTTAAGTTGACCCTTTAAGCATCTGTTCTCTGAAGAAAGCCTGCTCACACCGCCTCTCCTTGTAATACTGTGTACTCCAGCCACTTCTCAATCTGGTGGCTCTCCAATGGCTTGCTTCAGTTTTTTCAAAGTCTTTGTTGTACTAGGGAGCCTCGAAACTGGAAGAAATACTCCATTTAATTTATTTTAAATTGCTGGTTATGCTTTAGCAGTGAATCCAGGGAGGAAGTTGGCCATCTCTGCTGTGCTTGGAGGGAGTAATTGGACTAGATGACCTCATGAGGTCCCTTCTAATGTTAAGTATTTGACAATTCTATGATTTAAAATGTATACTGAATGATGTGGGGAGCAAAACAACTGTATCACAAACCCTGTCTCTCATGAGGCTAAGGACAGCAGTTGCATTCAGGACCAAATCACAAATTTGTGATGAGTGACACCTTCTACTTCTCAGGACAGGCCTAGGCAAACAACACATTTCTGACATGTCTGAGTTACGCAGACTATTGTTATTATTTAGTTCTCCAAATATATAACAATATAAACAAAATAAGGTAATTCTTGTAATACCCTTTCTCAACATCACTCTATGAGTACCTCAAAAAAGAAGACAAAATTGAATGGAAACACAGAGCTGCTCACTTGTGACGTTTATGAAAGTTAAACACTTTTAGCAATGATAATTGATAATACTTTAATATTGATTTTTCCAACATACGATAGATAACAGATATATAAAAAGAGTAATGCATGTAGGTCAGATACGAGAGGTCTGTAATATTTGTGCTCTGATTACCCATTATCTTTAGTTTTGAATGATAATTGCTTTTTAACTACTGCTCATAGTTTTAGTGTTCTTATTTGCTAAAATATTTTTAGATTATTATAAATATTGTTTTTAGAAAATGCTGAATGCCTTCAAAAATATGGTTTCAGTTCATAAATGTAGAGCTAGTATCAAGAAACAATATGCTGTTACTGCTATCCCTTACCAAGGAAGCAACACATATGTATAAAAAAACCCCCCAAATTAAACAAAAATCCTGAATGGTATTTTTGGTATCATTTTCATTCAGCCTATTGCTATAAATATTAAAGTCTTGTAATGCCATTGACTGAAAAAAATCAGGTTTATTCATTGAGAAATGAGTATTTTCTTCACTGAATGAAAAGATAATCAAGCAATTTGATATGGAACAGTAAGTCAAGGAGAGGAAAGGGTCAAGAATAGCAATCATTCAAACACAGTCCTTGTTTTTGTTGTTTCAGGAACATACAGTCAGTGTTGAAGAGTGAAAGGGGCATTTTTTGTGGAAAAGGAGTCAAATACTTTGTAGTGAACATGGATATTCATTGTATGTTTCCTTCATTTTGTGTTTTAGTTTTTCTTCTTACTTTACCTGCAGGGTGTAATACAAGATATTTAAGAGAAGGAAAGTTATCAAAAAAATATTCTATGAGTGTATGGCAAGCGTGGTATAGGGAGGGGTGGTGGGTGGGGACGAGTATGTTGTGCACCATAGTAATCTACCTAGGAAACTGGAGGAAAAACTACCAGAATGCTAAATTAAATGTTGGAGATGCAGTAAGACAATCCATTCCTCTGTGATAATAGTGCTGATAAACTAATAGAAAATACATAGTTTATTTACAAATAAACTGTGCAAATATGAACTGTGAGCATTTTGTAGAAAAAGGATGTATGAAAGGAAATGGTACATGTTACGAGAAGGAAAGCACTTAGGGACTTGCCTGAAACCAGAAGTCAACAGATTTTGATGTTGTCACCAGTGAGAACAAATTCAAGTCATTACAGCCTGATATAAACACCACTGAACCAAATGAGAAACTTTCCATTGACTTTGATTTACTTGGAACATCCAGGAGAAAAAAAAGAGAGACTTTCAAAAGATCAAAGGGCAATTAGGCATCTAACTCCTACTGAATACCAACAGCATGCACGCTGTCTTTAACTGTGGAAATGTTCCTTTAAAACAGAATTTTAAGTATTTCCCTACTGTTTAACAAAAATATTTATTACAGGAATGGTGACATAACTTCCCAAACCCCATGGCCACTGTATAACAAAATTACGTGTGGGTACTAAGTGAATAATAATAAAAAAAAGTGTTAGCACAATTATTCTGAATTCCTGAAAGCACATAGAAAGCAATATTGCCTTTCTTTTTATGGGAGGGGTAAAAGGTTTTGGTTTTAATATAAAAGTACACATGTACACACATATTTGCACTATATAGGGAAACTATCTCATTCTGTGAGTTATAGCTTCAGGATCAGGTCTAACATATTTGTTTGTAGGATTCTACATTCAATAAGAAGTCATAGAAGCCCCTGAAACCATAACAACCTCTGCATCATACTCCTTGTATACTAACTTTCAGCACAGACAGTTATGTTGAAGATACTCACAGACATGACAGTGTCTGTACTTTAGTCCTTAAAACCAAAATACTGTACCTGGTATTTTCAAATTTTCAGCAGTATTTTCTCTACACAATTTGATTATTCCTTTTTCCTATTTTATAGTCTTAAAAAAGATAAACATTTACATCAAAGAAAAATCAGTTAAGTGAAATAGAAGGACTGAGGGTCTGAAATAGATTTACAACAAAAAAAGGTGATGAAAATTGGGTGCTGTGTAGAACTCAGAGGTCTTTTGTCATGCTTCTACACTCTTTGGAAGAATTATAAAGCAATCTCTAGGTTTAAGTCCCCTAGATGCATGCCTATATATTTCAGTGTAAATAGAGCTTTCCCATGTTTCCCATGACTCTGAAATTCAACACTCCCTAAAAATTTGTTTTCCATGATCCTGAGTTTTTGGGGTTTGTTGTACTTCTGTCCTTTACAGTTTCAAGAGATATAACTTCGAACACGTGAAGACACTGTAAACTGATGAACTGTCTTTTGCCTGAGGGAAGTAGAAAAACAGAATAAAGCCTGAGATGTATGAATTGCCCCATTCATCTCATCTGAACCTTCAAGACTCCTTATTTTCAAAGAAGTGGAATTCACCACTTTTTTCTCAAGGATATTATTGTTTCCTAAAGATGACATCTAATGATACTGTTGTGAAATCAGTCATATATACATACATATAATGTATATATAAAATAAAAATCAATCCATACAGAGCTATTGCCACCTGTGTTTCTGGTATCAGGTCATGGATTCTTCTGCTTTCTTAGCTTTTGTGTGTAGCAGAAAATGCAGACTGTCCCTGAAAGTTAATTGGGGCTTGACCTTCAAGAAGAACTAAAAATAAATAGTGAAACATTTCTGAACTATTAAAAACAAACAAAGAAAAAAAAATATTTTTTCTACAAAGGTGGGAAAACAGGCAAAATAAGCATGGCCTCACATATCTTATCTTAATTTCCATAACATAATGATATTAATTATGAAATATTTTTTTAAAAAAAACAAGTTTACAGATCTTGCAGCCTAAATTAAATGAGATAAATCCAACATTTCCTGTTCTGTATGCTATACATACTTACATTTAATTCCCATACATCTTTAAAATTCCCGCTGTCAAACATAACTGCACACTAATTTCATGCTGATTAGCATTATAACTTAAGATTTATAGATGTGTGTTGTTTGCATTGGGATTAGGAACTTAGACTAAATTCAATGTACCAATTTGAAATTACAAATAAGTTTTCAGGTTCCTCTAACAAAATTTTTATAAACTCTTTCTTCAAAATCTGTACCCTTTTGTTTCTACAGAGCCCAGTGTTGAAGGTGGCCTTACTTTGAGTGCAGGGGTGGGTTAGGTGGCCTTCAGATGTTCCTCCCAATCTATACAATTCTATGATTTCTTGATTCTGATCATAACTCATATGTACATTGCAGGAAAAGTTTTGCAATTGTTTCAACATACTTTTTTTCCCCTCACATTGGCAAAAACTGTCAAAGCTGTCCATATTATGTATGATCTTTTTGTGCATTTTTTAATGCCAGTTCTTACTGCTACTATGCCTTTTTCAAGTATTTATCAAATGGTTGAGCTAAAAGACATTCAGTTATTTACTGTGTGTTAATCAATTTTATTGCTTCTAGATGGGTGCCTGAAAATGAAATAAAAAGTAGCAAAGAAAAACTTAAATGAATAGTGAAGAGTCTTTTAAATATTCGTAGCTTTGTCTTTTCACATGAAGAGTATTTTATAATGAAGGGCAGCAATTACTTCACATCTTTCCTGATAAAGGCTTCTTTGAAGTGATGTTCATGGCTGAATACTTCTTTCAGCATTGTCCACATCTGTTCTTCTCTTCCTTGAAGCCAAGAGTAGATTTCTGCTTTACTTACATAAAGTAGAATCAGAGCTGAATTCCTAAGATTACATCCCGAATCAAATTTTCTCAAAATCTAGATTTCAGCTTGGTATTTTTGCTTCAGAACAAATTTTTTATGAAAACTTATGTTTTCTGCACAGATTCAAAGTCTATTCATGTGTTACTTGAAAATGTAACTCAATATATTATTATTCACCCTATAAGATCTGCCATATAATTTAATTTCCTTTATCTTATGTAGAGAGAAAACAAATAAACAAAACCACACAAACAAACACACAAAAAATCCTAACCTAAACAACCAAAATCAGTTATTTTACTGCAAAACCACAGCGAATGACTATGAAGTAGAGGAAGATTGTAGCCCCTGAGCAATTCTTCTAAGGGTAAAATTTATTATTTTGCCTGTCATATTAAACTAATTTATATTTATTTGTAAAGGTGTAGTAACCATGTGTATAGTTCCTAGAGTATACTGGGAAGTTAAGAAACAAATAAAAGAAGATGTTTAGAAAATAACTAAGGAGGAAATCAATAATAAATGGAGTAGAATTGTTTTCAAGACGTATGAGTTTTTGGAGTTTAAAAAAAAAAAAGACACAAAAAACCCCCAACTGTATGAAACTTTTCCAAGAGATATGATAAAGATTTGTAGACATGAAGAATTACGGGTAAAATTTAAAATAGGAAAAACATTGAGGGGAAAAAAGAATGGCACCAGGAGAGAGGAGGTTAGACTTCAAGAATTAAAACTAGGTAAAGGTAACATAAAGACATGTAGAACATTTACTTGTGATTGAATTTGTTACACTCTATAGAATATATTATGGTTTTAAAATATAAGTTCGAATACAACAAGTGAAATTTAGCTTCAGCTTGAAGGCACCTAAGTTTAGGGGTCTAGATGCAGATGTATACATGTTAACTCTCCTTACATTTTTATTGTCATTATATTCAATGGAGACTCAATTCAGGTGAAAAGAATGTGTCACACATGACACTTGTGTATATTGGACATGCTTGCTGTTGAACATGAGCTACAGATTCCTATTTGGTCTCCATCTACCATATAAACACAGGTCTTCCATAGGTCCTCTCTCATATCTGCAAGCCCCTGAAGACGACTCAGACATAATAAGTCACCTGAAATGGCACTTCTTCCCTGTGTGAGGACTATTGAACGGAGTTAGGTAGGTGACTTCATGCATAAATCTACACTGAGCTGAGTAGGTGTACAGATTTCCATTATTGTCTTGACTATATAATTAACTGTCCTGGGACTTTTGATACGTCATCCACATGTAGGAATAAAAATTTAGGTCTCAATCTGGAGTTCAATCCAACCAGATTGCTTGAAGTATAGTTCACACACAAGCAGAAGACAGAAATCAAAGGCTTTTGAACTAGCACGGAAAACAAACAAACAAACAAATAGAAACATGCCACTAAATGACAAAGTCACTTCAGTAAGCTCTTAATTACATTAATATTTAAACACAATGAAGAATATGTGAGAGCAAAGTTGTTGACATACATCTCCTTGATTTCCCATAATATGAACACAGTGTGAAGGAGGGAGTGATGAAGCAGATTCTTTTTAAACAGGTTTTTCATCATACAAACAGTATTTGATAGTTTAATCAGACTCTTAAAGTGAAAAAGTTTAACTGCTTTTCATGTTGGTAACCTGTGGAGTACATTAACAGGAAGAACAGTGATTTTAGTGCAGTGGGTGTTCCTTGTGTAGGACTCCAGCTGCTGTGAAAGCTTAAGCCAGAAAAGCTATCCTGAAACTGGATTGCTTGATGACAGACTGTCAGAATGTATTAATGTTCTTAAGATAACAAGAAATGCTATGTGATAGGTAAAATTGCCTTGTGTTTCTAACTTGTGTGTCATTTTGAATGTTGTGATAGGAGATGCCTAATATCACCGTGATGTGCTTGATTCTGAAAACTGACTTACTAATTGCAGTAGTGACATTCTGTATCATGGGAAGGCAGTTTTCTTCTCTTAGTATTCCAGTTCTGCCTTAGCAGAAAGGTATTATTCTCATTCTTGGATTAGCCCAACATTTGTCAAAAGTAATATAAGCTCTTAGTTATTTTCAGAGCCAATTAAGAGATTAGCATCATAATAAATACCCAGTAACACCTACATCTTTTGTTTTAATTTCTTCTCAAATATTTTTCCCCACACCTCAATTTTCTGGAATTTACTTGCATGGAAATATATCACTAAGGAATACATATTATTATTCCTACCCACAATATGAAATACATCATATCAGGAAAACCTGTTCTCTTATGAGAAAAGTTCACTTGTTTCAAAAGTGTACATTGAAATTTGTCAGGTTGAAGAGGCTGCCCCAAGGGCAACCTTAATTAAAGCCAACAGAGAGGAAAAATTAAACAGTGAAAAATGCTTAGCTGATACTCATAGAACTTCAAGTTAAAACCAGAAATAATAAGAGTAGATGACTTTGAGGATAAATTAATGAGTATTTAATTACTCCATCCACCACATACTCCATCTTTCTATACACTTTCAAAATCCTGGTTTAGATAGATAGTTTTATCTGTTTCTGAGTAAAGTCTAGTTGCTGTCTTTCAGGTATATGCTCTTCCTTCATTTGCTCTTTAACCCTGTGAGTACTGCCAAACTTTTTCTACAATAGTAAAGTGTCTCAGTCAGAAAAGTCATCCCTCAGAGTATGAGTTGAATCTAGAGTATAGTTACTTAACTATATTTGTAAATGACAGAGAGCTGGGGAGAAAATTGTTTAATTAAATATTATTAATCTGTTAACTGACTTCCTGGCTGTTTTGGATGGCTGTTTTCTTCTAAGTAAGGGTGTTGCTTCTCCTTAGCAGCATGATGCTGGTATCCTGTACCTGTTGATCACAAGGCAAAGTTTACTTCACAGATTGTTTTTACTTTGCAATCTGGATATTGTTCAGGCTTGCTTTACAGTCAAAATAGACAAGAGTATACAGGAATGGATGTCCTTCTAGGGAGTTAAGCTATTTCTCAGGGTGGGGAAATTTTCTTCTGTCTTGGCGGAACCTAAAGGATGCACCCTAAATTCTTAAATGACTCATTAAAGATCTTAAAATAAGGTAGAATGGGTTTGTACTATCTTGACTCCATCTGATTACTGATCAGCCCCTTGTGTTCAGTGTAATCAAGCTCTCATTAGAAACATTAACTCTCCACATTGACACTGACAACCATTTTCGGTTCTCAAACTTTGTGTGGTGTTTTGTTTTTTCTTCTGTTTTGTTTTGTTGAGGGAAGTGTTGTTTCTTTCGTTTGGGGGTTACTTTTGCTATTGTTTTGGTTTGGATTTTAGTATACCCAGAATACTATGATGGCTACAAGTTTGTGCCAAGATTTACATTAGGACACTAACAACTGAATTTCATATAGTGTCTTTATGTCCATCCATAAAATACTATTAAAACCGGCATCACCATAATAATGATTTCCTTTTAGTAAGAGAAAATGACAATGTGGTCACTGTAGATTACTAAGAAGCTTTACTAACCATAGTTACATTAATTTACCTGAAGGATTGTTCTTCCTTTGTGTTCTCCCTTTCTCCCTTGCTTGATCCCTCCCTTCCTTCTTTCTTGCCTTCTTACCCTCCTTCCCTCCTTCCTATTATTGCAATCTATTATGCAGATTTTAAAATACTTAATGCTAATTATGATGTCCTGTAGTCTAGTTCACCAGGATGAAGAGATTAATATTTGAATATAATGCACTTTTGGTATGGTGTTAAAGCAACTTAGGCAGGTAACTGAATTGCCTTTCAATAGACATCCCCTTTCAGAGAAAAGAAAACAAAATATAAGTTCAGTGCACTCTGAAAGAAAAATACATCTTTGACTACTACTTATAAGTCTACACTGATCTTTGTCTTTTTGTTTTTTCTTCTTTTTATTCTTTCTATATATTTTTATTTTTGTAATGTCCCTTCCTTTCCAGTAGCAATAAATAGGAAAACAGCCTGGACTTCTGGAGGGGGTGAGTGGGAAGGCTGCTTGCTTAGGTTACTAGACAAACAAAAAGGAAAGTTCCCAGCTAATGTTTATTATGTTTTATTTATGCTTTCTATTTTTTCTAGCCTTTTTAAAAAATATTTTTAAAACTCTTTGTATGTGATGACCATTGGTTTGGTGATTTATTATCTCAATCAAGCAGCAAGTATCAGTCATAAGCTCTAAGCTGGTTTACTTTAGCCTCAATTGATGTAAAAAATATATCCCTATTAAAAACACCCCAACACGTCTGTATCAAAGTTTACATGAAACTCACACTTTTATGTATTATTGTATCTACTTAACCCAGGGATTCCAATGCACGCTTTTCTTTATGACATATAAATGTTTTGGATAAATAAAGATATTTTTTATTAATAAAAATTACAGAATCAATCTAACACTATTTTGGAATTTGGGTTTTGGTACATGAAGTTTGTCCACATATATTTTGAATTTTAGTTCAAAAGAAGAATCACAGATTCTTCCTAGTTCAAATTGTTTTCTGAAATGAAGCTGTTATCATTGTTCACAGTTTTGGTGCAAGGTTTGCTCCAGTAGCTTTTTGGGATGGAGGGGTGAAAAAGGAGGGCATCATCAACCAGTGATCAGCTCCTACAGGCATAAGAATTGATGGTGCAGAAAAGGTTGTATGCAGCAGTAGTGGAAACAGCTGCTGCCTGCTTGGGTTAAGGGACTTTTTTACAAACATGACAGGGACAACCTCCATTTACTACGATTAAATGTTCCAGTCTGGCCCTAATAAAACTCATGATTCAGACCAATAAGCATATTTAAAATTCAAATACATACAACTACAATTAGACTGTTAATAATTTTGGAACCCCTTTCACAATTTCATGCTGCAGCTCAAATAGTAACAGCCCATAAGAGTAATTATAGAGGCTTCTGTCTCAGGGATTTGAGTAAAACTGCTGCAGGGAAAGCCAATGAGCTTTTTGCATTCTCCATGTGTGTCTGTGGAAATCTTGTGATGCATACCTAAGACTTCCACATAAACACACATGCCAAGCGTGTTGTTGGTTGATTTTGTGAGATTTTATCCAGTAGTTCTTATACATGCAAGCATATTACTGATTGGTGTAGGTTATGCACAACTCAGACATATGTTCAAAGCTTTATGGAGTCAGACATGTATGTTTTAGCTTCTTAGGCAAAGAAGAAAAGAAAGCAACTATATGGTTTATCTAAAAAAAAAAACACCAGAAAAAGATAGCTTCATCTGTCCTCAATTAGTCTTATTCATTACTGTGAGTCAGAAAAAAATATTTTAAAGCACAGACTTCAAGAAAGTAGCCAACCTTTTCCACAGAAGCTGCTACAGAAAAAACAGAAGCAAGAAACTGTGATACCAAATAATCCAGGTAAATGAAAGGTAAATGAAAGGCTTTTTAGTTCCCCTAAGTTAGCTGAAGTTTAATTTCTGTACTTACATATGATGAAGCACAGTAGAACTAAAAAGTGCAAGTATGGGTGAGGAGTCATAACAGAGGCCTTTATGTAAAGAACTTGGCACTAATTTCCTGAAGAATCATGGAAAGTCATATTGAAAAAAGGAAAGTATCTAGTTTTGTTGTTGTAGCCCAAAAGTCATGTAGCTTGATTGTTTGACTAAAATATATCAATAAACCATGATATGCATACATTAGCATTTACAAATGTTGCAGTTAATTATTCTTTTTTTGTTGTTTTTCTTTTTGTGAGAAAACTGGGGCCTATATCCCTGAGTGTTTCTGTGTCTGCTGCGTATTCTTATAAGTAAAAAAGGAAAGAGATAAATAGCATTCAGTACCGAGATTCTAAACTTTTCTCTAGAATTCTAAACCCTCTAAACACATTCTCATGTCAGTGCTTTACAGTATCAAATTTCACAAATGTCTGAGTTGCATAAGCTTAAATAATAGAAAGAGTAATGATTTGCCGAACAATAAACTTGCTCTAATGAACATGGTAAATAGGCCACAATTAATTAACTAAAACAGCTTTTGATCTTACAGTCCAGACATTTTCCGTGTACACTGAGCATGAGTAACTGAAGTGGCATGCCAAAACTGTCTTAGTTCCTTGAGTTCCATAGTCTTTTTAATGTGCCAATTTTTATCTGTTTCTCATTTTTTATGATCATTACTGATACTGTTATACTAATGTTTAATATATGGCTAATATTTTTATCCTGGCAAGAATAAAAGAAAAGAAACGGAGATGTTCTATTCTTTTTTCTCATCTCTTCTTCCATCTTTTTTCTGCAGAAAGCTGTCATCAGATTAACCTCAATCATCATCTACTACATAATCATGTGCAATAAAACAAGAGCATTTGCACCAAATGAAAGAAATAAAAGACCAGCCCAGCCAAATCCAAACAGAAATGAAACCTGAATTACTTAGTGTTTCCCAGAACTGTATTAGGAGTACTCAGAATGCTTCACCCCATGGCTCAGCAGGATCTTCAAAACTCGAAATGCAGCCACAATGAGACATGGCCATAAGAAAAACAAGAGTCCTGAATAGTGACTTTTCTTTAGTTCCTTAAATTAAAAGACTGGCAAGACCATTCTCATGTCCAAGAAACTATATCTTCTTACAAGCTATATGGTGTTAGGTAAATCTCCTCATTCCGTTGTTTGTTTCCTCCACTTATTTGTTTCAGATTATGAGCAATATATTTTAAACAAGGCCTTGTTTTTACAAACACTATGATTAAAAGGAAAACAGATCCCTAAAGTATTGACACTTCTAGATATTACATAAATATTATTACTACTGCTATCCATAAGGACACAAACAGGTTACCCTACAGATTGCAAATAGTTGTAACCAGTTGCCTGTAACTGAGCATAAAACATGGTGTAATAATGTTGACAGGCCTGAGCAGTCAAAGTTTAGCAAGAAATATGGGCTTCAACTAAGTAAAAAGTATGGTGTGGATAATAAATACCTTATGAATTTTCAGTGATGGTTCTTTATGAAGTGTATGTTAGGAAATCATATGTAGTAGCTGTTAAAAACAAACAAAATTTCCAACCAGAACCTATAAAAAATAAATACAAGGCAAGATCTTCCTTGTGAGCTTTCCCATTTGATGGAAGTATTTGGCTGAAAATGCAAGAATGACCTGATGTATGAATAGCTGCAGCAGGAGCTGCAGAAAAACAGAAGCATTGCAAATATAAACACCATTAACAGCTTCAAGTATGGTACAAGATTTTGATCTCATTAAACAAAACCCAGTGCCATGAACAAAAAACCCCACCACCATCAACAAAAGTTTCAAAATAATGGGTCATAGAATATTACGTTATAATGATAGTTCTTAATTCAAATTATATAAAGTAAATTTTAAAATGGACTTTTAAAACTTATATAGGTAAATCCTATTAGGAATCCCTCATGTTTTTTGTCCATAGGAAGTTACACCGCTCAGGATTCATAGAAGATAGTAGCAAGATTTTTATCTCCATTATAAAAGAAAAACCTACATGTTCTAGATCAGCAAAGCAGAATAGCAGTCTAACATGAAATAAATTATTTTCTAGATTCTCATTTTCTGAATTGCATCAGTTCTCTGCATTAAATTCTTCCAATTTAAACATGTATTTACTGGACAAATGAGCATACCTGTGAAAAGAATAGAAAGATGATAAATTGAATTAAACCTCCCTAGTTAATTTAACATTTCAAGTAACCAAGCTTAACCTGTTTTTTTAAAAGCAGATGTCACTAATGCTGCCTTTGCAGTCTGCTCTTATTAGAATCCCAGAAGATCATAGTATTTATATAGCAAAGAACTATTAGCTGGCATGAATAACCTGGTGTGTTGCAGTGATTTAGGCAATAAGGTTGGGGTTTTTTTTTCCATATGAAAGCAAGTATTTGCCTCTGTAAGTATGTTTAGGTGGAACTGAATAATGGTCCAGCTGAAGGCACAAACATGAATTTATCAACTGATTACATTTGTTCCAGGTACAATATATTGCAGTTTCTTAAAGTTACATGAAAAACATGGAAATATATATTTCATCCAGGATTTCTTTTTTCCCAGATGACTACTCCCATGTCATATGTCACATTTCGTACTTGATCTGTAGCCCTATAATATTTGTATTGCTGCCCTATACAGTAACGGAAGTTCAAATATAAGAGAAAGCAGTACTGACTTTTTGAACTCTCCCTTGTAGTGAGCTAACCCAAAAGGTGATTAAAGCACAATTAATGTATGCGCTTAAGCAGAGATCAGGTTCTCTTCTACTCATCTCTGAGCTGTACTAGATAGTCAGTTCATACAGCTTACACCTATGTTTTATGAACAAGAAACAAAACATCACTTTAACAGCTTAAAGGGCACTGTACGTCAAAATGGATGCACTGATAACTGTTAGGTGACTTTTGGGATGAAATTACACTTCATAACTTGGGTGGTCAGACTAAATCTAAATTAATTGTTCACCTAGCATTGTGTAGTCACAATTAATTTAATATCATAATTTTTCTGGGACAAATTTCTGCATTTATGCATCTGGCAAAATACAGTGACATTTTCAAAATGTTACATTTATCTTAGTCACTACTATTAAAAAACTGTATAGTGCTATTTGAAAAATCAAAGAATAATCCTGGTCCAACCAAAGTCCACACGGTCTAACAGTCCATTATGAGCTTATTCAGATCGGTACGACCCAGTGGGAGCTGCATGAAGACTATTCAAAACAAGGTAATTCAGAATCAGAATGAGAACTTATCTTGTGCTAAAACTATGTGCAAAAGAATTAGATTTGGTGTTTGATTTGGTGTTTATTCATAGTTCAGGTTTGAAATTCACAGTCTACTATTCAGGAACAACACTGGGCCTCCTTACAAGTTGTTCTGTGTTGTTTATCTCATTATAAGACAACTGAAATGATAAAGATCTCTATGTTGTCATAAGATCCTTAGTATGAAATATCCCTTTTACTTCAAAATTGTACGCACTGCATAGGAAACTCAGTGAAGCTTGGACAGTGGTGTCAAGTATTGTCTTCATTGCCTGCAGTACTATAGCCTCTGACTGCTGACCTACTGCCATATTTTAGATTAGCTGCAATAGTAACATGGAAAGAGAAAAAAACCAGCATTTTTATTTTGGCCACAGCAGGATCATCAGTCTGCTGTAGTCAAGAGTTGTCAGTAAGAAGAGACATCTACATGGATACATACCAAACAGTCCGTATAGTATTTTCAAGTTTGCATAAGTTACCTATTTCACTTACTATAAACTGTAGACATAGAAAAATCTTGTTCTATAATGATCTGGTGTACCTGAATAGTTTTCCGAATTTGAATTCTATATCGTTTCATGTTATTGTTCTGTCATACTGAAATTTATGAAAACAAATATTTCCTGCAGAGTTTGTTGTGTAATCTCCAGCAGCAAGGTTTTCATTGTCATCAATAATAGAAATGGATGTGTTGGGTTTTGGTGTAAATGTTGTTTCTGCAGTTTCATCTCACTACTGTTGTTACTTTAACAGATATAGTGCATATATTTGTGGTGCTTTAAACTGTAGGGAATGATCTGTCAGTTCTCTAAAGACCAAATCAGAACATTCTATCTGAAATTACTTGTATGTACTATAATATTCAGGCCACAAATCTTTATCTGTTGGTTCTTCTGGCAGAAACTTGTACTGGTTCTCCCTTTTCTGATGCCCCAAGTTCTTGTGAAATATTTAAGATAAAAACTCTCCAGCCATTTCACCCAAAGTTCAGGGATTACCATTATCTTACATATCTGTAAAGATGAGGATCAATGTGTTTTCCTCTGATATAATGGGAGTTTTCCAATTCAGAAGCCTAAAAAGAAGATATTTATCATCACTTGATAACTCCGTGACTTCAACATTTATACTTAATTTTCTATGCACACTTGGAAATATTTCCTCATAGTCATTATCTTTCATATCGTGTTTCAACCATGGTGACAAGTCTTGTAAAGTTTGCAAATTTGTGTCCTTTGTCACTTTTTGCGTCATCTGGTACTACCAAGAAGAGCTGGCTTCATCATCTTTGTAAGCTGCCATTAAAATAGTTGTGAGAAACGTTTAGATTGCTCTATAGTCTTCTCATCATAAGATTAAACAAGTTCTCCTCCTTTAACCTCTTTTCAGAGGGCACGTGGTGTGCCTTCACCACTTTGACAGCAGTCTTTAGATCTTTAGCACTGGACCCAACACTCCAGATGTCTCTCAACAGTGCTGAAAAGAAGGGAAAGACCCCAACCTGACCTGTTAGCAACAACCTTCTTTCTAATGCTGTCTAGATTGTTGTTGGTCTTTGCTGCAAAGGGGCACTGCTGGCTCATGGTCAGCTTGTTGTTCATCCTCAAGTACTTTTCTGCAAAGATCCTTTCCAACTGGTCAGACCCAAACCTGTACAGTTTCATGGAGTTATTCCTCCCCAGATAAAGGATTTAGTATTTCCTTTTTTTGAACTCCATAAGGTCTCTGTTACACTATTTCTCCAACCTTTCACCCTTCCCTTGAATAGCAGCACAACCATCTGGTGTATCAGCCTCCACTCTGAGTTTCAATGTAGAGGAACTGTAGAGGAATGAAGGCAGGTTAATTAACATTGATAATATACAGCTATGGGCTTGCTTCAGGGGCGGTGGGTTGGCTGACGTGGATAATGTGCAGCTGTGGCTGGTTCCTGCTAGGTAGTTAAATAGTTCTAAAGACTGTATAAAGAGAGATCTGGAAGAAGGAGTGCTGCAGTTGTAGAAGCAGGAAGGTCTGGCTACTAAGAAGCATCATGGACAGTAGATGAGCTTTTGAAACCTTGTGGGGGGGTTGGTGGCCGTGTCAGGGCGAGGCATGGGAACTACTTATTGAAGATAACCTGGTATGTGATGGTAAAAGCATTGTTGCAGCTGGCTAGGCTTGAGAGTGCTGCAACAATTGGTGTCTCAAACTCACAACCTTCAGATTATGAGACTGAATGTAATGAGCAGTGACAGCTGTGATGGCTGTGAAGGGGGACATTTAAAGTTTTGAGTGGTGATGGCAGTCCCCAGTGTAGCCCAGACAGATGTGGATAGCCTGTGATCTGGATAATGTTGAGCTAGGGGAGAGCCTGGGGATCCAGATCAGACACCAGTAGAAGTGAGCTGTTGGGACCAAAGAGAAGGAAGCTTACTGCTGTGGAGCTAAGAGACTGAGGGTAATGGGTGGTAGTGGTGGAGTGTGCAGTAAGACATGGCAGTGGCCCATGATGGTGGGTCCAGAGTGGGTCTGGCTAGACAGAAGTGATGGCTGTGCCAGGGAAAAGCAGGAGCAGTGTGGTGCCATGGGCAGCTGCTGCTTGGCCTGGTGGTACTCTTGCCAGAATTCATGTGCTCGTTGAAGGTTTCTCCCCTCGTAGAAGAAGTGGGTGACCACAAGGATGTTAAGAAGCTTTTCAGGATGTGGAATGATGTGTTAGTGATGTATTCCAAATCTGCTGCTGAAAGGTCATTCAGGTTGCTGTTTGGTGTGGCCCAGGAGGTGAAAGGATGAGGTATTACAAGCTTATCGGACCCTCCCTCTGAAGAAAACAAAATTCCACATGTGAAAAAAGGTGATCAACCCCCAGATGCTGGAGAGCCCAAGATAAAAGTGAAGAAGGAATATGTGTATGAGTTCAGGGACAAGTTATGTATACTGTATGAAAAGTTTATTTGTGAAAAGGTTGTGATGATGATTGTAAAATACATAAGGTATGAAATGTTAAGAAAAAGGGAGGAATAGTAGAGGAATGAAGGCAGGTTAATTAATTAACATTGATAATATATTACTCTGGGCTTGCTTCAGGGGTGGTGGGTTGGCTGACATGGATAATGTGCAGCTGTGGCTGGTTCCTGCTAAATAGTTAAATAGCTCTAAGGACTGTATGAAGAGAGACCTGGAAGAAGCAGAGGGAGGAGAGAGAGTGCACTCTGGATGTAGGAGAGACAAGGAAAGGGCCCAGGAAAATCAAAGAGAAGCAGGGGGCCTGGATGAGGAGAGGCTGGATGGAAGATGAGCCTGGAGAAGGAAGATTCTGGATGCAGCAGAGCCAAGAAGCAGGGTAGACTGGCCTGAAGAGGATGAAGAAACAGCACAGACAGTAGATGAACTTTTGAAACCTTGTGGAGGGATTGTTGGTTGTGCCGTGGCAAAGCATGGAAACTACTTATTGAAGTTAACCTGATATGTGCTGGTAAAAGTCTTGTTGCAGCCGGCTAAGTTTTGATAGTGCTATGACATTTCAGATTACCTGAAAACCCAGTGGGAGTACACTCTAACCCATCATCCCGTTCATTAATGAACATGTTACACAGTACTGACCCCCATATTGACACCTAGACCTCTGATTAGATGTCATGACACTGAGCACCACCCTCTGGGCCTGGGCATTCAGTCAATTTTCAACCCACCTTGTTGTCTAGATATCCAGATCATACAGCAAGATCTTGTCACAAAGTTCTTATGGGAGTCAGTGACAAAGACTTCTCCTAAAAGTTACAGTGTTTAAGTAAAATTTCTTCCAGAAAATGCGTTATTTTGTGTTCTTTCTGATATAGCAAGTGGCCTGCGGGCAATACATTGATCTGATATTCATCAGACTTGTGGATCACCAAGCCTGATGATTCTAACTCTATGCTGTATATCAGCATTAGAAATTATTTATAATTATGATTCTTATCTAGAAGAAAGCATAGTGTACCTTGATTGACAAGCTCTGTTCTTATATTTGTTTCAGACATATTACAGATATAATTCCAGAATATGTGTGCTGTAAATGTTTTTTATTATCTATAAAGAGAGTTATGATGATAGTAAGAGGGTAGAATTTTTAAAATCCTCTAACAATTACAAAGAGTTAGGCATCCTTCTTTTAACCTTACCATATCTCTTTTCACTTATCTCGTTTATCTATAAAATCCTCAATGATATTATGTCTCTTTTGATGATGTTCATCAGAGATAGTCCAATAAATGAAAGAACTCTTAAACACTGGTGAAATGTGCTGCAGTTTTAATATGGCATTTCAGCCATTGGATGAAATCTTCACAACTCCTATTTGAATACATATAGACAGATTTGGAAATCTTCAGCTGGTCGCATGTAACACATCAAAAGCTGTTGCTGGTAGAGCAGATAGATTGCTGTTCAACAACACCTATCATGCATAGTTAGGTTTCCATACAGTGAAGTCATGCCCTGGAACATACTGGAAACAGGAGCCAGATGAATTTCCAAAATTATAGGTACATAAACAACTACCTAAGGCTAATAATATTACCACAACTGGAATGAAACAATTGGATCATTTTTTATCGTCTTCATTTCCACTGGAGATGAATGCTAACATATGACACACTAGTTACTCTTCCAAAGAGAATTCTCCTTGTACCAACACATTTTTACAAAGCTGCATTAAAAAAGCCATGTACCAGTCATTATTCCTCATGGTACACCCACACTGAAAAGTATCTATTTTGGAGAAAGTGAAGCTTCAGATTCTTTTGGTTTCTACTTTTTTTTTTCAAACTATGTATGACTTATAACAGCACTTATCTTCTAAAGACAAACCACTTCCCTAACTCTTGTATTGTTTTTGTAAAGGGAGTAATCTCTCTGTATTCCTTCCATTGCAGAGGTTGTAGTCCTTAGGTTTTGCACAAAGCTTTGATCCTCTGGAATAGAAGGTTCTTTAATATCAGTAGATATTTTTTTATTGGTTTTTTTTCGTTTTCCACAGAAAATAGTATTGCTGATAATAAGACTTACATAAAAACCAGGACAGAAGAAAGCTGTTTATTTCCCCATTCCCCATTCTGAAGTAGAGTCAGTTTTATTTTAGTTTGGTTTAATTGATTTGGTTTTGGACTTACATATGCAATCTAATGAAAATACATGGTCAGTTGTGGGCAGTTTTCACAGGTTGATAAACAGTTCTGCGCATGATAAAACTATGTAACCCCTATGCAAACTATGCCATTAGCTCCACTAAAGGTTAGATTCAAACCCATCAAAAGGCAGCCATCTGTGTTGTTAGCCCATTTCTGTTTTTATTTTCAAGGCCACTGATAGCATCTTTTGATGGTATATTGGAAATTCTTCAGCAGATGGTTCCTAATGTTGTTTTCTTATGTATAGGTTCCTGGCAATCTCAACACATTTTTATCACACATGATATACAGTATAGAAATGGTTTATTAAAAGATTATGGGTATGTGTATTTGTAGATGTATACATACTTATGTATATATGTGTTATTATTTATCTTTTTGTAATAATTTGTCATTAAAATCTATCTAATTATGGCAATATTATTAGCATGGGTTTTCCTTGGTTCTTTTCAAGTTATGGAAATCTGTGGGGATAAAAGTAGTACTTTTCCAAGGACTCTCTATGTTTAGGACTAGTGGTCACATGGAACTAAAATAATGGTTAAATATTGAATCTCAAAATTGCAAAACATGGACCAGTGAGTTTCAGATGTCAAATTTTACAAAGGACCTACAACGTCAAAAAGAATTTTTCTACTTCAGTGTTATCTTTTGACATGTGGAGGATTCAATGTGAATTGTTACTGAATGACAAACAGAAGATGAATCCATCCAATCCCCTAGCCACTGTAGTCATATGCCAAGTGTCATTTTTTGAGGATAAGGACAGAGGTCTCAAAGCAAGATGCTGACAAAGAGAAATGTTGTACAAAGGATCTAACATGTTAATATTCCCCTAAGTGCGAATATTACACAGGCCAAAAGAAGAACCATGACATATGCTACTCCTGGGACAGGCCTCAACCCTTGCCGACTCTCTTGGAAATCCTGATCAGAATAAAATAGAAGCAAGTTTTGTATCATCATCAAAACCAGATCTGCCATATAAGCAAATCACCTTTTTATTTTCCTATCTCTGGTGCTAAGCAGGAATTTGGGGATTGTTAGTCAGGATATGTGATACATGAGAAAATTCAAGTGGAATTTGAGCAACAATATAACATTCATGACAATGCCCAAAGGGCCCTTAACAACTAAATTAAGTAAAATAAATAAAGATATAAGTAAAATAAGTATGGCACCACATACTTAATTCACTAAAATAAAAATGTGCAAATGACGATTCCAGTCTCTGAAATTCTCAGTCTCTGCTGAATGTTTTGTTGTTTTATGCATCTGCATTGGCAGATAACCTCAGTGTTCCCTGACTTTCAAGCAGTCCACACACCACGGAGACTTCAGGTGTAGATGCCAGAGTGCCTAGATGGCAGTCTACATGGGAACCTTCTTTGGTGTCATAAATCTTGGAGGATCAGCTCCAAGCAGCCTAGAAGGTAACATGTCCTGACAAACCAAACCGCACCAAAGCAAAGCAAAGCAAACCAAACCAAACCAAACACAACCCCAACCCCAACCAACCTAACCCAACCCAACCCAACCCAACCCAACCCAACCCAACCCAACCCAAACCAAACCAAACCAAACCAAACCAAACCAAACCAAACCAAACCAAACCAAACCAAACCAAACCAAACCAAACCAAACCATCATTGTTCTATCAAAACAACCATGCCTTTCTCCCTATTGGTTGGAACTGTATTTACAGAGTCAATAATACAGATGGTATATAAAAATCAGAAATCAGCATCCAGCAGTTTATTCATTTCCAGTTCTAAGGATGTAATTTTGTTCTCCATTCTGGACATTTACTTTGAAAGATCATCAGTATGTCTTATGAATAAATCCCTTTGCCTCTCTTTAGACTGAACTGTTAAAGGAAGGAGAGAACCAAAATATTCTCTTAGTAAGAGTTATAAGGATATCAGCAAGTAGTGAAGCATAACAGAAGCAGATGCCTTGGGCAAAACAAATCATCCTGAGAACCCAATATCTGCACTATATACTGTTTGGGTGCTTTACTTCAAACTAGCTCTTGTCTGGTCCCCTGGACTGAATACCATCCTGGAGTGGGAGCATCTTGAGCTCATGAAATGCAGCTTTGAGTTTATTTTTACCTGGATGGATTAAATGTGAATTCTCTAGAAAAAGAACCTAGAGTGCGGGAAGTGGATATTATCAGGAGATTTACTGCAGAAGTATTCCTTTGATCCATAGTAAAATACTGATGTAGATGTACAGACAGGAAATTTCTTCTTTGGTTACAGTGACACATTCAAGTAGTGGTCAAAATACATGTTATATTAACAATATGGTTGTTTTGTGGTTGTTTCCTCCCCCCACCCCCCCCACCCCCACCCCCACACCCCACTATATAAAGTGATGAAGCCTATTCAATGGTTTATTTTATTTTTTAAAAAATAAGATACTTTTATAAGCTGTCACTCAAATCATCTTTTTTTTGTGTGTGTGCTATGAACACTTTGTTGGTTTTAGATAAAATTATTTCTCATTTGAAAGAATCCAGATATGAGAAAAAGAAAAAGACACATGATTTAACCTTAAACAAAAAAAATCTACCATTATGTGTTGGTTCAAGCTTGGCAGACAGCTAAATGCCCACCTAGCTGCTCATTTGCTCCCCCACACCCCTGGGGGGATGGGGAGGAAAAATTGGAAGAACAGGAGCGAGGAATGTCATGGATAAAGAAGAAGACAGGGAGATAGCTTATCAATTACTATTGTGGGCAAGAAACTTGACTTGAGGAAAGTTAATTTATTGCCAAGTAAAATAAATATTTAATTATTGATTGGGGTAATGGGAAACAAAAAGTCAAACAATAAAAGAATATCTTTCCCTCTCTTCTTTCCCAGGCTCAACTTCATTCCAGCTCTTCAGACTTCTTTTCCCACCTCAAGTGGTGCAGGGGGATTGGGTGGTGGTGGTATTACAGTCAGTACACAGATGTTTATTTTGCTGCTCCTCCCCTCCTCATACCCCTTTCCATTCCTCCACTATGATCTCTTCAATGGGCTTCAGTACCCAGAGCACCTCCTCCTTCTCCTGGAACTAGCTGTGTCCAGAACACGGCAGCCCTGATCTCTTCTCACAGAGGCCATCCCTGCAGCCCCCTCCACTACCAACACCTGGGAATGTCCATCCAATACACATGAATATACTCTTCTCCTTTTATCTCTAAAAGGTCCATGTTAGAGAACTAGCATCAATTGCCTCCTACCCTTTTCAAGTCTTGTTAAAAGACGTAACATAGAAAAATAAGGGAGAAGAAATGGTTATGCTGTACTCCACACTAGTCTGGACTGAGCTGGAATTCCACATGCAGGGTTTTTTTGGTTGGGTTTTGTGGGTTTTTTGTTTGTTTGTTTGTTTGTTGGTTTGTTTGTTTGTTTTGGGGGGAGATAATTGCAGACAGTTCACATATAGTTGTCCTTGAATCAAAAAAGCTGTATTTTAAGGAAGACAGGGACCAATTACTCCCCTTGGCCAGTAAGAGCAGAAAGAGAAGTAATGGGCTCCAGTTGCAGAAGAGAATTTTGGCTTAAATATTGAGAAAAAAAAAACTTAAAAGTGAAGCTAATAGTCAGGGAAAAGGCTGAATTGCAGGGGGCGAAATGGAATTGGTCTTGGTAGAGATACTCAGGGTTAGGGTTTGACACCCAATCACACACAGTGTCTTAGGGGTCCTCAAATCAAACTTGCTGGACTGCAGTACTTTTGACTAAATGAACCTTCTAGCCCAAATGACTGCTGTATGTGATTCCATGCCTTGTGAAAGGAAAACATTCTGTCATTTCCAAAAAAAACTTTTTGGTTTTGCAAAAGTGTTATGTCTGTACACTGGGTGAGAGATTTGGAAAAAGCAGGTGGTGCAATCCTGGTATGTCTTTTTACTTTCATGAAGTCTTTGCCTTGATGCACATTCTAGGCCAGGATGTTGCTTGAATTCTTTATTTGTTATTAATTCATGAGTATGTAGGGTTCTAGACACAAAGTGGTGAATAAAGCTTTCTATTTAACTATAGGATGGAAACAGCAAGAACTGACAATTTTCTTATATTGTCTCATCAATTTATTACTTTCCCAACTGAGAAGGTAGGAGGAAAGGTAAGTCTCCATACTCAGCCAGCTTCCTACTGGGGATACATGCAGATAACTTTTACTTGTCATGGCATGCAGTCTACCACTTCTTCTAAAGCCATGTTATCAACCATTTTCTTATCATTATTGTCTTTTTTCCCCTAAGGATAGGAAGAATAAATGATATTAAAATACCGTATGATTTTGCATATAAACACCTGTGTTCTGAAATGAGATCCACATATATATTTGACCAAAAAATCCCATAAGAATCATCCCGTAGTCATTAGGGGTATGTGTTCACACAGAAATAAATCTACAAAGGTATTATTAAACACAGTCTTACACACAATTTCTGTTTTCTCTATGTGTAACTCAGTGAAACCACATTAAATAGGCTGACTAGTACATACAAGCCTCAAGCGAAAGCTGGCATCAAGCCCTTGAATGTTTTTGTTTTGTGTGATTCAGAATCCAAACCCCAATATAGATGCATGGGTAGTTAAATTACACTGATGTAAATCAGTTGTTTTCAATGGAGTTACTCTTTAATTTATTGCTTATTTACATTTATTCTCACAATAAAGACATCCTTTCTGAAGATGATACTTGTATCTGATGAGGTAAACCAGAACCCCATAACTGCACACACCTGAATTGATTCTTGCAGCATGAAGCAGTCTCTGTTAAAATATACACCTCAGTTTTTGAGTTATATTTTGTTTCTGACATCTGGTCCACACAGTCTGACATTTATTGGATCATTTTATTTTATGTCATATGTGTTAACTTTTTCAGTTACTACCTTTATGTTCTATTACTTTGTTTTCCTTATTTCCCCAGCTTTTTCCTTTCATACTTAGGTATTGATGCAGTTTCACCCCAGTTTGCCACTCCAGATATTGTCCATCTTGCAGGAATTCCCTCAGTGCTCCCTGAGGCACATAATTGTCTCTGTCAGCTTGCCTCACAGACCCAGAACAACTTAACATTTCAGAAGCTGGTCTCAACAAATACTTATCTCCCAACCCTTACCTCCCAACCCTTCATTTTCATGACAGACCTGGAGTATGCTGAAGTACATTCTGTTGTTTTCTACTTATTCATCATTCTCTGCATGGTCAGAGAGTAAACTGGCTTGTTAGATTATGCTTCGCACCATCAAAAGCTAGAGAAAAATATAAATTTATTTCTTTGTATGGACATCTTTGGCAAGTTACAATCATATAAATCAAGTCCAAATGAGAGCTTGAATTTCTACTGCAGTTTCCCTAGGCATGACAAATATGTTTGTTTTTCATACAAAGACCCATTTTACCTTCACATGTATTTCCAACACTACTATTTCTCTTCCATTAGTTTCTATGCCTACTCTGCTACTTGTAAGGCCATGTGATAGTAAAATTGCCAAAAATGGTGTCTTTCACTCTGTGTAGGCAATATTGGTATTTCCTACCAATGATATAATGATAGTTATTTGGTTCTGTCTCTAAAGATAATCTACTGTTGCCGTACAAAATAAAAGATTACATGAAATTGGTATTATCCACCTCATATTCTGAATGTTTTCCTTGCTTCACCATTTCCCCTAATAGTGGGTATATGATTTTTAATAACTAAGAAACACTACACTATTGTGTCATGTACTTGGCATAGTAACTATCTGTTAAACAGTTTGTGGTATAATGGGTATAAAGTAAACTGTCATGTTTTGTTCAGCTCTGAAACTACAATAAAAACAGTAGCCAAAGGGTTAAGCTGAAAATCAACTGTAAGGAGAAAGGAAGGGAAAGAAAGGAAAAAGAAACTTGGGAAGAATCTGGGATAAATCTGTTAGAGTTCTTCATAGACATGCTGAAATGGTGGTGTTTTTGTTGGGTTTTTTCCCCTCTCAGTGCAGCCTAATCTTTGCTTTTGGAACCTAAGAATTAACAGTTATATTTTTTCTGGATTTCTTCTTTTTCTTATTCTTTTAAAAGCCTGTTACTAATTTTTACCCAAAGATTAATAACACTTGAATTCATATACATAACTTGTCCTGTAATCTTGTTCATTACAAGATATTTCTACTCAACAGTTGTCTAACAGTCTATCAACCAGGGAAATTTAGGTTTCTTTTTAAATTGCTATTTTATATGAAGACTAGTGAAAAAGGATTCAGCTAGTCAGAAAGAGACAGTTACTATCAATTGTTTGCACTGAAAAGGCAGATTTGTTTGATGTATTTTTTGTTCAAGTCTAAAGTGAACATGTCAATTGTGACTAAACAGCTAACACTGGTAGGTCCAGTAAAAAAACAGAAAAGAGTTTAGATTTCTATATAAGACAAGAAGGCTAGCAAGAACAAATAAGTGAAGTTACTTGAACTAAAACAAAGTTTTGAGTTATGATGTGGGAGGAAGCTTTGTCTCTCCATTGATGGAGCTTTAGGGCCATACCTATAGTATTGGAAGAAACAATGCCTATAAACATTCCTGATACTAATGTCAACACAGGATGACCTGTGTCCTTAATATTGCATTCCTTGATCCTCCAAACATAGTGGTCACATCTAAAATACCTGTTAGAATTTATCTCTGTGCTAACACATGAAATATGTGCAGAACTTGTTTAGGAGAGTTAACATTTACTTGGCCCAAAAAGCTTATCAGAGATCATTCTATCAACTAACAGTAGAGAGACCTGAGCTTAGTACATGAGAAAGCTCCCTGGCTAATATATAGCTTATTGGTACTTAAGTTTCTTTAATGTGCTATCTGCACACGCGATTTCTTGCATTTTACCTATAAAACCTTGTATTCCTGGAATCCTGCATCTAATTTCTCTCAGAATTAAGAGAATATGAAATTATTTTTTTTTCATAAAGACCGAAGGAGTTTCCATTGCTGCTTCATATATCTACAGTCATTCTTTATTATCTATGCTACCTACTTAGTATAAACTCCTTGTTTCTATTTGTCAAAGCACATCCAAAGTGCCATCAGCCAACAGAAGGCCATAGTAACCAGATTATGGATTAGTTTGGACTAACTGATTAGTTACCTGGTCTGCGTCTGGCCCTTGCCCTCAGGATGATTCTGTCCAGTGTACAGGGTATCTTGGAAACAATGGGAAAAACTGATTAATATTTCTTAACATCCAAACATATCCACTTATCCTGTCTCCTACAATCCAACACAGACTCACTCTTGCTGTTTCTTTGAAAGTGCTGTTTATGGGAATAGGATGTGACGCTTTGCAGAAGTTGCATTATGCCTACACCCTTATTTCTGGGGATTCACAGTGGCTGAATTCGTGTTGCCATTATGCAGTAACTCTCTTCCTTGTGTGGCCTTCATTCAGCAGTAGCCTGACTCTGGTGTCACCTTGAGACTGCACGTTTGGTTGCTATTCCTGATGCTGCTATTTCCTATGGCTCCTTGTTTGAGGTTGGGAGAAGATGTATGTGTAAAGGAGAAGAGGTGGTAAAGAAAGGTTCATTGGGAGATTCAGTAAACCTAGCCATGGAAAATTTAGGTATCAGCAATAATTGGTGCTTGCAAGGTTGAAAGGAGGTTGGAAGCTGGAATTTTGATATACAGTTTGTACTTGAAGACTGGTCGAGTACCATGTCCTAAATTCTTGTTCCAAATGCTGCTGAGGTCAGTATAAAGATTACCATTGAATTCAAGTAAATTTTATTCCCAACTTTAAAAGTAGTATAGCTGTTTCCTTACTTGATCAGTATTGAGTTAGTGCTTCACACGGTGAAGTGTAGTGCATCTTTCTGCAGTGTCCTAAACATAACACTAATTGCATTATAGCAGATATAATAGGTAATGCAAAAGAGGCTGAAATGCTTTCCTCCCATCCCTGCCATGTTTTTTTATTTTATTTGAGACTTCATGAAAAAGGTCGATTTTAACAAGAGCCAGTAAACATACCTCAACGTAACTAAAAATAACATGTAGGTATAGACATGGGCAAGAATGGAGACAAATAACAGTTTAAAGACTATTTAGCTAGAGCTAGAAATATTTATAACAGCAGGGCTTGAAGAAATTTATACTAGAGCAATTGCAGGACTTCTCATCATTACCTCTCAGCTGCTACTTTGAATCTTTGAGAAGTAAGTTTAAGTGTTAGGGGACTAGTGAATGATACTCCTCAGTCAAACCAGCTTTCAATAAAAGGGAAAAAAGGGACCTGTGAAAATCTGTGCTAATGAACATAAAACCAACACATAGAAAGATGTTGCTAGCTAATAAACAAGTGTGTAAGTACAAAGAATAGAATAGTGAAATAAGAATCAGAGATTACAGATTTGTCAACAGAAAACTGTGTAGAACTACTTGAATCCCATTTTTGGAATGATGAGAAGAATGGGGTAGAGCTGATAGAAATCCACAGTAATCTTTATTTAGTAAAAGTCGTTGACATGAACTTATACACAAAGCAGAGAAATGTGTTCTAGATGCAATGATTGTAAAGTGGATGCAGAGCCAGTTGAAAATAAATAAATACATAAATATTTTTTTTTAAAAAGCCACTTCATGAATAGCTATCTTTTCAAACTGGAAAAAATATTTCAATTGAGGTCTCCTAGGGCATACCTCCACTGCACAATGCCTTACTTTATTACAGATAGCTAAGGTAATGCAACACTATTTAAAGGCATTTTCAGGAATGCAGCCTCCCCAGTGCTGGTTACTTGCTTTACAGATACACATGTTCTGATTTTGAATATAAGTTACTCAAAGCTAATAGCAGTATGTCTGTCTAGCACTGCACTACACTGAATATACAATAAACCTGCCCTGGAAAAAAAATATTATTTATTATTTACATTAATGTCTTGTATGATGAAACAGAAAAAAAAAAAAAAAAAACAACACTTAAATACATGTCCTGTCACCGATCTAGACAGGATTATAAAATATATAAAGAATAAGATTAGAGCTTAGAATGATCATGACGAATTGCAAAAATGGGCTGAAACTGATGAGTCAATTCAACATAAAAGTAGAAGAAATACCACATTAAAAATAAATCAAATGTGGAAATCTAAAATTGAGATATAGATGAATTAAGATGAGCTTGAATAAATACATGAGGTTAATCAAAAACTCAAATCTTATTTTGAAGTATACTAAGAAAATGGCTGTAAACAAGGAAGCGGACTATTTCCTCACCCTTAAAAATAATAAATCCTTAAAACAATACCTGGGAATTATTTGTAATCACCATAAGGTCTCTTTCTTAAAGAGTATCCATTGGCCTCAGAAACTATTTTCTGTTCTTCTATAATAAAGAAAACATAGGTGCTCCAAATTGCATGTCTGGGGTATGTGAAAAGTAAATCTTTTAATAGTCTCATTTTGTTTTGGATCCCTTTAAAAAAAAAAAAATTCACAAAACCAACTCACTTTAAATGATTGAAGAAAACACACATGGGACTTAGATGCTGTGCTAAAAGAATACACAACTTATCAGCTTATAAAATGAGATCTATTAAAAAAAGATGAAAGAGACTGGAATTGTTTGATCTAGAGAACTGAAGGCTGGTTTAGACCATAATACCAGTTTTCAAATGCATGAAGGATAGCTACTGAAGGGACAGCAACTAGGTTTTTTTCCAGATCATTGAAGAGCAGGACAGAAAAATGACGTATTTAATTTGCACTCAAGCAGGTTTCCATGAAACACTGAATTATCTTATTCTGGAATCCAGGCATATAAAACTGACAGAGCAATTTATTATTCAGCACAGAAAGAAAAGTTTAACAAAATCTTGTCCATTCATTTCTGCTGGACTCCTTGTAAAATAAAGTGGGACTGTAAAATGAGTGTTATGTATCAGTCTAGTCTCAGTTGAGCTACTGGCTTTACTGAGAAGTGTCTCTAAAATTATCCCAATTACATGGTAGAAGTGTGTATTTTTCCCTGGGTCAAATCCCCAGTAATCTTGCAGGTTTAGTAGAAATGTCAAAGAAATAAAATTCAAATTAAAAAAAAACAATCATTTTGTGAAATCCAAATGCAATTTGAAGCAGAAGTTCAAAATACACTTCAGAAAATCAAAAGGTACTAGATAGTTTAATGCAGTCTCATACTGGGATAAAAATAAAAGGAAAATACAAAGGGATTCTCATCCCTTTGATATGAGAGAAATATAAATTTGAAAAAAAATAACATACACATTTTCATGTAACAAATATAACAGTAAATTACATACCACCACTGCGATACCCCACACAGGCAAAATTACCTGTGCTGTTGCACAAAGAATAATATATTTCTCAGTTTTTCCTTATAAAAGAATGGAAATATTTGTTCAAACTATCTTTTTCATCTCTTTCTCTCCTTCTGTCACTGCCTGTTTTTCTTATTCTTTTCTTCTTCAATCCCTGCCTGTCCATACTGAACTCTTCCAAGCACTAAAAAAAATATGTAAACTGATAAATCTGTAATCCAGTTCCTAGCACACAAAGATTTTCTGATCAGGCTTATGTTTGGCACAAGGTAAGTCCAAAACAAAAGAGGAGAAAAAAAGATGGCTTAGTGTCCTGAGTTCTTACTTCTGAATCCCAAATTGTTATGACTTCTTATTGTCACAACACAAAGTAGTCCTTAAGAAATCTGGCAATCTAATGAAGCTTACACACCAGTATTGCAGTACACATTGATCTGATGATAAGAAGGGCCAATGTGTCATGTATGATATATAAAATGTAATGTGGTTAGTTTATTTTTTCAGTCTGCTTTTCTGAAGCAATTATATTTGCCCTCCACCAGTGTATTCTGCCCACCAGTGCAGATCATCTTGATGCTTCCCATCCAGCTTCAGCATTTACCTATGCAAGTACAACTCTTTCCTAAAACGAGTCATTACCACAGCAGAGACATTAATGAAGTCTATATAGAAACTCATAGTAAATGGCTGTTAATTTAAGGAAGCAGAGATCAAACTATGTTCCTCTTTTTATTGATACTTTCTCAGCCAAAATCATGATAAATCATGATTGTTAATAAGTATTGCCATTTGTTAACTATTAAGTGTTCAAGTCCCATATGAGATGAAAAAATTGCTTCAATTATCAGAATATGTATGTGTTTTCTGAGATTAGCAGACAGAGCAGATTGGTGTCACCCAGTCACAGGAACTAGAAGCATTGGTCATTTCATTCCTAGTGATACATCCAGTTGTCAAGGCTATCGTTTGAAAACCTGTGCTTTCAGTAGGGGGATTATTTTATTTTTTTAAAATTGTTTGATCTGTAACCAGGGATTTTGAAAGCATTTCAAAGTAGCAGAATGCGTAGCAGAGGAGGTCATCCCCCATGCTTGTGAAACTGAAGTTATTTGTGGTGACAGCACTAAATTATCATCTCCACAGTGATGGCATGGAGTGCTTGTGGCTGAGCCAGGGGCTGAAATGCACAGGAACAAGTTTTTCCAATTCAAGGCCAAGCAGCAGTAAACTTCTCTCCTCTCTGACTTGTTCTTTTGTTTCTTTTGAAGCCTTATGCATACATAAAATGGGATTCAGGTAACATGAAAACTAATTTATAGATATCTTACCTTGCCGGAGGCTCCCTTTATACACATTGGAGAGAAAGATACCTTCAGAGAGCAATGTATTTCATGAGACAGATATCGAAGACCGGCCAGATTAAACTTTTTGGAGATGTGAACCATAGATCCTTTTTGAGAGGATACAATTTTCCCTCTAAAGGTGTATATTTATCTATATTAAATATAAAGGAACTGTATTAATATTGGTCTTATATCCTAACAAAGGTAAAATGTATAGGTAATATTTGTCACTTTAAATATATATTTCATTTAATATCCCTTTTAATTATGTAAGTAGATTTTAAGGGGTATGTGAATATATACATCTCAGCACAATCCTCTAATCTCTGTGTATCGGGTCTGGCTTGTTTGGAGTTAATGTTCTCCATAGCATCTCATGCGGTGTAGTGTTTTAGACTGGTGACCAAAACAGTGTTGATAACACACCAATGTTTTACCTGCTGCTGAACAGTGCTTATACTGCTTCAAGGCCTTTTTTTTCCTTGCTTTGCTGTCCCAGAGAGTAGGCTGAGGGTGAGCAAGGGGATGAGGGTGGACACAGCTAGGACAGCTGATCCCAATTGACCAAAGCAAACTTCCATACCATATAACAATGCTCAGCAATAAAACTGGGAGGGGAGTTCTTAGTTCTTCTAAAGCATCTGTTACTTGGAGACTGGAGTCTGCTGGTGGGAAGTGATTGCTTTTACATCACTTGTTTCTTTCTGTTTGATTTTCATGTTATCTTTATCTTGACCCACAAGTTTCCTTGCTTTTGTCCTGATTCTCCTCCCCATCCCTTTAGAAGGAGTAAGCAAATGGCTTAGTGGAGGCTTTCCTGCCATCCATGTAATCCTACCACATTCTCAAAACGTTGACAATGTTCTGATGAAAGACTGAAATTTAGAAAATAGAAACTTGTTTAAAGTTTTTTCTTAAAAGTATAAATACATTTTTCCAGTTACATATGCCTATTTAAAAATATTAATTTACTATAATCTTAAAATAACCCAAACATTGATATGAATATATTAATTCATTAGTCTGAAACCCCATTTTAGACAATGGAAGATATTCAATGCATATAGAAAAAGCTTTTAGGTAGTACCATAACATGTACAAAGATCTATCCTACTGACTCTGCATTTATATAGTGTACTTTTTTCACAGCATCATGAGCACACAATAGATCCCTTTACACAATTAAAAATGGAGTTCCAGACCAATTCCAATCTGAATGAAACTGAAGTCTCTTAAGCAAAAATTTGTTTTGTTTGCATAGTAACCTCTTAGAGTACAAGTCATAAAAATACACTACATGTCAACATGATTTTTGTAATTCCCAAAACTGAATAATTTTTGATATCAATGAATTATTTCACATCATCCATAAAGATTTAGATTTTTAGAAGCTATAGAACAAAATAAAGAAAAAAAAATCAGGTTGATATTATACTGCCTATGTAAGAGCAGATCTAAGACACTCCTGAAAGACACGGAAGAAAGTACAAGGTTATCTGATTGTATACAGATAATTGATTAAGCCTTGATATTTCAAGTTGCTTATTGCAGCCTGGCCACTTTGTTTATGCAAAGGAACCAGTGAATTCCACTGGGAATATTGCAGCATCAATAATACCCCCTCTAAGAAGCTTACAACTTATACCCTATTTAAGAAAATAAAACAAACAAACCCCCAAAACCAAACAAAACTCAAGCAAATCAGTCTCAGAGGATGCAGTGCTGTCAGAACTTCTGCCCATTTTAACTTAAGGACATGAATAATCCCATTTGGATCTGAAATTGCTAAAATATTAAGAACCAGACTAACATCTACAGTCTTGAATAATGATGCTTGAGTCACTGAATTCAATGGGAGTGGCTAAAGGCTGAAATTCATCTCACCGCACTTTGCATATTTATCAGTTACTCATCTAATCTAAATAAGTTATATCGTTTCTTCTAGAGAGAGTTAGTGGAGAATCTTTTCTGGAGCATATTTCATTTGAACTCTGGCAGAGACATTTCAGGCTAACTTTCACTATCACTTGAGTTGAACCTAATAGCAAGCTGCTACTGAAAGGGGTCCTTCCATCTCTTCCCACCTTTCTCTGTGGATTCCTTGTTCTTGTGCCAACAAAAGGATTTAAGCAGCCAGTTTGACTGAGCAGCTTGAGAAGTAATTACTGTTCTGCTGGGTTAGCTTTAAGCTGAGCCTCTTCCCTGGAGCAGTGAGAATTGATTCTGGAGCCAGAGGTAAGGGTAAAACTGCCCATTTTTTTGGCAGAAACCTTCAGTCAGGCTGGCTTAAATTGTGTGGCGTAGTTGTTTAATTAATCAATTTTGTTAATTGGGTTGGTTTAAGATCAGGCTGTTTCTGACAGTGATTTTTTTTTCACTTTTCTTCTGGCCTTTGCCATGTTTTCTGCTGCTAATACTGGGCTGTAGTCTTGTGAAAGCGGGAAAGTGGTGGGGAGAAATACATGTGTGCAATCAGATCACCAAACTGTTCAATTCACCCCACAAATCAGTGTGTTTTATCAAAAAAAAAAAAAAAAAAAAAAAAAAAAAAAAAAAAAACAAAAAAAAAAAAAAAAAAAAAGACTGGCCAAAGGATGGGGTGCAAAAACTGCAAGATCATAACTTCCAGTGGAAATGTAGTTTGTTATCAGCTTCTGCTGATTAAAAAACCTTAGGGCAAAATATTTACAAAAACTGTCCTCCTAGAGTTACCTTTCTCTTTAGTCATTATAGAGAAAGAATGGAAAACTAGTTGAGATTATTTACCTGAGCTATTTGTGATATGGATCCCCTCCTACATGACAAGAAAGATTGTCATATAGTGCTTTATCTTGCTTTTTCTATTTCTTAAAATAAATAAATAAAAAGCAACACAAGAAAAAAAAATCTCCTTTACAGGCAGAGTTTAAAAAATTCTCTCTCATCCTTATTTCTCCAACAATAGTAAAGAGGTAAAGGAGAGGTTATTTCATGTCGTTTGTTTGGGGTTTTTTTTTAATGTATAAACAAATTAAATTAAGACTGCACTTATTAACAATGACTAGAGACAAATCTTACTCTTTCATTAAATAAGCAAAATTAGGAAATCACAGATCTGATGTCAGGTAGAAAATGTTTCTCAGTTCCACTTTGATTTGGTTACTTTACAGACGATTTTTGAGAGGATAACATTTTAAACATGTCCACAATTAAAGCTGCCTTAAAATTTCCACAGATGTGTCAAATGTAGAATAACAGAGCTAACACATTGAAAAGGATTTGGAGAGAAGAAGCTTATGAGCTGAAAAGTGGCTCATGGAGTTCAGTCCACAGAAATGAAATGTAGTAATGAACTCAGGACTGATAATATTCACTGACAGAGGCTACTGTCTAGAAAGAAATGTGGTGTATTACATGGGCTAAGGAAAAGGATTTTGCACTCATCTGTAAAATATCTAGATGCAAACCAGAGCGAGTAAGATCTTTCACTGGATTTTTAGAAGGATATAAAGAAGTGGTTTCTTAGCAATTGGATTTTCAGAAGATAAATCAGGATGTTTTTAAATTAGAGGAATTTTACTCAGGCTTCTCAGGAAATCTGCGTTTAGCTATGCCAGAAATGCTGTACGTGATCTAGGACAAGTCGTTCACGTTAAGATTTTCAGAAAAAAATGAGTCTCAGTTATGAGCTCAGTTCCATTTCTGTTAGTTATAAAAAAAATAAACACCTCTTTTCTCTAAGTCTTCTTGTCTATCTGAAACAGCCTTGTCCCTTGGCACTCTCTTTTAAGGGAGAGAATATTCTTTCTTATCTTTCTACAGAGCTTGTGTCTTTTGCCTCATTTGGGGTCTTGCATCAACACATAGATCCAATGCAGGAGATAAATCTCTCTTCTATTGTCTACACAAGTAAATCCACTCTGGATTTATCTACACCACTGAAATAAAATGAAAAACTGTAGTACTGACACTCTCAGATTATGGGGGTTTGATATTTTTTATTCTGGATAGTCAGAATTACTTCATACAGAAGAATGATAAAACAAACTTACTTGAAAACCAAGAGATCATGAACTGAGCTACAGCGTGTATTTAAGCAGAACTTCTTTCTACTTAAGTTGTACAAATACTAAAACTAAAACCTATGCTTCAACAAGAAAACCTGAGATTCACTCACTATGGGATCTTCCACACTACAGTGTGAAACACTACAGAATGGACATGCAATGCAGCACTAGCTCCTCAGAAGGCCAGGCAAACTATGCAAAACAGAGTATGTACTAACAAAAAGAAGTAAGACTAAGGTGGCTAGGAAATAAGAGTAAGATGAACAGGTTTTAGCTAACCAGAATGTAGATGCAATATATTATCATGTCAGATGTAAAGCTATGTGCAAAACTTGGTAGTGGTTCTTAAGCAGAAAGCATCTTAAATTAGCAGCAGTGAAAGACCAAAATACATAAACACACACAGTTGCAGAGTGGTACCTGCTCAGTTACTGAACCTTCGTAAAAAAACAAAAGACAGCAGGAAGAACACCAAGGTAGATCACATTTTAAACAGTAATTACACTGTGTCACTACTAACACTTTTTGACTTATTATATATTTACTAAATTTGCAGTATTGCTAAATGTAATTTAAAGGACTTGATATTGGTATTTGAGCACTTCTATATGTTAAATGATACATAATTATATAAATATAATAGTCTGGAAAGGAAAAAAATAACAATAATACAGCATAAGAAGTAAATCATTGCAAGTAAAAATGAATGCATTTTTGCAATTGAAGGTAAATTAACATTTTTCTTCTACTTTATTTTTCTTTATTTTCAACTTCTCTAGCTACCTGTTCTTCGATTCCATTCCTTGCCTTTTTACAGATATCAATCTATAGATGATATTCAGTTTCATCTGCTGCTGTTGCTCATTTGTCCTCATGCTTAAGGCCTGGCTTCAACTGCCTTCTAAAAACCTGTGAAAACAAAATACAGGTAAAAGGCCAATCAGTTCAGGCAGGAACAATCACTGCTTTGGCTTAAGGGTATGGCTGCCAGCCATGATCACATCTGTCACATTGCTTTGAAGAAAATACAGGGCCAGAGATGCATTTGCATAATCTCTTAGACAATAAGTGACAGTACTACAATAAGGTCTATTTTGGACTATAAATTGTGAGCTGTGAGGTGAGAAGATGGGGTAAGAATAATAAGACACACATCGCAGCAGAAATAAGAGAAAACAGGTGGGTTAGACAAGTCAGATACCCGCTTAGCTAGCGGAGAAGAATTATATACAAATGCAGTTCTGAAAATGAGTATGTTTCTAATGATGCAGGTATTTCTGAGCAAAGCAAAAGTACTAGAAAATTGAAGTAGCAGAGGAAGATCAAAGGATGAAATATTTGGGAGTATAAAGGTAACTGTAACTGTACATAGACTTTGCTGAGGAAAATAAGGAACACGTTCATTATATGGGAGCTCAGCATTGTGAGTATTAGGAACATTGGCACACAGGACCTATAGCCACTGTATGGTCGGAGCTATTTTGTCATATTTAATATTGTATAGGTATCAGTGATCCATGCACAGCAAATCAACGTTTAAATGTTTAAGGAATTTATTCTGATAATGTCCTTACAATGAAAATAATATTCAGAATTGTATGTTGTTAGTACATTCACACTATGTATATACTTTAAACATACTGCTTAAAACACTGAGATGTATGTTGTCATTATATTTAGATACAACTTAAATTTTCCTTAGATCTATTAAACACATGGTTGATATCGATGTTTATACTTTGAAGTATCGGCAAATGTTGCAATTTGAATTGTTTCATGTTAGACTGGTCAGAAAAAGCAGATGTTTTTATTTCCAGAAATTCATTATCAGATGCACTCAGAAAAGATTCTTTCATAAGTTCAAACACAAAGTTTCTACTAAAATGTCTGTTAGTAAAGTCCAATCACTCACAGGAGATATAATGTAGTTGCATTTTTATATCTGAGTAGATTGGTGTGACAGGGAAATAAAAGCACAACTAACATACCCAGCATGTCAGATTGTAGCTATCATCAGCTCTCAAGCTCTTTTAGTGACTTACACTGTGGTGGAGAAAACTTAGGTGTTGGCCTATATCTTGAAAATCTAGCTAACTAGGGATGGTATCTCAAATATTATATGCCTTGTTCTTTGTGTCCTAATCTTAGAAAAATAATATTGATACAATATGTTTCCAGCAAGCACACCAACTTTTCTTCACTCTTGTGAATTACTTTCTGGCATTTTATTGCAAATTGAAAAGATCTTGCTGACTGGAACAAATTCTGTGTAATCAAGGATAATTGTTTTACAATAGCAAATGAACCTTTATTGGAAACTTGTGTGTCTATGGTCCAAAAAATGAGTTATCAAGGCCTTAATGCAAATAAAGACAACTTGATCTGCAGATGAGCTTGTTCCTTTTACTGGGCAGTGAATGTGCAAGCATTGATTGAAGGTGGTTGAAATAAATAAGATTCAAGTTGTTTAAAGTAGAAGTTATAAGCTGTGTTAGAGTTATTAACCAATCTATCCTTTAAAAAGTTTGAATAGAAACATTTACTTTAAATGCAACTATTTCATGTGTCCTAAAAAGACAAGAAATTGTTGGTCATATAATTGCATAATGACAAGGACTTCCCGCTTCCCTTCTCAGCTTGCATAAAATTGGATCTGTCTCTTAGGTGTTACCATTACTTGGGTCTATAATCTGATTATCTGAACTTTTTATTTTCTCTTCAGGTTATACCTACTGGCTAAATTGTATCTATTGTAGCTGTATTATATTGAATGAAATAAGTATTTTGATATTTTTAATTTTCCAAACAGAAGTGTTTGGTCTTCAGTTGAAAAAGAACACCCCCAAAAACTATCCCAAGTAAAATAAACCCTTTTTATTCAGAAAGAAGAAATTTGGAATTGGTCTTTTCATGCAAAAAAGCATGTGACCTTTTCAACCATACTCTGCTTTTCATGTGATACTAAGTAATATGATGCTATGGTTCTTCATATTTTCCTTGATGCTACTTATTTTTAATATGTGGGTTTATGGGCTTTTTAACTTCTAGAGTAAAAGTAACTAAACAAAGTACTTTATGTCCTCATTGTCACTGTAGGGATAAGCTCCTCATCCAGATGACACCTTACTTCGTCGGCAAGGTCAGTGTAGAGACTTTGTAGCAGTAATGTAAAAAAAAACAAAAACAGAAGTGTAAAACACAAATGAGAGTAACAAGGATAACACATTTCTACTTAGTAGAGTAGTACCTTTCGGACTCTATTGTTGTCATCATTATAGCACTGATATGAATTATATTTCTTTTGCCTGCAAATGTCTCCAAAGACACATGTGCATCACAGTGGAAGAAACTGACTTGTGCACAGCGCCCTTCATAGACATGAATGTTTTTCACAGAACAAAAACCAACACCCTGGCAACCAGCTAATCTTTGTTGAGAATTATTTGATACCTGCTTTACTCAACATGGATGACTCATTGGAAAGTTTATTTCAGTAAAAGAAAGCACCCTTACCATCAATCAAATGGTACACTGTAAATAACTATAAACAGTGCAGACAAGGAGTAAATCAGATCTCTAGCTTCCCACTTTTTGTTGGAACAATATTCTATAGTAATCTCAACAGGCTATCACAAACTGCATTGATATTTTTTCAGGTCCTCAAGCTCTATTTTCTTCTTTCTTAAACCCTTGCGATATGCAGGAATGCTTTAGGCACTGAACAAGCCAGGAACCTCTCCGGGTATTTGCTCAAGAGTATTTTCATTGAGAGAATTTCCTTTAATCAAAATAAATAGGCTGTTTCACACCAAAAGTGATCTTATTGACAGATCCTAAAAATGTTAAATGAGCAACCGGTTCTGTAAATGTTGCTTTTCTAATTTAAAATCATTATAGCACTGGAGCATTGACATGGTGTTATTTGTTATAATTTCTTGTTTGGTTAGCATAAGTTATTCCCGTGATTTCTTCTTTGATTTTAGCTTTATTTAAAATCATTAGAACACCATTTATGTTTATATTTACAGTCCTCACAGTGAAAAATACATGGAAGTGATGGAAACCAATACTGTATTAATATTGCTTTTGGCATTTGCTAAATTAGATCTCATAACTTTTCAATATTGAACAGATTCATGTTTCTAAGTTAGTTCTTTAATAGATTTTATATTTCTCTTGGTATTCAGCTATTTTTATTTTTCTGTGTTAATTCATAACACATATAATAAAAAATGAAGCAACAGTCATAAAATATAGTGAATAACGAGGTGATATAATTAATGAATAATTAGAAAATAGCATTTTAGCATAAAATCCTTGGATTTTAATCTTTGCTATGTTTCCAAGAGAAGCCAGAAACCATGGTTTTCCACTCAGATTTTAAAAATATTTTTTAGTATAAAATACATAGAAGTCATCATATAGGAGGATAAGTAGTAGAGAGCAGAGCAAAGTCATGATCTGTTTCAGGAAATGTAAAAATTAATGAGACAGCTCTGTAAAGAAAAGCCATTGAACAGATGCACTGTCCACTGCCCCTTATGCATAAATAACACATTGTTCTCATATCGAAAATTTAAAGGCCTAGTTTTGGGGGAAGACCTAAAGCAGAACTTGAGGACCTTTATGGTTATAATACTATTGATTCAGCTAAGAGCCTTCTGAAAACTTTCTTCAATTTATAGTTAATTTCAGACTCAGAGAAATTGAACCATTGGAGCCTTTAGGTGCAGGTAATTAGCATTATCATTGTGATAGTTCAATTCTGATGTAATTCCATTTCATTTATTTTTATGTAGTTATGTCACTGATAAATAACATTAATCAAGACAACGGTCTGTCACAGCCTGCTGTTATATAAGCAGTAGGTAAAGCTGCTTGAAACATATTTCCAAAACTTTCAGAAATCTGAGTCTGTTTTATACTGTTTGAAACAAGACTATAAAGAATATGACAATGTACATGTATTTGTTTTTTTAAAAGTAACATTATAAAATTGAAGTATTTATGATATTGATGTGTATATGTGTATGTACCATCTCCGTACATTCTGGGGTAACAAAATTCTAAACATTAAAGTTCTTTATTGAAAAAAGCTTACAATACCACCACATTCCCCCCCCCCCCCCCCCCCCCCCCCGATATGAATGTTTCCTTTTTTCGTAAGTTTCTAATGAACCTATATTTAACAAAGAATTTTTTCATTTGCACATTTATAATACTTCCAATAATGGGTTTTATCATATAATCACATAAGATGATTAATTTACACCACCACACACCCAAAAAAACCCAAAAGACAACCCAGCAACAAAACCACCACAAACCAGAATCAATAATACAGCAGATTTAGATTTTTTTAATTTTTTAAAGAAAAACCAGAAATTGTTCACCTTCAGAAACACAAAATCAATACCCTAAATAGTAATTACTATAGGTTTTCCCTTTTGGTAATCTAATTTTGTTAGGTTGTGGTTGATCTTCATCAATTTTTCTTACTCTATTTCACTGTTACAAATCTTCGTGGAAGTTTCCTGCCATTGGGATGAACTTTACAACTGTTGGTTGGTTTGTTGGGTTTTTTTCCCTTTTTAAAAAATTTATTTCATTTTTATTTTATTTTATTTCACAGTGTGGTGTGTATGACATTGCAAAACATAACTGTTCTCTACCACAAAATTAAAGGGATGTCTCATAAGCTTTTGCTGCTGAAAGTGGGTACCGAGCAATCCAGGCTCCACCCCTCCCGTTTCTGAGAATCATTGTTTTCCCTTCATTTCTGCTGCTGCTGTTGTGTAAAAAGGGGAGAGGTTTGCCAGGATCAATTTGCCTTGAGTAAAACTGTGAGCTATTCTTCTTCAACAGATATGGGAGGCACAGTGACTTATCAGATTATACTGTATCAATTTAATTTAGTTTACTTTCTGCACTAACTGCATGTCATTTAACCCCCGTAGGCAGCTCAGCCCCAGGCAACCACTTCTTCACTCCCCCACAGTGGGATGGGGAAGAGAACTGAAAGGGTAAAAGTGAGAAAACTTTTGAATTGAGATAAAGACAGTTTAATAGGTAAAGCAAAAGCTGCATGTGCAAGCAAAACAAAATAAGGAATCCATTCACCACTTCCCATTAGCAGGCAGGTGTTTGGCCGTTTCCAGGAAAACAGGGCTCCATCATGTGCAATGGTTATTTGGGAAGACAAATGTCACCACTCTAAACTTCCCTCCTTCCTCCTGCTTCCCTGTTCTTGTCATCACAAATCCAGAAGATAAGTCCCATACAAGCTACTATGGAGAAAATCAACTCTTTCCCAGCCAATACTGGTACACTGTGAGATCAGGGATATTTATGGTCTGTTTTGATTGTTAATGATGTTTGGTTCTCCTATATTTCCACATGTATAGTTTAGGGTTTTATAACTGTCCCTTCTCAGACTGTATCAATGTGTAGATGGAAAAAAATTGCTGTATGTAGGTTTGTCTGTATTTCTTCTTTATATACAGATGTACACTCACAAAGTAGAAAAAACATTGTGGTGGGAGCTATTGAATGAAACACAACTTTTGAGTACTTTCTTTGTTCTGCAAACACCTCAGAGGTTGAATACTGAAAAGGCACTATACTGTGCTTCACTTCAGTTAAAATGATATTAAAAAAGGAAAATTTCCATTTGACTTTGAGTGTTATGGAGCAAAGGAGCTTATTTGTTCATTATTCAGTAAAGAAGGAGAATTATGTGCAAGCACTGCACAAGAAGGAAAGCATAGAAAAAAGCTTGATTGTATTTGTGTTGATCTTAATTCTCTTGTTTTCTTCCGTCTCAAGACATTTCTAAGTCTAACCTCCACTTCATCCCCCAGATTTAAATTTTAGTCTTCAAAACGTGTTTTAACAACAGCCAAACAAGTTACAACTAGGGTGGCTTGAAGACACCAAGAGGTCGCTGTAAAAAGGCCTTCTTCAATCTGGCTGAGCTTCTTAATAATCTGTCTGTGCCTTCCTGGAATAAGAAAGATACTCAGCTTTTAGCTGTCATTATTCAAATTATGCTAGACTTTCTGCTTACTATCCAGAAGCCCTAGGGAGAGCCCTGATGAGAGTTTTGGAGGGTACATAGTTGAGGAAATGCTGAAACATTGGTGTTATCATACCCCAGCAGCTATAAGGTGCTGTTTTGCCTTTACACCTTCACCAGGAAGCTATTTGTTTAAAAATCCTTAACCACCTCTTACTGAGATTTACAGAGAATTAAAATACATAGGTCACTTATGAATTCAGTGGGAGGCAGAACCCCTCCCCTTTCATCCTGTGTTAAAGAGACGTTTCTGAGGGCCTGAGGGTGTTTACACACTGCCACCTGCTGCTTTTATCTCCTTGATCTGCGTTTGCTCTGCTCCCAGCAGGGCTGATGATCTGCTCCTCTCTGCCTAATTCTGCTCATCCTCCTGCAGTTTGATCCAGAGCCCGATGGAGTCAAAGACTCCTAAGACTTCGTTTGGCTTCAGTGGATTTTGGAGTCTGCCAAATACATAATTAATTTATTTCAATGGGCTATGAATCAGGCTTTTTGTACTGCCAGATGTATAATTAATATTTCATAATGAATTCCAGGTATCTTGCTGTTTTGTAAGGTTCCTCCTACTGTCTCAGTTCCCATCCCCTATGTAGCAAGGTCATAAATTAAACTCTTATATTCTTAAGCCAACAAGAAAATCAATAAAATTAATAAAGCTGTGATTCAACGATTTTAAATACCTGTCAGTTACACAAGAAAAATATCTCAAAGGACATTCCAGTCTCAAAAATGATAGCTCTTTTACCCTGAAGTTTCCAAATGAGGGTTATTTTTTCATCATCTGATAAAATACATCTTTGAGTGTAGTTTTATCATTCTTTATAATCTAAGGGAGAATTTAAAGTTTATGTGTGAAAAAGCACAGGTGAATTTACTGAAATGTTCTGGTGTCACTAGTTTTATGCATTACTTCAGATATCTTTTTTACTTTAATGATTAAAAGCAGACAAGTGAGGCAACTGAATTATTTTATTCTTTTGTGAGAGCTTCTGTTGAAATTAAATACATTCCTTTTCTATTGCCACGCAAACAACTTTTGCTTTCTTTGAAGTCTTACACAGACTGCAACACAAACCTGCCATATTCTAGACCCTCACTCTTCAAAACAGTATAGACTGCAATCTATGACTCCCACTGCAATTTCTAATGCATCTTCTTACCTTTTCACTCTAAGGCAAACATCTTTCCCCAAGGATCAGTTTTAAAATAGAGCACAGTGTCTGCTCTAGCCTTATGAATCAAATATCTATTTAAAGTAAGCATACTGTTAAAGGATACAAAGGAACTTGTCTGTATACTAATTTTATTTCTTACCATTGGTCCTTCTTTCTCGGCAAACTGCCCTGTAAAAGTCAGTGGATATTTGAGATAACGAAGAGGTATCAAAACTGTCTTGTGAACTCATCAAAACAGTATTTTCCTTTCACTGGCCTGCTACCTGCCTTTCTGTTGAATGACCTGACTTTTTTTACAGTTTCAGATCAATGCAAAATATTTGGAAAGCTGTGCTCTGAAGTTTTAGCAAGTATTAGAAAGAAAAATAGTTTTGCATTGTATTTCCATTGATGATTGTTCCTGATTCCCGTGATGCAAAATTCTATGTAAAGAGTAACTTGGAAATTAGTTCTGATGAATCCTAATGGTATGGTCATCTTAAAAAGGAAACCTGAATAACAGCTTTGAAATTCACTGCAGGAGTTTGCTTTGCAATAGTAACTTCTTTTGATTTCCTAAGAAAATAATGAGTTTGGTAGATAACATTCATTTGTACAAAAATAGGTCATTTTTATTTAACAAGGGCAGCTCCTTAGACATGCATGATCATCTTAATGAAAGTCAAGAACTGCTTCATGAATCACCCAAGTTTTGAAAAATATAGAAGGGAGAGTGGAAAAAAGTGTAGTTTCTTGGTAATGCTATGATCTATCTTAACTGTATGAAGTACTACATGGTTACCTGTTAAAAAACTGGGAGGTTATCAAAAGATTGTCAGATACTTAAGTTCCTAATTTTGTTTTAAATTTTTTAGCAGTTGCTATTAACATGTGCTTTTTTGCTCCTCTGTCCTTTAAATAGGCAATACACAAAACATCCAGAGCTGTTGCTGGTGCTTGAAGATGAATCCTTTCCACTACTACATTTTCTATAAGCTTTAAAGAAAAGTTGTTGACACAGTTTAGCAAAATCACTTAGTCTCTTAGATATCACTCTGCTTCTGAATAATCTTTTTGGTGTACAGATCAAAAGGAAAGCTTTCATCATAGATTTTGAATTGGACTCTAATCAGTGTAGGAGTTCCATAAGCTTCAGTGCAAGACCTTTTCATTTTCCTCATGTGAAGATCAATTAGATCATAAGCTCTTCAGAACAAACATCAGATTCTTTCAGTGTTTACTGTACTAAACAATGCAAAGCACTACAGTTTTGGCTTCAAGAAAACAAACTGTAATTGACATGTTTGTCTCGGAGTATGGAAAGATCAAAACCAGTGAACTACTTTCACTGTTCAGCTATGGAAATTGCATCCAGACTAAACTAGCCATAGTCAGTCCCATAGATCAAGATGAGTGAACAGGTGTTAGATGCTCTTTTAAAATGTCACATTTTTATTTTCCGTGTTACATATGCAAAAATGGTTTATCTGCTCTGATTATAAAAAGGCAGAGTATTTTTCCCCTCCCTCCATGGTAGCAGCACAACTTTTTTTTTTTTCCCTCCCTCGTTTTTTTTCCCTTTTTGCTGCCCCCCCCCCCCTCCACACCCCCACCCCCCACCCCCAGAAATGGACAGAAAGGTGTAAGGAAAAAGTTGCTGTTCCAGAGTTTCACTAAATGTTATCTCTGGGAGGAAAAATGACTACATCTTTTATCTTTTCCCCTAAAGCACAAAATTCTTATTAACCATGTATGATGAGGCACTGTGTGGCTGGGATAGTTACTGTAAATAATATCAATTGCACATTTGGAGAACTTATCCAAAAGTTATTTGAAGCCGATGGGGATCTTTGCACTGATTTTAGAAGGCTTTGAAATAGGCCTTTAGCCTTGTTATCTGTTCATGAATCATTCAAAAGCCGATCCTGAATGTCTACTTATTTGTAAGTATAGGACAAATAGTTAGGACGAACAACTTCTGGTCTAAGGGCTGTTTCCAAAATATTAATTTTGACTGTTTACTGTGCAATATTCATGATGTGAATTAATCATTGATATCATCATGATATTATTGCTTCTATCTAATTGATGGACTGAAACTATTTAAGCTATAGCATCTATCCATTGACGTTCTTATAATGGAGTGGCTCATCGCTGTAGTATATAAATGAATAATGAATAACAAATGTTGAATAGTGAATAATGAATAGTGAATTATTTATGCACTCTGGTAACATTTTTAAAACAAATATTCACTTGTGTTAATACCTGTGAAACTTTTGGAATTAACATTTTCACAAATGTTCAGCAGCTGTATCACGAATGTGGAATAACAAATAATAACTTGAATAATACAGGATAAAATTTATTGTTATAATTTTAATAAAAAACAAACTCTTTCCTTTTTCTTTTTAAGCATCAGATTAGGTCTGCAGTTTAAAGGAAAAGGAAGGAAACTACATTATTGATAGGAAATCTGACCAAGGGCTTTTTTGGCTTCATTGCTTTCCTTCCACCCAGAAGCACTCTGGACCTAAGAGAGTAATAACGTGCCATATTTTCTTCTTGACATCTTCTAAGTTAAATGCGTCCTCTGATTCAGCATTCTAGTACCCAGACTATTCCTCATTAGCTTGGAAGAATCAATACAAATACTATGACAAAACAAAAAGGAAGAATCTTTACATTACATTTCTTTTGAATCAATTGCATCATAAAATATAAACACTTTTCAAGATCTCTCAATCTTACTTATTCAGCATCATCACCTTGTTATTAGTTTCTTTTACATTCATAGCTGGTTTTCGTGTTTCCTTTCTTTCTGTGGTTACTCCTTTCAGCATGTTTGTGGTTTGGGGTTTTTTTGGTTGTTGTTTTCTTTTGGTTTTGCCTTACTTCTTTGGATCTTTTAATTATATTTTTATCTCCTCATTTCTCCACTTGTTAATTGTCTTTTCTTTTTCTTTGTTCATTTTTTTTAATTCTCTTGTTGCATTTAGTCATCATCAGTCTTTTGCATTTTCTTTTATTTTCTTAGTATATTCTTTAATACTTCAATTAGCACTTATTTGTATCCAGCTCCTCTCTTTGCCAGTCTTTTTCCTCATCACATTTTGTTCTTATTTAGCCAAGCTGCCTCTTCTAAAAAGCTGGCAAGTGATTCTGATGTAGAAAGAACACTTCTTGCCAACCTTGTAACAAACTACATATTACGAGTTACATGTCTCTAATTCTCACAGACCTTTTGCCTCTCTTTCCTGCTGCAAATCTGATATTTCTTACTTTGGCTAACTATCTGATCTGATCCAGGAGTTATTTTCAATAATTCTGACTGGCACCTTCTGACTCAAAAGGGTATTATTTTTCTGAATACCTGTATCACTCCTAACATAAATTCAGAAGCCTCCTCCACATACAAATTCAAACCTGTGTTCTATCATAATCTGATAAGTGGGAGAAATAAAGACAAATTAGAAGAGAATGGCTCAGAACTAATCCTTAAGTCCAGTCAATGGCTGGCTTAGTGAGAAACCACCACTGTGGATTTAGGAACATTTGATGTTAAATAACATCATACTTAAATCCTGTCCATTAGACATAATTAAATTTCATTAGTAATGTGACAATACAAAATATCTTCTAATTTTCCAGTTTCTGTGTGTCATGGTCCAACATGCTTTGGTTCTTTTAGATTGTAATAGGTCTGGCACGGATGGAGTTAACTCTCCTTATAACAGCCTGTATGGCGCTGTGGTTTTTTTTTTAGTTAGAACAGTGTTCATAACATACAAGTGCTTTGGCTGCTACTGAGCAGTGCTCATACAGCAACAAGGCTGTCTATCCAACCAACAAAATGCTGTCGCCCACATCCTCCCAAAGGTCAATGAGCTGACCATGGGCAAGAGTTAAGAGGTTGGAAGGGAACAGAGCCAGGACAACTGATCCAAACAGACCAAAGAGATATTCCCTACCATATGAAGTCATGCTGAGCAATAAAACTAAGAGAAAAGGGTGTGTGGTAAGAAGGCATTAATTACAATAATTATTAAAGCATGTATCTTCTAAATGAAGTGTTATGCAACTTGAAGGCCTGTTTTGCAAGAAGCAGCCAGATATCACCTGCTGATGGAAAGTAGCAAATATTATTTTTTTTTCTTTGCTTCTGCATGTGAGCTTTGCTTTTTTGCATTTAACTGCATTTATCTTGACCTAAAGTTGTTTTATGTTATTTTCTCCCCCTCTCTCCATGCTGAGGAGGGTAAGTGTGAGAGCAGGTTGGTGGGCACCTGGCAGCCAGCCAAGGTCAACCCATCACATAGATATTCCACATGAGAAGAGTTTAGTATCTTAATACCAAATTTACTTATTTGAAGGTGTTTGTTGTTACATGGGGTTTTGATTTAACAGAGTGGTGCAGCAATGTACTGAAATTATAATGCAAGCATGAGAAAGCAATTGTAGTATACAGTTGGATCAAAATATAAATTTAACTCTGATTTCCAGTTTCTGTATACTTCCCATCACCACATTGAATGTCTTCAGTTGCCTGGAAGGAATACACGAGTTGAAGCTAGCTCAGTCCTATTGCCCTCTTCAAAGATCGTTTTACTGGTTGCTAGTTGTTTATACTTTTTGTTGGGTTGAGGCACATATATACTTCCCCTATGTTGGCTGGTCAGGCTAGCTTAGGAGGGTATTAACACATTTTTATATTAATTCAGGGAAGGCCATTTAAAAAACTGTCTGATCCACACATCTGACAAAACTGTTTAGCTAAAATGCAGGCCACCCTTTGCTCCTCTTTGTGTTGAGATTCAGCCGTGCTTATAACAGTTGTGCTCACTCCTTGTATTATTCCTTGAGCTTCATGAGCATATCACCTTTCCCCACCTCCTTTGTGCCTTATTCCACTATAGGGGTTCACTGACCAGTCGCACTTTGAAATGCCCAAGACTACCAAATGCCCAAATCTCAGGTGCAGTAGCTTTGTTCAAAACCGTCAAAAAGCTTATATACCACCCTAATCATAACTACTGTTATTTTTAAGAAAATAACATGATTACAGACTCCAAGTCCATAAAAGACTGTTACAAAGAGAAAATGAATTATCTGTTTCACAGGTCCAGGGTACACAATTAAAAAAACCCGTGAAGTACCAGACTTTAGTGCAGCAAGGAAAACTTGCTGATAATGATAAAGATAAAGATAAAGGTAGAAGATAGACCAAAGATAGAAGATAGAATAAAGATAGACTGGTTGCAGTCAAAGACCTGCACTTAATGGCTCAATGTTCACATGGAGCCCAGTGATGAGTGGCTTTCCTGTGGGGTACTGGGATCAGTAATGTTCAGTATCTTTGTTGGCAACATGGACACTGGAATTGTGTGCACCCTCAGCAAGTGTGCCAATGACACCAAGTAAATAAGAGAAAAAAAATAAGTGGGGGAAAAAAACCCAAAACAACAAAAAAACAACTAACCAAACAAAAAAACCAAACAGACAAAAGAGAAGCTTAACATGCATCTTTCGAAATTCTCATTTTAAACACTGACAGCACCTAAGTAAAATCAAAGTTTTCTCTCTCTCTTTTTTTTTTTTTTTTTTTTTTTTGTGTGTTAATTGTGCTTATAAACAGCGAGTCCCATTAGTGGCTGAAAAGGCAATAAGTCAAAGTTTTCTACAAGGTAATTTATGATTTTTTTGTAGGACCAGCACAATTTTTCTGTAAAATGTGTTTAGATTTACCCATGACTGTCAGGAAATGTACTTGGAACTTCTAAATAACTTCTTTCTCCCCTTATAACTTAGACAAGAAACTACTTAAAGAAGAGAGAAGAAATTTCACTTGATTATTTTCCTGAGCTAGAGACCCTTTGTATATTTGTCAGCCTAGGTAAAGGAGAGTTCAGATCTACACTGTGCAGTATGACATTAGGAGAAATTTCTTTCCTCACCAGGGACAAGACTTCCTGAAATTTCTTGTGGATTAGAGGTTTAAGAAGCATCACCAACAAGAAAAAAATAAAAGTACTGTGAATAATCTTGCAAGAAAATACTGAGAGGAGTGTTCAGATACACCAAAGTTGTTGCAAAGAAGAAGGGAGTAAACTGTTGTCCAAGTCCTATCCTTTAAGATTAGAGCCAAAAGCCAAAGGCTTGAAGTGTAGCAAGACAAACATATTTCTATTGATAAGGATAGTAAAGCACAGGGATGTCAGGCTTCCTGGAAAAACTGTGAAGTTCTTTCATGAATAGCCAGAATAGGAAAATTTTTAAAGCAGACTAAATAAATATCTGTCAGGAATGTTATAGGCATATTAAGATTTCATTAGGCTAGAAGAACTGGACTACAATGCCATCCCAAAAGTTCTTTCACAACTCTTTTCTATAACAGACAACTCAGTTTCTTCAAGGATGAAGCTCATGTAGGCAGATCCTTGTCAGTTTTGCAATACCAGTTCAAAGCAGTAAGATACTATAACACTGTGAGTTGGGAATAACTGTTCAGCCTGTTTCCCTTCTGAGGGAGGGTCTTTGCTGCCTTGGCTTAGGAAGAGTTCCCCTGGCAGCTCCCTGCATAGTTCAGGTATTACCCAGACAACCATTTGTTATGCCAATATGGATATGCTGAAGGAGATACATTTCCTTTTTAACTACACTAACCATCCAATGACTGATAGACAACAAAGGGAAATAGGCACACAAAGTCATGATTCATCTGACCTACTTTAGATATCTATTTGAGGAACTGAATTCTATCCTTAAAACACTTATTAATCTCTAAAGGAGCAACGAGGATTACTATCTCAAATGAAAATACCTAAAATGAGATTCCCATCTACATTTGCTATCCTTATGATGATAAGGGTGACTTGAGTACTATATAAAGAAGAATAAACAATATAGTTATAGAGAGGACTTTTGTCTTATGATATTCCCAATGGACAAAGTAACTATCCTCATAGATGAGGGATTATTACAGCTCTATAGTGCAGTTTGAAATGGCCTGACTCACAGCTATATATTTCCGCAACTTCAGTACATTTTAAACAAAGTTTCACCACTTTGCTTCTTTTTTAGTCTTTTTTTCTCATACACATAAACTTTCACATTTTAAATACTACCATTTCTCAGGCTGGATCCAGCTACAGTCTAAAATGGTTAAAAGGCTGTTCCACTGTGTAAATTAGATCTTCTACTGCCAAAATTAATGTTCTCTTCCATACATTAAATAATATGCACTCAGAAGGAAGGTCAGATTTTCTTTTCTTTTTTTTATACAAATAAACCTAATAATGTTTTACTTATTTAATTTCAGTGTGGACATAACACATTTTTTAAAAACTGTTAGAAAGGCAAATAGTATGTCTTAAATCAACTTCCCAATCAGAAACTTTTCCAGTTCTATGTGCTTACAGCTAACATGATTCTGGAGAAATTAAATACTAATTATAACTTGATCTCCTCCCCACAATAAATAAATAAACAAGTACATAACTAACTAACTATATATTAAATACATGCCTAGACCAATTAATAAGTAGAACTTTACAAAGCTATTTTAGGCAATGTTGAGAGCTCATGGTTCATTTACTAAGACCAGACCCCAAATCCAATTGTCTTAAAACAAAATAAATTGCAGAGAAGACCTTCTAGAACTGTGTTTTAATGGAAAAATGTGAAAACATACAAGATTTCTAGATGTTAGAGGGTGATGATGCTTGCTTTGTATTTCATACATGCTATATTAGGAATTAATAATTAAAATGTACCCCTCTCCCTCTCCTCTAAGATTTATCTTTTCTGGGTCTACAGGATTTAGCAGATCTGGATCCCTAATCTCCTGTAAAGCTGTAATGGTACCTTGACTGCCTATATAAAAATAATAGAATTACATCACAAATACACTAATAAGAACGCTAATAAGAATACGCAAAAAACCCAGACTATGAACATCACAAAAATTACAAATTTTATGCCATCAGCAGAGAGAAGAAAAGGAGATAATTTCTGCTGCATTAACTGTATTTAGAGTGATCCAGAGGTCATTGGAATCAAAGGAAGTTCAGCATATGCTTATGATCGATCTTCAGGGTTACTTCAGAAAAGGGCTGAAAAGGATAATTAAAGGTAAAGATGCTCATTAAATATAATTAAAAAATTGAAAACATACTCTACTGCCCATTTCAATGGGCACTGAAAAACAAATTGTGATTCCTACCAAGATTATACATGTGCAATACCAGTTGCAGTACCCAATAGAATCACCAGCATTACACAGAGTAAGAGGTGCTGTGGTTTTCCAACCAAAAGAGTTTTGATGACAGGATCATGTTCGGCATCCACCACTAATTTCCTATGCCATTTTCATTTCCTGAGGCTAAGTGTAAGTGCAAATTGACCTGGAGTAGATACTGAACACTGTCATTTTCTGCAGAACATTGCTCATGGCTATGCATTGTTCTTTTACTTTTGTAGAAATTTATGGTTGAATTTAGCTGATAATTAACCTTTTGAAATATATCTCATTGCCACCACGTGCTCCTTTCCCGTAATTCCATCTGTAAACAGATCACTGGGCAGTTCCATATAATGCAAGTGCTGAAATTATTCAGTATGGATCAGATCACTAATCTGTTGCCATTTCAGCACCTTCTTCAAAGAAAACACAGTATGATTACAGGAATAGTTGCTTTGACCAGCTGAGGACTGAATAGAAACTGGTAGGGAATTTTATCACCACAATATTACACAATTTTGTTTTAGTCATTTTTCATAAAGCTTTAGAGAATTTCTGTGCCAGTAACTTTAAAATATTACTTATTTGATTGAAGTCCATTAAAGCCAAGTTAAATATTAATGCTGGAGCTCAATCTGGTGAGGGATGGCGAGCACAAAAATACTTCTCTAGCACATAAAGTACTTCTGTATGTATATAAACAGCAAAATGAAGACTAGGGAAAATGTGGGCCCACTGCTCAGTGAGCAAGGGCCCTGGTGACGCAGTGCATGGGAAAGGCTGATGTACTGACAGCTTTCTTTGTCCCAACCTTCATCAGTAAGACTGTTCTTTGATAGCCAATCCCAGAGACAAGGAGGAAAGTCTGTAGCAAGGAATGCTTAGAGACTGGTCTAGATTCAATTTAATTACATGATCTAACTGAGCTGATAAATCTAACCCTTATTTTATATTATTTATATCACAAATAGTAGAGGCATTTGAAGACAATGTACCAGAAACAAACTTTAATACTAGTCATCCTAATATTTTATTTTTTTCTGTGTAGAAATCCTATTAATATTGGTATGATAGAGGTCCTAGGTTTTTAATTTAGCAAAGCAACTGTCTCACAACAAATATACAAGTTGTAATTAATTAACTTGCTACTGTCTTAAAGTCAAAACATTGAAGCAGAATGTATGTCTTCACTAAAACCTTTCAAGACCTACATATAGCATGTTTTTTAAAATAAAATTAACAATGTAATCTATGAAAAGTGGCAATAATGAAATCTGTCACTATTTAGAACACATTTTTAAAATAATTTAATTCTAAACTAAAAATCAACATGGACTTTGTACCTTCAGTGTCTGGGGGAAAAAATGGTTTCCATGGCATCATAAAATGCAAACAGCAGAGTTAAGTACCATTATTTCAATACTTGACTATTCATTGAAATAATTTATTACTAACATATATATATATATATTATATATATATAATATATATATTATAAATAATTGTTATAGATTTCATTTTTTTTATCCAAGTCACAGTTTAAAGAACATTTATCCAATAATCTGGGAATATTGATTGTTCAGTAGTTGCAACCTATCTCAGGTTTTTCTTGACTCAGATAAACTAGAGCACTGGAACCCAAAAAATCCCTACTTACTCAAACTGTTCTTTTATGCTTTTCCCCTGACTTACATTTCCCCAATCAGTTGTGTCCAAGATATACTTGTAACAAGAGGAGGTCCTTAGCAGCATGGGCTGAAACCATCAGTCACTTGATTTTGTGACTTATGATCAGCTTGTGATACTTTTTGTCTGCTTAGCAGTAGGCTCAGTTAGTAGGCCTCTAATTGAGAAGAAATTGAGCTTCTGGTTGCTGTGGTAAACAGTACGTCAGAGGTAATTTTAGGTAACACATGTCCAATTATCAGAGTTTATGATAATCAGAATGACACCAAGCTGTGTGGTATGGTCAACATGCTAGAGGAAAGGGATGCCATCCAGAGGGAACTTGACTGGCTTGAGAGGTAGACCTGTGTGAACCTCATGAAGTTCAATAAAAGAAAGTGAAAGGTTCTGCGTGTCAGTCGGGACAGTCCTAAGCTCAAATACAGGCTGGGCAAACAGTGGATTGAGAGCAGCCCTGAGGACAAGGACTTAAGAAAGGTAGTGGACGAGAAGCTAAACATGGTCAAGCAATGTATGCTTGTAGTCCAGAAAGCCAACTGTATCCTGGGCTGCATCAAAAGAACCATGGCCAGCAGGTTGAGGGATGTGATTCGCCCCCTCTACTCAGCTCTCATGAGACCCCACCTGAAGTACTGCATCTAGCTCTGGGCCCCCCAACATGTTAAGGACAGGGACCTGTTGAAGTGAGTCCAGAGGAAGGCCATGAAGATGGTCAGAAGGCAGCACCTCTCCTATGAAGACTAAATGACCTTTGAAGTTTCTTCCAACACAAACCATTCTACGATTCTGATTCTCTTCAGTTTCTGGGCCTAGGAACCTGAATCACTCCACTGCACTTCTACCAGGACAGAGTTATCTTTTTAACCCACATGGAATTTCAGAAATTTCAATACTCATTGGAGCCATACTTCTAATGATTCTTCATTGCTTTTTTTCTTAAAATCTTATAAATAACAGCAAACTCCTTTATCTTGTGCCATTATTATTTTACAGTCACTCTCTCAGTTTCCATTATTTCTTTATATTTATTCATCATACATTTAGACACAATGTCCTTGTTATTGCTAAAGTATATCATACTAAAATTAGAATATATATGATTAATTAGCTCTTTCACTTACACATTCCAGTAATTGGCAAACCAGTAGCTGAGCACTCTGCAGTGACTCTCTTTCATGTGTGATCTTGTACTACTGTTTCAAAAACTGCTTGATCTTTGGACATTTCCACCAAATGGTCATGACTCACTTGTCATGCTGGGGCATCTTCAAGAAGTAAAAAAGCACAGTACTTAAAATTTTAATATTAACAATGCAATGTATATTTTTCTTAGGGTCACTGCAGACTTGAAAGAGAGTGTTATTAAAAAGTCACTGTCTCTGCAATAGCAAAAGTAGATAAATATATACATAGGCTAAAAACATGCCAACTCATCATTATGTTGATGAGTATCATTACTAATGAACAATCTCCTTAATAGTGACTATTTTTCTTAAAAGGTTTACATTTATTCATCATGGCAGCCTTCTTCCTGAGAACAGTACTGTCATATGGGCTAAATGTTAAAGTGGATATAGATGTCTCAATTTCATTTTTAGATAAACTGGAAAGATCTTAAAGTAATGTAGGTGGGTTTTGCTGATAAGGTTGTGAGAGTATTTTAAAAGACAAAAATAAAAAGGCACAGCCCTGAAAAGCTGAGATGGAAGAACTTGATGCAGGTTGTACGCACACATGTCCAATTACAGGGAGGAGTAACACAAGGTGAGAGATTGCCTGGCAAGGAGAAACATCATGTACTGGAGCATATATATGGGCATAATAAAAATGTATTTGAAGCTCATTCATTGAACTTGGGTAGAGAAACAAAAAGAAAACCAAAATCCCTAAATGTCTGTCTCTGTCTATTATCATTATGAACAATGGTAAGTTTCCTTGCTGCGTAGATTCTAAAACAGATTAGTGTCTAGACATTCTTTGTATAGACTGTAAACCTTTGTTACATATTCAAACCTATATACTTTCTAGGTTCTTACACAAAACTTTTTGTTACTTGTGTAAACTTCTGCAAGTTTAGTAAACCATTAATATAAAACCCTTGCATGTGATCAAAATTTAAAAATAATAGTAAAACCAAACAACACCAACAAAAAAAAAAAAAAAAAAAAGCCCTTCTATAAAAATTACTCTATTTATCTATGTCTATGGGTCCTGGAGAAAAACATTCAGTTCAATTACTGTAGCCACACAATTTGTCTTTTTAGACATTCAGATCATAAGGCTTATCCCAGAAGCAGTAGACACAACTGTAAAAAAGCAAAAAAAACAAAACACAAAAACACACACACAAAAAACCCCCAAACAACCAAAAAGCTGTTCTACAGTGCCAGTGAAGCAGACAGTATTGTGTAGGAGAGCTGTCAGCTAGAAAATCCTCCACAAGCACATCTGAGCCAACAATTATTGAACTATTCCATGGATAGCAATTGCTTCTACAAGAAAAGTTTAGCAGAGTCACCCATGTAGCTCCCTAGAAAGTGTGCACTTTTCTGCAAAATAGAGAGGAGGATTTGGAGTATCTCAAGAGAAAAAGGGAGATGAATATAGCACGTCCATAGTCTCCATAGACAAGGAAAGAAAGCCTGGGCTTCCAACACAGATGTGTTCCTCCATGTCTCAAACACACAGACTAACCATTCTTGGAATTGCCTTTTGGTGCTTTTTTATTAAAGGGGTTTATTAAGGCATCAAATGTCAGGAGATGACTTTGAAAACCATATGAATGGAGGTCTCTCAAACTAAAGAAAATGCAGTGGATGTATTTTGGAGTTAGAATGAGACTGATGATATGTCTGGCTCTATAGTAGATTCATGTCCAGCTTTCAAGATGTTTATAGTTCCTGGCTTGTGGCCTTCACTAGTATAAGTTTTTGATTACCCAGTTGTGGCATGAGGCTTCCTCCAGAACCAGGAGATACTCTGTGGTGCCAATGAGTACAGATAATGTTTTTTCCTCTTTTTTTTTTTTTTTTTTTTTTCTCCTTTTAATTGTTTAGCACATGCCAAAGATTATTTTGGTTCTTCCTTTCCAATATGCATAACAAAAATGACAATAAACAGCATGCATGACCCACCAACTATGTGTGCTGATGCTTGAATGCCATAAAAAATTTGATCATCTTTTACATATTTATGACTCACAAAACTTCTTGGTTACTGTTTCAGGCTGAAATATTGGTCAGTCTGCCTGACAACCCTTTGTGAATATATATCAACCCAAGCTCACATGCAAAAGACAGACCTTACTTTTCCCTCCCAAAATAGTACCTTCTACTTCCTTTCCCGAATTTTGTGGGCAAAACAGCCTCTGACCTGTCACTCAAACCCACAGCCTCAGTATGATTTCTCTGCTCTCTGGATTCTGTGGGTTATGTCTCTATTTTTCTGTAGTAATATTTGCCTTCCCTATCCAACCAAACAGCTAAAATTCCTTTCCAGATTTTTATCAACTCCTACGTAACCAGCTTCTTAAACCACACTTTCATTTGTTTGGCAATTGATTCTTATTTATATTCATCCAGAATATTGTCCTTCCGAGTCATATCATTTTGGAAGTCACCTCTTTTTTTTTGTCCCTTCACAGCTCCTCGCTTTTCCTCGTTATATCAAGCATGAAATATTTGTTGTTACTTTCAAAGTTCTGCTCTATTTATCCTCACTTGATCATCATTTCTCATTTAAGAAGTCACATCCTCCTGTCATCAATCCATTATGTCAGCGTTCCTTTCCTATAAGTTCCATTTTCAAACACTGCCTTTCTGAATATTTGGGAGTTTGTTGGGTTTGCATGGAAAGGTTTTGGTAGCAGAGGGCTACAGGGATGGCTTCGGTGAGAAGATGCCAGAAGCTTCCCCTGTGTGCCCGACAGAGCCAGTGCCAGCCGGCTCCAAGGTGGACTCACCACTGACCAACATGGTAGTGTTTCTCTGATAACGTATTTCAGAATGTGAAAAAAACCACCCTTTTGCAACAGCATCTGCAGCCAGAGAGGAGTGAGAGTACGAGAGGCCCATCCCCGCAGCCGCCATGGCAGCGCAGGAGGGGCAGGGGGCTCCAGGCCCAGAGCCCGCGGTGAAGCCCACGCTGAGGCAGGCTGTCCCCCTCAGCCCGGGGAGGCCCACGGAGGAGCAGATCCCCACCGGCAGCCCCTGGAGGCCCCACGCCGGAGCAGGTGGGTGCCCGAGGGAGGCTGTGACCCGTGGGCAGCCCACGCCGGAGCAGCTCCTGGCAGGGCCTGTGGCCCCGCGGGGAGAGGAGCCCGGGCTGGGGCAGGTTTGCTGGTGGGGTTGGGGACCCCGGGGGGACCCGGGCTGGAGCTGGCTGTGCCTGAAGGACGGCACCCGTGGGGGGACCCGGCTGGGGCAGGGGAGGGCTGTGAGGAGCCGCCCTGAGGGGAAGGAGCGGCAGAGGCAGCGTGTGAGGGACTGACCCCAGCCACATGCCCGGCCCCAGCGCTGCTGGGAGCGGGGAGAGAGAGCGAGAGCGGGAGTGAAGTTGGGCCTGGGGAAGATTTGCTTTCATTTCTTATTACTCTACTCTGACTTGATTGGTAATAAATTAAACTAATGTCCCCAAGCAGAGCCTGCCCTGCCTGTGAGGGTCACTGCCGAGCGATCTCTCCCTGCCCTCACCTCGACCCACCGGCCTTGCGTTACATTTTCTCTCCCTGCCCAGCTGAGGAGGGCAGCGGGTAGAGCCGCTTTGGTGGGCACCTGGCATCCAGCCAGGGTCAACCCACCACAGGGAGGAGCTTTAGATAAATACGTTTAATATTATTCCCTTATGTTTATTTGATGCTCTTCATCTTTGTGACCTCTGTTTAAAAACTTGCTGATGAAGATGATTAAATGATCCCCTTTTCTTGTATTTCTTTACCTCATTGCTTGTGTTTCTCTGCATTTCAACTTCGAATTACAGTGTCTATGGTTTTGGAGATGGATGGTTTGCCAATGCTGTTTCCAAAATACATATTACATCAGAGTCCTAACACTGCCCAGGCAAGATCTGAATTATCACCCAACACCTAACATTTATCTAAATAAACTAAAACAAAAGAGCAAACACAAATCTACTCTGACTAATCTGTTTAAGGCCTGAGAGACCCCAGACATTATGGTTTTCCCTAGAAAACTTGTTGAAACCTCAGAAACTTTGCTGCAAGATATGAACAGATCTGGTACCCTGGCTGAAAAAAGAATTTAAATGGATATTTTACAGTCAAAGCACATGGCGACAGCAAAATAGTACATCTGTGCTTGAGAGACTTGCAGTATTCCAGACTGGAGGGGGAAGTTTACAGTATTTTCTCTAAACTGGAGCCGACATTTCTTTGCCTGATGGGACTCAAACTTCACAAAAGTATGAAACTATTAAGTAATTTGATTGAAAGTAACAGTACTCTTCACACCTGTTAAAGAGAGGAATGTTAGCTGTTAAAAATGCCAGTTCCCAGAAGGACAGCTACCTCTTGAATGCTGTTGTTCCACAATGCTTGCAGTCTTACATGACCTGCAGTAAAAATGAAATAAGAGCCCTATGTCTTGACAGTCACAGGAACACATCCAAAGTACATGGGAAGGACTATGTGCTCTGACAGTTTTCTAATCCAGTATCCTAAGTACATTAAGTATTTTTAGAGCCTGGGTTTATTTTCATATAGTCCAACATGCTGCTTTCCTAGGCCTTTCTTAAGTTTGATGTCACCCACTCCTTTTTCACATCTGTAATCCGTGTGCTCTAGCCAGTCTAAATGATTCCCAAGTGGCAGCTTCTAAGGTAAGGATCTATGCCTTAATTTCTATATCCTCTGAATAAATTTGTCCTCAATTATCTTGACTATTCTTATGTGGGCTTTTTGACTTTGTGTATGCTATTAAAGCATACTTATACTCCAATAAGCGATCTGTAAAAAATGTATAATTAGATTCTCTGTGTGTTGTCTCTCATTAACTCTGTCTTAAGTGTACTCTGTTGACAAGTTTTTTTTTAAAAAAACACAAACCTATTCTGACAGTCAACCTTGTAAATTCGTCCTTAGATCTGCAAGTCAAATTCTGACACTATTTAAATTCTACAAGTAAAGCTTTGTTAATAATGTCTCAATTATTTTTAGGCACAAAACCCCAAAAAAACCAACCAAAAAAACACAAAATCTAGCTCATATTCTCACATTTTTATAGGCATTAGAGTGAGGTGCTAAGAATAATAAAACTGTAAATATCCAGTCGGTATAACAAGTACATCTCTACATAAGTAAGTGTAAATCATATGAACATGGAGGAATGCAACATTTAAATGTAAGAGTTGTCATTTTAAACATACTCACATTTCCACTAGAAAATTAAAACATTTGTTTATGTTCACTAGGAAATGAACAATTTTTATGTGACTGCTTTGTAATACTACCTCACCTATGTAATAAACTACCCTGTGACATTACAGAAAATCTTGCTTTTTCAGTAACATTTGAAAGGAAATATGTGTATGGGCAAGTGATTAATATAAAAAGTTACTTTATCATATATATTATATAAATTATGTATAAAATGTTACAAAAGATGGAGGCAGCGACAGAGTAAGACAGTATTTTAATTCCAGTTTTTAACTTCTTTCTGTGTTTTAAAGTGCCAGCTGCTGCTGGCAAACTCTAGGTAATCGTCCATCCTCCCCCAGTCCTCAGTACAGCTGAGTCTGAACCAACCCCAAGCCTACTCAAAGCAGCACAAGGGCTACGTTGCCTTGGCTGTTTCCCTCAGGGATAACTCTGGCTGCTAATGACTGCATATTCTAGTCCATCCTCCTTCCCATATTTGATCCTGGCACGTCTCTGACATGCCCCACACCAAGGAATGGGGTAACAGATTGGCTATAAGGGCATTTGTCCAACAGCATTTTCTATTGTTTAACAAGAATCCCCCTGAGCTCTTTCTATTCTGTTTTCTTTTAGTTCTGTGCTGCATTGTTAAGAAACGTTATTTTTAATGAACCTTTCCTTCTTATTTTCTTTTTACTAAGATATAGATATGTGTTCACTATGTTTCCTTCTACGCCATAGATAAAAGTAGACAAATGAGCTAATGTACAACATATCTTCCCAGCATTTCTAAGTTACTTGGAAATAGAATTTAATGTTATAATTCCATTTCTCCATATAGTTTCCTCTGTTCTTTTGTTGTGATTTATAATACTGTATGTACTATGAATTAATACTTTAGTCCCTTCTGCATTTGTTACCATTCTTTCCAGTGGAGTCAGTTGTCAGGTGAGACTTTCATTAAGGTTTTCATTGTATTAAACACTTCTATTACAATCACTGATAAAATGATTTGGCGGGAATCTTACACATTAATCCACTTTTTTATCCGTTAGCATTTGGGGGTTTTAAAAAGTTTTGGGTTTTTTGTTGTTGTTGTTGTTGTTGTTTTGGGGAGGGTGTTATTGCCACGTTGTTACTTGTTGCACTGTCTGTTTATTAAATGCTATTCTATTAACTTTTATACCATGAATAAACTTTTCTAGGATTTTTGGGTTTTTTTCTAGTGGAGATGAATTACAGGTATTTTAAATTTCTTTTTTTAACCTGTAACCTCATTTACATGTCTTGTGAGATGTAGATTGAAAACAATTTTTTTTCTCCAACTGTCCAGAAAAGAGTTTAAATTATAGTCACTTAGTATTTTGTGTTTTAAAACCTATATTTACATAGTACTTGCTTTGATTTCACATACCATGCCAATACCAAAATGAACTAGATTTGCAGTACTTGTTAATGGCAGAAACCACCACTTCTTCTCATTAACCACCTTTCCCCCCTTTTCCCTAAAATTAACCAAAGTGAAACAAAAATTCTCTTTGGCTAAAAAGCAGGAAGCATTGAAATCACTGACAAAACTCTTGCTAATTGCACTGGAGTGAGAACTTTATCTTTGTTTCTTGTCATCTTGTTTTATCTTATTATACCAAAAGGACCTAATTCAAAGTCAGCAGAAATCAATGTAAAGATTCCTGATGATACCATTTGGCTCACAAAGTTCAATATTGTTTTGTGAATGTCATGTATTATTTTCCTTAGATGTTAGCTGAGGAAAGGTATGGAGGAGACAACATATTTTCATGTGTATGCACTGACTGATGTTTGTATTCTAAACCTTAGTTTATGGGGTTATTTGAGCTTAAAATAAAAACTGACTGCAGGTCAAATGCTATCACATATAAGAATGTAGTAGCTGCTGAGGAACATACCCTATCTTGACTTTTAGGGGAAGAATAAAATGATATTGTACACAATTAAAAGTACAATTGTGAATTTTCAAATAGAAAGACTATAAGTAATCATGCTGGATTTGCACAAACATTTGAAAATTAACACTCGGCCTCTTACAAAAGTATAGTGCTTTTGACAACCAGAAGTTGTCACAAGCAGGCTTTTATATGTTCTTTAAAAATAAAGACAGTTTATGTTTGATAACACATTAATTTTGCATAGCACTGATCTTTACATGGGATGTTTATTTACAAATATTTTCAGCAGTAATTTTCAGAGAACTGGGATTAGGAAATGATTGTATCTCTTGCTGAGGATTATTTGTGTTCCCAGGTACACCACTGAAGTTATACCTATATGAATATTGGAACTACCTTTTAACTAGTATTAGAAGATCAGATTTGCATTACTAATGCTCCAACAGATACACATTTATGCTTCTTAATTCTTTCCTAAGTGCAGGTTTTTTGTAGTTTTTTTTTTTTTTTTAATAATCAATAGATATATTAATTTAATCCCCAAGTGGTTCAACCCCCTTGGTCTTTAATACAGATGTCTCTCCTTCTCCCTAGGAAAACAGTATCTTCTTAAGTAGGCTTCAGAAAAATTCCACCTTTTTTTTTTGTTTTCAAGCTGCTTTGCACCCACAGGAGTTTTCTATGGAAGTATAACGCATGTGTAAGCATACTGAAGTTGTGAAACACTCCTCCATAACAGGAACTTCTTATCTTTTTAATTTCTAAAAATATTTATCAAATATGATGGAAGTGCTGTATCAATACCACAAAATGGAATGGATGCGGCAAGAGCTTCATTAACTTTCCAAAATACAAACTGTTAGAATTTGAGAAGTATTTTCATTAATAGAGTCTGATAATTACGAATCGTTAAGGCAGCAGAGAGGTTGCATACTTAATAAATAGAGCACATGACATTTCAGCTGTACAACTGACTGAAGCAGGTTGCTTACATGTATACGTTATACTATATAGGAAATTTGGCATCATGTTGTAAGAGGTAAGTGGTGGTGGGATTCCACAACAGAGGCAAAAAATAATATATGATTCAACCACTAAATTTTACAGGAACTTTACCAGTTGGTAACACAGAAAGTGTGGGCCGCAGTTCAAAAAAGAAGCCTGACAAGCATGGATGCTCATGTGGAAATTCTTCACTAAGCACATCTGAGAGGTGGGATTACATAATGCATTTTCCTTTGCACAGATGAACTTCTCTGAGGGCCTCGGTGTTGCCTCAGCAATTGTGTTTCAATGCAAGTTTTCTCCATTTCCTTCTGCTTCTTTATTCATTTGGTTGTGGGTTTGGTTTTTTTGATTATTTTTTTCTTTGCTCTTGTTTTCCTAAAGCGGATAATCTCTTTTGCAGGGCTCCTCAGGGAACTGCAAAAAATGCTATAGCAGAAGCTCATAGCTGTTGTTTTAGTTTCAGACCCCAAAGGGTGAATTGGGCCAGTTCTACTTGATTTTTATTTGAGGCTTGTTGAAGTGTTCATGGACATGATAAGAAAGTTGATAGAATGACCCAAGCAATATTGAAAAACAGTTTAATTGGGAATCTCTGGGTGAGTTCTTTCAAGTTCTTAAATGTGGCTAATGATTATAATTATATTTTTCCATTTGCGTTAATATATTCCAAATGGATATTGTCCATAAAAGTTATGTGTGGGTTTGTAAAAAATTTAATAAAGGGACATTTTTTTCCTTATGATCTCTGCATCTGGTGGTCACAATTGAGCAAGACATTGACACACGCTTAATAGATAATCATGCAGAATTCCTTCCAAATGCAAAAGGATGTGCACACTTAATTAAGAATGGACAAAAGCTTACTGTACTATCCCATTATTTTCTTTTGTATTATTATTAGCAGGTTTTAACATTATGTGCTATAAACTGACAAAGAATACTTTGATGTTAACTATTCAAGTGTAATATAAAACATCTTTTTTTTTTTTTTCTCCATCAGATAAACTCCTTATTTTCATTTATTTATTTATTTATTTATGTTTAACAAGTTACTAACACTATAGGGTTCAGAGGGGCTACAAGGAGCTTGACTGTGTAACTTTGCAAATAAAATTTTCTAATTTGTAACAAAATTGAATTGGACATAAACATTTGAATTGTTAATCTCACCTTCTTCAAACCAACTCCTTGTGACTGTAAGTAGACATGTCCTTCTCTTCACCCATGTCTTACTAGCAAGGCGTGTTGGTATTCATGGAGATTTTAATACTCATTTCTCTCTGAAGTTGACTGACATTTCCTATTGCCATTACTTCTCCATTCCTTTATACTGAAATGTTTAAATATTAAATATTACAGCTATGTTTCAGCTTTTCTAGAATATTTATTTCATATTGCATTTGAAAACAATATCTTGTTTGCTGGATACTACTAAAAATATTTAAACAGAAAGCTCTGTTGTTTACAATTTTTCCTGTGTAATAAAGCTGATACCTTTTAGTTATTAGTTATTTTATACAATCTCAACATAAGCAAGGTTTTTTTCTTTTTTCTTTTCTTTTTTTTTTTAAACACATTAGTCTATGAACATTGAGTATGGAGAAAAACTACATTACAGAGCTGTTAAGTTGAGAAGGCATGCATTTCAGAGACTTCAGTGTTAATTAATGCAAGTAGAATGTAATTACCTACTTCAGATTTGGCCAAGAGAACATTATGAGAAATACCATACATTTTTTAATGGCCAGTTTTGTTCAGGACCTTGTTTTTATGTTTTATCAGAAAGACGACATCTCTTGCAATAGGGTTCCCTCTAGCATGATACCTGGGCAGTGCTAATACAAGGAAAAATGTCACCTGCTGTATCATTCACTAATAATATCTCCTTAAATACTTTAGAGGTCCACAGAGGTCTTCCTTCCATCTGTGTACAGACCAGACTGACCTCATTTAATTTAGAGGTTCTTGTGTGATTACAATTTAAACCTGTTTTTCTGCAGCACTACAGATGATTGCATTATCTCTTTCAGCCAGCACTCTGAAATGGAGCAGCACTCTAGAAATAAACCCTTTTCAGGACAATCTATGGTTTGATTAGCATGGCATTCAGGGGCAAAGGGGTGCCAGGTTCACCTCTTTAATAACCCTCTGCAGTAAACACAGCAGAGCAGAAGAGGGAGTGGATTTGTCATTGATGTTAAGGCTTTCCTCCCTCACATTGAAGGGAGAAGGTGACACGGCTATAACGTTACAGAGAATGAATGAAGTTTTGGCTCTATACCCTAAATATTGACAAGCATAAACATGCTGCCTGCAAAGCAGAATACTTTGCACCACCTTTAAGCCCACCTGGATCTTTTTCAGTCTGCCTCCTTCTTGCTATCTGGCTGCTCAATGGGCAGTATGTTTGATTCAAGTTTTATAGGTAAGACAGGACTTCGGCTGTCTGCTTGCAGTTCTAAGTGCGTATAGGCAACCCCAAACAAATATACAAAACATTTTTCTTAGAGCTAGGCAACGCTTTTAAGCTGAAATGTTATTTCAGCAACATGTGTCCTCTTAAAAAAAAAAAAAAAAAAAAAAAAAAAAAGAACCTTTTGATTATTACTATGCCCATTTTCATAACATTTTCAATTGAAGGTATTTTCTAATGTTTTTTTATTGAAAACATTAAACCAGTATCATACAAACAGTCACAGAAATACTTTGAACTGTTCTTTCTTTAAAGGGAAGTTAGTAATCATCCTCTGAATTGTTTCAGTAATTTTCATTTAAGAAAAATGTTGTGAAACATTTGAAGACATGATTAAACACTGTTTTGAGTACTGCCCTACATAAAGGGAAAAGTCTGTGTAGTAAGATTTATTTCCTGCCTTCCTATTCCTTCTCACATGTTCTTTTGCTTATAACTAAGTCTGATTTTTTCCTATTCTTCCTTATGAATCTTAGTTTTTGTAAACCATCCATGGGGTTACTCTTGCAACAGAACTGTTTTACTTAACGGTCTAGGCATTGGTCTGACAAATCCTTACTCATATTCTTAAGTTTACTCATATAAGTATGAAGTTGATGACATTTTTTGTGACAATCGATTTACATAGTTATTTGTATTTATGAAATTAATTTTCATTTCTAACAGTTATAGACAAATTAGCAACAGGTGTGCATTCTATCGTAATAGTGTTTTTCTGTCAAATTGTTTTATTGTCCTTTCAGTCCAGAAAATGTTAGTGCCGTTTCCCAGGAGAAAGCCTTCAGCAAAGTAGAGACACTTCAGAGCACATCTAGGTACAGAATACAAGAATTATAAAACTGTCATAAATGTCAGAATGTGTTGTAATCAGGAGCACAGTAGCTCTGCCTGGAAACCAGCCATTTATTCTAAGGAGTTCTTTATGGTCTGGTAAATTACATTAAATTTAAACAAAATTGTAATGACATTTTATACAAAATAATATCAATAATATTTTAATAATTCAGGACACTGCCATTTTCATGGGATTTTTTTTCCTTCCCCACCCCCCCCCCCCCCATTATCTTTACATTTTTTACTTTATTCTCAAACTTCTATTTTACCATACGTAGCCATCACACCCTCTCCTTTTCTCTTATACATGTGCTTCTCTGTAATACCAGCACACTGAATTTAATCTCCCAGATGCCAGTTTTATACCAGTGTGACTTCGTTGACCACACTGGAGTTTCCACAAGCTTAGATGACAGTACAGACGATCAGATTGAAACTCAGCAACTTTACAATTATTTAACCAGTTTTCTGTACTAAGAAAGCTAATGCTCCTAAAATAAAGCAACTTCTTCTACACACACTGAGGAAGCAAAGCCAAACAACAGAAGAAAATCAATGTGCTGGGAAAAAAAAGAGAAAATATTTTTGAAAGTGAATAATTAAACTAACAGAAGCTAAAACAATACAAAGAAATTGTGTATTCTTTGTAAGAAATAAAGGAACAGACTGTTCTGTTACAAAGAAATATTTAATATTAAACCATTAATAAGTATGTAGTCTAATATACATTACTTGTACAGCTATAGTTACCCATGTCAACAGAATAATTGCCATTCTGTGGCAGACTGTACTGTTCATCTGCCTCTCTGCCTTCGTCTTTTCTTCTGTCTCCCCTACCCATCCCTGCTTCAGTTCATTCTGTTACATGCCTTAAACTTGCATCCATTTTTTCTGTTGCTTTTGACACTTTCTGTAGTCAAGTAATGGTGAGCACAGGTACTATATTATTTATTTATTGAGCATTGTGCACACTGGGAGGAAAATTAGTATTCTGTCCCTATCACTCACTGCTAGACACTGCACGCAGATGGAACACATTACCACATTAGACCAGTTACGAGGCTTTAAATTAGATTTGTGACTTGAAAGTTTGAATAAGAAAACTAATAGAACACAAAATGAAGCAGAGGGAAAATTAGATTAATTATCTACAACATTTGGAGTGAACTGTTGTTGATGCAGTGTGTTGTAGGAGGCTATATTTGCACTACCAACATGCCTTAATTTTGCCTACATTAAGCTACTTGAATGGTTGTGAAAACACATCTATTTACAGTTTTTAATATCCTAGAGTTATTTTTAAATTAAAAATAGATATTTTAAATGTGCTGCATCTTTTTCCCCTCAGTTGTTTTGCTTTACTATTCTGAGGAGATAGGATGAATTGTAATCACCACAGGGACTGTAGAAATTAATTGTGGAAATAAAAAAATGAATCTTAATGCTGAATTAGAGGAAAATTAGGTAAGAATTTTTAATGTAAAGTTGTTAATTTTGTGCCATGCTAAAATATAAGGCAAAATTCTCTATTCTGTGAATGCATCAATGCAGCTTTTGACCAGGGAACTGTATCTAAAATGCAAAAACAGGTATTTTTTTTCCACCCTTCCTATTTTCCCTCTCACCCATATGAAAGACTCTTATATACCATCAGTAAAGAACACCAAAAAAGAATCGCACAAGCAGTAGCCAAATTACACATTTACAAGTCTGCTTTATCATCACCTCAGCAAAGGCTGAGCTCTCATTTCATTTCCAAAATTATTTTCCAGTGATTTAGGCAATTCAGGTAGGCTGAGACAATTCACCTGCAAATAGGATTGAGCTCAGGAACGCTAACATTCTTATGTGACTAGTGTTTCTTTTACTTGTTCCTATCTTCTATATTAAGCGAGACTGCTGATATTTAATAAAGTCAATTTATGTAGGAAAATCAAAAAATATTCAAACAAACTAGAGCCTGTCCCAAATGAATTTCACCAGTTTTTCTGTATATTATTTCCTCTTCCATATTTGTACATATTTTTCTTTACTTGAAGAGTCTCCATTTATTGTAAACACATATTTTTTACTATTTCCATATAATTTATTTCTTCTAGGTTATTGGATCAGAAAAATATTTTCTACAGTGCTTAGACTTTTGGGAAAAGTGGTTAAATGAATAATATCTAATCCCTGTGCTTATGCAAAAAGAATACATATTAAAAAGTATTGTATAACCCAGGCACATTTTTAAAATGCAGTATCCAAAAACTGGAAGAGAAGTTATGGATGAAGAAAAATGAGAGAAAATCTCTTTCTTTGTATATTCATATATGCAGTTACACTGAGTACACCCACACATAGATATGTATGATTGAAACATGTTTAAGATGCTTTGTCAGGTGTCCCAAACACATAGTTGCTTTTCACAAAGTATTTGCTATAATAAAGTACTTGAATTCAAAGGATAGCTGTGTTGCTATGTTTTAAAGAACAAAGATAGATAGATAGACAGATATTATTTATTTATTTTTAATTGAGGAAGCAACGTGTATAATATGATAGTTAAGGAATGCAGGCAGTTGATAAGTGTAGCTAAACAAATATCGTTGAAGTATGGTTAAAAGAAATATGTTTGAAATATATGGACTTCTGATATATATACATCAGAACCATATTTAGTGACTTTTACTGACAATTTTATGACTGATACTAAACAGAGATGCCAAAATTATGTATCATGATGCAGAAGAGGCAGAAGTATTTAATAAATGCTTTTGCTCTGCATCACAGGAAAACAGCAACAAGAACAATAACACAAAAGAAACCCTCTCAGAACAAAACAAAAGAAAAGGTATTAGATTTTATATTGATAATTAGATTTATTACAAAGATTATTAAAAATGTAATGAAGTTAAACATAGAACACTCAAATCTAAAAACATCCAAGGAATTATCCAGAAATGTCTGTAAGCTTTTTAAAACAGAAATTTCCAAACAGGAACAACAGAAAACTCACAGAGGATTTGAAAACAGCTGATATGCTGTATTGGTGCTTTAAAAGGTTATACAAGAGGAAATTAAAGGACTACTAGGTTGACATCAATCTCAGACAGTTATCAAAAAGCTGACTTGGATGCAATCAGTAAATAATTAACAGTCAGTAACATTCAAACTTAATGTCAGCCAATGGTGTTTAGTGGAAAATAGGCCTTGTTATACAAACCGTTTAGTGTTTTTTATGAGATTACAAGCTTGGTTGATAAAGGTCAGTTCGCTGAATAAAATATTCAGATTTCTGTAGGGTACTTGGCTTTGTGTCACATACTTTCTAGTTTTAAAAAAGATCTGATATAAAAGGTAGATATCCATATTTAATATCCATGTAATTTTCTCTACTACTAGGTTGCAATAAGAAAATGTAGATGAGAAATTATTAGTCACTATGGATAGATTTTCCTGAGATTTCATACATGAATTTAACTCAGACCAAGGTTATTCACCTTCTGTATAAGTAGTTTAAAAGAAAACTTAAATGAACAGTGAATAAAATTACTGAAAATAACAGGAATTATAAAGTGCTAATAAATAAATAAAGAAGTAATTCAGGTAAACACATTGAGGTAAGATGTGTTGTTTGGTAAAATGAACTACATTTTAACACTTTTTAACATGAAAGGGTGAAAGACTGTGCCTGAAAAAACATCAGATCACACTAGTAGGATTTGAGTTGATCCAACAACTGCATGCTTATCCAAGTTGCCATCTCCATGGACTTCGGAAAGCAGTAGAGAACTGCTTTCCTCTTTTTACCTCTGTACTGGAAATGGAGGTTGCTTTCTTCCTGTGCTGCTTCCAAGAATGGGGGAAGGATATATAGTAGAGGGTAGCTGCCAAGTTTGAGAGATGATCTTTACACTTCCATGGCATTTGTCACCTACAACTCTGCCTTCCCTGCTGTCACTGGCTACAGCTAACATGATCCTTCTAAGGTTTTCACTCTAATCCTTATTTCCATTTTGGTCTCTCTCTTTGTGCTTCCTTCTTTCATTCTCATAGGTATCACAACATCCGTTTTGACTTTGCATTTGAGAAACCTTGAGTCAGTACCACTCCCAAAGATAACCAATGGAGTCTGATTACCCAGACGTTAATCCAAAATCAAATTTCATCACTATGACTATGAAAGAAAAAAAAAAAGTAGTATTTCTGCACTGGCATATGATATTAATGAAGCTATTACTTGACTGTTATGACAAGTTCTGGTGCTTGGACTTTGGAAAAGTTGTTGACAATTTCAGAAGCATTTGAAAATAATTACTGGAATAAAGGTGGCTGGAGAAAATGCCTCATGCAGCGAAACTGCAAAAGCTCCATGTATTGAATTTCTTCAAGGACATGACTGCATCACAATCTACAAATACCTAATTGTGGCATTAGGCTTAATGAGATGCAGTGGTTTGAAGACAAAGTTAGGTAAATTGGACTAGATATAAAGGTCATTTCAGAGAGATCTTAACAGAACAGCTTCCCTAGGAAAGCAATGACTTCTTTATTGCTTTTAGTTTCAAAATTAAAATGTATATTAGAAAAAAACCAGAAACAAAAACTTACAGAAGTTAGCAACACAGTCACTAAGTATACTTCTCTGGTCTGTATTACATGAAATAAATCAGATTAACTGATTCTAACAGTCTCCTTGGTGTTAAAACCTTAGCAATTCTCTATAGACAATCTCTTTTATCTCTTTTGTGTGCCTGGCACTTTTTAGCTAATGGCTAAGAGCATTGAGATGGGCACTTGGCAAAGTAGCTAAACACCTACAATACATTTTCTATGGAATTTTAAAACTCAGCTGAAGACATTTTCCATCAATATGCTGCTGAACTGATATGGATACCTGCTTAAAGTTAAGTCTTCCTAGCTGTAATGTAGTGTCCTTGGCTGAGCTCAATGTTTATGTGCTTACAGCCTGTGTAAGACCAAGAGATACACAAACCAGCCATCTTTGACAAATTGCTGCTACGTATGTGCCATAGCTTTAACACCCATAGTAAATCTGGCCCGCCGGCCACTCTAGACTACTTAATTACCCATGCTAATTTCAGAATATGAGCTTCCTTGGCTCTGGGTTACTCTATATTGGGTAATTGTTTGGTGTGGTCTTGATGACCTGTAATGCAGCATTTCATCCCAGAACCAGTTCCCAGAGCAGAACACATTTGTTCCTTGAACTTCTTGGCTAAATACAGACCAGAGAACAGCACTACATTACAAGGGTGTTTTGGATTACCTTCATCACTCAGATTAAACTTTTATTATTTTGCACGATACTGTATAGGATTCCTCAAAAATGTTACAAAACTGTGCAAATCAGAGACTATTTGACAACTCCTATTCAGTGTGCATGGAGTCTCACTCGTCCACTGGAAAGGTGCATCATTGCAAATTAACTGCCTGACTTTTAATCACAAGTGTCAAGTTACGAGTTATGAGAGTTAATTTGGCCAGTGAGGCTTCTGTCACAGGGAGTAGGATTCAATAACTACTATTTCTGTGTTTTATTCATGGGTCCCATAGTAGTGGTTTTGGCTTCATTTGGTATTGATATGTGTAGATCCTATTTATTCTTCAGTGTTTGTCTTTAGTTAAGCTAGTCCATCCATGCATTACATCTGTGTGTCATCTTTGAAGTAAAAAGAAATAATTCCTGGCATCACACATAGATCTGGTTCGTATACAACACTTTCAGGTTTCAGAAATTATGATGAAAAGTATGTAGGTACCTGAATACCCAAACAATTTTTATATGCTTTTCTCCACTTTAACAATCACAACCCTTTTTTATTATTATTGATACACCAACATACACACAGTTGAAATAAATTTTGATAAGTTTTTTTTGCATTAAGAGATCTGTCGGAGACCATGCATACTCCCTTCTATCTTCCAGCTTTACCTGTTTCAGGGTATGGAAGGCCATTCATTTTGCTACTGCTCAGAATACTCATGAGATACTAAATTTATACCTAAAAGTTTTAATCTAAAATTAACCATAAACAAGCTTCTTTTTCTACCTATAATTTTCAGTTTTTCAGGGAGGTCCATTACTATAGAAAAGTATATATCTTTCTTCAGAACTGCAGAATATGCATGCTGCTAATAAAAAGAATCACACATACAACCCTACTGACAAGGACTGTTAAATAAATGATACAAGCAATAATACACATAATGGTGGGGAAAGGAAAAGCTGCATTAAAAAAGGTAGGCCACATATAACATTCAAGGTTCTTTTTTTATTGCCCATTTTTATCACTTGTTTAAATGTGACATTTAAAAGAAAACTACATAAAACTCAATGTGCTATCATGATAATCTAAAAAAAAAAAACATTCTGATCTTTGTTTCTTGTGGAAGTAATTATCAGCAAGCAGAGAAAACAAGGAGAAAAAGAGGAAATGAGAGAAAGATAATGTCACGTGAGGCCATGGATCAAAGGAAGCACTTTATTCTTACATAACATAAAAAGGACTAGAAGACTGCAAGAAACATTTTACCAAGGTTTGATGCTGATATTGTTTTTAAAAGGCCACCTGGAGTAAAGTAATAACAAAATGAGAAAGAAACAGAGCAAAACATGAAAACCAAACTGTATGGTTTCCGAATGAGAGAAAGGAGTATGAGACCAAAACAAAGTGTTACACATTTAGAATCAGTGAAAAATTATTTTTGGGTGAGGCGTAGATGAATGGAAAGGGTGTTATAAGATGAAGGGAATTAAACAATTTTTAGTAAACAAAACTGTTAGCTACCTTTAACATTGTTATAGTTACATAGGTGTTAAGATGTTAATAACAAATAGTTAGAAAAGTATTATAAATATTTACAATGCTTTATTAATGTTATGCAACTTAACAGAGACACTGAAAAGTTTTCATCTAAATTACGCATGCGTGTGTGGCCAAGAATTTATTAAGACTGTCTTGAGCAACACTTGGAAAAACATCAGTGAGATGTAACTTCTTAAAAGAATAAAAATTTTCATCTGAAGAAAAACATATCCTGAATCATATCATATCATCTACAGAATACAGGTCATCTGAAAAAATATGATTGAAAGATGTCCTGCTTGTTTGAGAATAGGCGGTTACGTGATGAAGAGGTGATTTAAGAAAATATTCATGGATGCATGCAAATTAGAGAAAAACAGAAAACAATTCATTGCAATTGGGATTACATAATTTAACCTCGTGGAGGGTAACCAAAACTGGCCACAACTACTTGCATAGGTTAGGTTACTGCTACACTGGGCGTGAAGAGTGTAACAAACCTCACTCAGTTGCAAGAGAACCACTTTTCTTTAGAATCAGGTATGAAGAAGTTGATCATGCTGATATCTGGAACGGTATTGCTACATCTATAAGAGTTGTGTTATTGCTGTCAAATGGAACAGATCTTAGTATCTGGCCTGAAGTTCTCCTGGCTGTCCTTGATTCATCTGCTTACACACCGCTGAGGCTTAGTTAGTCTGTCTTCTAAACTGGATGCAGAGGTTACTGGAGAATGAAGCCTACCTAGCCTGCAATTTAGACACAACAAAAGCCAGAATTATTAGCTAATTCTTAGGACCAATTCTTAAAATACTAAAATATATTAATAGTTCAAGAACAAGACATTAAAATTTTTCAGATGAGAGTCACAAATAAACTCACATCATTTTGCAATTACTTTCCTCTAGGACTGTTTAATTTGCTTCTGCTAAAGTCATGTTTCCTGACTCATTTTAAATGTGAGTGAGTGAAAAAGAGAATGATTCTATAACCTGGTGATTAGGCATCTTCACACACTGGGAAGAAGCATATAGCATCCACGGTCTACCTTTCTGAACACACAGTAATATAAATCAAAGAACCATATTTAAGAAAGTAGTTAAGCTTCAGTCTGCTCTGTGCTTCAGATTAGGTAAAAAGGAGATTTGTAGTTCTGTCCTTCCAGGAGAATAAGTGAATTAATGAGCTAAAGAGTAAAAAAAGATGTCCTTCCATCTCTGGCGTTTTTTTTTCCGCATGTTCTCTAACGACTTTTATTCTTCACTTCTAAGTTCAATTCTTGGGTTTGTTTTTTTGTTTTATATTGTTTTGATTTAGTTATTTAATTAAGATCTTTTAATTATCCCAGAGGCATAAAACTTAGCATGTAGGTCTGTCCAATTTCCCAGTACCTTCCTAAACTAACTGAGCTCCTGAACATGCGTGTATGTGTATATTCACATACACATATATACACATATCTATATATACATATATAGATATCAAAGACCTAGGAAAACTTGTAGGTTATTGCAAATCTGTGATTAAAGAACAGCCATACGATGGCTCATATTATTTTGATTCTTTGTTTATTCAGATTCCTAAAGATAGGCCCAACAGCTCCTTTCCTCTTCTTCCAAATGAGCAACAGAAATCATGAGAAGGCCCCAGTAAGAATTTATGACTCTACATTGCAGAAGAACCTTTTGATTTTCAAGTATAGTGATTCAGACCACAAACACGAAAAGCAGCTAGAGAGACCAAAAATTGACAATAATGATGAAACGGAGAACTCATTTAAAAGAAAATGTGGTATAATATGGTAAGGAAGAAAAAGGCTATCACTGGTATTTATAAATGGGATATGTAAACAGAGAGATTTTGAGACCTAAAGCCAGAGAACTGACAGCTGTGGAACTGTAAATCTTGAGAACAACCTGGAGGATCTCAAAGAAACAGTGAGATTAAACTATTCATTAAAGATAGGATAACTGTGCAAAATACTGCTTCAGAGTACAAGAAAAGGGGCATTTTTAGAGTGGTGCAAAGAGGAAATAAGGAAAAAGAATAAAACTTCATTTTCTGAAAACTGTGCAAGAGGTGCTCAGTTATAAAGTTGTGTCAAATATGCAATAGGGCAGCTCTTATTGCTTAAATCATTTAAAACAAGACTGAATAACATATTTTGAAATAATATTGTACCAAGAGGAGGATGAACTAGTAGACCTTACCCTTTTAAGATCTCTCTGTCATTCTGTACTCTATCCTAATCCATTTAATGAGTTATGAAATCATTAATCAATAGGCTCTTTTCTGCCAGCTCAAAACTGGGAGCTTCTGAAACAGTTATTACAAAAATGCTATATATATAACATTTATAAAAAATTTATTTCTGTTTTAATAGATGGTACTACACTCTTTTCTTAAGTCTTTCACCAGATTTCTTTTTTCTGAATAAAAAAAGTTCTTAACATTCTTTCAGGAATAACACCAGGCCAGTAGTACAACAGAAGTCTCTATTGGACTTTCTGTTGATTATGGCCCTTGGCATTTTTTGTTTGTTTTTTAGCTTTTTTTTTTTTTTTTTTTTTTTTTTTAATAAAGCAGCATAGTAATTGTGAAACAAGGATCAGAGGTTCCCCTGTTCTTAAGACAACCAGTTACAGCAGAAAAGATTGTCTTACTGTAGGTAGTCTCATATTTGTTTTTCTTTAAGAAACAACGGCACTAGAAGGGATATGATAGGATATATTCACACGGCTGAACTTTTCTATAAATGACAATGTGAGAAATGACAAAATGTGCAGGTAAAGGGGTTAATTTTATAGAGGAATCCATCTGCATTGCAAACACTGGTTTTGGGCAACAAAAAGGATTATTAAAGCTGTGGTATAGACAGACGGGTGTATACTAATGTTACTGAAACAACTGATGCTAAGAAAGGAAAACAATTGTGCAAGTGAGTTATTTAATACTATTGGCTTTTGAGAAGGACATCTGAATTCCAAAGAAACCAATATTGTTTCTGATATATTATAATCAGACACTTTAATGGTAAAGCATCATTAGTCCTGTGCAATCCTGATTTTAAACATTGTGTGCTTTTACATAACGATAGGTTCAAAATTGGCTTTTCAATTTTTTTAAGAGCAATCATTTCCAGCAACGACAATGACAACCACTACTATTTTTTACCACTGACCTAATCATGAAAATAGATTAGCAGAATACATTTAAAGAAGTAGTCTATATGATCCTGATTTAACAAATACTGACACTTAGGCCTAAATCTATTCTTATTTTTATATACTAGAAGGAGTCTTTAGCTTTAAATAATAGGTAAATTGCAGTTAATAGCACAGTTAAAAACAGGTGCTCTACTGAACATCAATTCTAAACAAATGTCCTTTAGAAAAAAAAAAAAAAAGACAAACCCCGTTTTTATACCATTGGTATGTATTTATGCATAATTTGCTATAACAATTTATTTAAAAATAATTTTTTTACCCTTCATTTTAATCAAAATATTGTATTCTCACAGACTACAAGCAGTATAACAACTAAGAAATGTATGAAAACAGGAATTTTAAGGCACTAATAGTTTGTTTTGGGCTTTTTTTTTTTGTCATTTTAAGAGTAGATGCCAAAGCAACTGTTTGCACACCAAGAAGGGTGTTTACCCTCCAAGAAAGGCCTTAGCCTGTTCTAAAAGTTATTATTATCTCTTGTTGGGTTCAAAGATCTTTCCATGTGTCCTGCATAGGGTTTTGAAGTTCACCTGCTAAAATAGAGAAGATTTGAAAACTGAGGTTTGGATTGGGAAATCATGAAGATATTACCTAGTGATAGCATTAATCAGCTTTACAGTTATTGTTTATATAAGAAAGTTTTTATGCAGTTCTGCAGATAAAGAGAAAAGTTTCTATCATATTCCTGAGAAACAACAAAATCCTGCTCAGTATTGGTGTGAGTAGGTATAAAAGAAAATGTTGCAGATTACCTCTTAGCACTCAGTGTCTTTGCACTGGTTTGATTGACAGTGATGTCAATTCAGCAACGATATGTTTTCCTGTAGAAGAGACTCTCCATTTTCAGCAGACTTTACCAATAAATTCAAAAGTTAGAAGCTTTGAATCAGGGACACAGCCAAAATTAAAATCTTGGTTCTTCAGCTACAAAGAAAAACTGCATAACAGTTTCAAATTGGCTTTCTCATAAAATGGCGGAGTTAGAATTATAGCGGGCCATCAGCTGTGTAAATCAGATGTCCTAGAGTCATCATGTCAGCTTACCCTTCATGAATCAGATTTGATCCTGAAATAAGTAGGCACCTTTCCAGCTGAACTTACTGAGAGTGACAGCCCTGGTCTATGATTAGGCACATTGGTCAACATTCATTGTAGCAAATATAACTGAGATGCCTAAAACAGGCAAAGTCCAGTTGCTGTGCACTTCCTCAAATGCTAATAGTGAGAGAGATGGGAACCTTCAACAGGCATTTTGAGAGGGTGTCTGCACATTCAGCCTTGGCAGATAGCCTGGGTAACGTCTAAATAAGAATGTAAGTGCACAGGGTCTGTATGGAGGCTGAGCATAGACAAAATAGTCTGGAGGGTGTTTGCACCAAGAATGGTCACGTTATGTACCTGACCCCAGAGCAGACAGGGAAGCGCAGCTTCATGATGGGGCACTGGAAAGACCCTGTACCTGGCAGTGGGGTGTCAGCATGGGGCCAGCACCCAGAGCCACCTCACTGCTGGGTGCAGGGGACCTTGTGGGTGGTTTCCTCACACAGAGCTGGAGGGCTTACACCTCTTGCAGGTGGTGAGCAAGTGGGGAACCTGCATTGCTGGGGAGGGGTGCCAGTGACCTCTGGCTGGGGGGCAGGGGAACTGTGGGGCAATATTAAATTTTTTTAAGGTTTAATTATGGAAGGACATTTAGAAACTTGTATGTGCTTATTAACATTTTGTAAGTGTCTAGCATTGCATTTTAACTGTTGTATTACTGATATTGATCCTGAACGTATAGCTCACTGATTGCTGGTTAATTACGTGTCATTAATAAATCACTAAACTGCTTTGATCCTAATTTAGTTTAAACTATTTGAACTGAGCAGTTTTTCCCTGCAACACAATTCAGTACATCTAAGTCTCGAATTATTTCCTGGAGTTGCTGTTCCTCTCCACTAGCAATAACATTTGACTGTTCTAACTTAGGAGCCTTAGAAAAAAGATTGAACTATACCTGAGTTATTGTGAACAGCAATACGGAATATGAATAGATATTAGCATTGCAGTGAATAAAGTTGCAAGTCTTCATCCACATAGTAAAGAAATTATCACAACTGGAACAGCAGTCCCTGGGGCAGGGATATCTAAATGAGAGAAACTGTGTTTTTAAAGTCATGTTATGAGAGCCGTGCTGTTTCCTGACAGTAAAAGATGGTTGCTAAAAGCTCTCAAGCTTTATTGGAGCTGCTAAGCAATGATCAGAAAAAATGCTACAGTGTTCTGCCAATGCTGTATAAGTGTTTGGGTTTTTTGTTTTGGTTTTGTTTCTATTTTTTTTCTCCCAGGGGTGAAGAAGGGCTGCATGATCATGGAGATATGCTAACTGACGGGCTTTTTATTGCAGAGCAAGGACTACAAACAAGTGTCAACACGTCATGACAATGTTTCTGTTTTACATAGATCAAGAAAAGAAACAGAATTATTATGTGGGGCAGGCTATAAAGGGACCCAATAAACAAATCATTTCAATTATCTCATACAAATTAAGTAGGTCTGGTCACAGTTAAGGCACATAGCCAGGGAGAGAAGAGGTGCAAGGGCCCTGTGCAGAGAAAAAGGTCTGTTAATTATGAAGTTTGGCAAAGGCTCTTTTCTTTTAGATCATCATAAGCAAATAACTGTGTTTCCCCTACTGATTTTTATTTTACAGTTTCATGGTGCTACACAGCCATTTGGATGAAATTAGGCTCCAAAACTATTTTGTGCAGTGGTCTCCTTTTTTCCTTTAGTCTGGCTATCAACATCTCGTATAGAAAAACAAGCATGTGGCCCTAAGCTCTACCTGCTGTGCGCACAGCCAGCCCTCCTCCCCGCTCCGCTGTCACTCCTGCTGAGGCCAACAGCAACCATGTGTCATCCCAGCTCCTCTTAAACTTGTTGATCCTTCTGAGAAGATCCGCCTGTCTCTGCAAATCTGTTAGCTGATTGTCTCCTACCATAACTGACAGCATTTAATACATTTTCTTACCTGTTCCTTCTTAATATTCATGTACACTGCATATACAATATGAACTAAATGCAACTGATGGCATAGCAGATGGATAGAACAAAAAGTGTATATATTACAGGGCAAAAAAAATCATAGTTTTTTTTCTTCCCCCCTCCCCCCCAAATAAGCAACACAGTATTTCTATTTTTCTTCTAATGAAAGCTCCTTGGTACCTAAACAAGACAGTACAGTCTTAGATATATATTTCTTTGTATTTATTACATTTTAAAGAAGAACTCTAGCTTTTTATTGCTTATGTTTTTCAATAAGTATTACATTTCATTTCTGCCAGAAAGACTCACTTCTGTCTGCCCATCAGTGTCAACATCCAATCTCATCAATGGAATTGGATATCTATTTCAGAAAATTAACTTACATTCTGGTAAATAGTATTGATTATGACAAGTGATACTGTATGATTACTAACCGGGTAACTTCAAACATATGGAAAATCTCATTCCTGATTTCTTTGCAATGTGACTATCCAGGAGAGAAAGTCATAGCAGAAAATGGTGTAGCATAAAATAGTGATTGAAATATAAAATAATAATTGCTGCTCTAGTGGTACCTTGATATGTAATTACACAATACATATTTTAAGAAGTCTCAGATTGCATATCCCCATGGCAGGCAGCTACTTCCATGGGGAACATTTCATAAATGGAGGAAATTAATGGGCTAAAAGCCAAATTATGACAGAAACAGACAAAAGCAAGGGGAAAATCAGTGTGAAGGATAATACTCCAGGCTTGACTTGTTCCATTATACTTAGCCATTACAGGGAGGCTCTCAGGTCACCGAATGATTCGTTCTGCAATACCTGTAACTGTGCACAATAGACTAAGTGAAAGGTGGTATCCGTCATAACTTTGAATTGCCTGGCTTTTGTCAGTTTGTGCTGTGTCTTTAACATTATTTAAGTATACTATAGGGAGTATTATTATTAAATCCAGATTGGTACTGAATTACGCAACCTCCCTGCAGACCTCAAAGAACAAAAAATGCCAGGTGTGTGGTACCCATACTTATTATCTAAGAAAGAGTGCCTAATTTTGCTGTGTCAATTAATTTGTTTCCCAGATATCAACTGCAATATTAAAGGAAGGAAACTGGTCAAAGCGGTATGAGGAAAATATAGAGCAGCAAAGCATGCTTTTTTGTGTGTGGGAATGATTTAATCCCTGTCCATCTTTTCTTATAATTCAAATAATTATTATACAGACAAAATGATTTTGTGGTTCAGGACTTTGAGGAATGATGATGCAAGGACTGGTGGGTAAGCTTACACTATGGCAGTGTCATCTTTAGGATGTAGGGGATAATCCTGTGACTTCAACAGAAAAAATGCAAAAGTCCTTAACTAATATGAACTTGTCATGGAGTCAGAAATTCTAAAATCGGGTCAATTAATTGTTTAAAAAAAAAAAAAAAAAGATTTTCTAAGTCCACCAAAAATACTGAAAGTTGGAGCACCTTTCTGACAGTGGTTTCCCAGTGGTTTTCATGGATGCACAGAGAGTGCTTCCAAATACATTTCAGGAAAGGTGGGGACCTAAGATGGGGTTTAAACACCATGAAAGTGAGTAGATACGAAAACAGCACTGCTGTCTCTTAGGTGAAATTTCTGTTTAATAGTTTTATCCAGTGATCTGGATGTGGGGACCAAGTGCACCCTCAGTAAGTTTGCAGACGACACCAGGCTTGGTAGGAGTGTTGATCTGCTTGAAGGTAGGAAGAGCCTACAGGAGGGACCTGGACAGGCTGGACCAATGGGCTGAGGGCAGTTGTATGAGATTCAAAACGGCCAAGTGTCAGGTGCTGGACTTGGGTCAAAATGACACCACACAACGCTACAGGCTTGAGGAAGAGTGTCTGGAAAGCTGCCCAGCAGAAAAGGACCTGGGGGTGCTGGTCGACAGCTTGCTGAATATGAGCCAGCAGTGTGCTCAGGTGGCCAAGAAGACCAAGAGCATCCTGGCATCTTATCAGAAAGTGTGGCCAGAAACACTAGGGAAGTGGTCATCCCTTTGTACTCATCACTGGTGAGGCTGCACATTGAATACTCTTTAGTTTTAGGCCCCTCACTACAAGAAAGGCTTTGAGGTGCTAGAGAATGTCCAAAGAAGGACAACAAAAGTGGTGAAGGGTCTGGAGCACAAGTCTTATGAGGAGTGGCTGAGGGAACTGGGGTTGTTTAGCCTGGGGCAAATGAGGATCGGGGGGGACCTTAACGCTGTCTACAACTACCTGAAAGGAGATTGTTGTGAGGTGGGTGTCAGTCTCTTTTTCTACGTAACAAATAACAGGACAAGAAGAAATGGCCTCAAGTTGTTTCAGGGGAGGCTTAGACTGGATATTTAGAAGATGTGTATATGTAGCACTTAGGGACATGGTTTAGTGGTGGACTTGGCAGTGTTAAAGGTTGGACTTGATGATCTTAAAGATCTTTTCCAACCTTCTCCAACCATAGATTCTAGGATTATATAACCACTGAACTACATGGTGCATATAACATATCTCACTTCCATTTACTCTAGCCCATTCCAATTCAAAGTAGAATTTGGATTTAAAATTCTGCTGGTGTTAAGGCTCTAAGTAGGACACTATTAAGAGTCAAGGTGTACAATGCCCACAGGAATGAGCTTTAGGTGTCTGCAGGGCTAGATAGGATTTTTGAGGATCTAACTTACATTTTAATATTCATAGAATCAAAGAATTTTTGAGATTGGAAGGGATCTCTGGAGGCCATTTGGTCCAGCACCCCTGCTCAAGCAAGCCCACCTACAGCAGGCTACCCAGGACCATGTCCCGATAGTTTCTAAATATCTCTAGAGATGGAGACTCCACAACCTTTCTGGGAAATCTGTGCCAGTAATTGATCACCCTCAGAGTAAAACAGTTTTTCCTGATGTTCAGGAGGAACCTTCTGCATTTCTGTCTGTGCCCATTGCCCCTGGTCATGTCACTGGGCACCAATGTTAAGAACCTTACTTCACCTTCTTTCCACTAGGATCTACCCATACTTTAGGATTAATCTTCCCTAGTTGCAGAGTTTACTATTTCCTTCCCATGAACTGCATGAAATTTCTGTTGGCTTTCCATATTAAATAAAAGCAGTTAAACCTTGTTTCATCATACTTAACTTTGGGAAGCTAACAAACTTCAGACAACTCAAATAAAAGTTTAGATTAGAAGTAGCCACAATTCCCTGTGTAATCAATAGCAGTACCTACTGGTCTACATAATATATAAAGTTTATTGTGATCTAAACATGTTGATATATAAATATAGTTTATAGGTTTGTAAACCAGGCACAGATTAGGAGATGCTTTACATGCTGCTTAGATTTTCATTATTCCAGAGTGCAGCAGTCTTCAGAAGGTAGAATAAAATCAGAGAAGTTAATGTTGTAGCTGCTGCTTTCTTCTGAGTTTCATTTGCTATGGCTGTGTGTTAGTACACCAATATTCTGATAAGGGTCACTCTGGACACCCAAAACTTGCTGGATTTAGTCCTGAGCCCTTGTGTTTAAAAAAAAAAAAAAAAAAAAGTGTCATATTTGGTGGATTTGAGTCTGATACTAAGCCTTACAAGCTTAGAAACTTATTTCATACTGGTTTACATAGGACAATTGTCCTGAGTACAGAGATTTGTGCAAATAAAAAATTAAGAAACCAATTTTTGGTTTGTTGGTTTTTGTTTTGTTTCGTTTTTTCCTAAGGGGGAGTATAGTTTGCAAACTAGATATTGCAGAATTGTTGCTAGAAATAAATTACTACTTGTAGCCTTGTTAATCAGTTCAATTCATTACCTTGAAAAGTGTGTAAGCCACAAATGAAAATCACATAAGTAGTTAACACAACAGTGTTGGAGTCGAATAACAGCAATGACTGCTGAGAATTTACAGAACAGTGTGATAATATGTTTTGGGACTAATAAACCAAAGCATGGCTATTTGATAGGATTGAGCACACTAGGAAGGGGTTTGGTAAGTAAGGAGAATTAGCTCTCAGAAAATGTGTCTACCTGATGTATTGCAACACAGTGATGTAGGAGAGGTGCCAGAAGCACTACTGATTTGAGGTATGGCAGAATTCCAGACTGATATACTCATTCCTCAATATTTTGCATTGATATGGTTCTCTCTATATGACACTATGTCATATAAACATATCTTTACATTTAAGCCAGAGAAAATACTAGAAAAGAGACTGTGGGAGAAAATGACTCAGCAAGTGTCCTGGCACATTGTGTTTTCACAGAAGTCAGCAACACATTTCCTGCTGACTTCGGTGGTGCATGGTCAGATTGCTGGTGTGCAGGTGATTCATAGAAAAAGTACGATTATTAGTAAAATATCTGGCTGCATGGATTATAAAGGTTATTTCCTCCATCAAAGTCAATTTTGGTTGATGAAATAAATAAAGCTAAAAAGCCTGTAAAAGTAGAACGCCTACAAGTAAATATATGAAAGGTAAATTAGCTACTGGTCACTCCTGTGACTACTCATTACATATGCAAGTCCTCCTTCAACAACCACCCTCATAACTTCACCCAGGGAATATGCATGACAAATATAAACTACAAGCTTGTAGCAGTAGAAATGCAATTTTAGTTTATTTCATTGCTGAAGTATGGAAGTGCAAATAGCTTGTTTCGATACCACAAAATCAATTCAGCTCTTTTGCTGTGAAAAACTACTAGGTTTTGCTTAGCAAGTACTTGTGCATTTGATTTATCGTGAAAATTTTCTATTTCACAGCAAAGTAGCTTTTCATCTTTTCTTTTTCTTTTTTCTCTTTTTTTTTTTTTTTTTTTCTTTTCTCTTTTTAGCTATGAAGTGGCAGCTTTCCTAGTGTAAAAACTGCCATTCATTTGTATAGAAAATAAGAAAGCACTTGAGGTGAAACCAAAAGTATGGATCTCTTTCCATACTATAATGGATTGGTTTTTACATAGATATCACTCAGATACCTTCATTGCCTCCTTTTGAGTTTGCTGGGAATTTTTTTCTTCTTAATTTCTAATAAGAATTTCCTCACTTTTTTTTTTTTTCCCCAAACTTTCTTTTAATTTATATTCCTTTAATTTTTCCTTATTACTTTTCTATTTCTTACAAATATGTTAATGGCAGATTCTTACTCTTTGTGCAGTCATTAAAAACATCCATATATTGCACAATAGGTATAAGGGAAGGCATAAACAATTCTATAGAAAATTGTAATTTATAGACAAGCATCATATGCTGATGTAACTTCAATGCCAGGAGATCTGCCCAGTGAAAATATCTAAAAAGACTAGGGACTTGGATCTTGCACATATAATGCTTGGTATCTATGGTTAACATAAAACACTATAGGAATCTTAAAATTAATGAAATTATTTCCATTTAGGCAATGTTGGACACTTTATTAACTGTAATACATTAGCAATATATTGCTAGAATTGACTTAGTAGGCACAAGAAGTGGTAAAACTGCAAGAACTGAGAATAAGTACCCCCAGAAGCATAACTGAGACTCAGGAAATAATACCTTAATTTAAATGGAATACAGCCCATGACATATAAGACAGTAAACAAATCACATATAAAGCATAAAAATATACGTATCTATTCATATTAAGTGTAGTTTAACTTTTGACACGTTACCTTTCTTCAATCAGTATAAAGTGTATTTGGCACAAGCTAGATCAGAGTCACAAAATGGTCAACATTGCAAAGGACTTCTGGAGGTCATCTGGTACAACCCCGCCTGATAATCAGTTTCACCTAGAACAGGTTGCACAGGATTTTATTGAGACAGGTTTTTAATATTGCCAGAGAAGGAGACTCCACAGCCTCTCTGGGCAGCTGTTCCAGTGCTCTGTCACCCTCAAGGTAAAGAAGTTCTTCCTCGTATTCAGATAAAACTTCCTCAATTTCAGTTAGTGCCCATTTTCCTTGTCCTGTCGCTGGGCACAACTGAAAAGAGCCTGGCCCCAGCCTCTTGACACTCGCCCTTGAGGTATTTGCAGACATTGGTAAAATACCCTCTCGGTCTTCTCTTCTCCAGGCTGAACAGGCCCAGCTCCTTCAGCCTTTCCTCATAAGGGAGATGTCCAGTCCCCTACTCACCTTTGTAGCCCTCGCAGGACCCTCTCCATTACTTCCCTGTCTCTCTTGAACTGGGGAGCCCAGAACTAGACACTGATATTAAATTAAGAAAAAAATATTTCCTTTTCAAATGTATTTCTTTTACTGTGCTTTTTACATGTTAAGTTTACCTTATCATCAGTTTTATACTACCATCACTTTTCATTGCCAGTTTTGGGTATTTTCATTATTCATTGCATGTTTTACAAACATTGATCAACTATTATCAAGTCATAATACATGTGTACGTTTGTGTTCTGCAATAGTCTTGCAAGCATAACTTTCAGGTTATGCAGTTTTCATGACCTGGTTTCAGAAAAATGTCTAAAATATCTGCATAGCTACTTCTGGTTAAATATTTATATGATGATTTATAACACATAGTTATCCAAAGTCCCGTAATATTAACTGATGGTGAAAGAAAATTGTATCTTTAACTATGTATAAATTCTAAGTGCTAAGGTATTTGTTATCAGTTGTATATGTAACATAATATTTAATATCTTCTAAGTTAACTCTAACTATCCTGTAACAAAATATGACTTCTAGAGCAACTAAGATCTATATGCTTCTGTGTGAAAGCTAAGAAAAATCAGCAAAACCAAATTCTGATCTGGATTTAGAATGTTTTTTGGGTTTTTTTGAGGAAAGAAACAAGTTATCATATGTTATGTATTGTTCTGGTATGATTAATTTTATGCCCTTCTAAAAACTGCATTACAAAGAGTCATACACCTTGGTGAAATACATTCATAGTTATTTTTCAGATCTTGTAGCCCACTTCTTTGTTATTTTCATAATATATTGGTTGGGGGGGGATATTAATAAATAACATTGATATTATCATTTAAGCTACAAATGATTTCTGTTCCTGATTAATGAAAGTAGGCAAAACAAGTAGAACATTAGACACATATTGTTTACTGCCTTGTTTCTATACATCAGTTTGTATTTTCAAGAACAAGTGTATAAAACAGTGCAGGGAGGACCAGAGTATGCAGGGTGATGTGGAAGAGAAAGACCTCAAAACCTACAGAACAGGGCAGCAGGGTGTGCACCTCAAGTGTAAGCACATAGGTAAGGATGTACCTTATGGGCAATTATGGGAACTGGATTCCCTTGGGGATTCCCTTATTGGATTCACATATAGGAAGAGCATTATGGTGAAAGCTCTGCTATCTTTTTGTGGGAAATGAGAACACCTGAGTGCCTCTCTGAAATGCCTGTACACTAATGCACTCAGCATGGGGAGCAAACAGGAGAGATTAGAGATCTGTTTGCAGTTCCAGGGTGACTAACTTGTTGGGATCATGGAGATGTGGTAAGGTAACTCACGCAACTAGAGTGCTGCAAAGGATGGGTACAGGCTCTGTAGGAAGGATGGGTGTTGTGGAACACATTGTGGTGGGTGCCTGTAGGAAACCAACTGGAAGAACAATCTAACACCAAGAAAAGTTCAGAAGGGTGCAGAAAACAGCAGGAGATGAAAATTAAGGAAACAGGGGGTGGAGATCTCCTGAGCCTGTCCAAGAGATGTCTCAAACAGTTGCAAGATCACATGAAACTTTGCTTTGTATGGCCCTGAAGAGGAACTGAAGAGTGCTAAGAGGGAAAGTCTACCAAAGGCTGTATGATTGCCCAAGAAGGAGCAGAGTCAGTAGAGATCTGCAGTAACTGGAGGAAAGGTAAATACAGCAGGGAGAGATCACAAGACCCACTCAATTCAAGACCAAAAAGACTTCCCTCTCCTTGCCCACACCCCCTTCCCCCACACACCCCCCACACACACCCCCGCCTAAGGAGCTTGCATATTAATTTACATAGCAAGCTAGGCTAATTGAAATAAGAGGTGTTCCACACTGAAGGATTAGGAAAAAAAAAAAAAAAAAAAAGTAAGCAAGTGCTATTAAAAAAGAAGAAAATATTGAAGAAAAAAAAAGAAGAAAAATCTGGGTTGGTGTTCCTATGGACCAGAGACCCCCTGTTTGCTGGGCCAGCACCGGAACCTGACGCTGTCTCTCCCGCTCTCTCTTTTCTTTTTTTTTTTTTTTTTTTTTTTTTCTTCTTCCTCTTTTTCTTCCTTCTTTCTTCTTCTCCTTCTCCTTCCTTCTTCCTTCTCCTTCCTTCTTTTTCTTCCTCTTCTTCTTTATGTTCTTTTTTCGTATTATTTCTTGTTTCCTTTTATTCTTTTACCTTTTTCTAGTAAGTAATGCAAAGCATAACCCCCTATATATATGGCAAGTCATGCACATTTCTGCTATCTAATTATTTACCAACGAGCCTAGCTATGGAATGAAAGTGTTTGTTTACCTACAGACCTCAGGTGTTGTGTACACTCTATTCCAACTAAAAAGAATCAGCAAATCTGAGTCACTCTTTCCTCCTTCTTGGAGGGACATTACAGTGCCTGCTACAGACTTCCTGATCATGACGAAGACAAACTGCCTATTCTTCAGAAAAAGGGAGGAAGGCTCACATTCACAGGTCCTCATTCTTGTGGGGGATTTCAATCACACCAGCATGTTGGAGGATCAACACAGCAGAGCATAATGAATCCAGGGGAGTTCTGTAATGCATTCATGACAAATTCCTGACAGTCAAGAAGCCAGCAAGGGAAGGTGCTTTGCTGGACCTCACATTTACAAACAAGAAAGATCTTGTCTGGGATATAAAGGCCACGGGCAGCTTTGGCTGCAGTGAATGAGATGGTAGAGTTCAGGATCTGGGAAGGAGGAAACCAGGCAAAAAGCAAGATCAGAACCCTGGCCTTCAGGAAAGCAGACTTTGGTCTTCTCAGGAGAATCCCATGAGAGATTGCTATGGAAAGGAGAGTTTTTCAGAAGACTTGGCTGATTTTCAAGGTTCACATCCTCCAAGCTCAAGAATGGTTAATCCTGATGAGCACAAAATCGAAGGCAACAGGAAACCTGCATGGATGAACAAGGAGATCCTGAATAAACCCAGACATAACAAGGAAGCCTACAAGAGGTGGAAGCAAAAACAGCTGACCTGGATGGAATATAGAGACACTATCTAAGGAATATAAGAGATTAAGAAAGACAAAGCCCACCTGAAAGCTGGTGAGGGATGTGGAGGGCTGCAAGAAAGGCTTCTAACAGGTACATCAACCTCAAAAAAAGGACAAAGATGTGGACTTGCTGCTGAATGGGGCAGGGTCCTGGTAACAAAATACATAGAGAAGGCCAAAGTACTGTGCCTTTTTTGCCTTGATCTTCACTATTAAAACCAGCCTTTGGGAATACTATGCCCCCAAGACTGATGGGAAAGTGTAGTATAAAATATTTACCCTCGGATAAGAAGGATTAGGTTAGGGTAAAATGTTTTCCAACTTCAGGCAACCTGTGATTCTAAAAATATATAACTTCCTTTTTTTTTTTTTTTTCTTATGCACTGTTAAAAATTCAATAAATAATTTTATTGCCTGAGGGAGAAGAAAAAACTTTATTTCCTAATGCCTCTAACAGTTTCAGGCATCTGTTTCTATCCCAGACATGTCAAAGCACACAGATATGTACAATGTTTTCTTCTTTATTAAGTATTTTTAAATTCACTGGCTTTGTGGAGTTGCAGCATCCATTTATAAATGATGTATAGAAGGAAATATCTTTCCCTCTGTACAGTGCACATTGTTAATAAAGCACTTCGCACTTATTTATGGTGTGCTATTTGATGTACCTTTAGATGGATTAAAAGACATCCATCAAGATTAGAGATCTCACCAGCCCAAAAAGATATAAAACAATTGTGAGGGTTTTTTTCTAATTTTTAGCAAGTAGATTATATTTTATTGGTTAAATTGATGTTTTTTCCTCTTTTGTTGTGATCTCTAGGTAGTTTTCAGGGTTCTTTACATATATATATATATGCTAACTGCAACTTTGACAAAAGTAAATACTGACCAGTAAGAAAGCTATAGTAATGACTAAGTCCTGACAAGATTCAAAAATGAGGTGTTTTTACGGCCTGATTTTCAGGGCCCAAGTTCCTGGGGTGTTGCAGCACAATCAAACTAATAGACTGCAACAAGGCTTTACCATTGGTCAGATTCTACTGTCTGTGCTGTTTCTCCTTTCTCCAGAGATCAGCCCACACTGCTCCTCCTCTGTCTAATCCCCCTCCCCCAGCATCCTCAGGGCTATTTAACCACTTAGCAGGAAGGAGCCACAGCTGCACATCACCCATGTCAATCAACCCACTGCCTCTGAGGCAAGGCCACAGCTGCATGTTATCAATGCTAATCAACCCACTGCCTTCATTCCTCTACACTGGGGTACAAAAGAAGGGGGAGAAGGAAAGGTTTACTTTATACTGTGTTCAGTCAAACAAACCACGATCATGTAAGAATTCTGTTTTCTGACTGAAGATGTTCATCTTTAAATTAATGGTTACCAACCTCTAATATGTTCAGATACACATCAGGTACATCTCACCTAAAACCAGAAATCTATAGTGAAAATATCTTTTTAGACCCCCTTTATCACAAATGGAGGGTATTTTTTGAAGTCCTGAGTCATCTCACTGATTTTGGGATGCCTAATTTAGGATGAAATTAATTTCACCCTAAACATGCCTACTAAGTAATTTTAACTACCACTGTTAACTGCCTCCATTAACTAAAGATTCACTGAGCATAAGTAACTGGTGTATAGACAACTACAACATAAATACTAAGAGTTTAAAAGTTGTATTCCAATCCCACTTTCAGTCAGATTAATATTGCCCATTCAGTCAAGAATGACATTAGTGTGCTAATTTCTTGGAACTGAATCTAGAGATATAGAAGGCTCTCTGTACCCCAAAGTACATGTTGCAGCTTCTAAACCACTTTTCAAATGTGTGTATTCTTTTCCAGAGAACTTCAAGAGGAACAAGGCTTAAATTTTGTTTCTTCACTCAGTAGGGTAAATTGTTTAACTTTGGACTTTTCTTGTTTATATTGCCAATTTTAGATTGTTTCTAGCAAGAAGCAATGCACTCTTTGCTACTAAATGTGCCACCTTGTAAGGGAAAGGGAGAATTCTCACAAAAAGTCTTATGTTCAAATTTAGAGTTTTATTTGAGTGACTGTTATTTTATCTAAAGACTAGTAAAAATCTGAGCAGTACAAATTCTGTCCTTTTGTGTAAATAAGTCCTGAGAAACCTACCTGGGAACTACAGGGGAAAATATAGTATAGCTCAAACTGCAAAGCAGAATTAATAAACCAAACCAACCAACTTGCCTGTCTGGATTTCTACACTCTTTTTTCAGGGAAAAGAAAAAAAAGAAGAAATGTTTTAGATACAATATAGAATGTCTTACAACTGAGATAGACACATATATGGTATTTATAGCATGCCTGGAAAAAAAAATACATGTAGATTTCAAAACAAAGATGCATGCTAGGTGACAGAAAGTAAATAGCATGGTCCTGATACAATGGAAGTTCCTAAGTTTTTACTCATTATCTCTGCTAAAAGCCAGCCAATGCTTTGAGAACAGCTGAGTTTGGATTGGAAAGAGGTGAAACACTGAAAGAAAACAAACAATCCTTTTAATTGCAAAGAAGCAGCAAGCCAGGCTGTCTGTGACTTCAGGGGAAAAAATAAATTATGTCTTAAAAGTTGATCCAAACTCTCTTCTTTGTTGGCTACTTTGCAACAGTAGTAGTTCATGACCTGGGTGACCGGAAGGGTTAATTGTTTTCATGCCTCCGGTATTGGTATCCCTGTAAAACAGCCTGTTCACTTGTGGTTGGCTCAATGGTGGGTGTGAGCACTCAGTGCTTTAATCCATCATGCTGCTATAACAAACCACGTTGACACTGGCTGAACTGCAGATGGCATGTTCATTTCAACTGGCATTGCTGTTCTTTAAAGGCTTTGAAACATTAGTTTTAACCTTATATTTTTGTATCCCCTTTCTAATTCCTGTACTGATACGTGACTCCATTTAATACATCCTCTGGTCAAGGTTGCCTTCATTTCATATTAATTTGTTACCTTGTTCCATCAGTATTTCAGATCTTAGAATGAGCAGCTTTCTAATTATGTTTTTTTTCTGTTTTGGAGGTGGGGGTGGTAGGGGATTGCTCTCAAAAGTCACTAGTGATATCCTGCATTTTGTATAAAAGGCAAGGTTTTAGCAGCAGCAGCAGTGTGGGGCTGCAGGAGTAACCTCTGTGAGAAAAGGCCAGTAGCTGTCCTGTGCTGGACAAAGCCAGTTCCAGAAGGTTCCACTAGATCTACAACAGACCTACCGCTGCCCAAAGCCAAGCCCACCAGCAAAGCCAGTAGCAGGAAGTATGGTTAAGAAAAGGCAAAACCCTGAGAAGGAAAGGAACAAAAAGGCCTAAGCAGTAGGAGGTGCTCCATGGCAGAGCATGTAACACACCTAAAGAGCCTGTGGTCCATGGGTAACCCGCACCTGAGCAAGTACTTCCTCAGAAGGACTGCAGCCCATGGAGGACGCACACCAGTGCATAGGAACAAGTAAGAAGGAAGGAGCAGCAGAAGAAAAGACAAAAAATTAGGGCAAGGCACAGTAGAAAGAAATTGCTACATGCTGATCCCAGCCTCTTGCACCACCCAATACCTCACCAAAGGGTCTGAGCATAGCCTGTGCTACGTGTCAGGAGTGAAGCTCACCTCGGGAAAGAGGGAGAAAAGGGGTTTTGCCTAAGTGTTTGTTTAACCATTTATCTTCATTTAGGGAAGTGGCACCTTCCACTAGACCAGGTTGCTCAAAGCCCCATCCAACTGGCCTTGAACATTTCCAGGGACGGGGCATGCACAATTGTTCAGGGCGACCTGTGCCAGTGTCTCACCACCCTCATTGTTGTTAGCAGTATTATCATCCATATCAAAGTAGGTATTTTTCTGAGGGGGGGAGTCTGTAAAAAAATATTAGTGATCTGAATAGATATACCCTGTACTGATGTTTTTTTCTGGATTTTTATTTTCCTCTATGAAGAAAACATCTAAATGTTCAAAAGTTTTCTGGGAAAAAAGTCAGAAATTAAATGAATTACTGCATTTGAGACTATGAAACTTACTTAGTAAATATTTCAAGAGTCAATCCATTGTCTCTACTTTGATACTTTCTGAAAACTGAAAGTATGTCCAAGTCATTTGTAAGGAATCAATTCTAATTTAATTTCCTTTTTCTGTCTCTTGACTGCCTATTAAGAAACTTGCAATTAAACCTGTAGCTGCAGGAAAAGTTTTGTACATAGAGAAAACCAAGACATCTATCTTCCGTCCTTCCTTCCTTCCGTCCTCCCTCCCTCCCTCCCTCCCTCCCTCCCTCCCTCCCGTCCTTCCTTCCTTCCTCCCTCCTTCCCTCCCTCCCTCCCTCCCTCCCTCTTTTTCTTTCTTTCTTTTTCTTTCCTTCTTCCTTTCTTTTTCTTTCTTTCTTTTCTTTCTTTCTTTCTCTTTCTCTTTCATTCCTTCCTTCTTTCCTTCTTTCGTTATGCTATGTTATGTTATGTTATGTTATGTTATGTTATGTTATGTTATGTTATGTTACGTTACGTTACGTTACGTTACGTTACGTTATGTTGTTATGTGTTATGCTATTTTTATTTTTCTTCCAAATGAGTGTCTGCAAAAGGTAACAACAAAATCTCTCTGGAGAATTTCCTAAAAGGGAAGACAGTATCAACATTCACTACTTGACAAAAAACATACTGTATGTCCTCAGATTCTCTCACTACCCCTACCACTCCCACCAGTTATGTTTCTAGATAGAGCAATTAACAGATTGTCAGCCAATAACAAAACAAGAAGCTTGTGCAAGACTGAAAAACCTGTGGATACGTATTAAAGAGTTTGTAATTTATACAACACTTCTCTAGTTCTGAGAAAACTTTTAGCTGCCTACATGGGCATCGCTATTTACAATCTAAGGCCAATATAGGTGCCCTAGAGTATGCAACACATCAGTATGGCCGAACATGATAAGGGACCTTCCAAATGTGGGGGGCCAACATCATTCTGAGGCATCAGCTGACATCCAGACAGCTAAAATAGACAGCTGTGTTCAGGCAACTGAATCTTAGACTGACTTCTTCTCTGTATGTAAATGACATACTTGCCTAGGGAAAGGAGCTTAACCAGCACAGTATTGTAATGCTAATGTGTCACAGTATAATGACAAGTGACCTTCTAATCACAGCTGCACAGGAAATAGTTCTTTGACGCTGAGAGGTACTAAACAAGAAACAAACAAACAAAAAAAAGTGACAACAAAAAATAGTATCTTGCCTTAAAAGGATGTGAAAAGTAAAAAAAAAAAAAAAAGAATTCTAAATGTAAAAAAAAACAAAGGAGAAATAAATTCTGAGTATTAAAACATTCTAGTTTTGAGGGTTTAAAAGTCTTTTTAATCTTTTACCTCTTCAATGACAAAGATAGAATTAAAAAAAAAAAAAAAAAAAAAGCTTATAATTTTAAAACTCATAATGAGATAATGAGATGGGAAACTTTTGAACCTGAAGAAACATATCATTTCTCACTGCTCCAAAGTCCTGTAATGAATGGCATTCTTTTAGAATCATAGGTTGACATTAACATTTTCGTTTGAATTGTGTTAATTTCTGAAGTGAAGCACCAATGTTCTGTTCAGGATGAAGTTTGGTCAGATATTTGAGCAATCTTATAGAAAATGAATGGTAAAATTAAACCAGGATATATGCTTAGCTAATTTGCTCTTCAGTTCATGGGATCAGACTAGAACCAGTCTGAAGAAAATTTCCCAAAATGCATACAGTATGGATGTTGGGAGCTCAACACCGAATGCTTCCACTGTACAGATGGTTTCAGTTGAGACAAAATAATTGCTGACGTAGATGTAACCATAGGCAGCGTGGACTGTATGTCTTCTGCTTCTCCCTGTGTCCCTTTTAGTTAGGTGCATTCCTCTCTTGGTTGAATGAAAAGTAAAATATCAAAGTAGTTCTGAAAAGGAAGCCTCAAACTTGAGAGGTTTCGGTTGTTCCCATTTCATAAATCTTCTCTTGGGGGTGGTGGTGGTGTGGTGGGGGTGCAGTTAAAAAAAAAAAAAAAAAAAAAAAAAAGTGTAATTCATAAAATCCCTCACATCTTTCTACTCCTGAGTTGTTGCTGATATCTTTGCTTGATGTTAGGTGGGAGAGCAAGTTCAGCTCTACGGAGGTTAAAAGCCCTAGAGCCAAGCCTGCCATCATCTCTCTGCCTGTGGGCTGTTTTATCTCCCTTGGGTATGAGCCATCAATAACAATTACATGGCTACAGATTACAAGTTAGTAACATGCTAACACTTTTTTTGACTCCTCAGTACCATCTTATTTAGGTCCTGCAACTCATCCTGTTACCTTTCGGGGTGGGGCTAGGTCATAGTGTTACTTTGCAGCAAGTCAGGTTTTAGTCTGTGGTCCTTGCAAGACTACAGTCCTTATGTTTACTGTAACAATCCTTTCCAATCCTGAGTTTAGTTTGGTGTCTGCAGTTCTGCAGACAACAGTTTCTCGGGGAGCAGCCAGCCATTGCAAAGCTGACAGAACAAAGCCTATTATAAAAAGTAAACAGCATAAACATGTGACTGCTAGTTAAAACTCATCTAACTGTAGCTTCTAGCAGAATCTTAAAGTGAGTATGTGTCCTGGTTTTGGCTGGGATAGAGTTATCTATTTTCTTGTTTAGTAGCTGGTGCAGTGCTGTGTTTTGGATTTGGTGTGAGAATAATGCTGGTAGGACACTGATGGGTTTGGTTGTTGCTGGGTCATGTTTATACTCAGTCAAGGACTTTTTAGTTTCTCTGGCCCTGCCAGCGAAAGGGCTGGAGGGGCACGGGAAATCGGGAGGGGACACAGCCAGGACAGGTGACCCAGACTAACCAAAGAGGTATTCCATACCATGGGATGTCATGCTGAGTATATAAATGGGGGTGGTGTTGGGGGGTGGTGTTGGCCGGGGCCTGCTGGTCATCACTCAGGGACTGGCTGGACATCAGTCAGCAGGGGTTGAGCAGTTGTATTGTGTCATCACTTGTTTTCTTTCCTCCCTTCCCTTTGGGTTTAATTTCTCTTCTCCTCTCCCTCCATTTCATTATAACTGCTATTATTATTATTGTTCTTTATTTTTTATTTTATTTCAGTTATTAAATTTTTCTTATCTCAACCCTTGAATTTTATATCCCTTTCTGATTCTCCTCCCCATCCCTCTGGGTGACAGTGAGTGAGTGAGCAGCTGTGTGGTGCTCAGCCACCAGCTGGGGTTAAAACACAACAGTATGTGACTCCAACCTAGATTAGGAGAATAAGTCTCTATATTCCTGTTTCTACCATACTTTGCTGTCAGGCTTCGTAAGTCAGAAAAGCTGTTCCCTCCAGGAAGTATAAATTTTAAAAGAGCTCAGAATTTATACAAACAGTATTGTGAATAAGCTTGTGCTATTTGTTCCTGAACCCTCAGGAATACTGTAGTACTTGGCAACCAGTAGAAATCCTTTAGAAAACACAGATCATTTAAAAATATTGAAACGTCAGCTGTCAGATGCCCTGTGCTGTGCATTTACGTGTTTAACTTGAAACACCTATTGCAGATCCTAAATCAGGAATGCAGGTTCTTTCACAGTGCAACTCATACCACTAAAAAGATCCTACTTCTCTCCGATGACTAAACAAGAGCTTAGGCACTGAACTGAAAGGCTTAATGTTAGATGTTTTGAAAACCTCCTCTCCCCTCTGTCAACAGCATATATTTTTAAAATGTGAATTTTTTTGTTTCCAAAGGAGTAAATTTGTGCCATGTCATGAGTTTATTTAAAGAAAACCAAAAAACAACCACCCAAGTCTTAAAAAAAAAAAAAAAAAATCATTGAAAATATATTCATCTAGTTGCTTTTTTACTTAGTATGAAGGTTAAGGTTTGAAGCCTAATAAAGGGACTTTTGAAGGCCAAAGGGCAACAAGGCATTATCAACAGCAAGGTCTTGTTTTAGAAAACTGCTTTCATACTTTGCTCAGCTTTTTCCCCTTTAAATTAAAAGAAAATAGATTGCTTAGCAAGGAAGAGAAAAAAAGGAAGGAGTACAGAGAAACTACCTACTCTCAATCCTGCCAGAGATCAGTGAAGAGGTGCTGCTTACCACAAGTGGGATTGTCAAACAGAAACGGAGGAAGGAGAAACAGTTACAAAAGTCATATGAACTTATTCACACAATGCCAAAACAATAATGTCCACCCCCACCAAAAATACCCCATACCATCTCCTAATATTTCACTTCTTTCTTTCAGGGCATAGGTGGCTTTCTGAAATATGAATTCCTATAATGACCAATATCTTGGAGAATTTGTGCTGGTTACTTTATTTAATGAAATCTGGTTACAAATGGTTAGTATTAGTATTTTTATTACTACAAGAAAAAGACTAAATATATACTCTTAGAAAGGGAGCATGAAATACTCCTCTGTTTATCCAGATCGGAAAAGTGTTGGGGTTTTGATTTGGTTTGGTTTGTTCGGGGGGGTGGTGTGTGTGGGGGTTGTGTGTGAGTATGTGTGTATGAGGGGGAGGGAGGTGGTGATTTGGTTTTCTTTTTTAAAATTCCCTTAGAGTTTGATCCCATTAGTTATATACTGGAATTTAGTGGGGTTTACAGCAGTAAAGTTTTATTACTTTGTATTTGTCAATATTACATTTAATTCCCCCTGTGACAACCTATTTACAAATCAAATCTAAATCCCTTTTAAGTTTAGCTGTCTGTATGGGCCTCATTCATCATCTTTCATTTTTTCATCTCCAGAAAATGCAACCAGACTGCAGTTGTTCTTTGTGTTTGTAGATTGTCTTTCTAAATTAAAGAACATATACGCACAGCAGACTTTAAAGCACTAGCCCCCGTAGACCTGAAATAACACTTTCTCTGGTTTGACATAGCTTCTTTCACAGGAACTATCTATAGCCACTGTTTTGCTATTTTTCAACCTGTTCGTTATCTCTGTCTATGTCCTGCCCTGAATCCTTGCTTCATCTTGGAACGTGTCATGTGGAATGGTACAAAAGGCTTTCTGAAAATCCAAATGTATTATGTCATCTGCTGTGCCCTTAGCAACCCTGTCAATACCCTTTTGTGTAAATTCCTCTCTCCAAAAATGCAACAAACAAAACCACTGAGAAAATAATTGCAGACACAATTAATAGCTCTTTATTTGCAGACAACTGATTATATAGGACATACTTGATTCCAGAAAGTTACCTGTTACCTTGCAAAAGCTCCAGTCTGCATTTACCCTAACTATGCCCACTAATAGTAGTGATGACAGTAATAGCAATAATAATAATTCAGTGCTTCTAATCTACTGCCTTACAGTGTCTAATCTGTTTGATAACTCCAGAAAAGCCATGTTTGCAAAATTAGTCCAATTAAATACATATAAATGCATTCAAATGTTTAATTGGCTGGCAGCTTAGTGAGTGTCCATAAAACATGGCTGCTTCTTAATCAGAAGACAAGAATGAGCTGTCATATGCTGTTTGAAAACCAAAGCTCTGAGGCAAAGATGCCTTTCTTTTATTACCATGCCCCAACTCAGAATGAGCAAAGAGAGACAGCGGAGATAATGGACTCCATTCATGAATGCAAAAGGCTATTTCTGAGCAGTTATTGCATTGTTTATGCAGGCAAAAATTGCATAACTCCCATTCTCTATACAAATTACATGGGTTTTATGCTTCATTGGACATTTTACATAGAACATAAATGGAGCTTTTGCAATAGGTGGTACAAAGACTGCTATCAGAGCCAGCCTAAGCCTCATTATTAGGGCTGGATGAAACATTTGGCTTTCCTCAGGTTTTCAGCAAAGTCAACAGAATCCAAAATTCCCTTTATGGTTTCTTTCTTTATTTCCTTTCTGCTCCTACTTTCCTGAGGGTTTTTGTTTGGGTTTTTTTTTTTTTTTTTTTTTAAATGAAATGAAAATGGAGGTTTTCCAACCAAAGCTGTTCTAATTGCTTTAAGACGCAGATCAGAACTTAATGCGATACATTAAATGTTGCCAGCCTGGGACAGGCAGAGGGCTTAAAGTGCTGACTGCACAGCAGGCCTGCCTGGCCAAGGAAAAGGTCAGGCAGCTCCACAAAGGCAAAACACAGTGTAACAGAACTTGTCAGCTGTATTGCTGCTGTGAACATGGGGAGGTCATGTGAAAGGACCTTCCATTTCTCAGTCCAAGTGCTGCTAAAGTGGTGTCCATTCACTTCCACATGATGCTATAGATTAACCTTTTGAAAGCAGCTTTGGAAAGGTTTTTTTGGTGCCTGATTTGAGCCTGAAGTTCAAATGATCTGGCTACCCTGTACTTCCACAAATGAATTTGAAGATAACAGTCAGTTCTGCTCTTGGAAATCATGTCAAACGCATGTACAATTTGTGCCATCTGATGTCATGTTGTAACTGAGGCTGCATCTGAATGAAAGGACATGTATCTTGCACACATTATTATGGCGATAGAGCTGGATTAATCCCAACTGTGCTGCCTCTGTTAAAAAAGAAGGATTTACAACACTATCGCTACCTGCAATAGAAGTAATTATTAATACATAGAGAAGCTTCTATGTATAGAAACATTTCTACCTGTGAGATTGCCCATATATGTAAACAGATTAATTTTCCTGTATTCCATTGTTTATTTCTATTGCAAGCAGACTACATAACATTTATGCCAAACTTTTTTTCCAACATTTGATTCACAGTGGATGTGCATTTGTCAATTTGATGAGCCTCTCTTTTTTCCCTTGTTGATAGTTAGACATGAAAATATTGCTGTTAGGTCCCATGGCTCTTTTTACAATTATTCCCTGAATAACTAGTACTTAAAAACTCTTAACAACTGAAGCAGTTTGTAAACAAGGAGATTTGCCAAAGTAGCAGCAGAAGTCAAGATGGATGACATAAATTGTGTTTATCACACCTAAATACTCCCTTTCACCTACTAATCAGAGATGGTACTGCCCAGCCAGGAGCAAGACTTTAATTCTCTCTCAAGTAAAAAAGCAACTCTTCTCTTTCTTTCTAGTATTCAACTTAAGAAAACTGCATTCTAAAGCACAGAAATTGCCCATTAAAGTTATTTTTATTATTAGCTTTTGCTTGCTTGAGTGGGGTGTGTGCCATGTTATTAGTTACTGTGAATCAACCTCAGCCCCTTTGGTGCCTTCTCCAGAAATATTACTTTGGAATCACTACATTTCATTCACTGATTAGGTAAAAAGAACCTAATTATTCTGACAATTTTATCTAAGGCTTGCAGATTTTATGTGCTGAGTGTATAAAAAATAACTTCTTGATGAATAATGCTCCAGGAGTACATTTTTGTAACCATCATCTGGAAGAGTCCTTTTTGCACACAGATACTAAATTCTTCCAGTGAATGATAAATGCTAAATTTGGTTTACTTCAGGTATCACTGTCCCATATACCTACATATATATATATATATAAATTTTAATTGACATATAGCAACTTCTTTACAGAATTGTGAATGCCAGTGAGACAACTACTAAAGCTTTTTGACTTCCTCTCATTAACCACATGGTTCCTGTCTTATGATTCTCTGCCCTTCAGTTGAAATTGTGGGTGGCTTTTACTGTTGACTTCTCAAAACCAAGAACCAATGCAAAATAAAAGCCAGAAATGCTTTATTAATATAAAGTATCTATTCTAACAATGCATAAAAATAATAATAATAAAAACTTTTTAAAAAAGGTGAGGTTGCAAAGTTGAACTTTTGAAGAGGGGAAGTGCTGGTGAATACCATTGGACCCTATGATCCTAAATGTCTTTTTCAACATAAATGATTCTATGATTCCATGAGTCTAATACTGTTAAAATTTTGTTGAACCTGGTAGCACGATGGAAGGGAGGCTGCTACAGCTTTGTACTCCTAGACCCAGCCAGTGATCCCATGTCATAAGCATGCATTCCCCAGCGGGCACACACAGGAGTATTGGCATTACACACTGCAAGCCACACGGAACAATACAGATAGAGACATGCAAACACAGAGAGCACCCCTTCTCTGCCAGTTCAGGATAAGGGTCAGTTAGTGGGAAATAATGTGCAGATGTACAAAGTGGTTCTTTTCACTAGCATGGACTTGTGCACCAAGGGCAGGAACTGGCCCTAGATCCTTGCTTTCCCCACTTGCTGGCACCCCCAAAGCCAGCAGTGCCCATCCGACTCCTGGTAGCTCAGAACCCCTCACACACATTTGTGTGCACACCCACACAAAATTGATCCCTCCAGGAAATGATCTTAAAAGCATTCGGTCTACCCACTAGCTGATCCCTGGGATCCTTTTGTCTCCAATACAACCACATACAAACATGTGACCAAGTGAACCCCCAGACCTTGTGGTTGTTCCAGTAACTGATCTGAGCCCCTCTGGTCATTCCAGTTGCCAGTATCCAGCCTATGCTTCTGGCTGATTTGATACCTGGCTCCCTAGCATCTTACCCTACCCATGGGCTAGTCTGCCTTGGTATTTGCAGGCAATCAGACTGACACACATAGTCACACAATATGCATGCACTGCAGTTGCTGGCACTTAGACACATGGGCCCCTAGGACCTGTGGTCCCACAACAGTTACTGGCACTCAGACATGCATGAACACACATGCACACAAAGTAAGGATGTCTTCACACAGAAAAACAGTTAGAAATGTGATTTTGTAAGAACAGAGGACAGAATGCGCTGATCACTCACAGGGCACGACCAGACAACATAACAATCTGTCCTGCTGCATCATTGGTTCTTCCCTAAACATAGTAAATCTTGTATAATCCCAAGGTGATCTTCTCTGGAATCCCATAAATTCCATACACCTAGACAGTAACACCCCATAAGCCTGTGAGGTGGGGCAAGGATCATCTCACATTGACCATTTTTGGTGCATCTCACCCAACATCCATGGGGCTGATGCCATCCTGTGAAAGCCCTGGGAGGATCTGGGGCCAGGGCTTGTTTCTCTGATCAGCTTATTTGGGTTCCTCTGCTATCTACTTTTTCTCCATGCTCCTTTGTGTTTACAGTGATGATCCTTTAATCAAGTAACCAAAAATGTATAACCAACAATACTCTTCTTCCAAAGGATAGAAAACCAGGATAGAATTTAGTTTAAATGTAGGAGTTTTCAGTTCTTTGAATCCACAAGACCACTCTGAAGGAGATCCACATAATTTTAGTTGAGGTTTGTCACTCTCCTCCAGCTTCCTGTATTAAGTGGAGAATAGTAGTCCCCCAGGGGATGAAGATCATATAACTGAGACCCCTACATGGAACTATTCTCTGAGGAAGATTAGTCTCCAAGACTAAGATTAGCCTCCTCTGGCCCTTTACTGTCTCCGAACTGTCTTCTCTATTTTTTCTTTACCTCCTGCCTGATTAATTGTATGTTCTGTATTAATGACAGAAGAGTCTGTTTCAAATGTTAAATACAAGAAGATCAGGCAGCAAGCCTGAGTCTGAGACTCCTGCACCTCCATTCCACTTAATTGCTACCCAGCTCCTGGCTTCTTTCTGGGCTCTTCTCTTTAGGTCGGTCCAGGACAATACCGCTTTAGGTTAGCCCCAAACAGATGGAGCCAGTGATCTTGATGCTAGGGTTTAGTGCCTGGCTTTCTTTTATATATCAGAGTAGAATACAGTTAGTGAACAGGAGGTGTGTGAGCACATCATGATGGGGAGTATCTTTTTTGTTTGTTTCTAATTAATGTGTTCTGGTGGTTTAAAAAAAAGGAAGGACTAGGTCACATGAAAACCTTTAACAATGAACTTGTTCCTCTCCCCATTAGGGCTGCTGTATGTGCTTGGAAGGGAAAAGCTTCAAGGATATTAGGAGGGTTGTGCAGGGAAGGAAGGATGAGAAGCAAGACTAGAGCATGGCAGTGAGACTCCGGCAACGCTGACAGGGGCTGGAAGCTGATAGGCAGCTCTCTACCATAACAGAGAGTCCTCCTAAGACTAGAAAGGCTTGTACAGCTTGCTGCAACTCCTGTGTTCATAAGGTTAACTGAAACCAAGTATGAAAACAAGGAACCATCTTCTAAGAATGTATGGGAATATAGGTGTTGTCATAAACTTTTCTTATTTCTCTTCTGTCATTCTGTATTTGAAAGGTAATTATTAACATTTATAGTCTAATAAAAATTGGCTTTCTATTGTAAAAGCCCTTCTATACTTTTTTTTCCTTTTTCCTTTTTTTTTTTTTTTTTTTTAAGAAAATGCTCTATAAAGAAAATACACTGACAATTTCATACTTTATTTTAAACACAGAATACAAGAATTAATTCCTTGCTGAGAATCAACGTAAGGATGTGCAGGTAGCAACAACATGGGTATCCATGTGACTGTTAAAGAGTACAGAGGAAAGCTGCAGAAGAAAGGATCATAAATTAAACTTTAAACCACTATAAAATTATCAGAGTTAAAGAGGGCACACTGGGAAGCTGAACTGACCAGATGTTCTGAAAAGTGAATATGATTTTAGAGTTTTGTTTTCATCTTTGATATTCATAGAAGCAGAGAAAAAGAGATATACCATGGGTGCAGTCTCAAGAAATCAGTAACTGTAACAACCTTTACTAAAGGTAAATATTTTGGGTTTTACAATGAAACTGATAAAACAAAATTCAAAAATCCTGCAATCTATTTCAATTATAGTATGGAGGGTTTTTATTAGAAACTGTTAAAACAGTATTTTAATAGCTTTATTTTTTACTTTTTGTAAACTATATAAAAATCATACTTTTTTGACTTGAAAAAGTCTTGACAAATATGGATGATACATTATTTTATATTTATTGTGACATATCCACTTATTATCAGAGACATACAAGTATATTAATCTAAACTTTTACAAATAAAATAAAAATAATGCTCCATTTCTTTGTACTCTTTACATATTTTAGTAAAGTTTGTGAATAAAGTGGGTTACAAAACAGAAATGGTAAAGTGGAGTGGGAAGGAGAGGAATAAATGGAAGTAGATCCTGATTTCAGCTACTGCCACCAGAAATAGCAATAAGTTCATTTCAAAATTATTTAAGATAGAATTAAATAGAAGTGGGGTAAAAGAAAGACAAAATAAGAAAATGTGGAAAAAAATCTTGGCCTCACCATCTTACTCTCTTCAAATTTTTACTATTAATAAAGAAGTAGTAGAGGTAATGAGTGGATTTTCCCCCTCATTATCTACATGTGAACTAGATGTCTATGCTCCTATTATAATTATTAGAGACTTAGGGCAAGATTCAGCTATGTAAACATGTGTATATACTGCCATCTCAGCTGCCATGCGCCCAAATGGAGCTGTCAGGTTAGAGACAAAACTTGTGGAAGACCTGCAGCCTTTTGGAGATCAGCAGCTAGAGTTTGGGCATGATGCCTTGTCTGTCTTTAGTTTCAGCACCTGAAGCCTGCTGAAATGACTGCTGTAGTTACAGCTGCAGAAATATTCACAGAGCCTGGCATGCCAGTTGCCAAAAAACAGGTGTCTATTATGATTTGAGGCACTCTAACATTTTTTAGATTTCTGGGTTAACATCCAAGACACAGGACTTACAGGAGACCTATTCACTTGGCATGTGACAGTTAGAGGCCAGAAAAGCATCTTAAATAGGTGAATATATTTAGGAAAACTTTGTAACACCAAAATATCTTATTTTCATTTTATTGTGATATGCAAGAATGCCTCATGATAAGTAAATGAAATAGGTCTAAGGATAATGGCATTCATATAATGGTGTGAATGTGCATATAGTGTATGAATTTATGTTATATAACATTTTTTCCTCTACAGATAATTATTTTCATGCAAACATACTCAGCTATTTCAGGGCCACTTCTTTTAATGAGCACTTAAAAGGAAATCAGTTTCTCTGTTACCACCATGGGTGTAAGCTGCTCTGTCAATCTGAGTGCACTTTCCTGTGATACTCTGAAGTCAGGGTACCTCAGTGTCCTTTTCTTGGTAGGTCTATAATACAGTTTAATGCTGTCTTTCCTCTCTTTCTACTAGGTTTATAAATTCTACCAGTTTTATTAATTCTACTAGGTTTATGAATTTTCTACTGGGTAAATTAAATTCATTTAATTTACAAATTGTGTTAGCATTTTAATCCAAGAAACTCAGGGTTCTGTAATTACTTGAGAAAAATTAATAGGACATGAACATTTTAAAATGAGATTCAGAGTCTCTAAATTCCAAGTTCAAACTTGTGGCAATTTGGGATCCTTCTTTCAGGCAAAGATTAAGTTGTCTGGTCCCTGGGCTCTGGATTACTGCTGGAGATGCCTAAAATTGATTTATACTGCCATTCTGGATCACAAAGTTCCTTATATGCCTAAGCAGAAGCCCTCAGATGTCTTTATATCAATCTTTAGCTAAGCAGTTAGATGCCTGATGTTTTATCTAAGTTTTATCATGATTCAAAGGCAGACTGAGGAAGCCCAGGAATTCTAATTCCCTGGTGAAACCCCCTCTGTTGACAACTTTTGAATCACCTTGTAAACATACTCCTTCGTTTCAGCTGTTTCAACATGCCAAGTGGGTACCTAGAAATAGCCTGAATCTTAGAATTTATTGTAAATGCTCAAATGAGGTTTTAATAAATCTTACAAACCTAATTCAAAAATTTGTTCCCACTTCTCCTTTTCATATCTGATAGAGTCTTCAAAGTGTATATGTCCTCCTTATATTCTCTGAAGACTGTTTGGTAGGAAAACCTGTGTACTTTGTTGTGGTTTTTGTTTTTTTACTTTCCTCCATTAGTCTCACCCATTTCACACTTTCAGGGTTGTGAATTTTAAGGACAAAAATATATTCTTTATTTATATTTTAAAGGCAAGACAGAATACTGAGTACCAGAAGCAAATCACAAAAGAAAAGCTAATCATTTGTCCAAAATATGCATGTCTGCACATAAATCCAGTAACCCCAAATAACAGTCACTGAGCAGGCACAGGTAAACTGCAGTAGGCTTTTTTTTAACCAAATTGCCAATGCTCCTATAAGCATATGTCAGAGTTTTTTGTTAAAAAAGGGGTTTTGTCCATATATGTGTTATCAGAATTTTGTTTTGTTCACTGAAATGTGAATTCCATGTTTCTGTGTCTCTCATGGATATAATTTTGTAGCCATTGTTAGAAAATATACAACTTATAGGCCAGAAAATGCATCCATTTAGTCTGAGCAGCAAGTATCTTAACCTCTATATACTCATTTTCTGTCAAAAGAATGAACTAATATCCGAATTGTGTGGAACATGATATTTCTTACTAGCTGGACTTCTCTGTTACAAACAGAATATGTCTGCATAGGCAATATACACACTGCAAGATGAAACTAGCATCCCACCACTCTGAGAATAGGTTAAGTTCATACAAATTTTAATTCACATTAAAATCATTGTGCTAGAGATGGAGAAATGTGCTGTTTCTGTTTTCTAGTTTTTGGTTTTGTTGTTTTGTTGTGTCGTGTGTCCCCCTGTTACATTCTCGTGCACTTAAAAAAAAATAATTCAGGCTATTTCCATGCAAATTATACTTTTCCTGGATTCATTAAATGCTCTTTGCTGAGACCATAACTGGACTGTCTTCTCTCAAATTACCTATGCAGAATACTGAAAGGGTCAAAACAGTGCAGCATGCTACTGTATTTCACAGAATAGAAAAGCATGCAGATTACCCTTGTTTCTCATTCTTGTAATAAGGGATAGTAACAAGAAAAGAAAATGGCTGAATATGGTTTTGTTCCCATGTGTCAAATACCATAATTAGAATAAGAAATGCTACAAATTAACCCATTCTCATTACAGTCACTATATTATAATTTCATGGTCCTCTTCTGATGCTGTACTCTTGCTAAGCGCATTTACATCTCATCAGTGAACGCAAGCAGCAGATCTGCTGGTGGTGAATGCTTGATTCACTCCAATTTATGTCTTCTTTTCAGCTGGGGAATCCATTGTGTGAGCTAATAGCAGGTTTCCTATTTGAAATGACTGCAGATCTCTTCATATTCGGATACAGTGCAAGCTTTGTCATAATTATATTTTTTTAATGTGTCACATAATTGTCACATTGCACTCTGTGCAAGCAGAAGAAAGGAAATTTCCAACATTAAATGAAACACAAAGGGCAACACTATGCTTCGTTGTCAGTGATGTGGGGGGGAAAGACACTAATCCTTTTCTCTTAAGACAAGTAGCAAGTATAGCTACAATCTTTGTGATCACCTGCATAAAAGACTGAACAACAATTTCACCACCATCTACCCTACTTCTGTAATGCTGGTTATCAGGAGAGAGGATTTTATTAAAACAGTGAAGGGACAAATGTATCATATTCTAGGGTGTTTAAATCATCATGTCCCTATAACTTAAGTAATTTGGGGACATTCTTGAAACATAATTTCCATGAACTTCTTATAAAGTTTTCATAATATTGCTGTTGTTAATACAGTGCTGTACAGGCCAAAAGTGAACTTGAGTGCCCGTCTTATCTAACAATATTAGGGGTTTTTTTCCCGATTCAGGGTATGTAAAGAGGAAAAACTGTATCTCAGGTGCTTTGCTTGTTTTCTTGTGCCTGGTCTGACAGCTAGAGAAAGAACAACCTATTGAAATCTAAGGGAGGTTTGTCGTTGATGTTAATGGGATAGGATTTCATCGAAAAGATTTTGTTCTACTAGACAGGAGTGCTACATGCATTACCTTTGTAAGACCTTGGAGATTGACATAGGAGATACATGATCAGTGACTCAAAACATGGGGTTATTTCACCTGTCCTTAATCGTTAGTACTTGGATTCACTTAATCTAACTTCAGACATTTCCAATACGAATGTTGGCATCTGGGGAAGGATTTGGTTGCCTAAACACAGGAATTTAGTGCCACTTGAGGTTTGCTAGGATACTGAAGATATACACAGGCCACCCATCTAAGGCACAGAACTTACAGAGTCCCAGACACTGGTACCAAAACTGAGTATCATGTCTGATATAATAAAATACAAAAAGATGTCACTATATGCCTACATTTAATTACCCCTAATGTATCCATTTGGAAGTTCTAGAATCAATTCAGTTGTCTATACATTGGAGTATTTGAGATGCTCTGTTGTATCTTACCTAACTGTCATCATTGATGACAATGGGCATGAGTATTCTACATGTATTGTATCATACATGTTTACCTTTATGAAAACGTTCTGGACACCTTAAAGCTTACAATGGACCCATTTCTTGCTTTGTTAGTTAAATCTAGCTAATATTATAATCAATGTCAAAAATACTTACAGCTCATGATTCTTCTCATCAGTTTTAAATCTTTGCTTTGGATGAGATGAGGAACACCCTGTAATTGTTGGCTCTTCCTCTTCTCTTCCTCTTCTCTTCTCTTCTCTTCTCTTCTCTTCTCTTCTCTTCTCTTCTCTTCTCTTCTCTTCTCTTCTCTTCTCGTCTCTTCTCGTCTCGTCTCGTCTTGTCTCGTCTCGTCTTGTCTCTTCTCGTCTCTTCTAGTGTCTTCTTTCTTTTTTATCTTTTTTTTTTTTCTTTTCTAGAGCCAGTTTTAGAAAATGCAGGATTCTTAGCTTAAAAGATTGACATGTCTCCTTGCCTTACTTTTCCTTTCCTTGCTTTTCCTTGTCTTGGTTTTCCATATAACTGAGAGGTCGTTAATTCAGTAATTCCATGGTAACGTGCAAGCCAGGTTAACTACTGACATGAAAGGAAGATTAGAAGTGAGAATCTGCCTTCAGTTATGCCACCACAATTACAAGAACATAAGTCACAAAATGGAAGGTTATTCTATTACACGGTCCTGTCTTTCAAAAGACTAATAGTAGATATCTGGAGAATGCTTCTCCAGCTTCTGACATTAAGCTGTTTGGGATATATTGAGTCTGTAGTTGCCTTTGGATTACTGTGGGTTTAATCCCTTGATCAGTGAATTTGAATTTTTCTGTTTCCTTGTGGAACCTTTGTATTGTGAACCTCCTTTGTCTTTGAGCTCCATGGTTTAAACGGTTTAAACTTCCAATTATAGGAAAAAGAATGCTATCATTCACTCTATGATCTATAGGTCTCTACCATTCCCATTTTGGTTGTGCTTTCTAATGTAAAATAGTTTTTAATCCTTTTTCATAAAGAAGTCCCATACTTCTTATCACCTTTATCATCTTTCAATATACCTTCTCTTATTCTGTGTTTTTTTAAAGCTAAGAAAACCATAATATGAAGTAGCATAACAGCTAAACCAAACAGAGTAAAGCCTTTGTGGAATTTTGTCATGATACTTGATATAGCTGTAACTATATTTGTACATGTCTGGTGAAGACAACAAATTAATGTCAATGTTAGTAGTGTGTGTCCATCTGCAATATGAACTGTCTTTTGGAACCTGAAGTAAGGACCTAATTCTGTAATCATTGAAGTAATTTTCAGCACTTCCATTAACTTCAGTGCTTTAGACTTGTTTTTTTGAGACACTAAGCCCCTTTTATGTGCATCACTGAACAGCAATTTTCAGTTACCACTGACCCAAGCTAGATTTCTGTGGGTAACCTCCAAGTGAAAAGCGCTCTGCTGCATTTCAATACCCTGAGCGATCCAGCCCCCTCTTGGTTTTATTTTTAATGTTTATATATAGAGAGAAAAAAAAAAAAAAAGCCAAAAAAGAACAATCTGTCATTGATGTGTATGATAATTGACATAATAGACCCTAACAGCTACTTTGGAGCATAATAGACCATGACAGCTCAATTTGAGCTTACTCAGAGATGAAGAAAAAAGTTTTATTACTATAATATACACTCACATACTAATATAATATACGCTTACTATATTTTATTGTATTTAAATTAAAAAATAAAATCTAGACAAAAATATCATTAATTTATGTACACTATTATTTGTCATGTAAATATCAGGCTGCTGCGTGCTCACACACACACACAAAATCAGTATTTTAAAAGAAATGGTAAACAAGGATTTAACAGCAAACCTTCCCAGAATTTACCTGTTCAGCATCACAGAGTGCTTGGTGGTCTTCTCACTTCTCTAAACTGGCTAGGTGACTAAGATATGTTTTCATCATAAGCACAAGTTAAAATCAAAAATTTTGTGCATTGTAGCTATAGAAAAGAATGCCAAACCCCCAAAATTCATCTCAACACTTTGGTGAGCTAACCAAATGTAACAAATTTTGGTTTCCCAGAATAATGGAGAGAGAAGTGAAAACTAAGAATAAATCATGCACAGAGTAGGTGATTTTCCAATGGTTCTAAATGCTGTTCTAAGGAATTATCAAAAATGACAGGAATGTGAGAAACTGGAAGCGTTATTCAATCTCCCACCAGGAAAAGGAAAAAATCCCCCATCACTAGTAAAAGGATGGCTTTCTGTAGGTTGCTCATTTCTTGAAAGGTGAAAAAAATATGCATATTTACTGGTCAGTAGGTGGCTGCAATGGGTAGGCAAGTGTGACTGTGGTCTGTTTTTCTTTTTTTTTTTTTTTTTGTTTTTAATGCATTATCTTTCAGAGACAATTATCCTTGTGACAAACTAATGTTTTGCACTCTAATAGCTCAAAACTGGGGAAAAAAAAAAAAAAAAAAAAAAAAGAAATGTAGACAAAAACTCCCCCCCACTTGAATATTTGCTTACATAATATCATTTTTTATTTAATTTTTTGGCTCATTTTTTGAGGGTCCTAAGTTACTATTTTGAGTGCTTAGAAGCGGCATACAGTAAGGAAACATGGCTGAGTGGAGAAGTGTAAGGGAAAAAGCTTAATCATCAAACCTCTGCTTATCCTTAGTGTTTACTGTTGTCTCACACTTGACTTGAGCCATGAGTTCTGCAACAATATTCCATCATACTCCAAAGGCCCATGGACTCTACTCAAAGGACCTTGAGCTAAGAACCCAGGCATACATTAGTTTCAGTGAAACGGTGCTCTGGGACAGCTGTACCCCTTCTTGTAATGGAGATAGCTGAGTCAGGGCTTGGTTACCATGTGTTGTTCCTTGTGAATGTAAACCAAGTACACAATATATACTTTAAGAAGCAGAAGCTTCAGATCTAGGAGACGCTGACAGAGATTCTGTTGCTGTACAGATCTTGTAACACAGTGGGATACATCTCCTCTAAGCTAACACAGATTTTAGTATCCCACCTCAGTAACTTTGGAATCTGTCTGGAGTCAAAAGAAAGTGATCAGAACCCCCAAGACATCTCACTTATTTCAGACCTCACCTTTAGCTTGAGAATGCATTTTTTCTCCATCAGCTAGAGAGGAACTCTTAATTGCTGTCTTCTGCTTGGTGACTGGAATTTATCTCCTCACTGACTAAAGAGGAAGCATGGTTAGCGAGATTAGACAAGTTGCAGAGCTCTTAGGAAACTTCAGAGAGATGATTCCCTTTATGGAGGCAGACATTCTGAATTGCCTTCTCAGGACTTCTGATAGTTTTTCATATAGCCTTTAGGAAGTCATTCGCAGCAGGAAATATCTTGCCTACTTCTCATGTAAGGAAAACACAATTTCGACAGGAGAGCTCGTGTTCAGGCTGTGAACACCAGGCTGCCTGTTAGCCACCACTGAGCTCCAGAGTGGGCCTGAAGTGCAGAAATATCTCTCAGATTAACTTTTCCTTCTTCTTCATTCCATAAACAATTCAGAGGCTTAAAGTTCACTTAAATAACTTTAGAAATAAGCTGTGTATTTCATACAGCATTCTGAATCAACCAGCTGCAGCCAAGTAAACTCAGAGAAACCTGAATTACATTTTTAAAAATGGGCAATCTCCCAGCCAGCTACCTGCGTTTGTCAGCATATAAAAATACTATTACTTATCTACATAATAGAGTTATTTATTATTAGACTTTGTGAAGGGCATTTATATACTCTAAAATAGTCTGATAGGAATGGTGGACAAGCTACTGTGAATTACCACAGCAATCATTTGCAAATAAAGGGAACATTTTCTTGTATTACTTTTCTCTGGTTAATTTGGGATCAAATATTTCTAACACTGGCAGTAGGGAAGGCAAGAGTCATGGGAAAATGTCTGACAGAAATAATGTCTCAGGTAACTAATTGTTTAATAAAATTTCATAGAGATCACTTTTTTGGAAGACAGACAAAGTGAAAAAATAAATGTAGTTAAGAAACTCATAGGGACACCAGGATAGGTTTGTCAACCAACGACCAAGCAGTTTGCTACTTATGTCTCTCACTGAAATATGAAATAATCCAGTCTTTGTTTAGCTCCATAGCAGGTTCATTTAAACAGTTTTCTAGTCAGTGAATTTAAGTTTTTCAGAAATGTGTGATGTTGCAACTCTGCTTCTGTAGAATAGAGGGACACTGCAAAATATCTCCCAGTCTAATTCTAGCTATTAAATAAAAAAATATTTTTTCGCACAGTTTTTTGAACAATGTGAGACTTTTTCAAACTGTTGATAATGTTTTTGGGATTTTCACTAATTGTAACAATTACACGGTAATTTTCTTATATCCTTCTTCTGTGTGCTATATGAAAGGGCATGTGATGTTTAGGGACTGGTCTAAACTCAGTTAACATCCTTCCCTTGAGTTCAAAAAATGTTGAATAGGACCTCCCACAGAAAAACTGAAAATCGTCCAAATATTTAATGTATTAAGGCCAAAGACTAAGGCTAATCAAAAGAACAGGATGGAAACCTCCCATGTGTCCTGAACAAAACTCACTGTTATGTGTAAACTACGTACTTTAACCAAGAATTCCAAACATTAACTTCGTTAAATTGTTAATTATATCAGATTGTTGGGTGTTTTGTCTTTCTCACTTATGTTATACGTTTAAATAATTTAGAAAAAACCCCTGCCGTGTAGAGATCACATAAATATTTTACTTGCTTATTTGAAGGACATACTGTTATTGAAATACATATGGTGGTACACATAAATGCTGACTTCGGACTTGTATCATCAATGCAGTTGCACAAAGTTGTCTTGGAAGTTATATAATTTAGGGTAATAGACTGATGCTGTAATATTTCATCACAGTAACAATATTTTTTAGTGTAATAATTTCTGAACAAGGCTTTCAGAACATCTGTGTAAAATATAAATCTTTTTATACAGATATCTTTTTTCAGAACCAGGCTGTGTCCAATTTTTGACCAACACTAGGGAGCATAGTTACTTGCTAACTAACTTGAGGGGATTGTCAGTCAAACTGAAACACTGAAATGTTTGTGTCTAGTAAGTTTAGTTCTGGTCACAGCCTTGAGATGCTCTGGTGAAAATTGTAAATGAACCTGTCGCTTTCCTCAGAGTCAAAGCTAGTCTGTACTAATGGGGAAGGTCTATTATCAGGGGCTGATTGAGACAATTAATTAAGTACTTCTGATGGAGAACTTCAGCAACTATGTTCTGAACCTATTTTATGGTTGCTTAGATCTTTCACAGTGCAGTGATATCATTTTTTATCTTGGTCTTCTATTGGTACTGTGCAAAATAGCTACTGCATGTAATGCCATTTTTCTGAGACACTGTGTCCTTTGATGTCTATAAGGAAGAGTAATCTAATTTACCAGTTGTCATTTGAAAGATTGTAAAAAAAATGAGAAAATATCAATATTCAGGTTTATCTTTTTTCCCCATTTCTGTGAATAGTTTCAATAACATACAAATTATGTCTTTTTTATTCAGAACAGTTTGTTTTCAGGAAAAGCCTCAAAGAGACTAGTTTGAAAAAGTTCTCTATATTTATTATGATAGTCATCAGAATTGGCTAGAAATGAGGTGTTAAGGTTTGTTCTTATTTTGACACAAAAATAAAGTCACAATCACTTAAATTTTGTGCCACAAAATAAAACTAGGGTGAACGTGATATTTTTTTTCGCAAATTCCTTTTAAGAATTATATTTATTTTTTTCTGGTTTTAGGCTTTAAACATTCTGATCCATTCTCATTGGGTTTTTTATGAAGAAACAATGAAAGGAATACCTTACCCCCAAGTATCCTTTTCTTACAAGCTCTTTCCTGTCATCAGTTTTTAACAAGCTTGCTACTACATCAAAATCTGACTACTGTTTTAAGCTGCAACTGAGACTTCTATAAATCAGCACCTGAGCACTCTATAGATCCCTCTGGCCATGTAATTTAAACATGTGGTTTACATTTCAATGAAATAGGAGCATACAAGAAACTATCTGCAGCAGCCTAAGCAAAGCCACAGCTCTTACAGAATATAAAGTTCAGGTCTATCTGTGCATTTTTCTTCCTATTCATTTTGTTAGTGCATTTTCAGCGCTGTCAAAATAATTTACCCTTTTGGTAAATTATTTGGTGCAAGTTTCTGGTGTTTTGCTCTGTTCTGAATAAATAGATGTATATGGTGGGAAGAGAACCTGGGGACAGTAAGATTGTGCATCCACAAATGCCTCTTCTGTGCACACCTATAGTGTCACCAGAACAACCAGATGGAATTTCCTGCTTATTAAAAGCTGAGTTTTGTGGTTTTATCACCTCCTGTTTAGATTTATGAATGTCATTTGATTTCTGTGGGCCTTGTGGACATTTATCAAATAAATAGCAATTCTCAGAGTAAAGCAGTGTGAATACACCAAGCTTTCAGGTGACACCATGTTACATGACCTGAATTAATAACCTGAAAAAATTCATAGGGCAGAAATTTCCTGTCATAGGCACATCCTAGCCCCTGGGTCTACCCACTCAGATCCCTCTCCCTGGCTGTTTATTTGCCACTGTGACACTTTCAGGGTTTTCACAGCATATGCGGCTTCTGCACTCCCCCTGCTTTTGAATGCAGTGATAGCTGTGTATATGCACAGGGTAAAATAAGAGGACTGCCACTAACATCAGTGGGTTTTGAATTTGAGGTCAAGGTAAATTGGACAAAGGAGCAAGTCTTGGACAGGAGTATTTCACTCATGCTACACTTGTCAGACTTTGTAGATTGGACTAGTTAAGATGTCCAGCTGGCTAGTTTGATTTTCTCAGGTGGAAAACAAGAGTTAAACAATTACTTTTAGCAATAGTTCCTCCCTAATTCATTGCTTTTGCTGTTACATGAGACAACTCAGATGCTTTCTTTAAAAACATCACCAAAAAGGGGCCTCCCTTTAGGTTGTTCTCATTGGTACTTTAACTGACCCTTGTGTCATTGCCACTCTAGAACACAAACTTTCTTGTTTTTTGAGATCTCCGAATTGCCAGTGCTCTTATAGTAACTGCAGTTTAATAAGAGATATTCTTCTGCCATTGGACCCCAGGCTGCTGAAAGAGGTGATCCAGTCATAGACTAGAGTACATAGGAACAAATCCTGTTCCTTGTGGTAAATTAAATGCAACACTGCCCTCTTCTTTAGAAATCAGAAAAAGAGGATAATCTTTGACTTTCCCATTGGTAATAAATGTGGTTTATTCCTTTTTGGGGGATGTGATGTTTTAATTTTAATAGCTTAGTCTGATGAGTTCACAGCTCCACCATTAGTATTAATTAGTTATCTAGCAGCACATTGGAGTGATGGGTCTTAACACCCCTTCTCAGGGGTTAATATCAATTGATGTAGAAGACTGAAAAAGAGGCTGGAGAAGAATAAAATTTGTACTTGGGTAGTCTTTCCTCCCTTTTTCCCTTTGTGTTTTATTTTACAGCTGGAATTATATACAATTGAATTGCATGAGTCAGTGCTTGCAATAATAATAATAATAATAATGATAATAAAAATAATAATAAATACCCTCATACAAAGTACATATTAAGGGAAATGAGCACATACCTGACTTGTGTCTAATAAGTGGATTTGATGTCTGCAGTGAATGTGTGATAACTACAAGTTATGAAAATCCACAGGATCACAGATTTTGTAGTAATAACATTTCCTCTTGTCTTCTGGTCATTCTCAATAAAGAGCAGAACAAAGTTAGCATTAATAAAGTGAAAAGTTAATTTCAATTATAAGAATTCCCTTTTATTCCTGGTTGGTTTTTGTTGTTTTTTTTTTTTTTTTTTTTTCCCTGCTGTCATCCCAAATCAGCTGTAGTATCATTTGACACAAATTTAAAGTAATTTCTGATATTCTCTGGGTGTCTGAACAGAAGCTAAAGAATAAGGTTTCATCACAACCAGTTCTAAACCTCTGTAATGCAAAAAACTGTACATGAACTGCTTGTTTAGGATTTTTTTAGAATCTTTGTTAAGAAACAGACACTCTGAAGGCACCTTTCAATTCATGCTACAATGGTTGCCTAAAATGACTCTGCTGAACTGGACTTTTAGAGTATTTATTATTACTTAATGAATCAAGTATCCTGGAACAAAAGAGTGAGAAAATATATAACAAAAACTAATCCTATTGCTAGTCTGATTAGCCTATCAAGCTATTAAGTTTGTAAGTTTGCTATTTTCCTCATTATGAAGCTGGGAATGTTTCTTCTGAGATTACTTTCCTTTTAATTAGGAACTTCTTGCCTTATGGCATAATCAAGACAAATCCACCATCTACTCAGAGCTACCCGTGTTGCTTAGAGGTGATAATTCAAAAATTTGGATTATTTTAATAAGAGCAATTTCAAGATTCTGCACCTGGGATGGGATAATCCTGGTTATACATACAAGTTGAGGGACAAGAGTCTGGATATCAGCCCTATGGAAAAAGATCTAGGGGTGTGGGTTGATGACAAGTTAAATGTGAGTTGACAGTGTGTCTTGGCAACCAAAAGGGCCAGCCATGTCCTGGGATTCATCAAGCACAGCATTGCTAGCTGGTCAAGGGAGGTGATTGTCTCACTCTACACTGCGCTGGTGTGGCCTCACCTGGAGTACTGCATGCAGTTTTGGGCACCTCAATGTAAGAAGGACATCAAATCATTAGAGTGTATCAGAGCAGGGTGACCACGATGGTGAAAGGTCTCGAGGGCAAGAAGAATGGCTGAAGTTACTTGAGTTGTTCAGTCTGGAGAAGAGAGGGCTGAGGGGTGACCTCCTGGCAGTTGACAGCTTCCTCAAGGGGGCAGCAGAGGGGGAGGTTCTGATCTCCTTTCTGGTGACCCGTGATAGGACACGAGGGAATGGAATGAAGCTGTGTTAGGGGAAGTTCAGGTTGGCCATTAGGAAAAAGGTTTCACTGAGAACGTGGTCGGTCATTGAAACAGGGTCCCCAGGGAAGTGGCCATGGCACCAAGTGTGTCAGAGTTCAAGGAGTGTCTGGAAAATGCTCTTAGTCACATGATTTTGTTTTAGGTAGTCCTGTGAGGAGTTGGGGGTTGGACTTGATGATCTTTATGAGTTCCTTCAGATTTGAGATATTCTACAACTCTGTGATTCTTTTTAATTGTCTGGACGTATTATATTGAATATTGAGGAACCTAAGTTGCAATTTGTGTTTAACAAATGTGTTGGTTCACCATGATTCTATTCTCTTCAGAAATGTGCCAAGTATCAGTTTGACTCCACAGGAACAAAGTAGTTCTGTTTGTAGTTCAGTTCTTCAGGAAAGAATTATTTAATCTGTATTCCAGCTATTTTTAGTCCTTGTTCAACTATCTCACCTCTAAAGTCTGCATTTCTAATAACTCCTGTAAGTTGTCATCTTTTATATTCACTTTTACTTGACCTTTAGGTGCATGTAAGAACAATAAGTTCTTCAGGATTCAGAGGAGAAGGCATTTTAAATATTATTTGTGTATCACAAAGGTTATAGCTTTCTGAAATATGTCTATTATTTCTTCGGCTATTAGTTCAAGCACAAGCAAAAGGATGCAATTTACCAGCTGGGTGTAAGTAAGCACAGGTTTGTAGAACAGTATGTTTTTAGTTTCTATAGATGCTGTCATACTGATGCTAATTCCATAATTAAGAAATTGATCGTACTATGCCTATTCATACTGATCAGGATGCTACTTCATGTGTTTGCTCACTAATTCTGATAGGGCACATTGTATAGCACTGCTCAGTATTTGTAAATCAAAGTGGGACTAAATATACGCACACATGCACACACATATAGTCACCTGCACTCTACATGCTTAATTCAATGAAATTTTTTATTGTTTTTGTATCAGCTCTATTAAGATGACATTTTAATTTGTTGTTATACATGTATGATTTTATAAGTTGTCTGCTTAGTTTATATGTTTTACTGGATTAGAAGCAATGTTTCAAATGAGTAAACATTTTTAAAGTCTTCAGAAACACAATTTGGAAGTGTAACATTCAAACTCCTCATTAAAAAGATTTTTAATCAAACAGAATAAGACTTCTTAAAGACCTTAGTTGTCATTGAAAAGACACTGATGCAAACTATTTGAATAACTAGGAGATTTTTGCCAATCAGCTTTTAAACAATAGGTTTTTTTATTTTTAATCTCCTGACTGCAAAGTATAGCTGATGGGCTTTCATCATGTTTTATGTATAAAGTTGATATACATCAATTATTTCAGCAGCAAATATATTATATGCTAAACTGATTGCCAAGTATTGCTTGCCTTGCTGGAAGAAAAAAACAAAAAGGGGGGGTGGGGGGTGGGGGGGCAGATGACACAACAATCCCAAAACACAGAAAAATACCTAGCTTTAAAGTTGGGTGACTCTTCAAGAAATTATCAAGAGCCTACAAGGGAAAATATCCACTCACAACTATGGAAATTAGTTCAGTTTCATCTTGGGAAAAAAGACATACATTAACTTCAGAACCCAGAAATCTAAACTTCCAATATTGAAAGGTAAAAAAGGATTAATAAGCAAAAGAACCGGGCACGTTGTGCACACAACCACCTAATAGTGCAAACCATGTAAAAGAGCCCTGTACAGAGCAGAACTAAGACGACGTGTCACACACCTCTTTGTGATTCTACTGTTAGAATGACAGTACAGAATTGCTTGAGCGTACGGTCACAGTGGGGAGGAGCAGCAGCTAGCTGGAACTGTGGGAGGTGGGTTACACATTGGAGAGTGCAATGCTGAGATGGACAGTTATTATCTGTTACTGATACAAAAAGCCTGACTCAGTGCAACTTCCACTGGAAAATTATGATTTGAAGAAACTGAAGATTTAAAAACTCCCTGTCATGAGAAAGCATGAAAAATACCCGTGAGCATGGCCATAAGGAAAGACAGACCTCTGGAAATGTTGGTTTCTACTGGCTTCTGGCTCAGATTACCTGAACCTACTGCTTCAGAAGGACCTAAATATGCAGTTGAAGGAAAGACAGAACTGGGGCTACAACTCGCTCTCTCAGATTAGGATCTTCTGAAGCAGCAGATTTGCTCTATACCAATGGGATGCCAAACACACCTCAGGGAAAAGGAAGAGGAAAACAAATGACAATATGGGGTTAAAAAGCTGGTTTCCAAGGGTCTGTGCTTCCAAAGATCAACCTAACTTTAGCAGTCTCTAAAGATTTTAGGGACCTGAGGGCCTAGGCTGTGAATCTAGCATGCAATGACAAAGCTGGGGGAGCTGGGTGTGCGTGAAATGTTTGAGTGTTTGATGCTGACACAGATATCACACTGTTAAGATAATGCTGAAGCCATTGCTAGAATGGAGAATTTGAGAAGTAGTAGAAGGTCACTTGAAGTGGCATGTTTCTCACTAAAATTTCTTTTCAATAAATATTTGCAGACCTGGGGACTGACCTCTAATTAACATAGATCAGTGAAATATGCCATGTGAAATTAGACAAGCTCTCCAAATGACCCAGAAAACAGAGACAAAATAAATATATAAAGACAATCCTTTAAGTGTGGGTTTGTGGTAAGTGAAAGGACAATTCAAACCATCTGGCTGTAAGTGCCTGTGTAAGTAGGCTAGTTACCCAACCCACTCTTACAGAGTCAATGGAGAAAGGGAGACCCTTCCAGATAACGGTTCAGACTACGTGTTCTGAACTCTGGTGACCCTTCTCCCTCTGTGATGTCTGTATATGAAATACAAAGTTGGCTGATTATGCACACATAATTCAGACATAATTCGTGCCAGCATCTTAGTCTATATTAAATATATGGCTACTGTAGGTAAGCATGTAAGACAACTGCCATTTCTGTAATATTCATCAACAATGTAGTCACAAGCCCTGCCACACCAGCCAGCTTCAACAGTATTTCCAGTAGCTGAAAAGCAGGAAGAAATAAAGGTGTTTTATTATTTTATAGCATCTTTAGCTCTCCTGTGCTGACAGTGAAGAGCCAAATTGTTTTTTTAAGATGAAATCTGGTCTGGAATAGTGGTATGTTTTCTTTTGTGAGTATATAGCGAAACTGTCAAAGGAAGGACAGTTGATGTCAGAAAGGTTCATATTTATTCATGTTTAAATTGAGGTTGGCTGTGTTTGCTCTCATTACTGCTGTCATAAATGGTCAAGGACATCTAGGTATGTGTTTTCATAAATGATGTGATCATTTCAATACAACAATGCCGAATACTGAGTCCTATAGCTCCATTATAGTTTCTAAAACGCTCCTGATGCAGCATTATTTAAGAATCTGAAACTTACTTATCTCTTTTAGAAATGCAATTGCTATGACAACTCAAAGCAGCTCAATATCACTTCTTGAAACTCAGATTTGAAAATCAGGATTGTATAGTCAGCCAATCCATTGTGAAAGCAGAAAGTGTAGTGGAGGTGAATGAGAATCACTTAGACCTTGGGGAACACATTTATTTATTGTTACTGAAACAGTTTCATTTTAAAGGGCAAGAAAGACAGAAATAAAAGTTAAAAATCCTTTATGTAATATTTATCAATTTTAGACAGACATCTAAGACCACACAAGATCTGATTTGTTCATTATGGTGAATTTTCTCTTTGCTGCACACAGTATCTGTGCATTTAATTTCAATTAAAATATAAAAGCACACATCAAATCATTCCTGCTTACAAAGACAAGACCACCTAGTGGTTTCTTATGCTTAATTCACTGTCTTCTGCCACAACTGCTTGAGGCTTTGATTAGCTTTATCTTACTTGCAAGAGGCACCCCATGTAGAAGGAGACAGAGTGATAAGCTTTCCTGTTGTCTCTGTAATTCTGAAGGAAGCTTGCTCCATTCTGATTACTGAGCTACCTGGAAAATACACTTTAGAAATCAAACAGGGTCTTATTCTTGGTAACGACCTAGCCTATTTCAAACACCAAAGCAAAACTTGATGAATCTTCAGATGACAGACATACTGAACTAAACATACTTCCTAAGGCGAGGGCTGCGATGTCCTTCTTTTAATCCTTTAAATAAAGATTCATCCTCTTTCCTAATACTTCTCTGCTTCCCTTTGTGTTATGTGTGTGTGTGTGTGTGTGCCAATATGTGTGTCTGCTTAAATCTTTTTAGTTTATTTAGCAGACTTTCATATAGTTGATAAGCTCATCTTTTTCTTTTTCCTACAGGCATTTAAAGATGGAACGGGAAAAGATTGATCCTGAAAAGGAGAAGGAATGCTGAATGAAAAAGTAATTTTTTTTTTTTTTTTTTGAGAAGCCTTGGGTTGGGAGTAATATTTAGACTGAACCATATGAATATACTTTACCAGGGTTGGTTATCAGCCTTGCTGCAATTTATAGTTGTGTCAAGGTTGCCTGCAGTATGTGGATCAACATTTTTTTTATTGTAAAGAACATTTAAACACTAAGAGAAAAAAAGCTTCCTTTCAAATTACAGCTATAGAGTGGGTTTAAATAAAATACTGATGGTCACTAGCCATTTACAAAGCACCTTTAATTCAGGAACAAAACCTATTATGAATACAAAATGTTTCAGTGTTCACAAAAAATAAAACAAAAAATGGTGTGTTATGAGTAATCATTTTTCCTGGTTTTGCTCGCTTCTTAGGTAGTTAGAGTATGGGTACCTTGTAAAGGGATCAAAATTTTGCATTTGTTGTAAATATCTGTATACATGTCACTGGATATAATGGTAATAAACAATCTTTAACTGTATGCTTAGAAATAATTTCTTATACTGGTGTCGATACTATTATATATCAAATTGACTGAGGAAACTGTATTCTTAGCCTGTAATTACTTTCCTTCACAAGCTATTTACAAGTTCTGTGCCTTGCAAAGAAAGTTTCTTTTTGGGGGGGTGTTTAATTACACTTGAAGTTTGCTCCCTCTTTTTTTCTCTCTCCCCCTCCGCTCCTTCTTCTGTGTAGCATAATAAGGTAAACACACATACATTTTCCCCAGAAACTGTTTTTTAATAGGTACATTTTGCATTTCTCATAGTGACAGGCCATAGCTAACTTTCCAGAGGCTTCTCAAAGGAAAAAAAAAAAAAAAAAAGTCCCTTACACACAGATGCTCGCGCCATTATTACTGATTAAATTATTAAAATACTGACTATTAAAACAGCAATAATGTGCCATGTGTCTTCTAAATTGGCTTTATTTAGTTCATAAAATTATTAAGAAAAGAAGATAGATAAACATTTTTCCTCACTCTCATTTGGTTACTCGATAAAATTAGCAAATAAGTTAAGCTTAAAGGTCACAGATCAGAAAAAAACTAATTCCAGTGAACTGAAAACTGAAGCTATCGAATTAAAATATAGGAAATTATCAAAATCCTTATACACAAAATACTCTGTCCTAGGATATAGAGTATTGAAACTGTTCAACACATGTTGCAGTACAAACTGGAAAATCTTAACCTTTTCTAAAGCACATTTGAGGAATGAAAAGAGAGCCTATATAAACAAACTTGCCTGGTCCATGGGAATCTAAGAGTTCAAAACAACTTCAGATTTTAATTTGCAGCATGTCTAACTCCTAATTAACCTAACTATGAAGCTCAGCCAGAAAGTGCATTGGGGGTGTGGAAAGGTGGGAGGGCTGGGGGAAAGGCAAGCAAGTTCCCAGTGTAGCAGATAAATAGGTAGCTATTACCTAGGTGTTGTTTCTGGATAGTTTACCTCCTTAGAGATCTTAAAATGGGATTGTTTACCAGTAATGAGTTTTCCCTAGGTAAGCAATTGTTTTTGCAGACGTATAGTATGTCGAAAGGCCCTATTTGCTCATAGCCTATATACATCTGCAATTTGCCTGTAAGCTATACAAACAGTGTTTGTAGGAAAAAGCAAAACAAATGTACTGCATTCTGAAAGATTTTGTTCTGGTTTTGGCTTCCCCATCTGCATTGTTTTCTTTAAGCACTTAGGTTAGCATTAGAGTTCATTAAGATGCTTAAGCTTAGTTGCATAAGAAGCAGGCTGGATAGCTTACTCAAATTGCAGCTCAGCTGGAGATTTTATTTCAGTACACTTCAGAAAAATAATGTCTGTCTTGCAAGTTTAAACAAAAGATGGCAGTTTTTTATAATCTTAAGCGGGTTTAGAAGAAAGCAGCCAGCAAAGATTTCTACCTCCCCAGATGTCATGTCCCATATCGCCTAACTACAGAAAGAAATGGAGGAAGGTGGTGGTCTGGTGCAGTCCTACAACACTGTGCCAGAAATTAAAGAGAATAAATGGAAAAAGGAGTAACTGTGGTTCCAGTGCCCCTGAACACAGTGTCCAGGGCAGCACTTTCCAGAACCCCCTAGCTGTACAGTTAACAGCACAATGTTTGAGGAGCAGACAGGAGTCCAGTGCTGTGTCACACTAGATCAGTTTGAGAAAGTATGTTTGTGAAGGCTTTTTAAATAGTGTGAATATCCGTGAAAGAGATGGAATGTGATCAAATAAAATGAATGTTGACAACAAACAGCCAATAAATTGAATTGTATTATCAATATGCTATTTACAAAGCTATAGCTAAGGTTAAGTTTTGCATTTAAAAAGGGTTTCTACCATTCCATAACTTACAGAGATCCCACACAAATTAAATGCACTTCCTATTGGTGTGTAGGATATTTTTAATGGTGAATTAAAATGTTCAGAGAAAACGAAATTTTAAAAAGCAGGCCTTAAAAACTTAGAGTCTGGTATCAAAGAGTTCATCTGTCCTGTTAGATCTTAATAATGCAATTAGTTTTCTTACTTAAACGAGAAATGAAATTGAAAACTTGTGAATACTTAATTTGAATATGTCATGTGAGGCCAAGAAGGTGTGGGGTTTTTTTTCCCCTATTCTGCATAAATACAAGTCCTCTTTTCATCATGGGCCGATCTAAAGACAGCACTTGGTATAGCATGAAAATGCCACCTTTGCCTTAAGCAACTTTAACTCTTCCAAAAAATGTGTAGTCAATGCATGAGAAAGAGAGAAGTGAAAAACACGTAACCAAATGGATTTAAAATCTGTTATCATAAAGTGCAGGTCACAACAAATAAAAGTAATTATTTATTTTATTTTTTTTACTTTAGACTAATGTCTATTAATGTGAAGGTTACTTTCACATTTTTAAACATTTGTGTTTTTTGGTTGCATAATTTCAAACACTAAAAGTCACATATTACAGGATTCATTGGTTCTGAAAGTCTATTTAAATGCTGCTGTATTTAAAGTGGATATTTAAATCTTAAAATAATGTTAGTGTCTAAGCTTAAAGCTGTAAGCTGTCAACACAGACTACCTTTGCCGTAATTGAAGAAAGCCATTAAACATTGCCTCATTAAAGTTTATTGACTTAAGCACATGCTTAAAGTCAATCATGTGCTTAAAAGCTGCTCCTTGAATATATCTGGTTTCCTGAATGCTGAATTGAATTCTACAACATATTGTGTGGAATGGATCATTGGTAATTAATGCAATCACACCCTGTCCCAAAAAAGGAAAGTGAAAGACATTGTGTTCCTGAAATAGAAAGAGATCCTTGGATCTGAAGAGATGCTTGGGATCCAGTGGTGCATTCAAACAGAGAGAAAGGAAGCTATGAGGCAAAATGTCAAAACTAAAAGAAAACCTGTAGCTTTTCCTCCTCCTCCCCCCCACCCCCCCACCCAATTTGGTAAAGTCCCTTTTTTGAAGGGGATGGAGATTTTCCTTTCCTAAAACTGATTAATGTCTAACAGAGGTCTGCAATTTCTCTCCTCTTACCTGCATTAATACTTATTCCCAACCTCATACCAGGAAAGGTGTTCTAGGGAATTTTAAACTGTCCAGCCTGTTTGCGTGGCTCATAAAAACCCCACTGTCTTACTTGTACAAAGGTGCAAACCCTCATACTGTGAGTGTTGTATCATACACCTCTTCACCTGGCTCTGTGCCCTGTTGACAGCAGAGCTAAAATGCTCGTGGGATCAGCATGGCCACATGGCCCTGGGCAAGCCTCGTGCTCTGCCTTTGGTGGCAGGGTTAAAGCGAACCTGCTGCCCCAGCCCAGTAATGCATCATCACAGCGTCTTACTTTGATGATGCATTACACCAATACATCACCACAGGACTGTCAGTCAGGAGATGGCACCAGCTCGGATAAACAGATCCAAGAGCAGGTTCAGTTTAATTACAGGACATAAGGTGTCCTGATGTTCCTTGGAGACAAAATACTTTTGCCAAGAATTAATATGCTTTGCATTGCTGTGCAGTGGTCTGACAAATATGCTGAAGCATCTGAAGAGAGTTCACATAGACTTTGTCAAAAGAGTAATTCTAAAACAAAGATGAAAAGTGAAAATCTTAATACCTTCTTCATAAAAAAAACCCACGGACTCTAACTATAATCTGTATTTCAGTACTTCAAAGAAGCTTTACAAGGACACTGTCAGGTCAGATTTGGCTTATAATGTAAGCTATATAAAAATAAGTTGCTATTGGAGGAAAAAGTTTTATTATCTTTCTTAAGGACAAACATTCTTTTTGTGTAAAGTTATACCAAGTAGCTACACCAAGCAGGTCACTGCTACTTGTACGAACCAAGCTGCCATAGGAAAGGCAAAAAAAAAAAAAAAAAAAAAAAAAAAGCAAACGCCAATCCTTTTTAACATTTAATTTGTTTTATGAGTCTTTACCGTAATTATTGGTTGTTTGTTTGTTTGGTTTTTTTTCTAAAATTAAACAGATGAGATGTTCACAATTCATTCCTAAATAGCTGGTGGACAAAATAGTCTTTTATTACAGGGTGCTGTGTTGTTATTTTTCTTAGCTAGTGGACGTATTTGCAACCTGAACACTGCAGCTTACTTCTGGTACGAGAGCCTCTAAATGCATAATTACCTTTTTCAGCAAGAGTTATGACTTCCCTTGCAAAATGAAGTCCAATTTTATGGCAAGTTTAAGCAGTAAGTTTATAAAGTCAAATATAAAATAGTGCAGTGTATATGTATTTATATATATTTAGGTATGTCTGAATTTCAGCACCTTCTTCCACGTATGTTTTTTTGTGTGTCTATGTATATATATGCATGCACTTGTACACATATGTCTGTGTACACATACATGTGGCAGTTAATACATAATAAAATCAGTGCAGTTTTCCACATGCTATCATTTTATTGTGAAATTAAATATATTTTATTCATTCCCAGAGAGTCTGATGTTAGATATAGGAAGTGACAAAAACATCATTGTGTTGTAGAGCTGTTAAGGAGTAGCAGGAACTTTTGGTTTGTGGGTTACATCCAGGTTTTGGAGGGAATGGTTTGGCCTTTTCTTGAATTGTAAGGCACACCTTACAATGGGTCAAGAATTCTCCTACTGTATTTGTAAATGTGGAGCTTGATTTTTTTTTTTTTTTCTTATCCATAAAAATAAATGGGCAAAAGGCTAAATTGGTGGGATTATCAAATCAAATGAATATTCTTTATCAGATGAGTGTTAGTGAAGGACTTTTAGAAGTTTCTATTTTATCACACTAGCTATCAAAGTCCTTAGGAATCAAACAAAACACATTGTTCTGGGCTCTGTGCAAGCAAAATAAAAGGTTTGGTGCATTTACAATCCAGACAAGGCAGCTAAAAATATGAGAAAGAGTCAAGTATAAAAACAGTAAGATCAGCTCCACTGTTTTATTGCGAGAGTTTGGGGCTTTTTTGTTTTGCTTTGTTTTGGTTTTTGACTGGTGTTTTTCTTTCCTGATTTGTTATTTTAGATTTCTTAGTGTGAATAATTTTAGGAGATACATAGTGGGATGAAAAATAATAAAGAGAGAGAGGCTAGAGATTTGGGGTTGTGTCTGAACACTCTGAGCTGCAAGGAAAGAACCACACAGCCAGTTACTTCAGGGACAGGATATTCTCTATATAATCTGTAAGAAAAAAATAGAACTGAGACCAACCCCTCAAAAAAATCTTTTGAGAGATGAACTCTTGTCTTTGCCCCTTAAAATCTTTCTGCAACAGCTGTCCTGGTTTAAGTATTTGACTCACTTATCCTTGTAATTCTTTTCATGAGCATCACAGGGCTTAAGGAGAGCCGAAGTAGTGGGGGAGGGATTGGGGATTTCCCCAGAGAACCTGGTTGCTCCTGGAACTTCTCTAGTTAGTGAAATAATGTACAGAATACAAAAGAAAACATTCTTCTACCAAAAACACCAAACAAACAAAAAACAAAACAAAACAAAAATACAACTGTTGGGGTGGGGTGGACTTGGATGTCAGGATCATTATGCCTGTAACATTGTCTCTCTGTTACTGTAGATTGCATACTAAATCCCTTCCCATGTGTAAATAAGCTAGATGTGTCTGTTTAAAAGCACAATGTAAATTACATTAAAAATATTGTCCTGTGTGGTGCAAAGTTGTTATAGACAGCAAAAAATCCAAACTTGTCTTATGAAAATTCAAAGTTAAAAATCCTTTGCAGCTGAGAATAAGGTGGCTCAGACCGGGGGTTAAGAGCCTGTCCCTAAGAAGTCCCACAGGTGCATTGCCTGCAGCCTTGTCAAGGGATCATTGAAATCATGGACATTCTTGGAGCACAACACTGATCTCACCTGACTTGTACACCTGGGTCACTGTTTGTAGAGAGCTAGGCATGCAGAAGGGAAGAGGGGAGAGACTTGGGCACACCTTACAATGGGTCAAAAACATATTCTGCATGTCCATCCAGACTTGTTTGCTTGGAGGTGTCCTTAGGTCCCTCAGCTCAGACATAGCAGGAGTTAACCAGGTGTTAAGGCAAACAGGCCAATAACTCACTGGACTAGATTTTTTTGGAGCTATTATTTCAAGCTGTTGGCAATATATGAAAGTCATCACTGTCCTGGTTTATACTCAGTTGATGTTTTCATGGTTATCTTCATTACCATCTGTGCTAGAAATATTGCTTTTAAATGAAAGCTTAGATTCTGGAGTATAAATTGCAAAAGATATTCAAAAAGGGACAACGATTTAACTAAAAAGAAAACTATACCTGCCTTAATTTCCATTATCTAAATGGAAAACAATAGAATCAGTAGAGAATTTTTTTGTTTGTTTGGTTTTGGGTTTTTTTGGTAGGGGAGGGTAATGTGACCTTAGTTTTGGAATAATCTAAGGTATGATTTTTAAAGAAGTTTTTCCTCTGTATTTTTCCCCCCTGCCAATCTTTTCTAATCTAACCAAAATAGTGATGCTCCTACTAGTCTATGCTTGAGGTTTTTTTCTTTCTCTGGATATTTTTTTACTGTTTGACTGTAAGGATTTCTGGCACACTGTGTTGCTCCTATCGGATAGTTTGCTTTAACTAATAAAGACATTTTGTGTGCTAAAACCCTGCTGCTGTCCTGCTGTCTGCTAGTCTAAAACTCAAAGAATGGTAACACAGGAGGAGGCAATACATTATAATTGTATAACGTCTGAGTTTTGCTTCTTTTTATATATATATATTTTGCTTTCCTGAGGGCTGGGGGAGGAAGGAAAGGGCACAGATACAGGAATACTAGCGTGGTTCCCGATTTGTTTGTATTCAGGTCAGTAGACAGTGGCAGGACTGCTTCTGAGTGTTTGTCTCTTACTGTTGTACCTTATCCAGCCCTGTGACAGGAATGTCAAGAAAACTTGGTTTGTATTTCTGTTTTAAAATATCTGCCACAGTTCTGATCTGTTTTCATCCTGAAGCACAGAGCAGCTAGAAAAACAATTGAATTATATAAGAAACCTTTCCCCCCAAAAAAAATATTCTGCACCATTTGAAGAATATTTGCTAGCAACCATTCAGTTACCAATATGTGCAGAGAAAGGTGACATTCAAATTGTATTAAAAATTGTGTATCAAAGTGTGGTATATCTCGATACACATGCACCCAGAGCATGATCACTTTGTACTACCACACTCCTCGCTTTGTATGGCCTTGGACTGACTTCAAAACACATGATCTCAGTTCTGCATCAGAAATGCAAAACTAACTCAGCTGCCCAACTGATGTATAAGAAGTTAAGCACACAAACTGGAAGAAATTTAAGATCTGCTTGTACAGCTGGGAATTTCTCAGTAAAATAATTTAGTATATACTAAACCTCTGAGAGATACCTAGCATGGTCTATATCTTTTACCTGCCATTTATTTTTGTTGCTTGTTTTTCTTCGTTTTAGAGACCCTATTGTAAAATCAGTTTATCAACAGGTTGCCAAGATTAAAACTCCCAGTCTTGGGAACAGCCCTGTTTTCATCCTATCAAACATATCATCCTGTCTCATCTATTACTCAGCTGAAAGAAAGAGACCACAACCTAAGAAATCTAAACGCATAAAATGGAAATTATTGGTAAACAGATGAAATACATTGCTTTAATGGAGTCTATGGGGTTACTCTGGCAGCCTTTCCCTAAAATATTATGAGCCACCTGGAGCTTGGGAGAATTCAGAGAAAGGATAATAACAATACTTTGTAGTTTTTAGTGCCTTTCAAATAAGGGTCTCAAAACACTTCACAAACATTAATCAAATGTCATAACAGTGCTGTGAGATAGTAATCCATTATTATTCACAAACAACAAAAGATCCTTTAAAAACAAAAGCAAGTTAATGTTTCAAGTGTATTTGAGTACAATGTAATTAAGCAGTCTCATTTGATATATACAATTTTAGTAGTAACTTTCCCCATATCAGGGCAAACAGCTAAGGGATTGAGTCAGTACTGTGCTAGGAACCTGTACTCCCCCATACACATACTACCTTTTGCTGGGATGTCATCTAATATTTTTTTGTGATACTTGTCAGTCATCCATGTCTGGATCCTAGGATTTTAACTTGCTATCTTGATTTGAAAAATAGGCAACAGCACCTTTGCATTCAACCAAGTCTATGAAAACTTGTGCCTCAGCTTTCCCAGTCACCAACTGAAGCAGAAATCAATGTGAAGAGAACTAATACCAGCATGCAAAACAGTATGATCAGGAAAAAAAATTACTAGGATAAAATGATTTAATTAAAAGAATATATTATGTGATGGTTAAGCAACTATCTAGACAGGGCTAGTGAATGAGTAGTGTTTTACCATATGACTATCCATGTTTTATAATATAGCTGGTGAATCTAAAAATCTTTTTATGAGTGAGTATTCTTTAACTGTCCAATGCTAATAATTGCTCAGCTCTGGATGATGTATGTACTATAGCTGCTGTACTTAATATATGTTGATTTGATTATATATCAGAAGATGGACTCAAGTGAAAAATAATTATAACCATAAAGGTTGTATGGAATGCTTGACTGCTTAATTTCTATCTAATTGTGGGTGTTAGGCTGTTTTTATTATTATAACTTGTTTCATCTTACAACTCTGTTGCTCAGTTAAAGCACTCATAAATACGTCTCAGAATGTTGGTTCATTATTAGAAACAGTTTCAAGAAAGCTTAGCAGTCATATCATGTAAACATCTATCTTATAATTAAAACTCAATTAATATGTTTGTAGCAACCATTTGCTGTTTAGGATGTATACAAAAATTGCCTAATGGAATCTAAATTTAATCCCTATCAGAAACACTTTAATTTAAATTTGATCACAAATCGTTATATCCACTTTACATTTTAAACATAAAAAAGGAGCTCAAGAAGCCACAACATCTTAATCACAGAAGATCTTAAGCTCATCTAGATCAATTTTTAAAAAGTTATGTTATTCTGGCAGTCTGCACACAAGGGAAAAAAGAGTAACAAAGCTGCAGAAAAAAATTAATCAGACCAACCTACATACCCAAACAATGCATGATTGCTCTGCTTTTAAAATGTAGTCTCTTGTTTCCTCACCTGTGTGGGGAAGCATCAGATTCTGCTAGATAGGAAGATTCACTCACTGAGACCTTCAGAAAATCCAGGCAGTCCTCCCTGTGAAATCAGGATTGAAGTGAGTTTACGCAGCAGGATTTGGCCCAGAACTAATATGTGCTGCTGACAGCCTGATCTGTGTCCCTGGTGGACTTACACATTTAGAAGTTGATGTTGATGGTGACATTACTGAAAGGCAAAAGAAAGTCTAAAACATCTGCTGGGTAAGAGAGCAAAACAAAACTGATATGTGCCTCAGAAGGGTTGTAAAGAGAAATGGGGTTAACATCCATAGCAAATGCATGAGGAAATAATTCTCTAAAAAACTAAACAAGGTGAAAGTTAGCCTGATTCCAGCACTCTGCATTAACATTAGGGATAAGAAAACGCAGCAGAAAGCAGGTTCTGTTGACAGGGGAAAAAAGGAAGGAAAAAAACACCCCACCAACCCACACACAAACCCCCAAATTAGAGAAGGGTAGCAGACTCAAATTTTAGCGGCTGCTTTTCAAGAGCTGCATTCCTTCCAGAGTAAGGGAGGCAGGTGATTTAACCACCTTCCCGCCCCTCCACTCCTCACCCTTATATCATTGGGATGGAAAGGTTCAGGCAGTAGGAGATAAAATAAGTAATACTAGGTGGGTAGGGTAGTTCAGCTTTTCTTCATAAGCTCCTATGTGCATTGAAACAGTCCCCATATACCTACGTGCATTGTGTGAAGGACCTTGCAGAACCTGGCAGTCCTGATTGCCAGTCTTCCCAAGCCTGGCCAGGCAAATTGAGCACACACAGTACATTCTACATCACATATTCAGTGAATAAATTTGAGGTTGTATTTACCATGTGCTCTAGTAGTCACGCTCCATATGTGCACAATGTATTGAATAGCTGTACCTGAGAGTAGTCACTTTGCTGACTTTTAGGAAAAAGACAGGAATATCTGCAATATTGGATGCAATCTGGGAATATGAGAATGCCTGAACTGCAGGCAATGCCTGGAAATCACAACTCTGGTTAATGGGCTTGGGGACCTCTTTCAAATGAAAGTTTGGAGCCTGGTTCCTGTGGCCTTTTGCATCACAGCGGCACTAATTAACACACAGCTATCTCATCTTCTTTGCCACTGATCCTCAATACTACAGTGAGCTACATGGTTCTGACTCATCCTCACACTCCTAAATGGCATGGCATGGGCCACTAACATGTCTGAACAAGCAGATGATGAAGGATGCTCCTGAACTGTTACCTTATTTTCCTGCAGTCTTTCTGTCTGTGTGTATGACTGCCCTCTTTCTGTCTCCAAGCTCACAAAATTGAAGAAGCACAGGTATAACTGGAAAGATGGAAGAACAGTAGACCTGAAACTTCTGTTCAAGTACTGACCTTCTTTTAGACCTTATGCTTTCCAGGTGCATGATAGGGGTTAGAAGCATCTGGTGAGTATAAAATAGACAAACCTTAGGTGTTCACACATTCTTGAGTGGCTTCAGGTATAAAGTAGGACTCCTCTCACTTTAGAGTATTTGAAAATTTGTGTTCTATCATCACAAGAATTCTGTATATTTTTCTGTGTTTAGGTTAGTTCTTTGCTTTAATGGATAAAATGCTGGGGTTTATTTGCAGAAAACGTGTATGAAAGTCATTCTTCATACGGAGAAATCTAACAAAAACTAAAAGGATTCATTTGTCCTAAAAATGGGTATTCAGTCTAAACCATTTGTGTAATCCCTTTCATATTCACTGAAGAAAGAGTAGCACTGCCAGAGAGCTATATATCTCACCTGTCTCAGACACCTATCTTAGGATACAGGAATTAGTCTCCAGAGGTTTTCTGCATCTCTCCTTCTTGCAAAAGAAAATTTCAGAGCTAATTTAAAAAAAAAAAAAAACCAAAACAAAACAAAACAACAACAACAAAAAAAACCAACAAAAAACCCCAAAAAAAAACCAAAAAAAAAAGCCTACTATCTGATTGGCAGAAAAGCAAGGTGAATCTCACCCTTTGTGTTGGCTTACCTTGGTGAAGGTCCATTCACCTCAGTAAAAGGATCTATCCAGAATCCCCATCCAGGTTCTTTTCATTCCTTAATGCAATCAGAAAGCTTGTCCAAAATGCTGTGTGGGATTTTCCAATCTGTTCACTGTTCAAGCATGAAAAAGTAAGTATCAAGACAGTGAAACCTTCAAAACATCCTCCTTCCTCCACACAAACAGTTCATCTCATCATTTCCTCACTGAAATTTGTTTTGTCCTAGATGCTACTGGATAGATTACAGTTCCCCTCATGGAGAAGTAAGTTCTTATAATGGGATCCTCTATGTGGGAGTGAATCTCTCACTCAGTGTTATAATAAATAATATTTGCCTTTCTACTGTACCACATTTATCTGCAGTTACAATTTCTGATATGCTGTTCACTGTCACTCACTGTGGTACAAATATTTGGGCAACAGACAATAAGATCAGTTTATCTGAATGATCTTCTTCCTGGTTATTAGAGCTATCCATTGGACTTATAAACAAGTTGCTAAAGAGCTCTTTCCTCTCCTACTTTTCATATCTATACGCTCGTTACAATCCCTTGCCTCTCTTACTCTCTTAATGGAGTAGCATAAAGGTTCTTTGGGTACAAAGAGCAGCTGTATGGAAGAAGTGGCAGTGTCAGCAGCATTAGTTGTTTGACGCGTATACTTGCTCCCTGGCCCTGAATGCATTGTGCTGTTGATGTGTGATCACAAATGACTGTGAAAAGAGCTGACAGTGAGCACTGAAAGGAGGTGGCAGAGGAACAGCAGTGCTAGGTGAGTGACTGTGCCTGGACACACTCTGGGTGTAAGTGTGCGAAAGATGTGTCCTCACTCATTTCAGTAGTCTGATTAAATTCTGTCTTACTGAGTTGAAAATCAAAGCAATGAGGTGCAGTTCTGTGTTTGCTTACCCACACTCAGAAGACTTCATTTAATAGGTCCTATTAGCTTTAAAACTCAGGAAGCTGTGAATTTTAACAGTAGAGTAACTCACAACACTTCTACAAGCACTGTCAAAACTAAGGACAAACAAATATTTGCTAATGTTAAATACATTATATAAAGATATATGTGAACACAGACACATATACGGATATGAAATTACTAATGTTAGCCAGGAAAATTTTATTTCCTTTGGATTATTGAATGGTTTTACCTTCATCATTGCCTTCTTTTGTGGCTGATTTTACTCTTACCACTTCAACAGCCTTCTGACTGCAGCAGTTAATTTGCACTTTTAAAACAAATGTTTAGTGCTGTATCTGCTGGGTATTCTTACATGTTACTCTTCTGAATAAGTTCCTACATTTTTGTAATAAGTATGTCATGGAGATCGGAATATTTCATTTCTACTTATACATTATATTTTCTTGTTCCATAGGTAGAGAGATGCAAATGTTAAAATCAGTATGTCTTGTAGATGATCATCTTTGAAAATAGACCTCTCTGTATTTAATTTTCTTTATATAATAAATATAATAATATATATAAATGTAACATTCAAAACCAATGAGTCATTTTCTCTTTCACCAGAAAATAAGATGGTATACATCTATAAATCAAATCAGTTTAACACAATCTTCCAACTATATTCCACTGCCAAGAGGTTGTCTCCCTTATTACTGGTTCTGTAACAAAATTATGTGCATGCTTACATAAGAGAAGAGCAGGATGTTATATCATACTAGCTGTAGGTCTTTGTCCTTTACCTTCTGTTTCAACCCAAATATGTTTCAAATTAAGCAGGCTGAAATTCACACACCCTTCCAATGTGAAGTCAGATCACTGTCATTTCAAGAATTAAAAATAGCCAGGTTTGAAAAATGAAGAAGTTACATGTTTTTCGCAGAACTAAGGAAGCCTAATTTCCTATGGCTCTGTGTTTCACTTTAAGGCACATCAAAATGTGCCCTCCCTTCTTTTGCATTGCCTGCCTTTTTTTTTTTTTTTTTTTTCTAGTTATTTATTCTATTTTAACGAGTATCAGATGCTGTGACTAGATCTGAATTACAGTTATATTGAATAAACAGTATGTGTGAACCTCTGCCTTCTGCTTGATGGAATGCTAACAGAATAAGCCTTTCCTATACTGCTTGCAGTGCAAACAAATTACAAATCCTGTCTGTAGCCTGTGTACTATATCGTACATAGCTATGGTAGGAACCTTACACCTCTGAGATCTCTGTCATCTTGTCAGAGATGAATTTGGACAGAGGGCGTAGAAGGACTAATATGCTTTTTTATTAGTAGTAGTACAATATTTAAATATATTCTTTTGATGCATCCACACCCAGAATTTTCAGTATGTGCTTAAGTGATATGCTTTTATTTTTTTGATATTTAACCCATTCAAAACTTCTCAGTCATTCTGTCATTTTGATTCCAGTATAAAGGGCACCTTAATGATAGATACACACTTAAACACACTCTTTTCCCAGGTCCTTTTCAACATGGTTTCTCAGATACTGTGTTGTGTCATCAAAACCACCTGTGCATTATCCAGACATTTCACTGTATTTTAGATTGCAAGTAGACATTCCTTTTACAGTTGCCTTACAATATTAGATTTTGCAAAGAGAAAAAAAACCCAAAAACATTGAAGGTTCTGTAGCCATGAAATAAGACATGGGAAAAGAAAGAAGAAATGCATCAATAATACCGTAAGCATCATTATTTTATTTTTGAGATTAAATATACTCTTGGCTTGACTGTTATTAATATAATACTAAATTAATATAATAATAATAAATAAAATATTAAAATTACATGAGTATTACATGTGAAGACAAAAGAAGATGAGATGTAATAATGGATAATGACAGCCAGTAAGCATTTCTGCAAAAGTTGAGACCTCCTTTGTTGTTAAGAACAGTGAAGGAGAGAAACTGGTACGTATTAATTGGCATCAATATTATGTTTCTCTAATGTCATTATGAAAAAGTAAGTAAAATCATAAAAGGTGCTCTCAGCAAAGATTAAGAAATGTGAATACTGTTGTTCAGCACACTGGTATGACCTTATCTGAAATTCTGGTTACCATTCTGTTCATCCAGATGCAAAGATACCCAAACAAAATGGGTGTAATGGTTCCGGCTGGGGTAGAGTTAATTTTTCTTCTCAGTAACTGCTGCAGTGCTGTGGTTTTGACTTGGTGTGACAACAATGTTGACAGCACACTGATGCTTTTAGTTGTTTCTAGGTCATGTTTATAGTAAGTCAAGGACTTTTCTGTTTCTCAGACCTTGCCAGTGAGAGGGCTGGAGGGGCATAAGAAACTGATAGAGAGCAGAGCCAGGACAGCTGACAAACCGGCCAAAGGGTTTTTCCATACCATATGATATCATACTCAGTATATAAAGTAAGGGGGAGTTGGCCAGGGCTGGCCTATTGCTGCTTGCGGACTGGCTGGGCATCAGTCAGTGGGTGGTGAGCAACTGTGTTGTGTATCCCATGGGGTTTTTTTGGTTGTTTTTTTCTTTTCCTTTTTGGATTTTATTCCTCTCTCCCCCTCTCCCTCTCCTTCTCATTAAAATTGTTGGTATTGTTGTTATTATAATATTTTATTTAAATTAAACTGTTCTCTCAACCCACAAGTTTTACCTTTTCCTCGTATATCCTCCCCATCCTTCTGGAGCGGGATAGGAGTGAGCAACTGGCTGCATAGTCCTTAGTTTCCAGCTGGGGTTAAACTACGACAACAGGTGTGAACAATAAGTATTAAAATGGTACAGGAAGAGAAAATCATACATAAGACAATTTTTCCAGAAATATGAAGACTGAGCACTGAAAAAGTTACTTAGAAAAATGGAAGTTGACTAAAGAGTCAGGTAGCCACAAGCAGAAGCTAAGATAAAGATACTATTGACACAGAAACAAATGGGTATAAATTAGATCTCAATAAATTGAGTCTAGAAATACAAGGTTCATACAATGGAATAAGGCACTAGAGTGCCTAACAGGAATGAGGAGGAGGAGTCCTAATAAGCTTTAACCAGCCTACTAATACTTAACAGGTCACCTGCTAGGTGGTTGGTCTATATGTTCTTATGTTCCTTCACAGCTGTGTGATCCAGCTATATTTCATAAATATGAGATAGCTGTTTACATTTTTTCTCAATGTGAACTGTCAAAAATCACGTTGAAGAAAATTTGGATTGTCTGGTGATACACTGTTTAAGAAGTAGTTGAAAAAGACAGTATAATTTTTTTCATCTTGTTTGACTTGTGAAAGGACTGAGCTCCAGAGATGCTAGCATGTTGGACTATATAATGCCATGCCATACATAATTAACATTAGACTTAAGCAAATCTGACAACTGAGCATAGACTCTGTATAGAAAACTAAATCTAGAAAAGTGCTTATGGCCTTTCTTCTTTATTTTTTACTATTTTTTTTGTGTTCAAGAAAGAAGAAAACCTGCTGTCAGGGGCACTGCTTTACTATGAATTTAATTGAAATTATTTATAATTCACTAAGGGGGGGGGGGGGGGGCAGTGGAGGAGGGGGGCTGTTGAATAAAATGCCTCTTACACTTCTCCCTTGCAAAAGTTAATACTTTGTGGAAAAATGTTCTGAAATAGCATTATATTGAAATACTTATTACAGAAAAATAAGCAGGAAAGCAAATAAAAGAGAAGTGTAAAATTCTCTGCCTGTGTGCCTATGTCTGCTTCTTTCTTGGTCAGCAGAAACATGATCCCCAGAACAAGGTACAGTCTTTAAGCAGAGTCATCAACAGCTTCACTTCTGTGAAAGCCTGAAAAAAACCCCAAAACATTAATGAGAACATTAATAAGAAAAACTTTACTAAAGGGAAACTTGGGTCCCAGTTCTTCAGAAAGATTCACTTGGGTCTGTCACATTTGCTCCTTAGATCCAACCAAAATCAAAGGTGCATCAGTCTCATTTCTAAGCAGTTGTCTTGTTTCTTCTGCTGTGTGAGAGGTGTTGGTCAAGAGTGAGAGTAACATTAGTTCAATTAGTGCTTGCTAATCCTTTTTAGAAGAAAGAAAAATAAAATGTAATTACTACTAAACAGTGTTAGTTCAACTGACTTTAAAATAAAGATTTATGATTTATGATAAATAATGGATAACTTCTTGCCAGACATTCATCCGGTCCAGTAGGTATCAAATCTAGTGGAAGATTCTAATGTTTGGCAGTTAGGGAAGTAAAAGCACTGTTGAGAGAATTTAGGGAATTTTCCTTTATACTATATTAGTAGTGGAAATATTCTAGGATTTCTCTGTGAGCAAAGATGCAGGGATACAGAAACACTTCTCTGCAGGTAGAACCTATACTGGAATGTAGCAACTACTGTTGACTTTAATATTTCTATAGTCGTAAGATTATTTTTTTCAAAATCTTTGTCATGTGGACAATTCTTTAGAATAAAATAAAAATACCCACTATTGGAGCTGGCATTATTTTGTAACAGCTGTTTCATGCTGTTTCAACATTTCTAAAAGTCCTATATGACATTGGTTAGTGGGATACAGGACAAGACAGGAAGGCCTGAAAGAGATTTAAAGCTTGTTTGAAATGCATGTTTACTTATACATTATCACATAATTTACAGCTGATGTACTTCAAGACAGATTTTGTTGTCATTTATAGCTATCAGTATTATATCAGGAAAACTTAACTGAACTCATTGACACTTTATCTCTTATAGATAAGAATTAATTCAACTAAAGTCAAGGACCACATTTTGAGAATGACATTAACAAATGTAATTAGGTTACATATATATATATTTCAGCTTTCTTCTTCCTGCTTTTTGGGGAGTCTATCAGACGTGTCATGTGATATGGAAGTCAACTCCTGACTATAATTTCCTACAGCAAATTCATTAAAAAAAGTAAATCCAGAGAATAAGTATTTTCTCACCAAGAAAGCTGAGACAACAGCTTTTTCTTTTTCAGGATTCTGAAGTTAGAAAAAATTATAAAGCACAGGCTCTTACCCAGCGATTGACCTGACAAGTCCTAACATGATGGTCAGAGAGGTTTCACAGTGTGTGTAAGGAACGGCATACTAAATTTAAACACCCAGGGCATAATGTCGGATGCACAGATGTGTATCTGTATGGAAAGATGACAAGTGTGGTGCTACTTTTACCTTTTCCCTGTTCTTGAGGACATCTGAAAGTTGAACTAGTCCCTCAAAGAGTCTAGATATTGTGATTCAGACCTGTGCTAAATCGATCCAGGGGATGGCATTAATTTAGATTACAGTGGATTCAGAGACACTATTCCAGCTATTCATCCCATCCTATGACACATGTTAAGGTACCTGGAATGAGTTGCCCTCTGCAGGTTGCTTTTGTCCACTGACTGCAGTAGGAGATAACTTCAGGCTAGGCCTTAACTTTTGGAGATTTAAATTAGGTGAGATAAAGCTGGCCTTTAGTGGGTGCTTAATGTTCCTTAAGATCAGTGTGTGATGCTAATGCAGTACTACCCACCCTCAACTGGAAAGCTTCTTTTCATCTTGATGATAGAGAGAACCCTCTGCATTTGTAGCATAAGGAAGATGTGCCATTAACTATAAAGGAGTTTAACATTTTTTTAAGGCAATATACTGAAGGCTGAATACCCCCTCTGCACTTCTGGTGGGTGATTATTAGGTGGCAGTACCGGATGGTGTGTTATGAGCAGAATTGAGTTCACTTTATCTACACCCCAGAGGACCTCCTGCTGAAATTTCAGTCAGTGCTGTGCTGAACCCAAGCTAACACACCCTAATTTAGCCCAGTGGTATTGAGAGTTGCTTATCTGCTAGATTTTCAGTCCTGTTCTTTTCCTGAGTTCTGACAAAGCTAGCTCAATTTACTGGACAGTCACCTCTTTTCTATATCCTATTCCATGCTACCTTTCTTGTTTTAAGATGAACTTTCTCGTCAGAGAATGGCACTCACCTGTGTCCTATATAATCACACGAGCACATTTATGTCTTAGCTGTACATTTCCTAAAACTCAGCTGTTCATTTACAGTGAAACAGTACAGTTCAAACATTTTCTGAGCTCCATTTTAATATACACGCTTGCTATGAAAATCGTGGTGGGTGAACTGCATAGCTGTGCAATGGATCAGTGTTTCTTCTTTAAGCCTATTAATTATTGTAATTGAAGCTGATTCCAATTACTTCCTGGATGGGGCTTAGTTTAATTTATACTCCTGCTGTTCATTTTCCCATGCAAATCCAACTTTTTTTGGCTGTGGAATCATATAATTTATAGCTCACAGAGAGTGCTTTAAGACCTTCTCCTTTTAAAAATTAATTAAACTGTAGCACACAGTTTTACACGTCAGTATGTAGAAGGGAGGTCAGCAACTAACAAAAAGTACTGTACATGTTATGGATCAATTCCTGCCTTTCTTAATCATCTTTAGCATCAGATAAAGTTCAGTGACACTCTTCACTACCTTGGATATTAATATCAGAATTAGAACCAGTGACACAATCTTGGGGAAGAACCTTGGTGAAACACCCTGCATCAGCAGCAATCACTGCTAAATATTCTAGAAAAACAGATATTAATGACCTCTTCATTTAAAGGGGAAAAATGGTTATCTGTTAATGCCAGAGAACGTTACTTCACTGAGTACAACAATGACAAGATTTCAACTTACATGTGCTTTTCCAGGACTTACTATCATTAAGGAGAAGGAAGCATGGGGGCTGTGGGACATTTTATTATTCAACCATATATTTATCCTTTCAAACCACAATGCTCCGTAAGTCCTGCTCTATGCTGAGAAATAAGTGGCATCAATAATGAATACACTGTTTTCAAAGGCAGTTTTATAATTTTCCATACCAGCCTACTCTTATGAGGCTTTTTTTTTAAGTAGCCACATGGGAAAGAGGTTAAAATATAGATTTAGAAGCATATTTTATTACTCTGTGTCTACAAACTTGCATTACAAAAGACATTCTACTGAAGTATGTGGTTATTGTTAACACAATCCACAAGTCATTAAGTACAGTAAATAATTTACACATCAGAAAATTGATTGTTACTCAGAAATGATTGCAACTCGTTTATTAGATTTTCAGACGTTTTCCCTTTTCAACAGTCAAATACTGTTACTTTGAAAACCCTTGAATTTATCTAGAAAAGAAGCCCAAGATACACAAGATTGTTAACTCCAGCCTTTGTGTGCTGCACTCACCCAATATGCTGTACAGGCTGATGGCAGAGACACACTGGCTTTGCAGGGATGTGAGGTAGCCATTTTCATTTTCATCTCAGTAGTAACTTTGCTTGTAAGAAACATGAGAGGAATAAGGGTTAAAATGAGCACAGATCTCTCCTTCCACCTCCAGTTTCCTTTTCTACCTTAAAATCACAGTGATTTAAACCAGTAACTTCCTTGAAGTCAGACTTCAGTCCCGATGTAGTAAACAGGTTAAAATAAAAGATATTGTACCTCAGTATGAGATGGATTAAATTAGTGGATCATTTTTCAGGTTGCACATTAGATTGGGAACAAAAGAATGGGTGAATAACACTGACACCTTCACTCTTTTTCTTAACTTACTGCCTGTCAAACCTGTTAAGGTTTAATGTGTATTATTGGCTTTTTTGACCCAAATACTTAGCTACATTCAGGATATTGAGTTTGTTTCTGTTAGGAGATGATGAAGCCAAGTATTTTTTGCCATAGTTTTAAAAAATTAAGCTAAAAGCTTTTTCTCAGTGTTTTTCTCAATGACAATGTCACTGCCTGTGTGGATTTCTGGTTCTTCTTAAACATTTTCTTCAGATTGTCCCTCTCTCCTTCCCTGGTAAACTGACCACCATCAAAAAAAAATAAAAATCCATTCATGAAAATTCTCTGCCTAGTTATTGAACATATAACTGTTTTACATGATACTACGTACAAATTTTCTGTGGTCACAGTATCTAGTTTTCTTAAGAAGCATATCTGTTTGCTTTAAATATACTAAAAGTAACAGTTATGATGTGTTTCAAATATTTTAAGAATTCTGACAAATTCAAAATGGCCATAATGTATAAATATGTTTCTTATTTTCTACTTATTTGAATTCAAGTAATAATAAATATTAATAATCTACTGAAAAATGCTCAGAAAGTTTTATATTTCAGAATAAGTATGACAGTGGTCTCATTTGGAAAGTCTCACCTTCAGGAATCAAGCAAGAATTTGATTGTTCCAAGCAATTACGTCACCATCTGAAAATGTAATTAAAAAGAGCTTTTGCATGACTTACTGTCTGACTAACCATGAACGAAGAAGTGCACACATGGGGACGTATTTTGTAGTCCTTAATCAAATGAAATCCTGTTGTTTCAATGGTAGTTCCACTCAATTAAGAACCACAGACTTGGGCCCATGTGTTATAACGCACAAGGACAAGTAGTGGCGTCAGAGATGGTTTTAGGATGACAATTAACTTATTTTCGATGGAATATGTGTGAAGAGAATATAGGAAAAAAAGACTGATTCTGTACTTCATTCTACATGGAGTTTTACATTTTCATCATCACATCAGAGTATCTTTTACCTTGCTGTGTGGATTTAAACAATGCTGGAAAATAAAAGAACAAAAGTTTCTTGTCTTCTTGCCTTTTTGCTTACTTCAACCATTTGTAATCTTAGCTTGAGTTATTGCTCTGAATTATGTTTTTAGAGTTCCATAACATGAAACATCTCCCCAAACCCAATAAACTGAATACCTCTACTTAGCACTCCAACCTCATTTAACTGTTTTGACTCAAGGCTGGACTGAATTGCTTAAGACAAGACACTTACTGTCATACCTCATCAAATGAAAATAATATGAATGGGCTGGTAGATATCACAGCAGGATCTATGGAAGCCCATTCTGGAGCAGCAGACTGGGAAGTTTTTTCTAGGATATCGCTCTTATTTTTCCTTTATGCAACTGAATTGTGCTCTAGTATTTCACTTGTTATCACGTTCCAGGTACCAGTCTTTCTCCAGGCTTGCTACCTTTGAAGAAATAAGAGAACATCTCAGTGTTTTTGTTACTTAGTGGAATTGAGTTTCAGGGATCTTCTTTCAGGGGTCTCAGCAGCAGGAGCACAGGTCAAGAAGCCTGAGCAGGGACCACTGAATTTGTCACACAGACCTCTACCAGCTAGCAGCATCTTCTGAATCCTCTCTGAACAGAACAAAGAGCAGTGTTTGAAAGTGACTGATCTCCAAAGGTGAAGAGCTCTCTGACTTTTCCCATTCCTTTGTACAGTTTGGACGTATGTTGTGTCATGATAACAATATTGCTTTGATACCGCACTTCAGTCAATGAAGCCAGTCAGTGAAAAGATGGTACAACTTTACAAGGACCCACAGGAAAACTGAAACACCAAAAACAAAACCAAAAGATATTACTAAGAACTAATAACTAATGAATTGGAGACTACTTTTGATCCTTGGCACCAGAGTCAATGCTACTTGTGAGTAGTATCAGAAATTGACTTGTATCAAAAATAGTGTGGCCAGCAGCACTAGGGAAGTGATTGTCTCCCTGGACTCAGCACTGGTGAATCTGCACTTCAAACTGTGTTCAGTTTGGGGCCTGTCACTTCAAGAGGGACGTAGAGGTGCTGGAGCATATCCAGAGAAGGGCAACGAAGCTGGTGAAGGGTCTGAAGTACAATTCTTATGAGGAGCAGCTGACGGAACTGGGGCTGTTCAGTCTGAAGAGGAGGAGACTGAAGCCTTATCATTCTCTACAACTACCTGAAAGGAAACTGTAGCAAGGTGGGTGTCCATCTCTTCTCCCAAGTAGCAAGCATGAGAGGAAATTTCTGCAAGTTGTGCCAGGGGAGGTTTAGATTTGATGTTAGGAAATATTTCTTCACTGAAAGGGTTGTCAAGCATTGGAATAGGCTGCCCAGGGAAGTGACTGAGTCACCACCCCTGGAAGTATCTAAAAGATATGCAGGTGTGATGTTTACGGACATGATTTAGTGGTTGACTTGTCAGTGTTAGGTTTATGGTTGGACTCAATGATCTTAAAGGTCTTTTCCCACTTAAACAGTTCTATGATTCTATAAAAAAAAGAGATTCCAGCTGAATACTTAATTGCTGTTTGAAAGGGGCTTCTGTTCAGACTCACTTATGCCTCGTGATTGTGTAGGATTCTTTGCGGTAAGAGAGAAATGCTATGAAGGGATCAGCTATAAAGAACAATTTCAGTTAATGGTCCTGACGAACTGCAAAAAATGAGTCAAGTAAAACTTTCCCCAAATATAAATCTTATTTGCACCAGCAAATTAAACAAACAAAAAAATTCCAGCATATAAACAAATGTAGAATGATCAGCTAAAAGTAGTCTTTTGTGTGTAAGACTATTTTATCACTCCCCAAGCTACTTGTTCCTTACTTTTCAGTTGGGAAATGCAGTACCATTACAGACAGCTGCCACTGGAATAAGTCTGTTGCACCAAATTTCCCATAAAAAAACCAAAATGTTGACAGGTGTGTCTCAATTAGTTTTGGTATGTAATTAAGTTGATTTCTTGAGAAATGTGTTCCCCCTTCAGGTTTACTCTCTCTTGTGTAATTTCCGAATGTATTCATGACATCAGAAAGAAAATAAATCTATTTTAGGGGTTAGATATAGCCTGTTATGGACTTGCATATAATCATATAAATACCATGAAAAAAGTATGTTTCTCAATATCTATAGAGGAATGAGGTTTTAACATCTAAGGAGTAAATTTCATTTCCTATTCAAACCTATTTTTGGTCTATCTATTGTGGTAAGTTATTGACCTTACATTTTAGAAAATTAACCAAACACATAAACCAATCTGATCTCAGCACTCTCAAGACCAGTATAACATTGGAATACACACAACAAATCACAGAAGTAGCACCACATCGTGGAAGAATGTTTTCTGAGGTACTATTTATGGGGAGCAGGGCACAATTGTATTGATACAATCTGATTAGTTAGCAAGAGAAGATGAGGGGTTTTTTTCTCTTGAGACTCAAAGAGAGATTGTAGTGAAGGAAGGTGTAATGTAAGGAAAAGGAGGATTCTGGCCCCATTGCAAAAGTATCAAACCCAGTAACAATCAGTAAAGCTACCTGATTCCATCTTCCTCCTAGGCGTTGACCTGTGTAACATCAATCTAACAATTCAGATCATGACTAACTTGATGAGCTGTGAGCTTTGCGATGTTATACATTCTGTAAGGCTTCACATCATCCTTAAAGGACCAGAAAGACACTTGTATAGCTTCAACAAAACACCTTTTCTTTTTGATGTTATTTCATTAGTCTCTTCTTCAAGATTTATTAGTGAATTACTGAGTAGGTAATAACCATATTAATAATAAAATGAATATGTAACTGATAAAATTCCTTTTTCTTATTACTTATGCTTATTACTGTTGCAAAATGGAATTATCTGCATACATTTTGCTAAAGACAGTGAAGAACAATCGGTAAATGTTCTTTGTAACAATAAATCTGCTGTAACTTCAATATGCATTTCTGTTTCAAAATGTTTTATCTAAGGAAAAAAATAATAGCCTGTATTTATAATTTAATAGTGATAATTTGGCTTTACAATAGCCAGTCACCAGGTCATCAGCTGACTGCCACTGTCACACATAATTATGAAACCATAAAACATATTCTGCAGTGCTCGTTAACATGATAAACTATTACTTTCCCAGGAAAATGTGGTCAATGTAAATATATTACTTTTGAAATGAAATAGTTATTATTTAATAGAAATGTAACAATTTATAAACTGAATAAGGTCCTCTCAGCACTGGGTACCTGAAAGTCTTTACATTCAAGAGCCAAGAGGAAGCCTGGCTACCATAATTGCCAAAGCAGTAAAAATGTTTTATAGAACTCATTTCTCAGTGTTGCTCTTCTACTTGTTTCAAACTGTTGCATACTTCCTCCTTTCTTGTAAGGTCAAATTTACAGAGAAGCCCTCATCTTTTTTAGTTCTATGCCAGAGATTAATCCCAGTATCACTTATTTGAAGTTCTGCCCTTTTGTTTCCTTCACTCTGATCCCTTTCTTATTTGGCTTAGTTTTGGTTCTTCCTCATTTTTCACATCCATCTACCTGACTTCCATCCACCTTTTAACATACCTATTCTTAATTCCAATCCAGTTTCTGATTTCTTGATTTTAAGCCAAAGTTCTAAGCTTAGTTACTGACTAGATTTTTGTTTTGTCACAAAACGAAATTTCTCTGGAATTTTGGTTAAGTATTTGTTGACTATATTTGCCCTTCAACTGTAATATAATAAGAAATATGAACAAAATTGGGCGAAAATGCTAATGGCACCAATCTAACCCATACATTGTGAAAATTCTCTAATCTAACAATATCCTGGGGAAAACAAACATAATCTCATAGTAATTCTTTTCAGTTACAATAAAAAAGAGGAGACACTAGCTCATGGGAGCACTTGCTTATGACACAATTATTAGAAACAGCTAACTGTGGGTTTGTTTTAGAATAAAGAAAAGATTTTTCACCCAGTATCAGAGCAACAGAGAAATATCATACGGGAAATTCTTTGCAGATTAAAATGTGAAATAGGCTCATACGGAAAGTCCAGTTGATTTAGTTATTAAAACTGTGTTTAAGGATAGATTTACATTTGGAATGTCTTCAGAAAGTCACAATTTTTTAATGAAGGAAAAATTTCCAAGGGAAACACATTTTGAGTTGTTCTAAAAGGTTTTGTTTTTTTTTTTTTTATGAGACCAAAAATTTTATTTTCCATTTACTCTTTCAGCATTGTTTTATAACTTTTATAACACCACTGTTTTATTTGTTTGACCAAATGATATGTGTCTGTTCCTTTGTTGGTTATTTTGTTTTATGTTTTGGTAAAAAGATGCACTTCAACAGGAAGCAAAGATACCTATCTGCTTTGTCTTGCTTGCTGTCCTCTTAATCTTGTGTGATCTCCTAATCTTCAGAGGAAGATAGAACTTACTCTTTGCTCTAGAGAAATAGGGGACATCAACACAATAAAGGTTTCAGAGTGCAAACTAATTTTTCAGCACATATAGGGACTGGGATGATATTTGTCTCATCAAATTTCAGCACAAATTTATCTTGCCAGCTCTGTGTGTCAGCCATACATGTTTACATCTAAACTTTGTGTTAAGGTTCCTGTTCAAATGAACAGATTTCTACAGCTTAGTTCAGGTGTTGGTTCAAACATCTAGGACTTGATTCAGAAACACAAACATCTAACCAAAATATCTATATACATGTAGGTACAACACAGGACACATAAAAGACTTTCTAAATTGACAACCAGAGATGATGTGGATGTGGAATCCCCTAGCGCATCCATATAGCACAAACAAGCATCCTGCACTGCGGTCAGAAAGCACATCTGTCTAAAAGTGCATGTTTGCTATCTGAATTATTAAACTGAATTAATCCTTTCAAATATCTATAGTTCTTTTCCATGACCTGGCATATCCCACATACCTTCAAGCTTCCTACCCAGGAGATCATGGATCTCTTTTAGTCCCTGCATCATGAATGTCAGCACTACATAGATATCTTAGATGTTCTAGAACAGTTTGAAAGGCATCCAAATGGTGACTGAAGTTAAACTTCAAATTCCTATTGACTGTAACAGGACTGCTCAAACCTAATAGATATCTGAGGAAGGATTATGCTACATTACCAAAATCACGTCGTGCCATGTGAGAGACTCTTGCTCTCTAAAACATCCACACCATGACACAGGATCAATAGGGTACCCATCCTCCTCCGGAGTGGCAGCTGGAGGACAGACAAGCTACACTAGGACAACCCCGACAGGACTCCACAGCAGTTGAAGGGTGACTGGATTGAATGTTGGCTGTGTACATCTGAGCTAGCCAGCCTGGATAATCTTTGCAGTTTTAAGAGGTAAATAAATGCTTTCTGGGTATGATTCATTTCATCGTAAAGTGGACAGCTGAAACAGGTCAGAGAAATAATCATGAGAATGACGATTTCTCATTATTGACTATAACAGAAGCCTAAAAAGAACAGTTCAATTTAGACATTTGCTATATGGACATCTAAAGATATGCACGATTATTATTATACCAGAACACCCCTGAGAAAAACAAGAAGACATGCAATGAAACATTTCAGAACATCCTTATGTAACAAAGGGACTACAGAGAGATACTGATAATGCAAGAAATAATTTCAATTTGAACTGAAAATCAGATTGGAGGACAGAACTTGTCCTGCAGAGTCAAGATGTATGTTTAGCTTCAAATCCGTTCCCTTCCCTTCCCTTCCCTTCCCTTCCCTTCCCTTCCCTTCCCTTCCCTTCCCTTCCCTTCCCTTCCCTTCCCTTCCCTTCCCTTCCCTTCCCTTCCCTTCCCTTCCCTTCCCTTCCCTTCCCTTCCCTTCCCTTCCCTTCCCTTCCCTTCCCTTCCCTTCCCTTCCCTTCCCTTCCATTCCCTTCCCTTCCCTTCCCTTCCCTTCCCTTCCCTTCCCTTCCCTTCCCTTCCCTTCCCTTCCTTTCCCTTCCCTTCCCTTCCCTTCCCTTCCCTTCCCAAGTGGCAGATTAAACACGGCATTCAAAAACTGTTAAATATCCTATTTTTTATGCATATGTTTTTCCTATGTTTCAACCAAAATAAATTATTGTTAAACTTGACATGATTTTCAAAAGCAGTTTGATTTTTGGTTGAACCATATTTTCAAAGAGAAAACAGGTGTATAGGATTTTTTCTAAGGAGGTCTAATAACATCATGTTTAGAATTTGAAGTTCTTAGACAGTAATAACTGATTGGTTACGCATTAATTCATAATTTAAATCTCAAAAGTAGAGCTGAAATATGTTAGTACCAGTCTAAACTTTTCAAGAATATTTTCAATAATAATTATAATAATAGAACTTAAAAGCTTTTAAAACTTTAAAAAATGGAATCTGAATGAAAAGACCAAAGAAATACTGCATGATAACATCATCAAAAAGTATATGGAATCTCTGTAAGGTGAAGATACATGCCCTTTCCCTATTAGCACAGATGCATTCAGCCTGACTACTGGGAGGATCTTATAGGCAAGAGATAACCTTACAAAACAGATAGACATACACTTTTTGAAGTGGAATTTCTGTGCCACAGATACAGCAGATGGTTAGTATGGGCCTGTTAAAACAATTTCCTGTGAGTTTTGTTTCTAGTTTTGAACTCCATGATGCCATGATCAATTTTTTTGCCACTACCAGATCCAAGTAGCTTTACTTTAAAGCTAAAACATTTACTTTTTGATGGATTGAGATATAATTACTATAAAGTAATATATGTGTGTATGTGTGTCTGTATATGTCTATACCAAGTACTCCTAAAACGTTAGAATAATCTCAGCCATCCTCTTGGCTTGAGTTGATTGATACACTGAGAAACAATTCCCAAACATAATTTGTAAATTAACCTGAACCAGAGACCATATACAGTAGGAAATACATCAATTTTGAAGGATATACCAGATTCTAAAACTATGCTATGATTTACTTGATGCTATTTGCCCTCAGTTACAGAGAAAATTCTCAGAAATATTTCATTTAATAAAATACAGGTAGGTAGCCAGCATCTACAATGCCTATGATTCAAAGCTAACTCACAGTATTTCCATTTTAAAATAGTTGTAAAATATTTAGCAGTACAAGTAAAAATTATATTTTATATTTTTTCATAATAAAATCTTTATATTTAGAAATAGATGTATCTTTACTCTTCAGATTAGAAATAGAGAAGAAGACAATGTGAAGTAAAATATAATGTGATTTGCAGTTACAGTACTTTTTTTTTTTTTTTTTTTTTTTTTTTCCCACCAGTTTGTTCAAACTTTTGAATGCTAATATAAATTTCAGGTAGGCAGAGAGCAAAATACTGTAGCTGATTTTTATACAACAAGCATAATGAACATAACTGAAAATAAATTCTTTGATAGGATTTTTAGAATCTGTGAAGGTCATTAGTGGGGTATGAAATCAAGCTAAAAGAGCTTTAATGACAATAATTAGGAATGCTAGAAAAACCCCATGAGTTCTCCATATAATTGCCAGTATCTGCCTGAAGTTTAGATACTTGCAAATACTACTTCTAAACTATTTTCATAATTCCTTGAGGAAACAGAAGAGCAGGAACTACAGAAAGTGTGTAAAAATCTATTCATCATGGTGATGCATTGTTATTTTTTTGGTTACTGGGGCTCAAATAAATTTTAATTTAGGGATTTTCTATGCAGAATTTTTGAATAATTATTGAGGAATTGGAGTAACCATTCCCCAAATAACATAGTGATTTAGACACCTATGGAGAGATTTCTTTAAGTATCCTACTTGCTGTCCAGCCAGTGCTCCAGGTCTTGCACTCATCCTGAGTCACATTTGTTAGTCCTATTCAGATGTCTTGTCTACTGCAGTGTCTAGACCACAGACACCCTCAGAAGGCATCTAAAACCTTCCTCCAGAAGAAAAGCTCATTGTTATTAACCTGGAGAATTCACTTTGAAGGTCCACTTCTAAGCTGGTGTTTGTGGAAACAATTCATGGCTCCCCAGTTTAGGTCCCGGTCCCATTCATATCACAGCTGTAATTTAGAGTGAGAGCTTGAGGTTACACCCATTTTCATTTTCCTGCTTATTTAGTCTATCAGCAATAAAGGGAATGCAGTGTGTTTGGGTAGGTCAGTAAATTTAGAAGATTAAAAGACCAGGATTCCCATATATGCCATGTTACCTAGCCTTTTGTCCAGCCTAGATGCAGCTGGTGGTTCCTCTTATAATTAATGCACTAGTTTGTTCTAGAATGACTTCCTAAATAAGTATCTGCTCCAAAAAATCAAGTACCTTATTAGTACTGTTGTTTAATACAGTAGATCTCATTAAAATAGACTATTTACCTCTTGAAAGAGATATAGTTAACACTTTTTTCATTCTAGAAAGAGTTCTACTTTTTAATGTAAAATTTTCACAGTGAAAATGCAAGTCCTCACTATAACAACAAGTGGTGTTGATCCAGGTTCAATTTTTAGCTGGAAGGAACTAATTTATCAGAGCTAAGCATTCCTAATGAATGGGACAGCTAATTGATAAGTGAGTGAAGCAGCCTATGCCAGACTGGGAAACTGAGTACTCTGAGGTATCCATCCCAAAAGACTCTCTCAGAGGTGTCCTGTCCTGCAAGTTGTCCTTTAGAGGAAGAGAGCAAGAGCTTACCACTATAAATGGATATCAGGTAACTTTAAAATCTGAAAACCTAAAAGTAGGTAGGGAAGATTTCATTGGCCTTAGGGTCTTAAATGCATGTCTCACCCTAGGTATAACTTCCTCATTAGAAAATTCTGAATAAAAATAAAATCCTCACTCAAATGTCACCAACCCTGGAGGTACCTACATTCATTGGGAAAAAAGAGCCTTCCTAGAGATCTCTACATGACCAGAAAGCAAGCTGGAGAATGTACCTACCCAGCTCCCTAAAATACAACAATTAATGATACTTGAGTGTTCATTCTTACTGGGACTGATCCAGTAACTGCATTGTAGATATGCAGGTGCCCATGGACAGGCTTTCTGTAAAATCTGTTCTGCTTCAAAAACACAGAAGATTCTGGCTTTCTTGTAAAAAACATGAATAGGATGATTAGTGCACTAAATCAGCATGGGGGTGCACAGTGACCCTTGGCCAGTAGCCTGGATAACACCAGTTGTTATGATAAGAACATGGGAGCACACAGTCTGTGGGGGATTCAATAGACAAAAGTGTCTGAATGGTGTTAGTCCAAAATAATCATGTTACAGAGGAAGATGACCACCTGCCCTCAACTATCAATGTTAGTCAGGAAGGCAGTGATCAGCTGGATTAAACACTACCCAAGAATTTTCAGAGACTTTGAGGTAAAGAAGGAGGCAATTTAAAAAGAAGTATTTTAAAAAATATAATTAAAAAATATCCAAACAAACCAAAACCACAATGCAAGTTCATTCCAAGAGGGAAAGACCTTGGAGAAGAAGCAGCAGCAATCACATTGGGCTTGTGTCTGTCACACTGGTCCCGCAGCACCCCAACCTGAGCCCAGACCACACAGCATAGCTGCCCCACAGGAGACAGGGAGCAGCTTGCACCTGGCAGTGGGGTGTCAGCATGGGGCCAGCACCCAGGGCCCCCACTGCTGGGTGCAGGGGACCTTGAGGAGGGCTTCTTCACACAGAGCTGGAGGTTTTATGACTCCCACAGGGTGTGAACAAGTGAGGGATCTGCGTTGCTGGGGATGGGTGCCAGTGACCCCCAGATGGGAAGCAGAGGAACTGAGAGGGAGGATTAAATTTTATAGGGGTTTGGTTAAAGAAAGGTGTTTAGAAATATGGAAGTGCTTATTAACATTTTGTAAGCATCTAGAGTTGTGGTTTGGCTGTTGCATTACTGATATTGATCCCAAATATAGATCACTGATTGCAGGTTAATTATGTGACATTAATAAAATTATAAACTGTTTTGCTCCTGATTTTGGTTAAACTTCAAACTGAGTAGTTTTGTCTTGTTGACAGTCTGGAAGAACAAGCTCATATCCCAAAATGCCTTATTTAATCCCGGTCTTGTCAGTTTTTCTCATTTGACTTGTGAGCAAAAGAAAAAAAAAAAAAGACAAGGATTGCACCTATTTTTCAAATAGCAGACATAGGTAGAGACATATTGAGGTCCAGGGCACACATTTCTGTTTGACATCCTTTCCCGTACGTCCAGGATATCCTCTCCCCTACGCCCAAGAAGTACATATTAACTCTAAATGTAGATACTTTAAATATAAGCATTTTTGCCTGGTTATAGTCAACACAGAGTAAGAGGCTGCAAATCATTTGCCATATTTTAGTGATTTTGTTTAGTCACTGTTTAGTGATGAAATGAACCAAATCTTAGAATACTTCCCCCCCCCCCCCCCCCCCCCCCCCCCAGTTATCATAAAGGGATTCTAATGGTTGAAATTATAGCTGGTCAGGTGAATAATACTTCTACTGCTAACAGTTTTTTTCCACCATTCATATCCTGAATAGAAGAAGGTGCCTGCTGGAAAACCTGTCTTGAACAAATAAGCATGGGGAAATACTTGCAAACACCCTTCTGTTTAGTGTTTCCTTTTACTGATTGCTTGGCATAGGTTATTTCAGTTGCCATCCTCCAACACACCTGACTTTTCACTGTATTAGCAGTGTTTTGGATTGTGATTGATCGTACAGATGACAAAAAGGCAGCCAATGTGATCCTTATATCTCTGTTGTGTCCAGTCAGTGACTGGCACTTTAGCTTGAAGATTAGGATAGACACTTGGGATGTTCTAAAATCTTTTCAATTTCATTTTCTGGCTAATCTGAACCAGGAGCTTTATCATATTTGTGATGTAGCAAACTTTTGAATACTTAGTTATCAATACAAACTGAAAAGATTCTTTAACAATAAATAACAAAAAAAAAAAAAAAAAAAAGGCAGTAGGATTCTTACACTAAGACGTGGAAGCCCAGCTTCAAGCTGCTGCCCTGAATCAGGAGCATTGCAACCTGAAAAGCCTTCAGGTACTATAGGCCGTGTTAGCTCATCTGCTTAGCAGCAGAGGTCATGATGAGCACATCACCCCTGTGGTCCATTATCTCCTCATGAAATTCAGAGACCAAATCAATGATTCTTCTCTAGTATTAAGACTCTCTACAGGATTGGCACTAACTGGCAGAAAAATTGTCTTTCCCTGCATGATCCTGACCTCCCAAGGCATTACATTCAAGTGCATCTCTGAAACTCTTGACCAATGGAATAAAGTTCATGTGAAATATATGACAGCATCTGGATACTTAACTGTGAAGAGGAATTACTGTCATGCATATATGTATTTGTATAAGTAATGCAATAGTTATCGCTTCCCTTTAGCTTTCTTTTCAGTTTCTTAAACGTGTATAACTTCCATATAGCAACAAAAGGAAAGCAACCTCTAGACTCCTTCTTTGACCCAAGAAAAAAAAAATCTAAGAAACAAAAAAAGCCCCACAACCAAGAAAATAGCCAAAATCACCAAATCAATAGAAACAAGCTATAGGCCATCTAGAGAAGCAGAGGAAAGAGAGATATGATTATTAATATTTTTCTCTTTATACACATGTTAAGGATCAAGAAAGTATGTGAGATAGAAAGGCTTTTCCACTGGATTTTGAAAGGAACTAACTTGAAATTAAAACTCTCCATTTTTATTTTTACAAATAAGCAACAACAACAACAAAAAAGACAAAGTATCCAGGTTGTGGGTGCTGAAGAAGTCTGTGGATTGAGTAATATCAATTTCACAAAGTGTACTATGTAATGATGTAAAAAATACCCACATGTATTACACTGACCTTAACAATTACTGGTAAAGTGCATGTCTATACAGTCACAGCCACAACTGCTTTAGAATACTCTTCTAGAATGCAGGAGACCTACATTCACATCTTTATGTCAGTCTAGCCAGAACAGAGATTTGATAATGGGATTCCTCAGAAAAGATGTCATCTAATAATGGTAATAAGGGAGTGGATGATGGATTTACCTTTTATGGCATGCCCAAACAAAAACAGGCTGCAGAAGATGACTCCCAAATGACAGTTTTGCACAATAATGGAAACTTTTTTTGTCTTGCAATTAGGTGTCTGACTTGGGGACAGAAAGGGGTGCTAGAACATATTTCCATGCCCTTTCCTATTATCCAGCTCCTCCTCTTTACTGAATTTTGTAAATCTTTTTAGGTGCTCAAATCTTACACAGCATTTTGTAGGGAAACTAGGTGATAAATTAAAGGCTGAGGATTCTAGCAGAAAGCAGAGTGCCTAAAGTCAATTTCTGCAATTTATACAATCCCTTTGAAGATTTAGTCCTAAACACAGAAGGGTAAGCCTTCTTGAATCTTAGTTCTCTCTGTAAGCACCAAAAGAAGAGCCAGTAGGCACTAGCTGAACTACTTCACACTTTGAAAATCACAGAAATGGGAAAAATATATTTAATTACATCAGCTCTTTGTTATAAACTGAAATATTTTCATTTCAGTTAAATAATCATAGAATCATAGGATAATTGAGCTGGGAGGGACCTCAGGAGGTCTCTAATCAAACCCCCTGCTCTAAAGTTGAGTCATTTACTCAGGGCTTTGTCCACTCATACCTTAAAAATATCCAAGGATACACGCTGAATATGTGCGTGTATGTGTGCATGTGTATCTGTGCCAGCAACTGAAATGGGTCTGCAGCCTCAGGGACTCATATATTCATACATCAGCAACTAGGAGACTGAGGTCCAGCTGCTGGAGAGTTCCACATTGTATTTACGTATATATGTGTGTATATTCTCACCCTGCTCAGCTACAGAAGGAAACAGGATGAGGCCATTACTGCTATTTGTGTTTGTACGAGTGCTGAATGTGCCTGTATGTGTCACTCTGTGTGGCCTATCATGTGTATATATGTACATTTGTGGTTCAAAGGTGTGTTTGTGTGGGTTTGTGTTTGTGTACATACAGGTATAATAGGCCGAGGTACTAAGTGCCTTCTTCACATCAATCTTTACTATTAAGACCATTCTTCAGAAATTAAGGATTTAGAGATGAGGCAGAAAGTCAGGAGCAAAGAATACTTACCTTTGGTGGAAGAGGATCAGGTTAGAGAATACCTAAGAAAACTAGATGTACAAAATTCCATGGGATCTGATGGAATGCATCCACAAGTGCTGGTAGAGCTGGATGATGCCATAGTGAGGCTACTCTCATTTACCTCAAATAACCACGGTTATTGTGAAAGGTACCTAAGTACTGGAGCAAAGCAAACATCACTCATATTTTCAAGAAGACAAGAGAAAAGGACCCATGGAACTGGTTACCATCAGCCTCACCTTGATCCCTGGGAAGGTGATGGAAGAACTAATCCTGGAAACGATTTCCAAGTACACAAAGAATAAGGAAGCTATCAGGAGTAGTCAGCATGGATTCACCAGGGGGAAGTCATGCTTGACCGATGTGATAGCCTTTCGTGATGAAATGACTGGCTTGGAAGACAAGGGGAGAGAAGTGGATATTGTCTACCTGGATGTCAGTAAAACCTTTCACACTGTCTCACTTGATTCTTATAGAGAGGCTGTTGATATACAGGATGGATGAGAAGACAGTGACATGGGTTGAAAACAGGCTGAACGACTGGGTTCAGGGTGTTGTTATCAATAGTACAAAGTTTAGTTGAAGACCAGTGTTTAGTGGTGTACCCCAGAATCAGTACTGGGTCTGTTGCTGTCAAACACCTTTATTAATGATCTGGATAATGGAGCACACTGCAAATTTGCTGAGGAAACAAAACTTGGAGTGGCTGATAGATGAGATGGCCATCCAGAAGGACCTTGACAGGCTGGAGAAATGGGCTGAGATGAGCCTCATGAAGTTCAACAAGGAAAATACTAAGTTCTGTCTTAAGTGACATAAAATTTCTTTTAATGAAATTTTCATGAAAGGTTATTTAAGAGTCTTTCTAGTTTTGAATATAGATTTCAAGAAATTAGCTCTGAAATAAATCAGTGTCCAAGTATTCCTTTACTGAAGACAGGTTATCTGCTTTCAAGAAGCTGTAAAAATATATTTGTGTACACATGGGTGTATAACCAGTCGTATAAATGAATTTAACAATATGTATAAGCGTGTATAAGCACACACAGACCTCATTGTATACATACACTCATACATTCAGAGACAGATTGTATAGAAGGATGTTTGTATATACAGGTGTATATACAGAGGCTTATTAAAAGCTAAAAGATCAGGCACTACAGGAATGTAATTTAGGCAAATAGGATTTGAACACAAATGTCAATGTAAAATAAGTATTTTAACTTCATTCCTATCTCTTGTGGTTTATATGGATAAAACCTCTTTTCTATGGCTTGGAATTGAATTTCTGCTAAGTATGCTAGTTTAAGCTTCTCGTGTTTCAGTCTTATGTTTCTTGTGAATAGTCATTAAAAGAAAGTAAAATCAATAAAGAGATTCCTTCTAGAACTCTAGGAATATTTGCAAATGCTGTAGAAATACTGTTTGCTAGAGCAGAGATAAATACATAAATATAGCTTAGAAATAATGGAATTCATTGCATAGTTCTGGGATCAGAGCTCAAGACTGCACAGTAAATAGTTCCAAAAGCATTACCATAAGTCAGAGAATCAGAAGACTTCACAGCTTAATATCCACCTGAGAGAGCTTTTTAGATAGGGGTGTCAGGAATGAGCAACAGATCTGAAACACTAACACAGCAGTGGAAAGCACTTTGGTATTCTCCTGGATAGAGCCGGGCAAACTCTGTTTTCCTGAACTTGACACACGACCTTTAATTTCTGAAATGCACTGAATACATTGTTTTGATTATACTACAGTAATGTAGGGGTATTGCATCTTAATGGAAAATTTCACATAAAGCAGGCATCAGAACAGACCTTTGGTCATTCTGAAGGGGTCTTTACTCAAACCACCACTTAGTTTTCAAAGTAGGGCAAACCCACTTTGTTGTACCACACTACCACTGATATCAGATTTGCTTCTGTCTCCTCTATAGCAAAAAGTTGTTTTCGAAAATTTTGTTTTTTCAGGAAACTGACAACCTCATTTTCAGTTCCATTATGAAATTAGTGCAAAAAGGTTTTGGTTAATGCTTTGCTTTCAGCATCTCCTATGTTGAACAACCAAGGACATTGGCTGGAAGAAGCAGCCAATTAAAAGGACTCTGGAGATTCAACTAATTTGTGTTATCCTTTCACTGCTCGTTGATTTTTAGCACACATTTGAAATCACACACAAAATCAATGCATGTTTTCCACAGAGAGTGTCAGAATATCTTACGTATATGCTTACTAATTTGTGTATGTAAGTAATTTAATATATGTGCATTTAATGCATACATTTTCATGTAGAATACAGACAGGATATAATGTGTCAACTTTTAATGTGCAAAATCAACTTATTTCAGTGATTGAATGAGGGGAAAGTAACACAAATTTTCCATTTATAAATACAAGTAGAAATTGATTCCATACAGGATAATTATACTACTATTGATAATACGTAATCATCGAACAACAGCGTTTAGCTAAGGTCCTGAGACATTCAGACATGCATTATGATAGATACGCTTAATATTACAAAGGTAATTATTGCTTTTAGCGTTTGGAATTTTTTTTTTCTTCCCTGCATATTGCCCAGAAATAAAAAGCTTGCTACATCAGAACCAAGATGGAATACTTGTTTAGAGCTGGTCTAGGAGGAAAGTCCCTTTGAAACACCAGAATACCTTCTAGTACACTTGTTTTTCTTTTGGAATTTCAAAGAACTGATCTGGTGCAGTTATCCTCAATGAGTTATAGGACTGACCAGAACACAGTTCAAAAAGCTACACCTCTGCATCCTGTAAAGACTGGGTTGCAATGACAGCATTGCCACTTTGTTACAGCATATAGAACACCAGTAGCTGATCAAACTGCCTTCTGACAACCTTCAACAGTTATATTTGAGAGTAAGTGGCTCTTTTCACACCAGCTGCACAGCACTGGGAAATGAAGTTTTGTGGAGAAGTATTTTGTGTGATAGTGTTTGAAGGGACTAGTTAATGAGGCATGAGAAGATTGCTGTGTGATAGGATTGGTTACTGTAAGTACTTTAAATGTTTGTCATCACACGGTAATTGGCAAGCTCTTTACCCTGTTTGATGTCTGTTAATCCAGCATGGTAAACAAGCATATCTGCTCTAACACTGAACAATAAAAAAAATTGTAATACATCTAAACTGCCTAAAAAGCAACCACGGAGTTTATGGGTTCTTGTGCATTTAAAGTCTTTCTTTGGGCTTAGTCCTTAATATTAGCTTCTGGTATAGTTTTTCTTTTTAAGTCAACAAATATAGTTTCAGTTGACAGCTAAATAAGAGAGACACATTCCTTTTACACAGCGAAATTCATAGTAAGCATGGAAACAAATCATTTTCACCGAGCAGCAGGGAACAGGAGTGACATATTCAGATACATCTACAGGCATTGTTGTTTTCCTATGCCTCATGAGTTTGAAGATGTTCCTTGGCACATGGCAAGTTTTCACATGCAAAAGCAAAAATCCTTTTAATGGCCTTTTATGTATCGCACAGGGTTGGCTAGAAACTTCACAGAAGTTGAGTTACCCTAATACAAAGAAAAACGGTCACTGTATTAACAAGTCAAATTATTTACCGTAACTTCATGATTTTTCACATTCCCAATTAATTACATGTAGAGCCACAGTTCCCACAGAGCCATATGTACCCACACACCTGCAGACCGATAGGCAGGCATGTGGCAGACAGCAAATCAGCAAGGCACAAAGAGTGCCCCCAGTTGCTTACTTATAAATCTAAGTAAGGCATAGATATGGTCTTGGATCTGCATTACTTTTCTCAGAGCCACAAGTCAAGAAGAAAATTATTCACTATTATGAAGTTTATAAGGAGTATGGTTCTCAGGGAGATAATAAAATGTAATGTTTTAGACTACTGGAGTGTTTATAGAAGATTTTGTCTTTGAAATTCTGATAATGGCAAAACTCCCTTTGGCATCAAGGAGAATTTTGCCTGCCAAAAACTGGAAGATCAACTAGACAGTGTTTACAATAAATTTACAGTACATTTAAGGGCTTTTAAGACTTCAAAAATCATTTTGTGATTTCCCACATAATAGGTCTCTAGACTTCTGATGAACTAATTTACAGATGCTTCTTCATGGATATTAGTTTACACACTTGAGAATTTGTACAAATTAGAATATCTTAAAGTAATGAATTTTGCCCTATCTTTAACTTCAGGGATTTAGGATAAAAATGAACCATCAGCATTTTTTTTGGTTTTGGTCCAACTCTCCACATAACCAAACAGACTCATAATTCACCAAGAAGGTACTTTCTGCTGAAGAGTGAGCTAAATTTTCCCTTATTATGTCATGATAATCAGAGGTACTTACCTTTTTTATTTGCATAAATTTGTGCCTTGTGCAGTATCTTGTGCTGGTATTAATGCTAGTAGTCTAAATATATATTTTCTAATTTTGCACGAAAAGGGAAATATTAACTGTATCTTACAGTAAGAGTCATTTGAAAGTCTGCTTGGTGCTCTATATTACCCAGGGAGAGAGTGGAAGCGAGGCAGAGAAAGAAAGAAAGAAAAAAAAAAAAAAAACCCAAAAAAAAACAAAGAAGGACAAAGAGAAATTGAGAAAGGGGCAGTGGGGAGGAGGGCAAAACTCTTCCAGAGCATGATTCAGACCAGAAACCTTATTGAAATATTCTGATTTTGACTGGAAACTCCCATGTCAGTTGCCTATGTTTAAGCACTTCTAATAACCCTCAAAATGTCATAAATAAATAAACTAATGGAATGATTTTTGCTATTCTTTGCACATTGATGATTTTATTCTGACTGAATTATATGGGTTTAGACACCACAACAGAAGTTTTCTGATATGATAACATAAGGTAGCTTTTAGTCACTTCTTAATTTTGTTCCTTTGGCCTCTCAACAACATCCTAGAAAAGGCAAGTCTGAAGAAGACTAAAATACTAACTTTCAATTATTATCACTGTTTCATTAAACTGTTACAATACCACTTTTCATATAAAGAAGTCTAGAACTGGATAATTGCAGTGTGATTGCAGTAGTGATTTTCTCCTTCTGCAGATGATTTTGTACTGCAGTTCTGTTGCTCATAACCTTTGAATACCTGACATGTAATTTTGTTCTGATTTATTCTACTTTAAATAATATTTGATTGGTATGAGCTACATGATGATATCACTTGTTCTGGGCTTTACAAATGCATCTGAGTGTTTGCCATACTGAGAAATTCATTGTAGGCATTCTGAAGAAGGTTATGGACAGTAAATAGAATGGCTTATTTCGTAAAGTGGCTGTTTTAATAGATTTGAAAATTCCACATTACTAGAAAAGTCAATTTTAGAACCATGTTTTTCTTAAGAGAAAAAACAAAGCTCAATTTTCCATGTCTAAATAGACTCATACAGATTACAATTGTGCTATTAAATTGTCTGCTTTCGAAAAGTATATACAGATCCATCAACAAAGGGGTACAATGCAGTTTTATAATTCCCCTACCCAGTGCAATCTCTGTACTTTTTATGAGAATACATAGGGGAAACTTACCCTGCTGCACTTCTTTTGATGGGAGAGGCAAATGTGAATTATTTGAAGGAAATTTTCCAAAGGCATACAGAGGTAGCTACCATTTTTGTTTAGAAGGATATAAATTTCTTCTTCCACTTAGCTCTTCTGATTAGGTAATAGGAAGGTCAACCACGGAAAGACAGCAGGGGGAAAAAAAAAGAAATTATCAGACCGAGTTTCACCACTGAGATGCCAGTACTTCATAAATATAAAAGAATCCTAATACACCTCCAGCTTTACCTAACATAGAAGAGTCATATGACATTTGTATGAGACCAATTCTATTAGTTCTGATGTGGTCTTCTATGAGAATAATGTGGCTCATTTGCAGAAATATTTGAATCTCAATACAGGCTTTTCACAAACTTGTGGAGGTCATCATAGGGTTTTAGTGGGAGAACAATCCTTATTAGATAAAATAAACTGCTTTTAAAAATGATAACAGAAATGAAAAACAGAAAAAAATATGCTTTGTTATATATTTTCAGAGCTTGATCTGTCTGTATCCAAGTGGCCTACTAGTGCATAGCGAAAGGTGTTTTCATCCTGTTATCCACACACAGACACCTACACAGAACTTTGTTTTCTCTTAAGAAACATGTCACTTCCCAGTCCACTGGTATAACTCTTAAAGAATCTTTGAGTTTTACTTAAGTTTGAAAGGAAAGAATTATGATGCAAAGTTTATAATTTTATCTTTAATTGGGAAAAAGATAATCAATAGACAAAAGAGGTGTGTTCATGTTCTGAACAGCTTTTCTGTCTTCTAAAGAATTTACATACAAATATAGTTATAGTAGCAGAAGGATTAATTTATAATATTAAATGTATAGACCACAAATATCTCATTTAAATGCAACTCTACAACCAGCTGAGAAAGGAAGGCAAATGTTACCACAATTTAAACTTTAGGAAATTAATAATATCTTAGCACTGGGTACTCAAGCTAACAGGTAACAGAATATATAATACGCAGAAACTGAAAAAAAAACATTTTGGGAAAAGAAAAGAATTAGAAATAAAAAACGTACAGCAGTATGTCTGTTCACTCACAGTGAACCGGCATTTTAAATATCTCATATTTATTCTTCTTCATAGGTACAGAGCTTAGGCTGAACAGAAATGTGTGCTACAGAACTAGTGCTGCTACTAGCAACTTGCATTATACAGCTTGTTAGTCATTTTATTAAGCACCTACCACCCTGAGTTTTATCACAGCAGACAGCACATGAATAAGAGAATTTTAAGAATTTTGAAAAAATAATTTTATTCACTTTTATAGTACAGATTTCCACAACAGTAAACATTTTGGTTTAAAAAATCAAAAAATGTATAAACTATATGTGCCACTCTCACTAGTAAGAATAAGTAAGACATGCTCCTACTAGAAATGTCATTTCGAGGCATCATTAGAAAACTCAATAGTAGTTACGTGAACAAAATCTAGCAGACCAAGAAACAGTACTCATTAAAAAAAAAAAAAAAAAAAAAAGAAATAATTGTCTCACCCTGAAAACAGGTAAGTTTTCTCCAACAGCTATCAGAAGAACAAATTCTAAAGGCAATGGGGATCCACACAGAGTCCATTTTGCTCAGCCTACAAAGATGCTGTTCAGTGTTTCACAGCAGTGTCTTAACAGCTGTACTAAGCCCTTTTCATAAGTAACAGGTTTCAAACTACACAGAGCTTTAGAAATTACTTCCAATTTGAGCAGCATACAGAGGAAAGAAAATACTTTAAAAGAAAGAGCAAAGGTAGAGGATATGAGCTTGTGAAGGTCTACCTACCTAAAAAGGAAAGAAAAGTTCATACAGTTCTGCTCACCAGTTTACCCTCTAAGAAAATAATGTGTAGAGATTCTCTAGTTCTCAGGGACAATTCTTTGTCAAGTAATCAAATAAACTTGATCAAATTTAGACGTCTTCAGCACTGAAGTCATCAATGTGTTCTTCTAAAGAGTCTGACCCAGATTAACTAATGAATAGGAAAGAAATCATCTCAACATAACATAAACATAGAATAAGTCAAATGCATTGTGTCCTAAGACTGTCGTTTTTGTTCTTGAATATAAAGAAAGACTTGTATGACTAGTTCATCTCTGTCTTCCTAAACTGCAGATGTCTAAGATAATTGCATCCAAGAGAATCAAAGTATGTATGCATACCAGAAAACATGATCTATGTTGGAAGGGCTGTAGACTACTAGCTAGTCCTCTGTGGTAAAAGAATCTACCAGAAAGTACTGGAAAGCTGCTGTAATCTGTAGTGAAAAGAACAACATTTTTTTTTTCACAGTTGAAGTATTGGGGAAAAAAGATAAGTGAAAGATCTTCCATGAAGACACAAACTTTCAGATAACACCCTTAATTTTCTTCACCTCATATCTAAATGTGACAGATTCTAGTCATAAATGTTTCAAATTCTATGTTTTATGACAGCTGGGCATCCTTAATAATTGCATATATAATATGTCTCCAATTTTTTAACTTACACTAATGACCTTCATGAAAATATTGTACTATAGGATTTCATTCTTGAAAAAAAAATAAAAATGATGGCATAATATTTCTCAAAGCTTCCTGTCTGATTGAATATGCAATGTAACTCTAAAAGTGAGAAAGTCATAGGGCATCAAAGGAGCTAGAAATGCACACAAGGACATATACTATTACATCTTTGAAAATAAGATTTTTTTTCTTGAACTTTATACTCAATTCTATCCTCTTCTCCCCTTTTTAATTAGCTTTCCTCCATAACTTCCCTTACAGCTCTTTAGCCTCTGGCTGGGTTGACATGTGGAAAAATTCCTCTGAGGCCAATGTTAATGTGGTTCTCTGGATTGCCCAGTAGTAATCACAAAGTATTGTTGATAAAATCTCTCAAGCACAACACCTCCAGGATAACAGCCAGTGGCCAAGAAAGCAGGAATGACCTGAAGTTCATTCTCTTTTTTGTGTGAAAAGAGAATAACTCCATCCCTCCTCTGCTGTTTTTCATTTCAAGGTCAGCTCAACATACTGTGCTTTAACTGTGGTACATGATTACTCAGTACATACCCAGAATTCTTATATTTTCTAATCTTTATTGTCTATGGTTAATCATTGAAATGGAAAATGAATACCGTGCTATCATATGTATAAGCAGAGAATCTGTGTAACAGTGACCAATGACCATTCAACCACTCCTGGCTGACTATTGAATCTAATGAATGTTTTAAAAATCAATACCTTTGCAGCCTCATGTGTTCATAAATAAGGTTTGTAAGAGACAAGAGCTACATCTCTGAGCCTAAGTCTGAGGGTTCGGATTTCAGAATACTTAGTGCTGTGTGGAACACAGTGTGAGTGATTTAAGGCATATTCAATATGTACTTTTTGTTTATTTTCTGGGAGACTGCTTCATTTTATATTGTCCCACTATGAAAACCATCTTGTAGACCCTGCAGTAATATGCAGAACATAATTACTCTTTTGTTAGATTTTTTTTAATTAATCAATAATGGTATGTAGATTAATAGAGGGATGTGTAACACATAGAAGAGTCTTTCCTTCTTTCTCAAATGTCAATTAAGAAGTTTAATTTAAAAAATAAGATCAGCTATAAAATTTTCCTTTTTTATTTAAAGTTCTCTCTAGAATTGAGGTGGAATCAGAAATGCAGATGAAAGGTATTTTCAGGTGAAAAAAGGGAATCACTAATCTCAGAAATTCCTAATGAAGTCTTAGTGCATGCTGTATGCCTTCAGCACATAAGACTGAGAAAAAATAAAGCAGCCATTATCATTACTATCATCATCAGTCATCAGCTCCACCACACAGATTTGTGCATATGCTGTAATGAGAAAAAAAAAAAAAGAAAAAAAAAAGAGAGAGACAAAAAGAGAAAAGGTACCTGCTAATTCTAGATTGCTGAATAATTTTAAATAAACTGCAGACTACTCCTCTGAATGACCTCTTAAAGGAGATTACAAGTCATTGTCAGCTCTATCATTAGTCTAATCAATACAATCTTGTTATATTTGCCTCTTATTTATAGAAGCACTCATAGGAAGAGTTATCAGTAACCCCTGTATGAGCATTCTCCTGTCCCCATGGATGCGCAGTATGTCACCAACTGTCAGTCAGATCATCACCGACATGAACAAGAAACAGTGGCTCTGTGATTGGACTATGCAACATACTATATTCTTCCAGAAGAATGAACATGAGTCCAAAGGGACCATCATAGTTGTTGTTGAGCATGGAGATTTGGTGTGAATTCCCTGTTAAGTCAGTCAGACCAAATTATTTTTATGATGTGCTCCTAAGGAGGCCCTCGGTAAAGGTAGTGGGCTTGCTGCTTTTGTTTTCTACTAGCTTGCTTGTCAGGAGGCTCAAAAATACCTTTTTATCATTTCCCCATAATCCTTACAGAAGTACAAATGATAGCTGTGAGCCACTGAAAATTTGCTGAAAATATCCTGGGCTGAGCATTAGCATTGCTATTTCCAACATACAGTACTAACAAATACCAAACTTAGTTCTCCTGTAATGACAGTTCTTTAACCTTCCTGACAAACTATAGCAAGCAGGAGGGGTAAAAATGTCATTGTATCTGGCTTGAAATTTGATTAAAGACAAGGTGAATTTGAGAGTAAACTATAGGTGAGAAAATTCACATCCAAATTTTGGGGAAACACTATTTAAAGGGAGATGTTTGGGGGCTGTGGGTTTGCTTTTTTGCTTAGTATTATCACAAAACACCATGTTTCTGTGGGTACTGAGAGAGTAAATGATTGTGCAGAGTTAAGCTATTTCAGAGTTCTCGGAGCAGAGCTATGTGAAGTTTATGAGATATCCACATACAGAGCTCCAAGAAAACTCATTTACCAAGCTTGGTGCAACCTTTACCTCCCTAAGTTCCCCAGATAAATTGGGAACAATATTTTACTAATGCTGCCTAAGCATTTAAGCTTGCAACAAAATGTGATAGGAAAAAAACAGTTTATTAACCTCTCAGAAAGCATCTAACATCTAAATAAACACATTAAAATATCTTATCTATCAATGCCACTCCACTATAATCCATTATCTTAGACATCTGCATGTACTTCAGAATTAGACACCGATATTTGTTGATGACTTTATGGGCATGTCATCAAGTAAAGCTAATCAATACTTTCTTCTGACTTGCTTGGAATAATTAAAAAGGAGTTCAATGTAAAATGCTCCAATATTAATAATAAAAGCCAAGTGCAGAAATTTGTTATATGTCTTCTCAAGCCTCAGCTGTCAAAACAGCTCTTGCAGTATTTGATGGCTTTTTTGCTTTTTTTTAACATTTTCAACCTATATATGATGAGCCATATTCTAAAAGCATTCAACTTTGATATACCTGTAAAATGTTTTAACTTTTTGTGAGTTGACATTGGCTGGATGCCAAGTTCCCACCAAGCCACTCCATTACCCCCTGCTCAGCAGGACAGGGCAGCAAGAAAAATATGAAAAAAAACCAATCCTCGTGAGTCAAGATAAAGGTCTTTAATGAAGCAAGAGCAAAGGTCACATGCTGAAGCAAAGGGAAAAAAAATATTTCTTCTGTACTTCCCATCAACAGGCAATGTCCAGCCACTTCCTGGGAAGTAAGGCTTCAGACAGTTGTTCTGGAAGACAAAAGCCCTGCCACCTTCTCCTCCTTTCTCTTAGCTTTTATTGCTGAGCAGATGTCATATGGTATGCAATATTGCTTTGGTCATTTTGGGTCAGCTGTCCTGGCTATGTCCCCTCCCAAGTTCTTTCCCATCCCCAGCCTACTGGAGAGAGGGAAATCGATAGACAGACTTGGTGCTGTGCGAGCACTGCTCAGCAGTAGCCAAAACACTGATGTGTTAACCAACATCTTTCTAGCTACCAATGCAAAGCATAGCACTATTGGCGTTGCTATGGGGAAATTAACTCCATCTCAGCCAGATCAAATACACTTTTTTATCATTTTTTAAAAATATTTATTATTATATGATTTGAAAAATACCAAATTACTTCAAATCTATGCTGTAATGGCTTATATAGGTGTCTTTGACTTATTATTGATTTTCTTTCAAAAAAGAACTAAGCACAAAGAGTTCTGACTTTGTTTTTATCATTCCAGTGAGGTGAAATTAACTGCTATATGTACCGAGCAAGGATTTTCCTCTGGATAAAGCATATTTTAAATACTGTCAGGAAAGCCAGAAACAGAAAACTGGCAACAGGTGGATGGCAGAGAGCCACTTCTTCAGGTCAGTCCAGACATATACACAGAACTCAGAAAAAAAAATAAAATCAGTATAAAAATGGTGCCAAACTATATACTCTAGATCCTGTTAGAAGACAATATTCATATCTTGGAGAGGATTTTGCTATAGATTCATCTTCACCAATGCACTTCAATGTGTCTAAAAAGCTGATTAATCATAAGCTAAATTTAAGATTATTTAATCAGGAAAATTATTCCTTACTATCAGTTAACAAGTTTCTTATGGTAACTCTGAGTCAAGTCCTTAGAGAAAGGCAAATAAACAGAGGAATTTAGGGTAAAATGTGTTTTAAATGCCAGTTACTTACACATTTTTTCCAAGAAAGAATCAAGAAACTAATTGAAGTTCTGTGAAAAAAAATAGATTCCTTTCTTATGTACCATTAAGGATTAACTCAAATCTTCATAATTTTCCTGAGTGAATTAAGTTAATAATAGCAGTGAGTGAAAACACAATTCTTTGTGAATAAACATTCAGCTACCAAACATTGCAAGCAAAATTTCTAAACCAGTGGAATTTTATTAATATTTATGTATCATGTAAAAGTGATTAAAATAGGTTCTTAGGCCTTTCTCTTTAAAATACAGGTTATTTTTGTGTGGTTTTTAAATCTAGCAGATAAAACATAATTTTTATTCATGTTCTTATGCTTTCAAGGATACACCGTCAGATTTATGAGGAGTCCTTAAAGCATTCTAAAGAGTTTTTCTCTAGTAGTAGATAAAAATGTTAACCCCCCCCCCAAAAAAAAAAAAAAACCAAAAAGCACAAACCACCAAAACCCACCCACCAAACAAAACTAAAACAGAATGATACAAAACATTTTAAGGCATTTTTTGAATTTTCCTTAGCAATTTATAATTTCATTTGCTTTCATTTTCTTGAGCATTTACCACTGAGTATTACCACTGGCTTTGGTTTGGACCTTGATTTATGTATTGTATGTGTGATAACACAAAGTATCAAGACTCAGCAAAATAAAGCCACATGAAAACCGAGCAGAGTACAGCTATTCTTATCTTTTCAAATGCTTATATAGCAAACAGTTCTTCCTCATCTATTTTATTAAATCAACTTAAAACACACCCTTGGGAACTTCCAAAAGAATTAGTGATACCATTGACCCATGGTATTCTATCAAGATATTTATCTGGTTTTTATTAGCAAGGAAAAAGAACATAGAAAAACACTACCTGCATAAAGTTAGATTTCCCATATTTGCTATACCTGTTTTCAGAGAAATGAAACTTAGGCCTGTCCCCTAAACTGGAACAATCTCTGAAAGTTTGCATACTACATTAGTGACTATGAGATCAGCCATTTCCAACATATTTAGTTAATGTTGGATTTCATTGCTCAGAACAGGGTATTACCTTCTCCTAGGCTTGAACAATACGTAAATCATTCAGTATTGGCAGAAGCGTGTGCGTGATATGCCCAAACTGTATTCACACTGGCCTACGTTTTCCACCTGACTTGACTTAGGCTTTTTTTCCCATATTGTGTCTCTTCTGTAGCATATGATTTGCAAACTCTGAGGAGATAATAGTCATACACATGTAATATTATGGAGGAAACAAGGCAAGTGTAAACAGAAGAGAGCAAATTTTAGTAATCAAATGTTTGGAAGAAGTCTGCTACAGTTTCAGAAAGACCACTTAGTCTAGATGTCAATAGCTTTGGTAGGCATTTCTTGCTTGGCCTAAATAATGCTCTTTATAACTGAACAGCATTGGTAGGCATATTTTTGCTCAGCCTAAATAATGCTTTTTAGAGCTGAATAGCCGTAGACATAATATTATCAGAATCAGGTTGTTAGCCAAAAAAAGAAATGCAATTAAAATCCTTTTAAAGTCCATTTAATGAAAGCAGCAAAATACTCATTGCCAACTATGAAATCTACTTTAGAGATGACCCTAGTTGTCTTTTGATGCTTGTAAGTTATGTGTTTTCCAAGTAAGGTTTGCAGTTCACTGTTACCCATACTTTTTCTACTATGATGAAGAGTGCAACAAATTGGCATGTACAATGGGTTCACAGGAGGAATGACCTCCTGTAAATGTATTTGTAAACACCACAGAGTGTTTCTATTGTTCAGTACTATTTCATTTCTTCACTGGTTATTAGAGTTCAAATTAATTTATTGCATCTAAAAGTGGCCAAACTGACCTCAAGGGAAGCTGCAGATTCTTGGGGGGCGGGGGGTGGAAGGTTGCAAGTGGGATATTATCCACTCCAATATCCTCTGATCTTTTCATAGAAGGATTGTCTGAAATGTGCATGTCTAGACAGCTTTCATTCCATCACTCAGTTTATTTCCTGTGCATAAAGCAAAATTATTTTAAACATTTGAAAGAGTTCATACACAGGCCTGTTTTTATATATAGAAGCAGACTTATGATGAATATGAGAACAGCAAATGCTGATGTCTTTATTTATGAATGTTATATGTGACTATGCACAACTGGTTGACACAAGAACTAAAACAAAGTTTGTAGGTTTTTTTTCAATGTATAAGGTAATTTGTATATGCCAATAAAGTTTCCTCTCAGGTAATAAATTCTTATTGGAGAACTAAAATTAGTCTTTCAATATAAGTAAAAAATAAACTTTTTCAGTGATTATGGCCATGTCTTCAAACATTTTTAACAATGGCTTTGAAAGATTGTGGCATTTGCCAAAAATTCATCCCAAGTTAAGCACACCATGTATCTCAGAAACTGAAGAGGAGGAAATTTTAACACTGTGTAGAATGTTTTGTTCCAGTAGGTATTATATGATAAAAGATGACAAAGTATTTTATTATTGCCAGATAATGAAGTTACTTCTTCATTGAATTGTTTGTTGTTCTTTTGATATCTATTTTTTTTCTCAAAATTTTCTTTCTTTCAGTTTTGTAATAATGTCCACAGCTGAACTCACTTACATTATTGTAGTTGCAGTCAAACTGGTATCACCATATGCTGTCTATAGCATATCTATATCTATATCTATGTATAGTATCTCTACCTGTGTAGTCTCTGTAGTCTGTAGTCTCAATTCTAACTTTTCTCTTTCCTTCCAGCTCATTTCTTCCAAAAATACATCTTTCCCTTTTTCCTCACACAGAATATATACATTACATAAAATCTATCCATTCTCTTAAAATATTACACTCAAGAATGTCCTTAAGGACTAGATACATCCAATCTAATTTTAGCTATTTACTGCATCAGACAATAGCAGTCACGTTGTAGCCAATGGGAAGAGATGTGCTTTTCTGGATCAGCTCCTAGAAAACCTACAGTCCTAACCCAGACTCCTCAGATAAGTTCCTAAAACAGAACGGGATGAATCCAAGAGTTGTAACCAATGATGGCTCACAAGATGTCAAAACCTTTCCCCTAGGTATTGAAAGGAACACTCCACCTGAGCACAGGCATAACAGAATAACTATATTTTATTAACCAGGTTTTCAGGATTAACGTGGCACAAACTGAACACTATCTGAGTCCACAAAATTATAGTGCTGTGTAAAATTATGACGTACTACAGTGGATTTCTATTGATAATATTTATTGTAATATTATGCCAAATTGGATTTTTTGGGTTGGGTTTGATTTTTTTTTTTTTTTTTTAATACTTATTATTATATTTTCTACTACATCTCATTTTCAACATAACTCATAGGAGCACAATCAGAATTTGTTGGTGATGATAATTTATTGACAGGGCAGCACTTTCTCATTTCTAACTAAAATGATCACCAGAGAGATTCTCTCATTTTGGTGGATGATTTAGTTATATGACTAAAATATGATCAGTAAATAATTAGTCTGACATGCAGAGATAATATGCAATTGATAGTATATGTACAGTTAATCATAAATTGAATTAATAACTTCTATTGACTCAGTATAAGCAAACTGGTTGCAACAATCATTCTGATGAATGAGGGCTAATAGGAAGCTTAATGCTCATCTTAAAAAAAAAAAAGAAAAAAGGGGGATGGGGGTAGTAAGGTAACAATAGTGGAGAACTGTAGATAAGTTACCATAACTTCAACTTTCTAAAATTTCAGCAGTAAATAATAAAACTACCTATTTGCAAGTACACAAGAGAGAAGAATGAAGTCCACAGCACACAGAATGGAGCTCTGTGAAGAACAAGTAGGGTCAAGCCAACCTAAACAATCTAGTCTTTCTACAAAATGGCAAACAGAAAGGGAGTTGTGTGTCATATAGTTTCACTTTTGTAACATATTTGTTGCTCTTTCATATGACATTTTCTTAACAAAATATGAGAAGTATAGCCAAATTACATGGACGTGAATGTAAACCAAATTGCTTATCCATATCCACAGAGAAAGAAATAAACGGTCCTCCATAGTCATGATGTATCAGACAAGAAATAATGAGCGTCAAAAGCAACACGAGACATTCAGAACAGACACTCGGGAAACATGTAAAGGTAAGGTAGTGAATTACAGTCATGGATTGCTAGGATAGTCTCTGTCATAGCACTCTTTAAGAGAAGTGGGGAAATGTCTATGCAGAATCATAGAGAAAGCTGATTCTGCCTTAGGGCAGGAAAAGGACTAGATGACCTCTCAATACCTTCTTAGTCTTGGTTTTCTGAGATTCTATTATGTAGCTAACTAAACGTGAATACATTATTCAAAATGTTGTAATACCATAGTTAATATTTTATAATAATATTAAAATAGTTAATACTATCCACTGAATGTTGATAATGACACTTGCACTTTGTAAAAATTGTTACTTATAATTTAAATTATTATTGGTATTTCACTGAATATTACTGAGTAAAGTGCCATCTATTACCTAAGATTTAATTTGTGAATCAATAGCCAAAGAAAAGATTCAAGGTCACTACCTTTTATTATAATTTTCTAACTATAAATTTTATTTCCTGATATGACCATTCAGATTGATAGATACAAAGTTTTTGTGAAAAAGAACCTGTGGAACAGTTACAAGGGTTAAGGATGCATCTGCTTTCATTTCTTTTATTGTCAATGAGATTACTTTTATTCATCTATATGGTTGTTGTGTGGCAGAATAGAAAACAGGCTTCAGCCAGCAGTCAAGATAAGAATGAAATTCAGCTTTATCAGGGGACTGATAGGCAGGATCCCCTTCCAGGATGACCTGAACACCAAAGGGTCTGGTGAGATCCACTTTTCTTCATGGAAAAACTCTTTAAAACACAAGAAGTTAAATCCCAATATGAACAAGAAGGTGTGGCAGAAGGCCAACTGAGTCAATGCAGAAATTCTGGATTAGCTCAAGCACAGAAAGAAAGCACACAGAGTGGAGTTGGGGACTCTCCACTCAGAAGTGATACAGGAACAATGCCAAATCTCTAGGAAGAGAATTATGGAAACCAAAGTTCAGCTGATGTTGAAAATGACAGGACATGAAAGGGAGCAAGAAGCAATTCTACAGATAAGTAGTGAAATAAAAGGGAAATAAAGCAGAATGTGAGCCTGCTACTGAACAAGACAGGCATCTAGCTACATAGGATATTCAAATTTTATCCTGTTTTTATCAGGAACCCGGGTAAGATGACCTACAGGGAACTTTCCCTCCTAACAATTTTATTGTTGCATTTTTCTTACATTTTTTTTTTCCAAAATTCTAAGAAATCTATCTGTAATACCATATTTGTTGATTTAACCTTAGCTTCTCCTTTCAAAATCTCCTCTTCTCTCTTCTACCTTCCTTAGCTGACACAATTTTTAAAATTCTTGTTGAGATTTATTTCCTTCAGACATTGTACTCCATTATCATATTAGCTACTGCTTGGCTGTGTTGTGATTATTTCTTTACATTTAATTCCTTTTGAACACTTAATCATTTCTGCTGCACTTGCCTGAACTCCCTCTGATTTGTTTCACTGTGTGTCATACTGAGGTTCGGAACTGAACTTACTCTTGCAGGTGTGATCATGCTGGGGTCATAAAGAAAGAAACTATTTTCTGCCTGGTGTGTGACATCAATGTAACAGATTCCTTGGTCTCTAACAATAATTTTCATTTAATTTAAAATAGAAAGGGGAATGATCATTTCTGTATCTTTGCAAGCCTGTTGCATACACACAGGCACGCAGAAACATGCAGAAATACACAGATATGTTCAGACAAGCAAATTCAGATAGATTGAGCTAATTTCTATCTAACATCTCCTGTCCAAAATGGGGGGGAGAAAAAAATAAAAAGAAAATAAAATATTCCCTCAGTCTTTTCACAAAAGGAAAAATGGGGGAAATGGCTAGAAATAATAGTAATAATAAACAAAAACCATCAGAACAAATGTAGAGGTCTATTAGTCATTGATTCATTTCCCTTGAATGGTACACCTGAATGGTCATATGGGGATCTGGTGAAATGCTTTCATAAAAACCTTTCAATATGACAGTACGTTATTACACTTCTTGATTAAATAAATCACAAAGTATAACTGAGCATGAACTGGAAGAAGATAGAGAATAAAAATGTTCTCAGAAGCTGTCTGCACTTTAAGCTTTGCCTCCCTGGCAGACCATCATCTGGTTTCAAACCACCAGTGTCATATAAGCCTTCCCTTCTGTTTTAGCACAATTTTCTTTCTCTGGTCTTGATCAGTTTGGGAATCTCTCTCAGATTGTCCCAAGAGAATCATCTTCACAGCAAAAGCTTCTGACTCCACTTCACACCTGACTCTCAGTGAGATGAAGCATACACTAAAGGATCTTGCTCTCCCTCAATTATATTCCTAGATGAAATACAGTTCAGACAGGTCCGCAAGAGAAGGTTATGAACTACAAGCAAGAAGTGAGTTCAAAGGATAAAAGTGACAATTATTTTTCTACATGAACAAAACTGAGAAAAGCATTGGCCTTTTCCTTAAAAATGTCTCATACTGGAAGTCTAATGCTTATGGGTTTATAGTCTTGCTTCATACAAATGTCCCAAACAAATCCTCTAAGAAAATAATCTGACAAACACAAATTTTTACAGGATCATCTGATTACACTTTTTTTTTTTTTTTTTTTTAAGAAATATCTATAAAGCAGTAATGCATTTAATGAAAAATAATTCTTTATGGATGAAGCAAAAACTTGAGATAATCTATGTAGAGGTATTTACCTTTATTCTGATATCCACGCAAATAAAAATCACACTTTGTGTCTCCAGGAAATTCCATTGGAACATGAACTGCTTAAAACAGATCTGGACTGCATTCCATGCCATAAACTTACAATCTTTGAAACCAAAAGAAGCACAAAAATCTGATTTTTAAGATATCATTACATGCATTTTATCTGCTGGCACATTTTTAAGCGGATCCTCAAGGGGTATACAGTGAAATTAATTCCTGCAAACATGGCTTCAAGGCTGATCAAGGATCTGACCTGGAGAGGAGAGAGACCAATGTTTCTTTCCAAGCATTTCTGCCACTGAAAGGCAGTTTTCAAATTAATCTATTGCTTCAGCTTTTTGAGAAGAGACTTTAAATCAAATGAAATGGTTCAGACACAACTGAATGTCTTCAGCTAGGATCTAGTAAAGGGTTGATGAGTAACCATTTGACTCATTCTGCTCACATTCTGGATTCATAATCTTCCTGTGGGCTTTTTATTTTTCCCCCAAGTTACTAAATCTATTGCTTTGGCTATGTATCACCACCATGTTTGTCATTTTAACAGCTTGCTTAGGCACATGAACCTCACCCTGAAATCCTATGAAATTCTTCTAGATGTTTGCTGAAGAACACCACCGTGGAAAAACAAAGCACATATAAAAGCTACTTCTCCATTAATACCTTGTGCCACAGTGGCGTAGTATATGTTTCAGTTATTCCACAAGGAATTTCAGCTGTAGAAGCATATCTGCAGCCTAACTTGCCTGTATAAACTTTTCGTTGTATTCCTCTGCACAGTCATTTTCAGTTTTCTGTTTAGTTTCTGTCACTTAACTCTGTCTTTTTAAAAAGCATTCTCCAAATTTCTTTCATTTGGTTTTGTTTTTTTTTCCCCAGATACATTAGTTCTGTAAAAAACATCTGAGTGATTTAAAAGTCCCCTGACTTGAAACAGACATTTTCCTAACCAGTGTCACCTATTTTCTGTTCAGAAAAAGTCCCATCAGATCTATCACTGCTTTGGCTTGCATGACACCAGACAAACAAGTTTTCTCTTGGAGTATCTTTGTGCCATTTCTAACAAGTTTTCTCTCGTTTTGGAGTATGTTTGTGCCATTTCTAGCATATTATATTGCTGATCTTTCCATAAAAGCAATTTTTCAAAAAGCATAATAATTTATTTTCCCATATCATAAACTAATCCAAGGGCATTTTGAGTGTGACCATAATTAGTATGACAACATTCTCAAAAATGCTTGTGGAATAAGGCACTAAAAACTATCAGTATTTTACTCATTAGAATGATGGTGTTCCTGAAATCACAAACATAGTCATCTTTTGTGTCTTGATCTGAGTGTCATGATTGTGTCTTTTTTTTGCCAAAGCTCATGCTTCATTTGCCCTATTTTCCTGCTGAAAACACAGATACTTTAGTGGCTATTGTTTATACCTTGTGATGAAGGATAGGCCTCTCTTTGAACTTGAACTCTTTTCATATGTAGAGCCAGACAATAATACACAGGACAAATAGAATTAATTATAACACCAGCTATGAATACTAATGCATGAAACAATCTTACATTTTAGGATAAGTATTCTTATTCAAGACTAATAATCAGTATCTTTTTTCCTAATGATGGGGCTCCCTAATCTCCTTTCAACAGCACTGTTGCTAATCAGCATGAAGCAAACCACCACATTATTCAGAGAACAGCCGTGCCTTTGTGGTCTGAACAGTAATGGAGTCTGAAAATATGTTATAAACCAAACTTTACTGAAACAGTAAGAAAAATGAGCAACAAGGCACCCATACAACGATTCACCTGATCACTGATAGCAAACACAGGGTCTAAGTAATGCCATGGCTTTGATGGACTATCTGGGACATTTAATGTCCAGGTCATCTGACAGCAACAGTCAATCATGCAAATGACTTTTGAATGTGGGTAGGAGTTGCACCACTCCTTGGCTCCACCAACGGCAGTACGAGTTGAGAGAGCCATAACTTACATGGCAGTAGTACACCCTACACCTCTTCTCAGATGCTGTGGGTGCCATCCTGTCTATGGTATGTTGATCGGTGGCAGGTTTTTGGCCTCCAAGAAAAGACAGACTTGCACAAATAGATCAAGCTCACAATAAAGACCTTCTTACAAAATTCCCAAAATTTCTCAGCTTCTGTTGTATTGTCAAGATTAGATGTGAAGGTAAAACATTAGTAAAGATTTTTTTTTGTGTCTGTAGAGAATTTGCTTTGAAAGAGTGAGCTAAAGGTTGAAGACAGAGTGACATTCCAACTAGAAATAAGGTGGAAAATTAAGAACAGTGTATTATATGAAATGATTGTGTACTGCACCAACAGATATACATCTGGAAAATTTAGATGAGTTGTGTTCACTTTTCCAAACAATATCCTCTGATTCATTCATTCTTGCTCAATAGGAACTCTGCATGAAATGCAAACTGACACTTGCCAAGTGTCAGACTTCTAGACAAAATATCCCTCAAGAAAAAAGATCAGATACCAACATAAATTTATAGAATGACATTTTCTGAACACAATGTTTATGATAAGTAAGTAACGATGATTTTTTCCTCATTTAATTGCAAACTAAGATTTGTATGTACAAATGTTAGATTTAATTGTCTATCAGTATATTTTGCTGGTGGTGGGAATATGTTTCTGCAATGAAAGAAAATTAAGGTGTGGTTCATGACTATGCCTCCTAAAAAAGTTTTTATCTTTTTTTCTTATTGGTTTAGTTTGTTTCTCTTTTATTTTTTTTTTTATTTTCTGTGTATGACAGAACAAAACAACATACATGAAATCTTATACCTTTAAAGTCCATTCTTATTATACTACACGGGACTTCAGGCTCTCTCTCCATCTGATTTACTTTCATCTTATGTCAGTGCTCTGGACTGGACCAGTACTCTTACCTGGAGCCTTATTAGAGCCAAGCAGTGCAGGAAGATTTATTTACATACCTTATGCACAGCACTTCCATTTCTATACTCCTTATATATACTTACAGTATATATACTCCTTACATATACTACAGTACAGGATAGTAGAACAGCATGACATTCTGGTTCAACATGGGAGCAAGTATGCTGACCAGATACTTTTTCAGAGCATTTGTCTGTTTTCTTGGGTTTGTGATTTTTCTAAACCATATTTGCACAGTTCATTCATTGTTCCTCCCTAAGTGAAGAACTTCAAACCTTTCTTTATTGAATTTTACCAGCTTATCTGTTTGTCTGTTTTCTAATGACTTCTCTAAATGGATCATATGTGAAATTAAATTAGTCTATTCTGGATTTTAACATTTAGACCATTCATGAAAAAGCAGAATCATGGAAGACATGAAAGACATCTGTAGAACTTGTCTAATACTACCTTCCAATTTGAGAGCAAATCACTGTTAATGACTTTCTGGGCATATCTGATCATTTTGCGCATCTCTAATACTAATCACATTAATCTTATCTTTTGATTATAAATGTAATGTAAAACAGCTTCAAAAGATTTTGTAAATTCAAAATGTTTAACACAGAGCATATACATTTCTTCTTTACCTGTAAAGCTGTTATCCTATCACAGAAAGAAAATTACATTATTCTGACAAGCTTTGTTCCCAAGAAATCTGTGCTGGCAGTTACTCTACTCTTATGTTATCTCCAAGTGCTTATAAATTGTTTGATTGTTTGTTCCAGCTTTTTACAAAAGGAACTAAGCCTAACTCAAGTGTAATTCTCCATTCCTACTTTTCCACCTTTTTGAAGATGAGAACTGTGATTTACCTTTTTCCAGCTTTCCAAAACTTCATAATCATTCCTGAACACTATAAGGTTTCATGAAGTCTTTACAGTTTTTTGAGTAAAATTCAACTGGACTATCCAATGTAAAACTTCTAATTTACATTAGAGCTCTTCAATGTATTTTTCCTTCCTCCAGACTGAATCTTTACCCCTTTCTTGTTGATTATGTTTCAGCTGCCTGATCTCAGACAATTTTTTTAGCAAAACCTGAAGCTAAAAAGAACATTAAACATTTTAGCATTCTTGGTGTCACCATCAGTTCTTCCTTTCCCTGGTCAGATTTTCCCTTTATCTTCACCTTGATGCTAACATGCTTACTGAATATCTTCTAGTTGCTCTTTATGGCTCTTGCCAATTGTGTCTTATTTTACAACTTGGTCTTTTACAACTTTTATTCCACACACATTTGTCCTTAATAATTTGACTTCTTTTCTGTGTTCTGTATACTCTCTTCATGCAACTGAAATAACTGAGCAGTCAATACTTCACAAAAGCTGTTTATTTTTCTACGCTTTCTATCCTTCCAGTATTTTCATAGTTGTGATTATGCTTTTAACAAAATTTCTTGATTAAACTGCCAAATTTCTTCTCCTTTAGACTTGTTTCTCACAGAATACAAGTTTTCAAAATTCTTAGTTATTGTAATAATTGTGCATGTTCAAGGTTTATTTGAATTAATGTCGGAGTTTTCCCCAAAGGAAATCTATAAAAGCAGTTGAAAACTTTCCAGTTTTTCCTATTCTGTAGGCTTTGACCCATTTCCCACAATCACATAGACATGTTAATCTAAAAAATCCCCTGCTATTGAGGACCATGCCCTGGATCTCTCCTGCTCTCTTGCTGTGACACATAGTTATTGGTCTTAAATGTTTTCTAAGGTACTAAAGATAATCTTGGGGTTTGGGGTTATGCAGAAATATGTGAAGTAAATGTTTAGAACAGCTTAACTATTTGTACTTAGTCATAATTATCCAGGGCCAACAGATCTTCATTAGTCTATGTGCCTTTAACATTAAATTAACATATGCATTTGTAAAATATTTTTTGCATAAAATTCACCATTGAAATTTTTACGTCTTTTCTGAATATTTGTACACAAATCTCCAACATCTTATGAGTTCTTCACCATTTGTTAGCCAATTATTTGCACTAAACCAAAGAAACATAATTTGTTCCTTTTATAAATTATTTCTATCTTCTATCTCCAAAGATAACTAGATAATACAGGGAAGCTCAGGGAAGTGAATGCTTACTGTAACGTTCTGATGACATGTAAAAACTGTACATTATGGCTAACTGATATATGTACTTCTGTTACAGTTGGATTTATACTGTGTCTGTCTTGGCCAGGACAGAGACTGAAAGGAACGAAAAAAAATAATTGTGACTTCATTAAAATGAAATAACAGTTGAAAGTCATTTTATTCAATTCAGAAATATCCACACCAAAATGCAATCTATACTTGACCTAGAAAATTTACTCATTATCAGATAACCATATGGCTTACTTTAAATTTATTTGTAAAGAAGGGATACTGCCACAGAGAATTAATTGGCTATGATGCTCGTAATGTAATATGAATCACAATAACAATCCTAAATAGCCATTGTGGTAAGGGCAGTGAAATGGAATTCAAAATAAACAGAGCAGCTGAGAGCATATCAGTTAGCTTGCAAGGACAGGAGTTTTCCAGTGGAGGAAGAGTAACCAAATACAGTATCTATTCAAGGGCTATTACATGTAAATGGAAAGTGTCACCCTAAATCCAAGAACAACTATTTACTATGTGAGTGGGAAACAAGTAAATATCTTGGTTGCTATACAATGTTTTATCTATTCATTTCCAGTGTCTCTCCTCTGCAGGATTCATAGGCATCTAATATGGTTGAAGCCAGATTGCAACCTTACTGCAACACAGGTACTAATCTGTCTCCGTACTGTGCATGTTTTCAGTAAGCTTGTTCATCATGTTTTCCTACTTTGAAACCTGGGTTTTTTCACATTTTGCAACTGACCACAAGATTCAGCTGTTACTGAAGAATAGCGGTGGTCTATAAGCAAGAAATACGGATAAGACTGTGTGATTTCATCACCTACAGGTAAAAAAAAGGCTTTTTAAAAAAAGTATATGTTCTTGTCAAGGGAAGTAGGTTAGACATGGAATGAAGAGGAATTTCCTTATAACTGGTTTTCTTATTGCTGGCAACACAATAGATACAGGCACAAAACCTTGGGGACTCTTGTGGCCTCAAGCTCATGTTTTCCACTTAAATGGTTGTCTTACCTTTTCAAAAAGGTCTCCACCCAGACAATTGATTTTGTCATTGCAGAACAAGGAGACATCCATGGAGGTGTCTTTGAGTGAGTGAGAAAGGGAAGCAAGGAAACGGTATTTGTGAACAATAACATGGTCTTGAGCATGGATTAGCAACTGGCAGAATACTCTCTGGTTGCTGACCTGCTGCATTCATAGTTCAGTATCTTCACAGCTATTTTATACAAGTAGTTTGACTGAAGCTGCTGCACAGTGAGCTGAGCCATATTAGTCATGATAGATAATAAAGGAAAGCAATTTCTTTGTTCATTTTTAACAGAGGGCATTAGGGAGTCATCAGTCTGCAATCAACTCCGTGATCTGGTCTGTTCCTTTGTATTGCTGCCCTGCATCTTCTTTTGGTGAACTTTCACGGGTCTTTGTGGTGCAAGATAGTAACAAATTGCTTATACACAAAGTAGTATTTAAGTGAAACCTTTTCAGTATGATTATTTGGAGCAGGGGTCCTCAAACTACGGCCTGCAGGCCGGATACGGCCCCCCAGGGTCCTCAATCCAGCCTCCGGTATTTACAGAACACCCCTGTCCCCTCACCGCTGGGGGCTGGGCGGGGGGGAACCAAGCAGCCGCAGATGACTGCCTGCCACTGCATCCGCACGCCGGCCCCCTGGTTAAAAAGTTTGAGGACCCCTGATTTGGAGTATTGAAGTACTCATCATAAGAAAAGGCAGGAGCTTTAGCAAAAGTAATTTCTTACAAAAATGTCTGCTTCTTCAAGGTAATAAAGATAAAAATTCCTTTTCTGACTTTTACTTGATAACTGCAATACATGATAACGTTGATATGCCTCGCTGTCTGCTGAGTAAATTATACAAGTTATTGGAGGGATATCAAAAACCTAAATTTATCCACGTTTTCACTTAGCCTCTGAAAATACTCAAAGCAGACTTCAGGTAAAATATTGAAATACATAAGCTCATCGCAACAACAGATATATGGGACAGGAGGAAGAAAGCACACACAAAATTATGACTATATATATGCTATATTTTGACTCAGAATAATAAACCTGACTAAAATATACAGCTCTATTCTGAGACCCAGCTGTGGAAATATTTCACCCCTGCCCAACACTGGTTTGGTTTCCAAGGCACTCTAGAATCAGACAGGTGTGTGTTGGTAGTGTGCAATATGTAAGTATGGCCAAGGGAAAAGAAAGATGCTTGTCATTTATACTTGTTTGATGCATACTGTGTGATGGAAATTCATTTTTTAGTGAGGAGTTTATCTTTAAAAGGGTTTGCACTTTCATTCAGAAAGGAGTCAAAATTCTGGCTTTCACCAGATGTTATCAGAGTCACATCTGGATGCAAGATGAGACCTCATGAAAACAAGGCTTCTTACAAACTTTGTCACATCTAACAAACCCACAAATATTGCCAATTTATGGAAACAGTTTCAGCTAGGTTAATCTGATTTATTTTAGATGTCTACATTGGGAAAACAAAATTCACTTGCTGCAAGTGTCTCACTCTTTCCATTGACTATAAAAAGAGCCTGATGCAAGTAGCTATGGACTAAACATTTACATTGTCTAGATCTATATTAAATGCATTCTGTTTAAATTAAGAAATGATTATTCAGAATTAATAACAGTTAACTACCTGTGTAAAATTAAGATAATTACAGATGTGTATAACCTTTCTTAACAGCAAGAATAAATCTGAAGAAAAAAACTGTGTCTGAAATGAGTTTTGAACTCTGAGTTCCTTCCCAAGACCACATATTAAGCCAGTGAAGCTAGAAATACAGTCTAAGAAGCCACCATGAGATGTAGTCCAGAGGCTATATACTCATGGTGGCTTGCTGACTGGTGTGGCCAGTTTTTTACACCATATTAACAGCTCAGGTATGCTATTAGTCAAGCTGTTCTCAAATGTTTCTTCCAGACATTTGTAGATTACCTGCCCGTTTCCTGGGGTTTGTTATGTAACCAGATTATGAAGTTTCTAGTGGTTTATTTTGTGGCTTTATTTTTAGATAGAAGTTTAATTCCTAATTCCCTCTTCTCCTGGGGAGAGTCAAATATTAAAATCATTGTTATACCAACAACTTCAGCAAGTTACACTCAGAACCTAACTTCATTCATGTACTTCTATGTTAAATCCATTGTTCTTAATGGCTTTACTATGCATTAAATGAGCTAGTCAATGAATTAAATGGAAATAAACAATTGGTCCAAATCTTCTCTGTATTCCCTGTGTTGCCATGTAAATCTAATACATAATAATTACTATATTTGCTGAAAATGTCAAAAATTATTCATATCACATCACTGTTGAAGCAGAAGTGATTTGTTTAGGACATGATGCCAAAGGAGTAGGTAGAAGACTGTCCTGGGAATCCACAAAACAGTGAGGTGTTTGAGAGTCTGCACAGGTTGGAAGGTGTTTAACCCCGTTGATGCCATTTAGAAGGAACAGTTCCTGGAACCTCTAGAAATGGAACTTAATGTTCATCTCAGAGGACACTGGATGGTTCCCTACAAAGCAGACCCTGCTCACTGCATCCTGAGCATGAAATGGGGATATGAGTCTGGATTCAAACTGAGCCACAAAATTATATGGCATAGAAAATTAATCTTGTGTTATGGATACCTAAACATTATGTAGTCATTCGATATCACTTAAAAACTAGGCATGTAATTTATGCTTCTCACCTTGCTTGTTGACAAAGCTAGTCAACAAAGACACATGGGTACCTCAAGAAAGCAGCAGAAAGCAATTTGTCCTATTTGGCTTAGACATCACATTCAAAACAGAGGTACTGGAGTGGAGGTAACTCTTAATCTTCATTGCCAAATGAGTAAGCCTGGATGAATACATTAAGTTTGTTTATTTTTTTAGGTGAACTAAAGGTAAATGAGATAAATACCACTCCTAGCCCTTAATTAATTACAATTGAAATTTAACAGAAACTGGAGCAATTCTTTCCAAGCCTTTTCACTTCTATAATTCCACCATGGTGCTATTTAAAAAAATACATTATTCTAGGGACACTTGATTCTGTATTATTTCTAAGCTAATCACCTTCTCAAAATACAAGGAAAAAACCTTCTTTTTTCATTCCAGATATCCAATAATAAAAAAGTGCTATACCACAGCATAAATAGTCATCTTCCAGATTTTCAATACAGGCCACTGAAATGTGCAGTAAAGAAAATATTTTGCTAAAGTAATGTAAGTATTTGTAAGTGGACGTATAGTTTCAGGATTAGCCATGCTAGAGCTGAAAAATGTGCAGGTTTATTTATTTATTTGGTTGGGGTTTGTTTGTTTTAAGAAAGGGTAGAGAATACTGAATTTGAGATACAATCTGCTAGACCATCCAATATCTGTTTGAATGAGCTACAGGTTTATCACAGAAGGAATGAAAAATGGAAAGTAATCTTTTAGGTCACGTAGTCCACACCTTGCTATTGCAGTGCTTCAGTTTTATAGTTTGGTGTTTTTTTTCTGTCCGTTTTGCTAACTCTAAAATCCATCGTGTTAATTTCATGTTGCTTGTTTAATACATATAAATATATGGTATATGTACAAACACATTTAAACAAACATATGGGGGTTTTCAGCATGGTGAATTCACACTAGTGTATTTGGCAGTTCTCCTCCCACATTCAGTCTGTTCTATATAATGGGCTTAAATCTCTGCTCAGTAGAGTAAATTATGCCAGTGTCAGCCTGCATTAGTGAAATTTTAAATCCCTCTTTTAGTTTCTCTTTTGACTGTTTATGATTTCTCCCTCTTATATACACGTAAACAGCTTCTCAACTTCTCTCCCATGCTTTGCCTCCACTCTGGCCAACACACAGAGAAACACACATGTAACAGATTTTTCAGTTGCCTGAAATTCTTCAAAGCTGTTCTGCTGCAGAAATCTTCCTGTGTTCACCCCAAGTTTTGTAGGTTAATAACACCTCAGCCTACTTTTCATCTGCAGGAAGGGAAAGAGACTGCAGTGCCTCGGGAAGGACACGCATGTGGCCAGGGAAAACTCTGAGAGGAAGGAGAAGAAACAGAGGGAGTTCTGTGGTTCAGAGTTTTGAGGAACCAGAGAAATGGATTTGGGTATTGGCTATGAGTTTGTCTCATGGTCAATAGGATTCCTGATAACAGAATAGCATAAAGATGTGATTTCCCTTCCAGATATTGCCTGAATCCTCTAGGTGTCATAGACAAAACAAGCATCTCCAAGTTCTGTTCAAAATGGACTGATATAGTTCAGACACAAAATTCTGTAATTAGCAGATACTGTGATCAGGAATACCTACCTGATCATCCTGAATAACAGCTCATGAACAAACAGAGTAGGTACTGTGAGACATTTTCCATTTGCATTTCCATCAATACAGAGAAAAAATCATGACAGTTACTCTAAAGCATTATAATAATAGTTTAAAAAATAATAATTAAAAAATCCTTGCTTATTTAAATTCTCAGTCAGAGTCAAGATGATAGGCAAATGTATACCACGACAAATAGGGGCTGGACATTCTGAATTGTCATCAGATTAGATCAACAACAATTTCTGAAGTACAAAGAAAATACGTTTATTAAAATGTGCTGCGTCACCAAACTAAAGCATGGATGGGGCATATATCAAGATTATAAAGGTTAACAGTCTAAATTGTTTACTTATATTTAGCATTCATTTAAAAAAACATCCTAAATTTAATGCTTTTAGGACAGAAATGCTCCATGATTCAGAAGTTTGACTCTGGTAATATGCAACACTGATATTTTTATTACTGATAATGCCCATCTATTAAAGTACCTATCCCCTAGCTGGACTTAGAATACTTTAGTCTTGTCAAGCATATACTTTATTATTTTTTTTTTTCATAGATGAGTACAAATGGTACATAACTGATTAGCAAAACACTGTGCTGCATTATAGCTGTGGGTTAGAAAGTACAGTTTCTAGTAAATTACTTCACTGAAAATACAAGCACTTAAGCAAAGTTAGGCCCCCTTGAAATTTTCCGTATTAGAATACTTGATATGTAAAAGTATTTTGTTTGCCTTTCCTAATTCAAACAAATGTTGCAATTGTCTCTATTTGAAATATAGATGTAAACTATTGAGCCAATTTCATTTTTATTATAATTCCACAGACTGAGAAATAAGTTTAAAATGTGTATATGTATGTATGTGTGTGTGTGCATGTGCTTATATATATATATATGTATGTATGTGTATATAGTGTAAAATTACAAACAGAATAAATGAGGAACTGAAAATTGACAGTATTATACTCTGTTGCTACCTGCTTTCTGGAGATAGTCACCTTGCAAGGGGAATGTTACAATAGGAGGTTAACCAGGCTGTTCTGCTGTAAACAGCTGCTTATATTAGTTAAGCTCATCAACAGAAGTTTGGTGCAATTAATGTATGCAGCTTTAATGAAACATACAAAACAGTAATTTCAGCAATAATTATTATATAATTAAATTGCAATCATATAATTAAAGTAAGCTACATAAAAACTTTGCCTTTGAAACAAATTGAAAAAAGACCATACATTTTTTAACTCCTCATATCCACTTCTTTATTACTTTTTTTTCCAAATATATATAGAGGCAAAAGTATAAATTTAACAGGAAAGGACAATAACAGCAAAACTTCCATAGTTTACTTGAAAACATTGCATGAGGGTTTTGTGCATTTAATTTTTACTGAGCAAAGAGATGCTCAAGTGCAAATAGACTACTTTGGGTCTGGTCAACACTCAAGTAGCAGACCTCCAAGGAGACATCAGGTGCTGCAGGAAGCGACAGTACAGACTGATAAACTGTTTTCTAAGCTGATCTCACAACAAGGTGAAGTAACATTGTGATTTGTACATGCCGCCATTGGAGGATATGACAGTATATCTACTGTCATTTATGGGTACCAAGCAAGGTATGCGGTGTCATATTAGCAAAGAAAGAAAAAAGAATCAAGGTGTCAGTGTGCCTATGAGAAAACCTGGTTGGTCCTGGGACTGAGATGATTTAATCTGTTCTCCTTGTTGCCCAGTGACTTGACCATCTTCTTATGTCATCTGTGCTACTGAAGGAAAGAAAAAAGATTATAATGTGGCACATTCTTTTTAAACACAGGAAAAAGGCATTTGGTTTTGTTGTCCTCCCACTTCTTACAAGGAAGACAAAAATTAAATGGAGATTTTGTCTTGTGGGCATCTCCGTCATGTACAATCATACTGTTTGGTACCTTTTTCATTTGCTAGCTGGATGCAGTTTGAAAGTGCCTGACATCTTTTTTGCTTCTTCAGAACATGATGCTTTGTTGAAAACAAGACATATCAATGTTAGCAACATTTTTTCAGAAGTGTCTTTGCTTCCAGGGCTGTCTGGGTATTGCTGAGTTGTATATTTTCTCCATAGGACTGCTTTGGAATGATCTGGAGTGGAAACCAAATGTCATCTATTTTGCCTTTTTTCATTTCTTTTCTTTTCTTTTTTTTTTTTTTTTCCCCTCCAACAGATTGCTCATAGTCACAGTCTAGCTTTGAAAGCAATTTTTATTTTATTTAAACAAGCAAACATAATAAATATTAGAATTTTCTATGGCTTTGTACTTTTATTTGAATGAAAGCTATGAGTTGAAACAGGAAGAAAAATCAGATTTGTAAAATGAATGCATGGTTTATATCAGGGTTGAAAACCAGAAAATCATCAAATCTTTTTATGCTGTCAAGCATTTAAGTATGAAGATACTTGCAGGAACTTATAATACAAAAGCAAATGTTAGGAAAAAGGAGTCTCACAGAATGCTTCAAACATTTTTCTCAAGTATTCATGTCACAGGGACTTTTGATCAAATACAAGAAGAATTCTTACAAGTTTAAAACACCAGGCTGGGACTCATAAGCACCACCTTCTACAGTCTGTTGGGTTTGTTGTTTTCTTTTTCACCCTAGTCCATATAACTTCAAAACTTCACTCATAAAACTTCTAGCAGTTGAAGTTCCTTCCATAAATGAGATGTATATGTGTACAGCTTATAAACCAGGAGCAGTTACAAACTATTTACAGATAAACATGCGGTAGATGAATTTAGGGGTGAGAGAGTCAATTGACAGGTTAAAGATCCTTATGTTTTTGTTTTGAAATTGTGTTAGGTTTGTTTTTTAATTCTAGTTACTTCAGCATCATCATACTGGGTTTGCATGGCAAGGTTTTGTAGCAGCAAAGCTACAGGGGCAGCTTCTGTAAGCAACTTCTTCCCAGCTTCTAGCAACTTCCCCCATGTCCAACACAGCCAGTGCCAGCCGGCTCCAAGATGGACCCACCACTGGCCAAAGCTGAGCCCATCAACAACAGTGGTGACGCCCCTGAGATAACATATTTAAGAAGGGGAAATAAAAACTGTGCAATTGCAGATGAGTCAGAGAAGAAAAAATATGTGAGAGGCCCATCCCCGCAGCCGCCATGGCAGCGCAGGAGGGGCAGGGGGCTCCAGGCCGGGAGCCCGCGGTGAAGCCCACGCTGAGGCAGGCTGTCCCCCTCAGCCCGGGGAGGCCCACGGAGGAGCAGATCCCCACCGGCAGCCCCTGGAGGCCCCACGCCGGAGCAGGTGGGTGCCCGAGGGAGGCCGTGACCCGTGGGCAGCCCACGCCGGAGCAGCTCCTGGCAGGGCCTGTGGCCCCGCGGGGAGAGGAGCCCGGGCTGGGGCAGGTTTGCTGGCGGGGCTGGGGACCCCGGGGGGACCTGGGCTGGAGCCGGCTGTGCCTGAAGGACGGCACCCGTGGGGGGACCCGGCTGGGGCAGGGGAGGGCTGTGAGGAGCCGACCTGCGGCTGTGAGGACCCCAGCCACATGCCCGGCCCCGGCGCTGCTGGGAGCGGGGAGAGAGAGTGGGAGTGAAGTTGGGCCTGTGGAGAAGGGAGGGGTGGGGGGAAGGTGTCTTTTAAGGTTTGGTTTCATTTTTTATTACCCTACTCTGACTTGATTGCTAACAAATTAGGCTAATGCCGCCAAGCGGAGCCTGCCCTGCCCGTGAGGGTCACTGCCGAGCGATCTCTCCCTGCCCTCACCTCGACCCACCGGCCTTGCGTTACATTTTCTCTCCCTGCCCAGCTGAGGAGGGCAGCGGTAGAGCCGCTTTGGTGGGCACCTGGCATCCAGCCAGGGTCAACCCACCAGAACCATTTTCATTACTCTCTATAACTCTTCTTTTTAAAATCTGTTTACATGCAAGTTTGTACTCCTGAATCCTTCATTCTCCTGACCAAAACCTGAAAATTATTCTGATACAAATCTCTGCATAGAGAGCATTTTCTCTGTGACATTTAAAAACTGTAATGATATTCCTATTGAAAACGAATCATTTAAATATACTGTGGAACATTAAAGAAGCATGCAATAGTGAGCTAACAATGACTGCTGAATTTTCCCCAAACAGCTTCTTACCATTGTAGTTCCATTTTACCTTGTCATCTATTCATAACTGAATTATCCAAAATATTAAACTAAAATGAGAAATAAAATGGTTATCTAGTCACATGAGGAAACATTTATCTCTAACAGTGACCCCTGTGATTATGGCATCTTTGATTCATGGATCTTACTTTCCTGTGAAAATTCTGAGTTATTCTCATCCCAAAGATGTCCTTTAAATAATTTAGAAAAGATTTTCAAGCTCATAGCTTCTTTCACTAAAGAGAGGCCTGCATCAGAGGAAATAACCAGTAGCTCTCAAATTAAACAAAAAATGCATATTTTCTTCAGCCTACAGATAGGAAACAAAGCCAAATAAGTTTTAATTGTTTTTTCCAAGGTAATGTACACCAACCACCTTTGAGGTGTCTTGACACCTTACATGATCTCTATTACATATGCTTACTCTCTTAGTGTTAACAGATTATGAAAAAAAAAAAGATCTTAAGATCTTGTAAGGTGCCTAACTATAATGCTTTTCACAACTGATTTTCATACAAATTATTATATTTATTTACAAGACAAAATCATATGTGAAGCACAGTTTTCACTAGCATCACCTTTTCAAAACAATGATAGATGGTCCTTACAAATGTTCTATATGTGAAGGCAAAAATAATAATTTCAAAATGCACAGTAGACAGTTTGTGTGTGCCACAGTTTGCAGGACCTGATCTGGAGATTTTTTTGGGGAAGAGTTTTCTGTTATCATCAGCAACCAGCTTTTGATAGAGACCAACCATTAAAGCAAATATTCATAAATGTAGGCAGGATGTTGCTGACTTTCCAATAAAATCAGCATTTGACATATGGCGTCTATATAATTCATTGCTAATCCAAAATGTTTTATGAAGCATTCATTTTAAGAGCACAGTATAAATACCAATGAAGTCACAACAGGAGGCAAATGTTGAATAATTCCAGTTTCAGAATAAATGAAAAGCAATTAGCCAAAGAAAGAAGTAGTCTTAAACAGAGTACAAAGGCTTTAAATTTTTTTTCTGTTTAGTTTTATCATAGGCTAGACAGTTCTAATGATACCTTTTTATTCTTCAAAACATGCTGCAATAATGCAAGTTTCTTTGCCTATTTCAACTTATCATTTAATGAAAAAAAGTCTGATACCCTAAAACTTTTCAGCTAGTGATCAGTGAGCGGGTCTATGCTGGTTCTGGAAGAAAAAGTACCTACATTGTGTCCAAAAACAGGAATAGAGAAGGAGAAAACAGGCAGGGAAATATAAAAAGCAGAAAAGAAATGGTTGAATAAAAATTTGCACTAAAAAATGCCTAATCAGACAAAAAGTATTTTTCTGCATACAATGGGCTAAGACACAGAAATCAGGTTTGATACTGATTTCTGGTCTTGAAAATTTAGGTTATGATGAGCTCATATTCCTATAGACCTTGGGAATAACCATTCTAAACTAAACTTCTACAGTCTTGCAGAATTCTAATTTGATGCTTTTGCACTCAACTTGTGAGCAGTTTAAGTTTCATTCAACCCAGACCTTTACTCATTTTTCTGAACATGAATATGTATTATCCAGCATGCTCTAGAGTATATCTGGTGGTTTCCACTGCAACTTGAGAAAGGCATAGCAGTGCCAAAGGTCTCATGTCACATCTACCAGCTCTATGTCAACTCTTCTGATATCCTGGGGTTTCTCATACAGTCCTAGATGCCTGCATTTGGACAAATACATTAGCTTTTACTGTCTTTCACAGTTTTTTCACTGAGAATATGACTGTGTTGGTTAGCAGTGTGTTGGTGAAACAGACGGAGTTTTTTTGATCTGTATCAATTTTGCTGCCCTGGATGGGTGGTGGAGGGGAGTGGGTGGATATCATAGAAACTTCCAGGGAAAGTTTCCCTTGTTTGTTTGTTGCTTTTTTTTTTCAAGTTTGCTGATCTCCTTTTCCAGAATCAAAGGTAGCAGTGTAGTAGTGCATTATTTGCTCTTCTAGGCAACATTAGCTCTTACATGTCCCAGCATGGCATGAAATTCCCCCAGTATATTTCATCTAGCTTTCTGTACTTTCTCTGTGCTATCTGAACACCCACTGCTGCCTAATTTTATATTTGAACAAAATAATATACTTTTCATATAAAAGGAAATTATAAAAAGAAGAAATTCGCAGAACCCTAATGAAACCATCTGAGGCCTGTAATAGCTTCACTGCAGATGATGACCTCTCTTCATGGAAATGAAACTAGGGCAGGTAAGTAGCTGGAGTTGTGTACAATTTCTTTAGGACCTTCTTAGGTTCTTTTTGCTGTTGCTTAAAAGTTCATGTCCTCTTAGGTGATACTTACTATTTTCTCTGCACAAGAGCAAACCTCAAATAATCTGATGTAATATGAGGGATAACAAAAGAAAAAAAAATATAAGGGTGTTTTTCCTAGTATATAAATTGTGCATTGTGTATATTTTTACTTGATTTCCATCATAATAAATGTATAAGTTCTTTGTCCTCAGATGTAAAGAATGTTAGTGGAAAGAAGAGATATTTTACCAAAGAAGCATTTGGAAGTCTCAACTTATAGACACACTGGGCACTGATTTCTTTTTCACCGCTGGCTACTGATAGAAAAGTAATTCAGTAATATATCCTCAACCTCTACCACAACATACAAAGTCAATAAGAATGAGATTAATTTTCTAATGTTGTTTTTCAAATGTTATATAGTCTTCATACACAGTAAGTAAGAAACCTTTTCACCATGAAAGAAACTCAAGTGACAGCATAACATCTCTTCATTTAACAAAATAATAATAATTTGCAAAAAAAGAGGAGGAGAGGAGGAAATCTAGATGCCGGAGCACAGATTCTCTTGCAGTCCATGGAGAAGACAATAGTGAAGCAGGTTGTCCCCCTGCAGTCCAAGTATGATTACAATGGGGCAGATATCCACACTGTAGCCTGTGAAGGACCCCACACTGAAGCTAGTGGATAGGCTGTGAAGGAAACTGAAGCCCATGGAGACCTCACACTAGAGCAGGGGGGAAATGTGAGGAGAAAGGAGCTGCAGAGATGAGCTGTTATGGACTGATCACAGCCCCCATTCCCATCCCTGTGCACTGCTCAAGTTGGGGGTAGAAGGAGTAAAGCTGAGCTTCAGGAGAAGGGGTAGGAGTGGGGAATGATGATTTTGTTTCAAATTTGTATTTGTTTCTGGCCATCCTACTATTTTTGTTGTAAATTAATTTTCTTTGCAATAAATTATTTTTCCCCAAGTTATAGAATCATGGAATCATGGAATGGTTTGAGTTGGAAGGGACATATGCTGCCTATAAAGAACATTTAGTGCCAACCACCCTGACATGGGCAGGGACACCTTCCATTGAATCAGGTTGCACCAAAAAACCAACCACTTTTATTATTTAGTTTTCAAGTTTTCAAGGCTATCAGTAATTTAAAAAAAAATAAAAAAAAATTCCAAAATTATTTTCTTCTGGACTTCAAGGAAGTAGGATTACATCGGTACTGTTAAAAGAGAATTGGGACCCACCAACACATTCATGACTTACAGGTCACATCACAATTCCCATTGACAACTGCTGTTTGAGGCAGCTTACTTTGTCCATTTTGAATACTTTAGATATAGTCTTTACTGTTCATTTATCCATGATCACAAAGAAAGGAAAGGCTGGCTTCATGACATTATTGTCATTAGCCTCAGTCATGCAAGTACAGTTATCCATGTGTAAAGAACAATCCCAATCTCTTAAATATGTACATATTCTCATACCACCATCAGCTGTGGTCATCTGCACTAGGGTAATCAAGAAATTCAAATGTAGAAAGCTTTAAGTGTTGACATTAATATATTAATTAAAGTGAAATTTGAAGTAACTATATATGAAGGAACTTTGACAGTTTTAAGTAGCAGATAGGAAATCTATCCCACAGCAAGCAACTTTGGTTTTATATCATTTTCAGCAGACTGTAGAGAACACAATTCTGGAGCCAAACAGGGCAACAATGTTCTGGACCCTCAGTTCTCCAGTTCCACGCATGGAAACAACAAATGGCTTTCTGTTTTCCATAAGCCAACAAGAATTGCAACTCATAGTAGTTAGGAAAATGTCTACAATAGGAAGTTCAGAAATACTATGTTTTTAAGACTGAAAGAACATTGGAACAGTCTGACATTAAAAAAAAATGTTTGAATTATTGCAGGAAATGGATAATTCTCAAAGAATTCAAATACTAATTTCAAATATAGTACTGAAATGCTAAATACTTACTGAAATTTCTCTGGTCTGGGGACTTCCTCCGCTTAACTGTGTATCATAATCTCATTCCTTACCATAATCATATGCCTTATAACATTATACCTCCTCTGTATCTCCATAAGCTATCCTTCATAATTTACTTTTCTTGTCTGACTAGTGAATTGCCATCATCATAGTTATATCTGCAGAGTTAAGAACCACATGTTAAAAATGAAATATTTATCCCATTGTAATAAATATCTCACCATGCTGTTACAATCTAGGAATAATAAAAAAACCCCAACTTATTAAAAAATAACATAACAATAAATATTTATTTTAAAATATTTACAACCACATGAAACTCTCTGAATCACAGGAAGCAGACTACATAGACTGTACAGTGTATTCAGTGATACTTTCAGCTTTAACTAATAAAATAATAACACAATATATTCTCATTTAAAAATTGAAGTTAAGAGCCACAAATGTACTTAGAAAACTTTTTCTTATCTGAATCAATGGGAAGCAGGACCCTAAAAGATTTACTGCCTAGAAAGTATATTTTAGTTACATTTGCCATCTGATATTAACCACTGTACAACATTAATATGCAAGATCAATATAATTTTCCATTTCTTACTTCTTATGGTGATCTTTACTGAAGACTTAATTTTCCTCTAATTAAAAAATAATAATGATGAAATGGAGTTAGTAATGTATTAAAATGTGCCTTTTGCAATGAAACAAATATCACATTATTAAAAAATAAACTAAATTAAACAAAAACATATTGAGGAGACTGTTTAAAGAGAATAATAACATAAATTTCACTAATCAAGAATTTTGGGATAACTTCTGAAGCTTTAGGAAGTCATACTCTAAAAGGAACAGAAAGAAGACACACTGAACTTTAAAGTTATTTTTTCTTTCTGAGCTATTAAAAATAGTTGTATATGTGTAAAAATCCTAGCAAATGTTATTTTCACCTTGACATTGATTATGATCTTTAGAATTATTTTTGATACAAAAAGGAGATTTGGTAATATTCTTGCAACAATGATGTTTAACCCCTGCTTTGTAATGCATAGATTAATATAAAACAAAGCAAACTCCTAAATTCCATTAAAAGCATTCACTCTCTGTAACACAAAAACAAAACAATAAAAGAGGAAGTAACAGGAACATGAGAAAAATTACTATTAAGTGATGACCTAAAACTTGATCTCATTCTTCTGCCAGCACCAATGGAATTGAGAAGACTGTCACATTCTCTAGACACGTTGTCTGTGAGTAAAACACATACCTTCAATAACTGAGGAGCTAGTCAAGGATTAGACCTGACATGACATAATTGATTTTGAAGGCTTGAAGACAAAATTAGACTATTTTAGCTAAGTAAATCAGAGTAATAAAATCCTGTCTTAAATGAAAACTCACTGTTGATAAATGATAGTATGCTCAACCATTATCTTATGATTAGTCACCATAAGTTATTTCATAAAATACCTAAACTTCTAAGAAACTTATATTCAGTTGAATTTGAGCCTGTTAGAGAAACAAAAACAATAAGGCCTTGTGATCTATTTATATGTTCTATATAGGTCTAATTAGACATTCCAGACACAGAATATTTTTCACGTATAAACCACAGAACCGCATTAGAAGGAGATGGTTTATGCTTTAACAAAGACAATTTCTCTGCACTGACTTTGAGAACATCCTAAGATTACTTTCTTTTAGAGAGATCCCCAGCCGCAGATCCTTTATAAAAGGAGAAGATTTCAAACAATCCTGTGGTAGGTGTGTAAACACTAGAAAGGAAATGGCCTATACACTCTTCCACACATTTTCTGTTTTCTGCAGTTTAGCATGCAATTCTATTTTCTTGCTGTTTGTTTGTTTTCACCTGGCTTCTTAGACTTCTAATACCCTCTATTCAATGGCTGCTGCAATAGTTAGCCTGAAAGGTCCCTGGTTTTCACTAGGATCAGACATGCAGACATGGAGATGCTTGCAATGAGACCACAAAAGCCTTGATGTATCTGCAACACTGACAATCAATCATGAAAATGTGTTTACTTCCTCACATACATCTGGTGAATGAAAGAGTTGGAGACTGTCTTGCGTATAGGCAACTGCTCCTGCACAAAGGGACTGTTTTAAAACTTTTCTGAACCAATACAAACTGAGTCAAATGCAGCATTAAGCAGAACGATGAAGATGATATAATAATCAAGATGACTCTTCATTAAAAAATCTTAAATGTTTTTTGATTTTATAATCCTGCAAAAACTATCCTCCTTTTCATTGCTGTCCAGAAAAAAATACTGGACTAGGCCACCAGTGATTGCAGAAATAGTCTAAAGAGAGGAATAAAAAGAAAAGGAAAAAAAACAAAAACAAACAAACAAAAAACCAAATTAAAACAAAACTGTTCAAACGTTTCCTTTAATTTTCCCCAATCTTAGTTCTGAAGGTGTGTGAACAAATTTTGTCCCTCATGAATGATCCTTTACATAGAAAGCAGTGTTAACCTAACGCATAAGGAATGAGTCTTGATTAATGTACGAAAGTTTCTTGCTATAACTTTCCTGTTGTTTCATAAGGGACCTTTTACTGCATCTGTTCCTCTGTTATCGCACACTGTATCTCATTTTTTTTTTCCATTTTCCAATTACTGTTCCACAAGATGATGCCTTTCTTTTGTGCTATAGCACAATGGTTAGAGCACTCAGGATGTGGGAGAGCAGGTAAAGTACAAAATGTGATGTGTGGCTTAACAACGTGATAATTTATTTGAATGAAGCTTACCAGAGATGATTTTTTTGTTTAGCTTAAAACTGCTTTCTCTGTCATGAATTAGAACAAATAAGATTGTCTTTATCTAAAAAAAGAATAGTTTTCAGGAACCTTCTCAGGAAAAAAATAAAAAAATGTGAGTTGGAATCAATTATACTACTTGGAGTCTGTCTGTTTTGCAAATCTTTTAGGAGTCTGAGTCTTATTGAATTTGCTTTGAAAGCTGCATCAGAAGTGATCAATGCTTAAACATAAACATTGGCTTATAATTGCTAATGCCATGTCAGAAGAGATAAAAACTTATAGTTTTTCGCAGCTATATTGTAAGGGTTAAAAAAAAAAATAGGTACAGTTTTCTTTTAGAATTTTAGCTATGTTCTGTTATGAAAAATATCTACATCATCCTAAGTGAAGATTGCTTTTTTACCTCAATAAATACTACAATGTAGCATTTTCAAAATAATCAGCAATTTTCCCTCTTGAGTTGTCTGAAAAAGACTCTGAATTCAGAGTCTAGCAAAATCTTGCTTAGCTGTGAAAATAAGCCTGAGGATACTCTGCCAAGCATTACAACAAACCAGCTAATTCATTGACTATAACCCACAACAGAAAGGCTTCTAAATGGTAGACGATATGGTACGGAAATCTTTTCCTGACTAACAAAAATAGCAGCAGGACACACACAAAAGGAGAAAAGAATAGATTTCCAAGACCCATACTCTGTTCCACAGATGAATGACAGCATCATGTTATTCAGTTCCTAATGACGTTTTACAACATGCCACTCAGGTTTTATTTCTGATTATTTTATTTATTTTTTTATAATATATTATATTTATATATATAATATATTATATTTATATTTATATATATTTATATTTATATATATTTATATTTATTTATATTTATATTTATATATATAATATAAATATAAATAATTTATTTATTATTTTATAATATAAATATTATATATTTATATATCTGCTTAAACAGATAGAAGTATAACCTAGAATAATGGCTTTTCTACTCTTCAATCTGATAATGTTAATTAATATATCAATAAAAATTAAAATTATTAAGATACTTAAAGTTACAAGTTACACAACCACTGTATTTGCAAGGTGTGAACTGGCATATGTTTGAGGTTTTATGCTTCAGACCTGACCTTTCCCCCGCCCCCCCCCCCCCCCACCCCCACCCCCCCCCACCCCCCGCCCCCCATCTGAAGTCTAAAGTTCTAAAGTATAGCAATAAAGACAGGTAGGAGTCTTTAAACTGGCTTTTTTCTTGTTCCCAGTCGTCAGATGGTTTCCCATGGACATTTTTATCCTGTTCCTGTTTCACTGAATAAAAACACTGCATCTTACCAAAAAAGAGCAAATGCAGGTGGACATGCTTTCTTGTCTCTGACTCTTTTGTTTTCTCTTCCTTGCTGAGATTTCAGTAGAACACTGACAGCCAGTTTACAGAACAATAAAATCATTGGGCTTGTTTTTATCACTATTGTTTTTGTACAGAGAGACACTTATAACCTGGAGGGAAAAGCAAACACTTGAAATCCTAGTCTCTAAACACACCAAATCTAGTGGTCATGATCAATTTAAAATATTTTAGCAGTCTTGTTATTTGATGAAACTACATATTTTGTCTAAACTTAAGCCTGATTATTGTAAGATCTTGACCTAAACACCTAAATATACTTAAATGTACCTAAAAAAAGTATAGACCAGTTGACCAGTTCTAACACTAAGTATTGGGGCTTTCAGAAAAGAATGTAAGTAAAAAAAAAACCACCACACACACCAAAAAAACCAAAACCAACAAACAAAAAGGAGTTTGCTAATATGTGTGTTGTAAAGTACTCAATGAAAAAAAAAAATTTAAAAAAATTACTTTTGATTCTACTAGTCATACAGAGATTTGAGAAAAATCATGATACAAACAAAACTGTATTATGTCTTGTTCCAGGGTGGTCTGTAGTAAAAGAAAGGATATCAGTGTTCTCAGCAGACCAGAAGCAATTCCAATGAAAGATCCACTAATATAAAAAAGCTTGGATGCCAGGGAATAAGACTGTGGCAATGCCTAATATGCACTTTTCTTTTGCATGACATTTACAGTAACAATCTAGTTTGCACTAAGACTTTGTCTTACCTTCTTTTCTCCCCAGAGACAAAATTTGAACATGCTACTTCCATATTTATGCTTCTGCCTATTTTGAAGGAAGCAAACACAACATAGTAAGTTGGGGTCTTTTTCTCTCTCTCCCCCCCTCCCTCCCTCCCTCCCCCCCCCCTTATTTATTTATTTATTTATCTATCTATCTATGTATTTATTTATTTATTTATCTATCTATCTATTTATTTATTTCAGTCACCTGAACACTGATGGAAATGAAAAACATTCTTAGTTTGAGAAAAGTGTTTGAATTTTAGGTTGCATGTGTCTTGTTGCTTCCTTCCTTTTTAAAAATCTAATTTTTAAGGTATATGTAAAAGCTTCATCCCAGCCTTGCTGAAACGAAGTTTTAAAATCTTCCATTAATTTTGGAGCTGGCCCATATTATTCTTCTGATTGTAATTGTTTCAAGGTTAACAAAATTAAAGAAAGAGCAATGCATAAGAACTCTTCATAAAAGGATGCATGAAAAGAAATTATAAGACTCAGTTATTTAATCAATTCCTATAACAAACGCAGGGACTATCTCAAACCTGAGCAGCATCATTGTGACTGATAGCAGCAAGCATCACTGAAGACATGGGATTGTATGTCTTCGATTCAAGGAGAGGAGAGGAGAGGAGAGGAGAGGAGAGGAGAGGAGAGGAGAGGAGAGGAGAGGAGAGGAGAGGAGAGGAGAGGAGAGGAGAGGAGAGGAGAGGAGAGGAGAGGAGAGGAGAGGAGAGGAGAGGAGAGGAGAGGAGAGGAGAGGAGAGGAGAGGAGAGGAGAGGAGAGGAGAGGAGAGGAGAGGAGAGGAGAAAACATGAAAGGTCAGGCAGCAAGCTAGCATCCCTGTAACATTACTAGAGACAGAAACAGAGGGAAGTAAGTCACTGCTGCATTGAGTTATGTTAAAGGTCCCTGGTGGCAAAGACCCTGGAAAGGTTCCATATGAAAAATTATGAGGTGAAAAGAAATATTATCCTTACTATTTCATAAACAGAACTACTTTTTGCAGGGAGTTACATTATGTCCCCTGTGCAGAGGGAGATTGGCAACAAGTGAGGGGAAACAACAATTGCCATCAAGCAAATGAGTGACGCAAAATGGGAGAATGTTATTAGTGTTCCAGTAAGAATCATGTCCACACTTTCACTGTTTCTCCTGAGTCATCCACTGTTACTTGCCTGAGGGGAAAAAGAAGGAACATTGTGTTTCTGCCTCTGAAGCTACTTTCTCTCACTGGGGAATGTCCCTCTCCTTTTCAATCTTTCCAACCACAGATTTTTTATTGAGTGACTCTGGAAAAACCAAACCAATACAAAGAATTCCAGAAGGGCAGGAACACCTCTTGAGTGTAGGTTTAATGCATACTACTGCAAAAACATCCCCCCACACCATCACACACATGCACCAAATAAATACATTCAGTATAGAAAACAGAGACTATCAGTATGAATTTCATGGATAAAAAAGAACAAGATCTTATTTTCTTCCTTTATTGTGATACCATGATGCTACATGCTGCCAGATCCTTCTCTTAAATTGCTCTGTAACAGCTAGATGCCCTACACAAAGCTGTCACCAGAGAAGAATAGCAAACACCAAGGTTGTTTTCATTTGTTTAAACTCCTGCTGTGCTGCTTGTCTCTAATATCAAAGTGTTTCTTTTCCAGAACAAATTTCTTTTTAACATTTTGGTCTTCCTTTCTAAGATTCTGCTTGGTTCACATAACAAAATCTCCACCAAACACTCATTGATTTATTGAAAGAAGTTAAATTTGCAAAAAAACCCATGATGCTGAGATATAGATTCTCACACATTTTGTCAGAAAGCAAGAACTCATATATTGGTAACATATTATCTAAAATCATTATCAGCTTTTCTGGACTTTGCTACCATGAACTGATATTGTGGTCTATTTCTGTTGCTTCCATAGCAGAATTAGAACTTTAAAACTTCTGCTTCTGAACTTTGAAACAGGTTCTTTTTACTACCTACTTTTACACTGCTTAGTGCAATGAGGACCAGTATCTGAATATAATTTGTTATGCAAATTTACATATAAACCAGTAATTTCAGTATAAAAAAGTAAGCAATGTCTTGTGAAATTTCACTATTAGAGCTAGTGATGTTCCTGGCTTCAAGCCCTATGGACCTTGTGTTTTATCAACTTTTTTTAGTATATGGAATATTAATAAATACACAATACAACACAGTATACTAAAGTTACCAATAAAAACTGAGGTCAACATTGTTTAAAAATACAGAAAGAATAAGTAATAATTTAACAAGTATTTAATTGCTGTATTATGTTCATTAATGTACACTGTGGAATATCAGATACGTCAATTAAAAAAATGGAACAAGTAAGGAGATATACCCCAGAAAGGAAGTATCGCTCTACCTACAGGTTTTTTTTCATCTCATAAGTGATGTTTACAAAGCAGTACTATTAAAACTGTAATGAAAGTATACCGCTTGATTCAATCAATAGCGTCCTTCCCCTCAAAAGCTTCAGGGCAATATACACAGGCCATTGTGTTCTCCTAGCCTTATCATTAGTCCACCTTTTTTTTTTTCAGCCATGTCTTGCCTACTTTACTTGTGATTGGCTCCTCAAGTCAACATGATGAAAATGAATGTTATTAGACCTTCATTTTCACACTGAAATCCTGGAAGGGGAGCTATCCTGCTTACAGCTGTAATTGATTTAACAGCACATCTTTCAGCGCTTGTTCTTGTAGGTTTGGTTCTGCAGCCCTTACTCAGTCTGAGTAGTGCTGTTCTTCTGAGCAGTCTCATGGATACCCAGGAACCTTCTCTCATGATTAAGTGCTACTCATCAGGAGTGAGGATTATAGAACTAAACAGTGTGAGGTTATTTCAAAAGGGCAAAGCAACCAGGCACAGATACGAGTGAAAGCTAATACAAGCTTTGCTTATCTCACATTTGCCTTCCATGCACAGCTATCCTCATTACCCACCCCCATGACCCTGCAGCTCCCAAGTCTCTCAAGCATATAATGAACAGAGATCTAGTGAGTTGGAAAGAGCCAGTTCAGCTGATACTGTAGCTGTAGTCTGTTTTTAAGCCAATGCACGTTATTCAGGATGTTTCTACAGAGTGGAAAAGTACAACTTCAAGCAGCCACAGGGGTTGTGGATTGCTCTCTAAAAATAGTTTTGTTAAGGCAGTCTCCATTAAAGTCTTTAATTTAGACAAACAAGTTATTTTATATATAATATTTGATTTTCAGAAGGATTTAAGTCAGTCTTCCAGCTCGCCTTCAAATTTTAGTAGAACTAGGTACCTAATTCTAATAGCACCATGCACCTAAAGGAATATATTCATGTACATTTAACAAAAAGGTGAAATTGGTTCTTTTCCAAAATGTTAAAGACCATTATATAAATTAGAAAATTGCTGAGAATGGTTCCTCCAATAAATAATGTAATCTCTAGTAGGAAACATAATCTGTAATAGAAGCAAATAAAGGTAAGAAAGCATCATGATACAAACTCATACTCAAATACTAGGTGCACCACTACAGTATAAGTGGATTCTTTTTCTGGTCGCAGAAGAATAAAGGTATTTCAGTGTAGAAAGAGTACTTCCCTAGCAGAACTGTATGACTTCCCCTCTTGCCACAAACTCACTTATCTCCACAGCCACTGTACTCTGTCAGCTTCACACACTGAGATTCACAAATCCATGTCCTGATGTCCAGATGTTTTCTCTAAATTGCAATGTCAAGAACATCTTAACATCAAGAAAAAGAACTGAATGATAGAAACACTGGTTTATTAAGTGACTCATTAAGCAAAAGCATATTTCACACGCAGTCCATAATTTTCCAGTGAATTTCAGATTGCTTAGCTAAAATCAAATCCTAAAAATACTGTTTCCTTTATCAGAAGAGACTTTACACTTACATTAACAATATAAAAGACAAAATAAAATAATCCGTCTGGTAAGGTTCAGCACTCAGCATTGTAATATTACATGAAGTAACAAATTATAGTAAATACTCATAGACGTATACAGTCATAAGCTCATTTTAATTCTGCTTTGTTTTGAAGACAATAGAAGTAAAACGTGTCTGAGCTATACCTACTGAAATCAATGGTAAGATGTAATGGTTGTTGTGAAGATACATTATATCATCGGTATACCAATAGTACTACTACTACTATTACTACCACCACCAACAACAATAATAACAACGACGACTATTGTCATTATTATTATTATCATTATTATCATTATTGTTGTTGTTATTGTTATTATTTAATAATTAGCTCTCTGAAAAAGTTTAGGCATATTTTATGCTCCCTTCATTAAGATCAGATCAGAGAATAACTGTCCAATACCATTCAGGATCTGATTCTTCACCTCAAAATATCATAACTCAAAACCCTTCATTCAACAAGTATTTGGTTCTGTTTCTCAAATTTCCCAAGAGATTATGAGCTGCCAGTGTTTTCTAAACTTGCATTGCACAGACTATAAAACCCACTAGTGTAGTTGTTCATGTTTTCTTTTAACATTGTTTGTTTGTTGTTTTTTTTTTTTAATGAGGAGTAGTGAACATTTAATACCATTTTTGGTGATTAATCACAAAAGCTAGTTCTAGATCTCTCATCCAAAGTGGATGTTTTTGTCTTCTACAGGTAAAGCCTATGTGGAAGTCACCCATTTTGGTTTTTTTCAGTGCTGATAGCCTGATACCTTTTCGAAAACTCATATCGTATCTACCTGCAGCAAGAACATTGTTTTGTGCATAGGGGTTGGGTTTGTTTTGTTTTGGGTTCTTTTCAGATACAAATACCTGAGGCAGACATATCTCAGTCAAGGAAAGGTTCCTTGGTGCCCAGTTATTTTCATGTTCATAACACTCCGGGCTACCCACATTTTGTTCTTTGAATTACTCTGCTTGCTAACAAATATGTTTGTTATAGGTTGGGGTTTTTTTGTTTGTTTGTTTGTTTCTGTGTTCTTCCTTCTGACATTATGGCCCTTGCAATGTTACAGAACTTTAGCAGAATCATACTTCTGTACAGGATTTCTAATAAGGCTTCCTTGATTATTTTTGCATGATCCTGTGTGCCTTTTGATACTGTAACGCCTTTCTTGTCCTTTTTTTTTTTTTTTTTTTTTCATCTTTTAAGATCTCTCAATTTAAGTTTCTCCTACGTGGTTGAAGTTTTTATGATGTTTCTGTAATTAGTCAATTGAATTACAATATAAGTCATTAATCTATTCTCCAGCAGTCTCAGCTTTGTTCAGCACCAGGATATGAAACACATATATAAAAATGCAACCTTTGTTTCGTTCTCTTATTTGATTTATAAACAGAAACCAGGTAGTATATTTCTAATTAGTTTCTTAGCAATTCTTGCGACCATTCGTTTCTCATAACTCATGTCAGCAAGGTTTATCTTTCATAGTAAGATAGTAAGCCTTCACAGTATTAGATATTCAACATAGATACATTTAGACTGAAATTTGCAGCAGTGTCCAGTGTCCAGCTTTTAGCTCCCCACTGGAAGAAATGGAAGTTTGATCATGGGCTCTATTTTTGAGTGAATGTTGAAACTGCTACCTGAAATGTTTCACTTGCTTCTTTAATATAACCTTTCAAGTACAATTTATAGCTTTGTTCACTATATACTAAGTATATTAATTAATCAGCATTTTATGAAAGTAACACTTTGTGGGTTTTGTTGCTTAGCAACAGATTTTCCTCCAGCAAGCGGCCCTATCTAGAGTCCTTTACCCAGCTTTCATCTTCCATGTCATTTTTAAATTTGGTTAATCCCTTACTTTTAGAAAACAATGCATTTCTAATTTAGAAGGATAGACTCTTTAATTTTATTTTTTTTTTACTTCCATTTTAAATAATAAAATGACACTTAGTGATAACTATAGCTGTGTGAACATATTATGCATGGTAAATATGTGCAATAAAATCCAAACACCAGTGAAGTAATAACAACAGCCAAATGTCCACAGTTCTTTTCATTGCTGTGGGAAGCACACTCTCAGTCTTTCCAAAATACCTATCAAATCTGTATTAAATTCCTCCATCTCTGGACATGAGCAATAGAGTAGTTAATTATACTTCACTGTAAACTAAATTCCAAAATTAAGAGCAGAACTTTTGTCATTTACAGTCATTTTAAGTTCTAGTTGTTAAAATAGATTTTCTCAGTTGGTGAACTCTTCTGTGGCACAATTAACAGTTCTGTTTGGTGCATCAAGGGTTCATTTTTTAATTCCACTGTTATACATAACATTATTAGAGTCAATATTAGTTTCTCTATTTTATAAGTCTCATCAGGTTAAAGCTAAATTTATCCCCACTCATGCAGGCAAGAGTTTCAGAAAGTACCCTCTGAATTTTCATCCTTTGCTAGGAGTGTACACATTTAGCCAGTCTTTGGTCTGATTCTTGGAAGTGTTGTATATCTGCTTTGTGTCTGCAACAGATGTTCGTGACTGGAATTATGCTTCTGTCAATTTAGGAGTAGTTATAAAATCAATGGTGTTAGTTCTTTACAGTAAGGTAAAGAGACCATATATTAGATGAGAATAAAAGCAAGAAAATGAAATTTACCCATTTTTAACTTAGACAGTACAGTCTTACCACTTTTTAACACTTGATTCCTAACACGAAATGTGTTGATTTACCCTCTCTTATATACATTTACACCACCACAGTAAGGATTTGGAGAGAATTATAGAATGTGTAATGAGGTCATTTGGATTCTCTCCTAATAAAGTTAGCCTTTGTCAGGTGCTAAATAAAGAAATGTATTGTTGTGTATGTTTATGAATTATACTTTTTTAGTGTTTCAGTATGAGTAGGATTTCAGAACGGTGAAAACTGTTCTGCAACATGCATACTCTACTACTGTTAATGGTTTACTCTATGTGGCTATTTGGATAATGCTGAAATCCTGTCCTTTCTCTTTGCTCATTGTATGAACTAATTCCATAAACACAATCTTTCACATCTGTGGTGTGTCTCCTTGTAAAAAAATCAAATGGAAATATTAAGGGATGCAACTGTCTCCAGGAAAGTATCTCATCTCATAAGCATTCTCTTAACAGCTGTGTGAGACATAAAAGGATAACTTTAACGTTGATAAGGTCTTTTCTAGAACTGTGCGTGCTTGATATAAGCTGCATAATGTACTTACACAAGCACTAACCAAAAGTTTGGATTACAGCAGTTATTTTTACAGACAGCTTTTAAGGTTTTTATTTTGTTTTGTTTTGTTTTCCCTTTGGCGTGGCAGAATTCTCTTCATATTTTTGATACAGTTGAAAGGATGGAACATGGGAAGAACAAAGTTACATTGAAATTATATATGACTAAAAAATTCTTTGTAATTTTTTTTTTTGGAATTGCTCCTCCTTCAGATGCTCATTGTCTCTGTTCTTCACACTTTGTCTTCAGTCAGAACATTGTGAAAGGCTGAGAGAACAAAGGATAAGTCTTAATGTTTTTTTCCCTTTTTCATTTGAGCAAGCTTATTCCTCTCAGCTATTCAGCTAATGTCACAGGGAAAAGTCCTGAGACCTACCGCTCAGCCACATGATACTAATATAGAAAAAACTTCCTGCTAACCCAATGAATTGTATGGAGATGATAAAGAATAATGTATATCTGAAGTTTTTTCCATGTTGTTCTGTGAAATAACTGCTCAGGAGAAAGAAATCATGAATATAGTTTTGGTTTGCTCCTTTTTTTTCCCCCTTACAAAATAACTAGAAGTGTTGTGACATTTTTCAAATAATTCATTTTGCATAATGACATCATCAGTGCATAAAGTTTCTTAAAATGTTAATAGAGAAAAAATAAAATTGTGTTAAAAAATGGTTGTGGTTTTTTTGGTTTTGGTTTTTTTTTTAAATAAAGACCAAATATTTAAAGTTTCCAAACACTGCTATGTAGTGTTCTGTTGAAAAACTATTCTGCAGATGGGGGGGGTGGGGTCAGGGTGGAAGAAAAAAATTTTAAAAAGCAAGATTTCTTTTGGTTTCCCTGTCTGGGAGTGGATATATTAAAATTTTGATTGCCTAAGTGTAGAATGCACCCAGTTATGCAGGGGTGGAAATTTTATTCAGCTAAAACTATCAAAACAACAGTGCCAAATAGACTTCCTTACTGGACCAAGCAGTGATAGTCACTGGGGTCTCTGCCACCTCTAAAGGAATGTTATGAACCTCCTATCACTGACACAATAGCTTTCTATATAATTTTATAGATAACTAACTGCAGTTTACCCAGTCTGGGAACTAGACTAGAACCTGTTTGCCTTGAGGCTCAAAGAGAAAAGCCTGCATTTGCCTGCAAGCTGACATGTAGATTTTCCTAAAGAAATGGCAACATTCAGGAAGAATTAGCAGAATACGGAGAAAAGGAAGAACTTTCAAGGATTAGTATTTAAGACAAGTTTTGCTGATTTGCCCTTAGGAAATTAAACTGCTACTCTTTATACACTACCAAAATGTGTCTGAGTGTTTTACAAGTTAATATTCAACAGAATTTATCTTCATCATTGTGCAGTGTGTTAAGTTTTTGCCAATTTTCAAAAATACTGAACACTGTTGCTTCAGTTGAAGCTATGGAAGTCTTTTAATGGTCAATACTTTTTGAAATATATCCATGTATTTGATAGACCTTAACACAGAGTTTAAGTCTAAGGTCATATTTAAAGGTATCTTAGACTGTTTTTTTTAATGAGAGACTCTACTGAACTGACTGAACTTAGACTGCTGGTGCGATATCCAAGATAGCCAGAGAAGGCTGGAAATGAGACATGAAACATCCAGACATCTAGAGAACAATCAGAATACCACTAGGCATTTCAGATGACAACAGATGCCCATGTGAAAGCAACTGAATCAAGTCCTAAATTTTTATTTTAAATCCACTGTCTACAGTAGGAGCTTAGAAATAGTACTCAAATCTGCCTGTAATCTGGAGTTGAATCACTCTCTAAAAGTGAATATTCCATTACCTTAAGTGCCTAGAGTCCTTTAAGTTGATGTAACATATTTCAGTTGGCTCCAGCTGCCTCTCCAGAAATGTATCTCTCAAAGCTCTCCTGTCCTTCTGTGGGTATTCTGGGAAGTCCAGAATATTTGATATGGCACCTGACACTTATGTTTAGGCAACTGAAGTCCACTATGGTTACACTGTAAAGGGCAAAGGGAATCAAGAGTACAGGAAAGAGAGATTTTAGAGTGACTAACTCCATAACTCCGTAAGAGCCTTTTCATAATGATAAATCTTCCCACCAATGCTAGACACTTGTGTTTTATCACTGACTACAAATATCCTTCCTTTAGGAGGTCACACTTACATATGATTAGTCCAGCTATAGGCTTATTTCTGATCACCTTTCATCCATTCCATTGATAGCTAAGTGGACAGGCCCTTTTGGAAAGTTCATGACACATTCATATGCTTCTGCAATCATCCATCTACTTTGAAATCTCTGGCAATTAGCTGTTTGATTCTATTTTTAATAGTCTTAGTCAGGATGAATGCACAGTCCTAAACAGAAATAAGATCTCAAAAATAGATTTAGATTCATAAACAAAAAACATAAGGTGTAAAATCAGTAGCGAATAAAATGAATCTTTTAAAATATTATTTTGAATTATTGGGATATTCATGGGAGCCAGAAGCTTAGAAAAAGCTGCCTGTATACAGAAGCTACCTTATTTTGTCTTGTTTATCAAATCCTTATTTCAGTCTCTAGCAAGTTCTGAATTATTGATTTTCATGTTGATAAAATTCCCCCTAAAGTGAAAAAATGATGAAAAAAGAAATTTGAATTGTAAATATTTGTATTAAAGTAATTGTTTAGAAAAATTAATAAACCCAACAAAAACCGCAGAAATTTAGCATATAGGTAAATCATGCATATGATACAAGATAACAGTCTTTCATCTCAATAGCTTCTCTAGCACCGAAGAATGAGATGAATACAGAATTCTCAGTTTTTGAGAAGTTATTTGTGTGGAGCTTTAACACTGTTCCTCTGAGATGTGCAGAGAAGAACTGTGAATTACTCTCTTGTTTTTGCCTTACTGACTTCTAACTGCTTACAGAAATCTTTTTCTCCATACTTCCCAGAAACACCATTCTTTAAACCTAAATTTATTTTTGAATGTGCTGGACACTAAACCTGAATGATTGGTAGTTGTCCATTATGTTGTGTTGATAAAAGCAGGTTTAATCAAACGGGTGTTGATTTTATCTTTTTGTTCTTTTGTAATGCTTCAAACACAAAAATTATATCTCTTTCACTCTTTTAGATAGATATACAGATAGAAAAACTCTACCCTCACCATACAGATACCTTCTTTTACATTTACAGATACCTACATTACCTTCTTTTAGCTTTTATTTATTAAATGGTGAGATGCTAATGGGTTTCATTTAAATAATTTAATTCCAGCATAATCTGCTGAAAGATATATCCAAGGACACCTCCTCTGCTTTAGGAAGTCTCTGGAGCATAAACCACTAAAAGTTATAAGAAAAAGTTATTATGTTCTTGTAGTGGGTTCTCTGGGATTCTTCACTGGTGGTTTCTGTGTGTCAGACACCAGACGGGTCTTTTTTCTAATCTAATACTGTTTTAATGATATTGACAGAATGACCTACAGAACATTTCTACACATTTTGTCAATTCAAGGGCAAGTAAGAAATTCTGAAATACACAGCAACACCAGGGTGTTCTGACTTACACAGCAGGCTGTTAAAATAAAAGGTTTTAAACATGTTTTAGATTTTACACATTGCTTTACTTGAATGCATGTCACCAGATAAAATGAGAGAATTACAGTTTATGAGGATAGCCAGTGTTTCTTGTACTGTGGAACAACATTTCCTGCTTCCCTACCACATTCAAATTTCTTCTTTCCTTTCATGAGGAGGGAAATTTGTGTAACAAGTTATCTGTACAGTAGAGAAACTATCATGGAACAAAAATGGTCTTTCCTCAAATGGATGCTCAGGCATCTTTTATAATTCATCCAATACATATAAGAATGTACAAAAGTATAAATCAAATGATTTTTTTTATGCTTGAGTGGTACAGCTAGCCTTCTGAAATTTTCTACACTAAAGCCAAGAAAACATCTAATATTTTAAAAATGACCACAACTTTCTATATTTCATCACCCTGATTCTAAAAAAATAAAAAAAATACCGAACCAAAATTAAAAGTAAATGACTTGAGGTAGGCTGGCTAGTTGATTAATTCATAGAAGGACATTTAAAACTGCTATGAAACAATTGGTAAATTCATTGCATCATTTTGTTGTTATTGTTTATTTAAAAGGCTATTCAGATTTTTGAAACAGAACAATATCTTAAAATAAAACGATTAGTCAGGATGAGTTTGGTACAATGCTCTGGGTGATGCTCTGTGTTGAGAAAGGAATGTACTCTGAATAGTTAGAAAAGAGAAGGTGGGTACCTGAAGGAGGTAAGGAGACCATCAAGTCAGGAAATCATTAAACAAAGAAAATTGAAAGGTCTGCTCCACCTAGATCCCACCTATTGTGAATGGAATGATCAGATGTCAAAATCAAATGAGTATGTATGTAAACATGTAACCTCTCATGAAAACTGTATAAAATACCTAACTTTTCACTGAAAACTTTGGAGCTAGTTTGTCCAGTGTGAATTGGCTAACCCTCCAACGTTGCACAAAATAAATACCTTTGCTGCTTAAAGACAAAATTTGTCTCTGAGCAGTTACTCTGTGCTCTTTGGGCATCAACTTGAAGAGTATTAATAGAACTGTGAAGACCATTAAATGTATGGATATGTACAAACACAGGCATAAAGCCCTGAACACTAGAATTCATTTGTGAACTGCTTATAATATTACAGTAGAAAATACTTCAGTGGCTCCTTGGGCTTTTCCATTGACCATTCCAACCATTCATATCAATCTAAAGGACCAAACCAACATCTAACAGAAAATCTAAAATAATTTGATACTTTAAAAAGGTGTTAATTTTGTCACAATAGCTGCAAAAAACATTTTCATCCAGCCAGGGTCAACTTCTTATGGTTCTCCAAAGAACCTTTCTAATTGTTCCCTTAATCCTAGAACTGGCAAAATTGAAGCTATTCATCTGATACAGGATCTGATACTTAGAAAGACTATTGTGACCTTATTTTCTGTAATGGTCACACAGACAGAACTGAAATATAAAGACTTTAGAGATTATTTTCAGAGGGACTGAACCATCTGGCCTTTCTTACACTGCACTTAGGTGCCTTTCTTTGCACTCAACTCTTTTCTGTCTATGGTACTAGAGGTCACTATGAACTGGTTCTGAAAAAAATAACAGAACTTGTTATTGACACTAACAAAAATAAAATTAAAAAAAGTTAAAATATCTTCATGTCTTTCTGTTTATTACTATGCTAGCTAAATTTACTAGAAATTGGATTTCCCGAAAATTGCTATTCTAAATATTTTTTGCTGTTCTTATTATAAGAAGTTTTCATTTAGAAGCTAGCCATAATTTCGTTTCAATATTTTCTTTTTTCTAATCTATATTTTTAGCAGATTTTCCGATGTCAGATTCAAGTATTAGTATAATAACCTAGAGGATTTCCAACATGAAAGACATGGCCATTCAAGTGTAGCCTAAATTCTCATAGTTCCCTGTAACACCATGAGTCAAGAACTATTACCTCTGGCCTTCAGAATTTTAAATCTGGCTTTTTCTTATAGTACATATTTATTTTACTTATTTCTTAAACTCTTTTGAAAGTGATGCAATTTTCTAGATTGAAGAATTTTAAGACTTAATGTATAGGTTGTTTTTTTTTTTTTATTTAGAAGTATGAATTCCTTTTAATTTCTGTAAATCACTGACTTGTCTTCCTGTGAAAGGACTGCATGAATATTTTATAAAGCAATCTATTCTTCTTAATTTGTTATTTCAAGATGTTTATAGGTGTTCTCATTTCTTCATACAAAAAAACAGAACATGAGGTAATGTTCCCCTGTATTTTATAGTGGGAGTCTCATTGTAATATATTCGGTGCCTTTAGTCATATAATGTTGCACAAATATGATTGTGCTTGTCTGCCTCAGTAAAGTGTGCTAGAACTACTAAGGAAAACAACCTTCTAAAAACTACTTAACAGCCATTCCTAGAAAACTGCAGACTAAATAACCCCTCAGTTCTGTGATTTGTGAAACCAGGGTAAAATAATATATACTTTAAGATATGTGGTCTTGAAGAAGGTTGCCTTTTCAATGACAAATCTGGTGTGGAGTTAACACCTGAAACATTTAGCTATGTGCATTAAGGTTATTTGACAATGTTCATAGGTTTGATATAGGTAATTTAATGCAGCTACAGGTCCTTCATGGAGGGGTAGATGATCAGTTCTTTTTTATTTTGCATTGTCAGAACACTCTAGAAATATTGGTGAATCAGACTCAATTTTCAGTCTCTGCACAAGAAGTTGGAAACATGCAGGTCATGGGTAAAATTCTGACCTATAATTCTGTAGCCATGTAATGTGGTATCGCCAGTCTGGTAACAGGTTCTTTATTGAGTTTGTAAGGCATCAGGACTACAGCTTGTTAGACCTGCTCTGTCTGAACTTGTCTTGATCATGAATAATTTTTAGTGGAAATGTAATCATTATAGAGAATGGAAAAAGATGTATGTGCAGCAAAAGTTTCTGTATGAATAATAATACTGTTGCAAGTGTTATACCACACTCCTTAGTTTCTACCCCTTTTCCTGGATCACTCTTGCCCTGCTTTCAAGTGCTGGTCCAGAAGTCACAGATTTTCTACAAATCCTGGTATCACATTCTGAGTATATACATGCCTTAATTAGCATTGGTCATTTCAAGTGATATGAGAATGCTATTTTCAGGCAACCATATATTGCCACAAAGTCATTTTAGGCATGGTAGACACCCAAATGGAGTGTGTTTCTCAACTTCATAATCCATTGCAAAGGGAGGATCATTATCCACTGCACAGGTCATCATAAATCCTGAGTTATGAACTACTAACCTCATGTAGATGTCTTGTATACCCCATAGAGTCTCAGAGCGCCCTCAGATATAGTTATATCTGAATGGACTGTAGCAGAAGCTGAAGCACATCTGTAGACACATACAGGAAATTTTCAACATATTTTATATATTAATAATAATTACTCTGAAATAGAATCCCATCAATATAGAAAAAATAATAAAAGCATGCAGAATCTACTTTAGAGTAGGGATGTACCTGAAAAAATCTTCTCAATTAAGATACAGGGAACCTCAAATCAAATCCGTTTTCTGAAGCAGACTGGAACAAAGGCCTCAATCTGTTTCTTATTTCCTAGAAACAATTTAGGTACTTCTCTAACTAGTTACAGTGGAACTTTTTCCTTTTTACTAAGCTAAACCAATTAGTCAAATTCAGAATACATTTGCCAGTGAATCTAACTTTACCCAAACTGAGTTATAATTTGGGAGCCATTCGTTAAAGCAGAAGCAAAGATAACTAACTTTTCCTGTATTAATTAAAATAACTGCACCAATGTTCCTTTTAGATTAGTTCTCTAGGTGCTATTTTGTGAAATACTGAGATACTTTCACTCTCTCAGTGATTATATTTACACTGTATTATCTGCCATCTTATTTTTTCAAATCAGGGTCTGTTTGCCACATCTGTAACCCTCTAGCATTGTTACAGAGCATGCTACATCAGGTTTGGAAGGGGGAAATAGGTTTTTTCTCCCCCCCCCCCCCCCGCCCCTTCCCTTTTTTTTTCCTCTTTACTTATTTAAAAAGGAAAGGATTAATAATGCTTGGGAATTAATACTTTCTATTTCATTATACAAGAGGGTTTATGTAAAGAAGAAAACAAGTACCATATGTAAAATCTGTAATATCTGACATGTTGCGCCAAACTTATTCACATTACTTACCATATCATATGCCAAATAGGGCCAGGGTATTTATTGATAACCAGCTTAATTGCTTATCAGTCAGCAAAATCAACTGAGACACAATTTAATCTTTTAATTATCCCTTAGGCACACCATCCTGATGCAAAATATTCACAATACATACCTAACTAATCACATTGCATACAAAGATAGTAATTTGGAGTTTAGCCACGTAGTTTGTTACTGTGTATTTGCTGAGATATTCTTTGTTATTCGGGTGTTGTCACCTGTCACTCAGCGAAAATGCTTGGCTGGCATTATACAACATCATTGATCTTACCTAGTGTGAAGGAGGTGACATAGCTTATGGCTTCTGCAATCATTTCCTGAATGCAAAAACTTTGACAAGTTGCCCTAGGTGTCTAGGACATCAGGCTATAGCTGTAACTCTCTTTTGCAATGCAAGGATATTAATTCCTACCAAGACATTATCAGCAAAAGAAGGAAGGATTTTCCTATTATAATAGTATAAATGGGATTTTCTAAGTTTGAAAAAGTAAGAATACTTTAAATGAGGAAGGAATATTCCAAAGCAAAATACCTTCTTGAAGGGTATGTTAGTGCTAACCCATTCTTCTTAAAAAAGGGTGTAGAACTGAACATAAACTTAAGGAATAACACAGAAACCTTTTATTTAAATAAGAATTAGCTGAAATTTTGCCTTTATGCATAAAATGAACCTTCTTGTGATTTGAATCTATCAAAAAAGTACTCTAAACAGGACTAATATTTGCATAAATTGACTGAGTTCTGACAATTTGCATTAGGGAATTCAGTGTTTTGGAGATCCAAACAGTTTTCTGTGTCTAGACATGGCTAGATGAGTTTCAAAACCTTGCACTACATATTTATTAAAACTAAATTGCTTTATCTTAACCTCAAAAGCTGTCACACTTAGACTTTCAAATTTTATAGCATATATGCATTTATTTTATAACAATGTGAAATCAAGAAATCAAATAATTTTGAAAACAGCTCAGTTAAAATAGGAGTATAAAACATCAATTTTCAAATATTGTTTTAAAATTATTGAAGGCATTTGATGGGAGGGTCTTCACTACTTTGGCTATGATTTTTAATATGTGCATTTGATATCTTAAATGCTAAAACATTTTTTAAATTTTGCTTTATAAGAAATTGGTAAAGCAGTTTTTGATGTAAAGATATTAAATAAATAAAGGTGTATAAAAATGAACAAAAATCAAGATCAGAAATTTATTGATGAGTAATAAGATATGAGAGAGACACTATTCATAATTTATGGATAATAGGAGAGCATCTGTATATTTGTATATAATACATTAACTTTATGTGCATACTTATATGTATGTATGTAGATTATATGTATGCTTATTACAACTATTTTTCAACATATCTATAGATCTATATATGTATACAGACACATTTTTAGGTACATAAATTTATATTGCATGCTGGCTTTCTGTTTGTGTTTTCTTACTTTAAAAGTAAAATAAATCAAAGAATATATTGTATTAATAACATTAATGAAATGTCAGGGACAAGAGCTGGTTGGTTGTGGGGTTTTTTTTCCATAAACTACACTGTTCTGTAAATAAGAAAAATATTTATATAAAATAAACTTCTAGCAGTGACAATGATTAAATAATTTATATCCTAACAGTATCTAAGGGACATTCAAAAAGCAGCTTCTAACAGTACTTCCAAAAACATCAGTTTGTGTAAACTACCTAAAAGGATTCTGAAAATGCTGGCTGAAAATCACACTGACTCACTACACTAACACTGATTTTCTGTTAGTGTTATAACACTGGAGAAATCATAGAATAAAAAAGCTAAAGTTGGATTAACACTTTAAAACAGACATGGGATAATCTGTGTCTGCTAATAAGATATCAGCCCTGGCAAAGCAATACACTACATTATGTAATTAGTAAAGAATTAAAGCCATGTAATTTATTCTGCTGAATATTGGCAACTATTTTGCTATCTTTCTTTGATAAATCTCTGAATGTGGTATATAAACTGTCATATATTTTGTATTCTGTAAATAATATTACTCATTGCCTAGCAAATATGATCACTATGGTCTTAATACTATGTGACATGTCAAACAGATGAAGAACTAGCCAGCCCATGGATCTTGGCTTGATGCTATTTTTTGTTATCTGATTATTTGGCATATTACTAGGCACTGATAATCAGAGGGGAATGAAGGATGGGTGGAATTTCACATGACTTTGTACTAGCGTGGCTGTCTCAGAAATTCCTGTTCATTCCCTAATCAAAATAGTGTTCTGATATACTAGAGTGTCAGTCTATAAGTATATATCCCCAGTATATGAGGAATCAAAGTGGCACCACGCATTAACAGACCTGTAGTGCTCTGATTTTATCAAAGAAGAAAACTACAGAAATGTTGCAGCACTCTCAAAACTAGCCGGCTGCAACAAGGCTTTTACCATCCCATACCAGGTTAACTTCAATAAGTAGTTAGCACACCTTGCCCCAGCACAGCCACCAATCCCCCACAAGGTTTCAACAGTTCATCTACTGTTCATCTACTGTTCATCTACTCTCTCTCTCTCTCCCCTCCCCCCCCTCTCTCTCAAGAACTGACCAAAACCTTTTATTCAGACAGTAAATTATTCTTGAAAGTCCTATTTAGGAGGTTGTAGTACCATACTGTTAAATCATGGAAAGCATAGCAACAATAACAACTACATTTACTATACATATAATGCAATTGGGCACTACTGTTACTATAAATATAATGTAATTGGGCATAAAAATGTTAAATCAGAAAAGACAAAGGGTTTTATTGTCTACAGTGGTAACTGTAGGAGATAATTTTCATACATACATTTCATAATAATTTTGCATTTGCTGTGCATTCAGTTACAAAGGACAAAATACAGAGAAAAGAAAGTGGAATGAATTTCTAATATAAGGAGGAAAGGGAAAAAGAATATTCGAGGAGGTATTCTGAAAGTTGAGGTACAGAATTTGTGGACCAGATTGTCAAAGATTTCCAGCTTCTCTAGTGAAGAAGAGTGGCCATAAGCCTAAGGAGTCATTTAAACCAGCTTTACGTGTTCTTTGAATGTGCCTGTGGGGCAGAACAGCCACAGGAGATGTAGCAGTTGCAAGGCTGGATTTGGCCCCATGGAGTTGTGAGTTCTTTATTTATTACAGGAGTTATCAGAGATATAAGGAGTGACAAAGGCTACCTGCTAGCAGTATGCCTACATATTACTGATATTTCCCTTCAAAATGACCTTATGTAATTGCCTTCTATCTATGTATATCCTACAGAAATCACAAAGTTTATTGACTCTTCATTGAGTTGTATTTACATGTCATAGTGCCAAGTTAGTTGCATCTCTGAATAGTGCACAGAAGGATCTTGCCATTATTAACTAAAGACTACATTTAAGCTGATGTAATCAACTTTGTCTAACAAAGTAAAACTACTTAAAGTGCATCTGCTTGAAGGAAATTATCAGTAATGAAGACCTAGATAATTTTAGAAGCCACTTTACAAGAGATGCTACTATTACAGTATTGTATTCTTTCTCCAAACATTTATGCAAGGTAAACTATGTGCATTACATTAACTCTTTGACTATGTTTAAACTCCTTTCTTTTCATCTTCACTATAACCCCCAGAATGATTCATTGCTAAAGTATGAGGAGTATATTTTCAATATATGATTGTTAAAATATCCAAAGAAAGATCTGGTTTTCCTTCAATGAAGCAGCTATGCGCTGAGATTTGCTCTCCAAATCATGAGGTAGTTTAGAGTTTAGTATCAATGAGGACTTTATTTCATATGATACATGCATTTCATTCAGCTATAGCCATTGGGCAAAGGTAAAAGCAATAAAAATTCTTTATTAAAATTGTACTTCAAGTTCATCTGTAAATTCTGGCTACTCAAATAGTGAAAGCACCTTTATGTAAATAAATCATCAAATATCTTCTCTGATGTTTTTATGGTAACCTGAAAATAAAGTTAGAAATATGCAGAAGCTAGTAACTCCAGAGTCAAAAGACAATTAAACCAGGCATAAATGTCCAATATTATTCAATGTATATTCAAAATCTAGTAAGAGAAGAGCATGATCAGTTCCTCAAAAATTTAAACCATGTATTCTTATCCACATCATTCGAAGTTACAGGGGTTTCCAAAAGAAATCAAGCCCTCTCCTTGTGCAAAAAGAACTCTGAAATAGAAAGTTCTTTTTGTAGGGGAGTCGTCACCCACCAACAGTCCCAGTTTCTTCCTCCTATTATGGTTGCAGAAAGTTCATGTACATGTACATGTCTCCTGAATTTTGAGAAAAAGGTTAGAGATATACATATGACTGAGTAGGTGAAACAAAAGTTTTCTCAGATACAGCCAATATCTCATCTGAAATAAAGAGGCTTAAATGGAATAATATTCATCTACACCAGGTAAAGACCCAGCTCAGAGCACTCAAGGGGTGAGACTGGGATGCAAAAATAGATTTCCAGTGCCACAGGTTCTCCTGACTAGCCTCCAGCTGTGGCTCCAGAAGGGTGTACCTCATTTAAACCCTGCTGTATCAGCCATTGCTATGTAAAAGTCTCTGATATCATCAGGCATACGAAAATCATAGCATATGCTAGATAAGAGGCAGACTCGTATATAATACCTTATAAATGTGGTGGGGTTTGCATTCCAGGACATCTTGACCTGATTCTGAATGCAATTTGATAAACTGATTGGGGCTGTATTATTGTAAGTTTTTCTTTAAGTTATTCCAAGACAAATACTGCAAAAGAAAGAGACATCACACGAGGTTTTAACAGGTCACAAAACTTGCAGAATTGCTGTCTCTCTATATATATACTGCTAAGCTGTAAAATGTGAAGCATTCTTGTGGACAGAAAAATAGAATTAATACTAAAATCCTGGATTACTATTCTCTTGAAGTGAAAAGTTGCTCAAGCCTTCGTTGTGGCCATTGGCTTCTTTTATGATTTTATAGTACTTTGTCATTTTATCATAGAATACAATCAGAATCATAGACTCTTTTAAGCTGGAAAAGACCTTTAAGATCATAAAGTCCAACTGTTAACCCAGAACTGCCAAGTCCACCACTAAACTATGTCCCTAAGCACTGCATCTACATGTCTTTTAAATACATCCACAGATGATGATTCCACCACCTCCCTGGGCAGCCTGTTCCAATGCTTGACCACCCTTTCAGTGAATAATTTTTTCCTAATATCCAATCTAAACCATACCGGGCACAACTTGAGGCCATTTCCTCTTGTCTTATCACTTGCTATCTGGGAGAAGAGACCTATGTCCACTTGCTTACAACCTCCTTTTCAGGTATCTGTAGAGAGTAGTAAGAACCCCGCTGAGCCTCCTTTTCTCCAGACTAAACAACCCCAGTTCCCTCAGCCGCTCATCATAAGACTTGTGCTCCAGACCTTTCACCAGCTCCGTTGCCCTTCTCTGGGCATTCTCCAGCACCTCAATGTCTTTCTTGCAGTGGCGGGCCCAAAACTGAACACGGCATTTGAGATGCAGCCTCAGCAGTGCAGAATGCAGAGGCACAATTGCTTCCCTAGTCCTGCTGGCCACACTGGTACAAGCAAAGATGTTGTTAGCCTTCCTGGCCACCTGGGCACACTGCTGTTCGTGTTCAGCTGGCTGTGGACGAACATCCCCAGGTCCTTTTCTGCTGGGCAGCTTTCCAGCCATTCTTCCCCAAGCCTGTAGCCTTGTATGGGGTTGTTGTGACACAAGTGCAGGACCCTTCTCCTTGTTGAACCTCATGCAACTGGCCTCGGTCCATTGGTCCAGACTGTCCAGATTTGTCTGTCAAGCCTTCCTACCCTCAAGCAGATCAACACTCCCGCCCACCTCGGTGTCATCTGCAAACTTACTGAGGGTGCACTTAATTGCCTCACCCAGATTATTGATAAAGACATTAAACAGGACTGGCCCCAATACTGAGCCCTGGGGAACACCACTTGTGACCAGTCAGATTTAACTCCATTCACTATCACACTTTAGGCTCAGCCATACAGCCAGGATTTTACCCGGTGAAAAGTATGCCCATTAAAGCCATGTGCAACCAGTTTCTCCAGGAGAATGCTGTGGGAGATGATGTCAAAGACTTTTTACTAAGGTCCAGGTAGACAACATCCACAGCCTTTCCCTCATTCATTAAGTGGGTCACCTTGTCACAGAAGGAGATCAGGCTAGTCAAGCAGGACCTGCCTTTCATAACCCCATGCTGTCTGGGCCTGATTCCCCACATCCCCACATGATGGCACTCTGGATAATTTGCTACATAACTTTTCCTGGCACCAAGGTCAAACTGACAGGTCTGTAGTTCCCCAGATCCTCCTTCCTGCCCTTCTTGTACATGGACATAAGATTAGGTAACTTCTAGTCTTCTGAGTCTCCCCAGTTATCCAGGAGTGTTGGTAAATAAAGGAGAGTGGCTTGGTGTGCTCTTCTGTTAGCTCCCTTGGTACCCTTGGGTGGATCTCATTTGGCCCCATAGACTTGTATGTATGCAAGTGAAGCAGCAGGTCCTTGGCCCTCCTTTTGTTTGTAATGTATTTGTAAAAATATTTTTTGTGATCTTTTACAGCAGTGGCCAGCCTGAGCTCTAGCCAGGCTTTCAGCCTGAGCTTTAGCCGGGCTTTCACCTTTTAAATCTCCTCACAACATCCTTATGGTCCTCCTGAGTTGCCTGCCCTTTCTTCCAAAGGTGGTAAACTCTCCTTTTTCCCCTGAGTTCCAGCCAAAGCTCTCCGCTCAGCCAGGCCAGTCTTCCCCACTGGCTCATCTTTCAGCACATGGGGACAGCCTGCTCCTGCCCTTCAAAACTTCCTTCTTGAAGAATGTCCAGACTTCCTGGACCCCTTGGCCCTTTAGGACTGCCTCCCATTATTGTGTTTTTCACAACAGCTATTGATGGTCAGGTGTCTATTAAATATATTTTTGATATGACTAATTATGAAAATTGAGGTTTACATTTTTAATGAAGTTCGAAAATACAATCCAAACAGCAAATGTCTAGACAATAGCTGCTGCTGTATCACAGGAATGAAAAGGCAAGAAAGAAAAAAATACCCCTCATTAAGACCCTTAACTCCTTCATTACTTTCCTTTATTAATTTATACTTTAAGGAAAAGTAGTCCACGGACAGCAAGATGTACTGGAGGAACTACTGTGTTTTGGCTAGATGTAATCTCTGTCATTTAACAGGTCTGCTCTGTAATGGAAAAAAACAGAATTCTCCTGTATGCCAGCTTTTTAATGGAGTGTTGTGTCAGGAATGTGGAGCAATAAAAGAGATGTTTTGCTCTGCTCTGACCTTTTATATTAACAGTGATGTAGTTAAACCAAATGAAAGCTTGCAGTCCTAATAGTGGCTTCAGAGTAGAAGTTCTTGCCAAATAGTATCTAATTATCTGCTGAATGTATTTCAGTATAAAAAACTGTTAAAACCTTACAATTTATGGGTTTCTCAGCGTAGAAAAAGTAAAGATGATAGGGACAACAGCTGAAAATCTTGAAATAATATTCCTTGAAAGTGTGATACAGGGAAATCAGGGTATGTAGCTTCATTTTAAAAAAAAAACAAACCTCTTTCCTTCTTTCTGTGTTAGAAAAATATTTCATTTTCAGCTGAAAACAGGTGAATGAAGGAACAATCTTTTTTTCTAAAAATCACCTGAGTTGGAAACACTAAACAAAACTGAAGATTCGAAACACACTAAAAAGTCTACTGTTCCACTGGCTTGCTTTCCCCCCCTGAAATTGATGCTTTGATTACATCATTAAATATTTAAAATTTTCTGATTTAAAAAAAATCCACTTTTATTATTCTATTATGAGATAAGAACGAATATGTAAGTAAAACATCAGGCGGGAATTACTTTCGGGGAAAAAAACCCCAAACAACAACAACAAAACCTAAGCAAATTATCATTTACCTCTGATACCAGCCTTCTGTTTCAGAGTGAGTCGTCTGCTCTTTCCAAGATCAGTTTTGTTTACTTTGCCAAAACTGGCCCCAGTGCCCATTTACATTTTATGCCAAGGAACACTTTGCATTATTGCAAGAAATAACATTTAAAAAGAAAAGAAAAGTTTTTCAAAAGTTTAATTTTGCTGGTGTTATTATTTTTGGCTAAAATATTACCATTGATATTATGGGAAAATAACAGCAAGAACAGTTAGCAAAAATTTAGTCTGAGAACATGCTGACAATCTGCTGTCACTTGCCACATTTGAAGTACTACGTTGAATGTGACATCATATGTTTCTCCCCTCCTTTCCCCCATTAACTGTCAAATCAGAAAGGAAATTAGAACAAATAGAAACAAGTAAGAATTATGTATTTAGTCTCTGGCAGTACATCCCTCATGTAGCTTAACAATACTAAGGTTCCATAGCCTCTGCCCAGAATAGTTTACAATCTATTCACCTAGAACCTGCAGAATCACTTATTTAAAGTTTTCTGGGAAACTTAAAAAAATATATATTTCAGGTTTGCTATGTTACACAGATTTCCGAGTTCAGGTTTTCTCTCTAGATATGTCAAGATGACAGATAGATACCATCTGCAGAAGACCTAAAATCACTTTTTTTTTACAAGAGAGTTCTAACATGCAAGAAGACAGTTCAAGGGGGTTTGTTCTGCATTGATCCTTTCTTCTGTACAGATTTCTCTGCATCTGTTCTGCCTCGTCAAAAATAATTATGTAGTTATTGATACAGAGATAAACAGTAAGGCAAACATTGGGATGCTTATTCAGACGGCTAAACATCTAACATAGGTTTTACCTCAACTAACTATAGAGAATTAAAAGATAATTATGAGGTCTACCATACACAGTTTTGGTTGAACTATCAATACAAGCACTATTTGAAGATGACTTATGTTACCTTAAATGTCTTTCTTAAAATGGAATGTGACAACCTCTAAAGGGTCTGTTTCTTTCCACTAATACGAAGTGAGTTCTGTTAAATGCAATACATACATTAATTTCAGATATCGGAGTTAACTGGAATGAAACCTACCTAAAGATAAGTATCGCCAATGTAAAGTGTCTTTATTAACAACAAATCAAAAAGTGTCACTCTGAGGATTTCTCACTCCTTAATATGTCTTCAAGGGGGATAGTCCAAGAGACGTGGTTTGAGACAGTCCCCAATGTGTTAGCCAGCACAGGCAGGATGCAGGAACAACAACAGCACTACAGATGAAATGCAAAGAGTGAATATATTTTCATTACCTTGCCAAGCAGGGAATCCCTGAAACAGCACCTGGGCAGAGACACATAAGCGGGCAGGAACAGCAGAGCTCAGTCCATGCTAGGAGATCACCAAACATACTATTTTCACTTGTATCTCAGGGACTTACGCAGGTGTAGTTTAACACTGTGCTTTGATCCTTGCCACAGCAGGGCAGAAGTCTCAAGCATGTTTGATAGGGTGCCTTTAAATCTATCACAGGCCTATGTTATCTAAACACAGAAGTTCTACTTTACAAATGTTGACATATGTTTGTATCAAACACACAAAACTAAACATGATTAGTACCATATATGCTTTTTTCAACACCTCAGCTTCAAGTCACTTGAACATGTTTACAATCCTCATTGCCAATCTTCACTTTCCCGCTCTTAGGTAAGATTAATATCCTTGTTAGTGTAAAAATCTCACCTTTGAGTAAATGATGAACACCTCCCTCTCAAATAATTTTTGTAACATGTTAACATGTCCCATCACACCTCTTCCTCTCTCTCTCCTTTTCCTTACAAATATGCCTGGAATCTTTATTACAAATAAACACTAAATCCCTTGATATTTTTAAATTATCATTTTCATTAAAATAACAGTAAATTCATATAAAAATGAAACTCTGATGGGGAATGGGGTCTTTCATTGATTTTCTGTTCATCAGCCATACTGATCACTTGATGGTTTGTGTATGGCCTGATAAAAAAGTACTGTTCTAAATCCAGAGATGTAGATTTTCTTTGCTTTTTCCATTTTTCTTCTCCTTCAGCCTTTATAGATACAGTACAAAGGTGAATAAGTGGGATCACATGCAATCCAGATAATGTCTCAGTGTTAGAGACTGTGATATGAGTACATGGGTTGCAACTCATACTTAGGTTGTTCTTAATATATGACAGGCCACTAATGGCTCTAAAGATTAAATGGTGTCAACCCTGTTGGATTTTTTTGTTTGTTTGTTTTTTAAGCCAATTACCTGCAGTTCTTTAAGTTAAATGATAGTCTCCACACTATGGCAAATCATGTAATGCCTCCATGTGTATGAGATTTTCCATTTCTATGCTAAATGAAAGAATTACCATGAAAATGCAAGATCACAAATTAAGTTGTTTTACAAACAAACTGTCCAGCTATCTGAAAAAGAAAGAAATCACCTGGCACAGCCCCAAATCTGCAAAGACTTTAAGCTGCATTTACTACTTAAGGACACCATTCAGATATTTCATTTTTAGCGCATGTTTGTTAAAGCCTATGTTGTTACAGCATTGCATTTTTTTTTTCTTTCAGGTAAAGGAAAAAAAAAAGACTTATAACCTTAGACTGCTTGAATATTTTAGAGTCAGAAGAGTGACTTTAACCATCCTTGTGCTACTCCCTATTTCTTCTTTCACTGTGAATCCTATAACAAATTTCAAAGTCAACAAAGTTGTTGATCATAAATGAGGTAGAACACAATTCAGTTCTTCAGTTTCCTTCTGTCAGTTAAGGAACCTCTTTATAAAGATATTCAAGGTACAAGGATGACTAAGAATGTTGCTTTTTAGGATCTAAAACATAGCCAGATCCTTCACAGTATAAAGTTGCAAAAAATGCTATGACATTGAATAAATTTTTATAATAAATAATATTACTATATTAAAATCAATAACTATATTAATAGAAAATACCTTATGAATTCTCAGATAGAAGCAACATAGTGGACAGATCAATGACATCACTGAATTTTTTTTATCTAACTTTAGATCTCAAAGCAAACTAGGTAAATCATGTCCATCGCCTACAGTCAGTGAAGATAAAGGATATGTACTTGAAAGAAAAGTTAATACCATGTGTTATAGGCACCTGTATAGGGTGAGGGATAATGAATAACTTATTTCTGTATAATATTTTGGTCTGTTAACTGTAGAAAACTCAGACAGTCAACTTAAACCTTATAGCAATGTTTTTGATGGTTGCACTTTGGATAAATGAGCTGGCACCCTCTGACTGCAGGACTGCCTAGGCTGTGGTGCACAAGTAGTAGAGTGTTATTTTCAAGCTCGTAAGCCCTGCTGTATGCAGCTAAACTGTTGCTATACTGTCTGAATATATTGCTCAGGTCAACAGCATTCAGGTGGGGTGCTCCACTGAGCAGTGCTGTCATCGCCAAGTGTATCATAAGAGAGGATGTTAGTACAGTGAGGACAGTAATTTGACCAGATAGACCTGAACAACTGAAAGAACATCATTACAAAACAATAAAAAACAAACACCATGACGCTGCCCCCCCGCCCCCCCAAAAAAAACCAAACCAACAAACAAACACCAAATGCAAACAACAATGACAAAAAAAAAAACCCAAAAAACCCAAACCAAACACAACAGTATTTCTGATTGTAGGGAAAAATAAATTCTGCAGATAATTTTCCAGCCTGCTTGAAAGCTATTGCTTTGTTTTCTTTCAATCAAAGAGTGTTAAACAAGCAAAACTTTTTTTATTTTACCTTTTAAAAATGGTGTTCTTATATGAATCATAGAAGTTTTGTATTATAAAGTGGATCTTGGCAATATTTCTGTGAGGTACAGAAATTCTTACGTAACAACATTGCCATTAGAATATAGAGAAAGTGGACATGAGAAAATGCTATCTATAAGGCTGCAGAGCAATCTAACAATAGTTATATGTCTCAGGAACTAAGTTAGCTGCCTTCCAGTGAACATTATGCTGCCCTGGATAATAAACAAATTCCTCTTTATACTTAGCAGGCTATACTTTTGACAGCTAAACTTTCCTTGCAAAAAAATGCTCTCTCCTCCCTGCCTCCATCTCTCCCTTCCCCTCCCTCCCTTCCTTCCTTCCTTCCCTGTTTATCACTGAAACTGTTTTCTCTCAAAGTCTTTGCAAACGGTCTTCAACTATTTTCTTATTCCTGTATAATTTGTCCTAACAATTTTACAAGTCAATCTCAATGATTTCTGGCAAAACAAACAAAATAAACCTAGTCTTTCTCTTTTACCTAAAAAGAACGCTAAGATGAGCTGTAAAGCAGGGGATGAGAGGATGTATTTTATAATGGAAAGAGAAATCTATTCCTTTTTTAAGAGCCTTAGTATAGCACTATACAAATCTTATTAGTCTCAATTCAACTGTACTAAAAGCTTTTTTGGGGTGATGTAGAAAGGATTTAGAAGATTGGCACAAACGAAGTAAGTCACAACAGGTTTTGGACAAAGTGTACCCACAAAGACAAGCAAGCAGCTTGGTGGCTCCGAAACAACTACAAAATATATACAATGAATGTGAGACAGAAACTTTATCCACCATGACTGGATAAAGTTTTTTATATAACTCAGTCTAGATAACTAATTTAAACTGTCTAATATTCCTATGGATATAGTGGATAAGATGGTTCTAGAAAAACAGAAGCACTCTCTGAATAATTCTTGCAACAATTTCTTTTTCTAACCTCAATTAAAACAGAGTTGCATATGTCTTCTTCTTTAGGTGGCCTAAAAGGTGTTACTGTTGTAAGCAACAGCTATGAATATAAACTACAGACAATAGCCTATTTCATCTCATTTTAAAGAAGAACCAAACGCTGCTCATTAAATGTCAGGATGGGATGTATTCCCACATAAAGTGGTTCTATCTATCACTTCCCATTCAATTTGAAAACAGCACTGATGATGGGTCCTCAAGGTGTTTGCCAGGCCCTCAAAGTCAAGTTTCTCAAAAACATAACACATCATGACATATAATTTATGTAGGAAATGAGCTGAGGCATGATTTTGTTAATTTAATACCATCAGTGGAGTAAGTTTACCCACAGAAATAATCTTAAATATAATTAATGTATAAAACGATAAATAGTATTAATGTGAATCTGTTCTTCAAGTGTTAACATATTAAACAAAACATTGCTGTGGAAGTTACTCAATATTAATTCTAAATTTGCAAAACTATCAAGAGAGTTAGAAAATGAAGATTTAAAAAAAAATATTCAAAGGACCTACATGTGTTTCGTGTGTAAAATTAATTGCCATATTAAATTAGCAAAATTACATTAACATTAAGAGACCATTAGTATCATTCATAATATTTAACTTGAATCATATGTCATTTCTTTGACATATTGTATTATTAAAAAGGTTAGTTTTTCAAAACTAGTTATGGGTATAGATTATATGGAAGATACAATATACATAGAAAAGAAACTTAAATATAAATATTCTCAAATAATTTTTCTGTAAGGAATGAAACATTTTATCTAGAAAATTAATGCAGTTGGGATGAAACCTTGGAAAGAATAAGTTAGAATAGCATATAGTGATAGAAAATGAAGGAAAAGGAAAAACAATGGCATCAAGGCAATCTGGCACTGTTTTCCTTAGTCGTTCAGGTTATAACACACATTTTTAACTATATTCTTTAAACTAGGGTGTGGCAAATGAACCCAAAGTACTCTTAAGTGTATAGCTTAGTTTCAAGAGCTCAATCTTTGATTTTTCATTGACTTAAATATTTTCATTGTTCACATGAAGATATTTGCTTCCTTTTGAGACCTTATACATAGACTGTACAACCAGCCTGAGGTGTACTTTGCATCTGGATTATTGGTTTTAGACACACATACAAAAATATTTAACATTTATTCCAGTACAGATTTCTGTTAATATAAACTAGAGGCTATAAGGACCATGAGTTTAATCTTTACACAAGTGCTCTGTGACAGATGGATTGGCTGCATGGTCCCAGTTGTCCCCTGACATACCCCTAAGTGGCAATTAGTCTATGTCTTACACAGCCTCAGCTATTCTGCACTGACAATGATAAACAATAATAAAAGCTCTACTGGGTTCAGTGGAACCATATCAGCTGAAACTGTGATGCTGTGTTCCCAAATAATTAATATAGTGATAACTGCCAACCAAAACAAAACCACACATTTCAAAATTATCTTAAGGTTTTTATGGAAACAGTACACTGACTTAAAAATAGTAGGCACTCAAACATCACCGGTTTCTTCATGTTTACACATATGCAAATATGTTCAATGTGTTGAGGAGACTGAGGTGAAATATTTTCTCCTCTTCCCAGCCTACTCACATGTACACAAACATCTTTAAAGACTTTACGCTTCAGTCCTGTCACCCTCCTGGATACAGCTCTGACTGTCAGAACAGGAATTCCAGGAAGCAGTATCAAATGCTTGCCTAGGATCACACATCTTGCAAAGAATGGTAAACCTCTCTCTTGAGCCATTGCACATTGTTGAGTTTTTTTTACTTTAAATCTACTCCTTCCACATGTTTCTCTGACAGACTTAGGTACTATTCTCTGATTACTGGTCACTAATACTATTAAGTATTTCAGAAGTGCACAAAGCTTAAATAAATTTTCAAAAACCAAAGGATGATCTCTATCTTCCCCAAAATATACAAGTATATCCACAGAGTTAAGCTTTACATTGAGGGTTGCTTGAAAATCGTGCCTTTTCTTGTAAGCCTGCTACTGGCTATGAAAAATGGACCCCAGAACAGCATCTCTTATTCAGCTTTTCAATTAGAAAATATATTAATGGACATCAGTTATTTGACATAGCTCTTCAGCCTTTTCTCAGTGAAGTCACAAATACTGCAAGTATAAGGACAGTGGTTGCCACAACTAGTTTCTTCTGATGTGACTGCATTCAATAAATAGAATATGCTATGTCTGGGTCATCTTTGATGATCTTGTTAAAAAAAAAACACAACAAAACAAACAAAAATCAGAAAACTAAAACCCCAAAAACCCAATAACAACATTATTTTAAGATAGGAAAAGATTGGGCATTGCATCACCTGAGATGAACCCGCACCCAAAAAAGGAATGGTAACCTAATGATCTGCAGTTAGCTCTTGACAATAGTGGAAAGATAGTGACAGCTCATCATATTGCAGTTTAGCTTCTCAGCCTCCTCCTTCTCCATGTCCTCATTTTGTTTCCTTAACAACTATGAGAAATTAAGAACCTTATCAAACCTCCTCTTTCACAGATGTTCTGGAGCAAGGCCACTGTTGGTCATCTCCTTACTTTAACCCTAAAGGTTTACATTCATTTTGCTATGCATGCAGCCTCACATGTTCTATGCATTTGGGAAAGGGAAACTGTTCCACAGTGATCTCTGTCCTGAAATAGCTGGTGTGTTTCTGGTACCCAGAATCGTACCTCAGAGACAATTCAGTATCTCTCTACTAGAAATCTGTTCTCTCCTTACTTGGAGTCCCCTCTTTTGGCAGGACAAAAGTACCACTGTTAATTTGGAGTGGCAAGCAGCACACATTCAACAAAATTAATATGTATGTCCCATCACATACAAAGTCTTATTTCCAGGTAATTCCAAGGGCAGGGACAACGTTGTTTGGGTTTTATCATGCATTTTTCTTTCTGAAACATCTGTCCTTAAATTCATCCCTTTTCAAGTTATGTTGTGCATGACAAGTTAAAAATAGCAAAATGTTAACTCAAGTAAAAGAACTAAAACCTATAAAAAAGAATCTTAGATGTTTTTCTTCAAACACCTGGAGTTATTCAGATGAAATTGCACCCTACTCCAACACATGAATTTTGAACTATCTTCCAATATTTGGGTCAATGATTTAGAAAGCTTTTTTTTTTTTTTTTTTTTTTTTCTTTCTTACATGTACAATAGTCCTCCCTTATTGTGATTGAATTTTCTCTGAAGTACCTTTAGGCATTAAGTAAGCCAAGTGCAGTTGGTGAATTGGAATGAAGTCATTGACTAGAGTCAATTGCCTGTACACAATTATCATCTAAATTACTTTGTAAAACTATTTTACATGTTTCCTGCTTAAAAGCACAATTGCTTCTTTATTCCTGACCTTTCTTCTATTACTTTGAATATCTTTTCAGTTGATTGACAACAGGTTTTTTAGCTAGTGACTTTGTTCAGAGTCAGCTTGGCCATTTAATCCTTCTGTTTTCTCCCTACTTGGATTCTGAAGAAACAAGATTTCTAAAGACCTCCCAGCTCATTAACCTTTCACCCTTTCTTAGGGACAAACCACCTCATAAAATACAACTCCCATATCTTTAAAATACAATGGAATCAGAGTGATTTCTTTTGCATAATAATATCAATAATAAAAAAATAACAATAATTATTTGTTGTAGGGTGTCACCGATGAGATGACCATATGACATATTCTGATTTTCATGCCAACTATATCAATTGACAGTCCATCCCATTTCCTTCTTATTCTAACAATGTCTTGCAGAGTAGTTGAAATTTTCCTCGTTTTTTTCTCCATACACTTACAAGCAACTGTTGTGTTTCCCCATTAAATTTTGATTGCACAAAACTCAAGTTTTCTATCTCTTCCAGATAAAATATACTGTTCATTCCTCAACACTTTATTAGTTTTTCTCTATAGATGCTCAGTTTTGAATGAGTTTTTCCTTGCTGGAAACATGCAAAGTATTGTGTTCTGGGTCTTATCACTGCCTTTTAATGATTTTTTTTTCCTCTGATTTTTTTTTCCTTTTTAAAATACATTGACAAGGGAGTCATAACAACCATTTATAAACACTTAACTTTTGTCCTCCCAGAGAATAGCTTTCATGATATTTCTCCAAAGTAAAACCACACTAATTGTGGGCTACATCCAGATTCACATAATGTTTTCCTTATTTTTTTTTCTTGGTTACTGTCTGGTATAAGTAGGCTGGTCTAAGTATGGATTAAAAAATCTGTTTAGTTTTCACTCTAGAAAGACCATTCATTTCAAACTTCTTCCTAAGGTGTTTGGAGAACTCTGCACTTCCTAACTGAGACAAAGATCCAAACTAAATCCACTGATCCAAAAATCAGTTTTATGGAGAAACACATTGAGGAGAGGAGTCAAAGATGGGAAGAGCCTATTAGGACATCCTCCAGCCATTACATTCAAGCATACACTCACTTGAGGAAAAGGTCTGGAGCAGAATATTGCACAACATGGATTTATAAAGTTCCTATGTAACAGTAAATAGGAAGGATTAAAATTTAAAACTGATAAAAGGATATACTTTGTTGCACATGCATAATAACCTAGAGAGCTCATTGCCACAGAAATATCACTGAGGCCTGAAAGATTATCAGAATTTTAAAAAGGATTAAACATTTACATGGATAATGAGAGCATTCACATTTACATGATATTAGATTTATTCCTTAAAAAAAGAAGAAAAATAATAATAAGAAGAAGTTATGAACTATTTATTTCAGGACTTAAAACAACAGGTAACCGTCAGGAATAGGAAGGAATTTTCCCCTCAGGAAAGTTACTGCATAATTGTTCATTCCAGCGTCTTTATAAGCATGTGGCTTTAGTCACTGATAGCGGCAAGATGCTGGATTGCACACAAATATTGCTCGATCAAGAACAGCAATTACCAGGCTCCTATTGACTTATGTTAATGACTGCACTGTTACTACGGTGGAAAAAGAAATGTTTTGCCATTCAAGCTTGTTCATGGGGAGACAAAGGTGGCACACAGACATAGAAATGTTTTATAAGGAATTCCTGCTTCTTTTGAAGCAAGGAATGCTTCTAGATAGATGTTTCACAGATTATTTAATGAGTGGCATAGAAATAAAATTATTGGCATGAACAAGTTAATGACCAATTAAGTACAAAAACAAAACTAAATTACTTGCATTGGTACCTAATTTAAAACTGTGATTGTAATCCAGGTAATGGAGCTCTGCTGGAAGTGTTCTTAGCACTCCCCTAACAAAAAAGTCATTACTGACTGGCCTGCTGCTTCATATAATTGCTGTGATAAGCCACAGCAAATATAATTGGCTTTTGCTGAAAAAAATATTTCATCATAAAGCAAGAACAACTGTTTTACTTTGATTTATGTATTTATAGGAACTTAAGAAAGTTCATTAACACATTTAGCTTCTAGATACTTTTACTAAACCAGAAAGTGCAATGAAAAGATCTTAAAGGATCTTTAAGAAACACACACTTCCTTAAACTGTTCCTTTTCAATACTGAAATGACTCAAATAAGCATATTTGGTCTGTTAAAACCAAAAAGGACTTCAGATTCATTTCTATGCTCTTTTGGAAAGTTTTTCTATTACAGTACAGCCTGAGAAGTTTGCTAGTCCCAAACAGATTCTGATGAATTTTGTGTATTTCCTGTGCTTTCATGGATGTTCAGTATCATGCTCTGTTCCCTTTTTTGGCTAGCTCAAATGAGTGATAGTTTGCAGTAGTGATAGATAAATATCTTAAAAATGCAGAGTGTGAATATTCAATGGAAAACCATAAACCCACAGAATTTTATTCTCTTAAGACCCCCAACTCCCATTCTTCCAATGCTTGTTCTAATGAATAAGTTTATCAGTGGGAGCTTTCCTAGAAAAACTCATATGTAATTGACTATTAAGCATAATCATGACAAGCTCATTTTAAAAAACGCGTACACTGAAAACCTAATTATAAAGAGCAGCAGTCAGCCAGTCATGAAATAAAACATCAAATCATATAACACGTGACTTGTGTGTCCAATCAAACCTAATCAAAGCCATTTAAAAAGTCAGTGCTGGCTACTAAAATGTGCAATTTAGATAGACATTTTTATGTATTCCTATTCATTTGGCATATACAAACAGATAATGCATATGCTCCTTGCCATTCCGATGGAAAATTGTATAAACTAGTTCAAGTATTTGGATCTCAGAGCCTCAACATTTCAATTAACTAACTAAATAAGTACATACTTAAATAACTAAAGAAACCAAACACCTATATGTTGTTTGGGGTAATTAATTAAAATCTCCTTTTCAGTAACTGGCACTCATTATACTAGCCTTTATTAACTTGGGTCTGGTTTTACTGCTCATAGGAACAAATCTACAGCATAAATTGAAGCAAGTAAAACTGATAAATTACAAAAAGAGACATAGAACATGGTGGGGTTTTTAGGCTGGTTGACACATTTATTGCAAACTTCATGCATTTTGACAAGGAAATGACTGCATTTTTATTAATTTTAAAAGTAATTTTCTATTGCTTATTTTTTTTACCTAAAAGACTTTTAAAAGTCACTTTTCCTAATCATTATTTAAACACTGTATTATTATTTTGAAGCAATTACTCAGAAATCTTGGAAGTATTTTTTGTAGATTATAGTTGTCAATGCCAGCTAAGGCTTTTGATCAAATTTTATAGAATCATTTATTAGGAACTCATAAAATTCTTCATAGTAAACTGAAAAGTACATCTGGCCTAGTAATTCAGCCCAGTCCTGCAAACCTTTTGGAGCATGCTGACCTTTGGGTACCGAAAGAAGTTCGATTGACACAAATGGATTTTGGATCAAACCATAAAAAGAGCAACTGTTCAAAACAGCACCTCTCATCACCAGAGAACTGCATCTGTTCACTTCCTATATCATCAGCACAGAGAGCCAAGCATCCATAAAGGTTACAAAGTCACTGTGAAGAAATTCAGGAGTCACTGATACTGCCTTATAATTGGTGTGTCTTTGGAAACATATAAATCATTCATTTAGTTAAAAAGTGGTCTGATCTAGTGCTTCATCCCATGTATAATATGCTAGTGCTAGTACTATTTGATATTTATCTTCTTTTATTGACAAAGAAAAAGCAGAAGACAGGGAATTAGAAGTCTGGTTATTTTAAGTCAAAATTATTGAAGTTGGTCTCCTCTACTAAACAATAAAGATACAATGTAGGAAAACATGTCCTATTCCCATTGGAAATAATATAGGAATTTTTATGTTAGAACATCTGTGTTTGAAATGCCAGCTTTTCTTACTACGGATACGATTTCCTTAGAAACTATAACATTTTCATAATGCAAACAATTGCTTTTCCACTGAACTATTGTACTGGATTTGGTTCAGGTGGAGTCAGCTTTTTCACAGCACCCCATCTGATGCTGTGTCTTGGATTTGTGACTAAACCAGTGTTGATAACAGACTAGGGTTTTGGCTGTTGCTGAGTAGTGCTTGCAGTGTCAGGGTGTGTTGGGCAGCCCTTGAGTGGCTGCCAGGTGCCCACCAAGCTGCTTTATCAGTCCCTCTGCAATGAAAACACAGGGGAGAAAAATACAACAAAAAACTTATCAACTGGGACAAGCACTAGGGAATCACTCAGTAATTACCATCAGAGGCAAAACAGACTCAACTTGGGGAAATTAATTTCATTTATTACCAATCAAATTAGTGTAAGGTAATGAGAAATAAAAGCAAATCCTGAAACTTACTTCCATCCCTCCCTTCTTCCTGGGCTCAACTTCCCTCCTAAGAAAATGGATGGAGACATAGCCAGGAAAGCTGACCCACGTTGGTGGAAGGGACATTCCATACCATATAATGTCATGTTCAGTAATAAAAACTGGGGTAGACAAAGAAGGTGGTGAAGGTTTTGTCTTCCATGGTGGCTGTGGGTCCAATACTGGCTGGGCATTGGCCTGCTTGTGGGAGGTAGTGAATCACTCCCTTTGCCTTCCCCCCCCCCCCCCCCCCCCCCCCCCCCCCCCCCCCCTTCTTTCACTTATTATTATCAGCCAATAACTATCTTGACCCATTAGTTTTAGCACTCTCTCATTCTCTCTCTTATCTCATTAGGGGAAAGGGGCAGGGAAGGAGTGAGCATTTGTGTGAGTGCTTAGCTGCTAGCTGCGGTCAACCCACCATAGCTATGTAATTGATAGTGTCAAAGTTATTTTATAAAGTTTTATTCCATAAAAACTCAAGCCTAAATGAACTGAAGTGGTCTGAAGTTATAAAGAAGAACATGTATCTCAGGTATCTCAGTAGGCTGATACCTGGTGTGTTACATGATGATATCTAATAGACTATGATATCTGCAGAACTGGGAGAGCACTGTCTGAAAGCACCCTGCATGACAAGCAGAAAGTTCTCCTCAACCTGTGGTCTCAGCTAGTAGAACTCGCATGTTTAAGAAGTAGGTACTGCAGTTTTCTAAACATTCAACAAACATGATGTGAACAGACAATCTCAGTGTATTTCTCTGTCTATTTTGAATCAGAACCACAGAACTTATTTGTTCCTTAACCTATTCACCTGACTCTGTGTAACCTATTTAGACATAGAATTGTCACTCAGGAGTAGTGACACAGCTGGAATTTTGATCACTGCTGTATGTTACCTATAAACAAACTTCACCAAAAATCTGTATCAACCAAAAGAGCCTAACCTTTACTGTGTTGCTCAAGTTTTTAAAATAAGTTGAACTATGAGTTTGTTTCTGTGTAATATTCCAAATATACAAATCCACCTAGAAATTATCTTCTCAGTTTGACGCTTCATTTAGGTGCTCAATATGTTGACCCACTCAAATCTGTGGTCTCTAGAAATTTTTTCATGGACATCAATTCTTTCTCCTAATGTTACCCACTGCCCAGAAGCTACTACTGCCTTTAAAAAACATCTTATGGAGGAAAAAAAAAAAAAAAAAAAAAAAAAAAAGAGAGAGAAAGAAGAGAAGAGAATTCTGTCTATGTAAAGTCTGCATAACAGAAGTGCTCTGTCACTTAGTATTGTTGTCCAGGTTCAGAGAAATTTAGGAACTCATTGACCTCAATTCTTTGTTACAGTGTTTCTCGGTCTCTAGAGTGTTGTTTATTCTCTGCTCCATTAGAAATTAAAATAATTTAAGACTGTTCCTGACCCAGCTTTTTGAGAGTTTTATTGGGACAATGATGCATGAGAGAATTACAACAGAATGGAATGAGGAGCAGGGATTGTAGCATAAGAATAAGTCACTGGGGGTGGACACACTAAGAATTAGTAGATACCCCTCTAACAGATGCCTACATTTCAGGACAAGTTTGTAGGATATTTCTCTTTTCTGTTAGTATGGCATAAATCTTAAACCACTGTAAAGATGTTTTTTTCTCCTCAGCTTTCATTCCAGACAAAATCTATCCGGCTTTTTCAAAGAAGTCAGAGCAAACTGACACAAAAATCCTCTTTTTGGTACCTTCAAAAATAGGCTTCCCTCCACACCCCTGCCTTCTTATCTTCTATCCTCTCTGGTCACAGGTTTAAAACATCAGGCTCAGTGATACTGAATGACTTTGTCTTTCTCTCTCTCTTTCCAGACTTTTAAGAAATCAATGTCTTATTTTCCCTGAATACAAATTTGGTATCACAAAGCTTTTTACTAAGACTGACAAAGTTCTGCATATTGCTCCACAACTGGAGCTTCCACAATGGTTGCCTGAAACATTTGCAGTTTATTTATCTTTTCTTCTGCATTGTATAAGGGCCTTGTATTGTTTCAGTATCCATGAATTCAGAATTCCCCATTGTCCTCCTCAACCCCTGCAGAGCACACACAGAGTCTGTGGAATGTTCAACCTCTCTTTTTAAAGTCATTTGAGGGGAAGCAATTTTTCTTTCCCATTTTGCACCTCCAAACTTCCAGAATCAAAGTATTTCATCATCAAAAATTCCAAGGCTCTGCCTCTTTCTATGAATAGATTGAAACTGGATGGGCTTTTGGCAGACTGTTTGTTTAGCTTCTTCTGTTACTTTATTTCCCATTATAAAGTACTGTGAGATATCCTGTATGAATAGGAAGGTATAAATATTGCTGCTATTCTTGAACCAATATTAAGGTCCATGAATGTCAAGCCATAGCAACACATGGAGCTTTCACAGTTCAGTACCCAGAGTCACATTTTTGTAGGGTAGAGTTCTAAATGATGCAGAGTTACTAGCTCCCTGAAAAGTGACTGGTTGCCAAAAAAAGCCCTCATATTATAGAAACAGGTCATGAAATATTTTCCAGTTTTTAAACTTATCTAGTGATGAAATAGTGATATTTGATTTAATAAGTTTTAGCCATGTAAAAATCAGCTGTCCTTTTTTAAAGAACGTTCTCATGGCATTGACAGTGCATTATTTTTTGCTTTTACTATTTTTGCCAGTTTAAATAATACAAAGACCATACTACCTAAGCAAAGAAGGGCAAAATTAAAGAATTAGCTATATCTCTTTCCTCTGCATTCTTTTTCAAAAAGTAATGTATTTTTGTGCTACTGGCACAATCCTTTCTACTAAACAAGCTTTTGTATTCACTTATATGTTCCTTGGATCTGTCAACTCTTCTAAAATGTGGGTAGATAGATTAGTTACAATGCAACTGTAAGAACATAAATCTCAGATTTTCAATATCTTCTACAAAATATAAATTTATAACCCCTACTTTGTACAAAACCCCACCTTTCTGACCAATCAAAAATACCCAAGTAAAATATTGGCACATATATATTGGAAATGGGTTTGTGAAAAAAAAAAAAAATAATTTCCACTGTCCTTTTGACTGTACATGTCTGCAATATACATGGACTAGTACCAGAACATCATAATTTCATGGACATTTTTGACCTTTCCCGCTACAGTTTTCTTTACAATAAGTTAAGGTTCTGAAAAGATAGTGGATTAATGATTACTTCTCCAGCATTAGGAAATTCTCCTGTGGTATTGCTGAACACCATGTAGAAGCCTACTGTATTTGCACCTCTTGTGTTCCAATTACTCCAGTTAGATGATTAGTTCCATGGGAAAAAATCATATTAAACAGTCTGGTTGCTGCTCTGAGCCATGTCTAACCTGATGATGTTGAGACAGCTTTATATACAAAAAATCTGCAAGTATAAATGCTGCAATGGAGAAAATGTTCTGAATTGTAACAATAATCTTTATAAGATTACAATAGCGCCAACGAACTGAGTAGAAAAACTACAGCAATACAACAGCCAGAATATAGAATGTCTGTGTAGTAAGTATGGTTTGCTTGTCTATTTTTTTTTTTCCTAAAAAAATCAACCAACAAACAATCAAAAACAAAAAGGAAGAGGAAAAGTAGATGTAAGATGTAGCAAGGCAGTGGATGTGAAGGATTGCATAATTTATAGGTAAATTAAAAGCAATTTAGATAATAACATATAATCCATGAAAATGCATAATATTGAGTTAATTGAATTTGTTTGTTATAAGTTTTTCCCTGACTTTACTGTAACAAACTTCATAAAATCAAATGAGAATTTAAACTGCTGCTCCAAACATGAGCTGAAACATTGTTTTTTAGAGAAACTGTCTTTTAAGGTATTAAGATCACTTAATGAAATTCAGATTCATAGCTTACTGCAGTGACTGAGGCATTTTCCCCCTGATTTTTGGGGTCCACTTTATAGGTTATTAGCCATCTAGGTGATTCTCTACACCTGGAACATTATCTAATAATTTCAGTTTGTGTCAGGTTACACTATGAATACTACAGTAAATGGTGTTATTTTAAGTTCTTTTTGCTATGATATAAATGTTCAAAGGGTTAAACTGTACAAAGTGTAATACAGTGCAAAATCATTCTTTATGTCTTTAAACCTTCTAAAGAAGTCCATTATTATATTTATTAAGTTATGAACACAAGTATTGCCTTACATATATTCATCTTCCTATACTATCGAATTTTTTGAAAAGGCTGCATACTCCTCTCGTACGTGTATCAGCTTTTCTATAAATCTTTAAGTAAAGCTCTAGCAAATACATCCTCACAGTCTATTCCAGGGGTCCTCAAACTACGGCCTGTGCCTGGATATGGCCCCCCAGGGTCCTCAGTCTGGCCCCCCGTATTTACAGAAACCCACACACACACACCCGCCAGGGGCTGGTGGGGGGAAACCAAGCAGCCGCAGATGACTGCCTGCCACTGCATCCGCACGCTGGCCCCCTGTTTAAAAAGTTTGAGGACCCCTGGTCTATTCCAACCACTTGTTAAACTTAAGCTTGATGGGATAATCATTGATGTTACTTCCACCAGTCATCCTTGAAGACTATTTGGTCAGTCAACTGAAATTGATTAAAAGATGTGGGCCTTAACACACAGTTGGTGCCTACTTCTGTAAGAATATACCTTTTTTATGCAGAAATATCAAAGAAAACCATTTATTTCCACCAGAAATATTATTTTTTTTGAACTGGACAACCAAACCTTTCATCTGAAAGGTTGAGATTAGCAGGCAGTAATACATTTTTATATCCAGTGAATTGATTTGACAGTTTAGGGGAACTATTTTTGAACTGATGGGTGAAGGTTGGAAACATTTTTACCTTTCATACAGAAGTCAGGACTATATGCATTTGGATGTCATCTTCACTGGTGTCATCCATAGGTGCTTTTAACTCTAATTTAAACAACTAAGTCTGAATAAACTTTCCTTTCTCTTACTGCAAGCAAGCAATTATCTTGAGAGTTGATCCTTCCCACTTTAAGATTGATTTTTGAGATAAGGTAGATAAATCACTCCCCAGATGTGCCTATTTCTCATTATTGACTACAAGGACAAGTGATTGCCTCAGACTTAGAAGTCTGATTTTCAGATACAGTAAGTCAGTTGAAATGAATTCTACCCAAAGGAAAGAAATTTAGATTTGTGATTCCAGAAACCTAACCAACTCATTCTTGTGTGACAAAATTATTGTCTTACATCTTGTAGGTACCTCTCTTAACTCTTGTAGAAATGTTGTACTTCTACACATTCATTAGGCCAATGTCAAAGCTAGACCAGGCTAAAAACATTTGAGTTTCGAACAGTGGGACACTGTTGGACACAAACACATCATTCCATCTCTGCATGTGATACTACCATAGAAAATTCAAGCATTTTTTCTCCCTGTATGATTTGTCTTTTCCTTCTTCATAATAGATGGTTCCTTTTAAGTGTATTTAGGGTGAGGTTCTAAAACTCAGCATATCTTTGTAGTTTTTAAAGAAAGAAGAGGACTGTAATCTGTTCAAAGGAGATCTTTTCCCATTCTGATTTTTACGGTTTCTCTTTTGGCATTATGGAAATGTAACACACTGAAAAGTCTGTCTTTCTACCACAATAAAGGGAATTTTTAATATTTACATTTTAAGTTATGTCAAGGGTTCCCAGAGTAAAAGAATGGATTTCAAATTTAAGTAAATTAATTAAAATTCCTTAGGAAAATGATCCACATTTCCCCAGAGAGATATTTTTGTATTTTTAATACAAAACCATCCTGCAATTTTAAAATAAGAAACTCCAGCTTGATGGTAATTTAAAAATTAATAGTGTATTTTGAGAGTAAGTACTTTACTGAAACAATGTTCAGTAGCAAAATACATGACTAGGTTTGTCATGTGTTAATGTGTAAAATCCTCACCTGGGACACATTTTCTCATCATTAAAGGAGAAATTAACAAGTCAGTAATTGGCACTCTGAACTTCATTAGTGTATAGCTCACTGGCAATCTACCTCAGTATCTCCAGGTCAGGAGACAGCCACTGTAGAACAATACCCACTTTTTATGAGGGTTTTAAGTGAATGTATATGCATCTTTGCAATAACATTCACCTCTCTACTTGCATGCATAAGATTGGCTCCCAAGACCATTTTCATCTGGTCACGGAGTACAAATCTGTCTTTTGTAGAGGTAGAAAATGAAAATTACTATATTGGAGAAACTCCCAGGAGAAATACTGCATAATTTTTGTGCTCAAACTAATGCAAAGAACCAAGAAGTTGCAGAATGGCAGAGATACAGAGGGGCAGGGCAAGAAAAAAAGAAGAAAAAAAGAGAAAGAAAGAAAGAGAAAAAGGGTGAAAATTAAAGAGAGGATGGAAGAGAAAGAGGAAGAGAGAAGAAAAAAAAGAAGGGAAGAGAGAAAGAAAGAGGAAGGACAAAAAGAAGATAAAGGAAGGATGAAAGACAGAAAGAAAGAAAAAGACATTGAAAGAGGTTGAGGATGAAGTCAAGGAAGAGGAAGAAGAGGAAGAGAATAACAAAGATAAAGAAAAGCAGGTTATACAGTGTTTTGTGTTTAGGTTACAAGTTGAATAGTTTTCCTTTTGCTGATTCTCATGAAAGAAGATTTTAAATATCATATTATTTAATTATGTTATTTGGATTCAAACAAGCAGGCTTTTTTCTTGCTTAATTTATTTCTATTTGTGAAGTCCATCACAAGTAAACTGTTGATTAATTGAATACATATTCTACAGTGAATTAAAAAAAATTTGTCATTACTGTGTGATGAAATTCAGTACAACAGGATTTTATTTGTGACAATTCAAGGAAGTTTTGAGGGGTGGCTGCTTTTAGTTTGTTTATGTGGGTCTTTTTTGCTCTCTGATCATGGGTTTGTCCATATTTCTTTAGTGTAATTCTTATTTGAGTAGAAATCTTATACTGAACAAGGACAGGGAAGTTAATTTTCTAATTTCTTAATAAAGACGTAATTCTCAGAAGACCAACATATCCATATATATTACTGAAATCAAATAGCAGGTAAGGCCCAGTGAGAAGTGTAAGTTTTGTCTCATGATAGTTTATAATAAAAGGTGTAAATAATTATAATTGTTTCAGAAGAGAAAAAGAGAGAAAGATCTGTCGCTGAAAACAGTCTGCAGAAAAATACAACTACAAACTCCTCCATTAAGACTGGCTATGTTAATAAATAAGATAGTCTAGGGACTCTTTGGACCTCAGGCTAATTGGCCCAGCATAGCAGTTTTCTTTACAGCTAAGATCTTTTACCCTCTTAAATAGACCAGCTGTGTTCAAACTCCTCTTGAGAGTGATCCTTGGCTCAGGCTTTGTCTGGGAGAAAGTTTGCTGGTCTTAATGATGACATCCTAGGAACTATGCTAGCAGTCTTGCAGTATGTATGACTACATGCCACGGCTTAGGCCCATGCCATGTCCTATTAGATTAACTGTTACGGAAGTATCTCAAAATCACAAATTGCTTGGCTCAAAATACTTGGGTCACATTACTACCCACAGCAATACCTAACAAGGCTGAATTGTGCAGGTCTAGATGTATGTAAGTTTGGATCATGACAGAGCTGACAAGTCTGTTAGGGCACTTACATAGAAATCTATTTGTCTATATTAAATTTAGAAGTGCATTCATCCTATTTCTTTATGCAGACAGGGCAGTGTACACATACCTGGGCTAAATCAAGTACTGAAGTCCAAGTTTGTTTAAATCCTAAAACAACTTTTCCTCTAAATTTCGTGCCTCAAAGTGACTGAAGTAAATAGGACAAATCTGATACCTGGCAGCCTTTTTTCTTCCTCAATATTCCATGAATCAACTGTTAAGTTATTCATAGTTCTACTTCAAAAAAACACATTCAATAAATAGTGTAAAAGAAGAAAAAATCCCAATGTAATTGTATATGTTACCTTGTAATTACCTCAGTGTAGATTCCACTCCATTAAATCTCTTCATATGATTCAGAAATTCTCATTTCTTGAAACTAATCAGGGTGGAACTTTGACACTAATGAAGACACCTGTTTTGCTTCAGTAAAATTTTCCTAGACAGTGCCTAGAAAGGAACAAAACAGATTTTAGTCTTCTAAAAAATTTCTTTTAATGAGAAATATAATAAAATATTCAGCTTCTTCAGAAGCAGGTTTTAGAAGCTGACAAAGGTATCTATAGCAGTGATGGAAGATTAATTCAGCAGAAACAAAAGATGCAATAAATTCAAAGACTGAGAACAGAAGTTAAGAAAATCACACAAGAGTTCCAGTGCCAGGTTTTTAGCAGTGATATAAATAACACATTTATAATATTTAGTAATAACGTGCAAAGGAATTCAGGAAAACCCTCTCTGTTGGAAATGTAGTATTTTCAAAAGCTTATGTTGTAACATCAGTTTCTCTGGATAAGGCCATAGCAGCTGGCATGGCTTGGGCCAGGTTGATTATAGTGTTAGCAAATCAACATTAGTTAAAACTTTAGGAAAAGGAAGTAGCCTAGTTTTAAGAATGAAAAAGCACCTCCAGCATGCACCACCCATCAGTCACTGAGAAAGCTGAAAGCACATGGAAAACCTTCGGGGGGTGGGGTGGGGTGTTGGATTTTGAGCACTAGTGATGGTAACAGCCAGGTGTTAAAAAGTAAAATAATTTGAACAGGTTGATCAGGAATCATGTTTTCTCTACCTAACCCTACCAATGATGATATTCAGGTAGAGAATGGAGCAAGAGACCTTGAGACCCCATGGCTCAGCTCCAGGACCACACACTGCATGGCATGGACCTCAATGCCGACCTGCCCAACCTTCCTTCCTGATTGTGCCATACCTCTCACAGGACAGAGAACTCCTGAAAGTGTGCATTTATCTATGGTTAACATGTCTTGGTATCCAAGTGTTTGCACTGTCCATTGGCATCAGAAGAGAGATAATGATTACATAAATCACAGATAGATGTGGGAAGGGGAGAAAGAAAGAGGACATCTTGTCCCTGGATAGGAGGATGAATAGTACCTCTGAACATCTGGTCCAAATGCATGCCTCTGTTGGAAAAGGAGGATAGAAAATCCTGGGCTGTTGCGAAACCAACTTCAGGAAAGTTTTAACCTGTATAAGGGGAGCAGGGGAAACTGTGTAACCTTAGTGTGGTGTTGTACCTTTGCATACAAGATATTAGTCTAAAAAGTACAGAAACTCTAGGAACAGAAGGATGATCCAGCAAACAAAGCAGGTACATTAGACAAAACTAATGACTTGTTGAAAAGAAAATCTGAGAAATTCCCACCAAGACTGTGATATAGAGAAGAAAAATGCACAGAGAGCAGTGGTGGAGCCAGCTTGCCCCAAAGTGGAAGTGGATCCCAAGGAAAAAGGGCTGTGTTCTCAATCTCTAAGGTAACTTCAGCCATGTGCTTTTGATTGGGACCTGAAACATTGGGATGTGGACATATGGTCTTCCTTTTTCTCCTCCTCCTCCAAGGACAAGGGGGTTTATTGGCTCTATGGAATGGGTCAGTCCCCATCACAGTCATTAAACAGCAAAAGTAGGAGTGGCTCAGATGTTTTTGCACCAGGGGCTGGCTGAAGCATGTGACCAGGGGAATGGGACAAGGTGCTCAGGATGCTGCAATGTAGCCCAAGTAACCACAGTGGCATGTCACCACCCACCCTTGCACCCTAGCAGGATTGTGAGAGCTGGGAGTGATCACATGGTTGCTGCAGTGCAGGGAAGTCCTGTAATTTGTAAAGCTGCATACATCAATGATTAAATGCTCTGGTATCCAAGTCTGTTTAGTCTCCACACTGTCATTTGGTCTTGAACTGTGACAGAGGTGGCAGGGGTTTATGTCTCCCCCTGTCAGCAGTGCTCTGTGATGCTGCAGAAAAGCGGAGCCATAAAGCTCTTATCACTGTACACTTTCATTCATTAATAACATTTTTTGCTCTAGTTGCATATAAACCCCAAATCATTATGTTAATGCCACGACTGCTTTATCTGAAGAGTTGGTGAAGCTGAATGGCCATTTTAGTCTCTTCCACGCTTTGGTCAAAACTGATTCCAGTGCATTGAACTTTCTCAGGTAAGCATCAGGCTTGAATTGGGATCTTTACAAAGGCAAATGTCAAAAATAAAACTCTCAAAGCACTATGCAAAAAAATCTAATATCTGGAACCACACAGCTTGAACTAGACATCCGTCATTTGCCTGAAGTCAGACAAGGCGAATCCATCACAGTATTCCTTGCTTAGATGCTTCAGTTGATTGCCTAAATTAAGCAAGTGGAAGGAACCTAAAACTTGATATCAATGAACCTCTTCATTTCAAAAAAGTTATTTTCAATAACCTAGTGATAACAAAAGGTTATTCTCTCATCACAGAGCTTTCCTCTTCCTATGTCTCTATTGTGAATTTAGAACAGAAACAACCATACAACTGCAAGAAGAAATTCCAAAGAGTTCTTCGGAATGCAGAGTTGAGATTGGACTGTGGGTTGGACCCAAATGTGTGGGGCCCATGGCTGGGCAGGAAAAGGCTGTGGTGGAGCTGGAGACTGGAATGCCTACAGAGCATCACTGAGGAAGGGACTCATGGGCCTGGGCTGAGCTGAAATGGGGCTCCTTGACCAATGGGCAGAGGTTTATGGGACACCTGGCTGGGGGACATGACTAGTCAGCACTAGTGAGGCCCATTAGAACATTCAGGCAGGACCGTGACAATTTTCATTGATTAAAGTTATACTTGCAGAGCAAATATGCAATTTCAGGCATGGAGAGGAACCTTAAACTAAGTTTCAGGGTGTGATCTTCATTGCACTGATTTTGTCTTACGCTTGTGTTTTCCCAAATGTATGTCATCATCTCAGACTGGAATAGTTCAATAAAAGAACTTACATGTGTGACATTTTGTCTTTTGATACAGCTGTCTGAAAGTCCTTGTAAACTTCCAACTCAAAGCTTCAATGTGGAGGCAGAGTAATTAACAGCTTCATCTGTAGCAGATTTCTTTTTTTTTTTTTTTTTTTTTTTGTGAGAATGGCAATGTGGTAAGTACTGGAAGAGTTATTTTTTTCTGTTGTTGCTGCTTTTATTTTTTATTTTTTTCCATAGCACTTCATTTGTTGACATTCATGTTCCTGCTAAAGCTTCGGCAGAACTCAGAAGCATTCTTTGTACTGCCAAAGCTGTCAAAGGAAGGTTAACACTTCAGTGGAAACAGCAGAAACATGGACAATGTAGAGATGAATTTCACAACACTGAAACAGTTAAACACTGATCGTAACAGCACGCCAATATAAAGTATAAATAGCTCACAGATTTGTGCTGAGTGCCTACTTATTAAGGAAGTCTGTCAGTAGTGGTAAGGATATTTGTGCCCACAGAACCTCTACTTTCCAATTTAATTCTATTGATTAATAGGTTTATCTACTTCTTTATTACCTGGAGGCATTAGATAATGTGAATTCAAAAAACAGAGCAGAGTAGAAGACTGTGGCCCCATCCATGTATTGTGCTCTTTATTGTATCTTCAAGGAAGGCCATGTGTCAGAATCAATACAGGAAGCAAAACTCCACCAGAGAAACTGTGGGAGTAATTGTGCTTGAAGCAAGAACAATTCTTTCTGTGACTTTGAAGAGAGAGAGGAAGTGTGGATATCATGCCCTATTTGCTGAAAATTATCATTTTAGTCTTTACCCAACAAGCTTTGGAAGCTGGCAGAGGCAGGGGGGGTTTACAGAGCTACCACTTTGCAGAAACCAGTGACAATTCCAGGGCAATATTGGAATTTAGAAATGTCTTGCTCAAGAAAAATCAAACATTCATGTTTTGCCTGATCTTCATTTGTTGAAACAACATGTTTAAAAATCTCTTTTCTCTCTCACAGTCAAAGCAAGGACAGTTGTACCCAAAAGCTTTAAGTGAAACAAAAACCTACATGATCTCTGTCATTAGACGACACGTCAGGTGTTCCATAATGTCAACTTCTTTAAAAAGAAATCTATTAATTTCTATTTGAAGCTAAATGAGCCACAGAAAGCAATTTAATTGAAAACACATCAAAATAAAATACAGAAAAGATTTTGCCTGTAAGCAGCATACATCTTATTCCATATACTAAATTTTGCTCCCCAAATAAACTAGTTATCATTGCATTCTACAGGCATGACAACAGTCTTCCTGTTATTTTTTGTTAATTCATTTACCTGCTAATATTAAAACATGTTACAAATGAATTCAGTGTGACTGAATACCAGACCTTCTCCATCCAATTGCTATGACAGCCAAGGTTTTAAGACAATAATACCCAATGCATAGGTTTCTCATCTGTAGGATGAACAGCCAACAACCTGTGAACTCTGAACTATGTCTTATGGTGTCAAAAAGCTGCAGTTTCAGATACTTCTGAATTTTTTAATAACAATTACTATAGATTAGTGTTTTCGTTTCTTCACTGAAACAGTGGTCAAGCATGGGAACAGGCTGCCCAGGGAGGTAGTGGAATCACCATCCCCAAAGTTTTTAAAAAAGCATGTGGATGCAGTACTTAGGGACATGATTTAGGGATGGACTTGGCAGTGTAGGTTAACGGTTGGACTTCATGATCTCAAAGGTCTTTTCCAACCTGAATAATTCTATCATTCTGTAATTTTAAGAATTCCAAGGATGGTTTTTGGGGAAAAAAAAAACAACAACAAAAAAACAGCAACAACAAAAAAAACCCAACCCAAACCCAAACAAACAGAAAACTCTTCACCCACTGAAAAAACCTCTGGCATTTGGTCTTCAGTCAGCCAGTAAATCATCAGTCATTTAAGAAATTCAAGGCCCTTCCAAGGTGTGGTTACTGTCACTCCAAAATAAAATCTGAAACACAGCTGACAAATGACACTCTGGTGGTACTGATTTCTCCTCTTTGACTATAAAATGGCAGATTATGGTGATTTTGACAGTAAACTTTAGACTTCTATGGTAAATTTATCCCACCCAAAGGAATTCACTGGTTTGCTGATAAGACACACAATCATGGCTATACCACATTCATCGCTTTTGGTGAAATAACATAGACTTAAAATTCTGAGGCATGAAATGAGCCCAGCAATCAGGTATCCATATCTCTCTTTTATACTTTAAAGGTAATGTAACACTGACAGTAGGAAAAGATATGCTTAAAGTGGAGCAATAGAGTTGCTCTGTATTCCTTTTTTGGATTGGTTTTGAGATTTATGGGACCACACAAACAAAACATATGTAACATCATATTAACCAGTAATGAGATGATCCCCTTGAAAAGGGAGCTGTTGTCTGTTTCAGGTAGAGCTCAAGCATTTACATTAAACATTCACTGTATAAAATCCAAACAGACATTACGGTAAGCTATCTGCCTTAATATATTCACCCACCATAGCGTTCAATGTTCATTTTTATTTTTGTGGTTATGGTAGGTTTTCTTGGCCATCTGTATTTTTCTAGTATGCCTTTTAAAATCTAGACTGTAACAGTATAAAGTATCCTAGCATATGTTTCAGAGCATTGGCTTTCAGTATAAAATATTCTCTTTTATCATGGGCTACACAAGAAGTAAGTATAGGTATCTTTATAGCTAATCCCAACCCAAAATTTCCACTTTCTTGCGCCACCTTCTATATCCTGCAGCGCATCATTAAATGCCCCATAATCTACCTGGTCTCTCTTGGCCTTCCCATACAAAACTGCCCTTTGAAATGTCACTGCCAAATTTCTCCTCTACTGCCAGAATTGCTTCAGTGTTGCTAACTTACGCACATGCCATTTGGCACTCAGCAAGATCTATCAGAATTTCCAATTTATTGGATGCCCTCTATTCTCCACTTGGCTCCCTCTCCTCAAATAATACCATGCTTCCATTTATAATCTTACAGCCACAATGCAGAACAAACTGACAAGAGTTTATGAGAAAAGAAAGAGAACAGCTGAGAGGAAATAGGATAAAGAACCTTGTTGTGTACTAGCCCGTTACTCTTCATCTCTCCTCTCAGGCTTCCTATTCTGTTTGGATAAGTCTTTTATGTCTGTGTTTTCTGTTTTGTAGTGTCTGGGTTACTTTACTGCTTTAATAATTCTGGGTTTTTTTCAGCGAATTTTCTTCAAATAATACAGTATCTTCAATTTTCAGATGGGCATGGATAAAAGGCCAGTTTAAACATCCAAAGCTCTTACATTCTCTTCCAAGTCAGGAACATATGTACTCCAGGTAAGCATATGCTCACTAGCTTTCAAACCTGCCAAAGGCTTATATACAAGCAGATGTGTATATAAGCCTCCCTGTTTTAAACTTCGTGTCTTTCCTATATGTTAACACGAGGTCTCAGTTTCTACAATACCAATTAAAGAGTGAACTTTCAGCATTCCTAGCAAAGATACAGACAGCCAGGTCAATGATACTTTATGTTCTGGTAAAACATACATTCATGTTCACAAACAGGAATTTATTACTAGAATCAAAGGCTAATCGCTTCATAAGCCATTTTTAAGATAAGCCACAATAAGCAGCCATTCATACGGAAGGAAGTCCATGAATAATGGCTTGTCATCTATCAGGAGCCAATAGTTATGTACTCAGGAATGACCTTAGTATGTTAATCCATTTTCAAGGAAAGATGAACAGTCACCTATCTGGGCTGCCTTCAAGGCTGACCCATTTAATTTTCTGCCTGGGAGACATCTCAGTGCTCTGCCTTCTCTTTCAGACCAAAGTGAATAGTTACTTGCCTGGGAGGCACTATACCAAGTTTGATGAATTGCCTCACAGCCTGACCCAAACCTATGCATGTCTGGAAGGCACTATCTTTCTATTGACCTAATTATTAAGCAGACTGTAACAGTTACATATCCTAAGATGTGTAATGTAAATTACATCTAAAAGTGACTGTAGCTTTTGATTAATAATTCATATTTAAAGTCATCCTGCTTTATAAAAGTGCTGTGACTTTTCCTCCAGAACAATATAAGAATATTCAATTTTCCATTGCAAATCATAGGTGGTTTTTTTTTTCTTTTCTTTTTTTTTTTTTTTTTAAACTTGCTTAGTTTAACGATCTTTATGCTGCAGAATGTAGAACAGGCATTTGTATTGCAGGTTTTCAAGGTCATTATGAAGCTTACCTTATGAACATAAATGCCTTTGTGATATTAATTTAAAAGAACTTAGACATGCAAAATAGTAGTGGTAGTATTTCTTAAATCTGTTCCAGAGTTCACTGAACTTAAAAAATGAGCCATGGACCTGACAGATTAGACTTCTAGCTGAACATTTTCAATGAGTACAGAAGAATACACAGGTGAATTTGATAGTGGAAGAGTAATAAGATTTAATAACAAAATATGTGATAAAGAAGGTTAAAAAAAAAAGACAAGTAAAAGATGATCTGTGTAGTAAGATTCAAGAAAGATTAGAGAATATAAACTGAATTAGCACAGGAAAAATCTGTTGAGAAACTTTCAGAAAGGACAAATTAGCATCAAAAAGCAATAAACAATCCCTTAAGAAATGTTATCTTCACTATTATCATAGTGAGGTAAATATATTTTTCTGCACAAATTTTCAGAAGAAAGAGCAACAGAGAAAAATAGTAGCAAATAGAAAAAGATCATTAAAATAAAATTCTACATTATCAATAAAGTGTTATTTAAATTGTAGTGATGACCCCAGCTACACTTCACATTGAAGCTGGATGCTCCCCCCAAGACAACAGGGAAAATTTCTTCCTTTGAGCATATTTGGAGCTCTCTGTTATTATAGACGTGTCAGAGCAATCTGTCAGTGAATGAAACAACCCAAAATAAAGTAGTCCAACCAGTTAAAACATGTATTAATAATTGTTGGGGTTTTTGACTCATCAGATCTTTTCCTTGTAGTACTCAAAGATATCTGCTCAGCTATTTTCTTCTACTTTCCATTTAGAAAGAGTATGATTTTGAAGCAAAAATGTCCAAGCAATACAATTTCCATGTGTGATGAGTTAGACATCAAGTACCTGCACACATGCACTGGGAAGTGTAGTAGAGGGATTTAGACACAACATAAAATAGTCAACCTTCAAAGTAAATAATTTATTTTCAAGGTTATGGACACGAATATGATTACAGAATACAACAGGCAGCTCAGAAACAGCTTCTGAAATCAGAGAATACATCTGAGAGAGGAGGTCCAAGTCATAGAAGGGACTATGACAGCTGACTGAGCTGTAGCCTGTCTGTCTGGGATCCATAAATGATTGCACTCCGCACTATTTACACAGTCTCAAGGAAAACCATTCCCTCCTTTCTGCATACCATGGATTAGTTCAAGGAGTGCTGAGTAATCATTGCCACAGAACCTAGGTGCAAAATCTATCCAAACATTAACTTTTTTCTCCTGCTTGACTTTTCTTTTTTTGACATTCTAAGTCTCCCTGTTCTAAAGGCTTTTGTCCCCTGTCATGTGAATCTGAGTGAAAAATCTGCTGGTGCTTTCTACTGTCGTTTCATACTATCTTGGACATACAGATCAGTACTAATTTTTAATCATTCACTTTTTGACAGAGGTAGCAAACATCCTGCTTTTCTGCTTAAAGTAATAATTAGGGTAATTTGTGCTTTGGGAATAGTGATTATTCTTACTGTGAGTGCTTTTACCTCTAGATTAATTTACAAAATTGTGCCAATGGTTTTATAAACTTCCAGAGCACCAAATGAAACATATCAAACAAACTGACCAGTCATACAAACTTATTTCAAAGGTAAACCTGTTTGACTCTTTTGCTGTTTATCAAAGTCTTAGAAGAGGAAAAGAAAAAACCCCAAAAAACAAAACAAAAAAACCCCAACAAAACCCCATAATATCCAAAGTCCTCTTTCTTTGTTTATGGATGGATTCAACTGTCTAAAGATGGAGATCTCCATTTTCTAATGATCAGAAATGTTGAGTAACTGGAATTTCCAGTCCTACAAAATTCCTCATATTTGACAGACACTACTATGAGTCAGAATATATATCTGAAAATGTAGCTGTAGGGAAATTTTCGGAAATAATTGTTTCCTACTCCCCCATTGTGAAAAAAAAAAAAAAAAAAAAAGGTGTTTTGTTTTGTTTTTCTCTCTCTCTCTTTTTTCATCCCCTTTACTTTTTTTTTTTAAAAAAAAAAACACTTTGGAAAACATGGGGTAAAATTAACATTAAAAAATATGCTTTTTTGTTTTATTTTACTGGTACAGACTTTCAGAAAACATATTTAAATAGGAAGGAATACTCCATAAATTAGACCATCTCTTACTCTTTAAATTAAGTGTTTTTACTTTTGTGTCGTGGATTTCATGCTTTCTCATCTTTTTTGTCTTCCAACTGAAAACAAGATAGAATTTTTAACATGATGAAAAAGTGAGTTTTGGGTGGGTTTTTTTTTTTTTATACTATGGTTAAAAGAAATAACATAAATATATAAGGAAAATGATTGAATAAATTTAAAAAAACCAACAAACAATACTGAAATTTCAGCTTGACTTGAAAGATCTGTGTTAAAAAAGGGATTGTTTTAAAATGAGTCGAAAAAGCAAAAACCCTGAAAAATAAAAAAAAAAAAAAAAAAGCTTCACCTTGTGCTTAAAAGCCCTAAGGGCTGCACTTAGAATATGTCACATTATCACTCATGCTTGAAGTGCTTTACTGCTTAATCATGTAACAGTCTCAGTCTGAACAATATCTGAGAGAATGAAGAAACTCTGTCTTCAAATCTCACTAGAGCATCGTGTGTGATAAAATAGGTTTGGTCAATATGCTTTTGCTTTTTTACTGCTTGTTAATATTCTGTAAAACTTACTACAAAAATCTCAAAGTAGTAGTGATAAAACTCTCCTCCATTAGGATTTCTCTCAGCCCACTTTTAAACATGATCCATAATTTGATCAAATGCTCTTGGGCACTATTAAATAGTAATAATGAACTTCACCTAAAGCCCTTAGTAATTTTGTTCCACATTTCCTTCTCTAATTATCCACTATTCCCTATTTATTATTGCTTCATTCCCTGCCTTGAGGCCTTCTAAAAATACTAAGAATGATAAATTAAACAATACTTTTTGGCACCAAGTTAACCAGTGGGGAGGGTTATAATTTAATGGGTTGTCTTCTGAATTAATTATTTCTGAATTATTTAATTGCAGCTTCTAAACAAAATTTCTTGCTGAAAGTGTGACACTGAAAGCCTAAGTATCTTCCTACAGTCTCTAGCAAAACAAAAAGCAAAACATTAAAAACATACATGCTTAAATTAAATTCACAACGTGTCTCTATGCAGATCAATAGAATCCTTCCATTGCATTTATATTTATATTTTTGCTAATGAGCAGTGTCTCGTCCCAAGAGCCATAACAGTATTTTTCAGGCTAATCTCACAAGTGTAATCACTAGGTAAATGGCACTCTGAACTTAATGTCTTTTCCCCCTATCTTTATTTTTTAAGTAAAAATAGTCATTGGCTTTTATATGATGTCCTTAAGCTTTTCATTTAAAATCAATTTTAAAACTCTCATTTTCTTTTTAATGGTAGAACTCCACGTTCACTCCCTGTTATTTTACAGCTTTATTATTCAGTCCTGATATAATTTCACTTGTTCTTGGTTTCTAAAATAAATATTTCAATTATTTTGAGGACATTTGGAGGAATCTTAAGGAGAGGGTTGCATCTGTGTGCTTTGGCTAACCAAATTCGTATGGATTATCCCATACAAAAATTTTGCTGAGATATAGCACAGCAAATCTGTCAGTATCTAGAAGAATACTCTAGACATGTTTTTTTCTATTGACACTGAAAATTCTTACCATGGAAATACTTAAACATGCTATGCAGCTTGACACTTCTCTGGGATCAACAAAAAGGAAGAGAAAATCAGGTCATGTGAGGCATTTAGAATGATGCCCTACATTTTGCAGGACTGTGTTCTTTCATGAATATAGGAAGATCATATAATTGCTGCACTGATTAGGCATGTGGAAATCTGAGTTTTATTCCTCATCCTACTAATCAATGTCTCTAATTCAGAATAAAATTTTTCAATACTGTTGTGTTCTTCAGTTTTCATGGGTTTATACTTTTATTTTAGACTGTTTTCCTTCTATTTTTGGTGCTTTGAGATGCCAGAGCAATACTCCATTATTTATCTTCCTACCAAAAACTGGTGCAGAGGAGGAAAGGAAAACATGACCTAAGCACCCAGAAACTCCAGATCATTTTAGTGTAAATGCCTTGACTCCTGAGTAGCCACAACAGATAAGAATACATTCTAAGAAAGCATGTCCTGCTTTCACCATTTAAATAGAAATTTCTGAAGATTTTCTTGACATATTTCTTAACATATATTAAGCAGGGTGGTTCTTTCAAACCCATCATACAAATAATTGTGTTTCTCCAAAGTATTCTAGGGTGTATCTGCAGACTTATCTGCGTTCATTTTAAGACCTTAACTATTTTTGAATTAAGAAGGCAGTTTATTAAACATGTTTGATAAGGGATAGAGCAAAAAAAAGCCCCACAAAGTGTGTGAGAATATGTGAGCTAAAGTTTGGTCCCTTACCATTTTATTTGTGTCCTTACCACTCCCACATCAATATTTGTTCTCTTTTTGTTTACCAGGATAATCTCTCCAAACACATACGTGGATCCTCTAGGTGCTCCAACCACTCTCTTATGCAGGAGAAGCAGAGAAATCCTCTGACACAGCTTTTGTCACATAATATGCCACTTTTCTAGCTCAAGCCTAAACTGTGAGTGGTGGTGTCTGTAGCTGCTGTCTTCCCGGCCTAGGAAGAAGAAGATGATGATATAGTGACATGAGCTATACTTGCCTGGAGGATCCCAAGTTTTAAGTCAAGGCAGCAAATTAAAGCGTCTGAAACTGCAGTACCCTAGAAACTTTCCGTGTATTACCTGAAGCAAGGTGAGAGCCTGTGGGCCAGAGTACTCCTTACTGATGGTTTGGAGATTCTGCTCCAGCCTGCTCTGAATTTCAGTCTAAATCCCTTAGTGGAATTTTGGTCCAAAAAGTGTGGACAAAAGCCTGACCACCCTTTTCCAGTAGAAAAATGTCCAAGTATATATACTGCTATCAGGGACAAGCCCTGAGGGCTACACAGTGTTGACTCTGTGTCTTAGTGTGAGAGACTGCAGAGGTGTTTATGGTACAAGGCACAAGTACTGCATACTTTCTGGCTAGGCAGCAGTGAAGAAGGCTAGATATTTGTATTGCCTCAGTTTCTGATTTTTAGACCAAAGGAAAATTAACTATGAAGAGCTGCCCATGTCCTGTTGGAAGAAATTTCTGGAGTGTAGAGGAACAGAAGTAGTAAAAAGGATACAGCAAATTGTGATTTTTTGGCACATGGTGAGATTAGGAAACTCCTGAGAAGAACTTTCTTGCAGCAAGGAAGATCCAAGCCTTAGACATGATGAAAAGAAGGAAAATATCCAAAGTATCCAAAAGATGACTGAGTGACTCTGCTATTCACAAATTCATAGACTGAAAGGGAGTAGAAGTAAAGATCTCCCCTTTGAAACTGAAGAGGGTTAAGTTTCTTTTTATTTAATTTGACTCATTACACCTGCAGTTTTCTCTGTTCAAAGAATTTTTCTGTCCTAGTATCTTATGTTCTGTTTCAAGTATATTATTGATCTAAAGCCTGGAAGCAAATGGGAAGACATGCTTGCTGGAACAACTTCATAAAATAATTGTTTTGCCCGTGTTTCTCTGATATCTATGAGCCACTTAGATGCAAAGGGTTGATGCATATCTTTTCTTTTGTTGTTAGGCTTGATCACCCAGGACATAATTAGTGATAAAGTTGCTTTAAATTGCAGATCTTCCAAGTCCACCTGATTAAATCTAGACATAATGGCCTCAATCTCTTTAATAAGCCTCCTTAATACATTTTCCTTAACTCAAAGTCTGGAAGCTGTTAATCGTATCTATATTATGTGTAGGTGATTTAGCTTTCCTTTAGTCATCTTTTTATAAATATTTGGCATATATCTGGCAATGAAGTACCTTGTTTAATGAAAGCATGCAGTCATATATACTTACACTGGCATGCAATCATGACTAAAGCCAATAAAAGAATCTCATTTTCTGGAGACCAATAAAATTTATCTAAAGAAATCAGATTACAAGAATTATACTAGGTAAGTTTTATATATTAACCAGTTGAAAAAATAAAGGTAAAACAGGAAAAATTGTTGTAAACAACAGCGAAAAAAAGAATCTAGAAGTGTTTTGACCTTTGGTATATTATTAATTCTCTCTTTCAAGTTAAAGAAAACTGTGGAAACAATGCTGCAGAGCATATTTATCCATTTAGTAATAACCTGAGTAAACACATGCACAAAAATAAATTTCTTAGGAAAAAAAATCCTGTTTCACATCAGAAAATAATGAACATGAAAATCCTCAAATACACAATAGGCTATACAAAGTCCAAAATGGCCATGAAATTTTTGAGCATGAAAACATAATTTGGCTTTAAATAACTGCACAGAAGATTCACCATGTGGCACTTAAAGATAGCTATGCCTGAGTAGCTCTGTTAATATTGAAAAGATATTTATAATTGTCTTAATTATTTTGAAATAGTATCCACAAAAGTACTAGGTTCTTTTTATTTATTTTACAAATATCATAAGCTATTTTTGTTCAAGTAATCTTTCATTTGATATTAAAATAATCAAGTTCATATACAAAAATACAATATTTTCAGAGTACTTTATTTACTTTTAAGAAGTTTTGTATCTGTGTATAAAACTACTTGCTGGTTTTTTTGATCAAAACCATAACATTCCTGATTAATTCTCCAAACAAAATTTTTAAGCTATGATTTGATGCAGTATTTTTCATAGTGTTTTAGAGGAGTACAGTACTGTGTGTTTGCTTTTGCTAATGTCCTAAGCTGGCAAATGGGCTAATGCTACTGAAATATACATGTGTTTTTTTTTCTTTAATAGAAGAGGTTGAAAATGAACTGCCATTCATAGCTGAGTTTTGAAACAAAGACTGGAGTGATTCCACTAGTCAGTATAATTGGTATTCACAAAACAACTCTTTCTTACCGTTTGCACATGATTTTGCCACTAGCTCCTTCCCCACAAGTTTGATTTTTTTATTTAATTTTATTGCAAGATTCATGAGCTGAAGCCTGCTACATTTTCTGTTCTATTTCTGCATTTTTCATTATCCCACTGTCATGTACCTGACATCCTCATGCAAATGTAGAGTGACCTGTTCTATTCACAGTCATTCAGAGATAAGTACTGTAGTTATTTTGAGGTGAATGCAAAAACTGAAGTAGCATTTGTAGTCTCAATGTGGATTTTTCAACTGAAACACCACAATATCACATATGTATGCTCTCTATTGATCTTTTTATTCCTTTTGTACAAATTTGGTATTAAAGTTCTTTGATCATTTTAAATCTCTCTGTGTTCAAGTTCTTGTACAAATATTAAAAATATCTTCAGGAATTAGGTAAATTTGTAATTTTTTGTGTAGTGATAAAAGCCAAATCTCTTGGACATTTTTTTCAGAACACATAATCCAATCAGTTTTGAGTTAAGTATCATATGCACGAACCTAAATACTTATAGTCAAATGTTAGCTAATTCTTCCTTCGCTGAGACAGTCAAAGCCATATCTTGATACGTTTTCTGGCTTTTCTGTCATTACAGAGCTAAAGAAGAATTCTCATGAAAATGTCTGTTATTCCTGAAATATAAAAGCTGCATACTAAAAAAAGGGTTTTATCTACACACCTCTCCAGGATTTCCCATGCAAGAGTGTGTATTCAAGGCCCATGAAGTGCCTGTATGTGAGGTGATTCTAACATATCTGTGTAGTAAATTCCACACTCCAGACTGTCTCACACTTGCTATCTGTAGACCTTAGACATAAAGTGGGGGAAAAAACAAAACACACAAAAAAAGAGTTTGATTACCACACAAGAACCACTGCAAAAAGTAGTAGATATCATGCTCCTTATAAAGTATCCCTATCCTAAATATTTGTATTTCATTGAGTATCTGCATTAATTATAAGAAAATACTGTAAACTAATTTTTCCAAAGAACCCCTGGTGTTTGTTATGAGTGTAGAATAAGCAAGATGCTACATCAGGAAACTGCATCAAAATTCAGTGCACTGCTCTTCTTAGAGAATATATTTCCTTTTAAACCGGTGTGTGAGACAGTAGACAAGGACCAAATTTGCTTTTTATCTATACCTTCTAGCTGGTAAGGTAACTTCCTTCAGTGCTAAGAGCATCACTCTGACCAAGGTATCAGGAGGACGTGAATTTTCTTAGAGTGGAGATGATGGGTTCCTCACAGCACTGCATGTCCAGCTCAGATCAACAGCAGACAACCTTATCCAAACCCTGAACCTAGAGCTGCAGAGTTAGCTGGTACAGTACAAATGATACCAAAGCCCTCTCTATCAAAAGAGATATTGCTGGCTTTTTTTTTTAAAAAAAAAAAACAAAAAAAAGTCAAGTTTGTCTTGGCTCTTTCATTATTACTGAAAATCTTAACAGTTTTTTGCTCTTCAGCTGCCCTAGAGACACCTCTTTCATATCTGAACTTGTACTAGAATTACACCTATGTTGCTTTCCTCAGCCCTTGTACTGTAACATGTAAGGCAGTTGAGGTATAGGGAAAAAGCAAAGTTAAATCATTTATTTGCCCTCCTTTCTGCCATAAGGACCTTGGGAAGTCATATCTGGTCTCTGAAGTTTAATTTCTTCATCAGTAAATTGGAATGAGTTCCAGTTATTCCTTGGCAAAGAGTTTTTTGTTCCCTGGCTGAAAAAGAAGCAACAGCCACTAATTAGGTATTATGGAAATGTTAAAGTGTTTAATAGCATGTAATCCTATGTGCACTAGACAGACAGTTCTCTTGTACTCTATTTATTTGTAAAAAAGGTATTGTGTTATGATTTCTAGAATCACCAAGTGAATCTGTTATTGACATGTTTCTAACCTCATTGTATGATTTGAAAGCATCTTTTTTATTTAGTGTTGTTACCCTGAAGGAGGTAGAGAAAAAAAGCAATAGAATAAGATTGACTGTAAATCACTGAGGACTCTCAGAGAGCCAGATCTTTGCAGGGCTCTGCTATGGGGAAGACCACAGTGGTATTGTTTTATTATCTTTGCTTTCACAGTAACATGCTATGAATACTAATGTTAAATGGCAACAATGAGCAAGAGACAGGGTGCAGGTATATAATAAGCAAAAATGAAATGCACTTGTCAGCTGTTATTTCCATCTTCCACAAAATAACTAAGTCTAATCTATAAGCAATTAATTTTGTTAAAGATGATGTACATGCACATTGTAGTGTATTGATCCCAAATTCTTGAGCTGCTTCTAAACAAGATCATGTTTATCATTAGGCATGTATAGTGTCTTGAAACTAGAAAACCTCGCAAGTTCTTTTTCAGAGGAAATTTAAGCAGCAATGCAGCAACAGTATGCTTAAAAAATACCTAAAGAAAAATAATAAAAAAAAAAAAAAACAAAACACAAACCCTTAAAATTTCAGCATATGTAACATAACAGTAGTCGTGAGAGCAGGGTGTGTGAGAAGATAAGACATGCTATATTATGTTGTCATTAAAAGTATGCCACAAAACAAAGTATTAAAGAAAAAAAAAATAAATGCTCAGAATTGGTGGTGGTTTTTTTGTTGAAATTAAATTCTTTTTTTTCTTTCCAAAGTATTAAAAGACTTTAAGCAAAATATTTTACAACGAACATAAGATAGTTTAGGTTGGAAGGACATCTGGTCTCACTTCTTGCTATAATTTAGGTCAGGTTTCTTATGGCCTTGTACAACCGAGTTTTTAGTATCTCCAAAGATTAAGATTACTCAGCCTCTCAGGAGAACCAGAATTCCAGTGTTTGACTGTCCTCACTGTGAATGTATAGATACATTTGGAATGTCATTGATGGAAGCTTTTGATCATTTCCTTTCAGCCTTTCTCTTTGCACTTGTAAGATGACTCTAGCAGTCTTCTAACTAGCATCAGATACCTGAATACATCAAGCGGGTTGTCTCAGCCTTTTCTCCACATTGAAGAAACCCAGGTTCCTCAGCCTTTCTTTAGTTCATGTGTTCCTCCTGCCTCTTCATCATCTTAGTAACTTTCTCATTCTAGTTTGTCAATCTTTCTTCTGTACGGGGGAGCCCCAAACTGGAAACACTACTTCAGGTGCAGCCTCAGAAGTGCCACACAGAGAGCAATTGCTTCACTTTTCCTGCTGGCTGTACTGTTTCCAATGCAGACCAGTAAGCAGTTAGCCTTCACGGAAACAAAGGCTCACTGCGGACTCATGCTCAACTTGTTGACAACCAGGACCACCATATCCTTTCATACCAGATAACTCCCCATCCAGTCAGAATCCACCCACATTGTGGTAAGATGTTAATGTACGCCAAACACAGGACTTTGTGCTTGTATTGGTTGCACTTCATGAAGTTTCTGTCAGCCCATTCCTCAGCTTGTAGAAGTCTCTCTGAATGACAGCATACTAGTTATTCCCCACATTTGTTTTCTTCTGCAAACTCACTAAATGTATTATTTCTCACTATCTAGGTCATTAATGAAGATCTCAAACAGGATCAGCCCTAGTACTAATCCCAAAGGAACATGACTCAAAAAGATGCTTTTGGACTGTTGACTACTTATGAGCAAGTTTTTCATCAGTTCAGTCAGTCTTACCTACCTTGTTCTCCACCTTTCTAGGCCATTTCTCTACAGTTATACTACACGCATACTGCAGGTGACCCCACTGCGCTTGCTCACTCAGCCAGTAAACTCAATCATACTGCATGTTTTGCCCTTGGTGATTCCATACTGGCTGTTTCCAGCCACCTTTTTGCTTGGAAATAGCTTTCAAAAGGATTTGCTGCATTTTCTTCACAAATACTCTGTATCACCTTGGATTTTCTTTCCGTTTGAGAAGATGGGCATAATAATTGTCTTTTTCTAGGCTACAGGGAACTCCTTTGATAGGTATAACACTTTGAAGATGGAAGAGAGGGACCTTGAAATGGCACCTGCCAGGTCTCAGCAATTTCAAATGTCTTCAGTCAGTCTCCATTGCATGTTTACACAATTTGTTAACATGGGCCCTAACTTGATATTTTTCTGCTGTTTAGTTGTGCTTTATTTAGTCAGACATGGGAGGCCTCACAGCAGACATTGCAAGTACAAACTGATGCAAATGAGAAAATTAGTATCTCTTCCTTTCAATTCTTCATCATCAGCAAGTCGCTTGCCTCACTAATAGCAAGCTTACTTCATCTTTGGTTTCTGTTCTTGTTGTTAACAAGCCCTTCCTTTTGCCTTTCACATCCCACAGTTTCAACTTACAGCTGAGCTTTAGTTTGCTTAATTCCATCCGTGCACCTCATTTAATGTTTCCATTTTCTTCCTGTCAGGTGGTCTCAGTTTCCGCCTTCCATATGCTTCTTATCTGTATTAGAGTTCAGTCAGGAGTTTTTACCCATCCTAGTGTTATGCCAAGACATTTTGACTTCAGTACAATAGGATGGACCATCCTTGTGCTTTGTGGACTTTGTCCTTGAACTAATCAGCTATCATGGGTTTTGATTTGCAGGGGTTTTTTCCCTTTTCCTTTCCAGGCAGCATCCAAGGCATTCTTTCTACCAATCCCCTGAACAAGAAAAGTCTAATTTCTGAATTCTGTGGTTTTATAATGTTTACTTTCTTCCTCATTTTCCTGAGGATATTTAATTATATCATCTCATGGTCCCTGGAGTGAAGGCTGCTGTTGACCAATGGCATCACTCATTTTTATTCACAGGTAGCAGATTTGGCCTCCCAACTTCTGTCCATACAGCATCTGCATCAAAATATTGTCCTTGACACACTCCAGAAGTCTCCTGGTTTGCTTGCCTAGAACCATGTTGCCGTTCCAGCAGATGTTAGATGTGTTGGTCCCAAATTCTTGAGCTGCTTCTAAACAAGATCATGTTTATCATTAGATGTTCCATTACAACATGTCACATATTCCACTACCACAGGACTGCAAATTTAGCAAGATTTGTAGTAACATTAGAACAGCTTTGCTCCTAAATTATCCTTCTACCACAAAATCTATTTGTCTCCTTTACTCTCCTGTTCTCCACTCATTTAGGCTTCCCCTAGAATTCTATATTTTCTGGGGATAAGCAGTCATTTTTTATCTCTGAAGCTGAATCTAACAGAACTTCATAATGTATTTCCTTCAGAATAAACATATAATTTCTGTAATTTGTTCAGTTTTGGGAAGGTTTTTTGGCCAATTCACATATCCACATCATGAGACAAATCTGCCATAACAACACAGTATACTACAATACAAAGCTGCCTGTTTGCTGCAAGTTATCAGCAAAATGCTTTAGGTTTCCTATATTCCTGTGTTCATGCTTACCTTTACATTATTGTTAAAAAGGAGTGTTCATTTTAACTTTATATTTGTTCACAAAGTGAGCAATTAGCTACAACTCCATGACTTCATGCACAGAAATTAGTTTTGTGTTTATTATCTGAAAGAATATAAAAGTGAAAATACACACACACCAAGTCCTTGAAAACCTCAAACTCAAGCCCCTTTGTGAAAATTTCTTTTCTGATGAGAATTAGGCTATCATTGCTGTTAATTGCTCTATAATGATCCTTGCATGGTTTTGGTACACCCAACTTGCACTTTCCAAAGCAGTTTCTCAGTGTAATTCAGCAATCAACATAGCTAGGGGACCATTCTTAATCAACACAGATATGTTTTAGAGAGTAAAAGAGTTTAAAAGTATCAAGACAGTCTAGTCTGTGCCAGTTTGTCTCAAGGACAGATAATGGCTGTGTATGCCTTTACTTTCCTAGTATACACACATACAGTAGATGGTTCTTTATTATTTGTCATTCATATGGGGTCCTATTTTTTTTTTTTTTTAATATGATGTATTGTGAAAAGTCTAAGATTGGATATTTTATAAATACAGTATAAGCATTCAGTTCATAATCATGTGAGGGGAATCACTCATAAGTAGGGAAATACAACTTTAATACAAATAAATTACAATGGCACTGCAGAGTAATTAATTGTCCTCAGTACTTTTCTGTCATACTGGTTTACAAGGCTTCTTTTTAGCCTTAGGTTTGGGATCATCTTATTTTTAGGCAGCTTGGAACTGTAACTTTATTTTGATAACTAATTGCAACTATTTTATAACATTTCTTTTAAAAATTACGTGTCTTATGATGTAGAGTACTGATTGGTGTGGCAGAGAGGTTTTATTGTCCTGATGGTAGCTCTCATTGAATGATGAATAACTGGATTTAGGCTACTCTTCAGTTATTCAGATCACAGATTTCATCCAACTCATTACATATTTTCCTTTTGTCAATTTCAATGTTTTCATTACATTCATGAAACTGTACAGGCTGCCACACTTCAAAAATTTAATATATTCATCACAATCTCTCCTTTCCTTAAATCAAAAATGCTTTAAGTTAAACTGTGGTTAACATGACTGATATGAATTTAAAAATACCAGGACTGGTGTGCTATGCTTTTGTTTTAATTAGAAATCTATTGAAGTGATTATTAGCAGGTGTCCATAAATGAGTGAAAAACTGAGTCTTAACTTCTGTGTTCCAAGATATATGGACATGAAATTTTACTGTGAAAATGTACCTATCTAAAACAGTACACTTTTTACTTTGCTTCTCCTCTCTACTCAGCACAGGTGTTTTTTTCACTTTCTATGGCTGTTATACCCTATGGCTAATTTGAGGATTCTTTAGCCGTCCATGTAGCTGCATTTTCCTGGCTCATTGAAGGACAGTATCAATTCTCCTTTTATCATCTCAACCTCTTTTGCTATTCCTCTCTGGTCTTAAGGCAGAGATGAAACAAATGTGGGGGTTTTCTTCCATATATATAAATTGTGTGATGCAGGTAAGCAGCGTAAGGTTATAGGATCCCCTTAGATCTCCTGGAAATGGTACAGGAGTTAGATAGATAGATAGATAGATAGATAGGTAGGTAGGTAGGTAGATAGATAGATAGATAGGAAGGTAGGTAGGTAGGTAGGTAGGTAGGTAGGTAGGTAGGTAGGTAGGTAGGTAGGTAGGTAGGTAGGTAGGTAGGTAGGTAGGTAGGTAGGTAGGTAGGTAGGTAGGTAGGTAGGTAGGTAGGTAGATCTTACCCTGAAAAATAAAGGTTCGTATTGTGACCTATCTTGACTTGGGCATCTAACAGTTCAGTATCTAACAGATTCATGTCCTGTGTTGGTTTTGCACTTAGTAAGATACAGTTAACCACCTCCAGAATGTAATTGATGTCATGTTAGCATGGGCAATAAAAATTACATTAATTGGCTTCCAAAGGTGACTCATCTTTCTGCTAAGACATGAAAAAAGACTTAAGATGACTACACTGCAGATGTTTGACTTTTAGACATACAAAATGAAGTGAAATTAATTTTACCCTATGTCTAACATCTGGTAAAGTTGTTTTACATGTAATAAAGATGACATTTAGACAAATTATACAGTGACATAACAAACTTCTTTTTTCTCCTTGAAACACAAGTCCTGAACAATAGCTTCATATTGAAACACTTGGCTTTATTTTTACAAAAAAATTTGACAGTCATATTTTCTGACAAAAATGCAATCCATGCAAATTCAGAATATAGACGGTAATGTTATTTGTTGTGGTTGTTTTTTTTTCCAAGAGGATGAAATTTTAATCCAGTCTCTTGATGCTTTTAAAAATCTTTGTTTGGCAATATTTGGCAAATATGTTTGGTCATTGCTTAATTACAGCATGACAAAATAAGTAAACGTCTTGTCCTTCAGTGTCAACTGTGTTAAAGCACTCTTTATAACCAGTCAGGCACTTAGCACATACAAAATACCAGCAGATTCTATCACAACTACTGCTATTGTCTGTGATGTTTTTACTGAAGAACTTCCTGATTGCCAAATGGGGAAAGAGGGGAACTGATAGTGCTGCAGAAGGTACAGTACTGGCTGTATCAGCTTTCCAAAGGGGTCATCTCAGGGTAGAGAGATAAAAGAAAGAGATAAAAATCAAAGAGGTAGATAATACCATCTTATTAATTAGTGTCTTACTAGAGGAAAGATTTGGGAGGAAGTCCATGCTCCTTGAACAGCAGGATACCTTTAAAGAAGAACAGGCTATTGAAGCAGGATTTGATCAGTTTGATACAATACCATTTATCATCCTATAAACACACATATAAGCACTTAGATACAGTAAGATACATGCATTAAGTAATTCAGAGCAGACTTAACACGTGATTAGGTTCTATGCATGGTAGTGTGGACACCTATCTTTGATAGAAAGGCCAGATAGGTTTAAACCCTATCAAGAAGACTCCTTTGCAGGTGTATGATACATGATATATGTTGACTAAAATCTCACACCCCTATTCCCTTCAAACATAAAACTGGAGACTTCATCAAACTCCACTTGTGTTCCCCCATATTCTCACCTTCCATGCCCCTACTTGTGCCCTGAGACTGTTAGGTGCCCTGCAATTACCTTTTTTATGTCAGATCTGGAACTTCCCTTAATAGTCATCTGTGGCTCATGTACATATACAAAAACAAGTGTTGAAACATCATCTTGTATATTTTGAATGAGTGTCCGTATGTACTGAGACAAAGAAAACAGAAATAATCACAACAATTTTTTGTCAGAAAACCTGTTTATGGGCACCTAATCCTGGCAGAGATGTTGTAAACATCCATTGCAGGAAAGGAAGAGGTGAAGACTTAAGACCTAATCTCAAAAACATTGACATCCATATTGGCAAAAATATTATCATACAAAGATCTAAAATTATTTCCTTGCATTACCTGTTTTATCAGATAAATAACGTTAGCTGCTTTGTGAAAGTACAGTAAAATGTCTGGATAAACATATAGCCAATTTGTGGAGTATTTTTATGTGATTACTCTTTCCAAATGATATTTTAGTATATGTTAAAACTGTCCAATACAATAACAATTTCTAGCAATGCAGCAAAAAGTGTATTTTCCACATTAAATACGAGAAAACTATCATCCCAGTAAGAAGTGGTTTGTTAGGGAAAGGCTAGCATCCACTTCTTTACAAAAAGGACCTTAAACCTCAACACTTATCGGGAAGATTCAGACTCATAATCAGGAAAAAGCTTTGTTATTCTTACTCACACAGTCTGTGACCTGAAAGGATATTTTTCTTTGTTTTTAACAAGCTAAGGAATATAGACTTTTTTTCAGCTTATGCCTGCACCTGAATTTCTCACTTCATTCTTCACCTGTATGTCTACAGTATAGAAAGCAAGCTGATAGAATTTCATATTAGAACAGAGAAAAGAAAAAGAAAGAAAAACAAAAACAAAAAAAAAGAAACAAAAAGAAACCCAGAAATCCTTTATATAGAGGTGTTACCGTATGATAACCATAAGAAGGAATATCTTATGGATTTCATATTGTCATACCTTTTCTTCCACTTTATAACATTTTATACAAGCAGTTTCACATTCAGAAGATCCAACAATGTATGTCAGGGGTGCAGAGAGAAGATTTTACCTCTGAAGTTTGCAATGTTATTAAAATATATGGAGACATACAGTTTCTACAATATAATTGATAATCTAGCTAGGGAAACCTGTCCTAATGAAATCACTTGTGATTACAAAGGTATTGTTTGTCTCTTTTTGACACTGCATTCTTAACTTACACCTTTTCAGATGTCTGGAGATTCAGTATTCATAAAATAAATACATAAACTCTCTGTGAAATCAGTGAAGAGGATGTTCCACATGAACATTTTGGTTCATGCTGCCTCTTTGGATTCACAGCCACAAGTCATGCTGATGAGTTTCACACTTAAGAACAATGACTTATTCCCTGGACAAACATTTTAACCAAAGCGTTCTAATCTTTAGGAAAAAACCAACCAAACAAACAAAACCAAATGGATATTAGCCTTCAGAAACAACCACACTTCCTATGTCTCCAGTCCAGCAAACTTTGTATTATTTAAAGAAAGTGGATTAGCATCCACTTGAGACAGGGAGATACATTCCTCTATTTTCCCAGAAGGAGCTCAGTATAATAAGATTTGGGTACAACTCCCTGCTACTAATCATGCCCTGAGAGCATATCAAACAAGGTTTATTGCTATTTAACCATTAATTTTCTGAAAAAAAGTGCTGCAGCCAGCATTCATCCTTAACTTTCATGCAAAGGTATGTTTGGCAGCCATTCCACAGAAGTTCCACCAAACCAGACTCCTGCAGGGGAGACTGTGGAAAATTGAGAGTCTGCTGTAGGATTTAAGCATAGAATGGATAAATACTGGGATTCAGGCAGTCTTCATGTCCAATGTTAAACATTAAAAATTACTTTACTGGCCAACACTGAGGAATTTCAGCCCCTTTCTTAGCTTAAAAGACATTCTGAAAATCTCAAGACTCTGGTTGGCTGATGTGGTGGGTTCATTTTAGCTGTTGTCTGTCCCCTACCAAGCCACTCTTTCACTCCCCCTCCTCAACAGGACAGGAGAAGAAAATAAGATGGAAAAGCTCATGGATTGGGACAAAGGCAATTTAGTAAAAGAGGCTATATACAGGAGCAAAGCAAAAAGGAAACTTGTTCAATATTTCCCATTGGCTATTAAGTTGGTGCTGAAAAAGAGGAATGAGAACCAAGATCAAATCCATGAGGAGCAGAAACTTGGCACAGATCAAGGACCAGAAATTGGAACGGGAAGCAGGGCATAGTCAGGTATGGAAGGAAAGGATCAGATTATGCACTAACATGCAACTAGAAATACCTTGAGAAACCTGCTCCACCCAGGATTGGGATAAAATCTTATTGTATGACATGTGCTGAGCTTGGTCCTTCTGTGGGTGTGGGATTTGCATGCTGGAATTATTAGCTGCCTTGTTTTGGACAATCTTGTCATATACAGCTACTGAAGTTAATGGGACTGTTTATATGCCCTAAAGCATAACTGTGCTGAATCAGTGTCTTAAATGATAAATTGTATTGATTAAGTGAGAATTGATGACATAGATCATTGCAGGGGAATTTCTCATGATCATCCTCCCAGTACAAACTGTCATCTCCAAATGTTTCAGTAATATCTGTTCACTGAAAAACCATCAACAGTTTACCCAGAATTTCTTAAGATCAATTATTTTTTGAAATTATGATAGGAAAATAATGGTCCATTTCTCTTCAAAACAGAAACTGATACTTATACAAATGCTTCCCCATCAAAATTAGAAGTTTTCCCAAGAAGAAACTTGAATTCCACAAAGGTATGTCACAAAAGCTAATAATCAATGAAACTTATATACAGAAAATCCTCTGAAGGATTGTAATAAAGAAATAAGACATTCCTACTTGCCTGGCATCAGAAAAGGTTTAACATAGGAAGCCTAAAGCAGTGTGTTTTCCACTGGGAAGAAATAGATGTTAGAGATCAAGGGAAAGGCTAATATTTGCTAATAATTACCTTTTCAGACATTACAGATATTACCTGTGTACATCGTAAATTTAATGTAAGACATCTTTACTTGTGGATTCTTTTTTTTTTTGTTCTTTTTTTTTTTACTCCGCTGCACACGCGCGCACACACACACACACACACACACACAGAGAGCTTTGTAGTCTGGAAAACTTTATCCTCATTTCTCAGCAGCTGACAACGTGGAGTGAAAAACTAAACAGAATGACAATAGTTGCTGAAGCAGATAATATAGCTAAAAATGTGATGTATGGGATTCTAGACAATGCATTGCATTCCTTTTATTCTCTGGTATGGAAGAACCATTAGATTCTCCCTATGAACAGTGCAAAAATATGATGTGTAGTGTATAGAGACCAGCAAATTTGATTCAGCTGTCAATATAAATAAGTAAAATAATTCAGTCTGAGATCCTAGCTAAACCCTGGAATGTAAACATTTAAATTAGTAATCATAGATTATTTTATTTCAGGGGGAAAAAGGAAGAAGGAAATAACTAAGCAGAAACTTTCCCAAATGTATCAATCTTGTCTCTTTTTTTTTGAATGGTAAACAAGAATATTTCTTTTTAAAATTAATTCAGATGTGTATTTCTTAGAAAATATTGATTGTATGATTATGTTTTTAGAAAATATGACTGAATATGTTTCAATTGAGCCAGATTCTCATAACCTTATAGTGAAATCAAAGAGATTCTATAAACTATATACATGATATAAACTATATATGCTATATAAAAAAAGAACTATATAAATTAGTATATATGTTTCCTTTAAGGTTTTGTCTGTATAGCATCAAAATTAATTTATAGGTTTCCCAGTCATAATCATGCCCAATTGCTCTCTCCCCCAAGTCACGTTTCCATTTGCAGTAAGTAAAATGTTTATAACCCCATACAAACTCTCTTTTTTAAAATGAATTAATATAGTCTTGTTTTATCCTATATAATTTTATAAAAAGTAATCTAGTTGCCAACATATGTTCCTTTTTTTCAGTTTTTATTTTAACAACTACCCCAGAATGGAAACTTCATTTTGATACAAGGAACAATATTTTGATAAAATTTGAAAAATATCATAGACCTCAATCTGGAATGTAGAAATCATACCCACTTAAAGTAAGAATAGCCCTATGTCTTCCTCCCCAACTTTCAGATATCAAAAAACCCTGGTTCTTTTATGATTCTTCTACCACTAATTTCTTTAAATTATAATACTGCCTTCTTACCTTTCATAACGACTAATACACACCAAGCAACAGAAAATAAAACAAAACAAAACAAAAGCCTAATAAACTAATCAAGATATTTATCCCAAAGCTCAGGATGGAAGGAAGGTGAGAGAGGTTTAGCTTTACAAAACATAATTTTCAAGTCTTGTGGTCAAAAAAAAATATTTATTTATTTTTTAGAAATACAGAGCAGAATGGGAAAAAGATGAAAGCCACTTTTAGTCAAATACGTATTTTAAAGGGCTTCTTAAAACTTGCAAAGCACATACACACAAACTGATCTTTCTGATGACAAGCCAGTTAACCCACCTGTTAGCTATTTTCTCTCTCTTCTATCACCCATCTCTCTGTCAAAAAAGCTTGACAAAATTTTTGAGCTAAGGGCCACACAGATGAGTAAAGGACTGGAGCATCTGACATACAAGGGGAGGTTGTGGTAGCAGGCACTATTTAGCTTGGAGAAGAGAAAGCCTGGGGGGATCTCATCAATGTGTATAAATACCTGACAGGGCCAGTAAAAAAGATGGAGCCAGACTCTTCTCATTGCCCATTGATGGGACAAAGGGCAATGTCACACAAATTAAAACTGAGGAAATTCTTTTTACATGTAAGAGGATAACCTTTTTCACTGCGAGGATCATCAAACACTGGAAGAAGTTTTCCAGAGAGGTTGTGGTGTTTCCAGCCGTGTAGATATTCAAAACCACAGTGGACATGGTCCTGTTATAGCTGACCCTGCTTTCGGAAGGAGCTTTGACTACACAGTCTGCAGAAGTTCCTTCCAGCCTCAGCAACTCTGTGATTCTATGATGCTGTTGTTTGGCAAATCTTGCTTGCAAACCTGCTTGCCCAATTCAGTACATCTTGTTCTGTTTGTTTGTTTGCTTGCTTGCTTGCTTGTTGCAAACATTTAGAGGACAGATTTTGCTCTGTACAAACATTTCAGAAAGAGCTTTAATTAATAGAAGTACAGAGACTGATGTGCAAATGAGTGTTCTTGTGTTTGATTACACATTCTTCAGTGCAATTATGGGGATTCACTTCAAAAGTTTATCGTACCCCTACATAACGTACATTCATGTCCACTGTTACAAGTCCTATTTCAAACCTTTGAGCAGATCTAATCAGTCCAAATTTAAAGAAAAACTGCTTACTAGAGAAATATATTTCCCTTCTTTCTCCCTGCATGTTAAGCCCATCATCATTACCAGAATCCGGTCCTTAAACCTCTAACTGTATCAGTTATACAACAAACTATACTCTAGTCATATGCACCATCAGATTGCTTTCAGTTTAAAAGATTGCTTTTCGCATGGTCTAAACACTGGCTGTTCGCTGTCATCAGTCAGAGGTGACTTTTATCACTATGAGTGAATGTTTCTTAATTCATTTATTTGTCTCACAAGTCCAAAAGAACACCAATAAAACTTTTTCAAAACAACACTGAACCACACAGTTCTTGACTAAATCCCACATTCAATTAGAAATTGACAGAAAAAAGCAGAACTGGGATCCAGTCAACATAACATAGACACCAAACCAGCAATTACATTTTGTGCACTCTTTAAACAAGTGTGCCTAAAACTGGTGTGTTACGTCACTACAATAAATGAAGCTTGCTTCTAAATGGGAATGGGCTAGTGTGTTCTGTGGGATGAACACTTGGTGCCCAGGCCTCAGTAATCATGGGTTAGGGGTTTTTTGATGTCAAAAGGTCCTTTATTTTGGATGCTTCTAAAAAGATATTTTTGTGCTTCTTAAAGCTTTTGTACATGTATATTTGAGGTGTGATTCACCTAAAGATTGATACCCAGTACTCGAAGCAGTAGATTCATCATCTAATGCAGCATAACTTAGCTTGTCTGCACAGAGGTGCAGGTAGAGGGTCTGTGAAGAAAGTATAAATAAAACCTGTGGTATTTTCAACTGTCACAGCTGGAATACAAGACAGTGTACTCCTACACTGCACACCTGTGTTTAGGCAACTTAATACATCCTGGCTTTGCTCAGATGACTCACTCCATAAACTGCACTAACTGTAACAGAAACCCAGCTTATCTGCATTGTAGGAAGCTGAATGGGCGTCTGAATTGCAGTTCATAGCATGTTATAACTACAGTTTGGTGAATAAAATGCACAACATAAAATTTTACATCATGGAGGCAAGGCAGCACTGTCAGGCATGAGCCAAACAGTTTAACCTTTACTAGACCCCTGCACCATAATAAACACCATGCACAATAAACACCATAACCCTCTCCATATTGTTCTTTGAGTTGAAAATAAGGTTTCATAAGAAAGGCTACAGTCATATAGTGAAACTTGAAAGAGAAATAGTTACCTTCTGAGCTTAAATAAATAAATGAATGAATAAATAAATAGGTAGATAAATAGATAAATAAATAAATACAAACATTTTCTCATATTTAGCTCTGAGACTATTGTGTGGATACTGGGATGAAGGAACAGTCCGGGAACAATTCTAAGGAAAGTGGTATGAGTTATGAGTATGAATGACAACAAAGCCTGACTAAGTAAATCTAATTAATCTTCAGCAGAACTCAAGGAAGAGCCTTTCAAACAACAGTTTTACAGTTCAGGCAAAGCTTATGAAGCAAGGGAGTGTTAAAATTTTGGAAACCTATGTGTAGAAATGACATCAACTGCTAGGAACATGTAAAAAATGGCAAATTTGAAAAATATTTTGGAAATAGCTTTAATTTACCTGTTGGCTAGAGGTAGCGTTACCTTATCTATAAGTATCGTTGTAATAAGGATATCTTCTATATAGTGACTATGGACTAGGTATTGAAATTTATTCAGAGGTGCAGTAATAGAGAGTCAAGTTGGAGTCATTTGTGCTTTTCTAATTTCTTAAATTACAATCTAGAAATCTATAATGAGTGTGACAATGACTACTTTGGTAATACACTATCATCAAATGAAGATGCCTCCATTGAATCTCAGAATAGCCTTTTCAGTTTCTGGAATAAGAAAATATTTCATACGGGTTAGTAAAAAAACGTCACTGTAAGGTAGCTGTAGCAGAAGTGACTAGAATGTATCATAGTGTTGCCCACGGTCATTTGTATAGAGTATTTAACTGTAAAAGTAAATTACAGAGATACGTGTTCTTACATTCACGCATAGCTGAATTCTACATTTTTCCATTACTTTGCTTATTGTCAACAAAATATAATTTCCTCTTTCACTTGAATACTTTCTTTAAAAGGGCATAGTTGGTAGTGCCTCAAACAATGAAAATATTAAAACACTTCTGATGTATTTGTTATCATACGTATAAGAGGGAAATAATCATTTGCCATCTTGATTGACTTCAAGGTAACAATTGCACTGAATATTTGAAAATGTAAGCAGTATACTACAATCAGGTAGCTTGAACGTCCCTTCACAAAAGATTATCATTTGCATGTCATTATGTTAATGTTAACTGCAAGGTAACTACTCCATCTATTACTTAACTGAAAATTAGGAGTGTTCCCTTCTAACTGCTGTCCAGCTCATTTACTGCACAGAAGCAAAGTAAAATCTGAGTAAGTCATCTAATACTCCAAGCTGTGATAACCTACACCAAAGCCAGAAGGTAAGCATCTTCCTTCCTTCCACATAAGTGCTTGGAATGAAGATGAAAAGAGATAGAAGGAAAATTCTAACCTTAAACTCATCAACAGTTATGCAACCTTTTTGAAAACTTAAGGTAAGATTAAATTCACCTCCTCCTTAAAACAAACAATATGATTTCTAAGTCTGAGTTGGTCTCTATTAGCTTCCTTCATAGTCAGTGGAAAGAAGTAGTTGCCTTTAAAGAGCAATACATCTCATTTTGAGACAGGAAACTATTGTAGGTCAGATGGATCACCTTTAAGGATTCATGGGACTGCTCCATTATACAGTCCTATGGCTATAAAGGGAAACTGGAAAGCCATCTTATATTAGATGGTTAGATGGCTAAAGTTAAGTAAGATTAATCCTACTCTTAGTACCTAGTATTTTGTATACTCACATCATTCCAAAGCATGAGACAACAAACACAACTTCAACATGGTGACTGCAATCTGTGTTTTTTCCAAAACTGATTTAATTTTTAGATGATGTCTATGTTATTTATAAGAGAGAGTAGATGAATAAAATTATTGAAGGAGAAAAGAATAAGAATAGCAAACCTGAAAGATTTATCCCCATGCCTCTCCAGAGTGCACCATATATTAGAACTGCCTTAGCAACAGTGCCATAAAATTGCTGAGTTGCAGGTCTGACCTGTGCAGGTAGAAGCAATGTACAACTCTCTCTTTGTTTAATTCACCTTAGTTAGAGAGTTGTTCATCTTGATCTGAGAATTTTAATAAGGAGCCTACAGGATAGAAATACAGGAATAATTTTAAAAAGAAAGGGAGCAGTTAGTACATTCGGAATGGATAGATAGAGGGTACTAGTGAACCTGTGACTTTGTTTTTAATGACTTGCTGCAAATTTAAAAAACAGTTTAATATATACCATTCAAATAAGATGCCTGGTGAATAAGATGCCAAGAGACTTTGCTTACCCTTGCATTTATTTTTTATTTTATTTCTCAGCCTGATTAGAGGAAGTTCTTTAATATTCAAAGAATCTCAATGAGCAAAGTCTATTGTATATTATTAATACTTTGAGATCACTGCTAGAAAGACTTCTACAAGAAGCAAGTATAATTCCCTTTTAAGATGTAAGACTGATTTGCTGAGCATAAGGGGTATTACTAGAGGTCACCATGTTGCATACAATATTTCAGAGGATTGCCCATGCACCCACTGAATGAACAGAAAGCATATTGAGTGTTTTCTCTGTGTGGATGTCAATTAAAAATATATGATAATACTGTTCCCTAGAAAACACAAGCAAATGCTCTACTGAGCTTTTTCAGACATTGGTAATTTATGCAGTTTATGGAAGGCTAATGCCATATTTAACTATGAAAGGTCCCTGCTCCATTGTAATTTTTCTCACCCAAACTCTGAAAATTTTCATTGCTCCTGAAAAATTAGAAACTTCCAACATAATGGTTATTCTTTCTTATGGAATATAGTGCGTTCCCAAACTAGTTCTCTTGACTCATGTTCTCTTTGTGTGTATCGGGTCCCTAAAGGCTCTATAGGCCTATATTGCCTCTGCCTATCGTCACCAAGGACTTCCCCACACCTACCCATGCACCTAAGAGCCCTATTTCATCTCAGCCCAGGGCCATTAACCACTACATCAGCAACAACACAGGAGTGCTGGTCTCCAGCTCTGCCAGTCTTGCCCTGCCTGATCATGGGACCCCTTGACCTAAACTCAAACCTGTGGGCTGAATTCCTGGTCTGGTCTCAGCTCTCTTTGTCACTATGGACCTGCCTGGCCTCCCCCAGACCTGATCCTAGCTCTGACCTACAGGTTGGCTTTCTGACCTGACTTCAGACCTGCCTCATCACTATGACATGTCCCTATCATCTGGACTCTTGGTTGGCCCTGGCTACCTTCTCTGAGTTTGGCCTGCTCATCTCACTGGGTCCTGTGGGGCAGGGCCTACCAGCCCTGGGATTTCCCCCTTGATGCCTGGCTCATCTTCTCTGAAAGTGCCTCAGAAATATGAGTATTAGGATGAAGTAAGTTTGTGTTAGCTTTCAAGATACATTAAGAAACCTAGGATTGCCTTGCACCCTTGTAGAGATGTCACCTGGAAATTCAAAATAACATACCTCCAAGAGTCATAGGGGAGCATTCAATAGAAAGCACAGAAATGAAATTAAGTAAAAGGCCTTAGACAGTCCACTTATGCTTGGGTGTTTTTGTTTTTTGTTTTTTGTTTTTTGTTTTTTCTGACAAATGCATAAATACAGACAGTCAAATCGTCTTTGGAAATGTTCTTGTCCCAGTGACATGTAGTAGCACATCAATAACAGTTGTTTATTTAGAAGGAAATCCATAAAGGTAAGTAATCAAATACAAGATGCAAATGAACAATGCTAAAAAGTGTGTTCCAAGGCTTATTGATTTTATTCAAAATTCAGAGAAAAATTGGACTGAAAATATGACCTCGTATTTTTCTAAATGCTTTCTGTATTAGTATGTGGGCAACACATGATATGAAATTTTTCACCAAGTGGGTTCTCAGAAGGCCACAGAAAAGAGAAATAAATTTTGTATTCTACATATTGAGTCAGCTTCTACCTCAACTGAGCTCTAGACTGTGTGCATCCTTTTTATGGCTTAACAGTTCTTAAAGATAATTTCTGCTTTCTGTTCCTCTGGCAAAGTTATATATATCAGTAATAAAATATTAATTTAAAGTTGTGGCACAATATCATATGCTAGACATGTAAATTTCTTCTTTCTGTGTTATATTTATCTACTCTAACAAGCTAATCTAAGGAAATAGAAGAACTTCCTGCATTTTCTACTTTTAGAAAATACAGAGAGAATTGATTCAGGTCATAAAAGTCAGTGCACTAAGTGCATTAACCAAGAAAACAGCTTCTGGAGATTTATAAATTAATGTGTGCCCTACTGACCATTACAAAACATGAACCTTGCTTTTGTCTGGTTTATAACATTGCTGTGAGGTTGAAGAGAACAAAGTTGACATATCTGTAATCTCCAGTGGGTCTACTAATCCCTCCCCTTTTCGCTGTTCAAACATTAACTTGTCATATGACTTGAGATGCAGCTCTCACCAATGCCAAATGTCTGACAGGTACAGTACATCTATTCTTTACAGATGAATAGAGGGTTTTATTTAATACAAATCCTGCAGCATTTGTATTTATATTCCTTATGTTAATGTGGACAATCTTTTGACTCACAATGCTGAGCTCAAATATATTTTCTTCTGAGCTCCTAAATTCCTAAAAGATTAAACCAATAGGGATTTGTCTATCACAACAAATTACATATTTAATATTAAAGACAAAGGGAATTTACTAGGATACACTGATTTTTAAAAGGTTTTGGGTCTCTAAATTAGGTTTTCTGGGTTTTGGACTATTGTAATATGGGATAAATGATAAAATATTACCATGTCTTTGTTCCTATTAGAATATGAAAGCAAAATGTAATTGCCATAAACCATAAAATACAATGGCAATTTTAAACCCCTAGTGATTTCTTTTCTTTCACTATTCCCTTGATTTTATTGTTATTATTATTCAACAGTGCTTGGAATAGAACTGAAGCTCTGGGTGAAACACAGCAAACCAGTCTTCTTCAAACCTCAGAGAGGGTAGGAATGAAAATGGTGGGTGGGGAGAGAAACATCTCAAGCCAGTGTGTCTCCCAAGCTCCTGTAAAACTACTAAAACCCTGTATTCAAAGTGGGGGAAAATCTTCTCCAGATCATGACCCTCAGTGGTAGGTACAGTGAACCACCTAAAGAAAAGGAGTTTCCATGTAAAGAAACATACATAGGCAGTATCATACTCAGGAGCGAGATATTGAAGACAACGAAGCAATAGGTGTTGGTGAGCTGTAAATGAAGAGGTAAAATAGGACTGCATAGAAAAGTGTGTGTTCTCACTGCTTATTTAACTTACCTTCGTTAACTTACCTTACCTTACCTTTTGCTCAGAGAAGCTGTGGATTCCCCATCCCTGGAAGTGTTCAGTGCCAGGCTGCATGGAGTTTTGAGCAACCTGATCTAATGGAAGGTGTCCCTGCCTATGTTATTTGTTTGGAACTAGATGATCTTTAAGGTCCCTTCCAATTCAAACCATTCTGTGATTCTATGATTCATGACTTGTGCTAGTCAGTAAGCCTGAAAACTGCCAATGAATTGCATTTTTTATGTACAGATTGATTTGTTTTATTATCAGAGAGTGAAACTAATCAGGAAGTGGAAAAAACTGAGTCCATAGTAATGACAGCATAACTGAAATTTACTCTTCTCCCTGCCAGTTTTGTGATTGACTTTATCATTAAAGCTTTAAGTTTCCTGCCTTATTTGTCTAGATTTCTTCAGAAGAGAGTGAAGGAAGTGATGGACTTAAACTGTGATGTTGACCCTCTCCTGCTGCTTGCACTAGAACTGTTAGTTCATTTAGGCCAAAATGATTTTTTCTTAATCATCTCAGACTTGGCAAACTTTCAGTAAATCTAAGGCCTAGTACAAGAAAAGTCTGCACCTCGATCATGAAATCTAAATCTTTGACATTTGTGTAGAAATTCTCCCCTCCACACAGTGAGGAAGATTATTGTAGAAATAATGGAGCCTGTACATACCTGGGGTCTATCTCTGCTTGGAATATTGTCAGCACCACGTAAAAGGGGCTGGAACACAACAGCCTAAGGAAACAAATGGTAAAGATGGATTGTAGCATAACTACCTACATGAACATTTTTCTTTTTCATCTCATGCATCAGGTCTGCCTAACCTGTGTGTTGGATAACTGGGTCAAGTGCTTACATAGATCTGAGAGAGTTTATCGAAGGTTTCTGGATGCAGACACTCCAGACTGTAACTTCTTCGTAACTGGAAGCTCCACTGCCTTTTCCTAGCAGTCCTAGTCCTCAGTTTTTCTAAAGCTCCTAATTCTCCTGCAGTCTAAATTCATCGATTGTGCCAACAAAATTCTAGATGTATTTGGTTTTTTGGGGAACATCACAACAAAAGAGACTTTGAAAGGCCGTTTTAAAAAATCTTGCATCCTATTTTATACAGGACAAAAATACGATTATGTGTATTAAATATACAACACCTCTGCATGTCACAACACTTAAACTAATTTCTGTGTACTACTGAACCACTCTTTTGGATAACAGCAAGTCATCTAGGCATTTCTGGATGCTTTGTATTTTATTTTTTTTCTGTATATGACTTGTATCACAGAATGCAATTTTTCTTTCCCCTTCCCCACCCTGCCTTTTTATCTGTAGTAACATTCCTTCCATTCTGTTTCTCTAAAAGCAGCTTATGAGAGATGTCTTTTATAATTTCCAGGACTCTTATCAAAGGAAGTCCTTGCTGGTTCACCCTTACTATGTGAACTTTTTAATCACTTGATTTGACCTCCTTCTTTTTCATTGGTAGAGCTGTTAAGATGCCTGTGTATGACCACATGGAGGACCTGTGCAGATCACAGATACCTGATCTGCATAGTTGTCCATTAGACACGTATTCCTTGAATAGAGTGAATATGCCTGGGAAGAAACTAACACTAAATTAAATAACTAAACTAAGAAACACAATATGTAATAGTGTTGGAATTTTTTTAAAAAATCTGGCTTTATAAAGCTTAGCTTTATAATTAATTTTAGGGGATGGACAATTTGACAAAGTAAAATATCATCTCTTATTTCTTACTTATTACTGCTTCCAGATTTGGATTACCCACAACTTGGATTACCTTTTACCTTTAAATTTGAGATTTTCAAAGTTAGCATTAAAATTTGGACATATCTATACAAAAAAAATAAACAAATGCATTAGAGAATAGCAATAAGAACACACCAGAATTCAGGTGATGATTACCAGAAATCAGTTACGTCAGCTGGGGAACAAAGAATAGAGGAAGAAAAGCTCCTTGTAGACAAACACAGAAACAATGCTGTATTTTCTGGATTCATTTTCTATAGACTGTATTCAATTTACATGAAATAAAATTTCCCGTCATATTCTAAAATACAAGTGGTTCTTTTTCCAAATATGAATCAATTATTTAAAATGGGGATTCAGAATAGTGGGAGAACATTGTGATGCCCAGAAAGCACCATAGTTTTGTACTATACAAGTCAAAGGTATGGTTCAGTCAAGAGAGTTCAAGGAAAAACAAACCACCGTTCCCCCAAAACACTACCATTTTGCACATTAGGCACATTTGGCTTAGGCCAGTACCAGCTGTCCTTGGAGAAGATCCAGCTTCTGCAGAAAGTGGTGTTACAGGATGTAGTGCTGTTTCAAGGTCTTTGCAAAAAAAAAAAAAAAAAAGCAAACAACAAAAAACCAAAAAAACAACAAAAAAAAATCACCAAAACCAAGGAGAAACCAGTCCTCATTTCTTCTTTTTCAGAAAAAAAACCACCACTATGGAGCTCATTAGGTTACCTTCACCTTCACATTTTAACGTAAGAAAACCTGTAGTTTCTTTAGTGATAGTACTACTTCCAGGGTCCATTATAGATGTTGTAAAAGGTAATCATTCTACAGCATTGGGACCTTACACTTATTTTTAAAGACCTCTAGGACAATTAGTCTTAGCACCATCATATTTTTTTCATGTCCCTTCTGACAGCACAGGGAAAGATTAATTTCATCTCACAGACCTGATGCTCATTACTGTTGTTATCTGATTTATTAGCTCTGTCTCATAAACCCCATAGTAATCCAAACTAATATGTATGGTACAAATGTCATTGAATGCACCATGAGTGGCCTCAAAGGATGGAAAGGAATGCATTACTGTTCATGGATTGTCATGGCTACCCACAAGGACCTGCATTTCACTCACATCCAATCCTATCATACTCAGCAAATCAGTTCAGATAATCATGGATGAAATTGATGGTAAGTATCTGACTCAAAATAGGTTTTCTTCTAAGTTGTAACTGTCATAATAAATTAAATTATATTATGCTGTGTCACATCAGTATACAAGATGCTAGTTAAGCAATATAACTCAACATAACAGAAAAAAGATAATGCACTACGCAATCTAGAAACAAATTGTACGTGCATTTACTCTCCAAAATTTAAGGTTGTCTCATCTACTTTGAAAGGGGACAACTTTCCAGATTCACAGTTACCCATTTATAACTGTTACTTGATGATTCTGCTGTGGTCCATGCAGGTTCTAATGCCTTAGTTATTCTCTCATGAAGGCTTTCACCATCCCTTACTCTGTGATTCACTTCTGATTTACCTTGTTTTCTTTCTAAAAAGGCACTATGAATTTATGCCCTATGTGTGCAATACTATCTGATTTTTAGTGGTATATTCAGCACATTTCACTGAGTGGTCTAAACACAATATAGCACCTTGACAAATTCACTGAAAACCCAGTGAATGCAGAGTCGTGGTACTGAGGAAAATGCCATGTCCCATTGGTCCACTGCAGTTCTTCTGGCCAATCTAGGACTCAAAAAAGCAGGTCAGATATATATCCATAAACAAAGAGTAATCACAACAGCTTGGATCCCTGGAGGAAGCAATAAACCCATGGGTAGAATGGAAAATAAATGAAAGAAATGAAAAAAATTGATTGCCATTAATAAACGCTAGGGATCATGATAACCCACAAAAGTTGTATTTCAGAAATGTGGATGAATTAAATAAACAAAGAGAGGAAAATGTTCTAAGAGCCAGGGCCAGACCCTCCCCTCTCCAGTGTGAGCTGGAGGGATTCAGTGTTCATTAACATGAATGACGTGTAGAGCCCTACAGTAGACTGCCGTGTCATGAAGACCCTCTTCTTCTCTCAGCCTCTGAGGAGAAAACACAAAGTAGAATAGCTTCTGTATTGGGCTGGGTTTGGGAGAGAAAGAGTAATCTTCATAGAACTGTTTGGTTGAGACCTTCCTCTGAAAGTTGCTGTCTGAGACTATTTACAGACAGAGGAGGCAAATTAATTCATGTCTTCCAAGTTCTAAGTAGATTCTTTGGCTTATGCAAAACGTAGGACAAGTGTGTGTTAGAGGAAGCCAAAAGGTGGTAGTCTTCATGATCTGTGAGAATTCCTCCTGTCCTAGCCTGAGAGGCAAGGCTGCTCTGGCTCTGTCCCCCCAGTCCAGACAACAGTAAAGATGAGCACATTTCCAGTAGGGGTACACACACACATACAGATGCACGCATTGTTAACACAGATGACCACACAGACCAGCACATACAGAAAACGCCACTTTTCCCAAAATTCACATAAAAACCCCACAGTACTCACACAAAGAACAGCCACATGTAAGTGAGAATATAGGACTGAGTATGGTGATCGTGCACAGGACTCAGTAAAACCAGCCAATAGCAACCTGTTTACATTTGACCAGCTTCCCTTTACACATTTTTGCCTCTAATTTTCAATCAATGTTTGTCCTCAGCCCACCATGGTCTTCTGCTTCCATTTTTCCAGTTCATTCTGGTGGGTTTCCCTGGAAGAACTATGGTTTGATGACCATAGTTGAGTCAGGGTTCTCCCTTTTCACTGATTAGGTTACTATAAGCTAATAGTAAATAAGGTATAGAATATTCTATGACTAACAGTATGACACATGGTCTGTCAGTAATATGACACTGTGACTAATACTATCATATACTTTTGCTAGCCAGAAAAGGGTAGTCACATAAAAACAGCATAGTAGAAAGGTCTCTTCAAACTGTGCCTGGGAATTATCTGGTACAGTTCTGGCTGACTTGTGCCAAAACTATGCCAAAATTACAATTCTAACAAATTAACAATATGCATCATCAGTTCTAGTTCCAGGCACATCTTTTGGGCACTGTTTAATATACTGCTATAGCTGTAACCTGTATTTTGTAAGAAAATGTTTGTCTAGAAAACCAAGGGACAATTCAGAACTGTGAACCTTAGTCTGAGACAACCGTATTTTTTTTTCTAAGACACAGACATGCAGGAGAACTGTGAGGATTAAGCTGTATGTGCACAGACATCACTACTTCCCATGGTGTTAGATTCACACAACATTGGCCAGTCTTAATGGAGTTTGTTAACTTCTAAGTCTACCCTCCCACCACCAAATCTGCACTTGCTTGTTCTTGTATTCTTGCCTTCTTTAGGTAGGTCCACATGCCTAGCTTTTGTGGATGTTTTTCATTAGTATGAATCTAACCATTATGTGAGAAAAAATGGTTAGGTTTCTTTCATTAAGGCACTGAGATTACAAGTTTTAGGACTATAAATCTAAGGCAGTTTTGGAAAGATATTTTGTGCCTTTAAGTGACTTGGATGTTTCTGAAAATTGCCACTTATTTGTTAAACATATACCTCTAGGCACATCTACAGAATTAAGTGAAGCTTGCTTCACCCCCTCTCTTTCCAAAGAATCAGCTACTGGTTTTTAAAAAATAATTATTACCTAAGTAGTTAATGCAATTAATGCAACTCATTAATTTTAGAAATATGTCTTGATTGTGGACATTGTTCTAGTCTATATTCTGCTTAAAATATGTTGTTCTTGCTCTTATATCTCAATAGTACAACTGAATAAATATATTCTGGTTTCTGCATTGTCATCAGGGCTTATATTTGGTCTCAAAGACAAATTCTTGATCTGTTTCAAAATCTTTTGTTATCAATTCATTTTATTAGTCTGTCTATTCTGCCTACAAAATATAGAATACATTCTGCTGACATGATTATGTCTCAGGGAGGGTAACAATTAAAAATACAGATGTATACATAGTATTTGCTAAGGGGCTCATTAGTATATCATTCAAGAATGCTTCATATTCTACATGCTGTGCCATTAAACAATAATAAAATATTATGTAAAATATAGGAATATCTTAAATGAACATAAAGTACTCTTCAAGCTCTCTTTTTACAAAGTTTTGTATTTACTGAGGAATTTCTTCACATGTAATGCATAGTTTAAGAGTCTTCTGTTCAGTCAAAAAAAAAAAAAAAAAAGAAAAAGAAAAAAGAAAAGAGGAAACTTGTCACTTCTGAGGATAGATAACAATGAGCAAACATTTCCATGCACTTAAGATGGCTGTGAGCATAGTGCAAGAATGGACAATATTCAAAATGTCTCATTTCTGTCTAAATCAGACGTTTACTCTGAATGTATTTGCTTTACACTCAGCCTCCACAGAATCACTCAGGGCAGAATTCCAAACTATGTGATTTAAGGCTGATTCTGAAGGGCATGCCTCTCCCTCAGTATTGACAACACAGACCTTTAGCTGAACAATTGCTAACATCTTTTGCATAAATCAAGTATCTGAAACTGAATTTGAACATTTGTGTTCTTAATAAAGCTGTCCTGCATGAATGTCATTAAAATCAAAATCTTGGAAGCAATGAAAAAAAAAGTTGAGATTCACAAAATTTAGTTGCAGACTGGGCAAAAAACTTACTGGGATTACTTGCCAGTCTCCCAGTAGCTCTAGCACTGAATGATTGTAACTGTCATTAATTACTGAAAGATCTGAAAGGCAAATACCTGACTTGGAGATAAACTTACATTTAACTGACTTTTCAAAACTATTAGGAATGCAATTACAAGAAGAAAAGTAAAAGGAAATTTATTTATTTAAAGATGAAAAAGAGTATGACAATTGGATTGCCTGAAAGGGGAGGTATGGTCTTCCACTGAATATTATTTAGGAGAAAAGAACTTTAAGCCCTGATTCTCAGGAAACCAGGTATAACTTTTTATCTTATTTGAAAGATAAAGCTTAAATTTATAAATATATTTATAATATAAGTTGGATTAAAGAACTGAACTATAACCCATGATATTTAATCTATTAGTCTTCCTCTGGCACAGACTCTTTGTATAATCTAGGCAAGATGTGATTTTCATGATGTGATTTTCATGTGTTTTAGCCTGATATGTGGCATGTAGGAATCATGCATTATCTATGAAGAAGGAAGGAACTCCGCAGTTATTAATTTTATTCTATTGTGTAATAAAAAGTGGAAGTGAACTCTTAATCAGTTTCTCCTTAAGCAAATATATATATTTTAAAGAAGAGACATCTAATCTTACTTGAGAAATTGGTACTGATGAAGAATTCACTATAGCCATAGATAGGTAAAGCTGTCATTGACATTTCATAAGCCATTAACCTGAGTGTTAAAAATACTGTATTTTTTCTAGATGGGGCTTAATTTCATTTTCCATTTTTTTGTAAAAACTGTAGCCACGGAACCTAAGATCAGACAGGAAATTTATTTTTAATTATTTTATACCTATGAGCTTAACTTCAGAAACAGTTTCTGAAGTACACAAGATTGGAGAAACAGCTAGTCTATTATCCAGCATTCCTTCACATCAAGAAGAGTTAGGCATCCAGATCCTTGCCTTCTTTCAACAAATTTCTACTCTTCTGGGAGCCAGGATTTAAAAAATACATTAGATGTGTGACACTTATCAACATTCTAAAAGTAAGAAGTAGGAATCAGCAGGACCCTAAGGCCCACATGAAATTTATACATAAATAGGACTATTCACAATAAGTATTTTAAACACAGATATATGAACTTGCAGAATCAGGGCTGTATATCTCTATATATGAAAATTTCTTTGTCTCAACTTCCAAGGAAAATAAAGCTCCCTTATCATGCTCTCTGTGTTCCTCCAATCACTTTTTGTCCATCTACTCAGCCTTCTTCCTGCCTTCATATGTATACATACATATTAAAAATTATATGTTTATACATAAGTATTTTTAGCTTTTTATAGTAACTACCAAATCTAACAGGAATAAAAAAAATCAGAAACAATTGTACTAAATATTTTTAGTTGAGCAGAGAAGAACAATACAAATTAATGAATCACGTTCCTTATACAGTTACACTGAAGGAGAGACTAGCAGAGCCAAGCTATCATGTAGCCATTTTGACAGAGGCCAGATAACCAGCAGGCATGCATGTCATTTTAGAGATGCTACAGACATGGCATATTTTATCACTGAAAGTGGCATATATGAAAGGAGTAAGAGCAAGGCTGAGAAAAATTTACAGTGGAATACGGAAATGAAGGACACAGATGTGCAGAAAACCAGGGTTCGTTAACTCTACTGTGCACAGAAGTTCTTAGCAGAACAGACCCCGCCCCTTGAACTGCTTCCATGATATAAATAGGAATAATAGGTAATACTTATCACATAAAACAGTAATAATAAAAAAAAGTCTTTCCCACCTCTGAGTTTTCCTATGATGAAAAAGACAGCTGACTGTTGAAGTATAGGAGACAAATAGTCAAAGAGCATCATGGTATCTGCATTCACTTGAAATACCATACTTATAAGAGGAAATTTTTTCAGTGTGCAGAGACCTCAGAAGAATACAATCAGGCGCTAAGTAAAGAAACATCAGAATGTTCCAAATAATTGGATAAAGTAAGTAGAAGTTACTTATTTAGTACTAGTTCTCTGATCTACAAATTCAGATGGTCTTGTAACATATATACAATTAAATTTATTGTCTCATTTTTTCTGAAGAAAATGAATGAAATTATCGATTTTTAATGAGGTAATATTTGAAGAACAAATTATTTATTTTCCAGTAGGGTATATCATAAAGGAGGAGTTTCTAATCCAGAATACAAATTAGGATAGGTAATAATGGGCAATCAAATAATGAAATCAGTGTTGACTATTACCTCTAATACCACCTTATATATATCACTGGTGTTAAATAAGGAATATTGAACCATAGACATTTCTTTTTCTCACTCAAATTAGAAATAGCTTCCTTATTTGAGTGACTCTGCTGTTGATGATATTGATGAAAATTTTGTTGGTTTTTTTTTCTCAGTGGATAGAATTTAAAAATGAGAAAGAAGATCAAAATTTGTCTGTCACCAAACATCACATCATCTGTCAGCCACATGTTGCCCAAGGAAATGGGCAAGCTGTTAGCCTGTTACTATTTTTAGTTTGTTTCTATTCAGCCTGGCTTGTTCTCTTGGGTCACTAATTAAAGTTTATGTGCTATGATTCAAAATTCAGTTTTTCTTTCTTCCTGAAAATATTAGTTATAATGAAGAACTACATCAATTTCTTATCAAACTATTTATATCATAGATTTCAAAGTGTTACTTTTTTGGCTTTACAAAACCAGAGAAGAACAAAATATTTTGTAGTTTTTGTAGACTGATCTAACAGTTCCCATCATAATTAATGCTGTAAAAAGAGTAGTTTCTGAGAAGCTTTTATGTATGGGCTCCCACAAATCCAAGAAAAATAACCAGCTGTGGGGGTGACTTTTTCACTAAAGGTAAATGTGAGGAAAATACAATGCTGAATTTTTGAAGAATAAATTATACCGACACACTGTTTCCAAGTTGCTATTTGAAAAGCCATTCTGAAAAAGAGTTGCAAATTGATCAACATCTAATTAAAGGTATGTTGCATCTTCTTAAAAGACTTGACTTTGAATGCAATCAGCATAAAAACCAAAATAGACTCAACTCTTTCCTTGGTTGTACCATTTCTTGTTCCTATAATCAACAGCATGATTTGGAAACTTTATATGAATTGAAATTAAAAGCTATTGCTACCTTTTTCCCCTTCTGTTAAGCACTGATTACATATTTGCAGGATAATTTAAGTCTGAAGGGACCTCAGGAGGTCATATGATCTAACATCAATAAGCAAGCCATGCCACCTTAAACTGTTCAAATGGAATGGAGCATCAAGCCTAGTGTTCTGTCCCAAATGTATAAGTTCTAATGATCGCACTTGATGATCTCAAAGGTCTTTTTCAATCTAAATGATTCTATGATAAATAATTTTGTATAATTATCAAGATCCAGTTGTTCTTAGCCTGAAACATGGTGATATATATTTACTACCAACTATATTACCAGCTGCCATTTATGTGATTCTTTTCCAGTATACAAATATGAAGAGATTTTTTCATATGAAGCTACAAAATAGTTTAAGTTTTCTATCGATGGGGTAAAAGGCTAAAGTAAACAGATTACCATGAGGTTTATTACTCTGACCTCTCTACCTTATTACTTTAATTCTTCCTCATGACCTCATACATGGCAACTGGAGAAGGAGAAGGAGTCAGGATTATTACTCCTGTACTAACCTGAAGAACCAGAGACAGGACTCATTGACTGGATGGAAATGTCAACATCTTCCACTCTGTCCACAAGCATGGATAGTTCCTCCTTCAGTCACTAGCTCTTTCTGGAGCAAGGCAAGTCTTTTAAATGTCCCTGAAGACCCTAGTACAGGAAACGATTAAAATAATAAAATTATTCTATTTTAGGCCCAAAGATCATGTTACCATCATAAAGTTGATGGATTGTGGTTTTTTTTAAATGCTGTTGAATTAGAATGTTATATATATGGTCAAGATTGCTTTAGAATTTAAACACTTTAGAATTTAGACCATTAGAAGAATCTGGGACAACTTAATCAAAATATGTGAATTTAAGGCAAACTGCATAACTGTTATGAGGGCAGGTAGTTAAGTGCAATTGGTAAAATATGTAGGAATGAATCTACTTATATTTTTCCCAAAGTTTTTCATCAGACTTGTTCACTTTTGCGTACTTGGCTGCAATTCAGGATTCAGAAAAACATTCTTATTCACACTGAGATATATGCCCTATATGATGTGTTTAAGGATCATTTTAAATATGGATGGATTAATTTATGCATATTCCTTCATACTTTCTTTGTCTTGTACTAGAATCATCATCATATAAAAAAATAATGATATAATATGGGTTTTTTTCTACAGACATTTTTTAATCTAACTGACCGGATGTGCAGATCATATTTTAATCAAACATATTGAACTTTACAATGCAAACAATTATAGCAAAATACATTATATGCTTTTGTTAGACATATAAGTGACTTGAATTTGCTTAACTCATATGAAATTTTAAATAGGGGAAACACTGGAAACTAAAGCTTATCTTTCTTTTGGCAGGAGTAGCATTTTTAATAGGTCACTAGAAAACAGAAAGAATAAAATTGTGTGGATAAATAACAAAACATATGAACACTAAAGAGATTAATATTCTATTTTGCTGACTATGAAAAAATAATAAACCATGTAGAAATTGTTATTGCAGTTTCCATGTGTTAGAGAATAAGGAAAATGTATAGGATTACTTTAGGAAAAATCCAGTAGTGTGAAGACCCTCAATACCTAAAAGATATTCCAAGACCTAAAAGAAAACACACACCCCCACCCCCACTCCCCCGCAATGTTCTTTATGAGGTCTGTCAGTCATATTTCTTTGTTTCCTATTTTACTAATTCCAACAACATCCTTCCAGAATCTCTGAATCCTGCATCCTAGTGTAATGAAATTTACATAGATATAGCAAAAAGCTGTAAATTTTCTTCTTTGGAAATTTATTTCTGGGCAGTGAATGTTCTTCACATTTCTGTATCCTCTCACTTTTCATGCAACCTGACTCTTCTTTGGTCAATGCTATAGAAAAAAACTGCATGCTTTACTTTATAGATTAATATTTTAAAGATTAAGAGGTGATGTGCATTATTCTGGTGGAGAAGGACTAAATAGGAGATATCTTTGATTCTTATGTGGTTCTAGGAACTGAGGAAAAGAGCAATGTCACAGAACATGTTTAATTTTCTAACTCTCCATAACCAGATGTTTTTTTTTTCTTTGCCTTTCTTAACATGTCTTTTAGACATTGTGGATCATAGAGAAAATCACATGTGACTACAAGCTTTAATTTGACTTTTTTTTCCCCCTGCTTCAGTCATATATAAGCACAAAGAATAAGAGAATCTGAAGCTGATAATTTTGAACCAGTTCTAGAGGGAAGGGTGGCATGCAAACAAGAAGGGTGTTAATCTCCAAAAACATCTTTACAAAGATTTGTCTTCCTTTAGTTGATATCCTATGAGACAAAGCACTTTAATGACTATCTCCTAAGTGTGGGTCATGCCTTCCCTTGCAAAAGTATTGCATCTCAATTTACAAAGCTATAAAAGCTATAAATTGGTGATTATACCTCTAAACATCTCAAAACTGGTGTTATGGGCAATTTACAAATTATTTTAACCTTTACCTGGCCAAAGAGTATCTTCTATTTAAAGCTTGATTACTTTATCTATGTGTATTGACAAATGTGTTTTCTTTGTACATTGCTGTAAAAAAAAAAAAAAAAAGGAAAAGTGAACAACTTATATTTTTTCCACTTATAGATATGTTCATGCAGATTTGTCCCCAAGAAACACACATTCAGCTGAATAAAATGCCCAGAATTTGGAAGAATCTTAAAACATACATAAACATGCAGGACTTTTTTCTGTGTCTTCTTGAGTTGATGTACTTGAATTCTGGGCAAACATGAGGATTAATAATTATTTTATTTTTTTTTTAATTCATGATTACAGCTAGAACCCGTAGATTGAATCAGGAATGGACCACATCTCTAAGGCAGGAAGAGGTAATTGGGAGACTAGGATGGACCAGTTTAGATTTCACATGATTTAAGTACTATTTGAAAACAAATAAATCAGGAGACTAATTGAATTCCATAATTCATGCAGAAAGATCTTTCAGGAGCTAAAAGATCACTAATTTTTCTTCTTAAACATGCAGAAGATCCTTGCTACTGATTTAAAAGAATTTAGAGTCCTGACAGTGATTACTGAAGTACCCTGAAAGACAATAAAAAGCTTTAAATCTGCAGCTGATAGTCACACCTCTGTGTGACAATGGACTTGTATACAAATAAGGTGAACTGGTTTTATGAGAAAGATTTTTTTTTTTCGTAATTGGAAGGCAATAGGCAAGGGTAGTAATGTCTGTTTCCAACCTCTCTGCTTATGCTGTTACTGCATAGTGTCTCTTCACCTTCTCTTTTGACAAACATCAGGCATTTTAAAAGAAGTGGAAGAAAACCCAAACCAAGAATGCAAATAAAATGCTTCTACCCAGATACATTGAATACTGAAAAGTGAATAAGTAAGATATGAAACCGACTAATTCTATAGATTTGTCATTAATGGAAATGTTTAAATGAACAGTGAACACAGTATAAAATTTATAGGTAAAATAAGATAAAAAAAGAGATTAAATGCTAGTAATGGATGGGAGAGTATGATTTTTTCAGGATAAGTCAAAGCAGAAGAGTAAATTATATAAGTTACTGAAAGATTTACTTGAAAAGGTTAGTAGTTCTGAAAACAGCTTAGGAAATTTTGTCCATTTTCAGTATGTACTCATCCCAAGAGATTTTACTTCAGCTATTCTTTCCTTGTGTCACTCATTGTGGTTACACTACTACATAATCTGCTACAGAAGCTGTGTCATTTTTCTAATATATTTCCTGCTCTGAGAAAATGTTGTCTCTTTCCAGTCTCTGTTTTTGTATTTATCATCTGCTTTCAGAAGTGTTTTTCTCTTTTGCATCCAGACTTCTACACTCTATTACTTCAAACACATTAACGAGTGAAAGAGACATCTAGGATGAAATGTAATAGTGCAAATCAAAGGAGAAAAAGATTAGGAAGCAGTGCTTAAGATTGTCCCAAAGAGTCTTTTAGAACTGCTGCCAAGGCAGCTCTAGGAAAAAAACATATTTTCATAATGCAATGTCCAAATAAGCTATCATCACAGAAAATAAAAAAAAGAAAACTGTTGTGGTCAGTAGGCAAAAATAAAATATAAACCACATCTAACCAACAAGAGTTTTTTTCTTCGTTTTTTTTTTTTTTTCTCTCAAGACTGAACTTCTCAATAACTTAATTTTCTATGTGTTTAAGCAATAAAGAAACCTAGGATAAATGAGGCAATTTAGCTGGGCATCGCTCCTTGAAAAAAGAGGTCTGAACATAATGTGTAATCTTGATTCAGTATAAGCAGGAGTGTAATTGGGTTTTGTTTATCCAATATGTATGTCAATATGCGGACAGTACAAGAGTCTATTGTGTTTGCTGGCAGGTAAATTTCTCATTCAGTGAGAAGATAGCTTTTCTAAAAAAGCAAACACAGGACTTAATTGATACTGAATGTTTAATTCATTTTCATAAAAATCAATAGCATTTCTCAAGGGGATAAAGGTGAATTAATTCATTTATCTAGATCTTTAAAGCTGATGCATAGTAAACACGAGACGTTTAACAAAGGTTAAAGAGTGCTTGTTGAGAGGCCTTCCAGATAGCAACACTATTTTGATCTGTTTGATTTCTTAACACTGAGAGGATTATTTGTATTAAATTATCACTGTATCATTCCACAGAAGAACAGGTGCTTCTTCATGGTATAGTCCTACTACTAGATATTTGCCACTCATGTAAATTCATAACACATGCAACATGACTAAAACAGGAAAAGAAAAGCCTATCTTGTTGCCGAATAGAAGTGGAATACATTGCTTTGATACAAAGAATGTAAAAACAAACAAATATAGAAAAAGAGTCTGGATACTAAATGCCAGTAATAGTCTAAACAACATAAAGATCCAAAATAAAAATATAGTAACCATGTTTACAAGATTGTTGTTAGACTTCCTCTGCCCTGAGTGTTTTAGAGTCTTAGCTACAACAAAATAGAATGAAGGACAAGAAAAAGGGTAGAAGTCTAAAAATTGCAGGACTTTCAAACTGGTCCATTATTACTGATTTGATTTTCTATTCCCTTCTTTGATTAATCCACCACAAGTTTTTAGTAAATTTGGTTGATGTTTTTTCTACAGCCTTTACTGCCTGCTACAAATCACAAAACACGAAGAGTTAAAAATCAGCCAAACTAGCAAAGAAACAAAGATTACAAAGAAATATGCCTCCCGTTGTGGTTTTAAATATTCTTTAAAAACACATATTAAATTTGGATTTATTAAGACCTGTAATTTTCAAATCTATTTGCACAAGTAGAAATCCCCCCTTCCAGGATATGCCTGAAGTATTCTGTTGCTAAAATTGCTACTGAAGAATTTTGACATTGTCACCAGGAGAAGAGATAACCTTGTTGAGAATGAATAATTGAAGACATAATAATAAAGATATAATTTCTCTTCATATTCAGAATAAAATAAACTGAAACCTCAGTCACTAGCATTTTATTTTTTTAATAAAAAAGAATTGTTTGATCTAGCTTCCTTTGAGATAAGAATTAAACAATTTATTACCAGTGTTCATGCAGGTCTTAGTTAACAGCACTAAATGCACATTACATTTCTAAATTCAGTCTGCTCCCTCCAAAAATGGCAAAGGACAAGCAGAACTATCAGTTCAGATAGGTTCAGTTGCACATGTAAAACATACACATCCAGCTTCAACTGCCCCACATATGCATGTTAAGGACTCAGTTACATTGGCATGTGTTTGATGAGGAACATTTGAAACTACAAAGTTACTTTAGAGGTTATTGATTAAAGAAAAATGTCTCATTATTGTCAAGAATTGCCAGAAATCTTAAGTATATGAAAACTTAATTTCATCAGCTGCAAATCTGCTGAGGAGTGGTGTAGCTACTAGACCTTCATGAAATGCAGTAATCAAGAACATGGAAATGCACCTCAGCTCTATTCCTCTAGCCACCACTGTGAACTAGGGAAAGTTTTGAATCCTTTACATTCCACTTTGTAAATTGGGTATGATGCTATTTAGTCAGGTTTATGATGATTGATCCAAACATCATGGCCAGTCAATCAGTTAGCCAGAATAAATGGAAAGTTCTTATATGAAGGTCAAGTCAAGGTCTGACTTTTAGCATGCAGCTTCTATAATAACAAGGCAAGCAGAAGTCTGAGTCAATAGGATATTAGTTATGTGTTATAGCTAATTACAAATAAAGGAAACTATAAACAAATCCAGCTATATAATAATTGTGATATAGCTTATTCCTCTATGCTCATTTATAAGCTACATCCTATTTAAAGGGGGTAAAAAATGCACCTGGGAGCTGTTAAAGAGTAGTTAGTTATTGTCCTGGTTTCAGCGCTGGGATAGAGTTTATTTTTTTCTTAGTAGCTGGTGCAGTGCTGTGGTTTTGATTTGGTGTGAGAACAATGTTGATAGCACACTGAGGTTTTCAATTGTTGCTGGGTCATGTTTATAATAAATCAAGGACTTAGTTTTTCAGGCCTTGCCAGCGAGAGTGCTGGAGGGGCACAAGAAATTTGGAGGGGACACAGCCAGGTCAGGTGACCTGAACTAGCCAAAGGGATATTCCATACCATGGGATATCATGCTTGGTATATAAACTGGGGGAGGGTTAGCCAGGGCCTGCCAATCATTCCATGGGTCCGCAGGTGTTGAGCAGTTGTATTGCGCATCACCTGTTTTCTTTTCCCTCATTTCTTTTCCCTCAATGGATTTCATTCCTCTCACCTTCTCCTCATTATAACTGTTAAAATTATTGTTATTATTGTTGTTGGTTTTGTCTTATTTTATTTCAACTATTAAATTGTTCTTATCTCAACTCTCCAGTTTTACATTCCTTTCCAAATCTCCTCCCCATCCCTCTGGGTGAGGGGGGAGTGAGTGAACAGCTGTGTGATGCTTAACTGCCAGATGGGGTTAAACCATGACAGTTATCTAACATGTTATGTGTTCTGATTGATGACACAGACAGCTTTAAAATATCTTGTTTAAATTCCCATACTTTTATTCACAATATATAGCTTTAGTCGATGTTTTCTTTACCACTGCAGTAAAATGGTCTGTATGTGGGTGTTTTAGATGTCTTTTTTTAATTTATTTTAGTTTTTTTTTCATAAATAATGTTATTATTACAGTTGTTCCTGGGGGAAAAAAAGAGTAAAAATTTTTAATTAGCTTCCACTCCAAATAATAAATAAAACAGGATATCATAGTTAGGAATATAGCAGTGAACTGCACAAAGTGGCATTCTTATTTTTTTCTTAAATTTTTAGGTAAATGAGAAATCAACTCACCTTCATTTAAACTACTTCTAGAAAAATATGTGTTTATTCATTCTGCTGAAACTTTTAAGTTGGCCACAGTATAACAGCATAGCTGTTACATGACCTAAAAAATGTACCTTCATATACAGAAATCAAGAGTGGGTTCATGGTCTGTAAAGATCTACACTGCATCACTCAGTCCCACACAGAGATATTCAAGCTACCCCAGCTTAAGCTGAAATGGAACTAGAAGTCGTGCTGTTGTGCCAACATTGTGCAGTGCCAGAGTCAATTAATCCTGTTAGGAGGCTACTCTGATTCCAGGACCCAAGTGTATATCTCTATACAATGCTGCACAGTTCTTTGAATACATACCAGGTTGTTTGGACATTTCTTACATGGTATTGCATTATCTGGTGCAGGAATACTCAAACACCCTGATTTACTGTGAAAAACACAATGACTTTTGATATATTAATACAGCATTTAGTGTTTAATCCCATACTATTATGAAAACTACTTACATTTTCAAAAACTAATTATATGGCAACAGAATTTCACAGCTTCTGAGATTAAGATAGTTCCAACACTACTTTGGAGAAAGGTTGGTACTATTTCAGGCTAGAGTGTTTGAATTAATTTCTAAATTTATGTCTATATTGCACTTCAAAGGTGCAACTGAGATTCATGTAAACATGTGAGAAAAAAAGCCAAACCAGCTAACCCTGGTACTTCTGGCAGTTTAGCCATAACAACACAGATGCCAAAGTAAGTATATCATGAAATACTGGATAAGTATTCAAAGGACAGTGTCTGATGTGTTGTAGTCCTGAAGTGCACAAGTTAACACTTGTTCAAGGAAATTAAAAAGATAAAGCAGATATTCTTGTATACTGCTATTTATGTCTAAGCTGACTGCTTTCAAGAGACCTCATATTTGCTTACATAAGCTGTAGTTGCACATTTAAACAGCAATGTGCTTGTACAGTTAGTGATTTTATGCACATGCCTTGATTATAAAATTAGCCTTGCTCTTGTTAATAAGGAAACATTTGTTTCTCTGCAGCAGAGAACAAAACCCAAATAACCATCTAACGAAGATCTTGCCTGCTCTGAATACGCCTTGTATTTTGAATGTTTTCTTTACCATGAGATGTTGATTCTCTGTGTTGTTTATCCTTCAAGATATTAAACTCTGACTGTATTTCTGTGAGACATACAGATATATATATATATCAGTATATATACTCCACATGCACCTTAGTAGATCCTGTAAGGCAGGAAAGCAAGTACCATCAAGACAAAACATTGCCAAATACAAAATAGAATGTATGCTTACCTCAGGTTTGAAGTTGGCCCATTGCTTACTAATACTGAAAACACATCAGAAACTTTTTGTTCTAACAAAAGGAAATATTATAAGGTTTTTTACTTTGTGCTTCTTACATATCCTGAACAGAATACAGCTCCTTACCTGTACCACTGCAACAGTAACTATAATATACAGTATCAATTAAAGAAAACTACAGTATTAACAAGGTATATGATATCTGAGTGATGAAAAGGATCCAGACCCTTTTCATGGTGGACCCAACTACAGCTTTGTTTCATATTTGTCCAGCTGTTTCATTATCATAGTCTGCATTATTTAAAAGTTCAATAAGCAAATTTTGCCCAGTTCTAATTCTGACTAAATACCAATAATTGCTCAGATTGCAACAGGGTAGAATATGTTTTATGTATGCATCAAGTTCTGTGACTTTGTGCCTGAATATTTTGTGACGCAACTTTGCCTACATAGAGTACCAAATATGCCATCTTTTTATACAGTAATAAGAATGGGGGTCTTTCAAATTAGGTCTGTTACAGAGATTAATACAGTCACCTTAAAAAGCACCACATCTTTAAGTTTTCATTGAAATAAGAAAATGACCACTTGATTAAAATGCTTAGATTAAACATCTTGGTAAAATATGTTTATTGTAAGTTTTTATTTTGGTGGGGTTTTTTTTTTTTTTCTGACTATAATTTCTTGTTTCCCCTATAATTCAGAAAAATAATAGGAAAGAAAATATTTTCTATCTACCACACTTAATATTTTCTTAATAAAATAGTTCCTCTTTTTTAAGAGGCAGACCCAACTGCCATACCCTCTTGTCACACTTTTACTTCACTCTTATGATGATTTCTCTAAGGTAAGGAACTTAAATACAAGAGCTGGTATATCATCTAACATGACAAATTTAAGAAAAAAAAATATTTTTCCATAACTAATAGTCTATAGAAATATATAGACTAAAGAATGATAAAGTAAATTTAGAAGAAGTTTTTTTCTGCAATGACCCATCCGTTCCAAGTGGCTGTGCTATCACAGTCTGCTTCCTTGTAGTTTTTAAATCAGTAATGATCTAGGAGCTTTGTATGAGCCCATGCTGACAACTCTTCAATCACTGCTTTTCCTTTTTAATTTCCTTGAGCAAGTGGAACTTCAGCAATTTAAAACTCTATGTGAGCAGCCCCATCACAACTAATAGGTCTTTAGAACATGTTGGCATTTCTGGAGAAGCACCTTAGATCCTAATCCTAATGTCTCCAACTATTCAGTGATGTAGTAGCAATTACATAGGTCATTGCATACCTTACATCAACAGAGAAAATGTGACAGTCTAGTGTAAAATGAAATAAGCCATTTCAGTGATATATAAATAAGCATATATAAATCAAATATACTTCAGCAGAGGAGTATATATGAAGTAGTAATTCATTTGTTTGCAGCATATACAATGTTCCTAAGCACGTATCTTGGCTTATTTGTAGTCACTCACCAGTCAAGGGTTCCAAATAATCTGGGTCAAGGGAAGGGTAGGCATTACAGACTATTTTATTTCAAATACATGGTTTTCCTGGCAGGGGCAGGGGCAGGTGGGGCAGAGCGTGGGCAATTTTAATTTTAATTAGAGGTTAATAGGGAATAGTTTTCCTATTCCACAAGAAATAAAGAGTTGTAAAATTTAGGATTCCCATTAAAATTATAAGAACCTTGAAAATTTAAAGTGGTCCTTTTCTCTCTAAAAAAGATGAAGTGAATCAAATGGTTTCATTTAATTTTTTGAAAATATTTCATTTCTTCTTTTCTCTTTTTTTTTTTTTACTTGTTAATTATAATTGATGTTTTAAAAGGTGACTGTCTTCAAATGAAGATCCTGTTTGCAAGATATTACAATGTGGTGCTTCAACAATTTTGAAACTTCCTTTAAAGAGGCTTTTGAAATGTAAAATCCTTTTAAACAGCCTTTTCCTCATGAATAGTTTCAATTTCAGTAAGTGACTATATATAGGAAGCAGGAGGACGGGAATCATCATTCAAAATACGATAAATTTTTGAATCTGATTTCCAAAAGCAGTGCTGGTCTACACCACTGCAGTGTGTGAAGGGTCATTTTCTGAAGCAGGTGGTAAATGACATTGTGATTAAGGCGTGAGGCTGTGACTCAGAAGATTAGTAAACATGGGAGTTTTGCCACAAGCTTCCACTCTGATGTTCAGTAATTCACTTAATCGCTGTTTCAGTCAGCTCTTCTCTTTGAACGAAACAGGTCTATCTTACAGAGGTATTGTAAGGGTAAAGGTATTAACGTCAAGCTGCTGTGGTGATGAAGGTTCTGGAAGTGCCCATATAAAAATAGTGAATGTACTTGGACTGCAGTTCATTCAACAATTAATGAAAAGCTATATATCCTTGCATATAAGTAGAGTGGAACTGTTCAATGCTATTGCTCATTATTATAATATATTATTGATTAAAGTATCACTTTTATCTTTAAAATGAAAAAGTCCCTGCAAATTTGTCCTTTGTGTCCTTAGTTCACCTGTTAAGCACTATTCAGAAAAGTATTTTAAACATCCTAATATTTGTGTTTCTTCTGAATTTAGAAAAAATATACAGGTACTAATTTTTTTTTAAAGAGCTGCAATTATATGTACAACCAATATAATTGTGTGATTCAAATGGATATATACATGAGCATTATTCCACCTCCCCTAGAATTCAAGGCTATCAAAAGTTCAATTTTATATTTATATATATGTAAAAATAAAAATATATTACATATATAAATATATATATTAAATATTTTAAAAAGTGGTTTGAAAATATCAAATGCATTCTAAATGTAGTATGCTAAATATTCTCAATTTAAAAATATTCTGCATTTAATTGACTGAAGATAGAAGTAGTATTGACCAGATCTTTTCCCATCAAGGAACAATGCTTTTATTTTTAAAAGTCTTCTGTTGCTTCCAGCTAGGATACTTGGACACAAATACAAACGTAGGTGTCCAATATAAGATAAAAAATAATTTATGCAGCAACATCATAAAATTGACATTCACAATCCATGTTCTAAAGAGGTTTAAGAAAAAGGAATAAGGTCACTACTGCAGAAATAAGTAAACTAGATATTTGAAATATGACATTGAAAGCTAGGTCATATAAGTTGTAAAAAAATATGACAGAAAATATACTTTTTTAGATCAATCTTTAGTAAAACAGAATGTAAAGCCAGAATTTTTCTGAATTTCTTTTCCTAAAGTAACCCTTCTTTCCTAACAAAGCTGTACAGAGGAGAAAGCAAGAAAGCAAATAAGCAAGAGAAGAAAAAAGCAAGCAAGACAAAGCAAGAAAATAAGAAAACAGAAGAAAGGAATTACTCACATCTACATAATCTCTTATTTTGAAAGGAAAATAAATTTGAAAACTTTAACTCCAGAAAACATACTGACTTGTAATTTACTTTTTTTTTTTTTTTTTTTTATGTCATGCATTATATGTCCATGGCTTATACAGAAGAGCCACTTTGTTTACTAATTTTATTGCAGAATATTTAATTAGTGAACAAAATTATCTACTTTTAAAATGTAATTTGGACCTTTTCTGTTTGACAAAAACTGGAAAGATAGATGAAGAAAATAAAAGTAATTCCAATAAAAACATATAAGTAATTATTACTATGAAAGTCTTGGAAACAATCTTTTTGAGGATTTAAGATATGTGTTTTCTCTTAAAGAAGGTTATTCTTTAAAAGCTATACCATTATGCATTTTAAGTTTACTATAACTGATGAGTAAATTCTTTGCTGTTCTATCTAATAAGCAAATTTTTTTTTCCCTGTCAATATATGTAACCATGCTTTATGCTCATATAACTGACTTGACTTCTTCATTTCCTGGCTTTTACGTGTCTGTTTTTGAAATATTTCATTAAGGTGGCTTCTCAAGTAATTGGTAATCTTCCTTTTCTCAAAACAACTATAAAATTATTTTGTCGTTACTGTTGTTTTATTCTAATCATGCTTGATTTGATTTATTTTCTCAGGAAAGAAATACTTTGCTGGCATCAGAATAGGCATTAATCTTATGACAGACACATGCAGTTAGCAGTGTACTGTACAAGTTATAAGGTCATTTTTTTAAAAAACCAACCTAGCTCACAATCAGAAGCTTTTTCTTTACTCCTCCCCATTCCTATGCTGTGGAATTTTAATTTGCCTCAGCTGTCATAAACTCCATTTGGGAAGTCAGTCAATTTCTAGAGTGGAAACCAGACTGCTATGTCTCCTTTACTTCATGCCCTGTTAGAAGCCCACTGAGTAGGAACTTATGTCTGGCTGTTACGTTGAGTTTCAAAAATGATGAAGCAAAGAAAGGATAGTAAATGTGAATTTAGTTACTGTGTTATGCTCTAACATTTTTGGTCTACATGAGCATCTGAAGTTATACATTATGGCAGCAAAAGTCATCATTAAGGACTGGCCATAGCCCATGGGCACAAAACTAGGCAAAGGTATAAACTCAAATGTGTTCTAAAGTAGTCATGCATTGGGTTTTTTACATTCAGACTTGATTATTTATTGTACCTACCTTTAACTGTCATCTCTTGTATGTAGCATGTGCAATGTAATCTGAAAACTAAGGCTTATTGTCTTAGTTTTATTGCACATGAATTTTGATCTGTTCATTCTCATATAATTTGTTTTATCTTGTTCTATCATGCATAAGAATACTTTGGAATCATTACAAACAAAAAAGACTCCCCCCCCTCCTCCCCCGCGCCCACCCCCACCCCCTCACCCCCATTTTCCAAGGATTAAAAGAAATGGTAGTTGTTTTTCATTTATATATGTAAACATTTCTTAATTCTACAGGGCTGGGAGAATCTGTAATTTGAACAGATTTGAACAGAAAGTTTTGTGAGCTGAGATATGAAGAAGGGCTGCCTGTGAAAAATGATTTTCCTTTAAGTGGTGTACAATAGAATAGAAGGTTAGTGGACTGTAACATTTGATTCGGCCTTTCAACACTCTTAGATAACTTACTAATATTTTTAAATTGAGTTCAAATATATCGCTCGCTCTCTCTCAGTCCTACACAGCCAGGTAGATGGGTGAGGCATGAGTTAAAAAGGGCAGAAACTGGACTCACGGGGTCAAACATAATGTTGCAGTGTACCCACGTTTCAGGCTCAGAAGCCTATGTAGTGTACCAGCAGTGTAACAGGCAGAAAGACAACAGACAGAAAGAGGAGGTCAGGTAAACAAGCTATTTAGCCAAGCTGATCCCCTGTTCAAGAACTCTGTACATCGTGAGTTGTTTTTTGGTTGTGTTTTTGTTGTTGTTGTTGTTGTTTTGGGTTTTGTTATTGTTGTTGATTTAATACAGTGAGGTTTACAATACAGCTGTATTGCCCTTGGTTCTCCAGAATTTGTTTTGCAACCCTGGTCATTAAATAACTTTGGCTTCAGAAAGATAAACTGATGACAAAGAGGGTGGTTTTCTTCCATGCTGGTAGAGTACTTAAAAAATTTCAGTGGAAGAAAATGCTACTAAAAAAACATACATGGGAATAATGTTCCTGACATTCAATCTAAATTTTATCATTCATTGGGTGACAGATCTTATAGGAGTCACCCCATCAAAAGAATCGTGAGATCTCACAAGAAGGTTCCTTCTCATAGAAACACTCTGCCTTTTGGGTCCCCATATTTCACCTAATCCTTTGGTTCGGTATGTTCCCTAATTCCACAAGGGCACCATCTGCTGCTGGGTTAATTTGCTATATTATAAAGAATTCTTTTTCTTTGGAGAGGCTAGATTATGACCCAAAGACAACATGAAAAGCAGACAGATTGTAAAATTTCAGCTACATAAATGGTGACATTTATGATTATGTTTAATGCAGTTCATCAGGCAGAAGCATTAAACTCATCTCTAGATCTCAGCATTTTTCAGTTTCCATAGATTCCAAAGTGAAATCTGCCATCAAACAGTAAAAAAATATCTTTCTTTCAAATATAGCAAATTATCCTTATCTGTAATGATCAAAGCTGGATACATTTGTGTGGTTTCCCTGCTGAAATTATTTATTCAATAAAATCCACAAACTCATAATTGAGAGCTCTCATACTTAAATTCTCTTCATTAAGCATTGCATTTTATGGCCTAAAAATGTTTCAGCTGAATTTGCATAAAATGACTGCACATATGTGGCTAGTCAAGTTGATCTAAGGGAAAAAAATAAAAAAAAAAATGCAACATTGCCATGGGTAATCAACAAATACAGTTATCCAAGGCCTGTCTTCTGCTGGAAGAAGGCATTCTTAAATGTAATTTAATATTATACTTTATCAAAGTTAAAAAAAGATCCAAAATACACTCGTTTTAACATTACATTTTTCTCTCAGTATGTACATGCCTTGATTTTTCCCACACTACCATTATTTTCTCCTGTCTTATAATCATAAAATCATAGAATGGGTTGGATTGGAAGGGACCTTAAAGATCACCTACTTCCAACCCCCCTGCCTGGGCAGGGACACCTTCCACTAGACCAGGTTGCTCAAAGCCCCATCCAACGTGATGTTGAACACCTTCAGGGATGGGGCATCCCCAGCTTCTCTGGGCAACCTGTGCCAGTGTTTCACCACTCTCACGGTGAAGAATTTCTTCCTTATATCTAATCTAAAACTACTCCCTTTCAGTTTAAACCCATTACTCCTTGTCTTGTCAAATATTTTTTTTTTAATGTTTTTTCCAGATTCTACCTTCCTTATTCTGTCCCTTAACCTTGTACTTCAGGCTTTTCTCAACCCAGTTCCCTTTCTCAATCAGGTATCCTGACTAACTCCTTTCCGATTTCTCGCTTTTTTCTCTCAACTCCTGAGAGCGAACATGACATAGTAGTACTCAACAATATGACTCAGATACTGCTCTCTGTGAGAATGTAGTCTCTAATTTCATGTCATTGAATTAAATGGAACAGATTACTGTCACATGTAACAATTTTGGGTTTTAACCAGATCTTTAATATCCAGCACTCAATGACCTGCACTTTCTCTGGAAATATGATTCTGCAGATGCTTTTCTGCTTTTTAATTATACTTTGTCCATGTTAAAATATTTTCCATTCCTTTACTGAAGAAATCTTGTTTCTTCTAAAATTCATGTAACAATAAAAATAGAAAACAAGTAATTGGCTTACCACAAAATTCAAATATTAAATTACAAAATTAACAGATTTAATTTGAATATAAAATCTGAATTTAACATGTAGAAATCACAGAAAACACAGAAATTTTATATTATTGGTGATAAATTGAAAAAATTGTACTTCATTTTCCAGAGGTCAAAAACAAAGAATTAATCCCTTCCATTTCAGTTATTTTTAACCTGCACCTCAAATATGTACAATTAGAAGTTTCTTAAGGCTAGTCAATAAGTTCTAAATTGACAAAAACATACAGGTAACTTAACTAACAAATTAAAGGTGCATAAATTCTCATGCATAAAAGGAGAACAATTTAACTAAATAAATTATAAATCCAGAATGGTCTTTCAGGCCCAGTGATATTTCACTTTAGGCATTATAAATCTGCCTTTTCACTTTACTAGGCTCTGACCAGCTATTCTATACAAAGCTGGTATATACAAGGACTTTCCTGGCTCAAGAAATTGCTCTGAGTGTATTGCCCTCCATTACCTTAGACAACTTTGAAATTCATGATTCTGTTAACCAGATAGTGTTGTAATTTTTTAGACTATTAAGCAGGTTTTCATGATGACAACAGCAATGTCAGCATCACAGAAACACAGAGTGGTTGAGGATGGAAAGGATCTCTGGAGAACATCTGGTTCAACTCCACTGCTTAGGCGAGGCCACCCAGAGCTCTGTCAGACAAGACAGGAACACCATTATCAAGAAGTATGTTGAATACAACTGTTTTTTTCAATACAGAATAAGTTGCCATGGCCATGGGGGCACTAATGGGACTGACTGTCCTTGACTGGCCTCTCAGGGGCTCCCTTTACCCTACCCAAGGCCCAGAACCCCATGTCAGCCCCTGGCCCAGTGACATCACCACAGGGCCAGTCTCCAGCTCCCCACAGCCCTGCCCTGCCTGGCCACAGGCCCCCAGTCCACCCATGGGCCCACATCCCAGACTGCCTTTGGTCTCTCCCCATTCCCAGGGAGGTGCCCAAAGCTTGGTTTTCCCTGGCTGCCCTGCTCCTGGCTGGGGCAGTGGGACAGGCCTGTCTGTCCCATCTCTAACTAGACTGCCACCCTAGTTCCCTGCCTGCAGCCTGCATTTCCTATAATGGTGTCCTCCTGACAGCATACAAAGTCAGGATCTTTTTAAAAGAGAAAAGAGGCTACGTGCATCTCTATGCACAGGCTGGGGGAAAATAAAAGTGGAATGTGTTTGCAGGTGAGAAAAAATAGATCTGTGCCAGCACCTTGTCAATTTTAGTATGCTGACCACCACCACACTGTTGATGTTCATTCTTAGCAGACACAGAAGAACAAAATCTAATTCAAAGGAAGCGACTGCTGGGCAGTAGACTGATGGTCAGAGTTTAGGTTACAGATAAGACAAAGTTAAATCAGTCCAAGACATTCAAGAACTAAAAGTAAGCATAAATAATTATATACTTGCCCTGGTTTCAGCTGGGATAGAGTTAATTTCTTCTTAGTAATTAGTACATTGCTGTGTTTTGGCTCTGAGGTGAGAACAATGCTGGTAGGACACTGATGTTTTTAGTTGTTGCTGGGTGTTGTTTATCCTAAGTCAAGGACTTTTTGGTTTCTTGGGCCCTGCCAGCAAACAGGCTGGAGCGACACAGGAAATTGTGAGGGGACACAGCCAGGACAGGTGACCCAAGCTAGCCAAAGAGCTATTCCATACCATATGATGTCATGCTGAGTATATAAACTGAAGGAAGAAAAAGGAAGGGGGGGAGATTTGGTATTATGGCGTTTGTCTTATTGAGTAACTGTTACACATGATGGAACCTGGCTGTCCTGGGGATGGCCAAACACCTGCCTGCCCATGGGAAGTAGTGAATGAATTCCTTATTTTGCTTTGCTTGCATATGCAGCTTTTGCTTTACCTATCAAATTGTTTTTATCTTAGTCCTTGAGTTTTAAATTCCTTTCCAATTCTCTTCCTTATCCCTCTGGGTGAGGGGGAGTGATCAAGCAGCTACATGGTGCTTGGTTGCCCACCGGGATTAAACCATGACAATACTTTATTGTAAGGTGGGGTTGGTTGAAAGTAGGCCTGAATAACCCAGTAAGAAATAGGCACTAAATCTATTCATCTTTCTTCACAGAGGTGTAATTTATAGAAAGAGTTAACTATCAATTGGAAGGACCAATGCAATAACAAGTCTTTCCTAGCCTATCAGAAACACTGTGGGCTTAAAAACTGCTTTAAAAGTTTGTTTCGCGTTGTTCTGGAAAAAAGGACAGAATTTTAAAGTGCATGAGATGTACCTATAATAAACTGCATGGATTTTGATAGAAAAAGGATACAACAAAAGAGGAAAGATTTCTGAAGCCAGACACTCTGAACAGGTTACTAGTCATATGTCAGCATGGTTATGAGTAGTTATGTTAAGAAAGAATCAGAAACTTAATTTCAGAGCACATTATTATTCAAAGTATGATGATAATACTGCCCAGTAAAACTAGATGCCTGGAAAAACCTGTAGTGAGTACTCATCCAACTGCATCTCTTCCTGCAGGTTCTCCAGTTTTCTCTCTTTTCTCCCCAAGGACACACCACATGAATGATGTAGTGGGCTAAGTGTGCTTTGGGTCGAAGATGCACACAGGGACTGGAAGCATGCCATGTGTAATTGTAATAAACAGTGCAAAAAATCTAATAAACCTTATGGTCAGGGAGTCTTTCATGAGGTGCAGTAGGAGCTACTGCTCATAAAAGGGGTCTTTTTTTTCACTGAATGGCTCACTGACCTCTTTGGCTAAATGCAGGCCAACTGAACCTAAGGAGAGTCAAAGCCTTTCTCATATTTGATTTTTTGAACATTTATTTTCATAAAATTATCTGATAATAAAAAAAAGTCATGTGAGTGCAAGAGGGAGCTTAAGGGCCCTCCCATAGATTAATTCCCTCAGTATTGACGTATGCTTGTACGACTGCCATGCTTTTTACCCTCTCTTTTTAACATCCTCCTTCCTATTTATTATGCTGTGGCCAGCTTTAACTGGAAGTGTCAATGCACATACACCTTCCCCGTACTTAACATATAGTTCTGGTTGATTAGGAATGTGAGTTTCAATTGTTTTAAGTATTTAATGGAAACCTTGTGCTCATGTAGTTGGGGGAAGGGAAAAAAAAAAAAGGTGTATTTGCATCTTTCACTAAATGATGTTGAGTCAAAAAATGATCAGGAAGTACCCAGTCTCTGCTGTGTTCCCAGGGATCTGTTTACATGCACATAATCACTATGCATAAATTTCTCATTTATAATTTTGTGATTGCAGTGCCTCATATATCACAGATGTGTTGTGACAATAACCAAATTAAAAGCAGATCTCTTTCTATGTATCGATCAGATGAGGATGAGGATGAAGGGTTAAAAAATGGGAGTGGAAAGGAAAGGACAAAAACACATGGGATGTGTCATGTGAACAAAAGAAATGTTCATTCAAGAAGGAAACGATTTCGGAAATCTAGGTGCCCAGGTTAGGCTAGTCCCAATGGCAGAACTAATTTACCTGAGTGATACTCGTGTAGCAGAAAATCCAACCTGACACTAACCTTGCCAGTATTGCAGTGGAAATGGTTTCACAAGGAAAAAAATTCCTTGAAATATGAATTTCAGTCCAGTCAAAACACATGGTGTCTTCCATGTAATGTAAATTTTGTTTCCTACACAAACCAGGCATGAGTAACAAAGGGGGGTTCCTTTTTTCACTTGCTTCAGTTTTCTGCTTCCTTTATAGGAGTAGAGAATCAATGAATACACTATTACCATGGGTTTTCAAGGTTCTTCTAGTATAAGCAGAGGATTACACAACAGTTGTCTGGTCAGTAAGCTCTTACAACTATTTTTTACTGTTGAGAGGACTTGTATCTTGTCTTGTAGGGACCCAAATTTTTTCCTTTTCTTACTGTTGCACCACAATCATGAAAGCATTTTAAAATAGAAAAAAGATAAATACCAATACAAATGACAATAACAAAATAAATCAAACAAAAAACCCAAACAACTCCCTGCCTCCAAAAATTCAAGTATCTTCAGCACAAACCTGCAGTACTCTGTAGCACTATCACTGCAGAGAGAGTGAAACACTGACTGCAAAGCCAAGCATTATTGCTGCACAGCTCATGGAGAAGGGATAAGCATTCTTCTTGCAAGTGAGGTTGTGATAAGAGGAGAGGGAAATGAAGGCCTCTTCCTCTGCAGTCCCTTTGTTCTTCCTGTCTTTTCTTCTCTCCCACAAACTTTTTCAAAGTTTCACATTATGAGAAAATGCATTTCCACCCAAGGCAGTCAGGATATGGCTCCTCATGTAAGCTCTTTGGGGGGCTTACAAATATAGCACGTGCAGATTTGCTCCCATTGCTTGCATAGCCATGCTGTGAAGCTCAAAGAGAACAACAGAAAATGGCAAATACCTCAGAAGAGCCAACCCTGGACTCCAACTGGCATGGCATTGCCACTAGATAGTTGGTACGACAACAGAGTTCTTTGTTCACATGAGGAAAGAGCAGGGGTCCTCAAACTTTTTAAAGAGGGGGCCAGTGCGCGGATGCAGTGGCAGGCAGTCATCTGCGGCTGCTTGGTTTCCCCCCCAACCCTCGGTGGGGGAGGGGAGGGTTCTGTAAATACGGGGGGCTGGATTGAGGACCCCGGGGGGCCATATCCGGCCCGCGGGCCGTAGTTTGAGGACCCCTGGTATATAGGGTCAAAAGGGGCAAACAAAATAGAAGCATAACTATTCTTCTGACTTTGTTTATACTGGTCTACAAAACTGGTAGCTGTACCAGTTTTACAGTATTAAGTATTGAGTTTGCTTGTCAAGGTTTTGCTAATGGAGGGGTTACAGGGGTGGCTTCTGTGAGAACCTCTAAGGTGCTGGAAGCTTCCCCTATGTCTGGCAGGGCCAGTGCCAGCCAGCTCCAAGATGGACCCACCACTGGCAAAAGCTGAGCCCTTCAGCCATGGTGGTAGCACCTTTGGGATAACATAGTTAAGAAGGGGAAAAAAAACCCTGTGCAATGGCAGCGGAAGAGAGGAGTGAGAGCATTTGAGAGCAACCGCCCCATAGCCGCCATGGCAGCGCAGGAGGGGCAGGGGGCTCCAGGCCCGGAGCCCGCGGTGAAGCCCACGCTGAGGCAGGCTGTCCCCCTCAGCCCGGGGAGGCCCACGGAGGAGCAGATCCCCACCGGCAGCCCCTGGAGGCCCCACGCCGGAGCAGGTGGGTGCCCGAGGGAGGCTGTGACCCGTGGGCAGCCCACGCCGGAGCAGCTCCTGGCAGGGCCTGTGGCCCCGCGGGGAGAGGAGCCCGGGCTGGGGCAGGTTTGCTGGCGGGGCTGGGGACCCCGGGGGGGACCCGGGCTGGAGCCGGCTGTGCCTGAAGGACGGCACCCGTGGGGGGACCCGGCTGGGGCAGGGGAGGGCTGTGAGGAGCCGCCCTGAGGGGAAGGAGCGGCAGAGGCAGCGTGTGAGGGACTGACCCCAGCCACATGCCCGGCCCCGGCGCTGCTGGGAGCGGGGAGAGAGAGCGGGAGTGAAGTTGGGCCTGTGGAGAAGGGAGGTGTGGGGGAAAGGTGTCTTTTAAGGTTTAATTTTTATTTCTCATTACCCTACTCTGACTTGATTGATAATAAATTAAACTAATTTCCCCAAGTAGAGTCCGTTTTCCTCATAACAATAGTTGGTGACTGATCTCTCCCTGCCCTTAGCTCGACCCACGGGCCTTTCATTACATTTTCTCTCCCTGCCCAGATGAGGAGGGCAGTGGTAGAGCCGCTTTGGTGGGCACCTGGCATCCAGCCAGGGTCAACCCACCACACTGAGTTTCAGCATATTCAGGTCAATGAGTGGAAAAATCATTTTGAAAGTCCTTAACTGGTATTCCTTGTGGACGTGAAATATAAGTCTACCCATGTCACATAGTCCTATGCTTGTCTCTAAACTTCTTAAACATGGTCACCTGGGGTTACTTACTGCTTCATATTTAAAGCTTTGTTTACAGCAGAATGAATACACAGTGTGAGACACAAACTGACTTTCTGTGGAAAGAAATCTTTTTCAACAGCTCAGATTAAATAGTAAAGCTTAATTAACAAAGAGGTATAACAATTTTTACTGTTACATTTAATACAGTTGATTTCACCCAATTTTAGTTACTTACTAAATTATCCACGTCATTTGCCTATTTAAAGAGCTTGTGTCCTTGGGTAAAATCCCTGTGGCCTAATTTTAGACTTAAAACTGCTTAAGACTCCCAAAAGGTGGCTTGTAGCATCCTAAGAAAGGTACCCAAAACAGAACATATGAATCACACTTCAGTCATGATTATTTTTCTTCATTGACTGTAAGTGGACATTGGATGATTTAATAACACTTTAACGTCTAACTTTTAGGTTTCTGAAACTAGTTAAGATGAATAACACGTACAGTATCAGAAAAAGGCACTTCACAATGAATGCATACCAAATATGTTTATTACCAATCAAATCAAAGCCCATATTGCAACAATATAGGTGAAACTTTCCTATCATGGATCTCTGTATCCAGTTGTCAGTTCTGTCTTTGATTATTACCCTCTGCTTCTAACCAATAGTAGATGTCTCCTTCCTTTAATTAACTTCTATGAAACAACATCTTCTTTCTTTACCTTTCCTTCATCTTCAGCCATCACTTTGTTGAACTCTAAGTTCTTTTTATCCTCCTTCAACCTACATCACATCTCTGTGCATCTAAATATGCTCTGTCTATACCAAAGTCCTTGTTTTCCAGGGTCTCTCTTTACTTCTTTTAATTTAGCCTGTGTTTCTTAGTCATAAGGCTCAACTGGAGAGCAAGATAGGTAACTTTACAGGAGACTTCTGCTTTTGTAAGTCGGCAGGGAGCAGCTCCAGGCACTGTATGCAACAAGCTCTTCAGTGGGAAGTGGGAAGCAGATGAACCTACCATTGCATTTGTAACCTTCAAACAACCAAGTAGTGCTGCAGTCTTAAGTAAAGTTTAAGTCTGCAGTAATCTAAATGGTGTCTGTATCTGGGACTTCACTTGAAAAAGTTCAAGAGTAGATTTTGTTTGAACCCACAGCTTTTTAACTTGGAGAATAATGTCACTATTTATTGGAACAGTGTGTGTAACTTTCAATTTTATTTCATGTAACGTAAAACCCACCACCACAACGACAAAACCAAACCTGTATCAACTTTTTTTTTCTTTTTTTTTTAAGTAGTATTGAAAGATAACTTCATTTTTTTCAGCTGCCATCTTGCAAAACAATTCATAGCCAAAGCAGAACTTTTTTCTGAAGGGCAAAACACATGGAAAAGTTACTTCACTGTTTCTGTTGCTGCAGCTTATGCCTTGCATATGTCAAAAGCATCCCTCTGACACTTGAAACAGAATTCTTTGAATTTATAACTACAGGATTATGGAGGAACAGTAAGTACCTAAACCCCATGAAAGTGGCAATATTTGGACTCAAGTATCGAACAGTTTTGCACTAGATAAGAAAGAGGTATTGGCCACAGTATTTATGAAGTATGATACTCTGATGAGAAAGGTAATAGGCCCATTTTATTGAAATAATTGAGGACCACAGTAATGTTAAATCTGGCATTTGATCATCTAGAAATTCAACTAACATACACCCAGTATTTTCAGTGATAATATGGCTTCTGTTTCCCACAGAACTTCAGATTAAAAATAGCCATTGCATGAATTTATTTATAAACGAAGTACGCTTTTGTGAGCTGGTATTTATTGTCATATTTTAATTAAATGTACTTTGTTGAATATATATATTGCCTTTCCTTGCAGGCTTGTATTTAAAAACAAACAAACAAACAAATAAATATTTTACCATAAATCAAAACATCTCTTGCATATAAATAGAAATCCTATACATTTCACACACATAGAATCCCTATACAGCCATGCCAGTGTGACTTTCTTTGCTGCTCAATACTGCTACTGCACTGTCCAAAAGATTTTTTAGTGTACTAAATCAGTTTGATGGTTTTAGCTATGACCTTTCATGAAAAAAAAAAGAAAACCCACAAAATCCCTAAACATCACCAACCTAACTTTTAGGTAATTTTAAAAAGTATTTTCCTTATATGTTTATGAAGTTGGAATATTTATTAAGTTTACTTCTAGGACAGTAATGAAAATGCATATTTCCTTTTTTAATAACATGGGTTTTGTTTTTCAGATTACACTTTTGTTTCTTTTGATAGACTGTACTACATGAAACTTAGGACTTTATTTCTGGAGCTCCTATGACAACCTTGTGAGTCTACATGTCTTGTCTCATCTATATTAAATTCCTTGTTCCTTTTACCTTTTCCAAGGGTAAATTCTTACTTATTACTGTTTTTTTCCAGGTCTTTTAGACATTCTTCCTCCTTCTGATCTGAGGAGAATGATACTTTCTCTAGTTGTCTCTAATGCTATTGGACATATGGGCTACATCCACTAACTTCTATTTTCTGAAAAGCTCATTATGCTGTAGTGTTTTCATGCTGTATTCATTTGAATTTAAACAAAATACTACAAATATTGATGAAGAGATATTTGCAAAGCAATAATTCTGAAACCTGAAAAAAATAACTTAAAAACAGTTGCATTAATAAAACCCTATTGTATCCAAAGATTATATCAGATTTTTATTCAACTTCTGATTACTTCAGAAGACATTTGTGAAATTTCCCTTTCTTGTTACATTATTAGAGGATTTATGTTTATAGCTGCAAATTACACAAACTTGGCTTAGCAGAATTCCACCTTAAACCCAGAATAAAATTTAAAGCCTTAAATACATGAATTCTAAACCAAGCAAGAAATAACAAATAAACAATTAGATGCCACAACTAAACTAAGCAAGTTGCCTTTATTTTTCTTTCTCCGGGCAACACTTGTAGATTTTTTAATTTATTGGTATTTCTCAGCCTCATAAAACCTAGTCACCACACACAGAGACAAAATACCTTAAAGGCTTTCCTTATGGAATTGAACATTTTTCTTTAAACTCTCCAATAAGCATGACCATCTTGATTAACTTGTTTTCCTAAACTACTTTTCATCTTTTTTATTTTCATTAGATTTACCTCCAAGTTTTAATCACATATTAGCCAAGTAAACTAATTTTGGAGTAATTCTGGAATTAAAAAGGGGACAAAGAAGGATTATTTTTTTTCTTATTCATAACTGTATTTTAAATTGTAAGGTTCACTTGTACTTCTACTGGTATTGGTCATGGTCAGAAGCAGACCATCAATTATTCAGGTACTCATCTGGACCAATATATCAGAAAATAAGTCTATGAAAAATCACTTGTAAAAAAATCCAATGGCAGATTGTAAAACCAAACTTCCAGTGTCATTGTTCCTGTTGCCCTTGCCTCCAAATAATTTTTCCAAGTATCTTACTGTTCATTTTAAATCATTCACTGATAAGGTTCTTCTTTCACTAAAATTTGAGATGCCAGAAAAACTTCCTATCTGTGTCTACCCACTGTTCCAAATTAATTTTCTTTGTTCATATGCAGTTCTAAACTTTATAGACTAAATCCATAACTGGTGCTATATCCAGCAGAGAAAGCAGGCATAGGAAGAGTTTGATGCCCCATCTGTAATTCTTTGCTCATCTCCTTAGCCTCATGTTTTCATATACTTCAGTATTTCAGACAAAAGGGCTATTAAATATCTGCTTCATATTAGTAATTTTGATTTGCTTTGTTCTTTTGTTTCTCAAAGTTCCATTGTAATTTTTCTTTTACTATATCTCTGAAGTATCTTTTTCTTCTGAGGATTATGGAAAACACCAATCCAACTTGAGTATTGAAAATGACCTAATATATCAGTTTGGAATGTTTCCAGCTATAGAAAAGTCTCATTCTTCTATTCTCTATACATTTCTTTTCAGAATGTTATCTGTCACAAAAGAGGCCTTTGATCTACCAGTTATAAATGCATTCTTGTTTCGCTAGCTGATTTTGCAGATAATGTAGTCATTTATTCTCTTCTTTATCATTTTTCCTGTGTAGTATACCATAGCTGGTAGGTAGATAAAAAAATACCTAGTTAACCTCCCTATGTCAGAAGCATGTACTTACAACCAGTCAGCTTTAATGGAAATTAGACCTCAAATTTGTCATAAAGATAAATATATGCAATATAAAGAAACTTTTTAGAGACATAGTACAAAAAAACCCAAAACACCCCCCCCCCAAAACCCACAAACAAACCCACCAACCGCCCCCACCCCCACCCCCCCCAAACCAAAATACAAACACAACACCCAAACCCTGAATCATTTTCATAGAACCATAGAATGGTTTAGGTTGGAATGGACCTTTGAAGACCAAATATATAATCCACCCACCCCACCCCTGACATGGACAGGGATATTTTTCACTAGACCAGGTTGCTCAAAGCCCCATCCAACCTGACTTTGAATATTTCCAATGATGGGGCATCCCCAGCTTCTCTGGGCAACCTATGCCAGTGTCTCACCACCGTCATCATAAAAAATGTTTTCCTTATGTCCAATCTAAATCTACCCTCTTTCACTTTAAAACCATTGAAAGAGAGATCTTCTGCTAATTGTTTTTCATGTGAGTAGAAATAATTTTATCCTATATTTTCAGTTTGTATTTATGCTTGTCCTCATGCAAGTATAAGTGACTGTGCCATAGAATTGGTTAAGCAAGAGAGAGAGAGAAGAGAGAAAGAGAGAGGGGGGGGGAGAGAGAGAGAGAGAGAGAGGAACAGTAGATGAACTTTGGAATCCTTGTGGACGGTTGGTGGCTCTGCCAGGCCAAGGCATGGGAACTACTTATTGAAGTTAACCTGGTATGTGATGGTAAAAGCATTGTTGCAGCTGGCTAGTTTTGATAGTGCTGTGATAATATATGGTCTCACAATATTCTTCTACATAGAGTTAATTTGGATATATAAGGCTTTAAGCTGTTTCTGCAGAACCTCAAATTTAAATTTACCCATCATGTCTAATTTTCTCTTTTATTCTTGATGCTATTTTTACATTATTAATAATACCTAAATGTTTATTACAAGAAAAAAACAGGGGTGGGGTATTGGTTTTTTTCAACTTCTAATTCACAATGCAGTTACTGACATTCCACAGATACCGTACTTTCTGTTAGAATCACCTGAAGATCCCACCTTAGTAAGGAATAGAATTCATGTTTCACATAAAGATGGGAAAATTCCTCATGACTAAACAACTGCAGGACCATCCATAAGGAAACAGGTTAATAATGAAAGACTTGAACACTAATTCACCTTTCTTTTATTTGGTTTGGGTACTTTATACTAAGGTAAGTATCATTTACAGCAACCCTTTGTGAATCATAACTCTCTGTCTACTAGAAATAATTTTTCCAGGTTAATTTTTCATTTTTCAGGTATGTACTTTATTACAAGCTAGCTCTGAAGACTTTGGTCTTCATCTTAATCTCTTCTCTGTCCAAAGACTTCGGTAGCTTAGTTGCTTTTCTCTGTTGATATTGTCAACACTGAACCTTTAGGTAGCTGTCACTTCATGTGGCATGGCTCAGTTTCTCTTAGTCTGTTGTCACTGTAACTTCAGCTTTAAGGCACAGAACAGTGTTTAATGCTTCATTCTTTAATCCGACAAAATGTCACTACCGATAGAGATTTAGTCTGAAAACTGCCAGATTAAGGTGTCTGAGATCTCAAGTGGGCAAATCATTCCAACAAGTCCAGCCACAGGCATAGTCAAATGTTCAGAACTCTGGTTATGAATTTGTTACAAAATCAAGTGTTTGTGAACCCATCAGTGTTTAATCTTATCTGTAGTTAAATATCTGCAATATGGTGATACATAGATGAGCTACCTAAACTTAATCAGCTAGATCACTTTGTAAGTGGAATAGAGAGGTGCACTTCTCATCCTGATAATACTAATATCATCCTGATGTGAATAACTAAACAGGTAGATGAAAAAATGCCAGTTCTCTCCTTTAACTGAGGTTTGGATGTTCAACTTAGATGTGGACAGACATCCACTGTAGAGGTCTTAGATAGGATTAATTTCCATAACATGGTACCTTCTTTTATGTCTTTATATGTAGAAGTCTATTTATGAGGCCATGTCTAGGCTACCATGATCTCATAATAGTAAATGGAAAATTTAATATGAATAATAAAGCATAGAAAATAATGTAGTATACTTCTAATGTTTATTTCAGTTATCCTCATCAGACCCATACTATCATTTGAGGTGTTCTTGTGTCGCTGGCATATGGATCACACTGGAAATATTTGTTTGGACTGGCAGGTGGAAGCAAAATTTGATACTTTTAGAGATCTCCATAAACAGGCTTTCAGGAAAGACAAGGAAAGTGAGGAGTGTTAGTACTCTATGCAAAGGAGCACCGAGAGTGCATGGGATAAGTGATGAACCAGTGGAGAGCTCATGGTAAGGATTAGAGGACAGGCCAACATTGCTGCTGATTTGGTAAATGTCTGATAGGCTTCTTGATCAATCTTCTTTAAACACCTTGAAGATGTTCCACATTTGCTGGCCCTGGTAGTTAATATTTCAACCAGTCTGATATTTCCTGGGAGGACAACATGGCAGGGCAGGAATAACTGATAGAGACAGAAAAGTCTTCACTGCAATGTCTGTGACTGCAAGATAATAGAGTTTAGGATCTTGAGATAAACAAGTCAGACAAATAGCAGAATCACAAGACTAGACTTCAGTAAAGCAGATTATGGATGGCTTAGTCAGGGATCTACTTGGCAGGGTTCCATGGGAGACCTCCCTGGAGGGCAAAGGGCCCAAAAGAGCCTGTTGATCATTAAGAACAGTCTCCTCAAAGCATAAAAGTAGTCTTTCAGTAGATGGAAAATCAAGCAAGCATGGCAGAAGCCAGCCTGGATGAGCAGAGACCACTGAACTGAGCTTTGACACAGAGGAAATACACAGAAGGTGAAAGAAGAAGACATTGCTTGAATCTGTGTAGCTGAGCACTGGCTTTCCTAACTGCAGCTGAACCTGAAATTAGCAATGAATGTGAATGCATGGGACTTTGTGACCAAGAACATGGAAAAGGGTAAGATAGCTAATGCATTTCCCCCTCTCCCTGCCTTGTTTTTCACTGGTAATGTATGTCTTCTGGCCTTCCAGTTTGCCAAGACTGCAAGTAGTCTGTAGCAAATGCAGCATTTCTTGTCTTAGAGCAAGATACAATAAAAGAGCACTTAAAACAGTTTAGCATACAGATATTCATGGGACCAGAAGGGATGCAGCCAAAGCTGAGAGAACTGTCCAACGTAATTGCAATTGCTTTTCAGAGATGATGATTTCTGAAAAGCCAATGTTATTAGAGGAATTTTCTGCTTTTTCAAAAATTGTGGTGGGTTAATCTTAGCTGATCATCAGGTGCTCACCAAGCTCCTCTATCACTCCCATCCTCAACAGGACAGCAGAACAAAATATGACAAAAAAAGCTCATGGGCTGAGATAAGGACAGGGGCATCACCAGTTACCATCACAAGCAAAACAGACTCGACTTGGGAAATTCATTTATTGTCAATTAACCAGAATAGGATGATAATAAGAAATAAGAACAAATCCAAAAACATCTTTTCCCACCTCTCCCTTCTTCCCAAGCTTAGCTGCACTTTTGACTCTTCTACCTTCTCCTCTCCTGAGCAGCACAGAGGGAGGGAGAATGGGACTTGCAGATAGTTCATAACACTTTGTGCTGCTCCTTCTTCCTCACACTTTTCCTCTGTTCCACTGTGGGGTTTGTCCCACAAGATATAGTACTTCATGAACTGCTTCAACATGGGATGTGGTCTTCAGAAATGGACTGCTGCAGTGTGAGTCCCCCATGGGCCTACAGGTACTGCCAGCAAAGCTGCTCCAGCATGGGCTCCTGTCCATGGGCCACAATCCCTGACAGGGGCCTGTCCATAATCAACTCCCAGCAAGTGAGGTCCTCCACAGGCTGCGTATGTATATCTGGTCCACCGCAGACCTCCATGGGCTGCAGAGGGACAGCCTGCCTCACCATGGTCTTCACCACAGGCTGTCAGGTAATCTCTGCTCCAGTGTCTGGATCACCTCCTTTCACTCCTTCATTGACCTTGGTGTCTTCAGGGCTGTTTCTCTCATGTATGCTTACTCATCTCTCTCTCAGCTGTTGCAGGGTGTTTTTTATCCTTTCTTAAATACTTTGTCATGGAGGCACTACCAACATCAGTGATCGCCTCAGCTTTAGCCAGTGGCAGGTCCCTCTTAGAGCTAGCTGGAACTGGTGCTCTCCAACTTCTGCTGTCTTTTTACAGAAGCCACTCCTGCAGCCCCTCCACAACCAAAACCTTGCCACATAAACCCAGAACACAGGTAAACATCGTAGTCACCTGTCTACAGGCCAGTAAGCCTCATATCAGTCCCTGAGAAGGTGATGGAGCAAATGTCTTTAAAAACCTTTTTCAAGTGCATGAGGACAAGAAGGTGATGGAGCAGCCAGCACGTACTTACCAACAACAAGTTGTAATTCAGTAACCTCATAGCTTCCATGATGAGATGTCTGATGACATAGATAAGACCTGACTGGCAGTCAGACTTAAGGGGTAGCAATCAGCAGGTACAAAGTCCAGCTGGTGGCCAGTTAACAGTGTTTTCCCTCATGGACTGAAAATGGGGCCAAACCTTTTATTAATGCTGTGAGGATGAGATGAGTGTACTCCAAGGAGATAACACTAAATCTGGGGAAACAGTCAATATGGGAAGGCAAGACTGTTACTCAGAAGGACTTGGGCAGACTAGGAAAATGGACTGACAGGAAACTCATGAAATTTAATAAAGGCAAACACAAAGTCATGCATTTGGAATGGAATAACTATGCAATGCTACAGAAACTGGATGTCATCTTTTCAGTGAGGACACATGCAATATTTTTGACAAATGCAATATCTTTTTTTTTAAAGACTGATGAAGTCCCAAAGAAGATGCTTAGAAATAAAAAATACAAATACAATGGAAAAATCTAAGTAGTAATGTAAGAATTTGTAATTCACTGTTCATAAAAAAGGGAAAACAAGAAGTTATCCCCTAAAATATTTTTTTTTATTTATTTTGTATTTGAGGTAAAACGGTGAGACATTTAATTAGCTCAATTAAGAGAAGAAAAGTGGTTTTATATGTTATTGATTCTAAACAGTAAGAAGACACCCTACACTATCTCATTGATAAATATGTTAAATTGGCTGTCCAATTAGTCATAGAATAAATATCTAAATAGAAAAACAGCAGCGTGAGTTTGGTCAGGAGTAATGATGTTTAGCAGTGCATTTGATATATGGTTACTGATAGTGCTTTATTCTTTCCCTTGAGTTTCAACACTGATTAAAAACAGGCAGGATGCAGGTTTCATTATTGATTATATTGTCTCCAACTTTGCACACAAACTTTCCCCAGTTTATAATAGCTATAATTAACTCATTAAAAGAATTTCCTAAGGATTAATGTAATTGAATTGCTAGGTTTGATAAGCCTTTTTGAACTAGTTTTTTTGTTGCTAATCTATCTCCAAGAAATGCTCTAAGGTTTTTTGTGGCTTTTCAGGTCCATATTTGAGATTGGTCAAAAATTGACCTGACCACATCTACCAGCATCTTCATCTAAGCAGGAGGCTCACAAACTCAGGAAGCAAAAAAATGACAGAGGCTCTTCTCAAACACATTTAACCTGTTTAATGATAATTCACAAAAATGCTGTTCCCCAAGACAATATGGATAAGTACACTACAAGCAAATTATAACATTTTTCTTCTTAAATGAGCAATTTTCTGTTCACCTGGAACTGGAATCGATATTGGACTAATAAGCTTGAGAGGATAAAGATTACTGCATTTTCTGGAAAATAAGGGATCATTCATATGGAATCTAGCTCAAAGCTTCAAAGAGGAAACAAGGAGAAGATGGATATATTTCCTTAAGGATGCTATCGATAGGAGTCAGTGCTGAGCAAAGGAAGGTTCCTAAAGATGAAGTTCTGGAGGAACATGTCCTGCTAGTACTCTGCCTGAAGCCTGCAGGTAAATATTCTATAAGTACATAAAAGAATCCTGTACTAAATTTACAGGTTATTGTTCATGATTTCAGGGAAAAATAAACATTCAACCTCAGATTTAGGTTATTTACTTTTAACAGATAGTATTTTGGCCTTTTATACATAAATCCTCTGATACCGGAAAAAAATTACAGAAACAATGCATGTGCATACATTCTGTTATAAATAACAAAGAATTTTAAATTTTGCTGGTTTATTCATGATTAAAATAGTATAACAATTTTAATAAATATATGTGTGTTACAAAAGAAGAAAGCACATAAACACTTATTGTATTTCATTCCGAGGCAGATACTAAAGCAATATGATTATGTAGTTGTCTTCAAAAAAGTGGCAATATTTACCTTTCCCAAACAAATAAGGATTTGGTATAACAAGTTCTTTCAAAATAAAAATTAAGTACTGATATTTATCACAGCTATGTGGCCTGGAGGTTCTGAGCATTAGCTGCAAGCAGTGAATAAAGAGGAAACTGGCAAAAAAACCCCACACACAGACTTTTCTTGGAAGGAGGTATGGATTGTTCTTTCCTTGTTCTGTTTGTTACCTGGTCACATACCTTGCTGGAATAGGAATTTCTGAGTTCAGACTGAAATCTTGGAGAGTACAGTGGCTCCCACTCAGTTCACATACTGTGCTTTCCTTTCCATGGGAACCAGGGCAGGGTGGAAAAGATTGTCTTATGTCCAGATCTCGTTCAATATATAATCACAACTTTGTAAGCCATGAGAGTAACAGAGACAAGACTAGCACGTCCTTCTGGCAAGCAGGTGGAAATGAGCACACAGAAAGAAACTGGTAATTAGAAGAGGGAGAAACACGTGAAAATTAGATAGCAAAACAAAACCAAAAAAGATAAAAAATCATTTGAAAGAGAAAGGCTCAAAAAAGCAGGCTATCATTGTTTGAAATCTTTGACATAACTGTCCTGAATTATGTAAACCTTTTATGTCTGCTTTTTTTTTTTTTTTTTTTAATTAATAGCTTACTTTGAACTTAGGTATTGATTAAGTAGTGGTGTTTAGTAACTTGAAAACCCCCTACACAAAGCCCTGTCAGAGATCTTCCTCAGGATAGTTATTCAGTTGCAAAAGCTGCCAAATTAATTGGTAAAACATGCAGCTTGACATTGGTAGAACATCCTGCCTCAGAAGTTCTTTGCTGTGTATGCTTCTGTGGCTTCTTTCATATTATGTGCAAATAGTTTGAAAACACCAGGTGGAACTGAAAAGTAGGAGATAAATATTGGTATGTGTGTAAGAAAAGACACAAGAAAAAGTACCAAGTTACTTTTCATTCTTTGCTAAAACAGCATTCACCTCCCTGTTCTGGTTTTTTCTTCCAGAGCTTTCCTGGAACAGCTGCAGCCTGAAGTGAAAGGGCACCATAGGTACCCCTTCCTGCTGTGTCAGTCAGAACTAGAGGAGACAACAATTCTGTCACATCACTTGACAAGTGGAAAATATGCAAGTAGAGCTCCCCACAAGATAGGTACATTCTTCCCTGCTGTTTTGTTTTGTTTTGTTTTTACTTTTGGGGTTGCGTTGGGGGGGGGGTTGTTGTTTTGGGGTTTTTTTGCTTTTTTTTTTTTGCTCTTAATAGAGACTTTGGCTTGTGACTTTGGGGAACTAGGGCTAAGAAAGAAAATAGAGAGTTGTGTGAAAGAGAGCTAATCCATTATCCCCTCCAAGAAAACTTGCAGCTGAGTGTTTAGTTTATTTATATTAATGTTAACTTACAATGTCATGGTGTCCTTGAGGTTCCATTTCTTACATTTGATTTTAAGATGTTTTGTTCACTGGAAGAAAACAGAAGCATATATCTAGATTTATTCCCTTTGGAAATTAGTATGTTTCTGGTAATAAAGTGAAAGCTTCAGCACTACTAGAAGTGCTAACGTAAAGGATTTTTTTTTTCACAGATACATATTTTTCATGAAGAAAAAGCAGATAAAGTATGGATATGTATTCCAGTATGTAAAATTTCCTAAGATACAAATCAAACGGAAAAAAAGGAGGGATTAATTTGGCTAAATGTACACATTAAGAGTGTGAATGTCTGCACCTGAGCTAATCACTTTAGGGTCCCTAGTAGTCAGAGGAGCGAAACAGGCACTTCTAGGTCACAATTCCTTTTATCCTAAAATAGGCATCTGAAGTAGGTCAGATGAACTGCACCCTGAGAGTGCCTATTATTTTCTACCAGAACTATAAAGGGAGACCTGGTTGATTAATTCAGATTCAATGTAGATGTTTAAGGAAGATGAGATGAATCCCATTCAGGGAATCCAGAATGACTATTAAGGGACCAATAGCAAAAAGTGAGGGTTCTTGTTTTCCACATATATATAATCCAAGATAATTACATACATTTAGACACTGACTTTAGGTTCCTAACTTTTTTAGGCATTTTGGAATATTTAACCTTATTTCATACTGTATTTTCTTTTTGCTCAAAGAAACTACTATCAACTGTCTATTACTGTATTTTAATCTCATGATCCATGACTCATATTCCGTTTCTTTAAGAAAGATGAAAGCTTTCCCCAACTTTAACAGACTTTTATGAATAAAAACTTAACAAAGCAAAGCAATTCACCCTTTCATCTATTAAAAAAGTGCTGTACTACCAATAGCTTGGGAAATATTACATTAAAGACAGATCTGCCATTAGACTCACCAGTATAACTTGATTTCAGCAGGAGTGCTGTGAACACTTTATCAGACGAAGACTCGAGTTTCAAATCAAGCCAAAATGCCTTAGATTTTCTCTTCCAAATTTATGTGGAGAAATAATGGAGTCCAAACATATTTCTTCTCTGTATCTATGACTTTTTCAACACTGAAAATACTGGCTTGTTTAAGAAATGCTTGGTTCAAATGTGAAAACAAAACAGTAGATTATGGAAGAAGATTTTTAATGAAAAAGATTTTTAAGCAGATGTAACAATATCTTAACTGCAGCATACTAGCCAGGCCTTTATCCCCTTAAAGTACACAAAGTTTATCATGCCTCTAATCAGTAAATTTTCCAGTGTCAGTGAAAAATTTCCACTCTAAAAGGTTATTTTTGAGTCCCTAGCTATTTATCACAGTAGAGAAAGTATTCTATTCCATTTAATCACTGTCAATGTGGGTATATTATGATAATCTTAAAAAGAAAATCTAAAAACCAAAGAAACCTAACCCATAAATTTTATCATTTTTCAAGTTATGTGCTGGAGAAGAATTGAAATAGTAATTTTAGATAACAAATGTTTTCCAGTCTTTGGTATCCTAATCAAGAGAATAAGCAATGAGGATTATAGAACAAATATTTATAGGATTTAAAACCCATTGAACTGATAGGTTTCCTTCTATTGACTTCTTTGGGCTTTTGATCAGATCTTAAAGTAATGAAATACATTGAATTACTTAGGATATGGTATTTAGAAAAAAAAGAAGGGATCTTGTAGCCTTTGAGAGCTCCCCCAGTTCTGTGTTTGTAGCAAAACAAGATACATTCAAGCAGCAAGTAAGAATGAGACTGATGTTACTTAATTTTTGTCATCATCTTAAAATCTTTCAACTGTAAAAGTTAAACTTCTCAGCAGTTTATGAAGGCTCCTTTTACACAAAGTAAGAACCTCTAGAAAGTGTTGCAAATGACAGAATTTCCACGGTTATTTTAAATCAATTCCTCTCTGGTCGGTGGCACTCTTTACCGATGGTAGGTGACATTTAGACACCTAGTTAATACAAATTGCCAACTTCTGAACAGCTAGAGTTGGTTTACCTGAAATCCTTGAAAACTGAGGAAGTCAAATATTAACAATTGTGCATATATATTCTGGTGGTAGGGACCACCCAGCAAGAGATCAATGTATAAAGAGAAAAGAAAACACATCTGCTTCTCTTCCTTTAAATAATTCAGTAAGAGTACAATTATTTAAGCTGTTTACCAATATATTTAATGTATTTCATGCTTGAAACCCTTAGTGCTTTGATGTTTGTTTGTTGTGTTGTGGTTTTTTTTTTTTTTCTTTTTTTTTAATGTTCCTACACTGAGGGCATTCCTAACGTCTCACTTTGTTGTGTGGTGAATTACTTTGGTTCAAGGTAGAGTAAAGCTCAGATTTCAACCTTTGCCTCCATGGAGACATAATGGAGATCCAACAGTTTCTGTCTAGTAAGTAATAAGCAATTTTCATGAGCAACTTATTAATTAATTCCATAGCTTAACCATTCACCACTTAGCTGAAATTATCAAGGATGTCATTAAGTGGTTTACTGGAGACAGACATACAATCATGTGAACACATGTGTGTGCTTATAGGAACACACAGATGCATAGTGGCATCTGCATGGAATTTTTATCATGGTTCCAAGTGCATGAAATAATGCAAGGTTGTATTCTATCCCACCAGACCGGTGTTTTAATAAAGCTTGGATATGTAACTCATACCCAAATAGACATCTTTGAGATCTTAAAGCCCTCTGAGATACTGCTGAAGAATTTTCAGAGCAGAGGTAAATGTGGAGCAACCAATTTGTCTTGCTTTAGAAGCTTTCTGAGAGGATGATGTGAAGAAGATGGAGCCACGCTCATTTCAGTGATGTCCAGTGAGAGAACCAGAGGCAGTGGGCCCATAATGAAGTATAGGAGGCTCCATCTGAACATCAGGAATTGTTTTTTTCACTGTGAAAAAGTAACCAAAGTCAGGATGACTAAGCATTGGCACAGGTTGCTTGGGGAGGTTGCAGTCTCTCTCCTTGGATGTTTGCAAAAGCTATCTGAGCAGAGTCCTGGGCACCCTGCTCTAGGTGGCTTTGGCTTGAGCAGAGTGCTTCCCGATGATCTCCAACCTCAACCATTCTGTGGTTCTGTGATATCAGAACAAGTATAATCTTACAATGTGCTAAACAAATATGATGCGACTCAAACCTTCTCCATAAAGCTAGTTTATTTCTACTACTTCAGTAATACAGCTCTGTGGTCTTTGATTCCATAAATTATTTACTAGGAGCTATCTTGGGCATGTAAACACCACAAAATGCTTTTTTAAAAATCAAATACAGAGCATCAAGACCACAGATTTACATCTAATTATTTTAATATGATATAACACACCCATAGAGAAAATGACAGAATGAAATTGGATACTGTTAGCTAGACAGCAAATTGTTACTTTTAGGTGTTATTAAAAGAAGTGAGGAAGCAGTTGGCAGACTGATCAGATCATCTGTCTACATGTCTGTTTCTCTCCTTCTGTTTAGCTAAAGTGTCTGTACAGTCTAGCATAGTAGTCACTGGGAATTGTGCCTTTTGTCCAACCAAAATATTTTTATATTCTAATGTACACTTGCATTCCCTGTTTGACTTGGCCTCAACTGTCCATCCTATTTCTATACCTGAAAAAAACATATTTAAGTATAATGCCAAGAGTACATAAAAAATTAAGAAATTTCTACTCTGTAGGAAGAGAGGGTCTGCAGGTTCCTGAAAGTTTCCGTATATTTTCTTGAAGGGATGTAGATGGAATTTAGTTTCTTGCAGTCTTTTGGAAGAGCTGGATTTAGGATATGCTTGTGGATGGCATACTTCCATGATTTTACCTGTGCTCAGCAGACAGCAGATATTAGAGATGATAATCTGGCAAAAACTCTCCCATCTCAGTGACCTCTGCAGGTCACTTTAAATCCATGCTCCATGAGGAAGAACAGTGATTGGAAGACTGTCATGGTTTAAAACTGTTGTGGTTTAACCCCAGCCAGTGACTAAGTACCATGCAGCCTCTTGTTCCCTCACGGTGGGATGGGGGAGAGAATTGGAAGAGTAACAGCGAAAAAACTTCTGGGTTGAGATAAAGTCAATTTAATGTGTAAAGAAAAAGACACACACACAAGCAAAGCCCAACAAGGAATTCATTCACTACTCCTGGTCAGCAGGCAGATGTTCAGCCATCTCCAGGAAAGCAGGGCTCCAACATGCATAATGGTTACTTGGGAAGACAAACACTGTCACTTCAACATCCCTCCCTTCCTTCTTTTTCTCCTGGCTTTATATGCTGAGCATGTCATTGTATGGTATGGAATATCCCTCGGGTCAGTTGGGGCCAGCTGTACTAGCTGTGTCCCCTCCCAACTTCTTCTGCACCCCAGCCTGCTCACTGGTGGAGTGGAGAGAGAGGCAGAAAAGGCCTTGGCTTTGTGTAAGAACTGATCAGCAATAATGAATGCATCTCTGCATTACCATTACTATTTTCAGCACTACTCCAAAACATAGCCCTGTACCAGCTACCATGAAGAAAATTAACTCTTTCCAAGCCAAAACCAGCAGAAAGACAAGTTGAGATCAGAAGAGTTTCACACGAAAATGTAGTTTTTAGTTTAAGGGGTCCTACTTAAACATTCTCATTGCTACAATTATAGCCTATGAAAGTTTACATTTTAAATAAATATTAAAGACAGAACATCACGATCTTGATTAAGTCTTCTGGGTTTAGTACTAGACTTCATCTTGGGGAGGGTTCCAGTTTCAGAAATTTGAGTACCAGTTGGTAGATACTCACTTAATAGAATGAATGTATATCACTAGCATAAACATAGGGAAAATAATAATAATAATTTACTGTCCAGTAGAACAAATTTACAATAAAGAACATGAAAAATATTAACTTTTTTCCAAATAAATTTCAGAGAATAAGTCTATACACTTAAAAAAACGTAAGAGGTTGGCTTTATTTTTCTTTTCCTTTCTTTTTTCCCCTGGTCTTCTATTGCTTCCTCATTGTTAAAAAATATGTAATCTATTTGAAAGGTAACAAGAATTGCTAGCACGCTTAAGCAAACTGCTTGGGAGACAAGTACTGAGGTTACCCAATAATTTGAACAAAAATAAGCTACTGGCTAGTGGGGAGGGTAAGAAATCTGAAAATGCTTCAAAGGAAGCAAAGAATGAATCTACATATATTGCACAAGAGATGAATAAAGCATACACTCACATCTTTAGACTATCCTGGTCAAAGGCTATTGAAAAATTTTCTTTCTTTCTTTTAAACCTGTCCAGCTCATCTCCACAGGACATAATTTAATCCTAGTATATATGCACGTTTTCCCCACTCCCATCCCTGTGGGCTGGAATATCACACTATGTATTCTGAGACAGAAATGTGCTTTCTTTTTTGGACAATCACACCACATATGTTACCAACAGTGCAAAGAATGTACATCAGTGGTTGAATACTTAAGTTCTGCAAAATCTATGGTATAATGAAGACAGTATGTCCATCCAAGGGAATAATTGCTTCACAGGGAGCCTGTGCATCTCAAATTGGTTGATTCCTGGACTTTAAATTGGCCCCTGTTCCTGTTGTTTAAAGCCAGAGAACAGCAGCAGTGGCAGGAAGGCTGCTTGCCAGAAAAGGGCATTTCCAAAGTCACACAGCATGAACATTTTCTTGTCAAGACCCATTACAAGAAAAAAGTAAGTGGCATTTCAATGAAATCATCCTTTTTTTATATATTATTTGTAACTGGCTGAGGATGAAGTAGCTGCTACTGACTCTGAGAACATAGGGGCATCTGTCTATTACGAGAAAACAGAGATACGTTTGGCATAAGCAGATTCAAGTATTCTCTTTCTTATTTTCTTCCACTTCTTTTAAAATTTGTTTCAAATTATTACTTTAAAGTTTTGATGCAGACATAGCACTTACATTGCATTGCATTGCAAAATATTCTGTGATGTGACATAACTTGATGTGACCTGACCAAACCAGATGAAAATGTCATGTTGTATCACTTATTTAAAAAGAAAAAAAATGGCTATACTTTACTTTTAGATCTATTAAAAATTATTTATGAAAAGTTAAACAGGTCCTCTTACATGTGACAATTTCTTACAGTCCTATGACAAAGTAATGATAGTCTGCTATAAGGTTCAGATCTAAACATTAAAAAAAAAATACTTTATATATAGTATTGAATTTCTACTTAGTTCTTAGACATTCTGTAGGATATTACATTATTTCTTTCTGTGCAACTGTTTTCTAAGCTAATAATTAGTGCTTCTTTTGAGAAGGCTTATTGCCTGACAAAAAATGTTGCAAATACAATATCCCAATTGGAGTTCAAGTGGCAGTAACAAGTCTTGTATAAAGATCTTTGCCATATTATAGAAGTGCCAAGTAGGGACTGCAATACTTATTTTGGCTCTGGATGACTGTGTTATGATTTTGCTGTTAAAAACTTTTTTCTCATAGATGTTCTTAGCAAGTAGGAAGATTTTTTACAAAATCCTACAAGATATGTACTTTTCTGTCTAACATTTTAAATCATCCAGCAGCACTGTTTGAGAAGATAATTACTGAAAAAAATTGGAATGGGAATCAGTAGCTGACTCCTTACTGGCAATTAGCAGTATTGTGCCCTGTTCTTTTAATATTTGGGGCATTGAGAATCTCAAAAAATAATAGTTGCTACCCTTGTGTTTGTCCAAAACCCAGGATTGCAGTTCTTTGTATTTCTGCAGGCAGCTTGATGAAAACACAGGGCTTTTGCAAGATCTACTGGGATAAAATAAGGATTTAAAAGTCCCCAGATATGGTCATGGTCCTTTAGCAGCTCACTTTGAGAGGTAATTTGACGGAAAGACATGTCCATGTCCTAGTCCTATGCTTCTACAGACCCACATCTGTCTACAGGGATAGGAAAAAACAGATGAGCTGTCTGATAAAGACATGTCATTCAGCTCTCACATGAGACACTTATACCTCTTTAGTGACATTCTTTGGTATTAATATATTCTGATTTTCTTAAGTAAAACACTGCAATGATAAAGACACAAAGCTTTGAATCAGCAGGTGCTGATTCATATTCCTCTACTTTGGTACAAGTAGAGGAGTTCATGTTTGTCTGCACCCATCCATGGAAATTTGTTTTCCAAAAGCCACAGTGCAGCAAGGAATAGAGCATTTACAGTGCATGGAGAAGGTTATGATGCATGATGATATATGGGACAAAGAGAGCATCCTGGGGATTTCAGGAATTGTTTGTATATCACAAAACAACACTCTGAGAGTCTCTAGGTCGGAAAGTCTTGAATAGTTGATTACACACACAGGAGCCTTTCCAGAGCACATATCTAAATGGCTGTTAAGGTGTGATGTGGACTGAAAGATGTGGTCTGGCTATCTGGACTCTGTGTTCCTGATCACCTGATTGTGCAGAAGCGTAACTGTGCAGCCCTGTAATATGGTATTGCCAGTGCTAGCAGTAGGCCACAAGCTTTGAAGTGAGTTTGAATAGCCTCAGGATAGAGGTTTGTCAGGTCTGCTCTGACTGGGTTTTTCTTGACCTGCCTCTGGGTTTTACTTGATTTCGCTGTGGAAGCAGTTTCTCTAATTGACCAGGTGTCCATGTATAATTTGGTTTTCTTTTGTTTATCTTTGGATGGTACCATAGTTTTATACAGCTAGTAGTAAAAAGCATTTTTTCTAGATAGAAAAAGATACTAATTGCTTTAATGTAAGAACGTAGAGAGATACACACCTGGAAAGGCAGCAGAAGCTTTCATTGTCAGAGACACAGCTGTCAGGTTCAGGCTGTTGTCTGGAAAAAAACAAGAAAGAAGAAGGGAAATGGCCATTGAAGCCATAAGGAGAGGAGTAGGACTGGGTGTAGGTGGGTAATTTGTCCTTTCTGAGGCCCTCAGTCCCTACTGTGCCTGTGTGATAGCAATGCCTTGCTCACACCCTCCATCTCAAAGGGAACAAAGCTGAAATATAAAAACTATTGATAAAGGGGGAGCACACGTCCAGTGTTGTAACATCTCCGTGTTGTCTGTAAACTGATAAAAAAGGCTTGCCTATCAAAGTTATCCATATGAAAACCCTACATGACTGTAAAGGTATAAAATCTCAACTCAGAAAGTGCTCTGTGGAGCTCCCTTTCAGCTGGCCTGAGATCCTTTACCATTGTCATGCTGTGCTTCCCTCTGAGCAGGTCATATGTCTATTTACTTTTTCTACTTGTAGCTTACTACAATGTGTTGATCTACTCGGTAGTCTATTTCTTTACCTTTCTGCATGTTGTTTATTTTAATACTATCAAGGGTGATCACTATGATCACTACCTCCATTATATCAACAGGGATAGCGGTTTGCTTGTGAGTGTTGATTTATGGTGCTTATTAAAGTAATCACATTAACCACACAGTGAGACCTAGTGTTTGGTCTCACCACCTGGGTCTGTAACTGGTGAAGTGGATTCCCTGCTCTGGCTGTTGGGTCACAACAACAGGATGCAGCACAGACAGTGCAGGTATGTGATGATAAGGAATAGGGCACAAGCTGGTAACAAGTTATGTAGTAAAAGCTTGTCTGCACCCACAATGGAAGACAGAGACAACAGCAGATGGGAGAGCTCAAATATTGCCCTAGCTCCTCCCAGGCCCACCATGGGAGTCATCAGCCCATCAGAAGCTCATCTCCACAAGCTCAGAGGAATACTGGGGCACAATGGAGTCAGGAACCCAAATTATAGATTCCTGGGGAACAAACACCATGTCCAGGCTTATTCCACTCAGCCTCACTACTGACTGAGCTAGGGGTGTGGAGCTGGGGCCATAGAGCTATGACAGCCTTACGTCTTTTGAGCTGCCAGATCCACCTGAGTTTCACTAGCTCTGGAGACTCCACAGCTATAAAAAGCTCAGTAATGGTCAGTTAAAAAATAATGTAGATCTAGAGCTGGACAAAAGAAACACGATTTGACATACATAAAAGATGCCATACATAGTAAACTTAGATGTAACCTGGAACTGCAGACCAATGAAGAAATAAAAAGTTGTAAAAGACTCTATATGGAAAAAAAAATGCAGAAAAGGAAATCATCAATATGAGCACCAAATTCCTCCCAGCAAAGGGGCTCCAGATGTTGACAGCTTGTTGCAACACCTCCCTCACCACCATGAACAAACACCATGATGAAACCGCTGACCCTAGGATCCAGAGCAGCAGTAGAAAGGAGAGCACAACACCAGGGAAAAGGTAGAAACCAAGTATGTGAGTTACTATTTTAATTATATTGCTGCTGGGTTTTTTACCTTTTTTCTGTATTCTGCCTGTTGGGTTTGGGTTTTGGGTTTGTTTTGCTTTGTTTTTCTGTAACAATTAGATCTAGACTAATGATGATTCCTGAATTAGACTGTAAAGATTTCCACTATATTAAGAATTAATTCCTGGCCTCTTTCATGTATAGCATGTACTTCCTCTTTGCCCATAAACAAGATTTTGGACATAACAGAAGATGCTGTTCTGTTGGTGACCACGTACTTTCATAATGAAGTCTCCTGTGCATTTTGTTTGTGGGTTACCTAATGCCCATGTATATTAAAAGAGTAACTGCCATGGTTGCTCATTTTAGACCTTTCATTTAATGCAAACTTTCCAGTTATGTGTTTGTAGATTAATTCCTATGACCCAAAACTAATTGCTGGAAGGAAACAAAGTCAGTTTTGTTAGTCTTAGCAAGGGTCAAAGAAAGCATGTCTTGTGATATCTGCTCTACTACACCATTAAGCAACTTTTCACCAAGAGGAAACAAATCGGTCCTTTTCTACAAATCTAAGAGCTAACTACTGCCTCATAAAGGTAAGTACAACTAGCTAGAGGTCAATGGACAGTAGCATTCGTGTCTTAAACCAAAATGATTGTACATTAATACAGTTTTCTTATGTGTTAAATGTATCTTTCCATAATGTTGTCAGTGAACACATTTTATATGAAAGATAAAATTAATATATTAAAGATTAATTATAACTGTTCTATAGAGTATTAATGTTCCCCAAATTTTAGGTCTAACCTAAATGTAGTAAATGAACAGTTATCTCAGCGGTTGTAGCTATGAAAAAATACTTATTGTAAAAAGAATATATTAGTTCTGTCACTAGTTAGCTGAGTGCCAGTGGATCATCATTTCCAGAAGTAGTATATGCAGAGTAAAGAAGTGAGTGCAACTGGAAATGAAGCATGTCAAGCATTGACCCAAGTCAATATGTTTTCCTGAATTTGGAAGAACCCAAACGGTTGAAAAGAAAAACCAAACAAATAACAGTTAAAATGTCCCTGACTGAAGATTTGTCTTTCTGTTGATGCCAGCTGAAGTTGAGTTGTAAATCAAAACAGTAATTTACAAACCCCAACAGAGGAGGAGAAGCCAAAGGCACACACATTCAAAAAATATCTCTTGAGTAGAGAGACACAAGTATGATGTTATTTATTTCATTGTGTTGAATCATCATGAGAATGATATGATTATAAATGGGCACAAACTCACACATCATTTTTTGTCCCTGAGGAGCTGTGGTTACATTTGGCTCCATGTAAACAAAGGAATATTAAATTTCGACTTACAATCATGGGTTTCAGTCTGAAAATTTGCTGAAACAGAGTGAAATATATAAATTTTTATAATCTCATGTATGATACTCAGTGGCATAGCAAGTTTTCCAATGCCACTGGATATAATAATTAGATCTTTACAGATCTGAGGTTAACTAGCTAAGAGATCTTTTCAAGACAAAAAAAAATAAAAAAAAAATAAAAAAAATCCTGTTATACCAAAGGCACAATAAAAATCAAGAAACAAAGCCCCATGTTCACCATATGTAGAAGTAAGGCAAATAGTAATTCTTATAAATGTGGTTGAAATACAGTTAATAAGGCCATTTTGTGATAGCAGAGACTGGAATATGTTAAAACCTGGGAAACAGAGATGTACAAAGTACCTTTATACATCCTGATGGGGGCAAAATCTGATAACTACTGACCCATGCGGAGCATAAATATTATTCTCCTGTAGGCCACAGTTAGCTGCTTCTAAAATACAACATTTCTTTCAGGTGAATCTGACAGAATTTGACACACAAAAGAAGTACACAAACAGTATGCATGTAGGATGCATCACTGTGACATTCACACAGACAATCTGGGTTTGGCAACAGTTTGGTTTTGTAGGCTTCTTTTGACATTTAATCAGAAGCTAAGAATCTTTCTGAAAGGAGTGGGGGTTGCTTGCCAGGTATGAATATATATCTTTGCAAAGGCCATCCTCAGGTGAAAATGTCTGTAAAATTGTGGTTGGAGGTGACATGCTGCAGTTGAGAGATTTGGAGGAAAAATAGCTTGAATGCCACCTGAGAAAAACATACTTAGGTCTAAATTTAAATGCTTCAATTATATGAACAAGACCTTTAGCTGGTATAAATCATCTGAAGCTCCCTTGATGTGGTTTTATCATTTTCATTTCACTTTATTTATGATTTTTATTTATCAGGATATTATACCTTCTGCTTTGTACCTGAGGGCTCTGATGAATTTTTATGTTACTTTGGGAATTTTCTGCTTTGGGAATTAACACTTAAATTTACATTCATAAAATATACTAATGGGAGATAAGCCCCCACAAAAAATTGGTTTACTCTAACCACATAATTTTTTACTCAAGCTGAAAAGATGCACGGATGATTTCTTTTCTATTTCTATATTATTGTTATCTCTAGTAATACAGAACTACATATGACCTCCTGGAGATGGACTTTTAGGAACTAAAACTTTTTACAACCATGTAATAGATATGAAGTATAAGGTTCTCAAGGCTATAAACTACTTATCATTCAATGAGTCAGCTCTTCATGAATTAGCATGTTGCTGCATACATATATAAATTGCCCCCACCTATGCAATACACACACAAATACCTGTATTGTGTTTAGGTGGCAAAGTTTTTGTGGTGGCGGCTGCAGGCGTGGTCCTGCATGATTGACTAAGATAGATAAAGGCCATTATTAGGTGGAATAGCAGCACAGCTCCTAATAACTAGAGAATGTCAAGATTTGCTCATAAAGGCATTCACTGTAGGTGCTGGTTGTGCACGTGTAGTTTCTTTGCTGGAAGCAATTTAGGGGGAGAGTTGATCTCTACATCTTTTCTGTTTTCCATGCCTGAAAACCGTAGAAATGTTGCTTTTCATGTGTGTGTGTGTGTGTGTATGTATGCATGTGTGTTTATAAATTCTTTGGGGTTCTGTACAAAATATTTTGTTTACTTTTGCCTACAATGATTAGTGGCTTTACATACTCTATTTATCCTTTTGCTCACACTATGACACCCAAAACAATGAACCCATCTAGGTTTTCTTTTATCTTCTTTCCAAAGTTGAGAAAACCTTTCCCATAGGCATGAAGCATAGGTCTGTTGGGTGCTTCCAGTTATTTTTTGTATTCTATCAAAAGCTTTTTTTTCCCCCTGGAGACATCATCACACGCTTCCTGAAGTTCTCTTCTCCTCCAATAAGTGGCACACCTTCTTGATAAGACCAAGAACATGCAACAATTTTAATTCTATGATTTCCCTGTTTCCCTCTTGCTCTTTTAGATGCGTCATACATCTAATTTATCCAGTTCTTCTGAGGACACAGCTTAGTATATTAAATAATACTCATTCATCTTCATCACTTGTGACTTTTTTTTCATTGGACTCACTGGTAGCATCTTTTATTGTTAACCTATAACTACCTTGATGTTCATCAGGGCAGCCAATTCCAGGCCAATCATTTGTTATTTGGGTATTTATTGGGTGACCACAGTTCACATTCACAGGGTAATGATGCTTGAGGTAAGTGCTGGACCCGACACTAACTCATGAAACAAGTTACACTTTTTGGAAAGCATCAGTTCCCTAGGGTTTGTGCTTTACATTTGTAAAGCACATGAAACTCTGTTTTCAACTTATTTCTGTATTCTCTTTAAAAAAGGTATATGATATACAGGTTTCACTTTTTTCAGAAGTAGCGTACTTCTGAAATTTCTACAGGATAATTAGAGGATTCATGGGAGTCTAAGTAAACAATTTGAGTTAAAGGAAAACTGCTAAACCCGCAAGCTTTTGAAATAGGTTCCTTTCAGCAAGAAAGTTTTCTGAGATAGTTTTCTTGACTTGTAACATTAGTTCTAAATTCAGAGTGAAGGTGTGTTTAGGTTCTCTTTTTCCTCCACATTTCTTTGCTTCGGCTCTAAACAACCAGCTCCCTATTCACATGGGCAAGTTGCTTTCCTGTGTTCAGTAATCACTCAGAGCTGAGAAGACTGAGAGAGATTTGCTTCACTTAGTTGCTGGAATTGATCAGCACTGTATAATTGCTGGGGCTACAGTGAGCAGCAACAACAGAAACAAGAAAGAAGCCTGTTTAACTGTTGTGACTTCATTCTTTGTCTGCTCATCTACAAGATGATATAACTGTGCAGTTGGCTGGGTTTCTGCAGTAGCTCCAGGACGGAGCTCATATTGAAGGATCCTTCATGTGGAAAACGATTTATGTGTAATCAGGTGTATGCTTCTCTTTTTGGCTTTTTATGTGCAATTGTGTGTGTAAATACAATCTTTTTACCCGTATTTCACTCCTGATTCAGATAGTCTGTGCCCAGCATGCTCTGTGTGAGAACCTGGTTATTTCACTTTGAGTGGTGCCTTCTTCAACGGTTGGCTAGGGTTTGATGTGCAGATTTGACTTGTACAAAAGTTGTGCAACTCAGGGATTCAGACCTGAGGTATTATTGATGTCCTGCTATGTAATGTCATACAGGTGAGACAGAGAAGAATGTGTCTGAGAATTTACTGGTAAATATTACAGGTAATATCTTCATGTGTTCCAAGAGTTTGTACCCATTGACTCTGCAACTATTGTTGCAACTAGGTGAGCAGAACAAAAGATAAAGGCATAAACACATACTAAATAATGTACATAAGTATACTTTATCTGTCCATTAGTAAGTACACTTTTTTGTTGATAATGAAAAAGCATACATATAAGTGACAGGCAAAACCGTTTGAATCTTGCACGTTATTGAAATCAGAATAACTATCTCAATACTAGCAAATATTTTGGTATTATCAAAAATTTTGGATGAGAAAGGAGTATGTTTGAAGGTCTGTATTTCATGACTACCTCCTGCTCTGCATTTTATCTGATCTCACAGCAAAGCTGGAGCTCTTACTGGAGGCCTCCAGTCCTTGATGGAGTAGGTTACCTCATACATTGGCATTACTGGTGCTGAAATTCCCTTTCCCTTTCCTGCCAACTTCTGGAATACAGAAGGACATACCCCAGCACAGACCCCAACTAGTACTTTAAGCACAAAAATTATGCCCTGGTCTGTTGCTTTGAAAGCAAAAAGGAAAACAGCTTTGGGGACAAACCACAAAGTTTCCCCAGTTCATTCTTTTAACAGCAGTGGAGCAGAAAGAAACACATCTCTGTCAAATGGGTTTAGAAAGCCAGAGGCTATACACAGAGTAGCAGCTGATAGCAAAATTAGGGATTAATCTTTTTTGGTATTGCATTTAGTATTGAATTTCATACATTTATAATCATCACCTCTTCACTACCAGCATCTTATCCACTATTGATATTCTGGCAGATTTTATAAATTAAGCATTTTAACTCCACTCTTCAGTGTCTACAGTATCTTGGTTTAACCCCAGCTGTTGACTAAACCCCACGCAGCTGTTCACTTACTCCCCCCACAGTGGGATGGGGGAGAGGATCAGAACCGTAAAAGTGAGAAAACTCGTGGGTCAAGATAACGGCAGTTTAATAGGTAAAGCAAAAGTTGCGCATGCAAGCAAAGCAAAACAAGGAATTCATTCACTGCTTCCCATGGGCAGGCAGGTGCTCGGCCATCCCCAGGAAAGCTGGGCTCCATCACGCGTAATGGTTACCAGGGAAGACAAACACCATAACGCCAGATGTCCCCAACTTCCTTCTTCTTCCTCCAGTTTATATACTCAGCACGATGTCCCATGGTTTGGAATATCCCTTTGGCTAGTTTGGGTCACCTGTCCTGGCTGCGTCCTTTCCCAATTTCCCATGCCCCTCCAGCCCTCTCACTGGCAGGGCCCAAGGAACTGAAAAGTCCTTGACTTAGTATAAACATGACCCAGCAACAACTAACAACATCAGTGTCCTATCAACATTGTTCTCACACCAAATCCAAAACACAGCACTGCACCAGCTACTAATAAGAAAATTTACTCTGTCCCAGCTGAAACCAGGACACACAGAAAATATAAAATTGTTTAAAATGGCCTTGTAATTGGTCTAATATTTTTATTCTTTGCTGAAATCATGGGGTTCTTTTTTTCTTATTTGCTTTATGACTTCATATGTTTAACAACTTTGGATTACAGAACACATGTTTTTGGTTTGGTTTTTTTGTTTTTTTTTTTTGTTTTTTTTTTTTTAATTCTAGGCATACTACATAAAAAGTTTTGCTCAGCCTAAGCAACAACAAATAATGGAGAACAGAATCAAGTGTTGTTGTATATTATTTGTTCAGATCACATCAAGTAGTGTTTAAAATGTGTGCTTGTGTTTATGTAATAAATTCCCCTTGAATACTTTATTATGGAAAAACAGAGTAAGAAGTATTTTGCTACAAATTTTTAGTCTATTGCTACGTAAGGCAGAGATTCTATTTAAAGTTTTTTACAAAACTGTTAACACCAGATACATTTTTTAGATATATTGCACAAATCTAAAATTACACTGTGAATTTTTTCAGAATATATAGTCATTCCCCATTTCCAGTGATATATCACAGAGGAAAAAAAAATGAAATTCACAGTTATATGCTTATTTTACATTATTTTATTATGAGACATCTAATGTTATACATTTATTGTATAATACACTTGCATGTCATTTCAGGTAAAAAGATTATATAAAACATGCATGTGTGTGGACCTACTGCCCCCACCAGACTCTTGTATGTTGAAACAAGATGGAGCATCTTCAATTAACGTATCAGTGAGGGCAGAGATGTTAAGCCCAAGACTGAAGTTCGTTGAATGTTTACTATAGATGCCTTTCAAAAGATGAAATAATTCTACAGGGTTAACTTGCACTCTTCCTAAATTGGTGTTTACACTGTGATACTGGAGCGTACTGTAGGCACTTGTATTCTCCAGTATTGAGACATCTGTAAAAGACTTGTTTCACTGACATACCTTGTATGTGCTTTGTCCTTCCTCCAGTTGATGGTTTTTAATTTTCTTTTCCTTCTCAGTTAAATTTAGAAGTATCTTTTCCTAGGAATATTTCAGGTAAAGACACTAAGCTTTTCTCTTGAGTCTCTTTTTCCTTGTCTTTCAGATAAGAAATTGCGAGGCATTAATGTTAGAGAAGCAGAAATTTCACATCTTCACATGGCTCATTAAATAGCTAACATTCTATTTTTATGTATGAAGAACAATGTTTTTAAAATAACTTAATTGTCTAGGCCAGATAAAATTTATTCAGTATAATAGCTGTAATGTACAATTTTACAGACACATTGCAAGACATAACAATATTACTGAAAGTAACCATAACCCTGTGTTATAGATATTTAACTTTTCAAAAATAGGAAAATAAGAGATCCCATTAAATTCTGCTTATCTTTAAATGCAGGATCTTAGTGGAGAACTGAGACACTTATAGCCAGGCCTGCTATGATTTAATCTTCACTCCATTCAGTGGCCATATATTTTTGACCTTTTATCTCTGACATGAGATGTATATTTGATATAGAATGATGCCCTTTTTTTTCAGGAGCTGCTAAAGTGTTTTACAGCAAGCATTAAAACCCACTTTGAAAAAATTAAATGCTATTTGATTATATTTTCAGATCTGTAGTAACATTATGCCCATCCTATGCAACAGAAGTTGAAAGTAGGCATAGATCCCAACGTGCTATGTATTTTACAATGTCTATTAAGTTTTAATGTATTCCTTTTGTGCTCAAGTATCCCAGGGGTGTAAAGGTGTATGGTGTGCCTTTGTCTGCCCTAACCCATACCACTCAGCACTCAGGAGCTCTTAGCGCACATCAGTAGTGACGAGAGTTATTGACTGAATATTCATGGATTCCTTTTATTTTAATACACTTTCTCATTCTGTCCCCTATTCCTTTCTCTTTCATAAGATTTTTTGCAATGCAGAACCCCTTGACATATGTTTCCCCTTCTTGATTTTCAAGCATATGCTGGGCAACGTTGTAAAGCTTATAAAACAATAGTTCCTCCTGTCCTGAGCAATTGCCAGATTGCAGATTCCCTATGAATAAAATATTACATTTTTAAGTACTGAAACAATACAAAAACAACCTCACTATTCAAGATTCACACCCCAGACAGATAACAAGCATACAGCACACTCAGTTGGGGTTATTACAGAACAGCCACCTAAAATGATTGTGCTTATAGTGCTCCTTACTGTTTTCATTCAATTGCTTTTCCAGAACAACTGAAACCAAGAACACTTTAGATTTTGTATTTCCTTGCTGTATGAAGGATCCTAGAAGGAACTGCACAAACTGGATCTTTAAGGCTTCAGATCTCAACTATGTCTAATCATTCAGTTGTCAGGTATCAAGTCTAGGCTTCAGGCTAAGCAATCAAGTATCATATAACAATATACAAAAAAAGTATCACCTGCAGAAGGAAGCTAATCTGTCCCTCAGGATGGCACATACAAGAGAGCCTGCAGAGAGCTGAAACACTTTCCTAAAAGAGAATCAGTTGGAAAGCAGGAATCACTGGGAGTGTCCCTTGTAGTGAGAAAGGAGTGTAGGAGACAAACTAAAAATATTTGAGGAAATACCTTTAAGGGATCTCTGTATAAAATTCCTGGAGTTTGATGATGTTCACAGCTTAAAGGATAATGGGAGCTGGAGATAAATCAGAATTCAGATTACTATCAGAGGTTCAAAACCGTGAAGGGAGTCTAGGCTGATGGCAAAGAGCTGGAACAAGTGCTTTGTCAGGCTTCCTCACTGATGGAGGAAGCAGGAGACTGTTACATTTCTGCCAAAAACTACATAATTTGGAAATACTAGACTCTACTCACCCAAGACAGGGTGGCAACAACCTGAAACCTCAAGAAGAAAACTGAAACACTGACCTTTACATTCCTGAATGCTTTTGTAATTTGAGATGTAATTAGGGATGAAATCCTGCAAAGAGGAGCCAGTTGCAGAACTATTGCTCACCCCATGGGTGCTGTGTTTGACTCAAGGTTATACAGTTTGTGCCTTCCTCTCTAGGTATATACATTCTATAGTAGAAAGTGAATGTGTACAGTTTCCTTTTAGTTTTCTTCATAATTAATCAGAAACTATACTATCTTTAACCTGCCTTCACACATGCCTTCCCTCAGACTCCACACTCCTGATTATCAGCACAAATAATTGTTTCAGTTCAAGAGGATTACATTTGGTTATTGTCCCTCTTTGTTAGGTACAAGCACACAGCAATTATCTGGCTTCCTATCTCTGTCCGTTTTACTGAGAGACAAGGTTTTTTCCACCAGAATGGAAATGCAAATATTACTATTGAAAGCAACAAATGAAAACTTAGGGGATGAAAAATGAGCTTTATCCACTAACATTTCAGTGATTCCAAATATAGGATTATGACCTTTCCAAATTATAGCTTTTATACCATAATGCAAGGCTTTTTCATAAAGAAAATAATCTTAATTTATTCATCTAAAATAAATGTGTGCCTTTGTATGATCAAAGGAAAAAGTGTGTGCATTTTACCACTGCTGTACACATCAAAATAAGTGTGGGGAGAGACAACAGAAGTAGGGGATATCTTAGACTTCATAACACCCGTACATTTGTAGCGTTATACACATATTCCTGTACTGCCTTACAACAGGTCTGTTTCTGTACACTTTCAGTAACTGGATTTACAGGAGCTTATTTTTATTCATAGCTAGATAAAAAAATATACATTCCCTGAATCAAAGTGAATTAAAAGGAAATGACATGCAAAGGGAGAAGGTAGCTCAGATTTCTCATCAGCAGTCTAATCATGAGAGTAACCCACAGGCAACTCGAAAGCTGCCCACACAATTACAGAGCCTGCTGAGAAATGGGCACTGCTGCCAGTAAAACCTCTTTCTTATCTTGAATCCAAGTCTAGTGATTGCCACCTAAATAGGAACTGGGGGGAGGAATACAAAGTGCAAAGCACTGCGTAAAACTGACACTATATATCACTGTTTGGCAGGCTGTACATTTTTATACGATGCGTTTTACAGACACAGATAAATATATACAGCTGGGGTAGGTGCGAACAACAGAATGATTCCTCATCTAGTTTCTCTTTTCTGTTTATGCTGGTCTCATTGAAGTTAATAGAGCTGCCTCAGTACAACAGACAAAACTTTTGAGTATGCTGGGTGGGAAGAGTGGTACTTTCTATCTTGTACCATGCTACAGGCACACTAAACACTGTGAACCTCCAAGTAATGAAAAGCTGTGAGATCAAAGCACAACTGTCTCCATAACCACCGTGGCTAAAACCTGATCATGGTTTCAGTGACTTCAAAAGAATTATGTGAAGGATGACTTTTAGCATTCAAACTTAAACTACACTGATACTCCAGCAACATTAGGTATACAAGGGAAGTTTTACTGCTTTCTACTGCTCTGTTAAGGACAGACATGATCAGCTTTCAACTATTAGAAACTACTTTCCCTTATTATAAACTACTTTCAACTTACTAGCATTTTTCTCAATGAATACTCTTTTTTCCCCAAAATAAATGTATATTGGAGTAAGGGGAGGGTGGAATTCAAATTATTTCTGAATGCATATAAAATTGTCTGATCAATTTCAGCAAAAAAAGTTTATGTGTTAAGAAAGCCTGGACAATTTGACAGTTTAGTTGTTCATTATTAATGAATTAAGTATCAAACAACAACAATATGAACAGTATCAAAAAGTTTAAAAAATAATTTAAAAAATTAAAATCTTTTCTTTTCAGCCTAGCAAAATGTGCCTCTGTACCTGGAAGGAACTTTTAGTTCCAGTTACTTTCCTGAGAAAAATACCACTTCCACTAACACTTGCAGCACTGTTTTGTGATGACCTGTAATTATGCTTTGCACTCATTTAACAACTGATCTGAAATACTTGATTCACATATTCATTTGCAGAGATGGAATGATGATGATGAATAGAATATCTTAATATATTTTAATAGTGCATTGTTATGTATCCACATGTGATGTTCTAAAGGCTCTGTATTCATTGCAAACACTAGCTGATGTGACTATACAATACATCACAAATTATAAATATAGTATTCCATCCTTGCAGGAAAACCAAAAAGAAAAGAAAGAAATAGGCTGATTAAACTGTGGAAGATGACCTTTTCTTATCACATCATTGTTCTCAGATTTTTACTACCTAATTGTTTCCTTCAAATGGGAGGCAGAGGGGTTTTAATGTTATTTATTCCACCACCAATCACCTTTTAAAACACCAGTTTAGGTATGGCAAGTCAGTGGCAATAGAAAAAAAAAATAATCAGAAAAATGTAGGATGCCTATGTGTTGCTGTTGATACTAACTGAGTTCAAATGCTTTCATATAATTTAAACTCTGTTTTCTAACAGCTAATTGAATTATTATAGAAGTCACTCAGTGTTACTTCTCTAAATAATAATCTGTGGCGTCACTTGCTTTATTGTTCTACTGTGATACTGAAAGATTTATCTTTTACAGTTATGCGCTTCAAGAAGGACATTGCAACATCAGTGCTTTTTACTAGTTAAGGATTTTATAAGAACTGAGATCCTTGTCTGGACTGATTTGCAAATTCTGAGAATTTCTGCATAAAATTAACTTGTATCTTTCCACCTCCAAATGTGTTCAGAATCTAAGTCTCTAATAATAAACTTTTTTAAGGGATGTACTTCTGCAATGAAAATATATAAGGCCCTATGTACTAGAGTTCCATAGTATCAGTGGATAAAAAAGAAGAGGTTGTGTGGATTTTCCTTTTTGTTTAAGTGAAACAATCAGCATCGGTTAGTCTGAGATAGTAAGGTTATTGCAAATCAGTGAGATGAAGACAACTTTCCATTCAAATCAATGGCAAACTCCTGTAGACTCATATTGACTGTTGTGTTTAAGAAAGGGGACTCAGCACATTCAACAGTATTTTCTAAGGAAAAAGGTGCCAGCTTGGGCAATTTCTTTGAGGAGTGTAGGTAATGATAAGAGAGCTACTGTAATAAGTGAAATGGAAAGGAGGCATAAAAATGGTGATGCTTGGGGGGGGGGGGGGGGGGGGGAAGGTCTAATTTAGATGTATGGAGACTTTGTAGTTCAGTTTTCAAGACTGGCTCATTTACCTATTCTGAACACATAGAGGAGGTTTCAATAAAAACCAAATGTGACCATTTTATTTTGAACTCATCTCCTTTGCCCTTCATTGCAAAAAGCTTCTTCCTGCTTTCTTAAGATTTCTTGCTGCTAAAACTGTAAGTTATTCACGAATATTGGGGGGTGGGGGTGGGCAGTTTCTAAGCCCAAGTTTCTCATTATTGCTATGAGTGAAATTTTTCAAAATACTACACGCACCATACTTTATATTGTTGGAAATGTAGAAAAAAAGAGAAAACCCTCAGTGTAACAGAGAAAGCCTCTGGGACTTCAGATGTCAGTTCTAGGAGAGGGATTGCTCTACCTTTAAATTCATCTCTCCTAGAACTGACATACAAGGTCCCAGAGCCTTTTTCCATATCACTAAAGACTTTTTTTATGCAATTCCAGCAACATAGCACATTCCATTCTTTACAAGAAATGTTCGGCCATTCATATTGCAGACAGCCAGACATCCTGCTGAGTGTTTGAGAATATTAGACATCTATTGGGAAAGGAGGTACCAAAATACCATATTGCACTAAATTTTCAATATGCTTCCATAAACTAAAATCTACTATATATTTCAAATGAAAAATGTCATGTGGAAACACCTAACAAAATAATCCTACTAAAAATAAAAAGCAAGTGAAGTATAACTATTAAAGATGTTGTATGCCCATATTTCAATTTGTGTGTGTGTGTGTGTGTGTGTGTGTGTGTGCGTGCGTGTGTGTGTCTCATAAGGGTAAGCTGGGAGAAGTGCAAAGGTATCTCTCATGGGTCGTCAGTCTCACTTTGGTGTTACAGCACAAAGCCTTCATCCATGTACTGAAAAAGCTCTGTGCCTTCAGCTAATAACAGTCACAGATCAACTGCATTAAAAGAGAAAGGAACTGTGCGTTTTTGTCAGAGACGCTTAGCTCTATTCAAATTCACTGCTTTACTTACAATCAGAAAATGCTATGAGGACGTTAGGACAATTTTTATCTTTGTGTGAATTATAGGGGATAAAGATAATGAGCTGTATTTAAAGAAAGCTAGAGATGTGCTACTGGGTGTAGCGTAGAGGTGTACTACTAGGAGCTCAGGGATATTAATTTGGGCAATATGTTCTCCCAGTCAGGAACATATGGCTACTAGTAAACTCAGAGTGAAGAGAGAAGCTTTTTCAGATTCGTGCTACAGCAGCTGCAGGTTGAGGGATCCCTGGCAGCTGAACAGCTTCGAAGCACCTTTACACTGGTTTTTAGGTATTAATAGACCAGAATAGATCTGTTATATGACCACAATATGAGCTCCAGATGTATCATATAAGCATAGTACTTAAACTGATTTACAGGTGAATATTTTAAGTGCTTTAAGGAGTATTGCTGAGGTTTGGTGTGAGTTGATTTAGTTGATAAAATAAACATGAACCTAAGTGATGTTGCAGTCACTTAGCTGAGTGCACCTTTTTTCCTAGGGGTTAGGACAGGAGGGAGAAAGAAAGAAAGAAAATATAAAATAAAGTAAAATAAAGTAAAATAAAATAAAATAATAAATGAAAAGACAGAAAAAAAGAGTAAGGAAAGTAAACTAAGAAAATTAAAAAAGGAAACAGGAGGGAGGAGAAAAGCCTTTACTTGGTTGTCACGCTTCTCTGAAAACCTCTACAAATGGCCCTAAGGAAGTTAGCAAAGCCCAGCTGAGGTCAAAAACTTTGCAAAGACTAAAGCATCTGCTGTTATGTAGTCAGGTGAGGAGCTATGACTTCAACTGAAAGGAATTCTAAAAGCAGCTGAGATTCTGATAACTATTATTTTTATACATTTCCAACTGAAGTTTTGGAAGTTTAAGTGATCCAAAGAATCAGTATCAATATATTCTAGGATCAGAAAAGTCTGAGGGTAGACTTGCCTGACTCAGGTATTTTTGTTCTGAGATTAGGTCTTTTTGGGAAATTTTTCAGACTCTTTTGTCTGCCTTCCAGAATCACAAGGCTTTTTTTCAGTCATTGTCATGACCGTAGCACAATAGCTGCATCAGCCATCACTTCTGAGAAGATGCATGCTTTCTGGCTGAACTGCAAAAATGCTTGTTATTGTTGACAACCACTTAACATCCAGAACAAATAGTTTTTCACACTGGAAACAAAAATATTAATTGTTTTCGATGTGGTTATGTTTTTTAGCAGTGGATTGGACAGCTCTGCAGTCTGGAAAGCAGCTAAATAGTCTTTTGTTTTCTTTTTACTAGACACGCATAGAGATCTGGGAAGTGTATTTTATCTGTCACTGTAGCTAGCAGAAGACTCAATTTGTCTACATCTGGCTTCATGCTGTACAAACTAAGTTTCCCCTCCTTTTTACCTCTGTGTCTTACGTGGATTGTAATTACACAAAAGGGGTAAAAGGGGTCTGTGGGGCTCTCAGGAGTGAGTGCGATCCATTCCCACTAAAAATTTATAAGCCTTTCTAAAATCTTTCTGAGTTATATTTCCTTCCTTTTTTGCACTAGCACCAGTCCAGCACTGCAACAGCCCCAGTAGGAATTAATAGGAAGCATATTGCCCCTTCACAGTGGCAGAATTTCCCTGAATACCACCAAGCTTCCTGCACTGGGCAAGTAGCAATTTGGGCTGAGCACAGAAAGGGACATAGCATAATGTTAAAAGATGCTTTACAAGTAGACATTTTTTCAACATGTAAGATGTAAATGCTTTCATCTTGCTAATATTTTCGTGTTGGTGATTATCCCATATTGTTTTTTATGACACTGTACTTTTAAACTTCATTGTCTTACATGTGTGCATGCACACACAGACATGTGCACATGTGCACAGTTCTACTAAAACTTTCCTTAAAAAGTTGCAATTTACTAAAAAGCAATGACTGCAAGTGATAAGGACTCACCTGAGATTTCTAAGTTACAAAAGCAGTTAAGTCCCTCTATAGTAAATGGAGAGAAAAAGACATCATGAGAGGGTAGTTCTTAGGTGGGACAAGTCTAGACCTTAACCTCAGACCCCAGTCAAAAAAGAACGGGGGGAAAAAAAAAAACAAAAAAAAAAAAAAAAAAGAAAAAAAAGCTTGTCAGCACTTATTAAACTGAGTCTCCTCAGCGACTTTACAGTAATGTTACACTCACAGGCCTACATATCTGACCTTATTGCAAAAATGCTCAGCTTTATGCTGATCTAAGCCAACTGCTGTTCATATGACAATGCTGTGCTGTTCAAAGGTATTGTCATAGTCCTGCAGGTAGAATAGAGTTACTATTCCATTTGATCCAAGATCTTTACCCTAGGGTCAGCATCATACTTCTGCTGTATCTGGTTCTGGGCTCTTTGTAGCATCTGCAAGCTTTACATAAGCATCACTGCAAACTGTCCACATGATAGTTAAACAGTTTAGGTATGAATAAAACACTTGATTTGGGACACCATATGGTGGAAAGGAGGGCAGTAAAATAACTGCATGACAAGAGAAATTTATCCATTTGATAGAGACGTACTCACAGCCTAAGAATAACTTAGGTAAGACATACAACTTGTGTCCTTCTGCCATTCTTCTGCCTAGAAACGTAATCAGAACTCAATAATAAAGGACAGTTAAAAAAGTAATGAATTTTAATAGAAGTCACACTATTTGTTTTAGCTGTTCCTTTTCCTTGTCTGTAGAGGACTTTATTGTGGCTATTGTCAAAATAATCTAATCTTTTTTGAAATTTGTTCAGCCAACAAGCAACTCCTCTTTCACTAAGCAGAAGTCTCAGACTCTGAAGGCAAATGTGCAGACATACGCTAAAGAATAAGGAAAAATCAGGGGCAGGGGGTGGGGGGGTGATGACACAAACCAAAACCAACTTAGGTCTAATTTACACTTCACTGTCACTGTTCATAGAAACGTTGCAAATGAGAGGATAAACGACCTTTTTTCCTTTTGTTTCACTAGTCATGAATATAGGTGTGCAGGAGAATAAAATGCCAAGGTTTTGCTTTTACATTAAAGTCTGCAAAAGGTTACAAAGCAGAGTGAAAGGGAGAGAAAAAAATAAGAAAGAATAGAAACATAGGCAAGGGGGAAAGATTGTAGAGCAGGAGAAAATTAAAAGTTTCGAGGCAACTGCCTGCAAAGATGTACAAATGGGAGGAACAGCAGAGGTACAACTGAGAGAAAAAGAGTCCAAAGGCCTATGAAGCCACACCAGGCAATAGTAATGGCCATGGCTTCAGGCTCATCACTTTGCCGTGGTTTTAATAACCTGACATCTCTAGAGTATATATCCATCATCTTTCAGTACCTCCAAGACAGTCTGCCTGTGAACATTGATGGAACTGGTGTTTTACTGAGGAAATAAAAGCAGTGTATAAAAATTCAAGCCTAGGTTTTACTATTTGGCATATACAGTAAATGATTAGTCTTTATTAATTAATCTGGGCTTTCCTAAAACCACCAATGTATTTGAGCAGATTTTTTTCACACTTTTCAGAAGAATAAGTAGCATGCAGACATTTTAATAACCTCACATCTCAAGTGTATATATTTCTAGTACCTGCAAGAGGCATGATTCATCTGCCGACCACTTAATTTCCTAACTTGAAGGGTAGTAAGCTATTTAAACAGAAGGGGAGAAATGCATGATGAGAAATAAAGAGGTCATTCTGTTTTCAAGAACTTAGCCCTCATCTCTTGGTTTTATTTGTTACATATTCTTATCCTTGATAAAATTATAGACTACCTGCTGTCAAGCAGAAATGAAGATCATATGAGTAAGTGTAACCAGGTAAAATGTAACCAGGCAGCTGATCTGTCTCCTGCATCTTTATAGCTTATGGGATTAAAGCATGACAAGCAGAAAAGTACAGGGATCACAGTTACACAGATCAATCTTCATTTGGGATTGTTACTTTGATGTGATCCAAGTAAATTCCTTTTAAGAAGTAACGGTGTGGTTGCCATTTACGGTGATTAAGTGTAATCTAGTTTTATTTAGTACGTTACAATATAACTTTCTTTTCAGGTTCTTTTCTGAAGATTCAGGAAATTTCACACTTACAAGACTCTGCTTACTAGGAACCTATTTCTACAAATTTGTTGAAGGGGTAAATTGGATAAGGGAGATAGGCTACCGGTTTTCCTTCTTCAGAATTATCAGACAAATGTTGTTAAAAATAAATTTAAATGTGCTGCAGCTATTATGTGAGGCCAGCCAAGAAGATTAATAAAGCCCTACTTCTAGTTTGTCTTTCTGAAGGCTTGATAACTCCACTTGCCTACACTCAAATGCATTGCTGGTAGGTGAATGTGAAAAAGACCCAAAAGCAAACAGCATCAAAGTGGATCTGTTTGAACTTTTCATCTGAGGTGAGCATGTCAGAACCACGCACAAGGTTTAAAATTTGAAAAGCTAGATTAAAACAAAAATTAACTAATACTATTATTTTTTGAAATAAAGAAACCACCAAATGAGAGATGATATAAATAAAAATAATTTGTTAAGAAATCTTCCTCAGAGCATTGGGACAGGACTTGCTTCCAAGCAAGGTTTTAGTAAATCAGGCTGGTGACTATTACCTATTAAAATAAATTATTGCCTTCTATATTGCCTTTTGAAGCAACTTCCTTTGTAGTCCAGCTAAATCCCATAGCGTTATGAAAAATGTAACCCTGATAACATTTTCCTCTCCACACCATTTCACTGATCCATAAAAGTCCATTGGAGATTTTTGTTTAAAAGTTACAGTATGGTGAGTGTCTCTGCACAGCTCAATGTCCAGTTTCAAGGAACTATTCATGGTAAACTACTGGGTCAGTTACTGACTTACTGGTCCACTTCATACATTAGAATTTAATGGGAGGAACTCTATTTTCTATGGCAGCAAAAACTAATGAGAAAGAAAAGAACACTGAAAGGTTTAGAAACTTTAATCAAAGCTGTTACCTAGAACAGAACATCTATCCATGGCCAGTGACCCCTACACTGAAAGCTTACACAGATATACAAATTTCACAGCACAAGAAAGATTATAATATAAGGAATAGACAGCCCATCAAGAAATGGGCTTCTATATCATCACTTTTCCCTTTTTCCAGCAGAAAAAAACAATGTGCGCTTCTCTCTATGACTCTGATGACCAGAGTGATCCCATGGAAATGTTTTCACTGATGAAAGGTGTCTACGAAGAGGAAAAAATGGAGATCTGATATTATCACACTTAGCATAACTAATCAAATAAGGTACATGAATTTACTTTTTACAAATTGCACTGCACATATAGATCTGATTGATGACTGTGGTGAACAGTTTGTGAATTACAGCATGATTAATGGAAACAGGTAGATTTCAATCCATGCTCTTGCCAGAGATATGAAATAGAGTGTGCAGTTGTATATGACTCCATGGCTGAAGGCTTGACACTCAGACAATTACATGACCCTGACAAGCATCTGGCTATCGCCTTGGTAAAGGGGTCTGCGCATGACTGTGCAAATGAAACTACTCAAAAAAACAACACATAAAATATGTTGATTAGCTCATAAATTTGGACTCTCCCTTTTTCTCCCTGCCTAAAGCAGGGAAATACACAGGTAGTTTTAAAACAGGGAGCCTTACATAGAGCTCTTTAAGGTCTGAAAGATATTAAATCTGCTAGAGTTCTCTAAATTTGCCTAATTTATGGAAGCACTCTCCTTTCCAGTTTGCTCCCTATTTCAGCCTGCTTCTTAATTTCATTACCTTGTTGCAACAATGCTAGTGGAGATGTTTAATACAACTCCTTGTACTGAAGAACCTCACTCTAATGTTTGACTATTTTCCAAATAATATCAGTAATAGAAGCTCACAGGCTACATGAAATCTCTCATATCTTTTCAAGGCAAAACTCTGCTTGGGGTAAGTAAGAAGAGAATGTAAGAGACGGAGCAAACAAAGGAAAAAAGGCTATTGTCAATTCTTTTTCTCAATTACAATCAGAGTCAGTCTTTAGCTTACCTCCCCTATTGTTAATCTTTGGTCAATATCTGAGTCCTTTCTCCCCCTGCAGACTTATTCTTTCTTAAGTCTCACATCTTTCCCTCCCTTAAGTCCTAACACTTCATAGCAAGAAGCTACTTCTTCATGGCCTCTCCCCATGATGTGGCTCTATTATGCGAGTCCCACACTGGCTTCTGACTTCCTTCCACAATCACCCTCTAAATCCTTATTCTTGTCTTCAAGGATCTATTCATGCCTATTTCTTTCTCATGTCTCTCCTATTTTGATGCCTGTGTGTATCATATATTCTTTCAACTCAGAAGCATGAATTTCTTTAGCTCAGCTGTGAAATCTGTGCTGAAATATCATCCCCTATAATACTTCAGCTTCTAAGACTCTGTGGAGCACATACAAAATTAAAAACAAAGTGCGCAATCCTCAGCATTGTTATAAACAAACTACAGACAAAAACACACAGTAACTGGCTTTAACGTAACAAAATAGAATATAGCTCCTGGCATTATTCCAATTTCAACATAACAAAAACTAGTGATGGCAAAGACTAGGAGACTGAAGAACACTATTCTTTGTCTGTATATGAACCTTCTCCTTACGAAAATTTAGTGATACGTTACCCCTCCCACATCAGTGCTTTCTGAAGTTGTTTCCTAAAATGGAAGAAAATGGGACCAATGTCCTGGTCATCATTCCCATGGTATCTCTAATGGAATAAAAGCTTCCCTATCTTTGGACCTGCTCAGGTTGTCTTTGGTCTGGATTAGGGATTTCTGTCCTGCCAGAGCAGAAGAGAAACCCCACAAAACTGCAGCTGCAGAAAAATCACATGCCTCTTCAGAAGGCAGTAAGGGCAATCCCAGTGTAAAGATAACAGGGGAAGAAAGAAATAATACAGAAAATGTGGCCTTTTAAACAGATTTTTTAAAAGAACATTAATGAAAGTAATTCCTCTAAAGAAAAAAAATAATTTCTTGTTCAAAATCTGGGAGACGAAGGAGGTGGCACAGTTGATTGAATTTTAGTTGTTGAAATTCCAACCTGTAAAGAATCCAATTTGAAATTCAAATGCCTCATTAAAACCTGCCAAAAATCTCCATGGGCATCTGGACAGTGATGATGTGGTACCAGCCACTGATGAAAATTACATTGAAAACCAAGATCCTGAAGATAAAAATCTTGACTTTGTTGAAGTTAACGGTAAAGCTGCGATGAATTTCTGCAGGGCCATCATTTCAAACTGAGGCTTTGGAATAACTGAACCTGAAGATAAGCGAATTGTTAGTGGTTATAATTTTGCACGGAATGTATTATGTACCTTTTATATATACACACACACACATATACACATATATATATATATTCTAAGGTAAGTACATACATAAATTTCTTTCAGCATTTTAAGAGGTGAAGGACAACTACTCCAAATGTATGAGGGAAGGAAAAGAGTGCTTTGTAAAAAAATAAATCTATAAGTGTCATATCTCTACATCTGTTCTACTGTATTCTTTCCAAACCTCAAATAACCATTTGTGGAAAAAATTGCAAACATTCAAAAGTAATAATTTCCATTTCTTCTAATTTTTCCCTTGTTTATGCTCAGTTGATGCTGCTTTCCTTTGGAAAGGACTTTGAGGCCTTGCTGAAAAGCACTGTGTACTATTTCACTTTTTTCAGCAAAAGCTTGGAAAACCACGTACATATACAAAGAAATCTTAAAAGCCTCCCTCATAGAAAGGCTGACCCTGAAGTCTAAGGCCATTGTAAAGAAAAAAAGGTTTTAAATAAGCACATAAATATTGATCAGCTCCACTTATGAAACCCTTGTAGTGGAGCAAGGCCAATATGCTGTCTTGTGGGATGTGGGTACAACTGTCTAAAATGAAGGAATAACACAGAAAAGCGATAAGGGATTGTGCAGCCTAAAACACAAAGTGCTGAAGTCCTCTTTTAACTCTAACATTTCAGGCCTACCCAGCAGTGGAGACCCCTGTATGAACCTTCAGCATGCCACTGACCCGGCAAGGCGAGCTTACGTCTGGGTGCAGTGTGAGGATAAGTGTCACTCCTACTATTTGTCTTTGTAAAGCTCAGAGTTCTGTGCAGCTGTGCACGGTGTGTCTGCAGCAGCCTGCTTCCTCAGTCACCTGCAGAAGGAAGCAGACTGGAGGAAACAGGAATATTGTCCTCTGCCCATGCCATGCAGCAGAAAGCAAGGCCCAGGGGACAGTGTGGTCCCAAGCTATCCCTGGGATGTTTGGTCATCACATTGCTTGTACAGGCAGCTGGACATGGGAGCTGGGCAGCTCTGGAGTCCCCCACTGAGAACATCTGTCCTCTACTAACACCTGTGACCTCTACTAACATTACCTTTAAAGATGGGGAAATAAGTTTTTTTGGGGGAGGCAGTTTATCTTCAAAGGCAGATTCAGAGAACTGCTTTCTGGAAACAAAAGTACCTGTAGCAATTAACAACTTTCACCACTACTAAACTCTAGTGGGCTAGAACTGTTAAAACTGAGATTTTAGATGTCATTATCAATCCCTTGTGCCATCATTCTTTCAGTCACTCGTTGACACTATGTCTTGAGGACATGCACTTGCAGAAATAATTGGACAGTGCCTCACACTCAAATTCAAAACACCTTTTCCTTCAAGTTGCTTTTTGTGATTCATGGCGAGCAAAGATTGAAAAAAAAACCACCCCAACTTTAAGAATACAGAAAATTTCTTTTTGTTTCAGAAGCTGAAAAGACTAATACCTCAAAGTGACCTGCTGCAGTGCTTCATGAAAATCAGATTTCAGTTGTCTTTGACCAGATTGCAGGAAGACAGAATCGGAAATGTGCAGAGTAGCAATTTAGAATAAATTACTCTGGAAACAAATGTGACAGTAACAATTTTAATGAAAAGGAGAGAGGCTGGAGACTCAGGTTCTGTTTTCAATGTCTCTGAAGTCTCCAGATGAGATATTTTCTGCTTCAATAACAAATGCAAAAGCTGCAATTTCAAAAGAAGGTATAACAAGGGAAGAATGAAGATTGGCCTGACAAAAATCACTAGGCAAAATCGCAGACTGCTTGTGCAGAGAACTTACACTGACCAATGCCACTTGTTTATCATATATATTCCTTTGTCTGATTCTACTTACCTGGATTTTTTGTTGTTGCTGTTTTGTTTTGCTTATTTCCCCTTTTAGACATTAGTTCTTACAGACAGGGACTGTCTTTTTCCATTCCTATATATTCAGTGTCTTGGTCATTAGGGACATGGTATAGCACTACAGATTTTAAATGTTGCCACAGGACAAAAAAGATTTTATAAAAATTACACAGACTAATTTTGTTTAAGTGAAAGTTACTGTGTTGATGTTTGCTGAAAAGATGAAGGGACTCTGTGATGATTTCATGATTCCTGTTGCAAGCCTCTCAACCTGTATATGTATTCATATATTGATATTGATATTATTATTAATATCATTGTTTTCATCCTTTGCAGTAATTACTATGGTTGTTGTTGCTATTATTATCATTATTATATATGCATTAGATATTATCAATATAATTTGGCTCAAATCAGTGACAAAAGTGCTAAGCTAATAATTGTTTAAGGCACTGATTGAGAAAATAACAAAAAAGGATTAAACTTTCAGCTATTGCCCCAGTCCTGTGAATATCTTTACCTAGATGAATTGTGATTTCCTGGACAAAAAGGGTCTTGTTGCATCAGACAACAGATGAGAAGTAAATGAGGGATAGGACATAATATGAGCTACAAAGTAGGAAACAAAAAAAAAAACAACCTTGCCTAGGGAGCCACATAGCTATGGTTGACCATGATTTACCTCTGATATGCTCTTGAAACTAGTGACAGATAATTCTCCTCCATGAGGTAAATTTCCATATTTTGTAAAGGCCACATTCCCATAGTTTTTCTAAAGGTACACTTAAAACATACTTACGCTTTTGTTCAGTTGAGCATTTAATTGTTATAAACAGTGAGTATCTGACTTGGTATTATTAGCATTTTTGTTTTCCTTCCACATGATTATTTGGAAATGTGAATTCAAAATATTAATCAAGTTAGGAAAAAGAAAAACAATGGCAATTACAATGGTTTCTGAGAAAGTAATTTTTTTTTCTGAGATATGATTTTTATTTTGATGATCTGTGTAATGACATAGCTATTGCTTAAAAAAGTGATAGCAAACATTTATTGTCTTTACAAAATTTAAATCGACAATGCATAAATACTTTAATAACCAAATCCACAGAAGAAAAATATGAGTAGAATCAGAGTACAGCATAAGAAAAGATACTGTGTAGGAGGTCTCATTAAGATATCTCTGAGATGAATGCATGAAAACAGCAGGGCCACCAATAATTCATGCTTGAGAAATGGTGAGATATTTTCCAAGAAAAAAAAAAAGAAAAAAAGAAAATGAATAATTTCTTTTCAAGTATTTGATTACTGTATAGCTGGCAGAGGGCGTACAAAGCCAGAAGCAATGTCTTGTTTGAAGAGCTAAAATGTGTCACATAATCATTCCTCATACTTTTGCTTGGTTGTTTGTGCGCAGGAGTAAATCCACCTACACCACCTAACAGAGTTCCCGCTATCAGTCCTCATCCCTTTCAGCCATATGGGAACCTTTGGGCATTAAGTCATATAAATAATGAATGAAGAAAGCATTGAAGCAAATAAGAGGGTCTGGCAAGGAAGCAAATAAATTAATCCCACCCTGAGTATTTTATTACCAAAAAAAAAGACCAGAGAAGACACTGGAAAAGAAAACACTCTATCTAGCTCTTGACAACAGAGAATTTATGCCTTTGATTTTAAATTTATATGTTTTACTCTTTAATTACATTTTTTAAACAGCTTTGTTAAGGCACATGGATCCTGAAATGTGCATGTAAGCCAAAAAGCTGCATTGGCTTAAACCTTGCTCAAGTAATTCATTGCCTACCCACTGAGACATCTTCTTTCTCTAGACTTTGTCTGAACACTGGTCTTCTGCGTCTCTGCTCTTTTGACACACATTATTTTTTTGTTCACAGTCACTGGTCTCCATCCTGACAAGTGCCGCTGACCGAACTCTCCACCTTAGCCAATATGATGTAATGTTACTTGGCTATACTCCATCACCTATTGTTCTTTTGTCTCTTTTGAATCAGGCTGCCAACAACACAGTATAAGTATTAAAGATCAGAATATGCTCTTACATGGCTTTAGTTAATGCCTTTTGTTTCATTTCACTATCACCTTATAAAAACAAATTAGGATTAAGAAAAAAACAACACAACAAAAAAACCCAAAAAAACCTCAACCACCAACCAATCAAGCCAAACTATATAAAAGAAATAGGCATATTATTTTTATTTTTAAGACATCTAAAACAAAATAATTTATCAATCCTTGAGATAATTCTTACTAGTCAAATAACATCAATGAAAACCACTGTGTTCATCAGAGAAAACTGTATGTCTAATGTATATATTCCTGTGAATTATTGTTTCTGTTAGAATTAAAGATAAATGAATAGTGGAGTATACCATAGTAATTTTACATGTTTTTTTACTGAGTTACTGTAATTCATGTTAATATTTAATGGTCTTTTCCCTCATGTCTTGTAAGCAAAGAAAACTGTCTTGGGCTGCCCACAATTTACCTGTGCTTCCAGAGCACAGTGAAAAAAATGAAGCAGTCATACTGAGTTCCTGTATTATTAGCTGGTTTTAACTAAAACAATGCAGTATTAAAAGTTCTGAAGGAGACAGATATGGCAACTTAATCTTTCCACTTAGAGGTGAGGGAAAAACACTTAATGTCCTAGGGAATACAGAAAAAAATAAAAGAGACACCAGCTGTTCCCAGGCTCCACTTCCCTCCCATTAGAAAAGCTAAAAACTGAGAAATACATATCATCTATCAATATCTCTAACAGACGCATTACACCTGCCTACTTACCCATACTAATGTATTCGTAGAAGAAATAAACTCCAGTTAGAGATAAGGGCTTTGAGAATTTTTAATAAGGTATCTTTTATTCAACATCTGTAAGAGTTTAGGGAGAGCTGCTTTTTAAAATGAAAATAATTTTAATTTTCTAACCAACAGAAAATAAAAAAATAAATATAGTAAAAAAAAAAATGCAGGACTATTCTAAATGATCTGCAAATATAACTGCATACTCGCAATTATAAACAAGGGTTTTGTTTAAAGGAGATTAAATTTTGAAAACTTATTTATCCTTTTGTCCCTGCAAATTATGGAAAGCAAGAAAACATGACACAATTTTTGACAATCCTGTGTAGTCCATAAGGCACATTTCCAACACTTCTGGTCTTCATGAAGAATGCCTTTTCTCTTCCAAAGGATAAGGAAATTGTGTGTGACCAATATTTACATTATACTATAGCCTGGCACACTGTAAAACTACTTGCATATTCACCACTGATATCACCCCACAAAGCAGAATATTTGACCAATTCACCAGGGACCTTATGTTCTATAATCCTTAATTTGGTAATAATGAAAATCTGTGGCAGTCTCTGAGAGTGAAACTCACTGTTCGTACATTACTGAGACCTTCTGTACTTCAAATGGACACTGAAACAGGCATTCACAGCAGTCAGTGTGTAAAGCCCATGGCCACCAAGTGTGGCAAAGAAAAATACCAAAATGCAAGGTACAGGCTTCATCAGGTGTTTCAGAAAGGTGAACTCTTCTTAAAATGGACATCGGAGAAGCCAAAATCTCACATATTCCCACTTATTCTGCAGTATAGCCAAATTTTAAAAATCTTACAAGGAAAATCATTGTTGCATTTCTTCTTGTGCTTCAAATGTTGACAATTTCAGTACTAAAACTTCTCATCAAATGCTACTAATCATCTTGAGTATATAAAAGTGAGTATCTGAAAATTTCCTGGCCAGACATACAAAACATCAAGGTGATTCAGATTGTACTGATGATGTGATTTGTCATTTTGTAAGAAACAGGACTGAAGAACCCAACAACTATGTCTCATGAGATATTGCAAATGATCAAGCAGTTATAGAGATGAATGTGTACACAAAAACCCCAAAGAAAATCTTTAGATCAGAATTCCTCAAAAATCAACCTTCTTCTGTAAGTTGCCATTAACTTATTCAAAAGGTAAAAATATTTTGTCTTTACATTTTACATTTAGTCTTGGTGATGTATTATTTGTTGTAAGAAAATCATGATAATGATAAGCAAAATGTTTTACATTGTGTGATGAAGACTGCTAGGTTATAGTTTCTTATGTGCTGGAAATAGAGACATTGCTCCTATTCTTACACAAGTACTTTTAACAATTAATTTACCCCAAAATTCTCATTTTAATTTTGAAGAATTACTAGAATGGCACAACAGTTGAGTTAGGATAATTAAATTATTATTTCAGTGTGACTTTTCCCTGGAAATCAAACACTGTAATCAAAGGAAATATTGCTGAGATTGTTCCTGAGTTTCTCTACCATTTGAAAATACTCACTTAAATATAATTAAAAATTATCTATTAATCAATCACTATCAGGTTGAAGTGAGGAGCTGCAGCAGAAAATAACCAAAAACTGCTGATCATTTGGGTTTTCTGATTTTGTATCTTGAAGGAGTTTAGGATTTTGTTGGTTTTGTTGTTGGGGTGGTGGTGGTGGTGTTTTTCTTTTAAAAGTGGCAGCTGCTTGAAATGTTTTTATAATATTTTTCCATACAACAAAGGCCTCTATTTTGCACAGCAGTCCCCAGGCACTAGCCCTTACAATTGTATGGAGTCAATAAAACTGTCTAAAAGCAGAAAGGAGTACAACCCCTTTTTTTACATGATCGCAGACTAATAAAGCAGCTTGGATAATTAAGTATTTTCATCAATATTTGAAGTAAATTGTAGGGTGTTCATGAAGAGACATATCAGACAATGAAGTAGCTTTCTCTATTTATCTAAAGTAAAATCTGTAAATTCTTAAAGATGACCAATGGATGCTGACCTAATCCCTTTAATTTTGTGTTGCAGAAGATCATCTCATCAGAAAAGATATTTCTATTATTTAGATGAAGTTTGTGTACTTAGCCCAGCTGGGAATGCCTGCCAGTTAAGGAGGGGAAAAAAATAAAAGTGCATTAACGTATTATGTTTCATGGTGAGATGAAACACAACTTTGAAAACAGATTTGACATTTGAGATTTCCCTGGGTTGCAAAGGCAGAATTTGTTGCAGACATAAAAACACTCGGTATATGCATCTGGAGGAAGTTGTGCACAGTTCTTCGAAGCACCCCTGGCAGCTGATAATGGAGAGCTGTTGGCACTGTTTAGAGAGGCAGATGCTTACCTGTGCTCCTACAGTGTGCAGTCTTGGCTTGATGACAAGGTGAGAAGAAGGACAAGCCATCGCAGAGTGGGGGCAATTGGCAGCTGGTACCTTACTGGGGAAGGGTAAATGGGTCACCTAGGGCTTCTTGCTCATCTGTAGAAGAGTCATCAATACATGCCAGAATATGCACTTTTCAGAAAATAAAGCATTTCCTTATACAGGTGAATGGAAAGAAATTTAAATAATTGATAATTTAAACAGAATTAAATAAATCAGCTTGCAGCTTGGCATTTGATATATTGCAGACTGAAAAATACCATCTCTATCGTAAAATTGCATCCAGACTTACTGTGTTCTTAGTGAACGCGGGATTTGTCGAGCCAAGTGGCAGGTGTTACACTGGTGGTGTTCAATGTCAACTGGATGCTGCTGAAACTCCATAGAGGGCACTTCTCTACAAAGTGCTTCTTCATAGCTTTTTCTTGTTCAAGCTGCAGGGCAAGTTGTCTTATTTCCCGTTTTTATGATAACAGATTCTAATCCATAAGTTGCTCATCATGACTCACTGATAGTGTGGAAGGTCAAAAACAGGCAAAAAAAGAACCTACTTACAAGGAAAACAAGCAAACAAACAGCAAGAAAAAAATAAACAGCACACCTGAACCTTTCCTCATAGCAGTGTTGCTTCCGGTTGTCCTGCTGTGGTAGGCTGTTTTTGCATCAGATATATCACACCAGATCATGACATTCTGAAGCTGAAAGATCAGTGACAAAGAAGAACGTACAGGGCATGCAAGCATATTCATTTCATGCTTAGCCAGCTAGTTTATTCAGTAGTTCACTGTCAACTTTAACATTGGCAGCAAGGTTTTTTTTAAGCATCTGTAAAATCTCAGTGTACCAAATACCAAGGTATCTTATGGTTTAAATGCATTTAAAACTGAATGGCAGTGGAAACATTAGGAAAGAGGAAAACATTAGGTATCATTTTCCTTGTCTTTGGCTGAAGATGAAACCACTGTAAACACTGATATTCAGCATGTGTTTAATTCTGAGAATGGCCAAACATGTATACTGAGACGATGTCATTTGAGTCTGTGATGCAGAGATTGAATAACATCTGAGCCCACAAAGTCCATTCATTTGTCATATCCATGAACTTGTTTCATACCCTCCTCACTGCAGAAGTCAAGACATTTTGATCAAAAAGACTTGAGTCTTTTGGCATGTCGTAAGTATTTGTGAAGTTCAGAAATCCAGATTCATCTGTTAAGTTTTGCTGAAAGTAATATTCATCAAAAGAAGCTTTTTCCATATTTTGGTCTCAGAAAGTAAGCCTTTACTAGAAACCACTGTACTTCTCAGGCTGGTCAGTGTCTCTAATCATATTCCCTGCAGAATGATGCATTCCACTATCTTAAAGCACCCAGACAATGTTGTTATTGGCCAATGGATTAATGAATTATAGAGGTTTTTCTCCTAGCAAAATTAAAATCTTAGATATCTAGCAAGCCTTTGGAAATGTGCCCTTTGATCATTCAAGATACCACCTTTTTCTTAGATCTGTCAGTGGATCTGATGAACAGGATTGGAAGTCTGATGCAAACATGTAATAAACTGATCCGTATGTTGTGTTATCAGCTTGAAAAGGTGTCTAAACATAGGTGAAATTTACCACCTGGCAAGATGAGGCATCGTATTTTGTCATCAATGTTGAGAAAAGCAACAGTTTTAGATGTAAAATCCAATGATTACTCTTTGTATGATGGTTCTGAATATCCTGAAGCAGCACTGTAGCCATTATAATCATTCACATAAACTTATTATTGGACCAGCATCAGCATCATTTGCTCTTGCCAGTTAACACATAAAGGCTTCTTCAGACTTATAGTCAGAATACCCCAAACCTGTATAACTTTAAAAAGCTAGAAGATGCCACTTCAATGAAAAACACAGTTAATTACAGGAAATGTCAATAAAAAATAAAAAAAAAAACAAACAGGTTTTGTAACTTATACTCCAGATTTCCGAAGTGGTTCTCAGAGGTTTTATTTCCATTTAGTCAGTGTCTTTCTATACCCATTAACCTTTCCCACCCTCACCCACCCCCTTAATGGTAAGAACATACAAAATGATTCAAAGCTAACATTGATCAAAATGGTGAAGTATGAATCACTTGTGAAAGTGACTGAACCCCATATTAATGTCCACCACAGGACCAAAAAAGTACTAAAGCTGAGAGTGTTGTTCTACAGGCTTCTGCCTTATTTTAGCTTAATCAGTTTTGATTAGCTTCTTCTTCTAACACCCGTATGAATGAAAACTTACACTGTAATGTTGCAAAGGTCGCATCTAAAAATGTACCTTAGACTGTGCTGCCTAATGAGATTGCAGGAAACAGACAAACAAGCATATGGATGTCTTTCTTGTTTATGTTCCAGAGCAACTATGACTCATGTTATCATGAAAAAAGACCTGTAACAGGATACATCTTTTCTTACTTTGAACAAGTGAAAATGTAGATTCCTATATTTGGGAAGATCAACCTAGACATTCATCCTAAAAAAAAAAAAAAAAATCCAATGCATAATATCCTTAAAATATCCCTAAGAGGCAGATATCACACTTTATCAAATACATTTTATCAATTTTACATAGCAGCTTTCATAAAATCCTTGTAAGCATTTTCTGGATAGTTCTGGGCATTTTGAAGTGGAGATATTGATATCAACCTTCTTTCCTTAAAATGTTGAGTTTTTTTAAGTAATTTATCATTTCTTCAATAAACATTAATCCTTGCAATGAGCAATATTTCTTTAAATTGAAGCTCTCCTGTCAGAAGTTTTTTGGTTTTGTTGTTTTTGTTTTTGTTTTTGTTTTTTGAGGGGGGAAGATAATAAAAACATACATTGTTAACAGAAAAGAGTATCAACTTTCCCTGAAGAATCATTCCTCTTCATAGCTATGGTAATCTCATAGCATAGCCAAGTCTTATCAAAGCCTCTGCTAGTGTTATTCTCAGGAATTTTTTCACTGATATGTAATATTTCATATTAGTTGTTTCAAGCTTATAGAGATCACAAGATAAATTTCATAGTCATCTCAGAACTCCTGATGCCTCTAAAACTCTGACTTAGACTCAGCACAAGCCTGAGTGCAGGGCAAGCATGATTCTTAAAGTGAGTTAGCTGTGCAATGTCTGCTCTTTTGCACAAATTTCAAACTGTTTCAATTTACTTTCTAATACACAGTGTGAAAAGTGTCAGTATTTTTGAGGATCATTCATGTACCCAGAACTTAAGGGTAGATATGTATGCATTGCCTTAACACAAGCTGGTCTTTCCTGGTAATTACTGCACTATGTTTGATCTCAATATCTTATACCTCTTGTCTTACATGACTGGCTATGACATAAGACAGGACTACTGTGGTTTAGCATTTTACTGCCACACATGAAATCCCACTATAATTAATTAGTGTTGTTATAGCAACACCTTTTATTACATTGCCTGACACTCAAGGGAGGGAGTGACACAGGGGTGAACTGTATGAGAAATAATTTTGTAAATTTCATTCTCAAACTCCCTGACTTCATTGCTTCTTGTTTTGTTTTGTTTTGTTAAAATATTTTTTCCCCTCAAATTGGTTCCCTGCTGTATTGAAGCCATTGAGCAGTCAAATCTCAGCAGTAATCTTATATTGGTCTTGTTCATGTGAATCCTGAGGGTCTCATGCTAAAATTTGCTATCAAAAAGTACAAATGCAGCACATCTTTTATTTCAGAGTAGTTGTTTTTTATTATTATTATTTACAATGATTGCACACAGGATGGAAACTTCTTTCTGTACTTCACTATCAGTAATGGATACCCCCCACTTACATGGAGAGTGTTAAAGAATAGAAGTTTTCTTTGAAATCAAAGCTTCTTTCCTATCAAAAGGTTACCACTGCACATCACTTGGTGCTGTGGAAAACTTTTTAACTCTTGTTCATTATTAGGAAGTAAATACTGCTTTGAATATTAAACAACACCAACAACAAAACACCAACCACACACACAAACACACGCACACACGCACACACACACAAAAGAAACAAAACTCAAAACTCTTTGCAGTTAAAGGACAGACTTTATACCAGTTTTGGTAAAGAAGGACCCATCCTTTTATTCAGGCCACCAAGGAATGATACACACCATTGAGTCGCTGCTTTTAGCTGTTCAACAGAGCTTCATGTAAAGGAACGTTCTCCAGCTACCATGAATCTGCATATGTATTTCTGGGGTGAAAAAACATACCTCTGTGAATTATCTTTTCAAAGCTATAAAAGCCTCAGCATTGACTCAGCTGTAGGAGCAATTCTGTTGGGACAGGACAGTTCCTATCACCACAGCTCACGTGAGTTGCTCAAGACCTTATTGCTAGCATAACAGTTTACACACTGTTAGAAGTAGGCAGTTCTAATCTAGGCACTTCCCTGTTCGCTTCCATCCTATATCCTACCCCCCCACACACACACACCAGTATATCAGTCTGTTCTTCCTTTCCGCTTGGAGCCAACACATTCAGGCAGCAGACTGCCAGCTCTGTGATCAGGATGAGTAATTTGGCTCTTGCTCATCTTCCCTGAAAAGGAATAGTTAGGAGCTCCTGCTGCTGCCTCTGCAGCATAGAGCAGTCCAGGTCTCACTCTGTGATGCTTTTGTGCCATTAGCAGGACAATGCAGCAAAATGAGAGAGGAAAGACAGCATAAATGATCTAAAAAAAAAAAGTGGTCATTAAGATTAAAAGAAAATAATATTTTAATATTTCATTATACATTTATTAGATATAAATAATGAGCATTATTATGGTGATGATGTTCAATATAACAACATAATATTTGACAAGAGATAGTATGATTAAAGAAGTACCTATTCCATAGTATACAGTGTAGAAGCAAATTTTCAGAAGTTCAGAAATGATTTTTTAAACTAAGTCTCCCATAAGCCATTAAAATATATAAAAAAAAAGATGCCATATTAATGCTTAAGAAAGAACAAAAACAATCTAGTTTCTTCAGAGAAATCAACTGAGAGGCCAGAAAAGTCTAATCTAAAATGCTAAACAGTCCTTGAAAGCAAGGAATCACACTCACAGTAACTGCTACCCTATAGATTCTTTTATTCCCTCTTTCTGGCCAAATGAATCTAAGTCTGAATTGTAGCACGGCTTCTACAAAGAAGTTAAGGTGATCTCCCCACCTGGTGTGTTATCTAGTGGTATAAGTCTGCTTCACTAAGCAACAACAGAGAACAAAGCAGCCTAGTGAAATTTCTGATCAAGATACAAAAATTAAAGGGTTCTTTCTCTTCCACTGGTGCTTCAAAGGAGAGTGGCAAATACTCTGGCACTTTAAAAGACATCATTCTGTGGCTGTTATATTATGAATATCCTGGGATCATCACGCAGAGCCAGCTCCAATGGGATTTAGGCAGAGAAATACTTAATTTCTATATCCCAGGAAAATCCAGATGCTGAACTTAACCATGTGATGATTTAAGAATTTCTGTGTATGTATTTCCAGTGCCCAGAAAACATTAGATTTTCATTATAAGATGCCTACAGATGTCATACAGGGCTTTTCAGGATCACACTCTTCATTGTAAGTGTCTGCAGAGTAAGTCCTACTTCAGATACCTCAGCCCTTTTTTTAATATGGCCCTTAGGCACTTCTGAAAATTTTATGTTATATGTCAAAAGCTGACAAGAAAAAAAAAAAAAAAAAAGGATGAACTGAATGGAGGCAGAAAGGTAAAGTAACAAAACAGTTTAACAGAAATGTCTCTTGGCTTTTTTTTTTTTTTTTTTTTTTTTTTAAAAGTGTTGCTGAAAATGAAATTAATATAAGCAGGACTGAGATCCTGATCACATCTGATATGCCAATGAACACAGCATCAGATAGTTATTTTTCCTGTACCTATATTGACCTATGTTGCATTCACCAGTGTGTTGTCATCATAAGTGCAGACACAAAGATGTGTGTTTCAATTAACAAACTACAGGTCTATTACATAACACCACATAAACAAATTCTTACTCTTGTCTGATCTTTAATTTGCCAGTGGAGAAATAAAATTACAGGGATATTAGCAGCTGGCTTTAGTTGTGTAGTTTATAAATGCAGCTGGATTTACTGTTTCTCCCTTAAGCTGTCTTAAAAATATCTTTATTAAAACTGGCCTTATTTAATGTTGTTTACATTGCATTACATAGAATGTGTCAATGGCAAATGCTCTTTCTAATGCCACTAAATACCAAAGAATGGAGAATATCTACCAGATCAGTGGTCCTTTGAAGTGTGTAAACATGTAAGGGAGCATCACTGATGACAAGAAATTACGAACATGGTGATAGATGTCATAGCTCAGCAGGGAAATTTTCTTACTTCTCCAACAGATGATATAAACAATTATGCATTTAAGAAAAATTGCAAGCTTGGTAAATCAACAGGACACAGCAATATGGGTAACACTTTTAAGGACAGAAACACACAGAAGAAATCAGAAGTACTGCTGAAGTTGTAATCTGTAGATAAAGGAAGGGATAGCACACACTAATTCTGGGCATTAGAGGTGGAGGTTTATACCCAAGAGAAACAAATCTGTATGCTCCTTTGAAGTGCATTTTAAACTGTCTTTTAAATCCTAATTTTAATTTTTCCTTCAACAGAATCTTCATATGTACATTATCAAATACAAGGGCAGGATATTTTATACATTTTGTTCTGTGAGCTTACAGATACCTACTTCAATAAAAGAAATAAAGCATCAAGACCAAAAAAATTTGATAAAGAGATGAGCTCCTCTGTTCCCAAACTCAAATATACATCATGTACTGTTGCTCCCTCTACAAGCACAAAGTTCATCTTGCCAAGACCCAACTGTGGGATGTTGGCCTTTATAACGTGTGACAAATAATATCAATAATTCACAGTAATAAGCAGCAGAGAAAACGAGGTTTTATGTGACAGAGGTATTTCAAGTTGCAGGAGTTATGTTCTTTTTAATGAGACAGAGAAAAGAAAAAACTTCCATTGCTTCCTTTTTGAACACACCGTGAAACCTTTACAAGGGATTCATGTCACCTGCAGCTGACTGAGAATGGCAGTCCCCAAGACTTCCTACAAAGTTGATAGAAGATGGTCATCTCTGCAGAACAAGTTGAAATGCTCTCAGAACCCAAGTTCTGAGAACTCAGACCATCCTTAGTGGTCTACATAGCACTGCTATGGTCTACATCTCTCACCACTTCTCTCATGACTTCCACTGTGGGAAGAGTGCTCCCAAGATTTCTCATATGTTCCTACTCTTCTCCTTTCTGGGCCCTGTTCCATAATAGATCCTGAAGCTCAAACAATATTCTGATCTCCTTTCAGCAAGTCCACGGTCCTTCCACTCTTGTTCTTTCTAATGAAAAACATCCTCCAAATTTCTTTAAAAAACAATGGCCTTTCTTCATGCAGCATAGCTTCTTTAATGAAAAGAAGAAATGAATACTGAATATAATGACTAAATAAACACACAACTGAATTATTTTTAAATGTATAGAAAGAAAATTCATACTTATTATGTAAGTTACTAAGAAGTACTGAAAATAGTATGTGAGTGAATTTTAATAGTCTTGTTTTTCCTACTAAGTCAGAAAGAAAGCCTTTCAAACCTGGAGAACGATTAACAGAAGTTTATGCTCAAACCAAATTTAAAAGGATTTGTTTTCATTGTGAGAACCTTGGAGATTTTGGAAGGGCCAAAATCACATCCAATCAGAAAATCCATAGATAAACCTATTAAATCAATGGTAAACTCAAGTGGAAATATACCTCACTCTTGATATTACTATTCTGTTCTGTTACTTATTAACAGAAACTGAAAAGAAGACTAAATCAGGTTGTAAAACTTAAGGACTACTTTCTAAGTCAGCTGCCTCCAAAGTGGGGTATGTGCACCCTCTGGGGTGTGCAAGGCAATCCATTGGGGTGAGGGAAGAAAGTGGTTTTGTACCATTAATAAGTGAAATGAAATATTATTTTTTTTTAGATAATGTTTATTTCATCCTTTTCATCTTTATCTTACCCACTTTTTAGTTTATATTTTTCCATATGTTTCAAAATATACATAATATATTAGTACATGGGCAGTGGTAGGCCCATTTTGGAGCCAGCTGGAACCAGCTCTGTCTGACAGAGTGTAGCCCCATGTCTCACCTCAGAAAGGCCACACTTGTAACTCACCTTCCTGCTAGCAAAACTTTACTGTGTAAACCCGAGACACATGTGTATAATTTATAAATTAGCAAATATACTTATACTGGGGGTGTATGCTCAACATCTTTTGACTGATAGGAATGTGCAATCAAAAAAATTGGGAGACCACTGCTCTACAGTTGTTAGCTGAGGCTCTGTTATACTGTTTTCACATAGTGTCTGGTCAGCTTGAAGCTTGAGCAAGAGACATTTGGGCATTTGCTTGAGCTAATGTTCCTCACCTCTATATAGCTGATGTGAGCACCTCCATGAGCACCCTTATCTCATCCTCAGGCACTCTAAAGGACCGTGTTTCTTTTCGTTGACTACCAGACAGCTGTAAGATGTCTAGTTCAGATGTTGACAGCTGCACAGTAGAGGTCTACAGCTGGGTTAGATGAGTCCTTCTGCTTGAATCCATCTGACACATATTCTCTATGCAGAAACTTTGATTCTTCTACATATATTAAGAGATAGAAGCATTTTCTGATGATGTCATATGTGACATACAGTATTCAGATTGGCTTTAAAACCTCTATTGTGGATAAAATGTCTCTGAAGGGATTCTTCTTTCAACTTCCTCCCTTCAGATCCATTTAGATTAATTAAATGAATTCCCTAACAAAATTTGTACTTATTGACTCTCTGGTTCTTCTTTTTCACTTCAAACAACATCGTAATAGTAAGAAAAGGAGAGGTGCACTGGCTGAAAACAGAAGAAAATAATTAAAATTCTATTAATCTAGTAATTTTAATTGCTGTATTCACAAAGGACTAATCAGCATACTCTCTGTCACTACCAGAAGTCTGTAATCATGAAGTTAATGACAAAAAACCCCAGGATTTAGTGAACATTATTGATTCACTACAGTTCTAAAACTGTTTACACAATATCAGAGAAGTAACCATACAGTGGTACAGCTATGTGTCTGTTGCTGATATTTTTCTCTACATACTAAATGGGCGCTGACGTATGAGTGGAATGCATTTCAGTTTGCAACATCGTGTTCCTTTGTCATATAAATATGTTTCTTTAATATTAATGCTTCAGAACACTTTAGTTTTTTTATAGTGGCTGACCTCTGCCTTCTGAAAAAGCATGTTAGGAGTGGCAAGTTGTTCTGTAGAGGAGTATCACAATTTGTTTCTTTGGTTTTGTTTATTTAGCACTTTCATTTCCTACCCACCTTCTCTTTTTGAGGAAGCAAAAGAATGTAAATGGAGAGTTTTCTCCATTGCCTGTTTTTCCCATTGTTCTTCAAGCTGGAGGTAGGAATATGACGTATTCTAGGGATTCAGAGAATAGCATGCTGACCTGGCTCAGCATTTATGGCAAATGCTCAATTTCTTACATTTAAAACATTTTTTTCTTTTAGTAGTTTGATGTAAGAAACTCTGTCTGTCACCACTGGTTGTTCAGTAGCATGACTATGTCCAATGAGCCAAACCATCAAAACTATAACTGCTCTGTCATATAAATAGTAACTAGTTTTAAGGGCAATCATGATAAAATATTGTCCTAAAGGTAGACCATTTACTGAGATCCTGATAAAATGCCTGAAGCCCAAGATTGAAGACTATTATTGCACAATAAAAGTAACACCTCCATCCAGGGGGAAATATTTTTATACAGCTATAGCTCAGAAAAATCACGACCTCATTTATTACAATTTTCTGTTTCTTTCTTTAAAAATGAATGGTGTAAATCTTTCCTGGACAATTCTCTTAAACAGACTTGGTTGAATTATTCATTCTGAGTAATATTAGTTGTCAATTTAGACTTTTTTTTTTAATTCAAAAACCTCTGCAACCTGATCTGGAAATGAAATCTTGGCCTCAGTTAAATCAGTGGGAGGTTTACTATTTACTTCAAAAAGGCCGATCTTCAACTTTTAGATGTATGATCTGTTCAATATAAAAAATCCTGTTGATGCATATGAGACTGAGGAGGTAAAGCTTCAGTCTTACCCTTAATTAGTTTCTCTTTTAAAGTGGTTTTTGTTGTTGTTGTTGTTGTTTTTTTCCTTTTAAAAATACCCTAAATTATATTAGTTTAATAACTCTTAAGTAATGGACTTAGTAAACTTAAGTAAACTTAAACTTTAGTAAAAACTCAACCTGACAAGTCCTCAGTCCACCATCACACAAATGTATTCAAGTAGAAACACATAAATTACTAGAGAAAAAAGAGTGAAAAGTACAGGTTAAAACCAGCTCTCCAGAGTCTACTTTTGATGCTTAAACAGCTATTGTGAATTAGTCAGAATTCTCTAAATTCTAGCAGATCAGCAAGAAAAGGTCAAACTTAAAAGCAAAGATCATCCGTAAAAGGAGTGTGATCATTAACAGCAAACAAAACCTAATCATTTTAATGCACCATTATCTAAAATGAAAAAAACTAAACCCCAAACTACACAAACATTAGAAAGAAGGAAACATTGCAGGCCAAAACAGAGGGGATTACCAACACATTTGAGAACTTGATGCAAACTGGTCTATGTATGACACTCATTTTGTAACTTGTGATCCAGGAGATGACAAAGGGCAGAGAGAAAAGAAGTCAAGAGGTTATCTCTGGAAGTCAGAGAAGGGCAATTGTAATCTGTCTCCTTAACTAGACCATGATGTTGTGAATACAAACTTAAAAGTTATCTGGAATCTGTTCAAAGCAGCTGCCATATAGGACACTTTTAGAAATAATAACACCCCTCCACACCCCCCAAATAATCTTATTTCCTTTTAAGTAGATATTCAGAATTTCAGCTGGTGTATATTTCATTTGTAAAAAAGCAATTTTAGTTTTCTAAAATACCTTTATTCAACCAGTTTCCCTAGGACATTAAATGTCAGCAACAGTCATATGAGCCATATCAAATTTTGTTTCACCCATTTGTTCTGTACAAAACATGCTAAGCTTTTGAGATTTTGTTTTGTTTTGTTTCATTCTGCAGGAAAAATACAGGTCCTGAAAGATCACACTGAATTAATATGAATGGAAGAAATTATCTGCTTATGGTGAGGCACATTTGTAATTAAACTATTTTTTCTAATCCTGGAAATATTCTTAAAATTCATAGCTGTTTTAAATTTCTTCAGGTATTACTTTGCAAATTATTTGAAGTGTATTAAAAAAAAATCCAACTGCAGACATTTATATTGTTTATAAAGATACAAATAAATTCACAAAAATATGTGATTTCTTGTAGAAAATTCTCTCAGTGAGGTTAAAGGCAAGGTTATAAGAACTTGACAAATGAGAGCTAAAAACTAAAGAAACCACAGAAAACTTATGTATCTTTTTTTCCCTTTAAAATAAGATATATTATTTAAGAAAATAAAATACTATTTCAGCTTCATTTTTAAGGAATGGATGATTGGAGCATCTGTTCTTCCCATCAAGTTGAATCAGATGAAGGCAGATTCAGTACAGTGATATTTAGTGAAGCAATGTTGCTTGTGGAAAAGCCCAACTCTAGACTTCAGAGCATCATTGGGTCTTGTGACCAAACTGATAATCACTTGAACCAGAACATCTTGACTGCTGGTGCAGTGACAGTTTTGCAGCATTCAATAGGAGAAACCAGGTGATGACAGAAACCTTAACAGAAATCTGGTGCTTGCTCCAAACAAATCTTGGCAAACAAGTGTACTGGTTTCAGCTGGGATAGAGTTAACTTTCTCCTTAGTAGCTGGTACAGTGCTGTGTTTTGGATTTAGTATGAGAACAATGTTGATAACACAGGGATGTTTCAGCTGTTGCTGAGCAGTGCTTACCCTAAGGCAAGGGCTCTTCAGTTCCCGTGCTCTGCCGGTGGGCAGGGGCACAAGAAGCCGGGAGGGAGCAGGGCCAGGACAGGTGACCCGAACCAGCCAAAGGGATATTCCATGCCATAGAACATCATGTTTAGTATATAAAGCTGGGGGAAGAAGAAGGAAGGGAAGGGTGTTTGGAGTAACAGCGTTTGCCTTCCCCAGTAATAATTACATGTGATTGAGTCCTGCTCTCCTGGAGATGACTGAGCACCTGCCTGCCCATGGGAAGTGGTGAATGAATTCCTTGTTTTGCTTCACTCGTGTGTGCAGCTTTTGCTTTACACATTAAACTGCCTTTACCCCAACCCAGAAGTTTTCTTACTGCTACTTCTGATTCTTTACCCAATCCCCAATGCGGGGCAGGGGGGGAGGGGACTGAGAAGCTGCATGGGGCTTATTTGCCAGCCGGGGTTAAACCAAGACAAGAAATGATCTTGAAAACTACGTATTTGATGATGAAAGCATTTGGGGCACGCTACTTAAATAAGCACAAGTTCATTCAGACTGTTTAGCTGCCAACTTTCAATTTAGCCATATGGGAGGTTTCCAGCTGAGACACTTAATAGCCCTAACCATTTGCTGTTCTAAAGAATGAACTTTTCATCTTGGCTTATCAAGACAACCATGAGGGTTATATAAGTGGATACTATTTTATTCCTATCGTCAAACTGTACTGCATCAAGTTGCTATTTTAGACACAAAATACACTATATTCTGAAGTAAAAATCCAATTCTTGGCTTTGAAGATGATGGTAATTATCTACCACTATAATGTGAAAACATATATATCATATCATGACAACATACACACTTACGGAAAAGCCAGAAGAAAGATTTCAGACTGAAAAAAACCCGACACCCTCACCCTCACCCTGGCTCCATACAGAAGTTTTCAAGAAGATTTGAGTATTTCATTTAGCTATTTTTACATAACATAATATATTTTTTCTAATTCTGGCTTCATGTTTTTCTGTATTTTCATTAGTGAGTATCCAGTTACCACACACAGTAATTGAAAAAGCTCAGCATCTTCCAGAAAGGAACAAATTATTTGGTCTTCCCTTGGCGCGGGTAATTATATAGGGAGAAAGGTAAATATCCTTTCTGTCTTTAAATTATAAATTAATATGTTTACTAGCTTCTTTTAAATTTTGCGTTATTACTTTTTAATTCTTTCTGTAATTGCTCTTTTGCTACCTTTTCTGCTTCAGAGCTATATTGTTTGCAATATTCTGGCATTGTTCATGATTCTTGCAGTCAGCCTCAATTAAGAGAAAATCAGAAGTAAACAGGGAAACAAAGACACAAAGCATAGGATTAACCTGTAGAAATGTAGTGGTTTAGTAAGTGACACTTATAAAATAATTGACAGCATAATCAGTTCTGACACTGACACTTCCACTTTCATCAAACAGCCCCATTTTTCTCCATTGTCATTTTTAATGATTATTTAGATATTGCAAAGAGAAAGTGGCAAAGTAATGTGGTATTTTAAAAACAGCTGCTTCTTGCATCCTGATTTGCTCACTTCAGTATTTTTTTAACCCCCTATTTACTTGTCCTTAATATTTTGTCATATTCTTTCAACTATAAGATTAAATATTTTATTCTGTAGGTCAAACAAAATTTGTTATTCATTACCCATTAAAAAATCCAAAACCTTGTATTCAGAAACGATGTGTATTTTTTATTTTAGGGCAGAGAAAGTTCCAGAAAATAACTTTTCAGTTGAGATTCATGTCATTCCCATTTTAGCTGAGAACCAGCTGGTGCCTAGGCTAAGTTAGTTATCTAGGGCTTCTTGATAGTCATCGATAAATAGGCAACTCTAGAGAGCAATTCACCCCGTTACCTTAAACAGCTTACAAGGTCTGTTTTGTAATGGGATTAATTGCTCTGTCCTAGAGGTTGTTCCCAACAGCTAAAGAAGCTACTATCAACAGTGTCCTTCACTAATTTTACTCAAGACATGACTTCTTCAAAACAATAGTGACAAGCTAAGTGAAAGAGAAATAAATAAAAGAGAGAAAAGGAAATGCATTCATTAAGGTGGGGAAGGGGGAAGTGTTATGTCAATTTTTCAATGCACTGTAATTTTCTGATTATTACTGTGGAAAAATATTCAAAGAATAATGGCACTTAAGTAATACTTTAAAAAAGTTATTTTAGAAGATCTCTTCACACCATTCCTGTTTCTGAAAAAAAAAATAAAAATAATGCTTTCTGCAAACAAGAAATGAACTGTATACTTAACTGTGTTATTTCTTTTTTTGCTTATATGCCTTTTTTCCCTTATGACACCTACATACACTTAACCTTAAGAAAAGCCCCAGGTTGAAACAGGAAAGAATTAGACATTTCCAGTGTTTACTTAAAATGGAAAAACACTTCCAGCACAGAAGGCAGAGCATCTAATATACTCTACTATACATCTGGCCTGAGGAAATGTAGCTAAACATAAATTATTCCATTGCATCAAAGTGGTTTTAGTTTAGATGTGAGTGAGGGCCATGAGGGGCTATATTATTGCTGCAGTTGCTAAGACATCACGAAAAGCAGAAGCAAATTATATTAGCAAACTGTGGATTAGGGATGGGTGAGCCAGTTTAAGAAAACAATTTGTATCTACCCTGGAGAAAGAAACCCTAGAGGAAGTTTATTAAGGCTGCAGTATTTAGGGGACTGATATATGCATGTTTCTCCTTATTTAATATGCTTTCCAGCAGGATAGAAAAACTCTTTTCTTCTCTCTTGAGGGAAAGAAACAAATTGTGTCTAATTAATTTGTTAATTAATGCTTCTCATTGACAGCATCATAGTCCTGGTCATGTATCATCTTATATCATTATTTTTATCTAAGACAAAAAGAAAGAAATTCTACTGGGACCAACAATACAAAATGTTAATAAACATTGTTTTGAGAACATTATTCAAAAAGAAAGGAGGAAAGTGAAATAAGTTGTTTTGGTTTGATATGTCTTGTTATGTGTTCAGAAGAGTCCAGTAATTACATGTACTACTATAATTAAACCATATTTTTGTAACTGACTGAATACAGGGTCTAAAAAGTTAGTGCAATCCTATGATATAGTGAAATATAGCAGAGCAGAGAAATCAGCAACATTTTCTACATGCTTTTGCTGCACCATCACTGTCATATGACATTTATGCACCATTGAAAGTCTGAGAGATACCTTGTTCCTCTTCATATCCCAGCCTGAGACAAATGGAGTTGACTAGAGCATTGCAATTATCACTATTTTAATGACTCCCCCTCACCCCCCAAAAAATTAATATACAAAATCAAAAGTCCTGGGCAATGGGATTTCAGTAAATTTTTTTTTATATATATTTTGTCCAAAGCCTTATACATTTTGAATTAATTTGAAAAAAAAAAAAAAAAAAGTTACAATTTCACGCATGAAATTTTGTATGAAATTAAGGAAGAAAGAGTTGCTGCTGGGATTATGAAATCACTAAAGAATGAGGTAAATAAGAAAAGAGGATTGTGTTGAAAACATCTGTATTAAAATACCAGGGAAGTTACACACAAAACACTTCAGGGCAATGCTGGATCTTATATTATTTAACATTTATTTATGACCTATTTCAGGGAGAAGTTATAGACCCCTGGTACAACAGCTGGCTGTAAAAGTCAGTGATTCAGGATGAAAATATAAAGGGTTTTACTGACCAGACCAGCAAGCTTTTGAAACAGAAACAGAAGGAAAAGGTACAATCTAATTTTTTTGAAGGCAGAGCTTGATCAGTCTACACAAAGGCTTATGTAATGCTGTTACCTGTCTTACCAGGGCCCTGAGGCTGATGACTCATATTGACTTTTCTAGACATTTACTTAGTCTTACTTAGAAAATACAGTCACCCAATCTGTTCCTCTTTCTGATTTACTGGAGAACTGAACACTCTGTGAGTGTTTATCTGCTCTCGTCATTCAGTATATCATAACAAAAGGATCTTAAAGTGTCAGCTTTTTAGTTGATGCAGAAAGGTAAAAAAAATATCCATTTCATCCCTTTTAAGTGGCAATTAGGTAGAGGCCTCAAAAGAGGTTGACAGGGTAATGCTGCAAAAGTTAAACTTATCTTGAAATAGCAATTTGAATACAGAATATCACCAATAAATTCAGGGAGTGACTTAAAGCTTGTCTTGTGCAAGAAGTGTAGGATAGTCATTAATTTTATGCCGCATGTGTCTTCCAAATATGCCTTTTTTCCTTTTCTTCAACAAAGAGGAAGAGGGAGGAGGCTGTGGTGGCACATAAAGAACTACTTTTTGCTGCTTTAATATGCTGCTTTAATATGAAACCTGTCATAATACATGGTTGCCCGTAACAGGTAGGCAAATGTACCTGATTATTGAGAAATCCCATCCCATGATTTTTCTCAAGGGTTCTTTTACACCCCTCTGTTAGCTCTCAGCTTAAATGCCAGTTAGCAGTTAGTTAAGGGGTTAGGAAGGTCTAAGTGACACAGAGGAAATTCTCCAGGAATTAAGGTAGCAGCATTCCCAAGCAACAGCCACGTGACAGACCTCACAGTATACTCAACGTTGCAGCCCACATTACGCTCACTGCTAGCATGGCGTAGCTGCTGTGAGACATGGACTGCTCTTTGTGTGGACATGTAGATGTTCTGCTGCAATACAGAAAGCTGTGAAACTAAAAAAGGAGAAAACATTGGGCAAAAGCTTTATAAGCCTGTACAGTATTTTACTGTGGCTTAGTGTTTCTCACCTTACCATCTGCTTTTTCCTTTTCTACCTTCTGATATTATGGTAATTTATTTATAAAACAGCACAGTGCTAGAGTACCAGAGAGATATTCTCAAAACATTACTGCAGATAGGCAAAAGAGATTAATTTAGCTTTCCTTTGAGATACTGGGAGACTGAAAACATTGAAGTGCTGTACTACACAACCCCCCTTATGAACATTTATTTTAAAGGTTCACATGAACTCCCTAAGGCAATCTGGGAGGAAAAAACATAATGCTTGTGGAGATCTATGAAGTCTGTAGAGATTACAGTGAAATAAAGCAGATGTGTGAAAAATTTTCTGGTTAGGAGTTATTCTAATAATATATGCTTCTTACTTTTTTATTTCTTCATATCTGCATGGTCCTTCTGTTTTGCACACCTCTGCTTTCCTCACAGAGATATAGAAATTTGTTTCTACAAGAAAAAAAAAAAACAAACCAAGTGCTTTATAGATCATGAATGTAATTCTGACCTCACTTTATTTAAAAATTATGAGGCTTCTATAGGAAACAAGAAATTTTGGTTGGTAAAATAATTCAGTAGTTTGATATTTAGTTTTCCTTTCATTAGAAATTGAAACAAACAGAAAAATGTTGAATCTTCCATTATGGGGTGATGACCATGTCAGGCTGTTTGGTTGTTAACCTTGCAAACTTGGATGTGGTAGTCCTTGTGATCCTGACAGGTGGGACATAACAGTCCCTATGTTTCAGGAGTACAAGCCCTGGAAACACCAACAGGATAACATTCACAACAATTTCTAACAGGATTCACAGGAACAGCCTATCTGACTGACTGACTTGGAAGCCTGAGTTTTGCTGAAGTTGGCAAGCTGGTGAGAAACACTGGAAATTTACTTGGCAGGAACTGCTTGTAAACATATATTGGTTGGATCTCTGGCTTATACTGTTTGACTTTTGCCTAATGTTCTGACTTCCTTAAACTAAAGAATTTTGGCAAAACCGTACTTTGTAATTAATTCAAGACCTCATGATTATTTAGTTGCCCAGTCTTTCTTCTTTTAGAGAGTAGATGATCCTTCCTTCTTGTGTCCAACCCCGTATACAACAGGGTAATATCAGGAGGAGTGATGGCAGCCTGAGGACCAATCTGTTATGACTGGATTTATCCCAGATGCCTTTCACTTTGAATAAATGAGACTACTGGGTTCATGGATGAAGCCAACTCCATTGTAACAATTCTCAAATAGACACAAACACTTCAGTGAGGAAGAAGCTTTCTGCAATTTCTGGAGATCAGTGAGCATCACCTCTTTGAAAGCAGGATCTGTCGCTGACTCTTCCAGAAATACCATCTGTACTATAAATTTAATGACATTAGGAAAGCAGTTGCTTGCTCCTGAATTCTGAAGGATCTGCAATACAAAACTTCTGAGTGTCTGTTATGTAACTTGTTAAAACAGAAAAATAAGTGACTTTTAAAAGAAGTGACTTTTTTTAAAAAAAAAAAACCAACAAATCATCAGAAGATAATCTGGTAAATTTCAGATCAGTCCATTTAACCCTAATATATGTCAAATGTTAGAAAATGTGGTTAGTAGTCAAATTAGTAGAGAAATACAAAATCAGGGAGAAGTATGATCATGAGAAATGAACAAAAGAGCTATCTGTCAGAAAGAAAGCATGTTTCACAAATTTATTAGAATTATTTTAAATTAATCAGGAGGCACAATGAGTTTATTCATGTGGATTTAGTGTACAGAGATCTTTTATAATAGGCTTTTAAAGAAATTAAGCTGTCTCAAAATAGTAGGAAAAAATCCTCTCATGCATTAGGAGAGAAAATAAATTGTAATAATAAACTGTTATTTAATCAATGAAAGGTGACAACCAGTCTCAGGTATCTGTGCTGTTACTTGTGTTATTCAGAATATTCTAAAAGGTAGGAATAATGGGGTAAAAAATCTTGCTGATGATACAAAATTTGTATGAGGAAAAAAATATTTCTGATTGAAAAGTTACAACTGGACATCACAACACTTACTGGCTAGGTTGTTAGAAGGCAGAATAAATTCCATATCTGTAAAAGCAATGTAATAGTTATGAAAAGGAGATCAAGGCTCACATAATTTTAATGCTACTTGTTAGCTACTGGGAATCACAAGTTGTCAAAGATAATGAAGAGTTTGTTTGGTCAGTGTTGTTTGAGAATCTGATGCAGGCATTTTGGGGTGTGATAATGATACTTCTCTGGAGCAGGCAGAAATGATATGGTACAAGAGAATGTGAAGAAAAAGCATGAGAAACAAATAAGATACAGGTAGATAAAAGGAGAATAGGGAAGTACTTTGAAAGTGGGAGATTCTAGAAGAAACTAATGCAATGTCAGAAAAACAGAAAATAAATATTGCAGCCCTCAGTACTTTTGTGTCATCAGTAGAGGTTTTGGAGAATGAAAGTATAAGTGAATTTTAAAAGGGATTAGACAAATTAATGAGGCATAGGACAATCAAGGTATTTTAAAAACAACAATTTGGATATAATTTCCAAGGTAGGCAGCCCTTAACAGATGATTATTGGAAGCTGAGAAGGTATGCCAGAGAGACATTATTTGTTATCTGGTTTTTAGTTTCGGATAAAAATGGAACTTCCAACTAATTTATCAGAGTGGCTTTTATATTCTAATGTAATAAAATGTCTAAAAATCCTTCACCTTGACTTTTATTTTTGCACCCAGGAAATCACTGTGAAATTACACTATATAAATTATATCTGTCCCTCTGTTTGCAGAAAATAAATGTGAATTCTTCACTAAAAATATGCTTTAAAATCCACAGTTTATAGGCAAACTTAATAGATAAGCTTGTAAGAAAATATTCACCTGAGGCTTAGAGATAATCACTTTAGTTATATTTTCATATTTTTTTGTTTGTAGTAAGAAAATTATTTCTGTCATAGATTTTATATAAAATTTGTTAAAAATATAAAGTTGGGACATATGCAACTGGTTGGTTTTATGGAAGTGGTAGGTTTTATGGAACCGCAGTACTTAGGGAATGTTTATTTTGAATTACATCATTGCAAAATTTTAAATTAGTAGTTTAAATTTATCTTTGATAAGAAGGAAAAATTTAGAAAGCTAATTTCTTATAAAGCAATTGCTTTAAAGCAATACAACTTTTTAAAGTTTAACTGAAGTCCAGATATTTTTCTACAATATTTGCAGTTAATAGGAATACTCCCCTGTAGGAAAAAAACCTAGAACATTCAGCTTATCTTTAGCAGAAATCATAAATTAATATATTAGATGCATACTTTCTGAAAGATTATTTAATTACTTAGGATGCAAGTCTATGTCAACATATTAAAAAACTGGATTTTATTGCATATCTATTGCACTTACAGCTAAAGATTCTTCTTTTCCCTAAGTTTATTACTAAATTTCAAAATTTCCAGCTGTGAATATTATTAGATTTGATTAATTATATACAATTAATGCTCCATTATAATAATTATAATTGTATGTATAGCTATGAGTATAATTATATTTCTAAGTATATGTAACAATAATCTTACATTATACCAACTACATTTATAATTACATATTGTATAGGATATCAAAGAAATATTTTTGTTTCCCAGAAAATTCAAAGACTGAATTTGGGTTTATGTTAATTTAATTTTATTTTGCCTAAGTTGTGTAGTATAGGCAGACATGGTTTTTTGATATGAAATAGTCCTTGTAAGAAAATTCTGAAAAATACAATACTAACAGAGACACTGTTTTCATATGTGTCTTCTGCAAGATCATACTGAAGTTTGAAGTAATTTTGATATGTCAATGCATTTCAGGTTTTTAAAAAAATATGCCATCATCCAGAGTGCTTGTATTTACCTGAAAAATACTCTGTTGTTAGAGAAGTAATTTAGAGACAGGCTCTCTTTTCCAATATATTATGCCTAAAATAGGCTTCTTATAAAATTCATATTTAGAGGCTTAAGATAAAAAAAAAATCTCATTATTTGTGGTGTGATACAATACCCAGGATATATACACACTCTTTTATGAAGGGCATTTTATATAACTAGTCAAAATAACTCCAGAAACAAGCAATGTGATTTTCTTTCCGATGGCCTCAGAAGTAGGTCTCTGAATATCGCTTCACACTGTTGTGTATAGAAACAAACTTACTGGGATACCTGAGACCTAAAGGGGCTCAATAGTCTTCCCAACAGAAGACAGAGGTCATGTAAATAACAGAGGAATCTTGTTCCTCAGGTAGACTTGAAAGTTGAATGCAGAACTGTACTGCACATACCTTATTAAATACCAGTGAAGATCTTTCAAGTCATGAACACTAAAACCCTTTGAAATCAGGCCATTTCTTTCTGCCTTTAAACCTTAAATCTTGTAAGATAGCAGAAATAAAACATGATGGAATCTGGGCTGCTGGCTTTCTTGTTCAGAGACCTGTTCTGCAGTCACCTCATTGATGAGGTGACAAGGAGATAATGTGATCAGCAGTACATCCCTACAGAAGCCATGTCCTTTAATGGCTTCCCTGCCTTCACACAACCCATGAAGCCCATCGCCCTTGCTAGCATTTATTCTTTTCAAGAATTCAACATATGGCTTTTCAAGGCATAATCCCTAGTGTCTTTCTGTTCCTGATGAGTAAGCCTTTCATTTTTGTTTCAGTAAATTTACATTTCCATTTTCTGAGGATGTAAATGTTTTACAGAAATTGTAATACACAGTAAAATAATGTTGGTTTTACATCACAGACTCCTTGTGACTTCTTTTATTGTATTTTAATGGTGTTCATTTTGTATCTTTTTCAGTTAGCACTTGATGTAAATAAAACTTATGGCAAACTGATGATTTTTTGCAAGAATTACTGTGATCTAAGGAAAGGAATTTTTGATAATGAAATTATTATTTTATGTTCATTTTTAAACAAGGAATTCTATCAATTTTTTTATCTGCACATGACCACAAACACACACTCACGTGCATATGTATATACATATATAGATCCATATACATGCATATAGATCTATGGAAATGAAAACTGGAAAAAGTAATGTATAAAATGTGTTAGATATTTTCCCTATGTACTTCCAGTGTCCCAGATGAAATATTTTTCCCTTCACATCATTCTTTTTATAATGCAAGCATATCAGGATCTCTAACCATAGCCGAATGTATAAATGTCATAGAATTTGTCATTGTGATGAGCTTTCTTCATGATTGAAATAACATTTGCCAGAATACCCTTTAATTGCTATATTGTGAGAAATGAAAACCTAAGCTAAACAAAGCATGTTTTCTTTTCACTTCCCCTAATTAAAACAGTAAAGAAACTAAATTTAAATAGTAATCCTCAACTCAGACTTGGTGTCTTCACCTGTATTTTAAGTGTGATCATTTCCACAGTAATTAAAAAGAAATGCCTTCTCCATATTGTCGTGTATGACGCTAAAAAAAACTATCAGAAGTCCCAGAATAAAGGGCATAATTTTCACCTTGTTTTCAGCTTAGAAGACACAGAATGAGAGAAAACGTGACCTCAAAATGCTTGTATGCTAATGTAAAACCTGTGTGATGATTGTAGGGAACTGTTTTCATATTTACTTTTTAGTTTTCTGAACAGCTTTTTGTGTGCAGTTCCTGTCTAACTTTTCTGATATCTATATTTTTAATTTAATATTTTTTCTTTTTTATTCAAACACTTTTACTGCATGTATAAATGGTTCTAGCTATGTGAAATGTGCATGAATGCTTTGTAAAAAACATAAATAAATGAACTTCTAAAGGATATATCATTTTAAAAAAAAACTTAAATTACTCATTAATTGTCTCATCTGATGATGTTCTTTCTACTTAAGAGACACTGTGCAAACAGTGGAACCGAGGGACTATAAAAACTGTTAGTGTCCATTAACACAGTGCATCCCCTAGAAGTCTAAAGAAGACATCTGGAGTGCAGCAAGGAAATGACCCAATGAAGATCACAAATCAGACCAGCAGAGCAACTTTTGTGAATTCTTATGCATGCAAAATATCTATGATATTGATATCAAAATGCATTTAAGGCAACAAAATAACTTCAAACCCACCTTTTAATGACTCATTTAGGAAAAAAGTGAAAGAAATGTAAATCTTTAAAATCACTTTAACATAACTAGGGAAAACAAACTACTAGGCTATAGTAAGAACTGCCATAATGAAACAGTATTAATGTTATTTGTCTTCCCTAATTGCTCATTTGTATACTTAAATACATTTATATTTCTCTTAAATTTAACTTTAAAATTATATGACTCGCAATGATTGGTGTGGAGGAATAATTGCTGAATTCTGCTATTATTTTCACTCTTAGATAAAGAACACATAGGAAACCTGAAATTCATTTTATTATATTTTTAAGCCAGAATACTAACTGTAATGGTACTTTGCATACATTGTGGAGGCATATTCATTTTTCAAGCTGACTATAAAATTTTACTGTAGTAGATATTAAAAAAAACTCTGAATTTTTAGGACCTGTTGGTCTTAAAAAGCACCACTACCAGTGATGCTTAAAAAGATAAGAATAATGAATTAAACACCTGTTTGGCTTTTTTTGTGTGTCCCTGATGGTGGGTGGTGGTAGGTTGTTTTTTTTTCAGAAGAAAATAGCCTGCTTGGCAACAACAATAACACCTTTTAACACTGAAGTCTGGAAAAGGTTAATTCTGATAAAAGCTAGCCATTTTATGGAAAGACCACATTAGCAGCACAATTGCTAAGTGCTTTTGCTTCTGAAAGCATGATTACAACAACCAAAGATACTAAATAAAGAAACCCAAACCCAGAACTACTAAAGCATAGACTGCAGAAAAGAAGTGCTTATTTTTTTTCTCACTGCATGTGTATTTCACAGTGTACTACACGCTTCCTTAGGGTACTGTTAAAGCTGCTTCAGGGATAATGTTTGTGGGCCACTGTGACCCATGCTAAATTTACTATGCAAACTCAATTTGAAAGGCATGAGGCACCTTCACTATAGATTTCAAAATGAATTAGCATAATAAATACAGTATAGGCTTCAAATCTGCCTTTTAGGGGAGTATGACAGATGTGTAAGCCATTTCTACAGTAAGTCTGCTCTGAATAATCAGAAATGCTCAGGAGCTCAAATTTGAGGTCATAGGAGGACATAGAATAGCTGAAGGTAATGAATAAAGGGAAAGAAAATCTGTCTATATCCTTCAGTTATTTCACAGATTAAAAAAATTTAATGATGCATTCTTCATGATTTATGCTTTTAATTGCGATGGGTTCCTTGGTCCATGGAAATCAATAAAAACTTTACCGCTGACTTCAATGCAGCCAGATTTTCAGAGTATCCTAGGTTATGACATTTTGTTTGGGATCTTTGCCAACATTTGCAGGACCCAGATGGTGATTACACAGAAGGATTAACTTTTAATCTGATTTTCTTTATGATTCTTCATGAGAAACAATGCAAGATACACGGAAACAACATCAAGGGTCATCTTGATGTTTATTTTCCTGAGGAAGTCAGTCTTGTATCATCACCAAATTTGTCCCAATCCAGAGTCTTTTCAGTAGTTTGTAATTTCAACAAAATAATGCAATTACAAGGGTTTAAAAGCAGTGAAAATCAGCAAGGAAATACAGGAAAATGAAGATTTTGCATAATGATCATGCTGGAAAAACTGACACAGCATGGGGATGTACACAGATATCAACATTCACACTATTTCAATCCTCACATATAAATAGGAAATCATGCTTCACAGTTTCCTCTGCTTATAGTACTGTTTGGGTTTAGCTGATGACAACATCAAGAGTTTTCACTATGAAAAGATATATTTGCATTTTTTTCCTGTAACTAGAAGAACTCTGAGATTTTGTGATTTTTCCACGATACTTCATCCTACATTCCTAGCAAAATATATAAAAGAGTTTGTAAAATATAACTTTTTCCTTGAGATGTCTAATCTTGCCAATCATGACATATAATCAAGGCAACAAGACAAAGATTCATTGCATCTAACTTAGATGTCTTAAAAAGATAGGGTAAATTTCCCTTTGAAGATGCCCAGCCCTCTATTGCTAGAAATTATTTTGAGATTAAAGATTAAAACCATTTTGAGTGCAGAGATGAAGATAGATGTTCAGTAAATTTTTTTCAAATTTGTAAATGATTTTATGTCTAAACTTTCTGTGAAAGCAATAGAAGTAATTAAGTGTAATCTGATAATGTAAAATGTGTATCTGATCTGCATCTTTAAATACCCAAATATCTTTTCACACCTACATTATAACTTTCTCGGTATTATCTTTGCTTGACCTCCGTTTAACTTTTATTTATAGCCAATGAATTGTCTTTGTCTTGCTCCACACTAAAGAATTAAATTTTGTTTTGTAAGGTTTTGTAAGATTGTTAAATTGCATGCTGAGGTACATTTTTGAAATGCAATATTGACTTATGTATTTGAAATTCACACCACTGATTAGCTGTGCAATTCAGATTTTGCTTTTGGCTAATGAAGGTAACTTTCAGGAATTTTATCACTAGTAATCTTGATCACTGCAGCATTGACAGGAAGCAAGCACAATGTAGGCATGAAAACAGTTGAAGTGAACACACTTAAGAACGGGAATTAATATTAAATGCTTTACAGTGTTGTCTCAGCCCTGTTTTGGTACAAACAACAAGGAATATCTGAAGATGAGTTATATGTTTTTCATTGGTTAAGAATGAAACACGAAGTACATGAAGCACATTAGAGGAAATTTTCAGTGGCACAGGGAAAGCCAAACAGACCCCTTATTTTTGGTGGCAATCTGGAGATAAAGATCTGTGACAGGCTTTTGGAAAGCTCCCCCAAAACACAGAACCCACTCATCTTTCTGAAGTAGCGAAAAAAACCCATAGAATAGCTGTGCTTTTCAGATATATTTTTTGTTTGTTTCTTTGACAGTGATTGATAATGCTGAGCAGCTTTGTTCTGTGTCATCAGCATGATTTATATAGTACAGTGACAGTATTACACCTTTTGAGGTACATAACAAAACATCAGTTTCTCACAGTACACATCTTACAAGCTGGAAAAAAACTAACCCTTGAACAGCTTGAACTCAGATGGTGGGTGAAAATGCTGGTGTCATGGCTTAACCCCAGCTGATAACAAAGTACCACACAGTCACTCGCTTGCTCCCCCCCTCATCCAGAGGGATGGGGACAGGAACCAGAAAGGAATGTAAAAGTCGAGGGTTGTAATAAGAACAATTTAATAATTGAAATAAAACTAAAAAAAAGACCAAAAAACCCAACAAACCAATAATAATAATTATAATAATAATGACAACATTAACAGTTATAAATGAAAAGGAGGGAGAAAGGGAGAGAAATTAAATCCAAAGGGAAGGGAGAAAAGAAAGAAAGTGATGTACAATACAACTGTGTATAACTTACCTCCCGCTGACTGATGATCAGTGAGTCCCTGAGCAATGACTGGCAGCCCCAGCCAACACCCGTCCCCCTGCCCTCAGTTTATAAACTCAGCATGACATCCCATGGTATGGAATACCTCTTTAGCCAGTTTAGGTCACCTGTCCTGGCTGTGTCCCCTCCCAGTTTCCTGTGCCCCTCCAGCCCTCTCGCTGACAGGGCCTGAGAAACTGAAAAGACCTTGACTGAGTATAAACATGACCCAGCAACAACTAAAAAACACCAGTGTGCTGTCAGCATTGTTCTCACACCAAATACAAAACACAGCACTGCACCAGCTACTAATAAGAAAAAACAAAATAATTCTATCCCAGCTGAAACTGGGACAGATGGAAAATATTTTTTTTCCAATATTGATTTCATTTGGGACCTCAGCAGTGGAAAGCCTTGGTTCTTTTTCTTAGCTACAGGAGCCAGGCAGCTAAGTAGAAAACAATCTATTACTTGTCCTAACACAGTATGTTTCAATGGAACAGCTTTTTTCTTGCTACCCTTTCCTACCCCAAGATAATAGATAGATCTTACGCTTTCTTTAGCTTCCCAATTGAAAGAAGTGTAAAAAATCCTTTTCAGTGTCTTTCAGTCAGGCCTCAGTCTTCTTGTCATTCAGCTTCTGCTTTATGTCTCTTTCTGAAATACTTTTGTGGTAATCTCTATAAAGAAGTCAGGCTGAGAGTGTTATCAATGGAGTTGACAATTCCTCCTTATATGTGAACACTCATGAGTATTTTAGTTTATTTTGTGACTTTAACACAAAGTAGATATTTTCCTATTGTATGCCTGCCACAAAATTTCATGTAAAGACATCTCTAGCAATATCAGCCTCACCATGTCATGTTGATCAGTTAGGTATGGCGAGAGATGTTCTTCTGATTTAGTTTGACTGACTTATGAAGACCCACCTAAAGTGATTTTTGTCACTGTCCTCCCACTAAGTTGTGATATTTGAATAAATGAGTTCTGTGAGCCATTTTAGTGCAAATTAAAACAATTTATCTCATCTAACCTGCTTTACACTAGAGAACTGTAGAAACACGCAGGCTCCACTGGGAAAGTGGTGACTTGTGAATGAACTATTAATTTCACAAACCATTCAAATTTGAAGGAAGACCTTGTGTAATTAAGTCTTTACTCATCTGTTCAACATAAGGATTTATAACATGTTTAGCAGGAGGAAAAATAGCAAATCTGGACCAACAAAAAAGAAAAAATTTCATATAGCACAGATGACAACATGTATGTACCATGTGCCATAATGTTACAAAATTCAAAAGCTTTTTTTTACCCCTGTAAATAATTAGATTTCTGATTATTCTTCTGTTCTATAATGAAAAGAATGCTAGTGAATTACTTGAAATTATAGCCTAAGTGTGGAAAGAAAGGAGAGTAATTTTGTGGTTGGCAAGGACAGATGAAAGTGGGAGGTATGAAACAACATTCAAATTATGCATTAGTGAACAATGGAAATACCTCAGCAATTTCAAACACCAAAGGAAGTGAAAAGGTGGGACGCAACACACAGATCAAGTTCCAGCAAGGACATACAGAAATAGCCTACAACTTTTGAAGGGAAACTTGCTAAATCAAATACTGGTGATTATAGTCTACTAACAGTCTAAGTTGAAGTTCCGTCGGGAAGTAAATACTAGGGAAGTTAACTCAAAAACTTCAGAATAAGGCAGTGCTGGAATTCAGGCACATTGTCAGACTACTACAGGTAAACAAGTTACCATATATCACAGAAGCCATAAAAGTTCTCTGTGAGCATTTTTACTCCTGGAAAAACATTATATATTTTGATGTTGTTTGTACTCCTTCAATTATGCGCTACTGCAAGTTGAATTACATTGCATTTGTTGCAGGCTTACAGAGTATGCATAGGCAGTTCCTACACAGCAGCTGGCAATTGGTATCTTCATAAACCAAAGCCACATGACTGTGGATCCAGTCTATAAAGACAGAACAGGAAAATGGTAGAGGGAAGGAAAACTAAAAGAAACAACAAAAGGGTTATACAAAGAAAAAAGTGTTCTTTTATTAATCTCTTCCTTACATTTTGTTTTTATTCTGTTTGTGATAAACTAAAGCCACTGACATAGCCATTGTCTTTGTGACAATTTATTGGTAGAGGGATCTGATCGGTGCAGGCTGATTCCACTTTCAGCTTAGGGCTCTTACCATGGCAATACCCCTTCAGATGTTTAAGTGGTGTTAGTCACATAAAAGCAACTTTGCAGGACTGAACTACAGAAGTGTTATACATTGAGACATTTTACTTGTTTTAAAGAACATATGCCTGTGTTTATCTTGAGTCTGATAGCACAAGAGCTGTTGTGAAGAACACTGGCTGCTTTATAGAAGGTATATTCTTTGCTTGTAAAGGACTGTGAACTGCCAACTAGAGAAGCTTATCAAAGACCAGTAAGCAGAAAGTGACATGAAAAGCTTCTGTATAAAGCAGAAGAGCTGATCTCTCTCTCATGGACTTTGAAAATAACTTGTTTAGCTCTTTCAAAGCATTTATAAGGTTTGGAGACTTAGTGATTCCCAGCTGTGATATTTTTCTTTTAGCAAGTCCAAGAGGTGTCATTGAGCTATAGAATTTTAAAGGTAGAGTTTTGGTTGGTTTTTCTGGGGGTTTTGTGTTTTGATTTTTGGTTGTTTGTTGTTTGGGTTTTTTTTCTTTAAAACCCTGAAAGCTCTTGCATTTCAACAAGGTGTTGTTAATTTACAAAGGAACAAAAGGAAGTGGGCCTTATCCATGATATTAAATAAGGTTGGTTCAGTTAATTCTATTTGCAGGAAAGTGAAGCAAAGATTATTCTTTGTCACTTAGATGGCAGAAAAATGTGCAGTTGTGAATGCAGTAATCTGCACAGAGGTACAGCCCAACTATTTATGTTGGCTTTTGAGAAAAGGAGGGACACTGTACAATTAATCAGGATAGATGAATTACACTCCAGACATACTTCTTTCCCTGCTGACTGTGAAGAACATCTAGACAAGCAGATATCTACAATGGGAGCATCTAAAGTGAACTGGAATGAATAGAAATTATTTTATTAAGATCTGTGTTCACTACTTATTCCTTTCATAGAGCTGTACTAGCGTCAGTAGATACTCTGCCACCTGTAGAATATGCTGTTTCAGAATATTTTGTGTGTACATTATCTTTTGAAATAAAAATACAGCTACACACAATTTTGTCTCTTTCAGATCTTTTGCTCCATGCTGAGAGCCAATCTTTGTAAAAATCTTGCATTTGATAACCAGTGACTGGACAGAGAAGATCCTATGACAAGGAACAAAAAAAATAGAATACAATAAAGTGTTTTGACACAAGCAGAATAGAAGAGCATTTAGTAAAAAGACTCAAGGTAAAGGCTTATTTTTGATTTCCAAAATGTCTCAGAAGATAAACAAGAAGATGAGGTCATATGGGGCCAATGGATCTATTTCCAAGGTAAAGTCCACAGAGAACTGATGATGAGGTGGCTTGAATTGCTTCATCAGCTGTTTGCTGTTTGTTCAGAAACATCCAAATGTTATTTTCCTCCAATTGTTCTCCACTGATGTAACATTTGTTAGACCCTGACCTAGTTTGCAGGTCACTACTGTTTTTATACAAATGTGATATGTGTCCATATTTCTTCCAACAGAATGCTTTTAAACCTTTATTTTCTTTTTTTTCTTTCCATTTTTTTTTGTTGTTTGCTTTTTTTTGTTGTTTATTTACTTTAACAAACCAGATTTAACATCTGCTTAGTTGTCTCTAGCACTCACTTCGGCTTTTCACTGCATTCACTTCTACTCTTAGCTGGTATCATCCTCCATTCAAGATTAGAATACTTTGGCATCTGCGTGTAAAGCAATAGTACAATGGTCATTGTTGAATTGTCAGTTTGTATAATTGCTATATTACACTTTATATAAGCCAAATGTGGGGTTTTTTTGTTTGTTTCCCAAAGAAAATATAACTTTAGTGTAGCAAGTACTCTGCTGGCAAATTTTGACATTTTAATGAAGACTACTATCTTTCCTTTCCTATATTGTGCAGATCAGAGACAATTCTACATCACAGCAAATCCAACATGGTTTACTTATTCATCTCAAGGACCACAAGAATCCTGATCCCTTAGGCTTGGCTTTTTTAGAGTGATATACCTTCATTTCCTAATGACCTCATTTGGAATTGTAGATGTTTTGTTCCTCTGAATATCTGGCTCAAGGCCTCAGAAGCTGCAGACCTAAAATGTCATCATTGTCTCAGTTGACTAGTCATTACACACATTTGACTTTTTATGTCTACAAAATGAATTTGTTTTTATTTCCCCTTTACATTCACCCTCCACAGTCTTTGAAGTAGGATATAAGTGTCTGCTTTATGATAAGACACACACAGATATATTTGGAGATTAATAATTTAAATATATGGAAGTCATAATTCCCTTAAAAAAGGTTATTTTATTATTATTATTATTATTAATTGTGTTCCAGGATAGTTTTATTAATTGTATGTAAGTACCCACATATTTAAAGTAAGGTTCAATCTGTTCAAGTCAGGCAAATAAGTTACACCCACATTTTCTGAACCTCAAAATACACTACTGGTAAACTAAGTTTTCTATGGGACAAGGGGGAAAGACAGGTGTCCTGGAAGGACTCCCAGCAGAAATATGCATATCACATAGATTATGATCATAAATGCCCACAAGTTTAAAGCAAAGAATAATTGATTTAGAACTAAAGGTACCATTTTGAAAGCTATACCCTTGAGAATTTATCAGCCCTCTTACACTCTTCCATGTACTGAAAAAGTAAGATTTGAATTCCTGTGTTTAGTATCACTTGAAAGTTGATTTGCCTCACATTCCTGAAGTTTAATCCATAAACTATAAAAAGTATTGTTAGACAATGTATTACACTTTATGTGGGAAGGTATTTAACAGTTTCTGAAAACAAGAACTGTAACCACACCTTGCCATCCAATATAATTCATATGACCTTTCCTAAAGAAACTCAGAGTAAATCAAATATTGAGTTGTAGATGAATTGCTCAAGTAATTATAGACTTTATCTCAGTTACTAGCAAGCAGTAAAGGAAATATTACGTTGCATGTTCTTGCTGTACAAAAAACCTGGTGCTTCCGAGAAATTTTTGGACTACTGCATATGGGTCTATCTGCTGTATAAATGTAGTAGGTTGACTCCAGCCAGCAGCCAAACACCTACCTGCACTGGTCAGTTTGGGACAGCTGTCCCTCCTACATCCCTTCCCAACCTCTTGCCCACCCCCAGTCTATTAGGTTTTAGCAGGGAAACAGGAGGGAGAAGAAAGTCTTGATGCTGTGCAAGGCCTGTTAAGCAATAGCCAAAACACTGTTGTGATTTAGCCACAAATGCAAAGCACAGCAACATATGGGCTGTTATGAAAAAAAATTAACTCCATCTCAGACAGACCCATTGGAACGTGCAATCTGCTGGAGATGTAGAAGGGAAGGGACCCTAGCCAAAGTCTCTTGGTTGGTTGCAGAAGGGATAATGAGATCTGCTAAAACAGAATAACTGGTTAGGTAAAGATTATCTTATAAAATTACGAACACTTCCACAGAATAACTCAGTATTTCACAGTTATGAACATTACAACATCTACTACAGGAACAGTAATGATAATATTTAACTCTGCTTTAGCTTGTAGAACCATATGATGGGGGTGGTTAATGCCTTGTACTAACCATCCAGACTTACGGGTTTCACTGTCATACTTTTATCTTGTTGAGGATTGCCCTTAGCTGATCCATTTGTAAATGGGTATTCAACCATTTTGTCATGAAGTTAAGGTAAACATCATACTAGCCATTTGGTCATCTTTTGTGCACCTGGCTACAGAACTGGAGCTGCTGCACACAGTTTCAGTGCCTTACTACCTCCCCAGAGAGCAGTAAAAGGCATCTGACCTGTTTTCCACTCTTTGATATTTTTTTGCATGTTTTTATGCTTTATACTGTTTCCCTTGAGAGCAGGGTGCGATGTGTTAACTTTGGAGTACGGCCAGGCTCAGAACAGCCTTGGTAGAACAGGAGGAGAAAATAGAATGAGAAAAGGACAGGGAGATCCCTTAACAGCTACCATCAGGGACAAAACTCAGTTTAGGGAAAATTAATTTAATTTATTGTCAATTAAAATAGATTTGGGTAGTGAGAAACAAAAAGACAAAACCACATCTTTCATCCCTCTTTTCCCAAGCTCAGCATCACTCCTTCTCTCCCAACTCCTTCAATCCGCCCCACTTAGTGGCACAGGAGGGAGGGGGACTGTCATCAGTAAATGAGGGTTCCTCTTTGATGCTTCTTCCTCTTTAGACCTTCCCTCTTCTCCCATCTTGTCTCTCCCTATGAGCTGAAGTCCTACAGAAAATATCCACCTGTTCTAGTTCAGGATCATCCATGGCCTGCAGGAGAATGTCTGCTTTGGTACCTGCAGCAACTTCTTCTTTCACCTTGGTGTCCCCTGTGCTCCTCCTCATGCTCTTTTGTTCTCTCCATCTCTCTCCATCTTGCATTTGCTGCCTTTTCTTAAATATATTTTCTCTGAAAAGCCACCATCTTGGCTAAGGGGCTCAGTTGTATCCTGCAGTAAGTTGGTTGGAGGCAGCAGGAACTGTGTCTCACAGAGGTCACCTCTTCAGCTTCTGCTGCCAATAGATGAACACCTGCACCCAACACAGGGAAGAAGTGAAATTACAGTCTCCAGAAGGAGATGAAATAACTTAGTCCTTCCATCTGTGAAAGTCAGGAGATCAGGGAAGGAATCAGCCAGATTTAGTTTGGTTTATGGGACACTTCAGGACAGCAACCTATTACAGTGGTTTAGACTTCATATCCACTAGATTTCACCTTCTACTTCCATTATATATATACATATATATATATATATATATATGGTTTTTAAATTCTGTATTTTCATATGTAGAATCTCATAGATAATACATTGGTGTTAAAATTGCTAACTTCATACTAGCTGGCAAATAAAGGGTCAGACCTTAGTACTAGTGTTCCCTCTTCTTCCTGTGCTTTTCCTTCCCCTTCCTTTCCTCAGATGACAGGCCAACTATCCAACAGCAGCAAGTGCAAGTTCATGTAAAGTCAGCGTCTAAGAAACTGACATTCAATCTGATACTTCCATTCTCAGTTTTGGCAAGAATTTGAATATATTGCACAACTCTTCCTAAAACTTTTAGTAGTTGACTTTCCAGTGGAATATAGACCATGTATTTGTAGTTTCCCATGTTATTCTCAAAATCTTTTTATGGGCAGAGAGGAGAATACACAGCACATGGGAAACCAAAGATTTATTGTTAATATAATTAAGGGCTTTTAATTATTATTAGTTACAATGATACTATTGCTTTCTCAGTCTTTAATGCAAAACAAATCTCGTTAACAATGCAACAGATGAAAGCCATTATACAAGAAAAACTTTCAAGTATCTGTTGTTTTCAGGGTCCTCTGGGTCCTGAGGTTTAGATGAGGGTGAGAAACATGCAAGTTATCAGCGTTCTGAAGTGTTCTCTTGGAGTGTTATGGTAGTAGTGATAGGGTGCGTGATGTTGCTGTTGATAGTTTCCTCTTCCTTTCTCCAAAGTTTGCTTGAGACCATTTTTACATGTTTTATAGCACACTTTACATATTGATCTTTCTTCACTGATCTGAAACTCCACGTTACCTCTGATTTTAAAGCATATGGTGAACACTTGTTCTTTTTCCTTAATTTTACCCCAATGACAATTTTTCCAAGCTTTTAATTTCATATTAGTATCATTAACTGTCTGCTACCGAGTTGCTGATAGCCCTGAGGTTTCTAGGATCATCCTGAACTAACACCTTGAAGCAACACCTTCAAGGACTCTGCTGTTATCCCGACTCAGTCATCCTTTATATTGCATCTCAGTGACAATGCAGAATTAATTTGCTTTTACATAACATAAAAACTTGATAGTTTTATATTTACCATTTTTAAACAATACTTGTTACACCAGATGTATACAAAACTCAGCAGAAGTAAAACAAACTAGGTAATAGCTGCTTATTAACAATTCTTGTTACAACTAAGCAAGCTAAGATAAAGCTCCAATACAGCCAAGACAAATCTAGATACAGCCAGAAATTACCTGACCTGAGGTCTGGGTTGTAGTTTCATAGCAAAACTGTGGCACTTTACCAGCAATGGTATTTATTGAGCAACGTTACATTAAAGCGATTTAAATTTTGCATCACATTAATACTCATGGAAGAAAAGTAAACCAGACCAGTTTTTATCTCTAAAGGAAGCCAAACTGATAGTTCTTTGTACTAACAGGAATATAAAGATATGAAAATCATTTCAGTAAGAAGAAAAAATTATTTACACAACAAAAGCCTGAGAGTAGGACATGATTCTTGATGACTTTAGCATTGGAAATTATGCTCGTTCCTCGTAAATAAACTGAGGACAAAGGTAGTTAGCAATTGCACACATGCTTCTATGATTGCTGCAAAGATATCATTTGATCTGTCAGTATTAGACATTGTGGTATTGTGATCAATGCCGACAACATATGCATGTGAGAGCTTTAATAAGATTTTAAAAAGCAAAAGAGACGCATCTTTTTCACTGTGAGAAATGTTAGAAATTGACTATGGAGAGGAGAATAATTCCATAGTATTTTAATTGAATGCATGTAAATCTCAAATAACCTTTTTTTTTAATTTATTTTCAACTGTGACCTACAGAGACCAAGATGATTTTGGGAGAAAGGGAGAAAGGTTGGTATTGGTCACTTCGTAACAGGTTCCTAAGTGTTAATCCTAGTAAGTAAAGCAAAATGAAAGCAATGTCATTAGGATATAAAATTTACTGGTATGAGAAGAAGAAAAAAAAAAGAGAGTTTTGTATTATTCATAAATGAATTATAAACATGAGGAAGTATCTCAGGGATACTATGGGCTAGTTAGCCTATAGCTGGTAGGAACAACCATTAACAGAAATAATCCACAATTAAACCTTGCTAACAAAATAAAAAGAAAACTAACCATTATTTTATTTGAATCTCCCTATATGCATTGGAAGGAGGTGAGAATACCTGAGAAAAGTGTCTGGAGATATAAAACTGAAATCTTAGCTATGGGCAGCAGCTAAAAAGCAACAGGTAGAGATGTTAAAGACACACACAAAAAAAAAAAGGAACTGGAAAACTAATAAAAACTGATAAGAACAAAGGATGAACAAAAACTTTGGTTGTGTGAATAATGTGCACTTTGTACTTGATGCTGAAACTACAAGGAGTGCTACAGTATACTGTCTTCAAGCTCCCAGCACTCCCAGGATGTTTAGTCAGTAGACTAGATATCTTGCTTATGTATCCCTGCTTAGTTTTCCATAAATTGCAAATATATCCAATAAAGCTTGTTTGTTAGAAGATTGTCTTTGACTTGGTTGTTGACTGCTCATCCAGCCAATTTACAGATGGATCATGAAAAATACGTTGGAAGGTTAGTGATCCAACTGTCATAATGCACAAGCATTAAAGAAAGCAACAAAAGGAAAACCAGAGAGGAACTATGGAAATATGTTCAGAGCTGAAATAAAGATCTGAGATACTCAGACAAAGGAATCACAGGTAAACTCCTGAGTGAAAGGATAGGAATGGAAGATCTAGAGATACAGATTATCCTGCCAACTTCTACTTTTTTATTCTAATTTAAACTTTAAACTATAAATTGACTGAATTAAGCCTCTTTTATGTCAATCAGTCAACCAATTAATCTATTTATCTGTTTTATATATATATATATATAATTAGGCATTATTTTGACTGCCTAATTATGTGTATAGTCACACCACACAAAGCCTAAGAAAGAGCTGTGACTCTTTGGACTCCCTGTGTTGAAGAGCAGTGATTACAGCGGTGCTGCAACTAGTCTGTAATGAAGGTGGATCCAGCCTCAGTGAAACTGGATAATAGAGTGGAGGACACTCATCACAGATTCTCAGCAATAGCCAGAAAACACATATTCAGGCTGGAAAAAGCTCCATTCTTCACTATAGAGAGTTATAATGCAGCTCAGTAATATCTGAAAAAGCATTTCTTATCCCATTAAAATGACTGCCTTTGGATTTATTTTTTCCTAACCTGGGCTTCTAAAAGGCAGTCACTCTGCATTTCCTTTGTAGTCATCGAAACAGTTCTGATGAATCACTCTTTGAAGGAAGCTATTTGTGTTTGCTAACTATAAACAAAGCCAAGGATTATTAGATGAGAATTAGACATCAGTTTTTGAGATGTCTACTGTTCATTCCACCCACATATTGGAAGCAAGTATATGACACAAGTGCATTTAGCGAATCTGGTATAAGTTAATAAAATACAATAGTGCCAGCTTTATACAGAAATGAACAGAAGGTATAAGGGAAATCAGTACATTTCCTTGTCCATTTCATATTCAGTGATGAATAATTTGACATAATTTTCTAATGAAGAATGTCATTAACATTCAGGATGGCGTTCATCTTTCTTACCTAACTTACTAACTACATCCGACCTAGTCATGCCCGACCCCTGTACAGTATCCACTGTAGTCAGTTGATAGAAATAGTATGGCACAGTTCATATAAATACACCCATATTCACTGATGATTATGTACATTGTACCTGAAAATTCCTGTTACTTTCTATGGGCTATGAAGAGGGCTCATAATGATCAGCCTAAGTAGACACGTGTAATCTGCAGACATCAAAAATTTTTTTAAGAATTCCAACCTCAGCTCCGAGGGATTTTACTTGATAATTAATTACCTTACTCATGTTGCAAGATTTAGCAAAACATGAAGCAACTACTCTTTTTAAAAAAAACAACAAAAACAAACACCAAAACAAAACACCTGCTATATAATCTCCCCTTGCCTTTAATAGTTTTAAAGTGTTCTCACTGAAGATGAGGGGGAAACTGCCATGACTTTGGGAGGATTATTTGGCACAAGTTATTCAAAGATTGAAAGGTCTTCAATGAGAAAAGAGGAAGCCATAAATCCAAGCAAAAGATCTGTCTACAGAGGAAAATAACACAAAAGCTGCTCATTAGGACTGCCTTTGCTTCTAGTTTTCATGCTATAACTCAAATGAAAAGTAATGCAAAAATTAGTCAGTTCTGTTTGCACTTGCTTGCCAAAATATAGATAGTTAGTTAAAGGAACACCTGTTGTTGTGTAGACAAGCTGCTCTGTAGAAATTAATTGCAATTATTAAGAATAATCCTGTCCTGGGTCAGAGATGTAATGACTTAAGTTCCATTCTAGACACTAATCAGACAAGTCTTTCCTTCTCAAGACTGTAAAATCAAGAAGTCTACTCAGTTTGATGAAAACCTCTGTGATGTTTTTACATGATGGAACTGTTTAAGAGAGATGTTTGTTTATAGTTAATGTGGGTTTTGTTTGTTGGTCTTGTTTTTTTTTTATCTCTATGAGATTTTTGGTGCAATGTAGGAGGGAGTTGAAATGTTTTCCAAAGCAGAATGTAATTGCGGGTTACTTCAGGACACATTCTAAGTGTATTCCAGTATATTTCCCATCATATGTAGTTTCCTTTATTTTATTTGACAAAATATCTTTGGAAAGTTCTGAGTGCTGCAGACAAAAATGCGCATTCTGCTGGGTTTTCTTGTTTGGTTGTGTTTTTCTTTTGTAACAGTGGTGTTGCCGTGTCCATGTTAATTGCTAGATTGTATTTATATTTTTAGATATATGTAGAGGAATTATAGAGGACTGTATAAAAAAATTATTTGTAAAAAGGTTGTAATGATTGTTAAAAACATAAGGTATGAAATATTAGAAAGAAAAAGAAAAAAGGGGGAAATTTAAAGAAATGAAGCTGGGTTAATTATCCTTGATAACATACAGCTGTGGGTTGGCTTCAGGAGCAGTGGGCTGGCTGATGTAGATAAGGCGAAGCTGTGGCTGGTTCTGCTAAGTGGTTGAGAGTCAATGAAGAGAGAACAGCTGAGGAAGAAGCAGAGAGAGAAAGAAGCAAGAGAAGAGAGGGTGGGTCCTGGATGAGGTGAGACAAGGAGCAGGCAGCAGAGGAACTGACATGAAGAATGTGCTGGTATGAGATGGTAAAAGACCTTGCTGCAGTCTACTAGTATTAAGAGTGCTGTGACAGATATAGGTAGTTTATATGAGGTTTTGCACAGTAAAGATTTCTGAAGTTCTGGAAGATATAACCACTTCAAAATTCAAGCCTCATATTGACATAGGAATATCAGGAGAATTTCTTCTACTAACTGAATAAAAACCAATATCAGGGTTTTTACACACTTTTTTTGGCCTGTAACAAAGTTTAGAAAATGCATTTATGTCAAACTAGTTCCATAATTACCCAGGGTTTTTTTTATTAACATTTTCTTCATAGTGATCACCATCAACTAAAGAGACAACTTGCGTTAAGTCTTGACATGTGTCAAATATAGGTAAAACTTTAAAGAAGGAGAACATTTGGTATTTCCACATTTTATAAATTACCAGACACCAAAAAAAGTTATATTAAGTTGGAGGTCACTAGTAGGATCCTTGCACGACCTGGTAGCAGGGGGAAATATCCTTTGTGTTAGACAAAGGAGGAAAAGTATTTAACATTTCTCACTAACTTTCAATTTTCCACTCAGGCTTCGAGTTCCCCAAGTGCTTCTCTCTTTACTTTTCTTTTGTATTTCTTCCTCCCTAGTTTTCCTTTTAACTTGTTGTCTTGGAGTAGACTCGAATCTCTTTTTTCCTAAATTAAGTTAAAAAGAGTTAAGTTAAAATTAATAAACCTTATTAAATAAGAATAAAATCATAAACCTTGTGAAAGGGTCTTTGTACTCCTGAAAGTGATGCAAGTGTCTTGCCCGCTGCTCTCTAATTGCCCAATTTTAATGATCTAATGTAGGCACTTTACATATTTTCTCAAACCAGCTTCAGCTGCATAGTTTCTAAGCACCTTTCAGAGGTGTTTTAAGAAATGTGACTAGCACTTTGGATGTGTGGTCACTTCTGCCTTTGCCCCTTACTCAGGTTACTCCTTCTGTATATATTCAGTAAAAATCCCCCTGTCTCCCAGACAACTGTATTTCTTTTCTTAATCAATTATTATTATCTTTCTTTTAATTAGGTTGTGATTTTTTTCCAGTGAAAAAAAGGTGTTCATTTGCTGGATACAGATAGATACTTGGCAGTCCTGGGTTAACAGTTGGATCTCATGATCTAAAAGGTCATTTCCAAATGTAACCATTACATGATTCTGTGATTTTATATACAGTCTCCTACCAGAAAATAATTTCAAATCTAGGTTAAAAATTCTGAACAAATACTTGGAAATGTTTCTTAGGATTGATACATAAACCCAGTAATGACAGACTACCTTTTCCAACAATATTCTTCTGTTTGCACGAGATTATAAAAATTTAAGTCTGAACTAAATTCCCTTGACTATCTGAAGAAAATTTATCTCACATATATCTGTTAGTAAAACATAATCTTTAAGGATTAGTTATTGGTGTCTGAGGAATTTCTGTTCAGATTTTCATATTATAAATAAACCTTAAAGAACCAGATCCTCATTAAGTCAACATCCCAGTCATAACAACAGAATAAAACCTCACAACTTTTTAAAAAATTAATCATAATAATAATAGTTATATAATTACAACCATAATCAAAGGAGAAAGAAAACCACCTTCTCTCACATTTGCAACAGAACACTTTTTAGAAATAATGTTTCTTTGGTTTTGTTGTTGGTTGGTTGTTTTGTTTGTTTAAATTTCTTAAAACTTAAAATTAGGAACTAAAGAAGAAATTGAACTCAGGTCTTCCATGTCCTAACAGCTAGTCCTGGCTGGAAAAACAGAATATGAAAATGCCTCATTGCCTTAGTTATTTGTTTTGTGAATGTTAGTTAAACACAGACTTTGCAATTTCTGTCTAAAAGACGTACATGGAAATGAGATGAGTGCAAATAATGAAATTATTTCCCTATTGTGACCACTGACCTTCTCAATTTTAGTAAGAAACATGAAAGTGGCTTCTATTTAGTGTAAAAAAATTTTTCTTGTGTTTGTTTTGTTTGGGGTGGGGTTGTTTTTTGGTTTCTTTTTTTTTTTTCTTACATTTAATACACTAGTCACACTCAAATCCACCTGTGAGATATTGTTGCTGCTCCTGGATCCTGCTAGGTGCTAGTGTCTTATACTTCAAGTAAGCTTTACCCAAATGGCCTGGAAAACACCTTGAACTTTTTCTAAAGCTCTACTTTTATTATTATTGTTATTAATATATCATGCTGAGTTTTTGTACAGTATTCCAAGAAAGAGGAGAAGCAGTCTGCTTTAAGCTTTTTTGGATTCCCTTTCGCTGGTTGTTTTACTTTTTCAGTTTTGGGTTTTGATGTAAATTTAAGAAAATTTTCAACCTTGAAAAAAAGTCTTTAAGCTTTTTCATATAGTAGATTTTTTAGGTTTTATAGTTTTGTAGTTTGTGCCTACTTTTATCTATTAGGTAGTGTGTGTAGTATTCTCTGCATAAAAGTGAAAGACACATTGAAATGACAGTAAAGAAAGCTGACAAAGATCATGTAACTGACTCCTGAGCCAACCAGGGGTACTGATTATCTTTTCCTTTAATAAATTCAATATATTAAATTTCAGAGCATAGTTAATCATCAGATATAAGCAACTATTGACTAAGTCACTGATTTTCTCTTTTTCAGGCTGGAATTGACTTTCAAACTGGAAACTACATATTGAAAAAATAAACCCTAGATTATTTTTTCTTAAATTTATCCATATTAAAACTACCTATTTAAACTGTTCTGATTATAATCAGCCAAGGGGGGGGGGCGGGGAGGGGAGGGGGAGGGAATGGCACAGTAAACAAAGATTATTCTTAATAGGTGACTTAAAAGCAGAGTAGATCTTAGAGCAGACATATAGACTTCAGATGAATAGTCAAATGAATCACACCCAGCATAATGATGAAAGAGGTGATTCCTCTGAATATTAACTTCCATTGTCTGTTTCTCTAAAAATTCACTGTACTGGGGGTGTTCTCACATAGTGCTGAAAGCAAGCCATTTCTTTTGGGCTGTATAATCAACAGCTATACCTGTTTCAGAAATATCTGAGTTTTCAAACAAATGGGGTAGGCTATTTCACATCTGTGAGAGTGTCCAGAGATTTTATAAGCTCTGAAACCTGCTTCACACTCATTAACAGTTATAATAAATCTAATTCAACACTATTGTGCAGTGAAATACACAAAACAGTTTTGTGTTCCATATTCACAAGCAAAGAGAAACTTGCATTCAGATAGGTTGGAGAGAAACTTAAACTTCTTTTGTTTTTTTGGTCACAAGATACCATCTGCCTCCATGACAACTATTGTTTTTAAGCATACTTGCATGGTATGTCATTTGGTTTGGTTGGTTGGTTGGTTTGTGGTTTGGGGGGGCGGGTGGGTTACCAACCTTATTTTATACATAATCCACATTTTTAAGTTTAGAAACACCACAGCAAAATTAGATGTCATTCTCTTAAGATCTTACTCTGAGCAGATAGTACATAGAACTCCTTTATGAAATATTCTCTAATAAACTGTTTGACACCTTTATTGAAACACAGAGAGACTAAAGGTAAAAGCATTTGCCTGAATATAATTTAATATCAGTTCCCAAGGTTAGGTCAAAAATGGTTTCATCTGGATTTGTGCAAAGGAATGTCAGAATACTGATAGGACAATAATGCATTTTGGCCTAACGCTAAAAAAATATGCTGAAATGATTACTTATTCTGCCAAAGTAGACTCACTCATCCGTGGATATCACTGGAAAGCATTGACTAAACTATTGAAATGTTCCCAGGTGTTCCTAAACACTGGGCTGGATGACTGCACAAATAACAGTCATACTTTGCAATTCTGTGACATTTCCCCTGTATCTTTAAAAACCCTTGAAGCAGTAACAACTCTTTTCTGTACCTTTGAGACTTTTACAAGTTAATTCTGTCTTTCCTTAGGTGAAATAAAGGGAACTGTTTAACTGACAATGCCAGAGGAAAATGAAAATTGATATCAACTGAAAATGGCTGAAAGAAGTGTATGTTGCACCTAAGTTTCAATCTAATCAGGATGTATTAGTCAATGGCTCAATATCCAAGGGGAAACCAGTAATGAGTGATGTTCTTCAAGGGTCCATACTGAGACCAATACTATTTAATATCTTCATTAATGACAGATGGAATTGATGCACCCTCAGCAAGTTTGCAGATGAAATGAAGCTGTGTGGTGCAGAAAATATGTTAGAGGGTAGGGATGTCATCCAAAGCAGACCTTGACAGGTTTGAGGAGTAGGCTTACCAGAATCTCATGAAGTTCAACAAGGTCAAGTACAAAGTCCTGCATTTGAGCCAAGGCAATCACCCATATCAATACAGACTGGGAGATGAATGGATTGAGAGCAGCCCTGCAGAGAAGGACTTGGGGATACTGGTGCATGAGAAATTAGTTGTGAGCTGGCTGTGTGTGCTTGCAGCCTAGAAGGCCAACTGTACCTGGGGCTGCATCAAAAGAAGCATGGCCAGCAGGTCAAGGGAAGTGATTCCTCTCCCTCTACTCCACTCTCATGAGAACCCACCTGCAGTACTGCATCCAGCTCAAAGCACAAGAACGGCATGGACTTTTAAGAGCAAGTCCAGAGGAGGTCCAAGCAAATGATCAGAGGGTTGGAGCACCTCTCCTATGATAAAAGGCTGAGAGATGGAGTTGTTCAGCCCAAAGAAGACCTTACTGCAGTTCTTCAATATATAAAGGGGGCTTATAAAGAAGATGGAGAGAGACTTTTTACCAGGGCCTGTAGTGAGAGGACAAGAGGCAACAGTTTTAAACTGGAAGACAGTAGCTTTAGAGTGGATATAAGGAAGACATTTTTTACAGTAAGAGTGATAAGGCATTAGGCACAGGTTGCCCAGAGAAGCTGTAGATGCCCCATCCCTGGAAGTGTTCGAAGTCAGGTTGAACGGAGCTTTGAGAAACTTGATCTTCTGAAAGATGTCCCTGCCTACGGCAGGGGATTTGGACAAGATGATGATTAAAGGTCCCTTACAAACGAAACCATTCCAAACCATGATTCTGTAGACAGAAAACTGTTGGAAAGCTTAATTTCCCATCCCCTCCTGTGCTTCCTATCCCATAGAGTCAGATGTATGTTGTAGGGAAGTAGGCAACACAAGGCAAATAGTGACTCAAGAAATATTCATACCTGACTAATGACCAATATACATCCTCAATATCCATACTTTTTACCATCCTTTGGGTAATTTATACTGTATATAATGTTTTTATTCAATGAAAATGTGCTGTCATCGTGCGTGTATTGTTAGTATTACTACTTGTATTTCACAATACGTAACATTTAAGAAGCTTTTGGTGATCATATTCTTGCATCCTGAATCCCTCTGAAAATTTTATGTTTTTACCTGTTCTTTAGGTACATAAACCAATACATGCATATATATCCAGGATACCTCAGTCAAAACTTAGTAGAAAAATTAACAGAAATAATCTTTAAAGTGAAGTTCTTAGGGTGTATATACTTCTGATTAACTTGAAAGGCTGAGAAAAGGCAAAAACATTTTCCAACAGATCATTACTTGCTTTTATCACCCCCAAGTTTTAAAAGCAGAATAGACAGAGCTTTAACGGTAGCATTGCTGGTGACTATTACTATGTAGGAACAAGTTTTCATGGTTTGATGAATGCTTTATATTATATATACATTTATCTTACATACAGTGCTTTTATTCATGCATAAGTAGATATGTACCAAGCTTTAATCATACACTAACCAGCCCACATCTGCTCCTGCCAATATGTACTGTCATATTTTGTCAATTGTCCCTTCGATTTATTCTCTTGACTGTCTCAGGTAGGACACTTACCTCTGCAACACAAAATGGTTTGCATATATTGTGATGCTGTGTAAGTAGTGTTATACATAAATTGCATGCTTGCTGTCCAGATGAAAAAGCAGAGGAATCATTTTTATCTTTGACTAACCAATGTATTTTTTTGACATGAATGCACATACTAGTAACAGATGAAGCACTGTTAGTTGAAGATAGAATAGTGTTGGGAGGCATCCTTGTTTTCCCACAGTTCTTAATAGTTTTATTCCACTAACAGCTTTCTGGAGAGGAGTGCAAAAGCTAGACAAGAGACAGCACATTGTTGGAAGAATGCTGGATGTCAGAACGTCACATTAGAAGCAACGGGACAGACTAGACCGATTAGACAGTCACAGGGGCACATTTTAGTTAAATTTACCATCTCTCAGACTAAGGCCATGATTATGATCTGACTGTGACACTCACAGCAATTAAATGTCACTGAAAGGGAAATCGGGACTACTGAATTCAGTGAAGTTGCTCTTGGTCCACAACAGTGCAACGCTAGAATGGAAGTTATAAGTTTGTATTAGAGATTTTTTTGAAAAAAATCTTCAACCCTCACTGACATACTTTTCACGTGGATTTTCATAATATAAATGGGTTAATCAGGGGGAGAAAAAATTCTATTTCTCCCCACTGAAAGGGGAGCTGCAGTGACCAGCTGCAAGCAAAATACATAGGAGTTAAAATAACCTACTTTGAGAAATAAAGTTTAATACTCCTGTCGTATATCAAGTATTAAGTTTTTGTCACCACGTAGCCTAGCAAAAGCTAATGTCACTTGATAGAAGGGGACACGATACAAATTGGTGTAGCACAGCTCCTGTATTCAAATTCTAGCAGAATCTCCCATTCCTGATTAATTCCATGTGCTTGTTTATTTCTCAGCTGCTACATAATCAAGAGACATGTTTCATGCATATATGCTAACCTGCAATATCTGCTGCAAAATATCTTGGCAAGTGTTTTAAGCGCCTTGTTAATTGGCCGCTGCATGTATACATAAACACTGCTGTCAGAAATAACTGCAAAACTCTTAACTAAGGAAACTAATAATTGCTGCTTTGTTGTTAATTGGAAAAACATTTAAATAATATAATTATATAATTAAATAATATAAATAATTCAAATAAAAAAGCTTAAGAAAAAGCCCTCTAAAATAATTAGGATTTCAGCTTCATACTTCAAAAGGAAAGTTTGTAAGTAACCGTCTTGGAAAGAATTGTGACAGTTGTAACATAACAGCTATATATCGGGTCCAATAAAATAAAGTAATTAACTAAGCTAACAGAATGTGATTCATCTGTCAAACACTACCAAACACAAAACACAGTTCAGTTTCAGAACTGAGGAACCTAACATGAATATTCAGAAATCCATATAGAATCATACACATTTGAATGAAGTTCCTGAAAACGTACCCAACTGTAGTCAATGGACTTGTTTAGAAATGGGTCCTGAAGTGTTCTGTATTTGAGTAGGTAGATATGAGAGAATGATGTTAGCAGATTTGCCAGTACTCCTAATCCAATCCTTTTTATTAAGTTCAGCAGAACTTGCTACCCTTGGCCTGTTGCCTCAGAACATTTAATTATTTTGGCCCTTATTTGTGATTTTTGAGGGAAGGATGCCTAGCTTATTAACTAGCTCTACTAAATCATAAATACAGTACCTAAATACAGGAACAGATTCTTGATTTTCTCCTAGATGCTATTGTGACAACATAAAAGAGATTAAAAGAGGAAAGAGGCCCTTTATTCTTTTATGATGATTTATCCAGAAAGATATAATAATAGGAAGCACAACACCAGGATTGACTTTCTTTTTTTTTCTTCTTTTTAATCCTGTTGCCCCTACCTGATAAAGAATTCTTTGGTGAGTCTAGCTATTTGGTATTGATTAGAGTTCATTGTATGCTACACTAATCTGCTTAGAAAATCACAAAGCCAGAACAGAACAGAACCTGAGCGCAAGAAGAAATCTAGGCCCAACTAAAAAAGTGTGTGCAACTAAAGGCAGCACAGATGAAGGAATGAGCAGAACATTAATTTGGTATCTCTTTTGGTGCCCCTCTACAAATTCCTCACACTTGATCTCAATGCTGTTGTGTCTTTTGTTTATTACTATTTGTTGTTTAAATATTTAAATAACATTATTATATTAAATAATTTTCTTTTCAAACTATTTTATCACAATTATTAGAAAACAAAACTTTTAACATTAAAATAAGATTGGGTTTACATTTATAATGAAAACTAGCTTCTGTATCTTGAATTGCAATATCTGCTTTTTTTGGTTGTATCTGTTCTGGTAATATTTTAGTACAACCTTCTTGTATAATAAAAATGAGGAGGCAGATGAAGAAGACAGGGTGGATATATTGGAAGGACTGTTACAAGAGAAGAAAAGACCAACTTTTCTACTCTCTGGCTATCCTTTTTCACCACAATCATGTCTTTAGATCTTCTGTGTTCTTTATCATAAGTCTCCTTAAAATCCCCCAACTAGTACAAAAAATCACAATAATAATTGTTCTAGCAGCAATTTAGCTTGTAAATAAGTTCCAATTAAAACCCCAGTCCTCAAATTGGCAGCACATTGTGAGCTAATGAACCAGCACAGAGCCCCACTGGTTTGAGAGAGGATAATATTCAGGCCCCAGTTTTAAACAGGCAGCCTGTGGGTAAACTGTTATAACCATATGGATCTACATTGATTTCACATAGGGTAACGCTGAGAGCCTGATCCTGCACAGTGCCATCACAGTACTGACAATCCTAACAGCAAAATTCAAGGTCCAGATTCATCCCACCGATCTTTAGAGATCTGAGGCATTACATTTACGAGTAACGTGCCCCTGGGCTACAATGAGCCTCCAGAGAAGAGCTGAGACCTCAGTTCCCCATTGATTATGGGGAGATACAACAGCCTCACAGATCCTAAATCAAAAGCTTAAATTTAAATGAAACAAACTCAGGCTTTACTTTATGAACTTCTTCAAGGGAGTTTGATTTCTTTCTCTGATGTGTTTGATGAACATTTGAATGGAATAAATGCATATGGGTAGAAACGACTGGGTTTCTAGAACATCTAGAGTAGCCACTCTGACTAATGTTATTATCTATTACTACAAAAAACTTCTCTACATCTTATTTCTGTGAGCATGGGTATAAACACTTCACTGATGCTGTTCAGTTCATCATAAATAGTGATTTTTTTATAAATATAGGAAGTACTTCAACATGCTCAAATCTAAACACTGTTTATGCAAGTTACCATGATGATTTCTGATATCACTGTAAAACACAGGAATAAAAATTTATTTTGATCTAAATAGCCTGTACGTTCCATCCCATCACTTACATCAGAAAACTGTAAAGCATCCCTAACTCCTTTCTTCCTTTTGACATTACGGAAAAAAAAAACAAACCAAACAACAAAAACCAAAAAAAAAACCAAACAACCCTGTTGAGATGAACAGATTTTCACAGGAAAACACAGACTTTTATGATTACAAAGTATCGCTCATCTTCAGGTCAAAGCGCTAGCAGCACTAATTTTCAAGAGGGTTTTTTGTTTGTTTCTTTGAAAATGAGATGGATAAACAAAATTTAATTAATATGCCTCTAATGAAAAGGTAGTGTGGATCAAAGTAATGTGACAAAATAACCACCTGAATAAGGCACATTTAAGAGTATACTTCAGCCATTAAAAAAAAATAAAATTAAAATTTTGTATTGTTTTCAGAGCACATATAGAATTCTTCCCCGGTTGTGTTCTATATATCATGTGAAATAATCCTGATGATTTAGGAAGATAACATTTCTTCCACATGAATACATAATAGAAGAGGGGAGAATCTTTTAAGAGTGAGAGATGTATGCTGGCCTCTAACATTATTTCCTTTGTTTCTTGGCACTGCATAGCTAACACTGAAAGAGGAAAAGTTATATTTTTAATAGAGAACATCCATTGTTCACAATCTGCCTTGTGCCCAAATTTTGAAGTAATAAAAAAGAAAATATTCAAACTGTATTACTCTGTCAGCAGCACCAATTCTACACAATATAAACAATTTCTTGTTTTGGTATCACAGTTCTTAGAGTTAAACTGCCAGGAAAGACAGTGTTGCTGGATGAGGGCCAGCAAAGAGGAACACCTGCAGGTGGACAGTCCAGGCTTTCTTATGATTCCCACATATCCTCTTGAGTGTCAGGGAATGAATAGGCTCCTTCAAAAGTCTTTCAGTCAAAACCTAATAAACATGCAGTGGCAAAATTATATGGTACAGAGTGCATCAGAGGTATGTAAGCAGCCGTGTAGCCCTAAACTCTGGTGAGGAACGGCTAAAAGCAAATAGACAATTTTTTTTTTTGGTCTGAAATCTGTGATTTATTTTTTTCATATAATTTTATACCCTCTTCTGAATACCAAACTCTTTCTGCGTTTTTTGTTTGTAATCCATATATTCTTAATGTGATGAGTCCCAGAAGGATGGAGTCAGAAGGATCTGTCGGTCTCAGTGTGGACAGCTTTCAGTGAGTTACAAAGGTCAGTGCATTAGGTCAGATTCACATTAACACAACGGCTGCTTTACAGTAGTCTTGCTATGTTAAAAAATCTTTAAGGGAAATTAATGTAATTAACCCCTACTTGGGTCTCCTTCTGTACTGCCAAGGAGTTGCAAAATATACATGAATATTAAATCCATAACTGAAATACTTCATCAAATCTGTAGACAGAGGGCATATAATGAAATCCAGACTTTAAAAAACCCCACACATTTAAGAGTGAGTGGGTTTAAACCGGTTATTTTCACTTTTTCCTGCACTATTCAATATGTGTGCCTATGAAATTGCTACAGTATTCAGGATTATAAATAGAACAGAATCCACCCTAATCACTATTATTTACTCTTATTTGTATTTTTCTTTCATTTAGGTTATCTATAACATATAATTAGAGATTGCTGTAAGGCAGCAATTCATCTCAGAAACACCTGACATTTCTAAGTTTTCATGAGTTATGGTGTCCATTGAACCCCTTGAATGAATTACTGCCTTAAAACCACCTCTCTATTTGAAGGAACAACCTTACAAATGCAGAAACCTTTACTTCTTGGCAACCTGTGGTGGCATTTGACATTTCTTTGTCTCTGGGCACTTTAAACTAATATTTCATTAGCTGCTAAAACAGGGTAAGGTCTATGCTCTCTATTGATTGCCAGATAAATTGTGAGACATTATTTTTCCCCTCTAGTACATCACTTTTTCTTGTTTGCTTGTTTTCTTCCTCTGTCTCTGGAACATGTACAAGAGATTTGCACTACAGAGATGAATAATATTATTGCTACATATGATTCAGCTTTTCTATTTTTTCTGGTTGTTTTTTTTTTTCCCCATGCATTGCAATTTGGCTTTTAATACTGCTTTTAGTTGTGTTATTAGCCAAGCTTGACTAAATATAATTCACTTTGACAGTAAAACTACAGCTAAAAAAATTAGGAAATATAATTGCTGTGTTAATATTCATAAAAAAAATTGCTGCATTACAGTTACTAATAAAAGCATGTTGAAGAGTTGTGAAAATATCCCAAAGTCTCATTGCATCCTGATCTTCGTAACCTTTATTCCCAGATAAAGGTGGTTCATGATACTACATCAGTCATATATGTGGTAGATGAGGTGGTCTACTAAGGGTGAACAACACTCTGGGCAGCACAAACTGGATCTGAAGCAGGTTTTTTCTGTTCTTCAGCTCAGTTTCATTAACTATTGCAGAGATCAATCTCCTTTACCCAAGTGTGTTTCTGATCACATTTGTGCTAGATGAGAATATATTAGCATCCGTTAATTGCCCAGACAAAGCAATAAGACTTCGCCACTACTACGTTCATACTAAAAAGCAGGTCACAGACATTATTGCAACTTTACTTTTAGAGTCAGGTACACCAAGAGAGAGAAATCAGGTACAATGAAACAGTGGCTGCACCTCTGTGAAACTCAGGGGGTCATTCACAGAGACAGGAATGTATTCGATGAATTTACCTCTTATTTTAGTAAAGAATTACTTGCAAATAGCTCACATTTTTAAATATGTGAACAATTTATACTTTTATAAAAATGTAATTACATATAGTTTAGCGTGAGAGTAATCTTGAACTGTTCAATTTAGTTACATCCATGACAAAGTGGTGTGTATTCTGGACTTGATGAATACCACTTTCATATTCATTGAGATAGAAGAAGAAAGAGAAATTTAATTTATTGAGGTGTTTACTCTTGCACAGACATATTATTGTGAAATTTTCACTTCTAATAAGCATTCTTATAAGCATCTAAATGCATATAAGCATAAGATCTTCTTTATGTAATGCTCATAAAAATACTTAATTCCTATCCAAACCAACCTCTATAGGTTCCCACATATATTGCAATATTCACTTCTCTAAATTTGAACATTTTTTTAATCTATATAGTTCTGGATATATATACAAACATCTGTATGTATCTGTATCTGTACTGATTCTGACTGGGTTGGAGTTAATTTTCTTCAGAGCAGCTAATAAGGTGCTGTGTTTTAGATTTTTGACCAAAACAGTGCTGGTGTCATGCTAATGTTTTAACTGCCTACTGGGGTTAACCCACAACAATCTATTAGCCCAGAATTCATATGATTAATGTGAGTTACAGGCTGAAAGAGTTGGGGTTGTTCAGCCTGGAGAAGAGAAGGCTCTGGGGAGATGTTATAGCAGCCTTCCAGTACCTAAAGGGGGCCCACAAGAAAGCTGGAGAGGGTACTTTTTGCAAGGGTGTGTAATGGTAGGATAAGGGGTAATGGCTTTAAACTAAACCAAGGTAGATTTAGATTAGATATAAGGGAGAACTTCTTCACTATGAAGGTGGTGAGACACTGGCACAGATTACCCAGAGAAGCTGTAGACACTGCACCCCTGGGTGTTCAAGGCCAGGTTGGATGGGGCTTTGAGGAACCTGATCTAGTGGAAGATGTCCTTGTCCATGGCAGGGTGGGGGCTGGAAGTAAATAATCTTTGAGGTCACATCCAACCCAAACCATTCTATGATTTTTTTCAATGTTTGCCACATCTCATTATTCAAATAATATCATACAAAGTTGCCTTTCAACTATTATTTGCAAAAGTCTGTATGAGTTTCACAGAGGGAGAACAAATTCTTCCCTGTGCTTGAAAGCTAAAATAATCTTGTAGCTGAATCTTGTAATTGTCTAACGTTATCTTTCACAGACTTCCTACAGCCCTGTGGGTTTCCAGACACCTACTACACACATGACTTGTACCAGTATAGCTATCTATAGCTGAGATCAACTTTACAAGAATTCCAGTACTTTCACAATGGAGAAAATGTAGTAGCTAGTATGGATTTTATTTTATTTTTTTAAGAATTATTTTCTGAATAAAGAATTTCTTCTCGTATCTCAATTGCAAGTATCAACTTCTCAGTCTTTACATTCAGCTATGTGACTATAACATGAAGATTCTAGTCCAAAAAATGCTGTACAGATAAAATTTTTAATCTCTGTAAAAATATAACAAATCATAACAGTAATTGTAAAAATCTTGGGTTTGGGGTCTAACATTTCATGAAGGTGGTTTAGCACCCTTAACTGCAGTCTCAGGAGTACATAACTCATGGGGATTTATGTACTTTTTATACCTAGACCTTTTTTTCTGTTACACATTATGTGGACAACAATCTAAAGATAAAGCAAAACACATGTTCACTCCCACCAAAACTCCAATACAGAGATAATCATTTGCATAAATTCTTAGTAATTCTAGTTTAAACCAAGGAAGAGATCTGAGGTTTATACCTCTTTAAGCCTGAGGGGGGTTGACGTATATTTTCTTCCTAAATAAATTTATGTATTCAGAATGGGCTTTCTTAAGTGCATTATCACCCCTGCATACCCATTCTTAAAGCTGAGTGCCATGCCATTTTGCATGAAAGTGTCACTGATCAGAAAGCTGAGGGTGAGAAGTTCCCTAAGTTTATTCTAACTCATCACAGCATAAATATTGTGCTCTATGTTCTTAGGACTGGGCTTTTTTTAATCACACGGGGGATGCTCTCACATCAGAAGAGAACTTCACGTGGGTGATGGTAGTGGGAGATTTGAGTATTAGATAAAGACAGATGGGTTTGTGATATCTGAGAAAACCAGATGGTAACTTGCCTGCCGAGTGCAAATTCAGTGAACTTCACAAGATGTTCAGAAAGCAGCTGGTGGTCATGGTCTATGGTCCATATCATTAATGATATCAAAGAGTGTAGGAAAAACATTCTAGGGGCTAAATTCGGGCTGCAATCCAGGAGATTAACATCCTGGAGCTCCACCACAAGGTTCTGTGGAATATTTCTAGTCCCAAATGCGAAGTCCAGGAGGCAGCCAGGAATCAAATGTCTCAATGCATGAATGAGATTGGGCTAGAGCAAAGGCATTTACAGTCTTAAGAAGGAGAACAGAAAAACCTGCAGAGGAAGAATAAGTTGCACCTTAATCAAAATGGAACTAGGCTACTGGGACTGAAAATTAAAAGCTAATATAGGAATATTTAAAAAACAAATAAATTAAAAGAACGAACGTCAAACAGCTGTGTGTTGGGTGATTCCCACACCTGACACTTTCTTTGTAACAGAAGCTCTACATAATTTTTAAGAAAGTGTTCGATCAAGTAAATAAGTTTAATGCTAATGTGTCACCAGCACTGCCTGACACTCACCACAGGGTTCTGATGGAACCCAAATGTAAAGTTGTGGAAGCAGAGACCAAAGTGTTTAACCTGTCATCACAAACTGGAGCTGTGCCAGAGGACTGGCAGGTCACCCATGTAACTCACAGGTATGGGAGGGCTCTGAGGGGATTCCTAAGAACTGCAGACAAGTGAGCCTGGCTTCTTTCCTAAGAATCTATCTGGCAAAGTCAGTAACAAAAGAAAAAAAACACAACACTGAACCCATGAAAACTTAGATAAACAGTCTGTCAGGAAAGAACCAGAACAGCTTCTATAAAAGGAAATCACCCCCAAAAACCTGTTGGTATTTGAGGAGGTTTTGTAGAGCAAGTGGATAAGAGATATAGGAGGAACATAATGGAGTTGGAGTTTGAAAAAATCCTGGGCAAGTCTATCAGATTTGGTAAAGAAAGTAAGCTGTAACAGGAAAGGCTCTTTGTCTGGTTAGAAATAAGGTTAAAGGAGGAATAGCAAGTTCACTTTGTTGGTGGAAAAGTGTCATGAGTAGGTTCCCCATAAATCAGTGTCAGGACTGCTTTCATTCAACATTTTCATCACTGACTTGGAGTGGAATTATGCAGTGAGATCTCCAAGCTTTCAGGTGATACCAAATTCTTGAGTTTCAATGTAAACAAATGTGAGACGATGTGTCTACAAAGATTTCTAAATCACATCTGCTGAATTCTGAATTGGGAGTCACAACCTAGAAAAGAAACCTGGGAGTCAACATTGACAGTTTCCTGGAAATATCAGATCACTGTGCAACCAAAAAAAAAAAAAAAAAAAAAAAAAAAAACCAAAAAAAAAACCCCACCAACACTAAAATGTTGGGCACCATCACAAAGGGATTAAAAACAATTAGAGGTTATTATCTAGCTCCTGTAGAAAACCTTGAAGTCTGTACATCTTGACTACTGTGAAGTTTTGTTTTCTCCACATTTCAAGAAAGACAGAGTGGAGTTAGAAAGGGCACAGAAAAGGACAACTCCACTAATTCTGGAACATAAGCAGTCCTGCTTTTTTAAATACTTTTCCTCAAAAAGGCATTAAGGCTGATTGGGTCACTAATTCCCTGAAAGGCATCGGCTCCCCGGATATTTAATGAAGAGAAGTCCTTAAGTCAAAGAAATTTTTAGGATATTTAATTTTTCAAGGAAATTCTAGGACATCTTGATAGGGAATCTAAGTATTTACTACAGGACCATCTCTTCAGGTTTAGGTTAGGAACCTGAAAACTGAGTGTATATATATATATATATATAACTCAAATAAAACTGGGTTCAGTTTCAGATTCAGACATGAAGGGATTGAATTACTTGCCTAAACAAAAGCAAGAACCTCTAACACTTTCAGGGTGTCTGATGCACCTGCACTGGGATGGAGGATGTGACACCATGTCCTCTGAGGCAGCAGATGGAGGCAAAAAAGGATGAAATGGTGCACTATAAAGTTATGTGCATGGAATTAAACTGCACCCACTGTACTCTACCCATAAATTTAATTATTTTTTTAAAAAAAAAACCAAACACTTGAAAAATATACAACAAAATAATATTAAGAGGCTCAAATATTATGGCTGTGGTTTCAGTGCATGTAATAACAATTTTATCAATGCTTAGTGATGTTGAAATGATGCTGGATTTTGCTAGAGAACTGAAACAGATGAATGCAAGTTCTACTCAACCCAAATGAGTAGCTTACAATCTACAAGTTCTTTTACAACATATAACATTCAGGGAATATCCGGGTTTGCCCTTGGAATTGCTTACTGTCTGGAGTTCATAAGGCTTTATACAATTAAGTATAATTTACCTGATAAATAGTTTACAAAAAAACAAAAAAAAAAAACCAAAAAAACCAACCATAACAAGCAGTAACCAACTTACTTCTAATGTACAGTTCACCAATTCCCACTAAACAAATTTAAATATAATACCCCAGTTAACACCAGTGATGTGTCTTTTAGTCAGTTAGGATTTCACCCAAAAATGTCAGTCTGTCACCTTTGAAAAATAAGACAAGCTAATGCATATTAAAACTGAATTAAAAATTATTACAGTGATAAAATTAAAAGGCAGCTATATAAGAAGCCTTTATGGACTACCAAACAGATGAGTCCTTGTTGAGGTTCACTGCTGCACAACATCCTTCCACAAAGATTTCTTAAACATTAGCAGATTTAGACTGAGATCAGTCTGAGGTTAGACTTCATCTCCTTTCTAGCTATCTGAGTGGGAATAAAAGAGGAGAGGGGAGGGGAGGAGAGGGGAGGGGAGGGGAGGGGAGACGAGACTCATATACAAAGTATAGAACTGACCAGCAAGACTCTATTGACTTAGGTACTGGAATAGCAAAACTTTGTAAAATGATGCTGTTAATTGTGATGATTGTATTTTCCCTCCAGAAAAAACACACAAGGCAAGGAAGGTGGAAACTGAACTGAATGTGATAGAGTTTGATGTATCTTGAGCTGAATATTTTGATTTCTATTTGCAAAATGTTTTTCAGTTAGACTATTCTTTATTAAACTACAATAAAAAATAAATTGTCAACACTGAGAAGGATTGATATACTTCAGTTGAAGTGAAATGTTTTTACTAGGATTTTGATCTTTAATTTCATAGAATATTCAAGTTCATTTCAAATTCATAATGAAGCCAACCATTGATATGCTTCACTAGCAGAATCTATACCCCACCCCTCCCCAATATAAATAGTACGGCTAAATAGATATAAATAAAGATGTGAAGAAAGGAAAACTTATAAAAAACATGGATGAGGAAAAACCTCCTTAAAAGTATTTATGGGATCAGTGATGGGAAGAAGACTTAATACTTCTTACCCATTTTATAAATTTTGTTTAGTGGTTTGATGATAAGAAGTCACATGACTATACAAACTTTTTGATACTGTTTGGATAGTTCTATTTTGTGTACATTTTAGGCTTCACTTCACTGGACTATAACTGACTTCATTTTGGGGGACTAAAATATCTGACGAGGAATTTAGATAACAAACAGGATTCACCTGTCAGCTCAGGATGCCTGCTGGATGCAAGCAGGTAAATTCATTTTTACATTAAGATTTAGTAGTCTTTGGTCAATTTTCTGAATGAGAAAAATTCATATTGTGTAACAAAAATAAAATTTTCCATTAAATGGAACAGAAACACATGTAATAATTACAAACTACCATTTTGTTCACCCATTTCCCAATTAAGTTATTCTATTTACTATCACAAGATACTGTTATAGAAGGGAATTCAGCTAGAGAAAGAGAGGTATAGTGAAGTATATATGTATACTAATATCACCCACAATTTGCAAATTACAAAAAGTAAATTTTAAAAGATTTGTTTCTTTAGAAATTCACAAACTGAGAGGAAACCTTTGAATGAGCATGGAGGATGTCTTCTACGCAGAATACTTTGTAACTGGTGGAGTATTTGCTATCCTCTAAAAGCTTTGATACTGGCTGTGGTAGAACGATAAAAACCTACAGTGGTTCCCAAGTTACTGCAACAAATGGAACTAAATATGAGGACTAAAATCATTGGAGCAGGGATAAAAGCAGTTCTTAGGCAAGTATGGCCAAATTTTGATCCCAGATCTGAAAAAGCCACCCACAAGATGATGCACAAAATGCAATGTGTTCCTCGCAGTTATTTTTGTCTTTCACACATGATTCTTTGTGTTTTCAGCCTTATTTTATTCTGAAATCAGCTGTGGTCAGTTTGACAACTAGACTACAAGGCGGAGCCAAAATTTCCATGTTTCTAAGTATTGTATATATAAAAAAAGTCATTTGTTATCTGTTTCAACTACAGATGGGTTGAAGTAAAAGACAAGGGATTATGAATATTTTAGTATTTCAGGAACATGTGTTAGAACAGGGGATGCTGAATAATTCTCTGATTCCCCTCTTCTATTGTATTATTTTCCCCAACTAGTTGCTGAGGATTTTTGCAAACAAAGAGAAATGAGAAATTCCAGTTGCACTACAAAACACTTCTTCGGGGCAAGGTTTGTTTTTGTGTTTGTTTTGTTTTGTTTTTTAAATGTTGTTCTTTTTTAGACTTCTGGAACTTGTGATTCCTAGAGGTTACCACTTTTTGTTTTGTTGGTGTATCTTTTGTGTTGACAGTAGAAGCATTGTAGTTTCTGCCCAGAACTCAATGCAAAACTGTTTAGCTTATTTTTTTACATATAGTGTTGCTGGGGTTTTTTTAGCCTTTAAAATTGAATCTGGTTTTAGAAAGATTAATTTTTACCGTCTACAAAAAAATTTAGGGTGTCAACTTTTGTACTACAGGTAATTTATTAAAAAGTAAATAATGGACTCTCCTTAAGACTATCACATATACCATAAACCCAAACATAATTGGTATGAATTAGTATCAAAATTCCATATATGAGTGACTATTTCTTACTTTAGAATGTTCTAGGTGCAGAAGTGTGAATCAGGAAGACATAAAAGGGAGATAGAAAACAATGGAACAGAAAAATATATGGTAAAAAGTGTCCTTATTCTGTGGAATGACTCAGGCATAGATGAAAGATGGTCACTCTAGTTCTGTTTAACAATCCTCAAAAAACTTAATTTTGCTTTCACCATCATTTGATAAGTGCTGTTGAAGATGAAAGCTAAACCAAAACTTCTGTCTGAAAGAAAAGGGTAAGATGGTTGGGTCAACTAACCTCAAAATTTAAAATAAAGAAGGGGTTAGAGTTGATTTTATCTTTGGATCTATGATCTTGGAGTTGGATAGGAAACTTTTATCCAGTTGTCTTATTTCTGTCTCAAAGGAAAATTGTGTATTGTGACCATGTTCATTACAGTTACTAGAATTTCATAAGATTTACAGAAAAATTCCTGTACAGAATTTTAAGAGGCAATAATATGATATGGAGTGTCCCAAGAGACACTTCTTTCATCCTTCTCTGTCGCAACACAAGCAAACTAGCAAGCTGCAACAAAGCTTTACCGTTAGTCAGAAAAAAACAAGCTGTTTTTCCATCCTCCAGAGACCAGACTACACTGCTCCTTGTCTCTGCTACATCTGGGTTCCTCCATCTCCAGTCTCCTCCTCCATTCAGCCTCCTTTCCTATACTCCTCAGGGCTATTCAACCACTTTGCGGAACGAACTACAGCTGCACATCACCCATGTCAATCCACCCACTGCCTTTGTGGCAAGGCCATAGCTGCATGTTATCAATGTCAGTCAACCCACTGTCTTTGTTCACCTACACTTTTCTACCACCAGCCCCCCAGTTTCTCCTTCTCCTTTAACTTTCACCTTTTCTCCTCTTTTCCAGGTTTTTCTGTATGTGATGTATATATGTGATGCAATAAATGAAAATTCACCATGTTACATCTCACTTCTCAATAGCACATACAGAGCAAAGATTAAAATCCTGTCAAGTGTTTTCCCTTTCAGTGTTTTGTGTGCTCTTGATGCATGACCTGCTCCTTTTCTTGTAAATCATCAAACAGAATTACATCTGTCTCTTACTAAGTATTCAAGTTCTGGAGATGTTTGGGGTAAATGGGAAAAGACTACCTCAGCTTCCTCTTTGCTGTCTCCTCATGCTAGGTTATTCATTTGTTGTGGCAAAATATGCATTTCTGAACAACACAAAAGGCCATATCTAAATGGCAAAAGGACATCTTACCTAACATAATAGTAATATACAAGGCCTTCTAGAGTGATTGCATAGACCTTATTCATTTTGCCTTTGAATAATATATTGGAACCGCTTTGCAATATGTTAATTATTTGATGAGTATGTGGTTTCCTTATCCATATTTTAGAGTTAGATGAGTAATCATTGTATTCCATTCAATTGATGTACCTTTTCATAACATTTGTTACTTAGTGATAGCAATTTCCTACTGTAGGATGTGACACTAAAGAATTTTACAATATTTCTCTGGAAAATTCAACCAGTAACCTAATGAAAATATTCAGTAAATAATTCACTAGTTTATGTATAAGCCAAGTGATATTTCAAATGAAGGAAAAAAAGTTTTAGGGATAAAGTTTCATTAACTTTTAATACTTACTTTGAGTGTTTTTGTCTTATAAGTGGAATCAGCCAAACATCATGACATAGGGAATATTTAGAAAAGCTATAGCTCTGTGATAGAATGAACATCAGTTTGCTTTCAGTTTTCTCAATAAATTCTGGATTTCAAGAGTCTCTGACTGAGTCCTTCTATGCTAAGCCACTCAAATATTGGTGAATAAATTTTGAAATGCAGGCGCACACATGTTTAATTTGACCCAATGATTTGACATCATGCATGTAGGTGTCTAAAACCTGGAGAGTCTGTGAGAATTGCTTTTTGTGGCACTAAAAACATAACAAAATATTACAGATCTTTTTTCTTTTTACAAAATACAGGGAGTGATTATGGTGTGCCATAATCATTGTCTTTGCAAAGGAAGGCATATCTATCATATTCTTAAAAGAAGAAAGCAATCTGGCATATTTAGGCATCAACTCTTTTCTCACATCTGGGAAGGCTACTCAAAAATAAATTTCAGTTCTGTTTCTTTCCCTAATTGTCTCATATTTCTGGAAGATAGATACTAGATGTCCCCCATCCGGCCAGGTCAGATAATTGTTATTCTTTCAGACAATGGAAGAAAGGTTACCATTCTGCTGTATCAGACACTAGAAGTTTCAAATAATGTTCCTGGTTTCCTTAAATGCTTTCTCCTAATTGCACTTAGAATGTCAGTGTTTTGGGATATTTCCTCCCTCTTGGATACCAGACTCTGTAGAGGATAACTACCATAATAACCTGGCAGCAACTAATTTACTTAACTCTTCTCCATTAATGTCTCGGTGCTTTATTAATTTAAAAACTATCTCCTAATCAGTATTGACCAAAAAATGGGTTTTTTTTTCCCTGAAAAATAAAAGTGCAGACTATTACCTAAAAATAATCTTATTTCTCCCAAATGATGTTTTCTGATTATACTAAAAAAAAAACCCAACCCAAAAGACATTACCAGCCAAGAAGACAGTAGAAGTGGCCCTGCAATAATTGTCACAGCAAATCTGTTGCCATCTGTCTTTATTACATTAACACAGAGAACTAGCTGGCGATGAGCCAGTTTCTTTCTGTGGCCATTTCAACACTTGTTAGCTTTCTTCCTTGTTGTCGCATGCTGGTCTGAGACTGGAGCGTGGTTCTGTTTGTATTCTTGGGAACAGAATTAAGACTCAAAACGGAGTCAAGAGCCAAGGAACTTTATTTGCCTAATAATAAACCTGCAAATGCAAAGGGAGAGAGAGAGCGAGAGATAATGAGATAGAAAGGAAGGAAATAAAGAAGGAAAGAAGGAAAGAGTTCAGAGCAATAACTACCATCCTGGAGCTGCGGCATCCCGACAGTCTGATTCATTTCCAAGTGCAGTGGGGGAACGTTCCGTCCAATGTTCCATTTTTTATAGAGTTGTTACAAGCTGTTCTGCTTAACCACACCTTCCAGATGGCAATGATGTCTGTGCCCAACATTCCTCAGGGGCCTCCAGGCACCCTGACCCCCCTGACCCCAAGTCTGGGCACATGCACAGGGGTTTGGTTAAGTTTTGCAGGATCTGCCTCCCCCATTGCTCCGTGGCGTCAGTCGGTTTCCTCCTTTAACAATGTATAGATAAATCTCTGTGGTGGCAGTGGTGTTCTCTTCCTGCCTTAACAATGTACAGATCATTCACTGTGGTGATGGCATGAGTTTCCTGCCATAGCAATGTTGCAACAACACATCTGCTGTGGTGATGGTGGGTCTCACCGGCACAGTCTCTTACACTTGTTCAAAGGGTCCACAAATTTTGTTTTGAATGTAGGTGTAGATGTTTAAGATTTACCTGCATAGGATTGACATTGCTGGACAAACGTTCCCTGTTGCTCATAACTGAAGTGTTTTGCTACATTAGTTGGGCTCAGAAGGAGAGAGCATTTCCCATAACTTGCCAGGTAGAGGTGATACATATGCCTCAGCTGTTACTGTCTTGACAATTCACTTTACTCCAAAGGTTAATACAGTTTCTGAATGTCATTGACTCTATAGTACGCACAAATTTATGATGAAATTACAGGCCAATATATTATGGTTTTCCATTTTTCACTTTGTGCAGAATTTAGTGATAGCACAGATGAACTACTTAGGATGCTAATTAATAGAAGATATTATATTACAGAAATTCATGAAGATTGTTACTTGAACTTAATTTTCATTGCAAAAGGATATTCCTCAAATACATGACAATGTGTCAGCTATTAACACAGGCCTGCCCTGTGAGGACACTGCCTGTTGAAGTGACTGTCATAAAACAGATTCCAAAATCAGAAACTAAACTTCACAAGTTCTTCTCCCGTTACTTAGATCATTTCCCCATACGAAGCACACAAGGCAATGTGCATGTTTTACATGAGAGGTCAGTTATCCTCTTAGCATCGCTGTCTTATCAGGTTAAGCCAAAGGAAAACAAAAAAATCTCTGGGCAAATTAGACACCCACTGGATTGCATTAGTGTAAAAAAAAAAAAAAACAAAAACAACAACCCAGCACTTCAACACAAAAATATTATTTTTTTAATATTGAGCTATGTTTACTTGATGCCAAAGTAACGGCATCAAGTAATGTAACAAGTTATATTTCTATTAATATGTTATACAAAATGAAGAAGTTTGAAACAAACCTACGCAACGTGAAGTTTGTGTATGGAAAGCAGTAACTCAAATATAGTTGTAATACAAGTACTAATTTCTTTCACAGATCTACTTATCTTTTGAAAAAACAGACCCACAGTAGAATATTATTCTCAGAATGAGACACAAACATCTTGTTATTAGTAATGTGATTTAATTATAAAGTAAAAGAAAACAAACCAACCCCAAACATTCAGGCAATTAAGTGTACAGCACAACATGGATGTGTTTTCCTCGATGTGTTTTTTTAAGTTGAAAATGGAATGCAGGTCTGAAGCTGTTTCAGGGGAAAGGGAAGGATGGGCTGTACCAATTCTCCACATTGCATTCCCTCTTCATTTCTCAAAAAGTTTATCCAGTGTGAAAAAACAAAAATAAATAATTGTAATATTGTCTGTAGTATTCAATATGTAGTGCAGATTAATGCAATTTTTTTCTCTGTTAAGAAGGAGCTCAATATTTTTCATGTGCATTTTTATAGAAAAGAGAGTATTGAACTCCAATATTTTGGAGTTGTGCTACACGTACATAACTTCTTACTTTTACATAATAATCCCATATACAAGAAATTCCAGACTACATCGTTGTATGTCACTCTGTAACACTGCAAGTCACGTTCTTGGCTCTGTTGTGGGCACAGGCTCCTTAGTGCTTTTATTACCAAAGCTTCTTAACCAGAAGTAGAAAGCAATTTCCATTTGACATTACCTGAGGTACAACATAACCTTTTCCAAAGAGGATTTGCTTATGTTAGGCTGAGTTGAGGTCTGTACTGTATACGATGGCACAGTTCTTCAGTTAATTTCTTTAGTGTTAAAGTCAACAGCTCTTTACTGAGTGTAGGTTTGATGCTTGCCCTTCTGTTACAGATTTCAGACTCTCTGGAATGTGAAAATAATAATAGGATCTAATAATGATTCTTTTCAAAGCATGGAAACCACTTTGCTTATTTGTTCACACAAGCAATCTTTGGATAAACCTTTGTACTCAAAGGAAAACCTGCATATTTTCAATTTTTGCTAGTAAAGTCTTCACTGGTATTTCATCTATTATCCTGCTGAAAGAATTATCAGTTTCTAGAATTGCAAATGCATTCTTTATGTTCCCACTTGTTTTTTCTGTGTGTGCCTGTGCTCAGGTATACATACACACACAAATATACCATCCTAAAACTAAATGAGAAGAAAAATCACAAAATACTTCAGTTCACATTACTGTATCTAGAAACAACTAATATTTTGCAAGAGGAGAAAGAGGTCCTGCTTCTTTGGTAGACCTCTGTTCCATACATTATAGGTGGGGCTTTGTGGTGGATTAGCTTTAGCTAAAGACCAGACTCCCACCCAGACACTCTCTCACTCCTCAATTGGATAGGGAAAAAAACCAGGATTAAGAGCTTTTGGGTCAAGATAAAGACAGTCAAGTTGCTTACTTATGACCACCACAGGCAAAATAGACTTGGGCAAAAATAATTCTCATCAAATAAAATAATTCAGGTAGTGATGCAAAAAGAGAAAACTTCAAGTAACACCTTTCATCACCTCTTTCCCCAGACTCAGATCCTTCACTCTCCCCTTCTCTACTCTGCCCCCCACCAAGCAGCACAAGAGGGATAATAGGAGGTTATGGTCAGTACGTAGAGGTTTCTCTGCTGCTCCTTCTTCTTGGCTCCTTTCTTCTGCTCTGGCATGGCCTGTTCCCACAGTCTGCAGTTTCCTTCAAGAAAAAAACCTGCTCTGGTACAGGCTTTCTACACAGCTCCTATCAGGAAAAATCTGTTCCAGCATGTTCTCCACAGGCTGTAGGGGAATCTCAGCTCCATTGCTTGCAGCACATCCTCCCCTTCATTCTTCTATCACTGTAATGCTCCCTTTACCATTTCTAACTCAACATTCTTCCATCCTCCTCTGTCCATCCAACATTTTCTGCCCTTTCTTAAATATACATTCCCAAAGGTACTACCATCTTGACCAAAGGTCTCAGCTGTGCCCTGTGTGGGTCCATCGGGGCCAACTGGAACCAGCTGTGTCTGCCACATGGCAGCCCTGGTCTCTTCTCACCAAGGTTGCTCCTCCAGCACCCCCATCTCATCACCAAAACCTTGCTGTGGACATCCAGTAGAGGGGTCCTATGATGCCTTTCAGCTGGTAGGTCTATAGTCCAACACATTTTATTTCCCAGTGGTTAGCTGTTATGACCCAGTCTGACATAATTTTTCCATCTGGCAGTCTGCCTGTTACAGTTCTTATCCTCTGTGACAACCACTACCCAACACTTTCAACCAACCTTAATAAAGGAATTGAGGGAATTGCAATTAACTGAAAGACAGGCTCTCACCTGTTTTCTCACTTCACTGACATCCTTTTTTGCTCTACCTTTTTGTAAGTAAAAGAAACATTACTGTGATTCAAACCTACAAAGTTCCTGCTTTGCCTTTCTGTCCTCAGAGCTAAACTTGTACTGTACTCAGTAATGTGCTATTCAAGCATTACTAAATAAAAGGCAGAAGGAGGCTTATTATAGTTCCAAATGTTCTAATTTAAAATAGTTCTACTTCCTGTCTTCTTATTTTATTTGCCAGTCCCAAGAACTCACACCATCCTGTTGTATGTCCATAATAGAATGACATTTAAAAAAAAAAAAAATTAGAGGCAATACACCCACAAATGGAAAAAACCTGCATCCCTTCAGGGTAAAAATCAGAATGCATGATGATATGCCACCAAATGTAAAAGACTGTTCATGGGTCAAAGACATTATCATTATTTAAGCAAGATTTGGAGCAGAAAGATAAGTGTGGTATCTATTTGAACGTCTTTTGAGAGCTGCTTAATTTGAATCATCCTTTAGGACATTCCCCTTCCTCTCAACCATGGATGCAATTCCAAGCATTTCTTCTGCTGCAATATAATTGCATTACTGAATTATTACATTATTTTAACATGGTGGCAGTAAGCTAACAGGAATTCTGTCTATGGATAGACTGTATAATGCATATTTCAATCTGGAGAATAATATATCCTAGCCATTTCTAATAAGATAGGCCAACAATTCTGCAAGAAAAAAGATGAATCTTTGGACAATGTGTTTGCTTTAGGAATGGAACATCATACAGCACTCCTATTTTAAGTAAATTGACATACAAAAGTGATCATAGCAGTCTACAGAAACACTGTAACCTCCTGCATGTGGGTGACCTAAAAAAAGATCACCTTGTTTGAGTTTATCATACGAAGTGGTCAACTGAATAACAAAACTGTCAGGGATTATACTGCTTTTCTTCAGTCAATAAAAGTAGTTCATTAATATTAGCATGATCTTGCTAATAATCCTATTCAATGACTTTTTAGTTTGTTGTTACGTCATGATGGGAGCTGATTATTACTGTAAATGGTAATTTTGCTTCCCATAATGATTTAGTATTAATCTTATGATTACATACTTGGCTTTCATTATTAACCACAAAGGAAACCAACAATGTATTATTTATGATAATGGACATCAATTTGGATTTCAGGTGCGGTTTTGTTGTGGTCACTTTACTGTGATAGATATTAAAAATATATAACTCTGGTAAAGTATTTGAACCCTGGAATGACTAAGTTTGTCCTATAAAATTACATGCCAGCTATCGAACAGACTGGGAAGACCTTTTCTACATTGTTTCAGTATAGTGGGAAAGCTATGGGCATATAAGAACAGTAAAGGAATTTTGAAATTTTCAATGTGCTCAAGACAAGGATAAACCCAAATGTATTGGCTAGATGTTAAACACTCTGTTACTGGCTTACACTTGTCTGAGTAAGGCCAAAAGAAAGTTTAGGGCAGTGAAATGTAAATGTGTAGAATAATGATCTTCAATGAGAAGTATACTAGACATATGAGGTTGGAATACAGAAGACATTCACCAGGAGTCAAAGAAGAAGTCAAGTAGTTTAAGAGACACAAGAAAATGTGAGGGTCTGAAGGATATTCAAACTTCTTTTAACCCAGTATGCAGAGCAATCTGAAAATTTGTATCACAGAGTAAATGAAGGGAGCTGAACACAGTAATGAATATGCTATCAGTATTGTATTATGTAGGTGTAGGAAGGTTATGCCCATACAAAATCTATCAAATAAAACACTGTGTAGAAGTTATTGAACATAATATCAGATACATTCTATTTAGTTTGTTTAAGTACAGATGGATCATCATAGAATCATAAAATGGTTTGGGTTGGAAGGGACCTTAAAGATCATCTACTTCTAGCCCCCCTGCCAGGACAGGGACACCTTCCACTAGACCAGGTTGCTTAAAGCCCCATCCAACCTGATGTTGAACACTTCCAGGGATGAGGCATCTACAGCCTCTCTGGGCAACCTGTTCCAATGTCTAACCACCCCCCCAGTAAAGAATTTCTTCCTTATATCTAATTTAAATCTACCCTCTTTCAGTTTAAAGCCATTATCCCTTGTCCTATCACTACATGCCCTTGCAAAAAGTCCCTCTCCAGCTTTCTTGTAGAGCCCCTTTAAGTGCTGAAAGGCTGCTGTAAGTTCTCCCTGGAGCCTTCTTTTCTCCAGGCTGAACAGCACCAACATGCTCAGCCTGTTTTCATAGCACCTCTACTATGAAGACAGGCTGAGAAATCAGGATATCAATGCTCTGATTATACTTGGTGATTGATGTACAGTTTAAGTTCCCTGGCTCTATTTTACACACAAGTTATCCACAACCAAATTTACTTTGGGTTAAAGTTGGGTGAGATAGGTAGATAAACATAACTCAGAACTTGACCTTATCTTCTAAAACAAAATAAAAATAAAGTACTTGCAGAGGAACTGTTATAAAAAGAAATACCGAACACCACATTTACTATGGCTGGAGAAAGAAAGAACTGAAAAGGAAGTGGGGGTCTGGTAATTTGAGTGATGGTTGTTGCAATGTTGCAGGTGTAGTCTGCATTAACGATGGGAGATTTGAATGATTATTGCTCCTTTCCTGCCACCCTGCTAACACTTTGTTTCCATTTTCTTTCCCTCTTTCAAACATGTTTGGTTTGTTTTAGTTTTGGTTTGTTTTTAAACGGCCTCTGTCAATCACAGCTCTTCATTATCCTGATAGTACCAAAGTGAACATGGTTGTCTTGTTAAGATTTCATTATTATTGTTAGTGTTTAAATGTAAAAAAAAAAAAAAAAAAAAAAAAAAGTTGTGCAATCTTTTGTAAAACAACCAAAAAACCTACCCCAAACCAAAATATAGCCTCACCTGAAAGAATTCAGTGGCAGAGCATGTCTTGTTTTCCCTCTTCTAAAGTGAGAACAGGTGGTGAGGGGTAATGGCCTCACTCATGAGGGTTCAGCAATATGAATGTCAAAAAAGAGAACAGGAGCAGAGCGACATTTAGGAAGATAACACTGCAGACGTGTAGGCAAAGAAATCAAACACCACCTCAGCACTTTTCTTTACTAGTTAGGTAACAAAGAAAAGCAAGAGACAACCTTATTAGAGAGAGAGGGGAAAGCAATATGAAGTGGCTAGTTTTACAGGAATAAGAAGGCAAGGAGAAAAGTTTTTGAGCACTGACATTTGTCTTCATGCCTTCAGGTGCTGGAAAGATTCCAGAATCTTTTGCAGTAGCCATGTCAAACTATATTTTCAAGTTATTTTGAAGGGGAAACCCCAACATAAATTTTAACCGCTTTTATCTACAATTGCACTGTGTGTAGGCCACTTGTTTCCATGTAAGTGAGAACAAGAAGCTTTCTCCCTTATTTATGAAGCCAGGAAAGGACAAAAATCAATATTATTCTATGGAGAAAATATGAGGTTTTTACTTCTCTGCCCCTCCCACCCCCACCAGAGAGTAGGACTCTGCAGCAAATAGTGGAGGGCAAAATCATAGCTCTTACCAATGTCACTGCCTCATTATTGCTGTGTATTTATATCCCAATATCATCTAATTAGCTTGCTTTGCAATTTGCTGACCCATCTCCACTTGTCATTTTGCATCACAGAGAAATGGAGGCTCCAGTGCTATTCTGCAACTGGGGACATGAAAGAGACTGTGTCAGTGAGAACCACCGTTGCTACGGCAGATGTTTGTCTCAACATTTCTATGGCAGGAAACTCAGACCATCACCACAGCAAATGTTTATCTCAACACTGTTAAGGCAGGAAGCCAACACCACTGCCACAGCAGAGGTTTACCTCAACATTGTTAAGGCAGGAAACCATGGAGCAACAAGGGGAGCTAATCCTGAGAAACTTAACCAAACCCATGTGCATGCGCTCAGACTGGGTGTCAGGGGGATCAAGAGGCCTGGAGACCTATAAGGATCACCTGACAGTATTGGGTGTGCACACCACTGCCAGGTGGAAGGTGTGGTTAAGCATAACAACTGGTGACAGCCCTATGAAATAATGAAACCAACCAAAATTGGACAGAACTTTCCCCCACCAAACTTGAAAATGAATTGGACTGTTGGGACGCTGTAGCTCCGGGGTGGCAGCTACTGCTGTGAACTCTTTCATTTTTTGCTTCTTTCTTTCTTTCCTTCCTTTCTCTCTTTATCTCTCGTCCTCTCTCCTTTGCATTTGCAAACCTCTTGTGGGGCAAGTAAAGTTCCTTGGCTCTTGACTCCACTTTGAGTATCTAATTCTGTTCCCAAGAATACAAGCAGAACCTCACTCCGGTCTTGGACTGGCATGCAACATCAGTCTGCCTTCTCCACAGCCTTTATCACAGTGTAAGGCAGAACTGTGCATGCACCAGCGTACAGAATTAGAGAGGATTGCTTATTTGAAAGCAGTCTCCATTGTACAGATATTATCACCCCTGATGCAAAAAAATATAGAATTAAAAGACTAAATCACCTAGTGTTCCATGTGCAGAGGCTTAGCTGTCACATTGTCCATGCAATACTGTGGTTCATAGGCTACAGTCCAGTCTTTGTCCATTCGTTTAAATGATGAAATGGTAGCAGTGAGCTATAAATCCATGGGAGTTTCCACATGAAAGAGAACAATATAAGAAATATGTAAGAAGGGTATAAACAATAAAGCAATCAGTAACCACATTTTTTTCTTCCTTCATTTATATGAACTATGGTTTCATCCTAGCAAAGGCAGTGTCCCTCTGTTCAGATAATTGTCTTTCATTTTTTCTAGACTAAATACAACTTCCAAGTGTCTTCAACAGTGCTTATTTAAAAATATCAAATATACAATCATATTAAACAAAGAACTATTTAATAGATAAATAAATCTTCATAAATATTGGTGTTGCAGCTGTATATAACCTCTGAAATCAGAGATCAAGTGTTCTGAACACAGTGCTGTTCTGTAACAGTCCTTTAATCACACCAAAACATAAGAAATGGAAAATGACAAAAAGATAAAAGGAACGGGGTTACAATGGGATGGTTATGGAGAGTGTGATAAGCAAAGATCACAGAGCGCTAGGAGTAAAATTTTGACCTCATTGAAGTCTGTGGAAAAGCTCTCTATTAACTTCTTCAAACTCAGGATTTCCCTCCAGCTGTTTAACCATTACAAAGTGGTTTGTAGTCATCATAGCATGGGTGTAATCATTTTCAAAATAACCTATTCCAGGCTATGCTAACTCTGGATGATTTGATCTGTAGAATTTAAGGGATTTGGTTTTTAATTAAGGTGTAAACTGAGTAGGGAAAAATTCACTAAGTGATGTGTTGTGTTTGCTATTTTTTTACAGAGACCTATGAGGTCAGAGAAAATTAACATGAGCTGAAGAAAAGATTCATGTGTTATTTTCTATTACATCCTTCATAGAGAAAAAAAACCTCTTTCCCTACTCTCTTGCAATAATTGTCTAGCCCTTCCCTTTTCACTGATACTGGTACTAGATGTCCTGGTTTCCAGACAGTCCTGACGAGGAGCCTGACCCATGGGGCTGCAGTACCTCATTTGCAGCCTATGAGCTCAGGTTTCTTTATTCTGAAACGTAATAGAGAGTGGTTTGTGTGCATCGTGACCTTTCTTACATATGAGGTCATGTCACATTTCAGTCCACATCGAGGTTTTCTTCCCATTAAAATCAAGGCATAAGAAAAAAAAGGCTGGCTTGCGCTCAAGTGGTGCCAATGTCACCTCCATGCAGTGCCATCACATGGTTCAGACACGCTCTATTTTAACCATAAAAAGATCCTGTTTTGGTGAGGGCCTAAACTTAACCTCCTGTGGACCAAGGCACAGTCCTTTCCATTTTGTTACACAGAAAATAAACTGTTTATGTGAACCGCCACACTGAAACAGATATATTAGAAATACTTATTCTTAAGCCATTCTCCTAAGAAAATTAGAACCATTTCTCTTTCTGTCCCCTCTCTCTAGCAAAAACTTTTGATGTAATTGGGCAGTTCCAAGCAAATTTAACAAAGGAGTAGAGCTCTGAAAGGCATGTTTCTGTGAATTTTGAGAAAAATCAGGAGATGGGCAAGGGATAGAGAATCTATTAATATCTTCCCTAAGGAACAGCTGGGAATTGACCAGCTGTGCTGTTTGCTAGCCAGCTGCAACAGCTGTAGCTCTCAGCCAGATGTAGATTATGCTTTCATTTGCCCAGCTAGCAGCAGACACAAAAAGAAACTGAAGATGTTGTTTGAGGGTTTATAAGCCTTCATACGAAAAGAGCTGGGGTTACTATAATGCATGCCAGAGACATGAAATGGCAAGGAAAGCATTGTGGATTTGGTGCAGCTAGGGAAGACTGAGGAGACTGTAGTAAGTTTTCTTTCAAAGGAACTAACAAAAGACCTGTCAGTAGCAGAGTAAAAAACCTTTAGGGAGACAGGACACAGATCCTCAGGGAACCACGCTTCATTGGTCCTCTGCCCATGGGACAACTGGTTTGAATTATGGTAGCTGCCAGAGCTTGCTTATACTAGATATTGTATAAGCCAACCAAAAAGATACTTTTCCTTCAACCAGACTGTACATGTTGAACTGTCTGAAATGGGACATTAGCAGAAAATTATTTGCAAAAATTGCCTATTTGCTAGCAAATGTCATTGATAGATTTACCAGTGATTATCTCAAATGATAATTTGTCTCAATTATATGGTTTAGCACTCACCACTTACACATGGTTGAAGGGAAGGGAAAGAAATAGTTCACAGTGTTTGTGCCTTTTCATTCCATGTAATTTTTAATCAGTGATTAATTTCAGTGTGATCAGTTGTTACCTGATGGTTCACTTTATATGTGTAAGTCTGGTGAAAGGTCGGTAGCTGATGCCTTAGAGTGACTCTAATGGGTTACAAACTAATGTGAAGATGACAAGGTACTAATGAAGACACAACAAAAGTAAAGACAATGTTTACAAATAATCTTATTGAAACAAAGTGAATCTTTAATGATCGATTTAAAATTAAAGTGCTAAATGGCTGTTCAATAGTGCTGAAACATTCAAGTAACTTTGTAGACTAATAAAATGCAATTTTTAGAATATCATATTGATTTTATGATAAAAAAGTACTTAATATGTTGGGCAATTTATATGACAGTAAAATAATGCTTAAATTGGAAATCTATTAGATGCTAGTGAAACAAATCCAGGTCTTTTTGGTTATCACTGTTACTATCTACACTGGCTAAAAAGTTATTTCAGAAACATACTGTGTATGTGCTTTTTTGATTTCCCTATCTATGGAAGGAACTATGACTGTTGAAACTGTTAATTTCAGAGGGTATTTAACAATGTTTCTATTACATCATCCAATTATTTTAAGACTTAATAAAAAGTGAGCTTCTGCCTTTGTCCATTTAGAAAAAAAAATGTTTAGTAGAAACATTTGCAAAACAAAGTGTAGCAGCCAGTTCCTTTGTACAACAGAACACACATCTATCACAAGGCATATTAAGCTACTGCCACAAGGTGTTCAGAGTATATATATTTTATTTAGTGCAGACTATTTAACTTCTAAGGATGACTTCCCATGAGGCTTTTGTATGAGCTTTTCAACAGAGAGTGACATTTTATGCACATCTAAATCTTTTAATTACCAAATGTCATTTTATTCAACATAATGCTAAATTTGTTTCAGGTAAGTTAAAATCTTGTGCAAAGGTAAGGGTTGTTTCAACATATGTAACAAAATTTAGCTTCAAGAATAATGAACACATTGTTTTCAAGACAACTTTCCAACTTGCAGAACAGTTTGAAAAAAATATTTCAAAAATAGTTGTAGTCTTAAAAATTATGAACATAAGGCAACAAAAGGAAAAAGAACGTACAAATATACAAAGAAATGAATGTAAACGTAATGTAAAATATTCAGGATAATATAATGATCCTTGTAGAAATTTATTTCTATGGATATATTAAAGGAATTCATAAGTAAACTTCATGCCTCTCTTATGCATATACAAGAATGTAAACAAATTAAAATATGTAGGAGGCATTTTGAACTAAACTGAAACACAGTGGGAAATTAAACTGAGGCTGTTTAAAACAAATCAAGATAAAACAGAAGGCAGTGTAGCCTTTTAAGTAAAAAGAAATGTAGAAGGAAAAAGAATACAAATAAACAACAAGTCTCAAAAGATGGATAATTAAATGTATGATGCTTCAGAACTCATATCTGTAAGAAAATTGGGCCTTTAGGAGTGGAGTTCTGCAAAGTGTATAGTGTGACACTTCTGATATACAAAGAAGTGAGCAATCCTTTATCAGGTTTAGTATTTCAGTGGTAGGATAAGATTCTCTACTAGATGCTGTCCTTGTTAAACCAGATCAAAGGGCCAGAGCTGTCTAAAGGGGTCTGAAAATCCCAGGTCCAAGCTGACTCTCAGTGCCTGTAAATGTTTTCCACAGCTCTCTTCTCAAATGCAGGTGTTGGAAGTTTGTCCAGAATGAGCTGAGAGCTTTCAGAGAAGACAATCAAGCAGAGCAAGAAAGATACTCTCCTCGGTAGCGTGCTTCCTTCTTGGTCACAGTAGCAAAGTGCACGTTTATGTTGCTAAATGAATGACAGCAGGGAGCAAGCAGAGAGCTTATACCCTAACTGTTTTGGAGTACTCCACAGAAATGCCTCTAAGACAAGTCAGCTTTAAAGGGACTAGTCTTAAGAACCAGGGACATAAAGCTGTGCCATTTTTCTCCAAGGCCAGGGATCACTTTCTCTTTCTGCCTTATTTAGCAGTAGAGGCATTTGATGATAGAAGCATGCCTGGATTCACAGTTTTATGCACTGCACTATGAGTTGTTGCCTGAGCTCACTCGACGCGTACTAACTAACCCATATGTGCAAATGTCCCAAGTGATGAAAGAAAAAATGTTGAGCTGAGTCTAAAAATCCTATAGCAGAGCCTACCTTAGAAATTGATTACACGCATATGGAAGTCAGCAGTAAAACTTTTCAACTGTGTACAGAGTAAAAATATATTAGATGGTTTTGTAGGAGGAAAAACAGAGAATCCTTGTTATCTGCAGAACAGGATCATTATGCAGCAACATGAGCATAAGCAGCAGCTGCATGCTCTTTAAAAAGTATTAAAAACAGGAAGGAATATACTGCAGCACTAACACAGGAACAAGTGAGTGCAAACTGAAAATGAACCCCAGGCAAAAGCTAGATGTCACATGTCTGTGGCTGAACCCTCAGGACAGCTAAGGACTGAAGATACTTGGTCAAAATGGCTCTTTCTCTGAGACATTCACTGTCAAGGTGAAGATGACACCGAGGCAAGACTCTGCCTACTGTTGCCAAATCTATAAGTAAGTAGTGAGTAGTCACTGAATTTATCACTGAAAAGGGACTTGCTAAACAAGCAACGTGACCAAACAGTATTGCTGCCCAAGGATACTACTGACACTCGGACACAAGCTGGGAATCCAGGGAATTTAAGGAACCTGCCTAGGAAAAAGAGACTGGCAAAATAGTAAATACCACACACACGCCACAAATATTTTTTTTTTTTTATAAATTGAAAAGCTGAATTGCAGAATGAATACATAAATTACAATGTAGTTTAGAGAAAACATAGTTGGGTTTATATATATTATATATATATAACATAAAATACATATATTATAAAACTTACAAAATCTGTGATTACAGCAACAGTTTAACAGAAAACAAACACAAGTTTTTCATACTCAAATCCTTATATTTTATAATGAGAACCATATAAATATGACCAAAATATTAGGGATGAAATTTTGACTATTTTCTCTAAATTCAAAGACTATATTCCAGTGACGTTCTCAGGACATCTACAGATGGGAACTTTGGCATACATACAAGTTCTTCAACAGGGGAACAGTATCTTATAGTAAACCTTTCAATTATTATCTTATTGCTAATATAAAATTGTATTAGTCTATATAAAATAATTTGATATTATTAATATGCAGTTACTCTAATTTGTGTATGGCACACATATATTTCTCAGTCGTGTTATTCTATTAAAGAATTAAGCTGTATGATGTATAATTGAGCTGGTCTGTTGACCTCTGTCTGGCTCATTTCTCATTTGTGACTCTCCTAACATGTCCCAGTTACTTAACCGTAACTAAAGTCAATCTGTTCTTATTTTTTCTATCATTTTTATTATGCCTCGATAAGCTGCTATCTGTATTGATGTAAAGTTATTTTTAAGGTTACCTTACTGTTCTAAGACCTACCTGATGAGCTACAGCTAGACGATAGATCTTTAGGGCATCAGGGATCTTGGTCCATCTTAGGACAGCAACTGGAAACAAGCAGCAGTACGAAAGGAGAATTCCTCCATGTTCTGACACTTTCCCATTCCCAATACATATTGCAGCCTTGCAGCAAAAGTTGTACCAAAGATGCTGAAAGATGTGTAATTCCCTGGCATCTGGCTGAAGACAATATCTAATAAATACATGTTGGGATCAAGCATTCATGGGCAGCCATGGAGGAGAAAAGAATCAAATGAAATCTTGAAGGAATAAGAATGGTTGCAGTGTTGGCAGAACAGATATTCTTCTAGCGAACAAGAAATTACAAGGCTGCTGTTCAAAGTCAGGATACATAAAGATAATGCCAAAGTCTCTTTTCAAAGAAATGGGCGGGCAACATTTTTGCAGACAGAACTCCAGTACAGAGCCAGGCAGGGGAAATTGGCCTCTTCAAAGGACTGGCAAGAGTCAGTTTCCTTTAGCCATTAGTTTGCTAGTCAGGAGAGGGGACAAATAATGAGACTTCTAACAACTTATGTTAGAAGCATTTCCTCACCTCCCTTTTCCTCCCCACAGTCACTGCTTCTCCCCTGAATGCAACTGTATGATCAAAGAAAGCATCACAAGTGACCTTATCCTCCACATCCAGGGATGAGTGCAAGATCCCTGGTAGCACTGGCACACACAATGCGACAGGCTGTGACGTAGCGGCCAGTCATAAACTCAGAACATAGTCCTTGTTTAAAGGCTATGGGAAGAAGCACAAAATTGGGCAGTTTAGCAGCTAACTGCTGGGGCTGAGGCTGAAATCACAGTATCTCCTCCCACATGAAAGGACAAAACAGTCTGCACCACACTCCCACTCAACACTAGCTCCAGAGATGATGCCAGAAGAAAACCAATTATCAGAGACACATGCTGGTTAAAGATAGTGAACTGCAAGGCATGAGACTGCAGATGAGGCTGTGTAGGGAAATGTAATCATCATCTATTTATTTATAAAACCTGGCTCAGTGATTTTGCTCAATATATGCTCGATCATTGAGTAGCATAGCACAAAAATCAGTCACAACCAAAGGGTGCAGTGCTGCAGTGCAATGTAAGTGAAACCAGTGCCTGCAACCGCATCGCTTCATGTTAACAGTAAGAGTCCTGGCTGTAATGTTGTAAATCAAATGTTGTTGAAGCACTGTAATATATCACGTTCAAGCAGCATAACAAAATAAAATAATAATAATAAAAAAAAAAAACCACCAGCATTTGTTCTGTGGAAAGAAAGGAATTCCTAGTTTTCAAATAATGTCATGGTTTAGCTACTTGGTGTGTGGGTTAAGGGAGAAAGGGGCAAGTGTATACCACAACAGGTAGGTGAGAACACTACCAGTTATCAGCCTTGATCACAGAAGAGTAACAGTGCACTCCCAGCACCGTAGTGACAACGTGGTGGATGCAAAGTCTTTACCAGATGAGTGCCAACATATACCACAGGATGTGTCACAACAATTAGGGTCCAGTGGTAGAAACGGAAAACAACAAATATCAAGCACAACAGTACAAGATACATAGTAATTTAGGGTTACAATGCAGACAGTGGATTAACTGAGCTTTTACTTCTTCCCATCATATTTTTTCCATAAGTACAAATTGAAAAAATTGTGGACATCTCAAATAATAGGGGGAAAGCTATGCTGCTGTATAACACTTCCCCATCTGCTTCTTTCTGTAAGTCTACATCCAGTCCTGCTGTACCTGTTAGCTGAGGAATAACTTCTTATGCATGATCCACATGCTAACTTTGGGGAACCAACCAAATACTCACCACCACAACTCCCCCCTGCACTTAACACATATTTCGTGGTAATGGATGGCAGAAGTTCTTTTAATGATCATAAAGTTGAAAATGGGAGTGTTCAGTCATTTCACTCAACACAAAGCATGACAACAGGGCAAAATGAAAGCATGCTAATCCAGCTAGCCTCATGGGTAACACCAATAAAGTTGAACAGTACAAGCACTATAACATACTGGCAAAGTGGATACCCTCCAGGATCCCAATGTGCAGACTGTGATTCTACGTTTTTTGTAAAACCCCTGAGAGATGACTTTGTTGTTACTCTTATCCATTCTGTATTAATTAAAATATCGCAAGTGTGCTACCACATGCTTTACAAACCCCTTCTGGCAGCTGTGTTGGCAAATCTTTAAAGACATGGAAAATAGTGTCTTGCTCCAAGTTACATGCTGTGGGAAGAAACAGCCAGAATAGCATTATGAAGCACAGAAATGAAACCATCCATGTGGGGGTTAAGTGTCAAATCCCCAAAGGTATGCTGTGCCTTACAGTAGAAATAAAACTTCTTCTGTCCCAAAAAGGTTATGATCCAATGTATAAATGAGTTCTGGGACAAGACAAATAAAAATTAAAAAATAAAAAGAGCAAGAGTACATCATATGAGATATCTATATCTCTATAGAAATTGTTAGATATGTGTATAAGTATATATGTAAAATTTAATTTCATTTATCATCATCCTCCCTGCTTCCCTCACTACTTCTATTATTTATTTATCTCCTGCAGACCTTGGCATTCTGGAAAAATAAATTTTTGGAAATTATTTATATGTGCTGTCCAGGTTTTGTCTATTTATATATAAATAGATAGACACTATGTATATATGTCTTATGAGCTTGCATATAGAACTGGGTGAAAAAGTGGGATGAACTTATTTTAGGGACAATTGATAGGTATGAACTTATATAGAAATGGCAGGGCCATGTGAGCACTTCAGTATCTGATTTATTTAGTGTTAGAAATATGAACAGAAAGGTCAGAGGGAAGAAAATAGATAAAGATAAGTAAAATAAGCCCTTAGATTGTGCAGGAAAGAATGGTAGAACTGAGGAGGGAAAATGGGAAGTTTCAGAGATTAAACTGATGTATTCACTAGAATTACATAACGATCTGTGCCTAAAGTGTGTCTCTATCAATATTTTCAATTAAGGCACTTTATTTGTTGCAATAAAGAGAACATCTTTCTACCATATATTCTGGAAATTCTTCTAAGTCTTAGAACTGAAATTAAAGGTCTTTCATCAACATTATATGGTGTCTTGCTATAATTAAAGCTGTAAAGAATAATTATATGAAAGCTTTGGACATAGAAACAAATAGAGTAAGATGTTAATGGATAATAAGCAGAAATACATTGTATGCTTAGTCATTACCAGTCAGGGGAAAAAAACAACAACCAAACCTTAATCTCGACTGTTTGTTTAGAAATACTATTGAAAACACTTTTTCTGCCTTTGTAAGCAAAGGACTCAAGAAAAAAGAGCAAAAGTGCTTTCATTTGTCTGGATCCAACAGTGCAGACAAGTCACAGTATAAAAATGCCTCTTGCTACCAGCTGCATGGAAATGCTGTGTCATCTCAGATTCATTCATCCTTGATTATACTAGTTAAGTGCTGAAAACTCATTGGATTTCAATAACAACTAATGAAATCAAATTCCTTCACCTCATCTGATAATGTAGACCTTCAGCTCCAGCAATTTCAGTCTGCTCTCAACTGAATCAATAACCTCAAGTTTTAATCACCTTTGCTATTTGGAATGATCAGAAAAGAGATATATATTTTAAGCCATGGGCCACTTAAACATAGGGACTGGAGATTTCACTCATCCTCTCAGTCTGAAGGAAAAAAGTAAAAGTAAAGGCCATTTGAGAGGTCCTGTATTTTATGTTGGATAAATCAGGCTGGCTTCTTAATTAGAAAGGAGAAGAAAGAAAAGACTTTCTAAATTCTGAAGTAGGAACCTGCCTACTGTTGCTAAGATTTTAATTGCCAATGACTGGTGCTTTCTACTGATCCTATTACCTGATTAATGGTTATTATTATTATTTGTTACTTGCAAAGTGCCTGAGGTGGTGAAGGTACTTCAAAGAGAAGATAAATGATGCGGTCCCTTCCCCAAGGAGCCTACAGTCTTACAATATGAAAGATGACACAATAAGTGAGAGCAATAAAGAGCAGCGGCAATAGAGTGAGAATAATTACATGGTTACTTAGGTTCATTTTATACACAACTTGATGGTACTGCTGTTTGCTTGATTTGCTTCTGGGTTTGGGGGTTTTTTTTGTTTGGTTTTTTTTTGGTTTTTTTTTTTTTTTTTTGAGCAGGAAGGAGGATACGGGTATAAGAACAGAGAGGAAATAAAATGGAAAAGCAAAGCAAGGACTTATACCTCTGTGTATGTGTGCGTGTAGAGGGTGAGGGGTACGGTAAAACAGAAATGTAAATTATAAATTACACCAACAGCAGCTAAAAAGTGAGAAGGAAAACAGGTAAGAATGAAGACTGAAATAAAAAAGACCAAAAAAAATAATGGGATGGAGTTTTTTGTCTTCTCAGAGTATCTCCAATGAATGATCACATCACATGGACAAACGAATTCAACAGAAAGTCAGGATGGAGTCCTGCCTCGGCTCTGGAAAACAGGCTTTGGGATAAAACGGAAGGCTGACATAACATGCATCAGTGGATTAAGGGCTGACATAACATGCAAGTAATAGTTCCTCTAGAGAACAGCAGTGAGAGAGCACCAGAATTCATAACTTTCTACTTATCATTCTTTCCTCTACTTGTGAAACTTCAGTGTGCCCTTAGTTACTGTAGGAAGGTGGCTTATCCAGGTGGACATTGTATCCACCCTATTATACTTGCCAACTTTCAAATTAATTTCTTCCATTAATTTCTTCAGTCAGTTTTGACTTCTTGCCTCCTGTGGCAATGAATTTCATACCTTATACTTGTGTTGCAAAGAAAATGTAATTTGTTTTTAAATGTGGCTGATCTGATAAGTTCAGTGAGTCCATCATAGTGTTTTGCTTTGAAAAAAGAGAGAAATCCTTCCTAATTCTTCTTTTTCACATTCCTTCACCATGTTCTGGGAAGTCTCCCCAACTACCATCTAAAGAGTCTTTCTCTTGCCTTGCCCTGCCTCTCCTTCCTTTACCATCCTGTCCCATCCCATCCCATCTCATCTCCTTCCACTGTATAGGGAATCATCTATGTTCCCTTCCATAGGGACAGAGGGAGACAGGCACCTCCAGAAACTGACTCTGTCTGACTAACTACCCTGAAGGTTCAGCTGTGATGCTCACACTAGGCATCTAATGTGATTTGGAATGCCTCAGTGGATTCCACATAGCTGCCGCTCCACGTCTTGTGTCAGACGCCCTAGGGTTTCCTTCAACAGCACTACTCGTGTGTGGGTTAGGAGTAGCGCTCCTGAAGGCTTTGGGTTTAATAGCTCTCTAGGATCCATCCACTGTACTGATTAAATCTCCATAGATCTCCATGGCAACTTAGGCAACTTTCTTTATGTACATAAAATTACATATAAACATCTAAATATAGGTGTTCTGAACTTGAACACTATCCTGCTAGGTTCATTTACTGCCTAAATTTAGGTCTCCAAAGTGTAGCACAGAATCCCACATTATATACCTTACTTTTAGATGGCAAATGCAGTAAAATAAATCTCAGCCTTCTATACTAGCTCTCAATATTACTAATTATTGCATATATTTTATGTTTGTAATTAAATTACATTATGAAATAAAAAGGTATTAAAATGTAAATTGAAAATCCTGCTTTTTAATAAATACGTTCAACATTTGCTAACTAGTATTTTAACTCAGGGTAACAAAAAAACTTCAGCAATACATGTGAAATTAGCTTTTCATTATAAAAGAGAGTAATCATGTTTTTTAATTAGGGATGGGACTGAATCATAAAGCTTCACTTTCACTTTTCTTTCAGATGTGAATGCTCCCAAAATTTGATAACATTGTGGGGTTTTTCTAGTGTGTAGCCAATTTTCCATCATTTTCCCTACTTAAGACCTTTCCTTATGAGGCATTAACATTTGAAAGATTATTTTTTCACATTGTCTCTGTAGACACAGATTTGTCCTTGCTGAAATATTTCACAAAACAATAGTTTCCTTAATACAATATCAGAGACTTTAACAGGATTGGATCTCTTGGACTATCAAGTCAAGTGCCTGTTTTGCCTATAGCCTCATACTGTAAGCCATTTCATAAAATAATGAAGTTTCATATTAGTGTTTGTTCTTATCCAACTCTTCATTTAAAAAGTTACATACTTAAATATTCTAAATGTTAGAAATACTCTTCTAATCTCCATCTTAAAAATATACATTATCAATTTATGATTCTACATGCTAGTATTGCTTTTTGTCTTAAATAGCTTTTCCTTTTTTTCTTGTGTACCTTTAGACTGATACTTTGTGACACATTTTTCAGTTAGAGTTCACTTTTTCTTATCATGGAAAACCTGTTTGGAGCATTTCAGATGAAATCTCATCTGTGTATTTAAGAAGCTCAGTATATTGCTCTGTTTCTACTGCCTCATTCAATACATCATAAGATTTCATTTGCCATTTTCATTGTCAGATCTTATGGCACATCGTAGTCAACCAAGGTAGTATTCCTCTGACTGGAACAACATTACTTTTTCTATTTTTTTTATTTTTTTTTTTCCTACAGCCTAGGTAGAAGTTTATTCTTCCTTCACAGAGGCAAGCACGTCTCAGGGCACAATTCATCTCATCCCAAGGCAGATGTCTAAAGCTGTTTGCAGTACTCACTTCCTAAAAGCGTCTGTTTCTCTTTGCTGACAGCGAAAGGAGTTTGGATTGATCAACTCTTTTATAAACATGTAAAATGTAGCCATCTAACACTGGTTGAGCTAAATTCCACTCTGTAGTAAAGAGATAGGTAACTTAAGTCTATTTCTCCTCTTTTTCATTTCCAATTGAAAATCTTAAAATTTATAGTGAACTCTAATTTTCAGACCATTCTGAGTTTAATCTGATTTACTCCTTGAGTTAATTCAGATTTTTCTGGTGTATTTTATTTGTCCTTGGTTTTCACAATGGTCTCCAAACTTGAAATTTTCAACTGATGCAATTCAGTAACAATAAAAAATACAAAACATAAAATAATTAAATAATAAACGTTAAATAATAGCTGTCCATCATCTTCTTGTTCTTCAAGAATTCCAAAGTTTGTCTCATTCAGTTCTGATAGTTTCCTCTTTGTCATTACAAACTGACAACATTTCAAACAATTCTTTATATAACCTATTATCCTAGTACAAATCTTCATTTTCTTTGCCTTGGCTGAAAATTTCCGTCTGGTTCTGTTTCTACTTATTGAAGTCCAGATAGATGAAACTTAATACAATTCTCTTGTCTAGAAAATAATTTATCAAAGAGAATGAGTTATCTTATTGTATTCCTTTAACATTTTTCAACAAACTTTAGCAAATCCATGCTGTATTCAATCCCATTATGAGTTTCCTTTTTATTTCTAATATTATAGAAGAAGCATAGTTTTGGTAAGATCCCTAATAAGCTAAAGTGAAACTAGGCAATATGACAATTTTATAAGCAGAGATACATATATTTTCTTTAATTTTCCAAATTCCCTTTGGAGCTTAACACTTTGCCCTGACTTGATATTTCCAGTATCAGCTAGAAATATAATAATATTTTTGGGTATCAAAGAACAAGGTAAATCATCTTTCAATTTTTCATATTTTTCTTTATGGTGATATTCTCCTATTAGCTTTGATATTTTTCTATCCTTTCTATTATTTTTGACCCTGCATTAGTTCATGGATTAATCTGTGTCATCACTACATGATTTATCTTCTACTTTCATGACTATGCACCTGCTGAAAACTTAAACAATACCTTTATCTCTAATCCTTTTTCACTTTGCAGCTGCTTTCTCTATAGCCTTCTATAATTTCACAACATCTAGACTTCAGAATGTACAGGTTCTCATATGAATGTTATGCTCAACTCTCGTGGCTGTCCATTTGTTTCAAAATCAATTGAAATGTTTCTTCTTTTCAGTTGTGTATGTGTAAATCCTAACAGATTACAATTTATTGTCACATGTTCCCTCATTTATTCTTCAGGATTTCTTCACATATTTAATACTATTAATTAATTTTAGCATTATTTTATTCCATAAAATAACTTAATCTTGAACTAAAAATACTACATAGTCAAATGCTGTTCTGACTTTGATCAGCAAACAGTAGCTGTAACTTTTCCCACCACCCAGGATTTTAATGACAAGTTAAATTTTGAAGTCCAGGTTCAGATCAGAGGAATCCACATGTCATTCACTCTTAGCTGCTACCGTGATGGCTGCCAGAGACTCCTTTGATGTGTCAGTTGTTAGCTCTCATACTTTCAGACTATTACATTCAGTAAGATTTGAAATTATTTCCTATAGTGTCTGTACTCCTTATCCACCTTTTTTCTTTTCAGTAGATTATAAATGATAAAAATAAGTGGTTTAGACATTACATATCCAGTCTTATATGTATTAGGATTTCTATACCAGAAAAGCTTTTTAATAATTGTGTCAAGGTCCTATTTGGCTGACTACTGTATTAACACAGTCTCATTGGGTGTCATTCATCTACCCTGTATTAGTAATCCACAACATGTCTAGACACCACCGAAGATGAGGCACATGCATTTAGTCAATAGTCTAGTGCCAGATACCTGATTCTCTTATCTATCTCCACTGGAGATTGAAAGAACCTTTTATGGAGGAACACACACTTTGATTAGTATGTGCAGAAAGAAACTAGTTAATAACAAGCAGACCTGGAAGAGGCTATAAAATGTTCTCCTTCATGCAAAAAACAGATGAGGCTAATGTCTGAACTATGTCCTGGCTACTATCACAGGTATGGGGCAAATGCTGAAGAGAGATATCCTTGCACCACGGAACTCCAGAGCCGCCCATCTCAGTCTTGACAGTTCAGTGGTAGGGTTCCCATCACTGGAGGTTTTAAAGATGCAGCTGGATAGGGTGGCAGAGGACAAATTCATTTAGGCTGTCTTTTCCACAAAAGGTTGGACAAGGTGATCTTTCAGGAACCATTCCAATCAGAGCTGTTCTATGATAATATGGTTTGATAATATAATTTAATAATATCACCAGGGTGTTTTTCAAAGAGCTAATTGCAAGCATATAATCTGAATCAGAAAACAATTTACCTAAACTTCATTCAGTAAAGCCCCAGAAAATGAGATCTACCCAAAATCCATGTAACAGAGTGATCCTGAAAAGTGATATACATTGACATGTAGAAGCTGACAGGAAAATTATTTTGGACTTCTCGTTTGAGAAGGGACTTGAACAAAAACAAAACATCAACAACAAAAAGAACAAAAAAACCCAAAACAACAACAAAAAAAATTCCTATTGTTCTGATTACTTCTCTTGACAGTAGGAGAACATGAGATGCTCTGCATTCCTTAGACCACATTGTTTTTGTCCAAACCAACCAGTCATAGCAGTTATGGTTGGCCTTGCTGTTACCTGGATTGTGAGGCGGATTATCACATGCAGAGAGAGTTTGATAGAGGTTTTACTTCTTAATGAGGAAAACAGCCACCAGGGATGAATTGGATGCTAAGGACAGATTAGAGATCCTGTGCACAGACCCCAGGATCTTGTCTCCAAATTTGGCCTGCAAAGTAAAACAATCAGTCCAGATGGTCAACATTTTTATGACATAGGTCCACGACTGTGAGGAATATGCTGTGGTATATTTTGGAGATTCTGAAGGATGTGCTTATATGACCTACAGCATTTTGGAAACATCAAAACATTAGAAGAATGTATGAAAACTCCAATTTCTGGTGACTTGGTATGTGGGCAAGATAGTGAACTAACACCACCATGTGCCAAGGGTGTTGATGAATTCCATCAATATTTTCAAGGCTGAGGAATATCTGATAGTAATGAAGAAACATCCCTGTGTATTGCAAGAAAGCAACTTTGGGGATCATACACACCTCCAGACATATGCTGAGGACTGAGTCCAGGACAGAGGACATCACAAAGCTGGAACATTGTCTGAAACTCCCAGTTCAGACCACACTGATAAAGCTGTGGAAGGCAGGCACAAATAGGAAGTTCAGTTGTTTAACATCTTGGCTATGTCCTCTTGAACTTATTCCTGTAGTTTCTAACATGATTCAATTGTAAGCCCCCAGTGAGTATCAGCAGAAGTCTGGTAAATATGGAGGCCAGCAAGAGGAAATGAAGAGAATGACTTAGCTACCTAAAAAGCCCTGGATGCCCACCTAAGGACAGGTGAATTGTATTAATTTTTTTCTACATTCTACATTTATCTAGTGGATCTCTTAAGGTTGGCCTTTATCTCACATAATTCTATTTGAAAGGATAAAAATACTCAAAAATTACAAGAAACATGATCAGCAGGGGGAAACATGTAATTAGTCTGGCCGAAATATTTTTGTAATTTTTGAAATACAATGAAATGTTCTATATGTTTGGGTTTTGGCCTAGATTTAAAGTAGCAGAACAGCTCAACTCATTGTCATTCTGCCATTCTATCATTCTCATGATTATTCAAAAAACTTCCAAACATGTATTTTGTTGGTGGTTTAGACTTCTGTCTGTTGCTACTCATTAAAGTTAGTTTCTCCATATCAAAAGGCAGTTTATGAGACATTGTTACTGCAGAATTTATCAACCTTTCTCTATCCCACTGAGACTGGTTTTGTACAGTCAGTGGCTTCAACATGATCAGTTAAAAAATCCCAACACCCTGTGGCATTTTAGTTAATTTCTCTATTAGGGAAATTACTTTTTTTCCAGTCCCTAATGATGGGTTGACATTCAGTTATGATGTGACTACTTGCAACATGAGAATTATTAAAGAGCATTTCATAGCAGTTTCTTGATATAATTTTGTTGGTGTTTAATTATTCCAAAGTTAATGATAAAATAAAGTTTGGATATTTAAGATTCTTTTTGAATTTCTAAAGATTTTACATAATCTATAATGTTAATTAACATATTTTTACTATGTATGTTTTTGCATCTGACAATTCAAGCCTGAAAATGTCTAGAATGGTTTTGGCATCTAAATCCTTCTTTTCTCCTAGAAAATCTTCCTTAGTAATGCTCATGCTATGTATTGTTTGCAAATTACCACCAAATAGCATTTTCATCTGGTGTTCAATACTTCTGCAACACAATGGCTGCATGTTAATAGCAGGCTGTGGTTGCCAACGGCAACAACACTACTTCAGCATTGAAAAGCAAGTACCATATTGTGCGAGCAGGCAGACATATCCCAGTATGCTGGGTCTCCACCATAAATTTCCCAGCTGCAGCAGCTGAATAAACAACACCTTTCTTGTCAGGTGCCATAAGCAGGCAGGAGTCGAACGGATCACATGTAAAACTGACATGTCATGGGCTGAGCTCCTTGGACCCAAGCAGGGGGCTGAGAAGGGGCCATCAAAACAGCCCATCTCAGAGTGAGCTGCAGCAGCACACTGAGCACAGCACCTGAAATTGTTTGGGTGGTGTAAGAAAGAGGTTCATTCAGTTAATTTTGCAAACGAACAAACAAATGAACAAAACCTTGTCGAATCACTAGTTGTCTGAAGTCCATGTAATTTCAATCATCTCTCCTTTGCTAGGAAACCACAGCAGCTTTGAGGTCTGGTTTTGTGCTGCAGTGCAAATGCACAATTGGATTTAAACTGCTGAGACTGAATGTTGTTTAATGAAGACATAAGAAAAGATTTCAGTTCAGAGTGTATTCTATTAAATGTTTAGCTTCACTCTGTGATATGGTGATATGGTTTATTTATTTATTTAGCTATGTTTGCAAGGAAATGAACTCAACTTGGAATGCAACCATCAGAGTTGAAGGAGGTGACTGATGTCATTGTGAGGCCACTCTCAATTATCTTTGAAAGGCTGTGGTGACTGGATGCAGTTCCTAAGGACTGGAAGAAAGCAATTGTCACTCCTATTGTCCTATAAAGGGCAAAGAGGATCTGGGGAGCTACAAGCGAGTCAGTGTCACCTAAGTCCTTGGGTAGGTGATAGAGCAAATAATCCTGGAAAACATTTCTAGATACACATTTGACACAATGGTAATTGAAAACCACCAACATGTCTTTACAAAGGGGCAGTCATGCCTAAGCAGCCTGATAGCCTTCCATGATGAAATTACTAGCTCAGTGGATCTGAGGAGAGCAGTGGATTTTTTACCTTTTTGTTTGTTTGTTTTTGGTGGGTTTTTTTTTTCCTGTTGTTGTTTTTTGGTTGTTTTTGTTTTTGTTTTTTTTAATATGGACTTTTGTAAGGTTTTTGACACTATAGTAAGGCTTTCGTATCACTACAGATGGACTGATGAAGTATGGGCTAGATAACGGGACAGGAAGATGGACTGAAACTACCTGAACTGCCAGGCTTAAAGGGTGGCGATCAGTGGCACAAAGTCCAGCTGAAAACCCGTTACTACTGGACTACCTCAGAGTCAATACTGGGTTCAATATTGTTTAACCTCTTCGTTAATGACCCGGATTCTGTGACAGAACACACAGCCTCAGCAAATTTTCAGATGATACAAAGCTAGGAGGAGTGGTTGATGCACCAGATGGGTGTGCTGCCATTCAGGGGGACCTCAGTGAGTGGGAGAAGTGGGCCAACAGGAATCTCATGGACTTCAGCAAAGGGAAATCCTAAGTCTGGCACCTGGGGGAGAAATAACTCATGTGCCACTACAGACTTGTACCTTACTGGCTAGAAAGCAACTTCACAGAAAATGACTTAGGAGCCCTGGTCTACAAGATGACAATGGGACAGCAATTTATCCTTGCAGCTAAGAAGGCTGACAGCCTCCATGGTTTCATTAGGAGGAGAGTTGAGAGTTGCCATCCAGTGGAGGGAGGTAGTCCTTACTCTCTGTTCACACTCACATTCACATCTGGAGTGCTGTTTCCAGGTCAGGGCACCCCAGTACAAAAGAGACAAGATCATACTGGAACAAGTCCAGCAAAAGGCCAGAAAAATTAAAAAGGGATTAGAATTTCAATGGATTGGTAACTATTGGGCTGGATTTAACAATTGGATTTTTTGACTGAATTTTTTACTTATAAATTTCCAAGTTAGCAGACAACTTCTTTTTGTGTTTCTGAGATGTGGGAACATTTCAGTCTGGAAACTGAACTTTGGTAGAGAACACCATAATACGCTTATGTGTACTACAGTGAAATACAGAGCTTGATCAGTTCTTGGTTGGTTATCATTTTGCTTTTCTTTTTGTTGTTCCATTGGGTTTACATTTTCTTTCATTGTTGGTTGAGTTAACATTCATGAATTTTTCTTTCAGATGATCACCAATCCATAAACCAGATGCACTATAATAAATGCAGTTATGTGTAGTCTGGATCCAAGAGGCCTTAAGATGCCCATGAAAAATTGCTCTCAATAAGAATTTTAGAACATTTCTGAAAGACAGATGTAGAGCTTTAGTATGTTGCTGAATGAAATATTGGTAGTTCTAAGGGAGAAAGAATAGATGAGAAGTTGTTGAATAGTTAATAGATGTTTATATACCTGCCTGTGGTTCTATTCTATATACTATTTAGCCTGTCTGAACTTTCTAGCCTGTATTCTAGTACAGTGCCTTTTGTCTCCTCCCTTTTCCTTAACTAACTCGTTGACACATCAAACCATTGCTGGAATTTGTGAAAATGTGATCTTTCAAGTAGAAATTATGTCACCTGGAATGAAGCACTGTATGACACTGTTGACTACATGCAATGTATGAGTACAACTAGAAAAGAAAACAAATAGCACATCTTTCTTACTTTATTTATATTTGCCTCTCACACCATCCTCACAGGTAGCAACAATCTAGGAATGAAAAATGAAAATGAATTTAAGTTATATATATGTATATATATATATATGCACACTTCTTTCTGTTTCATAACAGTTTTGTTCCCATAAAAATTCAAAATAAATCAATGTAAAATCCTAACTATAGAAGTTACTTAATTTGAAGAATGAAGCCAGCCTAATTGTGCATTCCCCATTATTCCAGAGTCTAATTTTCCCATCAAAATCATGTTCCATCATGTAGTGGAGAATACAAGTCACCACACCTATTGTGACAATGTCCTCCAGACCAATCTACATGAGTTGAACATGCTGGTGTTAATGTCGCAGCGGGTCCAGTGGTTTAAGTGGCTCACTAAGGTGCAGTTAATAGGGAAATGTTTCTAGGTCCAAGCCTGAGAAGGTCTCTTAGCCAGGGAAAGGTAAACAAAGGGTACTCAGGTGGCTTACACTGTTTCACAAACCACAACAAGGCTGCAATAAGATTACATTGATGGGATAGATATAGAATATATTTATATTTTGTGTGTGTTACCCATGAAAATTTACATTCAAACACCATTACTTCTATATGTTGTTGTGGAAAGTTCTACATAGGTAAGAATATATAACTTGAAAAAACATTGTGTTTCAAAGAACAGATTTTTTTTTCATAATGTGAAGGTACTGTACTTTTTCCTTCTTCAAATATTTCAAATGCTCGTATTTTATTTTTTAGAAAATATTTAAATTAACTGAATTCATCCAAATTGGTAAATCTTTAGTATTTCTGGAAAAACAAACTTTTATGCTCTGAACAGCAAATCTCATGTCAGCTGTTTATTTCTTAAATTTACAAAGTGATTTCATAAACTATAGTCCCATTTTACTATGCTTTATGAAAGACAAAACTTGAGACCAGACAGGTTTTTTCCATCTGGCATTCCAATGTTATGAAAATAAATTTGCCTGTCTGAATATGCCAGGATTAATGGAGATCAATATAGAATGACTCTGTTCTATATTACTTTTACTAGCATCTAAAAAGTGCAGGTTAACATAGAAAACATTTGAAACATTAGCAGCATGAAGAACTTGACTGCAGGTGATAATGCTATAAACCTTTGTACAGGGTGCACTAGAGGTGCCTAAGCTGTGTCTTGCATTTATTCAGAGGCATAAGATTTGGCACAGAAATCAAGTTTTTACAGTTTAACTGAATGAGAAGGAAGTGAGATCTGCTTTAAGGAAAAATAAAAATCTCTATAGCACGATTAAAATCTGGATTTTTTAAAAAATGTAAATTGAGAACGAGATTATTTTATTCTTTTGTTTGTTTCATTCATAGCAAGACAGAAAAAAATAAGTTACATCTGTGCACTTACTTCTGAGTATGTGTTGGTTGCATCATGGCAGACATTTAGAAATCTTGTGATCTGTTGTGAGCTTTGAGTACAGATCAGCTGATCACTCAATAAAGCTGCTGCATAACATTCATAGTGATTTATTATTTTTTTTTTACAATAAACTCTTACCATATTTTCTGAGGTACATTTCAATGTTTTGGCCAATTTCTCATAATAGAAACAGTTCTTTGCTAATAATTCTGACAAAACTACTTATCCACATTATATGCAGGCCCAGAGACCACATCCTAAACTCTTCAATTTCCTTCTAATCAGCAACATATGATCCATGCCCATTAATTACTACAAAGAAACCTAACCTTTTCACCTCTTAGGCATATGCTGAGACATATATTTTTTCATGAAGAAACATGTCATTCTTAGCCTTTATATACAGAAAAATAGTTCTTCCACAATGTACTACTTTTTTAGTCACTTTATGAAATGTCTGCTTCACTGTCATTTTGTGGAACAGGTAAAAATGTTGGTCATTTATTGAAATGATTGATGATACAAGCATTCCATTTCATCATCTGATTTTTCCTTTTGGTCATCACAAGAAATGTCTGAATATTTCTAAAATTACATAAAATGTAATTTTTTTGTTTTGTTTTTACTGTTCTGATCCCGTTGTGCAACCTCTTGTACCAATGTTGTGAAATGTGAGAAAATTGGGGAAAAAAACAGCATCACCAGGAACTTCATGCTGAACTTAATTACTGCTCTTAAGTGGATCTTGACAACAGTTATTCTTTATCAAAGCACCTTCAAAATAGCAGTGGTGTCCTAATATAACCTCGGTCAATAGTCAAAGTTTCAGTTTTTAACTTTTTGAATATTTGGGTTTTTTAACTGTCCCTATCCTATTCCTTATATAAAACCAGAACTCAATGTAGTATAGATGGATGCATAGTATTAGTCTCATCTTTCTCTGGGTCATGGAAGATCCAAACACTTTCAAAACTAGAGGCAATTGAAACATATCTATAGGATTACAAAGGATATGGATCTAGTGGACAGGCAATAATACATTAGAACAATCCCTGGATTTATTTTTTTATATATACACTTTTGTTTATCCAATTCATTGAGCATGTGCATTTAATTCATATAAAATGATATTGTCTATCATTTATATAAAATAATTTGTTTAAAATGATATTATGTGATGTATCTATCTAACTATCTTTCTATCACTGAAATTCAACCATACGTTTTCCTAGAGGACAAAAACTTTGCTGTTATTTGCTACTAATCTGGGGCGAAAAAAAAAAGTCTTAAAAAAAACCCACAACTCTTAACATTTTCAGGAGAGATGACAGAATCACTGAGATCAGTGAGTTGACACTATAGCCTTGAAAGGGAAGTACAATGAATTTTAAAAACTAATATTTAATGTTAAACCAATAGATTCCTTTTTCTTAGAATGAAACAGCAACAAAATAAAGAGCATCTAGAGAGGTTGCCCTTAGCTGAATATTTGCTTGAGTGGTTACTTGGAATACTGTTACATTTGGGAAACATTTTTTTTTCAAGGAATATCTTGAGGGATCTAAAGTAGAAAAGGAAAAGATGGACTACTCAGTAGAGTCTATAATTAATCTTTAGTGTTCGTCTTTCAGACTGCACTCATTATACATCATTGAGTTTGTATGTGTCATCTTGAAAAATCAGGTAGCATAAAGTAGGCACTCAAAAAATGATTGTTATGTCATGAATCACTTTATACAGACAGACCATGAATGCATTTAGGCTCATAATTAGAAGGATGCTTTTAACATTAAACTAGGAAGGCTCTGGAGCTCCCTTACAGTTAGAGTGCTCAGAGCAAGAAACTTAGAAAGATTTTATCATTAATACGAGCACAATTGTTACATGAGTTTAAAAGGCCACTACCTGCCATAGTATAAAGGAAGGCACATACAATGTACTTAGGAACATTTTTGCCAATGATTTAATAGCATATAAATATCAGGCATGGCAATGTATGCTAATTTGATTCCCAGTTCATCTTTATTCCTCATGTATACACTTCTAAATATCTAATAGATGATTAGTCTTTGTATTGGGTTTGGATGGGAAGGTTTTGGTAGTAAGGGAGCTGCAGGGGTGACTTCTGTGAGATGTCAGAAGCTGCCACCATGCTGGATAAAGCTAATGCCAACCGGCTCCAAGACTGACCCTCCACTGGCCAACGCCAAACCCATCAGTCATGGTGGTAGCACCTCTGTGATAACATAGTTAGAAGGTGTAAAAACTGCTGTGCAACACCAGCTGTGAGAGAGGAGTGAGAATATGTGTGAGGAACAGCCCTGCAGACACCCAGGTCAGTGAAGAAGGAGGGGCAGGATGTGCTCCAGGTGCTGGAGGAGAGATCCCCTGGCAGCCATGGTGAAGACCGTGGTGAGGCAGTGCTGTCCCCCTCCAGTCCACAGAGGTCCATGGTAGAACACCCCATGCTGGAGCAGGTGGACATGCCCTGAAGGAAGTTGTGATCACATGGCGATCCCACACCAGAACAGGCTCCTGTTCTATGATTCAACCTATACAGCTAAATAAAAGAGGACCAGTGTGAGTACAAGTGGTGCTCTAATCGTTCAGTGCCTCACTGTAAGTTAATTAATCACCTCAGGTTTTGATGGCTCCAGAGAGTTGTCTTAAGCATATCCACCAAAGGGAATGTGATCTAAGCAAGGATGTGAATTGTTCTGTGCTCCTGGGTTTTGAAGCAAGGTATTGCCCCTGCATCTCTTTTAATAATGTAGGCATAGCCAGCAATTATTTACAGCATTGGTATGTACTAAGATACTTCTATACTGTGTATTATACTCAGTTACTATGAGATATAAAGTTTCTTATCCTGTTGATTACAAATGAAGTTGTTGATATGGTACCATATGATGCAATTTATGGGTTCCTACTTAGCATGAACAAATAGAAAATCAAAGCATTGAAGAGTTAGGAAATGACAAAATTAAGTTTGCTTCCATGGGTTGGAAATATTAGAAGCTAGGCAAGATAGCTTACTATTTCCAAATAGTCACTCTATTTTTAAGATTTTTAGCAAAGACTGATGGAATGTTTGTTTGATATTTCTGCTTTTACAGAATATTTTATGTATAAAGTCCAAATCAATCACTTATACAAACTTTTCACAAATGCTTTTTAATTTCTTAATGAATGCCTGACCTCACTATGGCAAGTACTCACAAAAGGGTGTGTACAGAGAAGAACATAGAGATCAATGTACAGAACAGCACAATTATGTGCTTTTAGAGCAAAGCTGTAAAATATTGTCCATCTCATTTTTAAGTCATTCTGAACTGAATTAATTTTTTTTTTTAGTTTTGTTTCACTATCTGAATATACCCCCCAAAATACTCCTTATAGGTTGAAGAAATGAAGGATATAGAAATATATGAATGCTTAACACTTGTGCTGTCTGCTGCTTCTCTTTAGTTGTTTATAAGCCAACACCTGGTCTGAATACCCTGCAAGCTGAGTAGTTTGTCGATTTTTTTAGTATGTACTATCCTATTGTCTGTTACTCTCTTTTCCTTCTCTTCCTTCAATGAAAAGATACAGAATAACTATTTTATACGCCATTTGATTCTCTGTTTGCAAATGAAAATGTATATTTCATTGAGTATCCAGCCAGTTTGATTTAATTTCATCATTTTTCTGTTTGAGGGCTTGAGCTCGACGTGTAGTAATTGGACCTAAGTCTTGCTGTTGTCAATTAAGGCCTGGTAGGGCTGTTATTCACATTACTGTACTCCAACTAACAGTTTTATCAATTTTGAGATCAATTTGTGATGATGTTTCTCAAGTTTAGGTATAGTGTTTGTGCCTGTCTACTCATACTTTAGGCTTTGCAAATGTATTAAATTTTCTATGACACCAGAAATAGAACGCCTCAGTTACTTCAGAGTTGTGGGAAAGTTTATCCAACTCTCTGTATTTGAGTGAGCTCTTCTTTCCATTTATCTCTATCTTGACAGCTAAAATTCTGTATACATGTCCTTTCTTTTTTTTTTTTTTTTTTTCTTTCTTTGGTTTGGTCTATTTATCATAATCCTTCACAGAAAAAGAAGCAAATTATAGGTTCAGGTTTTGAGGTTTAATTTATTTAAACACAATAAATTTATGTTTAATCTCATTCCAGTTTTCACAACAGATTGTATCCACTTCTGCTTTTCTTCCTTTTTATTTTATGAATGAAGAAAACCAGCTGTTTCTTTTAATTTAATTAGCAATGTTTAGTACTGGAATTTTGGCCTTTCTGAATACATTCCTCTACTTTTTGATCTGACTTCACCTTCATGAAGTCTGGCTTTGCAAGCAAGTGAGAGTACTTTCTATCTTTGGCTACTTCTTAAAATTCTTTGCATCTCTTGGATGAATCATTGTAAATTTGGGAGAGACATAAAAGCTATGAAATTCCCACAAGTTTCAAGAAAGACAGCTACATAGAAAAGGAATGAACATTACTGCCCCACATCAGGTAACGTTGTGACATAACCCCACAATTTATTCCAGTTCTGACTACTAAGGAATACGTACGTATAATTACAGTCAAAACCACAAACCAAAGCTTGTTTACTTGTACTTCTACTGTGATTCTTTTCTACTGTCCAACCTCTTGTTTGAAGTGTTTGTTCAGAAAATGGTGCTAAAGCCTTGCCTTTTAAGCCTTTCTTAGTCAGGGTTAAAAAACACCAGACAATATTTGTCATATTTTAGTTGAAAACATTCCAAGCTTTTTCTATGAATCCTTTCAATCTCAGTCTTGTTGGCTTGACAAATTACTTCCTTTGCTTTCCAAAGTGTGCACTTTGTCAACTAGATATGTGTTTATTCCTCATTTTAATTAAAACTGGTGAACCTTGATTACTGGCATCTGTTTGTTTTATACTATGCCTTCACCACTTTGAAAAACTGAAATAGTTTCAAGATTATTTCAAGACTAAAATAATATGATTTAATTAATTAACAATATAATTTAGTTACTGAAATAATATAATTCCTCATTGGTTAGGTGATTATCTGGTGGAGAACCAGTGCAGCTATCACATCCAGGACATAAGCTGCTGTATTTGGGTTCTCCCATTTTTAATAATTTCTTCTCAGAATTTAATAACCATGCAAACATCTCTACATAAAAAGACCTGCACCTGAAAAGACCATATGTTCCAGCCAGTTAATCTCTCCCTGAACAACAGTCAATGAAAACATGGCTTATGCTATGGGCCATATGCAACTGAATTGAGTTCTTGATCTGCCATTGGTAGCTGTTCTGCTCTGACTTGGTACTCTACCTTCTCAAGTCTCCGGTGTGTCACATTTGTTCACTTCAAGAAGCTCATCATGAAGAGTTCCTCCATAGTGGATTTGGTGCTTATACCCTTCCAGAGGTAAATTTTGCCTACTTGTCCAGTTATTCAGCATCTAGCTACCATTTTGAAGATATTTTGCATTACTTTCACATTTCCATCTGAACTGCATCATCATTTCTAGTTGTATTTGTAGTCTTCCCATAAACTTCAAAAAGCAGCAATTCATATGAAACCAGCTTCTTTCAAAAACTTAGCTGAGAGTAGCATACACCCACAGGTTCTGTATTCTGTCTTCTTTTCTGCTTCTTCTGTTCTGGAGAACAAATAACCTTGAAATCTTCTAAATTTTTCCCTCTTCTCCTTCTGTGTTACTAACATTATAGTATGCTGGTTTCCTAGATTTTAAACCTTCCGCCGCTCCCCTCCCCCTGCCCCCAACCAACCAACCAAATGAATAACAAAGGAATAGATGGAGAAGTCCTTCAAACTTACATTTCTCAGAGTGACAGAGTATTGCCAAGTTATGAGCAAATGAATGCACAGTATTATGTGCAACTATGCAACTTTCTGCCTTTTAACCTTTTTAGGTAACTGTATATTATTCATTTTGTTTCATTTCACTTGCTTTATACATTAAAAAAAAAGAAGAAGAAAGCTTCAGAAAGTGATCTAGTTTACCCTTTTAGAAAATATAATTCTTAAACTTGTTCATTAAAAAAAATAAATTTCAACTTAATAAAATATATAAATTATATAACACATAATGTGAATTCTACTTATATGTAACCTATTTTGCATACACAAAATACGCATATAAGAACTGTAAATATGAAATATATTTGTGAATGATATCACAAGAAGTGAGAGGCTATTTAACTTATTTTAGTCTGATCAAAAATAGATACTTTGTACTGTGCTGTAAATATTGATGTTTTATATACGTGTTTGTATTCTGCCATTATTTGGAATAGATCTTGCATAGTTAATTTTTCATTTATCTTATGAAAAAAAATATTCCCAATGTTTAATAAAAGTTTATCTTTTGGATTATTATGTTGAGCACATTACAGCCATTTAAATTTTTTAGTATCCAATATGTACAGAAATGAAACCCCAGCCCAGCCTGTCTACCTCCTTAGTAAGGCATGCCAATAATTGCTAGTGACCATGTATACCTCTAAGTAATTTGCCTTTCTAAGACTATTGAACATTTGTAATTGATACCCTTTTCTTTGTTTCATCTTTTGCTTTCAACACACCACAAGCTGAAGTCAACTGCTATCACACTCCAAAAAAAGGCAGCCAGTTACAAACCATTTTCCTGTCTTTCTATTAAAATGGGTTGGCAAGCCTTCATGAGGTCATCTGCAGAACAGCAATGCCACAATTTCTTAAAAGCAGTGACTACCCAGTATTTCACAATTCCTTTATAAGCACACGATTAGAAGGTTCATTTCAACATCCTCAGAAGGAAACAGCTGCCATAAAGCAAACAGCATACAGATACTTGCACAAAGCAACTTGCTTGCAATGGTACCAGGTTCAGGCATACACAGTGGTTCATGCAGACTACAGAATACTGCCATGCAAAACCTGTTTTACTTTTATACTTTTTTGACTGCTATTTGTGGTCTGCAACTCTGTTTCTTTCTCAGGGAAAAAAAAAAAAAAAAAGTATTTAAAGGTTTTCTGTTAGTAAAGACCTCAAGGAAGATATCAAATGTTTCTATTTAGAAAAGTATTTCTGCAAAATATCATCACTTTAATAAGATTTTTAGCAATTATCTTCTTTTCACTGTTTCTTGTTTGGTTGGTTGGTTGGTTGTGGTTTTTTTGAACCAAAGCCTCTACATTTGCTTAGGCTTGAAGTCCTCATTAGTCTTGGGTAAATACTTAAAGAATTGTGTTGTTTTTAGGCAAGAGTGTGTTAGAAGCTGTTGAGTAAGCCAATCATAAAATTATTTTTAAGGAGCTATGATCATGAATACAGTAGTAACAGGCTGGGGATAATAAAATTATCATAAGGTGGAATTCATTATTCCTTTTAAAAAAGTTGTGTCTGTTCAAAAGATAATTGAGTGCTTAGCTGAACTTCCTTTGTACATCAAGGTTAGCTTCAACCTGAAAACGTGTTTCCTAAAGGAAGAATTTTGAATTTGTAGAGGAAAAAAAATATCTAAAGACAGAAGAGTAGAATTCAGAAATTATGGCCTCTAAATTTTAGTTTGTAGGCCTCAGGCTGCCTTTTCTCATAGAGTTTGAACTGCATCTCTAAACAAATATCGGTGTCATCTCTTAGTGACAACAGCAATGTATCATGGGATATTTGGATAGCTGCACAAGATAAAAACCAGCTTGGTTGAGGATCCTAATCGGTGGAAGAGACTGGAGGTATGATCTCCACTTCTGTTTTTCCAGACAACCATATTTTCCCTTTTAGATGTTTGTTTCTTCTATATAAACAGGAATTATCCTAGAGAATATAGGCATTTTGAATAGCAATATTCTGTTGAAAATAATTCTTTCTAGGATCCATTAATCTGAGGATCTAATCCTCAAGGACAGGGTGTTTTGCAGTAGAATGTAAAGAAGAGTGTTTGTGAAATTACATTACAAAATGCATTTTATGCAAGAAAAGCACTAGTTTCCTGTAGGCCTCAGATGTTTCTTAAAGTACACAGGTCTCTGAGGTACTTAACTGAAAAGGAATTCTCTAACATTCTTTTCAGAAGCTGCATAAGATTAGTAGCCTGTATACTTGCCAGGGGTTTATGCAAATACAAACAGCAAATTTGCCTATTTATAAATGCATATTAGGTCTTGTGTTGTACATTATAACTAAAACTAGTCAGAATTATTTCCCCCATTAAAATCTCAAATTTATGAGGACACAAAAAACTCATATCCAAAATAACTTCAGTTCTGAAGTGCAGTTGTTGTGCTTCATAGAAATGGTATTTCAAAGAGATATATCCTTCTTTTTAAAAACAAACAAAACCCCAACAACATTATACCTGACAAAACAGAACATTGTTAATGTGATTAAAAACAAACAACTCAAACCTACCCATTGCTTCAGTTTAACCTAAACATATCCTGACCCCACATAAGTTTATGGAAAGTGCCATGGAACTTAGGTGAATTGTAAATAGAAAAATCTGTTTGTTCTTTAGTTAGAATTTCAGAGTAGCATGTATCAGGACTCGACTATGTGCACGTACAGTGCACCTCAATCATTAATTGTCTACACGGTCCAGCAACTCCCCAGCCACTCGTTTACACAGAAAACATAACTATCTTGAGATAACACCTTTAGATAAATGACTTGAAACAAGGTGTTTCACTGAACCTTCACAATTAAACATTTCACTATTACAGGAACCTTCTGTGTGGGAAATTTGGACAGTTCTTTTAACTCTCTGTTGCACATTTCTATGCTTACATTTGTGGATTAACATCCTGGGCAAAGCATCCCAAAGGCTTACCTCATTGATTCCTGTTGCAGAGTTGATCGAAATGCACATAGATATGATTTTTGCAAATGGTCAACAGAAATTGTAGAAAAGGCCACTTAGGATGTCAGCAAAATATTAAAGAGACATTCCATCTGTAAATCAGATATAAAACCAGCAGAATAATAGCAGTAAATGATGCATGTGTTGGGATGGTCATCTGAAACCATGGACACTGTGATTATAGGAACTGAGTAAAACTGTGGTTTGAGAGAGTTTCTCCTAATTCAGCTAAATACACCACTGCAAGGACCCTTGAAACTAATCCAGCTGCTACCAGCTAGTGAATGACCACCTTGTTTAGGACATTTGATTTCCTTCTTGAGCATTACCCTATGCCAAAATACATTGGGGAGAGGAGGAGGGGTGTGTGTCTTTCCCTTTTCAAGAAACTTTCTGTCCTGAGTATCTGTACAGTAACTTTAAAATTTACATTTAGAAACACTTTGCAGTCTTCATTCTCATGGAAAAAAGTAGTTTGAGGGTAAGCTTGGTTTGCAGGGTTAGCACAATAAAACCATAGTTTAACATCAGCACACTGGTTGCAATTCTTGTGTCCTTCAGATGTATTGTGTAATATCTGTGCAATTTTGCAGATATGAAGCAGCAGAAAAAACATCACAGTGATATGTATGACATGTGCTAGAAGCTGTCATTAGCTTTGATTGCTTGTCTTTCAGTTTTTGTCCATCCTGACCATACATGTCCTCATTTTATCCCAGTTAATCTGTATTCTTCTACTAATTTCCACAGTCTTTCCTTAAAACCATTTCTCAGAAGCCCTACTTATTAGCTTTACCTCATGTAACCTCTCATTTAGGCTTCCTGACATCTCTATCTTCATTTTTTTTTTTTTTCCAAAAAAAAAAGATGGTTTCTCTGCCAAAAGTTTGGCTTACCATTCGTACCCACACATAAAGACTTTGAGACACAGAAGATTCTGGTCCTCCTTTCTCTCCTGAATGGCTTCAGGTTCCTCCTTCACCTTCAGGTTTAAATTATTGATCATCCTTAGCTGATTAATATGAATAATGAGATAAAAATTATTTGTCTTGAGACTGAGATGACATTCAGCCTAAGCTACGTGACGCAGGGCAATTACATCGAGTTACATGTGGTAGTTTATAGGCCAGACTACTTGGATTGTTTTCATTTAGTGAGAAGAGGAAGAAAGATAAAAGAAATAGCGTTGTCTACCCCCACAATTTTTGAAATTGCACAGCTGTGAGAGGAGATAAATAAACTTTTTCCTTTTCTTCCATTAATATTAATGGAGGAGGGACATTGTTATCAAAACCTTATGATCATTTAGTTTTCAATACAGTTAAATTCCAAGTTAGGACAGGTATAGTATTCCTAAAGGAAAAGTAAATTGTCGCGGTGGTGGTGCTGCTGCTATACTTGGCACCTGTGAGCCTGCATATGGAGAACTGTCCTCAGCACCAGAAAAGGCACCCGTAGACTGGAATGAGTCCCATGGCGGGTGATCAGGATGGGTAATGGGCTGGAGCAGGTGATGCACAAGGACAGGCTAAGAGAACTAGGTTTGATTAGCATAGAGACCAGAAAGCTAAGTGGAGAGGAACATTTATTTTCAGTCTTCAGCCTTCTGGAGGTGGCAGTTTCAGAGAAGATAGTCTTCCCTGAGGTGCATAGTGAAAGGACTAGGCACAACAGTCACAAGTTGCAACAAGGGCAACCCCAACTAAATATAATGGGAAAAGTATTTCCCAGTGAGAGTGATTAAACATGGGAACAAGCTGCCCAAAGAGGCTGTACAATCTCTGAATTTAGAGGTTTTTAAAACATGATTTGACAAGGCCCTGAGCAATGTGACCTAACTATGAGGCTAGTTCTGCTTTGAGCAAGTGATTGGATTACATCACTTCTAAAGGTTGTTCCCAAGCAACATTATTCTGATTCACCAGAAAGAAACAATTCATACTGAAAATTATGAACCACCCATCTAATGTATCCTTTAGTCATGGAGCTAATTGACCAGTCAAGTATGGTTTCAAAAAGCAGTATATGCATCTCCAAAGAAATGAAATTATTAATTTATATTTTGAAGGACAAATTAATTTAATTAGTATATTGATGTTAAAGAAGTGGTAGGATGAAAGGATGAGTGTGGAAGGAGAAAAGTAAATAAGTTTAAGGAGAAAAGATGGATTATCCTGGAAAAAAAAAATTAAAAATGTTAGCTCTGAAAGTAATATATAACAGCAAAAATAGCTCTCTTTTTAATGTAATCTGAGAGGCAAAATACTCAAAAGGAAAACATTCTGGGAAAATATCTGGAAGGAAAATGACCTCTGCTAGTCATCTGACTGCAGGAAGTGAACTTTTCAGATTAAATTAATTACAGTATAAATAGCTCAAGAATATTTTTTTTCTGTTATTTTTTTATACAAAACAAAAAGAGAAAAAAATGCAGTTTCTTTGTTAATTTTGGATGCTGTAAATTAACATTTTTCTTTGCTTTTTACCTCTTTGTCTACCTAAAGATGAAGATTAATTCAAAACAATCAGTTAACCAGATGCCTTTACTCCAAGAATACTGCAAGCCAAGCATTAGAGTGTTAGGACACTTTAGTAAGTGTCAAAAAGCTCCAACATAATATTTATAGTATCTAAAAGAGAATAGTTTACAACTTCCAGTTGCAAGGGCTAGCCTGAGAGCTAGTATCATACTGTACAAGACAGAATCTTCCACTGACTGGTGGCTGACAAGGAGGATTATCTAACATATCTCAAGGAAGAAAAGACCTGAAATTTGAGGGCTTTGAGACACCTGGAACCTGAAAATCCTGGGGGAAAAAAAAAAAAAATTACCAGATTCTGTATGCACAGCCTTGGGCAGATAAACTCCTCACCTGTGTATCATTATTCAGCTATCTGCTCCTTTGCCAAATTAATTTCAAAGCAAATGACTGGAAATACGCATGACACAAGCTGTAGTTTCTTTAAAGTTCATATGAGTATTGCCAGGCTACGGAGCTTAAAATACCATTAACTGCTAAAAGCTATGGCAAAACAGAAGAATATGGAAGTTACAGTCTATACTCAGATGTGATGCTCATTTTAGACATGAGGTGATTTTGGCAGAGCAAACATTAGTATCAAAATTTAATTTGGAAACCATAAAGATTCTTAATATGGAAATGACATCTCCAAAGGCTCTCAGAATATTTATACCTTTATTTCCATGTTGTAGGAAATTACCTAATTTTCAATAGAATTCTTTTAGCATTGTTGTCTTTTACATTTGATGATACATTTTGTTTCATTTGTGGTTTTTTTTCCCTAAATAACTTCTGTGTTAGGTACAGTTGCAATACAAAATCAGGATAATTCCTATAGATCACTCATCCACTCAGAATAAAATATGTAGTGGTTCACCAAACATAGCGTAGAGTTATCAAACTACATAACTGTATTTTGTACATTTGACTGTAAAGAGCTTCATATATGTGTACATACTTGCATACAAGCACACAAATATGCACATATGAAACTGTGTGTATATAAGTATTTGTATTCTTGCTTTAGTTTGCTGTTGTTTTCTCTGGTGTTTGGGGGTGTTTGTTTGTTTGTTTCATTTTTTATTTTCTGCTTCTTGTGGAAAAACAACGTGCTGCCAGTTGCTGGATGGCCTAGGCCTTCTGTGAGATTCTTAGCTGTCAGCTGGAAGTCTATACTATTGAACTGACATTTGATGCCATATACTGTAGCTGTGATCCTTTGTGAGGCTATAAACAGCAGTGGATGAGAATAGTTTTCATACCTGCCTTATTGTTGGTACTTGGCAGAATTACTGTATTTAAAGACAGCTGTACTGGTTACACCATATGTTTTGCAATCATTAGTAAATGAGAGTTATAATGATTACAGAGGAAAGCCTGAAAATCTGAAAAGTGTCATTGTTTCAACTTAAACAACAAAACTAAAAATAACAAGATTGAAAACATCCAACCAAAATATTTTAAAATGTCAAGTCTGTGCCTAACAGAATAAGCTATGATGACAACTGCTATTTATTAATGTTGTAGTACCTTTAAATGTTCCAGTAATAAAATGCTGAGAAAACTGTAAGCCCAATACTAGTTAGAGAAGGCAATCTGTTAATAATGATGCAGAAAATGAAAAACTCTTAAGAATTCTAGTTTTGCATATGATAAAAAACCTATATATCTCTTTCACACAGATGGAAGTAATGAAATATTTCCTTTTCCAAGGGAAATATTAAAAAGCATCTTTGGATAAACAATATTAAGTCAGCAAACGCCCCAAAATTTTCACTTTATCCTCAATTCAGAAGTGGGCTGAGGAGACCATAAGATATTAATTTTAACATTTGAATATGAGAGAAATTCTAGCAGAATGTTAGAGTTGTTCTAGTGTTTAGAAAGAATATGTGAAATGATCAATAAGACTAAGCTGGTTAGCATGACAAAAATTTTAAGCAAGCAATAGATAATCTGAGGTGGTGTTCATATTTGCAAATTTACTAGTGGTTAGAAAGATAATGAATCTGACAATCAATGTGGTTTTATGGGAAAATACCATTACTTTGATTCAAATAGTGAGATGTTTATGAGGAATCTGTCATGCTGCTGTATGATAAAAATGTCATATACGGTATGATAAAATGCATTAATTCTCTTATACATGCTCAATACATATAAAGCCAGTTGAGTCCTGGATATACCCCAGGTTAACCTCATACACTTCAACTAGGCACTTTCAACAAAATCAAAGGGTGTCAAAGTCAAAGTTTTGAGTTATTCTTACAGATTCCTTCCTCTCTCATCATCAGAACCTGGATGATACAGTTTACATCTATGTTAGTGAGCAATGCAGTCCAACGTGAGTGCATTTGTGTAGTGAAAGCATTGGGGCTGAGGACTTCCTGCCCACAGTGTATATGCTGTGGGGGAAAGGATGACTTGATTTCCTCCATGATTAGACAGTTCTGGATAGAAAGCACTTTCAGTTGAGGAAGACAAGACATGGCAGAGACTAGTGGTTGCAAGTTGAAGACAGACAACTTCACAGAGGACAAAAGAAAATTTTAATGCAATTATCACTGAGAGCAAATCAGAAATGGAAATTCTGATTCTCTGAATCCTTGAAGACTTCAAAAAAAACCTGGAAACTTTATGAGTGAAGAATTACACTTTGATACACCAAAGTATGGGTCAAAAACAATTGCATCTAGGTAGAATGTAATTGTCAATGTCATATACAGAGAACTATGCTGGATGGCAAAAAATACTTCTTGATCTGGAGCTTCATGAAGAGATGAAGAAGACCCTAGCTGTTTATAGTTCTTCCACAAAACAGTGATTTGGGAATCTAATAGAAATTTCATTTTGAGATTTATAACAAGATCCAACAAGTGGCAAAGTGGGGAAAAGAAGTAAGGGCAGTAAAACAAGATAAGCTTATTTTGCATATGAGTTGGTTATCGCAGCTCTCCACTTGCATGGCAATGCTAGATTAAATTGTCTTTCTCATACAATAAACTTTACATCTGTTACAGTAAAAACAGTAAAAAAAATGCTACTGTTATATAGATTTTCAAATACTTGTCACTGTTATCCACTGAAAACATGTGAGCTAGTATGATGGTGTAATGGTTTGCTCCTCCAGAAGAGGCTGGCAGAGTCAAAAATAATCTTTTCTGAAGAACAGTATCATTTTTGAAAGACAGCTTAATATTCCGGGGCCTTGACGTTCAATTAACTAAAAAAAAAAAATTATAAAAGATGAAGCTTGCAAATCCACTAATCCTTAATGAGTATTAATCTCTTAACTACTTTAAAATTGAGAAGCTTTATATTAATGGGGAAATCCTGCTTAAGAAATTATGTACTGAGCATGTGCTGTTCAACATTAAAGTACCACTGGCATTAGTTTCAATTAAGAAAATTAATCTGAAATTGGTTAGTGAGCATTCTGACATAGTAGAACTTTGATTGTTTATACCCTATACAGTTCACAAGGCTTTTTTATGTGCAAACATTAGAGATAGATTATATTTCCATTCTTATTTAATACGGATGGATATTTTGGTCAGAGCTGGAAAACTGTTTTTCACCCAATTTTATTTTAGTATGAAAAGAGACATTCTGCTTTTTCTCTTTTTATAAAATTACTGCAATTTTTTTTGACTGAGAAAGAAAAACAATTTTTAGTCTGTTTTAGTATACCCCATTTCTATGCACATGAGAGTAATTATTGTAATTTACTTGAGGATCCACCTTGTTCCATCAAAATGACACAAAATCTTCTTTGCCTGCATGCATTTGTAAAAGTGCATGGCCAGTAGTAAAGCAAGGACAAATAAATAGCAGATGTCTAAGTCTGTTCCAGGATCAATAAATTATGCAAATGGACCATGCCACAGTTTAAACTCTGTAAAGTTTTTCTTGTAGAACAAGAAGCATCAAAGATAATGTCAGAGAGGCATCCTTGTGTGACTTTCAATCTGTTTAGTTTCCATAATAGGATTCCTCATGGAAGCCTGAATAGCAAAAGGTACAGCAGTTAAAACTTAAACCTAAAAAATATATTAACATATATTAACATAAATATGAATAAGTGTATAGAAGAAGTGTGTGTATATATATGTGTGTGTAACGCCATTGATGTCACAATTATAGTTGATAGCATTAAGTAATTACTATGCTTATAGTATATGCTTCCTGGTTAGCCCTTTAAAGTCTTATAGTCTTTAGGAAACTTGTACCAAGTCTGCATATCTTTTTGTCTTTATTGCTGTGTTCCTGAATCAGTAATTCTAAACCCCATGGAAGACTGGAAATGGATGATTTTGAGCTAGTGAGCAGTTTTCGGGGGCATTTGGAGTGAAGAAAGAAGAAGCTAAAGATTAACAGATATTCAAGTTTTCTCATGCTATTGGACTCAATGTCCTGCTTTTGGAAGCTTGTGCTTATGAAGTATATGAGAAAATCAAGACACATTGCTGTGGCTTAGTCACACAGAGAGAAAATTAAAATCAAGATACATAAAGAAATAGGCCCAAAAAGCCTAATGATTGTCAAGATTCTTTTAAAATGTTGCAATGCTATTTTGTAGGAGATTCCAGCCTTAATTCTCTGAAATGAAGATTTTGTTTGTTTCAAAGGCAAAGATTACCTATAAATCAGAGTAAATATTCTGAGCTTCTGTGTGTTCATGTGTCTCAGTATCTAATAAACTAATGAGAAAAAGAAAAGCAAAAATCTATGTTACTATTTGTGCAATTAAATTCACTTGAGCCATCCACTTTGCTAGCAGTTTAAACCTTTATGTATGCTCTTAATATAGATAACTAATATAGATATAACTAATATAACTAATCATAATAATAATATAATTATAATAACTAATATAGATAACTAATGATAACTAATTGAGCATCCCAGTAAGCCTATGATTTCTATTTACTGTGATAACTGACATAACATGACCTCCATGTATTTCAGCCAACATCTTGGGAACAACATTTGTATTGGTTTGTATTCTGTTTTTTCTGATTAATTTGATACCCTTTAGCTGTTAAAACTAGATAATTTGATCTGGAAATGATGTGACACTTCCATTAAGATCTGAACGTTACTCACAAACTGTACAGTAGAACATAAAAAATAGACCTGTCTTGGACAGGTTTGCAGTACATGATGACAGTGGAGAAATGAAACAGGAAATAAACTTGCTGTAATGCAATGAGCATGTAATGAACATAAACCAGCAATGTTATAAAAGTGTTAATAACCATTTATTAAATATGAATGTTTACGATTTCCATCAGAGAAGTCTTTTTCATTTATCACAGTGTACTTTGGTGACAATGAAGGCACAACAATGAAGACAATTTATTTGACTTCATTATCTAAACTACTGTGCTTTAATGCCCCTGCTGTTCTAGCTTTCCTAATGTATCCTTTCAAGAATACCATTATGCACCTGCTATTTTTCAGTGGGTTTGTTGGGGTTTTTTTTTGTTTTAATTTATTATCGGGTTTGTACAGTTGTAAACTATTAGCAATACCCAAGTCCTTTCTTCATTTGCCGCACACATATCCATCTCAATACTTTCATTTATATAGTTTTGTCAGGACAAAGTGAATCTGTCCTTTCTAGATACCTGCTGTTAAGCTTATTATTATATTTATTCATAAGCAAAAATCACACCATATATTTGGATTCAAAGAATGAAAAATGTAGGTTCATGTAAAGTTATAAAATAACCACACAGAAAAATCATAATATTTCTGAGGATATAAGGATTTTCACCTTTTTTTCACCTTTCTTTGTAGTGAGATTCATGAAATAAATGCTTATCCTTTGTTTTATTTGTTGTTACTTATTTTTTTCACAGGCAATTGTTCCCAACAGATCCAACAGGAACAGACAAAATAAAGTGTATTTTAAACTTGACGAATTAAGTATTGTAGAAAGACATAGCTAGAACAGTTTTCCCTTTCATCCCTTAAAAAATTTGGACCTCTTGATGAAAAAAATCAAAACCACAAATGTTTTGTGTGATGTTACCATAAATACCTCTGTGTTGTCACATATTTTATAGGCATCATAGTACTGTTCTTTCATCTTTATATTGCCTCCAGGCACCGTTGTAGGCATCAGCTACTGCCTATGATATGTTGTTGTATTATGGGTGCTTTTTTCTATTTTTTTTTTTATTATTATTATTATTATTATTATTTTTTTTTGGTTAAGAATACCCTTCGGGTACAGGGAACCATAACACTGGGACTATTGACAGGTGTCCATTAGATGGAATGGAAATGGAAACATGAATATTTCAATTAGACAGCAAAAGGCAACAGCTTATCTTTATGATACCTGTGTTCATCTGAAAAAAAAATTATAATGCAGATAACATACTTTTATTCTGGCCAAAAATTATAATTTTTTAGAAAGGGCAGAAATCTCTTATAAGAAAAACCCCAATTTATGCTGATAAGTAATTAAAACAGAACATTTTACCAACCTTACCTATGGTCAGAGCCTGTCATACTGATGCTCCTCTTAGAGAGAGGCTGGTTAAATTGCAAGTCACAGGTACACTTAACAATTAAGTATTTTAAATTAGGACTAGATTTTGTGTTTGTAGGCAGAGTCTTGTCTATAATAATGGCATGGTCTCATGCTGTTTAATAGGATTCCATCAGGTTCAATACTTCAAGAAAACACAGATGTCGAAACAGACCCTCCAAAGAATACACTGAGTGGTTTTGTGTTTAGAGTAATTGTAACTGTTGTGACAGGGACTACAGCAAGCACCTAATATCAGAAAGGTTTAAAAAGAGAGAAGGAAAGTGGGGGGTGGGGAAGGATGATCTAAGAAGGCTTCAGGTGAATGAGGTGCAGAGACCTGCACACAGAAAAAGGAATGATGAGAGTTTTCACACACTGAGAGTGAGGTTCAGACTTGCTCCTGGAAACAGTCCTATTAAGATACTGTTAATCAGGGAAAGAAGAGTGTGTGGAGATTTGGTGAGGAGGAGAATTAGGTAGATACTGTGGGTACAGAAGGAATGAGCTGGCCAAACCCATGTGCAGTGGGTAACGCCATGAGGAAGAAGAGAAAGCTTTCCTCCTTAACCATTCATCTGGCCAGTAGGAGAGTCAGCAGCATGGTGGCAAGCATTGATAGACAGAAATTTGACTTTGTTGTATTTTGAAGTAGAAAGAAGTGTGATGGCACCTTCTGCTGTTTCTGTGCATTTATCCCAAGGAACAAAGCCACCTAACTCAGACCCCACACTTTATTTAGAATCCTATGATTTCCTTACTTTTAACTCAGAAATTTTGGCTCCTGAGAAAGTTTTTCTGCTTGTATGACTGATGTGTGGCTACATATTATACATGTTTAAATTATGCATAAGCATTCAGGGCCTCAATAATGAATCTATATCAACCAATATCACATGACCAGCAGTTTTCAGTATGGGTGTATGTCTTTCAGTGTGCTAAATGAATGTAGAAATGAACATTTCCAATGCAAGGTGAGTGGAATTGTTTTAAATGAGAACATACTTAAAACTTTCCTCAGCTCAAAAAATTAATCTTTCAGTAAAACTCAAAGGGGTGAAATGTGTGATCGTTTTTGCAGAACTCATTATAGTCATACAGTTTTCATAGTGAAGAATTACTATTTCCTGTATGATTTTTTTAATTTATTTTTTTTAATTATTTTATGTGTGCTTACTGTACATTTCCTAGTGTCATTCAGAATTGGAAACAGTGAAAATACACAGTAAATAGTGATCATGATCCCTTAAAGTAATAAAATTTATGAAAGACTAGAGAACCTAACACACAGTTTGATTTACAAATATCTAAGCTCCATTAAAAGTTCAAATTTATGTGTACCTTTTCACAGAATCACATTGAGCCACAGAACGGTCAGGGTTGGAAGGGTCCTCTGGAGATCATCTAGTCCAACCCCCTGATAAAGCAGGTTCACGTACAGCAGGCTGCACAGAGTCACATCCAGGTGGGTTCTGAATGTCTCCAGAGAAGCAGACTCCACAACTTCTCTGGGCAGCCCGTTCCAGTGCTCTGTTGCCCTCAAGGTAAAAAAGTTTTCCCCCTTGTTTAGAAGGAACATCCTGTGTTGCCGTTTGTGCCTGTTGCCCCTTGTCATGTCACTGGACACCACTGAAAAGACCCTGGCCCCCTCCTCTTGACACCTATCTTTAAGATATTTATATGCATTGACAAAATCCCCTCTCAGTATTCTCCAGGCTGAACAGGCCCAGCTCTCTTAGCCTTTCCTCATCAGGGAGATGCTCCAGTCCCCAAATCATCTTTGTAACCCTCGCAGGACCCTCTCCAGTAGTCCCCTGTCTCTCTTGAACTGGGGAGCCCAGAACTGGACACAGCACTCCAGATGCAGCCTCACCAGGGTAGAGTAAAGGGGCACAATAACCTCCCTCGACCTGCTGGCCACGCTTCTCCTAATGCACCCCAGGACCCCACTGGCCTTCTTGGCTACCAGGGCACACTGCTGGCCCATGGGCAACTTGCTGTCCTCCTGAACTGCCCGGTCCTTCTCTGCAGAGCTGCCTTCCAGCAGGTCAGCCCCCAGCCTGTACTGGTGCATGGGGTTATTCCTCCCTGTGTGCAGGACCCTACACTTGCCTTTGTCGAACTTCATGAGGTTCCTCTCCACCCAGCTCTCCTGTCTCATCCTGTCTAGTCTGTCCAGGCCTCACTGAGTGGCAGCACAGCCTTTAAATGCAGCAATATTTCACTCCTCTCTGGGTGATATAAAATTGCACTTGTTCAACTTGTGGTCCATTAGGAACACCAGGGCCTTTTAGGCAAATCTGCTTTCCAGCCAGGTGGCCCCAGCATATATTGGTGCCTGGAATTGTTCTTCCCCAGGTGCAGGACTTTGCACTTCTCATTGAACTTCACGAGGTTCTTCTCAGTCCATTTCTCCAGCCTGTCAAGATCCTTCTGGATGGCAGGATGACCCTCTGGCATATCAGCCACTCCTTCCAGTTTTGTGTCATCAGCAAAACTGATGAGCGTACACTGCCCCATCATCCAGAACATTAACAGAGATTCTAAAAAGGATTGGACCCAGTATTTCACTCTTATTTGTATGAGAAAGACCACCCTGTAGCCAAAGGAGATCTGGGGATCAACAGTAGACTTAGTTCTTCTCTAATGGAATTATTTTATGATTTTTTTCATTATTTCCTCAGGTAGCTGAAAAACTATTTTACCTTCTCATTTTTATTGTAGTTTATGGAAACTATTAACATGCAGAAGTAGTTAAACATCTTTCATTTTTCATTCATCTTTCATAACCAGTGTACACCTTTCAATTGCCTGTTTCCAGTACTGCTGGATATTTTGTCATATTTCCAGTATCTATGTAAGCAGGAATTTGTCTCCTAAAATGTAATTATCTCAGTTGTGTGTCTGTAATCTTATACACTTCTTCATATAGAGTCCATATTTCACCTGGTAAGTGAAAGCTGTTTAAAATCAGTACTGCTTGTGTGTTCAATACTCTTTATGCATATAATTTTATATTCATAATATATTCATAATATTCATAATTAGAAAATAGATATGCTGCTTCCCCTTCCCTGCCTTTGACCTTCATGTATTGATACATTAAATAAAAGTTAGAAATTTTGTTTCATTGTTTTCATATACTGATACAATCAGTCACATAGGAAAGCATGCAATTGATAGTGTGACAATTTACCAATGATATCACTGAGACATTATTTCACCTCCTTTTAAGTACCAAGCTAAGCTTACTTTAGTGTCCCAGCTCCAAACCAGAAAGATCTGCTATTAGAGAAGAAAACCTTCTATGAATCCAGAAGTCAGCTGAGAATCTTACACAAGAGAATATAAATACATTTTTAGGTCTTCTAAATTAATGTCTCGTTTCATAATTCCCATAAATGCATATATTCAAGATGAAGAGTGACTATCAATAACATTTAGGGATCATAAACATAATTTTTTTCTCATCTTCTACCCTTAAAGTTATCTGACCGTTCTAAACCTTCTGACGCTGATACTTCCTTGCCTTCAAAATCTCAAGTTCCTCTCCAATGCTAATAAAAACAAACAAAAATACATGTAGTCATGTGTAGCATTCACCATATCTACATCCTGGTATTTTGAGCCCAGTCAGCTCTGCTTATGCCTATAGACACTTTGAAATTGATGCACCTTGCCTAGAATTTGGACTTCAAAGTGAAATTTGTGCCATAAAAAAACCCTCACTGCTTCAGATTGGGTAAACTTTTAAACTCCTCTCTGAAAGAAAGAAAGAAAGAAAGAAAGAAAGAAAGAAAGAAAGAAAGAAAGAAAGAAAGAAAGAAAGAAAGAAAGAAAGAAAGAAAGAAAGAAAGAAAGAAAGAAAGAAAGAAAGAAAGAAAGAGAGAGAAAGAAAGAAAGAAAGAAAGAAAGAAAGAAAGAAAGAAAGAAAGAAAGAAAGAAAGAAAGAAAGAAAGAAAGAAAGAAAGAAAGAAAGAAAGAAAGAAAGAAAGAAAGAAAGAAAGAAAGAAAGAAAGAAAGAAACAACAACAACAACAAAAACAACAACAAAAAAGCTTTATTTTTGAACTGAGCTTTCTCTTCAAAGTCTGGCTTCAATCCAATTTTAAAGAATCTGTCAGCAAAGTCAGCAAGGTTTGAGCTGGAGGCTTGATTTCTGCAGGCTATTCTGTCCTCAGCTCAACCCACAGAGATTTACTTGAATGTGGCCCCCAAACAGATGCGATCACCCCTACTCTGCCTCAGGAGCAAACTCAGGGAATCCACTGCATAGGGTGAGGAGAAAAGGAAAGAACAGAGCTAAAACTAACGGTTTTGTGGTAAAGGCTTCTGGTGTTCTTTCTGCCTACTCTCACTTCATATTCCTACATCCATGTTAAAAGAGAGGGGTTAAAGAAGAAAAAGAGGGGAAAAAAAAAAAAAAAAAAGGAGAGATCTTTGAAACCTGATATGGGGTCTGTCTTCAAGATAGCTTTGTAAAAGCACCTTGTGATAGCTCCTCGCTCCTGCTACCCCCCACTGCTGAGCGATTCCCAGCTCCTGGAGCTCTGGTCTGAGCACATGAGGAAATCCACTGAAAGAGCTACAGCTAAAGTCTGTGATGAGAAATTGTAAAGCTCTTACTACTTCACCTAAGAAAAAAGCTACAGTACAGGATGTCTGCACCATAAATATTTCAGATGCTTTTGCTCACAGAAGGAAAGTTAAACTAAATGGCTTTTCTGTTGTTGTCAACTTAGTAACCTTTAAGCGTAAGCTTTAAGAAATAGCAGAAATGTTTTAATTCACACCGGTTCAGCTTCTACACCCTGCATAGCTATTATTCCTCTTATGAGTTGAAGTTAAATTGCCTTCTGCTTTAATTTTCTCTGGAAAACCAGACTTTCTTCATGTGACATGATGTCTGATCAGGGAGAAGGAAGGCTGCAATGTGTGAGGGAGGATGTAATGCAACCAGCCCTAGAGGAGAATGGAGGCATGGTGGAGGGCAGGACACTTCCAGGGTACCAAAACGCCTTGGGAAGGTATGTCAACATTGAACTGAACTAGGAAAAATTCTCTTCAGTGTGGTAAATCAAAATCTTCTGGTTTCGGGTGAAAGCAAAGATGACACCAGGGTGGTTTGGTTGTGGGTTTTTTTTTTCCCCCCCCTTCTCCTTATCTGAAGAAAAGATAAATAATTTCAGGGAGTTTCTAAGACAACACTTCTTTTTCAGAAACTGCATTTTCCAACAAATTAAAAAATAGAAAATAAAAGAAACAGCAGCACCATTAAAGTGTAGGAAAATACAGAGTTGTTTGATAATGTTGATATAAAAGTATTCAAGGGCTGTATATAATATCATAAAGTAAAAAAAAAAAAAAACAAAAAACAAAACAAAACAAAAAAAAAAAAAACAACCCAAACCCAAAAAAACTAAACAGCTATATTTTCTGCTTTGCCTTTATGACAGACAGCTGACTTACCAGATATAAGACCTTGTTAAAGCTATGAAGTGTAATTAAAATAGTAGACAGAAGTTTGGACTGAAGTTCAAGCAGCACAGGGTGCAAATGTTCTTTGCTGTGGAGGTAGTGGATTTTAATATTTTGACGTTTGCATGTCAAGACTATATTTAGGGAAAGTCAAGCATTAATAAAAAATAAAAAAATAAAAAATTTAGGCCAGTGCAATAAAGCTGTCTGAAACTCCTTGCAATTTTCAGGGAGCCCCAGCAAAATTTAAAACAGGTATCATTTAAAATTCTTTAGCCGATATTAACTGAATATTCAGATGTTCTGTAATAATAATACAAAAATATTACTTACAGGATAGGTAATAGAAAAATAGATAACCAGTGGTCAGGACTCTAGTTGAAGTGGCCATAGATTTTTCCTGGTCCCAAAAAGGACCAATGAACACTCCTTATTATTTGGGATTTTTTTTTAGTATTATGATGATAAATTTGGGTAATCAATTCAAAACAACAATACTTTAATTCTGTGCTGAAACACCAGATGTGATGTCTCATTTAAAAGTTTATTATTAGTGCCAGTATTTCTCATTTCTATGAAAGAAGATCCACCTTTGACTGCTGTTTTCCCTCTCTCTATTACAGGATGCATAGATGTGTATTTTTTAGAAATCTGCATTCTTTTTTTATTTTAAAATGTAAGGAAAACACATTATGCTCCAAAATGAAAGTACAGAGGAATTCATATTATTTCTTAATGTTTTCTACAAATAAAACCAATAATCTTCCTGTGGTTTTTAATTTTTCTGGGATTATTTCTATGCTGGATATCACAAGTGTCACATAAAAATCCAAAATATTTCTGGCACTTGCCCAGAAGCTTTATGGTTGATACCTTTTCAAGACTCTAATACCCAAGCAGCAATTGAATTCACCTGCTTTCAAACAGCATCTAATTTTAAGTTTTCTTTAGCTTGGTCTGAGATTTCCCAGCATGCCTTAATTGAAGTATGTTCAGAAGGCCTGTTCTGCACTTACCCTCCACTCTAAAGTCAGACTCAGTCTGGACCTGAGAACCTGCTTGCCCAAATTCCATACAAATGCCATGTAAAGAAGCAACCAAAGAAAGGGCTGAATCAGGTAGAAAACGTGAGCCTTTATCCTCAGATGAACCTTGACGGCCTGAGTCTGGAGTGTATGCTCCAAGATTTCTCCTCAGTTTCTGGAATTAATGACAAGAAGCTTAAACTAAGCACCCTGGGGTGCCCTTCTGAGCTGTGCTGGTGATAGAGGTAGTTTCTCAAATTTAAGCAAAGTACACTGGGTACCTAAGTTACAAACACATACTTCCATATTTGATTTTCATAAGTTTTATTTTTGTATATATCTGAAACTTCCTCTAGAAATTAAAGGAAACAAAAATGTTAGCAAATCTCCATAAAAAGTGCTCAACTAATAATAATTCTTGCATGTCTTCAAGTGGTTATGGAGCTTAATACGTTACTGAGTTGAAACATTCGAGAAGGCTGAAAAGTATCACTGGTAACATATAAACCAATCTTGACAAAAAATAAAACTGTGAGAAATTTCATGCTGAATGTTGTGTATTACTTAGTTTTTTACTACAGCACTTGAAGTGTTGTGGGAGCTTCCTACATGTGTAAAAAGGTGAAAAATAGTCTTCAGGATCTAGAATGTAATAAATACACAGAGCTAAACAAGAAATCAGAAAAAATCAATGATTTGTGCAGAAATCTACCTGCTTCCCCGTTAGTTAGCGAGGCAGAGGCATCTTTACTGGGTACTTGAATAGCCACAAGAAAAGTGTCAGAGGGAAAAAGGCAACCAAAATGTGCATTAAGGTAAATTAAATAGGGGTAATCATTCAAAATGTTGGAGTTGTTTGGTTTGGGTTTTTTTCCCTGCAAATTGATTAATTTGAAAAAATAGTTGTGTCTATGACCAAGTCTGGTTCCCCAGATAAGAAACTTGTGCAGTAAATTCTGCCCCAGTGTGCCTGCTTCCTGCTTATACCACAGTGTACAGTTACAAAGGCTCGATGTACACCAGGTTTGATGTGATTGTACTAGGCACCTTGCTTACCTGAGGATGCATCTATGGTTCAAGTGTATAGTGTTGTGAGGCAAACTAGCTATGCTAAAGTAAGTCCTGCTTACACACATAATTCTCCAGCGCTTTTCTTCCTCAGCTCTCTCAAAAAAAACCAATACCTCTGAACTCTCCCGGAGGGTGAATCACTCTGTCTTAATTGAGTTCCTAAATTCATCATGCCGGATATGAAGTGAAGTCTTCCTCTGTAGTATGCAGAAAACAGAATATGACATATAGGAATATTAGATAGCTTTTTAAAGAGAATTAACTACTGTGACGTTGTACAATACCCTGAAATTCAAACAGGACACTTCAGTGTTACAGTTCTTCGTTTTTGTGGTTTGTTGTTTTCTATGAGCCCCAAAGGGTTAATTCAATGAAGTGGGTTTGTATACAGCTATATAACATAACTGTGCTCATAGGGTATAAAATTATTATGTGACAATAAGTGAGCCTTGCACTTTCAAAAAAGAAATAAGGGAGGATGCAATTTTTGAACTCTTTATTCAACATGAAATGCAGTAGTTTCCACCTCTTAATGGTCTATAAGGGTAATGAGAGAGCACAGGCCACTTTTAAAAGCTATTAATCAGCTCCCATTGATTTCAGTGGGAGCTGTATATTTAAATAACTCTAAAACTTTTGTCCAATGTACTTGCATATTTTTTACTTACGAGATTGGTTGCATAACCAGTTACAAACAAACAAAAAAAAAAAAAAAGGAGAAAAAAGGAAAGAACAAGAGGAATGAAGGTTTTGACCCTACTTCAGTAATTTTCTAAATATTTGCATGTCTTTAAACATGCAAACAGTCATATACTGTTGTTAGGACTCTGGGTAAAGCGTAAAGTAACATGTTTATTTAACATTTTGCTATATCAGAATTTCTCTTCTGCTCCTACATATGCAAATAGATCAGTTCTGAATATAATTGTTAATGTTAGGTTTTATCAATATAATAGTATTTCCACAAATATTCTCATATTTTATCAGAACATTTATCCTTTTGCATCAGCAAAAACCAATCAGTGAGAGCTTCATTGATAAATATGAGATTTTGTTTTCGCAAAAAAAAAATAATATATTTTTAAGGATGAAGACGTTGTGGTGCCTTAATAAGTTTATAAAATTTAAAAATATTTTCAGTTGGCTGTCTTTTCAATGTCAGAATTTAGAAATCTAAGGCAGTGAAATGAAAATGACAATAAACAGTTCTTAAGGCTTTCATGTTCCAGTGGGTTTAAATTTTTAGTGTCTCTGTTCTTAGTTCCTTACCTCAGGAGCAGAAGGAGGAAATAGGCAGAAAATCAGAATAATTATGGGGAAATTTTATCTGTGGAGCTACACTAGGACTAAGTGCACTGTAATAATGTCTATACTCTTCCCTTCACACATTTTTTGCCATCCTCAGTGGAAGCTTCCATGCTATTCTCAACTGACAACACTAGCCTTTCAGTTCTCAGCACAACAGCAAAGGCAAAGAGGGATGATACAGCTGAAGAATACGATCATTAATATCCCCATGATTCCATCTTATCTTGTTTCTACTTAAGCTAACAGCAAGGTGCTTAGTATATCACCATACTACTGATACATGAGAATTTGCCAGAAAATTCCATTAAAAAAAAAATTCTCTAAGAATTTTTATAACTAACAGTAAAGGGTACCTCAATGTCTATTTCAAAGCTGATTTGATGAATACAGAAAAGGTCAAACTAAAAATAACTAGACTGAATCAGTTATAAGTGTAGTAACATATGCCTCATTTAATAATGAACTCTAAATTTGCTCTGCAGTTTAAGTAGTATCATGAATGCTAATTCTGACAGTAAAGGGTTATGAACTACCTGTCTGCTCAAGTCTGGCACAAGGTCAGGCAGTTATAGAATTAATGAAAACCCTGATGTACCAAAAGGTGGATGATTGACATGAGTGTGCTAGCTGAAGAAAGTGCTGAGGAACTCAGGTGCATTCAAAATGAGTGTCCTGAAACACAATTTACAACACTTCATTTGTTTAGCCCAAGTGTAGCAAGAAGCCCAAATACTTATTATCTACATCGACAGTGCCAGAATTCAGGGCACATTGCACTCAACTTTTACATGCCAATCGCTAGGGAATTTTTTTTTTTTTTTTGGTGTGGTTTGTGATAATGAACCTACAGCCATTATACTATGAATGTGTGATTATGCTTATAGAGCATAATCTGTTAGAAAAAAACCCACATTTTTTATATAATTCAGAGCTTCCTGAAAAAGATGAAAAATAAATATTGTTAAATCTTTGTAAGGGAAAGAAAGCATAAAGCTGTAAAACACTCAGCTAATAACTTTAAAAAATATTATTTTAAATTGTTGAAAAAACTGTGTTCTTCCATATGCTAGGAAAACCTTTATTCCTTTTATCTCCTCCTGTGCGCTTCTCTTCCAGACATTTGCATATCATATGATTAATTTTCATCCATTTATTTCATTTTTAAACAAATCTGCAGTCCTATGACTACTTAATTCCCAGCTTTCTGTCAGTAATGAGATGTTTTTAGAACATTGAGATACTGGACAACAAAGCATTTTCATCTAATCACATACAATAGGTATCAGAATGGGTAGTGTTAAAATAAAATTACACCGCAACAGATTATTCAGAAATTTTGAAAATATGCAATAGGTTAAACAAACATCTTTTTTTCATAAAGTATGGTGCTTTTCAGAATTTCATTCACCCATGTAAGAATTCAGCCACCCAGAAAATGATTAAAGGATCGATTTTAGCTACAAGAATGACATTAATCTGCATTATCAAGATTCCATGATTTAGAGAGATTCTAATCTAAGTAACTTCCAGGTGCACAGCAGCTCAGAAAATTTCAGTTCAGTTGAGGTAGGGTTCTAATTTTATGTTAAGAGCTATAATAGATAGATGGAAAGAAATTTTTTTCTAGTCCAGTAACATGTGGACCAGATGTTGAGTATGTTGAATAGGCAAAAGATGAGATCCTTTCATACCTAGTAGTAAAAGGGTTTTGTCAAACAGAGAAAGAAGGAAGCTTGAGTCCCATACGATACTCCTCAGCTGTAGACTTCTTGTAATCTTTATGGATGAGGACGTGTCCGTAAACATCTACGCATTACATCAGTCACCTCAGCAAAAGTGTCTACATGTCAACTTCTTTTTTCATTTGGCTACAGGATATCTACCAGATGGCATTTGAACAGTTCTCTTAGGCTAGTCTACAGTGACTCGATGTTAATACTACCATATGTATGCTGCGTGATTACTAGAAATACATTCTTGTAAAACCATTTTGGTAGTTACAGTATATCCCAGGATGCTTTCTATAATAGGCCAAGTTTCTGACTTTAACTCTAGTGCTAATCATTATTTTACCTAAATTTCCCAAGCAGTTATCATCAATTAGCAAGACTTCTAATCTTTTGTTTCAAAAGTATACTTGGCTAAAATAGCTTTTTCCGGAGAGGTGGCTAGGAAAAGACACATACATAAATATTCATACTCCCATACTGTATTCATATATACACACAAGAAACACGGGATCAATCACATTTTCGAGATATTTATTCTATACAGAAAGAATAATTTTTTACACTGAGACACCTACTATGCTAACCATACACTGACACTTGAACAGAGGATCACTTATCCTAAAGGAACTGATTCTTACAGCTTTACCAAACCAGGAAGACTAAGAAGATATTGCTCTTCCAGTCATACAGTAGCTGGATTGAGACATGACTGAAATCTAAAAGAACATCTATTATCTCCATATTTTGTCTCCCATTCCTCCTTACAGCATCCTTCTTACATCTATCTCAACTTATAGAATTTCTACAAAATTTACTCTCAATTGAACACATACTTTTTTTCAGAGCTGCAAAGTCACTGTTTGACAGTCTTCCTTTTTCGAATCCCTGCCAATTCACCCTCTGTTCAGTTCATTAGTGCAATGGCAGAATTTACTCATTGCTTTTCAGCTGTTTTCTTTTATACAAACTTTTTTAAAAGGATCATTGTTCTTATGTTTCTTTGTGTAATGATGTAAAGTGGAGCTGATATCTAATTTAGTTGAAACTGATAGAAAGAGCAAAAGTACAGTTTGTTTGTCAGTAAGAACTATAATTCACTTGTCTTTTGAGATGCTGCGCATAGAATAATGTGTCTTGATTTGAATCCCCCTGTTCAGCAAGTTACCAACGTCTTAAATGGGGTGAGTCACCGAAATAGGTAACTAGACCATAGGATGTACATGGAGAGGCTGAGGGAATTGGGTTTCTGTAGACTCATAAAGTCTGTGAAGGGATGTGATTGCAGCTTTTCTCCTCTACCTAATGAGGATTAGAAAGAAGATGGAAACAGGTTCTTCTCAGAGGGTCACAGAGAAAGAGCAAGAGGCAACAACCACCAGTCACGCCAAAGGAAATTCCAGCTAGCTACAGGCACTTTCTTTGGCACAAAGAGTGGGTAATTCTGGAACAAGTTGATTGGGCAAAGGCTGGACAAAGGTTGAAGTACCCTGATCCCATTTTAAAGCTGACTCTTGAGCAGGAGGTTGGACTAAAACTCCAAAGGTCCCTCATAGCCTCATTAATTCTAGGAAGCCTAATGCCAAATGTGATGGAATTACTGGTCTATAATGCTGGATAAACCATCTATGTGACCCTTTAAATGTGCTAAAGATATAGCTGGAGTTTCAGAAATGAAAACGAAGGTGATAAACAGTAAGATAAAGAAAGTAATAAAGCATTCCTTGTGTTTGTACTGTGCCTCTCTGCAGCCTGTCAGCTACAGTGTAACGTACACATTCTTGTGTTTTTCAAACATGATTTTGTTGCTGCTGCACGTCACTATGGTAAATCTATAATAGCAACCATTTCTGACTGTTAAATAGAATAATTACAAAGCATTTTCACATGACGGTGAGACACAAGGTTCATGTTGGTCACATGCAGTCACAATGACTGAACCAAAAAAACATTTATTACTATTTTAGCACGTGCAAGATTTGCACAAAGCTGCCGAACACAGCAGATTCTCACAGTGATTCATGGCAAAGTCATTTAGCACAGATGTTTCTGTAATTGTGAGGCACTCAGAAAATTCAGTGTTCAGTGGTCCTTGAACACACGTTTCCCATCTATATGGTGTATGTTGAGTAATTAATATGAAAAATTGGACAGAGCTTAGTCTGCATAAAGTATGTCTTCTTGAAGGTTATGAGGAACAGGGAAGAGGATGATGAGATTTTGGTTTGTTTATTTTTATGCTTATATGATTTGTTCTCCTCTAGCTTTCTTCTAGGGTTTTGAGGGGTTTTTTGTTTGCCTGCTTGCTTGATTGATTGATTTTTAGGACAGGGGTTATTTAGCACATGCTGCTTCATTGTGGGCTGAGAGAATGGAAAGAGCTGTGATCAACCATGTTGGAGTTCTGTTTCATTCTGTCATTCAGCAGCTTGAAGATCTGTTCAAAAAAGCAGGGACTGTTTACCAATCCTTTAGAAATTTGTAACAATCTGAATGACAGGCTTTTCTTTCCATTAAAATCTGATAATTTGACTAATTTTCCTTTGAAATCACAACAAAGAATAAGGAATATATGGAATATTTTTGAAGGGGAGGAGGAAGAGAAGAAAGGGTGTACGACAACACATAAAACCTGCAACTTAGAATAGGGATTAATTATATCAAATAAAGAACATGACATATATAGAGAAAAGGTAATATGAGAGAAACCTGAACATCAAATGGGATTCTGAGACAAAATACTTAAATTAGAGTGAAGAGGCTGGTAACAGAAGCCAGTGGTGGAACTTGTTGGAATATTCTACTAGTTACAAGCCAGTAAAACAAGAAAATACAAACCATTGTATAACCAAGTACTAGAAGAAGGAAAGATATGCACAGAATCTCTATTTTAAATCAGTTCATGGTCCCATCTCACCATTATTTTCTGGCCTCCTTGTTCTGCTATGCCTCCAGGTATTGTACCAGGATCCCCTATCAATTAGAAGTAACACCGGTCTCACTCTCTGCAGAAATAGGAGTAGCTATGTGTCATCAAATCCCGTCTCTTTCTTTAAAAAAACACTTTGTCCTATTTTTTTCCTTTCCTTACCCGTCAAACAGTATTTTCTGAGGATATGTCACAGTCTTCAGTCATATACATAGCTGATGTTGAAAAAGGCCACACAAAAGAGAGCTCCTAAAGCTTCCTGTTCTTTTTCTTTTTAGCTGTTAACAATAACGGTCAGAACAGTGATGTTGGAAGTGGAAAACCAGAGATCATTTATCCTTTTGCCTTTCTGGATCTGAACTTTCCATGTGACTAAGAGCAAAGTACTCATTCATGATCCAGAGAAAGCTTATCCTAAATACATATATTGATAAAGTTATATGAAAGGAGGCTATTCCTTCTTCATCAAATATACCGTGGCTTACTGTTAGGTCACAGCTGTCTCAGAGACCATTTACTCCATAATCACTACACATGAAGTGGAACTACTTCAACAATAAAAGTTGAGACTGACCTACTGGAGATGTCCCAGAGACTGTTTTTCAGAGCTCTGCTGTGGGAGATATAGATGTTACATGTGGAGATGCTCTAGCCACCTACTACTAGATAAAGGGTACAGAACTCTCTCTTCCACAGCTTGTCTATTGTGAAATGAAGCATATGTAAGTATCACATTTTAAAAGAGAGTTCAAAGTTGTGAACCCTGCACAGTCTTCCCAGTAGTGCAGACTGTACATGTGTATCTAATTAATCTTTAAACACATATAGCGCAGGAAAGCAGCTCTTAGAGGAGCAGTAAAGACCTTCCTCTTGCTCATATTCATGTTGTTCCCAGGAACTACTTTACAGTAGAAGCATTTCTGCAAGGTACGCTTTGTGGGGTTTGGTTCCCTTGAATCAAAAAGGAAATTTAGGGCAAAAGTCTCTCATGATCTGTGTGAATATTCAGCAATCAGGTATAGTGTAGCCAGGAATCACTGTACAAAGCAAAGAAACACAAATAGTTACCCTAAAAGTAGTGACTGCTATTCTTTTTTGAAAGAGAAAGCTTGGTCACTTCCTTCACAGAAGAGTTCATGGTTGCAAAATCAGGCAGAGTTGAAATACACCAGTTTGTCCAGTAATACCCATCACCTATTGCCAAGAGTAAAATATCCATTGAGTAGTCTTTTCTGAAGCACTTGACCCTCCCAGAGAGTAAAGGATTTTTGCACAGAAAACTCCGTTGACAGAGCCTACCTGCCAAAATCAGGGCACTTTCAGGACTAGACACCTAGCATGTCAGATGCTTTGCACATAACAGAGCATCTGCTGCTATCCTGCAGTCTTTTCAAATGCTACCCAAACTCCCCTTTTGATGGCTTGCATGGGTAAATGGTGTGAGATAAAGGACCATATTCTGTAGTCCACAATAATTTCACACTAGTATAATCCCATTGCTTTGGATAATGTTTCACAGGTACATGACTGTTGCAGTTGAAAAAAATAGTCCAGCCAGTAGCATCAGGGGCTGAATGGCTGAGCTGAGCTAAGTCTGAGCTACCAGATGGGTGGAGTGACCTGATTACCTGCATATAATAGCAAGAGGTTAGAGAGGTCAATCTGACTTCCAGCATGATACATGTTATGTCAGAATGGTTTGTGACAGCTCCCACTGGCTCAAGAATGACTCCTGCTGACTGAGAAATGCTTATGACAGCTCCTACTGACCCAGCCAGTGGGAAACATCTCTTTAACTCAACTGGGATAGATGGTACCGACAAAATACAAGAGGTTCAGGTCAGATCTCAAATACTTTGTTAGTACATTGTGCTCAGAAAATAAAGGCACATAGTCTGGTCCTCCTCCAAGTAGTTAACCCAAAATGGAGTATCACAGCTTGCCTAATATGCTTAATAATGTATTAGTAAAGATCCTAAGTCATTAATCTTCTTTCCACTTTCTCTTTTGCTCAGCTTTTATTGTTTATAATCCTCATTATTCATTATATTTATATATATATTAATATTTTACATCAAATTTATATAAAACATATATTTATATTAATATAATTGAAAAAAGTCTAGAAAAACATTGGTATAGGAAATTTCATAACCATGACTGTTAAAATGCACCTGTGTACAACCAAACCTAACTTAATCAAGATTCTATATGAATAGATTTGAAAATAATGTCATGGTTCTCTTTTGCCTTAAAGAATGTTGGGTCTCTTCCCCATGATCCTTCACAAAAAAAAAACCAACTATACAAAGAAGTAGCCATAACATAAAGAAAAAAGTTCAAGCTGTTCAAGCTGGTTGCCACTGAGACAGAGAGCTGAAAGTGAATGATATGTTGAAACACAAAGCTGCAGGATGAGATCAATATTTCTGCCTTTTAATCTTGTCTTCTCACCTTGTCTGCTTGCATGCTTTTAAAATTTGCTGCTCACAGTGCTGACCAGTAATAATCACCATATTTATATTGGAATTCATCTCCTTTACATCTGTTGGCATATGGCTTTCAAGATGCTCCATCCTTTTTTTGTCAAGAAAGTATAACTTCAGGGTCAATCAGGTTCAATCATTTGTGTTTTACAGCAGCGGAGCTCATTTATGTATATGGAAACAAAAGCCCTAATGAGTTACTGTGAATCATATAATAAAGATCTTTCCTGACTTATGCAAATTTCTCACATAAATTTGATCCAAATAAGACACAAAAAGATCTAAACTATAAACGAAAGTCTTACATTGGTGACGTATACTTGATCTTTGTGTGTGTGTATTAGTAATTCCTTATAGTGTTCTGTGTTAATAATTTGCATTTACTCCTCAAAGTTTTCCCTTTGAAAAGTTTATAGTTGAACAGAGATTAGTATTGAAAGATTTGAAACACTTTTCTGATAGAATGCCTTGCAAGAATAGCTTGTTGAAGTAAAATGCCAGATATATTTGCTCAGCCCTGGTTGTTATGTATAATTGATTATACAAATACAAATTCATCCTACTAGGATCGCTGAACCATAAAAGAGCTGACGTGGAGGCCTGCCTACAGCAGAAACTGAACATATTTTTTTGTCAGAGCCAAAAATATTTTTAATATACTTACTTAAATTTCTGCTTTATCTTGCATGTACTGTCATCTAAGCAGCAAACTATGGCTGGTCATCTATTTTCAGCCAAATCAGAACCTGGAACTGAAATAAATCTATTAATAAGATACCAGCCACATCAGTCTTACCTGCATTGATCTTATGAATCATGGATTGTGTCCTATCAGTCTCAGCTTCTTTCCATTCACTATAAAGTAAGCACAAAGCATCTAGCGCAGAGGCAACTATCTCAGATGTCATCAACTTTTTGCTTCCACAAAAACCTGACCAATTTTCTGCCAATATTTTTAAAGGTGCATGAATTCTGATAATTAAGTTCAGCAGAAGTTTTCTGGGTTGACCATGACTGACAGCTAAGTCCCCACCCAGTCACTCACTGACTCCTCCCAGCAGGATGGAGGAGAAAATTGGAAGGGAAGATGAGAGAAATAAAACCTTGTTCACTGAGACAAAAACAGTTTTATAAGTAAAGGAAAAAAAGAAAAGAAATGGCTAATGCAAAGGCAGTCATTCACTACCTCCTACAAGCAAACCAATGAACAACAATTTCCTTGGAAAAACTCTCCCTTAATTTTATTGCTGAGCACAGTGTTGTATGGTATGGAATATCCCTTAGGACAGTTGCATTTGGCTGTCCTAGCTGTGTCTCCTCCCAATCTCTTGCCCATCCCAGCCTGCTCTCTGGGACACCAGAGAGAGACAGTGAAGGCCTTGATGCTGTTCAGCAATAGCTAAAACACTGGAGTGTTTCAACACTGGTTTGGTCACAAATCCAAACCACAGCACCATACAATCTAGTATGAAGAAAATTAACTTCATTTCAGCTAGACTCAGTACAAAAAAGGTAGTTGTAAAGGCATTCCTCAGTTGTCATTTAACCCTAGGTTTCATGGATCGGAGTGTCACTGTATTTCAGCTGAAGCAGTACAGAACCTGATAGAATTGGAATCTTGTATCTACCAGGGACACCTTTAACACCGTAAAACAGTGTCAGGTGCAGGGGCTGCAGGGGTGGTCGTTGTAAGGAGAGGCCAGGGCTGCCCCCAGCTGGTTCCAGCCATTTCCAACAGACGCACCACAAGACACAGCTGAGCCCCTCAGTGAAGATGGTGGCACCTCTGAGAAAACAGGTTTAAGAAAAGACAAAACACTGCATGGCAGTGAGGAATAAGGGCAAAAAAAGTGAGAAAGACCCCTGCGGACATCAAAGTGAGAGAAGAAGGAGGGGGAGGAGGTGCTTCAGCAGCTAAAGTAGAGATTCTCCTGCAGCCTGTGGAGAGGACCAAGGTAAAATGTGTATTTTTATGCAGTCTGTGGAGGAACCTACACTGGATTTGGTGATTATGCTCTGAAGAAAGATGTAGCACATGCAGAAGACCACACTGGAACAGGGGAGAAGTGTTAGGAGGAAGAAGTGGCAGCAAGGAGCTGTTGTGGGACCCCAACCACCCATTCCCCACCCCTCTGTGCTGCCTGGGGGGCAGGGACATGGGAGAAGAGTCAGAAACAAAGGAATGTAGTTGAGCCTGGGAAACAGGGGAGGTGGGGGAAGGTGTTTTGGTTCTTGTTTTCATAGTGATACTCTACATCAAACGTGTTCTAAGGATGTCCAATACAGTACAGCCTACCTTAGCAGAAAAGTAGTGAAGCTGGCTGGATACATGCTTGAACTATGTGAGTCAAACGTTCATGTCCATCCTCTGCATTCAAACTTTAATTTGTATCACACAGGAAGGCCCTTGTGCTAGGGGTGGAGGTATTTCCTCTCCAAAATATTCAGAATTACTCAGGACCACAGTATCCTACATCTCACACTAGTTCATCCGTGTAACACACCCAATGAAAAGTGTACATTAAGTCTGAGATACTTATTGCCCAATGAAAGAAAAGATTGCAGAGATACAATACAGCTGCTGCAACAGCAAGCATACATTCCAGCACAACAGTTCATAGGGGAAAAAAACGAAACAACATAGTAAGCTCTTAAACAAGCTTCTTTCTGGCCAAATGAATACTAAAGAAAAGTATGGATCAAAAGGGATGCCCAACCCAGTTTAATATTTGGAAAATTAACCTAAAAAATGCTATGTTTGTGTTTAAGATATCACTTCATGTAAGAAAGTGAACATACCTTTATAAAAATATCCAAAATCCTAACTTGTGGGCTATTCCTTTTTCTTAGCCTGAATCCCTGGTTTGCATATAGGTCGTGCTACACTCAGTGCAGAAACCTGAGACTCCTGCTGCCTACAAAGATCTGCCCATGAGTTACCATTGGTGGTTAAATTATTACAATAAGTGTTCAAACAGACTTTGTTTCACACTGTTATTGCATTTGTTACTAGTAGTGCTCATTTACTCATTTGACAATTAATGCAGTAATATTCATCTCATACTGCTTTCCTATTCAATTTAAACTTTGGAAAATCTTATCAATTTCATGAGTAAATTACATAGAGTTTGTAACACAGAACCTCCATCACACCTCCCTCTACTTTTCTAAGACCCTCTGTGCTTAAAATTTCGCAGCCATTATTTAGAAACAAAGAATCATAGAAAGTTTGAATTGGAAGAGACCTTAAAGATCATCTACTTCCAACCCCCTGGCCATGGGCAGGGACACCTTCCACTAGACCAGGTTCCTCAAAGCCCCATCCAACCTGGCCTAGAAAACTTCCAGGGATGGGGCATCCACAGCTTCTCTGGGCATCCTGTGCCAGTGCCTCACCACCCTCACAGGAAAGGATTTCTTCCTTATATCTAATCAAAATCTATCTTCCATTTTAAAGCTATTACTCCTTGTCCTATCACTATATGCCCTTCTAAAAAGTCCCATTCCAACTTTCTTGTAGGCCTCCCTGAGGTACTGGAAGGCTGCTATAAGGTCTCCCCAGGGCCTTCTCTTCTCCAAGGTGCACAATCCAAACTCTCTCATCCTGTCTTCATAGGAGTGGTGCTCCAGTCCTCTAATCATCCCTGTGGCCCTCTTCTGGACTTGTTCCAACAGGTCCACATCCTTCTTATGCTGGGGGACCCAGAGCTGGACGTAGTACTCCAGGTGGGGTCTCACAAGAGCAGAGTAGAGGGGGAGAATCACCTCTCTCAACCTGCCGACCATGCTTCTTTTGATGCAGTGCAGGTTGAAGTTGGCTTTCTTGGCTGCAAGTGCACATTGCTGGACCATGTCAAGCTTCTTGTCCACCAGCACCCTCAAGTCTTTCTCCTCAAAGCTGCTGATTTGTTTAAAGAGCTCAATTTTCTTGATGATTGACTCAAGTAGGCTTTTGAAATTATGCAGATAAAACAGTTATTTCTGAGAACAATTATAAGGAAAAGTATTTTAGCTGATTAATGGCATCAACTTGCATCCAGACTAGGTTCTACTCAGCCATGTTGCTGAAGTAGCTCCTACAGGAAACCCTGCAGACACACCGTCTCTCTGCAAAAGCTGGGCTATATGGAGGAACATCTGTCACTGCTGGTTTTGGATATGGACTAGCTGTTGTTCTAAGTCTGGTCTTCTCTTTTGACATTTTCCAATGGCAGGCATAAGCACAATCTTGCATCCAGGCTGGAATACAGAAAATGTGGACAAAAAGCAAGTTTAAACTCAACTGAAGCTTTGGACCAATGCTTATAGTATATGGGAGAAATTACTATTGATTTTCCTTTTGGCATTAAATTAAAATCCTCTCAAATTTGGCTAAGTCACATATTTTGGGGGAAAAAAACCAACAATAAACAAACAAACAGAAAAGCAACCCACACATATGATCAGAAGATACTTTTTCAGGCTTTAAGTGGATACACTGTAAGATACCTTTTACAAACCTATTTTTGTTCCCTGTATCAACACTGCCTAGTATTACTTTATGATTACAGTATCAAGGCACAGAGGCAATTATAACACACTCTCTGAAGATTTTAATCTGTAAAAATAATATATAAAGATTAAAATGTCTCTAATGTTTAAGACCAAATTCTATCTAGCCCAGCATCCTGTCTCTGAAGTGGTCAGTAAGGGATGCTGAAGAGAAGAGTTTAAACATAACCAACTAAAACAAAGCAAAGCAAAACACTACAAAAAGAAACCCCACTGTGCTAAACTGGAATAAAGACTTTCTTTGTCATGTCCTTCCAGCTTCTGGCAATATATCCTTTAAAGATTTCCTGAGCTGGGGAATCATTTCATCATGTTTAATAGCTCTTGACAGACTTTTCTTTCATTAATTTGTATAATCACTTTTTTTAAACCCATTTATGCATGTGGCCTCCACAATATTCTATGCAATCAGTTCCACAATGAAATGATGTGACCTGTGAAAAAATACTTCCTTCTGTCACTTGTAGACTTGCTATCTAATAATTTAATTGGCGGCTTGCAATTCTGATTGCTGGCACAAGAAATATTCTCCCTTTCCATGATACTCTTATACAGCCTTCTTCAGTCATTCTTTTGTTTTATTTTGCTTCCTTCTTTTTTTTTTCTCCTCTCTAAGACTGTTAGTGCATTTAACTTGTCCTTGGATGTAAGCTGTTCTTTACCTCTGATCATTCTTGTCACCATCCTCTGTACCTTTCTTAGTTCTCATATATCCTTTTGAAATGAGGGATTAGAACTGTATATTGTATTCAAGATGTAAACACCATCATAAAGTGAGTTTCTATGGATTTCTATAGCTGTAAAGTATTTCATATTTTCTTCTCAAATCCTTCCTTAATAATTGCTAACGTTCTGCTTGCCTTTGTGACCACTGCAGAGTATTGATCTGATGTTTTCTGAGAAATATCCAATGACTCCAAAATCCTTTTCTTGGATTGGAATCATGAATTTAGAGCCCATCACAGCATTTGAGCATTTACAGCTGTTTTAACCATTCTGATTGCTTTGTACTTGTTGACATGAAATTCCATACTACATTACATCATGCAGTCAGTGAGTCTCATAAGTTTTTCTGCAGCTCCTTGCAGTCAGCTTTAGTTTAGTATCTCCTGAATAATTAAACAAGTAATTAATAACTGTAACATAACATATACACATGAGAGGACTGAACAAAGATAGGGCAGGCATTTCTTAATGTTTCATTGCTCGACTTTGCAGGTTTAATTCTATTTTATTATTTTAAAGCTATAGTTTAAAAATGCAGCTATATTGTCTCAAGTGGACATTAGTAAACAACTATGTGTATACACACATGCACACACAGTCACAAATATACATATGGTCACTAAAATAAAAAAAGTTTAATGGTTTTAAATGTTCAAAACACTATTCAGACATATAGAAATTCATAAAGAAAGAGTACAACTTATCCATATAAATACACACAAGAACAGAGACAAGCACCCACTCAGCGTAAAGAGATTGTGTACTGCAGTCAATTCCTCCAAGACACCGTAGCATACAGGAAAGTGTCTGAATGGCAGTAGGCATTCTTCCATTATACATGAGGAGCAGTTGTCTTGTAGTCAGCACATCTTCATTTCAAGTTACATATTCAGAAACCATGACCTTTAAAGTAAAAAAAAAAAAAAAAAAAAAAAAAAAGCAAAGAAATGAAAAGCAAGTTTGTTTTATTCACGGCTTGGAGTTTTGCCGTGTTGTGTGATTGACACAGAAAGAAAAATTATGTTGTAGAATTCCATGGCAGACAGGCCCAGGGCTATTCAGATGAGAGAACTAATAACCATGCCGGCAAAAGAAATTTCTTATTAAAACCTTGTTAAGGAACTACAATAATTCATTAAGGGTTATATCATTATAAAAATCCATCATTGTTATAGACTGTTTCCTGGGGCTTCGGTTTAGTAAAGTTTGACATGCCCTTTATGCTCTGAAATTAGGTAAAGCTAAAAATGATTTATGCACCAAAAATGTTAAACATTTTATAAAGCAAAAAGTAACTATGCACAGCTTCCTAACCTTGGCATAGTACCTCAGGGGTTCACAGCCTAAGAAAAAATGTCTTATAAAATAGACAGTTTAAAGCCTTGTATATTCAATGGGTCAAAACTTGCTTACATTAAAAACAGCAGGACTACAAGTGTCTTCAGTGGGAATAAACTTCTGCACATGGAAAATAATAATGTGAGAAGAACTAGGGGTAACATCAAACTGATCTAATGATATAAGACCAAATAAAATAATAAAAAAAAGAACTAAAAAGTAATGAAGACAAAGAATAGAAGAAAAAAACCCGCATCAAATATGAGCAACTGTGATTTAAAAATATTATGTGCTGAGGCTCAATAGGTATTTTGCAGGATTAATTTCTATCCTTGTTCCATACATATTTTCACTTCTGGCTAAAATTATGGAAATCATCTTCTCCCAGGACAAAACCTGTTTTATTATTTGAAATGAAATGAGGAAAACTGCATCAGATGCAAAGATTATTTAAGGTTCCCTCAGAGAACTAATGGGCAAACAACGTGCAAATCTTTGCCTGCATAACAGTTTGTGGAAAACACTATGTTACCCATCATGGCTACAAGCAGTACCACAGTGACATTAGCAGCAGAGATCAAATTCCATCCAGAAGGACAAACTGCTCTGAGCAGAGCTGTGGAAGACTGTCTGTCAGTGGTGTAGATTCATGATGAAATGGGTTGTTTAGACCCTATCTACTAGTGGGCAGTGGTACAAATGAACACTAGCCAGTCCCTCACCAGTCATCAACCAGATGTTTATATCCAAAGTTATACACTTTTTCATATGCATCATTAAGATCCATTCAGATAAACCCAATGCTCAGTTTTATTATATGCCCAAGCCACAGTACTTCCAGAATGCCCAGACCAGTTATTTTTGCAGTTAATGCTGAAATTAATAGAAATATCTCACAGTGATTGGCACACTTTTTGGCTGTCATGCTAACAGGTCAAGTGCTGAATGGGTCATGGAAACTGAAATAAATTTTCACTTTCAGAATGGTCTTTGTCAATCAGAATTGGGGCACACTGGGAAGACAGCATAGGTAAGTCTGCATTACTGAAACTTCAGCTGTACTAGCTTTTTGGAAGGTGGCTGATTTTTGTCTCCACAGTTAAGAGAGAGGACTCTCATTGGCATGGCCATCAGACATTCTTTGTACATACTACATTCACATATGGCCACTCGTGCATGCCCTTGGTGAAAATATAAATGCATATGAGTTGTAATGCCCGAAATGTCATTTTGAGCAAGAGGAAGCATACATATAAAGACATTAATTTCTTGTTAGCATAGCTGAAATCTGAACAACCTAATCATTATTATACCAAACCTAATTTTTAATGAAAAAGAATGAATACTAACACAGCTGAAATGCTATATGTGCTCTTCTTAATTTCTAGCCCTTTTCCTGGTGGTGTGCTTGCCCTGCCCCTTCTCCTTCAGGTCCTAATGTTGGTGGTTTCAGTTCTGGTGTGTCTGTGTGGGTTATAACAGCAAGTTCTCAGCAGCTGGATTCCTTTCCCAGGAAGCATGTGATACTCATGCTGATGGTGTCTCTCTTCTTACTGTAGGGCTCACCTGGGGTCATTGTTCTACGTCTGATAACATGCTTCCACACTTTGTTCTTTCTCCATTGCTCTACAGCTGGATTTACTATCTTGGTCACCCCTAAGCCCAGCTTCGCTCAGCTACAGGTCTGCATGTCTATAATTGACCATGGGTGAATTGTTTATTGCTGTGGGGTCTTCAGTTCCAGCCTGCAGCCCATGCCCTATCACTCCACTCCTGTGCTTCTCGACACTGCAGCTTGTACCCCCACCTCTCAAGGACTCTGTTCTCAGACCAGGCCTGCATTTGTCTGCATTAGAGAATTGCATCAGAGTCTGTCACTGTTAAACTGAGTGAAAAAAATGCTGCAGGTGGGTGAGGACAAGTTCAGGCAGAGCAGGCCTGACGAGCTTCAGCCCTCACGTATTTGCGATCCCAGTACAAAGCTTATGGCCTGTTGCTTACAATAATAGTACCTCATTACAGGATTACAGGGTAACAGCACATCCCGCCTATATTCCATGCACAGAATTTTTAACAGTACAAACGTTTCTCAGAGACCAGTGTGCTTCCTCTGTAAGGACAAAATACACCTATGAATGTTCCCATAAACACAGAAATCCGAACCCTCTATGGTATGAAGTTACCCCAGTGATTCTTTGTAGTAGGCGTTTAATTGGTACACGAAAAATAGTGTTTCTTTTTATTTTAACCAGAAAGAACAATGGCTGACATTTCAGCATTAGGGAGGAATAGGCAATGAACTCTCCCCACAAGAAAAATCTCCCCTCCCCCTCTGACATTTACCCTGGAAAGGATATTTGACATCAGGGGCTGGAGGTATGGAAAGATGACACAGGGAATAAAGGGGAACAGGTCACCAGTCAGCTCCAAATGTAAATAAAATATAGACACAGGGGTCTTTCTGGTTTCTTTGAAAGTCCAAAGCTGAAGCTGGATGTAATACTCTTCATAACCCCTTCCTGACGTCAGATAGAGATTAGATTCTTCTTTTCCCTGGCAATATTTTGAAATGAAATAGGTAGTGCCACCTGCTGTGAATATTTAAACCTTTCTCTCTCACAGCTCTCTGCAAATGAATAGGCTCATTTATTTTAATGTAACTCCTTTTAGTATGCACTTCAGGTGTATAATCTAAACTATCCAATTCATCAGCAGAATTGTAGGTAAAACAACATATAGGATTATTACACAGAATGAATGCAGGAAAATGTGTCAGTCCAGTTTAAAAAATACAGAATTCCTGTCTATCCATAATTGTATGGGAATAATTTTGATTTCTGCTTAACTGCTATTTTGCTCTCTTTGCTGGTTGCCAGCTGGTGTGGACTCGGTTCAATGTGTTCAGTGTTAAATCTTAAAGCCCTACGTGGTTGCATCCTAGTTATTTAGTTCAGTTTTCACATGAATAAATGCAGTAAGAGGGTGGTGCCTCTTCGACCTCCACAGCATGTTTTGTCTCACCTGTGCAAAATGAAGAAATAGTTAGGACATGCTGCAGTCTCTCTGAATTGCACTGACTCCACGGAGTGGTACGTAGACCTGAGCAACAACACTTTTTATGCAGTTTTGCAAGCACTCAGAAAATAGTGGTGAGCAAAAGTTAGCTATATTTATGACTTCAGCTACTGTTATTCCAAAAAAGTTCCAAGTGCTAGTTCTCAGCAATGAATGCATTGGCACAACATATTTTCCAAAGCAGTTAGGTATGACAGGAATTGGACACTGATGCTTATCAGACTCTGCTGTGGCTGAACTGATTATTATATTGTAGATAAAATGTAGATATGTTGGATATAATATAGATATGGTAGATACAGTAACCATTCAAATGGTGCTCTCTCATATTAATGTCTTCACTAAATGAGATGAATATTCTGTTCTGTTCTATGCATTTCACTATAAGTTAGGTGATCTATCACTCAGGTTACTTATCATACTCTGTATAGGATTATGTTTTTCTCTAACTGACCCAGGGTATCTGGTGTTACACATCTTCCAAAAATGCTTGCTGCTCCCCTAGACTGTGTTCCAATACTGCAAGAATATTTAGGCCAGCATTTCTTTTAAATACATTTACCACATCACTTTCTGTCTCTCATGTTAATATCTCAGCCAAATACACCCACACTCTGAACAGGATTGGCTGCAGGGGCATACAGCTGTCACCATTTCATGTAGCCTGTATCACACGTATGCCATGATTCAGAGCTAAAAGGCCACAGTGTAGCAAATCTCAGATGTATTAGGCATTCTAGTAAATCCATGACTCACTAAGTTGTTTCACCTTCTTGTGGTATTGCTGACATCTTGAGCTCTGATTGTGTGATTTGCTGTCGTTCATGACAGAAAACTGTCAAAATGAATATACGGTTAACCACTGAAGACAAACTGACCTGAATCATGCTCTGTCCTTATTAGCACCTCTTCCTTCCATCAATGGCCAAGTCTCCACTTGCACAGAGCCTAAGTTGCACTTTTTCCTACAGGCCAAATTTTTTCTACAGACCTATCACCACCCATCACCACCTGAATGCCTAACAGGGGCATGGTTTTTTTCAGTTAAGAGCAACTAGTGCTTACTCCGGCTGATGTAGTTCAAGAGAGTTTTATCTTTATCTTTACCTCTTTTTCTGGTCCTATCATTTCAGCATAGCAGCATTTTTTATTGAAGTCAGAGCAAATTTATATGTACTGAGATTAATAGATCATCTTTGCCCATTCTAATTCAAAATAAATTAAAAACTTCTCCCTTTCTTTTCCTCTTTGTGCTAATGATCTGAGCTGTAAGTGACACGTAGAGTACCTGCAATCATAGAGTGGTCTAGTTCTACAATTCCCTTCATTTTCTCTTTGTTTTTCTCTTTGTTCTTGTTTCCCTTGATTATTCCCCAGAGGTGCATTTGGCATGAGCAGGAAAGAGAGAGAAATGCAACAGGCAACATCCTTCAGCAACACCACCTTCCTGTACTTAAGTTCTTGATAATTTCATAGCAAAAAGCACCAAAACAGGTCCAGCAGAACAGAAATGTTTTACTTGTCTCTGTTACAACCAGAAGATGTGCTTTCTTGCAAAACAAATGCACAGCTATGTTGCTGAGCCAAAAGCACACTCAGCAAAATAGAAGAAAGGTCCTGATTTACTGGGAAGACTGGAACTGCTCTGCAAATGCAAACTATCACAAAACCATTTAAGCTGGTTTGATATACTCACCTAAACTGATTTGAGTCCCAGGAATGGTATAAATGTGTCACGTTTCGAAGAGTATTCTGGCTTCCTTTTATTTTTCCTCTCATCTTTGTGAATATGTTGTATGTATGTGATACCAAAGGAAGCGCAATTTTTCATGTTATAAAGCAGAGAACAAGAAAGATAGAAAGCAAAAAACACTTTCCATGAAAGATCTCAGACAGTCTTTATGTTATACCATGCTTCCTCAATAGCACCATTTGTAAAATTACCTTAAACAGGCAAACTCCTTGAAAAGTTGAAGATGTATGAAAGCAAACACTATGGTAACAGATAGCTGCAGTCACACAGCAGGCATGTGGTAGTGGAGCTCACAGGTGCTTTTTTCTCTGGAGAAAGACATGCAGCACTAAAAACAGCAGCAAGCTTTTAGCAAAGATGCCACTGATGGCCCGTTTTATCAAAGAGACAGACTAGCTGCAGAGCATTTCCAATCCCACCACCTAATTTCAAAGAAGACACATAGAAGCATCTAGTGAATGCAGGCACTGTGATTCCACAGAGCTTCTCATGACTCGTGCTGCCAAAAACCCATGTAAAAATATCCTCTTTGATTTAGTTGCAAGGTAGTTTCCTGGTGGTTGTTTGTTTTTTTTTTCAAGGTTGCTTTTTTTGTGGGTTTGGGGGTGGTGGTTTTTTTTTAAACAACAAAAAAAAAAGTTTTGTTTTGTTTCCTAACAAAGAGCCTCTTCATTGATACGCTTCAACTAGACAACTATTGTAGTAAAGACATGGATTCCTCCAAATGTCAAACTGTGTCTGATACAGAAGTTGAATAACTGAAGCTAAAAATAAAATATAATTATTTTCATTTAAATTATTAGTCCTCTAAGATAGACACAGAAGAAAGCCAGTTAAATTTCTGAAATGTCAGTCTTTGAAAATAAGTTTAGCATATATTCTTGTGCAAACAATTGCCCTCTTCCTTTTCCTAACAAAAAATATTAGGTCTTTGACTGTACTTGGCAGAATCTGTCAAAATTAAAATTTACTGTTTACTAATCTTCCTAAAAAGTTAAAGGGAGGAATACCGAAAGGGTATCCTGATTCTGCCTTCGAAAAAGACTTTAAAATTTAACTGCATACATAATTCTTGCATAGATTCAAATACAGAATCCAACTGAGTGTATTCCATAGGATCTGGTCTTTATTTTTCAGATCAGTGTTGTATAATCTGTGGTGTGAACACTTTTCGTGTTCTGTTCTTTTTATAACACCATGCAGGGGCTCTGCAGAGATGGCTAAATGCCTGCTCACTAAGGAATGTACAACTTCCTACCTTGAAGATGCTTTAATAAAAAAGAAACAACAAACAACAAAACCCAACAACAACAACATAAACCCCAACAAAAAAAAACCACCAGAACAAGGAGAAAGGAAGGTTTTTTTTCTCACCTTCTTTTACCGGGAAACCAAGACCTAGAAAGAAAATATTGGCCTACACTTGAAGTTTTTAGAAGTACAGACTAGCTAATCAAAGTAGTGGCAGTCCCAGGCCTGAAACGTAAAAACATTTTGTGGGGGAACTGCTGGCACCAACAATGGAAAGTGAGCTTTGTGTGTCCTAATTCTATGATCTGCCCTTACAGGTTTTTGATGACTTCCCACTCCAGGACAGCTGCCAGTGAACTAAAAATACATCTGCACATCCAAGTACAGGTAGGATGAGGTACCACAAAAATCACCATTGTACTTGTCTCTTAATCGTTTGTGATTTGGTTATTCATTTTTCTCTTTAAAGAAGCGCCCATCCAATGCCTTAGGCAAATGTGCATAAAACTTGAAACAATCCCATCAGTGTTTTCTGAGGACTAACCAAGCAGCTGGTCTGAACAGAAAGAGCTTTCACCAGGGATCCTGATTGCTCTCAAAGCAGCTCTTTGTCTCCCACAAAGGTGCATTTCAGCAGACCTGCTGGAAGTCTTATGTGACATGCAGACTTTCTGGGTAAACCAGTCTCCAAAATCTGCTTTTAGCTCCTCTGGCAGCTTTCCTACTCCAGAGATTTCTGAGCTTCTGTTCTTTGCTCTGATGCAGAGATGTATGGTGGGCAGGGTAAACACATGGGGTAACAGAACAATGGCACATATGAGTCTGGCAGTGAAGATGAGCAGAAAGGGAATTAAGAGATGGATATTTTGAGGAGATAGGAGGGCTCAGATGTCCATTTATATATGTAAAAAAAATAACACCTTTAAAACATTCTTTTGCCTTCACTCTGCCAATCAGCATGCATGGGTATCAAACATCTGGCACTATTTTGTGTCTGAAGTTTGAAATTTATTACAAAAGAAACCAACTTTTAAAAATTTGTCACTTTGTATCTGATTTGAGTGCCTTCTGAAAACTAAACAAAGACAGCTAAGGAAAAGTTGCCATTACTTTGCTAGAGAACTAGAGGATCATCCGTGTGTTTTGAGGCTCACACGGTGACAGAAGTTAATTTGAGTCTTCACATCACAAAAGCCATGTCAGCCCTAATTGTAGTAGTGATATGGCAGCAGATTTCCTTATCATAATATTCAATACTTATATTGATATAAGCTTAGTAAGAATAGTCTTGTGAAATGAGATTTAGATCCAGATTTAATTTACCTGAATGTAGGTGTCTAAAGAAAAGATAGATACATACATTTCCTATGTACTTAACAGGATTTAATCAATACAGTCAATGAAGCCTGGAGACTAAATCAAAGGACCAGCCTTTAAAAGTCTACCTAAGAGTGAGCTGAATTACCCTCCAGGCTCTTCAGACTGTCCTGATCTACAGCCTCCTCCCAAAGTGCTAGAGGACCACAGGATGATCTCACGTTGACTTTAAGCCTCATTGATTTCAGAAACTACATGTTTGTCCTAGTCCTCAGCAATGCACTTGCATCTGTACACAAAATACCTTACCTGGAAAGTCCTTCCTATACACCTTAGTGTAGTGAGATGGGGTCAGGGCTTCTGGTAAAATACACAGGTACAGGCAGCCTGATTTCAGAGCAGCAGACTTTTAGTTTAAGGGGCTACCCTCAGACACTTACCTCCCTATTTAGTCCTCAAACAAAATTAGCTACATTTTCAGAGTGCCCAAGCACTACCATTTCCTGGTGAAGTCAGTGTTCTCACAGACTAAGGAAAGTTTCAGAAATTGTTTGGCCAGCAGGCTAACTTTAAAAGACATAGCCATGTTTATTTCAAAATGAAAATAATCGTATTTGGGAGTCATACTAACACCCAATGGTGTGAAATCAGATGCTGGGAAATTTGAAACATTACAAAGCCACAGTAAATTTATAATCCAAGTAATACTTAAGAAATGGTAAAAAGATTTATGTACATGAATCAATAACCTATTTCAGGAATGAAAAACCATAACAGAAGTTTTACACAAACTGAAAGAATGGCAATGGATATAATTTAATGAGAAAACTTTAAACCTTGAAGATATGATTCCTGCAGCACCTAATATTCAGCATTTTGATATCAGGGTACCTCTGAAAACCTAAGAATGAACTTCAGGACGGCTTTGGAGTCGTTTTTATGCTGTGGCAAAGAGAAGACTGGAAAACAGTTTAATGTACATCTAGGGCAAAGAAGCCAGTAGTATGCAAATGTATACAGAGAGAAAAGAGATGCCTGGAACCCAAACTGTTTATGGATTTGAAGTTTTCCAGACCTATATTTGTGGTTCTACTCATAGCTGAAGAATCAAACCATGAACCTCTCATTACTGTTTTAAAAAGGTCTGGAGAACATACCTTCTTATATATCAAGATTGTTGTTAATATTGAACAAAAATGGTCCAGAGTTGTGTGTGTGATCATGCTTATAGACACCTATATCACATGTGCGCACACATGCCCTGTATTACTTACCTATATTTAACTTGATTTAACTCGATTCTTCTCTTGTTCTGATGTAATAATTACCTTTCAAAGTCAACGCAGCTCTAAATGTAAATAGAAGGAGAATAAGGGATTTGTTATTGTTCTTGGTTTGGGGAGGGGTGTGTGTCTTTCTTTCTTTCTTTCTTTCTTTCTTTCTTTCTTTCTTTCTTTCTTTCTTTCTTTCTTTCTTTCTTTCTTTCTTTCTTTCTTTCTTTCTTTCTTTCTTTCTTTCTTTCTTTCTTTCTTTCTTTCTTTCTTTCTTTCTTTCTTTCTTTCTTCCTTTCTTTCTTCCTTCCTTCCTTTCTTCCTTCTTCCTTCCTTCCTTCCTTCCTTCCTTCCTTCCTTCCTTCCTTCCTTCCTTCCTTCCTTCCTTCCTTCCTTCCTTCCTTCCTTCCTTCCTTCCTTCCTTCCTTCCTTCCTTCCTTCCTTCCTTCCTTCCTTCCTTCCTTCCTTCCTTCCTTCCTTCCTTCCTTCCTTCCTTCCTTCCTTCCTTCCTTCCTTCCTTCCTTCCTTCCTTCCTTCCTTCCTTCCTTCCTTCCTTCCTTCCTTCCTTCCTTCCTTCCTTCCTTCCTTCCTTCCTTCCTTCCTTCCTTCCTTCCTTCCTTCCTTCCTTCCTTCCTTCCTTCCTTCCTTCCTTCCTTCCTTCCTTCCTTCCTTCCTTCCTTCCTTCCTTCCTTCCTTCCTTCCTTCCTTCCTTCCTTCCTTCCTTCCTTCCTTCCTTCCTTCCTTCCTTCCTTCCTTCCTTCCTTCCTTCCTTCCTTCCTTCCTTCCTTCCTTCCTTCCTTCCTTCCTTCCTTCCTTCCTTCCTTCCTTCCTTCCTTCCTTCCTTCCTTCCTTCCTTCCTTCCTTCCTTCCTTCCTTCCTTCCTTCCTTCCTTCCTTCCTTCCTTCCTTCCTTCCTTCCTTCCTTCCTTCCTTCCTTCCTTCCTTCCTTCCTTCCTTCCTTCCTTCCTTCCTTCCTTCCTTCCTTCCTTCCTTCCTTCCTTCCTTCCTTCCTTCCTTCCTTCCTTCCTTCCTTCCTTCCTTCCTTCCTTCCTTCCTTCCTTCCTTCCTTCCTTCCTTCCTTCCTTCCTTCCTTCCTTCCTTCCTTCCTTCCTTCCTTCCTTCCTTCCTTCCTTCCTTCCTTCCTTCCTTCCTTCCTTCCTTCCTTCCTTCCTTCCTTCCTTCCTTCCTTCCTTCCTTCCTTCCTTCCTTCCTTCCTTCCTTCCTTCCTTCCTTCCTTCCTTCCTTCCTTCCTTCCTTCCTTCCTTCCTTCCTTCCTTCCTTCCTTCCTTCCTTCCTTCCTTCCTTCCTTCCTTCCTTCCTTCCTTCCTTCCTTCCTTCCTTCCTTCCTTCCTTCCTTCCTTCCTTCCTTCCTTCCTTCCTTCCTTCCTTCCTTCCTTCCTTCCTTCCTTCCTTCCTTCCTTCCTTCCTTCCTTCCTTCCTTCCTTCCTTCCTTCCTTCCTTCCTTCCTTCCTTCCTTCCTTCCTTCCTTCCTTCCTTCCTTCCTTCCTTCCTTCCTTCCTTCCTTCCTTCCTTCCTTCCTTCCTTCCTTCCTTCCTTCCTTCCTTCCTTCCTTCCTTCCTTCCTTCCTTCCTTCCTTCCTTCCTTCCTTCCTTCCTTCCTTCCTTCCTTCCTTCCTTCCTTCCTTCCTTCCTTCCTTCCTTCCTTCCTTCCTTCCTTCCTTCCTTCCTTCCTTCCTTCCTTCCTTCCTTCCTTCCTTCCTTCCTTCCTTCCTTCCTTCCTTCCTTCCTTCCTTCCTTCCTTCCTTCCTTCCTTCCTTCCTTCCTTCCTTCCTTCCTTCCTTCCTTCCTTCCTTCCTTCCTTCCTTCCTTCCTTCCTTCCTTCCTTCCTTCCTTCCTTCCTTCCTTCCTTCCTTCCTTCCTTCCTTCCTTCCTTCCTTCCTTCCTTCCTTCCTTCCTTCCTTCCTTCCTTCCTTCCTTCCTTCCTTCCTTCCTTCCTTCCTTCCTTCCTTCCTTCCTTCCTTCCTTCCTTCCTTCCTTCCTTCCTTCCTTCCTTCCTTCCTTCCTTCCTTCCTTCCTTCCTTCCTTCCTTCCTTCCTTCCTTCCTTCCTTCCTTCCTTCCTTCCTTCCTTCCTTCCTTCCTTCCTTCCTTCCTTCCTTCCTTCCTTCCTTCCTTCCTTCCTTCCTTCCTTCCTTCCTTCCTTCCTTCCTTCCTTCCTTCCTTCCTTCCTTCCTTCCTTCCTTCCTTCCTTCCTTCCTTCCTTCCTTCCTTCCTTCCTTCCTTCCTTCCTTCCTTCCTTCCTTCCTTCCTTCCTTCCTTCCTTCCTTCCTTCCTTCCTTCCTTCCTTCCTTCCTTCCTTCCTTCCTTCCTTCCTTCCTTCCTTCCTTCCTTCCTTCCTTCCTTCCTTCCTTCCTTCCTTCCTTCCTTCCTTCCTTCCTTCCTTCCTTCCTTCCTTCCTTCCTTCCTTCCTTCCTTCCTTCCTTCCTTCCTTCCTTCCTTCCTTCCTTCCTTCCTTCCTTCCTTCCTTCCTTCCTTCCTTCCTTCCTTCCTTCCTTCCTTCCTTCCTTCCTTCCTTCCTTCCTTCCTTCCTTCCTTCCTTCCTTCCTTCCTTCCTTCCTTCCTTCCTTCCTTCCTTCCTTCCTTCCTTCCTTCCTTCCTTCCTTCCTTCCTTCCTTCCTTCCTTCCTTCCTTCCTTCCTTCCTTCCTTCCTTCCTTCCTTCCTTCCTTCCTTCCTTCCTTCCTTCCTTCCTTCCTTCCTTCCTTCCTTCCTTCCTTCCTTCCTTCCTTCCTTCCTTCCTTCCTTCCTTCCTTCCTTCCTTCCTTCCTTCCTTCCTTCCTTCCTTCCTTCCTTCCTTCCTTCCTTCCTTCCTTCCTTCCTTCCTTCCTTCCTTCCTTCCTTCCTTCCTTCCTTCCTTCCTTCCTTCCTTCCTTCCTTCCTTCCTTCCTTCCTTCCTTCCTTCCTTCCTTCCTTCCTTCCTTCCTTCCTTCCTTCCTTCCTTCCTTCCTTCCTTCCTTCCTTCCTTCCTTCCTTCCTTCCTTCCTTCCTTCCTTCCTTCCTTCCTTCCTTCCTTCCTTCCTTCCTTCCTTCCTTCCTTCCTTCCTTCCTTCCTTCCTTCCTTCCTTCCTTCCTTCCTTCCTTCCTTCCTTCCTTCCTTCCTTCCTTCCTTCCTTCCTTCCTTCCTTCCTTCCTTCCTTCCTTCCTTCCTTCCTTCCTTCCTTCCTTCCTTCCTTCCTTCCTTCCTTCCTTCCTTCCTTCCTTCCTTCCTTCCTTCCTTCCTTCCTTCCTTCCTTCCTTCCTTCCTTCCTTCCTTCCTTCCTTCCTTCCTTCCTTCCTTCCTTCCTTCCTTCCTTCCTTCCTTCCTTCCTTCCTTCCTTCCTTCCTTCCTTCCTTCCTTCCTTCCTTCCTTCCTTCCTTCCTTCCTTCCTTCCTTCCTTCCTTCCTTCCTTCCTTCCTTCCTTCCTTCCTTCCTTCCTTCCTTCCTTCCTTCCTTCCTTCCTTCCTTCCTTCCTTCCTTCCTTCCTTCCTTCCTTCCTTCCTTCCTTCCTTCCTTCCTTCCTTCCTTCCTTCCTTCCTTCCTTCCTTCCTTCCTTCCTTCCTTCCTTCCTTCCTTCCTTCCTTCCTTCCTTCCTTCCTTCCTTCCTTCCTTCCTTCCTTCCTTCCTTCCTTCCTTCCTTCCTTCCTTCCTTCCTTCCTTCCTTCCTTCCTTCCTTCCTTCCTTCCTTCCTTCCTTCCTTCCTTCCTTCCTTCCTTCCTTCCTTCCTTCCTTCCTTCCTTCCTTCCTTCCTTCCTTCCTTCCTTCCTTCCTTCCTTCCTTCCTTCCTTCCTTCCTTCCTTCCTTCCTTCCTTCCTTCCTTCCTTCCTTCCTTCCTTCCTTCCTTCCTTCCTTCCTTCCTTCCTTCCTTCCTTCCTTCCTTCCTTCCTTCCTTCCTTCCTTCCTTCCTTGCCTGCCTGCCTGCCTGCCTGCCTGCCTGCCTGCCTGCCTGCCTGCCTGCCTGCCTGCCTGCCTGCCTGCCTGCCTGCCTGCCTGCCTGCCTGCCTGCCTGCCTGCCTTTTCTCCCTCCCTCCCTTCCTGCCTTCCTTCCTTTTTTCCTTTCTTTTCTTGTTGTGGAGCTGAACATAAGTCTAGCAGAAATTTGTGATTTGAAAAAAAAAACACGAACATAACCTAGTTCTAGCATATAATTGTTCCTTTTTCTTCCAACTATGTAGGAAAGGTTGTCAAATGCACTGTGATCTTAAGTTCAGTCTTTCTCATAATGGTGCAAATTAATATTTATGTAAATCCATAAGAGCAAGTAGGGTTAATCAGAGCCACATTGGTACAAATAAGAGGAGAATCAGGTTTCAAAAGATAACATCTTGCTACCCGTTACAGAAGCTGTCAAAATGGACAAAAAAAACACCTGTTATGTTCATCCAGAGCATGTACCTTTAAAAACAGAACTGTCAGTGATTGATGGAGTTCCAATGAAAGATACAGCAATTATAATGCTGCTACATATGTGAATGTCTCTCTCTGTACACAAAGGTCACTTAGGCATAAATGTTTTAAGTTGACCCAGGCATGTTTTTCTGCCAAAAAAATAAAATTAAATGTAAAATAGAGTTAAAAGTAAACTATAGTAGGTATCCATTAGATATTTCAAGTTGAATTCACCAATCAGTTTCTGGGAAAAACAGGGAAAATTTGATTATTCAAAGGAGTGCATCAAATTAAAAAAAAAATTCTAAAATAACTGAAAGAGATTTTATCTAGCAGTTTGGGAACTTACTAGATGTCGCAGACCCAAGTTAAATCTGCTTGCTTTCTGTGGTGTTGTGAGTCTACGTCATTCAAGAGAAGGACTTCAAGAATTGTCCTTCCTGCATAGTTTTATGATGTAGGCTGGCATGGGACATTTTCAGTACTTTAGTACCTTCATGTACTTTCAGTACAGTAGAGACACCATGTAAATATGCATTGAAGCTTTAACTGGAAATTTTGTTGGACTAGGCTTAGAATCAAAATTAATAACTACATTTTTAGCAATCAATTTAATTCTCATTCTCTCCTTGCACTCGATGCAATGTGACAAATGAAGGGATTACTGCCTCTGAATATCTTCTAAGTTGATGGTTAAGATACTGCCCTTCAGTACTAGAGCTCAGTGACAACATTGCCTCTACCTTTTTGACCTTCAAGGGAATTAGTGAAGCATTTCTTACAGTATAACTTGTTATCCATTTTGCACAGGGAAACAAGACTGGAGGAGAGTGAGAGTGTGAAACCGGTAAAGGCACCTGAAGAAAAAATTGAATTTAAAATCAAAGGGAGAAAGATGGAATAGAAACCAAACAGCACAAGCAAAATTTGTACCCCATTATTCCTTCCTGCCTGTTAACAATAATGACCCACATCCTTATCTGTCGCAAAGGAAACAAACAGCCTTTCAGAAAGGTAGAGCAAAAGGCAGAGCTGACAGTTCTGCAGTCAGCTCAACAACAGCAGAGTCTTTGTTGGATGCTGTCTGCAGCATGAGAACCAGGCTGTGATACCCTTTATAGCCCTCTTACAGAAACATCTCATAACTACTAATGATTGATGCATCTTTTATCAAAAACACATAAAAAATCCAGTAACTGGGTCTCTCACATTTACGTGGCATTTTCAAGTGCATGAAGAACAATTAAAGCTGGCCACTGGGACAGTCTCTTTTTTGTCATAATTCACTAAGGGCTGGGGCTTCAGTCATTGCATCTTCTAAGGCTCTACAATATTTTTCTGTGACTATAAAGGAGGCTTCTGTTCTGCAGATTTTAAGACTGTGGTAGGAGTATTTTTGTTGCGATTGTTCGCAGCTGAAGGAGAAGGTTATTTGTTTTACTAAGATAAGGTTTCTAAAACATCCTGCTTAAAAAAATACAACAAAAATAGATGATGTTTTCTCTCCTTTTCTAGTTATCTATTATTTTCTAAAGAAACTGAAGTGTCTTTTGCTTCCCGGATAAATTATATTTTTGTTTAAAACACAGGCGAAAAATCTCCAAGATTATTTATAAATAAAGGTCAGGTGAAGAGGTTCAGTTTAGAGTAGGTATTGCTAAACATAAAGTTGTTTAGCTGGACTTCCAAAAAAATGGATATTTTTCTTTTCTTTTGTTGAACACTCTTGTAACTTTTACACTACCCTGGTTCCAGTAAAATCACCAGAGTCAGAGGTACTAGCATTGCTTTTGCCCCTTTTGTGATTCCTTAGTACAGCTCTGTCCACTACAAGCTCAAACCAGCTCAGGCGATGGCCAGTCTGGGAGTGAGCTGAGGTCAGACACCATTCCCAGTAATCAGTTTGTTTGCAGTTACACAATTTAGATGTTAGAGCATCCAGCCATTAGCTACGATCCATACTGTCCTGACTTAACAAGGGTTTCTGCCCTGTTTCTTAGTATAGGTGTAGTCTTATTGTCAGATCAGAATTTCACTCATTTCACACTGCATGTGACCTTTGGCAACAACTCCAAAATGAAGAGTAAAATTGGAAATCATTTCATTTGTACTCTTACACTGTATCAAAGACACGGTTTCAAATTGCTTCAGTGCCAGATAATTATCGTAAGGTATCTAAGCTTGCAATATTATAAAAAAAATTCTCCTTGGTTCAGTGAACCCCATGAGCAAAGAGGACCATCATCTTGGAATCAATGCATATCACAGGCTTGAGCCTTTGAAGAGAGTTATTTTCAGAGACTGCACAACCAAAATCTCTCACTTTTATTTACATCATAATTCCAGTTTGAGAACATTTTACATGTCTGTGAATCAGCAGTATAACTAACAGCTCTCACACATACATCTCATATTGAACTTTGTTCTATGGTGAGATATTTATAAGGCAACAGGTCACTTCAGGACTCTGTCCCCCATGTCTCATGTCTGCGCCTCCCCACCCCTCCTTTTCTTTCTTACCTGTAGAGATATAAGACTAAAAGACTATTATATATGGTGACTTGACATAATAGCTTAGTGAATTAATGGTAAACTTCATACATGGGAAATAATAATAATGTTGCTTTTCTTTTTTATTAAGAAAGGAAAATGTTGAATTTCAGATAAAGAAAAAAATGTTTATTTCTGGACATTAAAGAAATATAGGAGAGAAGTCTTAATAATTTTCAAAGTTTTGCCCAAGCCCGTAGAAACTGACTGCATTCCACTGAAATAAAGCAACTACAACAGAATCAAAAACCAGACCAGTATCCTTCTGTCTTTAATATCTCTTCAGCTGGAGTAGAAAAGGATAAGCTCACATGAATGGATGGCATTGCGTTAGGTACAGAAGATTAGATACATAGATAAATAATAAGTTGTCCTTGTCCTTCACAACTACTAACAAATATCCAGATTACTTATAAACAAATAGCCAGATGAAAGCTGAACTGCGGTCTCTGGAATAATGTTCAGTGAAACAGATTTATAAAATTATTTATATGTCCAAAAAGAAGTGCCTCAGAGGATGTTTGAGGACTTTTGCCTTCTTGGGTGAATGATCTGAGAATCATGGTGCTTTAAAACACTCTTGGTGGCTAGATATCTGCATAGTTATAAGTCTAAACATATAAAACCCCCAAAGCACTTCAGTGTTGCCTAAACTTTGACATCTTCTTTATATGCACAGATTGCTGTTGCTTATTTTTCCAGATAAGGTAAATCACATAGCCAAGGTCACACACTTGAATAACGTAGTATTCCTATTTGTCCAGATGAAACTAAGACCCATCTTTTCTTTTTCTTTCCCTTTCATCCAGAAGGCAGAGGTCTCTAAGGATTGTAGTGCCAGGTCAAAAGTTAAGAGCAATACCTTTAGATCCTTTATTCTGCTAAGGCATCACAAGTCTCTTTTGAGTACACTCTTTTTTCTCTCTACATGAACTCCTGCTGAGAATTTCCCTTCCTTTGGGGCACTATTAGTTGAGTTACTTTCTAGGTTTTCAGAATTTTTATTCACTGTCCTGTCTGCCTGAATCTAATCCTGAGGTTTAAACAGAGGATTTTATTTGGCATAACTTGTTTGTCTCAATATTTAAATGGACTCAGAAGAGAAGTATTCTCTGGTATTATATTAGATAGGTGTCTAGTGGGATACTCAAAATCTTTTTATGTGCGCTTATTTGGTAACAACTATCTGCCTTACACTGTGTTGAAGTTATTATTTCCTGTTGGGGATATTAAAGGAAAATAATATCCCAGACACTTTTCTAAAGCTTTTTTATTTGTGGGTTTTTTTGGTCTGTTGGTTGTTTTGTGATGTCAAATCTATAAACTGGTGAAAAAAGAACAGAAGGACCCAATTATTTCCTAACCTTATGAAAACTGACAATTTAAAAAGCCATGCTAGAATCCAAATGTGAATAAGAACAGCTTTCTGTTCTTCAAATATATAGAACTACCTACCCTAGACAGCAATGATTGTTTCTGCAAGGCACAATCATTGGGCCTGCAGCAGTCTGTGTGGAAATCATATAACTTTCTGAGTAAAGCACAGTATTAAATTGCTGTAGAACAAACCTGACTCCTCTCTCTATGCTGTCTTCCCATAGACTGACTAGAGAAGTTCAAAGGCTTTCTCACCTTCAGTTTCCTTACCCTCTGGGTTTCAAAATATATGCAACTATCTTCAGCACATATATATTTGTCAATTTACAAAGTTAAAGTGACAAATTTTACCTGTATTTATTAATTCATTATTCACTTGTGTTCAGACGCCAGGGACAAGAAAGGTTTGAAAATCTATACTGAACAGAGTGGAAATACCAACCACAGGGATTTTTACAAGGCATTCCTGCTAGGTGTGAGGCACAGGCCCGAAACAAGCTTGCAAGTGATTGTCTGAAGTGGAACAAATTGTGCCCTAGACAGATCTGAGGTAGGAGCTGAGCATATGATTCCAAGAAAGGCGACTTCATCAGAGCAATGGATTAGAAATAGTACCTGTACAGAATGGTTCTTAATGGATGCATTCAGGGCAATACTGAAGTAAGCACTCATAAAGAGGCTTTCCACAAGCCTAGATAAAAATGGAGGAAGGCATTAACGATCCATTCTCTGTGTCCTGACTTGCATGTTTTCGTCTGAGTGGAGTATTATTTTCAGAAGATTCTGATGTGGTTTGAGATGGGCTGTGATCTGTGCCTTGTATGGTGTAGTGGAGGCAGATGTCTGATGAGTAAATCCATGATCAAACTTTGATTTTCAGTTTTGCTGGTTGCCCTAAAGCTCTGACGATTTACTTGGTCTGAGAGCTCCAAATTGTTTAGACTTAAAAGTGTGAAGGAGTTCCAGGACCTTAAGACAGTGGCTTTGGAGGTTTTGTGGAGCTTCATAGACAACAAGCTTTAGCTTGTTATCACACAGTTCTATACACTTGAGCATAAGCTAAAATGTTCACAATTTTACTTTCTTCTTGACTTTTAGAACACCTTCATCTCTTGGGCCTGACAAAGCCCCATCATGCATGCTCTCTTTCTGACATATGTTAATATTGGCTTTCCCACAAACACAAAAGCATTCATCTTAAAACTCTATTATGGCTTCCTAATTAATTATCTAATTATCCCTGTTCATAAAATTTTTCTGCTTCAAATGGATCGGTGTTTTATCTGACAGAATAAGCTCCTATTTAAATATAAACCAAAGTCTGATATTAATAAATATTATCCTATGACCTTTTGTCCTTTTAGGGGTTCTGAAAGACTTTTTTATTATTATTATTATACTGTTTGTTTCCTAGGAAATTATAAGAAAACATGCAACGTTTGCCTTCAATATTATGAAAACCCAGAAAGGTCTCACAAAATTCCAAGCAAACCCCATGAGGTTTGCTGATTTCCAGGTAAAAGCAAACGATTAAATGAAATTTAACATAACCGACAGTAAACCATGGTCAGACAGAATGTGTACTATTTCAAGGTCAAAAGGCAGATGATTCTTTGAGACTAGCTCTGAGGACAGAGTGCAACTTTTTCTTTTTTTTTTTTTTTTTTTAATTGCAAGCCCCTTGCGTGCTGTTTTGTATTCTTTACAAGTTTTAATAAAGAACAGTTTGCTGTGGGTACCCAAGGTAAATACATGTGGAGATACCACTTTCCCTCTTAAGAAAAGTCTGCAGTTTACAGTGTTTAATATTTTTATGTCTTTGTGTCTCTATGTATCCTTGATTTCATTGCTCCCTTGGTAGTGTAGCTTATTTTCAGAGTTAAACAAAGGCATTGGCAGAGAAACTACAAAGTGTTCTAATCTCCTGACCCCCACATTGACAGTTCAATATATTTTAGAACAACTAAGGATACGGAAGTGGAATTATGAAACAAGCAGGCACTTCAGAAGAATGTTCTATAAATTTATTGCTTTACTGTGTAGTGGAATTGCTGTAGTTTTAAGAGAGCAAGGACATACATCTGGAAAATAAAACATAATGGTAGTGACTCAGTGGAAGTAAAAGATAAAAACATCTGTCAAATACAATTGTACAGAATAAGCAAGATTTTTGGTTTCATTGGGATTTATTAATGTGATAAATTTCAATTCTTATCTGCTAAATGAGGGTGGGGAAAACTGCCACAGAGCTGATCACTTGCAATCACTTCATAAACTGTTCTGTTTTTATTTTTCACCTATATCTAAAATTCATCCGATTAACTAGGGAAAGGTTTTCTCCCCTCAGCAGGCAGTTTCTTGCAGTAACTCAAAGCACACATAGTCAAGCATCAAATGTCACCACATTGCCATCTTACTGTGAATGACTGGAATTTACTTCCTATTGTTAGTGGTGCTGAAAATTGCTACTAGATTTCACGGAGTTCATAATGTATTGTCTAAACTGAAAACATTTTCAGGGACCGAACTGACCTTTTAGAAAACTGCACTTTCATCCTTAAAATGCTGGACTATTGCAATATTTCATTTAAAAGGTTATTTAAACTTTTTTCTTTCTTTTTTTGGAAAAGGGCAAGGATTGTTATGTGAAAGAAGTATCTACATATAACTCTTCTGTGTCAAAAAAACAGGGAAGAATACTCATTACTCTAAAGATGCTTCAAGAGAACTATGCAGAAAAGACCACAGCTGCTGTTCTCTCTGAGAAACATGCAGACAATTGTAATTAATATTTAATACTTGTGTTCAAATCCTAACTTACAGCAAGGTCTAATTTTATTAAAAGTGTTAGAGAGAAAGTGTTTCTTTCTGTGAACACCTTGAGAAAAGATGAAAAGCAGAAAATATTTTTTTTTCTATGTTACTGACTTGGAACTGAGATGCAGAGAAATGGTGAGCTGCCCACAGTCACACAGCAAAATCTGCAACAAACTGAGCAACTTAACCCCTGCTTCTTCAGTACCAGTTAAATGTCCCAACAAAAAATATCCTCCCCGTCAATGCAGCTGAAAAGGGTCTGACTGCTTGTAGTGTCTAACCACAATACAGCACCCGTGCACTTTAAAGAAGGAAAAACGAATTGAACCTGATTGCAGAGTTGCCAGCCTGAGGACTGCTGACCACAAACAGCCTTTTCCCTACATTTTATCAGAGGAAGGGAAAAGAAGTATTAAAGATAGGATTAATCCTCTTTAAGGGGGAGAATGTGGGAAATGATTACTGCAAGTCCTGGTTGGCTGTAGTGCTAAGGGATCAGATTTTAGAGAAAAGTAACAGCCTGCCTCTGAATGATAAATGAATATGTGAGCTTCACTGATGGCACACATGACTGTTTTTAGACTTAGAAGAAGTGACAGAGGAAGATGAGCAGTCATGTAAGTGGCAGGGTAAGTGTATTAAAGGCATAGCATAAGAGAAATGAGCTGACATAAAGACCAGTGACCGTAAGGAGAGGTGATAAAAAAAGAGAAGGGAATATATTAAGGAAATGACTTAACTGTTCATGTTCTGAATCTTGTATAACTCTGGTCAATGAAGAAAACAGTATTGTTCAAGGAAGTAAGTGGAAAAACATGGATTTAATAGGAGAGAGAAAGAAGATTTAACTGTATATTTTGCAGGCATCACTTTCTTAGAAAAGTTGACATGTATTTGATGCATTTTTCATAATCACGATCATGAACTTTAGATGGGTATTTGGCATTTCCAGAGACTGACAGAAGGCTCAAACACACATGATTGAGTGAAGAAGACATAATGGGCTAAGGTACAGCCCAACCACGAGTTCCTGGCCTGGCACAGTTGCCAAGCAATGCAGACCATCTGCAACTTTTTCCTTTGAAGTTTGCATGAAATCATGTTGTCTCACAGTGGGCTGGGTTAAGAGCGTACATACATTAACTGAGAATCAGCCAGTGAATGTAACTTATTAAGCTGGTATAGCCTACGGATTTCAGCTGCAAGCCTCAAACAAAAAATGAGCTAAATGAACTGAAATGAAGCTTTTAGGGACTACTGTAGAATTATTAGACCCACACACAATATTTTCTGCTAAGGAAATATCTATCAAACTTCAGAAGACAGTATTAGACTGAGGACCACTTTAAAAGTGGGCCACTGTTTTCTGGAGACAGAAAGCCATCACAAAAAGATGCTCCACTGCTACAAACTTCTTAAAGCAGTGTGTAATATAACTGAGGTTGTACTTACTGTTACAGCTGCCTGTAAAAGGGAGAAAACTTAAGCTTTCCTGATCTGCTTTCCTGATATTGCCCTACCACCTAACCAGCCACTTGGATCATTTACTGAAGTTGCAGCTGTCTTACTATAAAATCATGTGAGTTTTGTAGGAACAGAGAAAATAAAGAAGTAATCCTTTGGCCCTCCTATTGCCTTGCAGTTGGTGTGGCTGCTAACATCTCTAAGTGTAAAATACTCATAGAATTGTAAAATGATTTGGGCCAGAAAGGACATTTAAAGATCATCTAGTTCAACCACCTGCAAAGAGGAGGGACACCTTCAACTAGATGAGGTTGCTCAGAGCCCTGTCCAACTTGACCTTGAATGTTTCCAGAGATGGGGCATCTACAACCTTGCTGGGCAACCTATCATCCTTTTACATCTTTTTTTAATTCACTTTTCATAGGTATTAAGGACTATGCATAACACAAACAGATGGAATAGTCAACCTAAACTACCCTTTTTGCTGAAGAAGCTGGATAAGAAAAGATTAGAAAAATATTTTCTGCTAAGAAACTATCTTCCATACCTCAGAATATGGTAGTGTACTGATGTCCCCTTAAAAAGTCAATAAAAAGGTGCCACTTTTTTATGTCTGAGAGACCTTTTACATAGAATTTTAAACAGCTGTGAAAGGTAAGATGCCATGTAAGCAGTAACTATGGGGATAAATACGTTTAATAGTCAGTAATATATCTATGTTGCTGCATCAGAAGCATACATCTTATGGTTGTTGTTTTACTCCCCCAGGTCAAATACGCTGCAGATGTTCAAGGCATGAAATGATACACAGCACTATATTGAACAAAACCAAATGCAACTATAATAGATACTTTAAAATAATAATTTAAAAAAACACCAAACCTACAAAATACAATTTTTACTATTTGTTATCATGAGGAAAAATCCTGGCTGCATGCCATCAATACTTACTGAAAAATGGAGGGGGGACACATGCAATTCTTCCACATTAATTTGACAGATTAAAAACAGACATGAAGTTAAAGCTGGACGATACAACCAGAACTATTTGGATAACAATCCATTTTAACACGTGACATAGTAAAACATTGCTCTGGTTCTACACATGTGTATTTATTGGTTTTATTTTCTTTTGAAAGAACTATCTGGTTGGAATTTTTCCTTTCCTTTTAAGGACATTATAGTAATATTGTGAATTTGAGTAGAGCTTGTTGATAAATTTCCATCAAAATCTGCTGAGTGTGGAATGTGTGTTTTCCTTTACATTGATATATTTCATGAGTAAATGTCAGATTGCCACCTTTTTTTTTTTTTTTTTTCTTTCAGGCAGTGTGTACAGAAAATTTTCTTTCAGGTCAGCATCATGTTAATCATCGCACCCACTGAAGCTCTGCATTTCCTCATAAGAATTTCAGGTTGCAGAACTTCTGGGTCTTGTGATGATGGGGTTTATGGTTCATCACTATGGTGCAGCCACTGGCAAAGATCTTCCTGGAAAGATACCCTCTACACAAAGAGTCCAAAACACATTGAGAAAGAATCAGAACGTGATCAAAAATCAAGAAAATTGTCTACTTACCTATTATTACAGACCAGAACGAGCATAAGAATTTGAAGGATCAGACTCTTAACAATCTTTCTCATTTCAGAACTCATTGTAAATTTATAAGCTGCTGTGTTTTCTTCACACATATTTAAACATCACCAAGCAAGCTATATCTGTCCTATTGGTAGTTATTACAGGCGACAGGAATACAAAGCTATTTAGGGACCACAGTTCTAATTTCCATTGATTTCACCAGGGACTCAGGCACCAAAATCCTATTCAGTCAGACACCTAGGGACAGTTGTGAAACCAGCAATCGTTACTCATATTGTTGAGTGCTCACCAATTAATCACTGTAAAACCTGTGAATCGAGAATGACATATTTGTCAGTCCTCCTCACTTCCCACAAACATTTTTGTTGATTTTCGCTTATATGTACAATATGAATTGAGTGGAACAGTGCACTTTACTGAATCAATACAGAGCATGATGATTTAAAGTGTCAGAATATAAGGCACAGATAAGGAAAAACCAGGAGGCAAGAACAGCAACATCACTGAGAAATGAAATAGAATCTGCTGAGAAAAATGGCATAAACACTTGCAATGACAGTAGAGAAAGTTTTGATAGGAATTTGGATAATAAAGGCAGTCAGGTAATTCACTGATGTAGCTACTGATCTCTTGGGCAGTTAGAGCAGATATGGCAGTCCACTCAGCACGGTCTGTTAGAGCTTGGCTTTAATCTTTATCAAGGGAAAAGTAATTACCTTGATACTGATTTTGATAGAAACTAAGCAAAAACCTAGGAGGATTCTTTTATTATTTTTTTTAGAAGGAGCTATAATTTGTTGGGAGGGAGGTGCTGTGGACAGGTGAGGGTTTTTTGTTTTGATTATTTTGGGTTGTGTTTTTTGCTAAATAGCCTGTATGGTTAGAGGCAGTTCTGTATATAATGCAGTGATTTGAGACAGGTATAAATAGGGCTTATATTGAGAACATGCAGCATGTAGAAAACAAAAAGATCTTAGATTTAGTGTACCTGCAAGGCTTCTTAGCAGAGAAAGAAGCAGACCAGGTGTGATGTCAGAAAGTCTGACTTTGAGGGAATGTGAAATGCTCAGTGGAATTTTGACTAAGATTTTATAACACTTAGGAAATATACTATTGAAACTGAAATAATGGAAAAATGGCAATTAAAATTCACTCTGGTATAATCCAGCCAGGGAAACAGAGATCACAGTAAGCTAACAAGGAATATGAATAATCTTGGTAAGTGTAAGAGAAAGGAGAGAGGAAAAAAAAAACCCACACTTTTAAAGAAATTTTAAAATTTTAGAAAGAACAGTGAGATAGTAAGGGGGGGGAAACAGAGTAGGAAAAATAAGAAGACAAAGTATAACTTATTTTTCCATGGAAACCACTTTACCTCTCAAATTCAGAGGCAGCATAAATAATATTACCAATAGTAAGTTAATGCAGGTTTGCGGTGCATGTGCTATAAACACTTGTATTGGGTTTGGATAGAATAGAGTTAATTTCTTCATAGTAGCTTGCATGGGGCTATGTTTTAGATATGTGATGAAAACAGTCTTCAAAAGACACCATGTTTTAGGTATTGCAGAGCAATGCTTAGACAGCGTTAAGGCCTTTTCTGCTTTCTCACCCCACCCCACCAGCAAGTAGGCTGGGGACACAGCTCAGGCAGCTATACCAAATCGACCAAAGGGATATTCTATAGCATATAAAGTCATGTTCAGAAAAAAAAAAAAAAAAACTGGGATGTGAATGGAGGTTTGCAGGGGCTGCCATTTCTTGGGGACTGGATGGACATCAGTCACCTGGTGCTGAACTGTTGTTTTTGGCTTTTTTTTCCCCATTTGTTTTCCTTTGGGTATGTTTTGGGGTTTTTTTTGGGGGGTGGGGGGTGGAGTGGTGCAGGCCAGAGTGGGGAGGCTGTGAACAAGTAGTTACGTGGTGCTTAGCTATCTACCAGGGTTAAACCATGACAACACTGAAGGTGTTGGATGGTAACTGAAAACAATCAACCATAAGAAGTAAGACACAACAGAATGAGCTTGCTTACCTACTTTTTTGCCACAGTTTTGGCCCATCCTCTCTATTCAAAAAAGCACTTCAACAAGCAACTTCAGATTTGCTGTAGTTAGTTGAAACAGAAAAGTGATCCTGAAATCACTACTACCAAATTTTGGCTTAGTTAAACCATATAAACCTGTTGAAGTTAAAGTTCCTTATGACCTAAATCTTCACAAATCAGGCTTTGCCAATTCAGAAGCACCACTGTGGATAAATTCCAGGCCCCAGAAAAATTCTAACCCAGGAACCTTTGTAATGACAGTAAGCCAAAGCTGACATAGGGATCAGTTGCCTAGAAGTATGTGGCTGGTGACAGACTAGGCACTTTCAGTCATCCTTCCAGCCTGCCAGCTGCATCTCTAGAAGGACATGGGTTTCCTGTAGTTCCCGTGTTGCCTCTGCCAAGATCACACATGTCTCAAATACCCTAAGGCATCTGGTACCGTATTTGGGCAATCAGATCACCCCTTGGTGATACAGTTTATTTCAACACTTGCATTTAAAACATACTGAAAGATACAACAGTTAAAGAAAGAATAGAAATAATGAGAAAGATAATTAATCAGGGCTTTTTTGATCAGTGATTTCTAAAAATTAAATAGACATTTGTTACACCTGTAAGATGTCCTGGTCCCAGTCTCCAGCTCATTGAATCAGATGTAGCTTAACTGTGTCTAATACAAAGTGTTACACAGGGATTTTTAAAATAAAAAATCTCAAATTCCATTTGTAGCTTCTGCCTATAAATCTAAATCAGCTTCTTTGAAATTTGTTTACAGTGAAAGGAAATTTGGCTCAAAAATTTCTTTGTTGTGTGTTTTTTGTTTGGCAAAGCTAAAATTTTCAGGACTTGATTGCATTCAGTAGTTCATAGAAGCATATCAACAGAGGATGGACAAGTTTAGTAAAACCTTATTTCTTATATTTCTTTAGGGTTTCTGACTCAGAGCTGTAAAAACCCAGGAGTAAACTAGTAAACTGACAATGACTCAGCCATGACCACTCGCTCCCCTTTTTCATCTGCTTTATTTCCTTTCACAGAACATTTTATTCCCTTTTGTTCCTGGTCAAAGATTCGATCATTCCCTGCACTTCTCTAGACTCTTTCCTACCCTTTTGCTTGCAAGAGGGATTAGCATGTCAGTCTTCCTTGCTCTCTTTTTCATACCCAATGTCATAGGCTTCTTTCCCCTGCATGGTAAAAAAGACTGTAGAAATACAGCTTTAAATCACTTCTAGCAGTCTGCTAACTTTCTTCTTTTCTTTTTCAAATTTTAAATCATGCCCCCTGTTTCTCTACTGAGTACTCCCTTACTCTTCTAAAAGAATGATTAAGACCATGAGACCAGGCTTTTTGCAATGGATGCCTGCCAGAAACATCTGCTGTGTTTCAGGACAGCCAAACCCCCTTCCACCCAACAGGCAAAAGCCATCCGCTGATGGGTAACAGTCGCTAGGAAGGAGACAGGGAAGACTCTTAAAGTGATGTGTCTATTCAGAGCACTGCCTTAGCAAGGCCAGCCTGTGGCTGCTACTTGTTTTCTGAAGTCATTTCAGCTCTGGCCTTTAGGCACAGGAGGGCTACACCACCTTGTTTTCCACAGGGATGCAAATAGCAGGTGTAACTGGCCATCCACTTGCCAAAATGTTCTAGAGTTGAAATAGGATTTCAAAATGAAATACATCGACAAAGGTGCTGCTTAAAAAACACTACAGGATAATATTTCATTGTGGAAGTACAGCTATTAGAATATGACATGCCCATTCTAGGATTTACAGGCATCACTCTATTTAACCTCTGTAGCAGTTCAACTTGGTTGCTTTAGTTTAATCTCATATATTTTACTGCATTCCTAAATTTACCCAGTAAGGGTAAAAGTATCCCCTACTGGAAAAAGCATAAAGTCCAAAAATACCATAGGGTTTGAATAGATTTACTGTAGAAACTAGATTTCTGTTTTAAACTGTTAGATGGGGAAAAGTCAAATATAGAAGCAACTAAAAGGAAATACACTTGTTATAATGTTAAAAATGACAACTAAAGCATTGTAAAAATGCTTCCTATGTCTTAAACATATCATGATTTTAACATTAAATCTTCGTAGATTATATATAAAAAACCTAACATTTAAAGGTCTGCATATTTTATGATCCTGAAAAAATTAATTTGCATATTTCCATTTGCTATTTGTTCATCCTGCAGGAATAATACCCATTTCTTTCTTATTTTTTAAATACTCCAAAGCCTTCAGCTAATAGCAAGAGAGCAACAGTTTATTTCAAGTTAATACTGTCTTGGTCACATGAGTCCTGATATTTAAAGTATTTTAATCAATATGAAAGAATAACAGATGCTGAGCTCTCCAAATACAATGATATTTACTGTATAAAGCTTCTTCAGTAGCAAGTTGAAAAATAAATACTTACAGAGATTTTCTTTGCAAAATAAGATTTTAGCCTCGAGGTCTGCATTTATTTTCTAATCTCTCTTTTCTACAAGACCTCTTAAAACATGACGTTTCTCTCCTTGTTCTTTTTCTAACATAACTGGCTGGTCACTCATTTGGTTTTATATGAATTCCACATTGTCTGCAAACATACAAAACAAGAAATTGGAAGTAGGAAAGTCTTCCAGTTATCTGCCCCATTTCTCCACCTCCACAAGACTGGTCACCAGACTGTGCCGGTCAGTCTAGTTTAAGTCGTATAAATAGTGGAAACTCCTGTGCTTTTCTAGACTCAGTTGCTTACACTACAAAATTATGCTGTTAAACATTACTTTGAATTGTATAATAACATTTGAAAATGTTTTATGTTGTGCTGCAAGTAAGTGAACACGAATGCCATTAAGTAAGCCCTATTGCCACATATGTGGGATTTCTGACTTGGAAATCATATACTGGCTAAAATAACGTATCACTGGAAGGCACTCATGTCCAACTTCACCAGTGAAATCTGGGAAGAAACAGTCAAGGAAAAGTGTGGGAGCTGGAGAAAAAAATAATAATAAATAGGACCAGAAGAAAAAGAAAAGAGTAGAAGTAACCGGTACTGTTGGACTGATGAAAAAGCTGGATAGCCGTTAGTTTAAAATCAATAGTATGTTCAGTCATGTGGTAAGTAGGATTCCATGTGGTTGAATGAGTTATTGATGTGGGAGTTTATTTATTTTGCCATATGCAAGGTATCACAAGCCAAACTTCAGCAGAGTGATTAATGTGGCTGAAAAAAATTCTTGTAGCTTCAGCTGGGAGTTCTGTTTCAGGATATCTCTGCCCACCTATGATGGCCATGAAATGGTGTTAACAAGAAGCGCATTTAAATACCTGGCTTTTGAGGGCTAACAACCAACAGCTGGGGATCAAAGGAAAGTTCTGTAAAGGGAACTTCTAGAGTGGAGGCTTTGACTCAACCCTCTGATGCATTTTTTTTTTAATCCTTTATTTTTTAATTCCCAGTGATACTTGGGTTTTACAGTTATATGACACATGGAGAGAGCTAGATACTTAAAAGTTATGCTGGAGAATGCTTTCTCAGGCAGCCAGCAGCCAGTATGACATAGTGAAGAGGGGTTTGTCTTAAGTCTTGACTCTCAAAATCCATGTCCATGGCAGCCAAAACTATAAACCTTTCTTGAGAACCTGATGGTGTCCCTTTGGTAGTACAGTGGTTAGTGCATGCAAGTAAGATGAAAGATAACTGATTTTGAGCCCCTGTTCTGACACAGGCAAAGCAAGTCTGTATTCCTATCTGCTGAGGTGAGATTATTGTCCTCCTGTTTAGCTGACAGAGAGCATTTCACATTCCCATGGCTCAAGGCCAGTCCACCATATAGTGGGAATGGTTCAGTCAATATTGCATAGCACATAGCACTTAGCCCTTGAACTCTTTATGAGTGATACATGGTGCCCCCATGCCACTAAAGAATATATATTTTTTATTGCTGTTGAGTATGAGCACAATATGGAGAGTGAAGAAAATGATGTTTTACAGCACGCTTCCAAAAGCACATTGCATCTCTTTGGTCATTGTGCTCAGGAATAGATGGTGGGTTTCTGAAAAGCTGCTGGAATAGGAGGAGATGATGATGTGGTTGCCAGGAGGAATTCAAAAAGTTGATTTAACCTCATCCATACTGCCTGTAAAGAACAGATTTTCTGAGCTGCACACTGATTTACTTGGAAGACATCATTTAGTTTTCTATAAAGGAGATCCCAAGAATGAACTAAGATGTGTTGCATAGCTGCTCAGAGGATAGCACTCATGTATGAAAACAGCAAAGTTATTTCACAGTAATAAACATCCAAAGAACATTCCGCACCTCAACTGCTGGACCTCCTAAAGAATGATGGGTTATTTCAGGTTTTTTTCCTCTCTTTTTTCCAATATGAGACAGAAACAAAACTCCAGAATGGCTTTTAAAAATGTAGTTATGGCACGCACCTGCAATGTAGAAGGGAAAGATTCAACTCCCAATTCTGCGCTAGACAGAGCAGAAATTCAAAGTAAAGTGTCACGTTTCCTACAAAGTGTTTACTGCCCTATTCACTCTGTTTGCTTTTCTAAGGTTGATTATTATTTTTTTCTACTTTTACCAGAAATTTTTGTCCTGCTTGTAAGACAGGATACTTTTCAATAAAAGTAGTAATTCCTGTGGAAGAAAAAATTACTTTGCAAAGATCAGGAAAAATCTTTCTCAACTGATTCTTTGAGACACACACATGGGTTATTCCTGCAAAACTGAAATTAAAAAAAAAAATGCATTAAAGTCAATTTGACTTGGATTCAGGTTTTAGTGGTCTTCCTCTTTACTGAGTGTGTGAGGACCTAGGTTCTCCAGAGCGGATGGTTAAAGGAACAGTTTGACTTCTGCACCAGCTTCACATTTCATAGTCCATAAATAATTCTTTTTCTGCTTAGGGAACCATTACACACAGACACACTAGAAAAAAATGTATAAATTAGTGCCATACAGCAACTGAGAAATACATGAGATCTTATCAACTTCGGTTCTATTATCAGGAAAGCATAACACATAACAAGCAAATGTGACACCAGTTTCAGAACTTCATGTTTGTTATTTACAGCATATTCTAAAGTTTTCTGACAATTTTGGGATGCTGCCTAAACAGAGATTGGAAAGAAATGTGATGGAAACAGGTATTCTGGGCCAAATATGACCCATTTTAAATTTCAGTATATTTTCCACGTGTGTTAGTAGAAACAAAAATTGTTATTCCTACTCAAAACCATATCCAATTCAGCCCGCCCATTTCTAGTCTGATTAGTTCCTGAATGGATCTTTAATTAATTAAAGAGTTGTGATTCCTAGAGAATTATAAACTTTTTTGTCTATTTCCTTGTTATTTACACCATTGAAGGGCAGTTCTTTAAGGAGAATGCAGGTACATCCTTCATAAACTTGAATACATTTCATGAGGAAGGATAATGAAATCAGGTTTTGGCAGTTATTCTGAAATACGCTTCAGATTTCTATCTCTCATTTTCTAATTTTGAAGGACTTTTGTATCTCCTTATTCTTTCACAACCTGTGATAGAATCTGTAGAATCTGTGATGATCGAAAAACAATTCCTTTATTATGCTTTTACACTATCATTACATAGTATAGCGATTTATATCCTGTTCCTGACCACAATTTACCAAGTATTTTTGTTTAGAATACTCTATGCCTTACAATAAAAACTTTTGTTCTAAATTAAGTTAATTAGATTCCAGTTCTTACCTTTTTTATTTTGATATTTGACTGTCTGTGATATCTCTCCAATGGAAAAAGAACATCAGAATTTCAAAGCTGTCATGAGCACTTTACAGCCAAAAGACAAAATCAGCTTTGTCAGTCACTGTGGTGAATATCAAGTTGATTTCTTTTGTTTCCCATCACAAATTGTTACTCGAGTTTATGGGAACAATTTAGTAGGCAGAAGTACATGTAACAGTACCCATACTTGAGAATGAAATTTTATATTAAAACATCATATTCTTAAAATACCAAGTTTTTACTTCAGATTTTTTCTGTAGATATTATACAGGATGATATGCTTAACAATGGGAAAATATTTTTACACTGATTACACTAAAACTCATGTGAAACTGAGTGATTGTAGTGGTCCCTTTTGGATTTAAAATCTTTAAATATATTTTACATATCCTTTACTTTCTACCACATTTATCTCAAAGATGAGGCAGACACTAATTAAAGGGCTTTCTGTAACTTTTTTTTCCCCTAACAATTTACCTTCCTTGCACTTTCAAATTAGGCAACAAGATACTTCACAGAAATATATCATTCCCAATAACACTATCTATTTTTTTCTATCCTTTTTATCTTCTTGATACTAGCAGATCTCATTAGCAGGGTTTTTGAAAACACATGGCCAAATGCAAGAATGATTTTCACTTGCTCAACTCTGAGTCTCCTTAAGTGCTGCTAAGGGCTGCTAGTCAAAAGGCTTATCTTCCTGCTTTAATATTATTTATTAATCAGCCACTGACTTTTTTCTTCCCACCACTGAAAGCATTTTGCAGAAGCGTAACCTGTGTTATCCCCAGCATTGAGACATCATAAACTGTGGAGTATCACTACTTGGAGATGGAATCCCAATGCAGTAATGCTGTATTTCATACCCTTCTTAAAGCACATATAATATTGTCCAAAATTTAAAACCTTCCTCATAAAACTTCCTCCTATCACTCAGCAACTCTCCTATTAAACACTACCACATTAATAAAGTAGCTGAAACCTAAATAAGAACATTACTGGAAACCTAATGAATAGATCACAGAATCACAGAATGGTTGAGGTTGGAAGGAACCTCTGGAAATCATCTGTTCCAACCCTCTGCTCAAGCAGACGTGCCTAGAGCCCGTTGCCCAGGATCTCATCCAGATGGCTTTTTAATAACTCCAAGGATGGAGAATCCATAACCTTCCTGGGAAATTTATATCAGTGCTCAGTCACTCTCACAGTGAAAAAAAGTGTTTCCTGATGTTCAGGAACAACCTCCTGTTTCAGTTTCTGCCGATTACTTCTTGTCCTGTCCCTGGGCACCACTAAGAACAGCCTGGCTCTGTCTTCAGATTCTCCCTTCAGGTATTTATATATACTGATCAAATCTCCCTGAGCCTTCTTGCCTCCAGGCTGAACAGTCCCAGCTCTCTCCACTTTTCCCCATAAAACAGATGCTCCACACCCTTCATCATCTCCGTGACATCTGTCATGATGTCTATCATGGACTGCCTCCAGTACGTCCATGCCTCTCCTGTACTGGTGATCCCAGGGCTGGACACAGTACAAGTGTGGCCTCACCAGTGCTAGGTAGAGGGATTACCTCCTTCCACCTGCTGGCAACACTCCTTCTAATGCAGCCCAGGATACCACTGGCCTTCTTTACATCAAGGGCACGTTGCTGGCTTATGTTCAACTTGGTGTCCACAAGGACCCCAAAGGCCTTTTCTGCCAAGCTGCTTTCTACCTGGGTGGCCCCCAGCATGTACAATGTCCTTGTTGGACTCCATGAGGTTCCTGTCAAGGACCCTCTGGACAGCAGCACAACCCCCTGGCATACCAGCCATTCCTCCCAGTTGTGTATATGCTCATTCTCATCTCAATTTCCTATTACTAATCCTTTCTGTGGGTCATTATTAGAAGAACATGCTTAGTATCTATCACCATGCAAATCAGTATCAATATATTAAATACATAACTTTACTTTAATCTCTCTGTCTCTTTGAATTTGATGAGAGGGTATATACCTGGCAGCTGGTATAGTTCTGAGATTAGCAAATAACTACATGTCTGTGTGGAGGATAGGAGGTGGCTGCATACTCTGAAGGCTGCTCGGATGCTGCTAATTAGGTTTGATTTCATAATAGCTCTCCTTTTCCTGCAGGATTTACATTGCAGCTTGTGGCTCTCATAATGTCTTCTTCAAATTTGACATAACCATATATTTCAGGGACTCTGACTACAACTTTGGCACTTTATATCATAAACAAGAAATGTCCTCACAATCCATTTCCAGAATGTAGCATACATCTTAAAAGAGAGAGGGAGAAAACAAGAGAGAGAAAACACCTCTTCTTTCCCACTGACTTCAGGATTTTGGAAAAAAAGGAAATAAAAATTAACCAGTAGGTGTGATAAAACATAATATTTTGTAAATATAGTATGACTATTTCAAAGTATTAATGTGTTTGGAATCATATTTTCAGATCAAGTGCAATTACCAATTGTAAATATAAGAAATAGCTCCCAAGGTAGTATAAGTGAAAGGAAAAAATACAACAAAAAGTGGGTGGGGGTGGTGTGCCACCAGGAAAGAACTTCCTAAGTTATGATGCTTTGCTACTGATGCTGTTTACATGCCAGAGTGCAGCGCTCTGACATAGTCAACACAAAAAGGAAAATAATCTGGCATTGAGAAATCCCCAAATACTTCAGGTTAGGAATATTTAGTAAATTCCTACCTGGTCAGGCCTCTGCACTTCTTTCTTGATGTCGCTATGCTGTACAGATTTCCTGCCACAGGGCAATCTTTAAACTGGGTTTCTATTTCCTACTATTGACTTGGTTTAGCATGAACAAAACATCCAGATGACCTGGCAGTCACTGGGAACTGTAACATCCACTGTGTCAGCTGGCTGTAAGCACAACTCCGGTCTTGGAATCAGAGAATACTAGAGGGACCTCAATTGGAGGACTGCAGAATAGACTTTGCAAGCTGGAGGTAATAGGAAAATAAGTACTTTCTAGACAGGCTTTACAAAGAATACATAATCCTAAAATTATTTTGTTGTCATTGATTACTGAAATTTTCTGGACATATTTTTCTTATTTTATTTGTTATATTTAAATGATCTGAAATAACTGAAATTAAAACCAATCATACAAAGAATTGAACAAACAAGATATTAGGAAACATTAGTTCCAAGGATGTAAGATAAGTTACAGCTGATTCTGATATTTAACCTTCTCCGTATCTCTGAGTTTGGAAAACTGAACAACAAATATTTTTTTTTTTTTTTTGTTCAGAAACTCAAAGTTACCACAAGGTATATCCATATTACCTTTTAAACTTAATTTTTTGTCCCAGGTCTTAATTAGAACATTTTTAAATGATACTGACATTTTCTGTAACTCAGAATACTAATCTTGCAATTGTTCTACTAGCCAGAGCTTCCAGGGAGCATGCTTTTCTCTCAGCAACATCTGATTTCCTGATGACACTTTTCACAGAAAGCCTTTCTGCTGAGAACATGCAGCCCCACATTCTCTTCCTGCCTCTGAAAAAGACAAGGACCAATCCATACTCATACGCAAGGGCATGGCAGTGGATGTCCAGGATCATAACTATGTCACATTTATGTTAGCGGCTCTGCGTGAGAGAAGCAATGGGATGTCATTATTCTCAATAGATCAGCTTAGTTTATGTACAGCTGGGTTGCAAAGGGGGGATCTAGAATTTTATAATAGAAGATGATCACTGTAGGAACTTTTATAGTTAGTGGATGTAAAAAGACATAACTTTGGTGTAGTTCATTTTGTCTTTGAAATTATTTCTCAAGTAAGAAGACATCCACTTGATATTCAGTACCTTCTGAGGCAGACTTTGTGGGTAACTATATCTGTTATTGAGGACTATCTGGCAAATTCTGTCATGCAGGATATCTCCTCAAGAAAAAAAAAAACAACCATGAAATTGATGAAACTTGCTGTGTAATAGGAATATCTCACCTTGTGGTTGTCCTGTTTTGTTGATATTTCAAGTATCATACTTCCATATCTTTTTAAGGACAACTATAGAATAGTAAAGACTGCTCTTATACAGATTATGAAATATTTTCCCTCAGGTGTTATCAGATATTCACAGGATATCATATAAACTCTCCCCTTAAACAATCTTAAGAATTGTGCACATGCACACATACAAATATGTATATATGTGTGTACATGTGTGTGCATATGTATGCATAAGTGTGCGCAAGTGTGTATGCACATATGTATTCAAAGCATAAAACCTAGAAACATCTAAAATATGTACATTCATACTCAAAGCATAATATCTTAAGAAACTGAAGTGAGCGAATATATAAGAAAAGATCAATGTCATAACATTTTATTTTTAATTGAATAATGTCTGCTAAATATTATCCCATAGCCATCATTCATGTTTACAGCAGAATTCTTTTTAAAATGTGTGTTATCTGATTCCTTATGTCGCTTTTATTGCACATATCTCTTTGATCTTTAACCAGCTATAATTATGATGTTTTCAACATGTTTTATGTTTCTATATCTGCTGTGCTCTATCAGATTTGGTACTTACACTGTCAACTTCAGGCCTTTTATGTTCTTTCATCTTTGTTGTGGGTGCCCTTTTTGTTACACTTGTTTATGGAATCTAATATTAACATTTAAGTGCATATTTCAAAGGAAATGGACCAAAAGATGTCAAACATGCATTCACTTTATAATTCATCTATATTAAGCATTTTTTTTACTAAAGAAGTGCACAGTAAGCACCTAATTGATATGGTCTGACTTTTTTTTTTTTAACTAATGGCTTTATTTATTACTGTAGTTAGATGGGCATGCAGTAATCATACAGAGGAGGCTTTGCACTTACAGACATTACCACTAAAATCAGTTTTCCTTCTGATGCTTTTATTTTCTTTTTATCCTATTTGATTGGTTATGTTTGGTTTCTGATTACAGTGCTCAGGCGGCAAGCATCTTTATAATTTAGAGCCTGAGATGTTCCTTGGATTGGTGCTGAAAGGATGATTTGCCTTTTGCTGTCTGTCTGTCCATTTGCCTTCTCCCTTCCCTATCTCTCAATACAGAAAATCTCAATAGTGCAAGAGAACACTGAATGAAATGTTGTTAAAATGGTTTTAATAAAACTTGGTAAAATACACTTCCCCCTAAAATCCTATGCAATAGCCTAGACACCAAGATGTCAAATGCCTAATTAATGCTTGAAAGAATATTCTTCAATATAAGCAACAAAATGTGTACTACTTAGTATGCAAATCAACTTCTTATTTTTTAGTAAAATAAAGCTATTATTACAAATGAATAAGTCTGATTTCAGTCAAAACTGTCAGGAAGAAATGCATTTCACTCACAAGACATTAAGGTCACGGAGTCATTCATGCCAAAGTTAATGTATGAGGTCAATGACTGCCATGATGACATCTGAGCCATTTGAGGCATTCCATTGCATTCAAAGTAACAGCACAGGTGTTACAAGGGTAAGAATTTACCAACTGGTATCGAAAATGGTAACTGTAATTACATACAGAACTTTCATACAATTGCAAGTAGTGTTGAATGAACACTGCAGTGAAATGGGTTATGAGAACAAATCTCAGAGGAAAAGAGAACAGTGTAAATACAGGGTTGATTCAGCAGGACCTCCTGAAAGACCCTGCTGAATCCCAGATGAACAAGTTTCACTTTTCCTAGTAATTAAAAGAGGAATCCATGCAGCATTCATTTTGTAGTACGTTTGTCTCATAGGACCCTGTAATATTGGAAGTGAAGTGCAGAAGAAACAAGAAATGCCCTCAATTCTTTATCTATCAATTTACCAGTTCCTGCAAATGTACAAACTAATTTGAACATGCTTTTCTACACAGCAAGGGAAGCAAATCCAATACTAGTGCCTATTTCATGAGAAAAAAATCAGGAAGACCCTTCCTTCCTTCAAGAGAAAATATGAAATGGTCATTAGTAAAGATAATAGACAACAAAAGATATCAGACTGTGACATCTGGGTGGACAACCACAGCCCTGTAGCTGAAGTAGAATATGCAGATGTTAGCATCTCTACTTTAGTTTGTTCTGTATGTCATTTTGGAACTTGATAGAATGCTGATACACAAATTTGTTTTCAAAGTCATTTACTTTTAAGACAGATCTATCTGCTAGTATTTTTATTTTAGCTCTTTGATCTTCCACACAAAACTGGAAGATCCCCTTCAATGTTCATCTGGCAGACTCTGAACATCTTGTTTTTTCTAGCCATTTTCTGTCTATACCTATTAAAAGAGATTTCTTGTTATACTTTTCCATTTTGTACTCTTTGGCCAATCTTCCAGACTGTTTGTTTGTTTGCTTTTTTTGAACAACAAAGTCTTCCCCTTATAAGGTCAAGTATTTTTTTGTAGCATTCTGGTGTTACCTACACTTTTTCTTAAAAGTTTATTCTACCTCTCAGCACTCCTGATTGCAACGTGAGATTCAGTGTTTGCTATGAAAGAAGCACCATGAATGTCCACAAACATCCGTTCGTTCTCCTTAGGGGGACAAGGTTGGTTTTTTTAGCATCTAAACCTTTTCTTCAATATTTGAGTGCCATTTCAGGATCCTCACATGACAGTCACTAAAGAAATGTAATGTTTTTAACTCTTAACATGCCATGCAAGCAGATGAATTATCATTTTACAAATATGGAAACCGAGGCACAGAGAGGCCTGATTAGTAACAAAAAGTCATAGTGTGAGTTATTCAAGTGCTTAATAGAATTTGTGTATTCTTTCTCCCCACCACTTTGCTGTAAGCATTAGACTTACAAGCTGTTCAGTTCTGTAATGGCCTATAAAGAGCCAAAATTATGAACAGAGAAATAAAAAAACAGTAAAGAAGGAATGCATCAGGGTAATCAGACTTCAAACAGCTCTATTCATTTTTTGGCATCATTCTATCTATGTTGTCTCTTAGATGATGTAAACCATGTTTTATTATGCAGAATTAACATTGGGAAATGTCTTAATAGCCAATCAGATGGAATTCAGTGATCATCTCTTAATTTAATGAGGATATCACTCTGTAAGTCTGAAAATGTAGTTTAGTCCATTTTACTACTTTTATCATAGAAATTACATCAACATAAGCAACAATTAGGTGACTCAACGCACAGTAGGCAAATTAGTAACTTCCGTTAAAGTAGGTTTATGGCCCTCTTGAGCAAGACTTCCGAGTACCAAACTGTAGAGAGACCAAATTCCAAGACTGCTCAATGAATATTTCGTTGTATACTCTTTTTGGTATTTTTGTCTATACTACAAACATAAATCAAAATAATTCTGTGATACGGGTTTACAATGTAGTGTCTGAAGTGGTTATTACTTTGAGGCTTGATTCCTTTAAAATGTTCTTTTTATTAAGATTGCAATGTAAACTGACAGTTTACCCTGAGGATTTTTTATCTTTTTGTTTTCAGGAACTGCTACTAGACATTATGGGGTTTTGGTTTTTGCTTTGTTTTGTTTTGTTTCCCAGTTTATAATCAGTAAACTGACTAGCTCTGAATTTGTATAGATTATACTGCAAAACATAAAGCGATCCCTCATGTACCAGACCAGAGGGTTTGCATATGGTCTCTCAGAACCATTCATTCAGCACCACTGTGTTATCTCATCCTAGGCCTTTAATGCAGTAAGGGTGAATTTCAGTGATATATTTCCTCTAGCAAAAGTACTATCTCAGAGTACCAGTTTTGTCTCCTCCTGGCTGGTCACTTCCACTCGAATATCACAGTTTTCCACTTGTGGTATCTGCTTGTGGCAAGGAAAGAGGAAGGCTGGAGGACAGCTTGGCAGCTATTGAAAAATAACAGCTCTTTTCATACATATTTTTAGTGACACAGATAATGCAATTTCCATTTATTATGCTTAGAAAAGCAACTCAAGAAAACGGTAGCATAAGATTTGCCAAGAGGGTCACACCACATTCATAGAACGATCATTTATCTGTTTCAGAATTAGTATGGGCTTTCATTTTAATTTGGCGAAAAGTAAATTTTGATAGAAAAAAACTATTTTAGTTTTTGCATCAGCTTTCAAGGAGGTCATAAGCAGAATCAGGAACAGGAACCATTCACCAGTAGGGTGCAATTTGTCTCTCTGTGGTCAACCCACAGGAAGCAGGAGGTCCGGAGCCTTAAAAGTACTCCAGCATCTCCTTACTTTTTGTAAGCATCTTCATAGCTGACATTTTTCAAAACGAATGAGTGCATCCCAGTGCTGGAATTATTCAGCTTTCTTTGCAATGGATCAATTGAATAACTTGTATGTACTACAGCTATTACACAGATAGCAAGCATTTCAAAAGCCCTACTCTGAACCATGGTGTATGAATTAAGCTGAGCTGGAGCACTGGGTCCCTGATAATCAACCCTGTTTTGTCACTTAGTTCTTTTGGATTACTCCATTTAGACCTTTCCAAGAAAATATACTATAGAAGAGGTTAGCACAAAGTATTATAAACATGAGCCAATCTATACTGCTCATTTTTTATTTGCTGTTTTGTTTGCTTTGTTTGTTTTTTTTTCCTTTGGTTTGGTTGGTTTTCTTTTGTTTTGTTTTTTAAATTAATCAGCACAGGCAGAGCCTGTCACATTTCTGTTTTATGCCAATCCTTGCATCAGGATAAAGACTGCTGTTCAGCTACTAGGGCATGACTTGCTGTAGTGAACAATTTAGTTTATATGTCTAACTGCAGGAAAGGATTTCCAGCTGAGACCTGTGAGTAAGAAAGTTGTATAGTCTTGGGTCTGAATAAGGAATACTAGCTTAAATATCTGCAGTCTCCCTGTATTTCCATGTCCTGCTCTGGTCCTGGCTAGCTTAGCTGGCTTCCTGCTCTGCTGACAAGCTTCTGAAAACAAATTTCTGAGCACTTCAAGAAAAGCCTGTGTACTTAAATTGGAAAATAAGATCCTCTGGAAACAAACCACTTAGGGAAAGTGTAGCAAAACACTAAGCTAAACAAAGCACCAAAACTTTCCTTAGTACAAGCCTGAGTTGACTGTAGCTTCTCTCCTACGGACTCCAAAACTAGATAGCTCCTCTGCATGACATCAGGCTTACAAGGATCCTTAACATCTTCTGTTTCTTTAAAAAAAAACACTTCAGTTATTGCAATTAATGAACCAGGCAGAAATTGATCCTTTCACACTGTCCTAACAAAAAACTTTTCCCTCAAACACAAAAAAAGATATCAATTGCACATAACTTAAGGTTCAAATTAAAATCTGCATATTAGAAGCACAGCCGCCTTAAGGTCTCTCTGTAGTCCACAGAGAAAGAAAAAAGCTTCTCCTATAACAAATTGTGAGTTAGGCTTCTATTCTGAAATGCCTTCTAGCTGCCCTCTCCAGGGATTATGTAAGAAAAATAACAACAACCTTTTGACTTAGGCATGATTTGAGTTAGATATGTGAAGAAAGTCAGCATTAGTGTTCCTCCTATTCCCACAACTACAGTTCCAGATCCTTAAAAGAAATGCAGCAAAAGCATGATTTTTTTTTCCACTTTAATACCTTTAATTCATAATAGTTTGTCTGGTCTTGGATTTAATTAATTAGGGAAAAAAAAAAACCCAACCACCAAACACTTAAAACCACCTGGATTTATTTCAAAGAAGTAGTGAAATAAAAGTATATGAAGAAATATATATGAAAAATATAAAATAATCTGGACATGGTCCTGGACAACTGGCTTAAGGTGGCCCTGTTTAGGCGGGGTGATGGACAAGATGATTTCCATAGAGGTCCCTTCAAACCTCAACCATTCTATGATTCTGTGATAGCAATTAAAAAAGAAATTAGTTTGAGAGACAAATAGCACATTCCAAGGACATGAAGTCAAATTAACTTTCATACTCTGAAAGAATGTCATGAAACACAAATTAATCAGCAGAGTGGTTTTCTGTTGGTTTACAGGTCTCCTCCCCACCTCACTCCTACCTGCTGTTAATATAAAATCTATAGAAAACGATTCATGTACACAGAGATGGTTTTCAAATCTGGAACTTAAAGAAAAACTAGCTGTTCAGTTTAAATTTATATTGTAAAAAATCTCTTAGCTCCAGGATGAAATTTCTATTCAAAACCAAAAAGGAACATATCCCTTACCACTTTGCCAGTTTAGAATATCTATTAATCTGGTGGTCACTTACATACACCTCAGATAAAAGAAACTCAGATTCAACTCCCAGCTCTAATTAATGATTAACTCAATCAAATAGAACACCTGCAAAAGGTGAAATTAAGAGAGATCATACAAATAGTCTTACATCAGGATGATTTCACAGATTCCAAGGAAAGTGTTTCTTCATTTTACTAATATATGATGAAAAGTAGCCCTGCTCTTGTTACTGTGGATATTATCTATCATCCTCTTAAAGAAGAGTGTTAGCATGCACTAACTTGATAACATAATCAGAAAATAATACTACCACAAAATATATAAATAAATAATTAGATACACAAACGCATAAATGCATTATTTTAGGTAAGAACGTAACACTTTAATGTGTTTAAACTGTGCATTGCAAAAAAATAAATGCCTTACTTTACATACATATACATATCTAAAATATATACTTTCAATCTGTCAACTGATGTTTCATTTCTATCTCTGAGAGTGAATATTGCGCTGTTTAAGCCATGTGCCTGTGGCTGACCATTGACACCATTTTTGTACATTGTTGACAAGTTCACTGTCAGACGCCTGGTGAGTTTAAGGGCTGTTTTTATTTCTTACTCACTTTGCACATGAATTTTTCAGAAAACATTTGTTTCATTTTGATACAGATTAAAAAATCTTAAAAATATTCATAAGGTTGGAAAACTTTTTTGCCCACTTCTATGTGGCAACAGGCTGTTTCACAAGTTTCCTGTAATAATTAATACTTCATTTATTGAAATGTACTTTAAAAGCAATTTTCTATTCAACACCTTGAGTAATTACAGTGGGAAATGATTGATAACATCAGTTGATATTAAATATTGTACTGCTAATCACCATGCAATCTTGCATGCAGTTATTCATTAGTTACTTCTTTAATTTGAATAGCTGACAATTTACATGGAATGCTTCGGTTATATGAATTATCATATTTTTATTCCCAAGAGAAGCCATGCACTTCATTAGAAGAGAATCATTCATGTTGCTTTTCTTTCATTTTTCAAGAGCAAAGTACTTTGATTTGAAAGTTCTGTACTGTAGTCAGGCAAAATATTAGGTTCTTCTTTGTCAAATAATGCTATGCAATACTTGTACAGTACAAAGGCAATTCTGGAATAAACAAAGTCACATTGTTATACACTGTTTTGACACTAATAAACAGCCGATTGTGGTCTCCAGGAGAACTTTGTGCTTCTGTGTCATTTTCTGGGAAATGATGCCATGCCCCCAAAATGTGTTCATAGCATTAGATGACTGCTAGAGTGGCTCTAGATGTCATTTACTTTGTAAACTGCTTCACTTTATCACCTAGGGCAGATCATAACGTTTTAATACTTAGACTTACATATGACTCAGACATTTAAATCTGTTGAGTCTTCCAAAAAGAGTGTAAATACAAAATACACTAAATCAGTTTCATTAATGGGAGTTAAACTTGTTTTGAAAGCAACTTGTAGTACTTTGGTGGAGACAATATATTCCCTGTGAAATATAGAACCGTATGTTGTATGGAATCTTATTACGTGGTAATGCAACATTATACAACTCACTGTACAAAAACTGTGTTTAAAAATCTTGTTTCGACTCCATGGTCAATGTAAAGGTACTTGCTCATGCAGACATGTAACCAGATAATGAAGGAAATACTTACAGACTTGTGTTATACACTTCTCTACACAAAGATTGGACTCTCAGAACATTAGTTTTATGGCCCCCTGAAATTTACCCCACATCTCGGCTCCTGCTAATGCAGTGCTGTTTCACAGGCAATAAGTGCTTGTCTCTTCTCCCTGTTGCACAAGAGCTAATGACCTTATCACTGCCCCCCTTGTTAACTTCCCCCCCTGCGCCACGGTGCTAACTGCTCTTTTCTCTCTACACTCTTGCTAATTAACATAATGAAGTTAGACTCAGAATATTTGTTCCCAGCCTGGGTTTAGCTTGAGGTTTTCTCCTTCTGTTTTCTACAGCCTTTGTTTCAGGCGGCTTCTGTGTCTGATAGACTGCCTGGTTTTTCTGTTACCTGTTTCTACAAACTTTACATCTCTTGGAAAGAGAAGCTCATCAAGAGTTTCTGAGAGCCATGACAAGGACAACACATGAAAGGATACTTTGGAGAAATATGCTTTGTTCAGCTATGACAATAGCAGTTCATCTTCTTAGATCAAATTCAGAGTCTGTTGGGAACCCATTCGTTAGTATCTGCTTGGGACAGGTTTGTGTGTATGTGTATGGTTTAGGCAATCAAAACAGTTTTGAGTGATGAGGCAAGTATTTCAAAGAAGGATATGAGCTATTGATTCAACTCCTTATGATAACTTTGAACACTAAACATTTACATAAGCATACCTATATCTCAGATGTACAGGTGACAGTAGCATGATACATTTAACTTCTTTTGTTCTTCTGACCCATATCCTATCTATACACCATGAAATTATTATTAACATCAAACTCTCAGGGTAGTATTAAATATACCTCTCATTTAAAATGCTCCATTTACTTTATTTTATTTATTTAAATGTATGACAACTGAAAACTACTCTGTTGCACAATGTAGCAGGAATCCCCTTATTATTGAAAAGTTCAGTGCAGTAAAATCACATGATTCATCAGAAATAGAAATGTAAATTTTATTTTGGTGAAAGTCTCAGATTTCTATTTTTATGGTAGAACATAAAACTTATTACTTGTTCTGTTACTTCCTGAGTACTTCATTAAAAAATCCATATTCTTATATGCATAAATAGAACTTTATTGGCTTTTTAATTATTTTTTACAGTTTTTCATTAGTGTCTTCTCATCCTATACATTTAGAATTCCTAGCATTGAGACTACAGCGATATGTGCTTGCAGCCCAGAAAGTCAACCATATCCTAGGCTGCGTTTAAAGAAGTGTGGCCAGCAGGTCATTCTCTCCCTCCGCTCTCATGATACCCCACCTGGAGTACTGCATCCAGCTCTGGAGCCCCCAACATAAGAAAGACATGGACCTGTTGGAACAGGTCCAGAGGAAGGCAATGAAGATGATCAGAGGGCTGGAGTATCTCTCCTTTGAAGACAGGTTTAAAGAGTTGGGGTTGTTCAGCCTGGAGAAGAGAAGGCTCCGGGGAGACCTTGTAGAAACCTTTCAATATTTAAAGGGAGCTTATAAGAAAGATGGGGACAGAATTTGTAGTAGGGCCTATAGCAAAAGGACAAGGAGTAATGTTTTTAAACTAAAAGAGGGTAGGCTAAGATTAGATATTAAGAAGAAATTCTTTACTGTGATGGTGGTGAGGCACTGGTACAGGTTGCCCAGAGAAGCCATGGGTGCCCCATCCTTGGAAGTGTTGAAGGTCCAAAATGGGTGGAGTTTTAAGCAACCTGGTCTAGTGGAAGGTGTCCCTGCCCGTGGCAGGGGGGTTGGAAGTAGATGATCTTTAAGGTTCCTTCCTACTCAAATCATTCTGTGATTCTATGACAGAGAGACACTACTACAATAGCAGTAGAAGGAGCTGGTAGGAAGTCTGCTTCTCCACACATGTAACCATAAAGTAGGAGTAGCTTACCCAGGATTATCAGCAGAATCCCAGTAATATGCCTAGAGAAAGAAAGGCAGGCAGGGGTGGGGAGTGGGGGGAGGGTAGAAAAAAGGAAAGAAAATTTACAGCTTAGGACCTAAAACTTTACCAAAAGTATTCAATCATTGCTTTCTTGCTCCCGACATCCAGAAAAAAACCATCCCACCTCCTGCAACACTACCAATTTTCTTTTTATCTTACTCACCAACAAGGCATACACAGTTTATGTATTGAAATCTCATTTCCTGACTCCATCTTACATCCCTTGCCTCTTGGTTTCTTAATATCTTCTCTTATAAGAAAATTTCAGCGCAGTTATAAGAATTCTCATTCTACAGGCTGGGTTTCTTTTACTTCCCTGATTCACACTTCTTAAATGTAGTCTTTTAGTTCTTTCCTCTGGTTTCTCCTTTTCTCGGTCCTCACTTCCCATGTAGTTGTGCACAGGGCAGCTTTTTCCAGACTGAAGTTACCTCTTTAGGACAACAAAAAATGAAAACCTGTACTATAAAAAATATTATGTAAATGGATGAATAGATAAATAAATAAATAAATAAATAAATGGATAAATAAATAAATAAATAGAATGTTATGTAAAGTACCCCATTTTATATTATACTGTAAATTCACTGAAAAAAAAATATACTTGTTTCAAATAGTTGAACGTATGACCCTCAAGGGTTTACTCCATCCATGGGCTTTTCCTGAAACAGGAGGATGTAGACAAAAGCTTGAGTGTCCTGAACTCTTAAATAGAAATACAACTTCACAGAAATGGCACTTCATTATGGATTCAAAGTTTTGTGTCTCAGAAAACTCTGTGCAAAGAACTCTGCTGGGGGAAAAAAAAAACCTGCAGAAATAAAAAATAAACGTCTATTCTGAATGATTAAAATTGTTTTATCTGGGAAAAACAATGTTTAAGGTTTGGTATAATGAGAAGTTAAATGTGAAATATTTCACAGGCTATTTGAGAGTAAGAAAGGTTTATGTTACTAAAAATATTCAATAGTTTAAGGCACTTCTTTGAATGGAAATATTTTTATTTTATTCATAAGTATCTTTTGTGGTTTTTTTGATGTGTGTTTTTGGGGTTTTTTTTCATCCCCTTTGATACCACCAGAAAGAAGAACAAATGAGGTGTTCAGATTCCCAAGTTTCTGAAAAATAATTTTGTCCCAAGCCATACAGTCTTTTTTTTTTTACTTTTTTTACTTTTTTTTTTTTTTTCCTGGTCATTTATCAAGGTTTCAAAGTGTACTTAAAAATAAAGTAAGGAGAAGTGAAAAATCAGCTAGACTTTCAGATTAACATGAACAAGTATTACTCTACAGCTTTTTGGGGTTGTTTTCTTCTTCTGGTACTTGCTTGCTCGTTTCTGTTTGCAAAGTTCTCTACCGTCCTTGGCCACAAGATCCACCAATATATATTATGAAAATAAAAAATTCCTTCTTTTAGTAACACACAAGAAATTCAATGTAGGAATTTCAGGACAATTTGACTTCTATTTTAAAAGAAGTGTTTTCTCTACATCTACTAGTGACTGAGTGCCATCAACAAACAGAATCACAGAATGGTCAGGATTGGAAGGGACCTCTGGAAATCATCTAGTCCAACCCCCTGATAAAGCAGGTTCACCTACAGCAGGCTGCACAGAGTCACATCCAGGTGGGTTTTGAATGTCTCCAGAGAAGGAGACTCCACAACCTCTCTGGGCAGCCCGTTCCAGTGCTCTGTTGCCCTCAAGGTAAAAAAGTTTTCCCCCTTGTTTAGAAGGAACATCCTGTGTTGCCGTTTGTGCCTGTTGCCCCTTGTCCTGTCACTGGACACCACTGAAAAGACCCTGGCCCCTTCCTCCTGACACTTGGCCTTTGATTGACATTGGTAAAATCCCCTCTCAGCCTTCTCTCCTCCAGGTTGAACAGGCCCAGCTCTCTCAGCCTTTCCTCATCAGGGAGATGCTCCAGTCCCCAAATCATCTTTGTAACCCTCGCAGGACCCTCTCCAGTAGTCCCCTGTCTCTCTTGAACTGGGGAGCCCAGAACTGGACACAGCACTCCAGATGCAGCCTCACCAGGGCAGAGTAAAGGGGCACAATAACCTCCCTCGACATGCTGGCCATGCTTCTCCTAATGCACCCCAGGACCCCACTGGCCTTCTTGGCTACCAGGGCACACTGCTGGCCCATGGGCAACTTGCTGTCCTCCTGAACTGCCCGGTCCTTCTCTGCAGAGCTGCCTTCCAGCAGGTCAGCCCCCAGCCTGTACTGGTGCATGGGGTTATTCCTCCCTGTGTGCAGGACCCTACACTTGCCTTTGTTGAACTTCATGAGGTTCCTCTCCACCCAGCCCTCCTGTCTCATCCTGTCTAGTCTGTCCAGGTCTTATTGACTTGCAGCACAGCCTTCTGGTATATCAGCCACTCCTCCCAGTTCTGTACCATCAGCAAACTTGCTGAGGGTATGCTCCATCCCTTCATCCAGGTCACTGATGAGTAAGTGAACAGGACTGGACCCAGTACTGACCCCTGGGGAACACTACTGGCTACAGGCCTCCAGCTCGACTCTGCACCATTGATCACAACCCTCTGAGCTCTGCCATTTAGCCAGTTCTCAGCCCACCTCACTGCTCACCTAACCCACACTGCTTGAGCCTACCTATGAAGGTGTTATGGGAGGCAGTGTCAAAAGCCTTGCTGAGGACAAGGTGGACAACATCCACCACTCTCCCCTCATCTACCCAGCTAGTCATTCCATCCTTGAAGGCTATTAGGTTGGTCAGGCATGATTCTCCCTTGGTGAATCCATGTTGACTGTTCCTCATAATCTTTTCCTCCATATGCTTCAAGATCTCCTGGATGAGCTGTTCCACCACCTTTCCAGGGATGAAGGTGAGGCTGACCAGCCTGTAGTTTCCTGGGTCGTCCTTCTTGGCCTTGTTGAAGACTGAAGTGACATTGGCTTTCCTCCAGTCCTCAGACACCTCTCCCGTTCTCTATGACCTTTCAAAGATGATGGAGAGTGGCTTAGCCATAACAACTGCCAGCTTCCTCAGCACTCAGGGGTGCATCCCATCAAGATCCATGGATTTGTGACTGTTGAGTTTGCTTAAGTGTTCTCTAATATGATTCTCCTTGACCAAGGGAGTTTTCCTTTCTGCACACTTCCTCTCTTGCCTCCAGGGTCTGGGATTCCTGAGGGACAGTCCTGGCAGTGAAGACTGAAGCAAAGATGACATTCAGTAGCTCCACCTTCTCTGTATCCTTTGTCACCAGGGCACCCACCTCATTCAGCAGACAGCCCACATTTTCCCTTACGAACCTTTTCCTACTGATGTACTTGAAGAAGACCTTCTTGCCGTCCTTGATATTCCTTGTGAAATTTAATTCCAAATGGACCTTAGTCTTCCTTGTCACATACCTGAATGCTCTGACAACATTCTTATATTCCTCCCAAGTGGCCTGTCATTCTTAATTTTCTGTAAACTTCCTTCTTCTATTTGAGGTTTACCAGAACTTCCTTGCTCATCCCTGCAGACCTCCTGCCCCCTTTGCTTGATTTCTTACTCCTATAGGTGCACCTATTTTGAGCTTGGAGGAAGTGATGCTTGAATATTAGCCAGCTCTCTTGGACTCCCTACCTTCCAGAGCACTAATCCACTGGATTCCTCCAAGTAGGTCTTGAAGAAGCCAAAGTTAGGTCTCCTGAAGGCCAGGGTTGTGATCCTACTTTATTACCCTGCTTCCTCCACACAGGGTCCTGACTTCCACCACCTCATGGTCAGTGCAGCCAAGGGTGATTACATTTAGTTAGATTACAGCTAAGCCATATTTCCAAAACCTCTATTCTGCCTTAACTAGGTACCTGTAACTGTATCCTCCAGACAGCTGTTCTTTTATTCTATTGTTCTGTTTGGATTATGACCACAAATATAACAAAAAAAACCTCATACTGTTTTTCACAATTTAGGTTTATTAAGAGAGATGTATCCTAAAATTTTAATTGAGAATCATCTCACAATTATCAGATGAGCAAGTCCAATAGCAGAACATGACTGGGAAGGTTTCCTGAGAAAACACAGACCAAAAAACCTATCTCAACAGGAAAGAACAAGTAATTGCAGTTTGTAGAGTGGCCTATGCCATCTGTGACTTGTCCCCCACTCTAATAACTTAGTTACATCAAGGCTAAGCTATAGATTTTAACATATTGACCTTCTTCAGAAAGCATTAAACACCTTGGCTCCTGCTTGACCGAGACCTGTACACTGCCCCTTTCTTTCCCTGTGCTTCTCTCTTTGCATCAGTGTATTGATCTTGGTAGTGCTTGGGGTATATTTCAATTCTGTGTTTGCTTAGCACTTAATCAGACCCAGATTATTAAATGATGCTGTAAAACACAATAACATAACTAAATAAATAATAAAGAAGGTGGCCTTTATCTACATGTAGCATTATTTGTTCAGCCTGAAGAGAAAAAAATAGAGGAATATCATGGTGATTTTTTTTTCTTCTTTCTTTTAAGAAAGAAATACATTCTCTTTTATGCAATATGGAGCACTATTAGTGAAAAGCAGCATCATCCACTTTATGTAGAATCATTAGTACTTCTTATGTGTTTTACTAGATAAAGGGAATGGCATACTGTCCCTGATATTTTTAAACATTCAGATTGCTAAATTTTTTAATAGATTACCAAATTAGATATTTTTTCAAGACATATACTTCAAACAGACTCATTGAATTTACATTTCCTTTCTGAACTTCCCTTTCATTAAGTTCCATATATTTCCACATCTAAGTTCAGCATTGGAAGGAAAGAATAAAAAGGGGGGGGAAAGTTATAAAAATAAAGAACATAAGAAATCAGCAACAAATTCTTATCCCAAATTGTATTACTTCCACAGTATTTGACCAAACCTTAGACTTGACCAACTGTACCTATTTTGCAGATAATGTAATTTGTCACAGCTCCAGGTTTTGTACATGCTCTGATTCTCTACTTCTGTGTCTTCTAATTGTATTTTCTCTTCGCCATGCTGACAGCTTTTTGAAACTAAGTCTCTCTTTATTTTCTTATTCTAATCTGTTCTCTATTGTTCTAGCCAGCCCTTCAATATTGCTAAGTAACATGGAACAGTTTTAAACCCCTCTACATATGTGAAACTTTTCGGTTTTTTCTCAGTAATGCATGAGTGAATACAGTGCTCAGGAAATTGAGATGCTAATAATCCTACCTTGAACCTGAGGTAACAAAAGCAGGTGTGCATGTATCTCCAGAGAACTGCTGGCAATTCACTTCATACCTGGCTTGCCGTGCATCTCTCTGGTCCTGGACTTGTGAAGACAGAATGCTAATCCTAACTGGCTGGTATGAAAAAACAGAAAAAAATTAGCCTTGACTAACCTAGAATTATGAGTCTCATTTTCATTTGGGATCCAGTCATGATCTGAATTGTGTCTGTAAGGAATAAAGGGTAGTGTATTAACCTACAACACCAGCAAGTTCCTGGTGCTTGCTGTTCTGAAATTTTACAAGTAAATATTAAACTAGTCATTTGAAATCAGTTTTAAAGCACTAAAGATTTCATTATTTGGGCTTGGACTTTAGGTTGTTTGACTCCAAGAATTTCTAACTGCTGAATAATTGATACCTATTGGCATATGAGTAGAAGCACATTCTTGGGTTTATCCCAAGACATTCTCCTAGCTGGGTTAAACAGTCTAAACTAGACAACCAATCTTGCATAAAAAAATCTCTGCTTTCCTTATCTATTCTATTACTTTAGCAAGTAACAACACCCTCTCCTCTGAAAAAGCTCATAGCATGCATAAGCATAAATGGTAAAAGCACAATTCTAAATTTGTTATTTTATCTTCTTTTCTCCTTTCTCTTCTATCTCTTTCCAGCAGAAAATAAATTCACTAAACACATTTTAAATTATCTCCAGTGGCATAGTTTCTTTTTTCAGGCAAGAGTTTCTCTTCTAGGGACAGGAGTCATGGGGCCTGATTTTCCATTGACACAGCCCTCATTTTCAAAGTTTTTAAAAGGGTGAAAAGAGGAAGAATTCTGTAAGAATATTATTTTACACCAACTGCATCCACGTGTAATTCACTTTCCTGCTGAAGATTAACTGACCAATACAAATGCTTTCAATGAAAAGCAGGATACCATCAACTTCTTTTCACAGTCAAAAATCTGCTTTTGACAACAGAAATAATTAAAAAAAGTAATATCCATGGTCTTATTCTTGCCAGATGCTGTGAATTAATGAAAATAAAAAGGAATTTCTTTTTGTTGAGCTCCACTGACTCATCTCAGAACAAAACTATAATTAGTATTAGGCTACCTAATCTGAACTTGCCTTACGCTTGCTAATAAATAGTTGTGGCATACTATTCAGAAGGAAGTCCAACTTCCATAAATTACAACTAAATCAATCAAATTTCACTCCTGCCCATTCTTGATACAATGCAAATTTTGGACTTTGGAGTATTACTTTACATCAGAAATAATTGGAAAGTTTTGCAAAGTGGCCAATGCAGAAATTAGTAATAAAGGGCCTACAATCATTCAGAAAAGCAAAAAATCACAAAGGCTTTAGGTTGAGGATGTTCTAGGTCTTAAAGAAGTGTACTCATCTAATCTGATTTCTTTCAACATTCATATTTAACTGTTTTTTATTATTATTTCATATTCACTATGGATTTTTGAACTAAGGATTGCAACCTTCATAGCTGATGAACTCTTAGCATGGACTTGTAATTGACATGTTAATGAGCACTATTTCACAGTCCCTAAGACTATAAAAGAAATGGTAATTGGAAACTAAGGAAAAAAGATATTGATTAGTTGAAATAACCATCTCTCTAAAAACGCTGAAATTATCAGCCCTTAAATCTAAAACACGTTTGAAATAGCCAAGTTCTTGGTGAAAGTCTGAAATTACTTGTTAAAATGTCAGTCTTCGTTGAAGAAAATCTACAAAAATATAGTTTAAAAACTGACTACAAAAATAGCAGACTGGGATTCAGAGATTTCCAGGTCAAATCTGGACTGAATGCCATGGGTGGATGGATGGTTGCAGTATAGAAGCAGTCTCAGCCAAACACTCATGTGCTCTGAGATGATTACTTCAGGAAGGAATAATTCTTTGCAGTGAGAACTGTGTACATCAATGACACCACGTCTGCTCTGTACAGCTGGAAGAAGGGAAGAGCATTTTCACTGAATTCTGCTCTCAGACAAATATAGGATTAAATCATGCTGGAAATCTGAAGAAATCCCCTGGCCACTCTAATTTTCACCATAAGGAATAAATCCCACTTGTAGATGATGAGGATTTCCTGCGTCATACCATGGTGCATACTTTCTTATTTTTAACAGCTTTTCAGGTGGACTGATGCCACCTATACTAAAGCTGTTTTACCTGTATCACAAACTTCATGGGGGACTTTGCACTACACCTCCCATGCACTTGCATGAGCCCACAGTATGGTCTTCACATTACTGAAAACCATGATGTAAACATAACATAAAAAACTGATCTCCATAAAATGCCAGTATGTAACAGAGTAATGTGTTTTATGTGATTGCTTACGTTCTCCAAAAATTTGCAGATGGTATCACAAAGGGAGAGGTCCAGTAGAAAGGGAAGATCTGCTTAGTATCTTCAGAGGATGAATGGAGTGAAGGTTGTTTATTCATGTTGGCTTTAGACTGTAAAGGGAAACACAGCATATGCTAGCCAAAGGACTTTCTCTGAACAACATTACATTACCCATCAAAACCACAATTACATTTGTTTTGTTGTGCTCATATTACAAATTTTCTGGCTGGACTAAGTAAACTGAAGGGCACAGCTTTTCAAGGATCACACTACTTGGCCAAACTTCAAAGGTGAGCCCAGATGTGGTTTCAAAGAAGCGAGAAGTAACTGATTGCTGGTATCTTTTAAAACAATGTAATGCCAGCTCCCGAAGGCTGGCAGAGGATGGGAACACAAAAAGAGGTGAGCACCTTGGAAATTTTTTGTCATTGTACAGGAGGGGAGAATCTAAAGAGGTAAACAATCCATTGGAGGAGTAAAACAAAATATAAATTAAACACAGTGGAGTAACTAGGCAAGCAGAAAAAATATAGAATTATTGCTTCATAGAGCATTGCACCATTGAGAAAGTACCAGTACATTCAAACACCATTACCTTCCACTTACCTTGTAACAGAACAACTTAGAAGGGACAGCAGCCTAAGAAATATAATACAGCAAAATAGTATGATACTGTAGTTTAAGGAAATCAGTGATGTCTCCGGCATGCTATCTTGTGTTCAGCAGTGAGAAGAGACAAAATCACTGCCAGCACTGTCTTATTCTGCTAAATAGAAGAGGAACAGTCTATTTCCTGCTTCTGAGGCTAGCTGAGCCAGACTGCCTCATGTTCACACTCTTCTCATGCCTGCTCCCTATAGAGAAAACTGGCAGCCTCCACACTAGTCAGTATTTGTCTCTGTCTTCCGAATCAAGACATGGTCTTGAAGAACTAAAATACAACTTTTTGTATACTTTTTCCTGTTCAGATTGTCAAAAACAATGACAGAAGTGTGTCGCATCAGACAGGATTAGTGTTTTTATTGCATGAAGCTGAAGGTATATGTTAAGTATCTTAGGATACAAGGTTGTGCAAAGCCTACTGGGGAAGCATTGAAGAACTGTATAGGGGAAAGGGAACAAAATCCAGTGCAAGATCATTCATACTGCTTTCAGGAGCAGTCCTTGAAGTGAATGATGTCTGGAAGCATGCTCAGGGTTTGTCTTTGAGAGAGTTTATTGGAGCAGTCTGAGGGAGTGAGTTGACAGTTAATCGTGGTGAATAGCTAGCGATCATGTGCTTACACTTACTCCTTGGCTCTCTTTTGTTTAGCAGCCTAGCCATGCCCTGAGATTTATAAGGCCCTGAAATATGCTATTTAGCTTCCATATAATGATTAACTTTGGCTTCTTGGAAAAAATTATTTCCACAAAATACATGGAGAAACAAGTTGCCTGAAGAAAATAGCTTTTTTTATTATTATTTATTTTTTTAATATGAAGAAAAAGTTTGAGGGTAACTTCACATACCCAGATGGTCATCGAGACAGTGGGAAGTGCCATTTTCCCTTTGGGTATCTGTAAGTCCTCAGTCACTCACTTTCAGAGACTTTTCTGCTTGCTCACACAAGGTGGACTGGCCAGTTGCTGCTAGAGCTTTGCTTTGGGCTGGAGGATGAGGAACCTGATTTTCTGTTGGTTTTTTTGCTCTTCTGTTTCCTTTGACCTAATGAGCCCATCCTTCACCTGCCATGGAATAAGAGAAACCCCATGAGTAGAACATTATGTTTTTCACTCCTCCTGCTACAATTTTGCATGATTTTCCATACCATTAACTCTACCCTGGCTAATCCTCCACCCTTCATTGCAAACACAGGGGAGGGGAACTAGAGGAGTGAAGAGGAGAGAAACAGAGGAATTTAGTTACAGGTTTTACAAAAAAAATTTTAATACATGTTCCCATCATAACTAATGGAATATAGGCCTTTATTTATGCAATTGAGTATTTTAAAATAATGGATCTCTTCTGTGCCACAACTGACATCAGATTTTTGCAGTTAATATGCAGATGCTGAATAAATAAGTTTGAGTGAAGGTCATATTTCTGAAGAGATTGTATAGCATCAGTTTTAAAAGGTTCCATAAATAAAACTTCACTAAGAAAATATCATCTTGAGTGGATGATTTTAATTTTAATTCTCTTTAAAACTTGAAAAAAGTATTCACAGTATAAGGGAAGAAGAAGAATAAAAGTACCTTCTGGAACCTTCATCAGCTGAATGAATCATTTAATTTGACCATGAAATTTTATATGTTTATTAGGCATAGACATATTTTCTCTTGTTTCTTTTTTACATGGTGAAATATGTTTTTTCTATAACTATTTGAAAAGCATTTTTGTCCTAATGCAGCATACAAGTATAAGGATAATTTTTTTAAAGCCTGCATTAATTTAACAAAATATCTAACCTATCCATGTTGTGTAGGCTCAAAAGTTTCCAGAGTGGTTAGTGGGATGTTGGCTTTTTATTCTCCTGGGTTAGTGCCATGTGATTAAATTAAACAATTCTCAATGATAATGATCTTAAGCTCATTCATAAGTCCACATAGCTCTTGAACTCTTTTGCCCTCCCTTCTGCTCCCTGTTCCCTAGAATACAACACAAATACTAAAGCATATAGAATAAAAAGCATTTCTTTAAAAAAATAATGGTAAATGGTGACTGACAAGTTGTACTAACACAGTGGAATCATAGGCTAGAAAGTACATGGCATTCTTGTCTATATTGATCACCAAATAAAACTGCATCCCTTAATATGATTCTCTATACCTATGCTTTTCTGCAGACAACTGAACAAATGTGCATTTGAGCAGATTTACGAGATAAGGACATCATAAATCATGCCAGCTATTGTTTGTGCATGTCTGTGCTCTGTTGTGACCAGCCCACTGTTTTTCTAAGGACAAATTGCCAAGATCTGATGAGAACTAAATTACTTTGTGAAAACTAAGATTTCTTTTTTTCCTGGACCAAAACATTTTTGTCAATGTCTACAAACAAATACTTAGTATGTAAGAGGGAGATTGAAATCCCCATTTTACCAGCAATCTTTTCTCATGTGAAACTAAACTCATTGATCAGAAATAAGATAATTTAAAAATTAAAACTGTGGTTGATTCATAAGTCTGATGGTGGAAAAATGGGCATTTACAAGGATTGATATTTGCCATGACTTTTTAAGTGACTTCTTCTTTCGGCTTCTGATACATTGTGCATATATTTCATATAAGAATGAATCAAAATAGCATGGAGGACAAAAGTTTTAGGACCTCACACAATTACAAAAACAGAATTGCAGTTTCCTAACTCCATTGCGCAAGCTCTGTGCTCTGTTTGGCAACTAACTTCTTTCAATATGTCAGGCTACTGAAATCTGAACAATGACTGTGTAGCTATGCTACAGCTCTGTCTGTCTAGCCCAATTAAAAATGCATTTTTATGAACATGTGTACACACATGGATGAAGACAGATTCAAACTCTTCTGACTTTTCTAACCATACTAACTAGAACCATGCTAGTCCTAGGCTCCAATTAAGCAACGTGCTCAAGATAACACTGCATCTTAGGGCCTGTTACAATCAGCACAGCTCTGTCCCAGCTCTCATTTAGGACTGACCTAATTCACACAGCTATTTTAATACATTTTCCAGTTCTTTGGAGGAGGTGTTTGGGGTTTGGTTCTTTTTTTCTTTTCTTTGTGACTATGCAGAAACCACATCAAAGATTAATATAATGATTATTGGAAAAGGCAAAGTATGAAAACTATTCTCCTAGTGGATTATGTTTGTTTAATGACACCAAAACAGTGCATCTTCCATAATTTTTCTCTCTTTATATTTCAAGTCATATTGCATGTTACAGGTTTGATTCCAAACCAAAGGTTGCCAGGATATGAACAGTAGCCATGAACTGGAATTATCTTGCACATAATGAGTCAATACCTCAGTTTGTCTTATTAATACAATGAATGGTCCATTTTAACAAATATGCCATCACCTGCTGCTTAAAAGACCGTGTAGTCACAATGTCATCTGAGAGAAAAGAATCTCTGCTGATGAGAGCATCCTCAGGATGTATCCGACTGAGGTTTAAGGAAGGAGATGGTGAGTCTAGAAACAGAGAACAAATGTTTAGGAAAATAAATGAGCAATACCCTTATATACATTTTTCTTTCAAAGAAAGCATGGAGAATAGAATAAAGCTAAACATCAGATTAATAAAACCAATAAAAAACTAGCCCAAAAATGATAAATTAGAAATATTTGCTTCATATATTCATATATCTCCATGGGTTTTCTCTCACAATTAAAATCCAAATAAAAACCTACTAAAATAGAGGAGAAAAATGAATACCTTGCAAACAATAAAAACTCTGATCTAACACATCATCTCAAAAGGAAACAATAATACATATGCATGAAATAAGAACAATTTATTTATATTTATGAACTGAGAAATATGATTGAAAACAATGTCTTACCAGGCTTTCAATAGGCAACAGTCATCTTGCAGAAAAGTGATATAATTTGCAGCAGCTGCAATATGGACCATATTTTTTCATTTCATTTAAAAAACAATCCACAGAACAAAACACATCTATGATTCGCTGCCTATCTATTCTTAATTATAATACTGAGCTCCATAATAACTCACTGGGAACAAGAATGAATATCCTAAAATGTATTTTAGCAGTCTCTGCTTCTTTCACACCTTGATATGGTGGAACATTCAGAGAATCACAGAATGGTTGAGGTTAGCAGGGACCTCTGGAGATTGTCTAGTTAAACTCCCCAGCTCAAGGAGGGTCAACTTGAGCAGGTTACTCAGGACTGTACCCTGTCAGGTTTTCAACACTTTCAAGAATTGAGACTTCAGCCTGGGCAACCTGTCCCAGCATTTAATCACCAAACCCAATGTAGTGCTCAAGATGACCTAATCCACAGCATGTAAATTAAAGACTAATCCAACTCAACGGCACTAAAGGTGGCTTATGTTAGTTAAATGTTATGTTAGTTATGTTCTTGAGTTATATTGTATCCCTTTGAATCACAACTAATGTCAATTTATAATCACAAAAAGTTCTGAGTGAAGTAAAAGTAACTGTGTAGTGGAAGGATCATGTTTTTCTGATGACTTCTACCTTCTTTTCTTTCAGTTGTGACACTTGTCCATTTACTTCCCTACTTCTCTCCAAGGTTCATTGTTTCCCTGCATCCTCTTTTCTCCTCATTCCTATTCCTTATTCTCACTCCTCATTGTACTTTATCACTCTCCATCTTTGTTGAATAGCTCTCTGTCTTTCAATTGTCATTGTCATGACAGACATTTTGAAAGCATTTTACAGAAAGGATTTGCTTCACAATATTTCCTAAGTTGTGTGGATTTGTACATGTCAGAATGATGTCTTTTGCTGCCGTTCCTTGGCCACTGCTGTTGCATCCTATACCTTAAGATTTAGCTCCTGTAAACTGAGCTTTTTTCTACTTAATCCATTCATAGTCAATTATCACATCTCCTTGACCCTTTTACCTAACTTTTTTCTGCTTTGTGCATATTTGAATGGAAAATTAATATAAAATTTCCTTCCTCATATCATAGCTCTTCAACTGATTATATTTTCTTCTCTACCATTGTCATGGTTTAACCCCAGATGGTGACTAAGCCCCACACAGCCACCCACTCACTGCCCCCACCAAGGGATGGGGGAGAGGATCAGAACAGTAAAAGTGAGAAAACTTGTGGGTTGAGAGAAAGACAGTTTAACAGGCAAAGCAAAAGCTGTGCACGCAAGCAAAGCAAAACTGGGAATGCAATCACCACCTCCCATCAGCAGGGCAGGTGCTCAGCCATCCCCAGGAGATCAAGGCTCCAGCACATGTAGCGGCTACTTGTGAAGACAAATGCCATAATGCCAAACATCCCCCCCATCCCCCCTCTTCTTCTTCCCCTAGCTTATATATACTCAGCATGATGTCAGGTGGTGTGGAACATCCCTTTGGCTGGTTCAGGCCAGCTGTCCTGGGCTGTGTCCCCTCCCAGTTTCCCATGCCCCTCCAGCCCTCTCACTGGCAGGACTCAAGAAACTGAAAAGTCTTTGACTTAGTACAAACATGACCCAGCAACAACCAAACCCATCAGTGTCCTACCAGCATTATTCTCACACCAAATCCAAAACACAGCACTGCACCAGCTACTAAGAAGGAAATTAACTCTGTCCCAGCCGAAACCAGGAAAACCACTTGCATTGCACATCAAATGTAAAAGCACAGTAAGGAAATCTATTTCTTACAGATACATCAAACGCTTCAAACTAACCCTTCCATTTAATATACAGTGCAGAGGGTTTGAACTCTGCAGCTCCCCCAGGGGAGCTATGCAGAAACTCTGCGTAATGCTTCAGAAGTGTGGTAGTAGAAGTAATGTAGCTGAGCTTTGCTCCTTAAGAAATTTGCTAAATATTCTGCTTCTCACCTAGGTCTTTTTTTGAGAAAAACAGTTGGGTTTCTTTTTGGTTGCAGGTGTGAGTTAAGGAAAGGGAACGATAGGTTTTGTGTGTTTTGTTTTGGACATGCAACAATAAGTTTGAGCATATTTTTTCACCTTACAGACTTTCTCTCTTTGCTTTCTTATCTACAATGACCTTTTTTCTACCTACTGTATTCCCCTTCACTCCTTTCTTTCCTCATTGTAAAAGAAATTCAGATTGTTTGGGATAAAATTCAGCTGACTCAAATAAGTACTTTGAACTTAAACTGTTGATTTGGCACTCCTTTCCACTTGTCTGTGCATAATGGCAGATCCACATGCAGAAATTACAAAGCAAATTACAGCTTTTCTACACTTTCTCCAGCAACAACAGTTTATCCCTCACACAAAAATATTACCGGTTGTCTCAAAGGATTCATTTAATTTAACTTCAGTTCCCAAAAGCTGTTCACTGAACCCAAGCTAGCTGTCCTGGACCCCCCTCTAGTTGATGGAAATAGATTGGCACATCCTGAGGACAGTTTGGATGAGATGATATTTCCTGTAGCAGTTTCCCTATTGTTCATTGACTACCTGGGCTTGCTTGGACACGATGCTTAACTATTATGTAGCTAAAGCTAGATGAAATAAATTTTGAGTATCTCCAGACACAACATTACTGTTCATTGTTTGTTGTGTTGTACACTGTGAGTCCAGGTCTCTAGGTTTCTGTAGCAAATTCCAGTGTATACTACCCATGGAGAGAAAAAGCGGGGTGGGGGAGGGGGGGATTGTATGTGTAATATATAACCTTAACAGCACAACAGAAACATAATTAGTTCTATTTCATTCCATCTGTTCCTTGCAAACCTGAACTTTATACATATTTAAATCCAACAAAACAAACATTATGAACTTCTCATTACAGTCTTAATCCTACAGTCCTTACAGACTTCAAACTACTGTTATTTTCAAGCAGCTAAGGTAGTACAATAAGGCGGTGAAGGGCATCCCATCTTTTCCAGTCCCTATTAACTGCCTCACTTGGACAGTAAGTCTAGATTCCTGCATGTTATTTTTTTATTGTACACTGCAGTGTGCTGTGTTTTAACTCCAGACAGCAGCTAAACACCATGCAGCCACATGCCCAGTGGGATGGGGAGTGAGAAAAAGATAAAACTAATGGGTGGAGATAAGAATAATTTAATAATAAAGTTAAATATAATGATGATAACCATCATCACCATTGTCAGCAGCAATTATAATGAGAAGGGGAGTGAGAAAGGCATGAAACCTCAAGAAAAAAAACAAGTGATGCACAATGCAATTGCTCACTGCCCTCTGACCAACGCTCAGCCAGTTCCCAAGCACTGATCGGCACCTCCTGGCCAACTCCCCCCATCTTATACACTGAACATTACGTACTATGGTATGGAATATCCCTTTGGCTGGTTTGGGTCACCTGTCCTGGCCCTGCTCCCTCCTGGCCCCTTGTGCCCCTGCCCACCGGCAGAGCACGGGAACTGAAAAGCCCTTGCCTTAGGGTAAGCACTGCTCAGCAACAGCTGAAACATCCCTGTGTTATCAACATTATTCCCATTCTAAACCCAAAATACAGCACTATATCATCTACTAGGAAGAAAATTAACTCTGTCCCAGCTGAAATCAGGACAAGTATAATCACTTTGGTATGAGATCCTGGACTGAAGTGAAAAATTCAAGCCATTCTATCCTAAATGGACACAAATCTGAGACATTCTCCTATAAACAGCTTTCCAGCCATTGTTTCATTTCCTCAATACATAGAGTCTTTACGTTTAACTGCTGGAAGCCAAGCAGATTAATGACAACTGGTAATCTGTGAGGAATATATTATGGATAAAAATAACTACCTGTATGGGCCCTTAGTAATAGCTGTCATCTAAAAATCTCTCCACACAAAATTACTGCTTTAGTGAGACATGGAGAAGTGGACAAAAAGGGGAAGAAGCAACTTCTGATGCATGAAATTAAGTTTTTATATAAGAAATAAATATTGTTTCCTATGTTTAATACCTCCATTTAATGATGTATTCATAATCAAACCAAACAGGAAGGGAGGCTGTAGCCTTAAATTCTTAACAAAGAATTCAGTTTTATAAAGGTATTTTACTTACACTGGGCTAGCTCTTAACAGTGAAATACTGAGGAGTTTACAATATAATTAAAGCAGATATCTTGAAAGTAAGTGGGAAGTATATAATACCTTGTAAAGCAGACAATGGTTCCCAAAATATCCATGACACTTTGCCATGCCTTAGTAATGCCCTATAGTCATGTTGCCTTTATACCATTCTTAAAAGGAAAGTACTGGATTTTTAGTGAGAATAATACGTTTCATTTCTGTGGCATATAACTTCTAACATTATCAACACATTTTACCCCAGATGCAAACAAAAGACCATCCCTAAGGCTTCAATGGTATTTTGTAAAGAAGAGACAGTTCTGAGGATGATTTTTTTTCTGAAAGTCCTGTGAATTCTGAAACTTACGTAGTTTGGGAGAACTGATGCTGAGGATTTTGCATTGTGCATTTAATATTTGAACATTAAAGATAGTAGAAGTCTTTCATTTACTACAGAGATGCATTTTCTTTGGAGCATATTGGATTTCATCTATGCTTTTCACATTTGCCTCTCTACATAAATTCTTTGAAGGTTGCCAAAAAAATATCAGGAGCTTCAGATTTTTGACACTTAAAGAGTTCGTAGACATAATTCTGTAATGTATTTCTGGTTTTTTTCAGATCAAGATCTGGAAAGGTGAAAATTTTAATATAATAAGATTATGTTTAAAGAACTGAAATTTTTTTCTAGGCTTATTTAGTTAAGAAAAATTCCACCAAAAACACAAGGCTGTACAACCACGAGAGACCAGTGTTTTCAAAGCCAGCATGGCACACAAAGTCTTCAATATATCTATCTAATCCTGTATTAAGCACAACTTTTTTTTTCCCTCAATCTTCCCATTGAGTACCTATACATTTTACTGTAACACTTGTAACTCCACATGAAATTGAAATTACAGGGTATTTATTGTTGTGCATGAACAAAATACAGTTCAATTAAACAAAATAATCAACAATTCATCACTTGTGGAGTTAGTCATCTCATAAATATCATAACAGGAATTGTCCAAGAACACTTCATTAAACCTGTGAAGAAAAAAATAGATATGGGAAAGAAAAGGAAAACCTGTTTGGAAAACCAAAGCTGGTTAAGATGAGTAGGTTTTTTTAGGAGACAAGAAGGTCCACAACATTGCACACAAAGAGATGGTTCCTTTGTGACATACATAGTATACTAAATCAAGATGCCTAGGAATGACTGCAAACCTGAGAGTCTTAAGTATCACAGGATGATGAAATCAATAGTAACCCCAAAGCCTCCGTTAGTATATTACACACGGAAGGAGTCAGAAAGATTATTCTTTTTGAGAGAACAGTCTCTGGAAAATATAGAGTGGAAGCTGACCTGTGAAAAACCTCTGTGATTAACTATTACTGTATCAATATTGAGAAGATGTAGGAATTGGAATAAAAAGGACAGTATTCATTAGGGTGAGGATGTATAGAATATAATATGTGACAGTTTATATTTCAGTACTTCACACTGCAAAACTCATCTTTTTAAAAGACTGTAGGAACTGAATGAATGCTGACATTTATCTAACTTCTCTTAGTCCGAGAATATCTATACTTACACTGACTAAGATAAAAATGTCTAGGGGATATAAACTTTGACTTTGGCCCTGAGACATAAGACAGCTGCCAATGGCCTAGGATTAGCAAGATCTTTGCTGTGAGTATTTTACTGCTTAATTGCCAACTATTTCCAACCTACAGTGCAGTCTCTGGCTCTAACCACTGTCAGAAATACCTGTTTGATTCTGGTGCATTCCCTGTATTCCTACATTCTTGTTTATTTTTCCATAGGATTGTCTCTGATGATAAGCTACAACAGAGTTACCTACTAGACCTACTAAATTTTTATTGCTCTTTATGCCTATCTTTTGCCAGAAAATGTTACTTAAAGGTCTGGCACCAGTAATCATCACCTTCATATTTCTCAAACGATGATGTCTCCTTCATACCTATATGAGAAACACAGTGTGTTAGGATATATGTACCTGCTTCCAGTATGTTAACAGTTTTCACTGCTACAATGTAAATATTGTTATTAGTTTACTTCAACAAAACACTGATTTGATGAAGGCAGTGCCTTCAAAATGGAAGCAGTTTGACAGTGGTTTTGCATATGAAATAATCAGTCACAATTATTTGTAATTTCTTCACTTTGATCAGGTGTTACACAGATATAAAGAACTCATCCAATAAGGAGGCAATAATAGCAAAGATTTTCTCCTGATAAATCTGCTTTTGGGATGCTAGTTTGTTTATTTCTGTGTTTTAATCTAGTGACTGCATAATATAAAGTAGCTGAACAGTCCTAAAGAACATGAACGGAAGTGCAGACCTGCTAGAAGTTTAGGCACCAGCAAGCTACAGTGTCTGGATCCCTTCCATTTATTTGCAAGAATCCCACTCTTTTGGCTTCTCTTGATAAAAATAAGTATCTATTGTCATTTAGGATTAACAGATCAGGTAGATATGGCATGACACTTACTATCCCAAAAGTGCTCTTGTGAAAAAGAAATTAGAAGCCATGACAGATAAAACACAGAGCATTTAAAATTGCAGCAGATGTCTATGTGGGAGAAAATTAATGAAACCCTCGGAGTTCCTCTGACACCACTATAAATGCTTGAATCCTTTTGCCTCTATTACGATTATAAGAATACCTCCAGGCTCTAGCTATCATGTTAGATGCCAAAATAGATGCCTAAAGTTCTAGCTTTCACCATGAAAGGACTCTGGGTTGGTCAGAGCCTGAAGGCAGATTCTGCCTAGATTTTCTCCTTATAATGAGATTCTCAGAGGAAAGAGAAGAAATTAAAAAAAAAAAAAAAAAAGAAAAAAGGAAAACAAAAGGCTTTAAGTTTCAGAAGGTGAGGTTTTACTAGACCATAAACTAACATAACTAACTTCTTTAAACAGAGAAATTTCCAGGTCTTGTTTCAGTTGCCTAAGCAACAAAGGCAGCTAAGCAACCGCACATACCCGAGGTATCTTGCCTAATTTCAGATATTCTGGGGTATTCTGTCTAGCCCCACCTGTCACTCCAGAAGGCTCTGGGTATCCTGGAGGTCTTGTGACATCTCAAATACAGAACCTCAAACGGAACTAAACACTGATGGCAACCAAATTAAGCCTGAACTGACTATATCACGTGCAATACAAAGGAAGAAAGGTTTATAAAGACTTTTCTCCTGCCATCCACATTCTTTGCAAACAAGTCTTTGCTCCAGCACAGATGTCATCTCAGCAGCTCTCCCAGGCACAATCAGCTCTGCAGTACCCTGGCTAGTCCCCAGGAAGGCTCTCTGCACATGCTGGAGGCACGGCTGCCTGACCTCTGCTAAGGCTGCCGGAGGCCTCTGCTCCTCTCAGCAGTTTCTCAGCCTCCGCATGGACTTTGCATTCCTAGATCTTCCTAGGATGGGTCTACAGGTTCTTCACCCACAATTCCCAAGCTGTGCAAGCTTCTCTGACTCAAGAAGCTGACTTACATGGGAAGAAGAACCCTCCAGTGGTTTCATCTGACATACTTTTCTTCAATTAACATAATACTAAAGTTTAAAATGAACATGGCAAGCATGCTCCCATTTACTTTTTCCTTATAATCCTTTGCAGAACATCCAGCTTGCTGAAAAAGAACATTACAGACTGAGAGGTACTGAGATGCTTCAGCAATGAAGGCAGAACACAGGAAAGCTGAAGCTGGATTACAATGTTGTTGAAATATTAGTAAGTCAATGGTGTCTGTATCCAGCAGCAGAGAAGTGGATGTCCGTGCTGATCAACATCAGTCTGACTTAGAAAAAGAGATGATGAAGCTGGAAGTGATGTGATTCCTGAACTGAGAGCAAGGATTTGCATTTGAGTAATCCATTCTGAAAGGAATATTTTGCCTGACAAAGTAGTCCCAATTATTTTATGTGATACAAAGTGGGAGCTAATTAGATGCCCAAATTATTTATACAAATTAAGTAAAAGCCAAAGCTCTAAAGAGGGTAATTAAAATTATTTTAAATTAGTATTTCATTGAAGAGGCCTGGAGAGATGCCAACAGCAGGGTACCTCCCTCAGAAAGCCTGTTTGCACCATTCTGTGAATCAAACGTATGCTCAAATAGTTCAGTAGTTACAAATTTCTTAAAGCAAAAAATTGAAAACATGAAAGATTCCCTGTGTGTTTGTATTTGTATTTCCTGTATTAGTTCAACTAACAATAAATGGTGTTAAGGGATTATGGAGAGAAAAATCTGTCAATGAGGAAACAAGGAGAAAAAATTCACCTCTTTCTCAGCAGAAGTTTAATTGTAATGTTAAGATACCATCGTAATGCTACACCTATATTGTGGCCTAGATACAGTTTTGATTAAAGGATGTGCCTATTAGATACATCCCTGCAGAGATGTATCTAATAGCCACTATGGCTCAAGACAGAACTACTTGCCCTACCTTTTTCCCAGTGGATGCAAACAGCTTAACTTCTGCTAACATATGTTTGTAGCAAATTATAGCAAATTTTCTCACCTTTAGTCCATGAGGAATAAAGCCAAGGCTTTATCCGTCCTTGTTTCTCTCCCTAAGATCACTCTTCTTTTACTTTCTTCACAGCAAAATATGTGCAGTGACTATTCTGATCTGTCATGCTCCTGCAGAAGCATCCAACATGGGTTATGTACATGCATATCCAACATGCTCTTGCAAGGCAAGTGCTGACTGCAGTTTTGTGACTCTGAAGTCTTGTCAATCCAGCGATGTGAAGTGATTCTGGAATTTCCTGAAGAAATGCACACTTAACCATTTCATGACCTGATAAAGTGGTACCTTGTTAAATCAGAAAATATCTGTGCTTTCTGAATTAAAAGAAAATTTTTCAGGACAAAATAACATCTAAAAATTTAAATTTGGCATGATAGTTAATTTGAAAGGAAAATACATTTATAACTGTCAGAAGAAAATGTGAAAAAAGTTTTTCAGTTTTTTGTGGAGAAAGAAGAGAGAATCCTTTTTACTCAGACTTTCAGCTAGCATAAGAGAAAAACCAGTAGTTTTGAAAAATCAGATATTTTTTTTTTTTCATCCTAACAGAAGCTAGAATATCTTCTTTGTCTATTGAATAACATCACAACACAATTCCCCCCAAAGTATCAGTCTTTTTACCCAAAACAATGCTTAAATATTGAGACATGATTCAAAATCAGAAGTCTGAATACTGAATTTATGTACTCCTTAGGCACCCACTTATCCTTTTCCCTCACATACTGATTTGTATCACAGTAACTTCTAGAAATCCCACTGCATCACTTTCTCAAATGCCTTTGCTCAAACTCAGAACAAACAAGTCAATTCTTGTTCCAGTGTATCCGTTCTTCACCATTTCCTTTTCATGCTATTAGTAAGTACAGTTCCTCTATATTATTTACCTCTAATCAACCTGTAAAACCTTTAGTGGGATCTTAGACTATGCAATCTGAAAGGATTATTTTTGCATGAGAATTAATATTTACATAACTTGTGGATATCTTCTCAATTCCACTGAAGTTATTCCATTTTCATTTAAGGGTGGTTCATTCCCCCCTCTCCCAGGTCAAAAGAAATAACTGTGAACAGGATAAGACTATCTCAGTGCATTTCTTCATTTTACCCTTGTAAGCATTTTACTTAACAATGAAAATGAAGGTATGATTATGTACATGCACAAGTTTGTGTGTATGTGTGAGCAAAGTTTTTAGCCTATGGATTCTTTCTTTTGATACAGTTTATTATGCGGCTCTTTGAAGCAGTAAAATTAGTTATGGTACTTTTATTGATGTTGATTATAGGGATGTCTGATTTCATTTAGCATTCATAATGCACAGTAAGTGTCTTTTATAACCACCTTACTTTCACAGGTGATTTGCCCCACTGTAAAATCATCAAGGACATTCATTAGAATTTGTCACTGTGTTCCAGCAAACTAATACTTTTAAAAATAAAGGTTCAATTGTTTGTGTTTAATTTCAGTCATGTTTTCTTTTAGGCTTTAAGCCATTTTGTATTTAACATATTGCTAAGTGATTCTGGCACTGCTTAGCATTACAAGAAGTCTTTCATTATTCCTGACTGCTGATCAGAGTCAGATTTAGAGCTATCCTGTTCCTAGCATCTTCAGTGTGAACACCACTTCCTCCTAGTTTTTACATGATTCACTGGAGATTGTTTTCTAGATGTAGGGGAGCCTTTAAGCAAGCCTGCTCTTTCCTTATTGAGAAGGTGCATTAAAGTTCTCAGGCCCTTCAAGAACTCATTGACCCTGGTTTGGCCCTTGTAGACTACAAAGTGGATGAAAAACTGCAGAAAGCTAAACTCAGAGGACAGTGGTCAATGGATCAATCTGTCAATCATTTAAAATTAATCTTCCTTGGGGTTGATACAAGCCCTGATCAATGGCCTTGATGATGGCACAGAATGGAACCTCAAATAGCTCATTGGATGCCAGCAAATTGGGAAAGCAGATGATATGCTAGAAAGATGGATACCATCCACAGCAACCTCAACAGGATGGAGGAATGGACTGACAATCTTCATGAGGGTCAACTAAGATAAATGCAAAGTCCTGCAGTGAACTGGAATAACTCTGTTGCACTGTAAAGATTAGGGACCGAATCTATAGAGAGCAGGTCTTCAGAAAGGGGCTGGAGAATTCTAGAGGACAACATTAAAACAGGACCCATCAGTACACCTTTGTAGTTATAAAAACTTCCTGTACTGCAATCTGCATTAGTAGAGGCATAGCAAGAAGTTCAAAGCAAGTGACTACTTGCCTCCATTCAGGACTTGTGAGACTGCACATGGCATACTGCACCAACTCCCAGACCCCCAGTACAAGACATCATACTAAAGTACATAACATATCAGAAGAAGCTGAGCAAAATTGGTTTAATTAACCTCAAGAAGAAAAAGCTGAGAGGAAAATTAGTTTCAGTCTTCAGATTCTCAGCATTGCTCAACAAAAAGATAAGATCATAAGTTTCAGTATGATAAATTCTACCTACATATTAGCAAAAAAGCTTAAAAATGTTAGTGGTCAAGCACCGGAAGGTGCATGAGGTTTTGTGAAAGGAAACACAGGTGCATAAGTGGTTTTTTTGTTTGGTTTTCTTTGCCAGTGCAACATAGATGTTATCAAATCTCCTAAATTTATCTGAGCTGCCTGATTCAAATTTAATGTTAGCCTTGCTTTGAGGAGAGGCTTGGATTAGACAACATCCAGAAGCTGGTCTTCCAGATCAACCTGTTCTAGGACTCTGTGATACTATTGACTACATTTCCATTAAATCTAATGAGACACCAACCACCTATGTTACATTGGACTCTTACTGTTAGGTGCCTAGAAATCAGAGCATCTACATCTGAGCTAATCACTTTGTGTCCCCTGCCCCTTTAGCAGACAGTGAGGAGAACACTACTCAGGAGCAATCAATTTCACCCTAAACTAGATTTTTAAAACAGAGTATTTTTTGCCTATTTCATATACTACTGCAAAATGGATCTCCAAGCTGCTTATTTATATATATTCATTATGAAATTTCTAATATGACTAAATGATGTAGATGTTAACATTAAAACTGGGTAAGATGAAATATATCCAGGGCTTTTTCTTCAGTTTCCAACCATGGAAGTAACACCTACTGTACTAAGAAAACTACACTCACCTCGCCACCCACACTCTCACCCCCTCAAACCCCCTGCCAACAGACATACACATCTTTCTAAAGGATGCTTTTGCTGGTAGGAATAAACTGAAGCAATTAAACAAATTTTACTTTACTGGTAGCCAGAATTAGGATATGACTTTCTGGAAGCAGCCAAAAGGCACATCTGCAGACTAACAGGTGAGGATATGGGAACTTCAATTAATCTCCCATTTCATCACCAGCTCTTTTGTTCTGCCCAGAGTACAGTACCTAGCTGTATTTGCTACATGCAAAGAACCAGAAAATGTAAGCAGAGAGAGCAGCACTAGAAACCCTAGAGGTGATAAAAGCAGCAGTTGTAAGAAGGGAGACCTACAAGCACATATGTAAGGCAAAAAAGACTTTAACCACCCAGGAGGAAACACCTTGGTCCATAAACCACTGCATTCAAAGGAACTAATGGGCTTGGGTAGATTTTGAATAGACTACAAAATGAACAATATTGCCAGTAAAACCAACTCACATAAGTCACTGAAGGCAACAATAGGGGCAGGTAATGTGAATGATCTTTATCAGGCAGTTAAACTTAATGTCTTGCTCTTAATAAATGGTGTAAAACACGATGTCAAAACACACCAAAAAAGGTAGCTTATGAGCAAATACTGTATGTTAAAAGAGGAAAGTTAAGAGCAAGAACATTTGTCTAAATATGTCATACCTGTTTTTTCCTCATACCAACATAATAAAGTACCTTCAGACCCTAGAAACGTGTTCTTGCTAGTGTGCAACAGTTTGCCTGGCTCAGTGACTCACTCTGCTCTGCTGAAAAAATACCAATATGCTTGTTTGTACTTAGAATGCTATGTTAGATTTGGCAGGGAAGCCGCTGCTGGTTGTCACTGCAGTGGTGAGTTCTGCCATGACAGTGTTTCTTAATGTTTATGCCACCCTAATGTGTTCTATACGTGCAACATTATTCTTTTCTTCCTCCTTTTCCAGTCTGCTACTAAGTGGAAGCAGCCTTTGATTTTGTGTCAGATATTACTTTTCACCAGTGCTTGCATTTGATCAGACACAACAAGAATGAATGTACTCGTCTGCAGTATGCTGGAAGGCTAAAGCACTAATTAATCATAGGATAAGTATAACAGGATTTATCAATAGCTAACTGAAGTGCTCAGCTAACTAAGGTGCCTAGACTTAACAACTAAAAGGCACCCAGTTGCTGGTTCTGCCCAAATCCACAAGGACGGCAGCCCAGCTTTTCTTTCTTCACAGCACAGGCTGAAAGGTAATTAATTGGTTACTGGTGTCAGCAAAGGTCAGTCCATATTACCAACTGCCAGGACCTGATACTTGGCCTTTGTCTTGTGGAATGTCTTCTGCCATCTACAGATGATGTACACCTGAAAAAAAAGTCTTCCCATCATTGTGCTGGCTACAGGCAATGGTAGCCCTAGAGCTCTTGACCCACAAGAGTTTTTCAAGGAGCTACACTTAGTTAAAACACCTTAAAATGTCACCCCGAATTATTACACACAGTTTTTCAAGTGTGAAAATGGCTTAGACTTATCCAAAAATATTTTTCACAGTAAAATAACTCCTACAACTCTGTATATATTCATATAATGACTGAAAACTCACCCATTGCCCTTAGGGTATAAATCAGACATATATGTATATATTAGGGTTATTATGTTAAGAGTATTATATATGTACATATGTCTTCCTCATTCACCATGTAGATCCATCTGTTATTGTCATCATCTCCTTTGCCCGAGTTATACTGTCTCCCATCCCTCCAAAGCTTTACTTTCAAAACATGCCAAAGGAACTTCATTTATCTTCTGTTATTTTCATCAGTTACGACAAATTATTTTTACCTTTAAAATTTGAATAAAAGAGAGACCCTTCTTCATTGCTGATGCATGAAAACTTGCAGCAGGGATGAGATTATTTTTGTCAATTGGTTTCTGACAAATGGAGCACTTCAGTTTTTCTTTATTCCTATGTTCATCCAGAAAATAAATTCCTTTGTACCCCTTCCTTTCCACAACTGTTTTACAGTAAAGGTGAAGTGAGCAAATTCAGAAAATTTCCCTTGAAAAGAGTAGTCTGTAATAAGTAATAGGATAAAATAGATGGAACCATGATATTTATACAGGAATTGCTCAAGCTTATCAATTGACCAAAGGTACAAATACATTAATCTTTTAGTCTATATGATATAATAGCAAAATGTAGTCCTGCATTGGTATTCTATAAAGTGGTTTTCTATGGGTTTGTCATTCTTAAATAATTCTATAAGGCTATTGTGTCAATAAGAAAAAATCTGTCACAATCAAAATCTCCCCACCTTCTGCCTTTATTTAGCTTTTTTCTTTTTGTAAATTAGGACATCCTCAAGATGAGCAAATTATACATACCTTAAGAGTGGCAACATTAACTAATGTTAAGAGCAGCTGCCTCCTCCATCCCTAGGAACCTGGCATAATCTGCCATGGCTGAGGGATGCAGCTGCTGCTTTCCCCTTTGTGGGTTCAACCAGCAGCTTAGCACATCTCCTAGAGACCCAAACATGGACACAGACACACAGAGGACACAGACAGGGCCAGTCACAGAGATGGCCACAGACAAGACACTGCCCTCAGCAGCCCTCACGTTCACAGGCACAGGCAGCCACGTCCCCTCCTCCTCTGGGGCTGGGGGAGGCAGAAGGTCCCCAGTGCAGCACACACACCACACTCTCCAGGTTCACAAGTGTGCACACACACTCACAGATCCCTGAGCACTGGTATAGCCCCTCTGCCCACTCAGCACCCCTGCCTGGATCCCAGCCACCCTTCCTGTCCCCAGCTCACTGCCTGGCCCAGGGGGTGCTCACTGCAAATGCAGCACTCACACTTGTCCCATAGGCACCCCATGCTCATGGGTCCTCCTGAACACCAGCACAGGGACCCTCCTCCCACCTGATATACCTGTCTGGACAAGGGGCATCCTACTCACAGGCTAGTTAGACTGGAGTGACCAGGTACAGGGCTCAGTCAGACAAGACCGGCTCTGTTTTACATGTGCCTGTCCCCTTTATAGCCTTCCTGTCTACCCCTTCTTTGTTCCTCCCTGAACCACTTCCCCTGCATGTTCCCCCACCAGCTGGCATAGTCCCACCAACACCCTTCCACACCCAGGATCCTCAGGTTTGCATCGTTGTCAGTTGTGAAGTCACGATTTGTCTGCAGCTTCTCAACAGCTCATCTGTTACCCTCACTGACCAACTTTGTTTCTTGTCTTTGTCTCCATTATGTTCACCTGTCAGGTTTGTGTCTGTGTATTTTTTTCGTGGTTTACCCCTTTTCCTTAGTTTCCCATTTGGCAAGGTCTCTAATCAGATAACCTTGCTGGAAGAAGCACTTCCACAATCCCACAAACCCTCATCAATTAGTCTGACGGACCAGGTTGGACCCCCTCCCTTATCATTTGTCAGTCAGGTTTGTGTCTCTGTATGTTCTTGTTTATGGCTTCCCCCTTTTCTTTTTATCTCCTTTTGCATTGAAAAGGTCCTTGACCAGTCACCCCTAAAAGAGTTGATGTTTTGTCCTTCCACATACACCTACAGGCAATAACAGATAAAAAATATACCTTTTGCCTTGTAGCAGTAGGGCTGCTGCTGTGGTCATATAGGTCTAGAGACACTGGTGAAGGCAGGTCAGTTGTAACTATTGTTAAAATAATTGATGTAGTTGAAACCCAAGAAAATCTCCTGGGCAACACTTCTTACTGAATGGAAATCAACTATGTCCCAGCAACAAATGTGTATTTTCCAACATATTTTCACAGCTTCAACAGGGGATTTTTCCTCTCAAACATAATAATCAAAATCCATTGATTCTTATGTGAGTTGCATGCATCCACACTCTAGAATACACTGACTGTCTCCAGGAAAGCAATATAGGGGAAAACAAGCACCCTTATAACACAGAATGAACTCTTATGAGCAAGCAAAAAAGAATGTATATATCTGAAATGTGTGTCTCAATTCATGTATCAGTGCTGCACACATCATGCCGCAGCCAGCTGCCCAGAGTATCTTTACAACTAATATGCAGAAATAGGTTTCTTCAGAATAAATTCAGATATTTCATTTCATCCTAAAGTGGCCATAGGAAATAGGTCAGGTGAAACAGTTTGTAGTACTTACTGTTCTCCAGTGGCTCTGATATTTTCTTTTAATTGATTGATTCAAACCTAGACATTTACACTGTAGGAATTTTAAAATGTTAGTTGAACTGCACACCTAAGAGAAGAATATTTTTTGTTTCAAAAGACACCCTCTGAACTTTGACTTCTCAGCTGATTTTCAAAGAAAAAAGAACATCTTCAAAAGACAAACATGAGAACCAAGTCATGTGACTGCAGAAAGCTAGAAATAATTCCTTTGATTCTGATATTGTGTAACCCCATAATTTTCCACACTCTTTCCCTGTGCTTCATATGGGAAAATTACCTGTCCATTTTTTGTACGATGGCATTAAAGACTTTATCATCTTCCCTTTGCTAATACCACCTTCTGCACCCCAGTTAGCAATATCTTTTTCTCTTGTAAGGTTAAAACAATTGACACAAGCTAAAATCAGAGCAAGTGTTCTCATATGTTATTGAAAATTACTGTTACTTCGCACCATAAGAAAACAGTTGAGTGTCTTACAGCTTGTTTTCTCTTTCCTCCATGACTATATCAGCTCATCTCGGCTCACTAATCCATGGATATTTGGCAAGTATTATTAATCTTGCTGAAAATAAGACTCTGCTTCCAAATACCATAAAGTAAATACCACAGTCTAAGGACTAATATTTCTTAAAGCAATGGAATAAATTTATCTGGATTCAAACAAAAACCTCGGAAAAGTTCCCCAAAAGAAACTACTATTAAGGTCAGATTTGGTAGGTATTAACACAAGCACTGCAGCCTGCTCAGGAAGAAGGATAAATAGGAAACTGATGTTTTATATTGAAGGAAGATCTGTCAGGATGATAGGAAGACATAAGTGGTGATCTTCAGGGATGAATCTTGGGTCAGTCCAGTGTAATAGATTTAATTACATTTTTGGTGAAAGAGTTCAGTGTAGGCTTCCACTGTCTGCAAACTTCACAGAGTTTTGAGTATTGAGGTAAAAAATATGCAGCCAGGTGAACTTGCAAACCAGAATCAGAGAAATGGGATGGAATATTAGCATAAAGTACTGGTGCTAGGAGAAAAGTCATCTGTTTAGAATATAAACCCAGGAACTTCTCAAATAAACTGGATGCCATAACTGAAGGCAACTGAGGCAATAGTTAAGGTACACTTGGAAAACCATGTCCACTCTCCATGTCTATGCAAACAAAATTTCTAAGCCAGGTTTGTAAAGTGTGAGGAGTCACTATATACCTACATGCTACACTGTGTGACAAGGTTATGACAGATTCTATTCCTCAAGAGATATTTTACAAGTCCAAGGTCTTCTCAGTGATACAGGAACCAGAAATTCTATGCGAGTCCTTCCTAAAAATAATTCCGAGAAACTTTATATGAATTTATGACATATGAGACACTATAATACTATTTTTTTATGCAAACTTGTGAATAACAGACTTTAATTTTTGGTTTTATTTCAAATTTTTTAGCTATATGATATGTTTCAGTACAGACCGTATGATAATGTCTTTTATACTGTTAATCTGGAAAAAAAAAAAAAAAAACCAACCAAAGAAAACCCCCAGTTTTTTGTATTAGTATGTCTTCTCATTAACCAAATTTAGTGCCATATTTACTGTACTGCATGATATCGCTACATGTATCTAATACAAAGGGCTTTATTGGACATATAAAAGCCATGTTTCTATTAATCTTTAATAGAAGTTTAGCACCTCATCTATCTATTTGAAAAAGTATTGTATATCTAGTTCTGTATCATTCATGTGAGATATACATATATAAATGTATGCCTAAGCCTGTATCTACAGACTAACTTCTTCAGATCATGCCCTAAAATAATGTTGAATACCTATGAGCACAGAAATATGTTTATTGACATTACTATAGTTTATAACAGAAACTTCAAGGACATAGAGGAACATACTCCAGTCTTCCAGATCTTTACAAAGATAAGTACAGAGTATGTCTCTATAGATGAGTACACAAGGGAAGGAATGTCTCTTGGGAGGAACTGGGCCCAGAATGTAGTGATTAGTGGCATGGAGCCTAGTTGGAGGCCAGCAACTAGTGTTATACCCCAGGGGTCAGTACTGAATCCAGTCCTTTCAGCCTTTCCATTAATGGTCTAGGTGATGGGGCAGAAGGTACCCTCAGAATGTTTGCCAGTGACACAAAACTGGGAGGAGTGGTTTAATGTGCCAGAGGGTCATACTGCTATCCACAAGGGCCTTAACGGGGTTGAGAAATTGTCTGACAGGAACCTCTTGAAGTTCAACAAGGGGAGGTACAAAGTCCTGCACCTGGGGAGGAACAACCTCATGCACGAGTACATGGTTGGGCCATGCAACTCGAAAGCATCTTAGCAGAAAAGGCTCTGGTGGTCCTAGTAGGCAACAAATTGAATATGAGCCAGCAATATGCCCTTGAAGAAAAGAAGGCCAATGGTATCCTGGGCTGTATTAGAAGAAGTGCTGCCAGCAGGCTGAGGGAGATGATCCTTCCCCTCTACTCTGCCCTGGTGAGGTCATACCTGGAGTTCTGTGTCCAGTTCTAGGCTCCTCAATAAAGAAAGACATGGATATACTGGAAATAGTTGAAGAAAGGGCCACAAGGGTGATGAAAGGACTGGAACATTTCTCCTATGAGGAAAGGCTGAGAAAGCTAGGACAGTTTAGCCTAGAGAAAAGAAAGCTTGGGGGGATTTTATCAGTGTAAATAAAGACCTAAAGAAAAAGAGGATCTAAAGAAGTCAGAGCCAAGCCCTTCTCAATAGTGACCAGTGACAGGACAAGAAGCAATTTACAGTTTAAGAAGCAATGGGCACAAACTGAAACAGTGAGGTTCTCCCAGAACCTCAGGAAACAATTTTTTACAGTGAGGGAGCCCAAGCACTGGTACAAGTTTCCCTGGGAGGCTGTGGAGTCTCCATCCTTGGAGATACTCAAAAGCCATCTGGACACAGACCTAGGCAACTGGCTGTAGGTGGCTGTGCTTGAGAAGGGGGTTTGGACCAGATGACTTTCAGATGTCCCTTCCAACCTCATCCATTCTGCAATTCTGTGAATGCTCAGTAGATGTTCACTGAGGAACTGGAACAAGTAGCAAAGATAAGAGTCCATATATGACTTGTTCTGCTTATGATACCCACTTTGGCAGTGTTTCTTGTTGAAAACTACCTGAAACTTTGTAACTTTTCTGTCAGGCATAAATGCTCCACCCTCAGTGTTAATTCAGCTGATGACTCCAGTAACAACAGTTCTGTTCCTAAGATTGGACCTGTGTAAAGTAAGGACTAAAAGGAAGCACATTTCAATGCTGAATTATGTAGGGGAATTAGGTGCTTCTCTGTAAATAATCTGGAAATACTAGGGTGAGGTCTACCTAACTATGCTCCAGGAAACTAACAAGCTCTGAAACCATCAAAAACACACGTGCAGTTAGATTTACCTATCCGTATGTTGTGAAACACATTTATTTGGAATCCTGCTATACTGGGATTCCTCAGTTTGTTCTGTAAACAGCAAAATCTGATCAACTATTTACTCATTCTATAAAATTCAGGGTGTCAACTCAAAGACCTGATGTTATTACCCTGAAGAGTATTCTGTGATAGGATTAATCCCACTGATTGAACATGTGCTGCAGAACCAGGCTTCAAATAGCTTATCCCAAAAGTATGTGTTTAATATATGTATGCAATATAATACAAAATATGTCAGTACCATTAAAAAGGTTATGCAAAAATGAAATGTCTTAAAGTGATTAGAGTGCAGCTGTAAAACATTCTGGATGAGGTAAAGTATAGTAATTTAATACAATCCCAGTTCCAGAGAGAAAAGATACGGAACACACTACAGAAAAGACAGCCTACTAGTTTAATGAAAATATGAATAATGAGGTAAAAGTAATTAAGTAGCAGCTAGTAGGACAATTCCCACGCTTGTGAGATCACCAGTAGAGTGTGACAAGTTTAATATCTGAGCAATTACTAATTTAAGTATTGTTGGACTTGTCAGTGTTGCACCAAAAACAGTTGTGAAAAATAATGCCTGAGGTATGATATCCATATTAAGTAACCTTTGGGATTAAAATGGAGTGCAAAGATCTTTCATATGTTGCTAAGCAGAATATTTATTTGTAGCTTTACCATAAAATTAACAACCTTGTTCCAGTTACTGTGCCTCAACACACAGTTTAAGACTATCCATCAACAGCACACCAACCTCCTTAGCCAAAGTGGAAGAGGTGTTATTGTGTAAGGTTCAGAAAAAGTCTCAGTGAAGCTTTACATACTTCGCTGAATCACAGCTTAACTTGCCTACTTCTAGCACTGAATGTTGGGCCTTTTTAGTTAAAAATATGTAAGGTAAGGATCTTATTTTTCTTTCTTAGCATCTTCTTTGTGCTTCTTTTTAGTGTATCCTTAAAAACTATTTTTCTTTTTTTCCTCTTCTTTAGCCCTGGTTCTCTAATTTCCTTTATTTACAGAAATTTTTTTTTTGTAACTCCTCACTGGCTTTAAGGGCAAAGGTGGGCTAATGGTATGCTGTAACTGTGATGGAACCAAAGCATCTTTTTGAATGTCACAGGCTCACCTTACTTAACATAGGCTGTTACCCTGTCTACATGCTGGATGGGCTCCTTAGACCACATTTTAGTCAAGGAGGATCTAAAGCTCTTCTCACCTGCCCACATTTAAATGCCTGGTGTCATTTGAGAGGCCATGCAGTACCCATGACATACACACCGAGATGGCAGTCATATATTGTATGTGACCTCTTGGAAACATGCACTGCTCTGGAATGACAGCTGCAGGCCAGGCTGGATACACTCAAACGGTGCTAGACATGTTTATGTGGGAAAATGAACTGAGATGTCTTGCTTATGCAGACATCCATACCAGTATCTGATATCTGAGGTTGGTTTGAGTTGAAGCCATCACTCCAAATTATTTTCAGTGAGGATGACTCTCCTCCAAAACCCTGTGAGACTGGTTTTTAACCCATGGAATACAACCGGCAAATGCTTTCAAATGTGTGCTAAGTAGCAGCCCACAGATCTTGTCAGGCTTTTTTGACATTCCTGTTTCATTCTAAAAATCCACAGCTCATGCACAGTTGTTCCCATATCAGTTGTCATATAAAAAGGCATAGTTTTATTGATTTCACCTCTGTGTGTGGACTTTGACCCTATTATCTTCCTTTGTAGTCTCCTCCCTCTATCTCTACATTCATTACTGTTATCCTCCTTTCCTTTCTCCTTCCCTTTCTGTTCCCTTCTCTGTTGTCTCCATCTGGCTGTTTCCAAAAGAGAATTATATGAACCATTATGCACCTCAGGGGATAATAGTAAATGACATTTTTGTCTATTTTGTTTTTGATTATGTTGTTGTTATTATTCTTACTATTATTTGCAGAAAAAAAAAAAAAAAAAAAAAAAAAAAAGAAAAGAATAAGTATATAAGTAATCTTCCTCCAGATTTAGGAAAGAAGCAGAAATAGTCCTCTGGAACTTTAGTCAAGGAAAAATCCAATATTAAAATAGTTAAATTTAGAAAGGTATTAAATTTAGAACATGTATATAACATTATATATATATATATATATATACACACACCCCTTCCCAAGTTCTTCACAGACCAAAATCATGCAAAATATTGACAATATTTTTTTTGTTTTCCTGCCACAACTTCAGTAGCTGACAGCAAGTGAACTAAATGGGACATAATCAGCCACATTTCTTAGCTAGGTGAAAATTTCGCTTAAAGGCAAAGCTGATCAGACCCTGCCAATAAAGTGTGCTCAGACCATTCAACAAGGTCAATATGAAAGCAAGAGGCCATTGGCTAGTGGAACGAGTCTTCCAGGTTTATGAAAGCAATAAAAATGAAAGAAAACATCAAGTGACATCAGGGTACAGCACAACTGAAAAGTTGCATATAACCCTTTAGTGAACAGATGTCTGTGGTCATAGCCTCAGTTTTGAAAAATCAGTATATTTGAAAAATGGAAGATTGGAGCTGTACTGATTGAATCCAGTTGAAAACTCAGTCTAATTAATCTCCATATACAATGAGTAATTTGCACATAATTTGAGAATTCCCTTCCCTCTGTTAATGGGGATCTCCCCTCCAACCCTTGCCTGAGGATCCAGGCCTGCTCCTACTGTATCTACATACAATATTTAGTTTGAGTTCAATATGGAGCAGGTCTGAGCCCTAACTGAGACTCTTAACCCAATAAAGAGAACAAGGCAGCGTAGACCATGATTTACTGTGGTCTGCTATAATCACTACTAAGAGTCTTGGCTGATGCTGACAGGTCTGAGATTTGATAATGTAATTGTTGGATTTCTTGAATCTGTGATCTCTAAACTAGCAAACTCAGTCATGCAAAGGGTATCCTCAAAGGAAGCAGTGGAAAGTTTACAAAGATCTGTCACAGTACAAAGACAAATCCAGCTCAGAACAATTCCAGTCTGTCTGGAGTAACACATAATTTTAAATTATTACTGATATTATTATGTATTAGTACTGTGCAATTCAGACTTGAGAGGACTTTAAAACATCAGTTGCAGAGAGCATCTAATCGCAGTCATCTTCATTGCATCATGGTCTGCATTACAGTAGTGTCATTATTCTTGCTGTCTACAGAATGTTTTAAATGCAAAACCTGCCCTAATAAAAAGCTCATTAGCATACTCTACATATGAGATTTTTTTTCTGTAAGAAATACAGCTTTCTTTAATTCATATTTATAATACAAGGAGTGTCAGAATTGAAATTTTATTGAACTTTACTTTCCTTAAACTTAAATAATCAAAGACACAAAGCATAACTGGTTATTTTGTAAGATAAAATAAGAATTATGCAGATATATCTGCAAACCACCAACTTGTTTAGGCAAGCATATTTCATTTATCTGACATTTTCCAAGTTTCACATATATGAAATAGATTTGCTTGGGTTTTAACATTGGAAATTTGCCATGTTCATAAGAAAATTTGACAGAAATATATCCAAAAGGAATACATAAGTTATTGATTGGCTGGACTGTGTGACTTTTTTTCCCCCCCCACATGCAAGAAGTATTAAATCAATCATCCCCAACAGAGAGAACGGTAACTTCTATAATACTACCAGCTGAAATAATGTGTTCTTCCTGGAAGACATTAGAAGTGGAGATCACTAATTTAACACAACTATTTATATTTAGAATAGCTGCCAGAATTCCCAAAATAATTGTAATAGAGTCACCACTCTTGCTACCTAGTTGACTCAAAAAGCTGATGCACGTAAGGGCATGCTTGTCTGCAGACATCCACGGGCCCCTGATATGACAAACATGCCACTTGCTGACTGCAGTGCAGCGAATCCTCCAGCAGCTCCGGTTTTCTTCCAGAATAGCTTCTTAACAGATGGCACCTTGTCATTGTCAATGGCTTGCCATCCTAGAGAGCCGTAAGGATCCATGCAGAGACTGACATTTTTTTCTCTTCCTGAGACATCTAACAAAACTAGCCAATAACGACCTCTTTCCTTTCACAGACAATTCCACCTTATGTCAGCTGATTTCTTCCAAGTCACATCTTGCCCGTTCTGCTGCAAGTGTGCCAAAAGGACTTACGCTGTTTGACAGCTAAGCCATACACCAGCTAACCGCCGTCAGTGAAAGCAAAACACAAAACAGCAAACTCCTCTAGTTTCTGGTGCTGCTGCTGGTCATCCTGCTCAGCAGCATGAGATGTTTTTTAGCATTCCATCAGCCTTGTGACCGTCAGCTTAGAAATTAGAGTAGACACAGCTAGCAAATAGCTTTGAATCACTTTGAGCGTAATTAAGCATGAAGCAGAGCTGAGGGCTTTATTTGATCCAGGCTGGTCATTTTATTACTAATGTGCTCTACAGAAAGTCTGTATATCCTTACTGTGGTGGCTTTCTACACCACCAGCTGAAATACTTATGCTACATGCTTTTTATTTAAAGATAAATGAGGACAATTAACTTTGATTTGTTGTAACAGTTGCAAAAAGGTATACATTTAGGTTTAGTTGCATGCAGTATTTGCATGTAGCTGTACCAAAACCTCCCACTGAACACAGTGGAATGTTCTGTAGTATCTCATCCCTGAAGTGGAACAGGCACACTAACACCATAGTAAATAAGATGAATCACAGGTCAGTCATCCTGCAAGAGTCCAGAGGATGGATCTAAAGACCCCAGAGATCTGTATTCTGTTCAGTGGAACCAAAGCAGCCGTGCATGAGACCTTCCTCAAGGCAGTGATAAAATATGATTTCTCTCTTATACTCCTGCATCTTGTCCAAAATATTCACAGAGATGTACCTGTGAGTTTAACACCTGATGGATCTTATGCTCATTAGTGTATCCTGTATTGATAAAATAATTTCATTCTTTTTGGAAAAAAAAAACTCGCCCAACAACCCAAAACCATTATTTTTATTTAAGTTCATCATATCAGGGTCCAGTTTCTTCCTTCTACAGTGTGATTTATCATAGAAAAAATTACTGATTCAAAATTTAGTGCACTGATATTTACAGAAAATCCCTTATCTACTCAAGTACAGTTTTGAAATTTTATGCTATAAGTCACCTTTGCAGTTAAATGAAGGAATTCATACCATGTAAGAGTTTAAACGAGTCAGAGAACATTTTATTATTATTTCTAATGCACCAAACCTCAGATCATGATATAATGTTATTATCTTGTCTCCCCTTATAAAAATGCTTTCTCAGGTAAATGAGTAATGTAATTTTTGGTACTGTTTCTGCTCACTTAAGCGGGGTCAAAAATAACGCTACGCAGGTCACTGTATCAAAACCAGTGCAAGCATTGTGTAGTAAAATAAGTCATCTTGAAAACTTGCCAGATGGCACTAATGCTTATTCATTAATTGCTACAGCAATTTTGTTCCTTAAAACAAAAGTCTTTTCCACTGAGGAAAAAAAATAAAATAATAATCCTGGCACAAAGACAACGGATTTTTTATGTTTTATTGTCCAAGGGAGAGATTCAGGTCACCAAAGCTTTCCCATCTAAGACTAAAAGTTAGCTGTCCATGTTCCTCATATATCCAGAGAAAGATGTTTCCGAAGGGTAATTAATCCCATTGTAAAACAGGAGGGGTTTGTTACACTCTGCAGATTTCTTCTTTCAACTGATTGCTTAATCTGTTGCCCACACATAAGTAGCTAGTGCCATTTTAAATAGACAAGTAGATGTATCCATGAATTACCTGCTCATGAGACACAGACTATTCAGAAGACTTGTTATGTGTATTATATAGCCCGGTATACTATATTGTGTATTATATAGCCCTGTAACTATGTGTATTATAGATCTCTCTACATCATGAATACATACCTTTAGATGTCTGAATCTGTAAGTGAGATTAATCTGAACTAACAGTCCTAAATTAGGGAATGAACTGAATCATATTTAAAATATTAGGCAAGAGATTCTGTGTTCTGATAAATCAAGGCCCAAATAATTTTCGAATGAAGCATGAATTAGTGCTGTGTAACACATCCAAATCAAACTACACAAGCTTGATTGGGTTTGGGGCTGAATTTACAAATGGGGGGGGGGGGGGGGGGGGAGGGCGTTCTTGGTGTTCCTGAATGAGCACAAGCCTTAGCACATATTAGCTTTTTCTTTCATGCTTTGATCCTTGCAAGCATTTCCAAGAATGAAATCTAGATTATTCATTGCAAAGTGTGGCCAAAAAATTGCCAGTATTCTCAAATGGTTGCTCTTCTTTGTAGCAAGACTACCTTACGCTACCTTAATACCACAGTTTCTGCTGGGGAGTTAAGGCAGTACTTCATTCTACAGTCAGCCTTACACCTCTTTACCATAGCCTTTACAAGGATGCTTTTCACTGTACAAAGGGGTTTAGTGCCAAATTCAGACATCCATGCACATTTTGTTTATCAACATGTGGACCATGTATGCAAATTTCTAACATAAGCAGTGGAGATCTATGACTTGAGTCACCTGCTAAACACAGGCATCTTGAGCCATCTGAGATGTCCTATAAGGTACCTGAGGGATGCACGGAACTGGTGATTACGACACAGGATGTGTAGAATACCTGTATATAGGTATGAGACACTTCTACAAGGCTGGCATGGAGATTCCTGAATTCCTGGAGCAGCAGCTGGAGGCCAGAGGGAATAGTTAAGGGCCTTTCAAAGCAGGTATATTTGTATTTGGACAACCAGATCAATCTCTGTGGAGTCACAGAATCACAGAACGGTCAGCGTTGGAAGGGACCTCCTGAGATCATACTAGTCTATTATGCCACTCTCACTTACACACTTCACTGAGTAGAAAGCACCTGATTCACAAAATCCAGTTTTGTACACAAAGATTTATAAAGAAGTATCAAATAAGTCTGTACCTGAAAAAGATCAAAGTCAAAACAATCTATGTCATTGGTTTCAGTGGCATTAACTTTTTCAATGTAAGAAGTTTTGTGAGGATAAATTAAATGTACAACTTTGTTTATATAATATTACATGCAACACAGGTCCACCTATCTTTTTCTAAGATAGCTGTAATCATTTTATCTATTTTAATATTTACTTTTGATGACTTGGGACTGAAGAAAAAAAAGCAATAGCTTATACTTTAATTAGCTTTGGCAACTGGGGGTTTTATTTTGAAGAGCCAAATGTTAATCATGGAAGGTACAGGGCTGAATCCCACTTCAGTAAAATCCATAGGATTAGTTTGTAGAATAAACAGTTCTGGATTTGGCCACTTACTAATATGTCTAAATGTATTTGCTGTGGGGAATGAGATTTTAAAGGAAGAAATAAATATGCATTGTAAGAGCTAGTGTTAAGTATTTCAGTAAGTTACCTGAATCTCTTGAGAAACCGTTAGCAATTCACATGTATTCTCTAAGTCCTTTTGCGTACCAATGTGACAGGGATGTAATTGTTCCCCACAAGGATTTACTGTAAGCCAGAGGCACACATTGCCTGTTAATGAAAGTGAGACTTATAGAAACGTCCATGACTAGGCAGACAGTAATTTCTCGTCGTTATTCTAGCACCAAGCATCTTTATATTCTAAGAAAATCCATAGCACAGCTGTTGGAAACTCAGAGGTGTTGACTAATTTTTTCTAATTTATGTTTTCTAATTTACTTTTGTAGTTCAGTTTCATATGGTGCAGAAGTGGTTGCCTATTTCAACAAATAAAAATTTGCCATGATGTCACCTTACGTTTGTTAAGCAAGATGAAGCCATGGCACGTTCTAATGTCTTAGGTTGCATTGTGCCACGTGATGTGACCAAGCAGACTCTAACCCAGAGCAATGTGAAGCCTATAACAAAACCAGAACAAACAGCTTCTATCCCTGCTGCTCCCCATCTCCCCAGAAAGCAAAGATACAGATAATTATCTAAGAACACCGGGTGGAAGCAGTTAATGGCCATTTTGCTGCTGGCATTTCTCAGACAAAAATACTGTTAAGCAAATCCTGACATGCAGAAATGATTATTTACTCAGATATGACTGTATACAGTTTGACAGGTATCATTCAGTTGCTGACCTGTAATGCAAATAAGAAAAAAAAAACCCAACAAAAACCATTGTCAAAGCAAGGTTAATTCTTGTTCTGTGATCATTACCGAGTCACTGTCAATATAAAATGGATGCTCTCTGTGCAACTGTTATTTGAAAGACACTTTCTACTAGAATTTCGCATGGTGCATTGATGGTTTATTCCGCATGATAGAGTGGTGTTTTATTTCCCCTTATGAAGAGGATCCTTAGGGAATGAGTTGAGCAGCTGGGCAATGACAGTGACTTCCTGACTCATGTTTTGTGAAGGAGAAACACACAAAGAAACAACTTTCTGGTTAGTTTATGAGACTCTAATAAGTGTGAATAAACATAAATATTAATCTAATTGGCCACACTTTGGAAGCTATTTGTCCATGACAGGTGACAGCTATGATGTTCATAAACAGCCCTATTTTCCAAGCATTATTACATAGAAGTGAAAAACAGTTCAAACTGAGTATATAAACAACATCACAGCATAACACCTCCAAGTGACATATTGATTAGAGCTTAAATAAATAGCTTAAATTACATTTGGATCATGTGGTGAGTGGTTTTTTAGACACCACCAGAAGCATGAAAGCCCTCTGACTGAAATTAACAAAAAACCCCCTTTTAAATAAAATTAAATTCTAGTTCTGTCTTCTCTCTCTTCCTCCTTCCCTGTCACCCTTCTGTACCAGTACATTTTGAATGGTTTAAGGAAAAGGCAGATGGTACCTTTCAAAATGTGATTGAGTAATTTTACATCATTGTGTACTGTAGCGTCATTGTACTTGATATGGAGATGAAGAATATGTTAGCTTGAGGTTGTGCATCATTTTCTGTGATCTCAGCTGGAGGTAGGATTGTTCAGAAATGGCACAGCTTGAATATTGATACAAATACAATTATAACATCCAGCTAACAGAACTGAAGAATTAGTAATCAGTTTTATTAATAGCATGTGTTTAATTCTAGGAGTCCTGACCCCTACTGAGCCATTTAGGAAACTTTTCAAAACAAAATGTGCTATAAGCACATTTCCACATGAACAGCTGAATGAAGAATGGATCCATCAAGTTGTGTCAAGGAGTGGATGCTTTTTAGAAGAATGTTGAAACAAAGTGAGGCAATATTTCCATTCATAACACAGATGGGACTTGAAGATGGAAACTCCCGCTGGATACTGCAATAGTAGAATAATTTTTGTCACCACCACTGCCATGGCAAAGGGAGGAGAGAAGACAGGGGAGGAGGGAGAGTGTCAACAGAAAATGTAAGCTTTTTGGAAGGCAGTTAGTGTATGAACTTGGTCCCAGTCTGAGGTGATTTTAAGGACCCTTTTATCTGGAAAGAGTCCAAGCAATCTTACCTGAAAATAAGTTTCTTTAAATATGTTTCCTTGGGTATTCAGATGTTGAGGCACTCAGAATTGTTAGCCTCTTTTAAAAGTGTTTGCCATGACTATAAAGACCTACTTCAATACTGAATTCCTTATAAATTACCAGAGCCCACTAAAAATCAAATTGGCATTTTATGTACAAGAAATACAATCTTGAGTCAATCATTTAACAAAAAAACCCAAAACTCAAAAACTAACCCCAAAAAATCAAAGCAAAAAAAAAGTGAGACTCCTACCAGCTTTTAAAGAGGTGAATCTGGTGTTCTGCAAAAAAGAATTACCTTCCACTTGAGTGACAGGATGTTTCTACACATAGGCTCAGATCAGCTCTTCTGCTTAAAACTGAAGACGTATGTAAGAGGTGTCCTATCATAAAAAAATATACAGCTCAGATACTGAGCATACACTGCAATATCTGCAAAGAGGCATGGCTATTTACTATCATTCCAAGGTGTCATTCAGTATAGTCATTAAAAATTTTACTTACGTATTCTGTAGACATGTTTTGGATGAGTTTCTCTTTAGTCTGTACTTTCTTAAATCCTGTTTAGCTATTTTGCATCCAACAACAAAACATGTCTCTTTCTTATCTGACCTCCATGACACTTGTCACTCTTAGAATCATAGAATTGTTTAGGTTGGAAAAGACCTTTTAGATCATCAAGTCCAACCATTGACACAGCACTACCAAGTCCACCACTAAACCATGTCACTAGCACAACATTTAAATGTCTTTTAAATACCTCCAGGGACGGGGACTCACCCACTACCCTTGCTAGTCTGTTCCAATACTTGACAACACTTTTGGGAAAGACATTTTTCCCAGTATCTATCCTAAAGGTCCCCTAGTGCAACTACAGGCAATTTCCTCATGTCCTAACACCTGTTACCTGGGAGAAGACACCAACATTCACCTTGGTACAGACTCCTTTCAGGTAGTCGTTCAGAATGATAAGGCCTCCCTTGAGCCTCCTTTTCTCCAAGCTAAATAAACCCAGATACCTCAGATGCTCCTCATATGACCTGTACTCTAGATCCTTCAACAGCTTCATTGCTCTTCTCTGGACATGATCCAGCACCTCAACATCCCTCTTTAAGTGACAGGCTCAAAACTGAACACAGTATTCGAGGTGCAGCCCCACCAGTGCAGAATGCAGAGGCACAATCACTTCCCTGGTCCTGCTGGCCACACTGTTTCTGATATGTCAGGACGCTGTTGCTTTTCTTGGCCACCTGGGCACACTGCTGGCTCATGTTCAGCTGCCCATCGACCAGCACCCCCAGGTCCATTCCCACCAGGCAGCTTCCCAGCCACTCTGCCCTGAGCCTGTAGCTCTGCCTGGGGTTGTTGTGACCCAAGTGCAGGACCTGGCACTTCTCCTTGTGCAACCTCATACAACTGGCCTCAGCCCAGCCACCCAGCCTGTCCAGATCCCTCTGCAGAGCCTTCCTACCTCTCAAACAAATCAACACTCCCACCCAGCTTGGTGGCAAACTTACTGAGGGTGCACTCAATCCCCTTGTCCAGACCATTGATAAACACATCAAACTGGACTGGCCCCACTACTGAGCCCTGGGGAACACCACTTGTGACCAGCCACCAGCTGGATGTAACTCCATTTACTATCACTCTTTGGGCTCAGTTATCCAGCCAGCTTTTAACCCAGCAAAGAGTATGCCCAATCCAGCCACAAGCAGCCAGTTTATCCAGCAGAATGCTGTGGGAGACAGTGACAAAGGCTTTACTAAGGTCCAGGTAGACATCTACAGCCCTTCCCTCATTTGCTACGCAGGTCACCTTGTCACAGAAGGAGATCAGGTTCATCAAGTAGGACCTGCCTTTCGTAACCCCATGCTGATCACCTGCTTGTCTGGTAAATGAGGTGTGATGGAACTCCAGAGGATCTGCTCCATAATCTTCCCCAGCACACAGGGCAGTCTAACAGGTCTGTAGTTCCCCAGGTCTTACCCATTTTAGTATAATTTCTGTGTTTTGTCATCTCATAAACCTCTAATTTACTGCTTCTTCTAAACAATCAACAAATTTGGTGAAGAAAAGAAAACCAAAGGTAACATAGCATCATATATTATGCCACTGAGGTTTGTCATTGCTGTGTTGTTACAAATTTCCTGTATTCAGCCTACAAGTGTACCTATCTAAAGCAGGCTGATACAATTTCAGATAAGGCTATGAACCAATTTAAGAGAGACAGGTGTGTTAGGTTTACTGAATTGTGTTAATTCATATAATAACAAAAAATTATCTCATATTCCTAATATAAAACAATCAAGTTTATCTGGAACAATTTGGAGTTTTTAAATAAACTGACATTTCTTAGTCCGTGTGTATGTTGTTGTTTGGTTTGGTTTGATTTAGTCCGGATCATAATTTATTTATTCTTATTTAGCATCCTCTCACTTGATTGTTTTATTTAGAAATAACCTCCTCTTCTTCCTTTTCACAAAATGAAAACTACTGTAAATGGCCTAATCCAAGTAACAAACTGAATTCCATATGACTTTCCAAGTAGCCATTTCTGACAGAAAACACAACATGGTTAGACTGTTTATAGAGGCTTTCTTCAATGCTGGAAAAACTCTGCATGTTCTAAATCTGCACAAAATAGCCAAAATAATTTTGTTAAAGTAAACTTCCTGATATGGGTATAGATACTAAAAACGTTATTGTATCAATATATTTTTCCCACTGAGTAGAATAGAAAATTTCAGCAAAATAGGACATCTTATAATAATGTACATATTTCTGTATCAGGTCTATGATAATAAAATAACCTGGATCAAAAATCTGTCAATACAGGAAATAAACAGAAAAATGTATGAAGGGCCAGGATCAAAGGGATGATTTTAAAAGCATTTTTGTTTCCGAAAGTTCTTTTATCTGAATTTTTAGACATTTAATTCACAATAAGCATTCTCATTTCATTTATGGATCTTGAAGATGATGGGAAGTGTTTCTGGACTACTGTCCTGGTGTTTCAGGATGTATACCTTCTGCAATGCTTTATCTGTGTTAGCAGGTTTCCTCAAGGCACCTATGTTACCAGGTATTTCTGTATATTTATATTTTTCTTAAAGCCTGCTATCCACTGAGGTTTTAAAAGACATTTGTTTCTGTTATTTGACCAAGGGCATAAACTTTTCTCTATCAATTAATGGGACACCTATCCTAAGTCTAGCTCTGCCTGTCAACTGACATACTTACAAATGTCTGAAATCTAAGGTCCTGGGAGTGATTGCCACACAGGAATATGTAAAAGTAAGGCTGCAAGGATAAATACTCTTCATTCTTTTTCTCGTCCATCTGAGTACCAACCACAACACCAGTTCCACCCTAAAACTCATGGCAGAGGGATTACAGGGCCAGCTTGCAGTACAGAACAATAAATAAATAAATAAATAAATGAATGAATGAATGAATGAATGAATGAATGAATGAATGAATAAATAAATATACAACTAAAATAGCCTGTTTACTCCCTAAGCACACCAGCAGTGAACTTCTGCCACAGCTGTGTTATGCCTCAAAGTCACCATTTGGTCAATAAAAACACATTTGTCATATTGAAAGCTATGAATTAATCTGAATGTTCTTTGATGATTCACCCCAACCCATTTTCATCCTGACAACAGACTCTCTAACCAGAAACAAACTCATCCTCCATGCACTCCTTTGTCACTGAAATCAACTAATCAAAAAGATGTGTAAATCAAGGCTTCTATGAGAAATTCTCATCATGGTCAGAGAAGTTGTGGAATTCTCCATCCCTGGAGGTATTCAAATTCTGACTGGACATGGCCCTGAGCAACCTGCTGCAGTTAACCCTGCTTTGAGCAGGGGGTTGGACTAGATGATTTCGTGAGGTATCTTCCTACTTCAGCAATCCTGTGATTGATTCAGTGGGCTAATCTTTGAAAAGCCACCTTCTGTCTGTCACAGGGATTTTTAAAGTGACGGACCAAGAGAGATAATTTCTAACACCACTGTCATCAAATGAAAGGGAACACACCTTATTGGAAAGCTGGATTTTGCAGGAAGTGAAAGGGAGAATGTTCACACACTGTGCTCACAACGGGCCACATTTTACATCTGAGGTCAAGAAAATGTTATCATAGTACTTGGGGCTCTTAAAAACCACAGAATCTAGCCATGTTGCTAAGTCTGATTTTTTATAAATCCTAACTTGTGATGTTCTATTATCTATAATTTGATCCTATACTGCCGGTATATAGGGCTCTAACTTCTTTGCATGACAGATCAGAATGAATTATGGAAAACTAGCAGTCCCAGGGTATTATAAAGTCATGGTTTTACTATAATATCCTTTTTAGCCCAAGTGCAAACCCCAAAAGACTCAAGAACTCAGATATCTGGGACATGTCTCTTTGTTATGTAAGCAATCCATACCTGAAGGAGGAAAAAAAAGATTTTAAACAATACATTTTATTATTTTCATTTTTATTTCTACCAGGCACATTTATGCATCCTGCCCCTAAGACCAACTTAAAAATTCACCCCACTTACATATAGATATACTTGAAATTACATAACACACTTTACAGAAGAGCTAGGTAAATAACAAATTTTTCTTGACAAGTTGAAAAAAGGCAACAGAAACATAATTTCGGTTAAAGCAAAACTTTCATATATATGCTTTTTCAATTAGCAAATACAAAAACTAAGTCTGGAATTGCTGTAGCTGGTCTGGTTTATTTGATATGAAATGTTGAGGTTTTTTCACATTTTCAGGCTAACTTTTTAATAATATTTTCCTTTTTTTAGACATATGCCAAATTATAAAGAAGAAAAAAATATCTCATACTTATTTAAAACAGTGAGCAGAAATCTTTTAACATCTCTAGAAGTCTAAATATCAAATCAAAATTTGATATTTGACATTTTTTGATGAGACTTATCCAACTTCTTGTAGACAAAAATACACAAATTAATTCAGTCTCATTTTGTGAATAGTATTGGTTCTTCTCATTCTATATATTTTCGTGAATTTCCTACTTATCAGCAGAATATGTTAACTTATATCCTACATCAGTTTTCTGCTAAAACTGCATGGCCAAATTATAAATAAGTTTGAAGTTACACATTCCTGTGGAAATGGTTAACACAATATAAGATTTTAATAACTTATTACCCAAAGAAATCAGACATAAATGAACCACTGTACAACTAAAATTCCTGTTCATTATAATGGATTTACTTTCCACAGATACTTTAATCATAGAAAAAGAAGTTAGCTCTGAAGAACCTTTTCATTTTCAGGAATTGTGTTTTGAATAACGAAGTCAAAAACACCACACTTGCCAAATACATAGCAGTTTTCAATCTCAGGGCTTGTCTCTATTCTCACCTGATAAAATATAAGTAATATTCTTATTTATATAAGACTATGTGAAAATAAGCTCACAGGGCAGCCTGTTGCATTTTGCTTGATTCAGCTTTGATTCCATAGGCATCTTTTTTCCTTCCAGCATTATTTATGCAGTCAGTTTAGTTTGCTTTACAGGCATGGCAGCATTCATAGGGTAGACCTATTGAACCAAACCGTAATAGATGTAATACATCAATACATTTGAGCTGAACAGCTTTAATTAGGCCTTCCCGGTCATTTCATCAATTCAGTGGAGGACCACTGGGATTCGGATAACACCATGCCTTCTGTAGTGCATGAGAATTACAGCACTCCTGCCCCGCTCTGCCAGTCACATCACAAGGTTAGACAATCAACATTAATTCATACAGTAAAGTGTCTGCATACCAGAACATAAATTCATCCCTACAGTAATATCTCTGAGACCCTAAAATCTTTCCAACCTTAATATCAAATTCAAGCTATCATGAAATTTCCTGCCACAACATTCTGTTGTTGCTCAGCAGCAAATTAAAGGTGTGCTTTACTTGGAAGATTTACGCTTGTCAGATATAACAAATGTATTTGTTGCATTTCTCTGGCAGATAGGGTCTGCTAGAATTTGCAGGCATTACAAACTCCAAAGAATGCTGTTCTGCTACTGCAGTAGCTATCTTGGTTTGTACTTCATTTGAGTTCTATTTGCCAAACACATTATAAAGGATTTAAACAACCCTAAAGCAGATAATCTATTCACATGCATTAACATCTATCAGGACCAAATTCTTCATGTTTAAAAACTATTTGACTATCTGCAATAGGCATTGTTCCTTCGCTTCTTTGCTAGTTCGCTTGTCTGTCTACTAACCAGCAGAGAAAAATCATCAAGATTCCTCATTGGAATAAAAGGAATTTTATTACAATAATAGTAATTTATTGTATATTATATAATACATATTATATAATAAGCTTATAAAAATGAACAGCTGATGACGGAAACTTCATTTTTTGACTTTTTTTTTACTGAACAACACAATAGCTATATTTTTTTAATGGACTTTCCATGGACCAAACAGTCAAATTCTGAGATGGATTTCCAGCACATCATGCACCAGAAATACAGAGGCAATGAGCAGAAAAGAGCAAATGTTTGTAAATACAGAAAGTCATTTGCTTAGCTGCAAACGACTGTAGATGGTAAGGATGATACAGACTAGGTCTGTAATTCTCTATGGGTGCATCCACATAGGAGTCAGAGACATGAATATGAAACAGGGTCAAATACACTTCAGTTACCTTTCCTTTAACTAGTTCAGGGACCCTCAGAGATGAAACTGTCTTGCCACTGGCTTAAACCCAGGCTTCAAAATGCACTGTGCATTGAAGTCTGTGCTGCAATGCCTGTGTGCTACCTGTCCCAAAGGCAAAGATAACTCCATTATCCCCTACAGAGTCTGAAATTTCTCCTCCAGTTGCAACGGAAGTAAAAGGATATAACAGTTAATTTATTCTGATATAGAAAACCTGAGCTATTGGGTAGACAACAAATTAATAACATAATAAATTCAGTTACATTATTGTATTTCATTCTCTCACATAGAAATGGTGTAAGCTGTGCAAGTGCTCTTAATTAAAATAAATAAATAAAAAAGGACAGAGAATCTGAGCCAATACTCTCAGCGCTATTCATATTAGGCAATCATAACTGGGTATCATTTCACTTGACCATAAAGATTACGAAAATAACTAATTAGAAAGTGAGGTATATTACATGAAACAGACTGTATATCCTGGTCCTGGTCACAGAGTCTCCTAACCTATTCACTTAGGCTTGTTTGTTTAGGCACAAAGGATAAATCACAAAATCACCGAATCAAAGAATGGTTGCCGTTGGAAGGGACCTCTGGAGGAGTATTTTCTCATGGTCAGGGGGAATCTCCTGTGTTTCAACTTGTGCCCGAGACGGACCCACTGCTGGCCAAGGCTGAGCCACTCAGCAACAGTGGTGGTGCCTCTGGGGTAACATATTTAAGAAGGCATCAAAACTGCCGCACAACAGCAGGTAGAAGAAAGGAGTTAAAATATGCTAAAAAAACAACTATACAGACACCAAGGTCAGTCAGTGAAAGAGGAGGGGATGCTCCAGGCACTGGAACAGAGACCCTCCAGCAGCCCACAGAGAACACCATAATGAAACAGGACCCCTGCAGACCATGGAGGTCCACGGTAGAGCAGATAGCCGTTCTGCAGTCCATGGAGGACCCCACAGCAGAGCAGGTGGATGTGCCCTGAAGGAAGCTGTGACACTGTGGAGAGACCATGCTGGAGCAGGCTCCTGGCAGGAAACGCTGAAACAGGTTTTCTGGCATGACCTGTGACTCTGTGGAGGACCCACGCTGGAGCAGTCTGTTCCTGAAGGACTGCACCCCAGAGAAAACTGCCAAAGCAGTTTATGTAGAGCTATATCCCATGGGAAGGACCCACGTTGGAGAAATTAATGGATTATCTCCTCTGGGAGGGACTCCACGCTGGGGCAGGGGAGGGCTGTGAGGAGCCGCCCTGAGGGGAAGGAGCGGCAGAGGCAGCGTGTGAGGGACTGACCCCAGCCACATGCCCGGCCCCGGCGCTGCTGGGAGCAGGGAGAGAGAGCGGGGGTGAAGTTGGGCCCGGGGACAAGGGAGGGGTGGGGGGGAGGTGGTTTAAAATTTAGTTTTTATTTTTCATTATACTACTCTAATTTGGTAGGCAATAAATTAAATTAATTCCTCTAAGTAGTTTGTTCTGCCTGTAACAGTAACTGGTGACTGATCTCTCCCTGTCCTTATCTTGATCCATGTGCCTTTCATCATATTTTCTCTCCCCCTATCCTGCTGAGGAGGGCAGCGATAGAAAGAGTAGCTTGGTGGGCACCTCGCAGCTAGCCATGGTCAATCCACCACAAAAGTAAAGGTATAGATGCTTTGCAGTCTGCTAGATTTATCTCATGCTCTATGGTATATAACTCTTCTCTTAGCTCCAGACATTGTGATGCATAATCTGCCATGTGGCTATGAACTGGATCACGTAACAGGGTAATCCTGCCTTCAGTTCCATACAAATTCCAGGGGAATCAGTTTCTTCAGCTTCTTGGGAAGTTCATAAAGGAAGCTGGCCTGAAATTTCAGGCAGGTGATATTGGTTAAACAGCCAGCCCATTCTTTTGAACATAGTACAGATATAACCTATTTAAATGGTCTCACAGATCATATTCCTGCTTAGCTTCTTTCCATATGAAATGTTCTAATCTGATATTTCTTTTCTCTACAGAAGCAGAAAGGATTAGTCTGTAATTGCTTGATGGAAACACTCAAATTTTAATAACTACAACCTTAACAGGATTTGAACAATCCACTGTCTTTCAACTATGATATTGACCTTCATACGTAAGTCCTCCTAGTCTTTGCTTGCCATTTTTTAGAATTTATAGATACAGTATTTTAATCTCAGTATAGGTCTCCTATATTTTTCTAGTTAATGAAACAGAAAGATAGTAATATTTCGTTATTGCAGTTCTTGATAGTCAGTAATTTAATGTAAAGGTCAAAAATATAAAACTGTATATGTTATAGTAGCTCATGTCAGGGACTTGCACACATTCAAGCTCTAATTAAAATCACAGCTAATTTATTGCTCTGCTTATAATTCTTCTCTCAGATAAAACAAATAGGGAAGCAGAATTCAACATAATTTGGCAGTATCTTTACTTTTCACTATGTGATATTTTATATTATTTTGTTATATCTTGAGACAACTAGTAAGTTGCCTAAAAAAAAAAAAAAGTAAAAAAACCCCAAGTATAACCCCAAACCAGTAACTTCAAACATACAGAAATTATTTTTTTCTTTTGTAATTCACTGGCATAAACTAATATGTCAACAAAAATATACATATACAACTGACTTCACAGTATCTGAGTATTCCATGTACTTCAGTCTCGGCAATCTGTATTTTTTCTATTTTTCTTTTTCACAGCATAACTTTTTAGACTTTGAATACCTCAGAATTGCAATTCTCCATATCCTTAATACTGTGAGTACATTTGCTTTGATGTCTTTAGAATCCAAAATGTATTAGTCTATGACTCCAGCAATTTGGCACTGCTGAAACAGTAATTTTAGGACCTTTTGGCCACGGTGTAGGTTGAACTGGAAGGGCAGAAGAGCATGTTGTGGAGTGTGAAGTGGGGTCTTTCACTGGCTGACAAATCCCCTGACAAGACACAGTCCCAAGCTCAGAGTGATTGACAGCTCCTGCAGCTTTTGGACCTGAACATCTGCCCATTGCAGCTGAGCTGAAAAGGGTCCTCTAATTATTGCAACATTAACAATCAACTGGTTCTGGCCAGAAGGGACCACAACTGAGAAGTCTCTTTGTAAGCTACTTAAAATTTTTCATAGACCACATGCAGTTTGCCCTTTGTGACATTAGACAGTCTAGTAGCAATAAAAATAGTGGTATTACTGCTAAGTAATTAAATTATGCTAGAGAAATACAGTAAAAAGTTTATTAAGGCTGTTCGTTATGAAGCAAAGGGCACTTTTATATAAGAAAACACTGAAATACTGGAGACAGTTTAGCTTAATTCTTGAAGTTGAATGTTGGTTTAAGTGTTATTTTGAACCCAGATGGTAATGATTGTTTAGAGATGTTTAACACATTGCAGTCTTTGGAGAGAGGCATGAAGGAAAAAAAAACCTGACACACATCCCTGTACAATGTGGAATAGTGGAATGAAAAGGATGAAGAAGGTAAGCCAAAGATATGCATAACTTTGCAAGGTAACATGGAATACCTGACAACTTGAATATTTGCCCTTCTGTCCATTCCAAACTGAGATTTTTCCCTGAAAAACAAAAAACACCTCATGTATAATTATTACGGTAACGTAAATGTAGGGCTAGCATATATCACAAAAACTTAAAAATTCTAATTCGTAAGTACGTACTAAGTAAAATAAGAAACCATATTGATTTAAATATTAATGGTTATTTATATCCTTGATTTTGTAATAGTATTTAATATCATGAATCAAGGTTAAAACATGTCTGCTGAGTTTATACAATGTTCCACTGAAAAAATTAACAAAGTTAACAAATTCTGATTTTGTTTTATCTCTCTTTCTACTTACAAAACACTGCAACAGACCATTGAAAATGGTGTATTTTGTGAAGCATTTTTGGTTTTTAATAAAGGAATTTATTGTCTCACTTCAATATGAATTCTTGTGAAATACTATCTGAGGAGACTGGAATTTGCATTCTAGTTGTTTTGAAGATTTTGCTGAACAAAGGCACAATTGATGTGATCTGTTGCCATCAATATTCCCACTTAAAGGGAGATGGGACTGTATGACTCCAGACATCCCCATTTTCATTGTCATCAATCACTCAACATAAGTAAGAAAAATGTTTGGGAAATGTGTAACATATAAGACAATAATCACTGAAAGCTTTGCAAAATACAAAAATAAAACATGAATGGTACTTAATTTACCATAAGGAACATCAGAAACTTGTTTCATTTATAAGTAGTTTTTCTACCTGATATGTTTAGAAAACAGTACCTAAGGCTTGTCTCCACTTTTCAGGAACTTAGAAACAGGCCAAAAGACAGTCTTTTCAAAATAAAGAAATTTCATATAAAAAGGATTCATTAAATTTAATAGAAATATCTCCTGATTTACATCAACTTGACATATCAGGCTTGTAAAATACTCTGTTGGTTGGCATGTCACACTCAGGGTTCAGTTCTTTTTTCATTTTGTTATTCTTCATCCTGATTATTTTTTTCCTAGACTGTCTTTACCATTTTAGGAAAATCACTTAATATCCATACATATCAGTTTTGACATTTACAAAATAAGTACAGTATTTTTTATTTTTTTTTCACAAAAGCTGTTGTCAGAATTAGTGTAGTTATCAGGTCTAAAAAGACTTTGTTATTCTAAGTCAGCATTGAGTAAAATACCGTAGCTGTCCGATTAACTTCAGTTGGGCTTTTGCCTGAATACGTAACACAGTATTAGTTTCTTATAATCAAACAAGATGTTCTGCTATATGTTGATTCTTTTAACAATGGGAGACTGGATTTTCTTTTTGATTTGATTTGATTTGATGATTTTGCGTAGCTTTTCAAAAGAAAAAAAAAGAATAAATGAAAACTGAGAAACTGTCAAAATCTCTTTACACAATGTTAACAGCATCAAGAGATGGTACTGTGGAATAATCGGAAGTGTGATAAATATAACATTCTTTATGCATATGCTGCAGAAAACAGAATTTTTCAAGACCTTGTTCCAGTTTAAGTGGAATAGTATACATTTGGCTTGGTATCAGCTAAACTTCAGGTTAATCACACTTTTAGCTATCATAGAGTGATGGCATGCAGAAGCTGAAGTGAGACTTTGCATTTAATGGATGAAATTCTATTTGCTACAAACTGATAGCGGGTTTGGCAGCTGAATGATGTATTTCCGGAAATGGGAAGATGTCCTAGAAGTAACTCATGACTGTTTCCAAAGGTTTATTAAAACTAAGTTGACACTTGCATTACTGATAGAGGTAATTTCAGAGCTCTTGAAATTCTACTGACCCTAAGATAATGAAACTACCACCTTGCACACATTTGTATTCTGTGGCGTGTAGCACAGACTCATGGCTTGGAATGTGAAACGCTATCATTATGCTGAAGGAATTCACACTAGTAACTGAGGGCGAATGCATAACTTGAAGATACTGCAAGAAAAGGTAGATACAATACTCAGAACCAAATGAGGGCTCTCTGCATAAACAACAATAACAGGTTATTTGGGCAGTTAATAAAACTTAGGGTTCTGTAGGATGAGTGAAGCCATGTAACCAAGACAGGTTTTTTAAAGATTTTTTTTTTTTTTTAATCTGGTATCACAGCAAGAATTTATATTATGCCCTAAAACAAATCAAATCCTGTGCATAGGAAAAGTACCATGAAATGTGCTTTAGACAAGTCTTGCTGAGGCAGAGATATGTGCATATTTATGACACTGACAGCCAAGGGCTGTACAAATGAAAGCTTTGCTTATAATCCAAATAATGTTTTTAACTGTATTTTCCGATAAGAAGGATGTGTGTTAAACTCTTGATCAAAAGTATCAAATCTTTAGGCTCGTTCAAAACACAGATTGTCCATATAAAATGAGATGATTGCTTTATACTAAAACACAGCAAAAATATTATTGAAAACCAAGTGAAATCACTGGTACATTTAACTGCTTTCAACTTGGTCAAAAAAAACCCAACCCAAAACTGTAACATCAAAAAAACAAACCACAACAAAACCCCCTACCTCCTATCTATGATTTACTAACCACATCCACTTGTAAGGTGTTTTAGAAGAACAAAACTAATCCAGTAAATGGTCCTGAGGAGACTCATCATCACTGGATAAACAGGAAACTAGTGATCAGAAAAAAAAAACCCCATTTTTAAAATTCATTGCTGTGAATTTGGAGTTAGCATAGAGGACTGGAACTTTTCATTTACAAATTGTGCCTTTGATTCAGCTGTGGATCATGTCAGGAAGCATATAAGCAATTCTGTCTTACTCAAAGGTACTGAGTAGTAGGGGCAAGCTAGGGGGGAGAGCAATATTATGAGGAAACTAATATTGAGGCTGTACTTATCATACAAGATTTTAAGTCTGGAAGGTTAGCGTCTTTCTGGGACACTGTTTCAACTAAGTATTTTTTATGCAGTTAGTCACATAGGTTTTGGTTTGCCCCAAACCTTATTAGATTGCTTTGGTGCAGAAGATTTTTACTGAAACAAACTTCTTTCCAGTAAACTTCTGCTACTATGCTTGTCCCAAAGTGCCACTTGGTTGAAAAGTTTGTCTTAACTTCATTAAGGAATAAAATAATGAGACCCTTGTGTTTAAAACATCTGAGAAGCCTGTATCAGAATCTGTGTTACACCTTGAAGCTGCAGTCAGCTTTCATTCAGAACTGAGAAAGGGCATGACATCCACTTCCACAAATTCATGGACTGCAGCTCTTGCATAGGATAGACATTTGGTCTTGGATCTATGTTCCTCAGCCCACAGGGGGTCACATCTTCCATTCTTCAGAACATTCAATTTTTTAAGTGAATGACAAAAAGGCCATCCACTCCTCTAGGACTCTGTAGTCATTACTTCCCCCCTCCCCCAGCCATGCCATGTATATGCATTTTCTGAATCCAGTAATTCATTTCTAAAATTAAGTACAAAGCCCACTTTTGTATAGTGTTCACATGTTCTCAGTTTAATGTGGTGTCCTAGGATTATTTTAATATTATTATAGCTTCAGAACACTGAAAAAGAGCATAGTTGCCCTTCTTTGCATCTTATTTTTAGCACAGGCTTTGCACAGACCTGCTCTATTAGAGGTAATCACCAGGAATCTTTTCATTCCCTTTCTACTCCTTTATGATCTATAAACTACACCACAATGTTTTTCCCACTTTTTTTTAATTTTATGAATAATAGGAAAGTGAAAAATTTTCACTGAAATCAGATTTGTTTCAGTGTAACCTAAGATGATTATATATCCGTTTAATATATTCTCAAAAATGTCTGTGAGAATGTCTATAACGGGAGATACCCTAGTTTAATTTTAAAAATTCATGCCAGTTAAATCACACAGCTCTAAGTCATTTAGAAACAGAATCAGCTAAATATATGTAACCCCTTTTAGGGCACTTTTATGTCAGACCCATCAGTTAACTCACTCCAATTAAAAAATATGCTAATCTTGCACAGTTTGCAAGAGATCTGCCTGGAAACACCAAGCTGTAACACACAGGACTTACCTCAGTCAAATAACGCTAGATATTGAGTAAAAGCTAGAACAATAGCTGTATCCAACTTAGAAATTATATTGCTTTTTTTTCTACAGGATTTCACACTGTGGAACCTACTCCTGTGTGAAAAACACTCCAGTTATTAATGAAAACAGAACCCAATTTAAAGGAGGCCTGTTTTCTAAATATATAAATATATATAGAAATATGTATATAAATATATATATATATATATATATAAATAAATATACAAATATATAAATAAAAGAAGATATCTATTAATGCCTCCTGCTTCCACTAAAGGAATTTTAGTCAGGTCTTACCACTTTACAAGCCTCATTTAGGTACCGTACATAAATAACTATTACTGGAAATTAAAAAGACATTTAAAAAAATAAATAAATCTTTTCAAGTTGCTATACTTTAGGGTTGGTTTTTGGGGGTTTGGTTTGTTGGGGTTTTTTTCCCCAAAAAACAATTCAGGTAAGAAAGGAACTCTGGAAGTTAAATGGTCCAAATCCCAGCTCAAAACAGGGCCAAACTCCAATTTAGAGCCAATTTAGATTTAGATGGTAATACATTATTATACTACTTGATGATTTGGAGCTGCCAAACTTCATTTGACCATTTAATGAGGATGAATTTATGCTGATTTTCACTGATACTTACCCTCGGGAAAATTACAAATCTGCCAATAGCAAACTTTCAGGAGAACTATTAAGATGCTTGGAAGTATTTTCTCCACTTTTCTTTTTTGTTTTTCTCCATATGAGTGAACAAGTAAGTATAATCTGGTCTACTCACACATCACCTATCATTTTATTTCAGACTATATTATTATCATTTTCTTACAATATATTGTACTCAAGTAAAACAAGGAGAAAAGTGCAAAACCAGTTTCTCCTTCACTTTCCAACAAGTAGTCCTCTGTTCAGGAAGGCAGAATTTTCTGCTAAAGATGCACTAATTTTCACACAACCTCACTATGTTTAACAATATTAATTTAAAATTTATATTAAAGCTATGAATGCTTTAAAACTGCTGCCTGAGAAATTATCCACAGGCATATTCCAAATGGCTCGCTTCTGCATTTTCTCTCAGGAAAGCTTATCTAGAGCAAAATTCACAGCTTATGACAAATAGGTTTCACCTTACTCACAGCATCTTTTAGAAAGAATTCAGGTCATCAGTGACAGGTGATTTGTGAGTGTGGATCTATATGATGCAGAACTGTATCATGATAAACATCAATCAATAATGTCACTCACACACTCTAAGAGTCCATAAAAAGTCATATAATTGTGTTAATGTATACATTTAAATGCAGTTGCTATAATCAAAATATTAACCTCAGAGGGGATAATTTAGCTCTGAGCTTCCTGGAAATCTGCAAGCTCTTCAGGTCTTCACACTAAAAGGCCATACTTAAATTGAGTTTGGTTTGTTTTTTTCCAAGCATTGTTTTTTCTCCTCATGAAAGAACCTTGAAAACAGAACCTGTACTTACAGAATACATCAATAATAATATATATTATCAGTGGATGAGTGTTCCTCTACTAGGAAAGTGTTTGTTTATTTCTTTTAACAGAGAACTCAAGTTCATTTCTCCTAGCATATGGCCAAAAAACTCCACTGGAATGGAATTAAGGGAAGTACACAAATTTCATTAAACATCAGATCACCTCTATAAAAATACCAAACAGCAATAAAAAACACAAAATAAAAAAAAAAAATTTAATAGACTTGGGCCAGAATTTCTCATTCTTTACTGTGTCTACAAAAGCAAATGAGAAAAAAAAAAAATCTACGGTCACTTTGCACTCATTTATCTGGTTACCAAAGGAGCAACAGTCCTCTTGTGAATCATGAACTGTTTATTCCCAAAACAAATGGTTTGAGACAGAAAAATTACACTTGTCAAAGCCCAAATCAGTATGGAAATATTGCCAAACATATCCATATAAAATCCAGTGTTTAAAATGTTTCTTTACATCCTGAAATCTCTGAAATGCATTGGCAAAGATCTAATCTTTTGAATGATATGAAAATATTGCTGAGAGAACAAAAGTGTAACTTATCCATGAGGAATTAGAGGAGAAAAAAATGTTTGTCATACACTTCTTAAAAAATTGGTTCTTTTTGTCATAAAATAACTTTCCTCCTGTTAATGTATCTCATCGTTTCAAAGGTCATTGTTTGCTTGAATAACGGGAAATAAAGCTGAAAGAAACAGCTTATGTAATGCAAATGAGAGCGGATGTTTAGTAGAGGCACACATGCTAATGAAGTACAATTCTGACTACACAACTGCTCATTGAAAAGTTTTCTAAATCCATGACCATCATGTAGATAATGGTATGGGAAACTGGGTATACTAGAAAACCACCAAAATGCATATACTTTATAATACTTTGTTTTTACAGACCTTTTTTTTTTTTCCCCAGTTCATGGAAAAGTGTTTTGCACAGCAGTATTTCCCTTGTTTTGCAGAGGGAAAAACTGCTCAAGGGCAGCCAGCAGCTCCAGCTGAGGACAGAACCAAGGTCCCGGGTGACCAGTATATTTCTCTACTGATTACACATCAGTACCATTTGCAAACTTTGTTATTACCATTTCTTATTTGAGTAGCTTTTACCCCACTTTAGACACACGGCACAAAAAGCAAACCCACAGCACTTTAATCAATGAAATGCTTAACTTCACGCTAATATTAAGTGCATAGGTAAGGTTCTTAAAGGTCGAGATCAAAGTCTTTGACTTTGCCTAGTGGTATCAACAAGGTAAACTAGCAGTAAAACTGAGGTATTCTGTGGTGAATCATCCTTTTAGGTTCCAAAGTAAACATTCAGTGAGAAATAGTGGTATTAAAAAAAACAAACCACCAACAATCTTTTCTCCAGATACTGAATGACATTTTCATTTCATCTGCTATTCTGCCTGTGTAAATCAGTGGCATAAAAGTGCTGTAGTATCATGGCCCTATGGACCTCACACCTTAATCGCTTTGTATCTTCTGCAGTCCTAAACAGCCTAAACATAAACTAGAGGTAAGGTATTTTCCTCCGATTTGATACATTTACAGTCACTTTACATTAGCATTTAAGTTTATATTTGTATTAGCACTCTTTCTTCGACATTTATACACCTTTAACTATCCTAGCATCTATGAATAACCCATTTTAACATAGTTGTCCTCACAATGCTCCCTTGACGTTGGAAACAATCGTCACTCACACTCTTTGAGCTGACCCACAAAGCCTGTGGTATGAGGCACAGCTGCATTTCTAAATTCATCATTGCTGGTGACTGCATTTCTGAGTAAGATCTAGGCATTGGCACTACGAATCTGACTTTTTCCTGGCAGGTTTAAGAAAGAATCCCAGCATTTTCCACAAATTTTTAATTAAAATGCTCCTGGGAAATGTGAAGTAGAAAAAAAGTCAGGCCAAAGAAAGCCTGCAACTCAGGTGCCCACCCGGCACTACTATAGTTTTGTATAAAAGATTATTATGAGTAAAAAAAAAGATGAGCACACTACTACTTTTTTTCAGCAGCAGTGAACCAATCTCTGTTTCTTAAACTGAAAAAGTGCTGTTAAGTTATTAAAATGTTCACATTTACTTTACAAGCAGTTTTGGCTTAAGCTGTCTAAGGTCATACAAGTGTATGGCAACACAGACTGGCCTGTTGAATCAAAAATCCTGACCAGCAGGTGTTTCCCTTAATATACATTAGTTTTGGTAAAGTTAATGCAATTAATTTTATGCTTTACTAGAAGTTTGAATAATTGTTTTGCTGAACCACAAACTAAATGCCTGAAGACACAGTGAGTCTATGAAGTGCAAAACCCCTCAGGTAGTGTAAGCTATGTGCATTATATAAGCACTAATGTATGTTAGGCTTTTAATTGCTAATACACTTCTCAGCAAGGATACCAGCACACTATTTCTTCAGAAGCAGGAAATTTACAGGAAAGAAAAGCTAAAATACGAAGTTGTTTTGCTTTTCTCTAGTAGCAGGTTCCCACTACTCAGTACATCAAGATACTGATAGGAAGTAGCCGGCAATAGAAATTACCTCCAGCAAAGACAATGTGTGCTTGATAAGTGAGGGAAAATTGCACTTTAAAGTTTTAATTATAGGAACACAAGCAACTTTTGTTAAGAAAATTATAAGCATGGGTCTTTGCTGAAGGTCTCCTTACACTGAAAATTATATATATTATTTTGTATTCTTGGTTGCTGCAGTAGAAATGCATGAGTTAGAGATAGTTGGAGAAATAAGCAGCAGCAGAAGCAAATATATAGAAATATGCATTATTATTTGGATGTCCCTGTCAACATGTTGCAATGAACTGAGAAGAAGGAATGGGTAATTAAGTCATTCCATATGACTACAGAGAAAACAAAGGAGGGAAAGGAAAAACAGAGACCTGAACAGTTAATGCCTGATCCTGTTCATTAACCATTATTCAGACATTAGCTGCATTCAGTGGAATTTTTCACAAAGTTATACACATAGGCACTACCATTCTCATAGTTGTCTGAGTAACATATATAGGCTCCAGATGTAGTGTACGCAATGAAGAAGTCAGGGGCAGCCTAAATTCTCTCATTTAAAAAGCCACATCTAATGCCACTTTAGAGTTCCTAGAGGAACCCTTACAGCCTCCAGCTGCTCCTCCAGAAAGGAGCAGATATCCTTAATGCTCTTCTGTCACATCTGCCACCCCTGTGTCAACATTTTAGGCATTTGTCACTCTCCTTTTGATCCATTCTAAAGGTCCATGTCTTTCTTTTTCTGGGGACACAGAGCTGGATGCAGTACCCCAGGAAGGGTCTTGCGAGATGGGAACAGAGGAGCAGAATCACCTCCCTTGACCTGCTGGCCATGCTTCTTTTGATGCAGCCCAGGATATAGTCCCAATTTACAGGGGCAACTTTCTAGAGTGAAACAGTGGACGGTGAGCACAGATTCAGAGTTTTATAATCTTGCCTGGTGACAAAATTCACATTTGTGGCTAGAGTGCATTCAATACACTTACTGAAGGCATATTCTGGTTAAATTCAATCCAAAAGGAAACAGGTTCATGTACTCTAAGACAGCTCCACAACACAAAACCAAACACAGCAGGTGGGCACAAGCAGGTGACACATTCCAAAGGTGCATTAGATCTAAGCTAAGACTTTAATGCAGATTCATTCCAAAATGACCAGAAATGGAAAACAGGATATGAAAGATGACATAGGCCACTTTCTGAAACAGCAGCTGAAGCACAACTGGGATATACTGGGACATCTCAAAGGGCATTAGATGCTGTGGCTGGGCACTGTCCAGATTCATCTGCAGATTTTAGACATTTTAGGTCTCAGTATAGATGACTACCTGTCAGCTATAGCATTTAAACTTCTACTATAGATGGTGGAGATCTAGTTATTATTGTTAATACAGACTGCTGAGATACTCAGCCCACCCCAGCATAATCACACAGATTTAGTCGATGTACAGGTCTCCACACATCACTGGCTATTGAAAGGTGCTTCAGTCCATTTGTCTACACATAACTCACTGGTACTCTTTTAAATGTGTAGCCTCGAACATCTGGTCTAGGAGAACATGGGTCTCCAGTGGATCCTGACAGTTGGCTAGGTGCATATGTCACACATACTGCATCCCTCCTGACATGGATGAAAGTGTCTGAACGATTACACAGCAGGAGAGAGATAGCAATTGTCATTAAACTGATTTCTTTGAAATGTTTGTTTAAGTCACTTCAAAATTCCAAGTATCTTCTCAAGTCTGAAATGGCAGCACTTAAGAGCTAAGCTCCTTAGAAATCACTTCATCCTGACTGCAAAGGTACATTTCATTATGCAGTGGGAAAATGCTGTAATGCTTGGTGCAAGAATAACATACACAAAAGTTCAGTATCACTATGAGAATGATAGATCATGCTGGCACTTTCATGCCCTCATGCCAGCTAGTTTTGGACATATTCCAAGTCAGAATATGCATATGTAAGACTGTTTTTTCTAGTTCTCATGGGACATATAAATAACACACTCTGACTCATATATTAAAACAATAATAACAGATAGATGACTTCAAAAAGTTAACCTTTGGGTAGTAAAGGGTTCTTTTCTTATAATGCATTAACAGAGTTGGATGAGCTCAAAAGTAGATGAGACTTGGTGTCTTGAAACACACATGACTGGCATTTTGCAATTTCTATAGTAATTATAAAACAGATTGGTGAAGATATATTGAGTGTTTCACTGTGGTATTTACTATTTTTCTCCTTTTTCAGCAATAACCATATCTGGAGGATTCCCTCCCTCCCCTAGGCTGGCATGCCTTTTTCAGCCAAATTGTTTAAGAGGCTGTATCTTAACAGCTTTTTTATCTGCGGCTTCTATTTTTGAGCAATCCAACTATTGTTGCCTAGCACCAGGTAACAGAATTTGAGTGTTCTTGAGCTTTTCAGGCTTTCCCCTAGCTTTCATTTCTTTTTCTGGCTTCTGGTTTTCAGGTCTGTCCTTTCCTGTTTGTCAGTCTTTAGTCTTCTGTCATGGTTTCACTGGCTACTTCTCACCAGACTTTGTACCCTTCTCCCTATACAGTTCAATATTCTTTTCTAAATAGTTACTAGTCTCTTTCTGCTCCACATCAAACAACTTCCGAGCTAGCTACTTTAAAATGAGAAACTTTCTTATTCTGCTCTCATCTCCATACCTTACTGCAGGCCTCATATCCTTCTAATTGGGTACATCTATCCATGTCTTTCATCCTTTCAAACCCATACCTGTTCCTACAGGCATCAAGCCTTGCTCAGTGTCATAACAGATTGTCTTTCTCTGCCAGTCCATTCTCAGATGACAGGCTCAGTTTCCTTTTCTCTTCCCTGCCAAGAACTAATCTTTTTTTGCTTCCTCTTTGCCAGCCTTAGCTTCAGAGTTCCACTTATTATTGCCAATATTTTTATTGGTTGCCAAACACATATGAATTCCTGCAGAAATGTAGTAACTCTTCCCTTCTCTCTCTCTTTCTATCTGAAGGTCATCACTTTCTAATCTGCCCATTCTATTAGCAATAGCTTTTTTTCTTTTTAATCTCTTCCTTAAGATCTTTTACCCTTTCGGTCCACATGGTTCAAATCACTTCCAGTAAGAGTACAGAAAATTATTTGTTTTTTCTAATCCATTTTCTCTTAGTTCCATAGAAGACGTTATTTATGACATATTCTACCATATGTCTCTTCCATGCTAGCCACTTGCTTATCTGTTGTGTTTTCTAGATGAAATGCACATCTTAAGAATCAAATTACTGAAAAGCTGCCAGTCTCAGTTCAAGTAAGTTAATAGTGATGACAGCAATGAAGATAGTTACGTCTTACCTTTCATGTGAAGGAGAGCCAAACTGTGTTGAAACTCCGTGTGTCATATCACATCTAGCTGCATAAGCATTTGATTATATTTTAATCAACTGAGCATATAAGGTGCTTCCTTAGCTCTGTGAAGTCACAAGAAAACCACTAAATCAATCCTCACTGGGCTTTGGATCTTGTCCATAATGGAAAACATTTCCTAGGTACACATTTGTATTCTGGTACAGACTGTGATACAGACTTCTGTTGCCGTTACTTTTGTTAGCTGCCAAACACACGTACATTGTCTCAGTAAGTTCACCTACGTGTCCGTATCTGTTTTTGTTCTTTCTGTTCACAATCATCAGTTCACAACTGGGAAAAAGCTGTACCAAATGTTGAACCCAGATTTTAGGAGTAGTAGGATAACAAATAAGCGTTCTCAAAAGAGAGATTTTCCTGTCAAAATGTAAAAGAAAAAAATCTTTGTTAAGCAAACCCACACCAAAAGTATTATTTCATTCAGTCAGGAAATATAGAGTCATCTAATCAATAATTTCCAAGAAATGCAATTTTAAGTATCATGGAAATAAATTGAGAAAAAGCTACCAGAGTAATCTGCGAATAGAGTAACAGAAGTAAAAAGATTGGATTCATCTGATGAAAAATAGGTATCTGTGATATTGATATTTTTCAGTCCTTCTTCTAGCCCAATCAAATTTTTCTGTATTTTTCCCCTCATCACAATATAGCTATTCTGAAAAGTTTGGCTAGTATATTTTTCCTTCCCTCCTTGTGCCTCTTTTTCTCTGTATCTCCATAGCGCTATCTGGAGCATTTGTTACCATAGCTTCAGAATTCAGTGTGCCATACTTCTACTCTACTAATACCATTCTGAGCATGTTTCTGGCATGCTGTTATCGCTGCCTGTTAGGTTTTGGATATTTTTTTTAAATTATTATCAACGGACATCTCAAAGCTAAATATACATCAGCAATAGTGCTGATGAATTACTAGAATCTTCTTTCATCCTCACCCTGTTTTCAGCTCTACATCTGCTGCCAGCAGTTCTCCTAACTCACAGCTTCCCCTTGTCCTCTGTTACCTGCTTGTGTAAGTGCTTCCAGCCGGGAGCTAGCAAGCAGCTCTACTCCAGCTACACCTGGCTGGAATATATTGAGAGCATTTTATTTCAGACCAGTCACGACATTTGCTAAGATGCAAGTTTTTGTAATATATATAAAATTATCTATTTAAAATATATAAAGCCCAAATTATAGTACGTAAAATTAACAACTGGGGAGAAGATGAAATTGGTAGAGGGCTATAAGTATTTGTTCCACTGAAAACGGAACAGAAGATCGTGGACATCCTATTACTAAAGATTTTTAACTTTGCAAACACTTGTACTAAATCATTTTAGGAAGAGTAGGCATATAGCTTCCTGCCTCTGTCCTTTGTGAAGGTGACCACTGTGGGAGCCGCGAGCCGGCTGCCCCCCCCCCCGCCCCCCCCCCCCCCCCCCAGCCCCCCCCCGCCGCCCTCAGTGCCCGGGCCGGGCCGATGCCGCCCAACTCGGCGGCCGCGGAGACAACCGCCGCCCGGAGCCCGACGCCGGCCGGTGCCCGGGAGACACGTCCCGCCACCGCCGGCCGCCTCCACCGCCCGGGCACGGCCGCTGCGTGCGACCCCCGGCACCGCGTGCCCAGGCGGGGGCGCGTGCGCGCGATACGAGCCGTCGTCCGGGAAGCGGCTCCCGCGCGCCCCGTCACAGACCGCGCGGTCGCCCGGCCAGGGGCGCGACGCGGAGCCCCCGGCACCGGCGGGCGGGGAGCTGCGGGCCCGCGGGGCGCCGCTGGGCCCGGGGTGGCGGCTGGCGCTCGCCCCCGCGCCCCGGCCGCCGGCTGGGCTCCCCCCGCGCTGGGCTCCCGCCGCGCTGCCCGCCCCGCCCCCTCCTACCGCTGCTCCCTTGCGGACGCTCCGCTCCCAGAAACTTCCCCGATCGGCGCCGTCTGACCGCGTGTGCGTCTCCCCCCGCTCCGGGTGTCACACCGACCCCCGGCGGGGCCGTCCCGGGCCGGGACAGACATCGGCGGCTCGGCCCTGCGGGGGCTGGCGCCAACGGCCGAGCAACCGCCCCGCGGGGCGCGCGGGCCTTTTCCCGCTCTGGCGGACGCGCGCGCCCCTCGGGGCCGGGTGCGGTGGCGCCGCCGCTCTGAGGCGACCGTCCCGCCGCGGTGCGAGGGACCGAGCGGCCGCCCAGGGGCAGCGGGTGCGGTGCGGCCTCTCGGAGCGGCATCGGGCCGTGCCGTGCCGGGCGCGGGCGGTCCGCGGGGAACCGGCTGCGACGGCCGCAGCGTGCCCGGCCGAACCGGGGCGGGACAGGCGGGTGCGGGGCTGCGGCCTCGGCCAGGACAGGCAGCGCCGCGTGCGCTGCGGTGGCAGCCAGGGGACAGCAGTGCGCGGCAAGGTGCCAGGTCGTAGAATCCTCACAGGATCTGGTTCGGTCCTTGCAAGGGCAAGTAGAGAACTGAAAGGGACAACTAGAAGTGGAAAGAACCCAGGCAAATTATTTACAATGTGCTTTGAAAGAGCCACTCCTCACAGGCAAGGACAGTTCTTTGCTCCCTGAAAAAAATACTCAATGTCCCAGTAATGAATCAGAGGGAACAAAATCAACATTGATCAACAAACTGGATGCCCCTACCTGTTCTCTTGCCACCCTTGGTGAAGACACTCTAAATATGAAGATGATGATGAATTTCCTCAAGTTACTAGTAAAGGAGTTCCATATTCTGCTACTGAACTGGCTAAATTGGAAAGAGAGCTTGGCCGTTCTCCTGAGGAGTCAGAGACAGAACCTGTTTGGAGAGTGTTGTTGTCTGGGGAATCAGATACTGTTAAGCAAAAAGGAAGCCGAGGGCTGGGGGTGGGGGGTGGGGGGGGTGGGGCAGTGGAGTGTTTCCAACCACTGGCAGCTACCGTGCACCTGGTCCCTGACCCAGAGAGCAGCCTGTTGGGCTGCGGGTCTTAACCCTTTGGAAAGGGGGATCCCCTTGCTATTTTGGGGACAGTCAACCAACTAGTAGAAAACGTACAGAAGGCAGCATGTCTGCACATGATGTATGACCAGGAGCTTAGACCTAAACAGGAATCTCCAACGGTGATAGCAGTCAACCCAGAACGAATGACTCCTGCCATAAGGGGCCTCCCCAACCCCTTAAAAGCGACTGGTATTCAGTTACAGGGGAAAATAAAGGTGACGTCCCAGGGAAAAAGAGCTATTGCTGCATTAGAAGGGATAGCGACCTCTAATCACAAACCCCAGGAAAAGAAAATGTGGATCTGGGGAGAAGCCACTCAAGAATTAATAAAGTATGGACAAGAATATGGCCCTGTCACCGGGTCAACCACCAAAACTGACCCAAAAAGTTTAAGATGCACAGAGTTGAAACCTTCCCCACACCCAGCTAACAATAAAAGGATGTCTCCCGTAGCATCACCAAGTGGGAGAGAGAGAGGGCACAGGTGTAAGGGTCTGTGGACCATGGGGTAGCAGAAAGGTATTCCCCGAGATCTTATGAACAGGTTGCCAACTGGCAAACTGAAAAAGCTGGTGTCAGGATGGCCTGAAAGTCCACCAGTTAAGAATGAGCACCCAGCTCCTAGTGCTTTCTTACCAAAGCCAACTGCATCCCCTAGACCGATGGGAAACTAATGCCTTCGCCCCTTGTAATGAGTGGGGGAGTGAAGGATGGGTACATATTGGGCAGCTCACTGGAAATCACCGAGATTCTATATAACTTGTTTCGTGGAAGCTAAGTTGGTACCAATAACGTTCCTGGAAGATACTGGAGCTCAGATTTCAGCCATTAAAACTGAAGATGTGGCACAAAGCGGTGTAACTTTTGTCTAAGCAGCACGTTTGTTGCAGATGCTTTTGGTATTGTTCAAGCGCAAACATTGGCTACTGTTGGTTTGTGATTACCTGGGGAGGAGACAAACACTCTGTTAACAATGTTTGTGGGGCCATTCCTGCTTAACCTTTTAGGACTCAGTGTTCTGAAAGGTAAGGCATGGATTGATGATGAGGGGAGGAATTGGACATTTGGCACCTTGTCAAGAGGTATACAGCTGTTACACACTGCACCTTTGCTCCTTCCCCTCCGATTCATGAAAGTCAAACCCTATCCATTACCATTAGGGGCACGGGAAGGTTTAACCGCAGTGTTGGAGGAGTGAAAGGAACAGGGAACTGTAGTGCTGGCCCACTCTCCTTTTAACATCCCCGTATGGCCTGTTCATAAGCCAAACTGAAAATGGAGACTAACTATAGACTATTGAAGGCTTAATGCTAACTCAAGCCCGTTAACAGCTGCTGTGCCAAACATTGTTGAGCTTATAGCATCTACCCAGGAACAAGCTGATCCCATTATGGCAAATGTGGATGTCAAAGATCTGGGTTTTATGGTCCCCTTGCAACCCAAGGACCAAGAATGCTTTGCATTTACTTGGGAAGGACTCACTCGACCTATTTAGTTCTGCTCTCACAGTTTTAAGGATGCCAAGAAACAGTACTGGAGATGTAGTTACAGCTCTGCTAAAGGTGTTACAGTTGGACTGCTGGGGAAACAAGGACACTTTATATTACAGTGCCCCAAGTAATGACAAAAAAAGGACCGGTCCTTTCCCTAAAGGAACCTGAGCCCTACAAGACCGCTATTGGGTTTGTGAGCAGTATGTGTACAAAAAACATTGCCCCCTAATTGGTCAAGAATATGTTTTATAGGGTATATTTTGCCCCTGTTTTTTACCTAAAATTCAAGGAAATGCATTAGCAATCAGAGTATACGATGAGCTAATAAGAGAAAAATGAATGATTGATACCTCCCCCACTGGTGGGAGAACTCAGAACTGGGGAAAGGATGTGTGGCCACCACATAACAAATTATACAGCATTATGGACCATCCACTTGGAACCCTAATGAACTGGTTAGTGGTGCTCGATAACCTTTCTATAATTCGGTTACAAGCCATCCTAGAAATTGTCACCAATGAGACTACCTGTGCCCTTGATCTATTGGCAGATCAGGCCACACAGATGCAAACAGCAACATTCCAACACCAAATGGTTCTCAGTTACTTGCTAGCTGAAGAAGGGGGTGTCTGTGGTAAACTTACTGATTCTAGTTGTTGTTTAAATGTTTAAACATTGACAATAATGGCCAAGGTGTTGAACATACCACTTCCAAAACACAAAAAGTGGCCTATGTCCCTGTCCAGACCTGGGAGAGTTGGGAATATGATGCCTTCTCTTGGCTTCCAGGTACCCCATGGGTCAAACGCATCCTTTTCTATATGTTATGTGGTGTTGCATTGTCTATTTTATTTTTTAAAACATGTAATTAATGTTTTATATAGTCGATACAACGCACTGTCTCAAGTATGCAATTCAAGTATGCCACATCACCTCATGATGATGTCAGACATATCCATGCAGTATTTCAGCCTAAGCATGAAACCTCAGTTGTAAACATTATATAAACTGTGCTCTTTTCCACACTACTATTTTCTCTATGTTTCCACCACCATGGACAAAGAAGCAACAATCTTTGAGACACAGGGTGGTGTGGGAGACCATATTGTGAGCTGACTGTCTCAAAGTTCGTTCACATCCCCATCATATTGATGCAAGGCTACCTGGCATTTTAACCGAACTCATCAGTTGTGGACCAGACAAGGAACAAGCAGCCGCCCGAAACCAGACATCAGCTGGGGTCAAGGTATGGCCCCACTGTTTTCAGGAACATGTCCAGATATGAACAACCACCTCAGCCCTCTGAGGCATGTGCAGTCCATGACAAAAGACCATGCAGCTGTCACGTGTGCCCCTCAGAATGCTTGCACAGATGTGTGGTACGTGCCTTTGTCAGGGAAATGGTCTCCCCAAATACCCTGTAAAAGACCACACAATTGAACAGTGAGAGGCACAATCTGGAGACTGTCACCACTGATAGACAAGGAAACTACAGACCAACAGGATGCTGCTGCATCCATGGTGGTCACTATCTCCTGCAATTCTGTCCCGACTGTTTGCTAGGTTTCCTGATTGGTGGCATTTGACCTCATTTGCGTCTTCATCTCACTCCAGGTATAACATCAAATCTCCCTGGCTCAGGCTTTCCTGGACTGGAACAACCACGTAAGAAGTTTCATCTCTTACATATAAAAGTGGTTTGGGGTTTCTTCCCCCACTTTTTTTTTTTTTTTTAAACTGGCCTGTAGAAATTATCAATATTTATTATTTTCAGTGATTTTTTTTCTCACCCTTTATCTTTTCCTGTCTTTCCATTTTACCATTTCAAGACAAAGAATATACAGCATAAATGACAATATTTTGGAAATAAATGACTGGGGAAACAGGTAATTGGGAAACCAAATAGCTCATAGTGATGAGCTCTTACTTTCATATGACATCTGGATAAGCAGCTGTGATCCTTAGATGCATAATCAAAGGAATACTGAATATAAGTAAAAAAACTGTTCTACAGCACTAGAAATGCTATTACTAGACTGTTATATGTGATTCTAGTGTCCACATTAAATACAATTAATAAAAAAGTAGAAAGTGAAAATTAAGGTTTAGGAATATTTGAGACCAGGAAAAGATGTTTTCAATCAATTATTAGAGGAGTTTAATTAATTAAATTACCTAAAAAAGGCAGATTTGATCACTACTTGCAAAATGGTGACATGACTGTGGTATGTACTGACAACCTGTTGGGACACAAAAAGGTTCTGAGAGGCATGGAGCAAATGCTGATGTTATTATTCTCTCCATATTAGGAGATTTTACAGTATAACGATTTTGGATCATCTCAAAAGGAGCTTGCCGCAACCTATTATACAGCACTGGTAAAAATACCGGTTAACTTATGATGGTACTGATATTGGTATGTGCTAGCAAGCAGAGGAAAACCCTTCAGGGATTTGGGTTGTTATGAGTAGTTACATCAAAGAAGATTTCTTATAGTAAAAGCATGATGTAGAAGACAAGAAGTATAACATGATCTAGTGACTGAAAGCGGGAGCCACTACGTAACCAATAAAAAGGCAAATAGCTACTAAAATGATTTACGTTGGGATTTGGTGAACCATTGAGTTGCTCAATGGCTTGATGCCTTGGATTCAGTGCTGTTTTAAAGGGTGTTCTCTAGATCAGCCATGACATTTTGATTTAATACAAGCATCATCAATGAAATTTTATGGCCAGGATACATGTTAGTTACACATAGATGAGCGTAAGGGCCTCTTTGGTTGCCTGAGTCTATGAAAAGGAAGAAGAAAACGTGATACAGTCAGCAGAACCACAGAAAAATTATTTTTCATAGAAAGAATATTTTTTAAATGTCCTGAAAATTCACTGACACTTTACTACTAGTAGTAAGGCGGCCTCAGAGAGTGATCTATTTTACTCTTCATCCAATCTTAAGAACCAGTGCACTGAGTAATAGGATAACAGAAGTCCCCCTGGCCATGCCAAAGGCAGTATTTACAGAGTTGCTGGAAACCATTCCATTCCTGCAGCCTGCTAATATTTCTGCCAGATTCAAGAGGCCTCTCATTGACTGAGGTTCTGCAGCTCCAAGGCACTGTTGAAATTATTTGCTCAGACTCCCTTCTGGCCAGTTCTTGAGCAGTAGTGATCAATCACAATTGAGTTCCTGGTGTACCATGTCACAGCAAACTGATTAAACTCTCCCTGAAGAAATCACAGCTGTTATTTGGCCTAATGATATCATCCAGGACTTTAAATTACAAAGGAGATTATATTTGTCTTCCAGAGAAAACATTTTAATTTGAAAGCTCAGTAAAAAAAATTGTTCAAAATGTGTAGTGATCTTTGTAGATAGTTAAGAATAGTACATTGGCTTTCAGGACTGTAGTGTAAGAAAAATCTCTTCAGTGTTATGATACTGACTTGTAAATTGTTTCTGTGCTTTTTAAGGTTCTAACTGCTTCGGAACAAATAATCCTTGTTTTGCAGGTAGGAAGCACAAAGATAGCATCAGCTTCATTAGAGAATCCAGAGCTACTCACTGAAGGCTGCAACAACCCACTGCCATGATGACTCAAGTTGATAACAGACATCCTAGCCTGGAGAAATCCCACTGATTACTAAGGGAGAGACTCTTAAGTAAGTTATTACCATTGTATAAACGGTGTTCTAAACATTCAGACTTTACTTCATCTGTAAATTCAAAATACTTTATTACAGGAAGCAATGACTGAATTTAAGCCCAGAAATGTTTTACACAGAAGCACAGGAAATCACAGCTGACACATATGCATAGAGGTTACAAGCAATATCACTACTTCCCATGTCTTATAAAATTAACCATGTTGATTTATACTGAGCTCAGATTTCATAGTACTGTTCTGTTGCTCAAAATAAAATTGAATGGGTCAAGCAAGGAAAATGCCTGTGATTTCCAACCACAAAAGAAGTCAATATTACTAGTTATCTTTAGGTGTTTTGTGTTTTGTTTTGTTTGTTTTTTTTAAAACAAAACAAACACAAGACAAAACAAAAACAAAACCACAAAGAAACCAAAACAAATCAAAACAAAACCAGAAGACCTTTGACACTGTAAAGAAAATAACTATTTAGCTGATTCAATAGTCAGGGAATTATACTGAGATGAGCTCAGTTTACAGGAACAGGTCTGACTGACCTGTGCTCAGATCTTGGAAGAAGAGGGAGAACAAGCCTCCAGCAATGTCTAATAAATGTGTGTAATTTAGAGCATAATTTAACACATAATTTGAAGCAGCTTTTCCCCACATGCACAAGATGCTCTCATTTTGCTGGGGGCAAAGAAGCAATGTCAAGGAGTATGCTGGTGCCGTCTTTACATTGTACATCATAACTTGCCCAGGAATGTACACCTTGGCTCCCTTTCCCAGAGACCTTGCCTTACCATTTTTATTTTCTAAGCAGTATAACAAGCACAGAGGTGAGCGGGACAAGAGCTAAGCAAAACTCTGAGGCACGTTAGGAAAATTCTGACAGGAATCTGCCTGCTATCTCAGCAAGGCTGTGGTTTCCTCAAACATCCACCTATCACACCCCCGATTACATAGAACCAGGTCAGACAGAAAGATTTAATAGATCAGGCTTGTAAATCTGATATTCAGACTGATTGAAACTATGCAAAAAATGAATTCAACAAGCCATGTAGCTACCCACAGGAGAACATTTTCAGTTGAATTTTTGTGGAGCTATTGAAACTGAAGTGTATTTTAAAAAGACGCAAAAGTGGTTCATCTCCAGCCTGATTTCTTCAGAGGCCATGATTTTGGTTTCTTGGCAGCTCAGGTCCCAAGCATGCCTAAATATAGGTGAGAATAATAATACCTTAAGAGTCCAAGCTCTCCTTTTCTCCTTGCACGCCTGTCACTGCCGCTACCCACAGCATTCAGGGGTGCAGACCAGTGGCTGCTCATTCAGACTCCAGGACATTCAGATGTGAATGCAATATGAAACATAGAAACGGTGTGTTCTCTCTGCACATGCTGAGGTCCAAACTAATTATATTTCTATTGTTCACACTCAGAGCTTTGAACCAAACTGCTATTCCTTGTTCTATATGGCCGCGCCTTCCTCTTTGGCTATATTTGCTGATGCCTGCTGTGACCCGTTTTGGGTTCAATGACCACCCAGAAAAGGCCGAGGGGTACACTTGCATTGTTAAGTAAAAACAGGCCAGGGGGTGAACCTGAGCCATAGAACCTTACTCATCCACACCACTGAATTGTCAGATTGCTCATTGCTTTGAATGTTTCTCCAAGACACATCCTGAAAATTAGGGTGGACTTTATAAATACTTTCCTTAAAATGAGGCCAGTCTAGTGTTTCCTCATGAAAGAAAAAGATGCAGAATCATCTTGTTCCCTGTTTTCATTTCAAATATTTTTCAGTTCTTCTCTTCCTGTACAGAATTATTAATTATTTTAAGTTGCTGATTTGTGTTTCAATAATGCATTAATATTAATATATGAAAAAACTAAAAAATTATACAAGGCATCAAGTTTAATTTTTGTCAGAGGTCTTCTCTCTCATTCTTTATTTTGGGGATAAGAATATAAGAAGCAGACAATCCTTTAATTCCCTTATGGCTCTGAGGATTGTTTTATAGTGTAATGCTTTGAGGGGTGTGGCAGAGAAAAACAGAAAACCCATGAAACTCTGTGACTGCATTTACAGTAATCAGAATATCCTAAGATGCCTTTTTTCACAGGTTGTTTAGGGAATGCTGTGTGGAGATGTGGGTGTACATTTTTGAGGGGTTTTTGTAACCTCAGCTCCTGGAATCAAGTTATTATAGAAGATGCTAAATTTTAATTTCTCATTAAGCAACTTTGCAGCCTTCATAGTTGAGGGAAAGCTCTAAAGACATGAATTACCCATTCCAATCAGTCAAAAAGCCATCCTAAAAGTTGTAATTTCCTCAGGTTGGAGTCAAAATCTCTGAATGTTTCTGTTGGAATATGGTACAATAAAATGACACTAACTTGGCCAAGCTGCCATATGAGAGTATTACACTATAAAAGACTACAGATTGAGTCCCAGCCCCTGTGTGCTATAGTCAGAGAAAGGGGCTATGCTGACTGTGGTGTATATGCACATATTCCCAACTCAAACACAACATACTGTTCACACTGATTTACAACTCAGAGCTCAGTAAGCAGAAGGGAAGAATAGCATAATATGAGCAAGATGCACTTGCAGTCTAAAAGTGACTGACATATTTATTACCTAGAACACTTTATCTCTGAAAGTTGTTCTCCTAAGGCATACTGAAGATAAACACTTCTCTCTTTTTTTTCTTTTTTTTTTTCTTTTTTTTTTTTTTTAATATTAACATATTTACAAGAAACACAAGGTTCTGTGTAATAAAAAAGCATGGAAACAGTTTTAATTTTCAGATGAACACCTGGGCTGGTCAGACTCTTTCACGTCACCACCAGTGGGCTACACATCAGTGTTCTACACAAAAATCATCTTTACCTCACCCTCCTCCACTTTTCATACTACTCTGCACTGCTGACCTCCCTCAGTTTTTAGATATAATCTCCTCTTAAAAAGCAAACAAAATTCCCTAAGAACTGCAATAAGCCCTCACCAGTTTACACTAAACACACACAGACACAGACTTGCATAAATTAAAGTGACTGTACTTGTTATCTTGTTCATTCCACTCAGCTTTGAAATGCAAACACCTCTAGTGTGGACTGTGGCACCTGTTCAACACCAATGCATCAACAGGAGTGCTACTCTTGTTACATACTGCTATATCTTTCCCCTCCTGAAGCGGAATATAATTGCCAAGCAGACAATAAAAAAAAAAAAAATCCATAGAGTAAAGCAGACACTCTAGTATGTAGAATGTACTTTCATTGAAATACGTAAAGGTAACAAGAATATCTTTTAAACTATTTAGAAAACTGTCATCAAGTCTTTAGAGGATAAAAAGTCTACAAGATACTGTTTTAGATCTAAGTTAGAATAATTTGTTTCTACCAATTTTTTTTCTACTTTATAACACCCAATTAATTGTGCATAAAATTAATTAATAAATCTGCTTTTTCTTCTAGCTTTCTCATCCAGTGTCTGAGCAATCCAGATAGATTGCATCAACTTATTTTCAACAATTCCAGAATTTGTTGAAGGGCTATTTTCTACTAATATTTCAGTTTTTACAAGAATTCATGCTGAAATCCGTTTTAGCAGGATAAAACTCAGGAAGAATGCAAGTCAAAATCTGTAATTATTAAAAGAAGGAAAGAAGGAAACAAAGTCACCTGACTGATACTTATTTGCCTCAATAAAAATACACTCACATCTAATTAGCTACCTTTATTTCCATTTGCACCTGGATAAATTGTAGAGAAATAGCATAATTCAACATATAAACCCGTTCTCATAAGTAAAGATAGCAAGCAAAATGGCATTCACAGATAGTAAGTGAAATGGCATTCACACATGCAACCTACTTTATCATGAACGACAATTAGGATTTACAATAAGTGTTATTTCATTCTTTTTTCTCCTTTTTTTTTTTTTTTTTTTTTTTTTAATGTAATTGGTGAAAATGACCTTTAGTGAGAAGCTGAAGAATCTTATAGCACATATTTCAGACAAAGTATCTTCATTGCTAAATATCAACAGAAAAAATACTGGTACTATTCAACCGGAACAGTCAAAGTAAAAGTATGCAAAGGGACTTTCTGACAGTGTAGTTAATTATCGCTATTAGGTGCACTGCCAGGGACCCTGAAAGCCAAACTATGCGACTGCTAATGGAGTACTCAGGGACTCTGATCTTGATACAAGGCAAATCATGGTGCTGGTGACCTTCATCAATGGATAATGGCAGTGACACACTTGAGTTGTTACATGGTTATAACATATCTTTGTTAGATGACTGGTGCTTTGATAGCCATATCTTTCGAGGGTAATGTATGACCTGTCACGACCTCAAGAAAAGAACATATACCAGGGGAAAAGGGCTTGTGGTGTGCTAATAAGGGAAGGTTATGACATTTTTAGAATGAAGGAGAAAGAAAATTAGGCTGAAATTAGGTCATATAAACCTGTGTTTGCATGAGCATATGTACATGTGTTGTAAATTGTTATATGCACATGTGGACACAAAGGAAATACTCATTATTTTTTTAGCTGCATAGATCTGTGAAGTTGGGATTTCAGGAAAGGTGAATGAAACAGGCAAATCTCTTTCTAAACTTCAAACAATTGTAATTGAATAAGGATGTAATTCATGGCTGTCACTGTTACCTTAAGTTGGTGTTTCAAAATGAAACTCAATTAGCAGGCATAAGACCCCTGACAAAAATGCGCAGGTATGACTGCTTTCTTACAAACCAGAGGAATAATCTTCACTTCTATAATACAAACAGCCCATAGAGTTTTAGCTACTGTTCATGTGCTTTGTGTATGCACAAACATAAGAAGGTCAACAATCTATTACTTTGAAGAACACTTAGAGCAAAGATACCAGAAATAAACTCTTGAAATTGTAGCTAGCATAGATGCATTTGGTAGCTCTGTTGCAGAGACAAGCATAAAGATTAGGAAAAATCTACAAAATGGTTAAGAGTGGCCTCAAGCAGCAGATTTGAATTTAGTTATTGCCATTATAGCAGTTTTTGTGAACATGCTTGGCTAAATGTTAAAAGAAAGAGGTGTTGCAATATCCAACCTTTAGGTATCAAATTTGGAATCTGGATGTGAAATGTGTAAAAGTTTTGATGATGAACAGGTAGGCATCAAGTTATACTTTCCAGGATGCTCAGGGTCCAGGTCTTAAGTTCTGGTTTTTGAAGATACTGGGTCTCTTAACTTGAGGCTGGAGAGAAATGCTTCTCTGTTCATCCTTCTGAGATGTAAACTCTACATTTAAATTAGGTAGCTAAGACACAAACCCACTTTCTCCTGAAAGACAAGACAGATACAGATACCCTTTGCTCCTCTAGTACATCCCACTTCAGTGACCAGACATATGATCTAAAAATTTGAATCTAGAAGACTTAAAAAACATACCTGTAAAATACCTTAAGAGGACCAAAGACTAAAATTTTAGTCTTGTCAGATCCCAATTTATTGGTTACTCTGAGATAAGTGTCTCTCAATTTGTTTTATGCTAAAATTCCTCTGTTTTGCTTAAACAATTATCTGTCAAATGCAACTGAGGTTTTACTTGGGTTCTCCAAATGCCAAATGATTTCCTTGTCCATTGCTTACCTCAGAAATGAATACATGTACTTTGCTATACTCCAGCTGTCTTTAATGTAAACCCTTTTCTAGTGGACATGCTCTGGGAATATCTAGGTGGTTTGACACTCCAAAGAGGGTCACAGCTATGCAACCTAAACACCCTCAGCTTACATCCTAAGATACTTAAATGCCAAATAATACAGAAATGTTGAAATCATTTTTCTGAAGTACTCAAAGGTAAAACTTCACTGACAAGTATATATTCTCCCTTTTTTATCCAGAGTACTAGTCCATTTGTCCTCTACATTGGATATTATTTTCTGGATTTTTGAGTACAAGTGAACAGGTAGTTCCCTTGGAAAGTAAAATTTGAAGATTTCTAAAGGCCTGTAGCCAGCAAAATGTTATGACATGATTCAGTCAATACCCCTCAGCACATAGATCAAGTTAGCTGTCTGACGTGCATTATAAAGTCGTTATGGATGAAGTCAAAGTGAATCAACCTCTCATCATTGCCACACCTAGGAAAAAAAGAATTCTACTTCACATGATGTTACAGACATTAGTGAGGGTAAGCATATTCCATCAAAATACACATAATTATATGTATTTAGCCTCAAGGAAAATGCAGGGCGCTATTGAAGTGACTGAAAGAAATTTTACTTTTAAAAGAAGGAAAAGGAAAGCATAGATAACTGGGTCATATTTGTGAACAAACGCACACATACTCTTTAACTGCGAAGAAAGTATATCGTAGAATAAAACCATTTAGGTTGGAAAAGACATTTAAGATGATCAATTCCAACCATTAACAAAGACTGCCAAGTCCACCACTAAACCATATCCCTAAGCACCACATCTACACATTTTTAAAATACTTCCAGGGATGGTGATTGCACCACTTCCCTGGGAAGCCTGTTCCAATGCTTGACCAACTCCTTGGTGAAGAATTTTTTCCAAATATCCAATGAAAAACTCCATGGCACAACTTGAGGTCGTTTCATCTTGTCCTGTCGCTAGTTATCTGGGAGAAGAGACCGACCCCCACCTGTCTAAAACTACTTTTCAGGTAGCTGTAGAGAGCAATAGATTCCCCCCTGAGCCACACTAAAAAACCACACTTCCCTCAGCCACACCTAAGACTTGTTCTCTAAACCCTTCACCAGCTTCATTGCTCTTCTCTGGACATGATCCAGCACCTCAACATCCCTCTTTAAGTGACAGGCTCAAAACTGAACACAGTATTCGAGGTGCAGCCCCACCAGTGCAGAATGCAGAGGCACAATCACTTCCCTGGTCCTGCTGGCCACACTGTTTCTGATATGTCAGGACGCTGTTGCTTTTCTTGGCCACCTGGGCACACTGCTGGCTCATGTTCAGCTGCCCATCGACCAGCACCCCCAGGTCCATTCCCACCAGGCAGCTTCCCAGCCACTCTGCCCTGAGCCTGTAGCTCTGCCTGGGGTTGTTGTGACCCAAGTGCAGGACCTGGCACTTCTCCTTGTGCAACCTCATACAACTGGCCTCAGCCCAGCCACCCAGCCTGTCCAGATCCCTCTGCAGAGCCTTCCTACCTCTCAAACAAATCAACACTCCCACCCAGCTTGGTGGCAAACTTACTGAGGGTGCACTCAATCCCCTTGTCCAGACCATTGATAAACACATCAAACTGGACTGGCCCCACTACTGAGCCCTGGGGAACACCACTTGTGACCAGCCACCAGCTGGATGTAACTCCATTTACTATCACTCTTTGGGCTCAGTTATCCAGCCAGCTTTTAACCCAGCAAAGAGTATGCCCAATCCAGCCACAAGCAGCCAGTTTATCCAGCAGAATGCTGTGGGAGACAGTGCCAAAGGCTTTACTAAGGTCCAGGTAGACATCTACAGCCCTTCCCTCATTTGCTACGCAGGTCACCTTGTCACAGAAGGAGATCAGGTTCATCAAGTAGGACCTGCCTTTCGTAACCCCATGCTGGCTGGGCCTGATCCCCTGCTTGTCCTGCACGTACCTCTTGATGGCACCAGGATGATCTGCTCCATAATCTTCCCTGTCACCAGTGTCAGGCTGATAGGCCTGGTGTTTCCCAGATCCTCCTTCCTGCCTTTCTTGTAGATGGGCATCATATTGGCTAACCTCTAGTCTTCTGGGACATCCCCATTTAACCATGACTGTTGATAAATGATGGAGGATAAAAGATGGAGAGTGGCTTGGCAAGCCCTTCCACCAGCTCCCTCAGTACCTTTGGGTGGATCCTATCTAGCCCCACAGGCTCATGCGTATCCGAGTAGAGCAGCAGGTCACTAACCATTTCCTCCTTGTCTATGGGGACTTCATTCTGCTCCCTGTCCCTGTCTTACAATACAGGGGGTTGAGTACCCTGAGGGTGCCTGGTCTTGCTATTACAGACTGGGGCAAAGAAGGCATTAAGTACTTCAGCCTTTTCGTCATCATTTGTGGCAATGTTTCCCTCTGGCATCCAGTAAAGGATGCAGATTATCCTTATCCCTCCTTTTGTTTCTAATGTATTTGTACAGGTTTTGTTATCTTTTACAGCCGTGACCAGCCTGAGTTCTAGCTGGACTTTTGCCTTTCTAATCTTCTCCCTGCATAACCTCGCAATACTCTTCTAGTCCTCCTGAGTTGCCTGCCCCTTCTCCAAAGATGGTAAACTCTCCTTTTTTCCCAGAATTCCATCCAAAGCTCTTTGTTTAGCCAGGCAGGTCTTCTTCCCTGCTGGCTTGTCTTTTGGCACAGGAGGACAGACTGCTCCTGAACCTGTAAGACTTCCTTCTTGAAGGATGTCCAGCCTTCCTGGACACCTTGACCCTTCTGGACTGTCACCCAAGGGACTGTCAGCCAGGCTCTTAAAACAGGCCAAAGTCAGCCCTCAGGAAGTCCAAGGTAACAGTTGTGCTGACCCCTCTTCTTACTTCTCTGAGAACTGAAAACCGTATTCTCTCATGATTGCTATGCCCAAGACATCCTCTGCCCACCACAGCACTTGCTTACCTGTCCTTCTCTGTTCACAAAGAATGGGTCCAGTGGGGCATTTGCCCTGGTTGGCTCCCTCACCAGCTGTGTCAGGAAGGTATCTTCTGCACACTCCAGGAATCTCCTATACTGTTTCCTCTCTGCTGTGTTGTATTTCCAGCAGATGTCTGGTAGGTTGAAGTTCCCCAAGAGAATCATGAGGTTTCTCCCAGTTGCTTGTAGAATATGATAAATTGAAGGAAGGAAGCTTATAGTATTTGAAAGATGAAAAAAAATAAAAGTAGATCATAGAAATTGAACTTGAAACACTTATGTTTTACAGGAATTTTGAGGAGCAATCATCTTCATTCAAACAGTGATATTGGCTTCCACACAGAGATCAAACGTGTGCTAGGCATGCCAGATAAGTCTAGCATCTAGCCATAGGACATCCCATTGCTGTAAGGGTTTGTGTGCTGATTTTGACTGGGAACCTGAACCAATGGAGAACAAGCCTTACAAGAAGCAGTGCAAGTACAGCAGTGACCTGACCTGAGCTGGCTTTGGTGTCCAGTAACTCCACATAACATACCACCTCTCCTGTCCTGAATGACCGCCATAACAGATGGAGCCCCAAGTCATGGACTGAATTAACTCTATGGACATTTTTTGGACATTTTGAAGACATTTTATAGGGGCGATCTGTAGACTAAGGGAATGATATTGGTGTATTATATCAAAGGATGGGAAGAGTGGTGGTGGTTAATGAGATTGTATTGGATGGATGTGTAGTACCGGAGCATGACGTAAATGGTATAGAATGACGGGTAGAGAATGTGCTTGTTTTGGCTGGGATAGAGTTAATTGTCTTCATAGTAGCTAGCACGGGGCTACAGTTTTTGATTTGTGCTGAAAACAGTGTTAACACAGAGATGTTTTTGTTACTTCTAGGCAGTGCTTACACAGTCAAGGTCTTTTCTGCTTCTCACACCACCCCACCAGGAAGTAGGCTGGTGGGGAACAAGAAGTTGGTGGCAACACAGCTGGGACAGCTGACCCCAGCTGATCAAAGACATATTCTATATGATATGATGTCATGCTCAGCATATAAACTGGGGGAAGAAGGAAGGGAGGGACATTCAGAATGATGGCATTTGTCTACCCAAGTAATCATTACATGTGATGGAGCCCTGCTTTCCTGGAATGGCTGAGCACCTGCCTGCCCATGGGAGGTAGTGGATGAATTCCTTGTTTTGCTTTGCTTGCGTGCACGGCTTTTGCGTTACCTATTAAATGGTCTTTTCTTAACCCACAAGTTTTCTCACTTTTACTCTTCCAGTTCTGTCCCAAATCCCACTGTGGGGGAGTGAGCGAGCTGCTGTGTGCTGCTTAGTTGCCAGCTGGGGTTAAACCATGACAGTTTGTAACTACAGGTCCTTCAGAAAGATCAACACAGGGGTGTTACAGTCCAGTCCTGTGAAATCTGCAACCCAACAATAATCCTCTAACTTCATTAGGGCCTTCAGGAGAGCGCACGTGGCAGATGGGGATTTCAGTTTTGAATTCGTTAGTCAAATTCAACAAAATGCTTAAAGAATATGTAAAACTGTGCTTAAATGCTTAGCTAAATTGGGACACTTAAGTTCTTCACTGGAGCAAAATGAAAACAGATACAGCTGGTGTGTCTGTTACGCTGCAAAGAGTCTAAGTATCTGAGCATTTATCAACATATGGTTCACTTCAAAACTTGAAATGCTGTGATTGTGGGGAACAGGTTCACAGTTAAACAACTATAAACCTACTTCAGTCATTTATTTGAACAGTGTTTACTGCTGGGCTGTATCACTAGAGCAACCAATGTGAATTGATTTATCTAGTCTTGCATTCTTCTTGAGGTCTACTTCTGCACAGGAGCTTTTGAAAATACATTTTTTGGATTTGTCTGTGCATTTATCCCAGACACACAGTTCTAATAAAATACTGACAATCTGGGCAGTGCTGTCATGGTGGTAGAGGCATCCTGTGACATGGAAAACATTCTCCATCAGGTATTGCTAACACAGGATCAATAGCACTCTTTCTCTTTCTCACCTCAATTAATTTCTCGTACAGAGAGTAAAAGCATCACTCTACTGTTACTGAAAGATTACAGGAATCATCAGCTAGCATTTGGCAACATAATAATATATCAGTTTAAACATTTGAAGATTTGATATACAGAGAAGCTATTTTACATTGTGAAGAAACTTGTAAACAAGAAAAATAAAAATATCTTCTTAGAGTTCTTATACTTTCAATCTTTGAGCTTTTGGAACAGATTAAATGCAATCCTCCTAGCTTGATGAAGAGACAATATTCTACAACACACCTGATAGCAGATGTTTACTAATCACTGATAAATTTTGCATGTTTAAAAAGGGAAATGGCTTTTAGAGGCACTACTGATGTAATCGTAAGAGCACACACAAACCATATGAAGATTTGCTGAAACAAAATCTAACCTGGGGATAAATATAAAGCTGCTGCAGCTTTGAATCTAGGACTTGCCCACATTTCAGCTAACTTCTCTAAAATTTAGTCAAATTGCATATAAATAAACAAAACTATATTAGAAAAACCTTTCCTTGAATTCGATGCACAAACTTGCAGTACTGTTTTGTATTTTCTATTCTAGTAAATGGACACTTAAAAAAAAAATACTCACAAGCAGATATTTCAAACTATACGTCCTCAAAAGAAAATATGAACTATGATTATATTATTTACTCTAGAGACAGAGACATCCTGCCAAAAAACTGCTCCATACTATGTAGCCAACATGTTCACTTAAACCAGAACTGGCAAGTACTCATATTCCTCACAGCCTTGGATGGACATGTAATAAGGAATCCAGTTAGGCTGTCCGTTTAAAATTTAGGGACTTCTATTATTACATATTACCTACAGAAATCAGATGGTTTTTTAGATCTGATGTACTTACTTTGAAGAAGAAAATTATGTCTTTCATCTGAAAAATACTACTACTTCAGTGTTATGGGAAATTTACTGATTATAAAAGACCTTTTTTTCTGGAAGCAAGCGACATCGTGGAGTAGCCATAAATGCACTTACATAGAAGACTGAGGACATAATTCTGTTAACTACCTGTTCCAAGCAAGAGTACAGCATTTCCCTAGCATTTGTAAATGGCCAGAACATATGATTCTGTAACAGAGCTTCTAACAACAAAGAAAAAAAAAAAAAGAAAAAAAAAAACCTAACAGCAGAAATGCAACTACAGACAACCTAACCTGAAAAGTAATTGATGAAAATTGTTTGAATGTTCCTTGTCAAGTACTTTGTACTTGTTAGATAACAGAAAGACTGGCAGATAAACAAAATATGGAACCCTGCTAGATGGGTGATGTTCAATCTTTGTAATAAAAATAGCATCCTTTCTCCCAGTATCAGACTGTCTTAACAGAACAGTCTTTGGCATGTTAGAACATTAATGCACCTGTTGAGAAAATGTGCTTTGTCATGAATAATATGTGGAATGAGGACAAAAAGAAATTTTCAGTGGGAAATACAGCAAAGACTGTAGTAATCTTTACGGCAGTCTGCATGGTATCAGCTGAATCCTGCGACTAGCTGTGAGGAGCTGAATCATATGCATATTAAAATATTCATAATGTCTATAAAAGGATTATTTTTCTTAAGATATAGCAAAGTCTTGGACATTTTTGAAGGTAGAAACTTCTACTAGCTTGTGAAGTTCTACAGTCTACTGTTTGTATAAAGAGAAAAATGTCATATACATTTCATGCTGTATCCATAGATAAAACACTGATTTGCAGCTCAGTAAGGATTGATTCAGTTTTCTTGTTTTAAGACATTATTCATGTTCCTAGTGCTCCTAAACAAATCTTTCAAACTGACTCATACACTAGAGAAATATTATCATAAAATGAACAAGGAAAATGCATCGTGGTTTTTATGAATGTACATAAGGAGCTTGTGCCACACTATTATTCATGTAGCCAAATTATTTAACATTTGAATGACTGGAGAGTTGACTGATTGCAGTATTAGAATACCTCAGTATTTTATGAAATTTTGAATAAATGGTTATTAAAAAGAAAATCAAACAAGGAATTCTTCACTGACTGTGTTCAACTTGTCCTACCTTGTCCTAAGCTAGGCATGTGTCAGTCCTATTTGGGTTCCCTACCAATGGTCTCACATGATCGTGAGAAGGATGTGCCAGTGTTTCTTTCCTCCAGCTTCCTGGCACACTTCCTTGTCACACATAATTTACTATATGGGGACTTTCTGCAACATTATAGCTCATGTGAATTACACACCCTCAAACTGATGATAGAATCAAACCAGAATTTGCAAAAGTTAATTTGTAGCCTAACTCAAAATACAGCTTTACTCTCTCTGGAGACACAATGCTCAAAGAAAAGAGATACCCATACTTTGTAAGAGTTCAAAATCCAACAAATTTTACCAAACTAAATATGGAGAACTAGATCAGAGAGGAAAAACAGGAGGCTGTACCTACACTGGTGAGGTTTAGCATTATCTGCATGTAAATGACTTACAAAAACTCTTATCTGATGGTACAATGCATAAGCTGATCTTACCAAAAGTTCATGGTGAATATGAATGAACAGTAACTTATACAACAAAACTGTACCCCTCATTATCTGTAACTTGTGGATTGTAACTAGAGTGAGTTGTCTCACTTAATTGACTTGGGATATGCTGATGAATTACTTCTATCACCTTCTATGCTGTGGAAATCACGTTTAAAATTAACTGACTGTAGCATCCTGTTCCAATGCTATAAAGTGCTGCATTTGGACTATGGCTGACACATGCAGTTACACAAAGGACATAAGTATGTTTAATATCCTACAGGTAGGTCTTCGTTTGATCTTGTGATGAGTAATGGACTTCTTGTGTTCTTAGTGATATCTTCTGAAGGAACAGGATTCACCTTAATCACCGTTTAGCCATCCAAGCTCTCTCTTTTGCTGATGGAAAAAATAAATTATTTCTATGAAACAGTTTGGCCTATTCTAAAATATTTGCCATCTATTTTAGAGGAAGCCTGAAGAGTAGCTGAGATTCCTTGTTTTAAGAAAGTTCCTGGAAGGCAAATACCTAAGAGTACATCATACCCTACACTCCAACTGTAACATTTTAAGGTTATATATTGAACAAAGGATTAATATCCAGACAGCTGTTTCTTTTCTTCCAGTCTGAAAAATAAACAAATTTTTGGATCAGGGAATAACATGTGAGACTTTGCCAGAAAGAAAGAGGAAAGGTCAGAAAATCTGGAGTGCTTGGCTCTGCACTTATTTATTTATTTCCACAAGAAGCTGATACTGCTGTTTCTAGCATTTTCCTCTTAGTTAATGAACTTGTGATAGAAAGGTGTGTGTAATTAGAGCTGTCAATATTGAATTCTAAATGTGCACTGCACTATGAATTTAATCTAAGTTTCCCTATCCCCAGTCCTCCCTTCCCATTGCCACTGGGAGAGGCTGAAGCACTTGACTGCTGCTGTGGCAAATTGGGTCCTAATAAGTATGATGCTTTACTGCTTCTTGTTTTTTCTAAGATACAACTGCAGCATTTCATAAGAACTCACCTGGGCATTAATTCAACAAGAAGTGTTGGTAGGAGTATTATATTTTCCACGTTTTGATATCTCACTGAATGACTTGCATATAAAGAGGCCTGGCAGCTGGTTTGTGTCAGTGACTGATGTGTTTGTCATTTCAGCCTCAGATTTGGCTGATCCACCCTTGTCAGGCTTAAGAGTAATGTTTTTCTTGCTGTTTCCTACCATTTTGCAATTTTAACTAGCATGAAAATAAAAAACCCCAAACAAACCCCACAGAATGATGATGTGACAAAAGCATTTAAATGTTATATAGCAGTTTTCATTTAATGTTGAGAAAGAGGTAATCTCAATGCATGTCACCTCTACCAGTAATGACAGGTTTATTCAGAAGTGGAGAGGATGTATAAGTAAGAAATATTCATTTTTAGTGTATTGAATTAGTTCAAGTCATATGTTTACATGTTTAGGAAGCACAGTCATAACTGATAAAACAAATAGTAGAAGATTTGTGGTGTTTCCATAAAAACCTTATTTAAGATGGATGTTTTTAAGTCATGTAGAATCTCACCAAGGATCAGGATGAATTCATACATAGGAAATGCCACAATGTTTCTCCAGAAAACATGGATGCACAGGGGTATCTTAAAATCCACAAGTTATTTTATTATTTATTATATCAATTGCTGCACTCAGAAAAAGAGAGTGACAGAAAGACAGGAAGAGAGAAAGAGAGAGAAAGGACCAAGACAGGAAGAGCCCATATCATTCTCATAATTAATGCAAAAAGAAGTCTTCTTTATTTTGTTTTAGAAAAGACAGCTCATCAGCTCATCCATGGTTGAAATGCCACCAGATGGTCCCTCGGTGTCATTATTCTATTTAAAATGACCAGAACCAAGGCTTCTTCAATCCTATCACAGCCATGGTACAACGTACTGGATTTTGAAACAGTGCTTTTCATTTAGGAGAGAAACAAAAATATTTTAGAACCATTTAGATCAATGCCTCTACGTCTGTTACACAAAAGATTTCATTACAATTTCATAGGAAGATTTTAAGCACATGCAAAATTGTAGAGGGTTTGCACTTGGCATTTTGATCCTTGCACTAACCAAAATCAGCTGCAAGTTCCCCATCAGCCTCCTCAGCAACATCACACTGGGGAGACTGAAATGGATGAAAACCTAACCCTGTTTCTTGTTGTTGAACAGTCAAATTTGTCTGCCTGAAACGATGCCTGACTACCTCTTGCTACTCTGCGATGTATGTCACGTGTAGAATGTATGCCCTGTAATATGGTATTGTCATTGCTAGTAACAGCCCATAAGTTTAGCACTGAATTTGCATGGTTTGCAGAAGTGAGGCTTGCCAGACCTGCCCTGCTTGAGCTTTTCTTGACCTGCCTGCAGCATTGTTTCTCTTGGTTAACTGTGACTGCAGTTTCTCAAACTGGCCAGGTGTCTATGGTTAATTTCTTTTCTGTGTCTTTGTGTGGTACATCCTTACATGGATTAGATAGCTGTAATGAGCAGTTACTCTATGCAGAAGGAGAGATTTTTTATTCTAGCATAATGAAATAGAGAAATATGCTTCTGGTATGATAGCAAAGGTCTTGGAGGACCTTTGCAGAGTTGTACTGGCGTGGGATAAGGGATGGATCAAGGGCTGGCACTGATGACCCCATGGCTATAAACATGTCACAGCTATTAACAACTCATCCATGGTCAGTTACAGCAATGCAAATCTGGGAAAAACTGGTTTGGGGGGTAACAAAGAGAACAAAAATAGTATCTAATACATAAAAGCCATTATAAACAGTAAATTTGGATGTAACATGAAACTGCTAACTGACAAAAACAGAGTAAAGGTGCTAAAGCATAAAAAGTAAAAATATAAAACTTACCCCAAGTGGATCCCAGAATGAGGAAGAAACCACCAACATCAACAACAGATTCCTGCCAGAGCAAGGAGGACAAGCTGACAACTTGTGTAGTTACCCTCTCTAGCAGTCTAAAGCTGTTTCAAGTAACTACTTTAAGTAGTCAATAGTTTAAGATCCAAAAAAACAGTGGAAGAATAGGCATAACACCAGAAAAAGGGACAGAAATTAAGATGTGTTACAATTGTAACTGTATTATTAATATTATTGACACTTTTTTCTCTCCATGCAAGTATTGTAACTGCATTATTATTCCTTCTTTCCTTTCTTATAAAATTAGACCCAAGACTAAAAATGATTCCTGAATGACACTGTTAAAATATTAGTTACATTAACAATAACTTCTTGACTTCATATATATATACTTACACAATATGCTTCATCTTTGCCCATAGACAAGACTTTGAGCATAACATACAGTATCAAGAGCTACTGTGAACAATCAGTTGCATTTGCAAATCATTTTCAACCAGCTGGAAGACTTTCTGGACAGCATGAAACAATCATTGGGAAAAAGAGGATGGAAGAGTGGCATTTTACAATTGTGGAAGGGGTAGTGAGAAAAATAATGGTATTTCTTGTGCAAAAGTCACAAATACAAGTTTCTCAATATTTAGAGGTGCATTAATGGGAAACTGCTGATATAAACCCTCTTCCAATGTGGTTTTGCAAATGAATGTCTGTTTCATATATTTAGATTTCTAAATATATTTTCTTTCTCTGTAATATTTTAGGAAAGAGAAACCCCGATACAACAGTAAAACAAGACCTGAAAATAAAAAATTGTCCTCTTTAAACAACCATAAGCAATTACACTAGTCCCACAATCTTTAGAAATGCCTTTTTTTTTGTGCTTTCACCTTGCCTTTCCGCAGGTTCTGCCACTCAACAGGTAAATGCTGACTGGTGACAGCAGAGGAGCCACAGAAACTCTGAAAACATTTTTGTTTAATGTGCCTGGAACAATGACATAGTCTTTCTAACACTTTGACATCTCTCACTGGCTGACATTCTGCTTAAAAAAAATGCCTCTCAACTGGAGCAACTGACATATGGACTGTAAGTCATGAGATTCAGATCATCATATGATCCACCGAATGCCTGAGTGCATTGTAAATGACAATATGCACCTGAATGTCAACCCAACAGAGCACTGAAGAAACATAATGGCCAAATGTGATGCTTTAAACATTTATTTACACTCTTATACATGTCCATTTTCCTTAAGTCATTCTCAACAAGAAAGGAAAAACTGAAAACAGAAAACAAGAAACAGGGAGGGAGGGAGAGGGAAGAAGGAAGGCAGGAGGAAAGGAAAAGAAAAAGAAAGAAAGAGAGAGGGAGAAAGAAAAGGAAAATAACATAAATGTGGGGAGAGAGAGAGAATTAAAGGAAGAAAATGGAAGGAAGGAAGGAAAGGAAAAAATGGAAGAAAGTGAGAATAGAAGGAAGAGAGAGGAAGGAATAAAGGAAGGAAGGAAGGAAGGAAGGATGGATGGAAGGAAGGATGGATAGAAGGAAGGAGAATGGAAAAATGAAATAAAGAAAACAAGAAAGGAGAAAGGAAGGAAGGAAAAAAGAAAAGAAGAAATGAAGGAATGAAAGAGGAAAGAAAGAAAGAAATGAAGGAAGGAAGGGAGGGAGGGAAGGATAATGAAAAGATTTGGTTTGTCATGTATTCCAGTAGGGTCATTTAGCAGTTGTACAATGTCCAGCACTGATAAATCTCTCAAGTACTGTAGCTGGGTAAAATAAATCTCCTTTCTCTTTGGGGAAATTACAATAGCTGGAAATGCTGGGAGTGAGGGAAAATTTTATGTGGTGCCACAAATGGATTTGCAGACACTGATGATCAGGCAGCAATTGCTGAATACAATCAAATACCCACTTAACATGGGCACAGTTTTGCAGTGTATAGATGGACTAAATATAGCAGTGCTTCCTTTCTGGACAGTGAAAATGCACCAGGTTTATGCTGTTAACTATATTTGTACCTGTAGAGGTGTGTAGGAAGAACAGATTATTTTTTTTTTCTGCTTGATTCCAGTTACTTAAGAAAGTTCGTCTTTGTAGCTACTTCAGAAGGTTCAAATCTTTTGAGTCAAGGAACAAAGCTTGAGTAAGCCGTTTCACTTTGATTTAGTAGTAAAGATAGAGTCTTTTGAACTGTTTGGAAAGTATGTAATGGTCAGCAATGGCTGAAATAGAGAGTAGACAGTAGACTTTTACACTACATCACTAGTAGGGTAGTAAGTAAATGTGACATTCACAATGACTGCTACCACAGTCAAGTCCATTTCACGTCTTTTAGAAGTAAGACAAAACAAGGAATAAGTGAATTGTCCTTCCCTATCCTATCCCATCCCATCCTATCCTATACTTCATGTTGATACTTAACTGTGTATGATTTTAGCTTTGAGGTCTGAACAAAGGTATCATACTATTGAGAAACACCAGGGCTATGGAAAGACCCTAGAGCCCTCAGTGTGATGTTTGTGCTTCTTTTATAAGTTTCTAGGGAGAAAAAGCATCCTAGTATTCTAGCAGAAAAATAATGTGCTAAACTGAAAGTCACTCACTTTGGCACACTGAGGTGCTACATAAGCTAAACAGTAGGGAAGAAAAAAATAACCTGTTTTCCTTTTAAACATTCACTTGTGGCTTAAGGTCTTCTTCACTTGTGGCTTGAATCATCATCTTCCTCTGCTACCTGTAGAAATGCAGGGCAGTTAAGCTCCTAGTTTGGACAGCTCACAAGTGAGGTGGAATGAACCTCAGCCTTTGAATGTTAGTTGCAATCTCTGTTTAGTCAAGACACTTAATGCTCCCCAGTGTCTGTCATGGATGGTACATTCCTGTGTTTCTTCTGAAACATAGACTGGAGATCAAATCTTCCAGATAAATATGGACATTAATTAAACTCCTAAATGAATGAGAATATTAATTATTTTATTGTGAATTCTGGGGCAAAGAATAAGTAATTACTGAAATGCGTAGTGGAAGTTGAGTGGGGAAGAACAACTGCAATATCTAAGCAATCTTCACTGTGTGACTTAGTTTATCTGTTTGTAAAATGAAAGCAATTATGTGTTCCACATAATGGTTGAGAACGTGAGTTCATTAGTGTTTCCAAAGAGTCCCAAGATCTTTAGTTGGAATGCTGCACAGAAGTGAGAGGATTTTATTATTATTATTATTATTCAGAGATATATTTTAAAAATATTTGAAAATACTTCTGATTAATAAAAAAAACTAATAGAGTGATTTTTCTCCTTCCTAGTGCTATAGTTTTGGCACTTGGTTAAAACTAAACTATTTTAAAGTTTTAATTTTGAAAATAAAACATTTTGAAAGGCTTTTTTATAAAAAAGTGTTAGTATTCTAACTGCTCTCACTAGCAATACAGGTAAGAGCCTATAAGACTTTCCGTTATAAACCTGGATTTTCAGGATTAATTTATCAGCTTTTAAAAATCCCATTGGGTTAAAACTTGTCATACAAGCTGTCAACCTGTATCTATATTTTTTTCCTAAAAGAAAATGGTTTAAATACTTCAGAAATTTTTTAGATATGAACCAATCCCCAGAATAGAACTTTTTGTTGGCTTATATGCTTTTTTGATCAGATGAAGATAGAAATGCTGTCAGATATGTTTGCAACAATGCACACCAAGCTATTACCATGATATGTTCTAGAAATTTAAGGGGTAAAATCTGCATAAAATGGCCCACAGATGCCTAGTACCTCTCCTGTCTGATGGGTGAATGGTAGATTAATGAAAAGATTAATGAAGTAGGCTTGCAGCCTCTTAATGTGGATTTTACAGGATGCTAGTTAAAAGGATTGTGTTTAGTTACTGGAAAGACTGATTGCAACCTGCAGTACTGAAGCCACATGAATCATTGCATTAGCATATAGAATTGAGACAACAAGCAATTTTAAAGGTACTTAAAATCATTTCTTGATTGATTAAGTTCTTCTCCTGAGCAAGAACATTTTGCTTAATGTCAGTGAATATGAAAAGCAGTCTCATTCCTCAACAGCTACTTAGTCCTCTCTTTTCCCTACTCCAGCATGCAGCTACAGAGCAACTGTTAAGCTGTGTTTTCCGAGTACCAGAAACCACTCCAGCACCATCAGCTTTTGCTGTGGCATCACTAAAACAGATCTTCAAAATGGTACTCTGCTACTCAAAGTAAATGGAATACTGCTCTACTAACAAGACTGTAGAAGCACCACCACAGTACATGAAAAGGCTGTTGGCATTTTGGCAATAGATCCAGAAGAAATCTTTAACAATAGTCAGCATTGAAAATCAGTCTACAGACAGCTGTCATCTTCTGAAAAGACAGCAAAGAGCAGTGACATAAGCCCCTTCCCCACGCCCAGCGGGATCACGGCTGTATTCTGATCCTGTTTGTCTGAGAGGAACAGAGCCTGTGGACCACTTCCCTGATGCCTGTCCCGCCCTGAGTCTAATCTGCAGGTTAGAACAAAGATTTGCAAAACTCCAGAGGCAGGAAGAGCTTTGGCGCTACTCCACACACATTTATTTACAAATGTAAATGTTTATGTGCATGTGTGCGTGTATGTTAATCCAGCTGAAGGTAGTGAGGAGGTAACCTGCCTTCCTTTCTGTCAGACTGCTCAACTGCAAGAGCTCCTCTCCTACCCTTGCCATGTAGGTTTTGCTTTGTTTCTTCAGTTTTGTTTTTGTCGGTGAGTACCCACACACTGCAAGGTTCAGAAGGCAGGTGGAGGGGGGAGAGAAAAAGCAGCACATAAATGTTGATTTCATAAGGGTAGTTGGGTATTCATTAGAAACATATTTATAGCCACTCCCAATGCACACACTGATTAAATTGGTCACACATTTTTTGCTGCTGTTTGCTAAACATGCTGTAGAGTTTTACTGAATACCTATCAGTTAAATCCCAAATGATGTTCTGCTCGAATTGAACCTAAGTTCTTAACCATATGCTTCATGCTGAAATGTTAATTGGAAATATTTATGGTACTGAATTGTGGATAACTGTTTGTTTCTCATACATACCAATTATTTAACTTATTTCTTATTTAAATTAAATCTTGTAATATAAGAAAATAGGGAGATTCCCTTTAAAGTACTTTTCACAATCTAAGGTCTTTGTTACACATCTCTCCCAAATTTCCAGAGCCAAGGGAGATTTGGGGACATAGGTGACACAGTGAGACCTGGGAAGACACAATAGGAAGGATGCATTTCTCTTTCCATCCACTAATGGAGTGATTGTACTCCTATCCAACATAGCCTCCCATGGCCTGCAGCCTGGGGCAATGCTGCTGGTTGCTTTCCTCCTGTCCCCCACTCCCCCAAATGCAGCTATGTTTGAAGTTTTGTAAAACCTTTACAACTCTGAAACAGCATGGAAGAAAAATATTTCAGAACTTCACTGAAATTGGGATGGCAATTACACTGTAAATAGCTGGAGAGAGGCAGTTTGGTGATGAAATGGCAATATCAGATTTGTTCTGATACTTTACTTAAAAGAAATTGTTTTTTTACAGGTAGAGCTGTCTCATCTCATGCAGTTATTTAAATAATTTCTCTGTAACCCATTGTGGAAAGACCATTTTGTTACTTTGCTGCCTGGAATTCATGGAGTTTTAAATGGATTTTAATAATGGATTCTGGACTTTTCCATTCCACTTTACCACACAAATAAAATATATTTCAAACAGAAAAAGATAGACTTTTTCCCCCAAAAGAAGGACTTTATTTTATTACTCTAAAACCCACATTATAATTAAAATGTCCATAACAGCCTTTGTACCAACATGACATTGCATGCAAAGAGATTATAGTGAGAGAAAAACTCAAGAGTTTAGTTTCACCTGCATCTGTGGGTAGTGATTCACACTCAGCATAGTTTTCTGCTGTCTCATATTTGATACAGTTATTTGGAATTGTGTAACATGGATGCTATTAAAGCAGAGTCTTCCTTGCAGTTACACAAAGTTACACTGAGGGCATAAAACAGTGAAGGATTAGTCTCTCTCTGTCTAATGCATAGAACATTTGTTCGATTAATCTAAGTCTTTGGTGTACGTCTTTCTTCCTACTCTCTGAAAACCTTGCCAAAATGTCTCATTGCATAATTTAAACTCTCTAAGCCAAATTAAAACATCATCCATTACAAACTCTGAAAACTTTCTAGCTCTCTTAGATCTACCCAATTAATCTCCGAAGTATCTTGGGAGTAGAACTTCTGTTAAAGTGTATTCATCTAAATGAATAACATCCAAATAGTGACATTTAACCTGGATTTACCCAGCACTCCTTTCCAAACTGCATCTGACATTTTTATTTGGTAAACTCAGCTGAGGCTTCTTCATAAGCTTCAGTCAGACAACATGCATATTTTCTGGCTTTGCTTAAATATTGTTCTTTGTCCTTACACTTTCAGAGCATGCCATTAACACATTCCCTTAACTTTTCCAGACATCCCTCTTTTCCATGTTGTTTACAATCTTTATTATTTTTTTATTATTATTGCATCTGAATGAATAAGTGCAATGTTATTGGTGGATTAATCACTAGCATGTACTGATTTATCTGTCTTGAAGTGGTATTTTTTGTCTGTACTCTCTCAGACCTGAACAATAAAAAATTGATTCTCTTTGCCTGTTGCTGGTAAAAATACCTTTTCAGCTGACTATTCTCAGTATTCTCTGGTGTATATTAATTCCTCCTGTACGCTGACATCCTCTGAGCTTTGTTGTTTCACTCTCCTTACCCGTTTCTGTTCACTCAGTGTCAGGGATGTGTAGAGATGAAAGCATTAGCCCCATGCAGCCTGCTTTCCTCACATACCCTATTCCACTGATAGAGTCAACCTGCTAATGTGATTATCCGTAAGAATCTCAGTAAGTTTTTAACTCACAACACAGTTGTGTCGTTCACATATGCATAAACATGTGGACATCATAGAAAGAAAAAAAAAAGGCTTTTTTATCAGCAAGAGTATTTGTTGAATTTCAAAGTTTGTGTCTTTATCTTTTTTCTATGCTGCCACCTATTTTTCTTCCTCCTTGACTAGAGTTAATGTTCCTGAGTCCAATACCTGAAGGACACCTTGTTCGTGTAATTCTTAAGTTGGAAATAGTATAAAAAATACTGAAATTCTACGTGAGTATTTTTCTGGGAGGTTTCGTTGAAAATCCTGTTTTTTTCAGGACAAAATATCTCTGAATAAACATAGCTTTTAAGTATCACACAATGGTGTGTGTAATCATACTACAGTATTGCAGGGAAAAAGGTAGCACTGAAAAAATCATGCCTTTTTTTTAAAATTATTATCCCAGTCTGATGTTTTTGCTTGTATTGGGTTTGCTTGGCAAGGTTTTAGGAGCGGGAGGGCTACAGGGGTGGCTTCTGTGAACAGCTGTGAGAAGCTTCCCTGTGTTGGACAGAGCCAGTGCCAGCCAGCTCCAAGATGGACCCACCGCTGGCCAAGGGTGAGCCTGTCAACCAGGGTGATGGTGGTGCCTGTGGGACAACATATTTAAGAAGGGGGGGTTGTGGGGGGTGTGGGTGTGGGGAGGACAGGGACACGGGACTGTGCAGCAGCAACTGCAGCTGGAGAGAGGAGCGAGAGCATGAGAGGCCCATCCCCACAGCCGCCATGGCAGCGCAGGAGGGGCAGGGGGCTCCAGGCCCGGAGCCCGCGGTGAAGCCCACGCTGAGGCAGGCTGTCCCCCTCAGCCCGGGGAGGCCCACGGAGGAGCAGATCCCCACCGGCAGCCCCTGGAGGCCCCACGCCGGAGCAGGTGGGTGCCCGAGGGAGGCTGTGACCCGTGGGCAGCCCACGCCGGAGCAGCTCCTGGCAGGGCCTGTGGCCCCGCGGGGAGAGGAGCCCGGGCTGGGGCAGGTTTGCTGGCGGGGCTGGGGACCCCGGGGGAACCCGGGCTGGAGCCGGCTGTGCCTGAAGGACGGCACCCGTGGGGGGACCCGGCACCTGGCATCCAGCCAGGGTCAACCCGCCACACTGCTATTATGAAAGGGCTTGAAGTCATGTGGTTACAGACAAATCTTTTCTATTGCTCCCTTCCTGCATCCTTCCATCACTCCTTCCTTCATTTCCAGAAGTTTCTAACCCTTCTGCACAGTAGCAAAAAAAGAATACACAAAATGCCAAATGTGCACAGCCTTCACTGAAGACACACAGAACGTCTGCACATTTATGTATTTATCCTTAAATGTCATTAGGTTAAAGCTGATGACCTGATGCCGAATCTGTGATTTGTGAGATCAAATCGGATCTCCTCAATATTTGGAGTGGATGTCCAGATAAGCCCTCACTGTAGTCTAATTCTCTTCAGCTTCTAAAAACATCCAGGTACGTATGTCACATATTTAGGGGCTGAGCATAAATATTATCCTCAGTGTAAAAATATATTTGTTTCAAAAAAACAGTTTTGTTCCCTCACTAAACAAACAACATCATATTTTTTTTCCAAAATGTATATTTTTTGATAAATTTTTTAACTTTTGAGATCTCCTTTAAAATTGTTCAAATCAACCATTTTAATAGAACATGGAAAGATCCATGTTAAGGAACGTACTGTAGTTAATCATGGGACCTGAGCTGTTTTGTTTCGTGTTGTCGATATTATGAGCCAGAGGCTAGGAAAAAAGGTTGTTTATCTAGGTACCATCCCAAATACGTGTAATTTTTATTTTAACTGCCACAAAAATATTTTCTAAATTTTACGTTTGTAGTCCTATTGCAAAATAATTGCTTTTTTTAGTGCAACATATTCCCTATCCACATTCATGCTATGTAATTAAGGGCCAAATCCTGGTGTCTTTACTAAAGACATATGCAGGCAAATAATGCTCATAAACAACAGATAGACTTCATTATTGTTGGCTTTGAACCAAGGCTCAGAGAGCCACTTCACTGCTATTCCTGTGCCACTGAGATCAGAGGATAGACTTCCTTCTATAAAGATTTCCAAAGCAAGGATTAGCATTTGCTGTGCTTACTAGACTCAGTTCAGTTTGATTTAAGAAAAGCAAAAAATCCCAGCCCCAAAACTAAAACTAAACTAAAACAATCCACTCCCCACAAAACAAAACAAAACAAAACACTACTAAACAAAACTAAACAAAACAAAACCTCCAAACACCTAAAGCCAATTTGATCTGTCATATATAGTAAAGATTACATAAAAAATATAACTTAAATATCTCTAAACCAAATAACCTTAAGTACATCCTTATCCAGATGAACGTAATGGGGTACTTTGGAAAACAACGCAACTTGCACTAGTCCCAGTATAGATATTTGCACTAGAAAATGATGAAAGGACTTTTCTGGAGACAGAAATGGAATTGCAGGAGATGGTAAAGGAAGAAAATAATTCATTAAGAGATACTACAAGAGGTATGGGGAGGAGGGGACATGACACACCCAAACCAAAAAAAAAAAAAAAAAAAAAAAGGAAAAGGAAGAAGAAAAGAAAAAAAGAGAAATCTGAGAATAACAGAGACATTCCCAAATTTTCAGACCTTATAACAGGATATAAATACACATTTATTCATAAAGGAAGCTCACAGATGAGGCTACAAAGCAAACCATGCCAAGTATGGCAGAAAGAGGCAAAAAGCAATCCTGGTGAGTGTAATCTTGAAAGAAGATTCTCTTGACACTACATCTGGCATCTTGTTTATCCATGCTTGTATGTGTGTGTAAGTACTGCCACCAGAGATAACAGTCCCAGATGTGACCAATCTATAGGGCTTTAGTAAAAAATATTTTAAAGGAAAACAAACAAAAAACCTCACGTATACAAACCCCCAAATCATCCAAAGGTAAGAATTTTTTTTTTTCAGGCTACTACAGAAGTTTTGAATTTCAAGAGAAGTATAATACAGTGATCCAATATCTTTTCAAACTTTCTTTGATACACCAAACCCTTTTGTGGCAGTGCAAAAGATATATTTGAAATATAAAGGGATCTATAGAGCAAAGCCTGTCCTCATTATCAGACCAGGGCAATGCATCCTTCAGAAGAATACATTTGGTGGAACGTACAGCTCTTGTGGGCTTGACAGCAGCAAAGTGGAAAGACATTAGGCAGAAGCAGAAAAAAACCCCTGTTTTCCCAATGAAAGAAAGATTCTGGTGAAAAGGTGAAGTGGGATCTCTCTAGAAAGAAATGGAGCTAGACAAGGAAGTATAGAGGCATACACTGATTGAAAGGAATGGTGTTGGGTTTCTCCTCACAGAAGATGTAGTTTAGAGGGGAAGACCAGCCCATGGAAGGGGCATACAGTGCCCAAACTGATTTCCCTTCAGACTCCAAGGGAGCTCCGCACACACAAATGAATGTCAAGCTGGCACAAAACATTTAATTTCAATTTTTCCAATGGAAAAAAAAAGTAATTTTAGCAAAATCAATATTTTCAGGTAAAAAAGTAAAGCAGAGGAAAAGGGGATGAAGAAACCAATGGGAAAGGGTTATTTTCTTCCCTGGTCTTTGTTTATTTACCCTGGCAGGTATGTTATTTCTCTAATTTAATCAAAGAGCTATATAAAACTACTGTTGGAGAAAAGGCAGACTACTAATTAGTAGGGAAACTGGGGTGTAGCCACTCCTTGGAAAGCGTAGGAGAAAAGTGATGTTGCTTAAGCACCTGCAAACTGGAATAGATTAGATTTGTCCCTAGTCTTAGTCCTGGTTAGTCCCACTGTTTATCCCAAACTCCTTTGCCTGACTGCAAGGTCTCTCTGAAGTGAATAGTTCAGGTGAAACTCAAATGTGCTTTTGGGGATGCTTCTCTCCTTACAAGCAGTATGAACAAGTCCACACCATGTTTGTCTGTCTGTATCCTATGTAGCTGTCCACACAGGAATGCATACACACACCTCCACAAGCCTCTTCTGGGCATACAACACATCTCCTCAGTGTCATGCTGTAAAAGTACCATTCTGGTAACTGCATCACAGCCTTCACATTATTCTGGATGCTTGGAACTGAAAAAAACATCACCTTGTTCCCTAAATTGATAATCATGTCCTACAGTCACCTGACACTATTTGGAACCCGTATGCGATTTTGGAACCTCTTCTCAAATCCTATAAGCAGTGTGGACAAGAGCCCTGCAAGTGGGAAGGGGAAGAGAGGAGAGAAAAGGAAAAGAAAACCAAAAATAAAGACAAAAGAAAAGACAAAATAAAAGAGAACTCATTAAGAATGACAGAAATATAATAATAATAGACAGATAAGAAAACCTTAAGATGACTGAAAATGTCAGTATGGTTTGGACTGACACCATCATCAAAAGTATTTTGCTGGCCTGCTGATTTTTTGAAAGCAGAACAGTACTCAAAGCCTTAGGCAAGTAGTTTAATTTTGTTTGAAGACAGAAGAGCCTCTGTAAAACATAATTCTATCTTTTCAAGGTAAATGCATTAATATCAATAGCTAGAGAATCTTGGGAGATTTATATGCTTATTCAAACTTTCTCTGGTCTGGTGTGCAAAATCTTATGAAATCCAAATCTTACAATCTTCAAATCTTACAAGAATTCATAACATTAATCACATTTGCCTTCGATATTGAAATTACCCTGTGGACTGCAAATTTTCCAGGGGGCCAAATGCAAAAAAATGATATAAACTGACTGCAGACTTTTAAAAGATGTATACAGGAAATTGCCATGATGCGTTAGTTTAAGTCTTACTGATGGGATAGGATAGGATAGGATAGGATAGGATAGGATAGGATAGGATAGGATAGGATAGGATAGGATAGGATAGGATAGGATAGGGTAGGGTAGGGTAGGGTAGGGTAGGGTAGGGTAGGATAGGGTAGGGTAGGGTAGGGTAGGGTAGGGTAGGGTAGGGTAGGGTAAGGTAGGGTAGGGTAAGGTAGGGTAGGGTAGAGATAGGAAAGGACAGAAAAATAGAATGAAATGGAATGGAATAGAACAGAACAGAATAGAATAGAATAGAATAGAATAGAATAGAATAGAATAGAATAGAATAGAATAGAATAGAATAGAATAGAATAGAATAGAATAGAATAGAATAGAATAGAATAGAATAGAATAGAATAGAATAGAATAGAATAGAATAGAATAGAATAGAATAGAATAGAATAGAATTAGCATATTGCAGTTGGAAAGGACCTACAACGATCATCTAGTCCAACTGCCTGACCAATTCAGGGCCAACCGAAAGGCAAAGCATATTATCAAGGGCGTTGTCCAAATGCTTCTGGAACACTGACAGGTTTCTCTAGGAAACCTGTTCCAGTGTTTGAACACCTTTTCCCTAAAGAAATGCTTCCTATTATTGAGTCTGAACCTCCTCTGGCACAGCACTGAACCATTCCCACATATCCTATCACTGGATACCAGGGAGAATAATAGATCACCACCTTCCATCTTTTGGAAGCTGTATTGAGCAATGAGGTTGCCCCTCAGCCTCCTTTTCTCCAAACTAGACAAGCACAAAGTCCTTAGGTATTCCTCATAGGATGTTCCTTCCAGCCCTTTCACCAGCTTTACTGTCCTCTGGACACATTCAAATACCTTCACATCCTTCTTAAATTCTGGAGCCCAGAACTGCCCACAGTAGTCAAGGTGTGGCCACACCAATGCTGAATACAGCAGGATGATCACCTCTTTTGACCGGCTGGTTGTTCTGTGTTTGATATGCCCCAGGATGTGGTTTGCCTTCTTGGCTGCCAGGGCACACTGCTGACTCACATTGAGTTTGCTGTCAACTGGCACCCTGCAGATCGCTTTCTGCAGAGCTGCTCTCCAGCTCTCAAACAGCACAGTGTGAAGCTTGAGGAAGAGAACTACAGCTGGTTCTACCACCCAGCTTCAGAGCTAGCCTCAGCTTTATTTAGAAATAACTTATAAACTGGAGAAACACATTGTGTATACCAGGAAGAAGAATTTCTCTTGATTGCAAGCAACAGTACTCAACAGTACTAGCTGTGGGGCAGGGGGGTGATGGTTTACATCTGGCTGTATCCTGCCCTGAGACTTTTCCATTAATTCTGCTTCATTCCCTTGTGGAAAAAAACTGATCCATGGCAACTTTGTATGAGTGGTTATTCAGCACAGCTACTGAAATCCCAATGTGCTTCATGTTCTGCATGCTTCAAAATGGGACAGTAGAGGTTTACCAGAAGGATCTGGTCACCTTATGGAGTTATCAAAACTGGTTGTTTCCCAAGTTGTATTAACTGACTGTGTGCATCCTTAAAGTCTGCTCCAGTTTTGAAATAAAACACACAAAGGTGCTTTAAGTTAATGCTTTTGCCTCTCCTGACAGGCTGAGATCAGATCTCTAGTGGAGGAACTCTTTGATCATGCTTCAGAAAGCCAGGATTATTCTAAGGCAACATTTCCCTTTATATGACAACATATACTACTACTTTTTGTGCGTATTTATGAAAATCTTAGGGTGGTTTTGAGCTGCCTAAACATTGGTACACAGGTGCATTTGAGATGACCTAAGCTGTCCCACCTGTCCTTTAACTGTCCTTCCAGTAAGGTACAGTTTTCTGTTTTATCTTACAGCCTGTGTGGATATCTCATATGGTCTTATGGCATTTCAAAGACTAATAGATTCCTGTCTTTACGTAACTGAGTTGAGTCTTTAAAGCAAAAAATGTGAGAAAGGCTATGATCAAAGTTATTATTTTCTTTCTTCATTTGGGTTTATTTCCAGCACCACACAGCACCAGGGAAGTGGGGGAATGCCTAACACTTACATAACAGAGATGCTGCTGAGTGATATGAAAAGGTATTTAGTGTGATGCCTGTAACCTGTCTCTGTAAGAATTTAAGACAGTAACAAAACATTGTTTGGGTTTCTGTCACTGGGAGTCTTAGGGGCTTGGATTTTTTTTCACACAGTGAGAAAAGACATTAACTCTTAGAAAAGGTAACATGTATTTTATCAGTATGAAAACACAGTGAAAAATAACCTTTGAGTTCCTTTAAAAATATCTGTAAAACTGCTGGCCTAACTCTGTAGTGTTTTGCTTTATGTCTAGTGATGTATATATGTGCAAAGTAGAGTAAATATCAACCAGCTCAGAATAACAGTATTTTACACCCATGTAACGATGACTCTGCATCAGCGTAAATGACAATCAAGGCAAAAACCCAGCAGAGAATCTAGCTCTATAAATAAACGTAGAGGCTTAAAATTAAATTTGTCCTTGAAGAAAATAACTGCACTGCAGAACAAGTCTGTTCAATAATACAAAACAATTTTAAATTAGTATTTTTCCCTTTCTGAAATGCAGATTATCTGAAGACTACACTATTGTAAACCAAACATTGGCCTTAACTATGTGAATTTTCTTTAATTAAGTGTTTAAAAAAAAAAAAAAGAGCTAAACAAAAAACCTAAGAAGTAGATTTAAGGTTTTGGGTTGTGCAGTAATTCTTTTTTCCTGGTTTATAAAAATATTTCAGATAATATATTTTGAATTAAAAGGTACAATTTTATTTCTGCTTACTTTGAGAAATGTGTTCTTAAATTTCTTGACTCTATTTCACCTTACACAAATATTCAAATACGATTACATAAAGATACAGTTCATTTTAGAGACATTTCTACTCAAATCTCAATTCTGAAATTTGCATTCTGTGATATTTTGGGAGGAAATATCAAATACTTCTTTGAAGATTTTAGCACAGCAAAATATCAATATTTATGTGTAACACTAAAAATGAGCAAAATAATAATGACAAAATCTGTAGACTAAATGATGTTGATATTTTAAGTAGACATTTCTTCCTTGAAGAGATTAAGATATTTCTTAGTGAGCACATCTTGAATTACAATGAAGAGTTAGGAATGATGACAGGCTAATTTAATAAAGAAGGAAACAAGTGAAGATTTAGTTACACTTTTAGAATGTATGCTGAATTATGAAATAACTTACATTTCTTTGAAAACTTTCAGATTTACAGATTTAGTATCGATCCCCCACAGAAGGGAAGGAATATAATGCTTTTTAACGTTGTGGTATAGATTTGAATACATAGAACAGAGACATGCACGTAAACTGTAGCATGTTTCCTATTTATATAAAGTACATCAGCGTCAGTGGAAGTTACAGAGCAAAAAAGTGGTAGTCATGTTTTGTGTAATTAGTTTGCAGAAAGATTTTATTGTATGCCAGTTGCCTTCAGAGTTTAACCCTCAATAAGCCAAGTGGTATAAGACATTCATTACTTAGCAGAAAGAACAGATATTGTGCATTTTCCTTTAGTTCACTTTCCTAAGGCAATAACACAGTCATTTTATATGTCTGCCTTTCTATCTGCTAGTTTAGTTCCAATTAGTTTTGAAAGAATTTACAACAAAGACCTGTTTTTATTCAGCTGAATATTTAGCACGTTCTATGTATGCAGAGAACCCTAACAATAAGTGACATACCACCTAATTTTAGGTGCAAAATAAGGTAGGTGTAGTTAATGACATTGTGGGAGGGCTTTTCAGCAATTACAAAGGAAGACTAGATTTTAGGTCTGACAGCTAGCTTCTAGAAAGCTAAAGTTAGGTAAGAAATCTTCCATCCTAAATAAGGAGATGAAAATACATAGGGCTCCATCTCCAACTCATCATGAAGCCATCCTCTATCACTAGCTATAGAGCACTAGTGCAGTAAGAGTTGAGCACCATGAACTCAGAATCAATATATTGATTTATTAAGGCAATTGACATGTTGAGATAAGGTAAATGCCAAACTCTTCTTAGTGATGATAGATCGTATAACAGTGGGCAATGACCTGCAAATAAGCTGTGGCTTAGGTTCAAATATAACACTAGGGGAAAAAAAATCACTAGGAAAATAGAACAGCACTGACTGGACTCTCCCGAGGGGTTGTGGAACCTCCCACCTTGGAAGGTTTCAAGACTTGGTTAGACAAAGTCACAGCTCACCTTATCTAGTCTTGCTTTGTGTGGGAGACTGGAAAAGATGACTCCACAGGTCCTTTCCAACTAGAGCTTTATGATCATTACTGAGTTCGGCATATGTGTTTGGTCTAGCTGGAGTGGAGATATCTTTCCTCATAGCAACCCATGCAGTGTTGTATTGGTAGCTACAAAGGTGTTAGTAACCCACCAATGTGTTGGCGATTGCTGAGCAGTGCCCGCACAGCATCAAGGCTCTTTCTCTACTCCACATCAAAGGCCAATAGGCTAAGGGTGGGAAGGGGTTATGAGGGGACACAGATGGGGCAATTGACCCAATCTGACCAAAGAGATATTACATACTGTATGACATCATATTCAGCAATAAAATTAAGAGAAAGGATGGGGATGGGGCTTTCATTATGAAGGCGTATGTTTTCCAAAGCAACCCCTACATGTACTGAGGCCCTGCTCCCCAGGAAGTTGCTGAATATTGTCTACTGATGAGACGTAGAGAATAAAACTTCTAGGGTGTTTGGTTTTTTTGGTGGTGTTTGTTTTTTGTTTTTTTTGTTTTTTCTTTGCTTCCATATGTGGCCTTTGCTTTATTTCATTAAACTGCCTTTATCTCAAGTCACAAGTTTTTCATGTTATTTTCTCCCCCTGTTCTCCTTAGGAGGGGGAGTGAGAGAGTGGCTTAGTGAGCACCTGGCAGCTACCCAAAGTCAACCCAGCACAGCCTAATTTCCTATAGATGTGTCTTTAAAATGACAACATGTAAACACTTACTTTTTTCTGTTTCACAAGAGGTGTTTTTATATTTGATACAAATAACAAAACACAAATCACAAGGTACAAGAAACATGGAAAGAAATGCCTTGGCTGTGTTTTTAGGATGGTTTTCTGGACTTTTTGTGGAATGAGGCGAGAAGAGAGTTGTGTGATGAGAGTCAGATGAGAGTTCAATGTGTGGTTTAGCAAAATTTCTTAATAGTGCCAGTGGGACTGCAGGCATTTCCTTCCCCAGTGTGGTGCCTGAACACCTTCTCAACAGGTCAACTCTGATGACTGGGAAAAGGGATAGGGGTAGCTCTCAGTGTCATCTACATTGCAACCCTATGCTGGGCTCTGCTTCAGCCCAGTACATAAGCCTACAAGTATTTCCGTCTTTTTTTCTTTTTTTTTTTTAACTCTAGAAAAATGTTATTTGAGGTGTATTGGGCCTGACTGAGTCTCACAGAAGCCCTCATAGTGCCATGCTCGTATTGGTAGCTAGAAAGGTGTTGATAACACACCAGTGTTTGAACTGCTGCTGAGCAGTCCTTGCACAGCATCACGGCTGTCTCCCCAACCTTCCCCCCTAACTCTCCCCAGTAGGCTGGAGGTGAGCAAGATCTCAGAAGGGACACAGCCAGGACAGCTGACCCAAAGTGACCAAGGGGATATTCCATACCGTATGATGTCTGCTCAGATATAAAAGCTAAGAGAAAGGAGGAGGAAGGGGCAGGGGGCATTTATTATTTACACATACAGAAGCCCTGCTTCCCAGGAAGTGGCCGAACATCGCCTGCTGATGGAAAGTAGAGAATAACATCTTTTGTTTTCCTTCACTTCTGTGCATGCAGCATTTGCATTTGCTTCAGTAAACTGCCTTTATCTTCACCCACAAGGTTTTTTTTCCGTCTTATTTTCTTCCCACCCTGTTCTGATGGGGAGTGGTAGAGCAGCTTGGTGGGCACTTGGAACCGAGCCTTTACATGAAGTCTTTATCCACCTTTTCAAGTTGTTTGCAGTTGGTTAGGAGACCCAAAACTATTAGGAAAAATCTGACATTCTTACACATACTTTACAGAGGCAACAAATAACTTTTTTAAAAAAACTAGGCTAAAGAAAAAGGCAAAATAACTTTCCTTTCTAACCAATAATTTAGGCCATGTTAAATATATAATTAGTTCTTTTTGGCCATGTCTTCATTACTCTCACACCAGCTTTCTGCCTTCCCATTCACAGCTCCAGCCCTAGGACTCCAGCCCCACAAATGTCACACACTCCCACACAACTAACTGACATTACTACACAGTTCTTGTTATTGCCATAAGGCTCTGCATCTCTTCCATTTCCTAACACATGGCTCCTTTTTCTCCAAAAATTCTTCATATCCTCTGCATTTACCCTGTTTATTTCCCTAAAATACACCTTATTCTCTTTTTAGTGTATTTCCTTTTAGCACTGCTTTGTTATTTTCTTTCCTGCATCATTACTAGACCAGACTCCTGCACTGTACACTGTCTTGCTTCTCTGTTCTTCTGCCTATTCCTCATCTACCTTTACTCCCTATCAATGCTGATAGGGGGTATTTTCCTCTCCTAGCCTAGCAGGAGACTTGCTGCACCTCCCATTCCTCCCTTCTCTCTGCTAATGACCAGGAAGTGAGACAAACAAGATTGACAGTCTCTGAAGCACAGAAAGTGCCATCTGTGCTTTGTAGATTGAAAATCTTATTAGTTTTGCTTCTGGCCAAGTTGTGCATGTGGAGCAGAGAAACTGGGGTAAGGAAGAGCACAGCTAGGGGGAGGGGGAGGACCAGGAGGGAACAAGAGCAACCACTAGGTAAAAATGCAAATAAAGAAGAAATACAAGGAGATAAAGGTAGGTGGTATCCCATTTCACCCTTCTGCCTTGCTGCCAGTTTTTCACAATACATATCCAAAGGTAATATCTAGTCTAGATATAAAAAGAGAATTGGGCTTTGAAGTCTTACCACTGACTGATAGTACCTAGCCGACCAAACAATCCACAAAACATACTGCAGAGTTTTTCGAGTGGTTTAACAACAAGAGCCACCTCCAGTTTTGCTTTTCTATTTTCCACTGTGGAAGAGATGAGCATCTTGCTCCATACCTGCTCCCCAGGGCTGTTAGCTGGCACTGTTATCTGTATTTCTTCCTGGGGTCTCCACTCTGCTCCTGGGGTATGCCTGAAACAATGTCCAAGCAAGACAAGGCTCCTGTGGTAGACATATTTTGCACAGGAGCTTAGTGCTAAAACAGCTTGGATAAGGAAGTAAAACACAATCTTCAGCCTCTTGGGGCTAAACGTGGGTATCTCAGGAGATTACAGTGAATACCAGTCCTTTTTTTTTTCTGTGTCCTTGCCTTTCTTCTTCATCAGTATGTCTTGGGTTTGGCTTTCTGACTTCTCACACAAGTACCTGCCTTTCTTCATGAAACATATTCACATTCAACTTCAGATTTTGCAATGGCAGTGACCAAATCCCTTCAGCACTCCAGTCCTACTTCCTTTAACAAGTGTAAGCAAGAATGTAGATTCCTACTTAGGTACATCCCTCTGCATGAGGCACAGCACATCACACTGCTCTCCCAGCAACCCTTTTCCCTGCCTGCCTGCCTTGAAGGCATCTCAGAAGTACATCAGAGACAGGGCAGGAGCGGTCAGGACACAATGCGCCCTGGCTGTGCTTACTCTGACAGATTCTTCAGCAGCCCATTGCCAGCTGGTGCAAGCTATATCAGCCCCACAGCCATCATAATTTTTGCTGAGGCTGGAAGCAGACTGAAGAATCAGAACAGCCATAATCCAAATGCACTAGCTCAAAAAATGCTCAGTATTAGAGATGGAACCAGGCTGTTCTGTGCTAAAATTGAATTTTCCCCAAAAGTCCTATCTTTCTCTGTATATTTCTTATGTGTTCATAACTGTCATCACAATTACACTTCCACTGCTTTGCAATGCATATGCTAATACTTCCTTTGCAAGCATACCTGATAATTCTGGTTGAGCCTCGCAGCCTCAGAGCTGACTTTATATATTCATTCTCATTTATATTTTCCCTTAAACCTTGTATTTTTTTTCTGAATTCTTCTTAGAAGTCAAATAAAACTGCAAAATTTTTAAAGTTTACATACTCCCTTACTCTTTCCTTGTGTTTTAAACTGAATGGATGAAACAGATATTCTCACAAGCAGAAATGCTTGTCCCCTATCTTGGAAGTGTCAATTACAACTTCAGAGCTCTTTATCTAGTGCTTACACATCTTACCCCCTCCACCGAACCTTAACATGCAACTACTAGACATCACCACCACAGGTTAGTAGTGAAAAATGGCAATGGTTGTTGAAAATTATGCAGATTAGCACAAAGTTTTTAACAGCCAGTGCCTCAATAATTGTGTTAAATTCACAGATTGAATACAACACCGTTAACATGACGTAGTCTATGGAGCATGAAAATAGCATGCTCTGTTTCACACTGGACTGAAGAGGCTTATAAACCAAATGTAAAAGTTCTCAGAGTCATTAAGAAAGATAAAGACGGAGGGTGCAGAGGCAGGGAGCAGTCTTCTTTCGCACCCAAGGATGTTGCGTTCAATTTTGCTGAATGGACTGTTGCACATTTCATCGGTTCTTCAAGGCTGATCTCATGATTGCAATAATATCTACATAAATAACAACAAAATAAAATCAAATCAGACAGCCTGTCTATTCATTAATCTCTGCCTACTATTTCATCTCTTGGACTTCTCATTGTCTATGAACACAGTTTGGACAGATTAAGCTGAGCACAAGCTCATACCAGTCTTGTTTGTAACCTCATTAGCAGCGCAGCTATAAGGCCCAACAGACAGACAGGAGCACCATAAGTCAGGGGTCACAAGTGTACTGTGGCAATGCCCAGAATAGAAAGCTCCTGAGTATGCTTTATATTTTCTAAGAAATATTACTTAGGAAGCTTCCTGGAGAGCTTGGTAGTTCCTGGGCGACCAAAGCACTGCGGGGAGCATCTGGGTAGAGGTTACATGCCCTAAATCAGATGACATCTGAAGGATAAGGTAGGTATTTGTGATTCATCACCAACAGCATGAGAGTTTTCGGTACATCCATGAAATAAGAGACGTTTGTAAATGGGTTTCTTGAAACCTTGTCTAATATTCATAGGGACAAATGCAAATAGATGTTTTTAATTCTGTCCTCACTGTGTGCTTGACCTGCACAAAGTAGCTGTGGTTCAGAAGCAATGCTGTAGGTTTGTGCAACCTTATTGCAAGGGAGGACACCACACTGCTCAAATGCGATATAGGACACAGTACATATGACCTTAGCTGGACATTTCTAAACAGTTCAGTATGCTGGGAAAAATATTTGACTGCACTTATCTATACAGACACACCTTTAAATGCCTAGATCTGACCAAATTACAATTTAGAAATGATTTAAGAGTGCCTGAATCAAGCCTAGAGTAACAATTATCTCTGCTGTGATTAATGAGAACCCAGTGTTTTAGAACCTGGCAGTATTCAATCACCAATCAAAACTGCACCAGACATTCATTCCTATGAATACAAATACATGGAGGCCTGGCTTCACAGCTGGTGCAAATTGGCTTAGCCCCATTGACTTCATGTAAATGGGCTTTAACTGGGCCAGCTGAGGAACTGGCTCAGAAATCTTCACACAAACCCAAAACATAATGCTTTGTTTTACCAAGAAAGGAAGCAAAAGAAGTCTAGGTAAAAATTAAGTATAGATAAAAATGTGGGTATACTGTATATTTTTTAAACTACCTGGGCTGTGTTAATGAGCAGCACTCTATGAAGCCCACCCCAGGAATACATACCCCAGTACACAGGTCACCAAAGGGTATTCCTGTTATTCTCTGTGTGTTTGTGTAAGCACCAGCTGCAAAAGCATGCAATATAAAACATGCAGGGGGATGGCAACTGTACTGAAACAGGGACCGCAAGTTGAGCGGGTGGTGGAAGACATTTTCTTGGACCATTTTTACCAAGATCCACAAACAGCTCAGAGCACATCATGCTTATTAAATAGTTATGACTGGTGATAAAAACAACAGCAGCATCCATTTCTTTCTCTCCTTTTTTTTTTTTTTTTTTTTTTTTTTGATGGTAAATACTGCTAAGTTTAACCATGAGGTAGCAAAAGACTGATTCCTTTCCCCACCTACCATCTGTCCTTCTTACTGTCAGTCTTCTCCCCTTCTCTGCACCCCACTGCTACAGGCAGTGCTGTTTTGCAAGTAGCTCAGAAGCTTTGAAGTTTTCCCTCAGAAAGCTGATTATATAAATGTTAGTATATTTTCAGCTTTAAAGCAGGTGGATCATCTCAGAGCATTTTACTAATTTTTCAGAAGGTTTTATACTGTTCTTTTTTCAGTGGGGATTTTTCCGAGATTATAAAGAGAAAAGATGAATCCAGAAAGCTAGCAAAACTGCCAATAAAAGCATTTTTGATGCAAGTGGTATACTGTGACAGGATGTCATATTCAGGTCTAGATTGTTCTCATGCATTTGCTATAAATATCAATTTTGCTAATGTTGTGAATAGTAAGTAATTGAAGGGTTTTTTCCCCTATTGTGCTTGAAAGAATAGCAATGTGAATAAAATTTCTGAAAATATTTTATCCATATTTCTAGAAGTAAATTATAGTAACCATGTGAATATCTTCCCTTGATAAAGGTTTGGGAAGTAAAGTAGGATTTTTTTAATCGGTGTGTTGGGGGAGATTATTTGTTTGTTTTGATTTTTATGGAAATATCCATTTTGCCATACTCTCCCATGGCGTGATGATGTCTGTTATTTTAGGTGGGGAGTGTGGTTCTGAATGTGATATTCCTCACAAACTATACAGAGGATTTATTTCAAAACATATTTTTTTTCATTAAACTGTCATTACTTGGATCTTTTATAGTGTGTCTGAAAGCTTCTGCTAGCACTCGTGCTTGCTATCTCCTGGAAGGATTATAATGTATTGGAAAGATACAATCTATCTGGAGATATATTTTAAATACTTTTATCAAATGCATTCTGGGTTATTAAAACAGTGTTTGTGGAGGAAAGCAAACTATGCAATCAATGGCAACACCATCTAAACTGACACACCAAAATATCCAAAACAGTAAGGAAAACTAAAGCTGTGATTTTTCTCCCACTTCATTGCTTCCTAAAACCTAATGGCATGTGGGATCACATGTTCTAAGTAAGAAAGTAGTCCCCTAAAATGCCAAAGCCAAGTTCTCAAAGGTATTCAGGTACCTATATCCCGCTGAAGCCAAGAGGAGCCAGGTGCCTAATTTCCACTTGAATGTGTGGGTCTGTGAGTTTCAAGCCTCACATCTGTATTACTTTTTACATTAACTGCCAATTAACTTTTCTAGCTAATTCAAAGTGCATCTCAAGATGTAATAAGTGTCGTGTGTGCTACTCACAGCACCAAACAGTGAGTTCTAGGGCAGAGAAAAAGTGGTTGCCAGATGGCTTCCAAATAGAAAAGGTAGTAAAATCAATTGGTATAGCTGCCATGTAGCAATAACAAACCAACTAACAAAATCTGGAGCCTCCAATTTTGTTCCAAGATTGTAAAAATTCTTTTTAAAGAAATTATTCTACTTTTTGTATTTTATTTTCTTTCAGATAAGTAAAATTTGTGTAGTGACTATCATCAGTCTTTCATATACCGTAGTTATCATGCCTTTCTACATTTGTTGAGCTGTCTAGTGATGACATCAAACAATGTACTGTAGGTGATTATAAAGTAGGGTGGGTTTTTTTTCCTGTTCAGTAAGAAGATAAAAATAATGTAGATAAAAGGAACATGTCTTTTATAAGACAGAATGCAAGTAAATTGAGGTGGAAATCCATAAAAAAACATTGCAAGTGTTGTTGAAATGATGAGTCACTTCAGCAGCATAAAAATAATCTATTTATCTACATTTTTACCAAAGGCTTTGAAGTTCTGTATCACAGAAAATAATATATATATTAAAGTACTTTGAAAAAAGTTCAGTTTTACTTTGAGGCACGAACTCTGTCTTGCATTTATTTTCCCTCCTTCCCCACACTTCTATTTAGTGTTAACTTTTATAGCTATTTTTTTCCTATCCCCTAGCTTATACATATTTATAAAGACATACATATTTCTATGTTAAAGACAGGTATCTGTCAATTAACAATATTTAAGATAAATGTTCTAGTTTTGCAGATGTTAAATCAGAAAGCCCAGTGACTAACCATAATTTAACCCAAATTTTTAGTGATTTCTCCTGGTAATATAATTACAAATAATTTTTTTTCTTCTTTCTCATTTCTAGTAGTCTCTTTCACTCAAAACACACATTACTATATCTTTGTTTCCAGTTGTGCTTTTCAGTCATAGATCTTCAAGAGAACCACTATCCTTATTTTAGAAATTAGGACACTGAGGCACTTGAAAACAGTTTGTGGGGAAATTACTAGGGAAATTACTGGGAAAGCCATGAACAGGATACAAATCAACTTTGTCCAGGTTAGTACTTTCAGTCATTAGCAAGAAATACTCAGAGAGAATGCTAAAATTTGATTTAGATAGGATGCCAACTTTATATCCCAAGTCCATTTTATAGTAAACTAGAAAATAACTTCAAACTCATTTTAAAAAAAGGATTTAGTAAATTTGATTATATGTGTGTTACTTACTTTGAGTTCTTCACTATACAGTGTTATTTTAAATCTGTTATTTTTGAAAGCAGGCAAAGAAGGAATGGTTTTAAAACACTTGGCCTATTTCACACATTCATAGCACTATCAGTACAGTACCTTGATTACCAGATAAATGCTGGCTGCTGCCTCCTCTGAGCTTTTTTCACTTTCAGCAGTATAATTTTATGTTAGGCTTTAGTGACACCACAATTGAATTGCAAAGATCTGTTCATTATGCCACTTAAACCTTGAATTTCTGTTGTAGATTGTAGGGAGAAGAGCCTTTATAAATGCTGCATTGCATACACCAACACCCCCCCCCCCCCCCCCCCCCCAGGAAAGCAGACACACCCACACCCACCCAAGACCAGGTGTTTTCATTAAGCACTGGGTGTGTAAATACATATAATTTCTTTTTTCCTTCATGTATAATTTGCCCTGCCATTTTTTATTTAATTAGCTATGGGTTTTCTTTTCTAGTTAGGTCTTTCTCTAGATAGGTGTACTAACTAGAATCATAATCTTTTCATTCTCTCTTTCCATTTACTCCTTAAAAAGAAATGACCTAATTCTGAAGCCTAATTTAGACAATGCACAAATTTTATTCTCTTTCTGCACACACAGAGGGATTGTGAGGTTTTGAGATACACTATTCTGCTAAATATTTGAGGTTTCTAAGAAAATCAAAATATTAGACAGTAAGCCGCCTGAAGCAAATTACAATGGAAAGATGGAATTATACCCATGAATTGGGAAAAGAAGAGGGTTTATGTAAAAATGATCCCTAATAAGGTGGAACAGACATTGTTCAACCTGTTAAAGAAGCATTTGTGTCCACATATAAGGCTAAAGGATAAAATCCGGCTCTGAGCCAGTGCTCTGCCCTCCTCAAATTTCAAGCAATTTTGTCATAGTGGAAATGGGAGGTTACCATTGCACTTTCCTATCAGCTTGTCTGTGCCACGTCTGCTCATCAGAGTTTTTAGCTCATTTGCATGCTTCTGCCATTCACCGTGGAATTTATTGTGGTAGGGCTGCATCTCAGACTTGGCTAGCAGCCAAAGCCTACTTCTTCATTCCCTCTTTATAGCTAATACAATATGAAAGTCACTAACAAAAAGACTTTAATGTCAAATTAAAGGGGAAAAAAATCTCAATTGCCTAATAGGATTTTAAATTCTTATCATACTGGTGACTTTCTGTAAGTAGTAACATTTGAAAAGAAAGACTTAGCTGATGTTTTCTTCAAATACTCTCTGTGCACTGTAAGTTTTTTTACAAGCTGTGATACGCTGCTATTCTGTCACTACGGAGACAATACAGGGCAATGGATCACAGCTATATAGCCCTTCTATTCTGTTCCCATCCCATTAGACTTAACATCTTCTCAAAACTACTAGCTAACATTGTGCATATTGAGAAATACTCCTGTCTGATGTAGATGTCAGGCCGGTTTTCTACACTTAAAGGAATATGGGTTTGTATATATACGTGTATGTATACGATGAATGTATTTACGCATATTCAACTATAACTACAAGGATGTGCATACATATATATAGCTATATGCATAAATATATATACACTTTTACCTTTAGTAATATTACACTTATAAATGTATTCAGGGCTAAATAATGCTAACATTATTAAGCTTGCTATTATGTCAATAACATGGAATTGCAGTTCTGCCCAGACTGGTTTTGTGCCCAGCACTAGTAGCCAGCTCTATTACACATCTATAATGGCCTTTTCCTCCCCACCACCTCCACACCTCTCCTTCATATTCCTGAGACCTCTCTAGGCAGGAGAAGATGAAGGCAGGCTTTGGTGCCTCTCCCTGTCCCCACACACACTCCTCCCTTGCTCCACCAAAGGTTCAGACACCTACCTGCAGGTGCTCTCAGGGAACAGGACTGTAGGAAGAGGAGGTGTTACAATGGTGATCCAAACTCTCAAATGCTGACTCATTCCTGATTATCATCCCAACAAATTATCATACTTCAATTAGGTACCTCAATAATTTCTGATAGCATAGTTCTTTCCCTGGAAACATCAGACTTCAAATAGTGTTGGGTATTGCTAGTATACAATGATGTGTGTCAGTAGAAATAAATGGAAACTAAATTAACCCTCAGTTCTATCTTCCTTATCTAATTCAGACCCGTAATACAAATTTTCCTCCTCTGCTGCATTGGACAAAATAGAACATTTGCAAGAATAAGGCATCATTACGAACTTTTCAGTTGAAATTTTTTGTTAAAAGTACCAGATAATAATAACAGTGATAAAACCTGTGTGTATTTTTAATATAATTCACACTGTTGTTGTAAAATCTCATTTTGTACTAGTACAAGTAGTGGTGTGTCTGTATAGTGCCTCAGAGGACCCAGATGTACTAGCCATTGAAGTTACACATCAAAAGAGCTTTCTTCAGGTACTTGGAAGAAGGTCAAAGTCCTTGGGTTACAACCTAATGATTATTAAACAGAGGTCCTAGCTTGTTTACAGGTAGATGCAGCTTCTGCCCGTCACCTTTACATTATCCATTGCCGATTTCCAAGTGAACAAGGGCGTCACAGAAACAGGTGCACATTCGAGACCTCTCTTTAACCTGGTATTTAACTAAATTAAATTAAGATCTATTGACACTATATTAAAATTGTGTTTCAGATTAGCCCTTTGCTTCTGGATTAGCAAGGCCAACTGAGATGCACATTGTGACAGAAATATTGTAGAAGGTAGAAATTTACAAGAATAAAAAATTCAAAATCAGATCTTACCTAATTTTATCTATGTGTATTTACTGCATACTTTAGGACAGTAAAAGTGGTTCTACTGTTCTTTCATGGTAAACTTACTTAATGAAACATTAAGAGATTAAAATATCTCTTCTCAGGTGGAAATCGTAACCTCTAGGACCCAGAGAAAATATATAGGTTTTTCTTTCACAAAGTCCTTACTTTTTGACAAATCAGAAGCAGGTGTATATGTGTGTGCATCTGGAAGAAGAGTTATAATTGCAGTTCTGAGCTCATGTTTTTGAGCACCTCAGTGCTCTGCCCCTCAGTTTGCCAACCTTGGATTTTGAGCAACCTTATATATGTATTATACCTTCTTCTTTTTTTGGGGGTGCGGGGTGGAGGTTATATCTGGACTCAAAATTATTTTAAATCTCTACAGAGGCACGTGTCTAGTTGCTAGCTGGATCTGTTCAGAGTGGTGGATGATTTCCTTGATGAACAAGAGCTTCCTTTTTACATAAATCATTTCTGGAATTTCAAAGAAATTTCTTCCTCAAAATAAGCAGAAGTCAAGCAAACAGGATATTTTTTACTCCATAAAGGCATCCATTTGCTCATGGGAACAAGATAAACAATTTAAGGAGCACCATTCCTTCTGTGTAATCTGGACCTAATTTCTGGTATTGCATGCAAAGGTTAAAAAGTTTATTTTTACTACCTTGCACGAAGGAGTTGCTAAAGTAGCAAATGTCCTCACAATTCATGAAAGCACATGAATTTTTTTTTCTTCCCCAGCATCCCATCAGTGTACTGACATTTACAAATCATTGATCTAAACAATTAATTTCAATGAAATTAGAAACTACAGAAAAGCAGGCAAGCAAAATAAATACCACAGTATAGGAAAGGCTCAATGCATTTAAAAGCCTTGGAGACCCTCAAACTAAAATCACACATGCGCACACACACACACAAAGTAAATCCCAGCTGCCATTGTGAACTAGTAATGAAAACCAAGTCTAACAATAAAACCCCTAAAACAGAAGCCACAGTAGATATAATTGAGTGCTATACTTACCACTCATTTTTCCCCTTTAAATTTAACGTGTTTTGCTAGAAAACTGTTACAGCACCATGATGGGCTCAAAATGAAAGCACTATGTTACAGTGATATGTACCTATCATAATATCCATTATAAAGTGTTGAAGTTATATTGCAGCATGATTAGCTTGGGTAACAGTGAGCATTCTCCTACTGGCAATAAAAGATAAGGCTGTCATGAACAGTTCTGCTTATTTGCCTTCTAATTTTACTATAGAACAATGGGAGCCAAGGATAGAAAAGCCGGGTTGGGCTGCCTAGTTCACGTCACTGCCAATGAAGAATTGATTGTTATTGTTTACTTTTTAGCATTAATGCTTCTTTTACAGCTTCCCTTTGGAGTGTCTTCCATGTAATGAGACATATCAGTATGAGGAATTTGTTGATGCTTTTCAGCCTACATCTGGCTGTTCTTAATTCTGTCCCATTAAACATAGTCATAATCCCCTTACACAGCTGTAAATATTTCCTCTTTTTCTTGCTGTGAACATCTAGGGTCAGGTACAATGCTTGCTTTCTGGTCTGCAATGTCAAACCTTATTCATTGTGTTACCATCTCTTTCTGAGGAATTTAAACTTCTAATAAAATAATAATAACTAAAAATAATTAAGAATCTTCTAGTTATGAACAGACACATGCTTTTGTTTAAGAAACTGGGAATTGTTCCATCTATCCTGCTGCAGTATGAGACTCCTGTCTGTCCGTTGGGGTTGCCTTTTTAAGTTCCAACATCACAACCCACCTTGATGTGTTTCCTTGCAAGCTTAACAATCTTTAGCTAACTTCATGGTTCAACACATCTCTGAATGTTACCTCCTGTGTTTAGGAACCTCTAGGAGCGCAAGCCAAAGTAGCTTACCAGTTGCATTTGACTGTTGGAGCAGAAGACAGTGAAAAGCAGAGTCCTAACAATACCTACCCAAATGTTAACAATTTCCAACACCCAGCATAACCCTACACAGAATTGTTTAAATATTTTCTAATAATGCATGTGCTTTTAAAATACTTTCTTCATAAAAAAAAAAAAAAAAAAAAAAAAAAGAGATTGTACATAAGAGTTATGAAAAAGATGGTACTTCTGGCAAAATCTGCAGAGAAAGAAAGAAAGAATCAATCATTCCCAAATATTTAAAAGTTTCAAGTGCCCAGACTATGTCTAAACTGGTTTTCCTGAGCTATTGCTCTCTGCCACAACTGCTCCATTGTAATATTCTGTGTCTTTATAAATATGAATATCAATTACAAAAATATATTTTCATTTCCATGGATTTGGGTTCTCATGAAGGGTTAGAACTGTAGTCACGAGGTCTATGAACCCTATAAGTTTCTTATTTCAAATTTCCTGTGAATGAAATACACAGGTACAGGGGGGGGAAAAGTCACGAGAGCCATTTAGAGGCTGTATCAGGTCCACCTCGGTAGGGAGATCCCTCCTATTTGCTGCTGGCTGGAGAAGTGGCTGCCATACCACCACTTCAGCCCCTGATCTAAGAGCTTTGATATTGCTGGCTTTCGAGCAGGCATTATAGAAACCAGGGCCTGCAAAATTCGGAATTCAGAAAAATCTCAAATCCTCAGCTATTTCACATTTTATGACCTTCATGTTTCATACTTTATGATTTTCAAGGGGCACATTAGAAGAGAATCATTAGAAACACAGAGGAGGGTGAATGGGTCAGCTTTCTTGTTTTTAAACATGGAAAGGCAGCAAAGGGCCATGCTCTATTGTTCTTAAGCCACTGAAACATATGACCACCCAAGAAAGACAGACAGGTAAGATGGAAGCCTGTGATCCATTTTGTGGTTTGCATTTTTCCCCCTTTAACGTTGTCTCCTTGAGTGAGCATTTGTGTAAATTCTCCATGAGGCATTTCCAAAGAGCTGTGTCTAGGATTTTCTGCTTAGGTGATAGAAACAGGGGTGGTGCCATCACATCAGCCCTGAGAGTCATCACTCTTTCTGAGCTGTTTTTTTACTTCACCAATGACTTACCAAATGCTCCCGCAAAAGTACTTCTCCAGCCAAAAATAGAAAACATGACAGATCTCAGTCTGCAGTTGAATCAACCCCCCAGGCTCAAGATCAATGTTCAGAAAGGACTAGGCAAAAGTACAAGAGAGAAGAAAAGAAAGAAATAAAGTGAAAGGGTGAGAAGGAGGAAGAAGAGAAACAGAAAGTCAGACTATAAAAAAGAAGGCAGGAAGCAAAGACTTCTAGACAGGTTTGGGGGAGAGAGTGTTTAGTACTAAGTGAAAGTTTTATCTGTACATGAAATATTTCAAGGCAGTTCTGCTTGGGAAAAGGTACTTTGGGAAAAGGTTCCATTCCTCAAATATTACTCTGCTTACAGAGGGAAAAGCATAACTGTTCAGTCATTTATATATGTTTCCTACCTGAGACAGTACCAGATGGTGCCATGTAGTCTCAGGTTAATCATTGTGTGAGAGACCTGGGCTGGGAGCCAGACCCACTTCACAGTCAACTGTGAAAACAAGTGATGCTGAACCTTACATAAGATTCACAAACAGAGCCCTTGCATTTTAAGCAGACATCTGGTATGACATTTCATATTTATCTGCTATAAGGGTTCAAACTGAGCCAGAATGTGGCATTACACCATGCCAATCTTCTCTGGTATACTTATCAATTTCTGCAGAATACGAACTTTTAAGAGAAAGAAATCTTGTGTTCTTACTGTTTGGGATGACAGTGTTCCAGGCAGGTAGCAATCCAGGGCTGAGTCTCCAAATAAACAGATTGAAACAGTGCTTTGGGGAAGCAACTGTCCCCTCACTGTGCCACACAAATAAAAAGCATGAAATGTATTGCTGCAATTCTATTTTCCAAGGTCTTGGACACATGAAGGGACTCCCCACAAATTCATTTTGTGGCACAGAGAAAATTGCTTTTGGATCTACCACTCTGTAACTGCAGAGTCCCACTGCCCCCATGAAACAGACTTGATTTAATCTGCTGCTAAAGTGCATAGTCAGGTTAGAGGTTATGCGTATGCACTATGAAGGTGTCGAAGTGACAGTGAGATGGTTCAGCATTTAACATGGAAGAAGGGGGAACATTTTCCTTCCACATCAATAGAGTGTTGACTATGAAGAACAGTGATATTTTTGGCCAGCAGTATTTGCTGTATCACCAATGACAAAACAGCCTAGGCTTTTCTGAGACTTTTAAACGCGGATTACTGAAGAACTGAGAAAAATATCAGCAGCTTCTCTCCTACACATGCGTGCACACACTAATAGGAATTTATCCAACCAACAAAACAGAGATATTATAATTTAAGGATAATGCCCTTTCCCCAGTACTCACACTCAGTGCACGAATATCCAGTGGAATTCCAAAGCTGAGAAATTCAGTAAAAGAGTACTGTACATGGAGATGCAGATGATGCCCATAGACCTGGAACACTTAATTTTCTTCACTAAAATGTTTTCTAAAACTATATTTAGAAAGATATATTATCTTTTTTCTTCTTCTTCTTCTTTTTAGGATTTAGGAATAAAGTCTGATTTTGCCTTCTTGCAGATCAAGTTCACATACTAAGTTTTCTCTTTGCCTTGTATGAGAATGTCATAGAAACTGGAGGGTCTGCAGTACCAAGTGTTTTGCAGGAATGATTGGAGTTGATCTTTCCCTTTTATGCCTCACGTAATAAAATCTCGTATTGTTTCCACCCAGTATGACTATTGAGCAGAACCCCATGTTGAGGAGAGCAAACTACAGTACTTTAAAAGAAAAGCTACCGTAGGAATTGTCTTTTTAAAATTGATATCAGATGTTCATTGCTACACCTTGTCAGACATGCAATATTTTTGGATCTCCTCCTTGCTCCTTTTGGGGTGTCTGCTGTGTCAGTTTCATATAAAATAATACTTCTGATGGAGCTCACAGCCAGGTGGTCATCTGCTGAAGGAGCAGATTACAATCTGGCCCAAAGCTTTTATGCAAGTATGCATAAGTAGAAATACATATATATGTATATATTTATTCATGTATGTGTGTATGCATTAAAGAGATTTATTAAATTCCCTCTCATACATTTTTTTTCTTGTTCTCGCCATTTGACTATAATTTAAAAGAGTCTTAAAATCTTTCCATGATTCTAGATAACAACTATTTGTCAGACTTTATAGTACATATTCTATTTATCCACTGTCTTGCACAGATTGGAACTTTTGAAAAGCAAGTAATTAATAACAAATACCCTGAGCACAGGGCAGAGATTTAAAATAGTTGCATTCACAAAAGAACTATTATATTAATGGAGATATTCCAATCAGAATGCAGGCCCCCATTGTGTTAAGTGCTCTACAACCACACAGTCAAAGACCGGCCCTGCTCTGCAATGCTTGCAGGCTAATTAGTGGTAACAATAGAACATGACTTATTTTCATTGATACCGGGGCACTCAGTGCCCACTCAGATTCCCACCAAGCTTAGCTGTAAGACTCCAACTAACATTAATAGTCATTGAAGCAGGTCTCCACTGTGAATCAACCAATTCTGTGAACTATCAAGCACACAAGCAAGAACATTATGAAGAAAGCAACAAAAAAAAAAAAAAAAAAGGAAAAAAGAAAAGTGTTAGAGTATCACAGAATGTACTTTGTTCATTTATTTTGACAAGGCTAGTTTAAATAATTTATGAAACTTCATAGTAACACTAATGAATTTAGCGTTCAAGTAATGAAGACTTGATAATGTGGGGTCTTCATTATAACATTCTGCCACTAAGCCTTTGATTAAAAGATTAAAAGAGTTGAAGCCTCCATTTCAGTTATTTCTTTATTTTGATAAGTTCATTTTGTTTGCAGATTAGTACATTGGGAATTTCCTATTGTAACTTATTGCCCCTGGCTCTGTTACATGAGACACTGCAAGACTACATCCAATATGTCATTTTACATGCCTACAATAAATGTTCTTGCTACTTAACTGGAGTCTGGAAATAGAATTAGATGTCTAAATTTCTTTAAAAAGTCATAGTTTTAACAGTGTTTCCAAGTGAATAAGCTGTGATTTTTCTCTTTTTCCTCCTTTTCCCCATGCCCTGCATCCCCATATACACAGTGACATAGAAATGGGTAGATAGGGCAGTACTGTTTACTAAATCAATAACCTAGCACTTGAGGTGTTTACCTGGACTATAAGTGTAGAGGGCTTCAGTCTGCTAAATAGTCTGAAACCATTTCCTCAATAATTGCTAAGCCACATAGGAGTTACTGAATTAGTGACAAAAAGTTTAAAAGTGTATTATCTAATTATGTCTATCAGAATATCAGTAACTATTTTCTCCATATATGATATGCCTTTTAAAAAAAGATTTAAAACTCCATGTTCCAAACAGTTAAGAAATAGGCTTCTGAACCGTTTTTACTTTCAAAATAATTATTGTTTCTGTAACCAATCTTCTTGGAGATCTGTTCCCTGTAAAAATGGATTAAAAATCTAGCATACTTTTGATTCTATTGACATCAGTGGGAATCTTCTCTGGGTTTGGATGATGACCCAAATACATTTGCACTAAACAGTGAGTACTTCCATGGGAGCTAATGTGTTAACTGGGAAAGCATCTGCTCACAAGCACATCTGTAATGATGACTGTAAGCTTCTAATAAGTGAAAGAACTGTAAAAGTAAATGATCCATACACATTCTTGAAGGAACCCTGCTGTCATTAAGATCGGCTTCTGTATAGATACATCAATAGTATAGTTACAAATTCTGTTGCAGATCACTTCATCTTCTAGGTTATGTGATAGAGAAACACAGAACTTATCCTGGAGTGCAGGGTAAAATGATTTCACAGAGGAAGACACCATCCATCTAGATTTATAAGGGGAAAAAACCCAAAACAAAACAAAACAAAACAAACCTCTTGTAGTTTTGCAATCCACTGTTCTAATAGCTCTGATTACATACATACAGAGATTATATTAACAAGCTATTTCTATACATAATCATAATATTCTAGCTTAGTCTTACTAAACAGTAGTCACTGTACACTACTGGTATATTTTGGTCATCTGATCAATTATTTTTCAATAGGAAATATTCTGACAAATCTAGGGTAGGGTCTTTACTGAATGGGATGCAAAAGTTCTGTAGACAAAATAAGACTTAGTCAATTTCTTTCTAATCCTGGAAACCTACCTTAGGACTTCTCATAAAGTTTGTAAATTTAAAATTTGTGGATGATTTTCTTTCACTTGGATTTTTTTCCTACATGAATATTTGTTATTCAGCTATTATATTTGAAGTATATTTCTACTGGCCCTGCCAGACATAATACAGTGGTTAAAACAGTGGTTTTATTTTTTAAAACATTAGGAATCTGCCCCTCATCAAATTTTTATACCTTTTCTTCCTGTTTTTGTTTTAATTGAATGATTGGCATCTATAATATTTATGAAATTCTAAACAGCTGCTGTTTACTGTGTCAATAACTTACTACGAATATAAACAGCTATAGGCAGGAAAAATTATGAAGTGCCATAAAATGCAGATAGAGACATATTGTCAAACAAAGGCTTTGTTAGTTTCATATGGAGCATCTAATTGTAAGTACTCAAACATGCTACAGCATGTGGTATCATAAAGTAAGGTCTGATTCTTTATCTGGTATAAGAATCAGCATGCAAATGCTGATGTGAGCATTCTTCTTGAATTCAGTAGGACTACAGTATCCACTTTGGATGGGATTCAAGTCACTTAACTGCAACCATTGAAAACTTGAACTTGTAGTATAAGTAAGTTATGTAAGGTCCCACAAATGGCAGTGAAGAGTTAAGCACAGACCTATGGGGATTCATCACACCCTGAAATAGTTGCATACAATAAGTCAGCTGAATACTATATCAAGGTGATTTTAGCCTCCATAACCACTTGCCTGCACTGTCTGCATTCAAAACTGGCAGTCATTAGGTTTCAGGACTTCTGTCTACTGTTAATAAAACTACAGAAACAGATATATTTTTATGAGGCGGCTTGAGGTGTCAGCTTTACTATTTATCCCAGATCTCTAGAGGGAGAGCAGATGCATCAAGCACAGTCCCTTTCGACATCTACTAATATCTTCACTGATCTTGCTAATTTTACATCTTCAATCATTACGTCAATGAAACTAACCAATGAAATAGAATAAGGCTAAATAATTGAATCTGAAATACCATGTATCTTTCTCTAGCTGTGTGAGTGAGAAGAGATACACACATCTGCACCTTCAGGAAGGAACATTCCCTGTGACTCTAAGAAACTGAGACCACAATTATGTTTTGTGTTGTGAGCAGATATACATTGGGAACCAAAAGCCTGTCTTAAGATCTGAAACAAAGAGACAGTAACTCCAGAATATACAAATAAATGGAAACGTTGCATTTTACACCACTGCCCTACGCAGAACTGGACTAGGAGCTTCTCTGCTTTGAAAATTACTGAGATTTCCAAAATCTATGCATGATTTTGAAGAAAGGAGAGATTGTCTGTCCTATGAAAGCAAACTGCAAAAATACAAACTGCTGCAATCACTGGTAACGCTTGCTCTAAACAGGGATCTTCAACATTTGTTTCCCCTTTTGTGAATTAGTGCCTTAACCATCCCAATGTCTTTCACTTTTATTTTCTGAGTTTATCCAGACTCCTCTCCTGAGGTTCCTAACTGATTTCTGATGACAGGTAATGCACATAGCATCCCTTCAGCTTTCTGCTTTCAGTGGCTCGTATGCTGTAACAGACATGCTGTCAGGCAGACAGGGACACTGGGAAAGGTGTCTCAGCCTCCCATACCATCACTGGTTATCATAGCAAATGTTTTCCATTTATGAAGCTTCTAGTTCATTTCAAATGTGATGTTTAACACTGACAAGTTCTATGAAGTGCAGTGTTGCATGCAGGTGGACTTGCCTATTTATTTACTAAAACACCTTTCCTCCTCTATCACACACAAATAGGAAGGGACAATCCTGGCAAAGCTTTTTTACAGATTTAAATAGCCAGTGACCAAGTGGTTGTTGCTTGTCTGTTCACCGCTGAAAAGAAGCATGCCTCCTGAGAGGCAAACCCAGTCTCAATTCCAGCTCTAGACAAGCGTTAACCCAGGAGCACAGTATTTTTAACAGTTAATTTTTTTATCTGGATCAGAGGGCACTGTAAATGTTTAAGTTTGATCTAATGAGGAAAATCTGAGTACAGCCGATGTTTTATAATCCTTGCTAAGCTTTTTCATTGTGCTGGAAATCTACTTTTATCAAACGGATAATTTTAGGACAGAAATACTTGCTTTCCACTCCATCAGTATACAGATATAACTGAAAATTACAAACAAGCTATGCCTGTACAGTAGAAAATAATATATAACTTTATTTGATAACTTAAAACCCTCAATTTTTACAATACAATCAATTTCCTTTGTTTTAACATTTAAAACATTATTTTTCTTCCTTTCTAGAAAGAACTTCATCTGAGGTCACTTCATGTAAGTGTCTGTTGCCTTCTTTCAGCTTTTAAAAAACATTTTTCCTAAAGGCTGACATTTAAATCTCTAAAACTAAAATCGCAACAGGGTTTTTCATATCCATGTAACGTGTTTTCTCAGAAGAGGTTCTGCTGCAATACAATGCAATATGCATTTATTAAAAGGCCATTATGATCAATTATTTCGTGAAGAGATTATGAACCCTCTGTTACAGTCACATTTTTTTATGCATCACTAAAAGAAATAGCCAAAAACAATCTTCCTTTAGAACTCAAAATCATTATGTGAAGTTTATTACAGAGATACTTTTAAAATTATTTTACAGTAACCTTTGTGTTCCTTCCTTATCACTGGATGACAGCAATAAGAACTTCACATATCAGAAAAAAGTGTCGGTCACATATGCATAAGGCAAGACCAAGACTTTTTGATCTGACCAGACAGAAACACTCCCAAAATCAATCAAGAGGAAGATAATGAAAAATGGGGCTGCCGCAGCCAGTGTCATTAGCCCCTAACAAAACCAGTACAAAATTCAGTGCAAATGAACACTAAGGTGAGATCATCTCTCTTTCTTCTCCTGGCTAGAAGGAAAACAGCTCTGCAAGAAGGATTATGCAGCAGTAAATTCCCCTCCACACATCCCAGGAAAGATGCAGGTGTGGGGGAAGGAGGGGGACAGGACAGAGGAAGAACGTAACAGAGCAGCAATAGCAGAATAAAGACAAAAAGCGTTCATCTTGTTGCAATTTTGGCTTTTAACAACCTACTGGAAAATGCTTTTCTTTTAGGTGGTTTTTGGGTTGTTTTGTTGTTGTTGTTGTTGTTGTTGTTGTTGTTGTTGTTGTTGTTGTTTTGTTTTTTTTCTCCTTCTCCAGAGGCTTCATTTTCCTCAGATGGCTCATGAGGCAAGGCAGGACTCTGCAGAATCACCTTGCTTGTTTTGGAAGTCATCTCCCCTAAGTGCAACCATCTGAAAGCTCAGTGTTTCATTTGGGCTAGTCACTTAGATTTCTTTGATAAATGCTTCCTGTGGCAGTCCATCTCCTTCTGAGGTAACAGACTAAAATAACTCAAATTATTTACTCTGTACTGGTGCCTGTTAGTGGGAGCTTAACTGACTAATAGGACACCTGGCTGTGAGGTGGAAATGAGGGAGGAGAATGATCCCACCTGTACTGCCAAAGAGGAGATTGGTGGGGCACTGGGGCAAAGAAAGGCATTAATGGCCCTGGAAATCTTTGCAATGTCAGGAAGGTATGTCAAAGCTGAATGTGACAAATTCCAGGCAAATGAGGGCACTTTACAGCTATTTCACCTACTTCTCGCTGGGAGGTGCACTGCAGGACAGACCAGTATGGTCTGTATTTACCACATCACATGAGTTCATGAACCATGCAGGGAAGATATTCAGCACCAAGTTTCAGGTTTCCTGGGTATTTTGGAGCAGGGTCCTTATACACTGTGTTTTAAGGGGCAGAAAGATCTTCCTAGAAGATCTCTCTCAGCTGGGACAGCCTTCTTTTCCTGATGGTCTAAGATGCTCAAAATGAGAACGGGAGATATGGGAGGGACACATAGGATGCCTTTCCATTTCAGTTGAAACAAACCAACATAATTTCTCTGGCACAGATACACATATGCTGAAAACTCACCATCGACCTTACTGCTGAAAAAAAAAAAAATTGCTTTAGAGACTGCCCTCATTTTTGTTGATATCCCTTCGTTTGCCTTGCAGGCTACAGTAGAAAGTGATTTTGATGTAATAATATACAGCTAAACACAAAAAATGAAAGTAACTTTATTTTTCGGATGCATATATTTACAAAGCAAGTGCAAGATGTTTAGCATCTTCCCCTTTGGCTTTATTTATAAGGCATTCATGCTCTCTCCACAGGTGAATGAAAACCAAGAGGCTCACACAACCTGTTTACAAATATGTCCTGTTTTTATCTATGATTGCTTCACAGCGCTGCTGTGCTTCTCTGATGTGCTGGGCTTCAGTCACAGCCCTGATAGAAGCAACACGTTACTTTCCCAACCAAAAAAAAAAAAGTAATTTAAGCAAGCTTGTCAACAGTAGGGCCCAGCAGGCAGGCAAAGCAAGGAATCCAAAAGGGGGTCAGATTTCCTGGTATTTCTCTGCTAGCCGAAAAGATTAGAAGATAACACCTCTTCTTTGGAAGAAATGAATCAAATCTGATAAGTGCAATGCATCCTCAAAAGTTTATAGTGAGAGGGAGGTATGTGCTGAACATAAAACTAGTGCCAGTAATAAAAGCTGTGTGGAAGTGATGTGCTTCATAGCACAGTACACATGGTGCTGCTCCATGACCTGAAAGTCAGCCTTAGGCTTTTTGTACAAAAATGTTTTTAAATTCTTACAGCTGTAATCCTGTAAAGCCTGTTCTTGCTTCCCCTTCCACCTGTCTCTTCTCTCTATCTACTTGTTTCATTCACTGGATGGGGTGACGTTGCTTGTTTTTCTGCTTCTTGCTGGGACCAAATTATCAATCCACCTGCCACCCACTCAATTAAAAAAAAAACAAAAAACAAACAACAATGAACACCAGACAGAAACCACCACATATCAATTCATTATTGTCTCCAGAAATAGAAATAATCTAGCTTTTTCTCTCAGAAATAATTTGCCTTGTCAACATAACAAACAGTAATTAGAGCTCCCTAAACTTTAGAAGAAGCATTTATTTCATGTTCTGGAAATCTACAGTTACAGGCTTCATAAAAAAAAAGCCTTCATGACATGGTTCAGTTGCTTCTCAGGTACTGGAAATTGCATATTGAAAGCAAACTTATTTGAGGTCTGTTTTTACTGTGACCCTGTGTGAGTGCCTGAAATCTTCAAATCATCACTCACTTTGTGTCTTAATGCTTTGTTACCATAACAGGTGTAACAGAGTGTACATAGTCTGTTGAATCAGAAGGACAATTAATACATTTTGCATTCTGAGGCAATGAATAACATTATAAGCAAGAAAAATAAGGCTGTCTCATACCTTGTCTTTTTGCTGCTTATAACTTTGTTTAACTTTAACTGGTTAACCTGATTTATGTCACTCTGGGGTTTTGACAAAGATTAAATATTATTAGAGGTTGGGGTTTTTTTTTTCTTTTCTTACTCTAAAGAAATAAAAAAAGACCACACAGATGGAGTAGGTCTTGTTGGAAAATATTATATTAAGGATGTTACTAGACCAGCCAGATGCAGCAGACTTCCAGATTCCTCTTTTGTGGGTGCTGAAGCTCAGCTGGGTGCACTCCGGGACCCTGGGGGTCTCTCCATTCCACTCCCATGCAGGTGGTTGCTGCTGGTCCTGTTTGCAGGTTCACCCAGGACCAAAGCTGAGTGTGTACCCCGCAGACACCCCCCCACACACACACAGACACTTAGCCAGGTATGCAGACTGCCATAGACAAGCACTGCCCTTAGCAATGTCCATGTATAACAGTACCAAAACTCAAATAAACAGCACACCACAGCACTCCAGATCCTGGCCCCTGTCAGGCAGCAAACCTCTCCAGGTGGCCGGCTGGGCTGGCACTTGTGTGCCTCCATCTACTGCAGTGGAGGGTCACCCAGTACAGTGACTCGCCATTTCTTCCTGGTAGTCTTGCATGGTTTAGGGTTAAGTGAAGCAGGTTCTCTGCTTATAGGTACATCTGGCTCCCATTTAACTTCAAGGGTGCTAAACCTATTCCATAGATACAAGCGCTCAGGTGGGGCAGGAGGCCTTACTCTTGCTGCCAGAAATCAGGGTCCATCTTTCCCCTTCTCTAGAGATTTCCCTTACTTTTATAACAGGGTTAGACACTGCTTGCTTCTCCATTGCAGATGGGGGCTTACACTCTTCAAGCTGTTGAGTCTCAGAGACAGCCCTGCCTATCTCCCTTTCACCTCTCTCTGCCAGTGCTGTGTTGCCTTTTTACAGGCGCGCGGTGACCTGGTTCAGGAACGGCACGGCGGCCAACCCCTGGCCGCGCGGTCCATCAGCTCACAGACACCAATGTGGTGGATGGCAAATGGCGTTTATTGCTGAACGACGTGACACTATATAGCCTAGGTTTACAACGTCACTTCCGTCTGCTTACATCATAAATTAAAAGCTGTTGGCTATCTGGAGGGGGGGCCCTGTGTTTCCGTACAGCGCGAGATCTTCCGGCCGCCAGGCCCTACCTAGCAACATGCTGCACAGCCTGCTTACTTCTTCCCATAACGGCTGCACTCGGCAGCACAGCTCTGCCAAGGCAGCTCACCTCCCGCAGGAAGGGCTGCCGGCAGGCACCAGGCACTCCCGCTGAGCCGCATCCACCACCTGAGGCTCAGCCTGCACTGAAGCCTCAGCCTAGCGGGGACAGTTGCTCCAGTATCTGCTGGAGAAACTGCTCTGTGGTACCTTACCACTGTGTCTGAGACTGTCACAGTGGCACAGTTTCAGCTGAGACACCCTCCTTCACACTCTCCTGCACAAACTGCTACCTCTAAGAGCTGTGTCCTGGGCCCAGCTTTTATGCAGGCCTCTCCTCAGCACCAGCTGAAGGGTGCTTGACCTGCCCTAAGCAGGGGGCAGCTGCAACAGAGCCTCTGGACACCCTGGGTTAAGGGCAGCCGATCACGTTTGATAGAAGCTAATAGATCTTCCTTGTGCCCAACCTTTGTAGTTCATCTTACCCATCCTTGCTTGACAGCAGCCATTTCTCAGAGGGTTCCCAGGAATTCCCGATGATACTGGAAATTGCCTCCAGCAGGTGCAGAAACTCCCAAAGCAGAAGCCAGACACTGCTGCACAACTGCTGCCTCTGTTGCCTGCCTCTGGTAGCTGCATTCTCACACATGTACCCACACTCACAAGCTCCTCAAGTATTAGGATGGCCTCTAACTCCACCTCATATCTATGCATGGACCCTGAGCCCGTTTCCCAGGCACTGGCTCAGACCCTGAGTCCTTCCTGATGCAGATCTCCTTCTACCTGCCAGCTAGTCCAGCTAAAATTTGCTCGCAAATGGCACATACACACATATGCACACAGGATTGTATTTATGGGGAAAAAATTAACATACCCAGGCTTTCCAGTTCCTGCCATTTAGACCTCTCACACATATATACACCCCTGCATCTCCAATTCCTGACATGTAGATCTGTCAGTCCTTTCAGTACAACTCTTCTCCAGCTGCAGGCATGCAGGCCTTGCAACTTTCACACATAAGTGATAGGGAGTGAGTTTACACAGAAGAAATGGTTGGTAAAAGGATTTAATAAGCAGATAGGCAGCTAGTCCTGTTATCTCCTTCCTCTCTGTTTTCCTGTGCTTGTATCTTCCCAATCCACCCTGATCCTTCCCTTTCCCCACTGTTGGCCTTTACACTGAACACCCTATAAAAAGTTTTAGAAAATATCACAAGCCTTCTTTAATATCTGATAATACTGGTTTTAGTATTTAGTCTTGTTTTGCCTTTCTTATCAGTTACAAGTTCAGGTTGATCCTCTTCAAGGCTCTTCAAGGTGCATTTAATGATCCAGTGGCTGAAGGGTGCTGGTCTTTGTTATTGTCTTCATTGTCACTGCCCTAGATATATTTCTTATTTCTTTTATACTGAAGAGTCCTTCCTTAGACAGGCAATTCAGTGAATGAGACGCTACCTCACTCCACATACCTTTTTATGGAAGTCTTGGCCAGCTAGAGTGGGCAAGACACTGGTGCAGGTTTAAGTAACATGCTATTAACTGTGAACACAGAAATTTCCCTTCAATGTGGCCAAGCTCTAAGCTTTAGATGCTTATACAGTTTGGCTGCACACAGCAGAGGTCAGATTGGCAGCCTTCTGCCAGTGCTCTCTTTCAACTGCTGCACCCAACTGAGCTGCAGATATTGCATCCTCACAGCACCAGAGCATGATCCTGCTACACACAGGGTTGATCTCCCCCTGCAACCCCACCGCCCATGCAGCCGCTGTGAGCAGGGAAACTGTGTCTGTGGTTTCACTGCTCCCTCTTTTGGAGTTAAGCAAGAATAAATATTGTGGCAGGGAAGAAGAAATCATGTGGAGGCAAAGAAAGAGGAGAAGGTGTGAGGAGAGCAGAGGCAGGTGGCGAGAACAAGATCCAGGAACAAAGCACACTGAAAGGAGAGAGTGGGGCATGGAGATAAAACAAACTAGGGCTTGCAGGGGCTGGCAACAGGGAAAGAAAAAGAAGAATGTGCCTAGGGGTGCAAGCCTGTGGCAGAAATATGAGACAAGGGCAGGAGAAATGGTTGAAGCAGGATTAAATGCTGAGGAAGAGAGAGAAATATTTAGTTTTATAGCAGCATAAATTAGGAGTTTGAGCAGAGATAGACTAGAAATAAGACTAAGGGAATAAGGTCAGAAGAGTCTAAAATCACTACAATGAATTCCCCATTTCAGTCTGGAATTATATCTCTTATGTTTTGGTCTCAACAGTACTATCTAGGAAACAGCTGTATAATTCAGTTCAGTGGTAAAGTCCGTATCTCATTCTATTCTCATTGTTGATCCACATGCAGTGTAACAACCTTGCAGAGTCAGCACTAGTCACATGCAGAAGTTTCTTAATAATCTTTCAATTTAATAAATGAAATATTCTAGGATTCCCACAGCACATGTTAGTAATGTGTCCAGTATGTGTTGCAGTCCTAGTGTTAACCAGCCAAGAATTTTTCTTTTTCCTAGCTAGAAATACTTCTCTTGGACATATTTTTCTTTTCTTATTTTTAAGTAAATGTCTGACAGTTCTGGGCTCACTTGGAATAGCTATTTTTTTGTTTGTTTTGTTTTTCTCTCTTACAAATACTTCCCCTGATGCCTTGCTGACCTTTTGAATTCTCTCCATCTCAGCAGCTTCATTTTAGGAAGACAATCCTCCCAGACACACACACACACACACATGCACACACACGCGCTACCCCTTTCTCCTTCTAACCAAGTCCTGGGTAAATAGATCCATATTATCAACAGCAATGCACTGCAATTCAGTCACTTTTACCATGAGCTACCCATTAAGTATAATTTTTCCTCAAGGCTTTCCAAGATGCCACAAATAAATACTTGAAGTAAATGTCAAGCTACCTTCCAGCTTTCCAGGAAGGACCAGGGAAGATTTCAAGGACGTTACAAAGACTGTTACCTAATTATATTTCACATGCCATACTAAATAATGGATAAGTTCTGCAGGTGTGTTTATCAAAAATGAGGTTTGAATTTAGGTATAGCTGTTCTTCCACATTTTCCTCTCACATTTTTTTCCTTACTGTTAGCTTAAGCCTTGTCTATATAAGGACTGTTTTGCCACACAACTGTATTTGTAAGTGGCATATTATTGTTATTTTTTAACACCAGAATCAAAACAGAAAGAGAAGTCCTGAAGAGTTAATGTAACAGAATGTGCACACATTGAGGTAACATAGGCAGAAATATTTTATAGTTTCATTATAGGTGAGATGGTAACTTCTTTACGATAAATATGGCCTTTGTGGTATCTCACTGAAAGATACAGTGCTGACTACACATATTGAAGTTTCATTTCATTAATGAAGGGGAAAAAAGGTAAGAGCTGTCAAAAGAAAAGCCTGTTCTTTTCACACTGGTAAGTGTATCAAATTCATAGGCTTTAGTAGAAATTTATATTCAAACTTTGACTTTTCCTGTATTACTCATGGTGGATTCTTGTTTGTAAAATCAGAATGGCTCATTCTAATTCTTAAAATATACCCTTCCTTTGCATAGTAAGATTTAGTCCACTGTACTGTCTCAAATAGAGTGTAGAGGTTCGCTCTACTAGTCAATTGAGAGAGAGAAGTGACTCTAATAAAATTAGATTAATCCTGCTTATTTTAGGAAGGAATAGAGATGCTTCTCTCTTTCCATTAATGACTGAGAGCACTCAAATAATTCACTCTGACCAGACAACTGACTTCTAGATGGCTAAAGTTGGATGAGATGAATTCTAACTTTAAACTTCCTGCATCTGTTGTTTCAACTGAATCTGTTGCCAAGTTACAAGCTAAGGACTGAACTGGATTAGGAAACTGTTTAAAAAGAAAAAGCTACCATTACATCACATTGTATGAGTTGACTTTTCAGCCATATGCACTCACAGGAAAATTCTAATTTTTCATTAAATTCTGCTCTGTCATTATCTTCTATCTATAAAGAGGAGAAGGGTACAGAGACAATCTGACCTGAAAATCTATCACATTTTCCTTTCTATGACATTTCACCTTAAGATCATTACAAAAACCAAAACAGAAATCTCTTTTCTAGACTTTTACAAAACATTATACAGATTTAGGCATAAGGATTTTGTAGCAACAAAAACTGTTTTGTTTTGGTTTTTTTTACTAGAAGATTGCAATGTGTTAATAAAACCCAGTTCTATAATTTCATTTAAATCGAATATCTCAAATACAATACAGAAAATAGTATAAAACATTTAAAATCATAATTAGAATACTATTAATAAATTAAAAGGCACTACTCAGTAAATCGATTGTTTTCACAGAAACTCCTCCCTTTGTTGTTACAAGGTATTTACATTTAAATGTGAGGCTTTTGCTTAGTTTTTACACTAGTCCACACAGTTTTGCAAACACATTCCCTCAAGATATATAAAATGATTGAAAACCAGTCCTCTTTTACTTATTAGTTGTTCCCTCTCAAAATGGAAAAAGGTTATTGTTTCATCCTGTGACTAGTTACACTCAAATATTTAATCAATGAATTAGTTGATGGATGAAAGCCAAAAGCTTTGAGGATCTGGATGGTGTTGAAGGGCAGGATTCAAGGATTAAGAATTACCTTGACAACTAGGTGAAGCAGTGGGAAAAAACTGAACAGGGGCAAAGACAAAGTTAAGGCTAATACAGGATGGACAACATAACATTTTTCTGGAAAAAGGATTTGGGAATTACATTTTATCACAAGCTGAAGATGGAATAAAGTCAGTGCCCTGATAACAGGTGAGGAGCTGAAAGTTTTGCCCATAAAGCAGTATGAGAAACCTACTGATGAACAAGATGCTCCAAACAGAAGTCAAAGACAGAAAGTAAGTGTACTAGAAATGAAAGCAGGAAGCGATGATCAAGAAGGAATACAGATACACTGTCTTAGATTGTAATAATGTGATTAGGAAAGCCAAAGCCCACCTGGTGGTGAATCTGATGAATGCTTTGAATGGCAACAAGAAAGGCTTCTACAGGTACATTGGCAGCAAAAGAAAGACTGGTGAATGTGTGGGCTTCTGAAGTGGACAGAGGACCTGTGACAAACACTGTGGAAAAAACCCAGGTACTCAATGTCTTCCTCACTCTGGTCTTTATTAGTAAGATTTGCCCTCAGAAATCCCAGGTCCCTGTGATCAGTGGGAAAGTCTGGAGCAAGGAAGACTTGCCTTGACTAAAGGAGGATTCTGCTGGAGAACATTAATCAAAATGGACATACACAATTACATAAGCCCTGATGGGATTAGTACTGAGGGAGCTGGCTGCTACCATTGCAGGACCAATCTCTATTGTCTTTAAAAGACTTTGGTGACTGGGGAAGGTTCCTTGAGTGCTAGGGGGGGAAATAATGTCACACTAATCTTCAAGAATAACAAGAAGGAGGACCTGGGAAACTACCAGCTAGTTAGCCTCAACTCAGTGCCTGGGAAGGTGATGAAGCAAATCCTCCTGGAAAGCATTTCAAAACATTTTCAGGACAAGAAGTTTTACTCAAGTGTACTCAGCATAGGTTTATGAAGGGGAAATCATGCCTGGTGAACCTGACAGCCTGACAGACTTAAGGTCTCAACATTGTCTTCCATGTAATTCTTACTGTGAAACTCATGAATGGACCAGATAAGTGGACAATGAGGTTGACTGAAAACAGACTGAACTTCCAGGATTGAAGGGATGTGATTAGCAGCACAAAATCCAATCCAGTCAATAGTATGTAACCCAGGGGTCAAGCAGAGGTCAACATCTCTTCAGTAATGAAGCAGATGATGGAACCAAGAGCACCCCCAGCAAATTTGCAGAAGATACAAAGCCAAGAGGATTGGTTGATACACCAGGTGTATCAATTGTGACACCATTCAGAGGAGCCTTGATGAGCTAGAGAAATGGACAAAAAGGAATCTCATGGAGTTTAACATTGTGCATTGCTGGCAAGTCATGGGAGCTGGTGCCTGCCCTCTACACACATGAACATTCAGACGCATCTGAAGTGCTGAGTTCAATTCTGGGCTCCTCAGTACAAGAGAGACATGGATGTCTAAGAACAAATGTAACAAACAGCGGCAGAGATGGTTAAGGGACTGGATCATCTGGCATACATACAGGGGATGAGAGAGTTAGGATTGTTTATCCTGAGGAAAAGAAGGCTCAGGTGGGATCTTACTCGTGTGCATGAATACCTGCTTGGTGGGAGTAAAGGAGTCACAGCCATATTCTTCTCTGTGATGCTCACTGACAGGACAAGAAACAATAAACTGAGGCATGGGATATTCAACTTAGAATTAAGGAAACACTTTTACTGTGAGGGTGGCTAAGCACACAAACAGGTTGCTCAGAGAGGTTGTGAAGTGTCCATCCTCAAAGAGACTAAAAACCTGCCTGAACATGGCCTGAGCAATCTGCTCTAGCTCACCCTGCCAACCCCAACTGTCCTATGATTCTGCTACTGTGAACAAATTCAAATGCTGCAGTACAAATTGGGTGGGTTATGTTACATTTCACCTCACAGTATGCACTGTTCTACTTCCTCTGAAGTAAAAAATTCTGTATCTTTTCACAGACATGCCAGTTTTTTGCTTATTAGCATTCATTTTGTATTATTTAGATAGCTGCTTGATTTTATTGTTGTTACCTAATTTGGAGGAAAGCTTACATGCTGATTTATACTGTTATTTTTGTTCTAGTCCTTGAACTTTTTTATGTTTTGACTTTCTAATTGCTTGAAGAAACTAGGAGGTCATGGCAAATCAAGTGCAAAATTGTAGCATGGTCCTTTTCTTATCAATGTAATTTTTCTTGTTTCACAATATTTAGTTTTAATTTGATCTATTGTCCTTAATTATCTATGTCAAAGATATGTTACATTGCCTGTGTACAAGTATTGAAGGGGTGTAATTACCAAAACAGGTGGAGTTATGTTAATGTAAAGGCAAAAAAAAAAAAAAAAAAAGTAAATAAATAAATAAAAAAAATGCAGGCTAAATATTACAGAAAAGTTGTCAAATGTTTGTCATTTTGGGTTATACTGACCTGAAGAATTAAGTGGTAGCTCTTTCACTTGAGTGGTTTTAAAGTATACTGGGTATTACACCATATCAAAGAATAAAGTTTTGTGAGGTGTCTAGACGAGGTCAGAAAACTTTTGTCAAACCATTAAACAGCCAGTACTGGAAATTTTGTCATTGAAAAACTATGCTTATAATGCCACAGTGCTAAAATATATTGCTGTTTGTCACACTTTGTTTATCAAAAGATAGAACTGGTGTTAGGAAATAATTTCCATCTCAACACTTTATAACTTCTCCAGTCTATAGAAAAATAAATAACTGGTTCACATGACCCTTGCGTTGTTTCAGAGGTCAGGATCAAAAGCATCTGCAACTTTAAAGGGTTTTATTTAATCTGTGAATTATTGCTTTCCTTCTTAAGTATTAGAATGAGCTTCTTGTCTGTATTCAACAAGAGAACTATAAATACTGGTTCAATTTTTTAGTAGTTGCAAAGATTTATAGATACCAGTAATATAAATAATATCTGAAGATTTCCTTCAAAATGGTTCTACAGGTTAACGATAGTGATAGTGCAGAGATTATAGAACCTTTTAAAACTATTTTGTATCAGTGCTACCTTCTTAAAAAAAAAAACCACAAAAAAAACCCAAAAAAACAACAAAAAAACCGCAAACCACATAACTTTTGGAATAATTTGGTAGTTCCAGAAAATATGTACTTCGACTTTAAATATTCAGATGAAAATGAGTTCTTAAATTCATGCTGGCTTACATCCTGCAGATTCAGCTGTCTACATAAAAACGGCTCTGTGACTCTCCATCACAGGAATCTTCTAGATGTGCTCATTTGGTTCAGATGTTAGCTGCACTTTAATATTTCATCTGAGTTGGCAGAGCTCTGACACACATCTAGGGAACAGTATTGTTTGCAGATGGTATGGTGTCACATTCTGAGGTGTCTCATCTTTCCATTTATGAGTGGGCATGATATACCTAAGGATCTGTAATTAAAATCTGAAGTGTGCTTTGGGGCAATGTGGCTTCATTGGTCCTCTATTTCTTTGTTTAAAATTACAAATGATATGAAAACACTGTTATTGTTAGCTTCTCTAGGCTGTACAGGACAAAATGCTTTTGTTAAAGTGAAGGGAAAAAAACACAAGTTAATGGATACCAGATTCTCACTAAATAGGACAAGCTGAGCACTAGCATTGATGATATTAGAGATTAGTCCTAAACCATAGAATACTGATTTTTTCTATAAAAGGTTTGAAAACGGTACCAAGGAAACATCCTCAGTACTCAGCCAAGCCTTTTGGTGACTTCTCTTTGGGTCTATATTGAAGCAGTGGTAGCAGGAAGTGCATCAGGACAAAGGTTTCTCTAACAAGAAAGGGAATGTCATAGTGTATGGCTTCTATATCACAGAACACTTTGGCAGTACATTCCTACGCCCACTCAACTCACCCAGGAGCATTGCTACATGCTAACATGACCCCACATTTTGTTTCCATATGGCACAGCTATTGACTTTGGCTGATGAAAGGAAGTGCCCACAATAGTGTTTATATTTTACTTTATTTTCAGCTTTAACAGAGCATTGTTGATCTCAGTCAGGTCAGACACCCTGTCAGATCCCAGTCTTGACACGTCAATGACAACACATATCAGAACAGTCAAAAGTTTACAACATGTAATAAAAGCTGAACTGAAGTCACGCATGCTATCCTCTTGTGGCCTGAGTAGGATTGCAGGCAACCAGTGATTTGTAGGCTCCATTACTTCCCAAATGTTCAGTGTACCTAGCCCTTGGCAGGGTGTCAAGGACAAAGAATAATCAGTCTTCAGATATCACTTTTGAAATGCTATGCCCTACACTTCCTTCAGGTGACTCATTCTTTCCATGTTGTCAAGATCCATTGATGAAAGCTGACTACTTTCAAAGGCCTTTGACAAGTGAAGCATCCTCAATACATGGAGAAAATGATATTGTGCAATCAGTACTCACGGAACATACTGTGAGTGATGGATGAGTTACTGCGTGGCAACATCATGGTGAACTTCTCTTCCAGAAACAAGACAGAGCCCTAGAACAGTTAAAGGGTTCTTGGACCCAGGAGGAAAACGATCACACTGGGAAGAGACTTGAGGAGTTTTTAAACTGATTTCAGAGTTCCCATAAATCTAGCTGCTGTCTTATGGATGGCAACAATATCCTATCCTTACAGCAAATCCATGCATTTAAAATAGGGTACACATACTGCAGGAGCATGAAAATGATGTGAAAATCGATTGTACTAATGCAGGGCAGCACTCACAAAGCAATAGCTATTAAAGAAAGCATTCCTGTTTTAATACATTTTTTTAATCCTTTGTATAAATGCTATGTGCAGTGTAATAAAACTTTACTAACAAACAGGGATTTAAGATGCTTCTCTTTTGTTGCTTTTTTTGGGGGGGTGTTGTTGTTTTGGGGGTTGGTTTTTTTGGTATTTTTTTGAACAGCAATGGCTACCTTATTTTTGTTTGAGTAAAAAACCTATTGATGTTGCTCATAATACATAAACTTGAATACAAATTCAGAAGCAGAAAAACCTTCTCAAATAGGAAGGTTTAAATTTCATACGTCATGTTTTGTTTGTTTTCATATTGTGTATTTGTTCTTGAACATTTTCTAAGCTGAGAATGACCTTCTGGTGTTTTACAGAAAGTATGCTTTTGCTATTCAGTGTGACACATTTTCCAATTTCTCTTTTTTTTCAACAGAAACAACAACAAAAAAGAAACCTAGCTGGTGAGCCTCTTTCCTGATAATTCTATGTTATGCTTAACGTAGTGGTCAGAACGAAAATAGAAACTGAGATAAGTATGATCAAATATAAACAAAGACATAGGTGCATAAAGTGAGCTTTAGGGATCCTAAACCTCTGCACATTAAACCCTCTATGAACATCTCAGTTTTCAAATGGATATTCTTTAGGAGCTTAAGAAGACTCTTTAACATGTCCAGTAGCACTTCAGGTTTGAAATAAGTTTAGGAGCATGCTAATTGTGACCAGCCAATCCATAAGGAGTCCTCAAGGCTTTATCTAATGTACAAATCATGTACAGGGAAAAGAATAGTAATACTTGTGAAACGTGGCATTTAAAATATCCTTAGCTTCAAAGGGTTTGAACCACACCTCATCATCATCACTGAGCTATAAGCCTTTCCTTTTGAAAGTAGGACACTGTTGTGGCAGGAATGCACATCAGGAGGCCACAGGAAAATGTTTGCAAGAGTGCTTTGGGCAGTGCTTTGCCCAAAGTATTCACCTGTGTTTTCTTGCTCTTTTTAATATGTCAATTTTAAAATTAATATAAATCCTGTTTTGGATGTACAGTGTGGGACATTCAGGCCAGAACAAAGGAGCAATGCAGGTAGATTCGTACACAGCACTTGCTAATCTGACTAGACAGAGGACTTCAGGTCAAACCTCTTTTGCAGACATGCCCTCTGACAGCTTGGACTGCTCTGCCAGCAATCCAATGACTGTTCTTAGGCACTGCTGTGCCAGGATACCTGCCCAAATAGAACTCTGTTTCTTTGCTCTCTGTCTGTAAAATGTAACACTTCTTTCAACCCCCACTATGCCTATGGAGTCTATTTAGATTAAAACTGAACCATATACTTCATGTACACCCCCTAGCACTGCAATGCACTGTTACGTGGGGAGGGCATGGGGTTTGATACTTCTATGATGCAAGTAAGGGAAGAATCCCCTTCTCCACCCACCCCCCTTTCTCAACATGCACATAACATTCATAAGATCTCTTACTTTCCAAAAATCAGTGGTTTTCCATGTGCAGGGAGCACAAGAAGTTGTGAGAAGCCCTGGAGAAAGCAAACGTATCCATGCATACATCTGAGCATCCTTTAAACTTGGTGAAGTAACATCCAAGAAACAGTTTTCTCCCAAGTATCTGATCAGTAAATAAACATATGTGAGCTGTTGTTGTTGTTTTAATGTGGCTGTGCACTATATGTTTGCAAATGCAGGACTAAACCATATGTCAACATTTGCCTTAATGTACTCCTGCAGGCTACCTACGCAGGAATCAGTCAAATAACTTCAAAACAGCTATAAATACATACACCTCCCATTACATTTCACACAGTTATATGCACAGTGGTTGCCTGGTGCGTTGGGCTTAATTTACATATTTTGCCTTTTGCAAGCTGAACATAATTTGGTACACTGTTTAAAGTTTATTATTCCAGTATCGTTTGATGTTCTAATTTACTTTGTATGCCAGCATTTAATTTACTACTAATCTTTTAAAGAGTTGAGTAAGGATCATGATAGACCCATTTCGTAAAGACACTTGTAACAACTTGGGTGCTAGCTTAGTTTAACAGCAAGTTACAGTTGCAGTTCATTACAGAACAGTGAGCTCCAGCTATATTGAATTACTGCCAGGAAATATTTACAGGCTACAGTCATAGACTTTACCCTTCAATCAATGATGGTCTAAGGGAACACTTCCTGAAGTTTGTTAATGCGTTCTGCTAGCCTGACAAGTGGGTGTAAAGCTGTCTGCCAACTTTGGTACCTTTCTGAGAGCTACTTTGAAGCCAACAAAACATCCAAGTATTTTTTGTGAATAAACAACTCATCAAAACATACGAGAACAGAAGGTTTCAAACATAGCAAAGCAGTTGGCATAGTCACTTTAATTAGAAGCACAATGATACTTTATTGAAGCCTCCTAGACCAAAGGCCATCTGCACAACAATATAACACTTCTTATAACCTCCTTATAACTCTATAGAGATGCATATTAATACCTGTCCCTTTACTGTTTCTGTGAAACAAAAGGAGAACGTTTCAATAAGCGTGAATAACATGCAGGAAAATTTTGTGATCAATAGACTATGCTTTTGCATTCTGTTCTATATATCTGTTTCTGTCCTCCACTTCTTTGTCCTACCCTCCTTTTATCATTTTGGATGTCACGATTATTGATTCTGCTGAAGAACTATACTTAAAAATAAGGGACTAGAGCTCCAAAGTAGTAGCACTGTTGTAAGAACAAAAGTGCATATTTTTCTCTTTCTTATTCTGTTACATGTCATGACTTAGGCATAAAGTGTCTTGGACTTCAGGGAATAAGTGTATCCTATGTTTTTCTCTCTATCTTGCAAGTAAATAAGAAAGAAATCCAACTATATGCCTATTTATTTCTTTACTGGTGCTAGCTAGTGGGTGAAACTTCAGCTCTCTGAGTAGCAGGGGAGGAGGTGTTAGTGGCAGAAAGCTGCTGCTTGTATACATATATATATAAAGCTGCTGCTTTACTTTGCCAGCAGTAAATTACCACCCCCTTGCTCCCCAGGCACTACAGTAACTGGGTAAAAGAAAAACAATGAGTCAAAGTTCTTTCCTTTAGTTGCCTGTGGGGTTGAATAGCTGTGGTATAACTTCATTACGGGTTGTCTGTATTGAGAAAGACAGCTCACGTTGTCAGGGGAAGTTTTAGGCAGACACAGGCCGTGATGAAGGTACAACATGGACCATGACACAAAGAGTCCAGTGGCTCCATGTATCATTAAATACATTTGTAAGATGGCTGGGAAAGTTGGTTGAAGTTTAGCATAAATGTTACAGCAGTACTTGCTCAAAGACATCCAGTAGATTGAATGTGTCATTATTTGTATATTATTACAGGAAACACTTTGCTAGATTTGGAAATGTAGCAAATTTACACTTGAGAACTAACTGTCTGGAGTAAGGCACTCTGACTTTATAAGGTAAAGCTTTGGATTACTCACACTGATTTTATTTTTATTTAATTACTGCTATAATTTCAAAAGACAAATCCAATAATCAAGTAATAAACCATATAGAAGACTTTTGGCCTTTAAAAAGAGCACAATAAATCCTGATAGATTACCAAAACAAGCATCAGAGATGGTTAAGTATAGAAAAAATAATGGACATATTTTGGCTAGTATTTAACTAGAGCAATTTAAAGATCCTTGGCATTGAAAAAAATGCATACGAATAAAGCTATAACAGCAAAGGTCTAAGACATTAGAAGAAATCATTATTGTTCATACAGAAAAAAAATAATCACAGACTGCTTTCTACATTCATAGCCAGAATTCGCTTATAAATTTAGGCAATTTTTCCTCTTAATCAAATATATTACAAAACATTTATTTAGTATAACAGTCAAAATGTAAATTCTCTCCACATATTTGGCATTAAATGAGATGAGCATTAGGAATATTTCTAGTACCCATGGCACCACAGGTCTACATACTGTGCCAGGCCAATCCCCTGGGGTCTCAGCTAGCCTGTGCCTCCAGCTCTGAAATCTGTGACATCTTCTCTGTTGATATTTAGTCAAGTAAACCCACAAAATTTGTCTACAGTCTGTGGAGAGCTGTAAGAGCTTTTAAAGGCCTGAAGAGGGGAAACTCTTCTTATGCAAATTAGCTGGTGGTTACCTTTCCATTGAATAAACAGGGAGCTGGTAGGATGTTATTAGTCCACTTAGGACTCACTCCATCTAGAGCAGGGGTCCTCAAACTTTTTAAACAGGGGGCCGGCGCATGGATGAAGTGGCAGTCAGTCATCTGTGGTTGCTTGGTTTCCCCCCCCAACCCTGGAATATTTTTTTTTTATATTCCCCCCACCCCTTTCAGTGTGTCTATGTATCAAAAAACTTGATTCCCATCCTACAATCTTAAATTTGAAAATTCTTTTCAGATACATCTGAAAATATTACCAATTGTGTTTACTAAAACAAAACCTAAGGAAACAGTAGAGAACTGGAAATCAGATCTGAAGCAAAGTCTCAGCTAGGGTAAGCAGTGAACAACAAAGCTAAAGTAAAGCTACGTACTTTACAGCAACAGAGCTATTAAAACTCCAAAGCTAAATAAAGATAGATTTAACAAAAGTTTCTATGTATTGTGATTTACAATCAACTTGTACTTTCTTTTGATAAACGCCAAAATTTAAGTTTTCAGGCTATTATTCTGAACTAAAACCACTTCATCTTATCACCATGTTATTGACTTTTTGTTCTATACCCCCTGTACATTGTTCCAAACTTATAATTTTATTTCAAACAGAGTTTAATTTAAACTGAAATGTGTCAAATCTACCTCGAGTAGTTTAATTTAGATTCAAATGTGTCAAATCTGCCTTGTGGGATTTTGCTGTGCAGAACATCGTCTCCCCTGAGACACTGGAAGGAGATGTTAAAGAACTGGAGTTGGAGTTCACTGCTGGTTCAGAGGTAAATTTTTACAGTTGTCACTCATTCATGTGATCATTTCCTTTCAAGAGTGTTTCTACTGGTAATTCCTAGGAGTATGTCCTGCTCATCAGAAATACTGCACAGTCTAGCTATTAGTAGCAGAAAAGAGGGCAATTCTAGCATCCATGTCATAAGAAGTGGCTCATTGTCCTGTAGATTGCTGAATAAGCTGTAACCCCATGCAAACAAGTAAATTCTGGTCCTGTAAGAATACATTTATCTTATTTATCAAATGTAAATTCAGGTCAGTTAGATCAGATTAAGTTTGGATGATATTGAAACCTGCTGCCTATCTGCATTATGTGTATGCCAACTCATGGTGAAGTTCAGATTTAAGGAAAGTTTTAGGGCATTTACATATGGATGGAGTGTACCTGAGATGACACAGCCATAGTTTGGACTCAGGCACAGACCTAGCTACACCACAAGGTCAACTGTTTGGATTGATTGTTAGTAATCCCGCTGCCACAGTCCATCCCATCCACCCTGGAAATTTTGTTGCACATCTGTGGTGTCCTTCTTGGAAAGACATTGATGTAACCAGACAATGTGGGATTTATAGAAATTTACAGCATTCTGAAAGTGGCAGATGAAAACATGGTGGTCTACAGCTGACAGTCTGGATGTCAAAGTAGCTGCACCAAAGTCTTATAAGCTCAAAGACACAGATTGTGATCACTCCACAGTAAACCTAAGTTTATCTACAGGAACTATTTTAAGAGGAACATGAAATGTTTATATGTTTATTGCACTTTTTTTTTTATTTTGTGGGGAATCGATTGATTGTTGAGGGATGAATAAAACTAGTAACCATATATGTGACAACAGTTTTCAACTGCCAAAATACACTTTGAGTATAATTAATATATATATCTATATCTATCTATCTATCTATCTATCTTTTGCCAAAATTTTCATTTGAATGTGAAAGTTATTCTCAACATGAGAATGAGAAAATATCCTTGGCAGTCCCAGTAAAATTAACAGTAAGAGGTCTATACATGCCATCTCCATTTCAGTCTTATGTTGGCAACAAAACTAATTTGCCATTTAAGTGCCAAAACAGTAAGAAATGGCTATGAAAAAAAAGTCTCTGTAAAAGACTCCAAAACAATAATAATACTTTCAGTGTCAGACAGATGTTCCTCTGCATTGGATTTCATGGCAGGAAATTCTCAGTCTGTATAGTCATGATTCAGAACTGGTCAGGAGAAGGAACAAAATGTTTTCATCTATTTGAAACTAAAAATAAGCTCATACATACATAGATGAATGGCAGTAGAGTCTTTGTTTTCTTGGACCCTTGTGGATCTTGAAGACTGTGATCCCTTGTTGCTTTTTTGAGATGGTGGTGAGTGAGTGGAGTTCCTGCTCCTCCCAAAGGTCTTCTGTGTATTAGGACATTTGAGACTCATGAAATCAGTCCTTAGTTGTTTTGGTGAATTGTGGCTGTTGCAAAAGCACATTTTTTCCCCTTTTTCTTTTAATGATCTAATGCTGTTAGTTCCTCAGTACCCAACAGGAATAACAGCCGGCCATTTCTCAGCACTACTGGGGATTTCATATTGTATAAGCTCTCAGAAAAATATATTAGGGTAAAAAAAAAAAAAGTTTAGTCTTTGTTGCTATTCCAATTTTTATATCTCTTCTCAAGTACATTCGCCTCTATTGTCCTGTTCTCTATTCAGATTCAGCCAGGATGAATATCAATCACAACCTTCATTTGTTTCTTACTATTTTACCGCAGTGTGTAAGTCCTACTTCACTGCTATCCTACTGTAAACCACATGCCTGCATAATTTATTTGTTCATATCAATGGACTAAGGAAGAAAATATCACAGGAGAGTTTAAAGTAACAATTCATTCCCATGTTTGAAGATTTTTGAAAAGCACTTACTTGTCTAAGTCACGAGTAATTCAGAGTCCAAATCCCACTGCCCTTCACTGTGATTCTAAGTATTTCTAAGTATAAAAGGGTCAGATTTACAGAGGTATTTAGGGGCTTTAAGTTTCATGTAGATGCTTGGTAGGATTTTCTGAAAGTGTCTTGCTAGTCCACTCTCATTGAAATTATTGTCATTGAAATCAATAAAAGTTCAGTGACATTTTTTAAAAGGGGGGAGGAAATATAGCTCAATATCTGTATATTTAAGTACCTTACCTTTCTCAGACATGTTTTTGAAAACCTTGCTAAGAGGCCAGGTCATTTACATGCTTTTTCAAATGTTAACTTAGTTTGCTAGTTCAGATCTATTTCAGGTTATTGGTGAGCAGCTTGTATTTTGACTGTATAGTGGCCTTAGTGAAGTGTTATCATGGTCTCAGAGCATACTAGCAAAAGTATTATTTAGGGGGTTTAATCTTTAAGTTCATAAGAGATTCTGGAACATTTTATGAGTTGGGGATCTCCCATGGTGGTTGTCAATATCACTTATTCATCAGACAAAGAGCTTCTTTTGAAAACTGATGAGGATTAAATTTAGATCACCACATCATCTCTACCTTTCCTGTCTTCTCTTCCTTGCCCAGTATGTTCTACTTGCTACCCATTGCTACTTCCTTGAGACTGCTGTCTTTTTGCATGCTCCAGTAACAACAATAAAGTATTCTGTCATTGCCTTTCAGTTCAGGTGCCTTATGGAAACATTAAGCCAAGGAAGTGGCACTGCACCATGCAATGTATAGATTCTTAGGAATATGAGGGTTAATTTCTTAATGAATGGTGAAATAGAATAGCAGAGATACTGCACTGTGAAAGCATAGCCAGAACTATGCCAAAAATTTAGTTGCAAAGGAAACCATAAAGGCTTTTAGAAACCTAACTTTCCCTCTGATTTGTTCATTAGGCCTTCTCTGGATATTCATCCACTGGTTCACTGGTGAACAGAAGAAACTGGAATTGCTGTCCATCTCTCAGTACCAAACATTTTCATCACCAACAGAGCTTTTCATTCACTGATTTCTGTTTGTCTTTTTTGTTTTTGTTCCCAAGAATACAGTGTGCACTTAGAAAATCATATGATACAATCATAAACCTCCAGGATGAAAAGACAGTTCATCTCGTGCAATGAAGGATTGTTCTTTGTTCACACAGGGGAACAATCCCTCATTTCACAAATGTGCAGAAGACTTCTGTGATTCAAACATACTTTTTTTGTTTAGGGCTTGAACTCAAAGAAGATGGGGAGAGGAACTTAGCATTTTTCTTTTGTTCTTCATGTTTAATGGGAGACACTTTCATTTAAAAGGAGATAGTGACGTACCCCAAAGCAAGAGATTTCCACGTATACTGGCTATCATATAATGAAACACAAGGATCTCTAATCCACACACACACCCTGAATTTGGGGTTAAATTTGGAATTTGGTTTCTGTAATAAATAACAAAAGTGGGACTTTAAAGTTACCAGGTTCAAATTTTTTTATATGCAAAATTTTCCAATGTACACTGATACCATCCCTTGAGATCTTAGGTAATCAGAAAAAAACCCGCATTTTTTATTATTTTTTTCCTGTTAACGATGATGAATTTTCAAGAACAATAGATAAAATTGTCTTAGTGAGGGGTAAGAAAGATGAGTTTAAGAAGAAATCCTCTGTTACTGCCCAAGATCCTACACTAGCTATTGAAAGAAATAGGTAAAATTAGAATCAGATTGTGATTTCTCTAAATATCTGTGGCAAACTACTAAGCACCAAAGTCATCTTGTGCCATCTGTTCCACCCATTTTCTTGCATTCCTTCTGCAGTTTGCTACACTTCTTTTGTCCTTGTGTGTCAATGTGCCTGACTCAGAGTGGAACTACGGAAGCTAGGCAGAGCTCCCATAATTTTTTGTACCCTGAACTTTAGGTTGACTTAATGCAAAATAGAGGCCTTGATGGTCCTGTCTTTTTACTGAGGTGACAGAGAAAAGTTCAGAAATATTTTTTTCCTCACTGCTTTCATCTCTGAGTAATGTCATATACTTATTACACTGCATTATATTTATGCCCCCTGGGTAGCTGTGTCAACAGTGGACATGAGCAGTCTCTGTGATCCTAGAAGGACGGGTGATAAAGCTAGTAAAATTTACATTCTGGTAAAAGCAATTGTATAGGAGCTGGCAGTTTGTCCCACCTGTCTGGGGCAGTAAATAATTTCTAAACTTTACATGCAAAGCATTATTAACCAAGAGCATAAAAAATTAGGAAGTTCTTAAAGAGAAACCCTCTGCCAAGCAAAAAGTCTTGGAGTGAAAAAAAATTATTAGTGTAGGAAAACAACACAGAATCTTTACCAGAGAACAAAATAGCAAAATTCCAGGCAAGAAAAAATCCTTTTTATCATTGTAAACTGAGGCATGATCTCTAAATCATGTCTACTTTTTTGATCACAGTAATTAAAACTTTGACCCAAAATTCTCATCTCATATGTATCAAAGTACGTGTATTTTTTTACTTGTCAGCTGACTTCCTGATATACACCAGAGTAACTGAAGTCAGAATCTCCACACCTTGTTCCAATGTTATTTCCCCATTATGTTAATCTAGTTTTATTGCTGAATCTGCTAGTTGGTTGCTGTTATTTTTACTGAGGTCATATGTCCTGTTTACTGCTCATGAAATCAAATGGCTCTGTAGCTTCTGACTAAACAGGAATATCAGCTACTATCATTTCTTCATGCTGAACTGCTCAGGAAAAAAAAAAAAAAAACATTTCAAAATGGCAGTTGTGAAGGTGTTAGTTTATTTTTTCTGGCACATTCCTTGCTTGGATTTTTCTAACCTGTTTTTCTTAGCAACAATAAATTACTCTTTTTTTAAAATGAAACACTGTCTATTCCACAAGCCTTTTTCTATTAATTGCTATTCTTTCTTGACCAGTTGGTGAAATATTCACTAATCAGAATTTGAGCTCCTTTGAATATCATTATTATTCATTTGTGGAAATATATCATCATGCTTAAAGTATACACTGTGTGGGGCTTAATTTTCTTAGAATGATTGGATAGAGTAGAACCAAACATTTCATCATTAACATTCACCACCAGAGCTCTGGGAAGATATGCTGCAAAGAAAACAGAAACATGAAGACAGTACACAAAGACAGAGTTGTGAAGGAGGAGAAAGATTGTTTAATTTCTTTAGTTATCATATAGCATATTCCTTTTTCAGTGCACCCTAACTAAAGCATGCTGGAAAAGACTATGTCACATAATCAGCTACAATTACGTCCGAAAAGGTTTGATCATTTTTCAGCAAAATACAGTAATGACCTTTCACATCTGTGTACACAAGTTCTGAGAACCAGGAATGTGAAAAGAAAAAAAATTATAAAGACAAACTACAGTACCAGCAACTGAGACTAGCTCCTTAGCTCATTCAAGAAAGCAAACCTCTGTTGTCTCCTGCCTCATACCCACTGAGAGGAATAATTGTAAATATAAATGAGGGATTAGCTGTAGTACCAGGATAGCTTGAAAGACAGGATAAAAAGAAAAACAAAATAAGGAAAGGAAGATCCAATTGGGGAAAAGGTCAGAAATCCAGAGTAAGGCAAACTTATGTTGTTTCTTTATTTTTAGTACATTTTTTCTACAGTATGGAATAATGTAGCCCCACACTGTTAAGAGACCAATAGAGGAATCTAAGAGTAAATAGATGGCATTTTATGTGTATAAAAGGAAAACACATCCTACAATGAAATACGATAATTAGCCAGATGAAAGCTGTCCATTAAATATTTAAATCATGGTAACGTGTCCTGTTCAGAACTGTCACATTGGCTATTGAGAACTGAACACCCAGTTTGGGGATGAGCATGGTCCAGTGGAGCTGGAGTCTTCTAAGGACCTTTGCAGCCAGGTTGAATGCAAAGTACTTGTATAGTTAATCAAAATGCTTGGTCTTCTCTCTCCATCCAGCTTCAGACCTTAGCTTTGAGGGAGCAGCAAGGGCTGGTTGATCCTCCAGGAAAGGGAGCTGGGGTCAGGGGGTATAACAAAGCAGGCAGGAACAGTGACCTGACCATAAGAGTGACAAGTCCAGGTCAGGATCAAAGCCAGAGACGGTGTCCAGGGTCAGAAACAGCCTGGTGATTGCCCAGCATCAGGTCTAGAGAGAGGAGGCACAAGCCCAAGGGCAGGTGTAGCTGCAGCACAGCTGTGATGTAGCCCGGGCAGGGGCTGGCAGTATGGCCACAGCTTAAAAGTAGTTCCCATGAGAAAGGTGGTGTAGGACTTCAGTTTAACTTGTTTGTAACAGCACTTACTGGCAACGAATCTGACCTTGGACTCCACCAGCTAAACTCCTTGACTCAGCCAACTAATCTCCTAGAAGGAAGATGCGCTCCAGTCCCTAACAATGCCCCATGGCAGTGCTCGAGTGCCCATGGCTAAGCTGTGCAGCCCTTTATGAAATCATTCATCCTTTCACAGAGGTTCTGAATCACAGTTGGCAATGCCATAGGGTTTGTGTATGCTACCCTGTCCACACCAGTCCACAAAACAGCTCTGAGGGAAGACAGACTAAGTAGAAATAAAGCTGATAGTACACTGGAATAATCAGAGTTCCTGCATGGCCACAGGACGTGGCAGCACCACATTAAGCTGAGCTAGATAGTTTATTTGCAAGTGGAAATCAACAGTTCTAGATGTTAAATTTTACATCTGTAGAGGATAGGTCCATCACACATGGTCATCTAGCCTGGGTGCACAATTCAGCAAAATTTCAATGGCATATCATGTTAAGATCTAGGTAGGTATTCACCAGCCCCCTCACAGTGCCGTGTTTCACACTAAACATGAACACTCCTACATGGGCATGTTACAACGTGCCCTAACATGTAAGAACTGGGAATCCAGCTTTCCAGCTTGAGTTAGAACATATACAAATCACCCCAGAGTTGTATCCTGACTCCAAAAGAAATCTCTCCCATCCCGAGCTTCAGTCATTGTTTGTCCTTCAGAGCCCAGCTCTGCCATAATTTCATCTATAATATATTACAATGAATAAAATATTAAATTATTTTTATAAGTTTAGCATACCTAGTTTTGAATTAGAAACTAGAGACTTTCTTCGGATTCACAAGATACTCTTGGTCATGACCACTACTGACATGAGATACTGTGGTTTCTTCAACTTGAATCTTCAGCTTTTGCCAGCTGCAAGTGTATCTTAGGAGAATTTATCAACTTACTGGGCCCCTACTACTCTGATATATGAAGAATAAAACCCTTTACTGCCAATACACAGAAATAACCTTACTAGCTGGCATCAGCATAGTTTTTCACAGTGGCTGGTAGGTGGTAAAGGCTGATACACTTTAAAATCTTTCCCAACTCATAATTTCTGTGCTTTATCAAATATTCACAAATAAAAATAATAATAATAATTAAAAAAAACAACAACAAAACCACAACAAAAAAAAACCACAACAAACAAACTCCAAAACCAAATAAATAAAAAACTTTAGAAAAGAAATAAGTTATTACTCAATTTTTTTATAGATGTTTTATAGATTTTTATAGATGATTGAATGTAAAAACACAGAAGATCAGCTAACAAATTTTCTTCTCCCCATTAGACAAGAATGGGACTTAATAATGAGATTCATAGGCTTGGTCACTTGGTCAAATGTCCAGGAGAAAAGTAGAAGGGCAGAACACTGCCAACATAAAAAAATTATACCTTGGATTAGAAAAAAACTGTGGGTTCAGGTTGTTTGGGTTTTTTTCTTCATCTCTCTCTTTCTCTGTTTGAGCGACTTTACAATAACATGCAATGCTCCAGAGAAAGATCTGCATGAGTGGGTTGGGGTATCCATTCTTTTTGTTTGTTTACTTGTTTCTTGTCTCAGAGCAGGGACTTGCTATGGCTGCTATGATGTGTGTGTGTGTGTGCATTTTGAACCAGTACTTGCCTGTAAACACATATTCAACAAGGTGAAACCTGATGAGTAAGACAAAGAAATGGAAAGAGATGATCATGAAATCCAAGGTGATTATAGCACATCCCAAGGTAATTTCAGTTTGTTTGTGATTTTTTTCTTGCTTATGTCAAAATTCTTTATTCAAGCACCTTGAACCTCTGACTCAGACAGACAATTAGAAACTCTTAACCTGTAGTCATTCTTAACTTTAGTATCAATGTTGGGGAGAGAAAATTTGCTCTAATTAAAATTGGACTGAGAAAAATAAAACAAAGAACTGTTCTTCAGAGCTTTCTAAGAAAATATATTGCATAATCTCACACAATAATAAAAACTGAGAAAGAGATAAAGGATTAGCAGGCTTCCTTTTGTATACTATTTGGTTTTGCCTTTTTCCCTCACTTTATAAATAAAAAAAAATTATTTTCTCCTACTTCTGCATGGGGGTCTGTGTCTGTCTCTCCAACTTTTAACTTACCAGCTAACATTCAATGAAATTCAAGAGGGATTTAAGTCTTAAGGGTAACTGTTAAGTTCCTGCAGTTAATATGAAAACAGGCAGCTGGAAAGAGTAGTCTAAAGCAAAGGTCCTGAGATAAGTGTAGCACTTATCAGATGTAAAAAATTTCAGATGTGAGAAAGCCAGTGACAAGACCTCAGTTGTTGGCAAAGCTTCAGGAGGAGACCATTTGTTAGTAGTAGGTGCCAGCAAACCCAGGAGAAACAGAGAAACTGGTCCTCTACTTACATGGCTCACTGCCTTATGTACTAGGATCTGGCCATCATGCCAGCCTCCTGAGTGCCTTGCCACATCGCTAAGCACAGCAATATTGAAAAAATTTCAACACTAATGAAGGCATAAACCAGGAAATAGAAGCCTTTGGCAGCACTAATAAAGTTCAAATCCAGTGTCCTGCTGGCTATCTCTGCTGTAGAGAGTCTCACTGTGCAATACCCGGAAATCCCAGCTAAGGGCATACTAAAGGGTTAAAACCACTTTATGACAATTTAAGATACTCCTCCTTTTCATAAAAACTTTATTTTGAAGGATAACAACTCCATAATTGAATTACTGCCACATTGTCAGCTTTTCTGATTTTAATACAGCTCTTATATTTTTTGTTGCAAAAGCTATTAAATACAAGCAATTGCACAACAAAATTAACTCAGTTGTAATTTAAAATAATAAAGTAAGTGTTTAACTTTTGAAGCCTGGAGAAAAGTTTGAAAATGGTACCTGAATTGAAAAAAAAATTGAAAGTATATGCAGATACAGAGACAGAAACTAAAATAAATAAAATTATATGAAATTGTTATATAGATACACAGTTATACCAATTAAAAATATACAGTTATCCATTAAATTCACATTACATTATATCAATGTAGTATCGTTATATTCTGGGGGCTGCCTGATGATTTAGTATTGACAATATTTTTATCAATACAAACAACATTTCCTTTGCTAAAATGCAGCAGCTGGTTTAGATTGACCTCCCTTTATTGATTTACATCTAACAAGGATCCAGCCCAGTATTTCAAAATGTTTGCTTCTAACTTAAGGCACTTTTAGTAATATAAATTGATTACTCATAACTATACAACCAATTGACTCATTCTGTAGTTTATATTAATCCACTATTTGTAGCCTGCCAATGAAGTTCATAAAGATCCTTCTCATAGTCCATTAATATTGACTCTCAGATTTAATGAGTTCATTACAATAACCATTACTGTATTATTAAAATGCAGAAGGAAATGTAAGACTGTTTCATGCAAATAAAGAATGATATAATTAATCAAACGATATTTTTTATTAGCATTATCATCATTATCCAGCATTTAATAACCCTATTTTATGTTTCAGGATAGCTTTGTGTTAGGCACTATACAAACCTAAGGAGTATATGAGCAAGGTATAAGCAAGCAACAGAACATGGGTTAGGCAGAAGAATTTAAGAATACACTGAGACATAACAGATGAGTGAGGCATGGGGAAGGGGAGGTTTTCGTTGAGTATGTAGGAAACATTTCCTTCCAGCACACTCTTGTAAATTTCTCCTATAGTGGTTGTTTTAAAAGTTTACACTTTCTCAGTTCCTTGAAAGTAAAAATGGAAATGTTCAAGTAGAAGTCTTGGTTTGGTATGTTCAGATATTCAGTCAGTGTTTTTCTGCTCTGGCGCCAAAACACATACTGACACTGAAGAGTCATACAGCATCGAAACTGTGGAGTAGAGGGATTTCAGACCTCTGCCCTCTCAGCTTTCCACTTTGGCTAGCTCTGTGTGGCTGGCTTGGGTCCTGTTCTCTCCCAGTTCTTGGGCACTGCATCCAGATTTCTGGAATCTAGTTTCTGCAGCTACATCTGTACTCCAGCATCAAACATGCCTGAGAGACATTCTCTGACCCTGAGGCCAGCTGGCGAGGGGCAGCCTGCAGCCACTCTGTTTTCTCCAGATCATAGTGACTGTGCTGCAAATAAGGAATGGCCCCACCTCCACGTTAAGTCATCAACTATTCTTAGAAAGTGTTTGGGAGGTTATTTGGCACAGGCAATGACTGTGTCAGGGACAATTGTAATGATTTAGCAAAACAAATGCTGAGCTTCCAACACTCTGGAAAATTCCCAGGCAGTGTTTGCTTTATCATTGCATATGCACTCCGTAAGGATCAGGCACATGAACCACAGCTTTCAAGTCCCCCTTACCCTTAAGTACTTACATCTATAGTTGGGTCAAGCCCTCAGATTTCTGAATTTACCACACATTTGTTATTCTTCTCTTGCATTTCATCTGGAGCAGTCAAACCATTCTTAATTAATAACCTAATATATAAGGTATTTACATAGCTTACCAAGGAAGGGCCTGGTTGTGCAGTTACAATTGTAATAGGGTATCCTGTAGAAAAGTACCTTTGCCACCAGCTAAATTGAGTACCACTTAATGGAATTGCATTTCCCTATGCCAAGAATGGATTTAGTTAATAGTCTGTGAAGAACCACTGTCCTCTGAGACAAAGGAAGGCATCTCTCAGGTTCACCAGGAGCTGTGCTAAGCCCTTCTTGCCTGGGAATCATTAAATGCTTACCTCCAGGAACAGAGGCACTTGTAAATGCACGGGAATTTTTTTTACTTGAGAGCCCGAAACACAGTCTGTGCTGTCACTTAGTTTTTCTTCTTGTACAGGTAAAACTGAGCAGCAAAGATCAGTTTGATGTTGATAACTGTGACTTGGAAATAGGGACTACAGGAACCATTTTCACAAGACTTATGGCAGAAATCTGTCACATTGCCCTCTGCAAGAGATGAGTGGAAATGAAATGCATTGTATTTTTACTGATGTCATAGGGCAATGACGGTTTGTCTCAAGATCTGCCTCACGGAGTATCAAAGATATCAAAAGCTTTCTACAGCATTTACATGTTTGCTCAGACGCTCAATAGTTTGTCATGGACAGTTAACTTTTTCAAAGGCACACATACATAACAACAGTAATACGTGTTTATATTCTAATGGTGCAGGTGGATGTCACAGCCCCAGCTGTGCTAAGAGGTCTAAAACTGGCAAAGGAAACAGTATAAAGTTAATTGCAATCTACTTTCTTTCCTCTGCTTCAGGTGAAACCCACTGCAGTAAGATTTATGCAGTTTCCCACTGACAGCTACATAGGTGAACTCCTGTACCCCTGCACAGAGCAAGAACTGTAGCCACTGTCACTTTACCTTCAGTGTCAAGCTGTTTCTTTTGATGTGTTTCTGGCCTTTTTAGGCAGATTCTTGTAGAAGCAATATCCATGCTGTGAACATTGGAACTGCTTTGCGACTTCTGAATCTGAGCATAATCTATAGCCATTCCCCAAAATCATATGTGGGACATAAGATCCACAAATATAGCTTCTCTCCCCATTCCATGATTTCTTTAATAAAGCAACCTTAGTTTGCAGCCCCTTTGGGAGCCCCAGTTTTGCTTTTACCACACACTGGTATAGATGGCCCCTGGGTGCACGTCCGCATGCTTAAATGCAATCACAAGGAAGTCACAGAAACTTTGCCAAATACCTCCTGCTTTTACAGTGTTGCATCCACCAGAAAGGAGGGCTTGGTGGAACAATAATACACCCAGTTTGTTCAAAGGCTAACATGTAACTCAATGTTTTTTACATTATTTGATGCAAAACTAGATTGATGGTTGTACAACGTTCAACAAGGCTAAGGAGAACTATCATTGTGCCACTTCATCCCTTTGATAAAAAATTGAGCAACTTATACAGTGATATAGTGACTCCAAGAAAGTTTTTTTCCCTTTAAGTATGGTACCACGAAATCGTTCCTGCACTTAGGGTACAACAACTTCATGTAAAGCTACAGTTTTAGGGAAGAGTGGATGGAAACCTGCCTGGCTGAAAAGGACCTGGGGTTATTGGTTGACAGACAGCTGAACACGAGCCAGCAGTGTGACCAGGTGGCCAGGAGGGCCAACAGAATCCTGGCTTGTATCAGAAATAGTGTGGCCAGCAGGACCAGGGCAGCGATCATCTCCCTGGACTCGGCACTGGTGAGGCCACATCTCAAATACTGTGTTCAGTTTTGGGCCCCTCACTGCAAGAAAGGCACTGAGGTGCTGGACTGTGTCCAGAGACGGGCAACGGAGCTGGTGAGGGGTCTGGAGCACAAATAAGTCTTATGAGGAGCGGCTGAGGGAAATGAGGTTATTTAGTCTGGACAAAAGGAGGCTCAGGGGAGACCTTATTGCTGTCAACAACTACCTGAAAGGAGGGTGTAGGCAGGTGGGGGTTGTTTTTTTTCTCCCAAGTAACAAGTGATAAGACAAAAGGAAATGGCCTCAAGTTGTGCCAGGGGAGGTTTCAATTGGATATTAGGAAAAATTCCTTCATCGACAGGGTTGTCAAGCATTGGAACAGGCTGCCCAGGGAAGTGGCTGAGTCACCCATTCCTGGAGGTATTTGAAAGACATGTAGATGTGGCACTTACGGACGTGGTTTAGTGGTGGACTTGCCAGTGTTAGGTCAACAGCTGGACTCAATGATATTAAAGGTCTTTTCCAACCTAAATGATTCTATGACTCTGTGATACCTAGTTGCCATAAGCTAAACTGGCAAACCAATCTGAAATGTGTTAGCTGATCTGCCTTTGTGAATTTATCTGTGCCTTCACAAAACAGTTTTCAAACTTGTGAGTAATAGAATGACTGGATATTGCTAAAAGTTTTTTAGCAATATGTGATGGATCTAAGACAAGACCAGGGAAATTTTTCACAAACATATAAAATAGTCTGACCCATATCATCATTCTCCCTGGGGTAGCTACAAGTTCCTCAAAGGGAAAATGAAATCAGCTTGAGGATAGACATATTTGAATTGAGTAGCAAAAGTAAAATATACCGGTAATCTTGACATTATTTACTGTCCAGTATTTGAGTAAAGATAGGAACTTTTACTCAGTCTCAGTATGTTCTAAACTGCTATTTAGAATTCTCTGCCTCTAAATTAATGTTAGGTACCATATTACTAGTATTGAAGAAGACAAAAATAGCACTTTTAAAATATTGCTGCTGTCGATTTCCATATTGTACCAAAGGCACAAACACTGACAAGGTGAATTACTTTGCATACTTCTTTTTCTTTTTCCCGTTAGTTATTTTTGTTGATCCATATCTGAAAAAAAGAGGTAGTAATGATGTTTGCACAGTATAACACTTTCACAGTAAGACAGGAGGAAAAAAGCAAGAATTATTCTGTATCATAATAAAATGATTGTAGGTTGTGATTAGATGTCTCCTTTCATCCAGGAAGCTCAAAATACACCACAAACATTCACTGATCTGGAACTGATGCATAACTTATTAAAGTCTATAAGAATAGTTCAAACAATTCAGTGCATTTTGAATCAGGATCTTAACAGAGAAATCTGAATTAGCGTAATTTATTTCAGAGTCAATGGTTTAATGCTCTTAGGTAGGTGTACATAAGCACATCTGTTACTTGCCTAATAGTTTGGCATGTTTCTGTAAGTGACAAAATTGTGTTAAACTATGGTAATAAAATGTTAGACTACTATATAAACTTGTTTAAATGTATTTGCAGAGGAGAGTCTGACTGGCTTGACTAAATTGTTTTTAAGATTGTATTGATACTCTGGTTGCAACTTTTCTTGTATGCACCAATCACATAACAAACAGTATTTTCAATGGCATAATAAATACTTTTCTAAAACTATTATCACAATTATATTCCAGTATATATAATAATGTTGGATTCACATATGCATTGTTAATCTCCCATTTGTTTTTACTGGCAGTATGCTCTTTTCAATGTAAAAGCCTTTCTTACTTCACCCACTCTAAGTCATTATTTAATAAGTGAGATGAACTGTATTCACTAGTTAAAGAAAAACAATAAATTAATAATATATTTCCTGATTAAAGACTGGGATTCCCCAGAAATGGTCAGGCTAGCTTTTTTAATAATGTGGCCTAAAGGTCACTTTTCCAGCTTTGATACTCCTAGTTCTGAGAAAACTCAGTCTTTTTATTTTTCACCTAAAAATAAACTGTTGCAGTGACATCTGCCATCCTTTTACGCTTTCCACATTACACAGATATGAAAGGTCTGAAAAATAGAATGGAATTCTTTATTTACAGTTAAGAAGATACTCACTGCTAGTGATCAATAGGGTTATATCTAGAGATTCAAGCAGCTCAGTTAGAACCATAACAGGCAGAGTTTATTACTAGTAAATCAATATGATGTCTCTTAGCCATGCATCTCTTTCAAGAATCTGTATAGTATAATGATTATCATTATAAAATAAAGTCCAGTCTCTCTTTTGCTATCTTCTGGTTTTGATCTTGTAAAACTGGGAATTGATTTTCCTAAAAATCAATATTATGTTTCCACCATGTGGCAGATACACCACTTAGCAACACCTCCAGGTGCCAGGCCTTTAGTTGGGTTGGGAATGAATACATGCTGGGGGAGAAATTGCTCAGAAATTTCAAGATCAACATCTCCAGGCTAAAGAGCTATTTATTTTCTATGCCATGGGTCCAACACAGCAGCCTTCCCTAAGTAAACCTGATGTGCATTTCCCATTGATTTTTCTGTTTTCCTCAGCAGATTTAACCATTACCAAGAGATACTTTTCATTCGTATGCTGGATTTCCACAGATGGGAATAAATCCTTCTCATCTCACATGAGAGAAAGTCAAGGGAAGCAGAAAACCAGCTCCTGCCCTAAAGAAAAGTTGAAGGTTCATCTACTTTGGTATCGACAGTCATACAAAATATCAGACATCTATGCTTTCAGCAACCCTTGTCACAACTTTATTCATTTAGACAGACTTGCTACAAGGAGAGATGTAAAGAATCACTTACTTTTGTACAGGTATTAAAGGGCTATAAGCCTTGTTTTGATAGATTAAGACTGATAACAAATCTGATTGTCTTTAGGCTATGCTGTGCCTCTGAGATCTCACCAGTATCTGAATCTGTCATAAAGCATGTTTAACAAAAAGAAAAAGCATTGTCTGTTTGGACAACTTGCTTCATTAAGATACTGTTACTGACTTCTAATAGTGATAGGAGATTTTATCATTGTTATCTTAATTTTTCCTCTTACAAGCCAAGATACCAGTTCTTTCATGACACCACCTTTATGAAGATAATTTTAAACAAACCACGCACCAACTGTTTATATCTCCTAGAGAGAGCCCTTCCAACTGTTCATGTCTTCAGGCAAGTCCCAACAGGGAAGCTTAATTGTATTCCCAGTAGTTGTTTTCTGAGCATGATTGGTGAAGTTTATTCTCAGAGTCTAGAGAAAGGATCAAGAGTATTCCTATATCTGAATTACACAGGGAGTTTTCAACACATCTGGAAATTGCATTTTTTCCCCCCTTTCTTTCCCTCTTTGTTTTGGGTTGGGTTTTTTTCCACAACATTTTTTTCAAGAAAAGCTTCACATTTCTGATGAAATGACAGGAAATATAAAATAATAAAAATCATGTTTATAGGATTTAAGTATCAAGGCATTACTGTCATATAGAGAATGAAATCAAAACAGCACAGTGTCTTCCCAGCTTTGCCACTAACAGTTCGCCTGTGGTAACAGATTTTCCTGTGGTTCCCAGCTGCCTTGCAAATAGCCAACAAGCATTGCTTCTGCTACATACTTATTTAGCAGATATGAAAGGCTGTCTTGTCACACTGAAACATTTGAATTGTTTCAACCTCACTCTTCAAGCAGCATTGTATATCGCTTTATGATTCTACATGTTTGGGTTGCTATGGAAAGAATGAACTATCCCAATAAATCTCTCTTTATGGGCAGTAAATTCAAACATGATCAAGTTTCTGAGGATGCAAAAGCTTCATTGGCAAAGATCTCATTCTCCATGCTTTTGGCCATTATGTCATGCCCCATTACCATCTTCACTGCACAGCTTTATAGTTAGCAGTAAGCTTAATTCAGGATCACATAGCTTGCAAAGATCTCGTCAGGAAACAATTGTTTAGACGTAGGCCTGTAGTTACTGTACTCCGTGTTTTAAAATTTTTGTCTTTTGGTAAGTTATTTCCTTCCTTCAGTATCCAATGAATTTGAAAATTTTGAAACACTATTACAATGCATTTTTTTCAATATGTCTTTTTACAGAAGTTATTTCAAATGTTCTTTGATAATGTAACAAATCATACATTAAGTTGAGTTGTCATATAGTCAGATATTTATCATACTTATTGCTCAATAAGAGTGCTTTCACCCAGTTTCTAAAGTGTATATTTTAAACTAATGTTCCAAATTTAACAAATCACAGAATAAATCTGGGCCTCACAACTTCATCATTGCCATAAACAGTACACAAATTATTCCAGGTACATGCACACTATCTGTTTCTCAAACAGGAAAAAAAAAAAGAAGAAAAATCTTCTAATACCTGATATCATCTTTATTTATAGGAAACCAACATGTGGCAATCGTAACACAGGAGATTAACTGTTCTTCACCACCCAAACATTTTGCATCTGAATTTTAAACCACTGTCCCTCCGCATGGGGTTAGCTGTATTCTCACTTTAGAAGATCAACGCATAAGGTTGCTGGGAAGATCATGGAGATGAGTGTTTCATTAATCGGTTTGAGTAACATAATTCCTTGCACATAAAATTACCTCATTCTAACTCACTATTAAATGTTTATATTTTAGACCTGTCTGTATTTGCAAAAGTTAAATCTGATATTTTAGATTTATTACTTCGTCCATTGCAGATCATGCATCTCAAGTAAAGGCAATGCATTTCAAAAGTTACCAAGTTCAAAGACAAGACAGATACAGGTAAATTTCCTGAAGAAGAGAGAATGTGAGAGAATATGATTTACGTTTTTGTTTGTATGGTGGGTATTTTTCCATTTCCATTTGCTAAATGGAAATTGCTCATATGGTTAGTTTCAATCAGTTTTGAACTCTGATTTTCTCTCAATTAAAAATGAGATTGTTTCTGCATCTTTTCTTGTGATTTCTTAGTCATTTATCTCAGCAATCTAATGGTTGAATAAGTTAAATGTGAATTTCAAATGCAGAGTGCCTCAGATAATTCTTTTGTATGCTTCTAATAGCCTAGCAGCTGTGCTAAAAACCTTTCTAATTTATAAAATGCTTGTATATATTTTCTTCCCACTATACAGTGATCATAAGCATAACAAGCTTGCTTTTTTTCTCTCTTTTTTTTCTTTTTTTCTTTTTTTTTTTTTTCCTAGAGATTCTGAACCAAAATAGCTAAATGTTGATACCTTGCTGTTGTGGTTTAACTCCATCTGGCAACTAAGCCCCACACAGCCTCTCACTCACTCCCCTGCAGCGCAATGGGAGAGAGAATTGGAAGAATAAAAGTAAAAAACCTCATGGGTTGAGATAAAGGCAGTTTAAAAGGTAAAGAAAAAGTCATTGATGCAAGCAAAGCAAAACAGGGAATTCATTCACCACTTCCCATCGTCAGGCAGGTGTTAAACCATCTCCATGAAAACAATTGGGTAGACAAACACCAATAACTCCAGGTTCCCCACCTTCCTTCTTCCCCCAGCTTTATATACTGAGCATGATGTTCTATGGTATATCCTTGTGGCTAGTTCGAGCCAGCTGTCCTGGCCCTGCTCCCTCCCGGCTCCTTGTGCCCCTGCCCACCGGCAGAGCACGGGAACTGAAGAGCCCTTGCCTTAGGGTAAGCACTGCTCAGCAACAGCTGAAACATCCCTGTGTTATCAACGTTATTCTCATACTAAATCCAAAACACAGCACTGTACCAGCTACTAAGAAGAAAATTAAAGATTCAAGCCAAAGCCAGGACACTTCCAGTCATGATGTTTTAACAAATTTTGCATGCTCTCTGAAGCTGAATATAATACTTCAACTTTGGCATTTTCACAAGCATATGAAACTCACCAAATCTCAACAGAAAATTGGTGAGGACGTAATAATAGACATGGTGTAAGTATAGAAGCACACTTGACAGACACTAATTCATTTCAGAATGTTAGGAAATAATATTTTGAACAAACCTCATAAGTTGTTGTCTATTTTATATATATGAGAATAACATGTCTACAGTGAAACTGTGTGAAATGTGTGGGTGAGAGACCATTTGAAGATCAAAAAGTCAAAAACATTTTTCCAAAGTTAAAAAAAAAGCCCTTAAAAGGAAATTTTTTGTTTTATTCTATATTTTTGTTAGCTGTAGCGAAAAATCACTGTTGTGATATACAGTAAAACTTAATCAGTTTTTTTTTTTCCCCCTTCCATTCCACTTACTAAATAATATTATCTCTCCATCAAATAAAACACTGTGCAGAACTTTATAGGATTTGGCACAAAATATTTTCTCTGTAGAATACTACAGGAAGGCTCTAATAACCTATGAAAATGTGTCGTTACCAATTCAATTTGATAGTTCTTTATAAGTCATTTCTATCAAGACCTTTCAGATCCATTTAGAATTCTATAATGACTTTACTCTTATCATTCAATATGTACGTCTTCTGATAACAGAAAAGAGAATTTTGTAACAATTTCTTAATATAAATCACAGTCCTGGTTCATCACAAAATAGAAAGGACTAAGCAGTGGTGGTGACTGTTCAACAAATAGAATAAAGCAAACGTCTCCAAGATCCATCTAGTGACATGAGCACTTAGTTGGAAGGATTGAACAAAGACGTATAAGAATAGATGCCCAGAAAACACTTTGGATTCATAGCACTGACTTCTGCAGTATCTGTGTGTATTTTAGAGAACTACCTATCCAATGAGGTTGATAATGGCCTGGTAGGATTCCAGTGAATGCCAGGGCACAGAGGGAAGTAAGACCTAAGAATGTGATTCACAAGAGCTAACATACTGCCAGGGAAACCTAAGTTAAATAGTGAAAACACAGAGGACAAAAACATGGAGATGATTCCAGCTTTCTCTATATTATAAATATTCTAGTCAGGTACTGTAGAAAAATGCCTCTTTTCTTGTGGGATTGACACCCCCAAGAACTTTCTCCCTCTGAGGCTTGGTGTTTAGTCCTTAGAAAGAAAACTAATAGGCAAAACTTTCCTTCCAAATAGGAGTAGAATGAGGTGCTGCCTCCATCTTTCTGTGCAACATCTCAGCACAGTGTGCTCTCCACTCATCCTGGACATGGGAAAAAGAGCTACCCATCCCATGTCTGTCCAAGAAAATTTGACCACACAGCTCTCATGTTCCAGAAGAATTTCCCAGTCCTTTCACTGTGAATTAATGAGAGATGGAAGGAAGCAAATTACATATGTCTCTCTTTTTTAGGCTGTTCTATCTAGAAGACATGTCAGTAAATATTCTTTGATATAGACAAAAATAAGAACTGATGAATACAACTCTGTGAACTCAGACAGTGATGGCAAACCTTTTTGGAATTGAGTGCCAGGTATATTTTAAAAGAGAATCTTGTTGATGCCAGACCAAATGTCTGCTGAAATTAAATTTGGCAGTCTGAATTTAATGTAAGGAATTCACTTCAAAGAAGTCTGAAACAAAGAAACCCCCTCCTTTCCAATGAATCCCATGTTGCTTGACTGAAGACTTACTTTTCTCTTTGTAAATAGAAGTTCATGGCAACATACACAATTTATTACACTTGCTGATCAGTTGAGGAACTGAAATTTGCTACACATTTTATTTTTTTTCATCCTAACATTTTCTCTTTTTCCTTCTTAGTAAAGAAATACTTTTTTTTTTGTTTCTTCTATATTATACCCATTTTTATTATTAGCATTCTATTTTGGCATGAAAGTGGAAGAGTTAATAAATCATTAACAGAAGCACTGGAGCTCCAGGAAGGGAAATAAACTAAAAATTGCATTTAGGTTTGGGTTGTTGTTGGGGGGGGGGGGGGGTGTGTCTGTGTGTCTGTGTGTCTGTCTGTGTCTGTCTGTGTGAGCGTGTGTGCCACAAAGGGTCATTATGATTATTTATGTTGACTGTCTATGTAGGCCAGTGGATGTCAAGCAACAATTCACATTATGACTTAATTGCCTCAAAACATTTGAATGTTTTGGGTTTTTTTTTTTTACACTTAGGAAAGCAAAGAACTCTTCTGATGTCATCTTTAGCTGTTAACATCCCTCAATTTTTGGACCATTCACAAGTAAGGAAGTTCATAAAACATACTTTGAGAAATATACCTCAGACTAAGGCTCCACCTCATACCTTTTGACTCATTATTGTTCAGTTTTCATATTCCTTTTGAAGAAAGCCATAGCGTCCAATGCATGGATAGATGACAATATTGTAATGACACCACTTGAAAGAAGTAGGATGTAAGAGAGTCTAAAGGCTCACAGATGTAAATTATTCAAGAATAAGGTGAAACAAGAAAAGATGAGAGGAATTCACTTTCTTTAAAATTCTAAGTGTTTCAGCACACCAGCCCTGGGCAATTCTTTCAAAGCTAGATAGAAAGAGGAGATTGGTTTTGCAAAAGAAGACCCAAGGACAAACTTCAAGTGTGAATCTGTCAGAAAGTGACTAGAAGGGGCTGCTCAAGTCACTGCCTGAAGATTTCTGACACTATGAAACCACCAAATCACATCATTAAATGCATTAGTGGACTAAGGTCAATCTTAAACTAGCTAGAATTTCTTCCTGTGCAATATCTGATGGAAAACCAGGAATTATAATTTCCAGGTTAAATGTAATTAAGGCCTGGATATGTCTGTTAGCCAGTGTGTCAGTGTAGTTATAGTAGTCAATAGTTATTCTTCCTCCTCTATGTTAATCCCTCTCTTAGATGTATTTACCATCATTTCCATTTTGCTTGATTGCTTTTCCAGTTCTTCCCTAACAACATGACAAGCTTTCCTTTTCCATAATTATCATGGGTGTCTTTGTCTATGCTTATGGCCTTAAACTTTATACTATGACATGTCATCCTTTTATTGCTGTTGAGGTCACAACTCTGTTGAGTTGCCTAATTCTCCCTGTAGTGGATCTGCACTGACACTACCTTCCAGCTGTGTGTTTTTAACCCATATCAATACTATGCTTTCATTACAGCCAGGGTTATTCAGAAAAGTTAAACAATATCAGTTGTAAGATGGATCATAAAGAATCAACTAACATGCTCCCTCCATCTTAGTAGTTCACTTTTCACCATAAATGCCTACCATCTCCATTTAAAGTTACCAACCTACCTTACATTTCTTCTCCAGACCCTTATAAACTCCAGGGTAAGTGGGTTCTTCCCGTGTTATCATATCAGATGTTTCACTAAATCAAGGGAGGTTCTGGTCCATAAAATTATTAAACTTTTTTTAAAAAAAAAAAAAAGTTCAGATTGGTCCTGTGTAATCTCTAGTAGATAATATATCATGTTTTATCCTAATTTCTATCTACTTCTGCATGTTTATTTATACTTTTTGTCAAAATTCTGTCCAAATCAGTAGATAATTTTTTATAGGTAGCATTCTAAGACATAGTGCACTTTCCTTTTTCTGTCATACAGTGCCCCCTCTATTTTATCACCAAATTTACAACTCCGTGTATTACATCAGGATGTTGGGATGACCTCCAGTTTGAACACAAAGGATTCAAGTTTGGCTTCCACCTCGGGTCTTACAGTGCTCTTTTCGATATCCTTCAAACCGTTAGATAGGATGTCTTTGCTCCATTCTCAACATCATCAGCTTTACTGAAAATCAAGATGAAGCATTTATTGAGTTTTGACTCACTAACTTTAATTGTGGGCATATGCTTGTTCCACAGCAGCTCCACCACTCATTTCTGTGCTTTTTGATCATTTGTATGCCAAAAGGAATTTTTACTAAATTTGCCAGCTTATATTTCAAAATCAATGAAAAGACTCAGGCAACTGATTTTCATTTGTTTTAAAGAAGAACACATGCCACAACCCATTTGATAATTTTTAAAACCTCATTACTTTCTTTGTTGAGTTTGCCTGTTAGTTGCTAGGTCTTTATTTTGAGTGCCAAAGTGCTTTTAAATACAAGACTCTGCGTAATACAGCACATTTTCTTTTTTTTTTTTCCCTCTTTCTTTGTTTATTTTTGTTAGGTTTTTTGTTAGTTTATTTCCCTTATTAATAGTCTTGGAAAATTTACAGAATTCAAACATTTTTATCTAAGCCTTTCTCCTAATTTGATTATATGCTTTAAATTTATTTTGATTTCTACAAATTATAGTCCTTATATTCCTCATCCCATGTCTGTTTTCTCTCTGATTTTACCTGTTAGATGTAAAAGGTATTAATATAGAGAAATGAAAAAGAGAAGTTCCTAAATTCAGCACCTAACACCCAAATTTATTATTGCATTTGTTATTTATTATTTAACTACCTAAAGCTTGATAGGATGAATTCATTTAAGATATCTCAGATGCTTTTGGTTTTCTTTGGGTTTTTTGGGGTTGGGTTTGGTTTTTTTAACACATGCATGTATTTTTTATTAGCCTTGGATCTACTTATATACTAAGAGTCAAGATTTCTATTGATCAATTCTCAATTTCTAAAAGAAAAAAGCATCCTGAAATTCCATTTTCCTGAGTCTGCCTGGTATGACGGCAAACAGCCTTCTCAAAGTTCAAAACTATATATTTATTTAAAGAATTACCATTTCTGATCTGTGCACACTGTGGTTCTGCAACCATTTCAGTAACTTACTTGCACTATCAAACCTTCCCTCCCCCGCCCCCTACCCTGATCAAACCGTCATTTATGTTCCAGAGACTATTTGACTATATGCAATAATCTCTAGGAGAGGATGCAGTCCCAGTCTGAAGTGGGGTTCCATGGGGTGTAACCATATGGCCTGTCACATGTTGCAAGAACACACTGGCTGATGCTAATGATCATGCCCTTAACTTTCTTTGGATATCTTCAGTTATTACAATAGCTGAAAATCAGAATTTCCAGGCTGTGACAGTAGAATTGTGTTTCTCTCCCTCTCTCTCTTTTTTGTTTGTTTGTTGTTTTGTTTTTTTTTTAATGAAAGAAAGCATCTGTCACCATTCAACTTCTGTTCTTCAGAAACTTCATTGCTGGAGAAAATGTAGCACAATCAAAATATGGTGTAACTCCACTCTGCAGTGTTTCATCAGGAATACAGATTTGTAACTTTCAAAAACTGCTTATACTTTACTTTGTTTTACCTTAATCTTAGAATTGTAAACAATACATTAGTGAAGGATCTTCATGGTTTTAACTATGAAATTACAAGTAACTCTTAAAAATATGGTGATGTGTTGTGCACCTTGCTGACAATGGTGAGGGAACTCACAAAGAACAGTTTCATGTGCATGTTACTCGTAATATTGGTCTTTGTGTGAAGCATTTAATCATCAAACACCATTAGAGCAGCATTAATGGCTCTTATCTTCCTCCAGTTTATTTGAGAAACAAATAAATGCATGACCCCTCAGCATACCCATATTAAAACAATCTACTTATATTTCTCCTGCCCCTGTTATGCCTGAATAGTCGAACAGAGTCTATTCACTTCAATCTTTTCAAATTCAACTTTAGTGAAAACCCCCTACAAGTCTCACTTTACCAGCCATCTGATGGGTTTATCACCCTCCTATACCGTTTTCCCAAGAGTAATCTTTGCATCACATAAAGTGTTTTATGGTGTTACTTATTACAGCATTTTAGAAATAATATATACTTTATCCATTTATAATAGTTGTATAATATGTAATGGTAAATATCTTTATTATTATTATATAGGGATACAATTTTTATCTAACATCATCAGTACCCGAGTTTTGGAAAAATGGGCTTTAAAAGGATGAAGTTAGAAAGCAGAAAAAACGAGAGGGAGAGAGTGGTAGCAACTAAGAGCTATGCCAAAGAATCCCACTCACTGTTCAGTGCTCTTAAATTTAAAATTAGAAGTGTTTCACTGCACCTGAATTACTTTGGCTCAGATAAGTAATTCCAATAGATCGGCTTTAGTGATAATCTTCTAACTTTAAATTTAGACTCACTGAAATGTCTGGTTCCTTCAGAACATAATTTTCCAGGCTGAAGAAGTTGTCCTGTGGAGCTGCAGCTAGCATTATGGGGAGAGACAGATTAGTGGTATTATACAGTATATACGGTTACTCAAACCTTGAGTCATTTTTCAAGATTTTGAAATGTTTATATACAAAGTTTCATTTTAGGGAATGTGTCATATCACAGTTATTAATGGGAAGAGTGACTGAAAGTTCAAAAAGCTTTACACAAGCAAAGAGGTAATGGAGGCAGGCAAATACAAAATTGCAAGTGAATAGAGGCTAGCAAACAAACTCGTGATCAAGGCTAAGGAAGAACCACAAAGCAGGAAACCTCATATAATGAAATAAATTTTACAAGATATTTAAACTTCTACCTACCTCAGATAAGAGTTAGAAATATGATATGAAATACTGGAAAGGTATCACATATTATGCTTTACAGGCACATCATAAGCTTCGGGGTTATAGATAAAAGATGCTGAGTTCTGTCAAAAGTTGAGTCCCTTTTAACCGTTTGAAAAGAATCTGATTAATTCTAAGATTTTCAAAAGCAACTAAGGGACTTAAAGGCCTAAGGGTGAATTTGCTTCACCTAACTTTGACTTAAATCTCATTCTAGGTAGACTTTAGGGTTGGTAATCTCCTTAACTAAGTTAGCTGTGTGAAACATGCAGCCTAGTCTACACGAGTCATTTAACTTCTGTCCATAGCCAATGCAGACAGACCCATTCCTCCAGAACTTTTACATATGTTACTTCTTATTTTATGATAATGTGAGTCATACTGTTCCTCTGTGAATCATCCATGCCTTTCTCAGTGATAATATTTTATAACCTTTCTACAAAAGTATAAATATTTGCATAAGGTACAGTGCAGAAGAAACCCAGGGATTTGTAAGTCCATATCCAACTCAATAGATACCCTTGCCAGTCCTCTCATCACCAGAAAGGACTTGATATTTGTGTTTTATAAATTTATATCCTTGTTTACAAAGCATTCTTTTTAATCTCAACACTGCCTTCTATCTAGAAAAAAGTGCAAAATTTCGTACTTCAAGGCTCCTCCTCTTAGAACCACCCTCTTCCTTAGAGATGGCAAATGAAATGTCAGTTCAATAAATAGAGTGTCTAGTTGTATTTGTCTTATGTATCACTTCCACACCAGTTGTCTGTCAGTTTTGCATAAGCTGAAGTCTTAGTTAATGTAAAACCAGAATATATTTCCACATATTTTCTCAAGGGTCATGGAATGTCAAAAAGTATTAGCACACTTAGTTGGTGTCTTAAGACACCCAGAATGCTACAGTACCATTGGGTGAAAAAGAAGAAAAGCAGTTTATGTAACAAATCATGAAGATACAAAACAAAACAACACAAAACAACAACAAAAAAGAAAGACAAGAAGAAAATGATGGAAGAAGAAGAAAGACAGATTATTACAAATGCACTAAGTTCTGTGGGAGAAGCTGTACTTCAACCAATAGCAAAAAAAAACCCCAAACACCAGTTTTCATTTCTTTTCAGACAACTAATGCAGCCCTCTGTGTTGTAACACTTATAGAGGGGGCAAAATGAGACATCTTTAAAGGTAAGTGCAGGGGCTATAATGATCTTAGTCTGAGAACACATTCACAATCAACATGCAAGGCAGCTTTAAGTGAACTAAGTTAGAGTTTCCCAGGCTGATAGGTGTGTGCCCATTACCGTACACAAGAGGTACTCAGGGCTGGGTGAGAGTACTAAAGATAGAATGAGAGTGGGAAAGACAGTATGCCTCTGCTTGCAGGCAGTTACAGAAGTGGGGCATGAACAGTTGAATGTATTTGGGTTGGAGAGTAGAGAAAACCAGCATCATTTTCAATAAGTCTCATGGAAAATTAGAACCCTTTAAGAAAGAGTAGGTCAAGCCTCTCATGCCTACATTAGACCCAAATCACTAGACTTCTGTGAATTTTTTTTCTTAGTTGTCTTAGTGTTTGGTTTTGTTTGTTTGTTTAATTAGCATTTAAGTGTTTTTATAAAATGAGCTGAGAATAACAGTCTATGCTGAGCTTACTGTGAGAAAAAAAAGTGTTGATTCAACCCACACACCAGAAATAGTAGAACAGAAGTCAGGCACTGGCGGGAAAAAAAAAAAGGAAAATAAATAAATGAAATAAATAAATAAATAAAAAAAAAAAGAGGTAAAAATAAAGGAACCACATGGAAAGATTCAGGCAATTGTATATAAACAACAAGTTGAAAGAAAGCGCAAAATGGAAAATCACAAAACCTCTCAGTGGAAGGCTGCATTGTATGCAAGTTCTATTGTATGTATTGTATCTTAGTTCCATTGTATCTTCTCAGATTCAACCTTGCAGATTAACCTGAAAAGGTTCTGCAATATTTCTGGGCTTCTGTAATTTCTTAACAGTCCAGCTGTTGGTGCCAGCCAAAATCGGGACATGAAAAGATGCATTTGAAAGAAAATTAATAGCCTAATTACAGATGGAGAAGGTGAAATCAAAGAAATGGGACTTAACTCATTTAAGTTTACTTTGAGGATTTAGTCTGCTACATATTTTACTGAAAGGTATTGCATTTTATTGAAAGTATTGTGTGTTTTATTAAAAGTCGCTGGAGGGGGAAGGGATGACTAGATAATCTCCAGAGGTCTTTTCCAGCCTCAACCATTGTATGATTTTGTGATTCTTTGAAGATGATTTGACTATCAATAGACAATTTATGGTCCTATGACTTTTTAGGCTATTTTGATAAGCCACTGTACTCAGTTCCAAATTGCTTTTCTATTGTTCATGTGATTTACAGAATGAGAAGGACTAAATGGGTTATTATTAAATCATGATAGCTCATGACCCAGAATGAATGATAGATGACAAAATATTAAAACATTATTTTATACCTGCAGCTAAAAGGTAACTTAATTATTTTTTTATAGTTCATCAATTAAGCTACTGATTAGAGTGTTACCTTTAGAAGTATTCTGCAACTGTTTGCTGTGACTGGCTGTATTTCCGGAAGTCAGTGGCCTTGCTTCAAGAAGACTTCCAAAGAAACATGCAGCCATTTTCCAGGTAAATAACTGATTAGATAGCATATTTCTGTCACTGATTAAACCTTGTCTTCAATATGCACTTTTATGTTTACTTTACTTCTTTTACTTGCATGCCAATGTCTATAAAACAAACATAATGGAAAATACACAAATTGCTACAAATTATATGCCTTCGACTACTCTTTCTAAGCAATTCCCGAGAACCAGGTACAGTTATGTCATAGTTTGTTCCAAAGGTCTTCAGAGACACCTGAAGGCTTCAAGAAATCAAGGGTGCACAGACATAAACAGAGGGTTTGTGTTCCAGGTACCCAGACAGTATTTTGGATGAAACTGAATGCCCCAGTTCTATTGCCCATCCTATCCCTTCTTTATTTCCACTTTCATGCCATTTTTACTTTAGTATGTGAAACAGCATAACAATATATCACACCCTAACAGATAAAAAGTACTCCTTCTCTCCAAGCAGCTCTATAAAACTAAATGACCCTGCTGAGCTGTGTCCACTCCTTTGCATAACATTTAGCTGTAAAGCCAAAACAGAATTGAAAAGCGAGACTTGCTTTTAAGATTTATAATGGTAACAAGCTCCTCTGGAGCAGCAGTTACAGAAGTTAGGAAAATATGTCATAGATATCAGTAACTGTCAATGACTTCATCTTCAACCTATTAGCTAGTAAATTTGTAATAGTAATAACAGTTTTGTCAGAACCTATACTTAATTATACATATAAACCCCAGTTCAGTTCTCTTAAATTAAAATATATGTCATGCTGATCAGAAATATATAATGTTCTTGGTAAGGATTCTTAGACTGAATCTGTTCAGCACCTTTCTTTGTGAGCTTCTTTTCAGCAATATAGTATGATTTTATGGTATTCTAGTATTCAATAAGGACTGACTTTGCTTTTGTAATTTAAACCAGTCTAAGACAGACTTGACATTGCTAGTTAAAAGAAAACTGGCATTTCTTCATTAATCAAATAATGATGGATGGAAATACACTGAATGATCATTATTTCATCAAGAGCAAAGGCATGTCCTAATGGACATGAAATTACCATGGTGGTCAATGACTGATTTTAGTGTCATTGCAGTCTTATAATTAAACCTCCAAATTGAGAATTAAGACATATTTCCAAGCTCTTAATTAACCCTGTGATGGAAGCTGTAATGATTTGAGGTTTTATCTGTGCATAACTTATGCATTGTGCATAACAGCAGTGATTCTTTCTTTGTAATTGTCAGGCAACATACTCTATTTTTAAAGTATTACTTACCTGGTTTTCTGTTGTCTTTTCTTACGCACCTACATTTGATATCTGTGTTCAACCTTGATGATCTTCCATCCTTACAGAAACTCCACTGGACAAAGCTGTAGCTTATCCTAATGAGCAAAGAGATTTTATAGGTCTACCCTAGGGAAGATCAGCTAGTTGAAATCTTGATCACCTGATGAGGCAAAAAGTCTCCTTCTCTTGCAGTCACCATGACTTGTGCACTCCAAGTGGCACCATGCCATTGCTGTCCTCCTCATTGCATAATACTTCAACAGAAAAATACAAGAACACCCACTCCCAAAATTTCCCATATAGGAGATGTGAATTCCAGCACACACACTCTGAATCAGGTCTGGAACCATGTCCTCCCACTTATAGGGGAAAAGCTTTAACCACTAAAATATTCTGTGAAATGTAGGGCCTGAAATGCCATCTTCTTTCTTTTTTAAGAATTAATCCTGCTTCATTTGACACCAACAGTGGACTAGAACCCAAATGGATATATACTCCTAGCATTGCTCCTTGCTTCTGATATCACCTAAGTTTTATGGACTCGATAGCCATCTGAAGGTCTTCAGAAATATATATAATCAAATACATATATTTGTAGAGGAATGAAGGCAGTGGGTTGATTAGCATTGATAACATGCAGCTGTGGCCTTGCCTCAGAGGCAGTGGGTGGATTGACATGGGTGATGTGCAGCTGTGGCTCGTTCCTGCTAAGTGGATAAATAGCTCTGAGGATTCTGGGGGAGGTGGTTGGATGGAGGAGCAGCAGCAGTGGAGTGTGACCTCTGGAGGAAGGTGATATAGCACAGACAGTAGAATCTGACCAATGGTAAAGCCTCATTGCAGCCTACTGGTTTCAATATGCTGCAACAATTGGTGCCCCATGTGAGGCTGACTGAGTTGGACTCTGGCTACAACAACTGGTGCTCAGTGTAGCTGAGACAAGTGGGAGAACCTACAACCCATAAAAGATGCTGTGAGAGGTGAGCTGTTGCAACTAATTGATATGGGTTTATTGCAATATTTGTTATCCATCTTAACTCAAATTGCAACTTTTGGTACCCAATGTAGATGGGGACTAATTGATATGGGTACAGAAGAAGAAAATTCTACTTTAACAATGCTTATAGATGTATTTGTAAAAAAGTGTATAACAATAAAAAGTGTAAAAAAAAAAAAACCAACAAAAAACAGTATAACAAGAAGGTAATAAGAGCTTTGCTAGGATGGTGTAAAGTAAATGATGTGCTAGTTAAGCTGAAAAATGTCTCCAGTGTTCAGATGTGGAAAAATGCTGGAAAATTTCTTTTTGAGGCTGTCTTGAGGGGTGATAAAAATGCAACAGCATCACTAACAACATGGAGATTAGTCTTAGACTTACTAGAACAATTAAATGTGGACAGGGAGACAAATTCTATATTTGCAATGCTTATGGATATATTTGAAAAAAAGAGGTGTAAAATATGACAAAATGGCAATAAGAATTCTGTGAGTGTGGTGTAAAAAGTATGATTTGCCAGTTACAGTGAAAAAGGTTTTCAGCATTCAGACATGGCAAAGTGTTTGAAAAGTATTTTTTGAGGCTGCCTCGAGGGGCAACAAAATTGCTACAGCTTCGTTAACAACATGGAGATTGATCATAGATTCGCTAGAACAATCAGATGTGGACAGAGAAATAAATCCCTATATTAATGATGCTAATAGACATATTTGAAAATAAAGTATGATGAGATAGCAATAAGAACTCTGCTAGGGTGGTGTAAAAGGAATAATTTGCCTGTTACAGTAAAAAATGTCTCTAGCATTCAGATATGGCAAAATGCTGGATTGTTACTTTTGGGGGCCTCCACGAGAGGGGACAAAATTGCTAAAACGTCATTGACAACCTAGAGATTGGTCTTAGATTTACTAGAACAATCAGAAGCAAACAAGGAGACGAAGGCTGCAGTTGGAATAGCCACATCCCCAGTTGCAGAGATGATGCCCAATAAGGTACCTTTGGCACCATCAGATTCTCTGCCATCACCTGATTCACAGAGTCAAGGCTGGCAGGAGGAGTAGAGCGGCATTGCGTCAAGTGGGCAGAGTCAGTTCCCTTTGGGGTGGCAGGGAGATCCAGTCATTGTCCTATTGCCTGCCTATGATCCTGAGCCATCTGTGATAGATTTATTGGAGGAGACCTCTGGTCATGTTCAACAACCAGTCCAAATTACTGTATTGGGACCAGATCCTGCCAAATTCTGGAAAAATGTGGGAGCAAACACTTGCGGAAGGGGATATTGGTGCTGTAACCACCATGGGGGGCAGGGTGTTAGCCTGCCCAGTGCTTCGAAAGAACGGTAATGCTCCCTCCAAGTGGGAACCTTTCAAGTGGGAAGTGATAAAAGAGTTAAGATCAACCTGTATACAGTATGGAATAGGCTCACCCTATGCTCAATTATTGTTACATAGTATTTTCACAGCAGAGCTTACTGCTCATGATTGCTGTTCAGTTGCGTAAATTATATTGACCCCTATGCAAATATTGTTTGAGTCAAATTGGAGGCGCTTAGCAAATGAGCAATCATTGATGAATTTAGAATACCCCCAGGATGATGCATGTTTTGGGGCAGGGATTCCACAATTGATGGGGGAAGCTGCAGTTAACTCTCCTCAGTTACAAGCTCACTTACATCCTTTAGTCCTGCAGTAGGGAAAACTTAGCTCTCCAAGCTTTGTTGCAAGTTCCGGATCATGGCACTCCACAACAGTCATGGACCACAATAAAACAAGATCCAAATGAGGGATACTTGTCATTCCTGGATAGGCTGAGAGATGCCTTGGATAAGCAAATACAGAATGGAGCAGCTGAGGAAGCATTGTTACTTCAATTAGCTAAGGACAACACGAATGAGGGTTGTAGAAAGGTGATTGCAGGCATGGCACATCATAATCCCACTTTAATAGAATTAATGAATGTATGTGGGAAGGTAGGAAGTGCTGCCTTCCAAATGGAGTGTCTGGCAAAGACCTTTGCTGATGTATTCAGGGTCATCTGCCATTGTTACACATGTGGGCAAGAAAGTCACCAAAAGAAGGTCTACCTAAAGAGATCGAGGCTGGGAAGAGCTGATGGCTCTGGTTTGGTATGCCATTGATGTAACAAACCAGGACATTTTGCAAAATACTGTAGATCTAAATTTAACACTCAAGGACAATTACTTGTAGGTGGCAACAGAAAGCAGGGAAAGGGGGGGAGGAACGTGGGGAGGAACCATGTGATGATACAAATGAATCCTCCACAACAATTCCACGCTTACACAGCCAACTCACAGCCTGAACTTCAGGGAGTGTCAGATCGGATGTTACCACAGCAGCTGCCATCGCAATAGAGGATGATAAAGTACATAAGGTCCCACTGAATGCTGTGGGACCCATCGGCAATCAAATGAGTGTGCTGTTGCTTGGATGTTCTAGTGTAACATTACAAGGTTTGTTTGTCTTACCAGGAAGTCATTGATGCTGATTATATGGGTCAGATCCAAGTGATGGTGTGGAAACACACCCCCACCCCACCCCCAGTTCCTGAAGGTAGCTGGATTGCACAAATAATTCCTTTCTGGGTGCAAGTCAATCATGCCCATGTGCCCACGACAAAGTCCCAGGGCAAAGAAGGGTTTTGTTCAACAGGAACACCACAGACTTTCTGGACTCAGAGTGTACAAAATGCTTGACCAACTCTAACCTGTAAAATCACCTTTGCCAAAGGGACTCCTTTCGCAATACACGTGACTGGAATGATTGACATGGGAGCAGATGTAACTACTATATCTGTGCACATCTGGCCTTGCTCTTGGCCTGCCTATTTGGCAGGTTCCATATTGGCAGGAGTGGGTGGTGTGACACGGTGTCCAAAGTCAGTATACAGTGCAAGTTTGAAACCCTGAGGGCCAGACAGCAACATTCCATCCCTATGTGCTTGATGTCCCTATGAATTTGTGGGGACAGGACGTTTTGGGACAGTGGGGAGTTATTATTGGTACCCAGAAGGATTTTTAATAGGAGCCACTGTGATGGAGGGCATACAAAGACCTACTCTGCTTTTGACTTGGAAGACAGATACCCCTGTTTGGGTGGAACAATGGCCCCTTCCTGAGGAAAAATGTGTAGCCCTCTGATAATTAGTCAAAGAACAATTAGCACAAGGGCATTGCTCTAGGACACCTAGAACCTCCCCACAGTCCTTGGAATACCCCTGTGTCTGTGATAAAAAAGAAATCAGGCAAATGGAGTTTGTTACAAGATATAAGGAAAGTAAACAATGTAATGGAGAGAACAGGAGCCCTGCAATTGGGTATGCCTTCCCCAACAACAATCCTGTGAAACTGGGACATTTTGGTAATTGATTTAAAAGATTGTTTTTTCAGTATTCATTTACATGAAGCTCATAAATGTAAATTTGCTTTTTCAATACCTAGCAGAAACAACATGACTCCTTGTAAGCAATACCAATGGATGGTGTTGCCACAGGGTATGAAAAACAGTCCTACTATATGTCAATGGTATGTAGCAAAGGCATTGTCACCTGTACAGGAAAAATTTCCACAAGTATATTGTTAACATTATATGAATGATATTCTTGTATCAGCTGCAAATAAGGCTGGACTTCAGCAAGTGTATCCAGCTTTGCAGCAGTTGTTGGCCAGCTTTGGGCTATGTATAGCACCAGAAAAGATTCAACAACAAGCCCTGTGGAAATACTTGGGAGTTAAAGTGCTAGATCAAATGCTTGAGCTGCAGTCTATCCAGCTCTGAGTAAATGTCAGAACCCTAAATGATTTGCAAAAATTATTAGGGAACATAAATTGGGTAAGGCCATACTTGGGCCTTACAACAGAACAATTGAAACCACCCTTTGATCTATTGAAGGGTGACACTGATTTAATGTCTCCCTAAAGAGGGTGGCCAATGGTCTGCAACAAAAAAGGGTACACCGTGTAGACTTAAAAACGCCAGTAAGTTTATATATTGTCATTGCTAACTATCATCCCATGGGATTGTTGGGCCAATGGAATGAGTGCTGGCAAGATCCACTACATGTCTTAGAGTGGTTATTTTTATCTGTACAACCACAGAAGACAGTAAGCACTCAGATTGAATTAGCATCAAAAATCATCACCAAAGGGCGTACACAGTGTGCTCAGCTCACAGGCCAAGATCCCAGTTACTTGATAATTCCCATTGAACGTGATTATGTAATGTGGTGTTTGGCAAACAGTTTACCATTTCATTTGGCTCTGGAAGGATTCAAGGGACAAATATCCTATAATTTATTACTGGGAAGATGATTAGAAACTTATTCGGACATACAAATACTTCAAAAGCCACTGGTAGCAGATAGCCCAGTGCAAGGCCCTACGGTCTTTACAGATGGTTCTGGAAAAGCAGTGGTTACTTGGTATGATGGGAAGCAATGGCAATAATTGATACACTTGACACAGGGATCACCCCAATTGGTTGAACTTAGCGCTGTCATTGTTGCTTTTAAATCTTTTTCTCAATGCGCTGTAAACGTGTTACAGACTCTACTTATGCTGCAGATGTTGTGTGACACATTGACCATGCCCTGCTTAAGGAGGTAAATTCAGAATGACTATTTTTTTTATTAAAAATATTATGGGTAATAGTCAACATACACATTACATCCTACACGTCTGCAGTCACACTGGATTGCCAGGATTAATCTGTGAAGGAAATGCCCATGCTGATGCTCTTGCAGCTCCCTCTTGGACTCCTCCAGTGCCAGATCTGATATGATAGGCCCTTGTGTCTCATCAATTTTTTCACCAGGGGGCTTGGGCACTGGTCCATCAATTTAAAATATCTTTTGCGGATGCAAAGTCCATCATCGCCGCTTGTTCAGAGTGTCAGTGATTGGGTCCCGGACTAAAGTTTCCATGAGGGATCAATGCACATGGATATCAGTCCTTGGATCTGTGGCAAACGAATGTCACACATGTGCCTTCTTTCAATTGTTTACAGTATGTTCATGTCTCCGTTGATACCTTCTCAAAAGTTGTATAGGCATCAACCCATACTGGGGAGAAGGCTCTTGATGTCATTTCACATCTTTGAAAGGCTTGGGCTGCTCTGGGGGTTCCGAAACATCTCAAGACAGACAATGGACCAGCATATTCATCTGCATGCATGGCCAAGTTCCTTGCCTCTTGGGGGGTGGAACATGTTACTGGCATCCTGCATTCCCCAGCTGGCCAAGCCATTGTGGAACGTGCTCATCATACTTTAAAGCTACTTCCTGAAAAACAAAAAGGGGGAATGGGTTCTGAGACTCTGCATGCTCGTCTATGGAAAGCTGTGTATACATAGAATTATTTGACTGTGCTGGCTGGGAAAGAATGTCCTGTGATTATCTCACATTTCTTGTCTTTGCAGGGAGGAGATCCTCCTATCTGAGCAAAGGTTTTAGTATGAGATCTACAAATGGGAAACTGGACAGGCCTGTGGGATTTAATTACCTGGGGACGAGGGTATGCTTGTGTCTCCACAGATGCAGGGCCGTGGTGGCTTCCAGCTAGGTGTGTTAAGCCTGTTTTAGATCCTAGAATTGACAAGAGGACATCAGACACCAGCTGTGCCACAGAACCCTTGAGAGGGGAGTCAGAATATCATGGTGACCCTGATGCAGAGGCGTAGCTTTGTGCCGCCTTAACTCAACCCAAACAGCCTTTCCACATATCCTGCCAAGGGCCCTACAATAGATGATACACAGCCTTTTTGGTTAAAAACAAAAAAGGGGAATTGTAGAGGAATGAAGGCAGTGGGTTGATTAGCATTGATAACATGCAGCTGTGGCCTTGCCTCAGAGGCAGTGGGTGGATTGACATGGGTGATGTGCAGCTGTGGCTCGTTCCTGCTAAGTGGATAAATAGCTCTGAGGATTCTGGGGGAGGGGGTTGGATGGAGGAGCAGCAGCAGTGGAGTGTGACCTCTGGAGGAAGGTGATACAGCACAGACAGTAGAATCTGACCAATGGTAAAGTCTCATTGCAGCCTACTGGTTTCAATATGCTGCAACATATATTAGCTTTAAGAGGATCACACAGAATGAGATGGGTAATAAATATATAGATACAACATTAAATTAGTGCCTCAGGCACTGTATCTCCAACAGCATCCTTTAGGTGAAATCTCACAATACAGTTGTAGAAATAGCACACATTGTCACTGAACTTACTAGATAGACACTTTGCAAAGCTTTCTGCATATACAGAGCCAAAAAGAAACACAGATAAAATCCACATCATTCCACTATTCTTATTTCTGCCAATGAACTTAAATAGAGAAATCAAATGCTGTTATGTAAAAGCTAGCTTACACTTGACAAATCAATAGTAGGAAAGTGAAAAGATAGAAGTGACATTAAATTCCACTAACATAACCTAATGACAATGTAAAGAACTCATTTGCTATATTTGAAACAGATTTGTAAATGATGTTGAAAATGCAACAGAGTTATCTAGTTCTTCTGTGGTGAAGAAATAGTCTTCTAAATTACCCCTAGAAACGATATTATATAAATACAAAGAAAGAAAAGGCTTTGTTATTTGTTTGGGATGCTGAAAAGGAATATTGATTAGTTAAAACAAGGATGAGGTCAGCAACAGAAGTACAATGTGGTGGGCGGGAGGAAAGGGAAGTAGATTTATGATGATGGAATCAAAGTCAATTACAATCTGAAGGTTAAAGAAAAGAAGTGCTAATGATGAGAAGTGATAGGATATGACAACATGATAAAGACCATCTGAAAACTTGAGGACATCTCTGATAGCTTTTTTTCTTAAAAGATTGCATACAATTAAAAATACCCTTTAGTCTACCTTTTCAACAATATAACCATGAGGTGTAATTGAACAAGCCTAAGTGTGACAGGTTCTGGCATATGCGGTATGTAGTAATAAAATCATAGTAAGAAAATAAAAACTATAGTTTAACAGCACCTAAACAGTTTGATTAGGAAAATAGATCTATACCAATAACTGCCAATTCATATTTTCTAAATAAACAAAATAATTACATAGGTTCCATAGTTATTGGTGAACACTGATATCACCTCTTGTGAGTTTAGAGTCTTGTAGTGTTATTGCTGGATTGTACAACAGATATAGAGAGCTTAGCTCAGTAGTTAAGTAAAAAAACAACCTGATGCACCTATTTGCAGTGAATGAACTGAAATACAACAGTGAAGGATAAAATAATCACTTTCTTCTGTGATATTAAAACCAAATACATTAATAATCAAAGTAATATATTCTTTCCATGATATCTTCCTTCATACTGCCTTAGTATATGCTAGAGAGCTCAGTATTCACAATATTGGTTGCACCTTTTATCTCTGCTACCCTAGTGTAGTTTATAGTCATCTATCACTGACCATTTCATCCCAGAATAAAAGGATTGCAATTTACTGGATATTTGTACTGTGAATTTGTTCAGCTGTCTTCCACCTAGTCATAGGCTATAAAGAACTAGAGTTGGACTAATGACTACTGTGCAGTGAATGCAGTTCAAACCAGTTTTGGTGTACATGAAGATTGAACTGGCAAAGAAGGCACAAGGAGCTTGGGTTTCCAAAGGAAATATTTTCAACAGTCATGCAGTTTTGGAATGATGGACAAACATAAGAAAACCTGGCATCTGAGGCTTGCTGGGAATGATTGCTTCCATGCAAGTAACGTGATCTGCTGGAGGACCTGGTGGTGCTTTCTGTTAAAGAGGACCTATGCAGATGACTAAGCACTGCTGTCAAGAAAAGGGTGTCTATAATTTGTGTACAGTAGCAGAAGAGTATATTGAGCTAAGCTTGTCAAAGCAACAGGCTTTAAAGTGTGTAAAGAAATTTGAGTTCTGTTGCTATACTGTCTTTGGGAAAAAAAAAAAAAAGTTATCTAAATATGTGGGGTGGGAGGGAATAAGGCATTTTTGTTCCAAACTAACACAAAAAGATTGCAGGATACCCTGTCATGGTTTAAGACCAAATTACTAATGTTGAGATTTAATGGACTTGGATATCAAAAGAGTTTAACCACAAATACATGCACCGTTTTAAGTGTTACACAACATCCCTATTTTGCAGCCAGGGGGACAGCAAGGTCTGGGAGGAAGGTGGGTGGGTCAATTCAGCAGTCCCAGCTAGGCAGTGCATGGTCCTGGGCTGAGGGCATGAGATCCTCTGGAAGTCATTTTGATCCTCTCTCTTCCAGTCTCTTTGGATCTCCCTCAGTGTCCTCTCTCAGGTATTCCTGGAGTTTCTTGTATATTTATGCAATTTCTCCCATCTACCCCTGAAGTCTTGCTGTCTGCATGTCTCTGAAAGCATCTTTCAGAGCACCTACTTGTATGTCTTCCCAAAAGCCTCTTCCCGAGTGTGCTGCTAGGAGCATCTGCCCCCTGGGTCTGCTCCAAAAACCTCTCACCTGTGTGTCCTCCCAAGAACTTCTCTCCTACGTATCTTCCCACCAGCTTCTCACTTTAAGATTCCTCCAAGAATTTTTCTCCATGTGTCTCTGCCCACATGTCTCCCCAATGTCTATTGCTCCTAGTAGCTGCTGCTCTTGTGTAAACGTGCGAGCTGGAGCTCTGTGGGCTCCTCTGCCTGGCTGCAGAACAAGCCTTCTCCACATATGCCACACCCACCCCTCAGCCCTGCCAACTCTTCCCAGTACAGACCTAGGTGATAAAGCCACAAAACACCTCACAGCGGTGGAAGCTGCTAGCACAAAAGAGCAAAGTGGTGCGGCATGGCTGACCATAACCTTGAGCCACAGTGCAGCACCAGCCGGGCAAGCAAGGCAGTGCTATACACAAGTGATCTCAGCTCCCAGAGCTAAATGAAGCTGTACAGATCTCACAAGGGGTGGCAGGGTGCCTGTACAGTGCAGGGGCTTACTGTTGTCGTGTTGTGTCATTTTGGCCTGCAACATATACTGTTACTCTGCATTAACTGATGTAGCTCTTGGAAACACAAACTCGTTATACCTCCACTCTGCTGGCTGACTCTTCACGTGCACCAAAACTGGTTTCAGCTGCATTCATTGCATATTAGCCATTAGCTGTGTGTATTACTAACACTGAATAGTGTCTATTTTGGAACAAATCCATAAAATCAATTTAGCCTGTTTTCTGCATGTAATATCTGTAAAGCAGGCTGGCAATATTTAAATGGAATTTGATTTCTGTTGTTATGATTATTATTTTTAGATAGATTCTTTTACTGCACAGATCAGTATTCATGTTTAAAATTCATTCCCTAGCATAGGTCAGATAAAATTGCACATCATTGTTCGTGTTTGGATGAGCATGGAAGCAATTCTGTAAGAAATCCCTCTGTGTGCCAATCAGCTTGTGAAAATACTTGTGACTTTGAAATTTGCTTGTGTGTGTGATTCCTGCCTGCTAAATTTGATTGCCTGAAGATATTCAAGTTAGTTAAGACATGCAGACATGGGTAAAGCAGAATCATCTACAAATATGAATATTCATGCAATCTGAGTCTTCTCCCCCTGTAATTACAATTTCCCCCAAAATGTTTATTACATTTCATGATCTTTTATGTATTTATTTATTTATTTATTAGAGAGGGAAGAAAAGCTGGATAGGCATCTTTTTTTCTCTCCTCGTAGTTCTATTCACTAATCAGATCCTTTACCACCACCCTCCTGAATACAAGTCTGACTTCAGTAGATGTTGGTTTCTCAGTAACTTTTGCAAATTAGCTTAATTAAATTTCTAAACATAGGCTATTTGGGTGGGATTCAATCTGAGATTAAGACATCTACATTTAGGGGGGTTGATTCTACTGCCTAAACACAGATGTCTATGCCATTTCAAACACCAGTCATATCCTGTCTAGCTTCAAATGGGTACTTCAGAAGGGCATGAATCTCCCATAGGTCCTGTGTCATATCTGTGAGCTCTGTGCAGATGTCCTGGATACTCTAGGGCTTCTGATACTGCAGTACAAACTTATATTCAGGCCACAGAAATGAGCCTTGTGTTAGAACACTAGACTTCAAATATTTTTAGTAGCACCTCGATTGAGATTCTGTTATCTAAACAGAGGCACCCAAAGCCAAATGAAATATCTTAGGATATTCAAAACATCTGCAGAGAGCTGACAGATAAGATACAGGACCTACAGAAGCTCTCCATATTACAGAGTGGCGTCTAAAGACTGGGACATACTGCAATGCCACTGAATCATGTTCCTTTGGCTCTAAGGAAATTTTTGAAACCTAACTCCCATTTAGAGATCTATGCAAAGGCAACTAAATTTGGTGACTGAATTAGAACTGAATGCTCCCCCTTTTTATCTGAAGTACTTGCATCAAATACGTCAAACCCAATTTTTCGTATTATTTCTGTTCTGTAAATGCCAAAAATATGTCTAGCCTGAACTTTTGAAATGTTTACACCACCTCACATCCACACAAAAGAAAAAAAAATGCCCTAAACCAATGCACGTTCCTGCTGAATCTAATCTTTCTTTGTGTGTGTGGAGTAAAGAGTTCATATTCTTGTATGGCATATCAGGATGTTAGCATGTACCTGTGTTCATATTCAGACAATCTCTCAGCAATATTCTACAATTTTTGCAGCCTATATGTTTTGATTTCCTTCATCAGCACTCTGAATTTTCTTCCTTCTGGCCAGTCCATCATCAGTTCCAGGATTCCTGGGCAGTCAGGGCTACCCATTCAAGCCCATTGCATGATCAGTGTGACTGTATGTAGCATCAGTTCCATGATGCATAGAGTGGACCCTCCTTTGGCATATTCAGCCTATCAAGGGCAATCAGGGTACAAGAGAAGCTGTCCTTCACTACCAACTACTTTTGAAGTGGCTCAGATCCCTTCATATGCTGCTAATGTTTCCTTTTCAGTTGGAATGTAGTCCTGCACCACCACCCTTGGACACATACTACCAAAGCAGTAATCCTTGGGACAAAGCACCATTCCCATCTGCAGAGCTGCTTATAATGATAAATACAAAACAAGAACTTGCAATCATAGTTTGCCTTCAGATCAGCTTCTATTAGTCTAGGTAATACCCACTGATGGCCAAAACCTGAATAGTTTAAGACCTCTTTCAAGCCATTCTACAACTCTATATTACTGTGTCTTTTTTTTTTTTTAAATGTTCTATATAATTTATACATTTTCTTTAATATATTTAAAACATCATCTGCAAAAATGTAGAGTCTTAGCTCCCTTCCCTCCCCTTAAGCCAATTAAATGCAGTGCTAGGAGTTCTTGTTTTGTGGGTTTGCAATGTAGAAAGTAGTCATTCTGCATTTCTTTGAGCACAGTTCCAGCAATTTCACTTTATTTCACAAGGCCAGTGTTAGACTGACTTTTCAGCTCCAGTGTTAGAAAGAAGAAAGAACAACAAAAGCCATATCCCACTCCCTTGCCATCTGCAACACGCAAACCTGCAATCTGCAATGCAGCAAAGAAAGTATACAAAGACAGTCCTGGACCACGGCTGTATGAGAGAATGAAACATTTGCATTCTAATTTGCTGTCTCCATTACTTGAAAGACAACTTACCCAGAATACTGTCTTTGTCATTCTACTAAAACGAAGCCAGTGATGGGCTTTCCTAGGAGAAAAGACTTCTGGACTTAGAACTTCAGCTTGTGTGACAGGCAATACACATTTTTTAGGCCTTCTGGGCATCTTCAGCATAGTCACAGCTGAAAGCCACTTTCAGCAGAGCCTTTGAGGGCTTTTGTACTCACAGCTCCTTGACATTGACCATGGATGCCATTATGTTTACTCTTCCATGGTCTGTAGGCTTTAGATCTCAGAGCTCAGGCTTTGAGACCACATTTAGGTCTGCCACAAGGGAAGGTTGCCTTGCACAGGGAGCAGAAACATAAACCCCTGTCACATCTCACACTCATCAGATGGGCTGCTCAAGGGCTGAGCTGTGGTAGAGGCCTATTAGGCAGGCTGTCCCCGTGGAGCACCACCAGCCGGACAAACCTCCCTGTGGCTGACACCCCAAGTAGTACACTTGATAAGGTGATAAAGCCTGATATTTGGTGGAAAAGAGCCACTTTTAATGAAGCTTCTGGTTTAGGATATGCTCTACATTGACTAGAAGAAAAGAGCAAGTGATATGCTCAAATGTGGACATCTATACTGCAGATGTTAAAGTTAGGAGAGATGAATCCTAGCTAATATTGCTGCTTGCATGGATGGGGGTTCTGGAAAAATGAACTCAGATGTGCTCAAACTCACAAGATTTCGTTCTTCCCTTGTGTAAGTTTTACTTCTCTGTAAATGTTCCATATCAATTCTTTGAAATATTTAGACTTTGCTCCATACCATGAACATTTTGTATAAATAAATATATTTCCAATAAAGCAATATTCTGTCCTACTGCTTTCTGATACGCCACAATTAATATCCTCAAGAGAGTACAAACATTCTTCTATGCACTTTTAATACCTGTTTCCAAGCTATAGCTGCACCTAGCAATATGCAATAGCTATTCCAGAGAAATTAATGAATTCGTATTCATGGGATTACCAAGCAGCAATGGCACCACCTATTTCTTTATTTGCAAATCTATCAACATTTGAGAATATTTTTGTCTCTAAGAGGGAAAATAAAGACAATTGGAAACCTAGATCTTTTAAATTCATGCACTTAATTATTTCTCTGGAAATGTTTTTTCCTTGACAACTAGGCTGAGATTTAGACTCAGTCTTAGAGAAGGGGAGTTTTTAGGCTTTATTTAAAACAATTTCACAGAGAATAAAATGTGTAGTCCTATGCTTTTTATGGGACTTGCTGTTTCCCTGACAATAAAACTTGTATGACATTAATTCTTCCTCACGGTAAGGTTACTTTGATCACCCTCGCTGGGAGCTGTGTAACATGTATTAACATGTACTCTAGGTTTCTTTGGTAATGTAAGAAGTTTTAATGTAAATGACAGCCTCCTCTGTGGAAAAGCAATATAATCTGAGATAGGAAAGGTTTCATGATATAGAGTATTCAGGTTGGTCAAGTCTGTAAGTGACCTGGATTCTGTATGTCCAGTTGTCATACTGTAACTCCAATAGGCAACTAAGCATCACACAGCTCCTTGCCCACTCTCCCCTAGTGGGATAGTGGGGGGGGGAGAACTGGAAAGGTAAAAGTGAGAAAATTCATAAGTTGAGATAAAGACAGTTTGATAATTTAACACACACACACACAAAGGGGTGGGGTGAGGGTGGGGGGCTGCAGAGAAACAAACAACAGAAACCCAAGTTATGCTAAAGAACACAACTGCTCACCACCAACCGACTGATGCCCGCTCAGCCCCTGACCAACATCAGCCATGGACAGCCTCTCTCCAACCCCCAGTTATTTTGCTGAGTGTGATGTCATACGGTCTGGAATATTTCTTTGGTCAGTTGGGGATCACCTGTCCTATCTGTGTCACCTCCCAACTTGTGCATTCCCAGCCTAACCACTGGTGGGGCAGCGTGAGTAGCAGAAAAGGCCTTGACGCTGTCCAAGCACTGTTCAGCAATAAGTTAAAGCATCCTTGTGTTATCAACACTGTTTTAATCACAGATAGAAAACAGACCCATGCAAGCTACTGTGAAGAAATTCAACTCTGTGCTAGCCAAAACCAGTACAATCTCTACCTCTTACATCACACTATTTAAGTCATGTTCGTGTCCCACACTACACAATACACCCCTACTAACCACCACCTCTCATTCTGTCCTTTGATATATACACAGATATCACTCCCTTAGTCTACGGACCATTCCTGTAAAAAGTCCATAAAATGACCATAAAATATAGTATTCACAAAATGTCCATTGAGTTTGTTTAGTCCATGACTTTAGACTCCATCTGTTATGGAGGTCACACCAGACAGGAGAAGTGGTGTGTTGTGTGGTGTTACTGGGCACCCAAAGGCAGCTGAAGTTAGGTCACTGCCCCTCTTGCACTGTTTCATATCAGGATCATTCTCCATGGTCCAGGTGGTTCCTGCTATAGTACTTCCTATACCATGTAATTTAAATAATGGGTTACAACAACTTAAAGGTATATCCATTAAAATATCTGCCCCTGGATGCTTTGGACCAGGCCATAGTGTTTAACATTGCAATTAATTCCACCCCTTGCTTTTAGCTTGGTTAGCGACAAGAGTTTCCTGCTATAATACCTTTGACATATGGCAATCACAGCAGTGGTGACATACAATATCATATAACACTGGCATCATACAACAATGGCATCATACATCTTAGATCATGGGTTATTTTCACCTAACATTAAATGTCCCCGAGGTACACATTGGACTTCCCCATCCTTCCACATTACCCACCACGTAGACCCAGGTCCTGGTGCAAAAGCAATCCCGCATATGAGTTTGCCTTTTCCCAAGGAGGAAATAACCCAAACTGTCTTTCCTAGCCATTTCCTTATGTGTGCAGTGACAACCTTTGATAGTACATAGGGGTTCTGACCAGGCAGGGCCAGGTCAACCTGCAGATCATCTAGTGTCAACTAGCCAAATGGCTTCTGGTAAATTTGTATCCCAATGCCTGAATGTCCCAGCACCCATTGCTCTCAGTGTAGTTTTTAACAGTCCATTTTGCCATTCAGTTTTCACAAAGACTGGTGAACGATAGGGGATGTGGTAGAACACCCCTTGGCCCAGATATCTGTGAGGTTGTTTTGGAAATGAGTCTTGTTGTCTGATTCAATTCTTTTTGGGGTGCCGTGTCACCACAAAGCTTGCTTTTCAAGTCTTAGGATAGTATTTCAGACACTGGCATGGGTCACTGGGTATATTTCCAACCACCCAGTAGTTATTTCCACCACTGTAAGCACACGGTGCTTGCCATGGCAGGTTTGTGGAAGTGTGATATAATCAATCTGTCAGGCTTCCTGATATTGATATTTCAGCCATCATTCTCTACACCAAAGAGGTTTTCGCTGCTTGGTTGGTTTGATTATGGCATGTGTTTTCCATTCATGGATAACCTGTGCAATGATGTCAATGGTCAAGTCTACCCTTTGATCACAAGGCCATCTGCATGCTGCATCTATTCCTAGATGTCGTGACATGCCATGGACCCATCAATCTATAAATAGTTCATCTTTATGCTTCTAGTCCAGATGCACCTAAGCCAATTTAATTCTAGCAGCCTGAATCACCTACTTCTTGTTTCAATGTTCTTCAGTGGCATGACTCTTGTGTATGTGACCATCTATCACCTATTTTTACAACCAGGTTCTCTATTTGGGCAATGATATCTTCCCACAAAGCAGCAGCCCATATGGGTTTACTGTTGTACTGCCAGCTGGCCTGCTTCCATTGCTATAGCCAGCCTCACAGAACGTTTGCTGCCATACAGAAGTCAGTATAGAGACAGAGTACTGGCCATTTTTCTCATTCAGCAGCATATAAAGCCAGTTGGTTGGCTTTCACTTCCACAAACTGACTTGATTCACCTTTTCCTTTTAACAGTTTCTGTGATTTGTCCTGTAAGACTCCATACAGCAGCTTTCCACTGCCATTGTTTTATCACAAAACAACAGAACCCATCTTTAAACAGGGCATATTGCTTCTCATTTTCTGATAATGTATTATACAGTGGGGCCTCTTCTGCACAATTCACCTCCAAAACATATAGGGTCCAAAACATATAGGCTCCAAGGGTCAGTCACCCTGCCTTTAGTAGAAGTCATCCATCAAGACCACAACCACAAACATCTGTTTGGCATTTGTATCTTTGGTTCCATGGGCTCTATTGTAGTTTCTGCAGCCCAATCCTGGGGCTGCCAAACAGCACTGAAGGACAGCTAACATTTGGTTATTACTACTTAGCTGGAGGGAAAATTCAAGATTTCTTCCAGTTGGGATGACATTTTTTTATTGAAATACACCATATCTGCATTTATATGAGGATAATTTGAAGAGGAGAAAGGAGCTTAATTAATTGCCATACAACACAAGCAGAGATGGATAGTGCTATTGTCAAATCAGCTTCGAGCTTTGGGTTGTTATTGACCCAAAAACCTTGAGCATACATGCTATATGTATTTGTTTACACCCCAGTTCCAGTTTAGAATAAACCAAATTACTTTCTAAGAAGACAAAACCTAAGCACAGGGTAGGCATTTACTCACAGTTGCCCTCTCCAAGAAGTGTGCACACTAGTTAGTCTCTTGGATTTATTTGTTCTATCTTGAATCCAAGTAAAGGCATAGCAGAGGACAGCGTGCTATAAAATTAAGAATGGCAAGCACAATTCCAGAAACAGCAGTCAGAAAGAGATTAAATAAATTCTCTCTGTGCATTCCAGTGGCAAGCCTTTTCCATGAATAGCAGCAGTACATGCCTTTTCTTTCACAGTTCTGTTGTACTAGTGGAATGCATTGCATTTTTATTAACATTAAAATATTGGCCAAATCACTACAGACTTTCTGTCCCAATGTCTGCAGTAGTTGGAAAAGTTCATTACATACATCAGCTATGGTGGGTAGTCCAATACGGACACCAAAAAGGAGGGAGAGATCAGTCTGCAGACCTCTATATCTTTGACTAAAAACACTTCGCTTTTGATCAAAATCTCTAGTGTAAGATTATCTATTTTTTTCATGCAGGAGGATCATAAGATGGTCAAATGTGATTTCTGGGCAAGGCACACTTCCAGAATCCATCAATAGCTTTGCAGCCCACTCCATTTCTTGTTAGGCTGTTCAGTGAGTAGGCAATGAAAAATCTCCTCTGCAGAGATAGATGGATTCCACCAGTAGCCTGGAAAATGTGTTCTCTTCCCTCTGGGACTTACAGAAGATTAATGCCCTCCAAGGTTTGCCTAGCTTTAAATAACAATGAAAGAATAAGAATAACAGGTTCCCTGGTCTGATTTGCCCTAACTCACAAAATTAAACCCCCTAAAATATCTAAACAAATTAAATTTAAAATATTAACATAATTGTCTTAGCTTACATGTCCAGAAGGGGTATCTGAACATTCCATAATCCAAATTGTTTAAAGGTATTCTGTCATCATTAAAATACTGTATTTTCAGGGGAGAGGGAGGAAGGCTTAATTTTAATTTTCTTTTTGTCCTCCTATGGATAAAATATAGATCTGTCTTTAAAGTGCAAGAAAATTGCTGTTGGATCATACTAATACTACTTCTAGTTCAGTACTCTGTCTCAGACAATAGCAATGAGAGGCTGTTTAAAGACAGTATGTAAGCCTGCTCATTTTCTTCAGCCCATGCCTATAGTTCTCCTGTATCTACAAAGATTGTATTAGGGATGCTAGAGGAACAATCCCTCCCTACTCTTTTTAGCATCTGTTTAGGGATCTGCTATCCAGGAATTTGTTCAATCACTTCTTGAACTTGCTGATCCTGACTGCCATATAGGAGAAAGTTCCAGGAATTCACTGCCTTTCATGCAAAAGTGTTCCTTCTTCTATGTTTTTAACTGGTCTCCTATTATTTCCACTGAGCATCCTGCTTCCCATACTGTGGGGTTTGGGGCTTAACAGTTCTTCATTCACCTGATCACTTCCTTCCTTCCATTTTCTCTTCTAACTGGACATAAATTAATGTTTAACCATGTTCTACCTCTGACGGATTTAAGCTTCTGTATCTCTAAGCTAAATGACCTGAAATATCACAGTCCTTTACTCAGGAGCTGATTTCTCGAGCTCTGAATATTCATGTCAAGTGTCCTGGGAAAACAACACCATTTTTGAAGAGCAGAGCCTGAAAGTGGGTATAGTACTCCAGCAGAAACTTTCCTGAGTAAGGCAGAAGGATTACTTCACACATCTTGCAAGCTATACGTTTATTCACCCCTTACAGTGAAATACATGCTTTTTTTTAGAACATCATTATGCAAATAAGAAACCCACTCAGTCCTTCTATTTTGATGATAAAACACTAATAATTTTGCTCAAGATTTGGTTATTGGAAATACCTTCACTGTTTTATTGCTCTAGCATTTTTACTGATGACACATTTCTCTAAATGGTTTTTGAGAAAATCCTTTGTGTCAAAAGTCTTGAGATGTTTCTCCCTGAGATATTTCCCAAGGACCTGCTCCAGCACCTGCAGAAGTGTGTGCAGGTCTAATGATTACTTTTGGACCTTCCTATACTGGCAAGACTGGTTTCTGTAGCTATACAGACTGCCTTGATCCCTGGTGAAAATTCATGAAAAGTGTCCAAATTGAGTGTGTGGACTGGTTGTGAAGGCCTGTTCTTTGTCCAAAAGCTGTAAGATTTGTTTCTTCCTTTGACTTCTGTCAAGAATAAGTTGTGCACCTTGCTTCCTGATTCATTGTCCTGAAGAAGGGATTTCACTCTCATTTTTTTCCTCTCCTGATAGATAAACAAGAATCTATAACCAAAGATTTAAGACCAGATGCTTTAACTTGAAAGAATTCAAGTTTCCTTCAAGTCCAACCAGAGGAGTAGGCTACATATTGACAACTGTCTCACATGGTGGGTGAGCATGTGCTTCTTACCAAGCAGTATGAATCCACAGACTAAAGAAGCTTTCTCACCCCCCTTCCTCCCCCACCCCCAGCAGATCCATGCCTGAACAGAACACAGAATCACGTTCCCTTGTCCCTGCTACTCTGCAAAGTGAAGAAATGAGAGCACAAGGCATACCTTATTTCCATTACTTGGCCTGCACCCAGACACAGCGATGAGAGAATTTCTTGGTTGCTTGAACCAAGTGAAAAACACCAACCTGCCTTGCATCTACTCAGGGCTTTCTAGCTCTGATGAGCACAGATGCATTTTTTTTTTTCCTTCTTTAACAAGAATGTATCACCAGTACAGACAACATTTGTGCAGCTGGCATGCATATTTCTGTATCTGATGCCAACTTACCTCAATTAGCAGAACAGGCACATCATCATCCTACTTAAAACAAAGTCAGCCCAGATAAAAACATTTTAGAACAGTTGAATGTTTTAAAACACTGTCTAGAAAAGCCAAAAGGCTCTCTGGTGTTACAGGTGCACTTTCAGTCATATACTCAGATACCCTTGCATTCTTAAGGCAAAAGCACATGCTAAGGAACTTTTCTGAAAATATAATAAGCACAAAATAGCAGCGCACAGAATGTGCCAGTAGATAGACCAAGTCTTAATGCCTGATATTGAATAAAAGGCAATACATAGAGAAATGTAAAAAAAAAAAAAAAAAAAAAAAAAAAAAAAGTAATTGAAATAAGGGTGGCAGAGGGAAGTACTTTAACTCAGGAGAGCAGAGAGGCACCAGTAAAAGTGTGTGAGGGTCATGTCATGATCAAGGGACAATTGAGGAAAACAATCATTATAAATAGATATAATATAAATGGGACAATATTGCATTTGTCAAGGCTAGGGAAAATAATGTTATTCATACTGGAACAAGAGACAGCCTAGTGAGTTTTGTATTTTTAAAGAAATAGGAAAGCCTTGCAAGTTTTGAACCTAGTCTGGATCTCGGCATCTAAATTAGAAGTGGCCAGTTTGTTACTTATTAATGTTTCAGTAAGACTGACATGCTGTAAGTGCTGCTGGGAGAACATACTAAGACTTTTAGCTGTGGCTACAGACAGCTGAATATCCAGAGTGCTGGCAATGATAAGAGCATAGAAGAGTGGCAGAGGAGCAGAAGCAGGCATCAAGGAAAGTTGCTGAGGCAATTCTTGAAGCGTGTACCAGAGTAGGAAACATTTAACCATGTGTCTTCACTCACTGCCTTGGTTGTTTTCTCTTGCTTCATCTGAAATAAACCTGATGGCATGGACTAGTATATTCCATAGGCTGGGTCCAATCTTCAGCCTCTTAAGAGATCAAAATATTTTTTAAAATATCCCATCAAGCTGCCAGGTGGTCACACCATTTACATTTTGAATTACAACCTGAAAAGCCAAACTTCAGACTTTAGATGTCTGGTCCCTGTGTTCATTAATTCTCTGTATCTGGACACAGTAGGAACAAATCTGCACAATAGACATATTTGTATTTTGCATATAGTTTTCCTCTGAAAACATTTATTTAAGAATATATTATCTCAAAGGTGTTTTGAATGTATTACTTGCCATGTTATTTATATTATTTTTGCTCATCTTGATCTTAGCTGTAGATCATTAATCTAATGAGTACAAAGTTCTCTTCATAATAGTTTTTGTTATATATTATATATTATTTTTATTATAAAAACATAATAGTTTTTATTTTTAACTGTAAACACTGCGTAAAGTGTCTTCTGCATAACTCAGCTTAAAGGAATCCAAATTTATGTTAAAATCTATTTTAGATATGCTGTGTAATATTTACCAGTGACTTTTGGTGACTTAGTTGACTTCTAATAAATACCTGGTCTATATATTTATGTGCCCAGTAAAGCAGAATTTTTTTCTCAGATTTTTTTTTTTTTTTTTGCATTAGTGCCTATCAGTCAGAAGTCAAGTTTAAAATTAGAAAAACATAACAATAAGATTGAATGCTAATATGAGATAAATTTCTCACACTCTTTGTTCATTCCATATCGTGATATACAGCACTCTAAATTCTACTTGTGTTTGTTTTGGCACTTTTAATCTCATTGACTTTTTTTAATGCTGTCATGAACATTTTACCAGCCCCTCCTGTACTTTTTTTTATAAGCATACAGCAAATGTGTATCTGAAATATCTGTCAAGTGACTGGCATAAGCTTCTGTCTACAGTTATTGAAAGGTTACATTATGTTCTTAAGATTCTGTGTATTGACTCTGTTTATACATCAGCATCCCAATTATTGTTGTTATTATTTTGTCTGGAAAACAAAGAAGGGTATATCTGGAGGCTGAAATCAAACCTCTTGCTGATTTTCTGAAATGAAATTTGTTGACTACTTCCCTTCAGAAATGTATACTGTCATATGCAATATTCATAATATGGATAGATACTTCATATGAGAATAATTTAATTGTCTGTTCTGCTCAACCATTGTTTAATGAATTCCTAACAATCTGAAAGCAAGCTGTCGGAGGGCCATTATTAAATTTCATATTTGCTTTGCAGTTTTCTTCACCACTGCTTCATCTATTTAGGATTATGATGACATTAACTTTTGTTTTCTTTCACAAATAAAAGCTTTGAATATTTGTTATTTGCAAAATGCAAAGTTTACACTTTCATTGATGCTTACTGGTCATAAAAAAGTTATTTTACATTAAAATAGATTTTCACTTAAATAAAAAAGATTCTGTCAGGAAAAATGTCGAAACCTACAAGAAAAACATGTGAAATTAATAGTTTAGTATGCACTAAGAGTATTTTAAAAGCTGCAGCAAAATCATTCCAGTGGTGTTAATTTTATTAGCTATTTCCTTGTTCTTAAGTTATGTGAAAGGGAGACAGGCGTATGACCAAATGGGATGTCATTCACGATGCTATTGTTACTATATATAACACCAGCCTGCCACCTTTTATTCATCTCTTCTATAAACTAAACTGAATTAATCTTTTTGATCTCTCTTCCAATAGAAGTTTTCTAAACCTATAAGAAGTCTCATTTCCCTTCTTTGGACTGTTTCTCTTCTGCTGTATCTTTTCACATCAAAATGAACACTGCAGCAAGGAATACTGAATTTTTGAAATATGTGTCATTGGTATTGTTCCATTCTTTATCCTACTCTTCAAAATCATATGCCTTTCAGGTATCTCTAGTGGTTATAGAGCACTGAGTGGAGGTTTTCGTTTAACTGTTCCAGTGACACCCACGTTTGTTTCCTAAACCACTGCAGCTAATTACAAATCCATCAATATGTAAGGGCAGCTTGCACTATCCACTCCGATACACCATGCCTTCCACTTACCCACAATAATCTTTTCCACCAATTGGTTTGTCTAATTAATCTAGTTCTTTTAAGTACTTTCTGTTTATCTATATGTATGGAGTTTTTAATAGTTTGTTATTAAAATAACCAAACATCTCCTAGACATTGAAGAATTTTCAAGAAAAATTAACTCCCATTTCAATTTAAATGTCCTGTTTACTCAAAAGCTCCTCTTATAATGCTTAATTTTTTGAAAGTATTGCTTGAAAACTCTGTAAGCATTTGCTAAGGACCTGGTATTTTTGTGTTTGCTTTATTTAGATAGGTATGGAAGGGTCAAGCCTACTGCTTAGTAAAGTGAGAGCAGTACTGTTATTGCTTAAGTGCACTGCAGTATCTAATGCTCTCAGAGTAAGGGACAAGACTGAATGCAGCTCCCTGACTCAGTTTCCCCACAGTGCACTACCTCTTCCTGACCTTGTATTGTGGGTCTGGCCTGCCAGTATATGCCAGTTCTTAACTTTTTCAGTATTTTCTATCATTAATCAATTAAAACTCTCAGCCACATTAGTATTTATATCTGATATATTTAGAAATTGACATAAAGTTGACAAGATGGTCCCAGGAGCAAACAATATATATCAGAGGATAAAATTATTCTATCAAATCTTAAATCAACAGTTAAGATGGAGTTCTTAATTAATTTTCCCTATACCCCCAGGCATCCCAAATGATTTCCCTTGACTGTTCGCACTTTTCATATGGATTTTATAAATATAATCATTTGCTGAAAATATTTCAGTGTCTGAATTTTTCTGTGGTAAAGTCTTAGAATCTTGATACTGTCTTAAAGACACCATGGCAGAGTATTTTCTTCCGTACATGAATGGAATTATGAAGACCTATACACACATTTTCACTTTTAAATTTGATGTTGTTTTATTCCCTAATCCAGAGATCCAATTCTAATATTTGTGAAGTGTTTGGTTGCTTTTTTTTTTTTTTTTTTTTTTTTCCTTATTCCTTTGGTGCATCTTTTTTGAAACCTATAAACTTAAGGTTAAGGAGGCATCCTTTGCACTCTTGTTTTGGTTAAAATTTAACCCAAATGTACTGTGACACAGATCAGTATAGAATATAGATTCTTTTCTAATCTCTTACTTGTTTTTAATGGAGATCCCCTTGAAATTCAATAAAAAAATTACATGTTTTTTATATGAACTTGATAGGAATACTGACCAGCAGTGAGAGGAAACAACAACTCCTTCCCTGTGTTACAGCATGGAATGTGTTCAATCCTAAAATACAGTACTTTATAGCAGGACCAGTAGGAGGTGGGCAAGACAAAGATGGCCAAAATACATCAAACCTCACAGTCAATTGACACTTTTGAATGATCCCTGGAGTCATTACATCCCAAGACAATTCCACCACTCTCATATGTTCTGGCTTTTGCCCTAAACATAGGCTAGACACCAAGCTGAGGATCTGGAATTTCTATAACTCCATAACTGATGAACAACAAACATGTATATCTTACATTTCTAGTAAAGAGCACAGGCATGCTGCATCAAAGTATATTTCCTCTCTGCAGTCTGACTTCACCCTGGGGAGAGACCTGGATATATATCAGTCTCCTATACCTGATTTCAAAATCAAATAACCTGGATATACATTCCAAACACCATCAGGGTTTCCCAGTGATGTGGAAAGTGGTGGCACCAAGATTCAGGACATGCTCTGTAATAGCTCCAGAACTCAGCAAGAATAAAGAAGTAGTTACCTTTCTTGTCTGTCTTGTTTAGCATTATCTGCAAGGTGCTGGCTGCGTGTACCTGTGAAAGATGGGATGAAAAACCTAATTCATACTCTAATAAAATATTTTTACTTTTAATTGAAGGATTAAAATTCAGTATTTTTCTCATGTAAAATGCATAAACAATTCTAGGAGCAAAAGTAAAAAAATTTTCTTTTGCATAGCACCTTCTAGGCAGGTAGATGAACAGTAAGAACAGAGAAAGGATCTGACTTATTTATTCGCCCCTGAGTCAGAAATTCTGCATTCTCAAAGACTCAGTTTCATCGGGTGGGATATCCATTCATCTTCAATGCTCCACAGCTTTGTGACAGATAAAATCGTGAGATTTATAGGTTTAGATCTCCTTGAGCTGAGAGTTTAGTCTAACTTTTATGACTTTCTTTTCTCCACTGTGTGTTCTAAGCTATTATGTGAGAGCCAGGTACTGTTGCCGTAATTGTAAACAAAAATGTTGATGTCAGCTTCTAACAACAGAATGCAATTTTAAAATCACAGATTCACTAAGGTTCCTAGATACCATTTTAATAGAGGATTTAAGATCAGGAAGAGTGCAGCATTTTCCTGCTTTTTGGTGTGCCTTACTGACATCCTAACATTCAAGTATGTCAGCTGTTAAGGTCCTTGAATTTAAAATTTCAGGTCAGCAATCACTGGAAACTCTGTTTTAGGTTTTGCAACACTGAGCCTTACAACACCTGGTGACCGAGATGACCAGACTCTTTACTCACTAAAGGTAGCCTCTTCACTAAGCATATGTGAATGTCCCTAATACAGAAAATTTTACCAGAAAAATAACTGGTACACTTTTGACAGATTTTCCTGAACAAATATTTTTAAAATTCATCTAAGTTGGCTTTAGATAACCAACTTTTACATGAAACAAGGGAAAACAGGTATTTTACCGGCTTTAGGAGTCTAAATACTTATGTGGATCTGGTTCATTTATGACTAATAGTTGCTGAATCATAGAATTACTTAGGTTGGAAAAGATATTTAATATGAACTCCAACCCTAAATGTAACATTGCAAAGTTCACCACTAAACCATGTCCTAATGCCACATCTACATGTCATTCAAATACCTCCAGGAATGGGTGACTCAGCCACTTCCCTGGGCAGCCTGTTCCAATGCTTGACAACCCTTCAACGAAGAAATACTTTTTTTTAATATCCAGTCAAAACCTCCCCTGGCACAACTTGATGCCATTTCCTCTTGTCTAATCCCTTGTTACTTGGGAGAAGAACCCGACACCCACCTCGCTACAACCGCTTTCAGGTAGTTGTTGACAGCAATAAGGTCTCCCCTGAGCCTCCTTTTGTCCAGGCTAAATAACCTCATTTCCCTCAGCTACTCCTCATAAGACTTATTTGTGCTCCAGACCCCTCACCAGCTCCGTTGCCCGTCTCTGGACACACTCCAGCACCTCAATGTCTTTCTTGCAGTGAGGGGCCCAACACTGAACACAGCATTTGAGGTGCGGCCTCACCAGTGCCCAGTGCAGGGGGATGGCCACTGCCCTAGTCCTGCTGGCCACACTATTTCTGATACAAGCCAGGATGCTGTTGGCCTTCTTGGCCACCTGGGCACACTGCTGGCTCATACTCACCGGCTGTCAGCTGACACACCCAGGTCCTTTTCTACCGGACAACTTTCCAGCTGCTCTTCCCTAAGCCTGTAGACTTGCATGGGGTTGTCATGACCCAGGTGCAGGACCCGACGCCTGGCCTTGTTGAATCTCATACAGTTGGCCTCAGCACACCAGTCCAGCCTGTCCAGATCCCTCTGCAGAGTCTTCCTGCCCTCAAGCAGATCAACACTCCCGCCCAACTTGGTGTCATCTGCAAACTTACTGAGGGTGCACTCGATCCCCTGGTCCAGATCATGGCTAAAGATATTAAACAGATCTGACCCTGGTACTGACACCTAGGGAACGCCACTGGATTTAACTCCATTCACCACCACTGTCTGGGCCCCGCCATCCAACTAGTTTTTAACCCAGTGAAGAGTACAACTGTCCAAGCCATGAGCAGACAGTTTCTTCAGGAGAATGCAAGCAGACCTCCCTTTCATAAACCCATTCTGACTGGGTCTGAACATCTGGTTCCTCTGTACATGATACATGATGGCACTCAAGACGATCTACTCCATATGCTTCCCCAGCACCAAGTTCGCAGTGACAAGCCTGTAGTTACCCGAATTCTCCTTCGGACACTAGTAGATGGGTGTCACATTTGATAAACTCCAGCCTCCTGAGACTTCCCCGATCAGCCAGGACTGCTAATCAATGATATAAAGTGACTTGGTGAGTGCTTCTGCCAGCTCCCTCAGTACCCTTGTGTGGATCCCATCCAGCCCTTTAGATTCGTGTGTGTCTAACCAGTGTAGCAGGTCACTGACCATTTCCCCTTGGATTATGGGGGCTTCATTCTGCTTCCCTTCCCTGTCTTCCAGTTCAGGAGGCTGGGTACCCAGACACCAACTGGTCTTACTATTAAAGACTGAGGCAAAGAAGGCATTAAGTACCCCTGCCTTTTCCCCATTCTTTGTCTGTATTTCTCTCTGCATCCAGTAAAGGATAGAGATTTTCCTTTAGCCCTCCTTTTGTTGCTAATGTATTAACAGAAACATTTTTTATTGTCTTTTATGGCAGTAGCCAGATTAAGTTCTAGTTGGGCTTTGGCTCTTCAGATTTTCTCTTTGCATAAACTCACAACATCCCTGTAGCCCTCCTGAGTTGCCTACACTTTCTTCCAGAGATCATAAACTCTCTTTTTTCCTGAGTTCCAGACAAAGCTCTTTGTTCAGCCAGGCTGGTCTTCTCCTCTTCTGGCTTATCTTTTGTCACATGGGGATGACCTGCTCCTATGCCTTTAAGATTTCCTTCATGAAGATTACCTCCAATGAACTTGTGCTCAAGCAGGACATGACTGGGTTATTACCTGAAGATGACAGCAATGTAGCTCAAAGGAATGCATATTTTTAGGGGGTGAATATATGAAGAGTTAAAATCTCAGAAGGAGGTTAGTAAAGTCTCCAACTAGAGAACTAATATTTGTTTACTGTTAGGAATTGCTCAAAAGAGTTCTTCAACAGACACTATTGTGGAGCAATAAACCAGCTCCTGAAAGGTACTGCCTAGCCAGCACGCTGTAAGTGACCTACCTCCAGAGTGACAGGGTACATGAGTAATTAGCTGAAGGTCTTGGGCAGTGAGTAATGGAAATTTATATGAGATTATGACAAATATGCAACTGGGGGAAAATGATGCACGCTTGAGAGAATTTTTATCAGCTTTTTAACATAAAAAACTTCTCTTGCTTCTGCTTTGCAAATTTAAGAAAAGTGCCTACTTCAGACTGACTTTCCTATTCTTCAGTTGTGGGTGCGATGTAATTATCACATCCAGAAAACAAGAGTGGAGCTAAAAGACCTGAATGTCTGCTGAAAACATTATTTTATCCAGGGTAGTAAGAATGAACCCAGAAGCTGTAGAGGCTCAGTAGCCCTGTGTTGAGCCTGATTTAATATCTTACAAAAAGGCTTATTATAAGGAAATCTCATTCTGTCTTGGACTTCAATGCTTCTGGTTGGCTTGGAGTCAGGCAGTTTCCAATATCTGACCATAAAAGATTGTAGACAGACAATTTCAGCTGGAATAGCAAAGCACAAGATTATTGTATGGCCCCCAATAAACCTGCTGTCCTTAGTTTATACAGCCTACTCTGTTACATGGGAGGATTTGTTCAGCTTCAAAGCACAAGGAGAGATTGAGTCACGATGGAATGAAATACTTTCCCACGAGTGAACATCTCTATTTGGAAGACTTTTTTAGGGACATTCTCTTCCAAATCTCTTTCTATATATTGATGCAAATGTACAGGCTTATATTTAGAGAAGAAAAGAAGCTTAGATCTAAAACCATATCATCTTGCATTCAGTCCAGTTAAGAATATAGGTAATTATTTTTATGCATATTCTAATTAAATATGTATGTGTCACTTTAAATTCAAATATTACTTCACAGAAATTTAAAAACCAAGACCTTCCAATCCCAGAGTCTACATCAGAAAATATATGAGGAGCAAAGAAAAAAGAATGTGCGATGCAAGATGGGGTAAGTGCTACCACAAAGATAGTGAGAGTCCCATTCTGTTGAAATGAAACATGGCAATTTAAAAACATGTAAGGCATAAGGGAGAAAAGCAGATAATGATGGAAAGCTTAAGTGAAGGGATTAAAAAGAGAAAGGGAGAGCATGTACCATACTGCAAACTATATCAAGGCAACTCCTTTGAAGTTGCTCAAGTCATTAAACCAGGACTAAACTTGGCCTACAAGGCCTTAGATATAGCTGTAACACAAAGCCACAGCCCAAGGCAAGGTTCTGTGCATAGGTAGGTACAGTCAGCAGGACATTCCAGGATGCATTTGATATGCCTGTATTGTCTTCTGAGAGCCTGAAAGTGCAGGCTAAGTCATGGCCAGAAGGTGCAGTAGGATCAGCACTTGAGCATGTCGGTGAGCAGAATTCTAGCTGGATAAACAGACTGACAGACAGACAGTAGGTGTTCAGGTGGGAGAAGCATGCACTGTGCTAATTGTTATTCTTATGCTCATTCTGTCTCAATCTGATAGACCTCTTTTAATGAGAACGATGGTTGCATGGGTGAAAAGGGAGAATTGTTTGTGAATGTCACTTAGACAAATTGCAGTGGTGGCTGTTCTGCTTTTTAATACATAGGCCTGCTGCCTATAACTGTGGGGCTGGTGGCTCTGTACCTTGCTGAAATTCTTGTTTTCTTTTGGGATTCTTGTACCTTTGGATTGCAAAAGATCTTTCTGATGAGTCTGAGATTGTGTTTATGTCAGTAGCTCATAAAGGAACTCAATAAGATTATCTGTGGTTTCTAATATTATCCTTACTCACATAATTGATCCTAAAATAAAGAAAACCATAAAGCAGAGATTGTTGAACAACACTAACTATACAGAGAATTTTAGGAAACATTATATTTATTGTCCTTATTTTGAGAGAAACATAGGGAGACACAAAAATGTTCAGTCAATTATTGCAAAGAAAATAGTTTTCTTTGAGAAAAGTAAAACTTTGTTTTTCCTATTAACTATGGAGTGCACTGATACATAATTCTTTTCTTTGAAGTGTGCAGCCAGTATCATAATTCTAATATAGTTTCTTCAATATTCCATTGCTTTGTACTTATTGTCATGATAAAATGTAAGAGTATTTATTATGCTGCATTTTGTTTTGACACACTGCATGAACAGCTTCACAATGCAGTTATATGAGTGGGTGATTTCTTACAAACGGTGGGTATATTTCTCAGGTGTTTATGACCCCGGCTTTCTTATTTGTAACAGGCATACATTGGTACTTGAAGACAGTGTACATATGTGAGACTGCAAAGAAAAACACAAAATGTTTCCAATATGCATTTCTCTCTCTCTCTCTGCCTCTGTTCTCCTCTAGCCTGGAGGCACATGGAAGAATTTTACTATGGCTAACAAAGCATTCAACTCAGCTGAAAGCACTGGAATTCTTGCTCAGTTGAAGTTCAGCTCAATTTCATGTGTTTATGACAGGCAGTCCTGCTTGACTAACTAATCTCCTTCTAGGACAATGTGACCCACTCACTGGATGAGAGAAAAGGCTGTGGATGTTGTCTACCTCGACTTTGCCAAAGTCTTTGCCACCATTTCCTACAGCATTCTCCTGAAGAAACTGCTCGTGGCTTGGACAGTTGTACTCTTCACTGGGTTAAAAACTAGTTGGATGGCGGGGCCCAGACAGTGGTGGTGAATGGAGTTAAATCCAGTGGCGTTCCCTAGGTGTCAGTACCAGGGTCAGATCTGTTTAATATCTTTAGCCATGATCTGGACCAGGGGATCGAGTGCACCCTCAGTAAGTTTGCAGATGACACCAAGTTGGGCGGGAGTGTTGATCTGCTTGAGGGCAGGAAGACTCTGCAGAGGGATCTGGACAGGCTGGACTGGTGTGCTGAGGCCAACTGTATGAGATTCAACAAGGCCAGGCGTCGGGTCCTGCACCTGAGTCATGACAACCCCATGCAAGTCTACAGGCTTAGGGAAGAGCAGCTGGAAAGTTGTCCGGTAGAAAAGGACCTGGGTGTGTCAGCTGACAGCCGGTGAGTATGAGCCAGCAGTGTGCCCAGGTGGCCAAGAAGGCCAACAGCATCCTGGCTTGTATCAGAAATAGTGTGGCCAGCAGGACTAGGGCAGTGGCCATCCCCCTGCACTGGGCACTGGTGAGGCCGCACCTCAAATGCTGTGTTCAGTGTTGGGCCCCTCACTGCAAGAAAGACATTGAGGTGCTGGAGTGTGTCCAGAGAAGGGCAACGGAGCTGGTGAGGGGTCTGGAGCACAAATAAGTCTTATGAGGAGTAGCTGAGGGAAATGAGGTTATTTAGCCTGGACAAAAGGAGGCTCAGGGGAGACCTTATTGCTGTCAACAACTACCTGAAAGCGGTTGTAGCGAGGTGGGTGTCGGGTTCTTCTCCCAAGTAACAAGGGATTAGACAAGAGGAAATGGCATCAAGTTGTGCCAGGGGAGGTTTTGACTGGATATTAAAAAAAAGTATTTCTTCGTTGAAGGGTTGTCAAGCATTGGAACAGGCTGCCCAGGGAAGTGGCTGAGTCACCCATTCCTGGAGGTATTTGAATGACATGTAGATGTGGCATTAGGACATGGTTTAGTGGGAACTTTGCGGCATTGGGTTAATGGCTGGACTTGATAATCTTAAAAGTCTTCTGCAATTTCAATGATTCCATGATTCTAGGATTCTACTACAGAGGTGGGAATGTGTTTCACTTGTACTGCCAGCTGCATTTTTGGGCAACAGAAAAAGGAGATACAGTCAAAACACATCCACAGTAAGCCAGGTAATAGCTGCAGAGATCTGAGTGGCTGTCGTACCTCAAGACTTAACAAACAGAGCATTGGCAGAGCTGACTTTCAATTAAGTGAGTAAATCGTTGAACCTCAAGTTACTTTTCCCATTTACAGAAAGCAAAGCAGCTTCCCCAAATCTCAGCATCCAGACAATTACCAGTCTCATCAGAAAACTTTTATCTATCCAGCCTTCCTTTTGCTCATATTGACCTTATGATTGAACACTTTGCTGGTTTCAGAGTATACTGTAATAGGTTGTGGCCGTTATCAGTACTGTATACTTTATTTACATACCAGGGTATAATTTCAATGAAAGCTGCTAGCTTGCATTCTTTTATTTAATACAAAAAACTTTTTTCTTTCTTTAGCTTAAGGGAAGTGTCTGGTTTGTGGTATTTTAAAGCACAGTACTATATTGTTTTTACTGTGTGTGCCACAGTTCCAGTTGTTTTTCTTTTAATTATTGAAGTGTCACTAAATGTGTCTTTAAAATATTTTTATATTCTCTGATCTGTTCCTTTTGCTGTCTTAGATAAGCTCAATATATCTGAACTGATAGATCAAGGAAATCTGTTTAGTTGGTTTAAATGTTTAATGCAATTTTTCCTGAACAACGCTGCAAGATCCTATGAAGCAATGCCCCATTTAAAGAAAATATGAAGGATATGTCTACATTATCCAGAAAACTACAATAAAAAGGGTTGGTATACATTTTGAGTCATAAACTGATGATATAACTGGAACCTAAAGTAGTTATATGTATTCAGAATGTATTTTGTGTAGAGGAATAATCCATCAATATCGCCTAATTCTGCAGGATACCAGTACAGTGTAATTTATCTAAACAAACACTGGCCAGCTCCTACCTATCAACTCCCATTTCACAGCTATGCAATAGCACAGGCTATTTAATTTGCTCTTCTAAAGTGTGTAGTGGCTGTGAATGAGCATATGTGCTCTTCCATATATTACTACAGTTGACTATAGTTCTCAGCTTGTAGGGCACCTTTAAGCTATTACTGGCTTCAGATAGTCCCCAACTCATCTGAAATTTTCTATCTGTTTTACTCAAATCCCTTAAAAATTACACAGCAGTTTTGTTTTTTTTTTTTTTACTACTGCAATAGCAGTAACTATTTGTTACAGCAGGGAGCCAGACCACATCATGATAATATTCATTTCTCTAAATAGTGTTTATCTTCAGGTGGAGGTGTTTAGGTTGATAATTTGAAGACTCCTGGGGGCACTTATGGTGCTATACAGATGGCACATACGTGGCTAAGTCAGAGAGACCACTAAACCTGTTACTGTGCCCTACAGGTATGTGCACACTGTTACTATGTCTATTACAGTAGGTCCAATTTGGACAGGTCATGAATTCAAGGCTGAACCTGGGACATGATTATCTATACTCTTTAATTGCAATGCAACTGCCTGCCAAAGTTTTGGCATATGCCACTAACACCTTTCCACAAAATGTCTGGGCACATTTTAAGGTATAGCAAGATACAGGGAATGTTCCCAATGTGTAGAGCAGATGAGGCCATCCTGTTCAAAGGAAAAAAAAAGATTTTAGTTGAATGGAAAAAATTTGTACATGTAATTTGCTCTCAAAGCTGGGTTAGATACCCAAATTTTTTCCACAGAAATGAGATCACAATACAGTGCAGAAGTGCGCAGAGCTACGCTCCTGTGCTGATGAAAGCAGTTTTGCTGCCACCCCCAGAGACAACTCAGTGATATCTACACAGCTTGTTAGAAAGCTCATGAATGGGAACGCAGTTTGGGCAGGGTGGGTGTGGTGGTGGTGGTTGTGTGTGTGTGTGTCTGTGTCTGTGTCGGTGTGTGTGTGTGGGGGTGTATGTGTGTGTGTGTATCGCCAAGCTTCTAGCTTTATGTCTCGTTGATTAACCAGCTGAGTATTTGGGTCCTATTCCAGCAACACCTGAGAGCTTGAGTCTAGAAAGAATCAAACCCTCATTTCCTTTTTCTATAGAATTTTTTTTTTTTTTTTTTTTTTTTACATTTTACCTGACAAAATGTTCTTTCTTATCTTCCCTACAGAAGAAAGTGTTAAAAGAAATAATAGAAATCTGAACTGTGATTTTAAGGGGGGCAAATGTACAAATCATGCAAGCTAAAGGCAGGGTCATATATAAAGAATCAAAGTAAAGACTAACCTGTCACTAAAGTACATTTGCCTTCCTAATTCTTTCATGACAGTATAGAGAAGCAGAGTGATAATTAACATGCTCAATCCACTACAGTTTGCAGACCTGGGATAAACTGAACACCTCCTACCATCCTGTCCATTATGTATGGCTTATGCTGTTCTCCAGATGGATTTCTCATAGAAAACTATTTCTGCACATATAGGATATATACAAGCCTTCAGCTGCATGATCACACTGTGTACCTGGAGTGTGTAAAACCTCCAAAAATCATTAATTAAATTCATTTTACGGATACCTTCACAACTTTTGAAATATTTGGCTTAAACATTATCTTTCTTTCTCCCTGATTTCCTTAATTTCAAACCCTGCCCATCAGCATTAGTGCTCAGATTATTGCCCCTAGCATATGCTTCTCATGCTTCATTAAAAAATGCATTGGCAAGTTTATTTCAAGTCCAAAACAAAGTACACACACAGAGTATGGTACAAAGCCACATCCTGAAAAAGTCATATTCAGAACATAAATCTACATGTCTGTTGACAAAAAGTCAATTCTTGCCTTAGAAATAAACTGCCTGGCTCAAGCTAAGTTATGAAAAATAACACAAGTTTAATAACACCAGTTTGCTCACAAGCTTTAGACAGGACATGAAAACACACAACAGATGATGAACATACATATACCCTTCTTTGCACTACTTTCTTAATAGACCATTGTAGTGTTCAACATCATCAAAATATGTCTGGTTTTGTGGGTGCTACTGCCTTCCTAGTATCAACTAATGGAGAGAAATAATCTAATAATTTTAAGTTATAGCTGTAGAAGCCAAATTATTTTAGTGGTCCAAATAAAAGCTTTACTTAAAACTTCAGACAGGTCTGCTTCCTCAGTATCTTTCATCTATCGGGGGTTTTTTTACCTTTTGGTCCCGCTTTTCATTAGTTAGTTCATACTTTGATGTCACTCATCTAACTATGAAACATTTGCCTGTTTGTGGTTCCAGCTGGGAGATTGTTTTAAGAAGAAATGTGTAAATTCCTTTACTCTCAACTATCCCATCCTGAAGACTGGGGTGAAAAGCTGTTCCATTCAAGCTAAAAACTCCTTAATGGTGTTGTTGACTTCTCCTGGCTTGACTTAATTCTAGATAACTTTTTCCTTGATCCATTCCCATCTGCTTTTTGCCCTCTCCACTTCATCAAACTACCATATAACTTTTTAAAGCAATTCATGCCTTGGCTTTTCATCTGTTTTCAATTATAGGAATAAGTATTCTCCTCTGTGTCGTACTGAGGCTTTCTGCTAAGGGGTTGCCAACTGACCCTTAGTTTAGCCAAAATCCTTTCAATACTGGTTTTGTCTTTTGCTTTTTACATTCCCTGATTGTAGGATTCACTTCTATCAGACATCAGAACTGTAAAGTCAGTACAGCTCTATGGGCAGCATTGTATAAATTCAATTTATAGCTTTATTGTAAGGTGAACTTCATCTCTTCTAAAGACAAAAATGTAGACTTTGCTTGATCTGCTGCTATAATGACAGATTTTCTACCAGTCTTCTTATGGGATCATAATAAATACAACTTGTCTCAGAGATACAGGAAGGATCAGCCGTCTTGGATATACCTATCTGATGATTCATAGAAAGGCATAAATTAGACACAGAAACTGTCAGTTAGGTCTCCCAGTTTGTCCCAGAACCAATAAATACAATTCCTTATAATCTGTTTTTATTGCCTTCTAATTTCCAATCCAGTTTGAAATGACGCAGGGAGTGGTAAACCTGGAACTTCCTTTCAGATCAGTTGTTCTTTCCTGATTCATATTGGCTTGTGTTTTTCACATAAAGTAAATTCATCAAAATCACTTTTGATCATGTTTAAAGCGTGGCAGGGTTAAGAAGTCAATCAATAGCCCAATGCTTTAACACTTACGGGAGTTTTACATACACAAACATTGGTAAAGACACACAATCCTGTGCTAATAGGTAGGGTATTATTCTGTCTTAATTTGTAACTGTTCCTAATTGCAAACTATTCTAGTAAATACTTTCAAGCACGTATCTATAAGTGAAGGAAGAGTGTCATGTAAACCACATGCCAAATTGCCTAAGTCCTCATCTGGCTCTCACGGTTTCAGTATCCCTACAACACACTATCATTCTGCTAAGCTGTATTTTCATCTTTTTTCATCTGTCATTGAACATTCACTTCACATCTTTAATCAATGTAATGTAATCTAATAAATTCTATGTAGATAAATGTAAAGTGATGCACATAGGAGAAAACAATCCTAACCCTACATAGAGAATTATGGGCTGTGAAATAACTATTACTACTCAGGAAATACATCTTGAGTTATTATAAATGGTTCTATGGAAATAGCAACTTAATGCTCAGTAGCAGTCAAAAAAGCAAATCCAGTGGTAGGAAATACTGGGAAAGAAACACAGAACAAAACAGAGACCATTTTTATGCCAGTGTATAAATCCATTGTGTGCTTTTATCTTGAATATTGTGTGCTGTGTGAGTCCCCCATCTTAAAAAGAATGTAGCAGAACTAGCAAATGGAGAAAAGGAACAAGAATGATCAAAATGTGGGATTCTTCAGCCTGGAAAATAGATGATTGAAGGAAAATATAACAAAGGTCTTCAAAATCATGCACAGCACAAAGAAAATAAACTCAGAATGATTTTTCATTGCCTATTCCAACATAAGATCGGAAGATTCTTAAACAAAACTAGCACAGAAGGGTAGAGCACAGGAGTTTTTCATAGTATGGCTAATTAAACTTTGACACTGTATTCCACCAGACATTGTGTATGCTAAAAATTCACTGGAGTTCAATAAGAGAGCAGACAAATCCATGATTTGGGGGAAAGGCAGGAGAGGGAAGAAAACCCAACATGAAGAGCTATCAAATATTAAGATATCTTCTCTGGCTCAAAAAATTCTTCAGTAGTAATTGATGGGAGCTGGGGGAATATGTTTAAGAAGCTTTACCTCTGCTATAGCTATAGTAGGAAACAAGATAATGGACTAAGAAAGACCTTTGGATCAGCACCAAAATATGGCCCTTATGTTTTGATTTTAACCATTTATTTTCCTTATTTTAGAGTTCCCTTTTTTATATATGTATACTTCTACTAGTGCTTTTTCTAGCATTGCAATTATGTATTTATCTTTACAATCTGCCAAATGGGACTTCTTCATAGTCCCTTAATATCTAATTCTCACTAAATCTAATGGAGTTAGACATCTAATTTGCTGTATTTGAAAACCCCAACTGGCATCTTTATGTAACTTTAACAAATAACATTAACAATGTTATTTTGTGATATTTTCCTTAAAGATTATTTGGTCTTTCTGCAATTTGAAAATAAAGGGTTTAATATAGACATCTAATTCAAGGTGCAAACATATTAACAGTTTGAGCATAGAGCTGTGAAAAGTTAAAACAGTCTCACAAACATGCTGAAGTTAGCTAAATAGTTAATATAAGGAAGAAGTTGCTTCTGGTGACCTGCATTTAGTGATCACAATACTTAGGAAGAAAGCCACATTGCTCATAATTTGCAGGAAAACCTATTACATGTTAGTGGTTTCCAGAGGAACTTCAAATGCTTACAAAAAGATGTCTACGGGGGTAGCTGTCTAGATTCCCTCTACAGTTATTAGGACAAATGTATCCTTACAAGTGTAATTAAGTTCTTCTCCTTTAGACACATGAATTGAGCAGAATTACATGATGGAAATGTCTGTTTCTGTCTATGAATGATGAAAGGACTCTGAACCATTGGCTCAAAAATAGGTGAAATGAGTTTCCAGCACCCCCTCACAGTGAAGTACATCACCTTTTGCAAACTGTCAATGTTACTTCCATTGACTATATAAGGAAAGAAGGTACCTTAAGTTACTGTTTTCCAGTCTATGAATTGCAGTCTCTTCGGGGGTTGCAAAAGGATCAAAAGAGTCTAACAAGTACCCACAAATTACCCTTTTTGGTGATAGAAATAAGGTCCACAGACCTCCAGCTCATATTTTAAACAACATTATAATATTTTCTATGAAGAGTCTTTTTTATTTATTTGTTTATTTTGTTTCTTTATGTGGTGTTTTGGTTTGGGTTTGTTTGGTTTGGGGATTTTTTTTGAATGTTTGGTTTGGGGGTTGTTGGATTTTTTTCTCCCTGAGTAACAAATTCACAGTACTACAAAAAAGCTTACATCTCCAGGGCATCATATTGCTTAATGTGGTTAACTGCAGTCAGGGCCTAGACTCAGTGAGTAATGCTCAATAGTTTTGTTTCTGTGAAATTACCAGAGCAAACTGGTTACACAGTATAGCAGAGAGACATCTTAAATGTGATATTATTGCAAATAAGCTATTTCTATATTATCCTCTTTCAGACATTTCCAAATGATTTTGACATTGTTCCAAATAGAATTAATTGCTATGTTTCTGTGAAAACTCTGCTAGTTCTCACAGTTCCTGTGACTTGATAATAATTGCTTTGGAAATGTCTTAGGGCAAACTGTTCTTAGTAGCCAAATGGGAATTTAGTCTGCAATGGCATGATATATAACAATGGCTGAAGAATAGTGCTGTGGTAGGAAAGACACAGCAGTATTCTCAGAAAGAAAAAGATGACATATTAAAATTCAGAATGGGCTTCTGAGTAGCATACCTTAATACTGCACTAAATTGTGGCTATATTGGATTCTGCTGTGTTAAAGTCTGAACTCCCTTTAAATTTAACAGCAGCTCTTAAAGGCCAATGATTGCATCTGTTTTAGATGAAAAAATATTTGAATTATAATCTATTTTTTTCCCTCTTCCTAATCCATTTCTACCTGTATAGCTCCTTTGTTACTGTTTTGCACTGACACAACATGACATTCTCCCTGAGCAGGAACTGTCATCAGAAAGGTGGTTACATCGCTTTGAAGGGTCTTTGATGTCAAGAAAATCTGACCTGCTGATATTGTTCCCAGAGATAGGAAGGAACCACACTTCATTTAATTCCATTCACTACGGGGCAAGGAAAATGACCCAGGGTTTAAGCCCGAATCCATAAATCAGGGACTTAAGAGCTAGATCAAATAGAAAAATGAAAGCTTTTCTGAGTTATGTGATTTAGCATCTGGGTTTAGGTGCCTAATTTATGTTGTGGTCTGTAGAAAATTAGTCTGCCAATGTACCTTTTGGCTTCTATGCAGTGACAGTACACAACCTACTCCTATAGACTATCATAGCCACAAACCCACAATCTCATACTTGCCTTGATTTAGTTTCACAGAGGTATAGAAATCTAGAAAGGGCAGAAGATGTATGTGGTAGCTGTCCTTTTGGCCCCTTTCCAAGGAAGTTCGTGGTTCATGGCTTGTTTCTGAGCATGGAGATCCCCCTTGACTCACCTACTGCTGGCCACATATCTCCAAGAGCTCTTTCCAGCCTCAAGTCCTAGTCTTTGGAATATGCTGGAATAAATTCTTCATCATACCTGGCCTGTAAACTGTTTAAAACCTGTGGCAGAAAGAGGGTAAGAGGGAAGTTCAGGGCATATTTAGGAAAGCTTTGTCCCAAATTTTCCTAGGGTTTTTGTGGGGGGTTTTTTGGTTGGTTTTGGTGGTGTTTTTTTCTCCTCTGTAGTATTATTTTAATAATATTTTACTTAATTATTTTACTATTCCTTCCTGCATATAAAATTACTGAGGCATGTCGTAGGTTGCAGAACGCAAGGAGTTATTCTGATCAGTACTGAACAGTGAAGTTACCTAAAGTTTCTGATAAGAATACACAAGTGATGATTTCTTTTCCATTGTGAATGCAGCAGCATCGAAATTACTGATCTCCCTGCCTAACCCAGACTTATTTAGAGAAATAAAATTGTAGTCTGTCTCTTCTAATGAGAGAGCAGAATGCTGTCCACATCGTACAGTAATCCTTTTTAAAGCAGGGACACTGTGTATAATTTTCTACATAAATGGAAAAAAAGTAATCTTATCTACTGCATATCCCCCTTTCAGTGTTATGCCGGTTTAGTCAGACTAAAGCTGTTGACAGAAATTTCTCCACTCAGATGAGAAGCAAAGATGAGAAGAGGCATTGCAATGGTGATGGAAAAGCTTTGAATAATGAGACAAATCCCAGAATCTCTAGGGAGCTCATTCAGCATGGAAACCATTTCATGTTTCTTTCATTATGGGAATGATATTCTAGCTATTAAAAGTACAGAAGTGAGATTGTCCATGCAGTTATTTTAATAGGATGATTCTGAGTGGGTCACTATTTGGTTTTGAAAACAAGAACACACAAGCCTATTTTTCAACCACACCATTCTTCAAACAATTCCAATCTATCACGGGATGGTGGCTTTAGGACCTCTGATCGTATAAACCTGTCAAGGCATTACAGCATAAACAGCACAATCTACCAGAGCTGCAGAACTATTATTTGGGAGTCCATTTAGTTTCATAAACTTTTTCCAATTCCCTGACACCTTAAACAAAATATGACAGGCATTTATATTGTATAGTATACAAGAAAGATCACTTACTGTGTAAAAAAACCCCAAACTTATCTAGTGGCTTTACCAATGAGGAAAGAAAAGACAAAGTAATGGAAGCCAGGAACCACTTTGTGATACTTTGTATTATTGTTTGAAGTGCACCAGTAAGGTCATAATTCCTGTGATCTTTGCAAAGATATCTTTGCTGTCCAAGTTCAGTTATATGCAAGGAGGGAGATTGCCTATCAGAGACATATAAAGTGACCCATGCTGCAATAAAGTTGAAGCAAATACAGTTATTTCTTCTGAAGAGACAATTTTTATTTTTTGTAAAGTGAAGAGTTTTGTTTTCTTCTGTTCTGGGTTTTGTTTTTCTCTTTTTTGGCCTGGGTCTTTTTAGACATTATTAAAGATGTTGTTTTCAGTACATAGTCTGAGGTGTGATGTCAGATACTGACATGTCATCCTGTGCAAAGAATGGGTACTACCTAATCTTTGGGAGAAAAAAATTATAAATAACAAACATGACGCTCAAGGCAAAACTATCCTTGGCTCAGATATCTGTTTTCTATACAGTAATTATCCTATGTAAACTGAGCTCTCATAACGGAAAGGTACCTTGAGGTAGGTTTGAAATACAGCATTGTAGTTTATAAAACTGGACCAAATTTCTCAAAAATAGACCATTAAGAAGTCTCCCCAAGTATTAGCTTGAATAACACAGACTGATCACACAGGAGAGCATGCTGATATGAAAAGAGACAAGTATACTTTCAAGGGACTGAGATTTGAAATATTGATTCAGTCACATTAATTGAATTTTTGCCTTGAGAAGTGATTACAAAAATGTTTCTCCAATATTAATTTGTATCTGCTTTGGATAAGATTAACATTAATTTCTTCACCAGTCCCCATTACTCTTTTATTATTCATTAGCATCTCCCTTTGCATGTGTAAGAGACCTTGATGAAGCATGTTTATTCATAGACTAACCTTTTTAAATAATTCTAACAGCTCTCTAACAGAAACCTTCCTGGCATGCTGAATATCTTGTCTTTGTTTCATTATTCAATCCTTGTGCTCTATCCTTCACTTGAGATGCTGAACATGAATCATACTGCTCTTCCTACTGCTCTCTTCCTCCCACTGAAATGTCCTCTGCAGCCTGATCCCACAGGATAGCTCTGTTCACAAAATGCTGCAGCAAATTGTCTCCTGCTAGAATCTAGGACAGTATAATTTCCACAGAGCTTGAGTGCAATTATTGATTTATGCTGTCCTTAGTTCATCACATATTTATTATCATGTTTTAATTCATTGTTCATTTACCTCTCATTAGAATATTTGGTGTGAGCTAGTCTTTGATGACAGCTGTAGAGGCAACTTTTTATTTTTTGCTTTGTATTTACAAACTTGTGACTTTTTTTCAAACAGAAAACAGGCAAAGAGAAAGAGGGAACATAAAAAAAAAAAGGAACAAATCAATTAATTTCTTCTTTCTTTGCAAAATCTGTACACTTATCTCCAGCACTTGCCAGGTTTTAATGAATATGCACTTCAAAATTCACTACAAAAACTTTATTTGAAAATACAGAATGCATACATGCATTCACATTTCTGATAAGCCCTTTTTCCACAGCAATAATGTGTAGTTGTCTCCAGCAAAATGCTGTCATCCTTGCACTATCTTTTTGTATTTATCTTTCTGTAATGCCCAAAGGCCCTAATAAAGAAGATGTTACAAATGCAAAGATTTGTTTCCTGCTCTAAAGAGCTTACAAATTTTCATTTTTCACCTAAAACATAAATTAGTGGACTATTCCTTTCCTTTTCCAGTTAGGTTTAGGAAGAACTCTCAGAAAAATAATAATGTGCACAATTTTTACGTATCTAGAAAAACTATCTGTTTCATGGAGGAGAAACATTTATGTAAATTCTGAAGTTTTTTATAGTCAGGCAATATAATTAGATATTAAAGGAGCCACAACTGAAATATATTTTATAGCATTCAAAAGAATGAGAATTATTTTCTAATATATATTGTTCAAAAATGCTTGATGTTTTTTGTGTTATGGGGGAAAGAAGCCTTTGTAGGACTAATAAACTTTTCTTGAGAAGTTAGGATGGGAATGATAGGAAAGGTTAGAACCCTGAGATAAAAATCAGTATTTGGAAATTTGGAATTTAAATTCAAAGTGCCTAAGTACTAGGCAAACAAGAAGAGATTTAGCATTTCAAAACTGAAATATTTTAAAACATTTATTAAAAAAAAAAAAAAAAAAAAAAAATTACTTCCAAAATGGAAGAAAAATCTTTTGGGGTGGGATCTTTGTGGCAGAATACATGGAGAGCTCAGGGAACATACTATTTTCTTTCTCTCATTAGATTCATATTATCTCAACATGCAGAAATTTATATCCCCTATTCCCATTAATGCAAATATAAACAGTAACTCCGACTACTAACCTCCCACAGACTCCAGAACTAACTAATTCTTCCCACTGTCTCTACACACCATGTCATCCAGCAGAGATAGGTGAGTAAACCTAGGCATTTTGTAATTTTAAAAGTGAAAAAAATGAAAACTTAAGTGAACAGACAGAAAACAAAAGCACTTGTTTTGGCTGATGAATTGAACTGTATTCTGCTCATCTTTAAATGCAGTTACTGACACAGCTTTTCCACCAGTTTAAATACGCTGACTTCTTCAGAAGGAATTAGTAAATGTCATTAAACCATTTATTTTATTTGCTGTTTGTTTTAAATTGGGGTCTGAAAGGGGCTTCTTTGAGGGCCAGGGAGAGGGGAAGGGTAGGACAGAAAGGGCTAAATTGCAGAAATTTTTATTAATGCTATACATAGTCTTTAAAATCCATCTTTATTAATGCACTACCTGACAGCTGTGATGCCTGTGGTAAGACACTTGAAACCTGTAGGGTTAAATTCCGGGCATCCTTTGTGTTGGGAAAGGTGAGAAAGAAAGGGCTTGGTCTGTAGAAACAGTTTTTCTTAACCCTTCACAGCCTGAATGGAAGGCCACAGTCCTTATGGTGTTTGTAGATGGCCTCTGCCTGCTTAATCACCCACTGCAGAATTTATATTTTGCCATCCTGAGCTATGGATCTCTTGCAACAATTGCTTTAGAGCTACTGACAGCCAATCTAACTTTCCTCAATTCTTTTTTCCATTGCCAGAAGTGGGTTTTCCAGGGTAGTACACGTATACTTTGACTTTTCACAGACTTCCTCAGACTACAAACATTTTGTTTTATTTTTGGAGTTTATGGCTCTTCAGTGTGACACTGGTTTTATGTCTCAAACAAAAAGAGCACACAGCATATAAAGCAGGTGGTTTTGGCTACTGTGCAGATTTCTGACATGAGGTTTGCAGGCAATTGTTTTCGTTGCTGGCTCGCAGACTTTGGACTTACAAGTCTTTAACTTGTAAACTACACGTTACTAAGGGATTCTTATGGACAAATGTATACTAGAGAATTAACTTTAATTCTAACCTTTCCTTTTATGCATAGAAGTAAGGCATGTAGCAGTAAATTTTCAAAGCTCTGTGTAGGTTTTTCAGCTGCAAGACTCACATTAAATTCAATAGGCCATATGTTCTACTGGCTTGCAGGCTGCAGAAGTTAGTTTCACAATGTAACTTACTGCAAAAATTGTTTCAACAGCTCCATCTTTCGAGGAAGGGCACTGATTTTGGATTCAGGAAACCTGAGTAAAGTCCCCAGCTAATCCATGTTCTTGTTTCATCTTATGTTATGTCTTCAATGAACACATTTTTAATCTCATTACCTCACAGACTTCTGTTCTTCTAGCAGCTTGAGAATGAAACAACACAGCTATGACAATAGAAGCCACTGCACTAAGAATGTGGTAATGTCAAAGCAGATAGACTACAAATGTCAGAAGCACTGTGTCTAAAATGTTGTGAAATAGTACTTGGAACGTGTAATGGCATTATTGTTGCTTCATTAAAGTAATAGCTCATCAGTGTTGTTTTATAAAGCTTTGAGCACTATCATATCTGCAAGCAGAAACTGGGGAGAGGGATCAGGCTGTTTCTCTAAATGGTAGTTTAGGACTAAGATCCAAGGAATATTTATTTTTCTTTATCACATGCTGTGTGACTCTTGCTCGTTAAATATGACAATAATGCTGAGAAAAATATTTTCCTCCCCTCTGTCTGGTGGACCATGGAGTACTAAAAAGTATGAAAAAATTTATTCATCAGGCCGACCTACTGAATAAAAATTCTTGCTCACAAAGTTGTTTTCAGATTTATGATTGTCATCTAGAAGCAAATGCCGAAAAATGTCTAAGCCACCTTAGCCTGTCTTTCTTATGGAAATGAAAGACAGTGTAAAAACCAAAAATCCTACCATGGTCTCACGCCATTTAAGAACAGAAGGCAATTCATTGGATTTTCTGCTGTGTAATGAATGGGTGGATGTCCCCATTGCTTTGTGAAGGACTCCTCTTACTGACCACACAGGTTGGCACAGAAAGGTGAGAAGGAACTTGCTTGAAAAAGATGATCAGCAAGCTGAAAAGATACTTTGCTTCCATTTGCATCTCCATGAATCTCAATGAAAAAAACAAAAAAACAGCACAGGCCTGAGCAGTGGTGGTAGGACTGTCAAGAACATGAAACCTCTGTACTGTAAATCATTACATAACAAGAAATTCAGGAAAATCAATCTGAATTAAAAAAACCCCAAAACCAACAACACCTGAATCAAACAAAAGACAGACCCCTTACCTTACACTAGGTATGAATGGGCAGCCTTTTTCTAGGTATTCAGGCTGTCGGAGTGAGGATTACATGTAATATTTTCTTGTTTCATGAGCTGGGTAGGTGCTTGGTGTCACAAACAGGAACACAGAGGCTATCATAAGGAAGATTACAGCTATCTGCACCACCCAGGTGAGTAGATAACATTTTTCATCTGTTAGGCTTTGCCTTCGTGAAGGGAGAAAACCCTTTGATTTAAGCATCCGCTTAAATTAAAAGCAATCCTATTTTTGGAATGGAGAACTACAAAAATCAGTGGCATTGAACAATTTCAAGAAGAACAGACCAAATTTCTGAGCATACAGAAAGTTCTCCAGGGGAAAAATAACAAATCAGTCAAAAAGAAAAGGGAAATTAAAAAAAGGAAGAAAGGAATAAGGGATCAGAAAGAGTGACATGGCAACCAGTGGGGTGGGACTGCAGAAATGTGGAGACCTGCACTTATATACAGATGGTTATGGGAATATCAACTTGGAATACGCGCTCCACCATGAGTCTGTAACAAAGCCAAACATCTTCTGACTTTAGGGGGAGCAGAATGGGAGAATAGAAGATATTCTTCAACCCCTATTTAGTCTTAGAGGGACTTGGAGAACACAGCTAAGTAACTTTTCACTGAGGGTATTTTACACTAAATTAATATTTACACAATAATTAAAAAAATATGTTAGAAGTATTGAAGACATATTTACAGAATGAGAAACATTTCAAGAGTTGTGTGCACCCTATATGGGTGTTGGGACTTAAACAAGCAGAACCAAGAGGTTTCACTGCTTTCTTTTTCAAGACCTTTGTATACAATCAATTTCAAGGGTCACTTGGCATTGCAGATTCTTTTAAGATATTGTCATAGCCAGCTATAGGCTTCAAGATCTTAAAGTAAAGAAGGAAGCATCTCACTACTGAAAGAGAAAGCCAGAATCAGCTATATTTTGTAGAACATTTTAGGACATTTTCTAGAACTATTTAGAAGGAAAGACAGTACAGATTTGTCAGATACATCTGCTTACATTTGTAAGGTAAGGAAAATGCAACGGGATCTGATCGAGTTATGTGATCCTTACACCCACAGCCAGTGGATGCTGTTCCAGGAATATTATAGTTGTTCTGAGATCTTTCCAGAAGGCAGGAGAGGGAAGCACTAGTACTTTAATAACAATGCAGCTTTCACAAAAAGAAGCTTACAAGAAGATTTGCTTCTGAGGCCAAATCAAAGAGATAGAGATTCCCAATCTCTTTTTGCCAATGAAAACCAGGTCTTCCCCAAGGACTGACAAAGTTTTGAAAGATTCATGGACTCCTTTCTTCCAGGCCTGGCAATGGCTCAAAGCATGCAAGGTGTCTCGTTCAATGAAGTCTCTCTCCAGGGTCTCTGAGGAGTCATGGCAGCCTTCTCTGTCTTTCTTTCTCTCTTCACTTCTCTCCTACCTTGCTCCCTCTCCTACTTCCCCAAAAGAACATAACTGAAATAAATGCAAGTGAAAATAAATAAATAAGGAAAGCAACACAAACATATTGTATTTTAATAAAAAATGTTTCAATAACCATCAGCTTAACAGTATCACATAACTGAAGCAAGCAAGAGCAGGCATTCGTTATAATGTGCTATCAGGCAAAAGAGAATTCGGGACCGATAAACCAATAAAGTAGTATATCAAATTTTTACCTCTCATAGTTTTCCTTTTTAAGATAGGAATAGCTTGTTTTGTTCTTACTGGTTAAAGAATATAAACTTATTGAACAACACTCTAAATCAATTCACCTCTAATCATAATTATTTTACCTTTTTCTAAATGCCCTTGAATTTTTCAGCTTCTTTATAAGAAAAAAATGAATAATATCAGGTTACACACATCACTTAGTGATATCTATAAAGACAAAAATTTATGTGTCGTAGCTGCTGTGTAATAAATAGCAGATACGGATGAACAGAAAAATCTGGATTTGGCCCACAAAAAAAAATATAGCATTATAAATTAAATGAAATAGTTGGGGAGGGAGAGGAGGAGGAGAGGAAGTTTGTTCCCAGGATGAGACTTTATATGGGAATTTTCAGCCAGGAGACTACTTTTACGGAGGTGGTTTTAAGTCCTGGAAATAAGGGTTGATAATGGAAATGCTGACAAACATTTTGGTGTTCATAGGACTGTAATATCCTGTTTAATGCAACCAAAATTGCAAGGTATGCTTTTTATCCTTTTCTGCTAAGAAGGCAATTACACAAGCATCTTGTTGAAGTAGTTTATAATATGATTAAATAGGCAATGTTAAATCAACTGGTGATTGAATCCTCCAGAGAGAATGTATTTCAGTTAAACTTGAGAGTTACCATACTTCTTCATGTTTAAAAGCTCTTTAAGCAGGACACATGATGGCGTGATACCACTCATCCTAGGCTCAGGTTGAAAATGAAGGTGCTCAAAAATATAAATATTCTATTTTTTCTGCTCCTGCTATCTTAATTTTAATGTTTACAGAATGTGATGAAAGCTGGCTGTATTTGCATTTTATTTAATCTTAGGGAAGACTAAACTTCACACATCTGGTGGAGGCAATCTTCTAAAGTGTTTGCTTATGTAAATTAAAAATAAGATTTCACCTGCTACATTTCTAAGCAATTTATTTGTGCTCACAACTGTAACTAACAAAGATTACATTTTTGAATCCATATAATTCAATTTGTACTTCCCTCTAATTCAGCTCATATTAGTATTTTTTGTTTGCATCCACGAAGTCCTATGTTCATAAATATAAATTAAAAAGAGTTTGTTTGCAAAACCATAAAATAACTAGAAGTCTCCCATAAATAATAAGTCTAAATCCTGTGTTCCTCCTCTGGAGTAGAGACAGAATAAGCAACAAACTTCAGACAACAATTAGCTATAAAATTATATATTTTTTAAGAAGTTCTTATTCCATAATTCTGGTTCCAATTGAAATATCTGTAGTTTAGCAATCTTCTTCTATGGCTGATACCGTTTAAAACAAAAATATTTAACTCCATTAATGTTTCATTATAAATCAGTTCCTGTCACCTTATCCTAATTGTTGTTTTCTCTCTTTGAATGTCCTTCAAACTATGAATGTGTTTGTTAATGCAATGTCCAGACCTCTAGGCAATGTTCCACATGAATAGCATTAGACTAGCTATACACAGGCTCTTCTTACCTTCCTGAGCTGTAAAATGAACATGCATCTTGAAATTAATTTAGCCTGATTTATTTATTTGCTGCTCAATTATGTTATTAACTTATATTTTTCTGTCCTCAGACTGGCAAATCAATGCAAATCCTTACCTTTCACAGCCTGTCTTGGTTAAATGTCACCTGGGCATTGCACTGTCTGCAGCTGATTTCCACCTTTGAACTACTGAAGATATGCAGACCCTGGAGGTCTTCTGGGTAGCCTCTTAAATCCACCTTGGTGCCCTATTATTTGTTGCTTATCAAAAAATCTCCACTTAATGTTCTTCAGCTCCTTTTCAATCCGTGTATCAGTATTCATACCCAAGCCTCTACAAATTAATCTGAGGGTAAGATTTTGCAAGAGATTTGAAAGCTTTACTAAAATCAAACTGCAGTGCATCTGCCGTTTCCCTTCACCCACAAAGTTAAAAATTCTGTGCAATACAAAGCAAATAAAATGAGCCTGGTAAGATCTATTCTTTACAAATCAAGCTGCATATTGCTCATGGTTATCTTTTAGAAAAATTAATTAGACTAACAGGACAGCTATTGCCAAGAGTCAAAATGGTAAAAGTCTCCCGAGGACAGCTGTTCCTGTGAATTGCATCCCAAATTAAGAAAGTTAAGAAAATTAAGGAATCCCAAATTAAGAAAGTTAAAGAACTGGAGAGATATAACAGAGAAAGGTTTGAAGCAGGCTCAAATAATAAGATCATTATAGACAGAGTGGTATGCAATCTTAAAGTTTCTGAACTGAAAAAATTCGAATTCCTGACCTTGAAATATGTACAAGGTAAAATTCACTGCAACTCGGTTCAGATGAATAGGGAAGTTATGATTTATCTAGCTGATAGTTGGTTTATATACTTCTAATTATAAATAAATCTTTGGAGTTATCATTTCAGGCACAGGAGTCACTATGTTTGTCTAAAAGTTGCTAATGAACACTGGAATAGGTAACTGGGGGTGAGGGCTGGGGTGGGGAGGAGTTCACATTTATAGATCTTTTAAAATTTTAAAGTTTTCGAAATGAAAGAGGTCTAGTTCTTACACAGCTCTAAGTTTGTCCTTACAAATATCTGAGACAGGTGGGATTGTACACATATCCATTGAATTTCCAATAAAATGAAATGGAGAAATGCATCTCACACTAGAATTAGGCTACGGTCATATGTCAAGTAATAATTAATATATGTCTTTGCTGACTTTCATGAGGCTTCTGTCAACCCATTCCTCCAGCTTCTCAGAGTCCCTCAGAATGACAGCCCTGCCTTGCAGTACACTGACTACTCACTCTAATTTTTTGTCATGCGTGAACTTGATGATGGTGCACCTCAACTCATGAAGATGTTAAACAGCATTAGCGCTCAAATTGCCCTATAAGGAATACTACTCATACAGCCACTCATCTGTTCAACACAAGAAAAATTAAATTTACTATTAGAAATTTTAGTTTTGCGGTCCATCTCCTGAGGGATAAGATTAGTTTCCTTAATGTGGCAGAGGATTTCAGAGTAAAAAGAAATCCAGATCAAAACTTCAGTGTCTTTATCAATTTCATTCTGAAGTCTACAATGTAATTGTCAAACATATAACATAAACGTCAAGAGAGAATCAAAAGTTAAAAGCCACACCAAAATAAGGATCAGTGTGACTAGAATGAAAGCCAGAGTGATTTAATATTTTTTATAAAAATAGTGTCCTGATTTTAAGAAATCAATCAAATATATGAAAAAATGAAAGCATGAAACTTTGTAGAATTCAGAGCCCTGTTATATATTTATTATTTCCTTCCTTAATAGATGGCTTGCCCATCTGTAGCAAGATTATTAAAGCAATTTACTAGAAGTGTTTTTTTTCCCCTCTTTTTAAGTTTTATCCAAGCAGTAGCCCTTGGCTAATATAAGTGATCATAGCTCCATGGTTATAGTGGCTTTTACAATTTACATTAGAAGCCTCACAAAGACAAAGTTTTAGATAGTAGAGGAAATTTTAGAGTTATAATAGTCATCCATTCTTACACTGGCTGTGCGTATAACAAAATGCTAATCATAATACTACCACAGCAGAAAAATATTATTCTGGAATCACTGCAGTGCTTAAAGAGGTGAAAGGGTTGTGCTTCAGCTCAAGAAAAGAACTAATTTTCCAGGCACTTTGAAATCTGTGCATCCCTGTAGTCAAATGGTAGGTAAGGCAATGGTTTGTGGTCTTCTTCCTAACTTCTCGAAAACAGTCTTGGGAGAAGCAACCTCATTTGTCTTTCTTACTTTCTAGCTCAAGTAGGCTTCTTCCTGGTTTTTTTTTTTTGGTCCTGATGAACAAACTTTCCCCCCCCCCCCCCCCCAGATGCAAAGATGCAAAACCAGAAGATAGTACCTGAAGGCTTATTATCGCTTTAGCTGTTGAATTTTCCCTGGCAGAATGCTATAAAACTGGGACATAAAATATCAGCTGTATCAAAAGGAGTCTGCTTTGGAAAGTAAGTTTTCAAACCTCACACAGTGTAAAGGGTGGTAATACATAACCTAGCCTGTTTAACAGGTCAAGCAAGCTCAGTCTAAGAGTCTCCACCTACAGGTGGCTCATCACATTTCCAGTTATAACCTACCTCATTCGTGCGTGTATATATAAAAGTATTTCCTCACATGAAGCATGTTCCCATTAATAACAGCTACCATTTACCTACTTCCTATTAAATCAAAAAATGAAGAGAGATGAGATTTAAAAGTCAAGCAGAAAGTGTCTGAACACCTACAACACTCCAGAGCTAACTTTCTTGGGCTTTTTAGTTTTAACAAAGCTTTGGTGAAAAGTTAGCATATCCTACTAATCAACATAATCGTACATGATCAGAAGCTTATGTGAAAACATGAAAATATCTACATGCCTCCAGAAAAGCTGTATGAATTATAATCATATTAGCTACATTTTTAGGTTCTGGCATATTGGCAGGATGTCTCATTTGTTGAATGCATGACTTTGGTAGGCTTTTAGATCTCAACTTTGAACCCTGTGATTTTGCATTAAAAGAGCAAGAACTTTTCACACCCACAAAGATTATAGTTATTTTCAAATAATGTCCATATGGTGCCTAGTGCTTCTTCCCTCCTTTATCTTTTGAACATTGACAAATTGCCAAGAAGTATAACAGATATTGCATATTGATGTCACATAGCCTTGTGATTCTTTTTGATAATTTCATATGTTATGGTGAAAATAAACTTTGCAGCTTTTCTTTTTGAAAGACAGAAAGAATCACCTATCCTTGTTCCTTGAGAACAGGATGGAGATCAGCAATGTCCATAACCTGCTAAACTAAACCATGAAGACCCACAATGGAGTTTTAAATATCTCTAAAATATTTTAACAGCAATATTTTGCCCACTTGAACAGAAATCTCTTTAATCTTCACCTGTTGAGTCAAAATGCTAAGCAAGATTATCAACAAGTTAAATATCAAAATGTTTGCTTACAGATGAAAGCTGGCACAGCAGATGACAGACTCTGTAATTCCCAAATACTAATTGCATTTCAACCACAGAACTGTGAAAAGCCTGCCCAGTGGGCTTTCCTGGGTTATCACATCAAAGAGGGGGCTGGAGTTACAAGTGGCTTTTAGGGAGGGTCCTATTTAGGCTAAAGAAGGAGGAGGACATAATTTTAACGGAGGTGTTGGCTTCAGATTTTTCACAACTTTTTTTAAGTCTCTGGAAAGCAAGATTTCCCTATGCGCTACTTCTCCGCTGTTTGTCTTTCAGCATGTAGGACAGGTTTCTTGCAGAAATGGAAGCAGTAGAACTTCTAACACAGAGGCACAGAAGTATTACCTACAGTTTTGTCCAGACATGTGTCTCTTTCCATCAATTTTCCTTTCCCTGGTTCCTTCTATAGTCATGCATTTTCTTAGCAGATCATGAGAGGAGTAATGGTAGATATAGCAAAGCTTTTAAAGTGTTCCATCTGAGGACTGCAAGAGCAGAAAAGCCTTTACCAAAAGACTAGTTAGCCCATCGAAAGATGTGTCTGAATCAGCATGCTGGGAGACCAGTAGCTGATTGCATGAACAGGCTGGTGGTGAAGTTTGCTTGAGACACAAGTGTCTCTCCTGTTGTGTTGTTTGTTACTTTTACCACACTTAGAAAATAGTTATAAGCTTCAGCTCATAATCCCTTTTTAACACCAATTACTAGGGAACTCACCAGTTGATTTCCCCTGAAGATGAAAGTTACATTGCTGCATCAGGCATTCCTTACTAGTGGGCTTTATTTTTGTTTACTTCAGGAGCACGCAGCTCTAATAACCAGCAAGAACTAGACCATAACATTGATATGAATGTCTGGAAAATTAAAAAAAAAAAAAAAAAAAAAAGAAGAAGGAAAAAAAGTGTTTATTGTCACTGTGCAGCAGGTTTCCTTGTGCAGCTTTGGTCCAGGCTAGCTAGTGCTCTCCCAGACAGCACCCACACATGGTTTGGTTTGGTGGCAGCAGAAACAAAGGGGAATATTCCTAAACAGGCAGTTTGGGTACAGGTCCTGCATTTCGGGAGGTAAGGCTGCTGAATCACGCAGACCTCAACAAGGCCGCGATGCTTGCCCTCGCAGCCAGCAAACAGCCTCCAGAATGCTATATTTGTTAGAATAATATACCCTGTAAGTTTATTTCTTAGTAGTGGGTAATTGTAGGTGTGACCATGGAAACCTCCAGCTGTCAAGGCACAGCATGGGGCAGGTTCTTCCTGGAGCCAAGTGCTGCAGAGATTCCCTGTTGGCACTGCCTATCAGGGCAGGGCCTGGCAGCCAGTGTCCCGGGGAGGGGTCAAGGCTGGGCCGGGACATGGGCCCGGGGTGGGCCCGGCTCGGTGGGCCCCACAGCCCGGCCGGGCACTGGGAGCTGGAGATGGCCCCGCTGCCGCGGCACTGGGGGGGGCTGGCGGCCCTGGGGGGCTGGCGGGGGGTCCCGGCTGTGGGCAGGGTTGGGGAGCCCTGGGGGGTGGGCAGGGACAGGCAGGCCTGTCAGGGCCCCCAGGGCTCTGGGACCAGCAATAGAATAGCACCGTTAGAACTTTATTCCTGCAAATACTTATTTTCATAAGTGATTCAACAGGTTTTCTTCCTCATAATGTATAGAACTCAAATGGATAGGAAAAGCCACAGCAAAACTGCTGATTTCTGCATGGCTGTGCAGCCTTCTATATAAAAAGCTATTTATTTTGAACATGAAAATCCAAGAGTTCAAGCAAAGATCACCATAAAGGAGATGACCCACAAGATACTAAAAATGCCTCTTCTCTCTTCTGTTAGCACCTGAAGGTCTCCACCCTGACCAGTTACTAGAATGACAGTGAACAATAGCAAATTAGCATAAAGCTGACCTTTCTTTATGCACATGTCATAACTTTAGATTGTGTTACTGAATCAATAGTCTGTGCCAAAAGCAGCATTGAAAACTATTAATCATGGGCTACCATGAATCTTGCAGGTACTAGGGGTCTTATGAAGTATCCCCATCAAAAAACAAGAAGCAAGACAATTCAGCAGGCAACATTAGTGACATCTCCTTTTCTGCTGTGGCTTGTTTGTTTGTTTGTTTGTTTGTTGATGGACTGTTTCTGAAATAATTGTGATTTTTTTGACTGTTTCTTGTACCAACTTTTGACATGTAGCATTTGAAATGTAAGCTATTTTAATAAAATTATGACCGGCCCTTCAGTACAATTTCTTCTCTCCATTTGAATATAACTCACCTACAAACAGGAAGATGATGGCTCACATAGTCAGTGGCACTTCTCATAAACACAACGGGAGAAAAGCAGCAGTTCAGGCATAGATATTAGAAAAGGAGGATTAGGGACCCTTTAGAGAAAGTTAGAAAACTGTGGCTTGTCCTCTACTGGGTCAATAAGATTGGATCCTACAAAATTACCTACATATAAGATTTTGGTGTAAGGAGTTGATTTGATACTTAGATTTTTGACATTGCATTCAAACCGAGTACCTGGATATGAATAAATCTTCCTTGTTACAAAAAAAAAAAAAGTGTATAAAGTACCCATAAGTCCTCTCAGACACACCAACTTATAATACTCTTTCTGTGAGTATTCATGGCTGCAAACATGGATTATTTAGATGATTTTAAGCAGAGTCAGTGCTAAAACAACATAATCCTGCAAAGTATTCTCAGTTTTTATATTGTATCCACTTGCCTATCAGAGTGAATAGTCACACCAAAATTGTACTGTGCCTTGACTGTAACTCAAATAACATGTCAGACATTGTCAATACAGCCAAATCATATCTAGGGAAATAATTTCTAAGGGCAAAGGTACCTTACAATAATATGTTACCTGGCATTGAAATAGAGTAAGAGCACTCAGGGTCCTCCACTCAGAGAGGTAACTTTTGGGTGGGGGTAATAATTTGTTAAACCACGTGAATTACATCACACTTGCTCATCTGAGTGAGCTCAGCATGGGTCACAGACAGTAACACAGTGGGACTGTCTGCTTACCTATAACAATAATTGCAGAATAAAGGTTTAATAGTTCCACTGACCAGAATTTCAATGCTCACATTACAGCTTCATGAAGCTTCATCAGCTAGCACTGTATAAATCCTCCAAGGATTTATTCTGCTATCCCCATGGAAATAGAGATAAGTAATTCTGTTACCTGAGAAAGGAGAAAATGGAGGCACGATGAAAGTTTGAGGGCTGGTGTTTGTGGCTTTTTTCTAGCGTAAAAAAAATAAGCAGTAAAGAGCACCACTTTTCTGTTTTGGCGTGGGTTTTTTTCCCCTCACAGTTCACCTTTAAGCTCAATTACCAGTTTAACCAACCTGCCAAATTTCACTTCTGAAACTCCTCTAGTTCCAGTTTTCCTTAGCTTTAGTACTAATTGAAGCTGCTGAGCTTACTTTGGTTGAACTGCTCTGCTGAGTTTCCTGCAAGAGATTTGTTCGGCTATTTCCAAAGGAGACCTGAACCATGCAGAACTGTCTATAGAACAAAAAATGATAAGCACTGTACAACTTTTGTTTTGATGCAAAGTTATGAAATTTTGAACATCATTAAAGAAAAAGACAGTAATATGTCATAATTCATCAAAGACTCCTCTGAACCAGAAGGAACATAACAAGGACAGTGCAAAAATTGCCAACACCAACTGAATGTAATTGGTCGTGCACTGAAACACAAACCTGAGAAAACTCCAGAAAACACAAAGCAGTGGCAGACATCCAGCAAAATGATCTCATACAAAGAAATAAAGATTAACTGTTGGTTTGTTTCTTTTTTTGTTGTTGTTGGATTTTTTAATAGCTGGGAATTCCTGGTTTAACTCAGAATTAAAATTAAAGGGAAAATTTTAGCTTCCTTCCTTTCCCCCCTCTGTTCTGTAAACACCTAAACTTATTTATGTAAATGTGGGAAAATATATGTATAAATAGATGTAAGCAGATTTTGTTGGCTATATAAAAGCATTTCAAATGAAATGAAGGATTCATATTCACAGAGGTCAGCAATAATATATTCATATTGCTGCACAAAAGCTTAAATATGTTAACAGGTTCTAAAGTATCTCCTATTTAAACATACTAAAAATATTTAAAGTATTTCCTATTTATAGCAATTTGGAAAGTACTGTTTTCTCCACTGCTAACTTTATGCCTATACATGAATAAATGTGATACTTACATATGTATATGAACATTTAAATAAAATACTAACCATGTATGGGTTTTAGGCAGTGAGATCTGTTATGTAGCTGACAGTCTCCCAAAATGAAGTTGCAATGTTAGTTCTGTGGAAATTTCAAAATCAACACAGGTCAAATACCAGAAAATATACCATAGAGAATAGTTTGGAGAACACTCTTGTATTGACAGGAAGACGGACTGCTTGACTTAATGAGCCTTTTGGTTCTGTAACAACTTTGCTTCTAAGAAAACAGATGAGAAACTAATGTTCAGTGCTGGAAGTGTGATATTAATAGCGGATCCGTTTGTGGTCTTCATTGAATACCTCTGGATTCACAGTGGACTAGAGGAACATGTATGTATGCATCTAAGTATTTATCAGCTGCTAATCTTAGTCAGTGTCTAGTTGCAGTTCTTGTACTCATAGGGAAAGTGGTTTCTGGAAATGACATCACAATTGTTTTAAAACTGAAGTGATTCCTGGAAAACACCACCAAGGATCTGTGATACCTCAGTCACTTTATAACAAGTTAAATTATTTCTAGCTGGTAGCATTGCAGGGGAAAAATACTTTTTCCGTTGCATTGCAGTGATTGCTGATCATCAGGGCAATGCACAGAATAAAAGTTAACCTCTGTGAAAGAGATACATTTTCAAATATTCATGACCTTGTGGAAGAAATATTTTTAGCTATGAAATTCTACGCAAGCATTCAGTCTGAGTGAGTTCTGTATATACATGAACAAAGCCACTCATTAAGGCGGGGGGGGGGGGGGGGGGGCGGGGCGGGGCAAGTTTTTTAATGGGGAAATTTGTTTATTCCTGGCTCCACTAGCCCCCAGGAATTTGCACAGATAAGTCAGTTTCATTTGTGAGTATGCCACATGTAGCTAGTATTTAAGGTCTAATATTTTGCAAAAGATCATGCTTCTAAAAATGGAAATTTCCATGTCTGAAGTTGAGATTTATATAGTCTAATTTTAGGCACTGAATTTGGAAGTTTGGGTTTCTTGATCAAAGTACAAGAAAATAAATATCTAGGGTGCACTTCACAGAATCCAATTTAGAGTCCTTTCCTAATTCTGTTTCCCTCAAGTGACTACACTTTGGAAAGGTATATATTTACTGGGGGGGGCTTTAAAAGAGTTCCTTGTCCATTCAATCTCTTCACCTTTCTGCCACACAAAGTTGCATACATGCACATATTCATCAGAACCATCTCCTGAAATATGCCTTCCTGCTGTTTATGATATAGTGATTACTTTGGGATGCACACTCCTCTACCTTCACCAATCCTTTTTTCAGACTCTTTCCCTATCCCAGCGCTGCAGGAAAAGAAAGACAAGTGACATAGGTTGGGGACTCTAGAACAGATGGCCAAATGCATACTTTCATTTTGAATGGTTTAAAACAACCAAACAATGCAATTCATTTTTGCTCAGGAAACTGCTACTCACTTTCATCCGCAGCACTGTTGATAGTAGGGTGATAAGTGGGCTGTACACATCCACGAATGAGCTCTTTCCTCACCCCTCTGTTCTGAGGCTCAGCATCTAGCCTTCAAACAGCTCGAAGTCGATCTGACACATCTCTTTAATCTCTTTAATAGGTCAGAGGGGCATAGCAACAGTATGATACAGCCCTGGGCTGTCTTCTCTAGTCAAAGCAATGGCCAGGACAGGGACAAGTATGAAGGGGCCTTGCAGCATCAGAAACTTCAGGGAGAATCCTCACTGATTCAGACCAAATGCTTGTTAACATTTCCATGCAGCAGCAACAGCTTAGCTGTCCTGTAAAACAGCTGTATGCCAACAATAGCATGATTCACACAGGGAATTTCTGAGACACCTGTCAGCAAGTGTACCAGCATCTAAACTGCAATGAGATAAGAATTAGGCATCTCTCTGGACTCAGTAGGAAAGAAAAGAATTTCCTACTGTTTCCTGAAGGACCAAGGAAATTAAGAAAGTACAAGGAAAGAGAGCATGACAATGAACAGGATGACAAATATACCCCGGTTCTCCAGAAAGGATTCAGAAAACCCTAAGCCATCGACTCATCCCACTGATGTGTTTCTTTTGAAGACCCAGTTTTAGAACCTGTCTGTGGCTTTAATAAACATGTGTTTCCTAAAATACAAATTTAAAATACACCTTAGATTTCTTCTGGATAGTGAATGTAATAGTTCATATCATCTAGGCAAGTACAACTGTATTATCAGTCCTTCAAATTTACATCCTTCTGAAAAACATAGCAGGTTTCTTAACACCATGGCCAATTCTGAAGGTGTTGTTTGGCAGTAGCCTCAGCATTTTCTTAAGATTAGTGTATTTTAATGTTATGTTGTCTTGATTTTTCTGCTATCATTGAAATCCCCCTCTTGCCCTGAAACTCCAAATCTGAAAGTCTACTTAAAATTCTCCTTTCAGTTACCAAAACATTAACGGAATTTTCATTATCAGTGGATGATGAAAAAACACTGTCAGTACAAGGTTCTTGTTCTATTCTTGCAAACATCAATGTCATAGCACCATAGCTATCATCTTGCCTTCATTTCATGAGCAGCTCAGGGGTTCTACTTCAAGCATTTTGACACTACACAAAGTCAGATTGGAAAGATGGATATGGATGAGTCTACAGGGATGGTGTCTCTCTTGCTTTGTGGGCCTGCAAACTTAATTTGGCCCACGAGTTGCCAGAAATAAAATGCTATTCAAAATATATCTTTCAGCTATTCAACATAGAATTTTATGTACACATAATTTGATCTGTCTTGTGTCAATGGTTTATGTCCATAGCTAATGCCACATTTTCAAGTGAGGAAAAATTATGTGTTTCAGTGATAACCCAAAGACACCTCACTTCTGGAAACAAGCTCAAACATACCTCACAGAAGTATATGAGGATCAGTGATCACTCCACTCTAACATAGGAAATTGAAATATCATTTAAGGTGATGCTGAAATTATAATATAAAAATGAATAATGTATAATATAATAATTATTATATTATACCATCAGAGAGAACAATTCATCAAGACAAATCCTTTTAGGACATAACCCCACACTCAGGCAGTCTTTTGTTTAGACATTGATCCCTGAATCAAACACCATGACTTGGTGACTCGACTTTTTCTCTCCAATACCCTACCCTGTATCTCTACTGACATCTCCTGAACTCCACAGAGAGCCCAGGGTTCTGCTTCCTCTGATCTAGCCCTGCCAAGAACACATTTCTCTTAGGAGGAAACATACAGATTCCTTTTGCATGTAAAGCAAAGCATGGGAGGAAAAGGAGCTGGTGAAGATTGGTCTTTCAGATTTATGGATGGGGAATGGGGGGAGACATGTGCAAGGTAAGTACCTGGACTAAGCAACTGGAATAGTAAACACAGCCTTATTTGACTCTATTGCTGCTGTTACATACCTTAATTTGATGAATGTCCTGGATTCACATTTAATGCCTTTGGAAAGGCAGCAGATAGACAAGGAATAAAGGCTCAGTAAGGGATTTTCTTTTACATTTTTCCTTAAGAAAAAAAAATGTTCTGCCTTGTCAATTTTTGAAAAACAGCAAATCCCAAAGTACTGCTTTTCTAAGGATGATCTCACCATTTTGAGGTGAAGTGTAATTATATACACAGCATCCAGTCAAATTGTAAGTTCTTTAGGTACACCCAGCAAACACAGTATCGTGCAAAGTGGGTAACACAAGTAAAGGAATATTGAATGCTTACCACTTCCTATCTTGCCTAACCTTCTTGCATGTCCCAAATAATCTAACAAATGTGATCTAAAGCACACAGAAACATCATATATTGAAGAGAAGATCTTTATTGATTTGCCAAGCCTCAGAAGTTCCTAGCTCTTCATAATTCATGGAAAGCTGCTGTTCCATTTCACTGTCTAGGTAGTAGTCAAGACACTACCACAGCCAATAGCTCTCAATTGCTGTCTTGACAGCTTCTTAAAAGCAGTTCACCAGCACAGCGGTGATGCCTATGTTAGCCAGGTGAATGCCCAGAACACATCAGTGTGACTGACCAATAAACCCCTAAAATGGAAGAAAGGTCAGAGGAGATGGGCAAGGGCAATATACCCATGAAGCTCAGGGTATAATGCAGGGTGTGAGCAACTACAGCTATTGTAAAGAAGCTGACTTTTATCTCAACACAAAGGGGACAGGAGGGTGCTTTCTGTTTTAGCTATCAATAGTTGAGCGGGTCACCTGGTGGTGTTTTTCTCCCTCAGTTCATTAAGAGCATGACTACCTCTTTGGGTTAGACAGACCAGCATGGGGAAACTTAATACATGGCTTAGCCCAACATAGACTATAAAAACTGGACAACTAGTAAAACAAAAAATAATTGAAGAGAACAAAAAGCTTGAGCTAGCTTCAACCCACTTACTCCTTCCTGGCAACTGAGGACACCCATTGTCGTGACAGTGACGCTACTATAGAAACTACTAATGGAAATCACATCGGTAGTGTGATTGAACTGTGGATTGCAATTACTATATTTTGCAAAGTGTAACTTACATTTGTCATTTGTATTGTGATTTCAGTATATTTTGTACCACTCTGCTAAATCGGAAATCCCGTGCAGCATTAACCATCCGAAAGGAGTAAATTTGATATTTAAAATTATACTCTCCACGTGTGGAATATCTAGAAGAACCTGGTTGGACAGTATTGGACTCTGACAGCTAGTCATGACCTTACTTCAGGCCCAGTTAGACATGAGTACTGCTCTATATGTACTATTCCAAAATGGAGACAGATAACTTGACCCAGACATTTCTTCTTTCCATCAAAGCACTCCTGCAACAATTTTACTTTTTTGTTCCTTTAAGACTTGTTTAGTTCTTGTCTAAAGCACTTTAAAATACAGTACATAGAGGCATTATGTAAAAAGAAATGATTTATTCAGTGCAGAAATGGTAACTCAAATGTACTTTTTTTCCCAGGTATATTTCCTCTGGTTATCTTTTTATATTCACAGCAGTGCCATTTTCTGTCCAAAAAAATAAAGGTTCTGTAAGGAAAAAAAACATTGTAGTGTGCTCTATGGAGTCATCTCTTAATACAAAACAATAGGTATTGTACAAACCAACATCCTGCTAATGTTAAATCCATTTGGTATCACACAGATCAAACCTGGGTGATTAATTACAGACCTAATAGGAAAAGTAAACAATCCATCCTCATTGCAGAGCAGTAAGCATACATCTTCTTAATCACAGTGGGATTATAACATCCTACTCTCCACAGGTGTGCAGCTTTGTGTCACCAGCATCTGCTATGAATCATATAGAGTTATTATTCTCATTTTACAGTAAATACAGAGATGAAAATAACTATATGGTATTCGATTCCTGATTGCACAGAGAAAACAAAGTTATGTGCAATTTGGACTGTAATATTTCTTTTGGACTGTCTCATTTGCAACATACTTTTTCTAACTATTATCGTCAGTATCCTATCCATAAAATTGCACTTATCACTGGAACCTAAACTTATTAACTAAACAGCAATTATACTGCCATGGAAGAACAATAGTAGAGCACACAAGTGAGTACCGAAATGTTTTCTTTTTTCTACCATGCTGTGGTATTTCTGTTAAGAACAAAGCATAAGCTAAGTAAGTTCTGCCTAAAAGTATAAACATGAAGGTTTTCCTTTGTTCCATTTTTTTTTTTTAAGTTGAAAGCTGGCTTCCCCCCCGCCCCCCCCCGCCCCCCCCCCCCCCCCCCTTTCCCTTACAAATGCCACTGCTAGACACCAAATCTGGAGTTATGTTCTGCTTTGAACACTCAGCATGTGTTACAAACCAGAGAAGAACTTAAGTGGCTTGAGATCCAGGCCGGTTCCCATTCAAATCAGCAGAACAGATACCATTAACTTCCAGACAATCCAGATTTCATTTGGTAGCTTTTCCCAGAGACCATGTATGTCTTAGCTGTTTCACCTGGATTTCATTTCCAAGATCTTCAGCTGTGGAGTCTTTTAGGTGATTATTAAAATTGTATTTATTTATATTTAACAACAGTGATGAACAGCAATGAACATCTGAACTGAAAATGAAAATAAGTTGTAGTTATACTGTAAAATTGCAGGTCAGTATTAGAAAAAATGGGGTTGCAATGGACACAGAAGTCATGTACTTCACCCCTCTGCCTTTAGGCTGAAACAGGTGTATCTACATCTTTCCTATCCTAGTCATAATGAATGTAATTGAATTTATTAGTGCTAGACAAGAAAAGAAAACAAGATTTCAAGTTTAGAAGTCAACATTTCCTTCAGACTCCTTTTCACTGGCCTTTGATGATATTTCATCTCTAGAATCCAGAACTGAGTAAAGCTGCTGTTCACAAATGCTTCTGTTGGAAATGTGGAAAAAAAAAAAAAAAAAAAGCTATCTTTTAATTGTCCAAGAGAGAAAAAGTCCATTATTGGACAATTTTGAGATGTTCTTTGTCAAATTAATGGACGTCTTTCATAACTACACTGCCATTTTTGTCACAATTTGTTGGAGGAAAATACACCATGTTGGATCCAATAGCAAAAGGGGAGGCTGCCAAAGCTCCATTCCCCCAGGGCCAACCAGTGGTGAGACTGGAGATGTATTTCCAGTAAGCACACACAGAACACACAAATCAGCTCCCACACCTGCTCTTGTCTCTCTGTGCTACTTTTTGTGTATGCAGCTGAGCTTTTAGCACAAAACAGATCTGTTGTATTCCTGAATTATATTTAGAGATGTTTAAAACGTGGATCCATCTAATGCAAGGTAGTTGGCATGTGACACGAATGCTAACTTGTCTTCTATGCAATGTATTTTGCACAATTCTAGGAAACTCAATGACTCAAGACCCAATCCAAAGTTCAATAAAATGTCTGAAAACTTGTTTATTTTCTCATCTATATTTGCATGTCCAGGATGCAGAAGTGGATCCTTCTATGTGTGAATCTGATCCATGAAGTAAAAGGGTTCAATACTTTAGCAATAGCTTGCTTGATTTTAACAAAAAAAAAAAAACTTCTAGAAAAATAGTTTTTTCCTTTCTTATTTATTCCAATACAGGATCATCATGTATTGAAGGTAATCATTTTAACCTCTATATGTTTAAATACATATATAAATATGAATGAAGAAAGTTCTTGGAGATCAGATCTGTACTTCAACAGCTTGTGTCTTCAAAATAAACCTTTGTAGAGCAGGAGTTCTTTATAGTTTGTCATTTATAACAAAAGTGCTTGGTAATTGACTCAGAGGAAGACAATTTCATGTGCTGATTCAGGTAACAGAAGTGGTAAATGCCAGATCTACCCTTTTTATTAATGGAAAGCCAGCATTCGATTAGGGTTAGCTGGGTACTGTTCTGCAGTTTCAGTTTACATTGCAATTATTGTTGTTTCATTCTGTTTCAAGTGAAAGAACACGGTGTCTAGTTGTATTCTAAAACGAATCCTTTTGTCAGTTTTGCTTTTCCTGATTCATAGGTTCCTAATGATGGGCGTACTGAAGTGTAGAGAAAGGTATATACTGTGTTTGGGAAGCAATGCTTTTTCATACAGTAACATTTAATATGAGGTACATGCAATGATCCAAACTCTACAAATTTGGTATAAGTAGAATTGCTTCATGGAACAGTAAGACACTCAAAGCATCTTTTCAAGGGGGTGTCTACTGATAGCTCCATCTTAACACTTGTTAAGATGAAACATAAAGTCTATAGCATATGTTTCAAAACCTGGGATATACAGAAACCCACCCTTTTCCACATAATTCACTCAGCACAGTCAGTCACTTTTATTCAAAGTCTGAGTTGAGAAAGCATCAGAATTTCCTTCTTTGAAAAGTTCCTAAATATACAGAAAAATAAATTATTTTAGGGGCTATAGAGAGACTGAGCATTTGACAATCAATAGAATGTGCCTCAAGCAAGAAGTACATACATACAAGAGCCATATATATCAACAGCTCTCGAAGCTGATCTCATTGTTTTGCATATAGTTCTGTTCATGCAGTAGCTTTTCTTTGTTTCCCTCCCTTCTCATGCATGAGCCAGGACTGTGCCCCTACCATTGGCCAACTGTGTAACAGCATTTTCTGGAGAAGCCATGTCACTGGGTACAAATCTAATTAAGTGCAGACAGATCCTTAGCTAGGAAGAAAAAAGTGTATTTTGTGATTATCAGATGACAGTTTATTTGGCTCTGCTGTGTTTTATATATTCCATACCATCTTGACTGGCAGATCTTTAGCTACCTACATCAGGTTGACTCAGCATTTTATTAAACATATGCACCAATAAAAAGAACATGTTTTTATAGGTTTTTCTTGGATGATGACCGAAGTGTTTATTTATATTTATAAAATGATGGGTCTTACCCTTTTAACAAGGTTTTGAAACTTCAAAGTAGGGTGTTACTGCTCATCTCTTACCCCTTTATTTCACTGCTGGTAACAGCAAAATCAAAATTTTATTGTAACTACTTACCTTGCACAAAACAGATCAATCTGCTCTACTAAATGTGCCACATGAGAACAGCAGTCAAGTCTAATTGATTTCAAAGTTATGTGGCACAGCTATCATTATAGTATTTTCCTAAGATGGTCCCAGTCAATATGTTTACTACTTTTTTTAAAAAAATATTCACTGGGCTGATTACATATTTTTTTTCATCAGTTGACTCATGCATATTACAAATAACCTGGAAATACATGTTTTGCATCCATCAAAACTATAAAAATCTAAGTCCATATTCTTCCTGGACTTAAGGCTTCTGCTTATGCTTGAATCTTCCAAGCCTATGCTCACACTCAGCCCATCAGTCTTACTACCAGCCCTAACAGTTCCTGAAGCGTGATGCAGACTTGCATGAGCAGATAATTATATAAAAGTTAAAATAAGATGGGTTTAGAAGGATTAAGTGATTCCGTATGTTATCTCAAAGACCTGTAGTTCAAGACAGAACAGTTCAAATAATTCATTGCTTTTTTCTTTGATAAAAATGTAGGTTTTAACCTTTCAGGAAGTCTTTTTCTACAGTGTCAGCAGCAACTCCAACCTGTCAGTTCAGCAGTACTTTACAACTCCTGCAGTTCACTTTGTGTGTGATAGGGAAGAAAGCAGAATGATACCCAGGCTCTTCCAGGGCTGTGAAAAATGCAAGATAGGAGTGACCAGTTATAAGGATACTTTCAAAAAACAGTTGAATGAGAACAGCTTCAAGGCAGAGTAGGTAATAAATAGAAAAATGATTACAAAATGAAAAATTTCTCCTGTAATGTGTGAACTGGTTCAGGGGACATGGGCTTAATGACTTCTTCTGTCATAGACTGCCTCAGAGACTTTAGGAAAGTCACTTAATCTCTTCCAAGCCATAATATAGAAATAGTATATTCCTTTTGGGTTTTTTATTTTTTTCCTTTCTTTTCAATTTAGATTTGAAAAGCTTTTTTCTTATGATGCACCTGCATGTTTTTGGGCATTGTCTCCCATAACTTCATTATTGACAAAATTAATACATACTAGATAAATTGAGAGCAGGGTGGACTAGTTAAACTTCCAGGCTCAAAAAGCTGAGATCAGTGGCACAACATCCAGCTGTAGCCAGTCACTAGTGATGTCCCCACTTGGAGAGGAGGCACTACTGGGGCCAATAATATGTAACATCTTTATTACTGACCTGGATGATAGGACAGAGAGCATTCTCAGCAAGTTGTAGATGATACAAAATTGGGAGGAGTGGTCAATGGTGTTAAGTGTAGTTTGCAAATGTTTGGTAATGGGAGGGCTACAATGGTGTCCTCTAAAATAATAGGGAAGGGGTTGCCCTGTGCTGGATTCATATGGTTCCAGCCAGTTTCAGACAGCTCCATAATAGACCCACCACAGGACACAGCTGAGCCTACCAGCAAAGCTGGCGATGCCTTTGTAGAAACCTATTTAAGAAAAAGCAGGAAACACTGGAAAGAGAGAGGGGGGAATTAGAGGGGAAACAATGGGGGAACACCAAGGGCAGAGGAGCAGGAGGTGGTCCATGGCAGAGCAGGTATTCCCCATCAGGGACTGCAGCTTGTGGAGGACTCATGCAGAAGTAAATCTTCCCTAAAGAGAAAATGGCACATGGATGATCCTATGCCAGAGCAGTTAGTTATACCATCAAAGGGGTTGCAGCCTGTAAAGAACCCACACCAGAGCATAGGAAATGAGTGAGAGGGAAGGAGCAGCAGAGAGAAACTACTACCACTACCACCCCTTACAATGCCAGTTGTCTCACTGAAGGGACTGAGTATAAACTGCATCAATAGCAACATGGGGGAAGAGTCTGAAGTAAAGTTGAGCCTGGGAAAGGTGGAGGAGAGGTGTTTACCGTAAGTGTGTGATTGCTTCTTTTTTTGTTTTTGTTTCCCAATATCTGAATCAGTACTCAAATATCTACATTAAATGGAAATAAACTAAGTCAAATTACCTGAAGTCAAGTATCTACTGCCCTCACTGGTAACTGGTAAGTGATCTCCCTGTCCCATGAACTTTCTCATTCTCATTCTTCTTATGTGCCTGTCAGAGTTCAAGGAACATCTGGAAAATGGTCTTAGTCATATGGTTTACTTTAGGCAGTCATGTCAGAAGCAGGGAGCTGGACTGGTAGTCCTTGCGGGTCCCTTCCAACCCGAGATACTCTGATTCTATGATTCGATTTTCTCCCTCATCCTCCTGCCAGGGGGAGAGGGGGCAGTGAGCAAGTGGTTATGTGGGTGCTTGGATGTCAGCCAGGTCAATCCACCACATTGATACACCATGCGGTTGTGTTTAATTCAGAGGGACCTTGACAGGCCAGAGAATTGGGAAGAGAGGAACCTCTTGAATTTCAGCTATGGGAAATGCCAAGTCCTGCACTTGGTGAGGACTAGACACATGCACCAGCACAAGCTAGGGACTGACTGGCTGGAAAGCATCGTTGCAGAAGAGGGCCTGGAATCTGGGTGGATTACAAGTTGAACATTTTCCCATTAGGTAATATTTCTTTATTATCAAAAAGAATTACAAAACTTTATGCATCAAACAAAATGAATCCAAATAAACATATGAATCAATAAATACGGAATATATTTTGTATAAAAAGAACCTTTGTTCTCTTACAGAAGACAAGGGTACAAACCTTGCTTTTGGAGTTACTGTCTTTAGGTGTGCAGGTGTAAAAATTAAGGTATACTGGCCAAATATCTCCTACAATATTCATTGTAGACATGATATAGGTTAGGCTTCCAGAGGATGAAATACTACATTCTACAGCCCTATTTTATTAACCTGTTGAATATTGTTACAGACATTTTCTATAGCCATTCTTTTCAAAGGATCAAACCAGCCCCTCAGACCTGATTCATTTTTCTTTATCCTCTGTAGGTATATTTGGTGTAAAAATAGACATCAGATTAATGCTGTAGACTCTGTTCAAATGTTAAAACTTATACCATTTAGGAATACTGACATACTGCAAGGATTTATAACAATAGCAATGTCATTTGGAAACTTTATTTATCCTCAGTCTTTTGTATCCTTAGCAAAGACCTGAAATTTAGCTTCCTTGTAAGTTACCAAAACTCAGTAATGTCTCTATTCAAGCAGAAGATGATGCAGTTATCTAAATTAAATAATGCTGCAAAACCTATCATAAACATGCAAAATATTAGAATTAAATACACTGCTAGCCTACAGTAATAAATAATCTATCTTGCTTTTTTTTCCTAAAGTTTAAATAGAAGTTGAAATGTTCCTTAGCTACATGAGAAAATCACTGGGAATTATTTTACTTCTGTTCTCTAAAGCATTTTCTGGTCTTGCACTTTAATTTATGCAAATTTCTATCTAAAAATAAAATAAAAATAAAAAAGTATATCTATTTGTCCTCTCATTTTTACCTTTCTCTACTATAATTAATTAGCCAAAAATGGTAGTTGTTCCTCTTCCTACTTTTATCTGAATAAATCCAAATTAATCATTACAGATCTGATTAGGGATAGTTTGCAAAACATTGGCACAAGTGGCAGCAGAATTTACCCAGTTATACTTTACAGGAGAACTGCTCTGGTATAGAGATAACTTTCTTCATGGCGTTGTATTTTGGATATGTGACTAAAATAGCAATGACAACTTGTCAATGTTTCAGCTATTGCTGAACAGTGCAGCATCAAGGCTTCCTCTACTTCTCATGCTGCCCAACTAGCAAGTAGGCTATGAGTGGGTAGGAGGCTGGGAGGTGATCTGGCCATCACAGCTGATCCAAATTGGCCAAAATTTTCCATATCATATGACATCATGCTCAGCAATAAAAAAAGCTAAGGGACGGGAGAAAGAATGGACGGGTGTTTGGAGTTGTGGCATTTGTCTTCCTAAGTAGCTCTTAAGTATACTGTGTCCCTGCTTTCCAGGAGATTCCCAAATATCTGTCTGCTGATAAAAACTAATGAATTAATTCCTCATTTTGCTTTCCTTGTGAATACAGCTTTTCTTCCCTTATTTTGCTTCCCTTATTAAACTTTCTTTATCTCAACCCATGAGTTTTCAGCTTTTGTTCTTCTGATTCTCTCCCCCATCCCACGGAGGGGGGGGAAGGGGGGGGGGGGCGGCGGGCGGGGGGGGCGGGGAGGCAGGGAGTAACTGCGTGGGTGCTTAGCTGTTGGCCAGGGTCAACCCACCACAAGAACCCAGATCCTCAGAATCATTGATCCTTTGGAAAGAGAAAATACATATTCCCCAGGATGGTCCAGTGAAAAGCAGGACATTTCTGATATGTCATCCTAAAGTTGACATGAAGGTCTTAAGTTACCACTATATCCAGATGGCAGGAATTTAGCGGCAGTTAGGAGTATAAGAGGGGTGGTTGGTTTTGGTTTTTTTTTGTTTTTTTTTTCTGAGAGGAAAGAAATAAATAAGAGATATCCTAGGGGCAAGTTTCACTGAACCACCGTGCTAGAAACTGGATTGCTTTTGGACAGGCTACAGGCTGAAACACAATAAAAATTTAGAATTAGTACAGCACATGCGTCAGCAAAGAAACTGCTTCCAGCTGTCCCCAGGCTGGCAAGCAGTGGCTAATAATTCTGGGATGTAGTCTCATGGGGCAAAAATTCTTTATATGGTTCTTGATCTGTGTGCTGCTCATGGCTTTAATAGGGACAATTTCCTACCAGAAACTAAACTAAGAAAAAATGCATTTTATGCAAAGTATTATATTTATTGCAACGATTTAGTCTTCCATTATCTACTTCCTATCTCATAGCTAGATTTCTTTTTTACAGCTTTCATACTTGCTACCTCTATCAAAAATACAGGAGAGGAGAGGGGAGGAAAAAAAAGAGCCTTCCTTGGAGTCTTGTTACTACTCTACTTTGTATTCCAATCTTAATCAAAAATGTACAATGCATCCTTCTCCTGAAAACATTAAAAATATGACCTATTCTCAAAGATATGGCATAAAATGGGCTGAAGATTTGATTTGGTCTCTATTTTGTCCTGATCACATCATTGCTGTGCTTTTCTAGTAAGAATGAAATCTGCAACCTCTATATTGTTCCTCTTCATTAATTATTTTCTTATTTCTTGACTGCTCTGTATCTTTTCATTCCTTGACTCCTTTTTATGTCTCAGCAGCAGCTTTTTTCTTCACCCTCTCTATTCTATTTTCATCTCACTGTACCTTCTCCATCCCATTTACTCCTCTATATTTTTAAACAACTTATTGATAGGAGTCTATAGATTTATTTTCCTTTCTTTCCTTCTCATTTCAGTATTTTCCATCAGTCAGTCATCCTTTGAAATATTCCTATGTTTGCTTAAACTCAAGGGCCAATATTATACCAGTAAATATAAAAGTCTGTCTGACTTCTTCATGTTACAAAGCTCCCTTTGACTTTTGTTACTGGTTTATGTTTTACATTTAGTTGAGATTTAGGATCTGTGAATATTTCAAAATATTCAAAACATTGTGAATTTAGGAAAGAGTATAAATATAAAACATCTAAAAGAAAGAAAAAAGAAGGCCTGGATTATGCAGAGAAAAGTTAAGAAAAATAGGCACTGAATTCTTATATTTCCAGAGAACTCTGTGTGATTTTAGATAGGCATCTTCCACTTCTGACTACTTTGTTCCGTGGCAAAATTTCTGTGTTGTGAAGGACTTCTCCCATTAAAGCAAATTAAAAAAATAACAGAACATTTGAAACATGATTTCTATGTCACACTGAGGGCATTGTGTTTGCCAGCTGGTGATCAACCAACTGGGTTTGGCTATATATCCAAGACTAGATCCTCAGTGGTCATGAATCACTAGGGCTCAGCTGAAGACAAGAGAGCTATGATATTTTACACCGAGTACCTCTTCTCCACGTATTTTGCCTTCACAGGTGAACAATATATTCTACTACCTACATCAGCTGGGCTAAAACCTGCTCTTCTGTGTCCAGTCTAAATAAGAACTTTTTGACTCTTATCTAGATATATATATATGTACAATACATATATAGACCTACTATGCATATGAATGAGGCACATTGAAATTTTCATATTTTTATAATGATCAGAGTATTCATAATTTTTAGTTAAGATGTTCATTTCAGCCATGCATTAAAGTTAACTTTATATGGCATCTTTTCCTCTTGTATTCATGACTTCTGAATTTGGAGACATGTAAATAGAAACAAGAAAATGTATTTGTTCAAGGCATAAACTTGGAGTTGTGGTAATCATACTCCTGTTTTTCATTGTGGCACTATATGTTGAAAAGTAATAACTGATATTTTAGGTACAAACCCAAAAATACTCATTTATTTCATTCTATTTTCGTGCCTTTTTTTTTTTTTTTTTCTTCCTTACTGGTTTCAGTGTTTATTCCACTGACCTCAGGCTGAGAGTCATCTTTACTTTGTATACACCTTGGACAGGATTCAGCTACTGATGGCTGACATCTAAAGATGGTTTTGTAAGTGTAAGCCACAGAGTCCAAGCACCCACTAAAAAGTAAAGATTTAGTCAATAGAGGTGAATAGTGCAGAGAGCTCTGACCATGTGTGGGTGGGTGTTGTCAGGTAAGTTTAGATGTTTGGTAAACTCCAGTGAATGTATCAAGCAAAGGCATGTTTCAAGAGGTGAGTTAGAGGACTCATATCAGGTGGGAGTTGGGACAGACAGTTGATAGAGATTTGAATTAGGCTTGTGTTGAAGGAATAAGATCTTTTACATGAGAGGCTGGGGAGATTTAGATAAAATGTGTTCATCTTTATTACAGAGTCATTGGCTAAAAACAAAATGCAGCACTGGGACTGAATGTGAAACTCTACAGAGAAATTAAAATGTTAAAATACATTATTTATGTGTATTGGCATTATCCACATTCAGAGATTATTGATGGGGAAAAAAAAAGGAGAAAGGAGGAAGACAAGAAGGGCATACAAAGTTTGTGGCATGAACTAATAAAGCAAAAGCGGTTGCAGCCTTTAGAAACTAAATTTCATTCTTTCCAGTCTCCAACAGCGTTCTTCTACAAGACCACTTTTTGCTCCATCTGTTATCAATAGGTGCAACTCTGAGTGTGTGCTGCAGATTTGTCAGTCTAGGTGATGCTTTTTTTTTTGTTCACTCTTTTAGCACCACTGAAAGCTGACAAACCTAACTTGAAAGATAAAGCTATCTCAGTAACATTTAATTATCTCTGATACTCAGTCTTTTTAAAACATCACATATTTATATTAAATTACTTTAAAAATAGTCATAAACAATAAAAGAAACAAAACCAAAGGCCCTTCCAGCACAAAACCTATTTTCGGGGGAAGTACAAAAGATTGAAAACCAGTATTCCTCAATTTGAAGAGTAGGACAAATTCAGTTTTAGTCTTTGAATAGAAATATGCTTAGTTTAACTAGTCTACTTTCAATTTCTTTGACTGGGTCCAAATCTCCCCTCATCCACATGGTTCTGTAGGAATTAGTGTCCCACCTGGGCACCAATTACTCCTTTAAAAGGATACAGGTCTTACACAGCTCCAGTGAACACCTTGGACCTTAAGGTATCTCAAAAGGCATTAGATGCCTCTGTGTAGGCAACAGAGTCAATCCCTCTTACTTGCGTTATGTTCCTTTCTTCTCCCTTTTCTTCCTGAAAATAGCCAAGTAAAAATTTGCTTTAAAAGTTTTACACACAGCACATGGCAAAACTTTTGATCATATCAGTTCTGTGTAAATCAGAAACTTAAGCCCTCCATAGGGAGTGAAAACATTTATTTGAATGCTGATAGATATATTTTATTCTTGAGGCAGGGGTTAAAAACGTTAGGGTTTTGTGGTTTGCTTTGTTTTGTTTCTTTCCCCAAATCTATTCTTAAACAAATCAGGCAAACAACTCACCTTACCAAGCACCAGGGGGAAATGAATATAGGGATTCATAAGTACTCTCCTAGTTTGTATGCATGACTCACCGTCTGGTGGCAAAAATCAATTTGCCTCTTTAAAAAGGCCCTCTTGGGAATAGAAGAATGCAGAGCTGTAATGGTTTACTGTCTTGAGTGTCTTTGTCTCATGACAAACAAAACTGGAATTGACAACAGAGAGTTATACTCATGAGCTAAAATGATTCACGTGCTGTGACTTTTTCCCTCACCTGGCTTTGCAAAACTGCACCTGCAAAACAGTGCATCTATGTAATTCATGTAGTCACCTCGACTGCATGCTTCCCTAGCATTTACAGGCACTGACAGTGCCTTGTGTCTCACTAGCTATTTATGTGCTCTGATATCCCATTACAAATCAAGCACTCTGTTGTCTGCACAAATGTACAGGCATTCCTAAATATTAGACCATGCACAACTGAAAACCGTGCCGAGAATGTTTCAACCTTCATGTTACACAGTGAAGTATATGAAAGAAAAGATGGGAGTGAGAATCTACACGCATTTCATTACCTTATAGGCAGCACCAGAGCGTGGAGACAGTATCAGGCAGAAACTCAGGAAATACAGGTTTTATTGACAGTTCAGACCTTGACCTTCTGTATAAGTATAGACACATACTTTCACCTGTCTGTGACCGCTCCCCTTCTAGCAGGTCTTGCTTTCTTTAGTTAAGAGGTAAAAATTTGAAGTACCGTCCATTTGTGCTGTAGCTAGTGCAGAGGGTCTTCTGTTTCTTAGTCACCAGCTATTTTTGTATTACAGTTAAGATCATGCAGTAATACCTTCCCTTGTTTAATCTGTATCTTCCAAATGTTAATACAGCGTTGCTAGCTAATTCCACAACAAGGTCTGCCCAGTACATCAGGATTTTTTTAAGCATCTACCTTTATACACAAATAGTGTTAATTACCTGTTATATTTCCCTGTGAAATTAACTGAGGCTTTGATATAATAAAAAGGACATAGGAGATCACAGCCTGTGGCAATGAAATGCTGGACTCGTCAGGAAACCTTTTGAATTCATACTTGTTCTGATTGTAAATTTTGCAATTACTTGTAGATTTTCTAATTAATTTGTTGTGGTTTAACCCCAGCTGGCACCTAAGACCTACACAGCCTCTCGCTCACTCCCCCTACCATGGGATAGGGAGGAGAATCAAAAGTGTAAAAACAAGAAAAACTTGTGCATTGAGATAAAACCAGTTTGACAGTAAGCAAAAGCTGCATGCACAAGCAGAGCAAGACAGGGAATTGATTCACCAGTTCCCAGCAGCAGGAAGGTGCTCAGCCATGCCCAGGAAAGCAGGGCTCCATCACGCATGACAGTGGGAAGACAAACATCATAACTACAAACATCCCCCCTGCCTTCCTTCTTCAACCAGCTTTATATATTGAGCATACAGTATGGAATATCCCTTTGGTCACGGGAGTCCACTGTACCAGGGGTGTCCCCTCCCAGCTTCTTGCACACACCCCCGGCCTGCTCAGTGCTGGGGTGGGTGGGTGAGAGGCAGCAAAGACCTCGGCTCTGTGTAAGCGCTGATCAGCAATAGCTAAAATACCCCTGAACCGTCAACAGTTTCCAGCACAAATCCAAAACATAGCCCCATACTAGCTACTGTGAAGAAAATTAGCTTTACCCCAACCGAAACCAGCACAAAAGTGAAAACAAAAATAAGTATTTTGGAAAAGAAAAGGAAAAAAGGAAGAAAAAGGAATGATTAAGAAACCTTTCTTTCTCCCTGAATGTGAATTCAGTCTTGTAGTAAAACCAGAAGCATATCAAGTCAGTAGAAATGAAAACACTGATTTTTTAATATTATTTCAGCTGTAAAACATAGAAAGGTGGTTAAAAACAAGTAAAAAAGCACCTGTCTCCTATATGAAGATACTCTGGGTGACAAAATTATGTCCCAAGTTCACATTATATGCAGTGATAGGCTGTCAGTGTACAGATGATAAGTTCTGCTGGCACTGAATGAAGAAAAATAATTCAATCTAAAGCAAGTCAGTAATACGCATAAGGATATCCTGGACTGATTGTGCAAGCAGATGTTCTATGAATTCAATCAAGAAATGTTTTTTGTCACCTCTGTTCAAACAGGCAAGCCAGCTTCATTTCCCGTTGAGATGAGAACAGGAATCCATTGCTTACTCTATTAACAATAGACAATTTTTCTAATAATGAATAGATTTTTTTCAGTCCTCTGATGAGACTGTTGAGTGCCAGATGTAGCTGTGAGAATTTTTTATTTTATTTTATTTTTTTTTCACCCTCTAGAGAGGGAGTACCAGTTTAATTTTGGTCTGAAGAGTTCATTTTAATTCATCTGCAAGAGAAGTAAACTGCTAAGTAGCATCTGCCAATAGGTAACATTATATCCCTCTCCAACAGCACAATGCTTGTATCTCGAATATAAGCTAAGAAAGGAGATTGGCTATAAGAGAAAAAATGAGCCTCATACATGCATACATTTATTCATTGAAATGTTACTTGGGTCCAGGTCATCTAGAGGATAACATTGGTGAGGTACAGTGATAGCAAAATGTTCATATACTCACACGTGTTTTCTCTGTATACTAAAAAATGTGCACTGAAAGGAAATTTTTCAATGGAAAAAGGAAAGGGAAAAGGAAACTTTTTAAAAGTTAGGTTTATAGACCCTGACATAATTTTTCTAAATTGTGTAATATTTTTTTTCTTGAAAATTAAATTTTTATTTATGATCTCAGACCCACTGTGGGTTTTGGAGCCCTCTCTTCCTGAAAGAAGAGACCACTTTCACTCTTTCTTTCTTTATAAAAAATGTAAGTAAATCAAAAGCATTTTGCCATTACTTACAACCATTTTGCTATTACTTACAACCAGAAACAAAAGAGAGAGTGTCAGGTATTCTCAGCACTCTGCTTCTAAACCTGTCGGTTTGCCTGTGCATATAACTATAAGGAACTGGCATTGCATTATTTTACATTTCTTTGCTTCAAAGAGGTTTCCACATATGCTAAAGTAGCAAGGTCAGGCAATAACTTCTTATGACAGTCAGAGAATTGAGATTTTGTTGCACAACCCCCAACAATTCCAAAAACAGTTAAGCTTTTTTTTTTAAAAAAAAAAAAAAAAACACAGAACTTTCTGAGCATAACCCATTGGCATCTTGCTTAATAGGCACAGCTCATGGCCTGCTGGGCCAGCATAACTTAGTAGGAAAGGGAGATGTTGCTGGGAAAATGAGCACAAGAGAGATGAGTTGTAAAAGTGTAATTGGCATACACAACAAAACATCCCAGAAGACTTGGAAGACTTCTCAGTCTTGAAAACATTTACAACCAAGCACAGTGATTTATACTCTCCTTCTAGTGGATCTACTCATGAGAGCAAGTAATATGCTCAGGAGTAATTAACAGGCCTGAATTTTCTCCGTTATTTTCACTGACTCTCACACCTCTTCGCACTGTCAAAGAGGTGTGAAAGAAAGGCTGAGAACAGGGTCTTATTTAATATTTTTCCTCAAAGACATTTTTGTGCTACCAATCCAGCTTTGGAGAACAATTGCCACCAACTAAGCAGAATCAACAAATGTGTAAAGCCACATGTCCCCATCTCATTCTTCTCATCATGTGTGCTCTGGCGGTTCCACAAAACAGCATCAGTTCCCTAAGACAGCATTCATCTAAATAAGTTGTGAACTTCCAAATCTTATTAGCAAAATTAAAATGATAAAGTAGGCAATTTATTTGTCTAATTTAGATCTTTCAGTTTTCTTCTGCTTTGTACTTTTCCTCCAAAACACATGTACATAAACTGACAAACATGAGACTATCCAGTCTGCTGCACGAACTCAGGTATCCAGGCATGGTCAGCAAGTCACTATTCCTAACTTAAACATTAGTTCTAGTAAATGATAACTATCCCACCTCTTCTAGGTTTTAAACCAACAATTTAAGGCTGCCTATTCAAAATAGCACTCAAATTCTTGAGCTTTCAAGCTTGTGCTGAAGTTTCAGTAATATCGATGGGACCAACATGTGCTTAAGGAAGGTCTGATCTGATTTCTGAAAACCAAGCTGCTTAAATCTGAACTTAGGGCTAAAGCTGCCATATAAGATGAAATATGATAAAATTACTTTTCACCCTCTAATCCAAAGGGAGTTTGCATGACTGAAGACATTTAATATTGCACTGTGCTTCCATTACTAGGCAAAATACCTAAGGAAGTTTTGACTGAATTCAGACTATATTTTATATGCATTTGTAACTGTAGTTGTCAGGGAAGTTTTCTTCTTTTTAGATATTTGAGTTAGAACAATATCACTTCAAAAAAATATTTTTCTACATGTTTAGTCCCTGTTTTAAAATTGTATTTTATTCCTAGTCTTTTATAAGAAATTTAACCCAACTTTACAGCATCTTTCTTTGATTTTTTTTTTATAATATATTTTGGTGTGAGTTATAAAACTCTCTGCTGTGATCACATACACAGTTGTGTATGACAGATAGACATGATTAAAGCTCATGTGTACAATATCCATTCCAAGAGAAATCTATGTGGTATAGTTTTTGTCTTCAAGATACTTTGGGATTTACAAAATTTTAATGAGGCTCAAGTAACCCTCTGTTCTTTCTAATCTAAATTAGTAATAGATTTCTCTTATATTTCTCACAGATGTTAAATATTGATAAACATCTTTCCTTCAAAACATTTACCACTTAATTTTCCATAGTAGAAATAGTTTCATTAAAGCTTCAGTTTCATACATCTCAATATTCAAAATTAATACTGTAGGTGGAGCAAAATTAATTAAAGCTAAGCATTTTCCAGTAACCAAGGGCAAAGTCTTGATTCAGCTCCATGGCATGATGACCTCTGATTTCACTGCAACCAGGATCCCAAACCATCTGTGGTATTTATACTATTCCAGCCAAGATCTCATGACATTCTTTAATGTCTTTAAATGATGAATCTTTCCTGAGAAGAAATCTGATGTGGCAAGTTAGTTGGTTTTGGCTAATACCTTCTTCCTTCTCATAATGGATAACCCTGAAGAGACTGGCTGAATCAGAGATCTCATTACACTACCTGGCTATATCAGAACAGTTCTGAGAAAGGAGAAAATTTAGGATATTAGCTTCCAATAATTTCTGAAGTTATCTTTCCCCTACTGTGCCCCTCACCACTGTCTCCCAGCCACACTCAGCCTCACAGACCCATCACAACAGTGTTGCAACCCCAAGGCAGAAGCGGGTAGCTGGAGCAGCCAGGCAGAAGTGCAAGGAGGCAACAGGGCAAGGGAGAGCCTTGTGCAAGGCTGCTGAGGGGAATCCCTGGCTCTCAGCTACTGCTGTCCTCTCCTCAGCTGCTGGTGTGAAGCCTTTGCCGGAGGAGAGACACCCTTATATGTGGACCACTGGTCCAGAGAGTCAAGTGAGAAACGAATTCAGGTAGGACCCCTTTCATATCAAATAAATTCAGAGCGTATCAGGACAAGACTTCCAGCTGTGCTATTAGACCGTGTTTGTTCAGTTTCACAAAGGCCCACATCATGACAAAGATTTTAGAAAGTACCATTTAGGACAAACAGCATCAGGTTACCAAACAGATCCTACTGTGGATAACACTTGAGGGAGAAAGCCTGCAGGGAAGTACTATTTGATGTAGTTTTCATTCTGAATGAAACCTCCTCCAGAAAGGAGTCCTGGCTAACATATCATCTTTATTCTACCACAAGGTTAGAAAGACCCTTCACCACTGCTGTAACTCATTCCTGAACTTAGACACATTGATTTTCCTTCCTGACTTACAGGGAAGTTTTGTTGGAACACCATGGAACACCTTCTCCTGAATTCTGCCCTTATAAGCTGTGTAGGTACTTCTAAGGGCAGAATTTGCCAAAGGTGTTTCAATTTTCTCTTTTCAATGACCTAATATTATTTCACTTGAAATAATCTTAATATACTTGGTAGCACTAGATTTTGATAAAAAAATGTGGTTTGAAAAAAATATATTTTATGCCTAAGTCACACTGTCACTTTATATTAACCTCCTTATCCATTTCACCTTTATACTGTCCTCTGTATTCATTCATTTTTAACTAAGTTATCTTTTTTCAGTCCTGACATAGATTTTAAAAAGCCAGGAGTGCCCATCTCAGTCTGAAAGAAAGATATTGCCCCGGCAATTAAAAGCAGCTTAAACTCTTAGTAAGCAGAGTAAAATTTTTTAGAACCATGTTCATACTGTAAACTAATGAAGATAATGTATAACTCTTTCACACAGTTTTTCATCCTTGAACCTTTGAGTGCTTTACAAAAAGTAAAGTCACTTCAGCACTACAATGTCACTTTGTTCAGTGGTTAGGGACCCTGAGTGGTTTTCTTCTACCAATAATTCCCTAAAAAGAAATGCTGCTTTATATCCAAATGTACATCATCAACCAAATACAGTTGAAATATCAGATTTTGTGAGCTATTTTTTTGTAAGTTTCTTGCACTGGGTTTTGATTCTGAAGCACTAAATGTGACATTTCTGTAAACAGAAAAAATGTTCCTGCACCACATTTCCATGGTCATACTCCTAATTAAAAAGATCTCCAGACTAAAATTAGTAATGACAGTATTCAGCATCTGTAAATGACTGTTGTGGCTTGTTAGGTTTTGGTTGGTTTTTTTATTATTATTATTATTTCTTTAATTTTAATCTGATATCAGATTTTAGAGACAGATCACTTCGGTATATAGCTGTATTTTGACATTTCATTGGATTTAACAAATAAGAAGGCATTTAACTAATGTCCTTTCTATCATCAGAATCAGTAGACCTCAGACCCTGCTGCTGCGTTTATGTGTGTACGTAATTACAGCACACTTCATGAAGGTTTCTAAATGCACTTGAGAACACAGAGTGTCCTTACAAGAGACATTCTCCACCTGCATGTGCCCATGTCAAGAATTGCAGTATTTAGTAACAGAGGTACAACACAAATGCCTTTTGTGCTGTATGCTAATGATCCTGAAGCAGCATTTAAATATGTGGTACCTCCACAGCTCATGTTGCTATGAACTCTTGTTTGTGGTGTGTCAATAGGTTACAAGAAATCACACAAATCTTCCAGCTAAGGTAGAGTAAAAGTCAGTTCATTACAAAGATTTTTGTAACACTGTTCCATGTTCCTTGTTTTTATGAGTGCCTGTGGTACACAAAAAGTAAATTGAATGCAGATAGCCAAAAAGTGTCTTCTAGCTAGTTCTGCACTTGTCTCAGCCCAGGTTAGGGAGTTCTTTATATTCTTGCAGTATCTCTACTCCCTAAGCCACCACACAAAACATTTTAACAGGCCCCTGTTTACCATCCCAAAATTTTCTATTGTGGGATTTTAAACGACATAATAACCCTACCTGCAAGGATACTACATCCACTTTCATTAGCCTGGCTTTCAGTAAGAAATTTAACTCTACAGAATGCATCAAAACCCCTGCTGTAAAAATGCCATCTTCTAAGTGCAGTCAAAAAAGCTCTATAATTTCTTATTCTTTCTAAAATCAAAATTATTTGAGGCTCTGATTTTTCCTTCATTTCTAGCTGTAGTCTTGGTGATTTTATAAATCCTGAATAAAATTAAGACATCATACTTTGGACAGATGAACACAGATTTTCTCTGTTATTTACAGTCCTTTGTAGTCTTCATTAGCATAGACTGAGTCACCAGCTTGCTAAATAAACAGAACATGTAGGTTAGACATGTTTTTTCACCTGACTTGTTTCATGATGCAGAAAGTACTTAAGTTCCATTTCAGCCCTTTCCTGTGTGAAAACAGAATGATCCAATTAATAATGGCAAATTACAGCCAGAAACCCATGCCTGAATTAGCTTGTCAGGACAATGAGACTTTTCTGCTTATTATTTTGAGAAAACTAAAGTGAAAGAGAGAAACTGTGAGCAGTTGCAACATTCTCAGTCCTTTATCAGAGCTACAGATATATATGTGTGTAAAACAGTTTGCAGGATTAAAGCTTTAAGCTAAAATAAATAAATAAATAAATAAATTCAAGTTTTATGGATGAAGCATTAAGGAAAATGCCTATTTTGGAGTACTTGGAAAAACAGGATCAGTTATTTAGTAATGAATTTAGAAGGTTAAAATTCCTTTTAGTACAAACCATCCTGCTCCCCTATTCCACTTTTATTAGCAATATTATGAAGACATGCTAACTCTGAAAGAGGGCTACAAGAGCTAGGATTTGATGGTAGAGCTCACCAAGAGAAAGAATCAGGAAAGACTTTGACTGCTTTTCCCTAGACCCTGTCTGGACATGACAGACATGAAAGGACTCACCATGATTTACAGCTGCTTATTTATCCTCAAACTCTCATTGAAAAATATACTGTATTAGGTTTTTTTAAGGACTGAAGAGATTTCCATCTCAGAAAATGTACCAAGTATTATTGTGTTGCTAATGAGTATTATAGCAATTGCATAATAGACAATGCACAGACTAAGAGATGAGATAAAATAAATGCAATAATGAAAGAGAGTGAGAACAATAATAAGAAAGCAACCTTTCCCGTTGTGCTATGAACACTCTTTCCCCAATCAATCTTCTAACAATACCACCCAAAGTCAAACAACTTGCAGGTAGCTTGTTTGGCAGCTGTCTGAGCTGCTGTGTGCTCGCTGAAATAACTCACCCACAGATGCCTGTGCCAACCCTCCTGGCAGCAGCCAGGCTTTGGAGCCTATCTCACAGTGTCTGTAGCGGGAAGACCACCGCAACAAAGACTGACTCTTCCCCCACAGGCTTTGTGTTAAATTCAGCCGTATTACAGCCATTCTCTTTACTGGAAAGGTGCTTACAGCATTCTCAAGATAGGTTAAAATGGTAACCAGTTAAGAGGTACTATTATAACACTATTATAACATCAATGCATTGTGGAAACAATAACAACAAAACTGCTCCCTACTCAGTAGGAATAAATGGATTTTTACTTTATCTTAGTCTATCAAATGAGTGGAGAATCATTTCCTTCCTCCCAGCCAGAACAGCTGGTACAGATAATTGTTATATGGGTTAGGGATAAGCACAGGACATAAAGACACCTGCCATCAGCTAAACCATAGTAGCTTAACTGACTGTGGGCAGTACCTTATGAGGGCAATCAGCAGCTCAGCTTAAAGCTGAAAACAAGATTTCATTTAAATCAAATCACTATCTTCAAATAATGCATAATTATAGCAAATTTTCTTTTCTTTTGCAGTTGTTGTATGCACTACTGTGCTCAAGAGAGCTCTGCAGTAGTGGGAGAATCTTCTGGGAAGGTCTCCAAGGAGCTAGCACCTTTGCTTACATGGAGTCAGGTGGTAGCTGAAGGTCTGCCTTAGATCAAGTTCAAAAGTGGACAGCTATGACTTTTCATGGTGCTTTTTAGCTCCTTTCTTCCATGATTAGATACCATCTATGAAGCAGCAAACCACGGTGAAGTAACAGATGTCACATGTGCAAAAGATGCCTGTTCAGGTGAGGCCACAAACCTTCCACTATATGTATCTTAATACAGATATTGTATTTTCTTCGTTAGTTACCTTGTTCACAGCTATTTCATAATTGTAAGATAGAAACATTTATAGAGGAAAGATAGTAAAAAAAATACAAGGTGGCCAATTCCAGCATGACAATCTCCCTCAGAATAAACACACCTGAGTTTGTGAGAGCTTTTCATGAACAAAAAGCTTTTGAACAAACACATGGGGATGGGGGAAAGCAAAAAATGGACAAAATGGACAAAACCATTAGAAACACTGTAGGATCAAATCTGAGAACAATTTGATCAGAAGATGAAATCTCTCTTTTTTTTACTCAAGTAAGTGATGGCTGTTGAAAGAATATTTTGGTTTTATTTATTCTGCTGCGCTATTCATTGTGGAGTGGGTTGGCACCTGCCTGTCTCCCCTATGGAAGGGCTAAACAGAATTGTGCTGCTCTCAGGAACCCCAGCAGGGAAGTAACCTGTGTCAGCCCATTTTTTGTTGTAACTTATTTTCTCTCACTGGTCAGCAATTTGGAGCCCCCTTGAATGGAAAAAGAGAGAGCAACGTATTCACAGCTGTTCTGCTGCCATGGTGATTCTTACAGTACAAGTGAATAGTGCGTGGAGGATCATAGGGGGATACTAGAAGGTAGGAGTCATCTTTTTATACAGAGCAAGAAATAATAGAGAATGAAAAGTCATGCAGGTCTGTAACAGCAAAAAGTAACAATATTTGATATATCAAAGAAAGAGAAGGCAGCAGAAGGGATGCAGAGAGGGTGACAGAGGTATGTCTGGGAAATTTCATTAAATTGGCTTTGTGTCATTTTAAGAAACTGTTGTGGGACTGAAGAGATTTTTCTTTGCTTGTTTTGCTCATAAACTCATAGACAGAAAAATGTTGGCCAGCTCTGAAAAAGGGGCATCAGTCATACAGGCATTTAGCCAACATCACCATTGGGTCCTATGAATGTCAGGTGCTGTTCAAAAACCTAATTAGTGTGTTTTCCTTCAACACTTTGTTGATGGAATGTTTCATTACCATGCAAATGGCGTTAACTCACAAAAAAAGCTAATTGAATTCTTACAAAACATCCTATGCAGACCCTTATCATAACCTGCTGAACAATAAATGCTAAACTCACTTTAGAAGACGTAATTCCTATTAAGTAGCAGGACACTGACTGTCAGACTATTGATGCCTTTTATTGTTTCAGATACTTTGATTCCAAAAGTAATTAATCTTGTTACCTCTGTTAACAATGGATTGGCACTTGCCACTGTAACCACCTGGGCTGGTAGCTGGTACCGAAAAGTAAACTGCAGTGAACAGCATGGTTAATACACATCCTGCCACGTGTGTTTTAAGTTGTCTGTTTCTGCTCCTGCATCCCCCCTCTCCTTCTTGCCAGAAGCAATTATAAAAGGGCCTAAGGGCAGTGAATGGCTTCAAAAGAGCAGCAGCCATGTGCCCACTCTGTCACCTTTGTCAGCACAATTACACATTAATTCAGTCTTTGTACTGGACTCTCCTGCCCAATGGCTTTCTCCAAACACTTATTAACTGTAGCTGGTTTTCATCCCTGAGTGCTTTCATTCCTTTCTATTCTTGTATTCGCTTTGGTTGGAACAAGACATTTCAAAAGTCAGTCTGGATCAGTCTCTGCCTACTCATTAATCACTTGTTAAGCTCACCTTATTCCTGGCCTTTCACTTGGCAAGTTTACTGATTCAAGCCATGGTGAAGCAAAGTCCCAGCTGAGAGATGAGAACTACCATAAATGCTATCCACTGAGTTTGCCGTTGGCATGAGGTGCTGGTATCAGGTGAACAGCAGCTCGTAGCACTGCTGATCTGCTGAGCCTACACTCTACTTATGTAAAGAAAAGGTCAAATAGTATTCCTCAGTCTGAGTTGGAAAACATGTAGTTACCATCTTCCAGGTAAAAGAAAAATGCCCGACTGCAGATGCAGAAGAAGCCGGTGAGAGGCTTGGCCAGGCAAAAAGTATACACCTAATACAACATGTAAATATAGACCTGATTGCTCTGCTGTTCAGATCTGGAGGGTACATTCAGTACCACTCTACCACAGTGCTTACAGCTAATAGCGTTTACACTGATCCCTTACAGGTACTAAAAAGCAAGCTCTGGAAAACAAATTCTGTTGCTGAATAGAAGAGTTTCAATGACAAATTGGACAGAACAAAGGGTAGGAAATACTTTCCTGGTGTCAGTCGTGTTACCCATTTAGAAGTCTCAGTGATTAAAACACTAGTACTCAGCGTCCTGGAGGAGCAATGAGAGAAATACTAATGTCACCATTTTCTCCAGGTAAAAGCATTTCTCCCAACTTCACAGTAAGACCCAATTTAAACTTTTATTCAATACAAGGATTCAACCATTTTGTTGGCAGAAAGAAAATAATAAAGAGATTAACCAAATAAAGTATTTTTTAAGCATAGTGATTTATTCTCAATGAAAATGTGCTGATAAGTGGATGTGCTTTGAGATAGAAACAGTTTAGAGTCCTTTAAAACAGTAATATCCACTGCAGTTTCTTGTTTTGTCCTAGTCTCAAATAATTTTAACAATAGGTTAATAGACTTAACCTTGCCACTGGAAGGCATGCTTACGTGTGTGTAAAATAAAAGCTTCTAGAGAACTGATGGTGGAACTGAATTGAAAATAGTCACTCCTATCCACAGAGGTTTTTAAAACACTGGAGAGAATTTTTAATAGAGTATTATAATGAAAGAGTCATCATTCAGAAACTTCTGTAAATATAAAAATTTGCAGAACATTGGTTTAAGTAACTCAAAACAATCCATTTTTTATCATTTTTGAAAGTTCCATTGCTACTTAAACAATTTTTTCTCAACATACTATGTTTTTTTGAAAGAAAGATATTTTTATTTCTGGTTAAAAAAAATTAAAGGCAACATTTAATGCAATGAATTTTTTGTAATGTTTGAGCTTCTCACTAAAATTGAAGGCTGGTTGAACTGATCATTGATTCATTAGTCCTGTAAGCTAGTATGTCTTTGGTTTTGCCTGTTTCTAAGCCACTCTGAGTCAGTGGCCCCTTTAAGAAAGGCAAAAGTCTCCCACTGATCTATCTAGATCTGAAGACTGCCCTAAGATCCTGGTTAGACTATTCAGTAGCTCTCTTAAAGACTATGATACTAGGTTTTGTTCCCTGAATAATCAAGATTTGGAGGGTACTGGTCTACATCCCAGTCTGCTGTGATACAGAATGAAAACTGGGGAATTAGAACAACTGCTACCAGGAGCAGACTGACTTCATATCTTCATGGAGAAGGAATTCCTCATTAAGTTCTACTAAAAACATTTTACTTGGATCCAGACTTCTATGAAAATACAAAAAGTGACCACGGATCTTAAGGGTTTTTTAAAAAAAAAAACCTTGACCTTTGCAGAACAATGTATCAAGGAGAAAAGGAAGGGGAAATCAGACTGTGAAGGTAGATAGTGTGCAAATGTGAAAAGAAGGAGCAGAAAGAATCTGCAGGATATGAGAAATGAGAGATCCGGGGTGGCTATTGCCAGACAAAGTATCTGTACACTGCTAAGTGTTTTATACTCTCCTGGAGTGAAGTAAAACAGAGTCTCTGCACCAATGAATCTGGATGGAAGAATAAACAGAGAAAAGAGCTTCATTTAGCTTAAGATCAGTCAAAATATTCATTCTGTTCTCCATATCTCACATTCCGAATTTCTAAAACAGAGGAACAAAAAAAGCACACTAGCTCACTAGAATGAAATACACCTCACAACTAGGAAGAGTATTTGCTTTGAAATGTAATTGAAATAAGGACAAAGTAAAATTACAGAACAGCAAGGTAAGCACCCACTACATTTTCTCTATGTGAAACTGTTCCAAAAACTCAGTGGTGCAAGATGCACATACTGTGTAAAATGCTAAATTATTCATTCTATTTGTATTTAATGGTTCCAAAAAAAACATGAGCTGGTAAAACACACACAACACTTAATGGAACATATTTTTTTTTTTTTTTTAACTTTAGAAAGCACTTGTTCCAACACCTTCTGCATACAGGCTAAATTATTTGCCTATAGTTTTGTCTCCATCCAACATGAGTGGAAAGGTGTACAGTCTTCTACATGAAACACACATACTTTCACACACCCCCAAGAACCTTGGCTTCAATTGCTTGTTTAGCAGATCCAATGAAACTGCGAATTCTTAAAAAAACAGACATTAACACGCCTCTTGTCTTCTTAGATTTTCATTGCTCTATTTACTATTAGAATCTTACTCCACTCCTATTTAAGTGAATAATGAAACTCCCATTGATTTCAATTTGAAAGCCACTCCATACCATTAATTAACATCTAACTGTTGAAGAAGGGAAATCAGAGCTATCTAGTGTTATCAGCTGAAGTTTTGCTCCTGGATCTGCCCTACACTTTTACTAGATTGTAGAAGTTTCTTCTTAATGTGAGATAGCTCTTGCCTGTGGACATGTTGCCATCTCTTTTGCACATTGCCTCAAATATTGTCCAAGTCATAATATAGATAGGGATAAAAGGAAATATAGACAGCCTTAAAATCTTGCATGGCTTGTCACAGTTATCAGTTATCATTTAAACTTTTGAAGCAGAGGGAGGAGAAAAGATGCAAGTCAAGTCCATCTTCTGATGATAAGAATTCTCACAGAATACAAAAGATCAAACAGTGGCTACTTCAGAGATATTTACGTTGAGCAGCATGGTTGCTCTGTGCCCATTTCTGAAGTGACTGATAGCCTAGGAGTGCTAATACAACTTCTTCAGCTTCCATCAGCTGCACCAGTAACAGCCCTTCTCCCACTCCTAAACACTTCAGTGGCTCTGGGACTGTCAGCGGAGCACATGCCCATATCCATTGCTTCTCTTCCCATCATTTCAAAGTCCTGTTACCATTTGTTTAATAACTTGCTCCACTAACCTTTACCATGTCCCTGCTTTTCCATCCTTTACCCTTGAATGATTTGATGGGTTTCAATTCATCTGAAGAAGATGATGATGCCAGTGAAAAGTAACCATTCAGAAAGAGGCAGCCTGAACAGCCACACTAAAGGTTTTGCATCAGGCATTCAATCTCATAGATGAACTGGCTGAGATCTTTTAGAATAGCAAATGGTTCCATAAAACTGGCTTCCAAAACCCAATCCTGCTTCTCCATCCTTCCTATCTTGTATACTATCCCGTGTGTTTAAACTCTTTGTATTTCTGAAATCATAATAATTCCAGGGGTTAAAAAAATGTATTCAGAGGAACACATACTTGACAGATAACAGAGTATGGCTTGTGTATGTTAATAGACTTTTGTTTATAAGCATAACTAGAGCTGCTTGCATTATGTATTTTATTTGTTAAAAACAACTGTGGCTACATTTATTTATGCTTCCATTTCTTGAAAAAAAAAAGACTCTGAAGATCAACAATTTTCATATCCTCCTGCCTTCTCAAAGTGTATTTAAGTAAATTTTACCATCTTTGATCTGAAGAAAAATATTTCATTGAGACGAAGTGCATATTTTAAAATTATACATTGATGATACATAGTTTAAGTGGCAGTGATTTTCTCTGTTGCCTGGGCTCAGCCCTTCTGATCTTGCTGGCATTGGTCTGTTAGAGCCAACAGAACTGATTTACAAACTAGAGAGCTGGAGCATCATTTCAGGCCGTTTCAAATGAAAAAAAAAAAAAGAAAAAAAAAGAAAAAAAAAAAGAAATCTTAGCTCCTCCTTGCTCAAAAGAAAAAATAAAATCTAAGTAGTAGGTTTTGGGCAAGAATTTTAGTTTTTCTGTAAAGACATATCCATGAATATTTTCCAGTGTAAAGCAGGTGTGCTTTTATTTTTTCTATTTTTCTTCCAGAGCTCATCATCTCCACAGGAGGTAGCCTTTCTTTCTTTTGAATACAGACAGCCCTTGGTCCCAAGTTTCTTGTGGTGATATATTCACTGCAGACCAGATTCTTCTCCCTCCTGATGGTATTTTCATGAACAACTTGCAGAGTGACTTACCTTCACAGGTAGTGGCAAAAAATACACAAAGGGAACAATCAGTAAGAAGTTATTCAACTTTTCAAACATTTTAAATGAGATAGTTCTTGAATATAGTTAACACACACTTCTCAATTGTTTTTATTCTTTCCCTTTAATACTGTTTTTCAGCATCAGCACATTACTGATTTGGGGGCTGAGAAGAGGCAGAAAGAAAAATCTCTTCACCTGCTTAGACCTTCATTAATGTAGCTTTTTTTCAGTGTATGTTTCTTAGAAATTAACATTTTCAAATACTTTTGGGGGTTTCATCCCAAGAGACCTTATGTAATATTTAATTAATTTCAAAGGCAGAGCTTTCTGTCCTTCATTCCAGCACAGAACATCGGTTTGGATCGCCTCTGAATTTTAGCAGGTGAGAAATTCCAGTGACTGCCAATACAGCCTGCAAGCCACAGACATACTGTGACATAGACAGCCGTATTGAATGACTAGACATTTATAAGACCTGTTCCATATAGTCATTGTCCAAGAGTCCTTTGGACAGGTTATATATAACTGATTGCCACCAATATAACCATAGATTTTTCCGAAGGAAGTTGAGTTGGGGTTTTTTTCCTTCTCTCATGACTCTGTTCTACTTCTCTAAATCCTGTTCCCCATCGTAACCAAACCCTGCCTAGACAAAAAAAAAAAAAAAAAAAAAAAAAAAAAAAAAAAAAGCCCCTTCCAATGATACTTTCTTAATTAAGGTACTGTGAGTAAACAGCATCCTGTCTAACGTGGAAAATTTCCTCTTGAACCATCTGATTCTGGATAATATTTTCCAGTTTGAGATTGCAGACAATGGATTTACTTCATTTTATAGCCTAGGAGAATATAAACATAAAAGGAGAACAAAAGACTCGGAACTTCACTTCTCGTAAAAACCAACAAAATGTAAAAGCCAATGAACAATTCCTGATGGTTTCTGTATTGCACATAGACTGAGATACTCATGCATTCAAAACCTTTTTGAGGGGAGGACTACCCACAAATACTTCAGCTGTACTCTTATTATGCAAATGTATGTTGACATAAATTTGCCCAAATATCTGAAGCACTGCATTGTCTTAGTGATTCCCACAGCACTGCCACAAATCCTACCTTTCTATACTAACATCAGTGTGGTTCTATTGTGGAAGGTTTTGCAACACACTGAAGCAGAAGAGCAGAATTTGCCCCTTAAAGTAACAGAGAGATTGACATATGTTTTCTCCATCCATTTGGCTAGACTACAATAAAATGCCTAGTGCTCTATCAGAGTTTGTGATTGATTGGCCAGTAAACAGCTTGTTGATAATAACATATTCTAGCCATCTGATGTTTTGAACAATCCAGTAGCAATCTGCAGCAACACTATTTACACTATGTTCCCTGCACTGGGCATGGGTCCAGCTTTTACCCTTTTACCATCACCAAGAAGAACAAAGAAGCAGGAGGTCTGTCATAACCTTCAGAAGGTTTTGTGAGTAATTTTAAGGTTTTCAGAGGCAGTTTGACTTCTACCATAGGATTCAAACATGGAAATCTTTTTCATGTTCTTTGCATTATGCATCATATAACCTTATAAATGGGGAAAAAAGGTGTACAAAACAACTTTCCATAAAAGATACGCATTTAAAGGATATCAGGTTTGACTGCCTGCAAAGGCAGAGAGGTTAGATCATTCAAGGAATACTGGGAACCTCTTAGTCATGTTCAGTGACCCTGGGCTGATCTTCTGGGGCATGTAATGCAGAATGCCTCAAACCAGGTCCCCTGCCTGTTCAGACTGTCTGTATTATTCTTCTTTATGTCCTTTCTAAGGAATTCATATTATAGGGGAGCTTTTTTTATATACAGGTGGTTTTTTTACGTACAGTTAGTATACAGGCAGGGTATAGAGACCTAAGTGTGTCATAGTATCCTGAGATCAAGCAATATATACATAAATATTAATAGCAAAGACCAGATTGCAAAGGAAACTTGCATATCAGAGGTCTGAGCACCAGAGCACCTCAAATCCTAAGGCTCATTCTGCAATACCTAGAATAGAGAGAGGTGAAGATGACTGGAATGCTCAAAGTCCAGGGGAATAAGACTAGGAACAAGTTCCTGTGCATATCTGGAGGACGTTTTGGTTTAGGTTTTTGCCAGACCTGGGCTTGGAAGCTTAATGCCTTCATAGCCGAGGTGAGTGGCCCCGTTTGTTTTATAATTTCTTTAGCCAAAAAATATGTAAATATCATTGGCAAATAGGGAGATGCAAATGCCACCATTGACAGATGTCTTAGTGGAAGCCAGGTCCCTCCCAGGGTCAGAAATATTCCTCAGCTCTCTATGAATACTTAGTATGTTGGACTCCACAAGCAACTCCCATAGAAGAAAGTTGAGGGCGTGAGTACCAATGGGCTGAATCATGAGACTTGAGGAACATACCGAGATGGAGATGTGTCTAGAACAGAACATGAAGCTTCTGGGGAAGTCAATTGCTTTCAAAGCATTGCCTAAATTAGGCACTTCTGTCACTGTACAACAACAGAACTGGGATTGAAAGGATCTGCGTTTTGCATGTCAATGTCCACTTCCAATTGTCATTTCCATTTTAACACTGCACGTATATATATTTTTTTTAATAGAAGTGTATATTTTGCATGTAATCATAAGGCCTAATAATGATCTGAGTTGTGTTGTTATCAGTCAAATCCCAGTGACTTTAGTAGATTTATCTGGCCTTTTTATAACACTGAAAAAGAGACTTACATCACCACCACCCCTCCCCAGTAGCTATGATAGCCTAATACTTTGCTAGAGCATGTATAGGATAAGAGCTAAAAAAATATTGCACTTGTTCAACACTTCCATTGCTGACATCCATACGGAATCTTTTTAAAAATCCTCAGAAAATCCTTTTTCTTGAATTTTCCTTCTAATTCTTACAAGCAAGCACAAGATCCCAGTGTCATCACTTACTAGGTGTAAATTCTTTAGTGTAAAGATAATGAGGTCCTTTTGGCTAGATGGAAATTTAATGTCTTCCATAAATTTAAAAAATAATTTCATGTCAAATTCTTGTACAAAACCATTGCCATGCTGTATTTCAATGTGTTAACAAATGTCTTCCTTGCCACATCTTTTACTAATTAAATAATTGCAAGAAAATAAAAAGCTTTAGAACTCTACTTAAATAAGTTCTTCTTTGAAGAGATCACTTTACCTCTGAAGATTTTGTGATTTACACAACCTAAGAATTAACTCTTTTCCTTTCACACTTTTTGTTTCATAAATAGTTGTCTGAAATTGATCTTACCATTTAGTGTCCAATGGAGCTTTGTATTCTTTGGCAGCACATTGGCTACATACCGGTTGCTTTTTTTTTTTTTTTTTTTTTCTTTTCATCCTTTTTGCAGATTCTTCAGCTCAGCTGTTCCATATAGTCTGCCAGCATTTTTAGATAGTTGCTTTCATTATTATTTAATGTGTGTTGGTTTCAGCAAATATTGTAACTACAAGTGTTGCTTATTATGGGTCTCTCTTTTTTCCCTATAGTCAGTTAACTGGCAGTATTCCAACCCCTTTTTAATTTCCTATGACTAGAAAACTGCATGCAAGGTCTGCTCACTCTTTCAGATGTTTGACATCATTACTATTTTATATGCTCCTTCAAGAAATGTTGTTGCCACAATACTTCCTGACAGCTTTACAGTTGTACTATTTCATTACATACAACTGTAATATGTTTAAAAAAATAAATACTTTGTATATAGACCTTAAGAACCTTCTGAACTTCATGTGCTAAACAGCTACTTCCCACTCAGTCCCTCAGTATTATAGGGGACTGTGTTGCTACAAATTAGTTCTCTGAGTTTCCTGACAACAGCTGCAACCAAAACCTAATATAGTTCTCAGATTTCCCAGAAAATAATAGTGTATACATGCCTAGGCAAGAGATATGGATAATGAATTGTAAAGTGAACAAACTATAGAAGAAATTACTTCAACACCTCTGGTTCATGTTTACGTCTTCAGTTTCAAAAATGGAGGGATGGACAGTTTTTGGAAGTCACTGAAACCTTGCCTCAATCATTTAAGCAATCCAAATTTAGCTAATAATTCCAATTCTATCTAGAATACTTACATATGTGAAGCCATGGTAGAATTTTAACATGGCTTGTGAATTTAACTTTCAGGATTTGTGTTTTTTTTCTACATATGCTCACATACACAATAAATAGATATTCTTATCAATAATGCACTAAGGAAATGCAAATCCTTGTATTTCCTAAACTCTTCTGTTGAATATTTAGCCCTCTACTTATCGTACTGGTCAGTTCTCCTCTATATCTTGAAATGATGCCACAGGCAACTTACCAAAATTCTACTAGAACTTTCAGTTCTGAAAAGGACTTCTGTTTTCTACCTCTTCCTCTTCTTTCTCTCATCTGCCTCCTCCTCCTCATTCAGGACTAAAAATAAGAGATTTCAGAAACAACAAACCTTATTTTGCTAGCTGTGTCTCTGTATGTTAGGAAGAAGCAAAAGGTATCTCTGAGTCATTAAAAGACATTAAAAAGCAAGGTGAACAAGAGGGTAGGGATGGTGATTTAAAGGTGTGTCAGTGGAAATGAGGATCAAGCAGACTGATGAAACTGGAGAAGGTCCAGCATTAGTGGGAGAGACACAAAACTGCCAGAAGATAGAGGTATTTCTTTTTAAGAATCCATAAACAACTTGGAATCTTATTATCCAAGATGCTGTAATGCTGTGTAGCTGAAAGACTGGTCCAGTTCTAAACCATAACCATGGAAAACCTTTCACCATAAGGTAAAGATTTACCACATGAGAGAAAGATCTTTCTGAGGGAAGGGTGGCAGTCTGAGACTGTGAACGGCCACAGGAACTGGGGCCTCCTTAAACCCCCAAATATGTTATTTCAGAGGCAGGATCTTGCTTTTTCTATCACAAATTTAGTGAATGCATTTAAGACAGAACAGTCTATCTTACCAAATGAATTTTTATCCTGCCTGTTTAGAGAACACGTGTGAGAGAGAAAACAAACCACATGTAACAGGTATGGCCAATGTTGTTCAATCCACACCAAGAAGTTATTCAAACACTGTTGTTTTAATGGACATATGTGATCTTATTCAGAAACAGAAAGTAGCTCTTGGTAAACTTCTGTAGCACAGACCTTGTGGTATCTAACCCAGGCATTTGCATTTATTACAATGAAAAATGAGTATATTAATATATATGGCTACTACATTTCAAGATATGTTTTCTTCATCTTTATAATTGCACAGTATTTATAGGTTTGAATTCCATTAGCTGCAGCCTACAAGCTGAAGTAAGAGATGGGTCTTTTTGTATCAGGTAGCATCAAAGTCCAAGTCATCACCTGTAACCTGCTGTTACAGTTATGCCATTATGCAAATTAAGACAACGTTTCATGAATTTAAAATTTAAAAAAAAAACTCATATCAGGAAGAAGTATTCTATCTGCATTTCTGTCAGATATTTATCAGACTAGGTAGCTACTGGAAGCAATTATTTGAATTATGCATGACTATTTCAATTATTTAGTACCTACACATCTCTAATAAAACAATTAAGTTCTACCTGTCTAAAAGAATCCTTTTCAAACTTAACATGAAGCTATAGAATAAGTAGATATTCACACACTAAGAGCATGCCATTGTTTATTTGTATTTTCCACTTTCAGTTCACTAAACACTGTCCCATTTGCATTGAAAACAGAATTTCTTACAAACATTCCTTTCAGCTATACTGTTTAGTTTTTAAAATTTGTTTTCATCTACAGAATTATGATCACATTTGTTTACATCAAAACAGGGATTATATAAATTAAATTCCTAATGAGATCTACCTTAAAAGAATATTAAAGCTGAAAAGTCAAGTGCTCACATGAAGAACTACCAAAATTAAAGATGCCTATGTAATTCACATGCACATACATCTTCCTTCAGTTGTGAATCTTTGGTGTTTCTAAAGGCAAGAACACACCTTTTCAAATCCATGCCCCATCAATGGTCAGCTATAGTGATTCTCATAATGAGGTAATTCTAGTTGTGTACATGTAACATTTCAATTTTAATTTTATATTAAAAATGCAATGCTTCTATGTTTATAATCCAGTGCTCTATTTATCTGATAGCACTCTTCTTACGCCTAGTTAGAAAAAAAAGGGGAAAAAAAGGCGGGGGGGAAGGGGGGGGGGCGGAGCCATGTAAATCATAAGCTTTAACATGGGAATTTGCTGTATCTGTGAGAAGACATCAGTGGGATGACAGACAACATGTATGGAGTGGTTGGCCAAAGAACTAGCTTCCATTGTAAGTCAGACAATAAGGTTCCACCTTCTTTTGTTCAGTGGCAAAAGTTAAGGCTACACATAAGGGTTTGGCTGGACTGAGAAGTGGGTCTGATTTTTTTATAAACAAGAGTTACATTATAAACAAGAGTGCATGTTTTCTTCTGAAAAAAATAATAGTAGAAAATCCAAGTGATTCACTCCAAATACCACACCTATAGCTTCTGGTGGATCAAGAATTAGGAGGATGAAAAATGTCTCATGTATTTTCCTTCAGATTCTTAATGGCTCATTTTACTGCTGCATTTTCTCTCGTGTTTATCTTGTCACTGTTTTCATTTTCATTCAGATTTACACCAAATATGTAAATGCAGTCCCAACACATTAAAAAGCACATATATTTAGAATGTTAAACATTCACTGTACATCAAAAAAATGCTCTAGAGTTGCTCCCAACAGAGTTTTCTTATCTAAAGTTAATGAGTTTTAATGTACAGTTTCCTTGTACCTTTCCTTTCTCTACACATCAATCTGTTCCTGGCATCTGTCAAGCATGCAGTAACAGGGAAATATTCTCTGGGGCTGCCAGTGAAATGACACCTTTCTCCTTTACTGGAGTTTGAAAATAATGCCCATATTTCTCTGAAACTCTCCAGGCAATGTATGCCTGTCTTACAAAACCAACACCATCTGCCCAGCCAGACTCCTTGTGAGCCAATGACACATAAAAGATTTTATCTGATCTCTGATGTCAAACATGTTACATTAGGTTATCAAACTTCCACTTAACTAGATGACTTACCCTGCACACCTGCATTCAAACAAGATGGTTAAATAGAACAGTGACTAGAGTTGGTTCACTTAGTATATGTATTATCACAATCAATTATTATAATCAAGGACTCTAATTTAGGAAGAAAAATGCAATCAAATGTTCAAATAAAGTATGGGACACTTTGGCATTGAATCACTGCATGACGGGTGACCTTATTGAAACTATATGGATGTTAGCATTCTTTAGCTATTTAGAAACAAGCACTGTATCTGTAACATACAGGCCTATATTTATCCTACAATTAATCATTGTATAAGCAAGTCCCCAGAGGTTTTTATTTTGAAACTAATAAACATGTTGTGGTTTCCTGAACCAGAAAGCCCAGAAATGTTGGAAATTAAGAATGCCACCCACTTCAGAACAAGGGATAAGCGAGTTGTCCTCAGTTCTTCAGTTACACAACCGTAAAATAGGTGTACTATTTCCCTTAGTTAATGTAAGAATGTTTATCCATAGTTATCAGTTCTTCTAGTAAATTGTTCTTGAGGACTTCTTCAAGAATCATTCTTAACTCTAACAATTTAAATAAAAATCGGGAATAAAATAAGAGCTTCAATTCAACCTACAATGTCTATTTGCTTCTGATAGTCACATTTCCTCCCCAGACCAACTATAAAAGTACCAAATGTCAAGGCATCACCATTTACAGATGATACCAGAATTTTTATCCAAATTTATCTTCCTCATTGTTATTATTACCACAGCACCTTCAAGTATGACAACTTCAAGTGATCTATATCATCTAACCTGGTGCTCTCATCTTCTGTAATCCCATTTTGTCAACCTGATTCATCCTTAGCCTTTAAAATTACTGGCAAAACAGTAATGTATATTGAGTGAGAGCTATACTCACATTAAGAGAAAATCTCACTTTTAACTACTATGGTTTTTTGAGGGTATGATAAAATTGTAATCAAAGAATAAATGAGGATATGACACAGATCTGTAGTAGGCAAGACAATTATCATGTGCTTAAGCACCATTGTCTCCAATACGTTTGAAATGTACTGGCGAAGTGTTTTCCTGAATGATGATGATTGATTCACTTGGTGCCAGTGTGTCTGATTTTTATTACAGTCACAGCAATGGGTACACTGTTATCACTTTTGCTGAATATGGCATAACCTAATTTTAGCAGGACTTCTGATGAGTAAGAACACTATGAAGAGCTGATTATTTTTTCTGTAGTATGAATTCTTTCCTATAAATAAAATAATTAACCTAGTATTTTCTGAGCAACTCAAATTGAAGTAATTTGGGGACTTGGAATGTTTTCACACTAGATGTCTCTTTTACACCTTTGTTTTTGTTAGTACAAAGACCTAAGCTTAAAATATGTTTTAACGTTAAGCAATACCAAATGAATGAAATGAACAAATGAGAAGAGCTAATCTGATGGAAGTCTAGAATGACTGTTTTGATCAGTCATTTGTAAAACATTATCCAAATATCACTTATGATCTCAGTGCCAAACAAGGTTTAAGCTCAGAGAATTCCAGCACTTCCTTTCTCAGAAAATTATGACCATGGAAGATTTTTATTTTTAAGTAAGCGTACAGCAGTCTAGAAACTTAAAGAAATAAAAATAGTTTAATACCTACACAGTAAAGCTTCCACTACTCCATTCAAACATAGCTTCTGTTGCATTTCTGTACTTCCTTCTAATCTTCCTTTGTGTTACTACCTAAAAAAAAATAAACTGTCATTCTCAAGCACCATAGTAGCCAAAATTTGACTGAAAAATATTAAATCTGAATTGTTTTTACTCTCCTGATACCAAAGGAAGGACCATATCCTACAGATCACTTTGCAAAAGCAGACATTTTATAACAAAGCCAAGGAGATCTCAGCCACAACATGGGTTAAACTGCAAAGAAAACTTTTTAGGGGATCAGTACTTTACCTCATCCCAGATACTTTATCCAGATAGTATCACAGTGGTCACACCAATGTCTGTAAGCCAGAATAGAAAAAAGTGTAATATTCATGCAGTTGCTTTTTTCTCCTGCTTTTACAAATAGGAATCCATTTATTGCCAGTTTGACCAAGGAAAATCTTTCAACCTCAGGCTAATAGTCTGTAACTGTGAGACGTGTGAACTCTTCCATTAACCTACCTTCTAAAACTCCTACAGCTGGAACCTGGAAGTGTCTCCCTGATTCAACACTCAAAGTAATAAAGCAAACCATGTCGGCATAAGTCACTTAAAGAACAAGATCTGTGCTTGTCTTGCTTGTTGTCCTGGTACTTCAGACATCCTGAATAATTGAGCTTGCTGGACTTCTACCAAGTTATCTATTTCTGACTGTGGTGTGCTGTAAATTCATATAGAAAACTATTATATTCCACTGAACTGCTGCAGCTCCCTAGATAAAATGGTAAATTTTCCACAGATTTTTCTGTCAGCTTCAACCTGAAGGTAGGATTTAGGAAGGTTACATTTCTCAGCAAACAGGCAGTTGGAGAAGGTTTTTCAGCACCTCTCAGTACTCCCCTCTACTAAACAAAGTTGGGGTTTTCAGCCCTTAAAGAAAAATAAAAATTGAACACATTTATTACTGTTACAAGAGTTTGCTGTAACAGTTCCAGAAACGCTGTCTTGAGGCCTCTGCATTGTCAGAAGACCTGAAGAGTTGCTTATCTGCATGGAATATAATGGCAGTTTCAGATTTCAGCAGCCTTCCAGCATGCAGTGGAAGAATGTGGCAGATATTCCCTTTACAGGCTTATTATTTAATGTTTGCTCTTTCTCTTGTTTGCTGCGTTGAGCTGAGCTCCTTTTAAAAAAAAAAGACAAAGGAGTATCAGTCTCTAAAATGGATTGCTCTGAAGACAAAATACTTTGTGGGAAAAAAATCAGACTGTATCACAACTTTTTTTCTAGAAGTCCAATGAGTGAATATGTGTATTCTTTTGGGGCTCAAATTGTTTAAAAAAAAAAAAAAAGATTTTTTAGTCCCACTTTTATTTTGTACAAATGTGAGAAGCTCAAGTAGATGAGAAATGATACATAAGGTCTGAAAGGTCCAAGGCTTGTGCTGAGTAAGCTTCATTCCAGATCTGCTGCTACAGCTAAGTGGCCAAGCACATGTTATTACAAAGTCCCTGATTCATCTCCTTTCATTAGAAAAATTTTAACAGAAGCAACAAAAAAAGTAATTTTTTTCCCTTTTTTCTTTTCTTTCCATACTAACACCCACTCTGGTGCCTACCAGTTCAGAGTCTGCTTTTTCCAAATCTGTTAGTGGTTCATACTGATCCAAACACAAAGCCATTGACTGGCAATTCAGAAAGTGATGTGAATAACTCACAGCATATTGGGTTTGACAGTGTTAAAAAAAGGATGTGGCCCCCTGTTGTTATTGCCTGAAGGTGCAGAAAATACATAAAAATAGCTTTCAGAGGTAAAACTTTGAGGGGTAAAATTACACCATCTGTGTAAAGGGAAAATCTAGGAACAAAAATGAAGTGAATTCTGTAATATCAGGGCTCAGAACTACCACTGTTTTTTTTTAATTACATGACCACCTGTCACAGTTTTATTTGAGATGGCACTGAAATGGTAGGGGTCTGTCCTAAAAATGGGGTGTGTAGCATTTAAATTATTTGGCCACAGGGGTTTTAACATCTGAATGTAACACTTATAAATACTGTTTAAACATCATCAGTTTTCCTTCTCCCCTGTCTCGTAAAGCAAACTGATAACTGTCCAATTATTTTTCAGTAAAACTATGCATGAAAAACTTTGCTATTCAATCAGAAGCATCATTAAGTACTACACTGAACACTAACAATCTCAATTAAAACACCAAAATCAGGGTTTACTTTCATGCAACATGTTTAATCTGGACAAAACTTTAATTGCATTACAGAGGTTATTCTTTTGTCTAGCACCTGTCATGGAAATGGATTTCAATACACTTTCTTAGCATGCTATATGGATCATTCAAACAGCATACAATACCCAGGAACGCCTTCATGCATTACTGAATTGCAGCCATCTCTTCAGCGGGATACAGTTGTTGTTTAACAATACACAACAACACAATGCAAGACTTACTGAAATTAGCATGAAAATTTTAATAGGAATAATACTTCAGTGGGAGGATTTTGGTTTTCTGTTTTGTCTTGAGTACAACAGTAATCTGTTCCATTTATACAATTTCTCAGTAGTTAGACCACTTACCACAAAAAGGGCCAGCCCCAACTCTAAGCCCTTCTTAGACTAAGGGGTTTTGAGCTCTCTGCTCTTACCCAGTCATAGAGGATGCTTAACACCAGGTGAACATCACAAATTCAACCCACTGTCCTCTAAGATGGCACTCAGCTCAGCTCCCCAGTGACCGATGTATACAATAAGATATGATGCAAAAATGGGCACCACTATCTCCCGATACCTTTGTGAATGAAAGTGACCAAGGCCAAATATTTCTGGCATGGATTAAGCATATTCTGATGATTTCTAATATGCTGGGCAGTCATGGGAAGAGAAGCTTAAATCCAAACTTAGGTGGTTTAGGTCTCATCTTTGTCAGCAGAAACAAAGTCAACAGGGACAAGAAAAGTTACGTGTGTAGTTCCTCTTAATATGCTCTTGTCTTTCAACAGTTCTTTCCCACCACTTTTTCCCCATGCACATTCTGTCTAAGCTGTCATTGGTTACTTGGCTCAAATGTGCCTTCTCCTTTTCCTTCACAAAACCGGGTGCTACTCTGTAAAACCATCTGTGTGTAGTTCCTCATCACATCCACAGGATTAATTTCTGCTGTGCTGCCCCCAGATAGTGTTATCTATGGCTAGGTATACATCACAACAGAGCTTCCAAGTTCCTGAGTCCAGTTATGTACTTCTGCTGCATCCCAGTTCAGTATCAGATACAGATCTGAGTCCCAGATACAAACAACTCCCCTGATTCATTCTCTTTCTATTCCTTCTTCATATTTGTCCCAGCGAAGTTGTCCAAATAGGAATTTCAATACACTTCAAAGACATGCTACATTTAGATGTCTGAAGAAGGGTAACTGAGAATTCTTAATTTTCCAAATTTACACATCTTTCCCTCCCTGTTGTTTGCTTACAGCTGTGTTGTGCCATGTGTATAATTGTGTCATAATAAAACCTTAGGGGCAAGGGCCATAAGCCCTCTTCTTGGATGATATTTCATCCAAAAAAAGTGTCTAAGTGGCCCTGTGTTTTACATATTATCACTGAGTAAAGAAAAAGAACAGACAATAAAAATTTAGAGAAACTTGGGGTTTATTCCTTGAATGAAGTTCTGATGCGATACATAGAATGGACTAGGGGCAGGGGCCTGGGGAGGGAAACAAGACATATATCTACTTAACCTCTTATTTTAGTATTCAAAAATTTTAACTGATATAAACCTATTTGTAATTCTAACCTAACCTAACCTAACCCATGCATTTTGACATGCTGAAACTTGAAAGGGAAGAAAAAACGAGTAGAACAAGGGATGCAGCACACTAGTTTGACATAGATTAGCCATTGTCTCCATTGCTTGTCCTATTTTTCTTAACTGCTTCTGTTTTATAACTTGTTTCCACTTTTTTTGAGTCATTGTGGAATATCATGATGACTTACAAATCATTTTCCTTTCATTAGTCAGTGTTTGCCCAGTCCCAGCCAGTGTTGAAAATCATTTCTGCCCAGTATCAGTTTCAGAATGCAGAACAGGTCAATCTTTGTACACCAAATAGGTGAAAGAAGAAGAAAGGTTTTGTTAGAGGTTTTCTGATTAGAAATAGTTACACAAATGAATTGTTTCCTTGTTGAACACCAAATGAAAACAGTTAAAGATTTTTTCCTTTGTGGGATATGGTGCCATTGTAGAGATAGTTTTTGTTTGTTGGTATATTCCATCAGCATCTTAGGTTTATGCACTTATGTATGTGTAAGCTCTTTCCTTAGGACTTTTTTCCTCTCTGTGTGTGTATGTGTATGTGAATTTGTGGGTTTTTTTCTGGGTTGTTTTTCCATCAGTGATGCTTTTACATTGGGACTTTTAGGGGGGGTTGTTTTTCTTCACTTACACTTTTTATCATGCAAATTTGAAGTTTAACAATAGTGGAGAAAGATAAGAGGCTCTCTCTAGATCCTCTGCAAATCCTCTGTACAATGCTTTGGAATTTAGACAAAATTGCTAAGCTCTTCTTCAGATTGCTATCTATTTAGCCAATGAGAATTTGAATTATGATCCTGGTTAAAAAGAACACCATGGGACAGTAAGAAAAACTACACATATATTATACTGAAAAGGTAAGGAATGGAGTTTTAAGATGTTTTAAATAACTTTAGGGCAAACCATGAAGCTCTTAGTCATATTAGTGAAGTACTAACCACTAGAATAGACCCACAGAATTATGTTGGAAAAATTTTATAGGTGTTCTTCAAGACGACAAATACCTCTAAAATCCAGGCCATAAATTACTTTCCCTTTTACATCTAGTGAGTGATGCATGTAAGGCACTAAATTTGGTCTTGATTGCAACACTTGAAGAATACCTTATTCTTTAAATGGATATTCATAGTTTGTGATTTATTTTACCTAAGTTAGGACACTTAGAGACACTTAGGAGCCTTGCTGTCTCTTCAGTCAGTAGAACAAGAGAGATGAACCTTCAGAGATGACACAGTATTTTTGGTTTAAACAACAGCTGACAGAAAAGTTACCCTACACGTAGCTGAATTCCTCCAATGAATAATTAACATAGATTCTTCTCTTTTTAAAAAAATGTCCCTTATTTCTAATCTGCATTTGGTAAGCTCTCTTGTCAACTGTTGATTCACAGTATGCCTTTTGCACAGAATGAGGTGCAATCGCTTGTCAGAAATCTTTTCAATACACAAGGTAATAAAACCACCCTTTTAAACTGCTCTTTGACAAGCTGAATAGCTTTTAGTCTGCACCTTTTTTCTCCAAGACTTCTGTGAAACCTGTACTTAATTTAAAGGTTTTTTTTCAAAATACTTTGATGTTCTTATGAGAATTTGACTAATACCCCAGTAATAACGGTTAAGACGCTGTCCACTTAATGAGCTTTGGCAGGGAGACTATCCATGACTCCAAGGATGATGAATCTTAAACCAACTTACTCAGGGTTACAGGAGTTATTTCTCCTGCAGAGATTTCAAAAATATAGGGCAGAAATTAGATTTGGCCATATAGTTATGAATGCCACCTGAAAAAAAATTCATTGAAAATATTAATATTTCACCCCTAAAAATTTAAAATATTAAAAGCAGTAACTGCAAAACAAAAGCTGTTTATTCTGGAAAATTGTATTTTCCAGTACCAAACACGTAAGGAGATCTTTGAATCCACCCATAGGATGATCAATGGATGTCATTATTTGATAGTGTTAGGAAGGAAAGAGGAGAGAATGGACAGAACAAAAGAAAGGCAAAATTCTGCTAATATCAAAGAAGAGATGTAAGGAACACAGAGATGATTTTCTGTCCTCTCCATGAGAGAATTTCAACCCAAAAGTATAAAAAGATATATATGTAAATAAAAATACATACACCCATACAATGAAATCTAACCTATTTATACATGTATGCACAAACATGTATACAAAAATACAAAAATCATGTACAAAAATCTATAGTACATACTACCAAACGTAAAAATAGTGAGAAGCTCATGTTTCAATGCATACATTTTAATAAAGTATTTTAATAACATTAAGTGTTTATGCACATAATCTGTAATTAAATTTTAATTTATTTGTCATACATTAGGAATAAAATACAATATCCAAACCAATTGTCATGCCAGTAATTCCCTTCCCATCCTCAGCTTCTTTAAAAAAAAACACCTTATACTGTCATGTGGGACATAATTTACATAATTTTATGCTGGTATAATGCCACAATATTTTAGAAAGTCAGTCCTAGCTGCGAAAGTTTGGAAAAAAAAGATCCACAATACTCTGCCTACATCCTTAGTAAAATAAAGCTGTGGGTAAAAAGATGGGCCTTCTACCCTGAATAGTCTATCTGCATCTAGCAGACTAAGAAAAACATTGATTTTTTTCCCACACACACATCACCTTGTATATATGAGTCAAAGTTTATGCAATGTTGATTTAGGCAATTTTAGTTACTGGGAATATAAACAACTGTAAAGGAAAGGAAGCCTGGACTAGTTATATTCAGGGCTCTATAAAGGAACAATTAAATTCATATTAGAAAGACAGTGCCGAGGCCATGACATTTCTGTTAGGAACCTGTGGAGGTGCTAATTCTAAGCAATTCTGCTCTATCTACTTATTCTGAATGCAATTGCATTGCATGGCAAACAGAAAATATGACATTATCCTACTTAATTATATATGAGGGGGGAAAAAAACCCCACAAGTTTTCAGCAGCTAAGATTTGAAAATAAAGACATATGGGAGAGCCCAGGAGAAGCAGAGTAGGGGGAGAGCAGGATCTGCATAAAGGAAAGGCTGCAAAAAGAAGAGAGGAAGACATCAAGCTAAATGTCATAAATTTAGGACATCTTGAGAGTGAGCAGACATTCCTGAGGTGCAAGAGAGCAAGGAACAGGGTTACTTGATTCTGAAATACAGGATAGTAACTGGCAGGTGAGAAAAGTTTGGGAAGGAACAAGAGCAGATCAAGACAAATGAGTTTTATGGACAGCTGGAAAAGCAGAGGAAGGTTTCTATGCATCAGAAAAGCAAGCAGGAGAGAAATGAGAGAAAGCAGAGAAAGCAGATTTAGCAGCAGCAAAAGAAAGAGAGGAAAGGTAAAAGGATGAGAGAGATGGGAGGAAATTAAAGAGGTAATTGATGTGATTAAGAGAAAAAGTAACATGATGAGTTAGAAGAAAAGTATGCTTAAATCCAATATGGGATTGGGGAAAGGTTTATAGAAGCACAGAGAGATGAAAATAATCAGTGGAGATAACAAGAACAGACTAAAAAAAGCAACAGCAGATGATCAAATTAGTTGGATTAATTCGAGAGGTAGAAGCAGTTAGACTGCAAGCAGAAATCACTCTGGAACAGTGTCTCAAAGGATGAATTGCATTAAAGCAGACCCAGCAACCATATTTTCATAGGTATAGCCTGGCCCTTAAACAGCACCTGTGAAAGCACTGTTCTCTCTGCAAATGGATTCAGATAACCCAGGGATTATCTAGGTGTGCTAGCCATGGATGCAAAAACAGCACTGAGGGCGGCAATCAGACTGTTGCAACAGCACGCTCCCTCTGTGCTTTTCACCACCCTCCCATCACTGATGTGTGCCATTCCCTACATCTTGCAATTGATAGACCTGAGACTCTACATTCAAGCCTCCTTGTTCCTTACCACTCTACCAGAACGGGCCAGTGATCCTTCCCACAGTGTAAGGCTGTGTCCCCCACTAGGTCTGAGAGCAGACTGGCTGAAGGGAAGACAGCCAGTTACACCGGCTCCGCCCTTCCCCCCCATCGGCCTTCAACCGCGTGCTGCTCCCAGAGCCAGGAGACCTGGGGAGGAATGTGGAGAAGGAAGCACCACAGAGGGGTGGGCATCGACCCCTACCTTCCAGATGTAAAGTGCCTATAGATCTAGAAGAAAAGCTCTGGGGACAAACTTCCCATTTATCACCCACATTGTTACACAAGCCACAGTGCTACCCAGTGACATTTTAAATGAATCAGCCACAGGCTATGCATGTAGAATGATGGATTGCAGAGCGGGAGGAGGTGAAACACCTTGCAAGAAGAGCACAGAGAAATAGAGAGGGGCTCTGAGGAGAGTCCCAAGACATAGGAAGACAGAGTTGCTGGCATTTACATGCCCTCTGCCCAGCCTGTGTAGCGATGCCTCCTCTCATGACCAACCGCTGGCAGAGGGAGCAGGACAGACGCTTGGTGTGCATCAAGGGGGGCAACTGAGAAGTCAGAACAGCTCAAATCAGGGGTGGGGGGAAGAAAAAAAAAAAAAAAAAAAAAAAAAAAAAGAGTTTATTTTATCTCTGCCTGCTGACAGCTTTGCAACCTGTCGAAGCACAGCACCTGGAGCCCAGCCCTGCTGCAGCACAGGGCCCCAGCAGGGCCCCAGCAGGGCCCCACCCTGCAGCGACACCTGGCAGCAGGGGATTGGCCAGGAGCAGGAGCCACGACATGGGATTGGTCGGCGCCTCGGCACCACCACCTGGAGGGCTGGAAGGTGGTGGGGCTGGAGCCAGCGCTGCTGCCTGGAGAGGGCCTCTTCATCTTCCCTGAGCAAGCATTTACCAGCCCAAAAGGATTAAGTACAGCCCTCACCTCCTATATGTCCCCTAGAATGCATTCTGATTGTGTATCCCTGCTTGAGAACAGAAAACAATTTGCTTTGAATCATGAGCATGACATGTCGCTTCCAGCACTGGGCCCGCAGCTGGGCATAAGCAGCATCCCCCATGACAGGACGGCTGACTGCCTCACCTGGGACCTTCGTGAGGAGAGCAATAATGGGGTGCCTCGGCAGGAGAGTGCAACATCTCCTTAGAATCAGAAAAATTGTTTTTGTCATTGATGAGGAAATAAGTGGAAGAACATGGCTGCAGCTTGCAATGACAATTGTCACGGGAAGTTAGGGGAAAACCAAGGTCTTCTACAAAGTAAAAGAAAAGGTAGCCTTGCCTGTCTTGTCACATTATACAACTGGCATCAGATTTAACAACTCGAGCTAAAGCACGAGACATTAGTAATAGAGTTTTGCAACTATTTTGACAAAGGACCCTGTTTGAAGAACTTAAGAAAAGAGCCTAGAAATCCTGCAATAATGTCCTTTATATTCTAAAACTTCAACTTGAGAAAAGAAAATAATTTGACTTGAGAAAACACGTCACAAGCTGCTAGCAACAGGCATTTTACTGCACAGGCAATGTGATGCTACCCAACAAATCCTCCAAGGAAGACTTTTGTTCCACCAGAATTCTGTGTCTTAGATATAGCTGTAGTAATTAAGTTTAGAAACTGCAAAGGAGAAACAGATCACTAAACTGAGCAACACCAAAGTAGAATTCTAATGACAATTTCAAGTTAGTTGAAGAAGGCTTAGGGCAAGGTACGGTATTTCTCTCTTTCGCTCACCCTCCTTAATTCTTTCTGTGTGATAAATGAGGTGACAAAATAAAGCTAATTTCTTTGTCAGAACAGACTTCCTGAATAACGAGGAGAATGGGTGTATGTGCTTATATGTTGGCCATTTTGATTTATCAGAAGAATTTATAAACCTGTTTCTTTCCATAATCATCCTTTTGAAAGGTATGCATTGTGTCAGTCTTCCTTCAAAACAAATGATTAATAAAGGTATGAAAAGTTGTTTAACACTTGATTCAAAATTCCATTAATTTGATGTCAGTATTTCCTTTAGGTAAGAGGTGTTTGAGCTAGACTGTGCTTTCAGGGTCCTCATCTGAACAATAAATTCAGATTACCAATGATATTTCTATTCTTCAGCAAATGAGCACAGAATTAACTTTGTGCCTCCATACTTTCAACCAATTAACTGGTTATATATCATGAGATTGGATGTGTGCCTATAACATATACATGTGCAGCTTAATGTTAAGGGATGCTAGAAGTGTCCACCCAGTAGTGGAGCTAAGAAAATATCCCAGAGATACATAAACATAGGCACAGCCCTCCCCACAACACATGAGGTTTTTTGAAGATGCAGATGTTCACATCAACACCCTCCAGGTCTGACTCCAGTAGAAAGCACAAAATTTCAGTCACATGCATATGGTCTCACCAATAGCTGGCAGGTAGTCCTTGCAGCACACACACACATGGCATACAAAGTGAGATTATACAGAGGGATAGTTGAGAAAACATTCAATAAGAAGGCATAAAAAGACAGAACAGGCTGTGCTAATCAGGCACAGGGCTCAGCCAGAAAAGTGTACAGACCAGCCCTGTTGTACACCCGACCAGCTCCTTTTATACCCATTTATGTCTACCCTTCTTTGTTTCCTCCCTGCTCCCCTCTCTTCTACACATTGCCTCAGCACCTGGCATAGTCCCACTGATCCCTTTCAACACTCAGGACCCTCAAGTTTGCATCCTTAACAGTTGTGAAGTCCCAGTTTGCCTGCAGCTTCTCAGTTACCCATCAGTTACAGTTGCTGTAATAGTTCTCAGTTACAGCCCAGCAGTTACCTTGACTGACCAGGTTTATTTCAGACTATTATCTTTGTTAATGTTAGTTGATCAGGTTTTATGTCTCTGTGTGTTTGTCTTCCTCCCTTTCCTTTCCCTATCTTCCAAAAAAAAGAACACCCCACCATCTTCACACTCCAGGTATTCATACCAACTAATGTGAATGACCAGGTTGGTTCTTATCACAACCTCCCTTACCATTCGATGGTCATGTTTGTTCTTGTTTATGGTTCCTTTTTCCAGATACCCTTACAAAATCAGACGTTCTCCTTCCACATACCGTTATGCTTTGAACTGACAAGGTCCAGGTGAATCCAAACTCAAATTATTATTATTTTTTTTTTAATATGGACTGGAAATTCAAAGGGAAGAAGAGAAACTGTGATTGAAATGGAGCATGTTTGGGTGAGTTGGCTGTATTACACACATGGTTTTACTCCTTGTACAATAACTGTAGAATAACTTGCTTACAGAACATCTGCCAAAGTGTAGAGCTATTTCTGGTAACTGGTATTATTTGATCTAGATGTAGTACTACTGAAAAAAATCTGATATTACTCAATATAACTGATTTAGCTGAATACATAAAAAAGCAGAGTTAAACTGAAAGAGTTTCCAAGCACTGTTTTTTCCTGTTAAAGTTACAAGTGGTGTTCGCTCTGTTGCCCCAGGCAACCTTTCAAAGTTTGTGATTGTCCTGGTTTCATCTGGGATAGAGTTAGTTTTCTTCTTAGCAGCTAGTACAGTGCTGTGTTTTGGCTCTGAGGTGAGAACAATGTTGGTAACGCACTGATGTTTTTAGTTGTTGCTGGGTCTTGTTTAAAGTAAATAAAGGACTTTTCAGTTTCTTGGGCCCTGCCAGCAAAAGGGCTGGAGGGGCACAGGAAACTGGGAGGGGACACAGCCAGAACAGGTGACCCAAGCTAGCCAAAGGGTTATCCCATACCATATGGCATCATGGTGAGTATATAAGCTGGGGGGCGGGGCGAGGCAGGGGGCAGGCATCCAGCATTATGGCATTTGTCTTCCCACATAACCATTATGTGTGCTGGAGCCCTGCTTACCTGGGGATGGCCGAGCACCTGCCTGCCCACAGAAAGTGGTGAATGAATTCCTTGTTTTGCTTTGCTTGCGTGTGCGGCTTTTGCTTTACCTGTTAAATTGTTCTTATCTCAAACCCTGAGTTTTACATTCCTTTCCAGTTCTCCTCCCCATCCCTCTGGGTGAGGGGGAGTGAGCAAGCAGCTGTGTGGTGCTGGGTTGCCAGGGTTTTAGGAGGGTTTGGAGGTCTTTGTTTTTTTTCTTTCTTGAGTCATGTGGATACAACCTCAAATAAGTATATGAGCCAGGGTGCAGGATATTAATTTTGATTGTATCTTTCTCAGAGTACCAGGAAAGAAATGATGTTAATTCATGGCTCTATTAAATCATATCCCTTTCCAACTGCTCAGTTCTTGACATTTCCTCATTCTGGCATTTGCAATGCTTTGGCTCATTTTCCATGTCAATTTCAAACTTCTCCTATGCAGCTGCAGCCATTCTCGTAACTCCTTCCTTTCATTCCTCCTACTTTAATTGTTCCTGCTAGTTACTTTTTGAATTCTGTTTTGGGTTCCACTCTTTATTGTTTCACTTTGCTTGCTTTGGAACCTTCTTTTAAGGCAATTTGGGAATCAGTGTAAGAGGAGAAATCTTGGAAATGTAATCAGCTGGGATCTTCTTGGTAAGATGACATGGGGATATCTGGAAATGCCAGTGTGTAGGGTTTAAGGATTTAATTTACTTCATGTATTACACGATCACACAGTCTAAGAAGTCCTCAGATGGATGTGTGCTCTGACCACCTACACAGCAGAAATCAGTGTTATGTAAGGAATATTCAGATACTGAAGGAAACTGAATAGCTTCTTTGTGTTTCTTTTCTATTGCTTTCACTGTGGCATATCAAGCTTGCTCTTTGCATAGTGAAGTTTTCAGAAGTACCTGTTTAAAAAAAAAAAAAAAAAAAAAAAAGTCAATCAACTCTTCCTAGGTCTTTAGATTAAAAACAAAAAAACCAAAAAAAACCAAAACAAACAAAAAAAAAAGACAAATTCTTCCCAGTCTGCTTTATGCACAAACCTATTCATAGAGTTCTAGTTAAGGGATTTTTGAAAGTTTACAAAACTCATTATCAGCAATGATTAAACATGGATGGTTAACCCTGGAGATGAATTTGGGAAGAATGCTAAAGCAGTGGTATTTGTCTCTAGATAATCAAGCCTGGAAAACAGAGTGCAAAGATAATTTGTATCCATTCTAAGCAGCTTCACATGTAGGGTTTCTCTGCACTTAGCTCTTTTCTCCAGTGTTTCACTAGCACCTTATTTTAAGCTTAGCAAATTACTTCTGAGGACTCAGACAGGTTTTCCTCATGCACCTTAAACTAAGTCAATTTCTTTTCAAGTGAGTGGTGCAAAAGGGATATAGGTTAGCATTTTTCATCACCGGATTAGTTTTGATACTCAAGAATTCATCAGAATAGACTCCGAATCTTTTCCATTTATGAAGTGTAAGGTATATTAACAAAGAAAATTCACCAAAAGAATATTCACAGACTAATAGATGTAGTGTTCGTTGGCCATATATCTTCCTCCTTTACAACTACAAAAGCTTAGACTTGTATAAGCTTTTGAAAAATGGTTTGAAGAGACATGATCTTTCATCATGTTCATTGACTGAGCAAAGTTAATGTTATGACATTGTAAAAGACTAAACAGGGCAACACAAGTAATTATGGGCATGCCAGTTTGTGGGTGAAATAGTGGAACAGCTGTTGCATGACTCTGGTCATAACTAATAGAAGGTATAATTAACACCAACTAACAGATTTTTAGAAAATGAGTGTTGTTAAACTGGTCTTTTATAATTAAATTGGAACTCTAGTTAGTAAAGGAAAGAGAATTACTAAAATGTGCTCAAGACAAAACCTGTCCTTCCCATTCTCTTTCTCTCTGCCAAAAAATCACAATAGAAATGCTTAATGAACCAAATCATTTGGGATGTACATAGTGTTAATGTATAACAGTCTTCATTTCTACAATGAAATTGATTATTTTAGTGATCTTTGATGCCATCTCAAAAGGATACTTGTGTATGGACTGAACTCAAGTTCATGGTTTTGTCCATGCTTTTCCATTTAAACCTCATCTAGTTTTTTCTTTCATGGACAAAAACATGTTTTAAAATATGGTAATGTTAGAACATCTATGGGCATGAATGAATGGAACAAAAGCCACTTGGATACATTGTACTTTTCTGCCATTAAAAAAAAAATAATAAATCACTTATTAAGCAGCAAAGGGCTTTACTAATTCAGAAATGCCACCAGAGTGACTTCTGCCATATTTTGGATGTATACATTCCAAGTGTGAGCCCAAGTAGAGCTCTTTTAAATTTCTACCATTTTGTGTCAATAAGAAGAATCACAAAGGTACAGAAGCTACTGTGAACCATGTTAAATTTCTGTCAACCATGAATTCTGCTATAGAGAAGGGGAAGGAAACTTCTATTATACTCATGTGAAACACTGCAATGGCATTTCCCCAATCATATGGTTCACATTTTTGATTTTTAATTTTTTTATTATTATTATTCCAATCATAGATGGAAATCAGAAGGGTTGAAAAAAATATCCTCCAAAATTTCCATAAAAATACTTCAACCAGCTTTTTTTGCAACTGTGTCCTTCAACAACTGTTGTACACTCTGGGTTTTACATTCGTTCAAGAAAACTACACCATCTCTACACAAAAGTTTTCTCTGTGCAGTGTCTTTTAGTTACATAAAAATTATCTTAAAATTAAATAACTCCATTTTATAAATTCTGGTTGTCATGCTGCAGATATTGATGGCTTTCAATCTGAGAGTAACTGAAGATATTTTTTTTCTTTCTGTATAGCAATTTACAGAGAAAGAGGAAAAATCACCTTCAGCAGGAGTATGTCAACATTTGTCAGTACATTTAGCATTCAATCGGACTATCCCACAAATAAGCTTTGATATGTTGAAGGTATGAGTGCAGCAGAGAATAGGCAGGATACTTCTCCTGTGTTTTGCTGAGAAAAAAAAAAGTATAATACTTTTGGTCCTGGTACAAACCTCAAGATAAGGTTTTATTTATTCTATAGCTGTTATTATCTGTGACCTGTACATATTGTCTTTAAAGGGGGATTTATGCCAATATTTTAATAAGTATTGCTGCTGTCTCCACAGCAGTTGACATTTTTATGCCACACGATGACTCAGAAATGTGCTTGCTGTTCTGACACAGATTGTCAAGCTGTGTCATGCCATCCACCTTGGCCAGCTGTAAAGTCAAATACACAAATTGCACAGGAAGCAAAATTTTTTTTTTTTTTTTTTTTTAAAAAAAAAGCACACAACAACTGAGTATGCTTAATTAAGTGGTCAAAAGATCATTTTGTACTGTCTCTGAATGTCAAAGCATCCTCCTTTATTTTCTAGGGCTCCAGAGACTTTGCCATCTCTAACATACAAATTTGTACGCCTTATACATAGAGATATTTTTCTGTCATGAAAAAAAAAAGATAATATCATGAAAACTATCTATATTCTAAATGTAAAAAGATTTCTGTCAAAGTATGTGTAGATAATTACTACAGCTAGGAGAACACAGAAAAGCTGACTAGTAGCTATTTGTCTTGCACAGAAATTCTACCATGTTTGAAGCATAAACGTGCATGGAGCTGCTTGCATTTTGGTCTGAATCAATGTCTCTGAGCTGAAGTTTCAGTCTCCAGACCAAGGGTCATAGGCAGAATGGCTTACTGTAGGAAGCCAGTCACCAAGAAACAACAGGCAGTTCAAGTGAAAGGTTTGCTAACTTCTGTCCCAAGTATTTCACACATGCACTGAAACACAAATGCCACAGGAAAAAACAGAATCTGTTTGTAAGTCATCAGTGAGGAACAAACTAATGCAGTAACATTCTTTGAGTCATACATGTACAAAAATTAATCCAATAATCTCTGGACATTACTAATTATGCTAAGCACCAGAACACACTATTTATATAGTTCACACTATGGAGAAGCAGCAGGTTGAGCTGCAGCCCAGACTTTGGATCTGCATTGAAGGCTGGATTTCACCTCATCAAAACTCCAGTTGCATTTCCAACAGAAGGATGGCCTTTTTCACACAGGCTTTTACTTAGGCTTTAGGTGGATAATGTGATTTTCACTCACTGATACAATCCTTGTTATGCTAGTGTCCATGATAACTCCAAACATGGAGTACATAATTGGAGTAGCTGAAGGATGATCTATATGTGTTAGAAGATGCTACCTCAGTGGGATGATGAATAAGTATCCTTTTTCTACTTATCTTTTTGTTGATATCTCATGAGATATTTTTTTATACAGAAAAGTATGGTTTATACCATATATTGTAAATTTATACATTTCTTAGAACTTTCCATGTGTCTTTGATTTTCCCAGCAATTCAATGGTACTTCAGTCCTAAACTCCTAATCTTAGATGGAAATTCTACATCTTACCTCCTATATTTACTTATAAATTTGTGTGTTAAAATATAATTTCACTGTCCTTCAGAAAGAGGAGTTGAATGAAAATCTGTACAGCTTTAAGCATAGTTCCAGCAACTGAACACTTCATTCTCACTTTTTTTCCCCCATTGTAAACATTCTCTAGATAGTATTGACATATTCATCCCGAAGTCACATCTTGCCTATCTTTAAGTGACTCAGGAAATTTATACTTAAGTTAACTTCAAGGCATAATTTACTCAAGATGTGAAAGTTGGTCTGTACTACGAGTGCACATCACCAACAGAAGAAAAGATTCTGGACATGGTGTTGACTGAATGCAACAGATGCAAAAACAAAAATATAGAACTCATTTTCTCAAAGCTGCCTTGATTCTACAATACTACTAAAACCTGCTTGTTTGAAAAAAAGATCCTTTTCAATATAGTAAAGAGAAAGGAGTAAAGCTTTTAAGTACAAAGTAAACCTTTTTTCCTGAGTAAAAAGTTATCTTGTTCCCACAGTCAGAAAACTACAATATGACACTGATCTTTAAAAACTTGGTGATGAGTAATGCTTCCTTCACCTACTGTATCAATATACTCTAGACTGAATGGGCCAGACATCGTTACTGAACTGAAGTTACACATATGTTAAAGAAGGGTTTTTAGGTCTTGAGTCTAATCACTTCCTAGGCTTTGCCCTGACTTTATATAGATATAAATATATACACACAACATTCTTTTTTGTGCCTTGCTCCTCCTTCCACTGAAAGACATACTCTGAAGCACAGAATAAGAAGTTATTGATCTGCAAGATCAGAAGCCCAGAATACCAAGACAGGCTGCATAAGGCATCAAAAAATGTTAATGCAGTTTGAAAAACTTCCAGTCCTTATAATGAACTTCATATCCAACCTAAAATTTCCACTTGTGTGTGCTGAAAGGTCAGCATTCACCTTCTTATTCACCTCAGTAGCTCTGGGGGAAAAAAACAAATTAAAAACAAGCCCAAGGAACTGATAGAAGTCTATGAATATGGATACTCACCACCTTTCAAAAACCACTGTGTCATGGTTTAACCCCAGCTGGCAATATCAATGATTCATATAAAAGCATTATGTGAGTTAGAATCAGACCTAAGATTACATTCATGTTGATACATGTGTGTCCATCTAGTGGCTTTAGACTATTAACATGAAAACTGGATGTTTTGGTGGTTTGGGTGGGTTTTTTTTGTTTTGGTTTGGTGGGTTTTGGTTTTTGGTGAGGTTGTTTTCAGTTCAGTGTTCTATTTCATATTAACTAAGGCACTGGTCCTTTAACGGTAATAATTACAACATTACGGATGTGAACATCCTATATGACAAGCCAACCACAGCACTTTGTCCTTTTTCTGCAATGCGTTGCTGTATGGTCTACTCACACTGATAGGAAAGAACCCATCAATGTGACAGCACCTGTGCTTAGAAATTGTTTTAAGGTTATGACTAAAAAACACAAGAGGAAGGAGGAAAGAAGGGGAAACACGTTAATACCTAATATTTGCAACCGTCAAAGCTGCCTGCTGCATCAGATTAGATAGGTTAGAAAGCACTAATTTAATCGCCTGCATCCAATGTGCTAGGTTCCTTATAATCTGGGCAAGGCTGTTCTCTGGTATACCCTGGAGTGTTTTCTCACCATGTGAAGAGGCAAATAAATTTTATAGGCATTATGTCCTTCCCATAAAATGTCTGAACTCCTTCATTTTTATCTGAGCAATGATGCAAGACAGAATGAACCATCCAGTTACACTGCGTATGGTATCACTTCTGAGGAAATCTCCATTTCATGTACCATCATTATCCCTAAGTTTCTACATTTAAAAAGCACCCAGCCATTCTGTGTAAGTGTTGACGGTAGACTCAGCTCTGGCAGTTGTCATAACATTGTGAGAAACTGAAGTCTTAGGGTGGCCCGCATAAATCTTATGAATATTTATTTTGGAAGATCAAGACCAAAGCTAACAGTAGAAGCATCCAAGGATCAGAAGGTCTGGGAAATGTAGAAGTATTGTTCAAATTACTCTGAATGCAAAAAGTGTAGAAAAGCAGGTAAGAAGCTCACAGGAGATCTCTCTCATTTTTTATGCTTTCAAACGTAAGAATCTCAAAAAATTATTAGGATGCCAGCGTAGGAGAAACATATAAACTTCACACAATCCCTTTTGCGAAGAAGTTGCACTCAGACAGACAGACAGACAGAAATGAGGAGATAATGTGATAATGGGGAATAAAAGATGGTACTTCTGACAATTCTCTGTTCTTAGCTCTCTCTGAACATCATGGCAAGGCAAATTTAAATGAAAGGGTTGAAAAGAGAGAAATGAGGAAATGTGGGGAATGTTTTCAGGAAGTGCATCACAGTCTTGAAGACAGTAGGAAAAATCAGGAGGATGCTTGATTAAAAATCTGTTAAGAAACTGGTTTTGTGTGCCAATCGGTAGCAGGTGTCAACTACTCTTCACTGAAGGTAAAGATCATTTGTGGGGTGGAGATGGGTTGTGAAAGGGCTTTCATAGAATCATAAAATGGTTTAGGTTGGAAGGGACCTTAAAGATCATCTAGCTCCAACCCCCCTGCCACGGACAAGGACATGTTTGAAGGTGAAGCCAAGCAGCTTGTGTTTGAAGTGGCAGAAAAGCAGTAGCTACTGGAGGGAGGTGTAGAGAGAGGTGAAATGGTCAAAATGACAGACCAGGAAAATGATCTTCACAGCAGCTAAGCAAGATTGCATTTGTCAAAGTCAGAGAAAAAAGGGTGTTGCAGTAGCTGAGACGTGAGATATTTCAGCTGTGCAGATAGATAGCAAAAAACACATCTTAGATATGGTCTGTAAAAAGAATCTGTGAAAACTAGACATTACCTAAAGTGAAGATTTAGAAAGTGGACTCAGTCAAAGGGGATAATCATCATTCTAGGCATCACAATTACCCAAGGAAAAACACTTTCAAAATGAAAACAGTTGACTTATTAATAACAGGTTACTGTTTATCACTGTAAAGTCCCTTTGGAATATACTGAGCTTGGCTGTGTTTTCTCTGTGTTTCTGTTTCCTCTATCTCTAACTGTATTTCCTTTTTTTGACATCACTTTTAAAGGATAGTCAGATTCAAAGTAAGAATGATTTGCAGTGCTGGTACATGACAAAATGCAGTTTTACACTGAAAACCTTAAGCACTTTCTAGCAAACACAGAATTTAAGGCTGAGTGCTAATGCTGTAGCTTTAGCTAGGAGTTCGGCTTTGCAACTAGGAGTTCAGACAATGGCATCTCAGATTAGAATGTAAGTTTTATAGGTTTCCTGTGTGCAGTAACATCTGATGCTAACGCTTCAGGAGATGGTAAAACCTTTGACCACAGTATGTACTTGTATGGTGGTGTACAAAACAGGTAGGTAGAATGATTTTTAAGCCCAGAGACACATGATCTGAAAATAACTGGGAACCAGCACTGCTGTTTATACTGAGCAGGAAATTACTTGAATAATAGATGTACTAATTTCACTCTGGTCCTCAGAATGATCAGAATATCAAAATGGCAAAATCTGTTACCTGATAATACACTTACTGATATCCTGGGCACACATTATTTGTGAATAAAACAAAAAGTGAACCCAAATAATAGCATGGATTTGCCATAGGGTCTAGAAGTGTTTTAGTGACATCTTCAGGAGCCTGAGGTCTCCCTCATACTAGATTTATGTCTTTCTCTCTCTGCCATGAGCTGTGATACTACACCAGAACAGAAGCCCTATTTAGACAGGATTTCCATCTACACTTACCATACACTTTGCCGTAGCAATATACTTTTGCAACAATTTATAGCTTTGTTCATGAGCATTTAGAAATATTTTTGGGTTAACTTTTTCATTTTTAAATGAAACAAACGATATTAATACTTTGTGTGTTTCTTCCATGGCCCTTTCTGTACTGGCTGTTGAAAAAATGTGGCAGAGAAAGAAAAGAAAATAGGAAGAAGGGTTTAGGACTAGATTCTTTTTCAACTGGAAGAAATTTCCAGGGAAATATTTTTTTACAAAGGATCATTTTTCATCAGAGTTTCTAATAAATTTGTTGACCAGCTTTACTTAATATTTAATGTTAAGTTAGGTAGTTCATTAACAGTTGCAAACTGAAATTTTTAGGTCAAACTGGTGATTACACAATAGAGATTGATGCATAGCTAGAGTTTTTTTGAATTATTTTATGTTTTATGAATTATTTCCTTCTAGGAAAACTCAGATTTTTCACATATATTAAATGAATACTACTGAGGATATGAGACACAAAGCTCAGCACAGAACTCTGAAATCAGATACTCTTTTGGACAGAGGTCTTGTTCCACTGTTACTATTTCTAGCCGGAAATGTTAAGTATTGCAGTACTTTCCAGACCATCCTTGTACATTGTGAGATTATATGACCAAAATGAATTTCAACTCTTGACTCTCTGGAAGGAAGACATTTAGACTAAGCTAATAGTCTAGGCTTATATGTTCAATGCAAAAGTACCCTGACAAAGTTTTTCATTACGTTCTGGGACATCTGTGTAAAACTAAAATTTCCTACAGAGAAGTACATCTCCATACTGATTAGACAGGTAGCCTAAATCTCATGCCTCAATAAGAGCTTTCCTGCTTTATTCAACTAAAATCTGAAGTGTCTATCCAGATGTTTTATTCAAATAAATTTCTGAATTAGCTATCTAAATATGAATGACATCTAGAGGAACAAATAAAGTCATGGGTTTATTTGTTTATTTTCTGGACAATAGACCTATCCATATTAAGGGAATCATTTGCCTAAATATTATTTTTAATGTGTAGTAACAAGAAAGAGAGAATTCTGACTCTGTTTTCAGAAAGAAGGAAAAAAAAAAATTAATGTTTTTTCTCCAGGTAAAATACAGGAATTTGACACAAATACTTTGAAACCTAATCCACTCCTATCACTGACTTCCTCATTACAAGTAACCGTGTCTGCATTTGTTTGAGGTAGGCTTGAGATTCTCTGTTCTAGCATCCCACAGACCTTTTTCATTTCCTCATGTGTTTTTTATTTTATTGGTGTGTACGAATGCATCAGTACTATCAACTTTTCATCAAGAATACAAGACTTTTCTACCTTCTCCCTCTCAAGCTCTGTTCTAGAAAATGCCAACAGTTGCAGATGCATTGCAAAAAGATGGAAGTCAGTCATCCCAGTTCATGAGTCCCATATAAAGGGAGCAGTTGTGCTTTCTTGTATGAGCTAACACTTGGGTAGAGAGAAAATCCTATGTGATATGATGTAGTTCAAGGGTCATGCCTCTAGAATCCTGTTTTTAGTTATATTCTTGGGTGATTTGGGCAGAGGGGAGAAGGCTGGTTTTGGTTTTGGTTCAGATTTCTTTTTTCTGTTTTTCAAATTTTTCATGTCAGTACACATTATATGCTTTTGAAAAGGATAGTGGAGCTGGGACCAGAATTTATGTGACTTTCCTTCTTATATTCACAACTGCTTTGACTCTATCTTCAGTTCTTTATTGATCTTTTGACATTAATCTCTCCTCACTTTCTTGACATCTGTTCTGAGCAGTGAAATGATTGATCACAAAGTTGGCCAAGGATAGAAGGAAAAGGTAGCCTTGAAAACTATTTCAAACATACTGTGTTTTGAGAATGTTATCACTAATACTATCTTAATTAAACCAATACATACAACCCAAGTTTCATTTGACACTAATACGTTTTTAAATCTTTGGACCTCATCAACATGATTGTGACTAAAACACTCCAAAAATGTATTTGGCACTACCACCTCATGTGGCTGGCAGGAGTGAGCTGCATACAGACCCCTTGGCCTTCATTTTCCTCTGCCTGTTTCTGCAGATGAGTTAGCCTTTGAGGCTATCTGAGAGTAGAGCTGGCAATTGCAGGGCCCAGATGCCACACTTGGGGTTCCAAGTCCTGAACAGTAGGATTTGTAGCTGGCCGCTGCCATGTGCTGCTTTAGATTCACTGTCCGTAACCTCGAGGGTTTAGATATAATTTGCCTGCTGCTGCCTTGTTCATTGGTATCCATGAGATGTTCACTGTTCCCAGCCTAAGATCAAGCCTGCAGTCCACAGCCTGTGCACGTCCAGCTTTGTGCTCTACATTCGCTACTCCTGTCACATAGGAAAGGCGTGTGCTGGCCAGAAGAGTAAATTGCATGCCAAACATGCATGCAAGCAGTGGATAGAAGGTTTCTGGGGAAACACAGAGTAAATTCTGTAAAGTCTTTCCATAAAGTCACATGTTTTAAATGTGTGAATGCAAGTAATTTCTTCTTAAGCAAACCTTTGTGCTGGTACAGTAATTCAAGTTGAGGATCTATAAATGTCCTTGAGATAAATATTTTTTGAAAGAAGGTTGTTATTCAACTGTCTGAAGTACCACATTAAAAAAAAAAAAAAAAAAAAAGTAGAAGCATTTACTTTATAATCAGAAGAGGTATTGATTTTGAAATAAGCAAGCTGGAGGAATAGCCAAAGGTTTCTCTAACGCAGTCCTACAAGCACTTCAAAATACAGAACACCTCTTCGAGTTAACTGGGTTTCTAAAAATTTCTCCACACAGGGATCAGTTACTAGTAGCCATGATCAATACAAAAATTACTGCAAAAATAAATCTTGCTTTCATGGAGATTATTTCGGTGTGTTATCTGGGAGAATAGGGACAAGAAGGTCATATGTTTTATCATTAGCAAATACTGATATCTTTTATGTTCAATGCAACCTTGTATGCAGCACAACAGAAGTCTTCTTCCCTCACCCACCCCCAAGTCTCTTAATCAGGTTCTTTTTATTGGAGTTGTTTGTGCAAATAATATTCCCAGTTATGATCATAGCAAGAAGTACACTTGAGTAAAAGACAAAGAAACAGGCCCTAGATTTGTGAACTGGCATGTTCCACAGAGGAAAAAGATAACATGGAAAAAGAAGTGTTATCAAATGGAAATCTGCAAGAACTGAGTTAAAGGTTGAATAAAGCCCTATGAGATATAGCAGTGGAGGCTGATAACGTATAGAAAGTCTGTGCTGAAATAAAGAGGTACAGGCAGATGTCATATCTAAGGAGCCTGGTAAAAATATTTTAAGCAACCCAGATGCCAGCCTTATCAATTTGTAATAATTTGGAGCTTTTAGCAAACACGAGAACAATGGAGAAGGAATCGCTGAAAAAGGAGCTGAAAATTCTGAGCATTTTCTAAAAACAATAATAAGATATTGTGTATGCCCTACAAAGTAGCAAAATACAGAAAAAGTAGTTTGGAAAAGAAGGTGGAAAAGTACTGGAAAGAAATGATAGTGAAGAAAATAAATAAGCCTTTTATGTTTAGTCATTCCATTTGTACATCTTCATTGATTTTTTTATTTTACCTTTTTGAAAAGGTTTAAATTATTAGCTTGTCCTATGTCATGGCAGTACATTTAGACATACAAACTTATGCATCTGGATACAAATCATGTATATTATGCATTAATTTAAAATGTTCAGTCATTAAGTGTGTGAAAGGAAACCTCTCTGTTTCCTTGCAGAAACTGCAAAATCCTGAGACTTATGGCTCCACACAGAAGCAGTTCAAAAGCTTGTGCTTTCAGTCATGTTTTTAACATGATGCCTGAGTGATACATTTTCCATAGTACACTAGAGTCAACTAGACTGTTACTCAGTGATATAAGCAACATAGGACCAAACATTCTGCACTGAGATAACATTGTTCATGCTGAACCCTAATATATTAAATAAAAAATATATTCAAGATGATGTTCATTATATTTTTGACAGCAAGTATAATAAATTGTGCCCGTTCAGATAATGAATACTTATTTAACAAGAATTTTGACCAAAAGCCAATGAGTTCCCTAAGCAGTAGTCCATGAAAAGGCATATTTGCATGTATCAGATTAGCTGTGTAGCTTCTTTCATCCAAATTCTCCTTGCTTTATATGATGATGTTAAAGAATCATGTTCTTATATATCTGTAAATATCTTATGCACTTTACAAAATCCAGTTTGATATTGTATCACATCTTTTATTAGTAGTTATTTCTTTTATCATAATCATTAATTGTGGATCAAGACTCTAAAAGAAGATAGGGTTCAAGCAAGGACCCGAATGGTCATCCTCATTTTATATGGTTGACAATCAGATAATCTGTATCAGGTATACAGATAGAGAGACATAGAAGGAATACAAGGAGTATGTTTGGCAGCATGATAGATGAATTTCAGTACTGCAGCTGGTATTTTGTAAGCATCACAGCAAAAAGGAGATTTAAAGGAGGAATTCAAGAAGAATAGCAAAGAAGCTTATCTGATTGATTTTGTCTTTTTCTTTCCTCTTTCACTTCAGGTTACATGAGGCACAATACCATTAAGATCTGTGGAAGGGAGTTTTCAGAACCATTACACATAATATATGCATATGGCAAAGCTGCAAAATGAATACTTGTGAACAGGAACAAGACACAGGGTGTTAGCGCTCGTCTTGCCAATGCACATCCAACATCTGTACTACAAAGCAACACTAATTAATTTAGAAACATTCAATGTATCTTCAACTGCTATAAGAAACATGAATGTTCTGCAATCTTGGTAGTGATGCTGTGGAAGGCAATGGTGGGGCTTAATTATTGCTGTCTGATATACATCTGTCCAGAAATAACTTCGTTGTATAATGGGTAGAATGTAAAAACAATTTTTTTGTCAGAGTAGTTGTTTGATAAGTCAGCACTCTCTGAAAAATATAAATGTTCTAGCATAAACAAGTACATTTGCAAAAGCATTTGCAAGTACTGCCCATTTATTCTCATGTGCCTACTCCAAGGTGTCTCTTTTTATAATTTTGAAGCTTCATGTAATTGTGCAGTCCAGGGTTTTTGAGATACATGTTCTGCCTGCAAGCTAAAGAGAAAATGCTGAAGAGTCCACTCTCTTTTTTCTTATGACTTGTCATGACTGTGGATATGTATTAGTGAAATGGTTTGGTTATTGTACGGCAGGAATGCTACACTTTCAAAATGTAAGAATTGCTAAAAATTTGCCAAACTATGTCAAGATCAGGTATATGAAACTAAATATCACAAAAAAGGAATGCAACTTCAGTCATTTTCAGAATTACTTCAAGTATCTGTAGTCTATGTTTCTTTGTTAGAATATGTTATATTGCTCTGCTGCATTACTCCAATAAGATACAAATCCATAGCTAAAAGCAGAATTAAGATAATTATTCATCTGTTTCCTTTGAAGTTAATTCATATGTGGCCTGTATTTAGATATGTATGTGCTGCTATATCTATGAATTTGTGCATGTCTGTATGTATGCACACCTAAATACAAAATATGTATTTACATATGTGTATATACATACATGCATACTTACATATGTGTATATATTTGTATCTTCAGATTTCCTCCTCTGATTTATGAGGAGATAGATATTCCCTGCCAGCTTTGACCTCCTTATTTTTGGTACATAATATGCATATTAGAAAATAAGTGTTCCTCATTCAAACAAACAAACAAAAAACCCCAAACAAAATAAAAAAAATCAAACCAAACCAACCAACCAAAAAAAAAACCCTCAAAAAAAACCCCAACAAACAAAAACCTGGTGGTGGAAACACAGTATCTCTAAACATAACTTACTGCGTGTAAGGAAACTTTAAACTTGTTGCAAGTTAACAGATCCTCTAGTCTGACTCCTACAAGCTAGGAAGAGAAACAAATCCAAGAGTATGTATGCCATCAGATGAAATTGTCTCCTAAGACTCAAATGTGTTCAAAATATTACTTTGATATGTACAAGTAGGTCATGAAGTTTTATTCCTTTTATTGCTGAGTGGTCACCTTGTGGGGAAATTTCTGTTGTTTTCTCTTTAAAAACCTCTCCTCTCCTTCTTAGAAGCCAGTCTTTTGAATGCAACTAATATCACAAAACCTGAAGTTTTCATTTATACTAAGAGTAAACTGGCAAGGCAAATGTCAGAGAGGAAACACTGAAAATGTTATCCTTGTGTGTTGCCCTAGTTACCTACATGCTTGAGCACCAGTCATAGAATCACAGAACAATTTAGAGAAGGAAGGGAACGTCTGGAGAGTATCTGTAGAAGCACCAGACATCAGCTGAAAATAGGACCAACTTCAAAGTCAGATTAGGTTAGATCAAATTTGGTCAAAGACATTTCACATTTAGGTGTACTAGCAGAGTTCCTAAGATTTTCTGGATACAAACCCAGGACTAAATCTATCTCATGAGGTATCCTGTGAAAGGTTTTGAATTTTTTGCATCCTGCAGGGCAGGCCCTTTGCAGATCAGAGAAGTTTTCCTCAGTGACTAGCCCATGTTTTCCTGAAGATGATTTCAACATGTTCATTTCAAACAGAAGAATAGCTCTTCTGAATCTTAGCTCTGACTAATAAGGTATGGGAGAAAAGTAGCAGTTTTCCTTATACACAAGAATAAAATTTGGTCCAAGATTTTGAGCAACAACAATCCAATCACTATTTAAATAAATTTAAAAAATACTGTTTGCTTTAAATAAGAATCATTATGTAAAAAAAGAAAAAAAAAACTACAATGGAGCAAAAGTTTGGTATATTACGGCAATAAAGCTATGCAGGAAAGTTCTACACTAATAAAGGAGTTTTACTGAGAAGAAAAGAGTAAAAAATGTAAACAAAATTAATAGTGATGTAGAACATTGCATGCTGTCATCATATTCCAATAAAAAGCCGAACCACAGGATATTTCAGTTCTACTGCAAGAAAAGAATCTTTCAAAAGTCCTGAATAAAAAGAATAACAAAAAGCAAAATAAATAAACAAAACAACTAAACTCAGCTCTCAAATCAATTAGGGTTTTTTAAAAGAAATGTTCCAAATTTTACAGGAAAAGGAAAGGAAATTCAGATGAGGATCAAACAAGATAACTGATTAGATGTAACTGCTGGAGGCACTCTGTGGAGCTGAATTGGAGCCAGAGATATACTGAGAAGCATCACTTAAGAATGCCTAAAGCCCCAAAATTGTGAACATGAGAAGAGACAACACAATAAAGCAGGGAGCCCATTGACATCCCCTACTGGAGCCCACCCACAGCTGCTTCAAGAGACCCTTTCAGTAATGCTATCAGCTACCACTTAAAATCTGAGGAGAGACAGTTTTTTTGATACCAATGCATGAGAAACCAATAGAGACAAGCGTAGTTCAGGTCTATTATCTTGTGCGCTTAATCTAAGACTTCATTTGCCAGCTGATCCATATATGCCATCTGAATATTTGTCAAAGGACTTTACAAGTCAAAATAATTGTTTAATTTGTAACTCACCACTCCTACGCTGCTTAGAAATTGCCTAAAGCTCCAGATCATACAACAAATGCAAGAAAGAGGAGTGAAAAAGCTGCCAAGTCTTCATTGCTCATGCTCCTGGGAAAAGAATGTTGTTCCACTTCTTGTATTAAATGCAGCAGAAACTGCCAGAAGTCCACATTGATTATTTTGTATGGACTCTGACTGAGAGTATGATTGCTCAGTGAAAACAGGGGAATTATCAAGTGGATTTAATTTTGGAAGAGATATTAATATATACAGTTCAATACAGCTAAACATTGCAGACACCATTTCATACATAATCTGAGTTGGTTAAATCAAATTCTGTGACAGGGAGACAATTTACTAATTAATTGTTTAACTCATGAAACTACTTCAGGATAATGGTTGTAAACAAAATATTTTAATCCTGTGGAAAGAAAGAAGATATAATTTAAGTCTTTCTATAAGGAAAGGACATCTACAACTGGTGTTTCTGCTGCATTGCAATTGCATGCTTATTTTGAGAACTGAGGGTACAGGTTAATTAACACTGATCATCATAGATCCTGCCATACTTTTTAGAAAAACAAAGCAAACCAGAACAAAAATAAATAAGTTTATGAAATCAAATAGTACATTTTAGTCCAAATTTAAGAACAGTGTGACAAACCTCTGCTAATCTTATTTATAAATCCCCATACAGTTAATCAAGGAGGTCTTAATTGTGTTGTATAATTGAAGTTTTGCAGGTATCTTGAAACCAAACTCCAATCATTGTCTCCTCTTGGAGTTCTCTTTTAATAGGTAGTATCATTAAAATCAATAGTAATTGATGCTTAGTTGGTAGAACAGAGATAGCAAGTGAATAAAAACTAACTTACAGTAATTTATTTTTCCCAGCTTCATTGTAAACACCATTAATAATCTTAGTATAGTTCTCATGGTATTTGATTTTTTTTAATTTATTAAAGCTCCACCTCCTGGAGTCACATAAAAATTTGGCTTTCAGATAATAATAGAAGACTTTTCTAATCTTTATACTTGAGAATAAGACACTGAAAATTAAAAAAAAAACTTAAGTTCTGCAGGACAATTGACTTCCAAATTTATTCTTCGAATACTTCATGATGATAAACTTATCTTAAGATCTTTTTGCATCCAAATTAATGATTTTAAGAATATTATGTTTTTTAACACTATTATTTCAATCATAAATTACCAGCTGCTGGTATTAACAACTAGGAGGCTGAAAATCAGAATATCTATGCCATTAAATATTTCAGGGTTTCAGATAATTTCAGATACTTTTGAGACTGTATATGAAAGCAAATATCTTCAAAAAGTTATTTTTGAAAAGTTTCAAGCAGCAGTTTGAAGCTTTTTTCAGAACAGAACAAAAGACACTTTGATCTCCAGATGATGCTTCTATCAGTAGTAGCTACAAAAAAAATGATTATACAAATAGCACTTTTCATTATTGTGACATAGCAGTAGCAGAAGTATTTTAGATGTCTGTTACACCTAAAGACAAATTTAAAATGAGAATGTAAAATGTAATTTAAAACTTTCAGGAGAATTTTTATGGAATTTTAGAATAGATATTTATTCTCAAGATTATTTTTTTCCATTTGTTTCACAGAATTTCTCCGCTGTGAAAAGAGCTTTTTTTTCCACTGGAAAACTATCTTGTGAAAAACATCTTGAGTATTTCATCCCACAACCAATTTACAAGCTGTAGGAGAGTAGAATAGATAATACTTAAGGGCAGCTGAGATTCACTCTCAAGATCAATATAGAAGAGCCAAGACAGACTTAAGCTCAATATTAACTCTTTTTATAGGGGGAAAAAGTGGGAAAAAATCCAACCTAAACTGTTCTCATACTGCCTCAAGAATTATGTGCATTTCTTCTGTTAGTAACAAGATTTGAGGATGTAAGTCTCTGCATGCTGAGATGAAGATTTGCCACTAATGTCTAATTTGATTTCTCTATCGAGCAATTAGTGTATTATTAAAAATTCACTGCAGGGTCAATCTCTTGTTGATTTACATAATTAAGTTACCTGCTTTTTAAGTTAGGGTGCTTGGTAATCATTAAAGTCTGTAGGCCCAATTCCACCTTCCTCTTTGTATGCAATTTTACAGCAGGGAGGTGTCCCACAGACTTCAGCAGAAATACTCACATAAATAACATGACCACCAGTGTCTGTGAAATAGGAGCAGCACACTAGAATGATTATAGGAACACCTTCATTTCCATAAAGGTACTAAACGAAGTGTGTGAATGCAAAGGAGGAAGAGACTTGCCATTCTCCAAGTAGACTTAAATTAATATTTAATAGTAGGCAATAATGTCCATTCGTAATATTAAATTCTACCTACTGTTCATGACACTTAAATGTGAAAGAGAATTCTAAATTCTTGGCTAGAAATTAGACTTTCACAAGGGTAAATTCATAAAGACATGATGGAGAAATGTCATAAAATGTGAATCATGCAGAATTTAATAGAAGTAATTAAAGACATACAGAGCTATTGAGAGCTATTGGAGAAATACTTTTAATTTTGAGACCTCTGGAACCTCTGTTTAGTCTTGAAATACTATTTTTGCTCAGTCCCATGTAAACAAAAATTAAAATGGAAACTTCCTTAAAGTGCAACAAACATGAAGTGATCAGAATCTTCACCGCCATGGGGTTTTTTAGTGCATTGGTCTGTAAGTTCCAGTGCTTTCAGTGGAAGCGAAGTATGGTAAATGCTAAAAACTTTAGAAAACTGCTACCCAGAATTACTATGTCAGTTCTTGACTAGCTGGTATCACCTGCTAAAGATGAACAAAAAATATCAGTGGAAAGAAGTTGCAGGCATGCTGGAAAACATCGTACACAAAGGTGTAAATTCATCAGGGCTTATGTAATGTGATGAAGACTTTTGAAATATTTTTAACTAAATGCAGACTTTTGCAGACCTTGCTGTTCAGTCATTAACTAATACAGATAGTTCACTAATCACAAGATGTACTATAAATACTCATCTGAATGTTGTAGTGAACTAAAACCAAGCATGTTTCTTTGCCTTTTGTGCTACTTGCAAATGAAAAACTCAAGAAATTAAATTTCTCTGGAAAAATGTCTTTCAAAGACACATATATTCAGAAAACAGTGCTAAGTTTTTGCCATAAAACATATAATGCATGATATACTGATCCTTCATTATGCATTTCACACTTCACACATACATGAGCACTTGAAAAGACAAACATCATCTGCCTATTTGAACTAGTTATAGATACTGGTGAAACCGATTTTTCATTCCAAGTTACTTTCTAAATATCATCTTAAATACTACCTGTAAAGTTAGATTCATCCTTCCTGTTGATTAAATACTTTCTGTATGATGCTATTAAACTAATGTCTTGCCATGACCCTCCCTTATGCTGCAGCTTATGTTAGGTCTTTAATGATGGGTTTTATTTCGAACTTAAAAGCCTAAGGTGACTCTGTTGAAAAATCAAGGAAATTCTGTTTATTTCAAAAGTAAAGAGGGGAAAAGAGTCAAATTGCACTATAAATTTAGGAGGTGGTGAGCAATAGTAACAGAAACAATATAGCTGTTTAGGTCTTCCTTTTAAATATGTCATTATTTACCTCTTTTTGAGTTCCAATCATTAAGACCCACTAGACGAGATAGGGAGAGAAAGAATATTTGATGAAAAGTCAGGGGTAACCCTTAAAGGTATGACTAGATAAACTGGCATTTGAACTGACAAAGGGTAAATGATTGATGATCTGCATAAATACTTTGAAACCCAAGACTCTGACCTGTCATTTGTTAGAAATGCTACTATAATAAGTGACATCCACAGCTAGCTCATATACCATCCAGACAGGCCAATTTTGTTTACCCTGCAAATTCTAACTGTGGTGAATTTTAATACACAATATCTGAAGAAAGAATCAGAAAATCATAAAAAAAAGATAATTTTTCCTGCTGTTGCTGACAAGGATGGGACTATAAGTATTTTACTCAAAAACTTAAGAACAGCAAAATTGTCAACAGTTGTAAGCAAAAATATATCCATTTTTAAAAGGACACATGAACCTAGGCTAAAAAACTTGGAACAGTACAAAGCAATGAAAATCATGAACACTAACCTTTCCTTTATGAGCATAAACAACTGATACATAAGCATACATGGAAAGTGATACAAGGCTTTGAAATTAGTATTAGTATTTTTTTATGTTAGCAAAAAATGGCAGGTTTTTTCCCCAATAATTTAGAAATTCACCCAAAGGATATTGCTCAAGAATGCTCATATTAACAGGTAGATTGTTTTCCTTGTCCAGAAAAACATGTGGTTTATAACTAGAGTTATGCTACCACTCCTGCAGTGTATGAATACAGGGCACATTCTCATTTAGAAAATCAGAGGATAACATTTAAAAGCAAAAGCAAAGAACTGTCATATTTATTTATCTGAAAGAGCTTAAAATTATTTAGTTGAATACCGCCAGTGACAGAATCATGCACCTATTGTATTTGTATTGGAATTTGTTTGCATAAGTGTCTTCTAGATAGTCCAGAAGGAATATTGTCACAAGAAATTTGTGGCCAAAGACCAAACAAATATGTAAAAAGTGAACAAGAAAGTCTTCTTTCACACATCAGTTGACTTTACTGTGAGCAGCACAGCTGGAAACATAATGTTCTCAGTCAGACTGAAATTCCTGCTAGACAAGTATCCTGTCCTCAGTAATGGGCAATCTTGAAAACTTAGGCAAAGGCATAAAACAGGGCACACTACAGGGCAAGTATACGCTATCTCTTAGTGATCTATAACCTCCATAATGCTGTGAGACAGAGATACCATCATGCTCAGGTAGCATTAAAAGTATCATCTGATGGATGAAGCGCAAGAGGGACAATAGTGCAAGTGAGCCGTAGATTTGGTTTAGCATCCAGTACTTTTTGGCTGAAGTCTTTTGAAAATGTCCTCTGATTTTAAATGCTCACTTCAAAGGCTGCCAAGAATAGAAGCACTCCACATTAGCCAACATTAAAAAAAAAAGTCCAGTTCCTCACCATTTTCTCATCTGAAGAAAGGAGGATAACAATCTTAAATTTGGTGTTTCTTTTCTGGGAAGTAGGAAGACATACTTAAACTTTGTGAAAATATGACATTTAAATACAGCTAAAGAGCCATCAATATAATAAAATGGCCATAGTTCATTGCAGTTTGAGGTAATTAATTTAATTCAAATGTAGCCTGTTCTGATGAGAAATTCTTGGATATGAAACTTTATGGGATTCTGTGTAGTGACTTAAAATGATCACTACAGCTATGACTTAATCCCCCTGAAGGCAGTGGATTCCTGCAATAACTTAAATATACTTAGGGTCAGGCCCTGCTTGGATGCCCATAAAGTGTATTTTAGCTTCTGTAGCATAAGAGAGATTTTCTGCACATGCCTGTTTACAACAGGCCTCTACAAATATGACTGCTGACATGCGGACTCCTGGTAAAATTTGAATAGATGCATGTTAAACTAGTGTTCTGGTATTTAACTACTTGTATGGAAGGATTTAAAATACACACATGTTTAGACTTAAAATGTTCTTCACATCAGAATAACATTCACAGGAGCTCTCCAATCTTAAAACTTCAGCATGTCTTCTATTATCTTCAGGTTTCTCGTCAGATTGCAATTAGTGGATTACTCTATTGTGTCCATAGTTGATGCTAATTTATGCTGCTTTAGAGGCCATAAAAATGTGTCAGTGATGTTTAATTGGAAGGGAAGAGTAGATAGATGGAGATACTAAAGAATTAGAGTGCCATTAACCAAAAAGACCTTTAGGAGTAATAAAGACCATCTGCCACGTCAGCAAGCACACTCCAGAGGCAGTGCTTCACTGTATCTTAAGAATCAATAACAAATAAAACCCACTATATTTTTGATGGATGTAAGGTGGGTAAGTTTTGCCCTTCACAGCTATTAATGTCAGAAGATCAGGAGTGCAAGTCTTCAGTAGACAGTTTGGTTCAGATGCTGACTACTCTTTTTAAAATAGTTTTTCTAATAGCAAAGTATTTTTATAGAACAAAGGTGGCATCTCATTACCCAGTTCAGTCTCAAGTATATATATTTTTATAGGTTGTTAATTAAACAATTTAGATTTTTTTTTTATTTAAAAAAATATATCAAAGGAATTTCCTTTCTGTCTGAATGTCACAGATTTGCTGTATTCCTGGGGTTAAATAAAAACTCTAGATCTGTTGATTTCTGTGACTTGCAGCAATGTTATTTCTAATCTTACATATTTACAGCTGAGGCACTTCTTTTATAGCAGCATCAATTCCTCACACAGCAACTTGAAATAACTAACTAGATTTGCAAGCTAACCAGTGTATTTATATAAATGGAGAGAGCCAACTGTCTGTAGTCTGACAAATCATAAAGGGAACAGTGGCATGCTCCTATATTACAATAAAAAGGTTATCTATCAAATAGTAAATTGTAATGGCTGCTGATGTTTCCAGCTTAAAAGAAAAAGTAACATACTGCCTTGATCTCACCAACTATTTGCTATCCATACCTACAAAGCAAAATTATATACCAATCTAAGAAGTTCAGAACAGTTTGTATATCAAAATACTGCAATCAAGTCTCCTATTCATACATACCATCTTTTAGAAAATACCCTTATGGGAACTGCTTATTTTTAGCCAAACTGAGATGTAATCTAAGGGAACAGAAGTTTTGGGGATGGTTAAGCCCTAGATTTCATTTCCTGTTTTGTATGAAGGCAGCCATTCAACCTTTGGTTTTGGGAGATTTTTTAACATCAAAATATCAATATTTTTTTTTTTTACTTTTTGATATTCAAAACAAGCAAATTTTATTTCAGGATAAAGCAATCAAGGTATGCCACTCTTCCCCTCCTCAAAATTATTTGATAAACAAAAAACAAACAAACAAAGAAAGAAAATACAATTATTTTATTCAGAGTCAGACTAAATGTCAAGAACATTCTGTTAAAATAAGGTGTATATATAGGTAAAATGTTCTCAGCTAAAATTTTGTATTTGGGCATATGTTAGAAAAGTCAATCTTTTCACAACAGATCTTAATAAAGAGCAAAATAAGATATTTTTTCCATGCAAAAGGCATCAAACTATTTGTGTACTTTGAACCTTGTCTTTTTAAAAAAAAAATTTGAAATGTTCAGTGAAAAGATATTAATCTTTCCCATCACCTTTTTTCACTTATGCTTATGTATGAATTTCTGTATAAAGGGCCAGTATTTAAACACAAGTTTTACTCACACTATGAAAAAAAAAATCTAAAAAAGATGAGTGATTTATACTTGTATTTTCTTTTTATAATTGAAGCAATTTGCTTGCTTTTCAACATTTAGTCCTAAACACTGAAAACATATTCTATTACTTTGCTGTTTTCAGATCTCACACTCTAGTAACTTTACAAAAGCAGTCTTGAGGTTTCTGTCCAGCTAAGGTAAAGTATGCACAACTGTATTCCTTACTGGAGAGAACTCTAAATGTAACAGAAAACCCATCAATGCTTTTTCTTCTGTAACTGGAGAATGGTTGGTGACTGGTAAAATTACAAGTCTCTCACCTCTGTGTTTTCGTATATAACATTATGTCATTCTAATCTATTTTTTTTTTCTGGAACAACTACACAGACTGAGGGCACATTGCATATGCAGTAAGACTAATGCCTTAGCCCTGTTAGATGTGCACATTAAGTCTCACACATGATACAATAAATCTATCATTTTTGAGTTTGCCATACTTACTATGTTTGGTTTAAGCAGACTTTTGTAGTCTCCTATTTTCCGATTTAGGTCTAAGATTTTCCATAAGGTTTGCCATTTTCTCAGATGCAATGAGGAACAGGGGAGCTTAATTTGCCAGTGTAGGTCAAAATACTCTGGGGTGACTCAACTGTCTAAAAGAACTGCCATGGCCAGAGAATTGATTAATTTTTTTATTATGGAAGCCATTCAAATGACAATCTGGGATTAGATACAGCATACCTAGAGTTGTCTTCAACTTGAAATAATGGCTAACAGTAGGATTTATATCTTGTAAATTTGTCTACCTAAACATTGGGCATCAAGTCCAATTTATTTTTTCAAGAATTTTTGCTGATGTTAATGGGAGAGACAGGTGCCTTCATGGGACAATTAATCATTCCATTGTTTAGATTAGGTATGCAGCACTCTTGGAAATGGTGATCTTTGTCCATTGCCTACAGAATGATTCCAGACTGCTAGTTTACTAGTCCCATCTTAACATAAGGAGGGAGTTGTTCCTTCCTTTTATAATACATGATACATATCTAAAGAGGGGTTGTATTTTCTCTGCCTTATTTCCAGGCAGAAAGTGTTAAAATGTTCAAGTGTGCTAGGTGGCTTTTTGGGGGGTTGCTTTTGGTTTTGATCCTGATTTAAAATCAGCAGGATACCACACCTACATCCTACCTGTATGGGTATATGTGTAAGCTTTATATGTACGTGACTGCTTTGTTCTAGTGTTTCTGAAGCCATTTGAAGGACAAAGAAAATACAAATTAAAGAAACATAAGGTTAGATATTGGGCTGTATCAGGGCTGAATTGGCACCAAAACACGCTAATAACTAGTTCACAAAAAGCCACTGAGGTAGTGCCTTCATACAGGAACACTATCAGGAAATATACAGCTGTCATGAAGCCACTTCCATCATCCCCAGTCTCTACAAAACAGAAATGGAGAAGCTCTGAAACTGTCCTTAAGCACAGTGGTTACAGTCACCATAACTGTCCACTGACACCATGCGCAGCCAAAATCTGTTCTCAGTTGCCACGTATGTGTAAAGCTTGGATTCTGCAATAAGTTAAATTTGGAAGAAAACAACTATTGTATAAACTTCTAAATTTTAAATGAGAATTGTATCTATTCTTGGAAAATTAATTTGATTTTCATTCAATTAATGACACAAGTGTACTTAACTGAAAAGTATCCTAATCCAGTAAGTGTCATGCTATCTTCCATAGAAGTAAAATGAATACCTTTTCCTTGAGTCACTGAAGTAATAAAAAGGCAGCACATTCTCCAGTAAAACAATTTAAGCCTTTTAGGTCTTTTCACGTCTCCTGTGAGTTCTCTGTAACTTTATCAAAAGAAAGAGCAGAGGGAAAAAACAACTCAGAAGAAAAGAAGAAAAGAATCATTGCTTACCAGCTTAGCAATTACAAAGCAAAGGAAGAAAAAAAGAGAGTATCAGATAAATTTTCTTATTGCTAACAGTTGCAGTCATCCCTGGGGAAAGGATTTTAATGCCATCCCTCCAAGAGGAAAAAAGCCTGAGCCAGCAGGTTGGTATTACAATACTTTTTAAGGTTTCCCTGGGGATGCTAAAGAAGAGAAAATGAATATAATGGTGGTCATAGTGGTGAGGAATGCCTAGACTTTGATGCAATGTAAATTCTCATTCAAGTTAACTAGTTAAACCCCTTTGGATGCTTTCAACCTGGAAAATTCTTGAATTTGGGTGTGCAAGGTTAAAATGTAGAACAATACATGACAGAGAAATGTTGCCCCATCAGGAACTTTAGGAAGCCCCTGTGTTTCCAGAAGATAAGCCTCTACTGTCACTCCAGGGGTTAAAGTAGGAAGGAAACAGTACAAGCCATGTTTTTTAGAGGTGCAACATTCTTTCTGGTATATGCTGGCCAGCACTGCATACTGCCATTGAAAAGAAAGTATGCAAATTCTAGAGAAAAAGATTTATGCTACCTCCCTCTTACTACATGGTACATATATTACAAAAATACTGAAGAAGAAGAATACAATGTCTGTTTCCCTTGTGCAAGCAAAAGTGCTAAGATTATTGCAAGAGAAATTTTTATGGTAGGCAACTGTATTACCTTACAGCTGAATATCAAATTACTTAATCCTCAAAAACTGTTTCTTTTCCTTCGTCATAAAAAGACCACTATATTGAAGAAACATATTCTGGTTCATAATTGTCCTGGTTTCAATTGTGAATTTTCCTCATGGTAGCTGGTGCAGTGCTGTGTTTTGGCTCTGAGGTGAGAACAATGTTGACAGCACACTGACGGCTTTGGTTGTTGCTGGGTCATGTTTATACTCAGTCAAGGACTTTTCAGTTCCTTGGGCCCTGCCGGTGAGAGGACTGGAGGGGCACGGGAAATTGCAGGGGACACAGCCAAGACAGGTGACCCAAACCATCCAAAGAGGTATTCCATACCATGGGACATCATGCTGAGCATTTAAACTGGGGGAAGAAGAAGGAAGGGGGGGACATTTGGCATTATGGCATCTGTCTTCCCCAGTAACCATTATGCGTGATGGAGCCCAGCTTTCCTGGGGATGGCCGAGCACCTGCCTGCCCATGGGAAGTGGTGAATGAATTCCTTGCTTTGCTTTGCTTGCGTGTGTGGCTTTTTGCTTTATTTATTACATCGTTCTTATCTTAACCCCTGAGTTTTACATTCCTTTCCGATTCTCCTCCCCATCCCTCTGGGTGAGGGGGAGTGAGTGAGCGGCTGCGGGGTACTTAGTTACCAGCCGGGGTTAAACCACAACAATAATTACTGAAGTGCAGCATTTCTCAAATATGGGGGCCAGAGGTTAGGCATGTGTGGGAATTTGACTCCTCAACTTTTAAAATTCAGCACACCAGATGTCAAGGAAAATAATCCAGCAGTAAAGGTGTTAACAATTAGGATTTTACAGCTCTGGAGTACACAGAGATTAAATCAAAAGACAATTTCCCAAATATATGGGATGAGAAAAAGAAACAGCAGTCTGCAAGGAAGGAAGAAAACCTGTGAAGTTTAGCTATGCAGCTGAATTTTAGAAATGTAGAAAGAATTAAATAAACTGAAAGGCTTTATGGGATCTTAGAGGATTATTTAGGTGCTTGCTGCCTGATGATAACATTGGTTATGACACTGAATCATTATAGATATATTGATGCAATAATATCACAAGATTGCCTGATAAACACTGCAGAAATACTGTTTATACTGTTGGATGCTGTGCAAGCAGCTTTTTGGTTAGCTGGAAATTAAAGCGAGCCCCACAGAATACAGGATCTTGAGGAAATTCAGGCAAAGATAAGCAACATTAAGATAAAGAAAATGAAAGAACCTGATTTAAGTTCAAAGAACAAACAAGCACATCCATACATAAACACAAGTAGGCATGTGGTCACGCTCAAGAGGCTTAATGGAAGAAAGGTGGAGGAGGGAAAATAGGAGGCCACAGTTCAATGGAGATCCTTAATTGATTAGAATGCCCACAGCAGTAAGAGACAACTGGAGGAATCAATTAAATATTACAGATGAGTTATGGCAAGCATAAAGCTCTTAAATAATCAAACGCAGGCAAAAAAAAAATAAAGTTAAAAAGCAAGAAAATGAAATACGTTAAAGGTATTCTTTTTGTGCCTTGCACATTCAAATGTTTTCTTTCTCCACTCGTTGCACTTCCTGGATTTAATACTTCAATTCTTTGTGGAAATTAAAAGAGCACATTGAAATAACTGAATGTTCAATATGATCGTCACGTTCAAGAGTGTCAGGAAGGGGCGGACTGCTTTCTCTAGCTCAGTCTGCTGGTCATGGGAGGAGGAAAAAACTTTCAAGTGAAATATGGTTTAACAAATTTACATAATAAGATTCTATATCACCCCCTCACACAGAAGACATAAATTGCTTCTAGCTTGCTATAAGTTATCCTAACACAGTTATATACTAACTACTGACATTTTCGCTAGAAGTAACTCGTAGCAAGCTTTAATAAACTCTCATGAATCTCAAAAGGGACTGGCAGGCATTTCTAACTGAAATACAGACTCAGAGGTGGTAAGCAAGCTGTTTAGAGACACTATATACAGAAGGTAATTTCAGCATGTTGCAAAAGTCTTCTTAGGACTTCTGAAAACCTATTTTAAATAATATTGGTTTATATAAATTGATGTGAGTAGGTCTGAATTTCATGGTATCAGAATGCTTTGGGTTGGAAGGGACTTCTGAAGCAAAACACAACAAACACAAGCACATATATGTAGTTATACTGAATACTATAATACAATGGTCCAATAGTTTAACCTGAAAAATACATCTGCAATACATGCAGCAAGTCGTAGTTTCACTGCATGCTTACCACAGAGCATATCAAATGCCACAGTGAAATTAGAAGACACTTCCTCTGTCATGTTACAATAACTTACATTCATATATGTGTATATATTTTTTTACTCTAGGGGATTGAAGAGTACCTGAGAAGCCATCTTCAACTTTCGGTGGGTATTTAGTTGTCTAAAGAGAATATCTGAAGAGAATTTTAATATCATCATATAATTATTTAGATTCAGTCAGTCAGTCTGTGTGTGTCAGCTATTTAAAACGGACACCACCAGACAACATGAAAACTCACACTGACCTCAATTTGTGTGAAGTTTCACCTCATTTCCACCAATTCTAAATTAACTCAACTTCAGGGGAAAATAGCTTTCAAATTTGAGAAAGAAACCCTTAAACTGCACACACATAGTTTCTCACAATGAAGGTCAAATGCACCACCTTAGTATTGACTCCCAGTCTTAATGTAGAAACAGCTTTTTAAGGAATTTCAGCTGGAATTTTATAAAAGCAATTACCTTATTCAAGTTAAGTATGAAACAACATTATTTTGCTTTTTGGCTATCATTACGCTGTTGTTTGAGAGTAGACAAAAGAACAATTCAATATTCTTTATAGTTTACTACTCCCTTGTGTACACAGGCACACGCACCCAACAAACACACACAGCAATCTATGCCTTTTGATCATTTGAAACTCAAGGAGTACATACAAGTGGGAAAGAAATATCACTGTAAGGGTAATCAAACAATGGAACAAGCTGCCTGGAGAGGCAGATTGTAGGAACTATTTCGTCAGACACAAACAAAACTTGACCAGAAAAGGCCCTGATCAACCTAGTCTAGTTGAACTGGCTTTGAATCAGGGGTGTGTCTAGACAATCTCTGGAGGCCCTTTCCAACCTAAGTTATTTTGTAATTCTGTGATTCTGTAAATCATAAATCCTACTTAGTCTAACAACCTTTTCTGTACAGAAAAAAAAAATCCTATTTTAAAAATTCATTCCTCTGAAATCCTGCAAAAAGATTTAGCAAGGAAAAGGCAGGTTTCCCGCTGATCATTCACGTGTGACTTGCTCCAAGTCCTGAAATAGTGCTATGTGGAAAAGTTGTGACCCTTTTATGAGTGAGGTATGTATACTGCCTAAGCAAGGTCTTGTGAACACCTCCTACTAATAAGAAATTCTGCAGTTGTCAATACCTTACATAAGTCTATTTTAGACAGGCATTAGGATGTTTTGTAACCTGTCACTGGAATTATTTATAGGTTTCTGCATAACCCGTTGCGTTCACTTTCATGACCCTAATGACTTTATCCCTTGTGCAAAGCTCAGTAAAAACCTCAAAAAATAACTAAAAAACATGTTTTCCTTACTTCTCCACTCACAGCAGGACTATTCACAACAAAACATGGGAAAGGGTGACTACTTTCATGGACTTATCTCCCTATCTCACTGTAAATATTATTGACAATCAATAGATTCAGTTAACCCTGGCTTTTCTACCTTCTGACGTAACTGTTGATCCAACAGTTTTCTGAAGTTTTGTGGGAGATCCCAGCACATTAAGGAGAAGAAGGAAGTCATAAGGGGAGCAGATGTTAGAACTACTGGAGGATAAAGAGCAGGTTATAGTGTCCAGGGCAGCATGTGGTATCTTGGGCTGCATTAGGCAGAGCATTGCCAGCAGGTTGAGTGAGGTGATCCTTCCCCTCTACTCCACACTGGTGAGACCACACCTGGAGTACTGTGTCCAGTCCTGGGCTCCTCAATACAAAAGAGACATGGGCATATATGAGAAAGTTCAATGCAAAGGACCATGAAGATGATGCAGATACTGCTGCATCTCTGCTATGAGGAAGGGCTGACAGAACTGTGGCTGTTCAGCCTGGAGAAGAGAAGGCTCAGGGGTGATCTTACCAATGTGTATAAACACCTGAAGGGATGAAAGGAGGTGAAGCCAGGCTCCTTGCAGTGATGTCCAGTGGCAGGACCAGAGTCAACGGGCACAAAGTGAAACACAGAAGACTGAACATCAGGAAACATTTTTTCCTGTGAGGGCAACTGAGCAGTGGCACAGGTTGCACAAAGAGCTTATGGAGTCTTCCCTTTTGAGATTCAAAAGCTGTTTGGACATGGTCCTGGGCAGCAGTGTCTCAGCTGCCCAGCTAGCGCAGAGGGGTTGGAACAGATGGCCTCCAGAGGGCTCTTCCAACCTCAACCATTCTGTAATTCTGTGAAAGACTGTAAGACAAAGTGAGCTCTGTGAGATACTTTCATTTGTATTACCTCTAGCTGCATGGGCTACCCCACCACTGAATCCTCAGTTTACTAAGGTGGTCGTTTCTTTTTTTTTTTTTTTCCATTTTTTTTTCATAGATGACTTGAAGATTTTATATGATTAAAAATAAGGTTGTTGTCATAATTTTTCTTTCTTTGAGGTCTACATCTACAAAAAGATGCATGACAGCAAGACAGCTTGGATTTGCAAGAGAAATGAGCAAAGAAGTAAAAGAAGGTTAAGAAAAGCTCCTAAACAAATGTGTTGAAGCAACTTCTTGATTAAGAATTGCAAAATAAGCATTTTGTCTGTTGGTTAGGGGAGATGCCAAGACTTTTCAGACCTGAATTATAAAAAGCTTTAAGCAAGGTTTCACCAAATACAAGGTTACATAGTTCAGTACCAGCAGCATGAAAATCTGTTCTTGGCTCAGTGCTCTTAAAATAGAAGCGGCTGAGAAGAAACAACAGAGCATCTGTCCAAGCCTGCAGAAGAATGGCAACGGCAAGGCCATACTTAACAATGGACAAGTGTGAAGAAATTGCCACCAACCAAATCTGTCTATAGTAGCAAAACTCTACTTGCATCTTCAGAGGGGATTTTGCATCAAGGCAGACATTTTCATACTGCTGCTATGGTGAGAGAAGGAACAAAGAACACATGACAATGAATTACTGCAAGGCTCTGCAGGACAGATACTACAAAGTACTTAGGAAGGAGAATAGGAAACACATTTTCTACTGGAAACTAATGCTCATTGATCTAATCAAACCTACTATGTACCTATTAGCACCATTAAACGCCTAAAATGTATATGTCCATAAACACACACACACATACACAAAGATATACGGACATGCAGTAATTGCAGTCAGAAATTTTGTAGAAATTGGACTGTATTGTGAACTTAAGAAATAAGCAAAATAGAAAATGACAAAATTACTTCCCAGAATACAAATACACCCATATATGTAATTATTGGGAATATATAGGCATATACATGCTTAGAGAATATAATCTACCTCCTTGATAAGTCAGGAATGGAGAGTCCTGGTTTGTTAATTTTCTTCCTAGTAGCTGATAAGAGTGCTGTGTTTAGCATTTAGGTTGAGAATAATGTTGATAACACACAATTTTTCTAGTTGTCGCTAAGTACTGTTTATGCTAGGTCAAAGACTTTCCAGTTTCTCATGCCCTGCCAGCAAGAGGGCTGGAGGGGCACAAGAAATTGAGAGGGAACAGAGCCACAACAGCAGACCCAAATTTACCAAAGGGATATTCCATGCCATGATCATTCCACATGTCATGTTCAGTATATAAAGCTGGGGGGAGTTAGATGGGGCAGGTGGGATTGCTGTTCGGGGAGTGGCTGGGCATTGGTCTGTGGGTAGTAAGCAATTATATTCCACATCACTTGTTTTGGTGTGATTTTTTTCTTATTTCTCTTTCTCTTTTTGTTATCCCTTTCAATTGCAATTTTTATCAATAATAGTAGTAGTATTTTTTACTTTATTTAATTATTAAACTGTTCTTATCTAAACCCACAGATTTGACCTTTTTTTTATTATTATTATTATTCTCCCCATCCCATTGCAGGAGGGGAGGGAAGGAGGGAGCAGTTGCATGGTACTTAGTTGCTTGCTGGGGTTAAACCATGACATGTAATGAGGTACCTTTTTCCACCAGAGCAGCCTCAATTGCAGAAGGTGCTTATAAATTGGATACCAATAACCTAGGAAAGGCTAACCCACTGGACCCTTACAGCAAACCTGCAGGTTATAGACAGTCTGCAAGGGATTCCTCTTCACTTAACTAAGTGCACTGAAATAGAATATCTCCCCTGTAAAGACCTATTATTTCAGTCTGTCACCATAGCTGTAGCTTTGGTTAATTTTCATCTGATTCCAGACACACAAAATTACAAGTTCTGTTCCAAGATATTGCAGCTATTGCCAAAGATCATGTGTGGGAAAAGAGCATAAGTATCTGCTTCTACCAAAACCCAGCTTTGCCCTCCTGAAAGTATACTAATAAAAGTGTGATATTACCCACACTATCTCATTCTTTTTCTTCCTGTCTCTTTCTATCTACACATGCAAACATATCAACAAGAAGGATATAAAGAAAGAGACAGAGATACATATTTAGTTTCCATTTTCTTGTCTTCAAAGCTTTCCAGGGGAAAAAAAAAATTATCTCTATTACATTTCATTTTATTTTCAATCTTTTCCTCAGTTGGGTAGCTGGGATTCCTGCTTGTGTAATGAACAGTAATATAAATCCCACTTTATACTGATACTCCTCCTATGGTAAAACTTCCCTGTTTCCTGATTTACTGGTGTGTTCAAACATCTTACAGTTTGGGTTGTCTTATTATTTATAGGAGGAAATGAGCTCTTATTTTCTAGCACTGTAAAATCATTTGGTAACATTTGAACATGTTCATTTGTTGGTTTACTGGGGCCATGGATAAATTAATTTTAATATGCAAGGATTTACCTACTTTCCTATACTTGCAAAAAAGACGATCAAAAGACTACTGCAGAAGCCAATAAAAATAGAAATAAACCTCTAATTTTCCAAAGAAATCTTCAAATATCATGGACATAAGTGATGAAACCCCGCTAATCCACACAATCCATATTAGTCATAATTTGTTATTTCTGCAGGCTATTGAATGTGGTGAAATTGTGTACCTTTTCCATGAAATATGGTATTGGGGTTTTGGTTTTTTTGGTTTTGTTTTTTTTAGAAATGAAACAAAAGAAAAAAGGCATAAAACAGAAAACCACTGAAATATATGTAATAAACAAATATATATACAAATCACTGCAAAATTATCAAAAAGCCAGTGTTATTTCAACTAGTGAATTCCTTGTGGTGCAAAGAAAGTGTTTTTCAGTGATTTGTAAGACCTTTGAATCAATCCACATTAGTACTGTAGGCACTGCTCTCCTAGTTTAGAGGTTCTAAATCATAAAGTTTAGACTTTCCTTTGTAGTTTTAGCTTTTTAAATTGTTTTTTGGAATTACTTAGCATTCTGCATTTCTTGGAAAGGAACCCAGGAATCTAGATAAAGAGGGTGTGCTTTAAACTAGAAAATACACCTGTGTTGCCCCCCCCCCCCCCCCCCCCCATAATGGCCAGCAACCTACTCTCCATAGAATTTCATGCAAAGAACCCCAGCAGCCACCATATATGCCTTTGAGCCCAGGTTAGGTGTCATTCATGTCAATAATATATGTACAGCTTTTGTTCTCTAGTTGTCCATTATAAAAAAAAAAAAAGGAAGAATATCTATTTTCCTGATAGGGGAATCTTGAAGATACAGATTTAAGGTTGTGAGAAAACTAGACCTTGCATTAAGGGAGCTAAAACAGGGAGTGGCCACACACTACTAACTACAGATTTAATCCATTATAGTCCCTCTCCTCGTATTACCTATTCTGTTTGTCTTGTGAAGCCATCCTTCTTTTACTTCCCACCTGCCAGATGCTCATTGAATGCTTCTAATTACTTTCTTGACTTGGTGGTATCAAAGGTTTTTCCAAACTAAATGATTCTATGATTGTCCAGTTGAATTTCAGTAATAGTAATAATAGTTAATAACTTCTTAAATCTCTCACTGTGTTACTCCCTAAGTCAACCCAAAATGGCTGGTACACACTGTTGTTATGAAAAAGGGATTTAGATAGCAGAGCTTTGGAAACAAGCCTAGAGAATTTGAACTGGATGATGTTTCCATGAGGGACTCATTCAAGACAGGCAAAAACAGAGTTCATGGGTGAGATATTTCAAGCAATGTGTGTGAACTGAGCTATGATGTTGCTGCAGTCATGATTCATTGCAGTTTTTAAGTTTTCATTCATGTAAGTAATCGCTGATCTCAGAGTTTAGAGCTGTACCCTCCAAATAAGCTCAGCTGGTCATCAGGAGTTCAATGTGTGGCAATAGTAAGAGGAAAGAAATATGCTGCCTTCTGGGATATTATTCCATGTATATTCATTGTATGGGAATGTGTGTGGTTTTCTGTGTCCCAGGCTAAAGTGAATACCAAGAAAATATTTTCCAAGTTTCAGAAAACGGTATTATAGATTAAATAGACAGGTCATGCAGTGCACACCAGAAATACTCCATAAATACACCAGGTATTTTCTCTCTTGGTTGTTTTTGGGGGGTTTTTTGCTTACTATTTGTATACAATTGACTAAGAACATGTCATGATTAAAGGAAAAAACCCAAACTCAAGCCCTCTGAGAGGTGAAAACTTTTGCAAAGCTCCATGTGTCACTTTTTTTCTGAATTTTTGTTTTCTAAATACCTTAATTGCTACTCCAAGATCATAACAGAAATACAATTCTTTTGCTTGTCTGAATTTACAAATCCTTCCCACATAAGTTCAAAGTTTAAGGTAACAATTAAGTGATATGAAACTTTTCTCTTGTCTGTTAACAAATACTTTCCAGAATATTTTCCCTCAACTACTGTTGGTGACAGTACAGTTTCAACCTACCAGAAAAATATGGTAAATTTAGCCGCTGACAGAAACTATATAAAGTTTATTCTTCCCATGGGAGGTATATGCATTGCATCATTCTATTGTCACTGTACTGTTAAAAGGCCAGTGAAAGGCCATTGCTTCAGGACAAGAGTCAATGAGCACAAACTGAAACACATTAAATTCCATTTAAACACAAGAAAACACCCTTTCATTGTGAGGGTCACTAAGCACTGGCACAGAGAGTTTGTGGAGTCTCCTTGGAGATATTCTAAACCCTACTGGAAGCAATCCTGAGCTCTAGGGGACCCTGTCTGAGCTGGATGATTGGACTAGATGATTTCCAGAGGTGCCTTCCAACCTCAGCTGTTCTGTGATTCTCTGAAAATCTTCAGAGATTCACTAACCATGCCACTGTATCAATGTGTAGCTGGAAAAATTACTTCTTCTGGAGAAATAAAACCCTGATGTTCTCTTCCAGTGCTCCTCAAAACGTGTCTCCATAATTCAGAAAGTACCTTTCGGACAATTAAAGTCCCATTGTTTGTAGCAAAACCAATGCACAATATGCTTGCTGGAACCATTTCAAGTGAAAGGAATGACAGTACATGCACAGCCAGAGGCCACAGCTCTTCCAACAAAAGTTTACTTGATGAAACACGGCAATTTGATTGCTTACTATCATGTCAACCTGACCTTACAGTATGACATGGGCTGTTGTATCTTAGTGATTTAAAATGTAAACATTTTTCTCTTCCCATTTCAAAGTAGTAAATCAAAATGTAAAACCTTTTAACAAGTTGAATCCAACCACACCCAAAACTTCAGCTGAAGTACTTGAAAAAATTAATTTAGATAATTTCTTATTTCCTGTATTTTTTTAATCTTACATGAGGAAAAAAAGAAGTTCATTTTTCTTTTAAATTTTAAAAAATACATTGAAATGTCATAGTAGGATCACTTTCAGTATTTTTCCCCAAAAACTGCTTTGAAAGAAAGAATGTGTTGAAATGTTTCCATGACTACTTCCAATGATTCTGCAGTCCTGAAAAAAAACTCTGCCTAGGACTTTGACATAGCTGCAACATAAATTTTCCCAACAATTTCTCCAAACATTCTCTACCATCTCATGTCTTCTTTTCACCTCTGGAGGGGCTTTGTGTTATCAGGAATATTTTCACTCTAGTAAGCAGAATATCTGCCTCTACAGATAGAATTCTTAAGGAAAGACAATGTCCTTGTCCTCAGCTCCTGAGAAGCTGTAATGGATACCGGTACCTACAAAGTATCTCTGTCTCTCATGGGATGTAAAATTTATGGGGTTCTTTGGTGTCACTTCAAATATTGTTTATAAGCACAATCTCAGTAGCTCCCTCATCTGGACAACGTGGGTGAGGGTGCTCAACTGTAAAGTGCTTAAAAGAATTACGGATGAAAAGCATATGAAAAAGGGAGATACCCTTCTTGATAGAATTCAAACAAATAAAGCAAGCTTTTCATTCTTTATTTGCAAATTCAATTCTAAAACTTTCTGCACTTATATTACAGAAATAAAATCACACCTATCAGAAACTTCAAGGTTCCATTTATTTGATTTTAGCCATTAACCTGGTAAGCAATATTCTGCAGAGTTAGTTCTGATTCCATTCCAAACAGCAAAGCTTGTTAGCTACAATGTTTTGATGTGGTTTTGTCCTTCATTTGTATTTTGTTTGGGGTTTTTTCTCTCTTCATTTTACCTCTTTATTGCAAAGTATCTCACTCTCTTCTAATTTATGTATAGTTGTGCCCATCCTCAAAATGTCATTAAGTTGATAGGTCACACTTTAAATTAAGTTTGTCAAATAATAGTGTCATTTAGATCCAATAAAACAGTTATTACCAATTTTAATTAGGAAAAGTAGGAGTCAGGTCTGTCTGAGAGACATTCCTAGACATAACCATGCAAAGGGCCAGGCTACATGTTTTTTTTCTTTCAAGTAAAGTCACTGATTATTGCAGTAGTTCTATTCAAATTCAGCTGAGGGTGCATTCATCTGTCAGCAGAACAAACCTCAATTAATGAAATGAAAGATATTTGGAAATTATAGTTTGAAGTGTTCAGCAGATCTCGAGTTTCAGTTGATTGTAATGGGGCTGTCTCAGATTTAATAAATGTGCAGTGTCTCCTTTGAAAGTGGTTACAGATGCATTCTTGCAACATCCAAGATCACACAATTGGGAAGAAGACTAATATCGATCAGTCTAAAAGCAATGGGGTTTTTTTTTCCTCCGGTTGGTTAGTCAAACCTGTCAGTCCCTGAGCAACAACATATTATCTGTTCATACCTATCAGTTTAAAAAGGAAAGGTAAACACAATCTTCAGTCATTGTTGAAAAGGGAGATACAACTGGAACAGCAAACCTAGATTTCATGTGGTACAGAACATATAGGTTATAACTGGATATCTAGGATACAACACAGGATACACCTGGAATTTGCAAAACTTCTGCACTTCCTAAGTCTGTTTCTGATGAGTGTTACTGCCCCTTTCCGTTGTATCAGCAGTAAATACATTGACTGTTTGCCGAGGAAGCTAATAAAGATACCTCTGCAATTATAATAAATCATAAAGTGATGCAGTTTTTGTTTGAGAGACTAGTTCTGATCACAAGTGCACAGTTCTTAGGTTTGTGCAGCTGTAATGAGTTTCAGAGTGTTACAGCAGTGGCAGAGGGCAATCAGGCCTGTGGCATGGACTAGTCTGCAGTTTCAATTGTTTATCAGGATGTGTTTTTTACATGCGATACCTTTTTGACACAAAAATACACATGTGCTCATGGCTGCAAAACAAGGATACTTTCATCGGAAAACTAAATGGCTAAACAAAAATAGCATCAATATGAAAATAAACAGTACTCTGTCTGTAAGCAAATAGATATCTAACTTGAAACAAAGTAACATTTACCTAAAAGATGTGGAGGTTAACTGTGGTGATTAAGAATGCTCTCTGGAGTTGTCTTTGCAATTCTGAAACATGCACAATATCCCATTCTTCCATCACACACTATTATATGACATCAATTGGCTTTTTTGTTTCTGGTTGCACATTCTATATATATAGAGAATATATACGTACACATATATATACACATACGTGTGTGTGTGTGTGTGTATACAGACAAAGGAAGAGTGCACTTTCCAAAGTTGTTACATTTTCAAAGGACTGAGTAGTAAATGACAGTATTTTGAAAATCTAGGTATTTTTTTATATATCTTTAGTCACCAGATACTCTTGCTATCTTATATTTTCCATACAGCTGCTTCTTAAAGTATTAGAGTGGCAGGGTTATGTGCTATGGCAGTTCATCTGTAATGGGAAGTGATCAGCTCACCTCTGTAATTGCTTTTCTAGAGCTCCAGGCGTAGATTTGCCATGAACCTTTAATCCCCTCTCATACACCACCTACTATGTCTTGTCTCCTGCTCTGTTCCTATGGCATAGGCATAATTCATTTTCCCAGCATTGTGTGGCAACATCTGCCTGGCTTCACAATCTCATGTGCTGGATGCAATAAATCAGCAACAAGCAGAATTTCTTCCCAGGAGTCTAGGATAGATTGTTTGGGTTTTTTTTAAAGTTAAGCTCCATGCTGTCCTCTCACCTAAAATATGCACTGATATTGGGAAAGTCCCCTTTCATGGAAACACCTTCATTTCAACCACTTTTTGCACCTGCCCTGCATTTGTAGAACATAAACCCAAAGATTTATCTTTCCTAGTGCACCCTAATATTATTAGCAACAGCTAAGAAGAGATCCCCAGGGACAAATGTAAGAATAAAGCAAGCATTTAGTGATACTCTTCTAGTCTTCAGCTGTTTGTGGCTTAAAGAGACTTCCTTCTTCATTTTGTAGATGATATGTAGTTCTTACTTTGTATGTAACTTCGCATTGAATATGTCTTTCTTTTACTATTTGTTGAATCATTTTTTGAACTATTTATGTTTTCAGCATCTGTAGGCTTTGTCAGTGGTAGTGAACTAAACAGAGCCAGGAAATATTCCCAAAACTGGAACTAGATAATTTGTTAAGCCGTTATAACCATCCCTAGTGCAGTTTTGGCTTGTACCAATTAAAGCTCTTTCAAATAATTCCCAATCACATTTTGGGAGTTAGGCACAAGCTAGGACCATTCCCAATAGGTAGTTTGGATGTAGTTACTCTGTCTTGGAGGCTACAAGAGTTTAGTGCAAATACTAGCTGTTCCTTGCCAGTCAGCCTCAGTGCCAGAAAATTATGGTCTAAGTATATCTATATCTAGCATATCTAGCCTGAGTATCCTAACACAGCAAGCAATTCTACAGTTTACTCTTGACTTGTACTAAAAGCAGCTTTTCCAGATTATTTCAAATCTACTACCACATACTTTTTTTTCATTTCACAATCCCTAATTCTTGTTTATTTACCTTGTTCATGTAATTGCTAAGCCACATAACTAGAAGTATAAAATAGGTGCAGTATTAAGAAATAATCTAATCGCCAGATCTGAGGCTAGTGTAGCAGAAGACTAAAGCCAGATGAGGTACCTCTGCTTAAACAAGATGATTTACTAAATTATTATTGTCAGCAAAAACACATTGAGAAAGTGTTCAGATGTGTAGTATATAACTGTATATATACAGCATATCAGGATAAGCAAAGAAATTTATTAAAAGACATTGCCTAAAAAATAGAGTGTGCCTTTAAAAGCATGCTAGCACATTGCTAGATCTAGTAATTCAGTTAGGAAATATTTGGGACATTTTATTCAAAATATGCTTTCTGAAATTTGGCCTTCAGAAAAATTAATTTGGAGGACAGCCAGGCTCTCTGATCCTATTAACCACATTTGAAAACCTTCATATGGCTGGAAAAATACAAGATCCAGGTTTCAGAATAATAATAAGCGAACTCTGAGTAATTCACAATCAAAGAATTATAAAGTCTTCTGTCACTGGACCAGCATGTGTCAGGGAACAGGGGTAGCTCAGTAACTTTGCCCTAACCAACTCTGAGTATCTTACACTCTCCCACAGCTGGGGCTTTGATTCACTCAGGGACTTTGAGCCAAGACCTCTCTGTTGATAGCTATGCAATGTACCCCCAGCGTGGGAATTTTGCCTGAACTGCTGAGGAGTGACCAGCTGCCTACCATGCTCAAAATTCACACCTCCACATTATACAAAATGACTACAAAAAGCCTGTCCATAGTTTGGATGATAACGTTAACGAACTCACACTCTTATCACAGGGCTACACTCATCACAGGACTTTCCTGTTTTGCTCTGTATGGAGAAAAGGGGTGGTATTTTTTATTAGACATGAAACATAGCATGAAATAAAGATTAATGTTTCTAAATATAGTCACCTTTACTGCACTTCTCATCACCTCTCAGTTCCACTAGAGTAAGGTCAAAGTCTATACTAGCCTCTTCTAAGGCCAGAAAGGGCCAATAGATTAGTAACTTCCTATACTTTAAAAATAATCATCATCTTTCCGTTGAACCCAACAGCATATATGTGGCTGATATGTAGCCTGATTTAAAAAGCTGAGATTCAAAAAGCATTTCAGTCTTCATACGGGGGTATAAAGAGAGAGAAAGAATCCACTAACTCTGAGAAATTTGTTCTGGGAGCTCATCACCCTTACTGTTAAAAATTTTGATTTTTTTTAATCTTATTTCTAGTTTTAATATGGCTGGCTTTAGACTGGCTTCAGATTTTAGCCAAGCATTGGTATGATTCCCTCCATTTGAGTGTGACAATTTGCCTCAACTGACTGTATTAGGTTTGTGTGGCAAGGTTTTGGTAGCAGAGGGCTACAGGGGTGGCTTCTGTGAGAAGATGCCAGAAGCTTCCCCTGTGTCCAATAGAACCAGTGCCAGCTGGTTCCACAATGGACCAGATGCTGGCCAAGGCTGAGTCCATCAGCCATGGTGGTAGTGCCTCTGGGATAACTTAAGAAGGGGGAAAAACTGCTAGGAACAGTAGCTGGAAGAGAGGAGTGAGAGCATGAGAGGCCCATCCCCGCAGCCGCCATGGCAGTGCAGGAGGGGCAGGGGGCTCCAGGCCCGGAGCCCGCGGTGAAGCCCACGCTGAGGCAGGCTGTCCCCCTCAGCCCGGGGAGGCCCACGGAGGAGCAGATCCCCACCGGCAGCCCCTGGAGGCCCCACGCCGGAGCAGGTGGGTGCCCGAGGGAGGCTGTGACCCGTGGGCAGCCCACGCCGGAGCAGCTCCTGGCAGGGCCTGTGGCCCCGCAGGGAGAGGAGCCCGGGCTGGGGCAGGTTTGCTGGCGGGGCTGGGGACCCCGGGGGGACCCGGGCTGGAGCCGGCTGTGCCTGAAGGACGGCACCCGTGGGGGGACCCGGCTGGGGCAGGGGAGGGCTGTGAGGAGCCGCCCCTGAGGGGAAGGAGCGGCAGAGGCAGCGTGTGAGGGACTGACCCCAGCCACATGCCCGGCCCCGGCGCTGCTGGGAGCGGGGAGAGAGAGCGAGAGCGGGAGTGAAGTTGGGCCCGGGGACAAGGGAGGGGTGGGGGGAAGGTGCATTTTAAGATTTGGGTTTATTTCTCATTATCCTGCTCTGATGTGATTGCTAACAAATTAAGCTAATGTCCCCAAGCGGAGCCTGCCCTGCCCGTGAGGGTCACTGCCGAGCGATCTCTCCCTGCCCTCACCTCGACCCACCGGCCTTGCGTTACATTTTCTCTCCCTGCCCAGCTGAGGAGGGCAGCGGTAGAGCCGCTTTGGTGGGCACCTGGCATCCAGCCAGGGTCAACCCACCACACTGGAGTTGGTAAACTGGAATGTGAAAGAAAGACCCTGACCCTGTGATTTCAACAGGATTGAGTGGAAGTAGAAACTAAGCTGTTTAAAATTAAAAAAAAAAAAAAAGTTCACCCATTCAAGCACAAATATCTTCAATAATTAGCAATAACAGCAAGGGGAATACAATTACAGGCAGACCAAATTGCTTTTTATTTAAATGTTCTCTTTTTAAAATGTACCCCAGTGTGAAAGTCCCTCTTTAAATTAGTGAAAGCATGCATAATCTCAATGTCTCCACTGGGGGTTGTAGGAATATATGTTCTCTCACTTGCTTAGTTGCGCATTTAGGGGATTAGAACGAAATTATACAGCCCTGGGTACTTTATAATGACAGATATCAATAGTAATTTAGCTAATTGAGTGTATTCCAGCTTTATTTTAATTTACTGGTGTTTTTCACTTTATTCTTTGTTATTTAGTTCTGCCTGAGTATTCTATTACAACTATAAGCCTTGACCCTGCAAACTATTGCTCATAGAAATGGACTTTTCTTGCCATATGAGGAAGTTTTACAAGTAGATCTGTAACCATTAGAGCACACTTAAGAAACTAGGGCAAAGAAATGTTTATCTCAGTTTCTAAAACTTTTTTAATCTACCAAGGAAATAAATCCAAAAAATGTTTCCATAAAAAAGAGGAAGTTTTTAAAACATAGGCAATTCAGGGTTTTTCATCTCGTTCCACTTTGTGCCCTGTTTTCCTGTATAGCAAAGTTAAACAACTGAGTGAGAATATCATTGAACTTCCAAATTTTTCAACAGGTGTAGAAACGTACTCCTTATTGAAATGTACCGGGTTTGCCAGTCACTGCTAAAAACATAGAAATCACCCTGCTTGGTGAAACTTTTTCATGGTTTACTGAATATTCTGAACATGCTACAAACTCACCTAAAGGTAATAATAACATCTAATCAAAGCTAACACAGGTTTGTAGGACAAGATGAATGTTGAAAAAATGGTTCATAATCTTTATAGCACACTTTCTGGAAAGATTAGCTTCTGTAGTTCTCATAGACTATGAGAAAGTCTTCATCTCTTGCTGTAGCTACCATTACTGTAATGCCCAAGTACTTCACAACTGTTCACTTATAAAATATAATGTATTATTTGGGCTGGGATATATTTAATTTTCTTCATAGAAGCTTATATCATGTTATTTTTTGGATTTATGTTGTTAACATAGGGATTTTTTAACTATGGCTGAGCCACGCTTATGCAGTTTCAAGACCTTTTTGGTTTCTTAGTCTTCCCTGACAGCAAGTAAACTGGGGGTAGACAAGAAGCTTGGAGGGGACACAGCCAGAACAGGACAGCTGGCTCTAAATGACCAAAGGGATATCCCATACCATATAACATCATGCTCAGCAATAAAAGCTTCAGGGAAGAAAGAGAAAGGGGGGGAAGCATTCAGAGTGATGGTGTTTGTCTTCCCAAGTAACCATTATATGTGATGGAGCCTTGCCTCCTGCAGATGCTTGCCAATGGGAAGTGGTGAATGAATTCCTTGTTTTGCTTTTCTTGCATGCACAGCTTTGCTTTACCTATTAAGCTGTTTTTATCTCAATCCATGAGTTCACACTTTTGCCCTCCTGATTCTCTTCCCCATCCCACTGATGGGAAGTGAGCAAGTGGCTGTGTGGGGCTGAGATGCACACAAGAGTTAAATCATGACACAACTCTGTGAATTATCAACTTTATTTAATAGATGGGGAACTAGAACAAACAGGGCAGGCAGATCTGTTGAACTTCACCAATCAAGTTTATGACCCTGTAGGGAACTGAATACCTCTCTGCCATAGGCTAGAAAGCAACCATTTGTCCATTCTTCCTTTAATCTCCACTACTTTCACTTGCAAATTACACCCAGACAAAACAGCCCATACAAAAATGTTGGAATTTTCCTTGAGAACTGAAAGGGATGTAGGTCAGCCTCCTCACAGATAGTACCGTACCAAATAGCCAGATTCCATCTGGAGTTCTTGAGGTACCCTCTGCAATCAATGTTTAGCTTCTTTTTCAGAATGGAAGACACATTCTTCTTAATGTGATTAAACTGCTTCCCAAAAGTATTTCAAGACTAGAATTATAAATGTGCTTTCATGGTGTTTGAGTTTGCTTTTTGTTAACCCTCTTGAAAAGTCCTTCAAGGCCTGACATCCTCATCGCAGCAGCCACAGTTCCCTTAGCCTACATAAAGTCACATCAGCTGTATCATCCTTTCAAGGTCCTTCCACCAGTCTGGGACCACTGGAGTGGAAGACACTGAACAGATCCTTGATGTGTTCCCCAGTGGTCATGTTAGTCTATAAAATGCAGGACCCTGTGGTAGGCCAAAAAAGACATCAAGAACATGATTTTTAACCCTGTTACTCTCTTAACACTGCAATATTGTTTGATTTGAACTGTATATTCCAAAGTCACATACATTGCACTCTTAATTCTGCTAAAAGCCGGATTGGGACTGAGATTTTATAAGTGTCTTTACAGTTTAAGTAAGATAATTGAAGGCCAAACAAATGATTTCTAATGGACAATAAAATTAAAATAACTTTATAGATAGGTACTGCCTATAGAAAACAATGACTGCAAACATCTATTCTGCATCCTTTTAGTACAAAGATAAAAACAAATACCACCTAATAAGAACATATAAAATGAAAATTGTCACAATGAGAACATAGAGTTGGCAATATTAGAAACATAATTAATTTTGCATGCATATTCAGACTCAGAGAGTCTTTCATTCCAGAGTAAAAACTTGGCGTAGCCTTCTAGACTGTAGTCCTGTCATACACTTAACAGCCTGACCCTGAGATCCATGGGAACTCTGTCCAATGTAGGCATGTATTTTATCCATCTACAAACTGTAATAAATTGGTACAGGATTGTTCCCTACAGTATATTCTCGAGTGCTTTATCCAGTATGATATTAAATTATTCAAGAGATGGGCTTCCAATACTTCCTAGGGGAGATTACTACAGACTAATAGACCGCACAGGAAGTTTTCTGATGTCAAGTCTGCATTTTTCTTAGCTCATTTTCATTCCGTTATTCCTAGTTATGCTCCCTTGGACCTCTAAACAAATCCTATGCCTCCTAGGTGTTTACACAATTCAAATGCTTGTAGACAGATTTGGCATCCTCTAGTAGCCATTGTCTGGCCAGTGGTACACACTCTTATTTGTTACTCTTTCTTCATAATCTATCTTTCCTATGTCTTCCTCAGTGCATTTTTTCTGTTGAGTTCCTTTACATGGTAATTAGTTGTGAATTTGTGGGCTATCACAAATCTTGAAATCACACTCTTAAATATGCAAAATATATGGACTGAGGACTAAACAAAATTGGCCAGTATGTCTTCTCATACTCATTTTATCACCCAACACCAAGGATGATCTGAAAATCTGATGTCCTTAGTGAAAACAAACCAATGATTGAAAACTGAAGTCCTAGTTGGTAGTACATGATCTAATGAGTGTCTTAACATCAACCTTATGCCGTTAATTTTTTGAGATGGACCATGTTGACAAGCATGTCTACCAGTTACTTAGCCATATCCTGCTACTAGATTTCAGTTGTTCATGCTGAATGGGAACATACAATGTGACTAGAAAGACCCCGAAATATCGCTGAAGGTATTCTCTGAAGCAGTTGCTTTATTTGACTGGCCCACATATTCCAGTCTTGTGCACCACTGAATTCCAGCAATTCCTTCCTATGTTTTAAGAGCTTTGTGAGATGAAAATTCAAAATAAAATTCAAATTCATCATGATCAATGCAAAACAACAAAAATCTTACATCTTTGTCTACAGACTTCACAGGTATACTGTAAATAATAGGAATGTTTGGGAATAATTACATTTATTTTTATTTTCTTTCAGTGTAATCTTTTATAAGGTACTTGATTAACAAGTCCCCAACAGCACCTTCCAGCTTAGTAAGTTAGTTGAACATAAAAGAAAGAATTTTCTTATTTATTTACAACCTTCAAAAGATAAATTATTCCTTTTGTTAGTGAGAAATATGGAAGTTTTAAGGAAGTACTGCAATGTGTTTCACCACTCTTTTTACAGTTTTCAAACCTTTTACTAAATTTTAGTTTATACTATTTAGTTATATTCCTTAGTAATATATTGTCAGCAGAATAAAGAAGGCACTAACAATAAAGCATGTGGATAGTTAGGATCAACCTAGATTTTCTATATTTCTATCTTTGGATGTAAATTTTAATGTAAAACTCATTTCCAGTGACAATGGAAGGCATTCAAACTACTCAGTTTTAGACCTTCAGAGCAGACATTTAAGTCAGTATAAGTGTGCAGGTTGCCTGTGTAGTTATAGAAGACCTTCAGATACCTAAGACCTCAGTCATTCTTTGGTTGTATGTGTTGATATGCAATGAAGAAAACTGTTCTAACTTAGGCAATTCTGTTAAATCATTTACATTACTGCAACAAACCTGAGCTTCACATCTGGGATCATTTTATTAGTCTAGAACTAGTGTACATGGACTCTAGATGGTATAACATGAAGTTAGTTTAAATCTGATAAGGCATTTGATCATTTAATTCCTAAGGCCAGAGGAAGTCAGAAAAGTCAGAAGTCAAGAAGGTTTAGGACTCTATGACCTTTCTCTATGACTTTGTTGGGCCACTCCTGAAGTACACTCTAATTTTTCAACATTTAATGGGTCAAGATCCATGGCAGTGTGTGCTACTTTTTTTAATCTACTCCCTGCACTCCTTTAAAGGTAATGGGAACAGAAAAGGCTTTGGGGCAGACTCAAGTCCTGAGCCACACAGAAAGAGGTATGAGGTAAGAAATTTGCTTCTATCCATTATACTAAACTTTTCTCTTTCTTCCTTGAAATATTCACTTCTCTTTCTTCAACAAAGTCCACACTCTGTAATTATGGGAATGTGTAAGGTAAACGTTTTGCTTTCTTTCTGACAGATATGCTGGCCACGTTACTAACTGCACATAGCCAAAATTAAAACACCAACTGTCACTTAAGTGTGCACAAGTTATGGATGATTTGTGTCTAATTCCAACCAAAAAAAAAATGTTATTTATGCTGCACTTTGGAAATTATGTGGCAGCAGCACTGTAAACAGCTGTGTGCGCTATCTTACTCAATCTTATCATGTAGCATGTTTTACTTCCTTTTTATTTTTTTTTCCAACAATTTTTCCCTACTCAGGCATGATTGAAAGAGGGGGGAAATGCCAAATCAATGCAGCTTGTTATGAAATTTGAACAGTTTGCATTCCCTCAATTAACTGAAAGGAGTATAAACACCACACAGTTTTGTGCACCCATATCCTTCTGTGAGCACCTGCTAGCTGATGTGGGCTTTTCCCACTCAGGTTTGACTATCAAGGAGAAAGCTAGCAATGTTAAAAGGTTCTCTGGGAACTGCAGTCTTGTTTTACTTCATTTGTCATTTTTGTCACAAAATTTAAAAACTAAATAAAGTAGCTGTTCCTAAGTAGTTGTTCTTAAGCACTTCCTTTAAAGACCAGACTGATGGTTTATTTAAACCAGTAGGTCATCTCCAATAGTCTCTAGCAGCAGCTGTTTCAGAGGTAAGTGCCAAAAACTTTCCAGTAGTTTATGGGATAGTTTTTCATGGAGTTATTTCTAACTCACAAAAATATCAGTGTCCTGTATGTTTAAAATACAGGACATGCATGTCCCCTCACATACATAACTTTTAAATAATCTGTAGTAATAATCCTCTAAATGTCTTTTCTTTCCTTCCTTCCTTCCTTCTTTTTACCTTTTCTTTCTCTCTCTTTCTTTCTTTCTTTTGCAGCTCTTTGATAAATTGTGCTAGCATATGAAGCATGCAGGACTACAGTACATAGTATTAAAACATCGGCATATGGCAATAACTAGTGGTACCAAAGGACATTACTCAGGTGCTGATGAACATGTGTCATTCTACTTACATAAGCCCCACTTTGGAAGCCATATAACCTGTTATTCTAAGTCTTTTGGAGAGGCAAGAGTTACTGATTCAGCCAGAAGACCATAGTTCAAGGTCATCTTGACTTGCAACTCAGAGCATGTACAAAGGTTCTTGCACTTACCTGCACCCAGCAGTCCTAAATGACCCAATTTGTTCCTATGTGTATGATGAAGGTTGATCTGCCATGACTTTTGTAATAAATAGCAGCAAAATATGTAACTGTCTCTGTTTTTACCTACTAAAGCACAAATATTTTCTCCCATTAGGATGATTTGTTTGAAAATTTTAACTCAAAGCCTGTACTCATTTAAAAAAATAAAACAAAAATTTTAAAAAGCAAAATTGAAAGGAAAAGAGATTAAGGCATTTCTGGATACCTACTCAGCCCTCCTGCAGTTTGGAGTACAGATTGTTCTCAGTGAACAGTAATAAAGAAAAAGAAATATCTCCCAACCAATATAACTTACATATTTGACTCAGGTTTAAAAAACAAACAAACAAAGAAAAACTCTTCCTGAACAAAAAACAATGAATCATCATAGAATCACAGAATAGTTTGGACTGGAAGGGACCTTAAAGATCATCTACTTCCAACCCCCCTGCCATGGGCAGGGACAATTTCCACTAGACCACATTGCTCAACCAGACCTTGAACATTTCCAGGGATGGAGCATCCACAGCTTCTCTTGGCAACCTATTTCAGTGCCTCACTACCCTCATAGTGAAGAATTTCTTCTTTATATCTAATCTAAATCTACCCTATTTCAGTTTAAAGCCATTGCCCCTTGTCCTATCACTACACGCCTTTGTAAAAAGTCCCTCTCCAGCTTTCTGATAGGCCCTCTTTAGGTACTGGAAGTCTGCCATAAGGTGTCCTCAGAGCCTTCTCTTCTCCAGGCTGAACAATCCCAACTCTCTCAGCCTGTCTCCATAGCAGAGGTGCTCCAGCCCTCTGATCACTTTGTGGCCCTCCTCTGGACTTGCTCCAACAGTTCTGTGTCCTTCTTATGTTGGGGACCCCAGAGCTGAATGCAGTACTCCAGGTGGGATCTCACGAGAGCAGAGTAGAGGGGGAGAATCACCTCCTTTGACCTGCTGGTCACACTTCTTGTGATGCAGATGAATACAATTTGCTGAGTGGAAAGCCCCGCGATAGCCAGAATTCTGCCTGTCTAGGTTACAGATTTGAAGCAGATGTTGAACATAGCTAATGTAGAATAGAACTAGCTGTTAGAAGATGTGGAGAAGGCAAACCAGCAGGAGGAAAGACTTGAGAGCTAAAAACACCAAAGGTCTTGAGAAAGTGCTGTGAGTCAAATTTTGAACTACATCTTTTGTTTTCCTTGTCATACAATTTGACTATACTAGATGAAGCAGTTTTGTACTAGGAATTGGTAAATATGATAAGAAGGGATAAACAGCTGTGGGAGCTGTTCATTCATGGCTAGCAACTGTCACATTAGGATACATTGTCTCCGTTAGTATGTAGCATACTCCCTCTTGCAAGTCAACATTGTTAGCTGATGGGCAATGGACAGCTGTTCCCAATATTTGTAACTACACAGCAGCTGAGGTGTTAAAAGGAGCTGAGGACGAGCTTTACTGGCCTATTAGCTGCACAGCTTTTGTGGCATCCATGAAAAGTTGAAGCAGGCCCTTCATCATCACCCTAACTTTGATTTCTATTACATTAAGAGCACAGGCCATGCCAGTGATTTAGTACACCTAAGTTCTGGATTGACTTTTAGAAGTGCCTACTTCTGTCTGTTGTCCACAGACAGAATATAAGACAGCACTTTCCTGACTTAGTTGCATTGGTTATGTTCCTGAAGTACATAGGAAGAATCTGGCCCATGCACTGTCCTCAATCAAGTGCAAGAGTAAAGCAACACAAAGATTTTAAAATGCAATAAGGTATGAAGCTGCAGAGGAGTGTTGAAGTGGCGATGTGATTTAATGGTACTGTTCTGGTCTGTTCATTTAGGAAGAATTTTTCTGCCAAATATTCACCTAAGTTCATCCAGAACGATGCTTTAATGCTGTGAATACTTTCATATACACCAATAAATGGAACATCCTCATTAGCCACAAGTTCTATAGATTCTCACACTCATTAATTAGCAAAGACAATTTGATGGATGAAAAGGACAAATCCTATTAGATCTTACCACCCACCATCACAAAAAAATAAGAACTGAAAATTCAAAGGTACATCTTTAATTGCATTTCACATTAAATAACATAGAAGTGTTGAATAGCAATAGATGCTCTTAAATCCCTTGACTGATAACTTTTTGTACTACAACCCCATTCTTGCACAGGTAAGGCCACTTCAGACATGAATAAAGATTTATAGACCAGGCCAAAAGAGCATGAAGAAAGAGAAAGCTCATGAACCCTCTCCCAGACAGAATCTGAACTCTTTAGCTGCATGTCATAGGCCATACACATCTGATATTCTCATTTCTATTCATTTGCAGAAAAACAGTCCTCAATAGCACCAAAGAGTGACATTGTCCAAGGACAGGGGAAAAGTCAGTCAGAGATTCAGGATCTAATTTGTGAAGCAATGCAAGTAGTCAGAGAGCAAAGAGAGGAAAGGTGAGGGTCACAGGGCCAGAAGGATTAAGTCACAGGCTAACAGTATGTATAGATCCAATTTCAAAATGACCTTGTACTTAAGCATATATTTTCTTTGGTCATGATTAATCATAAACATCAAGCCTGTCATAAGATCCGAATAATTTTGCAAGAGCCTTTGTGGATTAGTCCAGAAAGGCTCCATTATTGTAGCTATATCTATATTACAAATGGGGTGGGGGGGTGCGGAGGATAATAAATTCAAGAGTATGATCCAAACCCAACCCTTAGGTATGATCCTAGGAGTTTGCATACCCATCAGTATGCCAGCAAAAAACTCCTCGGCCACAGCTGACACAGGTGTTTGGTAACAATACCAGTCATGCACTTGTATGTGCTACGATGCCAACTTTTGTGTTCCAATCTCATAAATAATCAACAAACCCAGTAAAAAGTGCAATTCTGCTTTACTAGAAACAAAGTTGAAAAAGTTTTGTCCAGGCTATTGCCTATGCCTCCCCACAGTAACATGTTCTAAGACATGCACACTTATAGACCTATTTCCATACCATTAATAAAAGCTATAAATCATATATGCCTATTTCTCTTGTGACAGCAGACAAGATATGAGCCCCACTTCAAAGTACTGTGTGAATCAATAACACTGTTAATATCTTAAGTATCAAAGAACTGAAATAATGTAAGTATTCTTAGTATTGCACAAACCATCCTGTTATCTCTGGGACTTGCTCTAACACCACCACTTCAGGCACTTTGTGATTATCTGAATTGCAACAAAAATCAAATATCCAAAAAGCACTGGTGTATGATAACTTTGTGGCCTGTTCCCCTATGGCATCTGAGATATTACACTTATTACACTTAATGTTAATAAATCTTATTGTGATTTTGCAGGATGACAGGATGATTAGGGTTGGCAGGGACTTCTGCAGGTCATCTAGGCCAAGCCCTGCCATATTCAAGGAAGGGTCAGCTAAAGCAGGTTGCCCAGGACTGTGTCTAATAAGTCTTTGAATATCTCCAAAGATGGAGACTATACAACTTCTCTGGGCAACATCTGAGTGCTTGAGCAGTGACACAGTAAAAAAAAGTGTTTTCTTGTTTATAGAAAGGATTTCCTGTTTCTTAATTTATGGTCATTGCCTCTTGTCCTGTACTGTGTACCACCGAGAAAAGTCTGGCTCTGTCTTCCTTATTCCATCACATCAGGTATTTATATGCATGAATAAGATCCCTCTGAGCCTCCTCATCTCCAGGCTGCTCAGTCACAGCAGTCTCAGCCTCTCCTCATACGGCAGATGCTCCAGTCCTTTAATCACCTCAGTAGCCCTTCCCAAGCCTCTATATAGTACGTTCTTATCTCTCTTGTAATCCCAGATTTCACCCATCACTCCAGATGTGTCTCATTAGGGCTGAGTAATGGGGAAGACTGACCACCATTGGTCTAATGGCAATAATCCTAATGCAACTGTTGTCCTTCTGGCTGTTGGCCACCTTTGCTGCAAAGGCACATTGTTGGATCATGGTCAACTTGTTGTTCACCAGGACCCCCAGGCCCTTTGCAAAACTTCTTTCCAGTCTGTGGGCCCACAGCATATATTGGTGCACGGAGTTTTTCCTCTCCAGATACATGACTTTCCACTTCCCTTTGCTGCACTCCATAAGGTTGCCATTTGCCCATTTCTCCAGCCTGTGGAGGTCCCTCTGAATAGCAGTACAACCATATTGTCTATCAACGACTCCTCCCAGCTCTGTGCCCTCTGAAAATCATCCAGCTCATTGACAAAGATGTTAAACACTATCAGAATCAGTATTGACCCCTGGGACATTGCTGTTGACTGGCCTCCAGCTAGACTTCATGCCAGTGGTCTTTGAACCAGGTAGTTCATCTAGTTTTCAGTCCACATCCCTGGCCACACCACTTTCCAGATCTGTCTATAATTTTAATAGGTTATGCTAATATTAATATGCATTATAACTTGCTCCAATTTTTCAGTGCAAAATAACAAAACAATTTGCCTGATGACGACCATATAGTCTGCTCTGATAAAGCATAGCTGCCCAGTAATCAAAGGGCCAGAGTAAGCCCAGAGCATGACAGATATGATTAACTGGCTTTGTTTCCACCCACCTGAACTCATGTTATCACCCATAGCCATGGCAACACAGAATTCTGGCTCAATTACAATCAAGAAGCCAAACTCAGAGGGTGTGTTGTAGGAAGAAATCTAAGAGCAAGAAATATCATCCATGTGTACAGAAAGAGGACTGTTGAGATGGGACATTAACCATATTGCTTACCCAGCCCACATATATTTTGTGTAGTCCTATATATACACTTGTGGCAAGGCAATTTCTGACTTAGCATAGTAGTAGACAAAGCTGGCCAGCAGTTTTTTGAGCAATAAATGCAAAAATATTAGGAATCATATGCTCTAAATCTGGACACGTGAGATTTCCAAGTCTGAATAGATCACATAACACTCCTTGTAAGTATATGGAAAGGAATAGATACTATCTGGGGTTAATTCATCTCAACGGAAAAAAGATGTTTAAGATAGATAAAGTGAATCAATTTCTGCATATGCCTTTTTCCCTCAGTGATTATAAAAATGATCTTAGGCTGACTAGGTCAGGCTTAGGTGCCTAGATCTTTAATTCCTAAAGGTAGAAAGAATGGAGTCCCCATTCTGGAAATGCTATGAATAAGGAAGACAAGAGGACTTGGAAGACTAGTGTGCCTGTACAAATCCACAGAGAAGAAAGGGTTAAAGGGAATAAATGGGTTATTTATGGAGCTGAGTGACCAGGAGTGTGATGATGGAGTTGACAGTGACTGAAGAAAAAGAGGAGGGATGAAAGTAGTGACAGGGCAGGACAGTAGAACACACATGGCCATGTAAAGCTGCAATTGGCAACAATCTAATGAGATGTCAGATTCCACCTTGCTAAACTGAGCAGAGGGAGGCAAAACCAGACTCAGGAATTAGGTCAAGATCAAGGAGCCACAGTCATTAAGCATGTGAGTGTGTAAAAACTCTTTAAAAGGTATGTATAAAATGTGATAATGAAATATGCATTAACTTAATCAGGATCATCAGAGACAAATCATTCCCTTTTCATGTATTTAACTGCTCCATGTGAATAAAAAATTATTGAAAAGAAAAATTAAAAAGATAGACTAAGGACAGCAAAAAGGCATTCATGTTCTACAGTCAGCCTTTGATGACAGTTTTGAAGAAACATACAAATGCAACAGTATGGGGTTACAATAGGCAACACAAAGGTAGGAAGTATTTGTTCCTGGCAAAAATGCCCCAAATGCATTTAACAGTGTTACAGAGACTTTCCAGGAATTAATATTTAGATGTGAAAAGGTGAGTCTATTCGTGTTTTCTGTGATTGCAAGAGATTTCGTTTACTCTGCTAGACTGAAATCAACATAGGCAGCATTTGCTCCTTCCTCTGTTCCCAATATCAGCATCCTCATGATGCTGATATTCGTGCCTTGTGGACAGTGGATTCTTTGTGAATTTGCTTAGACTTCCTTTCTCCTGAGCATCATCTCTGTCCATGAAGGAATGTTCAACTCTAAATGGTTATAGTCTTACTGCTCCTCAATTTTTGACTGGTTCCTGCATTATCTTAGTCTGCCTTTGGGTCTTAATTTTTCCCCTTCTGTTTCTAATCCACTCCAAACAAATAATGTGTTGGCTTCACATTATACTTATTCTGAGGGAGTTATCCTAGAGGCTTGAAAAGATTCTGGTGCAGCTGACATCTTATGGTTTTACCAGGTCTTTGAATTGGAGTTCAAAGGAATTATGAGGGATTCTGTAGGACCTCTACTTTAAGGAGGGCAAGAGTATCAAATATAAGGAAGTTATGTGTAACTTCTTTGCATGAATGTGGAAAAAGGCCAGAGGGGAAAGAGTACTGATATATTTTGTGTTGTATTAACCATTTGATGAGTCATCACTATAAGCATTTATCAATATAGACAATGGGATTGTCTAAAAAAGCTACTCATCTCATGTTTAAGGTAAAACAGCATTTATCACTATGTTAATCAAAATATGGTTATTAAACCAAATATTCTGCATCCAACAATAGCCAGTACTGTATATTCCAGAGGAAATGACCAGTGCACTGATTTGTTCCATACTGCACCTCAAGCAGAGATTTATGTTGTGGGTTTTGAGTGTAATTTTATTATAACTGAAAATTTAAAGCATTGCATGCATATCCTACCTATTTGCTGAATTCACTACAGACTTTTTGTTATTACTTAAGGATTTTTTTCATCATGGGAAGGAAGACGTCCCAAAGGGTTGAAGAGAATGAGTATACATATGTAGAACCTAGAAACATTCGATCTCATTAAGCAATAAAAATTGTCAGTGTAGTGCAGGAATGAAAGGATATGACATTGCTAGTCTTATTTACACAGATGATTAGAAAGAGATAAAGTAGCTGACCCAGACAGCTAATAAATACAGCATTAAAAACACAGCATTTTCTGCCTTATTTTTTCTGACCTATTTTTTTTTCCCATAATTGTCTTACAGTAATATCCTGAGTTCACATATTGGTTGCATCCATTATTCTGTCTTCAGTATCTCCTAGTTATTTGTTAAACTTAGTAAGAATTTGTTTGATTAGATTTTATTTAGTTCCTCTTGGGAGCCCTGATAGACTGAGAAAGATAAGCAAATCCTACAAGTAGGACCTACATGTGTTCTCTATCTCATTACGGAATGAAAAGTGCTGGGTTAAGGGAAGAAAGGAGAAGAAGGGTTATTCCTATTTACACTGATCTTTCAAAAGCCAGGGCATGATTCTTCACATTGTTAAATTGGTTTCATTCTGGTTTAACTCTTTATATGTAACTAACCTCAAGAAAATTGGGAGTTCATACAAACCAAGAGAACTGGATACTTCTCAGTATGAGGTTTACATCCTTAATGAAATTTAAAATAATGATTGTACAAGATCTCCTCACTTTTTTTCCTATATATTTTTTTTTATATTAATTGGCCATAAGAAGAGGGCCTCAACAATGTGTAATCCTGATCTGGATCGTCAAAATATTAAGATCTGGCCTTAGAAAAGCCTATACCTTAATTGAAGGAACAGAGAGATTATTTCAACCGTTAACAAAACCAGTAGTATTTAGCCCTCTGTCTTCTTACTATAGCTAGCCATGCTTCTTGCAAGCAGTAAAGTTGAAAGAGATTAATCCAAAACATAAAGCCTTCATTTTTTCCTACAATTTCCAGACTGGATTTGTTAGATTTTCTATGCACTTTTTATACAAAGTCGACCACTTCCACATCATGTGTCATGTCACCCCTCCCAAAACTGAAGTCTTCTGCTAGCTTATTAATTTTTCTGCATTTTTTAGAGGAGCTTTTATTATATTTGAAAAATCCAGTATTTGTCCCTGAGAAAAAAAAATGAGATGCATTCTTTCCATCATTACAATTATTTCTTTCTTTTCTTTTTCTCCCAACTTTTTTCTTCTTTCCCATACCCATGTGATTAGCTAAATAAACACACTGAGACACACAGTGTGGACACACTCCCCTTAAGAATTTTCCTCTTCACAGTGCAAGTATTTTATCTTCCTTGGGAACTTAAAATAAAGTTCCTGTAATACATTCACTTTGGAATACTCATAAGTCATTTTGATACATATTCAGATATAGAATTTGTTTCCAATAGGCCTCTACCTTACTGAACATAGGTGAGGATCTTCCTCAAGCAAGGACTGTCAAAACTGCAACTCCAGTATGCTGAAGATCATAGGGACTTTTCCTTCCATGCACAGGGACAGAGATACAGAAGACCATGCTGCATCTTCTGAACAGCTGCTGCACTTCTATGAAAACAGAAGGCTCAGAGATAGCACTTCTAAAATATTGGGTTTATTTCTGATGAAAACTAAGGTTCTCATGTAACGTCTTGATAAAAGCAGCTTTACCTATTGGGAAAGTAATCATCACTTGTTGTGAAAGTGGATATAAACCCCCAAAAGTTGGTAATGCTGGGTTTTGTATCCTACCCTATCCTTCCCAAGTGTGGGACTTACTGTTTATAATGTTATCAGCTTATGAATGCATAACAGTCTTGTTTTATTCAGTAATACACTGAAGGCTTACAGAAGCATAAAATGAAATTTTCTTGAAAGGAAACCCAGCCCCTGGGGTCAAGCCTAAATATCACAACCGAATTATGAGGATTTCTGCAGAGGACTAGGGTACAATCACCACTTAATGCCACCACTTTAGAGATTGGTCAGAGGAGATCAGACTGAGAAAGATGCTAAGGCAAGTGTCTAATCAAATGAAGAGTCTAACTGTGGCCAATAGAATAATTCATTAACTTAAATTTAGACACCTGTCTGACTGTGCAGTTAAAAAGATGACAGGACCTTGTCCTTTAGAAACAGCAGAGTACCTTCCATGATTTCAAAGTATTCCCTACTAAGGTGTTGGAAAAGCCATAAAGCTTTATCAGAGCCAATGTTTTGAATCCTGGCCCTGACTCCTTTCTCACAGATGCCACACATCTCAGACCCTCTAAGCCACCCTGATGATCATCTGAGCTGTAAGTCCATAGAGAGCTGCGACCAGCCCAAAGCAGCTGGCCCAGCAGCCAGGCATTCCTCACAGACTGCTGGCCAGGGGCAGGATTTGTCCATTAGTTACAGGATGACACTTGTCCAGGTGACATTGTTTTCTGCTGAGAAATATTGAGATATACTAACTTGTGCCTTTTACAGTCACTGCGAGGCAGCATGTTTGTTAAGAACAAACAAACAAAAGATAAAGAGGGGCACACTATTAAAAACAAGCCATGTGTGTATGCTTTATGATTGTTACAGTGTTTGAGATCTAATTTAGTGAAGGTTATCTGTGCTTGACTAAGAAAGGAGACTATTAAATTGGTTTTGTTGTGAAAAATGCCCTGCCTCATTTATATTTTGATTTGTGTCTATAGGAATTTGCATTCCATTGTCCTTACTACTGTCTGACATGTACCATAATATCATCCCAACCCTTTAGCCTTGTTCCATTTCCTTTCATACCACCTCTTAATTACCCCTTTTGTACCTCTAGTCTGTGGTCTCTGAGCTTCTAATACATGGCTGTGCCAATTCCATCACCCCCAAGGCTTGTCAGGTTAAAGATTAATGAGTAGACTTTACCCAGAGGCTTTACAAAGGTTAAACATAATTACAAATGGGTATTTTATGCAATGTTGAATATGTGAAAGCTGCTCAAAAAAAAAAAGAAAAAAACTAAGGGGAAAAAAGTAATGAAACTTACGGGATTTAAGTCAACCATTTAGGTCTTCTGAAGAAAAAAGCAAAATTAGCATAAAAACAAACAAGTTAGGAAGTTCTACCCTTTGTTCCAAAGATGGTGATAAAAACAAAAACACCATATGGTAGAAATTAGATTGCATCTCAGGCTTGCAACATCACTGCCTCTTAATTCTCCTTTCGAGTTAAATAGATGTGTTGCACTAAGGAGATGGAAAGACAAAAAGGTCTAAAACTGTTGATGTATCTTCAGTTTGCTACATTCTCACATTTGACCCTTTGTTAAGGAAAAATAGCATTTTTTCTGTAAGCAAAACATTACCTCTGAGGGTGCCATTACCTTAAAAGGTTGCTTAACCTACTGTCTGATGAGAGAACTATGTTGGCTAATTTTCTCAATTTTTTTTTCCCAACTGACAGAAATACCTTAAAATGCAAACTTAATACCTGGTACAAGACTTTCATAAGTGTAAGCCTAAAGTTAGGTTCATAAACCCATGGTATTGTACCAAGGAAATAGTCTGACTTGCAGAAGTGCTAAACTCCACCAAATCCCATTGAAGTTAATGGAAATTACTTCGGAGTCTACCTTCAGGCACTTAACTTGTTTGCTTCCTTGTTTCTAAATCTTTCAGTATAGCTGATAAATGGAGATCTAAAAACCAAACAAATAAATGAACAAAACAAAACAAACAAACCAAAAACAAAAGCTCTCTTCCTTTTATATTGTATTATCAGTGTTCACATAATGGGCTAGAACTGTCAGAAATGTCCAAGAAATTTGGATACTTCAGGATTTGCTTTCAATGTCAGATTATAAAACCACATTTTCAGAGGTGCTTTGTTTCTTTCTTTTCGATTAAGCTCAGTGGTGACTGCAGCTCTATAGAAACACTGAAAATTTTGGTATTACTACTTTTCTCAAACTCTTACTGGGAAAAGGACAAACCCTGATTCCCCAAGAAGCCTTTGTGTACGAAGTGGTACCATTTACTAGCAATACCTCTTATCAAGAGTAAAAGAATAACAAAGCGAACACATGAAACTACTGAAGTCCTAGAACTATCTCTGTAAATGACCTAATTGCAGATGTTTTGTAAGTTTATTTGGATATCTCAGTTAAGCATTTGCAATATATGTGCTCTGTTTTCTTTTGCAATTTTCTTTCTTTGTCTGAAAACCTGAGAGCAATATCTGTCTAGCCTTTATTCTAGTCATCTATTAATTTAACTCTTTCACAAAAAGTACTTAAACTGACAAAATTTAAAATTTTGCATTTGACTATTAAGAAACTTGGGTTCTTATTTGAAACACAAGATAAATTTGTGGATTTCATTGCAGTCCTGATTATTAAATGTAAAACACATTTTAGCGTTACATGGACAGTGACCAGCTCCCTAAATGAGTGTTAGATACACATTATAAAAACAGTAAAACAATCTTTGGATTAGTAAACAAAGAATTATAATTTATAAGAATTATCATGTCTTTTATGTGGTTTTAAGCTGTTTCTGGCAAATATTTAGTTTATAAAGTGGGAACATCAGGATTGGGCATATAGCTCAGATGCTATTTTTTTCCACAAGTGAAATACTGCAATTCAAACATTATCGCTTATGGTTTAAAATTCTCATTTCAGGAATTGTTCTTTTATTCAGTAATATTATACTTCTATAGCTGGTCACAAAACAAGTGTAGCATCATTGTATTTTTGAAAAGAAAAAAAATACTGAGAACCAAAAAGAAAGTAAAACCACCCACGCACCTCAATAGGCAAGCAGTGTTTTTCACTATAAAACTTGCCATAAAATTGAGACAGGTTTATTTAAGATTTTGATCTGAGAGTGTTGAAAACCTGTATGACATGTATGTCCAAAGATATAGGGTATTGTGCATAAATAACTAGTTTCTAGCTCTCTTGTAGACAAAGTTGAGCTACTGTGAAAATGAGGATGCAATGCTCCAAAGGCAAAAAAAGAGAGAAGTGAAGAAAGACTCTGATTCAAGTCTTATAGGCAGAGTGTTTAACTCTGAGAAGGATTAATTTTTAACTTTTCAGTTTACTGTAGTTTTTGACCAAATTATTGCTTAGTGCAAAAGTAAAGAAACCATACTTTTGGGAGCAGCACACACCACCCTGTCAGTAAGGGGGAGTCAAGTTCCTTTTAGCAGAATAATAGAATCTCTTAATCTTTCATATTGGAATTAGAACTAACTATTTTCAATAAAAATATCTCCTTCTTTTCATAACCATGAACAGGAACTCCTTCCAGTATCTGTCTTGCCCCTATCAGGCAAGGACCTCTATGTCTAGGTTATAAATGTTCTTTCTTGTAGTGCACCAAATTAAGATTACTCCTACTGCTTTGGAGATGTGGGAGAGATGGGAAGAAAAAAAAAAAGAAATTAAAAAAGAAATCAGGTATTAGCTAGTGATTCATCATGTTTTTCTTCCAAAGGCTTTTTTGAGATTACAAAGATGTCTCTTAGTTCCTATCAATAAAAGATAGAGCATAATTCTTTCTCCCTGAACTTGCAGAGCCAAACCTTAGCCACACAAGTAGATCCACATTTGCTTCATGAAGCAGCTCATGCGTTTGATACACACAGAGACATAGATTCATACACTATTACATAATTATCGATGTGGATAACAATTTGCTGGACAGTCACCCCATGTTTATGTCTGACCTGCTTTAATTTCATTAAGCAGTGCTAAAAATTCTTCTCCTCCTGCTAGGCTGCCACACTTTTAACTCTATATAAGGTTTCTAGGAAGGAAAAGAAACCTGTATGCAATCGTTGACCTTCAATGGTTTATTGCATTGTTTAATCCAAGCTAGAAGTAAACTGGTAGGTCAGTTAACAATATGAAAACAGAGACTTTACATAGACTACAGTTTGCATGACAGCAAAGCATGGCATAGCCTGGGCACTGGTGCAAGGGAGCAGAGCAGAGACATAAATCACATCCTTATATTGTGGAGAAATCATTCTGCTGCTGCTGCCTTCAGTGTACATGAGAGGCAGGTTAGAACATCCAGCTGTGTTCTCCACTCCAGCTTTTGAATGCAAAGTGTAGGAAAGTGGAAAAGTTTTGACTCTTAAGCAACCAGCTTACAAACATTTTGAGAAAATGTGGAAAGAATGGATATAACATATTCCTTTCTCTAAGGGGAACAATCAAACTTACTGACAAAGCCATTTCAATTCATGACTCTGGCTTCTGTTGCTGTCCTAGGGCACCTCTTTGCATCACAGTGTACACCTAGGTAGATAGAGATCCACTGCAATGTTACACTCTTACCTTATGTCTGAGTGCTAGAACTATGATTGCAAACCAGTAGTGTGGACTGCAAAGGACTCATGAGACAGTGGTTGTGTGACATTTCCTTTAAATTGCGCTCTTTTGATTTGGTGGTTTATACTGCTAAGTGTGTTTATATCTTGATGTCTTGGATATCTCCAGTCAAGTGACATAGAAACCAGAACACAGACTATTTATTTTATTCAGTTATAAATCCATTTAAATTATAGTAAATTTGCTCCAGTTTTCATCTGGCTATAGCACAAGAACAGTGAAGCGGACCAGAAATGTCTACTCATACTGCAAACAAAACTGAAGCTTTTCTACATATGAATCTTATCAAGGCCTGTGATTTGGTGACTTGAATTTCATGAAAATTGTCTCAACAGGCAACACATAGAAGTGCCCTCAAGCCTTGGATCTAGGGATATCACTGTACTCATATATGCATCTATCAGCAAGTAATTTGGACTGGACAAAATCATAGACTTGGAAGAACAGTAAAAGCAATATAAAAAGTGCTATCCCTTTTGAACTCCATAGAGTGTGCTTTATTCAGGTTGCAGTCTAACAAGCCTGATAGTTAATGATATCCTCCATTAATATAAATTATTATAATCTACCACTTTCTTCTAGCTTTTATGTTGTGGGGTTTTTTTCCCAGAACAACTTTGCTCTTCACTTGGAATACACATATGGAACAAATGGTAGCTATCTCTGTGGCAGAAGCATGAAAAGAATTTGAGTATATTTCAGGCTAGATTGATTTCCCAAACATAAAATATAAACAGAATATGCCTGTATTTAATGAACACTGTATTTGAGCACCAAAAAAAGGGCAAAAATATGCATCATGTAGCCATTTACCATAGTGGTATAGCTGCTACGTTTAGTCTGAATGATCAGGGTTTGAAAACTTACACGGCGAAGATGAAGAAAGTTAATATACTGGTACCCCTAAAGAATATATATGAAGTATTGGAGAAATGGAGACTGCAAGAACAACAAACTGGATTAAACCAAATACCCAACAGTTTATCTCCCACAACGGCCAGCAACAGATGCCAATAGAAAGGAGTAAAATAGGTCAAGCATACAATGATGCTTTCTCAGCCTCCAGCAATCTGTGGCTTTTAGATTTCCTGAGCCAGAAATGTCATTTTAAGGTAATATTTGGGGCCAGACTATTAAGAGTGTGGTGGAAGGCAAAAGTCTTTCAAATTGAATATTTGTACTGAGCCCACTGTAAAGAATCTACAATAAATTTCTAATATAGCACTGTAATCCAGTTTTCTTGTAGATTGTTTACTCAAAAAAACCCTATTGGAGTCCATAATATCCAGAGCTAATTGGGGTGTGGGGAAGTGTTTAAACAATGCAGAAGCATTGAACATTTTCACCAAAGTCTGCACAGTACCTATGAAACCTGTACGACATAGCTGACAATAGCTCAAGAAAAAGCAAGAAAAATACAATCCCATACAAGTTAGTTACTATTCACATGCAGTGATGTACCTACTCACATGAGCTATTTAGAATTAGAAAAAGCAATGAAAAAAAACCTGAAAAGTCATGTATGTCCTAGTTTTAGAACATCAAGAACACAAAGTCTTTAATAGGGAAGAAAAACCCTATGAAACCCAAAAAAAAAAAAAAAAAAAAAAAAAAAAAAAACCCAAACCAAAAAAAACAACCAACCAAACTCACCAAGGAGTACAATGAACATAAAATCACAAGAGAGAGTCCTGGCTATACTGTCATGTAACCCTTCTCCCCAGTTCCTACTGCCCCTCACACTCTTTATTTATCTCCTGATGTTGTATTCCATGATACAACTTCATCACTGTAAACTCACCCAAGGGGGGATGTGATCTGAACCTAGAATCAGCTTCTTGGAACAGAGATATTATCCACCACCAAGGGCTACTTGGGAACATTAATAGAGGAGTGAAGTGTCAGGTTCGCTGTACACACAGGATGCTAATCACTAGGGTTTAATGCAAAACTTTTTTCCATTTTATTGATAGGAACTATGTCCTGTTGAGATTACAAATATGGCTGACAAAGTTATCTATGAGTACATACTTTGACCTAGTAGTTCATCACATTCTGATTAGTAAAGTGGTTATATTTTAAAAAAAATAATCAATGTGGTTTATATTCAATGGATTAAAACTGGCTGATAGTATAGCTAATTTTTAACAGGTAATCATCATCTAATAAGAATGTTTTTAGTCAGATCCCACCATGTTCTATTCTTGGCTCCACACTAGTCAATATTTTTGTCAATGATCTGGAAGAAAACATCATTGCTGTTAAGGTCTGTAGATTACACAAAAACAGTGAAGTAGTAAATTAGGATAAGGTCAGGTCAGTTCTACAGAGTAATCAAGTTCACTTAGCAAGATGAGACCATCTGAGCATCATGCCTTTTAAAACAACCAATTTTAAGGACAATTATCTATCAAAATGGAATTTAGGTGGAAGTTGAAGGAAGGTGGAATGGTGTTTGAAAAAGTGCTGTTTCTGAAATGATAGATAGATGATGTTCTAAACATGAGAACCCGCTACGATGGAATGCATAAAAAGACAAGCAGTAGTCATATTCAGAAATAAAAAATAATACTGAAAGTAAGAACAAACTGTTTATTACACTGTATATAACTATTAATAATGTTAGCAAAATAGTAACAGAAGTCTGTGATCTGCAGAAGAGGATGTTTACAAATTGGAAATGTTCAATAATGACCGAAAAGAACTACCTGAGACCTGGAAACTCTGACTTTTTCTAAGAGCCTAGTGCTCAGCCCTGTTAATGTACATGGAAAAGGTTATAAGTTGATTTGATCACTGTGTATGTCAGGGAAATATTTCTGACTAGCAAACAGTGACAAAACATCTTCCACTGGCTAGGAAAATGAAACTAGAAAACTTTAGACCAGTAATACGTGATTTTTAACAATGAAAGCAATCAATCAGTAGAAGAATTTATTTTGTGACATGGTGGAGCCTCTGCAACTTGAAAGCCCCATATTTTGTAAAAGATAGTCTTCAGTCCACCAAAGCTTGTAGATGCAGGAATAAGGACTTAACATTCTTTTTTATATGTCATGAAAGATGTCAAAATAGATGCTCACAAATGTTACAGATGCAAAACGAGAGGAAAAAAATGCATAAAATGAACCAAGAAAGCAAGCAAGAAGGTAAAAAAAAAGGAAACTACCTTTCCTGAAATAAGATAAAGACAGATTACCATGTTAAAACTTAAGAGGTACACCCAGGATAACCATTTAAACATTTCTAAACTTTTTAAACCTTAGTATTCACCTCTGCAGTGCTAAGCAAAGCTAATAGCAGAGGAATTGTTTTTAAGCATTGCCTGGCCACAGAAGGTAAGAAGGGGACACGTTTGCTGGGAAAGGCATTGCTGTGAAGCTTTGAACAAGCCTTGCTGCTGTGGAAGGCCCGAAGAAAATGAATGTCCAACAATCACCAGTGGCTGATGACCCTTGGCCAGGAGTGCAAGAGAAAAGCAACAGTGGCATGGATCAGAGCACAAGAGGAATGAATCATGTGCAGGACTGATTCTGCACAGCACACTATGATAGGGCTGCATAAACATTTTTGCACAGTAACTGCAGCATTTACTCTTTTGATCACTTTATCCATATCACATTGACCTCAGCCAAGAGAGAGGACATCTGCATGGGTGCTGAAATGGTCCCCGCAACAGGTATAGAAATGCCCACCTGTAAAAGACCGGCTGCTTCTGATGACTGGGTCTTCTCAACCAGTGGCCAGTCATCAAGAAAAAAGGCAAGTGAGAGGCTTGTGTACCTGATGCTTTTCTCAACTTCTGTATTATTGCTGTGCTTCTGATTCCAGCCTGTGAAAACATGTAGACACCTTCATATGCCACAGACAGATTAAATAATTCTTTTGTTCTGGGAGTTTTATTTTGTTTCCTTTTGTTTTTTAAATCAGAGTATCATGCCCAGATAAAACTAATCTAATGAGCTCTAGTGTTTTGGTTTTCCATTGTTATCTCCAAGTCAAGAAGACCATTTTCTGAAAGCTTACTAGTCTCAACTAAAACTGTGGAATTCCACATAATAGTTTACAAGATTATTCCATTATGGATTATATTTGATGATAATTACTTAATATAACCAATACAGGTCAGAAGCTCATAATGAGAAAGCAACCTGACTCCAAACCATCTTCCAAGCAGCAGAACATTGCATACTTCAGGCTGCATTGTGGGTTTGCATGAACTTTCACTGAAAGTCATGTATCGACCAAATGATGTTTTCAGCAGCTGCTAATTAGCACTGTTCCAGACTGGACTGCATTATTAGTTGGTACTGCAGCACAATTCAGTACAGCCTGTCTGTGTGAAAGAAATGTGTTCTAAATAGAAGTGCAGATACTGCCTGGTGAAAATCTGCAAAGTATTTGAACACCAGTATGCTCATGACAAATAAAGCCAGGTGAAGATCTGTCCTGTTTATAGCTGCAATATATAAAGGTCAAGGAGGAACATGAGTCTTAGAGAAACCAGTTTGCTCATAACTAGACAAATACTTCTCAAGGCAGGTGTTTTAGACAGACAGTAAAGCTCTCTGAACATGACCCCATCTCTCAATGCAATAATAAGTTTGAGAATAGTGCCCCAACTCTGCCTTGGTATATCCCAATGTGACTGGTACATCCTACCTTGCTAGCGTATGTTAAGCTTTTTAAACCTGTTACAGACCCTTGGTGTCATAATCTGGTGTGCAAGAACTTTCTATCAGACACTCAGATAAATCAGTCTTTGTTTTCAGGACCAGGAAAAGCCTCTTTAATTAACAGCACCCTCCTGGGGGGTGTCAGCCCAGCAGGAGCTCGGCCCCCAGAAAGGGAGTGGCTGCTGTGACTGGGAGCCTGCAACTCAACTTGCAGGTCTCCCAGCAGCGCAATTACCAATACGTGGTTGTCCCTTGGTGCCTGAGTAAGCGCATATTAACCTGTTTAAATGATGAATTTGCTCCATTTTACTGTGTTCAACTTTTATTTCAGAGATACATAAAAGCCACCACTGGTAAGAGTCTTTATATAGGGAGGAAGAGAAAACATCCCTGTTCCATCACATAATTTCTATATGCCATTACTGAGGCTTTCTATGTGGTCTCTCTTTTTAGCAAAAACTTGTCTTGAGTATCTCACTGGTATCTCTGGTAACACAATTTGAAAAAGTGTCTGCCACTATAATGCAATAAAATTGACCTATAGCCCAGTCTGTTTCTGGTAGGTTATTTTGCTTTGACATATCCTTGCAGTGTCCTCCTTTTTAATTAATAATGTTGCTGCCATGTATTATGAAAGTCACTCTCTTGCACATACTGTTATCTTTCCAAATTAAGCATTTTATAAATCCTTAAAGTTTCAGCCTTAAGAAATGCACAGCGTATTTTCAATCAAAAGTCCAATCTATTTACATGCACAAGAGCTGAAAGATTTTTCATGCAAGTGGTCATATACTTAGGCTTTTATTATTTCTGCTTGAGCAGAAAGCAATAAATATGTCTTGAGACAAGGGAGAAAGTTAATAAAAAACTGTCTTTTCCTTTTTGTGCTAGACCCTGTTTTAAAACCAGCTTGTCTTTCATGAACAAATTAATTGGATTAGTTCTGCTTCAGCCACAAAGGACGACAGCCTGTGTCACAAGCATACTTGTATAATGAACCATCACTGCACTTGTATACTAGGGGACTGATCCTGAAATCTTACTCAAGCAAGTATCATTATTAACAGAAGCAACATTACAATTCAGTCTGGGACACAAATAATAAAAGAAATGCATGTTCTAACTTTACCTCAACAAATTTTAAAAAGTCCCTGCACCAGTGAACTAATGATTGAAATAAATAAAAAACCATGTACGGTGAATGATGGTAAAGAATGGAGACAACCTCAACAAGCCAGCTAGTCAGAGGGCAGGTACTCACTGTCAAAAGATATTAAAATGGTGTCCCTGGAGATATTGTCAATGAAAATTTCACTGTGGTTTGAGAAGATGTCAATAAAAGGAATAAAGCTTTTTAAAAAAGAAATGTGACTAGGGAGAAAGCAGACTGCATTTTTAAAAAATAAATACAAAATTGTTTTTCTTTTGAAAAGAACACAGTGGCCATCTATTTATCCTCCTCCCCTGTTAATAACTGTTAATAACATTTTAAGTTGAGACTACTGTCCAGTCAGTTCTTAACGAACATGTTCATTTGTTCTATATGTAAATGGTTTTATCCATCTAATAATGGCATTTACTCCAAGCTCTATCCTTTTCAACACTCATTGATCCTCATCCATGTTTTGTAAAAATAGTTTTTGTGGGTTTCTGAGTGTTTGTACAATACATCAATTCAGAATTGGTCTCTGGCTGCTACTATAACAAATAAATTAATAAGAACCAGAACAGTCATACAGGAATCTAACCTACGGAATTGAAATGGCTGTAGTTTACAGAAAAAAAAAAAAGAAAAAAGAAAAAAAAAAAAAAAGAAAAAAAAAAGCGGTCTCCTTTTAAAATTACAGTGCTCTTTTTTTCACTGTTACTGGCTGTACTCGGGCAAGTATAGATATTGAAAGGTCTATGAATGTTTGCTTTCCAGGGTATTATTATGCTATGCCCTATATGGGCCATTTGCCACAAAACCTTATTTGATGTTTTGCTTAAATGTTCAATAACTACAATGCTTAATTAGAAACCATTGGAATTTTTCTTAATTGAAGTCCCAGTAAAATTGTTAAAAGAGGAATGTCTTGTCCCTTAGTCGTCAATGAAAAATGGCCTGTGAGTTAGACAAACGTCCTCCTCTTAACATATAGGCTCTCTAGCCATGGCCATCTTTCTGTTGTCTGAGTAGCTGATTTCACAGTTATTATTATCCATTACTGCTATTTTACCTTCTTCCATTACAGCAAGGGCTGAAGCTATTTCTTAAAAAAATACCATAACTTCTCATTCTGAGTGTTGTGCAAATACCCACCAAGAGGTAATGAGGGTCCCAAGGAGCTTCCAGCTGCAAACTAAGGAGGAATGTTTATCACTGCTCAGCGCATCCTGCAGTTATAGATTTGCAGCTGCTGTTGGATGGGAGGGAGGCTGTTCCGTTCACACCTGGCATGAATAACTATTCACTGAGGGCACCATGCAATTGTAGACTTCTGCATCTAAAGAAACAGCTCCAGAGATGTTTCAGGTTGGGCCTGGAAGTCAGGGCATTCTTTAAAGAATCTTCCTGTTTGATAATAAACTGTGGTTTTGCATACACTTGCTTGCACAGACTCTTTCTTTCTCCTTTCTTCCTATATAGTTTGCGAACAAAGTAGCAGGCAATGAATTACTAGTATATGTAATATAAGCCTTCCCACTTGCAGAAACTAGATACACCTTTCAGATATGAGAGGCATAAATCCTTATTAACTATTAACTACTGTTATAGGTAGCATAGAATTATTCAAGCAATAAAAGAGTTTATTTTTTCCCTCTGTTAGTTGTAAATGAGTCTAGAGGGAACCTAGGAGTTCTCAGTTAAGCTCATTTCATACCTGTAGCAATAGCTTTAAAACCTAATCCTGGATACGTTTATACATTTTTAATAGAACCCCAATTTTACATACAATATCCTCCAGTGGCTTCAGCTGCTGCAGCATCTTTTTGAACGGTTTTTCACATAATAGGCTCAGCAGGTTCAACGCTTGATTATCTGTGCTCCAGTTCAATATCTTCCTCTTCCCTTCGTTATACACCAACAAGGGGACTATACGCAGGTTCTCTGTGGAGGATGCCTCGTATGTAAACGTGCAAGCAATGTGGAATCGATCTGGCTGAATCCAGTATTCAAGGAATTTAATTGAATTATTGAAATTCAGGGTTGAACCCCTGGGACATTGATCCTGTATTGTCAGCTTCAAATCCAAGGTGCACTGGCTGCTTGATAATGTGTTCATAGGATTTGCAGTAGAAGGGGTGGTGAATCAAAGCCTGTGACAGTATCACTAACTGACAGAAAACAGAGGAACTGATGCTGAATACATTTAAAAATAAATCAATATAGACTGGCCTGATTGAACAATTCTGGCAATGCATTGTGCTGGCATGGCTGCTGACTTACCAATTTAAGAGTAGGCTCAGGATTCATGGTAGCTGGAAAGCTAGAGAGGCCTGTCACTGGGGCGATGCATTTAACTTCCAAGACAGAGAATATTTGCTCATCTGTTTTCCTTGCCAGAGGCTAGAAACTATGGTTGCGGCTGCCAAATGAAACAAAGGGGGATTAAAAGAGAAATGAAACAATAAAATAATACTTGCAAAAAGCTTTAAAAAAAATCCAAAGAAATAGCTTTAATTTAAATTGATATGAGTGCAAATGTTTTGCTTATTTTCCTCATATATTAAATGATCATTGAGAACTTGAGGCTGGGGTCAATAAAAAAGAAGGGGGAGTGGGAAAGAGAGAAAGAAGTTTGAAAACATTTCTGCATAATACTTCTCAGCCTTTATCACCTCTCCTGAGTGCTAAGTCATGACCTTCTTCATGTAGGACTGCTGGAAAAAGGAGACAAAGTCAAGACAGCTGCAGGACCACCCTGCTCTGTTGCGTACTGTTTCTTCCATTGTTGTCTTTCGCAAACCCACCTGCTTTGTTCAATTTATCATTGTCTGTTCCTCTTGAAATGGGACCTGAGAACACTTGGCTGAGCTGGATTGCATGGCTGTCACTTTAACTTCTGCAAGAGGGCAGCTTTACAGCCTTCCTGCAGCATTACTCCCTTTGTTGGGAATAGATGATAGACAGTTCTTTCTTCTAGCACCATGAGGTGCTGAAGCCCTTAGCCTTCCTTTCTTCCTTCCTCAGCATGGCCAGTGGAAGTCAGCACGAATAGCAACTACTCAAAGCCTTCAAGGCTGAGTCCTCCAAGGGTCCTGGTACTCTCTACCCCTGTGGCATCAAGGGGCTCAATCCAGCTAAACCCTTAGTGCATGTACTTCTCCGTAATCACACTATTCATGGGCGTTAGTACTTTACTGTATGTACAAAGCCCTTGGCTCCAGTGGGAGCCAAGGTCATCCAGCAGCACACTGGATCATTGCCTTACAAAAGTGCAGAGCATACATATCTATCTAAGGCCAAGGCTTTGAGGAATAGGGATGAAGTCAGTGAGACCAAACTAGGTGCTTGGCACCTTTCACCTTCTGAAGAGCTCTTTTGAACAGGAGCAAACTGCTGAAATGTGGACTTAGTGAGCATCATTCAGAAGTTCTACAAAATTGGCTACCTCGTTGGCTATGATTTTAAGGTACCTGATCCTTACAGCTTTATTCTAAAATACAGAGTGTACAACTGAGCAATGGGACACTGGAGTTAGTCCTATTACCTCTGGGAGACCCTGAAAAATCTAGATGACTTTTGCAACAACTTTAACGTAGAAGCATTTAATTCTGCATTCAATAAATAAATCAAGTACTGCCTATCTGGTAGCCCAGACACACCTCTTTTTCTTACTTTCTTGGTCCACCTACAAACATATTGTCTTGGTGTCTGCAATCTAAATTGGAGGTAACAACCAACATCAGATCTGTGTGCACCCACATTCTCAAAATAGAACACCTGCTGTAGTTAAGTGTTGCAGAGGCTCTTGCATGGTGAATTTCAACTTAACACCCAAAGCAGTGTGATAATGCATGCTTTTTTCTGTCCTGCACTTGATGTCTACTTCTCACTTAAACAAAGGTATGTGTGGATGCTGCATAGCAAGACAGAGGGAAAGATACTGTAAAGCCAGAAGGAATCCTTAGCTCTGATGTATTCATGTTGTCTCAGGCCAAAAGCCAAGTAATTACCCTTTCTATATTAGGATTTATCATCACTTAATATGAGAGGGGGCTGAGAACAGGGTCCTTCTCTCCACACTCCTGAAACACTACATCATGCAGATGCCTCTCTCCATCCATGGATCTAGACAAAAAACAAAAGTCCACAGTTTTTTTATAGCATGAAATGCCCTGTATTCGTTGAGTGGCTAGGGTTGTCATTGCTTTTCAAGTAACACCACAAGCAAGAGGCTATTTTAAAATCCATTGTCTTTAGTATGTATTCCCAAACAGCTTTCTACATTTTTCACCCTTCTTTCTTTGTTTGTCTGCTTCATTCTGCCCCATTTATATTTAACTTCTGTGAATTCAAAATAACAAATTATTTTATTAGAAAAATGACACTCTGTAAGTGCTGACATAAGAGAAGACAGAAGAAGTGGTGTTGAAAATGTTTCAAAATAAATAATCAGTGCTCTGTCAGGGGAGACTACTCTGAGCAGTCCTGGCAGAGCATTTGCTATGTTGGCACCATTAGTATTATGCCAATTTTAAAACAGGCAGGAGTTTTGGTAATGAGAATGCAGAAAAGTCATCAAAGGGGTAAAGCATTTAGTTCTCAGGACTCACAGGGCATGTCTATACTAGTGTATCAAATGATCTAAAGTGTCCATCCATTCTCTGGCCATAAGGGGAAGTGGCCAGGCAAAGCTGGCATCCCCACAGCTAACCTCTCTTTCTCTGAACTCAATGACTCATCTGTGCTGCACATTTGTTTCTGCTTCAGATCATGCCTGGGTCCATGTTCTCAACCAAGCAACAAGTCAGGGAACATGCTAACTATGAAGTCAGGTGCACGAGGCAGAGAAAGGACTTCGTGCCCTTCCCTCAGTTCACAGGCTCCTTTCTTATCCTGACCCAGGTAAAGACACTGAGACACCCTCTCCAACACAGGCATTCCTGCAATTCTAAGGAAAAAAACCCTTCAGTTTCAAAGTATTTGCATTTAAAAAAAAAAAAAAAAAAAAAAAAACAAGACACCAACAACATTAAAATAATTCCTGTGTTCTCTTTCCACATAGCTCTCTGGAAAGTGGGAGCTGTACTTGGTTTTGTAATAATTTTTATTTAATAACAGCTGTTAATGAATCTCACTCTCTTTATTTCACAAAGGACAAGAGCTAACACTCAGTGAAATCTGTGGAAACACTCCTGAAAACCTTACCAAGAAATGGTTCCAGCCCTCTTGGTCTTTTGCTTCCCCTGCAGCATTTTTCTTTTTATGTTGGTTCCTCTTTCCCTCTTTTGATATCATCTGATTACCACCTTCATTAACATTAATCAAATACTAACATAGGATCAGTGCATTCAAGTAAAAACAGCAAAATACACATAGATGCTAATATCCATGAATTCAGAAAAATGAAATATGTTGAGCTGTAAAACTTACTTTCCTGAGAACTCAGTCAGTTTCTATTTAGAAGAAACTTTGGTTTTGGAGAACGCATTAAAATGTTTCCTGCATACTTAGACTATTCTATGGTCTACATGGAACTCATTAATGTAGTCCACATACAGGATTCCTGGGGGGGTCTCTAATATACCAGAACAGTGCTGTAAATCTTCAGGGGGAAAAAAAGCAGTCTGAGAAAATGCTCAGGACTGGGGAAGTGTTATAGCAACATGCTGTTTATTTTCACAAACACAATTTCTTTTTTACACTCCAGGAGGGAAAAGAGAAAAAGAGAAGAAGAAGGAAAAAAAAAAAATCTTTGTTTTAAGTTGGTTGGTCTCAAGTGTTGATAACTGCAAAGGAAAATGTACTCCCTTTCCTTCCTCTGTGCAGCAGCACAGAGGGACATTACCTAGGAATGAGAATAATTTCTGTACTGCTTTTGCTGAAATGAGAGTGCTACTGCAGGGAACCATGTGGAATATCCAAACAAAATTTAAGACGCCCAGGACACACGCCATTGCTGCTCCTGGGACTGTAGAGGAATTGCAGTGTTCTCTGCTAACCCTGCTGTATCTACCAGCACTTCATCAATGCTAGGACTAGGGGCTTGACACTCCTGGAAGTCAGGAAGAGCTTTAGCATATTGTGTTGTGAAGCTGTTGTGTCTTCAGCGTTCCTAACTGGTTCAGTTGCATGCTCAGGAGAAACCATCTGGATTTCATTTGCTTAGATATTTTCCAGGTTAGTATTGACAGAAGAAATCAAGTATTGGGCTTGCAAGCAGCTGCCAAATACAGAGCTCCAGAGTGCTTCCCAGCTGCCAGGCTTCTCTGCACATCCCACCCAGATCCAGACTTCTTGCTCAACTACCGTTCTGCTGCTCATCAACACTGTGAGTGAGCCTGGACTTATAGGTTAGAAAGGAACAACAGCAAACTCTTTCAAGGTCCCTAGAGAAGAAAAGTCTTTTCTCTCAAAGAAGTAATACCAGATGATGACAGCAATTTAGTGTCAGGGTTTTTAAAGTCAGGGCTGCTCCACAAGGGAAATCAGGAGGCTGGGTGGTGGCAAGGCAGTGGCAGTCATGTAGTGCCCCAGCCAGGCCAGCAAAGCAGAGGCATGGATAGACAGTTACACCATGAGCTGGCCCTCAGCCCGGGCAGCCATCCCCCAGGATAGAAAGTGGTGCCCACGGGGCCCTGAAAATTAACATAGGTAGATAGGTCAATATAGATTGATATCTATACACAGGTATACATTCATACGTATCACCAATATGCACATAGTAAACTAGAATGGCTATTTTCCATTGAATAATTTCTTTAGCATTTTATTTTTCCTTTTGATTGCTTAGCCTTTTGATAGTTTGTTTCATTGTTGCACGTTATTTGTTCGTTCATTCTGTTAAACTTTACTTTGGTTTCAACAGATTAGGTCTATATGCATAAGGACAACATAGGTCTTTTTAAAATCGAGGTCAGTCACGGTCTTTTTTGGCTTCATTTTCCCAGCTCCAACATAAGATCCCTTGCTTTGGGACACTTCTACATCACTTCATCATAACCAATCACATTATAACAAATTCAGTTGCTTGCCACCACTTCTATTACAAGATTTTTCTGGAACACCTTTTTTCCAGTTTCTGTGCCACATTTCTTATGTCCTATTTACATCAAAATTTTCCCTTAAGTTAATGGGCCTTCTTTTTCTTTCCTATCTATTTTTATCATATGTTTATACAAATAGAACAAAAGTACTCTTGTTTTTTATTTTGTTACATAAAATAAATTGATAAGCTTTGGCCACAAAACAGGCTTTATGTTCCTACAGCAGTACTATTAACTCTTCCTCTCTCCACCTGCTCCATTAGGAGTTTAACTTGTTGAGTTTTTATGACTGGAATTCTAAACTCTATACCACATAATGTCTCACCAGTGCAATTTATAATTAATACTTAATGCTTTCGTTTTATAAAAGCCTCACTGGATACATCTGAGAGTTGTATTTCCATTTTTTACTGCTACATGCACCTAGGTGGTGCATAATAATTCTTAGACTGACTAATACCCCTAAGTCTTCCTGTTTAAACCAGTGGGCCTTCGGATGATTGCAGAAGTTCTGATTGAAGAAATTCTCATTGCTCCCTATGTTCATTACCTTGCATTTCAAACTAATTAAATCACTTACGTTGTCCCAATTCTTAGGCCTATCCATTTCTTCCCATGTGGTATTCTGATCATCTTCCATATTGTTAATGTCTGCTGCACTGCATTTCCTGGAAAAAAAATGATTAACACATTCCTGTTTTCTGTAGTCAAGATATTGCTGGTATTTTCCATAGCATTGGGTCTGATACTGATTCTTGAGGAATCAGCCAACAATTCATTTTTATTTTAGCACAAACTTTTGTATTTCCCACACTGTGATCTTGTGCTAATCCACCTTTTATTCCAAGTACGTAATAATTTTCCATGTGCATTGAGTCCAAGTAGATTAAGTGCTAAATTAATCTCTTCAGACAAGCTCAGTTACCAAAGTTCAGTCAGACACAATCCACTTGCTAATTCACAGGCCATTGTATCCCCTTTTTCATTCATCTCCATACATTTGAATATCATTCAAAAGTTGTACTTAAGCTTCATACACAACTAATGTGAGATTACTGGGTTTTATTGGGCCATTTCTAATCGCATGCTTAGACAGACCAAGTACAGTTTTTCTCTAGCTGTGCATTGTAGCTCTACCAAAAGCTAGAGTCACTGCTTCCAGATTCTTCCAGAATTTGTGTGCCATCCTCTCTTCTGGTGGTCCCCTGATGCTAGCCCACGAAGCCCAGTTGTCTCAGCAGGCCACGCTGAGCAGCAGGATTTCCCACAAAAGCAGCCCCAGCCCCACCAGGCTTTCGAAGGGTGAGCTGTGTGTGAGCAGGTCTAGCTGGTTCAGCAAGGGACCAGGATTTCCAAACAGGCTCAGACACCCTTATTGCTCTCAACTGAATCTCCTAGGAAACAGCAAATTGAAGCTGCATTATCTTTTCCCTGGAGCCTGCCCTACCTCCAGTCCTACAAGCGTGCACAAACAGGCAGCCACAAAAATACAGACCCCTGTGCACACTGTGCTGCCTGAAGAGATGCTGGGAGCACTGTGCAGGGTGACCCCGGCTAGGGATTCACCCTACAGATGTGGGGTTTGCCTCTGGAGGGGGTGATCTAGCCCTGTGCTGTCAGTACAGATGGGGAAAATAAATGTAGACAGAGCACAGAATAACTGATGAAACTGAGAGTGAAGCTCTGTAGGACGTAACACAGCTGTGTGCAAATAGTGTGCACTGAGTGGAGACTGCAGACTCCAAAGATTTCTTTCCATTTGCAGAGAAGTGAAACTCTGCTGAAGCTTTTACTTCACTGTTTAGCTAAAATCCATCTTTTCCAAAGCAGTTATTGAAAATATGGGAGTATTTATTAATGAATATGGCTTTTCAATTCAGGGATGACATCTTATCATGGATGATAGAATGAAATAAACATAAAAAAGCATTTTAATCATATTTTTTTAGATTATATCAAATCCAAAACATAATTTACATATACCATAAAAAAACAGATAGAATTTATATGATATTATAAACAGGCCATGCCATTTTTTAATCTTCATTTTAAAAACACTTGCCTTACTGATAAACACCAATGCAATCATCATGGACACAGATCTTTACTCCCTGCCCCTGAATAACACAGGGCCAAAAGAGAATTCTCCCACTCTTCGACTTTCTGTGTGTTCACCCACAATTTTTTAATTTGTTTTAATTGCACCTCTGCTGATTAGGTGGCCCTTAATTCAAACACTTCTGGTGCTGAACTCACTTGGTTCCAGAGTGAGGCACATCCATCCCTGAGCCAGGTGAACACTGACGAACTGGGGCAAGAAGGGAGTTCATTAAAATGGAGGACACATGCTAGGAGCTGTAAAAACCATCCATAATACATAGTCCCTGCCAGAAAATCTTAAAGGCTAAAGCCTTCTTGCTGCAAACGGCTGGCACTTACATAGCCTCACTGTCAGAGCATGTCTCTACCCATTCAAGGATCTAGCCCAGCCCATAAAATTATCCATGTGTATAACTGCTGATGGGTTTAGAACAGCAGAGGCAAACGACTTATAAATGGATCTCACAGATGGCAAAACTGTTCAAAGAAGATGCCTCTTCTCCACTGGTGTGACTCTGAGGCACATAACTGCTGAAGCCTGAGAGAGGGCATTAGAGCCTTGCAGCCTGAACATGGAGAACTGAGCGCTGTGGCACTTCTGACAGCACACAGCACCACCAGCCAGAGTTTGTGCAGTAGGTACAGTCTCCCAAACTGAAAAAAATACAGAATTTGGAGGTTTTCCAGGTTAGAGTAGTGGCCTTTACGGTATTGTTCTCCATCTTTTGAATTTATTTTCAGAAGCTGAACATGACTTCCAGAGTGAGTTCTGCTTAAGAAAGGGCATTATGGGATCCTCCAAAACAAGCAATAAATATTGTTCAGAAAGTGAGAACAGTATATACAGAGAAAATACATATACATATATAGTATTCCCTATTAGAGAATAAGAAATTACTGTTCTTAGTTTTGCAACAGTTTACCACAGCCATTTTCCTGAAAATACGGTTACCACAAAGAAAAACAACATGAGGATGCACAGAGATTTACAAATGCTTTTGTATCTGATTAGATTTACTACAAATTCCCCAAGGCTCCTCTGTGCTTTCTGGTCTCTTTAGTTTCAAAGATAAACCAATTGAATTGATAATTGAACAATCCACATGATTTTCTTTTCAGAAGTAGTAACATCACACATAGCAAACTGAGGCTTCATGACATTTTAAAATTATTAATAAATAAAATAAGATTTAGAAAACAGAGAAAGCTATGTCCATGAACTCCTCTTCATTACCATAAACCTTTATGTTAAAAAATAAAAAATAAATTGCAGTGTGCAAGACTGGAAATATTTCTGCACTTTCAGTTCAAGTCACAAAATATGTATTTCCTCATTTATCCTCACTATCTTAACAAACAAAATCTCAGTAATATGGGGAGAGCATTCATGCATGAGCTGTGCAAACATAGCACAAAATAGCAAGATCTGCAATGTTCCAGGCAAGTATTTTGTCAGCTTCTTCAGTCTGCATGTTGTTTAGAGTGTTAGGTGTTTAGATTCTGTGATAATAGGCTCTACATTGAAAAAAACCCCAACCCAAAAACACTAGCTAGCTAGCTTGCTGGGAGATAGATAAGGCTTCTGTTTATTTAGGCTTTCAAATACTTTTTTACTTTTCAGGCCTTTGCTAAACGTTCAGCTAAGAGCAGAATTTATCAGCCTTCCCTACTTCCAGTATGTGCTATGTTTTAGATTTCTTATTTTGATAACTAGTAGGTATCTTAAAGAGAGGTCATATCCTTAGAGCCTGGCACAAGGGTCAAGAGTTAAAGTACTGAATATGACTTCTGGAATATTTTTGGCTGGCTATGTAAGGGAAGAAACTGCATTTTTTTAGTCTGGAAATTCTTTTTCTGCAAATGTTGACAGTAACCAAGTATCCATAGGAGAAAGATTAAAAATAACCAGAGACCTCATACATGTCTAAATAAGCCCAAATATGATTTTATTCCTAGACTGAATTTTAATCACTGATTATTAAGCAGTAATCTAACCTAGAGTAAATATGCTATAAGTAGAAGACTCTCTCGTAGAGATTATAGAAATGAAAGAGGCTGTTATAAATAGGTGCTGTTTCACGTCAGCACTTTTGGACTGTATCTTCATTGAAAAATAGTGGGTATTTCTGTCAACAGGATATCTTCTAACTAGAGTAGCCACCCTGCTCTCAAATCTAACAGGCAAGATGAGTCTCTTGTATCTTTGCAGTATTTTTACCGAAAGACAGCCGAATGAGGCCACCCCTTGGCTGTGGTACGCTTCATGATAAAGATTTCAGTGATTATTGTGCTTGACTTAAATTTTACAGGAACATAACCAAGACATGGCAAGTTGTGCCTTGCTTAAGGCGGCCATTAGGGTGGCATATATAGTAACCATGATGTCCTAAGGGCACAAGCAAAGCAATTTTTGTATGGAGGCAATATCTTTTATTACCAACGGATACACTTTTTAAAAAAGCACACAACCAAACAGATAGACTTACGAGCCTGAAGTGACCTGAAGAAAGACTATTGTGCCTGGAAAGCTGTCTGTTTTGTTGGTCTGATAAAAGATATTGTCTCTTCCTAAAAGCTTCGCGTTAGCTATAAATAGTCCTGTGATTTCAGGAATCTTCCCCATATTTCCAATGCAGGCATGGCTACAGCAGGGTACCGGGTTTCACTTGTGCTAAACGTGTTGCCTTATCTTTCCTCTAATGCTATGCAGGGCATCTTGCTGCTAGGCTAGGCAAGATGTTTTTGTATCTCTTCTGGAAATTATTCATATCCAATACCACAGATCTAACATCCTTCTTCTGATATAAGCTTTTGCTAAGCAATATCCCCACACTTCCCAAAATTACATGTGCCTGTATCTTTATGTATTCTTTGATCATGTTGAAAGGATGAATCCATTGTGCTTGTTTATTAGCCCCAACAACTGCGTTCCATACATGGGGGGAAACATCCCCTTCAGCATGTTAATTACAAATTCACACTAGGGGTTCCTTTGTGTTCTGAGAGAATACAGTTCTTTGATTACACAAGACCTAAGTGGCATTTCAGAATATCAGCATTAATAACTCATTCCTACAGATCCACCAGGTAGAATTAAAATTAGGAAGAAGGGTTATAACTTGTCAAACTAGGTTTCTAATTAATGGAGTTACTTGTGTTATAACTACTCATTCCTTCACAGTCTGCACTGTTTTCCTAAATGTGGCATGTTCTGGTGCCACATGATGAAAATCTGTGGTTTTGAAAATCTCCTGTTATGAATTTACAGGTGAACATAAGACAATCTATTAAAAATGTTCAAAACCTGTTAGGATGTGCACAAAATGCTGGGTTTACTACATAAATATTTTGAGTATATTTTGTACAGTGTTCATAACCATGCATGATTTCAGGTTCTTCTGCAGGTATAATGTAAAAGGAATAGCATTGTTGTTTAGAATGAAGAATCAATTCCATAAAAGCAATTTTTTTTCCTTTGTAATTCCAAATTTATGGGGACATTTATGTAATTTATGGGGACAGAATAGTAAGCTGAAACTTTCAAAGCTCCAGCAGCATGATTGCTTTTTGCTTGGAAACTATTCAAGAAAGGTCTCCTTTTCACTGTCTTTTACCCTATTTTAAGAGTGAAGGTGGTTAATATGATCTTTCCATGTGTGGGATTGATTCCGCCTGAATTAGGCATCTAAAATTTAGTTGTCTAAGTACAGTCTAACTCTCTTGTGCTTCCCTTAGAGTTAATGGAGAGCAGTAGACATCACCCGGCTGGTACTCAGTCTCAGACAGAAATCTAGCAAAGACAAGATGAATTATTCTTTGCAGATGCTTGTGTCTCTCTGTTTAGTATAAAAAGACCTTAGGGTGATGAGCTCAGGCTTTAACTTGCCACCTTCAATATGCATGGCAAACATTCCTTTACAAATCCACGTAATTACTGTCAAATCACTATTTACAACATGCCTCCCCTATGATACCTACAGGGCTTACAGACAATGGACAAGCTGTTAGCAAGCTCAGAGTTCTTGTGTAATAATTTGTTTATTTTGTTGTTATCTTATCCACGCCGCACACACACACACCACACACACCCCACCCACTGCCTTTCTCCCTGGTGGATGCTTTATACACATATGTGTATCTTGCCAATCCAAAGGCAAAATCCTGGGTGGCGCTGTTGAAGACGTCAGGGCCAGGATTTCTTGTCCTCCCTTAAATATCATAAAATGCACAGAACGGTTTAGTCCCAGTCCTTGATATAATGCATTAACCTCCATATATTATTTCTCATATCACAGTCCTCCATAAGATATTAAAAGACAAAAGCCTGCAAAGGACATATAAATAGACTGATGAAATAAAATATCTGTGACAGTAAGATCAGGTTGTTCTGCTCCTGGGGGGGGGGGGGGATCAACCAAAAAACCAAACAATCACAAAAACTCACAGACCAACACAACCAACACAAAAGCCATGCAATGTAAAATGATCCTTTCAATGAAAATTGAGGTTTTATGGTTCCTTATTAGAGACTCCCCTTACAACTAATTACATTAAACTTCTACGTTCTCTGCTTTTTCTCATCAGTAATCTCACAATCTCCAAATCTGTGAAAGTAAATGCTTAGTCAGTGTGTAAATTGAGGACAATTATCATTATGACCACACAGTAATATGAAAATAATTAGACCATTGCTAGCAGCAAAAATATAAATCAAATCAGTCTGTAATAGGAACATTAATAATTTGTTAAAGATACAATCTATTGCACATGAAGACTGGAAAGCAGCTGAGCAGAGCTGCTTTGCTGAAGACAGTGCTTGTTTTGAAATAAAGAGTACAAAATTCAGTGTATGTGCATCAGTGCTAATCTATGGATGATTGTGTTCAAGAGAATTTACAACCTATTCCAAATGCGTGAACTCATTGGAACTGGGAAATCAAATGGCTGAGTGGTATTTATTATGCTACCCTTATCTTTTGCCAATGTGGAGGGAAAGACTGGGACAGTTCACTTTGCCTCCAGGCATCCAGTAATGAGCCAACCGGTGGTGCATTAGGAAGTAGTGGGCAAGTGGCATTATCATCAGGTGCATTTTTAGTAGCAGAGTCAAGTAGCACTGGGAGCATTATAAGTAGTGCAGTCGAGTGCTAGAGCATTGGTTATTACAGCACGGAATGCACAATGTCAGGAAAGCTTTGTGAAATATAACAAGCAGAGTTAGGCCTGAAACATCCACTTTAAATATCGCCAAACTTTGAAGAGCAGCAGCTCTAAACTCAGACTTTCCCTTTGGCATCTAGGGATTGCACTAACAGGCAAAACCTGATTCTGAAATTCGAACTCTCTCAAATCCTAGAAAATCCTGGATACATTTCTGATGGCAAGTAGCACAGTCCAGACTCTTTCACATCACAGTAGACAGTTCAGTTGAACACCACAGCGAACTTTTCAGAAAGGAGCCATTTGGCATAATAAGCACAGTAGTCAGGGGGCCGAGGTAGCACCAAATGTGCAGTGTGATAATTATTAAACAATTGTAAGTGACAGGCAGTATTACTCAGGTCTTTCCAGAAAACCATACCTGAAAAGACTCTTGAGAACATCAGGGATGCAAGTAAACCTTTAGGCAAAGGGGTCTGTAGACTGTTGGAAGGCTCTGAATGGGGTGAGGATCTACTGTCCCACAGTAAATCTGTATGGATCAGGCAGTTAAGAGGTGTCCCAAAGGAAATGCATGATAGTGTTAAAGTCACAGCACAAGGACTGCCTCCTGGTCCATGTTTTCCTGCTGCCCTTGCCCAGATTCTTCCCTTCCCCACGTGTTCTCATCGTGGGACCGGCTACATATATATATGACCTGACATACCCAGCACATCTGCTCCAGCGTTTCACTGGGGGGTGGTAAATTTTGTGAATCAGGAGGTGGGGGAATAGCTGTGTCCAGTGCTAATCTATCTCGTTCTTTAGAGTGGTGATGAAAGATACTGGGGTGAAGGGATAAACACATGGTGAGGTAGCACAGAGCAGAGCCGGTCTGATCTGATACTTACAGGGTGGAGCAAAGCAAGGAACAAATCTGGTATCATGGACTTTGTGACAATACTGACACATTTGGAGCTGGTATACCTCACATGCTTGAACTCAGGGTATTTCTGCACTGTCAGTATATCAACAGAAGCAACAGGTAACCGATATGTAATCTGGACCGATATGTAAACTGTGGTCTTCTTCCAGCTCCAGACCAGCAGTGAAAGCACCATAATGCTGGAAACCATGGGCATGTTCTGAATGGGAGATGTGATGAAGTCTCAATATCTTTTGCAACCCTCATTTCTAAGCCCATACAAAACTGTAAACCTTCAGCGTGTTTCCAGTTCTGCAGCCCTAACCTATCTGGATTGAGTAGCAGTTTAAGGCCAGAGTGAAGGGTAGATGAAATGTCAGTATAAAGCTTAAGTCCTCCACAGGAAAGGTTGTGAAGGCTGTGAGAGTGCAGTGCCCTCTCTCTCAGCTGGTTACACCAGGAAGACCGAGCAGGAGTTTGATCTCTGATAAGTGTTTTTCTCCACATCCTCCGACAATAGCAGGTGTCTTGGACAGAGTGTAGCTTGTATCTGCATTAAAACCCTGCAAACAGGAATGAAGACTGAATGTGCATACAGACAGACCCAGGGCAAATAACTGAGACATTTTACTCCATTATTTATTAAGACTTTCCCCTGTGGTTGGTGACAGTAAAAAGCTTTGGTGCTGGAATTACTTAGGATAGGCAATGAAAATGTGGCTGGCATCTACAGTGAGCCACACAGGGAGATTTGTTTCATTTGATGCACAGATGCTAGCCACACTATCTGCTCACAGAGCATTGGAATATTTCCCTGCAGATCACCAAGAGGTGGCTCCCACATAAGAAAACCAAAGACAATGAGCAGCTAGGCACTGGAATCTTAGCCTTTTGAGTGGGAATTAGAGACTGAAATCTGAAAATGCTACTGAATTGGTGCAATTATGTTGAATCAAATGAGAAAAGCAGTTCATAACACATTAACAGAATTTACTATAATTGCTGAAGGAATATAAGAAATCCAAAGGATACTTTTCCCTAGTACAATAATATTTAAAATCCATGGAAAATAATCTCTTGTAAAGAAAAAGAAAACTTTCACTCTGGTTGCAGCTACTGTACTTCCCACTTACCTTAATGTTCAACTACTTTCAGCTAAAAAAAAAGAAGTAGAGAAAAATAAGTATGTCCTTGGAGATTGTCTTAGTATTAATGAAAACTTAGGTATTGCTGTGTTCTATGTTTTGAGCAAACACCTCTGTTACTCTCTGTACTGTCTTTTAAAGAAAATTCTTAAGAAGGGTATTCGTAAGAAAGTTTTAGCTGAGTATGCTGCCCTTCTGTTTTATTTGTGTATTGGCTTATATAAACACATTTGTTTTGGAAAGGGGATATCTGCAAGGCTGTTTTAGGGAAAGACAACTGCTTTTGCAGTGCCTGGACTGGTATTAAAATCCAGGCTGTCTGGATCTGTAACCAGTAACAAATTGAGCTCATCTGCCAACAAACATAGAAATAAATGCCAAGATAACTTATATTCTTCTCATATGGAACTATCAGTTATGGGGTACGTGTTATTTCTTCCTCAGGTATAGGCCAGAAGTGATAACGTACTGCAGCTCTTGTAAAAGTGGTACACAGCAGCAGTGTCTGTATAGATTCATGTCTGAGCTCGGTGAGTGCATGTCCTCATACATCTTACATCAATTTTTATGAGATATTGTTTCTCCTGGAAATTCTGGACGTTGTTGCTATTATTTAGTTATTTTCCACATTTGTGCTGCCTGTCTACCTGTTTCTGCTGACACCAATCAATTATGACTAGTTCTTTGCTATGCAAAATGGAGATCTTCCTCCTCTGAACTTTAAAGGATGTCACTTGAAACACTTTCTCCTTACAGTACCTTTATGGTATGCTCTGACTGATGAGTTTGGTGGTGGGCATCCTCATGGTGAAACAGAGCAAGTAACTGTTTGTCTTGCAGCAACATGCCCCCTCTGTGGGTCACTGACATAGCTCCCCTTTCTCTACATAGTTGCCTGTGTTTGAGAAACATGTAGGGATTTAATTTTTAGTAGTAGTAGTACTAAGATCAACATTGCCAAAAAAGTGCAAAAGTTATTGCTCTGGGGGAAATAACTGAAAGACGAATGGGTAGACAGACGATGAGCAGTCACAAAAGACGTGTTTTCTTGAGAAAGAAGGCTAAAAATATTCCAACTTGCAACCGTTAAATGAGGTATTTCTTTCTGAGTGATACATACAAAGCTGCATTTGGCTGGGCTTCTGCTGTCCCTCATGAGAATGTAGTGTCAATGTCCTGTTTGTTTTATAGTCTGGGATCCTTCACTAAGCTTTAGCCCACCAGGAACAGAGGGAGTGGAGAAGATACCACTCAAAGCAACAGCCAGAGGCCTGTCAGTGTTTTGGGAAGTCTAGCCCAGCAGAGGGAATTACACTCTGAATATTAGGCATGCAAATTAACCCTGCTCAGGGGGAAGTCCAGGAAGACTAGCATATAGTACTCTCCCAAATGTTTTCTGGTACTCACACCGCTAAAAATAATGTTGTGTTTTCAGCTTTGCAATGCACAGTTTGAAATGAAAGGGTTTCCTGTGAGATGGAAACTCTGTGTTTTGACCAGGGCTAGATAACGTGAGAACTTTATGCCCACCATAATGTGCTAGTGTAAGCAAACATCTCCTGTAACAGAACGTGTGTCCTCAGTGAAGATATGCACACTCCATTTGAGATTGCTCATGTGTTTTTAATATAAGTTTACCTAGGGTTTACTTTCTGTTTAGCAATATTTTCGAGATGTGTCTTTTAATTCCAGAAGACAATCATCAGATTTTATTTTATTACTTGTTACTACCTGTGTAGTAAAGAAAGAAACTGAAGAATGAATCTGGAGAAGGAGAGGAAAGAGCCAGGTATCTTTTGTATTTATTAATGGCAATGTGCAAATAATAGAGAATGTCTAAGTGTCTGTGTATATGGTTTTTATTTACATGATCCACAGATGGATGGTAAAAAAATTAACACAGATGGCCAAAACAAAAATGTCACTGCATTCTTGGAACATAAAACTATTCAGAAACTTCAATTAAATTTCAACATCTTGGTTAGGTGTAATTGCTTAGAGAGGAATTTCACATTACTGAAATAGGAATATTTACACTTACTTTAATAAATGTCTAATCCAAAACTCATTATAATCTGAGTCAGACTCTATTCATTAACTTCAGTGAGCTTTGGATCAGGCCATTTGATCACACAGATGAATAAACAGAGTTTGTTATTCCTTTTACAGTGCAGGGTATGTGAGTTTTTGCTGGGTCTTCCACTGTAAATGCCCTTTTGTGAAACCTCAAGATGTAAATTCAGGGACTGGCATCTTCAGTGCTTTGTTTGATCTCCAATGCCACGCCATGATTTAAGAAGAGGCAGTTTCTGAAGTGCACTTGCAGCTGACTCAGACAAGCCTTTATAGTATTGATTGCAGGGAATGTTTGCTTTATGTACTGTTCAGTACGGTAATCCTAGATATATTGAAAGTGGGATCAGGGATCAGCATAAAATGATGTGACATTGTTTAGAAAAAGGATATTCCCCTACCAGATCTTTGTAATTACAATGCAGGGAAGTTTGATGATGCCATTACTGCATTAATTCACTCTCTATAAAAGTTAAAGTTCCAAGCAGTAACAGGATCATCGTTTGTAACAGGAAAAACTTACATTCAGATTGTAAGAGGATTCTTTAGTAAAGATCACCAAGACTTTTCATTGATTTGTTTAGACAGATGTCTTGAATAGTTCAGAACTGTTCCACTGTTCATGCATAATGAGGTCCATAGTATTAATTATGTATGTAATTTCATTAGAAGAGATATTCTCTTACAGCCATATGCAGCATGTTACATTTACTCACACTATGAAAGATGCCACTTCTAAATCTATCAACACTTGTCACTACCACAGCTGAATGCTGCACCATGAGAACCTCAACCTCCAGCATAAATCTGCCCTCTTTCCATCAAAGTCAAGACTCTTCTATACTGGCAATACTTTCAATGCACCTATTTGTACTCAAGTTGCTATACATCGTATAAATTAACAGCTGTCAAAATACATCAGGTTTCTTTTATTTTTCCTCCAGAATTATGTTTAGAGCAAGGGCTCTGGGTTAAAAGCAGAAGAACTCAGTCAGAAAAGCAGAATTGTCAGGAGGCAGGGGATCAACAATATGTTTATATAAAACCAGTACCTGCTCTCCCCATCAGAATCGGAACAGAAACCTCCCAGCACCTTTACCCAGCATGTGCAGCCAGGTGCCTACACAACCGACTGGTACCCAGTCCATGAATGGGGCAGACTGGCTGTAGCTTCCCAAGATGCACGTCCCTTTGTTGTGAGCCTGCCAGCAGAGGCAGCAGTAATAGATAGCATTTCTCTGTTAGAGCTATTAAGTAAGCTAATATGGTTGGAGAACGTACAGTAGATGTGTATAACATTTACAGAGTTGGTTTTAGTATAAGATTATTCAACTGTTCTAGGATTTATACTGTTGAACTACAAATATTCCCCACTGTGGACAGAGTTGTGTCAATATACGAATTCATTTGGGAGATTTAAAAATCATTAGTGAAGGTTTGCAATTGATATACCCTCAGGAATCACTGTATTTTACCACTGTGATTTACAGCTTGAGGTGCTTTTGCATGGGATAATCCAAATGCTGTTTAAAGCTCAATCACTTGAAATTAACTAACCTGTTAATTCCTGACTGATCTATGCCTAACCCCTTCACACTGCCCAGGATGGCTTGTCTTCAGGATGAAGAGATACAGGCTGAAATCCTATACTCATAGAAACAAAATACTAGTGTGGTTGTTAAAAAAAAAAAGCAGAAGACAAAAAAAGCAGCCTTAATCACAATGCAGTAAGTTGTGCTGTGAAACCATGGACTTACACAGAGTAAAATGCAACTCCTTTTTAGTGAATTTGAAATCCTTATAAACAAATTTAGGTGTACAAGCGAGCAAATGTGTATTTTCTGAGTTTAATTTTACTGAAATGATTGATTGTGATATAGTCTGACGTTCTTTTCTTTCTGCTTTCTCTCAGTCACTTTTTAACCCTCAGACTTCCTGTCTTTCTGTGAGTTTGATTTTACTGTGCAAATTCCAAAAACTGTTTAAAACCCAGGTTAAGATCACATGCATTTTGATTAAGTAGATCTATCTTTTTAAAGGTTCAGCATTCGGGAGAGAGTGCAAACCAAGTGCAACAGGATACAAATAGCCTTTTGTGATGGGGGCCTTTGCTCTGCCAGAAGCTCTGGGCTGCAGTCCTGCTGCCATACCGATGGAAGGTTTGGGGTGGTTTTCAGCTCCTGATGTCATTCATTCTGTCTAAACATTGCTGTGCTCTTCCTGCCAGGGGTGGCCTGATGAGCTCCTGGCATGTTGCCATAAATGTCCGTGATACAGTATGAAAAAATTTAATACATACTCTACATGAAAGAGCCAGAGCATAAATAAAAAGACACCAAAAACCTGAAGAAAGTCTTCAATCCAAAACCAGCCTCTCCCATGTGTGTACACTAACCCCTGGGCCATACCACAATGATCTTTTTTGTGTTTGCTGGCCCATGGGATCTTGTCATCTTCAGCTGCCCAAGTAACACAGCCCCAAGACTAAACTCACTTCAGAGTATCTCATACCCTGGGAATGAGAGGTTTGTGTAGGGTGTAGATGCACATGTGACAGCCTCAGCCCTTGTGCTCCAGTCACCCCAATATTTGATAGTTGTGGCGATGCTGCAATTGTGCTGGCAGCTGCACTGCAGATGCACACAAGCTCTGAGCTTATCTTTTCCCTGAGTCTCTGAGGAAGAAGAGGAAAAGGTTGGGTTTCAGGATTCTGTCTTGCTGTCTGTGCCTGAATGACCTAACCGACCTGCGATATCAAAAGCCTTCAGGATCAGAAAACACAGGATGAAATCCTATACTGACAGGAACTAAGCAGCAGTGTGTGTGATACCCCATCACTTGTTTTGGGAAAGTCAGACACGCACATCCCAGGCTGTTCAATCTGGTAGTAAGTTCCAAACACACACACACCACACACACACCCCCGAAGACAATCAGTTTATCAGTGCTTCAATCACCCTCCCAATTTGCTATGCACAGACTCTCTCAGAGCTGCTGTCTGACAGCCCTTTCACGGTGCTTTGTGAGCTTCCACCAGGGACACCACGACTGTTAGAGGAGACCAGAGGTTTGCCTCCATCCTTCCCTTCTCCCAGAGTACCTCCTGTACTGTCATAAGGCAACACAAAGGTGTCTAGAACTAATCTCCAGTATCTGAGGAGGTACAGCAGATTCCTTGCATCCAAGAGATGCTCCAGAGGTGACCCACAGCCCCAGTCACAGAACAGCAATCCCCTCATACATCGTAGACACTGGCCTTTCATATCAGCTCGCTTGCCCAAGTTCCTTTCCACACCTTGAATTTTTTTGTTTAAATGGGTAATCAAACAAGCGCGTTTGCCAGCCCTTCCTCTCATCAGACGCATGCTGCTTTGGAAAATGGATTTTATTTACAAGCAACAGCCTCGCTTTCTGGGATCCCCCATGTTAATCTATTGGCAGCGTATCACCAAAGTGTACTTAAAATTAGACTCTGCTATAAAATGCCACGTGCTGCCTGAGCACTGCCAGCACACTGACCGCTGCCCCGAACACAAACAAAGCCAATCTGTGCCCCAGCACGATTGCAGAACGGGCACCCCAGCACCCAGCACTGTGTGACTGGTGTCGCTTTGCTGCAGTCCCATTGCGTGCCAGAAAAGGTACGACTTATGCGCGACGGCTTGGGGGGTGGGGGGTGGCGTGGGGGGGGTGCGGCTGTGCCCCACCTTTCTTACTCGGAGATTTACCAACTCCTACGATATCTGTAAACCAACTACAAAAGGAGCTGCAGCCTGCAAGCCGGCCGGTGGCCGCACACCGCCAGTCGCAGGCACACGCCAACAGCGCACCGTCGGGCAGCGCCGCCAGCCCGCGCTGGCACCTCCGTCCCTGCACCGACCACCACCACTTAAAGAGCCCTTTATTTCTCTTCTACACCAAGGCCTCCACCTCGGTTTGCCACCGGGAGCCAAGCATACAGCTCCCTGCCGGAGGGTTCTTCTTGCCTCTGTCGCGATACCTCACTGCCCCCCACGCCCCCACCCCACCCCCCGCGCCTATCCCCGCGCTCGTGCGCGGCGGCTGCAGCGGCCCCGGCCCGGCCGCGGCCCCGCTGGTACCAAGCGCGGGCGCTAAGCGCCACCTAGCGGCTGCCGCCACACCCGCCGCCGCTCGCCGCGAGGGCTCGCGCTGTAAATTAAAATCTCCTCTCTCATGAACACCGACTTGTTAAACTCTGACTTCCTTTTTAAAAGGCAGAAAATTAAAACGTATACCTCCGCCTCAAAAACGCGGTAATTAAACATAACCTACAGGAGCTAGCTTAGCGATGCCAGTTCTTCAGACTGGCGGGCTAAGCAAATACGGTTTGTTGTTAACTAATTACGTTGTCTTAATTTGCCGATTTAAAAACCTTAAACGCCCTGAACAAACAAAGTCATTATCTCGGATTTCTTCACCGTACCTTCTGCCTCTTGCCATCTGATGCCCGGCGCTGCGGGTTGCGTTTGCACCGAGCATCACCTGGGGATGTCCGCGAGCGGCCGGCAGCCTTTGCACCAGACCACGACTTGGTTTGCAAATCCCCTCCCTGGCAAACCAAGGACGCTCATGCAATCCCCACTAATGATACCTAACGGTGACATTAAAAGGCTTGAACTTGTCTCCCTGTATTACCTTTCCAATACGCATCTTAATTAACCAGGGAGAAAGCGTTGCTCAGACAGTGTCTCCTATTGAACGGAGCCGAGCTAATTTCCCCCTTCACTCTAAGCAAGCTGGCGGGCGAGGCATCTTCTTTTAAAGGAAGACACTTCACATCTTTCTCAGTGACACTGTGGCCAATGCAAAACTTTCATCTAACTTTCTCCTCTCAAAAATGTAAAGTAAGAAAACAAAATTTATGCATCATTTAAAGATGCCCCAGGATAGCTTTGAATTATGCAATCCACAGTTATGTGACCTGCTGCTTAAGGGATTCTTTGGCTCTTCCCTGACACTGATCAATCCCCTCTTGGTTTTATTTAAAAGACCCAGTCACTGAAGCATTCAGACCACATTATTCACATCATTCATTCGCATGCCTGGAAAACAACGCAAATAAACACATAAGGAAGAATGAAATATATGCTAACTTGCTACACTTTTCACAGGTTAGCCCCTTTGATTAGAAATCATTCTTGGAGGAAATAAAGGGAGGATTAAAACCAACTTTCAGTCTATTTTAAGCCAGGTTCAGGTCATTGCCTTTGTCACTCAAAGGGTCAGTTCCTTTAGGTGCAATCAAATCGCATCAGTTGAGGCTGTTGTGCAAAAAGGCTTGTTGCTCTGTGAAAGATTTCCCCTTGGCCCGTGTTTTAGCAGTCCACAAGCTGTTTTAAATTACACCAGCTTCTACTATCACAGGGTGCCCAGAAAAGAGATCCAGCACCAGTTTAAAAGGGCGCATCAGCCACCATGCCATTTCCTTGGTCATATCTCTGTTCACCAGCAAGGCCAGCAGCAGGACTGGGGAGTGGTGTGGAGTGCCCACCCCATTTCTGTGAGATAAAGCCATGCCCAGCCCTCCAGGGGCTAATTATCTGGGTGTGATTTAAAGTGATCGCCAGAGAATCTGCTCCCAACAATGCTGACAGGTCAGGCAATTTTCAAATGATCACAGCTGGGATGTTTGTACAGGAAGATTTCAGAGCCATATTAAATTACCTGCCGTGAAAATCCTGGTGCTGAATACAAACATACGTTATTGATTTTGGAGGACTCCAAACTCAGAATCCACAGCCTGCCCTCAGTTAGCCACCTCCCCTGGGACCAGGTATGGAAAATGATGCTGTCAGCCTGCCGCCCACCCTTCCCAGAGCAGCTTTAGCCCTTCAGCTCTCTCCTTTCCCAGCAGCAATCTGACTTTTTCCTAGCACAGCCTGCAAGGTTATTTACCACTGTTGGAAAGACAGCAGGGAGCAAATCCTAAGAGGGGGACTATGTCCTAAAATCCAGACATAGCTCCCCAGCCAGCAAATTTTGACCACCCTGAAGAGACAAATGCCCTCTCACAAACAACCAAGGCAAATATATAGCAACGTAGCCTAGAGGATGCTGTCCTGGACCGGTACATTGTAGACCTGGATTGCAGCCTTGTTTTGCCTCTGGCTTACTTTGTATGCATTTTCTCCACACAGCACTCAATTTTACAGTAGCTCCTAGCTCAGGCACTTAAGCATTTGAACTGCCAAATGAGGTTTTGAAAGGTGTGTTCACATTTGCATATATTTTCCAAGAACATGTCTTTATTTATACCTCTCTCTAGTAGTAAATTTTAATCCTGCTAACAGCAGGAATAAATGTAGTGGGCAGAATAAAGCAGACTCTTGGAACTTAACTTATTTTTCTTATTCTCTTCAAACAATGTATAGCCTTTCAAGCTTGCCTTTAAAGGACAAAAAATCTCAACATTGAAAATAAGCTGCTTTTTTTTTTTTTTTTTTTGCTAAGCCACAGACAAACTTATGTGCCTCTGTAGAAAGGGAAAAGGAGATCGAAACAGCCTTAAGACAACCAAAGTATCTTTTATTTCCTATACTATTTAATGGTGGTTGCTATTACTTTCAGAAACTAGTATTTTGCAGGTAATAAAAGAGTGAAAATCAATCAAAACAACAGAGCACACCTCCCAGAGGACAAAAAATCCTCAATATATAACTGACTGCCAGAAAGCAAGCGTTAAAATAACCTGCATCAGGTAGAAGTGCTGCAATAAGAAATGGAGACAAAACACAGAACTATAAAAGAGACAGCTCGCATTTTAATTGAAGAATTGAGCAGCGGCTGCTGACAAGTCCATGTGCTCTGTTTCCACAGGCGCTTCCAAAAGGCTGAGCTGCAATGCATAACACCCAGCCCAGGCTGCAATGTTCCTGGGAGGGTTCAGGGGCACAAACTGCTTTGATTACTGTTAGTTAGGCATCAGCAATCCACTGAAAGGGAGGATCAGACTTTCCCCACTGGGCACGCTTGGAAAGCTGACACAGAAATCTTACTGGAAAAGGTGTAGAAAGGAAAAATGAGCAGGAGGTTTTACAAAATCTTAGTGAGAAATTACTGATGTTGCTCCTCAAAGAGAATGAGGCTGTAGTTAAGGCCTCAAATACTAACACCATTAAAGTCAGTGCAAGTTTTAGAGATACCTGAATAGCAGAGGGGTTTTTTCCCCACTTCAGTTTTCTTCCCAGAGCCAATTAATACAAGAAGAAATTGACTGATTCACCTATTGTTCAGGTCTCTCTTGCCTTGTCATATCTAAAGCTTGCTCCTAAGGTCTGCAGAGCCATACAGCATCTATCACACTTCTGAGCACTCCATAAATAAATAGTATGAACTGTAATGAGAATACTAATGAAATGTGTAGCTTTGTGATTGAAAACTCTCTCCTCTCAAGCTGTATTTTTAAAGGAAAATTAAAAGGATGAATTGTAGCACCTGATGTCATAAAGCCTCCCGAGTTAATGTATTGGTTGCCATGCCACAGTATTACCGAAACACTGATATTTTCTATGCGGTACAGTCTTGTAATTTGAGAGGTATTCCGCTGCCAATCAGAGGTCCAACAGCTGCCACTGGCTAGGCAAAATTGCACTCAAACAAAAAAGATGTGCAAAGGAAAAATGTAGCAGGCAGAGATATTTTCAACGTGCTTCACAATAGCATGGAGGGGATGCAGCAGGGCACACACTGCCGGCAGAGAGGGGGAAGGCAAAGGGCTAAAAGAGCTACTGAGCCCAAACACTACCTTCAAATTGGAAATGTGAATTGCCGTGTAGCATGCCCGGTAAATGAGGCTCAGAGGATTAAAATATCACATCCAAGGCTCTGCAAAGAACTGTGATGGGTGGAATTAACAACAGTGCTTCTGACTCCTCTCGGTGCCCTGCTGCATCACTGCCTCGTGTAGCAAAGAAACGGGTTAAAAGAAAACCATAGAAGCCAGCGACTTCAGCAGATGTCTGACCTACTGCAGAGACTACTGTGGAGATCTGCCATGGGAAACTGTACCAGGGCTCAGATGAGGCTAATTGCTCCACAAGGGACAGAAAGCAGGAAATACATACACATATTTTTTTTGAAAAAAAAAAAAAAAGGGGGGGCGGAAGAAAAAATAGAAAAAGAAGAAAGAATTTTTACTTTCTCATATTCTAAATTTGGACAGACCCAAGGGCCAGAGTTTCCCTGGGAAGAAGGAAAGGGAGTCTGCAGAAAGCCCTTTTGCCTTGCGTTTGTTTGAACTCCGATTTCAAGAAGCTTTTTGCCTCTCTTTGAATTCAGGCTGCATTAATAAGCACTTTGACTAACATTTAGGCAGGCAGCCAGTAGGGATACCAATATATTTAATGTCCCTTGTTTCTTATGTATTTTTCACTTTTTAGACATAAATCTATGAAACTAGGTGTGTAAGTATTTTCTGTGGTTAGGCCTGTAAGCTGTGACAATGCTGCGGCTTTGTCTTATATCATAGTGGAGAAAACTTTTGGGGCTGGGACATCCTTGCTATACATTGCTAAGCTTCTCAGCACAGCAGATCTTGTATCCCACCGGTACCACTGTATTGCTGGGGCAGCTTTCTGTATACATGTTGACAGGTGCTGCTCTTGCCTTTCACCCTGTTGAGTCATAACCACATAAGAGCTACTCAGCTCTAAAGCAGCTGGATGCTGATGGTAACCCATGTTTTCACAAAGTGTTTTTTGGAACACAGGTTTAAATTATGAGTTTAATAACATATTATGGCACAGAACTTATGTTAGTTAAACAATGCAGTAGAGGGACTAAATGTATACCTTTCAATCAGCCCTACATCAGCAAAAAGCATTTTATATTCAAGTTTTAAACAACCTGCAGAAATTAACAGGGGATTCTATTAGACTTGGTCAGGAAAAGCTTTTGCACTTGATAAAATGGTAGCAAAACCAAACTAAACTGATTTTATTATTGTTACAGTTCTTCTAAAACACGTTTTTTAACCCCTTTTGATGCCAAAATTGAAAAAACAAAAACCAAAAACACTTTTATTTTCATGAAAACATGAAAAAATCCATTGCCACACTTTCCTGTGGAAATTTTCCCTTTGATAGAAAGGCACCTTTTCGTTCAATAGATGTTGTGAATGCCTCAACACATTACTTCTCTGATAAATTAATCTCTATAAATAAGTAACACTTCCATAAGGCTGTTAATATAATAATTAAAATGTCTTAAATTTAAAACTTAAATATTTTTTCTTCTATTATAAATTGTTCCCACATGGACTTTTCTTTCTCTAATGCAATCTACTTATTGTTTTAAAAGATTTAACAATAAAGAGGGTGGATGAGATAAAGCCGCTTTTTCTATCATTGTTTTTCATTATTTCCCTTTAAGATTGAATAAGTGTGTTCCTTCCACACCAGTGCAAAGATCTCCCATCACCAGGCTCCTGATAGTCTCCATTGAGATCCACTCTGTCAGTTTCATGGTTTCAACCCTAATTTCGTGGTTGATTCATTGCTGAGAATCCCTCCATTCATTAAAACTTCTAGGTCTGTGACAGCAGGAAGCAAAGAAATGGCAATGAAGTTATCAATAAAATAATCAGAAATAAATCTGTAGTTAACACAATTAGAATATTATCCTGCAAACACATGTGTAAATCTGAAAAGGACATTTCTCATAAACATAATGTGAAGGGAACTAAGTAAGGAACTATTTAAATATCCAAGTGCTTTACTGAAACTATATCTGTATGAGATTATATCTGTGCAAAATTACTCACAGGTGTAAATTTTATTCAGGTTGAACTTCATATTATTCTTGATCATGTCTCATTTTTTCTTCCATTTAGAGATCTCTTTTTGAGACTCATTTCAATGATCAATCTTTTTATTATAAAAATAAAGTATTTGCTGTAACGTTAATTAATTTTTCTCTGCTGTAATTATTAGAATTGAGCAAATAATTCACAATGAATAATTCATCTGCTAAATATAACCTCATTTTCTACTTGCTGAATATCTGCTAGCAAATCTTCTTTCTAGTTTATTTGTTAATCAAAATTATCTGACCACTTCTGGTGAATATTTTTAACTATGGATTGAGCCTGAACAGTTCTCTTTGAGCCTCTGATATATACAGTGCTTGCTGTGTGATCTGTGTTGGTACATTGTAATTGGTCTGGTAAAGCATGTGACTTTATTTAATTTTCCCAGTTTAGGGAGTGTTTGTATACTCCGGGCATGAGCACATCTGTATGTGAATTTCAGTATTGTTTTTAAAACTTCAGAATTTGTTTTCATGTCAGTAGAACTCAATTGGTCAAATGTATTTGAGGGGAAAACCCATTAAAGGAAATGTGAATATGTGAATCTATCAAATGTTGAGCCACTATTTTCAACAATTTACTTACAGCTTGCACTCAGTTTTAAGCAACTATTACATTATTGAAGGAAGAACTCACTACTGTCAATGTCTGCAGCCATATTTTATGACCTTTCTAGTTAAAACGCAAAGTGTTTCCATGTCATGGTGGATATTAGAGAATACTTAGTGTGTCTGAGGAGTCCTTGCTTGTCACAATAAAAGACATTTTGCAGGTGATGGATAGTACAACTTTGAAGATTTTTCTGCATAAAATGGAGGAACTGGATAAAATTTTGTGAGATAAGCACATAGAGATTTTAAAAGGTGACTTCTAAATAAAGCAACCTATATTTGACAGAAAGCCAGTGAGATGTGAAGTCCTGTACATTTAGATACCTTTAAAATCTTCATTCATATTCTTCAGTTAGAGTTTCAAGGTGAAACTTTTTTACCTGGATGATGAGGAGTCTTCACAGTAGTGGAGGCCCATCTCTCACATACCTGTAGGGTATGCAGAGAATATGACCTCTCCAACAAATGCACCACCCTCCACCATACCCTGCTGGCCAGAGTAGCTGGTTGATATTTGAGGAGACAGAATAATTGTTTCTCCTCTTTGCATCTTTTCCTCCTTTGACATATTTTGCTGTTTTTTCTCTTCTGGAAAGACACATTGAAGGTGTACTGTCTGTGCCCACAGAATGCAGAGACACCATGTGAAATAATCCAAAGGCCCTTTTCTTCATTGTTGAGCAACAGGGCAGGATCAGATCCTTACGAAATTAATTCAAGAAAATGTTAACCAAGCAGAGCTATAAGCTGTGCACAAGAAAATGCAGAAGACATTGGGCTAATGGACAATGTGTAGTAGAGTTCTGCCTACTTGATTCCACAAGAAAAAACGTTGTTATGCTTGTTAACTAGATTAATGAGTTTTCCTTGATTGACATAGGGTTCTGGTAAAGCAAGAATTAAAAAGGAAGTTGAAATTAATACTACCGTTTCTTTAATGCAATTGAAACAATTGCCTTCTCATTCTCCCAATAACCTTTGAATATTAGCTTTAATGAAGTAAGATTCCAAAATTTTAAATAGTGTTGTATTACATTCTCAGTTTAATAAAATAGCTTGGCATATAACTCTGTGGAAACAAGGGAGAGAATCTAACACCAGCAGGGCTTCTTGTTCATTAAAGAATTGACTTTTTAAACTCTAGAGCAGATAAATTTGGGGTTTCTCAGCAATAAAGCAAAATGTTACATTTTGTGCTTCAAGATTATTATTTCTCTATAAACCTAAATCACATAATAGGACATTTTACACAGCTGACTGTTTATTGCCTTTTCTGTTTGCTTCTGTTTCTCTTCATTTATCCTTTTTGCGTTGCCTTAGAGTTTCTCAGAATCTATGCCCTGTAAAACAAACCCTTCCATTGCCTTGCCAGCCTGCTATATCCTGACCTGGCAAAAATAAAGGAGGCAAAATTCATGAAGATAAGACACTTATACAAAGAAACTTTAAGAACAATGGCTAAGTTGTGCCAGGTAAACATCTTACATAAGCACCCTGCCATTTTTATGTCATAAATCAAGCTTAATTAAAACGGGTGTAGTACATCAGTCCAAACCTGGACAACTTGGTACTGATACCTACATCCGAGCTGAGAGTAAATGTTTCCTTTACAGTGCATAATCCATGTCAACTCATGTTAGATACTGAAACACCAGAAGTCTTCCAGAAATGCTTATTGTTGTATATTTTCTGTTAAGGTAGTCTCTATGACTAGCGGAAAGGTAGGCATCTACATGGCAGCTGTCTAAAATAAGGTGTAATAAAACAAAGTCCAGGCAGGTAAGTGGTTTGTAGTGCTTTTCCAGTTTGTAGTCCTATATTCATGTGAATGTAGCCCCATTCACATTCTCATGTATGAATTAACCGTCAAATTCTTTTTCTCCTCAGGTTAAATGGATAGGAACCACTGGTATTTCTGCCATCCTTTGAAGCGTGATATATGCCAAGCTATAGCTGTCCTGATGTCCCTAAAAAAGCAAACACTGGGAAAGACCTGTGGAATATTATATGTATAAACTGAATCTTTAATTAATATAAGGGTGTTGGGAGGTATTTTTGGATAGTAGGTATAAGGATGTGTGAAGTAGGTGGTGTCTGGACCTGGCTACAATAGCATAATTTCATTATTCGATATGACTGCTTGTGAGTGGATTCAGTGACCCATATAGTCTTTTTCAGTCCTCTGGGTGTTGAACATGTGTTCTCCTACAAATATTTTGCAATCAGTTATTTATTGCAAGGCAATTGTTCAGGAGTTTGTTATCTGTTGTCTTTAAAATCCTTTCCTTATGTTATATAAATTCACGGTATGCATACTCAGCATTTGCTTGATGTGCCTTTAAAAGAAAGTCTGGAATAACACTTACAGGAGCACCCAGAATGGAAAATCCCTGTCAAACTGTCAAAATTTTGGAGACTTTTCCTTTGACATGAACTTAGAACTTCTCCTTCTATTTTTTCTTTGGTTTTTAGTGCTTTACATCTTCAAAGTGTTTATAAGCATTTTCTGATCACATTTATTATTTCTATTTATGAAATACAACTTTCTCGAAGACTAACAAGACTGAAACTGGAATATTTTTAATTCACACATAGTTATTCACTTATACAGAAAACCTCCTCAAGCTGCATACACCCATAATTTCCTTGTACAGCCTCTCCTTCACTCCATTAGTAACTAAAAAAAATCCTAACTATCAAGTTTAATCTAACAGCTCTGAATTAGCACTGGTAAACATTGCTTTGATGTCCGTTTTCATAAAAAAAAAAAAAATTAATGAGGCAACTGAAACTAAAGCAAGATAACATTTCATCAGCTTAAAAACACATCAGCCCCATGACAACTACATAGTGCATAGTGGTATCACCCCTCATGAAGGTACTTGTAGCTGAAGGGCAGAAGGCTGTTTTCTACTTCTCCTCTACCCTGCGTGCATCAGAACTTGGACTCAGAGTCTCCCTTACCAGCAAAAAGTACTCTTCCCATTACACATTCCAATATTTCTAGGAATGAGTTCTCTTTTCAAAGACCCTGTAGCCAGCAGAAGTGGTTAAACTGTTGCTGAAGCAAGGACTTCAACTGACTTTCATATCTCTAAGCTAAAATGTCATAACCAGCAAGCTAAAGAACCAGGCTTTCACATTTATTTCCCTGTCTGTCAAAATGAATACTCAATTATTTACAGAAAGTGGAACAGCTTCAGCAAGCAAGAATGAAATGTGCCAATAGGCATGCCAGAAAGATAGAAAATCTGTACTTAAAATCACAGAAAGGTGGGATTTGAACCTGCATGTCCCACTTCCCCAAAAGCTGCTGCATACATGGGGATTCAAGGGGCAAGGAAAAGAAGGTAAACAGAAGAACACAGTATGACATTCACTGCTTTGAATTAATTTCCCTCATGATTTCAGTACTTTGCTCCTCTGAATTACCAAAACAGCATAAAATTTATCCTATGTTATTTGGGGTCAAACAAGGTATTTCCTTCAATCCAAAACAATTTTCAGTTTTGATTCTCAGGAGCTGGAAGAAAAGCAAGCAAACAAATTTTCATTTCAGGTTGACCCAAAATGACTTTTTTTGTTGTTGTTTGAACCACTGAACCAAAGAAAAATCAGTGATACATACAGCCCTGTTCTGAAGGTCAACAAAGCTATGGGCTGCTAGAAAAATAAAAGGAGTGTTTCTCGAAGTAAAGGATCTTTTTACAGATATTGTGTCCTTCAGTCCCAGGAAATTATGTGTGGAAATTATGAACCTGAGCAAATCATTTATTCTCAAACTACCAAGTCAAATAAATGTAAAAAACCTGATGTGTAGAATACTTTTAATCTAAAAGATTAAAGCTGGCATAGAGAAACAGTAGCATCATGAACTTTTTCAACAACTACACTTAAAGACAGTGCACAGTCTGGAGGTCTCATTAAATAGTCTTCGTTACAAAAAGCTACATGATGCTTGTGTTCCTAACTGGTCTTGCTGTTAGCCCTAAACTAAGTTCACCTCAGTGATTCTACTTCGAAGTGGAAAAGGCAAGACAGGCATGATAGGTGTATGGAGAGTAGATTTCAAACTCATAGCCAAAGATAAGGGGTGGAAACCCAGTCCCAGCCCCTAGTGTTTACTGCCAGAACATCTGCAGACCAGTAAGCTGATCCCAGAATTAAGCAGCTGAGATCCAACACAGCATTCAACTTGTTAACTCTAGCAATTATGCTGACAAAGTGTCTGGTTTGGGAGGATAAATATCCCCTTGCATGCCATTCTTGCAAGTTGTTTGCCCTGGCCCACTGATATTGCTTCCTACGGAAGCTGAATTTCCCTCATATATTTCTCATTCAAGCGACAGTTTTTGCTGTATGCAGCCAGGAGATGCAGCTGTCTCAGTAGGAGATGATTGTGAAGTCAACAGTGTTTACACCATATGGAACTCCAACATGCAAACTGGAGTATCACAAAGAAAGACAAGCTATCCTACCCTGTCCCTAGCAAAACTGATAGGCATAATACAGCTCTGAAGTACCCTGAGGGAAAATATTTAACATGCCTCAGGAGACTCATATAATTCCAAATGGCTAAAGTTGCTGCTAAAGGCCCATATAGATAAGGATGCCCAGCTGTCTCGGTTATAGCCCATGGCTTCAGTAAAATTGTCCAGAAAACGGCAATGCTTACATGTTATCATACTTGGGAGGCAAGGAACAGATGAGGAGAACATGCTGCAGTGGATATCTCAGTGTAAGTAATCTCCTGGTGGCCTCATTCAACAACCTTCATCCCTTTGTGTTGGGGGAGTCCCATTTAGAGAAATGAAATCAGGAGGTCCCTGGCAGGAGCAGTGACTGCTCTTCCATGAGCCTGCGCTGGGCAGGGGCAATCTGCCTCTCAGTGCGAGTCAGTGGTTTCATAAAGCTCAGCAGCCAGGCTGTTATTTAACTCAATGTCTTTCACAAGCTTAGCAACTGGTTATACCTGAAGCTCTCTGAAGCCAGCTAAAAGTCTGGCCCCTCCAGGTCCTTCTTGTCATCAGCTCGATCGTGCTAGTATGCCTGCACCAGCAAAGAAAACCTAGAGGCTGTGTCCTAGGGCTGGAGGGACACCATGCAGAGCACAGAAAGGACATGGGGCCAAGTGTTACATGCCACGGGTGGACTCACTTTGGCAAACCTCTAATATGCCCAAACTTGAACAAACTTGAGTTACTTAGAGAGAGCCACACTGTGAAGCAGCTACACATCTGCAGTGTGTGCCTCCTTCAAACCTGCAGAGGCACAGCAGCCCCAGTCAGTGATGAGCAGCTGCAGTTTGGTTGGAAGAACTGACTTTCATCTGCCCTCATCCACAAGCTCATAAAAAAGCCATCCCAGAATTATAGAAAATAGTCTTGAAACAGGCCTGGGAGATCATCTTTCCACGCTTCAGTTTCATTGCTATACTATACCTCTTTTTTCCAACAGGTATTTGGCCTGTTCTTTTTTTCCTGTGATGGGAACTTCAAAGCTGCCCTAGACATTCAGCTCCAGCGTTTCTTTACCCTTAGTGTAAAGATAAAGAGTATTTCCTCATGTGGAAATCCCCTGTGTCACTAGTGGTGTGATCCTGGACATGGATCCTGGATTATTCGTATCCTTTTTATAGCAGTTTTGTATAGTTTCAGTTAAGATATCTTTCCAAGATCCCCTATGCAGAGCACACCTTTTTTCACTAAGCCTGTTTTGCCTAACATTCCCAGGATACAGCTGCTCTGCAGGTTACAGAAACATAGAAATACCACAACCATGATCTACTGGGAGCCTTTCTTTAAAATTCTCTTTTTCCTGATGGAAAACAACTGATCGTGATTAAGACACACATAAGCCAACACTGCTGCTAATAATAAAGCAGTTTAGTCCATGTGTTCCCCATCTGATTGAAAGATCTTAGGGGCTGAGTCTGCACTTGCACTGTGCTTGTGTGTGCCACATGCAGCACACAGTTACCTACCTGCAGCTGGAGCAGCACAAACAACAGTGAGTAGTTCAAGGGGATGGTAGCTTAGGAGGCAAAACAGCAAAAAAAAAAAAAAAAAAATCATAGTTAAGCAGGGATGAGAATTCTCTGTTAGCAACTTAGCAACTGTTGGTATCTCAAGGACATTTATGCCAGAGCAAGGATTACTTCTCTAATTATTTTTGATACATCCATCCCTACCAGTTCAGTGCCCTATTTTTTCAAGGCAATGAAAAAGATAATAAGTTATACAGCAAAGCTATACATTTCCTAAAAAGATACATTTGAAATACTCAGAATATACCTAGATGAATGAGTAACTTGTGGCTTTTATTTTGTAAGAACGACTTGAAGTACAGCATTTCTAAAATTTACTGCACCAACTTATGACGGATAAAACTAATCACTTTATTTTTCTTCTTTATACTCGCTTCTACCCTTTGTGATATATTGCAGAGACAGAATGGGTGATTCTTACTTATTTATTTATTTTTAATGAGCTGACTGGTCTTACAGCTAATTTCTTGACAGGTATTTTTTTTTTTCCTCCTTCTATTAACTAAGTTAATTATAATAAAAACTAAAGTCAGGCCGCGTTTCAAAAGATAAAACTTTTCCCTGGTGGGAGTGAGAGCAATTCCCAGCATCCTTCAATAGAACAGTTAATTTTCTATTGCCTTAGTTTTGAAAAGCTTGCAGATCTGCAAATAAGAAAACATAAACTGCATGCCAATATAGTGCTCTGTCCTGCTTTTTTTATTCCTTGATTACTTTCACTTTAGCCATAAAACAGGAAAGTAAACAAATGAAATCATGAATCTAAAGATCTGTGTGTTATAAAGGAAGCACAGTAATTCAATTCAGCAGACATTACCTGTTCAGCAAATGTTTCATGGATAAACTCATTACCAGAGCTGCTCAGGGACACTCCCAAAGAGCCGTTTTCCATCAGAATATGCAGCACCATCAAAACCCTTGTAAAATCAGGTCAGTTTTCCTGTTTTTTCATTTTGGAAGTAAAAAAGGAAGGAAATTGTCAAGAAGATTGAATTTTCTTTGACAATGCATCCAGATCAAAGCTTTTATTTTTTAAATCTACTTTTTAAAAACCTATCTTATTTTGCATGTCTTAACTGTGTATTACTATATTTTGCAGTGAAAAAAAATTGTCAACATCAAAATTAAATTTGCCAGTCTTCCTGAAACAAAATCTTTCTTATGACCTGATACAATGTCAAAGAAAATTTCCTTCAGATAATTTTAAAACATTTTGCTTCAATTCTTCTAGAGAATGTAGCCAAATTTAAAATTTTTGCAATCCATCAAATAGTTGCACTTCCACTCAACTTCCATCCCTGCTTTCATAGGGACGTGGTTTAGTGGTGGACTCGGTAGTGTTAGGTTTATGGTTGGACTTAATGATCTCAAAGGTCTTTTTCACCCTAAAATATGCTATGATTCTAACTCTTCTACTCTTTACAAGATATCAAGTAAAACCCTCCTTGCACCACTTAACATTGACTTTTGTTCGGGAGAATGATGTCCTCTAGAGGACAGTGCGGAGACTTCAGGATAGTGCAGGTCCAGTGAGCAGCTTTGGGAACTGATTTTTGAGTTGCTGAAACAGGCCTGAAAAGTCCCCGATTCTGCCAGCATTCTACCATAATTTCCCATCTTGCTTCAAGTAAAACTAGGATAGCTACTCATGAGTAATATAACCAGACTAGGTAAAAACAAAAATGCGACCCTGCACTGTTAAATTGTGTTTTACACAGTTCAGGCTGCTCCCAGTGGTGGTATCTCCTAGGAGCCAACATTGTATATTGGGTTTAGAAGCGTGATTCAGATTTGAGTTTTAAGATGATCCAGTGGTCAGAATCAAAACGTAGAGTACAAAGACAAGCATCTTAGTTTAATGTTACTAAAAATTGAGGTTTTCTCAACAGAGCCCAAGTTACTTTAATCATAAATCCATAGAATCATTTAGATTGGAAAAGACTTTAAGATCATCGAGTCCAACTGTGAACCTAATACTGCCAAGTCCATCACTAAACCATGTCCCTAAGTGTCACACTACGCATCTTTTAAATACCTCCTGAGACTGGGGACTCAACTTCCCTTTCAATGAAGAAATTTTTCCTAATATTCAATCTAAACCTCCCTTGGTGCAGCTTGAGGCTATTTCCTCTCATCCTGTCAGCTGTTATCTCGGAGAAGAGACTGATTCCCACCTGTCTACACCCTCCTTTCAGGTAGTTGTTGACAAAGAGAAGGTCCTCCCTGAGCCTCCTTTTCTCCAGTCTGAACAACCCCAGATCCCTCAGCTGCTGCCCATGAGACTTGTGCTCCAGACCCTTCCCCAGCTCCGTTGCCCGTCTCTGGACACGCTGCAGCACCTCAGTATCCCTCTTGTAGTGAGGGGCCCAAAACTGAACACAGGATTCAAGGTGCAGCCCCACCAGTGCCAAGTACAGGGTGACAATCACTGCCCTGGTCCTGCTGGCCACATGGTTTCTGATACAAGCCATGATACAAGTCTTAGTCTTCATTACTTCTGTCTTCTCAATAGATTTTTCACAACAAGGTCCCTACGTTTCCTGTCTGTTTCTTTGGGAAAAATCCACACTGAAAACTTTAAATAAGATTCACTTTTTTTAAAGGCAGCCATGGTACACCAAGAAAGTATTACCTGATATCATACGAAGAACAGAATATGGAAATAAACATACAAGACGCTGGTTTCTGGAGAGAGCTGTTAGTAACTTCAGTAGACTGAGTGATACAAAGATATTTAATGTTGAGATAAGGAAAGGAAAAATATTCAAGGCAAGAGAGAATTTACTTGAGAATACTTTGAAGACTACTCAGTCAGATGAAGCAATCTAAGTCCTGGAGTGAGGAAACACGTTGCTAATGCAAATGAAAGGAAAAGGCATGACCAGGAAAAGATTATTCTTATAACGCAATAATACAAGACCTTTTTTTTTCTTTTTTTTTTTTCTTTTTTTTGCCTTGAAAACATACAAAATGTCTTTGCCATGAAGAGAATGGTTGGGGAGTTATTTTCCCCCCACATACACAAAGTGGATGAATCTGTTTTAATAACCAATATTTGTTCCTCAGCTGTTCTCTTATATTTGTTCTCTGATATTTCAAGTTAGGGCAATACAATTCTTCATCTATATTCATATTTAGCAGGAGTGGCTATGTTCCCTGTAGATGTATAGGGCTGATTGTACTCTCCAGCAGATGAGACAGCTGAACACTTAACACACAGACTTCACCGAAGCATGTAAAACTAATCGCTTTAAATCACAGACAGTTTAGGAAGTATGTGTGTATATTTTTACTTCCAAAGTAGCAAAATTCTTATTCCTCATTCTGTGCATCAGCTTCCTGACAAATCCTGAGTAAATTTCAGATTTGTGTCAATATGTTTTCATGTTCAAAGTCTCCTTTCCTGAATCTTTCTCTGTATAACTTCTCTGGAGTACTAATTGGTTCACACATTGATTCCCACCCTAGTCAGCTTCCCATTATATTGAATATGACCTTCTCGCTATATGATCAGATCTGTCTCCAAGTGTGAAACACTGAAACAAAGTTTGGATGTAAATGCTGGGGGGGGGGGGGGGGGGGGGGGGGGGGGAAGAAAAGAAAAAAAGAAAAGCCTCAGATTTTATTTTAGTATAAATCCTTAGTATCATCCAATTTGTTGTGGTTTTTTGTTTTTTGTTTTTTTTTCCCTGAATAAATCATCTAGCAATGAGCCGCATCACATGTGTTATAGAACATGCTCTGCAAAGTAGCTGGAAGTGTCTGTGCATTGAGTTTGAAGTGGGCTACCAAATTTCTTTGCCTTTATCCTTTTAAACCTACTTTTACACCTTTGATTTTTGTTCTTGTGTAGAGATTCAACATATATTTCCCCACTCCCAGTCCCTCAGATGGCATTGTCAAACCAGATTTTTCTCATTTTTTTCCTTAGCACGTGCATTGGTTTACCACTTCTCAGTCCCTAATGCTAACAACCTTCCTGTGGAAGATCTGTGATATTTTTCAGACAGGACAGGCAATATGTGTCAGGAATCTTGCCAGCTCGAGGTGACTCATCACATATGGAGGCACCAAATGAAACAGTTTTTTATAAAATTAATCAGAATTTGTAAGCCATACACAGCAGATTCCCCAAGTCACATTTCACATGCTCTAAACACTAATTACAATCTGCCATTTAAACCTGAGATGCAAAGAAGTTCTCTATTGCAACATTTCTTTTATTTGAAGAAGGGAGAGTCTCAAAGGCACAAGGGCTGTGATATGCTTGTCTCACTAACATGCTGGAGGTACTAGGAGCTGCCTGGCTGAAAACTGCCTCTGTAAGTGAAGATTTTTACTGTTTCATATTGCACCACAAATTTTTCATGATGTCATTGCAAAGCCATAATTCTGTTCAAGTTCATTCAAAAGGCCCATGAACCTTAGCAAACCTTTTGATAAATACCTGAGTTTTAAGGCAAGTTTTATGTTTCACCATCAACATTACCAACAGGTTTAATACACCTCAGTATGGTGAGTCTGTATGTGGCAGTATATGTAATCCAGGCAACTGCACAAATCATTGCAGCCATTCATTCAGGTCTGTGAGCCATTGTTATTAATGCAATAATTTTGTACTCTTTATTGCAATAATTTGGTACTTTCATCACAGAAGTGTGAGTTTCTTCTGGTTTTCACTCTCGTGCATTCATCACTTCCATTCACACAAAATTAGATATTTTTTTTTTTCTTTTCTCTTCTTCTCACCCTTTCCTTCCCCTGGAAAACACTAGAGATCTTTCCTCCTGCAAAAAGTGATACAGACTAGCTCACCTCCATCTCTGATCCTGACATTTATTAAAAACACTATGCAGATATTGGGTTTACATCTAGCTTTGGATGCACAACACCGCACACAACCCTTATCTGTCTTGTCAGAATTGAAGTCATTCTTCCAACCTCTACTGCTCATCATACCCACATACAGGAAGGACATCACTTGTTGCAAGTGTAACTAATTCTTTTAATTCTCTGATTATTCCTTAGTGATATAGATATGAGATATATATGAATATAACTTACATATGGATGTTAAATTAGATAAACTAAAAGACGAAGCAAAGAGGGAAACCCTGTTAATAGGGTTTAGCACTGTTCCTTGTTGTTATTCATGGTAAGTTATATGCCAGCTGTGTGAACAGAAGTGATCTTGAGAAAAAGGCAGCACCAGCCCACAGAGCTCCCAGTTCCAGCAGATTCCAGTTCAAGCCATCAGTGAGTTTCTAACATTCATCATGCCCACAGCATTAGGCTGCCTCAGCAAAAGGAGCAAAATGCTGCTCCCCTGCATGGAAGGAACAACATGTGAACAACAAATTCTGAATTTACCTGCAAAGCAGAGTTCATAGCCACTTCTGTTGTCAAAAACAGTGCTGAAAGTCAATGAAAATCAACACCTATAGTTAAGACGTTCACATGTTTCATAAGCAGTACTCTCAATCTCAATAATACATCCAGAAAACTCCTTGGACCGATCATCCTTTACCAGCAGGGCTGGTAGTGGCTAAATAGGGACCATAACTTTAAGTCTAAGAATATGAATTTTTATACTGACAATATTCCAGTTTTGGGAATACTTTCTGTACCACCTTAGACTTAACCATGATTAGCAGGTTGCCTTTATCTTTTAAACCTTTTTCTGACTTTCTCAAGCGCACTTCTATTAAGGATAGAGAGTCTCATCCAGGAGATTATACTAACAGAGCTGTACAAAAGAGAACTGGGGAACAAGATCAAGTACTACACCCATAATCGCCCACACTCTTTTGCTGTTAGTTTCCCCACTAGCTCTGGTTTGGACTGTTCCAGCTAGCTGTCTCCAAGACAAGGGAAGACTTTGGCTACCCCTCACACCAGGGTCAGATCTGAGGAGACAGCAAGGATAAGATTGTACCAGGCTTAGTTTCCTCCATCCACATTCCCCTGGAAGTGACACACTCCTCACAGCTCTGTCAAAGAACATATGAGGTCCTGTATGGACAGTCATCAGCAAAAACTTGAAGGTTCACAGTTTTCTGTCACTGATCTAATGGCCACCAAGGACTGAGCCTTGAAATGTGGTTTGTAAATTAAGCGTAACTAAACAAAAGGCAGCACTAACCATGAAAGACCAGCAGGTTTTGCACCATCAGGTACAGTCTGCTGCACAGTAAACCCCTAGGGGTGCAGCACGTACGTATTTCATGCTATAAATCATCACTCTGGGGGGTTACAGCACAGTCCTCAGATCATTCGAGTTCCCTTCAACTGAAAATCAACCCCCAAACTCACACAGCATAGCTTTTATTTCCTAAGGGCACCACGTGTGTGACAGAGGAGACCAAAACCAAGTGCCCTGCCACGTGGACAGTCTACTTCGAGGAGACTGAACTTCACCAGGGATGAGCCATGTCACACCAGTCTAGCTCTGATCCTCTTTTCATTTAGCAGTAAGAAGGCAGATAGGGAGTTTCACTGCCCACTACCACAACCCATCACAGCAGACAATCTGATTCATAAATTCATCATCTTATTTTTTAAACCTTTGGACAAGGATGGGGAGAGGAGGGTTATTTGTGGCCAACTTACATATACTTGTACTTAAACAAAAATTGTTCCTTAGGATAAGCATTTCTTTTTTCCCTGCTACTTACTCCTCTCTGATGTATTTGAGCTAGACAAGCTAAATTTTTAACCTTCCTCTTACAGGAGACAGGCTCTTTGTCTCCTTGGTCATCTTAGTAGCACTTTTCCAAGCCTATTCTACTTTATATTTATCATCATTTTAAAAAATGGTTCTTTAATGCAAAATGTGTTCTAAAGCTTTCCATCTGCTACAATTATATTAACAGCATCGCAGAATCTTCATTTTCAACTCTTATGGTGAGTATGCTTCCTTTGTTTGTTCATACAGTAAGAATTCAGACATGAAAAATGCCTTAAAAATCTGCATTTCTAGGCTTGCAATTTTCTATATTAAAAATGCTGTTTATTTTTAAAGATAGGAAGCCGTATGGGATACCATTCCTTTCATTTTATTTTGGGGGTGCAATTTAGCAGCCTCAGCATAGGTGTCATTGTGGACTGGTATATGCAGCTATCATCACAGGCTCCCATAAGCCCTGTGTTGTATATGTCATTGCTTTGCTGTTATATTGGGTTTGCACGGCAAGGTTGTGGTAGCAGGGACGGGGGGCTACATGGGCGGCTTCTGTGAGAAGATGCCAGAAGCTTCCCCTGTGTCCAACAGAGCCAGTGCCAGCTGGTTCCACAATGGACCAGACGCAGGCCAAGGCTGAGTCCATCAGCCACGGTGGTAGTGCCTCTGGGATAACATATTTACAAAGTGGGGTGGAGGGGAACTATGGCACAGCAGCAGCGAGAGAGAGGAGTGGGAGCACGTGAGAGGCCCATCCCCGCAGCCGCCATGGCAGTGCAGGAGGGGCAGGGGGCTCCAGGCCCGGAGCCCGCGGTGAAGCCCACGCTGAGGCAGGCTGTCCCCCTCAGCCCGGGGAGGCCCACGGAGGAGCAGATCCCCACCGGCAGCCCCTGGAGGCCCCACGCCGGAGCAGGTGGGTGCCCGAGGGAGGCTGTGACCCGTGGGCAGCCCACGCCGGAGCAGCTCCTGGCAGGGCCTGTGGCCCCGCGGGGAGAGGAGCCCGGGCTGGGGCAGGTTTGCTGGCGGGGCTGGGGACCCCGGGGGGACCCGGGCTGGAGCCGGCTGTGCCTGAAGGACGGCACCCGTGGGGGGACCCGGCTGGGGCAGGGGAGGGCTGTGAGGAGCCGCCCTGAGGGGAAGGAGCGGCAGAGGCAGCGTGTGAGGGACTGACCCCAGCCACATGCCCGGCCCCGGCGCTGCTGGGAGGAGGAAGTATAGAAATTGGGAGGGAAGCTGAGCCCAGGAAAAAGGGAGTGGTGGGAGGAAGATGTTTTATGATACAGTTTCATTTCTCATTACTCTCATTTGATTAGTAATAAATTAAATTAATTTCTCCAAATCAATTCTGTTTTGCCCATGACAGTAATTGGTAAGCGATCTCTCCCTGTCCTTATCTCAACCCATGCGCCATTCATTATATTTTCTCTCTCCTGTCCTGCTGAGGAGGGGGAGATATAGCACAGCTTGGTGGGCATCTGGCATCAGCCAAGATCAACCCACCACAGCTGTTATCACAGGTACCCTACAGCCTGTCACATGGCACTATAAGTTTATTTTTAGGCAGCTGAATCACATCCTAGATACCTCTGCTGCAGACATCCTCATCTGAGCTAGTCACCCTAGGTCATATGTCAACATCTACCTTCAGTGAGATGAATTCCATATTCCAAAAAGATATGTCAAAAGTGCAGTTTTGACTTCTGGTGAACTTTTCTAGGTATATGTAAAAAAAAAAAATAATCTAAGATTATTTTGAAATTAAATAAAATGTAATGGATGTTCAGTTTTAGTTTATTCATATATTTCATGATACGAAAAGCAACATGAAATACAGGATATATTTCCAGTCATATTAGTTATGACATGGCAATCTACATTGCTGCTAATTTGTCTTAACAAGAATAATATGATAATTAAAATGTTTTAATTTTAGAAATACTATTATGAACCAATATTACTAGGGCTGCTGGAAACATCTTATTTGTCTAGATCAATCTTGTTGTAATCAAACAATTTTATACTTTTGATCTAAAAGTTAGATGACTGTTTATAAATCTAAGGAACAGCTTTCTGCAGTATCCTAAAATAATTATTCTTGTCCAGCAGCAAAATTTTGAGAAGACATTCTGCACTGGTGAATACATTGGCCCGGATTCATCCTGCTCCAGCTTAGGCACCAAACTGAAAGTCCTAAGTTGGGATCTGTAGGGAATTTAATTTGTAATTACTTTCACATACCTTTTAGCTGGCTAGGGTAATGGGAAGGAAGGATTGTAGGTGGAAAATAGCATTCTTTAAAGCTGTATTCTCCATCAAGAAAACAGAAAAACAATAGATACCTCTGAAAGTCTGCAGAGAAAGATCCCTTAATTATGGCAGGTCTTTCTTCCTACAAATCTGGAGTCTCCAGCAGATCAGTTTATGAGACTTGTCAACACCTTTACTATGAATATAAGGAACCAACAGAAAATACTCATTAACTGCATTCCCTGGTCCAATCTGCCTGTATCTTTCTTTCACCTTACTGCTCTAGTAGATCAGAGCAAGAGTACCTCCTTCCAGCTCACTTTCTCTGACTCTCGCTTCACTGGCAGCAACACAGGGACTCTGTTTTAAAGGATGTGCACTCATACACTGGTGAAGGCTACTTCCAAGGTGGTTATACACCTTCTTACAATATGAATGATGTGGACTAAGTTTCCTGCCTAAGGAGACACTATTTTCCAACTGTCTTATTTCCATGATGAATGGTTAAACTGTTCGGCAGTTAGGCAAAAATTAGCTGTAACCACTCCAGGTTTCTCTAGCAAGTTACTCCGGTGATGTAGATAGGGCTTAGATGCCAGAATATGACTTGAAGAAGAGCTCTGGTGGGAAATAGGTGCTTAACTCTCAAGTATGAATATGCATAGGTCCCTTGAGTTAGGGCCCAGGGAGGTTCAAGCCATAGTAAACAGCTAACTAATAAATTTAGATGGGCTTAAGCTTAGACAGTCCTGAAAATTTGGACAATTAAATTGACGCCTGGGACTTAAATGAGTTTCAGGAAACTAGATCCCAATATGCAGGGGTTTCAGCTGATGTTCCTTGTTATTCTGTGCTACCTTAAAGTCACTAGAAAAAGAGACACCTCTAGAGGATTATTTAGCCAACTTGAGATGTGACGCTGGAGATGCCTGTCACCATTGATTACAGAGGCAATTAAGCTTTTAACTTAATTATTAAGTTAAACTAGTTAGATGCTTTAAGTTAGATGAGATGAACATAAACTGATTGCTTCCATTATTGTCATCCTCCATGTCTCCAAAGAGGATGCCTGAAATAAGACATTATGTTTGGTATGTACCATATATATCAAGTACCACCATATATATAAAGTAGCAACTACACTTCACATTTATACTTACATACTTTGATCATTATGTGATGTCATAGTAGGACATTTAAGGGCAATTTGTCTCACCTCACTTTGACACCTACAAAATTTACTTACATTTTATCTAGATTCCTTTTAGAGTCAGAGTGATTCATCTGACTTACTGAAGTTGCCTAGGTTCAGTTGAGAGGTGTTGCACACTAGAAGTGCCAATCTCCTCTGCTAGTCCCAAAAAGATTCTGAATGGCTGGCTCTGATTTGGGTGTTCGCAACTCAAATGTAGAAGAAATTGACCTCTCCCCAATTACACCTTGTATGCTATAGCATAATAACATGCGTTTATGTTTGTGTCTTGTGCAATAATAAAAGATAGAAAAAGAAAGGCACACTTCTGAAGGTAATTTTAATTTAAACTGAAATTTTGTAAAATGTTACAATTTGCTTTACAAATGGCTTTGAGGAAAACTTTGATTTTAAAAAAAGTCAGACTTAGGGATAATTTAAAATCTCAACATCTTTTGTGATGTACAAATGCTCAGTTTTGAACAACTGTTTTCAGTTAACATACTTAAATTTGCATAGCTTCTACTAGGGAGTGATAGAAATACTTGTTCCAGTTCCTTAAAAATCAATCAGTTGATGATGTCTAGGTACAAAACACAATCTCTTTATGTGTATTTTGGAATAAAATAGCCCATGTAATTTTATATTTTACACTTAAAGACACTCAGCTGAGAATGCCATGCACACATTACTATCTATAATTTAATTTTGCTTGTAATTTCATGCACACTATGAACCTATCTCAAGCCCACTGTGTGTCTACAGAAATCTTGTATTTTTTAAGCAAATCTTGCTTAGACTACACACCTCAAGTCACTGTTAAGATAACCAGTTGAAAGAATGCTACCCAGCAACACAAGTATTAATTTGATAAATTAATTCCACAGATGTATTTATCCCTTGACTAATGAAGACTTTAAACCACTCGACAATAGAATGAAGGAGCAACGGTCCCAGAAACATTTTCCTAAATCAATGTGAGGTTATTCAGCAACCAGCACAACACACGAAGTCACAGTAAATCCAAGTTTGCATGCTGTCCTTGTTTCAGACCTTATAGAACCAGCAGGAAACCAAAAGAAGCAGTTCATCCCCTGCTTCAGCTGTTTCTTATGATGTAGTTTGCCAGAGAGTCTGCTGGATTTTTTTTTTAAAGGTTTTCAACTAGGAAGAAGTTGACCTAGCAGGTGATATATACTGGGGAGAGAAATTAAACTGAAAAGCATTGTGAGGCATCCCCCTTTCCCTCCCATTTATTTTCTCTTACAGTGTTAACACAAGGCCCATATCTTTAGTAGTTTGGCTGTATAATATATATTACCTGCCTCAAGACTCCAGTGCAAGGGTGAGTCTGCTTCCAGCTCCCACTGTCTGCTTAGCTTGAGTCTAGAAGTGTCGTGGAAGGGAACTGCTGGTCAATCTTTGTTGTCCATCGGAGTGGCCCAACAGATCAATCAGGGTTACACTGGGTAGGACCAGATTTTTACACAAGCAGCACACCTGCCCACATCTCCTCCTTATCATTTTCAGAATTTCACTCTTACTGGTAAACTTTGGATTTTATAAGTCCACTGAGTTGCTAGATGAATGTTCACTGGAACTAAATAAATATGAGGTTGTGTTTTTTTCATATCTTATTAGACATGCTTAGGGGAACTACTTAGACTAATAATAAATTAAATACTGCTTCACCAAGATGTTTTTTTGGTAATTATGGTGGAAGTTGTGATGCAATCTGAAGATATTATCAAACATAATTACATTAAGAAGGCTACACAGAATCTTTCAGTTGTGAAGGTTTAAAGCTGTAGTGTTGTGCCACTTGAGCAAATACTGTTCTCTAACATCTTCACATAAAGAATTGTTAATAGGACTGACCTTTATCTGAGGGGAAGTGAAAAAGACCGGTAGAATGTAAGACTAAAAGGCACGTATGAAGAAATCTGTAAAAACAAAACAAACCCAAAACCAGAAATAAACAGTAAGAAAAGTACATTCTTAGAAATCTATATCTATTCAGTGAATAAAAACTAATTCATGGGATTTATTCAAACAAAACAGAAATATTTTATTTTTAAATAACACTGGCCTTGTGGTATGATTTCAGAATTGTTATCAGTATGTGAATTTCCTGTGAAGCCAATTTAAACTCTTCTCACAGGTATAAAAGGATGATGTGCTCAGAGAAGGCAAATACACACTTTCTTCAGCAATCAGAAACCATTTCCAGTTTCACAGTTTTACAGATCTGTTTTAAAAGGCTCACAATCTAGTGTAAGGAAATGTGTGAAAATAGCTAATTTTCTTTTTTCCTTTTGTTCCACATTTATATAGAATCTATTGTCAGGTGCAAAATTCAACTAAAAATCAGCTAAATATAATTGTATATTAAAGCAAAGCTGCAGGAACTTGAATAACACATTTTAAATACTCAAAATACTTCATACCACAGGGAAAATGACCTTATGTTTCAGTTGGCAGACTCTGCCAATTCATATGCAACATAATGCTTCAATAATACAAACTTGCCAAGCATACCTGATCTTTTGTTTAGATACCCAACTGCAATACTATCAGGGAAGAAAATATTTCTTCATCTTTTGGGACAGAAGCATCACCCTTAACTTTGGAAAACCAAGATGCACAAATCTGTGGATTGCACCTCAGGCTTTGACTAGCGTTGTAGCCAAAAGCCTTCTGCTCTGAGCCTCGAAGCTGGCAAATTAACTCTAGCATTTGAACGAACAAAAAAATTAAAATTACTACTTTGGTAGAAATATGAATTCATGGTTAGAAGGAACAAGGATATATAATTAAGAAGGCTAAGCCTTCTGCGGCAATCATGGTCTGACAGGAGGGTGATATCAGGTACCTCTTCTTACTCCTTGGTCCTAATAATGTAATACTTTCCCTACAAAGAGCAATGATGTGATAGTAGAGATATCTGACATAAAGTTGATGAGGAAGGCCATGTGTCAGGTATGAGGAACAAGGATAGGCTTCAATCCCTCTGACTGGCAGCTGCTCCCTAGGTGTCCTGAGAGCCACCACTCCTGAAGTACCTTATTCCTTCATCAGCACTGGGGAGAGGAAGGAGGCATTGAAGGCATAGTAAGTCATCTAGCTTGGGATCTTCCTTTAGAGGTTTTAAAAGGCACTTACTTCATGAGAAGTACTTCACTAGATGTCTAAAAATTTTGAGTAAAGCTCAAAGCCAATGTTAAACTAGCTGGTTTTCCCTCTGGCCTCCCCCACTCCCTCACCACCCCATTAGCAACACACAGACACAAACACAGCTAATACCTGTTGTATGTTTCTGTTGTAGATGCTTCTCAAGAGAAGACCTTGAGAACTGAAGGAAAGATATAGGAAAAAATATACATAAATAATGTATCAGAGAAAGTGGGGATTTAATAAGTAGAAAAAGTCTCAGATAATAAATTTGACTTTTAAACAGGAACAAAAAATGTCACTCTTGCTTGAGCTGGATTTTAATGCAATCTTCAAGGTGTAAGAAGTGTGGAAAATCAATAGCAAATCCCAGTGTCCTTATGCTGAGATATTCAAAATGTTAGCTCTAATGGGAGTCATATAAAAGCAGCCATAAACCAGTGCTGATCAGTTCACACATGTGCTGTAAAGAGATACAGTTCAGAATTTTAATACCTCATATATCTTTTGCAAAAAGCTTTTCCCCCCTCCTATAATAATAAGTTTAAACAACATTGCAGCCTTTCTCAAAACTGAGACCACAGATGTGAAGATAGATAATTTTTGAGAAATTATTTTCTGTTCTTGGGTAATTATCATTAATGAAAAAAAAAAAAAATAGTCTTAAATCCTAATAAATCAGAGACAGAATTGACTGACCATGCATCCAAATTGCTGCATTATTCACACTGGAATTACTCCAAAGATTAGCTGCAAATTGCCCTCTAAATTGAATTTATGGTTTCATTTTTCATAACTACTGTGTTGTGACAGATGAGAGGAATCTCTGAGAAAAATGACAGTGATGGACTCAATTTCTTAGTACTCTATCTTCAAGACAGAACTAAACTATCTCTATTTACCGTTAGTTTTTGTACAATCTATTTTGGCAAGCATAAAACCCTGTTACGAAATACAATGTATCTTATTTTTATACATCAGTCAGTAAAAACATCACAGAAAACCTCAAGATTTCATTTGAAAAAAGAGGCCAATCAAATTAAAATAAAGTGAAGTTTCACAGACAGACACTGTACAGATAAAAATACCAATTTACACCTATTTAAAAGCCTGCATTCTATCATCACCATTCATCTTCTCTATGTTCCAAAGGATCCTCAATGTCTGTGTAACATGTAGAATAGGAAAGAAAGTTAAGAAATCAGTGTATCCTGAAGTTGCCACACCACACGAGAGTTTGGGATTTTGTTGTGGGGGTGTTTTGTGCTTTGCTGGTACAGTGCCTAGCAGAAACAGGGTTTGACTGTCCAAGGTATTGTAACAATACAAGCTATAAATAATAATTGCCACTATAATCTCCAAATTCAACAAAGCTTCTGTGCTAGTACATAAAACCTGAAATATTAGACTTCTAGGTATTAGAGACAAACGTTTTGCCCTGAAATGGCTTTTATGTATAACTTGTATCAAACAGGAAAAATAAAAACACGGGGTTTTTTCAGATTTTCAAACTAGGTTTGTATACTCCAGGCCTCTTGGGCTAGAAATAATTGAAAAGAAGTTTGAGATTACACTTAGGTCACAAACACAGTTGATGCCCGAAGCTTTTCAGGGACAAAAAATATGGGAACGGTTTATAATGTGCATTAGATAAAGTCAGTACAAGTGCTACAGATAACTGCAGTTTAGGTATTTCTAGCACAAAAACTGAGAACCTGCATTTCTTTTTCATATTAGAAAAATATGGTTTAATAACTGCACCAACAATGAAAGCCCAGAATCTTTCACACTTATTCATATTAACACCGAACTTTCTTTCCAAGCAATATCACTGCCTCCAGTCCAATTTTCCAAGTCTGAATAAGAACAGGAGAATCTATCCCACACCACCCAGTGTTTATGGGGCAGGTTATGTCCTTGATGCAATTTACTTACCTTTTGTAGTACAGAGACCCATCTAATGGCTCCAGGATCAGGACAGGCATTCCAGCAGATCCACCAACTCTGAGAATTTCTAGATTTTCTTCCAGAACTCAACTAACAACAGCAATAACAGTAACATTAATAATAATTGATAGAGTTTTTCATTACTCAGTTCTCCAAGTACATTGCTATTTGTCCATTTTACACCAAAACCAAGGGATAGTAAATGAGGCGCTCAGTGTACTTCAGCCAGCCAGAACGCAGGTCTCCAAAGTCTCAGTCCACCACCATTCACCAGGGTCCTCTACAAGTAGGTACGAGTCTTTTTCATCCAGGAACTCCACCTAAACCACTGGGCTGATGCACTCCATGATGTACTTCATAGTGTCGACTCCATGATGATTGAAATAAATGTATCTGCTGGAGTTTGCCATGGCTTATTTCATGCCATATGGTCATAGGATAGAACAGAAACTAGTGAGGAAGAAGTCAGAAGACAATGCCTGTTCAGGTCTTGTTCAGATGCGTAATCAGGCTGTGGTGCGCACCTTGACCCAGGAGCAGGGTAGTGCTCCCTCCCCCTGAATGCCAAAAAGCTCCTTATCAACTACATATACGGAAAAAAGTAGTTTTCTTCCCTGATATCATAATAAAACCAACAGCATAAATATGTAGCAGAATAGATCAAGGAAGAAAAATTACCTGCCTTTGATGATAATTATATGTAACTGTCAAAAAAATATGTGGTTTTCAAAGCACTGCACAAAAAGGTAAACTAATGAATCAACACCACGCCATCCTAGTTATTACAAAGCAAATTCGGTGCAGTGATGTTAACTGTATTTTATGTACGAAGACTAGAAAAGGAAGGACCTTGTGTTACCTTGTGCAGTAAAACTGCACAATTAGAGCAGCAGCACATTTACGACTGCACACACATACTTTCTCTATGGAGAAAAAAAAAAAAAAAAAAAAAAAAAGAGTCCTAAATTGTTTATTCAAGGTCACAGATGAAGTTTAAGGCAAAACAAAGAATAGACCAGTGCTCCACCTAATTTTTAGGCCTGTATTTTAAATGAAAGGCTCTCCCACAATATGCACCATAGAAATTACTAGTCTTATTCTTTTAAGTTTTTCACTTTGGCAGATATACAATCTATATGCAAATAGATATACACTTATTTTTTTGTAACCACGTAAGCAATTACTTAAACTGGCTGCAGCAGGTAGCAGCATGAAGTTGGCAATGGAAATTATAGCTGTGAACGTTTCCCATGTCCGCTCTGCCACAGCCTTAAGACCCTGGTTTAGCACGATTAAGTCAACGCATGCTGAATGTCAAACACAGTGTAAGTATGAGATGGGCCATCTCCTACTTTTCAATTTGCTTTCATAACAACATTTTTCATGGAAGAAATATGATCAGTTTGAAGCAGAGATAAGATTAGGTACTTCTAACAAGTACCTCATTTGACCTGACTGCTGTTTTCTTTGAACTCGCAAACATCACAAGCTCTCCAGAAGAAAGAAATTGAAATACTTTTAGCAGTAGTTTTCAAAAGGAAAATGTGCTTTTGTTTAAACTTAATTATTTTATGGGAATATAGTTTACAAAGAAATTAATAGGAAAACTTACAGACCTTTATCTGACTTTCTCAGTTCATTTCTACTGTATCTAAACAACTGATGGTTTCATTAACCATTTTATTTAGACATTAACTGCATTCATTTCATTTTTTATAATATTATTTGCAATACTGAATATTAAACTGTTGCTATGGCAAGTCATAAGTTTTATTATTATTTGATTGTATACTTTATTGTCTGCTGTATTATGTTGTTCTATGATTACTACTAATGGTATTACTTTCTAACATTATTTTAAGCTATGTATTTTCATATCCAATATAAAATGATTTAATGTTCAAAAATTCAGATTACCTGCTTTCATCACAATTCTATGAGAAATTTACAAAGTTAAGCTTGGGGTTTTTATTATTATTTAGAGCTGAAAACCAGGTGAAGTTATCAAAATGTCTTGAAGAAGGGAATTGTGTTCTACTGTTTTCTAGCCAGCTCCCTTTTGAAGTGGTCCTAAGAGTACTTTCTCACTTTACAAGTTCAACTGAGTAAGAGCATCTGTGCTACATGACACTGACGACGATACACATTTGCAGATCTGCATCTCCTCATCCCTGAATATTATGTGAGTAACAATACCCTTAGTTAGAAAAAAAATATAAAAATAGAATTACATAAATGGAAAAGTAAGCATTAAATGGTAGTCCCATTACAAGTAGGAGAGGGAAAATAGACACAAGTAACTGAACCAGAGCATTCAGAGCGTCTAGACACAACAGCATTTAAAATGTCTAAATTAGAATTACGCTCAGTTAGAGGCAGACTGCTTTTATGGCTCTCTATTTCTTGAGCTTTTTTCCTAATAATTTTTGTAGCTTCTAGCATTTGGCTTTTCTGTTTTGTTTTGAGAGTTGATGCCTTTTTGTTGTATTTGTTCCTGTTCACAACAATGAATACCAAAATATCATGATAGTGGTTCCCAGTGAGACACCACTTGGAGCCATCAATTAAAAATGTAACAAAATCTTAGCAGAATGCCCATTCCTGTCCATTTTTTGAAACTCAGAGGATCTGCATGGTTCAGATAAACCACACAGACATCTCAAGTATCTGGCTGTGTGTGTCAAAAATCGATGTGAACTGCAAAGTTTTTTCAAAAACTACTCAACAAAGAGGTTCAAATGGGTTGGTGACTTGGCAGATTTCTCAAGAAAAAATATTTGTCAGCTGTATCTGGTCACTGAGACCAACTGGCTCCTGTAGTTTATATGTCTCCCTGAGAGCAGACTCATTTGCTGCAATCACAGCTACTGAGTCTGGCTCATTCAGATTTATCACCGTAGATCTGGAGTTCCCCAATTAAGCCTCCATTATCAGTCAAGGTAACACATCACAATAACAAGATTATTTCCATGTGTTACAGTTGCTGATTTTGAGCTCATTTGTTTTTTCAGACCATTTTTCCTCTGCCTCTTCATTTGGCTTCAGAATTATATCTTTTAAAAACAAAAACAAAAAAAAAAAAAAAAAAAAAAAAAAAAAAAACAAAAACAAACAAAAAAAACCCCACACACAACAAAAAAACAACCTTAACCTCCATCTCCATTCAGAAACTTCTCAAAATTGGTTTGTACATCTCTGGAAAAGTCCCTGGGTGGAAAATAAATGGTACATGAAGCCTTGAGTAAACCATCCTCTCTGGAGGAAATTCACAGCGAGAACAATGTTCTGGGACAATTCTCACAAGAATAAAAGTTACTGACTTTTTATGTGGTTACCATTTTTGAATATCCTGTCTTGCTTCAATATATCACAGCATAGAACTCCACTGTGTAAAATACTGTTCTAGGCAGTCTACACACAGTTGTTCGTTAATTAGGAGCTAGGGATCTTCTTTGCCCCAGCAGAATACAGTTTAAGAACATTGTTTTGTTCTATGGAAATGTGCTAATGAGAACTGTAAAACAGCAAGTACTCTGATACTCACCGTGCTTTCAATTTCCTTGTGCCTATTGTAAACGAAAAAGATATTTCAGTTCATAAGAGCCTGATTTTACTCTTATTAGGCCAAGGAGAGATTAGAGGTTTGCTTCAGTGAAACCAGATATATTGTCAAATGTGAAAAATACAAAGATCAAACTTTACTTTATTGATGGGAATTCACCAGCACAGAATTAAATGTAGTGCATTTTATGCATAAATATGCATTTTAACTGCATTAGAGTATGTATACTGTAATTAATAGAGTGCATATGATTAGATGACTTTTTCTTTTTGCCAGGATAACTGACCTCTTAACTTTGCCTTTTCAGTAGTATTTTTTTTTCATCTAAGATGAAGTGGAAAAAATGAAGTCCTTTTCTATTATGATCCAGCATACTCTGTTATAGTTGTCCTATAATTGAAACTAATGTTCAATGAGGGCAGCACTCGTTGGTTTTGCTGCATAGTGTTATTCATGGATCAATTAAAGTTAGCAGCAGAATATTTTTCAAAAATGTATCCAGACCGGTAGAAATTATGTGTGGGGCAGAGAAAGAAAAATGTGATTTTCCATTTTTTGGTGAATTAATAATCAATTTTTATATCTTCAGTTAAATTAGGAAACTGATTTTTTCCAATATATGCAGAAGTCATTTTGACATATAGAAGCATGGCAAAGTAAGACATATTGTAATAATTAGCTGAATTATTCCTGGCATGCCATGAACAATTACAGGATTAATAACTACCCAACCAAATAGTGTTATGTTGGAATAAATTGACCGACAAGGGTTTTCAGTTAGGAAATGAAGCTCAGACGGATCATCAATAAAAACTGCCGTGGAGAGCAGACTTTTGAGAACTTCCGTGCTTTACATTTACAAAATATGGATGTGATAACTGTGCTTAATGACTGGAAGAAGCTGTTTAAAAAATCATTTAGAATATTTTGTCCCCTTTAATTGCCTGGCCAAAGCCAGTCATTGACAGATACAGTAATGTACCATACAACCTGTATTTAATTTTGTATTCTGATCAAAATAAAAGAAACAATGGGGCCCTTAATTAACCCCTACCTTCTCTACAGAAAGGTGTGGGTTTTCCCATTGGTTATTCTGCTCAGTTTACTGCATGTAACACAGGGTTGCTTATGGCACGTGACACCCTGACACACAACACATGCTGTGTATTAGGAAGAGTGCAATATGCAAACTCGGGCTGAAATTCAGCAAGGTATTTAAGTACATTTCTAATTTAGTGCTAGCAAGAAATCCCATTTGCTACAACATAACTACTGCTTCCAATTAAGCACACAGTTTACTACCTAACTGAATCAGGATATTAATTCACAATATTGGAGCTTTTCACATCCTCTTTGTAAAAGTGTTAAGAATTATATCAACAGCACAGGAGGTCAAAATATATTAAAGCATGGGTACAGGCACAGCATAAGAACTAGAGCAGTAGAGCTATACTGGAATGCTTACATGGACTTAAAGCTAGTTTTTAATTGTTTCGGTGAAGCTAACAGGAGGCTTATGCCAGGTGAGTAATTAGCCCAACCATATAGTTTTATAGGCTTTTCTAAAAGAGGACCATAATTAGGTTTTCTGACCATGGCTTTTTATTTTTTAGCTTATAAAAGATAACTCTTCGGTTTTTATGTTGTTGTTTTCAAAGCACAGTCTTTCAGAAATTAACAAAATGAAGACTTCCAATAACTCTTCATTAACAGGTAACGTTGACCCACCTTGTTCTGTCAGTGAGGAGTCTCTGAAAGTAATGCTTTTTTTGTGGGCTCAGAAAGCCGACACTCAGGAGGCTCTGGCAGTTCCTGGAGCTGGTTACTACAAGTCCTGATAAACACAGAACTTTTGGTGAGCAGAGTGCAGCAGGGTCACAATATATGACGTTAGGGGTCTGGGCAAAGTGTAAGGACTTGCTGGTGCAGACTTCATGTGGAGGTGGGACCAGGCAGGCAGCAGCACGGACCAAGGAGAAAGCAGGCAGTTTGACTGTGGCATTACCTTGGGAAATATTCACTGATGACTGATGCATTAGGGGTGATAAAAGGCCTATGGAAGGTGGTAGTGAAGTGTCACTTCATGACAGGAGGTCACAACAAGCAGGGCAGCAAAGTCAATCCACAGGCAAAAGCTGTATTGTGAAGTCAGTATTTTCAGTAACTACATGCAAGAACAGCTTACCTGCAACATCTTTACATCTCTTTAAGTGTATTAGGTAGTTTGCAAAGGAAAGATGTGCAGTCTTATATTCATTTTTTCCTTGAACATGTCCTTCTCTTCTCGGTTCAGAACAGACTCCCAGTCAGTTCTGCCCTGACTTCCTAACTGAAGTTCAGGCAGAAGTTAAGTATCCTCATTAGGCACATTAGGCTGAACAGTAAGTTTCTAATCATGTTTTACTTATGTCTAGAGCAAACTGTCAAGCTATGCCATCTATACAGATGAATTTGGATACTTTTCAACTTAAATAAGACTTCCTTAAACAGGTGCATTCCTTGTTATTTTTCTAAGCCTACTAGCTATCCCCACATAGGAAATCTAAAGTCTTTGTGATTCCTCATGTTTTCCATGTCCTTTGAAACCATGTGTTGCCAAGATAAATAAACCTTCTAATCTACAATGTGATTTTGCTGCAGTTTAAAGCTTCCTCTCCCCTCTGAACATCCTATGCACTCTAGCATATAATGGGCAACAGATAAGAATCTAGCACCAGAAAAAGAAACAATGTCAGTTACCTCACACCTAAGATTTTAAGTGGGGAAGAGGCTATAAGTTCATATACTTTTTCAGAAAATATTTTCATTTCTCCCCCATATTGCACCTGCTCGCTCCTATCAACATGCAAATAATAATGAAATACTACACCATTCAGCTAAGAACCCATTCACTCCAACAAAGGTCAAGTTCACAATACTCTGCAGACCACATATAAAACTGCTATCAGATTTATTTCCCTTCCAGATCAGTCCATTGAATTTACATACTTAAACAAACTAGCATCTAAAATTTGCCTCCTCGTCATTGCTTCTTTTACAGTCCTCAAAGGAAATTACTTTAGTTTCACATCTTTATCCTGCATATCCAAGCATATCCTCACCTTGTTGCTGTAGATTTAGAGACCATTATCATGCATGGTTATATACCTGCTAAATTGACTTTAGTCTTTCAATGCGATCTAAATTGTGTTTAATCTGCTCCCTTAATACTAATGGCGCTCTGAGAGGTGAGCACTTCACAAGCTGAGGGACTTTAATTTGATGCTTTTTGTACAGCCCAACTCTTCAAACACATCTTTATATGGATAAAGGCTCTGTACTTTCTGCATCAATATTGTCAATGCGTGTGTAACCTTTAGAGCAATCTCACTGCAAAATGATTATTTCCCCCATAGGAAAGACAGATCACTCATTTAATTAGAAATTTCCCTGCTCAGAAGTTGCTTAAGCTGTGAGTATATGACACAGCAGCTTTGCAAGATCTAGTATACTCACTGGCAGGTTTTTTCTAGGGAGGAAGTAGTTATGATAGCTCAACTTTTTTTCCTTTGGGGTATATTTCCAAACAGTATTTGAGAATACTGTTCCCAGATTTTCCAGATGTAATCTTTTTTTCTTGTGAACTCAATGTGGATTAACCTTCTTTTTTCATTATTACTTCAGTCCTTTTCTGTCATTTGTAGTACTTGATGAAGACGAGACATCAAAAGGTCCATATGTAACTTCTAAACACTTATGTACCTAATGCAAACTACAGACATTCATGCAAAACAGAAAAACTGGAGAACACTGATACAAGCTAACTGTGAATCAAGTTATCTTTTGCTCTGCAATTCAACAAGACTATACTAATCTTTCAATTATTTGTATGACAATAGTGAAAGAAGCTGTTAACCAACGAGAATCTACTGTATATATCATGTATCAGAAGGGACTCTTCTGTTCAATTTATTTCCAACAGAAGACAAAACTGAAAGAAAAGAAGAAAAAAAAAAGCATAGAAAAATGAAGTGGCTTCCCTAAATTAACACTCTGGGAAAAAAACAGCATGTGCTATCTTCATCCTTTTACACTCTAAAACCTTGGGGTTTTTTTATTTTATGTCTAAAGCACTCAGTGGTAAGCTTTGTGTTGTCAGAATAGTCTACTTTTTGTCTTCGCCTAGTCTTTGCCTAGGAAGAAGGGACTGATCACCAGTGAGAAGGTGGTGAGTTGGAGGTGACTTTGAAGATGTTGGGAAGTTTCAACAAATCTGTGTCAGTGATATCATGGCACCTCAGTGAAGCTCAAATCCAGATCTTTAAGACTGGAGCTCCATTGCCTTAAGCCAGCAAGCCACAGTACCTTGTATATTCTGAAACATGAAGGGAGAACGCATCAGGTCCAGCCACAGAAAACCCTCTGGAAGTAGTCTGATTCCTTGTACTGTTAGTACAGCTTTTGCCATAAAATAGCAATCCTTAAATAGCTACTTAGGTTTTTCAAAAATTCACTGCCATGATTTTGCTTTGAACAATACACCTGGCTTTGCCTAAACATAAGGGAGCTTCCTTTGGTTTGTTTTTGCACTTTGAGACTGAAAACTATCACAGAGTGAGAAATAAAGAGAGAACTACAACTCTCAATACTTTCTGCTGTTGCGGTACCTGTTAAGTACCGCCTGCCTTAGCATTCTCCATGCTGTCAACAGTTGTTAACCCCACTGGGCAGATTTTTGTTTATCTTGTCACTGCCAGCCTTGAGGTTATGCACACACAGATGGCTTATAGGCCTTTTTTCCTTTGTGTTTATTATTTAGCTCCAACCACAAGAAACTTGTAACAAGCATTTTATTTTATTCATTCCAATTTTTTTTCCATTCCTTTTCATTGACTGTTCAGGAACAGATCTTGAATTTAGCCATCATTAGAATTTAACCAAAAAAATACAGGAAAAAAATTTGTCCAACAATTGGATTGTAAAGAAGTCACTGGCGCTCTTTGCTTTTCCAAATTTGAGCTGTTTGATCAGCAGACAGTTCAGATGTTCCATTCCTACTTGTTTCTTAGCTTAACTTTAGGACTGAGTGCATGAGATTGGGCACAAATGCTGGGACTGATAGATGTGAAAATTCACTTTTGTCATAATTTTTCTACATGTCCTTAAACTCTCTCAGCCTTGATTCTTTCATTACAAAGAGCTTCCTACTTCCACTAGTATCCAACTGATTTTCTCACTGGTAAGGTTACGCCAGGAGCTCTGCAGTGTACTTTACAAGTATAAGAAATAAACAAAAGAGCAGCACACAATGCCATTTTAGAAAAATGGTTAATATGCACAGTATGTATTTGCTTGACTCAATTCACAATTCTGAATAGGCTCCAAGTCTTTCAAATGAGCGTAAAGTAAATGCAGCCTCTTTGGGAAACCATCAGTATTGTCCATGCTTGCCTTGCCTTTCCAGCACAACAATTCCTTTTCTGGGACCAAGAATAGCTTAAATCTAACCCCAGTGTTAGGGTGGGCATGACTAGAGGGAATTCATGCACAACAAATGCCACTTGCAGAACAGTGATGGCTGAGCCTACTATGCCCTTCTTTATTACTGGCAAATTATTTTAGAAGACTGACCCTGAGATACAAGCCAGGCATACAGAAAAAAAAAGGAAATAAAATAATACAAAAAAGAAACAAAGGATATTTGCTTTGTGCAATTTCTCCTCCAACAACACTGAAATGCTTGTCAGACTTCCAGAGTGGAAGAAGCCTACCTTTTCAAGTAGGAATCTATTTCCTATCTTCTTTGGCTTTGAAGGTCCTGCCCTGTGGGAGGGCAGGGAGTCGCTGTAAGGAGCTGCCATCTTCTTTGCAGAAGACCTACTTTCAGGGGGAAAAACCCAGGCTTCTCTTATCCACATGCAGCAAGCAGTAATGGCTCTTGTAATATGTTAGAAGAACAGCATTCCTTCTTGGCTTTTTTCCCCCTCCTAGATAATTTTCTAACATATTACATATGTAGTACAATTATTAGACTCGACCCAATAAGCTCATAGCTGAGTAAACATTTTTTGTTTTGGCATATGTGTGTGTGTGGGTATGCCTGGGTTTATTTTAAAAAAGTTTTTCTCTTCCCACTTCTATTCAGGGTGGTTTATATACCCTAGACTCCCTACACGTCCCTCAGAGCACTGAAGGACTATGTAAAGTTTTTTGAGATAAAAGTAAACTTTTCCTCCTTCTTCCTGAAGCCACTGCCCCTACAGTTTGTAAGCCTTTTCACTCTCATCTCTCACATTTGTGTATTTTTTCACTGAAGCTCTTTTTTGTGTGTGTTCTCATGCTACAGGGTGCTGGTGGCGAGCAGCCAGGCTTAACCTAGATCTCTAGGCTACCACAGGTCATCCTGAGATCAGCAGTCATGCTAACGATGCTTTGTTTAAGACAGATGTCAAAAGAAATCAAATTGTTTTGTGGCTTAAACAATGGAAAACACACCAAAAAAAATACAGTCAGCCTTTAGGACTACAGGGAAGGGAGCCAACAAGAGGCTGAACAGATATTTTACTCCTACTGCACTTTAAATATGTTCTCTTCCAGTGCTCAAATCCTTTCCATTTCATTAAATCACCTGCTCGCTAACACCCACTCCCCCAAAATTCTTAGGACTAATATGACATTTTGTGTCTTTTCTCATAATGACAGAGACAGAAAGAGGCATATGAATTTCACCATAGACATGGTCCACAAGCTTTAGTCTTGTGTTATATATATATATATATATATATATATGTATATATATATACATATATATATGACTCTGACCCCAATATAACAGAATCTGGTCCCAGATGTTTTTATGTTTTTAACATAAACAGAATTTGTCACTGAAGACAGGAGTGTCTTTTTCTCAAAGCCTATGGCTTTGGGTTTTATCCATCCAATAAGCTCAGAGATGCATAGGACTGATTTTTATATCTTACCATAAAATACAAGTACTGAACTGTTTCTAACTAGTGGTTTTTTTGCATATAATGAAGTCACATATATTCTCAGGAAAAAAAGGAAAAAAAAAAACACCTTGAAACATTCTTAGGCTATAGCACATCAATGAATGTTTAGGACCATATTTCTCACACGTGCAAGAAGATATCTCATAGGAATCTCTGCAGCCTTTCTCTGGTGGCCCCAACTAGCCATCAGCTCTGCATAAAGTAATTTGAGTTCTAATGAATTGTTAAATTAGTTATCTAATATTCACCTAGTTGACATCAGCCTTCAAAATAGAGTTCTGCTTGCATCTCCAACCAAATTCTGAACATAGCAGCAGATGTCAATGCATATTAATACATGAACCTATGATGCAGCCACTAATTCTGGAAGCCATTTCCAGACACATGAAGGACAAGAAGGTGATCAGGAGCAGTAAGCAGGAATTTATGAATGGATCCAGCCTGATAGCCTTCTACAATGAGGTGACTAGCATGGTGGGTTACAGAAGAGTTATGGAAGTTATTTATCTGGACTTCAGTAAGGCTTTTGGTGCTGTCCCCTATAACATCCTCATAGACAAGCTAGTTACATACACATTCGATAAGTAGACAGTGAAGTGGACTGAAAATTGACTGAAGAGCCAGGTTCAGCAGGCTGTGAGCAGTGGCACAAAGCCCAGTTGAAGGGTAGTCACTAATAGTGTACCTCACAGGTCAGTTGTGGGTCCAATGGTGTTTAACCTCTTCATTAATGACATCAATGACAGGATCAAGTGCACGCTCAGTAAGTCTGCAGACAACACAAAACTGGGAGGAGTGGCTGACACATCAGACTTGGTTGTGCTGCCATTTAAAAAGACCTCCCCAGACAGGAGAAATGGGCAAACAGGAACCACAAAGTTCAACAAAGGAAAATGCCAAATCCTGGAGGAATAAACCCAGGTGCCAGTATATGCTGGTGGCCAACCAACTGGAGATCAGCTATAAAGAGAAGGACTGGGCATCCTGGTGGATAAGTTGAACATAAGCCAGCAATGTTGGCTTGTTAAAAGGCAGACAATAACATACTCAGCTGCATGAAGAAAAGCATTGCCAACAAGTTGAGGGAGATGATCCTTTCCCTCTTCTCAGTTCTACTGGAACCACACTTGAAATATTGGGTCCATTTCTGGCTCTCCAGTACAAGAGAGACATGGACATACTAGAAAGAGTTCAGCAAAGAGCCAGAGTGTCACTAAGGGACTGAGGAACCTCTGATAAAAGGAGAGGCTGAGAGCTGGGACTGCTCAGCCTAGACAAGAAAAGGTTCTGAGGGATCTTGTCAATGTATATCGATACCTGATGGGGGACCAAAAAGAACAAAGCCAGGGTCTTCTCAGTGGTGCCCAATGACAGGACAAGAGGCAATGGGGACAAACTGAAGCACAGGAGGCTCCATATGAGCATCAGGAAACGCTTTTCTACTGTGACCATGACCAAGCACTGGAACAGATTGCCCAGGTAGGCTGTGGAGTCTCCATCTGCAGAGACAACCAAAACCTTGAGCAGTCCTCGCAACCTGCTGTAGCTCATGCTGCGTGAGCAGAAGGGCTGGACTAGATAATCTCCAGAGGTACCTACCAACATCATCTGTTGTGTGTATCTATGATTCAGTAATGCTGGTTATCAAAGGGAAGAGGCTTTACAGCAAAGTTGGAGCTCTTTGTGCACATTTTCTTAATGTTCCACAGAGCTTTGTGAAACCTGCAAGTTCTTTTGATAACACACAGTGTTAAGGCATTAATAAAAGAAACCCCACCCAAGGCTGCATTTTTACTTCAGATATCAGTCTTGACCTGGTCAGTCCCTAAGCTGATGAGTAGCCCAAGGAATACCTGCAAATGACAGACAAGCCTTCTGCTGAGGTTTTCTCTCCTCCTTGCTGGTCCCTGAATTCAGAGACTGAAGACAATTGTATCAGCAAAATGCTCACTCTATCCAGCACTACCTTGGCTATGCCAGACCTCCACAGTGGGTGCTAATATCCACTCTGATTTCCCACCTCTCCCCTCAACAGCCAAGAGAGAAAACAGTCAATACGTTTCATTGGAGGTGTGTACGTCCAAACTGTGGGAATCCAGCAGAAGGAAACAAAAGCATCTCCTTCCATTTAGGATATGGGCTGAACTGTAGATAGAGCCACAGTCTGTCCTCAGAGTGCTAATGTTGTTTTGTGAGTCAAACCAGGTACATACTGTACCCTGCCTAGTATTTTTGGAAGGGCTATTGTTAGCAAACACTTGCCAGACTACTCTATGCAGCATCTTTGCCCAAGTCCTTATTTATCTTGCATATTTTAATTAAATCATTTCACTTTCATGTCAGTGCTAATTCCGAAAGAGGACTCAACCAGTATTTGTTTATAAAAAGCTTGTTGTAAGCAAAACATTCATTAAGCTTTGCCTGATAATCTACGCTGTTCATTATCGCAGGGCAATTGCTACTGCTGTATCATTAAGCTTTAAATACTTTGCTCTCTTTATCTTTGTTAGTGATACATGCTTTAAATTATCACAAACGTGCTGTATTTTTTCCCCTTAGCTGACACAAATGCCATTTCAGAGGCTTCTGCTGTAACAGTAAGTATTCCAGAAAAAAAGCCTCTCTGAAGATCATTCCTTTCTTTTGAAAGCCTTTTCTCCGCATACTCGTTAGCTGAGTGAACTCAAACATAAACCACAGCTGTTCTCCAATGGGAAGCCACAAATCTCTGCTGTCAATGAGAATCATATGCTTTATTAACAAACCATTTACATTTATTGATTTAAGGAATTCTCCTTGTTTTGAAAACAGTCTTCGTAACATGTGTCAGGAATCATTTCTGAAAAGAAACAGAACAAATTGATTATTTCCTCCTCCATACAATATATCCATATTTAGAAAAAGATGAGCTTAACAATACATTTTCCAAGTGGGAAGTCCTCAAAAAAATCAAAAATAAATGTGTTTTAAAGATACTGTTGAACTGGTTTTTTCCTTGGAAAGCTTTTATGTTTCTTCTATTCTACTGGAACAGGACTGGGTTTATCTGAATGACACAGATAGCTGTAAAAATTGTTTAGGAGGCTGCTCTGGCGTCAAAGTTCAAAAAAGCAGTGAGTGATTCAGAATGGCTGCCATCCATGGCTGCCAGTCCTTGGATTCTGACACAGCCAGTGCACAAAGAATCAGGATACCTGAACGTTATGCTTCTGCCTGAATACAGCCCCTATTTCTCTCCTTGGTCATACAATACCACTCCAGGCAGAGTCCCCTACAAAAGGAACTGCATCGCATAGTCTCCGTATCAATGCTGTGTATATATTTAGCAGAAAGAATTATACCAATTTCCATAAAAGCACATGGATGAAAAGGAGGGAGAAGTAACATAATTCGAAGTTTGGTTTCTTAGACCAACAATATATTTTAAATTCAACAACCTGTAGGTAAAACCAGGACTGTCCACCAGCATAGATACGTAGGAATGCCTTGTCATACCTTATCTGTCCTTGTCATACCTCATTTCACCCTGTCATACCTCAGCACACCTCTTTTCTACCTCAACAGGCTGTCCACTGTAACCTTCCCTTTACTGCATAACTTTTCTTTGGGCATCTTTTACCATGAGGAGAGACTTGGAAGCAGAAATATACAGTTTAGTGAGTGTACAATTATTGACTAATAGGATCCAGCCAGGACAGGTCAGAAACATATTTACCACCTCTGACATGTACCAGGTAAGTCTCTGCAAGCCACCCAGTAGTGTGGGGAAGCATCAGCCCCCATTGCCCTGCAGAACAGGCAGATCCTCAACCCTGCTGCTGTTATCTTCCACCTCTCTACATTTCCTCTCCGTGTTTTAGACCTTTTCATGTCAGTATTCTTCTGCTTAGTCCTTCAGTTACAATTACCAGCACAACAATTTCACTTCTCTCTGCTTTTATTTTTCCTGTCTTGAGTGGCTTCAGCTTATACACCTTTTTCACAGCTCAACAACAATTTTTTCTCAGTAAAGCTGAGCCAAGGTCACACAGCTGTGCTTCGCAAACCAGAGCCCTTGTGCACAAACAGCTGAACCTGTGGGCTACACCACAGGGCTACAGACATACTTTTGCTTGCTTGCTTACTGAACCAAATGCATAGCTAGAGCAAGCTGGAGATTATTTGTTCCATACAGATATCAACACAGCCTCCACACAGACCAAGAGCTGATTATCCAGAAAAAAATGCAAGCAAATCCACAAAACAAAACAAGAAGGGCACTGTTTAGCAAATTTAGCCTAATAGGCATCACGGAGTTACACTGGAAGGCTCATAAAAATAAAGACAGATACACAATCAATAGTATGATTCAGTAATTGCTTTATGCATGTGAAATATGTTTTCAGAAGTCCAAAACAATGTCTGCTACAGAGATGTTAGCAAGATGTGATGCTAAATTCCTCATCTTCATTAGAGAATGTCATAGTGTTGGGTAATGAATTATTTTTGACACTGCTAAAGTCTTCTGTTGTCTGAAACCTTTTATCTTTGGCAGTCTAAAGTAAATGCCAGGTTGGAAACGTGTGCTTCAAATGTATTCTGGCATCATCTCTCAGGACAGAAATCAGCAGCTTGTTGACAATATTCTTAAAGCATTTCATACTGGACTAACTGTCAATACTTCATCTAGTCAAATATCCTGCATCCAACAGTGATCTAAAACTGAAAGAAAGTTAACAAACAAACAAAATGCATCTCGCTGTTTTTGTTCCCAAATGGCATGATCCCTACCCTAAAAAGCTTACCCTTGATTTTATAGTAAAGGATAGATTAAATAGGTGCAGCAGCCTGGCATTCACGACATCAGAGGTTCTCAAACTGCTGTCTGTGTACAATCAGCCACATGGCTTTGTCCCTTCTGTCTTACTTGCCCAGCTGCTCAAGCACTGTAAGAGACAGCTAAAAATAAACCTTCTAGCACATCGGAAAAAGTATGTTTTCCTAAAATTGCTTTTTCGCTTGTTAAACGTTACTTGCAAGATGAACTTGCAATGGAATTTCTAAGATTCAAAGTGGGAAAGGGGTTGTCTCTGGCCCTATGAGCAAGGCAATCTTTGCATGATTTTGTTTACCTATGATAGCTGCTCTGAGCACGTTTCTCACCAACTTCCTGTGAACAAAGCTGCAAATATTTCTATGCTTTACTGTGTCATCTCACGTGAGTACCTACACTCTGCCTCAGTGCACATTACTCCAGTCAGTTTTACTATCCACCTGCAAAGCCTTTTAACGGCAAGATCACAAAAAATTGATGCAACATTCATGATGATATGCCAGATGCACATTCTCATACTGTTTGCTGCTGCTTCATGTGACAAGCTCATTTATATGAAATCCTAGTCTGCCTCCCTTACTTGCAGCAAGTAGAGGAGTAGTTATTCCATTGACTCTATGGGACTAATGAATGCCAACATTTGCCTGAGAATATGTACAACTCAGTGTGAGTTAGTGGCAGGATCTGGCATGAGGAAGTCAGCTGTGACTAGGGAAGACTCAGAAACATGGTGCCAATAATATATACAGAAGGGAAAAAGGAGACTTAACGGCAGAATCCCAAGGGAAGAGTTTCCTCTTCCTATATCCATCCACAAGCAGAGGATGATAATTAATTTCATGGGTCTAAAGTGGTAAGGGAAGTCTCCTGGAAAAGTTTTCACTTAAACAGTTTCAGCTGGGGTAGGTAGACCATTTGTTTCACTGCTTGATTTTCAGTTACCATTTTTTTTGTTTTAGTCACCAAAAGCATATTCATGCCCTTGTTAACTGGTTGTTTTAAGGAATCCTGCATGTGTAGAATCACAGAATCATTTAGGTTTGAAAAGACCTCTAAGATCAATCAAGTCCAACCATTAACCCAGGACTACTGAGTCTGCCACTAACCATGCCTCTAAGCACCACAACTACATGTTTTTTGAACACTTCCAGGGATGATGTGTCCACCACGTCCCTGGGCAGCCTGTTACAATGCTTGACCACACTTTCAGTGAAGAAACTTTTCCCTAATATCCAATATAAACCTCTCCTGGTGCAACTGGAGGCCATTTCCTCTTGTCCTATTACTTGTTATCTGGGATAAGAGTTCTACCTGATCCTTTCTACAACCTCCTTTCAGGTAGTTGTAGAAAGCGATAGGGTACATTCAGTGAAAAAGTGGTTTGAGCACATTATTATAGCTCTTTATTCCTTGGCAAGATAATTTTGTAAATATACTTCACTGTTCAGGAAATCACCTATGAGTTAACTCTTCCTCTTAAAGAAAATGCTTAATTCTCAAGTGGATTCTTTGCTAAGGTTTTCTTTTGTTATTTATTTAATTCTTATACTGGCCCTTTCTCTACTCCTGTGCATGCAAAGCATTAATGACAAACACATCTAAATGCACACATACATGCATAGCTAGGTACACATTAGAGGACTGTTAGTATTTTTGTTTCATTTGTGTTTTATAAAGTTTTGATGGGTAACTTTCTTGTTTGCTATTTTTCAATCAAGAGTGAAATCCTTATTGTGTATTTCTCAGCTCAGTATGGAAAGGGATTTAATGGTGTCTAAAGGTGATGTATCCACACCACTGTCCTATGGCTCAATCAATGACACCAGTGTGAAAACTTTCTATTGATTTCAGTAAGCTTTGAATTAGGTCTCTATAAAAACAAATAAAAACAAAACAACCAAAAAAACAACCCAAACCAACAACTGTGACTTACGAATATTTTTAATAGTAGGGTGGTCTTTGTAATTCAAGGTCTTACACTGTATATAAGTTATGTTCAACTGCAGGTGGTAAAAGTTAGTCTGTTAAATATGTGCCTAAACACCCCTGTGGTCTCAGTTGCCTCCATTAACTTCAATATAAGATACAGCTAGTGAGCACTTTATGATAGAGGAAATTTTTTTACAGAGTTGCTTAATTTGCATGTAAAACAAATGTGTGCTTTGTCCCCTACATCTTTTCAACCAATGCAAATTAAGATTAAGTTGAAAGTAGATGCTGTGACCAATGATATAAGTCATGATCACATCTGCATTAAATTTTGGTGCCCTGGAGGACAGTGTAGAATTGTGATGGCTGCCAGTTAGCTGCCTTTTGAATTCCACTTCATCCCAACATGTGCAAATACAAAAGGTCCTACACTTCATAAGGGCAACAAGCTCATGCTGCCCAGACATGGACATCACAGACACCCTTGTGACAAGCTTATCACTGGGAGGAAACCTTAGGAAATTTGGGGAGTGAAAATAATAAGATTTCTTTCTCTCTTTAAAACACTTTGTAATTAATTTTGTAATGAAATAACCTTAAAGCTATATGAACCTGAAACCAAAACACACATACAATGTGCCAAGCCACTAGGCCTGTAGTGACAGAGAAGAAAGCCCACTGTGCTGGCAGAAAAAGTAATCAGGTGCAGCTGACAAATAAGCACAACTGTTTCTGTAGCACCTTCTATTTTCAAGGGGTTTATAATCATTACTGAACTATCCATCTTGGTGCTGCAAGGTGTTAATGGCTGCTAACAAGCCTGTCTTTGAACTGCAGACCATCACAGACACAGAATCATACAATCATAGAATCATTCAGGGTAGAAAATACCTTTGAGATCATGCAGTCCAGTCGCTAACCCATCACTGCCAAGTCCATCACTAAACCATGTCCCAAGCACCACATCTACACATTTTTTCAAATACCTCCAGGGATGGTGATTTCATATAACATGATTATAGCTGTTAGGAGTGCTAGCCATTTAGGTTAAGTGGAAGAAACCACTGAGCACTTTCACGTACTAAAAGTGCTGAAACAGTAGAAGTGACTGTCCAGGGCCAAATAGAAACCTGTGAGCAAACTAACTCAGTGAAAATAAATTGTCTTCCTTTTTCCCAAAGGCTGGCCAGTTACTTCCATCAAGCTTTAGGCAGCAGAGCCAGGAAGAGAATGTCAGGAGACACTTAGATAAACATGTGGAAGCATAGCCATAAAAGGAGGCAGAAGGTGAACTTCACGGATAACAGGACTCTCCATGAAACGTGGACAAAAAAAACCCATCTCCCATTACCTTGGAAAGAGCTGGAGGTTGAACTTGAAAAAAAAAGCATTAAGTCTTCCAACAAATCCCTTTTCTAACACATCAGAACCAGAAGATTGCTGGAGAGTCCATGTCTACATCTATTTTGATAAATGAGAGAGAGCAGGGAACAAGCTCAAACACTGGACTGCTGTAGTCTCTACTGTTTAACTCCTGGCTCATTTTTGACTCTGTTTTCATTTGCCCCAAACTCACATCTCTGAGACCAGTTTGCCATAGGGCCCTAAACAAGGTGGATGCCAGCCAGTTGGTACCACTTGGCCTTGGAACAAGGATTCACTCAATAAACTTCATTAATTTAGCAAAAGAGAGTCAACAGAATCAAGGCGTGCACAACAAAGAAAAGTCCAGAGCAGAAAACAGTTAAGGAATTGTCTGTTATCTGCACTGCAATGCGAAGGAATCTGAGGAAGTTCCCATTTCATACTTCTCGTTTATCAGATCTGTCTCAGATTGAGCAATTTTCTGATTGTGCTAGCAAAAGAGGTTATGAAGTACATGCAATAGTCACATAACACCAATTCCAAAGGAATTCAAGGTTGAAATAGCTGAATAACTCCATGTCAATTCTCATCTAAAGCTGCCTTGTTGTCAGAAATCTTGGAAGGTGGCTAATGTGGCATCAGCCTTCAGAAGTTACAGGGAAAACTGGGAAACAACAGATCTAGCATAAGCACTGAGTGAACAAGTAACTATGGGATAGATAGCTTATGGATAAATATGACATGCTGAAAACCAGTAGAGTCTCTTTTATAAAGAGAAAGTACTTGTCATGACCTTAAAAGCTACAGGAGTTGTCTGAGGGGGGTCCTAAAGCAAGTGGACAAGAGTCCACTGCAATTTCCAAAAGGCATTTAACAGGGTCCTTCACCAAACACTGTTAAGCAGCCCAGGCCGTCATAGCACAGCTGGGAAGGTCCTCAGGTGCATAAACAACTGGGAAAAAAGTAGGAGACCATGTGGAAACAAATAATCCCAGTAAGTACACAGTAGTAAGTAGACAGCAAGGAGAAGCCATGAGCTGTGTCCCACAGGAATTTGCAGAGGTGCTTGGACTGCCTAAAATATGCATAAACAATGTGGAAAAAGGGGCAAAAGAACCAGGATTGCTCACAATATTAGGTATTCTAGATTGATTGTGGAAAATAGCAGAAGGTCTGTATGGGTATATTCATACTATTAAATAAAACAGAATCAAGCACTATTTTCCAGCCTTGACCCATGTAGTACAGGCTGGTAGTATTCACATTATACAATACTTTGCATTGGATCTTATCTGCTCTTCATATAGTTACCCTAAAAAATACGAACTGGTTTTGTTTCTTTTAATTTATGTTCAAAGTGAATACAAAAATGCAGTCGGTGTTACTCAGTTAGAGTGGCATTTCTGTAGCAAGAGACCAGATACTTATTGTACACTCTGCACCTGGCTTGAAGGTAGATAGGGATGTTGCAGAGTAAAAAGTCTGCATTATACACTGCTGGAAAATTATGTGGGATGGAAGGAGCCAAAACTAGAGCATTCTCACCCACCACATGCTGTCTCCAAACCATGAATGGGCATCGGTTTGGAGAGTACTAGTTGTACTAGTCAGCAGGGACTAAAAGCATATCAGAAGACATCCTAGCAGTTAAGCAGTGGCTTAATTCAGGGCTTTCATGGTCTCAGGCTCTAGCACATGATTGCCCATTTTGTCATTTGTCAGCGTGGTGCTCCCTGACACTCTCCCATAAAATGCCTGGGTACAGTCTGGGAGGGAAAGCAATAGACCAGGGATTCTTTCTAACATAAACCAGCAAACATATTCTTTGAAGACAGTAAGGAGAAGGCCACCCTATTTTGGGGTTTTTTTTTAGAAAAAGAACTTAGTCCTATTTTCACAAGCAATGCCAGTTGCCTTCAGCAACAAGCCATCATATTTGATCTATTATGTTTTCCAGCATAGATGTTAATCCCAGTGGTACAGTGCTTGAAAGAATTTTGTGGCCCTGATTCATTTACTAGGATAAATCCAGAAGGACTAAGTTACTAGGCAAGGAAATAGTGAAGTTCAATATAGGCAAATTTAAAGGAAGGATCATGGGAGGGGAAAAAGTTCCTGACTTTTATGTACTGAAGAATGAGCTCTGAGCTGGCTAATAATTAGAAAGGTATGAGATCCTGGTCTTACAGACCCAGGACAAACTCACCTTAGTGTTCAGTAGTAGCTGGGGGAAGAAAAAGGAAGAAAAAAAAAGTGAAAATTAGGAATTATTAGAAAGGGTCATAGCAGCATGAAACGCACATTCAAAGAACGCACATTCAGAGGTATGGAACAGCTACCATACGGGGCTGGAAAAGAAAGCATGATATGGCATGTCTGTAAAACCACAAGTGGTCCAGGAGGATGTATAGCATAGGTACAGCTAACTCTTCTACAGGTCATCAAATGAAACTAGCAGTTGATAACAACAAATGAAACAAGGTTATTCAATAGACATGGTGGGTTTAAACTGCCAAAACCCTGGCTCCACAGCCCTCTCTGTAGATGGGTTAAGGGGCAGCTGGAAGACTTCATAGAAGATAAATCTCTCAAGCTAATCTTTACTGGTCAGTAGGACAGTACACAGGTAAGTGTCAAATACACTTGTTCTGTTCCTAATCTCTTTTGCAGGCCTCTGGTTTTGGCCACCATAAGAAACTGTGGCAGATGGACCTCTGGTCCAGCTTGGAACAGCCATCACTATGTTCTTGTCCTCTGAGTGTTTTTTCCTACTGTGACCAGAGGTACAGGATTTTTCCCCAGACTCTTTTCAAATAAATAGTATTGTGTTTGTATAAACACCAAAGACTGATGTTTACAATTGATTTCAGAGCATGCTGACAAGGCTTAGAATATTTACTAACTCCTTGGAGCCAAGCAATTGTACACACTTACCTTACACATATACATGGATATACATATGCATACACAAATGAACACACTGTAAGCTGTGTATCTTTGCTACTATGCAGGTCACCTAATAAAAAAACCCAAATACTTGCATAGACTTTCCATCAATAGGTTTCAAAATATTTTACTGGTTTAAGTATCCCATGAACCTTTTTACAAATATCAAAACAGGGGTGTTTATCTAAAGGGACTGTGTTTTTATCAGAGGTAGGGCTTGAAGCCAGAGCATCTGCCAGTGTTGCAATCTGATGGTTGGACAATTTTTGTCAACCAAATGTATGCAAACTGAATTTGAAATGTACAAATTCAGACCCTGGCAAGAGTTTGAAGTCATGTAACTGTCACCACTTCCAGTAAAACCTGAGCTGCTCACATTCAGCTGCCAGACCCTTTGAAGCAGCCACTGCCAGACAACGAGCTATTTGAGACACCTTTCCATGCAGACACCGGATCAGAGATTTCTAAAACAACAGAATTATTCCTGAGTCTCAACGACTTCAAGGTAGGAAACGGGGAACAAAACATCTATCGCATTAGAAATACAGCAGCTCCAGATAACAACTATGGCAAAAGAAGCTAACACCTTGCATTAGACTCGGCTCTGATTTAATGCCTCTTACTCATGCTGTAATGGCGTCTGTCTGGGGGCAGAGAATTCGCCTGCTTGTTTACTTAGGATACCTTTCAGTTCAAAGCTTGTTTTCTAAATATGTTTTTGTTGTTTCTCATGCATTGTAGATATGAGAAGAACTCATTGATTAATAATAATAATAAAAAAAAAAAAAAAAAAAGGTTCACACAGTGCCAGTAACAGCCAGTAGCTGGTAGGTATCACAGCTCAGCATTATAAGTGTATTGTCAAAAGACCTCCATGCTTCAGCAGGTGGAAAAAAGAATTTCAGGAATCTTGAATACTTCACATTTTACCACATATCACGATGACAAAAAGACCTGTGACAAATAACTCTGTGCTCTTCTAATGTAGAGTCACTGGGATTAATAGCCTTTTTAAACCTTTCATTTCTCTTACATTTGATAGGGGTGCCCTAAGGGGGTGGTATTAGGTTAAACCATAGAGTGACACTGACTCATTTGAGGTCTCTTAATGCCTGCCTAGGAACTGCTAGGTCTGGAGCACCTACTGCTAAGGCTTAATGTGCTTTGCATTAGCACATTATGTCAGGAGAACCTGACACTGGCAGATAAATGGATGTTTTACAGTGCAATGTTCCTTTTTTGCTTCTTAACTAATCAGCAATAGCAGGAAAGGCAATAGAGGGGATTTGACAAGGTTTAACCACAATTCTGTATTGAAACAAATAAGTATAACTTGAAACCTCACTGTCATCTTTTTTACAATAACTTCTAAGCCTCCTAGCCTATGGAAAACAAAACAAGGCAATTTATAAGAAATAAACTGTAATGATGATAAAGAAGCAGGCATGTGAAGATTACAAAACACTTCACAACTTCACAAACATCACTAACGATTTTGTTGAAGTGGGAGTTATCCCCGGTTTAGACATAAGGAAACTGAGGCATGGAGAAATTGGAATCATGTTTTGAAAGGAGCCTTTCAGTGCTGAAGTGCATACAATCACACACAATTGCTGTGGGTAAATTGCTCACTAAAGGTAAAATTGTCACTTGTCCACTTTCCCTATTCTCAACTGAGTAAAAAAATAGAAGGTTTCCCTTCAGTGTTTCTGTCCTTTACCTGCTATGTGCATTGCCCATTACAGTCTAGAGAGACCAATGTCCTAAAAATGCATAGAGGGAAAGGATACAAAATGGTCTGTCACCTTCAGGGCACTCTAGCATCACTGCCAGGCTGGGCACTGACTGACAGTACCAAACTGTGGTTTGTTCAGAAGGCCACCTATGGGTTGGGTAGGGCTTTTAGGCTCAGTCCATTTTTGGGAAGCTGCAGTGTTAAAATCTAGCACTGAGACTTACATGAGGTAACACAGAGTTTCTTGGTACAGACTTGAAATTTTCTGGGTGTCACTTCTCCACTTTATTCTGTACAATGACTTCTCATCCTTTGCCCTGGTCTAACAGAGGAAACAACAACAGAACGTGTAGCTTTAAAGACAAATGATTTTACTACTGGGGCACTATAGCTTTATCTACATTCAAAGACATAACAACATAATACAAAAAACTATGACAAATAAGGTTACTGAGGTGGTATTACATAAAAGTCAGGAAATTATGCTTTTGTGGAGCTTTAATGTGATGCATTTCTGTGTTGTAATTAAGACACAGCATTTACAAATGCAGTGCACAATGTCTTTGCTAGCATTTTGCCTAAGGAGTTCTTGAGTGTACTTACAGGCGCAACCTAAGACTATTTGCTAACTTTCAAGTATTTAACATTGCATTAAAATCTTATGTAAAATCTACACTAAAGTATCAACCTATCAATCAATATGCTTTTCTGGCATTCTTTGAAACCAAAGATATTGTGGTTTAACCCCAGCCAGTGACTAAGCCCCACACAGCTGCTCACTCACTCTCCCTACAGTGGGATGGGGAAGAAGATCAGAAGAGTGTAAGTGAGAAAACTTGTGGGTCAAGGTACAGACAGTTTAATAGTTAAAACAAAAGCCATAGACAAAAGCAAAGCAAACCAAAGAATTCATTCACTGCTTCCCATGCACAGGGAGGTGCTCAGCCATCTCCAGGAAAGCTGGGCTTCAGCACATGTAATGGTTACTTCAGAAGACAAACACCACAATGCCAGATGTTGTCCCCCCCGCTTCGTTCTTCCCCCAACTTATATACTCTGTATGACGTCCTGTGGTATGGAATATCCCTTTGGCTAGTTTGGGTCACCTGTTCTGGCTGTGTCCCCTCCCAATTACTTGTGCTCATCTAGCCCTCTTGCTGGCAGGGCCCAAGAAACTGAAAAGTCCTGGACTTAGTATAAACATGACCAAAGCCATCAGCGTGCTGTCAACATTGTTCTCACACCAAATCCAAAACACAGCACTGCACCAGCTATTAAGAAGAAAATTAACTCTGTCCCAGCCAAAGCCAGGACAAAAGGTAAACAGTAAACTTGATAATGCACCTCATCAACAACCCGCATATATATACTGAGAAGTTTTATCTCTGGGCTTGCAGCACAGTGGCACAGACCATTTTCATCTTAAGCTACTAGACGGCAACAACGGAACTGTATTATCCCAAAGGGGTGATAGAGAGTTCACGTACTGAATGAAAGAAGTAGCCATGGAGGAGAAGTCAGTCCAGCTCTTTCTCTCTCCTTTTGTATTCCACAGTCCTAGAGAACTTGACTATTATGGGAACAGTGTGCTTTACCTTCCCTCAGCAACAGAAGTACTCTTCTAAGCTCACGTGCTTGAACCAAAGGGTACCTGCAAGGAGCAAAAGCTGAAAGGATTTCATGCAACAGATAAAAGATATTTCTGTTGCCCTAAATCATTCCTCCTGCAAAATATCAGAAGTTAGTTGCAAACAAGGGAAACTTCAAGGAATTTTTCAGTAACCTTATATAACAGAAAGTATTGGACAGGCTAATTACAGTCAAACTACCAGTCTTCCCTGTAGGATAAAGCTTTTAGGATATTCCGTCTTACAGAGTCCCAACTCTGCCAGTGAAGGATAAAAAGAGGTTTTACCTTACAAAGTGAGGTGATTTAATTTAGTAGTGGTACATATTGGTACTAGCGATGCTTCATGTGTCTCCTCACTGGTTATGAATGATTTCAGAGAGTTCAGAAAGCTGATGAAATATGAAAATACTCAAATGGGCTTATTGGCGATTGCTTCTGTCCCAGAAATGAACACATGAATAGGGAGTTTTTAAGAATAAACTGTCAATTAGAGAGGTGTAAAAGGGAAAGAGGACTTTGGTTTGGTGGACTGTAGAGCCATTTTCTAACTGAGAAGTTACGTGGTTTGCACTGCCTCCAGCTCATTAAAAGGGAAATCAATTTTACAGGGAACAAGCTGACTAGACTAGTAATAATGGCATTAAACTTACAACAAAAGGGGAGATTAAAAAGGGGCAGCAAATAAACACTCATTTAGCACAGTCAAGTTGTCAAGAACAAAATTAATCAAGACACTGAATGACACAAAGAAAATAAATTCTTTAATTGCCTATTCATGAATGGCAGAAGATTGTGTGGTAAATAGGAAGAGTAGGAACTAGTCGTACTATGCAAACGAATTTGACCTTGATATTACTGGAACTTGAAGGAAGATTTCTGTGATCGGAATGTTAAACTCATTCACTATAAGCAATTTAGGAATAACACAGTGGCAAGAGAAGGGGACAAGAGTCAGTATGTGGCAATAACTGATTTCAGCCTACTGACAGCTATGTAGTAAATGCTTTCAGTGTTTACAAATCAATGTCCCAACACAGAGAGTGTGATAAGGGCAATTAGATGGAGGCAGCTACATATCATCAAACTACCCTGCAGAGTAGGATGACCAGTTCTTTAAACCCCTACTTACAAGGTCTATGGAGAGGAAGAAGAGAAAAGAGTTTCTGTATTATATGAGCTTTAAACAAAGCTTTTTCACTGGTGATTATCAGGTTGAAAGATGTAGCTTTACAGGTTTGACATTTCCAGTAATAAATGCCTTTGAAATTCTGAACAATGATTGATAAAAATTTCCTAAATCCAAAAGTTTTGTGTCTCTCCTTAGAGAATTTTGCACTAGATGTCATACTGACAGCTAAATCAAAATTGATTCCAGGACTAAAAGTTAGTGGTTCCTTAAATGAAAGTGAGAACTTTATTACATTCATGACATGCAAATAGAATGTAACATAACCAATAATTCTTACACCTGCTACTTTAAAATGGCCACTTTCAAACAGATAAATACAAGTTTGCACCTTATCAATAATAGGAGGAATTTAAAAGGGAAAAATATGTAAACAATAATAAAGATATTTTAAAACTTTTTCTGAGATTATCTAAGATCTGCAGTCAAGATAAAGTCTATTCTACATCAGTCTAGCTTAAAAAAGATATAAAGGCAATGCAAAAATCTCAGATATAAACAGGTCGAGTAGGGAGACAAGGGAGAAACCAAACAGATTAGAACACTTGAGTTTAGGATACAAATGGATATCACAGAAAATTATTACTGAAGACAGAAGGACATAGGAGGAATTTTGTGGGTATCTGAGTTTAGTACACTGAAAACAACGTTAGGTATATTTGGAGAAAAAGCAACCTTACAGTAGTGTTTGCCCATTGTTAAATGGAAAGTATGCAGTTGTCAAAAATAATGCAGAAACATTGAATAAATATTTCAGCTCTGGGACTAGGAAAAAGCCAGATGTAGTCATATCATACAAAGGCATGTGATGGAATGTTACACTTAAAACAACAAAGACAGTATGTGCGAAATAGCAGCTATTAAGGCTAAGTGTCTTTTATTTAAAAATGCACCTAGGAATGTTAGAAGAAATGCCTAAGAGTATTTATTAAACCTTTTATTATTATTTATAATAAATCTTGGATTGCTGAGATAGATCCTGAACATCGAATGGAAGTAAGAGTCATGTCAGTACTTTGCTTGCAAATGGTGGATGTTGTTTAAGGATTTCTCCAAGGCTTTTGATATGGTTTCCCACAGCCTCCTCCTAGAGAAACTGATGCATTACAATCTAGACAAGTGGTCTGTGTGGTGAGTGGGGAACTAGTTGACTGGCTGCACCCAGAGGGGGGTGGTGGTAAATAGCTCCTTTTCAAACTGGCAACCTGTCAGAAGTGGGGTCCCCTTGGGATTGATAGTGAGCCCAACACTGTCTTCATAAGTGATGTGGATGGTGGGATGAAGTGTACCCTGATGAAGTTTGCTGATGATACCAAACTGAGTGGGGAAGTGGATACTTTAGAAGGGAAGCCACCCTGCAGGAAGACCTGCATAGGCTGGAAGAGTGGGCTAACAGGAACCTTATGAAGTTTGACAAGGACAAGCGTAAGGTCTTGCACCTGGAAAAATGTAATCCAGGAGGGCAGCACAGGCTGGGATCTACCCAGTTGGGGAGCAGCTCTGTGGAAAGGGACCTGGTGATCCTGATGGACAGCAAGTTCAACATGAGTGAACAGTGTTCTGTTGCGGCAAAGAAAACCAACAGGATGCTGGGTTGGATCAACAAGGGCATCACCAGCAGAGATGAAGTAGTCATTATCCCACTCTATTCAGTGCTTCTCAGGCCACACCTGGAATACTGTGTTGAATTTGGTCCCTGCTATGCAAAAAAAGATGTGGACAGTCTGGAGAGTGTTCAGAGAAGGGCCTCAAAGATCATCAAAGGACTGGGAAGCCTGCCATATGAGGAAAGGCTGAGAGAACAAGGTTTGTTCAGCCTTAAGAAAAGAAGGCTTAGGGGAGACCTTATCACCATGTTCCAGTTTTTAAAGGGTGGCTATAAAGAAGATGGAGACTCCCTTTTTTCAAGGAGTCACATGGAAAAGATGTGGGATAATAGGTACAAGTTAAACCTGGGGAGATTCCAATGGGGCACAAGACGAAAATTTTTTACAATCAGAACAATCAGCCATTGGAATAATCTCCCCAGGGAAGTGGTGGATTCCCCAACATTGGACACTTTTAAGATTCAGCCAGACAGGATGCTGAGCCATCTTGTCTAGACCGTGCTTTTGCCAAGAAAGGTTGAACCAGATGATCCCTGAGGTTTCTTCCAACCTGGTATTCTATAATTCTATAATAAATATGGTTGTCTAAGTAAATATAAGCCTGTCTGCCTGACATCAATCTTGTGAAAAACAATGGAACATCAGATAGGGAAATTGATTAATAAAGAATAGAGGGTAGTATATTTAATGTCATCTAACATGGTTTATGCACAAAAGAATTTGTCAAAATAACAAGATAGTCATTTTTTATACTAGAGGTACAAGGTTAGTCTCATAAATTGCTAGATTTCAGTAGAGAATTTGATTAGATTCTACATACCATTAGGATTAAGAAATCACACAACACAAAATCTGGATGCCAGTCATTAAATGAATTAAAAATTAGCTAATAGACAAGTCTCAAATGTAATTTTAAACTGAGAACCATTAAGAGTATGTGTGTTTTATTTGATGGTTTTCCAAGGTTAAGCTCCAGATTCCATGCAAGCTAATATTTTTTGACAACAACCAAGAAAAAAATAAAAACAAAACCAATCAGATGTGCACATGAAAAATGCTGAGGAACTAATAAATAAAAAAGGGAAAGATGACTCAAACAAATCCTCTCTGAACTGCCTGGTAAACTTGGCAAGGATATTTTTATCTGGCAATGAATTAGGCAGGTTCTGCTAAAGGTGTATGACACTATTCCTGAAAACAGTTGCTGTGCATGAGATGAGGTTTGTAGTCAACTGACTTTGGAATATCCATAGAACAATGGCTAAAACTGTATTTTCCTCTTGTACGAAAAGGAAGCTGATGGAGGTGGACTGAAATAAAAATACAAAAAAAAGCTGAAATTCCAGTTCACAAAACAGTTAAATTTAAATCCTTGTTCTTCAGCTGCTGCACATGTAGCCCAGACCTTCCAGTATCATCCTTGGGGAGGGAGGGAGGGAGGGTGGGAAGAGAGAAAAATGCTGCATCTACAATTAAATGTTCCATTTCTTTTTTCAGTTCTTGGCCCACCATGATCCAACCTGGGATCCACCAGCTTCCTTCTGGAATTTTTGCATATAAATATCCTCCCTATGGAAACTTAGGGAGGAGAAAGACAGGTGGAAGGGGAGGCTAGTGCACCACTGTGCAATACCCCAACCTTTCCAGCACAGCCAGTGATACACTGGTTAAGACCTTCGTTTGTAGTGAAGTGAATTTGTTCCATTTTTTTTCAAGTTTGTCTAACTGGATTATTTATTCTTTGCATAGTTTATTACAAATATTTAAATCTTGACTTTCCATACCTCCAATGATTCTGTATCCATACTGTTTTGTTGCTATTTACCTTTGCATTTTGATTGTCTCAGGAAAGCGAGTTGTATGAGGAAGAACAGACCCAGAGAAAGGTGATACATAATTTTACACTGTCAGGTTAATAAAAGGTAAAGTACCATCTGAAGTTTTTCATTTCTCTAGTATGTGTAAAATTGGAGGTTCAGCATGTCAGAATGCTCTTTCTATCATCAAACTTGATTCTTCAGTGTAAGTGTTGTACATTTCTTTCATCCTCCCAAAAGACGTATTACCTTAACAGGATTATGTCACCGTGCACAAGAAATGCAGGTAGTTTGTGGATCATTAATGCAACTGTCCTCAGAACTACCTGAGGGAATCCTTTCATTATTCCCATTAACCATCCATTAGTGAATTACAGAGAACTCGTCAGCTATTTCAAGAGTCTCTTTCTACACACACCCACCCCACCACCACCACCAACAACAACAACAAAAAGTGTATTGCCTGTCTTCATATTTCTCATCTGGCTCCCCTTCTTTGTGGTAAAATCTCTTAATACACCTTCTGAGAGTGGGCATAGATAGCCACCACCTTGCAAACACAGAGGACTGAGAAGGACTTGCTGAGCCTTTATGTCTGATTTTCTGCTATCGAAAACAAGACATTACATCATGTGTTTCTAATATTCAAATTAAAATACCTTTGTTTTCTTTGTTTTGTCCTTATAACTGCTATTGAAAACTTCCTATTGAATACCATGTGTCAATTTTCTCTAGCATCTCACATAATCACAGAATGGTTGCGATTGGAAGGGACCTCTAGAGATCACCTGGTCCAAACCCCTGCTAAAGCAAGTTCAGGTTGCACAGAATTGCATCCAGGTGGGTTTTGATTATCTCCAGAGAAAGAGACTCCACAATGTCCCTGGGCAGCTGTTCCAGTGCTCTGTCACCCTCAAAAGTAAAGATGTTTTCCCTTATATTCAGATGGAACCTCCTCTTTCAGTCAGTGCCCTTTGCCCCTTATCCTGTTGCTGGGTGCCACTGAAGAGAGTCTGGTCTCAAGACTTTGCATTCTTTATCTGCCAGGCTAAATGTATTCACAGTTAGTTTATATCCATCTGCTCTTCTGCTGACACCATCTCCTGCATTAAATAATGCTTGAAGTCTGGAGTTTTACCTTTACCTTATATTTACAGACCACAGCATGTCTTTCCTTCTCTTTACAGTTCAGTGCAGTCAGCAGGCTAAATAAACCTAACTCTATTTATCTTCTCCCTTAAAAAAACTCCTCCACTTCTTTTAATATATTTCTAGGACTTCTATTCCCTCATGCCGCTCTAAATGCACCTTTCTTGGAGGCAGGTGGCCAGAACTGAACACTGCTTTCCAAAGGAGGTCCAATAATTGCACAGCATCGTGGCATTAGGTGTCTCTGTTCTCTGTTTCCCTTATATATCCCAGAACAAATTTAAATTCTTTAACAATTACATCAGACCAACAACTCATATCTATACTGTTTGGCTAGTAAACAAAGTTTTTTCTCATCTGCGTCTAATTCTAGCACACCACACACACACACACAGAGAGCACCTTGCCCAACCCCTGTTACTATTATTCCCTAAAAGCAGGAGTCCACACTTTGTTCTATTAAATTTAATCTTATTTCTATTGTTCATGTTCTCAAGACATTGCAGCATTTCATTGCATAAATCACAGTCCTCTGCTCTATTGAAAATGCTTCCCAACTTTGAGTTATCGTTAAATTTTTTTAGCAAACTGTAACTTTATGTGACACCCACTCTGCCACAATAATTAAAGTGTTCTACTTTCTTTACAGCTAGTGTTGTTGTGTACTGAACTAAAACATACATGCGTTTCTGTAAGAAAAAGCACACCAATCAAAAAATATCCAGGTTCTTAATGACTCATATCTGGGTGAAATTCCAAGTTTCAGTGCATAAGTACAACTTAACCTTGCACTAGCATATTACTGCAAGTGTAAAACACACAATATTGTCTTGTTTCATTTCAGTTTCAGGACAAAAAAATAGGTTTACAATGCTATAAAAGCTGAACCTTTAAATGTTTTCATCCTACCCATGCACTGAAGCAAAAAATAGCGTTTTCAGTATATTTTCTCACTAAAGAATACTGACTGCCACAGGGAATTAACCTACCTAATGCATTCAGAAACTACTTGCAAATTCTGTGTCATACAATTTGCTTATATTTTGGACAATACAAGTAAAGGAAAGATGGGGGGAGAAGGGAAAGACATTTCCACCTGGATGTCACATGAAAGTTGCCTCTTTCTTTTTTTGCTATGAGTTCAAGTATCTCCCTCTTGAGAGTTAATACTCATTATGAAATTTGTTGTGAGTTTCCAAATGCATGTGACATTTGGTTTCAGTTTGTTCTTTCTGCTGATAAAGAGAGCACTTACCCTTGAAGTTAAGGATGAATAGGATTTGAAGTCCTTGTGCTATAGAACAAAACCTAAATAAAGGGATAGTTGTGGTGCAGCTTGACAGAATGATACTGGGATCTAATTCTTATTCATCATAAGACAAAACATCTTTTAGTTATTCTTGTCTTTGACTCTACCTCTTGGACTTCCTTATAAAAGATGAAACTTATCCTCCTTTTTATACCCAGCTATACAATAGGTGTCCTAGTTTAAAAGAGAACAGACAATGAACCAAGAGAACTGGGAGGCTGACAGCAGGGAAGTCCATCACCCTAAAGGCAAAACACACTGAGTTTTTTATTAAAGTATGTCATGGACATGCTAAAAGGTATTTACAGCCCTTGGTCACAGTGTTTTAAAAACACCTGCTGTATCAAAATGTTTCTGAAGAGAGATGGACTACACTAACATGTGGAAAATCGATCTTCTATTCCTCTTCCCTTTGTCTATTCCTGTCAACCATACGTTTCAGAAAGCAGTTATGCTTATGAAAGTAGAATACATTTAACATCGTGGTCTTTGTGGGCCTACGTTGTGACTGACAGTCACCGATGTGGGACTTCACATGCACAGATTTAAATATCCAAGTCATGCAGTACAGTTTTTGGCTGCTGTTGCCACATATCTAGATTGTCTCAATATAATGAAGTAAACAATTTCTTTTGAGAAAATGTTCATTTTCTGGAAAGGAGCTATTCAAAGACTTCATCCCTGGAAACTGTGAGAGCACTGTACCACAGAAACTAAATATGTCCCAGGCTCAAACTATCACACTTGTGATACATCACAGAAAACATTCAAACTAGCAACACTGCCCATGAATGAGTAATTGTCAAGGTGTTGTATAGGAATCCCATGAGATTTAAATATTTAAAAACTTAAAAAGATTTAAAAACTTTCCCCTAAAAGTACTGATAGCTAGTTTTTGAAAGATTAACACTATATTTATTGTATTGTTGAGGGTTTTTTCCTTTTTTTCTTTTTTCTACTTATTATGTGTTCTAACATTTTATATACCTTTTAATTGCTGCTAGAGTATCCACAGCATGGAAGAGCTGTCCAGATCTAGGAGCAAGTTGACAGATAAGATATTGGGTCAAAGAGAGTACAAATACTTTTCACTGTTAAAAACTCCTTTTTTTGATGTTCATGGCACAGCTTTCTTGGCTGACTGATGAACTATGAAAAGGACACTGCATGGCTGATACACAGCTGCCAAGTTATCCATATGTGTTCAGCAGTTATACAAACAACAAAAAAACTTTTCCACAAAGATGCACAGCATCAGATGTGTGAAGAGGGTGAGACTGGCCATATTTGATATAATGCTTTTGTGAATATTGATTTATTGCCAACTAAGAAGATCACCACCGAGAACAAAGAACAAACCCTTCTGGAATACATCTACTCAGGCATTTTGAAATAGTGCATCACAAAACTGATTATTCCTTTCTTGCATGAGAACTTCTCCAATAACTCTCTTTGCCATCCAGCATGGACACCTACATATTATTTTTCCTGTTTCTAAGGATCACAAGTGCTCTTCTCTGATACAGTTGTGAATAGGATATTTTGGTGTGCCTTGACATGCTTCACTAATCCACAAATAAATAATCAGTTGCAACAAATTTTCTCCTGTGTCATATCAACTTTTGATGTGGCACAAATATAGCAATACGCCTGCAGAAACTTCATGCTTAAAGAGAATACATGTTTCAAACAAAAAGCATAATCTCATTTATATTTTAGTGGGAAAGAATTTAAGCACAGGTAAAATAAACAATTAAAAAGCAGAGACGAACAAATTCACAGACAGAACAGAAATAGAACTATAGGACTTTTTCCACTACCAAAATTTTAATCCATAACGTATTCAGCAGATTAGCTATTCCACCGTTTCTTGAATAAAGTTGCCATATGACAGTGTGGACTTTATACAGCTGCCTAAACTGAAGTGCCTAATGCCATCCTAGGATATCCCACTTCATTTCCATCTGCCCCTCCAGAATCACATGAATCTTCCACAGGCCCTGTGCCACAACTTACTGCCCCAAGCTGATGTGTCAGGTGCTCGAGCATGTACACAGTGACCCTAAGTATCCACACTAGGCAACAAAACCCCATTCTGCACCTCTGTCCCACAGCTGGATGTCTAAATTTAGATACCCACAATCTCAACTTGAATCCTACCCATAGGAGTTGAATTTAGTTGCACACACAAGCCATTTGGGATACCTTAGGTTACCAGAGACACAGTACCAGCTGATATCATACAGGACTTGAGGAGATCTGTGCCTTCCTGGAGTAGCCCTAAAATGCCCTCTGGGACACTTCACCAGCTCAAATAGCACTCAACACCTTTTGTTGACATGCAAATCAAGCCCATTAGTGTCTCCAGGCTTTTCCAATGTATCTAAGTGGCTTTCAGCAGGGCTGTACTTTGCAGATATTTATAAACAGCAAATGAGTAAAGCTTGCAATAATACATCAAGGGGATCATATTAGTTGAGCAACAGGCTGGCCCTTTCTTGCTTATGTTATTTACAGAGGATTTAGCTGTTTTTGTCATTTTCTGCTGTGCTACAGACCATACAAACAAAGGCTTTAAAGTTCAAATGCAGAAATTTGGCCACAGCTACAAATAACAAACTGACTAGTCTTAGCAGTGAAATGTTAATTGGTGTCTGAGAGATTCAGTTCACAATGAAAGAGTGCACAATGCTTAATCCTTGCCAAATTAGGAATTTTTAGCAGATATGAGTATCAAAAGATTGAGTATATGGGGCCATTTCATACATAACATAATCAAAGAGTCACCAACAGCCTTGCCTGCAGAGAGGGATCTGTGTACCCACGGCTGCCATACCTGGTTGTTATGGGTTTCTTTTTCTTTGAGGCAGGGACCTAACAGCTGTATTTGGTAAAAGCACAATCCTTCTTCAGCTTCAGTTCTGCGCATTATTTATTCATTTCTCAAATGCCCAATCTAGAAGCGTTTACCATTACACACTACCATGAGCAGTAGCCTGGTAAGAATAGCCCTCTTGCAATTTATATTTGATCTTCCATAGTGATTCAATATAAAAAGCTAACTGCTGAGATTAAAACATCAAACTGACCTGAACTATCCACTCTTTCCTGTGAGCTGAAGTTATTTAGAGAAAAAAAGGAGTAGCTAGACCAAATTTTCTCAGCCTTTGTAAAGAGAAGATGGAAGCCGGATGCAAGGAAGAGAAAGTACATGCAGCCCATGCCTTTTGTGAACTCTGCCTTGAGCCGGATTCAAGTTGTGTAGAAAGTGCTTGACTCAGGAGGGAGCGACTTGCAACTATTTCAAGTTAGAAAATGGAAATGAGAAGTAAAAACACTGTAACGCTCTTGCTGTTTTTCATCTGAGGAGTTACACCAACTGCCTGCCTCAAACACCTAATTCAAGCCATCTGAAGTCTGAAAGAATGTCCCTATACCCAGCAGAGCTTCCAGAGGCATGTAAATGTCTTAGACATAGTTTTTACATACATACACATCTGCACATTTGTTGCCAATCAGTGGGTTCAGATTTTGCATGAGACCACACTTTCCACACATCCAGCATGAAGTCTCCCTGCCAGCTCACAGGTAGGGGCAGATACATCTTAGTCTCAATACCTGCAAACAGTTGTGTTTGGGATCTGGTGCTGCAGACCTAGATTAGCAGCCCTGGATGTGGGGCCTTTCCATATCTGGGACTGGATCCCTGGGAAAAGGTAACGTGTTACAGAACTCTGTAATTTTGTGGGTTTAATGTGTGCTCCTGTTCTCCTGCATAGGTAACAGGTTTATCACGCTCTGCTGACTTCGTGTTGTCTCTGCAGAATAATTACACCACAGTACCAAGTGCAGGACCAGCCGGGAGACAACCAGCACAAAACACTAAGCAGCAGGTTTCATCCGTCATCCTGTGTTCACCCGATTCATAAAACTGAGCCTGCTCTGGACAGGGCTGCAATGCAAAAAGTGAAACTGCCTCCAGCTACGCAGAGGCTTGAACACTTCAGAAGTGAGTGGATTGTGTGGCTGCTTCAGCCTAAACACCCTGACCACCCCTCTGTATAATAACCCTGTAGGAAACCATTTTCCATCACAAATGCTTAAGCCGATACATTGTTGCCAAATCTGATGCTACAAGCAAGTAATTTTATTGTGTTATGGATGGCTTTTCGTTTTCTAGTATGTGGGCAAGATTTGGGGTTGGCTGTATGAAAAATGGTTTAAATCTGAGGGATAAACAGATGTTTCAGATAATTGGCAATTAAATAATTCATAATGTTGACATGTTGCCATCAGGTTTCCAAATTAAGAGGAGTCCTTTTTCCTACTCAAGCAATACTAGCCACTCTGGCAACTCCTGTTCTGGAACATTTAATACAAAAGGAAGTGCCCTTCTGCTCTTCACACATTAACAAAAAAAAATAGGTAAAGAAATTCTTCATGTCCCAGCCAATCATGATTAAAAGATGTGCATAAATATGTTTCCCCTTGCTACATCTATACCGCTCACCACACTCGTTTTCAAGTGACATCTGCTCCAGTGGATGCAATGTGCTGCTAAAGGGCAAGCAAGCTAGTGAACTATTACCCAGTACCTGTTTACTACCAGTGAAAATGCAAGGTATCCCAAACTTACATTTTATGGTCTGTATCATGTGAATAAATCAGAAAACAGTGATACTCAAAGATACTTACATTGCCTACATAACAGCTCATTAAGATTCCTTTCCACCTCAGTGGCAGAGCTGTGACACTTAAACCAGAGCTCTATCAGATCCTCCAGACTGATATCATTTCAATCAGAACGCGAATTTCATGACTGCAGAAGGTCATCAAGTCAAATACTGTGTCTGATTTTTAAAAGGGTTGGATAATTTTATGACCATTAATAACATTTGCAGTTCTGAATGCTAAGACAAGGTAATCAAATGTCATGCTTCGGCATGTAGGCTGATTGCCATATAGGTCAGGAAGAATATTTTTGCCAATGTACATCATTGCATAAAATAAACTCACAAATAAAGTTCAACAAGTGAAAACCTTAATATCAGAAAACTTCAGCTTCTCTATTTAAGTGTTGTTTCTGTCTGGGTGCTACATAAAACAAAGGAGTTGTTAAGGATCAAACAGTCTTAAAAAAGAACTCAAGCAGATCCAGTATCTCTGAAAAGAATCAGGTGTGAATCTACTTCACTGTGATTTTAGGTGTTTTGCAAGTTCCAAAGATTACATTTCTAGCTCCCTTTTGAAATGCTTCTTAGCACAGAATGACAGAAAATTAAGGCTGAATGGGATCTCAGGAGGCCAGCCAGTTCACCTCTGTTACCTAAGGCTCGGTCCTGGCAGACGTTTATCTAATCTCTCTTTAGACTTCCAGCAATGGACTTTCCACAGACAAATTTTTCCAGAATTAGAATTTATGTTATTCTTAACACCTGACTTGAATCTTTCTTCCTTTTCTTTGAAGCAAACAACTAATTGAGAGGCAGTGATTATTACAATAGAGGAAAGCTTTTAGGAAGAAGAAAATAAATATGATCAATTACATGATAAATACAACATATATATGATATTATGTAAGTACAAAATGCTGTTAAAACTAAATATTATGTCTGCTTTTTGTATTGACTGCAAATGTTTTGCCCTTTCTGGTCCTAGCAAGGCCACCAGGGACCTTATCACACCTGAGGTATCACACACTACCTGAAACTAGTAGTTTGTGGCTAAAGGAGTTCATTCACAGGTCTGTTTGCTAAGGTACATCTCCAAATACTATCATAATAACAATGATTTATTTTATTTAGACCATCTCCACACACTTTCTATTTCTCAGCTTTGTCAGAGCCCTCTCCACAGATTTACAAACTTTATCTTTAAAATCTACAAATCTGCCCCAAAAAAGCAAGTTTTTATGATGTATCATACAGGAACCACAAAAATATCTCCTTTTTCATTAACAATAATACATAAAAGATTTAGCATTAAACTAACCTGTACGGAAATTAGATTTCCATACCAAGGAAGTCTGAGGGTATTTACAGAGCAGCACAAGGCAGGCATGCTTTGCGCATGATGATAAAAATTTGTCATTGTTTAACCTGATAATAAGTTTAAAAGACCTTCAGAAATGAAGACAGGTAAAAGGGGCATCAAAGAAGATGGTTTAGGTCTGGATAGAAGAGTTATGCCTACCTTTCTAAGACTCTGTATCTGACAGTGACTTAGACTCTGATAGGTTGTCTATCTGAAAATACGGCTCATTGATCTATGTTTTGTTTACCTTTTAGGTTTAGTCCACAAATTCCTGAAGGTCACTTTAACAAAGGCAATAAAAATTACTATTATTATTATTATTATTATTATTATTATTATTATTATTATTATTATTATTATTATTATTATTATTATTATTATTATTATTTAAAAGCCACAGGAAGGTATTTTCCCTCCTTCTTTCTTTCTAATTGCTTTTCTCTGAAATTTATCAGAAATAAAAATTATATTTGAAAACCTGTTGATGGATTATTTTGCTGTACATATCTTGTAAGTATTTAAAATTAGATGTGTCAAATACATATTATTTTTATAAACAGAAAAATTCTTCTTTTAAAAACATTAATTTTATTTAAAATTTCCTGTAGAGGTAGATGAACTGAATGAGAAACAAGGCAAAACTGTTTGCCACATTTTTTTTATTATTATTTACATTCTATTTCCTAAGTTTTATGTATGTGTTTGTGTTTCTGTGTGTATCTCTTTGCAGTGTCAAAAGTGGGAAAATAAGGTTTGGAAAGTTGTTGTTTTTAACTGATACCAATAAATTTATGGAAACTATAAAATACAGATTGTTATTTTAAGATGAAGAATAGACAGGCAAGGCACTCAAGCATCAATAATTTTAATGTATAATTCTAATGTGCAATGAGTAGCCTCCAGGTCTTTGTGTCTTTTTTTTTTACCTACTTCTCTTTAGAATGCGGGGGGTGGGGGGAGTGGGGAGCTTTTCTGCTGCTCTAAACCTGCTAAAGGTTTGAGTAAATATTGAAGGGCCTGTCCAATCAACATAGCAAAGTATAATATGGGGAGAGCAGAATGATCTAGTCCTGCAGCTAAAAGCAGGAGTCACAGAAACACCGAGGCAAGGATTTTAGCTTGGGTCTAGCCATGCGTCAGCATGTTTGCATGGGTTTCAATGCCCGAGAACCCAGCTTCAACTCATTTGATGCAGCAGACAAGTACCTCTGTTACCTTCTTTTTTTAACAAGATAATCCACAGATTTTGAATGCACAGAACCAGGTTCTTCACTGTTCTTTGAGAACAAGAGACTGGCAAACAGTTTATGCTCAATCATTCCAAAGTTAAAAGAATAAAGAATGCTCTTTATTTTTTGCTTCTAAACGGAAGATGTTGCATTTACGTAAAAGGGTGGAAACCTGCCTGGAAAGTATCTTAATCCTTATTACTTGGTTGCCTTTATTTTATCCCTTCAAAGGTTAAGCCAAGATTATTTGTGAATTATTTCCTTTGGAAGTATCTGTGAAGTTCAGGATATGTAAAATGGAACGTATTGACTATGAAACCTGGCTATCAAGCTGAGGACATTCAAAAATACTTTTTGTGTGTGAGTGTTGTCAGTTAGCTGTGGTGCTAGAAGATCAGACAGCCAAATTAGAGCAATTGCTTGATTTTCTTGTGAAGATCGATGAATATGACAGAATAATAGATGACATATGGTTAGTATCAAATGCAAAGGGAGCAATGACATCAGGAGAGATGTACAAGCTGTGAATGCACATCAAAAAGATTACTTTTGAGGCATGATGCAAAAGAGTAAGGCAGCAGAAAAGGCACTAAGTAAATGCCTGCAAAAGAAGCAAGGGTGAGGGGAGTACTCAGATGAGGAGATTGGAATAATAGTTTTCTAGAAATATAAATATCCGTGTGGCTTTTACTTGATGGGATGTGACCAAAAAACACTGTAATGTATGCAGCTGTGGTTAGAGCACTGAAATGATTTGGTGGCTGAATTCCAGATGTCATTTGTTATTCACTGTAGTTGCCAGGACACAGAGTGTGATGTAGAGAAGCAAGCAGATGAAAGGAGTAAGACCAAGATCTCAAAGACATTAGTTTGACAGCATGTCATCCAGATGATTTTGCGATGCTGCAGTGAGACCATGGGTGGGATCCATCTTGCATAGCTGAGTGCTGTCAGTCTCAGGCGTTTCCAGAGGATGAATGATCTGACCTTCCCATGTTCTGCTATGAGGATTAGTTCAGTAGCTCTCTGGAAGTGGGTCTCTCCCTGCATTGACTAGAAAGGGAGCTTCAGGTGTCTGGCTCAGTCTTTTGGGTCTAACTTTTAGATTCCCAAGTTAAGTCAGATGAGCTCCATGCAGGACTTTGGCCAAAGTGTTCAACTTGGTAAAGGCAGTCAAATCAATCCAGGATTATTTAGTTCTTACAAGTGGCTGAAAAGCTGTGCTTTATCTCCTGGCAGAACTCACAGCATGCAACAGGGCAAATGCTTGCTGGTAGGGATGGTAAGTACAGAGTGGGTGGTTAAAAACACATGCAAAAAGTGAAAGCATCCCTGAGATTGGAGGAAGGATATTAGATTCAGGATACTAAAAGTACCTGATAAAAAGTCAACATATTCTTGCAGTGAAAATACCATGCAGCTCATAGAAAAATGAAGTTACATGGAGATTATATGTAGCATGAAAGAAAAAACTGTACAATTTTATCTGACAATAGAGGCAGTTTAGGTGCAATTTATAGCCAAATAGGGAGTCAAATGGGTTTTGGCAAGGAACCTTTAGTGAGGTTAGAAAAAGTAGATCATGGCAACCTGTTAGAGATAAGAGACACCTCCTGAACAAGGCAGAAACATGAAGCATTTTAATTACTCTGATATCGATTAGGATAACAGGAATGCAATTATAAAGAAGACGTTCTTAAAAGTTACACATTCTTAGTACAGCCTTGTTTTGTTTCCAGTAATTCCTTGAACAGGTTTTGTAGTTCAAGGCTATTCCACACCTGATCCTAAGAAACGAGGTAAATGTAAGAAATCACATTTAAGTTACAGAGCATCCTGGATCTACTTATCAGCTTATCATTGAGTTTGAAATACTCATGAGAGAATGCTGTGTACTAAAAGTGTTTTGACTTTGAGAAAGAGGACAGTGAAAGAAAGCTACATGCTCTGAGGAATGTTGATTGGAATTCTATAATGTATGAGAAATCTCCTGAAGAAGAGGAGGAAATATAATATTTAAGAAACAACTGATGAGAAGGTAATTGAAATTCATCTCAAGCAAATAGCTGTTCTTCTGAATGCAGAAGTAGAATGCCAACCAAATTAAATGAAAGTACAACAGAATAATAAGTCTAACTCAAAACTAAAAATTGGAGTATGTTCCTTTTCAAATCTTCCAGTTCAATTATACCCCTAAAAGTGACTGTATTTTTCTACCACCTATAGAGAAAACCTAAGATAAATAGACCTAAGATAGAAGAACACATTGCCAACAACTAAAAGCAGATTAAAGCATCACACCTCTTGTGCATAATTTAATTGAGAAAATGTCATCAGTGAATTGTCTAATATTCCAGTCCTTTTTATGTCACTGTTAAAATTCCTGATCTTCATTAAAAGCAAATCAAGCAAAAACTTCAGCCATGAAATCCTATGATCTTTACAATTAACAGTTGGGTTTCTGCTCTTCTCAGACTATGCAGCCGGTCTGGGTGCAGCAGTTTGCAGCCAGTGACCTCCTGACTGCCTAGATCAGGGACAAAAAGCTTTAACTGAGTATAACAAGGATTTCTGTGCATGAACATGTCTGGAAAAGCAGCACCTAACAAAGATATTCTGTACAGAGATCTCCTCTTCAAGGTTTAGTAAACAAAGAAGTCTTCATCTGCAATGTACACTTTAATACTTTGAAGACCTGGCCAAATACTGGCTCAAGGTCCTCCTTAGTGACTTTACCTTAGTTCCTCTGACAGGTCCTAGGTCAGAAAAGCCATAATCAACCATCATATCCAAAAAGGATTAATTGTACTTTTGTTTGGACAAAACGATTGGTGTCCTGTAGACCAGATTTATCAGGAAGTCAGAAGAGATTTAGGAGCCTTTTCCGCTTAAAGATCGATGTTGGTGCCACAGAGAAGGGAGCTTTTCAGCATGCTAATGCTTTCTGGTTTTGCAGAAGAAGGAGTTGCTGGAAGAAGTTTCAAAGGATTAATGCTATTCCCAGCACTCAGCACGAGCACTTGTATTATATACAAATGCTTACACTGAATAAAATGATTGCTGTGCTTTGACCCATCAGTGTCAACAGGACTCCTAGTGTTAAAGGCATTACAGACCCCATAAAATCTGTGCTGTCTCTAGACTCATGAAAGCTCCAACTCTGGATGAAGTTACACTTAATGCTATGGAGCCCTTACATCTAAGAAAGCCTGCAGCTGTCTAATTCAACTGATATGGATCATCCTGGTAGAATTTTCTAAGAAATAGAATAATTGAGGACAGTTTCCTTCTTAGAGCTATGGTAATCACTGAGATTTCATTTATATGAGCCCTTGTTTCGCAATTAATACATAAACTCAGTCAGTTGGTCTACATACATCTTGGTCAACATCTCAGCAGGGTACGGATCTCCATGGCAATGAAATCTCTCCACCAGTAAAGAAAGAGGAATCTGTAAAATTTTCTCAGATATTCCTAATAGATCTGTAATACTGTCAGATCAGATGTGAGACTAAGGTCTTTCAGAGAGGTAAAGTCAGCCAAACACACTTCTGTATTCCCGCTGTCTTTATATTTTTGAAATGATGGAGTGCTGGCTGGCTATATGGCATTAGCTCGTCCTGTTCGGCAAGCCACCTGACTTCTCCTTCTGCAAACCAGATGCAAAAAATTAACTCATAAAGAGTTAACTTCATTAGTTTGGTAGCCTTCTTTACAAATGATCCTGTTCAGAATAATCTTCCCACAATTTGGAAGCATGTTTATGATATTGTGTAATTAATATTTCTCTGCTTTCTCCATCATCTTTAACATTCTACTGTCATATTTACCCTTTTCACAACATCTCATCCATGGCTCTGAGGCATCCTCATAGTAATAAATCAACTAATTTACCACTTCCAGGTGGTGAATTTGTACTTGATAGTACCTACATGCACGACCTTGCATGATATACAATTAAATTTCATCCCACTTTGTAATTCTATCCTCAAAGACATCGAGTTCTTCCTGTGCTAATAGACAAGCCTTTTGAATTACAGTTGCTTCCAGCTTTGTGTCTTCACATTCCTCCCCACATTTTTTAAGAAACAAAATCAACATTTACACCAGTTCTCAAATCCCTTTGAGGATCTCCATTGACAACTTCCTTTCAAACCAGGATTTTCACTTCCTAGCATGATCCCATGTTGTTTAACTTTTGGCCAGTTTGTTCACTCTCACATAATTACAGCCATCTTCTCAATGTGAATTAATATTTTCCCATCTGGCATATCTGTTTCTTTTAGAAGATCAAAGAGTTTCTTTTGATTTTTTTTCCCCTACTGGGAACATATACCACCTTATCAAAAAGTGTTTTACGCTTGCTTGGCATTCACATTTGCTCAATTTTTCTTATCCTTCACAAGTTGTTTTGGCATATTGTGGATTTCTCACTGAATAGACTCATTATCTGAATCTTCATTTTCTAATTTTATGTGCCAGTTTTCACAGCTAATCTGTTAGTAAGATCACCCAATTTATTGTATTCATTTATTTGAATTAAATGTTGCCATTTTTATTTCCACGCTTTATTCTCACAGGTCATCCTGGTTGACCCTAATTTTTGTCATCTATGTTAATACTCAGGTAAATTAGGTTACAGATGGTTTTAATGTTAGTTATGTGGTGTCCACCCAATATAAATATTACACTTCTCCCCCACTCCCTTTTTTAAACAACTAGTCAACGTTTCTTTTCATTTCTTTCACAACTTCTAAAAGTTCAGTTTGAATTTTGACAAATCTTACATTTCAGGATTTCTAAGCTGTAGCTTTCTCTGCTGATTATATTATTTTTCTATCTTTCTTAATTCTTAGCTAATCACCAAAGTCCTATCTGTAGCGCTTGTTTACCTCCTTATGTCTGGAAATCATGTCCAAAATCTATATAAAAGAATAGATGAAGTGCCATTACAATTTCAAATAATTTTTCAACCACTGATATTTTTTAAAAAGTCAAGAATTTCCTAAGGTCAGGTGTAGTTTAGTCTAGCTGACTTCACTATACATTTTCCTCCATTTGCCAAAGCTGGTTCTTCAGAAAAGAAACAGTTCAATTTTTCTTTCTATTTGGTGTGAACTGAGTCTGCTTTAGATCTAATTTTTTTCTCTCCAAATGTGTTTGATCGAAAATCAAATTTATATTACTACATGAATTTTAGTTTATTTGTCTACTTGTCCAGTCTGAGCATAGCCATCCATGTTTTATTTCTAATGCTCAGGCAATAGAACTTGTTTTGAAATTCATGCAGGTCATATTTTGATACCTTAGCAGTTTATGTTGTCAACTATTTCCACTTTACTATCTTTACACATCATCAATACGCTGTATTATTATACAACTTCCCCTCTTACCTCTGTTTTTTCTCCTAAAACACATACCTTCATTTTACTCAGAATAATTATTGCAATGTATTTCTAACTGCTATTGCTTATTATCTACCCAGCATGTGAGTAATTCTGTCTGGTCTGGTTTGTTGTCTTGGCTCTTTACATTATAGTTCAAACATTTGAATTGTTTCTTGTTTCCACCTTCACTTTCACTCCTTTAGATAAAAAAATATTTTTTGTGAGTAAATACCTTGAAGCTGCTAATGGAGAGGTAACATTTGAGGAAATTTTGAAGCCCTCCAGGCACCAGAACAGTTCCCAAATTTTAATTGAAAAAAGATTAATGTGGGGCTGTGCTACCCTCCTGCAATACCACATCCTTATAGAACACTGGTCCTGTGAGCAATTTTCTTCAGGAAAAAAAAAAAAAAAAGAAATCACATTAAACAGTGGGTGTCCAAAGTAATGGCGATATTTCAGTTCAGATTTTGTGTTAGGTTTTGCATCATGTTCCATCACACAGCACACGTAGTAAGACTCATCATATTCCATCAACTAATTTTGCTAAATGTCAGGCATTTAATAAAGGGAAAGGGCAGAAAGTTGTAAAGGGTTTGCATTGCCTTGTTAATCAGCACTTGAAAAAGTTTTGAAGAACTGAGTGACTTGTTAATTTAATAACTGGTTTCTGGAAGCTATAATGTATGCTGCCTGAAATCCAAGTTTTCTTTTAACAAGCAAAGGACCTCATCTGCTAGGTTTCAAATACTGAAATGTATACTTGTATCTGCCACAATTCTGGTTTGCCTAGCAAATATAAGCAAGCAGCAAAGTCATTTATCAGTACTGACTAGAAGAAACTATCACAGAAACAAACTCTGAGAAGTGTCAGTGCCTCTCATAAAATCACCTCTCCACCTACTCTACAGAACAGGCAAAGTTCAATAGCAGTTCATTATAATAGTTCAACTGGCTATTAAAAAGTATCTCCTTAATAGTAAAGATATGAGCTGGACTAACAGTTCACCATCACTAGGCAAGTACAGTTGCTGCTTGCCAACTGTTACATGACAGACATAAGAAGTCTAGGAAAACTAATAGATGAAAACATTTACCATCATTCTTTGAAATTAAAAATAACCTCACTTACCTACCATAATTCATAATTCTTTGCGAGTTCTCTCCCAGCATCTAGCATACAGCATCAAACTCTCCAATGCGTGTACGCAGTGGGTAACATTTTTCCAACTGAATAGTTCAATTATCCTCTGTGAGGGTACTCACTTCAGTAAGAACTGTTCAATGGAAGTAAAGGTGGCAGAATCAGACCCTTAGCTTATGTGGAGTTCAGCATCCCTTTACTGTTTACTTCGATTAAATGCATCACCACACATTTTCAAGAGGAAATGCAATTTTCACTAGCAATAACTCAGCAACTTACAGTAAAGGGGTAAAAGCTCTGAGCAGACAGTTCTAGGTGCTGAAGATAGTGCAAGTGATAAAATGATGTATAAAATGACATGATAACAAACACTGACCATATCTCTGATTTTTCTTTAGTAGCAGACAATATCATCATTCACACAGCTGTGAGCCATTCAAGAAGGTATTATCCTGTGAGTTCTGACATCAAAAAACTTATCGCTTGCAGCCTTACAGTAAAGCAGTTTAGTAGGTAATAAAAATGAGCAGGAAATTTCCAGAGTAGTCTGAGTTGACAGCACAGACCAAATTTCCACAAAGTGGTACAGTTATATATAATTTATATCTCTCTGCACCATCTAATCCTCCTGAGAAGATTAATTCTGGCAGAAGGCATGCCATGGGAGGACCAAATACCTTGCCTCAGGGTCTCCAGTAGACATAGACAGTTTTTATTTCTTCCAGAAGTTCCTCAGGAAGCCTGTTGACAAAGACCAAGAAAAGATTTTTATTCTTTTTTTATTGTCATTGTGCAGATCTTCTGGAAGCCCATCTCTATTCCTAACTAAGATGAAGCTTTTGATTTTGTTCTGTCCTTATTTTCCAGTAAACTTTAAGCTAGAGGACCTGATTGTCATTTCAGGACAGGCTAATAGCTAATACAGATAAATAACTCAACAGTAGTGAGTAGTACAGTGAAAAGCATAGCCCATGGACTATGATAAGGGTTCAATTCCACCTGTTCACACTGCTATTATTTCAACATTGCAAGAAGTCAATTAATTAAAACCTAGCTATGAGCAGAAAAATCAATGCTCAATACTCAAATCAACGATATTGTTGAGTGCTGTGTAAATAGCAATCTTGTGCAAACTGCTGTGCCAGAGGTATCCTTGGTGAACTCAGGCCCAAAATCCCCATCTTTTATAATGCTTTCTTTTCATTTCAGATCAATGAGGGAAATAAATCATGGATGATATGGTCTCTTTGGAACCAGAGACAAAAAAAAATATCCTAAAACACAAAGGCAGGATTCAGCTCTGGACTGTAGACACCCATATGTAGACAGTGACACTTTAAATCAGAGGAGCTCCAGGTATCTACGTGGTCACTTTCGCATAAACATCTAGTGGTATCTGAAGCGCTTGTCTCAATCAAGTCTGACCTCCAGCACCCCTCCTCTGTCTTGTAAGGTGCTGTATTGTATGTGGATATTTTGGATGGTTTATGGCACCTGAAAGTGATACGAGACAGACACCTGCATTCAGGAAACCAAACTGAAATCTTAGATGACAGGGTTAGTAGCATCTGCTGGGCCAAACAGCCAGGCTTGGTGCAGTAAATCTCCCTTATCTATAATGAAGCTTTAGTCACACAGGGTGGGCAACATTTGCACAAATAGACATCTGCATTTGAGATGCTCTATGTGCATTTGGACTGGTGAATGGAGGACAGGGTGCAGCATGAGACACTTATGTTTCAGCACTTGCGTCAAGCCTCCTCAGCATGTTGATATCTGCAGGTAGATGTCTTAATGTAAGGGTTAAGTCCTACCCCAGGTAACTAGCTTCCTGAGGCACTTCAGCCACATACCTAAGTTAATAAATCACTAACTTCGTTAAAACCTGTTTTTTCAAGGGTCCATCTCCTTTTCAATCCCCTTTGAGGGGGCAGGTTTTCTGGAAAATCCGTTTTTCCATTCTAAAATACTTTCAACATTAAGTTCATAATCCCTTTATCATCCCTCACTGTACAATTGATATGTTTTTATAGTCCTTTGTGCCACCAGTCTTATTTATCTGTCAAATCTTGAGCTCTTTCAAGAGATCAGTATATCACTTGGTTCTAAATTTGAACTGGACAAATAATGGAAAAATATTTGGAAAAATATATTGTTTGGAAACAAATTGTTGAAAAAAACTCTGTTTGCAATATTTGATGACTGATTCACTCTGTCATCACTTCTTTCTTTTATCCATTTAATTTAATTTTTTTTATCTCACACACAAGTAGACACACATAACAGCTCAGTACAAAAAAATCAGCTCTAAAACACAGCTACATGGGCAATGGAAATACAGCTTTCAATATGGTCTTCATACAGCTCCAGCATTCTCAGCTACTTCTTTTAATGAGATCTGTTTGGTCTGGCTTGCAAACTGCTGAAATATGATCTCAGTCATAGGGACGTAGCTAGCCCTCTTCACTCATCTGTCTTATCCCTCACTCCATGACTATTTAATGTCCTGATTCCCCATGAGGAAAGTGTACACAGCATATTCAGACCTCAGTTCAGAATGGGTTTGTTTCATGACACAGGCTGTATTTCCTGACTTTCACAAAAAGGAGGAAACAATCATTGCAGCAAAATTTATTTTCACATAAATAAGAGGGGAGGGCAAACTACAGAAAATTTACTGTGCTAGTTTATTTCTGATACATATGGATTCTTTGACTCTCCTTACTATTGATTTTTTTCTGTACTTTGAAACTTTGCAACTGTGAGTGCTAGCAGATGTTTTTGGCTTTTCTTCACTCCAAAACCAAAATTCAGTCTTGCCTACCATCTGCCCAACAACTCTGGGCACATCAGAGTTCCATCCTTCGCATGACTCTAGAAAGTACCACTGTTACCAGCTAGGGTGCTTCCCTGCCTTAATCTTTTCCTGGCTTTCCTGATAAATATGTCTGATACAATCTCTGTTTCTCATTTCCTCACCATATTCTTTCATTTTATAAGCATCAGCTTTACTGGGAGTGGGGGGGTGGGCGGTTTCTCAAAGAGAGGTGGTGGGTGGGACTGGGAAATATTTTAATTGTAACTCTACACCTGCTTTTCTGTAAATGACACTGACAACCTGTTTCACTGTGAGTAATTTAGGACTTGAGTCACACTCACCCACAGAGGTTTTTTTTTTTCTTTTCTCTTGCAGAATTTGGCAATTTAAAAGTTCCAGCAAGTTCATCTTTTTCAAGAGAAAGCCACCTGGAGACAGATTTTCTACTTAAGCTGTTACCCAAAGCAAAAGCTGGTCAGGACCAATCCACGCATTTTTTGTGTGCAGGAATTTTCAGCAGCCATGGGAACAGTTCCGCGCATTAGGATGGCTCACAGGAACAAGCGTTTACCAGGCTGGGCCCAAAGTACATCATTACTAGCAGTAGTTACCAACTAACTGACCCAGTGGTGTACATACAACTTCGCACAAGAAACTCTGGAAAACATTTGGACTGCTTATTTAGCATGCCTAGAAGCACCATGAGTGGGGAAGATTGCATTTTAAATGTCACCATCCCTATATATAACATTTGCCTTTATAACAGAGAAACTCAGATTTTTTCTATTTTTTAAAATAGCTGTAGGTAATACTTCTGGTCTGCATGAATAGGCAGGAAGGCTGTAATTTTGTTAAAATCATTATGTAGTAACATATCCTTGAGAAATTTGATAAGGCCTGACTATGCCACCATAAACATACTAAGTAAAGCCTTTGAATTAACTTCATTTGAAAGAGCTTGCTAAGAGCTAAGGCACATAACGGGATGAAATTGAATTACAGTGGCCTAATAAATTATCAGCCATTAGCTGAATTTCCTTAATTGCCTGTGGGCATGCTTTTAGTCCACCCCAATTGTGAGGTAATAAATGTCAGTGAAAGAGATTTTGGAAGAACATTCAAAGCCTAAATAACAGTGAGGAATCTAAATACTTTGTTGGACCAGTGCCCATGTCCTCAAACAATATTAGAGAGATCAACAAGTGATTTTTCAATTCATGTTTATAATACTATTTGTGATATGTTACTTGATCCTCAGGCAACAAGGTAAAGATAGCAAAGCTGAGGAATGTGAGGGAGCAGGAAAAGATACTGTTGAGTCTCAAACTAGGCAGCCCTGAAAACCCTCAAAATTGAAATTGCCAAAGCATATGAAAATGGGAGGGGGGGGGCAGGCAGGGGGATAGATGGGCACAAATGACTTCCCAAAATGGAAGGCAGAGGATTTTCAAAACTGCAATATCTAGAAATCTAGAGTACATATCTAGAAATCTAGAGTAAATGCCTTTACGGAAGAACTTCTGTGGTGTTTTAAGTCCTGCTTTGTGTTTACTTGCTAGTATTTTTCAGTTGGCTATCAATGGGAATATGAATCTGTTTATTTAAATAAGTTCATCTATTTTAAAATCCGTATGGATGTTTCTATTGGTCCAGCACATTCCAAAATTACAAAGTTAACATAAATAAAAATTCTATTCTGAACATTTATTAGCAATAAAGTCTCCAGAGTATTTGTGTCTAGATAAAATTCTGATTGAATTAATTCATATGAATCTGTAAAGACCACTTGATTACCATTTAGATTTTCATTCACAACTTTTAAACACCAAACATTCCTAATTACTCATGTCCTATCACGTCATGCCTAAAAATACATTTAACAGTACTCAGTAACAACAGAACATTGATGTTTACAAGCAGTGTTATGACGAGGTGTGACTTTGCAGTTAATTTTTGATATGAAGAAAAGAATTTTGATTCAACCTTCTTTTTAAACAGGTCCATTTAGCACATCTTAAGAAATAATTACTTTGTAGGATTCAAAGTGAACTCTGATTAGGAGTTATTGTTTCTGAAGCTGAGCAAATACTGTAAAATTAAAATTTAAGTTCTTATGGTTTTACTCACTTATAAGGATTCTTTCAGATTTTTTAATTCCAACATCTGCTTTCTGTAAGAATCTGTACTGGAAAATTATTAGTTCACATGCTTGGATACTCACGGAAATGTGAATAATAAACATGGACATGCAAATATTCACATAAGAATATGGTATTTATATGTGAAGGGGAATACCATTTGACACAGATAAAAGAGCTGGTTCGTAGAAGCTGTTTAATGAGCCATAGAAGAATTTCAATCAAACTCTTTGCAGCTAGAGTGAACCATACACATATTACTGAGTCCCAATCACAGCATCACTGCACATGCTACATCAAATATAACTTTTTAAGGAATAAATACTCTGGCATAGCAGGACAAGATCTTGAGCTCCTCAGCTAGAATTTTGCTAAATGAAAATTTGGCTAGTTAGTTACTAAGTGACACTCCATTTCTGCCCTTTCATTCACTTGTCTTTTCAATTTCTTTTTCACCTCCAGTTCATTTTTCACTACCTGAAGCTCTTGATAATAAAAATACAGAATTTGTTCCTAAATAAACATGGCTTAGCACATCCATGTGTATGCATGCACTTTTACACACACAAATCATACATACATATGTATGTAAGTACATAGTACCTATACGTAGGTAGCACTACTAGAATAGCATACATGAAACAGAAATTGATACTCAGTAGACACAAAAGTAAAATACAAATAAATTATTAGAAACAGTCTGTTAAAATGTGGGCCTTTAAAAGGCAAGAGCAGTATTAAAATGTCTCAGTCTAGAAGTTTGATATAGATTTAAATTTACTGCAAGGAAAAGAGACCTTTCTGTTAGTGAACTTAATTTTTGTTTGATCTTCCAACATCTCTACAAAACTATAATCTCCTTCCATCTGTTACCCCATGTGAGAGGCCAGCAGGGTGCTATTACAAATACCTCTGCTGTGTTTCACTTTCTTCTTTTCCTCAGCCCATTTCTCTTGCAAAATAAAGGCATTTTAAAATTGAGATTCATTATTTAAATTTCATGTCTTGAAATTTAAGATTTAAAACTGAAGAAGTGCTGAGACTTAAAATTTAGAACGTATATGTAACTTAATTGCAGAGGAATAATGTCTTACAATGTGTGAAAGAATTATTTTCTTGCATACAAATGTCTGTAATCACTATTTGCAAAAATCTGTGAAGCAGCTGTTCAGCACTAAGATTCTCCTCACTTGAATGCCCTTTGCACAAAATTTTCATTGCAAGGTAAGTTTTTCACGGCTATTTTTCATATCGATGGTGTTGCTAGTTATGACCAGGCAAATGAAGGCCTAAAAAAGGGGATCAAGGAAGGAAGGAAGGAAGGGATTGCAGAAGGACAGGATGGAAGGGGGAGCTGGGGAAGGTAGGAGGGAGAGGAGAAGGGAGAGAGGGTGGAAGGGGCAACTAAGAGACAGAAAAAATCTAACAATATAAAAGATTATATATTCCGGAACCAACAGTGAGAATTTCTATAGTGTAATGAAACCAAATTACCTAAAGGAAGGTATGGGGTATAATATTCAATCACAAAATGTCCAATATCCCTCCAATTTGATGCAAATATGAAAAAGCGACTGTGATGCAAACAGCTAAAACGTTCATTGTTGATGAGGAAGTACCCATGTGTTTGAATGGGCTCACCCCATTGAAATTTCTTCACCCGTGTTCAATGCAGGTAAATTTAAGAGCTACAGAGAACTACTAGGGTGGTGAGCAGAAACTGGACACTGCCTAAAGAGGGAAGAATAAAAGAGCTTTGCTTGCTCAGTATAGTAAAAGAAGACTGAGTAGGTATGACCATACACCTATCATGGAGGGACAGATATCAATGTGTGAAAGAACTGCAGAAGCTCAAAAATTATGTCAGTATAAAAATAAACAAGCATAAACTGAGTATGCTATATAATTAAGCTGTAAATTACAAGGTTGTGTGATGTGGAGTTTGCAATAGCAAGACAGTGGATACATAGCCGCAAGGGGTCTGTTGTGAAATGTTAGGTTCCTAACTGAATTTTATTTTTAGGAATTTGCCCACAGCTACTGAAAATTTTACTCCTGGGATGGGCAGTCACCACATCACAGTTAAACGAAGCTGTCATGGTGAGTTACAGAGAAAAAGGTAGCACATCAATTAAGCATAATGATATGGCAATTAGCTTCTGATTTCAACTTTCTAAATATGTGTCACAGAATAACTAAAAGGATGCAAGAAATTTAATCTCTTCATCCTCTATTAAAAAATGGGGTAAGTGAAGAAGTGAAAAATATTTGACTACTCAGAAAATCTATTTGTCTTCTTTGTTCAGCATCTCCTTCTATTGATCAGTATCAGTGCTGACAAATAGCTTGAAGCTGTGATCCTGAATTGATATTTAATTAAAATGAAGATCTATTCTAATTGTATGGTAAACACATCAGAGTTCTGTATGTAAATAATGTCAACAGATGAAGGATAAAAGAAGAATTTTAAATAAGTGTTAGAAAGTTTGCAAAGGGGCTAGGGAGCAAACCATGCAGAGAAAAGCAATAATTAAATTCTGTCTCCAATTTACTTTTACACTGGATTCCATTCTTATTACACTGAAGTTTAAAGACTGTTTTCTTATTCGCCTTGCCAGAATGAATAAATTACATGAACGATATGGGGGTTAGGGGGGGGGGTTAAATCACAAAAGTAATGTTTTCCTCGTCAAAGTGTGAAACCTATTTGTCATGAGTAGAGCATGTGTCTTAATGACATTGAAACTTACAAAATGAACTTACTGAACTGTCTTACAGTGAACAGCATTTTTCAGAGAGCATTTTCTCTCTTGCTCCTGGTCAGCAACTTTCTGTTCACTGTGCCCTTTTACTCCAAACTCATATATACCATTAATGAGGAGCACTGAACTGTTCTGTTGACTACCCAGAGGACTCAGTCAGTTTTACTTTATCGGATCCTCTGCAGACAGATAGGAACAGCCTCACGTTCACAGGCTCTGGACCTCAGGACCTTGAACAGCCCAATACCTGCTGGAGGGACAACAAAGCTGGACATAAGCAATCCAAGAGGTTCCTGGAGTGCATTGATAACTTTGTCCTGTAAGTGATAGAGAACTCAATGAGAAGAGGTGCTCTGATGGACCACATGCTCACAAACAACAAAGGGCTGATTGGGGATGTGAAGGTTAAAGGAGCCTTGGCTGCAGTGACCATGAGATGGTAGAATTCATGACCCTGAGGGCAGGGAGGAGGGTGAAAGGCAAGCTCAAAACTCTGGACTTTGAGAAAGAAAGCTTTGACTTCTTCAAAAGTAGAAAGGAAGCATACAGAGGATGGAAACAAAAATGTGTAACCTGGAGGGAATATAGAAACACTGAGCATCCAGGGACAAAATTAGGAAAGCTAAAGTCCAAGTGTAACTGAATCTGGCCAGGGACATCAAAGGCAACAAGAAGGGCTTCTTGAAGCGGATAAGTGACCAAAGGAAGACTAAGTGTGGGCTCTTTGTTCAATAAGATGGGGGACCTGGTTACAACAGGATATGGAAAAGGCTGAGGTACTGAATTTCACCTTTGCTTCAGTTTTTACTAGCAAGACCAACTATCAAAAATCCCAGAGTCCAGGGGGAAAGGCTGGGAAAAGGAAGAGGTACCCTTGGTGGAAGAGGATCAGGTCAAAGAAATACTTAAACGAACTGAACATACACAAGTCCATGGGCCCTGATGGGATGCACCCTCAAGTGCTGCAGATGGGTCATTACTGATGTCATTGCAAGGCCACTCTTGATAATCTTTGATTGATCATGGAGACTGGGAGAAGTGCGCAAGCCCTGGAGGAAAGCAAATGCTTTTTTCATCTTCAAGAAGGGCAAGAAAGAGGGACTGGAACACCTCTCTTATGAGGAAAGTCTGAGAGAGCTGAAACTGTTTAGCCTGGAGATGAGAAGGCTCAGGGGCCCCAGATCTTGCCCATGTGTACAAATACCAGACAGGAGGGAACAAAAAAGACAGCCAGACTTTTCTCACTGGTACCCAGTGACAGGAGACAATGGGCACAGCGTGAAACACAGAAGGTTCCTCCTGAACATCAGGAAACACTTTTTCCTGTGAAGGTGACTGAGCACTGGAGTTGCCCAGAAAATTTCTGGAGTCTCAGTCCCTGCAGATATTCAAAAGCTGTCTGGACACTGACCCAGGCAACTGGCTTTGGGTTGTCCTGCTGGAGCAGGACAGTTGGACCACATGGACTACTGACCTATGTTTTCCCTACTGATACAAGCAATACTTGCAATGTCTTCAAAGATTTCGGTCTTGACAGTACCTGTTTGAGCATATAGTTTATGAACAGTTCCCGTACATGAGTGAAGAAAAAAATGCTCAAGAGTAGAATATATGCACACACTCATCACACCTTCTGCTCATGTCAACATTCGCGGGGAAGGTCAAGGAGAAAAAAATCAGTTTGAAGAGTATGATCTCTTTAATTATATGGTCTGTGTGTCAGAAAGAAGATTTTTCTCCCCTCAGCTAGGTTCCTAGGATTCAAATCATATGAAGTAGGAAGTCTTCACTGTTTTTACTGGCACTGAAAAAGCGTTTGCGAAAAATATATGTTCATTAAATCTCTGTTCTTAAATTTTATTCATTATCCTAAGTGGTTTTAAGTGATATTTGTTTTAATTTTTATTTTAAGATTTTATATTTACATACTAATTTCTGATGTAAGTTTTACTTTAAAATGACAGCTCTTTGAAATGCAGTCATCCTTAAACAGAATTTTCTTGTATTTTTCTTTCTTATCATAATTGTTCTTAACCATATTGTAATTACATTAACTGCTCTAAAGATAATCATGTCCATAGTAGAATGCACTGCCAGCATGTTACTAACCTGTGAATTATTTCTCCTACTGCGGTATATTCAAATAGATCTGACATCACACCAGTAACCTCAGTTAATGCCTGTGGGAGTTATACTTTTCCACTCTGTGTCTGAAACTGGAGAAATGAGATTGCATGGGCTAAAGAGTGAGGTGTGAAAGCTCCGCTGACTTCAATGGTAGTTTAAACAAGAGGAAGGTGTCTGTCTAAATTCCAGGCTGAAAATGTTTTAGCACCAAAAGCCTTGGTAAGGTAACACAGACATGGTTAAATTACCGTGGAATACCACAGTGAGCTAAACCATGGAAAGTAAATGGACACTCTCTGAAAGAAGCTTATTTTTCTGTGTTTTACTCCAGTCAGAGACTTACAAAGAGTAAGAAAAGTCAGGTACTGTGCCTTAGGTGAAACACATGCAGCTGAATAGCTGGCTTATATCTCAGCCTTAGGGAATGGTTCCTGCATATAAAAATTAGGTTTGGGAGTCTGTGTGTGCATGCATGTGCTCTCACCCACATCCCTGCATGGTCAGACTGTCTTTCATCAACAATATGCTTGATGATTTAGTAATCACCAATATAACACGACCAGCAGAAGTTGAGCTCTTTTTTTTCTTTTTTCTTTTCTTTTAAATGTCAAACTAAGCTTGTCCTCAGCTGTGCAGTAAAAGCTTGGCTGTGTTCCTACTCTCATATGCATTCATTTGCCTTCCTTCCTAATGATAAATATACAGCACAGCAAATTTGTCTTATGTACTTTTTTTACCTTCCTTTCTTTACCCAAAATATGTTTTGCCTCACCTATTGAAGAGTGTAATTATATTTAACTCACTTATAGGAAAGTCCTTGGTAATTCACTGTTGCCTGAGGCTCTCTGAGTTATCCCTCTTTCACTTTCATGACATAAACATAATAACAGTGCTTCAAGGGTAATACTTTCAGTGGCAAGATGCACCTGGAAAACAATGACGTGCTAAAAAAATAGAAGGATCCTCTCATAGCTTGGTTTTCCTTTCTGAAATTTTGATCATTCCCATGATATTCCACACTGGCAATGTTGTTTCTACAGGATAGATTTTGTTAGATTGTGAAACATGGCCCATAACAGGTGAAGTTTGGATTTTATATTTGAAGGAATAGAAACACAATAGCTAATACCATCTTATTTTCAAGTCAGTAGGAATAAAGCTAAAGTTTATCTGGGGATTTGTGCTCCTTCCCTCACTCCTTAAACCTCTACATGGGTGAAGGCTGCAGGATTTCTGGCAATCTACTTGTACAATTGATTTTCATCAGAAAATATGTGTTGGAAAAAGGCAAAATGTTTTATGAAAACACAGAAATTTTGATTACCTTACCTTGTAAATTGACAGATGGAAAGTCTTCAAATAAAAGCAAAATGGAAATTCTTTACCATTTCAAACACGATATTTATTTCTGTTTCAAAAATGGCTCTCATACGATGTTAATTTTAGATGCTATGCAAAACTTCAAAACTATACTGGACTGTGAAACAAAATACATTTGAAGTATTATGTGTGACTTAAAAATTTAAAATTCTGATGTATCCTAAGAAATGTTAATTTCACTTCCTCTGTGGTTCTTAGGTGTTTAGATGGGCAGAAACATGCAATTTTCTACCAGCTTGTGCTCTTTATAAATGAAGATGAATAATCTGTTTCTTCTCTTATTTTGGTCATATTATAACTTGTTTTCATTCTCTAATGTTATACACGATTTTTTAGCAGTTTTAAGTATCATGAGGTGTCAGGAATTCTTTGGAAAGAATACAGAGTCCCTGATTCAAGGAATTTTCAACCTATGTAAAATATTGTAGCAGCTATGTTAATCATTATTTACCCTGTGCACTGTCTCATTAATGATCTGTTCTGTAGCCTATCAAAACCAGTATGTTGTGTTTACTACAGGTGTTATGGAAATTCAATGTAAAGTTTCATTATGATTTTAATTCTGTTCCTTCTTTGCTTTCTTAATATGTTATAGTATCTTTTAATTCTTAATTTTTAATTTATTAATTTTGTGTAATAAGAACTAGTACAATAACATAGCATAGCTGCTGATTGTTCTTCAGCTGTTCTGTTCTACAGAAGCACTAGAGAGACAGAATGGAATGTACTAGATAATGGGGAAAGGGGAAAAGAATTAGGCTGGTAAAATTAGATTACTAAGTAGTAGTTAATTTGAGTAGCAATACATTTTTATTTCTGAACCAAACAGATCTATTAAAGAAATCCAATATGCTTTGAAGGTGGTGAGGATGAACACAGATACAGGCCTAGGCACTAGGAGCTATTACTTGCATTTGAGGAGCTATGTGGAGGCATTAGCCAAATCAATGGAAGTTCTACAAAAATAAAGAGGCTGGCAATCTTAGATTCCATTCTTTCAACCAAATCCATGAAGACACTAGAAACTGTCAGTACAGACCCAACCATTAGGTGACAGCCACAACATATATACATAGTTCAAAAAAAGCTTTAAAAAAATTGGGCTGCAAATAGTATTGTAAATTAATTTTGTCCTTAGTTACTCTTCCTTTTGCAATTGCTTTCTGCATACCTTCAGCTAGTAGCTAATGCACAGTAGGAAACACAAAGAAGTATTCAGAGGAATTATTTGTAAAGTATCTGTGGAGAGTATATTTTTGTTTTGCACTGAAAATCTGATTCTAACAGCTGCATTCTGTTTTAAGGAACAAAAACATAAAAGGTGATGCATGGATCATTTGAAAGGTGCTTTTTCAATTTCCACATCTTCACAACAAACTCTTCAAAAGTCACTAAATACTCAAAAAAAGACAGAATAGTGAATACACATGGAGGTGGGTACAAAACAGACACAAAAATAAAAACGAACAAACAAAAAAAGCCATAGCCTTTTTAAAGATTATTTGCCAACAGAAAGAAAGCCAAAGCTTCCCAAGAAAGATACTAACCACAAGTAGTTTGTCCAGCTTCAGTTATCCCAGTAGTAATAAGCTTGGCTTTCAGCTTTAGAGGGTAATTTCCCAGCATTTGATAGACAGGTATAAGAAGAAGTACTCTTTCCATCACCTTGTGTTATCTGAGTGTGAGCAGCACAAGTTCTTATATAGTAGCTAAATATTTCCCAATGGTGTAAAGAAATTAATAGCTCTGAAAGATGTGTGTGTCATTTGACATTATGATTGTGGATACAAAAAGCAAGAGATCTAGAAGATTTTGTTTTAAATGGAAGAACACAAAGAAAAATAATATTAATTAAAAATCTAGTCAGTTTATGGAATACCTAGTCCCAGACATTCATCACAGGTGCTGCTTCTTTTCTCACTTTTCTTCTTCACCTTCATACCTGCTACTAACCAGATACAAGCTCCTCCTTCATCCTTATACTTTCAGCTTTACTTTCACCCCTAGATCCCCTGGAGCGATGGACATTTCCCGCCCGCTGTGCAGCCAGTGCACTGCAGAAGGCTGCGGTCCGACACAAGGTCTAACACTGGCAGGCAGCTGATGGGTGGAGGATATACTGTCTTGGGGTGCTTGAATTCACTGTGGAGCAGCAGCAGGACAGCTCAACAGCAGGGAAAGAACATCTCCTTGTACTTATTTAAGCTCTGCCATAGGAATGAGGAATAAATCTGAGACTAGTTGGCAGTTGCACCTTCTGCTGCCCTGTAAATTATATTCTTGCTAGGCCATTGTGTAAACTCTTTCAGTTTCCTGAGAGATTTCCTGATGGGTCACAGTACTGGAAGTGACACCTACAGCTATTGGAAATAATGGTCCATAGCTGCAGCAAAAGAGAATTAATGACAGCACTTTTTATTCGGGATAACAGCCTGGTAATCCATATCATCACTTCAGAGTGAGTTCATACAACAAAACCAAACAAGCAGATAGACAGTTTGGGCTGTGAATAAAATAAAAATATCCCTTTTTTTCCCATTTTTTTCTTTCCTTTTGAGAAAACAAAATGGTACGGATAAAGTTAACTGGATATGAATAAGAATCATTTTGTTGTACTACTGTAGGCATAGCTCAGAGAAAACCCCTTTCTGTTGCCAGTGAATAGTTGTGGGTAAAGTCACTGAAGACCTAACCTTTTTTTTACAGAAGTAATATCAATATGGGTTTTTTTAGAGTCTGACCAGTGACTTCAGTCTTGATCTAAAAATAAGGAAATAATTCTCCATGACACTTTTTCTACATTGCTTTTGATCTCCTTTGATATCTCTCCTACAGGATGTATCAGTTAATGCAGTAACATGTTACCACTGTGTAATACTCTGCTTCTGACACACCTAACTAGACTGGGTTCCTACAGACACCTCAGGTGAAGGAGATGTCTGGTTTAAATACAGACAGGAGAAGCCAACATATTGTGGAAATATCAGGAAATTGCAAAGGTATAGACCATATCTCCCTTGTTGTGTTGTGTGATGCCCATGAAGCTATGGAATGTGTAGCATGAGTGTGATTTGGTTTGAAATTAAGGTGTCTTGAACTGGGTGTCATCTGTCACCCATATCTTTAAGCTCCCCTTATGCTGAGCAGAGATCAAGGGCTCCAGTCAGTGTCACAGTTCATACAGGTATCCAACTCCTTTTAGAATGCTTTAGGGTACCTGTGATAGCTTCATAGACTTGGCAAATATGTCAGAACATACACAGGAGAGAAATGCTTTGCTAGACCAGCAGCAGGAGGGTGAGACACCCAAAAACTTCTCAGGCAGCTCTAACTGGCCATGTTCAAGCAGCTGAATTGCAACCCAGGTTGACAGTCAGCTGAACCATTTTCTAGGCTTCACTGACTTTATGGATTACATTTCTATTGACTGCAATGCGAGCTAAGACACAAAGCTCACATTTAGTGGTTCAAATCTCCAAGCAAATCCTTCTCGGTTTCTCTAAACTAGTGAAGAAGAGTCCTGTGGAGGCAGCTGAACTAACTCTGTATAGGAAACAGTTTTGATAGGAAAAGATCAATCTCCAGTCCTGGGTCTAGTCAGCCTGGGGGACTGCCCTGCAATACGGCTGTGCTGGTTCCCCCTCCAGCAGCTTGGTCCATGGATCTCTGCAGAGAACTGCCAGGAGCAGGGCAGCCTCTCCAGCCACAGGAAGCATTTTGCTAATGTACCTATGCAGTGCTACCAATTTTTTCTCTCTCATTCTTAGCCACAGACATCTCATAATGCTTTGACATTATTGTTGCTGTCTGAATTTCAAAAGTTTTATTTCATGGGTAATTTGCAACATTTAACCTAAGTAACTCGGAAGCCATAACAATTAGCGACTAAATTAACAGAATATCTGCATAACTTGTTTGCTCCTCATTAAACAGCCAAATCCTTGAGGATTTATTATTAAAGCTAAAATGATCCAAGTATACCAACTGCATTTGGGGTTGTAAACTCTTTGTCAAGTTTCAGTCAAATACTAATGGAAATGTCCCAGACTAGATAAAAGAAAGTTAATAAAGGAATTGCTCAGACATCTTTTATAAAATGGAGACCTTCTAATGAAGGAAGCAAATGATTCAAAATAGATGTAAAAATTAATGATAATGATCTGATGCTATTTAAACAGACAATAACCATCAATAAAAGGAAGGTTTAACAAATGTGTTTCATTGCAAAAAATATATTAACCACTTTTCACAGTCTGGAACCTTCATCAATCAATAATAGATAATATTTACTCTCTCCTGCTGGGGAGCCTTTTTTATATTTTTAATGGAATACATTGAATGTAGGTTACCATAGTTACAGCAGAATTTCAGAATTAGTTTTGTTTTATCATAATTGCTGCATATTAGTATATAAACAGCTGAACTCCATCTTCCACTGGTAGCACTAATTTGTGCCTGGAGACAATTCTCTCCCCTCAGAAAATCAAACAGCTTAAAACATGCTGTAAGTTTGTGGTCCTCCCAGAGGGAGTAGAAAGTTTCTGCAAGTCAAGCTGTTTGCTGTTTAGAGCCTGGGACTGCTAGGATCAGTAGCACAGAAAGGTGAAGCTGCAAAAATCCATCACCAGCAGTAAAGGGAAATTAAACATGTTCCCTACCATACCCCAGACATGTTGAATTATAACCATATTACTTCCTATCACTATTGTTTCTGAGCAGACGTGACTGCTAATGAATTTTGCTGAGATTTTTACAGAACCATAACAGAGTTTGGAAACTAACAAGGAAGGTAACATAGGCTTTATAAAGACCCCACCTTTTATCATCACAGTGTTTTCTAACATAGGAAACTATTGTTCCCACGTTACAGAAGCTAGGAAAGAAAAGCTGCTTCGTCATGGATTCCTTATTCATCCCCATAAAGACTAATACTCATCAGATAACTGCTTTAATCGTTAGAGAAACGAGTTGTGAGAGTAATTTTTTCCAGTGTGAATTATAGGATTTTTAATCTCTCCCAGAAATATTGAAAAAGAGGAGATGAGAGTATCACAGAGAATGTGTATACGAGGTAGAAATAGAACCCAGAAATGAAAAAGCTTAACTGAGATCTTAACTACTAGCTCAACTGCTCCCTGTGAGGCATTGCACACGCAGGACTTCCATTGCACTCCCGTATTGTTCCATGTTGACAAGTCAAGCAAAACTTCATATAATGCTTACGCCAAAGTGCCTGAAAAGTCAACATGCCTGAAACAGTCACTGTTACGATACTCTGAACAGAAGAGAAGTCTTCCAAGACTGGTCAACGACTGACAGCCCAAGAAGCTTTTTTCTGTTTCTTTAAAATGCCATGATCCTGCAAGTAAAATGCAAAAGGAAAGAGAGTATGTCATATACAATATGGAAGGACAAGAAACTAATGTCAAGTCAAAGATTGCCTTCTCCAGTGTGACAGCAATTGCATGGATCAGTGGCTTCCAGGAGGTAGTAGCTTTAAACATGCTGCACTTTAATGACTACAGTTTCATAACTGAAGATGACTCAAGTGACACACTGCATAACTGAAGCACTGAAAAAAGCACAGTAACTTAGTAACACCTATTGTTTCCCTCATAGTCACGAAGGGAAATCTTCACATTAACATTACAAATGACAAATGATGTTATAAAATCAAAGTAAATCTGCCTGGTAGCTTTTAACAGAAACTTAGAGAAAACATCCTTTTTTCACATCATGTTCTTTATTGCTTATGTTTTGGGGACCATTGTTATCAAGACAGCGAATTAAGGCTTCACACTCCTTGGCTTTATCACTGCTCCAATCTGGGAGGGACATCTCTTCATAATCTTCAACCTTGAGTTTCTATGGACAGGAATGTGCAAGAAAATACCTATTTTCCTTTTGAACACGAACCTAGTAGATGTTCGCACATCAGTATTCTCACCTGATATGCTCCTTCCTCCTTAAAAGAACACAGCAAGGTGATTTCCCCAGCCCTTCACACCCTAGTAGGTTCAAAGGGTCTCACACAAAAAAAAATTCCTTACACAATTAGAAATGCTGCATTTTTTAACTCAAATCCAGACCTGTCCACAGATCATCTGGGAAGAGAGAAAAGGGTGACATCTGTTGGATAAACTGCTATTTTTAGCTCATCCAATTCCAGTTTGGGGCCCATTTACTTTATGTTTATAGTTACAGCTGGCAGAATAAGTGATTTTTGTCATGTGCTGGAGAAGAAGCAGGTGCTTGTGCCCACCAAGGGTGCCTGTTTATTGCTTTTAATACATCTTTCAATGTTTGGTTCATTTTTCTCCCATTACCCATTCTTATGCCTTTCATCTAGTAATATAAGATACTAACTGCAAAAGTGTATCATGAGACCAAGTAAGATTTATGTGTGATAGTGTACAAATACACAGGAAAAGTCAGTCTTTATCCCCAAATCTTTTAGCACAAATAGACAAGCTCAAGACAAAGGATGGGAATCAAAAAACCCAGTGCCTTGTCCAAGATAACATGAGAACAGAGAGCTGTCTCCTTCATCTCATATACCCTTTATAGACAGTTTTATGGTGACTTTTTTCCTAGTGCCTTTGATTAATGTATTTGTTACTGGTTTTCTCTTTTTACCCCATAGCAAAAAAAGAGGACAAGGTCAACCCTCGTATTTAACGCTCCAGATATGAGCCAGAGTACTTGAGTGCTGGAGCTGAATCTGCAACATATGAATGAGAGAGTGAAATTTTCAATATTAGCCATTAGCATCCTGCTCTCCAAAAGCTTGGCTCTTTGTTTTGAGGCCCGAATGAGACATGGAGCACCACAGAATATATCTAGAATCTAGGGTTTAATCTTGGCCATTAATGTGCAGGGAATCGGTGTCTCCCACCAACTCCATACAGAATCAGGGCTCTCACCCACATCATGGGACTTCTCCAAGTTTGTCAGGACTGAGCTCCTATTTCATAGTTTGTTTTTTTCACAATTAACTTCATACATTTGTTCTGTCCTGTAAATTCTCCTTCCTTCTTTACAGCACCTGTGTACTGTAATGTAGACTATACCAGTAACTAATTTGCTACTTATTTCCTTTCTTCCTCAGCTCTGTAGAACAAAAATAAACAGATGAAGAAATAGACACTGGTAAGCAAAAAATCTCAAGTGTTGAGAAAGCACTATTAGTCCGAAATGGTGGGGAGGGAGGCGGGGGTGTCCTTTAAGAGGTATTGAACCATTGACCTTAAAGCGTTTTCTATTATGGTCCACAGAGAAGTCACTAAAGCACCTCACCACGGGAAAGAAATGAGAAATTTTGAGGGCTGTTGAGCACTGAATTCTCGTAGTGGCTCAGCAAAATGTTACTTAGAACAGGTGTTCCTGTAATTGTGATACATTGGAGAAGTTTACAGTGTTCAATAGCCCCGCAAGACATACTAATACCTCTCTAATGTCTCTAGAAATAGTATGCTGGACTGTCAGAGTAGAGTACAGCATAAAATGTCTCTCAAGCCTGGCTGATGATATTTGCAATTCAGCATATGTTTCTTGTATAGCTGGCTTTTTCCAGAAATAAGGAGATTTTGGACCAGGCCCTGAAAGATCCTATCTTACTGCATGAGACTTTTATTATTTCAAAATTTTTGAGGCTATTGTCCTGGAACCTTTACCTTTCTCTTCTCTAACAGAAAGGGGAAGCTTTTATTTTTCAAGCAAAAGCTCAGCTATTTAAGAGATCAACCTGAAGGGCAGGAAATCCCCCATAGGACAGGTGTAATTTTAAGGCTCTAGGCCCATGCATAGTGAGAACAGTTGGGAAGCAATCTTTCCTACAGTTTTAAATCCAGATGCTATTATTATAGTATAAACATAATATGGCCAATTTGCAATTTCAATTAACAATAAACTATAACTATTTAATAAAAATGGAAAACAGATGGTAAAAATAAAATAAAATGCCCATGGCTATCAAATTTGCTCAAATTAAATGGAGAGGCAGGAAAGAAAAGCACATTCAATAAAAAAAGAAAAGAGTTACGAACCCTGAGGAGATCTAGGAGGACTAGAAGAGAGAAATGACCAGAATGCATTCTCCCAAAGTAACTTAAGCATTTTTATATGCTTAGATTCATTACTTCTATATTGGAAGTTTGACAGATTCTGTAAATAGGAACAAATATACAGAAAATGAGAAAAGTTTGGTGAAACAATGTGGCAAGTGATACAGTTAGGTATCACTAAGAGTTCAGCACCGTAGGAGGTGCATGAATCATTGAACGGGCTAGGATATTTTCATATGTTAAGAAGACAATTTGACTAAATGAGGAGGAAAAGATGGCTGGGTTTTTCACAGTGTCAAATATGGAGGTTTCTTTTTTTGTACTTCAAGTAGAGCAGGTACTTGAAGCCCTGACAACCTGCAGTGGGAGCATACTGTAAATAGGCATGCAACACAACAAGGTCATGGCTTCTGACCTCTGTGATTATCCAGGGATATTTTACTAGCTGCAAACCATTTTCTTTCAAAGGAATGATTCAGCACAGAATTGAATTCAATATGTCATTTCACACTAGACCTGGGCAAACTGTTCTTGGGAGACATTTTAGCTAATAAATTAGACCCTTTTTTTTGTTGATAGATTATTAATGAAAATATTATGAACATCATACATGCATTCATTTTCTTTAAATCATTGGAGTACCTTGTACAAATATTTTTCAATCAGCTTGCCTCTTGCAAGTTTTTCATTTAATTAGGTCCTTGACCCATTCAGCATGCATTGTTTGTTATTTAAAGGGTGTAATTGGCCATCTCAGTTTCATGGCAGTTTCCCTCAATATTTGCCTAAAGCTCTAAATAACCATAAATGGATTGGGAGAATAGCTGGGCAAATAGCAGATATCTGCATTCATAAGCAAGTGGGTTTGGATTTGTAAATTTATTGGTAAATGAATGGGGAAGAGCCATTCTCAAATTATCCTGCAAACAGGTACAGTGGCCAAATGTTCAGTCTGGGTTTAACGTGTGCTTTTAGCAGGTTTAACATGTGTCCCTTTAGCCCAGTGAGGCACCTGAATCCCACATTTTTGTAGTGGACCTACAGCCGTTCTTCCTATGTTTAAGACAAGCCAGGATATTTTGCTGTTAATCATATCTCCCCCGCAAGAACTACTCCCTTTGGTGGTGAACACAGCTGAATTGAAAAGCAATTCAGGACTTGCCAGAATGCCTGTCAGTTTCTTCCACATTTTCCAAGCTCGATTTCAGACAAACAGTACCATGATGATATAGCAAGTACTCAATACTAACACTTCAAGTCTCAGCAGAGAGAAACAGAACTGATGGTAAGACCCTTAATCAGGATGCATGAACAAGCAACAATTCAGTTTACTCTTGTAGAGCTGTGCTGAGACAAATAAATCTTTCCATAAAGCTACAAAAGCTGAGCTAAAAACAAAAAAAAAAAAACAAAACCCAAAAAAAAACCCAAAAAAAAACCAACGAAACAAAACAAAACAAAAAAGCTGACCTATTTTGAGCCCATACGTTCAGATAAACCAAACCTGAAAGCTTTCCTGTAAAACTCAAAATCTCACATCCTCTCATTTTCCAAGTAATACATTGCTCCTTCTGAGCCTTTTTTTCATTGTGGTGGTTATGAATTTAGTTGTTGTTTCAGATAATCCTTAAACATCACACCTAAACCAGTGACAAAAAGACAGACACAATTCTAGCCAGTCCCATCACAAGGGATTACAGGACCAGCCATGATTTTACACTTCCATTCCATGCACAAGTATTACAGAGCCCAGAGAGGAGATCTGCTCTCCTATATACCTCTGAAAGTCACCACTCCTTAAAAGTTTTTCAGTGTTCAGTACCCCAAACTTCCGCCAGTGGACCCTGTCCTGAAATGTCTTCTCCCCTGATTAAGCCACCTGTCAGGAGAGATATAGCCTGAGCCTGTAGCCGGGGAGAGACATGTCTGGACCCCAGTCATAGGCATGACCCTTATGTGAGCTGGGTAGTCATGTCTCATAAAATGTAGTCTGCAAGCCAAAAAGGCACCGAGCCAGCTGACACTAGTCATGTTCAAAACATGAGTCTTAAGAGTTCAACATACATGCTACGCCACTCCGTGCAGCCTCCATTTTAAACTCCTATTGGAAAAGGTTCCAGAATTTAGTTTAGGGATCCCCATTTTCCAAGTTTTCCCTCACTCTATCCATCCATTTCAACCTTAGGTACAGCCAGTGGGCACTTTTACACATATGCTAAGCCAGCTGCTGCCCGTGGCAACAGGCTGCAGAATGCTGCAAGATCCTATCACCATGAATACTCCACAGTACAGAATTGTCCACTGCTTTATTCCTAGGTGAGACTTTTTTAAAGTACTAACTCTGGGTGTCTGGACTAGCAGAGCTTCTCTTCCTGTTCTGTACTATCTGTGCAGGGTACTTGACTAGATGGGAGCAAGACAAACACACACATTTCAATGATGGTAATTAAAGCTAAGAAAAGTTAAATTATAAAGTAATATTATAATGCCATAATTACCCTAGAACCGTGCCTCATGTTTAACAATAGCTGTCTGCAGTGCCATTAAAATAATGACTTTCAGATTTGCCAAGTCTTTTATTATGAGAAATTCTGGCCACAAAAATCTTTAAGACCATTTTTTCAGTTGGTGCAAATTGGTGTACCTCCACTGAAGTCACTGCATGAAGATATGACCTTTATGCTCAAAGGACCCAAAGTGTTCAGCAATTAGGTAAGCAGACTGCTCCAGTAACATCAGATGTTATGACACATGGCTCAAATTCGTTCAGAGAAGCTGAAATTCTTTAAGCTGGTATACTTAAAAGTACAGAAAAGTGTGAATTAAATGTATATTGTGTATGGGGTATCTTTCCTACTTACTTAGACCTGCTGCAAAAGTACAAGTCAACATGCTGTCACATGTCTGAACATATGTAATGCAAAAAGTGTTGACTCAGAGGACAAATCTAGTCTTCCTTTCTACAGCCACCCTTAGCAGCCTTCCATATAGTGACAGTCTGATGACCATAGCATGTTGTTACACCTTTCTTCTTTTGAAAATATATCTAAATGAATCAAAAAATTCTAATGTGATCATTAGAATTTGTCATGTTTTATTGATCAAGTATCAACAATATGTATGTCATTGCTTTTATCAGGTTGCTACCAAACAGCAAATGCTACTACTATTTCACCACTCACTCTCCTAGAGGCTTTCCTAATTTTGATATATTCCCATATCTAGTATCAGAGGTATAGCAGTGATGTGGTGGTGAATGCTGACTTTTCACTGAATTCTACCATAGCTCGGATAACATCTTTTTGTTTTCAAGGCTTTCTCCTAAAGCCAGAAAACAACTACCTAATCCAGCCTTGTGCTGTCTTTGAATTGCTGCTTTATCCCTAACTGACTTCTTAAATTAATTGCTTTATGGACACAGCCTGACTTTACCCACTAACAGGCATAAGAATATCCACAAGAACAGCTGGGAGAAGTGAAATGAAAGAAAATGAAAAAGAGAGAGAGAAAGAGAAAAAAAGAGGGTGAGAAGCAACTTATGAATGCCACAGGAGAAGCTTCACTTTTAGTTTATACATTGACAGCATGTGCACAAGAAAAACACCTCTGCTAAGGTACACTGGTATCCAGCTAAACTCCCTGTTAATTCACAAAACTTTTGATTCCATTGGTATTGCTTTTCTATATTCTCAGTGGGGAAAAGCTAGAAGGACCTCCATGATGCAGCCTTTCCTTCTGCAGAAGTAGTGTTAGGAGTTTCCTCCTCTGCCGAGTCCCCTGTTACCTACCATGAAACCGTGGATCTATCTGTTCCTCTTTTATATAGCATTAGTCTCTAGATGTCCTCACCTCTAGCATGAAACTAGCAAATGGATTTAACAAATACTGAAGAAAAGAGAGTCTGACTCTAGTCAAGACTAGTCTAACTAGTGCAAACACAAAGTTCTCACTTTCTTCAAATGTTGGAGTGAATGTTATTTCCTTGCTTCTATTCTTTTCTCCTCTACTTAGTCAACAGAAATATTAATCTCAACTCTATTGGATTGTTACTCCACTGTTGGGTTTTTGCTGAAAGTATTCAAACTAGGTTTCCAAAGCTTAGACATTAGATTCTATATTTTCATGTTAAACATTTCTGCTTGGGCAAAACTTGTTCCGTACTTAAGTTTAATACAAGAATGGCCCTACAGAGTGATAGTCAAAGTCTAACTAGCCAATTTCAATGCAAGCTGCAATACTTTGCATCTCTTTCATTTATTCAGCCTTCCATTCTTAAATAGAGGCCATTAGTTATACCAGCATACATTTTTGTAAGGTTTAAACATCACATCAACAATGTAATTCACAGTTGGTTTGTCTGTACCATCTGGGCTTTGTATATAAAAAGAGGCACCTAGTCCTAATTTTGGAAGTGTTTGTGGGAGATCTATTATATGCTGTGCTGGTTTAGTCTGCTTCATGTTTGGAAGGTAATAATTCTGTAGTATTTCTAGGACTTGGCAGTTGGTGTGCCATCTGGGGTGGTAAAGGCTGCATATGGGAGACGGTATGGCCCCAAATATTTTATCTTTCTACTATCCTTCCCACTAAAGGAAACTTTCACTTAAAGAAGCAAATTTTATTACAAGTGCAGTATGCTGACACAAAGGTGAAGGGCAAAGAAATATACATAGCGTATATCTGCTCATGTAGTATTGCTCCCACAAAATATACTTCTAATATGGCAAGTAAAAGCTGCTTGTATTCACCTTAACAGTATTTTCTCAACCTCTGTCGTTCATTTTCTGCATCACAAAAACCTCCTCTCCATCCCTGAGATACAGACTCCTTTGGTACTTGGAGACTACCAGATACTCTTCTATTTGTTAAGCATACATGGAGAGCTATATTAACAAGTAGTCTAAGCTGCTTCATATTGATTACTAAATTGGCAGAAAGGTATTTTAATACATGTACAAAGTCAGTGGTTTTAATCTAGCCTATTATAGTTTATCCATTTTAGTCTTTCTTCACTGTATCTGACCAATTGGCTATCGCTTCAGTTTCTTATAGTTCCTTTCATTAATCATTCCAAGAAACCAATTTTATGCTTTGAGTGCCAGGGCTGTATAGACTAGGTCTGTTTCTGTGCTCAAGATTAAACTGCTCTTCTGAGATACTACTGTATCACCTTATTCCATGAAGCAATAATACATATGCACCTATAACTTCACTTGCCCTTTTTCTTGCCCTTTCAAGTTGTGCCCATTATCTGACACAATTATATTTTATTCTCTCATCCTTTCCAGCTTGTTAAATATTAGTTCAATATTTGCTTCAAATTATACCAGCACTGCTGCCTTGTACTTTTATAATTTATTTATTACTTTATCATATCAATCTTTGATACATCATATTATTCTTTACCCATAAGGACATTCAAAGCTCCTCCCAAATTATGTCATGGATAAATTTTGTTAATGAGCTGCCTCATTCTCCTTTCCAAATCAGGACTGAAGATGTTAAACAAGTCTTGATTTAGTACCAGCATTGCAGCAAATGACTATGCATCTCCCTTCAACTTGATCCATCAATATTCTTTTTTTATGGCCTGTGAGCTAATCTTCAACCCATGCAACAGTCCACATATTTGTCAATTTGAATTAATTGTATGAGATTTCATGGCTGCTATATCAAATGCTCCACTGAAATCAAACCATATTAGGTCTGCCATTTTCCTTTCATTTGCTTATTTGGTAATTCTATCAGAAGAAGCAATCAAATTTGTCTCATAAGATTTATTCTCATAAATCATGCTGCTTGTTCCTCATGATTCTCTTACCCTCTGGGGCCATACTGTGCCTGTAAGGGACAGTTCTTCTACATACTGACTCTGATTTTACTACTTGCCCCCTGAAAAGAAAACTCATTGAGCAGCATGTTATTCTTGGGGCCCAGTACTAGGTCAGGAATATGTTTCAACACTAATAAGCAACCATCTTTTCTATTTATTCAGTGAACTTTAGGTTAAACCATTATACCAAAGGTTGGGTTATTTCTCCCATGTGTTATGTATCACACTGTGTTTTTTATTGTGAATTGAAGAAAACCATAAAATTAAAAGAATCAAGAGGCAAAGCACAACCTGTCCCTTTTGTGCATTACAGAAAACCATCAGCCATTTCCAGCTAACAGACTCCTAGCATTTAGAAAGGTTCACTGCACAGGAAATAAAATCGGAACCATTGCATATGCTGCAGGTTTTTCATGGCCACTGCTGCTGCAGTTGCATCCCTTTTACCTGACATAGCAGAGATTAAACAAGAGACCTCCAACATGGAAACAAATTAAACAAGATACTTTATAAAGCTAAACTCCATAGCTAGTTATGTTAGATCATGTTAACATGATCACAATTTCTGCATTTTGATTTTCAATAGACCGTGCCTTTACAGGGAGACATCTTCACTGTCTGTTACTTTGCCAATACTACTACTATCCTATTTCTAAGACAACAGAGGAAGAGCAAATCACAACTAATCTCCCAGTACATTGAAATTCTTCTGTAAAAAAGTAGTATGGCCACTGATCTGACCAGAAAAGGCATGTAAGCAGTTTGGGTTAGTTCTGTTGAATTTCATCCTCCACTTTGGGTCAGAACAGCAGTCACTCAATGGAACCCTCCAGCTACCGTCATCTGCAGTTTCCTGAAATGTAGCTCTCCCCAGTGTTGCATTTCTGCCCCCACGACACACCTTCCAGCCATTGCCCTTCACAGCTACATATTTCTTTCTACAATGAGTTTCCTGTTCTCACTATTTTTCAATTTTCCTGTTAGGTAAGACAGATGAGAAGAGAGGCAGATATTCTGGGAACTCTCACCCAGCTTCAGACATCTGAAGGATAGGTGGTGAAACCCAAACTTCCACTCTAGTCTCCCCTTATTGCCAGAAGCCCTTCTAGCTTCTAGCAATCCAATCTGTCCCAGAGGCCTATTTTGCAATAAAATAATCTCTGTCTAGAGTTCAACTTCTCCAAAAAAGTGATATCCCTCTATTATACTACAGTGATGCAAAGGAGCTTAGAATGGTGAACTACATTTTAGATGCCAGTTATGGTACATGAATCCTACACAGTGTCTCATAAAGGCACATAAAAATAATGTCATAAGACAAACTGATAAAGGTCTTTGTGTCCCAGAAGAGCAACTCCTAGTAAATGATCTCAGCTGAGTGTAAGTCTCAAATGACAACATTTGCCAGCTGCACAAATTCTGCGAATATGTCATTAAGGGATGATGTTATCAGACCATCTACATCATGGTATAAATGGTCATAGTTCTATCAATTCCACCAGGACCCTATTGATTAATACTTGCTCAGAAGTGATTTGAATGTTTCAAATGTTGTAATGGTCTTCTATTAAAAACATTACTTCTAGTGTAGGAACACAGCTGTTCCTCTCTTCTTTTTGTTGATACAGCTGCAGACACAAAATCAATTTAATGATTTACCCTAAAAATCCCATTAAATTACCACTTGCTTAAAGATTTTATTAAAATAATTTATAAATCTGTGGGTTTTTTCTTCTTTAGAGCTTAAACCTACATACTGTTTGACCACAATTTATCCTGAAAGTGGGTGTGTGGAACTACAAAATTTCTCCCCTTCTGTTTCTCTGTCGCTTTCCCTTTTTTCTATCAAAAAGCGACTTATTGTACCTGTCTAGCTTTAGCTCTGAAAATGTATGGGCCAATCTAAAATATATTGCCCTTTCCCCTGAAACAACAACTGACACAATGTAGTCCAGTTCTACTTACATAAAACTGAGAGGTTCGTAGTGATCCATGACCTTGTAAGGCTCATTATTAGATAGATACCAATTTGTCATGCTGCGCCTAGCATCAGCTTTTCTAGTCACTCACTTCATGCTTCTACTGGCAAATTATATTTGACTTTCAATTTAAAATCCAGGGTACTTTAATGTAAAACCTCAGTATAATAATGGTGATGAAGCAGCAGGGCATGCAATTTGACAGAATGGATTTTTCTAGCTTATTGTGGCAGATTCCCCTCCTCCAACGTCCAAAAGGAAGAAAGGAAGGAAAGAAAGCAGGAAAGAAGAAAAGAGAAAAAGAAAGCCAGTATCCCTGTCTTGAAACCCTGGTGGAAGCTGGGAAGATGGCAGGCACAGCACCAGGCTGTCATTTCAAAATGGAGGCTCTACTGACCTAATTCAAAGCTGTTAGAAATCTTTTCAAGATGCTCACTGAGCAGAAGTTAAGATACATTAGATGCATCATGACAAGCTATAATTCAAGAATGAATATTTAATTCCTTTTTAATGAAAAAAAAATAATGTTCATACTTCTTCTGCTGAGGTGCTGAACTTAATACATGTTACACAGTTCCTGTCAGACATAAGTAATGCTGATCCCCTTTGTCTTGGTGCCAAGCACCCACTATTAACGGTGTCATAGGCATGTAAACCCTGAGACAATGGATGTATTTTTTTTATTTTTAAATGCAAAATTATTTTTTAACAATGTCTTGTGTGGGATACAGGGCTGGGAAAACTTCCCACTTCAAGCAAAAAATATACATTGATTGCATTATTAGGATTTGGGGATCTATATTTTTATTACAGAAAAAAATCATTACATGAATTCTGATTGGACAGCATGGAACATTATGGAACACGTTTAATTTACTTCTTTCTCTCCTTTCTTTTCCTACATGTAGTAAATATCATCCATGCATTTAAAAGCTGAGCTTCATTTTGAACGTGATTCAGTACATCTAAATTTGGTCACCCAAAAATTAAGTATCTGTGTAAAGCTCATTGTCTGAACTTGTCTGTGTAGAGCCAATGGAAAAAAATACCTCTAAGGATAACTCAGCCAATCTGTTTTAGATGAATCTCAAACAACTTCAGGCTTCTAACAATTATACATTAAAGTTCTAGTAGTGCCTTTAAGCTCCCTTCTTAGCCAACAAATAGAAATAAGCATTTTTAGATGTTGACACATCTGATTCATCTTACACACTTATTTTAGGGCCAAATCAGTTGCCCTCCAGGGATATTTATTTCTCTCTATTAACTATTAGGAAAACTATTGAGTCTATTGATCAGACTTGTATGTCCAGCTTCAAGACATATAGGTTATCATAGGTGTTACCTTACACTTCGACTCTCGGAATCCTAATAAATCAAATTATCTTGCAGAAAAGACTGTCTTTCCTTTGAATATCAGAGGTTTCGTCTAGATGCTCAATTTTCATATATCAAGATAGCAGATGACAAGATCTGTTTCTGAAATCTCACACGTGTAATTCCTGGACATATAATGGTGTACAATAATTAAACTTCTTGCAAGACCTGGACCTTAACCTGTTAGAGGCAAGCATCCTCACACTGAAGTAGCAATTCCTTGTTTTGTGTATGAAGTTTGGTGTCTGAGGTACTGTGTAGTATACCAGACTGAGCTATGCATATCAGCTACATCTTTAAGTAGCAAAAAAATCAAGAAGAATCATAATCAAAGAATCTTTTAGGCTGGAAAAGACCTTTAAAAATCATCAAGCTCAACTATTAACCTAACACTACCAGCTAAACAGTGTCCCTAAATGCCACATCTACACACCTTTTAAATACCTCCAGGGCTGGTGACTCAACCACTTCCCTGGGCAGCCTGTTCCAATGCTTCATCACCCTTTGGGTGAAGACATTTTTCCTAATATTCAGTCTAAAACTCCCCTGGTACAACATGAGGCTGTTTCCTCTCATCCTATCAGTTGTTACTCAGGAGAAGAGACTGACACCCACCTCACTGCAATCTCCTTTCAGGTAGTTGTCAAAATTAATAAGGTCTCCCTGAGCCTCCTCCTTTCCAGGCTAAACAGCCCCAGTTCCCTCAGCCACTCCTCATGAGACTTGTGCTCCAGACCCTTCACCAGCTCCATTGCCCTTCTCTGGACACGCTGCAGCACCTCAATGTCTTTCTTGCAGTGAGAGGCCCAAAACTGAACACAGTATTTGAGATGCAGCCTCACCAGTGCCGCGTCCGGGGGGACAATCACTGCCCTGATGCTGCTGGCCACACTGTTTTGGACACAAGCCAGGATACTGTTTGCCTTCTTGGCCACCTGAGCACACTGCTGGCTCATATTCATCCTGCTGTTGACCATCACCTGTTGCAGCACAAACAAATTAGAAGGCTGCAACAAGGCTTTTTACCATTAGTCAGATTCTACCATCCTGCTATTTCTTCATACTCTTCAGGCCAGTCCCTCTGCTTGCCTCTACTGCAGCCTTCTCCTTGTCTCTCCTACATCCAGAGTACCCTCTCTCCACCCTCTGCTTCTTCCCAGTCTCTCTTCATTGGCTGCTCTTCTTCCATACCCCTTAGAGCTATTGAACTACTTACAGGAACCAGCCACAGCTGCACCTTATCCACATCAGCCAACCCACCGCCCCTGAAGCAAACTCACAGCTGTATTTTATCAATGTTAATTAACCCAGCTTCATTCCTCTACAATTTCTCCCTTTTTTTCTTTTTTCTTCTTAAGATTTCCTATGTTAATTAACCCATCTTCATTCCTCTATAATCCCCCCCCCCCTTTTTTTTCCTTTTTTCTTTCCTTTTTCTTCTTAACATTTCATACCTTATGTATTTAACAATCATCACAACCTTTTTACAAATAACTTTTCATACAGTCCTCTATAATTCCTCTACAATCACACCCAGGACCTTTTCCGCCAGGGAGCTTCCCACCCACTCTGCCCCAAGCCTGTGGTGTTGTGTGGGGTTGTTGTGACCCAAGTGCAGGACTCGGCACTTCTCCTTGTGGAACCTTATACAATTGGCCTCAGCCCATCAGTCCAGCCTGTCCAGGTTTGTCTATAGACCCTTCCTACCCTCCAGCAGATCAACATTACCCCCCAACTTGGTGTCATCTGCAAACTTACTGAGGATGCGCTCGATCCCCTCATCCAGATTGTCAATAAAGATATTAAACAGAACTGGCCCCATGATATGGTTTAACCCCAGCCAGCAACCCAGCACCACGCAGCTGTTTGCTCCCTCCCCCCCACCCAGAGGGGTGGGGAAAAGAATCAGGAAGGAATGTAAATTCAAGGGTTGAGATAAGAACAATTTAATAATTTAAACAGAATTAAAAGGAAAGAACAATAATAATAACAATAGCAATAATAATAATAGTAACAGTTATAATGTAAAGGTAGGGAAAAGGATAAAATCCAAAGGAAAAGGGGAAAGGAAAACAAGTGATGCACAGTACAACTGCTCACCACCTGCTGACTGATGCCCAGACAGTCCCCAGGCAACCAGGCCCCATGCCCCAGATAACCCCCCCCAGGTTTATATACCAAGCATGACATCCCATGGTATGGAATACCTCTTTGCTGGTTCAGGTCAGCCAACCTGGCTGTGTCCCCTCCAAGTCTCTTGTGCCCCTCTGACTGATAAGGCCTGAGAAACTGAAAAGTCCTTGACTTGGTATAAATATGACCCAGCAACAACTAAAACCATCAGTGTGGTTATCAACACTGTTCTCACAACAGAGCCAAAACACAGCACTGTACTAGCTACTAAGAAGAAAGTTAACTCCATCCCAGCCAAAACCAGGATACCCCAGTACTGATCCCTGGGGAACACCACTTATGACTGGCCACCAACTGGGTTTAACTCCATTCACCACCACTCTTTGGGCTTGGCCATACAGCCAACTTTTTACCCAGTGAGGAGTACACCTGTTCAAGCCATGGGCAGCCAGTTTCTCCAGGAAAATGCTGTGGGACACAGTGTCAAAGGCTTTACTAAAGTCTAGGTAGGCAACAACCACAGCCTTTCCCACACGCACTAAGCAGGTCACCTTGTCACAGAAGGAGATCAGGTTAGTCAAGCACAACCTGCCTTTCATAACTCCATGCTGGCTGGGCCTGATCACCTGGTTGCCCTGTACATGCCATCTGATGGCACTCAGGATGATCTGCTCCATAACCTTCCCTGGTACCAAGGTCAGGCTAACAGGCCTGTAGTTCCCTGGATCCTTCTTCTGGCCCCTTTTGTAGACAGGGTTCACATTTGCCAACCTCCAGTCGACTGGGACCTTGCCAGTTAACCAGGACTGCAGATAAATGATGGAAAGTGTTTTGGTCAGCACTTCTGCCAGCTCCCTCGGTAAGTTTGGGTGGAACACATCCAGCCCCATAGACATGTGTGTCTAAGTGGTGTAGCAGGCTGCCGACCATTTCCTCTTGGATTACGGGGGCTTCATTCTGCTTCCCTTCCCTGTCTTCCAGCTCAGGGGGCTGGGTACCCAGACACCAACCGGTCTTACTATTAAAGACTGAGGCAAAGAAGGTATTAAGTAGTTCTGCCCTCTCCTCATCCTTTATCACTGTTTCCCCCTGCATCCAATAAAGGATGGATACTCTTCTTAGCCCTCTTTTTGTTGCTAAGGTATTTATAGAAGCATTTTTTAATGTCTTTTTCAGCAGTAAACAGATTAAGTTCTACCTGGTCTTTGGCTCTTCTAACTTTCTCCTTGCATAACCTCATGACATCCTTGTAGTCCTCCTGAATTGCCTGCCTCTTTTTTCAAAGGTCATAAACTCTCCTTTTTTTCTGAGTTCCAGCCAAAACTCTCTGTTCTGCCAGGCCAGTGTTTTTCCCTTGCCAGCTCATCTTTCAGCACATGAGGGTGGCCTGCTCCTGTGCCTTGATGATTTCCTTCTTGCAGAACATCTAACCTTCCTGGACCCCTTTGCTTTTCAGGACGGCCTCCCCAGGGATTCTGTCAACCAGGCTCCTATACAGGCCAAAGTCTGCCCTCCAGAAGTCCAAAGCAGCAGTTCTTCTGACTCTACTCCTTACTTCTCCAAGAATCAAAATCTCTGTCATTTTGTGATTGTTATGCCCAAGACAGACTCTGACCATCACATCACCCACAAGTCCTCTGTTCACAAACAACAGATCCAGCAGAATGCCTTCCCTATCTGGCTCACTCACCAGCTGTGTCAGGAAACTGTCTTCCACACACTCCAGGAATCTCCTAGATTATTTCCTCTCTCCTGTATTGTATTTCCAGTAAACATCTGGTAAGCTGAAGTCCCCAGTGAGAACAAGGTCTAGCAATTGTAAGTTTTCTCCCAGCTGCTCATAGAATATTTTGTCTGCCTCTCCACCCTGGCTGAGTGGTCTGCAACACACTCTCACCATGATATCTGCCTTGTTGGCCTTCCCCCTGATTCTTACACCTAAACACTCAACCTTATTGTGACCATCATCAGGTTCTAGATAACCAAAACACTCCCTAACATACAGGGCTACTCCATCTTCTCTCCTTCCCTGTCTGTCCCTTCTGAAGTGTTTATAGCCGTCCATTGCATCCCACCATGGTTCTGTGATTGCAACTGTATCACAGTTTTCCTACTCCACAATGGCTTCCAGCTTCTCCTGTTTGTTGTCCATACTGCTTGCATTAGTGTAGATGCACTTCAGTTTGGTGGACAAGAAGGTCCTGCCACCTTTTGGCGGGGAGAAGCCCTCATTCCTGCATAACTCTCCTCAGGTGCTTCTGTGGCTTCTAACATGTGAATAACTTAAATGAAACAAAAAGCTGGATTCTAGGTCATAAAAGTGGTTATTTCCTAGAAAATAGTAGCACCGGCACTCTGGAAGAACAGACACAACAGATTTTTATGGGTTTTTTTGCTTTTGGACAGACAGCTGCAGAGGAAAGGAAATGAGAGAGTAAGAGTGAAATTCAGAAGGAACGTGCTAAGTGTACAATTTTATCATCTAATCCAGGGGTCCTCAAACTTTTTAACCAGGGAGCCAGCGCCTGGATGAAGTGGCAGGCAGTCATCTGCGGCTGCTTGGTTTCCCCCCCTCAACCCCCGGTGGGGGCGGGGAGGGGGGGGGGGGGCAGTCTGTAAATACCAGGGGGCAGATTGAAGACCCTGGGGGGCCATATCCAGCCTGCAGGCCATAGTTTGAGGACCCCGGATCTAAACAGAGCCATTATGTGTTGCTTTAATTTCCAAAAAGTATCCTGTCTGTCCTTCAGCTTCCGTCAAAAAGATACAAATCCGCCATTTGTGACAAATTTAGAGTTTGTGTGGATGTTCTGGGCAATAAAAACTGTTGGTCGTACTAGGAGCTTACATATGAGCAACTGAATCCCACCCTATACATCTACATCTCAGCTAGTCATCCTGTTTCCTTTAGAGTATGAGGCACTCACAGAGGATAATGCATCTGAGCAGTTTCAGGTATCTAGTGTAGAATGAGTTGCTCCATACAATGAGCAGCTATGAGTTGCTAGTTTTCTTCACTGACTATGATCAGTGTCCAAAAAAAAAAAAAAAAGTCGTCCAGGGTTTCTTTTTTAGATGTCTTTACTGTAGACAGAGTTATTCAGCCAAGTAACTCTAACACTCAATCTAACATATCAAGCTCTTCTGATTTTTCAGAAGGTAGAAACACAGGATGGCAAATGTCACAGCTTCAGTCTGTTTTCGTAACATAATCCTCAAAACATCCCAAAGCACCACAGCTGGGGCCTTTGAGTACAAGGGATCAGAAGCCTTGAATCTGGAGTATGCTGCAGGGAAAAAGAACAAATGTTATACATGCCACTAGTATCATAGGCCCTTCCTGTAACAGAGACTGTGATGACAATATCCAGATGATGCTAGGATGTGGACCACAGTCCACTGTGCAGAGAAGAGCAAAAACCTCCTAAACTCTGCCTTGAACTAGGATACATTTTCTTCCTGACTTCAAATTTGGCAAAATATTTGATGTGAAGCTGGTGATCAAAACTTTTAAACTAGGAAGCAAGCAACCAGGGTCTGAAAGATACCTCCTTCTTGGTTGAAATAGGTATGACCACCATCTGTCTGTAGAAATGCCCACTTTCTGGTGTTCCTGAGAGAGTGAGAGAAATGTTATTCATCACCAGAAGATATTAAAATCTTCCTGAAACTTGCAGACAGACAGCTGAAGCCCTGATATATTTGTGTTATTCCACTACCATACAAATTAGGCAGAACGTATTTCTAGTATTGAAACTAATTTTCTCTCTACATGGCTGTACAGTTCCATTTGCATGAGAATGCTATTTTTTCTTTATTTTCAGTCTCTCTGACCAGATTTGGATGGCTATACGTATTGTAGATAATTGTCTAAACTGAAAGACACTTGCATCAGAGTAGCAAAGAAAGAATAACAAACCTTTAATTATAAAAACGATTTTATAACTTACTTCTTTTTCCAGGTCTAAGACAGTGCAGACTAGGATCCTAATTGGGGTAAAGCAAAAAAACTTAAAAATATAAAAATACAGAGACCTGCTCTTAGCACTTGCATTTTGCCAGAGATAAACCCAGATGCTATGCCCAGTGCCTAGAACACTGGTACAGTCAGCTTGTTGCATATGACAAGTGCATGGAGTCACAACAGACTTTGAGAGCGTAGAGGTTTTCTGACTGAGACTTTTTATGTGTGCTATTCTTAATATTTTCTGTTTTTAGAGGTGAAGACAACCCTGTTTAATAATACAGAGATAGGTGGATCCAAGTGAACATCAATCAGTGCCAGTGGAGCCAGAGATGTCAAGGGATTACAACAATATAAGCAATCTGAGATCTCTTCTTCAACAACAAAAAAAAGGGTAACTAGAAAAGGTTTGGGGTTTGTTTGTTTGTTGTTGTTTTTCATTTAAGCAACAACTCACAAACTTGTGTGATACAGCCTTTATGGTTTTGAACCAGCTAGTTGTGATCCCAGATTAGGCTGTTACATTTATACATGCAGTTGCAAGCCAAATGGATATGTTATTGCAGAAACAAGGCAAACAACAGAGAGCAGGGCCTGAAAACTTAGATGTGGGGTTTCTGGAAGAAAACTTTGAAAATACTGTTCCAAATAAAATAGATTGTCTGATGATTTCCAACTAGTAAGTCTACGCCACGTGTATGGATAGCGTTGCCACACGTTTGAACTCACACTTGGACCTGAACAGCAAGACTATACAAAAAAATTTGTCTGAAATTTGTTAGTTATAAACTGTTGATGGATCAAATGCCTTTAATGACATAGGGGATACATTCACAAAATTCTCTGTCTATTCCAGTTCTACACACACACATTTTTTCATGTTCCTTTCTATACGTCATGGGGTAATACTCCTAAAGATTGCAGACCTAAATATGAATTGATTTTTCTTTCTTGTTTATTTTTGGATTAATATGCAATACATTTTCTGTGTTACATCCCCTCCTCTGGTAGCTCAAAATTTTTCACAATACCACCTGGTGAGTTACATGGTTATGTTTTGTCCCTGTTGTGTTTTTTTTCCAAGCATTAGCTGAGCAATTAATGAACAAATCAAATAAATTGGAGCTGCTGCATTTTCCTCTAGATGCAAATGTGAGGGATAATTTCTAAAACACTTTTATATTTCTCCCTCATCCTCAGGAGAGGAAGTACAGGCTTCAAGTTCTAAATTACTCATTCCTGCTGGCATCAGATGTATGCCCCAAGGATTTCACTTTCAGCTCAACAGACAAGGCTTTCACTACGTAAATTCATTTCTAAATAGAAAATAATATAACACTTTCCAGACAACCTCTCACAGGTGCTTTAGCATCCATAAAGGAAAGAGCTAAAAAAAGGTCTAAGAATTGATACCTTCTTTTCCACACAAAGAATATATGGGGCTGAAATTTCCCTCACTGTCTTAAGATTTCTACTAATCAAGGATCCTTAATACTAAATTAGATCAAACAAATTTTGGCATGAATCAAGGCATTCATATAAAGTCCTTCTCACACTCACTGCAAGTCTTCCCAAACTCACTGTTGCAGTACTGCTTCAAATTTAATTTTTTCTTGTAACATCGGATTTCACCATAAGATCTAGGGGGCCCAGCTCCTGGAATTGAACAGGAGAATTTCAGAATTTTAAAATATATTGCTACCCTATTTATAGACAATAATCTAGAAATATAACCAAACAATGTTCTAAAATCAAGTAAGTAAAAATTACTCAGATGTGTTTTCATAATCATTCTCCACCCCTACCTTCCCCAAGTCATGTTCTTTTCTTCCAGAAACTGATCTCATCAGAGCTGCCCCAGGAGGACAGCTGGTCCAGGTTGACTCAGGATTTCAGCTTGCTTCATATGCTGCTAGTACCAAATTAGGTGACTATATTGTAAGGCTCATCAGAAAACAAACACAAAAAAAATATATATCTGTGAGCTTCTGCAGGTTCATAAAGACAGAATGCAAGAGAAAAGAAAAAAGATAAGGAATGGTCAGATCACCATTGTACCCCCATGCTCCTGGGACTGCTGCTGAAGAAATGGATATATGCAGCCAATGAGATTAACTCTGTTTCTTCACGTAAAGCAGATGCTCAAGTATTGTCTTGGTGTTAAAACTTGTGCACCCATCTGACTGCAATGATGGTAAAATTCATCCTGAGTTATTCTGTCACAGGACAGTTGCATCTTTTGATTACTTTCTAGCTCCTTTTAGTGCAGTGAGAGGCTTGTAAAGTCATGTCCTGGGGCCCAGCCCTGTAATAACCCAGCCACAAAGATGACTAGTTTCAGGTAACTGAAAGTGTTAGCTTAAGTGTGAATTCACTCCATGTCTATATGATTTCCCTTAGCATGGCTCAGTTGAAAGCAGGGAAGTATTGACATTATGTTTAGGAGATGAAAAATATAAAAATGTTATTTGCTTTGGTTTTGTCACAGGAACACTTGATGTTTTTTTTAAAATGTTAAAAAACATATTTTTTAAATATTTTCAATAAATATTTCTTTCTGTACATTACATTGTCATTCTTCCACGGGGAGTTAAAGAAAATCCTCCTGAACTGGGCTAGCTGAGAAAAATAAAATCTTGATTGCAATAATCTTGCACTTGCATTTTGCCAGAGGTAAACAAAATTAAAAATATCAAAAGCTTTGGTATGCTCTGGTTCTAGAACCAACAATGTTTTCTATCTATAATTCCTAAGGAGGAAAAGAAAAATCAGAGTCAGACCTAAGCATGAGAGCGAGGAGAGCTTTTTGTCTTGGGAGAAGCTGTGAAGTTCTGCTAATGGTCTATGTCCTGTGCTGACTGGAGTGGGAGTTCAATCATCTCACTAACATGTAAAGGCAAAATGGTCAACTCAGTTAAGGTGCCCTGCTCTGGAGTAAATCACACCTTGAAAGTTAGACAAGATGATCCCAACATCAGATATTAACTACAATGTTTTTTTCTCCTTTTTTTCTTTATTTAAAGCCAAGGTAGTTAATGCAAGACCAGTAAATACAAAGCGACTGCTGGGACAACCTGGTCAGAAACTTTCCAGCATTTAAGACATTTTACTGCATCTTATTCAAATTGCAGATTAACCCATATTCTTTCGTCTAACTTTCCCAGAATAGAAGCTGTGCTTCTAACACACCACAGCCCCCAATCCTCCACTGGTAATACTGATGGGTCTTTCAATCCCTCTGTCTGACTGCAGCAGTAATTCTAAAATAGGCTCCTACAGCAAGAATTCAACAAAGACCATCTCTACTCATTTAATATACTCCTTTGAGTAGCTAAGGGAAAGCAATAGGTTTTATCGTTTACCATTATAGTGGGAGTTGACTCAAAGAGTTAGTAAGATATTCTTTACTTGTAGTATAAACCTATCCAGAGTATTTTTATGAACACTGACACATAATTTAAACCCACCATTAGATCCTCAGTAGAAATCTTGTTATGGCATTGCTTTTCTGCACCGGGCACATTGCTATTATAATGTTATTTCAAATCACTGGAATAAACAAGTGCCCAGAATGACCACTGTTTGGTAATCTCTCAGAGCCACCCGATTACACAGAAAATACATTAAAACCAAAGGAAACTATTAAATGGACTGTGTATTCTGGCAGCAGGGAAGGAGAACAACTAAAAGCTGCAGCCAAACCTGTCATTCCTGAAACTTTTATTTTCTTATTCCCAAATAAGATATGCAGACTGGTTCAGTTCTAGCTAACTTTTATCAAAAGCTTTGCCTCATGGTTCTTTATATAGATTCACACACTGTTAAATGATACAGTGCAAAGCAAATGGAAAGATTAATTTTGTGATGTGGCACCAAAAGAAACAATTTAGAGCGGGGATTAGGGATTGGACCAGCTCAGTGAAACTTCTGGAACAAGTCCATTATAACTACAGAACATTTCACAATAACTGTATCAGTGATCACAGGAGAGACAGCCTTTTTTAGTGAAATTGAGAAAGTTCATACAAACAGACTTTCTTCTGCCTCTCCCTTATTTTTCCCAAATAAGTGAGAAGGAGAAAGGTTTTACAGAACTGAAAAAATGATTGTTGAAAATAGAATAACTGAAAATTCTGAGTCAGATACTACTCATGAGACATCAGACTGGTAGATTGGTATTTATCTTCATACATAAAATATAGAGCACAGCTAACTACCCGGTGATCACAATATAACCACTGTGGCAGGATATTTTGGCAGCATGCATTATCATTCTACGTACTTTAAATCTGGTTCATTTTCTTTGTTCTTTAAAGCCATTGTATCAATAAGAAATCCATGTCTCCTTTCTTCCAGCTCAATATTGTAAAGGGTATTGTTATTTAACCAGAAAGGAGCTGAAAAAATAAACCAGCTGAAAGTAGTAGTGATAATTCCTAAGCTCTTTCTCTCTTTCTCTCTCACATATACATTCACAGAGAGACTTATTCAGCTAATGCCTGCCCATGTCCTGTACCTTCCTATACAAGCAGATATTAAAAAAACATCGTATCGGTTATGTAACTCCAGTGCAGCCTTTTTCCTCCTTTCCATTACTTACTCCTTTCCTTCCTGTCTTCCCATACTGATCAGCTAAGACTTGTTCATTCAGATTCAGTGGTGTGGTATGAACCAGGAAATCTCTGCCCAAACAACCATGGTGCAACAAAGTTATGAACCTGGATATCCAGCTCCAAAGACAGTGTTTTAAATTAAAGAAAAACTCATATATCTGGTCACTTTTTCTTTCTGATGTGTGAATACTGTGTAAGATAGTTCTGATCTTAACAATAAAAAATCCATGCAAACAATTTCATTATCCCATTAGCTCCAGGGTGAATTGGTCTCAGTGTCCTTGGTATTCACTATATAGTGTCTAGTCACAATCATTTTAGTGTGCTATGGGGGGATGTCACTGAAAATCATGGCTTGTTCTCTCCTCTGTGCATGGTCAGATCTACCCCATCTAAGCTCAACAGAGGTGCCTAGAACAGAAGCAAAAATGTCCTAAGCTCCAGGTACTGAGAAGACATAAGCACCTCTAAACTATCATTACAGTACAGGTCCAAGAGACTAAGGCCACCCTCAACTTCTTTAAGAGAAGATGTGAAAGCTTCTTAAATGTTAGACTGTGTTAGCAAGTGTAGTAGGGAAATGCCTGAGAGCAACTGCCTCATATTCAATTTTATTCTGTTATTAAAATAAAACAAAAAGATGATAATAAAAAATCCTTTGCAAATTAATGCTATGAATTAAAAGTCCCCCTGTTTTTTCACAGCATGCCTTCATATTTTCTGATGACTAAATTTCCATGCTTTCGTGTTGATTGCTCCTGAAACACCTGGTAAACAGGATGTAGCATCTTCCATTCCCTTTTACAAGGACTTAAAATCTAAGTAATTCAATCTTAGAGTAGAAGAATCACTCCAGTACTGCTCATTGCTGTTGAAGATTAATTTTTACTAGCCACTTAGAGGACTAAGGAGTGCATTACAGCGAACACTATTATTCAAGTTCAGCAGAATAAAATCCATCATTTCTGAGCGGGGGAAAATGGTTTTTATTAGAGCCATTCACAGCTCTATAATTCGGTGACATACACCATCTCTACTGACTCATTTCCCATTGTAAATTTTATCTAGTGCAAGGAGCAAAAAGTTCATTAGTTTGCTCAAAATACTTCTTAATGAGTGTGCTAATTGAGACCGTATTAATGTATTTCACTAAGGCTCCCATGTTTATTTCTTGAGAAGGAACACAAATTTGTCTTCTTTTGTGTGTTTAATGCTAGTGAGACTCTGTTTAAAGGAAAGCAACTGTGGTAGCCTTTGTGCTTGGAAAGGTTAAAATGGTAAGAAACACATCACATAAATGCATTGTGAAGTGTATTGGAAAATTGGACTGCGATGTAATAACATTTCCTCTGATTTTAATGGATGAATGAGGGGGAGAAGGGGCTTCAATCTTATTAGTAAACATTCTCAATGGTGCCACAGACTCTAAAGACACTTAATGCAACATGTGGCAACCCACTTTCTATTTCTTACCCTGATTCAGCAAGCTCCTCAAGTACCAGTCTCATTCTAAATGTCTGGGTGGTGCCACTGAAGACACAGTCAATTATTAGAAGACATACTAAATTATCTTCCCTAAGTGGGAGACTTCATTCAGATATAGAATAGTGAAATAGATTTGACTAAGTTGGAATTTTTTTAAAGCTATTTTCTGCTAAAGCCTCCATATTGTCATTCTAATGGTTAAATCTATCTTCACAGGCTCATGCTGCAGTTTGCCCATTGTTAAAAATGAAGAGCCTTGCTTTTCAGTCATGCAGAACAAACCCTGGCCTTATTAGCAAGTCTTTTTAACAAAGCAGGTCTTGAAATACCAACTTCTTTCTGAAAATCTGCTTTGAAAATAGAGTCAGAGACGCATGATGAAATGTTTGTTTCTTTTCACAGAGCCTGCTTGGGAAAACAATGCTTCTTAGGTCTGCACTAAGAATGGAAGGAGCTTGAGTCCATAAGTGAATTACTTAAAACCTTTATGAAAATTAGGCAGAGGAAAGGGACAAAGATTCCCTTCACATAATAGGAATCATTTTATTAAGCCCAGAAACAGTGCCTCATAGCCCCTTGATTCAAGCAGAGATTTTTCCCCTACCCCAGTAGAAATAACTGATACCAAATTAGTTCTGACCTCAGAGGCCTCAGACTGATTCATTAGGAACGTATGAGTTTTAAAGAGAACCCTCCAAGCACCAAAAAACGTGGAAAAATTTCTATCTCTGGATATAAATATAGCATCAGGAATCAAATTCCTAATTTCATTCCACTTGGGATGGCTGCTATGTCCGGCATGTGAGAGGGAAGTTGTTTTGCGCTCACCTCCATCAGGAAATTCTCAGAGTTGTCGCTGTTCATCATCCAGCTTCAGTGGCAGCAGCTGATAGGGAAAGCCCCTGAGGACAAGCCTTGGAATAATGAAAGAGCTGCTGAGACAAAATGGCCCGGGGCTGTAGATTTTTAAGTTGTACCCATTTATTTTTTTAAATCACTTTGGTTAACCTTCACTCTGTCACATTTTTTAAGTCAATTTGCACTACACACATAAGGCTCTAAATGCAAAGAATATATATACCAAGCCAGTGCAAGCTCTCAAGGAAAGAAGTATCCAAGGAAACAACTGTTTTCTAGGACAGATGCATCTCAATAACTGTATGCAGAAAATACAGAGGTAAAGGAAAAAAAGAGTATGAACAAACACTTTCCCACCCACTGATACTATATCAACATTAGTGATTAACAGGTAGTTTTCAGTATCAATCAAACAGTCAGTGCTAGAGGCTCATCTCTATCTTGTGAATGAATCAGGTCTCTTAAGTTTTGCAAATTTGTTCTTGAAATATCATTAAGACCTTCTGAATCCACTTAGAAATAGTTTCAATAGGCAAAATTCTGATAATTTTGCTCACTAGTAGGAATGCTCAGCAATTAATCATGCGGAAATGTGCACTAGAATACAAGGAAAATAAAAGTAAAAAAACTCAGCCTGTTTTCTTTGATCATTTTAACTTTTCTTGCAGCCAGCACTAGAAACGTGAAAATGCAGGTGCTTAAGTTTTATCCCTAATTCAATAGTTTTAAATCTGTGCCAGATTTGATTTTTTTTTTTTTTTTTTTTTTTTAGTTTAGAGCAGTCTCAAGTTGGGACATCTCCATTCCTCTCTAAGCTGATCCAGGAAATAGATTCCTATTTTCTATTCACTCCTGCACTCTATCACATCACACTTTCTATATTTAGAAGTGATTAGATTTATTTACCTTGCACAACTCAACTCAAATGAGTACAGAGCTGAACCTACTCTTGCAAATATCTGTTTACATATCCTGATTTCCATTTAAGTAGTGGCCAATTAAACCTTTCTAAATAAAAGAAAGTACCCATAGCCTTTGAAATTTGCAGGTAGATATGCAACATACATGAGCATTTCGGGTTATTGCTCTCCAATTAGAACTCAGAGGACAACGTCATTGTCCTTTTGACAATGAAACCTGCCTGTCACATTTGCAGGCACATACATGAATTAAACATTACACCTAAGCATAATGTTCTTGCATCTTAGAGTTGTGTCCTAGAGCTGTTCAGCCTAATGCATTATAATCACGAAAAGGAGAGCTAACACTTTCCTTCAGATCCTGGCTGCACTGCAGCCATCATGCAGAAGAATCACCCAAGCTGACGGGGATCCTCCAGTGGCATACAACTGGGAGAAAAGTTCTTGTTGGACAGCATCCAAGGTCTCCTCATGCACTGGCAATGTCCACCTGCCCTTGCTGCCGTTGGCATCTGCTGCAATTTAGTTAAGGCTGTTTGCCTGCAGATGGCTGTCATATACCCAAGGGTACCAGCCAGGCACTCAAACAACCACATATCAAGGGAGTGAGAGACTAGCTTGATTCCTCCTTCTCAGTCCAAATCCTCAGATGCACTTTGTGCTTTTCAACCATGGCAGAATCTCTGAGCCAGAAGCTGAAACCCCAGGGCAATGTAAGCACTGCTGTAAACTCGTTCATGGATGTAAGTGACTACGGGTCAGTGAGAGACAGAGGCAGGGAACGAGAAAAGAGAAAGGGACCAAAAAAAGTACCGACCGTACTGTGCGTAATGCAATGTTTTAGGGCAAAGGCACGCTACTCCCTCTCCAAAGGTGTGGAAGAAGCAGCTGTGGCTTTGCTGATGGAGGCAGAGGGACACATAGCACCTTCAGAGCCCCACATCAGGCTGCATGCTGGAGTTAAACAGCATCTGTGCTGGTTTGAATGACAGCACATTGCCTCCAGGAGCTCCTGCTGGGCTGCACACCTCAGCACTGCTTCTAAGCCAAAGCATTGATGTTATGCACTATCTAGCCTGGAGATGTTTTTAATTTGATTTGATTTCTCTCAGAGGCAGGATTAGAAAGCTGGAGTTCAAGGCCCACTGGCTCACGCTGACACCGCTGTACCTCACTTCGCTCATACTGCTGTGTCACAGAGGTTGAAGGAGACCTCTTTAGTGATGGGACAAAGAGACAGCAAAGAGAAAGCCCAGCTAGTTCTCTTTTAAAGCTATCACTTGCAGTAAAATATGATTCAGACTTGGCCTGCTGTGTTCCAAAGACAGGAAACTTAGTTCACATTTCCAAGTTGTTCAGCCTGGCTTTATAAAAAGTTCCCGCAGCAGAATGAACAGACTTAAAATCAACTCCTTTTTTGAAAATCTAATGCCTTTCATCTGGGATGAAATGATAGTAGGTTACTTACAGTCAAAAAACTGAAACAATGCAACGTATAAAGCATGCACTGCCATACTCTGCAAAGTTTTATTTCTGAACAATTACAAAGGAGACACGTAAAACCAAATGTGGAAACCTGTCCAACAGCTGTATCGATTGAATATTTTCCTCATTCTCTGGCTTAAGCTCCTGCTGCTATTGTTAGGATGCCCGCTGGGTTAGGGTACCTCCATGGAAAATGGCATCTGTTGGAATTAATCAGCAATGCTTTAGGTGCACTCTGCTTCCTCCTCAAAGAAACCCTAGGAATCGACGTTGCTGCCTATTTCCAAATGTCTCCCATGGCCTTATTAAACGTGGCTGTGGCAGCAGAAAGAATGTCTCTCTTTAACAGCATATTGCAAAATCTAAAAGAGCATAGATGTGCTGAGGTTGTCAGTCATGCAATTCAGCTTGAACAAAGCAAGTCTTCAGAAGGATAAGCAAGGGAATGATCTGGTGGATTCACTGGCAGCTTCGTTATGGCAGGGAAAGAAGATTTCTAGTAGCAGTCCCTAAATAAGAGGAAATTTGTGTTTTCAAATAGTTTTGGAAAATCTACCTTTGAAAACTCATTAGAAAAATAGTCCCTCAAGAACAAGATAATTAAAACCCTAAAGGATGTATCCTCTAGCATCACTAGAGCAGGCAAGGAGCTGAGATCTTGCATGTAGACAAGAGTACAAAGCATTATTCATTACTTGAAATAATCAATCATTTTGATTACAATTTGCCCCACGAAACAGGCAAGATGATAGCAGCCCTGTTTCCTCAGGTCTAAAGGATATTTTCTGCATGTTTGTAGCACTTTCAAAAACAAAAGCTGTGTGAAGGCTAATTCCTGAAACAGAGGTTGCTTCAGTGTCCTGTGGTTGTTTCCTGGAGGGGAAGGAACGTTTCTGCATCAAGCACTCTGAACATGGGTGCTACTGGCTGTGGCCTGCCATCTCCTTTCATAGGTCAACGGAGCCCCAGAAAGCCTGCTGCCTGGCTAGGTAGCTCACTACCTGCTCCTTGAACCCCAGGACCAGTCCTGGCTTGATATGTGTGTAAGACACCCCAGAAGACCATGGCATTGCCCCAGTAGGGCTGTGCATGACCAATGCCCTGTGTGAGTCTAACCATCTTCTAGTGGCATTCAGACAGAACAGCAGAGCATCCTCTCCTCCAGAGCTCTCAGCTTCTGAGTTTCTTGGTTAAGTCCCTTTCTTTTCCTGCTAATATCACTGCAGCTATCTGCTACTGTTCTCCTCTTACAGCCTCTGTCCATGATTTCTCCTGAGAGCACATCCCAGCAGCCAGGACTGGCATCAGCTGAGCCCAGGCTGCAAGCAAAGGGTCTCATGGGGTTCACAACTAAACTACCATGTCTGTCCTACTCTCCACACAGAGGAAAATTAGGCATGCAACCTGCATGGGGATACCCATGTACTTCAGTGGCTTTCTGGATGATCAGGAAACCAAGACCTTAGGGCTAACAAAGCACACATCAACAGTAAGGATGAGTTGAAAACGTCAAGAATATAAACCAAATCCAAAGTGATGTATAACCAGAAGTTACAAGCCTGATGCAGCCACCAGTTCTTCAGCATATCAGTAGAACCATTAGGGATACATCTACATACCAGTGGAGGAACTGTAAGAACCTTTTAAAGAAATCAGGTGTAGAGGAATCTAAACTGCTTTACCTTATACGCATATTTTAGCCCTCACTTTTTTTGTATAACTATCAGTTCTTAACAGCCCTGTGCCCTCCAAGGCTTTCATGCAGACTTTCCTCCATTTCTTTGCTGAAGGCATGTCTCCAAGGAGATTCAAAATGTAGCCTGAATCTATCTTTAATTTATGATGTTGGACCTTATTTCCCCAAAGGTATGAGTTCAAGCATACTGTCAACCTCATCTTTACATTTCAGCTCTTGTGCAATGTATTCAGCCTTTAATACAGGTCTGATAGCTGTGTATTTGGGATATGGAAATATCCCAGATGAAACCAAATGTTTACAGTTCACTTTGCTACTGCATAAAATCACTCTCATTTCTCTCTGCCAAATAATCTGTGAGGTGAGAACAGGGTTGTTTACTGTACAAATGCAAAACCAAGGAGTACAAGAGAAAACAACAGCAGAAGAAAATTCAGACCTGAGCACTGGTAGAACTCACATGGCAATAGGTAAGCAAGTTAATAAAATTTGTGATATAAAGGAAAGGAAACTCTTTTTAGTGACTTGCAAATGTAGAAAATAAAACAGCTTATGCTTATTCTGAAATGTTTTTTCTATGTATCTGTGCACTGTGGCAACAGCTCTGCTGAAGCTTTTATTTGAGACATTGGCAGATTAGTCAAACTGTAGAGCGCTTTAGCTCTGCAGATCCCTGGCACCATCTGAAATTATTTCCAGTTCACATGCTCAATATGTCATGCTGTGCTGCACATACACGGAGAGTATTGGGCATATTTTGGGGTCTTCACTTCCTTCAATAACCACTCTTGAGCACAACTAGATAAGTTGTCCTTTTATAAAAAAAAGTTACATCCTTAGTTACCTTTTTGTAGTTACTGAAGTGTCTTGGGGATTTGTAATTAATTCTAATTCAAATAATTCAAATTCTAGAGAATTCTAAGCAATATTTAAGCCATTCTATGCAGACAGATTCTGTACGGATGGCAGATGTGAGATCATTCATTTGCTCAAGTCCAGATCTCAGCAGGTCAAAAGTGGAGGGAAATAAAAAAATGTCACATTAGTTATTATGTTTAGTACAGTTTTATCCTGTTTTCAAATGCAAAAACCATTTACACACATAGCAGGAATCTGAACTGTTAAGGACCTGCAAAGTGCTGCTGGTCTAATGAAGTTCCACACTTTCTTTTTTAATTACCTCTGTGGAGTTTGTGTTCTTCACTCATCCCTTGCCTTTCAGTAGATTTACTAAGGTCCAGAAGAAGGATGTGTCCTTTGGAGGGTACCAGATGGTAAAGGTATTGAGTCAAGCACATGGTGGAATAGAACAGCTAATAGTGTATCATTATTTATGAGAAGCCAGTATAAGCATTGACATGTCACTGTTGAACTGTCAAAGAAAAAAAAAGCTATCAGAAGACTGTTGTAACTGTAGTAAACACTGCATCTTAATCAGAAGCAGCTTGCTTTCCTTCCTACTTTGAAGTTAAGACAAGCAACTGTTTTTATTGTATCAACTTTAGGAATACATAAGTAAATAATTTTTAAATTTAGTAGAAGTCCCAAGTGAGCTTCATTTTCAGTCTGGTAGGCCTTTGTTTACAAAATTGAATGGAAGATCTGAATCAGATTTACAATGGAATTCACATTTCAATTTCAACTATGGGATGATTGTTGTTCTCCATATTTTATTTCCCCAATCAATTCATAAAACATGTGAACAATCTGTTCATAAGATGGTGCCAATTATATAAATACATCACACAGTATGTAAGGGAAAACTTCATTGGATCACTTTGTGAAATCCATGAAGGCTATCTGTGCGCTGCTGTCAGTGGTCAGTTTCTGTTAGGGTGCTTGGTGAACTTCATTTCAAACTGAAGTTTCACCGCAAAAAGAAGTTGCAGAAGATGAATCATGTAACAAGTTCTTTGCATGCACATGAAGTACTAAACAGTTGATTCTTACTAGGGCTCATCACATTTGTAATCCATCCTGTAGGGGGTCAGTGCTAAAATTAAATTATACCTGCCTACCATTCTCAATCTAATCAGGCTGTGAACTGAAAAATAAAACAATTAAAATTAGAGACAGGCCAGCCTCCCACTGTTTATGATCTCATTCTATTTGTGAAGAGTAGGTGGAAATTCACCCGTGGTGAGCATTTGGTTTATGTCAATTTTTCTTGTTATTACAACTGGGGCTTATTTTGTGAACTGTTTGCAGCTATTTCTGCTAAAAATAGGTGGATACCAATTTAAACTTCCTGGCGATATTTCAAGTCAAAGTATCATTAGTAGATAGTTATTATGCTGCATTTTATTGTAAGAGATCCTGCCATGAAGCCAATCTATACAAATATAAATAAAGACAGTTAGAATTACCTTCCAAACGACTCTATTGGAGGTTATTCACATTTGGTTTAACAAAACAAGCTAAGCTATTTGCAAGAAAAGTTATTAGTCAGAGGAGCACTGAGTTAATGAGACTTCCTTAAACTCCTTATCAGGTTAGACTTAGGGAGAAATCAGGGATCAATTTTGCCTTTTTGCCTCAGTCCTAAATAAGAGAAACTCATAGTTGTTTGTCCCTTGGTTTCCAAGGAATATAATTTCTTTTTATCACTCCTCCCTCCTCTGCTGTGCAGTCTCATAACAAAATCACCTTCCCCAAACACATCCTCTCACAAAAAAAAGAAAAGGTGACAATTAGATACAAAATTCCCCATCTTCTAATGACAGCAGGAGCTGAGATGTGAGAAGACCACATAAGGGTGATTTGGTCATGCTGATGCATGTAGTTTCCTAGTTAGCCATCACAGGGTTTACATCTTGGCCAGTGAGGATTAAGTCAGATTCAGTTGCCATTAAAGTTTTGAATAGGAACTTCAAAGTCTCAGGGAAATCACTTACAGGATCTCCATCTTCAACCTAAGAGCTGCTAGTGTGGTTGCAGGTGTTAAACAGTCAATATTTCACTCCCATCAGTAATCATCTGCTCTTATGACATGTGAATTTTGAGAGTAGTGCAGGAATACTAAGATCTTGGTTTAGCTGCAGCTCCCCACAGTAAAGGGATTTATGTATTGTCAGAGACAGTAATGTGTTTAGGAGTGCAAAGTGGCAAAATTTTACAAGGTTACTAACTGTGTTAATCAAATGTTGTGCTGTGAAGGGCTAGCAGCAGAGTCCAAGGTACCTCATTAAAGGAATTGGTTCCACCCCCATTCTCTGCTCCTGAAGACAAGACACAGCACTGCCTGTTAGGTACAAACCCTCTTTGGGCATTGTTTAGGAACTGCTAACTGGGCCAAGTCAAAATGTTACCTGTTAAACAGTACGGAGAATCACCTGCCTGTGCTTGTGTCCTGTCCATTGGTCCAGTCTAGTCTGCTGGCAGAGCCATAGCCAGAACGCTGTTACATGTATGGCACAAGGCATATAGGAGTTATCCCTAAGCTCATTAGCCCCATGGAGAAACAAAGCACGTTAGTGGAGTTGGAACATTACTGTAGTACCATTACCATAGTAATGGAGTTATATTTCTTCTTGGGTTTGGATGAATTCCTTTCCTTTAGACACTAACCTGTTGAAATAATTGTAATGCCTCAGAGCGAGGGTCATCTAACTTATCTGACTTTAGCTGTCTAGAAGATAGGGGTCTAGTCTAAACTAATTGTCTTTACTTTGTCTCTCTGTTGATTCTTCCTTCCTAATTTAACTACCCCTTGTTACCCTAGAAAGCTTCTCTGGACGTCTGTGCCCGTCTCTGGCCATTGCCTAGAAGCCCACTTTCAGCCAATTAAAAGTAGCTACAATGGGAAGAGACATGGGAATATAAACGGTTCTGAAAAGATGAGGGGGAGAGCGAAATCAATCTGGTAGCACAACTCCAAAAGCTAGGTTGTTAGGCTGGTTTTCAATAAAAGGCTTTAAGTGTTCAAATGTTTATTTCTAAAGATCTTAGGGTTAAGAATGCAGATCTGGCGTGATTAACTTAAACATTTAACAGAATGGTTTAGACATCTTGTTCTAGCAGTGTAACACGTAAAGCCAAATCAGATGCCCGGGGATCGAATACATAAAATGGGGGAAATTTACCTATCCAGTTGGGAATTACAACAGCTAGAAAAACTGTTGTTTACATTAGTTTTACTCCTTTAGTTAGCTATCTGAATTGAAAAATAACACCTCCACAAAAATGATATTCAAAGTGTATCTTATTCTATCAGCTCTTGTTTTCTTTCATCACAGGTTTATACCACCCACCCTTAAACTGTGAGACCTGGGTTCTAGGATCTCAGCTACACATACAAACCTAATACCCCTATATCCAAACAATGTGTTTACTCATTCTCCACCATTCACCTAAAAGCTGGGATGAGATTAGATTCCAGAAGGTTTAGAAGGACAGAAGTCTGAAGCAGACAGAGAAGCAGAGAATCAATAGTGTGGGTCAATAGGGCCCAAACACAGAAAAGAGTTGTTGAGGAAAATGTGATTGCATGTTTTGCCAAAAAAAAAATAAAATTATATGCTTCTTAAGGAATCCAGCAAGGAGAGCCAAAACCGTTTAAACTGTGTGAACGGAGGAGTGTTTTCCATGTCTGTTCAGAAAGGAAAGGATCTTAGACATTTTATAGAAGCAGCAATAACAGCAGTAACAATACACAAAGAGAGATTCTTTCTTGGGTGCAAAGAAAGAGAGAAAGAGGGTCTAAACTGACCTGCACCGTTACAAAAGTTGTCAATGGGTTTTGTTAGTGGCCCTGGCAGGGAGTTAGAAGCTGACAGGGTTGTAGAAGAAGGGTGAGGAATTTGCTTTTATTTCCACTACACTTCAGGGGAGAAAGAACATGCAGAAACTCTTAAGGGAAACACGCAGGCAAGTTTGATGAAGGAAGAGGTGACAATGAAGATGTTGATATGAGAATGACTGATGCAAAAATAGTAAATTAAATTTTGTCTTCTTTTGATATCTTAAACAGATACTAGTCTCTGAAAAAATCCTGTGTCTGACAAAGGAAAAGGGTGGGGTTCTGTCTGAAAAACCAACAGTGAACAATCAAAATACCCTACAAAAGGAGACAATACTGAAAAGCAAAATGTGATCAGAAATGTAATGAAGCTTTAGGAAGACTGTGAGGAATGGGGAGAAAAGATGGAGGTCAAGGCAGTCATACTTAATCTTTCTGAAAGAGTAGTTAAGATATTGCATGTAGAAGGTGCAGGGCTGCAAATAAGGAGTATTTTAAGAAGGTGTCAAAGGCTGTAATTAAGCTAAGGACAAAGGTAGGCATGCAACTTGTTTTCATTATATTCTGGTTACAGGGAGTGGCAAGGCAATTTAATAATTTTTATTACTATACCATCAACACAAATTTACTTTTTAAATTTAAGAAGTGGCTCCATTAAATTTATTCTGCTCTTTCCAGTGCTGAGAACATCATATTTACACAAACATATTCAGATGATTTAGCCAAATGTCATGCACATACGTTAATACTCCAGTCTTTTAAAAATTTGTATCATTGTGATGCTATAGTTTAAATGCCTACAGTTGATTGATCATTTATTACCTAACACAATGGAGTATAAAAGCTACCAGACTAGAATTTTTACTTCATTTACTTCACCTTACTTACTTTTTACTTCACCATGTTCAATTGGAAGTTACTGTAAAATGTGAAAACCAGAAGTGACTTGTGCCATTTGTACTGAAACAAGATTCCAAAAGACAGATGAGCTATGTTTTTTAAGAGGATGGAAAAGGCCTGCAGAATAATGTAAACATATTTTCATTTTGCAGATGACTGACATAAGCCAAAAAAAATTTGTTCCATAAGTTAAGGACTTCAGTCACTGGAGACAGATTCCAACCATCAGCCATCAAGATGTGACAGCTTTGCCCTGGATGTTCTTTATCCATCACCTGCCCAAAATGTTCAAAGTCAGGTATGAAAAGACCCAGTTCTGCAAGAGACTAAAGCAAAACAAAACAAACCCACCCTTCAATTCAAAAAAAACACCCTGCTAATTTCAGACTGATGTTACACCTTAACAACTCCCACATACTTCTTGTCTTAGAGTTTCAACAGCTGGATGATCATCCCTCCAGGAATACTGCTTCCTATCACTCAGTTTTGTCAAAATGAAGTCTCCAAGGCTAATGCCTTTTTATCCTTTCTCCTTTTCTTACTGCAAGCGCCTGTGGTTAATGACTTTTTAACTCTTGACAAAGCTGATAAGTAAGTTACTTTTAAAGAACTGCAAATCTGCATGTAGCTATTTGGCAACAGTAAGTTGTGTTTATTTGTTAGAGAGCAAAATAATGGCCAATGAATTCCACTGCCACCGGCAGTGAAAACTTCTCTAATACGCCTCTATTTCTGCATTAGTTTAGGGTGAAACACGACCAAATCTCTTCCAGACAAAAGGCGCTTCTGTCAGTGGACTGTTTCACCGAGATAAGAATAAAGGAAAAATAAGTCTTTATGCTTTTAGCACAGATTGTTTACCTTGTGATAGATGTAGGCAAGTCTATCATTGGGGAAAGTTGCTTTTCAGTTGACATGATTGAAAAGGATATTAAATCTCTTTTTTTTTTTCCTTTTTTAAGCAAAGTATGCCCAGAATTAACTCTTTCTGTTAAATCCTGGTTTAATGCATTGGTCTGCCTTTTTCCATTGTTTTTTTTCATTAAAAAAAAAAAAAAAACCACAAAAACAAAAGCATGCAAACATTTCTGTAACCCTGAAATGCAGCGTCTTTGCTACCAGCTCAGTATCAGATTTTAGCAATTACACAGTCGTTTCTCTTCACTGACAGTTAAAGTCACAGGGCATAGCTGCCATTTACTTTATTGAGACCAGGATTTGAACTACTTTGTCTGAACTGATCCAGCCTGGAGAGACTTCTGTGTTGTCTCTGTTATTCACCTTTTGCAACCAAAGGAATACCACACTTCCATCCAAACAAGGCCAGCACTCCCCAAGAAAGCCTCTGTTATTCCTAAGCCCAAGCAGTATGTTCAGCGCCATTTCTGTAGAAAATAAGGATAATCCATGCTTGAAAGGTCATGAAGCTCTTAGACTTCCAAATTCAGAAATTGAAGACTTAAAGTTTAATACTAAATCCTGCAAACATGCTTAAAGTTTTACATACATGAGTTGTGTTGGCTTCAGTGGTATTACTGTTCTTAAATTAAGCATATGAATATGGCTTTGTACAATCAGGGTTTAAAGAGATGAAGTGGAGTTGAATAATATTGGAAGCATAAAGGAAGCATAGGTTCTGATTAAAATGTGTAAGTACATAGGTGTCCATTCAGATATTTTACTGAGTGAATATGCACAAGTCTGTGAGTGCTGAATGAAATACGTTGCTACATTATCCAGCTCCAATGACCAGCCTGCCACTTGTAACTGCTAGGAAGAGCAGTTTCAGTAAAAATCCATCTCACCTTCTGTATATCTTGATCAATAATGCTCACAAGGTGTGGATGCTTCAGAGAATGTAGCTTTCAATCTCTACAAAGTCTCTCTTGAGTTTTCTTATGGATGTAAAACTGAGCATATGGCACATTCCCAAAATCTAGGCTAATCCCATTTTTAACTCCAAATCTTTGCTCGAATACAGTACTGAAATTCACCTGATAAACTCTAGGAGAATTCAAAGATAACAGGTTAACATATTTTTCTAGCCCTTTGCAAAGTTTTACTATTGTTGCTGATGTTTCCTCTAAAACATCAGCCTGACATACACAATAGTCATGGAAGCATTTGAGTCAAGCAATAATAGTTTCTTGAAGTTGTAAGGAAAAAACAATCTAGTGTGTCAAAAATTATAGCAGATAATCATGATTATAGGCCATACCACCTCCATCATATATAAATATATTTCTCTTTGGTTTCACAGAAGAAATAAGTATCAGACTAAAACACCTTTCAGGAAATCCCAGTCTTTTATAGGACATTTGACAAAGCTTGGATCAATGGAGCTAGGAGTCCATCCGGTGATTTACAACTGCAGCTATAACACAGATAAACAGAAGAAAGAAGAATGTTTACATCAAAACCTTTATTATCAGACTAATAGCAAGACTGGCAGTTTTAGTAATACAAAGATTTTTCTCTCTGACTGTAGGCAAAGTCACTATGACAATTTGGAGAGCACATTGCAAAGTCAACAAGCAAAGTCAATTCAGCTTTCTACTCTCAAGTTTTTTTCTGAAGTACATATTCAATAAAGCAAAACTTCCACTGATTCTTCAGATAGTTTTGCTTGACAAAGACCCTAAAAGTTCTACTATGTTAATTACTTGGATCCTAAATTATCGTACCACTAAGCACTAGCCTGAGCTACTATATGACTCGACCAGTTTTGTGGTTCTCTGACACTGCTATTTAAGACTGATTCATTTTCATGTGGCTTTGATATTGTGTCATACGTAATATAATTTAGTGCACTGCAGTTCATTTAAAATGTGTTTACCACCATTCAAAATAAAAGAGGGACAGTTCGTCAAAGAGGTTTCTTACATGTCTGTGGACTGAAGCACAGTAAATCAATGATACACTTCTTCCTAGCCAGCATGGAGTTATGAAAGGCAGGTTGTGCTTGACTAACCTGATCTCCTTCTGTGACAAGGTGACCTGCTTAGTGCATGTGGGAAAGGCTGTGGTTGTTGCCTACCTAGACTTTAGTAAAGCCTTTGACACTGTGTCCCACAGCATTTTCCTGGAGAAACTGGCTGCCCATGGCTTGAACAGGTGTACTCCTCACTGGGTAAAAAGTTGGCTGTATGGCCGAGCCCAAAGAGTGGTGGTGAATGGAGTTAAACCCAGTTGGTGGCCAGTCACAAGTGGTGTTCCCCAGGGATCAGTACTGGGGCCAGTTCTGTTTAATGTCTATGTCAATGATCTGGACGAGGGGATTGAGTGCACCCTCAGTAAGTTTGCAGATGACACCAAGTTGGGGGGTAATGTTGATCTGCTGGAGGGTAGGAAGGGTCTATAGACAAATCTGGACAGGCTGGACTGATGGGCTGAGGCCAATTGTATGAGGTTCCACAAGGAGAAGTGCCGAGTCCTGCACTTGGGTCACAACAACCCCACACAACACCACAGGCTTGGGGCAGAGTGGGTGGGAAGCTCCCTGGCGGAAAAGGTCCTGAGTGTGATTGTAGAGGAATTATAGAGGACTGTATGAAAAGTTATTTGTAAAAAGGTTGAGATGATTGTTAAATATATAAGGTATGAAATGTTAAGAAGAAAAAGAAAAGAAAAAAGGAAAAAAAAAAGGGGGGGGATTATAGAGGAATGAAGATGGGTTAATTAACATAGGAAATCTTAAGAAGAAAAAAGAAAAAAAGGGAGAAATTGTAGAGGAATGAAGCTGGGTTAATTAACATTGATAAAATACAGCTGTGAGTTTGCTTCAGGGGCGGTGGGTTGGCTGATGTGGATAAGGTGCAGCTGTGGCTGGTTCCTGTAAGTAGTTCAATAGCTCTAAGGGGTATGGAAGAAGAGCAGCCAATGAAGAGAGACTGGGAAGAAGCAGAGGGTGGAGAGAGGGTACTCTGGATGTAGGAGAGACAAGGAGAAGGATGCAGTAGAGGCAAGCAGAGGGACTGGCCTGAAGAGTATGAAGAAATAGCAGGATGGTAGAATCTGACTAATGGTAAAAAGCCTTGTTGCAGCCTTCTAATTTGTTTGTGCTGCAACAGGTGATGGTCAACAGCAGGATGAATATGAGCCAGCAGTGTGCTCAGGTGGCCAAGAAGGCAAACAGCATCCTGGCTTGTATCCAAAACAGTGTGGCCAGCAGCATCAGGGCAGTGTTTGTCCCCCCGGACTCAGCACTGGTGAGGCTGCATCTCAAATACTGTGTTCAGTTTTGGGCCTCTCACTGCAAGAAAGACATTGAGGTGCTGGAGCGTGTCCAGAGAAGGGTAACGGAGCTGGGGAAGGGTCTGGAGCACAAGTCTGATGAGGAGTGGCTGAGGGAGCTGGGGCTGTTTAGCCTGGAAAGGAGGAGGCTCAGGGGAGACCTTATTAATTTTGACAGCTACCTGAAAGGAGATTGCAGTGAGGTGGGTGTCAGTCTCTTCTCCTGAGTAACAACTGATAGGATGAGAGGAAACAGCCTCATGTTGTACCAGGGGAGTTTTAGACTGAATATTAGGAAAAATGTCTTCACCCAAAGGGTGTTGAAGCATTGGAACAGGCTGCCCAGGGAAGTGGTTGAGTCACCAGCCCTGGAGGTATTTAAAAGGTGTGTAGATGTGGCATTTAGGGACATGGATTACCTGGCAGTGCTAGGTTAACAGTTGAGCTTGATGATTTTAAAGGTCTTTTCCACCCTAAATGACTCTATGATTCTATGATTCCAGTATCTTACAGTTGCCCATATTGTGGTGTGTATTTTATTGTACAGTGTATGTATTTCTTCAACAGAATGTGGGCCAGAGAAAGTTCTGTCTCTAATAAAATATCTGGTCCCTATGCAAAATGTTTCCTAATGATGGAAGAGTAAGCTTCTGTGTATAGAGAAAATATTGGCTTACCAATCAACCATCTGGTGTATAGTGGGAATGGTCTGAGTAGGTTTCTCAGTTGGAACATTTGGAAAATGAATATACTGTTGCTACAGCTCAGACTGTTGGCCATGATGTTTGTGATAATGTTGTTGATTTACCAGATGTCCTGCAAATTCCTGGTGTGGTAGTGTTTTCTGTTCCTACTGAAGTCTTCATTATGTGATGGGTTTATGATTGCAGTCATTTCTCACAGAGTAGGAGGGAGCTGGGAACTGTGTCCAAGCACAGCATGGAATCAGTCATCCACTGGCCATTCAGTTTGCAAATCAAAACCTATACCAACATGTTGCTTCTAGATCTCTAAAAATTACATGGGAGTGTATGTAAAGACTTTACTAATACCACTGGCATCATTTGCCTTTTTTCTAAATCACGTGATGCCCACTGCAGATGCTTACACATCTGTCTTCATGTAAGCATGCCCAGCCCTTTTTCCTATTTTCCAACTAGCAGGCAGGAATACAAATGGGAACACTACATGTTGTATTCACTCACTGCTCAAGAAGTGTATGTGAGGTCTGAATAAGTATGCTTCACCACTTTGCTCCTTTTCTGTTACAGTAGATTAATGAAGATAATATATGATGTACAGCTGAGCACCTAGGCTTTGACTTAAGAAATTAACTCATCTCTTCTATTTTCAAAATGAATAAGCACATGTGCTGCTTTCCCTTTTTTCTTCATGTTGTCAATTTGTAGATGAGCTGTATGCATACCCTTAGAGCAGAAGCACAGTGGAGACCTAGGTACACATACACAGATATAAGTGTATTTCACAAGACTAGCAAATGCATCAGTCTTTTTTTTTTTTTATCTAGATTCTGACATACTCACCAATCTTTTCTTCATGTTGTGAACATTGTTCAGTCAGCACAGTTCGAATGTAGCTGCATCTTATAGGCCTGAAGTAAAAATAGTTGTCACTGGTTGAGAAAAAGTCATAAAATGCACAAAGACTTATAATTTCCAGATTGGCTCTGGAACAAAAAAAAAAAAAAACAAGGAAAATAAATAAGAATGAGAAGTGTAAAAACACAAGTTACAATTTAACAGGTAGACAACATTTTGTTCATCCTTACCTTATTTTGATTCCAGTATGAATGTTGACAAGTTAAATCACTGATTCTAATTCAAAGAATATATATTGTGTAAATACTGAGATCCTGAACTACTTAATGGATATTTAAAAGATGAACTTACTTTTGTCACAGGCATTTGAAAGTATACAACATTCAGCTTGGCTTAGTCTAAGAATAAGCATTAATTTTTGCAGCAGTGTGTAAGGAACCACGGAACTGCTGTAGTGAAATGTCATCCAGGCGGCATAGTCATCACTGTACCACAGAATTGCATTCCATGACAAGTGCAGATAAGTTTGGGTTTAGCAGATATTTGTGGGAAGGTATAGAGAAAATACCAAAATATCTGTGATTAGGTGGATCCAATGTCCACAAAACCTGATATTGGAGGCTTGGTATTCCAGACTATGGCACAGCATCGATATAAAATCTGCATCACAGCTCAATTTTATTTTTGTCGGCTAGAGAAGGGAATTCTATGCCACTGGGCAAAAAACAATCTCTAGAAGCAGTGAGATTATTCATGCCTCATGCTTCATGCAAGAGGGTGTCTTTTTCTGTGTGCAAAAATAGATCCTATGCTACATGTTCACTCTGGGCTGTTAATCTCAAAACAGAAAATAGCATAGTGTATATTACTTGTGTCATTTCCACATTCAGAAGCAGGCAGTCTTTCTGAGATATATCCAAATTTCTTCTGAAGGAGCATAGGTTTTCTCATGGAAGTTTCACCAGTGCTTTATTCAGGTAGATTGGAAAACTTCATTTCTTTCTTAATGTCTATCTCCAGGCTATCCAGATCTAGCTACAGTGAGAAACTATAAACCAAGTTCTGTCAGTGAGAGTAAATTTTACAGAGCCTGTCTTGTAAAGGAAAATAAAGGCAGAAAGTATTTAATTTGTACTGAAGAAATGGTGATTCCACATGGCTGATCCCACTGACTTTGCCCTGTGTGAGATTTCTCATTCCTCATCTCATCGCCAAGAGCTGTCTTTTAGCACATGTAATTTCCACCAGCATTCTGGATTCTTCCCAGGTGAGCTTCACACAAAAATGAGGTATGGTACAGCTGGTACTGCTCAGATTCCCTGATTAGGTAACTAGGAACATCCAGGTAGGAAACCTGCAAACAATGATGTGTTTTAATAGGGCTCACTGTATGTATCTCTTGAAAGGTGTTTCTTTGGCTCAGAAAATCTGTGGTAGCACAATGAAATGGTCACTTGATGACCTGTCCCAGGTGATTTGGAAAAGCAACTTGCATCAGCACAGACCTCTCAAAAGTAATGTTTACAAGACTGTTATGATCAGCAATTTCCAAGCTGTTTCCAATTGTGACTACACTTCCAGTTGAGATACACTTGCAGAAACAATTTAATTTCTTTCAGATGAATGCTCCTTCTCACAATGATTATCTATGGAATTGCTGCCTCTGCTGTGTCCCACTCTACAATATTGTTAGTAGGCAAGACCAAGGCAAAAACAAAATGGAAAAAAAAAAAGGTTTTTTTATGCTAGCTCTTATTAAGTCTGGCTGTGTTTAAAATGGTGTTGATTCAAATAACTCCAACCCCTACCTCTCTGCTGGCAGATATCACTTCAGTAATAAAGTCTGCAAAACATGAGGCACAGCTTAAGTATCCTAGCCTGACTAGTTTTAGCTCATACTGCTGAGGAAGGTGGATTTAACTAAAATGCCAAAATCTAAAGCAGAGCAGGTGGAGTGCTGGCAACTTTATACCACCTTCTATGAGGGTGGTGGCATCTTCTGGCAGAGAGGTAGGACAGACAACCGAGCATAATAACATCTTAAGTAAACCCAGCAAGACGTGCCAGAATTTTTGTGTCACAGTTCATATGCAACAGCAGATTCCATTCAACAACACCATCTAGAAGTTAAATATCCAGATTTCTCAGTGGCAGACCTGTTAAACCTTATGCTGTCTCTTAAACTGGGGGGGGGGGGGGGGGGGGGGAGGAGGAAGTGAACATTTCAGTTGGCACTGAAATTGGGTTCAATTCAGTTTTATGAACCCAAATTGTTCCCTTAATCAGCTCCTGTTTGGAGAAAATTTGCATGTCACCTCATCCCCAGTTTGAGGTCAGGTCTTTTTCTTTGGGAATTGGCATTGCTCCTTCCCAGTGCTTTCTTCAAATGTAGTGAGTTTCATGCTTATTTCCCGAAGGTATTCTTTTTTTTCCCAGAAGCTGTATGTACAGCAAATGGGCCATAATACATTTATGAATTGTGTCCTTAGTAGTTCTTGAGTTGGTAAAGCATTTAAAAGCATTAAGCCTAATCATTCTGGGTAATTGTAGGTTGTACATTGCCTGTTGGGACTCTGGACTTTCAGATATATCATAAATCTTTCTCTGGATATTGCGGTTGGTTGCCTTTTTCTCTTCATCATTAAGTGATGGGGCTGATGGAGATCAGCTGCTTCACTTTGTAAGTGGTTAGCATTCTCTCACCTGCTCTGCATGACTACTGAACTGAGGTATGTTGTGACAGTCTGCTCGCTCTTCCCTGTTCAGATTAATGAATACAGCTTTAAGTGTTAATTCAAAGGCAGTCAAGCTTATATCCAACAATTAGAGTACAACTTCCCTATTCAGATAGTGTATGTCTAATTTGGCATGGTCTTTTATACCAGTTTGGGGTTAAAGTGTGTTTCTGCTCTATAACAGACTGTGTGAAAACAGCTTCAGGATTCAGGGGGCTCTGTGTTTATTTTCCTCCAGAGACATCCAAGCAAAATTCACTAATTTTGCACACAAAGTTATTTTTATTCCAACTGCCAGCCTGCAGATTCAACCTGAGCTAGGAAAAAAAAACTTGTCGTCTTTCTACAACACGCACCATTTCCAGTAATAAATATACTGCAGCTCGAATTTTGCCTTTAGTTACATCTGAGCAACCCAACTGAAAACAACAACAAAAAAAATTGCCCTGCGATGGCTGCACAGATCAATCCTGAAGGATAGCAAGTGCTCAGCTCTGCAGCAGGCAGGGACCTTGACTGAGTAGTGTTGGCTGGAACGAAGCTCTCACAAACCTCCTCTTACCCCATCCTGAGTGCACAGAGGAAACTGCTCATTTCACCATACTCAGTGATACAAATAAGCTTCCCAACATTCCCTTCAATCATAAACATTCAATCATTTGTGACAGTGAGTCAAGTTTGAGACAAGTTCCACGGATGTCAGAGGTAAACTCTTCCAGTTAATACGACATCTATTTCTCATTCTCACCCCCTCAATACCGCACATTCACTCTGAAATGTGGAATCAGGCTTTGAAATAGCAGCTTGTTTAGGGTTCCCAGGGAATTTACACATCAAGTGGAAAAAGGTCTATTTATACATCTGAACAGGAATAATATTTCTGCAAAGCACAACCCAGAAGATCTGGATTCAGTGCCTAGTTCTACCTCTAACTTCCATGGGCTTAGTATTTTGCTATAAAATGGCAACAATAACACTTCATTTTCATAAAAAATCTTTAAAACTTGTCTCTTCCAACAGATAAGTAGATGAGGTGTCACTGCAGATCCTCATCTCAGCTGGTGTTGCTAGCAGGTAATATAAATAATAAAGGTAACAAGTGAATATCTTGTTACAGACCTATCTCCGAAGTTTCATCAAATCACTCGAACATGTACAATTTCTTTCCATTGAAACCATGATCCTCATAAAATGTGATTAAATGCTGGCAAATAAGACACATTTCAAATTCTGGAGACCCCATATGAACCAGCAAGTGATGCTTAAGCAAGAAAGAAAAGCTAATGTCAGTGTAAATATCTGAAAAGCCAGCAACTTTGTTACATGACTGTCACCTTCTGCCATCTCTTACTTAGTGGACCTTAGGTTGGGAGGAGGGCTTGAGTCAGAGACTTATCAAAATATTGCTATGAGACAGGATAAAAAATCACTTTTTCTTTGTTTCTTCAAACTCCTCTACTCTTTTATATAGCATTTAGAACAATTTGATTCAGATTATCTGTTTCAGATGCTAGGAAACTGTGTTTCAAAATGCATATCCCAAATGAGCTGAGTTGACTTCAGGGTTGGCATGTGGTTGAAGGCTGCTGTTCTGAAGTGCCACCAGAGACAGGTGCCTAAAGTCTCTTAAAGTCTGATGAAGTTTGCACTTGTTGGAATTAGGTGATCTGTAATGAATCCAGTGTTTTTAGAATGGCTTTGCTTTGGTCAGCAAACACTCCCTCCATCTCCCTCCTGAAAGGCATTAAAGCTTGAATCAGTGCTATGAAACATCTAAGAAATGGAAAAGGGACCATTTGGGGAACACATCCTATCCATTCTTTGGGGTTTTGTCAAACTTCAGAAGCTGTTACCTAAGTAAAATACAAAGTCACAAACACTAAAACGCAATGACAGACATTTATTAGGACAGCAAGCAGCCCCAGATCAAGATTCAAGCACGCACAGACTGAGTGTGCTAGATTTATACAGTCCAGGTCCTTGTAGCATTGGCGTTGCCTAATTAGCCAGGTGTCATCATCCTAAACAGCCAAAGGGAAAACACTTGACTCCAAAATCTCATCACTGTCACTTAAATTTATTTCAGAAACCTTTTTTCTCTCCCCCCATTTTCTAGCACGCAGAGCTCGGCTTTCAGCAGGGTACGTATGTTTCTGAATGAGATGAACCCCTATAGCACTAGCACGGAAAGGTGGAGAAAGACAGAGAGCAGCAGTCCCCAGCTCCAGAGGGAAGGCTGCACTCACAGCACAACACCCTGATCTGAGACCTTGCCAGTCCACCCTTGATTGCTTTTGCTTTCTGTGGCGGTCACAGGTTTAATGCCGTGTGTCTGTAGCTTTCCAGAAGAGAAAAAAAAAAAAGGGGGGGGGGGGGGGGGTTGGGTTGTATTAGAAGTTAATAGCCCACTTTCACAGCTACACTGCGACTAAATGTAATCTTTCTCCTCCTGTGTGACAGCCTTTTTGTGCATGAGATTGGAATAGACTGTTCCTGCCACTGTCCAACATCATGCTGACTTCAATGACTTTGTAAACACAGCCCAAGACATTAACAGCGTGCTCACATGCTTGTGAACGGGGGCAGCACTTAGGGCACCCGTATTGTTGTAGCAGGGCGCTGTCGAGGTTTAATCGGGTCAGGTCACTCGCTATTTCATCCCTGAACTGCTGCAGCAGATCTGAGCTAGGCAGCTGGGCATTCGTAACGGGGATATCTCCCGAAGAGTTTTCATTACACGCCCTCGGAGGAGTCTCTGAAAAGTCCTTGTTCACCTGAAATGGCAATAATGCTGCCAGTCTATTTGCTCCAACTTTGTCTTTAATTAGGTCTTAAAAACTCACGTCTTTGAGGCCCTGAGGAAAGAGAACGCAGCTGTTTTCCAGAGCAAAATCCCCTTGAAACCTATGTTTTGCTTAATCCTAAGGGCAGGGAGGAGGGGGAGAAGGAAGAGATATACACATTTTTTAAATGATAATATGTTTCCAATCAAGCTTTACAAGATCCTGCGCAGCATGGTTTGCAGTGGAGTGCTGCTGCCTGAAAAGAAACATGCATTTTGATTATTATTTATTCTTCTCTTTCTTTCTCTTTTCCTTTTCAGAGAATAACAAGACTTGTGCAGAGAGGAAGAGAAGGAAGAGTCTGCAAAATATTCCCCCAAACACACCAGCTATTTAAAGTGTATGAATGTGTAGACAATAAAGTTCACACCAGACAGTTAATGAAGCTGGGAAAAAAATGTGAATTGGAATGTAATGAAAAATTCATATTTTCAGTGCATGAAAAATAAGTGAATGCCCTTTAATTGTTCAGTTTACTTGCAGAAAGGACAGCTTGAATAAATTGAAAAATTATTCCAGGTTGTTAAAAGGAATAATGGTTGATCCTCTGCACCTTGTGCTAAATTCTTCAGCCCTGCTGGACGTATGCATATGTGAGGAGGTAAACTACCACTGTAGTCCGTCTGGTAGCCCACAGGTGCAGGAAGCAAACAGGGAGCAACTGTGTAAGCATCAGGTGGGACTCATCCTCCACCCACTCATGGGCAGCAACAGAAAATGAGGTGGCTACTGAAGAGCAGAGAAGTGAAAAATCGGGATCCGCAGCCAGAGGGAGGAAAGGTAAGTTGTCACTGCTGCTGAAGGGACTAGAGAGGAAAGTTTGTCACTGAGGAGAGGCCTCTTGGTCCATTTTTCATTAATGTAGCACCTCTGTCCCTGTTCTCCATGCTTTTTTGCCAAGAGCATAAGTATTTTTCGGACTACTTTTCCAAACAGGCTGGGAAAGGAGGCAGGGAGCTATGGAGGAGCCAATGCCAGCTGCAAGCTTGAAGTCTGAGAAAGACTGCAGTTGTACTGGTTAGTGGGACTCTGGTGAATGGAGAGGGTGAGGTGACGGGGGCGGGGGGAGAGGAAGGCAGGGAGGTCTGATGAAATGCAGAGACCAAAGGGAGAACAGGGAGTAGCTGCATAAGGGGTCTGTCCTTGCTTTCTCTGTGTGCTCCTTTCACTTCTGAGCACATTTTAGCACCTATGCTCCTGTCCCTGTCTTACATCAGTATCCTTGAAGACTACTTGTGGGTAGGTGCATGCTTCAGATAGTGTTTATATTGTGACTTTCATCAATAAAGCACTTGACAAATGCTTGACTAAACACCAAATTAGCATCACCTTCATTGAAAAGGGAAAATTTAAAAGTGTATCTTAATTATATTAAAAAAAAAAAAAAGGAAAGAAAGAAAAGGAGAAGGGAGGCAGGAGAAATGACCTACAAGAGCTCCCAAATGAAATTCATGTCAGAGTCAGCAGGACCTGCAGCTCCTTTCTCCGCTGCTCTGTACAGCTCCCCAAGCACAATTTCATGACAAGACACCCCAGTGCTATTCAATGTTCATATTGCATCGACTGAGTTTCTCACTGCAGGAACTGACAATTCATGATTTTTTACAGAAATGTGATGGGGGGGGGGGGCACTATGAGTTCAACTATAACCCCGTTGAACAAGAAGCCTTTCACTGATGTTAAGGTTAAAGATTTTGTCTGATATCTTCCAAAACTACTAATCATGTAGTGGATTAAATGAATTTACCTCGGGTTTGTACTCAGAGTACAATAATTTGTCGCAAGAGGGTTTTATGTCCTCTTCACTGTGAACAGTGCAGCAAAGCAACTCTTAAGCAGCTTGTAGTGACATAAATAGGCAAGAAACGTCTCCATTCTGGCATTCTTCGGCATTTTTTTTAATGACAGTCTAAAATGCCAAGTGAATTGTTTCAATTTCACAGCCATTAGCAGAAGAAAAGACCAAGTAGGTCAAGACTGTCACATTAGAAGCACTTAAATAAATAATAGTAATAGTCTGACACCCAGCCGAAGGAGGATTTTTCCCTTTAGCACATCTACTAGTTCTTTGTTGAGTCTGGTTTGAACATGTTATAATTAAAACACAGTGCAGCCTGAAGTCAGTGAAGTTACAGCAAGGGAAATTTGCCCATTATTTTCCAAGCAGATAATCATCAGTTATCATTAGTCAACCTATTCAGGCAGTAGGCAATATAGATGGATTACTTTTAGATCACGTACATGCATTTGCTCTTTTTATTTCTACAGAAGCAAAAAAGAAACTAAATTCTATGAAGCGCTAGAGTCAAATTTCAGTTGTGTACAGGACAGCAAAGCAGGGCTTTGTGAAAGCTGGTATGTTGGCATGAGGGGACTTCTAGAAAAATCTAAACTTTTTGCTGATAACATGACAGCACCTCCTTAATTTCATTCAAACCTCTACAGAAACTAAGACTAAACAGGCTCATCAAAAGAATATACAAGATACACTGAACTAGCAATAAAAAGAAAAATGTGACTCTACATATAGGCTTTTTCACACACTATTATATCTTTGAGCTGTCATCATTAACTGCAATTCTATAAATGTCTTGTTGTTCTGTTGCCTTTGAAAAATGGATACAGTGATTAGGATAGATTTTACTTGGATATACTGAGAAAAAATTTCCCTGACAGGTATATGTTGCTTTCAGTATGCTTCTTCAACACATGTTGATCATTATAATGATTGAATTTGAAAATTTGCACATCTCTAGAGGAAAAAAAAAGCTAAAATTTGTAAATTGTTTTCCCAGGGCAATTAGAATGAAAGTCAAAACTGGAAGACTAGTGGCAACAGAGCTTTACATATTTGTATAAAAGATGAACCCTTCTGCCTGTTCACTGCTTATCAGAAAAGGAAATATAGAGATACAGCACTGCAACCTAAGAAAGCTGATAATGAGTTTTACTTCGTGATATCTGGTGGCTTTTGTAAAAATAACAACAGCAACAGCAAAACCAAGGCAGGACAACATGCAACCTACACAGTAGAAATTAAGATGGTATTGTTGGTACTAAAGAATAGCTATCCTTTGCAAACTGACTGATGTAACTGTGTCAAGCAAAAGCCAACTTTGTACTGTTTTCCTTGACATAAAAAAGGCAATGACTCGGTGACTGTCACTTAATGTGCATCTGTTTTGAATGAATAGTAACATTCATCCACTTCATAATAGGGATCCTGTTGTGAATAATATAATAAACACATGCAAGATAAAATCCATCAGAAGTAAACGTGTCAGAGTGAAATATGCTGATTATCTGATTCCTCCCCACCACCACCCAAAAAAAAAATAAAGCACATATAAAAAAATGAAAATGTTCCCACATCAGGTAACAAATTTTAAGATCACAATAAAATACATGAAGAACAGTTTCCAGCTGAGATAAAATAAGTGTTTCTCTATTAATATACAACGTGGTATCGGTGTTGATTGGCTGGTCTTTGGGTTGGGATGCCATAAGAAGTCATGACAACTGCAAAGTGTTTGACAAAGCCTAAATGGGATAAGCCTAGTAATTGGCAGGGAATTCTACCCAAAAAATGCATTGGAACAATTTTTTTTTTTTTTTTAGTTAAAATCTAACTTTTTTAATGTAGTCTGTAACTAACAGTTGTGAAACTGAGTGATGTGTACTGCATGCAAAGGTTCCAGAAGAGAGATTAATGGCATGGAAATTTAATAGAATCCATGACACTATCACTCTTTCTGGATGCCAAACAGTGGCACTTAACTGCATGGATGGGATTTGGTTGCATAAACATAGGCAGCCAGTGCCATCTGAAACATCCTAACATCTTCTAACATCCATGCAGGACTGGCAGGCAGGATTGGCAGATCAATGCTCTCCTGAGCTTCAGCTACTGCTCTGGAAGGGCATGTGTCCCTCATAGGGCTTACACCATATCTGCTAGCCCAGGCTCAGATACAGCATTTCAAATGGCATTAGATGTTTGTGTTTAGGCAACTGACTCCTTCCTTGTTGCCTAAAATTAGTTCCTGACAACTGTAAACCATAAGAAAGCTACTGGGTCCTAAGCCCACAAATTCCTTTTAACAGCCAGTTCATTCCTTCCATCTGAGCTCTTTACATACCCATGTTGTGTTGTTTTACCGTGGTATTATGAGACTAATGCTACCGAGCCAGCTGAAGTCCCAAAGTAGTTCTGCTTTGTATGACCTTTCCATATAACATAACTCTGACAAGATGTACCCCTGACTAAGCAAGATGATATAATATAGCCTATCCCTTACTCGATACTCTCCATAATTGACAGGCATGAATCTGTTTAACTTTATTCCCATGAACTTAATGAATCCATTTTCTTCCTGTTTTAACAGTTGGTAGAACACCAGCCTAAAAGGCTAGGTCTTCTGCTCCCCTGTGGTACCTTCCTTCCTCATTCCCAGGATTGCATGGTGAAGTCACCATGAAAAATAATCATCATATTTAAGGGGAACTAGGGAACTGAATAGCAGCAGCACCTGATTCTTCATCACTGGATGGTAGCAAAAGCAAGGGGTTTTTACAATGGTTGATACCAGGTTTTTTTGCTCCCCACAGCAAATCTGAGGTGTCATGCTTGCTCCTGCCCTTTGCAGAAGTAATTACCTTCAAGCACTGCTGCTTGTATGTTGTAGTTCCTACCTGCTGCCCCACTGTTTCACCCATGAAAGCCTTAATTTGGCACTTTAAACATTCATATATCGCTTTACATCTTCAAAGCAGTGTACATGCGTTAATTAAATTACATGCCTAGAAGATAACAAAGAACAAGATACAAAGGCATTTTAAGCACACAGACAGACTATCAAGTTCTAGCACAACAGGAATAAATTAATAATGGCCTTTTATAATGACTGAATTGCATAGCTTTGTTTTTCCTGCAAGCAATAAGCCAAATAAAACTATTATGAATGAATACATAACAGCTTTCACATCCAAAGTCTGATGGACCTGCAGACCTAGAAACCAAGCTATACGCCACTGGAAAATAAAAGGGGGCCCCAAGCTCCCAAATGAAAAAGAAATTAATTCAAGTCCTGGGTTCCAAAGAAAATACTTTTTTATGTGTGGAAAAGAGCTTTTTGGCACAGGTGAGTACATTTACCTCACATAAAAATGCAGATGGAAAGGGCAGTATTTTCATATATGCAGACATCTTTCTATAGAGTCTTGCAGTCATTTTTGACCAGGCAATAGGTCCACAAAGAGATTTAGAAAAGGTATGAACAACTCATGGCCCCTGGCATGTCTCCTGTCTAAATGCAGGTCCTCCAGCCTTCCACTTGGTAGCTACCTGGACAGGGAGGTACACACAGTCCTTATGCTTTTGAATGGTTTCACACACAAAGCTTCTTTGACACCTTAAGTTCTGCTTTTGAGCCCAGCACAATTTAATCTTGACCATGCTGAAAAATTTTCTGCCTGCCTCCCTTCCCAGGTGTATAAGGATCCACCAGTACTCTTTCAGACTTAGGAGATTTAAATTCAATTTCTGCCCTGCTTAAGAAAACCTGAGCCTATTACAAAAAAATATTAGGTTGATGACTTCATATTAGCCTTTCAGAACATTAAAGTGTGGTGGCATCTATTTCTTTTCCTGCACAGTAGTTGCAAAGGCCTGAACTACTCTTAGCGCTTCAAAGATAGGTTGTTGAACTCACAGCGAGGATAAAGACCTGGACATCCTCCACAATAGGAAACAGCTCTGGGAGATCCAGAGAAGCTTGGTAAATGCAAAAAAAGCTTAAAGCATCTTTTCCTGCTGCATGTATCCGACATAATTGTACTAGCATAGTTTTCTAGTAACTATCTTTCATTGAGAGTAAGCCATCAGCATGCCAGCTTTGTGGTGCAACCCCTGCTTAACCGATTGCTCCTTTGTATTGTCTGAGGGACCTGATGTGGGTGATGCCAATTGCACTGAGTCGGTGAATACGTTACAGGTTAGTTGAGTCAACATTCAACATTCAACCATTTTAATGACAAGGCAATGGCTCCATCAGAGATTTTTTACAAACCGATTATAAGCTATAATTCATCTTTCTGATTTCTGCAAATAGGACTTTTGGTAGCTAAGACATCTGGTTTTGCTGAAGCTGACCTATATAATTCATATATTGCCACTTGTGCATAATACAACCACCCAAATCTAGGTCATTAAAATTTTTCCAATACTCTACACTATTAGCTATATAGAACTCCTTCATTCGTATCAGAAAATTAGTTTTGACTCATGGGAAAACAGTCTGTTGTTAGTCTTTTTAAACTGATTTCATTATCCCCACAAAAATGGAAAATGAGGAGCTGAGAGATTATTCGCAGTGATGTCCATATTCATTTCAGTTTGCAAAACTAGTGTGCATCTGTGTCTGTGCGTGTACACATGTGTGTGTATGAGAGAGAGGGAAAAGGAAAGGAAAAAAAAAATATCTCCATGTCTCTTTCTCCCCTCTTTTTTGTTTAGAACATTTATTTGTCATGTAAGGTCAAAAATGCATAAAGCAAAAATAAACCCCTGCAGGATACCTGTGATTTCTCAACATCTTTTCCAGATTTTGAGTAGGAAGTCTAACCTGTTTAAGATTAACTAATTGCAACTTTTTTTACCTTGAAAAAAAGTAGGGGCAGGAAATAAAAGGTAAAAAAAGGACAATGGCATGGGCTGAGCTATGTCATTCTTTCCTTTTACTGATCAATATGTGAAGTTCATTGTAGTACAATTCCAGCTTTGCCTTTGAAACACAGATCAAGCTGGGTCAATGAGACAATCCCTTTGTATTAAACGTTCTTTCTTCTGTAGTCTATGGACAACTTTTGAACTGAGTCTTCTGCTGGATAACTACAACAGCACCTGCTTTCAAATGAGGCTTGCTCGTAAGCAGTTCTTTGTGTCTTTTTTCTTTTTTTTTTGTGCTACTCACTGACTGCCATCAGTGACTTAACAAGAGCAGAATTTTTTAAAGCCTTTGATCCTAAGAGCTCTTACTCATGCAAGTTGTCCTTAGTCACACCAGAAGTCTCATTGAAGTACTGGATAAGAAAAATTAAAGTGTTATGTGTACAAGTATATGAAGCACAAAAGAACATGGCATACCACAATCAGATCTCCTTTTTTTCAAGGAAAAGTATGTTTGGGGGAGAGAATAAAACAGTTCAGAAAACAAAAATATAGTACAGCAATTATTCACACTTCATATTCAGTTTCAGACCCAGGGATTTAGAGGACATTTGCCGTGGGAAGGGATGTATTCTATAGCAAAGTTTCTGAAAGAATTTGAGCTCTGCAACGCCCTTATTACAGCTGGTCTGCATATGTACCCTATATCCAATATAATCAGCAAGGCAATGCAGGTTTCACAGTTCACCTTTGATGTGTCTACAAGATACTTAAAGCCCAGTTTAACACCAGTGACAAATCTCCTATTCTTCTAACAGTGATACTGGCTGTAGCACACCAGAAACTCTTTCTGCAAGTGCAGTGAACACCATATACCTTTTTGCTCTTCTGCATTGCACTGACACAACTGTCATTGTCATTACCTACACTCAGTTAGCTGGGTTTGTCTGACTGAGAGGAATGAAGCTTTTTTTCTGTCTGTCCCCTCATCTTCATCTAATATCTACTGAAAGTATCTAGCAGAGGGTAAGAAAAGTTCACCTCCCACAGTGAATACCATAAACCCTTAAAAAAATACTGAAGTAAGTGTAATGAGATGAACTATAAATACATCATTTCAAAGCAAATTGGCTGTCTGTTTACTAGAGTAGCTTAAGGTGTGGGAACATATATTTTCTAAAGGCAAGAGTTAAAAACTCTTTTTTGGAAGTAAGCCCTGCCTAAGCCCTATAAAGAGTAGATGACTTAAGGAAAGATGCAGGCTTCACTGGGCCAGAAATAGAGTGCCATCTCTGCACACCTTCCTAAAAGGCATTATTTGGGGAACAGTTAGGGAGTGGGTTCTGGCTCCCACTCCAAGAGATGTCCATGCCTCCTATCAATTACCTGCTTAATATAAGATGCACAAATTCAAACTCTTGCTATGTGAAAACATGGTCTGAGAACTGAAATAGTCAGACACTTTTGGGGAAGTCTCCAAAAGCACCTTGATGAAGTTGGACACAAATACAAGCAAACCATAATTATGGAAGAATTAGCTGGTAGAATCCTAAATTTATGTGAGATTTTAATTTTTCTGCTGGGTTAAAGTTTGTGAATATTAGTGTGGGACCCACATAAAGTTCACAAGTTTTCTCAAATATGTTGTAAATTAATCAGTTTTAGCCCACAACTGCTGGCAATAACTGTGGGCTTTCATGCCTTCAGAAAATAATTGAAAGCTTCAAACCAACATTTCTGTGCTACAAGCAAATTATTATTTCAGGTACTAATGTAATCACTTGATGTTTCATCATTCTCATGCTGAGAAACATCAAAACCAAAAAAACATAACCTCTGTTTTAAATGGGATCTCTGTACGTATACCCTCAGCTCCAGTTCTGCAACGGAGTTTTCAGTTTAGCACATGCTACATCTAAAACATAAGGATATAATTTCTCAGTATTAATGATGGCCACAAAATACATCAGCCTTCCTAAAATCTCTAATAGCACCGATAGAGTCACTCCTCTCTCTAGGATCCACACTAGGATCCAAAAATAACAAGTCATACCCCAGCTCTGAGATGTGAAAGTGAATTATTTTTTAATTTAAATGACATTAAAAAGCTTAAGACTCTGTTCTAAATAAAAAGGTACCCTAGGTGGGACTCAGGTGCCTAGACATCAGCTGCCATGCCTCTTGAAATGCTTGCTCTGTAACCAAAAAGGAGACAAGGAGCAAGCGGAGGTAACATAGGACCTACCAGAGGTCCATAACTACAGGGAGTGCAGTGGGTGGCCAGGAAACAACTGGAGTGGCACTAGGTGTCTGTGTTTAGGCATTTCAATTGAGCCTGTTTGACTAGTTATCAAAGCAAATTCTAGTTTTTTTTCTTTCAAAGGTGAAGAAATCCAACTCTGAAGTAAATGCATTTGGATTGAATTCTGTATTGCTATCAAGAATAAGCATGACTCCCATCATATTCTCCCTTCTCTGTGTGACTTGGCTCTGCTGCCTCTGCCTTGCTTCTCTGAATGCTGGGTTATATGGCCTTGCAACACAATAGAATGCAACAAAGGCAGTGTAAAATACATCCTAAACCAAAATTTAATGCAATATCCATAATTGTAATGTCTTCTTTCTAATATAAATATGGTATTCTCTTGTTCTCCCTTTCTTTTTTCTTCTCATAATCATGCTTCTTAACTTCATGGTGTAAGAATGTCAGTTCTTCTAAAAATTCAGGCAATAGAGACTCAGTCACATGTGTTTGTAAACAAAGATGCAGAAATCCCCTCAGGTTTCAGTCAGTCCTGGCAATAAATATATGTGTGTGTGTGTGTGTGTGTATTGCTACATGACAGAGGAACTATTGTGAAGTTTCACTGTTTTGTGTTTTCTTGGCTAGCATTATGAAAATTGATGAGCTGAAGAAACAAAGCTATTCTAAAGGCAGATTAACCAGGAATACTGGTGAAAGCATTGTCTACTAAGATTCAAAGTGAAGTAAAGAAAAATGCTGTAATTACAAGACAGTCCTTTGAGATTCTGGCAACGTTAAAAATCAAGTGATTACCATTTAACTGCTTTCAATCCACTTTGATGTAATAACTTAACATAAGGGACTCAGAAAAACAGCAGTTAAGAAAAGCAGAGAATTATGTGGGTAATAACCCCTTCGTTACAGAAGTTATTTTTATGCTTGAAAGATGATTGATTGACAGCCTCAAATGAAGTCCTCTGTGTGGCAGCAGAGAAAGTTCATTGCGGCCAGCACTGAAACAAATACTCTCCCTGCGTCACCTAGTGCCTTAGATTAGGTTGCAAGGTTATCTGTAGGCAGGCTGGATGAACAGTTTACAGCGAGAAGTTCAGTGGCGTGTGAAAGTAACCAAATTCTAAGGAAAGAGATAAGATAGTGGTGGTAGGGATGTTAGCTTCTTTGGGATTCAAATGAGACATGTTTGAACTGACCCTGTATAACTATCTATGAGCTTAATTAATCCTCGCATCATTATTTTGCAGGACATTTGGAATAACATCCCTCAGATATATTGCTTTCAGGCCATGGAGGCTCTGCAAATTTCATTAAGTTGCCAAATAACTGAAGACAGCCTATCTGCAAGTATATGTCCTATATGTAACTTGATCTATATGCACATAGTTAGCAAATGGAAAGAAAGATTTGATCATCACAGCAGTGAGAAAAAACAGAATGTAATATTATTATTTTCCTGCTATTATGTATTATTAATGACTTGAATCCTCTGAGAGGGGTCGACATCAATGTCAGTTGCCAGTTCTCGACACTTCTAAGGAACAGGCCTATTATTAATTAATTATTATTATTGTATTACTGCACCAGTTGTGTGATAGGTGATTTACAGACATATTCAGGCAGGGTCCCTACATGAAATGTTTAAAATCTAAACCATGAGAATTACAAACAGCATTACAGACAAACAAATGTGGGTAAGAGACAAAATGACAGCAGTGATTACAGGGTCACTGAGCAAAACCCTGGGCTCAGGAGAGTCCACAGGAACTTTGCTGTTGAGCCCACAGGCTCAGGAGTTTGCTGCATAGTTTTGTTTCACAGAAAGCTCTCTCCTTGTTGATTCAGGGGGAGAGACAGGGGGGTCAAGTCTGTCTTCAGATGCCATTGCAGCATCTTCTCAGTTAGATTAACTCATAAGTGAAGAGCAGCTTTGCCCAAGGTGCTCTCTGCAGTAAACATGGAGGGACAATGATCTCCAGCAGATAATTCTGCCCAGTTAAAAGTTGATTTGCCCTCTGGAGGTTTCTGTCTTTCTCCATTGACTATGGAGTTCAGGGTGACTAGATTCCTAACTCCAGCATCTGAGTAAGGTACCTAAATTGAGTAGAATTCATCCAGCCTCTATGCCTATGCATAATTTAAATCTACATTTCCCTGTAGTTCTGCTGCAGACCAAGTAATTGCTGAGACCTGAGTGACATCGAAAGATAGTACATAGATAGGAAGACCATTAAGGGCTGCTTGGATTACTTGTGCTTTGTGGGGTTCTTCAAAACTGCTTTCTGCCCGTTAACATTTATACACTTCTTAAATGTCAGAACCTGACTGGACTTGTCTCTTCATGAGGCACATATAGCCAAAGCCTGCATCCTGCACCATTCTTGTTTATTTACAGCCTATTTTGAAAAAAAGATTAGTTCAGTCAATCAAGGATTTTAATACATTTATATGGTGCAATGGTGTATAAGTTTATTGACTATGATTTCATGATGTGGAATAGGGAGAAAGCTATCTTGGAAAAATGTATTGTTATTTTATATGAAATTCATGATGCTATTAAGTTTTTGGTCTCGTACACTGTGGAGTGTAGCATTTCAGAGATAAACTATCTTGATGTTTTCATTTCAAAGACAGGTAATAAGTGGAATACAACAATTTCCTGGAAACCCCAGACAGGAATAATCTGCTTTACGCAACTAGTCACCATCCTGAGGCTCTTAAAAGAGTTTTACTTTATAGCTATTTTGAGAACCTGTAGGATTTGCAATCATGGCACTGACTGTATGGTGAAGATGGATTATCTGGTTAATAAATACAGGGAGTGGGACTAAAAAGTGGAATATATCATGGAAGCAAATGGCACTTGCATTAAGGCATAACAGTAGGGAATTGTTGTAGATGGAAGCAGATAAAAATAAGGAATTTTGCTTTTCAAAGTTACTTTATGGATCGTTCTGTCTGAGATGTTCCATAAAGACACTACTCAGTGTTCCTTCTCTGCCAGCGTGATCCTTTTCTCTCACAAAGGTGGAGAGCATCTCATGGCTTCCGAGCTGAGTGCCTTTGCCTCATTGTGCATGCCTCTTATTGATGGGTATGTAGATCCAGCGTAGTTTGTCCATGCTCCAAACTGGCAGGACACCATAAGAAATATAAGCATGTTAGGACAGTGCTGTGTCCAGAAGACTATGCTCTATGGATATATCTGCAGGCACAGTGTCATTTTAGCATTATTATATATTTTTGGAGTAAGACAGTCTTACATTAAACCATTTGAAAGGATGAAAAGAGATATTGATGTCTACCTATGACTAACATCCACAGACATATAGATTGTAGCAATTTTTTGTCTTAAGCCACGCATTTTTCACAGCAGCAGATCTGCACTATGTTTGTAGTGTCTAGCACAGGGCACGCCGGTCTATAAAGCAAGCTTCTGGGAAGTAATCCAATGCTAATAACAATAAAGAAGAAATTAGTCAGTAAAGAATAGTTTAAGTAAAGAGAATGTGATATCTAAGCCTAATTACATGGTCATTCAATCCCTAACATGGATATGACTTTGACACACATCTTCTTCATCCTTTATTTAAAATACACATAAAACACCAGTTACTGAGATTCAGGCTCAAATTAGTCTAAACTAATCCATTAGAAATCCATAGCATTACCACCAAAATCACTATCAAAAACTTCCTGATAACATAAAATAATCTCCTGACATAACAGGAAGCAGAATTAGATTGTAATTTCATTTGGAATTGTATTGATTCAACTGTATTGACTATAACCATTTCATTTCTTGGTTACAATACCATAAATCTGAAATAATTTCAGCATAAATGAGCTCAGGATTAGGCTTTTTGAAAAGTTTTTGTGCCATGGGGGTACATACATGTTGAAAGGAGAGAGAGAAATAGCTCCAGAGAAGAAGTTAACTCCTAAGTGGTCTGAAGCAACCTGAGGAGGTATTTTACCTACCTTCACAGACTATGCAGCTGTTTGGGAGTAACTTTGTTTCCATCTTGCAGACCTTTAGGTTCTTCTCCAAAAGTTCTTCCTTTTTTCACACCCTATGGCCACACGATAGAGCTCATCAGTCACTAGAATCCATCAGTGACCTTCCCCAGAAATAGGTCTGAACAACATTTCTGAATGAGACAATTAGATAGGCAGTTCAGAGACAACTTTCCACGTGTAGAAAATTCCATCACAGGAATACTAATAGGATCTGCTATTGCACAGATCCCAGGGGATAGCTAAAAAGGGATTTCAGACACACTATAAAATAAATGATAAAAATATAAATATATGTACAAAGAGAAACCAAAAAGACTATCTTTCAAAAGATTGCACATTGGATCCTGCTAAGTATCTTTTCCCTTCCTCCTGGCTTCACAGAGACCAGACATGCCTCAGCATTCACCACAGTCCAGTTCTGCAGTAATTCTAAAGCAATTGCTTATTTCTTCCAGAACTGAACATCTCTGTCTCACCAAGTGATCTAGTAGGCAGGGGTGGCTTTTGCAGTTCAGAAATCTATACAAATTTCAGTGGTCAAATCTTCCCGTCTGTATTTTCTCCACAGATAAAATACAGGTCAGGATTTTTTACTCCCTCCAGAAACTGATCGAACAACCTTTCTGCAGGAAGATGCACTTATGATTCGCGGTATGGAAAATGTGTTTCTTACCATCTGTTCCATATTTATAATTCTTTAGCTTATATTAAAGGAAATGGTAAACTACAGGGATATTATGCATGCAATTGAGGATTTTACAAGGTTCAATAAATTCCTTCTTAAAAATCAATTTTAAGCCTACATAAATTCTAATCTTTCACCTGCTCTACATTTTAGTTTCTCAGTTCCTCAATCAGTTTTGTTGCTCTGTTCTCTACTTTAAGATCAGGCATCAATTTTATGGCAAGGTAACAGGCTAAGCTCTCTTTTCTAAGAGAGTCTGTGTGGAAGGATTGTAACACCTAATCAAAACTAAAGCCATAGAAATCACTGATTTTTATATTTGGCTGGCAAATTGAAGAACTGAAAAGAATATTCCAGAAGAAAAAGACTAAAAATGTTCTGGGTTTTCTTACTAAATTGTCATTTCATTGACACCAAGCAACTCATTGCCAGAGTTTGTAAGATATGAAGGTGATGATGACCTACATTTAAAAAATGGTCAGAAAAGATCAGCATCTTTTTTTTACCCAAAACTTAAGTTCTGTGAGCATAGGTCAAAAATTCAGATTCAGCTCCTTTTCAAGTGGACTAGAAACACCATAATTGACCATCCATGAGACTGGACAAATATTGGGCTGCCTTGTTGTCCTTGCAGATCCAAGTAAGCATACACTGGAGTAGGCATTGTATCCCCATTCCCCTCAGATGAGTGTCTCTGTCTCTTGACTAGACAGTTTTATCAAATAGCTGGTGATGTATTTCATAGTTATGTCTTCAGTACTCAGCAATGAAGACCTCTCCTTGATCCAAAATCTCTTCCTGAAGGAAGAAGAGCTGAATCAGGCTTTTCCACAGGGAATTCCTTGACCGCTATGATGAAGCATTTGTTGAAACAAGGTTTTGTCTTTCCCTCTTATTGGTGCTCTTCTACTTCATATACCACATATAAACACCTACTGAGAAAAACATCAAAGCCGTAAGTCTGAATCTCCAGCCAGTGAGCAGCTCACCAGCACAGGAGACAGATTCAGATCTCTTCTCCAGCCTGTATTTAATTATTTTTACAAGATGAAACAGCATCAGGAAATCCCTAGTGGGATGACTGGTATTTAGGAACTTCTGATAAGGATTCAAACCTTTCAGTTAGAAGAAGGAACCTTTAACACTTTCTGCCACATTTCCACCAACTGCTCCAGCTCCTGCCTTACTGCTAAATGAGAATAACTGAATTGTAATTTTGTAACATTTGCTTAAGCCAAAATGGTTTCACAGGTTGGCTGTGTCATTAGGACAACGACAACCACATCCCTTTGTGAATTTTCTATCTGCTGGAAAAGTTACGACCTAATCAAAAGTACCTGAGAATTAGTATTACTCACGACAGTGATGTTTCATTGCTTCAGGTTCTTGTTTAAGTGTGGTTCTGTGTCTCATCAGGTCATACACCATTTTCATCACATTTCTGTGTACTTTGTAAATCTACAAAAAGATTTGGCTCTTGCTCTCCATTTGAAGAATCCCTCTGACTTCACTCAAGTTCCTCAGATTTATGACAGATTATGACTCACCGCTTTTCCTGTCATGTAGGGAGACAAGTTAAAAGGGTTAGTTTCAAACCAGCATTTGGAATCTTTCAGCTTTATTCGTTTTCTAGTGACACATTCCTTGGCCTCTGGAAATTGTGCTGAGATTCCCCATGAAAAAGCCTTGGTATCCAAGGAGAGCCTCATTGACACTTATAATGATGTCCTTTGGCACAGCCTTCAACATGCACTGAGTTTGGTGCAAGTTTATGGCCTAAGTCAGTTGTATGCTACCTGCAGCAAATGGGGAAACTTGGTTTTTACATCATCACAGATGAGAGCAGGATTGGTTCTTACATATTGTTATGTTTTCATTTCCCTGCAGCTGTGCTGTCACTGTTGTCTTATTCATCTGAGCATACAAATAAAAAGCAACAAGGAATAATGTCCATATTGTGCAAGAAAATTTCTATAGAAGGGATGTAGGCCAAGAACAGGGAAGAGGTGCACATTTGTTTTCTTGCAGGTTACCAAAGCACCTAGGGGCTTTAACATACATCTCCAGAAAATAAATAAAGATTTTACAGAAAGATTGCCAGATTCTAAGAAGAGCTAGATGTTGGTTCCAACTAGTGTATATCCTCAAAAATACCAAACCATGATAAAAATACGGTTCCTTAACAAACCAAAGGTATTGCAATAATTACAGAATAAATCTAGCTCATAGCTGACACGTATTTTAAAGACATGGAGGTTTCTGATAGCACAAAAGGTTCTGCCAGTGGCCGACAGCACAACACGTACTGTTGTTTATAGAATTTTCTAGAAATAAATACTATGAGAAGATTAATGTAAGTTCTCCTAAAACCTTTTTACTAAATAGAAGAACTTATTTCTTTGGTTTTTTTCTTGAAAAGGGGGGGATTTGAACTTATTGATTTATTATTAACTATTTAGGTTAACTCTCTGACTATGTAACCACACAGGACATAGTTCTGGAAAGGCAAAATGAGCCTTTTGGTAGGGGCTTTGGTGGAAATGAGGGAATGAGGGAAAGCAGGTAACAGTTCTGCTGGTATCCCCTCAGTAAGTTTTCTCAAAACAAGGCCAGTGAGCTAAGTGATTAGTTTGTGTTTCACTGCCCTCTTGGACCTCAGCTGGGACACATACGCGGGGTGTCACACTGTGCCATGGTGACCAGTAGTACTGGAGCAGCCTGGCTGACCCCCAGAAGGAAAGTCATGGGGGTTCTTCTTTCATATGTGGACATTTTCCCATGAGATATGACACAGACAGGGGCCAAACAATTTGCAGGTCTTGTTTATGTGGATACCTGTAATTCCTAAATGTGTTCAAATTCAAAGTCTTTTTTGTGGTGTGGGCAACCTAAACTATGAGTGCCTCCCATGAGCTAAAATAGGAACATGAGCATGCACCTTCTTCCTCTTTAATAAAAACAAAGGCAGGTTTCTGTCCTCTGTTTTCCTTGGGTAAACAGAACCCTCAAAAATTTTCCATTGGTGTTGTGAGAGCTCCCTCTCCTGTTACAAAGGGCTCTATCTGCTGCTCTAAAGTCTCAGGTTTGGTTTACAGGACTGAATCTCAGCTGTGCTGGCAAGCAGGCAGAGAAGGAGATAATGCTAGGTTCAGCTACAGAAATCATGTCCCAGCAAAGCGTCACACAAAGAATGTCCCTGATAGTGGTGGCTGAAGGATGACTTTATCTCCCTGTCTCTCCTTGCTTCGTCTTTTATTTCTTTGGTCAAATTCTGTCCTGAGGTTGTCCAATGACTTTGGTCAGGTAGCAAGTGCAGGCAAAATCTAGTCCTTTCAGAAAAAGCCCTGGAAGCAGGAATGGACAGCTCATCTTGTTAGAAACTTGGTCCACTGTATGGTGTAGATGGTGGCAGGGCCAGATGTAAAGAGGTAGAGTAGGGGTTTAGGCTGTGTACTGACAGATTTTTGTTCAGTAATCTGGTAATGAGTTTTTTATTTAATTACTTGATATCAAATAGCAAGCTAAAATAGGCACCATTGCACACTAGGTGACCTTCACAATGACTCAAAAAACCCCAAACCATGCACACAAACACGGGGAAACACAGCTTTCATCTCATCCAACCATTATTAGCTCTAGTGGAGAAAGGAAGCAGTGAGCCCGTTATCCCTAAATAGCCCTTTCTTCCCTGAAATGCATGCCCATACTTGTTCACCCCTAAGTGGGATTAGCTTCTGAATGTCTTCTTTTCTAACACATACAGATGGAGTCACAAGTCCTCTACTGAGATATCGACTCCAGAAAGTCTCCATTATCTTGGCAGAGAGAACTTGAAATCAAAAGCACTTGCAGTAAGATGTCACTTTCCATACAGGCAGTTCTTCAACTGTTCTAAATGGGCTGTCAAAATGAATTAGGCACCAAAATGCAAGAAAATATTATCAGGCATCCCTCTGCCTTTATTTATCATTGATTTCAACTTTCCCTATACTCAGAATAAGAATTTGGTATCTTAAATGGGGTTTCGATCATATCTGAGTACTAGAGGTAAGATGGTGCTGAGAACTTCTGATCTTTCAGGGGTGGGGGAAGGAATGTGGGCTTGAACTGCTTCAACTGGAGGAGCTGAATCTGTGTCTCCCTTAGCCAGATGAATGCTCAGACCTGAGGCCATTCTGTTCACATTTTCAAAGAAAGCAGCAGCCACCACTTTACTTTTGTCATAGATACCTCTTAGGCATGCTGTAAGCAGTTTCTAAAAATGCCTGATCAAGCTGAGCCTCTTGGCGGGGGGTACTGTCTGTGTGGACTTGGTGAGAACTAAGCACTTTTCATCTGTCCTCTTGGCTGAACACTGCTGGGCGGGCACAGAAGCAGAACAGGAGGTTCTCAGGGAGTTTAAAGGTTAGAAACTGAGGCACCTCTACAGGCAGGTTGTAAGGCTTCTCAAGGTTTGGGTGAGAGCTGAGCAGGCATTTTCAGATTGCACGTTTTGATGTCTGAATCCTCCCCAGTTCTCCTTGGAGGTACCAGTGTCTTTTTTTATTTGCAGGATGTAAAAGCGGAGCTTTGCTGCCCATAGTGGGACTTTACACTTAAGCACCTGTCTCAATACTTTAGAAAATGTGATTCATAGGTCATGACCAATATTATTCCAGCCATTTCTTCTCTCCTACACAAAGCTTGCAATTAATTAGCATGTAATGAGTATTACACAACTTGTTTCTGCTGTTTCTGAAGGGGTTTTTGAGATACAGTCCCTCAGTAGAGAACATTTCAGTACTCTAATCCGTATGTTTGCGGAGACAAAATAAACAAGCACATTTGGAAGATGTGGGCTACCTTCGCCTTATGTTTGCTTTTGTGAGGGAAAGAAAAAATAAAAATACTTTTTCGCCACCTGATCATTTTTGTGGGTAATTGTCAGGTTAAACTGAGGCTGTCCTGTCTTTTCCAGATAGTTAAAATAACAGCACAGTTCCTTACCCACAGCAGTTAATTATCAAACAGAACCGGTTGCAAAGCTATTAAATAATTATAACACATTTTACAACTGCTAAAAAATGTATGTGAATTTTATATGGTGATATTATCATATCCCTTGTTAATATTTCTCAACAGTTTAATACAATGACTTATGACAATTAAGTACAGTAAACATCTTTTATTACAGTTTTAACATAATTTTGCACTATATTTTCTACATATTAAATCACAGCTTCAGAGGAATCAGGGAGAAACATTAAAATGCCAGTCACCTTGGGATCCTGAAGGGGCAGTGGTGGCGAGTGTACTTGTGCTAGTAAAGCTGGACTGATTGATCTTTGAGAATGATGCTTCCTTCACTCAAGATGCCCTGTAGGGCTTGAGGACAACCCTTAAATACCTGAGGATAAAGTCTTGGTGCACGCAAATTGGGCAGGGTGTGGAAAACACTAACATAGATCAAATTCATTGCTTTAAAGTCACTCTGCACGACACTACGAAATCTGATCTCCCTGTTTTATACCACAGCATCATTTCCCTCAGTATCATGTGATTCCCAGAGCATGCAGGTGAATTTTAGCCTTTTGAACTTTTCCTTTATTTGTGCTGTATTTTCCGAATTGCAGAACATCAACGCTGAGTTCCAGTTTTCAGTCACTTTTTTATCCTGTGGCATCAGCCAAGCTATGCAACTTGTCAGCAACTTGTTGGCAACAGCAAGTCTTTTTCTGAGGTCTTGCAGCAGTTAGCATGAGTTGGGGCTAGTTAGCAGAGCTGTTAGCATAAGCCCATGAACTTTAACTTTCTGGTTTAGAAGTAAACAAATCCCTTGTTCAAAAAGAATCATAGAGAACCTTGAACAGTTTTTGTGTGCCTAAGGAAAATAAAAAGCCCAGCTGCGCAAACAACCTGTTGAAAATCAAAAGGTTCAATCTTGTCCAGAATTGTCTCAAACAGTAACAACAGGAGCTGAGTGTGTGCACCAAGCAAGTCAGAAAAAGACAGCAGGATTTGTAGGGATGAGTTACCGGGGAGGTATTTTCTGCCCAATCCTGTAACTAGGGAAAACAAAGCTTTTATAGAGAGACTCCAGGGGCACAGATCCCAGAGGCAACCTAGCAAAAAGAAAAACCTGAGTGACTTCTGGGCAACCCTGGGGACACCACAACTCAGCCCCAGGACTATGCACCACACAGCTGGGACCATTGTACTGACCCACCTGGTGTTTGTCCCAGCCCACTTCATTGCTCCCATGAAGCAGGAGTCATTGAATTCATAAAAATGTATGTACCTGTGAGCAAAAACCAGCTCCCTTACTGTCATTTGGTCTTTGACTGCAACAGGGCTCATCAAAAAAATGTATGTAGCAGTGCAGAAGAGCTACATACTGCTGGTTAAAACTACGCTTCTATAAAATGGGACTTGAGAAGCATCCAGGAACTCAGGAGAAAAGGTAGATATATTGCAAAATTTATATAACATCAACAACTAGAATTCAGCCATATTATGCAAACTGATAAGTGTCGGTACCTGAAAAGGGAGAAATCCACTGTGCTGTCAAACGATGAACAAAGTATTATTTGGGTGCCAAATGCAAGAGCCTAAGCTCCGTGGGCGCAGTGGCCACCATTAGTTAAGGAGTTTAACAGTGATGGGGGAAAAAAGAAAAGGAACAGCAATTCAAATAATAGGATTGTCTGGAAACATAATACGATTCTATAGGAGCTGTTCTGGAAACATCTACCATTTAATAATGATAATCAATAATTAAGTGAATTATTCCTTATTTTGAATCAGCCATTGCAAGAATATAATTGTCTGTCAAATACCACTCTATGATTAAAAAACAATGTTAAATTCAGATTTTTTCCTACAGGAACAGCTGGGTGATTCCCCACCCCTCTTACAAAGATAAATCAGAACAGCTGTTGTAGGAGCCCCTGTGAACTACAGCTGTATGCTGCTAAATATCAGATATCCTTTGGTATGTGGAAAAATACTTGATCAGAAGATTCTGTGTTTGGTCATTCCAGTTATATGCCACTACCGTAGGAAAAGATGCAAAGATGCTTGCGCGATGCACTGTCGAGATAAATCAGTGTAGAACTGTGATTTCTGTAGAGGATTCATTTCTCTGTAAGGTTCAAGTTATCCTCCAGCTTGTAACATTTTTCTCAGTTCCAGGGATATATTTGGGCTTGCTAGGAAGAGGTGGAGTTATTCTATAGGGTTCAGCTGAAACTGTTAACGAACAAGAGATCTGGGATGGAGACTGAGCACTGGCTCTGTGGTCACTCCCAAGTTGTTAGTTTGTCCCTTTGCTCCATTTTGTAGCCCACCAACGGGTACTTTCCAAGGAGCCTATGAAGGCTGTTAATGCTCAGCAGTGTGTCTGAGAGCAGTAGGTGTCAGCTGGCCTTGGGGGTCTGCACGACTCCTTATTTGTTGGTGAATTTTCTAGATATCTCACGTAGGCTGGGCACGTTCACCTTCTTGTCATATTCTCCTCAATACCTACTAGAAACAGCATATTTTGAGCTCACTTTCACTAGCTGTACCTGGAAAACTGTACTGACCTCTCTAGATGTTCTAGTTAGACACTTAAATGACATTTTCCACACACACAGTTACTCCAAGGCTGATGGGTACCTCCCTACGGACACTTCCACAGTGTCCTAGCACGGCCACTTACACCAGCAAGCCAGCTGCCCAGCTTTCCAAGGGTGATTTCCTGTGGAAACAGCAGGAAGGAAAGCTGTCCAGCCAGGCAGCCAGGCTCAGCCAAAGGGCCCCTCCTGCTGTACCCTCGGGTGACCCAGCAGTTACACTCACAGTTTACCCCCACCACATGCAACAGGCCTGCAAAGAGACATCCCAAAGCTGGCAGTCAGCTCCCCGTGGTGAGGAAGTTGGACCAATCTGTCAAATGACTGATATGCATCTATTAAACTGTCTTTTGTAACTCCCAGTAAGATAGACTAACAAGATAACACTTTGAATAATGCATCTGTGGATAGGAAAATTATGAAACACAGATGCCTCCCTGTCTCACCATCATATGTCATTCTTCTGTCCTACTTTATCTGCCTTTGACAAGTTGACTGGTAGTGGTAGGATAGTTACATGGGTTCTTTGTTTCCTCATCTGCGTTTTCTCAACCTGATTGAACATTAACATGGCTTTCAATCAATTCTGCGAGTTACTAAATCTGTTTGCCCCTACAGCAGGCATGTGCCAGAGGAAGTTGTGGACTGACCAAACCTAGCTCTTCTGCTCAGAGACTTGGCACACCTATGCTATGTACCAGGATCCTTTTCAAGGATAATCTTGACATTCGATCTCTGATATAATTAGCACAGTTGCAAATTTTCACAAGGGATTCTCTGTTCTTGTCAAAATCTTTACCATAACAACCTTTGAATTACAATACAGCAGTAAGTGTACTACAGTGTTCAGCAGAGGAAAAGATACAGTAGGAACATCTCTAAATGAAATTAATTAGAATGGTTAATGTTCGTGAAGCACTTTGAAGATGGAAAGAGCTATAGTAGTGTTAAATTATAATCATTAGCATGCCAGATCCTGAAGGTCTTATTCATTTATTACCCATTTGTTACACAGGCTAAACTTCCACTCACTTCAGCTGAAGATTTATCTGAATGAGATACGAATACAGATTTCAAAATTCATAAAATAATAATAGTAAATATGGATTAATATACCAATCAGTCTGTAAAAAGCCTGTGTTCGCAGCCCCTAGTACTCATGTCTGCTTTGGAAAGACTAACCTGGAATATTCCTTAGACCAAATAGCTCCATTGTTCATTTAAATTGTGAAAATGAATAATATAAACAAAACAACAAAAAAGGGTTCTACATTGGATTGAACATAGTACCTCTGAATCAAGGGAAGGGAAGGGAAGGGAAGGGAAGGGAAGGGAAGGGGTCAAGAGCAGGCAAAGCTCTGCTGAACCTGATATTACAGACGAAAAAAGACTGGTTGGTGATCTGAAAGTCAGGAGCATCTTTGACTGCAGTGACCATGAGATAATGATCCTGAGAGGAGGGAGCAAGGCAAACAGCAGTACCACAATCCTGGAATTTAGGAGAAAACACTTTAGCCTGTTCAGAGATCTGCTTAGAATAATCCCATGGGGTACCATCCTGGAGAGAAAAGGTATCTAGGAGAGCTGTCTGACTTTCTTATCTCTTCCTCCAAGCACAAGAATGATCAATACTGGTGAACATAAAATCAAGCAAAAGCATGAATGTAGAAGGAGCCCCTAACAAAACTCAGACATACAGAGAAAACACACAAAAGGTGGAAGCAGGGTCGGGTAACCCAGAAGGAATTTAGAGACTGTCCAATCATGCAGAGATGAGGCAGTGAAAGCCAAAGCCTGCCTGGATCTGAATCTGGCAAGGGCCGAGAAGGGCAGCAAGAAGGACTTCTGCAGGTATACCAGCAGGAAAAAGCAGTAGAGAAAATGCAGGCTCACTGCTGAATGGGGCAGACAATCTGGTGAAAAACGATATAGAAAAGGCCAAGATATTCAGTGTCTTTTTTGGCTCAGCCTTTACTGGTAAGATTCATCCTCAGCAATCTGAAGCCCCTGTGAACAGTGGCAAAGTCTGGAACAAGGCAGACCTGTCCTTGGTGTAAAAGAATCAAGTTAGGGAACATTTAAATAAAGTGGACATACACAAATCCTTGGGACCTAATGACATGCACCCACAAATGCTGAGGGAGCTGGCCTGGATAGCTCCCTGTAAGACCACTCTGAATTATCTTTAAAAGGTCATCAGGACAGGGGGAGATTCCCGAGTCCTGGAAGAATTCAAATATCAGTTCAAGAAGGGCAAAAACGAGGATCCAGGGAGCTACAGACTGGTCTGCCTGACCTCAGTTCTTGGGAAGGTCATGGAGCAAATATAATCCCAGAAACCGTTTCCAAAAATATTCGGAGCAATTTGGAGTAATCAGCATGGATTTATGAAGGGTAATTCATGTCTGACCAACCTGAAAACCTTCTACAAATAAATTACTAATTTGGTGGATGAGGGGAGAGCAGAAGTTGACCTTAGCAAGGCATTCAATATTGTCTTTCATAATATTACCATTGACAAACTGGTGAAGTACAGGCAAGATAAATGGACAGTGATGCAGACTGAAAACTGGCTGAACCACCCATTTCAAAGTGTTGTGATGACTGTTACAATATCCATCTGAAGGTCAGTCAACAGCAGAGTGTCCTAGGGGTCAATACGTGTTCCAAAACTGTGTAACATCTTCATTAATGACCTGGACAATGGGACAGAGCACACCTTCAGCAAGACTGCAGAGGATACAAAACTGGGAAGAGTGGTTGATGCACCAAATGGCTATGCTGCCATTCAGGGGAACCTCAACAGGCTGGAGAAACTGGCCAGCAGGAAACTCATGAAGTTCAGCAAAGACAACTGCCAAGTCCTGCGCCTGGGGTCAATAACCCTATGCTCCAGAACACACTGGGGCATGACTGTCAGAAAGCAGCCCTGCAGAGAAGGAGGAAGGTATACAAGAAGTATATCATGAACTAACAATATGCCCTTACAACAAATCAGGATAGTGGCAACCTGGACTGTATGAGGAAAAGCATTGCCAGCACGTCAAGGGAGCTGATCATTCCCCTCTACTCAGCATTGGTGAGACACATCTGTATTGCTGGGTCCAGTCCTGGGCTGCCCAGTACAAGAGAGACATGGACTTACTGGAGGGAGTCCAGCAAAGGGTCACAAAGATGACTAGGGGCCTGGAAAATCTCTGACACAAGGAGAGACTGAGAGAGCTAGGCCTATTCATCCTGGAGAAGAGAAGGCTTTGGGGTGATCTTATCAATGCATGTAAATACCTGAAAGGACAGTATAAAGAAGACAGAGCAAGGTCCTTCTCACTGAGCTCAGTGACGGGACCAGAGACAATGGTGACAGACTGAAACACAGGAAAGTCTATCTGAACACAAGAAAACACTTCTTTGTTTTGAGGATGGTCAAACATTGGTACATGATGCCCAGAGAGGTTGTGGAGCCTCCATCAACAGAAAAGGAAAAGAACAGGTGGGAACAGACTGCCCCTTGCAGTTCGCTGTGGTGCTGTATAAGAATTCACACATTTAGTTTTAGAAAAGTTAAACACTTTGTGAAAGATGACCCAAGTGACAACCACAGGAGGTGTGAATCTACCTGCACCTCTAATCTCCAATAGTCATTTACTAACACTCTCTCTGCTCCCTTCATCTCCTTATTCTCATCAGTGCTTCAGAGTATTCTGGGCAAAGAATGGCAACAGAATCCAAGATCAGCAACAATGTACATCACAGATTGCCCATCCAACACCCTAATTCAATGTTGAAGAAAGTTCCTCTATAGGTGAGATGGGTTCATCTGTGTTGCTTCAGTATTTCTTCTCATTGCAAAAGTAGCATCCGTAACTGGTTTTGGTAGTTATTTGAAAATGGTTTACTTAAGGGAAAAAAAAAAAAAAAAAAAAAAAGACCAGATACAGCTCACTTTAGTCATGCAATTAATTCCTACTGAAGCTAGCAAAATATATTCATAAAGGCAGTCAGAGAGATTTTAACTCACATCTTGTAAACTTCCTTTTTTCCCTTATGCTATGGTTTCTGCAAATAGTACATATCCTACCCCAAATTTCTTTGGTGAGCAGCCATCCACAGGGAGTACCTATCAACTTGTGAGTTACAGTAATGTCCAGCTTTTCCAGATCTAGCTGATAGCTCAGCAGGTCCTCCAGTACTCCAAGGGTTTGTCAAGCAGTAAACAGAAGCTTCAGCTGGCCAAAATGCTAGAAGGAAACATAAATTTAAAACAAGGCCTTTTTTCCCCCCTTCCTTAAAGCCAGGTTAACAGTGAAGACCCATGTGACAGGCATAGAAGTGCCTGTGAAAAGAAGCTACATGCAGGCTTTCTACAGAGAATTTAAAATATTGGTTAGCAGTATCAACATATTTCGGCTGTGTGCAAGTCCTTGCATATTATCATAGTGCCAGGAAAGTACATGGCACCTCTGAGTCAAATAAAAGTTCTGGTTCTTGCACATTATCTGCATTTAGGTAGAAGATGATAATTCATGGAGTGGAGAAGAGCAAATAATAGTTCCCACAACAGTATCATGTGACAACTTGAGTTGATTTTAACTCTGTTGTGGTTCTGTACAGATATACATAGCAACCCTTTCTTGTAAGCAAGTTGCAGACCCAAATTTCTGGAGAATTGGGTAACTTCAGCCCAGTGTGACATTGTAAGCCTCTTTGTGAGTCCTGATAGAGTACGTAAGTGCTTTGATCACACAGGTATCCCACCCTGTGCATTTCAATTACACAGTCTCATGTAGATGCTTAAGTGAGACTTGTGAAGCTGTACCCAGCTGATGGAGAAACACCATCTCCTAACTCAGGCTCTTGTCTACTGTCTCTTCACTGGCTGTGGAGCAAGCCTGAGCTCCTGCAGTGGAATTTGTGTCACGTCATTTTAGCAATCCAAATGTTTAGCTCTTGGCTGACCTAGTCTCCAAGCTTCTTCTACATTCAGTGGAGAGATGGGTATTTCCAGGCAAATGTTAATGTTCTTATCTTAGACACTTATCCTGAGGTGGGATGACTTGCTTTCTCTCAGGGGATCCCTGACAATACATTATAGCAGTGACCTGTGTGAATAGCTCAGAAGACATGCCTGTGATCTACATATTATTGTACATAAAGTGATCCATAAGAACTTTAAAATATGGTAATCATTAAGTAGTGTAAAAATTTATTTGTCACCCCCAAAGCTCCAGTACATTTCGAACTACATTTGGCACCAGGAAAGAATCATTGGTGCTGGAATTAGATGTCTATTTTATTCTAATACACTATTAAAGCATTTGGAGGCATAAACCTTCTGAAAACCACGGTATTGTTGAATTCAGTCGTATAATATAGATGAGGTTTCAAAGATATTTCAAAGACAATTAGCAACTTCTCTTATCTGTATCTCACTGTCAGTACTTTATTAAATTAAGAAGGAAGTTTAATTCGAGAGAGGAAGAGTAGCCCATCAGAGGCTACGACCAATAATAATTTACTGAGGGAAAAACTTGGCAAATTGTAACGTTTTTGAAATATTATGAAGACATTTTGTTGGGAAGTGTTAAACTTTTCCAATAAGCTAAACTGGCAAAAAGGGACTGAAAATACACACATTGATATATCTCTCTTCAATAATTTAATATAAAAAGAGAATACAATGAAATGAACTGTCAAGTATAAAAATCCTTTTAGTATTCTCTTTTCATGTTCAAAATCTTTGTTGTGTTTGAGCATCCATAATTGCTTTGCGTCAGGTTCCCTAAGACATTTCCATCTGTCTTTCAGAAAACTTGAAAATGTTCTTTTGTACTTTTGGCTTTAGCAGAAATCAGACGTTTCTTTCAGCCAGCAAGGTTACTTCTAGTGATTGTTTATCCTCTGCCTCTCTGTTGTGATCACTGGGACCATCTTTCAGTTCAGCATGATACATGTATATTACTGTTTGCACCATCACTCACAGTTCATAACTTGGGGTAATCCAGAAGGGCATTGCACGCATCGTTCCTTCTGTTTAGCCATTGAAATAACTTTGCTCAGAATCAAAAAGCTGAATGAAGCAGCTGAGCCCAGCAAACAGAGCAGCTAGCATGGGAGTTTCTGAAGGGTTAGCTGTGGACCCTGTGCTCAGAGGTAGTGCAGTTGCAGCAGGTGAGTTGAGAGAGCATTTGCATGCATGGGCATGTGTGCATTATCTATTCAAGTTTTGTCCTTTGGGAAGTCTGTGGACACAGTCTCTCGATCTCCTATCAGGCTTACTGATCGGTTTGTCGGTGCTTCTGTGAGACCCATCTGGCCATGACTAGCAGGTCTTTGATCAGAATCAGTGCTTGAAATCATCAAGTAGCTAATCCCTCAAAGATTACTGAAGGAATGGGGCTCTGCAGTGAGAATTTATATATAAATCATTTCCCTGGCGTGCTTTGGAACCAGGCAGATGAAGGAAGAATGGAAAGGAAGACAGTGACTTCACATAACATACAGGAGGAATATCTGGAAAAAACACATCTGGAAAACATCATTGTTGCAGTTTCAAGGCAGCAGGGACCCATCACTAACGAACAAGCTATATGACAGAGCAGGGTTTGTAGCACAAGGGACAAGAGTACCGTTTTATAGACCTGCTCAAAATCCACAAAATACTCATGTCTGAGCCACTGACAAAGCCCTGCACCAGTGATCTTGAAGGTTTATGGATCAATTTTCTAACCAATATAGTGCAAGGTGGAGCACAAGCCACTAGCAGCTCCCACCATTATATGACATTTCAGAACAGCATCAATAGCTCCTTAAAATCCTGTCTGTCCTATATAAGGGAAAAAAAGCCGAGAAGTTGACATCTCAATGTGAGTGATATATATCAGAGATCTGTCAGTACAAAAACTACCATGGAATTTCTAAAAAAAAAAAAAAATACTGACAATTTCCTAACAAAAACTGGTGTCACAGAAAGATAAATTTGATTTCATCTTGGCAGATAAAAGGGCACTGATCTAAGAGCTAAAACCAAGGATTTTTTAGGAGCAAGTCATCGTCACTTAATTACATTCATTATGTGCAGACTGAAAAAAAGCTCAAATCAGTAATAAATATGGTTGGTGATTTAAAAGAGACAGGCTCATAAAGCTGAAAACAACTATAGGCTGATAGAACTAGAAAAAGGTATGAATAATTTGGGAGAACTGATTAAATATTTTATTTGATGGCCAAAAAGCTACCATCCCACAGCTGAAAAATTAGGTGACGTTAGTTATAAAACAACTTGACTTTAGCAGAGAGAATAAAAGCACCTACAAAAGCTAAAATATATTTGTGATGTGTGTGTGTGCATGCCAGTGCAGGGTGGGGGAAGTAATGAAAAAAAGAGCAACATGACAGAAATGGATATAAATTTAGAAGCTAGAAAGTTTGGGAAACTGATTAAGGAAACAAGAAAGAATAAAGTAAAAAGCAAGGTATGTTACAGCTGTGGGTAATAAAAATCCAAATGGAAGGAATCTTGCCAGAGGTGCTGGTTTTGTCCTAAATGAATAAGGTAGGACTGTCAATAATAATGCAGAAAAAAATAAAAGTGATGGAAAAAAATTCTGTTTTTTATTTGGAAAAAGGATGATATATTCAGATTACATGAAAATAATGAGTACATTCACTTTAATAAGTAATTTTTCAGAGGCTTTCTTTACATACAAAGAACCATAACAAAGAACAATAAGATCTTTATTATTTTTGCTTAGAAATAAAGTAGGTTTTGAATGAGATTTAATCTGAGTTACCTGGATCTATATTTAGAAATGTTATAAACAAGTCATTTGTTAGCCAGAGGGGTCCAGAAGAAACATTAGGCTGGGAGTCTACATTTTTTAACGAAGTCACTTCAAACTCCTAAAGTCGCTTCAAACTCCTAAAGCACTGAACAGATTTACTTCTTCATGTTGAAATGCTGATGCTTTCTTCAGTAGAATGCCTGCTATTTGTTAGGCACTTCACAAAGTCTCGTATAAATTCTTTCTGAGCATCTGATGAGATGTGGTTTTGGCAAGACAGGATGTCAGTGCCTGCTGTTTTTGAAGGCAGAATTTTTGTGGAAGGTTGTATATAAATACATATTAAGGAAGAATGTTTTAACATAATGTTTGAGACATAAATATTCATTTCCTGCTGCAAACTATAGATGAACAAGGTATTCTAATCCCTTCTGATTCTTAAGCACTTATTTTTGGAATGTTTGCTACTTATGTCTGTTGCTCCTTGATCCCATGTTTTCTCTATAAAGCAAAATACCTCCCTCACTGTACACTTCATGGACTTCAGGAAGAGTAACACGCAATGGTGAAGCTGACCAGAATAGCGACCACTGTTCTCCTGTGCCCCATATAGGAAGGTTGCTGAGAATGTGACATTCTAATGGTTCCTCTCCCTGCCAGCCTGAAATCCTTACTGAATTCCTGTAATTTATGAAAGCCAACAAACAAGCAAACAAAAACCTTCATGAGACAAGGACCAGTTCCTTTAAGGGTTTATTTGTGCAAGGTGGGCAGGATGGTATGACTGGCTAACTGCCAGACATCTCACCTGAAGTGATGCACAGGGTGCTGCGGTAGTGATGCTCGATAGCATACACAGCGGAGGTCAATGAGGTTGCTGTACTCAAAGGCAAGCCTGAGCAGAGGCCGTGCAGCCAGACATAAGGCTAAGCTCTCAGCACAAGCCACTACATCAGTTTGAGGTAAATATCAAGGTTCCTGTTTGCTGCAGCTGGCAGGAAAGTGGTATTTTCTGTAGGAGCATTTTATGTCTCCTGTCAAGCTCACATGGACATTTTTGGGTTTTATCTAATTAAAAAAGCAAAACTGAAACTTTTTCTCCTATTTTTAATATTTGCAACACAGACAAAAAGCATGTTTTCTTGCACATATACAAAGGAAGCAAATATTGGCGTCCAAATTTTTCATCCAAAAGAAAAAATGCACAAGCATTTACATGTTAATAAAAGCAACTCCTTCTACTGGTTATTATCCTCCTTTCTCACTCATGCATATTTCTGTGATTCAAGCGGAGAATGAGCAGGCTTTCAGACCTTCTTTAGCATGCAAATGAAGCATTGGCTTGTGCATCACCCCTTAGATCTGAAAGCAACTTGGGTGTCACAGCATAACCTCATTCGAAAAAACGGGGGATCTTCCCCTATTCCTTCAGCCAGGCGACATTTTCCATCCATGATGTGTAGGACTAAACCTAATCCAAATGGCAGTAAAACTGAGACAGAAGAGCAGGTGAAGATAAGGAAGCAAATGAAAATAGATGGGTTTTTTATCAATACGTGTTTCAAAAAGAAGGAATTACAGCATTTCCCTCCAGCTGTACACTCAAAATCAGATATGAAGGACTATCTGACTACTTCCTAAAGTGTTGCCTGCGAGAATTAAGCACAGGCCATGGAGCAGATCCTCTGCATAGGCAAGTCGCTGTAAGCTTTTACACCAGCTGAGAGACTGCTCCTTCTGCATCCCATCTGTCAAATATGCATAGATGCAAAACAGGTGCCTGCAGTCCTCTGAAGCAGGTACATCCCCTTTCTCCCAGTGTTTTTTTACGCACCCGTTGAGTTTCAGTACTCGATTTAGCTCTTTTCCAACTTCATTTCATAGAGAACATAAGATGGGTTTTGGCAGTGACACTTAGCTGAACTCTGCTTTGTGTGCAGTTAGATTTACTTCTAACACTTCTGAATGTCGTTGCCCGCATTGTCGCTTTTGTCCCAAACGCTCTTTTTGTTGGTCGGTTTTGTATTGAAATCACAGTTAAGCCATTCAGCATGGTATTTTCTCTACAGAGTGAAAAGTGTGTGAAAGCAGTTGAAGGTCACACGTATTATAACAAAACAAAAGAGAGAAATAATAGGGCATCCATTCTGAAGTCCTCAGACATCCAACATATTATTGCCTTGGTGATTTCAGTGCGATAAGAAGAGTTGCAGAGGGAAGGAGGCATCTTAATCCAGCTGCTCCTTTCAGCATACACAATGAGAGAGGGATGTGGGGGTCCTGTTGCCCAGCCCCCTCCTGCCACTCTGTGTCACAGGCCTGCAGTGGTCTCTAGAGAATATACCTCTCTGCCAGGGTACCATGGAGGCATATGTTCTATTTGTGAGTATCTGTGGTAGCACCCCTGGTAGGGGTTTTGATCAGAGGGACTGACCTCTTCAGCTCATCTGCTCCCAAGCCAGGCGCTGGGCAATGCAGCACCCACGTCCCGTTTTAGCTGTACAAGTGTTCCCATCTGAGGCTTGTGACCAGAGCTGAATTAAGTGGCTGAACAATCAGATTCCTCCAGTAAAGACACAGCTTTTGCTTCCACCCCGAAAAAACATGCCTGGGAATAGGGCATAAAACATAAGTGAAAGAGAACAGGGATGTATCTCATTATAGTTGCTTCCTCTCTCCAGGGCCCCAGCACCTTAGTCAGGAACAACATCCTGCATTGTTTGTATTTATTTATATATTCATTTATTGTTTTTATATATATATATATTTATATATATTATAAACATAATTTATATCTGTGTGGGTCTTCCCAGCCTGTCAGTATACCCAAACGCTTTTCCTTTCCTTAGCAGTTTTCAGGTTTTAGCCCTTCTTTAATGTAGCATTTATCATTCAGTAGGATAGGACAAGGGGTAATTGTTTTAAACTAATGAAGGATAGATTTAGACTAGATATAAGGACGAAATTCTTTACAATGAGGGTGATAAAACACCAGAACATGTTGCCCAGAAAGGCTGTAGATGCCCATTCAAGGTCAGGTTGGGTGCAGCTCTGAACAACATGATCTAGTTGAAGATGTCCCTGCTCATTGCAGAGGCAGTTGGACTAGATGACCTTTAAAGGCCCCTTCCAAACCAAACCAATTTAGAAACAGACATCTAGCACCTTTGAAGCTGCAAGCAACACAGCTTTATAAACATTGTCTTTACATCTCCTTGTAATTGTGGTGGTTTCTGTACTGCACCTAGTCACTGGTGCTGGTACAGGAATATATAGGGAGGCTGTGGTACAAGTCAGGCAGAGAAGACCCTGCTGAGGTCTGGTTGGGGTGGTAGGTAGTCTATCCAAACCAGTTGTGCAAAACCCCTAGGCATCTCTAAAGACACTGGGATCTCACAGCTTTAAGAGAGAAGTGCTCACACAGTTCAGAAACCCTCCTCCAGCATAATCCTACAGTTCAAAACAGAAGGGGCATAGAGGGTTGAGCCCACCTTTGCCCACCTGGCACCAGGAGGGAGCACAGCACTTGTCAGTCACTGTGGCTTATTTAATAGCAATTGGCTCCCAAAGAGTCCTTGTTTTCTGAGGTCTTGTCTATGTTTGCATCTCTTGTGGGTGCTGTTTTGCTCCTTTGCTTGAAAGTCTGAATGCTGGCAACACCGCCCTAAGAGTTGAGCACAGTCATTAGCCCCAGAGGTTTTTTTCTCCTAGGCCAGACGTTCCCTCAGATGAGGAATATAATTCCTTTGCAGTATAAAACACAGTGCAGAGCCATGAGCTATCTTGCAGACCAGAAGAATTAAAGCCACTTCGCTTCCCTATCTGTACAGTATCATATATATTACATTAGCAGAGTGCTCTACCCAGGCTAATAAACCCAGCTCTGCGTTGGAGGTAATAAACCCGCTGGCTGGACTGAGGCCAGTCTCATACTGTAGCTAACCTAAAAGAGGCACCAAAGCTAGCTAGTGACAGAAGTGAGTAAATATTTGGGTGCTTAGCCTCTGTTGAACTCTATGCTGCTGCAGCTCCATTGCTCTCAACACTTGAGCTAGCGACTTTAAAGCTTACTTAGGTATGTATTATCAGTACTGTAGGGGAATACCAATTGTGACCCGGTGCAAAGCAGGAGAGCATAAGATTCTCCTCCTTTTTACCTCCCAGAAGTGGAGTTATATATGAAACCATTTGTCTGAGTATATACGGTCTTGCTGTCAAGGCTGGCTGGCAGAGTGGCTTTGTTCTTCCATGCAGAGCCCTAAATCATCAATCCTGGGTCCAAAGAATGGGGGTATTTCAAACAGGGAGTGTCAATATTAATATCTTATTTCATTGTTTCTAATCAGCTAAAATTATTCGGTCAGGGCAAATTCTGCTGTCTATTATCCTGGTGCAATTCATTGATTTCATGATGGCCAAGTGTAATTGTGTGCAGAATTTGGCTATTAATGTAATTTTAATAAAAGTTTCTTCATGTATATTTCATAAATCTGTTATTTCGCAGCAGGAGTTTTCTAATCGGAGAGAAGGTATCTCTAGAGATTGTTGCTCATTTGGTAAGGTAGGCAATAGGTAATAAATACCACTGCATTAGAAATGTAAGTTGAAGTGAAAATTGGAAGTTGCTTTAAGATGAAAGTAGATTAAATATGGTACATTTGCTTAAGTATCTTTATAATGTAACTTGGCTTTTCATCTTGATCTTTGGTTAAAATGACTTTCTCTGGATTTAACTCTTCATACGTGCTAGAACACCTCTGCACAATCGGAATAAACAAGACTCTAAAATTAAATGCATATTGTGCCAAAGCCTTCCCTCAGCAGTATCTATGCACAGGAATTCATAACAGGATTTAAAATTGGAGCTGAAGGTCACCTCTTTTGTATCACAGGCCATTACATTTCTCCCCTGTAAGTAAATCCAGTAACTTTACTCAAATTAAAACAATTCAGCTCCTTTGAGACCTAACTGTTAAGTGCTTCAGACAGAGATCAGCTGCAACAGAGCTGCCACAAATGCCCAAGGCCTTTGCCATGCCAGGCAACAAAGGTGCAGCGCTCTTGCATAGCAGTAAAGAGCCAGTAAAAAAGTCCCTGATGCTCTGAATTAGGGAGAAGCCACCTTTGTCTCTGACCATATGAGCCTGGCAGAGTGGGCAAGGACCAAACCATGAGGGTCATCTGTACCACATAGGAGCAGTATCCAGTTTGCCCTGGGGGACAGTTTTCCTGACCTTGAAGACAAAAATCTGCTTATCATCTCTGTCTTAATACAGGGCTGCAAGTGTTAGTGGGAACACCCAATTTCTTCTCCCCATGGCCTTCAGCAGAAATGGAATGACTGGGGAATTTGTCCATGCTTCCTGATGTTTTCTAGCTTACATTTTGTTATTTGTGGATGATCTCTCCTAACTTTGTCATTCAGATACAATGCTTCATTTGATGTGGGTCAACAAGAGTGAACCCTTTTCTATCTCCCAACCAGCTATTAAAACTCCTTTCCATAGAGAAGTAACTAAATCCACTGAAAAGCAAATAAATCCAGTGATTGCCTCTCAACCACTTTTTCAGAAAACAAAAGAGGGTAAATTCTGCTGTTAGATTTTCCACATTCCCCTTGAGCTGAGGACATCTTTTCATATTGCCTCTAACAATGTTGGTACAAGGGAAAAAAAACACTTCACTAGTTTTTCTCAGTTATCCCTTTTTACATATACAAACCCATCTTTTTTTCCCCCCACAGCATTGCATAGAATTCTATAATTATTCAGAGTAACCCCTTACACCCACCTCTGGTGACTTAGGCTCATGTACGCCCAATGTAATGTACTTTACAGGAGCCAGTGTTTCATCTGATAGGTTTTGCTTGCTTTCTGAAAGGCAGGAGTCAAAATTCAGATGTGAAAGAAGCAAGGAAAATGACTTTGAGGATTCCTTTTTGACTGAAAGGTTACAATTACTTTGCTGGAGCTGCTGAGAACTGCAGGAATGACCTTGCTTAGTGTAATTTGGGATTTGTGAGAGGTTCCTCAGCTCAGAAGAGTTTGCTTTCTCTTTAGCTGCTTAGTGTTACCAAAGGGTTATGAATAAGGGTTGCAGGAAAAAAAACATTGGCTACTCGAAGTTGTAATGCTGAGACATTTAGGGCACTTACAACCTAGGCACTTTACATCATCCTTGTGATAGATATTCAAGACTGTTCTCAGGTATCATCCAGAAAAGCCTGTTTTTTTGTGTCCTAGGAAAACAGTGACAGACTTTACATTATCAAATTGTCATACTAGTAGATCAATTAGGAAAAGAGAACTTGCATGCTTAGAGATTGAAGGATATGTAAGCATAAGAGAAACCTTGAAAAAGGGACATTTGTACTGGATCTAGCAGCACGACTTACCACAATTAGCTTAGCAGAGTAGCATGTATCATACAAAATGCCATACTGATGGGAAAAAGTACTCAAATGTGTCATGTACCACACAGAAAGGGTGGAACCAAACTGTGAAGTGCTGTGAGAGATATAATGTTCAAGGTAAAATACACGATGAACCAGAATAGAAAGAGATGACAGCAACCAGACAGCAGACCAAAATGAAATAAAATAAAAAAAATGACATGCTGTCTTTGATCCTGTTTACAAGAGGAAAGCAACCGCACAGTAAAGCTTTCATGGTATCAGAGGATCTGCAAGTGTAGGAGAGATTGCTTGTGAGAGAGGGCTTGAACCTGGAAGTTTGCATGCAGCTCTCCCATTAACTTCAGCTAGAGTGCAGTATGCAGGGCGCTGGAAAGATTAGGGTTGAGATAACTCAGTAAGTGGCTTGAGGACAAGAAAGACATAGGCAAAGAAAAATACCGTTGATCAATATCACCTGCACTGTCCTTCCTTACACTGCATTAGCTCATAAGCTTTGGAGACAAAGCACATCTTTAATGAAGCTTGAGTATTATATAAGGCTTTACCATTTTCCAAAAGTAGCCACATTTTCACAAAAGGGTTTTAGGATTCCTAAGGAAGCATCAACCCAGTCCTCTGTAAGAGGCAGAGGAATGGAAGCAGTAAGCTTGTACATGGAAAGCAAGTTTTAGAGGGATCAGCAATGCTACTTGCTTCTCAAAAGAAAAATTCTTTTTCAGAAACTCAGTCGTATTAAACAGCATGTGAGTTTTAAAAGCCTTTTACTAGTCAGAGACTTTGCAGTACCTGTACAGGAGGTGGGGAAGGGGAACGAAGGACAAGCATTAAAATACAATTTTCTAATATTTTGCAGCTTCTTCTGTAGCTGTACTAGCGACCTACATTTTGCTAGTACTGCTGTAAAGAAATCGTTCTGTCCAACCAATTTTTTCAAAACAGCAAGCATCATAGTGGAACCCATGAATAGCTGACTTAAATGTAAAGCAAACGAGGAAAACCTCATACTCTGCTTGGCACCTGGTAAAGAAAGTGTCAGTGTAATGTCATATCAATCATTGGATTTTTATAGTTCAAGACAACAGCTGGATAACGTGAAAGACTCCAGAGGAAATATAAATGACCAGAGGTCTAAAAACCGCTGTCCAGCAGAAAAGATAGAAAGAAATGGGTCCATTTACTTGTAAGGACTGAAACGACAATATTTTGGAACATGTAAAAGTTTGCTGAAAAAAAAGGGAAGGGATAAATTGATATCTATGTTCATTATAGGTAGGACAAGAGGTTGTAAGTTTAAGCTATTTCAAGGAAGATTTAGACCAGACATTAGGAAAACCTTCCTAATGTTAAGGATTGGATGAGGTATACAGGGGAGTCTCACCACCAGGCTTTTAAAAAAGGATGCATGAAACAGGATACATGAAAAAGAGAAATGTTTACTCATGGCTGACTGCCTGGAGGCTGAAGTTGGCTGAAATGGCCTGTCTAGGTCAGTTGAGCCTAGATTTATGAGCCAGGCTGCTGCCTCTGAAGTGAAATACGATGTGTTTATTTTAAAACAATACTGCAAAGTTTAAGGAGAAAAACTTAACATCTCTAATTAAAACTGCGGGAGTAACATGAATAGGAAACATATTTGGAGATTTGGCCTATGGTAGAGCAACTTGTCTAGTGCAACCTTCAAGGGTCATTTCAGTGTCTGTCAACAGTAAATACATTGGCCACTGCTTCTCTTCTGAATGTGAAAGATGCAGAAAACCTCATTCTCCTTGAGGCATTCATGGGGCATTGTTTCATCCCTGTTTACTGGACAGAGGGCCGTGTGTTGAGTCTCTAGGTGGAGTAGTTTATTCTGGTGTGTTAGTTGATTAGCTTTGAAAAACAGGTCTTTGGAGAGAGGGGGGGAAATCGTTCTAAAGCATTTTCTCTTTTTAGAGGGACTTACTGTTCCAAATTGCTTGCAGCTTTTCTCTCCGTATAATGATTATGGAGTTAAACATCAGTGAGTCTATATAAGTAGAATAATGACAATAACTAGAGCAAGGAATGAAAATGTTAAACTAACAAATAAAGAGGTCAATTACTGAAACAGATGAGAAGACAGAGGGCAAATTCTAATAGCAAGACATAGCTGGCACAATGATTAGACCACAGGCAAATCTTACTGAGTTTGGATTCAGAATGCTAAAGCAGCCACAGTGGAAAACAGAGGACTCACAATGCAGAAAGAGCACACAAAAATAATTGGAGGATATATACAAAGGCAGAAGGGAAAATGGTGCAACTGAAAAATATTATGAGACAGAAAGTCCAGGAAGGACAAATTTACCTGAGGATGAGGAACTGAAATGAGTGGCTGCACTCCTGCAGTACCATGCAGTTCTTTCTAAGGCAGGATCCCCCTCAGCCCTTCCAGCCGGCCTCTGCCGACCCGAGTCCCTGAAGCATGAACGTGGCAGCAGTACCACGATTCCTCAAATTGCCTAGCAAAATGAATCTCTGTACATCTACATTTTCGACAGAGAGGATGACAATTTGCATGCAGCACGTATGTTACTGGTAGGGCTTCCAGACCACCCTCTGGTCTCACTTACAAGGAATCTGGGAGCACTGCCCCTTTCTAAAGCACAGTCTCATAGCAGGCAGGGAAAACCAGCTGCTGTTGATAATAACGTGGTGAGGCTCATGCTGTGCAGGGCTGATTGATCCAAATTCAGGTGATGATGGAGGGGAGCTTCATGGACAAAATCATTCCATGGGTACAAGTGATCACTGAGTTGTGGTAGCAGGAATAAAGTGAAGTCCTTTGCTTTTATTTAGGTTAGAACAAACAGGGCAGAGAATGACTGAAGGGCTTGAGCAGGAAGGCAAACCTTGTTAGTTTCTATTTATTTTTACCATCTAATATCTAATGTTTCATAGCTCTTGTGACATTTCAGACACATGCGACAATTGCACTAAAATCTAAGTCCATAGAAGTAGGCCAATTTACAGCAGCTGAGGAGCTCATTCTTCTAGGGACTGCTACTGAGACAAATCATTTTGATTTTTAGGCTTTCCTCCACCAATCAATATTTTTATTGCTTTACTTGAGATAGAAAACAATCATATAACAACAAAAGTTGTTGGGTTTTGTTTCAGATTTTTTGTTTTATTTTTTACTGTTTTGTTCTGAGCACAGTGGGGTAGCCCCTTCTCATAGGAAATATGAAAAAGGATGAAAAAAAATTGTACTCTGCTTTGAAGGGAAAGAAGGGAAAAGGCTTCAGTGCACTGCAGATAGACTGAGGCTCAAAACTGACTGTTTATTCAGCCTTCAGACTGCATTCTCATCCATGCTGCTGTTTACGTGTAAGGATGTGTATTCCTGTACAGTCATATGCTACTGTTGCTGAGTCTCATTTCACTTTCTGCTCCTGCTTTTTATTCATCCCATATAAGAATTTGTGTTACAAATCAATCGCATAGATATATCTACAGACTAAGCTGCTTTCCACCACAAAATGAATATAAGCCATCCAGCAGGAATGGAAAGCACAGTGAACAGAAGTTCACTGAAGTTAGCCACCTAAATTTCCCTGTCCACAAACTCCTGGTTCTGCACTTCACATGTCACAAGCAGGTGGGGGATGGGTGTAGGAGGAAGCTGTACAATCACAGCACTCCAGCGTGGTGGCCACAGCCCCGTCTTAAGAATTTTTGTTGTGCTTTTTGCAACCAGTCTAAAATTATTATCTCTGTCAAACTTGGTCTTTGAGATTTTCAACATATCCTCAAGGTGGGCAAGGCTTATTTTTCTGAATATTACTCATTTTGCTAGCATTACAGGCATCAATACCTATTTCTCAGTATTTGAAGGGAGATTTAATTCATTTATCAATTCCACTATTGAATTCTTCGAAAGAGGACAGATCTTTGTGTTCAGAAGGCTAGAAATATCTTCCCAAGTATTGCTCCATTACTTTTGTAATTTGTGGCAAGAAAAGATTAGCAAAAAAGAATAGATTAATTGCTGGTTGGCAGCTTCGCCAACATTTACAAAGGTTAGCTAAACTAGCTTTACCTATGTAGCCTCATGTCCAGTAAAATTGGTTTAAAATTTTGTGCAGTTAAACAATTGTAAACATAATGAGTTGGATCTATTCCTGGTGTTCTTCCTTATTACTTCAATTTACTAGTTTAATTTGAAAAAAAAAAAAAACAAAAAAAAAAAAAAAAGTGAAGGCTGCAGATGCTTCTGTAAAATTTGCAGCTTTTAAAATCTGGAAGATGCCAGTGACAGAGTCCTACAGTAAAGCTCCCAGACAAAGGCATCTATACAGAATTACCAGGAGGAGAGTAAGGTAGCACAAGACAAATCACAATCAAAGAGAACCCAGAACATCCCTGGGCTGTCAATTAAATGCAGGGTTTGCTAATCTCAGTTCTGGTATGAACTCATTGCCTTACCCTGAGAATCTCTCTTTTTCCCTTCCCTAACTATAAAATTATAAACTGTCAGGATTAGTTATTGTCTACAGAGGGCCAGTAGCTAGCTGTTTACACATTTTACTGTTGAGAAAAAGGAATTAAATTATATTTGTGAAGGATGAAAAACATTAAGCATTACAAACATTCCATTGTTTTGTACTTCTTATGTAATATTTCACCTGCTAAGATAGTGACCTGACAGCCTTAACCATTCACCGGTTTGATATCCCTTTGTGACAACTGTGCTGTTGACACAGAATCATCATTTCCCCCTTCACAATAATATTTTCATGCCTCATGTCATTCCCACCTGTGACTTTTTAGTAATTAATGATGTTACAATGCAAATTGTAATCAAGCCGCATATGTATTTTGTTCATTTGTTTCCTTATGGGAAACATTTTAATTTCCCCTGGCCTTTATGCAGCAGCTGCATGTCCTTTTGATTATTTCTTCTGTTGAAAAGTGGTCAAAGTGTTGTTCAGGCCAAAAATCAGTCCAGCTGTAAGCACATGAAATTCTTTTGGCCCAAAATGTCCTAATCCATATACCATTTAACTTATTAAAAGCCCGGCAAGAGATAGGATCCATGAGATCTCCAGTAATAGCAAGAAAGACAAGAGAGAAATGAGAATTTTAAGGCTACCAGAGCAGACTGCTGTTAGCGGGTGTTTTGCAGATTACAGCAACTCTAATACACAGAAAACAAACCTTCCTGCTATGCAATGTTATCTGTTAAGAACTTGCCTATAAATATCATCCCCTTTTTGTCTATGTCTATGAACTAGATCATAGCATTCAAAGTAGAATTTTCACATTAACATACAAACAAATGTATTTTGAAAGGAATTTCAATACATATATAGCAACTTGTCTATTATTTTAAACCTCTGGTTTGCTGCAGGCAAACACAAAAACAGCCATGCAGCTGAAGTATAGGTCTGGGAATGGGGTGGTATACCAAAATCTGTAATGGGCTTCCCATTTATTTTACCTCAGTCCTATGAATCTTTCTAGGACTCATTTTAATCTTCTGTAAAACGGAAACAACAACTAGTACACACATGGCAGGGACTCTGGGAGGTCTATTTCTTCAAAGCTCTTTGGCAGTCTCTGATACAAAACAGTAAAACACTCTAACTATTGCTTTTACACATACCTTCTCTTACACTTCAGAGATCTGAAGATGTATCTTCATTACAGCTTAATGGCCTGTAACTTCCGCCCCCCCTCCCCGTAGCTGGGAGCAGTTTTTTAAATTGAGTTCAAAACACTGAGAAAAAAACATCCTCCTTGGCCTTCCTGAGCTGTCCACACTGCCTTTATCTGCTTTCTCACCTTCACACCATTTCCATATGTGAGGTTTCAGCTGAAGGGAAAAAATACACCTGAAGTGTTCTGCAAACTAGTGACCTATCATGGACTCTCATCCGTTCTGTAGACATTTTGCATCTGGAAGATGATAATGAAATGAAATCTCTATAGCTGGGAAACCTCAGATATTAAATTTAACTGAATAGAGAGAGAGGACTTCTGCAATTCATTCAAGTGAGATTTTGTTAATGAAAAACCAAATATCTTGAAATATTGGTAACATAGCATTTGATCCTATAGTTTTCTCCCAGAATAAAATTTTACTGTCTTCAGATCTTAACTCTTTTATTCAGTTCCAATTGTCAAGCTCAGTTCTCCACTTAACTATGGTAGGACACTGTGATCACTCCTGGGCACTGAAATAGAAGTACTGTAGTTTCCTATCTGTAAGATCTTCTCCCAACACTTAACACCCAATTTGCCTTGCACAGCTACCTTAAAGGCTCCTCCCAATGAAGGCATCAAGATTCAGACCTATTCAGTGTTCACAGCCATCTAAGAGAGGAGGCTCAACTGAGGAGGTCCTTGTCCCAACCTGCTGAAGACAGTATGGGAGCTTGGCCAGATTAGAAATTGAACAGGCACATCCAAGGATATGCTGCTTTTTTAACTCATAAACACTTTGTTGCTCCTGCAGCTTAGATTTACTGTAGTCACTAGCAGTCTTTGATTCCTTCACCTTTCCAGAAATGTGTGCCATTTCCCCCATACCCTTTGTTTTAAGGACTTGATGCAGTTCTCCTTCCTGTACACTAAGGATCTGTAATTCTTTTCTTCTAATGAGTAGTGTCTTCTTTATACTTCCGTATTCACACTTCTGTACACAGATTCCCTGTTCTCCTCCCGTGTCCTCTTTCAGTTCCTCTATCTTCCCCAATTCCAGTGTCTGTGTGGGTCTCTTCCTTACTCTGCTTCCAGTACATCAGAGACAATTGTGTTTTCTACATTCTGTATGGGGTTCATATGCCTTTGATTTCTACCTGTGTTTCCATTTCTCATTATCCTTTTCCTGTCTATGAGGACAGTAGTTTTGAAATTTGGTTGGGACTGACCTTTCTTTTGTGTAAGAAGGTACTTCCCCATAGACTTGCTTCATAATCTGGAGAGAACTTCAAATTTGATAGTAGTGGGTGGCTCTACACTGCAAATGCCAGGCGGATGGTGTACGCCTTATCCTTTTTTCCAGTTGTTTGTCATTGAAATCAATTGAATTCTGCTCCAACCTACTACAGACAGCTCGTTCCTGAGCTTTTGCTGTCAGTGGGGGAATAAAACTCTCAACGAGTGTAAAAAAGAAAAACAGCATCAAACTGAGGGCAGGTCCTCACAGTTTCAGCCAGCTCTCCCGCCTTTGTAAGTGCATGACTAGTCATGCTGCTCTACAAGAAGGCAATGGTTTGAAGCATCAAGCAGTTTGATAAGTTGAGCTTGTGAAGAACTCGGTGTGTGGCTAAGTTCTCCGTAGCGATATTAATGAAGAATGACGTCACTTTGAAAATATACTGTGTGCATTTCTTCACTGCTTCTCTACTGTCTCTGCTGATTTCTACTGTGTTCAGCATTCTTGGAAATGTCTGCCCTGCTGGGAGACCTAGAGGATCTAAACTTTAGTTTAGTAGCTTTAAACTCCAAAACATGCGCTCAAACAGGCACACACAAACATACAGACACAAGGTTTCACATTATAAAAGAGGTTTTATTCATTTTCCAGCAAAGCTCTGTCATCATAAATGATCACTGGCTCTTAAGAGCACCACTTACTTTGTGTATGGATACAGAGAAAAAGTCTTTTGGACAGCAAGATCAATTAACTTAATACAATGAAATTTTTTGGAGTTGTAGCCTCTTTTTTAACTGAAAACAGGACTTTAAGAAAAGCATTTAATTTCTGTGTCATCATTTCTCCCAGCTGTACAATGGGATAATAACGTTGCTTTATCTCACTGGGATTCTGTGAAGGAAATTCATTATTCTTGTGAGAGCCGCTACTACCAGAGATAAGGGTTGTGGAAAAGCCTCTCAAAAAACTAGTTGTATTTGGACTTATCATTGGTCACATGATGAAAGTTAAATACACTCATAAGTGCTTGCTGGCTTTGGACCTGTGTCAAGAAAGGTGTAATTAATGCAAAAATCCAAAGTCTGAAATCTTAAAATGAAAAGGTGATGTTCCAATTCAAGAAATCAGTAACTTTGAGGTTAAAAAACATTGCCTACATTTTCAGACTCTGCCTCTCTCCGTGCATCACAGCAGCATTTGGTGGCACAAAGGGAGAAAGCACATTCAGAAAACTCAGTCTACGGCACTTCCATGGTGCTGCGCAGACTTATTAGCTTATTGTGAGAAATTTTGTTAGCACTGGAGTGAGGAATTCTGTTCAGCGCTCTACTGCTGGGTTTTGATACATACTGGCAAGGATATGTCCTGCCCCAGGCTGCTTCAGAGATACAGAGCCCTTCACTTGATGTTGCAGTTAAAGGCTCAGTCTGACCCTCTGGGAAGTATACAGTTACTACTTTTTTTTTTTTTTCCCTTTTACATAAGTAGGGACAGTATCAATGTTCTCCAGCAATCTTCATCACACAGCTTTTCACAGGAAGAAGAACAAAAGGTAGAACAAAAAGTACAGGTTGTCAAAGATGCTGTCACTTGGAACATATTTCTCCTGAGCTGTATCTGAAAGGGGAGATAAAAGAAAAGATACTAAAATATTTTATGTGTGTTTGAGATGAGCTCAACGCGATTCCTGTTGTTTCTCTGCTAAAACACATCACTGACTAAAGCAACATAAACTCAAAATGCTGTCTTTGAAAATAGTTAGACAAACATTACTTAGAGGTTTGGTTGTTTGGTTGCTTTTTAACTTTGCTTTAGCCTGTCAAACTCAAGAACTGTCTCTCTGCCTGCCATTTGCAGCCTCTGTCTCTGTCCCCTTGCCATTTACAAGGGGTTAGACAGCTGCTGCAAGTCCTCTTCTCCTTTAGTTCTTCTGCTATAAAAAGCAAGGTGTAGAGCAATGAATGCCCACAAATGCTGCTGTAAAACAGCACAGTAATGCATGAGGACTGCATGGCTTACAGAAAAAAATTAGCCAGTCATCTTACAAAGTCATTACTATGTGTCTGTGCATCCGATGAGCAAGTCACACTGCAATCCCTGCTGCTCACCCCTGATTTCACCTGGGCTGTATATAAGTTGTGTTTTATGTGGACATTATGTCTCCTCCTTGACTAGCAGCAGGTGGGGGGCATTAGTGTGGTCTGCGTGCTGAACTTTGACGTTGTGACAGTCACAGTGCCTGCAAGGAGTGTGGTAACCACCGCAAGAGGCACTGCTGGTTACAAGCTGTTGCATCTGTGTTTTATGTCTGCAGTCTAATTTGTGTCCTACTCCACACCAAGCCTGCCATTACTGCTACACAGTTAAGGACAGTCTTTTGCAAACAGTAAGGGGCAAATTCACTTCCAAACATTGATTCCTTTTTTAATCACACGGAGCAAGAGAGCAGAGATCCTCCAGGAGTTTGTACTCATGCTCCACAGGCACGACACTATGCAGATAACAAGCATCCTATTATTCCCCTCCCTAACTGGAAACGTCTGGTCTGAGCTAGTTGTCTGGCATCCACCTGTAGTCAGCAAAGAAAGAAAAACACTTAAGAGACTGATTGATCCAGTGCTAAAGCAGGTGTCTCAGAAAAGCAGCATGAACTGCCCTCTGGAACTTATCTCCTCCTGTTAATTATAAGGGTAGCCTGGAAAACTGGTTTAGACTAGATACTGGACTTCCAGGCAGCTTAAGTTAGATGAGCTGACTTCCAGCCCTGGTTGAAAGGAGGCTACGTCAGAATCCTCGCCTCTCTGCCTATAGCAGGCTTTTTGCTGTGCAGAAACTTCAGGCAAAGCCCTGGCTTAATGTAAGTCCATGGCAACACTCTAACTGGACTAGGATTTGCTCCTTCATACCTGCTTCTGATTCCTGCACTTTCGTAGCCTCACAAAACTACTGAAAGGGAATCGCTGTGGTAACTGTTGTCCAAATATTTCATGGTATAAGAAAAGAAATCACTCATTTTGGAGAGGGAAAAAAGCTTTTAGCAGCCTTGCCTTTATTATGCAAGACGTTATCTGGTTTACCATAAAATAACACCTTGATTTTTAAGTGGCTCTTTTTTCACCAGATGCCGTAAAGAATGGAGTGAGTATTCACCAAAAACCCAGACACTATTTGTAACACTGAAACAGGCTGTGGCAGGAATGGGGTGGCACTGGATGAATTCCCAAATACCAAGTTCCACCCCAGTTACTCCATGGCTTACTAGAAAAAGCTGTTGTGTAGAATCAACACGGAAATTGGGAAATGGTGAGGAAAGCCAAGAACTAACCTCAGACAAGACACCTCTCAACAAACACCTGGGGGGTTACAAATGCAGGAAGGGGAGACGACAAAAGATTTGTGTCATAAAACACAACTCCCTCTGCAGAAGGGGGTAGGGTTTTCACAGGCAGGTAAGGGAGACAGACAGACAGAAGTTATAGCTCTAACCACAGCCATTAGGGCTGACAGCGAGCAGGAAACCTATTTAGGAGCTCTGTCAGCCTTTGGCAGTAATCCAGGTAAGGTAGACATGCAAATGGGCCTTTGCCGTTTTAAAATCCTCTTTCCTTTATGTTACCTTGTGTCTTCCCTGACTTAGCCGCTCCCGGGGACTGGGTTAGCCACCAGTCCTTACCCCAGCTGTGGCCCTGCTGCCCACCACGTACCTTTGCAGCAGCATGGAATACACACCTCCAGAGGAGCCTCCAGGGGAGCCTCCTCACCGGCCACACTGCACCATACTCACCTAGATGTTGGTCGCTTCAGGGCATGAGCAGAGTTTGCGTTGACCCTCAATACACTGTGCATGTCGTGCCTTGGAGTAGAAGGGATGAGACATTCAGCTAACTACAAAGAAATGTTTCTGTAAATATATATGGGACTATATAAATACATAAAATATACATATTGCATAAATATGTTCCTGTGTAGCGGGGAGTAACAAAAAAGGGATAATTTTACCCACAATTTTATGAAAAGCATGTAACAATATTTCTTTCTGGCTCATTTCATACTTTGCCCACCAATTTCAACCTGCCTCTATCTCCCCCCCTTCACAGTAACTGAGCAAGATTCAAACATTAATGAGTCAAATGCTCAAAACAGCCTTGCAAATGGTGAAGTAATATCAGCTCCATCTTGTCGTGGCAGAGATGAAGTTACACGAGTTGCCTGTAGTTACCGAGACAACCTGGAGGATATCTGTGGTTCAGACCTCAGTCTGTCATTTGCCCATGTCTGGATGGCCAAAGTACCCTCTCTGTAGAAAAGCTGCTACTCTGCTACTCAGCGTACATAACTGGGGCTTGGCTGAGTTTTGAGCACAAACCAGTCAGAGGCATGCTTTACTCCAAACAGAGGGAAGTTATTCTTTCCTGTTAATGAATCTACACTGCTAACCTCATGCATTCAAAAATCACAAATTATCTCTACTACAGTTTCCAACGAACAATACTGGCCAAAAACCACCTGATTTTTTTTGCCTCATGAATACTTGGTTCTTTTATTTAACTCTGAATTTCTGAGCCCATAGGGTGCACTCAGGTCAAGTTATCAAGGGTTTCTGAGGTACCACGAGAACTATAAACCTGTGCTTTTAAAAATGAAGTATGAGATATGCCCCCAGAATCTGGGACTTCAAGAAAAAAAAACCAACAAATGTCATGAGACTCCATTAAAAGCAGGAACTGACAACACTGTGACCCAGAAGTGACATGAACAGTCAGCACTATTTCTAGGTACAGTGAGACTCACATTGTTAACTTTTGAAATGACTTCTAGAACAATATCAGACCAAATTATTTGCTGACATAAGTAATTTCACCTGAATAAGGTGAAAATTCACCTGGATAAGGAATTTCACCAGACTCATCTATGAAAAGCTTTGGCCCTGGTTCTTTTTTCTCTGTCCATTTCACTGGAGCACAGGCAATTTTCGTATCAGCAGGGCATCTTTTCAGAAAAAAAAAGGAGCCAACAGATTTTGGAAACAAAATTATTACTTGCAACTGTGACAGATAACATGGTGACGCTTACAAGAATTTTTCCTATTAAGCTTTAGCAAGTGCTAGTGCCACAATAAATAACTTTTCATATATGAAGGCTTCAGAAGGAGCAAATAAGGAATAATACAAGCAATTCTAGAAGAAGTTTAAAAAGGATTATAAACCAATAATGTAATAGAAAAAAAAGTAGCCAAACTATATGGAATTACTTACAAGGGTATCGTCATTCCCAATCTATAATTTATATGCACATTTATTTTACATTTCTGTAAGAATAATTAGATGTACTTGGATTCCAAATGAAAAATACCAGATTATACATAAGGCAGCACAGAAGCATCTGAGGTTAAATAACACTCCCAGTGAGATGCCTATGAATCTTTTTGATACCCAATAGTCAACAAGGAATTTTCCTCCCAATTTCCTATTCTACTGAGGCTTCAGCTCCTCTTCCCCTAAGAAATTTAACTTTGCATGGACAGGAACAAAGAATTTGGAAGGTGGAAAAAAATGTAAAGTCAACCTAAGTGTTTTCTGTACAGATTAAATGTGCATGCAGTTGAGTTTACAGAAGGATTTTGTAACATAAGGACCTACAGAGATCAAAAGTAATAATAAGGAGTCCCTCAGAGTCTGTGGTGGCATGAAAGGATCATTCATTTGGGAGAAAAATTTACATTCTGTTTGTTGACATCTTGTAGATTGAGCTATGCCAGAGGGATATAAATCAATGAAGATTCTGCTGTAGTATTCTAGTCCATTATTAATAGTCCAGTATATTTTTATAAGAATAAGTTTAAAAAGTGAAAAACATTTATTTTTAAAAATTCTTTGAGACAAGTTCCATTCCCTACTGTGCACATACATGTAGTTTATATAATCTGAATGTTCTCCATTTTCAGGTGGTCCTACTCAGGCGTAGATATGTAAATAAACATGATAAAATTTTCACTAATGAATATGAAGAAATCCTTTCAGGATGGCAATTCTATAACCAGAATCTGTAACTACAGCTAGAGTTTCCCTATATAAGAACACAGATTCCCTGTCCCTGGGTATCTCCCTGGCAGTCCTTTAATCTCCCTTCTAAGCAGACATCATTTTAATCTAAATATTGCATTCCAAGGCTGAGACAGAAAGACAAGGATAAACCATGTGGTATTATGGTCCAGGAAAATATTCACTATCCCAACAAGCTATAGTTCTACAGTGAAGATACAAGTTGGGATTGAAAGACATAAAAGGAAAGCATACTGAAAACATGCAAAAGAAAAAAGTATAAAACATTTCTGGGCTAACATGCTATGTTGACATATTTCTGGGGGATTTCCACTGATATATGTACAGACAAAATATCTGAATCTTTTTGAAGTTAACTTTAGGATTCACAAAGCAACTACCAAAGTCAGCAGATAAGATGTCCTCAGTCTACAGTAATGTTTACAGATTAAAAGGGAAAGAGGAAAAGAAAGGGGAAAGGGGAAAGGAAAGGGGAAAGGAAAGGGGAAAGGAAAGGGGAAAGGAAAGGGGAAAGGAAAGGGGAAAGGAAAGGGGAAAGGAAAGGGGAAAGGAAAGGGGAAAGGAAAGGGGAAAGGAAAGGGGAAAGGAAAGGGGAAAGGAAAGGGGAAAGGAAAGGGGAAAGGAAAGGGGAAAGGAAAGGGGAAAGGAAAGGGGAAAGGAAAGGGGAAAGGAAAGGGGAAAGGAAAGGGGAAAGGAAAGGGGAAAGGAAAGGGGAAAGGAAAGGGGAAAGGAAAGGGGAAAGGAAAGGGGAAAGGAAAGGGGAAAGGAAAGGGGAAAGGAAAGGGGAAAGGAAAGGGGAAAGGAAACAAAAGGAAAGGAAATGAAAAAGGGAAGGAAAAGAAAGAAGAGAAGAGAAACCTGAAAATGGTGACTGCTGGGTGCTTGTATCCAACAGAGTAAAGAATGAGTTCACATAATAAAACAATGTAAAGGTTTTCAGTTCTGGAAAGGCACACTTGGAGGATTTAAATAAACAAGAGTTCAGTCCTAAAAGCAAAACTTCAATGGAAACCAAGGAGTATCTGGCATGTAGAATGCTTACAAAAACAAGAAGCTACCAGGAAAAAATGGAATAAAGCACTAAAATCCACTACATTTTTCAATTTCATTGTGATTAAGATCTTCTAGACTTACCCCCCTCCCCAAAAAAAAAAAAAAAAAAAAAAAAAAAAAAAAAAAGGAATAAACAGTCAGATGGACCATACAATTACAGAAGGTTAAAAAGATATGTTATATAAGATATGGGAAAGCAAACCAACAAAAATGTCATCATTTAGTCAGACAATTGTGTAAAACAAACAAACCAGAGAATTATTAAAGTAGCACAATTGATCAGACAAAGAAAAAAAGCCCTTTACAAATACATTGGATGAGGTGGAAGATATACCGCAGAAAAAGAGGCCCACAAATACAGAAGGCCAAAAAATAAAAGTGTAGAAATGTCCAAGAAGATATTTCTTTAGAAATTAAAATGAAAAGCTATGTTGATTATTAAAATGGATGCAGAGCTTTCTCAAGCATACTTTACGCGCTATTGCATTATATGAAAGAGAGGTGGAGGTGTAGCAGGTCTCAGACAATACCAGGAAGGTTTCAGACAGGTCAGTGGGGAAAAATAGGGTGATTTTGTACTCATATGCAGAAATACAGGAGTAGACATGTGGAACACAAAACACTATATTGCCTGCATCATCGCTTGTTATTAAAAAAAGCATGGCTCTATTAAAGTCAATGGAGCTGCAGCAGTTTAAAACAACAGCTTTTTCTCGCTGTGCAGCTGTATGGTTGAAGGGTTCCCTTATGTTGAAAGAAAACACATTTCTCCCTCATAGTTCATTGAAGAAATATTTCCAGCATAACCTTTCTTTATAAAAAGACCACTGTGGAAAGTGGACAAACTTAGTGGTAACTGATGAAAAGAAGTTCTCCCTCAGAGGAATACCTTGACAATGCATATGAATGCATGTTCTCTTCCTCTCTTTTATTTTTGAGACGTCTTTTTTTTATGGTTTTTATGATGAGACATAATCGTATCACAGGTAGGCCACATCCCCAAGCCCTGGGCAGTAGCTTAGCTTACTCCAGAAGACTCAATGAAGCATGAATTGTGCCAGATAAATCAAGCAAGGCTCCATTATAAAAAGATAGGGAACAACACCTCTGGTGAATATTTCTTCCTTGGACCTTGCTTAGCAGATACAAACTGGGAATCCTACTGGGCAAATAAGAGAAAAAATTCCCATGAAAGTGGCATACAACTTCCACAAAAATAACTCACTGAGTAAAAGTATTCCAAAATCGAATCTAATAACACTGTACAGAAAAATCTATTCTACCAGTCTGGAATTCAAAGTATCATAAAGCTAGGGAACTGTGCAAGCAACATTAAACAAGACAAACAAAATGTAATCCAAAGCACTTGTAACAAAAGCATAGAATAAGGAATGGGAGAATAAAAGTGTGAAGGCAGCCTAATGCTTCCACAATTAATAGATCTACTTAAAAAAAAAAAATCAATTCAGTGCAAAGTTAGAAAGATGTCAGGAAGGAGCAATTATTCATGGCTAATTACTTTTTAGAGGATGATGACAATGGGTTAGTTTTCTCTGATATTGATGAAGAAAAACCTCTGGGGAAATCATTTGCAAAGGTTACCAAGGATATGAATTATTCTCTGGTATGTATGAACTACAAGAATATGAAAGAATGAGTAAAATACTAGTGTAGTGAAGGTCATCAAGACAACTCAGCTAATAGCATAAATTACCACTTTAGAGATTCAAACATGCCATCAATATGTCTAATAATGAATGATCTCCTGGAAGGGATGATTTCTTATGAACTGTTCAGATACTCACCAGAAAGAAGACTTTAAAATAATTTGCTTCAAGAGAATATAGCAAAAGACAAAATTACAGAATTCAGCCTGTAGTTGTCCCTGTGAGTGAACTGGGGGGGTGGGGGAAAGCCTTTATACAGGACTGTACTTAGGTCCATTCTCTTCCTGTAGCACATCCTCTTGTCTTCCATTCACTTCCCCATCCCTCTCCAGAACAGCTACCACAGACTTCTCCATTTTATCTTCTCTCCTTTGTGCTCTCTGTTATCCATACTTGTGGCTTCATTATCAGTTTCCTCTTCAATATATCCATTCACAACCATCATGCCTATACTAGTCTCTAAGATAGCTAGCAACAGCTTTGTCTCCTGGAAAATTAGCCTGCCTCACAACCCCCCAATCCCAGTGGGCTCTCCATCCTAATTTGCTCACAGCCTTTATTAGTTGTTCACATTCCTGCTCCAAATGCCCTATAACATTTGAAAATCTGATTATAGAGTCTATAGCACTGATTATAAATTCTCCTTCTCATACCTCTCTCCTGCCTTCAAGCTGCCACATCGCCACCTCTGCCATTTAGCCTGTCCATTACACTGCTCTGTATCCATTTCTGTGCAGCAGTCCCTTCGTGTTTTCATTTGTTCCTATCCTGACTTCAGTAAGTTGGATAGCCACACATACTGCTGTCACATTTATATGCAACCTTCGTACATAGCTGAGGGGCTAGATATTAGCTATATTAGTTACCAGTTCCTCTATAACTGCTAGTCTGATTATGCAATTAGGCAGCAGCTCCTAGACTCTAGGTAATGAACATACATGAAGCCTGCATACATTACGAGGTGTTACTAAATTGTCGGTTTTCTATTAGAAGACAAAAGACAGTTGAGGTTTTTCAGCTCCAGCATGGGTTTATTTAAAAAACACCAAGCTTCTTATCAACTGCGTAGACTTCTGTTATAAGACAGTATGTAAAAACACTCCCCCTGTATTTATGAAAATGAGTGAGCATGTGATACTGTTCCAAATGATGGGATTAATATTCAAATTGTAAGGTACGAAGATAAACAAAAGGCCTAGCCTGCCATTTTCATGCATTTTGATCTTCGGTGCTTTTTATCTTGCAATAAGCGGCTCGCCTCCAGACCTGACTTGAATATGTCATCTATCCTCTCCAAAACTTCTTAGCTACAAGAAAGGCCTTACTCCTCCCATGGTAACAGAAAAGGAAGAAGAGCTTGTGAGGAAGAAACGGGCCAGCAGCCAAGCCAGGACAAGGAGCCTGAAGCCACCTTTGAAAGCCAGGGCTGAGGAGAAGTCTGAGGGCAAGGAGCCTGCAGCTGCCCGGCAGCAGCGCGGGGAGAGGAAAGTGTTTCACGGACAACTCACCTACCTTGGCAGCTAATAAAATCAGTAGAGTTAAACTGGCATAAAAGTAGCATGGGGAGAACCAGACCTTTGCAGCAGAAATAACATTGTGCTCAACCTGATGGAAACGGACACATTTCTTGTCATCTAAAATCACGGCCTCCTTAGGGCTAGGCTGGGTACAAAGGGCAGGAAACTTTTAATGTAAATATTTCCTCTACAAACAATCAGAATCAAGCATCAATGAGTGAAGAGGTTGATATTCAAGCATTTCAAAGGTGAAACCTACTTTGCCAGTAACAGGGGCCTGAGACTGCACTCTTGTGCCTCTTGAATCTGGTCTGATCACTGATTCCTGGGGCAAATAATGCTGGAATGATGTAAAGAGAAGCCAAACCTGCAAAGCAGTCACCATCTGAACGTTTCTGAAGACATCTAGCATATAATATTGTAAACACAAAAAGAACTAGTAGGAAAAGCAATAATAAATCAGGCAGTAAGTACAGAAGTGATCCTTCTTTATGCAATTACAGATTTTAAATAGTCCCATTTGTATCGTTTGGGGTGGGTTTTTTTTCATTTCCTCTGAGCCATTGAGCTGTTAGTCTCTGAGAATATTTGATTGGCAGTCATTTAAAAGGAAGGAAGGAAAGAAGGAAGAGGAAAGAAGGAAGGGGAGAGAAAGAAAGGGAGAGACAGAGAGAAAGAAGGAAGAAAGAAAATCCTCCTCATGTGTATACATGCATGTGTTTGCAGAGCCGTTTGGACTTCATTAGGTACGTTCGTTAGGTTCATTAGGTGAAAGTATCATGCTCCTGAAAAGGAAAAGAACAGATTTTAGCATATCTAGACCATCTATTAAAATGGTATCAAAAGTTATAAATTCCAAAGCATAATGTTTGACAGTAAGCTGTCATAGAAGCAATAGATTCATTATAAAAATGCTAGAAGTGCATACATCTCATTGACTGTTTATCATTAACTGCATGGAATGCTGATAGGAAATGTCTAGCTATAATTTATATTTCTGATGACTCTCAAATCTATTACTCACCTTTCTCCAGTTTTATAGCTCCTCTGGACAGAATAGAAATTGAACAAGCAGAGTAGGTTCTGGAGGGGAATTTTCTGTTGTTGCTGTTCTCTATTATCTCATCCCTCCAGCCTGAGCTGTCCCTCACATGTGACCAGACCTGCACTGCCTAAGTGTTTCTCAGAAAATAAGGTTTAAAAATAAAAAATAAAAGGCGGAGGGAGACATATAACTACTTCTCCATTTCAAGTCTTGCAGCTATTTGATTCTAACATTACACATTGTGGTTAAAATCTTAAAGGTTGTGGCACTGGGAAAATCTCTGTTAAGGGTAACAGGAGATTTAAGAGTATAAAGACCTGCAGATGAGTCTATGGGAAAATAAAGAAAACAAATTTGTGAAATATTCAGTAAACCAAACATTCATTTGTGCCAAGGTATGGGTTTGAGAAATCTGATCATGTAAAATCTTTATGTCTGCAGAAACACCATAACAGAATTAAGGCTAAAACTTGCATATGAATCCATTCCAATTAACAATTAGATTTTAAAATTCAGATAATTGCGCACATAACATTTTTTATTATTGTTGTTGTTATCATTATTATCATTATTATTACCGTCTGGTAAACATTAGATTGATTACCTACCTGGTAACTGCAAAAGACTTCAGTGAAGTCACAAAAGGAAGGGTTTGCTCTGTACCCTTTAAAACTACTACACAGGCTTGTACAAATGAGCTTTAGAAAGCTGCTAGAGCAATGGAGCTTGTTAGCCCTCCTCCATGCAGCAGCATCCAATCCCAGGCTCTGGAAGCACAGGCTTGCTATGCAATTTCTCATGGCAGACTATTTCGTTTTTATTGACTACACCTATTGCATTTCATCCTTTTACAGCACTTCCACAAACGTTAAAAAGAGGACAGGCAGTAATAGCAGAGTTTAGAGGAATATTTTTCATGTGAATATTGAGTTCTGATGTCACACAACTTAGCAAGAGAAATCTACACTCTGTTTTTCCCAGACGATAAGAGGAAACAATTCTCAGAATTGTTTCAGACCTCAATGTAATCTAGTCTGACAATTAACCCCTGAAAGAAAACCCAGAATGTTCATTACATGATCAATGTTCAGTAATGCATTTTTATACAAGAAGAGGTTTGTAACAGTTCGTGTAAAAACAATATAAGACAAAATTTTAGCAAGTATCTATTGTAAAGCATGTCCTTGATGTGCGAAAGACTGGTTTAGTACAGTTCCGCTTCTGTGCAAGATTCAAGCTGCATCTTGAATATTTTGTTTAAGAAATTACAATTTACATAGATATCTCCTGGCAGATATAATCCAGAGTACTGGAAAAAGCTTGGAGAAAGTTAGGTGAGTCTAGAACTGAAGTTCACACATACACACTCATTTCTACAAGAAAATATCTATGCATAAGGTTGTCTCTTTTCCCTGTAATAATATGATGTTATCAAATCTAACAACAGATCTGCTATAACCAAGGAAATTTTTGTATGAAGTCTCTAAGATCAGTCACTTTCTTATATCTAATACTGTCATCAAAAGAAATTTTTTTGTAAAACAGCATGTTATTCTGAAAATCTTCTATCTTTCCATAAGTAGAATGATAAGGGAAACTTTCACTTATGCCAATAGCTTTTCTGTGATCTGATGGATGGGAAGGAGGGATCAAGTGGATAAGCAAGACATGTTATACAACTGAAATGCCCAAATAACGAAGACACAAATGTTAAATTACACTATAACTGCCTGAATCAGAGCTATCTTCTTTACAGTGTAAGAAAGGTTTAAGTGAATGTCAAATGTGAAAATAACTAGGCAGGAAAATTATTATTCACAAATTGTGTGATGGCAGATTAAATCACATACCATAGTTAAGAAGAAAATCATCCTCACTAGATTGTGTCCAGGTTACCACCACTAACATTAAAGGTCTGAAAGCTGTGTTACATCTGGAGCTGAGACGTATAAAGGTGATAAGGGTATTTTCCTGTCTCCTGAAACTTATGGATATTTGAAAAACAAGCCTTATTATTTGTACTTCCAGAACACAGTGATTATATAATTTCTGCTGTTGTTTGCATCACACCCTATGTGAAGCCCAATAAAGCCCATGGGACCTCAGTCAAAGGCTCACACACAAAGAAAGATTGTCCACAGACTTGTGGCAAGACTTTATGCAGCGTGAAATACAACTGCCTGATATGCACAAAACTGAAAAGGGAAAAAACCTACTTTTGTGGAAAAATTTGAAAGAAGACACTGGCCATGCAAAGAAAGAGTGCTTCAGATTAGAAAAGGACATAAAATAAATTGGAGTGAGGAAGTGTGTAAAGGGAAAAGGTGCAGAGGAAACCGATGAAAGGACACAGCCAGATGCATAAGGAGCAGGCAATACCTGATAGGAAAAATTAATTATGTTGTGTCGTTAGGCTGGACTGAAATAGGTGGAAGCAAGAATCTGCAAAAGAGGATGAAAATACTGGACTGTTCATCATGACCAGGGGCTTTGCTGCAGCCTGGAGCAGCAGCTACAGAGCTTCAGGAACAGAAAGAGATTGCAATGCTTCAACTTGGCAGGGCTGGTGCTCCAAGAACTGCTCTAGCTGTGGGTAGGACTGGGCAGAAGTTTTTTAGTGAGGCACTTTTACCCTTCTGGCTATTGTATCACCCTGTCAAAACCGTCTCCTAACCTCCAAAGGGAGTCCTGGTCAGGTGAGGCCCTACCAGAAGCACTAAACTCCTGTTCAGCACCCTAACTTGGTCCAATGGCTCAGGTTTACTTCTGCTTCTCTCTGCCTTGCATATATGTCTCATACCTATTTATTTCATACCACTATAAAGGATAAGGGATCATTCTTTTTCTTTCTCATAAAATATTTTGAAAAGTCCAGTTTTTGTTCTGATACAAAAAAGAGAATAGTTTTCAAAACCCTGACATTTTTCACAGAACAGTATGCAGGGAAGTTTTGTCGGCCTGGAGCCTCTGTGCTGCAGAGAAAAGTAGTGTTTATCAGTGTTGTTGGGAAAAAAGATGGCTTCAGGTGCAAGACAGAATTGGGTATGATTTCTAGAGGCCTGGCTTGGGTTTCATCTTGGGTTATTAGACATTTTCTGAGTTGTGTTTTTTTTTTTGTTTTTGTTTTTTTTTTGCTTATCATCAGAGCAGATCCTATTACAATGACACTTAGGAAAAGAAAAAAAAAAAATTGCCCAGGCCACTGCATTTTGCAGCACTAATCATTACAAATCACCGCCACCCCTATATCCAATAAACTACCCAGTCTGCCTCTGAACACCTGCCACAGAGCCCAGTGCAATGCCATTGTAAATTCACCTCCTCCACAAAGCATAGTTTTCTTCTCTAACCTGCAGGGAAATAGCAGAATTGCCAGACAATCAAAATACATGTTTTTGAAAAGGTCAAAGAATCCCAGCAAAATATTATATTTCGTGTAGTGTACAAACCATGAAAATGTTGATATTTCATTACTCAGAAAAAAAACTGTAACAAAAACAGGATCTGACAACACTTCATTTTTTCAGATTTGGGACAAAGAGTGTAGCAAAAATGGAAACAGGCAGTCAGCTAACATCATATGAATATTGTTTTTTGTTTTATAGTTATTCTGCCTTATGTAAAAATCTTTAAACAACCTGAACCTTTAGTTATCCAGCAGAACTTACTCTGTTCCGTGGCAGGGCTACCTCACAGAGGTAAAAATGTAATTTGCTGTCCAGATCCCATTCAAGCACAAATGAATCCAATTAACTAACATTTTTTTTCTTTTTTTTCTTCATATTGCTGTGGCACCAAAGCTACTCGGCTTGCTTATTTCCATATAGTTCTCACCATAGCAGTAATGCACTCTACAGAGCATCAAGCCTGTTAATCAGAAGAACATTTAGACGCTTCTCAGTTCTAACAGTTTTATTGCAGGTAAGTAAGCAGCTGAAACTGCATAAGTTCAGGAGCTGCAGTAACTCAAATAGCCAATATGAAGTGGGAGAAAATTGAATGCACAGTTCTCGGCAGCTTTGTTTCGCTGGGAGAGTGGAATTATTCTTCAAGTATTAACATGTGCCAGAAGAAAGCATTACTTAGGACTGACTATCGAATGTCTAATTGCAGGACTGAACTGAATAATTTGAAATGATAACTATCTAAAGCCAAATTGTAAAGTGAATAGTGGACAAAGAAATAAATAAAATTACACATACTATATGTCATTTCTCATTGAATCAGATTGCCAGTCATAACAAAAGCCAAAAGTAACAATCAACCTCATTACTTCACAAAAGAGTAAACGCCATTAACTATTTCTAACTCCTGTTACCAACGTATATTGTGAAAAAAAACATGGTAAATCTATTTTTTGATTAAGCTGTGCCTAACCTTAACCATATTCTTTTCTTATTCCTAAGGGTGGGTTTTTCATACTTTAATATATTGGTTGTGCATGTCATGCTTTGGTTTCTCACAATACTGGCTGCTTTCACTCAGAAAACAAGCTGTAAAGCACACCCCAAAGGAAGGGGTAAAGGCACTGAGAAAAAGGAGTGTCACTTGGGAAGGTGCTCTCAATTTGTTCTGGTAGATGAGACTGCATGTCTCCAGTGAGATCACCCCCAGGGACTTGGATGAGCTACAGATATTCAGCTGCTACTTGCAATATATAAATATGTCTCTCTATATAAATATATATGTGTGTGTGTATACACATAAGGAACCCAAATTCTGTCTCAGTGTGAGGGTCATTCTTCATTTGCATTAGGTTTGAAAATGCCCGGTTCCAATGCCACAAAAAATAAATAGACCTAGAGATACAGTTCTCACTTTGCAGCATGTGCAAATGAAATGCAAGTTTATTTAAGTCTTCCCAGCACAGCAGCAGGGTAACTTGTAAGAGGATAATTTTGCATTTTGCTGTCTGAGGGTTTTTTCTGTATAATTGTTAGTATGTATGGCAACTGACATTCCAGGCACTGCAAGTCTATTCCTTTCCACTGTTACAAGCAATGTCAGAGGAGGTTCATATGTACCTTTTCCTGTTCTCACTGCATTATTTATCAAATGAATATGAAATCAAAATGTTGATGCACAGAACAATATGTTAAACACTCTAATGTGCAATGCCAGCTTAACCTCATCAACTTTCTACCATGGGTCAAAGTTCAGTTTCCTACTGTTTTAACCAGTATTTACCAGTCTTTCTTGCCCTATTCTATTCTCTTTTTTTTTTAAGCTTTCTTTTTTTTTTTTCTTCCTACCCTTCATGTTCAGCCAAAAAAACTATCCGCATAAGCCCTTGGTTGTACATTTTATTTTATAGCTGATGACAACAATACCCAAGAGATTTCAGTACCTAGGCCCTTGCTCCCAACAAACCTAGAGGCAGGCTGAATCTATAATTTACTTCTAACCTTGTCTGAATACTGTGTTTTTAATGAAGTGCCTTCTCTAACTCCCTAATATTTATCTACCGGTTTCTTGACATCTCGTATCTGCTACTGACTTGGTTTCACATTCAGGTTACTTTTGAGCAGGTCAGCACCAATTACTTGTCAGGACCAGGACAGCAAGATTACAAGGACTTAATGGACACATTAACTGAACAAATGATATTCTCACTACACTAAGCATACCCTACAACTAGGCTTTTCAAAGTAGTCTAAGGCATTAGGTTCCCATATCATATAGGTTTAAAAACCTATCCCAACCTTGAAGCATGAGTTCAGCAACCTGGATTTCTCTAGTGGTTGTTGCACAATTTCTCTTTCTCATCTGACCCTGCTTTACTGATTCTTTGTACCATCAAACTGGAAATTCATGAGGATCAGGGCCTCACTGCTACAAGTCTTGGGGGAAAACAGAAAAAGAAATCACTGACCCAAAGACGACATTGCAGATGGCAGCTGCGTTCAAAGCCCCACAAGAGGGCAAGGAAAACATATGAGAGAGTTGGTCATCATTACAGTCGATGATTTCAGATGATTTGCCAAGCAATGCCATGTGTTCTGGGGGCTTCAAGGCAAATTAAGAGTAAGGAGGAGAAAAAAATGCCCAATATCTATTCCTCTGCAAAGTAAGTACTCATTCCCCGTTGTACCTGTTAGTGTTAGCCCGAAGTTACTTCTTCATAAAAGTTCCTGTGTACAGGCTTTCCCAAACTGCAGATTTCCCTCCCCCCTCGGCCCCCCCCCCCCCCCCCCCCCCAGCTTCTATCCAAATATAGGATGAGTGAATTGCCTCCATCATTTAATTTTTACATTTAGCTTACAGAGCTAAATTTGGTTTATCTGGTTTTGGCCCTTTCTGTGCCAATGTAAATAAACTTTCATTTTCTGCATACCGCCTGGACAACTGCACACCAAAGACTACCTGACACCATGTCGTTGGCATTCAGAAAACATTGAGAAGCTCAGATAATACTGCTGTTATCAGTTCACTAGGTAAACCTATTCCTCTTTAGGTATTAGGCCTCAGTGCAATCTAATTATTATTGGCATAAATTTTGCCTGTGAAATCCCAAGATGCGTGTAATTTAAAATTGCCAGTGCCACTGACAAAAAGGAAATTAGGATAAACCACTTAGAACTGAATGTTAGATTGCAAATTATTTGGGAGAAGGAACAAAGAAAGCTTTGATCATGTACTGCTGTGATAGGGACCTAAGAACATATACAGGCTCAGCTTGGACACATTAGCACTATGCCAGTGACTTGTATGGAGTTATCTTCATTGATACCGTGTAAGGACCTGCTACTACATACTTCCTAAGCCAAATTTTAGGTATATTTGCATCTTAGATGCTTTTAAACATGCTGCTGCCTGTGAATGCTAAAGGCAGTTGTTTCATCATCTGACTACAGATAAAAGCAAACAAATAGAAAAAACACCTACATACAAATGGCCTTAGAAAACACGGATAGAAAAATCTGAGGGTAATTCATTGCACTAGCTAGGTTTTAAAATAATTCATTAAACAGCTACCACTTGCCCTGTCACTGACTATCAGTCTGGAAATGGATAATGTTCTAAATGTGTCTGCTTGCATCACATATTCTCCTGCTATCAGTGTTGGTAACATTAGCTATGCACAGGAAGCATTTTGCAGTCTCTCATAGCTATCTTATCAATACCGCCACAAAACTAAGGAAATAGTTGGGGGAAAAAATAATCACAACAGTCTACAGTTCTAGTTGAAAGCATAATGCATCTAGCATTCTAGCAGCGAAAAATGCTTGCCCTATAATCCTACGTACCTGTGGAAAACAGGACTTTAATAATCAGGTTGCGACTTGCCATTTAAGTTTACAGTAGAAAGTCTGTCATATTTGTTGTTAACATTCTGAATAATCCTCAAAAACAGTAATCTGTTTATCATTTATCTTTTAATACAGCATTATTATTTCAGGAAAGCATGCAATGAAGCTAAAATGGCCTTATTCCAACAACAACAACAACAAAATCAATTCCTTTCTACAAATTTGATATAGGCAGGCTGTGTACTATTTGAAAAAGTTCACTGAACCATGAAGACTGGCATTTGTACCATAGAATTCAAGCTTTATTTGATGACGTTATTGAACATTACATTTACCTCAACTAAGGTTTAAAGTAATCATATATATTTTTACTGTCCTCTCTAGAAGGGAGTTTTGAATAAGAAGGAAATCAGATAGCTACTTCTGGGAATTTCTGAGGAAGGGCACAGAAAAGATGCATGGTGTTTAATGAAAAGTATCTGCTCAGTTCAATTATGATACCAGAGGCTCAGCACAGTGCAAAATAAAAGGATAAAAGAAGTTTTAAAAGAATAATGCAATAACAACATGAAATAATTTTGTTCTCTAGCTTTCTGATTAAAAGTGTATTCTCATGTCAACTTTAGGAGAAATTACGTACAAAGCCTGTTTGTAACAGTCTGTTTCAATTTGTGGAACGTTTACATTGTGTTACTCAATCACATTAATTGCAAAGATTGCCTCTCCTATTGTTTCACTCTACTCTTGAAAGACAAACAAGAACCCAGCTCCTGTAGTACCACCAGGTGTGACAAGTTGTTTTCTTTAGACCAACACCTGGCCATCACAACTTAGTGGTAACTAGTCTAAATGGGAGCTTGCTAGAGTCTAATGTTTTTATTGTTGTTAGTGTCAGCCCAGACGCTGGAGGCATCACTTTAAGAATCAAATTCAGAAGCTCAGGAGATGTGTCTTCCTCATGTGGCCACTTGACATTGACACCAACCTGACTGAGAGAGCAGGTAAGTGGTTTAGAGATGATATTCCCCTGCATCAAGCAAAGTGTCTTTTGACTCATCTTGCAGATGGTTACAAATAAGCTTATATTAATCGAGTCTTACATAGGTTTAAATTCAGCACAGTGCATCAGGGCACAACAAGGTCAGCGTGCCTTCCAACACCCTGCTCAACAGCAAATTAAGCATATTTAGAGAGAACATGCTTAACTCTCTGACAGCACTGAACAAACATCACCAATTCTGTGGCAACCTTTTATTCAATAATCTGGTCATTTCAGCAGCCACACAGGAGCCTAGTTTTAATTTGCTGTTCTTCCAGAGAAGATTCTGAGACACCTCTACTTTCTACCTTCTACAAGAGTATCCTAAACCACCAAGTGACACAGCAGGCTGAGAGGGGCTGGGACCACTTGCCTTCCCCCTTGCCCACAACAACATGCCATATAGCTAAAAAGAAGGATTACAGAGATGTAAATGGAGTAAAACATAGAAGGAAAGTGAAACTCTAGTACAGAGGCTAAAGACATGCAATAAATAGGAACTCTTTGTGTCTACTTCCTCTGATGTGCTATACTTAATAAAATGTGGGATTTTTCAGCAGAGCTTGGAACTCAGGACTCCCCCACTGTATTCAAATCACTTAAGTAGACATTTGAGTGCTAGCAAGATCCCAGCACCCCAGTTAATAACTGGGCCTCTGGGAATTATCACAATGTCACAGCAATAATAATTCATTACACAGCAGTACATTTTATTTTTAAGGGTAACAGAAGATCTTTTGGAGTGACTTTTATGAACAGAAAAGCTAAGAAACAAGTAAGGATTTTGGTGATTTAGTAGTTCCCAAAGTTGAGTAGTTCACTAGAAGCCATTGTAGTCCTAAAAAGACTTTCATAGACAAATGCTTCTATGGTAGAGACCCAAGCAGGCAGACACAAACATCACTCTAACTCACAGGCTTTGGCCACTCCACTGAGCTAAGGAGGACAGAATCTGAGTATCCACCTGATTGTGCATACTACTTACCTGTTGGTCCCTCCTTGATGCTGCACCACAACAACAAACTCTAAGAGGAATTTTCTAAGAGGGTTTGTCCTAAGTAGTGTTGACAGGAACTGGTCAATGGCACTGGACTCCCAGGCTAGAATTCAGTCCCTGACCCTCTTTTGTGCCTGCTGATGTACCCAAGAAGTAGCCATCAATGACTGTGAGAGTAGGGTCCTGTGTCCCCAGAGTAGTGCAGCAGTGGGAGCCTTCCAGATGAGCGAGGGAGTGTGAATGAGCAGAGTCAACAGAACTAACAAGAATTAATTAGGTGGCAGAAGGAGGTTCAATACAAAAATCAGTAAGTACATAAATGGAACTGCCTGGAAACAAAGCTGTACATTTGATAGCCTACATCGTAAAGCTTCAAACCTGTGTCACACCCTCCCCCTGATCCAATACACTGAGTAAAGTGTTCCTTCTAGTTCTCATCACTGAGTAATCAGCTGACAGAAGCAAGGAAATGCAGAATCAGGTCATGCCCACATGTACTTTGGGACTGTGAACTAATTTTCTATCCTGAAAGCTTGCAGAATATGATGATCTTCATTAAAAAAAAAAAAAAAAAAAAAGTTTGTTTTCTGACTGCAGCCAGTTGGAGAAACAGTGCTTTGATGTTGCTCTGTCCTACCATGAATTTAAAGGATATGGATAATTTACAACCTTGATTAACAATCTCAGAGCTGCAATAGCTCATCCTCTTCACATCCCATCCTTTTTATTGAATGTGCTTAAGTATTCATGAACACATGATAGCAATCTTGTTAACACTATGAAAAGCAATGACATCCTCATTATAAACTGTTTGAAAATGCTCATGATCCTTTCACCAGAATGAGCTTTGTACAATTAGAAGCCTGAAAAAGCCACAGGTGCACAACACACAAGGTGATAAAACCGTAATTGTAAGATACAATGGCATTGTAATGTCCAGGACAGTAGATTTTGCAGCTATAGACAGAGGGCAGGACACACTCGTACTCCTTGTAATACTAATTTCTCTTAGGTGCCATACAACTGCATCTTGCTTGCATGTTCAGGCTGAAAAGAATCACAGTTTCAGGGGCAGGTAGGCACTTCCATCTAAATCTGATAGATGGGAGACATTTAAGGCTCCCTGCCTTTCTCATTATGGTGATAAAAGGTTTGCTTTCTGGTATCAAGAAGAAACTCAGGATGTTTAGCCATGATCTCTCTTGGTTTCTCTAGAGACATATTATACCATTTATGATCTTTTAATCTTTTATTATAGGTTAACTGTTTGCTGTGGAAATCAGTATAGTGGGGTTTTTTGTTATGGAAATGGCTTTTTGGCTATGGTCAACAGGAGGTTCAAGTGGAGTTGATGTCCTGTCAGCCTTTCTGCATATCTCTTGTATAGTTTGTTCTGGAGTTTCCAAATATTTTCCATTCCTTTTCCTTCCTTTCATTTTCTTACCTTCATGCATCAGATCTTTCTATTGCTGGATATTGAGGATTAGGAAAGGTTGAACATATATATTAAAATCTCCCACATTCCCTGTGCCTACAACTCAAGACAGCCAGATGCCCCTGCATACGCACACGGGTGCTCTCACATGCACGTACACAGATGCATAGGAAGATAGACACAGCAGGCAGGGAGCAGGTTTTAAGAAACACTGAAATCAGGCAGTGGTTGGTTTGACATTTTGTGATGCAAGTGAGGCTCTGAGCTCTGAATCCCATTTATCATTTTGGCCTTTCAAAACCTGATAGGGAAGGAGAGCATTTCAGCTACAGTTCAGCATTTCCACTTAGCCAGCTAATCAAGCCACCGTTAAGTGGGATAAATGGCAATGAAGGAAGAAAAGGTACAGCAGCTGTGTCACACTCAGCCTGGAAGAGTCATATTTGACTTAAATACCTTCTCTGCCCTGATGTGAAAAGGGACAGTTAGCAAAAGATTTCATTTACCTCACTGGAGACTTTCTGTTTAACCATCTCTGCATGCAAATGGAATGAGACAGGGTGATATAAAAAATGTGGTCTTTCAGAAAACTGGATCCACTTCTCTGCTGTCAAAGAAACCTGCATAAGCATAAACACTTCTGGAAAAAGGTGGGGATGTGGCAAACACTTCTGCAAACGTGTTGCATATTGCATTTTTTTGGCACTTAGCCTGCCCAGACGTACACGAGCATATAAAGCAGTGCAGAATTCTGCCCAACATTTCCAGTAACAAGAGTATACTTTGCATTCAGGAAAGCTTTTAAGTGCATGTTTAAGGTTAAGTGTGAGATTCATTACCATTCCTCAGCCTGGAAGTCATTTCTAGCAACATTTGGGTGCATCTCTGCCAATATAATCCACTGGAGCCGGGCACATTTTTCTTCCTGTGAATGAACTATTCATATCCTCTGCAAGCAATTTCATCCATTCCAAAACAATTTATGAATTCACCATTAATTTGACAAATAGTTTCAGCTGGGAAGGCTTTCTTAAACTTAGACTGGCATAAAAAGTACCTGAAAGAGCCACTACTTTCCTCCAGTTGTCACCAACCCAGATACAGAAAATGCAGAGTTCTTAAAATGGACTCAGACCCCCAGATTCTACCTCTAAAGAAAGGTTTCTAAACAGCACAGGGTAAATTATCTAAAATTATGGGCTCAATATCTCTTCTTGATACTGTTCAGCTTTACATAAACTACTTATGAAATTCCCTGGAATTGGGGCTGGAAGCCAGGTGTCAGATCTTTTGCTGGCTCAAAGATACTGCCGAGTGGTCTGCTGCAAACCAGCATCCAAAGAAGGAAATTAAAAACCAAGAATGAATGCTTCAGTGTACTGCTACCCTCGTTCCTACAATTGGCCTTCCTAGATATGTAGATGTTTCACGCCGTCTGTCAGGACCATCTCCAAATAGAGTAATTGAATTCTGTTATCTTCTTTGTTTCTCACATCTGTCTTCTTCTTTAGCTGTTTGTTTATATTCTTTTTATCCAAGCTGGCAAGCTTGGATCCTAAAGCAAACTCTGCTGTCACTGGCCCTTGAGAGGGGGTCCCTTTAATCAAAAGGAACTAAACAAAAAGTACAAATCTGGAGTAAAATCAGCGGTTTGCTAAGGGAGTAACAGACCTATAGATAATTGCATGATGCTGTTATCAGCCATTAAATAGCTACCTACTTCATTCCTGAGGTGCCTGCCTCAATGGTCACTGATGTATTTGCATACCTAAGGTCTTTCCAGAAGGATCAACTGGATATACTGCCCTTGGTTGTTAAATACTGATACAGAGTGACTCCATTAGGAAACCAACAAAATACTTTGAGAGTGGAGCTAGAATGTAATGCATAATAATTACAGAAAGTCACAGGAGAGAGAATTTGTATTTAACGTGTCTACCAAAACAGCAGATATTAATGTATTTGAGTAACTATTTTAAAAGGAAGCCTTTCTGTGGATTGTTCTGTTGGTTGGTTTTGGAGTTTGGGGTTTTTTTCACAAATTTTAACTTAACCTGGAAGAAATGAGGTTCCCAGAGAAAATTAGTTCAAGACATAAAAACGTCTCTCTGAAAAGTAGTAGAGAGGGAAATATTTCCTCTGAGTTAATTCAGCATCACATTATGCCAAGTACCCATGGCAGCTGCTGTGGAGAAAACCCCCTGTTACCAGGACGTGCCGTGTCCATAGCAGAACCTCTCCTAATCACCAGTTAGCGTTGGCCCTAAGATCTTTTGCAGCAGCCACACCTCATCTCAGACTCTAAGTCGTATTGCACAGGATGATTCATGCACTGAAAGTCTGTTAAAAAGAAAGTGTGGGTTTATAAATATGTCTATCCACTGACTTTTGTCTCTTCCTCTTTAAATCAAGCATCTTTTTCTATGCAAATCTGGACTCATAGGCAGGAAACATTTCAGAAGCAATAAAGCCAGCAGGCCCAGGCTCAAGAAGTTTCTCAGGTGAAGAAACCAAATCTGCTTAAACAAAGAAAAAAGTCTTATCCTGCAGTGTCAGAGTAATATGTTCTTCAAGTCCTGACCATTATGCATTCCATTTATACCACTTCTTTAATCAAAGCTGAACCTGGTGAATTGCAAATAAGAACGAAAACATTAAATGTGAAAGGCCAACTCGCTCATCTATATTTTTTGTCAAAATGACAGTTTTAAAATTACATAGGTAAAATACTCCACTAAATAGGTTATAAATGTGTAATTCATCACAGCAGAACATTTTTATGTGTTTTAAAACTACTCTTTTATTTTAAGAGGTGACGACGCAAAATGGTAGGCTCATTCTTCATCTTTTCATTTTGCAGTTTATTTTTGACATAGCAAAGATGCAGTACGGTTAGAAAAGCTCTTGGAATGGTATTTGTACCCTTCTCTTTCTAAGCTGTCACTTACCACAGAGCACATTTCAAAGGCGAAGGTAAGTTCCCACCCTGGTTCGTGTATGTACATACACACCACAAGCCTCTTGCTAGGCAAAATCCTCACTGCTTCACAGAGCCCCTATCTTGTTAGAATGGGGGCACTCTATCCCCCACTCCTCTAGTAAGGTACTGTGTAGCTGAAGCAGGAGAATCAGTTTTCTTATCCCACTATTTATGGGAATTCCAGGGTAATTGGTTTGCAGCACAGTGTCAGGTGTACAGTTCCCCAGTGGTCATGGATTTGTTACCCGTTAAACACGAATCACTGGGAAAACTTACGTGAAAAGGTAAGCATTAAGGCTGAAGAAATAAGGCAAATACTTTAGTAGAAACTCCCATTGCTTCACTGTAATTTGCTTGAAATCCTTGTTCTTCATTGCAAGTGTGAATTCACATACTGAGATTGCAACAAAGGATTAAGATAAAACTCCTGGCGCAGAGTCAGGGAAGAATAACATAGTTGCAAGGTCACATAGAGAAAAAGATCACTGCGTCCAGGTAGTCTGCTGCATATGATGTTTTTGAGAGGCTGGCAAGAACAGAGCTTGAGGCAGGATGAGGAACTGTCACAGAGAGAAAGAAAGAAGAAAGGAAAATGTGATCTGACTCCTGTTACATCCTGGGGAGATTGTCTCCAAATTCCACACCGGGACTGGGTCAGTCACAAAGGCACTGACCCAGAATAATGTACCTCAGGTCTAACATTAACCCCAGCGCCTCATGGGTCATAGTTCAGAGCACTTCACCCATGTGATTGTGAACATCTGTCAGGGAAGCAATTGCTTGCTCCTATTAAGTTGGTGTGAGATTGAGGCCACCATGGAGAACTGAGCAATAAAGTTAACCAACTGCTACACTTTGATTTCAAGAGTTTTCAGTTCCATATTCAGTCCCCAGATGGCCTCACTCCTAGAGGACATTCAACAACCAAATCCCAGCTACAAGAAGACTATGAATCTTCACGCCCTTTGCCACACAGTTAGAGAAAGATGATCTCAGTGATGCTGCTTTGAACCATCTGCAGGAAGGCATGATAGCCAGGTCTTTGAGAAACCTACTGCCATTCCTGAGTCACCCAACAGCTTGTTGGTGACCGTGCTCCTTGCCTCAGCTTCCCCTTAGTCAGGATTTGATCACAGGAGCTATTTCCATTTCCTGTCACTGCAACTCTCAAAACTAGCCAGCTGCAACAAGGTCTTTTACCATCACATACCAGCATACTCTTCATGCCAGTCCCTCTGCTGCCTGCTCCTTGTCTCTCCTCATCCAGGGTGCACCCTCTTTCTCTGCTTCTTCCTCAGCTGCTCTCTCTTCATTGACTCTCAATCCCTTAGCAGAACCAGCCACAGCTGCACCTTGTCTACATCAGCCAACCCACCGCCCCTGAAGCCTACCCACAGCTGTATATTATCAATGTTAAATAACCCAGCTTCATTCCTCTACAATTCCCCCCTTTTTTTTAACATTTCATACCTTATGTTTTTAACAATCATTACAACCTTTTTACAAATAAATTTTTCATACAGTCCTCTATAATTCCTCTACAATTTCCCACCTTCCCTAAGGTGGAAACAACCTTAGGCTGGACAGGCAATGTCAGGTGGACAGGATTTTCACTGTAAGCAGCAAGAGCTTTCAAAGTAAATGGGTTGACATCATATGTTTTATTATGAAAGGAAAACAAAAGTATTTTTTGTGTGTTTTCTGATGCTTTTTTACTTACCTCTGGTAAAAAAGCAAAACAAGCTGCAAGGAGGGAGTTGCATAAACCCATAATTTGGCAGCCAATTAGTCTTTGATTTAGACAGTTGCTTTTTGAATATTTTTTTTAATGTGATTCCTTGCAGCTGAGAAATTTACATTCTAAAAAGTGCTTAATGCCAAGGCAGTAGTGGCATCCCACATTTGTCAAAGAAGTAAACTGAGACAAAACCCAGTCCTTGTTAACATCCTAGGCTAGGACTGCTTTAACAGCAAATGAAGGAGAGAAGGGCAAGAATTTTTCCTCTGCTGATAAGGGGCTTGCGGAGACAAGTAGGGGAGCCAGATTCTTTGTTGCCTCTTTGCCCTGGCTAGCATGGGGCACATACACACATGCACAGCAGACAGAAATACCTCCCATGCAGCTTACAGCCACTGTGCAAATTGCTACCAAGGGTGGAGATAGAATGGTTTAGAGAAGAACAGAAAGAAGGACAGTGCAGCTGTGACCTTTGCCTAGTGACTCTGTCCAGAGAGGCTGCAGACACAGGTGTGATGCTTGATCTGTCTTTACCGTCCCCAGAAAAATCAAGGTACCCTCTATATTTAAACAATACCAGCACAGGCATCTCATTTGCAGGCTGGCTACAGTCAGTTCTTTGAGCTGTGTATAGATCTAGCGGCAATAACAAACTGCAGCTTCTTTCATAAATGCAGATGCTGGAGCTTGCTTCATTTTAACCACAGTCATGTCAGAACCACACTGCTTTGTACTGAATACAAAAGGAGAAAAAAAAATACTCCCGTTCACTGTAATGAGACCACTTGCTGGAAGAAACATCAGCCTTGCTAAACACAGGAGAAGCATCATGCATGTTGAACCCTGTTAGAAAGAACAGGGTTTGAGTATGCAAGGCTATCCAGAGTCAAAAAAAGAATATGACAGCTTGTATATGTACATTTTGCTCAAGAACAGAGATAGGAGTCAACTGAGTTATAGTGGACATGGAATAGACATCGATATCCCTTGAAAATCTCACAAGGTGCATTTCTACCTTTGTTTTTTAGTTTCTTAATTGTTTTAGAGGCCTGACACTAGAACACTCCCAAAGCTTGGTCTTGGTCAAGGCCAAAGTTGTGGTTCCTCACAACTAGGGCACGGGGCACAAGGAGAGCACCTGGCCTTGTTTTCCATGCCTGAAAATTCTGGGGAGGAAAAACAGAAGTCTTAAAGACATGGAGATACTTATCTTAACAATTGTTTGTCAGATTGCTGTTCTTGAATGGCTCCTCTGTGAGACCTGGGTGGGGTTACTGGGAGCCCAGGCTTGAGGCAGTTCCCATTGAGGTATGTGAGCATCTTGCAGTCTGGGCATGGCAACCACTAATGGACTCCCGCTCCGGTACCGCAAGTTCAGCAAAGGCCACCGTGATGGCTGGGGCAGGAGCACTTGCCCTGTGAGGAGAGGCAGAGGGAACAGGGCTTGTTCAGCCTGGAGAAGAGACAGCATCAGAGGGACCATACTGCAGACCGCAGCACCTTTGAAGAGGTCATTGAGAAGATGGAGACAGGCTGTTCACAGCAGTACATGGCAGGAGAGCAAGAATTTCTCAGCGGGTATGAGGAAAGCATTTTTCACTCTCAGGCAAATTAATCAGCAGAACAGGTCGCCCACTGCAGGTTTTCAATACCCAGCTGAGTAAAGCTCTGTGGAACCTACTCTGACCCCACAGATGGCCCTACTTTGAGCAGTATGCTGGAGTAAAGACTTCCTGAAATGAATCCCAATCTGAATGATTTTATAACCTACCCACGAAATTCCAGAGAGCTTTGCTCTTGTGGTGATTTAAGAAGCAGAGAGCAGGAGCACAAAAATGCTAACAGCCCTGGAGTAGAGCTATCAGCTCGAGATTTTTTTTTATCTCCGATTCCATCACAGGGATGATTTGGGGTTTACCCCAACTAGCAGTGAGACTGTCAAAGTTAGACTTCCAGTGTTGGCCACTTCTGTGAGTCCCCTCCATAGCTAAGGGGAAGAATGGGAAATTCATCTTGCCATAAAACAAGGTCTGAAATGTGGGAATGGATAGGCACCACCACTTCAGAGGTGACAATGTCTCTTGTTTAGAGACAGGATACTCAGATGAGTAGCTGGGGCATGTACCTCTTACACAGCTAAAGCTGAAAGAAATGAGCCCTATCCTAAATCTGAGGGAGATGGTGGTTAATCTCATACTTGCATTTAATCACAGTACTGAACTGGCTTTGACAGGAGTTGCAGGAGCTCAGAGCCACTCTGAGACAGGGATGGCATTTGCTAGAAGTTTAAAAAGTACAACATGTGAGGGCGTGACTCCTGCTATGATCCCCTCCAGCAGCCGTGTGCAGGGCGATGCCCTGGTTAAGCTCCCACAATTAGGCACCGGAACGTCTACGTGACAAGCAGAGGGAGAGCTAAAGAATGCAATTTCAGTGAATTGGCTGGGATGGGATTTCCCGGATTAGCACAGCAGGTATAACTAATTGCGTTTATCCTGCCCAAGCAGCAGGCATCAGTGTAATTTGCCTGGAGTTGTTGTGCACTGTATGGTTCTCATCCAGGTTTCCCCAATCCATCCTACACACACATCCCTTAGGGAATCTGTCTGCTCTAGTGTAATACGCTGGTCTAATCTCTGCTATCCTTCTGCCAGGCCATGCAACTCAGGCCCCACTGGAGTCTCCTGTAGATTCATGAGCTTCCAGAGTTACAGAATGGAAATTGTGTCTGCTCCATTCAGTTTAAGCATGTAGATCAATTTTTCTGAGTTCTTATGCTGGCCATATAGGACCGATCCAGAAGAGAGCTGCTGGGTGTCTGCAAGAGGTAGAACATGGGCTGCAGAGTGCAAAGACAAAACTTTTGCTCACATTCCTCTGGTCCCAAAAGTGCCCAGATACTTGTTTACATCAGAACTCCCTCCGTGCCTAAAGATCTGGATGCACACAGATAAACCCTCAGTTCTAGCAACACTGATGAGCTCCATCTCACACCCAAGCCCAATTAACATGCAGAAACCCGCTCTAACTCACCTACAGTTTCATGTTTTTCACCTAACACACCCACACAAATAGGACCTTTACCAAGCACCATGGTTTTCACAGCTTGCTTTGAAAAGGCAGCCAGAAGAGGTTTCTGTCCCTGCCTTTGCACAGTACTAACAGCAGGTGAAGGTCGCAGAGGGGACCTGCGTTCAATCCCCACCATTGCCTGAGGGGATTCAAGACTACAATGGCCTCCCAAAGGAAGTTCTGAAAAAATAAGCTTTTATACTCAGATGGTTGGCTGCTCATAGTCCGTGCCCTCTTACCGAAGGCTTTCCACTGCATAGGAAACAGTTAACTTCATAGGTGCTGGGAGCAGTAAGAAAGAGAGAGCAAGAAGCAGCCTGGCATGCACCCACTTAGAAGAGCACCACAGCCCACATCCCTCAGGGGATGGTGCTCACGTTTCTGCTCTGACCCCGGTGATATCTTTTCTGTGCACCATCCACCCAACAAGTGAAAAGAGAGCTCCCACGCTCAGGCACCCCGCAGTCGGTTGGTTGCGGTACCTGAGGCCGGTGAGAGGTGGGTTGCAGTCTCCGGGGGAGGGGGCGAAGGTGGGAGCTAAGCGTGGGCTGCTGCGTCTTGGGTGACTGCACTTGGCTCTTACATAAGAGGGTGGCACGATTTCAACAGTACATCTGGATTTTAAAAACTAAAATTTAAAAAAAGGAGAGGAAAAAAGAAGTGAGACCTGTATACCACTTCGGGAAAGAAAGGCAAAAAATACTCTGAGAGTAAAATATCGAGTTCTGGTTTCCAAGTGGATGGAGGCACTTGATGCCATAGCAGCGTATTAGAGGGGAGAAGATTCACTCCTGTCCTTAGATTGTCTCTGTTGGCTGGTTCACAGTGCACTGCTTGCAGAGATAACAGCTCCGGTCCTGGGAGCAGCATCATCACCCATCCTTTGAAAGCTAATTTACCCAGACAAAGCATCACCTGAACTGTGGCCGCTCTGGTGTTGCTTTGGAGCTAGCCCAGGTCTCTCTAGCTGGCACGGTACCTGCACCATGTAGGCATACTCCTTCCTGGCAAATAAGTTTTCCTAGCAAAAAGCAGTTTTCACGGATTTCAGGGGAGCCAAGGCTACTTTCCTGGTTTCTTGCACTAGAGAGAGCACAAGCATCCCAAACCAAAATCAGTGTTAGGAAGCGATCATTTTCTTTACACCCCTTTTTACTCATCTCTGTAAATGTATTTAAAATGGCTCACTGAGACCAAAAACTTTGATGGGTTTTGCAATCTTAGACTGAAAGCATCACAGAAGTGAAAAGTATCCTTGTCGTATATTTTTAAATTGAGACACATCTCTGGTTTTGCTTTTTAAGTATTCTTATATGTTAGAATTATTTTTTTATTACCATTGAAGCTCTGATGGAAATTGTTTTTAGAACTGTTCTTACTCATTTATGTTTTGATTCCCTTTTTATTAATGGCTTTAATAGACTCTTACTTTCTAGTCTATTTCTGCTTGTAATTTGAAAAGATGAAACAAAGATTTTAAATAAAAGTCCTTTTTTATTCAGTTAATAATTTTTATTTTAATATTATATTTTACATACAGAAAGCTTAAGAAAAAATAAATGAAAATAGTTTTCCAAGAAGCAACACAGAACATTAAAGCCTTTGTTTTTTCATAAATAGCCCAAATCTGCCACCTACTGATGTAAAGTAGAATTTAGTGGAAACAGCCATTTCAATTTCTGGAAAAAAAACTTGCTTACTTTCCAGCTATGCTAAACCAGTGCCATCTAGTGGCTGCTTCTGAGACTACGTAGGCAAAAAAAATATCAAAATATCTATTGCTGCTGGCTGCACAACAAGATACTTAAGCCATTTTGGAATGGATTCAATAGGCTTAGTGTCCTGCGACTCCATACAAATCTTTGCAGCTATCCTCTGAGGTGACGTATAAACCTGTACGTTCATTTGTAGTTTATTTTAACAGCTACAAAAAACAAGACACCGTGCAAATTGCTTTTCAGGTTAAACGCACCCTTCATTCTTGCTTATTTTATACTTGCAGTTTGTTTCTGCTTTTATCTGTCCCTTATTGGATCATCTAAACTACCAGGGATTTTGAAAGGCTAAAAAAATATTGATTGTTTTAAGCTTGCTTTAAAAACAGAGAGACCTAGCTCTTTTCTATAAAAGCAAATATAATTTATGAAGTCAAACAATCTCTGCTTTGTAGTGTGCCACAATAACAAACAAAAGACATAAAAATTATCTACAGTTCCTCTCAATTTCATATTTCTTCCACCATTTGATGAGTATTGCTTCCAAGTCACGATTCATCTTGTTGAGCTCAGTAAACATGAAGAGAGTAATTTTTATTTACACAGAAGTCCCACACTTTCAGATGCATTGTTAAAAACAGGGGAAAGAGGCACTGCCATGGACAAGGACTGCCCCTGGGACTCGATGCCTAAGTACCTGAAGAATCAGCTAGCCAGTTCCTGGGATTTTCAGATACTCACCTTCAATATTGCTTTTAACATTTAGCCCATCTTGCTTAAGGGCAAACAAATTCAGATTCAGGTCTGATGATACAGGTCTTTTAAATGTGCTTTGGTAATGCTTCCCCATGGAATCAGATCTGAAGACAACCTTCTACTGTTGATTTAGAGGCATATGAAAAATTCACATTACCCTGTAGTGTGCCTCTGATCAGGAGAGACCCACTGCTCACAGAAGGATGGTGTGAGCTCCATTCTACATTCGAGACAAGAGAGGGCCCTTCTTCACTGGGTTCATCTTCCTGAGTTTTAGGCTTGCAAAGAGCCAGGTGCTCACATCTGATCCAGCCACCTGATGGTTCTTTCAATTGTTAAGAGAATAAACAGATGGTTTTGAGGTATTTCTCTTTTAGAATTTAGATACCTTCTCCTTCAAGGTGAACTGAATTGAGCCACAAAGGTGCTTACTACCTCCCATCAACTGCACAAGAGTGTAGAGACAGTAGCTCAGAAGAAAACATCTCTAGACAGTCACAACCAGTCAGGTAGAACTCCTGTTTCTGGAGAGAGTTGAGCATAGACCTAGCTGTTGTCAGGAAATAATTACATTAATTTTGCTCTTAACAAATCCTCAGCATTAGCCTGGGCTAGTTCCACTGCTTTCCAAAATCTTTCAGTGTTGTACATGCAGGACTGATGTTCCTGGGGATGATTCCTTTGAGACAAACACTCCAGTTAAATGTTAGACAGAAAATCTGGAGTCTCTGTTTTGGGAATCTGTTTATCTGGATACAGGAGGTATAAAACATGACAGGTCCCTCAGTAGGAATCACCCAGCATGTTGAATGTCCCTTGAAGACCATTGGGAAAGTTAAAGACACCTAAAAGAAGAAGAAAAAAAAAAAGGCATTTTTATCTTTTAATTAAAAATAACTTTCATGCACATAAAACAAAAGTGCATCTTTAATTCCAGCATCAAAAAGAAAGGCATTGCAAACTCACAGGATCTGGCAAAACTTTATGTCATTTAAACAAGTGCAAACAAACAGTAACAAAAATGGGGTATGTGGGGCTAGGGGTTATGTGGCCATGTGCCTTCACTCCCATGGAACACCCACCAGGATTTGCATAATCCAAACTGCATATGCAAAGGAATTACTGCCTCAAGGCAGCCAAAGAAACCTTCCAAAGGTTTCCTGAGTCTCATCTGAGAAAGGGCATAACCTCAGTACTTCCTTTCTTACCAGCCACCACCACCATCCTGGCTGATGCTCAGTCTCAGAGCTTCCACCACAGTTTTGCTGCATTTTCAAGCAGCCACTGTCATGCCTTCCCCGGTGCCTCCCCCATGACTGGGAAATGATCCCCATAAACTTCAGCAAGACCTCTTTGCAGTTCGTGTTCAAGATCCCCACAATCTTATCTCATTGCCCCTTTGTACTTCCCACTTCATCCACCTCTTTGATCCTTTTTAGATAGAAAGGTGTTTGAGGGAGGGCTATCTTTCTGCTCTGTGCTTGCATTGCAGGCACTATGTGTGAATCCAAGTCCCTGAGCTCAACTCCCAGGAGGGGAGCATTTGATGAATCAGTAGATATAAAATTGTCATTCTGGACATTACGGAAACATCAGGTTCTTCCCTATCTGTTGAATACTCTGAAATTAAAAGATGTGCAGATAGTTTTGTTTCAAAAATTTCTCTTTTCTTCACAGTAGTTTTGAATGAAATGGGAGGATCAGCAACAGACTCCACACAACTTTGCTTGGGGCCAGCTTACAGAATAAAAAGGTGAAGCATTACGAAGCTGAGTGAGTCAGAGCAAAGACAAATCATTCCCGTGGCAAGTAGCTCCTTGCAGGATCAAAATTCATTTGGAAGCATCTTAGCATTGAGTTTTCAGGGCCACGTATTGACAAATGAGACTACCACCAGCAGACCCAGGGCAGGAGTTTTATAAATGTTCGCTGTTCCTTCTGTTTATTGAAGCTTTGCTCATGCATCTAAATGACAGAACTAGAACTTGCTTGCCATTTTAGGACATTGCTGCCTGCATTTCAAAAAATACCTCTACAGTGACCTTGATCAATCAGTTTGCCACTACTCAGTGCTTTTATCTGATGATAAGTATTGCAGAGAAAATGTAACAGTACTGAATCAGTGATAAAATTACCACCGCCTTGCAGTGACCTAGGATTGTTTCACCCGCACCTCCTAAAAACACCAGGGAAAGCAGAACTGGCAAATGAAAGGGGCTGATTAATTCAGTGTGACCCAATCCTTCATTTTCCTGTGTCAACATGTTGTACTGTTGCTGCTTTGCAAGTGTCGATAGTTACTGGAAAACCCTTCTTTTCCAGCTTTCTTACCTGAAAAACGTATTAGCACATAAGGGAAAACTTGAATGATGCATGTACAAAACGTACTAAATGGATAGTAAATGTAACTGGGTGTTTTGAAAGAAATTTGGCATGTCGAATATTTGGGCCCCCCCTTCCCATGTAATAAGTTAGGTGTTGTACAGTTCATCACTTTTCATGATACACTGAGTTTATATAATATCCAGTAGCAAAGCACTGCTTATTTGAATACTAGTTCCACCCCTACAACAAAACCTGCAAATTTCAAAAATATTTGTTGTCACACTCATTTTTTAATTAAATTCATCTGATGTAAGTAGGACTGCATGAAGACCATGGCAGGCTAATAGAAATATTTATGAGAAGTACTGATCACAAAATAATAGTTTAAGGTATGTTGAATTTTAATTTTGCCAATTCTTACAGTAGGTAAAGATATACAGCTGAGCCCATTTCAAAATTCTTTATTCAAGCTACCTTCTTCACCAAGAGGAATGTATGAAATTTATTTCTTCTGCTTTCCCTGCCAATCTTTTTCAATCATTTTTTAATTAAAATTGTGCCTTTTACATTCTCAGTTAAATCATAACCTAGTCAAAGTGAGTTTCCTTTAAATTTGCACTATAATATACAGTTCATCAACAAAAAATATAGAATTCCTCTTATATTTTTAAAACTCAGTGAAAAATTAATAGCGAAGCCACTGAAGGATCTCTGTTATACCAGAAGTTGGGATGATGGACTTGGACATACTTTTATTAGACTTCAGCCAGCTTCCCTGCCAGCTTCAAAAGTGGTAGAGAACAACCGTACCTTCTCACACCTCTCCAGTGCAGTCCAGTGAGCAGATGACGGAGGCCCCAAACAGAAAGCCAGTGCCTTCATCTGCCACTGATTGACTTCTGCTACTCCATGTGTTACACGCAGCTGAAAGCCCAGACAACCACCCTGAGGGAGGTGTACAGTTTCTCAGTCTTAAGCATGCATGTCTGTCTGTCCAGCACTGATTCCCAGCCTTCAGGTACACCAGGCCAACTGAAGTTATCCTATACATCTCAGCTTCTAAGCAGGTTTTTTTGCATCTTCCTAATTCAGTGCTAAATTTGTGGAGAGAATTAGAAAAACCCCTGCAGAATGTGGGAAAATCTGTCTAAATCAGGATATCGCTAGGAATGTCCTACAGGACCTCACACAGCTCAGACTGTGCCCCTTGGCAGGAAGCCCCTGCACACAGTTTATGAGGATGAATAGGCCACTTCTCCCAGTGCCCGTAAGAATCCTTGCTCTGGCAGAATTTGCTAAGAACTCTAAATTATGCCTGTAATACCAAACTAAAAAAGAACAGGAAGCACTCCTGACCCCAAGGTCAAGAATGAAGTTCATACTGCTTTGCATTAGCCGCTTACAAATCAGTCCTGCAGAGAACCAGCTGGAGCAATCCAAGTCAGAGCCAGGCAGTAAAGTAATAAATGTGGATAACTGAGGTTCACTTCCTTAATTTATTCTCAGGCACTCTTTTTTTTATACCAATTTAGACCCACCCTAAAAGTCATTCCTGTGCTTTTATCATGCAAACATGGGGAAAGGGCAAACGTCTTATACAAATTAATTTCAGAGTCAAATGGTATTCCCACTCAGTCAATTCGAATAAGCATGTCAGAAGAACATGTGTTTTTTCACATGTAAGACCATGTTCATAAGTGGTTTGAGGCACTCACAGGATCAGGGCTAGACCTCAAGTGTGAGATTAGCAGAATCTGCCTCCTTGCAGGTTCCTGCTGTGGTCATGGCATCTAATACACGCTGAGACATCCAGAGCTGTCAAGGCTTGAGCAACTCCATAGATGCTTACCAGCAGAAATTTACACAATACCAGATTTAGGCAAGGGAAGAAAAGACCTAAACTAGATTTGAGTTCACGCGTCACCTCTGTGAATCTGCCCCTATGCTTTCACATTGCAAGTACCGTAACCTTCTTCCTGCTCTGCCTGTTAAGATCCCTAATTATATTAAAGCCTATCATCACTTATTCATGAAAGCATCTCTTTAGCACATCCAAAGTGACTGATCCCCAAGGTTAGAATGACAAAGAGGGACGTGTGTGTTTTCACAGAAGGACTCTTTAAATGAGTTTTCTTTTGTAACTTTTTTAGTGAGCAAGGTCAGTTCTATTGGTTTTGTTCAGCTGGAACTCCTTCATGCTCGAAAATTAGATTGTGTAATCTATATATTTTGCCACCTGATCTCCAACCTGAGTACACTACCTAGCTCCAGTGATTTTCTTTAATGAGGTGGAAATGCATATAACAGTTTTAAATATGCAGGCTAACATTTTCCTCCATCTATAATTATGCAAATCGTTATATAGTTGTCTCTGCATGACAGAAGTAATAACATCTTATAGAGACCCTGTTAAAACTCACTGAAATCATCTACACAGATGGATATGATTTTATAGAAAATACAGCACAGAGACATTAATTAGTTACAAACCACCACTACCATCTCCTAACAAGCAATGTGACACAAGCTAAAGCATGTTCTGTATAACGATACAATTTTGTTTGGTTTGCAGCAGATAACTGAAACACTCTCAAACAGTTAATAAGATCAAATGTAACAAGGAAAGTCACAATCTGTTACTATTTTTCAAGATGTAGAAGTACCATATATATTTCACATACATTCTTGATTGTAAGACAAGCAGTACTGTATGCAAACTTCAGCATTTTCTGAGATGTTTCCTCTTCTCCCCTTCTTTCCCTGCTACCTTTCATTCATCAACAGTGGTGGAACTTGTCAATTCACTCCCATTTTTCATCCATCCACAACTCCTCAACTGATGGCTAATAATCCAGGATTTAGGCACAGTCTCCTATACAGGTGCTGTGTATGGCTAAGGCTATTTATACTTTCCAAGACAAACATACTACCAGAGGATGCATTTTTGATACCTCTATTTCTACCTGTATGTTTTAAGAGTTCTTTATAATATGCAGGAAGCATCCCAAGCTCACACATGCATAGTATATTCATTAAAAGGAAAAAAAAAAAGTCACAACTGTCTAAAAAAAATCAACTTCATTTTAATTTAATGACAACATTGTAGAAGGAATTTCATTGACATAAACATTTTTATGAACACTTGCATTAAAAACAAAAAGCATTCAGAATTGTTAAATAGGTCCCATGAGCCCCATTTAGACTTCACATGAGGTGTGAATTGATACCTCGCACCTCTTCTTCTAATACTTGCTTCATTTTTGCTATGAGACAACTCATGGTCCTTCAAAGGCTTTAGAAAAGTCCTAAAGCCAAGTCCCCTGATGTCAGTGTGAAGGAAGAAGAGACCTACAATGGCCCGTTCCTGGCAATGGAAGAAACAGCATCTTGCAAGGAGAAGGGCCTCTCGCTGAAGGCAGAAAAGCTAGATGCAGGAGAACCTGCCCCTTTTGACCATACTCTTAGCAATTATATTTCCTACTTTACCCTTTCCAGACTTGTTGGCCACCTTTTCCCATTAAAGGAAAGTACACTCCAAGGGTTTCTGGAAAAAAGAGCAGCTGACTTATAGTTCAAACCCTCCTGTGTCTCCGTGTCCTACCTGTGCACTCTTTCACCTGGGGAGGCCACAAAGAGGAGGTGTAGCTTCTTCTTCATTAGGGCCTTCAACAATTTTCTGTTACAAGAAGATAAATTCACAGATTCTCTCATCCTGCCCCTTGGCCTTTTGGCTCCTTTACCCGTCATAAAGTTACACAAGCTTTATTCATTACCATACAAACCTAGACATTTAAGAGACCTCCTCATTCCTCTACTTTTCCCTTCTTTCCCATTTCAGCTCCCCTTTTCCTGCGCATACCTACCTCTAGCCCATCCCTAACCAGACCGGTGAACTCTAAGGGCACTTAATTTCACAGCTGCCTCCAAAAGAAGAGGTATCTAAATGAACATGACATGCCTATCCATGCGACAAACATTCACAGAAGCACAAATACACATCAAGCATGTAAATGCCCTCGAAATGCATGCAAATAATTTCCACATTGACTAAATTTTACCTGCACAGTTTTCAGAGCCATTCAGCAAGCCCCAGGCTGTGAGGAAATCTGCACGCTTGGAAGGAGGGACGTGCCCCTTGTACGCCCACCAATTCAACAGGAAATATGAGCAGAGTGTAGAGGTAGGACACTAATGTCTGGGGGCAGGCTGAAGATGAGACACAAGAAATCTCTGGAAAAGAGTAGGCACAGCGGGTGCCTGTCTTGCTCCCCATACCACATAACAGAGACTGAATATTCAATGGATGAGAATCTTGAACCTGAATCCCCTTGATCCCTAAAAGAACCTGGCAACTGAATCAGCTTCTTTGGTTTACTAAGAAAAAAGCTAACTATTTTTGCAATTTTTAGCAGCACTTTCCCTGGGGAAATAAGAAAGAGACATGCATATGTCACACACCTATTTTTAAAAAAGTGCAACTATTTATCTCCAAATTACCCAATTTCCTCATCCTCCAGTCACACAGCTGGGTTGTGAAAAACACCCAAAAAAAAAGTCATTGTGGAAAGAAAAAGAGAGTTCTGTTCAGTTTTTAAGGCACAAAATTTCGAGGGACAGGAAAATTGCTTCTCACAAAGATGCATTAAAGCTGCTTATTGTGAAGTAAAGAAAAATCCCAGAGGTCAAGTAGAAGAGAATATGCCTCTAGCTTCAAGAAAAAAAACCACAGACTTAATGGGGATCTATTGGAGGACACCAGAGTCTGCTTCAGAGAGACAAAGGGTATAAAGAGCGAGCAACCTTTATAATGAGAAACCTCTGTTCGTTCTCTGAGTGTCAGGGACTTTGCCATTTACATGCTACTCCTCTTCCTTCTCCTGCTCATTCAGGCCAGCTCCATTGTGCTGCTGTTCACAGCTTTAATAGCTATCTACTTTGGACATCATTAAAAGTGCTGTGGCTTGAGGCAGTAATACGTTTCTGATATGTTTATTAATGACAGCAATCCATAAACAAATAAGTTCCATTTTGCCTGGAGTCTTGCTGTGGCTTAAAAATACATCTGAGGACCATTTCTGCTTTAAGTTTCTGATTGTGCTGAGTCCCATTAAGTCACAGGAAAATATAACTAGCACATTGCAGTGGCTATTCAGTGGTTAATGGGTCCCCCACTGTTCATGAAAAGTCTTTCTATAAGTGCCCTCTTCAGTGTAAAACTTACATAGCTCCAAAGATACTGATACAGCCAGCTGGAGTAACAGGCTCCTGAAAAATGACAGATTTAAAGGAAGAAATAGTGTGTGGTTTGCTAGAGGCAAGTTATTTTAATATAATGCAGCAATGACAGCTCTCTGTGTTTAATCATTAGGCTCCTGACTTTCTCCTCAACGCTAGAATTTCACACAATTTAGAGATTTTGGTAGATGCTATTTTACATTTCCCCTCCCAGCTGTTGAGACTACCTGCCACGTTCATGTTGGGAGCCATGTTTCTACGTTTCCCAGCTATTTTAAACAAAAATCTAAATAATTGCATGCGCAAGAGTCAGGCTTCAAAGAGCAGCTGATACAGGTTTTCCAGGACATTTGACTGCTCTGGTGTTTTCAGAATAGTTGAGTCACATCAGTTACACACTCTCATCCTTGCCTGATTTTAAATTTAATTTTATTTATTTAATAATAATAATAAATTTAATTCTAATTATTTAAAATACTTCTGTGATGTCTGTCAAATATTAGCACATCCGTTTATTTAATTGACAGATGCTATGAGCAAAGGAACTTAAGGGATTCTGTTCTTGAGTTTCCCAAGATTTATCCTGCTAGTCACTAAACTTCATCATGATCTGTTATGCCAGGTATAATAGGAGAGTACCACTGCTTGTGCACCAGAGTATGTATAGTTGTGGCTTTCTGGATGAAGGACACATGTAGGGTCATGGAAAAATAAAATTCTCCTACATTTGGGTGGTTAATCAGAAAGAAAACAAAGTGTTAATAATAAAATAATTTTTTTTAAAAAAAAAAAAAAAAGGTAGAGCTTCCTCCTCTTGCAGTCCTTAGAACTAATTTTTGGTAAGTGAGAATATCTCACTTCACTACTTCCTGTGTTGTTTTATCTCAGGCTTCAGGTAGACCAGATGAATAGACCAAGAGCCCTAATTAACATAGACTAAAACACTATGATACTTTAAAAAAAAATCACACAAATGCATCTTAAAACCCCAAATTCATGACTTTGAGCCTTTGAGGCAGATCACTAAGCAATCAGCTCAAGCCAGAACAGTGGTAGTCTGCTTTTCATCTGCAGACCCCTAGTGTCCATGGACCAGTTCTCAGCAGGGACCAATTATCCAGTATAACACGACCACTTACCTTCTTGATTAATCATGCTCCAAGACAAGGACATTTCTTATTTCTTTAGGTTAATTCTATAGATCCTTTGATGTGTAGCCTTTCCAGACAAGTCATGAAGCTCTCTGTTCTCAGCAAGCCCAGCCTCCGGACTCCTATGTGTATTTCCTACCTGCTACCTCTACTCTGCTCCCTCTTTCAAGGGAGCCAGTCCTTTACTCCCATATCAATTCAGAAGTCACTTTAATCAGTTCTTACGCTTTTCCTCAGAAGCATCACCACAAACTCTTTCTTGATTCTTCCTCTCACCTCCCTCATAAAAAAATTAGTCTGATTGTTCCTAATATATTCCCTCCACATACAATGCCAACAGAAACCATGATCAAGAAGCCCTGCAAGTTACAAAGGTGGGGACCATATCACCTATCCTTAGGCTTCTGTATTACAGACCTGTTCATCTGAGCCTGTCACTCTAGGCTTTCTTAGCAGACACAGTAAAACTTTGTTTACAGGACAAGATTCATCTCACACATTTTTGCTGCAAACTTTAAGATGAGATACAGTTTGGGGTTTTTTTTTTCCATTATTTTTAAAGGCCGCAGAGGCTGACTACCTCCAGTACTAATATGTACATTGTAGAAGTCTATAGCTGGTAAGATAAATCCCAGACTGGGTGACCAGAACATCCAGGGTCACATGTGGGACTTGAAATGGAAGTACAAACCTGGGAGCACACTGAATTCACTGGCAGGGGGATTGGTGAGAATGGAGGGGTTGAACAATGTGGGTATCTGGGGATATGATTCACAGTCAGGGTGTGGGGCAGAGGGTGTAAGGGCAGAAGAAGCATGACTGGCAGAAGAGAATGTAAATGTGGGAGAGCCAGCAAACTCAAATTTGAAACTGGAAATTCACCTTTGTTCGAAAGGTTAGAAGATTGTCCTCAAAAAAAAAGAAAAAAAAAAGTCATCAATACAAGAATACAATAGAATGCAACAAAATTCAATAAGAATACAATAGACAACTTATCTTAATGAATTATTGCAGATTTTGAAGTCTGACTTGCAAATTACTCTTTAATTTGAGTCTGGTAATACTGACATCTCTAACAGCTAATTCATTCCCTTTAAATACAGCAATATGTTATTGGCAATTGTTGAGAAACAAGAAGGAAAAATAAAGCTAAGGGCAAACAAAACAAAAAAAAAAAGAAAATCCACATGCTGAGAAGGAAGCTACGCAAAACATTGCTTGGCTGTCACTGAGCTCAGATTGCAAAATATCAATGAGAAAGGCCTAAACCCTCTCTGCCTCTGGCCCTCTGTCTGCATTCCAACACAACAGAGAAAGCTGTCCACATCTCAGCATGGGACTTGGCAAATTTGACACATGATCATGTAAACTTGTAAACTTGTATCTTCAGTCCCAGCTCAGATGAAATATTTCCTTGCACTGGTGCCCTAAAATGGAGAAAGTATACAGATTACCATTTCCAGTCACCACAGCCTTTTTTTAGCACACTCCAGGCTTGCACATCTGGTGCCAAATCCGTTCTAAGGAAGAGAATAGGAGGGAGACTGTAGACTGCAATTGTGAGACTTATTGATTTGTGTCTCATTTCCTCTTGCTGTTCTAAAACCTGATGACAAAGAAAAATAATATTTTTCCATTCAGCCCTGCATTTTGCTTTCTTAAAACTAAGCTGCCTGACTACTCTTTGCCCTGCTTCTGCATTAGATTAACAGCAATTAAATCTGAATACTATGGGTTAATATCTAGTCATCATGCGAATGTAATTTTCAAATGAATACATGGTAGAACAGCAGCCTCCACAAAGCTTTCATACTGGAACAAGAAAAAGTTATCAGACCTTAAATAATCAAACACCATCAACCCTAATGTCAATAATTCTTTTTTATATATTAATTAATCTGATTCCTCTGCAGCCAAATAGGCTGACACAGAAAGCGTCCATTCACTTATCTTGCTGAAGGTTAATATCACACATGGGACTCACTTTACCTGACTTTGGCTATCTAAGTTAGGCAACTAGTCTCAGATAGCTACCTTGGTTTCATCAGCTGAGGATCTGGAAGATTCATCTAATCTTTCTTCAATATTTATGTACTGTTCTCTTGAAGAATCTCTACTCCCTTGAGAAGGAACTTGAGTGGCTAGCTAAAATTAAGCTAATCATAAGGTGGCTAATGTTACCTGAGATTAATCCCCCTACACTTAAGACAATTTGCCCAATACCTATCAAATTCTCTCACACCCAGTTTCTCCCTTCAAACATAGTGCAGCACTGGGCAGGTTTTAAAGCAAGTCAGCGTTATGCAGTTGGTTACATTTCATTAGTAAATAAGAAATTAGATAACCTGGACTTCATCACAAATTTCTAGTCATAGATATGCATGATCTTTCCTTCCTATCTTGCAATCATCTTATCCGTGGCAGTTACAGCAAGGATACCCTGTTCTTAGTCAGTTCTAGTGACACACACAGGTTGGAGCTGTGACATAAGTGGCAGCTGATAAGCACAGGACCCTCTTACTATTGATAAAGCACAAAATAAGTCCCAACCTAAAGATGGTACTTCTGCAGAATGTTTCCTGATACTTGCTACACAGCTGGAAAAATTAGCCTGGCAGTTTCCTCTAATCACACCACACACACAGACTGCTCACCAGCTGGTTTGTTTGTAGACAACAAGATACTGATTTAGTTGCCTGAACATAGGAACTGTTGTCATCTTAAATGCCTTAGCATATCCACTGCATCCAGATGGAGCTGGCAGGTATGACACTGGACTTGTAGGACACCGTCTGTCATCAATACAGGAAGATAGATGACACACAGGACATGCAGTAACATATTAAATAGCACTAGGAACCCACGTTTCAGCAAATTAATTGATCATCAGGAGTTGGATTTCATTCACACTTAAATGCAGCCATGTAAACATGAGGTGTCTAAGCTTCCGTTAAAGGCAATGGAAAATATTTAGTATCCAGTGGAGCCCAGAAAACTGGCATCTCACCCTGATGTAGGAGATAAAATTGTCACACCTACCTTCAAGAGGTATTCATTCCTTTCGGAAGTCACATTTACTATGAGGACGTTTGTTAAGGTGCCTTTTTGTATATAAAAATTTTCTCACAACCTTTGGAAAGCCTTAAGTGTTTAAGAGGTCCAAAAACCCGTATCCTGCACAGACAACAGCAGTACAGCTGCAACAGTTAAAGTAAGCGGAGCATGGAAAGGTGATCTTCAAGAATGAATGTTTTGATTGAGTGCAACCAGGAGTGGCTCTCATTTTAAAGTTAGTGCAGTCCAGCCTTGCCAGCCATAGGATGTTGAACTAGAGATGTCCTAAGGTCCGTCCCAAGCTGAATTATCCTGCATTCCTGTGCTTTCATGGCATTGGCAGATTCCGAGCTCTTGGCCTAAGACCAAAGTCACTATCACACAGAAAATCCTGTGTCTTCTGAGACCTCTCCCTTTTTGGTTCTGTGTCTATCAGTGGAATGAATGCTTTAAAATTCATTTACTTGTCAATAGAGAAAGATATTAAGAATTACTAAACCTTCCAAAAGTCAAACTATGTATTTAAAACCCTCTTTCAAGTCCATGACCAACTGCATTCATGTTCACTGTACTGCAGCTCAATATGCAGCCAGTAGACTACCTCACCAAATGAATAGTTGTGAGAGGTAATAACATACCCGAAGCTTCCGCACGCTTCCAAGACAAAGTCATTTAGCACAGTTGTCACTGTATTTTTGATGTTTTAGGAAAAGCCATTGTTCAGTGGAGCTCAGACTGTTGCCTTCACCTATGGAGAAAGATGGCCTGCTGCCAATTTCTGCCTGCTGCCTTTTGAATGACACAAAAAGACTGGCTGACTCACAATCTTTTTTTTTTTTTTTTTTTTTAACCTTGCCTTTTCTTCTTTATTTAGCTAAATGCTTTCTTTAATTGTTCCTTTCATTTGAAAATAAAGATAAAAAGGAAACTAACAAAGGTTCTCTACATGGCTAACTTTGTAAGAAGGCACTGGGGCACACTTCTTGAATTGCTTTAAATAAATTCATATATTCTGGCTGTGCTTTCAACTCAACTAGGCATGGATTAATGTTATTTTATTCATACACTGTAGTGTCTCCCTGGAATTCTGAAACATTATTTAAATGTATTTTGCTAAGTAGATGAGGTTTGTAAGTTTTCAGCTAAAGCTGTGTAATACACATTAATTATGCAATTACTGTCTTGAGTCTGAATTTATATAGGCAATCAATTTACTTATCCTTTCTGCACCATTATTGACCAATACACCCCAGATACACATTATACATGCATGTAAAATACTATAATAGATACATTAAAAGCAGGCCTTGCAGCATTTCCTATTCTGCTTGCACAACACTTTCTAACATTAAAGCTTAATTTATTCAAATTGAAAAATTTTGTTTAAAATTTTCTCTACTGTCTTACCATCAAGTATTCCAGAATATCTGACAACAAAAAAATAGGCTTAGTATAAAAATAGGGGAAAATGGTGGGGTTTTTTTGTAGTCCCAGGACAGACCTAGTCTTCTAAGAAGAGTCACTAGAATGCTATTTTAATCCTAGTTGATATCCAAGATACGGAGACTTCTCTAGCTTTCCTTCTCAAGCAATAACCCTTCAAATGTGCACAATCTCAATGCTACAACAAAAGCACCCAAAGACCAGTAAGAGCCAGTGTTCCTCAATGCATTGCAAAACCCAGCTCTCTGCCCTGTGATTTTACACAGTGGCATTACTTACTCCTGCTTTGTGCTGCATGAACGTGCCGGGACGTGTTCTCCAAGTAACCATACACACAATCATGTCTCATATGTGCCTTTTCTTCCAAACAAAAATCTGATCAACCTACTCCTAAGACCCCTAACTCTGAGACTAGACTTTATCTCTTATCCTGTTTTATTGAATATTAAAGTTATTTTTTAACAATTATTAAATGCTTATTTTTTCATTTGAATTAGAAGTATCTTACAGGGTAGTGGGACATGTAGAAATTTATTCCTAGCAGAGGAGCTGCTGAACTCACTGGCATCCAATGCTCATCCTATGCTTTCAGCTAGGATCTGTTTGGTAGGCAACCCAAGAACACCACAGAGTTAAGCTCTGGCCAGAAGCAAAAGGAAGGGGTAAGAAAAACTCATCAGCCCTATCAAGAGTGCAACACTTCCAAGCAGTCCTCTTTCACTTGCTGATGTCCAACACTGAGATGCCTTTATAGCTTAGGCTCTTCTAAGTCAGAAAGCACCTGAAAAGGCATTTAAAAAACTGCAGTTCTAAAGCGAGATACCCTAACTCAACCAACATCTTACAGTAGACACAAAGGTACCTTTTTCAGGTCTAGCTCCATGTTTGGACTGAACACAAAAATCTACAATGTCTGGGCCCTATGTACCTACTGATCTTTAGCATTTCTGTACCTGTTTGAGAAAACATCTGAAAGGTGAAAAGCCACAGACATCAGGAACAGGACAAGCTACAGTGCAGAAAGTAGATTGCAGATAAAGGACATTGTGTTTTGTTTCAGGGTAGTACATGGTGAGGACACAAGAAGCCAGGTCTTTCAAGAGTCAGAAAGCTTCTCTGCTTTCTGTGATTTACCTGTCAAACATAGGGTGAAAGTTACCAGTGTTACGGAAACTAGTTTTGAAATTCTGTGGTAACATGTAAAAATGAGACCTAAATGCACATGTCCTTGCCCTACACACCCACATGAAAGCTGTGTCTAAGTGGACCACTTTTGAGAAATTGAGGCTGAGCTCTGTCTTGGTGTAGGACCAAACATCACTAATTTATGTCCTATCACACAATAAGACTGAATCATAAGAAACATTCTGGGATCTGCAATTTAATTTGGCTCTCCTTTTGCTTTTCTTTAAAATAAAAGGATCCAAATGCATCTGGGTGAGGAGTGGGGACATGGAAGGAGAACCTGCAGCACTGCTGCGTGCCCTGGATTCATTTGCCAAGATATTTGCTTTTTGCAAACCCTTTCACTCCTTTTGAGAGAAACAACAGACTGTGATCAGTGTGAATACCCTATCTCTGTTTGCCCTCATCTCTAAAGGTGGTTATGCAAAAAAAACCAACAAAAGAATAGGTAATAGTTATTTGCAAGCAGGGAGGCGCCTGATTGAATGTAGCTGTGTACTATGTAATCTCTGTGTATTAAAGTCAGTCATTTGGCCTCCCTAAATAATCAGCAGTGGAAAACACGTACTTCTAGAGTATGACTTATCTCTTTCCAAAGTATGTCTCATCTCAAGAAGGCATCTAGAACTGGTCAGATGGCCCTCTCATGTGACAAGAAAGGGAGCCTATGGTGACTAGCTTAAAATACATCACCAGAGCAGAGATCTGGGTAGGGTTCAGTTGACCCTAACTCCAGATACTTGATTCGGTTCCCCACACATTGGCACCCGAAGCCAGTTTAGAGGCCCTGGGATATCACAGGTACCCACATGAAGTGGGAAGACATGACACAGGAAGTACAAAAGACCTCATGCCCTGCTGAAATGGCAGCTGGAAACCAAGCAGGGTACCTAATCTACCTGAAGTAGCATTACACAGCCATGTACGGACAGTGAGTCCTCCACCTAGGTATCTACAAGCATGATAGGTGTGTAAGCTTCTGTTAAATATGTAGTTAATAGACCTATAGCCATAAAGTCAAACGTGATCAACAGACCAACAAGAGGACCTGTTATCCTAGAGAAGACCATTCCTCATTGATGCTGCTTGGGATGGGAATGGCCTGAGAGTGCTGCATGCCTACAGTCCTACAATCTACAGTCCTGTTTCCTTCCCACTTGGGAACCTTCTCCTTTTCAAAGACATCAGCATATCAACAGGAACCAGCAGAGTTATGGAAAATCTGGTGCAGAAAAGGTGGGAGGACAGCTCATCCAAAAGGGTGGAGAAAAGACAAGGTGGTACTGGTAGAACAGCATTTTTGCACAGACACAGCTACTGGGATTGAATTTTCATGTGAATACAACATCATCTACAGATGAGCTTGTTTAGGAATGAAGTCCTGGATGCTTTTGTACCCACAGAAAAACTCTGGCAGAGGCCTGGATTCCAGGCTTGACACCAACCCAAGCATCCCCAGAGGGCCAGAGTCATAGAATTGTAGAATATTTCACATTGGAAGGCATCCAGAGGGATTATTGACTCCAGCTCCCTGCTCCTCACAGGACTACCTAAAACTAAACCATATGACTAACACCATTGTCCAGAACGTCCCTGAACTCTGACAGGCTTGGTGTCATGAGTCCTATCTCTGGCTTCAAATTTTAACTGAGCAAAGGACCCTAGGGGTAGGGGCTGGGGCATGGGGGCATTGACTAAGCCTTATTAAGGAACTTTAGTTAGAGTTCATTAATGAGTTAATCTGCCAACACAGATGTAGCCCTGAGGGAAGGGAAGAGAAACAGTGAAAGAGAAAAGGAATATATATGCAACTAAAATTTACATTTTAGCCATTCTATTGTGGCCAGATTTCTTCTCTTTTTTATTAAAAGTAGAAAAGGAAAGGACAAGTGAGAATATCTGGAAACTAACAACTTCCAGTGTGAATGTAAATGCTAGTAGAGTTTGCTTCATATTAGGATAAGTCAGGGACTGAATACCTAAGAATCATTAAAAACAAATTCTCTGTTAGAGAAGATCTTTGCCTCCTATTCCACACATGGCATAATGAGGCACTTGCTCACAGAGCCACACTCCCTAAAACTGGATTACTTATAAAATCCATTGCTCCCTCAGGTAAGGAAAATTTTAAAGCTTTTCAAGTGACAGAATTAGCAAAGCTATTTGGTAGTGTTTCTCCTCCTAAGAGACTTCTCAGCTGTTGCTTCAGCCTGGCAGCCCAGATGAAAGAAAAGGCTAGGACAGAACAGATGAGGGACTCTGCAGGCAGGGGTAAAAAGACCATTTTCACACCATTCACAAGAATTGGATCCCTCTGCTGCACAGGGAGCTAAAATTAGCCTTCTCAACAGGCCTTCACTTTTTCAAACATTTCTAAAAGCTCACAGACTAGAGTTGTGCTTTATGGAGCTGCAAGAACGACACTTACTGAAATTCTACTTGTATTGCTAAAGAAAGTAGAAGGGTGTTAGGATGGATGCTAGCTTTTCCTCTGCTTTTTTTTTTTTTTTTTTCTCCACTAGCACCTTGAAGAAGCTCCTTCACAACAAGGTAAAGCTTTAATTTGTCCTTCCCTCCCTGATTTTCATTGTCCTGGCTCGCTGTCTCTCTGTGCAAGTGAGATACCAAAAAAACCTGAACATTTGTTGGAGTAAGTTGCGATTAAACAACCGCATTTCAGATCTTGGCAAAGATGAACTGAATACCCCATTCAAAAAGACATTTGCCCAGTCTTAAAAGAGCCTTAATGAGAAGTTCTATTAATCAACAGTTAACGAACATTATCATAAATATTTTTGACAAAATGGCACACATGAAAGTTCATCTGTTCTAGCAGCAGAAGCAAAATCAGATTAAAATCTTAATTAAAATATGAAGAAGAGGCTGTCATAATCTTCAACACAGTAGAAGATTCCTTTTTTGAAAATCAAGCTCTCTCTTGCTGTTAATGAGCCCTTTCATTTCTCTGTACATAGCAATATATTTAAACTTAGCTGCATATTTTAAATGATTGATGTTCCCTAATTACATTTTATGATATATTGTGCTATGCCACCTCTAATGAGTAGCAAACATAGCATTACCTCACTAGTATTCAACCACAGAAATCAATAACTGACATTTATTCAATGAACTGCAAATTGTGATTCACTAGCTTCTCTTTGTGTTGAGTAAATTCAAACTGTAATTAATTTTCATGCATATCACAAATAGCGAATGTGTGTATGGGCTAACTTTAAAAGTGATTTGCTCCTTCCCTGGCTAATAACAACACAGCAAAAACTCTTAAGCCATCATTCAAAGGGCTGAGAAAAATCAATGGCTTGACAGAAGCCATCACCTTAGATGGGTAGAGCACAGTCATCACTTACACTTTTGAGTATACTTCAGAGCCATTTCCTAAGACATTTCCTGTCCCTTTCAAAACTCCCACCTGTGGCTTCGGTTAGCTTGTGATTGCTTTCCTGAAAATGTCTGCTCACATCAGAGGACAAGTGATCTCAGGCCACTGGAAGATCAGTGCAGTCTATTGCACTAAAACCAAGCATTGAAACCTGCAGCCACGAAGAGCCTGCATCCACCTCAGTAAACTAAAAATATCTGGGACTGACCTCAGGCACTGAGGCCAGATGGTGCAAGAGAGCCTGCATCCACACGGAGTTCAGCTCTCCTGCTCTCCAAAACAAGTTGGTCACATGCAGTGTGCCTCTTGGAAATACCCCTGGCCTATGTTAATCCCCAAACAGTGCCCAGGAATTACGTGAGAGGCTGCTACCAGGTCTGAGCTAAAACTCTACCAGCGACCACTCTGACAATAAATATGGTCAAGTACCAAACCCCAGAGAACACTCCGACACCACTTAATTCACCAGTAGAGATGTAACCAATGTTCACCTCCTACAAGCCAGCACAGGTTTCATCTTTTTTTCTAAACAACATCCCTTCAGCTTTAAGGCACCCACCTTAAACCTCTGAGGTCAGCTTTCTGCAGATGATGCCATTTGCTGTTATGCCCTTGGCAAGGCTGTGTGTGTATTACTCATCCTGGATTTATTGAGATGATTAACAGAGTGAAAAGGTGCACAAAAATATGCTACATTAGAATACATAAATTTAGTGGTAAATTGCAACCCAACTTCAGTCTTCAGTAATTACCTGGTGTCCCAAAAGATGACTGCAGACAGATGATATCTGATGAAAACTAATCCAACCAAGTCTAACATTTTATTCACACCAAAGCTCCAGGTGCTTAGTGAAGGAATGCTCCTAAAGCACATGCCTAAGTTCCCCACATAGTCACCAGGGACTAGCACATACCTTTGAAGGCCTTCAAGCAGAGAGCCTGCCTGGCTGATTGAGGTGTCCAAGATTAAGCAGGTGAGATCTTTCTCCAAAGCCTCTAAAAGACAGCTGCCTCCTTCCACAAGGTAAGGAACTTAAAACACCTTATTTCTGAGGCAAGCAAAGTGTGTGTGTGAATTCAGTACCTTAGGCAGAGGTTCCGTTCTGCCCAAAAGAGACTAAATTTGCAACCTGCAGTGGTTGTCAAGCTTGACTCTTCACCACCTAGTTCTGTGTGAAGCAATAACGAAGACAATAAAAATCACATTGAGTCAAAGAGTTCTTCCTAAATACCAAAGAGAAAAAATATTATGTATACAATTTTATTTTAATCTTTATTGTTCACTTACAACAAGTAATAATAATCTGTTGATTTATTTTCTAATTAAACAATCAAACCTCACTTATATAACAAATTTACCACTGCTCATTTCTCAAAATTGCATCAAGTTCAGTGATTTAAAGGAGGCTTCAGCCTCAGGCCTATACCTGCAAATAAACCAGAATTTTCTTTCTCAGCCCATACAGCACAGAGTTATTCTTACATCCAAGAAAGATACTCTTAGTTTCTCTTGGCACTCCTTTGGGAAGAAAAGGAATCAAGAAAGACAGGTGGAGAGTTCAAAATAATGGTGAAGTAGAGTTATCGCCATGATTTTAAACTAATTGGTCTGAGTTTCTTTTTCAACCATTTTTTAGCTTCTTCTATAAATTGTCTCAAAACCAAAGATGCCTCAGGGCTGACTCTAGAGTAATTGCTAGAACCCAACTCTAGATCTGAGAAACGACAGAAAAGCAATCTTTACACATGTTTATAGACTGGCATTGGGTTTTCCACCAATATTTAAGGTAGATGGACAAAAGAGCAAAACTACCAAATCACAACTTGCATCCCTAGGTTTTTTTAGAAAAAAATTCACTTTGATGCCAGCTTTTACACACTAATTAAGCCACAGGAAAACCCCTTCCTAGCCTCCTAAAACCTAGTTGAGCTGTAATAGAAAAAAATTACAGAAATGTATTTTTAAAGATCCTTTGGCTTCTATAAAACATAAAACTAATGTGAAGGTATGGAGTTAATTTAACCTACCCTGGGCAAATGCAGGTCTCTATCAGCCTTGAATGGTTAATCCATAGACAAGCCTGCTAATGAGCCTGCTATTCTATTGAGGTTAATGAGCCCTTGAGCATCTGGTGAAGGCACAGACACTTAGCAATTAGTGTCTTTTATTCAAACCAGCTGACAGGCTAGGCAGTAGTTGATTCCCCGCTTTTATTATATTGTTGCCATAGTACCTAGCATGCCAACTCTGAGCCTGCATGCACTGGTTATGTTGGTTAAGAATGGATTCCTTCACCTTTATGCTGAGCCCAATGATATGGGCTTTATGGAATGGATTTGAACCACAAAGTCTCCTTTCACGTCTTTATGGCTTGTATGCATAGTCAACAAATCTCAGAAATTAGTTCTTCCTCAAGGGAGATCAGTTTGATTCACTTCAACCACCAAAGGTCAAAGAGGATAGCTAGCGTATCAATACAATAGGCAGTAGAAAACTATTTTCTACAAGATGTACAAAGACATGCATACTAAAGCAGTACTCCTTCCCAGCATTCATTGCTCACAGGATGTGCTGGCTCCTAGAACACAAAGTACATATAGGAAATGCAGGATTTAAAATTGCATTTGTGCTGCTGGAGGAAGCTGTACCTGAAAAACAACTCATCTGTAAGGAGGGGAGGGGGGGGTGAGAAAGTAAAGAATTACTATTATTCCACTGTAATGGATAAAGAAAATGAGGTGCAGAAGGAGGTAACCACATCATCCATTTTCAGCTACTTTAGCATCTAACTTGCATGCTCCGAATTGTCCCTTGGAGAATCTTACTTCTTGTCATTGGCTGTACACAGAAATTGCCAGCCTTACTTATTACCTCTCTAAATTGTAGCAAAAATAAATCACCACAGCAGTCTATAGTAAATGTTATATATATGCTTCAAACAAGCCAAGGGTTCTGCTCCAGAGTGACAGCTGCTTCCCCTGGGATGACTCTAGTGGCTCTTAATCCTAGTTATTCATCCCAGCCTTCTCTCAATGTACGAATGTCTCAGCTGGGACATCGCAACTGCAAATGAGGCAGCAGCTAAACTGTCATACTTCACAGGCTTGTTCAGGTAAACTGGCTTCCCTTAACAAACTAGGCTGACACCTGTGACAATCAAATCTTATTTAATATTGATATTGTGTAGAACACAGACATAAACCAAGCCACATTACCCTTGCCCTGGTCTCTGTTGTACTGTAGAGGTTGTTAACATTCACATAACCTATCAAAGACAGTTCACACATACACACTTGGAAGAAGACTGAAAACACTTAAAAAAAAAAAAAAAAAAAGCCTATTTAACAGCAATCTGATTTTCACAGTGACTTAGAAAACTATGTTTAGCGAGAGACATGGACCAAACTTCTGACTCTAGACTAAGATTCAGGTATGTATTTATTTGCCCTGAGAAGCAGAGTTCAAACTGCTTTGGTGTTTGTTTAGGGAAGTTTTGGTTAGGAGCTGAACCTAGGAATTTCTGAGACTGTGCCCTACTAAGCACATCTGAAGTTAAGAGCCAGCATTTAACTCCACGGTTTTAATTCAAGAATCGTCTCAATTTTCAAAAAAGCATATCTAAAGTGCCTGTTTTAAGTAAGTACACATAATGTAACTAAAAGCTAAAAAAGAGTATAATGTAGAATATGCTGCCAAAATGTAACTACCTCCTGGAGTGCTTTAAGCTACCGAAGTAGTGCATAAAGAGCATCCTTACTCATCCACTAAAATAACTTACTGGTCCTAGATCATTGATCATTTATATAATACTTTGGATATTTTTCTCTTTTTTGGTGTTGTGAAATGCTTGAATTATGTCTTTCTGATGTGAAAAGTAATTCCTTATAAAATGATCCAGGAAACTACCAGGAGAAAGTGTGCATTTTCAAATAGAAAATCTTTGCTCTATTGCTTCTTTATTTAGCTCAACTGTAGAGATCCCCAAGCCTGTCCTAAAATGACCTTCATTTGGGTCACTTGGCCTAATAACAGGAACTCATTGCTCAGTACCCAATACTAATTACTCTTCTTTAACTAAAATTTCTATTAAACAGCTCTCAAATTTTGCTTTTCATTGGAAACTGAGTTAACCTTATCTGAAATGACTCACAAATAGGTGCTAAATTAGTCTGAGAGCAAACATATCTTAAAGTAGGACTGCTGTTATATGATATAGAATATACCTTAAGGGATTCCCTTTGGGGAGTTCAGGTCAACTGTCTTGGCTGTGTCCCCTACCAAGTTATTGCTCACAACCCTCTTAATCACTTTGAGGGCAGAGTGACAAAAAAGACAAAGCTTTGACACTGTGCAAGCACTGCTCAGTAACAGACAAAATATTGCTGCATTATCAACACTATTTTGTGCACAAATCCAAAACACAGAACTGTATGGGCTGCTGTGAAGAATGTTAACTCTATCCCAGCAAGAACCCATACAATCAATAAAAGAAATACTGAAAAGTTTTATCTATGTGTGTACAGAGAGACACATGTGTAAGTATGTCTGTGTACAATAGTTTCCTAAATAACCTACATTCCTCATCCCTCCAGCACAGCTATTTTTGTGATTTTCTTAGATCCCTAATGCTGCAGTCTTTGCTCATATAGTAGCACAGAACTCACCCAGCCATGTGGGCATAAGAGTCTATCTGCATTCTTTCGGATGCAGACCTGAGGCCAATTCAATGCTATCTTTAAAAAGCAAAAAAATATAGATAGGCCATCTGATATATCAGACAATAATTACTTTGGGTTATATTTGACTGTAGGTGTACACTTAGATCTTTTTATTTACTTAAGTAATCATTTCAGTATAAAGACTTGGCTTGTGTTCATTTATTTTTTAATTCTTAGCAGAATTAATTACATGCTTTTGCATGGTTTTCACTTAGATTCACTTACAAAGTATAGAGGATGATTTTAAAAAGATGATTTTTCTAGACACTGATTGTTTTTGCCATAATTTAAAGTAATGTTTGATCTTGCTGGAATTTTATTTACACATCTCAGTTGGCAACACTTTCTCATAAACATGGACAAAAATACCCAGTACATTTTTATGATACTCTGTGATACCTTTTCATTGATGTCTCAGAATGATGTTCCTATTTCAGAGGTGCTTAGGGGTAAAATATTCTATGAATGGTGATTTAATCCTCTGTGCTGTCTTGACTGGCCAGCTCCTAGGTTGGTCTGCCCATCATTTAGAAATCTTTCAGATACACTCTGCAGTCTTTTGGGTTTAGGAATATTCACTTGATAATAACATTCTTTCAGCTTTAGCTGCCGGGGATGAAAATTAGACTTTCTAAACTGAGGTATGTGCTGACAAATTGGCATTGTAGAATATGCGATCGTGCAATCATTTTCATAAGGCAAGGGAAGTGTTTTCCTTGTTTTCAGCTGTTGGGCATAAGAGCTGTGATAGCTCTCTGCATCTTTCTATGTCTTTTCCTTTGCAGAGGATACGGTACCTGGAAAGGAAGCAATATTTTGAAGTCCTTCAAATTAATATGAGGTATTTTGCTAGAATTCAAGAATCCGATATGGTTTACTACATTACAAATAATATATTCTCATAATAACAGTGGATTTTTAGCAACCTTGTGCTTGGATCAGCAGTATCACACAACAGGAAGGTCTTAGGTGTTCTTCCTCTATCAAAAAAACAATTCATTATATTTACAAATAAGTATATCTACATTTCTTTGTGCTGATTTTGCAGGAAATAAGATATATCCAAAAATTATGCTAGGATACTAGGTATTATGCTAGGATCCTACAAGCACTTGTATGAAGTGAGCTGTAATAAACATATACCTATGTAATGCATGTGATTCAACACTCAGCAGTTCAATGGTTAATATATCTTATTCATTTTTTTACAGTGCACACACATATGACATGCACTTTCCAACACACATGGACAGACACAGGCCAAGCATTTCAGGAGTACCTGATGATTTTAGTGTCTGCAATTTCTGCTGCTCAGCTTCAAGAAACCATAACAAAGCAATGCTCAGCACTTGCTGACTCTCAAGCCTCTCTCCTCCAGCATACCAAACTGAGCATCCAAAACCAAAGCACTCAGGCACTCAGAAGCCAGTCACTTTGGAGTTTGACAGTGTTTAACATGGGACTGAGCCTCCTCTGTGATTTCATGTCTGCGTAACATCGCTGAGATGTTTCACTGGGGAGTCAGAGACACTGGTGACTAAGGGGTCAAGCATCTCTACTTTTCAATCTATTCCTGCCTTTCTTCATCCAGGGCCTTTGGAAAGGAGAACGATAAGGTTTGTTTTAGTTCATTGCCTCCATTTATGTCTTGCACTCCAAAACTGAGATGTTAAAAGTTACACTTTCCAACCTGGTTTTCCATCATCTATGAAGGCTTCTGTAGCCTTCCTCCACTGATATAGTAATGACTGTCATTAAATTCACTGTCTCCTCTCCCACTGTCCTTCACACTCAATTGATCTGAAGCTGAATGGGCACTAAAAACAAAAGGAAACCATTAAAACTTTCTTTTCCAGGCACCACAAGAATGCAAAGTACAGTATTTTCAACTATTAATTTGGAGAAATAGACATATTTACCTTAAATTGGAAGCAGACTTTTCCTCAATCTGAAGAGATGAAGGATGAAAAGAGACAAGAATTTTACTGTCCTAAGGGAAAGAAGTATCTTTGATTATTCCTTTGCACAGATTTAAATATCATCGTGGCACAAACAAATCCAGATTAAAAAAGACTGAAATGCAAGAACTAAAGAAAAGTTCAATAGTAAATGTAAATATGGCACAAACATCTGCATAATATTTAGTTGCAGTATAACCTGCATATGTACAGGATGAGCAAATCTGTTTTTCTCAGTTTACAGGTAGAGAAGCTGAAGCACAGTGAAATCAGCCATTTGGGCACTCAGCAGCCTCATCTTCGGGCCCCTTCTTGGGGTCAGCAGTGTGCAGGCCAAGCAGCAGAGAGCTGGGCAGCGCATCCTCAGGCAGCTCCACCATGACCAAGCTCTGGGCAAAACCAGGGCTGTTGTCATTGGTCTCGAGGATGGGGATGTGCAGAGTGGCTGTGCCACCATCCTTGGCTGCCAGCTCCAGTGTGTTAGGAGGGCTGGCACTGGCGGTCCATCTCCTGGAGCAGCACCAGGTTAGCACAGTGCAAGCCTGCACCTCCATACTGAAGGGGCTGTTGAGGGCTGCTCAGGACAGTGATGGGGCAGGGAAGAGGGAAGCATGGCTCAGTCAACCCAGGGCAGACTGTGCCAGCAGGGTATTTAAAGCAAAGAGGGAACAAATGACCAGCCCTTGCCTTCTCCTTCAGCTTGACTGATCAGCAAGAACCTCAGGCAAATATTGCAAGGTTAAAAGACATCGGTTAGTGACAGTACTACCAGCTAAGGATACAGCTGGAAGAGATTTGCAGACATATCGATGAGGAGGAGTTAAAGCTATGTTATGAGGTCCTTTCTTTAACTTGTTCTGAGCCCACAATGTAATGCAAAGAGTGTTTATTTAAAAAAACAGAAAAGGAGAAATACAAGGGTGGTTTTAAAAGCTAGAAGCTCTCTGTCCCACCCAAACAGCATGTGCCAGTGGTCTGTTTCTGAGGTCACCACCGAATTCCCCATTTAACCTTCTCTTTAGAAAACAGCAAAAAGTAAGGCCCATGGAAAGAGCACAAAAACTGCAGAGCAACTTTAGCCTACTCTGATTTCAGAGACAACTCCTGCTTGTACTGAATCACAAGTGACCAATGACCCATGGAACTGAAGAGACTGGTCACAGCTAGAAACTGGCAGAAACTCAGTTGTATGAAGTGATGCCAAAAGCAGCCGTGCAGCCCCTCTGTAGCTGTCTGGCTGTTTCTGCATCAGGCTGATTTTATGCACTCGTGCGCTTACTGAGAAGCAGTTGCTCCGCTCCACTTGTCGGTCTCTGGTTGTAGCAACAGTGGCAAAATTATCTTTGAACATAGCCTTTTTATAGGAATCATGAATATTTCTTTATCCTATAAGCTCTGTACAAAAAATCTCCCATCTGTGAATGATTTGATTTTCCAATATGTCTTTTTTTCTTGATAAAGGCAGAAGGGCTCTTTTAGCCCACCAGGGCTGACAGCTACTGTAGCATTCCAAGACATGCTTTTGACTAGGCTGTTTGAGCAATTAGGGGCCAACAGTGCATGACTTACCTCTGGGTCTTACTTTTTCATAATCAAGCCTGAGGTAGCAATGTTTTCCCTTGGCTCTTCTGGGACTTTCTTTGATTCTCTAGAGGATGGCACTTGCTCTGGGCATCACGCCCCCGTGGGTAACTGCCATAGGTGCACGGGTCGTCCTGTTATCTCTATGTGTGTGCTGTGACCGACCGTCTCTGAACAAAGCAGTGTGTTCTAATGAAGGACATTTGGAGTTTAAAGAAAAGCATCTTCTGAGGCAAGATCAACGCTACACCCGTGAAGTGACAGGCGGGCTAGAGCAGACACTGTAGATGTGTCCCCTGGGGCACCAGGCATCAACTTGACGTAGGTCACACACCCTGCAGCTTGCCAGGGCTGCTGTAGTCTCCTGGCTGGCCCTTCCCATCACAGCCCTGCAGAAGACAGACCCGCTGCCCCTCCGCGTCGAGTTGGTCCGGGGAGCCCCCAAGACACCCCCCCTCCCCCAAGTTGCGGCCACACGCCCGCCCGACGCACCCTCCCGTTTTGAGGAGGAACGGGCGCCGGGAGGCGCCTGTAATTCCCGGATCGAACCACAGAGGGCGCGCGGGGCTCTGCTTTGGAGCCGCGGAGGGGCGGGCGGCGGCTCGGCAGCGGCAGCGGCACCGGCAGCCCTCCCCAGCGCCCGGCGGCCGCCCCCCCCCCGGCATCCGCCCCCCCCAGCGGCCGGCCGCCCTCCCCCAGCGGCCCGTCCCCCGGTAAAGGCTCAGCCGAGGTGGCACCCAGGGCTGCTTTCCGCTCCTCTCCGTGAAAAAAAATATCAGGGACAAGGTAGCCGGGCAGCCGCTGCCGGGCGGACGGAGAGCGCCGTGACGGCGCGGGAGCTGCGCGCCGCAGGTTTCGTCGCCTCCTCCAGCCGCCCGCACATGTCACCCAGCACATTGCTACTCGCCAGCTCTGATCAGGAGTGTCATTAGCGTGTTTTGAGAGCAAACGAGGCGGCAGGGAGGCTGCCTCGCGCTCTGGGTGTACGGCAGCAAGGCCGGGTTTAGCTGGAGCACAAACTTCTGCCAGACCTGAAGAACTTCGGTTCTTTCACTCCTTTGTTTTCCTTGTGAAGTAAACAATTATTGTTGGATTTTATCCCTGGTGCAGGTTCCTGCAAAACCTGAAAACAATTTGCATTTCCCAATTGTCTGCACATCTTGTAGCTTTTATGGCAGTATGCTATCATGGGTGGTAACGTCAAGATTTAAACACCGGGAACAGAAAACACTAAGAAGGAACTGGTATACTTGAGAAATAAATCTCAAGAGAAGCATTTGTTGTTCGGTTCGGTTGATTTGGTTTTGTTGTTGGGTTTTTTTTAGTTTTATAATCATTCCTTGAAACAGAACCAGGGTTAATAATCCAAACCAAAAACATACAAAAGAGGTATGTCTCAATGCCATATAATCTCATATTCTTGTTAAAATCTTCGATATTACATTCTTTCGTGATTAGGACCAGAGGGTTCAGCCTGCTAAAAAGAAAGATATCAGTAAAAATACTCATCGCTCTAATAAATTATATTCCAAGAAGATAATTCCAGTTCACAGAGCTAAATGTGCCATATATTCAGTACCCTCATGACAGGCTACAATATAGTTGAGATAGTAAATATGTGGTTGAGATAGGCCCAGCAGAGTAGGTACAAATCACCTTTTTCAATTCAAAGCCATCTTGTCTTTAACCTGGTGGAAATGAAGGAAGAATCAGAATTAATTCATATCTGGACCAGATGCAGAAGGTGATTTCTTGAATTATATCACCTTCATCTTATCTCTAATCTTTTAAGTCTTTCTTTTACCCAAAGCACCTTTTCAGACACATGCTAAACCGGCAGCATTATAAGGCCGCAGCAGGACAGTATTTGCTATTCCAATGATTTATAACCAACTACTTCACTTATTAGCAAAGGCTAATATTGGATCCATCAGTCTGGACACAAGTAAATTAGCCATTAACTTTCTGACTCCTAGCATAAAGCAACCAGTTAGGTCTGGCCATCTAAGTAATTAATGTACGTTCTCTTTGTGGACACCATGGGGATTATAAGGTAGACTGAAACTACTCGTGTATCAGTTGACTAATTGATATTAAATGCCTATTATTTAGACTACTGAACCTAGCAAAAATTAACTCCCCATCAGGATAACATAGCTATAGTAGAAGCCAGTTCCATACAGGTACATAGGTGTCTACTCCTACTGGTCTCAGTGGGAGACACTTTGAGGTCTAGGCCTAGGCAGCTCCTACATAAACTTTTCATCTTTAGATCATAAATAATTTTTCAGAGGAAAGCAATGACTTTATTCCTAATTTATATATGGGGAAACTAAGGTACAATGAGAAAGTAAGTCTGTAAAACCCTGTGAAGATGAAGAAGAATTGGTGGATCACCCTCCTAGACAGCAACCAAAGGGCATCCAGTGGAACGGGCATACAGAAGGTCCAAAACAGACCGAGTGGGACACTGCCAGGGTGCAGCTAGGGCTGCTCCACAGCGGGAGGGGAGCTGGGAGTGGAGGCTGGCAGCAAGGCAGGTAGGGGCAGTGCCTCACTGGCAGGGACACCTTCCCTCGATACCCAAGCAGAGCAGATCTGGGGAGCCAAGGGCCATCCAAGAGCCCAGGAACTACAGACAGGTTTGCAGTGATGAAGTAGGTCTGAGGAAAGTCAAAGCACCAGGCCAGGGCCAGGGAAGAAGTTCTGGTGATGCACTTCTTTGCACCTTATGTAGGTAAACTGAGGAATCCCCAGTCACATGATAGTACAGATGCTGAAAGTTTAGCAAGCTTGAAAAAACAAAAGACAAAATCAATGGAAGAAAAAACTACCAAAAGCTGTTAAACACAGCACTCCCATCTTCAGCAGAGGAAGCCCTGGCACTTTGACTTGGTGGAGCGTGAGTGAATTCATTCAGGAATACCAGTTACATAGTTATCCCAATCTTATAACCTTCCCCAGGCTCCTGCCATCAGCCGCTCTCACCAGCACGCTATTGAACTGGTTTGATCAGGTGGGCAGAGCCGTGTCACAGTACAACCAGGCATATCCCCTTTGCATAGCTCAGAGGTGGCTGTGAACACCTGTTCATCTGATTTATGGTCCATTGTACTTTACTCCTTCACTTGTCTTAAGGAGAGATGCTTCAGAAATACCCTCTCTGCAGCTGAGCTTCCATTTTTGTTTGCAGCATTTAATCTATTCTACCTATTGGGGTGGGAACAGGGGCTTTTTGTGTTTAAGGCTGTTCTGTCTGACTGGGGTGACAGCAATTGCACAGCCAAACTGAAATGCCTATATATCTACAGAAAGAAAGTGTATGTATCCCTTTTTTTTACCTGATTAAACCAAGTTTTTTAAAAATTATGATCACGCAATACTACCTGCCTATGAAAATGCATGTAAACCGATCATTATTTTAGCCTGTCTTTCTGCGTTTATCTATACTTTCTGGGGGAATGTGTGCTCTTTTGCCCCTTCCCAGTCCTTTCCAAATCCATTCATCAGTTACAACCACATCTAAGAGTCAAGTAGAAGTCCAAACCACTATATTCTTACAATAAATAGGGACTGGAAGGCCAGCTTGAAAGCGGAGGAAAGGCTGCAGCATAGGCACATACACTACTACACACCAGAGAATCAACCAAGGAGAGAGCCATTACAAATGCTTTAGTTGCTGGAGAGGCTTCAATTGGTGCTTACTCTTTATCAGACCCCAGAGAATCCAACTTCATGGAACAAATCCTTAGGAAATAGGCTTAATTTGCTCTGCTGTTCATGAAGTTGCCTAAATTGCCCATCACTCTTTGAAGCTGTCAGACAACAATCAGAAGTTTGCCTTTGCAGCTTGCTTAGCTTAACTTTGTTGGTGTGATCAGCTTAACTCCAGCGGCTGCAGTGGGTCATGATCTAGTCAGCTCATCTGTCAGTGCTCACAGGGTTTTGGTCCCAGCATATTGAGCAGTAAGGGAGTGAGAAAGAACTTCATCCTGCTTCCCCAGTGCCAGTTGCTCCACTGCTTCTCTGGTGGCTCCATGTTCCTCTGGATTTTTATCATATAGCAAATGTTATTAGGTGGGGGGGTCCCAGCTTGGGTGAGCAAAGGAGATTCTCTGTTTGTAAAAAGAGAGACTAGAGAGTCAAAATGGATATTCTGCTCACTCCCCCTGCCCCCCCCCCCCCAATTAATTTGAAAAAAAGTCAAAGCTGTCTTCATCAAGAGACATCATTACAGAAATCTCACAAATTTAAATGTTACATGTATTGTTTGTTTCTGAAATCAGAGGAAGAAAAGCTGTAAAAAGATACACAAGGTACTTTTATCCATTTTGCTGCCAAGGCAAGTTTATTTCCACCACATATTTGCTAGTGCAGTTGTACTCAAATGACAGTGCTTGGAGCTGCTTCTGTCACAACCATGAAGCATCAGTCACCCTTTGAGCAGTGACACCTTCTGCTCCTTATAGCCCAGAACAAGGTTCTTCCAGGGTTCCCAGTGGATATTTCAACCAAGTAAATTCAAAATAACAAGTCTACAACCCACACAGCTGCTTCATGTCTGGTTTTGTTGATTATTTTTTTTTCTTTTTTGGTATAGCTCCAGCCAGGATCAAAACTAGGGATTAACACATACTGTGCAGAACCAGACTTCAGAAAGACCCCAAAAGACTACTTCAAAGAGTACTGCAGGCCACAGGGGGAAATACAATGCTAATAAAATCCTTCACCTGGAAAGTGAGCAAATACAACATGGAACAACAAACTACTTAAGTGCTATCCCAAAATGACTTTTAGATTTAGCAATGGCAGTATGAATTTTTAAGAATAATACCTGGAGAAGATGCATGTTTCATCAATGAACATATTAAGTTAGTCATACTCATAGGAACCTAGTATTGGTTGCCTGTGTGTCTTTGAATGCTTGCTGGTTTATTTAAAAATGTTTGTGAGTCCTGAACTTCACATTATTCTTGTTTCTCATTATCAGTTAATTGCCATCATTAATCATTGTTTTCTTGATTAAAAAGTAACAGTCAGTTCAATACCATGTGATATGGATGACTAATCACAACTCAGGAGTAATAAAGAATTGAAATAAGTGTTCATGAGCAAGTTGTCATCTGTAATTTGTCCTCATAAACTAGTTGGCAAATACTTATGTGCAATGAATACTTCCATACAAATTAAGATGAGCTTGAAAATGATTTATAAACGGGGAAAAATAGTTGAATTCATCTCTTATTTCATTTGCAATAAATTATTTGGACAAATACAGTTATCAGAGGGGGTAGCAGAAGACTTTTATGTAAAGTGAGTATCTACAATGCAAATGAGTTGAAAATCACTTTTGCTATTGCTTTATGCTATCAAAATTTGGAAGTCCCAGGTGCTGATGCAATTTCACTAGCAAGACTGTTCCATAATTTTAATAACATTCCCTGTTCAGAAAGTTTTGTCAGAATTTTCTCTTTCTTAAGTATTTCATTGTTCCTTATACCACTCCAGCTTTATCTCATAGTCATAGGGTAGTAGATGGACTCCTTCATGCAGACTGTCCTGCCTGTTGCTTCAGTACATTTGATTCCACCAGTATTAAATACATTTTGAGTAGGGTTCAGATATCTACATTAAGCCACCTGAGGCAATTCAAGATGCCCTGAAATACCTGAGATTGTCAGATGACACGTCATATAAGACGGAGAGCCTGTTGCCTGTTGGAGAGGAGCTGGAGACAAAGCACAATACCTTAGGGCAGGGGTCCTCGAACTTTTTAACCAGGGAGCTGGTGTCAGGAAGTCATCTGCAGCTGCTTGGTTTCCCCCCCTCAACCCCCGGCAGGAGGGGGGGGTGAGGTGGGGCAGGGGGGGTCTGTAAATACCGGGGGCCGGATTGAGGACCCTGGGGGGGCATATCCAGCCCGCAGGCCATAGTTTGAGGACCCCTGCCTTAGGGCTTCTCAAGTGGTAATAGGCACCTGCATGGGGGCAACTGATTAGAAGATGTCTTTGCTGTCTGCAATGGATCTCAGACAACCTCACCAGCATGTGGAAGGCATACTTACAAACCTAACTTTAAGTGCCTTAATTTGGAGCTGAACCCAACCCCTAGAATAAGGTCACACACAACTCACCCAGAGAGACTGCTATCTCCATGCCATAGTCTTGTTTTTTCACATACAAGCCAAAAAAAGCATTCCATCTTTGTATTTTCAAAATTACCCATTTCTTTCCATTCATTCACACCTAAATCACATACCCAAATTCATTGACTGCATGCTTTTTTATTTTCCCCCAAGGAAATCACTCTTTATTCCATTTTATCTTTTCCTTGACTATACACCTGCACCCTGAGTAATTATTTTTTTCCTCTGTCCCCATGCAACCTGAGCATGCTTCCATTCCCATGCTGTCATAACGAGGTACTATGGAAACAAGCTGTTTATGTAGTCTCTTAGAAAACTAATTAAGCTATTAGATAAGAGTATGGGTAATGATGAACCATATGATCCATGGTGCACCTCTCTGAATTAGAAAGGAATCTTTCAAAAGCTTCCACAATCTAATTGGGTGAAAGGAAAAACTTTTGCTTGTATGGATCCACAGAATAGCCAAGGGGCTACAGCGAGTCAAGAATTCACTTGAGTATTTTGATTTCGTAACAGAGAGTGAACTAATCCGGCTAACTTGGATGCCTCACTTGTACACACATTGCCAGGTGAAGCAGTTTTTCTATGGGAAGTTTCTATGTTCCCTGGAGAGAGGTAGGTCAGGCAAACTCTGTCCCACCTTTCAGCTGTGTCCAACAAACCTTATTCTTATATAGAGGGAGCTGTAACCATCTAGGTAACTAGGGATTTATTTCCCATAATACCTTGGTTCCGTTATTTTCACCATGGAAGCAGCAGTTAGCTTCTGCCAGCAGCAGTTACCAGATTTGTAGTGGTTTGGTTTTCTCTTTTTGAGCACAAGTGCATTTCCTTTGATACATTTACCATTGCAAAAGTGAAAAAGTGATGCAACATCATGAAATTCAGACACTTAAATAAACACCCTTGCCCTGACATGTTCTGCTCTACAGAGCTCAAATTATTATCACAAAAAATTGATTTTACAGTATGGTCATTCTGAGAGTGTAATTTGTCTAGTTACAGATACCCTGTGCAAAGCTACCCCCAGCACAGAGGTTAGTAATACAATCCAAAGCATAAATCAAAAGATACAAATAGACAGAAAACATCTTGCCCACTTTGAATAGTTGCTATAGATGATCTTTTTGTTGGTCTACAAATTACTCAAGTGTCTCTAAGGAGATGAGATACATCATCTTTTACTATTAGCTATTATTGCTACATGCCCAAAGGGATGGATAGTAAGCTTCTATTTCAATTACTCAGGCTTCTTTACTGGATATGGATTGAGCTGATTTTACCCTATAAGAACAAATGCTGTTACTACATTTAATGATTAAAATCCTGCTTGCACTCAGCTAAAATACAAATCAGCAGTTTGGAAGAACAGGCTTCAAGCTAAACAAAATTGCTTTGCGAGACCAAATAACTCAGAGAATTACCAATGGGCTGTTCAGGCTTTCACCTCTATAGCAGGTCCCTAATTGGATCTAGACCAGGTTCATAGTAACAACTCGAAATTGGGACCAAAATTATTGTGGCTTCTGTGCAGCCTTCTGTGCCTAGTCGTCTCCACCCACGTTTTCCTAGTTTTCACGTTTTCCTAGAAAGTATCTGAACTGGGATGGGCACGACAGGGAATGACTCACCCAGACAGCCATGTTAGTTAGCATAGTTTGAGATGTGTCATATTTTGGAGATGCCCATTTGTCTCCATAAAATGGAGGAAGTTTCTAGATTACTAGCCCAGAGGTTTTTTTTTTAATTTTAGGTATCTGAAATTAGGGGAAGGTACAGAGTAGCTGGCTGATGAGGGAAATTATGTGAGATGCAGAAGCTGGATAAATACATTTTTCCTGAATCTGTAAAGCTCAAAATTCAGAAAGTCTTTTCATAGTATGAAAATAACCCAACTGTGTATGTACAAAAAACAGTAACACTGATATTCTCCTTGTCTTACCATGAAAAATAAATCTGGGTGCTAGTAGGATGCTAATAATATCAGACATAGCCTTTGGTTTTCATTTTACTTTCAGGCTATATTTCAAAAATCCAATGATTCAGGGTGGAGATGAGGGCAGAATACGCCCCTTCAATGAGAAACACATTTACAGCAGGAGGCGGGTTGGTCCATAATACTAAGAATTTATTACTTCTTTATCTGTTTTATCAGCTGATATGTCCTATTTTCCTCCTTCAATTCAGTACAGACTCATGAGTCAGGAAGGGCCCTGCAGGACTAATTTATCCCAGGGGAATGCTAGGATTTCATATCATATCTCTTCAAGCTCCTTTTGATAATAATTGCTTTGTGATTTCATGCAAAACTTCAGCTCTAGTCTGTATTGTTTGTCATACGAAGTTTTACTGGAACTAGCCAACTGTTTCGCTGTGGGGTTCTTTGGTTGTTGTTTATTTTTTTTTAAACTATCAGCCGTCAATAGCTTTGCTTGAAAGCTTGCATCTTGGATGCACACACATTACACACTGTGGCAAAGAGGTTCACTGGGTAATCTGAGCTCTCAGGGTGAGAAGGGGGCAAATATCCATTGAATGATACTTAAGTGGGAAACATTTGGTCAATGGCTCGTTTCCTCTCCACAGTCTAAGTCTGCTACTTTTCCCTGCCAGATGGTGTGTGAGATTTATTTCTGAGCTTCTAGACAGAGATGAGGCATTTGAGATGCTTTGAGGTCACATCTCTTCTCTAAAACTCTTCTAAACAAGGATTTCAGAAGTCTCTGTTATAAATTTTGAAGTGGAAATCTTTCAGAACTCAGTTTTGTCTGTGTTTGCAGAGAGGTTTTTTAGTTTTATTCCTAACCAAAACAGCTTAAAGGCACAAAACAAAACAACAAACCAAAAAAACTTTGCACAGTATAAGCAAGTGCACGATGCACATGGTCAAAACTCAGCAGCTGGATTGTGGGTAGACATGTACTTCTGACTGAAGAGGTCCAGCCATAGGCAGCATCCTAGTCTAAATATATACAGCAAGACAATGCAGCTCTGCACAAACATGCCAAAGTTTCCTCAAGACTTCTGACAGCAGGCAGCCAATTACTTTCAAAAGAATGGGTTCTGTCTCATGACTGCAGCAACACAAATGCATCTCCCTTGATCCAAACATCAAGGTAGAGCTTTGCATTTCCGATATTTTAATTCAATGCAAAGCAGTGTTATAAATTGAGACCACAATGGATCATAATCCAATTAAAATTTTATTAATTATAGCAAGTAGAATATGAGCAAAGACAGCGCTGGACGACAGGGGAGTCTGCGCTCCACCAACTGCCGTACTGAGCAGTTCAAACAGTCCCTTTTTATACATCTTTACTTCCATGTTCATGAGGTAGTGGAGTCATGCTTTTGTTGTTAGGGGGGGTCGTTTTCTGCCTCCTGCTGGTCTTCCTCCTTTGTCTCATTGCCCTGTTTCTGTCGGTTCCTGGACACCTGGTGGCATCCTGGACACTTGGCGGTGATCTTATCTTTTCACAAGTGCAGGTCTTTTCACAAGCGGCATCCTGGACTCCTGGCAGTGATCGTATCTTTTCACAAGCAGCATCCTGGACACCTGGCGGTTTATCTTATCTTTTGTTGTCTAATCTTTACATTTACATATGGGCTTAACATAAATTTAAATAAACAATACCCTAGTCCATAGTTTCTTACAATCCCCCCTTTTTCTTTTTATCCTATTATTGTTTATTAGATGCTACTTTCATTCTCGGCACTGCAAGCAAACCTTTTTCCACAATCCCAACATTTATCGTAACACTCACAAGGTAATACGTCACAATTACAATAGGCATAATTGCGTAATACATATAATAATAACATACAAAACCAAAACTTAAAAATAAAAATTTTCTTAACACATTCCCTTTTTTTTTTTTTACATGCGTCACTATCATGGCTAGACTATAGGGATTTCGCATGCGCGGTCTTTCCAGATTTTTCCAACACATTCTGTGGGGCTTTAAAATCGCGCATGCGCATGCTCAAAGGTATACACGGACCATTCGCGTGACAAACAATGGCTACTGCGCGCCCAGATGAAATCCCAAACCCCTTTCCCGAGCTTACCACTCCGGTAAGTCTGTTAATGGTAACATTTATGGCACTATGGCCAAATGACAGGTCCCAGTTTTCAATGTAAGGTTTTTTACCACCAGACCACCACGTCACCTGCCAGAGAAGAAAGGTCTAGAGTGGACATTTCGCCCTCTGAACATTCTGTAAGGTGAGTGTTCTCAAAAAGTTTAACCTATATGGTTCATTAGAAAGAAGATCAAAATTTTATATATATATATATCTTTTTTTCCTGTTGCTGTTTAGGCAGAGGGTGCGTTTTTCTGTTGTCTCACGTCAAGAACTTATGGCGGAGGTGAAAAAGTATAAAAGGCGTTTCCATATCGTCGTCTTTGCGTTCCTGGCGCTTGTTTTTATTGCTATTCTATTTTTTTTTTTACTCAGCTTACATTATTATCTGAATTGTTAAGAGTTAATTGTTTCCAAATTCTTGTTGGCTATTAAAATGTTATTTTGTGTGTACATTTTGTCATACTACTCGCATTTGTTTAACGCCATCGGGTGAAACCATAATAGCAAATTGCATGTTAGTTATAACGTGTTGAATTAATCTTATAAACATGGAACAACACATGGCAAAAACAATAAGGTGACTAATCCACATAACAAATAAAATAGGATTCGTTTTACCCAGGGGCTCCCGAGAAGCCAGGAAAACAAGTCAATATTCGTCTTTCCAAGTTCAGAGGGGAACATGGGCTAACTTTCCTGTCTCTGATGTGATTTGTTTAACTACCTCACCATTGTCATCAATTTTCAAACAACAATTGGAAACATTTACTTTACCACAAACACCTCTTTCTTTGGCTAGCAGGTAGTCCAGAACCATCCTGTGTTGATAAATTGCATTTAACATCAAAAGCTTTAGCTGTTTGATTAATAATAATTTCCAAGACAGCCTGTAGACGAATGATATGATTCAGATTGTAGATAGGTTCTCGAGCGCCGTTAATAAGTTCATTAGGATTCCAAGTTGCAGGTTTATAATACTGTATGATACGTTGGGGTGTCCATTCATTTAATAAATATTGGTACCCCCTCAATTCTTGGGAGTCTGGAAAAATCAACTTGCCACTGTTGCCCTGGCTAATTTTCAAACACATTTCACATCGCTGAGTCACCTGTTTTATTACAGTATACAAGTTCTGCCCTATCAATTTCTGATTTAGACTTTTATATAAATTATCAGCTCCCCAATGCATCTTATTATGTTCTATTACGGCTGTGGTCCATATTAAATTGGATGGTACCACTATACGACCATCCCTCAAATAAGTCCACTTATTTATTTTATCATTCATGTCCTGAATGACCTTTAAGTTTTCTTTAGAATAATTTGGCTCCTGATCTGTACTTACAGTTTGGATTTTACCATCTGGTATTTAGGATAATTCCTTTTTTCCTACCTCCTCTACTACTTGTATGGCTTCATGGGCGGCCAGGCAGTTTCCAGTTTCCAAATCAGTGCCTTAATGGGCCATCTTATGTTCTTCCTTCCTGGATGACCCTCTTATAACAGAGGGGGCCATTCCTCACATCAAGGTCTGGCATGGCATATGTCCCCACCGCTCAACGCCTACTGGGTTGCAGCCAGCAGCAGAGCTCAAGATCTTTCTTGGTGGCAAACACAGAGACCAACCCAGTCTTGCCCTTGATTGTGGTAGGAGGCACTTGACCAACCTTATTCCTTGTACTTTGTTGTCAATGCAAAGTTTCATTTGCACATCCCATAACAAGTCACAGTCATGGTAAAACACAGATTTACATTAGTAGAACTACTACAGAGTGTATTTTATTTTAGTTTTTATGCAATATTCCCCACAGCCTTGCTGACCAAGGGATATTGTTTTACCTGAACTAGGCAGGCCTCCTGTTTATCATTTCTACTCTAACAGGTAAAGCATTTTTTTCCTTACCTGGAATTTACTTTCAGATATACCTGGTTAAAGATTTCTTTTACTTCAGGGAGGTCCTCTCTTCCACTTTTCTGTTGAATTAAAGATAAGCTCAACATTTTAGTTAATTGATCATTTTTAACTTTTGATTTCATTTCCCCTTCTTTAAACGTCTAGATGTTCTAATAAATCTCTTCCTAACAAAGATTTTGGAGATTTTGGCATTCTTATTTGTTTTCTTAGTTTGTACTTTAAAAGTTTCAGGTTATTTTCCTGGCGGCCAGCAGCTCCCACAACTGTAACAAATTCTTTTCACTGAAGTTTAACACCAAATAAGTTGGTTTTATATTCACCAACTTTTCTACATCACAATTACCTTAGTAAAAATCAACTCGAACCTTTATCCAGTCCTATTCACAACCAACTTTCAAACATCTAAATTTCCCCATCAGAGATTCACCTTTACTCTCCTCAGACCCGCTGGCTGCCCTAGAGGGGCCGTTACCGGTCCTGTTGTGCTGCAAATGCTGCAGCAATTGGGGTGACATTGTCAGGTCCTTCTGCTCAATTGTCAGCAACAGCAACCCCCTCCTCCTCACCATCAGAAGGATTGGAGCAGGAGATGCTCTTCCTGCTCTGCAGGTTTCAAATGCCTGCCTCTGCAGCAGCACTTCTGTTTTAACTCTTTCTTACCCTGAATGCAAATCTGCTACTTGTTGCTTTAAGTCTGTGTTATTACATATCAGCCTTTGCAGGCAAATAGCAAACACCCTGCCATGCATCCAGCGTGACTCAGCCGCACCTTCGAGGGGATACGGGGCTTTGTACAAACTCACCCCAATACTTTAACACTTTCACAGGGTTTGGGTTTTTTTTTTTTGTTTTTTTTTTTTTTTTTTTTTTTACAAGCCACCCCCCCCCCCCCCCCGCTTCAGATCTTACATACATTAGCACAAGTTTTTTTATCTTACAACGTGTTTCATTCTGGTTGCTCCATAGAAGGAACCACAACCTCCCCTCTGATCCTTTTCCATTGCTAATATTAAGGGATCTTGTGGAGCTAGGTTAATACCACACTCTTTTGCCACTCTGGGTGATTCCTCAGAGTGAAAAACATACCAGCATACATTACTTCATCCCATTTTTCCTCTCGCCTTAAAAATAACATTAATTTTAACAAAACATTATAATTCAGTGTGCCGTTTAAGGGCCATTTTCTCTGTCCCCTAACTTATACAGGGGCCACCACTGATTGCAGTACTTAGCCAAAGTTCTCTTATTCACGCTTCCCCCAGCTGCCCCCCCATTTCCTTCCAGTGACCTTTCTTACTATTATCTCAATCGCTATCCCAGCCACAGAGACTCTAATTTCACTTACAGCTCTCTCTCTTATCCCAAGGCGTCCAAACCTTACAGTCAGGGCATTCAATTTCTTGTCGCCACCATACATATAATAATTCTTTACACCATATACACTTTAAAACATACAGAGGTTCACATTCACCCCTCGGATGTTCAAGACAATAACCACATACCAACATTTGTAATATACTGAATACAGAAATGTTCTCACATTTCCAGAATAAATGAGTATAACAATTATTAATAACCTTGTAATTATTAATTAAAAGGCCACTTTTCTCCACACTCCAGCTTATAAAGCGGCCACCATTGATTACAATATTTTATCAATATTTTCCCATTCACATTTCCACCAGCGGATCCTCCAATATCCTTCCACTGACTCAAAACACACCCTAGCGGATTTTTCTTTAAAATCCCACCACTCTGCTTTCTTCCCATTTTTCCAGCTTACACTCACAGAACACACTTATCACTTACAGAATTACTACTTACAAAATGCAACACACAGGTATCTTTCTACAGCAACACCAAGAGCTCACTATTATTATCAAAAATATAGCCAAAATCACAGTAACAATTATCAAAGTCAAATTCTACATTCCATAAATCCGGTAACCAAAATAAGCAACACTGCAGCAAATAAGCTTGAAACAATGAATATTCCATTAACGCCTATACATATTCATTACCTGAACCCGCCTACCCTCTCTTCGTATGCTAATTAGCTTATCAGTCTTTCACGCTTGTGCAGATTCTTCCAAAAATTGTGGGCCTGGGGCTTTAGAATGTGGGCAGTGGTCTATGGGAGGAAGGCTGTAGGTCTTCCTCATAGTGTACTTTTCACCTTCTGCTCATTTGCAATGTTCTTATCAGTCTAAGGTAATTTATGCCCTTGCTGGCCATCTGCTTTTCTTGCTTAATTATTTCTTTTACTCTTATCTGTCCTCTCCTGCTGAAGTGTTCCACTAAAGTTTTTCCCATGATTTTGCCACAAACTGAGTTTTGAGGAGCGCTTGCCCTAAAGGGTTGTCTGGATTTACCCCAGAGTACAGCTGAAGGGCTTTCCTCAGTTGTTCCAACCACTCAGTGGGGCTCTCATCTTTCTTTTGCATTTCATTAAATGCTTTATTGATATTCTGGCCACGGGGTACTGCTTCTCTATCCCCTGAATTACTATAGTTCTCAGGTCCTGCATATGAGTTTTATGCACCGGATCCTGATTATCCCAATTAGGTCTTTGGAGTGGCCATTTAATATCTGCTTGAGGTCCCTGGGTTTCCTCCCAATCTTTTTCTGACCCACAGACTGGCCAAAAGACATTTTTAGAAATCTTCTTCCCTCCCCATATCTTAGTACAATATTCTATCATTTTCTGCTTATTTTTCCCTAGGGTTCCAGGGAAATATCTCCAATTGTCTAAGATATATGCCAGAGGGGTATTCTTGGGTACAGTAGGTACCCTTCCCATGGGAGTCGAAGGCTTGCTGCCCTTCGCCCCCATCTTCTGGAATATCCACAAACATACACTCACTCGCTCCCCTTGTTCCTGGCCCAGTCCCTCGCGGGAGATGGGAAACGCAGTACTTAAGAGTCCGCACTCGCTTGGTTCAGTATATCGAACCTCTCACTCGTTATATTCCAGGAAACCCAATCCCGCCCGAACGGCAAACCTTGCGAACAAATTCGCAATATACTTACGCGTCCTGCGTCTTCGTCCGGACTCCCGTGCACAGAATTTTTATGGGATTTTACCGGTTTCTCCTTTGCTCATTATTCTAGAGTTTAGGTTCGTCGGTAAGGTTGGAGTAAGCTGTTGGTCGCGGGGCCGCGAAATGTCGCGGGGCGCCTCCCCGGAGGACCAAAGCCCACTGTTCCTTATCCGAGTCACGGCACCAGAAATTATTATAAATTGAGACCACAATGGATCATAATCCAATTAAAATTTTATTAATTATAGCAAGTAGAATATGAGCAAAGACAGCGCTGGACGACAGGGGAGTCTGCGCTCCACCAACTGCCGTACTGAGCAGTTCAAACAGTCCCTTTTTATACATCTTTACTTCCATGTTCATGAGGTAGTGGAGTCATGCTTTTGTTGTTAGGGGGGGTCGTTTTCTGCCTCCTGCTGGTCTTCCTCCTTTGTCTCATTGCCCTGTTTCTGTCGGTTCCTGGACACCTGGTGGCATCCTGGACACTTGGCGGTGATCTTATCTTTTCACAAGTGCAGGTCTTTTCACAAGCGGCATCCTGGACTCCTGGCAGTGATCGTATCTTTTCACAAGCAGCATCCTGGACACCTGGCGGTTTATCTTATCTTTTGTTGTCTAATCTTTACATTTACATATGGGCTTAACATAAATTTAAATAAACAATACCCTAGTCCATAGTTTCTTACAGCAGCATTTTCAATGTTACTTACTTTTTTTTATGGTCGGTGGCATCTTGTTGGGTTTTTCTGCATTCAGACGTAACAGCAGCAGGGTAAAAAGAGGTATATAAATAATAGATGGTTTCTCTCACCTAAAAGAGGGATCTGCTAGTTCTTGCCCTCCTTTTAATTTGGGGAGGGAATATCATTTAAAAGATGACAGATTCTTTCCCATCAAGTCAGAGAAGAAGGAGGCCTCTAGAAGAACAATGGCTGATGCCACAGCATGACTATCTGACAGACTTGAAAAGCATCTGTAAAGTTGTCAACACAACAAGCCTTTTATCTTTGACGACAGTATTTGCAGCTTGTGATTTTCAACCAAGGAATAGGAGGAGGTATACGGTGTCCTCCCACCTCCTCTTTCCTTACTGTTTTAATTACCGTTATTTAAAAAAAATATAAATATTCACCAAATAGACTTCCCTCTTTTTTCAATTTCTGTATGTTACAAAAATACCTTCACTACACTGCTGAACTTTTCTTTATTCCTAGCATAAAAACAAGTAGATCTTTTAAAATTTCTTCATCTTTATGTTCATTTTCTGGGCAGGTGCAATTAAATTTCTTTGTAAGCTTACTCACAGATCCATTCAGTTTCTGGGAAGACTTGCTGCATGTACTAATACAGCTGAGGTCATCTTTTTATGTGAGTGACAGTCATGGGGCTTTCCTGAGCAGGCTGTAGCCTTCGGCACTCAAAGGGACACACTCAAGCACCAAGTAAAACTTGGACTTGGGTGTTACAGTAACTGGAATCTAGTTAATCCAAATTCTTCCACTCCTCCTCTGTGAGTAATGGGCCCATGTTGGCAGACCACGCTGGCATACGCTTGGCTCAGGCAGTTTTGCAGCGCAAGGCTCAGCAGTGACATGCCCAGGTGCCTTGCTCCTGTCGGATGCATAGGGTGCTTGGGTACCCTCCGAGCAAAAACAAGATGATTTGGTTCCTACACTGCAGCCTGCAGTGACAGACAAAGCCAAAGGGAAGCACGCATTTGAAACATTGCCCCTTGCTTAGACTAGAGCACTTATCTTAGACACGGCTGTCAGCGTGCAATTCAGAGCCTGAAACCTAATCCTGGCTTAAGCTTTTGGATTTCCCTTGAGGAAAGGCCTCTGCAACAGGTCTCTTGCACAATGTCTTATCCAGGAAACAGTAATGCCAAGTTCAGTGTCTTCCTCAGACTAAGGGGGTTTGAATTTATACCTCCCAGAAGTGCTGGAGGGTGCATGAACTGCCATTTGTAGGCTCACCTGAGTAGAAAGATGCCTCCACGTCTGTTCAAGCAGAATTTTTGTGCACCAGGCATGCAGAATTCTTGGCACCCAAAGGAAGATCAGCAAAAGAGCCTGATTTTGCATTTGGGAAGAGGGGCAACTGTGTATGTGGCTTACAGGATACTGTGTGCACATCCTACCCAACATTAGTAACTGGAGGGAAAAAAAATCATCCAGGGAAAAGAAAGAGGCTTCCCCATCCCCTGCTGAGGTACTTAATGTCTAAGCAGGAAATACACTCTACCTCACCTCTTCTGACTCCGTACATTTTTCACCCCTGCTTTAAACAGGAAGGATGTAGGGGATCTTCTTCACAGTATATCTGACTTATAGTAAGGATATCCTTCTCAGCTGTACAATCCCCCTTCTTAACCTGAACAATGTGAACATTAGTTTAAATCCTCGGTCTTCCGCCTCCTGACCAAATGCTCCACACAGCATGTACTGTATAAATGATCATTAACTCAAGTTTTTAACTGAGTGTCATCCAAAAAACTTCATCTTGGACCGAGCAAGCTTAGTAATTACGAGAGATGCTATACATGCTTTCACAAGTGGTCCAAGCCCATATAAAGCCTCATTGCTCTCAAAAATAGTAATTTTTAGCCTGTACCCTGCATTTCTGCTCATTAGCACTGAGGTAGCCATATCGTTATCGTCTTGCTGATCGAGCTGACTGTAGAGACATAGAAATGCCTGTGCCTGCAGGAGTCCATGTGCCCATGATTGGAGGGGGAACAAGTAGGAACAGACTTCCTCTGGTGGTGCTCAGACTGGCTTAAACTGCCTATATTCCATTGTTTGCTGTAAACTAGCAATATAACTGCGGGACCTCCACCATAACAGGCAGGCACCAAGGAAGTTTGCTCCAAGATATCAGTGACATTCTGGTTCATAAGCAGGAACTTTTCAATCAAGCTCAAGCAGCTTAGAAGGGGTTTTCTCTGATTATTGTTCTTTATTTGGGCTTCCTACATGGTATTTTAAGTGCCTGGAGCTGTTGTCTTGAATTTGAATCCTCTGTGGAATAAGGAGAGTTAAATGAGATTATTGGCACATTTCATGCGTGGCAGTGTGGTGCGCTATCCAGGCAACAGGGAAAATATTTGAAATATTCCTTTTCCAGCATTGAAAGTAACAGTTCTCAGGATTATCTGTGATTTCTTTTACAAGAACATAAGAAGAGCACCACCAAGTTAGACCAAAGGCATGTTTAACCTAGTTCTTGTTTTTGACAGCAACCCATAGCAGAGGCTTTGAGGAAGACATTAGGAAAGAAAGAAAAAGCACAGCAGTAGCAAACCTTCACTGCTTCCATCTGTCAGCAGCTTAGAGCCTTCCTCAGCCACAGGTTATATCAGATCCTTTTGTTTAATGGACATTGCATTACAACTTGAGTAGGCTGCAAGAGATACTTCTCCCACGAATCTGCTCCTCAGCCCCAAACAGTATTTAAGTCTGGACTTTCCCAGTATCCCATGACAATGAGTATCATAATTTAATGATGTGAACATACCGAATTTGTTTGTTTCCCAGACAACTTCACTGGATGTTACACTACATAATTAACGTCTCTTCACTTTTTCTAGTGTTCATTATTTTCTATACCCTTTTTCCATAGTCAGTCCCTCCCCAGACTGCAGTATTTCATTCTGTGAAATACCTGGGCCAGACTTTTAGCTACCATTAATCACCCCTGTGAATATTTTCTACCTTTTTTGTCCAGGGGTGATGATAAACTTTATTCATGATGAAGGAAAACTGTAAATGATCTGTAACTGAATCCTCACAATCAAGGACCCTACCCATTAAGCTGCAAAGTCAGGCTCTCTTTTCTGCTCTTTTTCTAGTCCCATAGCTCTTAGACACAAATGCTATAAATGGCAGGGGATTTACCTCTTCATTTCTCTCCAGCACCCTGACTGTTTACTTTTAGTTTTGCCTGGGATCCTCCTTCGGAGTGAAACAATTTATTTTCTGCTAAACTTGTTTCCTCCTACTCCTAACCCTCCTGGTAAAGAGCTCAGCAGTGGCATGGGTGAAACTGCATCAAGTTCAGTCCTCCAGCACTGTTTTAGATAGCTGGAGCTATCTCCAGCTCTTTAGTTTAGATACTTCAAATACTAGGGCTACAATGAGTCCAGAAGAGCCTGAAAGCCACCTCAGAGGTGCTTTGCTCTGAGCAGTATCAGTGCAGGACATTGACATTGGCTTTGAGTGCAAGAACTCCTGTATCTGGACACTGCCGTGGCCTCAGTCCAGGAGCAGAGAGAGCCCTCCAGGAGTCCTGGCTACTGCTTTTTTCTATGAGGCAACATAGATGTGAATCTATAAAACAGAAGACTGAATCCAAGCCTAATGATTCTGAGATTAGTGCTCCAATCTCAAGGTTATTTCTACCTCTCCGAGCTCTGTATTTTGTGTGAAGCCATCCCTCCAGCCGGGTGGCTCAGATAACATCGACACAGGGATGCAAATCCATTACAAATCACAGATAGGCTGAGGCAGGAGATGGGCACCCGGAATCTTTGGGCAATTGTGCGACCAGAATTTAAACCACTGAGGAAACAGGGAAGGTCACACCTTCTCAGAGGGTTAAACTCAGGGGTAAGGCATTGAGGGACAGTTGAACCCCTCTGTTAAGAGTTGAGTGCTAATAGTCCAAGTGGCATGTTTGGTGTCTAACTGCTATTTATTTCTTTGTCCTAGAAACTCCAGTCAATTTAGGGTTGTACTTATATAAAGGGGAGGGAGGTATATATGCACATGCATACCCAATTACTCTGCACATAAACCTATTGAATATACATTTTATATTTGTGTGCATGTGGTATATGTACATGTATAAGTATATATGTGTATGCATATATACATGTGGGTTATGTGCATATATAGATTAATGTATCTATATACATGAATAGAATATACTTTCTCACTTGGGTATCTAAGGCAAGATTTTCTGAAATAAAATTCTGTGCCGAAATCCCATTAAGTTGCCTATCTCACTCCCTTTGACTTCTGAAAACTCAACATTCAGCCACCAAATGTGGTCAACCCCCCCTCTATATTCCACTTACAGGACCTCCAGCCACATCTGCCTGAACTCATCATCTGCACCTTTTCATTGTTCTTTTATTTTCTCCTTTTCCCCCCACTTTTTTCTTTAATTTCTCTACCTATATTTTAGTAAACTATTGTTATCCCTCATTTCTTATCCAGGCTATTCTTCATGTCTTTTTCAGAACATTTGCATTTGTGGTCCTGATATCCACCCAACAGTAGCAATTTGGGTACAAACAATGAGAGGACAATCAGAGACAGGAAAAAAGGAAATTGCACAAACAAGAGGAGATACTACATCATCTGCTCTGGGTTTCTTATTCCAGTTGTCTAGGCTATGGACTTCATCTCCTCATGCCCTGGAGTCAGTGGAGAGAAATAAACCCCTTCCTGAGGGAATTCAGGACATTTGCTCTGGAGGTGTTTACCTCTCTATCCCCCATATGCACAACACCTGCAGAGCTGTGCCACTTAGACGCCTACAGTGGGATGCATAAAGCAGAGCTTGATATTTTTTTGGCTGTCTTGATGACAGTAACTTTTATTCTGAACTGAAAACCCTAGACTGAAAACAGGTTTAATTAAAACAGTGCAAGCTCGTGTGTAAACCAGCCCGTAGGCACCTTCACAGAGTCATATAAATCAGAGCCATACAAGACACGTTATGTTCCTGAATGCATCTGCCTGTCAGAGTAAGCCCACCCATGCAGGATATGTTGTAGCATTTTATTCAGCCTAGTTTTAAAAGCCCACATCATTCCGCCATTTATTCCATCTTGCACAACACACTCAGAGCAAATGTCCTGACTACTTACAGTCATTCAAAAACCCTAAAATACTTTACATAAAATTTGCTACCAGCAGCATCCTGCTCAATTTTCAAATGAGATAATTGCAACACTGCTTAAATACTCTTTACAGTTTCAGCTGGGTGCAGTGCTTTTCTGTATTAGTACTGCTATGAATTTATAATAACACTTTGAATTTAGGTGTGAATGTTTGTCACAGAAATCTAAATGTATTGTGTAGGAAAGTAGGTAGTATCACACCTGTGTTAAGGAGTGGAGCCCTGCTGCCATGACAGTGTGCAGCTGGAACTGAATATCAAGGCAGCAGGACCGTTAGGATTATATTTGCTCTACCTGGACTACAAGACTCAGCCTAGACCAGGTTATAATCACAGAAATACAGAATGGTCAGGGTTGGAAGGGACCTCTGTAGATCATCTAGTCCAACCCTTCTGCTAAAGCAGGTTCTCCTAGAGCAGGCTGCACAGAGTCACATTCAGGCAGGTTTTGAATGAATCCAGAGAAGGAGACTTTAAGGACATCGTGAAGTAGCAGCCATGTTCCACTACTGCCATGGTAGCATATAGTCATGAATAAGCTTAACCATTCACACAGGAAAACTAATAACACAGAACAGATGGGGCAGGACAGACATGATGTTTCCTTCAAATTCTTCTTTTGGGGAAAACATCAGAGCTGCCCTCCTCATCCCTGAAAAACAGCATGGTCAGCTCTCCACCATCACAGACCCAACAGCCACTTGGCTCCCGGGATACCTGCCAGGAGCTGCAGCTATCTCACAGTTGGATTTAGGTTCCTCTGAAACTTCCTGATCTCCTTCACCTTTCATTGCCACTTAAACACAGATAGAGAGAGAGAAAAAAAAAACCAAACAAACAAACAAAAAAACCAAACCACAGAAACCAAGAAAGGTAGAAATAGCACAAGATACCTCATCAGGTACAAGTACCACAGGATGGAAAGGATCTCTGCTCAGGAACTCATGCAGCTTACACTACCAGTCTCCTGGGCAGACCCCACACACTTCCCTACATACTTTTTTCTGGCACAGAACCTAACCTTAAAGATTTTACTGGTGGGCAGGTTTGTAGCTCGATATACAAACAGATCTACAAGGCCAAACTGGATAATACTATATTACTTCTCTCACAAGAGCGCCACAAGTTTTAACTAATATCTATTTGTAAAAGCAAATTTAGAAAAGCAGCAGTGAAAAAAAAGTACTTTTACTACTAGAGAAGAAAAGATTACTCTGAAAAAACATGGATTTGAAAAAAGCTGTTTCCAGCAATCATGTAGTGCCTGTGCCATTTATCCTTTTCTCTGTCTTCCTCTCTTTCAAGAAGCAGATGCCCAAATAGATTTGCTCATGCATTCAAATTCCATGTTTCTTTTCAAAAGGCTCATCACTGGGCACACAAAAAAAAAAAAACCAAAGAGGAAAGAAACCGCACCTAGACTTCAGCAACGCACACACAAAAGGGTTCTCTTTGATAGTCAGACAGGAGTTGCTGGAGGGTGTATTTAAAAAAAAAAAAAAAAAAAAAGGTATGATGCACTTCACAGTAGGGCTCCCAATAAAAATGGAGGCTGCAAAGTCAGAAAGGGAAGAACAGTTGTCATTTTCATGCATCCTACAGTACTGAACTAGCACAGAAGCTGTTTCCTTTGCAGATTCTCAGAGAGGAAATTATTTTTGCAAATAAACAGTCTCTGAGCCATGACTTAAGACAGCATGTAAGAATGCATAAGTTAGACTGCAGTCACTCCAAATTTTGCTTTATTTGCATTGTAGCATATTGTGACCTAAATTAAATGGTTTCTATGCACTGACCGCAAAACAAGCAAGCTGAAATGACACAGCCCAGCATGCAGACGGCTCCATTTCATTAAGAGAGCAACGCAAAATGTATGCTACAGCTTTGCTGTTTGTCATTTTAGAGCAGCAATATACACCTGCCACAGTACAGACACCCTTGGGCAATATTAGCTGGATGCTGCAGCACCGTAAGAGGTGTTAGAGCTCTGTACTTAATGCCTAAAGTCCTCATCTCAGCCAACCACCATCCCAAAAGATGATACTGCACCTCATAGTGCCATGTGGCATATCAGATGCTAGTGCCCTGCTTGAGTGTCTCCAGTGCTTCTGTTTCCCACGAGAGTTTACCAATAGGAGGTGAAATACCAGAGCCTGCATGGGCCCTCCATGCAGTGTAGTCACACCTACACAGTGCTGCACACGGGTCAATAAACCTCTGTAACCTAAGCTGGTTTCCATGGCCCCAGCTCAGAAATGTCTGGGCAAAAATATTATTTAACTCTTTCAACAGATAACGGAGAATATGAAGCAAAAAGAACAATATCCAGATGCCAGTCAACACATTTTTTCCATAGAGGACTGCAAAGACCTGAATTGTAAAACCCAGTTTTACAGAAAAGGAACTGAGATGGCTAAAACTAAAAATGAAATATAGTCTTTGTTGTGTTTTTTTTATAATGGAAAGAAATAAAGAAGAAGAGAATGTGGACATGAATATATACAGAATGAGCTGCATAGATATCTCACTGGCACAGACAAATAAATGAGCAGAAAATAGGCTTGTATAAGAAGAAATGGCTGTGTAAATTTAGAAAATGCCAGCTCTAAAAATCCTTCTATGACCTTCTAGCACTTTCAGGATACAGTCTTCCATTGCAACAGAAAAGGCTAAATTTTTCTCAGATGTGAATAAAGACTATATCTAGGGGTAAATACAACTATAAAAATCAGATATATGCAAAGGGGCAGAAGTGGTATTACATAAATAAGCTTAATAATAACTCTAGTTGTTCCTAAATACTGACCTTGCAATCTTACTCTTCTTTAAATGCGTATGTTAAATGTAAACAGGATGGCTTGCTGTATTTACATAAATGTACTTACCACTTTTCTAGGATAAGTATCTTTTGGGATAGATTGGAAATACAAGGTCACTGGCAGCTATGTGATACACAGAAAATTGTTCAGCTGTGTTATTTATCTATGTATAGATCCAAAATCTCCTAAATGTGGGCTGTGGGAGAGTCTGGGTCACTTTCTTTATCCAAATGGTCCAACTGGCATGCCCCTCATCACTCAGGGTACCATATGCTGGGGCATGCTCTGAGGGCTTGGATCAGATGTTATCAAGCCCTCATGTTCAGCTTGCTTCTGCAAGGTAAAACCAAACACCAGCATGTCCATTTGGACTCAGCTGTGGTATTTCTATTTACCACATTGACTCCAGGCAGCCATCATAATTAGCAACCTCATGAAGCTTATGCAGCATTTGGCTTCCTCCTGTCTTTTGCCTCTGAGCAAATGGAAGGGCATTTGGTGTGAATGAAGCAGATGGGGAGCAGCTGGGAGAGGTGTCTGCATTACCACCTTTACACGAAGGCTCAGAGCTGCTTTTCTCCACCCCACCAGCTCAATTTATATGACACTGGACCAGATATAGGACATCTGCGTGAATATGACAGTCATAACCAGCTCCTCTCTGCAGTATCCAGTCTCCCACACTACCATGCTCTGGACACTGTCTGCAACACCAGATGTTTGATTTTACAAGTTAGCCATTTCTGACCCTCAAAAATTATTAGTTTGAGCTCACTAATCCTGGGGAAACTCCCTCTTTTCTGCTGATGCTTTTTGTCAGCCATTGCAGATGGTCAGTGGAGATCTAGGATCCACACAGTACTGTCCTTCAGGTGAGGAAAGTAAGAAAGGTACCAGCAAACCCTACACAGTCAAAACCTCTGGAGACAGACTGCCCTGTTTCAATGGTCCAGTCTTTCTGCTGCTCATTATAGCAATCAACTGTTCTCCTTGCTCCCCAAAGAGAGGATAAAAGGAAAAACTTCCAGTTTGTAGCAAAGATTATTTAATTTCACATTTAAGAAAGCATTGTGAGTGAAAGACTAGTTGAACATTGGAGTTTACTGCATGGGATGGTTGTGAAATCTAGGGTTTATAATGGCTGAGCAATTGAGAGTTTGTAACAGCTGAGGAGACAACAGTCTGACACCAAAGGTTTAGGTACACCTGACCCTGCCTTGCTGCAGAGTGGCAGTAAAAAATTGTTTGGTGACCTTTCCAGCCAAACATGTCTATCGTTTTATCATCTTCCTATCTGTGAGCTTTGTCTGTTTAGTTGATCCTGACGCATTTAGCATAAAGTTTCAGCTGTGACACCACCCACCCCTTGTTCCACGGTACATACGAGAACAGAATGCAACCCAATTCAAAGTTACCACTAAAATAAAACATCTATCTCCTACGCATCAGTATGAGGAGTAATTCCTAATTAATGTCTCCAAACCCTCTGGGGATGCCAGCAACAACAGTAGCCCACTTTCCTTCCAAGCCCACATGAAGCTCAGAGGTTATAGCTCTGCAGGCAACTACGATGGCTAGATCTGTTTAACAAGGACAAGGAGACAGTAGAAGGTAGCAAATAGGGAACAAGATATGCTTGCAGCAATGCAATTTGTGAAATCTCTGTGCTGTCAGGAGCTTGAAGAACAACATATGGGGACAGCTTCTCCATGATGCTCTGAGAATTAGACAGTTAATCAGAAGACCCGTTGCAGCTGATCGGGTAGTCACTGAGCATTGCATGCATGAGAGTTTGGGACAGATTTTCTGATTACAAAATCCATTTAAATTTCACCAGATCATTTTACAGCAGCATCCCAAATACTACATGGAACAAATCCAGCACAGCCATACCAAAATATTTTGTCACACAGAAAGCCTCCATATCCCTCACAAATTTCTTCAAACCACCACCACACAACTTGTAACTCCTGATTCTAGAGGGATGCAGAAGCAACTGTAATCAACAGACTATAGGTACCCTTGGTCTTGTTTGGCACAGCATACTCAAGGATGAGCACTCTTGCTAGGATGTTGACCTGGAACAGCAAGGAAAATTTCATATTGGAATATTTTTGTATTTACATAAACAAATTCTTACTGGCTAAGGTGAGAAGCCTGAGACTATAAAGCCTCCTGTCTCCAGCAGTAACAGGAGAAGCTGGATAATTCTGCAACCTTCCTTGCAACTCCTATAGGCTCTCTAGCTTCTTACTCTCTCCCCCCACTGTGTGATTCCTCAGGAACGTTTCTTTCCCCATATTTCTTCAACAGTGCCCCAAGGTAGACTATTTTTCCTCAAAGCACATAAGGACATAATGAGGGCTTTACTATATCCGGAAGTGGTGCTGCAATTTCTCTATCCTTTCCAGGATGTTATTAATAAAAGTATGTGCTTGTACTGCAATCATTATGCCACTGGCTCTTGCCTGTGCTTCAGCCCACTGTGGTGCCAGGCTGATCTAGATACTATTCCCAGGAAGATGAAAGAACAAGGAGAAGTTGTGAAATGGAGATATGAAAAAATGGAGTGTGTGGAATACCCTTCTCAGGAGGAAAAATGGATCCTTCCCTCCCCTGCAAAACCAGGCCTTAAAAGAGGCTGATAAACACCAATTGGATTTCAGGATCTGGGCCCTAAAAGGAAACTTTCTGGAGATTTTGGGAGCCTTGAAGTAATATCTGAAATTTCAGAACTTTTTATGATGACAGTGAGTCCTTGCAGACTAAGAAAGAGTAAGGTTTTTAGCAGCTGGGATTGTCAGGCAGTACTGGGTTGGCAGCAGTAACAGGTTCCACCACAGGTTTGATGACTACACATCAAGCCCGTAACACTGAAGCCAAAGTCAAGTCAGCAAAGCAAGGTCAAGATCAGCAAAATATAGGGACTACAGTTTAGCTAAGGCAAAGATATAGGGCAAGGACTGAGTTTAAACCATAGGATCACAGGATAATTAAGTCTGGGAGGGACCTCAAGAGGTTGTTAGTCCAACCTCCGGCTTCAAGCAGGGTCCAGCTATGGTATCAGAGCAGGTTGCCTGGGACTTAATCCAGTCAGATCTTGAAAACTTCCAGAGATGGAAACTGTACAGTCTCCCAGGAAACCTCTTTCACTGCTGGACTGGCCTTATGCAGAAAAATGTTTCTCCTTCTATCCAGTCTGAACCCATCTTGTTTTACCGTAAGCCTGTTGTCTCTTATGCTGCCCCCACACACCACTATGAAGAGCCTGGCTCCATCTTCTTAGTGTTTCTCATAGGTTCTTGGGGCTGCTGTGAGTTCCTCCACATCCATTTCATCTCCAGGCTGAACAAACCCCACTCCCTCGACCTCTCCTCATAGGACAAGTGCTTCAGGACCTGACCATTGTGGTGGCCCTGCCAAAATCGCCCCAGTTTGTCAATGACTTTCTTCTACTGGGGTCCCAAAACTGGTTGCTCTATCTAGGTGTGGTCTCATGAGTGCCAAGCAGAGGCAGAGGGTCACTTCCCTCTGCTTACTGGCCATGTTCCTTGTCATACAGCCTTTGAGGCTTTTGCCCTTCTGTGCTGCAGGGCCCATGTGCAGCCTGCTGTCCACAAGCCTTCCTTTCATAAGATTCCTGTCAGCCCATTCCTCCAGCCTGTCTAGGTCTGTCTCTCTGGCAGCTCTGCCCTTGAGTATATTGACTGGTGTTCCCCTGTCTGGTGTCATCTGCAGACTTGACGAATGCATCGCCTCCTCTAGGTCATTGATATAGATGTTATACAGGTCAGGTCTCAGGATAGAGTATTGATAAACCTCACTGCAGATGTGGTGAAACAAAGACAAGCCGCACAGGTCAAGGAATTCTGAGCATCTCCTGTAGATGATCCCTAGCTTGGAGAATTGAGGAACTGACTGACAGCCAAATGAGAGGCAAAGAAAAAAAACAGGGGAAAAGCAAGACAGGAAAAAAGAAAAAGCAGAAAGGGGACAACAGCCAAACCTAATAGTGAAGAGGTCAGAAATAAAGAAGCAGAATGGGTTCTAGAACAGATAGTCAGCCAGGACAAATAGAAACCCCACCCATCACGTCCAGGGGACTTTGTACCACACCTGATTCTATTAGTATTAACCCAGTGCATATTTTACTGTCACCATGGCTTAAGGATAGATGTGATTGACAAGAAGAATTTCTTAAGTTTTCCTGAAAACATTAATGACTTTCATTTGAAGGTCATCATTTGAATATTGAAAAAATAATATAACAATATAAGGTTTATAAACATAAAAATAACGGTCTTGTGTATACAACTCCAGATATTCATGTAGGGGCCAACAGAACATTTCATCTTGAAGAGCAGGAGCAAATCTTCCACTAGTCCCAGGTCCACATAAGATGTTTCTATTTCATTGACTTTATAAATGTCTAAGTTTGGATGAGCTCATCATTTGAGATGCCTTTTACGGTCAGTAAACAGAAATGAGCACATCCAGAGAATGATTTATTAGAGCAGTCCTAAATGCTGAATCTCCTCTGGAGACTTTCTCTTTTCAGTTTCAATGAAGGGAAGGTCATGTGTCTAGCTCAGACTTAGTTGCCTAACTTGGGGCAGAAGGCAGCAATTCTTCCTCCTGTAATTACACAGGCCACTGGGGATCCCACCCAAATCTTGCTCAGAACAGCTGATCCTTGTAGGAACTAGATTTTTATTGCTTAAGACTGTAATAAGATCTAAATCCTCCTGTCTTGTTTTTCGCATTGTCTTTGGTTGACATTGTTTTAAAAGATAAGTCTTAGATATAGTGGTGAAAAGCTTGAGGAGAGATGTAGTTGTGCAAGCAACATATGTAGAAAATTAACACCACAGATCTCACTATAGCCAAAAAAAAATCTCTGGCGCTTCATATCATAGCACCAACCTGCATCATTCACAAGTTACATCCTGTGGTTTTAGAGCATGTAGGAAGGCATAAGCATTGAAATCACTCCAGAGCTGCTCCAGTATGATTTTCACTGGTTTATGATTCTGCGTCAGAAACACCAACGCAGAGATTATATCATGCAGGAGTTCTAGCAAAGCAAACAATGTACTGCCACCTTGGGAATAACAGGATTCCCAGGAGTCTTTGAGATGCATGTGCCCAGGAGACCAGAAGTCGGATTCACTTGACCATGTCTAGAGTTCTACCACAGATGTCTCAACATCTGAACTAAGCTTCCTTCATAGTCAATGAAAAGAAAGAGATACTTTCAGGGGAACTTCAGAGCTCACAAAAAAGCTGACATTTAATGCCCAAGTCAAATGCACACATACAAGTATCTAGTTCCATTTCAGATGTCCTAGGGTGCCAGTAGTATCTACATGGGGTTGTCAGATATGACAAAGGACCTGTGCCCTCCTGGAATATGAGCAAGTAGCCAAATGGGAGACAAAGAGCATCTCAAACTGCAGTAGGTACCACATTAATGTGGGCATGTGAATTGAACTTTAACATAGCAGGGATGGAATCAGGTTCAGAATATAGAAGCATATCAGACATCTGAAATCAGCCAGTCACATGTAGATGTTTCCTTTAGAACAAGACTGTTAGCTCTTGTTGTGGTTTAACCCCAGCCAGAAACTAAGCACCACACAGCTATTCGCTCACTCCCCCTGCCAGAGGGATGGGGAGGAGAATTGGAAAGGAATGTAAAACTTGAGGGTTCAGATAAGAACAACCTAATAATTAAAATAAGAGGAAAAAAACCAAAACAGTAATAATAATTATAATTAAAAGGAGGGAGAGGGGGAGAGGAATAAAATCCAAAGGGAGAAAAAAAAAAAAAAAAAAGTGATGCACAATACAATTGCTCACCACCTGCTGACTGATGCCCAGCCAGTCCTCAAGCAGCAATCCACAGGCCCATCCAACTCCCCCTAGTTTATATACTCAGCATGATGTTCTGTGGTATGGGATATTGCTTTGGCTAGTTCAGGTCACCTGTCCTGGCTGTGTCCCCTCCCAGTTTCTCATGACTCTCTTGCCTTCTTGTTGGCAAGGCCTGAGAAACTGAAAAGTCCTTGCCTTAGTACAAAAATGACCCAGAAACAACTAAAAACATCAGTGTGCTATCAACATGGCCCTCACACCAAATCCAAAACACAGCACTGCACCAGCTACTAAGACAATTAACTCTATCCCAGCTGAAACCAGGACAGCTGTCTAGACTCTACTGCACAGACAAGAACTTCATCAACTGTAATGGAAGCTTAGACACCTCGCTTGCAGACATAAATTTCAGTGTCTGAATGTGGCATTAAATCCCAGTCTTAGAGTAGCATCTGGCTCCCTAAATGCCATAAAAGATGCCACAAGACCTCCAGCTGCTCCAGAAGAACATGTGCCTTTCATAAGTTATGCATGCAGTCATCTACATATGGCTGCCTGAGATTCCTTTGGGCACCTCAGACTGCATTAGCCACTGATATTTTAACAACCCCATTGAACTTGTTGCAAGTTAACGGGGTGGTTTCCAACCCCAGGGTTCTTACCAGCAGAATGCCAATACTGTTTTATAACCCTCAACAGGTGATGCATCTAAACGATGTGAACAGCCTGGCACCTCCTCCCACACATGCACACAGGTGAGCCATTACTATGATGCGCTGCAACAGCAGCAATGGTTGTACACTGGCAGGAGTACCTTAGATCCTCTGCACTCTTCCACAGGCAAGGTAACATGGGAGAGGAAGAATTTGTCCCATCCCATCTGAGAAAACACCAATATCAATTTGATACAGACAGAAACCGGCCACTGGAGAGAAATGGATACCATGAGGGTACAGTTCACCTGACCTATATTAAATATCTCCTGTAAGATGGCATCATTCTTGCTCTGTAAGTGCCAGCTTTCCTCCCCTGGCTGCCAAGGCAGTCTACATGACCAGTTCAAATGTAGATATCTCCGCTGGGAATATTATGATCTGATTGCATCCCACACTGCAGAACACAAAAATCTCAATGGCAAGGTTGCCTCGTGCATTGTCTCCTGTGGAGATGAACAAACTCACTTAAAGAAACTCTGTTTGGAAAGTCTGTTGTAGAAACTCTTGCCTACACTTCTGCCACTGCTGGACTGCCCCATCAAGCATTTCTGTCTGCCTCTGCCTCTCACAGAAATGCTTTTTTTCCATTTTTTTCAAGAAATGGTATATGAGGGTGACAGCTTTTGATTGAGGGTTTTGAGAGACAGAAATACATACACATAATGTGTCTTGTGTATATGTGTGTTTATTCCCTACCAGTCCACAGTCCTGCCCCATCACTTTCAAAAGCTACAGGACTTTCATCATTTCCATAGGAAAGCTATTCTAACATTTAATATTTTAAAAGTTCACTCAATAGTTACTCTGTACCTAGCCTATATTTTTTTCCTGTGAGAACTGAAAATGTATCAAAAGCTAACAGTAAAAAAAAGGGGGGAGGGGGGGGAAGGAAAAATGTGTAGAGGCATACAAGAAAGAAAGAGCTTGTGGCATATGTATGAGCTTAAAACTTCAAGAAAAAGTTCAATTAATGAAGGTAGTTCACAGTTTAAAATTAATTATTTTTGCATTTATTTTTCTCAGAGGTTCCTCTTCAATATTCCAAATATAAATGGTGGTGGGATTATTTAGAAACCAAGTACATTATAACTAAGGCCTATAGCAACCTCACTCAGCAGTGAAATTTGTTGTCTCCCTCTGATCCTCAGATTATGGAGATGAGGGGATGAATGTACATCAGTAAGATTCCCTACCGAGATAGCTTTTCACTCTTTTCAGTAAGAAAAAGATCAAAGAGAAAATAGCTAATTAACATACCAAAGGAGACAAAACCCCTAGAGCTTTATCGTTGTTGCAATCCAATAATAAACAGCCAAGTACAAAAAAGATTATTTGATAGTGACACACAGAATTGAAAGCCTTTGAAATGTCAGCTTCTCAAAAAAAAAATATTTTTGGAAGGAAAAAGTATCCATAATTATACAGAATAATGCTTAAGCACTGGGGAGTAACTCTTCATTCCTGAGAGAGCTTGCTTGTAAAACTACTGTGCTTAAGAACAACAACTTGGCTTGCCTTTATCTAAAATAAAATAAAAGATCTTTAAAAAAGCACAAAAGGCTTCAAATCCTTTCTTGAGCAAACAGTCAATTCTTTTATAAATTAAAAATTAAGTACAGTTGTTCTTGTTCTATTAAAAAATATCATCAATCTCTATTCCCAGACCAATTCTGGCTCTACAGACCTAGGGGCAGCGGGACACCAAGGTTTCAAATGATGGCTGGCTGGGCTGGCTAGCTGCTCTGCCATGTTGAAAGTTCTAGGTGCTTTTGTAAAGCCAGAGGCAAAAAATAAATTAATGTAGCAGCAAATTACATGCAGCTCTTCCCTGGAGAAGGCAACTGCTCAGACTATGTGGATACATCAATACCAGTAAAAGATAGAGGACCAGGGCACGGGCCCAAGCATATTAAATTGCAAGCAGTTTCTCTGGCAGACTTTTGGCTCAGAGCAGCTTTCCTTTCACAGCACTATTAAGAAATTAGCACCACTCTGAGGCCATTCCCAACAGATAGCTGGGCACAGCCAGCCTGATTTGGGGGATAATTCTAGCTGCATGGGTGTGAATTGTTATATTTGCAGAGCCAAAGGATGATCACCTCTCTGTTCAATTTACAGATGCAGATGTAGCAAATCAGTCTGTATTAGAGAAATATTTACTTCTGGGACATCAGTTTTTAGAGCAAGGGAAGCTGGGAAATACTGTGGTGAGTGGCAGTTCAGCAACTAGCACAAAATATTCCACTTTTGTCCTACCAGAGGCAGGCTGGCATCTTTGAACATCCTCATATTTAGTATAAAAGACATGATTTAGAAAAAACGTTAGTCCCTGCATGGGTACTACTAGCAAAGAATGTTCAGGGATCTGCTTAAAAGGCTCCCATGGGATAAGGCTCTGGAGGGAAAAAGAATCCAAGAAAGCCAATGGATATTCAGAAATTGCCTCCCCCGATATCAAGAGCAGTCTGTCCCAACAAGTCCTGTGTGGATGACCAGGGAACTCCTGGCACAACTCAGACACAAAAATTTAGTATATATAAGGTGGAAGCAGAGACAGGTAACCAGAAAGAAATACAGAGGCACTCTCTGAGCATGCAGAGATGAAGTTAGGAAAGCCAAAGCCCAGCTTCAGGCTTTGTAATTTGTAATTGAATCTGGCCAGGGATGTCAAAGGCAACAAGAAGGGCTTCTGTAAGTGCATAAGTAGCAAAAAGACCAGGGGAATTGTGGGCCTACTGGTGAATGGGGCTGGGGCCCTAGTGGCACAGGACATGGAGGAGACCAAGGTACTGAATGCTGCCTTTGCTTCAGTCTTTACTAGCAAGACCAGCCCTCAGGAATCCCAGAGACCAGGGGGAAAGGCTGGAACAACGAAGAGATATCCTCAGTGAAAGAGGATCAAGTTGGAAAATACCTAAGCAGACTGGACAAACATAAGTCCACAGGCCCTGATGGGATCCTCCTACAAGTGCTGAGGGATCTGGCTAATGTCATCATGAGGTCACTCTCAGCTACTTTTGAATGACCATGGCAATTGTGAGAGGTGCTTGAGGAATGAAGGAAAGCAAACATCACTCTTGTCTTCAATAAGGGCAAGAGGGGGGACCCAGGGAACTACAGGCCCATCACCTTGATCCCTGGGAAGGTGATGGAGCAGCTAATCCTGGAAATGATTTCCAGGCACATTAAGGACAAGAAAATCATCAGGAGTAGTCAGCATGTATTGACCAAGGGGAAGTTACGTTTGGCCAACCTGATAACCTTCTATGATGAAATGATTGGCCTGGTAGATGAGGGAAGAGCAGTGGATATTGTCTACCTGGACTTCAGGAAGACTTTCAACGTCTCCCATGAGATACTCATAAAGAAGTCAATGAAGTATGGGCTGAATAAATAATGTGGGTTGAAAAGTTGCTGAATGGCCAGGCCCAGAGGGTGGTGATCAGTGATACAAAGTCCAGTCAGTCTAGCCATCTAGCTGTGTACCCCAGGGGTCAGTACTGGCTCCAATCCTGTTCAACATCTTCATCAGTGATGGGAATGATGAGGCAGCAAGTGTACCCTCAGCAAGTTTCTTGTTGACACAAAACCTGAGTGGCTAATATGCCAGAAGGTCATGCTGCCATCCAGAGGGACCTCAACAGGCTGGAGAAATGGTCTGATAGGAACCTCATGAAGTTCAACAAGAAGTGCAAATTCCTGCATCTGGGGAGGAACAACTCCAGGCACAAATACATCCTGGGAGCCACTCAGGTGGAAAGCAGATTTGCAGAAAAGGTCCTGGTAGTCCTTGTGGACACCAAGTTGAGCATCAGCCAGAAACGTGCTCTTGGCACAAAGAATGCTAATGACTTCCTGGGCTGCATTACACAGATTACAAGTATTGCCAGCAGGTGGAGGGAGGTGATCCCCTCTACTCAGAACTAAGGAAGCCACACCTGAAGCACCATGTCCAGTTCTGGGCTCCTCAGTACAAGAAAGACATGGACACACTGGTAAGGAGAGTCCAGTGATGGGCCACAAGGATGATTAAGGGACTGCAGCACCTCATGTATGAGGAGAGGCTGAGAGAGATGGGGCTGTTTGGACTGGAGAAGAGAAGGCTCAGGGGGATCTTATCAAGGAATATAGATGTCTGAAGAGAGGGCGCAAAGAGGATGAAGCCAGATTCATTTCAGTGGTTCCCAGTGACATAACAAGAGTCAAAGGACACAAATTGAAACACAGGAGGGTTCTCCTAAACATCAGGAAACATTTTTTCACTGTGAAGGTGACAGCATTGGCATGGGCTGCCCAGGTAGATTGTGGAGTCTCCCTTTGTGGAGGTATACGAAAGCTGTCTGAACATAGGCCTGGGCAACTGGCTCTAGGATGGTCCTGCTTGAGCAGGGGGGTTGGACCCAATGACCTCTAGAGGTCCCCTCCAACCTCACTCTGTGATCCTGAGATATCTTTTCACATCAAAGACATTCTCCCTTTGTTACGGCTGCCATTATTGTAGGAGAAAACTGATTTTTCTTTGCTTTTACTTGACCTACTCTCTGAATAAAAGTAAGTTTCAGTTTCTACTGGAACTAGTCATTACAATAAAGAAGAATATTCTTCATTTCCCACTGCAGTTCATTAATTTATTCAGGGTATCTGTGACTCGAAATTGAAGTGCTTATCTATACGCATCATGAACACAAAAATAACAGGCCCCTTTCTTGAACCCTGTTTATGCAAGGCAGGGATGAAAAAGAGGTGAGAGGCAACACTCAAAACCTACTGCCTGACTCAGTCTTTTCAAGTGAATCCACGGGTGTTAATGTACACTATTGTCTTTCACCTTTTAGGTCCTGAAATAGGCACATCCACACCACTGGCACTAAAGGATCAGGAAGCAAGAGTGCGTGGGGAACCCTGGCTTTTCAGACCAGCCTGGCTTAGTTTGGGCTATCTCAAAAACAAATCTGCTAGAGCAGGGCTAACCCTCACCCCATGTGAACATAAGCCGCTTTGTGCCACACAAATCTTGGACCATGGATTGACCTCTGGCTGTCTTTCTATAGCAAGGTGGCCAGAGTCATAAATGGCCCTCTTGGCTGAAAAATCAGCATCTTTATTCCCAGTTAAAACACAACAGTAACCTGCTTGACTCAGAGAGTACTCTAAATTAAACCAGCTGAGTCCAAAACTGAACAAAAAAGAAACTTTCAGATGCCCAGTCTACGTCTTCAGCAGTGCCAAGCTTAAGACGTTAGCTAACATATTTGTATAAATAGCTTTCCATCACAAAGACACAATCATGGTAAATAAATCCCTAAAAGATGCTTACAGTATGTTATTTCAGAGGCTAAATGTGAATATATTGTGTTTTAGAAATCCATATTAGTTCCCAAGTGCAGTGCACACTGGCCTGAAGAGCCTGGAATAACCACCTGCAGATGCAGTCAGTAGGATTGTCACTGTTGCTATCCTGATGTACAGGTCAAAAGCATCCGAAATCCACACCTCTGAGCCTGCCCTGACAGGTCTGGCAGCAAAGGGCTTCACTGCCTTGTACCCTGTTAGTGGTAAACCCAAGCATGTTGCATGATGTGGCCTGAAATTCCAAAATTACTAAAACCTGTTCTACTCTTCAACCAGCAAAACGTCCTCATGTAGCCAGTGTGACTGCTAAACCCAAACTGACCTGTAACTAGGTCCCACCAACTCCCTTCTAGTTATGGCTGAGTGGCAACCCCCTTTACAAGTCAGTCTTGAAAGAAATGGGGAGAAACTTAGTCCTCAACTAATAAATAAAGTATGTCTACAGGTTCTTGTAGGCTCTGTGCTTTGCACAGGCTGCGAACACATCTCTGCTCTTCCAGAGTTAGTCATTTTGGTATGAGTGACATAAAACAACCAGTTTTAGCCTCTGTTGTTCTTGCACTTCAAAGAGTCTCTGAAGTCTCTCAGAACTCCTACAGGAGTCCTACAAATCTGTCCTACAGGACAGCAAGAATTCTTAATGAGATTTGGTTGGGTGTCTCAATTCACCCAAATGTCACATTTAAAAGTATTTTTGCCGAAGTGCAAATAAATGTATATTACAGACAAAGAGAAATATTGTGCCACAATGACTCTTTGGCAACCTACCAAAATATAAAAGGCTTCCAACAAATCAATATAAGAAGTGTCTTATACAGCGTAATATTTGCTTTAGCTATCTACAAGACACAGTTTTTATATGTCCATTAACTTTTCACTATAAAACCATTAGAGAATTTAGGAATATTGTGTGTGTGTTTTCTTGTCTGAGTATTCTCATGTGTTTTACTAAACATAATCCTTTCCTCAGTCATTAATCACTGGTACTAGGAAAATACTGCCGCCCCCCCCCACCGCAAATCACACATGTTCTTGTAGATGGTAACATGAATTCACTTCAGCTCTTATTGTGTTTACTTTCTCTGATTATTTGAAGGAAAATGTTTCCGGCGGAAGGAGGAAAACTGTTGAGAAGGACAACTATCTATGAATATCAGAAAACAATCACAGAAATAAAATTATAGCAGAATATAGCCAAATATTTGTACAAGAAACCCAGTTCAATGTGTTGTGACACATTGTAACATGCCACATTACTTACAAGCTCAAAGCCATTCACATTCTGAATAACAAACACACACAAGGAGTTGCTTATGAAATGGAGAATTATTTCCATAAATTAATTGGGAACAGATTTCCTCACGTCTATTCACACACAGCAGCAGCTTGTTCCACAGACAGGTTTTTCTTGCTTCAATATGAGTAACCAGGAAAGAATTTGACCCTTGACAAATGATTTTGAATAACGAATATGTTTTTAAAATATTCCAATCTGCTCATGGGCAGATTCATCATCAGAACAGCAGGCAAAATTTGCCATCTTCATTACTTTTTATTATTTAGCCATCTATTCTAACTGCCTCTTTGAAACCTTACCCTTTAAATGTCCCTGCCCCCTCCCTTTTTAACTTTGGCTGTAGTGGTAGAGATTTTTGTAAAAACCTCCTGTTGGTAGCATTCATTACATGTTAGTCTGAAAAGTTATGAAGCAGAGAATGCTTGGAATGAAAATGAGGAAAATAATTCCTACAGAGGAAATGCAATGTTAATAATTATCAACTACACTAAGTTTTCACTCTTTGACTATGATTCTCAGCCAGCTACCATAATTTCTTATTCAGAGGCAATTGTGGTAGAGGGAAAAAGGAATAGGCTTTTTAAGGCTTTGTGAGGCTCCCTCAGTTCCTTTTTATGTCAAGCATATCTACACAAAAAGAGACACTAAAAGAATATTGTTCAGATTGCAAAGTCAAGCACTCCAGTGCTAGTAAATGCCAAAATTAAGATTTCCTGAAAACATCAATTCAGCCCCTTATACATATGCATTGTGCCACAGTCTTTAATTACTTGATGACATACTATTTTTTCCACACAGTTCTTGCCTCATTCTGTACTCCTGCTGGATGGTGCTCACTTAATGAGTAAGCTATTCAACACTTTCTTTTATCCTCCACATTCAGTATGTGGTCCAAATGCTTTATTTACGGCACACTATTCAAATCCTCTATGAAGACAGAATTAATTTTCTCATGGGCTTTTCTATGGCTGTCATCACTATCATATCTTAAATATTCATTAGGCCAGAGAGAGAGGGAAAGAAATGTTGTAGTTTGGTGGTTAGAAGACTCACCTGGGAGACCTGCTCTGATACAGTCTCTGCTCCAACGAATACTTAAATAGCCTGTATCAAAGAGAACAGCTTCAAGAGGAGACACTAACCTGCTGGTACCTGCAGACTCCTGGTTATAGCATTCATCAGAGGGGTGGGAAACTTGGGTTGAAGACCTTCCCAATCAAGCAGAAACTGCCTTCAGATGGTTAACTGTCACATGTCAGACTGCTGCTTGCTTTTCCAAGAAAGGCTACTGTGCACAAGGCACTTAAATACAGAAAGTGTCTTACCACTACGTGATGGAGTGAAAATTGGTGTTCTTCCAGCAGGAGGCAGCCCCACATGGCTCACTCAGGCAGTTCCTCACCACGTTTTCTGGCTTCTTCAGTCTCTTCTTGGGCATACAGTTCTCTCTGTGTCCTCTGCTGGTGCCTAGCACATAGGGCTGTAAGATAAAACCAGATCCAAGGTCAATCCCAATGAAGGATCCCAGTCCTGTTTAATATCTTTATTGATGAACTGGACAAGGGGATCGAGTGCACCCACAGTAAGTTGGCAGATGACACCAAGCTGGGGAGGGGGAATGTTGAGCTGCTTGAGGGTAGGAATGCCCTGCAGAGGGATCTGAACAGGCTGAACTGATGAGCCAAGGCCAGTTGTATGAGGTTCCACAAGGACAAGTGCCAGGTCATGCACTTGGGTCACAACAACCCCACACAACGCTACAGGCTTGGGGCAGAGTGGCTGGGAAGCTGCCTGGTAGAAAAGGACCTGGGGGTGATGGTCGACAGCTGGATGAATAGAAGCCAGCAGTGTGCCCAGGTGGCCAGGAGGGTCAACAGCATCCTGGCTTGTATCAGGAACAGTGTGGCCAACAGGACTAAGGAAGTGATCACTCCCCTGTACTGGCACTAGTGAGGCCGCACCTCAAATGCTGTGTTCAGTTTTGGGCCACTCACTTCAAGAAGGATGTAGAGGTGCTGGAGTATGTCCAGAGAAGGGCAACGGAGCTGGTGAAGGGTTTAGAGAATAAGTGCTATGAGGAGCAGCTGAGGGAAGTGGGGTTGTTTAGTCTGAAGAGGAGACCTTATCGCTCTCTACAGCCACCTGAAAGGAGGCTATAGGCAGGTGGGTGTCGGTCTCTTCTCCCAGATAACAAGAGATAGGAGAAGAGGAAACAGCCTCAAGTTACACCAGAGGAGGTTTAGATTGGATATTAGGAAAAATTTCTGCACAAAAACGGTGGTCTAGCATCAGAACAAGCTGCACAGGGACTGGGCATCACCATCCCTGAAGGTGTTTAAAAAAACATGTAGATGTGGTGCTTAGCGGCATGGTTTAGTGATGGACTTGGCAATGCTGGGTTAATGGTTGGACTTGATCTCAAAGGTCTTTTCCAGCCTAAATGATTTGATGATTCTATGACCTAAGCACATCCTAGTCCATAAGGAAACTAAAATAGTACGTGGTGCTACACTGCTGCATACAGCACAAAGGCTCTGCTCCAAGCAGCTTAGCACCCATCTCTTTCTCCTTGATGTATTTAACAACACAAGCAACCTCATTGTGTAGCAGAAGCTGGAGGCAGAAACTCACTGCTCTTTTCACAGGGCAAGGAACCAAAGTAGACTCCAGCACCCCAATGTTACCTTCCTCATTTCCTTAATCACAACCCTGCTGAATCAGTAGCTGTTTCAAAAGGAGGAGAGAATAACACCACTCTGAAACGTTCAGATGCTCTTGACTAAAGTAACTTCCTGCTAAATGTAGTACTGGGTCACATAAGCAGCTTTTTAGCTGTAAGATATATTAACAGCTTGTTAGCCTGACTGTAGCCAAATGCAGCTGTCTGACTGAAATTTGTTCTCAGCTGTGACAATGGTAAACATCACTTTATGCAAAGTGAGAGTCAACCTCCAGCCACTTTAATTTAATTTCTTTCTAATTCAGACAAAACTTGATTGTGTAATTCCTGCTTCCTTCAGTTTCTTACTTGTTTGAGGACTTGGTTTCTTAATTGCTGAGGGTTCAAATATTTCAAGTAATTTTCTTCTGCTGCCAAAGATTTCTTATAAGCAGGTTTCAGTTAGTGGTCTATTCTTTTTTTTAACCTTCCATGTCTGTCTATGCTCCATATAAAACATTCTTGTGGATTTCCAATCTTTTTCATGAGATTTTCCCCCTTTGCCTTAAAATCATCCATTTTGGAATCTCCACTTCTCTTTTAATTGTTAGAATACACATATAATTTGTTATAGAAACACAAGCTTTCCCACATCTAACACATCCCAACTTAAATTCGAAAGGACACTGCTGCAGAAAAAAAATAATCTAAAATTTCTTCTTTCTGCTGGGGACCTATGGGAAAGATGACAAGAATGTGAAAATCTTTTCTTCAAATTTAGCCATAAGCACAAAAGCAATCCCTGAGTCATTTCACCTGTCTCCCAGGTAGCAATCAGGTGGTAGTAATATCTAATCACCATTAACAAGGGTCAGATTTTACCTGGTGTCCTTAACCCTTCAATGTTTTATCTGAAAATTACCAATTCTTTGAACCATCCAGATGGTTTAATAGTTTTTTCTATTTGCTCACATCTAATTGCTCATCTCCCGTAAATATTTGGTTTCGATTCATTAGAACACTTACTGTATGCTCGTGAAGCACTAGTCAATTCATAAAACCCTTATTAAAGATTACAATCATCAAACTATCTGTTGCAGCCTCACCCTATTTTTCATTCACGGGCCTAGATTCCCTCAGCAGGCCAAGGGCCAGCATCATTGAAGTCATAGACCATACAGACCCAAAAACCAGGAAGCCCGATTATTGTAACTTCCACCAACAGGCATCTGAGAACTGCTACTGATTAGCAGCTAGAAAATAGCCTAACAAGAAGTACGTCTGCATTTCATCAGAGGGCTCCACAAAACATATGTGGTATTGCATAAATAGTGCATAGGGACCAGAAAACAACCAAATATAGCACTCAAAGATATATAGTTCAAACTGAACACATGGTACTGGTAATGACTGGCATCTGAGTGCATGCTGAGCACAGGGCTAAAGTAATGGGCCAATTACATGGTAGAGGCATGAGAGAATGTCATTAGGAGACCACATGACACAATGTATAATGAAGTATTTGTATAGGAAGGTGAGTCATGTCTGACTCCTTGGATGTGTGCCATGGGATCCACTGCGTGCTGCTTCACCAAGAGCAGATAGCGCTATGCTTCCTAATTCCAGTGTGGCCTAAATAAAAAAAAAACCTGCATCATCCTCCCCAAGCTAAATTGAGCTATGCCAGAGTCCTCATGTTGTCTACAGGAGACACCAAGCCCGGCCCAGGTGAATGTGGTCACTAGGTAAGAGTATTTACTACAAAAAAACTCAGTGGTCATGGGGTCCTTGAATGTTTGAAGCTAGCTGGAACTAGCACACAAAAAAACCCAGATGATAGGAGAAGCAGTCTAGCAAATGGTGGCTCTAATTCATCTTTCTTTCTCCCCATCTGTGGCCATACCAAGAACCTTGAGGTTGTTCTAAGTCGTTCATGCTCATCCCCCCCTGTACCCCATTCTTAGTTACTGGAAGAACAGAAAACATTTCATTATGGGCTGGGCACATATAATGGCTTAAGCACATCCAAAGTGTCTACATGAAAACTGCAGTCAGAAAAACAACCAAAATTGGCCATTTACATTTACCAGGTACCTGGAGTTCAGCTAACAACTGCATCCAGCTTGTGGGGACCGTCACCCTTTCCACAGCCCCCTTTTACTGCTATCTGCCACAGCTGTTCCCCACACATCCCCAGAGGTCCTTGCTACCTCCCCTCCAGCCCTGCCACCATCACCAGGAGGCTGTCAGGTCTGCACTCACCAGCACTGAGGAACAGGCAAGTCTACGGGGAGAGAGGAGAGGGACAAAGAATTCCACTTGCTACATGTGCAGCCACAACAGAAGCAACTGCAAATTAGGATTTGTCTTCCCTTCATCTCAGAGGCTGGTTGCCTGCTCACACCACCCTCATATCTCTGCTGAGACCCACACCATTACTGGGATGGAGAGCAAGGAGACTGTTGACTCCTGGAGCACATTCCAGCTGTCTTCTCCACTGTGCTCTGGTGCAATCCTAAGTACCTGGATGGGCATTGCTTCCAACCAGCTTGGAAACACCCCCCTGGGGATTTTATGCAGGCAAAGAATTCAGCACAGATTTATTCATTAATGTCAAGGCCACATCTCCTGCCATCCTTAAAATGTCCTAGCTCCAGAATACAAACTTGTCAGAATGCTGGGTAGGTATCCTGAGGAGTGGGATCTCTTCATCCTGTAGAGTTCAGAAAGAAATGAAACCTTTATGGAAGGTGGACAAGAGGAAAAGGGAACAAGATGAGACATAAACTCAGTAACCCAGCTGGTAGGTAGCTCACCTGCATTCAGAGGGAGCTCTGTGCTCTAACCTGCTCTAGGACTACTTTCTTCTTCATTTACACCCAGGCTGTGTTTAAATGGTGTTTAGTCACTGATTGTGAATTCACAAACATTATTGGAGGCAATTCATCATAATTGGCAGCTCAGATTACACTCCAGAATGATGGAAGGTGTGAGTAGGACTCTGTCATGCTGAGGAGAGCTCTGAAAAAATCCCTTTCTCCAAAGTGAGTGCTCTAACCACTACATTATTATGTAGAAAACTGCCGGAGATAGTACATCTTCTGACTGTGGGTTGCTGGGTTTTTTTCCTCCCAACACAAGAACAAGGTTTTTACAGCTGCATGATTCCAGGTCAGTTCACTGCAAAGCGAGCACAGGATAATCCCCTGAAATCTGCGGTTTTGCTGCATGAGCATGAGGAAGGGCAGGAGTTCATTCATCTCTCTTTGCTCAGTGTTCTCCCACTCAGTCAGTCCATGGGCAAGTTTGGATTTCAGCCCAAGGCACTTTGCTTCCCTCACACAGAGAAGGGAACTCATGTGTCCACCTGGGGATTGTGGAGTACAAAATGAGGGCCAAACACTTAATATTTAACAACATCTGGCTTTTCCTGTTTAAGCTATAGTCTTTCACTATCTGATACTAATGCATCATCCGGACTGTGTAAGTAAGAAAAATAATTATGATCATATATGGCTACTTTTTTGAATCATAATCAGTAATGTTACTATTTTTATTTCTTTGCTGCTGTACATCTAGATCTTTCACAAACACCCTTAACTTAGTTTTTCATTTGTCTGAGTGTTTCCTTTGCTAATTTATATATGTGTTTATCAACTTCTCTATTTCTCATTCATTTTGATAAATACCTAAAATATATTGATGTCTTTTTCTATCTGGCAGAACTTCTTGATTTGGCGGGGTGGAAAGGAACATCTATGGAAGCATTCACTAAAAACCTGCAGTTCTCATATACATCTTTATATTTAAATGTTTTCTTTCACTAACTTCATTCACAATTTTCAGTTTTTGTAAACTGGCCATCTTAGGGACCCAGCTCAATGTATTGATGGTCATAAACTTTGTTCACAAGCCCAGTCTACCATGACACAAAGCTGCTGTAAGTTTCAAGGTTCTGAGTACACCAGTGGCCCTGAAGTGCCTGCGTAGACTGGCTTGATCTCAGACCTGCCTTGTCACTGAGAACCTCTCTAGTCATCACTGGGCTCTTGGACAACCCTCCATCCCTGTCACTGCTCTGCTGGTCTTGCTGGGGCACAGTGGTACAGTGCCCTTGAAGGGGAGGACGCTGCCCCTGCCTGCCTTGCCACCACCCTCTGCTCCCTTTCCCTGCCAAGCAGCCCTGTCACCAAGACATTCATAAAGCTTTTGTGTAGCGGTGTGTTATTGTCTGTAATATTTAGATCCTCTGATCTAGTTTCTTTTGGTAAAACTCAGCACAGGTCCAAGTGGCAAGAGTGAAGCATGAAGAGAAAGCATGTGAAGAAGTGTTTCACAAAGGAAGTGTGACAACACCATTGACCTCAAGCATGGTGGGATTTTCACAGCAGTTAATATGTACTAGTGACTTTTCTTCACTGGGACTTCTCGCCTATATCCCCTCACTGCTCAGAGCTGGGGCATCCCCCACAATGAGGCAGTGTAATTGATTTCTCAGGTCAGCCAACAAAGAAAACAAAAGAAAGCAAGCCTCATTTCAGACCCTTCAGAATGCCTTTCAGCTCTTCATCTCTAGAAGAAGAAAAAATTAAATGAAAACATTTATTTAGTGCATAGTATTATATTCCACTGTGAAAATATTCCACTCATCAAAGAATAAGAGTGTTTTGGACACAAAAAAAAAAAAGCAAACAACCCTATGCCTCCTGAAGCGAGAGAGACAAATTCACAAAACTTACTAGTGACATTATTTCCCCTCTTACCTGTTAGTAGAACAGGGCACTGGATTTTGCAATCCTGGATTTAAGCATCAGGCTTGGGTTGAGAGCATGACTTGCAACGTTGCTCCATGTGCTGTTAGCAGAACATCCATCTTAATGTCTGCTTCATAAAGTGGAACAGCTCTAGGAAGGACACTCAATAGCACGTCTCCCCAAAACCAGAATAGGTCAGGGCTATCTAACCAGCCGGGCACACAAGCTCAAGGCCACATTCTGACCAATTTATCACAGGCAAATGATCCAAGGCTCTATGTCTTCACTGAAGAACCCCATCACCAACTGACAGTGTTTCCTACATGGAACAGTCATCCTCTGTCCTAAGAGTTGCAGCACTTGAATGCTTGGGTGATGATATAAAAATGAGACATTATCCACAGCAGAGAACTACCTAGCCCTGGGTAGCTTAACAGGAGGGACCTTCCCTGGGTAGACCAGGAGAAATGAAAATTGTTTCAGTACAGCTGAAGTAGTCAGCCCCAAATTTCCCAGAACTTGAGCAAATGCTGCACTCCCCTATACTGCTGAGTAAAAGTTGTTTCCTGAATGAAACCTCCCACATTATTCTTCCTCCTGCATTATTCTGCCAGATTTTCACTGTTAACCCACATTTATGACTAGTTTTCACAGAATCACAGAATGGTTGGTGTTGTAGGGACCTCTGGAGATCATCTAATCCAGGGGTCTTCAAACTTTTTAACCAGGGGACCGGCGTATGGATGCAGTGGCAGGCAGTCATCTGCGGCTGCTTGGTTTCCCCCCCCAACCCCCGGCGGGGGGGGGAGGGCGGGGGGGTCTGTAAATACTGGGGGCCGGATTGAGGACCCTGGGGGGCCGTATCCGGCTTGCGGGCCATAGTTTGAGGACCCCTAATAATCCAACCCCTTGCTAAAGCAGGTTCACCTAGAACATGTTGCACAGAATCACATCCAGGTGGGTTTTGAGTGTCTGCAGAGAAGGACTCTCCACAACCTCTCTGGGCAGCTTGTTCCAGGGCTCTGTCACCCTCAAAGTAAACAAGTTTTTTCTCATATTTAGATGGAACCTCCTGTGTTACAGTTTGTGTCTGTTGCCCCTTGCCCTGTTTCTGGGCACCACTGAAAAGAGTCTGGCCAACTTCAGGATTTTAGGACAACTAAAGAGCATATTTTCCAAAGAACTTAACTAGTCACAAAAATAAATACTAGTTATCACCCAAGTTTTCTACTCTTTCCACTTAAGTTATTTCAGTTCTATCATCTCACACTTCTCCCATTTACACAGTATGAAAAATCATACCAGCCCGTGTAAAAAAGATTGCAGAGATTCTTTGAAACCAGTCCACCACCCCAAATAATTTGCACAAACTCAAAACCGGTGCCAAATGTTAATAATCTAAATTAACAATATTTTGCAGCCAATCCATATTGTCAATATGGATCGTAAGAGAAAGAGGTTTCAGACATATTTATGTCTGTAAAACTGTCTGGATGAGAAGATACTCAATACCCTCTTCTCTTTTTCTTGTCATCTTTCTCAGTCACCATCCTAATCATAAGCCATCCCTTCAAATTTCCCTAGTACAATGATCTCTACATCTATCTGTCATCCAGTCTTGAGTGAAGTGGCTGTTTCCCTCATCTGACAGAAGCAGAGCTGGTTTGCCAAATTTCCATCACTATCACTGCATGGCACAAGTCTGGGATATTAATAAATAGTTTGTTACCTAGGGCCACCCAGCATGGATTATTTTGGAAGCATCTCTTATCTTAGTGCAACAATTATAGCATTTAATAGGTTAAGGGATATAGTGCATGTAAGATTTCAGGAAATCCTTTAGCAAGGTTTTCATTCCTTAGTTGAGATGCAGGGCACAACTGTTTAAGGATTAGCTCTTCCCTCTCCCAACACATGCTTCTTTGATGATACCACATCCTTCTAGCTTCCTCTGTGGAACAGAAATGGAGAACAGACACGCTGGGGGAATTATTAGTCTCAGCCTCCTTTATACCTTTAAGGCAATTACATTCCAAGACAAGAGTATCTAACGTGCAGCACTTTCAGCATGTGTAACTTAGGTATTTTTATGAAGTCATGAAAACCTCCAGATATATTCCTCTTTTAAAGACTGTCATATGTAATAAACCTTAAGCCAGGTTTAATGCAAGTGTTTATTTTTTTAATGTTTTTAAAGTGGAAAATGTTTTCTCATAAAATATACAGGCATTTTTTACTCTGTAAAGAACTCTGTGAAACTTCCCCCCCCCCCCCCCCCCCCGCCCCCAGTGGAGAACTAAAGGCAGAATTTTATAATAACCAAGGATTATTAATTTGCTTATTTGTACGTTTAAACCTGACACTCAGCACCATACTATCTGAACATAATATTGCTGCAATGGAGGAGCATACAAAATAGTTTATGGAGAGCAACAACTGCCTGAGCAGTACTTGCAAGAGCGAATACTATATACAAGCATCTTTTGCATAGTATCCTTAACTGGGCAGATGATATGTGTGTCATAGGGAGAGTAATTTCTTTTAGATTTCTTTTAGAGGTATTCCAGTAAAGTCATTCGAAATGCAATATTCAAAGTCAAAATGTACAGAGAAAACGAGTTCACATATTTCTGAGCAGACTTCTCTGGCATCACAGCCTAAAGTGGTAGAAGACTGGGCATAATGACAGGCACAGAAGGTGCCAGTGTTCCTCTCTCTTGAATTAACCAGGCAGAACTTGTTGAAAATTTCCCATCAACATGATTTCCTGAAGGAAAAGGGTGTGTCAGACAGTTACAGATAAAAGAAACGCCATATCTGTGTATTTTTCTGCCACAACAGTCCTGATCTTTGAGGGTTCAGCTTCACATCTGCTCAGAATTGCACTTTTCTCTTTTCATAGGTAGTCTCTCTGACTCACACCTCCACTCCCACAGCCAAATTACTTTGTCCTTGGCACCTTTGCTATGAAACATGTCTCCCCACTTCTTGTGTCCCTTCACAGGCTGTCGTTTTTGTCTGTTAGCCCTTCTGATCTCAACTTTGTGGGAAACTTCCCCTTAAGTTTCACCTGGCGAAAACCACTTTCTACCAAGTAATCTGTCACTTGGCTACCTCTCTTGAAGTGCAGAATTGAAATATTGCTTTGTCCAGTGATGCTTTGCCTTTACTGGCAGTCATTCAAGTTTGATATAGCTCTATTGTTATTTATACATTAGGTGCAAGAATTTTTCCTGTTACCAACTATGGATTTAATTACAACAGTGGAAGCAAAGCACATCAGAGAACTAAACCATATCCTCAAAATGTATTTTGTAGCTGAACACTTGTATGCATCGCAAATTCCCATTATCAAGCTGACCTAGCATTTGTACATAGGCAGGATGCCTCCATTGCCAAAAAAACTATTTATGGGGAATTTCCCTGTTTTACACATACATGCACCCCAGCCAAAATCACAGGTTTTGTCAAGAAAAACAAAAACTTTTCTTTTCCTCCTCACAAATAAATATGTTCTCAGTTACAACTTTCCATTCCATCAGGATTTTTCACAAGACTTCTCTCTCAAGCTGTTGTATCCATGGGGCTTGCAAGGTCAGAAGTAACTCTCTGAGCTTCAGCTGGCAGCAAACTGGAAGGGAGAGCGAAATGCAGGGCAAGCAACATTGGAATAGTATTTGGTGACCACTTTAAAAAGGAGATGAGCTGCTCACTTCTCTTTCTAGTAGATATTTATAAATCCTTTTAAAGCAGAACATGTTGCAGAAATCTTGCTTGGAATGACAAAGACATGAGTAAGTGTGACAAGCCCTTCATCAAAGAAAAAAAAAGTGTTTCAATCCTCTGTCCAAATAGATTTCAAAAGACACAATGAGCTACCAATTTTGTCTGGAAATGGACACAGAGTGACAGGTCAAGTATGGCTTTTAACTGATGACCATATAGTAAATAGGAAAAAAATGCCTCGAACAGATGATTCAGGCACCATTTTTATCTAGCTCTCCTGATATTTCCGTAACCATTTCTATCTTACCTAATTTGCTCATCCTAGTCAGCCAGGCTCAGGAAAAATGAAATCCATCAAAGAAAAAAATAAAAAACAAAGCAGCACTTCCATTAGCAGTGCTGGCATCCCTGATGGTTCAGTGCCTAACCTAGTGAACCAGCTTAGTCTCTGAAGGGAATGAAGCACATCTGACCTCCCAGAGTCTAAACAGTAGAATATTCCCTTTGAAGTGAAGCAGGTGACCCAGATAAATCACCCGTACACACACACATGTGCACCTACATAGTCTCTCACAGGGCTCCAGCCACCCTGGCTCTGTCTGGGACACAGGCAGGATGCACATATAACCCAGACTGCTCAGAAGATACCGCAGCCAGACCCAGTAGTGCAGCACTGTCCTTATTCTCCATGAGACATTAAGGGTATCTCTCCAGCTGCCACTCCAACGCTGCTCAGGCCTATAAATCCTGTGGCATACCTGTTATACCTCTGCAGATGTCAGGGGTACCCATGGGTATTGAACATGGAAGAAAGCCTGTGTTTCAGGCACCTGTATCAAACCACCAGGGTAAGACTCAGTCTGAGACCAAGACATCTAAATTTAGGAGCAGGATTCAGTTAACTAAACAAAAACATGCAGCACCATTTCAGGCAGGCTACAGTATCTAGGACAGTCAGGTGGAGCATCCTAAGGCATCTCTAATGTCAGGAGACTCTAATGTTTAGGTACATCAGATGTTTTACATGTGACCTGTATATATAAGCTCCCAACATAGCCACTGGAGATCCTGACTCAATTCAGCTCCACACACATACACGTGGAGTTACATTTAAGATGCCCTGTAGTGTGAAAGACCATCATGTGGAGATGACAGATATGGCAGAAGACCTACAACAGAGCAGTAACTTTCCATAGTAGCAAGTGAAATCAGGGAGGATATTTCAGAGAATCTGAAACATCACTGAGGCCATGTGTGGGCATCTGAGGTCAGTTGCCAGTCTGTACATTCAGCAGTGCCTAGAAAGCGACTCAGATAATGCTGAAAACCTGCAGTAGGGCTTTGGTATGATTATAGCAAATACCTTCATTTAGACACCTACATTCAGGCATCTTTACCTGGAGCTGAATCCCGTCTTATTGATCAGACTGCTGCAGTCAGAGCAGACACAGGATCAAATCTGTCCACCATTTAACAAGTCTGCAAGCCTTAGTTCAGAATAGCAGGAGGAATTCTGGGTTATTACACCGCTCAGCACAGCTAGTGGGCAGCTAGGCTGTAATGTGTCCTTGTAAAGGGGAAAATAGGATGGTACACTTCCAGGGTCAGCTGTGTCAGAGTGCTATGGATACAGACACTGAAGTCCCAGTCACTTAAATAGCTCTATACAGAACTAGTAATGAAGATCATCCTAGAGATTGCTCAGTGCTGACCACTTATGTGGTGACCACACCACTTAGCTTACCACACAGTTAAGAGTAACTAATAAAGCAAATAATTCCAATGCTCAGTAAAAATTACTTGTTCACTATAATTTTTCATCTTCAACTATTTTAAAAAGTATTTCAGTTTATGATCCAGTTACCAGGAGGACATAGTTCCCCTTCATCTTCTTACCCTACTATTAAACTGCATAAATTGGAAGTCACTGCATAGATAACAAATACCTCAACTCCACAACAGTTCCCACCATGATCTGTATGTGTTAATTTAAACCTGGAGAGATGAAACAGATGAATCAGAGAGGATATTATCCATAGATTCCATGGAGGTTCAGGCCAAATAAAAACATGTCAAATAATTAGTTTCACCTCCTACAGAGGAGAAGCCAGAGAATTCCACCTAATACTTTTGTCAAGGAGAGATTATTTCTTCCATTATGGCAGTGAATATTGTCAGTGTTTTGTTGCACTAGAGTTCCTACATTATTAACAAACTGCTCATGGCCAGGTAGATACAGGGAAATATCATCATTCGTAACATCAAATCAACAGTGACACTCCGGTTATTTACAAGGTTCATGTTGGTTTCGTTTGTGACCCAAATTTACAAGAAATCTGAGGTTACTTTCCCTCTTGCTGGAGTTCACTGCTTTTGGGAACATTCACTGCTATGTAGAATTTTGGCTTCTGCAAACTCTACTGTCATTCTGCCGTTGCTGCCTCTGTGACTTCCCTTTAGGTGATGGGTAGATCTATAATCTATTACATTCTGCAAACACACTGCCAGTGTACTGTCACTCGCTAGTCTACTTTAGAAACCTTTCTTTCAACAGTAGCTGACAAGGACTGGGCAACTAGTCAAAGCTGTTCCCCTTTGGGGACCAGGGAGGCTCCATGTAGGAGATGTGAAAGAAAAAGCCAAATGCTGTTGAACTCCAGTATTAAGAGAGCTAGGAAACAAAGGAAAGCAAGAAAGAAGGAAGAGTTGGGGTTAGTACAATAACCCATGTATGTTATTATTATTAATAGCCAATGTTTATCCCCAAAATCATAAGCATGAAGAATAAACATGCATGTATCCAGATTAGACCAATTTTTTAAAAGTAGTCAACCTATGCATATTACTACAAAGGAACTGAAAAAAAATAGTTAAATTGCATGAAATCTTTTGAAAAACCTGAAACGGACAGTGTTGTGGCAATGAACCTTTTTACTCTATGTTCATTATGAAGTGAATATGTTTATTATTTATGGAAAAAATGAGATTATCTGCCTTACTGCCTAGGCACTTTAGGATCTTCATAGCTAACTTACAGTCTTTCAGTTCTAACCTTGATAAAAGATGTTATTTTTTTACCCACAGAGCCTTGTAGTTTTGCCAGCACTGAGAAAGACCATTACAAATATACAGATAAACACACACTAACCAATGGGACATTGAATGTTAATATCCAAGGTACACAAGGACTGCTCTGCATAAAATTGCAGTTCAGTAGCAATTAGCTGGCACACTCCTAAACACAGTTGTCTGAAGTAAACAACTAGCATTACATTATATAGCAAGAGAAAAAAAATCACATTTTCTTGAACCCAAAGACCTGCTAAAAAGACGTGTGAAAGTGCTACTCCTCTTGTCAGCTGCCAATCCCAACAAGATTCTGGTCAGATTGCCAACAAAACAGACCCCACCTTTCCGCGATGCGAAGGAACCGAGGTGCCCCGTTGTTTCACAGAGGACTGCAAACAGCCAGTAGATGGTAGCAACTGTCGGTCACTAGTAACCTGAGCTGGATTCCTGCCGACAACCTAGATGCAAAAGACCTGCATTTCATTATCAAGCACAGGAGCTATTCAGTCTCCCAGGAGAAAACTGTATTAGCCTGTGCTATAGCTAATTTTAATCGACAGATGAAAATGTTTTCAGAAATAATGCTGACCTGCATATGGACTTCTTAAGCTATGCTATCCATTTAAGTCAATACTTAGGGGAAAAGTAACATTAGGGCAGAATTGCACTGGCAGAGTGTGTGAAAACAGTTTGAACAGATGGAAAGATAAGGAGAAAAGACTGTCTTGTCTATCCATGATTTTGGAAGGAGGACAGCTAATAGAATAAGAACAAAAGAATTATTACATATGTACAGAACTTTGAAAACTCAAATCTGCATCTCCATGTTTTCAAAAACCTGTCAAGTGTCTTAAACATTAAGCATCTTTATGTGGAGGATATAAAAAAATGCCATCATCATGCTATGAGGAATACATGAAAGAAGTAAATGTCTCACTGGTGGAAAACATAATGCAAAGACTTCTTTTTAGAGGAATACTCTCTGGTCCCTGATAACTGTTACTGATAGAAAATTATTAGCTTGAAACTATAGGATGTGTTTTATAAAAAGAATTTGTAAATTTAATAACATAATTTATGCATAAATTAAAATATTTTAATAGAATGTACTTGCTAAATAGTTGAATAAATGCTAATTGAGGGAAACATCTGCTCTGAACAAGAGCATTTACCACAGGCAAAGTGCTTGCCTTCAGTGGCAGTTTGCACGAGGAATAACAGGATGCAAAGCCTCAAACTGAATTTTTACTCTGACAGGGAGTTTAAGGATATGGCATGCTGAGTTTGACATGTGTTGTGTCCCTGATTTCCATACCATACTTGCTTAGTTTTTGCAGGAAAAACCCGAAAGAGGTGGGAGGAAGGTGGGAAGGAGACATTGCAAATGATAAGAGATGACACTGAAAAGCTTAAATGGGGATGTTTAATTCAAGTTGTACTTTTCTGGGTGTCTGTTTATTTTATTATCACCACTAATAAAGGATCTTAGGAACATCTGTGCATCAGTTTTCCTCAGAAACACCTATGTCATGCTCACCTGCTGACTGTGAAAAAGGTACGATAAGTTTAGTGGTCCTGCAGACAGCCTTCCACCAAAAAACTGGCACGCGATGCAAGTGCAATCGAAAGAGTCTCCACCAGCCTTCCCAGGCTGGGTTGATTTTTCAGAACCGCCAAGTTATATGGGTTTGGGATCTCCCCCCCGCGCCCCCGCCCCTTTTAGAAAAGCAGCATCTCTGCCCCTGAATAGACCCAGAGAGCAGAGCTGCTAAGAGGGCTGAGAGCTGGTGTAGATAATAGCAAAGCTCTGCCTGCCATTTTCGCATCCCTGCTAAGCTGTCTTTAATAAGCATTACAATTAGCTTCTAATAGCTGCTCGGAGGCCTGCAGGAGCAGGCTGGTTGTCTGAGTACAGGTCTTATTAGTGAGTTGTCTCCCCACAAAACTGCCTTCACAAGTGACACCCTTCTCAGTGGTCTCCGCAGAAGTGAGGGATTGAACCCATTCAGAGACTGAACAGCCTGTAAAGACCCATTCCCTGCAGGACACAATAACAAGAAAATAATGTAAAGAAGAATGAAGTGAGGACAGGAAAGCACAGAAGAACCTGCACCAATGTTAAACGGAGCATAATTGTCATAGGGGTGTTTTTTCAACCTCTGAGCTATAAACCTGATCATTTTCTCTTGGACTAAATATACTTCCAGCTAGTTTTGGCAACAAGCAATTCTCCTGCCAACATCTGTAGCTTTTAGATATGAAATATATATCTATACCTAGAGATATAGATATATATATCTCTTCCCTTTAAAACCTTGATTTATGCTCCACAATAAAATACAATTACGGTGCAGCTGAAAATAACAGCAGCCCACAGTTCTCAAATACCCAGTAGAAACAATCTGGCTGGCTGACCCCTCGCCTGTGTTTCCTGACTATAGTGTCACCAAAACCTAGTTATAATGTTATTTTCTTTATTAAATTATGTGCTCCTGGCAGGTATGCTCTCTTTTGTAAAGGACAAATTGTATAATGCATGATCTCAATGCAGTTAAACATCTAAGTAGTCTTTAAAATACACTTTGTGTAGAACAGAAACAATACCAAAAAGAAAAATGTACATGCATTGAATCAAATAAGTTTAAAGCAGGGGTTGGTGGTTTTTTTTTTTTTATTTTCTCTTTTCATTATTATGTTATGCTGTATGTTGTGTTATTCCAGATACCATTAAAGACTTCTCACAAAATTCTGCATTTATGGAATCACTTTTTTCTAACCTCCAGCTGAGAAAATGCCTTTTAGTTTTGTTTAAATCTGATTTTTATTTTCCTTCCCATTCTGCATACACATTCCCTGACAAGAAGTCTCTCAACAGAGAAGTGAATAGATAGGTAATTGCAGTGTTTTATTTGAAGACTTATGGTACATAATTCAAGGTTTAATTCTACTAAAAGGCAAAACTGACCAATTTCCATTCTTTATCTGAAAAATCAAACTCATTCTCCTTGTGCAATTTCTATCATAGAAGCACCAAAATGAATATAAAGCAGGATTTTTCCTACTGATGTCATGTATTCTGTAACATTTCTGCATTGGATCTACATACACAGATACGTACATACAAATAGCCAGAGCCATACCTACTACAAATGCTTTCAGCAAAGTGGTGCAGGTTACATCAGCTAAGATCTTTGCCTATAGTTTTGTGTAATGCAAATTCAATACTCTGAAATTGCAACGATGCAGGCACTTCTAATAGGAAATAATTATGTTGGCAAGCCCACTCTGAATGGTAATGTAATAATAGTCTCATTCTGCGCTCTGTAAGAGCAGTCCTCAGGGGAAGACCAAGGATTCGCGACAGCACAGACAAGATCAAACTTTACTGTCCCAGGAATGAGGACAAATTCTTGCAGCCTCACTACTGGATAGGGAAATGTAGTTTCACAGTAGCTCTGACACTCCACCCTGCTGCAGCCAGTTGCTGAGGATACAAAGGAGCCTGGATGGTGGAGGATTGATAGTAGGGATGGCCATGCAGGCAGCAGAATCAGAGCTACCCACTGATGGGGGCATGGAGGTCCATGGCACCCCCAGTTGCTCAGGAAGGGCTATACTTACAGCAGCAGTTTCCCCTGCCTTGGATGAGGGAGCATAAGCCAAGTTTAGAAGTGCAGTAGCCACTGTGACACCAAGAACATTCTTCTCATGTTTTCCCTTGCTTTCCTGGCATGCTGTTTCAGTTGCCAACCCATTCCTGGACATGGCTGATCATGCTGAAAGGTGCCCTAGAGCAGTTCTGTAAAACGGCTCTCTTCATACAAAATGTGTATGAAGCTTTACCAGCCAAGTAAGACAACCAGACAATGCCATCTGACAGAAGTGGCCAAAACCAAAGCACATACCAACCCCGGAGGGATTTATTTCTGCACTGAATCATCTCACTTTCTTATCTCCAACAATGACATAAACCAGAGCCGTGAAAACCAGCCTTCTCAGGCCTTCTGAAGTGTTTGAATCTCAGGGTTTCAGCTCAGTCTGACCCTTAGTGAAATCTTGACATCCACAAATACAGGCCTTTCACATGCAAATAGAGGGGTGTAAATAGGGAATGCAAGCATTTTGGAAATGCTTTGACATACTGGGCCCTCAGACCAACTTCTGTGGTCACTTCTTTCTCTGTAGTTAAGAGATGTTAAAGACATATGCCATGCAACTGTTGTCAGGACTTCTTCCCCTCACTACTCATGTGCCTAACGATTTAGATGAAAAAATATTCAAAAGAGGCATTCACCAATCTCCCCACAGGCTTAAATATTTTCAACTCAGTGTCAAAGGATGCTAGAACAGGAGTGATGTCTGCCTGGTCCTTTTCACAATAGAAATTGTCCAAGCAGAGGGTATGTGAAAAAACATGTACATGCCTGATGTTTATTGTAACGCTTCAGTGTCAGCATCCTGTGCTGGGAAAGGGCTCTGCTTAAATTCTCTTGCGGCGATAACATTTGCCTGTGCACGCAGCACATTTCCAGACCCTGTGCCTCTGTTAAGGCAACTTCAGGCCTTTACCAGATAAACACAGATTTCTCCTACACAAAACCCTCTGCTACAGTGATCACATCCTACTCTCTCTTCAGGTGACAATCTGAGTGCTAGCACAACCCCAGGCTCTTTGTATGCTGGTGTTTGTATGTCAATTTTATCTTTACCATTTTAAAACTGAAATTTCCAAGAGGCAGGTCCCAGACACTTTTTGGGCCTTGCTAAAATCTCAGGAGCAATTTTTATTAGTCCAAATAACCTTAGTCACATTTAAGTGGTGGCTTTAGTGCTGAAAACACCATGGACACTGATTTTCAGCTAGATTCTAATTTTCTCTTTTATGCAGTTTACAGCAAGTATAAATTCAACAGTTGAAAATCCTTAAGCAAGTCAGTTTATTTTTGTACTTTTGATATTATCAGATCTATAGTCAGGTCACCAAGGACTTAAATGACTACAAGGTCTTCTCCGGGGAAAGTCTATCAGTAAGAAAGATATTCTTGGAAGAGTTTTAACCTTTCCTAACCACAAAAGCATTGTAAAATTCCATCTTAAGGCAATATGTGACTGACAGTTTTCCCATTTTATTGCAATCCTGCTTTACTATACATCTTAATCTTCCACTTTCTTCTGTGCTATTGGATTGAGATCACCAGCATCAATAAAGAAGCAGAAACAGCATCTACTTATATTTATCAGGAGGAACGAGTTTCAGTTGACAGTGATGAAGAAAGATTAAATTCTTGTTCACTTTCAGCCTGGTTCCTGGGGATTTTCTGATGTATTTTAATCTGATGGATTTTCCAGGACCTATAAACAAACGAAACTGAAAATCAAAGCAACACCAAAAAACCCCAAAACCCTGCTTAACAAAGGTTTTCCTTCAATCTACAGTATAAATCTTCCTCATATGCTATTCCTTACTTTCTCATTTCCAGGTTAGAAACCAGTGCCTACATTCCAGAAACAAATGTTTTTAAACAGCACTGTAAAATATGGAGGTGGCCTAGTCACTTATTACATGTATGTAGTGATAAGTGACCAAGTCTTTTATTGCTGTTTATGTTGGCAGAGAAAGCTATAACATACCCATGTAAAGGGAATCATTTTGGTTTTGATTCAGCAGAGGAAGGAAGGAAGGAAGGAAAGAAGGGAGGAATTTGCAAACATGCCTGCGTGTCTCAAAAGGGTTTAAATCTGGCTTATGCCTGCCATGCAAACTGGTCATAAATCTGAAGAACTAGGCAACATTAGCTACAGGTCTTTATGAGCAAATCATTTAGTGGATGCAGCAAGCATGAGTAAATTTAAGGGGTGTATACTTTTACAGCTTGGCATGTCCTGACCCTCTTTTCCTCCTGTCAGCTCTACTGTGACTTTGCAGAGCTGGTCAAAGCACAGGCAAATCTTGACAGCACCCAAATTCAAAAGATACCATTAAGAATTCTTAAAACCATTTTGTTTGGTTATTTTACTTTTCTCCTTTCCTTCTCCATTTGACACATTTTCATTTTCTGTGGAAAGTTTCTGTGTTTCCTTTTGAGCTGTTTTTCTTCTTTATGTACTAAAGGTAGTCTGGTTTCCTGTCAAACTGGATATATTCCCAGGAGGATGCCATTTCCCTGGTGCACATGATCCTGAAAGGATGGTCTGGCCCAATAATTTTATGTTCTTACGTTACAGAGCACTTATCACTGGGGTGGAGAGGGCAAACTATGGGGGAAATGTAGTTTCACTGTTTCAGTTTTGCAGAAGGGGAATTTAGGCCAACATTAAAGGCCATCTTAGAGTATCATACTCTCGAAATCAACTGGAGACACGTGCAATACTTGGCTTCACAGTCAAGCCCTAACAGCCAATAATACTGCTGTTGGTTTCACAGGTGCAATAAGCAATAGACCCAACTGAATTCAGGAGTTAACAAAGCCAGGGAAAACTCAGTCTGGAGACTCAGTGGAAAAACAGAAGCTCGGCTCACTGTGACTTGCTACCTCATGTAATCACTGTCATTTCTACAGGACATTGTATAAATAGGAACATGTGACAATGGAATATTCTGACCTGGAAACATTTTGCACCTGTATTATGCAAATGCTAGACAGAGGAGACCATGGTTTCCTCATGGCCAAAGTTTGTTTGGGGCCTAAGGATCTTTCCAACTGCTTCAGCAAGCAGTTTGGACCACCAGAAGTAGATCTACAGACCTCAGGAGCTGATGCAGAGGTTCTGGCATATCAATAAACAGTTTTATGAGTACTTCATTTTGTAAATAGTTCTGCTCTGTTTCTATGGACTGAACACCGATCTGCAGCTCTAGAGCAGTAAGTGATCTCCTCAACCATCGCTTTTAGTTTAGTTTCAACCCAAGAGACTCTGGTTCATGAATGCTGAGACCACTTCATGATACAAATCAAAGCATAGCAAGTGAGGAAGGGTTTGCTCTTAAGGTTAAGGAGAAATGCTGCAGGCTCATAAGCAGTAGTAACACATCCAATTTACTAATTCCAATAATGCACTTACAGTAGGTAATGCCTATCACACCAATGACTCATTTGGTGGTATTGATTGCAATTTATTATGCATGCATGCATTCATTAGGCCCATTTCTCCAGATCTGGCTGTGCTCTGCTTGATTCAGCACCCAAGTGTGGCTCAATTTTCCTTGCACTTTCTGGTCCCTGTACTTACCATTTCAGCCCCAGGCATAATTAGATTCCATGTCAAGAATTACTGCTTCAGTCAGAGATTGCTCAAAGCAGCAATGATCTTTCCTTCAGGAAAATTTGTTTTGGGGCAAGTTTGGTTCAGCACCAGCCAGAGATTACTCCCAGCTTGGGTAACCTCACTGCACCATGAGGAGGACATGATCTCTTCCATAGTATATTTCCAGGTTGTCATACTAACATGTCATTCGCTGTTGTTCTGATTTGTTAATCACTGTACATCAGCAGCAGCAGTCATTAGGCTTGTGTTCATCATCCCAGATGAAATCTAGCAACACTCAAAGTTCTAGCTTTCATTTTTTTCCCTACAACTTGATAAACGGCACAACTCTATCTGAAACTCTCCCCTCCTACATTTACAGGGGTTTTTTTAGATATTGCTCTATTCTATACACAGAAAAATTTCTATAAGAACATAAAGATGCAGCTCTAACAGAAAAATTGCTTAGGAAGTTCAGAGCATCTGAAATCAGAAGATGAGAAAAGAAACCATTCTGCAGGCTTAATTAAGGCTTTTGCTAGCAGCAAAAACTATAATGCAACATGACAGTTATTTGAATGATTTTTTCTAAGATGAATATTGCTTTTCATTATCTAATTTGACATTAAGGTTGGTGCTGTGTGTCTAGCCTGCAAAACAAAAATAAAAGTTAATCAAACACATGCTAGAAATAGAATACAAGTTCAGAGGGAATGCTCCAGGGCCTAGGCCTTTCTCACGCTTTGGGGAAAAATATACTACCATACCCTTGTCCTAATTTTTTCAGTGTAGTTTAGAAAAGGCCTTATGGCTAATATGTCACATCTAATATAATTTGCTATTTCTGCCTTGCATTTTATTGAATCTTACATTTTCATATTATAGCTCCTCTGCTAGAAGGGCTGTAGATAAAGTTGTGTCAGCATTTCATTATTAACACTGGTTTTTCAGTGTTTTCCAAATCAGACATTAACAGAATTATCATCCCTGGCTTTAGACTGGTAGATACTTTCAACTTAGGTGTGAATCATTTGGAATAATTTTTAAAGAAACAGTCTGGCCCACTTTTATATGAAAATCCATTTTTGCTCCTGAACAGGGAAACATAGCAGGATTTCCAGTGAGTGCTGGAGCTTAAACCACAGCCCAGGCAACTTCTCCTGGTGGTGTAACCTTCTTCTTGCAGAATCTCTTCTTCCCAGTCCTCCCCCAAAATATGCCAGAACTATGAAGTCTGACTTTTGCAGGTGCTTAGTGCTTCCACCTTACACAACCTGAAGACCTAGTGGACCACTCAAACACAAGCATGTGCCTTCCTTGCCCAGGGAACCGGCTCTGCAAAATCAATAACTCACACAACTGCCAGCACAGTCCAGTCAATTCAAACTTGAAATGAGAGATTAAATGCAATGGTGTCTTTGTGATAATATTTTTAAATAAAGCTACACTTACTCCTAAAGTCTTGACAAAAAAAAAAAAAAAAAAAAAAAAATAGCAGCAAACTCTTTAACTTAGAAAAGGTTTTGAATGCATAGGAATACATGACCAAATCTCCTGGGATCTTTACTTACAACACAGACAAAAAAAAAAATAAACACAGTGATTCTCCCTTGAATTATTGAACAATTGAATTGGTTAATACCCTCCACAAAGAAAATAAATAAGGAAGAATGTTTAATGAAAAAAACTCCTGTCTCAACTGTGTGCCCTTCTCCTGAGGAATGCAGATACTGAGCTGGAATATTGATTGATAGGTAATTAACAAAACATATCTAATTTATCTGATGATTAAAGATTTAAGTATCTCTTTCAAGTGGATTAAAAGGAATTCAAATAGAAGTATTTCATTTGTGATACTGTATTGCTTAAGTAATTCTGTATTAATTACTTGCAAATGAGGTATTTTTGTTTCATATGTCTTAAACCTCAACAAATACCCTTAATGAATTAACTGATAATGAGTATCTTTTTAAAGCAGATCAGATACTAATTTGAAGTAGCTTAATAGGTTCTTACTGCTGATACCGTCATTACCTATTGCAAGCATCAGCAAAATAAAATGTTTTTTTTTTTTTACTGTCTTCTTTTACAGCTTTCTACTGATGCGATAATGTTAATCCTAAGGTAACGGAAGATTTCCTTAGTACATGTCTTCAGTATGAAATTTTACAGGATAATAGCAGAAGGCCTTTGTGCACTTAATAGCAATGAAAATAAGTTCCATCATTTATTGATGTACAAACTAAAAACCCCACCATATTTTGATGATTAAAGTTTGGAAGAGACACAAAATGACAGAGCAGCAGAGACTGGAGGGCACCTCTGCAATCATCTCATCAAACACCCTGCTAAAAGCAGAGTCAGCTTAGCTCAGGTTGCTCAGGGCTTTATCTACTTGAGATGCGACCATGTTCAAAGACAGAGTCCTCAAGTTCCCATGGAGCATTGCAAGAACATCATCTTCTCTGTCTTTCTCCATGTATTGTTTCTGTTTTCCTTTGATTACTTTCACTAGCCACCCTCTGCTTTCTGAAGCACACCCAGAGCTCCAGTATTCGGTTTCCAGACTCTTCAGATGTTCCTTTCACCAACACTTCCAGTTCACCTTTCATCATAGCCCTTGGTATTCCCCCTCCAAATTTCACTGTCTCTTGCTTTCTGTATCACTAATAAGTTGATGCTAATTGCAATTTCCTTAACTAGCAGTAATGGTTTTCTGACATCTTTCACATTATTTACATCAAGGTCGAAACACCTGTACTTTAAATTCCTAATGCTTCATTCAGATTTTTCATTAAAGTTCTCTTCTGCTCTTAAAGTACCACATATTTATATTGACCTTTCTTATTCTCAATTACATTCTAATTTGCAATTAGATCTTGCCTTAAAATGTCTGCAATGCTATGAAAAAAAAAAAAACCAGCCTAACCTTCTGGCCAAAAACTCAAAATCTGAATAATGCTAACCAAAAGGGTAAATATTTTGATGAAACACAGTGATGCTTTGTCATGGAAATGAGTGATCCAATTCCCTTGTAAAACAGAAGTAGCAATATGCTTATTGATATAAAACAGTGATTAACAAATTTTGGTAGTAAATGTGACAGTGGTTTAACAAGATTCGATGGCAAGGTACACTTGATTATTTACTGCAGTTGTCATACAAAGCTGTCAGGGGGACCCTCCCATCGGGTCATGAGGTTTAGAAAGGACTCCCTGCATTCTGAATTCCTTCTCAGAGGGGAGTTTAGGTGCAGCTGGATCTAGACTTAGTCCCAAACTTGGTCAATGCTTTATATCTAAAGGATTATACGTGCTCAATCAATTCTTTATACCACGCAGCTAAGACTTCAAAGTTCAGCATGCTATTAATCACTTACCAAGAATCTGTTGCGATTAGGAATATCTCAACCTCAAGGAGTATCCTTAAGAGGCATCCCTGCTCCAGGGGAGGTCCTGGCATGCACCCCACTGCTGTGAAGGAATGCCTAATGGGCCCTGGGCTGTTTATGGAGTAAGGTTTATGATTTATAGTCATATTTGCATACCGACTACAAAAGTTAGTTTTTTTCAAATTTGGCTTGAGTTGTACCTTGACCAGCACTGTGGTTATGTGGGCACATTGTTCAAATCAGTCCTTGGCTACTGTGGTGTTATCTGTCCCCCCTGAATCCGCTTTGTATCAGATGCAGCCATCACCACCACAGGCATGCATTAGGACTGTCACTGATGGTTATCACTTGAGCATTGTCATGGAAATAAAGGTCATGGGGGGTGGGGGTGGGGGGAGCACACCACCAGATGCTGGCACAGGGAAGTTAAAAGCCAGATGTCTCTTCCTCCAGTTCATGACCATACTCAAATTCCCATTAGCTAAATGTCTACTTTAAGACAGTCATTGTGTCAACCTTGATAGTTAATAGAAAGGTATAATTGCCTCAGAGAGAGATTCAGCCTTCTTACCATGATGTCTGTCCCAGGATAGGAGGAACTACCTATTGCATATCCTTCTCTCTCCCTGTCACCAGACACGGGAATGTCCACCCTCTTTTAAGACCCTATTGTGCCTCTGTACTTCGAGTTTTATAGTCATTGACTTCCAAAGATCTTTAGAGGGTATTTCTGACAGGAAATATCTTCTATCATCAAGTCTCTGGGACCATGCTGTTGGCTATTGTTCCTAGACACAGCAAATGCAATCTGTGAAACAGGTTTGGCAGAGCAAATATGTGTGAATGAAGACTGAAAATTCATTATGCACAGTCAGTGAAACATAGAGAAGACAGAAGCAAGGCCAAGACAAGAGGGAAAGGAAAGGTGAAAATGCTGAAGGAGAGAAGTATGGCCAATGCAGAGAATAAGCATAATCTATGCAAAGGAGGACATGACAGCAAACAAGTCTGAGGTGTGCAGGCAGGCTTTAGATACAGAGAATAAAACAAATCCATCATCCATCAATGAATGACATGACAGCTGCACATGGAGAGAAGGGTGGGTAGTCAGAACAATGAAACAATTAAGCTGAATATATCTATCAATAATTGCTAATTATCAGTATGTCACTCCTAAGGGCACCGCTGTGATTGCACACAAAGATGTGATAAATTGTTTAGCACGAAGGGAGAGAGATGAAGCAAAATTGTTCATAACTGATCCTATAAATATAAATTCAGCATACCTCAGTTTGTGTTCACCAACAGACTCAGCCAGAAGGTGCATTCAGAGCAGACAATCTCTGAGTGCAGTCAGCCAGGCAAAATGTGCTGGTTGGAGGTAAAATCGGGACCACTTGCCTGAGACCACTGCCTGGCACAATGTGCATCCACCCTCTTTCACATGAAAATGAACATAAAACTGCTGACAATAGACTGCTTCTCTTACTTCTCCTTCATAAATTCCTTTACAAGCAGGATACAGACTTGTAGGGATCTGTGACACAAAGCTACTGGTTAGAGAGAACACCTTTACTGGGTGGCTCACAGGCACTCCATGGAGAGCAGCATCTAATAGCATGGTGCAAGAGAAAGACAGGAAAGACTCCTGATTAATTTGGACTCTCTCTTTGCCCCCACATTTACTCCACTGTGATCGACAAAGGCATCTCCCCACGGCCAAGGGGCTCACACTCCGAAGGACAGGACTGTACACTGTACCCTCATACACTGAAAGCTGGGCTATGTTGGAAGAACAGGGTTGAAGGGAAGAGAGTATTCAGTTCTCCCCTCATTTAATAAAATCAGTTTAACACACGTGGTCTCTCTGTTAAGTTTTTACTATCTGTGACCTTCTCCTAGAGGAGAGGATTCATTTCCAGAAAACTGTCAAGCTAAAAATGTGGTACTTTTAAAGGGGAGACTTTAACTGCGCTTCTGATAAGAATGTCTATAAGAATGCCTTTGAGATTGATCTTCCTATGAATTCATTGATGCCTTGAGTGTTTTATTTGAAATGTTAGACATTCCTTAGACGGAACTATAAGGTTTGGCTTTTAGCAAGACAATCAGAGTTTTATCCTTTTAATCACCATCTGTTGTTCAATAAATGTCAAATTGTTCCTAATGCTATCATCTAGCATACAGGGTTTTAATTTGATTTTGTATTCTGTGTTCATGACTGGCAACTGAGGGTTTATCATATAAGACTTTTATTTCTTACACTGTCTTGATCCCAGTCAGAAATAAATGTACATATGCATTCATATACAGACACACAGACATACAAAAGATGTGTATGCTTTTCAAAGCTGCAGAGGAATACAGAAAGCATATTAAATTGTTCTTTCAGTGGTCACAGTGACTGTAGTCCCCAAAGAATATAAAAAGAGATCACAGATCTCAGGAAAACTGTTGAAAAACATCAGGATTGTCAGCCTGCATCCTTCAATTAGAACACCAAGAGACATTTACCTGAAAATACACTCTATGTTACAGCAAGGTTCAGGGTTCAACCAGGAGGACTCTGTCTGAGCCACTAAAAGAAAATAAATCAAGCTGTTGTCTCAGAAGGTAGTTTGGATGTCACAAAAGAGTCAATACACCCTGAAACACCATGTAAATCCAGTCTGGTTGGACTGAGAGATTACGTATGAGAAGTTTTCTTCTGATCACAGAAGAGAAAACAGATGTGAAAATGAACTACCTTTGATGAGCTTCTGCAAGTGTCAGCAGAGGAAGCAGAAATTCTATCCTGCTCTCTGATCCAGGATAACAGGTCATCTGCCAGCGACTACTTAAATAACAGGAACACACTGCTTTCCTAAAGAGTTTTACAAATACTTCAGCACTCTTCTTCTGAAGAATTTTCTTTGCAGTCAAGGAGAGATGAAATACCTTTCAACTGTCAATGTACTGTTAACAATCTGAGCTCTGTGTGACACATCTGATTGCTTGGGTCAATACTGAAATATTCTCCAAAGCCTTGGGAAACCATATGTAAAGCTAATTGGGACAGATTCAAGGTTAGAAATACAGAAAACCAAGGTAGATCGCTGTCAAAAGCATCCTAACTCGTCAGGCAGCCAGTGTTTACATCCTCTGGAGGTATAAACTGATGAAAAAACAAAGCAAGATGCCTCATGAACATAGATAACAAGATAGTAAGTGGCCACAAGCAAGATTCAGGAGTGAAGCTGGAGATTAGTATCAAGTCTGTAATTCCAGAATTTAAAGCCATGGCTGTAAGTCAGAATAGGAAAAACTTATTGCTGAGCTACCAGACAGGAGATGGACTCATGAACAGGACCTCTGGCACCACAAGAGGCTGTTCAGACTAGTCCCAGCACCACAGCATGAACAACGAAGTCTGCGTTATTCTTCACAGATATTTGTCCAGCCTTAAAAACTTCCAATACTCTTTTAACATCTCCAGTCAGTCTCTTCCGTGCTTGACTGTCCTTCCAGTTAGAAAACCTTTCCAAATCCTGATCATACTGCTTTCTTGCTGTAACTTAAGTGTGTCACTCCTTGTCCTGTGTCCTGCAGATGTGTAAAACAGTTCATTCCTTTCCCAGCTGACACAGCCCTTTGCCTGTTTATTTCTCCCTTCTGTGTTCTCTTCTCAGCACCATCCACCACCAGGAAGGAAAAAACATTAATAGAACTGGAGTGTTTTCACCAACTGTCACAGTTAAGGCATACTGAACTTGGCCAGGTGGGCCATGGTCAGTAACACTGGTACATAGTGAAGTGGAAAGAAGCACCAAGCGCAGAGCTAAGAAAATGATAGCAGAGAAGTTTCTCAAATATAACCAAACACCCCAGCTGTTGATGTGCTCCTTGTCGAACATACAACATGTTATCAGTTGAAAAGAAAAGGCAGGTGATATGCCACAGACCGTGGCTGGGTGACAACAGCCTTTGCACATGGCAATAGCATTGCTAAGGTGACAATTGTATTGCACACACAGGGCACCACAGAAACAGAGTGCACCACCAGGTAGGACTGTATTCTTTTCCCTGCCTTTTTAGCTAAGCCACAAACTAGACCAGGATCCATTTGTACTGCTGCAAGAGCCTGCCCTGAGGACCTAGTTGGTATATTCAGGACATAGCAATGTCCATGTTGCCTCATCTCTCTGCAGCCACACGCTGTTGGTGGTTCCAGTTAAGGCCAGTTAGTGGGCAGAAGCCAAGTCCTACCTGCACAGCTGCAGACTGTCAATATGTCTCCCAAATGACTGCATGGCTAAGGTTTTGCTGAAAATTTGGCCCCAAATTCCAACCCAGCACCTATTCTACACTAAAATTTCAGTAATCTTCCTGAGGTGGTTAAACACAGTGACAGCTTGTGAAATGAGAGGTGATAAGGACCTAAATGGGAAATAACTGGGGGAAAGGGCCGCTCTTATGGATATTGTATAGGAAGAAACAGAAAGGTTTTAACGTGACCTGTATATTGGGATTTGGATAAATGATTCAGGTGAGAAAAAAAAGGTTGTACAATGCTCAGTAGCAGAGGAAAGGAAGAGGGTTTCAGGAGGGGGTACTAAGAGCTCCGTTTTGTCTGCATCAAGCTTATGCTGGTGTTTTCAAAAGTGTAATTGCTTCTAAAATAGTCAAATTATGCATTATGAATACATTATCTCATGCATTTAGACCTCTTTTTCTGCTGACAAATAATTCACAGAACAATCCTGATTTCTGCAAATGTATCTGCTTGAAACTCAGAAATTGGTCTAAAAACAGATCTTTACAGCACTGAGACAAGCACCTCAGCTAGTTCAGCTACATTAGTAGGTCAGATAGATAGATCTTCCTTTAGACAGCCTTTCTCTCTCGCACACATGCACACACAAGTCAGTACATACTATCCAGTGTCTATATTATGGCAGCCTCCTGAACGTTTCTCAGCTTACAAGAGCAATTGCCATGGAAATGTTGTGACAATCCCCTCAAGGCACATGAGTGGTCTACACAACAGCATTTCTGAGCTCAAGAGGTCCCTTTTCAAGGCTATATTGAATTGAGTAAGTCACACCATTACTGAGGCAGTCTCAAGACTGGCAGTGCAAAACTATACAGTGATTTGCCAGCCTTAATCGCTTTTCAGCTCTATGCAGCAGCCTTCTGGAAGTCCTGAGACATGCTTTTCCAACACTTGCGCAGTATAACTGAAGCATCCATTGTTAAGGGGCTGTTTTCATTTTTTCTTAGCAGTCTCTTTTGTAGCAGGGTCAGCTTTTTAAGGAGGGCTAACACTCCTTCAGCGTCAAAAGGACCCCGGTTTCCAAGAAAAAGATCCCACAAAGTAAAAAGAATTAAACACATTACTTAAATAAAGTAATATTGTATTACCACAGCTTAGATTACTTCTGTCCTCATTATTCAGCACAGATAACCTCCTCTCCGATTGCATATAGCTTTCAGGTATAAGCCTTTTAGGGTTTCATGATTCACTTTATTTTTTCCATTCTTTACATCTTCACATATTTTCTGTTCCCAGGGTTACTCTCTCTCCTACCATTTGTATGATACATAGGTATTAAAAAGTAGTGCATATCGTCACCTGCTGTGTACCATCATCCTCCCGCTGGACTAGAACTGATACAACCTACCCCAGTTCAGAATATTGTCCTATATGGATGCATTTTATATACGAGAGACTTAATGTTTCAGTTATTGCTTCTAACCAATACTCCTAGCAGATCAAAGTTCAGGAGCATTTGGACCAAGGAAGGGGAGCTTGCTGGTGATATAGACCCAGCTGCAAGCTCAAAGTTCATGTTTGCTTACACTTCTATCCACCTCCCAGAATGAAGGCTACTCTACGGCTGGGGTCTAGTTCAATGCTATCTCTCTCTGGAAGAGGATTAACTGCTTATTAGAAGTGTGAGAATGATAATCTGCAAATTTAGAAGACTTGCTCAGGGACAGAAATTACATAGCTTAAGCAGCAACATGACAAGAACTTCAGTTCATGGTATGTGTCGGTGCTGAGTTTGAGGGAACGTGCCCATAGGAATGACACACATTCATTCCACCCTGACATGTTTGCTGATGTGACCATCAGTGCAGAGCATTATGGAGACAATGCTGATGTGGGGACAACCATTCCTCTAAAAGCCAGGCTAAAAAAGAATTCATTTCCCATAAGCTGCCAAATGGCCACTTCCACAGTCACAGCCCACAGCACATACACAGAGGCCTTCATATTCAAAATGCTCTCACAGAAACACACCCTGCGCATTCCTATTAGGAAATTATACATATTGTTCCTGGTTTAAGGAGAGGCAAAACAATGGCAAAAAATGCAAATAATCTGCCCACAGGAAAATGGTTCTCATAATTCACTCTCAGGACCTGCCTCCTGCATTGTCACCAGCCCAGTCCCTCCTCACCAAGTGACAATGACTTCCAGTGTCATGGCTCAAGCAGGAGCTGCCTCTCCCTTCCCATCCAGCAGCCCTCTACTGTCTACAAAGCCCATGCTTACCCCCCTGAGAGGGGCAGAGCTGGGACAATCATGACAAGCTCCATGATCCACATGCCCTCCACCCACATCACAGAGGTGCTCTCAGCTCAGCACGTCCACCCTGTGCTTAGCCAGCACCAAACTCCAACCATCCCCTGTTGCGCCAAGCTGTCTGTCATATGTCTGTCCTGGTTTTGGCTGGGACAGAGTCAATTTTCTTCTTAGTAGCTGGTGCAGTGCTGTGTTTTGGATTTGGTGTGAGAATAATGCTGGTAGGACACTGATGGGTTTGGTTGTTGCTGGGTCATGTTTATACTCAGTCAAGGACTTTTTGTTTTCTTGGGCCCTGCCAGCGAGAGGGCTGGAGGGGCATGGGAAATTGCAGGGGACACAGCCAGGACAGGTGACCTGAACCAGCCAAAGAGGTATTCCATACCATATGACACCATGCTGAGTATATAAACTGGGGGAAGAAGAAGGAACGGGGGAACATTTGCCGTTATGGTGTTTGTCTTCCCCAGTAACCATTATGCGTGCTGGAGCCCGGCTTTCCTGGGGATGGCCGAGCACCTGCCTGCCCATGGGAAGTGGTGAATGAATTCCTTGCTTTGCTTTGCTTTCATGCACGGCTTTTGCTTCTCCTGTCAAATTGTTCTTATCTCAACCATCAAGTTTCACATTCCTTTCCGATTCTCCTCCCCATCCCTCTGGGTGAGGGAGCAGTGAGTGAGCGGCTGCGGGGTACTTAGTTACCAGCCGGGGTTAAACCATGACAGCCTGGTCCCACTGTAGGCAGACTCATGGGGAAATTGTGTGTCCACCTTGAAGCCATGAGCCTGCTCAGCTGTCCCTCCCCAGAGAAATGTGTAGCTCCACTTTCCAACTATAAGCAGTGTGTATGAAGTGGAAACCAGTTCGGACTTCTATGACCAGGATTGGACCTGCACTTTTCTGATGTCTCAAATTTGCTTTGCCTGCCCAAATCCAATGTTGTTCTTCTTGAGAGACTTATGGCTGATATTACAATCCACACTGGCAAATAAAAGTACACATCTCATTGATTACTAGAACAACTGCAATGAATTTGCTTCCTCACGTCTTCCCGCCGTCTTTCTTAGCTCTGCACATGTAATTTTCCACTCTATTGTACTTGCTCTGAACTCCGCTTTGAAGAGCTTTTCCATTTACTGAAATACTAAACAGTCACAACAATTTATTTGCACTTCTATTGTGCCTGCCTCCCCTCAGAGAATATCAACACAAATTACAAACATCAGTGATTTTAGTCTCCATTCATTCCAGCAATATAATCCCCAGCCCACAGATGAGGAAACTAAAGCGTGACTTGTCCAAAGTCATATAGGAAACTCACTCCAGAAATCAGTGGTGTCTTAAGGATGCTGGAGGCCAAGGGTACTGCAAGCATGTGCAGCTGAGGCACTGGCTGTACACGCAGTGAGACCAGCTCCCTGAGCAGGAGGTGTGAATTCACTCCGTCTGAGTCTCCAGACTTGCACAGCCACTGCCCAGAAAGTCTGACCTATTTGGCTGCAGGAGCTGCTTTTTGAAGGAAAGGCCCAGAACTTGAGCCATATGGGTGATAATCTAAGATGGCACTGCCAAAAATAAGAACCTAATTCCTGCACAGGTCCCCGCCTGCAGAAGTTTTAGGCCACAGCTAAGAAAAGCGGTGTGCACATCAACAGAAACTTTTCATTTCAGTTTCTTTTCCTGCTATAGATGCCAATAATCTTTATATCCCTATCTCTCACCAGTTGGTTGGAACCAATGTTGTTAAGCTGTTAGCATAGAATCCAGCTTGCTGAACTTGGCCTCTACTTTAACCTTCAAATATTAGGCTTACGATGAGGCAGTCTTCCTAATTTACGTGTTTCAGTCCCTATGCAGCAAATATGGAAAGGTGAAGCCTTCACCAGGGAGATTATGTGTCCGACTCAAGTGACCAGATATAGACGGACCACATAATTTTTTGGAGTTTTTTCAGAAATACTTATAATTCCCAAATACCTACACAGAGAGCACTCACATAAAAACTTAGGTAATTACTGTAGAAGGATCATGTAACAAGCCACTTAAAATTTAAGCTGAAGTTAAATACATAAAGTAGGAGAACTAGACTTTATTTTTATCTTGCATGCCAAGTTCAGTTTCTTTTTGTTTTCAATTCAGGCAGAAACATACTCCAGAGTTACTTCTTTAGAGTCAAAATTAGTTTCCATTCATAGTCTATTCAGTAAAAATCATCATATAGCCAACCTTTTAAACACAAATATTGTGGGAGCTGAATTTTCAGTCTTTCTTTTACAGTGTTGAGAGTCACAGAGAATGAATTGTCATCTTCTTACAACTGAATTCATACTGGGCTAGTTTTATAAGTTGTCTGCTCACACATCAGACACAGAGCTATCCTGAAAATATAGATGAATAATAGATTTGATAAAATATGTTGTTTTCACGTGATAGACTATGTAAATTTGATTTGCATTTATTTGACATTTCATTTGAAAAAACAGGAATGAAAGTTTCAAAATGGCACAACATTTCATTTCAACATTTTCAAAAGGAATCTTTTGATTTTTTATTTTTGAAATGGCTTTTTCATATCAAAATTGACCTCGTTTAAAAATAAGGTGATTCAACCATATATAGAACATAAAACATAGTTTTAGTTGACTACACATTTTAGTTATGCCAGTATGTAGCAAATCATCTTATTTTGGGTCCCTGAATGTCTCCCCCAAAAATGAGAGATACTCCATTTTGATGCAAGCTGAGCTAGGGGGTTTTCTCACAATTTTTTTGTCTCAACCCCCAAATGATAAACTCTGCTACTTGTTGTATTCTCATTAGAAACAAAACCTTTGGGTTACATTCATCTCATCCAACTTAATTCCCCCAAAAGCAGAATTCAGATACTTACATGTAGATGTCCAGGGTGCAGGTCTCTACACATCAGGTGGGTTTCCTCCACAAGGCAAAGTGAATACAGCCACCAGTCTAGAAAGGTATTGAGCACAACCTACAGTAATCATGTACATCTGATCAGATCAAGAAATCTCTAGTTTTGTTGACCATGATCACTGAGGGACACACATTCAGGGATTCAGCTGCAACACACTGCAAGCACCTGGGGCCATTTGAGATGCCCTAGAAGAAGTATCCATGACACAGAAGCTATGGAAAAAGTGTCTCTCTAGACCAGAGAGAAGCAAGGCAGTACACCCTAAGGCACTTCAAATGGCCCTAAAAATATCAGGGTGGGTCACAGATTTAAACCCTGCGTGTTTAATCTAATCCATTTAACATTCAACAATACCCCAGAGTGTTATCTAGCCTACCTATTATTCTTAATTCATGTTTTCCGTTAAGGAGCAGGTGGAATCATGGTTGGACAGTGCCTAACTCTTTCTATGAATAGTGCCTATACAACTAGCTTAGAGTAAATACATCTTGTAGATTGATAAAGATGCATAAAATAAATTCTATTCCATTTGATTCGTGTCGCTTTGTAGTATAATAGCAAGTGTGGACTTGGAATATTCACAGCAAATACTCACACTGGCAAGATCACGAATGAAACAGAGCCAGTTACAACAAGTACTTCATGAGCTATTCACTAACATTTTGTAAAAAGGAAAAGTGGGTTCAGTTCTACAATTAACGCATCCATGCCAAAACATTTTCTCTGTTAAAATAAAACTACTCGTTAAAGTGTCATAGACAGCACTTAGTTTCACTTGTGGAAGCCCAGGCAATGTTCTAACTGGCACTCGGGGAATTCACATTGCCAGTTTTAGGCATCCCAATGAAATGCCTAAATTAGGAGGCCAATTTCCCTAGAGTCCCTGCATAATCCACAGAGAAAGAACAAAAGGAACCAATCTCCCTAAATGCCACCTAAATCTCAAATAGCAATCCACTCTGCAGACTTTAGAGCCCTCCCAGCCCTTATAGATGCTTAAAATCATGAATGAATTAGCTTTTAGTTGCACTCATGTGGGTATTTAGGATGATGTGAGTTACCCTGGGGTATCATGGCTATCCGATAGGAAGCACAGACCCCTCTGGAATGGCTGTGGGGGCCAGGCGCAGCACCTCAGACAGCTCTAGGTCTAAACTACAGTAAGGTCTAAGTGCCTTCCTACTTCACCTCAAAATTCCCAGAAGTTTATCTTTAATTACCCATGCACACTGAAAAGGACCTCTGTTTTGAGGCTAAGCATTTATTGACTGCTTAAAGCTCTATTGCAATCCAGGATTAGGCAGACAGGTGACGTTCAGGAGACTAAGTCTCTTGGAGCAGCTCAGTTTATTCTGGTCTGGCAGAAATTCCATGGGAAGCCAAATGTCCCTCTTGCTGAAAAGGCTTTTTGGTGGCAGCCGAAAAAGGTAATGCAACAGTTTAACGGTAATATTTGAAATTCACTTCACTTCACTGTGTTTGGACTCGTTCCCCCCCAACAATTGCCTCCTCCTTGTCTGGACTGAACAATTCCCCTGATGTGACTGTGGAGGTCCTTGAGATGTGCACCATATTTGGGACAAAATAATGCTATTATCATACAAATGATGCTGAAGAGCTGCCTCTGTTGTGCAGGCTACACTAAAAAATGAATGAAAAAAAGATTAGATTCTGTGAGATCCTTCCTTGCAGGAACAATGTATTGTAAAGCAGATTTGCTTCATTTCCTTCAAAATCCCTCAGATAATGCAGGACAACGCTTTTCAATGGTTCCCACTACAAGCACTGCGTGTCTAAGTAAATGGGAACATGGTACACTTCAGAAATAATTGTAAAGAATTACTGTTTATCTGGATAAGGAATGGTAGTCTTGAGACCTAATTATGCCTACTGATCCAAATGCATTGAAAACTCTGTTCTCATTTTCACATTCCTCAAGTAGCAAAACTTGACATCTGTGCAAAAACCATCCCACTGAACAAAAAATATGGCTGCTAGTGCAACTGAAAGGGCTAGAGTTTGTTGCTAATGAAACTTTCACCACATTTTTATCTGTCCTTCAGAGGAGTTTGCGGTTATTGTTTTTTTAAAGTTCCCACAGGAAATCTCAGTGGTTTTATCTGCACTTTGAGGGTCATGTAAAAGGTCGGGGCGTGTTTGAACGCTGAAGAAATTATTCAGAATGCAGATTTGTAAACGAGAGCGGTTATTTACTCAGAACAATTGAGCCTGGGCATAAAAGCCAGGAAGCACATATACAGTGAGAGGGCTAGATGCTAGCTCTACATGCTCACTGCCTATCTGGGTTTCTGAGCAGCCGTATCTCTCAGTCAGTGACACTAATGAGGGATGAGAATTTTCAGCATCTCACAGGCTCTGACTGCTGGAGGGTTGTTTGCATGCACCGTCCTGAGATTTGCACAGTTGCCATAGTCCATGGAAATATGGCAGCAGACATATATCACCTTGCACCTGGACCTCTGCTCTAGCCTTAAATACACGGCACTGGTTCTGACTGCTGTTACTTGTTCATCTCTTTTAACACTAGAACCACCACAGTCGCAGTTACCCTGTATAACTTGGCAGTATCCTGGCAACAATTTTCATTAAAGGACAATGCCACTCAGTTTTCCTAAACAGCCTTTCCATCCTGCAAAATCTCAAACACATGCACAGAACGCAGCTGATATCTCCCTGAAAGATCTGTGTCTGCTTCATGTAGCAAAATGCTGAAGTCAATCATTTGGTCATTTGTGTAGTGAAATTAGTCGTTGACTGTAGTAGGGGAGCAGGCTGCAAACAGTGCTGATTTCATTTATGCACAAAGAGCAGGTATTGAAATGATGGAGCGTTCAGCTCTGCCTCCCAAAGATGCCCCACCACACAAAGCAGAGTAATGTAATTGTTAAGAATGAAGGGGTACATTTTCAGAGTGCTTTGCTCAGCAGTTTATTCACCTGACCCTGATTAAAGCTAATGGGAGTCATGCAGCTGAAACCCCATGGATTGCATATAGTTTGATGACACAATACAGCTGCAAATGAAAGCAGGATTGTGAAAAGCTGGGTACAAAATGGCAATTTTTGCTCTATTTAAACACCATCTCTTTTCCAGCTCTCAGCACATCAACTACTTTTCTGCTGATGATGTCTGCCCTGTCTAAAACTAAGCAATGCTCTTTGGAGCACCTTACTTCAGCAGCAAAACAGAGACTTTGTCAATACAGCCACTAGTACCTATAGTAACACGTATCTTGTATTTTGTTCCCAAAAGTAGAAGTTGTTTTACAATGTGGGCTAATGCAGGATGGTTTTCACCCTGTTGCAGTCTATTAATAATTCCTTACCAAGATCACAAAGCATGAACTCCTGGGAATGCTCCACAGGTGCTACCACTAAACCCTGTTCAGTGCATTGTTCAATTAACAGCACTTTTCACTGCATGAAGTAAACTTGTGTGATTTATGGGTACAAAATAATACTTAGCCAAAAGTACATTGTGAACATATTTTACAAGCTGTAAACACATGCTATTTATTTCAAGAAAAATGTGCTAAAAGCTTACTTAATAAAGTATTTAAGTGACAGGAAATTTTGGTCAAGCATTGTTTCTATTGAAGACTGTAAGTCCAGAAACCTTGTGTTCCATCTTCATTATTTGTTCACCTCCAAATCCTTTCAAAGCCAAACCATTCAAAACCCTTCTTTCTGTTTTGGCAACATATCTGTATTTACCATTTTCACTTTTATTCTGTTAATATCATCTTCAGGCTACCTTGGACACACCACTTAGGACATCCTCTCCAAAACCCCACCATAGGCTGGCAGTGGAAAAACTTCTCGCTCATGTTTCCCAGACATATTTCATATGGAACTCAGTTTCCCAAGCTGCAAAGAAGTATATCCATGACCTGCCTGTGACCCACGCTGGAAGCTGAAGCTATGCAGTAAGAGAAAATCTATACTACTAAATAATGGAGGATAAGGAACCATGCTGGACTGCTGATCATCCACATGGTGTTTCCTCACTCTCTGGCTCTGCTCTGAACCTCTCTAACTAGATTTCTTCTAGACTTAGCTTTGAAGGAACTAGGAGCTCTCACCTGCAGGGACTAGTGTCACTTAGTGCCACCTGGACTCACCCCTGTTTCCCTTGAAATATAGTGCCAGTTATTTTTCTGAGGGTTGCAAAAATGGACTTTTGTGATCTGCTTATGAATCCACAATTCCATTCAGAGAAGGCAGATATGTGCACTTACAAAGCCATTGATTTTTGAACCTAACTATATTAAAATGTTTTTAGGCTGCTTTGCAGCAGAAAGAAGTTCCTTGCTCATATTTCTCCACATGGAAACATGATGACTTAACACTGGATAAAACTAAAAATTAACAGATCATTCTTGTGTCTTGAAGTTCTTATGCTTTGACCATCACCCCAGATTCTGGACATCACTCCAGAACATCAGAACAAGAAAAATAATTGCCAACTTCCTTGAGCCTGATTATGTGTCTGCAGATGCACCTCTGAATCTCTCTGGGCCACTTCTGTTACTGCCAATACAAAGGCAAAAGCAGAAACTAGTCTGAGCTAGGAAAAAGAGAAAATACTTCCCATCTTCCAAAAAGAACAGACACGCAGTTAAAGCCCCCAGGCCCTCAATAAGACGACATCAAAGAATCACTTCCGAAACATAATCCAGTTCCCAAAGATTTGCACTAAGAAATCCCTGCAGGAGCTGGCGATGCCAGAAGCAGTATAAATCCCCACCCCAGTCCCTGTCCTGCGTGGCAGGCATAGCGTGGTGCCGCACAGACTGCACCCCAAATTTTTTAAGGGAATCAGGCTGCTCAAAGGGAAAAGACCCCAGTAGCCAGCACAGAGGCAAAAGCCCAGGTGTATGCACTTCATTTGATCTACAGAAACCTGACTGTCCCCTGTTCTGCAGAGCCACAGATTCCTCCAGGGGAAGGAAGCAATGGAAGGAATTCTTTGCAGATACAGAGATACTTCACAACTTCCTACTGACTTTTTCTCTTTCCCCTTTTATAAGGGCATGAAACTTAGCATGAATATGAGGAGTGGTATTATATCTTGCTCTTCTTCACATTGAGGTTTCCATGTTAAATTACTGTTAGTGAAAGACTCTGCAGCCCACAGATAAAAGACACTATACGAAGACCTAACTATTATTATTCCCATTTTAAAAGCCAAACGAATCTCTTTCTCCTTTAAAACACACCAAAAAGGGAGATGCAGAAAATGTTAAATCAAGGTGCATTTGATCACTCCAAACTTTCCTGATTCCAAAGACCCAGCATCTTTAACATCACTGTTTCTTGGGGGTATTTTTCATCACAATAAAACAATTCAGCAGAGAATGTTTCCATTCAAAATGTTTCAAATTGCTTTCCTGTCAAATGTATAAAATGTCCTGCATTATGCATAAGACGGATTTGTATCTCAGCTTTGCTACATAAACAGTATTGCCAGCATATGCAACTAATAGAACAGGTTAAAGCTCTGGGGTCTGTTCGTAATACAGATGGTAATGATTTGTGTAGCTTAGGTATGTGCTTCCCACATAAACATCAACGACCTGAGTTATTTTATGACAGTCTTTCAAACACCAGTCTTCCATCGCATGGGCAATGGCAGCAGTCCTCCATCACCCCAGTCTTTCCAGAGTCTTCTTAGGGCCACCCTGATTACAGGTGAGGATCTAATTAACTGAGTCACACATACGCACGTAAACTTAGCCAAGAACCCAGTGGGTTAACAAAGCTACAGCTCACCAGGTAAAGGCACAAAAGGTATTCCCACGACCAGCTGCAGAGCGCCCAGCACTGAGGAAATTTCCTGTCGATGTGCCCACACTACACCATGCAGAGGGGTTTGTCAGGTATTTCTAAACAAGCTGGGTCATTTCCGTGACACAGTGCTTGCGCTCTGGAAGCAAGTTAGTGACATTAGCATAGCCTGCTAGCCAAGTGCTCATGTTAGCATCACGCTAAAACAGCTATCCTGTTGTTCAGCTTAAAGAAGCTGTCTATAATGCCAAATGAAAGACAGCAAAGAGATTTCTGTCCTCAGTCCAAGAGGCACTGGCAGCTTTACTTCATCTCAGCTTAGTGACTCAAGTGTCACTGTAAGGAGCTGCACTGCAGGGCACAGATGTATCTTTGGTTCCCCATGCAATTCAGTGAGAGATCTGAGCTTCTGAGAGGAGGATGCAGACACACTGAGCCAGCCAGAAGGAAATGCCAAAGACTGAAATCTCCTAGTTAGTTGCCATTGCAACACTAGAAGTCAGCAACAAATCCCGTACAAATCCATATATCTCTCAACTCTCATTACAGCACCAGCAGGGAATAATAGAGGGGCTGGGGTGTGGAGTTTGGGTGCAAATTCTCCATCCCACCTCTGAAAACTATTACCATGCAGGCAGGTATGCAACATCCCTGGAACCTGAGGGGTAATGACAGCCCAGTTCTTCTGTGCCTCTCTGATGAAGAAATCCCAGGGCTGGCTCCTATAGGCAGCTTCTGCATTTCTTACATACACCATTCATGAACATTAGACACAGGAGGCAGGCCATGGGACTCTCCATGTTCAGGGAAGTTGCTTGGGCTAGGGTGTTAGCTGACTTCTTGTTTCTTCTCTTCCTCGCTCCTCAGTGCTTTTCTTTCAAATCAAATGGGGCCCAAAACCCATCAGCAATAGAAAAAAATGGTACTGGTTCAAAGTATTATATGTGAGACTTACAGGGAACCAGTCCGTTCTCTCAGTGATGAAGAAAACAGTTGTAGGTCAACTGAAAGGGAAGATCAATGCAAATTTTATAAGGTTTAGAAAATGTGACTTAGGGGAAAGAGGTGGGAATCTGGGCTTTCATTATCTAGAAAAAAGAACACATCGTAGATATATGAAAAGCATTTTCCACCACGTAAATGGTTCTTACATAGATGAGAGTTAACAGTGCTTTGAATCTGTTGCAGACAGACCAAGAAAACATTCCCAAACTTCAGGCTAAGGAAGTCCAGTGGCAGGGTTATCACTGCATCCTTGCCCTGCTCCTATACACTTCTCTGAAGCCTCTGCTATTGGCCACTGTTATGTAGAAGACACTGGGACAACTGAGCCTTTGGTCTCAGCAACATAGTCATGCTTATCTTCTTAAATCCACTTAATTTGCAGTAGAGGTTTATGAAGAACTTCCTAGTTGTGAGGGTAGTTAAGTGCCCAAAGAGGCTACCTAGGGAAACTGCAAAATCTCCATCATTAGAGGTTTTAAAGAGCAGATTATACAAACAGCTGTCAAGCACAGCTCAGACATATGTGATGCTGCCTTCAAGCACAGCAGTGGACACGGAGACCTCGTGGGATCTTTGTCTATGATTCTGCCCCTCTTCTGCATAACTCCAGCCAAAAGCAGCGCACTCAGATGTCTTCTTCCAGTGACACCTTCTGTCACTGGTGGATCCACTAGCTGTATAGAAGTATTGTCCATCTCTTTCCCTCTCTGGCATAATACATGTACCAAAAGCAGAGAGATCTATGTGCGATATGGCTGTGTCCTGCTACTCCATAGGAATCACACATAGCAGGCAGAAGATAAAGAAGTTTGGGAGCTGCTGGGCTGAGGACTGGGCCACCACTTTCCAGCATCATTGCCGAGGAAGAGCATGGCTTAAAGCCGGATTTGCCCGCACCCGTGGCCCAAGGCCAAGTACAGCCCAGCTGGCCTGAGGATGTAGGCCAGTGGCAGGAGCCATTCCCTGAAGACTTGAAAGAACAGTTGCCCTTGCAGCTTACCTCACTACATTTTCTTCCCCATACGTAGCTAACAGCTTGCAAACTGGCAGCAACCCAACAGAGGGGAAGACAGGATTCCTGCTAGACACACACATTTGCCCTCACACGTGCTCACTTTTACAAACCATAACATTGCAGTTCCTTAATTCGCATCTCTCCAAACCCAGCTTAGCTACAAAGTGAGCATTTTGTCCTATTAGAAAAGAGAACTCCCGGGCCTGAAAAATCACAGGTTGCTTGGCAGTACAAAAAAAGACCACAGTTGCAGGCTCTGTGCACCATGCACGCTTGTGCCACTGGTCTCTGGCTTTCAGGCAGCAACTGTTGTGCAGTCACAAAAACGCAAAGAAAGGAAGGAAAGAAATCCAATATTTACAGGAGGAAAAGTGATCCCACCCCACATGGTACAAATTTAGGGATGCATTGTAGCTACATTATGTACATATAGCTATTGAAACAGTTTCCAACAGAATGTTTACACAGTTGTCTGGAAGCATATTGTTTGCCTACTTTTCAAAGCCAATTTATATGCAGCACACATAGCAGCATGCATGAAAATTCAGACAAAAACACAGATGCATACAACAATCCCCAGCCAGCTCTCCCTGCTTTTTACTGTTTGTTGCTCAGAAGTACCTAGGAGAGAGGAGGAAGGTAGCAGCCCATTGTGCTAGGCGCTGTACCACCCCAAACTAAAAGACAGGTATTTCCCCTGAGGAACATACAATCTCCATTTAAAACAAGATATAACAAGTGAATGTAACAGAGTCAGGGAGTGACATACGGGAATGAATAATAAGAGAGTTTATATGTGCCAGCTTTATGCTCGCATGTGCCAGCTAATTGAATACATGATGCAAATAAATACCAGTCTCCTACTGAAAGGCAACAAGTTAGCTGTAGTCAGCTGGCAATTTATCAGGAGCTTCACCGAGAAATTCATGAGAAATTCGGAGGAGCCCAGGGAAGCCGATAGATCTGTTTGGAGAAGGCATCCCAGAGAAAAGCATCGGTGTGGAATAACGGGAAAGGTGTGTGACAACAGAACAGGAGGATGAAGGAGATTGGCATCCTTTAGGCAGCAAAGCAGGGACATTCAGGTGACACAGTTGCTGAGAGCTGAAGAATGTGAAAGTCCTGGACCAAAGAATAAAGAGCTTGTATCTAATTTGTTAAAGAAAAGGTGGGACCAGGAAAGACTGTGAAAGGCAAAAAAGGATGAATTTGTCACTTTGAATAGACTTGGGGGTGGGGGGGGTGGAGGTCAGTGGGTGTAAGGAAAGTCTGGGTGGAAATGCCCCATCAAGAAGTGGTGTGGAGCCACCAAACCAGTAACAGCCCATGCTGGGAAGCATGGGGGTGAGGTCTTCTCCATGTCCAAGGAGGAAGGAGAGGAGGAAACACCCTCCAGAAAAAGCAGAGGTAGCACCAGCTACAGGAGAGGGGGCAACAGGGACAGTGAGTGAAGCCTGCCCAAAGTTGTGTGCTGTAGCCAGCTCAAAAACACACTTTAACACCCAGCTCTACTGAACCACCTTCATCCAATGCCTGAAAGGACAAGTCTAAGGGAAGAAGTGAAAAGATGTATTATTCCCTCTTCTTGAACTGCTCCTTTGCAGCAGATCCCTTTCTCACTGTGTGCAGTCATTGCACAGATCAGAGCCAAGGTGCCTGCCCTAGGTGCCTCAAGTTAGGTGGTGTGAAATTGCATCGAAGTTCCTGTACTGCAGTTCACTGTGTCACCACGCAGACAGATGTCCTCTCCTTCGGGCTCTGTGGCCAGTGCTATTTATGTTCAATATTGTTTATATACCCCAAAACCTCCATGGGGAGATGCCAAATCAATAGGCCAAGAGTTGAAATACAGTCATTTCGTGCCTTTATTTTTCTGTTTTTAAAAGGACAATGGTCTTTCTACAATTCTGCAAAGCCTATTACAATATTAACAGGAACGCTGCTGGGGCCTCGGGCGCACTTATGTGCCTCACTTCCCACCACACCTACCCCTCTGGGGCTCCCCCCACACTGCCCAGGACCCCATGCCAGCCCCCTAGGGCTGTCAGCCCCACTGCTGCAGCAGCAGGGCTGGTCTCCAGGTCCCTGCAGCCCTGCCCTGCCAGGCCGTGGGGACCGCCAAGCCAGGCTCACCCGTGGGCCCATGTCCCAGCCCAACCTCAGCCTGTCCCTGTCCCCAGGGAGGTGCCCGATGCCCAGGGCTGGAGCTGCCCTGATGCTCCCCAGCTGCCCTGCTCCTGGCACAGTGGGCAGCCATGCCACTCCCACTGCCACCACCACCATGGAAGCCTCTAGACCTGAGGCTGACTGCTGTGTCCAAAGGGGAGAAAGCTAGACCATGAGGACCTGTCCCCAGGGAGGACTTGAGAATCCCAGTCCACTCACTAGTCAGTCACTTCCATGCTGACACCCACTCCCTCCCTAAATGGTGGTGAGCTGAAGAGCCTCAAGGCCCGTGCTGACAGCATTTCTTGATAATAAGTGGAAAGCTGCGCACCTTCTGTGACACACATGCAGATATAGAGGGGAAAATATTTTTGCAGTATTTTCTTCTTCCTTTCTCAGCCAAATCCTTACTTGGGCTGTTACGGATTATTCACACAGCAGCACCGCCTGTGCTGACTGATCAGATTACTGCATCAATGCCTCCATGGCTTTCAAATTCATTTCACAGGTTTCCAAGAAACAGATGCTGATACCTGATAAGTGGCAGCACCTGGCTTCAAAATGTATCATCATTTCATCAGCCTTCGATATCTCAAGTAACATCTCAGCTTTGATGCAGAAATGTTACCCTAACCAGCTAACATATTTCTGTGTGGGGAAATAAAGCTCCTTTTACGTACTTGTTGACATACTGATTCACACTTCTATGTTGTTCACAGAGCTACTGAAGCACATGGAGCCCAAGTGAGTGCAATGGTCCTCTTTCAAACATTTGGTGCCCTGGCATCCCGTTGCATCCCAGAAGTTACCTATTTGTCACAAGCAGCTTTACATTGCTCTATAGCACAGCTGAGATTCTTTGAAAATATATTTTTTTATTTAAAAAAAAGCAATTGTTTGCATATGTATTGATTCTGATTATCAGAGGACACAGACATGATTGCATAGGTAACAGAAGAAAGGAACCACATGAACCACTTTCTTCATCATTGTAGAGCTCTGAATTTCAGATTTTCAGCCTGCTTTCTGACATGATGAATGTAAGACGTTACAGTGCACACACTCAGAAACTGTTACACAATACCTGTTAAAAAACCCAATACATATATCCAGCTAGCTTGACCACACTTCTGTTTTCCACAAGACCTCTTACCTTGCTGTAAGACAGAATTACCCAGGGAACAAATTGGACCCTACACTAACAAGGCTCTCAGGAATCTAATTACAGAACCGCAAAAATGTTGCATAGAGGCACATTAAATAACATGACTGTCATTCTATGGCAATGCATGATATACACCTAAAGGCCACTTGTGGCCAATAAAGTCAACAGGAGGATTTACATCAGCTTACAAGAGAATAAAGGAAAGGAAAACAGAGTTTGTTTCACTGTACTGCCAGGAAAATGGGGCTATGGTGACCGCAAAGCATGGCTAGATTGCAGTAAAACCATTCATAAGGCCAGGTTTAGGCACACAGAACTGCTAAAGGCAGCAGAGTGGGACAGAGGGAAAGCTGGTGAAAGCCCTGCTGCCAGTTTCTCCCTCACAGTCATTCCAAGAATCCAGCCTGGTGCTGTAGCAGCTTGGGAGAGGGCTGAGCTGCTAGGAAGCAGCTGCAGGTGGGGGCCCAGGTGCAGCTGTCCCACTGCATCAGTGATGGTAAGGGCAGTGAGCTCTGTCCCTGCCCTGACGCCTTCTCTTCCATCCCTGTGGTAGGACTTCAAACAGCAAAGTGCACTTCCACCCTCTCTCCTGAAGCCTTGAGCCAGATACTGCTGCTTCCACTGAACAAAGAGGTTGCTGTCTTCCAACCAAGTCTACTCCCTGTACTATTTTAATCCTTTGACTAATTCCTCTGAGGCCTCAATCCACTCTGCTGAAGATCAGTGGAAATTCATTCTCATTTTCTGGGTGCCTTGCCAGTGTTACACTGACAAATACACATCAGTGGGTAATTAACTTCTTGGTCAGTAGATAGCCTGTGTCCATCGATTCCTGTTAACAAAATGCACTAAATCTATGCAGTAAATCTACCCTTAGAGGAAGGACAATCATACAGCACCAACCACCAATAAACACCAACCGAGACCTAAAGAACCCAGTAATGCCAAACACTGCTGCCAGCAATACTACCGACCAGAGTGGGCAATTCCTTTAGAGCATAAGTAATATGTATATATACAACATCCACAGACATAGTACATCAGACCAGATGAACTCTAAACTGGCAATAGCACTGGCTAAAGCTGTATTGGATCTCTTGTTTTAGTTGCTGCCAGTTTTATCGCATGCTTACGTCACTGAACCACTAAGACTGAAAGGTCGTATCGTACCTTAGAAGGTAACCATCGTTGTAAACATACAGTCTCTGATCTGTGGGGTTATAACCAATACTCTGGACTGTGTCTAATTTTTTATCCATAATGACACTAATACGACCTTCTTGGCCAGTAGCCGTGTCATATGTGTAGAAGATTTCCTCTTTCCTAGTGTTCATTGGCCTTGTGGCATACAGAACACCACATACCATGAAAGCATTGGAAACAGATGGTTTGTACTGTCTTGTCTGCCAAGTATTTACCACATCAAGTGTAGTCTCATTGAGTTTGCTAATCACAATGTTGCCCATGCTACGTTCTGTTGAATATATTACCCATAACCCACTTTCATCCACAGCAAAATCCATGTCTTGCCATGAAACACCTGCATAAGAGAAACGGTTACCAGTAACAGCATCTGGAAGCTCCTTCCTCAAAACCATGGTGTTTGTTTTAAAATTATGCTTCACCATATGTCTTGAATTATAAGCATGATAGTACAAATAATTATTATAAAGGGCAGCACCACTTCCTTCCCCATATGTTATTCTACTTTCATATATGGGTTTAAACAGCAGTAAATCATCAAAGGAACTATAAATTCTGTAGTATTCCAAGTATATCCCATTCGTGTTCAATGGTGCAACCCAATAGACTTCCCTCTCTGGGTTAGAGGGAGAGTAATCTCTACCCCAGGAACCATATTTGTAGGAAAATCCTCTCCAGTTCAGCTTTACAATATAGGGCTGGCTAACATTCAGCAGTCCACGATGATTGCAGCTACCTGCAAATGAAGAGAAAAAATCAGGTTTTCCAAATGTCATCATTAGGAGAGAAGTTTTGCATACTGTAGCCTCTAGAGTGTGTTTACTAAGGATTAGTTTTGTGGCAAAGCATAGGCATAAATGCATAGCTTTATGTGTAAGGCTCATTTTGGCCCAAGGTCAGCAACCGGATGGCACTAAGTATTCCAAGTTGACTCAGAAAGTTAGTGGGGAAAAAAATAAAATGCATATTATTACGGCTGTTGGGGGGGGGGCGGGGGGAGAAAAGATAAAGGCATCCATCCTCATGATTAATTTGCAGAAAATAAGTGCTTACTGTGCTGTCCAGACAAGGGACAGAATTCTGTATCTACCCATCTGATGTACCCTAGCCTGATGCACTAGGAAATCCCTTGGAAAATAAAATTTCAGAAGCTTTTTAGGTTATTTTCTACCTCAGTGGAACTGAGAGCATAAGAGACAGAGGGAAAAGAGAGAGAAGTATCTGATTTTTGTGTATTTCACTTCAGAGGGGAAGGAAGGAGCAGCAACAACAGTAATTCCAGAGTCACATTTCAGATTAGCATTCTGCTGTCAGAATTACAGCTTTACAACAGTGCATCACAGCCACATGGTGTCTTCCACCTCCGGCCCTCAAAGAAATCTGCAGACAGTAACAACCACAGCCTAGGAAACGTAGACAGATATTAGTCCAAGTTCATGTGAGGCAACTCTAAAGAGACTATGACTTCAAGCTGAACCAGAACAGCTCTGTTTTCCACATATCAACTGTGAAGCCATTTCCAGGATCATGGAAATAAAAGAAATACTTTCCTTTTACTTCTGGTGAATGGCTGTGACATTACTGTTTCCTGATAAATTCTCAATATTGTAAAAGTCACTGGTGGAAAAAATCCTCGACTCAGAAATGCCCATGGGCTTTTAATGAGTCCAAAGCCGCCACTGGCAAAAACCAGCATGCTTTTTTTCCAAGTGTTAACATTAGCTTTTTGTATTACTGCCACAAAAGTGTCCCAGATTTTTCATTGTAAGGATATGTTCACCTGAGGTAATGAAGACGGAGATGTCAAGCGACTGGCACCACCTGACAAACATAGTGGTATTCCAGTGCATCCCAGTCCAGTGGGGTGCTCTAGTCACTCGACAGCCTTCCTTATTAAAGGTGGAGTATGATACGAACAGACCCAAGTTTCACATGTCAATTAATGGCCACAACTGTTTGATATTAATAATACCTCCCTCAGCACAGGAACTCCTTGCATCACCAGCTATGGTATCAATGATTAAAGTCAAACTTATCTTTTGAGGTTTTAATACTTTGCATGGGTACCATGTCATGATTGCCTGACAGCTTGTATGAAAAGAATGGTTGTTTGTACGCTCAGTCATATAAATGGATGTCTAGCATATAAATAATCTATGTCTTAGCACAAAGAAAAAAGAGAAATAACAAAGAAAGAATTTACCTTTGCCCTCAAAGCTGGCCATCCCTAAGCAAGGCCAGACGATACTTATAGAGCTGAACTGAAAACTCCTAAATCCACCAACATAAAAAGCTCAGGAAGCATCTTGTCCTCAAAGGCATCCTAGTCTATCCCACTGATTGAAGGAAATGCAGAGACAGACCAATCTGCCGTACTCTACTTGGAAAAGGTCTGGGAAACGAGATATTTGGTGGAAAACAGACTGCAGCAAATGCAGAGAAATCTTGTTTTGATCTGTTTTGCCCAGGGGAAAGATGTTCTGCCTCCAGGGGAAACCTGTGGCCTGAACGTTAGAATTGTCTAAGCAAAAGGGTAACATCTGTGCCAATATGTACAGTCGAGTTGAGCAGTGAAGCTCTCCACATCTCCTCCTTTCTCGAAATGTAGTATTTCTCTCCTTCCGCTACATAACACCTTCACCTCTCACAGTTTTGAGTTGTCTTGCACTAGTGGCTCGGGGGACATGTGATTCACCTGCAGCCTCCCCTCAACATCTATGAGGACGGTGGGGAGCAGCTTTATATTAAATGCAAATTGGTATGCTGAGCTAAACCCCTGTGCCCCCAGGCCACGTTGGCAACTTTCTTGGGGTCAGTATTGCCCATGGGAGCAGCTCTACATTAATGAGTGCCCAGCTCATGGCAGGGAGGGTGACATGAGTTGTGAATAATCCCACCTCCTCCCCCAACTCATTTTGTGTCCTGGGATTCTTGCAGCTGGAACATGGGATGACCCTGGTTGAACACTGCTTCCTTCTGTGCCACCAAGAGTCGATGCAAATCAACATTCCTGGCTCGGAGCAGATGAGCATTTAAGCATGCACTTAAGTGCTTTAGAAAGGATGAGGCCCTGGAGCAGAAACCTAATTTCCAAATATAGCACAAGGAAGGCGCTGATGTATGGCTAGCCAGGCTGCATCTCTGGAAATGGCACGTAGCATGGCTAGTAACGCGGCCTCAGCACTGCACACAGATATCAGTGTTTGGAGGTGCTTATACTTCAACCCATGCAAAGAAAGCAAGCTAAGGCAGACAGTGCAAAATGGCTTGCAGCCTGCCAACTCCATAAATCAATTTGAACTGTTTTTTTCTTATAGCTCTATTATGTATTGTTACCTCTGGCACGAGGGCTTCTTTCAAGCTGGTGACATATTGAATATGTTACTGTGCTTAAATCACAATAAACTTATCTCAGAATTAAATGGTTATTAAATGCTCTAAAACTCTTGATTTGTTTAGAAAAATATAGCGCCGAGGCTTGCAGGTAGTGAAGCACTGCTAAGCTCATCTATATGCGACCTCAAATAATTTTTCATGTCATTAAGCACAACACAATTCCAGATTTATTTTAATAATTCATACATTGTTTCATAAATAAAAAACAAACGTGTGTTCAGCAATGAGACCTTTTTTTACAAAAGAAATAATAAATTATTATTTCTTCCCTTAAAGAGATCTCTCTGCTGAACACTTGTTTGGTTTTTATTTATGAAACAATGAATTATTAAAATAAAGTTAGAAGCATGTTCCGTTTTAATGACATCAAAAATTGTCTGAGGTTTTTATAGAGTATGTGCTTGATTTTGATTTCTCTGAAAACTCTCCCAGAATTATTATCTTTTTAACCAGAAAACTCTGTGGTAGTCAGGGGGTGATCTGTCTTCTGCACTGGTTCAGAAAAATTCAGTGTTGTTTATTTAATCTAAACTTGCCTCCCTGTCTGGATCTTGGGGGGAGGGAAAATGCACAAAGGAAACAAAGTGTCATGTAATTTTGTAAATATTAGAAGGTACTTGAAATAAATCCATATGCATTATTCAAACTTTCAAGTTTTTAACTCCTTTCTCTGCTGTTTTGGGCCACTGATAAATGATGTCCTGGTATTTCTGCTTTCCTTTGTTTCATGCTTATGTAGCAAGCAGGCGAGAGGAGGACAATATAGGTACATACACACATAGTTCTCCTTCTCCCTACATAAAGAGCCAGTATCTCAGCTCAGTTGTTTACTAACCCTTCTGATTCATCAGAAAAGGAGCTGGCACTTTGCTGTCAGGACTGGAGGGAGCCTGACTTGCTCGGCTAACGGGCTGCAGAACTGAGCATGAGACATGAGTATGAGGTCTTGCTTTACCTGCTTCACTCTGAAGCACTCACAGACCACATCAGCTTCTCACTCCAACAATACAGGTGTCAAGAAAACCCCAGCAGCCTTCCCCCACCAAGCAGCTGCATCTGATTGCAGAAAAGAAGGGACCACGGTTTGCCTATGCAGCCAAAGGCAAGGTGTGACCCACATTTAAAGGAACTCCCATGAGGGGCACAGAGACAAGGAGCAGGCTGGTGATACACTCTCACACATGCTCCCAAGCACCAGATGTGCCTTCCTTTCCCATCAGATGAACCACTGCATCCAGATGTGTGAGCTGTTACCAGCCTTATTATGGTTTGAGACACAGGAGATGGTGCTGCTCAGGGAAAGGCTCATTCCTGACACAGGAACCCACACAGACACCTCAGTCTTCACCAGGATCATGGGGCACAGACACAGGCTGACAGCTGTGTCAGAGAAGATTTACGTTGTCAGTACCTAATAGGGGATGAGGTGAGGGGCTGGAGTTCATCTGACCTACCTTCAGGCAACTAAAAATTCAGGTGCCTCATCTAAGCTCCCTCCATGGCCAATGGAGAAATGCATGTGTCTCCAGGGGCTGTTCAGGCAGTCCTGGAGAGAAGGCACTGGCCAGCTCTTTTCAGGTGCCTGTGGGCATGTCTCCCTCTTTATGTACGGATGTATTCATTTCAAAACACAATCCAAAACACTCAACACAGACATCTTGGGAACACAGCAGGTAATATATAAGGTAAAAGCGAAATCACTCTAACTAAGACTCCAACACGATTGCCTGAGTTTCAGCATTAGGCTACACCAGGCCTTCCTCCTGCTGAGACCTATTCATCAATAATTTGAAATCCTTCTAAATTTCTAAATGTATAAAAGCCAGAAAAACCAGCTTTTCTCTTTTTTTCCTTTCTTTTTTTGCCTTGGAGAGTTTCATCTGACTCGCTTCTCCCTGCTGCCTCTCTCAGATCATTTCAGGGAGATGTGACAAAGAAGCTGCTGCGGAGTCCTTAAAGAACCATCCTGGGGTCTTTTCTCACTCTACCTGCCCTGATGCAGCCAGATGAGATCAGCACAAAAGAAAAACGAATGGATAAATGTTTCTTCCCGCTGGAGTGAAGAGGAGAGAGATGCCAGGAACTGCTGCAGACAGGAAAGCCAGTAATGATGAGGAGGATGATTAACTAATTTACTGAGCTCCATCTCAGACACTCAGACACCCACCTCTCCAGTTGGAGGGTAAGGCAAATGAAGACCAGTGATTTATTACTGCTGTGTTGTTGGAGAACAGGCCTGCTCACTCGGAGAAACACGGCAGCAAAAGCCTTGGGGGACAGAGTCAGAGGGGCTGTGTACTACAGCACTGAGAAGCAAGAAGCTTTAATTAAACTTGCCTTTAGACTCATGGTCTTAGGCAGCTTGGGGATTAGCCAAGCTTTCTCTAGTTTATGTTGACTACCCAAAATATGTAGGAGAGAAGATTAAGGGGGAAAGAAAACGCTATCTGAAAACAGGACAAAGAGTCAGTTTAATAGAAACATTATAAATATAATATGAACTAAAAGCAGGGCAAGGCCAAATGGTTTGGCAGGAATTCAAGGCAATCAGGCTTGCAGAGAAAAAGTATGGAAATTGTGTTCAAATGCATAAATGAGTGCTAGAGAGCTTCAGAGGCCTAGGTGTGAGCATCCATGCAAAGCCTCCAAAATGACCATCTAGAAAATGCAGCTCTCATGTACTTACTCCATCTCCCCAAGCAATAACATCTTACTACTTCTACTTGTTTTCAGATACAGTCTGCAGGACATGCAATTGCTCTACAAAGTTCTCTGCCCAAAGAATACTTGCTCCCTGCCAGGCACACAAAGTCAGGATATGCAAGTCCTGCATTGATTAGCAGGGGTCTGAGCCTACATAACACCTGGGTTATGTGTATAGCTGGCATCACCCAAAAGCCAGGAAACTTATCAGTCTGTGGAAGTTGCTTTGTGCCAGCCTCAGAGATCACCCTCACCCTAAAGGTGGCCATGGCAATATGCCCCCACACCCCCTACAACTCCTCTGGGTTTCCTACTGCTGTGGGCAAAAGATAAACTCACAGGCAACACCAGAGAATGTGCTCAGCTGGTGTCAGCGGTGGTAGTTCTCTGGAAGTCAATGGAGCTGTCATTGTTCATGCCACCCTGGGGTTTTGACCTTCTAGGTTATTTCCCATTCTGTGGTTCCCTCACAATGTATGCCAAGATGCCTGAGCCAGCAATGACCACACAGTCAGGAATAAGGCAACACTAAAGCAATACCATTTTAGTCCCAGATGAACTCTATTCACCTCCACACCATGCCCTGAGAAACAATGCTAAATAATTCTGTTAGGGGCACAGCCTTGTGCAGTTACATTTACCCATCCCAGAGCTATCATACTGCTCTAGACATGACTTGCCTATTCTGCATGGAGCTGCACTGTCCCACTCTGGGAAAGCCCCTGTGCCCCACAGACGCTCACACCAACCACCCAGGCATAAAAGCAGCCCCTTTCTCCATCACTCATGGAAGGACATAGTATTCTTGTTCTGAAGCCCAGTAGTTTCTCACCAAAACAAAGGCATGCTGTAGGCTTGAAGAGAAAGAGATTGTTTCTTTCCACACACCATCACCCTCAATAAATCAATAAGATGCCCTTCAAACACTTTTAAAACATGGCTGCTTTTTTTTTTTTCATTGAAACACTTTAAGCCCTTCCATAACGAGCAGAGAAAGGCCTTGAGGTTTTGCAATGCACAATTTTGTTTCAGCTTTTCCTCCTGCCTGATCCCCAGACAAGGTGTTACCCACGCACCCTGTCAGAGAAGTGAAGCAGCTGCATGCACCACCACAAAGTCCTACAGAGATCACAATAGGAAAGGCTGCTGACCCTAAGGGAAGCTTGTATTTCTGCCTCTCACTTTTCCAATGAGATGTTTGAACTAGCTGACCCCAAGGTGATAAGGGGTAAATGTTGGTAGGTGCAAAACTGTGCTCCTTGCAAGCAGGACACCACTCCTTTTTCATGGGCTCTTCCAGCTGACTGCTAACAAGCTTATGTGAAAAAGCAGGATCCTTCCCCTGGGTATTGTATACAACAGAGCACTTTCTCTCTTACAGTACCCTGTCAAAAGGAACCTCCTGTGTATAAACAGGAGATCAACACAGTTTGAAAAATCTTCCTGTCTGTTGGCAAGTGGGATGCTTGACCTGGCATACCTAAACTATTGTTTCCTAAACAGTTTGCTTCAGTGTATCGTATTTGACTCTCAAAATTTCTCTAGACTATGATTCACTCACAATGTGATTTTTCAAACTGAACACAATGTCAAGACAAAAATCATTCCTGTTGTAAACTAATTACCACAAGTCCTGTGACTTTTGACACTTTTGTATGAACTGCACTCTAGGAACTACTGATCTAAGCCCCAGAACATAACCTTTCCTAGTTAAGGAAATTATAAAATCCTAGTTCCTTTGAAATCAGTAATACAGCTCCAACTTATTTCCCTGAAACCAGAATTTCCCCCAAGGTTCTTGGCCTTCTGATTTAGAGGAATCTTTTGCCTGTGAAGCAAAAGTAATCTTCATGCAAAGCTACCTTCCAGAGCTTGCATTCCACAGCTTTAGTACATCAACTGCTGCTCATACATTTCCCAAGCAGCATTAGAGCAAAATTGCCATGACACAGGTCACTTCCACAGGAACTATTAAAAATCAAAGCTGGTCAGAAAAAAGCATAGCTTCCCCCCCAAAAAAGGTAATTGTTTTTAAAAAGAGAAGGAGGTTAGAGATTTGCTTTTCATGCTGCAGGTGATAGGAAGATCACAACTTTTTCCCATTGAAAATAGCTACTGTGTCTGGAAGAGTTTGTTTCCTGCCCTCGTTTTCCTTTTGAACCTGTTGATGAAACATCAGGAGCTGTCTGCTCATTTTTCAAGAGCTAAGTAGTATCGTTACAATTGTATTTAAAATTAACAAATGGAAATGTATGAATTCACTGTTCTACCCATATATTACGTTGGTTTTTATCTGATATACAACAGAAATGCTTACCTGGTGGGAAATAAGGGGGTATTATAGTTTTGTTTGTGGCCTCTTCACACTCTTTCAATCGATTCTGCAGAGACACAATTTGTCGACGAATTGCAAGGACATTGTTTTTGTCCAGTGATTCTAGTTCATTTACCAGTATAGTCAGATTTGTGATCTAGAGGGAAAAAAAAAAGATGGCAAGTTTAAATTTCCATCAACTTTATTTAACAGATATTTCCAGGCAGCGTTGATCATACCACAAAAGATACTACAGAACAGGTTTTAAGAAATATCGCTAAGAATAGGCCTTATCCTGCTAGCCTGAACTTTACATTTCCAGCAGAGGTATGTGACCATAAGGAAATGCTTTAACACTCAGTTGTATAACATAATGCAAAAATATAGTGTTATTTTATAGGTCATATAAAAGTATCCAGTAAGTCTTAGGCAAGTACTAGCTATTATATATGAAAAGTACTTATTACAGCCTTACAAAAGTATCTGGAGATTTTTATTTGTAAAGATAAATGATGTTTTCAATAACATCCTTGATGACCTAGAGGACAATGGAGAAATGATATTTCACTTTCCATCTGAAGTAATTATTCTCTCTAGGTGAGTGATTAACTACAATTTTGAAAATATGATTTATAGTCTGCTGGGAAGGTGATAGTCTTTCCCAGTTCTTGATTTCATATTGATTGGGCCATTGCCCTAGCAACCAGAAGCTAATTTTTTAATTATCTACATTAAAGCACAGAGGCCTTCAAGCATGGGGGTCTGTAAATTGATATTTATTATAATAATTCAATCAGCTTATATGCTTAATGCTATGCAAAACTGTTAATTTTCAGGCAGATACTTGGCAAAAATACAGTGGTCTCCATTTGTTTGGGGGTTTCTTTGCTTTTCTGTGCTCTATATCAAGGAAAAAATGTTAATACGTTTAAGGTCAAGCTTTCTTTTAATTTATGCTGATGAAATGCTAAAGTAATTCCACTGGCTGCAGTAGAGACAGGCTACATTTCCTCAACATAAACACTAATGAAAGGATAGACTATCTATATATTTGAACTCTCTGCGGCTAATTAAGACTTTGGCAATACCTCCAAATATATTTGCTCAACAATGACATTGCTTCCAACAAGGCTGGATTTCAGCTGAGTGACCAGTCTCTCTAGGTCACTGATTTCCATTTTCAGTAACTGGAAGTCCAGTTCTGTGTAAGATACACTGCTCTTCTCCATATGCTCCACTCTGATGGTTATATTAAGGATTTGCTGCTGATATAGTTCAATCATTTTTGAGTACTTCTTAACCTTAAAGAAAGAAAAAAAAGAAGGTACATATTCATGTCCAGGTTAGCAAATACGACAAGTCTGTTTGTCATCTTCACTGTATTTCTGAGTACCCCATGCTTAACTTCCACATACTTGACATATATGTTCTTCACATACACTACATAAATGAAATTTGCATCACATAGAAGAAAAAAATGTGAAATTTAACCCTCATTTATTGTTGGCAGTTCCACATAGTCCCCTCAGGAACGCCTGGGGATAACTGAAGGCAGAATTTCACTTGCAGTCCTCCATTTTTTTAATTCTTTGCCAATATTGTCTCTGTGAGCTAATTTTATCCTCAGTATGCCAAGAACATACATTGGTGAAAATTTTATTAGGAAATCTGCAGTGTATTATCTCACAAAAGAAACCCAAGGAGGCTGAAAAATGCAATAAAGGATTCCCATGTTTTTCAACTTCATTTCCTATTAACTCTGAATCCAAATAGGATTTTACCCTGTGTACATTTGAATTGTGTCAAAAGTTGACAGAACTGGTTTGCGGTTTGTCTTTGGGTGGGGGGAAAATGTTTAAACACAGTGTTAAAAATTAAATCTTGTTTAAATGAAAGTGTAAAATATATTGCAGGCTTTAGCTAAAGTAATTTACATAGCAGCCTTTTCAGCCTTTGAACTGTTGAACAGTTGTCCAGATAAATATATTTTCACAGATAGGTCTACTGAAGTAAAGGTCACAGCACAAACATTGTTATGCACAATGTTAACAATTTTATATGGATTTGGGACATTCCTTGGAAAATGTTATCTCCTTGAAATTTCTCTTCCATATGCTTCATAAAAGTCATGTCTCTTTTCCCTTAAATCAATATAATTATATCACAAGAGGTAAGAAGTAGAAATGAATACAATTAGTTTGTTGAACCAGTAACTCCATATTTATACTCTCAGATAACATTTGTAGTACAAGTCCCTCTCTCTATAGCACTATGCCTTCCATAATTATTACTTCTTCAGCTGAAAGATTTTTAGGCCACATCCTCTCAATCATTTTCACATTATCTTAACATGAAATTAAAGTAATTTTTTTTCCCCATTGTCTCTGGAAAGGTGTCTAAAATCCTGTCATGGTGTGAAGACCACAGACTCCCTCTTTTGCTGTTCTGGCAGCAGTGCTTGGGACAGGGTCCCCCAAAAACACAGTTATCAAATAATTCCTTTCAAATTTGATTGAAGCCCTTCTGTACCAAAGAGGACATATGGGGACTCATGGTGTGGAAATTCATGAAGGACAGAAAGGATCCTTTAAGATCATAAGATATTCAGTGATGTGACTTAAGAAGTAGAACTGCAAGAGAGAAGACCCTGTTTTCAAAAGAATAACTTTCAATAGTGGCATAACTACACTATAAATCTGAAAGAACCCACTACCAAACCTCTGCATGCACATACGTAACATACACCAAACCCGGGCTGCTCAATCCCATGCATTTAAATCAGAGTTTGAAACAGATCTTCTGTTCTAAATGTGTGCAGCCAGACTTTGCGCTGCTCTGATACGGAAACTGGCAAGTTTCCATAAGCTGCAGCAGAAGCACCCTGACTCATAACACTGAATGCTCTAAATCTCCTGGGTCAAGCCAGGGTAACTGAGCTATTTATTACAATTAAGAATAAAAAATAATAACATATAAAGACTTAGAGCTAGTTCCTTGTAAGTGTCTGGCAACAGAGACAGCTGGGATCCCTTTTTCTAGCTGTCACCATCATCTGCTCAGGAGGGAATAGTAGCAAAAACTGGACAACGTTCTTGGAAAAGCCAGATGTAGTTGGACCTCAGACTTTCCTTGATCACCAAAATCAGATTGGAGTTGGATATCCTCAGAAAAAAACTTCTGAAAAAAATCTTCAAAGGGTAATGTTTAGACTGTGTGTCTAGAGCAGGGGTCCTCAAACTACGGCCCGCGGGCCAGATACGGCCCCCCAGGGTCCTCTATCCAGCCCCCGGTATTTACAGAATCCCCCGCTCCCCCCACCGGGGGTTGGGGGGGGAAACCAAGCAGCCGCAGATGACTGCCTGCCACTGCATCCACGCCGGCCCCCTGGTTAAAAAGTTTGAGGACCCCTGGTCTAGAGTTTGCACAACAAAAAAAGAAAGAATATATGATTACAGCCTGAGAAATAAAAAGCAAGCCCATGTCTGAACAGAACTGCACTGCTGTGTGAAGCTACATATATCACATAGGTATTTGGAAATCTATCTAGGTATTAATAACCTTTCTCATAGTAATACTAATAGCAATAATAAAAATAACAATAATGCAATTAAGCCCAAATCTACAAACCACTGAAATAAACAGACTGCTGGAATTAGTGATGGCTACTCACTAGTGAGAAACCTGTGAATTTGAAGGTTTCTCCTGGGTCCTGAGCCTGGACAGAATGCTGAGGGCTGGAGCAAGGCATACATAGTTATTTCAGCCCTGATTGCAGAGTGCTGCGGGTCACAGACCTGAAGTTCTCCTTCCACATCAGAGAGTTTTCATTCAGTCAACCATCTAGGTCACTTAAGGACATATCAACACCATCCAGTGGAGTACAGATGAGAGATATATACAAGTTGAGCCTGCACTAGCTCCAGCACTCTGCAGTGCTCTGTACAGCCACACCAGCATCACAAGGAACTTAAGCTAACAGCTTCCCTGACAAATTACTGGACAAATACCATTTTCTCAGCAGTGCTGCTCTAACAGGTCTACGCTGCTTTTGCAGACAAATCCAGCACATACGTCAAGCATTGCAATGCCCTGTGTGGACATCCCCACCTGCTCAGATTTGGCTTAAGAGATTCTGTAATATAGAAATACCAGTTGAAAAAGGCACATGGTGTTGCTCTGTTGCTTGGCAGATACGTTTAAGCAGCTTGTACTGTACCCTGCTCTTCTGCTGCATCTACCTGTTAGGGACTGGCTGTTGTCTCTTGACAAGCTGGCACAGAAACTCTGTGCATATCCCATACTTAGGGATACAGACCAATAAATAGTATTGATTGCTGCCACATTTGTCATAAAAGCCTAAAGTGAGGTATGATGAGTGCATAGGGCCTGTACTAGCCCTCTATAGGAAGGAGCCACGTGAGGCATACATAGGAAGAAAATTCCTCAGTTTCAGTTTTTACTCCTTTCCAAGCATTGTCACCCTCATGGAATGAAAAGGGCAGGAAAAATCTGCAATGCTCATTTACTGTGTCATTTACCTGCAATTGGTATTTATCAGAACAGGTTTTGCAGCATGCAAACAGACACTTACCCAGCATGCATTTGGAGAGTACAGAAGAGGGAACAAAGGTGCAAGATGAAGATGTAAAAGAAAAAAAGTGGGAGGACTGAGAGAAGATAAGAAAGAAGTGACAAAACCAGCAACTCTATAAAGTCACTCAGCCCAGGACACTGGCTTTGGGCAGGCCTGACTTCTACAGACCCGTAAGGAGCAAGGTTGGCAAGTAGTCTGCAAGCTGACATCAAGAGGAATTCCACTGCGGGTTAATCTGTTTTGAAACAGCTGTTCCTGGTAGAGGGCAGGCATGGGTTTTTTCTCCTGTTTTTGTTACATGAGGATGTTGTGGCCGTTGTGAGCCAAGTTCTGAACGGCACTTTCTCTCCTTGGGATCATGTGCTGATCCTGTTACAGAGGTGTCCTCTCCCCTCTCCTATTGAGAGAAGCAGCCAATTCCTGCTTTGCTTTGAAAGGTTAATTTTCTTCTGCAATCATAATTATGCTGGCAAAGGTTGATGTGACAGGGGAAAAATTATTCTGGTATTTTCAGTCTACAGTTTGTACTCATTTGGCACATGAGAGCATCTCTTTATCTGTGAGCTTCCTTGCCTGCTGATTCTATAAAAGGACCCCCTTGCTTTTTGAATTAGCCTACAATCAGGCAAAAGGTTAACGATTCAATCAGGTTGTTTATCTGGGACTTCTAGGACATGGAAAGCATCCTTAAGACGGTCCAATCCTGCAGCTCTTACCCAGGGAAAGCTCCCATGAGCTTCAAAGGGTGTTTTAGAAGGGCAACCAAAGCACAGATCTTCAGTCAAAAAAGGAAGTACTCCGTAGAAATTCCCAGCCCTGTGGTGCAACTAGGTTATGTTTGACCAAGATTCCCTAGGAATTTGCTCAGGATTATCCCTAATAATGATCAGTAATGAGAGCTTGGCTTTCTTCTATTTCATTATTTGCTTCTTTCTGAGTATTACCATGACTAAAGTAATACGCAAGATTGTGTAAGCATGATTTTTCCCACAACGTGGAGACTCATGCATCACAAGATCTCAGACTGCTTAAGTTCAGATATCAATAGGGCAGTGCTTGACAGCTTTCTTCTTTCTACAGAAAAACAACATCATAACTGAGAAATCTTACACACACAGTTACACCAAAATGCAATCTGTTCATTTTCATTTCTGACCCAAAGTGTCTCTTTGCCTATATCACACCAAAGTATATGTCACACTTTATCTAACTAGATGCATTGTAACACTGCTTGGATGATTGGTGTCGACAGGATGAAATTCAGTGAAGCCTGAGTTAGGTCGAGTATTTTTGCTGTCTGCAGGGAGAATTGAAAGCCAAGGTCAGCATCTACACAGTGGTACACTGCTGGGCACCTAAGGATGACAACACAGTTACACCAGTTGACATCAGCTGGCAACCTAGGCATTAGGTTGCCATAAAATCGTACCTGAATTTAGGTATCTATAGTAACTTGTGTCTTCATATGGGCAAGATGACTGAACTCAAAGGAGATCTGAGGTTGTCCACTCAAGGAGGTCAGCAGTACTTCTGCTCTGCAGAACTACATGGCACTATCAGATAAGTCACACATCCTGAATGAAACATGCACCATTCCAAGGAAAGTACTGGTAAGGGACTGGTTACACCGGGGCCAGTGACTGGGAAAGCTGGTACACAAACACCCTGAAGAATCACACCAACTTTCTGGCTGGGAAGCATGCCCCTGATCCTGCCTCGGTACAACTAGCTTAAAATGCCAGCACTGACCACAGTGGGAACATTATGGGGACCTGAAATCTCAGCAGTTTTCATGGGTCACTCACTCTGAGCTAACCCTCCATGCAGGGGCTCAGGTAACTCCTGTGCTTGGAGGCAGTGGGGCTTCTGTCAGCTTGCCCTTCATATCCCTGCTGACAGCTGAATGTGTTTCATTGTTAGCTCTAGTTCTTTCCAAACAAATGATTTGAACTGAAAGATCTTACCACAGGATCCTCCGCCTGTTGTTGTGGTTTTTATGCACAACTTCTTATCTGTTCTTGATTATACCAGAGGAGGGTTATGAATATTTATGGTTAGAATTTATAATTTAATGCTGTGCCTTTTCTGCTGATTAATTCAAGGACACTTCATTTCTTAAGATGCTCAGTTCCTGAAGAAAACACTTTCTGCTGGACATCTAATCTGAATCCTGAATATTTATCCACTATCAAAAGTCAAAGACAGATTTCTGTCTTCACAGGCAGCTTCACCCAGTGCACTGCAGCATGTGTAGGTTTGCCTGAGTTCCTCAAAAAACGGATCTGAATTCATGCAACAAGCAGCCAAAGTACTGAAGGTATGTTTGTCTTCAACAGCAATGCATAATTCAGCAGTCTCACTGCCACAGCTTCAGATGTTGACAAGGAAGATATTTGATTTTTTAAAATTTGTTTTAATCTGTGAGAGCAGAAGAAGTGAAGAGGCAAATATTCACCTACTTCCTCACTCTGGGCTGTGGTGACCTTTCTCCTCTTTCCCTTCATTTCCCTCCTACAACCTGGCTGGCTTGATACAAATAATAACACATGAAAGAGCAGGAGGCTTGGCTTCCTATAGCTCTGTTTAGCAATCACAAATGAATAAAACTGTGCCAAAAGAGGAAAAACATAACCATTCTTCCAAAAATGCCATATGCCTCTAGCTACAAAGGCCTAGAAAAGAGACCTAAGGATATTCAAATGTATGGCATGCTACAATGTCAAAGATTAAATCTCAAGTCACCCTTCTCTTAGTTCTTACAGAGCCCTCTTTCCTGCTGTTTAAAAGACACATCACAGAAAAGGGCTGACTGCTGTACTTTCTTCACAGGCAACCGTTTTTTAGCAGATGTACAGTCATTGTATTTATGAGAAAAGAACACCTTACTTGAGAAAGCTCTATCTCAAATTTCTCCGAGAGCGTTGCGGCTATAATTTCCAATTGCTCAGCCTTCTGCACTGGAAAGGTGGTATCCGGCAAGTACACAGAGCACTGGCAAGTTCCCTCATCATCCATAGTGCCAGGCACATTGGCAAAGAGCTGCAATAACAAAAATGTAAGGAAAAAAGTGTTAATATTATCCTTTGAATTCAGTAGCTAATGTCTGACAATAATATGAGCTGTGACAACCATGAGATCAATAACTTCGTTGCTAGACATCTTTCACCTTTTTCTGCCAAGGAACTCAAAATATCTAGCAATTTTTTATGACTCAGTCTCATAAATCTTTCTGAAAATAGTTAAATGATTTTACCATTGGAAAAACAGAAGTATATAATAGTCCTTCCTTTCCCAATCTTGCAGACAATGTTCCTAAAATAACGAAATAATTTTTACAGCAGATAGAAAAGCACACAACAGCAGGAAAATAATAACTTAGTAAGTTAGGTCTTATAGTTACTGTTCTGTTGATCTGAATTGATCAGATCATCTAGTCATTTCCATCCATAGAGATGAAAGCACCAAAACAGAACTAGTAATGGGGAAAGTTTTGAAAAGAAAAATGCTCCATTTGAAGGTTTTCAGCCTGCCTTAGCTGACAGACATATGCATTTAATTATGCACAGCTGAAAGGTGATGAATTAAATGTGCAGGCTCAGCCTAAGGTAGAAATACTTATTTTGCTAGAAAATATTACATGTAACATCCACCCTCCACAGCCCACCCACCCACATTTGTGGACAGTTTGCAAGGCGACTGCCCATGCCGTTAGCATGAATTGCCTTGTCCTGGTTGTTTGCATGCTCAAAGCATCACCATTGGAGCAATGTGTATGGTGCATGCAAAGGTCAGGGCTGCCAATTCATGACCTTGCCATAATTTACAGCCGAAGCACATAATTTCCTATAAGCAATGGGATGCATTCTGAGTGTGTTTGGAGCAGTTCCTTTTTGTTTGTACACAAAACTCTTCCCCGTTCATAAATCTATCACAAATTTATTAATAAAGAAATTTGATGTTACTCTAAAATATTCTGGCACACACTTCAATGCAGCTGCATATTTTAAAGCTACAGATTTGCTCTTTAAATACTCTTCCTATAATCTCTCCGCCTGCCTTGCAGAAATCCCGGTGTTATTTATGTGTTTTCTCCTCTTTCCCTCTTAAAAATAAACAAGCAAACAAAAAACTATCTACTGAAAACTGACATTGCAGCACTTCTTCCCTTGCTTTTTCACAGTGATTTCAACCAACATCCTCACCACCAAACCAGTCCAGAATATGCAGTGATGACCAGTAGCAAAGCTGTCTTGATCTGTGAGCCCAAGAAGAGAACTGCAGCAAGCAGGAATGATCCCAGTTCACACTTCTGGCAATCTTTACCACAGCCATAACAAAGAGCATGCATCTCATTTTGAAAGAAAGCATGAAAAGACATTTTATCTGTAGTATTCAAGCACGACGGGCCTTAAAACTTCAGTCATAGGCAGACTGCCGAAGACATTTAATGTGAAAGGAAGCAAAGAAGTATCTCGTGGCATTCAAGCATTTCTCAGCCCATAACTTTCACTGATTTCCCTGCAAGGTGGTTATCAAAGCCAAAGGGTTCCTAAGTCACTTAAATGCTTCTGCACCTCTGAGTCCTCTGCGTATGGGCATAACTGGGATGGCAAGTTCCTCAGCAATAACAAAAGAAACAGATAGGGGAGGGGGAAGAAACAAAAGAAGAAATAAATGTGGTTCGGCATCTTCTAATAAGACTGTTGTGCACTGGCATGCTCACTTTTTGTGTGGAAGGTATTGTATTTTATCCTTTCTGTGTATAAGACAAATGTAACATACACGTGTATGTGTATACCTAGAGAGTATACTATACATAGTATAGCATAGTGTGTACTATACATATGTATATACATTTCCATACATATATAGTGTGAACTATACATTGTATACTCTGCAATAAACTACAGCCTTGACTATATATAGCCATCAGTTTAGCTAGAGATACCATGCTTATTTCATGTGCTAAACAAGCCATTCATAAATGTATTCAGATGATCTCCCCAAAAAACTCCAATTTGTGCATTTAAACTCCCTATAAAAAACAATCGTTATATTCTAACATTTGTGTTAGGAGAAAGCCTTGAGTAGAAGGCAGAGCTTCAGTGCAGTAATTGCAGCTTATATCTAAGCCAAAAGACAGTTTCCCCGAAGGAGCAGACAGCCTGGGCACACAGAACTGCTTCTATTCTTCCACTGACATTACAAACATTGGGATCATGATGTTGACAAGACCAAGAAGCAATGTTTAGTTAAAAGCCCCTTGGGTCAGCAAGCGCTTCAATCAAAATATAATACCAGTCAAATGACAACCATATACCAAAAATGCCTTCCCTCATCCTGTAGAAAAACGCACAAGATAGGCTGTTACTTCTGATGGAGTTGTATGTTTTTTAAAGTTTAATAATTTATACGGAATGCTTAAAAGAGAGCAAACTGTCCTAGCCTACAGCAAGGACTTACTTGACAGCAACATTTCACTCTGTAAAATTAAGCTGTTACAAATACATATTTGAAGCTATGAAAAATGTTCCTTTCCCACATCCCTTCAATTTAAGGGAGTAGGAGCCTTTTTCGAGTTACTCGGTTTTCTGAAAAATAGGAAATTTATTCAGCTGCCTAAATGTGGACTTAGGGTTACATCCTCAAAACAGCCTAGCCATTTTAGTACTTAATTTCAGCTGCACTGTAGCCCAGCAGCATTCACAGCTCTGAATTAGCTACTCCCTCATCCTAAAACATAGAATGGGATCCTCAGAAACCACTTATCAGGGACAGAGGCCACAGCAGGGACAGAGACCACCTCAGCTGGGCAAGGAGATGGATGAGATTTAGGTTCTGGTACTGAGACTTGGAGAGAGAGACTCCTGACTCCATTTAACTTTCTAAACCCTCCACTGGAGGCAGAAACTTAACTCTGCCTCAGAAGAGGTGCCTCCACACATCCCAGGTGCCACACTAGGCTAGCCTGGACAACGAAGACCTGCTGTCAAGCTGTCTACCATCTCCAGTCTGATTTGGAGCTGTGCTTTGGAAAAACTCTGTTCTTGATACTAGATTGCAGGACCATTCAGAACAAGTGTGTCCCATTGAATCTGCTCCAAAGCGAACACGTTATTAAGCAGTCACTGACAGAGAGAGGCAAAGAAACCAAACCCTGAAATCCTTAGACCATGGACTTGAGCACTGTGCCAGAGGCACGGAAATCAGATTCAAGTCCCTGTATCAGCAAATAATTGAATAAAATTTCAGCCAAGTAGAATAGGGAGAACGAAGATTTTCTCACTCCCAGCAACCACAAGTGGGGACTTCTCAGAAGGTAAGTTTCAAGGCCCTGTTTTGGTTTACATGAGAGGACAGAATTGAAAAGAAGTCTTCCCCTTCCTCCAGGAAGGCTGTAACCACCAAACTGTTCGGTACATTGCCATCAAACCCCCACAGCCCCAGCTGTTCCATGTCTGGGTTGACTTCAGTAGTCACAACGGTCGTGGCAGAGAACTGGATGTGACTTGAGTCATTAAATGACATGGCAGCAGCACTGATGATCTGGGGAATCTGCTACTGCCTAAAATGTGGGATACACAACACCTAAACTCTCTTCCTGGGCAGCCTAAATGATGTACCTATATCAGGGTTAAGTCTCTGAGTGACTGTGTAGCATTTAAAAAATGGGACACAAGTTCCTAATTTTGCTCTTTCCTGGACTTTATTGCAGAACAGTAATGGTTATACCTTTGAGGGAGTGTGCAGGTTGCCAGTCATCTTGCTAGATTGAGTCAGATGTGGAAGCGTCATATTGAGACGAGGGGTCTAAAAAGCAAAGGAAAGCCTTTTTCAGTGTGAATTCCTGTGTATGGAACTGTCCCTTCCCCACCAGCTAGCCCCCATCCTGCAGCTCCAAAGCACTTTGATTTTATTCTTGGAGCCATCCCCAGCAACAGTAAAATTAATTGGCTTATCTGACCTGCTGTTGAGGCAACTAACGTTTCCCCGGGCACATTGTCACTTCACAGACACCTCCTCTTGAAGAAAGGCTCTGTGTGACCAGTGCAAGGCAGGGGACGCGCAGCCTGCTCGGGAGGTGTGAGCTGGGGCTCTGACAGGCAGCCCTGGCAGATTGCATGGCAGTCTAAAATGACAGTACGGTGTCCCTCTGCCCTAAATCCGGAGATTACTGTCCTCCCAGCAGGAATGTCTGCTCCTCGCCACCCAGCCCATGCTCCAGCCTCCCAGCACAGGACTCACTGCCCCTTTCATGCCAAGCTGTCAGGCTGCGAGCTGTGATGGCTGGGACATGTCCCCTGCTCTGCTACTAGCACTACAGAGGGGACAGCATCCCACCGCGGGGAGGGAGCACTGGCAGAAGCCCCCGCACTGCCAGGTCCACCTTGAGAGTCCTACTTAGCAAGGCAATATACGTCCCCTTTAACTTTCATCTGTGTCTGGTGCCGGCCTTCCTGACACAGCAAGGAGACTGGCTGTCACTCTGGCACTGTAATGTGTGTCTCCAAAGGTCTGCTGTGTCCCCCACGCACAGTGTGCACAGCATGATGCAGCGTGCTGTCACCCATAGTGGGGTCTCACCACTAACTGGGAACTGCAGCAAGACACCCTCAATGTCAAATGGTGTGACAGACGGAGCATCAAATGGGCTTCTCCTGCAGCGGACCCCTGGGTCTTTCTGCATTTCCCAAATCCCAGCTGAAGCCCAATTCCCGATCCAGGGAATGGTAGGAAAATCCAAATGGCCAGCAAAGGGCAGGTCTATTAAAGGGCACAGTGTAAACAAGCTTTTGTAGGATGGTCTGTCAAATAAACCCATTTGAACAAATATTTGTGTGCTCATATGATTATACTGAAAATGAAGAGGGGCAGCTAGTAGCAATTAACTGTGGTAGGGCAAAAAGCATCACAAATTGTGTAAACTACACAAACTGGGGACTAGCTTAAAGCTAAGCAGACTGAGGAGAAGTGTCTTCCATATTAAGCTTTCTACCCTCAGCTTATCAACATTTATTTACCTCCGTCTTGACTTTTGTAACTTTCCATTCATTGAGCAGATAAAAGCACTTTCCCAGGAGATGTTAACTTCACTGCCTGCATCCTCAGTGCTCCCAAACTTAAAAAAAATGTAACTAGGGCATACAGGATTTTTCTGGCTGGTGACTAAACCAGACAAATCAGAAAGAGTCATTGGAAGCCAAAATGTTTTTTTTCCAAATTTTAACTAAAAAATACCCAAAAGCAGTCACTTTGGGTCAAACAAAGCCACAATGTTTCTGTTTCATTTGCAAGAGCTTTTAATCTATTCTCAACCTTTTTCTTCTGATAATTTATGCCAAATTTAATTTTTTTAAAAAAAGAGGCAGTACAAAATTAAAACAAATCTTTCACTAATGTAATTTTCCAAAGTTTTCTTGTCTCCCTTCCTCCCTGGATTTGTTGTTGTTTTTGTGGGTTAGGGGCCTTTTATTCCGGTTGATGGCTTTGATTTGAATTTCTCTTTTGCCCAACTAGATACAGTTTTATAAGGGAAGAGGAACGCGACCCCACAAAAAACACCCAGTACGGCTTTCATGTGCCTGGTCACAGAGTGTGACAGCAATCATGCAACTAGGAAAGCCCCCACCTCCCAACTCCTTCCACATCAAAGATGTGGATCCTTTCCTGCTATAAGCCCTTGCTAATTAATTAGAAGCTACACCGAGCATTTAATATCCACTCAGATCCTCACTGGGAGTTGCACTTATCTAACCAAAGGCAGAATTTGACTCTGATTTTAAACCCGTGCCTCACTTTTACATGTATTATCCAGTCCCTATACATTAGTTGCAGGAAGAATGGAGGAATACTTTATAAACTTTCTCCATGCAGAGATCTCAACATTTGTCTAGTAATTTTCCAGTAACCTAAAAGAATTTTCAGCAATCTAAATTACATGGGAAGACAAGAAGGCACCAAAGTTCAGGTTGTAACACCCCCATCTTACCGCTTCTGTTGTTGCCGTTGCTCTAGCCAGAGCATTCATGCTTTGCACAAGCAGCAGCACAGCCACCTGTGCGTGCTTCATCTTCTCAGCCAGCAGATGTAACAGCAAAGGGACAAAGGAGGTCTTTTATAGTAGAGTCTGGGGATTTCCCCACCCAAATCTTAAGGAACTTGTGTGATATTTTTTTCAAGTTTTTGGATAAGTGATATCATGAAGTCATGTAATAATAGGTGTCAAATTACTAACGTACAAAGAACATATGAGTTACCATCAGAAATTAACTACATCCAATTTCCAAACAGGAAAGCTTTCCCATAAGGGCAGTATCTAATCTTAATCTTGGTTATATAAAACAACGGGTGTTTATTTGCTAGGATAGGTAGATAGATATTTCCTCTAACTGTAACTTAGTCACACAAATTCTTATAGATCCATTTAAGTTATGCAGACAATACAGGTCTGAGTGATATTTATTACTTCTTATAGGTACAGAGAAGACCAGGTCAGGTTAGACTGTTCACACACCAGAAACATCGTCCCCTTTTTTCGAAGGCCCACAGACTTTGACAATACGTAAAATGCACAAGGGTCTCTACAGCTTTTCTGTTCCCTCAGTTCTCACATAGAACAGGTGGGACACAATCAATCTTCTCCCATTTCCTTCTCAGTAGGTTTATGTCTTGTACACTAACACTATGTACCCGTTAATGTTTATTCATGTATTAACACTGTGTACCCATCAATGCTTACTCGCTCTCTTTTCATGGAGCTGCATGCCAACTGACCACAAAGTTTCACTGTCCCTGCCTCTAGAGCACTGATCCACGAAGATAAAAAAGGCCACAAGCAATGTCTAGCGAGACCCCCCCACTCTCTAACTGTACCACACTTCCCCGCATGGCAGGCAGTGAGCTGCCTGCAGTTCCCAACGCATCCAGCCCACCACAGGAACTCCCCACTTCCAGCAAGCTACCACCTTGGAGTAGTCAGCTGCAAGCCTCCACCTGGCACAAGACTAAAATTTCTCTGCAGAGTTCTGTGGATCACTCGGAAAATGAGCTAGGTGTTTGAAAGGAAGGTTCCAGTTGGGACTAAGGGAATGGCCATGTCTGTGCACCTGTAAAAGAAGTCAAGAATTCCCTAGACCAAAACATGTCATTTCTTGGCCCTTCCTGCACCTGTATCATCAATGAAGCATTTCCCTTTCCTTCTTCATTTTGTCAGATTTAGTTCTTCTACCAGGTCAGCAACAAAAGGCTGCAGTTGTGTGTAAGTGGCAGAAGTGGTTAGGAGACCCTGATTCCCTTCCAGCGCTGGAGGGAAGAGGTGAGGGCAGGAGCAGCTGTACTTGCGAGCAGCAGTACTGCCTTAGATGAAACCCATCTCCCGGGTGAGGAACTCAGGTGGCTTTCTTGTGTTACCATAGCACTATCAGCTCCAGGTGGCAAATGGAAAAGCTGAGGCTTAGGGCAGATACATACTAGAAAACTCTTCAGAGCAGTCAGGTCCATTGGGGTAACATGTTTTACCACAACTTCACATAAGCATAAGCCTCCTGACAGATCCACAAGGCTGGCGGCAGCAACTTTGTTGAGAAGTAGCTCATTTTGTAGGGAATGGATATAATACGTTCTTGCAAAAACACTTCTTCACAGAAGAAGCTGCAACTTCACTGGAGGATTACATGGCTAATAAGTCAATGTAAGATAGGTAAGACCTGGAAGGCATGTGATAATGTCTTAGCAAAAAGCACCAAAGCCATGGTGGCAGAGCAAGAAAACAAGTCCAGGCCTCTTCCTCCCTCCCGGCTTGTAGTTCTCTGCTTTCCTGGGGTAAATCACAGTCCTGTCAAGAGAATGGAGAGACTGAAGCTGTAATTACAGTTTCTTTGTAAGGGCTCGAGCCTTGAGCTCCAGTCCAAGAGGAGCAGACCAGTCCACATCAGAGCAGCTATATATAGGCTGTGAACTCTCCTCTGCACCATAAGAAAGACTCTTTGGCCACTCCAGAGCAGATTTCAGGTGCAAACCAACACATATGTATTGCAGATAACTGGTAAGCCTACACTGCCCACCAAGTTAACTCCCAGTTTGCTCTCAGGTTGTGATAGCCTGATATTGCTTAATTGCTGCTTCCTTCCCAGCCTCTTTTTTGGAGTGAATCAACTGATTTTCTCCATACAAAAGTGAGGGAAGTACTAGAAACAGATCGCCCCTAAAATGTGCCATTGATGAGGGTTTGTTCTTTATCAACCCTGCCTGGTCCTAACCAGCCCTCTAAATCCCGACACAAGCCATCCTGGCACATGCCTTGTTATGGAAGTATCACTCTGGTGGGCTACAACCCATGCCTCAGGTTATTTCTGATGCTTCAAAAAGAAAAAAAGACCAAAAAAAGCAACACAGAAAAGCAGTGATCACATCTTTGAACCAAAGGGCCCAGAAGAGACCCAAAAAGACAATTGCTTCATCACAAGGAGACAAGGGAAACCGCCAGGCCGCTGTAAAGAAACCAGCTCTGAGGAGGGTGCAAACAGGCCACTTTTCCTGTGGACCAGGCATCGTTCCCAGGGGTGGATGCATTTAGCAGGATAGATGCAGCCTGAAGGGAAAGCATAACACAGAGGCACAGGAAAACCAACCTGACAGTACAGATGCATCTGTATGTATGCAGACCCCAGATGCGCAGCATGCCCCATGCCCCATCCAGGCAGCAACACAAAGCTGGCTGAAGGCAGCTGGCTATGGCACATACAAGCCCACTGGCCTTGCTAAGGCACCTGGAGGCCCACCAGCTACAGAGAGAGCAACCTTGCAGCACACACAGCCACACATGCAGGCTGCAGTGCATGGCAAGTGCAGTTCTGAGGGCAGATTCGTGCAGTCTGCAGAGACAGCCTGTGACTTTGGAGCATGGATCTCTAATCAGGGGAAAAACCTGTTTCCTAAGCGTAACAGTGAGCCTCTGTTCCTTCCACAGCCTGGTACTGCAAGTCACATACAAAGCACAATAGTTTCTTACCAGTTTTTATTTTATGCTTAAAAGGCAGTTCCAAGATAGGAAGCAAATATTAGCTAAGTAATGATAGTTAATCAGGTGCTTTGGCAATTTCTCCTTTATTTCTGTTTGCACATGATCTGAGATCAGAGACAGTGGGGACCTACATTTTTACTCCTAGTCAAACCTTAATTATTACTAAGCAAAAATACCTTCTTTGGATATATGTAGAGCCCTGCATCTGACAAATAAGTCAGACTCATTGTCTGCATTTTAGAGGAGAGAAATTTTACTCATATGTCATACTGAAAGGTTGCACTTATTTAGGAATTTCCACTGAGGAAAATAGTAAAATACAAAGATTTTCCCCTTCTAGAGCTGCACCCACCAGTACTTCCTTGTTGTGCAACAGACCTAGTGGGCAATCCAGGGCAAAGTCCCCGGGGCACAGAACTTCTCTTTGATTTCAGTGGGAGTTATATATTAAAATGTCTGAGTAAAAAACCCTTTGTCTGTCATAGGCCTGTTCAGCAGAGCCCTTCTCAAGACCAGCCTAACTTAAGCATTGTGTTTATTACACCACAGATTTTTGTAATTTATTATTCAACAGAGAGACAGGTGATCCAGATTGTCTGTTCTCTAAAGCTGCCGGCACGGTCCAAAGTCATCGGAGTCAAATATGACTTGATCATGCTTGGTGGCATAAACATAACCCTCTACATCTCAGCTTCCCATCTACATTCAGAAAAGATTCTATTTTCATGCCTCAGAGTCATGTTTTCAGCTTAGGTTCATTAACAAGAACAAGAGGCACTCAACTACTACAGCAACAAGGAGAACATTAAACACGCAAAAACAAAGGCAAAAGAAAGGAGGTAACTTGTCTCAGCTTAGTAGGCCAATGACAGGATAAAGAACTGAATGTAGGTTATGCATCTTGGTTCTATGTATCAAATAATCAACTAATATTTTTATTCTAGCTGATTTTACAATGTCAAATTCTCTCTGAACTGTTCAGGACATTCCCAGGACAGGTGTATGACTTAAACTTTCTTAAAACAAAAACAACAATTAAAAAGAAGATTCAAAATGGGGTGTAGTATCTAATCATGCTAACTTGACAGAACGGTTCAAACAGAAAGTACTGCACTGCACATTACATTTTGCAAGTCTAACATAAAAGCATTTCTACTCTTTGCCTGCAGACACGATAAGACTCCGAGCCTCATGGAATTAGCATTCCAGTGCATGTCGCCCAGTACCCTGTATACTGTGGATTTAGCAAAGCTTGCCTAAAGCTTGTTAAATCCCCCCTCCCACCAAACTATGTATTTCTGAAGTAAAGCCAAAAAGATGGAGAAAATATTAATTCAAATTCATCCTGTGATACAAGAACATAACAGCTAATATTCCTTTTTTTTCCTGAAGGTGGCTGCAAAATGGTTCTTTCTGAAGCTAGCCAGTCTGTGCTTCTCTGGTTATAAGATCATCCTGTAGTGAAACAAGGAAGTTAGGGTGGGCAGCTCTCTTCAGCACGATGCTGTTTAACAATTGACATTATGAAATCCTACTATTTCACGGTGTCAATGTCTGGCACAGGCCTGTTCTACTCCGCTAATCTCTTTACAAATTACTTGCACTTTTTCCCCCTCCAAGTGATTCACATTCTTATGCAATATATTTTGGTGTCATCTATCATAAAGCCCATCTTTTTGGAAGATATTATGCAAATACTTTCATTTAATCCCTTTATCAGTAGAATGTCAGGTTAGTGTTTTAAAAACCATGCCTTTGGGCCATATCCGAAATAAGAAAGTATAAGAAATATTAACACTTAGTTTAAAAAATGATGGTAGTAAGAGTGAGCCTCAGTTTTCTGAGACTGTAGGAAAGGGACAACTTCCTGCAGCAGAATGAGAAACTGAGTACTATTTGCAGAGGGTGAAATTTCCTTTACACCTTTAAAAATGCCACTGACACAAACTGAGGTGATTGAGGTGCCAAAATTGAAAGAAAAAAAAAATCTGTAATGTCAAAAAAGAAAGACCTTCACCGAGAAAGACACAAGAGAAAGAAGACAGCAGGTGAGCTACATGTCAGACAGAAGGATGAGAAATTATTACCCACAGATTCTGTGGCTTGGCAGAAAAACTTGTTACTCAGAAACAAAGCAACCTAGAGACTCTTGATAAATTAATTGTGTCTAGCCATAATCTGCCTGCGAGTTCAAAGACAAAAGAAATCAAGGAAGTATAGTCCTTGTCTGTAAGAAGGGGAAGATAACAGGCAGGAGGGACAGAGGACAGGAAAAGGGAGAGAGCATAAATGGAAACTGACACATTTTCTTAAATAACGTAAAAATGCATGAAAAGCAAAATCTAGGAGAGGTGTAAGTGTGTTTATATGAAAGACGGACACCAGTATCAGAATATGCTGGGGTGGTGAGTAAGAATCAAATCCCATTGCAAGGACACTTAAGGAAAAGCAGTAACTACTTCATTAAAAGAAACAAGAACAAAACCAGAGAGCAGGGTATATTCATACAGCGTGGCAAAGAAAGGCAGAAGAAAACATCTGGAAGAGAGAGGGTCAGAAGACATTTGGGCTAGGGAAGAAGTGTACCATTGCATTGGGATTATGATATATTTGCATGGACAGCTAGCCACATGTATGAAGGCAGGAGAAACCTGCATGCACATGCTTTTAAAGAAGAAAGAAGAGTTGCCAAACAATAACCTGTGGCAATGACAAGGCAAGGAGCATGTTGTTGCTGACAACAGATAACTGTTCCTTCAAAGGCCATCTCAGAAACAGACCCAACATGACACTGAAAGGATATATTAACTTGGTATTATGTTGCAGATAAATCAATTTTCAAAAGTAAAAGTTGACATACAGTTAGGAAAGACCCCAACCTACTAAGGGTCGTTTTCTCATCTAAGCACCTATTTGTTTGGCACATCAGCACATGGCAGCTGAAACTCTCAAGAGCCTTGCATTGAGTTCCTATCCCTTCTAAAAGCGCATCCAGTGATGAGAATACCTGCTCCTTCGGAAACACTTGTCCTTCACACGTCTCCAGTCCCAGGGAACAGAGGAACATGGTCTGGACATGGTCTAAGTCATTAATACCTATCCAAACACTTACAGGCATCTATATAATACAAACTTAATACAGAAAGGTCCTTGAAACATCTGCTCCACATACCACTGTATCACAGGTCCCAACAACAGTAAGACCTTTATTAAAAAAACAAAAGCCTTTTCTCTAATGCCTACACATGCCTCTGCTTGGTGAATATAAATACAGCCACTTGGCCAGAGGGAAAAGGCTCCCAGCTGCTTTTATGGCTCTGCACATTCCAGGCAAACTGTTGTCTCTGCCAACTTGCAGAGAAGCACCAGCCTCATGCCCCAACAGCCCCAGCTGCTCCACAAACAAGAAATGTGGCTAGCTCGACTAGGAGACAGCAAGCATTTGGTGATCGCTTGACTAAACATGCATACACTATGTTATACAGACTTAAGGGACAGGAAAGAAAAAAACCTCCTACACAATAAACCCACATCTGAATGATGTAGTCGTCTGCTTCTTAAATCTTTCTACCTGTTTTGAATCTCAGCCCAGGGTTGCCTTGACCAGCCTAAGGAGGTGATGCGAGAAATGGGTTTTCACGGCAGTTCTACTAATACTTTCCTTCTCACAGATACAAAGAGGATCTCTTCCCCCTACATGGGCCAACCAATGTAAAGTGCAGTATGTTCAATAGCACCAAAAACATCAATGACCACTTGCTCTGCAAAAGGCAGTATCTTCTGGGCTTGGCATGGTAGCAAAAAGGTCCTCCTTCAGGTCTTCATCTTCAGCCAGAAGATGAAGAGGATATAGAAAATATCTGAGCTGGAATAAGAGATGAAGAAACTTACAGACTATCAGCTGGATACAGCTGCAGCTTTATTTAGCCATTAGCATTGTGAATACTTTCACATTAATATTAGATATCCCTAAGGAAACTCATAACATGTATTTCAAAGGCTTCATTGCTCCCAGGAAAGGAGAATACTGTCATGCCTCTCCTGTGGCATGCACACAGAGTTAAACCGACCCTACACCTACTCAGCCTCCTTGGAGCATTACATCATCAGAGCATTAATATATCCAGGATCAATGTCTAGCCATTGTATCTTCAAACAGCCTGACGTTGTGCAGCACAGACATGCTGCATTCATATGTAAGATAGGCTACATAGACTCTTGACTATGATCAAACAGACGAGATGAGCAGCTATTCACATCAGCAGTCCCTTCTCTTCAGCTAAATTCATCACTCGGGGATCACTGAAAAGAAAGCTCACACCCAGATAATACTTGACCCTAGAAAAGAAAGTCATCATTTCATTTTATAAACTATTCAAATGTTCCATTTTGCTGTACCTGTAGACTTGGACATGTGTGCTTTGAGCTTTGCAATGGACACAATAATCCATTCTGACCAGATACATACTTTGCGTAACGGTAACTGCAAGCGATGCCAAAGTAGCCCTGCTCTCTTAGAAATAAATGGACCACAGGAGAATGTACATATTGGGCAGCATGAAGGAGAGTCATGCTCAGAGGTGTTCTCTGCAGCTGACTGACCTGAACTCTAACTACAGTGGTAAACCAGATTTCTGCAGATCTCTGGAAGGATAGGCTCTGCGTCACCTGCAGTTGCTATTATGCAACTCAGCCTGCTTCTCAGAACAAAGTAACACATCTAGTTTCAACTTTTTAGACAACTATTGCAAAAGAATCTGAAGAAAACAGAGTGGCCCAAGCAGCACACCCTCTCCCTGTCCCAGGGACCCTTGGGGAAGGCAAGCTTTCCTACAGTAATGCTCACACTATAACATGCACGCTAATTGCTTTCCCCACTGTTGACTGTTGCAGGCTTTCTACAGGCTCTGGAGTTTATTAGTCCAATCCATCCTGAGCTGCAGTGGGCTTACTCCAGTCAAAGTGAGAACACAGGTAATGACCCCTCTGTTTGGGAATTTACTAGGGCAAATGCCTTATTTTCAGTCCTTTGTAATACAGCCAAATTTCAAGTGTCTGAGCTCAGTGCTTGCTTTAATGTTTTGTTAAGACTCAGGAGGACCAGAACAATTTTTTGTTGCTGTTGCTTTGAGAACAAGGTTAAAGGAGAACAGACAGTTCTCCTGAGTGCTGTTTTTTGGCAGAATTCTGAACAGCCTCACTGGCTTTCAGAGGAACATGCCATTCAAATGAACCTAGTGCAGGGACTGAAAAAGCTCTCTTGTTGATCTCTAGAAAAACCCAATCCAATTTGGCCAAGTTCAAAACTGAACTTTTACAGAAAAATAACAGCACTATGCAAGGCCACTCATACAATGACGGGGGAAAGAATGTGAGTCTACAGTGCCCAGACCCCAGGGTGAGCTACTGAGCCACACTACCTCGCAGGCATCTTCTGACACATCTCTGTGCCTGGTTAATCTTGCTGCAGCAGTGGAAGATGGTGTGACGTCCAGCTGCCCTCCTGCAACATTTTAGCACCCCTAAAACAGAGTCAAAGGCACGGAACGTGCATCCTCAACCACATCCCAGTTCACAGCCTAGTGTAACTTGTCAGTGAAACTGGCTTTGTGCTAAGACGGTACCCTTTGAACTGGAGCAGTAAAACTTGAATGAGCCGGTGTTCCAGTCTGCTATCTGCCACCCTGGCATGAACTTCTGACAGAACGGCTGTGATAAATAGCAGAGAAGGTGGGGAAGTGATAACATCTTGAATTGCTGTAGGTTGAATTGCACATGAACATGAGTTGAAATACTCACAAAAGCTTGCAAATGTAATTCAGAACACATGGCATGTTCCCAAGGGCTTGTTTATAGACAAAGTGTATTTAGGCTGAGATAGTGTCAACTTTAAAGAAAAATAAGTCTTTCACCAATGAATTCTTTGATAGGGTCTCTCATTTCAAAATAGGAGTGACTTAGTCTGAATTAGTTTAAGTCCACTCTGACTGGAGCTAAGCTAATTCCAAAAACCCCATACTCTATCAATGGAATTAGAGCACCTGCCTAGAGAATGAACAGCTATTAATAGATCTCTGTGTAGACAGGTCTGGAGCAATTTCTCAAAACACATATCAAAAACAGGTAAGAATGTAGTAGCAGAAGAAAAGATGGTAAAAAGAGAAGCAGAGAGAAAATCCAGGTTGGAAAAAAACCCAGAATTATAATATTCACTTATCTAGCCATTAATTGCTGTAAATGCACTTCTTTGCATGCCTTTCTGAATAGTCAAGAGCAGTATCTGCAAAAAAATATGTTTTTTCACAGATCCTGCCTGTGGAACCTGTTTTTTCTTTACAGTTTGGATTTCAGCTTCCCCCTGAAGGTAAATGAGTAGCACGTCATAAACTTGACAAGGACCCATCTGCACATCTACATATTAAAAACTCAGTCCTCTTCCCAAAAGACATACCCCCAATCACTGTTTTAGCGGAACAGCAACTAATTTCCAATAGCCTGTGGAAGTTTGCCATAGGGCTTGGAATTTCCTGCCAGGCTGGTTTCTGCCAGTTTGTGACAGCAGTTTGCACTGCTTTATCATTATGATCTCACTAGGAGTCTGAAGCAATGGTAAAATGTAGTTACACAGAAATAGACCTTATTTCCTCATAAATACACTATATGACATCAGAATAGTTCGTTTTGCCCACAATAAAAGGAAGTTCACCATCACGAACAATTCTGTGCATTTCTCCATAATATTCATAAATTAATCCTCTAGATTTTCTGTTTCAGTCGCAGTTTTTAAAGAACAGCATTAACACCCTAGTCAAACAGGATCTCAGTTCTGATCTCTTCAGTTTTTTAATTAAAAAGTAGGTCTTCACCTTTCTTACATATTAGGTTATAAACTAAAAATGAAAGTAGAAAGTCTAGTGCTCCTTTAAAATGCAATGAAAGTTTCTGAACTCATTAGTTTTTCTTTTAATTGAAATAACATCACTGCCTGGGTTGCTTAAAAACAGGGGTGAAACATCCATCTTCTTACACTCCTTGTTCAGTATCTGCCCATCTGGACTCTGTTCTCATTATCAGAAGTACAGCAGAGGGATGTCAATAGAGCTTCACCAGTGCAGATCTAGGGAGAAAGGAGATTAACCCTCACCATCTGCACATACCAAGACAACCTCAAATCTCTGATAGCCAAGCGCTGGCAGTTCTTGGCATGACACTTTCAGAGGCTTCTGCCTCCAACTGTCCACTGCATCACTTTGCTGGTAGGACCACGTGGTAACACAGCAGAATGTGTGACACCCCCTAAGCCTTCTCCGCTCACATCTCAGCATCTCTGCTTAAATGGCTGGAGGAGGCTATGTCTGCATGCGGGTTGTGCTACCCTTTCTTTGCTGCCTCTTTAGCTGCAGGGGGGCAAAGCAGAACATGAGGCAGGACCAGCAGTGGAGAAGTGGCAAGTAACTGCAATGCCTCCCACGTGAGTGACAGCAATAGACCCAAGCCTGCCTGAAACAGGGTGCGTGAAAGGGAACGGGAGCATCTGAGGCAACACAGCTCTCAGAAGAACAAGGCAAGTGCGAAATGAGTATCAAAAGGCGACTCACTTCCACAGCTGGTTCAGCTGAACTCACCTGTGCTACCTGAGCCAGAATGAAGCCACCTCACCAAGCCCGGTAACACCGCTATCTGATGGCAGAACACATGGCAGGTGTCAGACCATAGGAGAAGAAAAGAATGGCTGAGAGATGCTTCCCATTTCCCTGCTACACTCAAACCAAATGCTCTATAGATATTTTACAAACAGCTTCCCTTCTGTTGGATTTGCTTGCACCTGTTATAATCTAATTAGGAGGAAATTGGAACTTATTTTGCTCACATCGTAAACAGAGCAACATAAACATATAAATCTTTCTCTTAAATTCCTTTTTCTTCTTTCTGAAATGCCAGAAGACTGCCCTGTGAACCCAATGTGCAATTCTCTTTTGCATAACATGATGAATAATGGATCAAGCTTATATCTACCACAGATGAAAATCATGCCTTTCTGAAATCCATTCACTGCTTCACAGAAACCAAATCCTCTAGGTGCTATACATTTCGGCTGTCATAAATCCATGTAATGGTCTTGTGCATGACACTATTCATTTAGACCACCAATTTAGTTAAAATGACAGATGTGAAAAAACCACATGTAACCAAACAACTCCCCAGCGATCACACAGCTGCTGACGCTGAAGGGACTATGTGCTTTATTCAGCGATACTCAGGCACTTCCATCCACATTTACCACCTGCTGTCAATATAACGTCAGGTGGAGATGTGCAGTTCTCACTCAGCCTACCTCTTTTTATTAAGCCATTCTCCTCAAGGTTTTTGCAAGCCAATTAAGTGCAGTAGGCGGGATCCTGCACCCAACAACCCTGTGGCTCATAGGAGTCTCCCCACTAGTGGATCAGGGCCCAAAGACCAACTATCAAAGATGAGGAAATCTAGCAGCTGATCTTGCTTTCACCTCTTTCTTTGCCCTTGTGTGTATTAAGAATAATTCAATGTAAAAACAGAGAACAGGCCAACACACTAAACAAAGGGTATTTATTAGCCTTATCTCTAAAGTCTAGCTCCTGCCTTTCACACTACAGTTCAACGGTCCTTATTCTCTAAATAGTCCTGGGCATCCTCAAAGTAGCTTAGGGACCTTCTCAAACTCAGCTAGACAAGGTATAGCAAATCGGGCTGTTAGGCCCCTATTCAGCAATGCCCTTCAGCAAATGCTTATGACCTGTTCATGTAAGTGGCCAAGCGCTTTGATGAACTGGGCCTTTAAAAAAGGAAGCCATACTTCAAAGTCGCAGTGTATATCTCTAAATTGAACATATGGCTCTTAATGCTTTCTGAAAGGCTTTTGTTTTACCATCCGTGTCGATCTATTGCACAGTATCCAGTTTTTCTCAATTTTTAACATAATGAAAGTCATCAGGAAAAACTAAGTTTGCTTTTCTGATAGAATGAGCAAAATGTCTTCAGCTTATATTTCTCTTTGGCATACAACAAAGAACAACCAGAGGATGTGCTTTCTTCACAAAGAATTCACCATTGTCTTGATATGAAATGGGAGAAATATATGCTTTTCTGTTCAAATCACTATAAATCAGCTTTCATCGTGGACTTTGTGCATAAAATTAGCCTGCCCAACCATGTAAACAAATAAATGAATCAATGTAACATTGTTTTTATATGGCATATTGTCATCATTCATTAGTAATTTAATTCTGTATGTGCTCTGCAGTTTGATAGACAAGTTGTGCACAGGAAAAAAATTAACTTTCTTAAGACTTTGGCATTTACAGCTAACCTATTAAATTCATATTAATGTGTCAAAATAAGTAATCAGCAACTCTGAAAATCAGGTCATTCATTTTTGTGCCTAAATATAGATCTAGATGACTAACTTTAGGCATTCACAGTTGAAAAATGTTCATCCAAATGTGTCATTAGGGAGGGTTGAGTGGATTTCTAGAAGAAACACTTGAGAGAAAAATTCTAAACGATAACAATTTAGATGATAAATAGCATAATAATTTATTATTCATATAGTTCTATTGGTGTGCCTGGCATTCTAAAGGCAAGAGAAGAAGTACAGCTAAATAGGCTATTCTAAATTTACTTTAAAGACTAGAACTGAGGCTATAAAGATTTAGAACACAATTACTGGTGTTCAGCTGATTGTAGTATTTTTCTGAGGAAAGGATTTATGCAGCGATTTTTCTCCTCTGCCATGAGAAAATAAAAGGTAAGATGATACTTGTGAACTTAGAAACAGACAGAAACATCATCAAACAAAATTTTCTAGCTTTGACCTAGATCCATAAAGATATTCAGATGTTTAATTTCTATGTCCAATTTCCCACTGACATCAAGGTGAAAACAATGGGAAGCAGGGGTGGGATTCATCTCTAAAATCCATAAAAAGGAAGGTAAGGTAATTCCAAAGAGTGACTTACATGTCATTAAGGTAAGTGTCTTTGTAAGATTTGTGGTATGATGCTCTTTCTGTTAATTAGAGAGGAAGAAAAACAACCAGATTCAACTGGGCATCTGACTTTTAGAGGTGAAATAAATCCTTTTCTTTGTGCCTACATCAAAGTTGTGTTTCCATATTTCTTTCACATTGAAGCACTCAAAAATTTCAGCATTGGTAGCTGCTGAAATCTAGGAATATTCAGCACACCAAAATCCCATGGCTTTGTAGAAAAATGCATGATCACTCATGACAAAGTATAAGATATTTTAGCAGAGATTTTAAAAGGAGGGCCAACAAAGTTTTGCAAAGGGAGCAGTCATGCTCTTGGCAAAGTGAAAAGCAAGTGTTCATTTGAACAGAGGGGAACAGGTACGGGCACTGAATAAAGATGTGCTCCTTTTTAAAGACGTGTTAAACAACTCGTATGTTCCTGGTGAACCTCATTCCTGGCAGGCTGTGTAGTAAGCAGATAGTGACCATCTGAGTTTCATTCTGTGCCAATTTCTGTATCTAGCAACCCAGCCAGTTAGTACAATGGATTGCTCATCCTAAGGGTCTAACAGCACTAATGAAGAGCTACTAATCAAGTTTAAATGCAAAAGAAAATACATTCGAGCAGAGACATTCACAGAAATAATAATAACTGCCCATTCTGCAAAGAGGAAGATGGATGTTAACAGGGCCTTTTTTCAGTAAACCACTCATTTCTGTCCCTCTAGCGAAATGTGTCATCATACGTTACAGAGAACCCATTCCTTTTGTGTCCAGAGAGAAAACAGTTACAGTGTAAAAATTTCCCGTGAAGACAGCAATGAGGCCAGAATCTGGCAAACACGTTAAATTTGCATGCCTGGATTACATTTAAGAAAAAGTGTCTACAGATTAAATTCCATCTGTGCTACCGCTCCCTGATATGAAAATGGCAGCAAACTACGTCGGAGTCCATCTTCAACAGTGATGCTTGAATCTTTGTGGAGTGTTTTTAGTCTGGTCAACATAGATGGCAAAGCTGAGAATCAGGCTCTGGTGACTTTAAATGATGTAGCCACCAAATCCCTTCATAAAGAAGAGAAGCATGAGATGGTTCAGAGAGGTTAAATAAAACAGGCTGGATGGATCACCTCTCTTTCTCCCCCCACTGGCAGTAAAACCTAGAAGCTAGCTGTCTAACTAGTTTAGGCTAGACACCTAATTTTTAGACAGTTACATTTAGGTAAGGCCAATGCAGAGAATATAGCCTAAAGCAGGGAATAGCCCTGAAGCACCAAGGTCCAAAAGATATGCTGAAAGGTTAAAGCTGGATATGTGGGGAGGCAACTCAGCTCCTTGCTACCTCATCTGCAGAGCTCCCCCCTTGGCTCTGCTGTGGTAAGTCCTTCACATTTAGTCCACAGGAACACAGCGGGTTCCCCAAAGAGTGGTCAACCAGGAAAATACATGATTTTCACCTGGATCTGACGGCTAGCCAGGGCAAAAATAGCATGTTTAAGTTTGAGAGGTGTGTCTTGCTGAAACAGAAGTAATTCTTACAGTCTGCTTCCTGAAACAAGAAGAATAATAAAAACACATGCAAACTTCAGCAGTAGTGAGGCAAACCAATACATGGGGCATACATATAACTAGCTTCACCATCACCAAACCACATGTAAAGGCCTGCTACCCTCGTAACACAGCTAAACAAGCCATGCATCAGCCGGTTACCATATCTGAAAAGCACAGGCTGTCAGCGCTTTCCTGACATCTCTAAACTTCTGCTGGACTGCTACCATGCCAGCAGTGCCTCTGTCTTTGTACAGTGCATTTCCCACCAGCAGGTCATACAGTAGTATAGCTGGGGAGGTTTGATGGATACAATGCCAGCTCCTGATGAGCCTCATCACCAACAAAATTGACTACAATTGACTACCTTTCCACTGCTCCCAAGAAGTCCCTGATGAGGAACTCCTACTGGGAGCTGTCATTTTGATAGAAGGCATCAATGACCTGCTTTCTCTCCCTGACACCTCTGGCAGAGGTCCCACTTCCTTCCATTGTCTCTGCATATCCTTAACAAGAAATATTAAACTCTCACTTTCTCAGAGTCCTCTCCACTCAGGCCCTCCTTCCAGCAGGGTGAAATACCAATAATGAGACTGAATAAAATCTTTGATGCATATGACTTTCCTTACGACTGCTCAAGAGCATGTACAAAAATAGGTTTGCATCCTGCAGCCTCCATCAGGCCCTATCTATGACAAATATCACGTGGCAAATGTGGCAAACCACCCACTGCCCATGATAAAATCAATCAGATAAACAGCTGATCTCACAAATAGAAAACACAGTTTGAAAACTGTAATGTTATGTTTATAGTAAGCCTATTATGGAGAGCATAGAGAAGTTGTATTTAATCATACTACATGTTTTACACCATTTTTACTAACTTTTCTCATTTTACGGACTGGACCATTTTTGACCACTTACAAAGGCAAATATTCTTCCTTAACCTACTCAGTATCAATGGAGAAACAGAATAAAGAGAATGTTTGCAGTTTATGGGTACATCTGGTGATGATGCTGCTCATGAGCCAAAACAACATTATTTAATTGAGTGCCATCTACCTCCAGTTAATACACTCCCCACTGTTCCCATGCTAAAGACCTTGAAACTGGGCATATTTGAATTAGGGTTTTAAATTTAGTCCTTCTTGTCTTTCCAGCCATTTGAAAAGAAAATTGTAATTTATAACCTTAATGGGTTATTCTACGACCAAGCTGCTACAATAAAAGGAAGAAGTCTTCGTATTCATAGGGCCTTCACATAGTTAGAGCATGTAACCTCCATGACCTGCAACATCAAACGAGAAAAGACAAAGCTCAGACTTTTAGCTTTTAGCTTTAAGCACTTTGATTCTACAATTAATTCAATTCTGAGCATCTGGTCTTTTTAACCCCTTACATTCAAAGGTCATTTGATCTTTCAGCAGTCAAGATTTGTCGATATAACAAACATCATTTCATACTTAGTAAAAATGGAGATCAGCTTGTGATACGGAAGATTGGCTATAATGGGTTAATATGCTTTTCCAATCCATCCTGTTATTTACAATGTCATTGAAATGCTAAAAATAATTTTAAAAAATTAATTCTGATCATGTTTATGACACTTCTAGCAAACATGGTATGGTGCATGACAGAGTTTGCACACTCTGATGAGAGTTACCAATTTACAAGTAGTTCAAGCTGTCTTTTGTCTGTCCTTCAAGCGTTTATCATGGAGGTTAGTTCGGTGTGACTGGTTTGGTTTGAGCCACTGCTACTTTCCTAACTCAGTCAGGTCCTGGTGCCGATGAAAGCAGGTCCCTGCTGCCACTGAATTCAATAGTAGAGTCCTGATATCTTTAGCCTGTACAAATAATTGACTGAGAAACAGTTGTGTCTGTATTTTCACACTAATATTCTATGCAGAGATTCATCTGCCTCTCAGAATCCAAATGCGAAATTTAAATCCAAACTTCAACCCATTTCACTGATACTAAGTACAGCGTGTCTTCTTGGATCTCTGCTCAAGATAAGTGACAAAACCCAGGTTTCTTACCCAGCTTTTTCAAATATAAAACTTTCTGAAACAAAGTCTGGAGGTCTTAGAGTCTGAGATTCATTTTAGGCCTATTTTTAATTCTCCAACATTATGAAAGCATTTTTGTGACTCTGCTTCAAACACCGAATGAGTCAACTTGACATAATTCAGAAATGAACTCTTCCATTTAACCTGTAAAGCTGGTAACTATAGAAGAACCACCACTCTTACAAACATTTAGGCTTTGTTTAACTAACTCACTGCAGCCCATTGGACTATTAGGTGCAAAAACTGTAGCATTGGAGTTCAGCACCTCATTTACAAGGCTGGGAGAGAGGTAGGAAAGAAAGAACCAATTTCACCTAATTTGAGACAGCTCACTGAGGTAATAAATAGGGAATTCAGTAACCTTAAATGATTTTATACAATGAATAAAGCAAAGAAGATAACTCCAGAGAGCAACTCATGTTAAATCACTCTTAATTGGCATTGTCACACACCCCCAGCCCAATACTTCAGTGCAGGATTCATAAATAATACCAGAATTGAGTCATCTTTTTCAGCTGCTTCTTGATTACCATTCACACCAGAATTAGCATATCAAGGTAGGAAGAAATACATGAATATTTATTATCTCCATTCCTACATGGAAGCTTAAACGAAGAATTTGCAGGAATCTGAGGGACAGACCTACAAGTATTATTTATATGCTTAAGCAAAACCTTTGAGCTAAAATTTTGATGGTGCAGTGATAACTTTGAAAAAGCGAGAAAGCCAGGTCTATGAGCATATTATTTCTGCGAGGTATCATTGAAATAATGGCAACAATTACCCTGATGGCTGTACTGACAATAAGGGCAATCCATGGAGCCCTTGAAAACAGGCAGCTAGGAAACAAGGGGAAGAGTGCAGCTGAAGCGGCTGAACAATGTCAGCACACATGAGGCAGCCAGGCAAGTATTGCTACGAGGACACATGATCTCCCAGGATTTTCTTCCTTTCACCCTGAAAACTTTCAGCGGCAAAACTCCCAACCACTGCCCAGCACCTCCTCCCCATCACCAAGCCCTCTCTTCCACCTGTCACTGGCCCAGAGGACTTCAGGGAAGGCCCCACCCGTGGCTATCCTGCTATCCATGGGCACTGGCATTCCCACAGAGAGGTTTAAGGTGTAAACCAGTCTGTCTCTATTACTGCTCCCCTGGGTCTCAGACAGCCATGCATAACCATACACACTGTCTCAGCACCATGTGGCCCTCCTCAGCCATTCCAGTATCTTAGAAAAGAATAGGAAAGGCAGTGTACCACTGTGAGACTTCACTGATTTTCCTGAAGAGAGGAATGACTATAACTGAGCAGCTTTTCAGAGGTGTCCACCGTTCTCAGGTGACCATCCTTCTCCATTGATTAGAAAGAAGGTGTTCCCTGCAGGAGGACAAGATTATCCCTCCCTCCCAGGCACAGGTAACAAAAATTTATACACATCTGCGCTCAGGTTAGGTAAATACTGTAATCATACTGGATTCCAGCTCTAAATATTTCACAGGGGTACAATAACGTTTTATTACATCCTTTATAATTGTCCTATCATGGAGAATCCCTGGCTGATTCCTGCATTTTGCCTAGTAACCTCTGAATGGACTAAAAATAATGGTATGTATTCATCACATCAGAGCAGCTGGTCCACCTCAGACCAAGCAGCACCTGTTTTGGTTCTAATAGTGGCAAGTACAGAGAGTATGAGAAAAGGGAGTTTTCCAGGAAGGAGGAAGAAATGGAGAAGAGAGAACATAGAGAGGAAAAACAGAACAATGAGGGAGAGATGAGAAAGAACATCACTGAAAACAACTTTTACTGCAGCTTAAGATTAATGATTGTTCATCCACATGCACTCTACAATCTGAGGTAAGTAGAAAAAAACTGGAGATGCTACTCAATAGCCAGTGTAGCCCTCTGCAGACATAAAAAGTAGTACGCTGATGTTCCCACTCAGACGTATAAAACCAATGTGATGTATGTAGCTTTTAAGTGTTGGTGTGGTATAAAAGTTTTATTGCTGCTTTGGCTTCAAGAAAGCTACAAACCTCAGTTTAGGAATTGCAAGCCCCTGTAAAAATGGTTATGAAAGGCATTTTTCCTAATCACGTTAGCAAACCCTTCTCTCCATTTTCCTTCTCATTAAAAAGCTTAAATATTTTACAGCTATAGTGTGCAGGCTTATGTCCAGATTACCCTTCATTAAATGACTTTTACAGTAGCTGGATACAAGCCTTTTCTATTATTACACACCAGCTAATTATGTCTCCTTTGTTTTCATTTCATCATTTTAAACAAAGCTTTTAGGGACCCAGCCACTCTGTGAGAGGTGTTGCCAAGCTGAACACATTTCCAGCAAATCCCAGCTGGCCTGAATTCATTTCATCTGATGATCTTTGCAACATGAAGTAGCTTTCTGTGGGAATTAAAAAAAAAAAAAAAAAAAAAAAAAAAAGGAAAAAAGGTGGGGGGTGACAGGGAGGAAGGTGAAGAAAAATAACAACAATGTCCAACCTATAGTGCTCTTACGGTGGTTTAGTGCAAAGATGACTTCTCACTGGGGAAAAATCCAGCAGGATGTCAGTGAAGAGTGAAATATGATGTAAAGTGATTCTAAACATCATAGCAAAGCTATGTGAACAACCAGTTCTATCAGGCTTTTTCTGATTTCTGACAACGTTGCTGTTTTCAGATTACCCCAGTAATGTTTCCAAAGTGTATTATTATATTCATGGCAAGAAGAAGGGGAGGAGGCCTGAAAATTACTTCCCTCCTGGCAATGAATTGTCATTTAGGTCCCATGTTGAGCCAGCTCTTTGCATTGCCTGGGAAGCCAAGTGAGCCAACAAAAACATGTGATTTCCCCAGAGCTGGGGGGCCAAGGGAAATGATCAGGCATCCGAATTCTCCCCAGGGTGCAAAGAGCAATAGCAAAAGGCTTTGCTAAAGAGACATATTTTTCAGTATCTGTGCAAATAAAATCTACATTTAAATATTATTTTAATTACTCATTCTCATCCACGATACACTGAATAACCAAAATAATTATATTGGGAATCATATTAAGATTCATTATGTGTATGTGCATGTACAAGGCAGTACATTGTTCCTTATGAACAGTGTGTAAGATGGATGGACCTTGCTCCACAGAGCCTAAAAGCCCACATGTAACATGATGCAGAAGCCAAAGGGGAAAGGAAGCTGTGTAGCACTTCATATGGAGTCTTGGTTCTTCCTCCTTTTCTCCTGGCCATTTTGTAACTCTCCTTTAGCTTTTTTTTTTTTTTTTTTCAATTGTTCTTCAATCCTTTTAAGCCTTCCTTGACCATGTATCTTTGTAGCCTTCCTTGAGCAGATGGTATTCAACTACCCCACTGAGGGAAGTTTTGCATGTTCCTGCTATCCACATTTTTGGGGTTTGCGAGTCCCACCCTTTCCTGTGTATATATTTGCAGTTTTGGCCACATGTAAAGCCTTCTAGGATTTAATGAGTATAAATCCCAAAAGACAGGAAGTTTGAAGATTTTCTACTATTATGAGCCTGGAAGTTTATAAGATTCTTAAGGGATTGTGCTAACCTTTCTAAAAGTTTTTAGAAAAACATGTCACTGCTAAGGAATTCAGTAGAAAATTCAAAAGTCTGAAAACATGACCTTGTCTCTACAGAGCGTCACAGGATGGTTCACCTTCTATTAAAATCTATGAAGTTTTCCTGTCACTTACACTGCCATTACATATTCTTACTATGTATTGATGGGGAAACAGTCCTTCTTTGCCTCCTAACTGCTTTCCCATGTAGACAAGGGAAGAAATGAGCTGGCAAAGACAGCAGATATAACAGCCCTTCTTCAATCTTCATATCTTGCAAAGAGGTTACGCATGGGTGGTTGTCTTCATGCTTTCCCATCCCACTTTCAAGTCACTCCTCAGCTAAATAGGATCCAGACAAACCACTCTTCCCAAAGTAAGCTCCAGCTTCCTAAATAGTCCATCACTGCTCTTTGTCCCAAATACTGTCACAGCAATATGACCAATACACTCATAAAATCATTAGTCAGTAATCATAATGTATGCACTCTGCTCCAGAAACTCTTTTCTCCCCACCCACTTCACCAACTCTTTTTTCTTATACCAAACTTGACAGACTGTTTCAAAAAGACCTCTGAGGTGAGAAGGCACCTTTACCTCTCCCACCAGCAAAGGCGGGAAGCCACCTCCCATCCTATTAATTCACAACGCTCCAACCCATTTGCCTATACAACAGCACAAGCTCCCTCCCCATGTTTCAGATGCATGAAACATGCAATAGGAAAATTAAAACCAGCTTGGCAGAAATGTAGTTCTGCAAACTCCCCAGCCAGGCTGCCTTTCCAAATCATGCTCGTTTTTCAGAGGTATTTGTTCATAGAAAAGAAAAACAAGGAAAACACACCCACTTCTGCCTATGTAGGTGTTGGCTTCATTTTTCTTTAAAAGAAAAAAAGAAATTCCTCTCCCTTTCCAGCGTGAAGGGAGAGGGCTAATAATGTAATAGGACCCCCAAAAGCCTGTGTCCTTATCACTGTCCCATTGCACCGGCTTTGGCATCAGTACAGCAGGGATGTGCTGCAGCTGTTGGAAAGCCTGCCCTGCCCGCCCAGCTTTGCCCCTGCTCCTGCTATCTTGCTACTATATATGCAGTATAAATACCAAAAAGAAAAGCCTGTCAAGCAGACCATTTCCCATTATTTGCAAATTAGCAACCTTTACACTGTTTCTAAAACAAATTGGTTCCATTATCAGAACATTGCAATGCTACATGCATCCACAAGAAATCACCACACAACCATATTTCTTGCTTTAATATACTCGGGGGGTTTTCTGCTAAAAATTTGCCTCCCTTTTTCCTGAGATTCCATTCAAGAGAAAGATAATAAAAACTCAGGTACAAACAGACTCTTTGCAATTATTTTCTTGTGCCCTTCAGTACCAGCAGAACAATTTGTTCTCCCTAATTTCAAAAGAGAGCAACAATTAATTAGGCTAATGAAAATTACAGAAAAAAAAGTAAGTACTTCAAAGGATTTCTGACCTATGAAAAAAACCCAACTTATTTTGGTCCTGATACTAAAAAAAAAACCTTTTTCTTTGCATAAATAATCTTACTTGCTTTATCCTTAAAACGTATTCCCAGGATTGTGGATTTGGCAAATGCAGGCTTCAAACTGCAGTTGTATTGAGGAACTGATTTTGATACGTGCATTTGTTTGTAAAGTCCTTTGTTAAGAGAGGATATTATTACCAAGCTGGAAGCTAAGACATAAACCCAGGGTGCTATCCAATAGCAAACTGGACAAACGTTTGTATTTTTGACAACAGCACATAGATTTTTTGACTGTTGCTTTACTAAGAAGAAGAAGAAAAGTGCATTCACTGGACCAAATACCCCCCTTCGCAGAAAAAGGCCTGCGGGGAAAAGAAAACACATAAAAATGCACTGAAGCAAAGTAATGCTCCTTGAAGCAGGCTGTGCCCCTAAACTGTGCTCCTGAGATTATATCCCGAGGCAGCAGGGGGCATGGTTAAGAGCAATTCTCCCCAGCTCTGGAAGAATGAAGGCAAGTGTCAGCGCTGCCATAAAATCAGTTCATGGATGATTGCTCCCAGGATGACTCGAAGCAGCAGTGACATGAGTCTGGACATTGTGCTGGTGAGGAATCACCCCTAATGGCTCTCCATCTGATCCCTGGCTGCAGGGGTCAGTTCAGCCACTACACCAGCACAGGGCTAAAGTGCGAGGTCACAGATCCGATGTGTCAGCATGCAGCCAGCTCACAGCAGTGACACCTGTTGCACTGTAAAGAGAAGGCTGCCAAATGGGATGGGGGATCTTAGGATACCACACAAATCTGGCAGGCTTCCTTGTACCCTATTAATCTACTGTTCCTGTACCTTTAATGGGGTACTATTGCGTGGAGTTTTCCCGGTTTTGAAGTCTGAATTACAGCTTGATCATCAGTCAGATCCTGTTAACAAGGGACAGATTAACATGTACCATCACAATATAAAGGGACTTTTAACCTTTATATTATGGCAACTACCTTGTCTCTGATACTCTTCTCAGTATGTGCTAACCCTGTCTGGAGAGCGTGGACCAGTCTTAGACACCACTAATGGTATCTCTCTCCTTACTGCCAAGGAGATTGTGTGCTTGCTCACAAAATTTGCACTAGTACAATTTAATTGGTTTTCAGATCGATTCAGCCTTTAGCTAGCACAGCTCCTCTGCACAGGGATACTTTCATCAGCTTATAGTAGCTAGCACAGGATTCAATCCCATGAAGCATTCAAGATATCACTGCTCACCAGTTGCCATCTGTCAGCTGAACCATGACAATAGATTATAAAGCCATTCCTGTCCTGCCCCTAGTGCCAGGAGAAAATAGTCTTAAAAGCTCCACTCTCACTCCTCTGACCAGCTTTTCAAGACTACACAGCACCCTGGGGTATGCCAAGCACAGCTGGGACTTCCAAATCTGCTCTCAGCGTCAGCACAGCAGCTCCCCCTATGCCACTTACGTTCTGCCAACACGCTTAGCACCTTCAGCTCTTTTCCTCTTCACTGTGCTATGCAACAGACCTAGAAATCAAGCCTGTGGCAGATACCAGTGGCTATTAAGAGTGCATGAGAATTCTAATTACAAGCAGTCACATTGTGAATGGGGTTAATTCCCCTACATTCCCTGAAGGGCATCAGGAGGTGAAAGAAAGGAGACATATGCTCTGAAATCCCAAAATGGCAAAACAATTTCCTTTCTGTATTGTGTTCTGCCACTCCTCATGAAACAGATGACAAGAACAGAATGACCACTGGTGCAAGTGCACTTTTGCATTTGGTGGCATAGCAAGGACAGCGAGAGATAGATACTTATGGGACGTGCTGTGGGTGGGTAACAAGCCTTCTAGTCTTCTGGTCCTGCCATCTTTCTGCATTCTACACTCCACAGCTTCCTGCATGTTCCTCTGGCCACTCAGAGTAACCACTGGTGGTAGTTCAACCTCAGGTAGCAGTGGAAGCAACAGGAGTCCAAGGAGGAGTGTCAGGGACAAGGAAGAGCCTGGGACAGACAGTTCTCACCATTTCTTCTTGATACACACAACACAGCGCTCAGCACCTGAAGCCACCTCCGATACCCGGGCCTGCTGCCTGCACAGTAGCAGGAGCCAGAGGGGCTGCTGGAGAAGAGACAGGAGCAGGTAGCAATAGGGCAGTGGCAGCTGTACGCTGCAAGGAGCACAGGTAAGGAACCACATCCCGTGGACTGAAGCAGATCTCACATTTCAGTCACAGAAGCCCATAGCAGTGCAGCCCCCAGCTGCACAGAGTACCTCCTGCAGTATGCCACACAGCTACTGCAAAACTACCTTCTCTCTAAAACTGCACTCCATGACTGCAATGTCTAGATCTTCCTGTATGTGCTCTGACATGGAAAATGACAATGTCAACCTAGAAAACTCATCCTGGTACACAAGGGATTATTCTGAAGAAGGATCTATAGTGGGATCCTAACATGATACCAGTTAAAATCAATACAGACTTTTATTTTTAATTAAACAGCACTAAGTGTGGCTTAAATCCTGTGAGCAGTGAAACATTCACATGGTTTTTACTCATGCGAGTAGTCCCATGAGGCTGGAAGATCACACTTCTCATGCAAATCATCAGCACCTTTTCCATTACTATTATCTGTAATTTTTAAATAGCACTACCTACATGCTAAGAACAGGATTCACCCCACTTAATGCTGAACATCTAAAACCAAGGTGTCTAGTCTGAGCTCATTGCTCCAGGCTAGCCTAGTCAGTAGGAAGAGTTAAGCACTTTCGGTTGGGTGAGTCTTCTCATACAGCAGATGTGGAAGACATGCCCTTTGGTGGTGCTAGTTTCTTTCTGCTGACTTTAACAGAAGCCAAAGGTGACCAGCTCAGAAATAGACAACACTTAAACCACAGACTTAGAGAGGCAGGTAAGATGAAACCTATGCCATATATTTAAACAGCTGGATCTGAATTCTTTGAAAGCTGCCCCTATAATATCAAGCCTGTCTGCTTCAACTCCTTCCAAAAGGACAATCTAATATTAATGATAAATAATTTATCTGGGGAGTTAGGTCAAGGTGCTCTACATTTTCAAGTGGAAGAGGTTTGTGGAGCAGCCACATCTACAATATGTCCCACCTCACTTCTAACCAAATGGCTTCTCTTGGAGACCCTGCAAGCATCTTTGGCAAGCAGGATGGCATACCACACTCCCTTGCTTGTGACAGCAGGGTGCCTTAGGCACATCCAAGACTGTACTTTCAGGCTCAAAACTGCTTAGCAGCCAACCACCCACTGACCCCACTTCTGATACGGCATCCAGACATGACACATGACTGCTGAATGAGAAATTGCTGTAGTGCACCACAACCACTCTCTACAAGGACAGGAAGAAATACAGGTCTTCCTTCAGGAATGCCAGAGACCTTGCAATCAGCATTCACCTTACCAAATCTACATCTGACCATCTACGTCTGGTCTACTAAAACCACCGATCAGAGTGTCTGTGCCTTTCACAGACACACAACAGCACCATAGCAGGAGAGCTTTACCTCAACTAACTAGCTGCAATGAATGAGGCATCTGGTGTAGGCAGGTTGCTCCCTGGGCTTTCTCCCTCCACAGTCACTGAAGAGAGACATTTCTTGGTGCTCATCAAAGGCTACTGACCCCATTACTCCTACATACCTCCATCAGGACAGAATACACCACAATTTGGAGAAGTCTATTGTTCTTCGTTGACTGAAAGCAAAGCTCAGATGGCTGCCTTATGCTAGCTGCCTTTTGGGTGTGGTTTTTTTTTGAACAGCTAAAGCTAGGTAACCTGAATCCCACCTGAAATTTGCAATGCAATTCAGCAAGATTTAGTACCAGAAACAGATACGGTATTTATTAGTCTGTGTTCACCGATATCCACGTTAAAAAGACAAACCAATGTCCTCTCTTAGTTATAGGAAGTGGAGACCTCTAATAAGAACATATAATGTTACACAAATACTTAGGACTACTAATTTTCTACCTATTTTAATTAGTCACTTATCATAAGATGTAACACTCAAAAATTCTCACTTTGTTCCCTAGCATATGCCTGTGTTTGTTTCCATAGGCTTTTTGGAACAAAATACTTTGGGACCACTTTTGTGGAGTTGAGGCTTTTCCAGGCAAAGGATTAGCAGATGGGCAAAAAAAAGAAAAAAAAAGAAAAAAAAAAAAAAGACCAGGTTATTGCTAGGATGCTGGATTAATTTTTTAGAGGAAAATCTACTGTACTTCAGAGAACTAATGCTTTTACTATGTTGGAGGGGAAATTCTGATGCAAGCCTTTTTCAGGTCACAGTTTAAAGATCTGCAACAGAAGGAAGGTGGGACCAGGCAAGACACAAATCAGCCTACCTGAATTTGCATTCTCTTCCTGTTGTGTACCCCCATACTCCTTAAGAGAGAGTATCTGTAGATCTAACCTAGTCTGAAGTGCTAGCAGTCTAACTGCAGAAATTAGTTCCCTGCAGTACAAGAACAATGAATCAACCCACACTGAGCCCAGTGCTGCTGCAGCTAGCCCAACTCAAATTAGCTGTTTCAAAGGCAATGTAGGTCAAATTAGTGGCTTCAGAGGTAACATAAGTATATCACAGGCACTTACTAATGCCATCAAGCAATAAGAACACTGCTGATGTTGCATTAGGATTCTTATTCCTCATGGTTACCTTTGCAGCTGGAGGTCACTAGCCAGACTCTAGCCCCTGATTAATTAATTCCATTAATTCTTTACATTTGTTAGATTACTTTTAGCTTTAATAAGTTTGAGGACTTCCTAAGGACATCAAGCTCCTGCTTTTATTCTATTTTTAATTAGATTAGAGGTAATTTTTGTATGTAGCTCTATGTGGCAATGCTGAATCACAAAGTAATCTTATAGTAAACAGTTAGGCTTTTTACCAATGTTGACTGTTCAAATCAAGTTACAATACCTGCATTTCTAAATTTCATTTTCTCAGGACTCTTCACTTTGACCTGAATATAGATATTGATCACGGATACTTTGATTACTCAATTTCTGATATTTTGGCTGGTTTTGAAATCTATTAATTCCATTTGAAAAATCCACCTTTTAACGCAATGAGTAGTTTCTCCCTTATTATTTTTATATAAAATTTTTGGATAACAGTTCTAATTAGGTGTTTGCACCTCAGCTACAGATTTTACGTGTTCTTGGATCCAGTCCATTTCCAGGGTATTTAATTCCAAGCCAAGTTCTCTCCCCAGAAGCCCGCAACCAATACTGGAGTTTGGCAAATTTTTGCCTGAAAAATACACATCAACAAAAACATTTGAACCCTGCTGGTTATGCTTTTTGAGGCACTAGGTATTTAAATGGCACCTAGACCAGACAACACAATCTGCAGAAAGAAGTGCATTACCCTGCTTTGCTTCCTGAAAGTAACAGCTTCGCAGACAATACCATAAATGTACTCTGAAAGGGAATGTGATCAAATTCCATCCATTCAATTTACAAACATAAAGGTTAATTGAAGCAAATGGAATAGCATAGATGGGGATCGAGGTGCACCCACAATTTAGATTCTGAACCTCCTTAAATCTCTTACCAAGTTTCTCCTGTTCATGGACCTGATCCACAGCTTGTTATAGCCAGTCAAAAGACTTCCACAGAATTCAAGAGTGAAGCTAAATACATAGGTTTCCATCTGCAAGGGATGTAAACACATACTTGACTTTAACGAAGAAAATAGTCCCACTACAGTCAGCAGCATCACTGAGAAACTTCAAGACTGGCTTGTATTTCTATGCCTGACTGAATCAGGTCATCATTCCTAATTATGATCCTGATTATGTTCCTGAACTGAAGTCAGTGGGAATAAGAGCAGGGAAGTATGTCTCTGGAGGGTCACATCAACTAAGAATTAAATCAATACCATGCAGCTCCACTCCGATGAAATCACTGGCGTTAACACCAGCAGAGACTGGAAGTATACAGTGGTAAATCAGATCCAGAGTCTGTTACACGGTTTTGACACATCTTTCAGTTTTATCAGAAATCCAAACACAAAACTTAGCACTCTGAAACATCAGTGGATTTTAGACGCTCCCTGGGGGCTTTGAGTACTGAAATCAATGAATGGATTGCAATGGACTGACCTATAAATGCAATTTTTCAGCTGTGACAAATAAAATATTGATAATGGTCTTCATTTCGCTTAACTCTTTCCCACTCTTTCAAAACATCATGTGTAATAGACCATAGCAGAATGGAAATTACTTATAAAAATGTGAGAGGGGTTGGCAGGGTTTCACAGAAAGCAACAATGATTTTTGTTCCCCCAAGAGACATGCCACATACCATGAAATGCAGCAATATATACTGCAAGGGGCTGCAGCAATGATTGGGTCAGCATAGGGATTACTGGCGGGCTGTATCAGCTCACAATGCTAACATACATCATTAGGCTCTTCATTTGGAGGATTCATTACTACAGTGAGTATATGAGCCTTATCTAGCCACGAGAATTCTCTTACCTGAATACCCCCCAGGGCCACCATAGCTTTACAGAGGGAGGCTTACAAAGCAACGGTGAGATTTACAAAAGGAGCTGGGGGCCTTCCAGGAACCTAAGTGCTAGCCGATTCACCAAGGACTTGCTTAACTCCTAATTAATCTAGTATCCTCAAGCATTCAAAACCTTCTCATAAACAACTCCATGCACTTGCTAAAGCACCTTCCTCAGGCATGAACTTCACAGCTGAACAGGGGCTACTCGAGCTTTTTTGTTTCCACAGCCCCCCTGCTGCTGAACATGACAACATTACAGCACCTTGTTGCAGACATCCTCTTTAGGGACTAGTCCAAGACCACTCAGGAGGCTGAGTGGAAGCCAGGTTTCCTCAGTGCCACCACTCTTACTAGACTCGAGAGGCATCTGTGGGAAGAAGGAAAACTGATGTTTCTCGGTACAGAAATAACCACAATCCCATGAAAAGACACCACACAAGATATTAGGAAGCACACTCTGGATTGCTGAACCCACCCCAAAACACTGTGAGAAACACCTAACCACATCCAGACACCAGAGGCAAAATGCAGAGACAGGTTTGTAACCAGTTTCAGAGGAATCGAATAGCAAGACTAGGGCAATACCACAATGCATGTCCCCGAGAGAAACAGGGTGGAATTCGCAAGGCACATCTTCAAAAGCACAAAATGGGGTCTTTCATTACGAATTACCAGACTGCCTCACAAAATTATCACTCTCCTTCTGTAATCCCCATCTCTTATTCTTCCAAACCAACTGGGCTGCTAAGGCAATCTGGAAATTAGGATAAAATAAATAAAAACCTTATAAAACTCATTCCAATCAATTCCAAATGCATTCCCTGCATCTGTCCTTAAAGCACTATAATGAAGTTTCATTGCTGTCTCTCCACAATATAAAAGGAATTGCCAGACATGGAGGAGCATATGTAAAGCGAACAATTAGTGAAGAGCTGGCATGTTCTGAGCCACCATTCATTTATCAGCGTGGATCTTTTTCTTTTCCCTTTTTCCTTCTTTTTTTGGAATTGGCTTTCAAAACGTTTCCATGGAAAACCGAGAGGAAGGCAGCTAGCAATTGCAACAACAGAGCCTACCCTGCAATGTGCTTTTCGGACCCTCCCTTCTCTCCTCTTTTTTTTTTTTTTCTCCTCCTTTTCTTAAGCTCGTCGGGGCTTAAGTTGAACAGTTTGCACCAGCATATGGCAAAGGTTGAGGTCAGACAGATAAAACGTTTCATTGCGCCGAAGAATGGTTAACAACACGTGAATGTAAATTCTAACACATCGTAAAACTGTTGCCGAGCGGGCTGAGCGGGGCCGCGGCGGCGGCAGGAGCGGTGCCCCGGCCCGCCCCGGCCCTTCCAGCTCACTGCCGGTATTGTGGCGCCCGGGGGGCCGGGGTGCCCTCCCCTGGCAATCTGCGCCCGGCCCCGCCGGCAGATTCCTAATGACTTTCCGATGAAGATTTAAGAGGGTCTGTGTTCGGGGACTGTGAAGGATTTCAGCCCCGCACCCCGCTCCGGCAGCCAGCGCCGGCCACCGCTTTTGTCCCCTTCCCGCCCCGCCGCGCCCTCCGGCCCCGCGCCCTCGCCGCGGACCGACCGAGCGGAAGGGACCCCCCTCCCGCACCCCCGCCCTGCCGGGCCCGCGGCCACGGCAATTCACCGCCGTGCTGGCGGCGGGACCGCCCCGCCGCCGGGCCTGCCCGCGCCGGGCCCCTGGGCCTCGGCCTCACCTCGCCCCCCTCAGACGGCTGCGGCCGCCCCAGGGCCGCTCCCCTCAGGCTCCCCTGGCCTCGCTCCCCCGAGGCCTCCCCTCCGGCCAAGCCCCGAGGCCTTGCCGGGCTCGGACCCGGTGGGCAGCCCGCTCCCCAGCTAGGTTTTCCTCCGCTAAAGTGAAAATTAAGAGAAGGAGCAACTGCCCCACCTCAACGAGGATCCTTCCCCTGTCTCTGGTGTCGGTGCTTTTTTTTTTTTGGCTTGCATTTATGTTCATCTCTCCCCCCCTACCCCCACCCCCCCACCCCCACCCCCCCCCGCCCCGTTCCCACATTTTGTCACCATTATTACAATAAATACAAAGGTTCTGCGCCTAAGAAGAGACTACAAAAACATAAATGAATAAATAAATACTTAAATATCGAGTGACATGTTTGTGTCAGGCATTAGTGCAGGCTCTGGGTTGATGTGTTCGTTTATCGTTTGCTCTAAGTTCTTGCAGCTGAAGAAGATAAACCCCAGCTATGCAAAAGAGAAATGTATAAATCATAACAAAGCACCCAGTTAAAAAGGGTTTGTTGGGGGGTTTTTTGTTGTTTTTTTTTAACTTCTCCAGAGATAAGCCACAGAAGCACAGTGCTCAATTGTATGCCACTGTCTCTGGAGTGAAACTATTAAGGCGGTGGTAGATCATATATATTGGAGCAATATATTGGGGTCTGTAACGCGCCTGCAGGGGGTTTCATGCTTGTTTGCGACTCAGGCACAGACGCGTACTAACACACGCACCGAGGCACCGAACACCTCCGTCCCCCACACCTCTCCAAAAATGCGCCTGGTGTCCTACTTCCATCTTCAGCGGTGCTCTGAGGCAAGAGTGATTAATGCACTTATTTAATCTAGGAAGATGTTAAAAGTGTGAGGGACATTGAGTTCAATTATGAAATATGAAATGCTGAGAGGGTCAAGTCTACTCAAGCCCCACGATGGAAGAAACACTCCCAGGAGACTCAGATTCTTGGTTGGATGACTGATCGTCATGTCCTCAGAAAGAATTAAATTTTATTACTGGCTTTTTGGCAGCATTTAGAGTTTAACGTGGCTAGAATTAAAGAGCGCTTAGTCTGATTTTTCTTTCTTCCCCTTCCCTTTTTGTTCAAAAGCTGCTCCATTTTTCTCACTGACTTGGAGGTGCCTGTTAGAGAAATGCAGGTGGCAAGTTCTCTCTGGAGGGGTTGTACTGCCAGGATATTATTCACAGCTCATAGTTGCATAATCTCTTGTCTCTTCTTAAATCTTCAGTCTTATTCTCCTTCCCTTCTTACTCGCTCAAGAAGTCCTCACTACAGCTGGGGTTGGGTTTTGTTCCCTCTGCGTGCCTCGGTAACACTGGTTGTTTCTATCAAGGGGTTGCAAGGCGGTGATCAGTAGCACCTTCCTTCCCTACAGAGGGGCGACAAACACTGTGGAATGTGTTTACTTTTAACATCTGCCAAGACTTTTAATGTCACTGTGCAAGGAAAGCCCCAAAGACAAATCCAGAAATGAGCATATTAATAATGGCTGGCAACTGGGATCCTGCAGCGAACCAGTGCTTTACCTTTTGGTGCTGTTTGCCCTTCCTTAAAGTCCTTTCTTGCTCTACATTATGAAAAGGCTAAAAGGCTGCTTCTGCTGGCTAAGAAGAAACTAACTTGTGTCATTGAGAAGCCTGAAAATGCTCAGTTTACTGTGCTGAGAACATTAGTGAAATATCAGCAGAAGGATTGGGGCTGTAAGAGAATTCACATGTCCATCGCACATGGAAGCCTTTACTTGGGAAGGAAAGTTATACTCTTAGTTGATTCCCTTTTAGCTTAAATATGCATAATTCTGTTTGCTTTTCAAGATTCTGGAGTCAGTTCTGAAGTATGTAACTGCTGTAGCCAAGGAAGACAAATACAGCAGAAAATAAGAAAAAGCAGAGAAGGAGAAGAGCGAACGCTATCAAGGTTATGACTATCGATTTGATGCTCCCCTGTGTTGGGGGTCCAATTCAGTTGGCCAGATATAGGCACCTTGTGCTGTCTAAGACGCCCTCATGTCTGCTGAGCCCCTGGCTACTCCTTCAGAAGAGAGCAGGTCTTCTGCAGGTCCTATGCCATATCTGCCTGCCCCTGCAGATTTCTTACTTGCCTCTCAGATTGGACAAGACACTTTTCCTTAGCCAGCTGAGTCAGGCTCCTGTGCTTTATGCAATTAAAGCAGACTATGATGAGATTCCAGTGCTAACATCTAAACTGAGGTGTCTAAAAGTAGGTGTCTACTCATTAGAGTTAGTGGAGACTGATCAAATGCTGGTATCTATTTTTGGCTGAGGGGTATTGTTCTCCATTATCTGAGGGATATAACAGGAGACAAAACACTTAAGTGTCTTCTAGAAATCTAAATTTACAGTCTGGATCTTGGACCCCCAGACAGAGAAACTGAAATTAACCTCTGAATTCAATGACTTTGAATGGTCCTTTACGACCTTGGGCACCATGTCATGCTTTCTTCCTCCATAAAACTATCAAGTTCCAGCCTGGAAGCAGTTAGTCCTTCCCCACTCTGATGGGAAGACAATTGCAGAGCCTCACCACTGTAGCCACTAGGGACATTCTTATAACTCCCAAGGTTTAATACAGCCATAGCGAGTCTATACCCATGTTGTTATTATGTCAACATCAGCCTTTGCGTAAAAAGTTCTTTTTCCTTGCTGGTATTTAACCTCCTGATGCACAGAGAGCAGTTATCTCCTCTCTCAGCCTTCAGCTTGTGGAGCTAAACAAGCCAGGATCTTCTATTTTTCTCCCACATGATAATCTTCCCTTTCCCCAATCACCTGTGCAAGAGTGTGTCATTTCCCAACCACAAGTTACACGAGGTGCTCCAGATGAGGTCTCACAGGAGTCTTGTACAACACTGTCAGTGCTTTGCTATATCAGTAAGACTGTTTAAAGTGGAGAAAAAGCTGTGTAAAGCAAGTAGAAAATATGAGGGAAGTTCAATTCAGGGAGGAAATGAATAAGAAATGACACCACATAAAAATATACAACAGCAAGTGATATAGGGAAATATAAATTGTGCATTCATCCTTCACCATAACAAAAATAGGCGCTGCATGTAAGAAGACAACAGTCAAAGACATCTCAGATGACATTAGTTTACTGATTTTTAAGAGATCCAAGACTTGTCTGAATAGTGCCAGCTTCTCCAATTGTAATATGTAGAATTAGGAAAAAGGGAGGTTTGGTTCAGGACACAGGACAGAGATTTACTGATAGGGATAGATATAGGAAGGAATTTTCCTATGTGCAAGTTCTTGTTTGCATAGGAAACTCTCCCAGCACTAGCTGGCACTGACGGTGGTGGTACTAGCCACCGACCAAAAAGGGGGGTGTGGGTATAGCTGGACTGCTGGCTTGGATTGGAAGTTCCTGCCTGTGGTTCTGCTCATCTTGAAAAAAGTATGTGGTGCTTCTGTAAGCCACCCACACTGACCTGAGGAATGACTGCTTTCACTCATTTCTCTGTGTGTCTTGGTCATGGTCAGAGTTTGAACCTCTCTCAAATGCTCCAGGGATTGATTATTGATTATTGTATCACCTAGACTTTAGAGTCTGAACTTCAGGTTCAACCTTGTCCATTGTGTATCAGCAACACCAGTCTATAGCGGGCTTGAATCCCCAAGTTTATATCATGCCAAAAAGGAAAAAGGGATGGAAAGCAAAGATACCAGATACTTGCTGAATAGGAGGGCTACTCTGCTGCCCACAGATGGGAGTAACCCCAGCTTGCATCAGGGTAATGGGCAGAGCCACAGGAAAAAGGGCAAAGCGTTGGGCAACAGTCAGAAATGTGAAGTGCAGGCAAATGCAAGTTCTCTGAGCCTTAACTCATGGAGGTGGCATGTGGGTGTGAAAGTGAACTAGTGGTGCTGCACCCTGCCTTGCGTGGAAATCTTTTATGATCTGAAGGATGGGAGAGGCAGCAAGAAGGTGACTTCAACCTGCATGCATGGCATGCAAAGCTGCTGTTCAAAAAAGCTACGAACTTATATAAACAAAAATTCTACTGCCCATTAAAGGGCAACCAGTTAGAATTTACTTAAAATGGAAGAAAAAGTCCATCCACTGACTATCAGAGTCATACTGTAACATGGCAGTGTTGGTGGGAAAAAGCTGACTTCCCTTATTGACTATTTTTCTGAAGAACACATGAAAATGTATACAGCAGATAGAGAGTACAGAGCAACAGTATCATCACTGTACAAAATGCAGTCACCCCCATTTTCACAAAGCTGGCAGTTATTCACTGAGATCAAAGATTTGCTAGCATATGTTGTGTCCTCATTTTCATTGAAAAACACTCTAAGTCAACCAGATAAGGCAAAATGATCGAGAACATTGCCATTTTCTTCACTGCTTCCTACCAAATTCCTGACATAAAAACTCCAGGTTCCTTTATCCAAACATACGCAAACTTACAAGTGTACCAAGTTCCTTTCTATTATAAACCAGGATTTCCATCTCCATCCAATCTTTTTTCGCCTCTCCTTTGTAAGAATGTGGCTCGGAGCAGAAAATATTTGGTATCATAGTTGCATTCCATGACAGTATGAAAGAGATGCCAAGCTGCCAGAACCTCATACTCCCTGACGTCATGTTTTCTGTTTCTGTTGTTTTCTTTTAAGAAATGACAGAAATGAAATTGAAATAAATTGCAGTGCTTCCACATAACACTCCAGTAAGTAAACTCAATATTATTTAAGATATTTTCAAGCAAGTGTTGTTGGGGTGGAGGTTTTTTTTCAGGAGAAAGAAAAAAAGCCTTTGTACAAATAAAAGGAGACTGGTGTCTTAAAATGCAGATTTGTTTGATTTTGAGATTTAAAAAGGGAATTGTTCCACCGGCTAGAAATGCAGATGGTGAGCAAGTGCCATGTATTCCAACCCTGTTGTTGGTAAGAACTTGTGTTGCCCTATGAGCAACAAGGAACAGTGACACCCATTTACAACAGAGGATACGCCAGCCCTGATTGCTAGCCATGCCATGTCCGTGAGAATTCAGTTCCTCTAAATACATTGTGGTTTTTAAACAAAACCAGCAGATCAGGATGGCCCTGTCACATGGAATACAGTATAACACTTGGAAATCGTACTTGCCATGAAACATATTGACAATGGAATCAAGTACAATGGGATTGCAGAAAGAAATAGACCAAAACCTCAAGTTTCTCACCTAAACTTGGTAAAAGCAATTATGTTTGTGAGGGTCCTCTGATTACCTGATGTTATTATGTTTAAAAAAATATATAAATAAGGCTATATGAAGATTCATGGCTACCAAGGTAAACCTTTAGTTCTTCCAGATTTGATTACCCCTATGTAAATCATTCACCTACTGGGCTTCTGTTCTATTCATATATACAACAGGCTCTTCTGAGTTAATTCCAACCTTCAACATGCACTGCCCAACTACCGTCACCTCCCTCTGTGGAAATGAAACTGTCCTTGAGACGTGCTCATAGCCGTGGATGACAGCATATTGATTTTGCATAACTTAAACGGTTGAGTCTTCTAATGCAACTCATTTCCAGAAATTATGTGAAAATTTGCAGTATGTTTGGCAGGAGTGCTCTCTTTTTCTTTCTTTCTTTTTTTTTTTTAGTTTTCCCATACTCTGAAAATTATGTGATGAGAACATTTCCATTGTCTTCTCCCTCCCCTGGAACATTTCTCCTCTGAAAGTTCAGGGACAGGCAACAGTAAGTAGCAAATTTTACTGTCATGAGCTTGAACATTCACCTGAATTCATATAATTCACCCAGCATTATTTCAACCCAAAGGGAGACAGGATTGGATTGTAGATATTAACATATATCCTTTAGAGGTGAGAAGTAACCTTTCAAGCCAAATTTACTGAAATACTGTAAAGAAAAAAGCAGGCATATACCTTTCCTTGGCAGAAAGAAAGCAATTTCAATTTATGGTCAGAGATTATAGAGTTACATGTATAGTGTATGTTTGTGCCCTACTTACAAATCCCCATTCACTCACTAGCCCATGTTCCACCATTGTATGACCTCACTGGCATCAGTAATTCATAAAGGTCTCAATTTACTTGAGAGGAAGGGATAGTTAAAGCTGTTGTTGGGATAGTTAAAGCTTTTGTAGGGGAATCAGGTAACAGGAAACTAGTTTCTGGCTCTGACACAATTTGAAAAGCCAGTTAATCTCTCACGTCCAATTCCTCATCTCTAAAGCAGGGAAGATGAAGTGCCCCTATCCTAGCTATTGTCTGCTTCTCTAGAAAGATAGTTTCTTGGGGCAGGAAGTGTCCATGTACAGGGTGCCTAATCAGCAGGACATCAATTTTTAGAATCATAGTTACAGAATTAATCAAATACTAGAATATCAAATGTTTAGTCAGCCTCTGAAGGAGCTGTGGAGGTAAAGAAGGTACACTGGCCTCAGTGAAGGTACATGTGTCAACCCAAGATGAAATAACCAAACCCTAACTTTTCATGAAAAGTCTTTCTCAAGGCATCTGAACAGCCTTTTCTTCTCTCTGTCTTTGACAACCACCACATGCAGTAAATGGTTTGTGGCTCCTTCACAGTCAAAGAGGGGAAATGTCTCAACACTTTTCTGTGGCATTTTTTACCCTTCCTTCCGGAGCCGTCCTCCTGCTGCAGAGCAGTTGTTCTTGCACACATGCTGCTCTGAGATTAGCTGACACACTCACAACAGTAAGTGGCATTCCAAATGAATACATGGTACAGACCTGAGTGATGCATACCTTATTTATGCTTATTGTCATTTACACATCTTCTAAGTGCTCATCAGAAGTGGCAGGACTTACATCCCTAGGCTGTTGTCCAGGAAATCAACTGAGCTCTCATGTGAATACAAGCCTCTGTAAAGATCTACACAGCCTATCTCTTATGAGGTTGACTGTCCAGAAGAATAAAATGCAGAACAAAAGAAATAGAATTTTTCCTAGCAAACATGGTTGGAATCAATTTGCAGTCCATAATTATTCACCATTTTTCATTAAATATATGCAAAAATATTAATCCTTTCCCTTTGTTAGATTTGGTTGTACTCTCTGAAAAACAGAAATCAAGAATCCAATTTATATTAATCATGGAAAAAATGTCCATTTGGGGTATAAGGAAACTATGACCTTCTGAGACTTATCTAAACTACCTTTATTGACATGATCTTGGAAGTTGGCTAGAAATTCTGCAGAAGTTTTAATAAAAACAGTGTTCATTATCTGTGTTATAGCAGTTCCTTGAGATCCTGCCAGTCATCAGGGACATGTTATTCTGAGGATTGCAATAACCTAGCAAAGGCACAGCCTGTACCTTGTACATTTAAATCAAAGTAAGACAAAGATGTACCAAAGAAGCAGAAGGAACAAGTGAACAGGAATCGTCGGCAGTGTTATTTGGAAGTTTCATAACACTGATAAAAAAGCAATATGATATCACCAAGTACTGTAATGTAATAAACATGACACATTGCTAGAACTGGCAAGATTAGGAGAGTTTGAGGGGAGAAGCATTAGAAACTGAACAATTCTTTCTACCTCAGCTCACCTGATCCTGCTGTCTGACAGAAGGAAAGACCTGTCTCTACATGGTGATAGTTTCCAACACAAAAGAGCATCATAGGAGCTTCCATGCTTCTCTATGAAATTATAAACCCCTCTTCCAAGCATCCCCCTAACATAGGCATGGTCCTGCACTGGTTTGACATATGCCGTAGTTCTGCTCTGCTGCACCTCTTTGCTCTGAGGTAGGATGCAGGGAAATAGGCTGAAAAGTCCATCTCCTGTCCCCAAAGCTGAATTTGTGACAGCATGCAAGCAAGTGCCACTTCAGCTCTAAGAAAGGCACCAGGGGATAAAATGGATGGCGGCAACAGCAGAGCACAGACTATGTAGTAGGGAGCCTGGCTGACGTTAGGACTGCACATTGCAAAGCAGCAGCATGGAATGCTGTCAGAGTTGTCTGGTACCACACAGAACAGCAGTATTACCTTGGTACCTGCAGGCCAGCCCTCGAAAGCTGAGACCTGCTAATACAAGAACAGTCAGCGGTTACACCTGGTAGCACAGACTAGGGAAGAGCACCGTCAGCAAGTTTCAAGGTTTCAAGAGCAGGCTAGCTCAAGATTTAAAACATTTCTAGCTTTCAGATGGCATGGAAGTACCTTGAGAACAGCTTTTTTTGCCGTATTCAGCAATCTGTTTCCCATTCTGGCCACAGTCCAGGAACACGCAAGAAAAAAATGCAAAGAAAGGAAAGGCAGTAACTAAATATTTCAAAACCTTCACAAAGATTTAGTTTGAGCAAGGCTTTAGAAAAGGGCAAAAGTCCAGTGGAGAAGTGTGGTGGTTTTTTTCTTCCAAAAACAATTTGCCCTTTCCCTATAATTTGAGTTAACAAAGGTGCTACACAGTTTGCGTGAGTTTTGTTCACAGCTTTTCCAGTGGCCATGATCTGTTTCCTAAGTGGATTCTCTAGTGCCTACTGCTTGGCTTTGCTTTCATTGCAAGTTTCCCTTTGGCGGCAGCACTAATCCACTTGCTTTTCCTCTACTTACTGCCTATTTTCACAGAAGTTATAGGACCACAGTGTCCTAGAGCCTCTACTGCTTTGCCAAATTTGCTTAAAATGGACTTTTCAGTAGTTGCTAAAGGGAGTACGACAGTAAAGCAAACACAGACAGTGGGATCACGGGAGTCTAATTTCCTTAGGAAACCCGGCTAAGAATAGCCACCTCCTTTGGAACATAAACTCATTCTGGTCCTGTACGAATATCAGTTAGTTAAGTCCTTGCAACGGTTCACATGGCTAGGTGACATACACAGTCTTCAAAGGTGAAGGAAGAAGCGAAGAGGATTAGTTTCCCAGGAACACAGTACATCTATGACAGGCAAGCACTGAGATTTCTCAGATGGCTTTGGGGATGAAATCCTGGCCCCACTGATAACAAGGCAGATCAGCACTCAGAAAGGTTTGCTGCATAGCCCTATATGCATCCTCCACAGCACAGCCACCCTATCCTTCTGCACAAAGCTCTTGTCATGAAGCCAGTCAGTCATTCTTCCAGGTAGATGGAAATAAAATTTTACAAACGTTGTGCGTATATTCCCAGATGTATGTGACAATATCACAAACCTACCCCTCCCCAAACCTTCCTACCAAAGAGTATGCTCTATCTCACTATGTACCATTTCACTCCCTGTCTCCACTATACATATGGCAGTGTGCCGTTTCTGTTTTAACTCCACATGCCAAGATGTCCATACAGGAATCAGATCAGGCTCAGTATGTACACAAAACACTCCAGCTCTGTAAGCTGCAGTGATCCCGGAGCACAAAGAAATGCAACTGAGCAGCATCGAGATGGGGAGTCTGATGGTTTTGCAATGCACTGGTGGTCCAATTGCAGAAAGGAAATCTTTGTGAGCTGACATCCAGAACTTATTTATTAATATAGGCTGAATGACTAATTCATGGCCAGATATTTTTAGCCTTTTACAGAGCATCTATTTCATTATTTAAGATGTTTAATTATGTACCTGTCTAATTAGTATCTGAAGAAAATAGGTTTCTTCATTATAGTGTCTTTAGTGAAAAGCAATAAATACTCGTATTAACCACAAACTTTCCTCATGCTGACGGTCTTTAAGTTGAAAATATTTAACACCCTTCATGCCATATCAAATGAGGGCGGCCTGATTCTAATCATAGGAGCATCATAGCTGCAAAAAGCAAAATAAAGTAATGCAGCTGACCAGGAAAACCACCAAAATAAATGGAAGTTATTCCATTTTAGCTTAGAAATTGTTCATTTCGGGCCAGAAGACTGATTTCAATGGAGATTACTTGTCTACAGCTGGAACAATTTTTTTCACTGACTGCAGGTGTGTCAGGTAAAATCAGTGTTTTCACACAAAGAATCTCCTCTTGAGGTCTGTGGATCTCTTTTGTGTGTCTTCTCAAACAGTTTTAGTAAAACACCAAGCTTAAAAACAGAACAAATCCTGAACTGGAAAAAAACAGTTTCATCTTCAAAATGCTGTGTCTCAGATAAATGAGGCAAAAAACACGGGGTAGAATAGAGCTACAAACCATATTGGTGGCTTTTTGAAGCTCTTGTTCCTTGGAGAGACCCACAGCACAATGCAGAGAGCCTTTCTCAGGTTGCCCCGTAAGGTACCATCTACTTGGGCCCTCTGGAAAGTAACAAGGTGCAATCTTATGCCAGATATACGTCTCTGCTTGTGACCTCAAAGACATTATTGCCTGCCTTTGAACTAGTGCACCTGAAGGAATCAGGAATACTGAACTACCCAAAAGGAAAGAAGGTGGATTGTAATTTAGGTTGAGAAAAACTGCTATGAATCAAACAGCCCTTTAAACATCTAAGACCTCATGTTCATACTGCAGAAGGAGGACGACTGTGTTTGCCTGTGTACATGCACGCTGCAGTGATGGATCCTTTCCTGAATAGTTAGACCAGATTTTTGACTGACTGGGTGTCAAGCTTTTCATCTCAGTATCTTTCACTCTGCTCAGGTGTAATTATTGATCCTTTTGTGGATGAAAACAAATGATGAGCTCACAGCCACCTCTACTGCACATGATTTGAGGGGCTGCTGTTTATTTCCCACAACACACATATTATTTCTGCCAGGTGCCTGAGCTGAAAGGATTTTATTCCATAACATCTTTTATCAGCCATTCACCAAGCCATCATGTGTCCAGGTGTGTGTATAGTTCTACAAAAGGAACAGTCATCTCTGATGATGCTTTTCATTTTGTGATGCCTGTAAATGGTGGGACTACAACTGCCTGCCCTCAGTGCCAAGGCCTGGGAACTCACTGCAGTAAGCATTTCTTGCAGCACCAGAACCAGAACAGAATTGGCTTCAGCAAAGAATGGCAGTGGCTCAGCATCTTGGCAAATGAGTTTTTGCAGTCATTTTGCTTCAAAATAATGTTTTAGCAGGTTGGGCCAGTCGATGTGACAGCTCAGCCCTGTATAAAAGGTCCCTATTCACTCACCTGGCTTGTCACTTAAAGGGTCCTTGCAGAAGCTGAACTAACTCATGAAAATGGCAGAAAACAAATCCAAAAGAAATGTAGAAATTTTGATAATTTCAGTGATTTAAACTGGCTATGGGAAGGGTCTGACAAACAGGAGCAGGCACAAAGGAACCAGGCAAGAGAGCAGAGGAGCAAAAGAAACCTCAGCATTTGGCAACAGCGAGTTGTTGTGTGAACACATTGCATGGCACCACAACCTCAGCTGCTTTGTAAACCACCTGGAGAAAACCCATAGCATGGGCAGGATTTTCTGAGGCAACTGGATCACTAAAAGGGAAGGGTGGAAGGGCAGAAAGGTGAGGGGAAGGACAAAGTCATCTGTACAGGGAAGGAGAATGCAGCGCAGGGAAGGGCGCCAATTTTTTGTTAATAGAATGGCTGTAATCCCAAACCTGTCTTCCCTTAGGCATACCACTGGAATTACTGTGCTTTCACTCATACTTTAGAGGGCAGAAGTATTTCTGCTGATGCAGACTGGTTAAAATCGGTTGAAATTGCTGTTTCAGTAGAAAAGGCACATGTGGTCTTTATCCGAGCTTGTGACCTCAGTTTGAGTTCTGCCAGAAAAAGATGCTTTGGTCTGTGTCAAGTCACTCCCTGGCATGTTTGCTGCTTTGCGGGACAGTAATGTCTGCTTTGTGGGACACCAGCCTTGCTTTCCAGGAATTGTGAGACCACAGGGACAACTTCCCACAGTTCCTTCTCTTCCACCCCACAATCACTATACCTCTGCAGGTACATCCCAGAACCTGTTTGTCCAGCTGCCAGGATTCAACACCTCTGCCAGCTCTGTCTTAGCAAAGGCTTGGATGCCATATGTGTCAGTGGACCATCCCTGGTGACAGAGACAGTTCTCCTGCCTTTGGGCAGCTTCAGCATCTCCTGCTGCAGCTAGTTGCGATGCAGTGAAAAGCAGACCACAGAGCAGGGTCGCCTGAAAGCCATCGGTGCTGAGTGCATTCCCCAAGCAGCAGCGCAGGTATAGCCACACATCTGGGCAGAGGAACCTGTGTGCTCAAATGCTGAAACATGATTTATTTTGTGATAAGCACCAGCTGCAGACTGCAATGTGCAAATAATCTATTTGGGGCTGGGACGAGAAAAAACAAAGCATCCAGCATTTACTTGTTTACTTTTTGGGTTGTTCCACAGCTCATGGAATACAAATGACCAGTTACTGGGTTGCTGGCCAAGATTATTTTAAATTTTTCATAGGCTATGGATGAATGCTGAAGCATCAGTCTTAGTGTAAGGCACTTCTTGATTGTTATTCATGGAGATTTGCAACTAGAAATTTATTTTTTGTCTGCCCTACCTGAAAGCTTGTTCTTTGTAGTAACATAAAGTTGCTCGTTCCATCTTTTTTGGGTTTAGTTGATGACAGAAAGTACATGATTTCATCATAAAACAGGTATATTCATCTTCCTTACCTCATCATTATACATACAGCCACTTTCTTAAAAAAAGGCGAGAGGGAGAAGGGCTCCAAGGGAACAGACAGGATTTATTTTTTTCTTAGGATTTTTTTATTCCATCTGAACTGCAAAGAGCTGCCAGGCCTCAGTTTGGTTTCTGTTCCCTCTCTCTGTAGCCTCAGCAAACTCCTTGCTGGTTTGTGCTTTTGAAATTCCTTCACCCAAGCATCTGCCTCTTTCCAGGATGACTGTGGTGTCTCTCAGTAAGACACTGTGCCCCTAACTAATCCCATGCCACCTTTTGGTGGTCCCCATTCTGGACCAATGTTCTTCAGTTCTATGCTGCACCAAGGAGAATATAAACCTTCAGAAGATAACGATGAATACCCCTTCAATTGTGCCGAGTGGCATGCAGACAGTGCCGAACTCACCGCAGGCCTTCTGTGTTCTCATGGCTGCCACCACTTTTTTCTTCTGCCTGGCCTTTCTCATCTTCTCCTATCTGCCATGCCATGTCCCCAGAGGCATCTTCAGTCTCACAGCGCCTCAAAGCTTTCATGGTTCCATTCCTCCCATCCTCCTCCTTGCCCTCCCAGCCAAACACAGCCCAGTCTCCTGTGCCTCCACAAGGACAGAAGTGTTAGTTTTCTGGGATCCATGCACATGTGCTCAAAATGTCAGCAAAGCTGAGAGAAAAGGCATCTCTAAAACAACATTGGAGATTTAAAAGTAGGTCAGGCAGCGTCTGGTCACTGGGATTACTGGACAGCAGTGTTCAGGCCCGCGCCCAGAGCTGTCACAGCCAGCAGGCAGTGGGGGTTGTTGTTGGAAGTGTGTTTGGACCAGTAGAGGGAATGTAGCATCCATGTGGGTGTCGAGCCATTTAATCAGCTAGTTTAAATTGGCTGACCTGAACTCCAGGTTATACCAGGGCCCATGCGAGTAACACTGCAGAGCGCAGACCAGTGCAAGGTGTGTTTCCCCAAAGGGCATGATCCTGACCCTGTGGAAATCAGATGGAGAGTTGTCGTCAACTCCAGCTGGAGCAGAGCTGTACCCTTTGTCACTACAATTATTTCAGGTCTGCTTCATACCGATTTTAACCATAAAAAATCCCCCTAGGAATGCTCCTTGTTTACAAAATCGCCTCCTGCTCTGGCTGAAACATTTGTGTCTCAGTTGTTAGCCACAATAATGAGTTGACAATTTCCTCCAATTGGCACATTTCATTCAAGACATATTATTGTAACCACAGCTGCCTAAGATGTGCAAAAGCAGGTTCAGCAAAAGTGCTGTTTACTGATGCATGAACAGAAAAGCCTGAAGTCCACTGTTGTTTTCTTGCCTTTTGACTGGGACTGATGTTTCCTAGGCAGGTGGGGAAAGAAAATCTTTAAATATACAGGAGGAAGCAATCTTATGGGGTCTCTGGTGTGAGTTTCTGCTTGTGTTTCCAGCGCAGCTTCAGAAGCAGTTTCAGCAGCTGTCACAGCCCTGTGTGAGATGGCTCATGACCCTTATGGACTGTTCCTAGCTTGGAGGAATGCTGGATCCCCAGCAGAACAGGAGAGCCAGCTTCACTGTGAAAGTAAAAGAACAAGATCACTTGACTCCATTTCATCTTCCCAAAGGGTTGGGGAAGGTGAAAGGGGAGAACTCCAGCTGCAGTGATTTAAATCTGTTTTAATAATGTCTCACAGCCTTGCGGTGTACATGAAAGACAATGGGTGGGTACAATTAATAATGATTGGTTCCTCATTACAGTGATAACTAACTTTAAATAGCTCTGTAATACAACATTTAGGGGCTTCCTTTCCCTCTTTTTTTTTTTTTTTTTCTTTTTCTTAGTGGCAGATGGTGTAAAATCCCTGGGCTCTTTGGACCTTGACCTCCTGCAGATGTTGAGATGGGACAAAATGGTCCTCAGGATGGTAGAGAAGGGAAGAAAATGAAAACCCTTCTAATGTACCGTATCAGGGCTAGCAGTGGGGTGGACCACTAACTGCCTTTTTATTACTGTCACTTACCAGCCCTGATTCTTCTGTACTTAAAGAGTTATGTCAGCAATTGTGAGGCAGCTGAAAGGGAGAGAGGATGCATGTGGTGGTGAAGTATTATTGGAAATCAGACCAATAGAAAATGAATGAAAGATTATGAGACAGACAAACTACCATAGTTAGCAATGCTGCAACAAACTAGACATTGATATATTGTCCTCTTGGAGATATTCTGACAGCCTATTATAGTTCCCTTAATGAGGTTGTCATGCATTTCTCTTTTTGTAACTATAAAAATCTTGTCTACATCTGCTGAGGTTTGTTTCAGAGAGGTGGAGGAGGGGACCCTTGATATTTTGCAGTCTGCCCTTGTTTAGTAGCCAGGGTCATACCTGACCTAGTAGCAGAGAAGGATATTTGAAATTGTTCAGGCTGCAAAGTTCAGTGGATTTTCAAAAGAAAACAACCTCCATGGTGAAAGAAACATTTCCATGGTTGTATCCTCACAGTGAGCTGAAGGCATGATGGATGTTAATATGATTAATGGGAACTTCCTACAACCATTCCCAGATCTACGCAGATGGTGAGATAATGTGGTATGTGGGTCTCATTAAATATAAAAATCCTGCACATCACCTCTGAATTACAATGTTAGCAAGCTGCACTGATAAGTATACTAGCAAGGGTAATCTAACTCTTTCCAAAATAAGGAATCAAAAGACTTAGTTAATGACTTTCTTCAAAATAATCAATGATTCCCATGAGTAATATGCATGAAGATAGGTAGGTAGGTAGGCAGATATGGCAGATGTGTGAGCACCATGTGAGTATTAGGAAGAAAAAATTCCACTGTTTGAGCAGGTCTCTTCCACAGGGAAGGTAAACATGGTTTGGAACGTGAACGTTACTCCTCTAAGACACTGACTGTTTTGCCTTTGGCTCTTTGGGTCTAACTTTGGATCTAAATTCTGACTGTCCCAGAAGAGTGCAGTGTAGTTCATGAGAGGGGTCCAGAGTTTTAACTCAGACCTCTTGTATGCATTTTGCTAATCCAGTTCTCTGGATTAGTCTCGAGGTCAGTCTTGAGGAATGAACAGGAGAAGGGTATCCATAGCTGATACATGCAACCTGGGAATCTCCAAGGGCTGGGGAACTTGTCTGCATCTGAGTAAGACTGGTTTAGTGCCACCAGCTTCCAGCTGCAGGGCACAAAGCAGCCATTCTTTCTTGCATGCTCTGAGCCTTGGTATTTAACATTTAAGGACTTTCAGATTCATTTTGAATGAAACCTCTTTGTCCATAAACATTTTCTACAAAAACATGACATACGACGAAATTTAATACATCAAATCAGATGCACCAAGTTAATTTCCTGCAATTAGAAATGATACAGTTGGATAATTGCTCCGCAGGGCAAACCGATTTATGCTAAAGCCTCTTGGAAAATGTTCTGATATATCCAGTTTGTACATCTGTATTGTAGTTTAATAAACAGAAAGCACATGGATATGTGCTGTAATGGGAAACCAGAAAGCCAGCATGTAAAATCATTTGGGATTTGATGTCTAAGTCATCATTAAACTAGGATTTGCAACGAATATGTCAGATGTCTTAACACTGCTCCACAAGCGGTATGGAAAACAAGCTCCCCCTGCTCTAATGAGGCAGAGCAAAATGGGTGAATACATTTTGATACACAATGCATCAGTGTCTGGTTTGTTTTAGTGAAACAGTAACCTCTCTCCCTTTTTCTGGGTAAATGCAGTACAATAGACTAACGCCACATGAATCTATTATGTTTTATAGGGCTTTTAGTGGGAGTATGACTGTTTAACCAGGCAGTGACACGAGAAAAATTACTATCCAACACTCCAGCTGAAAGTAGAGATTTTATTGATTCACCGCACTGGCCTGCCATTTTAGCTTTGATTGAGAGCCTTTCATGAATCCAAAAAGGTAACACTCCTTCATTGAAAACAACAGCAGGCGGTCCAGCCTGGACTTAAACCATCTGCCAGCTTAAAAGAAAGATGAAGGTGTTTCCCAAAGCATCTACTAGCCTAGATCTATCCCGTAGATCTATCACTCTGACTATTACATATCCAGGCTGGCATACGAGAAAGTCTTGTGAATTCTTTGACAGGCGGTTTCATGTAGATCTAATTATCAAAAGTGATATAATCTGGATACTAATTACACCCAGCAGCACAGTAGCTGCAACTTCCCTCATTCACTCTGGCTTCTAAAAGAAGTTATATCTTCACATCCCAGAAATTAAGGGATACCCTTTTCTTTCCTTTCTTCTCTTTCAAAATCTCTTATGAAGAAATTTGTCTTTGTTTATTGTAGATCAGTTGTGATGCAGACACTTGTTTCAAGTAGATGCTTTCCTAAAAGCAGAATGCTCTATCTTAAACAAAAGAGATTTGCATTCCCAAGCAACTCTGAGTTCAGAGTAGCATGTGAGCAGTGTGCATGTTTATACTTCAGTAGATATTCATGTAGTCCTGGTTCCATGTGCTGCCATTCCAGGCAAACCCAAACCCACGCTGCAGACACAATTTGATACCTCTAGTTTTCCCTTCTCACACCTAACTCTTCTTTAGTTTTTAAAGACTGTGACTAAAAGCAGTGTAAAATACAGTTTTAAAAAATCCTAGAAAATAGGCATTAAATGTAAAATCACACTGTACAGTAACATACAGTATTTTGCAGTCACAAGGTCATCTGACATAAGCCTGAAGTATGTTCAACATAAAAGCTATGAAAAGTAAGTGTATCCAACTGCACTTCCTCCTCAGAAATTTCTCTCTTAAAGGGTACATTCCTGTTCACGTCTATGCAAGATACTGAGGAATTTCAGATCCTGAATGAGAATTATTTGACTATTATATATTACCAGAAAAACATACCTAGTTCATTCTCCATTTTCAGAAGAACAGGAATTTAAAATACCAGAGGCCATAGAGAAAGCCTGGAAAATACGGATACAGGGAAAGAAAGCATGGAGACACCCTGTGTGATTCCCTGGGAAACCAGGACCTGGCACAGAATCGGAGTTAGTGTGCCCCATCACTTCCAGCCTGACTCATGCAAAGGTCCTGGGGTATCTCCTGCATCCTTCCCCAAGGTGCAGGATTTCTGGGCAGCTTGTTAACTCAGGTGGGCTTCAGCATCCCAGTAAACTGGTGCACTGGGAGACATACGATATATACCTCCTGGCACTTTGACCCCAAGTATTGGATGTAGCACCAACTTTACTTAAGGCCAAAATGAAGCTTTGATAACACCTTTGCCTAGCCCTGAGCCAAGAGTAATAAACTCTGGAACTCATCAGAGTTTATTCAGTCAAGGCAGCATGCTAACATGGTCACAAGGCTTGCTTTCAGCTCTCAGAGGCAGAAGGAGACCGTGTCCACTCAAAATGCAGGCAGAGCAAGCTCACCTCATTGCAAAGCCCTGCCAAGCATGAGCTCACATCTGCAGAGTGCAAACAAACCCAGGGGCTTTGCAGGAGCCCACCCTGGTTCCAGCAGACTGTACAGGAAAATAAACCAGGGCCGAGGTGAGGGCTTGAGCCCTGATCCACAATTGTCCATACTGGTTAATTCTTAGCACACACCCTGGTAAGGTTTTGGCCCATAACAAATTACTGTCTCCCACACAATGCCTAGGCACCCTTAAGAGATTAGCACAGACCTTGGATTTTTCTAAATAGGCAGTTTGCATGAGGCTGCTTTGTTTTGGAGAGAAGAGGTCCATGGACACAAGCCAGGCTGTGCCACTTCGCCTCAAATCCAGCACTCAATCCCTGTGGTCTGTCTTATTTAATAGTAGAGCTGGGCTGACCCATTTTTTATGGGACTTAGCTCCATGCAGAGCCAAACACACACTGCTGGCATTCCTAGGGCATGGTCACACAGTGCCCACGGGCCTGAGCTGCCTGCAGGGTACAGACATACCCTAGCTGTGCAAAAATGGCTAAAATGCTTCCCTAGGCCTGCTGGGCCAGAAAACAACGTAGCCCTGCTCTCCCAGTGCTGTGTCTGAAAGAATAAGCCCAACCAAGCCAAACTGGTTATGCTCAAAGTCAGCCATGGTGGGTCTGCACCCACATGCGATCAGTCCGGAGCTTGGAGGTGTGGATAGCTGCGGACTAAGTGTACAACTATGCAGCAATTAGCCTCAAGAACTTACAGCAAATGCAAGACAATTTAGACTGACAGGAAAATTTTCAAGACACGGTAGTTGCACAAAATCTGAGGGCTCGAGAAAGATCTCAGGAATCAAAAATAGCAGAAAATAACACAACACATTGGCCCTTTTTTCCTCTCTGCCAAGTTTCAGACCAGGGTAATTACAGCAGGGCTATTTCTGACACACTGGAAAAGAAAATTCAGGCTTGAAATAAGATCAACTCTTTCGGTTCAGTCCTGCAAATCTGCACTCAGACAAAAATTAAGTAATATTTTGAGAAAGCTGGATAGTAAACCCAGGGACAATTGTGCCTGGCTGGAGGCACCAGTGGAGGCAGCCTCTCCAGGCCATTTGTTCGCACTGGCTTGACATTTCAGGGCTCTGGGAATAGCCCACTGTGGATGTGTTACCAGACTGCCAGGGATGCGTGTCATTCCCTTGCATTCCACTTGCTGAAAATCACAAGCTACTGTCAGCTACACAGGGTATGTAATCTGAGAAAATGCCACAAATAGCAAACTGTCAGCTCAGGAAAGATTAAGCCAAATTCTCTTCTGTGCCTTGCTGCAAAAATGGAAGCAGTGACATGATTAGTACAGCACAGGGGATCTCAGCTTCACAGACAGGACAGAGAAGGCTTCCCAGTAAATGTTCCTAACTGTGTGGGCTCCTCTGAGTGTACAGGTGCTGGTAAATGAGAATCATCTGGGTGGATAAACGCTCGGTGGTATGAGTAATATGCTGCGACTGTGCACAACAGCACAAGTCCAACTAACCACAGAAACTTCCTGGGTAAATTAAACACATCCTGTGGCTTCTTACACACTAAGTCATTTGAATATGCATGGCAGTTTTGATGTTGTTTTTAAGGGCTTACCTGCTTCAAATCCACCTAACCTGTCCTAAGGTGTCTACATACTTTTCTTTTAATCTCACCCTCAGTTCCCAGTTGCCTTATGTGCCTTCGAAAGCTCTCCAGCAGTTGCCATGACTTTCTCCATGCCAAGGCTTTGCCTGAATTCATTCCCCTTGCTTTCACTGCTAGCCACACAGGTCCACTGTCAGGAGCAGGAGTGGGAACTCTGGTCTTGCATGCCATGTGCTGCATGCACTGCCCTGCCCAACTCTGCACGGAGGTAAACCTGGTGCCCATAGTGTCAGCTGCACATTTGCATGGTGCATTCATCCTCCTTGCTGGAGCACCACAAGAAACACCACTGGGGAGAAATTTAAAAGAAAAGGAGGCCCTTTTTTTTTTTCCTGGGTAATGCACCCTCATATGCATGTGAAGGACATGCTGTGTTGTATTTCAGTTGTGGTGTGTTATGGAGCGGAAACTTCTTTGAGATGGAAGTCTCATGTCCCTTTTCTCTTCCCCAGCTTCTTATGGAGGCATAATCACTCTCTTTCTTAAACCATACAGCCTGTCTCCAAGCTGTTTCAAACATCACAGAGGAACAGCAGCCTCAAAGATCCTGGAAATTTCATGAAAATAGGTGGCCTAGTAGAGGCAGTAATGACACCACGGAAGGAAATTCTGCTGAGTGAGGTCAGCTTGTATTAGACTCCAGAGAACCTAAAAGGAATGTGGCTTTATGAACCTCCAAATCACAAATTCACATTGGGTCTTGCACTACAACAGATGCTTAAAAAACCCTGTCGCAGTCAGAGCTGCTTTCTCATGTGGATCCTCTGGTGTTAGCACCACAGTTTCCATTAAAAAGTCAATCAACCATGAAACAATAACAGGACTGTGTTACATCCTGTGCTCAAGCAACTCTCATTTCTTTTGTAACATAGATAAAGCAGACAGGGAAATAACACAGTTTGCCAATTGTACCAGAGAGACAGAAAAACAGAACATTTTTTGCCTGATGAGATAATTCGATTATTTCATTTTTTTGGTGAAGTGGGTTCTTTAAACAGTGATATTGAATGGTGAGCGCTGGTAACTGCTGGAGCAGTTGCTGCAGCATGACAGATATTCCAGGTGACATTCCCCACTGAAGGCTGGCAGGCAGTGTGAAACACATTTCAGTCTTAGGCAGTTATACTCTGTTTGTGCACATACACTGTCACAACCTTGTACAGGCGCCGTACAGGACCACCAGCAGACCTCTGCAGGCTTAGTCCTGCAAAGCACAGTGAAGTTCCCAGGTCTGAGCTCTCCTATTATCTGATAAGGGAAGCTGCACTAAATTGCATATAACAATAATAAGAAATACACAGCTTCTTGCAAGTAAGGACAATAGATACCTCTGACTGTCATTGCAATCAAGCTAATGAAGCATTAAAGAAAGCACACATTTGACCCAGTATCACAGACCATCCAAAAGAAATGCACTTTATCAGGGTCCATTGTAGCAGGTTTTGTTGTGTTGGCGTCTGGATTCATCATTCAGTCATTCTGCAACAGTGAATGCTTACAATGCCACAACTCAGCGATGGACTTAGGGGGCGGCTGCTGTCGCCAGCTGGATGAGAGATTCACAGCTAGCCAGACTATGCTAAAGTATGCTGAGAGCAGCTCAGCACCACCCTTCTTCCTGTCATCCCTTAACCTCCTGGTTTGTTTCTTGTTCTTATGTCTTACATTTCAGACCATGCCCTTCAGGCACAAGAACTGCCATTTCCTCTGTATTTCTCCTGTGCCTGTGGCAATGCAGGGCCCACCCCAGTGGAGCACCGATGTGCTCTCACGGTGTAAGCGCTGGTGTGAGACAACAAAAATAGCCTGTTATTTCACCGTTTTCAAACACCCAGCTCATAAGTATTCCTGTGTACCACAGCAATACCTAAATGGGATCCTGTTATTGCAGCTAAATTTGTTCAAATTCATTTCACTTATAAAAGGTACTAAAACTGCCTTCTTTCAGCAATAGCCTCACTTTCACTAATCACCATCTCATTCAAACTGTATTTTATACGCTTGATTATTCAGTTTTGCCTTGACAATAACTAATGTGCTGTTGTAGGGAAGAAGTAAAATGCTTCAGTGCAACCTCTCCATTCCTAATGGATTGTCTGTTTGTTTACATTATACTGTAATAGCTATTGATCTCCACACGATTATGGAATCCAGAGAGCATTAGAAAATTCATTAATGATGACTATAGAAGCTTTAACCCTGTTTAAAATGTTCTTCACTTTCAGGCTATTCTACATGAATGACAACATCTATTATGGACAAAGGCACTGTAACCACCCCTAATTTGCAAAGCATATTATCTGTGATCAATACTGAATGATAGAGCACAGCTGACTGAAAGGACCAATTTTGGAATTCAAGCGACATATGGTTTAAATCCCACAGTAACCACCCCGTGCTAACTAAACAAAGAGGACATACAATATCCAGGATTTCTAACGCAGTGCTCCACAATTAACACAGCTCTTCCCTTGGGAGTGATGCCACTATTTACATTTTTGGTTTTCAAGGACAGAGAAAGAGTTTGCTGTTTCCTTCATCAGATGTGACAAGTTGTAATGCATAATGAACAAAATGCCATAATTGCTCAATAAAGGAACTTTATTAAGCATATGGAGTAACTTTATAAAAAAGGAAAAAAACACTTCAATGAATATTTTGTTCTATCAAGAAACTCTTTTCAGGGTTTGGTTGGGGGTTTTTCAGAAAAATAAACAATATCAACAAAATTACCCTGAATACAATTGTTTCACAAGACTCCTTCCAATAACACTAGTCTTACATGTCTTAATAATACTTTCCAGGAAGTCTGTTTGTTCTAGCTCTAGCCTACTTTGAAAGATAGATAATGAGGGAGACTAAAAGTGCCTAGCTTACTGCTTCATTTAGATTCCATGACTGTTGTCCCAGCTCTTTTCAAGTTATGTATTAATGGCAAAGGGTTATGAAGGGATTTTATTAAACATTAAGTACCTTGGCAATGCAACTAAAGGCATAAACCACAGCAACCTACATGACAATTACATATTGCGGCTCTAAAAAAAGGAAGCATTTAATAATTATGGCTTTATATAATTCTGATACCTATAAAAATTCTGGACCAAACTCAGCCCAAGTGTAACTCACCGACTCATTGGGCACGTAACAAGGATGAATTTAGTGTTTTGCATTCATGGGAATAGCTTTGCCTGTAAGAAACCAATACACTTTTCAGCAAGCCGCATGATAAGGGACTGACCCAAGCTACATAATTCACATTTTCATTCCCATGCAAACTTCCACAGAAGGAGCTGGATGCATGGCTTTGCTTTGGGTGCAAGTTTGCGTGCAGTACGCCACCACACATCCCAGTAAACCCTCTGCATATAAAGCTCTGAGTTTATATAGCTTGTCTCCCAAACTGTAAGGACAGCCATTCAATAAATTTACACAGCAATGAGCACAATTATAGTCTCTAACTGTGAGTTTAGCTTTCCCTGTCATGAGTTATCTATGACATCGGTATGAGCTAAGTGCATGTGCCATGGCTATATGTTGTGGTTCCTCTTATCATCTGGTGTTACCTCTCATCACAATCTGGTCAGTGGAGTTTGGAGAGCTGTTCTGCCTACAGCTGGCAATAACAGGAGCTCAGACACTCAGCACAAACCTGACACTAAAGGTGGGTCAGCTGAATCCCACCCAGCTGAGAGGTGTAGGTGTTAAGTACATTATATATAGTATCCGTGGTAGCTCTTTCTATATCAAGACCCATCCAGAAGACTGCTGGTCAGTGAAGAGGTAGGTGCAGGAGGCAGGGGAAGGATATCATTACACAGAAATCAGGACACAGAAAGAGCTGTCCCACACCTGGTCTCCAGCCCCCATCAGCAGACAGCACATGGCCATGCTGTGCAGCAAGACCCAGAAGCCGTGACAAACTATCAGTTCCCACCACTTAGACATAGCCGTTGTATGTCAAGAGATGTGTGTTTAAGCCCCTCACCTACCAAATTATACGGTGCACGCAAAAGGTGTCACTCACGCCAGGTGGCACTACATGGCCTCAGTTTGCTCACATGCAACTGGAGATATAAGGTAAGAAGCATTGGGAGTTCTGTGGGGTGAAGCCACAGGTACGCCACAGAGAGCAATGGTGAGAGCTGCACTGATAGATATCCATATCTGCATGTTCCTACAGATATATAGATAAGTATATCAATTGCAATTCACAGCATGCAATTTTCGAATTAAGAACAGATTCACGAATGAAACATATGCATGTGAACTGAGACCACTCTTTCCCACTGGCTTTAGCAAAGACACCATTTTACCCCTTACATACAATCAAAGCAGCTCAAATTCAAAATTATGAACCCAAAGTAAAATCTGTTCAAAAACAGCTTGTGAGCAATCCAAGGGCTGAAATATATTAGCTTATATATAAGCTTGTAGTTCACAGAAATTTATATAAAGTGTCCAGTCTTCTTAAGGATCACAGATTTCTGGAAGAAAGGACAAATTCCACTCAATTAAAGGAGAGCCAAGAAAAATCTAGGGGAAGAAAAAGATATTATAAAAGGAGTGCTCAAAAGTGATCAAAGCTGAACTGATCTGAACTGAAAAAACCTTGCCAAAAAAAAAAAAAGGTCCTACAAAAGATGTCTGGAAGCCCTAGGAATAGGAAGCTGTTTCCTAGAGAAATTCTAGTCCAACCCAAGTGACATTGCTATGTAAAGTGATCTAAGCAACTTCATGAGTCCAAAAGAAGTGCAAAAGTAAAAATAAGTACTTAGTAGTCTTAGTCTTAATGGAACATTGACCACACCAGCAATCATAACCTTCAACTACCTTGATATGCAAGGTAAGCCACTAAGAAGGGGAATTCATACATAGTGCAGATAATGAGGTTAATTTTTCTGTGAGCTATCACGGAAATTATTATAGTACATTATCAGTACTTTGCTAAAATTTTTCTCAGTATGGAAATCAATCTTTCCTTCTTCTTGGCTAGAGCATAAAGGCTGAGATTTATAAAGCCTTTTAAGGTGCCTCTAAAATTAATGGGAATTGGATGTCCTCATTACCTATATGCTTTGAAAAACTCCGCCAAAATGCATAAAATGCATAGACAGTGGCTATCATTAAAACACATCCAATTTTGCCTTTGAAAGCGGATAAGGATATCATCATGTTCAAATGATTCCCTGTAAAGAATTTAGCACCAGGAATATTTAGCAAACACTACAGTGCTCACTGCAAATTACTTTCAAAAGCATGTGCAAAGACTTTAATGGTGCCTACACAAACAACGTGCAGTAAGTAATACACTGGAGCTAACCTCTGGGGACTAGTTACCAGCACTGTAGTCCTGAAGGAAAGGAATTTATTATATATCCTAAGTAGCCACTTCGTTACTCCAATTGGGAAAGGTCTGGTGTGACTAGTCTATATATCCTTAGAGCTAATTGCCTGCTGATATGCATAGACTGCAGTACAAAGGCGTGACAGCAATGGGGCTGCTTGGGCTGGTTCTGTCAAACCATTTGTTGAAATCATGCCAGAGTTTCCAACCTCACGAAAAACCTCAATAAACCATTTCCATTTCACCATTGCCACCCTCTCTGGCAAAAGGCATGTTGGTTTAGGTCAACTCTCTTCCTTAGTCGCAACTTTATCCTTTTTCCCTACATTCTGGTAAAAAGGGGCATCCTTGCCAGCTGCCCCTTTCCCCAGTCTTGGTCATGCCTCCTTTTTCACCCCAGCTGGCTGGTAAATACAAATGAAAGCAAATCCCAGGTCTGTAGTATCAAAATGAGGGTCTTGCAAATCCTGGGCAAAGTTTTTGCTGTGTTGCTACCCTGCTAGCAGTACCCAGATGGGCTAGCTTCTATCTAGCTCTGGCACTGATACCATAAGCATAAGCAGTGCAATCGTATTCCACCGTGGAGTGCGGATGAGAAAACCAAAGGAGAAAAGCTCCAGCCTTGTATAATTTCCGTGATTAAAATCAACAGCAATGTTTGACTAATTGGCCCACAAAGGCCTTTGCATTGGCATAATTTAAATAAGCTTAAAAACAGAACAAGGTTAAAAAACAGCACTATTCAGCCTACCAACCAGGCTACAGAGTCTCTTCCTTCACTGAGTCTGAGTTACACAAGGCTTGCTTGTCTCTGCCAGAACCCCATGTAGCTGTCCCAGCTTTCTGGTGGAGTGTCCCACCGAAAAGTGAGACTGATGAATGTGTTCACTGTCAACATCACCAGTCATTTCACCTCTGAACAGGGACAAAGTATTATTAAGGGACTGCAAGAAGAGTGTCAAAACACAAATTTTCCTGCGCCTGCTCCATGCTAGTGCCTTATCTTCTGACTCCAGCACAGACTTACTTCGAGGCAGAAGAACCAGCAGCTTCTCTGTTATGACCACTAAGAGCGATGTGTGTGACATGACCTCATGAGTCATGGACGAGTGGTTGCATACCCCTGCACTCGCACACAGGGCAGAGGGAACTTGTCCTGCATCTGCTTTCACTTTAGCTTCGAAGTACTCTTCCAGAAAAGTCATGGGAAGGTTGAGATAGATGTGGACCAGGTTGGGTTTTGGGCATCTTATTCAATAACATGGGTGACATCTCTATTGAGAAGGCCATGAGCCATCAGGTAGGCTACAGCCCACCCAAAAGCACCGGATGAAACCTTGATGGTGCCTGCCCAGCTCCAACTGGCTGCATTAATTCAGCATGAGCCAGAAAACAAAGCATCAGACGAACTTTGTTATGTAACTGCCGCTGAACCCGCATTTGGGGCGGCAGGCCAGCGGGTGACAGAAACCACTCTGGCAACTGCTAATTGGCCTTAGTAAGGAGTAAGTCAAACAGATTGGCCTGGGGCAATGTAATTAGCAAAGTCATTGGCAGCTTATGCCAACAGTCTGATTTAGAAAGTAATAAATAGTTAAAACAGCAGTCTCCTGGGGGCAGGAGCACGTACATTGCAGGACAGCTGACGCGGTGAAGCAGCTATTGCCCAAGGTGGAACCACCCTGTGTCGGGGTGAGCTGCCACCAAGGACCTAACGTGTCCCTCTGCCAGAGTACGCATCTGCCCCCCAGGGTCCGGGGTGCTGGTGCTGGGCTCTGATTCGCGTGTCGCACATCTGTGTGTGACAGAATGGTATTCTTGGAATAAAAAATCACTGAACCCATCTCGCCAAGTAAAAAAGTTTTAGATGATACATCACTGAGTGGCGTGAGTCTGTTCCTGCAGCCATCCCACCCAGCTCCCCCACAACAAAGGATTCAACTGTGACTTAAGCCAAGGGGCTCCACAAGAGAAGGGAGCTCCCAGGCTGTGCCCTGGCCAGGCTCGTCACACCGGGCATCCCACGAGATGAAAACTGGTAGGCATGGGCCCATCTGTCAGCTCACAGAGAGGAGGGGCTGTGGGCAGGGGGAAGCAGCAGGGAGGGAAGAAAGAGAAGTGGGGAACGGGCTGTGCTCCCAAACACCTTGCTCAGCACATCAAAGCTTGCTGTTATTTGCTGCCCATAGGTTAACAGTAAATTGCTGTCCCCGGTAGCAAAGATGAAGTGGGGCAGTGTGCGAGGGGTACAGTGTCTCCAGGAGCAGTTCCTGAGAAGAGGCAGCTACCTGGCTTCTGCATTGCTCAGAGCAAAGCTTTGAGATGCAAGCTAGCCCCAAGTACTGAGCCTGGCTCTGACAATAAAGTGACTGTGGCAGTAAAGTGAAACAGCCATTATGTACTTGGCAACTGCTCTAGCCTTGAGATAACCTGCTTTTTAACTGAGCTGAGGAATGTTTTCATTCTTTCTCAAGTTGCATATTATTTATGGGTACAATGTGTAATAATAAAAATTACATATCCTGGCAAAAACAATGAGCAAAAAAGTCAGCTGGAAGAACACTACGCAGTGGGCATATATTTTTCTAGAGAGGTAGTCATCTATTTTAAGTACCATTGTGCCCTGTTTCACTATGGTAAATCCACACAGAAAGCAGCAGCAGAATGCTAGCAATGTTTTTGCACATACAAAGAGACCCTCTCTAAAAGCACAACCTCTAGGCATGTGTTGTGAAGTACCTCACCTCTGAGCTCCATACACTCATCTCTTTACAGACCTCTCACGGTCCGTGCTCCAGTTGTACTACAGCAGAGATGCCGGTGGAGGGGTTGGCCACAAAAACTACACCCCATGCCACCGCTCTGAAGTGTTTGTCCTCAGGACAGCATCTTCCCACTCCCCCATAAAGAGAGCAGCAAAAATTGCTCCCAGTTTCCTTCCACGCTTCTGTGCACTGAGCACAGGCACAGGCACTATTGACAGTTGGGGGGTAGGGGCGGGAGAATGCGCTGCCTTTATCCATTTTTAATTGCTGGAGACTGTAAAGTTGTTCTTTAGGAAATAAATACTTCGCTATTTCCCTCTCCCTTCTCAGCATGCCAGCGCATTTGGTTTATCGATGGGCATTTAATAATAACTTTCAATACCAGAATTTTTTCAATTGCTTCTTCAGATTTTTTCTTCAAACTACTACAGTTGGATTACTCATGGGAAAAGCTGAGCAAATGGATTTTGTGTAGTGTGTGTCTGCACAGAAAGAGAGTGAGAGAGCACAGAATCACTTAAATGATAAATCAAATGGGGGTTTTTTAAGTTTTTTTCTTTGTGCAATAACCTTTTATCTACAACCCTGCTGTCACAAATACGCTGTTTAACGCTTTGTGCCCTGTCATCATCTGTGAACAGAAAAAGCAAGACTGTGCTGCACACATTATCTTAAAACTCTTTTGTAGCCAACAGGTCTTGCATTTTAAATGGGAACTGGGCTACCTCCAGGTTTGTCAGCCTGCTGCCTACTTGTCTTTGGACATACAAACCAACAAGAGGAGAACTGACAGGAAAAAAAAGATGAAGGCTGAAAAAAGAAAGAAATGGAAAGAAAGCTGAACCTATAATGTAAATTTCATGTTTAATTAGGAGGGCTGGAGAACTGTGGCCAGGGAAAACATGTTTCTCTGTAAGTGGGTTTGAATAGCACTGAAGATGAATATAATAAGGCTGACAAATACACCTTGGAGGGTGACTGCAAGAATAAAATCGATTTATTTAATAATTTAGAAATTGCTTCCAGCCATATCTCCCATTAAAATCTCCAGGCCATTGTATTCTGTATTTCTTTGGCCTTTTTTCTCTCTTTTAGTAATGCTCCACCAGCTTTAATAAATAAGTAATACATGGTGGGGGGGAAACACTTATCTCGAGTGCTTTGCCACAGCCCTGTAGGGCTTTTTGATTCTTTCTAACTCTAAATAGATCAAGTCAGGAACAATCATCTCCCTGAAGAATGTTTCAGGGTTAATACTCTACATATAAGCAAGAAAGTCCAAAAATTAAAATTGTATTAATGACTGTCAAAGATCAAAGCAAGTAAGCAACATATTAAATGCATGTTCTACTTCCCAAAACCAAATGAGAAATCACCTGGATATGCAAACAGCAGTCAGTAGCTATATGCTCTTTTGTAGGAAGAATTAAAGGAAAATGAGACGTAATGAGAGTAACGACTAATCCAGAGATAACATCTTTTTATTCTATCAAGTTTTCTCCTTATAAAGTTCCTACAGCTCAAGCTTTCTGAGATTTTTCTCCTGATGGTGTTTTGACCATAATTGTTACAGATCCTTGGTTTTACACTGTGCATTTTAGAAAGGAAATATATTGGACAGTCTTGCTTGTTAATCAATTAAATATTAAGTATTCACCACCTTACTCAGGAAAAGCAAATGTGGTCCAGGCGCAACTCTTCTGTAACTATTTTATGCAAAATTCATGGTGTGAATTCTATAAACAATTCATAAAGTCAAGTATGAGTTTGATATAGGTGCATATCAGCAATGTAGGCCAACTTCATTTACGCTGGAAAATTAAACATAAGCACAGAAAATGCCTTTCTGCCCATTTAAGTTTGATGATAGAGCCAGTTATGTGGTCAGGGGGACCTTCCTCGGTTGCTCTTGTAGGTTTTTGCTTTCACTTGCAAGACCAACAGAAAAGTTGAGCTCTGCTGTAGCAATAGCTATAACAATATTAACTAATTCTTTTCAGCCATGTACTTTCATTTTACCCTAATATTGTTCTTTTTAACCACTCTAAAACTAAATAAAATGGGGAAAGGTAAGAGAAAAGAGCACACACTAAAAGCCATTATAAAAGAACTGACTGAATGGATGTCTTTCAATTGATGCCAGTGGTCTTCAGATAAATAAATGGGAAATTACATTAACATGCTCTTACTTTTCCTGACATCCCGACAAAAAGTAGCTTTTGAAAGAGCTTACATAATAGGCCCACGTGAATTCCCTTCAGCAGCTAAGGCAAGGCAGCGCTCTCCACCACAGATTGCTGTTTGGCAAACCACTGGCACACAGCTGGATCACGGGAGCAGAGCCAGCAGGTTTTATTTTTACCCATGATGTAACTGTGTGATTTGGATGAGATCTGGAATTGATTGCACACCATGAGCCAATCATCTTTATCTCCTGACACCTTAGCTTCTCATTTCCGTACCTTAGGGTTCTCAGACCCTCTTCCCACAGCCTTTGCAGGTGCATAGCTTTGTCTCCAAAAGGTCTGGGGGAGGAATGAGACCTTCTGGCTGCTTACCAGCATGGCCTGTTGAGTCTAAGAAAGGAGTTGACTCCAGAGCTCCTACCTCAAAATGGCTTTTTTTGCCACACATGGACAAAACCTCGCTGACTGGACAAAATCGTGTCAGTTTCCTTGGTCTCCAGCACAGGGGAAGATTTCCTGCATCAGAAACTTGTGGGTGAGAAGAATGACATGATGGAAAGAAACCAAACAGAACCCCTTTGCACCCTCATCTCCAGTAAAAATGCAGGCTTGGACCCTTGAGGCTTGGGGTGTGTTAAGCCCCTTTTCTTAGGGTTAGGGGCAGCTCCCATCATTCCTGCAGTCCTGAGGGGAAGATGATGTGGGCTGCATCATGGCCCTGATGGTTCAGAGGGCAAGACAAGTACAAGGAGCCAGAGCAAGCCTACGTGGGTAGTTGGGCAATGTGACACTCACCTTGAAGGCAGCTGAACTTCCCTTTGAAGTTCTCACAGTGCTCTTCGCAAGAGCTTTGTTCAGGTCTTTAGGGGCTCTCTTCAGCCATCTCCAAGAGGAGTCCCATAGTCTCCAGCAGGTCATGCAGACCACAACCTTTTTAAGCATTTCTTCCATTAAGAGACCCCTAAGAACTGGTGCTTAGGACAGGCCCTGTGGAGCGGTAAGCAATCACCAAAACCATCTACTGTTTGGTTTTGTGCTAAGGTCTCATCAAAATACAGAGAACTTACTGCTGGGGAGAGGAACAAAAGCAGGTCATGGGTGGGTGGCCTCCTCTTCTCCATCTCAGGCATCTTGTTCCCTTGTCAGGGTTAGCCCAGATAAGCAGCATGATGGCTGTGGCCAGCAAGGCCAGTGTTCCATATTTCAACAGCCAGCTTCCCCTATAATCCTGATTATTCTTTAGAGCTGAAATGGGGGAGGGGAAGGAGGTGGATTTTGCTGCTTTTTGTGTCTGTGCAGGGCTGTGTTTCCTCTCTTGTCTGCACAGGGGCAGGCTCACTGTTCCTGTGTGTGACCTGCAAGAAATCCAGCAAAAGGGAGGAGAAGGAGGAGGCATCACTGAAGCAAGCAAGGGACAAAAGTGACTTGGTTGCTACCGCTACTGCTGATAAGGGGGGCACAACCCCCCGCCTGACATTACCACTGGAAAGTCATTGAGAAGCTCACAGCCACATCCCCAGCACAGATTGCAAGTCCTCCTCTCTCAAGGCATACAGAAGGTCATGGGGGGCTCAGGAGTGTGTGGGTGGGGGGGGGGGGGGGGGTATCAGGAAGGAAAGAGGGGGTGTAGTCCCTTCCCCAAAAGGGTGGAAATGAATGGGGAAGGGGTGGGTGGAGCTCAGCACGGGCAGGCTGTGGGTTTGTTGGGGTGGGTTTCTTTCTGGTTGTGAAGTTTGCCCCTCCCCTCAGGATATTCTTTTTTTTTTTAAGTTTTATTCATGAGTTGTTAACCATTTTGTTTAGCAAATCGGTTTATCCCAATGACCTTTCCCTGCTTTAATTTTCGAGATGGCAGATGGCTCTAAAGAAATCCCCCTTAAATGCAGACCCAGACCCAGCCTGTTTTTTCACACACCGGACCTGCATCAACATGCCAAGCACAGCTCCAGAAAGAAGACAAAGTCCCCAAGAAAGAGGCAGGGAGGGAGAAGGAGGGGGCAGGGAAGAGAGAGAGACTAGACAGAGTCCAGGTTGACTATTTCTTGCATTATTAATAGTCTTTCTCTCCAGCCCCGTTTGCAAACTCCCAGCACTACTATCTGCACACAGGCAGCAAACTCTGTGGAGGGTGTCCTGTGGGATTGGTATCCCCAGGTCCCCATTGCAAGTCAAACATCAGAGGGAGAAGAAACAGCCGGGAGTGAAGGACCTGTGCAGGAATGAAGGGCAGGAATGAGGTGCAGAAAGTGGAGGCAAAGCTGAACCAAGGCAAGCAGCTGCACTGGTATGAAAATACAAACTGGGAACAGTGGGTTGGAAAGAAGTATGGAAAAAAGCAGTTTGAAGGCCTGGCACTTTGAACTGCCTGCTCGGCCACGTTGATGGCTCCTCAGCTGGCACCCATGCAAAGGGCAAAGCATCTTTCCAGAGATGTCCTACCCCAGCCTTTGTAAAAGACGTTAGTCCCACTTACCCCCAACCCCAACACATTTCCAGGTTTTAGTCCATTCACTTGTTATGGATGAATAAGTGAAGCATGTTCAAAAACTGTCATTTATCTCTTCCCCAGCTGGCAAATTTGTGAAAAAAATCTATACAAATTGTCACATTTCCTATCTTTCTCAACTGGTAAGTAATACCACTCAGAGATGCCAAATTCCAAGAAGTGATTCTGTTCATTTTAGCCCACCACCATGTGGCTCTGGCTGAAAATGTGGTGAGAACAGCAATTGTTTCAACAACAACAACAAAAAAATATGTAGGGATGAAATGCATGCAGGTTCCACGTCACTGGATTCCTCCCTGAGTGGGGCTTATGTCTAAAATGAGATATCTCAAGCAAGCCTCGCAAATGGCAATGTGAGCTCCGGACTCAAACCAATTCTTTCCGGTGTCCAGAGGGATTTTACAAACACAGTTCTGCTACCCACTTAATCTTGTGATTCATTTAAAGCATTTAAGTGAACCCCATCAGCTTTCCTGGCTGAATTTGGTCATTTTGAGGGGGAAAACTGGGGGAAGGATGCAACCACATCATGTGACATGTCACAGCCCACCACACCAAAAAGGGACAAAGGGGAAGGCACAACCCCCTACATTTTCCCTCTGTTTCACTCAGCCCTATGAACTTTCATTGGGTGAACACACATTAGTGTTCTGCTGACCCAAGTCCTACCAACAATAACTTCAGCCCATAGCCAAGGCATAATCATCGGACTATGTCATGGGATATTGGTTTGTGTGTTGCACTGCTGGGAATAGGTTAAGATACCAAGAGCAGCAGCCACAAGACCTTTTTACTTCGAGAAAGGTGTATATTATGCCTGGAAATACGCAAATTGCTAAGATCTCAAGCTTCTTCATTAACCCACCTGGCTTCTTTTCATTCTGCACGGTTTGTTTTTCAGTTCACTTAGTCAAAGCTCTATCCTGAGTCCAAAAACATCCCTAAGTTAGTGTTGGTGAATCTCACTGATGAATCCCACACGTGCCACTATCACACAGCTCAGTCCTAACCCACACAGAAGGGATGCAAGGTACTACTCCATGCAACAAAGTCAACTGTCCCCCAATGCCTTGCTGCAAGGTAGCACCTAATAGACCTAAACAAAGTGGTTGCAGGGATGCCCGCCGAGCATGGAGAAAATGGAAGAAAAAATCAAAGTTCTAACACCACTGAAGTGCAGAGACAGGCTGTTGACTTCACCCTTTTGTCTCATGTCTGCCTTCACATGAGCTGTTTGCCCAGATCAAAACACACTCCAGCCCTGCTATTATTACAGACAATCAACCACTTTCCCTCAAATTACTTACCCACAGGGCATAGTATTTTTTATTTTATTTTTTTTTTAATTTGCTTATTCCCCAAGTAGATTGTGATTTCCTCAAAAGCTTCCACCCAAACCATTTTTCCCCAGTGTTTGACTTCTGCCTAATGTCAGTTAACTGAGATGATCCATGACTGATGCAGCTTGGAGTCTGGAGGTCTATCAAACCACTGTGGCTTCCATTCACTCAAGGAGAGGTAGCAGCAAAACAGCATTTGGAAAATTTTATAAAATATTAAAACTCCTGCTTTCTAGGCCACACAGTCCTTGCCTGAGGCAGCATTCATACAAGAAGTTAAGCTATTACAAGATTTATTGCCTAGATGCAAAGGAGCACACAAAATTGAAGTCTATGTCTCAGCCAGTTGGAACACAAAGAGATATTCCTCCTAAGGTGCCCTGAACTGTGCTGGAGACAGGCAACAAGCCAAACGCAGTAGGCCCAGTGCAGACCAGTCCTGCTGAAATAAAAGCATCAGCCTGCAAGCACTCATGCCGTATAAAATACTCAGATTAAAGAGGTCACAGACAGCCACAATCCACATGTGCAGCTTCGTCAGTGCAATGGTTTGTCATTGCCAGCATGGCATCAATCACTGGCATGAAGGGTCCTGACAGTGGGAGGCAAATAGCTGTCTGAGGAGAAACCTTCAGTACATCTACTCAGATTCATTCACAGGTCCTTCAGCCACCATAAGCTGAACCATACCGTGTTCCAGATGGGCAAAAGATGCATGGTATTTGGGATGGAAAATCTGGTATGGCCTCATATGCCAACTGTATTCATCACTGACGTGGGGCTTCCCAGGGGCCCCTCAGCAAGATATGCATTCCTAAGACCTAATGCTTCATTTCTTGACTGTGCTACTCAGTGTCTGCAAACTGACAGATGACATTTTTTTTTTCATTATGTTCATGCGAGGAATATGGTTTTATGTGAACTCAGAACTGAGAGGACCATTTTCAAGCAGTTTTATGAAGACATAAGCCATGTCCCTCTATAGCCCTAGTGAGACTTCTTCTATTGTAACTATTGTATATTAGCTTTCCTCCTCCAAAGTGGTAATTCTCCAATGTTTGACAAAGCTTTCAGCTCAGCACTGCAGTGAGACAGTAGCACTGTGAATCTGTTATGGCACCTGCCTCAAACTGAATATTGTAAGAAGATGAACTGTGAGTCCTGAAGAAAAGTCTTCACTGGTCATACCATACCCTCCTCACTGAAAAGCCTTTGGCTTCAGCAAAGATTTGGTACATATCCTGGAGCAAGTTTTATCCGTTGCAACTGTCATGGTGCCTCATGTATACAGGGCCTAAATATTCACTGGTTGCAGGAAGAGTATTTCCATTTTTACATGTATGCACACACACATGCACATACAACAGTGCCAATATTTTTTTAAGCCAAAGAAATATCTAATGCCATTTCAAACCTTGATTTGGCAATGAATCCCCCCAGAATCATAGGCTTAGGCTGGAAGGGACCTCTGGGGTCACCTCATTGAAGCAACATCTCAGAGCTGAATGCTGAAACAATCACCAGCTTCAGCCTTGACTGCAACTAGCCTGTATCACCTGGCATTGAGATGAAAACCCACCAACTCCTTTTCAGCCGAGAGGATATGTTCTGACTCCACTACCTCTAAACGTCTACTAGCTATGGTCTCTGAAGGTAAAAACTAAGGTTTTTTTCTTCTTTTCTTACCCTATTTGTAAAAACATATCTTTGCTCTCTTTGCATTGCCAGCCAAACAATTGGGCACCATGACCTCAGAAATGCTGCGTTCTACAGTAATGACTCAAAATTCAACAGCATCACATAAGGTTGACATCTGTGTTGGATCATTACTGACCATAGAATCATACACATTGGAATGCACCTTTAAAGGTCATCTAGTCCAACCCCTCTGCAATGAGCAGGGACATCTTCAACTGGATCAGGTTGCTCAAAGCTCTGTCCAACCTGACTGTTGCAGTTGGAGCCCAACTCAGTCAGTCTCGCAAGGGGCACTAATTGTCACAGCACAAACTAGCAGACTGCAATAAGACTTTACTGTTGGTCAGATTCTACTGTCTGTGCTGTATCACCTTCCTCCAGCAGCCAGACCATACTGCTCCTCCTCTATCTGACAGCCTCACCCCAGTCCTCAGGGCTATTTAACCACTTAGTGGGAACAAGCTACAGCTGCACATTGTCCATGTCAATCAAGGCACTGCCGCAGAGGCAAGGCCACAGCTGCATGTTATCAATGCTAATCAACCCACTGCCTCCAGGGATGGTGCATCTACCACCTCTCTGGGCAACCTTTTCCAGTGTTTCACCACCCTCATCGTAAAAAAATTCCTCCTTATACCTAGTCTGAATCTATTCTCTTTTGGGTTTAAAACCATTACCCCTTGTCCTATTGCAACAGGCCCTGCTGAGGTGTTTGTCCCTATCTTTCTTATAAGCCCCCTTTAAGTACTGAAAGGCCACAAACAGGAGTCCCCAGAGCCTTCTCTTCTCCCACCTGAACAACCCCAACTCTCTCAGCCTTTCTTCATAGAAGAGGTGTTCCAGCCCTCTGATGATTTCTGTGGTCCTCCTCTGGACCTGCTCCAACAGGTCCATGTTTGTCCTGTGGTGAGGGCCCCAGAGCTGGATGCAGTACTCCAGGTGGTGTCTCACCAGAGTGGAGTAGACGGGCAGAATCACCTCCCTCGACCTGCTGGCTGCACTTCTTTTGATGCAGCCCAGGATATGGTTGGCTTTCTGGTCTGTGAGCGCACAGTGGTAGCTCATGTCCAGCTTTTCATCCACTAGTACCCTCAAGTCCATCTCAGCAGGGCTGCTTTCAATTCCTTCATCTCCCAGCCTGTATAGATACCGTCCAGGGGTTGCACCAACCCAGGTGCAGGACCTTGCACTTGACTTTGTTGAACCTCATGAAGTTCACATGGGCCCACTTCTCGGGCTTGTCCAGGTCCCTCTAGAAGCATCCTGTCCCTCAAGTGTGTCAGCCGCACCACTCAGCTTTGTGTTGTCTGCAGACTTGCTGAGGATACACTCGATCCCACTGTCTGTCATTGGTGAAGATACTAAATAGTACTGGTCCCAATACAGACCCCTGAGGGACACCACTCATCATCGATCTCCATCTGGACATTGAGATGATGACCCTTACCCTCCAGATGCAAACATCTGACCAATTCCTCATCCACCAAACAGTCCATCCATCAGATCCATATCTCCTCAATTTGGAGAGAAGGATGTTGTAGGGAACCATGCCAAAAGCCACCCATATAGATGACATCCATATATATAGATGACCAACATACTGTATCTCTGGAGGCTACAGAAGGGAATTATTGCAGACAACATAAAATGAAGCAGAGATCAAGGTTTAGAATAGTCAGTTCCTGGAACAGCAAAAGTAAGGTGTTCCTTACTTATCTTAAAGTATTTTTTAAAAAGTATGCATAGTGCATAATATAGAGGTGCAGTTCATTATAATAACTTAAAAAAATGGGGGAAAATAAAAATTACAACGCATAATAAAACTCTTATGTACCAAGGAAAAATTTTACTGCTGCCTGGGCACTGCAAATTCAAATTCACTGCTGCAGTCCTTTCTGTCACATTAGTTGACTACTTTCTTGGGAATTATTTCTGTGACTAAGGGTTTGCAGGATCAGGCCCAGTATAAATAATAATAGGATCATAGGCAGAGCTTTACATCTGTACAAACACTGTCTAATGAATTCCTGATGGAGTTCTGCTGTTGACTAAGGAAACCATGTGAAAACCTCCACAATAAATGAAGCAGCAACACATTTCAGATCAAAGGAAATCATACAGAAAAGCAAACTAACATACAAAGGGCTGCAGTCATTCTTGGCATATTTCCGCCAAAGTAATTTAGACCCTCCTTAGGCACTGGCACTATTTACTTTATAGCAAAACCTCCTGGCCTTTGAATTGAAAGACCTTCAGCCTTTGATATCAGAGCTCTCATGTCTAACCAAGGGGACAGTCTTCAGGGGGAAGAGGGTGATATGTGCAAACTTCAGCTCCATACAATGTGAACTTTTTAACACAGCCATGACCTTCTTGTTCTGCTGTCATGCAGTGTGAGCACAGCAAGGTCCAGATCCATGCCAAAGACTCCTAGGCACTCAGGAACACAAACAAATAGCAACAGTCCAAATTTAACCAGGGTATGACCACACTGAAACTAACACCAAGTGATGTAGCCTGGTGCTCTTCTTGAAGTGAATCTCTTTGGAAAGTGACCGCTTTTCTACATGGCTTTAGGAACTACAGCATTACCTGCAATTGCAGAAGCTGTATGCATTGGTAGCCTCCACCAGACCCTACTCTGGCTGTCTTCTCCCTCAAGCCACATGCACAAGACCAGGTCAAGGCACAAATAGTATTTTCACATGCAGACCGTAAAGGAGAAGTGTCTTGGCCCTGTTCAGTTTATCTGCCAGATATGACCAGAGACTCGCCCTGCTTTTTTACATCCTCCCATGTCCTCTAACTCAGGTTCCAACAACAACCTTGCCATACTTTCCTCTTTTTCAGTCCAGAAGATGTGTCAGTCGTCCCTGCTCTGCATGTGTGTGGTGTGTGCCAGGATCAGGGACCACTGCTAAAAAGCTTCCTAACTATACTGCTTTCCAGGACTTTTTCTGTCTTTTAAGAGATGGCTGTTGAATATAAAGCCCCTTTTCCAGGAATTCTGTAGCCAGCACTCCCTCCTTCCACTCTACATCTCTAAGTCTCATCCTTCTTCCTCCAGGGATTACATGCTCTTTGCTGCTCACCTTAGCAGTGGGCTAGGAGGCTCAGCGTCCTCCCCTGACAGCGTGGCCTTGAGACAACAGACATCAGGGCTCATTGAGTTCCCCCCAAAAGGCACGTAACTCCACTTGAGGTGCCCTCACTACTCACACACAGGAGCTTGGCATGACACAGGCAGCACTGGAAAGCTGTTCCCTCTGAGACTGACTGGAGGGGTTGCCTAAGGGCAGCACAATGAGGATGGACACGGGCAGGCCGGCAGCTGAAATGAGTCTGTGGGGCAGAATTCATGTTCCCTTGACTGTATTAAACACTTCTCTTTGAATATAAATGGGACTTTTAGGCCCACAACTGATGCTCAGACACCCAAATGTAGGGCAGTATAAACTGGAGTTCAATCTATCTTAATTCTCTGAGACTGGATTTCAGCCCTCAATGCTGACCAGTTCTTGAGGGCCCAGTGTGGAGAGCTATTCGATCCATAGCTCCAGCCTGCTGGACGAGCCTCTCTGGTTGGCATGGGGACCTCTTCGCTGTACTGTTGGTAGCCAAACATCAACGTGCCACCTAACATGTAAACACACAGATCCTTCTTCACTGAGGCTAGCTCCTCATCATGGATGAACGCTGGAAATGCCAGAACATGAATGAGAGCAATTCAAAAGCAAAAAACAGGTAAGAAGTTTTGTCTTAGATGAGGACCTGCAGAAGAGGGTACTGCAGAAATGGCAAGAAGGAAGAGTGGAGACCCATAAAGTGCCAGAAAGGCAGGTAAGGCTAAAGACATGGGTGAGTAGTGTCCTAATTAAAGGAATCCAACACCCCCAGTGATGGAAAAATGTTGACTGGTGAGATCCAGCAGACAGCAGAGACCATCTGATACAGATTCCAGCCCATAAGGTTACGAATATATGGATGAACTGTGAGCCTTGGATCAAGAAAAAGGGAAGTAGATGCCACAGTTACAGATCAAAGCAGCAGCAAACGCCTAATATATATATATATATTTTTTTTAACAGAGAACCTCAACCACTGTCCAGTAAACTGGTCAAACTGCCTGCAGGGAGAAAATTTAGAGAAATTATTTCTCACCACTTTAGTGCTCTAAAATTAGCCTTTCCAGGAAATGAGCATGTAAAGAGGAGAGATTATTCTTGGCATAGAGGTAAAAAACAGTATATAATGTTACCTGAATCACTGCTACTGACTGCAAAATAACTAAAATATCTCTAAGGGGTTAGTTGGATACCAAAAAGGGACCTGCTAATGCCACATTTGACATGTCAGCAAATGAGCAGGAAAATATCCTGAAGGTTTAAAGGAAGTGAAAACCTGAGAGGTAGCAAGAATACATCTATTCATAAAACTGATAAGAAAATCTCCAAGGCATGTATACTGCTGAACATAAAAATAAAATTATTTAAAAAACAAAAGCAAGAAACTAATGAATGCAGGTGCCTGGCTTGGCTCAAGGTCCTCTTTGAACCAGTTAGAAACCCTTCAGCATTTGGAAATCTGACCAAACTAATACAAAGAGCGAGAGACATGAAGTACATACAGCAAGTGGTAGGTAAGGAGTGAATGAAAAGAGGCTGAAAGGATTTCACAGGGAAACAATACCTAGAAGTCATAGAAGCTGCTTATAAATGAGAAGACAGTTTGGGAAAGTGTAGTGTCCATTGGGTTGTAGTGTCAGGGATTAAAAGTGATTGTTAGGCAGAGCCTAAGAGAACAGGAGCCATACAAGGGATCTCTAAGTTATCACATGGCTGATTTCCTTCGTAGATGGATACTCTTAGCATCTCAAGGAACAGTCTTTTATTGTCATTTTTCCAGCATATTTTAAATGGCTTTACGGATTACATGCCCAACTCCAAATGCCTGGGCAAAGTTTACAGAAACCAGTTATTAGTTATTATTATTGTTACATGCACATATTTCCAAACCACTAAATAATTACCATCATGTTTCAATGCAGAATATTTCTTCACAATATGAAAACATAATGGCACCAGACACACTGAATAGAGAAATGCATTTTTTATTATGTCATGGTAATAATTGCCTTCCTTGCTTTATATGAATTGAATATTTAAAATATCATAATAAAAATAGCAATCCTTTAATAGGTATTATACTCTCCCATAATGGAAGCATAGGTCACAGAACACCTTCCTTTCCTCGTTATTGATGCTGCTAGAAACCAGGCTAATAACTTCATTGTCATCGCAACATTTCTGCAAGGTTTTGCACGTGTCTAAAATGCAGATATTAACCCCTGCTTTAAACATTCGCTCACCAGCATACAGCTGAGAACCCTCTCTCTAAGAACTCCAGATAAGGTGTCTGGCCTGAAATAAAAGAGCTTTTCCAGTTTCTTGGTAAAAGAGAAAAAAGGAGTTCTTTATCGAAACATATTAGCATATTTTGCCTCATTAATAACTTCACTGCAGCATTAATTTGCTTAATTATTGCACTTAGAATTCAACACAGTAGCTAATTAATTCAAAGGCTGGGAAAAAAAGAATAAATACATTTGGAATCATAACACATACACACATGCCCTGCTTTGTGAGCACACTTTTTTGGAAAATGTCTTTTTTTTTTTCTGTTCCATGAAACACTAAGTCTGTGGACACAGTAAGTCAAAAGTTATCTTTTCAATGATTTATTTTAATACATTTTCCTAGGTTTGCCCATTTAGGCTTCTCTCCTGATGAATCTTGCTATAATAAATGGGGTTAATGCATCTCAACAGCCTGCTATCAGGACTTCCAGCTCCATTACCCACTATTAAGATCTTGTCTTCCTCTGCAAATCTTTCTATTTTACTGGCAATGGCCAACATGCACACTAAATCCTTGGCAAGTCATTTGAAAACAGGAGTTCGCTTCCCTCCAAACAGCCCCAAAATTACCTTCTCATAGCCCAAAAGAGACAAAAAATGACAAACCCCACCTCCACCCCAAAACACCACTCTCCATTTCCTAAAGTCTTCCATTGTAACTGAAAAAGAAAATCTTGAGGTACTTGGATCACCTCTAAAATTCTCACAATCAGAACTGGGAATGATATTCCAATATAGCATCTTCTTAACTGCTTGCTTAACAGCCTTACATCTTAGCAAGACAAAGCCATCACAAACCAGTTAATGTTCCAGGGATACTCTGAGCTGACTGTCTCTCATGTGGTGCTACAAAAGGCTGCCCAGTAATGCAGAGGGTGCTCACAGTGATGCTGCTGTAATGCTCACAGAGGCGTATGGTCCGTGGCTGTGTTAACAGAAAACCTTAACTGAATACAGCCACATCAGAAAACAGCTATTTCCAGCCCTGTTACTCAAGCTGAAAAAAATAGTTACATGTGGGTAAGGAGCTGGACTGGTCAACATGCTGCTATTTGGTTGCTGAGGAACCTCACTTCCCGCTATGAGCACTTTGCCAGTGCTTTGCCAGTTCAGTCTCTTGGTGTCCTCATCCATTTATACTTTGGCATGTATCAGCTTGGTGAGATGATGGACAAATGGAGGATTTCAAGGTGCTGGCCTCAACTGTCCACAATTTTGTTCTTTTGAGTTGTTTCTATTTACACAACAAGCTGGTTTATCTTCAGCTGCACTTTTTAAAGAGAGGTACCAGGAACAATTGACAGAATCTGCTGTAGATAGCTTAAACTTTTTGAAGCCTGGTGTTATAGCTCATGTTGCGTTGCAAAAGAATTGTGTTTAACGAGTCTCTTTGCTTGTACTAGCAGTATTCACACAAGGACGAGAAAAGTCCATCAATGTAGTAGTAATTTTCTTAGGGCTTTGGGTATCTAAAATGGGACTTCAATGAAACTGAAACCTGCCACCTCTTCCCTTCAAAAGCTATTTAGCCCCAGAAATACCTAAATTCAGTAGGCATTCTCTTTCCAGTTAAAAACATTAGAAAACATTTGAAAAATTAGAGTTCTGTTTCCTGGCAAGCCTAGATCTGCTCCAGGTAGGGAGCTCAGCCTTTTAGACTGTCAGGATGAAGAAATAAAATATACGAAAAACTAGGTTGCCTGTGCAGCCCTCTCCAAGGTGCATTCTCATAGCGCACCGAACATGGATGCAGTTCAAGATCTCACAAAATGTACCCTGAGGCCTCTTACTTTTAAAAATGATTCGGAAAACAGAATATTGAAGGTACTCTTCTTCTATATAACAGCCTGAAGAGGCTTTTATAGAGGTTCACACAATTATCTTGTGTCTTATATTCCTGTTCCCTCTTCCATGACTTCTCCCTGGAGTAACAATAAGGCATTTTTTTCCTGCATGGTGTCTCTCCCCACCTAAAAAGCCCATCACCTGGAAGCTGTGTCTTCTGTGACCTGCAGATTCAAACTTTCTCCAGCAGAGCAGAGCACAAACATGGACCTTTAATTGCTTGGATAACCGCTGTAATCAGGAGGCAACCATGCAAGAGACAGACTCTTCATCATGTTCCAGATGTCTCTTGCAGAAAAAGACTGAACCAGTTCCATCCTTGAAGAAAAATTTAAATTAACATTTGAAAAGGCCCTACCGTGAAGTTAGAGGTGCTCCTCGCTACAGCCAGGAGGTAGGCAGGTTGGGAGGATTTCTGACACTGTGCAGTCTTCCACCACCCATTCCCAGCTCACAGGTCTGGTCAGCCCTTTTTGCCACAGACATTCCTCTGAAAAGCCAAGCCCCACAGCTATGCCTGAGAGCTCTGGCTGAGCAAGTGAAAGATGGACAGCAAAGAACATGGATTTGAGAACAACTTCTAGATCTTGCCTCTGGTTTTGGTGCACTGCAGTGCCCCAGGCTGGAAATCCTGTAGAAGTGTCACACTTATTACAAAATGAAGGATGTTGTTAAATTAAACATGAGGATGAATAATGAGAGCATACGCTCTGTTATTTATCTGACTTTTTTAATCATTTTACATATTTTATATATCAGACCACTTCCAGAACAGAAGAGCCATAAATTTTTTGTGCAGCTAACCCAGTGTCTCCATCATTAGCATTGCCAATGTACCTTCCTGTGGGATAACCTGGTATCCAGGAAAGAACGGGGTAAATTTGGATGTCTCTGCTAAGAAGTAAGCATCAAGAGAGAGTTTTGCCATGTGAAATGTTAACTTTCAGTTGCTGGATTCATCCAGGGCATGAATGAAGCTCTTCAAATCCTTTTAAATGAAAACTATGGCTTGAGGCTGTCTGCAGTCACTTCGAGATAGTCTGCTTTTGGGGGCCTTTCTTTTTGGTTGTTTGTGAGGGAAGCTAAAGTCCCTGGTCACAGTTCTGGGCCAAGTTGTAGCATCTTCAGCAAGTTCTTTAGCAGGGGAATTACAGTCTAGACACCCAGAGCAAGCAGAGGGCCAACGCTGAGCTGAATTAGCAACAAATCTATTTAAGGAAACATGTCTATCATCTGTTTTATCAAGCATATGTACTCTGCTCATTACCTTGCACCATTAAGACACTTCATGCAGAGATTGTAAGATGCACGTAAGCAGAAACTAGGAGACTGCTTTTTTTTTTCCTTCTTCATTTCTCCTGGCCTCATCAAGACTCATTCAGGACCACTCTAGCCTAACATCACCCCAGTGGTGAAAAATGAAATCCCCCTCCCAATGATCTGAAGAACAAGGGGGCATCAAATATAGAGGGAATTTTCAGAGTGATTATAGACAACAGGGACATGATATTTCAGCTACAGGAGTCTGGATAACTGAGGACAGATGTACTATGTTATACATGAAAACACATGTTTAACTACTGTTAGTAATGACAGTTTTAGCCATCTTGCCCTCCCATGGTCCAAGGGAGGACACCCCAGGAGAGAGCAGTCAACCGCTTCCGCCGCCCCACATCCCCTGGACAGCTGTGCTCAGGAGCTCCTTCACCAAACGCAGAGCCTCCTCCCCATCCATGATGGATGGGACAGAGGAAACCCTGTGGAGCAGCCCTCTGCCCTGTGTTCCTGGGACCAGGCTCCACAAGCTGGGAGGACCTGGTAAGGTGCCTTTCTCTAGGCTTTCTCCCAGACTAAAGCATCTTAGGCAGAGTATGTGGAGTCTGAGCCAGGAGAAGGGGAAAACCAACCCTGCTCAAGCATTGCGCAGTCTCACTGCCTCATTTCTGGCCTGGAGACCCCAAAAGGCACACAGGCTGGGAGGTTAATCTAAAATAACTAGAATATTCAGAATCTGGCAGCTGGATCTCCTCAGGGTTCACAAGGGGCAGATCAGCCACTCGTTGCTTTCATTATCTGGATTACAGTGAACAGAGAGAGAAGAGGGTAGAGGCAGACACTTCCCTGCAGACTCTTTGCCCAGATGTTAAACCAGCTGGCTATGAACCCCACACAGAGGCTTTGCTGCCAAAGTCAGGGCCGACAACAGAGATGGAGGCATGGCCTCTACCTTTCCCCCTCCTGCCAAAACAAACCAAATGATCTATAACACAGCCCAAACCCACCACAGAAGATGCCACCTGGGAAACTGCTGTGCAGAGTCCCACAGCCCCATTGGTACCGCGTCCCTCAGGGTTTGGAGAAGACCTTTGCCACTTGCACCAGCTCTTGCCAGTGGACCTGAAGGGGCAGTCCCATGAGGACCACAAGCAGTGGGGCCCACACTTTGCATTGCCTTTGCCCCTAGCCACTGCAGCACCCTGCCCACCCTCTTCCCCATATGCATCTCACAACTTCTTACTCACCTCACCACTGCTTCAAGCTGTCACAGTGACCCTCCTCCAAAGATTTTTCATCCTATTTCTGTTAAATCTTCTCCTTCCCTTTTGCCCGGCACACATTTCTAATTTGTATTTAAAGTACGCTTCTCATGAGAAATGCGCTTAGCCCACCAGGCAAGACAGGAGAGGGAGCTCAAATAGACACCTGCATTGGAGAGAGAATAGCTCTGTCTTCTGGTAATCCATCATATTCTGGGCCACATGCAGGGAATTCAGCAAACCCTCCTCAGGAGAAGTTCCCTTGTGTCTCTGAACTGAATGGCTGGCACTCCACACCCTATTCATCCACAACGTGTTGGCATTCATAACAGGTAAATAAAAACATCATTGCCAAATGCTTCTCCCTTCTCGTTTCCAAAAAACAGCAGTCTGTGGATAGAAAATTTTGATTTACATAACGAGCAACTATCAGACTGATAACACAGAACAACCAACACTGATAAGCAGAAATTAGGACATTTACCAGCTTCAGCATATTTGAAATCCTGTGTTTTCTCTTTAAAAACAATGAAAAACCTTTCTGGATAAAATCTTTCAGAATGTTTTATTTCCTCAAGAGAACGGATCTCTTTCCTTAAAAAAAAAAAAATAAGACTCACTAATATTAAAATATACTGAACCTGATAGAACAGAACGTCTCCTTTGAAGTTGTTTCAATCTTTTTAAATATCTAAAGGACCTAACCCACACAGGGCTTGCACGTTTTCAGCTTGGAAAAAAAAATATCAAAGCTTTCTCCCCTTTTTTTTCCCCCATGTACACCTGCTTGCCAATTATGGGAATTAGGAAGAAAAAAATCCGTGTCTGAAAGAGGTAGTTTTTTACACTTTTGTAATTATGCACAGGATTTAACCATTTGGGGAGGGGGACTGCTTGCGGGGAGAGGAGAGTTTTATTCCAGGAGTTATGCACGCACTTTCATCCAGGATCAAGTGTCAACCACCAGGTGATTTTTCATAGGGATCACCACACTCCTCTGCTTCACAGCTCATCTCTGATTTGCTCAAACGATCAACAGCTCCTCATCTTCTTTATTAGTCTCTCTGTTTATCTGCCCAGCAATGAGCTCCAGCTCCTGCAGCCAGAGAACAAGCCAAGAATAGCCAGATCCAGAGCTGTGAAAGATACTCTTCCAGCATCATCTGGCTCCTTGGCAGAGTCTGTGGGCAGCTGTACTCACAGCCCCGTCCACGCCTGCCGCTGGGTATGTCATGTGTACCACATGCTGTAGTGGTACTGGCTGAGCATCTCTGTCCTCCTGGACACAATTTTCCTTTGATTCACCTTGAATCCAAGAAACCCATTATATGGCCATGGTCTCAGATTTGATAAATAAGGGCTTTTTTAATGATTGCCCATAAAAGATAGCCAACATGTCTTATTTCTGCTGTCATACTTTATAAATCTACGCACTGCCTTTAAGGACCATTCCCTTTGCTGTACCAAGCATACTTCAGCAGCACTTTTTCACAGCACACGAGCAGGATCTTTTCCAGCTGATTTGTAGCACAAGGGCTGGACTTCTTTACTAATGGTTAAACAAAAAGCCTGAAAAAAAAGGCATGGAGCAGAGAACAGGAGGGCTACCTCAGGACTGCTCTGGATAGTAAGGCTACATTAGCCAGTCTATAATTTTCAAAATATATTTGCTTATTTTTTTCAGGAAAAATACACCCAAAAAAATTAAAGTGAGCAAAATGTTATTCCTGATATAAAGGGATAGAATCCTACATGGCTATTGCCTTGTGCTTTTCTCTTCTTTCCTTCCTTCCTTCTTCATCCCTTTCTCCCTTCCACAAAAAAAGACCAGTAAAAGTGCTGTGTATATGAGTTACAAGCATCATCTATAAAAATCCTGTCTTAAAATATTACTCGTATCACACTGTCTCACAGTCAAATTTCATAGGAAACAAAGCACTAAATGCAACATAAATTACATCAGCATTACAACTTGGGCATAAATTATCTGAACTAAACAAAATCTGACCTTGCTTCTACTAGTTTGGTCAGTGTCTCCATTTTAGATGCTGCAGGTCATCCTTAAACATAAGTTTGTCCTTTCAGTTGATTTTTACATTTAAATTGGTTTAATAATTTGTGACATAACGAGCATTAAAATATAAGCATTTTCTACCTAAGGAACTAACAGTCTGTCAGCTTCTGCAGTAGATGTGACACAGCTGAGCACTTGAATCAAAAAACAGAGAATATTTCCATGGACTGCAACTGATGCAATTGTATACAGGCATTTGTCTGCTCAAAGTTTCAGCCCCGATAGTTTTTTTCTTTCTTATTGTATTTGTCTAAATCCAATTGCAAGTTCTTCAGGGCAGCAATCTGTCTCCTCATATGTTCGTAAAGCACCATATGTACCTATGGCATTCTGTAATAAGTAATTTCCTATCTGCTTATGATTAAAGAGGGATTTCAGGTGAAATACTGTAAATTGAAATGGACAGGCTAGGAGTACAGCTTACATTACCAGCATAATCAGGCTGGACCTTGTGCTTCAACACAGGATGGCAGCCACTGTGCTATGCACAGTTTGAGCTTGCCTATGTGCAGCTTTAAATGCTTTTGAGAGCCATCCTACAACCATTCCCTATGTCCTGACACTATGCCCCTAAACAACGTTGTGAGATGTAAGAAAGCTCTCTATTAAATGCTTTGTACTGTGGTGCATGTTTGGTTGTAAAGGTATCTAATGCTTTTTCCAGGATTACTCTCAGAAACGGAGATAGACACACTGTGGAGCAACTGGAAAGACAGGAGTGCACTGTCTCAACTGGATGTGGAAAGGAAGTGGGATAAGCCACAGAACAGGGGAGCAGAGAGAGAAGTTGTGAATTTTTTCTATTAATATTGTTATATTAATAGGACTCACTCAAGGCACGGACATGTCCAGACAGGTCTGTTCCCCACTTAACAGTAATTAATTTGTGCAGGTGATACAGCAAACATGACCGTCCAGCTGCATGATGCATGCACAGATGAAGCTTCTGGCACGCTTAGGGTTACCACATTTATGATAGCAAGAAGACATGCAGTAGCCTTCTGGGAGTGGTCCCCAGCTCATGCCCTTGCCTGCACCCCAGCACACTACGATGCATATTAGCAGCCATCCCAAAGTCCCTTCTCTTCCAGAAAATCAGCCCTACACATGCCCTTGCTGTCCCCCAAAAGCAAAGCCCCTTTCCCTCAGCATTCCCGCTCCAGATCTCTCGGTTTCCCACAGAAATGCCCATACCCAGCCTCTGCTGCCCCAGGCCTCTTAAACCACCTCAAAGCTCAAATTCCCCAGCTACTCCCAGACCACAGCTCCGAGCCTTCCTGACTCCAGATGCTGGTCTCAAAGCCTCTGGGACACCAGCACTCCCACCACATCGCTCCCATCACTTCCCACCAAGCCCTCAGCTCCCCAGGCTTCCTCAAACCCTGTAACACGGCCCAATCATGCACCCCAGATTTGCCGTCTCACCACCCTCTTTTCTCCCTCCAGGCTCTAGCCCATTTCTCCCTTTCCAAATTCTCCCGCCAACTCCTTTCACCACCCAGTCCCCCAACCTGGTCCTCCTTCTCCCACCTTTGCTCACTCATCCCAAGTTTTCCCACCCCACCATCTCCCCACTATGTTCTCCCTATACAGAGAGTCCTACCTGCCTCCACTCCTGTCACTCACATCTGCCACACCACTGACAGCCCTGACATCCCAATGGGAGCAGACCTTCAGCTTCTCCCACTGGATGAAACCCCACAGCCCCCTTTCCCTGCCCACATCTTCTCCAGAAGAGTTATTCTGGAGGAAATTTCCATCAATAATGACTTCACCAAGATTTTAGGTGTCTGGAAGGGTTTTAGAAAAATAAAATCAGTAGTGTTGCTTTTTTTCATTGCAGCATTTTTAAAGGACCTAAACACAGGCTGAACCCACTGCCCTGTGTGGAGTATTGTGTAAACCGTAAGACAGAGATGTCTTGCCCAGGAACACACAGCGAGGCCGTGGCATGGCAGTATAACCTAGATCTTCAAACTCACAAGGCACACCTTAACCAAACTGTGCCTGAGCATCATTTTCGGCTGCCCAAAATGAGTTTGTCACAGCTTTGCCTCAAGGCTCACCTGGATCTTTATCCTTTGACCATCTTAGAAGCCTGTTTTCCTTCTCAGGAAGCTGCAGACCCCCTATAATGCGTCGGTGCTATTTATTCTCAAACAGCGCATTTGTGAGGCAGAAAAATGAGGGAGCCCCATGCAGAGGTTCCTTCATCACCACAGGAAGAGGGGAGAAGGTTTACAGCTGCAGGGAAAAGGAAGCCAAGAAGGTCACTGCGTACCTGGAGGACAGTGAAAAAAAAGTCGCCACCTGGGCAGACGAAGTTTGTTGCTTAATGAGCAATCATTGATCTAAACCTCCATCATGCCACTGGCAAGTTGTGTGATTACAGGGCATGCAGGACAGGGTTTTCCCTCCACAGACCTATCTATTTCAGTGGCTATGACACCCAAGAGAACTGCACTGGAAGTACATTAGTAAGACTGCAAAGTCAGGCACTTAAACTAGGAAATATGGGGCCTAAGGTGCTCTTTGCAGCCCCAGTCACACTGTGATACAACCCTTATGTTTGCACAGTGCAGCGTTATATCTCCACCGCTCTCCTGCTCTGCTCCACAGACCCAAGAGCCCTCGTTCCCTTCGGTGGCCCATTCTGGGTCCTTGCTCCATGCCACAGTTTCCTCACATCACTGAAGTCCTGCTCAGGATGGAGGCAATAATTTTCTGATAGACTTTTCTTTGGCCTTCCCCACTCTTAAATTATAGTGATTCACAGATGTTAATTATCTTATTTCCATAATGAACCTGTGGAAGGAGGGTGTATCATTAACTCTGCATTACAGCTGGTGAGCTGAGGCACAGAGAGATGCAGGTTAGTAGATAAATATCCACTAATTTTGCACACCTAAGATGAAATACTCAAGGGCTGCTTTCCCCTCACTCTGGAGGGCCTGACATTGCAGACGTCATGATGCTTGATGCCTGTCTTCCTAGACTTTAAAGTAACAGATACTGGAAAAGCATAAGTTCACCACCAGCTCTCTGGCAGTCATCCCCAGGGTTGGGAGCCTTAGGGACATTGCACAAACAGTGCCCCGTTTGAGGAAGCACAGAGCCAAGGCCAGCACTGGGCTGCCATCACCAACCTTTCTTGAAATCAAGAGGGTAAGGGATGTTTTGCTGGTGGGTTTTGATGGATGTTTCCTGATAGCAGAGGAATAGCTGGCTCTGTCTCACCTGGAATAGCAATCCAAGTTTGTAGCAGACCAAGAAAAAAAGCTACTATGATTGAAACAGATTCTTCTGATGTTTCTTTCCCCAAACCTTCACCCCTCCTTCCGTCAAACCCAGCAGTTTCCTTACCCACTTGCCTGAGATCACGGAGAGATGCAGACTGCTTTCAGGCCTCTGGATCTGTCCAGCCTGCACTTAAAACAAAAGCCAGTCCCAGCTAAGGTCATGGTGTGCTCACTGCAGGTAGACCCTGTCAGGGAATTTACCTGCTTAATGTCTACTGACCTGGGGACTGCACTGTTTCAAAAGTATAGCCCAGTTCAGTTGAATGCTCACAGAAATGGCACAAGTCACTTGCCTGCTTCAGCAGGGCAACTTCTTGCAGAATTTCAAGTCCTCAAGTGAAACCGTGAAAACCCCATGATTTAAAAAACAAATAAACAAACCAGAAAATAAAAAGAGGAGAGTCTAGATATTTGTCCTACAGGCAAAGCAACCAATAAAAGACCTAAGATAAATCTACCCTAGCTTCCTTCCTGGAGATAGCTGAATGGCTTCAGCTGAAACTTTCTCCTAGAAAGAATAAACAGCCTGAAGCAGACACCCAGCATGAAAAATTTCAACTTAAATAGTTAACAACACTTGCTGAAGAATAAGATCCTGGAGGCAGTCTTCTATACAAATACTGTTCTTACAGGACTACCTATAGGACATATAGAGCCTGAGTGCCTTTCCCCAGCGTGCCCTCTACCTCTGCTCCTGCTGCCTTTGCTCACCTCTCCACTGCCCATTCCCAGCCCAGCTCTGCCAGGACCAGACACACATTGGACCTGCCAATGTGGCAGACTGTGGTCTGCCAGGACCACTCAACCCAACCTGACACCAATTTCTCACCCTGGCTCCTTTATCTGGGGTAAGATAGCACAGCAAACTCAGTGCTGGGGGGTCGCTAATCCAACGCCTTCACTCCAAACTACAGCTTTTCACTACATACTTGCAGTTCCTTATATTTTGTACTTTTTGCTGTCCTCATCTCCGGTGGGTCTGCCACACGTCTTTTGACTGGTTAATGACTTTATCTCTGAGCTGAGCACACAGTCTCCAGTCATTAACGAGCATCATGTATTCATGTTGTGTTATGTATCTTGGAACGCTGCATTTGGATACGGTCTTCCTCTTTGCAATGCCAGGAGTGTCTTGCACAAGCCTCCCTTACTCTTTTGATGGACTGTAGACAGCTTGCTCATTAGTCTAGTATCTAATTGCTTATCAGTCACACTCTCAAGCTCCTCATTACTTCACTTACACAGCTACAGTAATTAGATTTCACATTTCTTTAGACTCTCATAGCATTGTTTTAGCCTACTGAGGAGGCACTCCTATTTAATACACATATATTATAAATTATCTCCTATAATTATCATATTCATTATAATATATGGCACATATATATACATATATAATGCTGCTGAGGCAAACTCAGACCTCTCCGGTTCTAAATGTTCAGGATGCTCCAGGAGCATGTCCGAATGCTTGTTTTTCAGTTTTAACTTCTGCAAGGTTTCACCCATCCGTGACCCTTTGCTTACAAACTGTGCCCAATTGCATCATTTTCTGCTTCTCACCCACCACCGCATAACTCTCCCGCAAAAACAAAACCTTCAGATCTGCTCACTGCAGAGATGCAAATTCTTTTAGGCAGAAACACAAATTTGATGTTTAGTACAGCAGCAAGCAGAAAAGTCACTTGAGCTGTCAGCCCTTATTTTTTGGGATAACATAGATTTTATGCCTCTTTTTTGGTCTGATTTGATGCATTTCTTTAGCACCTATTCTCTAAGCCTCAAGCTTTTTTTTTCAAGCTTTTTTTTTTTTTTGTGAGATCATTCCACACATTTATTACAGCACTTAAAAAGTGACAACAATTCATTTAACTTTTCAGAACAGAATTCTGCAGACTTTGGGGCCAATTTTTTTTTTTCCTGGGGATCACATGTGAAATACATGCTGGTGTCTATTTCCAGATGTATTTCCAGATGCAAAAACCACAGACGCTGGGTGACGTGTAAAATTGTGCACCTCTTTTTAAAGTATATCAAATAAGTGAATGTACCAGATGATTAAACTTGAAAAGGTAAACCGGTAATTCCCCCAAAACTGGGAAAGGTCCATATCATCATACGCCACATCTGCAGAAGTGAACTAGGCAGAGCCAGAGTGTGGAGAATTTTATTCAGTGTTACAGACTTACAGGTATGGGAGAGACGGGTGACATTCGTGAGCTGCCTGGCTATCTCCTAAAGATGGGCAAACATGCTGCTCTGGGCTACAGTGCAGGTGCATCCCTCAGCCACGGGAAACAGCTCTGTTCCTCTCCACTCTAACAGCAGCTCCAGTCCCAGGTCACGTCACCCAGAGCCAACACTGGGCCTCCTCAGCCAGCCCCCTTCAGTGAAGCATACGTGGAGAATGAGCAAACACCACACATGAAAGATGGGAGGTGAGTACTGGAACATTTTGTAGCTCTGGAGGTCAAAGTCCTGTGGAGGTCAAAGAATGTCAGATGCCGACAGAAAAATCTGAAGGGAAAAGTCTTCCCATAGCCTCATAAAGCAGTCTGACCTAATCCTGAGCAACACCCCAAACTCATGAAATGCAGCAAAATGCAGTAGTAGAAAACCTTAAAGCAAAAATCTTGGGTGAAATACTCAAAACTACATACATGATTTAGGAACCAGATTTGCGCTAGTCCCCAAGCTTCTGAAAAGTTTACTTCTTATCAATTTGGCATTAATATTTAAAGCCTTTCCAAATTTCTTGTAATGGGTTGTGTGTGCTCTCCATCCTCATCTTCACTGTTGTGTACCATTTCCCTGCCTCGCTCTGCCCAGAACTGGCTGCATGTCAGGCAACAGCATGCTGGCAGGCATGGAAGCTGAAATCCATCCTTACAAAAAACCCAGCACGTTAAAGGTAGAGACAGCGAGGGAGGTTTAACTCTGAGTGAGCCCCACCTGCAGATAGGAAAGGGAGATGATCCCAAAATCAGGATGAAGAAGAGTGGCTTGATCGAATTCACTCCTTCAGTGCCAGGAGGCTCCTTGCCATGCCAAAATAAAACCTGGGCTGGGCAGGCTCCCGGCCTCGGCAGGCGGCTGGCTGAGGGAGGATGCTCGCCGGCTTCCCGGGAGTGAATAGTGTTCCTGCCCTGGCAGGCGGCCAAGCGCGGCAGCCGCCTGCGTCTGGGCTCTTCCCCTGCTCTCACAGCCTCTTCAACAGAAGTGACACAAGGCACACTCTTGCTTGCAGCCTGCTGCTGCTCAGGAGGTTGGGAGAAGAAGAGACTTAGTCCTTCACAGCTGGGGGGCTCCGACTTTGCTAGCTGAGGCACAATTATGATAGAGGACAAGGGGGAGAAGAGGGGGGAGAGGGAGAGGCGAGATGGAGGAAGGAACTCATGGCACAAGGCTGAGTCCCTGCCTCTGCACTGCATTTTTCCCCCATGCTGTCCTTCACAGTAATCCTCTGGGAAACAACCAGGAGCAGACCAGGGCACGAACCTGCAAAGCCCCACCAGCCTGGGAATCTGAAGCTGTGGTGCCATGCCCAAGCTCATTAACCCTGTGACACTGAGCTAATTACCTCGAGCATGGCATCACACTAACGCAACTTCTCTGTTTCCAGGACCACGACGAGGATCACTTCCCTGTGCCCCCTCCTCATCGCATGGATGTATCGGCGGGGCAAGAAATCATGTGTGTGTGGTAAGACTGAAAATGCGGAGACAGCAGAGTAATGGAGAGGTTATTTTTACCGGCATAGTAACAACATATTGACATGTATGTAAACTCTCCTTGTGCTTATATAATGATATGACCTTACTGGAAAGGACTTCAGAAACTGTAAGAAGTAGGCAGAGCCCAGGGAGTGATGTGGCTGTGCTGGTTTAGTGTGGCACTGGCTGGGTGGCACTGGCTGGCCAGGGGCAGCAGAAGGGCGTTCAGGAAAGGACCTTGCACGCCAGATAGTGAGGGACCTGCCACAGAGAAATCAGTGGAGCCCTTCACAACTACCACACGTAAGTATTCACAGAGGACTGTACATCTTCCTGGTAGCTGAGAGGTGGATTTCTTCCACCCATTCATCATTCGTAAGAGTCTAAAATCCCAAACAGTCCTTCAAGGAGGAGAATGTGAATGAGGCCCAGGAGGAAACAAGGAACTGCTGGAGGAAAGCCAAGTATAGCAGCCTGGACACCTTCAAAGTGGTATGAAAGACATCCCAGCCAGGTGTACAGCAGCAGCCATGGAGAGGGAACACCAATTCACAACAGCCAGAGAGAGAAGCCATGCAGCTCCCCTCTAACATCCCAGCAATCTGACTAGACTCCAAGCTATAGAGAGGGTGGGCATTTCTTCTGAAGGCCTGCATCAGAACCTGGTGTAAACAACTACTTTGTTACCTGCCTCCTCTAAACCCAAAGGCACTGAGGCAAAATAGCCAGAAAGGGTCCATAATAAAGACTGTTCCTTCTAAGGGCATCTCTGGTCTCCTAACGGTCCTCACGGTGGGCAAACAGCAGGACTTAGGCTGTCATCTGTCCAATGCACCCGCAGCCCGTGGTGCACTCCTCTTCACAACTCCGTTGTGAGGTAATGAAGTGCTCTGTGGGCATAAGGGGATGAATTTGAGAGAGCCTCAATCCCTCATCCAGGCTAAAATATGTCAAACTCGTGTGGCATTCAATGGCAGTTAAGTACCTAAATACCCCAGACCATGGTGGGGCTAAGCCTCATTAGCTTGCTCCAGATGAGAGAGCTGAGAACTGAAAACCTGGGCGTCTGCCTTGCGGTTTAACAGTTGAAAAGCCTCATCTATCTCTTCTAGGGCAGAAAAGGTAGAGAGTAAAAAGAGCTGGAAAAGGAGGGGGCAGAAGAAGGGAGGGACACCAAGGGGTAAGATTCTGTGGGACCACAAGCTGGGTTGTGGAATAGGACAGAAAAACTCACATCTAGCCACCTTGCAGGCAAGACAGGCTAGGAAGCACCCCAAAAAAGCCTGCAGTAGACCCCAGCTGAGGGCCACGTGGGGGGACCTTTAGGAATGCGCCACTCCAGGGATACCTCCGGGCAGCATGCACGAGGCCCACGCTGTGTGGGGAATACGAAGAACTGGTCTTTTGTTTCATGCCCCTTTGTTTTAACCTCTTGAATCAAAGACCCCAGCTGCTACTCTGGGAGAGGCTAGAAATTAATCCAATTAAAAAATAAATTCCCTGTGGAATCAAAACTGCTTGCCGAGTGGGGGGTATGGCCATGCGATTTCTTTCTTCTGCAAAACAAACTCTTTCTTCTAGCACATATTTCACAGACGGCAGATACAGGCAGGGAAGCATTTAAAGCAAATATAACAAACAAATGATTGGGATGATTTATAACCCTGGTACCAACGCGCAGCTCGCAGGAAGGATCGCAGCCTCCGTCTTCTATAGCCTGCATGGCCGGAGACAGAAGCACAATGCCACATGCTACCCTCCAACACAAACAGTCATAGAGCCACAAAACCCTTTGCCGCTTCATTCCACCCTTTTGTTTTCCAGGATTTTTGGTCAGCCTGGGCTTGTGGAGCTTGACAGGTTAACCCACACTCCCTTGGTTTCGGAAGAAGTGATTAAACAGGGGGGATTGTTTAGCCCGGGAAGCAGAAGGAATTCCTTTGTTTTTGTAGATCAGCCAAGGCAGCCAAGCCCGCAGGGATGCCTAAGAAGAAAGAGGCAAGGGCTGAGGGTGGAGATGGCTTTCTAGGGAAGGAGGTTGTGGCACCCCTCTGCAGGCTCACAGTCGAGGGTTGGGGGGACGGGTTCCATCTCAACTTCACGGCTGGAGAGAAGTTGGCCAGACCCTTTGGCTATGCAGGTGAGCAGGACCAGCTGGAGAACATGCCCAGCCAGCCTGGCTTCTCCTGCAAGGCTCAGCAAAGCCCCAGCAAAGTCATACCACCCCTAGGGTTTATGCTACAAGGGGATCCGGCCCTACCACCCTGAGGGCATGCAGTCACCATGCACCATATGTTGAGGGGAACCAAGGGCCAAGGAGAGAGGGACACTTTCAATAGCCAGGGCTTGGTGCCCCAAAGATCTCCTGGGAAAGGGTAAGCACATATAACACAGCCACCTCTTCTTAAAGCCTGGCTTGCTTCCACCGTCCCATGCATGCATTTAGCTGCATGTACCCGCTAAAGGTAGTAGATGTGGTCTTAAGGTGCTGGGCTGGATCCCTATGGGAGTCTTACTTTCTCTCACGGCCCCAAAATACAATGCCTTCTGGCTTATCTCCATCAACAGAGATCACTGGAGAGACTCCCAGACACCTGCTGAGAGGAGGAAAACCTTGCCCTGTTGCACTGAGGACACTGACAGCTTGAGACATCGGCAAACTTACAGTGCTGTAGGTGATGGTGAAAAGGGCCAGAGCGGTAAGTGCCTGTGCTCACCTGGAAGAGTGAAGGGAAGAGGAGAAGGAGCTCCTGGGTCTTTGTCACCCCATGAAAGGCAATAACTATCTGGGGAGCAGGGAAAAGCACCCACAAACTTGATTTCAAAAAGCTGGATCAGAATCAGGGAAAAAGTAAATTTAAAGCCAAAAAAGGGAACCTGGAGTGATTTGCTGGCCATCACTGACTTGGTTGCTGTTGGCATCATGCTGGTGATCTAGGAGTGCTTTTACTCCTGGGGAGCAACATGTTATCCAGGCATTCAGTTTGCAGGGGTGGGTGGGGGAGTCCTGCTTTTTCCTATGCCTGACACCCACCTCGGAGCAGATTTGATTTCTGTGACTAAGAGGTACAGGAAGGAGCTTGGCAGCAGAGAGCAGACCTCTGGACACTGCAAAACGCCTCCTTCTTAGCCAGCTCTGAGTCTCCGCAAAAGCACAAAGTGCAAGAGATCTGGTAAATTATTAAAACAACCTTGCAACAGCTCCAGAGAAACCACCAGTGCCTCAGATTCAAAGGAAAGGCTGTGGTGTGAGAATCCCCATTAGTAACAATACGCACAGTTTGTAAGAACATATGTCCCCACATGGAGCAATCAACCAATCTGGGCTGTTTAACCACAATATTTCAAAGAAGTGCTTTTAATGCAGCTGATCCGTATGTTTATTTTTGAGCTGTAAAATGGGATCCTTCACTAGCCTTTCAGAACATTTCTGTAATGGACTCTATCCAAACTATTGAGGAAAAGTCTTTGCTCCATCAGAGTCGTTGATAACTATGTTTATTTTTAAATCAAAGTCACGACTGTGGAAACAGAATAAGCCAAGCAGACAGAAAGTGCATTTGCCCTCCAAAAAGGCATGAGGAGCAAGACCCCACCGGGACCCCTCTTAAGAATGGGTTTGGGTCGCAAGTGCGTGAGGCAGGGACTAGGTGGATGGGAAAGGGGAAGGATTCCCAAGCTTCTTCTGATGCAGATACTCGGGCACACACTGAAAATACAGCCCTTTGCACCCTTTTCTCCCGCGAAGTGTGTGGGAGGTGAACGCAGGTCCTGGTTTATTGATTGATTGATTTTTTTATAAAGAATAAGAGCTCCTCTTGGAATAGCCATGCCTTTGCGGGGGGGGTGGGGGTGGGTGGGGGGGTGGGGGTGTGTAAGGTCCGGTCTCCTTCCCTGCTCGATCTAATCCTAATTAAAAATAAATTACATGCTGTATGGAACTTGAAATGGCAAAGATAATCCTGTTACACACGAGGGGCCGCCCCGCTGCCCGCTGCCCGCTCCCGGCCGGCAGCCCCGTTCCCAGGCGCGCAGCCCGACCCCCAACCCCTGACCCCGGCCCCGGCCCCGGCCCCCGGCCCGGCACAGCCGCCTGCGGAGGCCCCGCGGGCCGGAGCGAGGAGCTCCGCGGAGGCTTTTGGTATGGAAACCAGGCGTTCCGGGAGCTTTTGTTGGCGGCCGGGCGGCCGTCCCCCCCCGCGTCCCTGCAGCCAGCGCGGAGGCGCGATTTAAATCCCATTTCCATAAGCCGGCGCCGCGGGCAGCCCACCGCCCCCCGCTCGCGTGCCGCCCGCGCAGCGCCCCGCGCACCCCCGCGGGAGCCGGGACGGAGCCCCCCGGGATGCTGCATCGCGGAGCGGAACGCCTTTACCCGAGGTTTCCAAAGAAAACCGGAGCGGGAGGGATTCCCCTCCCCCCCGCCCCCCCAATTCCGTTTGTCACCCCTCTTCCTTTGAAACGCATCGCTTAGGTTCTCTGACACATGGAAAGAGGGAAGGAAGAAGGGAAGGAGGCAAGGAAAGATGGAAAGGAAGGAGGAAAAGAAAGCATGAGAAAAGAGGGAAAGGCGAAAGAGGGAGAGGAAGGGAAGGAAGAGGGAAGACGAAAGAGGGAAAGGAGAAGAGGGAAGCGAGAGGGAAGGAGATAGGCGGGAAGGAAAGGGATGGGAAGAAGAGGGCAGGCAGAGGGAAGGAAGGGTATGCCGTTTTGCGGAGTGCCGGGTGTCCCCCCACGACCCCGCAGCTTCCCTCCCCGTCGGGTCCTGTCCCCGCCCCCGCCGTGGCCGCCCCCCCCCCCCCCGCCATGGCCGCCCCCCCGTGGCCGTGTCCCCCGTGGCCGTGTCCCCCGTGGCCGTGTCCCCCGTGGCCGCCCGGCGCGGCGGGGCCGGGGGGCTGAGCCGGGCTCCGCGCTGGGCCCCGGTGCCTTGCGGGGCAGATGGTTTCGTTCCCCCCGGTTCGTGCCAGGTTTCAGCCTCATGCTGTTATTTTGTTCTGGAACGAGACTGGTGTTGCTTCCCAGAGAGGCCCTATTAGGACAAAAAGAAAATCCTGTGAATAGGCGTAACAGGGCACCAGGAGGGATAGGTCTTAAATGTATTTTAATATGAGCAGGGCATTGTGTGTAATTCAGCGCTCATCATCGTTTAGTCAAAGAGTTATGGCAGTGATTGGGAATGAATAGAGGGACATAATGGATACATGTGGCGTTTGCTCATTATATTCAACTTAGTCCAACTCCTCTGTGGAAACTGTTCAACTTTCTCTCCCTTTAGCCTGTCATAGTGAAATAATACAGACATAGGTTCCTCGAATGGGATAGCCTGCCACGCTATTATATTTCTACAGCTAACGAGGGCTTCATAAGCCTTTGATACAGCCTGATCTTTGAAACCTTTCCAAATCTCCTCAAGCTTATGCTAAATCCTATTTGGAACTTTTTCTTTCTTTCTTTTTTTTTTTTTTTTCCTCGCCTGCTACTGCCCCAGGCTTAAGAAACCCGGGCGGTGACATGCATACTAAAGCATGCGGGGACATCTCCTGAAAGGCGACTTACGGCGCTGATCACAGGCTCTCACGCGAGTAACACAGCACTCCGGGCGCGCAGCTGAATGCCGCCGCCCCCCGCAACCCGCGCCCGCCGCCGCCCCGCGCCCGCGCACCCACCCGCGCCCGCCGCCACACGGCGCGACATGCCGCGACACGACATGCCACAGCATGCCGCGACACGACACCTGCCCGACCTGTGGCACAATTAAACAAACCGCGGCGCGCGTGTTACTCTGCGCTGCCCGCGCCAGCTCCGCTACCGCGCCTCCAGAGAGATAGCAAAGAAGGGAAGGGGAGGAACGAAAGAGGAAAAAAGGAAAGAAAGAAAGAAAGAAGGGAAGGGGGGAAGAGGAATAAAGCCGGAAAAAAAGGAAAACCCCCAAACCCCGGAGAGTTAAAGAACACAAAGGCGAGCGCCCCGCGCCCTCGCTCCCGCCGGCTGCCGGGGCCGCCCGCCACCCGCGCCCCGCCGCCTCCCATTGGCTCCGCCGCCCGTGCATTTGCATACCGCCGTCTATTAAAGGCCGTGCGGCGGCGCGGAGGGGAGCAGACGGCGGTGGAGGGTGCGTGGAGCTGCATCCCGGGTACCGCGCATCACCCCCTTCCCCGGAGCGCACCGCACCGCCGGGCTGAGCCCCGCGCAAGTGCCATGAGCCCTTTGCGGCTGCTGGCCCTCGCCTGCCTGCTGGCCCTGTCCCGCTGCAAGACGGTGAGGTACCGCACCGACGAGGAGGGCGCGCCGGGCACGGTGATCGGTACGCTGGCCGACGAGATGCCGGTGAAGGCGCCGGGGGAGATGAGCTTCCGCCTGATGCGGCAGTTCAGCAACAGCTCGCTGGTGCGGGTGCGGGAGGAGGACGGGCAGCTGAGCATCGGTGAAGCCGGGCTGGACCGCGAGCGGCTTTGCGGGCAGGCCCCCCAGTGCGTCCTGGCCTTCGATGTGGTGAGCTGCTGGAGGGAGCGCTACCGCCTGGTGCACGTGGAGCTGGAGGTGCGTGACATCAATGACAACGCACCACACTTCCCCCGTGCCCAGATGGCACTGGAAGTGTCAGAGAGTGCTGCACCTGGCACTCGTCTCCCGCTGGAGGTGGCCGTCGATGAGGATGTGGGCTCCAACTCCATCCAGAGCTTCCAGGTCTCCCTCAACAGTCACTTTGGCGTGGAAGCACAGACGCGGGCAGATGGTGCACGCTGCGCTGACCTGGTGCTGCTCCAGGAGCTGGACCGTGAGCGCCAGCCCTCCTACACGCTGGAGCTGGTGGCCAAAGATGGTGGCAGCCCAGCACGTTCAGGCACAGCCACGGTGCATGTCCGTGTCCTCGATGCCAATGACAACAGCCCTGCCTTTGCCCAGGGCTCGGTCACGGTGGAGCTGCCTGAGGATGCACCGCCCGGCTCCCTGCTGCTCGATCTGGATGCTGCCGACCCTGACGAGGGTCCCAATGGTGAGGTGGTCTACGCCTTCAGCAGCCAGGTGCCCCCCGAGGCACGGCGACTCTTCCGCCTTGACCCGCGCTCGGGCCGTCTCACACTGGAGGCTGCTGTGGACTATGAGCGCACCCGCACCTATGAGCTGGACGTGCGTGCCCAGGACCGTGGTGCCAGTCCCCGTGCCGCCACCTGCACCGTCGTCGTGCGCCTCGCTGATGTCAATGACAATGCGCCACGCATCAGCATCAGTGCCCTCCGTGGCGCTGCCAGTGCCGCTGGCGTGGCTTATGTCAGTGAGGCAGCTGCCAGCGAGAGCTTTGTGGCCCTCGTCAGTGCCTCAGACCGTGACTCAGGTGCCAACGGGCAGGTGCGCTGCAGCCTCCGTGGCCACGATCACTTTGCTCTGCAGCGTGCCTATGAGGACAGCTACATGATTGTCACCACAGCAGCACTGGACCGCGAGCGCATCCCCGAGTACAACCTCACTGTTGTGGCTGAGGACCTGGGCTCGCCACCCTTCAAAACCATCCGCCAGTACACAGTGCGAGTGAGCGATGAGAATGACAATGCACCGCTCTTTGCCAAGCCCCTCTATGAGGTGGCCGTGCCAGAGAACAACCCCCCAGGTGCCTACATCACTACCGTGGTGGCCCACGATCCTGATCTTGGCCACAATGGCAAGGTTACCTACCGGCTCCTGGACACCCAGGTCATGGGGGCCCCCATCTCCACCTATGTCTCAGTGGACCCTGCCACCGGGGCCATCTATGCCCTGAGGATGTTCAACTATGAGATCCTCAAGCAGCTGGACCTGAGGATCCAGGCCACTGATGGTGGTTCCCCACAGCTTTCCAGCAGCACCCTGGTCAAAGTGAGGATGGTGGACCAGAATGACAACCCTCCTGTCATCATCCACCCAGTGCTCACCAATGGGACAGTGGAAATTGGCGTGTCCAGCAAGACCTCCCGTGATTCCCTGGTGGCGCAGATCAAAGCTCGAGACGCAGATGATGGGGCCAATGCCGAGCTCACCTTTGCCTTCCTGGAGGAGCCTCAGCAGGACCTTTTCAGCATCAACCCAAGCACTGGGGACATTGTGCTGAGGGGTGACCTCTCTGAAGAGCTGGGACAGCTGTTCAAGGTCATCTTAACTGTGACAGACAACGGCAGACCCCCCCTAGCCACGACTGCCACAGTCAACTTCCTGGTGACTGCCACTGCTCCTTCCAGTATCCAGGACGTAGCCAAGCCCAGTTCCTGGGAAGGAAAGGCTTTGCAGTGGGACATCCCTCTGATCGTGATCATTGTCCTGGCAGGCAGCTGCACTCTGCTCCTGGTGGCTATAATCACCATCGCCACCACCTGTAACAAGCGCAAGAAGGGGAATGAGATCAAAAACAATGCTTCCTTGAAGGACCAGGTAGACATCTCCCACCTGGAGAAGGGCCGGCAGGAGGAGGGCAGCCAGAGGGGGAATGTGTTTGAGGTACGAACCTTTCCCAGCAAAACCTCTTTCACCAGCCCCGACCCTTCTCCCGCTGCCGAAGAGATCTCCACTGCTGAGAGCGGCAGCGACAGCACTTGCCTCTATGAGGGTCAGAAGAGGCTGAGAGGACCGAGCGGGGAGGTAAGGTCCCACCGTGGGGAAGGGGGGGCAGAGGATGGGGAGGGGGGCATCCCGGAGGATGTGAATCACAGAGGTGCAGTTCTGATAATTTTTACCCTCCACCCCTTCGCTTTCTCATGTCTCCTTTGATCCCCCACCCCAGCAGGGTTCTGCTGCTGCTCCAAGCTACGGCAAGGAGCCCGCTCCCCCCATGGCTATTTGGAAGGGGCACTCGTTCAACACCATCTCTGGCCGGGAGGCAGAGAAGTTCAGTGGCAAAGACAGCGGCAAAGGTGACAGCGATTTTAATGACAGTGACTCTGATATCAGCGGAGATGCCCTGAAGAAAGATCTCATCACACACATGCAGAACGGTAAGGGCTCAGCCCCTGCTCCTGGCTGGCCCGCCAGACAGAGGGGACGGGTGGACAGGGAGGTGGACAGAGGGACCCATCCCTGGGGCGCAGTGCTTAGGCAGGGCAGCTGGAGGAGGAAACCTGATGCTGGATGGCTCAAACTGCCCACCTCTGCATCTCTTCACAGCAGGCTGCTAGGTTTTCCTGATTCCTCTCCACAGAGTGCCCAGCACAAATTAGCAGATGCTGGAAATGCTGGTTGATCCAGGGTTTTCCTCCCAAAAAAACCTCCCTTAAAGTTAGGATTATGAGGAGTGTCCCTAGCAAAATGACGTAACCTTCCTAAGCTTGTTTTCTTGTTGTGCCGTAGAGCATTGCCTCCCAGCTCCATCAGTGCATTGAATCATCCCGTGACTAATAATGCTGAGGATTGAGTGGTGTGGACTTACTCCTGCAGTAACGACAAGTTTCTCCTCCTGTCTCTCTCTCTCTTTAGGTCTATGGGCATGCACGGCAGAATGCAAGATCCTGGGTCACTCGGACCGCTGCTGGAGCCCCTCCTGTGGCCGAGCCAACCCTCACCCCTCTCCCCATCCTTCGGCACCCCTCTCCACTTTCTGTAAGAGCACGTCCTTGCCCAGGGATCCCCTTCGCAGGGACAACTTTTATCAAGCCCAGCTGCCCAAAACAGTGGGGCTTCAGAGTGTCTATGAGAAAGTGCTGCACAGGGACTTTGACCGGACGATCACGCTCCTCTCCCCACCACGCCCCGCACGGCTCCCTGACCTTCAGGAGATCGGGGTGCCCCTCTATCCAGCCCCGTCGACTAGGTACCTGGGCCCCCAGACTGACACAGCTGAGAAAGTGTAGCCCAACACGCAGCCTACCTGAGTACCCCTGTCCCTGTGCGCACACAACTAGGTGACTCCCGAGAGCCTTTAAGTTATTGACCAGATCCAGTGTCGTATGTGTAAATATGCAAGATGTGCCTTAAAAAAGAAGTTGTTGGGAAAGATTTCCAATCACGTCAGTACTGTTTGATATTTGCAAACAAAAAGCTGTTGTTTGTAGTTAATGTAATTTTTATGAAATGTGCAGTATTTAATTTTTTTTTCATGTTTTCTACATTTTTTTTCTTTTTTGGTTCACCCATGGCCTGCCATTTTTTGTAGTGTTTTTAACCTGTACATTGTGTAATGTAATGTTTGTACATAATGAAAATTGGTTATATTTTTATATAATAAAAGCTTAAAAAATGGGAATTCTTGCCAAAGGAGCTGTCTGAAAGACACAATAATAATTAATAATAATATCCTGAATATGTAGAACCTTGTAAGGAAAATTCTTCTTTCACAGTGTAGTAATAACCTAAGCAACCCAGTGTACTGAGAAGTTTGCCTTGCCAAATGTGACTTGTATTCTTGAGTCTGTGGTCAACTGAAATGTTATTTAATTGCCTTTGGTTCCTGTAATCTGTGTCACTGGTAAACACTAATAAAGGTTTTGTGATGTGTCGGAGGGATCTGTTTGTGGATTTCACGCTTCAGAGCATAGAAGTCTTTATAGGTCAGCAAAAGTATTTTGTGCAGAGAACTGCGGGGGGGGGGGGGGGTGCAGCTGGGCATGAACAATGCTACTTTTAGTCTTGCTCACCCTTCATCTACAGCAATACCTCGCCGCAGGTTTAGCTCTAGAGCTTTTTGATGATGGGTGGGAGAGAGGGCTGGGTGGCAGAGCTCACCTTTGCTTTTTTACTACCCAGTCTGAGCTCTTCCAGCTTGATCCTTCACTGGTGGGAAGTGGTGTAACCTCAGTGATCCATCAGTGAAGCGTTCATGCTGTTCAAATGTCTTTGCAGCAGCAGCCACTCGAGTACTTTGCTTTCTGATCTGGCTGAGATGTCAATATGAGTCAAGATGCATAGGTATGTGCTTATATGTTTGTCCTTTGTTAAGGCAGCCTTACTAAAGGACAGTAACTTGCATTTGCATACATATATTTAGACATCAAGAGAAAGGATATAGGTACATACAACAGAAAGAATAGATGTTGATTATGTTGAGCTTGTCAACATACGTGATATGTATTTTGTCTTCTCCCAGAAATGACAGTCCTGAAAAAAAAATCATATAGAGCTTTGAAGTTCCCTCCCCTCAAGGTTTGAAGCTAAAAGCAGATCTCAAATCCTTCTGCTGAAATCAGGTATAGAATAGCATTTAATGAAACTGAAGCATGAGCATTTCTTCCTGTGTTCAAAAAATTGCTTATACCAGAGATAACACTTCTATTGGTGCTTTAATATTAGATTGAATTTTTCCAAAAAGAACTGCTCCTCAACTGGAGTAAATAATTTCACATTTTGAACAAATCAATAATCCAAAAATTTTTATTTAGCAAAGCTTTTAGGTTTTATCATTAATTCTTCAATTGTATGTCTAATTACTATGGTACGTATATATAGAAGATTACTCACAAAGAAAATATAAAGCCTTCTCAAACATAAACAAGGTGCTATTAGACTTTGTGTCTCCAAATGTAAGTAGAAAACACTATCCTACCTGCATGTCCCTTAAGGAACAGAAATTCCCTTTCTCCCTCAACTTCCAGCTTTCTCCAGCCCATGTAGCAAAGGTGGCAGAGCCTGACCAAGTTTTTAGGCACACAGTCTGAGTTTTAATAGGGGCTTCATAAAAGCCACTGTGAAGATTTGTGGTGGGCAGAGAGCTTCAGAGGCTGTACTTGAAGGGAATTGAAATCAGGCTGATGCAAGACTCAACTGGGAAGCAACGTCTGTGATACAGCTTTTATGGTCAGGAAAATAGGTGAGCATTTCTGGTGATTCATCTAAACTTGGTAGTAAAAATCATGATGCATCTAATGAACTAAGAGGGTCGTCTTGGTTAAATTTAGAGCTGAAGCTGGGACTGAAGGGTGAGTGCAGAGAAGGAAGGCCAGGAGCTTCCCTGCTGGCTAATCATCAGTGATGCAGAGCAGCAAGCCTGCATGTGAAGTAATTAGTCATAACTCTGAACGCAGGGAGGGAAAGGCTCTCTGTAAAAAAAAGCAGGGCAGTCTGATAAGCTGGTTCTTCCTCATCTAGTTCAAAAGCCTGGGTTACATAGTGCAGCACCTCCACCGCAGGTCCCTAGGCTCTCCTGGGGGAGGCTGGCAGGAGATAAGCGCAGCCGAAGGCAAGTCCATTGCGTTGGGTTGAGGTGCTGAATTCTCACTGTTACCTGCAACAGAGCCTGTGCACTTCTATGGGTGGGTTGATGCTCCTTGCTGCCTAACCAGGAGTTTGGGCCACCCCAGTGTGAGGTGATCTTGAAATGGGGTGTGTGTGTGTGTGTGTGGAAATAAAGTCTCCTGGTTTTGTTCCCAAAAGCAGCTTTCAGCAGCAAGCAGCTAGCCTTGTTTGGATCAGGGATCTCTCTGTTCTGGGGTCCTACATGCTGCCATTAAAATGTGGGACTCATCCAGCATTTAAATCCGAGCCCATCACTTTGCAGGGACACTCTGGTTAGTGGAAAGATACAGACCTCTTCTGTGAGCTTGTCGTCTTGGCTTGGAGCTAGGCAATGGGGACAACTCAGGTGCATCACTGAAGCTCCTGATCTCTCCTTTGCCTGTAAGGGCAAGGGGCAGAATTCTGCCCAGGCTACTTTAACTTTTAGATGCCTAAAATTAGGTGAGGAAAATCCCCAAGCTCCATCAGATAAGAGCACACATCATCATCATCAAAGTGCAGATAAGTGGAGAGGGGAGCCCAAGGCTTAGCTCCTGGGCAGGCCCCCTTGAATTAAACATTTGCTCCATCGATGCTATTTCACTCTGTATGTCCTAGTTATTTTCTTTTAGTTTTTGATTGACATAACTGAGATTATTGCTAACATACTTCAGAAATTAATGCAGATTTAACAATTAAATTCCATGTATTCCTCAAGCATGGTGCAACATTGGCCCTGTGTCACGTGCAGTGGATGAGACTGGGCAACCACACAACCTCTCTGTCGCGGAGAGCTGCACTCTCCTGCCTGCCTTTCCCTGTCTCAGGGGGAGAGGTGACGAGCGGGGCACAGGGACACGGGACTGGAGACAGCACTCTTTCACTGAGCTGGTGTTAAATCCATGGCCCAAACTGGCTACAGCAGCTGGAGATCACAAAAGCCCGAACACCAAGCTTGAGTCAGCTCCTGCAGAAGTCTCTGGTAGTCACCTATGATGGAGCAAAGCACCCTCAGCTCCCTTCACAGTCCGTGGGGTGAAACAGGCCCTTTTAGGACAAAAATAATCTCCTCCTGAACCAGCCAGCTAAACTAGGTCTGGTGCATTGCACTGAGAAGCTGCCCACCCCTCCCTACATGCAGCCTGCAGTGGCAGTAGATGTTTGCACTGTGGACATCCAACATCTAGTGAAACAAATCTCACCCTATGTGCTTCTAAAAACTCCCAGGTTTCTGACTCCAGTATACTGGCAGCATGGCAAAAGTTGAAGGCATTGACGGAGCTGTAACCAAAGTAGGTTAGGTGAAGATGAAGATACCTAGCGGTATCAGTAGCATTGAGCCAGTCTGCTGGAGACCAGCAGACTCACAGCCAGGTGCCAGTGTCCAATCTCTTTGGCATCAAGGCAGAGGACTAAAACAGCACAAACACAGAGGTGAGTAATTCCCAACGACTCTTTTCCAGGTGTACCTGCACAGCCATTGAGACATAGCTGCAACACCCAGGACACAGAGGAGTGATGATGCTACAGCAGCATAGCCACAAAATGCCTTGTCTCCTGAGTGCCCCAGAGATGTTCTGGGACTGTGGGCTTGCAACTTCCACCCTAGAGACCTTGGGCAGACATCCAAATCAGTTTTAACTGTCAATAAATTAAATTAATTTTACCAGAGTTGAGTCTGTTCTGCCTGTGACGGTAATTGGTAACTGCTCTCTCTCTATCTCAACCCATGAGCTTTTTCATCTGATTTTCTCCCCCTGCCCTGTTGAGGAAGGGGAGTAAGTGAGCAGCTGGGTGGGGGTCTGGCTGCTGACCAAGGTCAACCCACTACCACGCCAAGGAAACAAGATCCCAGAGATGCCTTCTGTGGTGCTTTATCCAAAAAAATGAAGTCAAATTCCCCTTGACCTGTTCTCTCCTGTGCCTCTTTAACACCTGCAATTTTATTTTTTTTATGTTTAGTGATATGTGATGGAGTCAAGCACCACTGTGAGGTGCCTAATCCTGGTTTGTGCAGTGCACGCTCCAGGTGCAGGACTCCTAACAAAATGGAGCACTCATGCTTGTAAGTGGATATGGCTGTGACCTCTGGGATAAGGGCTTCATCCTGTGATCTCAACATGTGCGAGAGGTGCTCAGAGAATGCTGCCTGGACCAGGCCTTGAAGGCAGAGAGACCCAAGGATGGATTTTAGCTGAAGATTCAGACCGATGTGCCTTTTGCAGCCAATGCATAGGTCTACTGTAGGCATCTATGCTCCTGTGACAGGCAATGAAGGGGTCTAGAGGGCTGTCTGGTTCATCTACGGTAGGCATCTGCATTCGCTTAGCAAAATCGCTCTCTGATCTCCCAGAACTGCATTGACTACCTCACCATTGTATATGACAGCAGATTAAGCACCTGCCTTACACATAGACACACACATGGATATAGATATTCGGGTGGGTGTGCTGTCACCGAAGGGGATGGCCCACCCTTCTCTCTGTCTCCAGCTTCGTTTTCCCGTGACTCCTTTGCCACCAGGACCCAGGAAAGTACCAAAACCGGGTATATCTCTGCAGGTATAGCTCAATGAGGGGTCAGGTGAATGTCAGACACTGTCAGGGAGGGGGTAAGAGAGAGGAGGCCCCCAGGGCCTGGGAAGAAAGCAGGACTGTGCTTTTGGGCATCAGCCAGCAAGCAGATCAGCCTATACGTAATGTAAAACCTCTGGAGGCTTCTAGGCAATTTCAAGGTTGGCCAAGGAGGAACATAATGCCTTCTGAATAATTTAAAGGGTTGGCATCACCAGTGATAATGCCCACTCACTCATCAAACGTCACCTAAGCCCAGATTTAGGCTGAAGAATGTGAACTAGCAATGGGAGACAAGTAAGTGTTACTTCCCACCATGTATGCCAAGGTCTTCAAGCCTTCCTTATGGAAGAGGGAGGCTTGGAGAAGCTCCCTGGAGCTGGGTTTCCCCCGCTTTAAGAAATAACAATTCCTCTGCTTACCTGTCCTTCCTGAAGGATGCACAAAGCTGGTTTCTCACTCATGTCCACAATGCCCATGGCAGCAGGATCCCCACCACTGTCAGGGCTCCTGGGGCATGCTGCTCATCCAAAATTAATCATATGGGAGAGTTCACAGGGAGCCAGGGTCCCTAGTACAGGCAGGGAGGGATGCAGGGATCAGGAGGGAGAGTGGCTTTGGTGGGTTCCTCCAATGCCACATTGCCTAGGGAGGGTTAAAACCCTGGAAGCTGAACTGGAAATGGAGCAGATGGTCACCAAGCTGAGAAACACAGTGACTTAGGCTGCATGTGAGAAGTCAGTGCGTTCATTCAGTTGGTAATTGTTAATTATTTTTGAGTGGGCCTTAGAATCCTTGGGGTCACAGGCATGAGGACCCATTTTAGCCTGCAGTAGTCAAGCCCCGCTTGCCCATCAGCTCCTGCTGCAGTGGGCAGCTGCCTGCTGTGCCCTGTCAGCACTCTTTGAGTAAGGAGGACCTACTGGCCCCACATGTGAGGTAGGAAACCAACCCTGTGTGGTGCTGTAGTCAAGCGCTGTTTAAGGATGCAGACGTTTTTGTGGTAACTCCATCTTTCAGATTTGAAGGCAGGTGACTGTTCAAAGCCCAGTTGTTCTCCATTGCCTTAACCTGCGTAGGGTGAATGTGCAGAAGGCCAGAGGTGGAGGCTGCTCCTGTACCCATTCTCCCCTCCCAGGTGATTATTTCAGATCCCAACACAACGTCTGTTTTCCAGCTACCTCCAGCCATGAAACAGTTGACACACAATCTACAGGTGCTTCTTAAACGGAAGTATGGGGCCTCAGCAATAAGGTTTTATGGTCACACTTGTCCTCTTGCTTACCTGAGTGCCATGGGATTTGGGCATTTCTGTCCTGGCATAAGCACACAGATGACTGCAATAGGTCCCAGTTCCCAACACGGCAAAGCTGCATCTAGGCTTTCTTCTGGATCTAAAGTGGACATGCAGTGGGAACACTTTTTGTGCCAACCACAGGTAGGTGGGCACCAACATCTTCGCAGCTTCCCAAGGTTGCAGGGTGGATGGCCCAATGCTGGGTGCAATAAATCACATTTGTTCCTACAGCTGTCTGCCAGGCAGCCCCTGGCCATCTTTGCAGCCCAGCTCCTGGGACCACCTGCCTGCTGGCTGTAGCCCTCTGCCAGGGTGATGAACCCTGGCCCTGCCTGGGTTGGCTGCTCCACAGACGGTCGCTGTAACCTCAGTCATGCGCTCCATCCCCTTGGATTGCGGCAGCTCACCAAAGAACAACCAGCCCAACAAAGGGCCCTGCAGACAAGACCTCTCTTACCCACAGCCTTGACATAGAAATACTCCTTATGGTTAAAGCAGAAAGGCTTAGAGATAAAAAGCAAAAAGGCTCAGAGATAATTTGAATTTCCTCCTGCAAGAAGAGGGGTAGTTTTGTGGGAGGTCAGAGGCTATGATGATGGACTGCTCTGTAAAACTCCATCAGAGGGACAGAGACACACAAAAAGGAGAAAGGGCAACAGCTTTCTCCTCCTGGAAACCCACTCACAGTGAGAGGAAGAAAAAAAAGCAGGGAGTTTATGGGGGGACAGGAGAGAGGGACCCACATGATGTGGGACTAAGCTGTCTAGACCCTGCGCAAACAGTTTTGGAGGACAATTCCCAGTAAAATAACCAAATACATTATGAACAGAGCATCCTCAGGTTAATTCATCCTCTCTTTTCATTCAAAACATGTCCACTGGATTTGGAAGAAATTCAAGAATCCTGACCTTCCAAAAATCCTACGGCAGATACTCAGAGCGGGTTCAGCAGGCAACCAGCTAGAGAATAGCATGAAGAGGTACCTCCACAGATCAAGATCTTAAAATTGGTTTTGCCTACAAATTTGCTGCTGCCTGAATCACTATGTGTGGGGCAATGGTGCATTTGGTGTGTGACTCCTGAGTGGGGCCTTCCCGTTCCCAGCTCTTTGCTGTGGCTCCTAGCAAATAACTCACTGAGGTCTCCTCCCTCCCCAGAGTTTAATTTCATTTCTATACCAAAGACATTCCTCCTCCCTCCCTTGGGGGCTAGATCACTTCAGAAATGGGATTTAGCCAGGGCTGGCAGCCTGCTTTTACCTTTGCCTGTTTGAGTAATGCACGATAACAAGAGATCTGAGATACCTCCAAATGCACGGTTTGGCAGGATGTTAATTAAAACAGAGTAACACTACCTCTACTGTTTGCAGGGCCACAGCTCAGAGCACTTATGAACGCCCAGGAGGTAAAGGAACATGTTCAAAGCCACGCAACACATCTGGAAGAGAGCTGGAAGTAAATCCAATTGCTTTTTGTTTACATATCAGCATACAAACCGGCATATACATGAATCCAGGACAAGACCAGGTGGATGTACTGGAGACCAGTGGCATGAGAAGGCAGAACAATTGCTTTCCAATCGCTTTGCTTGAAAGTGAGGGAGCATCTTGCCTCCGTCCTCTCTCGCCCACGCCAGCAGCAAACCATCACTGTCCGAGCCGCCTTTGTGAAGGTCCCCACAGTCCCTCGCTCCCCTGTCAGATGTAACAAAGAGGCTCAGTCTGTCGCTTCCAAATTCATGGCTCCTGTGGGCCCCGGGATGGCCAGGGTTCTGCTTCATTTTACCACTCTGATGTGACCTGGGTTTTCTTAGCAGTTACTTATTTTTATTTATTTAACTGCGTAAATGATTATCCGTGTAACAACTTTAATCAATTATGTGTGGCAAAGAACTTCTCTGCAACTTAATTAGCAAAGTTCTTCCCTGACCTAGCAATATCTGATTGCATCATATAAGAGCTTAACTTTGAAATGGCAACACAGTTCATTAAAAATAACTAATAGCTGCAGGGTTTAAAGATGTAAATGTTAATTTTCTTAATGAGAAAAAAAAGGGCATGCAGACTCTACCTGTCTATATTCATTATACTGTGTCCACATGGGATGACTCACATTTGCAAAACTCAGGTTTAATTAACATGCTTATTTTTACAATGATATTTCTCATTATAATAAATTAAATGTTTAAACAGCCAGCGCAAACATTTTGATCCAAGACAAAAATGCTTGCACAGTGCTAGTTTAAGCATTTAATTTATTATAATCCTTTCCATAACAACCGCCTTAGAAGTTGATTTTTTCGCTGCGAAAGGCTATTAGTATTATTTCCTCTGGTAACGTTTAATCCAAGACAATCAGAAATGCGAGGCGTGAACGAAATGGGACTGGAAACGGCGGCGATAGAGCGGATAGCGAAGGGCCCTGCCCGCGCCACTGGCTGCACCGCAGCCCGCAGCCCGTGCCGCCGCGCACCCGCGGCCGCCGGGAGCACTGCCCGCCGCCCCCCGGTAGCCGGGGCGGTGCGGCTCTCCCTGGGGGGCTCCCCCCAGCCGGACTTCGCCTGCTCCGAAACCTCCGACGCGTCCCGGCGCGGGAGGGGGTACGGGCACGACTCCCGCCGGCTGGGCAAAGGCCCCGCGGACCCGCGCTGCCGGCGCCACCCCGCGTCCCCGGCCGGGGTCGCCGCTAGGGGGGGGTGCGGGCCCGGCAGTGCGGAGCCGGCCTGCGGCTGCGGGGCAGCGCCCGCGGGACTGCGGGCTGGGGCTGGGGCCGGGGCCGGGTAGGCGGCGGCAGGTGGGGGGGCGGCGGGATGAGGGGACTCCGCCACCCTCCGCCGTGGAGGCGGAGCGGGCGGGGGCTACGCCAAGATCACGACGGCCCGTAAGGTTTCGGAGCTCTCTGGCTAGTGGAGCCCCTTATTTCCATGGGGTTTCCAGCCTGGGCGCTGGTGCGGGATGGGCGGCTCAGCCACGGCACCGGCGGCCGCTTGGACACCAACAAGTTTCAGCTGCGCGTTTCTGCACAGCTTCTGCCCCGGCGGCGGCGCAGCCGGGCCGCGCAGGGTAGCAGGGGCAGGCGGGGGCTGGCGCTCGCTGCGCCTTCACCGGGGCGGCGTTGCTCCCCGGGGCTGCCAGCCCGGAGGGCGCCGCCAGCTCCCGCCCGGCACCGCGGGCCTGCGCCGTGAGGCCCCGGCGGAGGTGGGGGCAGCCGGGCATGGCGGGGCAGGCCGCGCCCCTGGGCCTGGCTGGGAGCCGGGAGCTGGGAGCCAGTCTCCCCCGTCATCCCCTGAGGTTGTCCCCCCGGGAGGCACCTCCCGCCCCTCCTCAGGGCAAACTTCCACCTAAGAAATGGGCCTGGAGGCAAATTCCTCTCCAAGAGAAGAAAAGTCTTGCCAAGGGGCAAAGCCAGGGCAGGGCCCTGCAATCAGGTGAGGAAAGCCCCCGTGTGAGCCCCCCCCAGCCAAGGGGCTGAGCTGCCCTGGCAGGGGACAGGCACACGAGGCCCCACTGTGGGTCCTGGGCATAAAGCCACCAGCATCCCCTGCCACCATCTCACCCTTACGTCCAGGAAAGCTCCCACCCTGCCTTAGCGCCTGGTACCGATGTCAGGTAACTGTCGCCATACAGGGTATTTCGGTGATGCTGAGAAGTCAGTCTGCAAGTCACTCCAGTTTAATACATAATTTGAATTAATAAATAAAGCCCTTTAGGGGATCTCATTACACTGTGAAGAGCATCCGTTGTCAATCAGTTCAGCCAGCTGACAAGCTAGAGCACCAGCTGATGATCCAGGCTGAGCCAAATCGGCAAAGGGGAAATCTCTCCTGGATTTACCCCAGATGAATGACAGTGTCAGTGATTTTTTTTAAAAAGCCAGGCATTAAAACATTCACAGACAAATTGCCAAGTCTCCCCAAACCACTGAATTAAATTCAGGGGTTGCTTGTGGTCTGACAAATGTTCTGCCAGAAGGCACCCATTTATTTTTCATCACTTGCTTCTTGACAAATAGCTGCGTTCACAAAAACTCAGTGGATTAATAAACTGATCCCACTGCTTAACTAATTGCAAAAAGCCAAAAAGTGATTTGAGTAGTAGTACGATGGTCATTACAAAAATACCCACCGACTTTGGAAAATTGAGGGCACAACATTTTTTACCTCAGAGGGCAATTTTATGTAGGCCACAAAGTGCCTTGGGTATTTCTTAGAGTCCTGGAGTTTATTCATGTATTATTTCCTAGGATATTCAGCATATTTTTCCAGCAGGCAAGAAACTGGGGCTTCTGTGTACGAGTTTCATCTGCTCAAAATGTGAAAAAATATAGATCCCCTTAGCACATTCTGCTGTAGTAGAAGCAAAGTGTAAAAGAAAAATTCCAAATATGTAGATTTAAAAATAAAAACACAGAACTCTTTCCTCCCTAAAAGGGATTTGAAGCAAAAAAACCCTGGGCTACAGATAGGTCTAGACTTTAATTGTCGAGCTGCCTAAGAAGAATTGTTGGCCTGAGGTCATTTTAATCAGGTTGCATGTCAGCTTGCAAAATCTCCAAATTAGCTTACAGCTCAGGGAGAGAAAGATGTTTTTCTTTCCTGAAGAACACAAACAGATTGTTGTGACATGTTCTCAGTCATCATGACAGATCAGATCCCTGCTTTGCACTGCGAGCTGGGAAAGAAGTCAGCTGCTTCTCCAGCTCCTTCGGAGGTTTGGGCATCTCCCAATTTGTCAGAGCTGGGGATGGAGTTCATAAAAATCCTTCTGAAATTGAGGTTTATATGCAAAGACTCTGATAAAAGAGATTGACCTTAATTGGGAAGCAAGTTTCTTTCACATTTTTTAACAACCTCTGGGCCTTCCTAGCAGTCTGATGAAAGGGAAGTTGTGAAAAGAAACAATCTGTATTTATGCAGCAGGAACTATCATATGCTGAGCTGCACGGGGAATGACAAGGAACCAACTCATCCTTTTAAAAAACAGATTAATTTGCCATTTTCTTCCTGAGTTTGTAAAAAGTAAGGCTGTGGGTGAATTTTAAAACAGGCTGAATACTTTAGGTAGATTTACGTCAAGCTTTAAGCCTGCATGAGACTGCACATTGCTGTGGAGCAGCTGACATGGGATGGTGTCCCTCCCAGGGTGTCCTCACTCTATTTGTTCAGTTCAGTCCCTTGGCTCTAGCACATTTGGTTGCTTTTTTCTTTTTACTTCTCCATGTTCAGTTTTCCATCTGCATCAGTGAAGGGCTCCAATGGAATCACAGGGGGAAGAGGAAGCAGGGGGACAGGAGCTAGGGTGCTGACTGGGTTTCGTCTTGAAGGACTACCAGAGGGAGAGGCAAGTGCAAATTCATGACAACTGCCTGATAGTGGGATGCATCTCACTTGTCTGGTGGCCGCCAAAGGTCTGCAAAGGTCTGAACTAGTAAGCAGCAGTGTCTCATTCACAAGAAGGAAAGAAATAGATGTTTCCAAACAGTGATTCCTCTGACTTCTAGCTGCTAACTCTTTCTCTTAACTAGTTCAGGCACCTTATTTAGGGAAAATTAATCTCTCTGTCCTTGGTAGTGGCTGAGGTCTCAGTATTGCCTGCATCTGGGAAAGGATGCCCAGCAGAAGCAGGAGCACTCCCCTGAGACCCTGGCATGCCTCAAACGTGGGCGCATGCCTGGGCAGAGATGGACCTGGGACCACTTTGCCAAAACAAGAGAGGAAGCGATGTGCAGCAGGCCCTTGTGCATTTGCCACGGAAGAGCCATCCTAACTAGTTGCCATAAGACCACCAGGCCTTTAAAATTGGATGGGATAAGACAGTGGGGAGATTCCTTTGTTGGCACAACTCCTGGCATCAGGAGAAAAGACTGTATTTCCCATCCCCATTTTTTCCTTCTGTAATTCTGCAAGCCAAGAGAAGTCACAACTGTACATCTCTGGGTAGAAGATGCCAGTTTCTTTCTCCCAAAGGCCTCCACATTGACAGCATAAAAATCTTCATCTTCCCTGTTGTACGAGTTTGAGGACTTTATTTTTGGGTTTTTTTTTTTGTTCCCTGGCTCCCTGCCATCAGCCCTGGTGGGACCAAGGGCAAGACAGCAGTGCCATTGCAACCCAGATGTCAGCAAACCGTTAATCCCAAGGGACAGACCCCTGGGGTGAGATTCCTGCTGCAATTTCTCCAATTAGACGGCTTACCTCCTGCTTTGCCTCTGCTTTAGCCACTTTGGACCTAACATATTTTATTGTTCAGCCTCTTAGTTAAATGGCTGGGAAGCTCTGGATGTAAGCATGCAGAGATTACTGGTTCAATAATAGTCGGGCACGTTGGCTTTACTTCATTTTGCTAATAAAGCTGCGAAATAAAGCTGTTGACTCTTCTTTCATCAGCATCAGCCCCATGAGGCTCTCCCATGTCTAGCCTGGTGATTAGAGCAGAGGGCTGGGAACACAGGTCTGGAGTTCAGCCCTTAATGAGCCGCCCATTCAGTGTGTTTCACTCGGGGCTCTTGACCTCTTCGCTCCTCAGCCAACTCAGCTGTAAAACTGGCTGAAGGGTGGACTTCATGGAAACCAGCCACCATGCCCCAGTTGAGCCTTGAGTCTGGGTTCCATGGGTAAACCACAAAATAAAAATCAACAACAATTTGAATCTGCGGTGACCCAGCTCAAATGCCACGAGGATGTCAGGCCTTGCCAGTGTAAACAGCATCAGTCTCTGGAGTCCCCCATTACAATGTCAGAGCAAATCTAAATCCTGTCCCTGCAATGGGCACTGCAGTGAAGAAAACCACAAGGTGTTGTAGACACCAGCACAGACAAGGCAACATGGCGCCAGACCTGGTACCCAGGTACCTCGGCTCCAAGCAGTGCTGGGAAAACCTGGGTGACGTGCCCATCCAGGTGGGCATGTGATCCCCCAGCTGGGGAGAGCATGGTCCCCATTATTCTCTAAATCTCTGAGCTGCAAGCCAGCCTGCAGCCCATGCCTTCTCCAGGAAGGGTACTGATGGAGAAACCAGCATGAACTGTGCCAAGGAGTGGAAAGCCCTAGTGCTTTCTCACACCAAGTCCAAAACATTTCCAACCTGTCCCACAGCAAGGATGGCTGTGCTGCTGGCACATCTGTGAGCACTCATTGCTCAATGGAACAGAAGGAGATGAAAGAAGGAGCTTGTGTCTGGTACAGCTTGCTGTGTAACACCTTGTAGGTGCGATGGGGATGCTGAAGAGAAGTCCTGCCTCAGCCATCTGACCCTGCCCAACACACACACACACCCCCACACCCACCCCTACTCAGATGAAACATGGTGTTTTCCCATTGAGAGCTTTTTCCCTTTTAAATGGGAGGTTGCAGGTCAGACTTGGAGGTGGCATGAAGGAGCAAGGGCTGTCAAGCTGGCATTTCATGGAGGGACAGTGAAGAAAGGAGAGGCACCATCCCTTGGGATTTCAGCAGTGTGGGATCAGCGTTGCATGTGCTGTTTGTCACAGTAGGCTCAGTAAAACGGAGCAAGAAACTGTTTTCAAGCAGAGCAAGAGCACCTGGGATACAGTGAGTCCAGTCCCGTGACAGGACCCTTTGCTCCCCTACCTTCTCTGCACTTCCTCATACAGTCCTCTGCTGTGCAGCCATGTGGAGATGAGACTCCTGAATCAGAAAGCTCTTTCTTGGGCATCAATAATAGTCCCAGATGTACTTTCCCAGGTATCTCAACACTATCTCACCTTGCACTGTGCAGACATACCAAATCACGCACAGGCTTGGAAAGGACTGAGAACTGTCTTATAAAGCCTTCTCCGTACCAGGTACCTTATATATATATATATATATATATATATATACCAGGTACTTATAACCCCAGCTGCCCTACAAAATGCCCTTTAGTGTCTGGTGACTCGAAGGTATGGAAAAGAGGCTGGCATGAGGCATCTTCTGGAGTTGGAAAGGTGGGTATTTGCATGGTGTTTCTGCTGTACAAGGTGCTGGGATCAGTGCAGGTGGCTGGGTGTGAGCACAGACCTTCAGCATACAATGGAGATCTCTGTTTTGGTGTAAGGATCCTTTCACTGAGGATTTTCCATCCCTTGAGGAAAATATGCTAACAGGCTTTAAATAATTAAACAAATCACATTGCAGGCAAATCCAAGTTGATCTTTAAAATGCATTATCCTCAGAAGGCGAGAGAAATGCTCAGTGCCTTACGCCTTCCTCCAGCCTCTTCACGCATTAACTAATTCATCGCATGAGGGACCACCCAGCTGCATCGCAGACATGGAGCAAAGGCTATGCCAGTCACATCCGTTTGTAAAACCAGTATTGCCACAGCTGGGGGCCAGGTTTCTTCAGCATCAACAAGCACAGGCAGTGGGGGAACAAAGCTCTTTTCATCAGGCCAGGCTTGTGCAGAAGATGTTGCTCCCACAGAGCCACTTGCTGGGCTTGGCCAGGAAGGGCAGGCTTCCCTTATGGCATTACAAGATGCTCTGGGACAGCTGCAGCCACCTCCTTGCAGGAGAGGGGAGTCACATGTGGTCACAACCAGGGACAAGCTTGGCTTTCTGTGGGCAAAGGCAAGGAAATCGGCTACCTTGAGCACCTTCTCTAGGCCACCAAGGCCATGTATGGTGGAGACCTTCAAAATGAGGAAGGCAGAGCAGTTGCAAGGTGGCTCTCTCCACCTAGTGTAATACTGCAGAACATGTGCCTAGCTCTCTGTAAGCTAACTTCTTTTTCCCCCAGACCAGCCCAAAGACTGCCTGCAGACAAGTCCTCACTGTCTGCCAGACCATGCAAGGACAGGCCAACAGCCTGAGGCAGCAACCAGAACATCTGTCAGCAGAGAAAGCTGGTGGGGAGCAGGGAAAGGCCCGGCCCATCCTCAGCGCTCTCCTACATCTCCCCAGCCCGGCAGTGGGGCTGGGCTTTGCCCCTGCACTCACAGGACCTGCTGGAGGACAAACTGGTGTACAAAAGCCACTGCTACCCCCTCTCCAATTAGTCTGGTATCCTGCAGTGGTGCTTTCTGGCTTCTCAGCTCTACCCCATGCCGTGCACGGCCCAGAGCAGACGGGCTATAACATGTGGAGCTTAAATTATTTGACAGTTTCCCCTTTGGGGATTAGGGAACGTAATGGAAATGGCTGCTCGTGGCACCATGGGGCAAGTCTTGAGAAGCAGAGCTGTGCTGGGGGTCCGGGGGGAAGCTGTGACTGTGAGCCCCACAGCAGCCAGCTCTTCCCAGAAGCTCATGATCCCTTCTCCCCCTTCAGCTGGCCTCCAGGTTCATGGGCTGTCATTCCTCCCTCTCTTTCTCACTCTTCTAGGCTGTCCAAGGTGAAAGGTCCCCAGCTTTCTTCATGCTATTTTTCAGGCATCTACTCCTCTCAGCAGTCCACACTGGACATGCAGTGAGGGCCCTGCTGCTTCAGGTGTATCAAATGACATCTTTGGGAAAGGAGATTTGGCCCTAGCCAGGCCAAAGTTATTATTGTTGGTGTTGCTAGAGCTTGATTTCGTAAGGAAAGCCATGCGGAGGGAGGACAGGGAGCACCCAGAAATGGTGATTGCTCTTGATGTATGTCTCTCTACCCTTCTCTCAGGGAAATATTCATCCAAGTGGTCCGTGGCTCAACCGGAGCCAGCACTGTCTGCTGATTTTCCAGCGAGAACTTACCCATTTTCTCCACCATGTCCCACCATATCCCATGCTAAGCACAGATGTCCTCAGAGGAAATGCAACCCTCATACCCTTCAGTGGGAAACAGGAAGGCCCTGGACCACCTTGATGGACATGTTATAGTCTCCATGGTCATCTCTGAGGACCAGCAATCTTAAGAAAAGGGATGTGAAGCGACCAAAAAAATCAACACAGCCCTAAAATTTAGCAGAAGACGTGGTTGTTTATTGTTTGTTTCACTCTCCCAGGTTTAGTTTCTTACATCTGATGTGAGGGAGGTTTTTCTGGAAGAATCTTTATTTTTTTTTAAGTAGAGATCTGAATCTGAGGGAAGAAGTATTATAGATTGGATCAAATAAAGCCCGATGTGAGAGGCTAAATGAAAGAACACAGAGTAGGTGAATAGGATTAAACTTGCTGGAATTGACCCACACAAATGCCTCACAAAGGTAAAGAAAGAAAAAAAAAATGTTTAAAGTGTTGTCAGAAGGGTGAGTAAAATATATGTTTCAAGAGATTGGATTTGTGAAAAACATTCTGGTGCTGCAGGTGCCTCCAGGACAATCTCATTGGAAATATTCTCTAAAGTCGGGTCATGAAATTATTAGAACAGTGCATAGATCGAAAAAGAGAAATACAGTTGATGCATGGGTGCTTTCGGATGAGAAAAACAAAAAAGAAGCCAGACTCGGCCTTTGCTACAAAGCAAAAAGAAACTTAGCAGATTTCTCGTCAAAGTGTAAAGAAGCCTCTGGGAAAGAAACAGATTGATGCTACCGAGTTGTTTAAGATAACTACCTCCAAAGCACAAAGCTGTGGTTGGAAGTTAAGAAAGAAAGTAGCCTATGAGCAATTTACACAGAATAGCTACAAAAGAGACCACATTGTTAAAGGTAGGAATGAAAGCATGTAATGACAGCTAGTTATTTTATTTTATTTCTTTAATTCAAGCAAAACAGAAGGCACAGCCACTAGCTAAATTAAGATGAATGAGATGAAGACATATGGATAGATGGGATTCAGCCCTGGGGAAAAACAAATCAGCCTTTAGTGTCCTGAGGTGAGGAAGAGCAAACTGTGATGGGCCATATGTCCTCACCCAACCACAGGAGAGAAGAGGAAGGATTCAGGATGAGCAAGGTCCTGCACGGAGCATGTTCTGGGCCATCCTTTCAAGCAGGGCCAGCTCACCTGTGCTGTGCACCATCCATCTGGGGATACACCCCAAGCAGAGCAAACGGGGATGCCCCAGGGAGCAGCATTGGAGCAAGGGATGTTGCAGGGCTTTTTAGGTGGAATTTCAGAGCCTACCAGGAAAAACAGTGGATTTGGTACTTGAAATGTCGTGTGTTGCTGGTCAAAACAAGGAGGACAGTGTCAGCACACCCCACACACAATGCGGGGGTGAGAGGAGGAAAAGTGAGCATCCCAGGGGCACCACAATGTCCAGCGCCACCACAGAGACAAGATCTGTGGTAGTGACATATGTATATGGTTTTTCATCCTTTGGTTTCACTGCCAGCAAGAATCCTTAGAGCTTCTCAGAATCCTCAGGATATCACAGGTTAAATACCTGGGTTTTTGTGGCAAGGTTTTGGTAGAGGGGGGTGGCTACAGGGGTGGCTTCTGTGAGAAGCTTCCCCCATGTCCGACAGAGCCAGTGCCAGCCGGCTCCAAGATGGACCCACCGCTGGCCAAGGGCGAGCCCATCAGCCATGGTGGTGGCACCTCTGGGATAACATATTTAAGAAGGGGAAATAAAAGCTGTGCAATTGCAGATGAGTCAGAGAAGAAAAAATACGTGAGAGGCCCATCCCCGCAGCCGCCATGGCAGCGCAGGAGGGGCAGGGGGCTCCAGGCCCGGAGCAGAGGTGAAGCCCACGCTGAGGCAGGCTGTCCCCCTCAGCCCGGGGAGGCCCACGGAGGAGCAGATCCCCACCAGCAGCCCCTGGAGGCCCCACGCCGGAGCAGGTGGGTGCCCGAGGGAGGCTGTGACCCGTGGGCAGCCCACGCCGGAGCAGCTCCTGGCAGGGCCTGTGGCCCCGCGGGGAGAGGAGCCCGGGCTGGGGCAGGTTTGCTGGCGGGGCTGGGGACCCCGGGGGGACCCGGGCTGGAGCCGGCTGTGCCTGAAGGACGGCACCCGTGGGGGGACCCGGCTGGGGCAGGGGAGGGCTGTGAGGAGCCGCCCTGAGGGGAAGGAGCGGCAGAGGCAGCGTGTGAGGGACTGACCCCAGCCACATGCCCGGCCCCGGCGCTGCTGGGAGCGGGGAGAGAGAGCGGGGGTGAAGTTGGGCCCGGGGACAAGGGAGGGGTGGGGGGAAGGTGCGTTTTAATATTTGGGTTTATTTCTCATTATCCTGCGCTGATGTGATTGCTAACAAATTAAGCTAATGTCCCCAAGCGGAGCCTGCCCTGCCCGTGAGGGTCACTGCCGAGCGATCTCTCCCTGCCCTCACCTCGACCCACCGGCCTTGCGTTACATTTTCTCTCCCTGCCCAGCTGAGGAGGGCAGCGGTAGAGCCGCTTTGGTGGGCACCTGGCACCCAGCCAGGGTCAACCCGCCACAATACTAAAGCCAAGATTTTCTTTTTCTGTAGGACTTTTTTCTGTTTATTTTGAAGAGTCATCAGGTAAGTGGGACCTGAATCAGCACCATGTTACGGTGGTATAAACCCATGGAAAAGCAAAGCAGTGAATCAGGTGCCCAGTCTCCATAGCCCTCATGAATTTCTGTTCATGCCATCATGGATTCAAATAACTATTTGGGACACTTAGAAAATTAAGATAAATGCATAAGGCACCACAAGAGACTTGCAGAAAGGCGCACAGCATCACCAAATCCTTCCTATTTTAATATTTCCATTTCTCCTAAAATTTTTCTTTAAACTGAAAAATAATGAGAAAATGTGTTCCCTTGAGACAAGCCAGTACTATCAGCTAAGCAACCTCACATTCATTGCAGCACTCCAAGTACTCTGGAATGCTTTTCAGCCCAGAGGAAAATAGTATTAGACAGCCAGAAAGGCTGTCCTGTAAAAGACTGTTGTTATGATTTCTAGTCTCAGAAGTTGGCTTAATCCAGCTGAGCACACACATGTTATTTAGAGAGGAGACTGAGCTCAGACACTAGTATCATCATCTTTATTCCAAATGAAGAATTCAGCCAGTGAAAGGCAAGTCACGTTTTTTTTGTCCCGAGTCCTGCAAACACTAGCTGTTGCACTCATCTTTCCACTCTGCAGCGAGTGTCTGGAACTGCTGAATGCTGATCTGTTTGTAAGGATTTGCATCTGTCTAAAAAATCCCGTTTTCTCTCTTGTCACCTAATCAATCAAACAGCAAAAGATGCACTCTACACCCTCCAAGGAAAAAAGATACATGCCCACACAAAAGGCAAAGCATTAGCATCAGGGTTAACTAGAGGTTGTAAGCTGCAAACTGTATAACAGGAAAATATTTTTTTCTCTCCTGTCTGCTTGAAATTTCATGCTGCTCTTCCTTTGCCTGTGGAACAAAAGAAGAAGAGGCAGCAGTGCTCTGAGTCAGGGGAAAAAAATATCTGGGATTGTTCCCTGCATGAGAAAAATATGTTTGGAGGATTACTCAGGGGATTTGCACCTTGATTTGAGGAGGAAACACTGCACAGCTTCTCTCCCAGGGTTTGGGCGGAACAGCTCCCTCCTGAAGGACTGATTCTCCCACCCACACCTCCCACGTAAGCAGAACCCACCTTACGCTCCAGCCCGCTGAAGACTTGCAGGCAGACACCCATCCCTGTGGATCAGCTTGTGGCTGGCACCATTGCTTGGGATTGTGGGAGTCTGCCCAAGCCAAAACCTGCCAGGGCCACCACTGCCCCATGGTGGGAGTGAGCCCTCTGGCCCCATCCTCTGCGTTCCCAGGGGTGATACTGCACTTTACCACGCAGCACCTGGAGTGAAGGTACTGCTGTGAATATCCAGCGTAGATGTATTAATTAAACCAATTTGTTCTTGCACTGACAGTGTCTTTGCTAACACTCCTCCTCACCCTCAGCCAACCTTTTGCTAGCCCAAATGGTGTGGCCTCCCTCTGTCCTTCCACTCATATCCCAGGGAAAGAGCCACTGGGTGCTCAGAGGAGTACTGGGGTAGGGAGACAGCTGCTCCCCCACCTCAGTCACAGGGGAGCAGCTCGAACAAGCTGAACCCCAGTGAGCAGCAGCTCTGGCCGGGCAAGTGCTCCCTCCCTGGCGTGGTTTGCCGTGGGAGACGAGCACAGGGGCCTCAAAATAAATCTGCCTTTTTAAAGCAGAAATGCTAAATGAAGATTTGAGATCAAAGGCTGGGAGCCTCACATTTTGCCGGGATAGACACATCCATTCATGAGATTTTTGGTGTAACAAAATACTTGCTAATGAAGAGGATCATAATCTTATTATTAGTCCCAACCTACAAGAGTATGTCATTCAAGAGCGGGCTGGAATATGCCCTAGTTTAGGAAGTTGCACAGTAGGCTTCGCTTTTGATTTAATGAGCTGTGATTGTGTTTATTTTCGGCAGCAACTATGCCCATTAAATTTTTGTTTAAGGTCTGATAGTTAACGACAGTAATCGACGGGAAGGATGAATTTGGGTTGAAGGGAAGGGAAATGGGGATCGTGTCCCTGGGAATCAGTCTCCAAGCACGCAGACGCAAGGCAGTTGGTGGGCATGAGCTTTCTCAGCTTTTGTGTGGCTTGGTGATGGTACTGGTCAGGTCAGTGAGGGGATTTAGACATGAAAAACGGGAAGGATTTTTGCAGTTATGGAGTGGGGGCAGAGGAGAGGCAAGTGTAAGAAATAAACTGCAGGGGCCAAACCTGCCTCAGGAGGGCACGCAGAACTGGGATGAGCAGCTGTGGGACGGGGTAATCGGTTGTCCTCTGCTGTCAACATCCCAGAAGGTTTAGGATGGGGGGGAGCACGAGAGTAGTGTGCAGCAACTGAGCAAGGAGGCACAGACCTGCCAGGCAAGCAAAATGGGAGAAGGGAGGGGAAGAGAAATATGAACGGGGAATGCATACTGTGAGAAAAACATTGCTATCGGCGAACTAGCTAGCATAGGCATTGCTCCGGCATGAGGTGGCCCCAGCTGGAAGGGTCTCCCCAGTTTAACAACCCCTCCTTCCTGTGCCATTGCCTGTCTGGGTAACTGGAGCTGGGCCATGGAGCAAGCAGGGCAGGGCAGGGAAAGGCATAGCAGGGAAAGGCAAGGCGAAGCAAGGCAGGGAAGTGCAGGGCAGGGCAGGATAAGGCAGGGCAGGGCAAGGCACAACCCAGATGTCCCTTCTTCATGCTTTCTTTGCAGTTGATATTATTTTTCTCTGCTTTCAGCTTTATGAAGGATACTGTGCTCTGTGGTTGATAATGTCAGCCCTAAAGTGATCCAGCACTATTTTCCAGCATCAAAAAATGCACACACAGACACATACATGTGCATGTATGTACAGGCAGAATGGATATCTGTGCGGTGCACAAAGGAAACACAGACACAGACAGAAACACGGACAGGCACACATAGCCCGCTGTAGCCCTTAAAAGCTTCCCACGTACAATATTAGAACGAGGAAATAGATGCAGGTGATCATTCCTTTCAATCCACATTTCCTATGATCCTACTGTACTTTAGATGCTCACAAAACCAACGGACCATCGTGAGTGACAGGAGGCAGAAGAAGTCCCAAGGGTACGTCTGCTTTAGAGATCAAGTCGCAGGGTGTCCATGATCTTTCTAAATGAAAAGATTAAATTCCCCCCCCGCCCCGTCCCCGTGCTTTGCCCGCACCGAGCCGGCCAGGGCTCGCTGCCCCATCGCCCAGGCGATGCCCAGCCCCAGCAGGGCTCAGCCACCGGCCCTGCCGTCTGGGCACTCTGCAGAGCAGTCACCGACCGGCAGCTTCTCAGCTCCAGCGCCTGCAGATGGCTGTGGCAAATGCAAAAAAAAGCAGTTAAAATGCTGTTCTGTTTTACAAGATGCTTTTTACGATGGCTGTCTGCCGGGGCACCCCCTTGTCCGCAGTGGCACACAGAGCGTGTGTATCCCCAACGCCCCTGACCCCCTCCCCTTCTCCAAAGCTGGAGGCAAGCCCCGGGGGTGGGGGGATGGGGGACGGGGCTGGGATAGGGGGTCACAGCTCCGACGGCTGCTGGGCAGCTGAAGGGGCTCATTGTGCCCGGGAGGGGGGCGGTGCTGCCCTCCCCGTGGGGGCCGGGGCGGGCCGGGGCGGTGCTGCCCCCCGTCGGGGCCGAGGCCGGGGCCGGGGCGGTGGCGGAGCCGGGGGGCAGCTCTCCCTGCCGCGGCAGCCATGGCAGAGGGCTGCGAGAAGGTGCCCATCGCCCGAGCGGGGCCCGACGATGTGGAGCAGTGCCTGCCCCCCGTGAGTGCGGCCCGGCGGCACCGGCGGGACGGGTCGCGACGGAGCGGGAGCGAGCGGTGCGGTTCGGGCGGGATGCGGGGGGCATCGCGGCGGGACCGAACGGGTGGTAACCGGGCCGGATCAGCATGGGCCGGGGCGGGTCAGGACCGGGAGGCGGCGGAAGGTGCGTGGTGGTGGGGTCAGGACGGCACGCTGGGACTGGGGTCCCCGGGCGGGGGTCCCCGGCAGCCGGGGGTCCCCGCCCGCAGCCAGCACCGCGCTCTCCACAGGCCTACGGGGCGGCGGCGCCCCCCGGGCCGGGGCGGCTGCTGAAGGCGGGGGCGGCGGTGCTGATCGCCGGGGCGCTCCTGCTCCTGGCCGGGGCCATCGGCGCCTTCTACTTCTGGAAAGCCACCGAGCGGCAGGTGAGCGCGGCCGGCGGGGCTGGGGGCACGCCAGGGGGGGCGCAGGCTGGAAACTCATCTTGCGGGGTCGATAAAGACCTCTTTAAGCAGATCTTTAATTTTTTCCATGCTTTCAAAAAAAAAAAAACAAAAAACAACCAACAACTCCAAACCCAAACCAAACCCAAAAAAACCCAACCCAAACCCATAATCATTATCTTCACCGGCTGTTGGGATGGAGCCTCCGGCAAGCACATTTATTAACAAACATGAAACGTATCTTTGAGAGCACAGACGCTACATTGATTTTTGCTCGCAAATCCTCAGCAAACTCAAAGCCCAACAAGTCCTTGGGGATTCACATCCTGGGCAAACTCCAGCTCTCAGGACAAAAAAAGGCATTGAAATGTGTAAATTCCTTCTTCACATCATCTGCATTCTTGGTCTGGATTCTACCTGGCCCCTCAAATATGTAATGCTATATTTAACGCATTAACAGGCACCATTATTTCACTCTGGTGGTTTGTGTGACTGTGTGTACACACAGGCATTTATGGCTAGCAGCTGTGGAGCAGTTTTTTCAGCCATGATAAGTTTTATTATTTACATTTACTGGGGTACGTGGAAAATCCTGTATGCAAAGAGCAAAACCCAAGAAGCTGCCGCTCAGTTTAAGAATCAAACTTTGGAGCATTAGAACATGTTAACATACAAACTTTTCTTTCTGTTCACATAAGATTTTTGTTTAAACCATATTCGAAACATGGTGGTGCACATGTGAATGTAACTTGCTCCATAAGTGCAGTTAGTATCTTTGAATTTACCTTGGAAGAAATTTTGTACCGCTTCCAGCCACACACCAGTCCCCATCAAGGAGAGCCTTGTGCGAATCCCAGCAGCCGGAGCAGAGGTCCCCCTGCGAGGTACACCTGGCACGTAGGGATAATTCAGATAATCAGAAAGGAAATAAAAGATTTTACACCAAAAAGACAGGACAGGCTGCTGACTTCCACAACATGCTGTAAAAGTCATCTGCTTTTCTAGGCTTTTGAAAAGGGAGAGGGATGCAAACGGGTCCGTAGGCAGGGAGGGGGCACAGCGTATTCAACTCTGACAGGGCGGGTGCATTTGTGGAGTATGGGACAAACTTTTCCTTTTTTTTTACTGCTCCCATCACCTAAATTCCACTTTGTAAGATGTGTCACATTCTTTGTTGTCATTAAGCTTTGAAGCTGATCTCCAGGTGAAGACACTGAAAAAGCTTAGAGTTATTTTTCTAAGCTGCCTTCAAACTCAGAAAGCTACACCTGACTTGCAAATGTTTGGGAAGCAACTGTAAAAATGGTGTTATGGGTCATTTAAAAAAATAATAATAAGGCAATTTAAAAATTATTATTATTTTATTTTATTATTTAATATATTATTATTATTATTTTAAATATTTAAATTATCCCATAACTGACAGGGGTAACAAAGTCTCAACTCTGGCTCAGCCTGTAGCAGGACAGATGGTGTACATTGGTCTGGTTTTATGGATCACGTTCAATAGGAGTCCTAGACAGCAGAGAGTATGGAACTGAATCTGTATAACTGAGGAACCATAAATCTTTAGCATCTTACGTTTTCCTGAGCAAAGGTGAGAGAAGAATTTTGTCTCTAGCTGTCAGTGTAAATTTTTCATTAAAATGCTGTAAGGCTTTTTTAAGGCCAAAAGTAAACTGCTTGTGCAGCACTTTTAGCAAAGCTGCACAAGAAAATCGCAAAACCCCTCCACAGATTGCGGTCCTTCAGCAAATACAAACCATGCTGCAGCTCTCCTCATTGGAAATAGGATAAGAGCAAATACGCTGACAAAGAAAATAGAAGTCTATACAACTTCACATCCAATTTTAACAAAGTTCACATCCATTACAAGTTGGAAAGCATGTTCATATTCAAGACAAACCTGTTTTCCTGTGCCTCAGCAGAACATCCTAAGAGATAAATAGGGGTTGGCCTCCTTCAGAGTAGGATGTTCACTCCTCTGTCCTTTGGGAATCATGCCAGCATACGAAGCAGTTCCTAAAACATGACCTAGAAGAAGGTTTTTAAGCCTGAGTGAGCCTGGATGTGGACTCGCCCCACGTTGTTTTTGAAGTACTGTGAGTACTCCCTGGAAGAGGGACTTCAGGAGGTCTCTAGTCCTACCTGCTGCTCAGAGCAGGGACAGCTGTGGGGTCCGAGTTGGTTGTTCGGGGCCTTATCCAGTTGGGCTTTGAAAATTTCCGGGGATGGAGACTGCACGACCTCTCTGGGCAACCTGCTGCACTGCTGGCCTGCCTCAGTGGTGAAGTGTTGCAGTTGTGTGGTGTTAGTTGTTGGAGGTTTATCAAATGCCTACAGAAACAGAAGGTCAGAGCTGAATGGGGTTATGACAGTCAGACTGACCCACCGCCTGGCGTAGGAGGAAGGCAATAAGCAACTACTGACATGCGCTACTGCTCCTTTATCAATTCCAGGTGTACAACGTTCACTATACTATGAGCATTAATGGAAAGGTACAAGATGGATCAATGGAAATAGATGCTGGAAACAACTTGGAGACATTCAAAACAGGAAGCGGCAGTGAAGAGGCTGTTGAAGTTCATGATTTTCAGATTGTAAGTACCGCCACCTTTGTCCTTCATGTAACATGCTCCAGCATTGGATCCTAAAGATATCGTGCCCTGCCCTGAATTCTGCGCCCTAATCAGTCTCAGGTTCCAGCCCCAGGCTATCCACATGAACACCCCTGCTCTCCCCGGCTTGCTTTCACAGTGAGATAGGCAGTTTCCTCCAAAACAAAGTCTAAGTGCCTTTTGGGGATAGGCCATGCTAGGTCCCACTCCAGGAAGCAGTATGGATTAGGCTGCATCAAGTTTGGCTCCATGTAACATTGTGCACTGTCAAATCATTGAACAGAGCTATAACATGTGCCTTTGGGGTCTTGCTTGAAAAACGTTCTGGCAGGCTGTGACACAGCTCTTGCATGAGTCCATATGATTTGAACTGGAAAAACCACCTCCCCTTCCCCCAAATGTCACCATTTTAGGAGCATAGGATCAACACAGTAAACCAAGTAGACATCAAGGAGAGACCACTAAAAAGTGCTGGACCTGAGCAGCCCTTGCTCTGCCCTGAGATCAGGGATGGGACCTGCTCTGCATGGCTTGGCCTGGGTCCATGGCTCCTGGCCAGGGGAGAGGATGGAGGCATTTAGCATAGCTTATACATCCGTGCGCTAAACATGGTGCTGGGCCACTTGGGCTGACAGCAAATACATTTGAGTCCCTCAGCATCTTGGCTGTGGCTGCTCAGTGCAGAGACTGGATTAACAGATGCCAAATCTCATCAGAGCTCAACAGCTCGGATAGGGTAATTCACTGAGCTGTACCACCTCTCAACTACTGAAGACACATCTATGTGATGTTACGGAAACCTATTTACAGGGCCCAGATCTCGCAATTAACGTCCTCAAGTGCTAAACGCTCAACTTCAGAGTTAAGTCCTCTGTAAGTCAAAGCAGCACCTAAAATAAAGATGATGTTGCTGGGAAGATTTAGACAGGGTTTCTGGAGCAGCCACCTTCCCCTCACTGAATCTAGACAGGTGAGGAAATTCAGCTCCTTAGCTTCTCAGCAATTACAAACAAGTCCACACCAGGGGACCCAGGACCCTGACTTTCCCAACAGCTGCAGTTCAGCCTTTATGAAACTCTCTCATTATCATCACCCTAGCAACATTATTAGCAGCTGGATAAGAGCACCCATAAGCAGCTCTTCTCATTTGCCTTTGCCATTCCACATCTGCACAAAAGCACCAGCCCACTGGAGAGATGCTGAATTCATATTGCTTCCATATGTGCTGCTGGTAAGCTACGGCCTGTCACAGCCAGGTCAGAAATCAGCTTGCACCACCAACAGCTAAAGGGACCTCCCAGGGACAATGTCCACTTGTAACTACAGCAGGCTAGGGTCAGGTTCAGTGAGAGCAAAGGGATGCTGCCAGTTGAGTTTTGAGCCAAGAACACACATAAATGAGAAAGAAATTGAAGACACGTTCTTCCAGCGGCCAAGTATTTACGTTAGCAGCTTTGGATTGACTCGCACTGCTCAAACGATTGCACGGTCAGCAAAGACTTGGATTTAGCAGTATTAGGATACTCCTAGCATGCTAGATGCACCACAAAGTCTCATTCCCTTGTGCACCCATCCCTGCATAGCCATCCCCTCTCTCGCTGCTCTAGAATTAGTCATTTTATTTTGATGGGGGTACAGGACTTGCAAGCACAGAGGCCGAGACTCAGGTGCCTCAGTACCATCCATCTCAAGCTGCACTAGGTGCCCAAGTCATCCATGATGCCTGTAAGAGGACGGGGAGAGGGGTCATGATGACACCAATGTACACACCATGCCCCCCCATCCTGGCATCTAGAGGTGAGGCAGAAAACCAGCACACCTCAAATGGCACTAGATAATTATATTTAGGTGGTTAAACAGAGCTTGTGCAACCCTATGAAAAACAGAAGTTTTGCCATCTACAATGAGGTATCTAAATTCATAATGTGAAAGACAGCTTTTTTATGGGTACCTGAAAACCTACAGCAGAAACATAGAAACTGCAGACAAGGCTCTCATGCCAAAACATTGATGCCCAAGGTGCTGGCGCAGGGCTGGCAGATACAATGCAGGACTTGCAGGAGACCTGCAGCCCTCTGGAGCTGCTAGGATACTGTTTTTCTCTTGCTTAAAACTAGACATCCATGGTTTAGGCAACTGCATTTCACCCCGTAGGCCAGATGAAGGAAGACCCACACACAGATTTCTGCACCAAATTCCCCATCACGAGCTTCCCCTTGCTGTCACAGCCACTGATGGGACCAAGCTGCCCCCATATTTTTGTAAATCTGTGTCATAAGGGTACCGCACCACCAGTTAACACAGTTTTGAGGCTGCCTACGTTAGGTGCTAATTTACAGTTCAAATCATGTCAACTAATTCCTTAACAAAGCTACTCCAAGTAGCCTACAGCGAGGGCATGGAGGCACTTACATAAAACACCCCCATCTTTCAGAACTCGAGTGAAAACTTCTAGACCCATCTGACCAAAACTGTAAAGCTAAAAGGATGAGGGAAGAGCGCTTCATTGCATCTGGTTTTAAATAAGATTTAACCTTCAGACTGAAAAATCAGTGGCAGTTTTAGCAGAGCTTGAGTGCTTTCTTGGGGGTGGTGTGGAGCTGGAGGGCTGCGCACAACCCCCGGCCTTCTGCTTTTGCAGGGCATAACTGGAATCCGTTTTGCTGAAGGAGAAAAGTGTTACATCAAAGCTCAGCCAAAAGCTCACGTCCCTGAAGTTGACGCGATGACTAAAGTGAGCCTCTCATCTGAGCTGGTAAGGGGTAACTTTTTTTTTTTTAATATATCTTTGTATAAAGAGGGTCATAAAGCAATATTTAAATACAAATAAAAATTACATTTGAGAGCTACTGTGGATAGTGGTAGTGTTGTTGAGGGTAGGGTGGGATAGCTGAGGCTTCATTGACTGATTGCAAGGGGTCTCTGAAAGATAAGAACAGCAAGACTGGTGTCAGATGTGCCACTACAGCCAGGGACACTGTGAGAGGACACAGATTACTGAGTGGAGGAAGCCACAGACCAGTTTTTACCAGATCTGTAGGAGACCTCAGTGAAAAAAGTACCTGCCTAAGATCAGGCGGTGCCCAAAGCTGGAAGAGAGAGGCATTAAAGCAGCAGGTGCTTTAGTCAGTGCAAAGAGGGATTGTGGTAGATCCAAGGAGATTTCTATCAACACTCTTGAGCAGAAGAAGGGACTCCATCACTCCAGTCCTCTGAAATAGTCAATAAAGGGGAAATGTGGAAAGCGTTATTGCAAAAATTCAGCTAACTCAGAAGAAATGACAGTTAAATCAATGATTTGCCTTCTTCGACAGCATCAGACTTCATTTTAGGACACCGTGATAACTAAATTTCATGGAATCTGCATCACAACCACCACAAACGCTGCAGTTTCACCGATATACTGCTAGAATTTCTCCTTACGTCACATTTGTAAAAAAGCCTATTGCTTTAGGTGTGCAAAGCCTGAGTTTCCTGGAGCTCAGACCCCCCAAACACATCACTCACACAGGATTAGCTCCAGTGATTCAAGTGCAGCTGAGCCTGGATGCTGGTGGGGGCTCTGCTACCAGCAGGAGATCACAGGAGATCCACAACCCTTTTCCCTGTTGCTCCACTCCAGAGGAAACAAGAGCAGATACAATTAGCTGGGAGAGAGGCACCATTAAGGCTGCACCTACCTGCAGCGCTGCGGTGATTACATCCACTTCAAAATGAAGTGGAAAAAGGTGTCTCTAAACCCAGTCAGCAAGGCGGCAGTGATGTTAAAGCCCCCTGAAGTTGGTGGGATTTTCCCCATCATGGGGAAGAAATCTTGTGCAAATTCCAGGCAGAGACCTACACCTCTCCTGCCTTGCCTCATTTTAAAGGCAGTCTGGGCTTCTTGACTTCATTAGCACTGTTGTCTAAAGTCAAGGTTTCAATTTTTCATCTTTTTGTAAGAACGAAGTCACATTCCTGAAGACTTTATCCCGAAACAGTCAAGAAAATATTTCTAATCTTCTACCTGGCTACAGTGGACCTATTTCCTTGTCCTGTTTTCTGTGCATCTTCTCCAAAGATGCATCACCTACACAACTGCTGCAATAAATCGCATGCACCGAGGCCAAAACAAGCAGGTGACTTAGTGCTACTGTTGGGATTCTTACCTTCCCTCATTGCTTGACCTTCCAGGTTAGGTATGACGGGAATAGCACAAAGCAGTATTTATTTCTCTAGATCAAGTCCTCTCCCAGACACATATGTATTTAGGAGAAAGTATGCATATGCTGTTTTCTTACAACACGTATCATAACCAACACTACCTATAAAAATGGTTGATTAATCCAAGATTTTCTAGGTACCCAAACTCTGCCTGCTCACAAGTCGGGATCATCTCAAACAGAAACAAAGGGTATTTTTATTTCTGAAAACTAGATTCAGATATTTCTGATGCTGATAAAAGCTTAAGTGGGAGAATATAAATAAAGAGCACTTCTCACTAGACAGATTGGATAGCGAACTGAAATGACTTGAGACCTACAAAAGAAATCAATAAACACACTAAAGGAACAACAACTTGACAGAATAAATTGATCTAGTCTGTTATATAACAAGTTTTGATAACTTTTATGGAAGCAATTTAGAATTTTAACTTTGAATCATACTGGGTTTCATGATTCAAAAGTTGCTTTTCTTTTAATATTTCACTGTTGCTATAAAATACTTACACATTTTATGTAAAATAATACTTTGAACTAACAACTTTAAAGAATCAATCACTGGCATTTTCCTACATTACTTTGAAGATATGAACCAAAAACCTGCAGGGTACACTTCAAAAAGGCAGGCTCCTTTAACTTGCACTTCAAGCTTTTGGTCAATTGAATTGCTTTCACCAAACAAGACCTTTAATCAGACCAATCACGTTGACTTAAAACTGGAAGCTGGAGCAGCTCTCAGGCTATAATCCTAAAGCTTCTGAACAAGATTCTCCCCCCACCCCTACTGTAAATACAGTAATATCTTGGGAGTACATCAAATGAGAAAAGGGCATGATAAAATATTAGGGTCTTGGTTTTACTGGCGTATTTCATTGCTGCTTTGCTGAAGGTGGTGAATCTTCACAGTTTCTACTACCTGAAAATCTGGTGTTTTGGGCTGAAAGATCTCTGAACCTAGTCCTTGCACACGGGGCAAAAGCTTTCCAAGAGAGACAGGTGAAATCTTAGCCCCAGCAAAGCTGACAGTAGTTTTGCCATTCATTTCAGTGGCGACAACCTTGACTCAGGCTTTGGCTCAGTACAATCGTTTCACATTCATGAAATACAAGGATGCTCAGCATTAGCTGCAGCAGATGATTATACAGTTTGATGCTCAAGAATTAACAGCAAGCAGACACATGACTGTTCACTGATCAGCAAAGGATTTATGCTCTTCTATTTGCAGGAAGATGAAATCATGCCTGTGAGATTTGACGAAAACTCCCTTATCTGGGTGGCTGCAGACGAGCCTATCAAGCATAACAGTTTCCTAAGCCCCAAAATTTTAGAGCTTTGCAGGGATCTTCCAATTTTCTGGCTGCGACCAACATATCCCAAAGGTAACACTTCTTTTATTTGAGAAGTATGTTATCCCTCCCTTCATCTAAGTGCCTTCCCCAAATCAAGTTTGCCACCAAGACCGGCACATCTGGGAAACCAAGATCCTTTCCTCCATCTTCCCAAGCCCTCTTGGGTTGGTGCCAAGATTGCAGGTTTGGAGTTTATTCACACTTACTGGACATTTTCCATGCTTGTATTTCGTATAAAATCCTATTTGTATTACACATAAATTTGTATTTATATGGCCCACATTGGTGACTTACTACAAGGTGAAACATTCCCAGGGAGGTCAGCCTCCTACAGAAGGACAAGACAACAGCTTAAACTAGCCCCCAAAATGTTTAGGCAGCTGACCCCAGGTAGCAGGACAACTGTATCTAGCCAAGAGCTGGGGGACGTCAAAAGCTTCTGATCTATCTGGGACCACAGCCTGTCCTGTTTCCTACCCTGCTTCTCCGGAGGATTTCAGTGGAGTGGAAGGACAAGATGCTTTAGCTGGGCAACTGGTCTATGAAGTTTATGTGGTCCTGGGGCCAGTCCCAGGACTGAAGAATTCCCATTACCCAGAACCAAGCTTAGTAAAGGTGTTCGGGAGTCACCAGGGAGATGGCAGCTTCTCCAGGTGACTTCCAGGCCTGGGAGGAGAGAAGATGACTTGAAAAGATTCACTCCTCCTTGTTCCAGTTAGTATTAGAACACTCAAAGAGGGGAAAAGGAAGAAAAAAAACCCCACCACCACATTTTAGAGCATCTGTTGATCCAAACTGCCAATATTTTCTGCTTTTCTCATGACCTTGCACATCCCACTGGGCAACAAAAAAGCAGTATGAAAGCTGTCCAGAAGCTGTTTCCACCAGGCTCACCAGCTGCCCTTGGCACCGGGGCACCAATCTGTCACAAAAGCACTTTAAAAAAAAATGAGATGCATATGACTGGTCTTGCTAGTGCTGGAAACTGCTGCTGAGTTAACATCAGTGACCACAGGGTGGGTCAAAAAACCTCAACAAATCTCCTCACATGCGTTTTGTCTCAAGGGGAAGAAGGGGGGGGGGGGGGCGGGGGAAGGCAGTCTCACACCCCTTTGGAGTGACATTGGCTGCAGCTACAACACGGGATGGCCAGCAGCTCCCATGGGGATGCTCATCAAGTTTGCCACCACACAGTTCCATCCTTCCCTCTGCCCCTCACTGCCGCCCCCCACCCCCTTTTTTTCATATCTGAAGAAATGACTGAAGCCATGGATGATGTGTGGGTAAACACAAGTATACGCTGAAGGTAATGTTATTATCTCATTATTATTTCTTCAGATAACCAGAGGAGAGAAATGAAGAGAAACAAACGCCAATCAGAATCTAACTTTGGTATGGAAGACTTGGAAGCTGCTACTGAGGAAGTAAACGCCAGGTCACCCACCACGCAGCTGACTCAAGAGCTTGACCACCAGTCTAATGAAACCAGGCCAATGGGACAAGAAACCGATCAAACACTTAATCCAGACAACCCATATAATGTAAGTATTTGCTTTGTAATCTCCTTTCAGAGCCCAGAACTGTTGCAGACAGGTACCACTGGTGACACGAGGTATGTCCGCGCAGTCTTTGCCTGTTCAGCTTCCCTCTGAAATTACAGACTCGTAAAATACCGAAGAAGCTCAAAACAGTCTTCCCTCAGCCCTCCCTCCCTCATCCCAGCTTTCATTTCATTAGACTTCAGTCTGAAAGCACCACAAATGCTTGGGGTGGCAAGATGAAGGCAAGTCGATGCCAAGTTGCTTTTCAGGGTTTCCAGGTTCATACGGAAGCAGCACCAGAGAGAGATCTGACAAGGACAGCACCTTCTGAAAACAAACCAAAGCTGGTCTTGATCAGACAGTTAAACCCTATCATTTGCTGACAATGTGAGGAGAGAGCCCAGTGGCCAGAAACATTGCCCTCGAACAGAGATTAGCATCAGAAATGACCGCCAGAGAGGAAAACAGTAGCCCTGTCTGGTTGCAAAAAGCTTCTGGTTAGGCCAAATAAATCTGTTTTCTCAGCCTCCTCTCTATCAGGCCAAACGGCCCTGATCTAGCGCAAGCAACTCACAGAGGAGAACCTGTTTAGAGACAGCAACAGCGGGTGGAAGATGACTAGTGAGAACAGGTTTTGCAGTCTTTGACACAAAGCAGCCCACAGAAAGAGCACAGGAGCCGCCCCGCTGTGTCCCAGCACCTTTGCTGCGCTGCAGGAACACGGACTGTGCAGCAGGCACCTTCCAGTCTACTGCACCAGCGCCAGACAATTTACACCCACCATTTGGTGCAGCAGGAGCAAGTCATTTTAATACGACACTGTCACAAGATAAATGCCTCCTGCTTTGGAAATAAGTCCCAGCTTTGACTTGACATTTATGCAACAGCAGGAGATCATTATACTGTGACAGCATTCTGCCGAGTTGACATTCCTTAATTAAACTTAAATTAATCACTCCAAATAAAGTGGATCTAAATCTACTGTCTCACGAGGTCAGTAAAACAGCGGTAGCGCTGGAATCTAACTTCTCCTCGCAGCTACTAACGTGACCACGTCCATGGGGTCTGAGCTGCCCTGTCTTTGGAGGGCAGAACAACTGCCACGGGTCTCTTCTTCCAGCCAGAGCCCCCCTGGGCCAAATGGGGAACATCCAGTCGGGCACTCCGCAGACTTCCCCCAGCCTGCAGGGTGGGATTCACCTTCACCAACAGCTATCGTGTAGATGCCCTATATCCCAGCTTTCTTTAGACAGATTCATACGATTCAAAAGGACCATTAATTATACTGTAGGTCTTTCCTGCAGGACAAATTAAATCCTTCCTAGAGGTTATTTCTCTTCACCCACTATGAGCGGGGTGTGAATGACAAGCTCAGGTGTAAAGTTCATACTGCAAGTATCTGAATTCAAGGATGATAAATCCTGCCCGAGGAAGTGCCACCCTCCCTGCTCTCAGGACTGGGAACGGGTTGCTGGGGGCCCAAACGACACCAAGCTGTCATTAGCATCCTGAACAAGCCCAGACAAGAGATGGCACCTTTCCATGCCTCACCTTTTCAGTGTGCTGCTAGCTTTCTGAATGAAAAATGCTCAGGTAAAAAGCTAAGTATTATTCTGGCATTTGCTCTTTGTTGCTGCTTTTCTTGAAATATAACCAATGGAGAGAAGAACAAATGAGTTTCAAAAAGCAGAATATCCATGTTACTTTTTTCCCCCCAGAAAGGAGTAAAGGAATTTTGAAGCCTGAAGGCAGTGTAAGAACCTGCTTTTACATATTTTATGCATGCCTTGCTCCATGTAACTCCATACTGTCGGATACAGAACACACAGAATTCTCACTGTCCATAATGCACCTAAGTGTGGCAGAGGCAGGGGAAAAAAAAGCAGACTGAAAGACAAGGGAGGAACAGTCAGAAACTTACAGGGTAATACAGCTTACTGCATAGTTTCCTGGGAATGCTGTAAAAAGCACTAAAATACAAAATTTAAAACATTAAAAACACAGTGTACACTCCAGACATTGTCATCTACACAGAAGACCCAGATAACTGTCTTGACATCTTTTTCATCACTAATATTTAAAACTTGGGAGGTTACTGCTGCTAGAGCTTTTGCAAGGACTGTAGAAGAAAAATAATGAAGTTAGAGCTCCCTGTTCTTTCTGTTTCACACGGTAGAAGTGTAGAATTTGTGCAATTACCCAGAGCAAGATAAAAGGAAAAAAAAAAAAAAAAAGCAAGATGCACGGGTCAGTTAGTGGTAGTTCTGTTCACTTCAACAGGACCAAGATTTCAGTTTTCACCCTTTGTAGGGTTAACAGGAGCATCAGTACATTCTACATTCCCTGAGAACTAGAGCACTGGGATGACACTTAATATTTTACCTTTCAGCAACTGGAAGGTGAGGGGATGGCTTTTGACCCCATGCTGGATCACCTAGGCGTGTGCTGCATTGAATGCAGACGAAGCTACACACAGTGCCAGAGAATTTGCGAGCCTCTCATGGGCTACTACCCATGGCCTTACAACTACCAAGGCTGTCGTACTGCCTGCCGAATCATCATGCCCTGCAGCTGGTGGGTGGCTCGTATCATGGGTGTTGTGTGAGAAAAAGTCATTGGAGCCTTGACAAAACAAGCAGGAATGCAATGACAGCTCACCGGTGAAAGACTACAACCAAAGCAGCAGTACCAATCCTGCCTTTTAAAAAGTCAAAGTTAGCGTTACTGCACCAAAAGCAAGGTCAGATATTCTAACTGTAAATAAAAATCTTAAGTTAATATTCCATTAGCTTTACAAATGACAAGGGTATACACGGCACTTACTGAATTCAAAAACTGAGACATCCCCAAAAAAGACACCATTAAACTTTGCTCACAAACCGGTTTAGCAGTCCAGAGGCTCGCTCATAAATCCAAATTCAGCCCTTCAGAACAAAACCCTCTCCTTCCAAACTACATGTGAAAATTTACATCCAATTAGGCAACTAGCTCAACTTGTACACTTGGGAGTACCTTTCATCCATGTAGCTTACTTAAATAAATCACAAGTTAAGTTGCTCCCCGTTGCTATTCATACCAGGTTGCCAGGTCATTATGAATGGTTATAAACCAATTACAGCATACCTTTCCCACAAAGCTGCTCCAGGGGACACGGGAAAGCACACATTGTGCTAAATCAGAAACAAACGGCAGGAAAGGGGGCTGCAGAAGGGAATCTGTGCCGCCACAGAATCAAAACCCTTCACACATCCCAACATCAAAGAAGCCCCAGCATCAAAAATCTTGTATCCATGATACCACTGTAGTGTCTAACAATTATCTGCTATCCAGCTACTACAGCAAAAGTATTTACATACAGTTGCAGACCAAAGAGTCTCAAGACCCTTCTGAATCTACAACAGCCACTGTATTTATAAATCCTTGAACTAGACATTTTTGACACAAGATTACAACCCCTCTTTATTCCACGTGGATAGCAGCCATTCACACTAGCTCCTTTAGCTTCACTGAAGCTAACCTCCGCTCCCCAAAAAAGAAACTGCTTACCAGTAAGGAGGAAAAAAGAAAGAAAGGGTGAAAAAGAAAAAGCCAAAAGGGGTGGGGCGGTGTGTAGTTGTTCTAACCTCAACCCTTTGTGCTTAAGCAAACTCTGCAATTATTGGGATTGATCCTATTACATACTAAATTTCTAAGGAAGGTACTAAGCTGACACACAAAGATGGAATGACTCAGGGCTTCTAGCCTTGGAAAACAAAGATGCAGGTATTGCACTGCCTTCATCCATGCTATGCAGCTTGAACCCTACTGCCAAGTTTACAGAGCCATCTACATGAGCTTTATGAACAGAATGGTCCAATTTTTCTTAAGAGTTCACTTTCTGGAGCATTCATTTTTGTGACTAAATAGCTCTTGAGATGTTGCAAGCCTAGTAATGTTATTAGCACTGCATGACACACAGAAAAGAGGAATTAATTTGACATAATCATGGCTTAAAGAAAATAAAGACAGCCTCATGTGGAATGCTAAACTGCATATCTAAAAAGCAAAGTGTTAAATGAGAATAAGATGAGAATAGAATTCAGTATTTTGTTCTATTGTAGCTTTTTTTAATGTAAGCTTCACCTCTTAATCTGAAGAGCAGACTCACTTTGAAATATTTAAATTAAAAACTTTTTAAAGTGGGATTTCAAGGCCTGTTAAATTTGTTTCTGCTTTTTACAATGAAAATGACCTTGATCATTATGTTGTTTTAGAAGTACGTCATTCATATGCTTAGAAAAGTATATTTTCCTTTTTTTTTTTTACTGCAGATTAAACAAATATATTAAAAAACAGCAATTGCTTTCTGTGCTTTTTTCAATGTATGAAGTCTAACAGTACCATTACTTACCTGTTCAAGAACTGTCAGAAAAGGAAAACAAGGGGATCAGCAAGTGAAACACTGAAGGCAAAGTGAAGGGAATTTGACTGTATATGAACTAGACTGTTGCTGTCTTTTGTACCTAAGGCCACCTTGAGGCAACCCATGACCTGCTTCTCCCTGCCCCCTCCAGTAAAAAAAAAAAACAACCACAACCAACCCAGTCTCCTGCTGAAGACAGAAAAAACACTCCTATCTTTAGGTAATTTCCATGTCTACATGTTCTTAACAAGATTAACTCTTCCTAAACAAAAGCTTGTATCAGCTCCTTTCTATAGGCAGTCACAAAGGACGTAAGCAGCAAAAAAAGCATCCTACTTACAAACTTTCACATACAGCATGTACATCTTGAGAACTCTTCTGTACACACCATGCCAAGAAAGCCCAAGTGATCATAAGAGAAACAGGTATGCTACTTAAGCGGTCTGTGACTAGTAAAATTGCCAGAACTACAATACCGCCCAAGTACAACACAGAGGGCACAAAAAACCCAGCAACAAAGCCATAGGGTTAAAAAGACTGAAAGCCAGTGACGGCAAGTCACGAGGAATTTCTTCTGTATCTACAGCCCCCTTTCTCCCTACTTACAAAGAATGAACCCGAGTGTCTCCCTTTGTCCTTTTTGATATGGGAACCATCCTCCACTTGTATCTACACTGAGAAAATAAGAAGCTGGGAGGATCTGTCTTCTGCCTCCCATGTAACACTTCATCCCTACTGCAGCACAAATAAATTCAAGAAAGTTTCAGTGAAGAACAGATTAACCACTTATTCTGAGCAGTGGGGGGGGGGGGGGGGGGGGGGGGGAAGAGAAGCATAAAACTACAGTTGGCAAAGAACATATTGTTGATTGACACATCAGTCAGGGTGGACAGAATCTCTGCTCAGAAAGGGCAAGAGTTAGACTGAACCAGGAGCACCACCATGTTCTGCTTCCGAGAGGCTCAACAGATCTTTTACAAACACGGTGTGTATACCAAAGATGAGAGGCAGCCTTAAGCCACAACAGACAGGCATTTTCTGTGACCCCAGAACAGCAGCAGAGAGTAATCCCACCTGTGGTATTAAATAGGAAAGCTACTGTTACCTCTTGCTGTCCTGCTCCCGTTTTTGCAACAGGACTATAGATCAGACACTAAGGTGAAACTGCCTGGGTCTTGCAGACAGCACTATCTACAGATGATCAAAAGGCTTGAGGAAAAAAAGCAAGCCTCAAGAGAAGTTTGAATACCATTAAAACATCATCCACTTTGTCCCTGCAGGTAGTTCTCTGCCTCCAGCCAACTCACTGCCAGTGCTACAACAAATTCCACTCACTGCCTCCAGCCCCGAAGAACATTCCCTGTCACTGGTACACTTCACAGCCTCTACTCAACCTCCTCCCTTCTCTTCTCTCCCTTTCTCTTGACCTAGGGCTTCTGGAACCATTCTGTGCACGTGTTCTGTCAAGAACAAAACACATACTGTTCACAAAGTTCATGAAGCACCTTCTTCCCAACTTTATAAGGAAGTTTTGCCTACTGCTTTGATCCAATCCCTCCCCCCACAAATCACCACCCCACAGAGCAACAACAGCCATCACTATTGGTTTACCTAAATTCTAAGGCAGAACACACAGAGATGACCTGCCTGTGCTCAGAGACACGCTGGAATTATGTTTAGACCTGCAAAACCTGACTTACAGGATTGAGATGGACAAGGAGGTCTGTCACTTGATTGTTACAAGTTTTAGCCCGAAGCTAAAGCATTATATTTGCATTACATATGCCTCGAGTACATTAAGTAGCAATGCCTTTTATTTAACTTTTTGCCTTAAGCGAAGTGAATTGAATCCCAAAGCAGTTGAATAGTACGCATTTAATACAAGAATATATTGTGCTCATGTGACGAAATAGTCCCATGGACATTCTGTAAGTGAAAGCAGACAGAGGAACCCCTGCTGTGTTCTCTTCAGTAAGTAAGAGAACTTGATTGGCAGAAGACATCCTCAAATTACTTTTTCATTTTTATTTAAGAGATTTTTATCTAGGCTTTTCCCACAGCAAGTCTTTACTAAGCGCTGTTAAGTGCTCTGAATGACATTTATAAAGTAAGGCTGGCCAGGAGACAAGAACCCAATTTTGTGACAAAGTGAAGCGCTCAGGCATTTGTCTTCCTTCCTCATTAGAAAGCAAGAAATGCCTTTCAGAGCATAAATAAAAAGCAGCAAAGCACTTACCCAGGAGAATCAAGTTCAAGTCCCTGTTCCAAATCAAGTCAACTTCAACGTTAGCATCCCATATGGATGGGAAATGCTCTACATATTGAGCAACTAGCTACTCAGGATTCTCCAAAGGGCAAGAAACTCCTCACTGAAGCTAACAAATCTTCACTGAAATATGCCACAAGTGTATCCTTTGAGAAACATATTCCAAGAAGCAGACATTGCTCAGTAAGAGTCAAGAGGTAAGGCACAACAAAAAACTCCTTGTAAATTCAACCCACCTCCGTTCACTGTATTCAAAGACCAGGATAACATTCAGTCCTGAAGGTCATAACATTTGAGCTTTGGAAAACATGAATCAATTCTGAAGCTAAAAGTGACTGAAAGAGAAATCCACTGCCCAGCTCGCACCATAGGATAATCACGATCTGAGCACAGCAAGAAACTACAGTGATTGCAAGACTGTAGTCGTAGTCTACAGCTGCCCGGTGTGACAATCTGAAGTTCACAGCCACAGCATACGTACAAAGCCAAGCTCTCTTTTTAAAATTGGTAAGAATTTAAAATCTTGGTATCTATCTACTGCACAGACATAGTAACAATAGCAGGAAAAACACTACTGCATTTTTTCTGCAAAACCTAGATTCCTAGTCCGCAGGAGGAACAGAATACATCCTTTCTTCCTCCTCCTTAGTTTTCAATCATCTTTTATATACATACATTTATTACTGTAACAGCTGCGGACTTGTCCTATTAAAACACCTGTTCTAATAGCCTTCATATTTTACAAAACTCCTCCAATTCTCACTGTAGTAAAATAACATATCAAATACAAAGAAAACAGGTAGAACAACAAACAATGTAGGAAAACCTACATAATTAGGAATGTAAGGCAAAGTAGCAAATTTAAAGCAGCATCCAGTGGTTAGCAAGGAAGGAAGTGGCTTTCAGGGTGCTGCCAATATTTGCAATTCATGCTGTTTTCTAGAATCTTAGAATATTTATGAATCTCTGAATTCCCATGAGACAGCAGCATGTGGACTAGGCACGCTTACCGTAACTCTGTGAGTTCCTATCTTTCACAGAATAGTTGAGGTTGGAAAAGGACCTCTGGAGGTCACTTTGTCCAACCCCCCCTGTTCTAGCAGGGTGACCTAGAGCAGATGCCCAGGACCATGTCCAGATGGCTTTTGAGCATCTGTAGGCCCCGACAGGCTTGTACCCAAGTAGTAGAAGCACAGGCAGCATTTCTTACATGTCTCAGTTCTTTTTCTGTAAATACAATTATTTACAATTCGATCACGATGGAAAAGCTGCACTGATGGAAACAATTAAGGACACATGAACTCTTCTCTAAAATATAAACAGGTTTCCAATATTCTGAAATAACAGAGCTTAAAGCAACTGCTTGCTAACTTTGATTTCCGGTAATTGCAATAGATCTTTCTTTATGAATACAGAAGGCAGACAGAGGACCCACTTTTCTCTCTGAATTTCCAGCCACAATTGACTCTCTCCCTCCCATCACTGACTGCAGTTCAACCTATCACCCAGGTGAAAGGACTCCAAAAGTGGAAATTTTGTGTCTGCATCAAGAAAAGCAATCTCATCCTCTTAAGTGAACGCACATTTTGCTCCTATACTTGCCAGCTTTAGGGTGTTTTTAAGCAGTGTATTCACATCCTTACTTACATGCTTTAAGTGATTCCCCCATCAAAAACCAAAATTACTAAAAAAGAAATGAAACAGCTTCTGTATAGGAAAAGTTATATTTACAGTTTTATTTAGCAGAGTTAAAGAGCAAACAATTTTAACACTGTTGTTGAAAAGTGTTTTTATCCAAAGTTGCCAAGATCTAATAAGTTATTGAACAGAAATATCGGGCGTAAGGCAATAATCCTGACCAGCCATTAGAGATCACCCTACCCCAAAGGGCAGAACTGATAAAGGTGGCAGAAAATTTAGAATGATTGACTCAGTTTCCAAAAATTAGACAGAGATAATGAAAATAGGGTTCTGCTCTTGAGTATACCTTTAACATCTGCAGATGGAGGAATTTCTAAAGCACACAAAATGTAAAGACAATTCCTGTTTCCAAGGGAACATTCAGTGCTTTGAATCCAAGAATGCTATGTCCGTACACTGTGGTCAGTACATGATAATAGCAACGTATAGTTGGTAAAAGATTAAAAACAGGATTAGAATTTTTTCCATTCCACGTCATCAGGAGGATTGACCTCTACCTTCCTTTTACCAACATCAGACCAGTTGGTGCTCAGAACTGTGCCTCCAGACTCCATCTGCAATATGAGAGAAAGCTTGTTTAGTGTGCTAGTGGAATTCTAGTAATATAAAAGCCACATTTCTTACAGCAGATTAACAAATTCTGAATAAACACTAAGGATTTAAGCTCCATGTAGTAGCAATTGCAGACAGGAATTCTGTGTACATATAGACTAAAATCTGACAAAGCCCTCATTCTGGAATTTTCAGCCCAACAGTATTTTTATCAGTACTGGACACAATGAGATGTTACTTCATTAAGAAGAAGCGTTTGAAGGGTCAGTCATATTCTTGCCTATGAGGACTACAAATAAAAGGAACTAGATACAAACAATTAAGAGGAATTTGATCCTTTCACCCATGTGAAAGACCCAAGTCTTCAAGCTCTATATGAGCCAAAACCTGTATTCCTTTGATAACACTGATTGAGACAGAGACCAGTGACAAAGCACAACCCTGGACATTCATTAGTGTACAGCACTGTAGCTTTCAGTGAGACTTGTTACACCAGTATTTCCAACAGAACCACTGCCATTTGTTACAGGCCTAAACTTTTGGTAGCTAGAGGCTTCCCGAGTGATGCACAGTTTACTAAATTGTGTCAGCGTGCAAAATTTACACACTTCAGAAAAAAAGAACAAAAACTTACAAATGATTTGTTCATAGCACGTTTCACTTCATCTGTACCATCTGAATAAATCTGCTGGAAGAGTTTATTTAAAGCAGCATCTCCTTCTAACTTCTCATTCTTCTCCTCTTCTTTGATTTCAACTACCAGTTTGTCCCAGTTCCTTGTATAGTGAGAGGATGATGGATATAAGTGCTGGGTATCTGAAAACAGAAAGTGTTAACTAAGCATTTTCTCATGATTTTAGAGCAGCAGAGAACACACAGACACATATGTACCCAATGAATCAGAGTTTAGAATGGAACACGAATCCGAAAATGCAAATGGATTCCTCCTGACATAAGCACTGCAGTAACAAAAATAAAGGAAACTAAGAAATGCTAGAGACTACATTCAGTGGTTGCAAAAGTTTACTTTTAAGTAAACAGAGTTACATAATTTAGCTATCCAACAGAAAAAGAAAGTTGGACAACAGCAACACAGATAATTAAAGTCGAAATGAGGCGGGAGATATTGGCTGATAGTAAGAAAAAAATACCCAGTAGCCTAGAGCCATAAGAAAATATGAGCTAAATTTCAAAAAAATACCTGAAATCAATTAATCAGGAAATTCAAACTCTCTCAAAAACAGACTGGTAAACTGTCTTGAAAAACTTTGACAGTATTGTTTTCCAAGAGAGATGGAATATTTACGCAAATAATAGCTCATTACTTAAGCAACAACAGAGGTGTAAATGCACAGAACTATAGAACTGCGACCAATACACACAGCCAAGCAGATAAGCCCAGAGGAATGAATGAAAAGCATGTATCTTTAACAATCCATCAGATTTATGGAAGTTATGACTAAATTTAATATCTAAGTTTTAGTAATGCCCTGCAGACTTTTTCTGTCAATTCTCAGCAATAAAAACAAGACTATTAGGCTTTTCATTGTAAATATAAAGCTGTGATTTTATTAACAATTTAACACAAAAATTATTATTAATAAGGGCAAGTGACTTAATACAAATAAACCATTTAATACTCAATAGTTTAGAAAACAAACCTGGTGTAAATTGCTTTAACTTAGGAGAATCTCCCTGGCCCTCCAGCTTCTCCCATCTTACAGCCTCTGGCTTCTTCATTTTTATCTCAACCTACAAAACACAGGACAAAGAACAAATTAATCCAGATGGCAAACAGTTCTGCCAAATAGTTTCAAAGTAGTTGGATCCTGTAGCAATAAAATACACACATTTGTTTTAAGAAACACGGTCTTTAATATGAAGCCTATATTTCAGCAAAATTGACCTACCTTACGAGATGAAGTTACGTGACTTCAAGTCATATGTCAATTAAGCTCTTCTGTGGCTGCACAGCTCCTGTATCAGACTTCTCCCCTTTTGTTTACTACCACTTAACATTCTTTTGCTTATTGTTACTTGATTATTTTGTAAATTATAGCATCCCAAAAGAAACAATTAGTCCCAATATTTCTACATTGCCGGGCACCGAGGTATTACCTTCCAAGCATCCCTTACTTGCCAGTCAGCTCAAATAATTAAATAGCACTTTTGAAGGACTAAAAAAAAAATCCAACTTTAAATTTACACTTCATCCAACAAAAAAAAAAATCATATTTGATCTGTAGTACACAAACCAGGGTAACATGCAGGGACTATGCAGATCTTCCCATTTGAGAATTTCAGAAGCTGTATTCATTTGGTTCAATGAACAAACACTGCTATGGAGAAAACTGTCTAGTATTCATTGACAAAACTGGCAATTAAAAATGGATATGGTTGCAATTATCACAGGAAAAACAAAATTAAGTGAAGTATGTCATGCCCTATTCGCAACTACACATATCTCTTTAGACAACCATATTGAAATGTTTTTTCATAATTAACCTTATCCTTTGGTTACAGGGTTACAAAGTTGCAAAACAAGGACTGTCTAAGGTCACTCCAAATGACAAACTCACTTAAGAAAACATCACAAAATTTAGATGATGTATTAATTAACTGAAATCAGTACTTGTTAAACTTCAGCAGTTTCTTATTTGTGAACAGCTCAGCAGAAGAGTTCTTAGTTCCACTGAAAGCCACTATAACCTGGGGATCCCTGCAGACCCAAAAACAAAGGCACCACTGTGAAAGCTAACCCTAGAGATCCTAACAGCAAGCTCCTTGCCTAGCATCATGTTGATCGGAGATCTGAGCTTTATTGAATCCATTCTTCAAATGAGTCACTGGTAAGCAACAAGACTGAGACACCTTATAAAAACGAAGGAATTATCTTATTTAAGTTTAAAGCTTCCATGTTTGCAATCATGCTTCATTTTAAGACTCACCGTATTCAATGCTGACTGCTGCTTCCCCCCTAACCCCTACGCCCCCCCCCCCCCCTCCACCCGGGAAGCTACCATTTCCCTAGTCAAGTTTAAATACTTATTTTCCACCACTAACTTGCACGGAGAACAAGAAAGTTTAAGACATGAGGTGCGGAATGCCCTTCAAGGCAGGGGAGTTCCAGTAAGTTTGTAAGTCCAATACCCGCATGTCCTTAACTTCTCACTCCCCACGTCTGTTTGATTTCCAATGTTTTTAGCAACTTGACAAGTCACAAATCAGGAGTATCAGGTTTTAAAATAGTGTCAGTATCAGTCACAGAACCAAAACTAATCATATAACATTAAAATACTGTATTACTCCAGTTGCTCAACCTACTGTCCCTAAAGGCAGCCTGTATTCCAGAGTTTAATACTACAATCTGTAAGGACACAGAGATTTCTGTTAAAACTATGCAGAAGCAGCATTCAGACTGTACCAATAATTAGTCTTCAGTAAAATGAAAGAAGTCAGCAAAGCTTCCTCCACTGGACTCTTATAAAAACACTTTGGAAACTACAATCTTAAAGTTTGTTTTTTAACATCCACGCTCATAAATCTAATGCATTGCAACTAGCTTGAGAAAGCAAAAAATGTTTGTACATCTACGTAAGACAGGCAAGTAGTTCCACAAGTGCCAGAACTAGCAGTGTGAGGGGTTTTTTTCCCCCAATGGATTTGGATCTCATGAGTCAAACGTTTAAGTTAATTAGCCACTTACAAAGGCATTAATTAATTACAAGTGAAACGTGAGTATTAATTTAAAACAACTTGTCTCTCCTCTGCTTCCTATCTAACTTCACAACCGGAGGAAACTGTATTATCAATTCGGTTGCACATTTAAGTTGAAGAGGCCTTAATTTTAAGATTTTATACTCTGCTTATTAGCGTATCCCCCATATGTTCTATAAAAAAACCCAAAACAACACAACCAACAATAAATGCCTGATACTAAGACTGCTCAAGCCTACACTTCTTCATTTTCTCTTCCATTTATTCCTTCACTGTCTTCTCTTACCCTTATACTTCAGGCTTTCCACCAATATCTTTCAGTATCTCAAATACAGACTATTTCATCTACACCAAGAATGACCTCTAATGCAATATAATGCTTGGTGTGAGCTACTAAACATTAACTTTTTTCTTCTCAGAATACAATCCTCCTCAAAGAGCCCTTATAAAGACCTTCGGTTATTCATCAGAGTACTCTGCCCATGCATAAAAAGAAGGGGAAAAAAAGACAGATCTTTGCTTTTACTGCTCCAGTAATCTTCCTCTCCTTTTCTTCATCTGCTAGTTCTTATACTTTCCTCTATGAAACTGTCCCTAAGCCAGTACTACATAATAAACAACCCTAAGGAAAAGGAAATACTACAAACTCAATTCCCAGTGTAACATGCAGATTTCTTAAATCTAAACCCTGCCAAGCCAGAAGTACACACAGCTGAAGAATGAGCCAGAACGTATTTATGACATGATTAAACCTCTACCCCATCTACTCCATCCACTTCCACTGAAGTTACTCATTAGGCAAAGTGACAGGCATGAGCAAAACTAGAAAAATCATTAGCTTCACACCATTATATAACCACACTTTCTAAAAATATAAAGCTATAAAATTCTGCTTGTGAAGGCGCATATTTCTCCAACTTGAGAGCTTTATTTGATCTACAGGGAAACAACTTGGTGTTCCAATTATATGCACAAACGGCAATAAATGCATTTTAATGAACATTTTAAAGCAGATACTAGTATCTGTCACACAGAAAACTAACATACCAGTACGGACATTCGTGTCATCTAACAAGTACTGTTAGATTCTTCCTCTCCTTTGAAAAAAAATTCCCGTACTCAGGCAAGAGAAATACATCAACACTTTGCCAACTACTTTGATTTAACATTTATATTTCATAAAACATATGCTTGTGTGCCTTGTGACAACCTAAGAATAAAAGACTGGGAAATTTAATTGCAAATTAAATGTTTCACATGCCACTCAAGGACAAGCCTAATTCCTCGGCCTGTCCTTGAAGCTGATGTGCAGCCACCAGACAATCTTGGTAGCCCTCCACTACAACTTGCTCTACTACATCAGCGCCTTTCTTCCATTGGGGAGCCCAAATCTAGACACAATACTTCAAATCCATGAAAAGTTCTTGCACAGAAATAGTCCACTTTCTCTTGAAATTTTTAAGTTCCTGATACTTTGGGCTCCAAGTGAGCAAAGCAAAAAGGGAAAGAAACATGGAATTTTGACAGAGCAAATCATCCACTGCTTTTGTGAAATACTCTCAAGGGAAATCCACCCTTCTGAGAAGAGGGTCAAAGGGAGGATTCAACGTCTAGAAGAAACCCTAGCTGCAGTGGAAGGATACAGGCAAGTTTCTAATCACCAAATTTTCTAGTTTTAGAAGTAATCGACTTTTTAAAACCTACGAGAGATTGAGACAAGTTTGTTTGCAGCTTAATCCAAAAGCTAGCAATCACAAAAGATGCCAGAATTACTCTCAGAACCTATTCTAAACTATTTCATTGGTAGCATAAGAACACAAAACCCCCTTACTTTAAGATGACTGGCATAAGAGAGCTTTTAATCTAGTTTTAAGAAAGAATTTCTCCCCTTATCTACAGATAAACACAACACTAGTTAGCTAACATCAATTTTCTAGGCTGAAGCTTACTGTTAAAAAGCCCAAACCTCTAATGAACTAGATGTCACTTTAACTTACGTTCTGGGACAAACATTGCCAGCTTAACTGAGAAACATTAAAAGGGAAAGAACTACCTCCCTAAAAGAAGATTCTGGTGTACACTGACAAGTTACAAGAATTTTTCTCTAATTTCTACTGCATTTTATATTTTACAGTCCATGCTTAGGAAAGTTCACTTACCACAGGCAAATCTGTGTCAAGCTCTGATCAGATGGATGAAGGAAATCAGAACTGGCAGAGCTTAAGCAGTAGTTCAGCTGTTAATTTTAAGATACATCAAAAAATACCCTTTTAAATACCTTTCTGATGTTCTGATGTATCAAACACACAAACCCAAGAATTCAGGGTTTCCAATCAACTATTTATTTCCTGAACTACTGACTGACTTGTCTATGTTGTAAATTTTGTTTATTATAGAGTTGTCATTTTGTATTCATCTTGTGCATTTTGTTACCCACATTTATCCTTAGCACAAAATAGCACTATCTTCTAAAAATATATAGCCTACTCAAACTTACCTCTAAGATCATATCACACACAGTTTTGGTATCACAGTTATTCAAAGACCTTTTATACATTGCTTATATTCTGAATTCCAAGATCTTTGGCCCGTAAGTCTGTAGAGTTATTTTCATCTCAGTATATTTTGTTTAAAGTTATCACAAACGATAATTAAGAGATTTATTCTGTAGCAAATATGTTGCAACAGAAGGGATCTAGTGTGCACCTTTCAGTTTCTTTGCCAAATAGATACTATGGAGAACTGAGTCCAATAATGTCCAGGTTTCCACCTCACGGACATTACATAGCAACCACTTGTTAAAATTCTGAATTTTAAAGAAGGAGCTAGCAATACAGATCATTTAGGTATCCTAAAGCTCTCTGTCACTGCATCCTCCTATCCTATAGCAAACCATCACTATTCCAACAGTTCTTAAGTCCATCTTGTCTCAAGACAGACAAAACAAAACCCCTTATGCATAGTTTTCCTTTACGTATTAATATAAAGCACGGGTACTGACTTACATGCTTGTTTAAAATACTGTTCTCAGAGTATTACCAAGTTTAAATCTGTCCCACACCCATCTGCATTCATAAAGAAAAAAAAACCCTAAACTTATTTTGAGCTAAGTAAATATCATGCCAATCACTGGGAAGGTTTCTTTATGGTCTAGTCAGGAAATTGCTCCGACTAGCCCTTTTCAGAAAGTATCCAACTCTTATCTTAAATATCTTTTTATAATTTACAGAAAATGCTCAAGAATATATATGGGAGATATGAATCTGCATGAAAGTCTCACAAAGAAAATAAGAAAACATGACAGCAGGGAAGTCTGCATTCAAGTACCTGCAAGCAACATAATGAAAATATCCAAAGTGAGAAAGTATCTTTTAAGGATACAGTAAGAACTGACTTCAGTTAAATCTGTTCCTCTGTTTAACTATTTGTGTATATTTGCCTCTGAAAAGAGACACTGAGGACAGTCCAAGTGCGTGTGAAACAGTTTCACTCTTTGACTTTTCTTTTACATTTAGCAACAGGCACTGATGTGCTTTTCTGGTACAGAGTATTTCAGAGTTTGCAAGGCTAAATGTTGGTTTGAGAGAAAAAACAAACATTCCACTGATGCACACTACCGTATTCTTGGCCAGAAGCTGCTGAGAGCATGCTTCTACCTCAGACATCTCTATTAAGTAACAAATGTCAACTGTACAAGAGGCTGAGGATTCCTAACACCTCCCCTGTTTGCAGCAAAACTTTGATCTCTAATTAAAGGACAGTTCTGTGGTAAAGAAACTACTTTTTCAAATGGCTCTAAATTGCTGCAAATCATTGCCTGCAAAAAGCCCAAACCACTAAAAACTAAAAACTTACAGTAATTGTCTCCAGACTATTTGTAGATGCAAGAGAAGAGGGGAATAAAAAGAGGAAGCACTAGTTCAAGTTTCTTTCAAGTTCATAAGCACACATGCTAAATGCACATACTCATCCTCACTCTCCTCTTGTGGTCTAACAAGAAGAAAACCCTGAGCATCACCTAAACCACAACAGAAGACCCAGAGAAATTGCTCATGTTGCACAAGTTTCCAACTTGTGGCAGTAGCGTGGCAGAACATTCCCCTGGAATCCCCAATACACTAACTGGTACACTGAACAGAAAAGGGAGAGGAAAGTGAGGCTAACTGTGCCTGAAGAACTGCTTCAGAACATTAGAAATGCTTACACTGTTTGTGTATTCTACTTTCCTGCCATATTTTCTGGACAGAAACAGATCAGCTAGTTTTATCTTAAACATATTGAGCCACTCATTTGAAGTTTTCATACCTTTTTCCTTTTACGAAGGGAGTACAATGATATTGTGCACACTGTGCTACTGGGTAACTGCATGCTGGCGACTTCTAAAGAGCAAACTCGGTCCAGCCTTTACATTTTGGCTCCCTCTCCTGGAAAGAAGTAAAAAACCAAGTCGCACCACTAAAGGGTACCTTCTTCCTCTTAAATGCTGAATGCAACATGCAGTTTTCAGCTTGGCACAGTTTTTCTTCCACCCCACCGGACACCTGAGGATGACCAACAAAACACACAAAATCCTACCTGTTGCGTACAAAGTGATGCTACACACAAAGATCAGATCGCCTTCCATTTGTAAGACACAACTCTCGAATTTATACAGTGCTTTTTGGAGCTGCCGCTATTTTTTCTCGATTAGATTACTACTGTCAGATACCTTTGACAGACGAGGAGTATAATCAATAACATCAGGTGATCTAGTTATCTAGTTACGATCAACCATGCTGTTCACGTACAAGAGAGCGCTATGCATATATACCAATTCCCTCAAGACAAGGACTCAATACAGTTGTATTCAGTATCCTCTCACATGAACGCTGGTTGAGGCCCTCGATCTCAGAATTATATGGCAAACAACATCAGGTAATTCTAAGTAACTCACAACTAAATTGTGAACAGGAACCATAATCAACTGAAAGCTGAATCTGCAAGTAATGATATCTATTAAACAGCAAATAAACTTTTGAATTAGGTAAAAAAACGGCTCCAAGCATGGCACTAGTACATACAGCCCCTACTAAAGGCAGTCAGTATCGTCTGTAAAACTGTTGACAGTTAGAGAACATACAATACTAGGATCCATAAAGAAATGACAATTTTATCCCAAAACTGGACTTCTTCTAGCTCACAGCTTGAAGTCAAAAGTCTGCAGATCATGAACACCGATTTGCTTCTGCCCATACAGAAACCATTCAAATACCTCCAAACATTTACCTATGCTACCTCTATACCACTGCCACTTCTGTTCTTTTCTAAACAGAGACTCTGTATCATGGATTTATTGAAAGGTGTAATTTCTGTTTCACCGCTAGGAAAGAAACAATTCTTGAGGTATCAATTGCATTTTTCACCACTGTTAACATCCCTGAAAGAACCAATCCCAGAGTCTGTCTGCTTTTTGCAGTTATTTTAGAATCTGTAATTCTGCAAATTCAGTTAAGGCCATTTTCTCCTCCTGAGTTCATATCTGTACCTTTATTCCTTTGCACTTGTCAAGTGAATTTGAATTTCAAGCAGTATTGAGAAATCCCTCTCCAGCTTCTCTTAGTTACAAAACCACGTGGGATTCTTCTACTGTCTGCCAGTTCTGTTGTTTCATCCCTTATCCTTTACATTTGTTAGTTTTATGAAGTTCATGGGAAACCCGAACTATCCACCACATGACCTGCCCATACACTCTACTGTGTCTCCTCATCTATTTCCTCACATAATTGGAAAAGAAAGACCAGTCTTCACTAGACAGACAGCAAAGAGTCTACATGATGCTAATGGCAACGCAGCTCATGCATTCAAAGCAGCAATACAAACATAGCAATGTGAACACCTGAAGCTACTCTTAGCTGAAATTATTAATCCACAAGAACAGATCTGTTCCTAACCCATGAAAACACAATTTCTTTAGGAGTGTGTAGTGAAGATTTCATGCAATTGGGAAGATAATGAGATTATGTCTTTCCTTCTGAGTCCTTACAAAAGGACTTCATGTAAGTGGTAGAAAATAATTTGTAGAGGGTTTGAGAAGTTCCAGGATAGTTTATTCGAAGTAGTAAATGCGCATTTTCCACACCGCTCCTAAGAACAAAGTACATACATGAAACTTATGAAATCAGCATTTCTAGTATCCAAACACTAAGGCTGCATCATGACCTTAAAGTGCTTACTGTTTTTCAAAGTAAAATAATCTAAGCCTTTGAAGAAGTCTTCGCATGCTTAACATACACCTGCTTTTAAATTTTCTTCTTCAGCCAGACTCCATCTACTGGTCAGAACCAGAATTAGCTCGGGCATCACTTAAATTATATTTCTTCACTACGCCTTCACAAATGTCCTTAACACTATTCTTTTCTGCAAAAAGAACATGTTGAAGCACTGACTTCTGCTGTTAGAACACTTATGTTCTCTATTATACCATTTCATCTCAAAAATATTCTCTTGCAATTATATAGGAAGAGTAACATGTGAAAATAAATACAAAATATATACGATCTGGACACTACCTGAACATAACTAAAGCTTTCACACCACTTTGGGGACCTCAATCCAAACCAGGTTCTAGACTACTAGAGATTATTTCAGAGATTAATGAAGGATAGAGATAGTAGCATAGAAAGACAAAGTCAAGTTCATTTCAACAGTGCTCAGTAGCATGCAGATGCTTCATAGAAGTAATGGTGAACTTCAACAAATGAGAAGTATAACACAAGCTAGATAGGAACATAAAGCAAACAGGACCTCACTGTTACTCCTCTTGACAAGATCCATGCCCATTCCACTCAAATTTATACAAATGCTAATGGACTAACAGATTCTCTACATACTTTGAGCACTCTGCTTATCTCCCACAGCATAAGAGTTCACATGATTCAACCACATAACCTGCTCAGCTTCCTTAGTGCAAGGAGTGGAAAAACAAGACCAACTTTCTATGGCAATCCTCTCATGTCATCTCAAAGTCCCTCTTCCCTGAAATGTTGCAAGAACTATTACAGGTACCTTTCTGAGAAGGGAACAGGTAAAACGGAACATAAGAACGCAAAGGAATTTCCAAAAGCTCTGCAGAACCACTGCTGAAATACAAGGAAAGAATCAACAACACATTCCTGTTTCAGAGATTCAGGCCAGGCTCTATGGACACAGTATATGTCTGTCTGTGTGTTGTATCAACAATACATGCTATGTCAGACCACAGACAGTTTCTCATTTTTCTATACCTGTAATAAAGGAGAAACAAAATGCTGAAACAAAAGCATTCTCTCTTACGCTACGTGATTCTCAAGTATCTTCAAGCAAGTACAATTTCCAGGAACAGCATAGAATACACTCTCTTGAAAAGCCAAGAGCAGTTAACCATATGGCTAACCTTTACCAGCAAGAGGTCATGAAAGGGTAAAGTATTATTTCAACACTGAAATCTTCAAAGTCTTGACTTACATTTCTTGGGCACAAACAGATAAAAACACCTCATAAGGCAATATTGGCTCCTAAAAGCTTATTAGAAAGGTGTTCATACTTTCTTAATACCTGAATTTTAAGAGTGAAGACCAGTGTCTTCTTTCCACAGCAACAACTGAAAGCACCCTCAACATAACTGTCATTTGCACTTCAATAAGCACTATCATATTAGTATTTCTGATACTTGCACAAGTTTAGAAAGCCTCCCCACTGGCTGAAAGGCACCTTGAAGAAAAAGCATTTTTATAGGAAAAGCAAGACACTATGACAGTTGCAGAGAGACAAGACAATAAAGCAGAAATGTTTTCAACATCAGCAATAGTCAAAAGAAATAATTTATACTTTTAAGACGCTTACCTTTGTTGAAAGCACTTTAAATGTACTTTGCTCTGGCACTATAGAATGAAGAAGAACAAGCTTTAAGTTGTAGTCTTCACCTGATGGAAGTCTCACCGATGCATTCATCTGTTAACAGTTGAAAACACACCACTGGTCATCTTTGAGAGCAGTTTTGCATTTCCAAGTAAAGGACTGTCATTTGGCACCAAGATTAAGTGATTAATTTAATGACCCTTCACTGGGGCACTTAAAGCATCAGGCATCAGAATTTCAGATTATACCGTTACATTACTGCATTACTGAACAAGGTGTCTCTAAAATATACTAGAAAATGAACAAGAGATTTCAATTCTTAGCCAGCAACTACTCAAAAAGCCTATTATCTTGTCAGCTTTATCTGCGTTCTTTGGGGAAAGAATTATATGGCAAATAAAGCATCAACACGTTAATAATGGAACATGAAAACAATATGCAACTTCCCTTCTAATACATGCAAACTATGTGGGAAGCACTCACACAGTTTTAACAATTGAAAGGAGACAGTAACCACCAAGTAGTTCTGGTAGTTTGTGAAGTATCAGCTTAGTTGAGAATAAGAACTTAACTCTACAATATTCTCAGCTGTATTAAACATGAACATCAGGTACCACATAAGGTATTACAATAAAGAGATTACTACACTTCCTTGAAATACACACTTTGCCACCATGAGCAATTTCAGTGATGCCAAAAGCCAGAGAAACCCACCTACCCACATTCATTCTTTTTCTATAATTGTACTAAAGCAAGATATTACTCATTCACACCTATTTTTAGAAATAGGTCTGTCCATTCCATTGTCTCTGTCCATTCCTACTCCAGATGCATGCATACTGAAATATTTGAAATCCAGATCATTTTTCCCCCAGCCCTCCAAACACACAGGCAGCTGAAAACCAGATGTTTGCATTGCCGCATGCACAGCATACCGCTGTGTATAAATCCTATGGACACTGCTGTGGCCACAAATCCCAATTCACTTGCTTGGGCATACACACATGTACAGCATAACTGTACATTAAAAAAAAAAGCTCAGAAAGAAGACCACCTGTACCATTCTTTTCATGCTACTGCAGCAGATAACATTTACTGTTTTAATTACTACATCTTAGGGAATCTAGGGATGCATATCAATAAGCAACACAAATCACCTCTTTCTCCAAGAACTGCACACTGACATCATCCTTCTGCGCATTCTTGATCATTATAGTCACAATTACTTGAGATTCTGTTTGGTACCAGTCATATCTTTAAAAAAAAAAGAAAAAAAAAGAGGGTCAAGAGAGGAAAAACTAACTGCAAAGATATATACAGAAGAATACTAAAAGCTGGAACGCTACGTTGTGTAGTTTAATGGGGAGAAAAGATATACAAAATTAGACTTCCTCCCCTTCCTCTAGAAGAACAGTTGCATAATTGACAAGATACATAGTTAAAGAAAAAAAGAACCTTTTATTAATCAAGAAGCATACAAAATTTAGGTCACTTTCTTAACCAATTCATAATACTGTTTGCCTTCTTTTTAGTTTTTTAGTTCAGCATCTTAAAAATACCTCAGAAACGTTACCTACACTAGGCACAATGGGGCCTAGTCTTTGAATTTGCTGAAATTCAGTCTTTGAATTAAGCTGAAGTCAGAACGCTTACACCATTTCCCCATTCTCCCAGTGAAACACAATCTCCTAGAAGTACAATTCAGCCTGAACAAAAGCAGTGACACTAAGAAACACTTTGCTTAAACTGCCATGTTTTTGAAGGCACCCAGAAAGAATTCCTACAGTCGTTATATTGCTTCTCCAATCCCCAAGTCAAAGAAAAGTTATGTCAATGGTTTTAATTCTCACAGTAAAGCTAAAGCAAACTTACTTGATCTTTGGTGGCAGAGGTTGCTGCTGTGTATTCTAGTTGAAGCACATTCCATTGGAAAAAAAATTACATCAGTGTAAGTGAAAACATACCATGAAATACTTTTCAAAGACATATCATTTTCATACTGATTGTTCCCCTTTTCTTGATTTTATGTATGAGCATTAGCTTACAGGTGAAGCTTTTCATCATCATCTTAGCCATTTATGCCAGATTAAAAAAGTTTTAATTTACACTAAATATGCCAGTCTGTAACTTGGAATTTATTGGCCAGACATTTTATAAATAGCATTAAGTTCAGCTTTAGTTCATTTTCTTCCTGGATAAGAAATATACCTGAAAAACACAGTGGCTATGTTGCTGATCTAAAAAGTCAGGAAGGAAACTTGAAATATATCTAAGAACTCAAGGTGTAACTTTTTAAGCATAAGATTTGTCTTTATATACATCCACCATGTCTGCTGTGCACCTTCCTCCTCCACCCTATTCCTAAAATGCAAAAAAAGGAAGTCCTGTGAAAGAAGAAGCAGAATATCCAATGCAAATTCCCATTTTTTTGTCTCAACATAGAAAAAGGGGTATGAGTGTAAATTTCAACACTTCTTCTGAAGGCTTCCAATAAATAAAGCAAACAAAGCTGAACAAGTTACAGCAGAAAAAGTTTGCACAAATCACTTGCAAGCTACTGGGGGAAAAAGAAAGTTACTTTCAAACAGTCACAAGCAAGTTAGCATTGACAACATAAGCTGGTTAATTTGTAAATCAGGCAACAACTTGCAAGTTGGAAAGTTAAAATTTACTTCAGTGAGTGCACAAGAATTGCCAGATTTGTATGCCATTCCCAAGAGTTTTCAGGGTTTAAATTTTTCAGCCTTGGTCTCAAATAAAAGAACACGTTTAGAAGAAAAGTTAAATCCTTCAGAATTGCATGCAATAGAAAAGTTTATTTTTAAAGCCTGAAAGTCCTAAGAAGCCACTGAAGCCCAGCATAACAAAGAAATCAAGACAGTAAACATACTAAGGAAAACGTCTTACCATTTCTGTCTGTGATGCTGCAGAAAGAAAAAAGTTGCTGTTTCAGAAAAAGACATATTGAACTTAAAAGGCACATACCCACTTGACCCTTCTTTACTGCAAACATTCTGCATTTATTCCAGTCTCAACAGGAGCATTGTTAATAACATGCCAGTTCTATCCCTAGTATTTTGCTTTTATGACACTCTTTCATTAGACTTCAATCAGCAACTTGTGCAAAAGAACTGTAATGTAAAGCAAGTTCTGATTAACAGAAGGAACAAACTTTCCATTACTTTCACTTGCTTATCAGAAAACTACATAGACTTTTTTAATTTAAAGCAACATCATGGTAAACAAAAGTTTTAAAAAAATTAATTCCCAAAAGTCTGTACTAGGTTTATCATCCATCCATAGGAATAGCACAAAGTTCTCATCAAATCTGTATCTCAGACAAGGCAAACCCAGTTGGGGCATGAGATGGAAAGCTGGCAGAGAAATTCATTCATATGATCTTAAATGTACTGTAATATTTGTAAATGTACTAAACTACTAAATGTACTAAATGTACTAAACTATAGCTCAGTATCTCTTTAAATATTTTCCCTAAACTATTTCAGATTAAAGATGTTTGAAAAGAATTAAACTTTGCCTGCTTCTTTATAACACATACTACTAAAAAGAGAGAAAGATTAACAAACAAGAATATTAAGTTGTAATGAAGAAATCAGAGTAGTTTCATTGGGGTTTTTTTGCTAGTGTATCATAAGCATCAAGAAAATGGCTCAAAAAAGAAAAGACAGGGATGAATATTCAGGATAAAACAGGACAAGTGAGTTGAACCAGACAAAACACCGCAAAAAGTAATTATTACATCAGAGAAAAATGTGTATTACAACCTCTTTCCTTGAGAGGGCAGAGAAAGTTGTCACCCAAGATCACTCTATGCAAATAAGATCACGCATGCCAATCACTTATCCAATTTCTACAAATAAAAATAAACCTGGCAAATACGTATCACAAAGCAGAAATTTGTTCATTCCTACACAACACAAAAGTGTTCTCCTCTATCTGGTTTTTATTCAGCATGTTGATCCAAACTTGTCTTACTGCCCCATTCTCCAGTGTGCACCACAAAGAGGAGGAACAGTCATTGTTGAGGAAAAAACTACATCAGTTATTCTGTTATATCTCATCAAAAACCACATCCAGATTAAGCACTGTGGACGAGGTAGTTGTCACGTCTGTAGGAAGGTACAGAAGGGAATGAAAGTCCCACTCACTGACTAACGTGGGTAAGACACCAAAGCAGCAATTAGCACCTAAAGTACTCTCCACAGGGACTCAAGAGTAAAATCCCCGTTTCCACCTCTTCCCAACATTATATTCTGTAAGACTTAAAGACTTCTTTTGATGTTGTTTTTATAAAGCAAGCAGAAGTAGACATAGAAAAAAAGCTTAAAATTGACAAGTTTCCATAGCTGAAATTCATTAGAAGTTGTGTATGAAAACAACTTAAAATTAATTATGAATTGTCTGAACTTTAAATAGACACTCCCCTGTCACAGCCAATTATTACATTAAAACCCTAATATTAATGTTCCTCAATCTGAAGTATAGAAGTGTTCAGGATGTGTACTGTGAGAGAAACAAGAGATAGAACAAAAGAATTGTTTTTTTTTTTAATCAGTTTTTCCTAAGTAAGAGGCAAGCTGTAAATCTTTGAAAAACATGACACAGCTTCAAAGCACTGGGTATATCAAATTCCTTATCAAGTAAATGTGGTTTTTTCTTACCGTTTAGTGTTTCTTCACATCTTTTAATCCAAATAGTAAAGGTATCATCTACATCTAGAAGAGATCAAACACAGTAACATTAAAACTCTTCAAGCACTACACATATTGTGAAGAACTAATCTATCCCAAACTTGCATCAATTTACTAAAAAAGGTATTATTTCCTATTATCTTCTTGTAACCTCTGTCATTCCAGTTAAGCTTTAAGTATTTTTATACAATGCTACTATTTAACTCTATTATACTTAATTAACTTCGAATTAATTTGTAGGACACCAGATTTTACCTGAACTGACCCAAATACGCTATTGCTTTCCAGTCTGGTCAACCCCTATATAACTGTTCAAAAAGCAAGTATAGTTTTACACATTTTCCCATTATTCTTAAAATTATTTTTTCGAACAGTCACAGACTTCCTCTCCAGAGAAATATCAGAAGAGACTGTCTGTTCCAAGGACAACCCAAAGCTGCACTTCGTTTTCACAAATATCAAGCATTTTCTCCTGGTGGTTTCACACAAACTTTACAAACACACCTGAAGTTTCAGGGATGTCAGAAACACACAGGTGCCAATTCCATCCTATGAATCCAAATCACAGAAAAGTTTAGTAAAGACTTTGATATTCTATCTGGGGAGCTTGCTTCCCAGAAATTAATTCACTGGAAAATAGCTCAAAGGTAGCAGTGTAAAACCAGAGGAATCACCTTATTTCAATAAAATTCCCAGAAATATCTTTCACAGTCAGGAAAGCAATGAAGTGGCAACGTTACCGATCAACTACTAAAAACCCCTTAACTTTTTATCTTTTTGCAATAGAGAGTATTCACACTGAGGGAGTTCATGCAGCCAGCTACCCAGCAGAAGGCTTGAAGAGGCCTGACAGAAGAGTTCCCAGCAGACACACATGTAACACCAAATGTGACTCCACTGCGGTTATGCAAAGTACGTATCTCAACCACTTCAAATATAAAATGTACATAAATATTAAGGTGCACCTTCAGTCTTGAAATTGCTTCCCCACTGCTCAATCCACTTCCTCGTACCTGTTCTTCTGCTAGCCCCACCAGTCATCTTAAAAGTTATATAAATTTTAAACTACACAACATTTAGTAATATCTCAGTTGTTGTTAGGAAGAGATAAAAATGCAAATAATAATATGGCTGTCTTGATATTACAATACAATCAGTCACTGACTGCTGCCATCTTTTCTATATTCCCATCAAACCCTAGAAAGAAGATACACATTTTCAGAGGATTCTGCTAGACGATCTAAGGGGCTGTCTTCGATTACCTAATGCATACTTAAGGGATTAAAATGACTGACCGCAAATTGTCCTCAGAAGTACATGAGGAAAGGAAGCAAGGCAAAGGATCCAAGATGCAGTAAAGTTCTGATCAGGCAAGAAAGTCCTTTACTAAAAGGGTGGTCAAACACTGGAGCAGGTTGCCCAAAGAGGCTGTAGAATCTTAAAGTCTTAGAGATACTTGGAAGTCAACAGTAGAAGGACCCGAGCAAACACATGAAAGTTCAAAGTTAATACTGCTTTTGGCCAGGGCATGGAATTAAACGAGCTCCAGAGCTTCACTGCAACCTAAATTAACCTGTAACTTTAAAACTTAGCACCCATACCCTAAAAAGACTTTCAAGTTTTGCAGCTAGGAACAAAATTTATTTATCAAAAGTGAAATTAAATGAAGTAGGTTCAGGGGTTTAAGAAAAGAGAAACTGAATCACCTCTTTACTTATCTAGCCTCTGACTTTCAGCAGCAGACAAGCAATTCTCTTTTCAACTACAGCCTATGACAGGACCACTATGCAACACAAACTTTAAAAGACAGGTCAGGTGTTATCTTCCCTATTTTTCTAGAAGGTCCCCCTAACCAACCACTGCCTCTTTCCCTGTATCCCTGCACTTTTGATAACTTGAGACAAAGGACTTTTTTTCGTGTGTGTGCTCTATAATTGCATTATCCTCCCAAGGAACTTGCTAACAACTGCTATTAATAACTTTCTCATTCAGAAAACTTAACTGGGTTGCCACTTGCTGAAAAACTAATTCTTAGAATACAAGCAAAGTACCTACTAAGATGTTTAAAAAGTTGACACATTCCACCTTTCATAAATTCATTAGGTGGTCACAGAAAAAAACAAAAAAATTTGAGTGTAATTGTCCTAAACCCACATAAAACAGTGAAGAGCAACAGATCACAATGCTGCTTCAATCTAAGGCAAATTAATAAACTCAGAAAATCCACACATGTCTAGTCTCACAGTTGAGTGAAAGGAATCTTACTCCTAACGTTATTTTAGAAAATAAAGAAACATTGCTCATTCAACAATTCATCATGTCAAGTCCTATTTAGATATCCCTGTAGGTGGGTAATGGGAAGCTTGCTGTGGTATCCTGGGCCTGTCAGTCCTACCAGTAACGAGCACAAGTAGCAAGCTCATCATTGTTAGCATTCCAGGTTAAGATTTAAAAGAGCCCTTACATCAGCAAGGAACAGAAATGTGTACTGGTGTACTTCTGCCCCTTGTGTGGCAAAGAAACCAGCCTTGCCAGCAAAGAATTCCCCACCACAGCAATTCTCTCTGAAGCAACAACAGCTAGTGTCTTGTCTCTTTACCACTTGCTTAGCAGTATGTGGCAATTATTCTCTCTAAGCTTTGTTCATTCTGCACTAGCTGCGTTTAACTGGAAGTTAACTGTTTTGCCAAAATGCTTATGCTCACAGTTGTTTTCACCTGGGATCCATCAAACACTCCACAGAACAGAAAATTCTGTTACTGATATAAACTTGCCAGCAAATTAGGTAATATATGGAAAAGCATCAACTAAAAATCTGTATTTTAATAAAGGCCTTCAGGGGACTCATCTCACAGCGGGTCACAGAATTTTGTAACAAGATACAGGAAGCAGAGCAGAAGCTATCTTCAGGTGAGAGAGTAATCAGGAAGGACCAGGACACTTCAGAAACTCTTCAACTTGGGTAAGCAGCAAAAAAATGGCATATTAAATTCCAACAGGTAGAAGTCAAGCAATCAACACAGGAAAACGTTGTGTTGTATTTCAGGAATACTGAATTAGCTAAGGGGATCCTGGTATTCACTGACTTATCCAAAAAGATATCTGCAGCTTGTTGTGCTGTTGCACCCTACAACATAAGTAGAATGTGAGATTAAACAGAATGAAAAAAACCCCACCAACCCAGAAGTGATGTTCTGGCCTGAGGAGATTTTGTGTATCATCTGTATTTTGAACAGCTGCAACTGACAAACTATAAAGGTGACAAAATCCATGCATGTGAAAAGCCTTAAATTGATAGTGGTTGCTTGGTGTGGGGCAAGAACATGAATAAATATAGATTAATCATTCAATTAAATTCAGGAGCGATGAGTTTGGAGATGTATGAAGAGCTGTAAGGAAAGCTACAGAAGCCACCAGAAGGAATCACTTCCTTTCAAGGTAAGATACTAAATAGAGAACTTGGTTAGACTGCAAAGATACACTTGTCTTTCTAGTGCACAAACCACTGGAGACTACCTAATTATCCAAACCACCACAACTGAAAGAACTTTAGGATATTTCTTCTATTTTAACTCCTATTCCAGAACAGCCAAAGCCGGCAACAGTTGCTGCATTTCCACCGCATCCCCCTTCCACCACTGCTAGCACTGCTGGCTTCAGCACTCAGACCCTTCACTGAGCACTAATCCAGGGGAAAAACACTTTAAAAAAAATCATAACTTTCTGCAGATTTACTGCATTGAAAGAAGAGGCTAAGCAAGCACAAGAGTAGGAGGAAGTATGATCGCTTGGCAGCAAGAACAAGCTAGCTTACACTCCCATGAAACTCCAGTTTTAGATCAGAGAATCAGATCACTTATTTGGGAAAGGCGAAGTAATCCAAGTTTTGTTAAACCTTCAGATCCCAGCCACTGTTACAGATAAGACAACATAGTAGAAAGATCTGAGACCATGACAATGCTTATCATATTAGTATGCTTTGCTCTGTGTAACCTTTTCAAGGTGCTTTTCCTACCATTTTCTTCTGCTGCTGGGAAGGAAGGGAACGTAATAAGGAGAGGGTTTTATTTAAAATGGGGGATAGGAGGGAAGAGAAAGGAGTCACAACCATCTTGCAACTGCTTTGTTTTATGCTTCCCCACGTCTTCTACCAAAGCTTTCTGTATTAAACTACTCCTTTCCTGCTTCTAGAATAAAGTCAGGTTTTGAAAAAGCTCCAATTCTCCTCAAACTAAGAAGTGCTCAAGTCCAGCCAGGAAGCCAATGCTTTAAGGTTAAAAAAAGAGATATAAATATGCTTCTGTAATTAAGTGGTATGTAATGTGAGGCAATCATTCATTTTGATGGTTTGAATACCCAGTAAGTTGCATGTCCTTTCTAAAGGCTGACCTATCAAACCATTCAAGAAATTCCAGCTACGTATAAGGAGCCTGTCCTGTTCAGAAACTTTTCTACAACACTTCATATGCCACACCATTGCCACCATTTATTTGTAGGACCTCCAGGGAAGTAGGAAAACACTCCCAATTTTACAAAGAAAAAAAAAAAGGATTCATATCCTACTTTGCTAAGAAGTTTGATACACATTTTTAAGCAGTTTTACACTTCTATGCAACGACTGCACAAACCTTCCAAAATCCAGGCATATGAAGTCAGGTACCTAGTTAATTAGCCTTTAAAAAAATAAATAAAAAACCCTGGTCTTCACTTTCAGCTAACACATTAAAAAGAAGATTTTTCTCATTAGCAAAGGAGCACCATGCTCACAAGAAATTGTAATACTTACTGTCCAGCCTCTGTCCCTCTCTGAAAGACTCTATGGCAGATGCATAGTTTTTGATATGATATTCACCTAACCTGACATGAACAAAGAAAAAAAGGAAACAGCAGTTACTTCCCAGTCTAATCCACATTCTGAAGATCACAACATTCTTATATCACAACATACTGTATTGGTTAAAATTACATATGGAAGAATTTAAATCACTTATGAGGTGTGTCTTTGAAATGGCTAGGATGTTTAAGATAACAACTCTAAACCAAATTGCTTCTTATAACCACAGTTTTATTATGGATGGGTTACAAGCAGCATTGCACTAAATTTATTCATTCATGGTGTTGCAGAAAGCTTGTACAGAGCCATAATCCAAATACTAGTATTGCCCTACAGATTATCACAATATTCTCAAAGTACAATATATGATACATACCCTTTTCTAAGGAGCGCTACAGCATTATTTGGGTTCAGTTCTAGGGACTTCTTTGCATCTGCAACAGCATCTGTGGAAGTCAGTATAAACGTGAGGAACATAATGTTATAAAAAGCAGTGAACTGTGAGTCTTTCAGTAGTGAAAATTTTTTAAGGTTATGTTAGCCTTCTTAGCTTGCACACAGATCACATCATTTGAATTAAATCTAGCCACAACTGCTATGGATGAATCCTTCATTCAGCTGCAGAGCTCTATGTTAAGATGTAGCATGACTTTCATTTAGTCAGATCCTCCACCTAGATCTGAAGCATGAGTCTGTTTGGTTTTTACTGGAAGGAAAAAAATAGACCAAATCTTAAGTTATTCAGTTAATCTTTTTCCCAGGCATTATTCAGTTATCACACTCCTATCATGTCAGGATTGTCTCAACCAAAAACTTAAGGATGGAAGATGCTTACAACACAAGGCTTCAAATCTGCCTAAGAATTCTACTTAAAAAAAGCTGCCAAGATAATCCTAGGCTAAAATCAAATGGAAAGCTGGGACTGCAGAATACCCAATTCATTGGAAGTTTTGCAGAAACAACAAAACCAAAAAAAGATCAAAGACAAAGAAAACCATAAAATTATGCACTAACTGCAAAAGAAGCATACAGATAACACTTTCTCTTATTACTATATTTGGCGTCAGATTGAAGACATCTTCTGCAAAGAACATGTTATAACACATATGCATTAACATCCTTGTTAAGAGGATTCTCAGTGTTGTCTGAAGACGTTACCAGCATATTTCTGTAGAAGGATATGAGCATAAGCTCGTTGACAATAACATTCAGCATCATTTGGATTCTTTTCCAAAGCCGTCGTCAGTTCCTGTAAAGATACACAAGAAAACCCCATGAAATGGCACCTTGGAAGTCCCCACAAAAACACAATACCAAATTGTTGATTAAGAGACATTTCAGAAGAAAATATACTAACTGGCATGACTGTTTACCTGTTGCTCTGTTCTCATCCACAAAGCTTAAACATCAGAGCTTGAAGTGCAAGGAACTTGCCAATTATATCAGATTCAAGGAGTTTGTTTCTTACTGAGAAGAAACATGACTTTCAAATACTTTAAACATGAACTCCACTGCATAGATGATCTTCTAAATTCCAAAGACCTTCCTACAATTTTCAGTGTTATTTGTACACAGGTCTGCTGGATTTGAGGAAGCACTGCAGCATTAGGAATTTGGAAGTCAACATGTAGTATGTCAAAACACTTCCATGGGGATAACGTGCTCAAAGCATTGTAACACATGATGAAATACCACGTTACATGACATTATTGAGCGTAAGACGTTCCAATTTATGCTGAGCACAAAAGCAGAATAAAAAGACTCCTGTGAGCCCTGTGCTCCATAAAATAATTGTTGTACAATGGGCATAAGCATAAAGTAGTCCCTTATTAGGGGAATCATTTGGTATACAGATTGAAATAATTATATTATGCTCTCTACAAGAAAAATTTATGACTTTCACACAACAGAATAAAATCACAATGACTTGATGCATATACCTGGAAAGAGCATCTCCAATTCTCTTACTAATACGAGAAATTCTTCTCTTTGCTAGAAGACAGTAAGTCTTCCAAAGCCACTACAGTGCATTGTTACAGTACAGTAACTCCATTTGCCAAGTTGACTTCTACTCAGAATCTAACAAGCGTGAATGTAGCTAAGATACAGGCTTTAAACCTGCATAAATAGTAGCAGAGCACAGCTGCCAAAACTCTGTCCCACCAAGCCAGAGAAAAAAGAAGAGCTGAAGGACTTGCCTTAGTTTTAATTTAGATCAGTGTCTTGTTCTGTTTCGCAGATGTCACACAAAATGTTTATGCTAAATAGGAGTTAAGTGTCCACAACCGTTTCTCTTAGCAGCAGCGTCAGTTCTTAACCAGTGTAAGATATGCAAATCCATATATAGGTACAGCATATAAATCTAAAACCTTGGGGGTCTCTGAAGAAAGCAGCAGGCAAGACAACTGTAACTTGATCTAATTGTACCGATGCCCTCCTAAGATTTAAGGTCATTCAAAAGCAGTTGTCATTAGGGAAATACTCATGGCTATAGGTATTCCACATGTGAGGGACACTGAAGCAACGCACATATTAAAATTGGTTCATATTATGCTGAAAGGTGAAGTTCAGTTTTTGACCCTCAAAACCAAGTGGGGTCTGACGTTGAACTTGCAGGCACTTCACAACCAGAGTCACTTCTCTAACAGATCACCTCTCACTCCAAACATTCTTTCCTCTGATTTACGCTGATGACAGAAGCACCAGTTAGAACAAGCACACAACATGTGAATGGATTCTCCTACAGAACTAGTCCTCACCCCAGGAAAGCAAGGAAAACCAAACCCAAACATTTTCAATAGTGTGAAACTCATCTCTTGGTTTTTTGATCAGTAAGTCATCACATCTTATCCAGCCACACACACATGAATAAAGCTACTCCTTTAACACAGATATTTGAGAAGATAGCCAAGTAATACTCAACTAACACCAAGAACTCCAGATTACGGACATCAGCAACAGTTTACTTGGAACAAGCTTAGACTTTGTCCTCACAAACACTCAGGTATGTGTTTTCTACATATTTTAACCCTGCAGGCCCTTACCATGCCACCAACTTGCAAATCTATTTCTAAATCCATTGGGAAGTTTCAGGACCCTCTGTGCTAATAAGAGTTTGTATGTAATAAAGGTGCTTTTGGTCTCCACACAGTAACCTACTTTTCCAACTTAAAATAACGTAAAAGTAATTAAAAGAGTTCACAACTTAATTGTGCAGACAGTATTTAAAGATAGATGATGATCTTTCGGTTGTATCAGATCCAGGTGCAGAAAGCTGAAGCATGCCCTCCAGGAGTTAAAGAAATCGAAAGTCCTGAGGACACAGCATGTAAGTGCCAAGCCAACTGGGCAGAAGTCTAGTCAGGTGTGGAAGCATTACACAGCACAATTTATGTACTATCATGTCCCAGATTAGAAATATTGAGCATGTGAGTTATAAAGGCAACACGTAAGAACATGCAAACATAGTATACTACCTGCAGTTCCAAGTCTCCAAGGCAGCTAAATGCTACACTGAACTATGGACTTACCAGTTCAGAGATTATCAAGTACAATCTGCCTATTCAATCAAGTACTTTAAAAAAGGCTGCAACAATGACACCACGATCACTGTATCAGATACTAACACCTATAGAATGTGTTACACACCGTTTTGAAGCCCTGAATGTACAAAGAACTGAAATATAAAACAGAAAAGCAAAGCAACTATTTTATTCCAGAAAAAAAATATGCATATACTGGCAGCGTTCTTTAATACTTCCAAAGACCTTTTGGCATTGGGTTTTTCTGGTTTGTTTGTTGGTGGTTCCCCCCTCAAGGTGAAACTACTTTTTTTTTTTTTAATATCTTACATTAGTTGTACTATGCCAAAAGTATTTGGTTATTCCAAACAGCTTTTTAGATGTCATTTAGCTTCTGAAAAAGTTTTACAAGCTACAGCCTAAACCCCAAAGAACTGTAAGATTTAGCTTCACCATTTTCTTTATGGAAGGATAATTCAGTTCCATTTCATGCTTTTGCCACCTACCCTATTGAAGCAGAACCAACCATTTACATCCTCTTCCTATGCAAGTAATGTTAAATAGAAATACTTGTCCTCCCTCCAGTTCTATCTTCTCATTAACCATCTGTTTTAAGTAAAAATAACCTTTGAAAGCAGATAAACACGTGTTAATGGGTAAAACCATAGACTCATAGAACAGGCCAGGTTGGAAGGGACACCAAAAGATCATCACATCCAACTTTTTGTGGCAAAGGGAGCCCCGATGAAATTATCTAACACCCTGTCCAGTCATGTCCTGAAAACCTCCATTGATGAGGATCCTACAACGTCCATGGGGAGGTTGACCCAGTGGATGATCACTCTCACTATAAAATATTTATTTTTTGCATTTAGATGAAATGCAAATCAGTTCTGGGCCCCACAAAATATCAAAAGAATAAAAAAATAGATCAGGGCAGAATAAAAACTAATAAAGATTTGAGTACATTTCTTCAACAAGCTTGGGTTTTTTTTAAGCACAACTTAGTTATTTGAACCATCATCTACCTACATAAAAGACAAAGCCGATGGGGTTTTGGTTTGGTGTTTGGTGGTTTGTTTTGTTTTGTTTTCCTTCTTAGCAGCACAGGTAGCACAAGTACGCCAACAGAACCGCGCTGAACTCCTCTGCAGCCGGACCTCACGTGACAGAGGGAAAACTCTGCAAGGCCTCGCTCGCAGCGAGGGCAGCTGCTCCCCTCGCCCCCGAGAGCGGCACGGCTCGGCTGGGCACTGCACGCTGCGCGCCCCGCTCCCCCCAGCGCCCCGGACTCGGCAGGCCGGCGAGCTTCAACCGCCCGAGGGGCGAGGCCCGCCGCCGCCCCGCGCCCGGCCCTCACCTGCGCTGCTGCCTGCGGGTCCCGGTCGATGTCCCCGTCGGAGAGCCTGTCAAGGAAACACAACGGCGTAAGAGGGCGAGGCGGGGGCGGGCGGAAGGGGCGCAGGGCAGGGAGGGGGGGCTCACCGTGGAGGGGCCGCTCCCGCCGCCGCCATGCCTCCCGCCGTCCCCAGGAAACTTCTGGAGCCGCTGAGGCACCCGCGCAACGAACCCCAAGGCCGCAGCCGCGCAAGGGCCGACGGGATGCGGAGGAGCCGACCGGCCCGCAAGCTCCTCCCGCGCCTCTCCGGGCGAGGCGGGGCGGCCCTGGCTACCGCGGCGGGCGCGCCACCTCCTCTACCATAGAGCTGGAGGACCGGCGGCCGCAGAGCGGCCCGTAGGCCCTTCCCGACCGCCTCTTCCGGCCGCGCCGCCGCCGAGGGGGAAGTGGCGCCGTGCCGGTGCGGGGGGCTTCCCGCGCGGGCACGGGGAGGGGCAGGGAGCGTGCTCCAGCACCGCATGCGGGGCCTCGCTTCATGATTTACTCCAGATTCCCGCTTTGTCGTACTAAGATAAGCTGGCCCTTGGATACACCCGGCTGGTAGGCTGGAGCCCACGGGACACGGGACGAGAGCGGTTTTCATTTCCTGTTCATTACACGACAGTCCGCTGCTGGGGTCGCGTCAGTGTCTGCTGGACCATTTCTCCAGTTCTCCAGCTGACAGATCATTGTCCCTTTGTAACAGCCGCACCTAGGGCAAGAAGTTTTGTTGGTGAAGTTGTAACCATATGGTGCGATTATTTTTTTTTCATGTTTCCAGTAAATTTGCAAAACAACTTCCCCGCGTTTAAAAACTTCATCAGTCAAGCATTCTCCCTTCAGGTTTCCTAGTATTATGAAGTGCTTGTACTACAGGAAAAAGCCCCTATTTTATAGTCTGATTAAAAAAACCTAGCCTCCCTCTCCAGTGCTTTTGTCAGTCTGAAATAGCCCTCAGGATGGTAACTGTATCACTTGTGCTTCTGTAACGCTTACCCGCATTCCCAGCGATCCCGGCAGCACTCCCCAGCTGTGGAGAGCGCTGCCAGATAAAACCGGCAGTCGGCTGGCAGCAGTCGCTCCGGTTTGAGTATGGCCAGCCTTCCTGGCAGCGGGGTGAGGTGTGTTGGATTTGCAGGTGGAAGCCTGACCACAGGGGAGTCAGAGGGAAGAAACACTGAATTTACCAGGGCAGTTGTGGCAGAGTCCGATACAGTTTGCAGAGTTACTTTATTCAACTGTACCAAGCTGCCTCCGACACAGTTCTGCTCCCATTAGTTTTTCTAGTACTCATATGCTTATCTTTGGAGTGAAACTTAATCTTATAAACCAATCAATAAAACTTCTACATGAATTCGATCAAAGAAAGTCCTATTTCCTTTAATTTTACATTCTGCTGATCTTACCTGGCATCGTATTTATAATCCACCTTCTGCTGAAACACTGCAATATGTGAGGGTTTTGAAGCACTGTGTTATACAAGCTCCCTTTGCGATGAATGGCACCACAGAATTATGTTCAAAGTTTTGGGTTGTTTGTAACATACTGGGAAGTGACAGAAAAGAAGTTTAAGTCCAGTTCTTTGTTTTAGCTCAGCTTTCATTTGAGCTACAAAAACATACAGTACTGCTGTTTCAAAGGATACCCACAGCATGTTGGTTGCGTTCAACAAGTCTGTTCAGAAGCAATATGTGAATTGCTCATGTCCCACCACAGACTCACACTGACTATTCATATTGTCCTGTTTCTCACTGTATTTTGGTTACTTATGTCTATCATCAAAACATTATAGTAATATAAAAACACTTCAGAGTAAATACAGGAAGATGTTTTTCCACTTGATTTATTTTCATAAGAAACCAATTAAAAATACAAAAGGCAAGGACCCAAGGTTCAGAGGGCTCCATCATTTAAAAATTTGTCTTTAAATACAAATTCACTCTGTAATATGAATACATATAACATTAGACCTCTAAACATAATGATCTTATTTGCATCTATCAAAAATTTGTATGGAAACAAATTAGCTGAAAAAACTTCCCTGTGACATTGAATGTACATTATTTACAATCAAAAAAAGAACTCTTAGCAGTATTGATCTCCAAATACCTGCATAAATTGTATGTATTTTATTTCCCTCCCCCCTTAAAAATAATCTGAAGTAGAAAGCAAGATTGTTAAGCTTCATAGTTGCAAAATGGCATGAAACATTTGCACCTGTAGTGATGCCATTAACTTTTGTAATTAAATATATCTGATGTTTTCATATAAAATACAGACATGGCATTGTCCATTACTGGAATAAATGTTGCATGTACTCTCAACAGGAGTGTATATTCAATTTCGCACACACAAGAGCTTGTGCTGCAAAAATTGCAAGAGGATACCTGGTTATCAAAGTCTAAAACTGGTGTAATTCACCAGTATGAAACATACTTGATCATAAAAATTCATACACATGGAATGAAAATGTCCCACTAAAAATAACTGTTGCTTCAAAAGTTAAGTGATACACGCACGGATTAAACAGAAAAGGTTATAATAATGTTACTGCAATGTAAATCGGCAACAAACTGAAAACATACAGTAAGAAATAAGTTTGAAACTTTGGCCAGCAACCTCATAGGAAAGTCTTCATAGCGTAAAAAGCATGTTCCTTCATGCCTTATTTTGAAACATGAGTAATATATAATTTTATTTATATGGTAACATTCAGCAATTAACAGAAAATCAAAATCCATTCTAAAGCATGAATTCTAACAATTAACTGCAAAAATTAAGTAGCTTTGCAACATCTTGCTTCAGAATCAAATCATATATACATAACTAAAAAGGTCCCATCACATTTATGAAAATAATCATCCACAGGGTCTTTTTTAAAAAAAATTATTAATATGAATTGGCTTCCAATGGCTCATTTTCTTGCTTCACTTGCACGTTAGATGGGAAACCATTCGAACTAGACACTACCATCACAAACGGTTGCTGCTGGAATCTCTGCTCTGACTGCTCAGTATCATCTAATTTGTCACTGTCATCTTCTTTTACCACTCCTTGTACGCCAATCTGTTTTGTTTCTGGTGCTTTAATAACTGAAGTGATCACTGTGCCTGATGGATGAGCTACCACCTGCGAGCTGCTTGGTGAAAACGTTACCACGGGACTAGTGGCACTGAAGGATGGAGATGAAGCCATGTTGGCTGTTCCATTGCAAATTGTCTGCACGCTGCTGGTGAGCACCTGCTGAACTTGCGCTGGGCTCAACACAATTGAGGAAGGAGGCGAGACTGGCTTCTGAGACTGCAGCACGACATTTTCTTTTAGAACCGTCATGGGTTGTGAAGTAGGAATGGCTTGTAAAATGAATTTTTGGGGCGTTGTTGCTGAGGCTGGATCTGTGCTGGCTATCACTGTAGTAAGAGGCACTGTCTGGAGTGTTACAGTATGCAGCTGTTGATTGCCAGGAGAAACAACCACTGGAACTTGAGTTGGAGTCTGTAAAGTCCTATTAAGATTAGAAAAGATTATAGGGTCAGAACACTGCCGCGCTGAGTTTTGAAAAATAATTAGATTTACTATTGAAAAAAGCACTTGGCATCAGAAACATTTAATCTACCCAGCTGTTCCAGAAGAGGTAGCAGTCACTCTCCTAATAAAATGAGAGCTGGACCTGACCCCTGAATTCAGCAACACAGTTCCCAAAGTAAAGGTACCCTGCATAAACAACACTACCATCATCATACTGAACAGCCTGCTTTTAAGATGTTCAGTAGCTCATCAGAAAACCTGGGAATTGCATCTAAGATCTCCTTCTTAAGCATCAACTGACATCACGAGCATGACCCACACTACACATCTGCCATCAGTCTCATGAGGTACCCTAAGTGATTCCTAAGTCACATGCCTAAATAATTCCTAAGTCAGGCCTCAGTTCTCCTGACACCTGTATATATATTTACCTATATGCAAAAGTATCTGCACTGTGAGTCCGGTTGGGATCTTTTCAGATGCCCAGGACACACAGTTCTTTGCCAGGCCTGTACACTCCTTCTGGTAAAGCAACCGAACAGAATTTGTTCCCAAAACATCAGTTTAAATTAGGAATGATTTTATCAGTTGCAGGCTCACAGACTTGGATACCACATTACTTTCTACACATGTACAGCTGAGAGGGCAGAGTTAGAGGATTAACAGCCATATTAGCGAAGTACACTACTACTACAATGGACAATGGGGACTTAGAGATGTGGCTGAAATGCATATGCTCCAGTCATGCAAATAAAAGCAAAACAAACAAAACCCCCCAACCGCAACATACTCCTGGTGAAGCAAATTATTTCCAGGGCAGGGAAAGAGGAAGGGAAGGGTACCTGCTTTGACATCCTCCCACAGCTTGCTCCAGTCCACCATGCCATACTCTCCAACAACCTTCTTCTTTCCTTCTGCTTGTCCTGCAGAGTTCTCTCCAACCTTCCTGCTGCTTTTCAGTGTTTTCTCCTGTCTGCCTTCCTCCCCTTTTTTAGTTTTAAGCTCTCACTTGCATTCTCTTGAACATATGTGACACCAACCAAAACAAAAATAACTGTCTCCTCCTCCTGACTTACTTCTACCTCTGCTGAAATCATTTTATATGGAAACAGATTTACTGCCAACATTTGTACTTTCAAGTCCATCCACAATACTGCATGTTCTTCCTTCTGAAAATTGGTCCTCAGATATGCTGTAAGGGTTGCCTACTATACTTCTGTGGAATGTCCTCCTTTCTATAGTCCTTCTATCCACGTAGTACCTATTATTTACAGCTCTATGAAATCCTAGTTGCCAGCATTTAGACACTGACTAGTCATAGCAGACTCAGCATATTCAAAACTATGCTCTGGCTATCATAGTTACAACAAAAAGCTTACTGAAGCAGAACTTATATGACGCTGAAGCTATGGGGCAATATGGATGCCGATGTTGCCAATGGCAGTGGTCTAACTGCACAGGGAGCTGCATTCCCTCTTTCTTAGTGCAGTAGCAGAGACAAATGAAGGAATACTCGTAAAGGCTTTCCCAGGTCCTCAGCTCAGTCCTCTGGGAAAGGCCTCTAGCTGAGCTCCAAAGTTGCTCTAGCAAGAGTAGCTTCAGTAACCCAGCTGGTATCAGGCTCAGAGCACATCAGTACTTGCTGAGCATCCTCCAGCGGCCAGTCCCTGCTGCAGGCAATCTTTCCCCCACCTTCTATGTGACTTGTAATACAAGGAAAAACATCTGCATCTGTAGCTTTCTCTTCCTCATAAGAAAGAAGGCTGCAGTACCCAGGAATGCTGCTCTAGCAAAACAAATCCAAATCCTTGCCCGTGAGGCTCCCATGCAGGTCTTATCACAGAGGCCATAATAACCAGGGCACAAAACTTGATGTGACTGACACTAGCGTCAAACTTGAGCTCCTATTAGAAGCTCATGGAAATGGAGGCTGGCTGGAGGTGAAGCACCAGCTAGAGTGATTGCTTCTTTCTTTCCAACTTCTGAAGAACTTGGTGCTGCACAGCAAATACCAACAGCGAAGCTTGAAGTGCAAGGCTCAGAATGACAGCACCAAGGCTCACACCAAGGCTACTAAGGGTTACCAGTGCTAACTCTTCCCACCCCCAGCAGTTCCCCTGGGACCTGGACAGAAACCCCACAAATGTCTGTCAAAAGTAGTAGTAACAGGACGAGGGCATCCACTAGTTTTTTAGAAAAATAAAAACCCATAGTAAACTACCTACAGTTAAACAGTCTCACAGTAAAACCAAAATGTCAGATAGATACAGCAAGTCTACAGAGACTCACAGTACAAGTAGAACAGCTAAGAAGGAAAGACAACTGACCCTTACTAGAAAAGCATTAAAAGCATCACAGTAGATACCAAGCCAGCTCTTTAATCCATGAAGATACTTACTTGAGCCTCAAGGATTAAGTTCAACTCAAATAGCTGCAGTTTTGAAAACAGCAGCTGAAGCTGTTAGCCTGTGCTGGTATGCCATCCAAGTATCACTTTGAAGCTACTTTCTTGTTCTTCAGTTGCTTTGTTTTAAACAAAACAGTAAAAATAAAAGCTTCTAGCTGCTAAATGGCTGTAGACAACAACCTCAAAAGATCTAATCAATGCAGAAGGTATTCTGCAAAACACTAGGAGCAACAGCTGAGAAGACCAAACCAGACTGTTTGTCTCAGCACACTGTAATTAGTATTTGCATATTGATGTTAAGCTATTTTATTTCTCGAAAAAGCAAGTTCCATACCTGTACATCATACCATAACTAATAGTTTACGCCAGATGCTTTATCTTCTCCATCAGTCAAGATACATATATATGATACCCACACATATAAACACGTGTATACACATATATGTATACACACACAGAGAGCATGTGAATTTGCTACAGGAAGAGCGTGCAGCAGATGTCTGTACAAGCACAGGATTAAGTAGCACACAGCACAATAAATACATGTTGTTATTTATGCTAATGGTGGCCAAGCCTTAATTGGTAAAACTACAGACAACTGTGTCTGTTTACTAACTAAAAATCTATCTGCTCAAACTATTTGCCTTGAATATCATTCAAAAAAATACAGGTTTTCTTAGTTCTTTTGCTTGTTTAAAAAAACCAACACGTTACTTAAGGTGATCTGTTAACACTGGGCTGTGTTATTTTGGGTGTACTGAACTCTGTATTTTGCTATGCTTCTGAATTTCACTGTAAATTTGCTAACGCCCTTCCTAGGTACAAATATACTGGGTGATTACTTTAAAAGTTACTGCTGATGTTACAAAAACAACAAGAACATAGAGCAACAGTGATGAAAAGGAAACGCTGCCATAAAACAATCTGGTTACAACTAGGAAAAGAATGACAAAAATTCTGAAGTCATTTTAGCTTGACAGAAAACCATCATCTATTTGTTCAGTACTGTTAACAGCCTAATATTGTGCAGTATCATATTAGCTCATCAAGAGGTAGCTAGCAATAAAGCTAACAATACGTGACAGGCAGGAAAAACAAGTTTATTCATGGCAGCTTATGTGAAGTTTATGAAGTGGAGAAAGGGAGAAGACAAAAAAAAAATACTGAAGCTGCAAGTCAAGGTAAACAGTATTTCATAGCACAATAAGAAAATGAAACAAGGCAATATGAAGAAATACATAGAGAGAGGTAACAGATGAGAATTCCTTCTCCAACATACCCACTGTTCAACCTACAGCTATAGGGGCAACAATGGCCTTGAGATAAACGGTGGAATTTCCAGGGACTTTCTCCATTTATTCAACTACCTGGTTGCAAACGACTTATTCAATGAAACTAGGAAGAGTGAGGGCAGTGAGAGGTGGGATGTGCTTGTTAGAAGTACTTCAGATGCCCAAGTCCAGAGGCAATCTTGAGTGACTATAGGAAGCATCAGCCAAATGCAGCTCAGGAGCTCTACTCTCACTGCAAACTGCTCCACAGCTGCACTCACGAACATGATCTTCAGAGTCAACAACTCATCAACACTTTGCCCCGACATATTGCCCCACAGCCACTTGCCTTTCTACAGCACAAGCCATACAGACAGGAGCTGCTAAGCAGTCTAGGGGGAGATGTCCATGAGGCAGAGGCATCTGATGCCTCCATGCCCAGTCTGAACATCACCTCCTCCAAAGGGAGGGCAGAACTTGCCTGTGCTTGTCTAGCTCTTTGCCTGAACAAGATAATCTCTTAACATCATGAGGACAGAGACAGAGGACCCGGCTCTCAAATCTGGTGTCCTTTTTTACTGACGCACGCAGTCTTACAGTCTTTTTTCCAGAATTTTTCAGAACTGCACACTCACACTCCTAAGCTTTGCTACTGAGACCTGCAGAAACCCTACCTCTTCTGACAGTGCCAAAGATATGTAAAGAGAGCTCCTGTAGATAGCTTCTCATTGTACAGAAACAAATTTAATCTGTCTAGATGATCCTGAAGTCCCTTCTGTTGTGAGCAGCCTTATTCCTACCTACCACAGAAATTAAATCAGAAATGGGCTTAAGAAAAGGTCTTCTCAGCTGCAGGAAAATCAAATTAAAAGGTTTGGTTATAACAAAAATCTTTGCTGTGATAGAAGTTGTCCCTATTGTAAAACTGTTCTGAGAAACAAACCCTGCTGTAAGCTAAACAAGAGTTTCTTGTAGAAGCCCTCTGAGATCACCTTAGCTTATTTCTGACCAACACCTCCCTTAGGAAGGGAATTTTCTTCACCATCCTGAAACCTGAAATTAAGTCAAGCTTCACTTAAAGAGACAAGAAAAATCAGCTCTTTGCAACAATCACCTGCTTCCCTTCCTTTGGGAAAGGCTACAGCAGTGGCAAGCCAGCTCCAACAGTGCCCGCTAGTTGGTACACTGAAGAGCTTCTACTACAGGCTTTCTTTGGAGAATGAAGACCCAACTTGTTGCACGGGCGGAAGACTACTGTCTAACTGTAAACAGAAACAAAGCATGTGCACCAATGGTGGCTGATCAAAGTAAGGCCTTCCAAATACTAGCCAGGAGTTGTTTCCAGTTATCTAGAAGTCCTTACTTGGCATGGTATTCCTTCACTCATGTTCTCCATGAAGTCCCAGAGAGCCTAGTGAGCTCTTTGCCGAGACTGACACCTGTGAAGTTTTGTATTCAGCATACCTATATGAATGGCAGAGGAGTGATGGGCTACAACATTAACCGACATTGTGCAGATTTGACTCCTCCTCTTATTCAGGGAAAAAGGACTGAAAGCAGATAGTCAATGCAAAATCTCAGTAGGACAGTGCCAGACTGCCTCCCTGTGTCTGTGTGGTTATTCAAGCTCCAGCAAAACCAATATAGCTAGGCTGTAAAGTGTGATTACAGAACTTAACAGTGACATTCACTGCACATCTTACACAAGCTAACGTCTTTATATGGCACGATGAAGACACTTCATTTGGAACAGCAGCCGTAATCACATTTTCAGAGTCGACAAACCCATGCTAGACAAATCTGTCTATTTTTCAGCATCAGCATAGCTGCAGTCAGACTACCAACACATCATAGCTTGGGCACAGAAGCAGATTATGGAACAACAGCAGAAAGCATATGGGTTTGCTTGGGGTAGACATCACTCTTTCAAAGCTAATTCCCTCTGCTTATCGGGACCAATCCACTTTGTTGGCATATTGTTGGCTTCATTGCTCTTCTTACACAGAATGCTCGTGCCCAGAAAATACATGATTCACCTTCAGCTACCTCCTTCTCCTCTTGAATGAGGATCTTGCCACTGTGGTCCACACTTGCATCACCTTCAGGATGAATTACTGCAACGTTTTCTACGCCAAAGGTTGCAAAAAAGTTCAAGATGAAAGCTGTGGCTGATTCATCATGTAGCTGTTCTCCAGTCAGAAGTGAACACACAAAGCATGTCCCACTGGTCCTCTGTGGTCTATATTAGCTTTCCCCCCAGCTACAGAACAGTCAGGACACTGGTCTGCTAACATGCTCTGGCCAAGCTATCACAATAACAACTTGAAAATACAGAAAAGAAACAATAAGCTGAATTTTGATAGAAACATTGTGTTTAAAACCTGGAGTTTGCAAAAGCATTGCACAAGATCTGTCAGCAGCCGGCTAATTGCAAATTTCTTGGTATACAGATCTGCCAACTAGAAGATTCAGCTGTGTCCCATACAGTCAATAACAGAGACATATTTTTAAACTATTCACAGTATGATCTTCTCTGAACCGTTAGTAACATGAGAACCTCTTTTTACTCCATCCAGAAGACACTCCAACTTAAATCACTACTAATCTAGATTAAAGGTAAATGAAAATGGCATCTCTCTATCTGCAGCCCTAGTCATTTAAGAAAGCAATTTAATTGCCCAAACACAGGTGTCTCAGAGCCTTGTACAGTGTCCTAGACAAGGTAAGTCCCTAGCCTTACAGGAGAGGTACACTTTCTGGAGCAATAGAAAGGATGCCACTTAGACTCAAAACAACCCAATGAACATGGAGCTGAATCCCAGGCCTACTTCAGTGCCTCTGAATTTCAAGCTAAAGCACAATTATTCCAATAAACCAGATATTCTTGTCAACCTGCATCAGTCATTCTGGTTTAAACAGAACAATTTTACAAGTGCTAAATTCAAAGAGACTTTTTTTCCCCCCATCCTTAAAAAAGCTGGCTCATTGGAAAGAGTTAGAAATAAAATGCTCATCCAGAGAGGTGTTTTTTGGTTTTGTCTTATTACTGGAAACATGTGGTGCCAAATTCTGCTCCCAGTTACACAACTGGAGACTGCAATAACTGCTTACATCACCAAGCCAGAGCAGTTAGACCTGCAGAACTGCAGTGAGTTTGCAGTTCTTAATATTCTCACTAGGGATACTAGACATCTTCCCTGGTCAGCAAAACCCAGTTCGCATGACCTGACCCTGCTCCTGCCCCATTTCCCAAGCTTTGGTTAGCACCACATCACAGCCTTTCTGCTTAAGCACTGGGGCTGAAGAAGAGGCATCTATCCCTGGTCAGCAACTCTTCTTGTCTCCCCCGCGTACAGCAACACCAAGACTTGTACAAAAAGCCCATCAAAAGCCATCCAAAAGCCAAGACTTCTACTTCAGAGTAAGACACTACCCTCCCCTCAAAGTACACAAAACTCTGCACAAGGTTTGTACAGCTATAAATGAAGCCACCACCTGTCTCCTGTGAAGGACCAACACCTGATTTTCACTGCCATGCCCATTTCTTTGAGAAATGCAAAAAGGCCCTGGGGGACAGCTACCACACTCTTCCAACAATGCTCTGGGAGTAAACTTTACCAGGCAGTACTGCCTAGTGCAGGGGAGGGATGGTGACATGAGCCCTTCACAACATTTTTCAAATATGATTCCTTTACCAAGTCCCTCAGCAGAGGAGATGCATGTTCAGACTTCATCTTTGAAGGATATGGTTAATTGTTAAGAAGCCAATTATTTTGAGGTGAAAAATCCTCAATATTTTCTCTATTTTTTTTTTCTTCTCACAACACAACAAAAGCAAACTGCTGCAGAGGGAAGACCATTTATTTCCATGAAGAAGAGGGAAGACCGTTTATACGAATAAAACTGTAGTAGCTATATTGCATTAAGACAAATTATATGGGTCCAAGATGTTCATGCTTCAAGGTAGAGCCCAACCACTAACCAGTATGCATCAGCAAACCTTCTGAGGATCATTCCAAATGCTGGCTGCCATTTCACCCAAATGACCTTGACTATCTACTTGCCCCAAGCTCTGAACACCAAATGGCAAGCAACGTTACTATCTGTCCTCACACTTCCCTACTAAACTACTATAAAGTGACTCCAACCACAACCCTACAGAGTATGCACACATCAGAAGGTTTGTCAGCTCTTATTCTGTAATGGCAATCATACCTACTGTACGTTTTCAAATCATGTAGACCATTCATTTCAACCCCTGTGGAAGCCCCACTGCAGCAATTCAGAACAAATACACAAACACATTCAACTTCTAGAGGTTTACAGCAGTTTGAACAAAGCCAAAAATCTAGTTCCTTTGTTTTAGCCTTATTATAAAACAAGACCTAAAAATATGCTCCAAAAAAAGTTCAGTGTGCCATTCTACCTCACCAAACTATTTTTGGTTTGCATTTTGAAACTGGACAGAAATGTATCTGTTGTAAATTTTATTTTTAGAGCCTGGAATGGGTAGTGACTAATGCACAGGACTCACCAACACCTTGGTTTGCAGCTTGGCCCACCCTGGTTAAAAGCACACCAAAAAAACCTGGGTTGTGGTTTTTATTTTCACTTTAACTGCTCAGACACAGTACATTCTTTCTTAATTAGCAATACTTCCATACCATTCAGTAATTACATACTGTACTGAAAAGATCTGATGGGTCTATCTTTTTTCCTTCATCTGAGACACTGTCATCTTGCTTAAGGAAAGTACAATTAAAGACTTTGTGTAATAATGTTTTATGTTACGAACAATGGATTAGAGCCAATGGAATACAGATAAGGAAAGTACAATTAAAGACTTCATGGAATAATGTTTCAAGTTAGGAACAATGGATTAGAACCAATGCAATACAGAACTCTAAGGCTTGTACTTCATCCAAACTCACATACGTATCACCTCTACTACCTTTTTCCCCTTAGCTTATTGCCCAAGGTCTAACTGTGAAATACCGTAATGCAATAATTGGATGTCATAATGTCACTGAGCAGCTTTCCAAATGTTAGGCTGAACTTCTTGCCTGCTTTAATAGGTCCTACTGATACTTCTGTTTGTTGTTACCATTTTTTATATCATAAAATGATACTGTTGATACTGTCTTTGATACATAACCTAGTGTAGGTCTAGCCTACAGCTATTTAACTCTGCAAATTGCTGAACTTTTCCCATGAATGTTTCACACCATTATTCTACTGACTTAAATGGTACTGTATAGCTTCGATTATGTCTGTACTTGTTCCCTTTCACTATATTGCCCTAGTTCATCTTTACAAGTAATTAAATCCTTCATCAACCCTGAAATCATAGGATTGCTCTGTACAGAGCAGCTTCATTCCTAAGCTTTAAAAATTTGGAAGACATAACCTTGATGTAGATTTGTATTTATTTTCTAAATGAATTCCAAAAGTGGTTCTTCCCCCCGCCTTGCCCCCCCCCCCCCCAATTCTTTATAATTATCTTTCATATAAACTTCTGATCAAATGTAACCCTTCCCTCCCCTACGTGCATCTTGAACTAATTCTAGTTGGTTAGAACAATAAGCAAAACATTTTTATTTCAAATAATGCATTTTAGAATTAAAAGTTGAATGAAAACAGGTAAGAATCACAGAATGGTTTGAGTTCAAAGGGACCTTAAAGATCATCCAGTCCAACCCCCTGCCACGGGCAGGGACACCTTCTACTACACCAGGTTGCTGAAAGCCCCATCCAGCCTGCCAGGGATAGAGCATCCACAATTGCTCTGGGCAACTTGTACCAGTGTTTTATCACCCTCACACTGAAGAATTTCTTCTGAATATCTAATCTCAGTCTACCCTCCTTCAGCTTAAAGCCATTATCCCTTGTCCCATCACTACATGCCCTTGTAAAAAGTCCCTCTCCAGCTTTCTTGGAGGCTCCCTTTAGGTACTGACAGGCTGCTATAAGGTCTCCCCAGAGCCTTCTCTTCTCCAGGCTGAACAACTCCAACTCTCTCAGCCTTTCTTCACAGCAGATGCTCCAGCCCTCTGATCATCTTGGTGGCCCTCCTCTGGACTTGGTCCAACAGGTCCAAGGTCCTACTTCTGTTGGGGTCCCCAGAGCTGAACACAGTACTTCAGGTGGGGTCTCATGAGAGCAGAGCAGAGGGGGAGAATCGCCTCCCTTGGCCTGCTGGCCACGCTTCTTTCAATGTGGCCCAGGATTTGGTTGGTTTTCTGGGCTGCAAGCACACATCACTGGGCCATATCAAGCTTCTCATCCACCAACACCCCCAAGGCTTTCTCCTCAGGGCTGCTCTCAGTCCATTCTCTGCCCAGCCTGTATTTGTGCTTGGGATTGCTCCAGCCCGCATGCAGGACCTTGCACTTGGCTTTGTTGAACTTCATGAGGTTTGCACAGGCCCATCTCTCAAGGCTGTCAAGGTCCCTCTGGATGGCATCCCTTCCCTCCAGCACGTCAACCGCACCACACAGCTTGGTGTCATCAGCAGACTTGCTGAGGGTGCACTAAATCCCAGTGTCCATATCACTGACAAAGATGTTGGAACAGCACTGTTCCCAGTACCAACCCCTGAGGTATCCTACCTTTCCCTGGTCTCCACTTGGACATCAAACCACTGACTGCAACTCTTTGAGCACGACCACCCAGCCAATTCCTTACCCACTAAGTGGTCCACACATCAAATCCACGTCTCTCCAGTTTAGACACAAGGATGTCAAATGCTTTACACAAGTCCAGAGAGAGATGGTGTCAGCTGCTCTTCCCTCATCTACCAAAGCTGTAACCCCCTTGTAGAAGGCCATCAGATTTGTCAAGCACGGTTTGCCCTTAGTGAAGCCGTGTTGGCTGTCCCCAACCACCTCCTTATTTTCCATGTACCTTAGCATAGTTTCCAGGAGGATCTGCTCTATGATCTTACCAGGCACAGAGGTAAGACTGACCGGCCTGTAGTTCCCCCGGGGTCTTCCTTTTTTCCCTTTTTAAAAATGGGGGTTGTTTCCCCTTTTCCAGTTCAAGGGAACTTCACTGGACTGCCATGACTTCTCAAATACAATGGATAGTAGCTTAGCAACTTCATCCGCCAGTTCCCTTGGGACCCACGGATGCATCTCATCAGGTCCCATGGACGTGCACACCTTCAGGTTCCTTAGATGTTCTCAAACCTGATCTTGAGGAGGAGGGTGTCTGTGTGTCTGCATGTCTGTGTGTCTGTGTGTGTCTTCATTCTCCCAGTCCCTGCCTTTGCCTTCCACGACTTGGACGCTGTGGCTGGAGCCCTTGCCAGTGAAGAGCATGGCAAAAAAGTCACTGAGTACCTCAGCCTTTTCCATGTCCTGGGTAACCAGGTCTCCTGTTTCCTTCCAGAAAGGGCTCACTTTTTCCCTAGTCTTCCTTTTATCACTGAGGTACCTAGCTCTTGTTGCCCTTCATGTCTCTGGCCAGATTTAACTCTATCAAACTTTAACTTTCCTAGCCTGCTCCCTGGCTGCTCAGACAGTTTCTCTGTATTCCTCCCAGGCCACTTGTCCTTGTTTCCAGCCTCTGTAGGATTCCTTTTTGTGTTTGAGTTGTCCAGGAGCCCCTTGTTTGTTCATGCAGGCCTCCTGGCATTTTTGCCGGACTTCTTTGTTGGGATGCATCCCTCCTGAGCTTGGAGGAGGTGATCCATGGATATTAACCGGCTTTCTTGGGTGCCTCCTCCCTCCAGGGCTCTACCCACTGGTACTCTAGCAAGCAGATCCCTGAAGAAGCCAAGGTCTGCTCTCCTGTAGTTCAGGGCAGCAAGCTTGCTGTGTGCCCTCCTCCCTGCCCTACGGATCTTGAACTCAAGCATTTCATTGCCACTGCAGCCAAAGCTGCCCTTGAGCTTCACATCGCCCATGAGGACATCTTTGTTGGTGAGAACAAGGTCCAGCATAGCACCTCCCCTCATTGTTTCCTCTACCACTTGGAGAAGGAAGTTATCATCAATGCATTCCAGGAACCTCCTGGATTGCTTATGCTCTGCTGTGTTGTCCCTCCAACAGATACCGAGGTGGTTGAAGTCCCCTGTGAGGACCAGGGCTTGTGAACATGAGGCAGCTCCCATCTGTCTATAGAGGGCCTCATCCACTCAGTCTTCCTGGTTGGGCAGCCTATAGCAGACCCCCATTAATGTCACCTGTCCCTGGCCTCCCTTTAATCCTGATCCATAAACTCATGGATCCTCAACCATCCCCAGGCAAAGTTCTGTGCACTCCAGCTGGTCATTGACACAGTGGGTGACACTCCCTCCTTGTCTCCCCTGCCTGTCTTTCTTAAAGAGCCCGTATCCTTCCATCTCAGCACTGCAGCCATATGAGCCATCCCACCAGATCTCCTCGATGACAACAAGATCATAGCCCTGCAGGCGGGCACATGTCTCTGACTCCTCTTGTTTATTCCCCATACTACCTCTGTTTACACAGAGGCATTTAAGTTGGGCCCCAATGAAGCTGACCTACTGGCTGGAATTCCTTTGTGCTGCTCTTCAGGTGCTCTCCTGCTGACCAGGGAACCCTGTATTGCCTGCTTAAAAACATTAACTCCTTCCAGTTTGTTTTAGTGCTTACCAGTAACTATGAAAAATATTTTTGCTTTCATGGCCCAACGTATTTATTCCCTTGCAGCCTTTACTAACCAGTAAAATTTCTCTTTTCAGTGCGAATTTTTGATATTGCAGCATGAATGAAAACATTTCATAATTTTTAAGTAAATAAAAGAAACAGGATTCAAACTAGGAAGTCCAGGGATAATTTTAAAGTTTGGGGTTTTTCACCCCAAGGAAAGAAGAGATAATATAACTTTTTTTCTGGACTGAAGCTGCAGTCTTGGTCTGTAATTTCCCGTATACAAATGTTCAGCTTCCTCAACAACTTGGTTATCTCCAAAAGCATTTCTTATTGATTTTATTATATCACACACTGGAGGCTAACAATCTTAACAAATCTAAACAATTTCAGTTCCTCTGAAAAACCTAGTTGTTACTGCTATTTGGATTTTCCTTTTATGTAAGTGGAGTTGTAATAACTGGGTAGATTTTACAGCATCCCTTTAGTAGCAGAGATGAAGGAAGCAAAACTTTTTCTTTGGAAATGAAGAAATTATTTGGTCTCAGTGTCTTCGCTCTGACAAACTTGCCTAGTTAACTTCAGACAGCTAATACCACTCCAAATCCATTGGTGACTCTGGATGTAATTTTCAAAGGAAAGAACAGAGGAAGGGAGCAAGAAATAGCATTACTGCCATTTTGCAGCACAAAATCAAAACCATTATAATGGTGATGTTAACACAGTAAACCTCAAAAAAACCCCACGTTCATAACTCATTAAGAACGTGCCCCTCCTGAATTATATCCTGAAGCTTTCCTGAAACAGCTTTAAGGTCCAGAATCATCAGAGACAACTCTGACATTCCTGTGAGGGGCCTACATTGCAAGAACATTTATTTGGTTTAGGTCTTTTGTAGTCAGTGGAGATGAACAAGCTCCATCAGGGGATGACTCAGGCTAGGGTAAAACTAGGCTTAAATGATTGTTTTTAAAGCCTCTTCAATAAGGGCATTGCTACTAAGGATTAGGTGCAAAGGAGTTCTGATGCTTAAACACTGTGTAGTGTTAGCCAGTTGATTGACAAATTAAGCGTTGAAGCATGACTGTCTCCCAAAATAGTCTGCAGATACACAGCTCCCATGAGATTATTCTGTTAATTGTTTTCTAAAATCAAAAGAACATGTTCTTGTAACAGCAGCAAAATGCTAGAGTACGTAACATGGAGTTCTCCATTGTTTTAACTGGGAACAGTAAAAAAAGATGAAAGAGATGACAAAAAATTCTGAAGAAAAATTAAGAAGAAGGAAAATCTTTTTGAAGGGATCATGCAAACACACTGTGTAATTCAAAAGCAAAGACATCAGTCAGTGAAAAAGGGGAGCTATGAAAACACTGCCTCTGCTGCGTGACAGAACTGACAACACCTATTTAAAAGAGAAGTTGTGTATTTTTCCTCTCTAAAGGATTTGCATCAGGCCTAATACTGCAGGAAAGATGCCCTTCCCTCCACTAAAGGCGAGCATTTATGAGTGTACACGTCACAGTATGCTGTAACTCCCAGTTCCTAGGATCAGCCACAAAGGTATCATTTCACTTCTACAAAACTGGGAGATGAGCATTTTTCTGAAGCACAACAAACAATCTAGTCTATCTAGCCATCATCCAGTGAATTTATTATTATTCATACATTTATTTTCTATACATTTTCTTACCTTATATTCTGAACTGAGGGATTTAATGTTTCATCTGGAACACTACTAGTTACGGCTGCATGTCCTTCCGGGAGGGACTGCAATGGCTGCATTACATGAACTGTCCGAAAAAGCTGAGTGGGATGTACTGGCTGCGGAGACTGCATTGTCCTCAAAACTTCTGAAGTCAAGCCAGGTGTCTGCTGCTGTGCAACTTCTACATGCTCCTTCAGTTTAGCAGGCTTCGAGTTTCCTGTTTTTAGCACTGTGGTTGATCCTCCCTTTGTCCCCGCGTTTGCAGATGCTCTAGATCTGCTCGACTGGTTTCTATTGGCGGCAGCAGTTGAGAGCAGAGTCGAATCTGATGATTCAGTGCTAGGGCTTGCATCTTCATCATCTATATAGACGAGATCTTTTGGCATTTCTTTAAACTGATACACTAGGCGCTGACCTTCTACTTTAGCCAGTATTCCTCTTTGGTAATAGTATCTGTGTAAAGCGTACACACATTTCACAGTGTTTTTTGCAAAAAACCCCAAACAATCCAACCAACCCCTACCCCCAAAAAAGGTAACAAAACCCCCAGAAAATAAGACCAGCAGTAACAAGTAAACAATATTTTAAGTGCCTAGTTTCTTCATTTTAAAGGAGTGGCCAATTTAATAGCGTTATTTCTTTCTCAAACAACTTTCTTTTACTGGTATTTCTTGTAATCTTTTAACTTCAAACTCAGGTAACTGAGGAAAAAGATAAAAACTCTGACTTTGCAGCTCTGCCATCAATTCATACTCTTTAAAGGTTGCATGAAACTCGCAATTCTTGACTCATACAGTTCTTTCATTACCTGAATTCATGCTTACTCACCAGTGAGCACAGGCAGACATTTTAGCTACAACAGAGCAAAGGGAATAGGAGAGCACTACTTATGTTATATTTAAAAATTAATATGACAATTTGAAATTATGCACACTGAGGTGAGGGGCGAATGGAAATGAAAATAAATGCATAGCTGCTCAGTTGGACGATTATCAATCAGCAGGTAAGACTGAAGTTTCATGGATGTCTGCCTGCTTTGCAGTCTCTTATGTGTGAGAAAAATTCCAGCCCAATAGGCAGAGGCATGTGATATTTTAAAACTGTCTGTACGTGCAAGTTTAGAGAAGCACAAGCAGACCTGGACTCTAAAACTCCATCTTCCATTGGAAACAGAATCATTTGCAACAAGGAGAAATAATGTCATTAATACACCTGAATTTTGGATTTTTTGGGGAAAAGAGATTCAAATTTTCTGTAAAAGGCTTGCCACACTTGGAATCTTCAGTCTCTTACTTCGTGGCTGACTGTGAAGATGAAGTTTTTGCAGCAGCATTGAAAATACCTGAGCTGAGACTGAAGGTGACTGATTGGGGTTTGAGGTTTGTAAGGGTTAGTTTTCGTTAGCTTACTTATTTTGCCGAAATAACTTCATTTCCCAAATTCATACTTCAAGAATACTAACTCTCTTCTGTTGCTATACAAGTTAGATGAGGCATTTAACGCACACAAACACTGAGGCAACAAAACCAGTTATTATTAAAAATGCACATACCTGAGAGCTCTACCCATTGTTTCATAATTCATGTCAGGTTTGTTTTTGTGTTTTCCCCACAATCTGGACACAGCCTTGGAATCTACCAGTTTGAAAATGCCCTTCTCTCTTTGAGTCCATTTGATATATTTAGGACATGTAGCTTTGTCCTGGAGCAGTGCTAGTAAGAACTCCCAGAGATAAATTGTATTTCCTAAAATAAAAGTATTTCAGGACACAGAAAGAAAAGAAAATATTAGTTGATCATATTTAATTAATGATGTAAATAATCTAAAATTTAAGAAGCTGGTATCTTTACAAATGCACTGTAATGAACCATCAAGACTAGGAAAAAGTGATGGAAGGGCATGGGGAGGGATTCTTGTTTGTTAGTATAATCTGGGTGCCCAAACACCCTAGCCACTGTCTGTAACCTACAGTCAGGTAGCAGTCAACCTACAGTCACCCTGTTCCAAGCACCAATGTCAGACAGCATTAGTCACCTATGTGAATGCTTCCCTCCTGCCTAATCCAGTTACAGAGGCAGTCACTATTGCCTTACCTCAAACAGGAACATGCTCAGGTCCACCCTCTGAAAATGCTGGAAATTAAGCCCTTGCTTAAATACTTTGCCGAATGGAGTGAGTGTTATGATCCTTTAAAAGGCTAAACAAAATCCTTACTTTTAACAATTAGATTTATATGGGGCAATCAGTGGCATATGCTGAGGCAGGCAAATCTTCAAGAAAAATGTTCAGGAAAAGGTGGATTTTTTTTAATCCAGTAAGCATTTGCACTTGTTGGTAGACAATATCCAAATTTCACTTTACAAACAAGCAGACACAAACACTTATCTATGGAAATCCACCACATCTGTTCGGTGTTTACCACTTATAAAGAAATAGTATTAAAGTTACAGATTGTGAATACTTAAAACTACTAAAAAATTTGCATATCCTTTTTTTTCAAAAGCACATTTAAACAATCTAAACTCGTGTAAATAATGACACCCTTTTCTTGTTTCTTTTAAAGCTTTTGGTGTCTGATGTTCTTTGGGACACCTGAAGCTGTACACAAGCTTCTTAGTGATATGGTTTTAGTCTGAGAAAGGAAGAAAAAACTTCTTGTATGAAAGTATCAACTCCCACAAGTAGCCTTGGCATTTTAGCTTAGGGGAACATTGTGGCTACTGGGACAGGCAACTCATGATTTTGTAGCTGCTTCCCTACCATGGCCAGTTATATTAATATCCCTTTTACTTCAACTCTATGTTCCTCAAAATGCAAAACAAATGCTTTTGTTGTATCTTTTTTCATAACAGGCAGTGGTTTCAGGCAACACACTCCTTTTTAATTCTTTCTGAATTAGCAATTTTGTAACAATGGACAAATGTGAAATATGGTGCATCCTTGCTATCATCAACAGAAACATTACTCTTCTGCCTTTTAATTTGTTGGCTAGCTGCTTTAATATTTTCTATTATTTAATTTGAGCGTTACTTGGAGATTCCTCTGATACTTTTCTTTCATTTTTACTTAAAAATTAGATTTTAATTTATAAAAAGAAAGCAAAAATGCATACTCAAAATTGCTAGCATCAACCTGTTAAATATTTATTACTTGCCAGCAGTAATTTTTTCTCCTGTTATTGCCGAAAATACCTCTTCAAAATAGTAATTAAAAAAAACCACCAGTGTAGGGATTTTTTCCGATTTCTAGAGTCTTATGCCACCACCTTCCAGGTTTGGCTGGACTTCTGTCCTGGCAAGTATTGCACACATGCAAGCACATCAGTCCCTAGGTGTGTGGGCAGGCACTTGCGGTGACACAAAGGAGGCTCATTTCCAGCTCCCATTGAGCGCAGCAGAACCTAGTGAGACCTAGGGCATCAGGCTGCCATTCAAACCCAGCCCAGGGACAGGTGTGGGTGCTGGACCCAAGAGCAAAGCAATGAAATTGTTGAGAAAGCTGACAAGCACTACTGAACAGTTCCATCTGATAGAAATTATTTATTGTATCAGTTATTTGGCATTTATTTTCTTTCTTCCTTTTAAACACACTGGAATGAAAGAAGTATCAAAACCCCAAGTTTTCTGCCCAAGTCTTCAAGCTGGGTTATAAGTTTCCTCAAAATTCAGGGCTTGGTACTTCCTGCTGCCAACTGGCAGCCTTGATTAGCTCCTCATGCAGAATTAGACACACACAGATGGAAAACGTTTTCAAAGATCATCTGTCAAAACAACCACAGCCCAAGAAACACTAATACAATGCAAAAGCGCTCCCCAAGACTTCACTCAAAACACAGCAGCCTCTGTGGGAGCTTGAAGAGTTTCCAAGAGCTCTTGCAATTGAAGTCACAAATATGTTATTCTCCTAAGAAACTGAGTATTTCACCAAGAAATCTCATGTGCTGAATTTTTTACTTGCCTTAAGATGTGATGTTAACCACCCCTGAGCATAAGGCCTGGTTTTACATCACAAGATGTCTTGCGAACTTTTTCTTTTCACAGGTCTCTCAGAAACAATGTTCTTTTAAAAACTTCAGTGACAACTCTTGGACTTACCCTTTCCATCTTTGTTTTTCTTTTTCACAGATATGTTTGGAGTTGTAGTAGGGGACTCAGGACGAGATGGTTTTGGCTTCTTCCCTGAAATAAAACACCAGTAACTGCAGCTTAAAAAAAAAGGAAATAAAAAAGAACAAGGACCTAAAAAGGAAAGAGATTTGTTTCCCCAGTTCAGAGAGGATTCCATTTCTATTTAGGAGTCCAGTTCTACACTGAACTTTTTCAATTTCTCAGCAGGATTGGAGTGCCTATGCTCTTAGTGTACTACTAGTAGAGGTTATGCTTGTGTTCCCAAAGTCCATGTACCTTGGAAATTTCTGTGGCTTTTTAGGTACTCTTAAGAGCATTTAAAACAGATGAGAAGAATAACCTATTAATTCTTGTGGCCAAGAGTTTAAACAGGAAAAGCTAGATAAAATACAGAGCACTATCTTGTTCACTCATCAGCAAAATGGAATTTATGGATGAAACAAGGTTGTCTGCTTGTTAATAGATTGGAAGTCTCCACTTACAGCAGCAAACTATCATGTGAAAAAAATATTTCTCAGTCCTACTGTTTTTTACATCTTTCTCAACAGTGGCTACAGGTAAAGGAAAATCACTTGTTTGTATGTTAAGACCAGCAGAACCAGTAACAGGCTCCAAAAAACCACTAGTTTTTAAGTCATAAGCATGGTGGCTCCATCTGGTGAGGAAGGCTGAAAGAAAAAAGTTAGTTACAACCAATGAGAAGAATGAAGAGTATTCCTCTGAAAATGTGGAGAAATCAACTACCTAAACATAAGTGGAGTGAAAAATACAAGTCATGTTGAAGTATTCTTCAATATAAAACCTTGAACCTATTCCCTTTATTAATTCTCATTCCCTACAACGGCAGCTTTTACAGGTAATGCAATTCATCAGAAACCTTCAGACCTTTTTTGTAAAATAAAAATTTCTCTTATCAGGTTTTGCGGTGATCCCTTAATACATTGGCAATACCTACATTATTCACATACTATCTTTGCTCTTTTGAGAGGCAGAATAGACCAAGCAAACACTGGACTTGGAGAAACATATTTCTAATCCAGTAGGATATTGTTATAATTAAAGATCTAAAGAAAAATATTTTTCTTTTTCTCTATTTATTGAATTTCCAAAGAGTCGATGTTCTAAGCAGACAAGACCAATAGACCTGTGCAATCTCATAAACTATGATGTTCCATTTTTGGTTTTGTTGTCAGGGGCTGTTTTACTACGGAAACAGCTCTGCTGCAGTTAAGAGCGAGGGTTTTTCACTGGCTCTGAAAAAAATGCTCAGTGCCAGCCTGTGCTGTCTGCTTTGTTCTAGATTTCCAAGTATCTATAAAGAAGCATAAGAAACACTGGCTTGAGCACTCACCTTTTGACATAAGCAGCCTTGCTAAGTCCACCTTTGCACCTTTTTCTTTCTAATTTTTTTTGACAGGGCATGGGGGAGGAGGGATAGCTAGTTGAGAGAGCTACAGTGAGGAAACTCTAGTAAAGCCTGGAGTCCTTCAATTTTCTTGCTTCCATTCAGACAGGATTAGTGACTGAAGATGGGACACAAAGTTCAGCCATCTTTTTGGCCAGCAATGTCTTCCTTGATTTGAGTGAAGATGGGAGGGAGGAAATCCTACAATACTGGGTTTTTTCCACTTATATGAAAGGACAAAGAACTACTGGAGTACATTTTTAGCAGCTTTGTTCTGCTCACCATTACAGGTTGCAGAAACTTCTGTCTTCCCTAAAATGTCTAGATGAAGTCAACTCTTGTATAGATCAGCTTCTACTGCACAGGAAGTTCCTCAGGGTAACTGGCTAAGTGCTTTCCTCCCCTTAGAGTTGTGTCATGGGAAGACCTTGCTGGGTGCTCATCTTGTTTCCTCTCTTGTACAGGTGTAAATGTACACCATTAAGGAGTGAGGAGTGTCATTTTGATGTCATTAATCACCTTCTGTTCAAATGAGATCAGGTCTTAAAAGAAAATGAAGCAGATGAGAGCAAAATTAGGTCATGACTGAACTACTGCTGGTCAGCTTCAGGAAACATATATACTGATCACATGTAATTTATGCACTTTGAATTTATTAAATATGAATACTAATGCTACAGCAATTCTAGGCTCTCTTACTTCAGATTCAGACTACACTAATTCAGGACATCCTATTTGGACAATCCTCTACCAGACACCCATCCAAAATTGTAAATCAGTGAAGAACATGAAACTCGTTTACAGAAAGGTATTGAAGAAAGGTATTGAAGCTCTGTATCTGGGCTAGAGATACTTTAGATGATGGTTTTAGACTACACTGTGAGCTATAATCTCCAAGCACTTACTGATACCATCAAAAAAACCCCCACTTAACAGTGACATATATGTTTCCTTTGTTGAGAGGAAAGTATTTTCTGATAGCATATTAAGTGTTAGCACACTTCCTCCTTTGGTTCAATAGAGCATGAATTTGTTGATTTTCAGAGTACATTGCTGAACTCCTTTTTAGGAGAGAATTTGACAAAGAGGAAGTATGAAGAATGTGCAAAAGCTAAGCCTTATGTGGGGCTAAAATAATTTTGTATAGCTAATTGGATTTATAATTGATATTTCCACTTTCCATGGCTGCAAAACCACTTCAGGTCAGAAATTCATGCTACAAATTAATGTGATATTTAGGCAGCGAGATGCTCAATATTTTACACCATACCAGAAAAAGTTAAATACATTTTCTTGCACTGTTTTAAGTGGGTTTTGTTTAAAAAAAAAACAATGTAAAATGTAAAACTACAATAAACAGTATATATCTAAAATATAACGTGTATATAACTTATGTGACCACGTACTGCCATACACTTCCCAAAGCAAATACGAGACCGAAGATATTAGTATAGCAAAATTCCAAGTTTCTTTCTCTGAGATCCCTTTGCTTTTCCTGTCTTTCTGACATTCACGAATACAAACACGAAGCTGAACATGGGTTTGAGCAGATGGGTGGATACGACTCTCCTGCTGCAGCAGTAAGGCTTGCAAGGAAAAAGAAGTGAAACCACCCCATCACTTCTGCAGACCGCATTCTTGGAGGACTTCTACTTGGCAGTGCTGTTCTGGCTCAGCTGGCAATGCTCTGCACAATTAAAGAAATGCCCTTATGACTTAACACAATGAAACAATGAAAGTTTAGTTGATGGGTTATATACGCTAGAAGTCTATATAATTCATGAGTGGTATGGATAGAGCAAAACTGACCAAAGGAAGGGAAACACACTGCACTTAAAAAAAATAATAAAAGAACACCACACCACACTGCACCTCATCCTCAAGTACCCTACAAAATTAGTAACATTTTGCAGCAGTTGTTGTACACCAAAGCCTAATAAATCCCTGAGTTTGAAGTAACACTTCAACATCACTCAGACCATACCATCTACCTTGTGAAGTCTCAACTTCATTGAAAACCAGTAGTTAATGAAACAGTAAGCTGATGCATCTTTTCTAGTATTTTTTCTGTGTGGTGTAACTGCCAAAAACAAGCACACGTTTGCTGTAAAGCAACTGGTTTTCTAACCTACAGCTAGGGAGGAGGAAGGAGTGGGAGTAAGCAGAAGCACAACACAGAAGAGGGTATATGAAAGCATCAAGCCAAAGAGGTTAAATGTCTGGCAAACAGTGGCTCCTTGTTTTGACCTACATAGCAGCCAACATTAAAAAGAAGAAGAAAAGAAAAGAACAAAACCAAAAAAACAGTTTAAAATCCTCTTACGGTTGGTTATCTCACAGTAGTGCACACAGCACGGTAGTTTCCCCAGCAGCACTCTCAGGGCAGCTGCTGGTAAAGCTCTCCTCCACAGTGGTTTCAGTTCAGCTTTCTTACAGGAATCTGAGACTTCCCAACCCACACCCATCCCTACCAGACCCTGTGACGCACATGGGGCTCAGAAGACTTCCCTAAGATCTCCACAGGCCCATATGCCATCTCTCACAGATAATGACTCTCACCATTATGAAGTAGCAACAAAAGTAGCAGAAAAATGCACTCTCACTCAGCAGGAATATGGCTGGGCAGCAGGAGCCGTGCTCTGAAAGGCTTTTGTTTTGCAAGGGAACCTGTCAAAGTCCTCATCCTCTGATTCAGCCCTAGGATTAGTTCCAGAAAATTCACTCTCTTGGTTTATCTTTTTTTTTTTTGGGGGGGGGGTGGGGGTGTGCGTGTGTTTCTTTTAGATTTGTTGCAACAACATTTTACAGCTGCCTGCACCACACGACTCCCTTCTCTGTAGACATCAGCTTCAGGACCTCTGATGGGATTCATGCTGAAGCGTGATGGGAAAACAGGAGCAGAAAGTCTGATTAAAACCAGTTCTTTACTCTTTAGCACAGCACTGACTCCAACGGAACATCACTGTAAATGCTATCTACCGCATGTGGGACTAACACTATAAGCACGCAACTATTTAAAAAAACATAAAATTAAACTGCTCGTATTTAACAAAAGCTAAAAAACCCTCCTCATTCTCATCCCATATTCTGAACAGACCAAGTATCTTTAACTGAATCTAAACAAGAGCTAACTAAAGTACTTCAGGATTCACAGAAACAAAAGCTCTATAGCTTGTATTGCAATTTTGCTTGTAAGAAGAAACTATAAATAGGCACAAGCAGAGATTCCTGTTTCCTATGGGATAAGCCATCATTGCTACCTGCCCAAAACTAGTATCTAAGCACCAGCATCTGTGCTCCCACTACACAGTAAGAAAATGCTTTCTCTGTATTTCTAGCTGAGTTCAAAATGGTTCCAGTCACCCGCAGGGGAAGCGAGCATGCCACCCCACAGCTCTCCTACTCCACGCCACTGTTTTCCAGTAGCATCTTACCTTTTTTCTTCTTTGGTTGTTCAAATTCTGGAGTCTCTGGTGATTCAGCATAGGGGTCTGGGGCTTGGTGAACTTCCACCACCTCGGGGATCCCATCAAGCGTGACTGACACATGTGTAATAGGAGCCACCATATCATCATCATCAGTTGCACCAAACATCGTTGCTTAAGGGAAACAGACAATAGGAATATTTTTACACAGCCACAAGGACATTTAAAAGTTTGTTGGGTTTTTTTTGTGTTTAGCTTTTTGGGTTGGTTTTTTGGTTTTTTTGGTTTTTTTGTTTTTTTTTTTAACAGCAAAACTTTAAACACAGAATAAAGTAAAACTATGGCACTTAAGGCCTTCATGGGAGAGAAGGCTAGTTCATAACAGAATATATGCACCAACAACATTTTACACACGCAGGAGCACTATTAAAATAAAATAATTTAATAATACAACCCACTCTTCTAAAAAGCACAATTATTCGGTGATCACACATTTTAATTCATATTTAAGGCAATCTACAGATGTATGTATTCTTTTAACTTGGCAATATAAACAGACTAAACAAAACACTGCAATCTAAACACCCCGACTTCATTCATACCTTGCCTCTGTAAATTTTGATTCTTACCTTAACTGTTCAACTTGACACGGCAATGAAATCCTTCATTGCAATACAACACTGGATTTCTGATATCCAAACTGTGTAAGTAAAGGCTACCTGGAAGCAAAATAATCTTACCTATTCCATGCAACCATGCTGCACTGAACCCCTCCTTCTTTCACAAATAAACAAGGCAAATATAGATTAGATTTGCTTTCATAAAAAACTTACTTATTCTTTTTTCATCCAACATAGGACCAGGGGAGTCCATATTGAGAAGTGCTTCAGCAGCCTCAATTGTTTCCATTGTTTCATCTCCATTATGACAAGATGCTTCAACTAAAAGCAAGAGAGAAAAATTAATTCTTAACAAGCTACAAACTGGACTTAAAACTTAACACAATATTTATTCTTATTTAATTTCTAGAAAAAAAGAAGTGGAAAACACGGTCTTCCACTAGATGAGTAGTAACAGGTTAGCTGCGGAGAAAATGAACACTGCAAAAATTTATTTAATACACTACTTTTTTCAGACTGTCTGTATTATAAAAAAGAAACCCAAAACCAACACAAACACTTCATTTCTGCCTCATCTTTCTAACCATTCTCTCTGCTTATCAAGCACATGCAATAACACACAACACCCATGAACCCTAAGAAATATCACTACCACAAACAATATTCCAAACAGTATCCTTTAAAAAAAATCCAATATTGCAAATTTCTTCTTATGGTGGTCCAAAGGAAGTGAATCCCATAATTAAGAGATGCTCACCAAAAATATCCTGTCATTTAGCCTGGAGTACGGATAAGAAAACATTCCATGACTTCTATGACCTAAACTATGAATCCTAAACTATTTAAATACATGGGAATTACAGGTAGGGCTAACAGTGCAGGCTCCAGGAAAACACTGGAAAGCAAACGTAAAACACAAAAAGCAATACAGGGTGGCTGGCAAAATTTGAAAAAAGTTTGACTACTAGACAATTTCTCATCAATTTCACGAGGGTGAGGGTGGTCATTAGACAAATCCAAAGCTCTTGAACGTTAATATATAATGAAGGTCATCTGAAGCTACACATTAAAAAAAATCCCCAAAAGTATCATTTTGCATAATAATGTCTGTCCAAGAAGATAATATTGCTTTGACTGGAGGAGTAGCTTACAAGAGAAATTTTTTGAAAGTAATTGTAATGACAAGTAAATTAGATGATAGTTCCAGCACCTGGTACCATAAACCTTTAGAACTATTTAACACATTCTTTTAGAAATTCCTCTTTCTTAGATGGAAATGCACGGGGCCAGGCTTCCTTATCCTTTGACAGGAATTTGAAGCTACATTGTGGAACTCACTTGCACCTATCTAAGCAGTACAAAGGGCTGCATCAGTATTCCCCTCCCAAGGACACTAATGAACCTCAGTTACTTTCTCGGTCTGGTAATGAGTCAGCTTTCACACCCCCCCTCCCTGTTTAGCTTTGAGGAATTTTGGGTGGGGCAGTCACCAAAGAAAAAGAAAGAAAGAAAGAAAAAAAAGAAAGGAGACACACTGACACAGCTAGCAAAAATGCACCATAAAGCACAACACTATTAGAACACTTCTTCGCTTAAAACCAAAAGATTTATGCCAGAATTTCTGTACCTAAAAAAAAATAATAATCTAACTATCACGGTAACAACAAAGCGCTCAGCTCACTAGCACTAAACAATCATACAACTAAAAAAAACAACCAACCAAAAAACCCCAAAACAGTTTCACCCCAAATGTTTACAGTTTCAGCAATCGTATCATTAGGAGATGGCAAAGATGAATGCAGATATTCTTGCATCAGCCTCACCTCCTCCATCCAGCTGTGATTTACAGGCAGCACATGGAGCTCAGGAGAAAGCCTCCTTACCTTCTAGATTTTTTCTTGACCTTAGTCCTACCATGTCCCAAGCATCAGAGGCCCAGGCTAAGACATAATAAAGTAGATGGGTGTTGGGAACACCTGACCAACACAGCAACTCACCCTGTTGTCTACAGGGCCCCACCCCATGTCTTGCACAGACATTCAGACAGTTAAGGCTCCATGCCTTCTGGCTGACATCTTCAAAAAAGTTTAAGAAATTAGAAGCACAGAGCTGGAGAGGAGGACAGCATGAGAAGAAAAGGGGAGGTAGTGAGTATGGACTAAGGTCCTAGCTTGGGAGGCCATAAAGCAAGATGAGACAGCAAACCGCTGATGCTTTTGTTGTGCAGCTTCAGGCTCTGGAGCTCAGCATCAGCCCCAGAAGTCAAACAGTATCCCTAAGGAATGCCTGCCCAGCTCAGGAGACTGAACCAAGTGCAGCCCACGCAGTCTGCAGGCATGCTCCCGCTTGGCCTGGCACTGCTGACTTGACTGCTTCTGATTCTAAGCTTTATCTGGATGGGAACTTTCCCTATCATCTACCAGCATAACGAAGACCACAATAAGGACGTCACTAATTACAGACACATAGCACCGCCAAAGCCATCTGTCATCAGTTCTGACGTTGTTGAAATGGACAGGAAGGTAACCTGCCATGATCCAGCTCAGCCAAAGCTATTGAGCGGGGCTGGTTTACGCTGCCACATACAATTTAAAAGCCAGCAGTGCTACCCCCTGGCTCTTGGTGCTGCGGGCAAGGAGGAGGGTGCAGCTTCTGTATGCTTTTCACCTGGTAAGAGCTGTATGAGGAGCAAACCTGCCCGCTTGCTTTCATGCACTGAGGTGACGGAGCAGAGTCAATTCTTCACTCTGAATAATGGCAGGCGAGGCAGAGGTCACCAGCCTTACATCACTGTGGCTAGAAGTCGACCATTCATATCCAGGACTAATGAAAGGAACTTAGAATAGTCATATAAATTAACATAAACATAGAAATTAATATAATCTGATGCTCACAAAAAACATTAGGAGTGCCAACTATCTATCTATCCACAGACACAGAACGACAACAATAAGTTTCTTAACCACATTAATGCTTTTACTAACACCCTTCAAGCCTCTTAGAAGATGACTTCACAAGGTGGTTTGAGCCAAATTAGTATTTGCCTGTTGCTGAAAAAACAAGGGCTGTGGTTCTTCCTCCCATCTCTGGCCCTGGTTCATGATCCAAACTCCTGTCACCTAACACAAGCCAGGCTTCATATTATTTGATCATGCAGCAAGACAATTCAGCTTTATAAAATGGCTGAAAAGAACTTTTAAGTGTATTCCTGGATTAGCAAGTTGAATTACAAGAACATAAGAGCTAACACAAACAAGGTGTGGGGCACCACAGAGGAGATGGAGCAGCACTTCCCTGTCCCACTAGCAGCAAGATGCGAATTCACATCACCCAGCTTGAGAAAGTGCTCTGAGATAACCAATTCAACCACCAAAGGCAAGCTGGTGTCTGTTATTTTAGTTTCTCTCTTAACATTGCAGAAAAGTATTCTAACCACTGGCATTTATGATGCAGTCACAAACTTAACAACTGGGATGAAACGCATTATTTGTTACACTTTGGAAAAATTAGAGCCAAAAGAATGGTGGTGATGCAGGCAATTTCTGAGAACCATCAGATTTCAAATGTTATCTTAAATAGGTAGACACTTCTTTAAAAAAAAAAAAAAAAAAAAAAAGAGGTAAATATGAGTTAAAAAACAGCGTGAGGAGCGGAGCGGAGGAGCAAAGAAAGGGCGGGAAGAGCGGAGCGAGGAGCAAAGAAAGGGCGGGAAGAGCGGGGCGAGGAGCAAAAAAAGGGCGGGAAGAGCGGGGCGAGGAGCAAAAAAAGGGCGGGAAGAGCGGGGCGAGGAGCAAAAAAAGGGCGGGAAGAGCGGGGCGAGGAGCAAAAAAAGGGCGGGAAGAGCGGAGCGGAGGAGCAAAGAAAGGGCGGGAAGAGCGGGGCGAGGAGCAAAGAAAGGGCGGGAAGAGCGGGGCGAGGAGCAAAGAAAGGGCGGGAAGAGCGGGGCGAGGAGCAAAGAAAGGGCGGGAAGAGCGGGGCGAGGAGCAAAAAAAGGGCGGGAAGAGCGGGGCGAGGAGCAAAAAAAGGGCGGGAAGAGCGGGGCGAGGAGCAAAAAAAGGGGCGGGAAGAGCGGGGGCGAGGAGCAAAAAAAAGGGCGGGAAGAGCGGAGCGAGGAGCAAAAAAGGGCGGGAAGAGCGGAGCGAGGAGCAAAAAAAGGGCGGGAAGAGCGGAGCGAGGAGCAAAAAAAGGGCGGGAAGAGCGGAGCGAGGAGCAAAAAAAGGGCGGGAAGAGCGGAGCGAGGAGCAAAAAAAGGGCGGGAAGAGCGGAGCGAGGAGCAAAAAAAGGGCGGGAAGAGCGGAGCGAGGAGCAAAAAAAGGGCGGGAAGAGCGGGGCGAGGAGCAAAAAAAGGGCGGGAAGAGCGGGGCGAGGAGCAAAAAAAGGGCGGGAAGAGCGGGGCGAGGAGCAAAAAAAGGGCGGGAAGAGCGGGGCGAGGAGCAAAAAAAAGGGCGGGAAGAGCGGAGCGAGGAGCAAAAAAAGGGCGGGAAGAGCGGAGCGAGGAGCAAAAAAAGGGCGGGAAGAGCGGAGCGAGGAGCAAAAAAAGGGCGGGAAGAGCGGGGCGAGGAGCAAAAAAAGGGCGGGAAGAGCGGGGCGAGGAGCAAAAAAAGGGCGGGAAGAGCGGGGCGAGGAGCAAAAAAAGGGCGGGAAGAGCGGGGCGAGGAGCAAAAAAAGGGCGGGAAAGAGCGGGGCGAGGAGCAAAAAAAAGGGCGGGAAGAGCGGGGCGAGGAGCAAAAAAAGGGCGGGAAGAGCGGGGCGAGGAGCAAAAAAAGGGCGGGAAGAGCGGAGCGAGGAGCAAAAAAAGGGCGGGAAGAGCGGAGCGAGGAGCAAAAAAAGGGCGGGAAGAGCGGAGCGAGGAGCAAAAAAGGGCGGGAAGAGCGGAGCGAGGAGCAAAAAAAGGGCGGGAAGAGCGGAGCGAGGAGCAAAAAAAGGGCGGGAAGAGCGGAGCGAGGAGCAAAAAAAGGGCGGGAAGAGCGGAGCGAGGAGCAAAAAAAGGGCGGGAAGAGCGGAGCGAGGAGCAAAAAAAGGGCGGGAAGAGCGGAGCGAGGAGCAAAAAAAGGGCGGGAAGAGCGGAGCGAGGAGCAAAAAAAGGGCGGGAAGAGCGGAGCGAGGAGCAAAAAAAGGGCGGGAAGAGCGGAGCGAGGAGCAAAAAAAGGGCGGGAAGAGCGGAGCGAGGAGCAAAAAAAGGGCGGGAAGAGCGGAGCGAGGAGCAAAAAAAGGGCGGGAAGAGCGGAGCGAGGAGCAAAAAAAGGGCGGGAAGAGCGGAGCGAGGAGCAAAAAAAGGGCGGGAAGAGCGGAGCGAGGAGCAAAAAAAGGGGCGGGAAGAGCGGAGCGAGGAGCAAAAAAAGGGCGGGAAGAGCGGAGCGAGGAGCAAAAAAAGGGCGGGAAGAGCGGAGCGGAGGAGCAAAAAAAGGGCGGGAAGAGCGGAGCGGAGGAGCAAAGAAAGGGCGGGAAGAGCGGGGCGAGGAGCAAAGAAAGGGCGGGAAGAGCGGGGCGAGGAGCAAAAAAAGGGCGGGAAGAGCGGGGCGAGGAGCAAAAAAAGGGCGGGAAGAGCGGGGGCGAGGAGCAAAAAAGGGCGGGAAGAGCGGGGGCGAGGAGCAAAAAAAGGGCGGGAAGAGCGGGGCGAGGAGCAAAAAAAGGGCGGGAAGAGCGGGGCGAGGAGCAAAAAAAGGGCGGGAAGAGCGGAGCGGAGGAGCAAAGAAAGGGCGGGAAGAGCGGAGCGGAGGAGCAAAGAAAGGGCGGGAAGAGCGGGGCGAGGAGCAAAAAAAGGGCGGGAAGAGCGGGGCGAGGAGCAAAAAAAGGGCGGGAAGAGCGGAGCGAGGAGCAAAAAAAGGGCGGGAAGAGCGGGGCGAGGAGCAAAAAAAGGGCGGGAAGAGCGGGGCGAGGAGCAAAAAAAGGGCGGGAAGAGCGGGGCGAGGAGCAAAAAAAGGGCGGGAAGAGCGGAGCGAGGAGCAAAAAAAGGGCGGGAAGAGCGGAGCGAGGAGCAAAAAAAGGGCGGGAAGAGCGGAGCGAGGAGCAAAAAAAGGGCGGGAAGAGCGGAGCGAGGAGCAAAAAAAGGGCGGGAAGAGCGGAGCGAGGAGCAAAAAAAGGGCGGGAAGAGCGGAGCGAGGAGCAAAAAAAGGGCGGGAAGAGCGGAGCGAGGAGCAAAAAAAGGGCGGGAAGAGCGGAGCGAGGAGCAAAAAAAGGGCGGGAAGAGCGGAGCGAGGAGCAAAAAAAGGGCGGGAAGAGCGGAGCGAGGAGCAAAAAAAGGGCGGGAAGAGCGGAGCGAGGAGCAAAAAAAGGGCGGGAAGAGCGGAGCGAGGAGCAAAAAAAGGGCGGGAAGAGCGGAGCGAGGAGCAAAAAAAGGGCGGGAAGAGCGGAGCGAGGAGCAAAAAAAGGGCGGGAAGAGCGGAGCGAGGAGCAAAAAAAGGGCGGGAAGAGCGGAGCGAGGAGCAAAAAAAGGGCGGGAAGAGCGGAGCGAGGAGCAAAAAAAGGGCGGGAAGAGCGGAGCGAGGAGCAAAAAAAGGGCGGGAAGAGCGGAGCGAGGAGCAAAAAAAGGGGCGGGAAGAGCGGAGCGAGGAGCAAAAAAAGGGCGGGAAGAGCGGAGCGAGGAGCAAAAAAAGGGCGGGAAGAGCGGAGCGAGGAGCAAAAAAAGGGCGGGAAGAGCGGAGCGAGGAGCAAAAAAAGGGCGGGAAGAGCGGAGCGAGGAGCAAAAAAAAGGGCGGGAAGAGCGGAGCGAGGGAGCAAAAAAAGGGCGGGAAGAGCGGAGCGAGGAGCAAAAAAAAGGGCGGGAAGAGCGGAGCGAGGAGCAAAAAAAAGGGCGGGAAGAGCGGAGCGAGGAGCAAAAAAAGGGCGGGAAGAGCGGAGCGAGGAGCAAAAAAAGGGCGGGAAGAGCGGAGCGAGGAGCAAAAAAAGGGCGGGAAGAGCGGAGCGAGGAGCAAAAAAAGGGCGGGAAGAGCGGAGCGAGGAGCAAAAAAAGGGCGGGAAGAGCGGAGCGAGGAGCAAAAAAAGGGCGGGAAGAGCGGAGCGAGGAGCAAAAAAAGGGCGGGAAGAGCGGAGCGAGGAGCAAAAAAAGGGCGGGAAGAGCGGAGCGGAGGAGCAAAAAAAGGGCGGGAAGAGCGGAGCGGAGGAGCAAAGAAAGGGCGGGAAGAGCGGGGCGAGGAGCAAAGAAAGGGCGGGAAGAGCGGGGCGAGGAGCAAAAAAAGGGCGGGAAGAGCGGGGCGAGGAGCAAAAAAAGGGCGGGAAGAGCGGGGCGAGGAGCAAAAAAAGGGCGGGAAGAGCGGGACGAGGAGCAAAAAAAGGGCGGGGAAGAGCGGGGCGAGGAGCAAAAAAAGGGCGGGAAGAGCGGGGCGAGGAGCAAAAAAGGGCGGGAAGAGCGGGGCGAGGAGCAAAAAAAGGGCGGGAAGAGCGGAGCGGAGGAGCAAAGAAAGGGCGGGAAGAGCGGAGCGGAGGAGCAAAGAAAGGGCGGGAAGAGCGGGGCGAGGAGCAAAAAAAGGGCGGGAAGAGCGGGGCGAGGAGCAAAAAAAGGGCGGGAAGAGCGGGGCGAGGAGCAAAAAAAGGGCGGGAAGAGCGGGGCGAGGAGCAAAAAAAGGGCGGGAAGAGCGGGGCGAGGAGCAAAAAAAGGGCGGGAAGAGCGGGGCGAGGAGCAAAAAAGGGCGGGAAGAGCGGAGCGAGGAGCAAAAAAAGGGCGGGAAGAGCGGAGCGAGGAGCAAAAAAAGGGCGGGAAGAGCGGAGCGAGGAGCAAAAAAAAGGGCGGGAAGAGCGGAGCGAGGAGCAAAAAAAGGGCGGGAAGAGCGGAGCGAGGAGCAAAAAAAAGGGCGGGAAGAGCGGAGCGAGGAGCAAAAAAAGGGCGGGAAGAGCGGAGCGAGGAGCAAAAAAAGGGCGGGAAGAGCGGAGCGAGGAGCAAAAAAAAGGGCGGGAAGAGCGGAGCGAGGAGCAAAAAAAGGGCGGGAAGAGCGGAGCGAGGAGCAAAAAAAGGGCGGGAAGAGCGGAGCGAGGAGCAAAAAAAGGGCGGGAAGAGCGGGGCGAGGAGCAAAAAAAGGGCGGGAAGAGCGGGGCGAGGAGCAAAAAAAGGGCGGGAAGAGCGGAGCGAGGAGCAAAAAAAGGGCGGGAAGAGCGGAGCGAGGAGCAAAAAAAGGGCGGGAAGAGCGGAGCGAGGAGCAAAAAAAAGGGCGGGAAGAGCGGAGCGAGGAGCAAAAAAAGGGCGGGAAGAGCGGAGCGAGGAGCAAAAAAAGGGCGGGAAGAGCGGAGCGAGGAGCAAAAAAAGGGCGGGAAGAGCGGAGCGAGGAGCAAAAAAAGGGCGGGAAGAGCGGAGCGAGGAGCAAAAAAAGGGCGGGAAGAGCGGAGCGAGGAGCAAAAAAAGGGCGGGAAGAGCGGAGCGAGGAGCAAAAAAGGGCGGGAAGAGCGGAGCGAGGAGCAAAAAGGGCGGGAGAGGAGCGAGGAACAAAAGAGCGGGAGAGGAGCGAGGAACAAAAGAGGCGGGAGAGGAGCGAGGAACATTAGAGCGGGTGAGGAGCGAGAAAAAAAAGAGCGGGAAAGGAGCGAGGAAAAAAAAGAGTGGGAAAGGAGCGAGGATAAAAAAAAAACACGGGAAAGGAGCGAGGAAAAAAATGGCGGGAAAGGAAAAAAGGGAGGCAAAAGTCAGGGAGGAGACAGAAAAAAAGAAGGGGAGGGAAAGGGAAAACCGCACTGAAAAGTAACTTCATTTCTTTCCCAGGGTACTCTGCAAGTTCTTGTTTATCTGAGCAAGCCACAAATGTAAGCCTCTGTACCTGCACGTCAATACCAGCCCAGATACTGCGAATCCAGGTTTGCTATGAATCAGCACTCACTGTTAGGTCGAGGCTTGCCCAAACACAGCTTTCTGTTCTTCTCACCTGGTGGAGAAATAAACTATGCCTCACGCTGGAAGCTCCCCACCTCAGTCCAAAGTCCTGCTTTCCCTACTCCTGCGTAGCACCCTTTTGAAAGCTTTACGCTGCTTTTGGTGATCCCATCCTGCTCCCATTGCTTCCCCGGTGGTCAGCTGCCCCCCAAGAGTAGACCACAGGAGTCATTGCCCAGGCCAAGATAAGGGCTGTGCTTGTCACAGCTGTGTTTAAATTCACTGCTGGTTTTACTATAGACAAAACCAGGGACTGCAGAGCCTCAAAATAACAACGGAAGAAATCTAATGTTGCTAAAAGTAGAAAGAGATCCGCTAAACTTGGGCAGAGCCCCCTTTTGCAGAGTAGCTGGCTGTTAAATTTAGGTGATTGCTTTTTAGTGTCAGCTCTATGCTGATTGTTAACTACCACTGGAACACTGAGTTTAAGAATAGCTATTTCAAGAGATCTACACAACACCCTTCATTTTCTTAAGTAAGGCTTTAAAATTTGTAAAGAAAACTATCTCATTGGGGAGCTACATGAAAAAACCCTCACTCTTTTTAACCAGATGCTACCTGCAGCAGTGAATAATTTCTTTACAAAGTAACTGAAACAGTACTTGTTAGGTTTTTTTTACAACTGGCATCTTGTCAAATCAAAATCCTCATGGGTTAACACTACAAAGTTCAGTTTCCACCTAACTACTCTTTTGGATTTCTTTGTAACATCACAAATTATCACCGAAGATGCTGGGTTTGTGCAGGGCTGCAGCACCTCACGTGTCTTTGCCTGCGTTCTTCTACCTGACCCACTTGGCTTGTGCCACAAACACTAGAGTTTCACCAAACATACAAGCCAAATGCTACTGTGCTTCGAAATGTTGTAAAGTAACTTCTGAACTGGTTGTTTAGCACCATTATCGATCTATAAATATGCACACTTCCATGCTCCCTATTCAGACTAGGGCACAGGGCATCTAAGCACGAATTTTCTCTCTCCTCTCTCGGTGCTGCTGCTTCCCTGATCCCATGAAAACAACACCAGAACAGGTGAAGCACAAAATGGCTGAGTTTGATTAACTGTTATTTTTCTAAATTAAACCGGCCAGACATGGCAAACTTAAAATAAAAAATAATTAATAACAACTTTTTTTTCCCAGGAAGTTATATAATCCAATTAGTTCCTCCTCCTTATGCACCTTATAACCATAATCAGTCACATTAATAAGTTATATAAAGCGTAGCAAACTGTACCATCTGACGAGTTGGTCTAGAATTTATTCTGCACAAAACATTATCCTCTGTATTTTTCAGAAAACCCCCCCCACAATTCAACATTCCCTTTAGAGATAAAACTTCAAAGCCAAATGCTCCAATTTATTTTGTTAATCACCTTTTACTACATGATGGTTAACCATTTAAAATCCCATAATATTGGCAAGAAACTGACTATATAAATTGCCATCCCAGCTTTTCTAGGGATAAGTGCTTTTAAAGTGGAGGGTGGTGATAAGGCAGGTCTGCCTATTCGTTACAAAAAAACTACAGCATGAGCATTATTGTAACTAAAAAGCTGGTTGTTAGCCATGTTTCAAGCAGGGCTTCTTCATGTGAAACAGATGTTCTTACAGTTTTCTGCAGGTTATAATTTATACTAGAGGTAAGTAATCACTGATGTGCAATAGCTGTGCCTTTGAAGGGCTGAAGCTACATCCTATAGATGGAAAAACCTACTAGCATCAATCATTCTGCAGACAGATCCCTAAAATGTGATTGCTTCAGTTTCAGGAGATCTGCTAACTTCTCTTAGTTTAGGAGAAAAGAGAAGCTTAATGTATGACAGAGAGATAAAACAGTACTGAAGAACTGGTAACTTAAAAAAACCCAAATCCTGCATATTAAGCAGACATGTCTCAGCGATGTTTTGTCACAAATTATGGCGGTTTCAGTTTCGTTTTGCTGTGAACTTCAGTCTTATAAATATTTTCATATGGAATTAGTACAGTCTGTATAATGTCTGATCCTCTCTCAAAAGCATAGCATAGAAGTGACTGAAAAGACTGGTACAGATTTCAAAGAAGCAAAACAACACATTTCACTGCTGAGACCAAACACCCCATGAAAAAAATATCAAGAAGGGTACTTCAAAGGAGGGAGGGGAAAAAAAAGGCAGTTGAAAAATAGAGTAGGTGGGAAATTTCAGTTATGATTAGTCCCATTTCAAAGGCAGCCTACGGCAAGTCATGATGCTTGAACTGGGTCTCTTCCACAGCAGCCTGGCAGCTCAAGTGGGCAGCTGCAGCCACAGTCGATGCCTGCCTGCAGCAGGCAGGGAGGTGACAGGGGGCTCCTTCCCCAGCATCCTCTCCTCACCTCCTGTGGGGTGCCTTCACACCCCTGGGCCCCCAGATTCTGCCCACTTGTGTCAGACTGACAGAAACCATGGACTGAGCCAGTGCCACCTGCCTTGCATCCTGAGCAGGAGCTTTCACCAGCAGTACTGGTCCCTGCCTGGCCTGGGTTCATACGCTTTCCCTTCCAAGGAAACCCACAGTATGCACAGTAACTGCTAGGATGGAGACTGTGAAACAGATAATTAGTTAACACCTCGTTCACAACAATAATCCCTGCAAAGTGGCAGCTCTGGTTTTCTAAGGACTTTGCCTTTAAAGAAAACCAGATTGCTTGAACCACAATGGATGATGGGAACAATACTGTACTTGTCTGCCTCCAAAGTATCCCAGAAACCCTTGGACACCATTGGTTACAAGGATTACATATTTTCAGTCTCTGGCAGCAATTTGCAAACCCTTCCCATGTGACCAGCAACAAAAGAAGTGTTAACAAGAGCATTCACAAAAGTGGAGTTTCACAATTACTCATGCAAGTAAAAATTCACACACAATATATTACAGTTAACATGGACTTACAAAAATGATCTGCTACGCAAAAATTCACACAGCCGCGTTAAGTGGTGCTTAAGTAACACACTGAGGAAATGCCAGTTGCAGTGTGAATAATTAACATGAATAGCAAATGAACAGTTGGCAAGAGGTCTCAACCTGAAATAAAGTATGTAAAATCTTCTTGAATAATCAGCTAACTTACTTGTATGGTCACAGTCTGTTCACAGATAATTCACTACTAAGAAAAAAAAAAAAGGTGCCATTTTTATCAGATAAAACCACTTACTGAGAACTGCTCATGTCAATTTACTCTGTGAACCTCATGTCAAGTTTGTTGAGTTTTCGTTTTGCTATTGGTGGTAAAAGATTGTATCAGAGTACGCCTTTGGAAATAATGTCAAAAGCATTACTGAAACCAGCAAGCTATCTCCAGCCCTGGAGACAGTCCAGGTGTGAAGCCTAATGGCTGAGGGAAGATGCAGAAACAGATCCTCTCTCTGGGAAGTATCTATCCCACCTTTCAGACTTGTTCTGCAAAAATATTTCTAATATGTGCATTCAGTGAGGGTTTTTTTTTTTTTTTAAATGTGACTTAATGTTTGAGCTTTCCTCTTGAGAGCTGTCTTCTCTTTGGGGTTACATTTTCTAAGAGAATTTACACAGAACGTATGTATTTTAGGCTTTAATCATTATTAGAAATCCAAGATTAATTCTATGCTGAGCATACTTACACCAGGAAGTCATGCTAATGTGCACATTTTATGGCTAACTATACTCTCAGGAAGCTAAAAGCAGCACATCTACTCAAGTTGCCCATTCCTGCTGTTTGGTTTATGTATGTTTATTTATTTGGTTTATGTATGTTTACTTAGGTACACACCAACCATTAAAGAAGAACAAACAAATCCTATGCAAATACTAGCAAAGAAAAATCTTGTTGGTACTCTGAGCAGGACTCTATCTTAATCTCTGTTGATGGATGAAGCTCTTTACCATTATCAGCTGTGCATCTGGGATTGCAAGCCACCTGCAGCATTAATGACATTTTCTGTGTCTTGTACAGAATTAACAGCATTCAATACTACTATAATTTTGTTTCCTGTTGGTTTTTTGTCATTAAGCCTTTCTCTACCATTAGCCACAGCCACCTTGGTGCAAAACCATGGCACAGAAATATTTTTATTGCCAACCTGTGAGGGTGATATCATCATCTTCTATGATTTGCTCTTCTGCGACGTCCAGAGAGCTCTCAGTGATCATGTCACTAGGTTCATCCACGCAGGTTAAGCCAGAGTAGTTATGTAGGATGTCTGCACTAGGAACATGCTCCACAATGACAGCAGGGAATATAGACGGATCACCAAGCTGGGGCATAGAAAAAAGAAAATTAAAATAATGGTAGTTAGACTACATCCAACCTAAACACTTACTGATTAATATGTCAACAGACCTATATTACATCATTTGAATATTAGGCCATCAGGATGGAGTACCAAAAAATGGGATGACTTCTAGCACATAAAACCATACAGCAGCAGTGTCCCACTATGAGCCAGAGGCTGAATATCACTGTAGTATCTAATGTATTTACTCCATTAGGTAATACCAGACTCCCATGACATTATTTTGCAGCATAAAAGCTGACAATACGGAGGAGTGGCACAGCACATGCTAAACTCTGCCGGCAATAATAGTGGGCAAGCCACTTGCTGCAAGCATCTTACATCTTTTGCTCTTCCCATCAATCTGGGGGTGGAAGAGTCCCCTGGATATCAGGACTGCATGAAGAACTCACAGGTACCGAGTCCCGCATGGGGGGCTGCTAGTTAAGATCACTGTTTTAGGGGACACTTGATACAAGGGCAAGGGGTGTAATAGGGAGTGAGCTTGATATTATAATTCCTATGGCTTTAGTCACTTGACACTACTTCCACCCTGCTTTCCTTCCTAAGTCAGCTTTCTGACATCACCCTTCTGTCTCAATAGCTATTTTGCATTAGATACAGAAGAAAAGAGGCAGCTGGGAAAAGAGAAATCTAGCTGATCAGTAATATAACAAGAGCACACTCTCTGAAAAGGCATCCATTCAATAGTAAGAAGTTTTCAGAAAATACTGTTTACTACAGACACAATATTTTACAAAGTGAGTCTTTTAAAATGTCATTTGCAGGAAGAAAGTCATAGCTGATGATAACAGAGCAGGCTCAGAGAAAGCCTAGTGTAACTACGTTTTTCTCACTATAAAAATAAACAAAGTTATGAATGTGGCAAGCTTAAAAACAAGAAAACACAGGACAAAGTTGCTAAAACATGTTTCTGAGAAAACCAATATACGTACATCTGGTCCCACCCTCCATAGAAGAGCACAGACATGCAAGATCAAGCACTTTTTTTTTTTTTTTAACCACAGAAGAAAAAAGCCCCAACCACATGATTATGAACTTGCTTAGGGATTACTCATGTCTCACAGCCTTGCCACTACGCACACTGCCACCAATGGAAAATGGTACCGGAGCTACTGGCCCAACACAAACAGCTATGGGAGTAAGCCTCTCCTAGGGAAGAGTCTGGAACCTAAGTACAGAAAACAGAAACTGCAATTAGAAGTTTTAAAAGGCTGCAAACATCACTTCAAATTGCTCTGTGTTTTCTGAAGCATGTCTCAGCAACAACTGTGGTAAAGGGCAATCAGGAAAAAAGGAAGAATTAAGAAACAAAACTAGTATTTTCATGGGCTTCTATCATGGACAGTCTGCTAAACAAAAAATGCCAACAAAATGAAAAGCAAACAACCCCAACAAATAACCTACCTACTCTACCAAACAGAAGATGCAAAATAGAGTAACATGGTAGGAGATCCGTAACAATGAGCAAAGGGCAGATCAGTTAAAGCCCTCTTGTGCAATCACATTGCCAGATGATGGACATACACAGAGTCAAGCAATGGGACAGCTTCTGCCCCACACATTTGTGGCCACATCTGTCCAAGTTTGCATTGTGCCAAGGCTGAGAAATCAGGCACCATTGGTGGTCAAGAGGTCCCTGCTGTTCCTCAGAAAGAATCGTGTTCACATTGTGCATCCTGTTTGTTTACTAACACCAACATTCCTGATCTTATTTGCCTCCAGGCAAGAACAAACAAATAGATTTGATTAAACAAAAGCCGTATCAATAAAAAAGATAAAGCACTGTAAAGAGGAAAATACAATAAAATACTGTATGCATTTAAAACAAGTTTTATTTTCAACAATATGTTCCACAAATTAGAAGGAAGATTACAGCCTCATTACTGAGATAAAATTCATGCTCTAAAAATAGTTTAAATACCTCCATTTCAGTAATATGCCACAGCATATAACTTTTAGGATGTAAGATGCAAGTAATCAGTCTTGTCATCCTGCTCCAGTTCATAGAGACTACGGGTGAAGTTCATCTCACCTAACTTCAGACAGCTGTGATACAGACAGTTGGACTTGAGCTAGGAACCGCAGGTTTCCTTCAGAACCAAAAGAGAGAGAGGGGTATTTCTAGGGCACAATTTCCCTGCCCAGTTTTAGGCTCCTGTGCTACGACAGGATGAATCATACCCTAAAAATGTCTATTCCTCTCTGTTGACTATAAATGGTGGAGGCATTGGAGTGTCTATTGCTGACGTAGGCATCCATCTCCTACATGCTCATCTGCAAATGGCCAGCTTACTCCCTGACATGTCTTCGAAGCGAGGTGCTCCTTCCTCCCTGCTTCTGCCATTGTACCAGCTTGATAGCTGCAGCATCTGCAGCAGTGTATCAAGTTGCCTGTGCTAAGGACAAGCCTCACCTTAGCTTCTTCTGAATAAAAAAAAAATCACTCTGGCTCAGCATCATCCTTCTCTAATGACTGACAATCACATAATTGACTTGGCCTCTGAGAGGCAAAAACACTGCTGTTACTTTTTAGTGGGGGCAAGTCATAAAAAACTGTTTCAGAATAATAAATGAAACACAGATAAACCCAACTGATTGTTACACGTTTTCAGCTCGGTTTCTCAAAGCCCTGTTTATATTACACCCTTCTTGTCACTCTGCTATGAAACTTAATTACAAAACAGGCTTCATCGCTGACTGAAATGCTTCCCGTGGTAATAAACAGTGCTGCTGTCATACATTTCAGCAGCACTTGGTTTGATCCATACGATCAGATACGATCTGCTCTACAAGGTTAAACTGTATTTTGACCATGTCTAGAAGCAACCATCCTATACACACATACTCTGGCACAGTAACCATGTCTGTCTACAGGCAGAGAAACTCCCATGGCATGGGAATACCTGGGCACTTGAACTCCGTGCCAGACTGTCCAAGGCGCTTGCTGACACACTGTGCTTCCGAAAGACAAGAGACAAACACAAAAGCATTCACTTGTGGTAAAACACTTTAAATGTGGTTTTCTTTAAATTAATAACAGTTTTGAACTGGAAGAGTCAGAGTATATTCACACTTATTGTAGCCTTTTATTTTAAAACCATTGTTACACCTGCTTCCAACTTACACTTTACGGAGATGTAAGATACGGATTTTCTTTCCTGTCACAGCTGTGAAAAGGAAAGGCTGGACCAAATAAATAATACACTGTCAGAGAGAAAAGCATTCACACTACTTCAAACAAATTTAATCTGAAATTATTCTTGTGGAAACAGTCATCACTTTTTTGTACAGTATTTGCAACTGGTTATGATTTCATTAACAAGCACTTAATTCAGTTTTAAAAGCTACTGTTAATATATGCTGATGTACATATGACTGTTTTGAGAGGTAAAATCTCACCTCAGTACTTCTACAATGTCCCTGATTCCATTGAAAGCACCTGAATCCCAGTGGAGAGCCAACATAAAGCTTCCTGTAGTTCTGCTGTTGTAAGACACAGGAATAACTTTGTATGCATTTAGAACTGCAGAAGAGCCCATGTTTACTATTGCTCCCTTTGATGCTAGTGTGTAATGAGAATTACACACAGGGAAAACATTAAATTAAAGACTAGAGAGTGGTGCTTCCATTAAGACAAATTAAATTGCCTCTCAAATAGCAAGATCACAAAATAATTTATTTCTAATACAAAGGTGGTTCTACATGCACTAACAAACAGGAAGTGTGTAAAGCATCCCAAAATTAAAAAAAAAACTCCCAAATTTAAGTGTCAGCGATAATTTTCAAGAAATCAATACAAAAATCCATAGAAGAACAATTTGTGTATTTTTTCCTTTTGCCTATTTCTGCTACTTCATCTTTCTCACGCAAAATATAGTTAAAATATGACACCCTAGCTCTGCCAAAGCTTTGGTTTGACTTCAACACATCTCCCACGTCTGCTGGACACATAAAGGAGTTGAGCTACTGCTGAAATCTTCCCAAGACTCAGACAACAAATTCCTCACTGTAGTTTACCTACAAACCAGTCCTGTAGGCCAACCTTTAATCATTCGGAGGAGTGCAAAGCTTCAGACAGATGCTGCTTTCCATGGAAGGTCCCATGAGCACGTCCCTGAAAGTATCGGTGATGCTCCATGACCCCCTGAAAACTGAACTCTGCCCTCCTCTGGGGGCCAAAGGCAGCAAACTTCCCTCCTGCTCTCAAATTCTTCTTGGGTGTTTCACATGCTGACAAGGTGCTTCTTTCTCTTCTCTGAGAATTTTCTTACCAGCTGTCACCAACTGACAGAAGATCAAAATACCATCCTGGTTGTTGAAATGGAAAATAAGGAAGGGGACTTCTGCTCTGGAAGTAGTGCCTTCTCATCCTATAAGTCCTCTAATGAAGAAAACTTGTCCCAGGAATATGGCAACTATGTTCTAACTGGTGTGGAATAAATTTTGTGAGAGTGATGGGTAGGAAGAAAGGCATGTAATAGGTAGGAGCAGGGAAAAGCTACAGGGGGGGCAGGGAGGGCACAGGGAAGAGAAAGAAACCTCAGTGAAAAAACCCTGTCTTTTTAACAGAGCAATAGAATTCAGACTTGCAAGTCCAATTCAGTTGGCCATTTATTTTTAAAACAAAACCTAAAAAAACCTAGGCAAAGTGAACTTAGTGACTAGAAAATGGAATTAATTTTTTTCTTGTTGAAGGTTCCTGCGCCAACAGCAGAGGCAGCCTCTTTCTTGACTTTAAAGGTGTTCCTGTGGCCAGCATCTGGGAAGTTACGAAGTTTCAGAGAGGGGTGCTGGAAGCAATTAAATACTGCTTGCTTTTCTGGGGAGACAATCTCATTATGGACCTTACAATGATTTCCTCAAAGTCTTCATAAAACTGCAAGTCGACAAGGGGAGCACTTCAGCAGGAGTTGGAAATAGCCAAAAAACATGGATCTTGGCCTTGGCTGAGTGACTTGACCTGTTGGCACAGAGCAGTCATGCCGGGGACCACGCCAGCAATGTAATGTTTGCAATGATTCTGCATGTGCCCGGCACCATTTAAAACTTCCTAGTACAGATCCAGCCTCTGTGGCTGCTTTTATTCAGCTTTTGAAATTAAGAATGTCCTGATCAAATACCACATTAACTGTAAGTTCACGAAGGACTAAATCAAAAGACATTGAGAGAAGAAGCTGCAGACTTGAAGAAAAGCAGTTTCAGGCAGCAGGACCGACTATGTGTGCAGTCTCTCTCACTCTCACTCTGACCTGGGTGGGGGAAGGGCAGAGATGGCAGAGAGGGAGAGAAAGCAAACCCTCATTTAACCAGGATCTCTGACATGTAGCAGCATGTAGCAGGTTACCAGCAGCATTAATGTAAGCCACTTATTCCTTTCTCAAAATTACAAGGATATTTTCACCCCATTTCTTCCTCACCATACATGCACAATGTGATAAATGAACCCTCCAAGAAAAATAAAAAAAAATAAAAAATGCCACCTTATTTTCTGACCTCAAAAGGATACGGCTGATAAAAGAGACACTTTCCCATTCACACAGAGCTACATGACAGAGTCCCTCCCATTAGCATCTGCCACTGGCTGAATGCTTACATTTGCAAATAGACTGTTCATAATTTACGGTTGTTTAACTAAGCCTTTAAAAAAAAAAAAAAGCCATGAATTATGACTTCCCTGAAATACTGAGTGTAGCTGCCATCTAGACCCTGAACCTCTCCTCCCTGCAGGTGTTCCATGTCCTGACAGCTCTTGGCACACCAGGGCTCCAGGCAAAGCTTTGACAAGAAGAAAAGTACCAAAGTTCTTGCAATGCCAGCTTTTGGGGGCATCATAAAATTATTTATCTAAAGATCAGTTGAATGACACCTGTGTATAAATGTCACCTTTTCTATACTGATAAAGCTCAAAATATACGTTTGAGCAACACAGAGCACTTCCAGAGCTAAAATTCTTGCAACGTACACAAATCATGTAATTCACCCCTAAACACAGCTCATCTATCCAGAATTTCAAAACTTCAGGAGTAGCAATAGATTTTATATTGTAACAAGCAGATCAACCAGGTATAAGCAATTAGCAATCTTTTTGGGTTAATGCTATACTGGAAATCCTTGTTCAACTAAATCTTGCTCTACCTTCCCACACCTTCCCCTACACAGGACTCCTTTTCTACAAGTGAGTATTTAAGATCTACCTTCATGCAGCCAGCCAGCTAGCTACCTGCACCTTTGGTATCTGAACTAAGTCAACTCAGCAATTTGAGAGAAGCTTGTATCCAACTGTTTGCAGTGATAGACCTTCTGCTATGCACCCTCTCTCTGGTCTTTCATATCTTTGATTTCCTGTATGCTACAGGACACCTTCTTTCCTTAGGCTTCACCTGGTGTAGGATTCATTGGAGTTATGAGATAAATGATAAGGCTGAGTTTGCTCTGGAGCTGCAGAAAGCTCTGTTTAGGGAGGGTTTACTGCCCTGTTCAGTGCCCTCTAGTATTTTTGAAGTTTTTCAGGTGAGCATCTGAAGAAATTTCAAGAAGCAGAACACATAGCTAAACTGAACAAAAGCACGTTTGCTTGCACTACCCCTTCCAGAAACCACACTGAAGTAGCCCTCCCATCTCAATTCTCCCCTCTCCCATAGGCTTGTAAAGTAAAGCCAGCGATGAAGAACAAACAGAGGTAATAAACAAGGCTCATTTTCAGCTATGTTTGTGCAATTCCCATATCTAAATCCCCAGGCTACCACAAGCTCTGGAAAAATACAGGGAAGGAAGTTACATTACTAGTTCCACCCAAAACTGAGTTAGCACTTTAGACAGACAACACTCAGTTCATTGAAATGATCACATGACTCTGACACCAGAAGCAGGCCACTAACCCAGCCAGATACCAGGCCACACAAACAAACAGACACAAGATTATAAAGCCAAAAGTATTTTTGAAAGAGGAGCACAAATGCTTTTCACATTCACAGAAAGAAGAACAGTTTGTCATGGTACTTCTCAGTCTTTTAAGAAGTGCCTCTCCACAGTACCCAGACACCTGATTTCTTGTTAAATTCAAAACCCTACTATTAACCGCCACCTATATAGGAGCTGCCTAATTTTTACAGCAGGAATCCTTTACTGAAGCCTCAGGACTCACAGGATGTGGTTTAGATAATCAACACCTAACTGAGAGCCTGCTCAGATAGAAACAGACGTATTTTCCCTGCAGTGTGAAAGAAACCAATTTAAATTACTTTGAAGCTTATTTCTGAATAGCCAGCATACAGTAATACAATTTAGAAACCAATCTGCAAAAAGCAGCCAGCGGGTACCTACTGCTCCCGCTAGTCATCTGTAGTATGACCGTTACTTTAATTCAGAATTTTATCCTAGCACTCAGGGAAGTTAAAACTACTGTCAAATACCAGAATGTGGGGAATTCTGCATCACAAATAGACGGATTCTACTGGTACAAATCAGCAACACAGGAAAAACATTTTCAGAGGAGGATGTCTCTGCAATACTGCAGAAGCTGTAACATTTCAACCAATTTCTGTTCTGCCCGTGCAAGTTACAGGAAGCAACAGGAAGCTTTTGAAACAGCACAAAGATGTGCTGCAACAATAATGACCTCAGTGTTTGCTGTTTTGTGTTTTACACCATATATTTTTCTTATGTTTTCATAATACTCCTAGCACCAACTTGTATGAATATGGTTTCTTACACTGTCCCATCATACCTGCTGCTCATCCTCCATGACGTTGCTGGCAAATTCAAACACAAGTTCATTCTGCTGTACAACTGCTGCCATAATAACGCATTCCCAGGTCTCAGCTCCACATATGAAGAAAAATGTTCTCAAATGTGAAAGAACGGAGAGAGTTACTGAAGACCAGCTGGGCAGAAAGGCAGGATCATAAAATGAATCAAGTAGCAGTGTTCGTAATTCTTAGAACATCGGTGTTCCCAGGTTCTTCTCTTCTCAAAGGGAAACAAACCAAGCGAAATCCTTTCCTGAGTTGTTCTTCCCACCTCGATAGCCTTTATGACTGTGGAGGGAAAAAATAGAAAAGTTCTAATTAAGAAATGATTGCTTTAGCTATATGAAATAGTAGCAGTCACAAAAAAGCTTGCTCCAAACTGTAACTCGGACTTCCAAGGAAGTTGAGACACCTTTGTATCTTCAGAGGTATTACTTTTGCTGATACACACATGCAAATTTTTCATTCCCTTAAACATAAAACTGTTTCAGAAAATAATACATCAGTTTCAAGGTGTTTCACATTAAAAACATGAAACTAAGCAAAAGTTACAAAAGTTAAAAAAAGAAAATCCATCTTTTCATTTGATTCTTTAAAGTATACTCAAAAGTAAAAATACAAAACCCAGACTGACCTAGCGAGCTGTAGAATATCTCAAGTATATCACCTTTCTTCTTTACACATCGTTCGAATTTACCAAAGTTGTTATTTTGCAAGTAAAATGCTCTAGATCTTGATTCCCACAGCATCAAACAGATGAATCCAGTAAATAAATTCTTTGTACAATGCAGAGAGTCCCCGAGGTTCTACATGAAGCGAACTTTCAGCTTCTTGTTAAAAATGCACTGTAAACGTATCCTTATCTCTATCACAGGCTCACAAGCAGCCGGAAGGAAACAGCACTGACCACATCATGGCAAATTAGAACAGGAAAAAAAACCTGCACAGTACAATAACAAAGAAAAAAATAATATCCCAAGCTATGGAATGTAGAGAGCTTCACTGGAGGGATGAGTGCCTACAGCTCCCACATTTTCATTTACTTATCAGCACAACAGGTAAAAGAGGTTAACATGAGTTTACAAAGAGGTATGCTGTATCACTTCTGAGGAAAAAGACAAGCATAAAATGTAATCTTTTTACATAACTAAAGTGACCAATATATTGATAAAAAAGTCTGCTGTTTCAAAAGAGTTAACAGAAACAGGTGTCTAAAATCAGAAACCTAAGGGGGTATGACGATGGCTAGGAATTTAAATCCATATGTTTTTAAGGAAGTGAAACGTGTGGTGCCTAGCATTTTGACAAAAAATTTTTAAACTGCCTTTGATTAAAGGGCTGCTGTGACAGAAGAGTAAGGGGCAGAGGTCTAACACATACTTATCTGGACCGAGACCTCCAGGAAAGCCTCTGGGCAACTTCAGTGCCATTGGTGAGGATTAACATCTGCCTTTGTACAGGAAGTTTAACTTTGCCTTGTTTTTGCAGTAGGCTGAAACTCAAAAACATGAAGGGCATCTTCCTCTCCCTGATGTCAAGCAATTTAATTAGGGAGAATCACGTCACAGCCTCATACTCCCTCACTCTAAGAAATTTAACAGCTGTTTTTCCCATATAGATTGTGGTATTCCCAAATTCCTAAGTAGTGATTGCAGAGCATTCAAGCATTTAAGTCACTAGATCCTTCCCTTCTAAGAAATCAGGAAACCCAAGATTATGCAAACACAAGAACCTCCCCAACTTCCAAAGTGTACTTTAATTAGCTGTTAAAGGGTTCCTAAGAGTAGCCACAACCCTAACTAGAGAATATTTGCATTAATGAGAGCTACATGCATGAACAGAGGAGGTGGTGCTTTGGGAACCGTGACTGTTCAACCTCAGCCCTCGCCATTTTGCAGGATGACTTGAATAGTTACCACGGCTTTCTCCATACTTCAGCAGGACTATGGCACCAAAAGTGTTACATGCAATCATACAATCCTGGCTAACTTCCCTAAATGTCGTTATTTGGCCTCGCCTTTTAGAAGATAAGAATGCCATTAAGAAATTACACACAAGTGCCAGCACAGTGGAACTAAGACCAGCTTGTCCCATCCCAGACTCCTACCATCCTGTATGCCAATCTGAAAATAAAGTACATAATCAAATAATATATAGTTTAGTATTTCCTACAGACAGTGATTGAAGTGGGTCAATCTATGCCAACAGGGACATACCAGCTCTTTCAGAAGAGAGGACAGGTATGGAAATTTATTTAAGTACAACTTCCATTTTGGATACTGTCTAGAAATAAATTGTAACTCTTCAATAAGATGAAATAATATATTGTCACTCTTTCTAATCAGTGAAGAGTAACTTCACTCCAAAGGATCACTGGGAAAATACAAGAACCTCCTCAGCTTCCAAATGGAGATTTATTTTAAAATTTAAAATAGTGGGTTAAGCTATCATCCAGGGAGAACCAGAGTCAGAATACAGCAAGAGCTTATAATCATCTCCATTGCACTAATTAAAGCCACATATATGAACAAAGTCTACAAGTTCTTAAGGTCCAGTAACTTTCAAAGGTCTGTAAGAATTAGCAGCATCAATGTAAAATCAGGATAAATGAAGTGCTGGAAACACAGGCTACCTAGTAAGCTCATGAGGTATATGGAAAACTGGAGGTACCACCACCGTAAAACCGATTTTATAAGTTCCCTGCATGCATTGGGAACAGGCTAATTCTTCCACTAGTGTCAGGTCATTCATTATTCTGTAAAAAATATTTGACAGTAGATACAATACCAAGATGCACACTAAATACATCATATCAAAAAACTGTGGCCACAAACTTACTAAAAGCCATAAAGAAATCTTTTTCTTTTATTTAAAAAAAACCCACCAACAAAACCCACAATAAGAAACAAATCATCATGATTTAATACTATTTTAAGGACTGCTGCAGAATAACGTATTTGATCACAAATGGACCCACACAAACACAACTTGAAACAATTACACTTCATGGTAACATGAAGTTCCTAATCATCTGATACTGTTGCAGGACAGACATTTAAAAGCTGTTTTACTAATTTTGCACCACAGTGATGTAAGACTACAGAGCAGACTACCCTACTCCCCCCCTACAACCTCTCCCCAAAACCACCAACGTTTCTATAAATTAAGTCAAATGATACCCTCTTCTTACAAGAAAAGAAATATCTAACCACATTATGGCCAAAGCCAAGTGAGTGAACATGAACAGGCTTTAGTGAGCTTTTATATCTAACCTTATAAAGGTTAGGCACTCAAACTACTATTATCTACAGGAAATTTTTCATTACTTTAGTGATACACAGTAATAGCAAATGATCTATTGGGCAATAACAGCATGACAAAATAATGCAAAAGTACTTTCCTTTAACCCATATCACTTTCTCTGGCATACAGAAAACAAGAGGAGCTTTTCACAGAAGCAAACACAATTCTAAACCAGCTATATTTTCCTCCACATCTATTTTTATAAACTGTGCTTTCATTATTCCAAGTATCACAGGATCCTGTGGTCTATAGACTAACACAAACATGACTATTGTTTTTGCTATATAATGCCACTTATCTCCCTGCCTGATTTTACATACATCTGTGAGTAGAAAGTAAGTTATTTGCAAAGAGCATAAAATGTGTAAATTGTATTCACATGCACAATAAGCTTGACTACATACAAATAATCCTAGGAGAAAGGGAACCCAGCATATATTACCATAAAATTTACATCAGATTTTCAGAATAACAGAATAAGTAAGGGTTTGCTTTAATTTTTTACTAATTGTTGTAGAAACATATTATAAAAAGCAATATTAAGACACAGCAATATGAATAGAGGTCTTAATTTTGCTTAATCCTTGAAACTGAACATAAAAATACATGATTTCAATTCCTCAGGAAATTCCCCTCCTCTACCGATTTCAGCATTTAGAAACAACCTCCTACATCAGTCTGTCAAAAAGCACATTCAGCCAATGTAACCCTTAGCACACTGCTACTCTGATATCTCAGAAGATATTGTAGGACTCCTTCCAGGTGGACATCACAACTTTTACCCCCACCATTCTTCATCACATATACCCTGCACCTACCTAATCCTAGCCTTATTTAGCCCATTCAACAAAGCTCGTAAGAAATACCTCCAGAACGAACATTTTTGGTCCCAACAGTGAAGTTGCAATGCTGCAACTAGGCTCCAACCTAGAAGTAACAAATCCACAATGTCTCCCTCTGCTCCTGACACTATGAGCCATTATATCCCATACCGCCTAAGCATTCAGGTGCTGTAACACAGAAAACCGAAAGAACATAGCAGCACCACACTGGAACAGGTGTAGAAGGCATCAAAGTGCCAGGTACAAACCCAAAAATTGGTGCAAGAAGCTCAGCTATAAACTTGGAAAGCTTAAGTCTTGAGACTGAGAGCACCCTAGCTGAGCTGAATGATGCCTCCAGCAAGCCACTGGATCCAGTCCCATTTAGGGTTACTAAAGATGACTGTAACCATCTTGCATTGCCTTTTCTGTGAAATTAGTAAGATCATTTGTACATTTAAAATCAAGAACCAGCTTAGCTGCTTTAAGATTCAAATGCAGATCTGAGTCCCGAGTTACTGCTGAAACAGCTCGGCTCAATAAGCACAGGGACAAGTGACTTCTGATTGAAATCTCCCAGTGATTTTCCAAGACAGTCTGCAGAATTAACTCTAGCCTAGAAGTGTTTAAGTTGTGACTTAACAGAAATGGAAAGCTGAACACCCTTCTCAACACCATCTTCGATGTGGGAGGAAGAGGGGAGTGAATGAGAGGAAAGGGAAGAATAAAGACATCAGCTGGAAGTTTCAGACTGAAGGACTGAAAATGATCCTGGGTGAGGTCAGACAAGCACATGGATGGTAACCGCACCATTTCACTCAAGGTTCTAACTCCTTTCTACCAGTGGAGGTTAAGGATGGATCAAGCCAGAGCCATTCCACCCTCTGCAGAATCACACCTTTTTAAGATACTGTACAAGTAATATATCATAGAGTCTGGTTTGCTTAAAAAGGGGGAAAAGCTGAATGATAACACAGTTCTTGTAATGCAGAAATCCCAAACCCATGATGATCTTCGTGTATGGTCCACACTAAGCATAAATGCTAACAATATAGTCTACTGCATTCCTCACTGACAGATTATTCCTATTCAGCAATATTATGAAACTGCACAGAACAGGGGCTTTCAACCATGTCCTTAGACCCAAGACATCTGCAGTCACCAAAATGACAAGCACGAATAAGTTAATATATATTACTTGGCACAAGAATTTTCTGAAGGTTCAGTATTTCAACTGCTCACACAAAATTAAAGGAGATAGGAAAACAACATGGTAAGGGGGCATCACCGAGGAAGGAAAGAAACAACTTAAGGAACAGCCTGAAATCTGAAAGCATCCACACTGCCTAAGGGAAACTCTAGAAAAAGTAGCTGACATAATGAAAGTCAACTGAGTGACCTTTGCTGAGCTTTCATTAAGGACAAAGAAATCTTCGGTATCAATAAAACCCTGTTTTGCAGCGAGGCTGGAAACCAGCCTATGTCACCATGGGCTCTCAGTACATATGCAGCAAGGAGGACAGAGAGCAAGAAGGTTCATCTGTTAAATATAAATAAGCATTGGTTTTTTTTTAAAAAAAAATGAATTGGCACATAATTCAGTCAATACAAAATATGTTAAATGAAACCCCTCTCTTCCCTAAACCTCATGTAAAAGCACATGCTTACTCCAAAGACAGAAGAAATCACAAATGCAAGCAACAAGGTCTTCTTTGCCATCACCAGAAGAAAATCCCCAACATATTTTCATCTTTTCTTTTTTTTTTTTTGGCAACTACCTCTTTTAGCCTGAATATTTAATACGAGGCAAAATTCATTTCCAGACCATTAACAGTAATGGCTCCAGCTCTGTTTACAGACTCCCCGACCCTTGAAAACGTTCCTCTTTTTAAGTCCCTTTTATTTAGCACGTTCATATAACATAGCTGCTGTACACAAATCCAGCAGAGCGCTGCTGGGAAATCTGAAGAAAATTACGGTGTAGTTGAGGCATTTTTTCCTCTGTACCCTCTCCTGTCAACATGTTCAATGCATAAAAGGTAGCCCCAAATCAATGTAAGTGTGTGTAGACATAGAGCAATGTAAATAATTGATAGATGGTGCAGCAACAAAAGATCAGGCTACCACCGAAAGGCCAGTCCTAAACGGCGAGCTAAAAGAGCTCAATAAAGTAGCAAGCTAAAAGCTAATATTGCAGTGAGGAAGGCTCTCCCCAACTTTACTACTGAGGCTCTTGAGCTCTGAATAAAGTATCTGAATATCTGCTAAGATAAAGAGCAAGCCTCTCTAATCTGATCATGCAAGAGAAAGGCCATGCTGGGTTTTAGTCACTCCTCCAAGCAGTGTTTGCTCTTGCAAAGTAGAGACAACACAAAAGGAAAAGTTAGCTATAACTTGCCCTAAAGCAGGGGCGCAAGGGCACTCCAGGGGGAAGGATCCACCAAATCCTCTCCCCTACTTCCTCATTCTCCCGAGAAGAAAATAACTGAATCTTGCATTTCCATAGGCTCGGTGCATGGTATAAGAAGAGGTTACAGAGATGGGACATCACAACACCATCCCACCCTCCCTCCCCAAATCATGTCAGATGTTCCCTCCCTGCCTGCCCACCCCCACCCCCCACCTGATGAAAACTGCTTACCGGATTCAAACACCATTTTGCAGCTGCCAAAATCACACTTTTTGGCATACAGACGCATAAAAGAGAAGATAAGGGTAAATTTTCAGACATGGTTATGTGACCTAGCAGCCTTGGCTATCTGTAGGGCTTTGAAACTTTTCAGATCGTATTTGGGTTACTAAAGACTCAGCTCACAGACAAACTACATTACTTGAACTACAGTTAGATAAAAGCCATGTAATGTTACATAGCACCTACTCTACATGCCTGCACAGATATATGCATACACGTATCAGTTGCAGTTACATAAACATACTTTATCCCCATTTTTGTGTATGTGCACATACACACACATATGTATACACCAAAATAAATACACAAAATGTGTGCTGTTCTACTGACTTGACTTTTTACTTTTGGTGTAGCTGTTTTGGCTACCAAAGAAGCAAAAACCCATAACCTCCCACATCCCTATACAACAAGGGGATATGCAGAAGCGCTCCTCTTTTGGTTCCAGTTCAGTCACCGTCACCCACTTGCTGCTCATCACCACCTCTCTACTGCTGGGAGAATATTTAGCTTGATCTTCTCCTCATCCACTGAAGGCAAACAAGATTAACTGGACCACCCCTAAAAAGGACAGTGTCCCCCAGGTACTGCAGAGCGAGCCTGCACAGTCTGCCAAGTCTGCAAGAATTTACCAGTCCGTCTACCAGCCTGGGGAACAGAGCAGCACTAAAGTCTCTGTCTTGTAAAGATAACATCTGTGCATAGTTACTGTCAAAAAGGGGAGAAGTTCACGTGCAGGTCAGGCCTTCACCACCTGAAAAACACTGTCCACAAGCACACGGTCACACTCAGCTTCCTGGTGACCAACAGCGTGACTGCCAGTCTTTCTAAGAACTTTGTGATGGGTTGTCTAAAGGTCTCTTATCCTAACAACCATCAGGTTTTGTTATGAAGAACATTTCCAAAAGCATGGCCTTGTTTAGCAATCTAATATGGATCCAAGGGCCAGCTTTGAACAGTAACATTCATAGCAAAGACCTGCTTCTCTCCTTGCTACTACATAACGGTACAAGATGCATGCTAACCTCCAGTAAATGCAGAGGCTGGGGAGTCAGGTTTGCTGGTCTAAAACTCTTGGAAATCACTAAAGTCCGTTCTTTGATTCTGCCTTTGTAGTTAATTCATCACTATTGGTAAATACAAGGAAAAAATCAGGTGGTCTTATTTCCCAGTTGATAAAATGGGAACAAGGAGACATTCAATTAAGTTGAGAAGCAACCAGTTTTGAAAAGATAAAAGGAAAGCAATTAAAAGCACATCAGCCTAGCTGTACTTGCTCAAACCCCTTGCTACAGACATGACAGAAGCCAAAAGCTTAGGAAAATTATTAAATGCTTTTGTAATTAGACCAAATCAGCCTCGTTACATAAGGATTTCTTTTTAAACAGAATTGAAAAGACCGGTCGTAACACAAGACAAACCTCCAGTAATGCAGACTACAACCACACGTCTCTACAGGCAGGATTTTGCTGTAATTTTTTTCTTTGCAACTGCTCGCTTCTGGATTCATATTCTCCATCAGAAAAAGAACAATATATTAAACACTCCAAAATCAGAATAGAAGGACTACAGGTTTGATATTACACTGCAAATGTCTGCATAGTCTAGCTCATCAAGAGGTAAGTAGTACTAATTATGGAGAGAAAGGAAAACAAAAGATCTCTCATTGCTTCCTCTCCTACAACACTCAGTACAAGCTATTTTATCCAACAGTAAATTTGCAGAGACAGGATTAGTTTCACATGTTGTCATAAGATAACCAAATTACCAGCATTAATAACTAACATTAGTATCAAAGATACCATACAATTTTTTATATTGCACAAAAATCTCAAAAAGCTGGTTAAAAAACACACCAAGAAAACTGTAAATTGATAAAATTCCAAATCCAGTTCAGAGATTTCTGTAAACCAAATGGATTATTCTTGTGACACAGAACAAGTGTTTCAAAAGCCCCCCTCAAGTGGCTTCTGGCATTTAATAGCACCTTTTAAAGAGTGTTAAAGATCAGAATCCTATAAGCAACTATAACAAGAGAGCAGCAGATAAGTCAAATCTCACTGATTTCAAAGGGAAAGGGTCTCAGTACAGAGACAGCTGAAGGGCTGAGCTCCAAGACAGCTAAAACAGGATATGAGGAACCTTGTGAAAGACGGTGGAGAGGGGAAGAACTGCCTGATGCTGGGAGGTTTTGCTTTTTTGATTAACGAGTACACACCAGAGAACTAAGTGGTGGCAGTGGGAGAAAGAAACATTAGGGGAAACCAAGTATAATTGCTTTGGCTAGGTGCCAAACTTCACAAATTACCAGTTGCCAGCTTGTACCCAATACTGATTTAAAACTGTCAACTCTTCTCTAAAAAAAACACTTCGCCCACAAATTAGTAACACAGTCATTATTTTTAAATCACCTGCAGGCAAAAGTTAAGTTTACCAAAGAAAAATCTGCTGGCCAAAGACAGACCTCGTCTTTTTTTTTTTTTTTCTTCCCCTCTCCCAGCTGGACTATAAATGCACACAAAATAATATATATTAAAGGGGGAAACTGAAAAAAAAAAAAAAAAAAGGCCAGCAGAGATCAGGTTCAAGTCAAAAGTTTCTTATTCCAGGCAACCTTTTCCAGCCAAGCGTCGGTAATTCTAGACCAGGGAGTTAAAACTCCCACAGGACTTTTTCAGCATTCTGCAGAAGATGCTACAGGATCAAGCTCAGTAAAAATCCCTGTTACAACTTCTGCAACACAGATTTTTAGCATTCTGTGGACTTCCTTTTGCAATTAATTTATTTTTAAACTTTTCCAACTGGACTGTCAAGCACAACAAACAAAACATTACTGTGTATTGTAGCCATATAAATACTGTGTGATTTGCATTTCTATGTTTGAGCATTTGAGCACTTTCAGAAACCTGAATTTAACTGATGTGCACCAAATATAAAGGGGCACAAACCAATCCACACGGAACTCGCTGAAGCCTCCCCTTTCCCAAACACACAGACTTCCAAGCCTTTACTCCTGTCAACAATGTGTATGTTGAAGGCTGCATTCAGCAACTCTCCCAGGTTGAGAAACATAAAGGGTCTTACCTTTGCAGTACCTTTAAAGAATCTGTATTAATATAGAGTAGATTAGGCAATGTTTCTGTTGTTTGCCTCTCATTTGCTGTCAGCTGTCAGCAATACGAGCAGTCAAGAGCCTCTGGAGCAGGCTGGTATTAGTCAGCTAGACTTGAATTTCCAGTTCTTTTACATTGCTGTCTATTTTCCTTCATTAAGTTAGCCTGTCCTACCCTGGTATCAGATTACACGGAGCCAACATTTATAGCACCTTGCAAAACAGTCGAACATATCACATACCTAGGTCTGCCTATACCTGTTGCCCTCAATGTTTAACCCTTGCTATCAAAAGGGAAAACGTCTATTCTAGAATATATCACCTCAAAAACGTTTCCAGCAGTCAGTTTTCCTTCTTACCTGACAGCTATGGGACAGCGCGAGATTTCATTTTACAAACTGGAGGAGACAGACAGGCTATGCCAAGGGCAGCGGCTCTGCAATGCCCGCAGGAACAAACCTGGACCCAGCAGCAGAGAAACTTGTACGTCCAACGAGAACCATGGCCTGCAAACACTTGCTTCAGCAGGTCTCCGAAACCCCAAACGGTTCGTTCTGGGTTCAAGACTACATAACTACACTACTTACCTCCTCACCACCCTCCAGACCCAGCTGCTGGAGCGGGAGGCAGGCAAGCGCGCTTTCAGCACGTGACTAGTGCAGCACCAGTGGATGGCCTTTCCAGCCCACAGCTCTCCCACGCCACCAGCTTCCCTCTGCCTGGCCAGGACGCAGTGCTGCCCTGGGCTTGCCTCTTCCACCTTCTCCCTGATAGCTTTTAGCCCACATTCCCTTTCTGGAGGGTATGCTGCTAATCCTATTTCCACAGTCTAAGGTGCACAGTCTAAACAGTGGCAAGATAAACTGCACAATGCTGAAAAAAAAGTAGCTACGATTTCTCTTTTTATGCAAGATGCATGGCCATTCCTGTGAACATCAGCTGTGATGGTGACACTTCAGAGGACTACACAAGGTATGATGGGTACCTTAGCTTTCCTACATGCACATCATACACCTTGAAATTAAACAGTTTTAACAAATAAATATGTATGTTCTAACAACTCATGCTGGGTTGTTCTGGCAGGTTCCTTCTGGGGACAAGTGGTCCATCTTGCTAAAGCTGAGAATACAAGGTAATACACCATTACACTCATACAAGCGAGCGAACTCAAGAGAGCACGGATGAAACACACAAGAAGAATTTTATTTGCTGCTGCTTCAACCTAAATCTTCTCTTAAGTAACATTTTAATCCTTCAGATAAGAATCACAGACCCAGTCAAAGCAAAGCAAAGAATAAATGGCTAAGAGGCCTTGTGTGGAGAAACAGTACAGCCCGTATCACAAAGCACTGCAACTAACACTTATCTATAAGCTGCTTTCTTAACATGGCATTAAGCAAGCATTTTGGTCTTTGAGAAATTCTAGCTCTGGATTTAGAAGAGCACTTACATTTATATTTAAGTTAGCGTTGTGGTTAACAATGACATGTGGGTAAAATATAGATAGAAACATCTGATTTTCAGTCCTACTTATTTATAAAGCTTATCAGTTAAAATACAGTTTTGCAAACTGTGCCTGAAGCTTTTTAATCTATTTGTTGCAAAGATCCTCACTTAATTTCTTGTATTTGTGGGTAAAGTTAAGTACTCAGTCACACATTTCCAATGGTTATACCACAGGAATTAATCAGTGAGGTTTTTCACGCCAGGCAAGAGGTGACCTGTTTTCTCCAGTCTGTAATCAGACACAGTACAATGCCCCAACACACACCTTCCTTACACATCCCCAGGGGTCCATTTTGTCACCGGTTCAGCCACGACCATCGAGATTACCTCTTTTATGTGTTCTTTCTGAAATAGTTTGATGAGTGAACTAAGAAAAGTAGTACTGTGATTTTTTGTTGTTTTTCAAGGCTTAGATAGTCCAATACTATTACTAACATAGCCAAGGAACTATTTTTGAGGTTGGGACAGGAGGGACACATCTGTTAGCAAACCTCTCAGAAAAATTAAGAGAAATTTCTTACTTTATCACAATCACAATGCTAATGTTTGTGCTAAGCTTTCATACATATTAAAAAAAAAAAAGAACACAAAAAGCAACAAAAAAGCCCAACCCAAGAATGAACGACAACACCTTTTAACATTTCACAGGCAGAAATACTTGATTCAAAAAAGCCTGTAGAAACAGGAATGAAAGGTAATATAAGGAGAGCTGCAAAGTACCAAACCATACCTACAGTCAGGCAGATTGGTAAGGAACAGCTGCAGACAGGGAAGTCAGAGATGTCAGTCAGACTTCATGAACACCCTCCCACTAACCGACCAGTCTGTTGGTTTTTTTTTCTTCACTGTTTGTCTTTTCTAATGTAATTGTCTGGGTTTTTTTAGCATGAGTGCATTCAATTTTATTTTTGCCTTAATCAGGTTTTTTACTGTAGCTCAGACAGCATTCATGTAAGAAGAATTAATGTAGGCCACAACAGACTCATTCTCTTAAATGGGGTATCAAAACGAATTCCATGCCTTCAAGAGAGTCCCCTCTATCAAGGCATGGGGTTTGTTACTCCTGTTCAAGGTGAACTCTTCTGCCTGACTTCCAGTGTATCATATTTTACAGTTCACTGTAGCTGCAACTCATTTCTCATCTACAGGCCTAACAAAAAAAAACCCACTTAAATTTATTTAAAACCATAAAACGAGGGATCTAAGCTCACAGGCAGAAGGGCTAAGGCTCATTTGGGCCTGTATGTTTCCCTTCAGCACAACAAGTCACAGCTCTGATCTGGTACGTACTTTCTACAAGGGTAATTCATACTAGCGTTCTGGTCACAGCTTACCACAGAGAAAGGCAAGAATCAACAAAATACTCCAGATATGCTCAAGTAAACATGACTAGTAAGCTATCCTGCAGCATGCCGGAAAGGGAGCAAAGTCACCCACCAACCAGTTTGCTCTGAACTCAAGGAATACTCTCAAAACATTAGTTTAAAATTGAACTTGAGATTGGAAACAACTTTAATGAAGCACCAACACACACACGCAGAGACAAGGAAGAAGCAACATGGCCTTGGTTGCAAAAGGTGAGTATTACATACTCTGGAAAACAAAACAAAGCAAAAAAAAAACCCCAACCCACTGAACCTTAGGCTCTAGCTGTAACTTGTTTGGTACACAAACCACCTTGTTACTAGACAGCCAGCTACTTATGGGCGTGGAATGCACAGCACAAAGAGCTCTATGTGCAGGTTATCCCAATAAACTCACCTAATGTGGACGCACTGAATATACCTCCATCGTACGCAGAAAAAGGAACAGAATTTTCTTGACTCTAAACCTTCCTGAGACAACTTTTTCATACCTGCCTAGAGACCATAGGTTTGGGTTTTTTTCATTCTCAATCTTTGGCATCATCTTTCTTTCCCCGTTAGCATCTTCAGCATTAACTCACTTGACAAACATTAGGGCTATTGTTTGAGGTGCAAAGGCTTCTGCATTTCTCTTATTTCCCTACTGGACATGTTCTTCTCATTTCAGCCAGCTTTTCAAAAGGTAACACCCTATGTCCAGATTCCAGGTGTTTGCCAAGTCAGACATTCACTGAACAGTTGTGCTGTTTTCACAGCATCACAGAATGGTTGGGGTCAGAAGGGAACTTTAAAGATCATGTAGTTCCAACCACCCTGCCACAGGCAGGGGCATCTTTCACTAGATCAGGTTGTTCACAGTCCCACCACAACCTGACCTTGACCACTTCCAGGGATAAAGCACCCACAACTTCTCTGGGCAACCTGTGCCAATATCTTACCACCTTCAACATAAAAAACTTCTTCCCTATGCCCAATCTAACCCTACCTTCTTTCAGGCTAAAACCAATGCCCCTTGTCCTGTCACTACGGGCCCTGGGAAAAGGTCTTTGTGAGTTTTCTAAGACAACTATAGAATCACAGTATAGGTTGGGTTGGAAAGAAACTTTAAAGGTCAACCAGTCCAACCCTCTGCAATGAGCAGGGACATCTTCAACTAGATCAGGGTGCTCAGAGCCCCATCCAGACTGACCTTGAATGTTTCCAGGGATGGGGCATCTACCACCTCTCCGGGCAACCTGTGCCAGTTTCACCACCTTCGCTGTAAAAAATTTCTTCCTTATACCTAGTGTAAATCTACCCTCTTTTAGTTTAAAACCATTATCCCTCATCCTATTGCAACAGACCCTGCTAAAAAGTTTGCCCCCATCTTTCTCATAAGCCTCCTTTAAGATCCAGAAAGCTGTGATAAGGTCTCCCTGGAGCCTTCCCTTCTCCAGGCTGAACAACTCCAACTCTCTCAGCCTTTCTTCATAGGAGATGCTCCAGCCCTCTAATCATCTTCAAGGCCCTCCTCTGGACTTACTCCAACAGGCCCATGTCCTTCTTATGTTGGGGTCCCCAGAGCTGAACAAAGTACTCCAGGTGGGGTCTCATGAGAGTAGAGCAGAAGGGGAGAATCAACTCCCTCATCCTGCTGGCCACGCTTCTTTTGATGCAGTCCAGGATATGGTTGGCCTTCTGGGCTGCAAGCACACATTGCCGGCTCATGTCCAGCTTTCCATCCACCAGCACATCCAAGTCCACAGATATGGAATATGGTGGTGCCTTTGCCTTTTAAGCCTGCATAGCAAGGGTGGTCATCTCCTGAGCCAACACGGTGCCTTTTTTTAAAGGCAGCCCTTCACCTACTTGTTCAGCATTACCCCTCCCCAAAAGCTGCTGCTGGTTTAAATCAATGACATGCTGAAGGCTGCCGAAATTGGAGGAGCATTAACAGTATGAAGAGTACAGGCGTTTCTGCTGTACTGAACATCTATCCAGAACATAACATGTGACATATCTGATTCACTTAAATGTCTGCAGAAAAGAAAATCTTAGGTAAAGAACCAAACAGAGAATACTGCATCTAAAATCATGCCTTTAAAACTTCAGCAAGGCAAGAGACCATTTACACAGTTATAGTGGAGAATAACATTCACTCAAGCCATAATGAAAATTTAGGTAATACTTTTTAAGCTGCCAATTTTAATGCACTCGAAAATGCAATGTATTCACTCAGCTTATTCTGGAAATGTGTGTGCTTCATGACGCTTAGCGTAATTACAATAACAAATACACTAACTTGCAGCTATGTAGGATAAAACAAACTAATATTCCCATGCCATTTGTACATTTTTCTTCTTACAGATCAACGTAGCTTAAATTTTATGTTATAAATTATTTGCATGGAGTGGGATTAAGAAGGGAGACTACTTGTCTGGGGAATTTCAAACTAGCAAACTCTGCTATTAAGAGAATATAAATTATCTCCTGACTTGCTGCTAGACTAACAATTCCCACCGAGGGGTTTCAAACAGTGATGAAACACAAGTTAAAGACCAACAAGATTAATATAAAAAAGCAAAAAGATTTCTCTTAAGAGTGATGTGGAAAAGGAATGGGGTCTGCAAAGGTCCCTCCAGGGAAAGCAGTGTCTGGACAGGCCAGTCTTTCTCATTTCGTAATGTCTGGGGAAACGTTCACACTGAAGCCTAAGTCACTCTCACATGAGCACACACCTGCTCCTGGGAGACATGGGAATTCACTGCTAATGAACTAGACACAGAATTTACAAGTGTTACATGAGAAGACCTACAGAATCAGGGTATTCTGGAAAGTTTCAGAGCCTCCACAAAGCAGGTGTAGAGATATTAAAGCCTCACCTCTTCCTCATTTCATCATTCAAGTTCCTGTGTCTTTTGCAGAACTAAATCAGGCACCAGAGCTGCCTGCTGCACACGTCACGCTGTCATCCAGCCATAGCCCCTATTGCAGGGGTCCACGAGCCAGCCTGGCTCCCCAGGTGCAGGGGGGGAAGCAAGGCAGCAAGGCTGGGGGGAACCAAATTGCATGGGGAAAACACAAAATTGCCCAGTCACCTTGGGCTGAGTTGTGTGCCCAAATTGGTCTCATCCTGCAACAGAAAGCAGCACAACCTCGCCACAGCCACTGGCTCACAAACCTGGAGACCTCTTTCTACCTCCTCTCAGCCCTGCAGAATGAATCATACAGATATTACTGCACCTAGGCTCATAAAGATTTTGATATGCAGCTTGTCAGATCAGGAGATGACCACTCTTGCTACACAGGCTTCAGAGGAAAAGGCAACACCATATCGCACATTCTTATTCACACAGGCAAACATGCACATGCAAACATGCGCCCACACACACATGCACTTGCCCTGCCTCTCAGGTACTGTCTGAACAGGGCCATTGCACAAGCCCACCCATCCCTCCCAAAATAGAAACCCTGATTAGTGTCATACCCAGGAGAAGGGTCAAGCAGATATGCACCGACACAGCTTCTACTGTCAGGAAACAACTTTATCCTATGAAAACTTTTCCCCTCTGACCCACAAAAAGTAGGATTTTTCCTGACGATCAAGTCCTCTAAATTCAGATTGATTCTAAGAACCTCAAACACCTCCATAAAAAAGGACTTTGGTTGCTCAAAGTTCTCCCTGTAATCAATAGGAGGAAAAGTGTGCTCCATCTCCTGGAGATGAAAGGCCTTTCTTTGAGTCACTTGACTTGCCTAAATCATGAGGAGCTGATCCAGGCCTCAACTCATAGAATCTCAGGAAGGTGTGGACTGAAAGGGACCTTTACAGATCATCCAGTCCAACCCCCTGCCATGGGCAGGGACACCTTCCACTACACCAGGTTGCTGAAAGCCCCGTCCAGCCTGGCCTTGAACGCTGCCAGGGATGGGGCATCCACAGCTTCTCTGGGCAACCTGTGCCAGGGTCTCACCACTCTCATGGTAAAAAAGGTCTACGTTGTATCCAAACACACCCTCTTTCATTTTAAAACTGTTATGCCTTGTCCTGTCACTACATGCCCTGGTGAACTGCCTCTCTCCATCATTCTTATAAGCCCCCTTCAAACATTGAAAGGTCGCAATAAGGTCTCCCTGGAGCCTCCTCTTATCCAGGCTGAACAATCCAAACTCTCTGAAGCCTTTACTCACAGGACAGGTATTACACCCCTCTGACCATTTTTATTTAGGCCTCTGGGAAAACAAGTGTACAGTGTGGATGAAGCAAGCCCTCAGCCCTCAGCACAACAGCTTCATCACGCAAGAAGCTCCTCAGCAGGTATCAGCTCTGTTATGAAAACTTGCAAATTATCATAGAAACCAGAGACAGAAAACATTCTATCACTTCTACCCTACCCTTTTCTCTCCCATCATGACATTCAACCTGTCACAGGGAAAAAAAGAAAAAAATCCTAAAACCCAAAAACCGAGGGAAATCTGAGTTTAAAGTAGAAGACTAACTAGTTAAACACAAAGTAATGCAGGGATAGGTTGTTTTACATAGCTTCTAATCAATCCCTTTATTATTCCTCTGTCTCCTTTTTCTTTTTTTCTGCTGCCTAACATTTCATCTACTTTTGTGCAGTCTCAGTGGCTTGCTGTGATCACAGATACAACACTTTAATATTAGTATTATGAGTAGGTGAGGAAAAAACCCCAACACTATGTCTTTTTCAAGGTGCCATGGGCTTCAATCAGTTTCATGGAAATTTTACTATGTGTTCCCCCCAGAGGGTTGTGCCCCATTTGTACCTTTCCTCTCTCAAACAAGACAGTACTGAGAAAAATGGTGCTCAAAACTGAAAGGAAACACATCAGCAGAAACATGCTGTCGCTGTGAAAAGCTTCTAGTGCAGCTATGTTAAAAATGCGAGAGCTGGTGCCTTTCGCAGAGGCAAAATGCAGTTTTGCCCTTGTGGCGCTGGCTCATGGCCCTGCAGACACCTGGTGGAACCAGGAGCTGCTCCTTCAGGGTCAAGGCACTGCTGAGAGCTACGAGTGGTGCCTGCTTCTATGAAAGCAGCTTTTCTGCCAAGCACAGAACTATCTCCCCACCTCTCACACAAGGTGCTTCATCACCTGAGAAAAGTCAGGAGAAAAAAACCCAACACACACACCCCCCAAAACCCCTTACCCATCTAATCTTACTGCCCCTACAACCCTTCCACTCTTCCTCACCCTGAGAATGTGCCCCTCAGGCTGAGCGCCTCTGTTTTAAACAGCACGTAGACAGAAATATTTCATCACACAGCAAAGACATCTCTACTCCATGCTGGCTAGTTAACAAATACACAGTTTAAGGAAAAAAAACCAATACTGTGGGAGTTATGCTGTCACATGAGGAAGAAAGCATCAAGTCAAGCAAAAAGGTTGCAATGAATCCACACAGTTTCAGTTCTAACATAATCCTGATGTGCAGAGTACTTAGTTCTCTAAAATCTGATGCGGGGAAAGATATTATTAGAGTTCTAGCATCAATAAATTAACTATGTTGTAATAACATGCCTATCTTCAGAAATCATGAGACCTACTTATCTTTTAGACAGTTTTGTGTGCCTTTTCTGCGCACTTGTAGCAAGCTGTTTAACTGAAAGCCAGAGTTGCCTCAGAAACACAGATCAACAAGCAGATTCAAATTAAAAAATTAGTAATTATAAAAAAGAAATCACTCCAAAGATCACAGGATCTTACAATACACACTCAGTGGGTCAAGTAACATGGCAATTATCTGCCCAGAAAGATATTAATGAAATTGCATAACTCCAAACACAATCTGTCCACTTCTCATACACATTTAAAAACTCCTACGCTGGCAGCAGTGGAAAAAGAAACACTGAACCTCAGCTCTCACTGTGTTAGGATAAGTCCCATGGTTACTCTTTTACAGTTCATGCTTCAAGAGTTCAAGTACTGCTTTCTGTTGCACTAATTAAATTCTGATCTTTACTCTCAGGTATCTAAACAAGGGTCTGGGAGGGATAACAAAGTCAAAAGCATACAGGCATGAGTACACTCTTGAAAAGACAGTTTGTTACACAATGGCTGCCGAGGGCAGACAGCAAAGTTGTCATCTCTGGGTGCATCTGCTCCCCTGCTCGTGGTTTAACTGACAGGAAGCACAGCCGAAGATACCAGGGCCCAGCCACGAGTGTTTCCTGCCCGCACAGCCGCGTCCCTCCCGCGCGCTTGTCACGGAGCATGCCTGCCCTCCTGCACAAGCCACGGCCTCCCACGGGAGAGAAAAACTCTGCGACACCTTCTATAAAAAAAACAAAACAAAACAAAAAAAACCACAAGAAAAAAAGCCCACGCACAGCCAGTCAGCCAGATGGATAAAAAGTAATCAGGTCAACCGTACTGAAATGTGGCCCCAGAAGGCCACCAAAGCAGGGGTAAAACACCAGTGGCCTGTTCTTGCCGGGCATGGCCCAGGACAGCACTCAAGCCAGCTCCAGAGGTTTTAGAGCCTGGCCTTCCTCAAACGGGCTTGTACACCACCAAGAAACCAAGTTACTTGACTTAATAGATGAAGAGGCAAACAATCCGAAATCTTCACAAATGAACCACAACCAGCAGCAGAAATCACATTGCCAAATCTGCATGTCTACTTAATGGGACGGCACTGTCCTAGAAAAGGTGACAGGTTAGATGACCTGCGGGGCTTTTCTAACACTAATACCTAGAGTAACACCTGTTAGCCTACCACAAAATTGAAACACTGAAGAAGCACTTAGTACCAACGGCATAAGCACAAGAAATAATATAGCTTAAGCAAGTAAAGAACCAACTGCTAGACAAAGCAAATTTTCAGTGAAAAGCAGTAATGGCAGCATAGCTGTAATTTCTGTGTTATCTATACGTGAAGCACTATGTTATTCTCAGCCCCTCTCTAAGCAGTCTTCTGTTCAGTCTTGGATTACTCCATTATGTCGCCTGTCAGAAAACATCTTCTCCTTAGCCAGCCTAAAAATTATACTTTCAGGTGGGATGAGAAATTATTAAGATGGCCTCATATCCTTCCTCCACCAATTGCCAACTGCTGGTATAAAACTGAAGAAAAGAAATCTTGAGCTGTATCTGCAGGGTTGCCAACTAAAGCAACAGAAGACATGCCACTAGTGCTAAATAAAATTGGGAAATACATCAACCAGTAGATATCTACTAGATTTAACACCATCATCTACGGCTATAGCCAAGGAGCATTTTCTGCATAAACTTAAAGCAGTAAAAAAAAAAGCTTTTATCAGATTTCCTGGGGTTTCTAGCACACTTTACCCTTTATGGAACCCAGGTTCTCCATCCTAACATGCTCTCCATCCCATCCCAGAACAGCGCAGAATAGAAATGCCCTCACACGGTGACGGGCACTGTTAGTAAAACAGCCATTTCAAAGTCAGTGGTCTGCAATTTCCTGAAAATGACCAGGCTCCAAATTCTCCTCATTTCTAACTAGAAACCCATTCTGTAACTAGGTTCCTCCAACAGAGCATGCTTTGTCCCCAGCTTTCACAAGCTCCCATCTGAGCTCTGTGACCATCTGGGTTATCCCAAAGAACCACAGCTGTTCAGTGCTTCAAAAGACAAGACTAGTCTCTCCACGTCACTGGGCACTTGACCCCTTCATGCCCTGAAAGTCGGAACTAAAGTCCTAAACCAGGACAGACACAACAGAAAGCTGGTGGAATAATTGTAGTTTGATGCCGGCTTAAAACACAGGTCCCACCCTGGACAAATAGTCAAGTAATCCCAAGCAGCCAACACATTTTAAAAAGATACTAAGTAATGGTTGCTCAAAACCCTTTCTGAACAAAAAAAAGCCTTGCAGCATGAGCTGAACCTTACTAAATTTTGCTGGATTGGCAAAACAGCTTAGAAAAGAACTGAAAAAAAATACATTAGTTTCCATCTCAGATTCCAACAATACTATGTAGCCAACAGCACTTTGTAGATTTGTTTCTTAGTTTTTAAGTCACGTTGGTCATATCTTGCAACATGTACTGGCAGGATTCAATGTTTTCCTAAGAAAACTGGGGTGGCAGATACTGACACTGATCCAGAAATAGTTTACTCTCAAGCTGGATATTCTTTTTAACCCTGAAAGTTCATCTATGTCCTGCTAATGAACTACAGACTTCATTACAGCAAACATTTCAAAATGTTCATACATATTTATTTTAATGGTGTATTACTATTGCATTAGCTCTAAGCATAACACATAAAAAGTTATATGTACAAGCATAATCATCTCTATTATATTGATTATACACAATTAAATTAGCCAAAAATGTCACGTAACACAATCACAGGGCTAGATTAAGGGTGGGGGGTGTTCTTTTATAAATGATTTTGAGGCACCTTAAGATCATCTAAGTTTTCAAACTGTATATTTTAAGTAAAAATGGAAAGGTGAATGTTGTGGAATTTGTATTTATAAAAGCAAAACAAAAATCAGGATGTCTCCGTTGTTACAAAATTGAAAATTTAACCCTTGAAGCTGCTGCTGCATGTCAACAGCAAGGCACCCCCATGCTCCAAACAGCCTGCCCCTTGCATGTCTTCCTCCAACTCTGTTACAGATAACAAGGGAGGAGTGGTCTCCACAGAACTGTTTTTCCTGCAGAACAGCTATGAGTCAGCTTGCCTCATGTCTCTGTGACTAGCAGCCTAATTGCCTTGCTACTCATGGTTTTTTGGGGAGGTAAGTGGGATCACACCTCACTGAAGCACCATACAGAGAGGAGCAAAAGTGAAACCAAGCTGATCAACAGCCACTGACCAGGCTCCCTGGACAGCAAGAAAGAAATTGCCTTCCTGGATTTGTATTTGTTTTAACCAGCTTCAACAGAGGGGAAACATGATTTTTAATCCTACAATGTCCCTTTAATAAACACTCCAAAAAAGACATTTTCCAGATAACCAAGGTATTTTTTACAGTGTTGACTTACCAAGCAGAGCACAACAACCAGCTTTTCTGTTTGCACTACGAGGCAGTACAGAGCAATGAGTTAATAATTTATCACGGCATTGCTCTTGGCAACTGACCATAATCAACTTTTAAAATTCTTCCTCATTCTTACATTTTTAGCCTCAGCAAGAATACAGCATTCTTAGAGCTTCAGCTCTATCTGAACATTTTCTAGCTAGGAGGTTTAATCTGCCCAAACACCTGCCTTCTTCCTGTATACTTCCAGGCTCAGAACAAAGGTCATCATTTCATTTCAATAATCTGATTTAGCAGACAGGAATAACTAGAATATTTTTAAACAAGTCAAGAAGCTAACATTCTTTCAAAAAGACACAGCAGTGTGGTTCTCATTCCTGTGTTTCCTTCCCCTTCTTCTCCCAGAGGGAAAAAGAATGAAAAAGCCCAAGCTTCCCCCTCTACCAAAAGCTTTTATTTGTACATGTTCCCCAACTAAAAAGCAAACACCTTTTCTCTCATTTTATATTACCAAGACTTACACCTCTACATAATTTTGGGGAAAACCTGACTAGTTAACACACCCTTCCTCTCAATCAGAAGCATCTAGCTGTGGTGTTCAGACAACTCATTGGAATGCAAGCTTTTAAGAGAGCTTAGATGTGATGTGTAAAAAGAGAGTTAACTGTTCTAATTATCACTTTGTTGAAGCTTTGGCCATGGAAAACTATCTTCTTCCAAGGACAACTGTGCTACTTGGTCCTCCCCTTATTTCTCAACCCCAGCTCTTACAAACTCCACCACTTCAAAATCAATCCCTGACCTGGTTCAGCCAACCAGCCCAACAACTTGCCATGGCATGGACACCTGACGTGCCAGCTTGGCTCACTGTGGCTGAACCAGATAAGGGGTTGCTCACACAAACAGTTCAGACTGCGGATGGGAGGGGAGGGCAATAAAACACTAGGAAACAAACTGACACTATGCGGTCAGTGAGGAAAACCAAAGGTGGCACCCCTCAAGCAGCACTAAGGTAGCTGGATGAGTGCTCCTGCCATGGAAACATCTAGGAACGATCATGCCCACCTTTAACTGTTTCACTAAAAGCACATTTTAAATTAAATCAGACTGGTGCAAGTTTGTGTGCTCACAAAAACGTACGTCTAGAATTTAAATTGCAACTTTAGCTCAACTGTTGAGTCAAGAACCTAAGGGCAGGCAAGCTAAGGGCCTGGGCAGATGCTAAATGAGCCGTTTAAGGATTTACAACCCATGATCTCTAAGACAGTTCATTATCCAAGTAAAACTTGCTTGGTTCAAACCTCCTTTCTGTGCTTCAGGGCATATCCATGTAAACCACTGCCACATGGGTTTAACGGGATGTGCAGCCAAACGACTGGGGTGGCTGTACACGCAACCTTCACTTATGAGTGAAAACGAGCAGCTGGGTTGAGGCTGAAGCACCTTCAGTGTGCACGTAAACTCAGTAAACACAGGGTGTGTGGAGATACCAGAGGCAGCCTCGAGGCACTAGCATAATTCTGCCATCTAGTTAGTAAATACCAAGCTTAGTATTTACACACAACAGACAATGTAACAGGTTCTCCCCAAGGCAGCCTCTGTCAGAAAGAAAGCTGTTTCTCCACACAGGCATCTTTTTTCCTGATTTCACCCCATCTAGAGATGCTCATGTAAGGCAGCAAAAATTAACCCATAAAACTTCCCACCGATTTTTTTTTTTTTTTTCTCCACTAGACATGCTGCATGTGTATAGCATGTACGGATAAGTGCTTCTGTGTCGCTTCTCTCGTGGCAGCAGCTATTTTCGACTAATAACTGCTATGGTCTCCCCTCAAACGCACACATTTTAAATCACAGTATATCAATAAAATATCGTCACAGCTCTTTTGTTTACAAAGCCTGGCAGTACAAACTAACAAAATGCTTCCTAAGTTCACTTGAATGCAGGGCACCCTTAAGAGATGCTTTCAATATTACAAACATCAGAATCCAGACACAAAATGTACCCTTTCCAACTATGTGGCTTTAAAAGTATTAAACGTTTTCTTCAAATATCCCTATTATTTTTAAATAAAACATTTGCAAGACCAAGATCTTAGCTTGTAGTTTAGGAAAAGTTTTCTGATGTTTCTTACTGTTGAGAATTATTTCTAGGCCATTACCACTGAAACAACGCGTAATACAGCTCATTTGAAGGACCGTATCATAAAACGATTAGCTTTTTATAAAAAGAAATGGTAGAATGTTGTGTTACATCAAGCATTCATAATTAGACATATGTCTTTCAGAAGTGCACATTTAGGAAAATATTCTACCAATAGTAACTTCTTGGTTTTCTTCTCAGGAAACCCCTCCACAACCCATTTTTAAATAGTCTAAATTAACACATTTCTATACTACGGCCCTATCAGACAAATTAAAACTGTATTTCACTCAGTTGTTTCAATAGCAACTTATTTCATTGTTGCTTTTAGCTGACGCTAAAAGAAATATTTTTTTTTAAGAAGAAAAGAGCCAATATTTTCAAAAATGCCACAAGCCATCCCTAGCAGTCAAACTTGAGACTATTTCTCAACACAGAAAGTTTCATTTTCATTCATAGGTCTAAAACCACCTTTGTAAAGAAAAAAAGTCCCCAAACAGACACTTCCTCTCTGCAGTTCCTTCTTTTGTTTATTTCAAAAAGAAAAAAGTTGGTTGTTTTTTCGAAAAAAAAACACCCCACAGGATGGCTGCCTCTCAGTAGCACAACACCAAGGGCACCTGGAGCCCTTTGCCAGGCTCACAGAGCTCTTGCCAAGCTGGTTCAGAGGTACCAGAAGACAGGGAAGTAAATTCTTGTGATTTGTGCAGCATTCTCGGCACTCCACAGCACGTAAGCTTCATATTTATTTTCTTGATGGCTAATACCCTTGTTTGCATGCTTGATTTAAAGGCAGCATGACAAAGCTTGAATGGCTACAGACGTAAAGGGTTTACAGGTGCTTTGGAGAGGCGGGAAGACAGCACCACAAAACAGCAAACATCCCAAGAGAACAGGGGTGGATAACATAACCAGAACCTCCAAGGACAATGTCAGTCAAAACTGCTTTCAGCAGACAACGTGGAAGCCCTGGCACTTTCAAGACACCGTTTTCATGAAAGCTCTCCCTAAGAGGTCATCTTCTGGTCAGAAAGATGGTCTCCACTAAAAACAAACCATGCCATCACATCCTTGGGCAACTATTCTTGTTAGCTCCAAAATTGTCTAGTGCAGAACAGGTAGCACTTAGGAGAAAACTAACAGTACCCTTGTCAACTTGCTTTTAACTTGAAATTGAGTCTGGTTGGAAGAGCAAGTTAAACATTAATTTTCTGACAGCAGTCAGCCTGTAATTTCACAATCACATTTTGCTGCTTCTTTCCCTAGATACAATATAAAATTGAATAAACACCAAGACAGGCAAGAACTGGAGAAGAGCGTAAGTGAATGATACAAAGCTTGTAAAAGCAAGGTAGTTTTCTCCTAACCTGTCAGCTTTGTTAACTCTCTCAAAAATTTCCATGAAAAACACAAGTAACCCTAGAGGAACAAACATACAGCATGACAGAACAGCATATGCAGCCACAATATGTATTAACATACTTTTTTCTCTCAACAGCAGGCAGCAATTCGAATCAACCAAGCTCACCCCTTTCTTCCAATTCTGAAACCCACTCTCATGTGGGATGACATTTATACTGAACCCACTTCAGAAGTCAAACCCTTGCCATGCAAGAAGGTGAGGCAAATGCGGAAGGAGCTTACATATGAAGCGATGAAACCGTTAGTATGCTAACGGTAACCATTCAAGAAGCACAAAACACTCCCCTCAAAATAAAAAATGTATTTGGTATATTCACACAGAAATGTTGATGTGATGATGAGTTAAATATAGGGTGTTCTAGAAATAGACTAAACCATCTAATTATAGCAGCAGGCAGTGACATTCAATCCATCTAAAAACAACCTTTTCCCACAGTTTCCAACCTATGTATTTAGTATTCTTATTCCCAGCAACTTACCTTAACCACAATATTTCCCCCCCCCAACACAGACAGAAATAATTTTTACATGCAAGTTTAAAAATTGGAGGTGCTTTCCAGGCTAACAAAATGGCTATCATTGTCACATTCAAACCCGAACCTAGCACGAAGTGTCACATGACCCAAGATGACTGATCTCTTTCAGGACAAATAAATGACCTGAGCTCTAGCCATTCGATGCCTGCTAAAGATAACTGGTAGGTAGTGAAGGTCTAAAGCACATCAAGGTAAGAATGCATAAACTTTAGTCTATCTAATGGGATCCTTTTAGCACAAAGGCTGACACAGCAGGAAGCTCTGCCGCAGGACAAGCCCATATTGAAGAATAAATTGTTTTTACCTCCACACAGATTAGCCCGGTCAGGTCAGGAGAGTGATAATGTCCACAGCCTTTCACATGGCTTCTGCGGACTTTCGATAAGCAAAAGACTTCAAATTTCAGTATGTATAGTCTTTGTCAACTCCTTTATCTGTGAAGGAACATTTAAGTAAGATTTAAGGAAGCAAATCGTCTCTAAAGCACATCAGTGGCATTAAAACGATAAGCACAGTAAGTCACTGGCATATGGTAGCAAAGTTTCAGCGCTTATGGAGCGGATTGTAACCAAGGCTGGAAAAGTGAACTCCACCTCCTGCCACTCCTGTGCTGAATCACTCCGGTGGGGAAAAGTCCTCACTGCTCCTCGCATACCCAACAAAACTTCACGGAGTTACCAACAATGTCAGTGAGAACAACAGAATCTGCAGCAAAAGCTGAGAAACTTTTGCTAATGCAAGAAATGAAAGCTATTTTGGAGATCAACGCTTCTCTTCTGAGAGGGAAATTCTGCATTTTCTTACAAAGTCTTTTCCATCAGCTCACTGAACAGTTTTACCAAAGACCCCTCCCTTGAATACAGCTATGCTGAAAAGGGAGAAAAGGCTACACTTCCACACCTCGTGTATTTTTATTTCTTTTATACACAGAAGTGTCCAAAGAGTAATGCACACCACTGAAGTACGAGTTTGCAGCAATACTGAAACATCAGGCTATACCAGGCCAACAACATTCTTCAAATCTGGACGTTTACTACTGGGTTTTTTTTTCTTTTTTTCCTCATTTGAGTGCCAAGATCACTGACTTGGCAATTCTAATATTCAATGGATGAAAAAAAGAGCACATTAGAAAACAGGCACTTCTGTAAAAGCATGGGTCTGGAAATAAAGTTCAAGCTAACTGGCATCTAATCATACCACTCCCATGGCTCATCTCACAACAACCACAAACTCAATCCAAAGTGAAAGATCCCTGCCTTAGGGTGGGAGGAAAAAAGAAAAGTGGTTTGTTTTTTTGGTTTGGGGTTTGTTTTTTTTTTTTGGAAACAAACACAGGCTTCAGCTATAATAATCAACAAAAACTAATGTCATTTCTCTGTCCCTGCTAATCCACTTCTTCTCTGCCTTCTAGATCTGTCCAAGCTGTCATCTGTAAGGCTTGGAGGACTTTCAAAACACTTTTTCCTAGCTCCACCACTGCACCACAGATGCTCCTGTAGCCCTGGTGTAGTCCTTGTGCAGCAGCAAGACATGCTCAACATGGCAGCACTGCCTTCAAAGAGGAACTGCTCCTGCGTGAAGCCCTGCTCAAGAGAACGCACCAGCAGCTACTTACCCTTTAGCACACAAAAAAGCATTCTGCCCAAGATAAACAGCTGCAGCTTGGGAACAGTCTTAGGATAACTCCAGTTTTTAAGGCTGGATGTCTCAACAAGGTCCAGTACAGCAGAAAGAAGGGGAGGAAAGAGGTAAGGAAAGGGAGGCTCGTGCTCTGCCAGTTGCAAGCACAGCAGACTGTTGTCTCAGCTCTAAGATCTGAAAATTAATGATGAAAAAAAGGAAGATGCAAATACTTTAAAGATTTTTTTCATTAAAAAACTTCTATCGACAACTCAAAACATTTTTTTCCAAGCAGTTCCTCTGTAGTTTTATCATCTCCTCTGTGGATTTTTCAACATGAAACAATGCACCAAATAAATATCCCAAACCCTTGCAAAACCTGTTGCTTTTCAAAACAAAACAGACAAAACCAAAAGATGGTAAAAACACACCGTACGGTAACATGCAGAAGGAAGATATGGGTGAACACTGGAAAGGCTGAAGACAAGAGACAGTCTCACCCAAAGCACGACCATTTACTTAATGGTTGCCTCCCTCTCTCCCCTGCAACCAATTGCAGTATTAAGCAAAACTCCATTATACTTATCAGATATAGGCTCCATACAGTAAATGAAACTGGAAATGTTCCCCTGTGTGCAATAGTTCGAGCTCCCTGCCATTTCATTTTCAGTAAGACGATACTCAACTTTATTTCTCAACTGGAAGACTGAAATATAGAGTCCGAAGTTACATACTCAGACAAAACTTCTAAATATATTAGCCTGCATTTCTGTTTGACTATAAACAAGGTGGAAGCACTCTTTGTTTTCATAATACCGTGCTAGAGTTCAGAAGTACATAATTAGGAGAATCAAGGTAGTTTTGATCCACTGAAAGTTTAAAAAGCAATTTGACACACCGCAATTACCTCCAGCACTTTCTTCTCCCATTACAACTACCACTAAGCCCATTTTATAATTGGTCTGTCCCTCTGCCACAAACACCATCCCTATTACTATCGCTTCTTCGTCATTTTCAGGAAAAGGCGAGTACCTGCCCATTTCTCCCTCACTATATAAAAACTACACCACGGCAGTTGCCAGCAAGCAAGTTTGTTTCAGCAAAAACAGAACCACAATTTAAGGCCATGGGCACAGAGAGATCTGCCTCTGAAACGACAAACCTGCCATTTTAGCGTCGCTCAGGGCCACACTGGGCGAGCGGCAGCGGCAGAGCCAAGGTGCTCAGAGCCACAGCGCCCAGCGCAAACTCTGTCCCAATCACCTGGGCCGTGCTCCACTACGTGCTGGACGGGTCCAGGTAAACGCGGCTTCGGAGTAAATAAAATTAATTTATCCTACAGTCAGCTGAGCAGTGGCCGAAGGGGTCAGACCAGCAGGCTGCCTGACACCTCCAAACGCTTCAAAAGCAACACAATTATGAAACGCATCAAGATCACCCGCCAGCCGCGACACTCACGGAGCGCGCCGGTCACAGAAGCACAGCGGCGGCCGCGCTGCCCTTCGCCCGGAGCGACGCGCTCGGCTACAGGCAGCTCGCAGCGCTGCTGCCCCGAGACAGCGCCTTCACTCTCGGCTGCCTGGATTTTTTGTGTTTTTTTCCCAAGCGCGCCCAGGTGCTGCACTTTACCAGAAGTTCCCTTCCCCCGCCACCCCCGCCCTCCCCAGACGGCCGAGGAGCGCGGCTCCCGGCGCGGGCGGCACGTCGAGGCGGCAGAGGCCGGCAGCCCAGGGACCGCGTCCCCCCGCCCGGCCGCCCTTCCTTCCCTTCCCCTCCCTGCCCTGCCCGGGGAGCACGTACCGCCTCGCCGCGGGGCCTTCGGCGCCGCCCCGGCCGCCCGGCAGCTTCGTGCAACTAAAATGGCTCCTGTCGAGGGGGGGAAGTGGTGCCCGGGCCCGGCCGGTGAGTCACCGCGGGGCCGGGCGGCTCGGCTCGACACGACACGCCCCGGGCGGCGGCCAGCGCTCGGTCGGGCCCGGCCCCGCAGGTGGCGGCGGCCGCGATGCGCTCCGCGGGCTGTGCTGGCGGGGTGCGGGCAGCCGGGGAGAGGACGGCCGCCTCGCCTCGCCTCGCCTCGCCTCGTGTGCGGAGCGTGAGGGAGCGCGGCTGCTCGGCCGGCTCACACCAGCGGCGGGCCCATGGCGGCTCCCGCCCACCTCCCTGCTCCGCCACCCCGGCCGCAGAGGCACCTAAGGAGCCCCTATGTACAGTCCCACCCCGCTCCCCTTCACGAGTAATAAATAAATAAACACTTTTCTGGGGAACATATGGTATGTTTCACCAATGCTGTCTTGCTCGCCCTACAATGGCTAACCCTGGAAAAAAACCCCAAAACTTTCTGGGCCCAAATCTCTCAGTGAAATCCCATTAATGTGCAGCGCTCCGTGAAGCACTGACACGCACCTAACTGCAGAGCCAGGGCTGCCGAGGATCCCCAGTAAGTTTCTGATACACTCCTCATGTTCTTTCAGGGAACTGCCATGCCTAACAAGCATCGTGCCCCGAGCCATCCAGCCCACAGATGAAGGCAATGTCAGCGCTTCAGCCAGGCTCTAGCAACTCATCGGGCATGCCTGACACATATTTAATCTTAACAACATGGCGTGGAGGGTGAGGACAGAATGACTTCCACCTTATTTTAGTGGGAAGGGTAAACGCGGGCTCTGTTTGCAGGCTGGCACGTGCATTCGTTTCCCACTGACTGGCAGAAGGACAGAGTCCAAAGCGGCACGGCGGCTGTAGGGCAAGACACCGCACAAAGACCCAAGCCATGCAGGCGACGAGAGGCTGTAACTGCAGGGCAAGGAGCTGGGAGGCCAGAGAGGGCAGCAGGAGCAGAGGCAACCTTGCAAGGAGCAGGGAAGCTGCGAGTAAAAACCTGACACTACTTCTAGCAAACACATCGAAATAATTCCAGATATGATTTAAGTGTGGCTGTCATTAACCCTCCCGGTAATAAACTGTAATGCCACAAGTGGCATGCTGAGCAAAACTCATTGCTTTTTGGATGTTAATATCTCCAGCTACTGGCTATGTTTAATAACCAAGAAGAAAATGTTGGTTTTACTTGCAAGTAATTCAGTCCCTGTGATACCTACATGGCACTCAAAGGCAAAACTGGCTCCCAGTTTACTGTTTAAAGAGCAGTTACCCAGGTACAATTTTATTACATAGGTTTTATCATGTTATTTTGCAGCCTGCTTTAGTGGGAGATCTGAAAAAAACAGCAGTAGCACATTTTTATGACTAGCTGAGTAAAGGTCTCAATTAAGTCACTACTAAAGTAGCTTCACTACAGCTTTTTATCAAAATATGTCTTCAATTGTATTTCTCAGCTGAAAAGAGACCATGTGGAGGAAACACCGTGATGTTATTTTAGTCACATATATTTTCCACCTCTCGCAACAGATGTACTTTCCCTCTCTCCAGCAACTTAATTATAATCCAATCTTACATCTAAAAGTATTTGTTTCTTTTGCTGCAAAACCCTTTGGAAATCATGAGGCACTGCGGGGAGAAATCTGACCCAGGTGCACAAGTAGTTACAAGGAAACTGTAACATTGGCACAGGGAGAGTGCCATTTTAATTACTAGAGTCTAATACTTATATTTTACAGGGGAAAAAGCCAACACAGCCTTATCCAGTCAGTCAACTAAATTAAAAAATCATTTCGTAATGATGTACAAGCACAAGCTATGCAAACATTTAGCCATTTCTAAGCTAAATCTGGAAGCATTATTTTCTAAAAAAAGCCTATGTAAAAAGTAAACGTATTTAACAAATGAGAATGCAGGTGAATGTTTATCTCTGGAAATGTATCAGGTTTCTTGCTAATTTTAATTTTGGCTTAAAGAAGTGACCTTGCCCATTGCTGGGATAAGTATCTCTATGAAACTCAGATCATTGTTTGCACAGAAGACATAGCCAGACACTGACCAAAAACATGGTTTAAGCCAATTTAAACAGCTTTAGCCCTCTGCTCCATCACAGCTGCATATTCCTTGCACCAAAATATCCCCCCAACCTGTTTCCCAGCACAAATATTTGTGCAGTCGCACAGCATGGCAAAGGGTGGAACCCACCAGTGGAAAAGTTAAGGCTGCAGAAATAAATAAATAAATAGCACACAATACAATTTTCACGTTGCCATTGGCCCTGGCCTGCAGAGAAACACATGCCAAATTACACCCTGAGGGGGGCAGTGCAGCACACCGGCTGGGGTGGCAGAGAACGTGGATACGGCTCCCACTTCTGCTGGTCTCATGTGTGACCCCAAGGAAGCCACTTCTCTTTTTATGCCCTGGTTTGAGTCCATCCTTCTCAACTGGCTTTGAAAGCAACAACTCTTGTTACAAGGATGGGATGGGATGGGATGGGATGGGATGGGATGGGATGGGATGGGATGGGCTGCTTCCCCAGGAGATGCAGAATGGGACCACAGCAGATGGCCTGCAGAAGGGACAGCATGAGGCTCTGAAGCCACATGAGAACCGACCAGAGAGATGTGCTCTGGAGGTGTGCTGCCCTACCCAGAAAACAGATACACTTTAGTCTCATGAAAATGGGCCAAAAGGGAGGTTTGTGGAGGAGAACACATTATTTTGAAGAAGGGTGCAGAAACTTTAGATTTAAAAGCTCACTGGTTTTTATCTTCACACTGTATTATACACAAGGTCACCACATTAGAAGCCTAGCAAGCCCTCATTTACATGGTACCCTGTGGTGCCATTCCTAAAGCAGCTCAAGATGCTGTAACTCCTCTCCACTATTGCCAGAGGAGATCCCACCACCCTGCTGTCAGCTCAGGCTCATACCATTAACTCGCACAGGCTGAGGGCCTCATCAAACTGGCTCAAGACTGGGTAAAAATCTGATTTAAGGAACTTCCATTTCATATTGTTTTTGTAGGATCCCAGTATCTCAACCTTCACAACATATTTAATCTCAGGCATCCCTGTAAGAAAGAAATACTAATAATCCCATTTACAAGCATGGCAGGGAAGAACACCTGAGCAATGGACATGCCTGAGATCACACAGTGTGTGTGTAAGGACAACATTTGAACCAGCCTTTCCCCAAGTGTTCAGTTAGCACCCAAACTCCTGCACTTTCCTTTCTCCTTGGATACAACACTGAGAAACATATAGTAGCACTGCTACAATATTTTAATATAATATCTTATCTATCATGCTGTTACTGTCCTGGTACTTTGGATTTGTGGACTGGCACATACCACTGTGCCACATAAAACAGACTGAAACTATTGTGGGTTTCTAACACTGCCAGATGCATAATGACCTAAATATTTATGCATGGAGAAACTGCATCAGGAGATTGTAAGGTAACTTGCTCCTATTCCCAGAAGAAGTCTCTGCTATGGGACATAGGCATAGAAAAGTTCTCTTCACTGTGTTATTTAACCACAATTCAGACCACATACTTATAATATTTTTAAGACAATTGTTTGCCATCTACAAACCTCTTGTATTTTCAGAGATTTTAGTAAAAAAACATCTTAAAGGAGAAATGTAGAACCCAGGGGTTTAGATACCTGCATTGCAGCCCATGCAGCTATCCATTCTTAATTTGCAATTTAAAGGTATGGTTCAGTGATGTTTTAGTGTGCAGTGAGTATAGGCTGAAAGTAGAGCACCATGAATTTGAGAGAAAACAGTCTATGTTTTCACTGTGCTGGTCTTCTGAACTGTAGTTGAATCATAGGAAAGGAAAGGTGGTAGTAAACCAAGTACATATGAACAGGCCACTATTCTTTTCAAAACCTGGGAGGGAAGGTAACCCAGGTCTCCTTTGTTAAGTTTAAATCCTTCAGATCGTAAATGTCATCTTCCTTCAGAATACACAAGAGTCCTTCACAAGTCTTCAGTCTTCCAAGCTTCCAGAAATTATGCCTTTGTAGCAGAAGGGGCAAGAGAGGTGTTTGAAATGAAATGGATTCACAACTGAGCACCAGACAGCTTTAACCTCATCCATTTTATGCTTCTAAGCTTGCCTCGTGTTTCCTAGCGAAGGCATATTTGGCAAGGTAGCTGCCTTTGCCAAGCAGCACAGGAACATCCCACACAGCTACAAACCCCTGACCTTGTACAGCCTTGCACAAACTCTTCTTGGATCACCTCTAAGGTATTCTTAGGTCACATCCCAGAGGTGACAAGTGTCTAGGAAAATCTACTTATATAGTCTCTTTTCCTCGCTCTTTTAAGTTCCTTCCTTCCTCCTTTTGTTATGAGTTTATTCTGCTGAGAAGTAATGCTTCTCAGTATTTCTGAGAGTGGTTTAAAATGTGGTTATATCCTCCTTTCTACTCACAAGCAAGATTCAGAGGGAAAGAATTGCAAAAATCCAGGTAGTAAATACAGCTCTGACACAGAATAATCTCTGATCCACTCTCAGCCAGAAGCTGCAGGCTACAGCTTCTCTCTGACACTTCTCTACCAACCTCAACCACATTTTCTCTCCCCATCCTCTCCTTGCACCAGTTTTTGTCCATGTGGTACCTGTTAAACTTTCCACTGATCCCATTAAAGACATTAAGAGACACTGGAACAATTTGCCCAGAGAAGTTGTGGATGCTCCCACCCTCAGGTGTTCAAGGCCAGGTTGGACGGGGCTTTGAGCAGCCTGGTCTAGTGGAAGGTGTCCCTGCCCATGGCAGCGGGTTGGAAGTAGATGGTCTTTAAGGTTCCTTCCAACTCAAACTATTCCATGATTCTATGACGACTGTGGCAGAAAGCTGACTGGGATGGGTGGGGAGCACTAGCTGCTGTTGAATCAGCTCAAAAAGACTGATGAGCACTGCTAGTGAAGGGCATAGGATCTCCCTCTGTGGGTAGTAATGGACTACAAGACTGGGCCAGCACTAAAGTCAGTTTTCACTCTAAGACTCACATGATTGCACAACAGCTGTAAAAAAAAAAAAAAGCTCGACACATGTTACTTGGAGGATGCTACAGACAGAAAGAAGGGACAGAGATGGTGCTTAACCCACAGCTCTCAGATCTAAGCTAGCTCTGTTCCACCCTCCCTCTGCACTCTACTTGCCTGTTTGTTTTGGAAAATGCACTGAAAGTCGTTTAACATCCTATAAATACACCTGCCAGTAGGTGTGACAGAAGTCACACTTGTAAACCCATAGCTCTGAGGCACTCAAGACAAAGAAATCAAAGACAGGACAAATTCATCCCCCATAGATCTCTCAGTGAGCTTTAGACCCTCCAAAAAATCATGAAACAGAAAGAATTAAACCACAATCTGCAAATATTTGTATAATGTATGTATTACCTCTTTTTCTCAGATGCCTCATCATCGTGCCTCACCCAATGTTATCAATAACCACATTCAGACAGTAAAGGCTCCTGCATCCTGAAATCCAACTCACTTATAAGTTGCTACTTTCCAATTCTTCATTCAGAGTCACTAAACTGATCCAAGGCGGCCAACATCCCTTATACTTTTAAATACATCTCTAGACCCTGTTCCAGCACAGGCCCTACAACAAAGGCAACTAATGGGAAGTAAATGGGCAGAGAAATGTATTTTATACCAACAAATGGGTAACTGTATCTGGATTATTTTTTTTTTCATCTAGAAGAGCTTACTGATTGAAAAGACAGAAACAGTTTCTGAAACAAGGCAGAAGATAGTGCAGTTCTAATTAATGCCCATTAATTAGAATTCACAGCTATGCACTGTGAAGGTAATGCTATTTTATGTACAGAACACCTGACCACAACATATTTGCAACAATCAAAGCCAAAATGACCTCATTTTTGTATGGTAACAATTACTGGATATCCCAAGAGAACCAGCAAGGACATAACACTATGATGTTCTAATCCCAGATTCTCACACACTGTATGTACCAGCCCTGATTTTTTTTTTTTTTTAAATAATATACTTCAATATTGTACAAGGCTATACAACCCTGACTGCAGTAAGATTCAGCTAGATGCTTAGCTTTCCAAAGGAAACTATCACCTGGGTATACAGCTGGTTTGAAAGACAAGTATTATTAGGTCGCCCATCTATTTTTATGGATTTGCACGCAAAACAAAGCCTTTAAGCAAATATGGATTTCCTGCTATTGTGCAAGAAAGACACAAAGGTGAGGGAATACTAGGTATGAAATGAAATTGATAAATACTGCTAAAATTCAAAAACATATATATGACAGAAAAGGTTAGACTTTCCAAGGGTAAGAAACAATCTTTCCAGAAAGAAAGTCAGTGTTGATTCTTAAAGCAGACCAGCACTGGATGTCATCCCACAAGGTAAGCTTCAGATCTCCCACTATTATATTCCTTCAGAGCTGTGTTGCTTTAACAGGATGGTTATATTTGCTCTGCAGTCCTTGCAAGGATAATTTTTGAAGAATCCAAGCTCAATCTAAACTCTGAAAGGATGTTACTACACCAGTAGCAGTAAACTTAGCCTTTGCTCTTTTCCTCTCTTATACACACACAGAAATAAATCCAGAGCTATTTGTAAACATGTTGTTCTGTGGTTTTTGTTTTGTTTCTGCTGTCAGAATGTTGTAATCCGTGATACAAGACTGAAAAAAAACCAAACAAGCGAATGAACAGAAATGTATACCAAGTGAAACTATGTTGCAAATACAGAGAAGAAACATAAAAGCAAAGACTGGGTGGGTTTTATATAGTCCAATAGTGGTTTCTTAACTGGGACACTGTAGTTGACTGAGAAATCCTCATTAAAAAGCTATAACTGTATTTTTCCTCTTCTCATTCTGTGAGTCACTCATTACGTTTTTGGATGTTGCAACACATTCATGAATAATAAACACATACTGGGAAGAAGAAAAAAAATACCCAGTGTTCACACTGGATTTTTTTTATGTCTATCAGTATAAAAATCAAATCAAGAATGAAGCTGAGATTTGTAGAAGTTTCTATGCAAGGAATGCTATTAATCACAGAGAAAGTATTTGGTACAGCCAGAGACAAGCGCACAGATATGCACAGAAGTTACAGCACGACAATGTTGGTATTACTATTATTGTTTGGCCTTTATACAGAGCAAGAGGACAAGGGGAGGGATCATAATGTTCCCCATCAAACCCTCTCCTGAGGGAAAACACCCAGGCACCGCCCTTAACTAGACAGTTCTGGACCCAAAGCTGTACTTCTGCAGCTGCTTTTTTTTTTTTTTTTTTTTAATTAATTTTCTTTTAAAGGCTAGAGTTAGTTTGCAGAGACTGCACAGTCCCAGAAAGTCAGCTGTGCTACAGGAAATTGTTGGTATCTTGAAGAAGTACCAGGGAATTATTTATTCACATTTCCGTTTTAGACAGTAACAAAAAGCATCTAGTACATGCACATGTCGGGGTCGTTGCTGCAAAGGCTTTCTACTGCTCAAGTCAGATGAAAATGTGTTTGCTTCTATTCCAGTTTTTGTTATCCTTTGAATCCCGACATCTTAGACTGGCCTTATCAGCTACCTTGCACACTTGTGCCGACTCCCTGTACAGATGCAGGCCAAATTTATGGAATTAAAGGAAAACCAGATAAACATCATTTTTAGAAAAATGTTGAGCCAGAGTTCCACAAATATTTTAGATGCTTATGAGAATGCAACAGGGTATTTCTGCACTGCTCAGGATGTGAACACAAAAAAAAGACCGTGTGTTTATGGAAAAATATATAAGTGCTAACTTGGAGAGGCAAGAGAAAAAAAGTTTTGCAAAAAAGTAAGCTCATGTGAATGAATTAATTTTCCGTCGCAACTCATTCATACAGAGAACTGTCTATTAAAGAAACGTTAGCTAGAAACACAACCCAAATACTTGCTTGTTCAGGAAACAATCAATACTTTAAGCAGTGGGCTTCCCTACCCAAATACATGCTACATTAACCACTTGGTGAATACATAAATCATGGAGAAGAGAGAAAAAAAATGAAGACTGCAGGACACAAAAAGGAGAGCTGTGGGGAAGCTTGGCACTGCAGGAAAGGTGAACTGGCTGCTGGAAGGCCAACTCTCAGCTACATTTCAAGTTGCACGAACAGAAGTCTTGTATCTCTATGCTGATCTTCAGCCAGGTGGGCAGTCTTACCAGCAAATCCTGTAAGATTATAATCCTGTGAATCACCTCAAGAAACCAAACCGTCACCTCTACTATCGTCACTTGCCCATAAAAACTAGGTACAGCTGTCAGACATAGCCTAGAAGATACCACTGCACACACGCACAGAAGCTCAGTTCCAGAGAGAATTTCTGCTACTATGATGTGTTTTCCAAAAGCCTCTCAGGAACCATTTTTCCTGACTCTGTGGTTTAGGGAGCTCTGAAAACAACATTGGGAACAGAGGCTAAGAGAACAAGAGCACATTATGGCAGGCACATTTTCTCAGATGTGCTTTTTTCTCCTGCTTTCCACTAATAGAGGTCATTCATTTAACGGAGGGAGTTCAATATTCTCCCTAAGTAACCTGTCATAGACTTAGTATCCTCAATGCTCAATTCAAAGTACTATGTTTATTATTTTAGTCTAATATTGTCAATTTAGCATTTCAGTATATATGTTTAACATTACAAGCCATTTAGCCCTGCATTTACTGAGAGTCCATCAGCTTTGAAGATCTGTGCTCTGGAAAACATACCACTAGCCAGAGAGGAATGATTTCAGCTCCCTCTGCCATCAAGGGACACAGACCTAAATTTGAGTAGAGTGCTCACATTCTAGGACAGTAGTCTAAATTCAGAGTGTTTCATCCATTGTTTCTCTCTAATCAACTTTATTTCATGAACTTTTCATTTAATGCTTCCCACTTTTAGCAAGACACATTAGAAATGTTTTCCAGCTTCGCCTATCAGACAAAAATATACTATTTGTGACTGCGGTCACAGAAATCTTCCTTTATTTCAACCACTACTGAAAAGTAATAGCAAACGAAATTAATTTTAATATTCCAAATAAGAATAATTAAAACATCTTTTCTTAAGGCAGTGGTCAATAATCTCACTCAGGAAGGAGAAAGAGTGAAGAAAATTACCTTTTTTTTTAGATGCCCACAACCTCAGACCTGTTGGTTTTGGGATATGAGCCCTTGCTGCTTTGCAGAAACTAGGAGCAGCTTATTCCCTACTACTCTCTGTTCTATGAGAAAACAAACTCCCCTACCCTAAACAAGCACCCCGTATTTCCTTTGAGTACTTGTTCATTCACACCATCACTCTGACTCTGACCAGAGCAGAAATACGCATCTGCTAGCTGTGCTTGTACAAGCCCCCAAAAGATGTCTCCTCATCATCCATTTATTTTCATTTTTACTAAATGCCAAAGGTATAAAGACTTGAAATCCTCTGGAAAAAAACACAAACATCACTAGTGAGGTAAAGTGGAGCTGGTGGCAGGCTACTCATTCATACATTCTTTTCCCCCACATCCCCGATAAGGCCTTCTTACCTCAGTTTCCCCATCACTTTTCCCCTTGGGTCTGATCACTGGCACCAATCCCAAGCTAACAACAGCACCTGACTCCCCATATAGCTGCTCAGGACTTTCTGTACCCTCCTCCCTATTTGTAAAGGGCAGCAAAGTAAGCCCAGACTGCCTAAAGTGAATTGGGAGATCATGAGCTCTAGCTCTTGGTCATACTCAACTGGGAAAGCTCTGGTGCTTCATTGATGGGTACTGCTCACTTAGAAAATCTGGTCATTAATTAGGTGAAAAAACTGCCTGTCCATACTTCATGCTCTTGCTGTTCTTAAAACTACATCACACTAACACAATGTTTGGGAGAGGAAGGGAAAGAAATCTAAGCTGTAATTACAGATGACTAGGCTTCAGCCTTATTTGGTATGAGCATTCAGATCTGAGTCCATTTTCCTCCCATTAGTAAAAGCTAACACCTTGTCCTTAAAAAGGACACAAAAAAATCCTTCAGTAAACAGATGTCCATGCACTAAGCTGGGTGAGAGGAATTTAAATTCCTTACTATTGGTAATGGCTTACAACTCAACATTCTGCTGTAAGCACTGATCTAGCTCTCAGTTATTCTGTAGTTTACATTATCACAGTTTTATCAGCGGGACTATTCACAGTTTCTTCTGCATCTCGTTTTCATGGCTGATATCTTTACAGTCAGAAGGAGGAAACTAATTTGGATCTACCTTCTTCTATTTCTTTCCCTTTCTGATTTGTTTTACCTTGTTTTCTTTCATTCCCAGCTCTATTCCCTACTCTTCAGGTGTATGAACAAACACTCAAAATACATTTTGGAATAAATAGAAAAAATTAGATTGCAGTGGCTCCACAGAGCAAAAGCATGGAAGCACCTGGTTTTAAGCCACCCAAGCTGTGACTATGTTCCAGTCAGAATCCACAGACAATTGCCATCTTCTCCCCTGCTTATCTGGAACTGGTAATTTATTCTTCTGGCAGATAAAACAAGTAATCCCCAAAAAGGTTTTATCACAGAATGGTGAAAAAAACCTTCAGGATTTTTATTTCTACTTGTCTTAAGTCCAATAAGAAACCTAAGGACATGATTTAGAAACCTGACTGGATAAGAAAGGGGGAGCACACATACAAAAAGTACCAGTGACAGTGTTAATAAAACCACCTTTTCACATCACTCCTCCAGTTTCTTTAACACAGTACCTAAATTCAGTATTTTCCCTAATACTACCCATTTAGAATAGCTTCTTCTGCTAAAAGGCAGTCATTCCACAAACATGAACATAGTGCTATACAAAAGAACCATAAATATGCATTTTCTCCCTTAAACCACACCTGCACAAATACCTGTGCCTATCGAAACACCTATAATAAGACTACTGCTCGGTCTGACAATGAAGTATACAGAATGGAAACTTAAATCTAAATATGTGTGTAACACATCCTGCTCCACCTCTGGAAACAAAAATAAAGAGGGACCGATATGTTTGTCCATCATACCATAAAGCAGAAGCTCCAATGAACAACATAGTCTCTAACTATATTCAGTGTCGTTACATGTCTTGACATCAATCTGAAACAAGACAAGGGAGAATGTATGAGCCCTAGAGGATTAGAGAATTCAGAAAAATAAGTAATATTCTCGACAGGTATTGAGGCAGAGACATAAGATACACAGTATTCAACACTAATTCTCCACAATAAAAACAATTACTTCTATAACTACTTTTTTTCTTCAGAAAAACATGAAATGAGTTGTTTGCTTCCACTAACACACATAGATTTGGGAAATGAGGAAAAAAAACCCCCACCTAACTAGTAAAGACATTGAGGGGGCTCATACAGTAACAGCCTTGTGTATGACTTGATCTTCCAGTTTCTAGTCACACAGCAATGATAAAACAAGAGACTACAAACCCCCATTTCTTGTGCAGCTTTTATTTCAGAAGGACAAGAGAAAACAAAAGCTAATGTATTGATTTTCTCACAGAAAATATACAGAGACCTCTTAAGCAAACAACCTCCTGAAAATGTGTTGTGACCATCCAGCTGTCTGACCTCTGTTTTAGACTGTGCCAAAAACTATGTCCAGAGTCAAAGCAAGTAGCTAGGTCAGACTTTAGGTAATGTATTTGCAATAATTCACCTCAGATGAGGTACATAATGATGCAATCACCCCCTCCTTTCCCGAAAGAGTACAATAATGATAGAAGTACACCAGCAAATTTGATCACAAGGACAGTAAAACTCTCTGACATCAATAGATATGCCCTGGAAAATGTTCACAAATGGCCATTTGCCAAGAACATAAAAGTATATTTCTGGCTTTCACCATCTTGGCTGCAGTATATTTATGGTCAGAAGCCAGTTCATTCATTCATTAAAATATTATACCTATAACAGTTGAAAAGGTTTACTACCCTGTAATATTAACATTTGAAAACTGAATTTGCAAAAACCTTAGTAAAATTTTTACAAACCATAAAGACTAAAAATCTGTTAACCCGTAAGATTTGTTCAACTAGGAAAACCTAAAAAAAGCCCCTAGAGGTTTGTTTTGGATGGCTCAAGACTAAGGTTTCGCTTGAAAATGCATTCAGCGAAAGACAGCTGCACTGAGCACATAGATACCCAAATACAAAAGAAAAAAGCTCAGAACCACTTCAGTGGAGGTAAGCGGGTGCTGGGAGACCTACTCCCTGCACACAGTGACATATGGGTGTAATTCCTTTCTCCCAGAAGGAAATACAAAAGTAAAACACTGGCACAAGTCTGTTGGCACAAGGCTGGGGAAAGGCTTACAGTTCAATAGGCTGCAGACACATCTCATTTCCATTATCTCCACTAACACACCACTAATTTCCTCAACCCACCCCACAGCAGCTTCTCAGTACAGCTACCAGAACCTGCCTCAGCTTTGCCTACCAGAACCTGCCTCAGCTTTGCCACCTCAGCACCTCAATCCATTTTGGCTAAAATAAATCTATTGTTTAAACTGCGTAAGTAAAATAATTTTGGCAGAAACAGAAGGGTTCCCGTGTTCAGCTGGCAGGCTGGGGGGGGAGGTGGGGAGGGCAGTAAATGATGGCAGAAGATGAGTGACAAGGTGCTGGGGGGAGTAGCTGACGGAGCAGAGAGGTGGCCATCACAGCCACAGCATCCATGGGCATGGAGACCAAGCTGCCTGTACTTCCTACACACACTGCGACCCTGTCGCTCCTTGGGACACCCATACACACTGACACTTCCAGTGACAGTGTGAAGAAGCTGATGTCTTTTTCTGCACAGCTGACCCTCAGGCCTAATGTTTTACTGAGAAGATGACTGCAGCTGGGATCCATAACCATTAAATGCCAGCTATTTCATTAGATGCTGCTGTCTGTCACGTGTGAGGCAGGATGCGCAGGGAGAGCAAGAAAAAACACTGTGCAAGAGCTGCCTGAAGGCCTGTCTGTTTGGGGAAATTACTGCTAGAAATATTCAAGTGCTGGACTTTATTCTGGAGCTTGGTGGTGGCTTCATTTCTGTTGCGTTCCCCTGCAACCTGGGAAGCAGAGAAGGAGGGAGGAGGCCCAGGGTTCAAGCCGAGGCGATGTGGGAGCTCTCTGTCACCCGCTGCCATCGCCCTCAGCACACGAAGCGTATTTTAAGGTATGAATTCAAACAACTGGACTTAGTTACCCAGTTTGCACATTTCTTATGTTTAAATCAATTTATCTCCCCAAAATACTGCAGTTTCTGAAGCTGCCTTGGACTATGCTCTTTTCCTAGAGTCTTATTGTCCCTTAGGTAACACATTATTATCACAACACGTTGGATCAGTCAGCATTCCTACAGCAGTATGTGAACACTAAGTACTGTCACCATCCTTTTTGTGACTAGTCTGGCTGTCCTTTTACCCACAATACCACTTCCCCTGTCATTTATATTAAAAAAATAGCAAATTCTATGCCACAGGGTAGAATAACCTCCTTACCTCTTCAATAGTTTATACTGGTGACAAAGTATGCTTTTCCAGTTTCCCCTCAAAACAAACATATCTGTTGCAATTCTCTTGTTCAACGTCAGACCTTGATCAACCAGAGACCTTGAAATTTCTCATTGAATTTCTCCTCTCAACAAAATTAAAGAGCAGGGAACAGATGCCAGGATGCTGTTCAAACCTCCCTTGCCCAAAAAGGCTCTCTGAAGGTCTGCAGCAAGTTGCAGAATCCTGCAATGTTCCACTTCTCAATCACCAGTTCATGTCCTCTCCTGAAGAGTCCAAGCCCAGCCCAAAAGCTTCCGATAACACACTTAATGTGGAAGCTGCTGGAAACGACACAGCAGCAGTGCCTCTCCAAGCAGCAGCAGATGTGGAAACAGAAGCTGCAGCAGCAGATACCCTGTGAGTGACCTTCTGCCAGGACTTGGAGCATGCTCGGTTTCCTACATGAAAATATGACACATAAACGAGTCACAGAACAAGGTCAAGCATGCTGAAACACCTCATTAAATTTCGTTGATGCCTGTATGACCAGGTACCTCAGACTCTGTAACTGCTTAATGTCACCACTGTATTAATGAAGGAAAAAAGACTGGAACATCACACGGCTTAGAGTATGCAGGTGAAGCTGAAATAGTAGGTTTTAACATAAAAAAAGATACTTCTGTATACACACATAAATAAAAGAAGAAAATCAAACTAATTCTGGGAAGAAGGCAAAATTATGTCTTCACTGGCCACAGATGTGCTAAATTAGGGACTACATGGGGAGTTTGCGCACACACACACAGCAGGTATAGCGTAATGCATTCAATAAAAACACCTAATTCTCGATTATCCTGATTATAGTTACATTTAGCACTGGTAAAGGGGGAAACCAAACCTGGCAGAGAACACAGTCCTAATACTATTTGTAGCCTTTGTTAATTTGGTTGTCTGGGTGCATAATTATCCTACACGCACATCTAGTGCTGTTAGGCGTACAATCAGTTATACAGCTCAGCTATTTAGTAGTATTATTTTCAACTTTGATATGCCCCTGAGGTGGATTTAGGTCACTTGACAATTCTGTAAATTTTAATCTCAGCCTAAAACATTGTTTCACTTGACAGCCAGTGAGGGAATAAAAATCACTTAATATTACCAACACAGTAAGATGTCACAAGCTGGCAAAATACAAACTATGACCACATTTTCAAAACAGGCATCATGTGGCGATACTCATTATCATCCCTGTATCAACCCAAGTTTTATCCAACTACTGGAACATTAAAATAAGATTCAAAATTTACTGTTGATTCTTTGATTTTGCCATTTTCTGGGAAGAAATTTATTAAATAACCCAACCAGAGCTCTTAAAAACTGAAAACATGCAATCTGATTTGTACTTTATTAGTAAATTGGATCCTGTATCCCCTAGAAATCAATAGTGCATTATCATTAACTCCAATGAATGTAGCAATGGATATACAGGCCAAACCCTAGAAGGCTGTACTGTCATTTTCTCAAACACACATATCTCAACAGGGTAGCTGAGGAAAGTGTTTTTAGAAATCATGCTTGAGAGGAGTACTTTAGTGCTTAAGTTATTTCCAAGTAAGCGGAAATATATGCATGGTTTTGGGAAGTCTAGAGATACTGATTTACAAGAACTTATGCTCCTCAAGTTTCAGTTCTTCTCCACAGGAAAACTTCCAGTAATGTCATCCTCTACAGAAAACGCAATTTTTTAACCTTAAAACTTTCATAGGATATTTTAAGGTGTGAATGAAAAAGCCCAAACCAAAGCCACTGTGTGAAATATTGAACATCAAACCCTGGCATTCTTTTGCGTACCAGACACTCTAGAGTAAGTGCTATAAAGTAAATTTTCCACAAAAAGCAATACTTCTAACACTTAAAGTATATTTCAAATTCAGATGCCAGAGGAAAAAATGTGAATGTTGTATTAAAAAGAATGAATGATGGAATTAATAAAACATCATCTCAAAACTATCTAGGCCCAAGTGCAATTCCCAGGCAAACTAAACCTTCAGCTTTCTTGTGAAGCTGCCTGAAAAAGAGCTCTGCAGGTAATGCTTCAACAAAGTGATTTCACCACCATAACTTCTGTTGTTCTAGTAACTACCAGGCGTGCTGTCAAACCATATGCACACTTTCCCATGTCCCCATCTCTGGTGTCCGCTTGCAGCAGGAGATCTGGCAGCAGGAGAGGCAAACCCAAAGGACAGAAAGGTGGTTAAGGTGAGAGCAGGCTTGGATGTACACTGAGCCCTCAGCAGCTGACTTCTGAACAGTGAGCAACGTCCTTGTCTATCTAATGGCAGGGGAAATTTCTTCATCCCTGAATACAGCTGTCAGCATCCTGAGCAAAGACAGCACACTAACCTAGGAATATGAGCGAACTTTACTGACAGAGAGCAGTAAGCAAGGAAGGTGAGTACCCGATATCCTGTCTCCAGCTGCCACCAGATGTTGATGCTCTGGAGGAAAGTATACAATAATTACTCATAATCCCAGAAGTCAAATTAAGCAGCAAGAAGAAATGGTCCTCCTGACCCAAGAGAAGACCAGCCAGGTTCTGAAGCATGACATTTTACTATAATCTTGTCCAAGGTAGCAACTTGTGCTACAATACATGGACAGGACTGCAAATAATCTTATTTTCGCAATCTAGCAACAATACAGTTCAACTGAGCACAGTCCTTCCCTCTTCTACATGCACTGCAAGTGTCCTCCACAGAATCAAGCCAAAGCACATCTCTGAGAAGGAAACCCCATCTCACTTTAAACACTCCCAGCAACAGCAAATCCATGACAATGCTTTATTGCCCTCATTGCTACTTATTATTTCAAGGTACAATGTATCTTAACTTAATCTCCCAGACACTGGATGTCTCAGTAGGGTCAAGTAAATATCATGTATTTTCCTTACACATATGTACAATATAGACAGGCGTCATTTCCCCACTTAGTCTCTTCCAAGCTGAATAAACTGTACACCCTGCATTGTGAAGCTGGGTTTCCAAACCCTGGGTCACTTTTGTCACCGTGCTCTTACTAATATTTCACATCCTCCCTCACATGTGAGCAGCAACACCAGAAGACAGAATTCCCGCAATCTTACTAAGGCCACGTACTTTCTTTCCTATTTCTGTGCAATATTTATATTGCTATACAGCCAAAGATCACACTTCAGTCACAGCATTACAATGAAAAATCCTGTTAAGACGATTCTCTGCACACATTCTTAAGCCTTCTTGCAAATTACTAGTTTGAAGACAGTCTCTTATCCTGCTGGTGTAACTGCATTCCTGGTTCCTTTATATGTGGCTGCATGAAAAATGCCTTCTGCTGGGTTCTGACCATTTTAAAAAAATGCAGCACACCGTACTAGTAATTTGTTCAACACACACACAAACCTGCATGTAATCTATTGGTAACAACGAGATACCATCACAGAAACTGAGAATATAATGATACTAAACAGCCCTACGCCAAGATTCAGCCCTCAGGGGATGCCACAAGAAACAGCTGCACTCCCATAGAAGAAAGGCACGCCTAAGTTCATTTCTGAACTAAGATTTATGAAGCAACTTTGCCAATGTTTGTGGTATTTATTCCACAGTGACTCCATGGCACAATTGTTTTATACTCACACTTCACTGCAGAGTTAATAGATATATCAGGGACACAATATAGGGTGAGTCTGCTACAACAGAACAATTGATGAATAGCTTAGGAATTTGGGAGATGTGGTTTTTTACAGTTCAAAATGCTGGGAAGCAATTTGCTCTAGTTCTATAAATTGGTCTTTAACAATTGTTAAGCCATTCTGAAAGATTCAGAACAAGTAAGCCCTGGTTTGTCATTTATTTCATAGGCTCTGTTTTAAAGTTTTCAATTTTTCAGCCAGGAAAACAATGAATAATGTGAGTGAGGAAAAGCATTTGTACAATTAATCAAAGAATTTTAGGTTTGATTCTCTATTAAAAAAAAAAATAATCAGAATCAACTGGCTGCCAGTTAGTCAACCAAGTAAAATATTATAATTCAGCAGTGTATTTCCATGTACATAAACATGTAAACAGTATTGATGAAACTTTTAGCACTGCCTATTAGGCAGTTGCTAAACACTTCCAATGCAAGATGCTGCTTCCAGCTGCTTGTAACTTGGCCAGACTTTGACTGTTTGGGTTGAAATTTTCCCAGCTGAATGTCTGCCTCAGGCTAAATTTTGTTCCATGTGTTGTAGAGGTTACCTCTGAGTGAGAGGTGCGGCAAGAGGCAGACTGCGATTAGAAGAACTTAGCCAAAATACTTTAGCTGTTTTCAGAACAAGACCAAAGAAAATGCTGTCTTTCAATGTTAACAGAAGTCTCTGGGAAACTTGGAAGGCTACAGCACCCTTCCAGCTCTTGGTGACAGATTCGAAGTCTGACACAAGGGCTGGAGCCACTATATTGCAGGTGTCCATTTTGCTGCCCCCATGAAAAATCCAAGTGCATCTGATCAAATGTTCAAAGACAAACTGCACTTTGTGCTTTTTCAGCAGGTATTTGCTAGGCCATGTCCACACTTTTCTCAACGCCTCATGCTGATCAGACGATAGGCCATCCCCACAGCAACAATTTCTTGCCCAGCTCCTGTGAAGGGCAGGTCTGCAGCTCAAACAACCACGCTCCAAGCCAGGGAACAGCAGGATGCTCCAGGCTTTCCATGTAAGGGCTGGTGGAGGCCATGACAGCACAAGGTACTTGGGACACGAGCAGAAGTCCTGCTTCTCCTTGCCCTTCCCTGCCCTGTCTTATGGATGTTCACAGCAACACAGACCACAGCCACAACCTATGACCACTGGTTAATCTCAACAGAGTGCTCAAACAGCAGAATCCCAGATGTTACATCAGGAATCCAGTCAATGAAGGATGATGGCACAAGTATGCTTCCCTAGCTCTTTTCCTAAGGGAAAGAAAACCTAGGAAATCACACACAAAAAGCAGTAATAAAAGTGTGATTAACATGGCAGAATTTAGGAATTCTTAGAACTAAGTGGCTTACAGTAATTAAACCCGTCTCCTAGTGCTTATATGCATGGAGGTCAATCTCTAATTGCAACTGACCTGGTCAAATTTTTTTTCCCCATATAAGCTTTCCTGTAGTTAACACACAAATTCTTCTTTTTGCCCTTGTTTTCTAGACCATCACTACACAATTTCAAACCACAGAGGGAATAATTTATTTTCTCCCAGGTTCTTTTATGATTCTTATCACGACAGCAATCCATCAAATAAAAGGTATTGTTATCGACATTTTTTTAAAAGATGGGAAACTAAGATATGGAAAGACTAAAGGAAAAAGCTACAGACACTGTCCAGCAACTCTGACACTCAAGACTTGCATTTCTAACACGCTCAGACCTACAAAACATTTTCTATATGTCAAGAGCAAACAGCTGTTGACTTTTGTTCCAGATGGACAAGCTCAGCATAACTGCAAAGGAGATCCCAGGGACTCAGGCCAGGCACCCAGAAAAACCAACAGACCATGTGACAAAACCTTTACGTTTACATGGAAATCCTGTGGCAATGGCAGGAGCTGCAAAACCCAATTCTCCAGCCGTCCCAGGTGTGAAACTGCCTCTCCCTCTGCATACAATCATCGGCCTTGTTCACATTACCTCTTCTCGCTGCTACCCAGCCAGGGAGCTGGTACGCTTTGGCAAATGTGCCACTGGTTCATCACCTGAGCTGGTTCATCATCTGAGCTGGCTGGGAAGGATGGTGGCAGATAACATCACAACAGACACCATCATCATGCAAAGACTCAGGGCGGCCAGATAAGCCTGGCATTTTTACAGCTCCCAAGCATTTGACTTTGCAAACTTACCAACAGGGAAGGGCTAGATGGGGCAGAGAGGTAGTCAATGTATAGAATATATATAGATCAGCCACATATCCACTGGGTGGCAGGCATGTTTCACGGGATCCAGATACATGTATATATAGTGGTATACAAACGAAACCTCTTGAATACTGTGCTTGTTCCCTGTTCCCTGTCTCAGAAGCAACATCTGAACAGACACGGTAAAAAAAAAAAAAAAAAAAATCCCACAGAGCAAAGTTAACATATTCCGCCTTCATTTAAACACCAGCTTCTTGTTTGCAGCACTGAGGTGTTGGAACTGCCCGGGCACTCGAAGGTCAGAGCTGTGCAGACTCGTGGTGCCCTACATCACTTCTGTAGGTGGGTGCCCCAACGGGAGGGTGCAGGGACCTTGCAAGCGTCTCCAGAGTTTCTGCTGTAGTAATTAACATGTAAAAAGCAAGGCCTGCAGAGGCTAAGCCTTTAAACTCTTCCCCAGTTTAACAAACTTGGGGGGAAGTGAGGGTGATGGTGGTGGGGCACGGGATTTTTTTTTATTTTTTTTTTTTTACTAACAGCTGTAAATGCATCCATGTGCCTAAGCAGCTAAGTTTTAAAGTTCAGAGACACATTAAAAGCCAATACTTTCCATGGATTTCCCCTTAGCATCTAAGCAGAACCATTTCAAAACTTGCTTAGAGGATGTTTCCGGAGAAGAGGCCATTGACCAAATTTCAACCCAGTGCATATTTTTATAACCAAGTTGTAAACCACGTAAGAACTCCACTTATAATGGAAATGCTGACAAATGCATAACTACCACATCTCGCTATGACAGCCCGACCGCAGGCCCTTCTGCCTTCAGTAAAAAGCAGCGCTGCCTGCCGCCCTCCTTTCCCAGGCTGCTCGATAGCCAGCTGGGGCAGGGGGGGTGGTATGCAGGGGCATCCCTGGCTCACCCTGTTATTCCAAACTTCAGCAAACCTTACTCCGCTTATTTCCCGCACGCCGAAGGAGCCACCCCCTGTTTTCGCCATAAACAACCAGAGGGCCTCTTAAATCTATGACTCACTCCACAGGCTTTTCCTCCACCCTTGTGCGTGACTACAGCAAAAAGGTTGCCAGCTGCAGTTGGTGAATTAACATTATTTTTTTCGCGGCACCGTCGGCAAACAAGTCGCGCAGCGCTGGGGCGGGGGGCGCACAGAGCCGGTACGGGCTTTACCCGTGGGGGGAAGGCGCTGGAGAGGGGCTTCACCCGCCCCAGCCACCCGGCGGGGCCGACACCCCTGGGAGCCAACGCTGCCCGGCCGGGGCCAACGTGTCGCAGCCGGGGGGAAGGGGGGGGTGGGGAGGTGGCCAAGTGCGACCGTGCCGCGTCCCCTCCCCCGCCCCGGGGCGGCGCCCCCCTTGGCCCCCGCCGCCGCCTCAGGCGCGTGCGCGCCGCCAACCGTCCCGCGCGCGCGCGCGCGCCCGCCCCGTGCAGCGCGGGGCCGCCGCTGCCCCAGGACGGCGGGGAGAGGCAGGCGGCGGCTCAGGGCAGGGGGACGGGGAGGAGGAGGACGGAGGCGGCGAAGTCTGCACCAGACACCGCTCCCGATATCCCGATCTTACGCGCTGCCCAAACTCCTCAGAAAGTTGGCATGGGCATCCAGCGCGGCGGGGCGCCGCCGGCCGCGGCGCGAAGGCGCGCACCGCCACACGCACGCAGGGGGCCGCCGCCCCCCCCAACCCCTTCGCACCCCCCCGCGCACCTCCCGCTTCCCGCAGCCGCAGCGGGGCGAGAGCAGCCCGGCACAGGGTGCTGCCGGCGGCGGGGCTCGAACCTGCGGGCCCCGGCGGCTCGCCCGCCGCGAGAGAAGGGGGGGAGGCTCCCCGTCCCCCCGAGCGCGAAGCCGGCCGCAGCCCGCGGAGTTCGGCCGGGCGGCACTCACCGAGCGGCGGCGGTGGCTCCCTATCCGAGCGGCTCCCCGCAGAGCGCTCGCCTCTCCCGGGGGCGGGGGAGGAGGAGCGGGCGAAGGCAGGAGGTGGGGAAGGGCGGGGGAGGAGAGCGCGGATTGAGCCCTCCCGGCTACCGTCGCCGCGCTCCCTGCCCCCGCCCCGGCCCGCCCCAGCGGCGCGGCTGGCGGCGAGCGGAGGGGACCGGCGCGGTGCGGCGGCGCTCCCGGGGACGCGACGATGTGAGTGCCGGGGGCCGGGAGGGAGCGGGCGGGGGCGGCCGTGCTCCGCGGGCGGCCCCTCCGCCCCGGCGGCCGGGGTCGGGCAGGGCCGGCGGCGCGGGGCGGGAGCTCCGGCGGCCGGGGTCGGGCCCCGGGTGCCCGCAGGCCGTGCGGAGGCCTCGGGGCGGCCGGGCTGCGGCTGTGCCCACCTGCGGCCGCGGCCCCTGCCTCGTTGACATAGTTACTACCCTCTCGCTCCGGCCCCTCTGCTCCAGTCCGGCTTACCCATCCCCCCGGTTGTTTGTTTGTGCTGCGCTTTCGGCCCCTTATCTCTCGCAGACACGCCGGGCGGCCTCGCCTCCCGCCTACCGGGCGCCCTGCGGCGGGGAGCGGGGAGCGCTGCGGGGGGTGCCTGTCCCCCAGCCCCCCGCCCCGGCGCCTCCTTCGGCGCCTCTGGTTCTGGGTGAACCGCGCGGGGGAAGGCCTCAGTGCCTCGGTTTTGCTGGCCATCTCCGTCTTTTTTAAGTATTTAATTTGCAAGTTAATTGGAAAACTGTGTTAAATACGTGACCACGTTTGGGGGGATAAAAAAATACCTAAGCTTTGGTCTCTATTGAGAATGTCATACGAATGGCATTTGCTCATGTCTGTTAGTTTTCAAGATATCCTGACTTCTCTGCTGAAGAAAGAAAATAAATTCTTAACCTGATCAAAAATTTTGTCAGAGATCTTTCTCTGGGGAAGTTTTTGATGATTAGGTTGTGTGAGCCTGTCTTGCTGACTGATACTACATTACAGCAGTGTTCTTAATTTTAGTTATTGCTAAAATTATACCTGAACAGCCTCTTGACCCAATTTACATTTCTGTTTTTTTCCTCTCTTCTAATGCTTATCACATTCTTCCTGAAATAGCCCATATCCTCCTTCTGCATCTACAGCAGCAGACCTCTGCTCTCAGTAGATATCCCTGACTCCAGATACTTAACTTTGGAAGGCTGACTCAGGCAGTTTGCTTTAGGTTCCCTGTATAAGGAAGAAACACACACCTATAGAGTTACATTTGCTTCTCAGATACCTATTTTGGAAATTATAATCTTTGTCTATTGACATGGAGAACTTGGACAACTCAGCATATCACTTTTTAGACAATTGAAGTTAGGGGAAATGAAGGCCATTGTTGCTCCATACATGTGGAACACTGCCTGCCCTGATATTCTTTTGTGCTTTTGTGCATTGTTAAAAATATTTGTAGGATTACTTCTGAAGTTACGTAATTTACTATTTAGAAAGGAGATCTGGCAAAGCAGATCCATGCAAATGAGCTTCAGCACCAATACAGGTCAGACTGGGCAGCTTCTGCAGACTCTGCTCTCCGCTCAGATTGTCTTGCAGGATATTATGATTTGTATGTTGTTCAGAGGGGGCTAATATAGTAATAAAAAGAAGCAGCCACTTGGGTTGTAAATTCGAGTTTATGGAAGGATTGTCAGAAATATTATCAGCTTGAAGGCCAGAAGAACAAAACTCTTCAGAGAACAGCCCTGTTTCATGTGGATGAAACTCCCATCCAGTACTACTCTGTACGAGCCCACATACAGGCATATATTCTGTGGTATATTAGAAGGCCAACAAGCTGAGAGTAGGTAGGACAGCCCCATGTACTTGGTGTGTTAGGGATGCTGTTTTCTTGGGTCCTTATTTTTAAATACCATTTAAAAAAAATAGAAATTAAGGCTATGCCTCTCATAAGAGTTTTTAGGCTAAGATTCGTGTGGTATGAATGAATGGAGTTGCTGTGAATTCTTTGGGAGCATGTGTCGTTAGGGCCATAGCACTGGGACCTACTTTCACAGTACTGGAAAACCTTTTCCTTTTTGGCCTCCTTCCCTCCTAATTTTAGTGTTGCATTCTTAGGTCTTACCAATGCTGGGATATTTGAATTAGAATTAGCTGTTCTGGAATGGTTTTCCGTGTAGAGGAGGGTCTGTTGTGAAATATATGTGGGGATTTTTTCTTTTGTCTTTCTACGTCTTTCCATTACAGAATTATTATTTTACTTTTTAGAAATACACAGTATTCCCAAATATAATTTATTACTGTTTCTGAATACTGTGTCCTGTTGTGTGGCTGTTACAGAGCAGCCACAATAGCTGCTCTGAATTGATTTCATTCTGTAGTCAAGAACTTGAATCTGTATATAGTTTACTTTGCACACCTGTATTCAATATGAGGATGCATGCACAAGCTGTTCAGTGCTCCAGCCTGCAGAAAGCTGTAAGATGCTAACTTTCTGTAAAGTCTTCAGAGGTTGTAGATACTAAAACAAAAAAAAATAATCTCAAAACCTGCTGAGCATGCATATGGTGGTTTTTACCCCCTAAAGGCTTATAATTTGGACAGATACAACCCCCCCACATCTGCCAAATTTCAAGACTGATGTTTTATAACAGAGCTAGTCAAAGCAAATGCTTCCAGATTTTGTTTCTTTCCAGAAAGATTTTGTTTGCACGGCCAAATTCTTCTTTTCTCTTGTGTTCAGAGCCACCTGAAACAGTTGTTTCTTCTCTCCTTGCCTCTTTTAATTTCAGCCAGTGTGTGGTAGGAACAAAAGCTGCCAGCCCAGTCTCAAGGTTTAAAGTTTGACAAAGTGATCTCAGCTGAATATAGCTTCTCTGTGAGGGTTTCTTAAGCTTCCCTGTGTAAGAAAAGCTGACGGCACCACCTGTTAAAACAAGAATACCGTAACCTGTGAGGAAAAGCAGCTTGTAGGTTGACGGTTCGGGTCCCTGGACCCACTGCTGGAGTTACTCTGTAGGTTACTTTCTGAACATTGTTGACAGAACCTGTCCACTGTGTGCTCCCAAACTTGCAGTTCATGTGCTGGAATGTGTCACCTGGTATGTCACCTGGTCACTGCAGCACAGGCTGAGTTACTCTTTTGGCTCAAGAAATGAATTATGCCAGGTAAAAATGCCTGAGTTTCAGAGTTGTCTTCTGAGTTTCAGTGTTTTCCTATCTTTTGAAATGGCAAATGTGGCAGGCATTGTTAATGCAGAGTTGCTACTTGTTCTTTGCCATCTTCTCGCTCCCCCTGAAGTTTTAAATTAATCTCAGAAATCTGAAGATGGTTTAAACATTGACACTGTTTGCACTGTACAGCTGTTCACAGCAAAAAGTTTGTAATTTCATTAAAGTTTCAAGAAAACAGTTTGATGTTCACTGCCTCTTTTTCCCTCATTCCCCTTTAGCCCTCTGAACTGTTGCACGTTCTGCCCCTGAGTGGTTTGACCAGTAAAAGATGAAAGAAAATCACTGTTCTTCAGGAGACACAAATTTCTTGCAAGTTGGTACAGGATTTCCAACACTGGCTGAAAGTTTACAACAGTTTGTCCAGAAGTTGCCTGGTACCCATCTGTACTGGTGCTGCTCTGTTCCCTGTGTGCACAGTAGCCAGTTGCCAAGCTGACTTGCTCAGCCCTGCAAAGCTGGACAAGCCAGACTTGATGCACTCTGGACTGGCAGTGGGGGTTAAAACTAGATGATCTTTAAGGTCCCTTCCAACCTGAGTCTATGACTGTCTCTCTTGCTTTAGTGAAAGGAAGAAAGATGGTTGTGGTGGTGTTGGCTGGCTGGTAAACTTTCTGGTCCTGAGCAGGTTGGCCGAGCTGTAAAGCTGCAAACAAGAATCAGCCTTAATTTTACTGATGCAAGCACAGGCAGAAGATAAGGAGTCTTAAAAGCTGTACCGTTTTGGCTGCAGTGGCTTTTTAAAATAACTATGTTTCCCTTGATATGTACACAATTGTTCAAGTATAAAAGACCTCTGTACCACTTCAACAGCATCTACTCTCAAGCCTGTATTTGGCAGATTAATAAAATAATCATGTACTTAAACATTGACATCTATCTGGATTAACTTTCAGCTTTCTGATCAAAGCCTTTGAAGCACCTTTAGCATCTTGATGAAGTGGGGTCTTGCTTCAGTTGCTCCTTCTTCCCAAATGCTACTCTTTGGTTTGCAGCACTGTTGGTGCTTTGCAGGCTCCACCATTGTTGCAATGGCAGGTGTTACTCGGTGGATATTTCAGTAGAGCTTGCTGGTTTTTTGAGTGTTATGAACTCAAGTGGAAGATCTTTTAAGATAATTACTTAGCATATAACACTCCTCATGCTCATAAGTCACAGAATTGGGACCGTAATTCACACAGTTAACTTCATTAATCATGAAATGCAGTGTTTAAGGTTTCCAGGATATCAGGTTTTCTGCACAGAGTATATTTACATTTATTTTATATGTAATAACAGAGTGCCAGCTCCAATCTTTAGCAAAACCAATAGGAGATGAAGGCAAAAGGCTTCTGTTACCAAGGCTTGGATTTGTACTTAAGCCCCAGGTGTGCCCTCTGGGTCTCTGGACTATTACTCGATGTGTAGCTACAGTGGTTTGCAGCAGATGTGATGTCCAGTAGTGTTTATGTTTAGGAAAGAAATAAGTGGAAAATTTAGCTGTGAAAATACAGCTCATTGCACTCTCAGATCTTGGCTTTTGGTGGGTGCAGCTGTACAGTCTTAATTTTAGCACTTACACTTGATTCTGCTGAAGAGAGAGAGCCAACTCTGTTAGGTTAAAGTTGGAAACATGCGGATGTTCTTACACATCTGAAACATACAGTGAGGCTTTCGCAAGTTATGTTTTCTATCAGAACTGGTCCATTCCTTTGGAAGGTTAACCCAAGTTTTAGCTGGAACTTTATCTTCGATGATATTGTAGGATTTGGAGACTATTTAGGAGCTATAGCTCAAATAGGAAGAAGGGCCTCAAGGTATTTCTGAGCTCTGGATTTCTTCCTTCCACTCAGTGGTTTTACAGCCAGAGTATTCAATTTCCCAGGCTTTGGCCCTAGTATGTTTTGATATATAAATCTCAAAAGTCTTTTAGTTAAATGTGTGACTAAGTAATCACCTGGTTTTAAAGTATACTATTTAGGGATGAGCGGATTTCTGTTTAAATCAGGGAACGCCCAGTTGCTTCTTTCTAGCTTTCCAGAAAATGTCTTGAAAAGCAGTGCATTGTTAACACAGTATTGCTTATAAGTTGATGTATTTTTGCAGAGCATATCCTTTGTACTGACACTTCTAAATAATCATGCCTCTTGGAAGCTATATTTTTACATTAAGCACTGGTAGGAAGAGTGTATTTTGATTCCTGCTTAAATTTTAGGAGTTGAATTGATCAAGTCTTTCTGTTACTAAGGATCTGCTCACATGTATCATAAGGATTGAAGGGGCTATTGTTGTGCATGGCAAAAGTTTTGTTTTTCTTGAATAAAAGTGTCAGGAATTATTTTCCTTGAACTCCATACACTGATCTGCAGACAGAAGGCAAAGATTTGTTTTTTGGACTGACCTTTTTTAATGTTCTCAGTGTAATCTTGAATTGTTTTTGTTTTCACCCCTCATTCTTTTTCATTTTAACTTAAGAACATAGAATTCCATTGCTGGAATGTGTTCTGTTGAACCAAAGCATTGCATCTGTTGCTGCAAGCCAATGAGAAATGGAATTATTTCTGCACAAGCCTCATCTGGCATTGGAAGGAGGGTTTTCATGAAGAAACAACCATTGGAAGGGTTGTTTGTTTTATCATTAAATACTTTTATGTACTAACTTTTGAGCTCTGAAGAATTTTCACCAAATTTGGTTGCACATGTGCAACTTACCTAAATTGCATGGTTCAGAAATACATTTTTACACTGAAAATTTACATCAGAAATTAACTTTTACACATCCAATTTACTGTGCCTGTGACCCCACAGGTCAGAATCTGTTCTACGATTCTCCACAGTAGCTCATGTCCAGAACCGCACTTTTGTGTTGCTAAGCTGTGTACAGTATCTAGAGTAGACTCTGACATTAAATCTGAAGTTTTACACTTGGAAACATTTATAGTATGCATTTTTATGAAAAATGGTGCAAGTTGCACTTTTCTGACAGTTCTGTGTTTAATTGGGATATCTAGAGCGGTAGGTTTCACTCTGGCTTGTTTTGTCTTGTAGTTTGGTTCTTACACCATCACCTCCACTGTAAAAATTTTGCAGTCTGGGGGTCAGATGGGCACAGCCCTAATACTGAACTGTGCTTTATGGGACATAGTAGTCAATATAGCTGCTCTTGCTTGTTTTCCATACTTTTTTTTTTAAAAAAAAAAGAAAAATGAACTCTTAGCCCTTTGTCATGTGAAGAAGACTGAACTTGGTTTCTGAAGCTATGTATATGTATGTATACTAACCTGTCGCTTTGATTATTGTTTCAGATTATACTTTTTTTTTTCTCTCCTCAGGGCCGATTACTGGAAATCGCAACCAAAAAAGTTCTGTGATTACTGCAAGTGCTGGATAGCAGACAACAGACCTGTACGATGGTCTACCATACTATGTCAATGATTTTGAAACACTAGAAATCTGAATTACAGGCTTTTAACATCATTTTTCATACTAATCTATTGATGCATGAAATTTGTTTTTTTAAAGATGCCTTTGTTATACCTGTAATATTTAGAATGTATTTTGTGAGCACCGTATACCTGCATACAAGATGCTGTGTGCTGTTCTACTTGGCAGTACAGATAAGAACTGAAATACCTGACCCTGCTTTTTTTGCAAGTCCTGTAACTTAACAGTTGATCTGTCTTGAAACTTTGTCTGCGGCAGTTCCTAGCCTTCATAGGCAAATAGAAAGCAAAACCTGGCATATGTACTGTTTTATATGGTAGGCCTGGTATAGCCATTGCTCTGAGCTTTAAAGCGCGTTTCTTTCATTTCATACAGAAATGTTACAGGGTTACAGAAAGGTGTTCCTGACTTGCAGACTTTAGACCCATTAGTTTCTTACTTAGAAATAAGTTTTTCATTCCTGACTTAATGCCAGGGGTAGTCCTAGAGCTGGACTTGATCTGGAGTTCAGAATGATGAGTGGGAGCTAATTGGTTTAGGTTTCTTCTTGTAGTCAGTGAAGAGAAATACACATTAAAGAGGGGGATTTGGGTAACTTACAAAATCTGTCTTTAAATGAGATGACTTGTCCGCTGGGTGTGCATCCTCTGCTCATCAGTTCATGCAAATAAATTCTAAGGTTACTGGGCCAGCCTTAGGCATCTTAACTTCTGAACACCTAAGTGAGGTCAGATGTTTTTAGCGAGTACCATATGAGGCATGAGGACTTCCACTGTTGTATCTGTAGAGCTGAATTCCTTGCAGTTCCTACTGGCTTCAGTCTTTGGCAGCTTTTTGGCTTGGAGATTGTTCTGTTGTTCTTAGTTACCCAACTCTCCCACTTTGCTCCTCCCACACACCCCCCACACCCACCCCCACCCCCCCCGATTTCTGGACCTGCAGACTAATTTAAGTTCGTAAGATATCTGTGGGGTGTAGCATAATCTAAGGACTGTAGCTAGTATTTGGAACACTAAATAAACCATATGTTTTTTAAAAGTTTGTGTGAAAACAGAGAGGGTAAAACAAGAATCTAAGTATGATATTTGGAAGGATAGCATAGAGAGAGAGCCCAGTCTCCCTGTTACTTGTCGCTAATAGCTAATATGTGTGCTGAACAGTATTATTTGAAAAATATTAGATCTTATAAATACAGACTATGAAATTTTGTGATACCATTTTGGAGTGTTACTGATTTTTTTCGTGATTTCTATGTTGATAGTTTCTCAGTGTCCCTGAATTCCTGTAGTCATTTTATAGCTGTAGTGTTGGCTGTGTTTTCAGAACAGGATATATTCAGGCTTGTTTAACTAAGTTTAGTGTAACTGAATTTTAACTTAATTAAAAATAAATAAATTGAAATTGTATAATATGTATTATTTTTCTTGTTTTTTTCTCACTTTGAAGAGCATTGAGTTTCATGAAAGAGGAAAGAATCATAAAGAAAATGTGGCAAATAGAATTAGTGAGGTAACTCAAATATCTTATTTGCACAGATGCTTATTTTTAATGTCTTTCATTATCAGATTTGTTTAATTTATTCTCTTTGGGTTCTTGTTTTGTTTTAGATTAAAAAGAAAAGCTTGGAAAAAGCAAAAGAAGAAGAAAACATGTCAAAAGAATTTGCAGCAATGGAGGAGGCTGCAATGAAAGCATATCAAGAGGATTTGAAAAGGCTTGGAATTAAGCCAGGTAGTTCATATAACCGCCAGAAGATTAAAGACAGAATTGAAAGAATATTGAATAGGAAAGTTTTTTCTTAAATAGAAGCTACAGTATCCTCTGGTGCATGGAACAATCCGATTTGGAGTAGAAAAATTAAACAGTGATAACAAAAAATAGGCTGTAGTTGGTCCTTTGAATCAGCTGTGTAGCTTCCCTTCATTGATTTTAAGTTTCACTTTGCTAGTTGGAGACAAAAATTCCTATTGAGTACGTGAGGTTGTGTTTCCACCAGTGTCAAACAGGGGAGATAAGAATCTCCTACTCATCTTGCAGTTCAGCAAGTATCTTTGCTCTGTCTGTGCGAAGACATATTAGCCTTTAAAAACAGTTTGTAGATTCAAGCTTCTGTAGAAGCCATCTTTTTCATAACTCTTCTAGTTTCTTTTTTGCTGTTGTTTAGTTAGAGGTCATTGGTCCTTAGAGTTTTTCTCTTGTTATTCATCTTTTGATACTTAAACTTTCTTAGGACTCTATAGTATTGCTACAGTGCAAGACTCTTTTAACATAATCTTTTTAAGTTTGCCTGCTTTGAGTGTAATACTAATGAGTGAAAATACTCGTAAGAACAAAATTTCCTGTTTGCTGTTGCTCAAGAGTGACTAATACTTAAGCTCAGATTATTGCTCTTTTTAAAAGGGAGTATTGTTTTCTTTAAGATGATGTAGGTCCCAGTTCGACACAGAGTAAAACACAGAGTAACACAGTGGAAACTAAAGGAAAGAAAGAAAAGAAGGAGAAGAAGGAAAAGAAGGAAAAGAAAGAAAAGAAAAAAAAGACACCTCAGGATGCCTCAATGCCACCAAAAATTGAAACAAAGGAGTGGGTACAAGGACTTTCTCCTGAAGGTTACACATACTACTACAACACAAGAACAGGAGGTAAAAAGTAGTGAGGAGCGAATGCAGATATAGTTATTGGAGATAAGTAAGAAAAGACTGCCTGCACTTCTTTACTCTTTAGCTCTTTCAGTAGTAAGCTAGTAATTCAAACGTGAACAGTTAGATGGAGTTTAGATATTTAATGTTCAAGACTTAGGCATCCAGAACTTCAGACTGCTTTTGCTGTTTGCTAATAATGGAAGAATGCAGTAATTCCACAGTTTCTTGAAATGTTTAGCCTTTCACAGGTTAGGTATACAAAAGATAGCTGTGTTCTTCCTAAAGAAGCTTTCTGATCTAGAATGTGAATAAATTGATTGTGCCCAAGTAAATGAGAGCAGTTATGGATTGCTGTCTGGTTGTTTCTTTCCACATTCACAGGATTTATCTAACTGATTTTGGTTGAGGAGCTATGTGTTTGATCTGCTTTAGAGCGTAAAAGCAACCCTCTTTTATGATTATTGAGAATATTACAGTTTCTTACAAATTTAAGGATTGACATTAGTATTTACTGTAGTCTTTCCTCATACAAGATAACTTCCAAAAGGTAAAAATCTTGTGTGTCTCGGTTCTTCTGGCCTGTGCTACCATTTCAAAAAACAAGCATCTTTTTTGTACCAAAATTCCAGTATCTCTGTATCAGCCATAGTTTAATAGAGTCTGGAAGGTGGTTAGTCCCAGTAAAAGCCAACTGTAATTATGGTACTTCAGTTTATTGTTCATACCATAGTTTGATCAAGGATGATGTATATTCCAATAAGATGTATCTGTATTACTCATTTGTTTGTGTGCATACATCAGTGTCATATCCTTTAGATCTGTTTTTTGTAAAGATTATGAAACACACACAGGATTGAATGATAGGTAAAATGTGGTCTTGTTTTTTCAAGAATCGCAGTGGGAGAAACCTAAAGGATTCCAAGGCAGCTCTCAAAACTCAAAAACGGTAATCAAATACTCTTACTTTTTTGTGTCCTTGTAAACAGTTACCAGAAAAAAAGGTAAGCAATTTGCACGTCTTCTAATTGCAGAAGATTCATTGTTTGCTCTTAGTAAGCTTAGGAAAACATAATTTGGCTATATAGAATGTTTTATGATATACTTGATGAAAACTGAAATTTTACTATACAAATCTTTTTTGGCTGATTTGTTTATCATGGGAACAGAAGTGATAGTGTCATTTGTATTTTTACAGAATATACTTTTTTGATTCCCATAAAACTGGAAGCTTTTCAGAAATTCTGAATAAATTCTGTTCATCCTTTTGTGATTAAATGTAATTAAAAAATAAGTCTTGGACATTTGAAATGGTTAAGACTCCTTTATCTTAAGAAACATGGAGATTGCATTGTCAAGGTAATTACAAAAAAAGAATGCCTGCTTTTGTGTTTGCTTTAGGATACAGTTATGTGATAATTTGTCTTTTTCAAGGGATTCTTATGGTCACGGAAACAACGTGCAAGCAACCTTTTAGCATATTACTTTATTGGCCTTATTTAAAGCACAGGAAAACTTGCAGAATAGTCCAAAGACAGATATATTTCTTCTAATGATTAATGGACTTTCCCCAGATGCTTACCACTCCAGGATTTTTGTGCTTCACAACATTAAAAACAGGATTTCTACGACACTCCTGTGAAGTGATCTGTTTCCCCATTTTCAAGATAGATGTCATAAGTACAGTATAAATTAAAGTCAATTTTGTTTGCTTATGTTGAATTTTATGTTAGAGACCAAAAAAGCCTGGCTTTTTCAGAGTGCCTGACATTCTGAAACTATCTTGGCCCCTCTCAGAAGGTAGCCTATAGCTTGATACTGGTTTAGTTGCAGTCAGAGGAGAACATGGTTATAATTGTGTATATTTTTAGGCAATTGAATCAATTCACAAAGTACATGACGTCATGTCTGTACTCCATCTCTTGTTAGGGCAGTGTTTTATGTGAAAAATGCAGGCTTTTGCCATCCAGTGTTTGTTCCTAAGACACTGCACACTTTGTGTGAGAGCTGCCCATCATGTGCAACTCTGGCTTTCTGATTCCTTTATCCTGAGGGTTTGCACAACTTGTTAACCAGCACTTCAACTTAATCTTTTCAATCAGCATGTCGCTTTGCAATATTTATAAGCCAGTCTTACTGTAGCCTTCCACTGAAAAAAGTGGTCCTGTGACTAAGCTTGTATGGTCCTTGGTGCATATTTGCCCTGACAGTGAACTAGTTCAGGGAGCAAAGAGTTTAGGTTAGTGCTTTGTAGGCTTATTCCCTTGTCATGAGCTTCCTGGGTAATCAGAAAAATGCCAGTGTGGGGAGAGCAGATGGAGGAGAGGAGCTTCATTCTTGGCAGCAATTTGAAGTTAGCTCATCTCAGCTATATCATAAACACACACCTTTGGCCTCACATATCTCCCTAATGCCACATGGCTGTATTTTGCCATTCCTCCCTCACCCTGCCCGGTGACTTTGTGGTGTCTTGAGTTATTTTTGCTATTGCTAAAAACAAGCATTTGATTGCTCCCTTATTTAGTCTGAGCTAAAGATATGGGGAACATTCCAGATCTCTAAGAAGGACTCACTGCCCAGAAATAAAAGGGCATGCTTGCAATACGTAGTGCAAGCAAGATTCACAGGGCCTCCTTGTTTTACAGCACATTAGCTTGCTGCTTAAACTTCGTAAAAGGTGGAGAAAATGGTAATGAAAAGGCACGTGAAAGACTACCTGTAACTTCAGCTGGATTGACATCTTGCTTGTTAGCATGCAGGTAGTAGGATACTCTGCCTAGTGTCAGATTATCAACTGAAAACCTTGAAGAACGAGGTCTAACTCAGCAAAAAGGATAGGTTATACTTAAAACTTTATGTTTTTGTCCTCTTTCTACTTACATAACGTAAATTTTCCTTCTGCTTCTTTTATTGAAACTAGCACACCGAAACTTGAGAGCAAAACCTTGAGGAATCTTGCTCACTGAAGGCTTTCTTGCTTTTCTCTGCTCTAAACCTGCTGGTACAATTTTTTCTGTTTACAGAAAGGGTGCAAGAAACATAACTTCTGATTTTGTTGTGCTTTTTGAAAAAACACCAAAGTTTTGATAGAGTATTAAGCAGATGTATAGATATGTGTGTACAAAAGCCTGTCTAGATGTGTGTCTGTATACACACACATAGATATTAATGCAAAAATAATGTATGGTGAAGCTCCATAGATGTTCTGCCTAATACAGAGGAGTGGGCAGTATTAGTAGTTGCAGAGCAGTGAAGTAGTTGTACATTTAAGTGTTGATGGAAATTGGGTTCTTAAGATGTTAAGTCATGGGTAATGACTGATTGTCTGGTTGGGGCTGATTCTGCGAAACATCTTTAATTACACGTACTCAAAGATGTACCAGCAACTTCTGCCAAATTTATTAATCAGTAGGGAAAAACAGTGGTTTGCTGAAATTAGTGCTTTACTAAAGAAGTAAATTCATTGGCACACATTCCTGCAAAGTTTGATTCTTCAGTTATTTTTGCTGAAGATCTATTTTGGGATAAATTTTAGAGTTTTTGTTTGTTTGTTTATCTTTAATTTGTGATCATATTTATTGGTATTGGTTTTCTGTAGCCCTCACAAAACTCTGAGTCTTCCAAAAAATTTTTATCAATCTCTACTAAGAACAATGACACAAACAGGAAATTACAGTCTCAGGGTGAATACCTTGGAAAATCAAGAACATGTAAAATAATGGCCTGTATAATAATTTTAATTGTATGACAACACTTACAGTACTGCTTCTTACTAATTAGCCACTGAAAAAAACTGTGTATGTGCATTTGCATTATTGTAAGTTAAGCAATTCAGTCTCATTTGAGTCAAGGGGAATACTTTCTAACAACTGTAGGGGTTCAGGCTTTAAAACAGTAAAATTATCAAGAACAAAAAATACTCAAGGCTTGAATGGTCTTATAAGTGATGCTTTGGCTGGTCCTTAAAAGTTTTTTAAGTAGCTCCTGTATCTTTCTCTTAGGCAGTGGAGTGGGTAGAAGGTGTCACTGAAGATGGTCATACCTATTACTATAACACACAGACAGGAGGTAAGGAGAGCTTATTTTCCACCTAAGCTCTGTTTCAGAGGAGAGGATTTTCAGAGAAGCATTTGGTTTTGCAAATAACTGCATTTTAAGGCTGTTACTAAGTTTTGTATTTTTTAAGCTGCTACTTTATTTGAAATACACTTGTTGCTTAAGTCAGTGCTGCCATTGTAGCTGTATTGTCAGTGTGTATGCATTTGCACTTCATAGGTTGTTTTAGATGTTCAACTTGCAACTATAAACAACGGATTCTCCTTTTCTACATATATATTGAAGTTGTAATTTGGAAACCAGAAAGAGGCAGGGCTTTATTTTGACAAGCCTGTAGGACTGAATAAGAATCTACTAAAGTTTTCCTCTTGCTGACATAGCATTAGTAAGAGAGTCCAGAATCTTGCCTCCTCATTCTTTTACCTGTTTTTTTTCCCTACATGGGGAACTTCATGGTAACTCCCTCAGAATAAGCATCTGTTTTCTAAATCTGAATACATTTTAAGGTCAGTGATGCCTCTCCATAGAGCGAGTGATTTCATGCTAGCTATGAGATTTCCTTCTGCTGATGGGTATGAAGTGGTGCTCCTAACGATACCAAGAATTAAAAAAAAAAAAACCACAAACCTTTTAGTTTTTTTAACATGCCACTCCCCTGCCCAGATTATTTGATTTCTTCTTTTGAAAGGGAAAGGAGATGCTGGTTATTTTTAAACATTGCCTTCTAAGTTCAGATACATTATTTGCCTTTGGTTGTGTTATTTTTTAAAGTGCTTCATGGGCATATGACACTTGTGAAGAATGTCTTTGTAATCATCGTATTTGGTAAAATTTTGGTTTGTGAGATTTTAAAGTGATCCATTACTTTTGTAAAACTTTAAGTGTCTTGGAAATACTTGAGAATTATTTGTCAGTTTTGTTAACGCCAATGAAGACAAGACAAATTTTTAACTAAGGGAGATAGTTGTAGTGTCTCGTCTCAGGCATGTAACTTAAGAGACCAATATCTCTAGGCTTAGCACTACAAGCCATGCTTTGGAAGGCTGCACCTTACTCCACTGGCTATACGTGGCACCTGGGAACATGAACTTTGTCAGTTACTAGTCTAAAGGCAGATGACAGCAGTACCCTTAAGAGACTTTTCTCTTCATGCAAAGTCACTTCTTGCCAGTTTATTGCACCTTTTTTTCTTCAAGATACATCTAGGTACATACTCACAGAGTTGTTTTCAGTTAGAGATTTCTTTGGAAACAGATAAAAATAATTGGAAAAATAGTAGTTTTATTATACCTGTAAGCTTATATAAAATAATAGATTGAAAATCAGTGTACTCTTACCTTACTGTTTTTAAAACCAGTTTTAAGACCATTGAGTCAACTTTTATTGAAATCTCAGAAATACGACCTTTTAATTGAAAATAAGGTCATATACTGTACATGCTTTCATAACTTTTCAGATTCATGTTTTTATTTCTTTGTTTGCTTCAGAGCTCTTTAATTAGAGATCTAATATTACTGAGCCAAGTATCACAGGGAAGGGGGTTGTCTGCCCGCAGACCTGAGGCTTGCAGTTAGCATTCTTCACCTTATCCTGTCTTTGTAATTAATGGACAACTCAAATCAAATAGGCACCTCTAGAGAGCAATTTGTCTGTCCTGTGTAAGGATGAGAGGAGCCACAGTCTTGTGAACCATAGTTTGCCGTGGATGATATTTTTCTTAAACACTAATTAAAACAAGCTTTATCAACAGTGAACTCGGCTGTCATGACTGTCTCTCTGCTAGGAAGTGAAATGTTATCTTTCTGATTATGTTTATTAAAACAAACACACTGAACAAAGGCAAAAGCCTTGCGCTGAATTATTTGCTGTATTTTTGCATAAGGCAGTACTGATTCTGTAAGGTAATGTTGTCAAAGCAATAACAGATCAGAATTAGAAACATAAATAATGTGGTTGTTCAAATATCTTGGACAGTATCCACATGGGATAAGCCGGCTGGTTTTGTTTCATCTTCAAATGAGAAGAGTCAACGTGACAAGCATTCTGAAGAGCTTGCAGAAACAGATTCCAAAGCATCTGAATCAGACTCAGAAGACAGTGAAAATGAAGCACAGAGTTCAGAAACAAATTTCAAGGTAGGTTTTCTCTTCAGATTTATTTTACGTACAGTATTAATTTTCTAGTGTAAGATGATTTATCTTTTACCTCTTGCGACAGGCTGTACTCATTGTAATGAGGTTAAACTGTATGACTGAAAGGAGATGTTTACACTTGTTTTAATAGTAAAATGAATCTATATTTAATTATTTGGCCCATTAGTGGCACTGTTCCAGAATAGAAAGCATGATCTTTCCTTCAGCCCACCAGAAGCAGCTTTAATTCTGCCAGAAATGCGATGTTTTCTGAGAAAGGTCACTGTTATCTCTCTGAAATAATCCACAAAATGGTTTGGATTTCAGTGTGAGGGTGTCTTCAAACCTTTATTGGTAAATGTGACTGCCAAGAGACCTTCAGAGAATGCTTTTGACTGAAAATGTCTGAAATGGTTATAGTTTCCGTATTAACTGAGAAAAACATTGGCAGTTCATAGTACAAAATCTTTGTCAACTATATATTTTTGTCTTCAGATTTAAAACAAGATAAAGGGTATGATTATGGCTCTGTTAGGGTCAAATGGTTTTTCTGAAACTGGTAGTTCAGAACAGGCAGAGACAGTTTAAATAAAAATGTATTAATAGACAAGCGTTAATTCTAAAATACATATTTTTGTATCACTGGGCATCATTATAAACTATTACCAGGTGTTAGCTGTAAAGTGTGTGTATCTGCTTGCACAGAAAGCTGTACGTGAATTTTTGCCTCTTTTTTCCTTTTTTTTTTTTTTTTTCTAAACACGTGCTAAGCTTTGCTTTTACATAAGTTTGTATTGGCTTCTCCTTGCTAACTTCAGCCTTGATAGATAGGATTTTCCAGCTTTAACTTTTCGTAACATTTTAAGGGTTTTTTTCCTACTCTGTATGTGATGAAATCTCAAGGAAAAAAATTTAAATATTTTATTAATTTAGGAGTTTATTGTTTCAAGTTACTCTTGGTTGAAAAGTATGAATAGTAGATAATAGCAAATAAAAGATGTAAAATAAAGCTACATTGTGTTTTTATTTAGGCATTTTTGCTTAAGGTGGGTTTTTTCCTCTTTAGAGGAAAGGAGATAATGGTGAAGGATCAGAGGAAAAGAAAAGATCTCCCAGAGCTAAAAAGTTAAGTCCTTATGGGAAATGGCGAGAAGTGAAGCCAGAAGAAACTGTAAATAAAGAGGAGAGTACTTCAGCTTCCCAAGAAACCTCTAGTGATGCACCTAACCCTTATGGAAAATGGAAAGCAATTAAAGCAGTGGAAGAAGAAGAAGAAGAAAAAGAACCATGGTGAGGATCTTTATACCATAGTTACTGTGGTAATACTTGTTTCCAGAAAACTTGTTTTCAAGAGCTGAAGCTTTTTCTTCTGAATTCTGGCAGAATTAGCACAGCAGTGATGGGAAACATAGCCCAAATACAGTTAATTCCACAGTGATTATTTTAAGTAATAGCTCTCCGTGGTGCATAGTGGTGCTGTTTTGGTCTTACTGTAGAAGCTCGCCATGAGTACAAAGTGAAGTGATTTAAAGGATCGTTGTCATCCATCATTTTTCTCAGAGGCTGAGTATGAACTGTTTAAATGTAGTTATGTTCCCTAACATTGTCTCCTTCAACAGTCTAGTTCAGCTGCCTCAGGAGCTCTTGTGGCTCTTTTTTCAACTGCTTTCAGCCTTGGAACAGCGTAGGCAGCTTTCTCAGGGCCTCCAGCTTCCCAGCTAAGTTCTGTTTCTTTCTGATGAGTAATTAGTTGAGCTAAGATCTATCTTGGTCTTCTAGGACCACCAGCAATCATATGTTGACTGTACTAGGTTAGCATTGCTTTCAGTTCCTTCCCTGTGGGATCAATAGTTGCTGACATAATGAGTATGCTTTTTTAGACTCCAAGCAATTTCTACCTAAGCCTGATAGGTTTGACTGAGTTACTTCCACAAGCAGTGCATTATTTCTCACTTTGTGATGTACTAATTCTAACTGTTCACTTGAAGGACACAGCCTAAAAGACTTCAATTTTTTTTGTCTTACTTCCACCCAGTATTGCCGTAAAAAACTCCTGGTTCAACTGTTTTTCTTCTTCCCTAATTTCTGTCATTTCAAAACAAAGTTAAGTAAAACCGAACCAAAATCCACTACAACCTTTTCTGTTGTCACTGTGGGTAAGTCCTGGAGGCTCCTATAATGTGAGAGATGCTTTCTGTAATGATTTAACTAAGGAGATGAAAGATAAAAAGTGTAATGTAGCTATGTCAATTTTAAATCTGGAAGCTGTCTCTCTCTCCCATGTCCAACCAATGTACTACAGGTGTTTTCATCACATGCATCTGATCAGGAGGTTTGTTTTGTTTTGTTTTACTGCATAATGCCTGAGATGGCTCTTTCTGTTTTTTTGTGAAGCATGCTTTCATGTCCAGCTTTTTCTTGTGGGGCCCTCTAGGAGTCTGAATAAATTAGGTTTCAGAGGATGACACCAGTGAGTCTTTGTCCCTCATACTCACCCCATTCTCCAGCATTTTAGTTCTAAATTATTCAGTGGATACATTGGTTGAACTAAACTGAGAACTGATACGCTTCCTTGGAGATTATAATGTTCTCATAACACCTACTGTATTGGACCAGCTAACTTTGCCTTCACTTCAGAGCTGATAAATTCTTTCAGGTTTTTGGAAAGCAGTGTCCCCTAAGAAGTGCTTTCAGCTACTGAACCTTATAGATCATTCTGTACATTAACACACAGGCTTGAGATACACCCACGTGTAAATAACAAAAATGCAGCTGTTTGTTATTTACTTTTAATTGAAACTAGGCACAGTGCCAACCACTTTCAGGAGGTTTACATTTTAGCAATACTGTAACAGTTGCATTTTCTTGACTTGCTTGGCTTGCAGTCATTCTCGTGGCTCTTGATTGCGTGCTTGAGCTGATCTGTGTCTTCCCTGAAGCATAGGACCTGAAACTAGGTATGGTACACGAGCTGGCATCAGAGTAACGCTCAGTAGTACTGAAAGATTTCTTGTATGGATTGGCCAGGAATATGATGTGTATCTTTTTGCAGCAGCGTTATGCTGGTGTGATTCCTAATGGGCTTGTGATTTAGATCAGTTTCTGTGAACCGTTCGGTTGTTCCCCATCGTATGTTTGTGCCGCAGGTTATCCTTGTAGAACACAGTGGTTTGCTTAACCTTTAAAACTGCGTAAACCTTTAAAACCCTTAAAACTGATTGGTCATTATGAGCCCATGTCTTTGATTTGTTCAGATCAGTGTTAGCTCTGCTCTTGTTCTGCAAAACTGCTTCCCCCAGCTTGGGGTCTCTGGCTGATTTGGTAACCTGTTCTCTGTTCTGTCATGCAGGCCCTCAAGGATGGACACTTGCGGCAGAATATTCAATAGTATTTTGTCCGTGAACCATTGTTAATTACTCACTGGCTGCTGTCTTTCTTAAATTCATACACGCAGCTCTGTTGTCTTTTGCAGGATGGCTTAGATGGTGAGTGCTTGGGCCACGCTGTAAGCTCTGTACAGAATGAGGTCCTAGTTTTTTACTCTTTATGGCAGCCCACGCAGAAGAAACAAAGAACGTGTGTTCTGTTCTTTTCTTGGTCCCATCATGATGATGATCTTGGCTAGAAGACTGCATCTAGCCCAAAGCTGCTGTGACAATGAAATATGGATAATATTGTCTGCAGTACAGCATGTTGCTTTCTCCATGTAGATTAACCCTTTCATGTTTCCCTGTCTTCTCACAGTGAAAAAGTGGACCTGGAGCTTCCTAGTACAGAGAGTGACAATGTACCACCACCTCCAGTGCTAGAGGTTCCAGAAGATGCAACAATGATATTTAAAGAGAAGACAGTCACCTCCCTGGGAGACCTTACAGAAGGGGTGCCAACATTTAAAAAGAGGAAATTTGAAAATGGAAAATCTAGAAACTTAAGACAAAGACTAAGTGATCAGTAGTACTAAGCAAATCATTTTAGATTCTGTTTAAGCTAGAGTGAATCAAAAGTTTAATATTTTAAACAGGCTTTTATAAAGAAAATGTTGGGTAGAAATTAAGGATTTATAGGTATTAAAACATATGTGAGTTGTCATATTTTTTTATTTTGATGTGAGTGATATTGGAATGGAAGTTTGTGTTATATTACTTATGCAATATTGTAAATATATTTTTTATTTTTACCATGCCATCTAAGTTCAATTTGCTCTGTGAATGCTGTTCTAAATACATTATCTAAGGTTTTTTACTCCTTTTCTAACTATGGGAGAATATAATAATCCTTAATCTGGCAAAAATGATGGAGATCCTTATTTTTACAGAGGAACTGGATCAATGGCATGTACCAGACAGTAAAATCATCCCCCAAGATAGTTTGTGTGTAGTAGTTTCCCTACTAATGAGTAAAAATATTGTGCTTACTAACCTTTTGCTTGCAAAAGAGTAGGTGGTGAGACTGCCAACATTTCAAACTGATCATTTAAAAGCTGTTTTTAGCAGAGTGAGTCACATCAGTGCCACTCATTCCAAAAGATGTTCTACAGAATTATTTGTGTACATGCATGATAAATGTATTAAACCTCTGCGGAAGATTTAAACCTGATGAATCTTAACTTTCAATAACAGCACCAGAGCCACCCCTGTTGGAGTAGATATTTCTGTGGTGTCTTTCCTGTTGTATTTTGCTTTACTGTTGTCTCTATTTGAATTGTTCCTTCTTTTCACATACCAGGTTTTCTTTTTGGGGGGCTTTTTTTTTTTTTTTTTTTGTCTCTTTCCTTGTAAAAAACCAATTGCCTGACATTTTCATGAAAGTACATTCCAAAGACCTGGCCCTGCTACAGCATACAGCACCCTTTTTGAGGTTGATGGGGTTTGTCTGTTGGTAAGAGGAGTGTATTGGATAGTCAGTAGTGTTCGCTAAGCTGAGAGGAGCTAACTGTATTGAAGCTTCATCATTCTCAGTAGCATAGGAGAGGAAGACAAAAGATGGATAAGCAGACCTTGTGGCTGTACTGTCCAAGATGGCTTGGGCATTTTCTTGAGGAATGTGGATTTGATTTCTTCACTTGCTTGGATTGGTCTTCATTTAGCATCATCAGGATTCACTGGCTGCATAAGAATACAGCTACATTAATTGCTTCTCTAGGTATCAAACAGTGGACCATAAAGGTTCAAATCATTAATCCACAAAAAAATATGCCTCTGTTCCTAAAGCTCACAGTGTTTTGTTCAGAAGAATCTTGATGAAAAACAGGGGATGCACTTAAGACAACTAGTTGTCAGAGTCCAGCTCCAGCAAAGTAAGAGTTGGTAACTGCGAATGACTGTTAATCTGTCAGATCAGCAGAGAAAGGAGCGCAAGACAGAGAATCTGGTTTATCATGTATAGAAAAAGAGGCTGAAGACCTTTTTTCTACTCTGTTATATTTTCATTATGTGTAGAAGAGAATTAAGTGTTGAATTTAATCCTGTGTGTTTCTTTGGCTTCATCAGGGTAGTTGTATTTCTTCTGATGTTTGTTTTGAGAATGTTTTGAGAATTCCTGTAATATCTAGCCCTGGGTTGCCAATTAGAGACGCAGGATGTGTGCTGGATGTTACCACAGTCATAGATGCAGGAAAATACAACGTGTACTCCGCGTGAAAGACCTCACATGCAAGGCTACAACAGAAATGTCCTTTATGCCAAAGAGAGGTTGTCAGGTTTCCTAAAAAACAGATTTTCAGGTTTTGTTCTTATTCTTGCAGCTAGGAGCCTGCTCTAATTTGAAGCTTCTGTGTGTTTGTGACCAGTTTAAACTAATTTCTTCCCAATTTACACAGGTAATTGTACTTATTTCAGCTAAGTAGCTTTTTTTTCCTCTTGAATCCATCACATCTTTTCGGAATCACATAAAGCGTCCTTGTGTGACAGGACCTTCAGTGCCCCACCAGCACTTCTCTTCATCTATTCCAGCCCGAGTTTCCCTAGATTCTATGTTCAAGGAAGATGAAGGCCACAAGTAACTTTTGATAATGTTCCTTTGATAATGTTCCTAAATCACATTTGCCTTTCACATGACTGCATCATGCTGTCTGCCGTAGGTGCCCTGTGATCCACCAGTACAACCAGCTCTTTCTACTCCTTTGCCATCGCCAGCTGCTGAGTTAACAGCTGATCATGCTTTCTTTTCAAGCAGGTTTTTTTCCTTACAAATTCGGTTTGTACTGCTGTACTTATCCTGCTTGTGTTACTCCAAGCCTGAAGTATATACATTTCTGTATGATCTCTGTAAATTGATTGTATTGTTTCTTAGTAGTTTTATACAGTACTTTAGTCTTTTTGTAGGCTCCACTTTTAATAGCCTCTGAGGAAGACATCTTTCCTCTTTTACTAAGGTTCCCAAAATACACTAGCATCTTTCCTTTGAAATGTTTAGTCACATTGAATTGGTCATAGGCATTGATTTAAGGTAGCTGTAACTAAATTGCTTGAGCAGATGTTTTAAAAACATCTGAAAATAAAAGTGTTCAAAACTTGTTTCCTTGAAGAACAATTACAACTGCTAATCAGTCGTAATATGAACCAAAGGCCTTTGTCAAGTGCTGTGTCAGACAGACAAACCAAAATATTAGGAAAAAAGATTAAATGTTTTCTTTTCTCACTGCTAGTACAGTTGGTTTAAATACCACATGCTTGCTTTTGCTGATGTGACATCTAAAGGCTGCATTTCACAAACAAATCCAGCGCTTCGCTCCCCACTACCTCTGAAAGTCAGTTTGAGGAGAGACCAGTTTATTCTTTGTCCTTAAGGGTAAATTATAAGGGCCAACTGAATCAAATTTGATCTATCCAAAGCCACTGTTTAATTTTGCACCATGTTGTCATTCCATTTCCTTAATGTGTATCTAAACCAAGTATTTTCTATACAAAAATAGTCTTGTGTGAGATTTAAGGCAGACGCTGCTGTTCCAGGACATCTGTGCTGCACAGGTCTTTCGCCCTTCTGTGCTATCTCCCTGCAAAATCTGCCTTTGGAATTTGCCATAGGAATCCCCCAGGTATTACCACAGTTACACTCCTCATCTGCTAATCCTTCCTTGGGCTGCCGTGGCTTCTGACAAAGGAATGTTCCTTTTACTGTTCCAGAACAGTGTTTTCAGAAGAGTTTTTTGTTTTCTGATTAATTCACTTTCTATGATGCAGCGTGTTTTTGTCTGCTTGCCTGCTTTTATGGCAAGCTCCTTGAGTGAGACATATTAAACCAAGACATCTTTGGTTTTATAGGCTGTCGTAGACATTATTAGCAATATGAGAAGGAGAGTCGAGAGAAAAGGGGGAGTCATTGCAATTTCTGATGATGATTTGTGTGGTTTTGAGCGAGTCTTTCTTTGCTCTCTTATTTTTCTTTCCTTGACTCATCTTTGTTTGTTTGGAAAGACAGCTTCCCAGTGTGGGATGCTTGTCTTTGGTGTGCGTGTTTTTACAGCAGGGCATGCTTAAAGTTGGTGATGCTTTTAGCAGCAAATGTATTGCATATACTAAGAAAAAACATATTTTGTTGGGCATTTGTTATTCCAGCAGCTGGGCAGAGACCTGCTCAACTGGACCCAGGTTATAGAACAATCCTTGTTCCTATTTAGGCTAAGGTGAATTGCAACCCTTCACCTGGGAATCTGTAGATTGAAATACAGAATTCCACAATAGGGTAAAGTTTGCTTTTTGTTTGAACCTCATAGACAGAATCTGTGATGCAGCATCATCCAATCCCAATATTCGGGTGTAGGAGTGGTGGGGCTGGTCACGACATCGATCTAAGTTAAATTCACTAACCTGTGCGTGTATAAAAGCATCATCCCCTGCCCTGAAAAAAGATGTTATTTCAGTGTAAATTGTGGCATCTCAGAAAGGGAGTAAAAAACTGTTTTCATGCTGTTTGGTTTCCTTTATTTGCTTTTTGCATTGTCCCTCCCCTTTTTAGTACTTTTCTTATTATTGCGGTCTTCCTCAAACTGTCTTCCGCCAGTACCCCTATATATGCAAATCTCGGTATCACCGTTGTGCCGCGTTTCTAGCACCCACCTCCACCATAATTATCCCCTGCTCTACTGAGACCTTCAGAAAGCTTCACGTTGTCTTATGTAGGCCACCGTGTCTCCAGATCCCAGCTTATGCTGAGCACTTCTGCTGCCTGTTTGCGTCATGCCCTGAAGAAGTACAACTTTGCCTATTTTCAAACACGCAAGCTATTTCAAGACTGACTACATGTGCTCTTTTGATTTCCTTGATAATTCATTTTCTTGAGACAGATTTCATTCCATTCCTCCTACAGGGTTTGCAGCCCTTAAATCCTTTTGCTTGTTGGTACGAAAGCTGTCTGCATACCTTCCACTGTCTGCTGCGGCAACCCTTTGGTTCTGTTTTGTCAGCCTCTCTCTTCAGTCTCTCTTGTATCTACCTCTTAAGTCCTCTTTACCTTCTACCTACTAAATTATTTAACGTAGAAATCGTGTTAACCATTTGTGTGATTAACAAATTTAGCTTTGTGAAATGTTTTGAGATATAGCTTGAATTAAAGTTTCCGTACAAAGCAAAAAGTGTTGCAAATAATAATCTGAAAAAGGCTAAATTTGCCCGAGGATTTCCAGAGAGTGTCAGCAAACGCAGGTTTGATTTTAACTGTAAAAGAAATGGTCTCTGGAAAAAAACAGCAGATGGCGTAATACAGACCACAAGCTGAAGGCAGTGGATTTTAATGGCTTGCTTAACTGAAGATACAGTAAAAAACAGTGGGTGATGGAAAAGCACTTGTTTCAGTTTATAAGTATTGTCTGCAAAGTTGAACAGCTGGTTTCTCTTTAACAGCTTCTTGGTTGCGATTACAGAATATTGCAAGCTCTTGAAGTGGAGTTTATATGAAAATACTGAATAAAGCTTTCCTTTCAACAATCTGTGTTACCGTTGTTCATCTTTTTGTGGGTTCTGTGACAACCTGAGGGATTTATGGATGCATATTCTGCTAAAAATGGGGCCTGGGTTAAATAAAAAACAAAATAGGTACATAAATATGGGGACACTTTTTAAAATGAATACTTTTTGTTTTGTGGTCACCAGTGTAGTATCTAGGTGCCTTCCAGCAGTACATGAAACAGATACTGGAAATTGTTTTATTCTGCATCAATTATGAGTAACAAATGACCTGAGTTAATTTTAAAGTTTTTTAATAATTTTTTGTAATTTTAAATTTTTAATTTTATTAAATTTAATACTGCTGTTAATTTTAAAATTTTTAACAGAGTTCAGGTAAGTTTTGTTGTAGTTACTATTTAGTTATATTCAAAATATAGTTGAATAGATAGACTTCCTGATGATAACGGGTTGTGATTCATTAGTCTTCATATTTGCTGGTCTTAAGAATGACGAGTAATGCCCTGAGAGTTAAAGATACACACTTTTAAACGGTGGGGAGTGCATGTAAATTATTTCATAACATTTCTTTTACCAAAAAGCCCCTTTCTGTCAGTGTGGTCTTTTGGCAGCTGTTTTTTACAGAAAGTGAAGAAGCTGTTCAGCTGTACTAAGCAGCTAAAAAAAAAAAGGTATGATGCAGGCAAAGAGTTCTGCTAGATTATGAAATATATTTTGTTGTTAACAGCGTTTAGTTAGTCCTTTCTTTTAACTAAACGAGAACAAGCAGCGTGCTGCTTTGAGTGAATAAATGAATTTGTAGTTGCAGGATTTCTGAGGCATTCCCTTGTACATTCTGTTGATGATGAAATGAAAGTAATCAAGGTGAGGTGTCCGGGCTGTGCTTGTGCGGAGGGTAAGCGCCCATCCTCCTGCTGTCATAAAAAGGGCTACTTACAGGCGCAGCTTTTGGCTGGCTTCCTTCCCTGCTCAGGACCTCAGCAGGGAAATGAAAGAGATCCAGGAACTAAGTTTCACGTCAGTCGACAGGAGTTGAAGAGAGATGAGGTTGGTGTCTTTTGCACCAGCTGCAACGTCACATCCGTGCGTAAGGCCTGGGTGACGCACGGCGATGGGGGGGAGCCCGGCAGACGGGCGGTATTTTGTTCTGTTTCTTGTAACACTATTTGATAACGAAATAGGAAGCTGCAGAAGGCTGTTTCTACCACCTGAACCTGCTCTTGCTCTGCCCTCCCACAAGAAGTTGTGCTGTGCCCTGGGACTGCTCACTGCCTTCCAAGGAGCCGCCTTCCCTTTCCTTTTCCTCCCTAATTTTTCCTGCTAGCAATTTCACTGCTGAAAGTCATGGTTGCTTGCAGAAATTGAGAAGCCCAAGTGTGGAGTATTCCATCCTGAAAACGCCTCAGAAGTGCCATTGCTACACCCCACATCCCTCCCTCAGGGACAAGTGCCAGCCCACAGCCAACCCCCACCACAATCTGTCAGCTCTTGCATCCCACAGAAAGACTGGGGTGGAAGAACTTAGAATAAAACATGGTTTCAAACAGTATTTTGTAAGTTAGGAGGAAACATAGCTTCAAATAATGCTTTCTCAGTGAGGAGAAGCAAATGTATCTGCTTTTATTAAAGCAAAGCAGGCAGTGACCTGTAGAAGTGGGTCTGCTCTGTATCAAATTCTGTGTCACAACTTAGCAAAGCTGTATTTTGCTGTCATATACAGGTATGAGCGATTGCAGGGTAAGCTTAATAAGGCAAAGATCCTTCAGAATGCACTGGACCAGGATGGGAAAAGGGATTTAGCCACCACATTTCAATGCCTACATTGGGAACATCCAGGATTTAATAGCAGAGGGGAGCTGCTTTCTGCTTTCCCCTTTCTCATCATGCTGCACAAAGCCAACAACAAAGGGCTCCAGAAAATTGATTAAATTAATTGCAAATATCCTTAAAGTGCTGCAGTCAAAACATGCCCATCTTCTTTCCAGAAAAAAAAATGAGGCTCATTTTTCAAAAGTGTTTCGACAGTTGTTCATGGTAAAGAAAACTTCATAGGCCGAAGTTCAAGTGTACGAATGACTCTTAAATTGCATGGTAATATGTTTCCTGACTGACTTACAGAGCTATAAATGAAAAAAACCCAAACAAACAAAAAACAAAAACAAACCCTGACTACCAACCAGAACTCAAAAGCTTTTGTAATTGAAGTGTTGGAAACATAAAAAAAATTGTTAGGCAAAGCTTGCTGACAAGAACGCGTGAAAACACAAAAGAACTGAAAAATAATTCCAGGACTGAGAAACTGAGTATAATTTTACCTGCTTTTTTCCTGGTACAAATCCTCTTTCTTAATATAGCTGGATAAAGTTAAAACTGTTGTTTGTTTGACATACAGTAGTAAAACCTGCACCATTTAGAACTCAGTATTGAAATAATTATTTTTCTTAAAATAACTGATGTTTTCTCAGTCCTGTATCACTCATAATTACAAATAAATGTGCAAATGTAAATCAACCACACGGTGTAATTTACATTGTCACAATGAATTGATTCTTCAAGATTGGGCAGAGCAGCTTTACAGCGTAACCTGGGAAGAGCAGGATAACAAGCGAACACCGTGCTCTAGCACATCGACCCAGTTCAGCAGAGCACTTGCATATTCTTGTGTAACGTTAAATATGGGAGTATTCCTGAATCGCTGCGTACGACCGCTGCCTGCCGACACACATCTGCCTGTCAGCACACCGTACAACATGCGCGGAGGTGAAAACACGCACACAAGTCCTATTAAAGCCCAGTGAGCTCTACAAATACTTGGATCGCCCACAGGGACAGGCGCACATTCCCAAAGATATCAAGGCAGAAACTGAATTCCAGAGCTACCTGATTTGCTAAAACGCTATGAACTCATATCAACGCTATGAACTCATATCAACGCTATGAACTCATATCAACGCTATGAACTCATTTTCTCTGCCAAGAAGCAGGGAGCTGCCCGTTATCACTGCTGAACTCCTTCCAGAATCTCATCAACTTAATTTGAAACTAGAACATATACTTTTACATGCCACTGCAGCATGTGGTCCAGACCCACCCTAAACTGACCCAAGAATGGCTGGAAGAAAACTGGCAGGCTTCTCTCCCAAGATTCTGGCCCCTTGCCAAGATCGCTCCCTTTGCTTTTCTACAGTCACTCTAAAAAATAAAGCATCATAATACAGAGTAATTTTTAAGGGACTACATTTAGGAAGCTCACCCAATCGATGGATAAAAATAAGCATTCAGGAAGCCCGATTCTAAACTATGTTTGGGGCGCACATGTTTTTTCACCTGGAGAGGAACATCTCCCAGCCCCAAAACAAAACATGCACTGCGTGGTATTTCTTCTGCTCCATCACCACGACTCTGTATCTTTCCAGCTGCAACATGGTCGGGAGAAGGACCAGCTTACCAAAGTCATGCTGCCAAGACAGAAGGTGTGCACACACAGTACTGCAAGGTTGTTCTTTTCTGCTAGGGTTGCTGTAATGAATTCAACCCATCTGCACCAAAATATATACATAAAAAAGAGTAGTATCATACACTGTAAACAGAGGCATAGATTTTAATCAATCTATCATCTAACAAATGCATCTGTTTTATTTTGCTACTGAACACAGCATTTCTGCTTTTAACTCTACACAAGGTCTTCAGCTGCCTCCCCCTTCTAACGCCTGCAAATTTTCTAGATACTCGGTGACAGCTTCTATCTCTGCAAACTCCAGTAGTCTGTTTATTAGCTTATCCAGTGCTTCTTTCCCACTCAGAACTTCCTATGGAAAAAATAAAAACAGACAAAAGCATTACTGACTGTACGTCAGCATCATTCCGAAATGCTGGCTACTCAGACAAGATGCTCCTGGAATGCACTTTGCCTGGAGTCTTATCTTGGTGCATCCACTTGCTCATCTTTGCGGCTTCCCCATGTGAAAGCAACATGGCATGGTGCACCGCAGCAGGACCTCAGCTAGCTGCCTGTGAAAAGCACAATGACTCTGGCAGCAACAAAAGGAGCTACTGGTGCCTTCCCACCATGCTTTCATGTAACCCATGCATTTACATGAAAATCCCCTAGCAAAAACAATCGAGGCTTGAAGAACCTGATTTAAATACTGTTGCTCATGCCCAGAACCAGTTCGCCTTGCAAGCAAAGCACAACTAACTTTTGTTAGGCAGTTCATGGTTCCAGTTTCACTCAAGAAAGTAACGAGTTTCCAACGTTAAGTAACTGCAAAGCTCAACTAACAAAAGTAATTTTTATGCAGTCATGGAACTTCTTCCCATTCTCCTCCACCACAGTACTTGTGTGCCTGTTGCCCACTCCATTAAATATCAACCATTCCATATTCAGCATGCCCTGTGGTTCCTGAAGCTACCCAGGACACCTGTGGGTACAGCTGAAAAAGTGTTGCTCCTTATGCCACAGCACTTACAGTAAACTGGATACCTAAGCCAAAATATTGAAGGGTCTCCCTAAACTTTGTCCTATAATCCAAAACATTTTCATAAATCTAATACCCAAAAATGCATTATTAGGTATTTGTTTCCCTGTAAAAAACCCCAATAAATAAATAAGATTCATGCCATGTGTAGAGATTTACTCAGAAATAAGACCTCAGATAATCTTAAAATGAAAGCATTCAGTTTCAGTTTCTTTTAACTGTGGCCTGCATGGGAAACATAAAAGTTTTCATTTTTGGCCACTCCAGCATTAGGAGGAAGAAAGAATGACTTAAAAAACAAAAAAACCCCAAACCAAAACAAAAAAAGTCCTTCATGTCATGTTTTCCTTTTGCATGTACTAAGCTTCAAGGATCTCAAATGTCCCTTGCCCAGTTTGGCTGAGGGACTCAGAGTTCACTAAGGACTACATGCTTGATCATTTTTCATTCATATAGTAGGAGAAAAATACACAGACAAGTAGGCCAGTGAGTTATATCCTGTGCCAGTGATCTTTCACAGTATTCTACAACAAGGCAGGAAAAAAGTTTAGCGTTTCTAAGTCTACGATGTTTTGTCAGAGCACAATTGGCTATCTGATTTCCTCATATATATGATTTTTTAAATTTTTCTAAGGTTTCACTAAGTTAATTTTTTCTCCTTATGGCACACATAAGTATCTAACTTTAAATACTCTCATAAGCAACCATTACCTTGATATTGCGTGCATCATATGAGATCCTGTGGTCAGTGACTCTGTCCTGGGTGAAGTTATAAGTACGAATTCTCTCTGATTGGGCTCTTGTTCCCAACTGCAGCGAAGCAGCAAAAAAAAACTTCTATTGTATTGCATTTTAAAAAGAAATATCAAATACTACTCTAAAACAGCATACCTAGAATAAACTTTCATGGATCAGCCTGTTACAACTACAAGTCTAGTTGTCAGTGGTTTAGCATATGGGGTTTTTTAAATATTGTGGCATTACTAAACTGTATTGTTTGTGATTCTGTATCACAGATCAAGTTTTTACATCCTCTAGTACATTCTGTTCCAGCTCTGTCATTGGAAGAATTGAGTAACTCTCAAAAGTCACATAAGGCAAGAGGTATGTTTATAGGAGACATTAGTTCAAAAAATGTGGTCTTATTTTTGGGGGGGTTGTAGCTCCCACAAAAAATAATGAAAGTAGGCACCGTTATTAACAGAAGCAGCACAGTCAACGTGTAGCAAAGCAGCTCCACTAACTGCTGTCGGAAATTAGCACTGGAAGAGGAGTAAATGAAGTACACGAAGAGTAGTCCTCTAGTGGTAAAGTGCAAGAATGCAAACAATTTTAAAACAAATCCAGATGTGGCATTGTTGCGTGGTTAAATGCTTCATTAAAATGGAGAATTAAATGCAAAAACTGCTTAGGGAAATGGGTGTCTGCTTCAATGGGCTTTTTTGAAAATTTCACCTGCACTCAACACGTATATTTTTCAAAACAAGGAATTTATTGAATAAATTCTGAAACATTAAGAAAGGTAATTTACTTTTGCCTGATTTTCTGTAGTACTCATACAAATATACATCTATGTCCTTTATGCATCTTTGAAGGCTCTCAAGCTAAAATTAATAACAAAAGATAAATGGCTTGCCACTTACAGTGACTGGGTTAATAATATGCAAGACCAATACACTTAAATGCAACCTGCAATTAGTGATTAAATAGCTAAGCTGGAAATTTTGGAGCACTGAGCAACTCTGTAATTCTGAAGCATTTTTATTCCTGTTGATCACAGCTGAAATTTGCACTACAAATGGGAAAATACTCAAAGAAAGAGAACAGAATGATAGCACATTTCAAGAGAAAAGCACACTTAGCAGCACAACTCGAGGTAACTCTTTTTACAGAAGCTGTTTTGTCCTTAAAAGGTTACCTAAACCGCATCAAGCAAACTGCTACCTAACCACAGAGTGGCACAATTGTTGATATACTTGTTTCTTTCAGAAGCTCTATATGGTCTTATGAAATACTCTGGTTTAGAAACAGGTTAAAATACAACTTTGAGAACTTCTGATCTTAGTTTTTATGGAAAATAATGTTTTACTGATGCTCTGCTTGTGTAACTCTGGCCATAATAGAGGGATTCAATACATGATGTTGAGTGTTGCCTTTTGGATAATTCCAGCTAGTCTGACTTTTCTTTCCAGCTACAGTTGATGTCTATTTTCATTGCCTGCCAGAGAAGTCTATAACAGCACTGAAGGGGGATAAGTGAAAACCAGGATTCCCATCTTAAAATACAAGAGTCTCCTTTGCACACCTTTACACACATTTATTTGCACTGTCACTGTCACTCAAAAACACCAGAAACAAATCTACAACATAGCACCCTCTCCAAATTTCAGCAATCACATGTTCTCACCTGCAGTTTTCTGGTACTTTGCTCTTGACTTATTTGTTTTTCAATGATCTGCTGGTACAGCTTAGCTCTCAGTGTCCGCAGAGCTCTTTCCTTGTTCAACTGCTGCGATCGCTCCTGCTGGCACTCAACTGCTAGTCCTTTACAGAGGGATTCAAGAAGCTCAGATCAAAAGCCCATTATAACAAAGAACAAACAAGCTAAATTAATTCTAACACATTGGGCAAATGAAACCTTCTAGAGTGCTGGTTTGTAGGGCCTTTCAGCTGTATGATAAAAAGTCATTTTAACACACTGGCCAGAACCATTAGTGTGTTTTTAAACTCTTCACAGCTGCACCAGGGGCTCTGTTCAGTGCTACAGAAAAGTCAGGGGTATTTTAAAATTTCATGAAGCAAACAAGTTTCTGACATTGCCTCCAAAAAACAGGTTCGCTCCAATTAGGTATCACATGTTAAAAATGTAATTTGCACAGTCTACAGAAGCATGTTTAAAACAGCGTATAACACAAGTGTTTAAAGTCTTAGTTTAGATAAGCTCTTGGAGGCTGAAAAATTCATTATTCTAGCAGAGAAAGGTATCTAAACAAACAATACTGGCGAATCTTGAACTTAATTATGAATCATGAAATAAAGTAAAATAAAGGTCTTTAAAAGCAATTCAGTACTTATTTTTACTTCTCATTTGATTTCTGAAATAAAATAAAAAGGCATATAGGAAACAGCTGGTTTCAGCTCACTACTAGAATTTCCTGTGCTAAAAAGATTCTGCATCTGGACAGATAGGAGCCCACTGAATTTCAATAAACACAAAGCCAGAGAAAGACAGAGTGATCCAGTCTATAAAGTACCTTCCCATCAGCATATATTTTCCTTCCTATTCAATATATGATAGCATGACCTAGCACTGAATGAAAATCTTCAAGCCTCCTTTTTTTCTTAGTCATGTAACTACACAAGCTCCAGCTTGGCAAAGCACACCCTTGGCTGTCAATGGCCATTATTGCTGAAGGTACAAGGCACACAGCACTAAATATTTCCACCTTCCATCCCATCCCTGCCACCCTCCGTTTATCCCTTCATCCTTCGAAGACAGTGTATTCATTAAACGCTCCCTCTGAAGACAAAACTGGCGTAACAGCAACTTGCTGACCACTGTGCCACTGGTATATACCCCTTTTCTCACACATTGCCTGGCTAGAAAAGGGGCTGAACCAGAAGGGGCTACTTCCTTTTTTTGGTATAAGGCCCAACCCTGCAAAGACACTCTAAGAGACAGCTTGCAGAATCACAAGCTTTCTCTTCAAGACACATTTAGGGTGAAGTACCAAATACAGCCAGACTTACCTGTGGGAAGGTGTACAATTCTCACAGCACTATCAGTTTTGTTAACATGTTGCCCTCCTGCTCCTTTGGCCCTGAATGTATCTATACGCAAATCTTTGGGATCCATTTTAACATCAACCTAGAATCAAAGAAAATTACTACTTTCTGCTCATTCTAAAAATATTTGAATGTCAATGATACTCACTGTAAAAAAACCCCGCAACTTCTCAAAAAATTACTCCTTTACAGTTGTTCCTGACTAACAGCTATAATTACTATACTTTTTAAAAATGCATGTCAAATATCTCTACGAAGCAAGTGACGCTCTAAATATTTCACTTATTTTTACAAACTCTCACTCCAGGTCCTTCATAAAACAAGACATTCAAAACCCTCTTGGACATGATCCTGTGCAACCTGCTCTAGGTGAACCTGCTCTAGCAGGGGGGCTTGGACTAGATGATCTCCAGAGGTCCCTTCCAACTCCAACCATTCTGTGTGATTCTGTGATTCTGTGTGAAACAAAACAAAATCAACAACTTTTTTAAAAACCACTAGATTTGGCAGGAAGAGTAAGAAACAAGCAAATAATAAAAAAATACTTTCAAACAGCGTTGCAAGAATCTTGTTCACAAGTCAAGCCTGAATGATTCTTGCAATAGGGCTTAAAAATATCTAACTGAGGAAAAAATGGGTGTATCCAGACTGCAGCATTGGAAATACGAGTCTGCGATGACCTGGGCCATAGTTTGAGCTCAGTGGATGGGAAAGGAACATTCAGATCTGATCACTGTTGCAAGGAAAGCATTACAAGGAAGCAAAGAACCTGCAGAGAAAGTCTACAGGATCTGTTTTCATTTATTTTGTGTGTAAATTGCTGGTTTAAGTGAGAACTTTTGTTATCAGTGAGATCTCAGAAAGACCAGACAACACACACTCACTCATTCAAATTCAAAGCAGGTTGTCCTCGATTTAACAGAGGACACCAATAATTTAAATGACATCAAAAAAATCAAAAGGACCGGCAGAATCACACTACTGTGCAACACTGAATATTTCTTGGATATGTTTCCTGTCTTAATACATGAGGTAATTTAGAACTGGCTTACTCATAGCAGGCAGCTTTGTAGGCGTTGGGACTGGAATACTCATTGAAACGATCGTTGGTTTACATGCCACTTCAGGCAATGTCAAATGTCTGCGGAGTTGCTTCTGATGACATTTAAACACGTTAGGTACAGAGGCAAGGACTATTGCTTTCCAGAGTCAGAGAACTTGTGGTTCACTTGCTGGGACTTGCACAAAGCACTTGGGTATCAGTAAAATCCCAAAACAGTAACATGGGTTTAAATAACACCCACTCCAATGCTAAAATAGGAGAACGGGGATACAGCACCTTACCACCCTTACTTAACAGTTACTTTACCTCCTCTGGCTGAGGGAGGACAATAACTGACATTGTCCCAGTGTGAATACGCTGCATTCTTGATGATAGGCCCGTCTCAGGGATTCGCTGGACTCGATGAGTTCCTCCTTCATATTTCAGATGCCTGTAGACATCATCTCCCGAAATATGAGCAGCAGCATGATGCAACCCACCTAGAGAGACAAATAATGTGTGACAAATACAGCACAGAAACACTGCTTTTAATTTCATCGTTTTGGTAGAATGTCTGAAGAACCGTTGTACCTATCTCTGCTGGCGTATAGTTCACAATGTCAAAGGTCCACCGTTTATAGTCTGCATAGTTCTGGTACATCTCAAACATTTCTTTAGTGAACTGTTGGCAGATGTCTCCTAAAAATAAAAAAGGCGCTACAACATAAATAGCAGTTCACAAAATGGCAGCCACCACTTTTTAGATTTAGTTGCAACTCTAACCACAGTCATCAGACAGATTAATATTCTTTTTTAGAAAGTGTTACTTTATAACATTAAAGTATACAAAAGGCATTAAGAACAACCCGTATGAGGTTTAATGAAGGTGGATGGAGGTTTGAAGTAAACTTTACTGTGGGGACTTTGCTGACCTCCAGTTGTTCTGCCAGCTGTCACTTCTAATATGACGTGACTTCTATCATATTTTTCCTTTGGCACTAGAAGCTGGAAAAGCTGGAAAGGGGAAAAAAAATAAAAATGGTCATTATCTCCTTCATGACTCTGTATCTCCTCTGAATCAAATTTACAGCCAACCTTCACAATTGCCACAGCTTGAGCGTACACAACCACCGATTTCTTTCAGCAAACTAGTAAGTAGGACTAAAAAACTGTCCAGGGGCTATTGCAACGCAGTGCAGTGTGGAAATGGGTTATGCTGGTGCAAACATAGGAAAGCTAGTTGAAAATTCAGTTCTGCAAAGTCAGGTGCCAGGTCATCTACTCCAGCCTCAACTACCTAAGAACACAAAGTTATTAGCCATAACCCAAACAAACTTTACATTAATCTTATTTTTCAGAAAGTCTCGTTTCATATTATTTTAATCTGAATGTAGAAGTGAGCCCAAACATACGAGCTTCTCCACTGAATCGTTTCGGCTACTCTGCTTATAATTAATTTCCCCACTCATGGGGTGCCGTTAGCCGAAGAGAAAATGAAAGACTGCAAGTTCCAATCAGAAATCTTTCAAGAATGCATGTTCCGCTGCCACGAACAGTTGCTAGGATGTCATGTCAAGTCTCAATAGCACGGACTCACCATTTTTTTAATCCCTTTCAGCATCTGCAGACAGACAAGCAAGCAAGCAAAAATGACTAAAATAGTAATTTTCTAAGACACAATTGTCAGTTAGAAGCTTATTAATAATTAATGTTGCCACTTCTTTTTAAGGAGAATCCAGAAGCTGGACTTCTGTTTCATTAAATGCAAGTGTCAGAGTCTATTGGTAAGATCACAAAGGAATGTTTATCTGACATCTTTATTTAGAAAGCTGTGTAATTTTACCTCAGGCTCACCTTTCTGCACAACACGTTGATTTTTTTATCCAGGGCTTCCTTCTCTTCTAAGGCAAGCTCTAGAAGTTGTTTCTCGTCTCTTCCATCTAGCTCTAAATTCCAGCAACAGGAACAGATGTTAGCCAATCTCACCTAGCTTAGAACAAATTGTAATACAGCTGCCCGAAGACGGGCATTGCAGCACGTAAAAGCTTGGAGTTGCATTTTGCCAGCACGAAATACCAAGTAAGAGCAGCCCAAGCCCGGATGCATATTGCTAACTAACTAAATGATCATATTTTTCAGGTGTGCTGGAAGGAGTAGTGGATCTCTTACCTCTCAACCTCTACTTTATGGCTCAAAGGCTGCATCACAGAGATGCCAGTCCCACCCGACAATTATTTATTCTCACTTATACTGATGGTTATGTCACACAGATTGATAGTCCAGTGTAAGTCCGCAAATGGATCTGACAAAATACATCAAAAACACGCTTGCAGACAAGTACCACCTCAGTTTCCCTTATTACAATTTTTCATGCAACAAAATCTTTTGCTTCTAGACTAGCTCAGAAACACCCCTCTATTCAACAATTTGTAGGCAACTCATTAAGGTGAGCACTACAAATAACGGTATGATGATAACAATGAGGTTTCTAACCTTCTGTCTCCTGCTATTCCAGAGGCCACTGAGATGTAGGAGTTATGGATGCAAGTCATCAGGATATAGGAGTCCTCACTTGGACTCTGCTTTGCTTAAGGAGATTCCCTTCCCCTCCCTTCAGCACATGAGACCACAATCTGGAGCACCATGTCCAGTTCTGAGCTCCCCAGTACAAGAAAGGCATGGAAATACTGCCGTGAGCCTAGCTAAGAACCACCAAGATGGTCACGGGCTGAAGCAAAGGATGTATGAGAAGAGGCCAAGAAAACTGTGTTTGTTCAGCCTCAAGGAAAGCAGGTGGAGGGGAAGTTTTATTGTACAACTACCTAACAGAAAGACATTGAAAAGATGGAAACAGACTCCGTATATTGTGATAAAAGGAGACATAAGTGGGAATACAGAAAATACTGATGAGACATTAGGAAACCTATTTTAACGCTAAGGGTGGTCAGACACTGGAACAGGGCCTCAGAGAGGTTGTAGAATCTCTATCCTTGGATATAGTCCAGAGTCAACTGGACAATGCCCTGGGCAACCTGCTCTAACTGGTTCTGCTTTGAGCAGGACATCAGACCAAATGACCTTCAGAGGTCCTCTTCAAACTAAATTATTTGATGATTCTGTGATTAGATTGCCTCTTCCCACATTTTAGAGCTAACTACCAAAGTAGGAAACATTCTCAAGGAAAGCCAGCAGAAACTAAACCTCTTCTGCTATGGAGGCTCCGGTTTACAGTAATTAAAGATGCTGTTCAGTTAGCATTAGATTATACACTAAGCAGAAACTTGGAAGACAGTTGGGAGTCAAGTGGAAAACCTGCCACTGCCAAAACAGGGAGCACATTCTACTTCTCATCTTTCTTCCCACTGTTCTACCAGCTGAGGAGTGGTTTTGTCTGAGATGCAGCGTAAAAGTGGACGCTCAACAGCTGAATGCATCTTCTGGCCTTGCATCACCAGTCACCTGAGCTCTGGATTCTGCAGCAGGCCCGTGCAAGGACTGTGAGCTCCGCATCTCCAGGATCTGGAGCGTGGTTCCTGTTCTCAGCAGCTAACACACATGCATGTTTACTGGTGACCTCAGCAGCAAGTGTTAAGAACTGAATGGGCTGGGATGTTGAGTCAGCTTTGTGCACTGAGCAAGTACAGCAGCAGCTCCTCTGTATCTGAGCCTTTCAGTTATGCTCTGGGGTTTTCTTCCTTAAATACAAAATGTCAGATCAACACTTAAACATGGCATCTCCTGTACATAAGGGAAAACCACATACATTTCCCTAACAGTATGTCACAACTCCAACCCAAAGCTACTACTGAATCAAAATCTTCTAGCTGGTCCAAAAAGCATCATTATTAATTAGTTAAATAAACAGTATCAAATTAACTACTGTCAGCAGAGATGAAAGAATGGTCTGGTGGTGACCAAATATTTTTATTCCCTGAAGGAGTCCTCAAATATTTTCAAATAAATATCAGCTTTTGCCATTTAAATTGGAAGCTGGAAATTCAGGGCCTAATGAAAGTTCATGTAATTTGCTCAGCAAGCATAATTTTCTAAAACTTATTTTTTCAATTTTATTTACTCAGTATCTAGTTGGAATCCCATTTTAAACAATGACGGGTGAAGTCTGCATCTATCAAATGTATTAGGCTCACTGATTTTTTTTCCTTAAGTTCACACCGCTCTTGGTTCTATCAAAATGCAACCTTTAACAAACATTTCCAAACCATTCCTGCTAGATGGATAGCCCTGAGATTCCAGATGATCCCTACTCTCCCAAACCGGCAGTATTAAGACCTCAAACTGAAGTGAGGTGAGATCAAAAATGGAAGGATGTGGCTGGATGCAGAAAGCCCTAGCAGCACACAAGCTCCCAGGAGCAGGCAGGACCAGAGCGTTCCAGGGCTGGGCTGACTTAACTTAAAAGCTTTCCTCAAAGTCTGGGCAATGAAGTTGATCACAAGCACAGCTACCATTTTGAAACAAGTAAGTAGATGTGTTCTCTATACCTCTGCACATAGCTTCTAACTCTTGAACTTCTCTTTCAGCCCATTTGATTTCTTGAAATGCAGCTGCAATGGGGGACAGATTGGCACATCTTCTCCTCAGGGTTCTTTGCTCAATGTCATTTATTGAGTCAGTATTTAACAGATTACTAACTTGCTGGTATTCCTTGCTTAGAGTCTCCAGATGCTTCTGCACAGCCTCATGCTTCCACAATGCTCGAGAATCCTGATGTTTTTTCCTGTGCTGATTGCTAAAAGACAGAGCAAATCTAGCTGTGTCCAATAAGGATTCTGGCCTCCAAAACCCACAGTTCTGCAGTCCCACCACATAACCTATCTTCTTTGCAACAGGAGGGAGAAGACAGCTGTGAAGTTGACCATGACAGCAGCAATTGGCAAGGAGGCTCTTGAAAAGACAGGCCCTTTGGAAAGTTTTCATTTTCTTCCTTTTCCACCACCTGAAATTAAAAGTAGATAGTACATGGACCAGTGTTATTATCTAAAAAAAGAGAGCATTCCATTTAAAAAAAAACAATAAAACCAACCACAACAAAAAACCCCAAACAAACAAACCAAAACAAACAAAGTACAAGCAAACAAAAACTGTATCAAGCCCAAATCTTGTTCTTGATTACACCAACACAAATGCAACTGTCATGGACAAAACTATTCCTGTTTTAGTCCTGATTTAAACCAGAAACTCTTATCAGCACGATTGTACTGACTGAGGGTTAGAAAAGGTCTCTTCCCTTTCCTCCTCAATTTATTTACGCTGAAAATTTTACGCTGGAAAATGTCTCTTCCCTTACCTCCTCAATTCATTTACGCTGAAAAATGGAAATGCTATTGTAGATGCGGCTTTACAGACAACAGCTTCATTTTGCCATATGTCTCATTGGAAAACTACGACCATTTCATACCTTACTGGTGAAAGAAAAATATTGCTGAGAGAAGACAAATCCATACTAGAGGTACACAATTCTATAGAGGCAATGTAAGATATGTCCAGTGTTATGTGCAAAACTATACCCACTACCATAACAGGATAACATTTTGGCAGGAGAACATTAGGAACATTGAGGTGACCCTGCAACAGATTAGTCAACAGGACTACAATACACTTGCAAGAAATTACGTACCCATATACATAATATGTAAAACATGGGAAGAGTGCTTTTGTGCCCTGCGTACTACTTCCCATGATATATTTACATATAAGTGACAAATATTTTCCATCCAAAAAGTGAATAAGAAGCTGGTACTCTGAAATGCAATCTCTGCATTTCTCTGAGACTTGGCCTACAGTTTTGCAGAACACAGGCTCCCCTTAGCATCCCTGTTGCTCTAGGAAAGACCTCTTCATTTTGTATTATCAACATTGCAAACTATGTTATGAAATTTTATGGTGCTCAAAAACTTTATATTTGAGTGCAAGGGTCTACCAAGAGGACTAAATTGAAATAATTTGTATTCTAGGACTACTCACACAGAAAAGGTTTCACAAATAAAGAAGCACTCCTTAATACCTCTGCCAGTGCCACAATCGCATCTGTCTAGGGATTTTTACAAAAAAGTGGCTTCAGAGAAAATGAGAGCATGAAACTTTTGTTACAGGATCTCCATGAAACATACACTTCAGTTTTCTAACACAATTAGTTTTTACTCATCAGTAACAAGACATTCTATGCATCTTCAGGCATTTTATTAACAAATTACTATGACATTCTAACTACTCAACTCAGCCATCATCCTCTCTATTTACTTTCATCCATTTGTCCACAACAAAGAAAGAGCAATACGCAGTAAAGCCAGAAGTATTGTGTCTTCCTTGCCTGGATGTCTGTTTTACTACCTTTCCTAGATTTCCCAGCCAGTAGGTGCTGTTGAACCCACAGGGCAACTTCAGCACTGCTTTAATTTACAGAAAGCCACCGATACCACTCATGGATTGCTCTAGTGACTAAAACCAGCTGTAGAAGAAGGATCATGTTCCCTCCACCACGCACACAGCAAAAGGCACATATCTGGCTAATCATCCACAATCCCGGACTTAGTTGCTCAGGGGCACATGTAGACTCAATTACAAAAGACTTAATTCCAATGATGATACTGGAATTGCTCCAGATCAGCATGGCCCATTGTCATTTGTCAAGTGTTAACCATCATTAACTCATTTTCAAAATGTAACTATTTTAATTAATTATATTAATTACAAGCATCTAACTCAGTTTTTACTGGTGTAGTTAAGAAGCGATGTACTCAAATAATAATAGATTTGTAGTATCGCTTTGCCTGAGCTCTCAGAAATAAAATTCTTGGGTTTCAATGCCTAAAAAACCCTAAGTAATGGCATGACACAGACCTTAAAGGAAGCCAGGAATTTCAAAATAACTTTGCCTAAAAAACCCTAAGTAATGGCATGACACAGACCTTAAAGGAAGCCAGGAATTTCAAAATAACTTTGCTATGTTAAATAAAAAAGGTATCCCCTTTTCAGAGAAAAGAAATAAGCACATATAAAACTTTTACAGTGATATGAGCAGATGACCTATTAACTGCTTTCCCAACCAGATTTTAATAACTTTTTAATGTGACAAAATTACCTCGTACACATCGCAAATCAAAACCAGTTAAGCAAAAGTGACAGCTGTAATTGTCTTATTAAAGTAACAAACAAGCAAGCAAATTTATAATTTCCAGATGGGAAAGAGTTATCAGTATTGTGAACACTTTAAAAGATTTTTAAAATAATTTCTAACAATCAAAGATGGTATCAACTCCATGCAACTGAATTCAGACACATAAGAATATGTAGGTACATGAAACAAGCACGTATTTCAATGCACACTGTAACAGGAATAGCTCAAGGCTGGGCCTCCAAGCCACCTCTCACACACCTCTGCCTCCCAGGACAGCGACCCCGAGCAAACCCCCCAGAAGCTGTGCATGAAGTCCCCTGGCAGCCCTCCCCCACTGCAGGGGCTGAGGGTGGACAGGGAAGGCAGGGCTGCAGAGCAGGCAGGAGCAGCTGGAGGCCGCAGGGCTGTGAGGGACATGGGGGGCTCTGCTCCCCACCACCTGTCAAAAAGCTTTGGCACTCACTGTCCGCACACATCGGTGCCTGACAGATCCTGCCTCCAAACACGAGGTCATGGCAGATGGTAAGCAGAGCAGAAGAGCTCCAAGCCCCAGCATGCCTGCTAAAAACCATGACTCGAAGCACGCGTTGGCTCTGGCCCATGTGGCCAGCCCATGGAGGCACCGTACCGGCACCGAAAGTCTGTGGGTATCACTTGAGCAATGCTATCGGTAAAGGCAGACTTTGCTTTACTTTGTGAAATGCAAGCCCTGAAATAAAAAATGGGGAACGTGACCTTAAAAATAGATCTTTGTTTTCGGTATCTTCCTCACAGCTGCCCAGTAACACTCTGACTTCAGCAACACTTCGGGAGAAATGGCAAGAGTAACAACAAATGGGAATACACACTCCTGTTTCCAGCTTCTAAGCTGTTATATTACATACACTTTTCCATCTATTTTCCCAAAACATGAGCTGAAAATAAATGTCGTTTCAAATCTGGTTATTCAAAGATTAATTTCAGAGAAGTATGCATAAAACAATGTTAAGTTCTACTTTATGTCAAAGCTCACTATTCGATTATATTTTAAATGGATTATTACTACGCTACTGAAGACAAATATCACTTACAAAATATTAATAAACATAACCACTCAGATTATCATTATGCTAATAGGCTGCAGCTTCCTAATAAGGTGTGTTTTAAAACATACTACCTATACACCATTTTAAAAGATAATATTCAACAGATTATACAACTACCTCCCTAATTATATTTGCATTTAAAGAGACTTAAGTAACATTGGGTTTTTTATACCTATAATCACCCAAAAAGATTCCTTCCCAGCCCCTGTTGTTCAACAGGATTTAAAAAAAAAGGTAAAAATTTGGCATTTGACACTTGTAATGTCGTTGGGGTTTGGTGAGGTAAATATTACAAAATACTGAAAAGAAGACTTCAGACCTCATCAGCACATGAATGACTGCTAACAGCTTGTTTAGGTCTGAGGACAGATTCTGGCTCTGCTCCATCCCCTGGGACAGAAGGCAAGAAGACAGGTTAAAAGGCTCTTCCAGAGAATAGGTCCCAACCCAGAGATGATCCAAGGGCCACAGCAAACAGCACCCTGAAACCTCAGAGGTGCTTCCCAGGCCTGAGCCTGCAGTGCCACACTGTGAGAGATGTCATTGTCCAGATGTAATGCCCAACACGCATCATTCTTTTTCCATTATGACTGAGACCTCTGTGAAATGAAATAATAAAATTATCCTTGCATTTGGATGCAAACTGATATCTGAATCTAAATATGCAATCTGATACTAAAATCTTGGGAAGGTAATCCATGGGAGGACAACCAAGAAGCTAATAAGTACATGAAAACTGTAAGTAGACCACGCACTCAAAAATGTGTTTTATAAGAAGAGGGTAGGCCAAGGAAAATTAAATCAGCTTCTACTCCAGCCAGTGATGGTTCTTCACTAAATCCTCTGATTAAATGTGATCACGATTCAGTTTTTATTACGCCTTGCAGGCGAATTCTTCATCTTAAGTGTGAAAATTGAGACTGCAACAAACTCTCTGCTCTCCCTACTCTCCCTACCAGGCAGCAGACCATGCAGGGACCACATGGCCAAAACAAAAGCTGGACTCACTACTGTCAATAGGGCTGCCAGATACACCGCCAACCACAGGACCTAGTCCATGCATCTCATTTTCAAAACATACAAGATACACTCTTTCCCAATATTTACTGTATGCTTTTAGAATGCAATATGGGAATTGAGTACGAAGAATGGGAAATTCCATTGCTGTCTGTGCTTCCACCCCCTTTATGGTTTGCTTTGATGCCTTAAAACCTGTGTGTCCAAAGCAGCTGCCTATGGAGCCAGTGGGGACCAGGGGTTGTGGGGCAGAGGCTGCTTGGGCCAGGGTGCCACTGCCTTCCTCAGCAGCCACGGCAGCCCACAGGAACATCAGCGCAGAAGGGAAGAATGACAGCAGAAATACAGCTGGGCTTCACGACAGACATGGCAGCCCTGTACTTTAAAATCTGATAATCCTAACCTGCCAATTGCTTTAGAAACTGGAGGCAAAGAAATGGCTCATCAGACAAAACGGGCTCCAGGCCTCACAATGTGCTTGGCTTGAAGGCAGGGCCATGCCACACAGAGGCCCTTTTTTACTCAGGGGGCCCAAACTGGGTTTAGCGGTCTGCAAACATTGTGCCACAACTTCTGCAGATACCAAGTGACGTTGACAGGTCATGGAGTAAAGTGAGAGACAGGGCAAAATCACAAGCATGTTATAAAGTATGTATTACTTCAGTATTGCTCCCCCCTTTCGACCCCAATGGTTTGTCAACGGACTTCTGAATTCTTTCTGTTTGAAGGAAAAACTGGTGACAGAATCATACACGTCTTGAATACAGTCCTGTTTATTAACAAAGCCTATAGAAAGAGCTTTGTTTTGCCCAGCACAGTGGGATTAAATGACAAGAAGTTTCCTTGACTGCGCTCCCAAACCTCACTTTCAACTAGAGCTCTGCCTCCCCCAAAAGCTCGTTTGTTTATTCTCTCCCAGCTACTCTACAAACGTTTCTTTTATTGCCTCTTTGCTTTCCTTTTCTTGCTGCTTTTAACACAGATTTTTGACACTGACACATGTCTAAATGCAAATCGAACCCCTGCCTCTTATTTGCAATTTGCCTATTTCCAGACAGCATTTTTTCCAGTATTTGGACTAGCAGCAAACAGAAACCTTTAGCTGCCAAGAACAGACTTACTGCTTCAGACCGAAGGTCCACCTAGCACAATATTTGCCTGATCATCTTGGAGATGCATCTGTTTATCACTCAACCCAACTGGAGGCATAATACGCCTTTTGCTAAGACAGAAAACTAGAGTTCATAAAGTCAAGGCTTCAGTTAGTTATAAAAAGTGCTGAATACACGCTCTGAAAATGATGCAGCAGGGCAAAGTCAAGCTGGCCATCCTTGTTGGCAGTACTGCTCTGAAAAAAATCAGATACTAAACACAGCAGTACTATACCATATAGCAGAAAACAGTGAATTGGGTACAGCTTGTGGAAAATACACATACTGCTATCAGTGATCCAAGTGACTGACATCATTAGAAGTACGACCTAACAGATACACACAATAAAGATAGTCCTTCTACAAAGAAATGTATTGCAAGGCCACACATCTACACAAATGAACAAAACACCACCGAAAACTACCACCATCCACAAAAACAGTGTCTATAAACTGATGTTCAGATAAGAACTAGGAAAGCATATGCTGCACTTCTCTAATATTCGCCTTGCCTTTGATATTTTCATCTCAGAAGGCTTATTAAGCCTACCACTTTTTTTTTTTTTTTTTTAATTAATAGTCCCCAAGGTAGGCCATCATCGAGGTTACTCTCTTCCAAAAACTGTCTACGCTCTTGTTCCTTGCTTTAGCCTGAAAGAAATGCAGCTATCACATCCATCAGCTTCAGCAAGACTTCTGACAAGTCAGACTCACTGCTTGGGATCACCAGTCAATCACATAGTCACCTACATTATGAGTAACCAAAAAAAATGTGTTAAGTACACAGCTCTTCTAATTGGGTCTCGTTATACATGCTTGCTTTACTGTGGCTGTTTACTGTGGCTATCTATCACGTTCATCATCTGGGACAGTAGGTGAATAACCATTTTATTACAAAATTAGTATCCTTTTAAAATATACCAAAATATAATTAAGGTTTTAAAAGGGTAATTACATAAACAGATATTCTAATTGAAACTGCCTATTTTCTTTCCCTGTAAGATGGTCTTTTTAACTGGTTGTAACCTTGACGATTTAACCAGTTTTCCTCCTAAGTAAACGGCCCAGGCGATTTGGTCTTTGTGTTTCTGGCTTTTTTGTTTGGGTTTGTTTTTTAAATTTTTGCAAAGATTCATTTAAGAGCGATTTCTGGGAATAACAAGAAGAAAAAATTGTTTTCAAAAGACTTTAAATGTCCTTTGGCAAAGGAGCCAAGCCATGAATAAATGCTTACTGTTCTAAGCATGCACGATAGCGCTGGCAAGTTTTACATAACCCACTGCTGAAAAATGCATTAATGCAATAGATGACATCCCCGCCTGCCGAAAGTCTGACTGCGAAGTTTGCTGTTGTTTCCTTAAATACCAGCCAGGGCACAGCGCGCACGCAGCCTCTCGACGCTCTGCAGTTTGTCTCCTCCAATACCTCCCAGGCTTTCCGGCAGCCGAGCTCTCCACAATCCCAGTTTAAGCGAGCCGCTGGGATGGCGGCCGCTAAAACCGGGTTACCAGGGGCAGGGAAGCAGGACAGCGAGCACACAAAGCCCTTCTGCCCTCTCACCCGCGGCCGGCGGCAGCCAAGCGCCGCAGAGCCCTCCGCGCCCCGGCCCCGCGGCCCCCGCCCCACCCGCGCGGGAGCCGGAGCCGTTATTTGTCACCCCCGGCGGGGGGAGCCCCTTCCCCCCGGGGCGTTGCCGAGGGCTCCCCCCGCGGAGCCGGCTCACGGCAGGTAACCCCTGCAGGGCCGCCGAGGGCGGAGAGCTACGGCCGGCGCGCAATGAGGCTTCCCCCGAGGCCGGGCGGGCTAACCGGGTACGCGGAAGCGCGCCGCGCAGGATCCCCTCATGGCCGACGGGAGGCGGGGGGGTACGTGGGGGAAGCAGCGGGGGGCCGCCCGGCGGCGGTGCGCCTGCGCGGAGGGGACCCCGGCTGCCATTTTGCAGCGTCAGCCGAGCGGCGAGGCCTCCCCGGCAGCTGCGCAGAGGGGCCGCGCTCGCGCGCAGCGTCTGAGGGGAGCCGGCGGGGAGGGCGGTGCAGGCCAATGAGTTAAAGAGTCGCCGCCGCCGCTCGGGCAGGAATCGCGCCGCCGCCGCCCCGCGGAGTTCGGGGCTTTCCTTCCCTCCTCCCGCCTCCCCTCCCTCGCACCAGTGGCCGTCTCTCCCGGGCCGCCCCCACCCGCGGCAGCCTTCTTCCCTCTCTCCCTCCCTTCCCTTTCCTCCCTCCCGCCGTGCCTGCCCTGGGGCCGCCCGCACCATGCCGTCCGTGCCGCTGCCGCCCAAGGAGAGCAACCTCTTCAAGCGGATCCTGGTGAGCCACCAGCCCTGCGCCTCGCTCCCTCCTTTCCGCCGCCGCTTCTCCCTCCTCTTCCCTCTCGCACGCCGGCCTTGCTCGGCGCCCTCCGACCCGCGGCGCGGGTTACTTCGCCTGCTGCTGGAGTTGGCTCCGGTTGAGCGAAAAAGGATGCGGCGGCCGCGCTCGCCTGAGGGGAACCGGCGTCGCCGCCGCCTCCTCGTCCCGGTTCGTCCCCGTTTCCGTCCTTTGTCTGGGGCCCGCCGAGCAGGCCGGGCGAGCCCCTCTCGCTCGTGTGGGGCGCCGGGAAGGGTTGGTGTCGCCCCCGGCCGGGCGAGAGCGGGAAGGAGGGAGGGAGCCAGCTACTGCCCGCCGTTCTCCTTCCTACCCGCCCGCCACGGTAACTCCAGAGCTGGCCCCGGCTGCGGGGCTCGGCAGCCCGCCGCCACCGCTCCGTCCTCCCCGTCCCTCCCGCCGTCAGCGGGCGGCGGCCCTGCCGGCGTGGGCGGGCCGTTACCCGCGCCCGGGGCGGCCGTGCGGGCGGCTGGGAGCGGCGGCCGGGGGGGGCTGTCACACCACCCCTGCCGGCCGCACGCCGGGGGTCTGGCTCGAGGGTCGGTTGCCGCTCACCTCAGCCGCCTGCCGACCGTATCGCCGCGTCCTGGAGGCGGGAAGGAGCCCTCGAAGCGCGATGCGAGTGCAGCAGGGATTTGATGTTGCTAAGTCGACCTCCGCACGTACTTGGCGGTCAGTAAGAACGGCACTTTTAGTATAGAGACTAGTTCACTGAGCAGTCTGAAGTGAAGATGTCTGGTGGGTTAAAGTATCCCGACTCTGTACGCCCTTTGGGAGATTCGTCTCCTTTAGGTGCTTGGCTGCTTCGACTCAGTTACCATCTCGGGCTGATTCAGCTCTTTGAGCCTTACTGGTGAAAAGGACATTTGGTGTTTGTGAGGTAACTTTTAAGAGAGAGCTTACTTTTAAGTTTCTACTCAATTGCTGTATGTTTTATAACGCTTCACTGAAAGGAAAGAAGCTCCCCCCCCCCCGATAAAAGCACAACCCACACCAAAACACCAGGCTCCCCCTTTTGTGAACTTTTTCCATGTGATAGTAATCTGTGTGAGTTTGAGCCTCAGCAAAGTCGAGGTATTTTGTGCCAATTTGCTAGTCTGCAGGCAGAGCAGGTCTCAGCAGCACGATCATAATCTGTTGGCTGGCACAAATTTCTTTGGTTATATCAGAATTTGTTAGGTGATTTTCAATACTTCTGTGGTTGAGAGGTGGGCATTTTGGCTTCAGGAAGCTGAGCTCAAGATAAATGACGTGTAATGCCTGTGTACTCTTACGTAGCTGGTTCATTTCAGCAGGTGCTTCAGAGCCATTCCCTTTTACCTGCTTTGGGTAGTATGCAGTTTTTAGAAAGACTTCATGGTTCTTAATGGTGATGTGTTGCTTACTGCATGCCTATGGTATGCATCTTAGTAAGTCATTCTAGCACTCCTCTTTCTCTCTGCTAAAAATAAATGACTAATATTAGAACAGTTAAGTGATTATTCTTACTAGTAGCAAACAAGTTCACAGTAGCAGTCACTTTGTAGCTTTTTCAACTGAAATAGAGAAGAGCTTTTGTAGACATTTTTTTTTGTATGAAGCAGGGGAGGAAAAGAGATGCATAAAACTTCAATGAAGCTGATACAGAAATTTACTTCAGGAGTAAAATTCTCAGGAAATCTGAATTTCTCAGCCTTCAGGAAGTTTAACTAGTCACAGTTCCTGGTGTTAATCACAAACGTTTACTTCTTGGCTTGCTACTTCATAGATTAATAAGTCTTGAAGCTTGATTTTTGTACTATTTTTTCTAGCTAGCTTTGGCTTAGTGGTGCACTCTTTCTGCAATACTAATGTCTACGTAGTACAGACAGAACCCTTCAGTTGCATGACATGTTTCAGAGTATTTTAGTGTAGTAGTATAGCTCGTAGTGCTAAAAGCTCTTTAATGGAAGTGCCTCTTGCCTACTTTAGCACTGCCAGAATACTTGAAATTACTAGGGATGCTATGGGAATTTTAAAAATTGGAGGTGAGGTGTGTATGTGGGAGGCTGTATAATAAGACCTTCCAAGTTTTAATCACTTGGAACAGATGTGAGGAAACTGTGCTCATATATTAAAAGTATTTTTACAAGCACACTGCAGAGAATTAGCAATTACAAAATGGGAAACTCATTTGGAGATCACGAAAACTACTTAGGAGTTGGTGCCTTGATGTGTGTATGTAACATGTGAGACAGGTTATCAAAGTCTGAACAAGGTGACCATGTTAACAGCAGACCAAGCTTAGGGAGCTGCCCAAACTAGTGTGGTCTCATGGAGTTCATGTAAGTTGTGAAGTCTGCTCAAGAAGCTGAGTAAATCATCTTTAAGCCATATTAATTTACGTGCCTGCATGCTTAGCAGTTGTTGAACAAGCTGACCTAAAACTAGTTGTGATGTTGTTAGGGAACTAAGAGCAATTGCAGCATAGCTAATAGTGTCTTAGTTTCTCAGTACTGCTGTAAGGTAGTGCTAGTGCTCATATTTCTTGCTGTCTTGACTTCCAGGTCTGTTTCTTAAGCCCTACTTTCACTCTTCCACAGTGGCTTTTTCTCAGACTGGTGCTCTTCCCTTGGAAGCTTTGATGGTGCTTACAGGTGTGATGTTGCTTGGGAAGGGTGGGGTCAAGCTCTTCTCTTTCACTTCTTGAGTCACTCAGCATGGAGGAAGTGTTTGAAAGCTTCCTGGCTCCCCCTTCATGGAAAGAGAACGGCATCGATAAAGATGAATACAGGAATGCTTTTGTGTTTCTTGTCACTTAAAATCGGTCTTCAGCTCATGTGGCTTGAAGTGAATGGGGCAGATGCAATCTAAAATAAACATGTACATGTGATAACTTCAGTGTTAACAAGATGCATTTTTAAGTTTACTTACAGTATGCTTAGGCAGATCTTTTATTTTGTGTATTTAAAACTGAGTTGTAAGCTTGCCTTCAGAGTATGTTTCAGTTTTAAGCAGCTTTAATTTTTTCTCCACCTGAGAACCCAGATTATGAAGTATGTCTCATCTTACAATTAGTTTTAATCTTTGACATTATAGAATCAGATCAGCTCTGTAATCCTTATGAGTGCTTTAGAGGAAGGCCATGGGGTTGTCACACTTTCATAGCTTACTTGTCAAATCAGTTTTGTTTAAGAAATGCTTGGGGTCTTGTAATAACTGCTGGTGTCTGCCTGGCATTACAGTGTAAGGTATTATCTGCTGTTTGTTTGATACCTAATATAACTTTGAATGGTATCATGCCTGTAAATAATTAATCCTTTGATTTCTTACTGAAATCAACATATTGTTGTTGCATAAAATAAGGTTTGCTGCTTTAATTGCAAATGTATTTATTTCCCTTGAGGAACGGCTAGCCTGTGAGTATTTCATCCTGGTATGTGGGAGATAAGCCCTTGTATCTGTTCAGGTACAAGGCATTACACTTGCTGAGACCAGTTTAGTCATTTACTCTTGTTTGACTTCAAGTAATTAAACACAGGAAGTCTGCAAAGTGTATCCCTTCATAGCAGTGTCTTGCTGCTTAGTTTATTCAGGTGTGTATCTTCCACTTTTTGGGTGAGGAAATCTTAGAAATTCTGAAGTGCCCTGTCTCTGAGGAGTTCAGCTTCTCTGTAGCGTCCTTTTTGTTCCCCGACTTCTACAATAATCTTAAAAGATTCTTCCTTTGATAAAAGATAAATATGCTAGTGTTTGTAGGAGTTAAACTAATTCTTATTCATAAAATTTTAAAGGTTTTTTAATTTTATTTAATGAAATAATAATGAATTATAAGCATGCAAATAGTCTCCTAGTAATGATGTGGGGGAGTTACTAAGGTATTAAATTCAATACTTGGGAACACATGAATCTGGGCTAATTAATGCCTCCCAAATCAGATTGATAACATAGCAGAGGTAGCCATTGTAATCCACTAATGGAGTAGTGGAAATTTGAAGTCTGTGGTAAAGATCCCTTCCTTTAAAGATAGGTATATGGAGCTGTCAGTAAAAATCTTCTGCTGTAACTAATAAGACTGATTTGTGGTGTGGTGCTGCTAAAGGAGGGGCAGCATAGGAAGACTGTAGGCTGTTTCCTTGGTACTAACTCTCAAAAGAGGTGGTGAGGGTGCCTGGCCAGCTGCAAACTACTAAAATAACAGAATTGTGGCAAATAGATAATAGACTAAGGGTAAGAGGCAGTAAAACTCATAAAGGAAAATGTTTCACATATGTCAGTGATTTGAGGGAGTCTGATTTGGGTAACACTTCATCCCAAATAAATATTCCTCTTTTAATTTTTGAAAATTCATAAATGTCATGGTGAAAGGCTCATAAAGCAGGCTTCTGTGGAATGGTACTGGTTGTTTTATTCACTCTGGACTTTTTTTTTTTTAAAGGCAAGTTCCTGTATATGATAACTTTCAGAGTTAAGTCCCATTGTGTTTTGTGCTGGAACTTTTTAATTGCCTGTGGCTATATTGAACAGAACAAGTGATGAATAGCAAGGTGAGTTCAGTTGTGCTAAACTGCTCATGGCACAAGAGTGAAGGCCACCTGAAAATACTTCATGTTTCTGGAGTAAGTTGGGTCATAGCAAGTAAAATTGTTTGTAGGTGAATGTTAGACTTGGAAATCCTAATTTAATGTACATCTAGCATGGACTGTGAGCTAGATTGCCCCTTAGATTTGACATTTTTAGGGATTTTTGAAGTTCTGTTAAAACAGTTTCTTTGTACGGTAGTTGAAAACTGGTGAATACTGGGAAAAGAAAAATGCTGGTATGGCACTGCTCAAGTACACTGCAAGTCTATGTTTGCAGTGCTGTGTGTGTTGCTGTTTCCCCTGCCCCTGAGCCTCCTCAGAAGAAGGATGCAAATATGAAATCACTTTCTTAAAGGAGAAAGAACTTAATAGCTTGTAATTTCAGAATCTTCTATCTGGAGAAGTTAAGTAGGGACTTGCCTGTTTTTGAACTATCATGCCTAGTTTTCATTTTGGTAAGAGTGGTGGCTGCAAAGTAGCAGGCTTCAAATAAGTTCTTAAAAAAGAAGTTACAGTGGAACCCTTTGTTGCAAGATGTAGTAACCATGAAAAGTTTTTAGGCTCTACAGAGTGTGTGTGTGAAGATACAGCCTTTGGCTCAGAGGGTTGCTGAACCCACAGGTAACGGGAGGCTGAGAACATTCTGGTGGGAACTGTTAATAATGCTTGTCTTACCCATAAGCCTCTCCCGATGCATCTTAACACTTATATCTCACCTCTAGTAGCCCGTACCAGGTGGGTCTGATCTCTGTCCTGATCTATTATGATTTATGCAGCACTTTCATCTGAATCACTGAAATCTTACAGAATGTTGATTGAGGTGAAGTTAGCAGTTAAGACTTACATTGGTAATTGCCTTTAACTTGCTTAAAGGTGTCTAAATAAGCATAAACTTTTTTGAAGCCTGAGACTTACGTGTGTATGTATTGGGTTTCACAAAACAGTGCTGATGTTGATAGTTTCATTTGCTTAACTGCTTACAGATGCAGTTCCACTAGTTTGTGGAGTGTCTGTTCAGTCTGAGTTCTTGCTAGGCAAGCTGCAGTTTCATCCCAGGAGATGTGGCAGATTGGTCTCTTCAGTACTTCTACACAAAGTGCAGATTAAAAACTGGTTGAAAATCTATGACGGGCCTATGACTAGTCTGATTTCTAGTGTTGCTGTTATGGTTTCTGCTTTGTCAAGGTATGCATGTGTTCATAAATGGTAGGGAACTCTACTAAATCAAATAATGAGGAAGCTACAGATGTGAAGTACTTGTAAGCAAAGAGCTCTTGCTACTGCATATTCTCTTGTTTCTGCCCCTTCAAAGCAAAGAATATTCTAGGGATTCAGTATTGAGTGTGTGTGCACAGTGCAGAATTAGACTAGGTCTTAATCTAAGGCAAGCTTCCCCTTTTAAAAGAGGCATAGTTTATAGGGTTGTTAAATATGTCTCTGACAAATGTTGAAACAACGTTCTTATTGTACATGTTCTTTCCAATAACAAATGCATTACCAGTTTATTCTGCCAACAGCAAAGAATACAAACAGCAGTGTTTACAATTTACTGTATGCAGGTAGAAATGTTTTGCGTACTCTGTAGATTTGAACTTAAATAATTGGAAAAAGCTGGTTAAAGGAAAAAATGTTGTATACAGAGAATTGTGATAATGAAAGCTTAGATTTTACTGGCCACTTGTTCTTTTGTGCACAATCAATCTGTGTTCTGACTAAGCACTGTTCTGCATTGCCAAGTCCCTAGGTCTGTGGTAGAACTGTGTGACCTGTCCATTTTGGCAGTTGAAGCCAGCAAGGCTGGAGCTAGGTTGTCTTCATTGTCTTTTTTTTTTATTTCAGGTGGTGAGGTTAACCACTCTTACCAGCAGAGAGCAGGGCTGGTCATGCATATGTTAAATACCAGTAGCGCCTTGGGGTAAAAAGGATTGAACTTGTTGATACTTTGGAAGGTTTGTTCTGCAACTAGAAATCTAAGATGCTGTGAGAATGGGGAAGTGATAATGAACTTTTTCCATGAGTTTAAGCTCCTTCCAGCTCGTACTTCTATCAATTTTCTCAAACATCAGTGAACTAAAATTGGTGTGGAGAGAGGGTTGCTGTTTGGGGGACCTCATGCAGAAGTCCCTAGTCTTGTCTCTGAAACTTAATAATATCAGACACTTTTCCAGTATCAGCATTGCAAATTATAAAAGTATTTAATAGTACAAGGAGCATTTCCAACACAAATGCTAAACTCTTTTGGGTCTTAATCATATGTCATTCAAACAAGATGGTGTCACACCTTGCTATCAAACTGGTGAATAACTTGGTAATTATTTGTTAGCATGGGAACTGTACATACTGAGTTCTGCCTAACATCTGATTAAAGTACTTGGACAATCTTATGTTTCTCACAGCAGTTGATGAAATAAGTTGTCTGTAGATGCAGATGACATTATTTTATAGATGTGCAATAAAACAAGGAAGGCTTTTTAAAAGGTCCAGATGTTAAATGCCAATTAAGAGTAATACTGACAGTATGCTGGTGTTCCTGTATTGATTGTGCCTGTTTTTGGTCAGAAATGTGTATTAATAACAGCCCCTAAATACTTGTCTGATAGCTCCCAGGAAAAGTTGCTGGTAAGAACTGCAGTCACTGATAATTTCTAATGGTTCTTTATTGCTGAACTTGGTCACCACTGTGGCATTTCTAGCCTTCTTTCCCTAAGGCTTGATGTATAAGCTTTGTCCTTTTCTCTAGGCTCTGATGTTCTACATTTAGCCCTTGGGTTCCTTCCTTACCCAGCACCTCCCATCGGTGTTAAACAGCAGAAAAAACATTTTAAAAAAATTGAAGATATAAGTACTGAGAACATAGGATTACAATTTTGTTTAAACGACTCCTAAGTGTTGCCAAAAAAGAAAAGTTTTGCACCAGAGTCATGGCAACAAGAGAGAAGACACTGCCTGGCAAGAAGAGTGTTGAAACTGTTGAGCGCTGAGAGGTCTACAGGCAGGCTTATATGGAAGTACAGTAGCAGAGAAGATAAAAACATAAATAAATGATGTTCTAATAAAGCTTGAAGCTGGTTTTATTCACTACCTAGAAGTAGTTAAATCGGTAGAATTTTTTTTTAATTATTGGTGGTTCTGATGGTCCAGCGTGATTCTGGTGAGGCTATAGATGTGCAGACCTGCATTAACAGAATGTGGTCTGCACAGGTGGGATCTGAGAATAGTGTTAAATTGGCTGCCACTTACACTTACTGTTGGACAAGTTCTTGTCAAGAGACAATGAAATCCCAACTTCCAAATTGCATTATTCTTACTAAAGATAATTACACAAAAATTAATGATTTTGGTTAGAAAGGCCTTTAAAGGTTACCTAGTCCACCCTCCACACCCACAATAAGCACGGACATCTTCAACTAGATCAGGGTGCTTTAAGAGTTCTGTCCAGAATGACCTGAAATGTTTCCAGGGATGGGGCATGTACCACCTCTTTAGGCAACCTGTTCCCCTACCAGCACTGTAAAAATATCTTCCTTATATCTAGTCTGAATGTATTCTTAGTTTGAAACCATTAGCCCTTTTCTTGATGCAACAGGCCCCACTAAAAATTTTAGCCCCCATCTTTCTTGTAAGCCCCTATTACACATGCTCACCATGAGACTGGACAGTGTGTCTCAGTTGGACTGAACTTCTTAGCTGCACCTCTGTTACAGCTCGTGGCTGTTCTCTCGATACAAGACTTTTTTTATGTGATAAATGCTTTACCTAGGGAGGTACAGTCTGTGAAAGATGGAATCACACAAAAAATAAATCACAATTTGTGAATGGTGCATCCTTAAATAGAAGCAGCAGAGCACTGTAATGTAGGATTGAAATCCACTCTTACTCTTCATTGTTACATCCTTGTTACTAGTACTTTTTACCTTTAGTTACATTTACTTCCTAGGTGCTGTGCCTATTCAACCTCTATGTAAAGGCACTTGATACTTAACTGAAAGTGCAAAGTTCTGTGGCAAAGAACATAGGTAATTGTATCTTTGAGCTAATGTTGGAATAAATCAGGAGAAGGTGTGTGCTAGAGGAGGTAACATCCTTGCAGAAGTTCTGGGTAACGTTTTGGCCTTGCCAGAATCTCCCATTTGAGATTTTGAGTGTGTAAACACTTGTGATTTGGCTTCAGTTTTAGCAGGGAATTATTGCTGTGGAAGGGTGGTGGGGAGCCTCACATTAAACACAACAGATAAAGCTGTTTAAGAAAAAACAAACCCAAACCCCAAAATAAAACCAAAATAATCCCCAACACAGCATATTAGCTCAGGCTTTTAATATACCAAAGGCTTAATGGCAGTGGGACAGGTACTAATGAATACACTTCAGCTGTATTTCTCCTGAGTAGTACAAGACTTTAGAATGCACGTGGTGACATCAGGTTTTTCAACTTCCCTTCTGTACTACAAAATGAGATGGTATCACATGGCATCAAACTCTGGTCTCCTGTAAACAAGATACAGGTGGAGCACAGTGTGCTTATTCACAGTTTTTGGACAGACAAGTTTAAGAGTGGTCCGTTCATGAAGTTTGGATACTCTAATGCCCCAGGCTTGTTCATGTAACTGAATCTAAGTCTTTTGGTGTATCTGTGTATGTTGATGATGAGAATCAACTTATATTGCTAAGCAAAGTCCTTTTATATTGGTATACATTTAAGCCAATGTATTGGACTAAATATATAACTTATTTACAAATGCATTTGTGTATGTATGTGTTCAGAGGGAGCGGGGCTGGGAAGTCTCCTTTTGACTAAAGAGCAAGGCTTGATCCATAAGCAAAGGAATTACATGAAGTTGTATTTCCTGCTGATTCATTACCTTTCTGTAGTGAGCCTCTCTTTTATCTAGTAACTAGCAGCTGGGCAAGAAATGCTGTGATTTGTCTGGTTTTAAGCTAACTTGTTTACTGACAAGTGCAAGCATGCTGATTTTCTATCAGCAAGCCAGCCAACTGTGAATGTTGAACTTGTGCTTCTTTTCTGGTGGAGAGCATTAACTTCTCTCTTCCGTACATCTGTTGGCCATTGGAAAATATGATTTTTTTGTCTTATAAAAATCTTGGATTTCTCTATAACTGTATAAGCTCAGTTCTTATTCTAGGTCTGAGACTGAACTCTGTAAAATAAAAATGACAGAACAAGGATAACAGATATGATTTCCTCAAGTAGTTAATCTATTTTAAGTGCACACTTGACTCAAATAGCTTCTGTTCTATGATTAGGCATTGCTGTATATTTGGAGTTTCACTCAACATTGCAAGAGTTGTAGAATTGTAGATGAACATTCACTGTTCTGTTGCTTTTTTTTAGGCATACCTGAATAAATTTAGAAAGCTTTTTAGAGCATTGGTGGTATCTTATGATTCTTTAAAAATGATACTAAGCATCTTACGTTAAGAAGGAAAAAATAGATGAATGTGAGAATTTGACCTTCTCGTAGAGGGGACTACCAAGTTTTTCTGCAACCTGGGTTATTTTAGATAAGCATGTGGATACTAGTTCTCAGTTAAAAATTTTCAAATCTTTTTGTTGCTGTTGTTTATACTGTGGTAATTAACTGTTTGCCTCTGGGAACTCCCTGACCATCTTGGCAGAAGTCAGCCAGGCAGAGCAACCTGATACATCAAGGTTAGCTCTCCTTTGTTTTGAGGGGTGATTTAGGTGACCTCTAAAAGTTCCTGCTGACCTAAATTATTCTGTGATTTAGTCCCCACTTTCATGGTTAACTGCAAGTATTTTGAGTTTCAGGCAACCAAGACTTAAATTGTCGGCAGTTAAGTCCTTTCCCACAGACTGGAGGAGGACCCTTGTTTTGACACCTTAACCAATTCCCCCAAAAGTGAACATAGGCATGTTTCTGTATTGCTTGTACCCTGGGGAGTGATTCTGTGATACGTTATGACTGCAAAGGAGTTACTACGCTCTGCATTAATTTAACAGAAACTTTACCTCTGTCTTGCAAGATTGATGGAGTGGGAGTGATCTATGAGAGACCATTAAAAGTACTCAAGCACATAACTGAAATGACAGCTATTCTCAGGAGAAACTGTCTAAATTACAGGAGGACAGTACACCTTTTAACTGAAAATAGTGCCAGGTTAAGCCTGGTTTGCTTTTGGGAATTTCTCCTCAAGCTAAAGAGCTTAAATAACTTTCATGCTTACTGCAATTGATACAAGCGTGCCTTTAACTGGCTTAAGTATATTTTAAATATGTTTTAAAGTGATTAACTGTAGTGATCAGTAATTAATGTAAATTACTAAGACCTTACTGACTTATAAACATCAGGTAGTATCTTTAAAAGGAAGAAGAGGGACTTGGGTTCACATGTTTTTTTCCTTGTGTTTCCACAGTTGAACTGCATTGTTTGCCAGTTTACTAAGCGATTAGGTAAATGATTCTCTAAATAAATCTAAAAGTAGCCCTTAGCTGTACTGTTCCAGATAGAAATTAAATAATTTTTTTTAATGCCCAGGTAAATTCTCCCTCCCTGGATATCTGTATATAGATTTTTGAGGTTACGATAGATTTATCCTACTTTATCTCTCTTCCTCCCAAATGTCTACACTGGCAACAAGGAAAGTCTTTTCTATCTGAGATTTCTTACTCTGGAAGGTCACTAGGCCAGGGAAATGGGATGTTGAAAGGAGTGTCTAGACTTCTTAAGAGTAACTACTCTTCTCAAAAATTCTATTGAGTCAAGATTTCTAACTTGGTACTCTATCCTTAGAATTTCAGAATCGAAGTAGATATTCCTACTTGACTTTCCTATTCTGCTTGGAAAGGTATTACCAATTTATAAAAAGGAGACTATGAAGTAGAGCATTGGCATTATGTAAATGAAGGCAGGTACTGTTCTGAATGCTGGAAAAAGGCAATGTAGTATAAATTGTCATATTCAAATAGAGCTTGCTAGTGATCTGATTACCATGCCTTACTGAAAAGAGCTACTGCATTTTTAATAGTATGTTAAGGTACTCTGTTTTTTAAATACATTTCAGTGATCGTATTCCACCTCTTTTCCAGAAATGTTATGAACAAAAGCAGTACAAAAATGGACTCAAGTTCTGCAAGATGATCCTCTCTAATCCGAAATTCGCTGAACATGGAGGTAACTGCAGACTCAAAAGATTGATTCCCCCCTCCCCCGCCCCCTGTCATGACCTAAAATGTATAATCAGCCGATTCTGTACTGTTGGGAAAGGAGCCTGTTGCTGGGTATGGTATTGTCCTTAGGACTGAATAATTACTCTGGATTTCCAGTCTTTGGGCATTCAGACCCAAGTTTTCACCCTAGCTCAGCCACAGTCCTGTGTGTTGGGATGATGAAGATCAAAAGGTATTGTGGAAGCACACTTCAGTGAAGCTTCCAAGTAGGTAGTCTTTCTAGGTTTCTGGGGCAGAATGCTAGTGTGGTTTTTAATTCCATTCCTATTTAATAGCAAGCCCAGTCTTTTTTTTTAATATTGCATGAAAGCATTCTGCCAATGAATTAAAAATCTTGCTTTTTCATCAAGTTCATGCTCTTAAATATTCTGTACTGCATACCAAATTGCCACTTACAAGGAGCAAACTTAGGTGTAATACTCTTGTTGATAAGACTTGAAGGTAAAGACAGAATCTGGAAATCCTGTTGTGATAAATACTGCAGGAAACAGGACAGCAAAATGTTGCTTCTATTTACATCTGTCAGAACTTAATCCTCAATAAGGTACTCTAGTCAATGTATTACAGGGTTTCTGTTGCATGGTTCAGCCAGTCTTCCTTTCTGATACAGTAAATTTTTTGTTTGTCTACTGTAGAAGTAACCTAACGTGGAATGTGCATGTACTGCATCAGTAAAATTATTTTATTTGACATTGTCAAATCTTGGCAAAATGTTTGACTAATCCTTTTCATGCTTCCATCAGTGTCTGCTGTTTCTTCACTGTCTTCATTACGACCCACAGATAAAAGTACAGCTTCCTTCTTGCTTCAAAGCTAGAGTGGCATACCTAGCTCTGACCTAATGCATTTGTCTCTGCTAACATTTGTCGTCTTGTAACATGCCAGTATCCATCTCTGTCTTTTCTGCTTTTGCTGCCTCTTAAACTTTTCCAGGACAACTAGCTGCCTTGGCAGTCCACATACAACTTGGGCTCTGAGCCACTAATGGCTTTGAAGCTTGGGAGCAAAGCCTGGAACGAACAGCTGAAGCAGAACTAAGCCAATGAAATGAGCTGATGGGAAGCTGCACTGTTGTTACACTTAGCTTCAGAGTCAAGGAATTTCAAAAATTTAGTGAGAAGGTGACAAACAGATGGATTGCTGTGGCTGGACAGTTACCTCCCTGGTGTGGGAAGGTAGGAGTAGCTTGTCCTCCTTCCCACAGTGGGGATATTGTTTTTGAAGCTTCCTGATATTATTGGGAAGGTATCATTCTAGCTTTTTCTGTTTCACAGCTTGGATGTAGGATAACTTAAAAACAATTTCTTTGTTTTAAAACCTTGGTCCATTCTGGGTTATCATTTTCTTTGGGTGTACTTTTACAGAAAACGGTGTTTAACAGGTCTATTGATGAAGCTTCAAACTGCTGTTATGACTGAGCTGGAGATGATGAGCTGCTGCCATTAATACTGGGGAAGCGTTGCTATTAGAAAAAAAAACAGTACTGTGGTGAAAATGTGACTAATCTTCTGGCAGGGGCAAAACTAAGTGATCTCTTACTTAGCAAAAAAATGCTGAAATATGAATCTGGAACAGCTTTCAGGCATAGTGCATGCATTACATGCAACTTGTTTCCCACACTGTTACTTGAAGAATGGGGACAGAGGGGGAGCAATAGTCAAACTGATGTATTTATATCTTGTGTCTTGCAATGTTGATTAAAATGCTACTACTTTAGAGAAGGTCTTTTACCTCCAAAATACTGTAGCAGGAAATATGCCTCTTAAAACTAATGCTTTGTAAGCAAACTGTAGTGGAGCTGACTGACATCTGTTTCTTATGGTATGATACAACTTGATGATTTTTTTTCTTTTTCTGCCTACCTGGAACTTGAACACACATTGAGAAGCTCTCCAAAATTGTTTTAGGTTATTCCTGACTCCCTTAAAGCCAGTTAAATGTGTTTTTTAATTAAAAAGGTCTGTGTTCATCACATCTGTACGATGCTCTGCAGTGGTCTTTTTACCAATTTCAAGAAAGGAAATGCTTTCATATAAGTCAGCTGTGCCATGCTGCTATCCTGATGTAAAATTATCTTTTAATGGGGAACTTCACTGTATAACAACTTCAAAGGCTATCTGCACTGTGAAACTGGCATATGGGAAGTCAGAAACATAATATGATATTTCTTACAGAGACGCTTGCGATGAAAGGACTGACCTTGAACTGCTTAGGGAAGAAGGAAGAAGCATATGAATTTGTTCGTAAAGGACTTCGTAATGATGTAAAGAGTCATGTCTGTATCCTTTGTAATGCAAAACCTGATCTTTTTACTATGAGTTCTCACTTCTGCATGTATGATTTTGTTGCTGTATCAGTACGTGCTTTTGAAGTACATAATGTGGTCTGTATAAAATCTAAAATGTGTAAAGTGAATTTTGATTGGTAATCAAATACTTGAAGTAGGTTTTATTCTCCTTTTTACAATTTTGCAGAATTTTTAAGAAAAATGCCTTTTTACACTTCTAGGAAAAGATGATAACTTTCTACAGAGAATAGATATGACTTATAGAATCTGGCCTTTTCTAAAGTTTTTCTCTCCTAAAGGTATAAATCCAGTCTAGAGGTGCTTTGAAAATACTTAAAAATCTAGTGGCAAAATAGGTAACAGTTTAGGTCTACTGACTTGATGGCTACTACTCTGTTCTAAGTTTGTTTTCGAAAAGTTTATACCTGTGAAATACTTCACAGCTACCCAAGGGCTTTGGGAGTAGCTGTCTTCTATTTAACCCACAGGCAGGAGGCTGTTTCACATTTGCACAGAATGTGTCACTTGTTCTGTGCGTGTTTGAGTTGCATGTTAAGGGGCAGTTTTCCTATTAAATATTTAAGCTTTTAACATTACCAAAAAATCCTCGTTTAGTATCACAGGCAACACTTCCTGATGGCCATCTAGTGTAAACAGCCATCCCTTTGTCTTAACCATTCCTGTATTAAATGTGCAGGGAGCTTGAGGCTGGGAAAAACCTCTTTAAGTATGTGGAGGATATCAGAGTTACTAGAGGTGTGCTGCGGAACAATCAAAGGTGATTTGTACCTTGTTGATCTTAGAAGTTGAACACCTAAGGAATACCAAAGCAACTTTAATCTGTGCATAAGAAGTCTCACCCCTTAAATCAGGGAACAATAGAATCTGGGTGAGTTATTGGAGAGTATAGGGGGATTCTGATTCCTAAACAAAATTCCAGAGTGGGATTTATCAGCATCAGGAATTCTTGCTTGCAATTTATGCTGTCTCTTACAATTGTAAAGAAGACTTTTCTGCCAATGCTGGAAGGATCTGTGCTTTTTCAGATCTGACTTGGGGATTAGGGTAGTCAAAGGGACCTTCTTCCTGGACAAGTTTTAGAAAAACCCGGGTTTTTTGGATTAGGAGTTCTAGTGGATTTACATCATTGTTTTACTGACTTGTTAAATTGCCTTAGCTTAAGAAAACTACAAAGATTTTTGTTTTCTTAACTCAGAGGAAGTGTAAACTCATCTGAATCCTATTAGGCACAAAGTTGTGGGTATTTATTTTTTTTAGCTGTATCCACAGAACTAGCTCTGGCAAAGCAAGAAATGCCAGCTTTTTGCATTCAAGTGTATTGTTGCAGCTCTACAGAGAATCCTCTAGAGTAGTCTTGTCTGTGCAGAATTATGTCTCTAGTGTTGTGCCACAAGCTAGCTGATAACTAGATTAATTCCAGACTAGGCATCAGGTTTGTCACAGTACTTTCAGTTGTCATCTTTTGCTAAATTCTAAAGGAATAGCAAACCTCTTTTACAATTACCACACATTTAAGAGCCCAAATGTCTGAATGTTTCCTGATGGTGGGGCTCAGTACTTGGGGAGAGTAAAGACTAGGAGAATATATAGGCAGGTTATGAGAAGCTGAGCTTTTTAATAAAGGTTCCTTCTACATCCTTCGCAAAGGCTTGTGACTAGCTATGAAGTTCACATGGAAGCTTGAAGGCCTGTTGATCCTCAGTGGTACCTAAACAGAACTTGGGAGGTTCTCTGAAATAATGTAAACATTCCCTGTTTTATGTGAATTTAATGCCTAACACTTTGTTACCCAGTGCACAGCCCCAGTTCACACACCCTGTCTAGGTATGTGTTTATTGCATGTCTGTGCAGAGATGGATCCACAAAGCCAGCACACCTTTTAATACATAGTAAACATTTTATACACTTTAAACAATTGTTTACAAGTACGTTTAGTCAAACTTAATTCTCATTGGTTCTTACAAGCCTCGTGTCCATTTAAAGGTACAGCATTCTTTTTTTTACTGCCTGTATTCTGTGGGAGGGGGCTTTCTTCTGCTCAAGGGTGGATCTTTTACTATGCTAATTAGGGTAGTTCACACATGGTTCAAGTAATTTTCAGTTTAGTTCAACTTGAGCATATCTTGTTATGCCTCAGCTTGACTTATTTAGGATGTCTATCCCTTCTCCCAAGGCCATGTTCTGCCAACTATCTGTAACATTTTCTATTTTTCAAACTCTCCTGTTCTTGACTATAGGTATTTACGTATTTTGTCTAAATCTCAGGTTAAATAATAGACTGGCCTTCTGTTAATCATGTATCTATGAGCTGGTAAACTGCAGTTTCCCTCTTTGAGGCTGTTTAAGAATACTTTTTTCAGATAAGTCTCACCTTATCTCCTGATTGCATTATTGACATTGAACAACATTTACAGGCACATTGAATCAATACATAAATACATACAGACACTAACAATCCAGTTATTAATGTAGCAGCTTTTTTATCCGTGTGGTTAATTTAGGCAACCAAGATGTTAACCACTTCCATGTTTCTTCAGATCATGAAGACATCCTTTTGTATTTCATGCAAAATTTTAGTTTGTTTCCAAATTTAATTCAAATCAGTAGAAATGAGTCTACAGCAGCTAGTGTTTAATATAGTATACAGTCCCCCTTTTGAAGCTAAAAGCATATCTAAACCATTCTATCTTGAATTGCAATGTTAGCTGATTGTCTTAACTTCCTGTTGTAAAGCTGCAGCAGTATCTGTGATTTCATTTCTAATATGTCTATAATTGCAGAGATATTTGCTTCCTTCTAGCCGTGGAAGGAACCACAGAGCAGAAGAGTGAAAAGCTATATGTAGGTCTCTGTATCAGTGGATTACAGCCTCTTTTATGCTTCTGTAAATAAGTTCTTGACCAGGCTTTAGAGTCTAGTTTTTCTGTTATGTAATGCTTGGAACTAGTGCTCCTAAGGTATATATTCCTGCATAATTCTTCACTAAATTTTTTCTAGCATTTTTTATGCAAAGCCAATACCAACCTTTCCTTTCTGGAGCAGGCCAGGATTCCTGAAAATTCCTTCCCAATTAATAATTTCACTGTACTTAGAATAGTTTTCTACCGTAACCATGTTGTTGTTAGTCAAATCTGCCAGTCCTTTTTGGAGGATTACACTGTTGGACTCATTTACGGTAACCACTCTGGTGATCAGGAATTTCTATATCCCGTTCTTGTTGGCTGTCTGAGCTTACATTGAAAGAAGTATTTCTTCATAAATTTTGCCAAGTTGTTTCTGCTGGAACAGGGATTCCTGTAACTGACATTCCTTTCTTTGCACATTCAGGAAAGCATGTACAGACCCAACAATTTGTCATCTTTTCGGCTCTCATTGCTTCTTCAGTTTGAGGTGAATATTAAGGTCCCATGGACCTGGAAGACTGTCCTCGTTCACTTTTGAGTAATGGTAATACCAAGTAAAAGAAGACTATTAACCTGTTTAGTTCATTCATTTCTATTTCTGAAAGCCAGTATACTTTTAAAGATACAGTAATAATGTTATTCCCTATAATACAAAGTATAAAAACATTTCTCCTTGTATACAGTCTAAATGAACTACTGATTCTCAGTTTGTCAAGGTGGGGTTCATTGATTTCATGTTAACTTCTGTTTCAAAAGTCTGGTCTCTTTTGACTTCCACTTTTCCAGAGAGGCACTCTTCACTAGAGTATAGTGAATCCAAGAATCTATTTTGTTTACCTTGATCGCTGTGGATGTGACTAATACCAAATGTGGTCCTTTCCACTGTTCTCTTACGGGTTCATCTTTCCAGGTTCTGATATAAACTAGATCTCCTGGTTGGAAGGTATGTACTGGGGTGTCCAGAGGTACAGGTGCTCTTCTGTTCAGGTACCTATGAAGCAAAGATAGTGTGCCCCAACAGTAGCATGTATTCAGTAAGTATCTGATTATTGCTTATATGCATCTGATCACCTTTCCCTGTTAAGCTGCTTACTGGTTATGGTTTACCATATAAAATTTCAAAAGGACTAATTCCTTCTCAAACCTTGGGGGCAATTTGGATTCTTGATAAAGCTATGGTGAAGACATCTGTCAATTCATTTGGGTTTCCTGGTGTAACTTTAAGATTTGTCTTTTCAGAGTTTGACTCGTTCTCTCTAGTTTCCCACTAGATTGTGGCCTCCAATGTCCTGTAAGTCCCAATCAAACTGAAAATTTGGCAATTTCCTGCACTACCTTAGCAATAAAATGAGGCCCATTATCTGATGGTATCCTCTTGGGTATTGCAAACCTAGGAAGAATTTCTTTCAATAACACTGATTACTTCTCTTTCCATGTTCATTCAACACAGGAAAGCTTCTACCCATCCAGAAAAGGTATCTACAAGAACCAGCAGATATTTATACCAATTAGATCTTAGTAACTCAGAGAAATCTATTTTCCAGTACTCCCCTGGAGTATTTCTGATCTTAACTTATCCTGGAGGGGGCATTTTCTGTATCTTTGGATTATTTCTGTGACAAATCAGGCATTGTTTCACAATAATATTAGCAAGCTGTTGCATTCTTGGCTCTACAGCATAAGGTCTTATGCTTGCCACTTGTTCTAGCTCCCATATGGGTTTCCGGGTGAGTTTTATTTGTTGATTCCCTCATTAATGGGAGCAATAACTATAATCTGTCTAGTGTCTGTTTTCTGTCCATTTTGAGTTTTGGTCCAATTCGGAAGTTTTGCCAGTTGATCATCCCTTTCAGAGTAATTTGGAGGCTCTCTTAATACTTTCTCAATAGGAATCAAGGCTTCTGTTACAGAATTCGATAGAGCTCTTTGTTTTGTGGCTTAGTCTGCTCTTTGATTACCCTTAATTACATCTGATTTTACCTTCTGGTGAGCCCTGCAGTCAGTCACAGATACTCCTTTTGATTTTTGAACTGCACATAAGAATCTTAAAATTTTTTTCCCATGTTTGATTGGAGTTCCTTGTGAAGATAAAAGCTGTCATCTTTCCAGATGGCCTCATGAGCATGTACTACCTCAGATGCATATTTTGATTCGTTTATCTTCAGACCGTTCCAGGGCTAGAGTCAATGCAGCAATTTCAGCTTTCTGAGCTGATACTTTGACAGATAACAGCTTCATCTCCATTTCACCTTTCAAAGTTACCACAGCCTACCCTGCTTTTGGCTCTCTGTCATCCATAAAACTGCTTCCATCAGTGAATAACTCCCAGTCTGGATTCTCTAAGGGTGTATATTTCAGATCTAGTTGGCTGGGGTACACCTGTTCTGTAACATGTAACCAGGTTTTATTCCAATTTATTATTTTCATGAACAGGGAGTAGGGTTGCAGGCTTCAGAACGAAAGTCACCTTCAAAGTGACATCATCTGGTTTGATCAAGGATGCCTGATACTGAATCAGTCTGTTTGGGGAAAACCAGTGATGGCCTTTCTGCTTCAATACTGCCGAAACAGCACAATGCATAAAACCAATAACGGGTTGTCCCAAAGTCAATTTTTGAGCTTCTGTAATTAAGACACTTGCTGCCACTGCTCTGAGGCATGTTGGGCCATCCATTGCTCACCTCATCTAATTGCTTAAAGAGGTATGCCACTGGCCTTTTCCAGCCTTCAAGGGGTTTGAGTTTGAACTCCTAAGGCCACATGTTTTTCATACACATAGAAAGTGCAAGGTTTACTCAAATCTGGCAATCCTAGTGTGAGGGCCCTCAAGTTGTAATTCTGTAGTGTCACAGCTTTTACAACATTCAGGAGTCCATTAAGGAATTTCTTCAGACCCTTTGCAGCATATATGGTTTAGCAATTAAACTGAAATTTCATATCCACAGGTGACACCACCTGGCCATTCCTAAAAATCCTCTTAATTCTTTAATTTTGGAAGGGCTGTGTGGCATATCGCCTCCTTTTGTTCTGTTCCCAGTCCTCTCTCATCCTGTGAAGTCTCAGACCCCGGATATTTTACAGTTGGCTGAGCAATGTGTGCTTTTTTTCTGTGGTGCTCAGTACCCAGCAAGTCCCAAGAAATTCAGTAAGCTAATGGTGGCTGCATGATACTCCTGTTACATTGTGGCTCCCAGTAGAATTGCCATCTACATATTGAAGCCAGGTAATGAAAGAATTCTTACCTTGCCAGTGCTGCCAATTCTTTGGCCAATACAGTACCAAAGTAGGGTTATTCTTGAATCCCTGAAATAACATAGCCAAGCAGAGTTGATCTTTCTGTCCTGTTGTTGGGTTTTCCCATTCAAATGCAAGATTTTTGTCTCATCTCCTCCAAGGATATGCAAAAGAAGGCATCTTTCAAATGCAATACTGTAAAACAGACATTGTTATTAGGACAGGATGATACCAAGATATAAAGGTCCAAAACAACAGGATGTATGTTGACTGTGATTTAACTAATTTCCCTCAGATCTTGCACCAATCGGTATTACTGATTTTGGGGTTTCTAACTGTTAAGGTCAGGGTATTACATTCAGATTGACACAGCTTCAATCATCCATATTTAATAAAATTATTTATTAGTGGTTCTAAGCCTATTCAAGCTTCTAACTTAATAGGCTATTGTTTTGTGGTTTTTTTCTGACAAGTTGTGTTCTGGGTTTTAATTCAATCTTTACTGGTACTGCGTTCTTTGTCTGTTGGCTGCCCATAAGGTGGATGTTACAGCATCCAAAATTTCCTCTGGGTTATTTGCATCTCTCTGTTGTTTCTCTGTTAATAAACAGATTTGAGCCTTTCACATGTTTCCCTTCAGCAGGTGTAGCTATGTTGTCTTATCAGAGAAAGGTTTCTGTGCTCTTAATTTACACAATGGATCTCACCCTAAGAAGGAGGTAAGGGGCATTCTGGCATATAGAGGAATTCAAGGGTTGGTTTCACTTTCAATTTTACATTCCATCAGTTTTTGAAATGTTTTCAAATCTCGCTTTCCCGTTACTCCACAATTGACATATAGCTATTACTTAAAGAACCCCGACAGCTAGTTATAACTGAATATGTTGTTTCTGTATCCACTAGGGCATTAATAGTTTTGTTCCCCAGCTGAACTGGAACCAGGGGATCAGCTGGGAAAATTTTAATATTGTCCTGTGACTCAATCTTTCCTGCCAGGTAGGGCCCTTATTCTTCCACTACCCTTTTTTTCTTTTCTTTTTCCCCTCTGCATATAGCACACTGTTTTGGTCCTAAGGGTGTGTGACCTTGCTGGTTTCTTCCCAACCGCTTTCTTCTACCTATTCCTCTGTTACCTATAGCAGCCTCAGTTATAGGTGCTGTCAATAGAGATGTTTGCAATTTCATCTTACTCTGTTCTTTGTGTTGCTTTATTTCTCCTCTGAGTTGTTATACACTTACACACTTGATATGCTATCTCTGTCAACTGCAGAACAGACTGTTCTCCTACCCCATCAACTTCCTGTAACTTTTCTTACATTTTGTGACTATTTTCCAGTGAACAACATGTTAAATGCTTTGTGAGTAGCTTTCTCATCTGGGTTTAAATCCATCCATTCTTGGCTACCTCATAACCACTCATAAAAAGCTGATGGACTTTCTTTAGGGCCATGTTTTCCAAAAGCTGGTACTTTCTGTCAGGGTTTTCCTGATAATAGCTGACAGATTGCTACCTCTGATTTATTGAACTGGAGACAAATAGGACATGTACAAAAACTGGTAAGCCTTCCACCTTGACGGCTTGTCTCAGAGCAAGCCTGCTAGAAACAGGATTAAAGTTTTCATTTCTTTTAAGTGTCCTGCATTTGTACCATATAGGGGTGGGGCTGTAGATACCAACAATTGCAAATCTGCGCACACACACACCCCTCCCCGCAGTCCCATTCTTTCTCTGTAGCACCTGGCAGCAACATGTTGCCGCCGCCCCCGCCCCTCCATTTATGCTTCTGAATGTATGGTTCTCTAGGCAAAGTCATAAAAGCATCAGTAGGAGGCATTTCATTCCACTGCCCCAGCTGGCAACAAAACATCAGTTGTCCACTATTCACCATTCCCCAGTTTATAATTTGGCCACTAATGGTTGCAGTATCATTTTATCTGTAGTCAAGGGATCACTTCCAAACTTACTAAAATTCTTCAGGATGCATCTGAGGAGAGCGAAGGGGCATTTTTGCAGAAGCAGATGAACATATTTTGGTACTGAAAAGAATTTAATTATATATATAAAATAATATAATTATAAATGCATAGCCTTCCAGTCCCTATTTTCACACACAGATCCAAAAAACCAAGTGTGTAAACCTGTGTACAAACAGCTCCTGCTGCATATCATCTTGGTCTGTCTTACATAGGGCCCAGACTGAAAAACCTCTGCTGCTACTTTTTCAATTCCCAATTGCCCCCTTTTCACCCAAGAAATACCTCTATATGCCGCACCATTGAGTCACTGGTTGTCCTGGCTCTGGGGCTGGTTGTACAAAGTCCCTGATCAAAAAGGTCAGTGCACACTGGAATTTATTTGGGAGAGACCGCTGGAATTTGTCTGGCAGAGCCGCTTTGCCTGGAGCCGTTGGTCGATCCTGGCAGGGTACTGTGGCAGCCCCATGGGTTGTCAGAAGCTGCTGCCTCACAAAGGAGCACAGCCCTGGGTCACACAGCCAGACCAGGCATTTATTTATTGCATCTCTGTGCAGAGATAGGTGCTGGGTGGTAAATCCACAAAGCCAGCACACCTTTTAATACATAGTAAAACATTTTATGCACTTTGAACAATGGTTTACAATTATGTTTAGTCACACCAACCATTCTCATTGGTTCTTACAAGCTTTATGTCCATTTAAAGGTACAGCATTCTTTTTTTTTCACCGGGCATGTTCTGTGGGGAGGAGCTCCGTTAGTAGGGGGCTTTCTTGGTTCAAGGGTGGATCTTTTACTATGCTAATCAGGGTAGTTCACGCATGGTTCAAATAAATTTCAGTTTGGTCTCCTTAGCTGTTTGGCTGCCCTTAAGCTTATCTTGTTATGCCTCAGCTTGACTTATTTAGGATGTCTGTCCCTTCTCCCAAGGCTGTGTTCTGCCATTGATCTGTAACATTCAGTTATAATATAATCAGTTATAAATTATATATATAATTATATATTTTATATATAATATAGTTCAGTTATAAAAATATCTGTAATATTTTTCAAACTCTCTCCTGTTCTTCACTATAGATATTCACATATTTTGTCTAAATGTCAGATTAAATAATAGACTGGCCTTCTGTTAATCACATATCCGTGAGCCAGTTGACTATGGTTTTAAAGGGGAAGGCAGGGGGTAGCCACTAAAGTAATCTTGTTCCAGTAGCTGGTTTTGAGCAAGTGCAGTACATCTATGGGTTCATATATATGTGTGTGTGTGTGTGTATTTAACATTTGAAGGTGCTTTTGGTATATTTTATCATGTGTACTTTTTAGAGAGCACCTGGTAGATGATGTGTAAAATATAGCTGGTCACTTCAGTGATGTGACTTATTAGAGGAGGAGTAGGTTTTAATTCTTCTATAGTTGCCCATATTGAGATTTTGGGGAAAATGCTGGCTGTAAAATTGTTTAAAAATACAGAAATTTTCTCGTCAAACTGCAAATTATTTCTGATGTGGTCTTGGATACAACCTGAGTAATGATCAGGTCAGAGATCTACATTAATTTCAAGAATAAATGTTTCAGATAGTGACATGTTACAGACAAGGCACTGTAGGAACACAGGCCAAACTGCCCAGAGATGTCTGTCTACTGTAATAAATTGGTGGTGCTGTGCTTTGCTGGTTTTATCAGCTGTTAAAATTTCTTAGCCTTAGTCTTGATTATTGTACTTACTTCTGAATGGGTTTATGTTTTTCTTTACCTGATTGCTTAGTGAAGAATGTGATTTATGAAAGATTAACTCAGATTACCTATTAAATCCAGGAATGGTAATGATGCCTGATAAATTATTCAAAGCATCATCTTAGTTTAAGTACGCTGTTAAAGTGCACATAAATTCGTAGGAACTGAATTGTCTTGCTCTAGGTGAAAATCTAAAATATCAGTAGTTTTGAGGCGTATGAAGATGCTACATTTAGCTTTGATCCATGTCCTGAATACTTGAGCTCAATTAGGCAAGGTAGGATTTATAGAAACAAGTAGCGATGTTAGTCCAACTGCTGTAACTGTATCCAAACTCATTTTGTTCCCCTTTCATGTTTAGTCTTCAATCTTCACAGCAGCAATAGGAGCTCTCCTAGTAGTCTCAAAGATGCATGTGGAGTTCTTGTGTGCTTCAGCTGCCTGAAATTAATTTTGTGTTCCCATAGAAATATGAAACAGGGTCTCTTGTTTGTATACTGGAAGTTTCCTTCAGACTTAATTCTCACAAGTCTTTTCTTTTGACTGGAGTCTTGTGTATCTTTTCCTCTTAATCACTTCAAACCTGCTTTATATCTTCATACATAGAACTTACTTCAGTATATGAGCCTTTCCTAGAAAAAGGGAACTTAACGGTTCTGTTTCTTTGATTAATTTGACGAGCTTAACCCATTGAATTTCTTTGTGCTTCCTTGACTTTTTGAGATGCAAAGTTTAGAAATGATTGTTTCTTTGGAAGGAATGGTTGTTTCTGTTTCAATTCAATAGCATAAGAACTTTTAAATATTTTGGTTATCAGCACACCAAGTTATTTGTGCCATCTTTATTGAAAGCAGGTGAAGGATGCATATACCTCTCCTAAGATTTGCTGTGTTTTGCAGCTTCAGGGGCACATGGGAGAGTTTCTTGAGAGAAAATTTGAAAATCAAAGTAAGTCCAGATTTACTACTGTGGAAGATGTTGCCTTAGTGAGCAACTAGTAACCTGGAGTAACAAAAGGTAGATAATGTCAAGTAATCTTTCTTTTAATGTGACTTTTGGAGACTGATGTAAACACACGCATTGTAATGCATTGCTATGATGTATGATTGTTTCATGCTTTGAATTCAGAAACTTTCCAGGATAAAAAGGATGCTTGTGAGAGGAAAGTACTGAAACGACACAATTCTGATGGAAATCTGAGATGTTGAGAATGTGACAAAGACTTGATGCACAGAAATACGAAGATTTCCTTATGTTAATGAATAAAGCGTAGCTTTGTGTTTATCCCTTACTGTAAAATTGGAAACTAATTGAGGTTACAGATAGGCAAGGGAGGAAAGGTAAAACTTGCATCTCATTCTAACAATACAATCAGCATACTTCTAGGAGTAAGAAATCCTACTGTATTTACAGTAATGTTTTAAACAATACAACTCTAGGAATAATTCTTCTGGGTCATATGAAGCTTGAATCATTTAGTTTGCATAACTGTTTTGTGGGGTTATGAATATGACTTAGCAGAAGATATTTAAATGAGACTTCATTGCTTGTTTGGAAACATTTAATATTTAAAATGTGTCAGTAAAGTCTGGCGGCAGTAATCAAGCTTCAGGGTGCTAATCTTCAAGGAAGATGTCAAGTTCTTTGGTCTGTAACACGAATGCGCTGCAGTTACTTTGTGAAGGTTGTGAATGTATCTTCCTTAATGTGCATTAGGTTGGCATGTTTATGGTCTTTTGCAACGTTCTGATAAGAAATACGATGAAGCCATCAAGTGTTACCGGAATGCACTCAAACTAGATAAAGATAATCTACAGATCTTGAGGGATCTATCTCTGTTGCAGATTCAGATGAGGGATTTAGAAGGGTATAGAGTAAGTATTCTCTTTGAATTCCTATTTATTATTGTTAGCATTCTCTTGTTACTGTATTGCATTATTAAGTCTTTTGTTGGTAGTAATTCTGTTGCTACTTGGTTTTGATGTTTCAGAAGTGTTTTAAGCTCTTGTTTAGGAAAGCATGAAAGCATATTGCAGCAGAGCTCCATATAATGTTGAGAACAGAACTAGAAGTGCAGTTATTCTGTACAATTTGAGTTGTGGATCACCTTATATATCATTCTCAATTATTTTTTCACTAAAATAATGAAAATAAAAAGAATAAGAATTTAAAGCTTAGCAAGTGGGAGTGCTTACTGTGCTATTGTGAAGTACTGCAAATGGTGTTTCCAGTGCATATACTGAAGGTGGTTTTTGTGAGAAACACACTATCTTGTTTCTTTCAAGTATGTGTGAAACTTGCCACATGATGGCTGATTTCTTGAATCCCAATACTGATTTTATCATGAATAAAACCTTAAAATTTATCTAAAACCAGAGTTAGTGGTTTCAGAATGGCTGAATTTAACTTGGCTGTGAAAGGGATGAGTGCTGCTTGTCTTCCATTCTCCAGTTCATGTGAAGTAGAGGACTGGATTGTGGGCTTTGGTATTAGTTGGTCTCTTTCACTGTGGATGTTGAATTTGCTAATGTGGGAAAAGGGAATAACTGATTTTCGGATGTAATTTGACTTGGGGAAGGGAGTCTGAGAAGTGCTGCAGCAGTATGAGGACCATGTGCCTGGACTTGAGGAGAGTGGAACTGCTCTTCCAGTGGCAGTGAGCTCATGCTTTTTAACAGAAATCCTTCTCTGAGATTTCAAAGCTCAGCCTTTGGAAGTAATTTAGGCCCTTAAGAAGTACTTTTGAAAATTACACCACCTCTGTCCTAACAAACAGATTTTATGCTTTTTGCAATTACTCCTATACTCGGAAGGTAGCCCCCAGATTTATGAGACAGAAACATGCTGGTTTTCCCTTTGCTGTTAGAATTTTTAAAAAATGCCTAGGGCTTAAGAAAGATATTTTAGAATATTAGCCTTACTGGTAGTAAATAATGATAAAGGTGGAGTAACTGTTTTTAACGTCTCTGTTCTTTTTAAATTGCTTTTCTTTTACTGAAGGAGACAAGATACCAGCTACTTCAGCTGCGCCCCACACAAAGAGCTTCCTGGATTGGATATGCTATTGCTTACCACTTACTAAAAGATTATGATATGGCCTTAAAACTACTTGAAGAGTTTAGGAAAACGCAACAGGTAAGACTTCTATTCTGGGAAAAGAACACTTTCTGTATAGGAGACAGAATCTGAGGAATTAGTTCTTCATAATTAGGAACCAATGAAGAATTAGTAGGAAATTTGTGGAGCTTTCTGCTTTGAGCAGAAAGATTTCCAGGAGCTTAGCAGCTGATGCAAATTATAAAGGAACACATATGCTTTGCAGTAGGCTGTTTGGGTTGAGGATATGAGGGTAGACTGATGGGCAGTAATTTGTGAGGTAAATTGTGATTTGTGAGGCTTGTAGCTAAAGAAAATTCATGATGGTCTTGTCCCTTTACAGTAGGTAAAACTTCAGAAAATACTATTTAGTGTTAGATGTGCTCATTTGCTTTCTCCTGCCATAGCCTGGGTGCCATTTGGTCTCTACAAAGTGTGTTAAAAGACACTTTCATTGCTTTGTATGCATCTGTATATTATGCACTTAAAATTAGTACTTGGTGTAATTAAATCAGTACTTGGTAGTAGGAAAGCATAGCTGAAAATTCTTTGAGGAGAGCTGGTGTTAACTGAAACTTTGTTGGAGTGAATCAAATCGTATAATGCTAAAATCACAGAGTATAACCTTTTTTGAGAGAGACATTACCTTGTTCTGTTAGTGGTAACGCAGAACTATGAAGTCTGAATTAACAGAACAGAGTGGATGTGTTGATTATTCTATAACTTGGAAGGAAAAAACATGTTTATAAATGCATTCAGCTTGGATGGTGTGTTGGCAGTGCCATGTACAAATAGTAAGATATTATCTGACCTATAGATAGTGATTTTTTTTGGTTTTGTTTTTAAAAGCCAAAATCTTTCATCCTTTTTGAGATAACTGCATTTGAGATCTTACACAACCAGAATGGCACTATAAGAAAAGAAATTAATAATCGCTAGGAGGGACCAGTGTTTGCGTCTTGATCATGTATCGTGGTCAAAAAAAGGATTTTTGTAAACTGGGTATATATAGCTTGATATTTCAAAAGATTGTAGCTTCAGTGTTGAATAAAAACTGATAACAATAGTTTCAATGAAAATTGGGTCATCTTTTATGAGTGTTTGACAGCTAGAAAGTCATGGTTCTTGACTGAGTCAGCAGAGCCCAATCTGACTGAATTCAGTGTCAAAATGACTAGTCAAATTGGAGTATATAATACATGGACAAACTGTAAATGAAGTGTAAAAGGTTGAGATTCTTTTAGGGACTACAGGCTTAACAGTGGTATTGGCCCCTCGGAGAGGATGAAAGTGATGCTGTTAATGTTGTCTTTTCTGAAAGGTTGTGTGTAAATATGCTTGCTTGAGGGCAGTCATGCTGATAAACCTGTCAGTCTAGCAGCCAAGCTGGATTCAAATACCATTTGCTGTAGATGAACACATTAAATCAGTTGAGTCTGCTGTGCAAGGTACCACAATGTAAACCTTGCCCAAAACCAAAGAAATCCTGAGAAGATCTCAAGCTTTGATGCCGTTTTTTTGGTAAAATTGGAAATACTTGGGAAATATCTATTAATAGCAGTCACAGGGAAATAGTGGAAAAGCAGACAGAAATATGCTACAAATATTGGACAACATGAGTTTACAGAAAACTAATTGTCAAGCCTTTCCTCTTTTTTGAGATCGGTAGAGGCAGTTAAGTGGCATATTGTGTGCTCTCCCCCAAAACCCTGAAAATAAGGATGATCATGTTAGTTTAATTTTTCTTGCAAATAGGGAGTTGGCTTTGCTGTGCTAGCTTGCTGAGGAGGGCAGGCCCCTGCAGAGCCCCAGCCACTGGAAGAGAGAGTCAATGCGTTGGGTCCAGAACAGTCAGGAGAGCCCAAGCTAACTCTTAGCTCAATTTTGCCACAAATTGACTCTTCCATGGTAGTCCTCAAATTTACTGTTTGTGTGGTGTCTGGATATTTGAGTCCTGCACTTCAAATAGTTGAGTTCAGGGTATTCCATTGATCTTCCAGGAGGTGCATTTCTTGCTTACTTCACTTTCCAAATCTCCCCTTTGCCCTGTACTTTGTATGCACTCCAACTCAATAGATGAGATTTTGTGACTGACTTGATAGAATATTGCATGTGACTGATACTTGTCAAGGTTTAAAAGGAGTGTTAAAAGACTGAAGGGTTTCCAAATCACTAGTGAATGGGAATCTTCAACGAACTGATGTTTTCAATGAGTTTTATGGCAATCTGTATTAGGCCTGATATGGTTTACCATTATTGTTAATGAATAAAGAAGTAAATGTAACATGTTATGTAAAATGCTGCTGTCATAATAGTTGGTAAATAATGGTGGTGTAGGGTGATCATATTCATTTACTTGAATTACTCAGGCAGCTCTGTCCATTCAGATGTGAATTAACACAGCCAAAACCAAGTAGTAAAACTAAGAAAAAGATCAAGGAACTGTGATTTTAGTGTTTGTAGGTGAGTATCCGAAGATGCAATATTACAAAATAATGGAGCTAATTAGCTACAAGCTGTTGCCAAAACCAGCAGTCTGACTTTTTCCTGTGTGCTCCCACTGCTTCCTTGTGCAGCACTGGTTGACTCGTGGAGGGCTGGTTCAGGAAGCCAAAGTGACAGAAAAATAATCACTCTTTTGAAGGATTGATTGGCTGAACTGAACAACTGTGAGGTGAGAGGGGAAAAAGGAAGGGGAATAATAGAGGGAAGTGAACTGCCTTTGTTGATCTAGGCTGCAGTTAGGTTGGCTTAGCTCTACTGTAAAATTGTCCTTCAGGGCAAACTTGTGGGTAAAAAACAAAAAAATACCCTTATTTCTGAGAAGCAGGGATTTTCTCTGTAGAGCACTGATTACTGAGAGATCAAGACTTACTGATGACCGACCCTGTTTATAAAAAGTTAGAAAATTAAAAGAATACAGAAATGTAAGAGGACTAGAGAAAATGCTGTCCAGTGAAGGTCAGAAATTTTCTTTGTTTACTGTAAAACCCCTAGGTGATTCTAGTACAGTTTAGATGCTGGTTTGGGAAAGAATGATAGCTAGGAAGAATCCCTAGTGGGGAAAAATAAAGGAACAAGTAGTGGCAGGAAGCTGAGTAACAGCATTCAAATGATAAATCACTTTTTATCAGTGACAGTTTTATTTGAATGGCTAAGTTATCATTGGAAATGGTGAATTTGCTGTCTCTTAGTGTATCCAGATCAACATTGCCTGTCATCTGAAAGCTGTAAACTAGCCAGATGCACAATATTTCAGTCAAAAACAGGTTATGAGGTTGAATGCAGACATAGCTGCAGGAAATATAACAGCCTGTGCTGTCCAAGTTAAATCAAATGATTAAGAGACACTTCAGAATTTTAAATTTTGGGAACCAAGGTGTAAAACAACAATGCAATTTGCTTTACTGTTGTATGTCCCACTTTTCCTTTCTTCTTTTCCAGAACAAAATTTTTATTCTTAATTTTTATTTTATTCCTAATTTCTGCATCAGGCCCACAATTACAGATATGGACAGAAAACCTCTGGAGTTTTGGGGGTCTGCTCTTAGGTATGTTTTGGCTGCATCTTGTCACATTCTTTCAGTGACAGTTATGTTAGGGCATCTACGATTGTAAAGTTGACTCTTTTTGGTCCAGGAGAGGAAGAAATTTATTCTGAAACAGCAGAATTGAGTTCAAGAGAAAGCTGGACGTCTCATGAGCGAAAATCATAACTCTTCTGGGGGGAGGGAGGCATAAAGATGTATTATGCAGCAATAACAGTGGCATGGAAAAAAGTATTTATGGAGTATTTTATGCTTTATAAGACAATCTGATTATTCAGATGAAGTACTGGGGTTATAAACTGCTTGGCTTCTGATGAATTGCACATTTAAAACATGAACCTGATACTTCAAAATCTGAAATTGAACTTTTCTTAAAACTACTTTTAAAAATAACTTTTTAAATGGAGTGACAGTAAGCGCTGTAACTTTCAGGTGGATTTTCCCTATGTATAAGCGGGAGTTAGTTTGATTTTTTTTTTTGACATCTCATAATTTATGTTAGTCCTGCCAAGTCAGAAGAGCTACAAGAAGGTTAATTGGTATCTATTTCTTGCCTTTTATATATACTTTCTTATGGGGTTTGGGGGTAATCCATCTTTTGAAGGCCTAAAACAAATTCATGATGTGCCAAAAAGCTGTGCTGCTTGTGGAATTTAGATGTGTATTGTATTGGAGGGGAGGATATTTTTTAGGGGGGAGGTGAAGGAGAAAGGACTAAATTGGTGCTCTGCAGTTTCACTTCTGTAGTAAGGGTAAGCAGGAAGACATGCTTAAACACTTAACCCCTGTTGCATGTGTTGATTCTGCGAAGCAGCTAAAAAACTTTTCAGATAATGTTTTTATTGACTTCCAATGTTTAATATGGATAAAATTTGAACAAAGGTGGAAACAGAAATGGAGCTGTTACTAGAGGAAATACACTTAAAGAAATGGATAGGAGTTCATGCTGCCTGCTGACTCTAGTATTTGTAAGGTCTAGTCTTGTTCCATTAGCCATAATTTGCTACAATATGTTAGCAGTTACTAAAAAATAATTGAATACTGTTATTTTCAGCCCCCAAACTGGTGTTAATTCTCAGATATAAACTTTTTTGCAGTATTTTATTTAGTTATGCTGTCTTTCTGGATGTTTTTTAAAAAGGGAAATCTTCCTTGAAAAAATGCACAGTATTATAAAAGCTGCCGCTAAAAAATTCAAAGAGCATGTAAACAAATGTTAACTCTTATAAAACTGATCTGAGCTTAGGGAAGGGCTGGAAGTAGTAGTTTAGGACAAGATTCCTTTAATGTGAATGTTAATTTCAACCAGTTTAATCTTTTGGGGGTTAGTTTTTTGGGTTTATTTTTGCTGTTTATGAAATTACTTGGTTCTTTAAAGAAAGAGGAAAAGCTTTACTCAGGGAGCAGAAAAGTAATAGTAAGCTGTTTGGTGCCCAATGTGACTTCAAAGTGTTGCTTGTTCAGGGAGAAACAAAGTGTGTAGTGTCATGGGAAAGAAAATCATTAATGTTTATTAAGGTCAGCTGCTATTTATCTATTTTTATTATTTTAAAAAAATCATGTTGGACTATAATTGTCTCCTACTATTTCTGTTGAGGCAATATATTTCACATAGTAAAACTGTTGTATATATCTGCAGGGCACTGTCTGCAGACTTCTGCATTTGGTCTCTGAAATTCTTGTAATTTACTTGTAATTGAAGTAGCTTCTGTGTATATTAGTGAAGACCATTTAGTCTGAAATAATAACTCTGGCAAGACTTTTCATTGCCTAAATACGCTTTAGGGAATTATCCCTAGTAAGGAATACTTTTGAATGTCATTCTGTTTCAGTGACTGATATCACTGGAAGGTGGATAATCTGCTAGTTTTACTATGGCATGTAGACAGAGTCCTAAGTGTGCAACAGGCAGCAGACCTCAAAATATGCTGCTTGAAAACACTCTTGGCATGTTTGTGCACTGTACTTTCTAGGGGATTGTAATACAGAGAATACTTTGTTAGAGAGAAATAGTGTAAGTTTCCTGTCTGAAAAATTCTAGTTGTCAAGCTATGGCCAATATTTGAGTTGTTCATTGCTCTTGGAAATAGTTTGATCCAGAATTTTTAGTCTGCTGAAAATTAGTATTTTGATATCCCAGCAATCTGCTATGGAACTGAAGTCAGAATTGTTGTGGAGTACATGAGTCCTTCAGAAGGAAAAGATTACAAAGATCTTTGCAAATTTTATTGAATTGTATGAGAGAAGGCAAGGATTCTGTTTTTAATTAGCTCGCCACAGTGATAGAGAAAAGAGAAATACAGGAGTTCCTTTAAACTTTTCTCTAACAAAGGATATCCTGAATTAATCTATTTTGATTGTAAATAATGGGAATTTTATATTTTGAATGTTTGGATGGGTATATAAGTAGACCTGATATATTCTGTAGCCTGAATCTTGTATGCTGTAATATTGCATACAGTTGAGGTACAGGTTAATGTTAACTAACCTATTGCTTTTTTCCCCCCTCAGATTCCTCCTAATAAAATAGATTATGAATATAGTGAACTGATTTTATATCAAAATCAAGTGATGAGAGAGGCAGATCTATTTCAGGAGTCTTTAGAACATATAGAGACATATGAAAAGCAAATATGTGATAAATTAATAGTAGAAGAAATCAAAGGTAAGTCATTCATCTTCCCTCAGCCAATTTTGTTCTAAATTTTTGCTACTTGGTTTCAGATTTAATAAAGCAGTAAAAGAAAAAACATGAAATCTTTAACTGATATGAAAGAAATTACTATAGAGAAACTGACAATACAAGATTTACAATTTTGTGCTCAAGTAACTTGCCTTACCAAAGTGGATAGTGGATGCAGGTAGTTTAACCTGGGTTGACACAGGAACAGAGGAGATCTCAGAGATTATTATATTGGTGCATACTAGAGTAGCTTTCCATAAACTGGAGCTAGTATAACCCAGATTCAATCTCCTGAAGAATACTAGTTTTTTCTTTTTTCTTTTTTTTTCTGAAGTATCAAATGCTTGTTCCCTTCCTAAGCTTTCTAATGCTTAAGAAAGCATTAATGTATTGCTGTACTTCAGTGAATACTATTTAAAAATAACTCGTAGTTTTGTGGATATAAAGTACTACTACTGAGTTAACACTCCAGATCCCCCAGTGATGCAAAGGCAATCACTTGCCACTTCCCACAAGCAGAATGGTGCTCCGTTAGTCTCCAAGCAATGGCCCCCTGCCCAAGCACGCTTCCTCTCAAATTTATTACTAAGCGTGACACAAATGGCATGAGGTAGCCCATTGGCCAGTTTGGGTCAGCTGTCCAGGTTGTGTCTGCTCTCAACTTATTGTCCACCCTGGCCTTCTTGCTGGTGGCAGAGTAGGGGTAAAAAGAGAAAGCCTTGATGCTTTACAAGTAATGCTTAGCAGTAGTGAAAATATTGGTGTGTTGTCAGTGTTTAGTCGCAAATCCCAAAACGCAGCACTGTATGGGCTGCTGTGAAGACAGTTCATTCAATGCAAGCCAGACCTGATAGAACAATTTACTTTGTAGCAAACCAGTGTGATTTAACTGTTTAAAAACTGGTTAGTTGCTGTGAAAAATGTAGGTGTAGTTAAGAAAACAGCTTGGTAAGAGGCAACATACTCGTGTGTTGGAGTCCTGGAAGGAGGACTTGCTTGTTTCTTTGATAATCCCAATAGCTATTTTAAATACTTGGATAGAGACATACAAATAGTCATTGTTTTCACAGGTGCTGAATGCTCCAAACTGTTACTATGTGTGGTAGCTTCAAGTAGCACTTGTAATATGCAGTAAATACATTTGGAAAAACAAAGCCGCTTTTTAAGTATCTGCATACAATTAAGCCAATTTTTATGTATCTGGTTTTGTAACCTTTACTCCCAAGCTATCAATGTTTTCTTATGTAATTCACAGTTCTTTATTGCATTGTGTTTAGGAGAGATGTTACTGAAGTTGGGAAGACTGAAAGAAGCTGGTGAAGTATACAAAGAGTTAATTGAGCGCAATGCAGAAAACTGGTATTATTATGAAGGCTTGGAAAAAGCCCTACAACCTAGTAAGTTAAGATACACAAATACATTGAAAATAACATACAATATAGGATATACTGAAAACTCCTGTTTTATGTGTTCTGTTTTAGATTTAAAAGCTTTACTTGGCAGAAAATTATGTACCTTCTAATCTTGAATGTGATACAGTTGTCTTTATCTAGTTTAAAAATGTTCACTGAAAAACTTGTATGCATGAAAATACCAACAGCAAGTCTTTCTCTTGAAGCTAAAGGTAGCATTTGCTTAAACAAAGAACATTTCCTTGCCACACATGAACTTGGAAACCAAATTGCAATTTGTTCCTGTCTAGTAGTTGATTATCAGACTACTATCATACACCACAACATAAAATTGTCATTGTGAAACTTGTTTAGGTGGTAACTCTTTGTATGGGCATGTGGAGAAATACTCAAATACCTGTTTCAGATGGCCTTTTAAAGATAGGCCATCTGAAAAAAAGATATTTTTTTTTTATTTTTTTTTAATCTGACTGTTCTTTGGAGGAAAGGATGATAAATACAAGATCTTTGTTATTCCAGTGCTAGTTCACAGTGTTACTGTTCTGTCTTGCCAGGAAAATAGCTAATTGTTTGGGGGTTTTGTTTTTTGTTTAAACTACAATATTGCAACAATTTATACCATAATAAGGAGTTTGCAGTGGCAAGTGTCCCAAGTGTTTACCTTTACACAGGAATGTTTACCTTGTATTTCACTGTTCACTAATTAGTGGAAGTTTTATTGGAGTTATTCTGATGACATCATAAATCATAAGCCCACAAGGGTATTTATTATTTGTAGCTATTCTAGCTGCATTATATTTCTCAACCAGCTTTCTTCTAGAAAGTTTTTACAGTTGGGCTTTGTAAGGTCTGGGAATATGGCCTGTTGCTATGTTGCTCTTTGAATGGTTTTCCTAGTGTATCCATAGAGCTGAACAACATGATTATTGTCTCTCAAAATAAAGTACCCAAGAACTTGATTATTCTGTTTGATATAATAAATATGTTAATGAAAATGTGTAGTTCTTAATAAAGAACCAACCCAGCAGTTTATTTGACATATTAAAATCCTATATAGATTAAAACTGTACTAATTTATAAAACTAATAATGCTACTTTATTTTTTAGGTGGTCTTAGGACTATTTCCTCCCCCATGGTAAGTTCTGGAGCTCCAACTTGTGACTTCAATTAGGGCTTTTATATGCTTTAGTTCCAATCCAAACATTATTTTAGTATAACTTTTAGAACTCTACATCTCTTGGAGCCACTGGGTAACATATTTCCCCCCCCTTCCCCAACATCTGAGCTCAGTGACAAGATAAATTGTTTTTCTTATGAAAGGAAAACAAATGTATTTATTGAATATATGTTGTCATAGTCTTGATCTGTACATTCAGTTTTATTTAAATTGCTTGATGAATTGAATAATATTTAAGCAAAATTGATCTAAATATGTGAAAATCATCTTTCAAAGCAACAGATTAGTTTTATTTAAGTTCTAACCACATTGGAGCTCCAAAGCATATTATGGGGGAAAGGGGAGGAGTGGGAAGAAAATCTTTAAAGTAGCTTTATTTTTGTTAAACCCTAAGCTGTAAAGCATTCTGGTGCTCAGTACTTACACTGGCAGTATTGTGTCCTGGTTTTGCTGCCACCAGAGGACCTATTAAGGCATGCTTGTTTAGTATGTTATTTGTATACCTATGATTTAGAAATGCAATATATTTCTTTGAATGCTTTAAGTATGTCAGTAATGGATGCATTGTAAAAAAACCCAGTTAATTGAAGCTATGAATGTCAAATTATTGTGTGAATGGGTCTGCCCAGCGTGTAACTGAAAGGAACCAAACTGTAGCACTGTATGGTTGAATGTGCAAGGTAATTGTCCTGTTTGCAGTTTATCCTTACAGTGATTAATTCTGGTAGTTGCGTATTGTACATACAGTGCATTTTCAGTACACAATTTTACACAGTAATGTCTATGGTTAACTGGAAAAAATGGCTTGAAGTGTTGAAATTGTTCCAAATCCAAACTGTATAAGAAGCCTAGCTAAATTAATTCTCAACATTTAAAAACACTTACAAGAATAGATTTTGATCTCTTTTACTTATATTTATTATATTTACTGATAATAGGCACTTTAGAAGAGAGGCTTCAGATTTATGAAGAAGTTAGTAAAAGACATCCCAGAGCAGTTTCACCTAGAAGATTACCTTTAAACTTTGTTTCAGGTAACAAGTTGCATATCTGTTCTGTAATAGTTTTTTTATTTGGTTTTTTTCTTAAGTTTTTTATCAGGCTGTTGAATGTGCATTTAATACCTATTTGTACCTGTACACAAATCAGATGTTCACATTTCTCTTGGAATACACAAAATTATTTATGTTTTAAGAGTTGACAGAGTAAGTTCATGTGCTTTTATATGGTGATACAAACTAATGGGATGTTTGTATTGATGAAACTATAGTACAGAATGTATATAGGTTGCAGGAATTCTTGTACATAATTTTTCTGCATCATGCAAGTTAAGAACTGTAAATTAAAAGGTAGAGGGTGTTTTGTTGAACAAAAGGTAAAAGGCTGCTTCTGTATCTATAATATACATATATGTAAGGTAGCATAATTTATAGACCCTGAGACTGGGTGTAAATGATGTCTATAACAATCACAATAGCATAGGACTGATGAATTTCCTAACACTTTCTGTACTGTACACAAAACACCAAATCTGTTTTTATGAATCTGAATACCTTACTGGGTGTACACCACTTTGTTGCAGAACTATTAGAACTTAAATCTACAGCATAAACTAACTTTGTGCTGATAATAAGAATAGGAACAAAAAGAAGGTCTGCAGTATTATGTTGCACAAATTATTTTATTTTTAATTTTATAGCTAAGTTCTTTCAGTAACTCTGTCCTTTCAGAAGTTGTTTTGAAATACAGTGCACAAATATCCTGAGTTCTGGAGGGAATATGTATACACTTTTTAAAACAGAGAGCTATGATCTTCAAAAATAGAAGGAGGGAGGCTAAATGAAATGGATATTTTAATGGGATTTACCGCTTGGTATGTAGCTGTCAAACTGCTGTAACTCCAGTAGAAAACTTTTGGAAAGAAATATGAAGTACATAGGTTAGATATCTTAGTGTTACGAAATTCTTAAGTTCAGCTGCAAATTCCCAGCATTAACTGCTCATGCTTTTAGTTTCATGAGGTTACTCTTTAGTTTAGTTCATTTACTGAGAACTGCATTTGTTGTACCTTTAAATGCTACAGTGCATAGCTAGTCTGCTTCTCTGTTCTTGCTCAGGAGTCTGAATGTGCATACACCTTTCCTATGTAGAATTACAAGATGTTAATTGCTTTGTAAGAGATTTAGTCCTGAAGTTAGCACTTGTGCTTTACTTAATCCCAGATATTTCAGTCTTTTTGAAGATACAAGGGCAAATTTTAAGGCAGTTCAACTATACTTGAAAAGCTAGGTGACAAGCAGTTGTTTTTCTCCTGTAATAAAATTGTTGTGCTAATACATAGTAAACCAGGAAATAACTTGCAGAACACTTTTCCATATCTTTAATAATAGTGTGTCTTGCCATTGACTTTATTTCACTGTGTGTTTTGCACTAGGTTACCTTATCATACCTGGCAGTGTAGTTTCACAGCTAATATTTGTTGAAATAGAAATATGCTTGGTAATAAGGATTAGTTGTTCCTGCTATAGCAGTATTCTAAATGAAAGCAAAATTAATGATTAGATCAGTCAAGAAAAATATCTTTCTGCAACATTTCATAACAAATAAGAATTTTACTAAATTAAAAGTTGTGTTTCTGTTAGTCTGTTAAGCTTCTATCAGTCATAGATGTATAAGACTGGTTTTGATCCTCTAAAAATTAATCTGTTTACTAAGTGCTTTCTGGTGTTTATAAGTACAGCAGGTAATTTCTGTTGGCAAAACGTAATAGTAAGAATGTGAAGGTGTAGAAACAAACTTGTTTGCAGAATTGTATTTGCAAACTTCAAGAGCATAGAATTTTTCATTAAATGAGGTTGCTGTTCCAGTGTGCCCAGTTGCTTGCAACCGACACTCGTTGATTCAGAATTGGCTTAAAATACTCTAAAGTGCAGGCTTGTATTGAAAGAGTAGTCCTTCCCAGACGTTGCCATGCATTGTCTCTTAATAACCTTGTATTTGATACAAATCAGTTCCCTGATCCAGCTGGAAACCACCTTTATGGGGGAAAGTTGTTACAGTTAATTTTCAGACTGATTGAGGGTGGAGCGTTGGAGTCTGGCCATTCATTTTTAGATTTGTTTATGCTGCTGTGGATTCACTGATGCTGTGGACAGGTCTTTCCTGTGCCTCAGACTAAATTTTGAGCTTGGCTTCATGTCATAGGTGGGTGTCTAGCTGTGTGTTTTGCATCTTTCAGACTTTGTTTTAAAGTTATTCTGCTTTATATAAATAAATATGTACGTAATTGGAAACACACCTCTTGCTTTCATTAATTCTGAATTACAGTTCTTCCATCAAGAATATAAATTAGAATAATTCAACAGAAGAAATTGAGAAACTGAGATGGATTTTTTTGTCATAGAGGGGTTTCTTGTATTTCTTGAGAAAACAAGTTTTAATTAATCCATGTGTAATAAAGCATGGGCTTATAGGCCAGTTATGGATCCCCAGCCACAGGTAGTAAGAGTTTCTGTATACAGCCGTTTGTTTTAGTACAGCAAGGCAAGAATATGAGTTACTTTTATTAGTAACGGTGCCGATAACAGTAAATGTAGGACAGTTAAGAACTGGTGGAACTACATAAGAATGTTACATACAAAGCAGTAGTATCTTCATTTTCTGAATTTCTATAAACAAATCTGTTAATCAAATTTGTAGTGTGTTCTTAATCAGTTGAAGGTTATTTCAGTAGTTTTATGTGTCTGTTAGTATTATATGAAGTGTACTACTTGCTTAAAGACTTAGAAAATCCACAGCAGAGTAGGCAGTGAAGTAGCAACTTCACCCCTATGTGAAGCAAACAAAACCAATTAAAAAAAAAAGTCAAAACCAAGCACAAAATTGAAACAAACTTTTTTTTTTTTGGAAACAGCATTTCTCAGAAAGGTGGCATAAGCTGCGAGTACTGTAATTTTTTACTTGAAAACAAAATAAGATTTTTAGCTTTCTGCCAGTGTATTTTGATAAAGGTGATTCTGTATGGTGCTTATCCTTCTGAAACCCAGTCTTCTATTCTGTTTCTGATTCCAGAAACAATCATGTTATCATCAGAGGTCATGTCCTACTCATAAAAAGTAGGACTAGAGGAGAGTTAGAGGGTTCATTTCATCCATTCTTCTTCCTCAAAGCAGGATAATTTTTATCTGCACTATTCCTAACACACATTTGTCTAACTTAAATCATAAAAACTTCCAATGATGGAGCTTTTACAAGATCTCCAAGGTAATCCATTCCAGTGCTTGGTTATGCTAACCATTATAATTTTTTCTGATGTTTGTTTAAATAGCCCCCTTGCTACATCTTCTGTAGTCAGCATTTAATACTTACCCTTTTTAATAGATTTTACAGGTTTGAGGACTGTTACCATGTCTTCGTCAGCAGTCTTCTAAACACCAGCAATTTAAGCATTTTACTCTGATCTTTTTTTATCCAGAGCATATTTGTACCTTACTCTTAAATAACAGGAAAGATGAAAACCTAAGGGTTTTCAGTTGCAGTTTCTCAGTTACTCTATTATCCAGAGTTGCACAGCAATCAGTGCTTATATTTATATAACACTTGCAATCACTGACATATAACCAAATACACTTTTGTTTCTAGGTGAAAAATTTAGAGAACTAATGGATAAGTTCCTGAGGGTTAACTTCAGTAAAGGCTGCCCACCCTTGTTTACCACTTTGAAATCTTTATATTACAATCCAGAAAAGGTAAAATTTAGTATTTATTTGGTTTTGGTTAAGTTATCTATATTGAATTTCTGATAGATTATCTAATTGTTTTTATATAGATTTTCCTGTAACTTCCCAATAACTTGCTCCACATTTTTCTCCTGAATGTGCTATTTTGTCACATGTGAATGATCACTTGATGATGTTTAATATGTATGAAGCTTCCGTTCTGAAGACAGTTGATGTCAAAATGCTTGAAGTTGGTGTAGAATGCACTAAATTTCTTGAGAAATCAAAGATAACCAATAACTTTATTTTTGTGTACTCTGAATGCAGGTATGTCAGGGTTTTTTCAACTTATGGTTTATGATGTCACCAGAAGTAATTTTAAAATATCACACAAATGCTGGTTGTTTTACATACATTTCCAAATTGCATGCATACATTGGTATTTACCACAAAGGCTTGTTTCCCACTTCAGTCTTCAGCTAAAAGTTTAGTGTTTTAACTTTCGCACTTCTACGCAGTTTTGGCAAAATTGTGTAATATTAGTACTACTATTGTTTCAAATGCAATTCTTCATTCCAAGCTTGTCAGTAAGGTATTGTAAAAATAAATGTTAAGACTAAAGCATGTTACTAAAATGCGTAGAGATAAACATCAGTCTATTCAGACACTGCTGTTTTTGCTACAAGCAAGAAAACTCTGGCTATTCAGATCCATTCTTGGCTAGGTAAGAAGAGGCGATTTTAGTTGGAAAAATGCTAAACATGATGCAGTTTTTCAGCCAGCAGTGGATATTCCTTTGGACTAAAATTATTCTAAGAGTCTCTTTCCTAGTTGTCCTAACATGAAATTTTCAATACACTTCTGTTTGGAGAATGTAGTCTTTACTGTTATCTCCATGGTTGACATAATTTCAGTAAATTCTAGTATCGTATAGGACAAGCTTTTCTACAGTGCCTATTGCTAATGCATACTTTTCAATGTAAATTTTTGAAACTAGATGAAAATTTTTAAAATGATGATACACAGATCATAGAACAGAACAGACTATAGACAGAGGTACAGTCAGTGCTGTGGAAGTTGTATCTCTGCTATTTGAAGGATGAAAATTTAAAAGTTGAAAGATACATATGAAGTCATTTGGTGTATGCAAAGATTTTTAGCACTTAACTGGTTTTGATGTGATGGGTGAAAAAAATCAGGACTACAGTGTTTTGGGGCAAACTTATCCAGAAGGGTGTCTTGCTGTTAGTTATCTTCATTGTATCAAATCAGTGCCACTCAGAACTGCCAACTTAATCCTAAAAAGTAATTTAAATTAAAATCAAGAGCCTGATGGTTTCCAGATATGTTTGGATTTGTTTGTGCTGCTAACTTCTGCAGAATTTTTTTCCTCTTCTTTCTTGTCCTCTTACCAAGACAAGGTCTCTTCCGCATTTCACTTGGTTGGGTTTTCATTTAACTACAGTGTAACAGAAGGATCTCTGAAACTAAGAGAAACTTCTAGTCTCTGACTAAAATCAGAAGAACCATGGCAAACTAATGTGTGCTACACTTTTCAGGAAAATCTTGTATTTTGGTATCTAGCTTGGCTAAGTTTGTGCTTAACTAGCTTCTCACATAAATTACTGGTATATTTGGACTGAAAATAGAGAAGTGCAGGCAGGATCATGTTATGCCTACTAGAAGATACCAAGCAAATTACTGACTTTTCTACAGGTTGGGAATGAACAGTTCCCTGTTTATTTCTTTGGAAACAGGTGTAATTTGTTGTTGTCCACTGCAGTTGCATTTTTAAGTGGCGTAGATATGGGGATTTTATGAAAGTGTGAGTATTTAAGCCAAGAAAGTTCCTTCTTTCTAGAACTCCAGGTGAGTCCTGGATCTTTCATAAACCATGATTTTGTGGAAAAAGGTGATATAAGCAATATTTATATTAAAATAAGTTTTTATTTGTGCGTACTTAGATAAAAAAAAAAATAATGCTGTAATGTTTTATACATAGGAATGGAAAAGGGAAATTACTTAATTCGATACCTGTAAGAATACAGAAGAATAATGGGGGAACAACTATAGCCTTACTTGCGCAGCGAAGATGAGGATTTTATTTCTCAGTAGGTATCACTTAAGATTTTGGTGTAAAGGAACACCTTTTACACCAGAGTTGGAAGACCAAAAGAGTAGCTGATTCTAGAAGAAAAATAATGATCTCTCCTCTGTTTCGAGAGGGCAAGGGAAAAAAAAGATGTTTCTATAGAAGGCAAATGTTTGTCAAATGTATTCAGGAAAATGTTGTTTAACTAATTGCTATAAGTTGGTACTTGATACTAACTTTTAAATAAAAATTGCTGGCATATTTTGATTTAAAACCAGATTCTAGTCTACTAACATTAGTTAACAGTTTTGAGTGAAATCTGTCTTCAGATAAGAGTTGCACAGCTTTAGGACTTGCCCACATCATAACGAAGACTATGTAGGGAGGTTTTAGAAACTCTTCAGTACTTAACACTGCTTAGACTCTAAATTCCAAGGTTATAGGTTGGAAGTTATGCTTTGTATTCTAATGCAGACACTGTGGGATAAAGATCTAAACCAGATTTGCTGTACTTGTGTAAGTTGTAGAAGTAGCATCAGAAAATAAGGTGGGAAAAATTCTGGTTTTTTGTCTATTTAAGGATTTAAAGTTTGGCTGTGTTTTATGATGGTCAGCTGATGATCAGCTATCAGTGTTTTAGTTGTGTTAGCATTGACTTGATCATTTGACTTTAAGCAATTAAGGAGTTGGAAAGGTAAATAGCTCAACAAACAAGTAATCAATCCACCAAGGATACACTGGAGTAATTTTTAATTTACAAATTGGCAAAATGTTACATTTAACTCTTTCTTTCAAGTACACTCATTTTGTTTTGGGAATTGTTTGACCAAATTGTTCTCTGGTACTATTTTTACATGTTTGTTACACTGAGTTGTTTTAAGGAAACTAGAAGCGTGTCTGATATTTGACTGAAATTTCCTGTTTTGTTGTTTGAATTCTTATCGAATACTTAATTGGAGATCAATAAGCTGTGTCTAAATACAGGGTCCTGAAGACAGAGAAGGCAGTATTTTTGTTGTTTTTATAGGAGTAGGAAAAAACCCTTAGAATTATCTTTGCGTAGCTTATAAAGAGTATATTGTACTTCTGTACATTCAGATAATAATTTTCAGTGTATTTGATTAAATCAAAAGAGTCTAGTTCTTGTATGCTAAGCATTACTTCTGACAAATTAAATTTGGCATGACTATCATCCAGTAGAAAGACCAGTGAAGTAGTTATCTGTAGTTCTGTTTTCTTGGTTCTGTTTCTTTGGTAGGTGAATTGTTTTAGGCAGATATGTTTTCAAACTGAAAGTTTTTGAAATCTGTTTTTTTCTCCCAGATTCTCTGGAATCTGTTTTTCACAGTCAAGGAATGCCATTAAATTCCAGGTTCAGGCATGTGAATTTAGGTTAGTGGACATGGGGAACTGTTCAGCTCACTGCCTTAAGTAGTTTCCTACACAGGATCAGTTGAACAGCTATCAAGGCTCCTTTTGACTGTGCTAGGCAGATCTGATAGATCTGTTTGGATTCTAGAGGGAGCACAGGCACCTATATTATGGTGATATAAGTATAGGTGATCTAGCCTGAACCTGAAGGTGCCTACCATGTTTCCAGTCTGTTTCACTGGGGTGTGTTGGGAACTGTTCGTATTTGTTCCCAAAGTATCTATTATGTGAGTACTTCCTATCTATGAAACTAACATTGAGGAACCTATAGCAGTTGCTTCTGGAAATAATTAAATAAATGTCCCAGCAAAACCCAAAACTGAAGTAAGTGCTGACTGGATGGAGGGGATGTGACTATTTCATTGATCTAGTTGGAATTTTTTTACATAGTTGTGCCATTATTAAGTGGAGAAAGGTGTGGAGTACAACTGGTTCTTTATCACTTCACTAAAATAAATAAGTTTTACCTTGGTTAAGGAGGAAAGATGCCTGTAGTCTTCCTTCACACCTAAAGTAGAACCGTTGTTTAAAATTGTTTGGGTTAAGTCATAGAAAAGTGCCATAAGTGAAAGGCATCATAGTACGATAATGTAAAGCTGTTTGTTTCATGAAAAAAAATGAGGTTATTTCTGGAAGACTTTCTTTGAGTAACCGAAGGCATGAGGATCTGATACCTGTTTGGTAAAGAAAGATTATGTACAACTTTGCTTTTTGGCATTCTCAGAAACTTACTTTGAGGTAAAATCTTCCCTAATAAGTAAGTCTGTAATGAGTTAAAGTATATTTTATATTATGTTATGCAATCTGTCTCCCCTAAAATTCTAGAGCAGAAAAAAAAAACCATACATGTTGGCCTTCTGTTCAGTTTGTGATATGTGCAGAGGTTTTGCCTGCAGAACTGGGTTGAAAAGGAAACTGTTCATGAGTTGCTGACTGCTTGAAACTTGGATACTTGAGAAGGTAACAGATACGGTGTGGTGAAACCTGGGATAAACAGGTTAGCTGGATGTTTCATCACAGTCTCAGCAATATTGTGTGTCACCTTCTTGGAGTGAGCTGCTAACTCACTGAGATTTGGTAATTATATTTGTGTTAATTAAGACAGACTTTGGAATAACTCTGGAAGCTGATAGCGAGAGGGAGAAAGTGTTAAGCTTGCTTTGCTATAAATTATTGTACGTGCTTCTGCAGCAAGATCCAAATGTGGATTCTATGGTCCTTCACTGCTTGCAAAGCAGCGATCTAGTGGTTTTTCTCCCTACTTTTGGGAGTTATCCAATAAATTGTTTAATCCTTCAAAGATCCTGAAATGAACTTGTGATTCTTAAGGTTTTCTGCTGTTATGCTTGTCTGTTAAGTAGCATGTGAACTGTTTTTTGACTCTTCCTCTTTGTCAAACCACCTAGACTGGAGGAGCTAGAAGTAATAGAGATTGAAAGGTGAGATGCTTGAAGAAATAGAGCTAACGATTGTCTTTTGCCTAGAAACTGTACTGCCATTTAAACTTGATCAAATGTGCCATGGATAGACCTTTTGATTATTAAAATACTGTATAATTAAAAGAATAATGTCAGCGGTTCAGTATCCTGAGCACACTCCTATACCATGCTATAACACAAAATTAATATTGAAATGAAAAAAAAAAAGAGGGGAGCACAAAAAGAAGTGTTGGACAAAGGCCAGCTGAAAAGATGTTTGTTTTATTTGCTATAGTATTGGCAAGTGATTTTTCTACAGGTAGTGTGAGTGAATAGGGATATTTATGTAGAGTTCATTGGTACACAGACAGATTCTGTGTCTTTCCAACTGAAGAAAAGATCTATTAGAAGGTAGTAGAGACTGTCAGACTGAGTCTTACTGTATTTTCCAGAGTGTCTCATTCAAAACAAGTTTGTAATGCTATTATAGACTATGTTCAGTGATACATCATTGCTGATACTCAGTCATAGATCACTTTTTACCTAAAACATATTAGAGAAATCATTTGATGAAACACTATCTTGATGGTTTTGTTCTTATTTTTTTTTTAAAAGAGGAAGAATAATGTTCACCACTTTTGTGATGAAAACGATGGAAATCGTTTGTTTCACATGACTTGAAGTAGCCATATGTTCTGGTTGCAGCTGGGATGGACTTAATTATCTTCTTAGGAGCTAGTGCGGTGCTGTATTTTGGCTTTGATGAGAGACTTTTCAGTTCCTCAGGCCTTACCAGCAAAAAGGCTGGAGGGGACACAGCCAGGTCAGCTGACCCAAACTGCCCAAAGGGATATTCCATACCATGGGACATCATGCCTGGTATACATTATACCTGGGGGGTTGGCTGGGACGGGCATATCGTTGCTCGGGGTCTGGCTGAACATCAGTCAGCAGGTGGTGAGCAGTTGCATCATGCACCACATGTTCCTTTGTTTCTTGCCCTCTGGATTTTATTCTTTCCCTTCCCCTTTTCATTATAACTGTAATTGTCGTCCTTGTTATTATTGTTCTTTGATTTTTATTTTATTTGAATTATTAAATTGTTCTTATCTCAACCCTCGAGTTTTACATTCCTTTCCGATTCTCCTCCCCATCCCTCTGGGTGAGGGTGGAGTGAGCAAGCAGCTTCGTGGTACTTAATTACTAGCTGGGGTTAAACCACAATACCACTGTATGTTGTGAAGAAATTGGCCGTCTTCCTTCTGTTTATTATATGGTAGCCTCTAGAGAATGCTGTAAATACAGTCAGGGGCTTTTTAAATATGAAAACTCTTGGTCATGATGAAGAGTGCAAGGTAAGTGTGGTTACATAAAAGTGAAAGCTCACAAAGTAAAAAGTACTGTACCGGGTTCTACTTACTTGTTAGGACTGGAGAAGGGAAAGGAAATGACTGGTCTGAACAAGACCTGAGGCCTTCCTATACAGGTTACTAGTGCTAAGGAACAGACCTACTGCATTTTGAGCTCAATATTTATTTGTCCTTGTAGTGTCTTGTAAGGAAAGTGTGTTTGACTTGGTGTGTCAGTTAGCTAACTTCTGGGTTGCTGAAACAGCTATCAGACTCTTAAATGCTTCTCATGTGGAGCAAGTGCAGGGAGATGGCTCTTACATGTAGCAAAACAGTCACAAGCAAAATGTGAAAAACAGGTCTCTGTTCAGAAAATTAAGTTCACCCACTTTCCTGCGTAAGTTATTACTAAAACTGTACATGTTGGATTGAGTTTATAGTAATTTCATTAGCATGTATTATGAAACATGATTTTACCAAAGTATTTATAAAAGAGAGGAATAATACTGATACTTTTGCAGTGGGTTTTAGGTAGTTGCTATCTGTCTTTTGGAAACAATTTGCTGTTTCCTGTCAAAAATAGAAAATTTAGTCTTCAGAAGAACATATTTTAATCTACGTTAATCAAATTTTAAGTAGTCATCTACATTAATGTATGGCTGCTAAATTGAAGGAAGAAACTAAGATGGGGAAAATATGACTATAGACTTGAAGTGTTTCTATAATTTACTGAATGTAGATGCAGTGCGTATCGACATGGTTTAGTGATGGACTTCGCAGTCCTGGGTTAACAGTTTGGCTTGAAAGGTCTTTTCCAACCTAAATCGTTCTGTATATTAAAAGAAATGCTAGCAACTCCTGGTCCTCTTGAAGAATATCTGATTTTAAAGCAGCTTTTACAGTATGGAACTATTACAGAGATTTGACAGTAAACACATGTGCCTTGGCTATGAGTTCAGTCACCTTCTCAAATACCAGCTTGTGTCTGTTTTGTACAATTCCTCTTTGGGTGTGGCTATTGTTCAAGACACCAAGAGGGATCCCTCTGAATGTCCTGCTGCTCTGCAAAACTCTTTTAAGTTCATTCCATGTTGGTTTCTTGGGATTTTTTTTCCCCCATGTTAACTTTATTTAGGTAATTTCTATTGCAAAATGGAAGAATTCTGGGGGAAAAGTTACCTAGAAAAGGAAGACACTCTGCTAAACATCATGGTGATGTTTACACTAAATCCCCAGTTTAAACTGTGCCTTTCATCCACTGAATCTGCAGATACAGCAGATACCTGTTCTTTCTGGGAGGAAGACTGTCCCAAGCAGGTACTTACTAGGTTGTTTTTCCTTCTCAACCTGTATCCTCCCTCATCTGCTAGCACCAAGACAAACACTGGGTATGGTGATACTTCTGTTCCAATCTTCTTGGTATCTTTCACTGATCTTTGTATACTCTGTGTGTTGAAGGTGAGAGTAATAGGGATGGAATAAGTAGCATCATCTGCTGGAGTCCTACTTAAGGAACTGATTCCCGAGTATGTGCGTGTCATGCAAGTCAAAATGGGTTATCTAAGGGCCCTGATTCATGGACAGTGGTTGATGTTCCCAGTTGTTCATGCCACCCTTGTCCTTTGATTGCCACTTTTGCTGAAGGAACAGTGCAGATGTTTGAGTACCAGTTTCTGAATCTGTACAGCTTTAAATTTGTAGTCATTTTTGTTTTTTTGAATATGTTGTATTTAGCTAAAAGTGCAGCTGCTCAACAAATAATTTCTGCAGTGGCAGTCTTTAAAAGATGGTTGGATTCAACGTGTGAAAAAAATTTGTTGTTGTTCTTGCCTGAAAAATCTACCCACATGATGTAGAAAAAGTTGACATGCAATGAGAGAGATACATATGTGTAGTGGGGCCGATGTTGGTAGTGTGTCTTGAAGAACTGTAGCTTTTTTCTGGAAAAAGTAGTTTCTTTTACTTAAGAACATTAAACATGTAAATGTTCAAAACATATTTTCTACTGCCTTTGAAGATTTACTTTCTTGATTTTCTTGATCTTGCCATACTGGTGAATTTGTTGCTTTGTCACTTTTAACCATGGACTAAGTAGTAAAAATTGTAGGTGATAAACTAAAATGCGTTAATTCTAAGCAAGTGAGATATATGGGAGGATAGCAGGAGATGCTGTAATAAAAAAGGAAGCTTCATCCTGCGTAAGGAAACTTGTGAGCTTGTAGTTTGGGGTTTCTTGACTAACAAGATACCCTGCTTTCCTCTAGAACTTCGAAATGTTATCTAAATAAAACATAGGTTTAAAAAATGTGAATATAGTGGATTTTATTACTTAGAGTTGATACTTCGAAAACAGTATGAAAGGTTTCATTTTCATGATTTGTGGTACCCTTTGGAATAACCACTTAATATACTGCTGTGCAAATGAAAGGTTTCGAAATGTGACTGTATGTATGTTTTATTTACATGCTAAGAAACAAGGAACATTTACAAGGAAAATGTCTTACAGTACAGTCTGTGTGTACATTTCCACCCACTTTATATGAATGTCTTAATCCTTTTCTCTAGTGTAGACTTACTGTCTAGCTACTGGACTTTTCATCTTTTATGCTACAAGTGGTTTTACAGTTTTTATTCTTTGCCTAGTGCTTTAGTTTCTGAAGTTTGCTGTTACTCAAAAATTAATATTGGCAAAGTAGCCATTCTTGAGTTTTCTGTAATGCTAAACCTTTAATTTAAAAAGCCTGCTACATAGCATGGAGGCTTATTATTATTAATGGGGCTTTTAGTTTCTAAATAGCAAGTATACTTGGCTATTTAAACTGCATTTGTCATGTTGATATCATTGCACTTGAGTAAAATTCACACAGTTGGCACAATACATATTCTCTCAGAAAGAAGCTGTAGTCTTTTTGGCATAATCAAGAAGCAAAAACTTGTGTTTAGGAGTGCCGCTGCATTATTATGGATTTTGTTGTTCATGCAAAGTTACTGTTCAAGGTGAATGTAGCCATGGCTCTTGGCAGAATGTTTCTGCTGGAAGCTAATAACCTGAACTATAAGCAATTGCATGGGATACAGTAACTTTCACATTCTGTAAGCTGCTGTCCAGATGTATTAGAACTAACTGCGAACAGCCTTATTTTTGTTCCTCACAAAAGAGAGATCTTGAAACGACACCCCCACCTCCTACCCAGAAATTTTCTTTGTACTTGAGCGGTATTTGGAAATACTCTTTGGTTCCCCCTACATGGTGGTCTCTCTATCCATGAGACAAAAGTCCAAAGAGTGGAGATCTTCAATTAGTCAACATCAAGGTTTGCGTCGATTGTGTTGCAGGTACGTTGGTTGATTCCATTGAAGCTCGCCATTAGTGCACATGTGCCCTTTATCTGAGTAACTAAAAACATGGAGACTGTGAGGAAATACTGGATGAGAGAAAATGTCTGGCTGGAAGAAACATCAGAAACAACAGTCTCAAAAAAAGGTGTAAGACTGTCTACGCAGGAAGGTAGGCTGTCTCCAGTGAAGATCTTTCTTTAACCCTTTCAGGAAAGAAGGCATTTTCCCTTCTCGATGTGGAAAGCTAAAGGAATTAAAGCAAGTTGCAACTTTTTGTAGTTAGATGCCCTCTGTGAACTATTGGTGGATTACATAAGGAAGAGAAAAACATTAGTTCTACTAGGAATCTCTCTACACTTTAAGATGAAATAACTCTTTAAGATTGACCAAGGATAGCCTTTAGTTCATACTGATTCTGTCAGTTCCAGTTTTAGAAAGTAGTGTCTCTGAGTTAAAACTCTGCAAGGGGAAATCTGGTAAGTGGACTTGCTCAAGATCTGGTTAATAACTGGTGCATTCATAAGAGAAGATAGCGTTTTTGCTATATAACTGTATCTTAAGGACAAGTAAAGAAATTTTAAAATAAGCGGAGGAAGGAGAAGGATGAATAACTTAATTCTAGATACTGCTGGGGTAGGATGCTTCTGCTCTGCAATGAGAATGGGTAATGTAAAACACGTTGATGGCTGACAGTTTGGGTCCCTGAGGTAACACATAAGCCAAGAGCCGACAAGTGGAGCAGCTGACTTACGAACTGCTTTATCATGAGAGTTTTTTAGTCTGAGTGGTCTACATTGGGAATAACTGATCCAAATACCCATCTGAAGACCCACAAGAAATGCTCTCATCTCTGCTCATAGTTGCTCCTACTGATGCTCTGCTCATATGATATTATTTTCTTTCTTTTGCGCAGTCCCCAGGCTTGTCCAAAAGCTTTCAAAAAAACAGTTGCTGGTGAAATCACTTGTGTGATCAGCACAGTGATGTGCTAGAGCATTGGTTTGCTCTGAACTTGTGTTCTTATGAGTGTCTTAAAACTTTCAGTAAAGACTTGTACTGCTGTTGTTAACTTATTCCATTGTGTCAACAGTTTTATGACTGGATCATTAGAAGTAATAGTAAAACTGGAAAGTCAAATGCTCTAATAGTAAGAATACTGTTTTTCAAAGTGTGTTTATATACTGTGATACGACAAATTTTTTGTTTGGCAGTTTTCTTCTATGCTGTGGCTTAAGTCACATCTCACATGTTATTAGTCTTGACACAGTACAATAGAGGAAGTATAATCCATACTTCACATATTAAAACAGGCAGTAGGATGTCAAGGCCAAATTCTCTAGGCCTTGATCATATAGCCCAGGAGTCAGGTTTCAGGGAGGTTTATCTTCAGAAGCTTTTTTTGAGCTCAGTTGTTGTGGAATGCTCAGCATGTTAGAAAACATCCAGAACCAGATTTTAAGGCAATATGAAAATGAAAGCAAATAGTCTGTGGGTGTCAATACTTTTGTAGAATATTATCCCATTTCTTTCCTATTTCATTCATTCTGGTGTATGTTAAAGGAGGGAAGAACTCTTCAGGAAAAAGTGTATAACAAAATACTTTATATGGTGTTGCTTGCTATCTGTATTTCTGTCCCTTTAGAGCATCTCCTTGATCTGTGCCTTATAACACATTGTTTTTAGTGTAACTCAAAGGACTGCTATGAGAACAAGAAGTCTGAGCTAGCCAGTCACCTCTGAATTTTAGTATTGGTTTTCTTCTATACTACACTCATATCAAGAAAGTGTCAACTGTTTTAACAGATACTTGCAGTTCACTATTAAGTGTAAATTAATTTGAGGTGGGGTGGAGTCTTAAAAAAAAAAAAAAAGGGTAGACTTCAGATCCTCAGTCCTGAGTATGAAGTGCTCTTCTAGCACAACTTTCCAATTCATGACTATCTGCCTGTAAAAGTGTTTCATAAGGCTCCGTCATGTCTGTAACTATGTCTGGGTAAGAATAATATCCCATTTATAGTCTGTTTATCCTTTTGGACTAATCCCTAGATGAAAAATGTCTAACACATTTAAGCAATGCACGTTTTCTACAAGTCTCTCTGTGTGTAATTGGAAATAACAGATAAATTTGTAAGCTCTAAATATGTGCAGGCTACAGTAGTAGACTGCTGTGTTGAGTTTCTATAGCTTATTTTGAAAATGCAGTGAAAGATCAGTGTTTGGAAGTGTAACATAAGAAAAGAAACTTAAAAATTTTGTGTTGTACATTTTGCAGCTTGACCACCGCGGGAGAGTTTTTCCTGGGACAGTAAATCTACTCTGACTTCAGTGTTGCAGTCCTACTGAACTCTAGGTTCTGCACCTAGTTTTCCAGTTGTGTCTCATTGACAGTTTTGTAAACAGCTAATCTGTGTTAGCTTTCACTTGTGAAAAAGATAGATTATGTAGAAATCTGGTATGAACATAGCTGTCAAATTAGTTAATATTTATGACACAGCTGAATGCTAATGTTTGTACTTTTAGGTGTTGTATCTTTACTATGGGCAGTGTATTTGTTGCACCTATAGCCAATATACATTTTCACTGAACTTTCCTTCAGTTTTTGAGGGAAGTTAAACTTTACTGGGTTGATAATGTAGCTAGATGTGTAGTTGAATTTGAAAAAATACTTAATTACTCTAGTCCTACTTTTATTACTTTCTGAATGGAAAGATACTATATTTTATGGAAAAGATTTGAGCATTTATGACACTTCCTAGCGATCTCCCTGAAGACCACCTTTCCAAGTCTGGATGAATCCTATATTTTTCCATCCCAAATAGACGCCCTAACAGTTTGTTCATAAAGATATTCAAGGAGTATTTTAAAATAATTTTAAAGGAGTTGTTTTAATATTCAACTTGTCATATTTGAAGCACTTAAAATTCATGGCTGACTTGTATTTATAGTTATCCTACTTAAAGTTTGGTTTGTTTTAACATGAGACTGATCTTGTACTTCTAATACTGTTGCACAGCTCTAAAGGAGCTTGTGCAGTTGTACTTTCAATATGTAAGCATACATGTACTAGACCTTTCCAAAGCAGCAATAAAGTCTTCTATGAAGAATGTTCTTCCTGGGACTTGTTTGCCATTCTGCCTGAGTATTGTACTTTCTACAAAGCTGGTGTACCGAGCAGGCTTCCCTAGCTGAGAGTTCTCTAAGAAAGAGCTTGCAAGTGCAAGGCCCGTTACATATGGGACAACAATATGTTCCCAGTGCAGCTTTTTGAGACAAAAACTGGTTAACACAGTCACATATGACTAGAAATGTTGCATGGTTCAGTGAAAATTACAAAACATTTGTAGTGCTTCTCAAATGCTACTTGTACTATAAACTTTCAAATTTATTATGCTAGTACATAGCATGCCCTAAAAAAGAAATCATGCTGTTTCAGCTGGGCAAGTGTCTAAATACCGTGGTATTTTTTGAATGACAAATACAAGCTAAAATGATTTAGATAAATGGATCAAGCTTTTTCTTTTGGAGTTTAGTATTTCAGATTGGTATTGACACTAGAAAAAAGTATCACTTGTTTTATTTCAGGAGTAGCTGTTACCAGTGCTAGCAGCAATGGACAGCAGCAGTAATCTTCACTTGCACAGCAAGTTAGCATTATCTTCCGATGCTAAATCAGAGTAGGATTTGATGGTGTATATATATAGTCAAGTGTGTACAGATTACGCACAAACTTACTGCAATGCAGCTGTACCATTCATGAAGACTTGCCGTTTACTAGAGTTGATGTGTGTCATGAGGCGCACCTCCAAACCTTATCCAAGGCAGTAAGGAGCTCTAGCTGTGCTTGATTTTCAGTGCATTTTAAATTCTGAGTATATCTGACACTGCAGTGAACGTATTTCACATTTGAAAGTGATTATAAGTCATTAATGGAGGTGTTTAGTTGTAAGGAGGTAAGTGTAAAGAAAAATTTGAAAAGATAATAAAGCTTTTGTATCTCATTCTTTCTATGAAAATACACAATAAACCAAAACATGAACTTCCTTAGAGTGTAAATCAGCTGTAAAGAAACATATCTAATAGAAGGCTACTTTCTCTGTTGCTTTCAAAATGTAACTGATTTCTTAGATGGTCAGGGAACAAAAGAAATGTGTAACTTTCCAGGGTTGTGGAATGGGTTAGGTTTTTTTTTTTCTTTTTATTCTGTTTTGTTTTAAAAAGGTACTGCAGAGTTAATGCTTTGTGGCTAGCCAGATCTTAGAAGCTGGTACCTCTTTGGTGAAATTCCCAAGAATTGTGTCTGCTTAGCTATCAGACTGAGAAACGCTGAAGTTAGTGACTAACCATGATACCATAGAATTAGCTTTACAAAAAAGTAACTAATAGAAATTTTCTACTAGCTGCGTCAAGATGGTTGGATGCAAGCTGACTGGAAAGGTGTTTTAATGCCTACTTGAAGTTGACTGTAGAATATCTAGGTTTCCACCAAAAGGGGTGCAAGACTGTGCAGCTGCTTAGCAGACTGAATTCAAGGAACAAATCTGAATGAAAACCCACTATTTTTTTTGGTCATTGACTCTAATTCAGGTCAATTTAAAATGACTGGAACTTCCCTTAAGATCTGTGTGTTAGTGCAAGTGACAGATTTTTATCTTCCCCTGTGTATGCATACATAGTATATGCATACGTTTACCAGTGCTTTTCTTAGGGAAGCAGTAGTGAGTATTGATGGCTCAGCTCAATAAACTTAAAAACAGAAATGCACCTACATCTGAACAGCTGTTAGTTTCAAATCAACACTTTTATTAAGTGTTATACAAAATAGTAAGGCTTCTTACAGAAAAAAATCCTTGGCATCTGTGTATCTTAAAGATAGATAAGAAATTTAAGGAGACTTGTGTTAAGTTGAAGGCTGCTTCATGAGGTGGTAAAATAACTTTTAATTGGTTAATTTAGATGTTAGCCATATACTGAAATGTAAGCAATGGAAATTCTGTGTATGAGGCTGAATATCTTGTCACAATTGGAGTATTTTATGTGAGTAGTCTCTATGGACTTGTTCTGTGGTTCATAACTTATTGGATGGCGTAAATCTCTTTATCAGCTGTATAACAAGCTGTGGAACAGAAACTTTTCAAGTGAGACTAAGTAAGTTGTTGCAAGTAAGTTAGTGTGTAGCTGCCTTGAGTAAAATTGGAAATACTGAGTCATTTGCATACCCTACACCACCTGCTTTATACATCATAAATCTGAGTGTCAGTATCTTAGGTTTCAAAGTAGCTAGATGGGACATTTTTTAAATAACAGAGGAACAGTGCCTTAAAAAATCCCTGTACACCTTGATGAACACTTCTGCGAACTGTATAAGCTTACAAATGGGACTTTAGATATCCTTTTAGATAGATTTATAGTAAGCCATTGGAAATGGAACTTCTTTAGGTGGCTGCCCATATACACCTTCCTGTGTGGATACACTGGAAGAGCCTGAACTCAGACCTTTTGTGCAGTATAAGTGTGCCAGCTGGCTCATGTGTTTGGCATGCTCTGTTCTTTGCTGCCTCTAAAAACCAAATCCCAATTCATGCGAATCACCTCTTGGCTATAGATGAAGATGCTTCTTGTCTTCATTGGGCCATAGTAAAAACTTCTTTTAAAATGTGTAGCTGCCTTTCCCTCCCACCTGCCCTTTTTTCCATGATGTGGTTAATTGAATTTCTGAGTTTTTTGTCTTTCTGAATCTATTGGCAGCTGCTTTTTTTTTGAAACTTCCTTCCCATCAGTGTTTCCATCCAGAAAGGTATGGTCAGAGTGCCCTGGATTGAAATACTGTTAATCACGTGATGGGGCTGTGCTAGATACAATAAATCGTCAGAAATGTGCTGCCTCTGCTACCATTCATAAATACTTCTCAGGCCTGAAAGTTCACATATAAGCATCTGTGTTTGTAGAGATGGGACTTTAGTTTGCAGATTCACCACATGGGCAGAGCTTAATAGGCTCTGAACCCAGGATCTTCCTGTACAGTGTCTATAGGGGCCTAGAGAAGGGGGTACAAGTTCCTTGCCAAGCTGTATGTCTCATCCATCACAAGTAATCAAGTAATCCTTTTCAGGGAGGCTGTGAAGGTGCCTCTGTGAGCAAAGGGAGTTTTGAAACTGAATTATTCAAGAAATACTAATTTAGAAGATGCTCTTGTTTGTGCCATCATTGTATCAGAGCTTTTTTCAGTCCTAAGCTGTTGCTGGGAAAGGTTCTGTTTAGAATGGTGTGGAGAGCATAGCATCAAAAGAAAAGCAAGGAACCAATTCTTTATAGTATTCCTCTTTATTTTGTGGGTTCAGCTCTGTGTGCCTGTCTGAATGATTACCACTGTCTCAGAAATGGACTCATACTGGAGACAACTCAAGAAAGGGGTGGTTTAGTACTATTAGTTCACTGCAGAAAAGCTGCAAACCCTGTTCGAAATGCTGTCATCAAAGGCCTTCTCCAGAACTGAACCAGCAACTGCTTTCTGGTTTTTTCTATCTTAATTTACTTGGTACCGAGTTCATAAATACTTTTCAGGGTCCATTGATACCTCTTCTGCACGTTGTCAGCAGCTGCTTCTCTCTCTCTTAGATACAATCTCATAGAAAAGGCCTCAAGTATTGATGTAGTACTCTTATGGACTGTTTTTATCATTGCTTCTCCATTTCCCATGGGGCATTTAGAGTATTGCATCAGGGTGTGTACTAGATAGTTCTTTCTGTCTTGTAAAAGATACTCCTAATAACTAATAACAAGGACTTTTATCTGTTAATGTCAACAAGGTTTTTTCTTCTGGCCCAAGGAAAACACTTTGCCTGGGCTGCTGTTGAAAGGCTTAGTTTGTCAATCAGTCTTGAGGTATCCCGTTTTTCTAGATGATGGGGACTGGTTTTGAAGTTGCACGACAGCAATTTCATTTGGGTACTCTGTAGCAAAGCAATTCACAAGTGGTTTCTAGATATTTTGAGAAGTACGACTGTTTTTTAGTTTCTCGCACAGACATAAGGATTCTTACCAAGTCTAGTGGATGCCTCTTCTGCTGTGCTAGAAAGGTGGTGTCAAACTCAACTACATCCCATTCTCCTGAATAAAGAATACTGTTCTTACTCAGGGAACCAGAGGTTTTGTTCAAATACCACTACTTAGAATATTGGTTATGGGAAATAATGTCAAAATTTAATTGTACTTTGAGATGAAAACAAAGGGATTGATTTATTCAGCCTTGAAACATACTTTTCTGCTATTAAAGGAGATTTTTTTTTTTTTTATCTTTAGGAGTTGGTTTTTCAAATACATTCTCATCTCATTCAGAGATGTTTGATTTGTTGATGGCAAGCCATGGGGTGCTTTGGAATCAGTTTCTGTGACCTGCAGGCCACTGTTGTCAGCACCATGCGCAATACCTGCAAGAAACAAGTTTTCTTCAGGAAATAAACTACTGTGGAAAAATCTCTATTTAAGAAGAAAGTTTGTTCAGTTTCAAGGACAAACAGCATAACCTTTCTTTGAAGGGCAAGAATGCATGCTCTTTTATCTTCTTTTTTTTTCCTTGTCCCTCCCTTTCCTCTTTTCCTTCTTTTTTTGTCTGTTGGCGCTTTTCTTTTTGTGTGTGTGTGTGCATCCTTTCCCATTAAGTGAAAATGAAATGTGCAGAAGTATTACCTTTGCTGGTTGTTTTTGCAGCCTTTTACCACTCTAGATCTTAAGAACCAGCTGAGAAATCAAGCTTCCTAGTGGTGAAGACCACCCATGCTGATGCTTTGAATCATAAGAAAATGCAGCTGTCTGACATTTGAGCCAAATTGTCAGATTCCAGAATTGAGAACATCTGTCTTAAGAAGCATCCTGTTTCATTTCCAGCACAGAATACCTTCATCCTATAGAATATGATCAAGTTCATGAAGGGTATCCCCTTCTGCCTGCTGTTTTCCCTCTTTTTCAGGCCCTTCTGCAGTAGACATCTTTTTTTTGCTAGAGCAGAAGTGCTTTACTAATATAAGAGAAGATGTTTCAGTGAAATTACTCCCTTATTTTGAAGGAGGGAGAAAAGTTTGGCAGCAACCTAGCCCCTTCTCAGGAAGGGCTACAGCTGTCTTTAAAATAGTCTGCAAACTGAAGTTCAGATAGGTAATGCTCCATATAACAACTGCGTCCAAAACGAATGCATGTATGGGATATACTGGGTACTTGTGCTAAAATACAGTTAGTGTTTGAACTTTCAGACTGCTAACTGTTTGGAAGATACCTGCTCAGTAATACCAAGGCAGTTCTGATTCCTGAATATTACAAATCTTTTTCCTGCAACCTAAGGTTTTATGTGCTGCTTCAGAATTGGGTGTCTCAAAGGAGGTGTGTGTTTGTGCAAGCCTATGTATGTGTACGTGGGGAATAAGAAGCACCCACGCTTTCAGCTCTTTGTTTTTTCTAGTACAAGTACTGATACTAGATGGCTTTTGAATATAGAATGATCCTTCTATGTCATCCTTCTCTTACAGTTTAATTCAAGAGCTTTCTGAGACAGATGAATCTGAGTAGGTGAGATTCTTGTGAAATTTCTTTTTTTTTTTATATATATACTTATCTGCTGTAATTACTGAGAAGTAAATACTCAGAATTTTCTTAAGAGAAGCCTAGTTGGGTCATCTACTGGAAGCTGAAGAACTGTTAACTAATTTTTCTCCTCTAGCCCTTTGTGGAAGGAAGGTTATGAAAGAAATTAGCTAGTGTTCTCTCATGGAAAAGTCTCCAGCTCTGTCATGTGGGTCTCAGATTTGTAGCATCCATTGAATTCTGTTTGAAGAACAAGGTGCAGTTTCAGACACTGAAATTTCAGAAGCTGGCAGATTTGACACTGAGATGAGGTTGGACTATTTTCTGAGGCGGCAGCATCATCATCTCTTAAAGATAGCAGTTACTGGTTTAGACTAGGTTGCAGTGGACTGTTGCAGTTGCTTGAAGGAGAAGAAAAAGTCTCATTAAAGTAACTGAATAATTAAAATTATTCTGGATGCAGTGCAGAACTGTGAATAGCTACCTTTTAGTCTTTAAAAAACAACAATAAAAAAAACAAGCAACGTACAACTACTTAGCTTCTGGTATGTATGATTATTAGGCATTCCATAAGGAAACAGTTAAAGTGGTTTTCTAAAGTGTCAGTCTCCCACTGTGTGGTTAATTCCCAGAAGTGATCCATTTGATGCACAATGATAGGCCATTTTAGTGATTTAAACGTCACTCTGAACATACTTGTGCCAAGTAATGTGTTCTTCTATCTTTCCACTCTTCTCGCTGTTTTGTTTCCTTTTCATTTCTGGTGGTGTTCAAGGCAAGAAAACATACTCCTTGCCTGTGTCTCAGTAGCGTTAAATATGTATGAATTTTCTAACAGTTATATCTTTTAATAAAAGCACATACTAGAGCACATCATTCTAACGTATTTCTGGGGTTTGCCTGAAGATTCTTCTGCACTAATGCTTAACTAAATTTTCTTGATTTAAGACTGTTGCCTCTGTACAGGTCAGTAGCATGTTTTGACTGGGCAGCTTTATGGATGTCCCCTGAAACTTTATATCACAGTAGCAGTATTAAAACTTTCCCTGTTGTTTGTTTGCCTTTGAGAACAGTGCAGGTAATACTAAACAGGTTCTCAAGAATTCAAAAGATAGGGGCTCAAACCTGTGCCAAGTGTTAACCATATGGATTGCTTCTGAAACCGCCTACAGTAGCTTTTAATCTGTGCAGTGGCAGTGCTAGTAACTTCTTACTGATTTATAATGGCAGAAACTGAAAAAAAATACTTCAACATAGTGACTGTGACTGATAAATTAACAAGCTGAATCCTTTAACAAGAAAAGGTTATCGATACAGCTTGAGTCTGACAACTTTATAGTACATTACAATATTTCTCTATGATTGGTATTGATAGCTTAGTTCCTTTTCTTGCAGTTGTTTCATTGAAGAAGAAGATACAGTATTAGTGTTTTGAAGGTTGTACTTGAACACAAGTCTATTATAAAATACTTTGCCCAACTGCTTTAATAATAGGTTATACAATCAGTGTAGTAATTTAACTTCCACAGAAATGAACCCGAGAGTTTGAACCTCTTATTTGAAGGGTTTGCATCCCTGCTTTCCTGCTAGTGGGCTGCTGACTTCATCTTCCATTATGTTTTTCACCTCACCTTTATTATATATGTTCAAAGTAGTTTTCAGAATGACAATTCCACTGTGTTTTCTTGGACTGTAGAAGCCAAAACCACTGCAGAGTTCTGAATTTGGGAGAACTTAGCATCTTTTTAAACATGGTATGGTTTGGTATTTTCCATCACCTCAAGATCAGAGGATTTGATTTTGCTGTTGCTGTAAGCTGGTTGAAGACCCTCCGGCTAGGAAGAGAGGCTTTCTTACTACTACGCTGCCCCAGGTCTATCCACTGCCACCTCCACCTGATGACAGAACTAGTAATTTGGCATCTGTACACTGAGGTGGAGCAGGGAGTAAATTACTTGTAACCCTGGATACAGCTACTAGTCCTGACCCAAAGGAGGGACCAGGCACATGTGACTCGGAGATGGTGGCACCATTCTTTTTGGTGGAAGCACAGTCTTTGTCTAACTATGAAGCCGTACTCAGAGTGTGCAGTAGTGGGAGTTTGGTTATGATGGGGTGTGTTTATCGGAGAAGTGAAGGGGGTCTTTCTCCCTTTACACACAGTTCACTTGCAGTCTAGCAAAGATGGCTAGTCTCAAAGGAATTTGAGTTAACTAACAGCCAGGTAAGATTAACTTTGGGGGACATCAACCTTGACGTTGCAGTGAAAAGCAGCAAGGAAATAACATGCTGTTGCTCGTATATACAGCAAGCCTGCTCCCTGAAGCAGATGCTTATTTCTGAATTTAAACTCATTTTAGAGAAGAGAATCTTCAAAGATTTTTCTGAGGTTGTTGGTTTCTTTTAGTAAATAAGTGTTTGAGGCCAGAGAACAGCTTAATGCATTTGTTTGCCTTGGTCCATTTACTTGTGACTTCTTTACATTCCTTTATCACTTTGTAGTTATTTGAAGTCTAGAAACTTTATATTGTATTTTATGAGATTTTTTTACCAGAAACCATTTTTTATGAGATTTGCCCAAAGCTTTCCAAACAGAATATGTGTGGTTTTGTTTTACATACTTTTGAGACATTTACACTGGCTGTGTATGACTTGGGCGTGTCACCTTCTTTGCTGTTTTTGAAACAAAATGTTTGGCATTTCTTCCCTGTTGTGCTGATTTAGGTTAAATAAAGTAGTATCTTTCAAATTGTATACTTTGATCTCCTAGAACAAGGTTTGTTCTGTTCTCTTCCTCTCCCAAAGTATATCTTGAAATGAATGCATGCTTTGTCAAATCCTGCTTTTTTAAATTTTGCTGTCTCTCCGCAGTATTTCTTTCATCTTACTCTTGCAAACAGCTTTTTTTAAAATGTAGGATAATCTTACTTTTAACCATTTGAGGTTTAGGTGGTTTGGTTTTTTTAACCATCTGTAGGTTTTACCTCATCAGTCAGTGTAGCTATTATCCTGCTATGCTACAGTCAGATGTTATTTTTTAAGTCCCTTCTGTGTTTTGGGTATATATACATAGATCTTATTTCTTTAGTATTGCTCTTTTTTCTGTAAGAGGCTGGTTACTTGCTGGATATGGCAGGCACGTTTAGAATGTAGCTACAAAACAGGTTAGGCATTTCATAAAATGCTTAGAAATATGTGGCATTTGTAAGCCATGGACCTGGTGTTGGAATAGTTCACTGTCGTGAAATGCACAGATGCTAACATTTGTATGTATCGTAAATATCAAACTTGTGTAGTGTGAGTTTAAAATTGTCTGGGTGAATTTTGAGTTTTGAGCCTTGGAATGAATAACAGTATTATTGACAAGTTCTGTTTTCAGAAAGTATTAGCCTTCAATCAATATATAGATTTTTATGTAAAAAGTTGCAGCCCATATTCTAATCAAACAATACCTTCTTAACACAAAAATTAAATCTTTAATAGTACATATCAGCCTGCCAGAAAACCACAGAAGTCTCTTCTGCATCTTCGTTGTTCTGGGAAGTTCATGCAGTCTTTTCCAAAGCATCTTTCTTCAGTTGGCTCAGTTTGGACATTTGAAAACTAATAGTAAAGATAAAAAAAAAAATCCCAAATACAGCTTAAAAAGGATACTAATTAAATGTACTTGATTACTTTCTGCCATAAGCTGCCAAAGATTACATTTGTTTCCCTGCTGTATCACAAGTTAAAATGCATGATCAAAGGTGAAAGCTGAAGTAAACTTATATAAGGATATATATAAGGATATAAGGATAAACTTATATAAGGATGCATCCAATTTTTTCCAAATTAATTTTATTATAGTTCTAATTTTGCTCAAGTATTTTTTTACAGTGTGTTAATTTATGTAAACATGACGGTAGAGCATAATTTACGTTGATATTTTTTCATATGCAGGTTTCTACAATCCAAGAACTTGTTACTGGTTATGAAGCCTCTTTGAAAACTTGTGACCTTTTTAGTACATGTGGTAAGTGTCTAAGGTCTTATATTAATTACATTGTAATTACTAATACTGTTCATGGCAGTTACCAAGAACTGTTGAAGTACTGATACTTGTTGCAAGAAAATAGTTGTAATACCTTTTAGTATATAATATATAATAATTGTAATAAGAAAATGAATGAATGAATGCATTACAGAAAATATTTCCTGAATTTTCCAAGCTTTGTTTTTTCTGTTTGTTTTTCAAATGCAGTCTTCAACTTCAGTGGTTATTTTAACTTTTTCCATTTTGTTGCAGAAAACGGAGAGAAAGAGCCCCCAACAACACTGCTTTGGGTTCGTTATTTCCTGGCACAGCACTTTGACAAACTTGGCCAGTGTTCTTTGGCCTTGGATTACATTAATGCTGCAATTGCAAGCACTCCAACATTAATAGAACTATTCTATTTAAAAGCAAAAATTTACAAGGTAAAAAGTTAGTTTGGACGTGTGGCATACTTAGTTTATAAAAAAACCCAACTTGTCAAACTGGCATAAATTTATGGATAGTATTTCAGTTAGCAATGGTTATGGGCATGGTTTTCATGCGGATTTCTTTTGGGGTGCTATTCTGTCAGGAAGAAAATGAAAACCCTTTTGTTTAGGTTTTGCAAAGCAAGTCACAACTTACAGCAAATTGTCATTCTGAAAAAATCTGTGGGCAGGGGAGAAGGAACAATAATACTGCCTTTTGTTACTTCTGAGGGAGAAATACCAGTAACTATAGATTTTTCAGATTTTATACTGAAAGCTATTTAATTTCTTCCTAACAGCACGTAGGTAACCTCAAGGAAGCTGCCAAATGGATGGATGAAGCACAGTCTTTGGATACTGCAGATAGATTTATCAATTCTAAGTGTGCTAAGTACATGCTGCGAGCAAATATGGTGAAGGATGCAGAGGAGATGTGCTCTAAATTCACGAGGGTAAGTATAACTGCTTTAACGAAGAGAGGTTTTGTTTGCCTCTGGCATTTTTTTTCACTCGTAACTTCTAGCAAAACAAGAATTATCTTTTATTAATGTCCGTTTTTAAGATAGTGCTCTTACACTTAATGGTAAATAACTATATAGAATCACAGAACAGTTTGGATTGGAAGTGACCTTTTAAAGATGATCTAGTCCAACGCCCTGCCTTGGGTAGGGATGTCTTTTCAATAAATTAGGTTGCTCTCAGCCCCATTCAACCTGATTTTGAACACTTGCAATAATGGGGCATCCACACATTCTCTGTGCAACCTGTGCCAGCATCTGACCATCGTCACAGTGAAGAATTTCTTCCTTATATCCAATCTAAACCTACTTGTCTAAAACTCTTACACCTTGTTCTGTCCCTACAGGCCCTGGTGAAAAGTCTCTCTCCATCTTTCTTGCAAGCCCCTTTTATAGATTGAAAGGTTTCATTAAGGTTTCCTGGACCCCTCTCTTATCCAGGCTGAATAACCCCAACTCTCTCAGCCTGTCTTCACAGGAGAGGTGCTCCAGTGCTCTGCTTTTTCATGGCCCTCCTCTGGACCTTCTGTAATGAGTCCATGTCACTTTTGTGCTGGAGGCTCCAGAGCTGGATGCAGTACTCCAGCTGTATAGACCCAGTAAATACTGGAAAAATTGGTTGTTCAAAGGTAGCTGTCCAGAAGTATTTTTTTATTGCCATGTTTCTAAATATCTCTGGAAATGCATCCGATGAACACCTTGTTTGCAAAACTTGCTGCTTCCCAGTAATACCATCTGAGCTAACTGCGCAGGAATGTTCACTGTATTCGTTGTGATTTAGCATTAGCAAAAACTAATTTGGACTTGAATATTTCATTCCTTTAAGCTAGTACTACAGACAAAAAAATTGTTAAAGCAAATCCTATCCTTAAAAGATGGGATAAGCACTTAAAACTGTATATTTTTGACATTAAACAAAATTTAGATTCATAAAGACCAGATTTCCATATTGATTTATGTAATTAAATATGAAGACAGCTACTTGGTGGGATTTCATGGAGCACGTAAATAAATTGAGCTCCTTAATATTTTCTAATTTTAGGTGTGAAAAGAACTGAAAGTGAATCTGACCTTCCTAGATATTTCTAGGAATGATTGAAAATTTGATAACTAAAGCTTGTCGTGTATGCTTGCCAGAAGTGTTAGAGCAAGAAATACAGAACTCTACCATAGATATCTGTGGTAAGATAGGATAAATCTGGTCCTAAATAACTAAATGTTGTGAGTTGAACTGGGTTTTCTTTCTAGTTATAAAGACTGTTCTGAAAAGATGGTGGCTAGCATTCATGATATGTGGAATGTGTTTATTCTTAATCTGGAGCACTGAACTTGCAAAACTATGAAGTTATAACTACATTTATTTAGACTAACAAATTCTAAGAAACTTATCCATACTACATGATAAAGCAGTAAATTGGTGAATTTTTAGACTAGTAGATGCCACTTAACTGACGGGAAAAACAATGGAAATTATTTGCTGAATGTCAAGGTTTGTAAAAATAGCGTTGTTTTCTGCCCCCAATTTATGAAAGTAAGATTGTTTATATGAGCATGAGTTAATCTTAAAAATCTGTTGAGACACTAATCTTGTTCAGATAATTCTTTTTTTTAAACAATTTAAATCTATTCTTTTCTATCTTGGGGAGCATAGGGTATCACAAGTATTACTCCTAGTTGCTGGGTGGTTATATTCGTTTTCTATTGTGTTCCAAGTAGTTGAGGCATTGATTGTTTCCTACTAACGGCCTGAAACTAGCCATAGTTGAAAGAAGCAGCTGGTAAACTATAATGTCAAAAAGCGATAGTAATATTTGTTTCAGGAAGGAACTTCTGCTATGGAAAACCTAAATGAGATGCAGTGTATGTGGTTCCAGACCGAATGTGCTGCAGCTTATCAAAGGCTAGGGAAGTATGGTGATGCCTTGAAAAAATGCCATGAAGTAGAAAGGGTAAGTAGGTGCAAACGCTGTCAGTTTGTTTCCCCGCATTTCTCATATGGTAATGAAGACACTTGCTGATGTAATCAGCATGATTTTCTTTGGGTATAAAGTTTATAGTACAATGACTTTTAAAAACAGGTTAATATTTGATGTATTGTAATAAGTAAGATGTTCTGCCTGGCTATTACGTGAAAACTGGTTATTTGAAGTGGAGAGGATTCAATGTACAATGCCATGTCTCCGAACTATACACTATTTGTACATTAACTTTTTATGGTCTTTTGCCAATTGTTTGTTTGTTTTTTTTTTAATCGGAACGATTACATTTCAGTTGGCTTTTTAGGAGTGCCTAAGCCTTTGAACAATCACATTGTAGTTTTTGTTTACAAAATTCCATTTTTCTGGGTCTTTTTCATCCCCCTACTGACAGGTTCTCTTGGACAGTCAGTATTATAGGGATATTTCTATGCCTGTTAAAATTGCCTGTAGATACATCACTTGTAATTTTATTAATCTCCACCTAATCAAAAAAATTAAGCAAGGGAAGTGCATAAGAGTTGTATGTTTTTTCTTTTGAAGCATTTTTTTGAGATAACGGATGACCAATTTGACTTCCACACATACTGCATGAGAAAGATGACTCTTCGTGCCTATGTAGACCTTTTGAGATTAGAAGATGTGCTCAGGAAACATGCCTTCTACTTCAAGGCTGCTCGATCAGCAATTGAAATCTACTTGAAGCTCCATGATAATCCTCTTACCAATGAAAGCAAAGAACAAGAAGTGAATTCAGGTATCTAGACCATAATGGAGGCTCACATGTGTATGACACATGTAAAAAGCTTATTAAGCTAAGCTACGTGCTATAGAATAAAAGAGTTGTAACATACACAAGTTTTTCCTCTTTTCTGTCATGATTTGATTGCAGAAAATAGATCATAGATAACATCCTACAGCTTTCTTCCTCTCTGTTCTCCTCTCATCATATTGTTAAACTAGTGCACAAATGAACCTAGCTATAGTTGGAGTACTTGGGGAGGAGTGGCATTTCAGAATATTAAGAGGAAAAATCAAATTCAGTTCAGCCATGTATTCATTTAAACAAAAGATAAATGTAATTAACAGATTAATTATGAAACAATGGATAGATTTTGGGGGAAATCAGTCTGAATTGTTAAGAATTTAATCTTGATCTAGTGTATTTAACTTATTGCCTAGTAATACTAGTTAACACTGCATTACATTTTATCATTTTTCATGTAACTTCAGGACCAAAGAATACATGGATAAGTGTATTAGCAAAATTGATACATTTAGGAAATTATTTTAAACTAGTGTTAAATGGGAAGTGGATTTTCTTAGGAAACCAGTGGGGTGTGGTTCGGAAAACTGAGGCTACAATGACAAACGAATTCTGAGGTTTTTTTCTGTAAGATAAATAGTTGTTTCTCCTTTAGTGGAATCGGAGCATTGCAGAGGCTCTTGACTAACGGGGCAGGGGCTAAATTAATGACTAGCTCTTTGCAAAGGGAAGAATTTTTGACAATGGGAGTAAAAGTTAAATTAAACTGAAAATGCTACTTAATGTTGTCAATACAATCTTACCTTTCATTCAGAGGTGATGTTGTGGTTTAACCCCAGCTGGTAATTAAGTACCATGCAGCTGCTCCCTCGCCTCCCCCCTCACCCGGGGGGTGGGGAGGAGCATTGGAAAGGAATGTAAAACTCGAGGGTTGAGATAAGAAGAATTTAGTAATTGAAATAAAAATGAAAGAACAATAATAATAACAGTAACAGTTACAACAGAAAGGAGGGAGAAGGGGAAAGGAATGAAATCCAAAGGGAGGGGAAAAAAGAAAACTAGTGACACACAATACAGCTGCTCACTGCCCACTGACCGATGCCCAGCCAGTCCCTGAGCACTGAGTGGCAGCCCTGGCCAACCTCCCCACCGCCCCAGTTTATATACCAAGCATGAAGTCCCATGGTATGGAATACCTCCGGCTACTTTGGGTCAGCTGACCTGGCTGTGTCCCTTCCCAGTTTCTTGTGCCCCTCCAGCCCTCCTGCCTGAGAAACTAAAACCCCCCTGACCACATTGTTCCCACACCAAATTCAAGCCACAGCACTGCACTAGCCACCAAGAAGAAAATTAACTCCATCTCAGCTGAAACCAGGACAGGTAAATAATACGGTTTTCCCTATCTGCCTGTGTATAATGAAGTACATATAAACAGAGGCCCATTTCACAGCACAGTTCAACTTGCATCTTTTTTTGTCTTGAATTTTAATTTGTTTCTGTATATAATGTAAGATCTGTGTGTGACAGAGGGTCTTGGTAGCAATATGTCATAGAAACTGAGGTGGTGAAGAGAAGAACGTAAGAATTGATGTTCGTTTATTTGCCTGCTGGTCATAGGGATTCAGTAGAGTCATCCACAGGGGAAGGCAGCACCGTACGAATGTGGTAAAAAGAATGCTTGCTTCTACTTGCTTCCCTGTCTCAGAATGGTGGGTGGCCCCAGCACAGAGGTCGTGGTGCCATAGCCACAAAAAAGATGTGTTAGTCCCTCAGTAGCCCACACTTCTTTTCCTTGCCATGTTATCAGCACAAATCCTGGTTTCAGTGAAACACCACAGTAAACAGTGGAAATTACAGTATTACTCTGGCTAAACTTGTCAGGTCAGTGGGACACCAGGGAAGGAAAAAAAAGGCGTGAATGGAAAGGCTGAAGGCTCCTTACTTCTGTGCAATCCTGTAGGAAACCGTGTTTTTTGTGTTCTGCTTTTCACGCAACTGTTTAACCTTTGTGCTTTTTTTGAATGCCAGTCCAGTCTAAAAATACAAACACAGCAAGCAGCCTTAAGATTCATATAATGATCCTGCTAATACATTCCAGAATATTTTACCTCTCCTCACCCCAAACAGTATCAGTTTTTGCTTGCATCCATATAGATATTCCATGGCTCTTGCAGAAGGTCAGTGCAGTGATCATGGCTGTATGTTACTCAGACACTTAATGAAATATAACAAGCTTGTTATAAGATGGAGTGTAAATCCATCTGGATGTTACTAGTTAGCATTAGAAGGAAGCTGAGCTACAGTCAATACAGGAGCTTAGTATTGCCCTTGAAAACCATTGTCCATTTTTTAAGGTAAAACATGTCATAGATGCAGCAACTTTATGTAGTTAACTTTTAAGATAGCTGAGGTTTCTCTGACAACTATGTAAGAGAAAATAGGCAAGATCAAGTGTTGTGCTATGCTGTAAATAGTAATCCAGTAGTAATGTTGGACTATTTAGTAATGATAGTTTGTCAAGGCTGATACTTACGGAAATAGCTGTAAAATATGCCATTTTGATGTGGGGCAGGAAGGTAGTGGCATGTCTGAGTGTTGTTTGAGAGAGACGAGTTTTTTAATTAAATACTCTGTTAATATGAATTATCTGTTTGTTACCTTTAATGTGTAGAAAATCTCTCAGCCAAAGAACTGAAGAAAATGCTTAGTAAGCAAAGAAGAGCACAGAAGAAAGCAAAACTTGAAGAGGAAAGAAAACATGCAGAAAGAGAGCGACAGCAAAAAAATCAAAAGAAAAAACGAGATGAAGAGGAGGAGGAAACAAGTGGACCCAGGGAAGAGCTAGTTCCTGAAAAACTGGAAAGGGTGAGCATGGTCTTTCCTGTTAAATTCATGTGATTATCATAAAAAGCCTATAATATGGCATTACTATCAGGTTCTTAAAGAATGCAGGGGTTTTTATAAGGTTGTTTTAGCATGAAGATATCTTTTTGTAGTTCAACTCTATTTACACTAAAGAAAAGCAGTATTTTTACTCTGATAAACTTCTATATTATTGGTATTGTTACTTTCTTTAAATTTTGTCCTTTCAAACAGTAGGCCATCCTTCATTAAAATAGATATTGAACAAAAAGAAGGTTCTTGCCTGAAGAAATCTGGTTTTCCTACAGTGAGTAGAGGAAAAACTAACAGAAATTTAATGGCTGTTCAAAAAATTTGAAGACTTGAGTTCTTTGTGCTTAGAGAAATGTAGGCTATCTCCTTTATCACAGTAACTTCAGAAATTTAAGCTTGATGTCTAAGGTGGTCATATTTAACTGTTTCCTAAATGCTAAATTACATCACCATGTACATTACATAAGCAGTGCCAGAGTTAGAATGAAGTTGTCTTTGTCAGCGTGAAATCATGAGTAAACATTTTAAAATCTGGTGTTTAAATACAAATGTTGTGGCTCAGTTTAGTTCAGAAAGCTATCTACAGTCCACCTTTGGCCTCTGATTATTCAAATGCTCTGAGTAGCAGAAACTACCCTTGGTGGGGGTTTTAACATTTATTTTAAGCTTTAAGTTTAACTGTGTTTTTATTAAAACAGGTAGAAAATCCATTAGAAGAAGCCATTAAGTTCCTTATACCACTTAAGAATCTTATTGGAGATGACATAGAAACACATTTATTAGCATTTGAAATATACTTTAGAAAAGGTAAAGTACTGCTTAATTTTATTTTTGCTCTACAAAATGTTAACTCTTCACTGCAGCCTGATATCTGAGTGTAGCTGAAAATGGTCTGGAATAGATATTTACTTTACTGAAGCTGGGGTTTGCATCATATCCAGGAATAATAGGGGAAATAGCATTTATGTTTAGCCACCCTTAAAACAACCTAAGAGCAATATAGATTATAGTATATACTAATAAATGCTGTAAAAAGATATTTGCAATGTGATCTTCAATTATGTAGGGGGAAACAAAGCCAAATGGGTAGTAATATCATCTAAGCAGTGCTGCCATTGTCTGAGCAGCAGGCATTTCTATCTTATTAAGCAATCTGGATGGGGAAAAATAAATCTCTCTTCTAATTCTGTGTAGGCATTGATGTTTCTAATGTTTGTATTAGATTCACTAAAGAAAACAGTAGTTGATATAAAGAGGAAAAGTTCTGTATTCTTAATCTTGGCATGTTTTTGTTTTTTCTCCTTCCCCCAGGAAAGTTTCTTTTAATGTTACAGTCTGTCAAAAGAGCTTTTGCTATCAACAGTAATAACCCATGGCTACATGAGTGCTTGATTAAATTCTCTAAAGCTGGTATGTATGTATGTATAGATATAGGAAGTTATATTGTACAAGGACATAACTACATATTTTTGTAATGCATAAATACTTCTGAAATGCAAACTGACATAAAAAAATAAAAATAAATGGTTTATTTTCTATGGTAATACGCAAGAAAACACAGATTGTGCTATGCAGGGTACTGTACATGTACTATATTATACTCCTTCCTCTGTTAATCCACCAGGTGGACCCAATAGCTCATTTTGGCTAGATTTCACAGAGGAGTAGGTATTCCAAAGATTCTCGAAATTCTCAAGTTTTAAGAAAATACGTGGCAGATATGGGAGAAAGATTCTGACTGAAGCAAAGTATGTGTTGTGAACTTGCAGCAGAAAGTTTACATTACATAGTGCCCTTTATGAATGTCTCATCTATAAATGCATCGGTAATGCTTGTGTTTACCTGTTTTGAACTGAGATTTGTTGTTTCTTTCTGTGCCCAAATTTTAAAAATGGGAATTGTAGCAGTGATGTTTATGTGGTTTCACACTGTCTTCTACAGGTCTTTAAATGGCTTTTTTTGCTTCTCTCCTTCTTACCTTCCTCCTTCTAGTATCTGACCATAGTAACCTCCCAGAAATTGTGAGCAAGGTCCTAACTCAAGAAATGCAGAAAATCTTTGTTAATAAAAACTTGGAAAGTTTTAATGAAGAATTTCTCAAACACAATGCTACCTCCATTCAGCACCAGCTGTCAGGTTTGTGTAACTTCCTTAGTGCTCTTGAAAAGGAGATTGAGTGATTTAAATCCAGAATCTTTATCTGGAGTCCATAAATCAGATGTAAATGAGGCAGAAATTCATGTTTACATTGTGGGGTTTTTTTCTGACTGCTTTTACCAAGTTAAAAAAGCTCATTTACTTGTTTTATTAGATGCATAAGGAACTTGCTGCTTTTCTGCAAAAAGTGTGATCAAACCACCACAGTTATTTAAGTATGGAAGCATTTTTATTCCTCCTGTTGGAGCTTCTAGTTCTGAAATACTTAGAAACCAAAACATCCTATATATTAGAAGCAGTGCTTTTTCCTGTTTTCCTGTCAGCTGCAATGTCTCTGTTCCTATTCATAGCTTTGTCACATCAATAAAAAATACCATGACCATGACAGCTTGTTATGCTACTTTTGCTTTTCTGCTTCATGGTCAACTGTGAATATGTTGAAATGTGACACTTACACTATTTGTGTAGAAGTAGCTGCTGGAATTAAGTCAAGGAAAGTTGGAATTTAAATTTATCATGTCTACTGAGTAAAGAAAATTTTGGGATAAAAATTGATGTCACCAGAGAAGCTAGTAGAGGAGAAACCAAAACACTACTTCAGCAGTTAAGAAGCAAAAATAGGTGTAGATTTATCAGGCAAAGTACTTAGAACAGTACTAATCTCACCTAGTTGGTAAAAGTTGCCTGTGGTCTGTCCAGAATTACTGGAGAAAGTTAGCTTCAGAGGATTGTTCATCTCTCTTAAAGGAAGGTTAGGTAACTTACCCCAAACTTAAGAGGCCATTAAAACATCCCTGTTTCAGGACAGCATCTTGAGAAAAATACTTGGCACAGCTTTCCTGTGAGCAGGCTCAAGAAGTCAAGTACAGATATCTCAGCAGGCAGTTGCTCCTTTCACTCTTGTCATTGTTGGGCATCTAACTGGATGTTTTCCAGGTTCTACTTTCTAGTCCTCCATTATTATGGAAAATAGTGTATATATAGTCACTTTGACATAGTAATTTTACAGGCTAAGACTCATACTTCCAAATTTGGCTTCACACTGCCTACATCTTTAGTGCCTTTGAGAAGAACCCAAGCTAGATCATTGACAGTGGCAGCACCCATGTTAGCGAGATGTCAGGGACCCTTTTGAAGCAGGCAGGTCCGCATTCAGTGGCGGTGAGAGGCTTAAAAATGTAAAAGCTCCTTAGGGTCAATCAACAGACCTTAGGGTCCATTGATGACTGTCATCCAACAGCGTATCAATTTGCAGGCAGTGGGAACAAATGTAGAGATCAGGATTTTAAAGTGAAATCAGGAGTGAACTAACAATAGACATGTCCTTGGTAGCTTTAGGTCTTCACCTATGTGTTGTCGTCTTTTTATGCGGAAACTCGTTTGAAGCAATTGACTTATCTACTGTACAGTTTGTAACTTCTGAAACTCATCTTGAATTCAGGTTTGAAAAGGTAAAGATCTGAAAGACCTAAACCAGAAATCTGAGAGTACAAATGAGTTTTTTCTTAACTTAAAATGATTGCTAGTAAGCAAGCAGAATTTTAATACCTTTTCAGTTTCTGTACTGTTGTCTCCCTGACTTTAAACAAATGTAACTAGCTTAAGTTTAATTTTTTTGACATTTAAGACTCAAACCCAAATATATTCAGTCTAGCAGTTTATTCTCTGAAACTTTCTGGATTAAGAAAAAAGCAGTAGAGAACTAGGAAACTTTCTTTAATTAGGAAAACAAATTTAATAATTGGGGAAATATGTTGAGCAGGAAGAGACAATACACTCAGAATGTGGGTGTTTAACTTTGTCAGTAAAATGATTTCTTAATCTTCTTGTGCTTTGTAGTAGATTATGTGGTGAGGTGTCATGTGTCTGGACTTTGTGTTTAGGAAAAGGAAAGTATACAAAATGCCTACATATTCTTTAAGGTGAGATTTTAAATTAAGGCAGCTGTGATATGAGGAGCAACACAGTATTTTGCAGAGATGCCCAGACTGGTTTTGATAAACTGCTTGTGGCCCAGTAAGTTGCATAGTTACATTAATGCAATGTTTTGCTTGTCACCAATGCAGTCTAGTCCAGGCAAAGCACCGAACTTGCATTACACTTTCCTTGTACCTAAGCTATTTCATTCAGCTCCAGGTTAGTAGCCCAGCCTGACCTTACTTTCTGCCATACAGAGGTATACTGGTCTGAATTACTTCTAGACTGTGTTCCACAGTTGTTTAGTACCTGTACTGTTCACTTACATCCAATACTTTTCAAAGGAATTCAGAGTATCTCTGAGGAAATGTCTTTTACTCACTTCTACATTTGTAGGATGGATTTCGCTTAGCCTGCCGATTTGAAGGACTTCGTCATCAACATACTTTTAATGTGTATTTCTTAGCTGACAGGTCTTCAGTAGAGTGAGGCGTTTCACTTTTGCAGAAGCAGATCGGTGTTACTCAGTCCTTATGCTTCTAATATGTTTCAAAATAGCTTTAGTTTTGTTAGTTCTAAGTTCTAAATAAGGGAGTAAAATAGGGTTTATTAAACCTTGTAAGAAATCCTAATTCACATTGATGTGTAAGTTTTTGGATTCTGTGTGTCTGTGTATGTGGTATTATTGCATTTAGGAGCTCTGTTATCTAAATGTTGTGTTCTTTCTTGTGATAAGGTGCAAAGATGATGTATTTCCTGGACAAATCAAGACAAGAAAAAGCAATTGCTGTTGCTACTAGATTGGATAAAAACATGAGAGACAAAAATGTGAAGGTAAAAGATAGAGTATTTAAAGCTAAAAAATGTGGGCTTTTAAAGGATGTATACTTAATTGCAGGGTAATGTGTGTGCTTCATAGATCATGATAAATTAATGTTATTTGGAAGAACAAGGTTTCAGATTTTTCCCTGAAGTAACTAAGATATCTGAATACCAACAGAGAACCTGTGTTTGCTCAGATTAGTATTGTTTAACAGTACATCTTTTTAGTAATAAAATAATTGTAAATCACATATATTAACTGTTACTTTTGTTTCTCTAGACATTAACAAAGGTTTTTGAGGCACTGCTTGATGGCAGTTTTGGAAGCTGCCACGCTCAATGTGAAGAATATCAAGCAGCATGTCATAAACTGTTTCCTTTTACGTCTGCCTTTATGCCTGCCACAAACGAGGATGATAGCAGCATTGCATCTGTGAATCATACAGCCATTAACCATGATTTGCTGTCTAATGAAATTTGAAGTAGTGTGTGCAAGCCCGTGTGTGTGTGTATACCTACATGCACACATGTATACAAAACTCTGACTCGTTACATGCTGGCTGGATACAGATCAGGGTTACTTTTCCAGGTTGTATTTTAATATCTTTAACAGGTATAAAACAAAATATTTGGATAGTTAAATGAAATGGAGTATGCTATTAGTTGTTTGTTTTTTTTCCTCCCAACAAAAACTGCCAATATTTATGTAAACATTATCCTAATCAGCATTTTTCATGTTTATACTTGTACAGTTTTAAGTCTTTTAATAATCCATCAGCCCTCCCTCACAAAAAATATGGATGTTAAAGACTGCTTTCACATAAGTGTCATTACATATACAGCTAAATGTGATCATATCTTGTTAATAAATTATCATTTGAGCGTTTTTAGCAGATTAAGACTGAAGTGCTGCTTGAATTGCCCTCTTCGTCTTTTACTGTCCTTTAGGCTTTTTTGGTTTTTTTTAAATTTTATTTTATCTTTCTGTTCCTTCAGTTTGGTTTCTTTTGAAGCACAGTGACATTGAAAGCATTGGGGGTTTGCATGTTTTTGTCAGGTGTGTGTCTTATATGGAACCAGTGTTGATGGATATGAAGATTAGGTCTGTGTGTTAAAAAAAATAATAAAAAACCCACAAACAAAAAAAACACCCTAAGGCTTTTTGAAAACTATTCTATCTACCTTGTGTTCCATAGCTATTGTTTCCTTAAGTTTATGGTCAGTTTAACTTTTCTGAATATCCAGAAGCAATTCCCTAAGAAAACATAATGAATTTGATACTGTTGTTTGTCCTGTGTCCATCTTCCCCTTCCTTCTCTTCCTTCTGGTTCCTCCCCATCTGTTCACTTACTGACACTTAAGTTGAAAAAGCTGCTCCAACTTCGGGCAAATGCAGAAGGTACAGTAATGGGGAATACAGTTCTTCTCTACAGCATAAAAATTCACCGGTAAGTTTAATGTATTACCTCCGTTAAAAGTCTTAGTTGTCCACTTACGGCCGATACTCCAGTACTTCTCATGCCTAAATACTGTTGCTTGAGGTGCTGCAAAGCAAATAGTGAGGAGTGTGTTTTACAATTAAAAACTGTTTAAGGGAGCACAAAGAGGCTGACTACAAACCATAATGAACCTTTTTCTTACTTTGTATTCTGGTGCATTAACTATTTAATACACAACACATCAAAATGGAAGTCTGAATCTAATATAACTATTTAAAGCATAGTATTGCTGGACAAAATGGCTACATATGACAGCTTTACATTCTGTAAGAACTGCTATCAAAACATAACTATACTGTGGCTTGTACAGAAAATCTGTTTCCTGGAAACTGTAATGGAATCATTCAATCCTGGTTTGTTTTTATTTCACTGCAATGTAAATAATTTCAGTAATATTAACTAGCCCCTCAAAGGCAAATATACATTCAAGAAGAGGGGATTTTATTAAGACAAATAAACTGTTCTAATGAAAATTCTCCTTTGTGTGTCATCTGTTTAGATTCAAAATTGTTGAATGGAAAACTCACTGTAAAATACTGCCAACATATGTTATGCTGTAATAAATTATTTTGTACACACTTGCCTTTCGTTTGGAGTTTTTGCATATTTATGGACATTAAACTTCAGCCCATCACATCCATTAGGTTTTTTCCATTCAGTTGCAACATCCACTGGTTTAACGTGAACTCTGTAAGTAGTTAAGGAAAAAACCCACCCCAAAACACCATTTAGTGCATTGAGTCACGTCTCTCTCTATAGTAACATGCTACCCTGAGAAATATGACAAGATGTTTTTGTCTTACGTATTGACTGCGTGCCATTTGCTGTGGAACAACTTGCTCAAAGATGTCTGAAGCAGGGAGGGAGTTGACATAATGGGATTGTTGTGCCTCAGCAATACCCTACATCCACTTCAACCTGCACATGAGGTGAAGACGTGAAGTGGTTACAGTGGTCTTCTGTCTTTTATAGTGACGGTAGTTTGCTAGGGATTTAATTCAGGCCTTCAAAAGAAGGCTGCAGTACTATAGTTAAGTGCTAATCCAGTCCTCTGTATCTTTTTAGCTTGACGCTTTAGATTGGAATCGAGCAAAAATACCTGGGGTGTCAGCAGCAGTTTATTCCTTAAGAAAGCAGATGAATAGTTTTGATTTCTAGACTAATAAATTAGGAATTCTTTTGCAAACGCTAAAAACACAAAAATTGAGTCTTCAGTCACCCAGTGTGTGGTGTGGTTTTCTCTTAGAACTGCTGGAGGCTTTCTCTTACTGCTGCTGAGTTTTTTCTTCAGGGCTGTCATCGCAGGTGTGAACTGCTTGCGATAGTATGTTCTTGGCAATCCTGTAGACTAGACCATTGCAAAGAGCAGGTAGGGTAGTATGGGAAGGATAACAGAAGTAATAGAGAAGAACAGGTGTCAAGGAAAGGTGTTTTTCTTTAAACTGTTCTGAAAAGACTCAGTGTCTTTTCAATAACTTGAATTAGAAAAGGCATCAAATTAACGGATTTGTTAAATTGTCCCAAAGGAAATGTGCTGTAATACATAAATGTTAAGTGTCATAGAATCAATGTTTAAACATATTTCAATGTTTAAATTTTATCAGCTGACCTAGCTCTACTCTTCCTTTCATACTGTCTTTTTCATTCTTGTTTCCTTCATCACTGTTTTGCTTTTTTTTCCCCTCTGCAACTTGTCGTCTCAAAAATAGAGTCCACTTTGGCAATCAGTTATAGTCATTCTTGCTCCACTCTCCCTTATCCTTTTTCTTTCTCTAGTAAATGTGACGTCCCAGGAGGTGACTTCTCTTTTTCTTACCAGTCCATTGACATCAGGCTTAACTGCTTGGCTGCTTCAAGAATTTGTGGATCGAGTCAACTGGTGGGGGTAACTGTGAAGTTGAAGAACCTCATATCTTTGCCCCAACACAATCACACCCTACACCTCATCTTAGGTCTGAAATCTGAGACTGGCTACCCTCTCTCAAATGAGGCTAGCGGAAAATATGCTAGGCTGAGACTAGGATACTTCCTGTTTTCAGCATCACCTGTTCCATTGACCCACAGGGAGGTAGGAGTGACCCGTTTATGCTGCAGATCTCCTTCCTTCTGGAACTCTGGCCTGGCCTCAATGCATAAAGAGCAAGGCAGCAAGGAAGTTGCTTTAAGATTCTCTGTGGCCACCCACATGCAGACCCGTGTCAATGAAGCTATTGATACATAGCGTATTTCAGCTGGAGACAAATCTTTGTGGTAAGGACTGTTAAGCTTTGTCTGATGGTAGCAGTGGTTCTGCTTAGAAAAATTGAGTAGTGTAGGAAGTGAAGCCGTGATACCCTACAACTAGAGCTGTAGCTAAATCTTTGAAACTCATTCCTGATTCAAACCTGAAAAAATCTAGAACTGCTAAAGATCAAAAAAAATTTCCAGGTCTTGTAACATGCTTGAGTATTTTTATCCTGGGGGGTGGGGTGGGTAGCAAAAAGAAGCCTTTGACTAATAAAGGAAATCATATTGGTTTTATCTGGCAGATTAACATTTCTGTATATATGCAAGATTTAATAAATTAATAACAAACACATTCAACAATATATCACTACAATTTTTTATCAGTTGTTTTTATCAATACTGTATTCAAATGCTTCCCAGTTTTGTGATGCATTGTCACAATCTCCTTCCAATTTAATCTTTGCAGGTGGGCATGGTGTGATGTGTGCCCCAACCACCTGCAGTTACCTTAACATGGGATTTGTTGTCCAGGCAGAAGGAAAACGTGCGAATGCAGCAACAGCCTAGCAAAATGCTGCCTGCAGGATGCAGGACCTTGCTTATCGCTGCATACCCGGCAGTATTAGATAGTTGAGGGCATGGTTTAGTGAAGAGCTAATTAAGCTCGCTGAACTGACTGAAAGGTTTCAATGTATTTCTGACTTGTCTAATATCTGGTGGTTAATGAAATTAATTCATCAGATGATCACCAGAAGCAGTGGCAGAAGGAGCAATCTGAGACGGGCCAGCTCATCTTCAATGGCAACGCAAGCCTGTAGCTGGGTGGCATACGTGCGTCCTCTTGGGCTTCAGTGCCAGCAGACTGAACCACGAGCCATTGTGGCTCTCAGTTTGGCCATGCTGACTAGCTGGGTATCAAAAATGCTGCATCTCCTTTGGTGCGGGAAGCTGCCTATATGGCTGGGCATTTCTGTCCAGATCTGTTGGGGCTGTGCCCTTCCTTGAAGCCTGTGACACTCTTTCAGGAGCTGGAAGTGATGGCAGTAGCAGCAGTGCTTTGTAAGTGTGTAACTAACTCCCCTAGAGAGAGAGACAGCAAAGGTATGGGCACAATTCTGACTTGAACTTGGGTTAGGTGCATTTGCTGCTGTCCACAACAGATGTTCTGCGGCCTTTGCACTCATGTAGCACCTATATGCTTACGTTAAGTATTCTGCTGTGTTGTGTGTATATATAGATTAGCTAGGCTTCATTTGCTTATCACCAGTCTTAGCAAAACCTTAAAAATGCCTTACATAGTCAAGATGTGAAATTGTTGATGCATTGATTGCAATTGCTGTAAATTACTGTAAGTTTACCTGTCTTGTTTTGTGGATCTTTGAAAGCTTTTTGTTTTGATCTGTTTTATTGTGGATTTCTTTTATAAATCCCTTTTGCTTATCTCTGCACAAACCAAATAATTGTGTTAACAAGGTAAACACCACGAGAACTCCCTGACCCAGCACCCAGCCTCACGCAGGTCCCTGCAGTAGTGCTGGCCATCTCGCCGAGTACCCACCTTTCCCTCTCTCCTTCCCACCAGCGGGCAGGCAGGCAGGCAGGCAAACTCTGAGGCTGACAGACATCATAGGGAATAAGCCTGTTCCAAAAGCCCAGGCAGGACCTAATGGAACATCCTGTACCTGAGGTTCACACAGATAACAAAAGTTTAGTCCAGAGTTAACAGTTCCGGTGGAAGCGGCGGTTTCTTGCATCTCTTCAGCTCGACCATCTCCAGACTTCCCAAATAATGAATGCCTGAGCTAGGAAGAGGCCAGGCTTTAACCGTAACACAAACTCTAAGCGTAAGCATGTTTTCATATGGGAATGCACTTGGCATTTACTGTTTCCACAGCAACATTTTGTGTACTTTCGGCATTTGTTTTTTCACATCTGAACCACAGGCATTAATGAAAAGTGGCCAGGTAATGGATTTTCCACTAGAGGGAAGCCTTGCATCCAGAATATTTTCATGGGAACAGAAGGCTCCAGTCTTGCTTATTTTCAGGTGTTTCCTGGTTTTGTAGTAAGAGCACTGGAAAATGCCTCTCTTTTCTTTCTTTTGGGCAGTGGAGAGAGGCCATTGGTTTTTTGTGTTGTGCTTAAGTGGTGGAATTAGACTTGTATTTGTATAACCAGCTGTCTGTAGACATTGATTTGGGGTTCTGAAGTTGAGAGCACAGTTGTTTGGTCTTATTTCATACCAGCTGAGAACAGAGACACTGTGAAAGCATATTTGAGCCCACAGATGATGAGATTGGCCTTTGGGGAGATACTGTGTTAGTATGCAGAAAGCGTCAGTTAACCCAGTTCCTGCCTTAATCTCAGGCTGTTGAAGAGGGGCAGCATGAATTGGCCTTGAAGATTAGCCTTTGCTTCAGTTAAATTTATCACAGACTAAGTATGCTGTCCGTTGACCACTCAGACTTCGCTGCTTAAACATATTTCAAGTCTAGACAAAGTATTTGAGGACATGCTGTTAACAATTAAGAAGAGGTTCAGGTTTATGAGAGGTTCCTAGCGGTATTTTAGGTATGCAGTAAGGCGGGAGAAGGAAAGACGTGGTATTTCCAGGACTGATTTCGTATGATAAATGGTTGAACTTAAAGCAAACAAGGAAGGGAGGAGCAGAGCAGGAGCTGTCTTCCTGTTCCCCACGCATGGTGCCTTGCGCAGAGCACTTCTAGTTCAGGACAAGGATTGATACCACGAATAATAAACTGTCATGAAACCCATCTATAAATGTAAGCAAATTATATGTGCTTGAGGCTTGGGTCTGTAAACAGCAGTGCAAAAGATATCAAAGGTGTCAGGCACCAGACGAGCCTGTTAACTGTCACTGGAGATGTATAATCAAATTTCAGCTAATCCGCTCACTTGATTATAGTTGAAGTGAGCTCAGAGAGTACCTGAAGTTGGAGGAACTTTTATTTCTATTAATAACATTCCCTGCATGTCTAAATATCTTTCTAGGGAAATTCAAACCAGTGGACAGAATGCCATGGATAAATTTATCACTTTGGGATCCATAGGACAGACCGTGATTCATTTGCTTTGGGGTTAGAGTTCTATTCCAGGTGGTGGGGACATGTACTGATGGTTAGCTCGGGCACTGCAAAACATCCGGATGTGAACCGGTATAGAAATCTCAGCAGGTACATTCCCGCTATTGCATGTTCAAGGCTACAGCACGCAGCTGTGTGAATTGTGAACACTGAAGCATCCACGACGTGCTTCTCCAGGACACAGAGGCAACAGAAACCACACAGTATTTGCAGTGACTTCAATAGGTGTAAATCTTGGGGATCCTACAGCTTCACTAGAGACTTTCTTTTTTAGTAAGCAGGGAATTCTTAAAAATCAAAAAGTTGGACAACTCTACTGTCAGGCAACCCCTATATCCACTTCAAAGCTATGGGCACCTCAGGATGCCAAACATTTAAAAATAGTTACTCAGTAATACTGAGCTCTGCAAGGCTGATACCCTTTTTGCTTCTGATGTGCCACCTGTAACACGTTGTGCTGAAAGATGTTTATCCACAGGATTCCTTGAGCTTATCTGACAATTTGTTGCTAAAAACTTCTTTGTCTTCTCCCCACTGTAGTTCTCTTAGAAATACAACTAGTAAATTAGTGCTGGGCAGCATGGCGTGGACAATTTGAAAGCCTATTATTTATGAAATAAAAGCTGGAAATAGAAAGTGAGCATATGGAAGAAGTTGTCACGGATCCTCCCTCTGGCTGGGAGAATTAGAGCATGGTTTACTTAACTTTCATTTGGGAAGAAAACGGGATGCTGCTATGGCTTGTCACAAAAATTATTTGAGGCTGAGAAAAATGGAAGAAACCCAGGGCTTTTAATAATTATTCTTAAATTGAAATGCAGTTGTCTCGGTCAGAGGAAAGAGCTGGATGCAGTATGTAGTTACTGACTGGTAACACTGATTCTTTTCTTCCCATCTACACAACCCCCTGTGAGTGCACTCATAACGAGAGAGGCTCCAATGGACCAAAGCACGGTTATTTCCCAACCATAAATATGCAAATCCCCATCCCTTAAAGGAGGGTGATTTAGTGGCTCACCAAAGCTCGAGGATTACTGCTTTTGTTCCACGTTTGTATGGTGACTGACTCAATGGGGTCCTGGTCCATGATTGGCACTACTGCAACACAAATAAAGGAAGAGCTCCACTTCTGTTCTAACATATGCAACTGCATGCCTTCAGCAAACAAGTAGTCTTGGCTTCTCCTTTTGCCTCCTACTGCCTTAAAATCAACAGAGCATGGGAAGGAGAGTAAGACTTGATTTTTTCAGCCTGCTTTGGCAGTTTGCTTTGGTAGGGTGGATGGGAATGACATCCTGCACCCCCTGCCGTTCCTGACTTCCCTTACTCTTGTGGCTGTACTGGTCGTGAGTTACCTTGAGATTGGTGCAATACAGGAGAGAGATGCTTCTGGACCATGGAAAAAACAAAGCATTGCTTTAGTCATACAAGGGCAAGTAAAACAGACAAAATTGAAACATTTTTAAAAAGAAAGAAAAAAACACCACAAAACCCAGAGGATATTCAGTGTTCCCAGGAAAATCTAACAAGAATTCTTCTTGGGCAAGGAACAATTTTCTTTCTTTGGATGCGGTTAGTATCTTTCTAGCAGGTATTTTGGCCACAAGTATATTTTATTATCATTGTAATTATTAATTACAACAATTTAGAATCTGTATTTTTTGGCCGGGTTTAAGGCTCTGGAAATGCACAGTCCCCAAACAATGTTGGATATGAAGTACAAGATGACTGAGCCAAACAGGCTACGTGTATGTGACTGTCTGAAATATCATAACAGAAACAGTACAAAATGCTTAGGTTTTAGTCAGAGCAAATAGCATTGATGTAAATTACATCTGCCTGAAAATTTCACTGCCTTTTATTTTACTTACGGAGAAGATGAATTAGGAGAGATGTTTCATTATTTTAATACATTAGAGCTCCCTTACGTGTTTCACTTTACAAGACTTAAAATCTGTTTGCGATGTGGTTTGTGTGTCAGGTATTTTTCATTAAATACAAGCCTCTTAAGCCTTAAATTCCCATTTGTTTCTTGTAATTGCCCACTGTTGAGTCAACGTTCCTTCTCCTCTTGACAAACTTACCATTTTTTTGAAGTAGCACAGTATCCAGCCATCTTAATTCCTCAATTTATCAACAATTCAGAGCAAAAGCAGGTGGAAAACAACAACTGTTTCACATTTGCATTTGAAATGGTACAAGTTTCCTGATGGAGTGGTAGTCATGAAAGGTTCTGAAGTAAAACTGTCAGAAAAGTAAAGAACTCGGCTTCTCCAGTTCATGATCCAGCACATTGATTTACACCAATCCAGCTGTAGTGGCAGTAGCATCAGGTAGAGGTTAAAACAGTGGTTTGCCCTGAGCTAGAGCCCACAGCCTAACACACAAAACAAAAGTTGTCAAATTGAATTAGTGTGTATACTTTTTCCTTTTTTTTCACACTACCCTTTTACATTGGTATTTACTGCTGCTGGACTCTTTTGGATGACTTCCACTGGGGGACAACTTCATGGAAGAAGAACAAACTGTTCCCTTCACCCAGTCTTGCACAGTCTTGTGCGCAATCTGCCCGTGCAGAGGATACATGTACAGCCTTGCTTTCCTGGTGGTCGAGTCAAAAGGAGGCAATTTCTTCACTTCCAGTTGCCACACAGCACTCCAGCCACCAGGCTCTCTCCCCCTCCTGGCTTACTGCCACGGTTTCTTTGCTTACATTTCCCTTGCTGTCATCTTCGCTTTTTGACCACTTCTTTCTGCTTGTTCTCTGGTTTCTCCTTTGCACTGCAGGGGAAAAAAACTACCAGACGTTTATCTCCTTGCACTAAGACCCAGAAACACTAGTACAGCTCTCAAGCAGTGTTTTGGTTAGTTTCTGCTACGTCTGAAGTGATCTCTAAAAAGGAGCTTCTTGCATGTCTCCACTGCCACCATAGCATTATCTATTGCCTATGTACTTTATGGTCAGTGCATGCTTTGTGCGGTTGGATTTTGAGGATTTTCTGATGTACATGAACTTCTGCTGTGACTTTTATTGAACTCAAGATTGAAGGTTCCCGAAAACCTGTCTGTAATATTACAGCCCAGTACCTCTTGTGTTGGTTTTATAATGCACTCCATTCAGTTTGCTTTGCTCCTGGACATTCTGTTTTCGGGATATCCCCAATGCTTTGTACTAGCAAAACGCATAGGCATCATTGGAAAAACCTGGTGTTCAATGAAGAAAAGAAGAAAAGGACTTGTCATGCAGCTTGATATTAGAAGTGTTTTTGCAAATGTGACCAGGAATTAGGTTGCCAGTAGTTGTCTCAGCTAAAATTTAGCTTAAGTTACACCAATGTAAAGCAGAAATGGAAGTAGTACCAAGGACATGCAGAGAGTACTTTTCTGAGCATGGAAGAATCAAAGAAGCAAAGACCATCTTCATGTTTTCAGTCATGTCTCCTGTAGAGTTGGGGTACAGTAGGGCTGGTCTCCCAGTTAAGTTTCCTCTGAAAGAGGTTAGCTCATGCACAAGAAAAATGCTTAGAAACTGAAACCACCAGAAGGCAGCTGGAGACAACAGCAGATCTGCATCAAAATTACTACTGTCCCAAGTCAGATTAATAATATGAACATACCTTTAATTAAGTGACACTTTCCTTTCATCTTCTGTCAAAAAGGCACCAAACAGAATATGAGTTATTTTGAAACTTGCTTATCTCTTACTTACTCACTACCATCCTGCTCCTTATGTGAACTCCTCTCCCTTTCCCATGCAATGCTCAGCCAAAGCCTGTCATCCCAGAACTCTCAGATTCTTGAGCGGTTTTGCATATCTCTTTGCTGTGGACAGAAGCGCACACTAAACTGCCCCTGCCAGCAATGTCAATACAGGTTACAATTACACCTATCAGTTCTGACTTTTAATCCAGCTGGAACAGCAGTGATTACATTTAAACTGCCATAAACATGTTTCAGAGTAAACTTATTTAAATATATCCATTCAAAACTCCAAGAGCTTCTCCCTCTTGGTTCTGAAAGACAGAGGAAGAAAAAACTGCACAGGCTATATGGTGTTTGCATTTAGGAGGTGAATTTGACAACCATAAAATTTGAAAGTGTAATGGGTCAGAGAAGGTGAGTTTAAGTTTTGGCAGAAGTCAGCAGGAAGATTTTTAATTTTTTTTTTGCTTGCAAGGCTGCAGTCACGGGTAGCAGTGAGCTGGTCCGTGAGTCTGCATGCACTGTGTGTCGATCAGAGGAAGAGGGGAAAAACAGAAGGTATTGCATCAGTTTGTAGTAAGTCTAGGTTCAGGTTTAAGGTGTACAGAAAAGTTGGGAGAAGAGGAAGGGAAGTCCTGTGAAAGATCTCTGGCAAAAGATTAACTTTTAGCAGTTTTTTAAGATTAATTTTACTGCTGTAAGTCATTCACTTTTCCCACTGGCACCGTGGATTGAGCCACAGGTCACAGGCTTGTATTTAGCCCGGCTGGCAGCAATTGCAGGTTGTTTCGCCTCTGATGGTAGTTAGGTAGTGTAAAATGCATAGCTCATCTCAGCCAAGTTTTAATTAGGCAGCTGTCCTTATTACACAACAAGTTTAGCAATTCACTCACACAGGCAATTCCATTTGCAGTGTTAAAGGATAAAACAGACTGTTTAAGCACTGCCTCCACCCTTCAAAAGAGCATCCTGAGGGCAGGGCTGCAATGCACTGAACAGGGAGACAAGTTATGCTGATGATGTTTGGTCTATTCCTGCTCTGTGGCTCAAGGAGTTGGGTTTCCCTGTGTGTCAGTCTGGCTGGCACCTGTGCTTTTTCATCCTCTGGCAGTTCTCATTTTTCTCCTTCACAGCTATCTAAATTTTGGGTTGCCTTGCTTTCCTTCAGCTGGAAGTTTGGCAATGATGGCTGCCTGTTTGTCATTCACAGGTTTTAAATGAAGTACCTACTTTACCCACTTGGTACTCTTACTTTTGTAGAGAATTACTATTTTGATAAACTGAAAAATATTAAAAGACTCATGGGAATTATATGTTCAAATCTCCACGCTGCTTCCATGGGCAGGGATCTGTCACTCTGGTTGTTGTCTAGCGCCAGTACTAGTGGGAAGATGGGCTTAGATTTCAGAACATGTCTGCTCTTAACTGTGGGAACATGGTGTTCTCTCAGCAGGATTGATATTGTGCGGAACTTTGGATCTTTGAAGCAGTGAAAAGAAAGGATTGATTAGACCAGAACTTTTCAGCCATTTCTGACTTGCAAATTGCCCCTTCTGCAGCTCCAGTTTCTGCACATGGGGCTGCATATCTATTATGAATTTTAATCTACTTCTAATAAATTTGTCTTTTTTTGCTCGTCTTACATGAATGCCTCAGAAGTTGTTCATGATTCTGTAGGCATCTCTGGGTCATGGTTTGAAAACCACTAGATTAGTCAACCTGCAGCACCAATGTCTGTGTAAACCAGTTCTAGCATTCTCTTCGCTGTATCAGCACAAGGTTTTTTATCCCAAATTACTCCATGTTTCACTTAGAAAACTAGTATCTTGTGAGCCTTGCAACTTGGCTACATCAGAGTATACCTGCTACTGTTTTGAAAGTCTTACCCTGAAGCATATTTACAGGCAGAATTTGTTGATTTAAATAACTATGTGGCTCACAAGTTTGTGAGGTTAAAAATGCAGTAGGAAACCACTGTAAACATTGCATCACCAGCTGAGAGGGACCCGGAGACACTGTGTCGAATGGTCAAGAAGAAATTAACTTTAAATACACCTTAGATGGCTGCCTAGAAGATGGGATGGATTCAGTAGCTGAAGTTTACATTACAAGCTGCATTAGATGTTTCTACCTATAAACATGAGCAGCCAGGCGCATCGGTCTGCGGTGTTTCAGGGCACTGCGCTTAAAAGTGGCCTCTTGTTTTTGCCAGGTGTGGGCTGCTCCCGTTGTCATCAGTGGTGAAAATGCATCTGGTTCAGCAGGAGCATGTCGGGGCCCTTCAGTAATATTTATGGAGGTGCACGGCTATGTGGTCGATAACATAGAACTGATAGGTGTAAAAGTCAGTCTTCATTTCCTCATGTATAAGCTAATTGTTTATGCAGAAGATTGAAATTCACCAGCTGAATGTCAGTTGCACTCAGTGGAATCTCAGGCTGCTTAGGAGAAAGCATGAGTATTTACTGGAAGAAATGTTAAAAGACTCGCCTATGGAGCAGTAAACACGACCAAGGAGTTTTAAGCCCAGTTTTTCTTAAGGAAAGAAGATTCTCAAACACATGGCTGTAAAGAAGGGAGGTTTACAGAATAATTTCTTCAGCATGCCTATAAATTATTCTGAAAACTGTAAATTTGAGTGTAAAATGATAATTTGAAGAGAAGGCCAGGGATAAACTCTTGTATCACTACAGGGAAGCAGTTGTTCTCTTTCCCTACCCACATCCCCATCCGCTCTCTACTTTTATCAGCTCTTGGAGCTCACCTACCTGAGCTGAGCCCATTCAACTCAGCCCACCAGAAAATTACACTGGATTAGTTTTCTGCTGTTCTAATGTGTTGAATTGGCTCAGCAGAAGACGAGACAAACCCACTACAAAAGACACGCAGAAGGTCTAGGCCAGGAGTACAAGAAGGAAGAAGTAGCGCAGGTCATTCCCCTTTTTGTGGCAGCGAGGCCCCTGAACGACTCAAGCCTTATTGTACAGCTTCACCCCCCTACGTGTGCTCTTTGTGACGTGGCATAAGACCCTGTCCCAGCTGTGAGATTCCTTGACCATCATTAGGAGCAATAATAGGAAGGGCCCGGGAGGACTTTTAGCCTTTGGTTATTTTGCCCGTATTCCTCACACAATGGATAGATTCATAATCTAAAGCCTAATCTAAAACATCTTTTTGCTGCAAAGTCATGTCTTGCTATACAACCCAAGCACAGGACCAAATGACCAGCGCTTGGTGGGGATGTGTGTGGACAGTAGGGCTCATCATATGTGTAGGTGCCTGGGCAAAAGAGAATTGATGCCAGCTGCAGGCCAGGTCCTTATCTTTTTGGGCTGTGGGTTCTACCTAGTCATGTACTCAACAGTTCTCCTTTCTGCCTTGTGTCTACTGTCTTTCATCCTTCTTGTGCTGTTGATGTGCCCTCATATCTCCTTGTTCCCTACTTTTTAACCTTGATTTCCATCTGTGTCACTACAGTCCTCAGAAACAATTGTTTGTAGCCACTTTTATTAGCAGAAAGAAAAACAGAGGAAGACAACAAGAAAGGAGGAAGCTGCAGAATAAATAACGATTGAACTTCACCGTAAGAACTTCTTTTCATCCACTGTGAAAATAAATAAACGCCTCTGTATCAGCCGGTAAGGAGAGGTGAGCACATCTGTTAGATACAGATGGCTTATTGTCTAGAATATTGTTTTTCTCATTTCGTGTCTTGCAGGAGCAATGACAACATGTCTGAAAGTGTCAAGAAGTTTTGGAGGGACATTTTTCTTCCATCTCCCCGTCCTCGACTCTTCTATTTTAATTCTAGGTATTCTCATCAACACACAAATATAATCATAACTCCTGACACATGTGCATGGAATAGCACCTGATGTCTGTTTTCAGTATTACTGGCTGTAACTAAACATGACAAGAGCCTCCCCCAGTAAGTATTTAGCAGAACTGGTATTTTAGTGGCTCAGCTTATATTCACAACGAGCAAGAGGCAGCACAAGAGCAGTATTTGGTAGGTATGGCGTCTGTAAACATCAGGTTAACCTGACTTCAGGACAAGTGCTTAATACCTTTCTTCTATGAATAAGGAAGGCTCTCCACTGGAGAACGCCCTGGCCGATGCAGCCAGGGCCGCGGCTCTGGGTGTGGGAGCAGTTCCCCGTGTCACCCCTGCCACCTGGTCGCCCTCTGTGACGAGCCGGCCCAGCTGCCCCGGTGGCTGCGTGCACATGGCCGCTCGCTAAGGGATGGAGCTGAGCCGTGGCCACCGGCACACACCAGCACGCCGTGGGCAGCGGGTGGCCGTGGCCGTGGCTCCCGGCGGTGGCTGAAGTGAAGCCACAGGCTCACTGAAAGGGACTGCCGCCTCGTCGTCCCGCTCTGCACCTAGCGACTAGCACCCACGGGGCAGGGGGGGATGATCCAGCCGTGTGTTCTTGCGAGATTCCCTCCGTGAGCCGGCTCTGCTGCTCCTCTCCTCCGCCAGCGCCCGGCACACGCCCGGGGCAGGCCCCGTCCCGACCCGCAGACAGCCGGGACGGGGAGGCCGAGGCCAGCCAGAGGACGGCCCGACTGCGCCGTCGGGAGGGACGGTCAGAGGGCAGCCCCCACCCGTGGTACCGGTGAGCTGCTGCGGGGACCCGACTCGCCCCGAGCCCCGGCCCCGCGCCCGCCCCGGGCCGGCAACGCGCACCTGCACCGCCCGGGCCGCGGTGCCGCCGCCCCCTCCCGCCCCCTCCGCCTCAGCCCCCCGCCCGGCGGGCTATAAGAGGCGGCGGCGGCGGCGCCGGGCCGCCCATGCTGGCGGCGGCAGGCCGGGCCGGCGGCGGGGCACCTCGGCCCGCCGCCATGAAGTCGCCTCAGGCGCAGCGGCCGGCGGGTCAAGGTGGGAGCGGCGGGCCGAGGGGGCGCGGCGGGGCCCTTTCGCTTCTTCCCGCCGCGGGGTGGGGGGCGGGGGGGGGTGCGGGCGGCGGGTCTGCCCTCACAGCGCGGGGGCCCGGGGCGGACAGCGCCCGGCGGGCCCTCACGCCGCTGCCCGGCAGCGCTGGGGGACGACGGCGGCGGGGGCCTGGCGGAGGCGCTGGGGGAGTTCGACGCGGTGCTGGCGGAGTTCTCCTGCCCCGCCGGCCGGCGCCGCTTCCACTACGGCGAGCACCTGGAGCGCATGAAGCGGCGGAGCAGCGCCAGCGTCAGCGACGGCAGCGGCCTCAGCGACTCGGAGAGTGAGTGTCCGGGCGGGCCCGGGGGTGGGGGGTCAGCGCGGCGAAAACCAGCGCGATCCCCTCCCGACAGGGGCAGGGTAGGGAACCCGCCTGCTTTTTAAAGAGAACAACACGTTTCCCTTTACCTTTTGCGTTAGAAGGATGCGAAGTCTGGCCCCGCTGGCTTCATCCTCCCGGTGCTGAGCAGCAGCAGAGGGAGGGTGAGATGTGCCGAGGGCAGCCGCATCACAGCTGGCCGCTCCGAGAGCGGGCACGGCCGAAAACTGCTGCGGGAGAAGGTCGGGCTGCCGGAATGCTGGGGCATCGCGGCGTCTTCAAAACCTTGGGCTGACAGGGGCTGTCCGTTGTATCTCAGTAGCCGAAATACCAGCTGACAGTGGGGGAACTAAAGTGTGCTTTGTGGAACACTTGGAAGCTCATCCAGGTGCCTGGTTTGGTGTTACTGCTGTTTCAGAGGTGATCAGCTTAAGCGAACTTGCACCTAAGTATGCTAGATCTATAGCAATGGTGCGTGCAGAGCATCCCCTGAGAAGGGTGGGGAGCGGATACTGGCTTAGGCCCTGCTGTGAGCAAGAAAGCATAGAAATGGGAAAAACTTCTTCTTACAGATACCTTGGGAAAAAGCGTTCTCTCTCTTACTTAATTTGCTAGTCAGGAAAAGAAGAAATCTTTTCTCTTCCAGACAGTTAGATTGGAAACTGCTGTTCTCCTTGGGAGCAGTAGATGCAAGGGGTACTTTGTCAGAAGTAAGTTCTGCTAAAAGCAAACTATAGCCACCGTTCTAGGTCCTAACTGTACAGGGGGCTTCATGAAACTTACCTGGTTTTCAATTATTTATAATAAAGTTGTGTCTTTAGTTTCAGTTGTGCATTTTTATCAGTTCAGGGAGTTACTGTGCAGTTCTGTTGACTTAGCACTAAAATATTAATATAATCGTCCTAGTACTTAAGCTGCAAGACCATTATTTCTCCATGTTAATAGAGCCCTTTATTTCAGTATTGTGGCTAAGATTCCGTTAATTTTGTTGACAGGTAATGTTTTACCTGCTCTGAACTAGGATACCTTGTCTAGCAGTGTCTTTGGGTCTTTTTTCCTGTGGTCAGTGGAGATACATGGATCCAGATGCTGTTCTGCTGTTTCATAAATTAGTGGGTGAATCACTCCTTGTAAGTCTGTCTCCCTCTGAGGAAGATTGTAAATATGTGCCTAATCTAGGCTGGACCCTCTTGGGTGGCTGAGGGTGTGTGAGGTGAGGTCTGCCTTTACTGAGTCAAGCTGATGTAGTATGTGAGCTGCGTTACAAATCTTAAGTCTATTATTAACTACAGCAATATGGCCGTAGTGTTACTATTTCTTGTGCAGTCTTCAATTTTGTAATATATTAACCTCTCACATACTCTTGCCACAAATGAGACACTTAAAATGATAGAGTGAAATAATCTGCTGTTGAGAAAACCATAAAAAAACCCAGAACTTAATTCTTGCATGGATAAAGTTATCTGTAGTTACTTAGCATATCTGCTGTGGTTTGGAAAACTTAAATCTTGAATGCTGCTTAAAACTCCTCTGTTAGAATTGACAGGAAGGACCTTTGAAGGAAGGTGATGGTGTTCTCTGGCAGGCCAGGAGGCCTTGTGAGAAACGGCATACTCATGTATACTGGAAGACCGGTTCTTCAGGAAGATCTGGAAAACAAAAATCTGTGTCACAAATTTGCGCTGATTTATTTAGGCTGAAGACATTAATGGGATGGCAGGGTAGACAGAGTTTGATGGTTCTATACGAAGTCCTTGAGGCTCTTGTACGAGGAACTTGTTGAGCTTTCAATCCCCACCCTCTGCTGGGGTTCCTCCCTTGGTGATGCATCATGTGAAAGGTGGCTCTGGAGAAATCAAAATCACTGTCTTCTGGACACTGGCATATACTGGACCAGGACGGTGCACTAAGAGTCACCTATTGGCATCCAGTGGTGTCAAGTGTATGAGGTGATGACTAAGGAAAGTGATACAGAAAAACAGCTAGTTCGCCTTGTTTCTCAGAAAAGGCCCAGTAAAACACTTCTTCCTAAAGGCATCATTTGGTGCAGACAACTTCTTGTTTTGAAGTTATGGTAGGATTGGAAAGGAATCACAGATTTATGAAGAGCTCCTTTTACAAAACAGGCTCCAGTGTCTGATGTAATCCAGCTACACTCCCTGCCTCTATTTTAAGAATAGATGCAGGGATTTTCCTACTTATCCAGGCTTTTTCTGTTCAAACTCAAACTTTTCCCCTAGGTTCACCTTTCCTTTGGTCTCTATTGTGTAGTGCTGAGTTCATGACCTTGCAATTCCCATGGTAGTGCTTAGGTTAAACGCCACTGCAGGGTCAAGGAGAAACTGGGCTGAAAGACCAAGTTCTGACAACTTGAATCTGTAGCAATGCAGAAAGAATTCCAACAATATTATCTGCAGATAGTTTGAATGACTCTCTTGTTCATGTGAAGACTCTTCACATCTTTGCAAGAATTTTGTTATCCAATGCCAAGACTATTGGAAGTATACTTTGTCGTGTACGTGTAGAACAGTTCAGACTGTCCTGTGTTAGTACTATCTCTTGTTTGTTTGTTAATGTAATTCTCCTAACAGATGTAGTGTGACTGAAGGTTAGGCATATGTATCTCTCGGTCACTTCTGCAGTGATACCTTTTGAGTCTAGGATGGGACTGTAAGGTAAGGTAACATTTTAAACTGTTGCAGCTGTTTGTTTCAGGACCCCTGTATCAGTCTTCAACTTTGAGAAGCTAATAACAGATATCAAGTGGTCCTACTCGAATAGCACTGTTTAGTAGGGTAAGGAAAGCCTTTCCTCTCGTGGGTTTTCTGCCATGAGGATGAGCCTGTTTAGTTTAACAAAAATATTTACAAAAGATCTTTATCAATGTAGTTAATCCTGCAAATACTGCTTTTAACCTTAAAATCCCCTCTTGAGGGAGCTAGCTCCAGAAGTACTGGTTTAAATTCTTACATTACATATTTCAGGCTCCTAAGAAAAATTAGACATTTCAAGAGACTACTGTGGAAAATGGGAACGATAGCACTTGATTCTCCCCTATCTTGTCCTGCTATTTGACTAAATAATCTTTGGACGAGGTCAGTCTTGGCCACATTGAGTAGTGTACGTAACACTGTGGACTCTAGACCTTACAGTAATAGAAAGGCTCGCAAGTGCAGATGTTCATGATGATCTTAGTACTTGGCCCACAAGTATTACATTAACCACAACAGCTGATGGGGTCAGTGCTGGAAATCATGATGCAACTGATGAGTTACTCCAACATTCTTGAGTTGCTGGACTGTGAGTGAGTACCAACTGTGTGTGTTTGATGTATTCAATTGAATAGGAGTATAACAGCTTTGTACTTAAGGTTATTAATCATGCTGAAACTTGTAGGTTGGGGGATACCTTATAACTCTTTGCTATTTACAGTGTGTGTTGGTTGTGATAAAATAGGATAAAACAGGAGTGCTGTACTGACAAAAGCTACTAGTGTAGATGCAGCTATGTTGATGAACTCCTAGAGATATAATTTGCTTCTTGTGTGTTGGAATAAGCTTGCAAAGAAAAGTGCAGGCTTGCCTGCGTAAATTGCATGCCTTCTTGGTGCATTATGCTAGTACAGTATATGGCAATGTCTGGACAGTCTTCCAAGTTTAGGCTTAAGATAATGAATAGAAAGTTGGGACTTTGAGAGGCTGAGAAAGGAAGCACTTCAGTGTTTCTTTTGCTGAAGTTACAGTAACACCAGAAAGCTAAACTGTAATCTGTTGTTGGGCTCTCAGAAACGTTTCACACTTCTAGCTCTGGATGCATTTTCTTGAGACGGGTTCGGCTTCCAACCTCTTTGTTAAAAACATTGCAAATTAAATGCATAGATTCAATTCTTGCACTCATACAGCCTACAGTGTATCTTCAGGTTTTTTAGGAGTATGTAAATTCTTTCTGACAAATACCTCCAGCTTTTAAACACAACAACAACAAAAAAAAACCAACCCTGAGTGCATCTGGAACTCTAAATTTTATAATCTCAAAACCAAGTAGGTGCAGGTTTACTAAGAGGTTGAACAGTATCTGTTAACACCCAGTGCCTGGTGTACTGCAAGCATTCGTGGTTACATGCCATGAATGTCTCTATGTGCTTGCAATAATGCCTACAGATGAAGCATCAGACACTGTTAATACTGCAGCACTCATCTTGAAAAGCCTGTTTACATTGGCAATCTTGCAGTGTGTGACTAAATAATGTACAGAAAAAGGCAACAGAAATGACTGGAGACATAAAATTGTTTCCAAGTGATTAAATAGGCTGGGACTGTCAGGCTAGAGAAGAGATGTCTTGGGTGGGGACAAGCTAGTCTTCCAGAAAATCCTAAGTGACATTAGGAAAGTGCCTTACTGTTACGAAGTATGAGGAAATTAAATTAAATCAACACATTTCAAAGAATAAGAGAAGCTATTTCTTCTCACAGTGTATATTTAAATGGTAAGATATATTGCCTTAAGGTATCATGGGTGCTAAAAGTTTACATGCTCAAAAAAATAATCACATAAAATTATGGCAGGAGGGATGGGGCCACTGGGGACTGCTGTAGGCTGCTGCTGTCTTAGAAAAGATACTGGTCTGTGCCTTGCAAGAGCTTGATAGAGTTTATCTTGAAGCCATCAATCTGTGGCTGCGCCACTCTTAAATAGGCATCTGTTAGGAGTTGTTAGGAGAGACAGAATGTGGAGTAGGTGAGCAGCACATCAGTCTTGTATGATAAAGAGAACATTTTGAGGAGTTAGATTGCTTCTGCAGACTTCTAACACCTGTCCCTAACGAGAAGGCAGTATGATATTTATAAGGAAAACATGAAGCAAGACTCATGGAGAAATAACCTGTTACTAAATGATCTGAGAAATAATGTTTTATTAAATTACTGATATATTCAGGGGGAAGAAAAGCCAGAAGTTTCAGGTGCATAGGCTTCTCTCCAGGTATTTCAATTTAATGAGAAATGTGGGGGTTTTGTAAGGTTTCCTGTTCTGTTCTTTCCAGCATTCCTGTTTCTATTACACTTTAGAAAGGGAGCATTAGTAAATGGGAAGGTTGGAGTTGGAAACACAGCCTCAAAGGTACCGAGTGTGGTGGGGGAGTGGAAAGGTAAGCTTTGTATATAATGAGAAGGCACGCGTGTGTGCATCTGAATTTCAGGCTTCCTAGATCACTTCCTTGTATCTATGTGATTTGAAATCTTTTAAGTAGTGAGGCCTAGGCATGTCAAAAATGAAAAGGTGTGATTTTTGTGTCAGTGTTTGAAGTGATGTTTGTTAGCTAGGCGAAAAACCCACAAAAAATGCCCAGTGGAGCCAAGCATAGGTGTGATTATGATCGAAATAAACACTATCCTTGAGGGCTGCAACACATGTTGTGAAACAAGCTCTTTACATCATGAATATTTCTCACTTCCAATGGCATTAAATTCCCAAATTTATCTTTTTAGTAAGTAGGCTATGTTCTAATTAGGAGTGAGTTGTACAGTCTGTTCATTAAATGCAGAACTATTGTTTTATAATAAATTCATGGCTTGTAGAGACTTAAGAGGAATTTTAAAGCTCCTTCCTGAAAACTTTAGGGATGTGATTTATTTTTTTTCCCCTAAATTCTCCCCAATGAAAACTGCCGTAAAAAATTTTACTGACTCCAGGGCTCTTTAAAATTGTATCTTGAACTATGGTACTAGAAAGAGCATAATACTGAAGAAGTCAGACGGCTGAACTTTTCCATTATCTGCTTTAAAATGAAAAGTTTGAGGTTTTCCTCCTTTGGTTAATTACTGCCCAGAACCTTTCAATTACTCATTTCATGGGGACATTCTATATTTACATGGTATTGCCGTGGTTGTTCTTTGTGGTTTAACCATATATTGGAACAGCAAATGTCAATACTAACTATAGATTATTTTGCCAAAGTAACATACGCCCATATTTATTCCAACCCCCTAATTTTGCAGCTGTTGGTTTAGTTTGACTTACGTAAATCAGCTCAATAGCTTACTCTCTCAGATTTTAAGGCTTTTTTTTCTTTACGAGACAGTTTGAGTGTGGTTTTTTTTTTTTTAAACAGCCAAAGGGACATAGTTTATATGTACACACAGGCAGTAGAATCAAAATCCAAAGTGAAAAATGTTAGGAATGATAGATAAACTTGCGTTGCAGTTGGAGAAAAGGGGCTCCATGTGAAAGGACAGCAGTGATGAGAGATCCTTGGCATCAGCTTCTGGTTATTGGGTTGCAGGGGATGCTGTATTTGTGTGGCAGTGGAAGCCTTCCAAGGGCCATTATTGGAGGTGAATGAGCAAATCTTGGCTGAGGCAGCCAGTAGAGAGCAAGGATTGATGTGTCCTTTTCCCAGAGCTTTCTGCCCTACAGCCACACTTCACCAAATAGGATATTACTGTGTGATGGGTATCGCAGTATTTTTTTAATAGTACATTGTTTACAGCAGTTAGGACTGTGATAGTAGAGCCAATGCCTTCCTCCTTCCATCACCAGAGTTTCTCTGCTGCTTGGTGGCACGTGTAATCCACAGCCAGTAGCTAAAGTATGTTTTTGCTTTTTTGAGAAAGATAAATGTTGATATTTTCATGAAACTATTAATATTACAACCCATCAGAAGATAAAGCTGTTTTGTGAGAACACTTCACCTTTTGATAGTGGAAGAAAAACATTCAGATACTTAAAGCAACTGTTCTGTCTTACTTTCTTTTTGCCCAGTTGTAAATATCTCCCAGCATAAGGTTTGTGGAAGACAGTATGAAATAACATTTTCTAGTTTCAATAGATTGTGAGGTGAGAAGTCAGTACTTTAAACTTCTTTTGGAAGGAATATGGTGAGAAAACCACAAAAAGAATCAAAGTTGACTTGACTGCTAGCTTGGATGTGTACATGGATATAAATAAAAAGAATTGGGTGAATAGTTTGTGGCCAATTTAAATGGCTTATTAAAGCTTTCATAATGTGAGTTGCCCCCACAGGCATTCACAAAAAGAACATTTTATTCCAGCTATGTAGAAGAGCAACTGGAGCTTTGGATTTGGTGTATGCAAAGAATTGTTTTGTAATATAAATTCACAGCATCGCTCCATTTGGTGTCTGGATACTAGTAGCGTAGATTACACATTAAAAGTACACTCAGTTTTGTAGCCATTTGTTCTCTGGATTATTTTTTGTTAATTCAGTGAACTCTAAAACCTTTAAAGTATGAAATAATTTGGAAGTTCTTTATCCTGCTCTTTTCAAATACGTTGCCTGGAAAGTGTTTTATCTTTGGTCTGTTCTGTCAGTGTTTCAGCAAGTTGTACTCTTGGCTACAGGGCTGTTTGTGTGAGGTGTTACAAGTTGTTTGGCTTTTTTGTGATGGGAGGGGTTTGTCCTGAACAGCTAGTTTTCCGTTTTAAGTTTCTTGGTCACTAGTGTTTGCATCTTGGCTGAAAAAAAATGTGATTGTAGTAGAAAGTTGGTCCATAAGCTGATTTCAGGAGGAAATTTGTGTTACCTTTACCTGTTACGTTCAGTAACAGGGTTCATATTGTATAGTTGTATAGTACAATACTGGTGACACACATCATTGCAGAGCATTGCCAGATTACCCCCTCCCCATAGGTTTTTATGGTTTTAGGAGCTACTTTCAAAATCGCTTACTCTTCCGTTTTTCTATCTACAATTATCTCAATCCTGGATTGTATTAATCAAATCTTTCTTATATCTGAACTTCCAAGTAGGTAGGTTTTGGTCTGCTCAGGTTTAGAGAGAACAGGGACTTAGGAGTGAAGATAAAGAAATAGCAATAAAAAGCTGGCATGAAGAAGTATACCCCTCTTTTTAAACAAGAAATACCAACTGGTGGCTGATTTGGGCAGGCAATAGTCCCAGGTAACAGATGTCAGTCACAGCATTGCTCATGTCTGCGTAGTGCTGTGGGTAGCACGTGTTTGCTAGAACAAGATCAGAACTGATTGCAGTGCGAACTGTGAAAGGTACAGTACTCTTATGGGCCAACATGCCTGTGAACGAGGAAAATATTCCAGGTTGAAGCTTCTCGCACAGGCTGCTTTGGAGTGTATTGCAACAGAGGTAGGCCTGGAAGCTAGCACAGAAGAAACAGACAGTCGGCCTATGGCTGAGGAGACATCTGACAGGCTAAGTAGATGCTGTCAACTGGTCTGGTCTGATTTGTCACTGTGTCTGCATATTCCTGTGGAAGGTGATTTTGTGCTGGTAAGGACAGCAGGCTGGAGGAGATGGGTGTGGACACATGCTCTTCTTCCCAAAGATGGGAAAACTGCGGTAGAGGAGTAGTCTGCTGGAGGATGGTCTCTACATTTGCTATCTGCAAATGTCATGGCAATTTTCAGTGGGGGTGGAGATGGGTGCATCTTGACAAGGCAAGCTGTGTTCTTGCCCCCTTTTGCTAATTCAGCAAGATACCCTTAATTTAACTAAGGCAGTCATCTCCTGGATTAGCAAATGGGACAGGCATCCAAGGAAGTGTGACAGTTCTGACTCAGATGACTTAATGCTTCAGTGCAACCACTTCTTAGGCTGAGGCTGCAAGGACAAATGATACATGTGCTGCAGGGAGACAAAATTGCTGGCCTCAATGGCAAGTGGTGGTAGTTACCACCCCATATAATGAGACATACGCTTATTTCCTAGGAAGTGTGCCAAATAAATGGAGACCATTGGCATGTTCATATTACAGTGGTTTCTTTTTGTAGAACTGCAGTTTTCAGGTCACTGGCTCAAAGCTGCAGGAACTAGCAGTTTTAGTGTGTCTAACACAGTGACAATTCCTCCTTCCAGTGGAGTCCTGACTAATACTTTGTGTGCACTGTGCATTTTGAAACTTTTTCTTAAAAAGAGACAATATAAAGATCAGTTTTTGATATTTCTGAAACTTAAGGCATTGTCTAAAAATCAAAGAACATCAGAATGATATTGGAACTTTCCAGGGCATATAAAGCTTTCTTTGAAAGACCACCTAAAATAAGATTGCAGAACATCTTGTGTACAGACGTTCTGATGCCATACCATTTATCTAGAATGCAAGACCTAAAGCAGCAGAGTAATGTATGGAGAAATGGGTGAGTTTGCTTCAGGGATGAGGACAATGCTGAATATATTCTCCATTCCAGGGACTGTCCTTGTCCTGGAGCTCTTTATTCAGCTTTTTCTTTAATGGCTTTTGAAAAAATCAGGTAACCAGATTTTCCCAGAATATTGTGATTAGTCAGTCGGGTCATACCAGGCTGAATTTAGTCATGTGGGATAATTGCCATTCTTGTAATATTTTCCAAATGATACTGACTGCAGGTAAAGCTGACACTTTCCTCACTGGGAGTGAGGACTGGGCCTAGGACTGCTTGCTTTTTAACAGTAGCTTTCACACAATGGATGATTTATTTATCCCTCTGACTTTGAAGTCTATAAATTTTTCTGCAGACTTTGAAAGCCATATGAGGAAAGGCCTTATTTTTGTTTTCTATTGCAAAATTGCAGAAGGTGTTAATTTCACTTTATAATAAACTTTTTACAGGTGCAGATTCACTGTACAGAAATAGTTTCAGCCTCAGTGATGAAAAGCTTAATTCTCCAACTGCATCTACTCCAAGCTTGCCATCTCCATCCGTAACTCCGTGTAGAGGTAAGTTTAATTTTAACTGCTGGCACTGGCATTTCTTCCTAAATCTTCATTATATAGGCTTCTTTCTGTGAGCCAAGATTCACATGCATGCATTCGCTCTTTTGTGTGGTGTTTGTTTTTTTTTTAATTACAACAAAACTAAGGATTACTGTTGAGCACACTACAGATTCAAGTATTATTGTCTTGATTATCAACAGCAATAGCACACTGCATCTACACTTCTTTGCAGGTGACCTGGCAACTCTTCTGGTTTTGAAACACCAAACTAAAAAGTCCAGGTTTTTGGTTGATGAAGAATCATAGTACTACTTGCAGAATATTTCACTTAAGAAATAACACAAGTTAATTCTTACTGAAGCAACTAAGTACCATAAGTGTCCCATCTGCTCGCAGAAATACTTAGCCTGAATGCAGGGGTACAGTTGGCAACTCCTCCAAAGCCCTATCTGTCATTCAAGTTAACACAATTACTTGGATCCATACAGACCTTGCCCAGTTGATACAACCCATGCTATGCTATATAACCCTAGCAATGTTGTTTCAAAGCGGCTTCTGTCTTGCAGATGATCAAGGAGCTTTTTTTTTTTAAAAAAAATTCAGGTTAACTTAGATTATTGATATGTCTACTCCAGAGTTAAATGATCAGTCATACGTAATGTACTACATGGTGCTTTTGTTGCAACTAGTCTTCTCAGATGCATGCTGGAGAGCTTTTCATGCTTTCATGGCTTTTCCACAGTGACCAGTTACAAAAAAACCCAGTTAAATGCTTTCTTTCTAATTAGCTGATACTAGGGAGAAATAATGCGTAATAGTTACTAAGAAGTAGCAAGAAAGAGTTCAGTTAAACTGTCAGGAAATACTTGGCAAGGAATTGCACTAAAAGTCAAGATGCTCTTCCTGATGAGAAGACAGAAATAGAGTTGGAACCAGCTTGGAATGGACCACAGAAATAAGAAAGCCCCTTGCAGTAAAACTAGATTGAGTGAACCAGTGGTGTTCTCAAGAGTGGAAACTTAGGTGGATGTTTGTATCCTAATTTATACTAGATGTCAGATCCTTTGGTCTTGGTCCATCACAACAAACCAGTGATACTGATATGATTTAAGAGGCTTAGATTTGAGTAGGACTGGGAACTAACTGGGTGGGGTTTGATTAGGGTCATGAATGCAGTATCTGAATAGATGCAATAAGGCAGACTCCCACACAGCAAGGACATGGATTAGTTGGCATAGAGGTTGTTTTTTTTTCTCCACTTCCTTAAAAAGCACAGGTTGAAATTAAACAGAATTGCTTTGCTTCTGTCAAATGGAAAACCATAAAAACCAGAATTTGAATTGTCTCCCCTGTTTTCTAAGAATGCATTTGGACTTCGCAGCAACTCTAATGACCTTTCCTGAAAATAATCCACAGCATGTTTGATACCACTGAAAATGATTTGGAGGATCTTGTGGTTCCAGTGTTTCTTTTGGCCAAAGAAATATGTCATGTCTAAGCAGTATTTACTCTTACATTGCAGCAAAGCTTGGAGACACAAAAGAACTGGAAGACTTCATTGCTGATCTTGACAGGACACTAGCAAGTAAGTAGATTTTTATTAGTAGGCTGCATCTCACTTGGTACTGTCAAAGGGCGATGAAAGCCAGTGTATGGGAGGAGAGGAAAGGGAAGGCTAGCAATACTTTTACATAGGTGGCTTCATTTTAATTTTTTAATCCTATGGATCATTATGTGGATAGACATACATATTACTCCAATGGACCCGTGTCCCCACCTCTGGGGCAGCTGCAATTCACCTCTCCTTTACAATGTGCAGATCAAGTAAACATCACTTTTGTAAATACTCAACTCAGCTAAAAAGTGGTGTTTTGTTTCTTTGTTATAAAGCTAAGTGACTGCAGGAGTAGCTGTAGGTGAAGGCAACCTTTCTATTCTAGACTATGCTTTATGAAAGAATTACAGAGCTGCTATGTTCTGTTTGTGCTTGTCTACCAGGAATGGAATTTAGATCACTTTTTCTGTCACTATCTACAGATTGTGTTTTCCAGTCACAGTACTAAATTGTTGGTGGTTGGTTTTGTGTTTTTGTTTTTTTTAAATCATAATGAGCAAAACCGAAAAAAAAGCCCTTCTGTTCCCAGCCACGTACTCTGCCTATTCTTTCTCCTTCTTCCTGTGCTGTTACAGACATGGTACTGGTGATGTGTGTTGTGGTTTTTTTTTTTTCTGTATGGAACCAGACTATAGATCCCAAACCAACAAACTGTAGGACTAGATCTAAACAGCAGCATGATACTCCCCCCTACTCCCCTCTTCCAGTAAATTGTGAACTGAGTTTCTTGTATTCATTAGGTATTTTCCCTTCCCTGTAATTCTTGAACCCTTGGCCATCTGCCTTAGACTTAACCCAAGACAGCTGCCTTTACGAGCTTCCTGCTTCCCTATTGTTTTTCGTGTATCTTAATCCTGGTTTCACTTCTCTGACTTAAAATATATTTGTAGTTTCCTGACTTCTGTCATGGATGTATGCTTAAGCTAACTTTATCTTTACCACTGAAACCTAATGGACAGCTTTTATGAAAAACTTCAGAGTTTTGAAAGGTTTGTAGAACAATGAAACCCCAAACCAGCAAGTATTTACATTACTGTATCTTGCACAGCTGTGTTGCAGCTAACTCTGAAAGAATTGCCTGTAGTGTATGGGTTTCATTGTCCCCTTGCAAAACATGTTGAAGGTGAGGGTAGGGACTGCCACCTGCTGTAGTGGGTTTGGGTTTTTTTTGTTTTGTTTTTGTTTTTTTTTTTTAATCCTAAGCAAATCTCTAGTGATTTCAGCAGAGTCTCATTTATAGTGTATCACTGTAAGAAGTGACACTATCTTTATCGTACACAGAAATTCTGAGGAAAAAGTCCAGCTTCCATCTGATACTTACCGCATGTTTGAGGAGTTGTATTTACATGCTTGAGGTGACACAGAACTTTGTACAGATGCCTTTTCAAGCCTAAACACTCATTAGAACAGTAATTGCCTTAATATTTTACACACTAACCTTCTGGCTCTCATTTTAATTAAAAAGGCATAATTTTGGCTTGTCAGGCAGTCTAGCAAGCTGGGCATAGATAAGGTGTCTGGTATATCAACAACATGTAATCTTGTTTAATATGGAACTTAATGATCTTTCTTGTTGTGTTATTTCCAGGTATGTGAAATGAATCTTTGGCATTGTGCTTGCCTGTGAAATTCTTCTGAAGGATAAGTAAAATCAATCATTGAGAACTGCTACCCTTGTCTGCTAACTTTGCTACCCAAGATATTCACCTTCGGAACATAACCTTTGCAAACTCCTACAAGTATTTAACTGGCAACATCAGTTTTGTCACTTTGCAGCAGATGGAATAAAATTAACTTAAGTGTTACAGCTGTATTTTGCTTTAAAATATAGCTTGAATTTTAATTTAAAGTTGCTTTTATGAAAATATATTTGTAATTTTATATAGTTGAGAACTTTTAATGCTTTTTTCCATTATAATATATTTTTGTATGCAAATAAACCCTGAACTGGAATCCAGATGTCTGAAGCTGTGAACTCAAACATAAGTACAAATTAAGCTCTTACAGAAAACATCAAGCTTTAAAATATCTGACAAGGGTGTATTTCCTGTTAGGTAAAATGTGTTATGCTGGCTTTGTGTGGAACTTCATATTTTTCTTTTCAAATTGCTTAAATAAGGGAATTTTGTACTACATAAAATTAAAACAACCAGGAAAATAATAAAATTGGTCAAACTGTTACTTCAGATTTGCTTGAATACAAATGAAAGAACGCTGGTTTAGCACAGACTTGGGACAATAACATCTATTTCAAACACTATGTAAAAGCTAGCATGAAGAAGTACATACCATTCTACCTGAAGTACAAGCTGGGAGGTCAGACAGTTAGGCCCATGGATTTAAAGGTATGGAGTTCCTGTAGCACCAAGAAAATATTTAAGTGTCTGGATGTTGTTGATAGCAGACCCTTGGGTCCAAAACAGTCTACCACTCTGAAAAAGACTTCCTGGCTATCAGTGTTATGCTGAAAGAGTGGAAGGTGAACCTGTATTTTTACAAGGAACCTGATTCTTTCCATATGCATTAGGCACTGGAGATGTCGTTATGTGAGCTCTCCTCCAGCTGCTGCAAGCATTACACTTTTGGCTCTGCTGTCAGATTTGCTCACACAGTTGCTTTCTAACCTGTTCAGACCAAGTGAGCTGGGCTTGTTCAGACTCCAGGTCTTACTTTGACCAAAGCAGGCTAGTGAACAGTTGCATGAGTGGCTCGGATATTGTGGCCCCCTTGCTCTGTCGGTGTGAGTGTGTCTGTGCTTGGGGCACAGCTACCAGCTGGTTGCTTAGGGACCTAAAGGATGAATTTGAACCTGCCTTCTGCAGCTAGGGGGAAGTCTACTGTGCATTTGTTAATGGGAACACCATGAAGATGATGCAAATCCATCTTCCTGCTTTAGATTTCCCAAAGATGGACCAAAACACTTAGGTTGTATTAAACACAATGTGATTTTTCTACTTTTATTTCATGGTAAGGAAATTAAGTTCTGAACTGGGTACATTTTAACCAGTTTGAAACAACCCTGAGGTGGTTGTGTGGGATTTTTTTTTCTTTCTTTCAGGCAGAAGGCACTATAAGATGATAGAATAGACTTCTGAAGAGGAAGAATTCCCTTCAAGGTTTCCTACTGCAGATTCAGTTGCTAAATTGTCCTTTAGAATAAATACGAACTGATTTGGGAGGGTGAATCACAGAATGGTTTGTGTTGGAAGGGACACCTTCCACTAGACCAGGTTGCTCAAAGCCCCATCCAACCTGGCCTCAAACACTTCCAGGGAGGGGGCACCCACGGCTTCTCTGGGCAACCTGTACCAGTGTCTCACTACCCTCACAGGAAAGAATGAAGTTTCATGTTGCTGTAAGTTGAATATAAAATCTGTGAAGGAATGTGAGATGCTTCATTTGAGACAGTGATGTGCTTCTGTATGCTCTGTGACCTCCTCGGAGGGACCTGAACAGCAGGAAACCCATTTTGAGCAGCAAGGTAGGCTTGTTCTGGCTCTGTGGAAGTTCACTGCTACTGCACCATAAACACGCAGGACAAAATCCTCCTTTTAACTGCCTCTGTGGAACAGAAGGGAGCCTGACCCTTCTTCCAATCCCAGATGGAGAAGGATGTGTTGCTGTGCAAAGCCGGTGAGGGGGATTCCCTTGGCTGTTGTAGGACTTGCTGTTACATGGGGAAGAGGAGGCACTGTCCTTTTCATCAGGAGCCGAGGGGATGGGAACAGGAACCAGGGCAGCAGAGACAAGCCTGTGCTCTTTTTTTTTTTAAAGAAGCATCATTAGCATAAAGCATGGTTTTAAAGCTGCTCGAGTAGCAGCAGCAGGTTTTGCTGGTTTTCTACATTTTAATGCTCTTTGGTAGCATGAATGATGGAGTGGTGGCGAAGGGTGGATGAAGACATCCTGAAAACAGAATACCCCAAGTAAGTGTGTGCTAAGCCATGAGTTTCAGAGGAGGCCACCTCAAGCAATTGTGTGATGGGGGGAGATGGACAATACTTAGCTCTTCCGTTCCTTAGGTCAGATTGTTTGAAGCATTGGGCATGAGTTTTCCACTTCCCCTCTGCATATTCAGTTGTTGCTCAATCCCGTTGAACACTTGGGATCTATGATCAGTATTTAAAGTTGAATGCTTCCCTTTATACAGTGAAATCACCAAATTAGTACAGTACTTTGGAATGGCAATACTTTGTCCCTGCAGACTCCTGGTTTTGAAGATTTTTTTTTCTGCAAAGGTTCAGAGCAAGGCGTGTTCCTCATTTTGTGTAACATCAGTTGGGGATGGAGCTGGGGATTAAGCCACCATCTGTTTGGGTTTTTTAATCTTACTTATGCGTGAACAGGTGGAGACTTCTGCTTGCTTATATAGCAATTCTGGATATCATCGGCTGAAAAATCTGGGAGTGTCTTATGGGGAGCTGTTGATCTGAATTCCCTCCAGTTTGTTATGCTCAATTTTGAACATCTTGCTGTGTCAGAAGGAAGGCACTAATGTAGATGTCATTTTGCTGGAGTACGCCTATGACTTAAGCTCATAATATAATTACATATGGCATTGAAAAATGCATTGCTGAGAAAAGTTCCTGTGATACTTTATCCCCAGTGAGCGTTGCTGGAAACTGTGCTGTCCTTATGGACGAACCTGAATTTTTAATCCCTGTTTTGACCTCCCTCTTGTGCTGTGATGCTGAATTTGGACTCAGAAGAGAGTCTCAACCCTGTTCTGCCAATGCCACGTATCCAGAAATGGAAATGAGGAGCTTAGTCTAAGCAGATGTATTGCCACATCTTAACCTGTGTGAGGTGAGGCGCAACAATTATTTGCACGTATGCTCTTTACCTACTGCATATTCAAGGCTAAATGGATTAGTTTAAACCTCCAACGCTGAGGCTTGAGCTAATGTGTCTTATCTTGGGTTTGCTATTGACTGTGTGTGTCCTCAGTGCCATCATCCAGGCCTAGCTGATATGTGGTAACTCATTAAGCTTGGTAACGTGCTCATCTTTCTGAGCCCTTAGTAAGAGAAAGAGAAGAGCCAAAGGAGGGAACTTTTTTTTTCTTCTTTTTTTCCTGTCTGCATGTGTATCTGCAGCCACTGTTGATACACTGAGTGGCAGGTGAGGTTTTGGGAGAGAGGAAAAAAACAGTTGTGTTGGCCGTGACGGAGCTTGCTTATAGGGATGACTCAGCCCATTCTGTGTCCTACAGCCTGTTGTCCCAGTGCCTTCTGCCCTCCTTTGTTACTGGTATTTGCTTTGCAATATACACTGGGTGTGGAACTGATTTTCAGAAGAGTTGCCTAATGTGAAGGGTCAGAGAGGGGAGGAGAAACCGTGTTCAGAGCTTCACATATTCATTTAAGCCTTGGTTTCGGTGGTGGGTGCTTGCAAAGAGGAAGCCCACGCTGAGCCCTTCTGCCTGCTGGGAAACATTCATGGCTGTACACATGGATTTTTTTCACTTTGTATCATTAATTGTTGCTTTTAGATGATTGTCCAGTTGCTTCATACCCTGCATGGAGTGAAAAGAATTCACCAGTGGGAAAGGTCCACCCAGTGTGGGTCTCTGTAGAGGAACTCTGATGGAGTTCATCTCCAAATGGTATTCAGCTCAGATGGACCTGGTTGACTGTCCAAGAGGTATTTGCACCACACTAAAGCCCATCATACATGAGATTTCATTTATGTGAAGGTGCCTGAATGTGCTAGACATGACACCTGCTAGACTGTTGGAGAGAAACTTCTAACGCTGCAATGTTTGGACGCAAAGCGAGTATCGTAAAGCCAATATGACCGCAGCAGCTCTTGAACTAAATCCAGCTCTAAATACTAAGAGCGTGAACTCCATATTCTCAGTGGGGAGAACTCCTGTTTTCTGTGTTACTTTCCATGTTACTGACTTCATTGCAGCCTGGCTAACAGCTCTAGCTGTCTAAATAACTTTACAATAATGTAAGATGATCCTGGCTGCTATATTTCATTGGCTTAGAGTTGTAAACCAGATCTTTTCAAGGTCCTTTTCTTTCTTACAGATTTGAAACTATCAGTTAAATGCTGTAGATTGGCCTGTGGGATTAAAACAGGCCAGTCAATACAAAAGGACACGAATTCTTTGGTTGCTTTTGCTCTTTTATGTCTATGCTTTGGAAACCGAAATATTCATCGGTTCAGCTTTTAAAAACTAGACTAGAGGTCTGTGCCTCCATTTTCCCAAGGCATGAGAGCTCCCTGGCTTCTCCAGGAGGCTTGGGGATGCTTAAATGGGCTTCAAGCTGTAAGTGAGTGTTGCTTTCTCCATAGCGCACGGCTGTAATCCTGACTGCCATCCTTCTGTTCTGTTTATAATATATTTCAGACCGGTATTTCTAATTAAGAACATTTCCTTTGTCTCAAAAATACCCAAATCACGGTATTTTGGTATATTATGCAGTCTTCACATTTCCAAAAAGAAAACCAAATCCTGTTAGTGTATCAAATCAGGCCAGGACCAATCCCACCTGACTTGTGCACTTACATAAACCACTGTAGTTAGTTAGGATGTGCCCTTAGCTCCTTCAATAGCCATTACAAGGAGAGGGAGGCTGAAGTACCCCCTAATGATGTTCCTTTGCTACAGCAAATATTGTAAAAGACTATGGATAAACAGACTTTTCACTTGAGCTTCTTAATGACTGACTTGCATTAAAAAAAAGTGTGTGTGTTAAAAAAACCAGCGGCCTATGACTGGGCTTAGAGTGTAACAGTTTGTGGGGCTGAAGAAGCAGAGGTAAAGCTACCCAGCTGGCCAGGGTTATCTGTTTTGGGGGCTTTGCATCACATGGTGCAAGCATGGCAGCTCGCTTCAGCCCTGTGACTGGGGACATCTGTCATCCTCACGGTGCTGGGCAGGGTAACGCTGCTGGTGTGGCACCGCTGGGCTGTGTGGGTAAGCGCTGGCACCACAGCCTGGGCGCTGAGCCCACATGAGATGCTGCGGGGAACTCCTGTGTCTTGGCAGCAGGGTTGTGCTACGAGCTTATACCCGCAAATATTTCTCACTTTCAAGCTGTGATTTCAGTGGGGTCTAGCGCAGTGTTAAGCTCTAATCTTGGCAATCTGTCTTCATAGGCTGGTTCTTAAGGCTGTCTATAGTTTACTAGCTTTATGCTCTTGGAAAACTGATTTATGAGCAGTAGCTTTATGTTTGTTTATGCATAGAATTTATGATGCGAAACAAAATGTGTTTTTCTTAGAGGCCAAACAGAACAGCTCAGCGCTCTGTCTCCAAATAGCCCAGATCATTTATTTTGTTGACAGCTGGTACAACACGATGCTAATACAACAGTAGTTATTACACATTAGCAGCTACACATCGGCTGTCTCAAAGATCTTTGCATGCTCTAATAAACACTGTTTTAAAGCACAAGGCAGCTTTCTGCAGCATGCAGCAACCCTAACTTTGTGGGAGACAGGAAAAGTGTGGCCCTCGCCCAGTGGCTTGTCCCAGGGAAGCTGGTAGTGTCGGTGGTCTGAAGCCTGCAGTTTAGGATTAGGGCCTCTTGCTCGTGGTGCTTCTGCAGCTTTAAATAATCTTGTAGGAAATGCCCGGCCCCTAGCCAGTGTCTCTGGCATTCCTGAGCCCTCTGTGAACAAAATTAAGTGAAGAAAGTTGATGGTTTTTTTTCTGGGCTTGCTACTAGGTAACTTCAGCCCTGTTGATTGCAGGGGGGGCGGGTTTACGGAGTTCCCAGAAACTTGTCCAAAAAACATTAATACCCTTGCTTGGTGTTTCCAGTAATGCATTTCATCAGGGACCATGTGGTTCTTCACATCTTCACCAACCATGCAAGGTACCTCTTAACACAAAATGCTTTCCACAAGCTCTTCTCTTCCCTCTACTTTCTTTTGTACTTGGCAAAACCCCTCCTTCCAGTGCCCCCTTCTCAAATTGGGCCAAAAGACGAGCATTGCAACTTGCCTGGCAGCCAGTCCATCTCCAGAAAGGCAGGAGGAAAGGACAGAGGCACAGTCAGAGGTTACAGACTTCTTTTCCTCCTTCACCCCCTTTTGCACCTTAATGTTCACGTGGTCTTGTGTGGGAAAGTGCTGCGAGTGACATAAGCCTCTTTGCTGTAGCCTCGGAAGCAGAAAGGAGGCAGAGCAAGAGCCAAGCTAATGAGACCCTGCTTGTCTCTCCAGGATTTTAAATCTCCTGTATCCTAGCTGGCCCCGTCCTCGTATGCTGTAGAGCCATAGGGAAAGTGTAGGAGTAAATATTATGCACACGTAACAAGCCTTTAGACTCTTGTTTCCTGGACTCTGGCCTTCCCCAGCAGCATTGGTGCCTTGCTGTGTAATGAGGGTCAGCAGCTCCCTCCTCACATCCCTCCTTCACGGCTGAGTGGGGCTGTGGGGTGGCCCTGCTGCTGCCCCTTACCAGCATGTCTGGCTGAGCTGCCGCCCCGCGCGCACCTTGGCTGTGCTAAAGCGGCGGCGAGCACTGAAATAAGCAGTAAAATAAGAAAGGGGTTTTATGTGTAAGGGTTTTCTGAGATCACATTTCACACTTTCTCTCCAGGCTTATGTAGTTTTCTGTTTCCTCTGTTTTAACTGTAACTCTGTGGGTGTGTTTTAACTGTAGGATTTTTAATTAATGTTCTTTCATGCTGATGAGAAAAGCTTTAGTTTTGCGCTTGGCTCTTGAGTTAGAGGGAGGAAATCTTGGCATGTCTGGTTATGTGTGCTTTGTTTCAGGTACTTGACAAAAATGTAAGGTTTTGCCATCACAGAACTTGTGCTACAGAATATACATCCAGTGGCCACTCCAACTTGTCAATACTTTTAAGTCTATGTGTAAATTAAACTGTATTTGCTGGTGATTTACCCATGATTGATGTTAAGGATCCCATCAGCTTCACCAAACCCAGCTCTGAGGTTTGTGGGTAGCAGAATTTGATAGCTGGCCTGAAAAATGTTATTTTGGTGAGGCATAACCCTGGCTTTGTAACATTTCTGCTGACTCTTCTGTGACTCATGCCACTGTGATTCTTCCATGACTCTATGACTCCTCTATGAAGTGACCGTGATGGCTTCATCCAAAGGCTGGTCCATGGCATGGTTGCCTGGCATTGCCCAGCAGCTGAGCTGACAAGTTGTCTCGTTCCCAGCATCTCTCCTGGAAGAGAGATGCTTTCTCTTTTTCACCTGCTTTCTAAAGAAACATGTCCATGTGGGAAGCACACAAAGCTTCTTGGCAGCTTTTCTAATTTCCCAAGCACCTCTGTCAGGATTTATCAGAGCAAAACTAGTTGCAAAGAGTCCTTGTGATGAGCTCTCTTCAGTGAGGGCTGTGGTGGCATGGCCCCAACCTCTCAGCCACCTTCTTGCACTGCTTGCTGAGTTTAACCTCACACGTAAAATGTGTTTGTTGCACTTTAGGGAAGTAATGTTTTTGGCACGCGTTACTCTAAGTGTTTCTGGCTTTTCACAGAGCTGGTTGGAGCCATTGCTCACACTTCTGTTCATTTTCACAGGTCAGAGTACCATCTCCACTTTAATATGCACCAAATTCTCTCATATGTCAGCTGAATATTCTCCTATGTGCTTATTTCGAATGTACACTGATGGGTGTAAGCTGATCCATATGTACCCTGAATTCTGTTTACATTTTACTGCCTTCAGTGCTGGTATCATTTTCAGTACCATTTTGGCCTGCTGCGTGTCAGTTTAAACATAAATCACAGGTGCTTCTAAACTCACCTTTTGTTGTAGCTTTTCTGCTTGATGTAGCTTTTCTGTACCTCCTGGTCCTCCTGGTAGCTGCTGTCTGAGGGCTCTGCTGGTGCTGGCAAACTCTCTCAAGGATGCTTTTGCATCCTTCCTTGCTTTGCGGTGCTCGATGTGGGTTACAGACACGTGTTGTGCTGCCCCGGGGAGCTCTCTGAGCTGTTCTTCCCTGGAGGTTTTTTACTGTTGTTGTGTCCACAAGGCCAGAGTTCTTACAGTCCATATGGGCAGATGCCTGGATGGCTTCTTTGACCTGAGGAGTCTTTCCAGCTCTTGATAAATGTTAGTTGTGGGTCTTTGAGAAATGCTGGCCCATGTTGTTCTTTTTCAGTTTTGTCCCAAAACTGACCTGCAAGCTGGCTGCTGAGGGGGCATTCCTTCGGATCCAGCAAAGACCATCTTCAGCTTCAGCTGGTCACCAGTGTTGCTAGAAGAGGATGAGACCAGAAAATTCTGTTTCAATATCCCAGTGCCCTCAGATATTTCATTTCACAGACATGCATGTGGCCTCACCTTACTAGAATAGGTAACTTCTTAAAAGAAGACTCAGTTCTGGAAAAACTAATTGTTGGCAGCAATAACACTACCTTCTTTGTTTTCTGGGGTGAAGTGTGAAATCATCTCTGTTCAGCATCTGTGTTTAGCAGCACATTTTAGTTCTGCTTTGCTCTCGGGTGAAATGCCTTGCTGGAGTACCATAAAATCATGTTTCCCCAAAGATCTCAGAGTGGCTATCTTTGTGAAATGCTTATGCTAAAATGTAGCCATCCCTCCAGCCTGAGGATGAATGTCAAAGCATTGCCCATGGTCTGGAGAGGGAATAGGACTCTCATGATCCTGAGCAGAGTGTGAGAGTGTGGGGCTGTAGGAACTGATTTTGTAAACTCACATGGTACACAAAGAAATTAGCAAAAGAAAATATCCAAAAGAACTGCATGGCAGGAAAAAAAACAATTTTTCTCCTTAGATCATTAAATTCTCCTATTGTGAGACATAGTCACCTTAAATGTGCACCTAAAGACAGCCAGATTTTACCCTCATTGGGCTCCATATTTTCCTTACCCCTTAAGAAAAAAAAAAGCCAGCAGTAACAACAGCTCAGTCTGCATCCTTGGAAGGATTTTCTCCCACACAGACTTCTACAATTAAGAGCACTGACACCAAGTTATTGGAATTAACTGTCTGTTGTTGGGTGGGGTTTTTTTCTCTTTTCTTCATGATTAAGTAGCTAAGCGGCAGAGGATGGGCCCTGGGTGTATGGGCTGCTTTGTTTATCCCTATTAAGGATGGAGAAGGAGGGGAAAGGAACATGTACCAAAACTGTGGCCAATGTTGCCTATTTAAATATTTAAAATGTCAGACCTATATTAGTATTTCTTTAATATGATGCATCCACAATGGCTTACATTTTAATTTCCAGAGTCTATAGGCTTGTGTTTAAGACTAAAACAAGCTTTTCTCCCAGTGATGGCTGGGCCATCTGCCACTCTGTCCAAGTCCTCGCAGCTGGCTAAATAAGAAGCTGACTTCAGCATCTGCCAATTGTGCTTTCTCACTGCCTTTTCAAAAAACTGACTTCTTTTTGACTAAAAATAAATTTTACATTACCAAGCCGAAGAGGCAAACTTCCCTATGCATTTTGAATAGCATCTTTGTTTTGAAATGTCTCTTGGCTCCCCTGTAATGAAAGCCTGACATTAAAAAAAGGTGTTTTAAATTGGAGTATTGGCTGATAGAGTACAATAGGACAGTTGAGCTTCTATGCTATCTTGTGACATGCCATCATTAGCACCTCATGAAATGGAGGGGAGGGAGAATAAAAACACTCAAACGTTTCTGGGAACCTTCCTTGAGCTATTTTTTTATGCAGGAATTTTCACTTTCAGAGTGCCTCCATTTCACCCTAAAAATGCATCTATTTTTTGATGGAAAATTTTCAGGCAGCTCTTGTTTCTCAGGCTGCTTCTCTTCTTCCACCCAGGAGTGAGCAGCTGGTGTGGCAATGATGATATCCAAAATGAGGAACCTCTGAATTCATCCAGTTCCTCAAGGAAAGCCTTTTTTGGGGGGGGTTGGCATGCAGATATATGTGTATATATACATACATATAAAAGCTTGGCATGAAATATGACAATGATGGCCCTTAAAATGAAAACTTGTTAGCAGAAGTGAAGCTTAGATTCAGCAAAAGGGCAGGTGGGATTTTGAGGGTTCTGGGCTGTGATGGTTTCTTTCTCAGCTTCTGCCATGCAGTGGAGTTCGGTGAAAAGCTTCCAGAGCCAGAGCTACACAAGCTGGTGTGTCTTTGTGTGCAGTACCATGCTAACAGACTGGAAACTGGGGTCCCAAAAGCATGATTCCTGCTTTATATCTGTATGTAAAAAAGCATTTGCGATATGTATGAAATCACTGATAACATTTCAGATTATTTCCTCTACAGTTTACAGACCATTTCCCAAAGCCAACCCAGTTCCATTGTATCTTTTTGCCTCTTGTAATAAATACTTTCAAGATAAATATCAAATTTTGCTGGCTTTTGTGAAAGCCAGATGGTAAGGTGATGGATCCACCAGCCTTACAAACGTAGACTTTTTATCAAGAAGGAACACTATATATGGTAGTGATGTGTGGTTGCAAACTGACCATGCTAAGGGGAGAAGGCAGGAAAACTGGTGTCTCTTAGCTTTGCTCAGACAAGGGCTCAGTCTTGCATTTTGCCTGTTTTTTGGCTTTTCTCCAACTGCTGTGCTGTTGAACTTTTATTTTCCCTACAATTAGGCTGATATCATAGGGATTTGCATGGAAACTGATGCCCTCAGCTCATCTCAGTTCCAAATTACAACAGTCTCTTGTTCCTAATGGAAAAAAGATGTAAAATCTCCAGATGGCCGCAATTCATGTGCTAAGTGATTTGCTAGCCTGTGTGCAGAGCCCAGTTTGATGCCTTGATCTAATTTCATGAAACCAGAGGAGTAGTAGAGAAAAAAGTATATCTTTATATGGTGTGTGTGTGTATACATGTTCATCCAGTCAGTGTTTCTCTCCTGCTTCTGTCTGCAGTCTCCATGGGACCTTGCCTCTTTCACCTGGGCGACCCCATCTTCTTTTGGGCTGTGTGAAGACCCACAAAAGACCCCAGGATCATTGATTATCCCCAAAGGGAGCAAAGATACCTTTGTTTTGGCATCCTGCAGCTATCCACTGTAATCCCTGCAGATTCAGGTAAGCATCGCTAATGGCTTCCAAGTTTTGCTGAAGTTGTTGGGTACAGTGTCCAGCCCTTCTGGGGGTTAACTCCTTGGTGTAAAGGAAGTTTGACCCCAAACTCTACCAGCTGAAGTAAACTGTTCCTCCTCCATCTAGCAGTAGGTGAACGGAGGTTCAGAAAATGGTAGATCTGGTCAAAGGTAGACTGGCAAATTGGGTCCTGTGTCACGTTTAGATATGCCGGACAGATGGATTATAGTGTTAATAACACTGTAACTCATCCAGAGGAAAGAAGCCGATGGATAGGCCTTGTCTGTCTTGCCCCTTTTAGCATATTTAGTACCTGGACAAGGTTTTGGGAAAAATAAACTGCTTTTAACAGAAGCTTGCCCAAAACCTACCCAAATATTGACGCAAGGCTGTTGCTACACAGTGAGATTGAATCTACCTGGCTTGTCGGCTCGCTCCTTTGGAAACTAAACGACAGTCCAAATTGTGAACAAGTCACAGTGTGATGCTCCCACCTGATGCAATTTGAGGCAGCTGACACAGGATCATGCACTAGAGAGCCAGCTCAATAAAGTCAAGACCTACTTTAGCAGTGGATTATGTATAAGCCACAGTCATTTCAGCTTTTAAAGACTTGGCTTCAGGCTATTTTTTTTCCTCTTTAGCTCACTACTTGCTTTAACCAGAGCTGAGAAAGCTGCTGACTCCATACTGTGAAACCTCAGCGACCTGGACAAAAAACTGATGTGACTTAAGTGCCAGCTTCATGCTTGAAGTTACCAGCTGTTGTGTTGTGATGTTCAAAAGACCCCAGGCTCCTATGCCTGACCCCATGTGAGAGTGTCTCCCCATCTGCAAGGCTCTAGCAAGTTTAGGGAAGTTATGGTGGGTTGAAATAATAGGTTTCACATGGGTCCTTTTCCTGGGCAAGTAAGCTTGAGTGGATGTTTTCTCCTCCAACATGCACACAGCTATTCTCTCTTTATAATCCATGCAGAAATAGTCCCTCCCATTTATGTTATTCTGGTAAGCCTGCAACCTCGTGGGCTACAAGGTGCTTCAGTGAAAGGAAATAGATTTTTTCAAGGTGGGCATGGGCAGGAATCCTGCCTTTCCCTTAGGGGTGCTCAAGTTGCCCCGTATCTGGGGCTTTTTGGCTGTTGGGTCTGCAGGGACTGTGGGAAGGGCAGTGGCTGGATGTCTGCAGCTCTCCTCTTGCCTCCATCATGATGTGAAAGGAGTCTCTGCGGGGTGACTGCCCGCCCTGGGCACACCCCTTGCAGGTGCTGAGATCCCCCCAGACCCATCTGCAGACACAGCAAAAGGGTCTATTTTCATGTGTGTCAAAATTAGGGACAAAAAAAGTAGTGTTTATTTCTGTAGCACGTGCAGGTGCTTTTCTGGCTTTCTTGGGAGACATCTTCTTTTCTACTCTCTCCCCCTATGCATCTCCTCCTCTCCTGCCTCCCATGCTCCCCCTTCGCAGCCCCCCCCTCCCCCCGAAAAAAGTCACTGCCGCTGACAGGAGCTGGGGCTGGCAGGCTCCCCGCAGCCGGAGGTTTGGCCTCGGCGGCCGTGCAGAGCCAGGGCGGTGCAGTTTGGGTGTCCTCCAGGCCCCTGACTCACTGCAGGGGGATGTGGGGAGCGACCGCATCCCTCCTGGGGAGCTGAGCCACTCCAGTGTGAACACCAGGCCCCTTCCCACCTCTTTCCCATCCACTTTCAGGTTTTAGGATTCAGAAAGGAGGAAGCGCTCTCCAGAAGGGACCGGGGCTGCAGATGGATGCCATCATGCCCCGACACGGTGCTTGCCACCCACCCTGCTGGGGAAAGGCGGCGTGAACATTTTTCTCTGCCTGGTTGGCCGTGTAGCGTTGGTTTGGCATGACTCAGGAGTGACTGACTTTGCTTGAAATAAAGACGCCTTGCAAGCAAGCATCCCTCTTCCAGAAGGAGGTGACTCACTGGAGATGTGCCTCCTCCCTTTTTGCGTGCAGCCTCCAGCTGTGATTCCCTTTGAAGCCCTTTTTGGGTTCCTTTCACCCCAAAACACATGCTGACTTTGAGAAGCAGATTTCAACATTCTGGGCCAAATTCTGCTCCCATGCACCGAGTGTGGGCCAAGTTACTCCTCGGTCGTCTGCAGGCCACATCCAAGTTCTCCGTCTTGGATTGAGTACACATGCCAGACGATGGTTAAAAGGCACTCTGGTGGGCATTTACTCTGATATTCTGTGCTTAACATACAGCCTGGGATTTCCTCTAGTATTTCTGCTCCAAGTCCGCAGTCCGTGGCCGGTCGAGGACACAGGTCTGCAGCAAGATCTGAGGTGAGGGCCTGTCTCTGAGGCTGAATATTGGCAGCAGCTGATCATAAAAGTTCTCCAGCGGGTGGAAAGGCTTCCAAGGCTTTTAAATTACTAACTGTGTTGCCGCTCTTCCTGACTAAAACTTCTATTTCTGCAAGATGTGGATGCTGAAACTGGGAAGGGGGAGAAAGCACTTGAGACAAGGACCTGCCTACAAGTGGAACAATGAGCTGCTTTTAGGCTCTGAGACCCAGGACCTTGCTGGAGGGCGGTGCTGGCCCAGGGTCAGCACCTAAACCAAACCCCATTCCCAAACACCTCTCTGCTCCCCAACGAAGCCCTTCTCTCACCACTCCAAGGGTCCCTGCCAAGGTGTCTGCTGTCACATAAAGGCAAGGGTCTCCTTGGTGCTCAAAGATGCCCCATGGCTTTTAAAAGTTAAGTATTGCAATGCAGAAGTTTTTATGAAAAAATTGGAAATCAGTGCTTAAAAGGTACTCTATCACTCCCATAAAGTGTCACTAGTGGATACAGAAAAATCAGTACTCATAGTCATTCCTTTTCCTTGCAAAAAAGTGGAGACTTAGCAGTAAATTACAGCCACAGAATTGGTATTTTCTCACCCTGGACACGTGCACCGTGGCTTGGCTGGGTGTCTTTCCAGTCCACCTTTACCACCATTAATGGTGCCTATGGAGATAAACCTCTGTGATAGAAACACAAGATTTAGCTTCAGATTGTCTGTGTGGGGGAGTAGCAGCTGTAGAATAATGGTGTTTTGTCTTAGAGGTTCACAAACATAGGGCTTGGGTTTGGAAAAAACAGTAATGTATAGCATGTCTTAGTCTCTATTTGCCTCACACTGAACTGCTGCATCCATCAAGGAGGTAGCTGCAGCACACAACCGTGTGAATAAAGGAAGCTGGAAAATCTACCTGTTGCTTCATGTGGTCCACTGAGAAAGTGTAGTAGAACGAAGCTGGGTTAATTATCATTGATAACATACAGCTGTGGGCTGGCTTCAGGGGTGGCGGGTTATCCAATGTAGGTAAGGTGCAGCTGTGGCTGGTTCTGTTAAGGGGTTGGGCAGCCAATGAAGAGAGAGGAGGAAGAAGCAGAGAATGCATGCCCTGGACGAGGAGCAGGCAGCAGAGGGACTGGCATAAAGAGTATGTTGGTATGAGATGGTAAAAGACCTTGTTGCAGCTGGCTAGTTCGTTTGTGCTGCAACAAGAAAGCTTCCTTAGGCAGCTCAGAGATGCTCTGGAAAACTGCAAGAATGAGTTAGCTCGCTTCTGAAATGCAGCATCCTCTTGACTTCCCAAAGGAACGGTGGCTCCTCGAGGTTGCAGTGGAGAAGCCTGGAGGGGGGCTCCCCTCTCCCCAGCCCTACATGTCCCCACCTGGCCCTTGGCTGGGAGCCGGTGACAACCCATGCAGAAGGTATGCCCAGACTGTGCTTTGCTTAGAGGGGTTTAGTTTTCTGCTTGGTTAGTTGACTCACCCACGTGCCTAGTGCCTCCGCGGGGCTGCTGTGTTGGTTTTGCAAAGGAAGTAGTTGTGACATGGGGCTGGAGCAGGGGCTTTGTCTGGGGAGGAGTGAGACCATCCCTCACCTCTTTCCACTTGCCAGGGACCTGTAGGTGCACTAGGTCAGTGTCAGGTGAGCGTAGAGCCATAGTAGGAGTATTTTTCTCCTTTTTTTTTTTTTTTTTTTTTTCCTTTTCTAAATAATCCCATCTGAAACTAGTCAGGTAAGAGCTAATCCTGCTGCAAACCATTTAAATGACATATTTAAACACTGGAAGTTGATTGTAAATGAAGCAAAACCCCAGGAGAAGGAGTCGTCAGTGGCTGTGACTTTACAACCTGAAAACCAGGTGAGCTTGGGCACAGCAGAGCGTTTTCACAGGGGATCAGAAATGTCCCCTTCCTTTCAGGTAGTGCTGTGACTGTGTAAAGATTTATCCTCAGCTGGGGAGTGAACTGAGGCATGGAAGATGACTAAAAACTCAATTTCTTCTCTCTCTCCATGGAGGGAGAGGGGGACATGTGTGGCTGAGCTGTGTCACTGCTGAAGGACCAAAAGCTAAGCAAATGGCAGGCGATCTGCTCATTGCTCCATCATTGACATACGTGGTTTAGATTGGAATACACAAATTTTGAAACTGTCAGGCAGAAGAAAAAGCTGTGGCATAGTTACTGCAGCTAGTTGTATTCTTGTACTTAGCCGACGCTTAAAAAACGTGTTCTGACATGGGCGTTGGGAAATGCCTGGGCTGGTGGGAAGAGGGATGCTGGTCCTTGGCCCCGGGTTGAGGCAGGTTATCAGTCCCTGCTCGCTGGCCAAGCAGCCACACCGTGGGGCTGCGGTACTGCTCCTTGTCCCTGGCTGAGGGGCTGGCGTCTGGCAAGGGATGGTGTGGCCCGCCGTACCCTGTTTTCTGTGAGTCTGTGGTCCAGAGCTGCCCCTGATCAGAGTCAGGCTGCAGAGAGCCCCAGACCGGCACTCGTGCCTGTTGCGCTTGATGCGATGGGGCAGTGCTGGTGGTACAGCACCAAATTATATACGTGCTCTGGAAGGATTTCTGGCAACATGGAAACTCCTGCAGAAGGAGGAAAACATCATTAATTACAGTGCTAAGAGTACATGAAGGGGACTCCAGCTAAGGGAGAATCTGGTCATCTCTGTTGTACTGCGCAGTGGTGACCTACACCAGCAGTTTATTTTCCTGCCCCTGTTCCTGTGCACTCATGTCACTAAGTAATTACACCTCATCTAATTGTGTCTTTCTGGACAGATCATTGGATACATTAATTTATGGCATACCTTGCTGCCTTTGCTGAGTGTCCCCCCTCATTTTTATCTTCTGATGCTCAGTCTGCAAGGAGCCCTGCTCCTGTCTGAATAACATGCTAATCTTGGCCACTAAATGCTTGTTGCTTTACCCCAAGATCCCAAATTATCTCTGGCAAAAGCTGATATTGTCTTAAGTCCACTGAGTCCAATATAAATGATGCCTTGTCCTTGGAAACACAAGGCTGCCGGCAGATTCAGCCTCAAGCTTCTCCTCCTCCCCATTGATGAACAGAAGGCCAGCACCTTCTGCAGCAAAGAAGCATATCCACCTCCCCATCAGCTGCCTTGGACTCTGAGACATCATGAAGGGGGGAAAAAAGCTCTCCAGACCTTCCCAGCATCCCATCTGTGAAATGCCCCAGCTGGAACCAGTTCGCACTGATTTTGCGAGACTTTTGAAACAGTTTTAGAAACTGGTGGTTCAAGGTTTGCCCCTCAATGGTAGAGTAGCAAGTAGGAGTCTTTAAGGACATGCCTAGCTAAGCAGGAGCAAACACATCGTGGTGGATAATACGAAATCTGGAGAGAATTTTAAAAGGATATTAAAATATTTAATCATGACAAAGTGGCTCAAGAAATTGCCAGGGGAATAGCTCCCAATTCTATCACTGAGGTGCTGTTTGGTAAGAAAGGTCAAATAGCAAACTGCTGAGGACACACATACCCAACCAAAAATCATGTTATCTTTCAAGACGGTATCTCTGATTTGCTCAGGTCAGTCATCTATGTTTTTGTCTGCCTGCCTTAGATGTGAACATTTTAGAAAGCTAAAGCTATGACAAGTATTCAAAACACATCAATGAGACTCCAAACTGTCTCAAACTTGATTTCAGAGAAGACATCAGAAATTATTATTCTTTTCTTTGTCTTATAGCATTTTAATGCTTTGCTTGACTTGTATCATATTTTTAAAACTTTCACTGCAACCAGAAGGGCTGGAAATGTCACTTAGAAGTGGAAAATTTTGCCTAATGTGGCCTCCAAACAGTCTTTCATGATCTGAAAGGTCCAAAACCAATAAGCTGGATCTCAGAAGGGGAAGAAAATAAGTGGGTTTTGTTATTATTGGGGCTAAGCATGGTGGCAATGGCTTTGCCAGGTGCTTTGTGTGCCACTGTCTTCGTTGGCACGTAGATATTCACCATCCAGACAGTGCTGCTAAACAAGGTAGAAATTTCTCCATTTGTTCTCTTCTAGCCTGAGATTGAAGAAACAGGTCAGTAAGTCACTCTGGACTTCAAATAAGCTCTTTGATTTCTTTGATTGAACACTTAGGCCTCCTGAGCCGATGTGACAGCTACGCAGATCGATGGTAAGCAATGACAGTCATACCGGTATTTCCAGCTACTTTTGTAGCTCCTTCACAGCATTACAAGCCAACGCTCTCCTTTCTTTCCCTCAAGTATTTCCCAATGATGAGACACTAGTTTTGGGCTCATATGCTTTAGATCAGCTATTAGGAAGAAATTTTTTGCTGTGAGGGTGGTGAGACACTGGCAGGTTGCCCAGGGAAGCTGTGGATGCCCCATCCCTGGCAGTGTTCAAGGCCAGGCTGGATGGGGCTTTGAGCAACCTGGTGTAGTGGAAGGTGTCCCTGCCCGTGGCAGGGAATTGGAACTAGATGGTCTTTCTTTAAGGTCCTCTTCTGGCAACCTCCCCAGTGGCAACTAAGTACCATGCAGCTGCTTGCTCACTCCCCTCCCTCCTGGGGTGATGGGGAGAATTGGAAAAAGGTAAGACCCATGGGTTGAGATTAAGACTGTCACCCTTGGAGAAGATAAAATAAATAATAATAACAACAATAATAATTGTAATGAAGAGGAGAGGGAGAAAGAGGAATAAAACCCAAGTGGTGCATCATGCAATTGCTCACCATATGCTGACCAATGCCAAGCCAGTCCCTGAGCAGCAATTGGTGGTCCCTGACCAACTCCCCCCAGTTTATGTACTGAGCATGACATTCTGTGGTATGGAATATCCCTTTGGCTGGTTCGGGTCACCTGTCCTGGCCCTGCTCCCTCCCGGCTCCTTGTGCCCCTGCCCACCGGCAGAGCACGGGAACTGAAGAGCCCTTGCCTTAGGGTAAGCACTGCTCAACAACAGCTGAAACATCCCTGTGTTATCAACATTATTCCCATTCTAAGTCCAAAACACAGCGCTGTACCAGCTACTAGGAAGAAAATTAACTCTATCCATCCCAGCTGAAACCAGGACAGGTCCCTTCCAACCCAAACCATTCTATGATTCTCTTTCTGCACTGCAAATCACATGCATCCTCTTCTTGCATTCACCATAAACACAGACCAATGTCCCTTGCAAGCTTCCCAGAAGGTTAGGAGCCGCACTGTCATCTCAACCAAGCCCCCAGATACATTCGGCAAATAAGGGCAAGTTACACCTTTGTTTTGTAATGATTTTGTCCAATGCAAAGGGACACCAACATGCTATTTTCCATCTTTTGCATTGTACCGCTGTGTATGCGGGGACTAGCGGTTTCAGAGGCGGTGTCATACAGCCTGTGTATCATATAGGCATAAGCAAACACTCTCTCTGTGCACAGCAAAACAAGTACGGCCAGAGGTATGGGTAAGCAGAGCTGTGGTGAGCTGGGACAACCCAAGAGTGCAACAGCTCTGCTGATCTTGTCTTGAAAAACCTTAACCCCAGCCGTCAACAAGGCTTTGCAGCTCTTTCCAAGCCTGGAAATTAAAGTGACCTCCTGTGAGTCCTGTCCTGTGCACTGCTTCCCCATGTGACCGTCACCCTTGAAGAAGTGCTTTGCCAGAAATGAGGTACTTGTCCACGGGGCAAAGATAGACCCTGAAAAAGCTCTCTAGTGGGAGAGAGATCTGTATTGGGGAAGGGGGAGGAACGGTCTGCTGGTGTTACATTTGACTTGGTTACTGATGTTACATGACTTGGTAGTAAAATTATTTTTTTCCCCTGTTTTTTACAGGCGGGAGCAGCTGACAAATCCATCCCATCTGTGCTTTTTCTGTGCCGTTACAAAATTAGAAAGTTGTTTTTCAATGAACATGAAATTGCTGAAGAATAGAAACTGAAGTGCCATAAATAGCACTGGGCTCTCTGAAGCCACAAAGAGGAGGTTGTTCTGCTGGGAAATGCCAGGCCTGGGAACACGGGTTTTCTTTGTTCGTATGCCCTTATGCAGCAGCTGGCATACTTTAAGCACGACTCCCAGATTTGCTTGTGCTGCTAACTCAGGACAAAGAGGAAATAGTGACAGGCTGGGAGCGGAGGCCAAGAGAGATCCCAGTCCTTCAACCCACCTGGCTCAATGGGGCAATGGTCTTCTAAGGAGAGACATTGCAGGGTAAAGAACAGGTCTGCAAGTAAAATTTGGAAGGGGCAAATTATTTGAGCCCCCTCAAGGGTATTATGTTTCTGTGTTGTCTCAGGGGGGTTAAAGAAAACTCAGTTCTTCCTCTTAGGAGGTATGGCTTCATCTCCAATGTCCTTGTCACCATTGTCAGTGGGTTTTGCATTGGGGATGGTGGCAGCTGACACAACAGGGCATTCACCTGTAGGTTGTCCAGCTCTCCTGAAAAGACCATTTTAGTGCCCTGTTTGAGCTGTTTGGCTCAAAATGCAGCTGAAGAAGTGACAGGCGCTGATGAGGTTAGTGCTGAACCCAGGTTAAATCCCTCTGCGGTTGTACCCCACCGTCAGGAAGGGCAAATCACAGGCAACTTCCACTGGACACAGCTCCCCAAAGGTGTCACCTCATAAAAGATGGTTGATCTGAGCCCAGACATGCGAGATGACTGTAGAAGCCTGTTATGTTTTATCTGGTGCGAATGCATGTCTTTGGGGAATTGAGCCCCCATCCTACATCCCTGTCTGCTTCCTGGAAGGATGATATCTCGGCTTGAAACCCAGAGCTGCCCATGGCTGTGCCCTGGCTTCGACAGCCTCTGCTTGGCTTTCAGAGTTGGAAACCAGGGTGGTCATTAAAACCCACTGACATTCAAAAGACCCCCCAGCTTAACTCTAAAAATGTTTTTAATAAAGGATAAGGTGCTGGCTCTGAAGATTTTCGTCTTGTGTACCACGTGGTGGATAAAAGCACAAAAGACGCTTGTAAACGGGAACGTTATTAAACGTTATTAAAGGGGTTGCAGGACCGAGGGCTGCACCTTTCAGCTTCATCACAGGAGAACCACTGCGATAAAACTTGGGTTTTAAATTAGGCTATGGCAAGCGGGTTTAAACACTGTCAGTGTTTTTATTATATGGGTAAGCACGGAAACATTTTCTTAACTCATGAACACTTGGTGAAGTTGTTAATTGGTTTTAGGTGCCTGCGAGCGTCTGGGCATTGCACTAATTGCTCGCTCCGTTTTTAGCCTATGAACAGTGCCGGAATAAACGTCCCTTGGAACCAAGCCTGAGGACGGACAACCACAACACAAGAGGGTTAGGCGCAGTTTTTCCAAGGAACAGTAGCCAAGATCTTGGGGGAAAACCTGCCAAAATCATCAGCTGAAGTAAGTAACTCAAGAAGGAGCCAGGCAGGTTTCCAGAGCTGCAGGGTATGAGGTAAAGCCATTAACAGGATTTTTGGTTTTAAGATAATGAGAGATTGGTTAGTGATTGGGATTTCCTGGACTCACAGGACTTAGGAAAATCTAGAAACCCGGACATGGATGGCTTGCTGGGGGAAGAGGGTGCAGGGGCTGCTCCGTGCCCACCACCAGCCGTGGGAAGGGTGAGGTCCCCCATGCAGCCTGGCCCACCCACCTGCTTGGCAGCCATGGCGCAGCACCTGGTGGTCTGCACCCGGAAGAGGATGGGGTTCCCTCCAAGGCAGGGGGTCTTTTGGGTGTTTTTGTTAAATCCCCTATTCTTCCAGTTATTTGGTGAAGGGAGCTGCTTCTTTTCAGGGACAAAATGCACAAACCCCAGTCGGTCACCACGAGGGCACAGCGGGGTGTCACTTGCAAAACTTCTGGGATTTTAATGCCAAACTCTGTCCTTCATTTGGAGGAGCTGGTGGGAAATTTTTGATTTTAAGGATTTTCCAGCAGGGTTGTGCTAAAAAGATGGAGGAATGCATAAAAATGAATTGGCCATTGACTGTGGGGTCTAAGTCTGGGCAGACCCAGGGACAGGTTAGTGTGTGCTAGCACCCTGCTGAATAGCCAGCAGGACCTTGGATGACGGATTAGACAGCCTACCAAACTTTGCATTTGCCTGTGCCCTTAGGTTCCTCCCACTTTTCTGTATGCTGGGGGCTGAAGCTGTCCCTCTCAGATGCAGGATGGCAGCCCTTTTGTGCTTGGTGGCTCCTGAGTGATGAGAGCCAACGTGTTTTCCATGCTCACCAGGAGAGGAAAGAAATCCCCTCAAAATCCTCTGCTGTCTCCTTGGTTTTTTTTTTGTTGTTTTTTTTTTTTTTTTTTAAATATACATAAGGAACACATAGCATAAATGAACAGAACCTGTCAGCCTAAATGAAGAGATTCCTCTTCAGATGGGCAAGCAAGGTGGAGTTGGACTTTTCCGAAAGCACTTTGTTACAATTAGCTTGTGCCAAAACTGGCATGTGGGTAGCATTGCATCTGGCTGTGCAAGCATTAATGCGATCGTAGGATGCTTCTATGCTTTAAGTTTTCTCCGTAAGTAAATGGTCATTGCAAATCTCTTGGCATTCTTTATGGTAATAAAGAGATTGAATAAATAGTAATAAAAGAACTAGCTTTCCAGAAAAACAAGGTTAAACTGCCCTACAAGCTGTGTCTTCACAAACACCACGTCATCTGAACTGAAGACAGATAATTTTCAAACCCCAACTATGTGTAATGGAACTAGTTAATTTTATGCCTGTGGGTAAATTTTCTCTGTCCTTCTTTGTCTCCCTGAAGAATTTGCTTCATCTTGGTGCCTTTCAGTGTGAACCAAGGCTCCATGACTGATGCAAGGATACTGGGATTTTTAGTTATTAGAAAGGGGTATTCAAATATTTGTATGCATTAGCCCTTGCCTCGTTAAATTAAAACTGTCTTAAACATGGGTTTGTTGCAAGAATCTTAATTCCTATCTTGACCTAATGCAACCCTGTGCCGTAACACTTTGATGCCCTCTGAGAACGCCCTTGCTTGTTTCATTTCCCCCCACCCTTTTCCGTATGAGGGATGCCTGCTTTAGGGGGGCTTGGGAACGTACTGGTGTAACATCCCTGGTATGGACAAGGCTGGCTGAATAGCTTCCACAAGAAAATATCCCAAATAACAAGGTTAAACCCAACGAATTCTCCCCACTTTCAGGGATCCCATTCAAGCAGGAGATAAGAAACGGGAAGAAATGTCTATGATGAGAGCTATACCCTAAAGCCGTGGAGGACCTTAGTGGTTACATCAGCAGTTAGGTCCGTGGGGGCTCAGCACGCTCGCTGGGTGGAAAGCTGGTGGCAACAAGTACCGCTGCCCGGAGGGAAGCGGGGATTCGGGCCTGGAGACCGGTCCCTTACAGTGTGGGTCCAGGTCCATCCAAACCCTTGGAGGTTAAGGAAAATTTCAGGGCCAAGCAAATGCCACTTACCTAGTTTAGGGCGGAGTGTGAAACTCGAGTGTTTCAGAAGAGGTTGATTTCTTTTTCTTTTTAAACCCATAAAGTGTTGGATTCCTCTCTTGAGGAAAAATGACTAAACTTTGACATTCACTGCCTTGCAGCCTGAGTCTCCCATATTCACACACATGCTTTTCCTAGAAGAAGTCATCCAGAGAAACAATGTGCCTTTTGTTAAAAGCAGCCGGTTAAGTCAATGCTGCTTTCAGATTCCTCCGTGACAATGGAAAAAGCCTCGTGACCTTTTGGTTTGCTGTCTGCCATCATGTCAAGCCAGGCTGGGCTCTGCCGGCTGGGAGGTGACAGGCAGGATGCCCATACCCCTGAAGAGGTGCGTGTGGTTTCTGGAGTACCACTGAGCAGGTCCCAGCCAAAAGCAGAGGGAGGTGCTGCCCTGCCAGGTGGGATGTGGAGACGCCAAGTCTGGTGCCTGACACCTCTTCAGAGCCGCACTCCATAGCACTTGAGAGGATTAGCTAGAGATGGAAAAGAGCTCTTTTAGGGTCTCTTCTGTCTCAGTCTGTGCCTGGGCACACTTATTTTTGGCCATTTGCTTTTGCTTGCCTCAGCTTGGCTTTGCATCATTCCTCACCTCTTTCTAGCCAGCCTGCTCGCATCCATCTCTGCTCTTATTTATTTTAGCAAAGTGTGTTCTCCTCTCCTGCTTTCCTTCTTCCCTCTTCATTGTTTTTGGTGGGGGTGGGGGTGGAGGGAAGTATCTTTTGACTTTTTGTATGGTTTTTTTTTTGAGAATAACTGCTTCCTTTTTTTTTTCATCCTGCAAATCACATTACTAAGGCACATTAATGGGGGTGCACACCAGTGCTAGAGAAGTAGGAAGCTTCAAAAAAACCACATGCTGACGACAGTGTCTGTAACGGACTTTCTCCCAGGTGTGCTGTGGGGATCGTGCAAATAGCATCTCAACAGGCTGATGGGACGGTTCGTTATAGGGGTCATGGGTCAATGCAATGAGTTGCTGCAGGTGCTTAGTGTACATTATTGGCTTACTTTAGAAATGGTTTGCAAAATCTTTTAGCCAGACCATCTGCATGATGCTGAGAAAGGAATGGTGTGTGCGTGTGTGTGTGTGTGTCTTTTAGGGAACTTGCACATACTGGTGGACTGAGATTTACATTGTGTATAAAGTAACTGTCCTTCTGCCTATCAATCCTGAGCCACCTTAGATGGTGTACTAAAGACAAAGGACGATTAACAAAAAAAAAGGCTAATAGACTTTGACCTGCTTTTGACAAGTTAAAGCACCAGAATCTTCCAACTGCTTTGTAAATCATTGAGCTGCATTTATACAGATGTTTTGCTTATATTCTGTGGTTCCAACTGCTGGGTGAACAACATGAGATACTAGTTTTAAATGGTATCTTGGCATTTGGCAGTATCTAGCTCTTCTCTAACTGAATAATTTTCCTATTCATTTGCATGGGGATAAAAAGTCACAGTTGATGCAGAGGAGTAAAAAGTAGAGGAGTGATATGAGGTGTATCGTAGTAAAGATATGAGATGCATCACAGTAAAAAGCAGAGGAGGAAGGATGCTTTATGTTTTCATTGCATTATAAAACTTATTAATGTTTAGAGCTATAATACCGAATGCTAAAAAATTGTAAATAAAAGAATTTGTACCTCTCCGCATCTAATGCACAAGCAGCATTGATGCCGGCCCACATTTGGGTATGCATGCTGCAGGTCAGGGCTTGGCTCCTTAGTGTTGTGGTGTGGGTTTTGTGCTGTGTTAACCCAAATCTTTTGTATTTTAAGATCACCTGCTTCCAACCTGTCCTGCCTACAAAAAAACAAGGAGCAAGGACTGGCTCCTTGGTCTGCTGGGACTATTTGTAGTGACTGCCCCCACTTCACTGTCCCATCTGTCTGTGCCTGGTCTGTGCTCTACTATGACCTTTGCACCGAATCTGTGAAATCACAGCAATTTGGCATTCCTCCCTGTCACAAGCTGTGTTAGCAGAAGCAGCAAATGATCCCTGTCTTCTTCAAATGAGAAGGTAACACCAGAGGTGTTGGTGATGCCACAGGGAGCAGCTGTGATGCTGCAGACCCACGTGCACCAGGTCAGCATGGTCCTGAGCGAGCTTGAACCGTGAGGCAGGGACCTCTTTCATTGTTGGCTCTTCTTAACATGATTGCCGCCCTCAGATGTCAGCTTACAGCTAGTTTAGCATGCCTGCCCACTACGAGCATGCTTGCCAGTCTTTGGCTGCCTGCATGCTCAGCCCTTGCACCGTTAAGTTTGTGCTTAAACATAAGTACAGTCCTTAAGCCAGGGTCTTACAGCGAAGATATTGATGAAGGTAAGGTCTCGTTTTTCCTCTTGCATCTGGCTTGCTCTCTTGCAACCCTGCCACATTGAAAGCGGGTCATGTCAAAAAACTGAGGGAGTGAGGAGGGCAATGGCAGCTGTATCTCCAGTATGATCTGCCTCATTTTGGGCACATTAGGTGAGTTCGTACTAAAGGGATGCAGTGAGGTGCTCGGTCCCTTCCCCTCAGTGTGACAGCAGAGAAAGAGGACACGAAGTTTCAGTGTTCCCTGTTCACCCGCTGTTCACTGAGGACAGCAGAGAGTGGGAGGGACCTGCACAGCAGTTTCAGATAATTCGGATGGGAAAAATTAGTGTCATTTTGGTGCATCACATTTCCGCCACACTTTCTGCTGCTGAATGCAGAGCTCGCGGGTTTTTCATTAAAATGGACTTTGGGCTTTCCCATGAGCCAGAAGCAGTGAATGCAGCTGGCAGAGTCCCAGGTGGACACAACCCCCAGCTGGGGGGAAGGAAGGGGCAGGAGAGGCACAGCTGGTGGGGTCACCGGCTCGGATGGAGGAGTGTGAGCTTCACGGGCCAGGGGAGATGGCTGGATGTCCTTGCCCCTGCACTACCCTTCCCTGCACTGCCCAAGCTGGAGGAGGGGATGAGGCAATGCTAAGGTTGCTCCTTTGCTACCACCAAATATTTTTGCGATGGGGACAGCACGTGCAATGCTATGACAACAGGGAGCATGTTCCTTGGTTCAACATTTCCCTGTAAATCATGGCAGGGAAGCATCCCTGTCCCTACTCAAATGCATTTTTTTTCAAAAAAACCCACATTTATTCATAACTGTCAATTTGGAAACGAGAGTAGGTGACCTTATGGATGTTGAACCAATCCAAGCTGAAATGCAGATGTTAGTGCAGATGGCATGGAGCATGATTTAGTCATGACAACAGCAAAAATATCTGGGTCACCATTCCTCGTATCAATCTCCCATACAACATGTTTTCCTAACCAAGCAATGCTATTTTTGGACTTTTTCCAAACCACCGTCTGCATGTAGTATTGTCATGTTACTCAGAGAGCCTGGCCTGAGAAGTTAACATAACATACTTGTTTAATGATTTGAACTGAAAAGGCTGTTGCTAAGAATGGTTTTGTACCAAGTCCTGGTATTGAAAAAGGACTTTTTTTTTTTCTTCTTTTTTTTTTTCTTTCATATTTGTGAAATGTATTTAGTTTATAGGTGCTCAGTGTATGTTTCCACCCTCAGTAAGAGGTTCCAGGGACTGTAAAATTTTGGCTTGTGCTAGAAGAAACTAACTTATATGCATTTAAAAAGGAAAAAGCTCACAGAATTAGTATTCAGGGAACATACATGTTTTAGTGCAGCCCGCATGGCACTGTTTGATGATGTTAACAAGCCTCAATTCATCCTGAACATGTGCCTGGGGTAGGGAAGGAATTTATTTTCTGCCTGTTACTGATGAGGATGCTTAAGCACAGAGGTGAAGGGCTGAAGCCAATGGGACCACAATGGCTCTGACCTGATGCTGAAACAGAGAGCTGTCTCTGAGCCTACCCACCTTGTGTGAGGATGGTTTTCTGTTGCATATGGTCCCAGCAGCGTAAGCCAACGTGCCTCCTCCGCTGAGCCTCTCCTGGCTTTAGGATGTGGTTTTTGTTGTGGATAATTTTATTGCTGTGGCCCTGTCTGGTGGATTTTCCCAGCCCTGCTCCTTCATCTGCATGTTTCCACCTCTCTCCTGACCATGCTTGCACCCGTGCTCAAGACAAGGCAGTTCAGGAAGCTGGACAGGTTGAAAAGGAGGAATTTGTCCTTTTTTCCCCTTCCTGCTCCCTTTCCTTATGGTTGTTTTGGAAATGGGGGAGCTCTGGTGCCAGATTACACCCAGCTGGTAAGGATCTGCAGCCTTGGGCAACCAGGGTCAGGGTCCAGTTTCCAGCCCTACCTGGCTTTGCACAGCTCAGCCTGTCCAAACCAAAACTGTACGGGATGGCTGGGGCATCCAGGGTCAAAATCTGAGATTGTTTTTTTACATTTCCAACTATTGCTGAACTTCAGTTCTTTCTTGAATAGAATCACACTACAGGTGTAGCACAGAGGACACAATTTTTCTGCATGCAGTCATGCCAGATGTTCAGACTAATGATGCTGTGAGTAATGTTAAGGATATCTGTTTGGGCTTTTAAAGTAGATTTTCATATGCTTATTTATCCTGTCAGAAGTTGGAGAACAGATAATTATGGAAGTTACTCAGATTTTATAATGCTGTCCTCATCTTTGAAAAAAACCCCACAATCACCTTCATCCTGAAGAATGTTGAATCTCTTCCTCAAACCTTCCAAGATACACTCGTTCCCCAGAAAATGTAGTTGACTTTCAAACATTTTATTCAGTGACAATGCTGTTCACGTTGTCACAACAATCTCAAAAGCAAAAGAGTTAGACAATTTGTTACCTGTTTATTTTGATGACATCGTGAACTCTTGGGTTTTTTAACCTGTTTGAAGGCTGAACAATACAAAAAATCTTTCAATGCTTGCAGTATCAGAGAACAACTTAGTTTTCCTCTTTCTCAGGTTTGCTGGTCCAGAATAGATACTGTGCATTGGCCTGCAGCAATGTGCATACTGAGAAATAAACCACTGATAATAGTTGTATTTGTGCAGCAATTTTGCAAAAGGACTTTCTAAAACAGCTAAAGACAGAACTTTTCTGGTTCTAAGGATTAAAATGTCTGGTGTAAAGCCTGTCTCCTAGAAGATTAAATCCTTCAGCTGAACCATTTGCTTTGCAAGCGTACTTTTTTTCTGGGAGAATGTGTTCGCTACAAACGGTTGTTGAACAATCACACATTCCCGAGTTAGAGATCACCAGCATTCCCATCAAAAAGCATGGGCACATCAAACAGCTACACCAAGACCATCTTGGATAAAATATCCCTAGTGGCACAGTCCCATACGGTGTGGGAGGCATTTTAATTCAAACGATATGGGAGGCTCTTGACTTCACTGGGCTGTTCCAAAACACTCAAATGCTTTGGGCATCAGTATCTATCATTCACCAACTGTAACACCCAGGGCACCAGGCCAGGGTTAAAGCAAGCAGCTTACCTTGTGTGATATTCAGGGACTGCCGGACAACTATTACATCAGGTAAAATGTCTTCCACATGTAATGGACCATGTAAGATGCTTCCACGTGTTGAATGCTGTTAGTACACAGCAGACAGAGGGGCTGAGAGCGAGAAATGTTGACCTTGCTTTGCTAAAAGGTTCATTGTCAGAACAGAGTCTGGTTTGCTCTCCCCAGATGCTGGCAGAAAGAACAGTAAATGACAAAATGCAAATTGTTCTTTGTGTTTTGTTAAAGATGGGGCCAAAACCGATGTTTTCCCCCAAAGCAGAACTACCTAGGGGCTGAACAACAACTTCCCTTACATTTACGGCAGACACTGAAGAGCTTTACCTATTTTCACTAAGACAGTAGCAATTAAAGCACTAACTAACCCAGCACCTTTTCTAATCTAGAGGTTCTGTACAACAATTATGTTTTCAAATCAGATTTCTGGATTCGATACATGGTTGGGAATTGTATTTTTATTTCTCAATAAATACCTTACATTCTCATTTTTATAGGAATATTGCTTATTAATGAACACAATTATGTGCAATAGCCAACACAGCACAACTTCTTGTTTTTTCTAATTAATTGTCCAAATTATTTTAATATTTGTTTTCTAATAATTAACAAAAATATAATCGTAACTGTATAGCTAAAGAAAACCTCTGGTATTCTTGCATCTCTTACCTGTACTCTCAACCAGGCATCAGGGTTCTTTTTTTTGGCTTGATTTTGCACATATAATACAGAATCTAGATCTCCTGTTGAATGCTTGTCTGCTCAAATATTACATCAGTATATCTGATCAGTGACTAGGATCTTTAGTCTTAATTTTATCAGGCTAATAGAAAAGCTCTAGCATGAGATTTGCACTTAATGTTTGACACCTAGTGTTGGTAAAGGAAAGAAGCGTGGGGGGGGGGAGGGGAAAGACTGCTGGATTCAAAGATTCAAAAGTCCTTCCTACTCTCCTTGCACTTTGTGCTAGCCCATCACTTTTACCCATAGTTGTGTGAAGCTGCTTATGCCTCTAAATGTTGAACGTGCATTGCTCTGACTGAAATGACATCTGCCTGGGCTTTCTGTATTATTCTTGCACGTCAGTTAAATAATAATCCAGAATGACTGCACACTGTTACTAACTGGCTAGTGAGTACGAACACATTCCATATGTAAACAGAACTAGACCAAAATCTGCATTATAAGAGGTAGTTAAAATCACTACTGCTGATGTGACTAATGCTATTAAAGCATTAGTGATAGGTCAGGACCCGCTCCAACCGGCAGCTCTATTCACTCACCCAAACATGCCTTTTCATAAAAAATGATGAGTGTGAAATTGCCTTAACAAACTGTGAGAAGAGATGAAAAATACCTTAAAGGCTTTCCGAGGGAATGAGTGACACACAGCACTGGCACATGCATTGCAATGAGAGCAGTCGCTGCTGCTGCTGTTAGTTAAACAAAGCCACGTTACTCTTAAGTATTTTACTAATTAAAAATAAATGCATATTAAGAAGCTCTGCAAGTCCCAGCAACATGAAAGAAGAATGTTTGCTGAATTTCTGAGCTGTGAGATAACACTGCCAGTCCTTGTGAGACAGGGAAAAGCACAGCTGTGGCTTTGATTTCCCTGGGGTAGCGGCAGGCATTAAAAGCAGGTGAGCGATGCACGGCCCCAGGAAAATTTTGCCCTAAATTGTTAAAATTTAGAGAGACGCTGTCAGGTCAAATATGCTCTGCAATGACGCATTGTTAAAAGCAAAACCCAAACCCCCTCCTTCTGAACTGAAAAAAAACCCCAAGAATGTTTCATTCATTTATTCTCCCCTTCTCTCAAAGTCCACTGGGAACTGCTTCTACCCCCTGCCGGCTGCCCTCCCGGCCGAGCCGGGCCCCAGACATGAACGTGTCCTGTGGGCCCATGGAATGTGAACTGAAACACAACAGACATCTCCTGAAACAAAGAATAAAGCCAAACACTACAGGAAGGTAACTTTAAATAGCATGACATGAAATATAATGTGCAGGGATAATAAAACAAAAGGTTTAAAGTTGGATTTACCTTAGCTTCTCTTAAATAACCCTATTTTTATACAATACAGATAACAGTATTATACTGCATGTGAATCTGAGGTGAGAAAGTTTATCCACTCAATCTAGAAAGTGTATGGCACATTTGCTAATTAACTGTAATAAAATTATTCTTTTTTGAAGGACTGCTGGCAATAAAAGCAGAGATGCTGAAGCAATTTCCATGTAAAAAAACCATTTCATATCAGATTTATGAATATGCCAGTTCTTTATTGCATTTAGTATCTCATTGTATGTTTACAGGACCAAGATATTTATATTTTGAAGAGTACTTCCCCTCAGTAGCCGCATCTGTGTGTATGTGCATGTACATGCATTTGTCCCAGCCAGGGATAACCTTCTCAACCTTCTCCTCCCAATTCCCTTCTCTCCAAACAGGAATTGCATCTTCAACCTCTTTGTTTTCACATATATAGTTATCATAACAATACCAACAAGCCTTTGAAAAATATCTTCCGTCCTCTCTTGCCCTAAAGAGCGTCAAAGCTGGCCAGGCTTTGAAACACATCCTAAATATGTGACATTTTTAATGGTCTGGTAACAATTTTTGCTGCAGGACCGATGGAGTAGAGAACGACCTCTAGAAACTGGACCCTTTCAAACACCGATGGTTGTATTTAACGGGATCAAATTAATCTTTATCCCCTCCAAGGATACTGCTCACAGTGCAGTTTGAGCAACTGTGGGATTAAGAGAAATATCAGATGTGGAATATTGCAATTCCTCCTTCAGATTTCTATAAGTACCCTCCCCTGACTTTTTTCTGTTCAGTTACTCTCAAATTAATATCAGCAGAGAATCAATGATGATGCACGCCCCTCATGCCAGCTTAATTAAATCATACATTCAATTCATCAAGTATTCCAATGTTCCTGGTGCAGCACAAGGTATCTATTCTTTAGTAAATAAAGAGGAGTTACTGCCTTATGGGACAAGCCAAACACCAGCCAACTGAATTATAAAATAAGTCTTTATAACTATCCTAGATATTAAATATACCCCAACACAGATATCTTGCTAAAATAAAAATAGATTTTTTCCCTCTTCCTTTATAAAAAAGAAATTATTTTCTCATGCCTAGATCTCTCTTCCAGTTTCATCCTCAGAAGACCCAAGCAAAACAGATCAGGAAGGAGCTCTAGCAAAGCATTAGCAACTTTTTTGTTTTCCAATCAAAAAGGCACCTGCATGTACCGAGGCCATCCCAGGGATTCTGGGCAACAGTGCAGCGGGACAGCTTCATCAGTCATGCAAAGGAAACGTGGCAGTAATTCCCTCCTTGGAAACGGTGGCTGTTGGGTTCTTAAGACCATTTTGACCCTTTCCCCTTACTTTTCACAGGCGGAACAGAATAAATCTATTTTTGTTTTGTTTTCCTTCGTAACAGCCACTTTCTCTAGATCTGACAACTCTGAGCGCTGTGCCTGATCAGATAATGAATGTTTACACGTGACGGTCAGTGTTTCCGAACTGCTCCATTGTTTCCAGCATCCAGCAGTGAAGCCCCAATGCCCATCAGGACAAGAAAGCAACAGCAGAGGAAGGAAGGGTTTCCTGCCTGACGAGAGCAGTCCTGTTTAAATGAGATGGAGGTTACTACCCACTCAAATACACACGCAAGACACTGAAACAGATTGCCTGGCTCTGCCGTGCATAACATTATCAAATCCCAGTGAACTGTGTTTAATAAAACAGGGAGAGATGACACTTGTAGTACTGACAACATGGCAGGCAGAGGAATGATCACAAGCTGTCCTTTATTTATTTGTCCCTCCGGAAAAACATTCACTCTGCTACCATCCTGCTGTTTACCTCTGCCCTGCTGCAATTCTTTGAACGCGCTAAGTTGGTTGAGAGATTTTTGGGTGAAATTTTACAGGCCAGCTGTTGTGCAGTTTTGGATAGCTTTGCTGATTAGAGAACAGTAAGCATTTTATTAATAACTGTGTTTATCCTCTGTTTTAGGGTTTGCATCTCCAGCTGCAGTGGGTTTCTTCTTTGAATTCACACACCGTGGCATCAGTGATGCTTAGGCACTTGACAACATGGTAGATGTGAAGATCTGCTGCAAAATCTGGGGGATCTCTTTGGTATCCATGGCAATAAAAGACCGACCTGCTGGTAGTGTCCTCTGCAGCCTATGGAGCAGAATGAGGGACAAGACACAATTACCATTTCAAATTATCTTCCCTACCACAAGCCAGGGTTCCTTAAGAACGGATGTTTTTCCTTTTGAATACCTTCCCAATCCATGCTGTTCACGTTGCTTCACCATGCAATTAAAGGCTTGGGAAAGCAGCAGCGGGAGGAAACACTGAGGGCAGCTAAGTCACAGAGGTCCTTCCAGCAGGACAATTAAAGTGTTTCTAGAGATTTCTATTCACGCCCTCTTTCAGACATGTAAAAAATTCCATTTTGTTCAAGGTACCAGTGACCCCATGAGGTATTACCACAACTGGTTTTCTGAGGGCAGCTAGAGATTTACTCTGGAAATGAAGATATTTACTTATTCTAAACAGATTAACACAAACCCACCGCTCTTTCAGTTCAACACCTCCAGTGATTATAAATGTGCTCTTTGTACTTCCTTTTTGAGATCACAGCAGATTAGATGGAAAGATATTTTTCTGCCAATACTAGCCTGACACATTTTTATTCACTGCTAAACCCCACTCCCCACCCCCAGCCCCTTAAAAAAGCTAAACAAGGTGCATGTTACAAACCCCATCTCCCTCATGTCCAGTCAGCAGGCTTAGAATTCATTTTTTCACTCCTTTTTAAAGGAATTTATATGCCACACCATTTCTCCAATGCTGTTGTCTCACTTTTAAAGTGAGTTTTCAAAAAAGCTGCAACAGAGAATTCCCTTCTTCTTCCCCCACAGCAGTTACAGGAAGGCTTTGTCTAATTCTGTGCTTCCACGTACACAGAAATGCATTTCAGTGACAGCATTGTGTGCATTTTCCATACCCAGTGAACTAGGCAATTACAAGATCTCCTCTTACATAGCAGGATATGGCCAATGCCTTTTCATTTTTTTATTCCTAGCAGAAGTAAAAGGACTTTTCTAATTATTATCTTTCAGAATGGATTCGCTTCTCATGCATAACGCAGCTCTGATGTACAGACCTGCAGACGTGACTAATGGTGGCTGTGCAGATGTATCTTTCAACTCTTCACTGACTAAAACTATGTACCGAGGGTCAATTTCCTTTGGGCCTTCTCTCATTCTGCTCTAGTTGAAGACTTGAACAGAAGCAGAAAAGGCTTTTTTGTGGCTATACCAGCTTTTTGCCGCATGTACTGGATGTGGAACTGAGGGACACCTGGGACACAATTTCCTTCTTTTCCCCTGTGCCCAAACAATTTGAAGTGAAATTATGTAGCAGCACTAAACATAGGCATATTGGCTCAGACTCCAAAGAATTTATGTCTCTAACACAAGGGGAGTACCTGAGTCAAATTTTTGGCAGTTTTGAAGACCATTAAACTTCAGCTTCTCTTACTTTAATCTCTTTTCTTAGGTCCACACATTCAAACCGCATACTGGACAATGGCAAAGGCACCATGACTCCGTCATGACTGCGGAGTGGTGTTGCTTACAGGGACAGTATACATCCTCCAGTGGGACGATGGCTTCAGGTTCTCCCTTTGGATGCACAGAATGCTCTGCACTAGCTGGCCATGAGGGTTGTCTGCACGGACCCAGAAACCAGTTTCCTCCCTGACACAAGGCAGAAGCTACTGCTCCTTACTAGTAGATAATTGAAAAGAAGAATAAAAAAAGGATGAAAAGCTGGACATGAGCCAGCAATCTGCACCTGCAGCCCAGAAAGCCAACTGTGTCCTGGGCTGCATAAAAAGAAGCGCAGCCAGCAGGTCGAGGGAGGTGATTCTCCCCCTCTGCTCCACTCTGGTGAGACCCCACCCGGAGAACTGTGTCCAGCTCCGGGGTGCCCAGCACAAGAAAGACATTGACCTGTCAGACTGAGTCCAGAGAAGGGCCCTGAAAATGCTCAGAGGGCTGGAACACCTCTCCTATGAAAAAAGGCTGAGAGAGTTGGGGTTGTTCACTCTGGAGAAAAGAAAGGTCCAAGGAGACCTTACTGAGGCCTTTCAGTACATAAAGGGGGCTCATAAGAAGGATGGAGGGAGACCTGTTACCAAGGGCATGTAGTGACAGAACCTGGGGCATCAGTTTCAAACTGAAAGAGGGTAGATTTAGATTGAACATAAGAAAGAAATCTTTTACAATGAGGGTGGTGAGATACTGGAACAGGTTGCCCCATCACTGGAAGTGTTCAAGGTCAGGTTAGACAGGGCTTTGAGAAACCTGATCTATTGAAAAGATGTCCCTGCCCATGGGAGGGCAGTTGGACTAGATGATCTTTAAAGGTCCCTTCCAACCCAAACCATTCTGTGATTTTATGACACTATGATCAAAACCTTATGCAGAACACCAGCATGGGCAACTATACCTAACTTCACTGCAATAAAAGCTTAGTTTATATTTATGATGAATGGAAACAAAGAAAGCTACATTAGGCATAAACCAAATATACTTACCTATCTGCCTGGTCTCCTAAGGATCCTATAAATATGGCAAAAGCATTAACTTGAGCATTGGTGGTCAAGACCTGGGCAAACCTTGATGGCTGAATACCATATCGCTCAAGATTTGCATCACTCAAGACAATAACAAAATACTCGTCAGCCTCTTCCTTGGCGATGTGACGAATGGCATGCTCTGTCCCTTCCAAGGTATGGTCTCCACTCATGCAGAACTGAGCATGGGCATGCATGATCTGTGTACACAGCATAAACAAATGGAAATATGTAAGATAACTTCAGGAGTAAACATTCATTTCAGCTGGCGCAGGAGGGAGTAAATATTCAGTTATGCTGTATTAGGGGATGCTTCTGAAATGTGGACAGTGCTCTAGATACTTCAGAAGAGGCAGATTTCTGTATATAATATGTCATATTTTAAGATAGGCATCACTTAAAAACACAGTGGGTCAAACAATCAAAACACATGCATGGATGTAATTAGACTGGGCTTCAGGGAAGGTAAAATACTTTGATCAGCTCCAGTTTGAGTAGCTACACTTCTATGTATTTAAGGAAGAAAAAGGGCTTAGTTTCCTAAATACTGTGACCAGCTCCTGCCTGTTTATAATTTGCATTAGACTTCCAAACCCTAGTAGCGTCACAGCTATTACCAAATATCCAACTCCTGAGAGTGACAGCAAGTTTTAAAAATGTAGAAACATTTTGTCTGAGCTGTTACGAAATAAATACACTGTTTTCATTGAAGAAGCTGTTCCCTATGCAGAAGGCAAGGAGTTTTAGACATGAGAAAATCCAGTCCTTCTAACACAAATAGCTTCCCATCTTTTAAAAATAATTTTTGGAAGAAGCTCAAATACACAGCTCTAACCTATCAAGCTGCCAACCAGGTAAATCCTAAAATATTTTCAATTTTTCTTCATCCTATTACAATAAAAACTTGGTGAATACACTCACTTTGCAATTGTGATTTAACACATTTTTAGTCTAGCATTGACACATTTTCCCACTGCTACTGTGACACATTACTTCTTGAAGGTACCAGGCTAAATCACTGACCTGGGATCCCTCTACAGTTTAAATTAGTCACTTACGCACTAATAGTATCACCATATGATTTAGGTAGAGCTACCTAAATCACTGTATAATGCTTGAAACTTCCTATATCCTTTGCCAGGTAGTCAAAATTTATGACACAGCTGTCCAGAAAAAAGCATATCTAGCTTTTACAATTTTGGCATAATTTGGTTTCTCCCATGTCTCTGAAAGGTCCTGTTTCAGTTTTATGCAAATACACAGGTTTTGCTTTCTTGTCTTTCATCTATTTTACTCTCCTTATGTTTTGCATTCTGTGACCCACCTACAATTTCATCTTTGCAGTCACAAAATCCTTAATTATCCAGCATCATTTATCAGTAGGATTTACCTTTAGAACCTCTAGTCTTTGCTTATTGTTCTTAGGAACTCTGTCACTCTCAACCAAGGCGATGTCAAAGCCATCTCCTGAATGTCCAACAATATCGTACTGCAAGAAAGAAACTTCATCAGTCATCTGTTAGTCACAAATGCCCCTTGGGTCACAATGACATGAGACAGATCAAAGGCAATTTCCTTTCAACAAGAAAACCCAAACACTGTTCCCTGCTTCTGTTTATGAGCTGCTTAAGGGAATAACTTGCAATCTCTCACTGACATGAAAACATGGGAAAGAATTGTTAAATATTGAAATTAAAGAGCAGTTACTTATTTCCATAGTCTGTTTTTCACATCACCCCACCAATTGCAGAGTGGTGATGCCTAAGATCAAGACCTTGCCCTCTCACATTGTGTACGTGTTTTTTTAAAGTAGCAATTTTCATCCTCTTGAGTCTGACAAACAAGAAGTGCATTGTTTGAGAGTAGCTCCTATGTTTGATGGATCTTTTTAGTGACCTCATACTGCTCTGAAAAAAAAAAAAAAAAAGTATTACAACCCTTCTTTTTTAAAAATCAGCCCTCCTTATTTTTGTGCATAACAGATCAAAGTCATTGCTGAAAGTATGTAGGGAAGTGAATTCCAAGAGTCTCTGTACATTTTCAAAGGAGATCATGTGCACATCATTCTTCCGTGAAAGATGCTGCAAAAATGACATGTAGAGTTGTAATAGTTCAAATATCTTGTTGAACAAATAATGTAATATTGGGAAGGCCTTTGTTTTATGTGCAAGTTTTACTGCTGTTCTATGAAAACGAAGACAAGCTGAGTTATGGCAAGGTCCTGCCCTGCCCTTTGTGTTGTGGATGTGGCAGTCACCCCAGGGAGAATTCATGAGCAGGACAAAAGTGGATTTAAACTGTCTACACCAAGTAATAGAGCACAGTTCACAGATCCTGAGCCCCGAGAGACCTGAGCTGGCAATTCCTCAATATGAACATGTCTGTATTTCCCCTCACTGGCTGGCACAGACCTCTCTTTAGCTGACAGGGAGCCCTTGTGCAGTATTTTGCCTTTCTGTTTTCTTTTATTCAAGTACTGCCTCTAGGTCCCTGCCGGGTTCACCATCCCTAAATCCCACATAATCACTTGGTAAAAGGGAGACCTATTCCTTAATTTTTTTTCTGTCTTTTATTTCCTTTTGAAGACCACTTTATTTGGTGTACGTGAGGTCCTGGACACTGGAGAAATGGCATTCTTTATCGACAAAGCTCTTTTTATTTGTTTCCTTATCACTAATTTGCTTAAAAATATATCAAGGGTAAAAGAAAGCCACAGCAGCTGCAACAACACTTTTAAAGGTGACATCTCCCTCTGCAAAACAGCAAACGTGCCACATACTATAAATTATTTCACCCAAGGTAAGACCATTTTATGACAGCCTCACATAACCCAGACTTCCTTCCCTTAGGAAATCTTTATATAATCTAGTCCCCATGCAATCCCATTTCTTTCTGCTCTGTTGGCTTTCCCCATTCCTGTTGTCCTCAGCTCTTCCATTTCTAGTATTTGCTACTCAGCCTCATATAAAGCTTCCAGTCTGATACACGCTTTCTCTTAGAAACCTATTTCTTATCACCAATAATGCTTCAGAATCTCTCTTTCCTGGTAAATATTTAGTTGGTGTTTCTGTCTTCCTCAAACCATTCTCCTTCCTGGAAAAAAACCACAATTTTTGAGACTAATGTTCAGCATATTTCCTAATTAATACAGGAATAAATCCAGAATGTGAACCACACACAAAGAGAGCGTGCGTGCGTTCTGGCATATTTTTTTAAATACTAAAGATTATTCAAATCAGAGGAACTAAATAAAGCAATGGTTTAATGAAGCAGAAAATATACAGCGCAGCTCATGTGATTCTTATGTAATGTTAGAAATGTCCACAGATCTTCAGGGTAGGCTCTTAATTATGAAACCCTGCACGTCCTTTGCTGAGCAGTTTTGTATTTGGTATCACTTTTAAATCAACAACCTAATTATGTAAAGCAAAATGCTGTCATTCTCCTGTGTAAAAAGAAGGTCGATTCCTTCGTAATGAGCTCCTTCCCAGCACTTCATGGACCTCTCCCACCGGGTGTCCTGGTATCAGCTCTGCCATACTGAGTTCATGAGAACAGACCACACTTTGCTATTTGGGTATATAATTTTGGCTCTTGGCAAATAACAGACCAACCTTTTCTCTCAAAAAGGCTGGGTTTAAACTCAGTTTGACAGTCTGAGTAACGGGAAGTGCTGTAGCTCCTAGATGAAACACCAGAGGTTGACCCAACAGGTGCCCCGCCCCCCCCCCCCCACATTCTTGCCCAAGGCAGGAACGTACAACCTGGCTATGGGCAAGGTGAGGCTGAAATGATCTGAGCAAACTATTGCAGGCACGTAGAGGTGTTCACCTGGGAACATCGTGTCCTGCCTGCTCCCTCCTCAGCTAGCTGCTTATTATTCTCCGTGTGTGCCCATGCATGCGCCCAAGTATGTATACTTGTGTTTAACAGACGTTACCTGTTTCCTGGTTCCTTTGCTGACAGTTTACTATGCTATTTGTGATTAAAAAAACATGTGGTGAGGCAGCAGGCAAGAAGTGGCTGTTTACTTCGTTCTGGCTGATGCATTCTGTGTCAAGCAGGGCCTCCCAAAAAGCAAGGTGAGATCCTGCCATGCTGTGGAAAAGAAGTGCTACGGTTACCAGCCCTCAAGTGCGGCTCCTCTTGGTCCTTTGATCCCCCTGGAAGTCAAGTCAAGGACCAGGAGGGGCCAAAACCTAATGAGTGTGAGGTTGCTTTTGGGCAGCTTAGCTCCCCAAACTGTGAGGCTGGATGAGGATTTGCGCCCCAGCAAAGGAGGGGACAGGAACAGAGCAGCACTGGCTTGGATTGACTTAAGTTAACATAGGACTGCAGCCTGGGAGACGCTCCCTGGGAGAGAGGGATGTGAGCACGCTCACAGCCAAGCTTCAGACATGACAGAAAGATGTTTGCCCAGGGGAATGTATGGAGTTTACTGCAATTTAGGACAGGCATAAAAGTGGAGCGAAGAAGCCCAATCCGCAAGGGCAAAGGAGGATTTAAACCTCTCACCCAGGTCTTCTTTCAGTAAATGGCAACCTCCCGATTTGTGTTCTAGTAAAATGTACCCTTAGTGATTCAATGCTGTTCTGGCGTGCTCATTTTAAAGAAAAGGTGCAGACAGCTGTGCAGCCCTGGCCAGCTGGGAACACATGCAGGCACACACACGCTTTGCCAAAACCAGCTTGCTTCCTTCGCAGTAGTTAAAGGTGAGCACAGAAAAAGGGCTTCTGAGAAGCAAGGATCCGACGCTTTTTTTCTCATAAATTACATAGAATATATATGGATGGAGTTACAAGTAAGAAAAGAGCTGTGATATGACCTTTCTTGGAACTGAGTTTTGTTTTGTTTTACAAAACAGATTGCAAGCATAGCTCTCAGGATAAATCCAGCAGCAAGATACATGTTTGCTACAGTGCAGGCTTAATTGAATTAATATATTATTGCGGTACACTGTGGCTCATTTTCCAATAGCCTCAGGTACAAGAACTGCTCTATTCAGAGCTGTGAGTACACAACATGTAAACACGTCTCTTGAAATAGCATCATTTTGTTGGTTTCTTTCCTTACAGGCTAAAACCATCCCTATTCCACTGTCACATTTTGCACTGAATGGATGGTTGCTGCTGCCTAAAATGAGTAAAATGGAAGACTTTGTCTTCTGCAGCTGCCATGCCAAAAGGTTTAATTTCTGAAGGCGTTAAAAAGCCGAAAGAAGATGCATGCTGAATGTAAAAGGCAGTGTAAATTAGACAGGCCTCTGCCGGAGGGCTAGATATTTATAAATTTATCTCTTCTTTGGACAACAGTGAACATTCTTCTTCACTAAATTTATTTCAAACTTTTTGTTTATTATTTAAAAGAAACTATTCTGGCAAGCATGTGGAGCACTTCTTTTCCTGAGTTAACAGTTCTGCCTCCATAGTAAACTTTACAAAAGCAGAATGCTAAAACGGGTATATAAACCCTGCAATATCCCTTTAATAGAGCTATAAATAACAATTCAGACTTTTCCTACCAGTTACATAACATACCATTTATTGAGCCACTTACAGTTATTTTAAAGGCTTCATAAAATTGCTGTTGGATAATTGACTGGACATGACTCCTAAATCTGCCATCATGTGTGCAAATGATGGTAATTAGGGATGATATAAAACCATATGGTTTGTATGACAGATGTAATACTACCTCAGATAAAACAAAGAACAAACTGCCCTTCTGCACATTTTCAAATAATTGGCAGCTAAAACGAAATGTACAAAAGATGTTAAGAACTGAATCCTGTAAAATAATTTGCTTATTATAATGTATTTGTGTAAGTGATGCATCCACACATTAAAAGGAGCCAAGGGGCATTTGTAGGAATATATTTAACCTCCATTATTAGGACAAGACTGAGAATGTGGCTTCTATTACCTCTGTCACTCCCACTCTTTAATAAAGCACTTCAGAGGAAGCGTGGATGAGATGACATTGCAAGAGGGCTTTGAAACATGGCTGTTAGTTTAAATGGATTTCCTGACTGTGGGAGGCTCATCCCCTTGACAAGGAATGATTCGCTTCCTGCGCTTATAGTAAATGGAAGCAGGCAGGTTGCCCTACGCAAGCGTAAAAAGCTGACAAATATCTGCTGGCAATTGCCTGACTTTTTATGAGGGATAACCTGTTCGGTACAGTCACATAGCCAATACCTAGCTCTTCTGTAGGAGAAGGCAGGGAGAAAGTATTCTCTACTTTCATTTGGTGTTGTAAAGGCCAATTGGACAATCAACATCATCAGTAATACCAAGGGGAAAACACATGGGGAAAGCTCAGCTCGTGTGATGAAACAACCAAGGAAAAGCCCATCTGATTAATTCATTTAGCAGAGAACTAAACCAATAAACCAGCAAAACCGTGATCTTGAGCAAAGGCCAAGAATTGGTTTCCAAAGCCTGCATTGCAGTTAGATAGCAGAAGGGAACTTTACTATATAAATCCCCTCTGAATGCCTTGCTCAACAATCCTGATGGTCCCCCAGGTCCAACACATGTTGTACAAGAAGCCCCTCATATCTGCAGCACATGTCATTGTGACCTTGCAGATGGGGCTACAACAGGAACAAGTAACAGCAGGCATATCTGAAGGCCCCAAAAGTCTATTTTTTAAAAAACCAGGCAAGAAGAGGATAAGGAAAAGGAGAAAGAAAAAAGTGATAAACTACAGATTTCTCACTGCTCACTACACAGTTGTGTGGGTTTCTTTCTTTTTTTTCAAATGGTTTCTCTTTCAGAAATGAGAAATGTATGTTATTTTTGCAGACATTTCAGCTTTGTCCTGAGCATCTTGAAAAGCATCAGTGTTCTCAGTGATATTTTAAAACAATCACTGGCACTTTTAATCTCTGAACACCTAATTACACTCATTAGAAACTGAGGAACTGGCACCAGCTCTGGCCATTGACTGCATTCATGCAGGTGTGGCAACTACCATACCAGATTATACCCCCAAAACCTGTATATTCAGGCTAGAGATTTCAGAAATGCTGTTCATTTTTATCAAAGGAACGATCTGAAGAGGCCACTGGCACATGCACAGGAGACTTCTCATATCGCAGGACTGTGTAATGTAGGTTAAAAAGAGATACTTTAGCCTAATCATTGGATCATGTTAAGAATATAGTTCAAACAGGCCTAGTTAGTAAATGCCTCTGTGCTCATTTTGGGGGATGACTTCAGTGGCCAGTGAAGCATAAGGCCATATCCTGTTTGCTGTCCTAGTCATCTCTGGTCTACTCTTGTAGACGTGCTTTGAGTGAATCAAATCCCAATGACGGTAGCACAGAAAGATGTGGAGGAAGAAAAATACTTTTGTTCCCTTGGGCAACAGCAGGTCTGCAGTTGACAGAGTTCACACTGGATCTGGCTAGCCTTGGCTCAAAGGGCTGTTGCTGTCCCCCCAAAGTTCTCTATCCAGTGAGAGAAGCCCTTGAATGGAGGAGAGTTACCTCAGAAGCAGTTGAACAGATGCAGAAAGCTGATGACAATTTTTTCCCTTGGTATGTCACCAAAATTTCCAGCATCTTCCTTACCACTGTTATTTTAGGTATAAAATTGGCCTTATAGCTCTTCTGACTCACAGAGATTGTAAGGATAACATCATTACTCCTGTCAAGTATCATCCAAGAGTGGCAATGTTCATATCTGCACATGTAAGTATTTTTATAAATGGTAAGTGGTTGTTAGAGAGGCATATTTACTATTGCAACTAAAAGCATGTTGCGCTATTGGCTCAGCCAAATACAGGCTTTCATCGATACGCAGGGCAAAACACTGGCCAATAGCAACTATTTCCAAGCAAAATATAATAATCTGTAATAGATACATAGGGATTTGAAAGGTAATGAAACAGATTTTAAAATCCCAGAACTGAAGACAGTTCTTAATGATCTTACTAATTCTGCACAGCGGTCTGTCTGTCCATCTGCTTCTATGTGTTATTCCTTTACCATGCACCTGAGGGTCATGTCTGGGTTCTCAGCTATTGAGCTGCACTGGAAATAAGGACAGCTGATTATCTGCCACTACACAACATCTTTTTTCAGTGTCATCACTTCGAAGCCACTGTCCTCTGTTCTGTAAATGCAAAATAATTCATTCTTCATAACAAGAACAGAATGGCTGTCGTAGAACAGAACAAAACAACCGCCCTCTGGTCACTGTTTCCATTTTACTCAAGATTCTATCAGCTACTTGATTTCTGTCTCCTCCAAACTGCGCTGTTCTTGCCTCCTTAGCCATTTGTTGTATGGGGACCCCTCCATACTCTTCGCAATCTTTGTCACCCTCTCTTCTTTTTCAGCTCTACAACAACTTTTGTGCGATGGGGGACCAAAGTTGCAGATGTTACTCCTGATGTGAATGCATTATGGAAGTTTACAGTGACATTCTGATATTTTCTGCTTTATTCTCTGTCCTTTTGCTAATAGTTTCTAATGTTCAATTAGCTTTTTTTGACAGCTAGTGGGCACTGAGTGTTCAAAGAACCATATAACATAATTGCAAGATTTCTTTGTTGAGCACTAATATATAGCCGAGAGTGAGCACTAATGGATAGCTAAGACTTCTTCATTGTGTATTTAAAATCAAAATTGTTTTCTCCCACCTGTAGCACTTTATATTTAATAGCACTGAACACCAGCTGCCATTTTATTTCCCAGCCACCATTTATGGCCAGGTCCTTCTCCAACTTCTTCCAGCTGGATTTCCCTTTTTATTCTCCCAAATAACTTCACAAAACTAGCAACTTTTGCCACCTCACTATCCATGCCCTTTTATGGATCACTTACAAATATACAGAACATAACAACATGGGCTTTGGCACAAATCCCAGAGTTCCACCAGTGACCTTCCTGTATTACTTCACTGTAAAAAATGACCACTTAGTCCGTTTTCCATATTTTTAGCAGTAATTCTTTTATCTGAAGGCTTTCCCTTTTATCCCCAAAGTAGTATAATTTCTTCACAAGTCTCTGGTGAGGGACTTTGTCAAATGCTTTTGGCTAAGGAGATTCTGTCAACCAACCTTGCTTGCCACATATATAGACACTCTTCAGAATGCACTACTTCCCTTTACAAAAGCCATGTTGATATATCCCAACATATCATTTTATACTCGTGTCCACTATTTCTGTTTTGCCTGCCTTTGTGGGCAATCCTGCATTTGGCCACACTAATATTTGTGTTGCTCAGATACGCCTGATTTACCAAGCTACACAAATCGTGTTGTATAACTACACTACCCCTGTTAATATTAACATTACCTTTTCTATTATCAGTGAGCAGGAGATTCACGAACAGCTGAACCAATAAACCCCTTGTTTCCCATGATGTTCTTAATTACAGTTGAGTTCCCACATGGCTTCTCTGGGCTAAGGTCTAAGCTTATCGTTACAGCATTTTTCTCCAACAGGAATGCAGAGCATCACCCTCTACCTGGCCTATTTTCATAACATTTGCAGGAATCTAGTGTCTTTGTGAACAAACCCACAGTTTCAAACTTGTTTGAAATTGTGCAACGTGCTCCGTTTAAGCATGTTTAAGGGGGAGAAAGCATTACTGCCAGGGAGTACAGTAGCACATGCCTCCTTTCCTTAGGAAAGTAGGCTAAAAACATAAGGCTTGTGCCCTTTTTTACAGCCTTTTCCCTGACAAATGCAAGTCTGCATGACTGGACTGTAGAAGACATTCTAGAAGTACATACCTCCATATGGCCTGGTTTTGTACAGGAGATTCTACAGAAGAACAGGAACCTGTAGGATTATGCTGTCAGAGGAGCAACATGAAGCAGACCTGGCTGAATTGATCTGGACTAAATTTTCTAATTTTGTTTAGGAGATTCTACATTAATTCAGATGTATTTGAAGTCTTGTGTTTGAGATGCTCTTGGGTAAAGGCATCGGACATCTTTATTCTTCCATCGAACACGGAGTCTGTCAAGAATGAACTTGAGATTGGCCATACCTGTCTTTTTTTTAAGGTTAAAGAAACATATTCTAGACCTTGTTTAGGCTTACTGAGACCAAAAAGGGTATAAAAATTTTTTACAATTCCTTTCCAGGCTACTATTAAATGACATTTGGAACCTAGTATCTTTCAGCAGTAGAAATTATTTTCTTGCTTTCAGGTAACTGGAAGAGAACACAAATAAGGGACAAGGAAGTTTGGTCTTCCTGTGACAAAGTACTACTGTCTGTACTTCGGGCAGACGGAAAGGCAGAGCATCTTTGCATGCCCTGAAATTCACTTATACTTGTATTCTGTAGGCGTAAGTGTTTCTGCCCAGAGAAACAAATAAACAAATACAGAAAACCACCGCAAATCTCACTATATCAAAGTCTTAAAAATCTTAGATTGAATGCTCCTCTGCCGAAGTGTGTAATGTTTCTTATCCATTCACTAGTATTATTTTTCAGGTTGCTAGAAATAGATTAATGTCTTTATTTTCTTGTGGGAATGAATAATGCTGTTTGGCTAGACTGACTGCTGAAACACTTTTTTCCACTGCTCCACAGAGCCTGTGCAATAACCACAGAGCTCCTAGCCCAGCTGTAATTACCTTGAATTTATGCTCATAATTCTCAAAAGCTTCCATGACCATGCAGACAGCCTCCATGGAGCGTTCCAGTCGTCCATCCACCCCGTTAAAGCGGTACATGCTACCGGAAACATCCACCACCAGGCGCAAACGTTTAGGTTTCTGCTGGGGGCTCCCAGGCTGACAGGGAAACAGCAGAATAAATCCCAACATAAATGGGAAAGCTAAACATCAGTAATGATCACACATTTCAGAAAAAGAACCCAATGGACTTTGCAAAGCAAGAAACTTTTATCCAGAAAACATCAATTATTGAAAAAAAAAAAAAGCAAAACCATTTTAACCTTTTTTCTAACTGTTTCAAACCAGTTACTTGACAGATAACTCATTCTTCCCCCTCACCTTCAATGCCTGGAAACAAAATACCTCGAAAAATTCCACACATGTTTGTCATGAAAATAGTTTTTGTGTCTCAGTTTTGATTCTTAACATTTTATTTCAGTAAAAAACTTCTCAAATTTGCTCTTTCTGCCAAAGCTTATAATGGAAATGCTTTTTCTTGGCTTACAGTACTAACAGGGACCCGCATATGAGTGTAAAACCTTGTCTGCTGAGGTTAGTAACATTCAAAAAATGTTTGAAATCTTGTTCTGATTAACTACTTGTTTCTTCTTCATTCTGTTGCTAAAACCATTATTTTTTCCTGAAAACAATCCCCACCTGTTTTAACAATTTTTGGCACAGTACATTCAAGGGAGGTGTTTTATTTAGTGTGCAGTGAGGTGAGTCTGGATTCAAGTATAAGGCTATTAAAGATGATCTGGCAAAAAGAACATTCACATTAAAAACAAATAACTAAAGTGTTTCTTTTACCTGTAAAGGGTTGCAAGCTTTTGTGTACTTCATTCTTTTAATTATTCTCTTAACAGACTGTGGCAACCCTGTCCTCCCAAAGACAAAGGGAGAGAGAGGGCCCATTAAATTCTACATTTATTTTGTTTTTTATTCAAAACTTGAAGGTGTCCTTTTTTTTTCCCCTAATTGAACTATTTTTACAAAGCCTTAAAACTGATACATTAAGTAAACACATTTTGGGAAAAAAAAAAAAAAAAAGAGAGAGAGAGAGAAATGAAGATCTAATCACTTTTCCTTTATTGATCTTTCACACAGGCAGTGCCAAGTTCCATAAACTGTTCAAAGCAACAGTCATCAGGACCAAGTAGCATAAAAAACAGTACCAGGGATTCATCAGATGTGGGTAGTTGACATGCAAAAAGATGTTGTACTCTGCTATTTAAAATAACATTCTTAGCGTAGTTAAAAATTGTAATCTGTCATTAAGTACTACTGTTAAATACTATGGACTAGCCCGACCAGTTCTGGCCAGGTTTTGTTGGTCTAACTCAAGTGGTTTCTGTGTTGCTGACTCACATTGGCCTAACCATAATGTCTTCTAAGGAACAGCTGAATTGAGCCATAAGACAGAGAACTTCACCGTATCTTAATGGCTTTTCCTCACACTTTTTTCCCATTATAATTTTTATTCACGTAAATCCAAGTGTCTCTGGAAGCTGAAATTCTTTGCATATCACAGAATAAGGAGAAGACATTTGTAAAACACTTTGAAAAAAAATCCTAGGGTACTTGTGTGTTTATCAAGAAAATTTAAATTAAATCTGTGAGAAAATATTTTTCTTTTTCATAGAAAAACAAACAAACAAAATGTTATCTGCTAATTGCCTTCAACTCATTCAAATATACATAAGAACATAAAAACTGTTGCATTGGATCAAAAGAAAGCACTGCCTAGATCAGCATCCCCTCTCTGACAGTGGCCAACAGGAAATACATATGGAAGACTATAAGAAGAGGTAAAGCAAATTTTCCACCCTGTGGTTGCCTCTGTATCATGGACCTCCCAAGCCAGCAATGATTATTCTGAGTTTCTTATCCCTATAACTTATCAAACTACAAACACAGATATTGTACAACCACTATGTAATCAGCAAATGGTTAAGCTCTTCCCCACTTTTCCCTGCTACTTGTTGGATACTTACTTGTGGCTCAAGTTCTCCCCGTCGTTTATATATGGCTTTTTCTCCTGTCAGCCCATCAATGATTTTGGCATCATCTAGCTCTCCAACAGCTTGGTGTCTCAGCCATTGTCTTTCTTTACCTTTGGCCTACAACAGAAAGAAACCTTAATTCACTCAGTAACATGAGTGTATGTTGGACCATTTAAGACCTACTGAACATGACATACACATGCATTTTCTTTATAATGATGTGAAAGTTTTGGCATAAGTCAAAGAATTCCAAACACATTTTCATAGCTGTACTGATCTTTTTCTCTGAAAGACAAAATAACACTACAAAGAACATGTTCCCTTTATAATTTTGCTTTTTTAAAGATGTTTCATACATGAGAGTTTAACTGTGGACTGCAGAAAAGTTAACATTTTTCTTTCAAATATGCTGGAAAGCTGTAACAAGCCTCTGCAGAAATACATACAACCAGAGGGACACGCATAACTGACCATTTGTTATGTGTTCTTAATCCAAGCAGTGTCAGAAAAAAACACTGGGTGACTTAAAGGTAAAACTAATTAGTATTCACCTTAGGTAATGATAAGTGGTTTCTTTTAAAACAATATTAACGATAAACTATTTTTCTATTTTAAAATAAAACCCTTGAAAATTGTGATACTCATGAGAGAGTCCATTAAATGCTTCTTTTGTTTTATTTAAAAGGACACTAGTTATCTACAGCCTGACTTGATGAACTTGCACTACAATCCAGGAATTCAAATATTCATGGAACTCCTGTTCATATTACAAGCAACACATTTAAGAAGGTTTTCAAAGGATACCTTCAGCATGGTTCATAATACATAAGATCCACCTAATGACAATAAAGTCTGCATATATGACTTTCATGGTTTATTTCATTTCTGCTTAAATCTCCAGGTTGAAGTTGCTCATCCTAGTAGCAAGCCTAGCAAGGAAAGATTTTAAATTTGCATATGTATAATGCTTTTGCACTCTCAGCAAATTGGTCAGCAGCTGGAGGAAAATCAAATATCCAGCAGGACACAAACTGCCTTAAACTTTGGTTCTGAGGAATGAAAATCAGTTGCTCTCTGATGAGCAGGAAGTATTACATTACAAATCCATAGTAAACTGCAGGCCTGGGATTTGCAAGGACAAATCTTTACAATTTTTTACAATTTCACTTTGGTCAAAATTTATGAGTTTTTCTTTTGGGTATGTATGAAGAAAGAGTTCTGGACTACTGTCTGTTGCCTATATTTACTCAAGACTAACGGACTACTTGGCTACGAAAATAAGTGGGCAGAAAGAATACACAGCCACAAGGAAAAAGTTTTGATTAATTAATTTTACAGTATAGAATTTACATAGCTGTGAGAAACAGAGTTTTTTAGTTAGTAGTGTCAAAACCTTTACAGATGCTTCGTGATGGGAGGCAAAACCAATGGTGATACATGGAAAGCTCAGCCTTTGAGTGTATCGCGGAAAGGGAAAGTGGAAAAGATTTCTTAGGTGTGAATTCTGTCAGTCGTGCCCGCTGACACATTTTCATGGTGCTACAGTCAACCTCACTTTAACCCACTTTGGCAGTGGGGCATCCATGAGTTTGTTTTTCCCACCAACTAGTAATTTCCACCATCATTAAATACTCTTGGGATTAAATTTGAAGTCCCTTCTTCCATAGGATCATTGATTCCTTTGTTGCCCAAAGAGTTGTGTAACATCACAAAAAGACACCTGAAAATTCCAGATGACCTCTACATGCTCCACCAAAACGTCACACTGCAGTTTTCCTGCTGTGAAGAACACAGTAGGACAACTCACGGCAAATTTCAACAACACTCCAACTAACCATTACAAAAACGCTCCTGGAAACAACACGCTGCTGAGTGAGCAGCTGTCTAAAATGAATCATGCACCTTCTGGGATGATGCAGACGAGATGAATTTGTTCCTAGTCATCTTACCCACTGTAAATACTGGAACAGAGGTAGATCTTTAACACTTCCTTAGGGCTGCTGTGTTGTCAGATTTTTGTCATTTCTTCCTTTCAGTAGGCAGCAGGGACAAAACCCCAGAAGATTATAAAGTTTTGGCTTCAATGAGAAAATTCTCAATTAGTTTTATGACTGTTTTCATCGACAATGCTTTACCTTTGTGACTATTTGTTGTTGAAGGAACAGCAGTGTGAGAAAAATATTGCTTTTAACAATGGATATAGTTAAAAACCATGTAATACTTTTTGAAGCTTATGCGACAAAAGCCAGTATTTGAGCTGAAATTATATTGGAGGAACACAGAGTTGACATTCTCTCCTAAACCAGGAAAGAATGCCGACAAAATCTGACCTAAACTCTTTCCAAAATGATGCTAAAATTATTTAGACTACTTAGCATCTGCCTCTTCTGTGCAGAATTCCCAAGAATTTATTTTCTTTTATAAAAGCTGAAAAAAATTTAATCGCCTTAAGCACATGTGTTACACAATGCACGTATGTATTACAGAGAAGCTTCATACCATTTTCAATATGTAATTATCATAAGCTTAAAAGCAACATAGGTTTAAAAGCATGTACAATTTTCAGAGAAAAACATAGCTATTACATATATACCTTGCTTTGATATTTTACCAGAAAGGGCATAGAACCTGTTACTATTGCAACATACTGCAACCACACTGATGAAAAGATATTGTATAGTTATTCACTGTGCTGCTCTGGAAATTAGAAAAATGTGCTAGATACTGTATCTTATCAGCATGGCAATGCCTGATCACAGTACACCACTGCAGTAATTCTTTTCACTGAAAAGATATCAAAGGCATATTTACAACACCACAACCCCCCCCCCAAAAAAACAACCAAAAAACCAACCCAACCCCCTCCCCTGTGATACCTGTAAATATCACAGAAAAAGTTGTGTATGTGGAGTGATCATATCTAAATATGTCAGTCCTAGCAGTAGGTCCGAAACACTGCCAGTTGTGGACTGCATTTGTTTCTGGGAAAATAGTACACTTATGTTCCCTTAGCTGATGAAGTCAGAAAACTACTACTGACAGGGCACAGGGTTTTTTTGAATTGTCAGGTCTCTGAACCACGTTTATTATGGGACAGACACTATTTTATTCTTGCTGCTATGATCAGACCGTTCCTACATGACATAAATCAGACAGAGCCCCAGTAGGCTCAGTGACTCAGACTCAGGTTTGCCCAGTTTAAATGTAGGTGCCTAAACGATGCTCAGAAGCTATAGGATTCCCTCTGTAATAATCAATAAAAAGAGAAGTACCTTCTGGAAGGCAAGTCATCTAAAATCTAAGAAGGCCTTTCTGAGTGACTGACTGACCATAAGCTTTTGAATCTGGAGTTCAGACAGACAGCTTTGTTCAGGGTTTGGCCAGCATTAGGAGAAAGAAGAAAGCTCGTCATTGGACTTCCTGGACTTCCGGCTTTGCTACTTCTACAGAAGATAAATGACAACTTGTAATGTTTTGTTAATGTTGTTCAAAGAGCTGACAGAGATCAGTGAGCTATGTGAAGTGAAATGAACAATGAAATTACATTCTCAGACTGTATTTATGTATTGGTTTCAAGGATCAGCCTATTCCAAGCACCTCTTTCTGCTGCTACTAATTTTTGTGAGCCATCAATAACTGGGCCTGAATCCCAGCCTCTTGATTCTTGGGATATAAAATCTAATCAAAGGAACATATTTTTTAAAATCTCACAAACCTAACAATAAAAAGGCGTATGTCGAAAAGAAAATCCAGATTAAATATACATGGACAATATATTTCCATTACATGAATACAATGAGTTTGAAAGAAAATGAACCCAAACATTTTTAAAAAGCTAAAAGTGTTCTCTACCGTGAAGGTCATTTGGGATTTTCACGAAGTTAAAAAGACACAGACTGAGCTGCAAAGTCTACTGCAACCTACTGTGGCATTGACTTCTTATTTGTGAAATGAGGAATGCCTGACTGATAACAGAAAGAAAACAGGTTTAGCTGAGAACGTATGGTGTACGTAAGACTATCCAGAAAAAAGGGGAGACCAAGGCATAGTCCTTCATCAGGGCTGAATGACTTACCGTGCTGAAGAATTCAAATAATTTTTTTTTCTTCTCAAAAAGATAACATGAAATGTGTTTGGACTCAGCTTCCCAATTAACAGAAAGCATTTTGCAACTAAGTAACTCCTGTTATCATTTACCTTCATTTTCCCAGTGCATCTTCTAATAAAAAAAACTTACCAAAATCTATACGAAAATTTATAAAGCTAAAAATTTGCTTTCAGTATTGCTTTTATTCTACAATCTAGCTTTTCCAAATACAGTTTTTGTTTTTTTCATCATAAAGTACACTTACTAGCTCTGTGGTTAGCTGTCAAAGGAAGCTGGCAAAGTCTCAAAATACTAAGGCTTATAAGACGTTGCCTTGATACTAAAATGACCTTGTTAAGAAAGCAACAGGATATATCTCTTTAAATTAAAATATGCTATATTTTGAATATGATTAACATGATCCCTGAATGTAAGAATTTTGGCTCCAAGGAGTAGATAAGGTAGAGTGAAAAAAAGACTTAAACCTGAAAATTCGCTTACTCATTTCACTCCTAGAGTGTGCTTCCAATGGCATGTCTACTAGAAACACAGTAAAAAAAGCACTTAGATATAAATGGTGTAGGAAAACCTGAGATTTATATCTAAGTTTTTTTCAATTGAAACTGTCCTTACAAGCCAAAAGCCTATGTCCTGAACTGAAACATATATTAGATGCATGAATCACCTAATCATGGCCATCTTAAACATTCATTACATCAGGAGCTCTCTGAATTGATACATTCATAATAAAAGTGGTTAATGGTTCTCTGTATATATATGTGATTATAGAAGTGTTGCAGTTACAAAGGCTTAAACATATAAGTAAGGCAAATTCTTATTTGCAATACCAGGGGATTGAATTTTTTGACCCAAGAGGAGTCTGTCAATCATAAAAAGTAATTTTTTTCTGTATTTCAATTTTATTGCTGAAGTAAGGATACAGATTAGACACAGCACTCTGACTAACTAATAAACTAAGGTACATGTATACCTGTGGTTGGTAGCCTTCAACAGAAATATTTTTAATCAGAGATGCCTATAAGGAGTAAAATTAATTTTCCTTGAATTTTCACTGAAGAGTAGCAGATTTCTCCTAGAAACAATGCACTTTTGATTCTATTTACCCTGTATATGAACACTAGTATTAATGAAACCTGGAACAACCACAAGACCAATTACTAGAAGAAAGGCAAACTGGTGGTTTTGGTCAGCTTCCACTTAAGAGATTTGGGCTACATGTTTCTATGAGCCAGAATTAAAAACAAACCTGAAAAAAAATGATGTTCTCAGCTGCATATGCGGTAGAGCTCCTACCTGGAGTGGGCATTTTTCTAACATCTATAGCATTTGCACTTCTCAGCTAAAAAACGTTTTTTGGACAGGAGGTAAATACAGAGGCTATGCTCTACATACTATCACGTTCTTTTAATAATGCATTTTCTTTCACAAAATTGTGGCTCCTGAATAATCTCTGTAACCTGCAGTATGGGAATACCACAACTTGTAGAGATGAGCACTGGGATCCACTTAAAAGCTGCTTTTGAAGAGCTGCCTTAATATGAGACTCTTTTTCCTAGCCATGATTATAAACTGAATCTGCTTTTAGCCCTGAAAGGTATGATCACAGATGGTAACAGGATATTAGCAAGATAGTATTTGGGGCCCAATGTGATGAGTTCACCATGTTCCTTTATCAGTAAATCTAAGATTACCTGCAGATTGTCTAAGATGATGCGAAGTGACTGAACTTGGTGTCGGACTGCTCCAGAGAACCTTTCATAAGTTGATGCATCATATTCACTCATCTGAATCTCTTTCAACCTAAAGCAAAGAACAGGAAGCTAAGAACAGTTTAGGAAAAAAGCATATAATCCATTTACTTATGTAAATTACAAATTCATTTACTTGATAACAGGGAAATGTAATAACCACACACAGGAGACAAATCAAAGAAGTGGCAGCTGCTTTTGTGAATTTTTGACAAGGCAGGTGATCACCAATGCCTATAAGGATTGCATCACATAAAACTTATTAAAGTTCCTAATCCTTTGTCTCTCTCCTAATCACTTTGATGTTTGGGAAGTAAATCAGATGTTCTGAAAACCGTGATCAAATTCTAAAGGTTTTATTGGTTCAGGTGTTGCTATCTGTACATAAAAGGATCATGAGTCTCTATTCATTACTTCACTGTCGGAGTATTTTAAACATGTCATGATCCACGCCTTAACACAAAGGTTAAGTAAAGACACAGTATAAAATCTGTCCTTGAAGACCTACAACTAGAAACTCTGCCTCAAATAGCTATCTGTGCTTCGTAAAATGATGAAACCTTGAAATAAAGAAGTTTAAAATGAACATTAACAAAAATGTGCTCCCTCACAAAAAAATGAGTCATGTCACTGGACACTATCCTGTCCAGAGGCCTAAGAGACAGTGCAATATCTGCACCATAAAAACAAACACATGCTTTTCCTATAAGTTAAGATGTGCCCACTTAAAGGCCTGTATCATTCTTCTCAATGTCGTAGCTAAGCAGATACTCTTAAATTGGTGAAACTCACAACTGGAATGTAATTAAAGAGGTCTAACAGTGAAGAAGGAGCTAGGTAGGGGACAGGTGAATATGCTGGGAGTGTGCAGTGTTTGTTATTTTCCATGACCCAGCACCACGTAGCAAGGCAGCAGTTGTGTATCTGCCCATACTGGCATCCAGTATGTGGCTGGGTTCAGTCCTGAGGTCAAACTCACTGGCCTATCCGTGCAGAGCTGTTTTCAACAAGTATTTCGTAACAGAATAAGCTCATTCACACTGTTTTTAAAATACTGATCTTTAAATGAGCTATAAATAGTAAAGTATGTATAGGCTAGTTATATCTCTATTCATAATACCATCACAAGTTACTCACCTGGAATATACAGTATACATGAGAACTGCTGTTTAGACTAGCCTTTTCATGATAATATTAAAATAAAACATCAAATCTTTTTGCCTTTAGTATGACTATGTCTTTTTCTATTTTGAATTTTGCATAGACATAGTCATTATAGCCAACTCTTATTCATTACAGACAGGAAAATGTAACTTTCAGTGCTGTATACTTCATTTCACGGATCGTGCCAACAGAGTTCAGTATCTTCACATCAATGAAGAAAAACATTTTGTTTCAAACAAAAAAAAGCCCTTGTGCAGTTTTACTGTGCTTGACTCCACATCAATCCACAGCGAAAGCTAGTCCAGAAAAATACCATGAAAAATACTGCATCCATTCAAGAGCAGCTGCTAACTTCATTCTAGTGAAATAAGGCAATTTAAAATGTTTTCCACTAGCAATACTATCTAGCCAGGAAAGCAACCAATAGCTGTCATACTAAAATTCTCCTTTCCAAATAATCGTGTATAAACAAAACAGTGAAATGTGCAGTCCCTCTTACTGTTTTTCGTCAGCCCGAAGACTCCAACCTCACTATTCTTAACTCAGTTCCACAACTATCCAAGAAGTAGAGAATAATTATTCAAGGCAAATGTGGCTTCAGAATAGGCTACATTTACAGCTGGTATGTGCCAGCTCACCGGTTTTAGCAGGACATGAATTGTTATCTCATGTACAGATACTCAGATTTTACAGGACACAGCTGCACTGTTTCCACACCACGTAGGAGTGCCCAGGAATTTCCCCTAGCATTAATTTTGTAAATCACCGTACAGACAGGTAGAAATGTATCACAAGTACACCAAGTGTGTCTATGTGCATAGGCACAAAGAGATGAACAGCATCCAAGACCATATATATTGATTGCTTCTGTTATGAAGCAACTGATAAGTAATTTTGAAGAACGGGGATGTAGAAACAGTTAAAAGTAGTCCCCCCCACCTGCTCCCCCATAAAGCACCAGGAAAAAAGACACAACAAGCTCTGCGTTCTTCCTGCAAACAAAACCTTAAGTGACTATTTTTCATTTAAATTTCTCTATGTTGCTTGTGTAAATTACATGACTATTAAAAGTTATTTTTCTTTTCAGGATCTTTTCCTGTGAAGGACTGACATAATCTATACATCTTCCTTGTTTTTATTGATCACTAATACTCTAATGGCAATATTAAATGGTCCGTGTAATTCAGTAATAAAATCATGATTAAAAAATAAACAATCTGAATGCAATAGATAAATTGCTGTTTTTAAATATAGTGATTCATGTACAGTGTGTGCTTTATGCTTAACAGCCTAATTATTTACATATCAGCTGAAGGAAATGGCAATCTCACTTGCTCCTCAGCACCCAGTTTTGTTGCCCATTGGGAATCACTTTGTTAATAACAACAAAATGTGAGCTGACTAAGCTGCTTCTAAATTTATTTGCTTTTTATTTTTTATTATGTTTTAATCTGTGTCTAGTACACTCTGATTTCAGACAGATACTCACACTGCAATATGTTCTGGGCTGAAATGTAAGACTCATTTGGAATGACTGTCAGTACACTTTTCTTTTTTTAATACAAAGTGCCAGAAGTTGTACTGAGAGTTCAGTTGGTGGAAGAAACCTGAATCTCTGTGCATAGTCTGGGAAACAGTTGATTAGCAACCATACATTACACTAATGCTGGGAGAGATCTGTGGTTCATGTAAAAGTGTCTGCTGAGGTTTAATGGTTCAAATCATCTCACCATTTGGCTATAGATCTTTCAAACAGAAGCAATCTGCTTGTAATGATCTATTCTGAAAGATTTGCTAGGCGATGAACCCCTAACAACACACAATCTGGATTCATCATAATTCAAAGAAATCTTCATATGGTAGATCCCTTTTAAAAAAAGATAAACATTCACACCAGTCTCCTTATCCACCTAGCTACGTTTTACTCTACCAAATCACCCAGTAATTTTAACAGTGTCGCTTAATACAATAAAGCTTTCTATATCTGTTGTCCAGAACAGTTCATCATGTGCTGGTAAGCTTGGTTAAATGATGAAGAACAGGGAAGGTAGTTAAATTATAAATGCAGTTAAGAAAGAAAAGTATTTTTAGCCATCTTTTTCAAATTCTTCTGGGAAATGGAAGGGAAAATCAAGACTTTCAGATTACCTCTGCTTAAAGGCCTTCTCACCCATCTCTCGAGCAGCCCTCTTAACCTCCTCAGGAACAGCATCCTTTTCAGCTTGAGATATTTGGTAAACCCTGTGGCCAGCATCCAGTCGATATGGCCCACCTTTCCCACCTAATCCAGCAGTGTCTCTCCCACCTAACACGGTTGAGATAATAAACAATTAAGAATATATATTTGATAATAAATGAGAACACATTTTCTTTAAAGCTTCCATTGCCATATCTACAGATGTTCAAAAAATGTTGCCAACAATCCCCAACAGAAATATTTATTGCCAAAGGTTTTCAAAATCAAACAGCTATCATGATAAAGAAAAACTGCAATGGAATACTTAATGTTTATAGTCCCTTGAGACCGGAGCCATAAAAGTTTCCACCCTGTAGAAGGGGACTATAGATCATGTAAGTCTTGTACATCTCCTCAGAGCTCCTGGTCCTTAAAACCATTCATTCAGACTGTATTCTCCCTAGAATGTGCTGGTTTACACTGCTCCCAAACCATTTCAGCTAGTGATCACTATCACACCCTTTCAGAATCAGGAGGCACTTTGCACCTCCTCCCTATGCCACCTACATTGCTGCAGCTGCAGATGGAAGACATCTAAGAAAATGGCAAACGACTCAGGCTAATTTCTATGGCTGCAAGCTTCTGGCTTTCTATATAGCCAATGAAAAGAAACATGAACAGAATGTAATTCAAGTAGAGATCTATATACAGGTTAAGTTAGACACTGCAAATACTACTTTTCACTGGCAGCAAAGCAATCCTGCACTGGGTAAAAAAGCTCTAAGCAGAGAATGGCCTTGTGTAAACCCATTTTTGACACAGCATCTCCTTCAGACATCTGTCAATGATGCATTAAAGAAAAGAATGAAAAACCTGTTCCACCAGCCCAAGTATTTCCACCAACATGTGGCATGTTGTCTGGATCCACTTTTCCATGTTTGGGGGAACTGACATCCAAACCACTGTCCCTCTGAATAGTTATCTGTAAAATAAAAACCAGAACTGTAAATCTCTCTTACAGCAAGGAAAACTGCTGTAACAACCTAATAACAACATACTAGGTCTGCTGAAGAGCTGTAGGACCGTCATTAATTCAATAAATGCAACATCCCACCTGATGAGGACAACAGGATAAAGCAGTAAAACAACAGATAAAAGAGTAAAACAGCACTCCGAAGTGGCATGTTAAGACCCACACCAGATCTAAGACTACCGCTACATCGAAGTACTCAGTGCATTCAGATCTCACCCATACTGGAAAAGTGCTTATGATAATTGCCAACATAATTCAAAATCCCCCTGCAGACAGAATCATCTGCAGTTTGAAGACTTCTCATAGTATTGTACATCCATTTACAAATCTCAGGCACACCCAACTACACTCTTTATTGATGGGCAGATCGATCTTCCCTTCATGAAAGGGGGACTAAAGAAATGACACACACTTCTCTGAGAGTGGTCAGTAAATGGCTAGTTCAAATGACATGCTCACGTAATCCTTAACTTCCCTGCCATGACCGCAGAAGTCCACAGCGGTGGGTTTCCTACACCTGTCTGCTTACTCGCCCCACTGAGTCACCGCACAGCTGAACACGCAACAGCTGTCAGATGGTCCAGGCTGAGTCACTTTAGGCTGGGGCTGGATTTAAATAGGGGACTGAACGTAACAGTACTCCTTCCCGTTATGAACTCTGAGTCATGTAGTGAATCAATGATTCATGTGTAAACTGCCCTTCAGTTACTAATCTTTCTGTAACTTAATGCTGCTTTATTTTTGTAACGGAACTCAATGGCGGAGATGTAAAATTGATGTCTTTAACCTCTACAAATTAACTTCCTTCTCATCTACCACAATACATTTAATTCTATGATCAATTTATGTGCCCCAATAACTACAGTTTAATGCCTTCTCAGAAGTTCATTGGCATCAACAGGGTTTTCAACAGGACTGTAGAGAAATTTAACCCTTGAATTCACTGTCTTGTAGACCGAGCTTCACGCTGCCATGAATTTTATGCATGTTTTTGATCTGAAAACATGTGCTCTAACAACAGGTCTTAGCAGCTATTGAAAACACCTTTTTTTTTCTCTTTGTAGAATTTATATTAATGCAAAGAGGTACAATACATACTCTATGAAGCATGTCATTAGTATAAAATCTGATAAATTACATTAATTTAACATTTGTATGGGAAGAAAGATACTTAACTACAACAGCATGTTACCCTTAGGGTTATATGCTTTTTTGGTTTAAGAGATTTCCTCCAAAATAAAGTGTTCTTTTTTGCATAACTAGCAGATTCCAAAACTATCAGAAACACAGGTCAACAAAACCCACTGAACTTATTTTAAAATAAAACCGCAAAACTAAAACAGTAGTGTCAGCCTCATGAACCAAAACTAAGTATTAATCTGTAAAGACGAACAATAAAACGACAGAAAATTTATTACATGTTCATCCTTCTGGGTCCTTCAGAGAAAAATACTCAAAATTCTGCAAAAGGAAGCTCTATGAGACAAAAATAACCATAATCAGTGGCACAAATGCTATATTCTATTTTTGTCAAGTTTTTCCATTGAAAAATTTCACTAAATATCTTGAAATAAAAGTATTTTTACAGTGAAAAATTCTGTAGACAAAAGAGCTTTGTTGCTCATATACTTTTCTCATGTATAATGAGTTGTTCACAAATAGTATTTCTAGTACATATACACTAGACAATTTCTAATATGAATCTCTTTTACAATGGTGCTGATCTGATTAAAGAAGGTATTCCTAACTTTGAAACAGCATGTGATTAATAGAAAATCTTTTATTTTATAATGATTTGTGACTTTTTGTCCTTAAAAGGACAGCAGAACATCCAAAATTCAATTTCTATTAAAATTGCTTGAAAGAGAAAGAGACAAGTGGTACAATTTATCATAGCTTAAGAATGTGACCTCCTTACTGATTTTTTTATATAGTTAATAGGCTACTGGGAAAAATAAGTGAAAATTTAAGGATATTGGAATGGAACACCACCAGCAGATGTGTAAATATCATGTCAGTTAATTGCAGCAGCTTCATTAATTTACTTGTTTTTTAAGTAACACGTACACACAAAAAAGGTAGTAGAATTTTGCTACATTTGAATATTTTAACAACCAATTTTTATTAGTGCTAGTTGGCTGGGGTAATTGTTTTTTTAATTTATCATACACTTAGAAACCACATTAAATTAACAGACTGTAGAGCCCTTTGAAGAAAACTTTCTGGGTGTACTTTCCTGGTTTTCCTTTGAGCTCTTAGGTAATTCCATTAGTGTTTTACTAGGCTTCTCTTCTTCCCATCCCTGTCTCCATGGAAGGGCTTCAAGGCAATTTGACAAATAAAAACTTCTCTCTGCTCAGAAGGCACCCCTATGAAGTAGAAGTTAGACTAGCAAATATCTAGATTACAACTGAAGATATATTTTAGAAAGAAGTAAACAGTAAATCACTGAATCTGGACATAAAATCAGAGGAAGGATGAGGAATAAACTGAAGAGAAAAACTTTTGGACAACGACGCATTCTTCAGCATGACAGATAAAAAGAGATGGAAGAGCCATAGATCAGTCACTCCTCTGAGGGCTGGAGGAATTTTTGACATTAGAAATTATTTAAAAGGTAGATTTAAGGGGGATGATCCAAACCTGGATGTATTATGAACCTGAAAAAGTGAAAGACATCCAGTGGGAAAAATCTAGTTTGTCCAGAGTGAAAAGCAAGACAAGAAAAGTACTGGAAGTAGAGAAAAAGCTCAAACAAATCTAAGAAATCCACAGTAACTTTTCCAATCTTGTCTGACTGGAACTTCTAAACCTACTGAGATTTCTCTTACTGTTGTGATGGATATTTTCCAAATATATAAATAATTTCCTCGCTCAAAAGTTGATCTGTCCCCTCTTGAATACTTTCCACTTGAATCTATTGCAACACTTCTATCAACTTTGTTTCTTTCAGCGAGAGTTTTGACTAAATGTCTCTATCTGAGAGAAATCCGTGCTCTTTCTAGCTATACATGCACTGAAAGGCGCTATTCATTACTGCATTACTGTGAAGATTCCATACTGCCTGGTGTGCATATCATAGTTTTGTAAAACAACAGACTAATTCAGTCTAGTAGCCTTGGGTTTCAGCTATGAGGTGCAGCTCAGAGTAGAATAGCTGGAAAAACTGTGAAATTTGCCTTCTAAGACTTCCTTTTGATTTCCAGAATAACCACTATTTCCAAAACACTCACAAAACACATTTCAATTGTGCACTATCTAAATTTGTTTATACATATTGGTGTTTAATGATTAGAGCATCAAAACACTTTTCCACTGGCTGTTTGGGCAGGTTCTTCTTCTAAGTCTTCACCTCACAATAAGCACAACTGCCATCCTCTCTTGGGATACATGTGATTTTTATTTTATTCTCTATAGAGTCCAAATTCTCAGTGACCATCAATGGTCTTAGTCCCTGGTTAAATTATTTTTGTTCTTTTCTTGGACTGTATTATATTCTCAGGCACTTACACCAATGGGTGATGGGTGCATTCAAAAGAACTTTGTAGATGGAGGCTCTGTAGGTCTTCCAAAGACAATGAAGCAACAAACAAAAATTTAATGTGAGAACAATATGAAGACTGCAGGAGTGTGCTTCTCTGAAAGGGCAATGGTATGAAAGAAGTGTTTGAGAAAACAGGAAATGAAGAAACAATAGCAAACACCAAGAGTTGTTAATGCTTTGACTTAATTTTCTGGTCCTTCCTCTTACACATCCATTCACCCTCGACAGCAGGGGCAGCCTGGCAGGAATAGAAATAAACATTCATTTCACATTCAGTGAGGGATACATGGCATCTGAACAACTCGCTCTGTATCAGTTCCTTCTGAGATATACGAATAGATGCCAAAACAGTTTTACATGGCTACACTTCATTATTTCTCCTGACAAAACTGGGATTCTAAGAGCAAACTGAATAAGTGAAATCGATACAAACACATTCAGTTTGGAAAGTGATCTTATCATCCTTCATATAGTAACATAAAGAAGGTAAAGAGGCTCAGAGAAGCCAGTTGCATGATTTAATGCGCTCAACAACACAATGAAACCAGGTGTTTCACATCTGTGTCTTATTTATGCCAAACAGCTATTAAAGGCAAACCAATCTGTAACAGGGGCCGCTCTGAAGAGGAGTCAAAGGCTGGTAGTTTTGTCTAGACTTCAGCTGGTCAGGCAGACTACGGTAAGGGAACTTCGTATTTTACTACCCACATCTTAACCATGTTTGGAAGTGGATCTCGAACCACATTCTTGCCACTTAGGTGAATGTGGGATTGAATTCTATGGAATTCTGATGTGAAATTATCTAATTCAATAAAACTAACCCCTGAAGAGTAGGGAAGCACTACATCACATTTTGATATCATCCCTCAGTAAAAGACAGGAGCTGAATTTGTTGGGGATCGCACAGCTGACCCAGATACACCGTGCATCGCCTCTACAAGACATCGTCACAACTATGGGCAGAAAGGAGCCTGCAATAACCCATTAACAAAAGTGTGTGAATTATGGAGAGGGCTGCTATACTCTATTATTAAAATGATTTATGTCCCACACATATCGGTATTTCATTCTAATATATCAGCTGTTTCCACAATTACAGTACTCCCCTTTTCAGCTCAGAATTAATTTTCTTCTAATATATTGCAAACAAATCTCTCTGGCGTTATGAGTAAAACTAACCAAAAGCATTATCAAATATAGCTTCAGCCAATTTCGTACAAGTGAGTTTAACAATATTTTAGCACACAGTAATCTTAATCATACATTGCAATGAAACTGAGAAAAAAAGAGAACTCTTTAAGAAAGAAGCTTCACTACCTCAAAGGCAGTCCCAAGTAGCACAACTATACGTTTCTATATACAAGAAAGGCTGGAAGGAGGATCGGTGGAACTACAGGCCTGTCAGCCCAACATCGGTGCCGGGGAAGGCTATGGAGCAGATCATCCTGAGTGCCATCACATGGCATGTGCATGACAACTGGGGGTCAGGCCCAGCTAGTATGGGATTATGAAAGGCAGGTCCTGCTTGACGAACCTGATCTTCTATGACAAGAAGACCTGCCTAATGGATGAGGGAAAGGCTGTGGATGTTGTCGACCTGGACCTTAGTAAAGCCTTTGACACCATTTCCCACAGCATTCCCCTGGAGAACCTGGCTGCTCATGGCTTGGGCAGGTGTGCTCTTTGCTGGGCTAAAAACTGGCTGGCTGGCCGAGCCTGAAGAGTGGTGGTGAATGGAGTTGCACCCTGCTGGTGGCTGGTCACAAATGGTGTTCCCCAGGGCTCAGAACTGGGGCCAGTTCTGTTTAATGTCTTTATCAATGATCTGAATCAGGGGATTGAGTGCATGCTCAGCAAATTTGCAGATGACACCAAGCTAGGAGGGAGTTTTGCTCTGCTTGAGGGCAGGAAGGCTCTGCAGAGGGATCTGGACAGGTTGGACCAATGAGCTGATGCCAGTTGTATGAGGTTCCACAAGGAGAAGTGCTGGGTCCTGCATGGGGTCACAGCAACCCCAGGCAGCGCTACAGGCTGGGGGCAGAGCGGCTGGGAAGCTCCCTGGTGGGAAAGGCCCTGGGGTGCTGGTTGACAGCTGGACGAATATGAGCCAGCAGTGTGCCCAGGTGGCCAAGAAGGCCAACAGCATCCTGACTTGCATCAGAAATAGTGTAGCCAGCAGGACCAGGGCAATGATCATCCCCCTGGACTCGGCACTGGTGAGGCTGCACCTCGAATCCTGTGTTCAGTGTTGGGCCCCTCACTGCAAGACAGACACTGAGGTGCTGGAGCGAGTCCAGAGACGGGCAACGGAGCTGGGGAAGGGTCTGGAGCACAAGTCTGGTGAGGAGCGGCTGAGGGAACTGGGGGTGTTCAACCTGCAGAAAAGGAGGTTCAAGGGAGACTTTGTCACTTTCTGCATCTACCTGAAAGGATGTTGTAGGCAGGGGGGAGTCGGTCTCTTCTCCCATGTTACAAGTGACAGGACGAGAGGAAATGGCCTGAAGTTGTACCAGGGGAGGTTTAAATTGGGTATTAGGAAAAACTTACTCACTGAAAGGATGGTCAAGCATTGGAACAGGCTGCCCAGGGAGGTGGTGGAATCACCATCCTTAGAGGTGTTTACAAAATGCATAGATGCGGTGCTTAGGGACATGGTTTAGTGATGGACGTAGCAGTCTTGTGTTAATGGTTGGACTAAAATCCCAAGAGTTCTTTACTGCAGAGACAGGCAAAGAGAGGGAATCTCATCTCCTCCTATATTTTTCCACTTGAAATTCCCTTTATTCCTTGGAGTTTCATTACGAGATCTAACCAATATCTCCCACTGTCTTAGACGCCCATACCTGCATTACTGTCTTAAAAAAGCTCTGTAAAAAGAGGGGCTTAACATGTACTCAGACTTAACAGCTGGCAGCAAAAGAACTCATGGTTACAGGTTAGGAAATATTTTTTAGACTTTGTAAGCAGATGTCAGACAAGGTTGAAAATATTTCTAGCTTTCAACAGAAAAGTAATAAACGAGTGACGACTGCCAGTAAAATGCAAAGGACTTTTTCCTTAATGCAGTCTGGGATGCGTCTCTGATGAAGATTGGTTTTTTTGGTCATAGATATTCCTGTCATCCTACTCTGTACATGACAGGCTTCTGTTCAACACAGCAGGCTGGCTACAGACTAGATGGTCTTTTAATACAGCAGCTTACTTTTGTATCCTGATGAGGTTAACTTCATTAAAATTCCTGAAGGGCGCAGGATGAGTCAGTGCCCCCCATTCAGCGCTTGCTAGAAAAGCTCCTTTGTGGTGCTCAGATCAATAAAAGCAAGTTTCTGCCTGATGACTGGCAAAGAAATTCTGGTTTCCAAAGGGGGCAAGCTGCCTCATGTGCAGGGAAACAGACCTTTCACCTCTGAGTTTTAATATATCTGGCCTTGCCAGGACTAACTCATATCTAGTCCTCTTCACAAAACACAATGCTTATTTTAATACTCCAGATACAACTTAAAAAGGGGGGAAGAAACAGAAAAAATACCCTAATTCCAGGCTAACATCCTGCAGGTGTAAAGGGATGCAGTTTGTAATTTTTAAAAAAGGACTACATTTCCATTCCTCAAACCTCCCCAAATAAAATTTTTCTAAACCTTTCAGCTATGTTTAAAGAGAGCTGGCCTTTCCTTATAGGATTTTACATCTTAACAGAAAACAATGCAATTTCTCCTTGTTGTATGCGGTGACAAACAAGTAAGCAACCCTTCTACTAAGTCCTTTTAAGCATTCAGTAGATTATTCCACATACAACACATTTACTAAAACTGAACCCAGCATGATTTCATGTCAGCTTCATAAATACATATAAATGGGCAAAATATAATCTTAGAAAATACAAGCAAACAGTATTTACAGCTGTAGAGAATATTTACGTAGGAAGATTTTTAAAAAGTAAAAGCTGAGGTGCCCAAAAAATAACCATTTTCACAAGCACTTACTCTAGTACTACTAATAATACTGCATTATTGGGTGTTTCTTACTGTTGATCAGGAGAAAATAGGAAAAAGAATGTCTGCACTAAGATTTGAGGTAGAATACAATTCACATGATTGATGTGTTTAATGTAAATTAAGGAGGTGTGCAACAGATTAATTGGTTCTATGATTAGACAGTCCTGGAAAGTAGGCAGACGTAGGCAGGATCTAGTCTGGCAAGATCCCATTCTTCGTTTACTCTTTTTATCATCAAGGAAAGAAAAGAACCCTGCTAAGACACAAATTAGAAGATACCCACTCTTATCCTAACATACCTGGGACATGGAGGGATAGAATTAATCTGCTGTTTTGCCTTTTCATTAATATACAATATATTAAACAGGGCAGTTTATAGTCAAAGAATAATATGTGTTACTTTCCATACAACACATTAAATTAATGTTGAAAAATATGAATTACATGAATACAAAACCCAACAATGAATACAAAAATACAACTGCTATAAAGTTAAAATGTTTTCTTAAATATCTTGCTTTCTTCATTAGCACTGTGGACATGTATCAGAAGAGCATTGCAGGAAAAGAGATGAAAACATCTTAGACTTTTGTCTTACAGGTGATTTAGGAGATGTCAACTTCTTAATCAAGATCAGTGAAAAATCTTTTATCAGAACCATATGTTATTATGAAAGAAGATTGACTTTGACTGTACAAAACATGACCAACCTCCAGGTGAAAAAGGCATTAAATAATCCATCCCACAGTGGCACAAGGCATCAGGAAATGTATTCCATGGAATGCAGAAGTATTTCAGCAGATATGTAAAAGACTGATTTTTCCCTGAAACAAAATTGTTGTTTCCTTTTATTCCGTGCCTTGCCCCCACCAATCTTAAAACCTCAGTATTACCCTAGGCTGTGCTCAACAGGTCACAAGAACATCCTTCCCTCTAACACATTCTTTATCAGCAGCACGAATATACATATTATATTCTCAGAGTATATAAAAGTTACAAATCAGGCAAATCAAAGGATAATCTGCCTGTTCCATGGTGCCTTTACATTTTATTGTAAAACTGATTCTACCAAAGACAAAAAGAAAATATTTTATATTCGAATTACACAAACTAGCTGGAGAAAGGCAAAAATAGGCAAAAAAAAAAAAATAAATCTAATGGCTTCTATTACTTTTACTTGTACCATATCATGCACAGTTTTTTCTATGTACCAAAAATTAATTGCACAATTTCTATTCACATCAACAGCACAAAATTGAGCCCACAAGTCATTTTTCCTCAGAAAGGAATATTCAGTATTAGAGAAGACAATAATAATGTCTGAAATACAATATGTGTCTTCAACTGTATCCTGAAATGAAAAAGCATTAGTTGCACTGCAGTATAAAACTTTTAATAGGTTTTCCTCATTTGTTTGGCTTCATTTTGATTTTCTATCTTGCCTGTAAAACTTTGCAAGAATCCAACATGAATTAATGAAGCCTCATGCATTATCAGACTCCTGTGAAAGTTTCTCTCTGAAAGTAGCTTTTAAAATTCATACAGGCATTAAACTTCTGTCTCAAACAGCCAAACTGTTCAAAGCATCATAGCTTTAATGGAGTTTGAGAAAAGTGAATTTGGGTAGGAAAAGAAGTGTAGATTTTGAATGAAACACATAAAAAGGAGTATCTGGCTTGCAAATGAAGTTTTCATACACCAGCTAAAAAACCAAACCACTATATAAAACACAGTTGCTGCTGCTGTGGGTCTTCTTTGAACTAAATGCTGTCACTCTGAGAACCAACTCAGAAACTGCAGCAGTAGATGCATTAAGAGTCTTTTGTCCATGAATATGCACTCTATGTTTAAAAGCTGGATAAACTAAATGAAATAATGACAGAATATCATACATTTGCTTCCATCTAACAGATCCTCTGATGTGTTAATATCTGTGTAAATTCTATTTTCCTCTGTCATTACTAAAAAATTGCCTATTCAATTCTTTTCAACTGAAAGATATGAGGTCATCATCTTTTTAGCATGCCAATCCACTACAAAATATTATCAGAGCAGACAGCTAATGTCTAGCTTGGTTATAGATCATGACTACTACACACCTCCTAACGTCAATGAACTCAGAAAACATTGAATTCAGTTTCTTCTGGAGTACCCTGAATAATGAACAGCTAGGAAGGCAGGATAAGTGAACACACTTATAACAATTTGGAATAGTCTGGACCAAAAACCACAGGGACATCGCACGGTCAAAAGAAAGCTGAAAAAAATATTACACATGGAAGCAGAAAGGCCTTTTTTTCTGCAGACCTAGGACCTTGTCAAACCTGTCTTTAAGAAGCAGAGACACAAGTTATTAAAAATCAACTAGTTTTTGTTTTGTCTTCTAACAGAAAGCCTCTTATTTAGCATTACTGTAACAGATCAGATTATTTACATTTTCACTACATTCATCCTTTCACTAATCAGGGAAGAACTTTCATAAGGGCAGAATTATTAGTATGCATTTGTTTTGCCAGGACAGGAGGATTTCACCGTGTTTAGGAGATCCAGCCTTTACATTAGCAATGTGCACTGCTGAAGACTTGTTGAGATCTGAAAGATGGCGTGTTGAGGCTATTGTATTTTCTCCCATGAGAACTGTGGGCTTTCACAGAAGGACAGAGGAAGAAAAAGGAACTTTGTGCTGGATCAGCTTGCTCTAATAGAAAATTAAAGTTATTTCCACTCCCACTCTTTGTCTGTCTGCTCTAATTAGACTGGAAGATCTTTAGCAAAGAGAATGTATTTTAGAGATGTTTGTCTAGTGCTTCCAGCAAAGGCCTCATTTCAGCTGAGGACATTTATATGAAGAAAAATATCTGACAGAACTGCTGATGTTTATCTGAGTTGCTTTACCCAGCAGAGACTTTGAGATACGAACTTTTCCAGCTCTGTGAGTTCATGTCTTTCTAGTCTTATGCCTCCCCATATTGAGATGCCTTGCTTCAAGGGGCAGTACACATCTGCTACTCCTCACTTTGCTAAAATGAATCACACAGTCCAGGAAAAAATAACAGACCTGAACTGTGTATTTGGGGCTCACGGATCTCAGAACTGCAAGTGCTATAAAACTATACCTTGTAATTCACTTATTGACTAGATAACTCCGTAACCTGCAGTATTTTGAGTTTTTCAGGATTTCATGCAGGACTGCAGAATGCTATCACATGGTTATCCCAAACTTACAAAACGTCTCCACTGCATATATATTTTTCACGGGGTATATATTTTTCATATATATTTTCATATATATTTTGCACATATGTTTATCACCGACAGTATTTAAGAGGAGCAAAATCACTGTTATTGGCTCACTGATGCCCTCATGTGGTCAGAAAAACCACCTGGGCTAAAGGTGAAAATACAGACCATGGGGAGGTGGTGGGAAGTCGCTCTTTCTAAAGATCACGCTTTCATCTCGAATCAAGAACTGCATCTTTGCCCAGCTCAGCCTTAACATCAGGAAAAGGCTGAACTTTGGTTAGAACGTTAGGAAAAAAATATTCAATGTTGTCAGTATAAAGTAGATCCCAGGCAGCAAATAAACAAGCTGGGATCACTGAAACTTCTGAATCAATTATTCTTCAGATAAAACATCCAGCCTAATCCATTAATTTTGTCAGATGACTTGCATTACCCTAAACTTTCAAGTACAAAATGCAGATTCAGAAAATCAAAAGAAAAAAAGAATGTACTCAATAAACCCAAAAATATTAATGAACTTCAAGGGTGAATAATTCATGTAGAGTTCTGCATGATTAGTTGAGTGGAATACAAATGGAATAAATGAGACTATTCAAGGAAGGGAGTAAGATGATCATCACCCAAAGACGGCAGAGAATCAAACAACTACAGATTTTCTGGTCTCAGCCCAAATAACAGAAAGAGGCATAAAGTAAACCCTCTTCTACTTCCAAGAATCCATTTCCTTAAATCTGTAAATGCTGCCTGGCACATTGAGATGGAATTCAGATCTGGACTGCAGAGAGCTAAAGGTAGGGATCTCCCAGGTAAGTCAGGTGCCTGAGGTGTCACTACGGGCAGTGTGCCATACAGTGTCAACATACACCACCTCGGGTGCCAAAGCCAGACACGGGACAGGACTTGTGCCAACAGGTCTGTTAACTGCCTGACTACAGACAAGGACCTGACAAAAGGAGGGAAAAGTACTGTTGCATTTCTCATGGGTAAGTGTATGTGTAACACAGGGATCCTGAGATTTTTTCCTAAATTGCTCTAAAATCTCTTCCTCTAAATCCACCCCCAATTCCTGTTCATTATGAAATACAGTGACTAAGGGACTGCGCATCTGCAAAGTTATGACCATCTCCTGACATAATTCTAATTCAAGAGAGTCAACGTCCATCTGGGCAAAACACTGAACACTTGTGTGTGTGTATCAACATGTGCATGCATGTGCGCACATACATAAATATATATGTGTGTGAATAAATATATATACATACACACACAACCTCGTATGTACACCACCTCCCCCCCAACTAATCTAACATGACTGTGCTTCTTCTAGCTTCAACAATAAATCTGACATTTTTGGTGTTTACTTGCAGTCTAGGTAGGATTTTAAATAGATATCTAATGATGGACCTAGCATCCCATAATAGCTACTTACCATTTGCCTTTGTCTTCATCAGATCTAAAGGTTAACTGATAGATCGCACGAGAAAGTCTGAATGTACAGAACTACTACAGAGTGCTCCTGAACTCATCAAAATGCTATTTTTAGCAAAAAGCCCTTGCATCACGGATGATTTGAGCAGTTAAGACACACAAACCCTCACACCCTTAATTGTTTTAGCTATTGGTGATGACACATATGATTTGCTTTTTTACATTACTGACATGAACCATACGTTCATGTCTTCTAGCTGTTCTCAGGACATAGAATAATTCATGTGTTCTGTTAGCATTTCTGAGTGCTGCTATAAGACCACGAAGACAGTCATTTAAATCTGAGAAAAATATGTATTTATTGTATTTCTTGAGTTTTGCTGAATGTATCTATACTTAGCTAAGCCTGTTTCAACTTTAAGCTATCTAGAATGGACATTATTTTTCTTAGGTGGCTGCACTGCATTTATATGCAATTTTTTGCTCAATCAAAGGTATGCTCATACTGATCACAGCAGCCAAGGACATACAAGCTACTCAGCTTGGCAACACAGGAACAAAGCATGTTTATATATCCTTATGGGTATATATTGTGTTTATCCCACCTCTGACACTGCAGTGTAGACGTGCAGTGTGAACTTAAACAAGTGACCTGCCTTCCTTATGTCTCAGTTCCCTCCTTTGGAAAGCGATGATAAAGCTTACTGGCTCCCGATGTTGCAATAATTACATACTTAAATGTTTAAGGGTGTGTAAATGGAAACAGTTATGGATGGATGGAGTAATTTTTTTTCACTGCTCCATTTAGCTAGTGACCATGATTCATGCCTGGTGGAAACACTGTATCAATAAAATGTTAACTAGTCACAGCAGACACCAAAATAACATGCTTCTAGCGCTACTGAGAAACGAATCACCATGTAAGATAAAAGCATTCATTTTTGGCAGAAAACTATTGTCTCTGCCAGTTTTCCAGGGCAGAAGATCTTGAATGAAATCTCCCAAACCCTTAATCTAAAGCCTTCCCTATTCTTACATATGTTTCATCCATGTCTCATTTCAGTGCCAAGGCCCAAAACATATCCAAAATATATCCAAGTCATGCTGAGCTGTCCACCTCTAGGACATCTTCTAACAGAATGAATTTGGCCCAGTACTGCATGAATTTGTACACACTACTGCAAACTGTCTCTACTGCATTTGTTGTTCAAATCACTGGTGCAAAGCAAGCATATTTTTTTTTTCCTCATTCACGTGTTTTTCTAGATTCACTCCACCATCTCAGTTTTGTGATGCTGTGAACTCTAATGTGACTTAACTGCTCAGTTGTCTTTCTGCTGGAAAATAGACAGATCAGGATAAGCCAAAAAAGCAAAGTGGGGGAAAAAAAAGGGAGAGAACAATTCCAGGCTGCTTCTTGTCTGTAAGGGCTTGCTTTCATATTAAGGAATTGTCCAAATAACAGTCTGCCCCCAAGAGGTGGACTATTACTGATAAACTATATAAATGGTCTTCAGTGATATGGGATACTGAAATGTTTTGAGCTGTTGACCCAGTGGGTAGAAACCTGCCCTGAGCAGGTGTCAGTGTCTCTCTCACACACTTCTTTGGAGTGACCCACCTTCAAAGCAGTACATGATTTTTCAAGCTGAGTGTTGCCCATCCATCTTGGGACTAAAGAGGTAGGATGATGGAGGTGTTTTATCATTCAGGTTCTATACAGCACACACACTCATAGGTGCACACACTCATAGGTGAGTATAGGTGTAATTTTACCACCTGAAGCAGAAGAAAATTCTGGTAGTTGACCTATCAATGCCAATTACTTTACCTATTTTTAAACAGCTGGTATTAGCAAGGCTGGTGGCCACTCAATTTGCATTTGCTCTATCTTTCCTCTGTTTAGTCCTACAGTATATGACCTTGATATTATACTGGCTGAATCTGGATCATTTAAGAAACCCACCTGAGCTCTAACAGCAGATATAACCTGAGCCAAAATTTTCAGATTTTTATATTTCTGCAGAAAACACACCTATGAACACCTATGTTGAGTGGGCCTCTGTTGTCAGCCAAAGAGATGTAAGCAATAACCAACCCTGAAGAAGCAGTGTACTGCAGAACACAGTAGAGATTGTGATCCTGCTTTAGGATTACAGCAGAAAGATGGAAAAATGGAAAGACATTTTTTTCTCTTTTTCCCCTGCTTAACTTTTCACTTAGATGAAACTGTGATTTCATTTCCAGCTATGTACCTGCATGTTTATGAGGAAGGCTTGCTATACTGAAAATGAGAGAGAACAGTCCATAGGAAATCAAGAGTTGCAACTGCTTCACTTTATGCCGTTAGGCCTTTACACATAGCCACAAACACAGAGCACTGCAACAAAAACTCATCTCATGCATGTAAGAGGACATCCATCTACTGCAGGTTCCACACATACATCAAACAACATAGACAGAAAAAATACTTGCCAAAACAAACCCTTATACATGTCTCATTCCAAAAATGTTTGGGTTTTTTTTATCAGTCAGATCACTTCTTTGGACATTCTAAGCACTGAAGTAATAAGAGACTACCCTCAGCTTTAGGATGTCAATTTGCATGGTGATACTGTCTAGATCAAGAGTACGCAAAGCTTACCAAAAATTTTGTGATTAATTTTCAAGGTTTATATACATATATTATCATTAATTACAAGCCAATGCTTTTGTAATCTTTGATCAAGTACGTTTTCATGCACTCAACAGGTTTGGGTATGTCCTGGGACTTCTGAAAACAATGACATTCTGAGTATAATCTTTACATAGTATAAAACATTTTGGGCAACAGTCTGTAGCAAGAGAACATTAAGTGGAATGAACACAGAAATAAATGGTTTTGCTGATAATCACAGATAAATGTTTTACCATCTATTGAAATACCTCTAAATGATGTACCTGTTAATTACTTTTATGTAAGCACTGCACATTATCTAAGTGAGACATACCAGTAAGCAACATTTACTGAAAAACAACCACCCAACCATAACATAATGTAATCAGTGTTTTTTCTATTTCTATCAATAACCCTTTGATGGGAAAAGCAACACAATCTTACTAATGTCTGCCTATTGCCATGAAACTTTTAGGGCAAGATTTTAAAAATAAATTGTCTTTCAAATTCTTTTCAGGTATTTGATAATGAAGTGACCTTGTTCTCAGGAACATGAAACAGTGAAAAATCTCTACAATTTCTGGATTGGAGCTAGAGTTCATAGCTTTAAAAAATCCAGTATTTTGTTTAGATTTTGTACTTTAGGCACTCCAATTTAATAGTTTCAGAATACTGTAGGCATATTTTGAGTTTAAAACTTCAATAAGTGAAGAAAATTTCTGACCTGCCTAAATAAATGGAAACTTACATAAACATAAACCATATTTCCAGAAACTACTTTTGTAGCCTCAAGACTTCAGTAGTTCGAACTCTGCTGAGTACATCAACAACTCAAAACAAGTGTTGACTATTTTGAAAACATTCTATCAAGGGAGGCTAATTATTGATTATAAGTGGAACAGCTGTTTGTTTTCTTCTGTGTCATTGCTTATGTACACCCAGCTGGTTTCTGAGATATAATGTGTGTGTGAAAGCCAAACTGCAGCCCTAGAAAGAAGGTAGTACCAACATTTCCAACAGAAGCCTTGTTGAAGATTTGTTTCCAGTTCTTTGAATCTATATTTATATTGAAAACCCTTTAATTCTTCTTTCTCTCAAAAATCATGAAGCTGCAGAGAGATTCTGTGTGCTTTTGCAGAACAGTGGTTCCCAACCACCTAGATAGGTCTTGTGTTAGTCTAAGAACATCACGATGAAGGGCTAATAAGCTTTGCTAAGCCTGTAGTAGCTTAGTGGGATGCACCAATGGCAGGTTTTAGGGAAGGGGAAATTGGGGGTGGGTGAGGAATGAATTCTAGTGGTATGTGGAACACTGACAGTTTTCTTAAGTGAGCTTCTGCTACAAGATGACTTGGAATGATGGGTTTAGTCAAGGAATTAGAGATGCCTCATTAGACTCCAAGATGCTTAACATGAGCATGAAACATATAAAAGGAGGTGATTTTCATACACTTGAATAAACAGATCAACATGTGGCTGCAAAATATCTCCAATTCTGTAAAAACGGGTATTAGGAAACATTTAGCTGTAGAGCTTTCTTAGCAAAATAGTCTCTAGAACAGAAAACTCTGGAGTTCTTGCTATGCTTACCTTACACAGGGAATCTACATGAGTATTTTTTCAAGCTAACAGGTTCCTTTCATCTCCAGAAATGAATGCCAATAAAGTACTGCTTCTATGTTTAGGTCCACTGAAAAATTGAGTTAAGTAGGAAAGATGAAGGCCTTCATCTCCAAATAGCAAAGTGTAGTCTACACAGCAACTACGCATCTATTATCTTATTGGAGATGTATATAAAATAAAATAAAATACTTAATTTATTGCTCTGTAATGCCTTTGTAAACAAAGTTTCTTAGGTCTCATTATCCTTCCATTTAAAGCAAAGCATGTAGTTTAGAGAAACAGAAGTTAGCAACAATCACGCATCAGAAGATCACATAGGAAGCTTTGTTTGAGGCCTTTAGCTCAAATCAAACAGTATGGCATTTTGAGTTCTGACAAACCACTGACTTGAGCTAAATACCCTGTGTTGAAAGAGGAAAAAAGACAGATATTCTAAGAAGACTTTACCCTGGAATGTGCTTACTAATCAGAAAGGCAGGCTGTTAGGAGAGAGAAATTCTACAACAGATCTTGAAAACCGCTTTGTGACTGTGGGAAAAATTCTTACCCTTTTTTTAAAATGGTTACTTGACATTGCTGCTTAAATGACTTTAAAATTTTCTAATGATGTTTACTTTCCAAGCCAGTATTCTCTAATATTTAGTTGATTATGACTGACAGTGCAGTAGTTCTGTTGAATAAAAGTACAAGTTATCAATTAAAAAAAAAAAGAAAAAAAGAAGGAAACCCGACTATTAAAACAAGTAAAGCTCTAACTTTCCCCCTGGCTCTTTTCATTTATAGTAGTCAACTTGCTCAGTAAATGAAACTAAGCTGGTGTAAACTGACTATAGCTGACCATAAGATGGTGCTAGTGGTACTGCAGTCGTAATAAAAATGGCACTGGTAAAGCTACAAGCATCCCCACAAATGTGCTACTGGGTAACAGCTTAATTTTCTCATGACTTCTATGAAAGGCATTTGCTGAGGTCCAGTAAAAAGAACACATCAGTTCTTGTACAAGTTTCTGTAACTGCAGAACATCTTGTAGAAAGGGAGCTCTGAATGGGAAAAGAAATTGAAAGAGTAGCTATGTTTTTGGCCTAATAAATCTCATTCACGCTTGAGACAGCTGAACACCTTGCAAACAAAACCACAGAGAGATCTAATTTAACAAAGACTCGTTCTGTTTTCCCATTCTAATGTACTGTGAAAGTGGTTACAGAAATTCATGAAACAGAAATAATTTCAATGATGGACAGAGACAGGATTCTCCTAGTCAAAGCGAAGAAGTCCTCCTAAAGCACACTCCAGTTCTTCCAAGTAAAGTGATACCTTCTCCCAATCACTAACGGAAATGAAAAGATGCAATTGCACAGTCCTGAATTTTCCCTCTGTGTTGCAATGGTGATCACACATACTAGCCAGTACATTGCACTTGTATATGCATACATACATGCACACACAGCATAGATGTATATGCTGTATATTTTCAGTATCTTCCTAAACATCCCAAACGAACATGGCTGTATGGAGAACCTCTTCACTCTGCTCAGCTGGGAGAATTTTCAAAATTACCTAAAGGCACTACTGTGAATTCAAGGCATCTTTCACCTAGATTTCAAGTTTCTTTTCTGAAGTACAAGTACAATAATTTTTTCCAAGTATTTAAACTTGGAAAAGTCCATGCTTTCCTTAAAAATTTGTTTCATTATTCTACATTTTGAAAGTTGCAGTTAAAAAACAGTAGGAGATAAAGAATTGATTTGCATTAAAATGTACTGGAATTTGGCAAAAATGCAAAGACAAAGAGACTGTCAGTAACCATAATTACAGTGGTCACAAATAAGCTTTTTAATTAAGCTATTGTGCCTTTTTTTTCCCAGTGAAGACATCTATTCAATTCTTGCAGGCATATTTCTACTTCACAGTGTTTTCCAACACAGCTCTCCCTTGACCCCTCTCCCAGCTGAAAACTCATTTGCAACTCATTTTATTAAATGTTCTCCACTTCGGCTCTGTGAACTCCTACCTGCACTGGACGACCATCTTCTTGGCCAATCATGTTCCTCCAGTCCTGCAGTGACCGCTGAAGGCTGTCCAGCCCTGTCTCCCACAGCCTCACACCACCTCCCATGTCCACAGTAACCAAACCTACTTTGCCCAGTGGTGCCAACAGGGCATCAGCATCCGAGATCTTGGAAAGCCAAGATGTATATGGAGAGAGAGATTGTGATCTGAAAAACAAAAATTAATGTGATTTGTATTGAAGCTGCAATCAAAAAGAGGCTGAGTAATCATGTAGTTAAGGCAACAAATGAAATAACATCCTCATTCCACGAGAGACTATAACTAAGCCCTGCAGACCCACTATTTAATCTGAAACGTTCCACCTACTGAAACTGGGTATGACCAAAAGATACTTGTCAGTATAAAAAGCAGTGTAAATGAAAGGGAATGTGTTGCCTAACCACCGCTATATCTCATCTATCTGAAAGTAGTCAGTCTTTACAAAAAACTATAAAGAATATAAAAAATTTACAAATGTGTTACAGAAAGATATAAAACTACAAAAGAAGTAGGAGAGAACATGACCTGGGCACTGAGGAAAATACCTTCCATAAACTTGAAGTAACACTTTTCTCTAGTACTTTAATTTAAAAAATGAAGATTTAAACACATATTTAAAGATGGCACAGCTTTATGCACAGGGAATCTTAGCACTGTTTTAAACAGTCAACTTGCAGACAAAAATTTACTGCTGAAACAGAGGGCCTAATAACTACATAATAGGAAAGGAAATGTAGATAAAGTAGGAAAGATTCTTTGCATTTTTTTAGTATTGTTAATTACATGCATAATGACTTGCTACTTGCACTAACGCTACTATTAATAAATTTCTATGCCTTTACCTATGACTGAAATTGCCACATACTAATTCAACTGAAGAAGAGTTATCTTAGCATTTGACCAGGCTAAATATGCCAGAAGGAGGAAAGTTTGTTAGCTTTTAGCATAGAAATATTCAGATGTGTGAAAAGTCACTTTATTTATCAGTTCTTAGTGAAGTATGTTTTAAAATCTGGGCTTCTGCTCAGATTTGCCATAAATAGCTTAAATGCTCATACTAGGTTAAGGGTCATGATGTTGACGTTTGGCTTTGTAATTTTTGTAAAAATCCTAGTCTAAAATAAAGTTTGATTCCCTACTATTTCTGTGTTAATGCTGCACATTTTTGAACAGTTGTGTAAGATGTAGGCCAATGGATCAATTATAAAATGGTGAACAGTCCAAAACTAATTATCAATTAAAAAATTTCAGATTATTAATGAATTAATTTGAGGATCAATTAATATTATCAAACCCAACATCAAATGAATAGAATTTTTGAAAAAAGGTATAAAATTCCTGATGTGTGGGTTTCATACATGTGCCACTTAAACATGCAAAGTTGAGAGACTGCAATTTAAAACAAACCCCTTTATTATTATTGCAGTGGAAAATGACAATTTGTAACCAAAATATATTTGTATCATAAACCATTTACAAATACGCTCTGCAATGGTGATAGACAGATGTTAAGATGTAAAACAGAAGCCACATAGTGTGGCTATTTTAATGTATCATACAAGATACTTGCGTATCATGAAAGATACCTGTAAGGGAATGCATATTTTCTAAAGGGAGAACAAGAACATAGAGAAGCTTAAGTTACTTTCAAGATGAACTTTATACTGGACCAGAACTTGATTCCTGGCTTTTTTTTAATAACACCTAGCACTGGATCATTCTGCCTGTCTTTGTTAGACCCCAATGATAGAGAAAAAGGAAAATAAAGACAGCAAAACAAAATGAAACAGGGCAGAGGATAAAGTGGGTGAAGAGGGGGAAACAGCAAAGGGAATGAAAATCAGAAGATAAAGCTACCATTCATATTTATCAATTAATTGCTACATTTTCATTGGTATTGCCTAGTAAACACATAAAAAATGCTGACAAAAATATGCTGCAGGTGTTACAGAATTTTACACACTAGGTATGAAATATTCTTACTTTCCACATTGAAGAAATATATGCTTATCCTGAAGTAATAATACACACTAAACTCTCTTTGCTCTTCCTGTAAGACAGAGGCTAGCTGCTCTAATCAATAAAATCAGTTACCTAGGAATAGCAATGTATTTGATTTTCTTCGAGTTAAGATCTGTTACTTCCAAGTATCCAGCAGCTTGTGGAGGAGTGACATCTGAAAATAAACAAACATGTTATTTTCCTGCTGCATGATTAACTGGTTATTGCATTTGCATTTAGCAGATTAAATTTAAATATTTCATTATACAGTACCTGTCATAAAATGATAAGCTTTCACATTCAACACAGGAGTATAACTTGCAAATACGGAATTGTTTTACTATTGTGACAGGGAGCAATCAGACAGGCAAAATTATAAAAGAACAATGTATTTGTAAAGCAAATGTCAAAATTACACACAAACATAGCCCTACTCACAAAAGCACTAACCAGGCATTACTGCAATCCCTAACTCACTGCTTTTATCTGTTACTGAAGATAATATCAGCTGTATATCTGGCTTTAAAAGCATACTGAGGAACATTTCAAAACATTGTGCTGATGATTCCCACTTGAAAATTTCTCAGTAATATTAACCTAAATGTTGTTGCCTTAAATTGAACCACTTTTTGCAGGTAGATCTCAGCATGCAAAGACTTTAGAACTGAATTTTAAATAGCCCTAGACTATCAGACATTTAATAGTCTGTTTACAGACAGTTTAATGAATACAGCTAATACTATGGTCCCTCCCACAGAAATAAATCTCTGTGTGTGTGCCCACATTGGCTTTTGCCAACATGAGTACAGTCTGCTTGGGCTCAGAAGTGGCTTCCAGGAAGGAGCTGGCTTTCATCTGCCTGAAATCAATTGAGGAATTTAAGTTTTTCAGAAAAGAAACCAGAAGACCGAATTACACTGCACAGTATGGGTACAAAATATTATTGTCAGAAGATGAAAGCAAGTCTAGATTTCCTTCTGAAACAATGTATCTTTCACCTCCTTGAAATGAAGGAGAACCTGATGTTACCTGCAGAAGTGTTGATGCTTCCATACAGCACACACAGAAAACACCACTAAGGTCAGCAGTATAAAAGGATCTAATATTCAAATGAGTATAAAGAATAACCCACAACAGCACTTTATGCATATCTACTGTATTTATGTATCTATAGTCTGTACATCTACACCATCTGTTGACTTTACTCATCTTCATAAAAATGGAAATATCAAACCCATTAGAAATCAGAAAAAAAGTCTGGAAAAATGCAGGTTTGTGGGCCACAGAGCAATTTTTGTTTTGCCTAGATTTTGTTACTGTTTTCAGATGTGCTCTCTCTCTCATGGTAGTAATGGAGAACAAGACACACATTAAAAATTCTCACGAAGATCTAGAACACAGAGCTGATACTGAACTGGAAGGAGTGAACTGTGAGATAAGAATTAAAAATTAACAAATTAGAGAGAGAGCACAAATCAACCAAACAAAATTCTAAAAAGACAAAGGATTGCAGAGTAGGAAGCTGAAGAAAAGGTAACCAAATGTTTATAAATGCAACACAGGAACAACCGGCCAGGCCCCTGACCTGCAGCCAAGAATCTTAATGATGAAACATGATTGTCAGACCTAAACAAGTGCAGTTTGTTCCTCTTTTGCCAAAGCCTGACGAAGAAGAATAGCTATGTGCAGCTCTAGACATGAAACTTTAAGGAAAATACAGACACATGAGACAGTCCTGAGGCTGACAAACAGGTTAGAACAGATGGGCTACAAGGACAAATGTATGGAATTAACTTATTTGTCTAAAAATATACTTTTTTTTTAAAAAAAACACATCCCATAATAAAAAAAAATCTTTATAAGAGAACAGTATTATCCTGACTGAGTGAAGGTGAAAAAGTATTTAGTTTTATTTACAGCAAAAAAACTGGATACTAGGAAAAGATTTTCTTATACAAGGAGACTGAAGCATTGCAACAGGCCAATTGTTTGACAAACATCAGTTAAGAAGAGTCTAAACATGTGTCATCCTGTCCCTATATAAATAGCTGGACCAGATGATGTGTTGAGGTTATTCCTGTAACTGTGTTACACTACATGTTGTTCCAGTTACTGTCACACTAACAGAGATACACACTCAGTAATAGACTGTTATTTTATATTCCTATATAGAAAGCACTGAGAATCCAAGTAAATATTTGCTCTCAAGTAGCCCTCATTTCTATGGCTTTGATTTTTTTTTGATTCTGCTGTTATCTCTTGTCTAAGCTTATATTTTGTGGCCATACATCTATCTGGCAGTCTTTAGGGAAATTATTACTTGTTATAGTTTCTTTTCAAACACAACTATTATCCTAGTTTACAGTTCCAATAAAACATAAAGGAAATTATTTCTTTGCTTGTTGCTCCTGGAACAGTTTTGGTAATACATATTGAAGTATGCTAGAGTTTGGCTGAGTATGATGAATTATTAATAGAAATGGAAGGCTGTGTGCCAGAACTGACCAGTTGTCCATGAAGACAACAAAGAAAGCCTGACAGATAGGCAAACCAAAGCAAAAATATAAAACAATGTCTGGAAGGCACTATAAGACATTAGTGCAACAACTTCAAGGGACTGCCACATACTCGATTTTATGTAAAACGATGCCTTTGCTTCACTGCACCATCTCCCAGGAAAGGATACAAAGACTTATGAATGAAGCCTTATACAACTCCTTTAGGTAACTACAGGTTTCCAGTGCAGAAACAACAGCACAGACAAATCACCAAACATCCAAATGCCCCCATGAATTACGCAGCACAATCACGAATAAGCAACAGTGAATCTCCAAGGGATAAGCAGCTACATAGTAGCAGCTGTTAAATGTGCATTAAATTTTCTGTCAATTAGTGAGATTGAGAGGCAAAGTCCTGAAGAAACAATAGCCCAGCAGAGAGGGCTGTAATAGGGAAGTATTTAGGAACTCCAGTTTTCCTTTGGATCTATGTTCAGCATTCACAACATCCTTTGGGAAGCAGTTTCACAGGTCAGTTCCCTTCTCTGTGAAGAACCACCTCTTGTTTGTTTTGATGAAGCTCCTAATAGCTTTATTAGCTGCCCCTGAACTCTGGTACCAAGTATAAAATTGCTGGGTTTTCCACGCCATACATGTTCTTGTAGAATTCCACCATATGCCCCTGTCCTCATCTTGTCTCCACACGCAGGAGACTAGCTGATGTAATCTTGCTCATCCTTGTTGCCCTTTTCTGAACTTCTCCCAGTTCAGCCTTCTCCCCGCTTGAGACAGATGACCAAAATTACAGTGTTAAAGACACACGGATTTACATAACAGCACAAAGATGTTCCCTGGTCTTCCCTCTTTTTTTGACTGCTACTGAGCTTTGAACTGATATTTTAAAGAAACTATCTATCATAACAGCAAAGTCATGCTGCTGAGATGTACTGATCAGCCTTATCATTTTAGATGTAGAATTAGGACTCTTTCTTTCTTCCTTCATGTACATTATATTCATCCATACTGATTTTCATCTGCCATTTCTATTGCAGTCAGCACTATAGTCCTGTAATCCTTCACGGTGAAACCTTTCTACTGTGAATAATAACCAGTATCATCAGCAAACACTGTCACCTCACTGTTCATTCATTTTTCCATTTTTTTTCATGACCATGCTGAGTAGCACAGGTCTCTGTAGAAATCCACTCCTAGCTCCTCCTCCACTAGAAAAACTGGCCATTAACTGAGAAATGGAAATGTCTGCAGTCTTGCAAAAAAGGCTACAGAATAGAAAACCTAGAGTCTTGCTCAGGTCCAATTTAATTGTATCAGTAAGGTCATATTAAATATGATTCAGCTAAGGACAAATCTGGTAATTCATAAATTAAAATGTCACTTAGAAAAGAAAAATGAAAATGTTCTTCAAGGCCTTAAATCTTTTAACTTAAATGGCTATAAAGCACTGAAGAAAGTATACCTCATAAAATTTGCTACAAATTTAATGCTATCAATCACTACTCATGAATATATTTCACCATAGTCGAGGGAAAAAAAATGTTAGTATCTTGTTCAGATATAACAACAGATACAAATTAAATTGCTCAGTCAGATAGAAGCCAATTCTCAGAGAGATAACTCGCTTAGGTCACTGGTATCCAGGATTCATGAGGAATGTTCCCTGGTTTTTAATTCTATTAATCTAGCATTATAAAGTGTTCTATACCACAGCAACCCAAAAGACTTTTAGAAACAACTGTCAAGATCTTAATTTTAGGTATCATTTGGAAGCACTGTATCCTTCCTTCACTCCTAAATTTGTAAACTAATTTTAATGAAAGCTCAGAAGATCTACCTTCTGAATTTTTTACCATCCACTTCAGAGTTGGGTTTTTTTTTTTTACTGTGAAGGCCTAAAAGATGACCCAATCTGACCCTTCAGCAGTTTATAAAGTATGAGAAGATTACAGCCTGAAGTGGTATAATTAGTTCTGAAGATCATCATGCTAACTCTGTTTTATTAAGTTTAACCTTTTTAAAAACTAACCTTTTCTTTATAAATGTAGGTAACTTCAGTTTTCTACCCTGTTTATATCTTTGATTTGCTTTTTTAGTTAAGTAAATGTTTTATCCTTTTAGTAATAAATAAAAGGGTTTCTCTACACAAAGAAGTTAATCTGCGTTAAATGAGGGCAGACAGATTAAATCATTTATTTTGTAAAAGTTAACTAATTTGGAATACAGCATTTATTTTGGGATGGAGAGTTCACATACAGAACAAATCAGGAATAGCTTCTTGTGCTGATGAATTAAAAAACCCAGCTATTTTCTCATATACAAATATTTTGGGTGTTTTCTCTTTTTGATAGTGAACTTTCCTTGGAGATTTCTAGAGGTAATTAAATGCAAAACTCACAAATGTTGTATTTAGCACTAATTGGTATATTTTTAGTTATTGGCTGAAGAAGCTAAAGATATAAAGATAACAGAAAGTTTGGCATGGTGGCACAAAAAATTCTGAAGGTCTGTAGTCTATACCTGCTTTAGTAGTGTACAAGTGGAGGATGGTTTTGCTGTATGTGAACGTTGCTCAGGCAACATTCTCTTGGACAAGGGAAGAACTAAAAAGCCTGGGTCCCTTCAGTTTGGAGAGAGGGCAGATGTGACTGAAGTTTACAAAGTCATGAACATGATGGTTAAGGTGAATGCAGAACTGTTATTCACTCAACCCTGCAATGCCAGAATGAAGGGCACTTGATAAATCTGGTAGAAGATCAGCTGATCACAGAGTAGTGAACTTGTGAACTTGCTGTGGAGACACATAAGTTCAAAGAGGGACCAGAAAAACTTGTGGACAAAAGGTCCGTAAAAGGGGTTGGACAGCCTAAGGCAGGTTGACCCCCGAGGCGGGTATGTCCCTTGCAACATCCCTAGCAAAAAACCTGCAAATATTGAGGAAGTATGACAGGGAAAAAGACAGAAGTGGCCAGGCTGACATTCATTCCCGAAATAAACTCTCCTGTTGGTTCTGCTAGAGACAGAATACTGAGCTAGACAGACAACAGGGTCTTCTTATCACTGTGTGTCTCTGTGGCACTGAGCAGAGGTTGGAAACACTAGTGAAAGCCAAACGCAGAACTGGAATGATCATATTCCTGTAGCTGGTTCCCAGTGCAGACTGAGAGAGATCCCATCTACTGGGATAATCAGGGTAAGCAGCCTACTAATTCGTCAGAAGTATAATTCAGCGTGTTAATAAGATCCAAATTAATTTTAGAAATGAGTGCAAATATTCTCATTCCTCCTCAAATGCTTGCTTTGTGATTCTTTAAAAACATTTTGAAAAAAATCATAAGTGATTGCTGTTTACAAAACAAAAACAAGTGTGTAAAGTCGTTGCAGCACAAGCATATGAACCTCTTACCTTTTGGGTAAATGTCTTTCAAAGGCACATCTCCAGGTGCTAAAATTCTGACTATTTGATTAGAAGCCAATAAAGTTATACAATTGGTTTGTTTTGCAGCTCCTGTTTTCCTCCGGCCTCCATAATAAAATGGATCAGAAGGAGAAGCACGTTTGTGACTCAGAGAGGCGTTTCTTTTCCAGCTATACACTTCACTAGGAGACTACAAGAGAGAAGGAGTCTACTGAACAAAATGTTACTATTATTGAGCCAAAAAACAAACGTTTCTTGATAAGTTCCACTTCTTTTCTAATTTCAAATCAAATGTAGCTACTGTGGTTACTTCACATGTGACCACATAACAAGGAAAAGACGTGGATTATTTTATGATTAAAACCTCCTAGAATAGTGAAAAAAACACAGACTACTTAAACAAGTTTTAGGAAATGAGACTCTCTGAAGATATGAAGTTGAATGAAAATTTTTTTTTCACGTTGAACCAGGAATAGAAAGCATTGAAATAACCTAATCTGGAATCAAGCTATGTAAGAAACTATTACCATAGTCTAAGTTTCCACTACTGTAGATAAATGCAAACAGGTATTTCAGTAACAAATTCAAAGCTAGGCATTAAGGTTGGGATTTGGCTCCAGGTTCAGAAACATAAATGTAGGTGTCCACATGTGAGCCAGGTGCTCCATCTCCCGCTATAGCCAGTTGAGCCTAGAGAATAAGTCACCTGATCTTGAAGAAGGCCTTTAGGTTTGGTCAGCTGAGCATTGCTATTCTAAGAGCTTAGATACCTTGTTCATACTGAACACCTAGACCATTTAACACTAAACGTTGAATCTGAAGTTTTGTCCCAACACCTCCCCGTTCACCTTTAGCACTCCCTCTTTGACATTCAGGTGGACATTTAAAACCATATATAAGGAAAGACAGGGCCCAGTCTCAATCAGTGAGAGCAAAATGCTTCCTCACCAGCGTTACCAGTGTTGGTATTGAAGTGTGTAGCATCTTCAGTACTCACTCCCCTAGGCTACCTCGCTTTTCCAGCAATAAACTCACATCTATTATAAATAATATGAAAAGCTAGTATAATCAATCCGGTAGTATAAATCCAAATCAAAATAAACTCAAAAGCTAATTCCAAAGACAGGGAATGTCTTACTGACAAAAACGTGGTTTTGAATAATTTTGGATTTTGGAGTGTTTTCTTCAATCATTTGATTTTCCCAAAATTAATGCCTGTTAACAGTTAAATCTTCTAATTTGCCCCAATTTATTATGGGAACATGATACAGAATTTATTCCATAAACACCACCCTTTTAATGTATCACTAGGTAGTAAATATAAATAAATACAAAGAATTAAACACTGCTTTTATTTTCCCTGTGTTTACCTCCATTCCTTGCAACTGCCTTAATCATTACAGTTAAGTTTCACTTTCTTTCTGGTCCTTTTCTAATTGTGTCACAGCAGTGAGCACGATTACATGCAGTATTTACACTTAACTACATTATTAAATAGTGAAGGGGCTGCATAGTTTTGTTGCCATGTTCTGTATCTGCTAGCTGCTGCTAGATGTTCACACTGAATGGTCCAAAATGATACTGATGCCCTTTTTGTCAGTTATATTTAAGTAGATACTTATAAACCCACATGATTTAGAAAATATTCCTCCAACCAGCACTATTCAGAACTTATCTACAAAGAATTTTGCCTGTGCTAGACATTATATTGTCCAGTTTCTTATTACTTCAAACTCCACTGAAATCCCCCTAGATTAGACTGCCTTACCAAACAGTGTACACTACATGAATTTGTCATTTACTGTCACTCCCTTCTTTTCCCATATCATTTAGTTAACAGGTACTTAACTGGTTACAGAATAAATGAGATCATATTACTTCATTGTGTAATAATGCTGAGTATTTACCAAGAGGTCTGGGAAACCAATAACAACAGTAGCATAATTATGTTCATCTGAGAAAATCCTGTTGGGGGAGCTGATCTTTTGTCCCACAGCTGCACTGAGGCTTTCTGAAGATAGCTGGTCACTTGAAACTGCATGCGGCACACACAGTTCTGATGCTAAACAGGGAAATTAAACAAAATGAAAGTCATTAAATCCAGATGTGCAATAGGAAACAATATTAACTGTGAAAGTGCTGAGCACTGATCACTGCTATTACTTTGAGCATAAAATTACTAAGATTTGCTTATAGTGCACTATAACCAGAAAAGAAGCCAGGAAATAATGTTATTTTTGTGAAATTAAGTACTAAAAATCAGGAAATGTTAGCTCTGCAGTTGCTTATACCACTTAATTTTGCCCTCCACTGTGCAAATGAGGCAGGAAACCTATGGAATAGAACAGCATGTGATCTCATTGAAGATTGTTATAATGCAAATGCACAAAAAGGCAAAATGTGGGTCTGCACAGGTAAGTGTCAATGTGACATTTCTTGGTAGCTGTCTCGCTGTCTTTGCAATTTAAATAATGTTGTTTGTACATTTTTGGTAAACAATGATGTAATTTTCTTTTTCGTTAAGCTAAGGAAAACTAAATGTTATTCTGTGCAACTGCAACAGCCCTTTACCTTGCCTCAAATTATCAACACAGTCAGAACCTGTTGTCTCTGGTTTTGTGGCGTACACTGGCAGCAGGAGAAAACATTTCCTCCCTCAAAGGATAAATGGGCTACTGGTTTGGGTCAGCGGCAAACCCACAGTGGTCTACCTTTTCTTAGTTCTGCCACGGGTCCTGCCTCAAAGAATGAGAAAAGGCTGAAGAAGTTACATTTGGGGTTTGCTGGATGATTTGGAAAAAAAGTGGAGAGGGGATATGATAGATTTTTAGATTGGGAGAGAAAAAATAAGATAACAAAGGATAAAAATAGCACAAAAAGCATGCAGCAATAAACTGTCCACAAATACTTTGAGATTGGAAATTATAATAATGTTAGTACCCATCTGAGGAATGATACTCTATAATGGTTTCTAAATAAGGTAGTAAGAGGAAGGAAACTACTGTGCTCTGATGGAGCTTGATAAGTTGATAGAGTAAACTGTACAAGAGATGAAAAGGATCCTAGATATTTATATCAGTGGTTAGAGTTTTTGGTATCCAGTTTGTTGCTGTTTGTATAAAGTAAGGCATATTTGTTATCTGCCAATAACATTTGCTTGTATCATGTTTACACTATGTTAATCTCATTCTTCATATTTATGCTAGACACAAGGACCAGGATGAAACTTTTTCCCCCCTTTAACACATATAAATTAGCTTCTCTGTTTTTTCCCTCTCTCTCCGAGACACATTGGAGATAGGCCAAAGCCTATAAACTGTTATGTGGGATGCACATGTATTTCCAGTGTTATTAAACCAGAAAGGCTAAAGATTTTGTGCACCGTGATCAAATGCTCAGGGTTGAAAATCTGAAGATAGGCAGATCTTACCAGACAGAATGATGTCCATTGGAGAGGTCTGCCTTCTTCTGTAGCTAAGACATGCCTCAATGCCTAGCACCATCTGGGAATTGTACTGAAAAAAATCTCCCTATCTTTTAACACAGGTGTGATGGCCTCAATGGCATCCTGCACACTATCTGCAGAACTTCAGAAACTGTGACTTCTGTTCTATTTTAACAGAACTTGTCTTTGTATTTTTATAACTAGTGGGAAATGTCTTCTAGCTTATCTGAGTGTGAACAACACACCTGCAAAAGGATACAGATTGGACTCATCAATGTGTTTGGTCCCTTCTATTGCTATGCTCTAATCCCTGCCTAGTTGTCTTGTTTCCTTTTCCATTCTGTATGCTTGTATGTTTCCTGAAAGTTCAGGACTGAGGGTCTTAAATGCCACAATGAAACAAAGATGCTTTATTCAAACAACCTGAAATTTGAGCATGGAATTTGGCTTGCTTTGTGAAAAGTTATTATTAACCAGACATGATAAGGGGAGGACAAAAAGAGAATCAGAGAGAAGGTTACCCAGACCTTTAAAGAGCCTTGTTTGTGCATCTGCAAACACAGAAATGATTAAAACAAAAAACAAAAAAACACAAGCCAAGCTTGCATTCAATACCCGTTGTTAAGCCAAACCCCGTATCAGCTGGCTCTTCACTCAATGCATACAGCTGGCAAACCTCACTGTCTTCAGCTTCCATATGGGCACACTTGGTTAAAAGAAATTTCCTGTAAAGGATAAACATTTATAGTAATTCCTAATTAAGCTTGTAACTCTAAACAAAGATTTTTATCTTCTGAAATAGTGAAAACATTCTACATTTATATAAACAAGGTTATCAACACCTTTTGCTAAAACTAGATACGATTTACCAGACATCTGTGAGATAGGAAAGGGTAAGCCAGAAAGTGGCAGATATGTCTTCTGGTAACTATTTACACACTTCTACTTGCTGTGCATTCATAAAAATATGACAGCAAAGTAATATGTCTTTCACACGCCAATGAAAGTAAAGCAAGGAGGAATTAACTCTGGATGATATGATATGGCTGTATTGCCAAAGCTAGGTCCACCAACATTCTAATTTCTAAAGATCAATACCACCTCAGTAAAAACAGTATTAACATGCTAGTCAAAGCTAGTCTAGATTTTCAGAGGCATTAACTTAGGCTGGTATACCCTTCTCATTTCCTACTCTGAAAGCCCACCTGTACTTCCACCAGCGCAAATCTGCACCTTAAACACCAACTGTTTAAGTTTAGCCAGTCTCACAAACCGAAAAAAAACCCTACTCTGAGACCAGGAGCGAAACTCTTGAACATAAAGACGACATGAAAAAGAAATAATCCCATCAAAAAAACTAAGCTTAACTAACTGATTTGTTTCATTTTCCACCAAGAGCCACCGGTCTTCAGCCACAAGGAAAACAGACTTCAGATTGATCGGAAGCAAGATGGTATGAGTTTGACCCTCTAATACATCCAGTACAATAAGGCTGTTTCTGTAAAATTGGAAGCCAAGAAAAGAATAATCAGATAGGGATGTATACCAGGAGTTCTGTTATAAATCAATATAATACAAAGATATATTTTACTCTCACCCTGCTTCTTTGTAGAACACCAGCCAGTTTTTGTGTGAAAACTCTCTGCACATTTTGTAGTCGCTCTGTATAAAAATATGTCATAACAGCAATTAGTGTTTGTTAGACTCGTCCCAGTGAGTTTCCTGTCTCCCCTGAAAACGTACTACATTTTCCCTTTATTTAGAATAATCCATGATATTAATTACCTCTCAAAATGTTATCTAGCCTGCCTTGTCCCAAAGTCATATAATCACATCACAATTGAGTTCATTATTTTGGACATAATCCCTTGTAACAAAATGTTCAGTTATTTCCAGTTCTAGCTCAATAAAGGGATATTTAAGGATATGTAACCTCAGACAATACAACTTATTTATATTTTTTGTATCACTATTCCATAACAATGCTATTTTATGTGTACAGCATTTAAACATATACAAAAGTAAGCAAGTGCTTAGGCTGTAAAAACAGAAAGATAAACAATCCTGGGACAGTTCTTCCAATATTGAGCTTTGATTTAAAAAAACTATGTAGTATAATAGAGGCAGGTATTATTCCTCACCATCTCTTCTTTGCTGCTCCACCAAGATGTTCTCTTAGGAGACTCCTGAGCATTTGGTAAGAGCAAAAGTCGGCGAAGGGCACCATTGTTTGTATCCAGCAACAGCACAACATTGCTCTGTAAATGAAAAGCAGACCCATGTATATCTCAAGCCCATTTAAGAGAATACAACAAATCTATCTGAAGCACTTTTGCAACTCTAGCAACTTTGGATATTTTGAAAAGATGATCCAGATTTTGTTGGAGAACATAGGCTGAACCTTCTTGGTTCATTTCAAAGTTCATGGAGAAATTTAATTGCAGAGGTTAAGTACATGCAAAAAGGGCTGGAATGATATTCCAGTTTTTCACTTCTGCAGAAACTTTAGGAATTAGGCTAGTATGACAAGTTCTAGTCAGCTTCAGGTGAGAGACTTACCAGTTTTATTCTGTCAAGTCACTAAAATATTTAATTTCAGTTTTTATGTTTTCTTAGCATTCCTCTAAAGAATCCACCATTAAGTTACACCAACGGTGAAAAATTGGTGAGAGAAGAAATGGCTTAGTACTGTTTTTCATAATTCTGACACCGTGGAGCCTATTAAGTATCACAGTGCGTGACAATCCTTCTGTGACCTGCATGCTCAGACAGCTTACAGTGTAAGAGGCAGGGCAACTGCTGGAGGACAGCAGGATGACTGAAGAGGATGGAGATCAGTAGCAGACAGGATAGTGAAGAGAGTGGTGCAACCATCCTCCACACAAAACATGTGAAAATATGCTATGCTAAATTTTGAACTTCTTAGATTTCATCAGTTAACTCAATGCCCGAGGGTTCATGCACGCTATCAAATGATGGGGGCATTTTAATAATTTTTTTTTTTTTACAAGCTACTATAGGTGCTCCTAATGTGTTTAAGAATTCAAGAGAACAATCATCCAGGGCCAACCTTAACCGCCATCAAATGAAATTTAAAACATACAGAAGAACAAATTAATTAAGACTGGGGCTGAATTTTTTGTTTGCCATTCAAGGAAATGTTAGGTTCTGCAAGGACTTACTAAAAGTAAACTGTCTACGTACAACATCTGCAATAACGCATGACAGACGTTAAGGGAGTAAAACATAAATTCCCACAAAGTCTCCTGAATAAAACAAATACAAACAATTTGAGTCACAGCAGTTTTGTTCTTTTTGGGTATGCTTCATATTTTCACTAGAATTATTTGGGAGAATTAACTTTATTCAATAATGATAGTAATTTGAAGCTAAATATGGTAAAGCATTTAAAATATTACCATGTTATTTGGAGCATTTGGGAATTTCAGCTAGAGTTCAGTACTTCTAAAAAAAGAAGTTTGCTTATGTATTACAAACCAAAATTACAGAAATGTGGTTCAGGAAAAAAATACAGGGCATTTGCTTGGGATTTTGGTTTTCTGCCATATGATATTTATACAATTCTGCAACAGCACTGCTGTTCCAAAGCAATGGAATAGCCTTCCACGTGAGATAAAGAACACATACAAATCAATTACATTCTTCTACTTAGCGTTAAATTTATGAGAGCAGTTGGTAATATAAAAAGCCTCTCTACTCCACCCCTTTTGATGTTAATGGTTTCCTTCTGTGCTAAGTGACTGATGTATATTCTGTCTGTGTTTAAAAATAGATTTTTGCGTCACTCCCAAACACATCCAAGAGCAGCTTTGGCAACTCTTCAAGTGGGCTGGGAGAAGATGTTGGTGTGCAATTCTGCTGTGTTTGTTCTTGACTGGGAGAAAAGTAACCTTTTGGTGACCTCTTGACCCCAATGTCTGGAATTCCAAACTCTGGACAGATGCAATAACCAATCTTGTGGCGTGCCTTTATTTTTAGTTACTGCAAAGTTTCCCTTTCCTTACTGCTGTTTTTATTTTCACCAGCATTTTCCTCTTAATAGTCCTTAAAGCAAACAGGGTTGTGATTTCACTTTGCTAGTATGGGAAGTTGTTCCTATGGTTTTGCAGACAGAGCGCACCTTTCCTTTTCCTACAAGGTGGACTTATAGAAAAGGAAAGTATAATATAATATTAATAATAGAAAAAAGAAGATAATTTAAGAACTTCAACTAGTTTTGAAGAAAACAAACCCTTCCTCCTGAAACCATATATCAAAATATTATGGGGACTAAAGGTTTCAGATGTTACTACTAGTATGTTGCAGGTACTTCCATACGCAGGTCCCCACTTGTGTTTCAGGCTAGACCAAAAACTGTTAAAAAAGTCTTCTTTTGAAGGATTTTACCACCTCCTACATGTAGTGAGAGAAGTGGATCTCTGTGTCAGCTTCTGTGCCACAGACTCGCTCACTCTGCTATTGGAGAGCTTTGACAAAGAGCTCCAACAATATGTGGTACAGGGAAAAGCACTTCCCTCCCTCCCTGCACCACTTCCTGGCCAAGAAAGATAAAAGCAGAGTTAAAGGACGCTGGCAGGACACTGCCTGGGCAAAGCTTGTTATGCTCTCTGAGTTAGACTGTAGGTTACTCTGTCCACCCAGTTGTAGCCTTTCAACAGAACAAAGTGTAAGAAAAAATGTAAGCGTGCAGTTAATTTATACGCAAATCAAGTCTCCATGTGCATTTTCCTCCTATAATCCCACGCAAAATCATGCATAAATTTATCAGAATTCTTTTCAGTCTGTATTTGCTCTCCTTCAGAGCAGTAAAAGCAATAGATGCAGAAAGAAAAAGAAAAGTGAAATAGGTGGGCATGAAGCTTTATAGGAAATACAAGTCTACCCTGAAGTTAGTGGGGAGGACAAGGCAGAGGTATTGCTGCTTTGAAAAGATGAATGCAATCCCCACCTTATGAGGAATGACTTGAGATTTCTGAAGAGTCTTTTCAAAGTCTATCAGCTTAGTCTGAACAAGAAGATAGAACCAAAACAGGCTGCACTCACTGAGAGCAACAGTGCTGTGAGAAAAAGAATCACCTACTTTTTCTTCCAAAAAGGTGTAAAGATGTCCTGGTTTTGGCTGGGATTTTCTTCCTAGTAGCTGGTAGAGTGCTGTGTTTTGGATTTAGTATAAGAATAATGCTGATAACACACTGATGTTTTTAGTTGTCATTAAGTAGTGTATATACTAAGTCAAGGACTTTTCAGCTTCTCATGCCCTGCCAGCAAGAGGGCTGGAGGGGCACAAGAAGTTGGGAGGGGATACAGCCAGGACAGCTGGCCCCAACTGGCCAAAGGGATATTCTGTACCATATGATGTAATGCTGAGCATATAAAGCTGGGGGAAAACTGGCTGGGGGCTGCTGCTCAGAACTGGCTAGGCATCGGTTGGCAAGTGGTGAGCAATCGCATTGTGCATCACTTGTTTTGTATATTCTAATTCTTTAATAATTATTATTGTAATTATTACTATTTTTCTTCCTTTTCTGTCCCATTAAACTGTCTTTATTGCAATCCATGAGATTGAGTCCTGCAATTCTCTCCCCCATACCCCTGGGAGGGGAGCGAGTGAGCAGCTGTATGGTGCTTAGTTGCTGGCTGGGGTTAAACCATGACAGAAGGTGGCTTAAAAGCAGACAAATGTCTGATTTGTGCTATTAAGTTAAGTCCATGAGGAGTTTAGTTTTAGTAAAATTTTATTTAAAAGGACAGGAAGGAATGGTGATTTTTCATTTTATTTCACTGGAGGGCTCTACTGAATCCAGATGGATGTCATCTGGGAAATAAATCACACAAGCTTATTTGAAGAGCCACAACATCATCACCTCATACTTTCCAATAAGGTTATAATCTGTTTAAAATAGTTCTTTTTTATAACTTAGTCAGAAACATTAATGTCCAAAGACCTTTATTAAAACAAAACATTGGGAAAAATCTTTAGCTTTTGGTATTGTCTAATTAATGGTTTATATTATTTATGAAATATCAGCTGTTAAAAGGACTTTATTTAATAAATGTGAATCATTTATTAATGCGAATCTAATAAATGTGAATTAGTCTGGAATTCCAGACTAATAAATATCTAGAAACATTGTTAAAATTTCTTGGTCTTTTTGTAAATAGACGTAGATGAACCTCTAAAGCATCACATACATCATTTGCATTACTTTTTTTTCTTGGAAGATCTGTTTGATGCACTCTTAGCACAAATAGCCAACGCTTGGAGCCTTGTCCAAAATACAGAAGTGCCACTAATCTACTTGTCTTAACATGTAAATGCTGCAAATTCTGAGCTTACAACTGCCATTAACCTTAGATCACTTGAAGGCAGGAATTCTGACTATATGTCAAGGTTCCTTCTGTAGCCAGTGGAAACAGAGAGGTACCTCCAGAGGGCATTCACCACGCTTTACCTTAGCTGAGATGAACTGCTCTTGTAGATCACCTTTATCCTCCCAACAGATACAGCAGGTACTTGGATGATTAGCTTAGATTATATGTTTACCTGCTAACATCAATAATAATGGATATAATTTCATATACAGCAATATCCACTTCATTTCACAGGTGCATGAAGCACATGTTTTTTCCATGGTTCCACGGCAGGAAATGTTTGGAATAAAACCTAAGCTCTATGTGGACAAACTAAACTACTTGAGAATCCCTCTTTTGATTCAGTGGGAAGTAGAAATGCTGAGATCCTAACACATGAACCCTAGCATAAGGAAGGATAGCAGTGGCTCTGCAGACTAGAACAGCGGTATTCATCTGAACTGTGCCTCATTTGAAAACTAGTCCCAAATAAATTACTAATGTAGTCCATGGACATGAACATGCAGTACATAGGAGAAACCTTTCCTATCATTTTTTTCTGTGCAAGATGCTTACTTAAGTTACTCAAGGAGTCTAAAATTATTTTTGAATAGTGTTCTAAGTATACAATGACTTTGCAACCAAGTTTGTAGTTCAATGAAACATATTTTCACACTCAGCAAGTGAGGTCTATCTTAATGTTAATACTGTGTAAAAAGTCCTACGGTAATGCAAAGCATTCAGAATACTGTAATTCTGTATTATTTTCCAGCAGTGTAAACCAGGTTTATTTTCAGACAGGATTTGTTCACCTGTAGCACCAGCTAAGAAAGGCAAGACTGAAACTGGCAATATTTTAGCTTTGCCAGAGAAAAAACTGAGGTTACAGCTCAACTGAAGTCATCTGAGCTACCACAGTCTCTCCACAGAACAGACTTTACTTCAGAGTTTTAATTCATACTGTCACTGAAAAATATATTCCATGAGGACAGGCAAAACCAGTCATTGAGTTAACTACCTAAAGCTTCATGGATGAACCTTTGATAAAAACTTCATTGCTGACACCAAATGTTACTGTGATTTGGTTAAAAGCAAAACTAGCGGGACAATTATTTTCCCAGTAGGAATTTTAGAGACTTAGAAAGCAAAGAATATTGCTGGGCTTTATATTAAAAAGTGTGAGACATTCTAAACATTCTTAGACATGAGATAGACTGCCATCTGTTTTACAGTTTCCTGTGCTGACTTTGCCAAAAAGGCCGAACTTTGTTTAGAACCAAACAAATGTGTTATGTGCATCTCAAAATAGCCCAAATGGTACTTCTAAGCTGTTCAATACAACAGCACAGGCAATCACTACAAGCAGGTAACTTCAGAATGGTATTTTTTCCATTTGGCACTGGAAAGTGTCCAAAGCAAAGCAGAAGAAAGCATAGGCAGTTCTACTAAACGCAGAACAATGGTGTTTTTCATAAGGCAATCGAGCTTAACTGTAGCATTTGAGACCAGAAAGTGGTGTCAACACTTGACCGATGTTCCTGGAATAACAATATCACAGAGACACTAGTTATGAAAGGACAGAAAACTATGTAATAACCCAACTCAGTGTAGGAAAGGTTCTTCTAGGTCAGAGTCTCTCACCTACTGAAAAATGGGCAGAAGAAATTCAGAACAAAAAAAGGAAAAGGCAAAGCCAACCAACAATAATGACCACGTTAAATGCCCATGTCAAACCACTATGACTGGTAGGTAACATAATAAACTATTATTAATATTACAAAATGAAGAGCAGCAGCACTTTACCAACTCTTGTCTCTTCCCACTCCTGGGCAAAGATGTTTTCAATTGGAAACGTTCCAATCAGTTCACTGATAGTAATGGAAAGTGGAAAGTATGTGGAAAGTATGCAATACTTGACTTTAAAAAAAGGATTTGGGTCAAACCAACACTGAAGTTGTCAGTGGTTCTAAATTTGTGTTACTGATACACTAGATGTCAAGGTTTATACAGTCTTCTTTCTAGTCTTGGTACTTCAGATGTTACAGAATGAGAAATTTCAGTATTCACAATACAAAAAATAGCATCACAAAGCAAATAAAAGCAACATTTTATGTTCTGACTCAGAAAATGTCTCTTTCATGTCCTATTTGAAAAGTAAAAAGAGGACAAGATCGGAGCAGAACTTAAGTTTACATCATAAACCAGCTTACTTTGTACTTTGCAAATATATGCTACTTGACTGAGACTTCTGAACTATCTCCTTTTCTCCCATGAAGGTCAATCTCCCTCTATCAGTAACAGAAATAAGATATGCAGGTAGAACTCAGCTTCAAGAACACAAAAGGACGTTGTCCAGCCAAACAGTGCAAGAGGAAAATCTCCACATAAAAACTAAAGCTGAAGGCAACTCCCAAGCTTCACGTATAATGAAAAAGAGAACAGTCTGAATGGGGTAGGCTTGTCCAGGCTATTTCAATCTACAGAGGCAGACTCCTCAGCAATCCTACCCTTATGATACTACTTTACTCATCACTAAATATTTAGCTGTATTTAATTTTTTTTACCTCCTCTTCATGTAGAACCACTTGACCTTTGAGTGGATTTCCCAGCAGTGCCACAGTCACAAAAGGTTGCCAGACACTTCCAACTGTTCTTGGAAAGAGGTCATAAAGATCCACAAAGTATCCACTCTTACTGGAAACATTCATGAAGTACAAGGAAACAGGATTGCATGTAGTGACGTAAAGAACATTTTCAGCTTCATCTTCTGAAATAAGAATGTAAAATTAATGAAAGGCTACTGATATCATATATTGCTCTTCTGGAAATACATATGTCATAACCTTGGCAGATGATATAGCAAAATGTACAGAAAAATTACCACCGCAGACACAGGAGATAAAAAGAAACGGTCTCTTGCTACTAACTAAATGTTAGCAGGCAGAATCTTGCCATAATACTGTTAACTCGTCAAACAAGCAGTCCAAAGCACATTTGTGTAGACAAGACTGCAGCACCTGCCAGCTGCTAGTATATACAAAATCCATCTAGATGTTTTTATTTGTTTATAATCTTGGTTCTCCCTCCTTCTCTATCCCATCCTCCCTTTCAATTAATGTATTTAATAATTAAACATGGGATGAATGCAAACTTTGTATGGAACTTTTCACATACAGCACCTTCCTGACTGATTTCAGACAATGCTTGACATCAATACAAAGCCACCTGATTTCTGTTTTGCTGTCATAAAAGTCTGTTAATATATTTGAAACTAAGGTTACAAGCAGAAAAAGCAGCATTCCAGTATTGATCATTAGCAATCTGTTTACAATACACAATAAAGTTTAGACATGTTTAATGATGGACCCTAAAAATGTTCATGAATATTCCCAATGACCCAATTCACTTTGGGACATAAGTGGTACAGGTAACTAAGGCAGGGAGGCAGAGAGTGAGAAAATGAAAAAGTAATAAAGAATTTTAATCAGTACAAGCACAGAGGAAGATTTGTATTTAAACTGAATTGAGAGAGGAAAAGTCAAAAGAATTGTTTTTGTGAAGTAATACGGTGTTGAACATACAAACTAAAGAAACTTGCAATTTTGTGGTTGTTCTACTTTAATTACATATCTTTCTCTTGGTTTGAGAAAGATGCATATCTTTACAAAGACCACAACAATTCAGTGAAATTATGCTCCAATTTAAGTGGCTGATTATTTTTGTATTTCACCTACTGTTAAACAAAAAAGTGGAAAAAGATAAATTATTATTCCTGTACTCCATTTCCATGCTCCATATCCTCTGGTCCCATATTCCAATTCCTAGTACTATTCCTGTACTCCATTGTAAACATACCTAGAAATACACACAACTGTAAACGCATTGAAGTGTTGTTATTACACTTAGAATCCCTCATATTGCCCTTTTATATTCTGCCACTGGCTACCAGCAAGCTATTATGAAGTCAGCAGCCCTGTCCCTTCTCATCTCCAGGGTATTTCACATATTTACAATATTGTGGATCATTACAAAAGCTAGCAGATTTTTTTTTACTGTACCTTTTGTTACTGTGACATCGCAAACTAAGTTAATTTCACCCAAAGGCAGTGTCCAAAAAGCAAGTTCTTCTGTGAAACTGAGGGACCTGGCTTCATGTCGTTCCAGTGGAAATCCTTGAATATTTAAGTACACAGGGCCCTAAAACAAGTGATAACAATGAGTGCTTGCTAAAATATTCCACTCACCATTCTTTAAAAAAAATCTAGAAGTCTTCTTCAAGATTTAGTATTAACTAACAACAGAAACAGAGCAACTACTAAATAAATAAAAGTGAAAAGGAAATGCTTTTCTGCAAGCTCTCAGAATGTTCCTACTGTAATTTTCTTTACAGTATAGAAACCAACACGCCTTTTCTCTTTAGTCTTTTATTGGTTTGGAACCATTACTGCTCAGTGGCACAAGAGGTATCATGTACTGATAAAACGCAGTCCATACAAAGAAAAAAAAATCAAAATATTTCTATTTCAAAGACGTTCCATAGAGATTTCTTATTATATAAAGTTTAAATCTCACCCCTACATCACATTAGCAGTTCAGATTTTTCCTTATTCACTGAAGTAAAAATGACTGAAGTTAAGCCAAGAACTTAAAGCTGAAAAGGACTTAGAAGCTTTGGCTGCAGGTCAAACTGTACCAAAGGTTCAAATTCAAACTTGACAGTGCCAAAGACCCATAAGAATTCAGCTGCATGCAAAATAGAAAAAGAAAACAGCTTTCTTTTCAGTCTCTGATCTTATTCAAGAATTGAGATCTGGGGCCTTAAACTGGCCACCTTCAAATACAGTATTTTCAATATCTTTATAAAAACCTCTTTTCAAGAACTTCTAACCAAACTTAATGATTGTATAACTAGTGTGAGGGCTACACATACAAAAATGTTCATTTTTCTAGTCAGTATAAAAAACCCCAAGAATGGGTAACAAGGACTACACTTTGTATATACTCTTTTTCCTGAAGAAATTAATCATGCTTTAGATTCTTTCCATCCTGATATATAAAAACAGTATTATATGAAAAAAAACACCAACTTAAAAGACAAACCTTTATGTCTATTTTCTGAGTTTCTGTTGGACACAGCAGTTTCTGTTCTGCATTCCCCGGCTGATTGACTTTCCAGTAGCCCATAAATTTATGATCTGGTAATGGCAGTCTGTCAAACAATGTAGGAACAAACCAATTTTTACATTCATTAGCCAGCAACTGATATGAAATAAATCATTTAAACAACTGCATTTTTCCAATGAGACATATGTGAAGATTCTCTTGTAGAAAATGCTTCCATGGTAAAGTATTTTTTTTGTTTTAAATCACCAAAATTTTAGCTTTCTGTAATACTAATACAGTCACAACCTGAACAGCACCATAAAAGCAGCAACAATTCACATGATATGGCCTCACAAGGAAAAATTTTCTAGTCTGAATTATTTGAGATACATAATAAAATATATACAAATGTCTCTTGCTTTGCTTTATTCAGATCAGGCAGGGTGTGATAGTACCACTTAAATGAACTCCTGTCAGTGGCATACTCACGTTAAAAACCCGCAGAATAAGCACAGTAAACACTGTGACGAGTTAACCATGCAACAAAAGTGAAACGATAGTACAATATATTTCAATATATTTTGCCACTGCTCACATGAACAAAGGCAAAGGAATACAGACATGAGAGTATCCCATTGCCTTCTGGCCAGCCCAGTCCACAGAAAGGTAAGGGACATCTTTGAAAGCCTCAGTTGCGTGCCTTGATCTAATTTCTTTATTTCTGTATCTTTTGTTTAGGGCAGAAATACATGGGCCACAGCATAACTGATTTATATAGGAAAAGAAAACGCTGGCATATGACAGTAAAACAGGGACAGCACAATTTTTCTTTCCTCTCATGTAATTTGCAACCACTAAAAGCAGTTTGACTTCATTAATTGGCATAAATACCTTCAAGCTAATGAACTCATCACTTCTGGTTTCTTTTATTTGGGATCAGTTGCTCCTAAGAGACATCCTATCAAAACTACATTCTGTGTTACATGCCATTGCATATTACTGTATAGCTACAGGACTTGGCAAGAGAACAGAAGACATTCCTTCTCCCAGTTTCTATAAGTATCTCCTAAATCTATTTTAAGGAAGTTCTCTTAGACTGTATGTTAAAAGTCTGTGCTTGGTCTCTTCTGTTCTGTCTGATAATGCTCATTCCTACAGTCACAATTTCCCCTCTCCCCACCAACCAACCTGGCTCCTCTAGATACTAGAGGTTTAATTTCTTCTTGATATTCTTTTCAGAATAAGAAGGGATCCTAAATCAAAAAACCACAGTTGGACTATACATGAAATTCAGGGAATATTTATTTTATTTTATTTTTTCCACTGAGAACTTAAAGGAAAAGTCAAGGAATGAACACTAGCACACTCTAATCTTTGCAAGTCATGCAGGAAAGCTGCATTAAAATTTGTTACTGGTATGTTGACACCAAACCTCAAGCAACTAGGGGAAGCCAGTACTCACAGGCAGATAGTCACGCAGCCTCCATTGGCATCCTGTGTTTGGACCATCTGCCAAGGCAGTCAGATAGCCAAATACACTTTTTGCTAACGCTACAGATCATTGTTGCTCACAGATAAATATTCAGCTGCCAGCAATATGCCACTGGGGCAATTCCCTCTCTTAGTTAAAGAGCTAGTCAAGTCTTCATTGCCTGTTTGTTGCCTAATTAAGAATATCAATAGATACCAACATTTGAAAAGTGATTTTGCATTCTACCTCACTTCAGTTTGCATTTTCCCATTCTTTATGACTAGCTAGTCTAACCAGATTCTTCCCAAATTAAGAAGAAAAATTAAGCTAGACTCAAAAAAAATGCGCAAGTACTGTAGATTACAACATTCAACACCATTAGGAAAACACATGCGGGATGCTCTACTTCAACATATACACAATTCTTATATACATTTATTCATACAGTCAGAAAACAGGCAAACAGTCAAGTCACTAGACTAAATGTCAGTTTCTCCATAAACAGGAATTTTATTTCAGGCTTCCATTTGTATTTCAAAATTATTTGTTGGCAAAATGTTGGTTATGTCTTGAGCCAAAACTGTCTTATGTGCAAAAAGAAACTAGAGACTTTTTTTTTTTTTTTTTTTTTTGCTATGTGACCCCAAGTGGCATAATCTCTGATATGCCTATAATCAGTAATAATTGGTTCCCATTAGCTTCATGGAACAAATGGAACATCAACTTCCACAAGGATTTGGACTTGAGTTTTGATTCCTTACATATTACTGCCATGGACAACATCCTAGAAATCAACAGGTTCACTAATAATCATGAAAACTTACTAAATCCTAAAACAAAACATATGTTAATAACTAGCTCTAACCAAATACCCTGCTTTATATAGCAACAGAATTAAGATTGCATTCCCAAAGAAAGAAAATATTTCCATTCTGTTTCAGCTTTCTGGAGATTTGCTTTGCTAATAGTTCCTCTCTTCCCTCAGGAAAACTGATTTCTCCTTTCTCCTAGATTCTTGAGGTTTTGTTCGCTTCCCTATTTCTGAATGATTTAGCTTCCCTGAGGCAGCAGACCAAGTCATCACAAACAGCAAAGAGGATGGAAAGATAGATCAGAATTTAAGAATGAACAGCAGAATTCATAATACAGAGTTCTTTGTCAAAAGTTATTGGGATCTTATTCTTCCAGGGCCGGACAACTCTTTTTTTTTTTACTCCACCTCACTGCTCTCTCACATAAATCTGGTCTAAGAAAAAACAAGAACTGAAGAAGCCAGTAGCATTACAGGCCTTATAACCAGTCTGCCTCCTGAATGATTTTTCAGGAGATCATGAGGGTGCAGAGGGACTGGAACAATATGCCCACACTGAAAACATATAGATCTTAACAGTTTTCCTCTACTGAAAGTATATGATACGCCATGAAGGAGGGAAATCACCTTTTATTCCCAGGACTGAAAAGTTTTGAAAATAACATGAAGTGACAGTAGTAATAAAAAGCTTCACTAGGCACTCCTGGCACACTGCTGTATCTCCAACTAATTAACTGAACAGCGTTTACATAAAAGGCAGACAGAATACCACAGAAATGCTACCACTGGCAAAAATCTGCAAAGCAAAGAGATCTAATGGGTGTAAAAAGTGCAGTGGCTGTGTAAGAATGGTATTGAAACTCCACTGCTCTCTCCAGCTGGGTGTACAGAGTGATCTGTCATTTTGGCTTTTCTCAAAAGCTGGAAAGGGTTTCTACAACAGAAGAACTACACAACAGACAGCAGTGATCTTGTAAGAAAGCTGTCATGCTTAAACCCAACCAGCAACTAAGTACCACAAAGACAATTGCTCACTCCCCTCTTCCTCAGTGAGATGGGCAGGAGTATCAGGAAAAAGTAAAACCCATGGGTTGAGATGAGAACAGTTTAATAATTGAAATAAAGTAAAATAAAATGTTATTGTTATCATCATCATTATTATTGAAAAGTGAAAAGAGAGGAATAAAATGCAAGAGAAACAAGAGGTGCACAATACAACTGATCACCACACACCAACCGATGCCCAGCCAGTCCCTGAGCAGCAATCAGCAGCCCCCAGCCAACTCCCCTCAGTACATACTGAGCACAACGCTATGGTATGGAATATCCCTTTGGCTGGTTCGGGTCACCTGTCCTGGCCCTGCTCCCTCCCGGCTCCTTGTGCCCCTGCCCACCGGCAGAGCACGGGAACTGAAGAGCCCTTGCCTTAGGGTAAGCACTGCTCAGCAACAGCTGAAACATCCCTGTGTTATCAACATTATTCCCATTCTAAGTCCAAAACGCAGCACTGTACCAGCTACTAGGAAGAAAATTAACTCTGTCTCAGCTGAAACCAGGACAAAGGCCAAGACTTAAAAGGAAATTCTAAGGAATTATTCTTAATCAGTTCTTTGATTATGGATCTGTGAAAGCCTGCTGCTTAAGATAAATTTAGAAAAAAAATATTCTGTTTATTTACTCTTAATTTTATATCCTGGCTTTCTACAAGATCACTTCTGTCCATCAAATAGTTATGTAAGCAGGTACTTTACTTAGTAAAGGTGATTGCACAGGACCTACAGCTGATGGAGCAATTCTACAAAAAATTATTTAGCCTGATCTTCATGCACAGCAGTCTAAGGGGAGACAATCTGTCAAAAGATAATACTCTAGTGGCTTCTGCTGCTGGAAAACTTTTCAAAGTGACACCTACAAAAACCGATATATTTTCATTTTTACCCTTTTGATCTTAGAAAATAAATTCATCTTAGGCTAATAAAAAATCCACCAAACAACTGTGTTCAAGAAGTCAATAGAACCTGCCTTATAAAGTTATTTATTTAGCTTTCTGAGAACATATTGGAAAACGGCTACAAATCTTGTAAGACTGAAGTTCCACTGAATGCAAATTCTCTACAGCAGCTATCGTACTAATACAGCTGTGGATGTGATGACAGACATTAAAGCTGCTTAATATGTGATCCTGTAAACCAGCTCAGTGCTGGCACAGAATGTATTGTTCAACGACTTCAGTAACAGCCTGTGCTCTATCTAGCTGAAAAGACCTCCATCCAACCTAATTTTTTTGGACTTGAGTATGATACAGTATAAACCAGGAAAATTCCTTACAAACCAGACCTCCATACTTTATCTAAACATCTTTTGATTAAAAATAGGAGTAGACATACAGAACAGTCTTATGTTAGGCCTTGCATTCCCTGACAGTCTGCACAAAGTGTAATTGTACATGAAGAAAGATAATGAGTTAGTACAGTAATTCATTTTACCCATAATGTCTTGGCAAAGCACCATCGACAAGCCAACTACTTTACACACAATATTGATAAAAATTATAAACTAGTGGAAAGGCAATAGTAGGAGAGACAGACAATATCATGATGTTATAACCTGACAATACTGGACATGTCAGTCGCTTGCAGAATGGTCATTCTATTTGGGGGAAAAAAAAAAGACACCTGAAGGTGAAGGAAATAAAAGTAAAGCATTACTTTACAGGTCTATTATATGATACTAATTTTGGAAATTAACCAATTAGCAACTAAAAATTATCTCTTGAAAAAATAATTACTGCAAGAATTCTTTTCTAAACGGTCATTAGACACCACCTAATCTTTCCTTCCAAGTTTAGATATATTAATTCTAGAATCTAAGCTAAAATTCCCATAAGGGTCACTGATAAGAGTCTTCTAAATTTCCCCTGTAATTTCAGCTGGATACAACCCTTAAAGTTCTTTCAGTTGAGACCCTGTATTGCAGTGTGTTGCTCATATGTCTCATGTTTTTGTTCCTGCATTTTCAGCGCTTTTATTTCAGCAGCAATTTAAATAGTTCTGATTTATTATTTTCTTTTAGATGAAGTAATAGGTGACAGACTTCTCCAAAACTTATTGAAAGAAAATAAGGATTCACAAATCATTTGATCCAAGACATACCAGAGAGCACCTGTATAAAGGAGTCAGCAACTCGGTATAATGATTTTCCTGTCCTGGAATCTCCTGGAAATGCTTCTGTATTGCAAAACTTCTTAATTGTACAGGATTTGTATTATTATCAATAGCAATGATTTTGCTGCAGATATGACTAACATCCTCAGGCAGGATAGGTTTGCAGTATTTGCCTAGTTTTCACATTAATTAATATAAGCACTAAGCAATGTATTATGCAAGTTAATAGGTCTTAATAGTCTTGCAAATTAAGACTGGGGCAGAGAAGTAAACCTCTGTGGGGGTATGCTGCTTTCACCAGGACACTGTAGAAATCACACTTAAAAAGCCTTCAGATTGCTAACTTGTAAGAGACTATAAGCAGGTAGGAAAACAAGCTTAAAATTGAAAGTGATCTTGACAAATCAGAGGACAAATATGGTAAAAAATACAAGACGGTAAGAAAAATGTAATTATGAAGGAAGTTGGTGAAGATGGGGTAAGCACTATACAGGGTTCTGCAGAAAGGATCTGGAAGTTCATATTTAGAAAATTAGACATGAATTAAGCATTGCAAGAAACACAGACATACTGGGGTTTTGAAAAGGGACTGATGAATGAAATACATCTCAGTTACTATACTCTTGTATTAGTATACTCAGCCCCAGCAGAAACTAACCTGCCCAGTTTCACCCACAATGCCTAATGACAGGCATGAATCAAATGGAGAAGGGGAGCATAAATGAAAAATAAAAACAACCAGAGGGCTTAAAAAAGGGGAAAGATTGAGAGAAATGGATGTGTTTAATCTAGAGGTGACTTCCTAATTGCAAGGATATTTAGAAACAAGACTGACTTGCTTTAGGAGGTTATAGTATTCCATCTCTGAAGGTTTTTAGACATGAATCATGACAAAAAAATCAGATAAGGAGTTTTTTAGATTAACTTGCATCTTTCCTGAAGGAAGTGGGATGGACTAGATTAGTACCATTATCCTACATTCATATTCCTGGAAAACAATATAGAGGAGATCAGTGCTCTAGTTCTAATCATGTTGCAGCTTTGGGAAGCACCTTTTCTGCAGTGGTCCAAAACCCATACCCAATTACCTCAATGTGTCATCACGGGAACTTGCAATATGGGCTGGAACAGATGTGAAGAGAAAATCTAGACGTTCTTTTACCCCAGGGCAGGATCAACTGTGCCTAAACCATTCCTGAAAGATGTGTCTAACTCAAGGTGATCCACCTGTGGCTTACAAGCTCCACAGCGTTAAATCTCATGAGGAAGGCTATCTTAGAATGGAGAAGTAGGAAAACCTGACATGCTAGCTGTGCTGGATCCAAGTGAGATAATGAGACCAAGATTCCTGGATCATCAAAACCAGGTGGTCAGCCTACTCCCAATCTTGCATGGTGAGAGCTAAGAAAAAGTTGCTTTTATCAACTGTGTGTAAACTGCTCCTGTAGTTTCTCCTCCTCTGGGCCTTCAGAGTAGACAGTATGTGCTGATAGCGGCCAGACAAGTGAAATCTTTGATCAGCATCTTGTGGGAGCCTTCTAAGTCTGTCACCCTTGGTGTAATCTGTCCTATAAAATCTCAGTGATGGATTCAAAATGATCAGGTGATTATCCCTAATTCAATATGATCAGATCTTCCTTCTATTTTCTCAGTTCTAGATTGAACAGTCCGTCCCCAATTCCAGCAGCCTCTCTCTTATGTTTCCTAAACCCGTGATCTTATTACTAAAGACTCCTCTCCAACCCAACCATGTAAACCCACGTCCTACTTCTAAAAAGTTAATGAAGTGCAAATTTCTCAAAACCTATGACAAACATCATAATTCTTTAAAATAGAAATTACCAAGTGACTTTTAGCAAAGAAACTATGGCAAAAGTTTCAAGTGCGTACTGTCAATTTGATAGACACTGTAGTTGTTCAAGTACTGGTTCCCTAGGCATGAAATTCTTCTGTCATCAAAATTGGAAGGTACACCTTAGTCATTAAACTGCCAATCTTCTTTTAATAGTTATACGTAGGATGTTAGATATGATAACAGTGGTGCTCCAACAGGAGAAACCTACACATGGACACCTAATATCAAGGCATCATGTCATAAGAATCAGTCCTTCCTTAGCAAACATACTTTTTTTTATGTCCCACAGGAAACTCAATTTTCCATATATCCATAAAGCTTTCTTGACGAAAGGGAAATATTTGTTTCTCCATAAATCAATTATGTATTTGAGCTCAAGCCACAGTAAGTTTTCTGATTGCTTTTTTTGCTTTTCATTCTGATCTACTTAAGCCTGTTACCTGTGAATGAGTTAAATCTGTTTCATAATCTAGTTTAGTCTTTTAAAAAAAAGCTATTTTGAGTCTAACTCTGAAAAAAGTATATGGTGTAACATGTCAACTGGTAACATAATTGAAGAATAATAGATATACAGACACATACAGAAATGTTTACATGCATGATCCTATTCTGCAGCAGTATTTTTTAGAGCCTTTTGTGAGTATCAAAGACAAAATCCCACTACCGCTGAAGACAACTTATTTTTTTTCTTGCTACTAATTTAAGTGATAAACAACTGGACAGAAATGTGTTGCAATTCAATTAAAAACACAGGAGAAGAAACAAGTATTTCCCTTTATTAATATATATCCATTTACCATACAAGCTATCAATATGTACATGGACATTAAAGATTAAATACTAGTAATAGCAAATACTCTATCTTAAAGTAGTTTATATTGTTGTAACTTATTTAAAGGAATATAAACTTGAACCAGAGGAGGACTGATTTCAAGTATTCCAGGTTGTTTTAAAATCAGTTAGCAGCAAGATAACACACTATAAAAAAGTGACCGCGAGAGATCTGTCTTCTTAATATATGTATCTTATGTTATTCTTACTCCTTGGCCAGCTGTACATTGGTTGGTTTTGCTCCAATAGGTATCCCATGTTTGTGCAAAGTGCTCATCAAAATTTCACGCATTTCATTGTTGTAGGAGTCAAAGTCAAATACATTTCGAACAACATTTGCAAGTCCTTCAGTTGGAAATTTCTGTGAAGAAACAAAAAAACCCCAAATTGCTTTTACTGGGTACCTGTTAAGTTACAGCATATTATTAAATACTTCTAAAATGAACAGTTATAACAGTAACTTTGCTCAACTTAGACAAGTGCTCAAGTAATCATTTTTTTATTATTTTCCAGAAGGTACGTTGCTTTACGTCAAAATGAAGCTACTGAAACTTAACCTGAACTAAACAAACAAGCAGGAGACAGTTATTTAAATACTCAACATCATTCATGTTTTCAAGAACTGTTTGTGTTATACACATAACAAAATGTGTAATCATTGGAACATCTAATTAAATATAACCTGTATTTTTTCAATTTCGAACTGCTTTCTACTAGTAGCAAAGATCTGACAAAAAGATATACATTCTTATAATTCAACTACACAATTCATTTAAGATTTCTGATTCTTAACATTGCATACAGAAAAGCAGAAGATAATCTGCTTGCTTACTAAAAATGACTTTAGGCAATGATGGGGTTTAGTAGAAACACAAATTTATTTAAGATTTGCAAACATTGTTTTCTTAGTGAAGAATACTACTTGAAATGTGCTGTGTACATTAAAAAAATAAAAAGTTTATCAAGAGTTTCACTAGTATTTCCAACAATGGAAGTTTTGCTACTGAACTGGACTGATGATTTAAGGCCAGTGTGCTCTTCCAGGTTTCAGAACAACCACTCACATATTGCCACAGTTTTTAATTACTGTTCTGCAAGAACAAAACACATTTTCCTACCTCTCATTTGCTTGCCATTATGACTTAGAAGCCAGTGAGACTTAAAAGCCTTGACTGCACAGTCAATTAAACTGATGTAATAGGAATAAACTGCCCTGCACTAGATACTACAGAAAACTTGGTCAAATGCTTCAAATATTATCTGATATTCACTAGTATTCCCCAAGCAGTCCATGGTTTTCTGAATCATTGCATAACTTCTGGCATCAATATCCTTCTCACCAGTGAATTGCCTCAATAGCTCCATGCCTTTTGTATCAGTAGGACATCATAAAAAAATTATTTCCACAGCTACAACTGATCACTGCTGTCAATAAAACCTGATCTGAACACAAGCTACTTGTCAAAACGCCCTCTACTTCAGTTATTAAAAACATCACAACTCTCTTGTTTCAATCAGAACAAATCCAACCATTTTTTTATAACTGCCTGGACAACTGCTTACTAAAGAAAAGCAATGACAGTTCACTTGAAAAGAAAAGGGGGAAAAAGAAGTTTGAATGTTTGAGTTGAACATTTTTAAAGAATCATTTGGTTTCTATTGATTTTTAAAACCAGATTACTGGAGAAAATATTGATCTCTCATCAGTCTGTCTGGTTCTCATTCATTGATCCTCCCCCTTACAAGTAACAACTCTGTGTGTACCTTAGAGTATTTTCACAGCTTAGATTCTTGACTATTCCTTAAAATAGTAAGTAACATAGGTTTTGCTTTTAACAATTTTATATTTTTATAAATATATATTTTATGCATTATTTGATACAGAGTTGTAACAGAATTTGGCTTGATTACGCATCTAACTTTCCATGAGTACATGTATTGCTGTAGTCTGCTTACAAGCTATCAGCAAAATAGTTTCCTGGTACAAGTACAAAATGTACATTAAGATATGCTAGACACATTGAGGTCTATTGTACTTCTACCACTACTCTGAAAACAAAGTGACAAATTACCTGTTATCCAGTCTTGTAATGAGTCCAGATTTTTGTTTTAGACTTCTACCTTGTGTTCTCACTACCACTCACTTCCCTACATACTCTAGTGCTTTCAGATGCCTGCACATTTCCCATCCTTCCAGCACCATCCCAAATGGCCCACTCTGCCCCAACGACACTAACAGATCTCTCCCTACCTGCACATTTCTCTGTGCCCCTGACTTCCCCCTGTACCCTGATGCCTTTTCACTGAACGCTGCCAGTTCTCTCTGCGCCTCCTCAGTTGTCCTGTCAACAGGGCAAAAAGCACTACATCTATGGCTCATCCTGAGCGATAGGCACACTAATTGATTAACCAGTGCTTGTGTCTTTAGTGGGCATCATCTACAGCCAAGCAAAGCAGCTGAATTCTCCCCCTACCTTTTCATTTGCAGGGACACTCATTTCAACTTGTTTCTCTCCGTCACATAGCTGCTGATTTTGACTAAACCAGTGGAAACCTAATTATCTTTGAAAACTGGTAACTGAGATTCACTGTGGTTGGCCAAAAGGGTAAAAGGTTATTATTGATGTGTGTTTGGCAGCAAGAGGAAAAAGGGATAAACCCCGTGATTTGATAAACCTAGTTTCCTTTTGAGATTAAGCTGAACAGAAAGAAGTACTGTCTTAGCACAAAAGCTTATTGAACAGGTCTAAAAGCCTGATTATTAGTAGACTTCAGGTGCAGAAGGCACCTTAGACATTTACTGCTTGAAAACTGTTATACTACTGCCTACTATTAGAAAGCAATCTCAGACACAAACAAGAAGGCCTATGAGAAAAAAATTCTCAGCTTTCTCAATCTCGATAGAGTTAATAAAAAAGCCATTTCCATTTTATCTAGACTAACGTGGCTTGCCTGACTAACATCTGCCAGAGACATCGGGTGAATCTTGACTCTGCAAAACAACGTACAAGAGGTCTCATGAAAACCAGCGTACTAGATTGCAGAGAAGCAGTTACAGCATTCACTGGTAGCTATGGGCAGCATATGGTAACCCAATGAAGCAAGAGCAGAGCTTCTCAGCTTGCCCATAAGCTGCTGCTAGTATCAGTACTTTTGACATTTGACACAGTCTGAAAACTGCAGGAGTGCGAGGCCAAAAGGTCACCGGCAACCTAGAGCTGCAAGACTGCTCTTGCAATTTTTGCAAAAATTCCTCATGCAATCTGTAGGGAGAAATAGTTGCAGCAGCGAAGTTCAGCACCTGCATTAGACAACTTTCCCTATGCCTGCAGTTTCAGGTCTTCAAACTACTTTGGTATCTGGAGCTTTATAAAAAAAAAACTTTACTTAAGAAAAAGTTAGTATAGAGGCAACCTAACTCTTGAATGCATTGTCTAAGCTACAACTAAATTGTTAACAAAGTTCCCTACTTGCATAATCTTTATGGGAAGATGCTCTTGTAACTACACTGTGGACGCAATCCTATATGTTGAAGATCACAATTAATCAGAGTGCAGAGACTAGCCTAATAATATATTGATGCCACAGTAATGAGAATATTTAACTGACTAGCCCTGATGCTCAGATGCACTCTCAGATAACAGTATTCAACAGCAATTTTTTCTCTAAAACATCTAACCCTTTTTTTCAGAAGCAAAAAATTCCAAAGTTATGTGAAAGAAATCAACGCAATAGTACAAAGAGAGTGGGGCTGTGGAACTGCTGTAAGGGAAATTGTTTAACATCATGACTAACTCCCCTCCTTCCTTCCTAAGGACCAGCCATTTTATTGACTCATTTCCCTCCTTCCTCTTTCTTCTCTACCTGAAGACCTAAAAGCTTCTTACTTTGGAATAATCACTATGTTTATATTCATTGTTTACATTTGGCTACTCCCAGCCTTTTTTATTATTCAGACTGAACAAGTTGCAGTAAACAAAATGTTGCATCCTTTCAAAGAGACTGGGATCTTGAAAACAAATGTTGCAGAAGAAACTAAAGCTGCATGTTACAAATTTGTTTGGATATTTACACTTGACTTTGCAAGAGGTGAAAACTTAGCAGATGAGAAACTTCCCTGCTGATCTGTGCCCAATGTCCACGTTGAAGTGACCATATTAATCTAATCAAGTGAAGGACACAGAAGCAGAGAGTAAATGCCCTTAAGAAAATTAGGAATGCAGCAATTCCAGTCTTCAATTAGATACTGTTCACAGTCAAAGAAAAAAAGAATTAAGCCCTATGTTTCCACATGGGTTAGTGACAGAAGACACTGCAACTTCAGATTACAGATTACTCAGAAACAGATGATGAAGGAAAGAAGCTAGGAAGGAAGGTAGGGAACAGCCAAAGACTATGAAGACATTCCAGGAGGAGTTCATTTAACAAAAACCCTAAAACACCAGCTTTTCACCAGCACAGCAACTGTTCCTCAAATCTGTAATTTTTCCACTTCCATTTCAAATGTAACTCTGTTTAGACACCAGCATGTACATGCTCTAGCACTTTGGTAAACAAATACCTATTAACTGGTAATTGATCCTAATAAACTATTTTGCTTATGTCTTTTATTTGGATGGATTCCTCAGCTTTTAGATCTGAATTTTGTTAACCCTTAGTAAAAAGTTACAAATATAGCATAATTTTTTTATTATATTATCGCTGCCACAGTAGCACTGATTTACTTTGTCTCAAGACCTTACTGCAGCCTAGAGACCATTTAGCACAAAAATCTACCCTCCCCAGAGATCCAGATGAACTGAAAATTTTTAAAAGTAGTAATTCTAAGCTAAGTATCTAGATGTCTGTGTATATGGATGAATGTATGTTCATGAGCAGAAACACAAAACCATCATGCAACACTGTTACACTATGTAGTGTTAAACATGGGAACAGTAGATCAAATAATTTGTGAGAAATTATATTTTGATTGTAATAATTACATTAATATTTCCACTAATTAATTTTTCAATCTATGATTCAGTAATTCAAGAAGTAGTCTATAAATTAACAAATCATCAATTTTGTGATTATAAACAGAACAAAATAAAAGCACTGCTATTTAAAAAGAATATTAAGATAGTTTATATTGCAAATACTTCAGACAAAGGGTATCCTTCAATTTATAAAGACAGAAGTCAGGCTCTAGTGTAAACTTTTTTTTTTTTTTTTGAAAAAAGACCAATATTAAATCAGAATTCACAATTTTACAGTTAAAATGTAGGAAGCAGTCATGGATCCTAAGCACCTGTTTGCTAAGTTGTTATCCATCTGACATTTTCCTTAGAAAAATTCCACCAGTGATGTATTACTGTTACACAACAGGAACTTATTTTCTCCCAGGAAATTATTAAAAAGAAGAATTTTACAGCAGCATAAAGTGAACAGTTGCACTTTCCTGAAAGTATTGTATGCTGAATATGGAATTTTATAATGAAGGCTACTATGAACATTGCATACTGTATTCACAGTATCAATCTGAGATTTTCTTACATAATAGAAAAACAGACACTCAGGGTTTTTTTTATATCTATAAATAAACATACAGAAAAAATACCTGCCTGTGTACATCTGTGATTATTACCCTCAGACTATCTGAACATCTGAATATGGTGATTCCTTCAAAATACAAAACTTTTCAAAACAATGACATAAAAATGCATGAACAAATAATGGCATCTTTTTCTAAAACTTCCAAGCATTAAAAAATTAGTAGTGATGAACTCAAGTTTTTAATGAAATCTGACATACTATACCTGTAAATGTTTTACAATATTCACAACTTCTCTAGTTGAATAGGGATAGTTAATAATTCCTTGGTCAGCTAGGCTCCTGAGTTCTCCAAAAGCAGCCACCAGTTTCTGAAGAATTGGCTCTGGAACATCAGGACCATACTGTCTAAGCATAGCCAGTTCAGACTGTGGTTTGGGATTATCAACAGCATGGCAACTAAAAATGTCCCCTAAAAAGAAAAAAGCATACAGTTAAGTAACTTATAAAGAGATGGCATCACAACAGCCCCTTTAAGTTTCATACAGCACCTTAAATGGAAAAGCAATGGCTCAAGAGGATACAAAGTACCTGATTGTTAACACAAAACAAGACAAAAACTACTTTGAAAAATGTAAAGGACAAACTTGCTATGAAGAACATTGAGGTTCCCAGAAACATGGAGTTGTCTCTTGCCATCTTAATGAAAGTGATCACATGGGAGAAATTTACTTCAAGAATAAATACAAGTCAAATGAATGCAGAAAAAAAGAAAAAAAAAGGTTTAAAGAAAGAGTAACAGGCTGAATGGGACCAATTTGTGAACACCTTGAAAACACCACAGGAGGCAGGGAAATCTTGATATGCAGGAATGCCCTAATGCAAACCCAGGTGAGAGGTCTAGAGGAAATACTTACTAGATTTCTAATTTCCTCTCTGAAATTTGGCAAGATATTCTTTCCATATATTTGCATTTTATTGGTGCTAATAATTTAACGTATAAAACTGAGTTTATTTGTAAAGGGTCCTTTAACAGTTGTACAAAACTTTGCAGAAGCATGATTGTATCTTGCTGAAAAAGGACTTGGATTACAAGCAGAAGAATCCCTATGCTTGAAAAATAAAATCAATAAAGAACCCCAAAACCTCAACCAAGCCTCGCCACATGGGCTAAAAACAATAATGCTAGGATGATCAATTTTACTTAAAGGGTCCATGTAAGGAAGGAAATCGGGTCATGCAAAAGAAATAAGGTATACTAAAACATCTCGGGGCAATATAGCTGGGTGAAATTCAGAGCCAATGAGCCTCTGACAAGGAACACCCATTCACAGGGAACTACATTTGTAAAACAAAAAGCTATCATGCAATATGGAATTGGGTTTGCACCTGCTTTTATGAGTACATTATTATTTCTTGCAGAATAAGCATTATGGCCAAATCTAACAGATAAAACCACATAAATTAAGGTGACTGCACATAGATGGCTATGCTAACATAGATAACGCAGTCAGTAGAGTCTGGAGGGCTATTCAGTTTGTAGCCCTGGTGTAACACTGCCAAGCCTTTGTCTAAGTCCCACTTAGTCTAACACTGGACTACACAGGCCAATAAATTCTTTGTCCCTTGCTTGTACACAACATAAATTCTTGCTTTTGCTGTAGGATGAAGCTGTGGGGAATCTTTGCTGATACACCGGATTTTCAGAACCATCCATCAAGCTCCCATCTCCTGTACTGAAGAGAACAGCACCTGGCTTGATATAGGGGGAAAAAAATGGTGAGCTGTTGTGTTAACCACTGATGTCAGGTATCAAGCTGCTTACAGCTCATGTTTTTGCTGTTATACACTCATTAATGAAGATTTCTTGTAACCTTGCCTGTCTGCTGTGTTTGTCTAGACCCCATAAAACAAAATAGTTGTAACACAGATAACTACATATAGCTGCTCACTTCAGGACAAGTTTGGGCATTTTTACTAAGATATGTAAAGTTACATGTTAGTCTTCAAGCTGAATCTCACCTCTAATGTCTTATGTAAAACAAAGTATCAATATGCATAAGGACTCCTTCTCCTCATGAAATCTAATGAAAACAGTTATTCCGTTAATCAATTCTATTAAAGATGACCATTTAATATGAATCACTTACCTAATGTGCCAAAAAAGTCATTACCCAAGAAAGGAAATCCAGGTCTATTTGCTAGAACAATCATTCTAAAATCAGGATGAATAACTATTACGTTTTCTCTCCCCTCTACATGAGCCTGATCTGGAAAAGAAGTGAAGTTTATTAATTGCATATTTAAGCTTTGTAATTATGAATTAATTAAATGAACATAATTAGATTAGAAGAATTCTTCCAATCTAATTATTTTCTTCTTAGAATTAAAAGAACAGTTACAAAAAAGGCTCAATAGCTTCTTAGCTTGTCATTCAACTATGGGTGTTCTAGGTTTCATTTTAAAGTTTCATAATCTGTTTTATGAAAATTTAACCAAAGTGTTTCATTTTAAAAAACATAAAAATGCACCCACTGTTCTTGGAGTGGGGACTACCTATCCTGTTTATATTTAATTTCACCAAAATGTTGAAGCCAATGGTGGATAAAACGTTTTGTGTTTTTATATAGATCTAGGAACACAGGACTGAAAATCCTCCTGGTTATTACAAAAAACTGTGAGAAACCAGACATACAAGATTTCACACATGTGAAGACACTGTTTCTCCACAATGACTCAGATTGGCCCCAGTTGTTCCCTTGCAGTATGTTTCCAGTGGCGCATGGTGTTTGGGGGAATCATTTTACCTCCTCTAAAAAATTAGAGTAATAATTGTGGCTGGATAGCAAGACATTTTAAAAAATGCCCACCTACAGTTTATAATGACAAGCAAAACTCAAGTGTTGTGCCATGTGAGTGCTGAACGATTGCTCCACTCATACTTCAACTTGTTCCCAATACTGTTAAAAAGAAACTAATTACGTATAGCGTCTACTAACATCAAGAGGGCATTTCACACATGGTCTTTCTTTGAAATATAATGAAAAATATTTAGCTCCTACAATTCACATGAATTAAATTCCATTAAATTATAAAATACTCTCTTCCTGCAGGATATATTTAAGTAATATAAGGATATGCAATATTTGATTAGATTAAACCCTTAACAATTCAACCTTAGATATACTCATATCTTCAATTTCAGATCTGATCAAATTATAACTGTCCAGATGGGCATAACCAAGATCATAATTTGGTCAACTATGTCTTTATTTCTTATGGTGAATGAGAAGCAGAGAGGTCAACTTACAGTTCATTGGTTTGCGTTTTTCTTTTTAAATTTTTCAGTGAATTTCACAAAAACACTAATTTAAGAAAACCTTTGTGACTATTGCAAAAGTAGTAAAGAAAATGACTGTAAATTCTTTAATTGTTAACCTTTTACCATCAAGTACTTTTTCCATTTGAACTCTTTTGGGTCTCTACCTAGTAATGTAATTGCTGAAAACCAGAAACATGCTGCATTTTACTGTAAATAATCAAAACGCTTTCTACCTACTTACTGGCAACAATTCGCCTTCCATCTGACAAAACCATTTCCCCACTTTCTACTAAAGTTTTTAAGATACAGGTAACATTTGTTGGTGCTTTGTCTGCTTCATCAATTACCAAAATACGTCCAAACTTCACTGCTTTCACCTACAAGAGAAAAGAATCAAAACATCAGAACCTGCAAACTGCATTACTGATTTCTCAGTCAGCAGCAGTGACATCTCAGGGGCACTGAGACAAGAAAGGGACTCAGAACAGACTGAACTGAGGCAGAGAGAAGAGGAGGCAGGTGACACAAGAAAGGTAGGTGGTTTTGTTTCTTAGGATAGGGACAGAAAGGTCTGTACTAGGGAGGGAAGTGAGAAGCCTGACTGAGAATGAACTGGAGTGCTAACAGAGAAGTGCAAATGCAGTTTGCATCTCAACTGTCAACATGTAGCTGAAAAGAACTGAAGAATGGCTGCAACAGCTGCCTGGAGTCCAACTTTGCAGGTAGGTGTGAGATGATATAAAGGAGAAGGAGGAAAATACCACTCTACCAGTTAGAATGTGTCAGGTTAATACTAAATTATCTTCCATACTCATTCTGTGCATGCAGATTCCCAAGACTATCATCTTAATCACATTCAGCACAGCAAACATGGCAAATGTAACCAAAGTAAAAATTAATGAAATGTTACCGCATGACCATGCCATGAAAGGAATCCAATCACAAAGAATTTTCTTATTTGAAAAGCCACCATGTTTAACTACTTGTTTTAACTGAAAAACATTTCCAAATATACAATCAAAATGTTACTACTAACCAGTGATGAATCTTCATATATAATAAGACCGTCTTTAACAGAAGGTTGTAGGGTAAGGCTTTGAACGGTGGTATCCCTGAAATGTAGAAAACCAGACAGTATTAACTAAAAATACACAGGAATTTAAGTTACAATAAAATGCAAAATGAATGAATGAAAAACTGAAGGGTCTCTTCTTTTCTAAGAGGACAAAAATCCTCATATTTTATTAGGACTTTTGAAAAACTGGAACTGAGAACAACACTGTGCCAGCTTAGTGGTCAAAGGTGAGTATCCCTGTCTCTGCCAGGGCTTTCACAGTAGTTCACAATTTCTCACAAACCCTAGAAATGCAAACACTGAAAAGTGAATTTGTATCTTGTGCATGTAGGCACATTACTACTGCTACTACCACTTCTAGTTAAGCATGCTTAAACTGTCATTTACATGACAGGCAAATCTCCCCAGAAGAGCCAAAGAGGAATCTGCAGTATCATAGACAAATCAGTAACACTTTAATTACTCTTCTCCATGTATCACTAAGAAGAAAAGAAGACTAAAAATACTCATGTGGAATTCTAAAAATAGATTATTTTTATTTCTATCTAAACCATACCAGATGGAATACTTTGTACTAGCACTTGCTACATTTTATATCATGGACAGTGCAAGCTGTTGGATGGGACAGAGGCTTTAATAGCAGAGTATTTATTTTTGAAATTCTATTTGTGTTTGAATGGCTCAAATTATTATTTTTTCCTTCAAATTTTAAATAGCATTAATTAAAATGTCATGAGAACATTCCTTAATCTTCGTTATTTTCATCTACTTCAACCATCACTGAATGTAAAGATAAATAAAAACTAGTTTCAATTCAGAAAGGTCCAGCAACAGACATCACCACACTGGATTTATCTAGACAAATTATGCCCATAACCTAGAGAAAACCCCTCCTAACTGTACAAAATACTTGTCAAAACCTTGGCCAAGATCCGCAAAACCAACCCCATTTACCTTGGGGTTTACAGGGATCAATGAGTTACAGAATAGTCCAGGGGTGGGTGATGACAGAAGGTCCCCATGATGCCCACGGTTTCATGGGCAATGGGATATACAACTCAAGCTTAGGGCAAGTAGGCTATGCCATCCCTTTCCCGCTGAATTTCAAAATTTGGATTAGTCTGTGTCAACAGAACAATGGACTACCCATGTGATGAAACCCATCAGGAGAGCCTCACTTATGCTGTTTGGGATCCACACGCTGATGGATAGGTAAGGTTGGTAACCTTTGCATGGCATGTGAGATTTGATGTAACAAAAATCTCTTACCTTTTCACAGCCATGTTGTGTAACAAAACTGTTTGCTTAAGCTAAGCTGACTCACTGTTCCATATATCCACCTTACTCTACCTTTAATTTTCTAAGACCTTGTAAAAAACCAATAATACTCTGATAAGCTCCATGAGTACAGGAAATCAAACACAGTACTGTTTGCAGTAAACTATTAAATGGCCAGCTTCTAATTACATTTTTAAACTGAGAGCATAACATGCACATTTCCTTTATTTGAAACTGCTGTCAGCAAGATTTCTGTCCCTAATAACTAATAATTTCTTGTTTAGCTTTAAACTCATGATTGATTTATCCCAGCATCTCCCATACACAGTAATAAAGCATATGGTGGCAAGAGAGATTTTTGATGTTTAAGCTACTTCACATCTGAACTTTAATCCAGGATGGGAACAGTTACAAAGCTGGGAGCACCTTCACTTCCTTCAACCCCACCAAATGTGGCCTGTCACAAGCAGCAACACTCCCCCAAACAGTTATATTCATATTGTATTCACTTGCAACATATCATTCCTTAAATCACTAAAGTAAGCACTTATCTATTCTCTTAGAAATCCTACCATGGGCATAAAAACAAAGCCTCTGATATCATCCTGCTTGTCTACCCATTTCTACGCTAAGCAAAGAAATCAATAATGAATCAAAAAGTAACAATAAACCTATGATTTTTTCTTCTTGAACACAGATTATTTAGGGATTGAATTCTCAGACCGTATGTAGCAGCCTACCTCCATTACCAGTTATCATTTCTGGCTCAAATTTATACAGTCACCGATGTAGCAGAATTTTAAAATGTGTAAACCAAATCCTAGAGTATATGAAGGCACAGTCCCAGGTTACTAATTAGTCAGGAATAATTAATGGGAAAATGCTCTAAGGAATTAATTCAAGGAGAAAAAAGAAAGGATTTGTCAAACCTGAATTGTGATCCCTTTAAAGTAATAGAAAGGTGAGAAAATGGGAGGATCTAAGGAAAGCATAGGCCAAGAACAAAGTAAAGGAAGATGAAGCATTACAGGATGTTTTACATATCATAAATTTGTACTTAGCAGTCAATGCATGAAAAAAGTAAAGTGACCAGAACACGGCAGGAAAGGGAGATCTCTAGTGGTGGTGTGGAAGGGCATAGGTAATGACAGAAGAAAAGACGTAAATGTCAAATGGTGTTTTAATTTAACACAAAATGTGTATTTTACTTTTGGTAAGCTAGTTAATCCTGTGGCTCTGCAGAGACTACTTACAACTCCCTAACTTAGACTTAGTATCACCAGCAGCCCACACAAATCCTTATGATGATCTCATCCTTCAGGGAAGACAGAATTGACTGTAATTAGGGGGAAATAAACACTAGAATTACAGTTTACTTAAGCGCTATTATAAAAGTTGTATAAATCAGAAAAAAATGCAGAAGGTATCAAAATGAAAGAACAACTGATGTCCTAAATCTAGCTTCTAACTTCTTATTTTATCTGTGGTTCCTTCCTTTCTTCTACTTTACTGTTATTCAGCCCTAATACTTTAAGGAAATACTTCAGGGGATTTGCAATGTATTATAGAAGCTAAGTATACAGCCAAATATTAATTCCATTGGCTTGATGACATAAGTGAATGCAAAGCTCCTGTACTTGCTTAGGCTATTACATTCGGCCATGTATACAAGAATGATTTTGCCAAGGTGAGTACAGATTAATGTTATTTTCCTTTCAGAATCATAAGCCATGTAATTAGATCTCATTAATTTCTGTTCTTCAGAAATGTAACATGACCTAAACACAGTAAAGAATGGCTAAAAATAATTTGCAGCCTTTGGGTTTTTTTCTTCTTAAATTTCCACTTTGTAATTATTTATGTAAATTTAAGGACACTGAAACATAGAGTAATGAAAATATGCTAAGTCTGAAATATTTCTGAACAATATGGTATGCAGATTTTCCTAAATGTAAAATATGTCTGGCACTCAAAACGCTAGACTGTAGAATTTCACTCCCACAGGAAAGGAACTAAAAATTGTAATTGACATTCACTTACTAGTATTAGCATCTTAATATTAACTAGGCTCTAACAAAGACATGAATATCAAACCCTCCTAATTTCATCACATTTGGCACCCAAGATGAAAATAGTTCTGAGAAAGAAGCAAGACTGTGGGAATGTAGAAACGAGTGAGAAAAGCTGTCTGACATACTGTCATCCTACTCAACTGAACTGACTTGTCTTCTGATTGTAAAAGAAAAATATGAAAAGCTCACTAACGTCTTTCCTAAGAACGTATTTTTATTTTTATCAAGCAAGCCATCCTCATAAGCTCTCCATAAAAAAAAAATAAAATTAAAAATCAGAATAAAATAAAGATCTGCTACTCTGCAACTCTTCTGACAGTACCACTCAACTCATAGCAGGACTTCTGAGAATTCTTTTGATGTTTTGTTGTTTATTAGCTCACATTACTGCCTTTTATTTATTTTTTTGCTACTGGTGCATTATTTACCCTAAAGGCAGCCTTTTCTGAGGTCTACAAACTCAAACATACTAGTCTGTGACAGTTACTATTTCTTTGACAGCAATGACCTTCTTTCTGGGGAAGAACTACGAGATGTAGCAGGAGAAATTTCCATCAACCAGAGACTGTTCAGTCCATTCTGTCCCTGTCAATTTACAAGACTTACCAAAATTCCATTAAATAATAGAATTGAAAAAAAATTACTCTAAAAAAGAGGAGAGGAAGGAACTGTACCTGATAGTTATTTTGTTGTTTAGAATAGAATTCGCCTCTACATAAATCCAATCAATGTGTTTCAGCATGTCTTATTCCAATCACGTGAGACAGAAAATTGTTCCCAGGCTCTTTCCAAATGAATATTTGGAGATATTTGGAAGAGCTGAATATCTCTATCAATAGACCTTGAAACAGGGCAGGATGGGAGGCAAAGATGGAAAGAAAGTAAATTGACAAGCATTCTGGATATCCTGTTTTGAGAGACAGGAGCTGAAACTAGCCAGGAGGAAAAATTAAGGAACAAAGGAGAATTATGTTCCTCTTCTGAAATTTGTATTAGCTCATCTGGAGGACTCCCTGGCTGAAAGATGCTTCTTTAGAGAAATTAAATCAATGCGTGAAATTCTTCATTAAAAATGCAGTATATGTGACATAACTGCAAATACTCCTCGTATGTTTTGACATTTGTCCTCCCCAGAACACTGAAATGTAAACATCAAACCAGAATTTGATCCATTATACAATTTACTCACTATCATCTAACTTAAAAAAAAAAAAAAAAAAAAGAAAAGAAAAGAAAAGAAAAGAAAAGATATTACAATGCTTTATTTTTAAGACTTGAGTCCCCAAGGAGACTTATGCCCAAATACAGGACCCAGTGTCTGGACCTCAGTTAACATCAGAGACATCCATATTCACTGGAATTACTCCATCTTGACAAGACTGAAGAATACCTTCCTGGCTTTTGTATGTAGTTACACTGAGGCTGAAAGGGTGAGAGAGTATCTATGGAAGGCAACCTTGTGTTTTAAGAGTTGGTGCTCATGGCAACAAGCTTAGATAAACTAGATTCAGATTTGGCCTTCCTTTTAATTCTCCAAATAGAACTTTAGGGTAGTTGAAAAAATATTAGAGACAGAACATATGCTCTAATAATTATTGATCTTCATTTCTGCAAGATACCTATCTAAATACCTATGTACATAGAGATATATATATCTTCTCAATTACGTTTCAATCAGACATGAAAATACCCATCTGTTGTGACCTAGTTTTAACAGTATTTGAAAAATAATTAGGCCAACAGCCATCTGAAGTTGTTAATTGGTTAGCTAATTCACTCATGGATTACCCTCGTGAAGAGTAGGCAATCTTAACACAAAGAAAGAATCTGCATGATTTTGACAGTTACAAATGAATTTCTTTAGATAACCTATCACACAGCCATTGCACTGCATGATCTGACCACTGTGTTTAGGAAACTGTGAAATATCTGAAAAGCCAACCAGCTGTCTAATTTCTCTGTTAAAATTACATGTATTTGTTTTAAATCCAAGGAATTATTTGGAGTATAAAGGTACTCATTACTCAGTATGACTGCAGGTGGCAGAACAAAGGCCCAAAGGATTTATATGTTTAATTCAGGATATATGCTTAAATCAAGTCACAGAATTACTTTTACGTGCTCCATCTCTCAAAGTGAAATGCAACATTTTCACATGATTTGTTATAACAATGTAAGACATTCACTCACCCCAAATGTAAAATCCATAAATTAAGAAACATGACACCCTACAGCTCCCCTTATTGTGTGTAAGAATACATTTCACTGAGTAAACAGCGAGAAACTGTTAGTTCAGCTTTAGAGGAGAATGAAACAACAGGGTCTTCTAACCTGAGCTATTTCTCCATAACAGCCACACAGCAGGACATTCAAGCTGAATTCAATTCCTACAAAAAGACAAATGAAGTAGCAATCTAACACCTGGAATCTGACAATAGCAGAGCTAGTCAGCCAGCTTACGAAAAGCTAATGTTGGAAACAGAGACCATTAGCTTGCACGAATTCTTGAAAGGTTTACATTGCAACTCTGTATTGATCAAAAATCTATTTAAGAAAAGGGGAAAAAACAACAATAAGAGTAAAAAACCATAAAGACACCTATTTATGCTAGCCAATACATTCGGTGTTTCACAACAAAAAAATGTCATCTTACTGTTTATTTCCAGTCCTGAGCTGTGTAAAGAATAAAGCACATACTATAAGGTTACTGTATAACATTAAAAGAAAATATTATAGGCGCATATATTCATGACTCAAAATCATCAGGAAAAGCTACCTAGCCTTTTTTCGTCATGGCTGCCAACAAATAATTACAAACACACACACACATCTTCACTGTGTTCAATGGATTCCTCTTAATAAATCAGGGCAGCTTAAGAGCACTTGCTTCAACAACAGTCCACTTCTCTGTGCTTGTTCATTTTTAAAAACAGACCTGCAGAGCTGTATTGGCATTTAAATTGTTTTACATGGTCCTATATTCTTTCAAGAGAAGACAATCAAATGCAATTCTGAGAAGTAGTACACTGTAATTCCACAGTATCAGGTGTTCATCTGTGTCTCGGGCCAAGGAAATTATTCCTTCTGAAACAACTTTTTTTAATTAGGATTGAAAAAATCTCAAGTCAATAAGGCTGAAAGGGTATTTTTAAATGATCTCAATAGGGGAAACAGATAATTAGATTTTATACTGATTACATGTGCTGAAAAAGAGGGAAAGAAAATTAACATCTAAAGATTAACTGACAGTTTGTAGTAAGTATCGCTTGTAGGGATACCATAAGCTCATTTTCCTGCCCCAAACCTCTCTATTAATTTGATTGTTAAAGATCACAGCAAAATCACATTTATTTTAAAAAGGATAACATATGTAAACTCAGTTAATTTTTGGAATAAAAGATCAGCGGATTACTGTAATTTATTAGGGAACTAGAAAAGGCACAACACAAAATGTAGTAGATTTTTAAAATTAATCCTGTATCAGACTTTTACTGTCATCAACCAGAACAAGCACAGTAACTTTGACAGGAAGATGCAATACCATAGGTAAATTCTTTTAAAGGAAATGTAATTAGGAAAAACAGAATAAGGTAGCGTAATATCTTCTAAAATAATAGTAAGATTATCAGAAAATAAATATAATTTGTATAGCAGTATTTTGTTGACAGTGGTGAAATACCAAATTCATAAGAAAGCTGAATTGCTTTAGCATATATGTCAATGCCCAGAAAAGTAGAAAACATGTTACCTCAGGCTGATATCTCAGACAAGATATCACACGGATAACTACGACTTCATATGGCTAATTTATAACTGAGACAGCATGAAGCCAGAATACATCACGGAGATGTTTCTGCTTAAAAATTGCTCATTATTTACACTCATATCACAACAATAAATAAATGTTCCAGTAGTTATCAAACTTGATCTCATTATAGAATATGGTCTTATTTTTCTTGTTCTGAAAACAATGATGAATCTGAAGCTGTTTCTTAATTCCCTTAACTTTAACTATTGTTCCATACTGACACATTTGGGCATCAGCTAAGTACAGTGCAAATGGACTCCCCCCACGGAACAACTACTGCTGGATTATCTAATTTTATGAAGAAAAGAAAAACTAATTTTTAACTTTAATTTTTTTTTTTCCTACTGACCAATTTTGATTTAGCAAGACATTATTACAGCATACTTAGAATTAGAGCTAAGTGTTGTCATCCAGCTGCTATCTTGCAGATATTGTTGGTAAATCATAGAATCACAGAGTGGTTGACGTTGGAAGGGGCCTCTGGAGGTCATATGGTCCCATCCTCCTGCTCAAGCAGGGCTGCCTAGAGCCAAGGTACCTAGGACTGTGTCCATATAGCTTTTGGATATCTCAAAAATCAAGGTGTATAACGTATACCAAACTTCAAAGAAAAGGTACTGATACAGAAAAGTGAAAATTATGCCCTCCTGAACCAAGCAAATGTGCTACTTGGAACACAGATGTTCTTTCCACAGTTAATTTTTTTAAAGGGACTACCAAGGCAGAGAGGCTTTTGTTTGCTATCAGAGCAATCAGGAGCAAAACTCATGATGGCAAACAACAATTTCAAAGGGTTCCTGTTGCCAGTTGCTCTTCTGGGCTACCTGAGTTAAAGCCAGTCCAACCCCAGCAGAACAGAGATGGCAGCTTTCACAGGTCTTGAGTTGACACTGTGTTCTGCACAGTATTCTAGTTCTGTTTCGCTGCCTAAATTAAGATTTCAGAAAAGAATAAATTACATCTAATTTTTTTTAAGCTCATGCGTTAAAGACTAGAAGTACATTCTAATGGAAGTTAACACCGTATGACTCCAAATGTCTTCAGCATTTAAAATCTAGCACCTCGTTTATACTAACAGAAACTACTATAAAAAGTGACTGAATTTTACATCTTAAAAAAAAAAAAGCCGCCATAAATCAAGCTTGCATCAGAAACAAAAGGATAAATACTGTAGTTCTGTAATACAGTCTACAGAAAAATAGTAAATCCAAGGAGGAGAAATACTTGTAATTAAAATTTAAAAAGCAGCTTGACAGTATAACTTAATTTCAAATAGATGCAAACCTAAGTGTTTACTTGACAATAAATGTCAAGTAAAGGGCATTTTACTCCAGCAAAACCTGTTCTTTATGTGCAATTATTTACTAACTTGATGATAAGTAAAATTGATCTTTTTTTCTTCAATCACACCAAAGGAGCCAACAGTCTAAAGTCCATGATACTTTCTTCTGATGTTTTTATGCAGGAGAGCTGGGAGCTTACATTTTCATATTTATCTATTACTCCCATCAGCACTAAGAAAGATTTTTATAGTCTTAACAGGGCATATGTTCTTGTCTGAGTCTTCTCTAAAGCTTTAAATTTTTTTTTTCTTCCTTCTGTGGAATCTTCTTTGTCCAAGAGACTTCATAATTTAAAGCAAGATATTATGAGTTTCATTGAAAGCAATTTTCCTGACTCAACACAATTTGTTTTACAGATCTAAAATTTAGTCTACCAAATTTCATTTCAGATTTTTGTGTAGGACCACTGGTAATTGGTTTCCACACCACTCATGGGAGATGACAAAAGTAGTAGTAACAGCAAGGTTCATAAAATGATGAGGCTCTCCAGGGTTCATGCATTTAGGAGTGACACAAATACTTGACTCTGTGTTACATCTATTTGGAGGACATTGAAGTTTCTTAGAAAGTCAGCTTGTATGTGTTTAATATCTATACAGATCTGTCATTGACCTGTGACTGCACAGGCCGCATTGCTTTTGACCCTTCTGGTAGCATGACGAATTCATGCTCAAACTGAAAGCAGTAAAAACCTTTAAGTTTAATACTAAGCAAGATAATGCTGCACTTTGTTCTATAACGTGTAGCTGGTGTCCTGGGTACACAAAATGTCCTGGGTACATCCCAATAAAGTAAACAAAATTCAGGATTTCTCTGCTTAAACTTACTCTTGTAGGAAAGGAGCGACTGGGAAATCCTGGCAGATGAAAGTTCTTCTTTAACACAGAAAAGCACCAAGATGCTTCCTAACTGCAGTCAGAGAGGGGCAGTGCACAGCCTATGCCAAATTACCTATTTCAGAAGGAGTCCTGTAACCCCACAATTAGTATGATGAGAGAGTTGGTCAAATTTTGATCAACTCCTAATATTAGGAAGTATGTAAGAGGAAGCAGCCAACTTTTTAAAATAATTTATAAGCAAATACTTTTATCAAATTCTTTCCTTATTAAATCTAATCACAGCTTCCTTCCAGTTAAGATTTTTAGTTTTATGGTCACAAAATGATTTATAAGACTTAGATTTTTTATTTTTTTTTAAAAAAAGAACTTCTCAATGAGGTGCTATAAGAAAGGTTAAGAAAAATGATTTATAATCTTTATAAGCAATTGAAACCTTAAGGTCAGCCTGACCCTTCCCATGTGAATCATTGGTAGACCAAGTAAATACAGGTGTCAGGAAGAATGTTATAGGAAGAGCGCTCTCTTTTTTCTACCTTCTATCCCCTCTCACCACCTTGAAGTATAAGACATAAAATGTGAGATTTTAAAAGTACTGCTGGTAATAGCTTGCTGCCTCTAAGGCAGATATCCCCTGCTTGAATGTCATTGAACATATGTAGCGTTAGATCAGCAGAACTCCTCCTTCGTAAACTCCTGTTGCATCAAGACAGTAAAAACCACCAACAAAAGAACAACCACCAAAACCCCTTCCCCTCAAAACAAACCAAAACCCACCAGATAAGAATTCCCACTGTAACTACAAAATCAACAACCAAAACTAAACGAGATTTAATGGCATTTTTAGTTTTCTTTATGTTCCTGGTTGATGGCAAAAGTAGTGAGGTATTCTGTTAAAGACATCTACATCAATTAAATTGCATAACAGTACTACACTGCATCACAGCGTGTTTCCCCCTTATTTACCTCACAAGCTACTGAAAGTAGACACTTCTGGAATATTTTCATGATTTTGGCACTTAACTACCATTAAAAAAGCAGGTTTTGAGAAACGACAATTAAAGTAACAACTCAGAATACTTCTGAAATTCAGTCCAATTATTTTTATCTATTATTTATTCACTACTTTTATTTGTTATATAACACTACATTTTAGTAAAGATCTTCATTATATTCATTTTAAAGCTCTTCTTACAGTTTTTTTCCACTCCAGCAGTTTCTTCTCTTGCTACATCTTAATTATAGCCACCAACAAGGATATTTTATAGCTAAGAATATCTCTCTCTACTCCAAAACAGATGTTATTCACTTGCAACACCCATTCTGTATTAGCATTATTATACATACATACTTTTTTTTTTAAAATAGCTAATTGTATGAAGTGACAGTCAATACGGGCAAATTAAAAAATTCACAATGCCATTGTCTGCCATTTTCTGACAGATTCATGAAATGGTTTGGGTTGGAAGGCACATTAAAGATCATCTCTATCTAAAACATCATCTCTCTCTAAAGATCAGTCACTACCTCACTAGAAACTCAGGAGTCTCAGGATATGCAGCTGACAAGTGCACACTCATTGCCAGAGGGACTAGTTGAAGTGGAGCTAGAGTCCGCAACCCAGATTCCAAGGACTAATGAGATACCATCTGTCAGACACATTTCTGAAAGGGCAGAGAATGTCCACCTTCATCTGACACTGAATCACCTCTACATTTTTCATAAATCATTAACAATATTCCTTTCCTGTACAAGGTAATCAATGACAATGCATGCTTTGAATGTCTCAAGACCTGTAATTCAGGTATATGAACAACATTAAAAGTATGGTATTTAGAAATACTATCCTGTTAGCATGCTTAACATAACAGTACCGATGGTAGCTAGCTAGGAAATCTGCAGAAACAGCCTATCCCTATGAAAGATGAAATGCACATTTGTCCTGGTTTCAGCTGGGACAGAGTTAATTTTCTTCCTAGTAGCTGGTACAGTGCTGTGTTTGGGATTTAGTATGAGAATAATGTTGATAACACAGGGATGTTTCAGCTGTTGCTGAGCAGTGCTTACCCTAAGGCAAGGGCTCTTCAGTTCCCGTGCTCTGCCGGTGGGCAGGGGCACAAGGAGCCGGGAGGGAGCAGGGCCAGGACAGGTGACCCGAACCAGCCGAAGGGGTATCCCATACTGCAGCGCACCATGCTCAGTATATAAACAGGAAGGAGCTGGCGAGGGCATGCCGATAGCTGCTCGGGGACTGGCCGGGCATTGGTCAGTAGGTTGTGAGCAACTGTACTGCACATCACTTGATTTCCTCCCCCCACCCACCCCCACCATCACGGGTTCTACTCCTCTCTCTCCCTCTCCTCTTCGTTACAATCATTGTTGTTGTTATTATTTGCTTCATTGTAATCATTAAACTGTTCTCACCTCAACCCATGGGTTTACCTTTTTCCAGTTCTCCTCCTTATCCCACTGGGGCTGGGTGGGGGGAGTGAGCAGATGCATGGTACTTAGTTGCTGGCTGGGGTTAAACTATGTCAACATTCTAACATATTTTCTAATAAAATAGACCTGTGCCATAAGCTACTGACTGTATTTCTCCCCTCAAAATATCTAAAAGCTTAGCAGTGAACTGTTTTGGTTATTTTCGCAAACTTGCTCTCATTTCGGTTTGCAATCCATAAGTGTACACTAACAATACTGTAATCCTTTTTTAAACACCCTATAAGGTTTACCAAGGTATTATATTGACTGAGTTCTTCACAAAGCATTCCAAAATGCTAGCCAGGAAATAGGAATTTCTGATTTTTCTATATTTAGGAATTAATTTTTGTAGAACTGCATAGGACTGCTCATAATTTTCTACTTCAATCTAACTCTAAAACCCTGCAAGCATAAATACTACTTTACAGAGCCCATAGAAGTATGTTTTGACTAGACAAAAAAGGGATTATTTTTTTTCCTAGTGATGCATCAACTAGCATCCTGTAACTAATATATTCTACAGCTCCATCATCACCCCAAACATCACGCTTATACAATATTCTCCTTAGCTATCTGAATTTATGTTAAAGCACCATTCTGCTTGACTACACCTCACTGGAGAACATTTTCTCGGACACACACACATGGAAAGACAGAAGTACTGTAGTATTTTGTGAAAGAATTGGGATTTGCAAAAATGATAGTGTATTTTATCCAGAAGGAGCAAGTGGCTGCTCCAAGTTGAGAAGATGGCAGGGAAGTTAACACAAAGCTGAAAGTAGCGGGTCACAAAAGCAGTATTTAGCAAAAAAGTGATGGATATCTAGGAGAGGTAGTATAAAAGAAAACAGCAACAGAAAAGTCATGAGCTAGAGCTATGCAAATATGAGGAATACAAGTACAAGACATTTGAAGAGAAAAAGCTGGGGATGAAAGTGAGAAATTAAGTGTTATAGAGACTTGTTAAAGGGCAAAAAATCAAAGATGTACATTTTATTAGCCCTATTTAAGAAACATTAATTATGTAAAGAGACAGGGTGATGAAACTAGGAAGTCAAAGATGGAGAGACAAAGATTAGGAATGACGCTGAAAAAGGATGCAGTTCAATTGAAACTGAGTCTTCTAGTATTCAGTCTTTATTTCAATTCATTGATTTCAACTTCATGTCATAAAAAGCAGGCAGATAATTTGATATATTTCAGCTTTTGAATTGCTTTCAATTGGTTTGTTGTCTTGAAGCCCATTTTTAAGCTTGCATATGAAAAAGAAATAATTTCCAATCCAAATGTTTATGGGTGAGAAAGAAGTGTGTTTAGTAGGAGTGCCAAAGGAAAAAAACAGAAAAAGCCTTTACTATTTAAACTGTTTCTTGCCTAATGAGTGACATACTCAAACAAGCACCTTTGAATTTTTTCCGTCACAGAGTACCTCATGCTTAGGGAAATGTCTCAGAAATGACAGCAAAATATTACTCTCTTCTGGAGCATGGTTTAACTTCAGTACACTCTGACTTCTACTTCCTCTTACGTTAAGCAACATGATTGCATGAGATTCTTGTACCCCTCCTCAACCTGACAGCTTACTGACTATGCCTATAAAACAGATACATTCCTGCAGTCTGTATGCCACCTATCATAACAGGGTCTTTGTTCAAACACTAAGAACACATTAAACTTCAGAAACATGAGTTTTAAAACACAGGAAATCAGATTATAAACACAAAGTATGTGACAGTAACACATTCTTACCTGTGCAGCTGTAAATACTCTCTGGGCCTGTTTAAAAGGTGAAGGAATCTGTCAACAACCTTGTTCTTCCCAACACCCTGCAGTAAATAAATATAATATTAAGACATAATATAGACTTACACATTTAAGAGTTATAAACAAAGAAAAGATGACTTCTCAATATAATACTCTCCATGTTCCTTTATAGGCAAATACTATTTCAATCCACAACAAAGAAATCTGAACACTATTTAATTATATATATCTTAACTTACATTTAAAATATGTATATATATTTGCAAAATATTTATCTGGTCTTACTAGGAATAACCAGGAATAGGATCGCAACCCTAGAATTATGTCACATGTGCCAATGCATCCTTCTAACTACCAGGTTTTTTCAGCCCTTTTATTTCACAAAGGTATTGCAAGGCTGTGAATGCTAGGAAGTTGATATGCGCTTAATAGAAAAAATTAATTCTTGGTGGTCATAGGAAACATCCTGTAACTGTCACATGGAATTAGAGCATTGCCTTGTCAATCCCATTCCAGTAGAGTTACCAAAAAGGCCCAGATGGAATCAGAATTGGGTCGGAGATCAAACTGATCTATAACTTTCCTATTGCAGGATGTCTGCCTTAGCAAGCTGCGCAGAATGGTAACAGCGGATTTATGAAGTGAATCAGGTGTTGCTAACATCCTGGTGTGTCCTGTACAAGTGGTTCAGGAACTGGTACTTCAGCCCAAGTCTAGTCTGGTTCCATGGAAGGAATTAGCAAAGAGCACAAATTAGGTGTCCTGCTGGAGAACATCCTCCAAGAATCCTGGTCATATGTCCCTTGACAGCATCAAACTGCAGAAGGGAGGTTCCCTTCAAAAGTACATTCCTGATCTGGTCTAAAATGCTAATGTAGATGCAGACCAAGATGACAGTTCAGACGCAGAAATCCTTATCCCTCCTGCAAGGATGCGGCTGCAGACTTGGGAGCTCAGAATGACAGGGAGATTGCCAAGGGTTGCAGAAGAAAAAGAATTAGTAGAAAGAGAAGTTCAGTTGTAATCCAGCCAAAAGCTGTTTGACAAGACACTGTCCCTCTACTGAGATTCTCGCTCTGCCTCCATGAATACATCTAGTAGTCCATACCAGTGTGAAGAAAAGCAGATAAATATAGCCCACAGAAAACTAAAGATATTAGATTAAACCAGCTTGAGACTCACTAATCTGTTTCACTTGGCATTGAAACAGAATAGGAGCATTCAGATCTGTGAGTTATGACATTTATGACTACAAGTTCTAGCTGAAGGATGGTAACTGCCAGCTGCAGAATTACAAACTGTTTAAGCTTCTAAAAATGGGACCACAGTCTCTCATCTGACTACATTTATGAGAATGGTGAATCGTGCACACATGTATAGTAGTTGAAATCATGAAAGGAGATTTCTCACCACGGAAGCAGAGGAAAAAATACTGCAGAGCTGGCAAAAATAGAACTACCTAGACTACTGCAGACTCGACTCCAGCACAGGAAAGCCAACTGAAGCTACTGCTCTGCCACACGCCTTCCTCATGAACCTTCTTCCATCTCATTCCTCAGAAGAATTTACGGCTTTAAACATACGGGTAGTAAGAAGCTGCAATACACAATATCTATTACCAGTCATTTCTGAAAATTGTCACTGGAAACACAGTTCTCCACTGCTTTGAAACAGGGGATGAAATAGTGCTAACAGATTTTTCCAGGAACTCAAAGAACATACCCATTTGGGGGGCAACATGCAACTTCAGGAACTGCATCAGAAGCATCAAAAGTAACCAGCAACAGGGTAAGAATCCTCTAGTAGCGCACACAGTTTTATTCCCTTCCCATATGTTCCTACTACTCCAGTCAAATACTTAAAATCATAAATAGGTGGATAAACTGGAATACTCCTAATGTCAAGCACAAAACACCCGTGCTGAGAGCAGCTTCCTTTACTTTTCCTAAGAGAGCTAAAGATGACTGGGGAGAGGTCTGCTAACAGTTTCTGTATGAATCCCAAGAAGCCTGCATATCCTTTTTGCTGCAGAGTGTGACTCCAGCCAGCTGCAGCAAGTACAAAGATGAAGAAAGAGATCATCATATTGAATCAATGTAAAACATACTATCAAACAAAAAGCTTACTGTAATAAAAAAAACTGGTTTTCATGTGCATTAATGGAAAGTGCATGTGGTTTTTATGTTTATAATAGATTATTAAAATTATGCCTGAAAAGCATGTTTTCCCAACTACAAAGTAAGACTGCTAGATTTTTTTACTCCCTCTCCCATTCCAATAGAAAGAGGACCAAATAGCTGTTTTTGTGTATTTCTATCCATGCTGTTATCACCGAGGGTATTAAGAGGAGTGTGCATTACTTCTGAGAGAATGCTCAGAGGACAGAAGCACGGTGGAAGACCACTGTGGAAGAAGGGAAAGAGCGCAGTTACCAAAGTAACACAGTGAAGTCAATGGGAGCTGTGCCATGACGACATCTCACCCTTTCTTGTGTTCATGCATCTCACCAGACTCCACACACCCCTTTTATTTCATTTTAAGTATAACTTGATTTCAGAACATGATACATGTTTTAGAAGGTGCATGGAGCATTCAAAAGCCAAAAGGCATTCCCACCAGATTTTAGTTATTATAAACACGTTAACATTGCCCAACTTCTAGACTGAACTCCTTCAGAGAGTACATTATGTGCCTTCATAGAGACTGTGGTGTACCACATAAAATCCTTGGCTGCCAACAGTAGCTGGAGCAAAGTTTGAGTCAAAGCTTTTTGATTCCATCCCTCCACATTCCTACTTCATGACAAGTTACCACTTCTCTTTGTCTCAGTTACTCCATTGAGAAGGCACGATATAATAGAATGGAAGGAAGAGACCAAAGCTATTCAGAAGGCTCTTTAGCACCATTAAAAAATTGCAAAAAAGAGCTTGGATGAGTTCATTCTTTAAATAATGCTCATTAACGTAAGGCCAAGAAAAGTAGGTTTATTCCAAATTCACCCGACCTTCATGGGACAAAGAATACAGTCTTCTTCAGGTGAACAAGAAACATGGAAAATGGTATTGCATTTTGGAAAAAAAAAAACAAAACCACAAACCAAAAAAAACCCTCTGAAATGTGTTACTGGCACCTCAGAAACAAGAGATCACCAAAATGGCAATGAAGTCACCCTTCTTTCCCCTGAACCTATACCAGTGCCAAGGATCAAGCTGGATCTTCTGGCCACCCACACAGCTAGCAGTCAACTATTCAAGCAGAAAGAGTCAGAACTATCTTTCATATGAATGTGCTGAATAAGTGAATTTGGACTGGATTCAGAACATAATCTCATGTCATTTGCAATTATTGCAGTCAAAGGTAATATTCAGAGGAAAAACCAGTTTGCCATTAACACTAGCTGTATGTTATTTATATACACACTATTTCAGTTACTTAATTTAATAGAAATATAAACATATGCTAATTAGAGAGAAAAGAACATCTGTGTTGGTGTTTCAGCTGAACTAATAAAAATATTTCAGAAATCAAATATTAGACAATTTTTATTCCATCAAACATATGGGACAACTGAAGTAGAAAACCAGGAAGTAAATATCTCCACTAATAAATAAGAAAAAGGAAATTATGCAGTTAGGAGGCAAGATAGTCCCTTAGTTAAAAATTCTCCTTACTGACATTGTAAACACTTGTTACCAAGGATAAAATGACTTAATCTTCTAGCAGTAACTACAGTTTCAAATATAAACAAGGTTGTTACAGGTCCCAGGAGGCATTTTGCAATTCAGGATGCAGCTCTTACAGTAGTGGGACAAATTTCTCCCCTGCACAGCCCAACTACAGTCAATAAATTTTTATTCCAAAAGAACTGGTCCTACATTTTTGAAATAATTAATTTGCCTCTTAGAAAAAAAACACTATTGGGAAAAAAACAACCAATCCTATACCATGCTGCCTCATTTCTATTTTCTTTTAAATGATTTGCAGGTCATACTTAGGCAGTTAAAGATATTGCCATGTTGTGCTCTTCAGCACTGCCCGTCAGCTGGGACACTGCAATTACACCTTTCCAATTTCAGCACATAGCCATCCTGCATAGCAGAGCACCTGTTTCATTACAGAAGAAGGAAACAAATTTTGAACCTGGTGGAAAAAGCAGTTTATCACTTTTCACCTTAGGAAATATTGTTTTGTAATTAATTTCAAAACTTTATTATTAAGGAATGAAAGACATTCTTGTCTTTTCATTAAATTTCAGCATACAGAACCCTCATGTCAGCGTTCTCAGTTTCTGACTTCGTAGAAAGTTATATTGATAATGTCACTATCACAGAAACTTATGGCTGAACAACGAAAAATAAGAAAATGAAACCACTTTTGCTAATGTATGGTTTCTAACACTGGGTCTGGCACTGAAACACCTTCCATGCCCACTGCTTGCCTGTTTCTGCCAATAAAAACATTTGCAAGAATGCATGTGTTTTGATTGAGGCTGCTATTTTTATACGAGAGTATAATAATAAAACTAGTACATTTTAATAATAAAACCTGTACATTTTAACAAAAATGTGCTGTTATCACCAGAGCAAAAAATAGCACCAATACAGAACTCTCTCAAACACTCTAGATGTTATTAAGACCATCATGCCTTGCTTAGAACAAATGTGAATGATACAGTGTAATAACTGCAGAAGACGTGTCACCAGCAGACACTAGACGTTGCTACCGAGAGGACTGCTGCAATAGACCCCATCACTGTTACCTCACTTGGTTGTTAGTAACAGAGAAAAAGAGTTGCACAAAAGCAGCGGTGATTTAAGTCTTGACCCAGCTGCGATCTATATGTTTACTGATCACAATGGTAAGCGTTCTGTGGTCTAATACCACATTATTTTATTATGAGTTTATCACCCAGGGCATGCAAAACTTATGGTGATGGTAGAATAACAAAACTTCAACCTATCAGGGAATTAAGTTTATTTGTTCTTAGAAGTCATTAATAGAATGCTATGGATACATCTCTGACTACACATCTAGATCAGCTTGTAGAGTTTATTCCTTTCTCTGATTTTAAGTACAACCTTCAACCCAGAGCCCTGTCAGGCTAAATACAATCTTCACATTTCCAGCGAGGTAAGACCGTTGTGGTTCAATGGGGAGAAGCATATAAAAATTTATAATAGAAAGAATCTGTGGGAAGAAACATCCGAAAGAAAAATCAATTCATTGATTCTTTTTTTCATTCTGGTTCTCCAGTATCATTTGTAAAGGCAGAAAGCAATACTGTAAGCAGAGAGACATTTGAAGAGCATGCCTATTCTCATTCGTGTACATACTGTTACGACTGTAGCAAGTAAAAGAGAAATATATTCCAAGTTTTCCACAACTGTCACACAGAATTCCTTAGGAAAAATATATTATAGTATTTGCCCAATTTAGCTCATTTGGAGCTCAGTTTTTTCCAGTTCATAATCATAATAAAAAATTGGTTTAGGACAAGGGTCCTCAAACTATGGCCCGCAAGCCGGATACAGCCCCCCAGGGTCCTCAATCCGGCCCCTGGTATTTACAGACCGCCCCTGCCGCCCCCCCACCGGGGGTTGAGGGGGGAAACCAAGCAGCCGCAGATGCCTGCCCGCCACTGCATCCGCACGCCGGCCCCCTGGTTAAGAAGTTTGAGGACCCCTGGTTTAGGATAGTACATTCTTTCCTTGCAGAGGAAGCTGTCCATTTTTATACAAGTTTAGGCAGGAAAACAAAGTCCTTTATTTCTAGAAAAGTTAAAACACCAAGCGTTTGCTATTTCAAGTTTTCTGGTGACTGATATAATTACACTCTCAGTATCTACTTAATTCAATTTCACAATGAGGTAAGAAGAATATTATCTTAGAAGAAAAAAATCTATTCAAGCATGTCCATTTAGATATTTTTAAGAAAGACTCAATCATCTGTCCTACTAAATTCTTGAAGAAAAAAATAAACTCCTAGTGGGAGCCCAAGAGTTTGTTTAAGTTGATCTCACAAAGAAAGGCAGCAGAAAGGATGAAATTACATTCTTTTATCAGAGAAATAAATTATCAAACGTGTCAAAAGGCCATTACATTTCTAAGTTCTTTCAATGTATTTGTGATAGTCTATTTACTGTGGGCTCACATCAACATTTTTACTAAGTGCTACCAGAGATTTTATCATGGTCTTCTTTCAAATTATTTAAAACAATATTTAGCACGTTTATAGAATTGTTCGTTCTTATTCTACTTCATGTTTCTTTCTGATTTTTCCTTCTCTATACATCATCTAGTTAGACTACAAGCTATTCGGGAACAGGCTTGTTTTATCACCTTGCAAAGTGCTTTCCTTGTTCATGGGGAAGGAGAGGGGGAGCAATTCTGAACAAGAAGTATAATCCAAATATCCACATCATCAAATGAAGCAGGACAAAATTTAAATGTCTTCTGTATTCAGCAGTTATTTAATCAGTAATTGAATGGCATTTCTGATTATTCTTATTGATTATCAACTTTGTAGATTTTGTTGAAAAGAGAACATAAGCAATAGGAAAGCCAGAACAATATGTGGAATGCCAGGATCCATTAAGCCTTAATAATAATTGTTGAAGAGAAGAACTATTGCATTTTTTGTCTTTTCTTCGTCTTTAAAAAAAAAAAAAAAAAAAAAGTAGCTCTTCCTTATTAAGTAATTTACCATAAAAGCAGGGTGGATACCAGTAACACAAGTATCTCATTTTAAAGGGTAGGCCAGCCAGTACCAAATACTTAGAAACAGCCATAAAGTTGCCAGTGAAAAACACTACAGTGAAGAAGACAAAAGAGAAACTGGAAATTCTGGAAAGAGATTAAAAAGCAAAAGATGAGTTTTCACAATTTACTCATTCACCAACAAGTACAACAGAAAGGGACTCAAAACAGCACTTTGTGTCTCCACACAAAAACATTATCTGTATCTTCCAAATGTGAAATGAGGCACACACTGATACATGTATCAAGCAATAATAAAGCCCTACCTCTGACTATTACAGACTGAACTGTAAAGTAACTGAACAGTAAAAATCCTACTTTTTAATAATTTGCTTTACAAAAAAAAAAAAAAAAAGAGGATGAAAACTCTTAATATCTTTAATAGAAAGGTATCTGCAAATATAGCATGAAAACATTTTGCTGTATTATGGTTGATTTTTAAGTACTCGAACAGGATTCATCACACGCTGCAGAAATTTACACTAATATATTTAAGGAACTAGCCAAGCAATTTCTAAGTGGTTAGTGATGATCCCTGAGAAATCAAGGATGATTGGTGTGGTCCTAAAAGACTGCAGAATGGCAAATACAGTGCTCAAATTTGAAAACAGCATTTCACAAAGAAGAGGCCACTTAGCCTTTTCTTAGTCACACATAAAAAACAGTGGAACAAATTAGCAAAGAGTAAACCTGGAAGTACTCAGAAGTATGTCAGCAATAGTAAGTACTACTGATATGCCAAAGAGAAATCATAGCAAATCAACTGATTTTCCAACTTAACAGTACAGCTCAGCTGACATCTAGAATCAAAGCAGTATGTTCCAATACTTCCACCCAGTTAAATCTTTTAACACTGTCTTCAACTTAAGAGTTTCATAAGCTTGGAGAAAATGTGGCACACATTAAATTATTAAACATGAGCATACTATTGCTTGGAAAATACTTTATTACCCTAAAAATCATACTCACATAGTCTTCAAAATTTTTTTGCCAAATTGGTAGAACATATGAAGCATGTGTTTGGTCCCCAAGTGTACCACCGGGCTCTGGAGGCTTTTGCCCCCACCTACGGTTTTACTTGCCTGTGTTGAAGGTCAGCTTTGACATGGTGGTGCTACCTCACTGGGGTCCCCTCTGCCCACCATGGCTTGGGAGCTGCATTTATACTCGGGCCCTTCCCCCAGTTTCTTCCCAACCCACACTGCAACAATGCTGTGCCTGGCCCTGTACCTTGCTGATCCCAGCCTGGATCTGCTGACTTGACTTCCCAGCTTGATCTCAGACCTGCTTCATCAGCATGCACCTGTTCCAGCAGCCACTGGGCACTTGGCTGACCATGGCTGCTGTCCCCAGACCTGCTCTTCCTGCTTGGACACTGCGAAACTGTGAACCTTGACATTAAGGACACTGTCTCCGACTCCACTCCCCTGTGGAGCAGCCCACTGTTGCCATTCCCTGACAGCAGGTTCTGCAGGCAATCTGTACTACATATAACATTTTCAATACCAACTTAGAAGCTGGCAGAGAGAGCACTGTTCATGAAACAGAATAAATAGATCTTATTTCATTTATGAAATGGATCAACTTCTATTTATGAACAGATGAAACCTTTTGGGAGAAGCTGGCAACATCCAGCAAAAGTCTGCAGAGGCTTCAAATACATCATCTTCGTGAACTCAAGCTCTTAACAAGGACTCTAAATAGATGAGACTGTATATAACTGTACACTGCAATTTTAATACAAGCACATTATATAACAATTGGTATTTTATATTCCCTGCCATGTAGGTTAGACCATTACTGTTTTGTGTTGAGGTTTTTTCCAAAGGCTATTGCAAAACATAAAGAGAAACATCTGCTAGAAAATTGTTGTATCCATCTAAGGGAAACCTAAACTAAAAGGGAGATTACTTTATGAAGGAAAAACCAACCTAGCAGCCTGGGAAGTATAACATTCCTGAACACTTCAAACACAGAAATAATAACAAAAGTTTTTTTTCAGAACTAACTGGCCAAGTGTGTAATTCTGTTCAAATCACCTAACAGTTCCAGTAAGAGTTTAAGATGGTTCTGAAAAACAATGACTACAAACATACACAATTGGAGAACATCTGCCCATTAACTCATCCTGAGGAGCCTATAAACTGTTAGAAGGTGTCACAAAACAGCAATGACCAACTAAAAGAACACAACAGTCCCCAAGATGTCACCAATACAGTCTCCACCAACAAAGATACTAGCCAAAGAATAAAGTGAATCTGTATCTCTTTTAGAGAAAATTCTTATTTTGCTATCAATAAATAAGATTCAGCTAATGCCTATGTGTACATCTCTTATCAACTACTGGAGATTTTAAAGGAGAGGCTTGATAGTCATGGACAACCAAAGCTATTAACTGAAGATTTTAATGCTAATGTTGTTACATGTAACTACTGATGTTTCAACTTTTACCCTTGATACCAATGTAAAAAACACATTTACATTTTCCACAGATACGTGCCCAAAAACCCATGGACACTAGTAGATAAAGGATCAAAAAACAGGTCAAATACCTCAGTATTACAAATGAACACAATGTCATGAAGCAAACCAGAGATGTAATTTCATTATTAAATAATGAGTTTGTTCCATGCATTGTAAGAGATGTTTAACTCACCTGATTGCCAACTAAAAGAAGATGTTCTCCCAGCAGAAAGTCCTTGAGCATATCTTCCATTACCATCATGTGCTAGAGAAACAAAATCACAATTTTCAGCCTTGTTTTTATACTCTCAAGTGTACGCATTCACTAATGACAGTAGTACAACAGGAACTTTACTTTCAGGATTTGGGGCCAAAACGTTTTGAACTTTACACTTACAGCTATTTATTTCATAGCAAGGGTGCCTCAGCCAGTAGTAGCAGAGGTAATCTATACTGTGACTAAAACAATGAAACAAAAATACTAACTCTCCTTGTGTACTTCCTCTGCTCCAACTGATTGTAGGCATCCGATTTCCCTGAATATATTCAATTCTCCATAATCACTCTTCATGCATTTCCTTTTAGCCTAGTTGAATGCTTGTCACCCAGAGTGTAAAAACTTTCCTTAATATGTGTCTGACAATTTTCCAGCAATTGTACTGACAGGAAGCAAAATGTATCCTGGTAGAACTTTACAGAAACGAAATAGAGGGTATAAAAGGCATCTGACATGAATATGTAAATTATACACTTTTATTGAAGGTTAAACACCAGGTCTAGCTTAATGACAAATAAAATTTTCTATCCTAATCAAACTTTATTTTCAAGGAAAACAAAGACAAGGACATGTAAGCTCAAGTCTAAAAGGGTTTATTACTTGTCCCAAAACTTCTAAATTAGACTGCCTAATTGAAGCCAAAGTATTTGAGGTGTATTTTACATATATCCAGTATCATAAAAGGTAACACACTGTACAGAATTTCACCTTAACTTGCTCCTCACAAATAATTTGTTTAAAAGGATCAAAGGGATTTAAGGATAATGTGGCAATGCAGACGACTACTTGCAATAGTCATGTATATTTCTCCACTGTATCTAGTAAAAATAGGTCATCTGTAAGTAGGTCAGACAATCTACTTGGAGAGATGAATGCTTGCCTTTAGATAAACAAATATTTTTATCATCTTATTTCTAGCACTTGAGTAAATAAAAAAAAATAAAATCAGTAGCTTGCCTATAATTTCTAGAGCATAGAAATGCTCAGTTTCTAACTGTGTGAAAGATATTTTAAGTTTCCACATCTCTCCAGAACAGAGGCTGGGGGTGGGGAAGAAACTCTTGTAAACACAGCTTAATACCACAAAATCCTAACCAGGCATGTCAAAAGACTACCGAATATTCAATACACAACTTAAGGAGAGGACTGCAAGGCAAATTACTATATTTTCTGGCATGTGTACACACTGGAAATTTATAACTGATGAGAGTAACTTTGACCAGATATAGCATAAATTCCAGGAAGTCAGTTTTACCACACACACCGATTACATTTTTTATTTTATTGTTAGGCCATGAATACATCCCTCTGATTACTTTGCTTTTTTATCCTGAATTGCACAAATATGTGTACATTACAGTTCCCCTGCAGAACAGCTTACCCACAAGAGATACTATGTACTGATACTTTTTTTTTCCCCACCAGGACCTAAATTAGCGCCATACTAGGATGCACAGACATTTCAGATTATTTATTTACACAAAGGATTTGTAAGTAGACACATCAATATTTGTCAACTTTATGAACCTATGTTTCCCAAAGCCTGGCCTGAAAGTGGCATTTGGCACACTACCTAAAAATTATTTCCATCCCTGTGCCACTTGTTGCGGACCAACAGCAATGTTCCACATCAATGCCAAATTCCACTGGAACATGAAGTGCTTCAAAACCAAACAGAGAAGCAAAAGCTATGTATTTCATTACATTGCACAGCACTGCAAAGGGCTAAGGGTATATCTTTTTCTCTGTTTCAGTTCAGTTTATTTCTGCCATTTTTAGGTAACTGAAAGTATTGCACTAGACACATAAATCAAATTTGTTGTCCAGCAGGCTTTGCTAAATGACCATTGCAGCACTTGAACGACCAAACTACAAAATAGCAATACAGAAAATAAAAGTAGAATGTAGGATTCATTTAGAAATGGGAACAGCTATCCTGACTGGTATTTGGTTGTTGTTTCCTTCAGTATTCAGAGTGCATAGCTACCAGGGACAGATAACAGAGCAGGCCATTCTCTGCAGCATTTTTAACAGATGTTGCCTAAATAAAACAGATGCATAATATCTGAACACAGGTTGTGTGCAGTTCTCTGAAGTGGTAAGTAAGAAGGCAGAAAAAGCAACACAGATCTAAGTCCTAGCAAGACTCAGGATTTCATTTCCAACAGACACAAACTAAGTACTTTACTGAAACGACCACACAAAACAAAATCTCACATGAAATGTTAGTGGGAAAGATGAAGGAGTCTGTCATCTGTTGCCCTTGCATGGCCTGTCATCACCTTCAGCAGGTGATACCATGTAGCACAGTCTTTCCGTGGAGAAATTGCAAGCAAACGAGGAAAAAAGAATAGGAAAGGAAAAGTAAGCAAACCCACACCAGGTCCCTAAAAGAAAAACATTTCACAAGACCACACTTCAGTGTTGCCTTTCAGGAGCAAAATATTCTAAAGGTAACTCAGAAGGTAATTCTCTTGGTAAGGATACCCTTGTGTGACAGTTTTGCGATTTCCACACCAGATGGAGAAGGAACTGCAGAACACCTATCTCTACAAAAGGGGTGGGGGAAAACAAAACCCAAAAAACCCACAGTCACCAAGCCTATTCCTTTTCCTGTGTTCAATAATTACTCTTACTCTTCACTAATTAACACTAAGGACACTAATGACTAATCAATTAGTGATAAAATAAATATTTAATATCCCATTAACTATTAACTAATGAACTAATTACTCTTCACCTTGCTTTTCAAACATGCAGTGTTAACTCTAATAAAAGGCAGGTACAACTTCATGTGACAAGTGTGTAAAACACAGGATAGAATTGATAATCCAGCCCTAAGAGTGGACCAGTCCAGCAGCAGCAAAAAAATAGAAATAAAATAAACAAAACAAAAAAATCACTCAACGCAACATCTGATAAATCATTCTAAATACATTTCAGTTTCAGTCGCTGTTACTTCATATTTTATGACTGTTCACCAATGTTGTTACAATCTCTTCACAAAGGGATGGTGAAGACACAGCTGAAAAGAGCACCAAATCCTGTGAGAAAAATTTTAGCCTAAAGAAACTACTTCAGAAATATACCCTTAAAGTTCAGTTAGTACACTATTTACTATATATGAGCATGCACATTAGTACACATTTAACAATCTTTCTGTATCTCAGAAGCCAGAGGTCCATACTTACTTGTGCATTTTCATAAAACAAAACATCAGGCACTTTCATTTTCTCAGCTGAGTTATAAATTGGGATAGTCACAGATCCTATCTTCAGAATTCCATCGTTGATTTCACCTAAACATTTTTCAGGAAACAAACAAATGCATTACCTACAGCATCCTCCTAGCAGACATGCAATCAGCCCCCAACACTTGCAAGTTATTATTTACAAATTTTAACAAGGCTGTGGGTTGCAGTAAATGCTTTCTACCTAAAGAAAGAGACTGCTTGGAAGAGTATCCATTAACAAGACGTTGCATTATCAGGAATTTAAAATTGTCAAGAAGGCTATTAAAATAAAAGATGAATATGTGATCTGGGAAAAGTACCATAAGAAACACTAGAAGTTGTGATCACTGCCTTGGCTTAATTTCATACTTTCATTTTATTACTGAAATATCACTAATATCATTAAGCTACACTTCCTCAACCCACAAGTTTTCTCACTCTCATTCGCCGTGTTCTCTCTCCCTGTCCCACTAGGGAGTAGGTGTGGAGAGGAGTGAGCGAGTGCCTGTGTGGGTGCTCAACTGAGTACAGAGTAACTGTTGATACTCCCTTTCAGCACTGCATTTTTGCTCAAATGGGTTAATGCCAGAACATGGACACGTTTAATATTTTGGTGAAAACTGGCCAAATTTGCACTTGTTGAAATAACCTTTGGCTACAGCTCTGAGAGAGAAAGTACATTAGAAAAACGTTTTTCATCAAAAGAACCATAAATTCTGTCTTTAGGAAAGTAACAACTAAGTGTAAAAATAAAAACAGTAGTAATTTTTTGCCGCTGATTTCTTAAACTGGTATGCTGTAAAAAAGTGAAAATAGCTGGATTTCTAGACAGATGCTTTCAGTTGTTCACCTATTATTATATATTGTTCTATCTTTGTGGAATGAAACAAAGAAACATGAAGAAAATTCAAGGGATGTGTCCAGATAAAAAAAAACAGAACAATAAGCAGATCACATCACACAACTAGCATGAGTTCAAATTATTTTATATATATAGTTGTTATACATACAAAAATGCAAATACAGATAATAATACATGGATGGCTGCATGTGTATATGCAAATACATATACTTTATATAACAGATACATGAATATATCTGTATTTACATATATATTTTTGTATGTACGCATAATAGAATCTATAGAAACAGAATCCATATAAATTAAAACCAAAGATGCTTTCACTACTGCAAAGACCTAACAGTAATAACACAGAAGTCAAATACCTTACAAAACTGAGCATAAACATACAGAAGAATGACAGCAGAGTGAACACTGGTGAAGCAGAGTAAAGGAAAAGTTTAGTGAATGGAAAATCACAAATTGTTCAAACTGTGCTGCCTGACAGAAGATATAAAAAGATAAAGAGCTAGCATGAAGAGCAGGGGTCATGCAGGAATGAGAAGTGAGAAAAGTGGCAGCAGCAGCAATATGTGTGTAGCACTGAAAGCTACTGCAAACAAGTACAAGTTGGATGAGGTTAAGAAACAAAGACCTGCTCAATAAAGGTGACACGTAACAACCACAGCAATTTAAAGAGAATAAAAAGGAAACTAACAAAGAAATGTGTTCCAGAATGAAAGCAAAACATAACACAAGACTTCCACAGGAGTCGCAATGAGAAAAAGCTTGAATTTAACAGTGGAGAAAAACAAGCAATGGTAAAAAACAGAACAGAGAAACATTAAGATCAAACTGAAGCTGTAACTGTACAGGAGAGGAGTTACCAGTGATGGGGGGCAGAGAGAGAAAAAAAAGGGGGGTGATGGGGTGATGGCAAGGTCCAAGAAGGCCTGAGGCCATGGATCTTATAGAAGCACTTAAACGTCATGAAGAACAACATTCCATGAGCTGGGAATACAGCAGACAATACAGAAGAAGCAACACACTGAGAGCAGTACTGCATTCTGATAGAACAAATTTAAAAGGATATAACTGGAACAAACTAAATGTAATTTTGAGGACAATTAATACACCTTTGTATGCTCAACCATCTCAGTAACATTCATGAAGAGCAGGACAAGAGATAGCACAAGCTTACACGTGTAATCCTTTTCTTCTAGTTTCTTTATGTCATCTGGACTCGTCTCAATACCAGAATCCTGCAGATTTTTATGTAATGCTGACCTGGCAAGGTTTGGTAAAAACCTAAATGAAGAAAAAGAACAGGCAGGATGTCTTTTCTGCATTTTTTTTAGAAGTTTTCAGTATTTTCAGTATTCTAAAATCAATATGAAGCTTTACTTGGACCTCCAAACACTGAATGTCCATTCCTTTCACACTCAAATAGTCTTCAACATTTCACCTATTCCTAAGGAAAGAAACTGATCTTCCACAGGCAATGAACTACATTTGTGGTTGTGTGCTCATTTTAAAAGGCTTCAGTGTTATCAAATACTGCAACAGGGTTATAATGTAGGATGGATTAGGACTGGAAGTGTGTAATGTCCTCATTCCACTGCCAGTAAGAGCGACAATAGAAACAATGTTTTTTCGGAAATACCTTTTCTCTTGACTCAGTTCACTTGGACCCCAGGTTCCAAAGAGAAAGACTGAGCTCTGACTTCGAAGTGCCCAGAATGGGACCCTTTCAGTTTTCCAAACCTTTTGATACTTACAATTTTGCTTTCTTTTTTTGTGGAGAAAACAAACAAAAATTCCCCCTAGATGTTCATAACATTTCTACAAACAGCTTTTAGAACTGAAACTAAGTCTCCACCAAACATCAGTCATACTAGATTACTAGACTATAACCCCACTTTGAATGTCTTGAAACAGTGAAGTAATGCTGATAATGGTGACCTAATTTATGATGTAATGAAATATTTTCAGTAAAGATGAGCAAAAGCTACAAAGTCATTTCTACTTATCTCCTAGGTCTGAGAATACCACAGAAATGCTTCTAAAGAAATGACGGACTTTTAAGGAGCAAGACAGCAATTGTGTTATCTGCTAAAAATCATTAAAAGCTATCCTGCATGTTAGCAACTGACCCAGACACTCTTCAACTTCCACCAAACGTAGCACTTCTACCTGGAAAGGCAGGCTTTATTAACAGCATAGTAAAGGCTTTCATCTGGATGTTGAGACAGTCGACGACAAATTCGCAATAGTTGTCGAGTAGATAAAGATGAAGCCAGTGACTGCGCCTGTCAAAAAATACAAGGTAGTTCAATTATTTGATTTCTGGGAGTGGATCTCAGGGATTTAAACCAAACAAGTCAGGAGAAGAAAGTAATTCAAAAGGAATTATTTCAACTTTACTCCTAATTCATAGATGCTTTCTGCCTCCTACAGCACCTTGTGCTTTTTAATTGGCAAGCTTGTAATTCTGTGTTTGTTGCAGTAATTCACTGCCATGGAAATCATGATGTCATCAAAGGATTAGCCTTACGATTTCACTTCATAAGCAACAGGAAGAAAAACGTGCTGATAACTGGATTTTACTCACTAAATAAAACCTAACACTAAACATTATTAATAAAAACAAGGAGGTTTGCTACTGTAAAAGGACCAATGTGCTAAAAACTTGTCTGTTCTTCACAAAGTGACTATGAGCTTCACATGTAATGCTCTGGCAAAAGCGTCTGGCAGGATTCTTGGATGTATAAACAAGACAACACTGGGCAGCAGTAAGGAGATTGTATCACCTCTGCACACGCCTCCTGGGCGGACTGTTACTGGAACACTGTGTCCCTTTCTGTTGTCCACATGTTAAAATAAATGCCAAAAACTGGACATGATTCAGCAAAGAGTTACAAAAATGATTCAATGCCTGGGAAGGCAGACCTCAAACAAGTACAACAAATTTAAAAAAAAAAAAAAAAAAAAGAAAAACAACAAACAAAACCCCAAAACAAATGACCATGTATTTAAAGAGAGATATAAAGACTGAGAAAGAAATCATTCTATAATTATATCTACCGGATGAAGGTATCCAATACAAATAGGTTCCTTATTTTAGCAGGAAACACACAACAATAAGCGTGATCTGATAAGTCACGCCATGCTTTGCTTGGATCGAGTGAAATATTTTAATTAGGTAGTTCCAAAACATTCCGGTTTGGTTCGTATAAATGATTTCTAACTGCATTATAGTTATCTTAATATATTATGCTGTTTCAATTGGAAACAAATCCCAAAATTTGCTATCCAGGGGAAAAAAAATAGAGAAAAGCAACACTTCATGAATATCAGAGCCTTTCTTCCCCCCTTAATATTTTTTAAGCACAATACATGTCAACACCAATTCTTTCCCCTGGAAAACTGTAGTTTTGACAGATAGTTCTTAATATTAAGAAAAAAAAAATCCATGAAATTGTACAAAAAATTTCTCAAATGCTGAGAAAGCAAAGGATAATACTTTTTAGCACAGGTCTGAGCAATGTGCAAGAATGATTTAGACTAGGCTAACTGCAAAGGTTACTCCTGCTCCTCCTGCTTTCATTGATGGAAGACTGTAAAGCATCTTCTAAACCATGGTAGTTTACCACCCAGCATTATGTATACTGTGATGTAACTGATGGCACTTCAGGTGTTATTTCAAGACCTACTCAGCAACATGTGAAGCATGGGCAAGGGAGTGGGGTGAGTGCTATTACCCTTGTTATGCCTGCTCACTAGCCAGAACCCTCAATGCCTTTGGAAATTATATTCTCTTTCCAAAATACAGCTGCATGGTTCCCAGGTAGAGTAAATTCTGGTAGGTAAGCAACCCTCCTAAGCCTATGGGACTGCGCTGATGGAGAAGAGCAGCTGGGCACAGTAACTGAGGTATCATATTTCATATATTGTACCACCTTGGGAAGTCCAGTCTCTAAGGACATGGACGTTTTAAAGTCTAAATAATATACAGCATCAGATCCCGCACTGAAATAAGTAAGCATAGCGAACAGGACCACAGAGCAGACGCTGTATCACATCTTCTGAATATTCCCAACCAGCAGTTAAAAGTTTTGGGAACAAAATTTCCTCTTTTCTCTTATCTGCTTAATTTTTTTAAAAATATATTTTATATTTAACAACTGTAAACTCAAAATTGGATTAGTGACAGTCTTTGTAATATGTATTTGTAAGGCATCTAATACAACAGGATCTTGACTGTGGTCTCCTGTCACTGCTGATCTACAAGAATCCTCCCTCAATCCATACGGTGATTCACTTCTCATCCAGCACCACATACTTCATTTAGATATTTCACAATGCTATAGAGATCCACACATTTGGAAAGGATTTTTGTAATGCTCTGTTCAGGCATAGTATGTCTCCAAGTATGTCAAAATCAATACATTATACATAAGTGTAGGAAGTTAAATAGAGAGTAACACTTTCCCAAAGATGTACCTAAAAGTCACCCTTTTTACTTACTTTTCTTAAGCTCAGAAGAACATAACAGCTCTCTCAGCTTCTTAAATAGTAATACTTTAAAAACTATTGCCCATGTTAAAATAATGAAAACTAAGGAGAATGGATTACATTTGCATACCAGTTAAACTGCTGGATTCCACTAAAAATATTTTACATTTTATTTACATTAAAAAAATCCAGTGTTTTAGTTGCCATAGCAATGATTTCTTTTTCTTTTCACCATGACTTGATTGTATCTTTTTAAAGAATTCTGTGGTTACTCTGTCAGCAGAACTTATTTTTCTTGACAAGACTGCTTTAATAGAATAGCCTGTAGCAGTAATGCAGCCAGGAGTTCTGGAGCTTTCCATTTTCTGAGTCTTTGCTGTTGCCCATTGGCATTTTATATGGCTAGGTAGCTCCCATTGCCCAAAAAGCCCCATAATTTCAGCTATCACAGTTCCAATGACTAATGTGAAGTAATCAAAAAAATTTGGACACACATGATTATATCTGTACTTATTCAAAAGGCATGTCAAGCATGTTTCACTTCACAGACATATATCTGAACCTTACAACAACATGCATACTGCTCTGCCTGATATCTCTGGGATTAGGACAACTTCCTAAAAGCTTTATTTATGTAGATTCTAAAAATGTACATCATAATCCAAAACATGTTTACAGTATGTAATACAGTAATTGCCAGCAATAATTTTCTGCGGCTGGTTTTCCAATCAGGCAGCCTTTGAAATAACGCTGTAACTTCGCATGCTTCACCCAGCCTTTGTTAAAATAAACAGTCACAGTAGCAGAAAGTAAACTTAAAAAGAAAAAAAGAAGGGGGGCTCACCGTGGCATCATTTGTCTCCCGAAGCGTATGTGTTAATAACAACAACTGCTCCACAGCAACACTGGGTACATTTGGAACCTGTTGAAAGAAAAACAGTATTAAACCCACTGTAAGATATGCAATTTCCATGCACAGCTACACCCAGATGCAATGAGCATACAGTTGCTTTATATCAACCAAAAAGGAATACAGTTTTGACGAACAGCACTTTTCTATTATAGCATCATTTAACATCACAATAAGAATGCTAATTTATATCAGTACCATTAAAAGATAAGCAGATATGCTGCTTTGATAAGCTTTGAAGACTCATGTATGCTACAGTGAAATAGCAAAATATTTTTTTATGTAGTAATCATGTTTAGTAAGTAATAGTCAGTAAGTGCCTAAAATACTGAATGTACTTACCATTTCTTTAATAACTTTAATTTCTTCACTCTTGCTTAAAGATCGAACATTATGAAAAAGAAACAGCGTCAGAAACTCTGGACCCAGCCATTGTTGGGTACTACTTCCAATGACAGGAGGTTCTGCTAAGACCACTACTCTGAAAGAAGGATGGATAGGAAAAATAGATCTGCAAAAGAAAAAAGAAATTTAAAAATGTATTGCTTGGCTTAAGCAATGAGTATCATATTAAATTTATTATGATAATTTTGCATTCAAATAATATCAAACTATAGTTTTTTATTATATATTTATTAAATAGATTTTAAAGAGTTATTGTACTGAATCGTATCAAGTCTATTAAAATAATTTGCAATGCAACTTTATTTAAAAAAAAAAAAGGCAAAGACCACTTAATGTGACTTGCAACTTTATAAATTTACAATTCTTTAATGCTCAGAAGGGTGCCCAAGTCTCCTCTTCCCATCCGCAACAAGACCGACATGCCTCAAGATGAATGAATACCAGCCACAAGGGTCTGTTGCACTCCGTGTCTGAAATGGACACATCTCACTGATCTGGATGGACTTTTCTAAGTGCTTTACCTAAAGCAGGATGTCTCACAGGCAAATCGAGGAGAGAACAAGATCTACCAGAGCTGCAGTAATGAGTAACTTCTTTTACTCAATTAGACTGACAGAAAGGATGACAATGTAGAGATTACGAAGAGCTGGATTTACTAACTGTTTAGGAACATTCCCCTTACTGGTGCTCTTTGCGGCCCTTGGAAAATCACCTAGACTCTTGGGGTGGGATTACTGGCTTCATAATATTCCTGAAAGTTACACTTCAAAGACCAAACCACTCACCTCACCCTCAGTTCATTTTAGAGTCAGCACGGGGAGACAGGTCCCTCTAAAGCTGATTAAGACTTGGAAGAACTTCAGAAATGCCCTACCAGGTCTTTCAGTCTACCCAGCTAGCTACACGTTCTGTCTCTGACTACAACAGGTGGAGATATTCCTTGGGGAAAGCACATAAGACTAGCCACTACCAGTAGTCTGTCTCCCTCATAGTTTCCAAGCACACACAATCATATATTCAAAGACATCGGAAGGTGGATCTCTATCTGCTGTAATGTCTGTTTACCCACAAATTTCTCTAATCCCTTTATGAACTTCTTCATCTTATCTACCTCCACAACTTCCTGTGGCAACACATGCCTGTTCGTGGCTGTAAGGGTACTTTTTTTTTTTTTAATAAAAAAAAAAAATATGTATGGAACTGAACTGCTAGCTTCAGTCAGCGTTCCCTAGTTCATACTGCAGGATTTGGTGATTATCAGTCTCTTAGACACCTGCCTATTTGATTCCACTGAAGATAATGGGAGCTTACTATGAACAAGCCAAACTTAAACACACAGTTTCAGATGTGTGTGTTAGTGCAGTAGAAAACTTCTGCTTTGTTCTTTTTTTGTATCTTTGCCTTTTTCACATCACTTGTCTCCCTTATCTAAGTAATATTATCACCTTTTTGGACTGGGAATTCATTGGTATTCATCAATCAGCACAACCGCACGATCTCTAAAAGCAGCAGAAATAATACAGTAACAAGTCAGATACTAAAGCCAAATTGTGCAAGGAGGGCCTGTTTTCAACAATTAATTTCACAGTACTCTTAATAAAATAGGAGACGTTAATTTGGAAAAAGCAAGTGAAATTTAACTAGACAGCTTACATTGCTAGATATACCTGCTATTACATCATTTTCCATATAAATTACTATATTTGAAATCAGAACACATGGAGGCAAATATTTTTGCTGGTTAAACTAATGGGGGAAATGATGGCATAAACAAGAAAATGTGAAGACAGACTATGACCATTAAACATAAACTAACAAATCTACTGCCTAGTTGGCTCGTCTGTTTGTCACAATAAAGCTGTGATACAACAGAGCGATTACAGCAGTCTCTTGTATCTAAGCAAACACAAGGGGTGGCATGAGTTATTCTCAGCTGAAAGTCGTAAGCCTAGAAGCTACACTCTGATTGATAAAAATAGAAATAGATGTCTGAAAACATCACATGAAAGAGGAACCAATGAGAATGTCACTGTCACTAAGTATAAAAGAAGGTCAGGGAACATTAGCCAACCTTATTACAGAAGAAAATGTTTCCTAGAAGGATAAATACATATACTTCCAGACTCACCTCCCCGCCATTACTAAGAAGAAGAACAATCCTCCTCCAGAAATCCACCATATTCAAAGGACCAATTCTGGTCCTTCTGCATCATCATAAGAGAACACAAGCAGCAGTCAGCATTCCCTAGTAACACATTTCTCTTGTACCACCTCCATGTCACTGCCTAACTCAAAGGGCATGGTGGGGGCAGCCAGGGAAGGCATGGGGAAAAGTGGGAGGAGAGGAGGTACGAAGTCAGGGCAAACTAACTTGGTGGTATCAGTTGAAGTCGCTGACGTACTCTCTAGATTTATCATAACATCACCGCTGTAGGTTTCCAGTTTGTAAACATGAATAAAACTATTTGGCTACTTCAAAAGCCTATTGTTTGGACTGATGTTTGCAATGTTGAAAATGTCAAGCTAAGTGTATTATTAAAACAAATGCCTCAAATGATTCAATCCTGCAATGCTCTGAAAGCTCCCAGCTTCCATCAGCGCAACTGAAGAACTTCAAAGTTGTTCCATCATATTACAGATCAAGTCTCTAAAGGAATGTAATACAGAGCTCCCACATGGAGCTGTGTTTTATTAAACAACAAATCCTTGAGATCTTGTGTTCTTTGCAGATGATGGCCAAGTAACCGTATTTTGTTAAAAACTTGACACCTTTTAAATTAATGAGCCTCAAATGCAGAGGGAAGATTTGGTGTTAGTTGATTAATACAGAGTCTCTATCCTTCTATTAAATGTTTACTGACAACACAAGTAGCAGAGCACTCTCCTAATAATATGCGTGTCCTTCTTTTGACATCAGTGTTTATTCCAATGAAGGATTACCACCACTGCTCTTGAGAGGAAGATCAGAACACAGTCTGTTCAGGGTGATTTTAGGGAAAGATTTTCTTGTTAGCAACACATGGTTCTGAGCAACTGAAGCTTGTTCTAACAAAAAAACCCACAGCAACAAAGGCAAAACAGTATCCCTGATGCCACCTTGCAAAACCAAACTATTTTTGGTAATTTCTTCCTGTAATATGATTTAATAAATTTCATTTTCTATCAAATTTTATGCATTGGGAATTGTTATAATACTAGAACAACAATGACCTATTATTGTGTTGTTGCTTTTTTTTCTTAAATTTCACCACAGTCTCAAATTAACAGATTATCTGAAAATCCACCAAACTGGAAAAAAAAATATCCCACAATGAAAAAATGAAGCAAAAGCTAGAAAATGTAAGCAATTAAAAACTTCTATTGCTTGCTAAATTCACTCCCTGACACATTTTATATTTGTCTCATCTACTGTGTGTTCCCTTTCAACCTAATCGCATGGAAAATAATCCAGTCTGCGGGGCATTAAAACCACGCATGCATTATGAGTGACTTCTTTTAGCTTTTGAATGATCCTATTATATACTTACTTCTAGATTTTCCTATAATAGCCATCTTTCTCCTCAACACACCAACGTCTTATCATCTCTGTGCAGATGTGTGTTGGGGGGTGGGGGTTAAGGGGGTGATATATCCACCCAAACAGGTTAAACTACTGCATCATAAAACAAAACAACTCTTCACTGCTTGCCTTGTAAAGGTTGTGTGCTACCTTTACAGTAGCCATCTCAGTGAAGTACTGAATCATTACAGAAGAAATTCTAAGTAGAAATCTTGGTTACGCATAGTACTTTAACACACTTTCTCTTAAATCTCTGAACCTGTTCAGGGAAACAATCATTACATGAATAAGAATCAGCAACTATAATTTCCTTCTATGTAAGAGATCTTTAAGGACCATCTGTCACTCTCTCCTCAAACCCATAAACAAAAATATTTCATTTCCTCAAATGGGTGAATGTCATCTTACTATGACTGTTTGCTAACTTAACTCCACAGCCAAACCAGCACAGGAAAGGAGAGAGGACAAAGTACTCTGTGTCCACTGCTAGTTATCTTGTAGCTTATAGACCTCCAGCACACTAAGAAGCACCTCAAAATTTCGCAAGGGCAAATGTACTGCATGCACTTGTTTAGTCCGGACAGAGCTATCACACCCACCAGTCTGAAGCTCTTCTCACAAAAATGCTAGTATACATTACAGATTAAGAAATGTAATGCAATAATAGTGAACATAGAACTCAATGATAATAAGTATGATAACTTTGAGTAAGAATATATTTCATTAGCTTTTACAAAGGTAAAAAAACTTTTAAATGAAGTTGTCCGAAAATATAATTTATGAATAATAGTGTCCTAACCTGAAAAACTTCAAAACAATCTGAAAACTGAACAATACTTTCCTCTTTGTCCAGCACTGCTAATAATACCGCCACGGTTTAAGCATGTTCACATTCTCTGCTGTAATACTGTTTACATTTGTACACAAAGGGATGTGATTTCTTTAGACCATAATGTGATCTGAAATACCATCCCTTTACTCAAAAAAATACCTCTTATCAGGGTTGGAAATGAAGTGACGGGTTATGCAGTATTCTCCTTTCTATTCTACTACACATGTAAGTATTATTACTATTGAAGCACTAAAAATTCAAGGCACTAAAACTGTGTTGGGTTTTTTGTTGTTGTTTTTTTGTTTTTTTTTTTTTTACTATCAAGCATTTTCATATAGGAACATGAAAGCTTAGTACAAAATGTGTCTTGCTTGTCTCAAGAAGGGAGACCCTAAAACTTCTCCATAAGTATCTTAATTTTTACTCTTCTTAGAAATGGGGGGAAAAAAATATTTAGGTGTGTCAAATCCTATTACAAACACAGACTAAAAAAAAAAATACATATATGTATACAGGAGTTTTGGCTCATCCATTAGGAATAGTACTCCTTTTCTCTATAATAGATTGAAATGGAAATTCTGTTTTAAAATTCCATTCACAAAGTACTGAGTCCAAGTAGTCTACTGAAAAGCATTATCAGTTGTTCTTTTCCATTATGAAAGACGCATCTGTTTTTACATAACTTACAACAGCATCTGGCCACCTCATTAATGAGTCTTAAATGAAGGGAACAGAGAGTAACAGTGAGTTATTTTGTATTTATGCATAATTAGAAGCAGCACAGAAGACAGAAACTGCAAACTATACTACAAATAGTCACTACAATCAAGAACACTCACACACAGCAAAGCTGACCCAAACGGGGGGCAGGAAAGAATTACATACTCCACATGCTCAGTTTCTCTGACACATGGCAGTAAGGTATCAGTTCTTCCATATCACAGCTGCCTTCCAGTCTCCAGTTATTGCTTTTCCTGAAATCCTGAAGATGGCCTTGCCCTCTCATAATCTACTGATTTCCTAACGAAGCTTTTGGCTTCTTTCAAATTCTAGTCCTTCAGAAACTCCTTTTTCTCTTGATCTCATACCTCTTCTGTTCATGACTATTTTCAGCTACTTCATTCAGGTTCTGCCTGACTGCTTAATCTTTCAAAACTCTGTCATGCACTTTCACTGAATCATTGATGTGCCTCTCAGTACGTATTTTTTTCTTCCTCTGTTTTTCGTAAGAACTATGTTAATACATGACATCAGGTAGCTAATAGAAATGTTAATAACAAAATAGAAAGTCACTTATGTAACTTAATGTGTATTCTATGTACTATATTGGTTCCCAAATGAAAATTGAGGTTGAACGAGTGAGACTCAGGGGAAAAAACTCAGAATAAATCTCCTGATTAAAAGAATCAAGCCTTGAAACCACTTTCTATAGGGAACTCCCTTACTGGAAAATTAACAGTAGTCTTAATGTGCCACTTGGACACTTCAGACTCAGTCCCAGCAGAACTAGGAATGACAGCATATATTCTGCAGGCCTGGCAGAGAGCAACTGTACCAAAATTACTTTAGTCAAATCCAGTAAATCAGGATAAGTAAAGCTCTCTTTTTGCCTAACATCAGAAATGCAGCTAAAGCCACAAGCCACAGCCATTGACTTACAGCAAAAGAGACAACATTTCTCATCAATATGGAAAGCATCTCCCAATCATGACTCAGAAGCAAGAATCTGTCCACCCAATCTGCTAATAAATTCAAGGTACAACATATTCTATATAACATCTCCAAAAGGCCATCCTTGCAGACAAATGAGGGGTGGTTAGCACCATCGTTTTCTTAGTCTGTGATTATATCAGCTGTCAGTACACTAAATATCATTTGATGAGAAGATGTCTGTAGAGAAGTGTAATCTGCACAGCCATTCTGCAACACTGGAAGGTACTGAAGCTTGCAGTGACAGGTGACTGCTGCTGAAAAGGATGAGTAGCAGGGAAAAATGCTGTCCTGGAATCGAAGAGCAATTACTGACATTGTATCCTGGAGCCAGTGAAAGGTAGTGATGTTTTCAGAGTGTGTAAGGGACTAAAACCAGGATGAGGTCCTGAAACACTTTCAGCTCCTCACAGGTTGATGAGAACAGTGCACTCTCTACAGAGGGAGTAGTTCAGTATGCCAAAGCAGCCCATAGCCAAAACCAAAGCAGCAAATACATGCTTGCATTACCTTACCCAGGCTTCTTTTGGGTAAGTCTGTACAGAAGAAAGCTGAACAAGGGCCAGCCAGATCGAATGTTTCACCTCGGAGAAGATGGGATTCTCAGCACAATGGACTTCAGCTAATTCAGTACCAAGAACTTTCATCTGTATCCCAGATAGTGCTAAATAGTCACACTGAGCTTCCAGAGGCAAGAATGACACACAGTGGGGTTTCTGTTTGTTTGTTTGTTTTTAAGATCAAGTACTAATCAGAAATGTATTCCTGACAACAGCTACACCTCATTTATGTCTCAGAGGGTGAAAGCTCATTGTCAGTCAAATAGATAATTAAGAGCTTAGCAATCCACAATACACAAAGTTGCAAAATATTAAGGTGGCTAGGTAAAAGCAGTACATTGTTAACTCAAGGAAAGGGGGACAGCATTCCAAGGAAAGCCAAGCACTGAACAGTGGAACCAAAAGGTTACTCAATGACACTAAAGGGAAATGTCTACAGAGGTGGGCACAGCAAGAAGATGGATCTACCGAATGGTCATTAAAGATGACAGCTTGGATAGTTTTCACAGTCTAAGAAATAATGAAGGTCATAAGGGAGTCCACTGCCAAAAGAGCCATAATTACAATAAACAGGGAGACGTAGAATCCAGATGTAAAGCTCTTTTCTTACGAGAGAGATTTGATCCAGGAAGAGCGGTAGTACTGAAGATGAATGTGTGATGAATTGCCTGGGTTTTTGGATTGTATCGGCAAGAACTAAAGGTTACCGTACAGTAAGCAAAACAGCAGAGATGCTACCCATTCTGCCTGAAAGCACCTTGGACAAGACCATGAGCACAGAGCAGGGAGAAGACTCACACAATGACTAGATGTACTTTGAAGTACAAAGTCCAACATAAAGTTGGGATACCATCCAAGATGGATCCTCGGAGCTTTTTTGCTTCTCTTTTCAAAGTCTGGGCTTAAAATCCTGATAAACAGAACACTTCCCTGATACATACTTCTTCACCCAAATAAAATAAATGCAGGAAATGCCCATCTAGCTGGATGTGTGGCCTCAGCAGAGTGGATACAATTTGCAACAAGTAGGCTTAGATTACACCACACCTACAAAAAAATCAAAATAAATTCTATGGAAGACTTAAAATGAAATTTGTTTTGGTTTTGGGTGTTTTTTGAGGGGAAAAAAAACCCCAACAAAACCCAAACCAACAAACAAAAACCCACAAGAAACTAAAACAAACAAAAACCTCACCACTGTATTTTGGATCAAAAGGGAAACAGAAATAACAAAACAACCAGGCAGTAAAACAACTTTCCTAAAGAGCTGACTACAAAGGAGGTCAAAGAAAAAATCTTATTCAGTAAGACAATTGAGAGAAATGGGGTGGGCACATCACAAATGCATCCCTACTACGACTGATGAGGCTTCCTCAAAGTTTGGGCACGTGCACACCCTGCAGTGTAAATATGAGCATGGACATCTGATATAAGACTTCAACTGTTTTTTGCACGTTAGGGTCATTTAAGAGTCACAGTATGTTTAGCTCCTTATATATTACTGAGTATTAGATCACATTTGTTTTGATGTACACTCAACAGTATCCCCCCCATTAACTAAACTTGGTCAGCAGTGTTTGACTATGTATCAAATATGGCCTCAGAGGACTAAAAAATGTTTCTGTCTGTGGAATGTTTCTAGCAGACAAGTGGAAGTGAAGAAACAAAAAGAATAAGCATAATGGGTCCCTACCCATCCTTAGGATTTCCTGCCCCATATTAGCTGTAAATTAAATACCAGCTTTCTAGCTAATGAGGCAAAAGTAAGTAACAAACTGTATTTAACTTCAGTTCAGTTTTATTTTCCAACATTCTTAACAAAACATTCCAAAATTAAATATTATATACCATTATTGCTATGTTTTTATGTACTTATTTCTCTTCAATTTCTAACTCCTTCTGTTCAAGGACATTCAATGTTTTCCTTTCAGTTCAAGCACTCTAAACAGGATATAATTTTCCCATGCCACAAAAAGAAAAAAGGTTATGAGGAAACTGATGTTTAAAACATGCTTCTCTTAACTATTATAATGTATCAGTTTAATAAGGAAGCATTTTTCATGTTTTTTTAAAGAAAAGGAAAAAAAAAAAGATTAAGCTCTTCACGGGATGAAATGCTGTTTGCATTTTATAGTTATAACTGATACTTTACCTTTCCTGTAGTTTCTCATCAGAGAGTTGTAACTCTTCTTTCAAGTTTTGGTATCTATCTTCCCTTAACAATCTGGTGCCATCATAAAGAGTCAGTTCTCTGTCATGTATTAGTCTATTTGAAAATAAAGAATAAGCTTTATATATCCTTTGATTACTTTTTAAAATACATACCAACTAGAGCTTACTTTTAAAGTGATTCCAGTCAACGTGGGTCATAGTAAAAAGTTATACCAATTTAAGATGCATCCAGGTGTGCAGGTAAAATAACATGCATAAGCAAACAGTGTCAGCGCATGGTCAGTTAGTCCAATTAGTTTAAATAGATATGGTAAGAAATATGAAAAATAAAAAAATTCTGTCTTACCAGTGGAACGTACATAAATGGCATGAAACAGCCATTTTGTTATACTTGTACCAAGTAATATATTAGTTTTGTCTCTTGAATATAAATATAAAGTATGCTTTCACATATAACCACAATGATCATATTCTAATTAGAAGTGGAATGCATGCAAAGTATTTTAAACATTTTCTGACATATAGCATTTTCAAATCATTGTGCAGATAGTACTGACTTTAGATTTCATAAATTTAGAGTACAATCTACCTCATTCTTCAATTCAGAATTATATTCTGATTTTACAAAAATTGTAAGCTGAAAACAACTATATTATTATAGACTTACAGAGAACATGAAATAACTGCTTCTAAGTATCGTATTTAAGACTGAATGTTACATATTTTATGAAACTTCAATGCTCAGCTTAATCTTTAAAGTATTCTTGAAATTTAATAGTCATATTCATCAGAAGGAAGTTAATTTCTCAGTATGCATGTGCTCAATAAACAGATCACACACAGCCAACTTATCCATGCTCATATCCTGACCTTTGAAGTACAGCTAGAGTGCCTGGGTTAATTCGATGAATGCCATCAAGAATAACAAGCTTTCCTTCCAGAGCAGCAGTAACAAGTGGCGATGGTCTCCAAGCAGTGTCTCCATTAGGAAGAGTATACCTTTGCTGTAGCAAATCTCTAGCCGTCATATCCTGTAAGTATCAATTCATCAGAAAAACACATTTATGCTCCTCATCTGCAAGTACATGCCTTCTCCTTAAAAAACTGCATTCTGTTTTTCCTGAGAATATATCCAAAGAAGATCAGTAGGAAATCTTCAATTACTTTTCCAAAGAGAATTAGAAATACACACCCACTATATTAAATAGTCTTTGGAAGTTCTAGACTTGCCAATATCACCTCTTTGAAACCAGAACAAAAGCCTTCCTTCCGTCCCCCACCCCCACCCCCCAAATGCAAACATATGACAATTTGTACACAGCTTTGTGTACAGAAGGGGGCAGCAGTCTACACCTGGAACAAACAAGTCATTTCATACAGAAGTCACCTGGAAGAAAAAAGATTTCATCAGTAATCTGGAACACAAACCAGCATGACATTCCACCTCTCAGCAGGAAAATGCAGTGGAAGCATCAAAGAATAAAGGACAGAGGAAGAAAGAAGCCAGTAATGTGTAAATTATCCTAACATCCTAAGTACCCAGTATATCACAGAATAATGCTCAGGGACAAATCAAAACCAAAGGCAAAACCTAGCATATCCTCCAGCAAACATATTTTAGATGTTCCATTATAACAGGTAAGCACTAGAGCAACAAAGATGTAATAGCCATTTTGTGACCTGGAGGATGAATTCCTTCCTCAAGCTGTGCTGTGAACACAACTTAACCTAAAATCAGATGAGAAAAATATTTTCTATTGTAGCTGTAGTTTTTGCATATGTCCTTTTCACAACTATAAAACCTTTGAACTTTAAAGAATAAAAATAGAACACATTACGTCATATGGCCTGAATCATTTCCTCTTCCCACATTTCCTTAAAAGCCTTAAAATAACAGGACAAAGTCTAGTCCCTTTACATTTCTAAAATTTAAAGTCACACATTCAAATCCACCAAATAGACTGTATTTTTATTGTTGTATTTCTGGTTTTTTACTGCTGTGTTTGCTCTTTTCTATATTATTAATGAATTAGACTAAAGCTGGGATATGAAACATTTTTATCAAAGCCAGAGAAAAATGTGGTTTTCGGACTTGCATCAAAGTGTGCATTCAGTGGCTAGAAAATGCTGTATAACTGAATATTTAACTAGCACACCTCTGATAATTCATCTCTAGAGAAATGAAACAACATACAGTATGAACCAATTGGGAGCCTATTACACTATACAGAATGTTCATCTGTAATTCCAACAGCCACTTGAGAACCATGCATTAATTTTCTGGAGATAAACTCAGAAGTATATTTTGCTGCAAAATATTTTCTGAAATATTAAATGAATTAAATGGTTGAGTGAGATTCAATTTAGTAATTCATTAAAAAGAAGTATAAATTGCTAACACCTGCACAGTTTCTGTAAGGGACTTGTTTCACGGCAAAGTACCTGCCCAGTGATTTACTGTTTCTATTTACTTACTCTAAACCAATTTTAATATATGATACTAAAAATACAACATTATGAGACAGAATGTTATAATACACTAACACTAAAAATCCCTCCCTTTGGAGTGGAGGTAAGAGAAGCACATGAATTATTTTTTTCCCCTTACTTTGAGCAAAGCAATGGCGACATTATATTGCCTTGTGAAACAAAACGCTTATTTCAATTTGTAGCAGTCATTGTAACTTATGTGTTGTACACTGTGGGGTTTATTTTCTAAAAAATCTTGTATACAGGAAAAAAGCTTAGGAGAGAAAACAAGTAGGATAACTTTTGTTCCACTCCCTTCAGCAGCCACAGCAATATAAGCCCCCAAACTAGCATCTTCTCATGGCTCAAAGTGCTAATCATGTTCTTGGCAATTATAAGGTGAAAAATCTATGTTTCCTGCTCTTCATGCCAATTTGGACTCATATTTTGTTAGTATTTCTCAAATAAAAAATTGGAAGGTATTTTTAAGGAAAAACTATGAGGTCATAAAAAAAAAATTAAAAAAAGAAATCCTAGAAACAAAAACATCACAATACACAAACACTAGAGATGTGCTTAAAAGACTGTTTATACTGGGGAAGAAGAGGACGGAAAACTCTTACAACATCACTTTGAATGCTGCTTTATTCCATCACCACCACCACCTCTTCCCCCCGGAACTCTGGGGGGAGAAAATGTTTTCTTTTAACCAATTTAAATGAAAAGTTCCCTAGCTACAGTCCACAAAGAACTAGCTGGCTGCTGCTTCTCATTTACTGTTGCTTAACTGCATTGAGACAACCTAAAACCAAACCTGTTCTAATCAGATGTTTCCTTTGTCAGCAATTTGCCTGCATGGAATTGCATATAATAAGTCTGTATGATGATGTAGATACCACAAATGAGACAGGAATTGTTCTTTGAGCCAACTGTTAGTATAAGAGATGATCTATGTGCTCAAAAGGTTTGGGAACTCTTGGTTTAGCTAAATTTGATTCTCACAACATGAAAAGTTTTAGAGGTTTTTTTCTGTGAAATCAATATAAAGAGCCATGCCTTTTCATACTACTCAAGTCCTTGAATAAACTTCAGAGGGAAAGAACAATGATGCAAATATTAAAACTAAAAGTAAACATTATGTAACAAAATCTAAGAATTCATTTCCTCACAGAGCCTGAAGAAAAATGGTGCTACTGCTTCAGACCAAGATGCCCCACTACTTATCTATATGCCTGCTGAAGTTACTGGGGAAAAAAATGAATAGGACAAATAAAAACCTCCTTAATTTTAGAAACGGATTTAGAACAATATGGTGCGTGCCTCAAAAAAATCAAGACACTTTTCTGAACTAAAGCAAAAAAATCTGCTAAATTGACAGCATTATCAAACTTTTCATAGCCTTCATTGCTGAATTACTTTATTAATACATTTAACATTTATTCTGTCATTAAATTATCCTATTACTTTGCTATGCAAAACCCCTGATATGTTATCACATACTTTAAGAAAAACGAATGCATTCTTAAAATTCATCAGAAGATGTAGAGCTCAGCTACACTCAATCATTTTTAATACACTGCTTCCTGTAAAATTTTTTGAGATTACTGAAGACATTGTAGATAGGAAATATCTGTATGTATAGATACACACATGGATCTTAGGCAGACTTGTCTACACAGGAATTTATAGTAAACGAGCTCATAGTCTTTTATTTGCCTTAGTGATAGTGTTTGGAAACACTATCACCAAAAAGCCTCTCCATAAAAACGCTCAGCTCTCTGAACTTGATCAAATCCTGGTGAAACCAAAGGAAAGGTTCACTTCAGTGGGAAATACTTCAAACTCTTGGCCTAGGTTTTATTTCTGTAGGAATTACAAATCCCTCTGAAAGTAAGATGTTTACTGAGTAACTAATTTAATTGTCAGTTCTTCTCATGTGTCTCCAAAAAGGAAGTCTACTGCTCCTATTCAGTGAAGCCACACTAATTAAAGGTAGAATGTTGAAAAAGAAGGGCCATGTTTTTAACCAAATAATTGTTTAATATTGCCGGTGAGTACCCAATATCACATTGCATGCAACAAAACAACTTAGGGTGTACCTGTGTTTTGCAACCCATCAGGTTACAAAAAAGTCATTTTCCTGGGATGTTTTAAAAATGTGTTTACAGTGCCAAGTCCAGAAAGAAGTACGCAGTCTAGCTGGACACACTCAGTTCTGGCTCAGAATCTACACACCTATCTTAATACACCACTGTATAGAAAGTAATAGGTACTGCTGTGAATCCAAGTATATTATTATGAATATGACAGTGCATTGATGAGGCTCTATAGGTTTGGAACCCAAACCTGGCCAAGTTGAAGCGTAAGAAAAGGGTACAAGTCGTCTGTCTAACTCCATCTACGGAAGCAGTTTCAGAGTCTGCGCCTTTATCAATTGAAGCCATATAGGGGGAAGGAAAAGCAGTGGGATCCTGTGTAAGGAGGTCTTCAACATTGCAGGAAGACATAAAATAGACTGTCTGTCCTTTTTCATCATCAGGAATATTTCTCTTTTCCCTCTCTTTTCTGTCTGTTTCAACACTTCAAACTCACCACCCATTTCTGTCAGGATCTCTCCCCACATGCTGTTGAACTAAAAAAAAAAAAAAATTCCCCAGAAACATAAAACCCATTATGTATTCTCAATACAATAAACTCTTCCATGATAAAAAAAGTGTTGACAATAGAGACTTCCATTAAAGATTAAATAGTATATTGAATAATTAAAAAAAAAAAAAAAGGAACTACAAAAGGTCTTCTGGAAGCATTCAACATGCATGAATTACAAGTGATCACCACTCTGAGCTAAACACAGAAAACATACTGCAAAATGGAAAAAAAAAACCACCACCAAATAGGAGAAGACACAGAAGACGAAGTTTTCTTGATGACACTCAATCATCCCAAATCACAGAATGAGTTGACAATTCTCTGTGGCTAGGAGAGAGACCATTTTGTTGCTCCTTCACATTCACAATGAAGTCAACAAAATTGAAGGAAAGCAGTATCAGGGCTAGTTTATATGTAATAACACTGTACTATCTGTATTGCTTCAGAGTACCCCCTCTATTTAGACCTGCAGTAAGAAGAGATTTTAGATGAGCATTCTAACACAGAGATTAAAAAATGCTAATGATCAGAAAACTTCAATAACTTTGAAATCTTTGCTATCCTTCATTTTTTTAACCCATACTGGTGATTATCAGTGATTTTAAAAGCTGCAGCTATGTATGAACACAGCTGCAGGTTTTAAAATCACTGAGAGAGAAAGAGAATATACACAAAGGATCAACGTCTGTGTATTATATTTTAGATCATATTTCAAGCATGATCATAAGCAGACAGTTTACTTACCTGGTAAAGCATGATAGGTTCTATGCTGTATCCCAGCATATCAGCAAACTCCTTAGCAATAACTGTTTTGCCACAGCCCTAAAAAGTTAAAAAAAAAGAGAACTAGATAACATTCTAAGGAACTTGGGGAAGGAGGGAGAAAATAAATTTGAATTCTTACTTTTCCTCCAATTAAACACATATCTTTAACCATATGGGATTGCATCATTTCTGCCAACAGTCTATTATGGCTGGAAGTCCTTACGAAAGTATCTGATCGAGGATGCTTTTCTAACAGCCCAGTCCCAGCTGGAACCTGTAAACAAAAAAAAAGAAGAAAAAAAGAAAAATAAATAAATAAGCTACACTGTAATAACTTAGGCTTTGTATGGACCAGGTTATGCTTCTCCAAACTACTGTAATATTTTGCTGACTGTCATCCATCAAATCTAAATCTTTCACTTAAAAAATATTCAATCATATGATTTCAAATAGACAACCTCCTTTACACCTCCCTCACCCACTCTTCATGAAAAGAAAACCCACAAAAAACACCAAAATGTGAACCAATTCAATTACAGCACTGGGGTCTTTAAGGAACTTGAGGCTGTTCATGCTAGAGACAAAATATAAAACCCACAATACTTCTTGCTCATCAGAGAAACACAGAAGAGAAAGAGCAATTTGTATTGTGAAAATCTGAAGGAACTACTTTGACCAGAACTTTGGAGAATTTCAGCTGTTCTCCATTTTAAGGCAACTGCTCTATTTCCACTTCCCGTTCTAGTCTGGAAACTGTTTCACCTGCAAACTCCTTATGCCCTCCTGTTCCCAAAGAGACATTCTGCAGACCTATTTCCAGAAGTTATCACCCACATGTCAAACAAAAGCAAAAATCTTTCCCTCAGAAAATTGCTGCATCGGGCCCTACAAACTCACCTTTTCCTGACAAATTCCCATTTGCTGCTGTTCCCCTTTTCACTTCATCATGATACAAACTCTGAGGATATTCCTCACCAATGTGAATATGATCTCTTTATGACTCCCACTAATTCACCTTCTTCACAGACTCTCTAGACCTCTCCAAATTCAACATCAACTTCACATTCTCAGATCAGCATCTGTTTCCTGAATAAGACCTTATTTCACTAGCAGGTCAAACTTCATTGGAAGAAACTCAAACTAATCATAGTTGATGTGATTACTTTTGCTCCATTTTCACAACATCCTGTATCAGAACATTACCAAGCACTCATTAGATTTTATTTGGAGTGTAGACAGACTATTGTTTTTATTACAAGAAAAAGGGAAAGCAGCATCACGAGCATCCCAAGTACTCTGTTATTCTAAACCAGCATCTCTTTTAATAGAAGAAACTTAAAATGAATCACATATAGGAAAGTATGAGTTTATCTAGAAATAAAATCTTGCGTATCCATAATCCAATATTCCAGTATCTAAATGCTTTTCTAATAAATATCATGTGTTACTCTACCAAAAATATTCAGTGCAAAAGAGTTTTAGCATCAAATGTCAAATTCTTGATAAGATGAAAACAAGTTAATGATATCTAAAAACATACACAGTTTGATGGATATATAAATTCATACCTGGAACGTCACTTCTTTTTCACCAATCTGGACAGTTACATCAGCCTTGAAGGGTTTGTTTCCATGTACATTTTCTACTTTTGTAATCCTTCTGGGAAGCAAGTGACTTTCTGAATCTTGAAGCTCAAAACGCTGTAGAATTAGGGGGTGGGGAAAATTAATTATTAAATACAGCTTTCTGATTTTTAAAACTGTTCTTTCTGAAAACAAGGCCAGAAGTATATTCAAGATTAATTGCTTGTGAAGTCCTAAATCCATTTACTCTAACTTTTACTTCACATACTGGTGTTCACATTCTTGATGGCCCATAAATTTTACATATAAAACCAAAGCAAAAAGATTGTATACCATCTACTTATTGACTCTAGTGACAGATGTAAAGTGAAAATGTCATATGGTGACTTTGCCAAGTCTTAGCCTGACAGACCAAAATAATAAAAGAAACAGATGATAGCCTTTAGCGTGTGTAATAATAGATCACCTATCTCTGCAGGTCATTACAACCAATTGCAGATTTGAACATCTGGCTACCAATAAAAATAACCACCAAATATTATGTTTACTTAGCTCCACAGCCTTATCATACAATGAAAATTGAGGACAACTTGTACAAATTAAGCCTTCAGCATGTTCTGGGTATATGAAGGACAAAACCCGTGAGATTTGTCTTCCCAATCTTTTGAGCATTATACTCTACATTTTATGCTGTATATAGAAAGCATGAAAACCATTTTAAAAATCCTGTTAAAAGTCTGTTTTGCTGGAGAAAAGGAAGTCATATCAAGGGGGTTTGTGCACAAAAAATCCACTAACTGAAACTACTGAACTCATGGAGCGATTTTATTCAACAGAGTGAAACCTGAGTAAACAAGAGAAAAAGGAGTATTATCCAACTCCTTAGAATTCTTAGAAAAAAATAATTTTTAAACAGAAGTCATTAATGTAAAATTATTCTTAAAAAGCACATCATTTTATTACTATTAGGATTCACAGCACTGCCTGTTAAGTCGAAAGAAAACTGACATGCATTCGTACAAACACTTTAACTCTGTTTTGCAAATTCCCATTCTGGAAAAAGAGCCTACAAAAGTGTCACGTTCAAACATGAATTTAAGATAAATGGGCTTTAGTAAAGGGCTGCACCAAATTGTGTTTTTATTGTAACAGCTGAGTCTACTTCAGATACCATTAAACATCTGAACAACAACAGAGGACAGGAATGCCTACTGAGTAGTATCTCAAACTATGATTCTAAGAAATTCTCCAACTATGATTCTGTGAAATGAACTACAGATGTTCTCACTCTTACGGCCATTAGTAAATTATAATATTCTTACTAAGTTAATGGCATTTTGCATAGGGCCAAAGCTGCTCATACACAAAATTGCAAACTGCCTGTACACTAAAATGCCTTAATCAGATACCAACAAAAGAGTGAGCAAGCAAGATTATCTGCACCAGCTGCCTCTGTATCAAACAAGGAAGATATGGAGACAGCAGCAGCAGACCTTATACATCCAAAGGTCTCAGGAATCTAAAAATTCTAGAGTGTTTTTCGGGGTTGTTTTTTTTGGTTAGGTTAGGCTTTGTTTTGGTTTTGTTTTCTTAAAATATTGTTTAGAGTTTTACAGCTAGCCTTTCAGACTGTAAATTAGGACAGTGGAAGAGCACTGTCTATCTCTGTAGAGGTTGTTACTGAATTTATACAGCTTTCATTCACCTAACTGAATTTGTACAATTTGAATTCACCACATGTAAGCATGGAGCTGCTGCTGAACTGGATAATGTAGTAGTTAAACAAGTTACCACGCTATACCTGGACAGGAGCAGCAAACAAAACTTTCTGCGGCTTTCAGAGTAAGACAGATCTCTTTTGATGCAGTTCTTCATTTAGAATTAGGATAGCTAGATATGGAATCAGTGGCATGTAATGGATGTACAATACATTAAACATACTGCTGCCTGAGCCAGAAGCAACTTCCCCTATACAAAGTCCAAGTTGATAGCTGCAAAGGAAAAAATATTTGTGGCTTGGAAGGACAACTCTTGAGCACATTCAGTATCAGAAAGTCTGGGAGATACTTGGAGAGCCAGAAGTGGGCAGCCTCATTGTCTCAGACTCAAAAGGAAAGAAAAAGACCAGCTGCCAAAAACAAGGGAAGTGGTTTGGCAGTCCATAATCATCAGGCCATATTCTGCATGCCTACAAACATGTGAGAAAAGGCAAACTGTAAGAACTAGAAAAAAAGACGAAGAGGAATTCTGAGCACTTAGAAGTATCTAATGATCAGTAATGTCTCAGCATGGAAACTGCAAAGAATATGCTGGTGATCCAGCTGGACAAAAGAATAGAGCGCTTAAATGAGATGGATTTGCAGGTAACTGCTATGCTGAACCACAAGACAGCAAAGCTATCCAAAAGAAGCATCCATAGGCAACTGATCTTTCCTGAAGATTCTCTGCATGGGAAGGAAAGAGATTTTTTCAAGGAACAAGAGGACTGAACTGTTTCACAAGAAGCAAAATATGAACTGCTACTGCAAGATGCAGTGGATAGACAGATGAAGTCAAGACAGATTCCACTACAACCGTATGTATTGGCACTAAAGAGCATTCCTTTATGCAAAACCCCAAAGATTATAAATTACTTTGGGGGGAGTAAGAGAGAAACAAATCCTTCCTTCCAAAATCTGCAACAGAAATATCTTAGAAGTGAACAGAATTGCCTAGACAAGAAAAAAAGATTCCAGTTTTCTGAACTATTTGTCCACTTTCTATGAGGGAGTGCCTATGTAGTCTGAAGATTCCCTACTGCAAGGCAGGGTAAGTTTTCAAGGAGGACGTCAGGTAAGATTAAAGTGGGTGTGCAAAAGTGAGGCAAAGGGAACAAACAAGTTTTTATCTGATATAAGATCAAGACAGTAAACAAAGAATTAACCAAGACATGAAAAAAAATTAAGAAGTTCTAGAACAGTATTAGTTAAACACTTTGATAGTAGGCTAAAAGGGACTTGCTCATTTATTAAGATGAATCTGATCTACATGTTGCTTTTAAAACCTGATAGGAAGACTCTCTTGATTAGAAGATTAAAAAGAACCAAAACTGTGCGTGCTTCTGACACTGGGGAAAAAAGGCACACAAAACGCTCATGAGAATTGAAAAAGCAAACCCAACATCTCTGAAGAATCTTAAGTAATATATTAAAAGCTTACAGAACAATGAAGAAATAAGTATAGAACAGTTGGGGTCTCTTGTGAGCCATGAAACACAGCCTAAATGAAGATGATGATGTTTATAAATGCCTATATATAGTAGCATACAGGAAAAACTTCAATACTCTAGGAAACATAGGTGCTTAAGCTTGTTTTGAAATGTTTAACTGGAGGCTGTTTTCCTTGAAAGCAGTGATTTCTCTATATCTTAATCTTGTAAAGAAAAAGCTTAAATAAATTTTTTATTTAATTTTGTAATCACATTTCGAATGTTTAACTGTCAAAATAATTTGTCATGCCAAAATTTCATGCAAGCACAGAATAATTTTAAAGGCCAGAATTCAAACCAAGTCATATTTTATTTTGCAAGATCTTCTAAATTAAGATCTTTGTACACAAAGGCACATAATTCTCAAGTTTATTTTAGTACTTCTGTCCTGTCTGTTGCAAGCTAATGAACTAATGAATGCTGGAAATTTTACCACTTGTACAAATGTTCTGTATCATAAACACCTTTCAAGATCACTGCTAATGCTGGATTAGTGTGCAATCCATAAACACTTTTTTTGATGCTAACTGGTTTCAAACAAGGCCCCACATTTCAAACCATCTTTACACATCCAAGACTAACACCATAACAAACTACTTTCTCTCACAGGGAAGGTATAAGTCAATATTTCACATGAATTCATTACTGACGACAAGTATTACAAGGAATACACCTAGGTCTTGGCAGAGTTTCAATGAGCAAGGAAAAGATTTATACAACTTGAAGATAACGTTTGGGAAGACAGTGCTTTAAGAATATCATCTCTTCAAGAAATATGCACAGGACCTGAGAGCAGCCAAAACTGGCTGTTTAGCCTAACCGCTGGCTACCTCACTTCTCAGCTCTGACAGCTGACTGGACTGGAAGACATCCTGAAATTAAGATACTATCATCTAGATATCAGCTAGATTACTACTTCCCCCAAATCTGTCTCCAAGACTAATGCCTAAACCTTGCATTTTATTATATGAAATTTGTTTTTATTTTCTTTAAATGTTAGCTCCTGTTAAGAAGTGATTCAATTCATGCAAGTTAACCCATCAATTGCAATATACTTCCAAGTACTTCTCTTTTCAAGTCTGGATACCTCCCAGTGAAGACTAGCATTTCCTAACTACATTCTGTTACAGAGGCAAGTATTCAGTGGCAAATATTAGCTGGACACTCTTTAGAAATCTGCAGTAAGACAGAGTAAGAAATCGCCTAGCTTCTGCCAGATTCCTATTCCTCACATTTCTTATGGAATGGAAAAAAAAAATTCTTATCCATATTTAATACAGTTCTGGCACTGCTATTACTGAAATATCATTATAAACAAAAAGTTCCTCAGTACAACTAGTAATTTGCTGTATTTCTTAAGGTTCATTGCTTAACAGGATTTTTTGTGTGCAAACAGAATAAAATTCCAGATAAGATTATATGTACTTGTTGACATAATAGGACAAGTTCATTGAAGTAGTGATGAGGAAGAGTACAAGAAAGAAAAAGAAAGAAAATAAACACAGAAAAATGTAAATGATAAAGTGATAAGGAGCTCTTTGTAAGTAGAGAATCATTGAGAAAGAAGATTTTTTTCTTCTTTCTATTAACCTGGACTACGCAGGAAGCAAAAGCATACACAACACGTAAAATTAAATAAAAGAAATGGAAAATGGAGTAAGCTGATGGTACTGAACAAAGACATTCACCATCCAATAGGGCAAACAAAGTGACCTGAAGGATTTAAGATAAAGGCATATTAAGAACAGAATTCACTGTTACTACTCTCTCAACAGACAGAAGTCTATTTTCACCCAGACCATGGTTCTTACGGGCAACTTCAATCACCCTGACATGTGGTGGAAGGGCAACACAGCATGACCCAATCAATCTAGATTTCTGAGGCTGCCTGGAATAATGTCTCAACACAGGCACTGTATTGGCTAGGCAGGGGTGATGCATAGACGGTTCCTGCTATTCACAAACAAGAAGCAATTGGTTGTGGATGTGGCAATCAATAGCAGCCTTGGCTGTAGCAACCATGAAATAATGGAGTTCAAAATCCTGAGGGGGAATGATGAAGGCAAATAACAGACTACAGATCCTGGGTCTTAGGTCAGATTGGCTTATTTAAAGAAGTGGCAGATAGGACCCCACAGGAGGCAGATTTGAAGGTTCATGGAAGCTAGCAGGTCATTCAGGAAAACCTCCTTTAAATGCAAAGACTGTCCAGCTCAAAACTCAGCAAGACAAGTAGGAGACCAGCCTTTTCAAACAGGGAAATCAGGACTGAGTTCCCATGAAAAAAGGCAGTATATGGAAGGTGTCAGCAATGGTGGTCTACAAACACTGCCCTGACGTGTATGCTAGGTTTCAGGAAAAACTAAAAATCACTAGCTACAAATATAGTTACTTCTAAGTATGCATGTACAAATAACTTCTAATGTTCAGGTCTGAAAGAGCTGGGTAAGATGCTCTAAGCTGTGAATGCTGATTTTCAAAAATATACATATTTCCTACGACACACTCAAAAATGAAAGCAAGCCAACACTGTGCTAAAGTTTTACACAAATAAATGGAATAAGCAGCATAATTATAGGTTTTGTAAGCTATTATTAAACATGCACAAAACAAAACAGATCTGACCAATAAGCAACAGAAGGCTAACACAGACCAAAACCAGAGATTAATATAATCTATAACCATGCTATATTGAATGTGTTTTGTGCATGATGATTCTATTGTTATTTTAGTATCCCCTCTTAAAGTCAGATGCCAGAGGCATTTCTTAAGCATTTGACCACCTTAACCATGTAAGTAGCTACTTTCAATTTAATTAACCACTTAAAATGAATGTTTTTCTGTAGTCTTGAATTGAGGTCTAAATATTCTAGAGGACATAGAGGTTTCACCTTTCAGTATAACTAAATGTACTAGCTTATGAAGGTTGGTTTCGTTTTTAGAAAATGGTTTAACATCAGTAATAACGTAGCCATTTAGTTTACTTTTTTTTTTTTTAATAGAAGTACTGAAGTAACATTAGTGAGAACTACTGTCATAATCCATCACTCCCTGGAATTATATGTGCAATACTTACCTTTAATGCATCTTTGACTGCAGTCCTGCCTTCCTTTCCAAGGAAAACATTATAGGGGTAAAGCCGGTCAATAACATGCTGGACTGACATCATAGGAAAGGAATCCTAATTAGAATGAAAAAATACAAATGAAAAAAAAATGATTGGTTCATTCTATCCTCACCCATTAACTTGAAAATACTATATAGTGCTGAACTTAAAATAAAACTGTAAGGGCGATATACAAAGGACCACTATATGCAGTATTTGGTCAAATGTCAAAGCAGGCATTTCTCAGGTGCTGTATAAATGTCTGAAGTAGATTAGAAGAATTATGACCTAAAAATTACTTTCTTTCCTGTGCATAAACGGAAGCTGCAGTAACTGGCTCAGATACCTAAAGACACTTAAAATCAGGAGAGAAAAATCGTATCGCAGGTAACCAAGTTTCATAGTACTACAAGGAAAGAATCAATAGGACAAGAAATCTATACTAGAATAATGATCTACTCATTCACAACAATTGCTAGTATTTAATTCTGATTCTATTACATCATATTGTACTTCACAAATCAATTGCTAGAAATTTCTGAACATTTTGATCAAAACTGTTTTGTTTTGAAATGAGTTACTAAGTATGCCTGCACTTTCTACACAAAATTAAACCAATTTTTTTCACTATCACCTTGTTAGTTTTTAAGTACTCTTTTATCACTTGCTGCCTGAACTAGACAAAGATTCAATTATTTTGCTAGAGTAAGAGAAAGAAATAGAAGCACATTTATGACTCCTCAAGAAACATATGCATAAAGCCTTTTGTGATGGAAAAGTGTTTTGAAACCCCTAAAGTAACACTTGATTCTTTATTTCAAAAAAGACTTGCAAATTTTTAAGGACTACTTCTGTGTAACACCAGAAAAAACAGTCAGTGGACTGGTACTACTTTTTTAAGCCTTCAAAGTAAGTGAAAAATAAACAATATAATTTAAATACAATCAACTGATTTTCAATTATACACTTGGATTTACATAGGCATCCAACTGAAGAGTTGCTTAGAAATGAAACCGAGATGCATACTTTATGAAATGCATAATTCAATTCATACTTTATAATCAGTAATGCTATTTATAATGTTCCATATTAAAAAAAGCTCAGTAAAAATAAACCATTTAAGGCACTGTAGTAAGTGTACTGCTTAAAGGATCAGAGAGGCCTTTATTCCATTTTAAAAGCCCTCTGTGTATATATAAAGACATAACCTATAATATTATCTCAAATTGATATAAATTATAATGGCATGTATGAAATTAACCTCTTCAGAACAGCATCCTATAAAAAAAATTCTCCCTTTCAGCAGGCAGAAGTTTTCAACCTAATAAATACATTTTGGGACTGTGTGAATCCATGATACAAGCAGCAAAGCTAGTCATTGCAATGCATTCCCTCCACACTTTAAAATGGTTAAATCAACCAAGCTAGAAGTAGAGGATGGCAGTGGCCCAGCATATGAAGGAAAAATGTTGTAGAATCACTGAGAACAGTCACCTTAGAAAATCAAGTGATTAAAACTAATTCTAAAAGAAACAGCTCTTGTCTACTTAAAAAAAGACTGTCATACAATGGTAACACTTCACATTCTCTAATGTAAAATAAAATGCTTCCTTCATTCCATAGTTTAGATAATAGCTTAAGACTCATTTTCTTTCCATTACTCTGAAAGCCATCTGGCATTCATTTAAAAATAATTTTTCACTACAGGGCTCAAAGAATAAAAAGTTAGGATTTATTTTAAAATCCAATATGTATTTCTTTCCTAAAGCCCTCCAAATACTGTTTCATTTCCCTGAACTTGAATTTTAATCACTTCTTAACATCTGATGTAGTACCACTAATTCAGAAGAAAAAAAATTGTAAGTATCCAGCACAACTGAGGGGACTGAGCACCACAGTAATACAATTAGTATGTTTTAATGTATATAATCCAATAAAATATGTAGAAATAATATGCCACTGAGCAGTACCACAGGTAAAATGATTACACAGGAGACACAACAGAGAAGTCTGTAGTCCTTTCTACAGACACCTGCACCTTGCAGAGAGGGTTTCAAAAGCTGTCCTGGTATTTTATCCTCCTGCGACGACCGTATCTTCCTGCGTGCAAAAGGGTACCAACGCCTCTCTCTTTTTATACAGATCTCATCTTCCTGACTGCCTTCAGGAAGCTCCTTCTGTTTTCACTTTGACTTTTTGCCATGTAATTATAAAGTCCAAGGGACAAAAGCCTGTCACAGAAAGCAGAAAGACTGCCACAGCCTTAGTCCTGGCCTGCCTGATCTGCCACTGTGAACTCAGCAAGTGTACACTTGTTATATTTCCCTGAGGACTGCAGCTGTCAAAGTATTGCATCTTCAAGTGCGCACAACCTGCATCCTCAGGTAACCTATGTTAAGTCTATGTTTATTCTAAATCCACCAAAGACCTATTGTAGGCTTCATCTCATACAACTTAACTGTCTCCTATACCCACGTTTAATACTTGGTTTTGGTTCTTTTAGGTGTCAACAGAGAGTAATAGGTGACTGCATTACAATGTAATCAATCAGATTTACATAATGCACAGCATTAAATCAGAAGCACTTTCAGGTTGTGAATTTCATTTCTCTCAACTGACTACCTCAGTGTCAACAGGTAAACTATAGATGCCCCTGAAGTACGGTAAGATGATTTTGCAGAATAAAAACCATTACTTTGAGTACTAAGATACCTTTAATCACATCACAAATCTTGTGTCATGACATACTTTGTCCTTAAAGTACTACCCAGAGATATCTGACTGAGGCATTTCTCCCTCAAATCATCCTTAGTTTTTTTTCAGGTTTATTTTTCAAATGTTCATGTTATTCTTCTTATAACAACACGAATAATCCGGATCAAATTTTGAAAAATTTTAAGCCCATACAGTTTCACAGCATATGTGTATGCACATACCAAAATCTGAACTGCAGCCGATAAGCTGTCTAAAGGAAAATCTGGAAGTCCCAATGTAGAAGATTCTTGAGAGCAGAGAGTTGTAGCAAAAGACAGGAGCTGAGAAATTCTGCATAGGAAAAAGTAATTACAGAGTTTTATACATGCTATCTATATTTAAAATACTAAAGCCTAAAAAGTTAAATGCAGTATAAGATGCTGAAACTATTTCTGAGTGCAAATAAGTAAGGTGTGATTGAATTTCTAAAGCATTAAGGATTCATTATATGAAGGCTGCATATGAAAAGCTGTGTGAGCATACACCCACACACATTAAAAAAAACTTCTTCAGTTCTGGTCTCTATGCGGTGATAGAAGACACAAAAATAGCAAGGAAACCTGATAGGATGTTGTTTTTCTTCATTCATTCCATTTTTATTTTTTTAATTATGAAAAATTACCTCTCCGTGGAAATGTTTGATCCAATTGAATATAAGAGCTGAAGATGGTCCTGAAAATAGAACATAAAATCACAGAGTAAATTAATTTTGGGATCATACTGTGGGTCACAGCTCATGACGTATGAAGCATTTTATATTTTCCCCTCTAATTTAGACATGAGGATTTTACTTTCATCTTGACACAGAACTAATCTTATTTTTTAAAAAATAAAATAAAAAAGAAAAAATATTATAAAATCTTTCTTTTAGGGTTATATGTTTTATGGAAGTTATTCTTCTGCTGCAGCATTTCTTGGCAACTCTAAGCCCGTTTTTCAGGAATTTATTAGGCCCCACTATGAAAAATATCCATTTAGACAAACTTATTACTCAAGGATTCTTTTCAGAGGTGAGGCAAGTAAAACATAAACCCAAAATATTAGCTCTACTCAGTACAGGTAATCCAGCTCTTCTACTAGGACACTTACCTTGAAGGGCAGATGATAAACATCTCTAGCCTGAAACCGAGAGCGAAGTGGCGGATCCAGAGGGTTACCAGAGTATTTAGGTACTGGCAGGCCCAACGCTATCACTCGAAAATCTTCACTAACCCGAACAATCTTCCATGCATCTAAGTCTGATTTTGTATGATCCTAAATTCATTAAAATAAAGCAACAAGAAGGAAAGAAAAAAACAACCACAAAACATTACATCATTACAAACTCACGATGACATGGCTGCAGATTGACTAACAGCCCTGGTCCTTTAACTTCAATGTGGTAATGTTCTTATCTTTCATCCAGAGGGGCTAGAAGCATTGAACTAGTCTAATCTTTGGAAGGTAAAAGCAAGTTTTTTCCAAAATGTACATAGATAGAATGATTGATCACGTGCAGCTCTCTAGCCTGTAGCAATTTTACTGAAGCCCCCACAGATGGTCAAAGCTGAAAAGGTATCATTACAACATTGTTTTCAGAAAGAACAGAAAATAAACAGACCACAAAATTTATTTTATTCTAAAACATTAGAAGTGGGTTAACATGAGCAAGTTTTTCTTCTTCTCTTTTTTTCCTTCTTTTTTCCCCCCACTTGTAACTGTAAAGGAGACTAAAATCTGCATTAAAAAGTTTCATTTACAAATTAGGCTTTATTATAAGCAATAATACAGAATTAGACTCTTTCATGAGGACACTAGATACTGTATTTCACTTGTCATGTAGAAGATTCCTTGCATATAAAAAATGCACTTGAGTATTCCCACATCAGTTAAGTCTTCCTTGAAACTATACATGAGTACATTTCCTGCAAACCTAGATGTACAGTAATTATTCACATAGACAAGAAAATTAATATTTACTTATATAATAAAATATTCCTCAAACAACAAAACAACAATATTATATTTAGTATTGTATCAAGAGATTTATTTAATTCATATACTATTAGCAGTGTGCCTGAGGCACTCATTTTGAAACATTTTATCATTAGATAAGTGTTAAAAAGGAAAAAAGAAATTAGGAAGATGCTTTGCATAATTGCAACCAAATCCTGTCTACATTTGAATTCTCAATTTCAGTCTTTAAATACAATTACATTTTTAAAGCTTACTTTTAAAATATAATAATAATGCTTCCAATAACAGCATCTACTAATTAAATACCATAAAACTGGTTTTGGAAAAGGCATAGATCAAAAAGATTTTAACCACAGATGAGAGGCATAAGAAATAATGATTTATAAGTCCACTACAGTACTTCAGCACAGCTGAAACTTCATACAATCAGGATCAATGACAGAAGGCTTACTGCACACGTCCGTCCTGTGCCACATGGGTCTGGTTATATACCTTACCACAGTTAGGTATGACAAGACAGAAACGCGAGCAAGAAGGTGTCAGACTGTTAGGAGAGACTGACAGGTATGTGATAGGAAACTACAGTACATGGAAGTAAGATGCAGAGTACTACTGGAAACTGTCTGATGAAATTTATTGAGGTCCCGAAATGCCTGAGAAGTATCCATTCAAATTTAAGCAGTAGGACTCAAAGCCTGAAAACAAAGGAAAATAGCTAAAGCAGCAATGGCAGATGACACTAAAATCCCATTTCGTAGCAAAAGAAAAGTCTTTAACCATTTCCTATAATTTAGATTGGCTGCTCTGTAAATTAAAGGCAAGACAGCACTAATGAGTACAGTGTCGCTCATCTTGACCTCATTTTTTTAGTATTCTAACATCTTAAAAGCTAAGCAACAGGGCTCTTGCAATGCTGAAGCATTATCTGAACTTCATGGGAACAATTTCAATTTAAACCTCTTTTCACAGGTATATTTAGTTATTGTCACATTGTGGCTTTCACATTTTAGAAACATACAGGCTCTGTACAAGGTTAACATGGACTACTGTTTTTCATGTGGACAGACAAGATACAGATGAGAAGTTGTTGTTGCAAGCAGTAGTTTGACTTCTCACTTAGCTTTCACCCTGCCTACTTCATTCTATGTAACACCCCAGAAAAAAACAACCAAGGAAACCTTAGTGAGATTTCCCCCATTTGACTTGTAACTACTCTCCTCTTCATAACAGTATCCAGCACCACCAAGAACAGGAAAAAAAGATGAGGAAAATCCAAACAGCATTTCCATACCTGCAGAAGTTTGTCATAACGCTCTGCAGACATGAGAAAACGACCGTCTTCAAGCTGCATTTCCCTATTCTCCAGTAAATTGTTTAACACTGGCAGGACATTCCGCTCAGCTTTCTCCAAACCCTCCAGCACAAGGATTCTGCCTTCGGTAGCTGCACGAACTGCACACTTCCAAAAAAACAAAACAAAAAAACCCCATTACACATCTCATTAAATCCTGCTGAAAAATAATTTCCAGGTGCATCCCAAACGAGTATTTATTTCTGTAGGAATCAATAAGATTCACATCAGTAGAGATCAGGAAGAGTGACAGCTGACTGCCGTAACAGTGCTGCACATCCATAAGCTGGACTTCTATCACCTAACTATTATAGGGACTGACAGGTATAAGTTCCAGTATTTCATACCAACAGAATAAAACTTAAAACCTTGGCAGACATTTTAGTGTATAACCAGTATATATTAATATATGTGACATCCTTTCTTTTTGACCTTGCATAATATTTTGCATTGTCAGGTATTTTAACACCATGTAACCAATCTGGGACAGCTATTTACACTGAAAACATACAATCAAGGTGGTTTTACTTGTTTACATTAAAATATTTAGGAAAAAGTCAGGTATTTCTTCAGATTGCTCTTGTTATGCACCAGTGTAATTCACTCTCAGTATATTGCCTTAGTCCCACTAGAACCTAAGTTTATTGACACCAAACATGAATGAGAAAAACAAAATACTGCTATAAATAATCAGACATTAAAAAAATGTGATAAAATGTAAAAGACTCAGAATTATATTCCCTGACTGAACATGGCGTTCTACAAAACCAGAATAAAAACATAGCCATTAACTTAATAATCTTTTGAAGCCTTTGGGATAGAAAGTTGTTTCTTTTCTGTATTTCACTTTATTAGTTGTTTATATGTGGCTGTTTATTTAAATGCATAATGTGGAGCCAAATGTAAAACTAAACTCTGGTGCTGGTAATTTTGTGCAACTTTCTTGCAGTCAATGATATTCACTCAGATAAATAACTACACTTCGTATCTAATATGCACAATTACTGTCCAGTAAAAGACTGAAATTCAGTGCATTCTTGTCTACTTCCGATTTGCAGAAATCTAATCGGATAACAACGGGGCAGGTTTAGGCACAGGCAACATTTAGAGGCACCAATGAGTCTTCCTTTGCATTCCTATTACATTTTAAAAGAATTTTAGGCACAAGCACAGTTGCAAAGGGAGAACAAATGAAATCTCTTCCCAGCATATCTCCCATAAACTCTTACATAAGAGCCTGTCATATAATGCTAGATGGAAATCTCTGATGAATAAATACAATGGATACCAAAACTTGGAACACAGAGAAGGAAGGAAAATGAGAAAGAATAATGAAGAAATACCAGAACACAAAAATAACAAGAAAAAGAAAGGAAGAAGAATGACATACGAAAGCAGATGTTTAAAGGACAAAAGCATAAGCCTAAACTAGAAACAAAGAACAGTTCAACACAACAAATTAATTGCTACATGGTACAAAGTGTACAACAGAATCAGAGATCCATCTGAGAAGATAAAGCCAACACTAAATGATAAGACTAAGTAATTTAGATCTTTATGTACAGTATAGAAGTATAAATAACTAATGACAAATTACCCATAACTTAAGCTTTTCACATCATCATTAAGATAGAAATAATTCCTGTATTTAATCTGGATTCAAGCAAATATTACTGAAAAAAAGGTACACGCTAATCCTGGTACACATCTCCACATCAAGTTTCCTTCTCTGAAAGACATTTAATATCTAGCCTCATAATCAGTATCTGAGGAACCTGGAATAATACCATAAACAAGCAATAGTCGTCAGATTATTTCTCTCCCACTGAATCACCAATTCTTTCGAAAAGCAATCAGTATGTGAATTTTATCTTTTTTGTTGTTAATTCAGGACATCATACTCTACTAACAGGCAACATAAAATTCCTCTCTCCTCATCCAATAAAATTTGTACAAAGGACAAATTTTGTACTAACATTCTTCTCCAGGAAGGTCACTGGACAAGTCCAAAATCTGCTCCAACCTGCTTGAATAGAAAACTGGAGTCTCCAGCAGCCAGTCCAATACCTGGCATGAACAAAATGCTATTTTGTCTACATGTAGTTTGGAGATAAAGCCAGAATATGCTTTAACAAACAATTTATTTGCCAAGTTGGTTGGATTCTGCATATTATAAGTCTATGAAGACTTTATGACTGAGTTTTACTAGCCAGAGGAAAATACACATTCTGTTCATATGGTTTCAAAATATTTTGAGTATCCATAGTATCTTGTTGACTCATGTTGAGACACGCACACTATAGATGAAGGCTTGCTGAAGTAACAGGCTTCCAGTATCAACATAAATCTCTCTCCTGACCTTGTACATGAAGGCAATTGCTGTAGGGGTAGACAGCAAATATCAGTAACAACCATTCACTTCAAGAAAGAAGATGCTCTCTATTAGCAGTGCAATCTTGATAAGCAGCCTACTGTATCATCAGATTACAGGATCAAAATTTTAAAATTACATAGTTTCCGAAGCTTGGAAACTAGATGAAGTTTTTATTCAAAGTTCTATTGCTCAGTATAATAATATTTCAAAAGGTACACTACAGATGATCTTTGCTTACCTATATGTATCTTTTATAATCAACTTCAGGAATGGCTTAGTGCACAGCCAAGGGTTTTAACTTCTTAATCAAAGACACCCCATAACAACAATACCACCACCACCTGGGTGCTAATTTACTCTGATTGGCTTTCTTCCAAACTGTGCTTCTCCTATATCTTCAAAGCATATCTGAAATACTGGAAATTTTTCTTCAAATTACAATTAAATAAATGCACAATTAATCTACCTCGAAAGTTCTTGCGTTAAATAGCATACGGTCTGTTCTTAAGACTGAAAAAGCCACCTATCTCTGGCTGAACTATGATATTTCTGCATCCTTGTTAGTAATAAGTTTTTGCAATAAGCTAGGCATCCTCTGAATCATAATTTCAGTTTTATCTGTGTATTGATGGACTGGTATGGAAACTAAAATGCATTAAAAAAATCAGAGGAAAGAAAGTAAGTTTGCAATCTGTCACTGAAAATATTTTTTTCAAAATGTTTCCAAGAAACAAATCTTCATAATTCCATAATGAAAACCCAGAAATAGCTGCACTGACTCCCTCTCTCACTAGCCTCGTTTGTTCTAAACGTTTAACATAAAACACAATTTGACAGAGAGCGCTTATATTGTGCAAACTTGATGATAAACCTGAGTTTAGAAGTATTAATTTCTGTTAAAAAGCACAGAGGGATTTGTTAAACGTTTACTTACAGTAAATCTGAAACTACAGCGAGAGACTACTTTGCTCATCAGAGGAAGACAGACACTGTTGCCTCCCACCCATGCTCCTAGGGCTCTGGAAGGATGATAACCTGCATACCTGCTCCAGGGAATACCTGCAGCTACCACAGGGCAGAAGCAGAAGCCCTTCAACAGTGCTGCCCTCATAGTAATGGATTTATGCAATAAATACATAACACAGAGTGCTTACCCTGGTTTCAGATTGCACCTACAAAAATGTATTTTTATCTTTAAAGGCAAAAAACACCTTAGGAACAATACAACCCTAAGCAGACTTTCATTGTCTTTCCTGCAGCTAAACCACGGTGAGGTCCTCCACTTACGCAGTGCAAAATATGACAAATGCAAGAAGCTGTACACCCCATTTTTGACACAAATCACAGTGTATAAGCATACGGATGAAGCTACACAGTGTCAGAAAGAGAAGACAGGAAAAAAGCTGACCGCAATGTACATACTGAAATGCACGAACACCAAAGAAAGGAGGTTTTTATAAAGCTAACCAAAATAGTTTGTAAGGGCACAAGAAATTTGAACAGTGGAGTTTAAAATACCAGAACTGAAATGGTAGTTCCTTCAGAAAAATGTTTATCATAAACCAGAAAACTCTGGTTGCCCTGAAATCCATGAGGAAGGTTCTGAGGAACTCTCAAGAGCTTTTATTTTCAAACTTGAGCATCATTCTGAATACGATGTACAGGCTATGCTTCAGAACTGCATTACAAATATGCTGCTAGGAATTGCTCAACAGTAACCTGTAATTGTCTCTTTTTCAGAAGCTACCTCAAGATAAGTTTGGGTTTTTTTCAGAAGATGACTTGCCCCTGCTCTGAAAACTGGATCCCTTTAATGGCATCTTAAGCCCAGCAACCATAACTACAATGTGGAAAAACAACAGTACAAGTAGCTCAGTGAACACGAGAACTAATGAGGTAAGGTTTCCCTACATCTGCAGCCTACGTTTCAGATGTCCCTTTCAACGCAGTATCTTGTTCCCTCCACCTGCACAATATCCCACACAAATTCACCCACCCAAGTCTTTCCATTCACTCCTGTATCTCATAAACATTCCCACAATGTAATGGCCAGATGTCTCTTACAGTGAAAAGAGATCCTTAACAACCATCTGGTAAAGACAACACAAAACTTTGGCTGGTTTTGAGCTAACACAATGCTGACTGGCTGCAGCAGGCTAACTTGGAACTATTAAATCCATCGTGCAGCCTGTCTTCCAGGGATGGGAGGTGGACATTAATTTGATTCCCTGTAACCTACCAAGCTACCAAATATTACAAAACTCAGAGGAAATTGATATGTTCTAAATTTCTTTCCATGGGTCAATTAATCAAATATTTTAAATTTAAATCATTACAACTAACTAAGAAGTAAAAGATACCAGTAAAAGAAATCACAGAGATACAGAAGGGAATATGCTGTGAGCTTTCACTCCTCATTTTACGAGGGAAGGAAGAGGGCATTGACCAAGACTTGTAATTTACTGTAAGTGTCTCAGGTCATTCCTTTAAGAAGATGCAATAGAACTAATAAGATCATCACTTTTTAAATAATAGTTTTATGGAAAAAGTGAATCATCTAGAAATTTAGAGACAGTCCAAAGATTGATGTACAAACAGATGTTCAGGGCAGTAAAGCATATAAGGCTGTCTCCTATTGGGGAATCTACTTTGCCAGATTTTAAAAATATCTGTAAGCAGCACACCTAATGGTATGCCACTACCAAAGAATGTCTTTCAATACATTTGTTCAGTTTTAAGGCTTCTTAATTCCTTATTATTTTGTTTTCCCTCATGAGTTGAGCAAACAAGAAAGCTGTTGAGCAATGCTGAAATGGATGGCTATTTAATGGACTGACATGATAACACACTTCCTCTAAAATAAATAAAGTCAAAATTTAAGTAGTAAAATAAAGGGCTATTAAAAGCCATGTTCAACCGGTTTCAAAGCAACGTCAACTTTTTATGAAAACTTACTATTAATTTATTCCTTAAATATTTGTAAAGTCTTGTGTTGTTTAAAATAACATGTATTAATAAAAAAGTTCCGAACTTATAACGTCATTCAAAGAAGAGATTACAAACAGATTTACTATTCATCTGTGTACTCTATTTTTGGTTACAAAATTTTTCACTTTGTAGATGATGATAAAGTGTAGGTTTGCATTTTAGAATTTGGGCCACGTATATACTGAGTTGCATATCTTTTAAATATGATGCTCAGGTTTTATTAAAAGCAATGTAATTGTAACTACTGTGGTTAGTCAAATTGAAAAAGTATCTTAAGAACTAAATAGTTCAACCTTTCTCTCCCTCAGTAACGGGAGGGGTGGGGGCTACATCTTCACTATTCAGCTTACCTCCCTGCTGAGTTAATCAAGTGTTTTCTGGGTGAATTTTACAGCTAATTTTCCCCCATGAGGTTAGGAAAATTACAGGGCAGGTTGCATTTACTGCCGTTACTTACTACTTTTTTATTTGGGGAAAAAAAAAAAAAAAAAAAAAGACAGAGAAATTCCAGTATACGACAGCACCGTCAGCCAGGCTAGTTAGTATACAACGAGAGATTCCAGCTGTCCACATTCCAGTGAGGAAGAATAGCCTGAAATGATGATCACCTAATTCATGATGCAACACCATGGCACAGAATGAAAAGCAACTAAAAAAGAAACAACCTGAATTTATTGGAGATTCGAATCAGAAAACTGGGCTAGAAAAGTTTACCCCAGAAAGTGAATAGGCATACGGTAAGATCATAAATATGTTAATATGACAAGAACAAGAACAGTCTTTCATGTCACAGTCATTGATTTTAGCTTCCTCAGTCATTGATTTCAGGTTCCTCCAAACAATTTTTTCCCCCTTTTTTAAACTACCATTGTCAAATGAGCTGTTTTATTTCTTTCCCCAACAAGACAGTCAGGTGTTTTTGAAACAGTGTGTGCAAACTGTATTTACAAGAGAATTATGTCCCCCGCTTAGGCAGGGCCCGGCCATTTTAGCTGCTTCACACCAAGTATATTAGTACAAGAGTACATTTACATCAGATCCACAGAAGTTTGCATCTTGGGCAGATAGCAGGCCCAGGAGACACAGTCTGAGCTTCTGAACATATTTACCACTGCAAATATCTGCCAACAAAGAAGCCTAAGGGTTTTTCTCTTCATTCTATACAACTCTTGTCTTCTGGACAAGAATTAGTGAGATGGGTTATTTAAATTTTTCTTCCTGATGAGTAGCAGAATAAAAAGGGAAATTAACCACCTGACAGATATCTAAAAATTATGAAGGTACTTATCATCTGTAAAACACTACTATTCAGAGCACCATCCATCAAGTCTACACTGCCAATGAATGTTGTGACCCCACATACTACAAAGTATTGCCCCTTCCTGCATTGTAGGAAATACCAGCTGAAAAGAAAATGGAATATATATATATAACAGACACAAACTTAAGAAAAAAGAACCCCACACCTTTGATTTTAATCTGTAAGGAATTATAAATACACAGTCCAACTATTCCTCACATTACATCACAGACATTCACCTATTTGCCCTCTACATTAAAACAAGATACCAGAGTCTGAACTGCTGACCTAAAAAATCCAGCTATACGCTGACACTTTTAGAAACATACAAGAAGTATTGCAAATGATTAAAACAAAATCACTTTTACTAGTTAAAAGTCTACTATATAGGGGTCCATATCATGCATTTTCTTTTCAGATACGAGACATACTATGTCAACATCAATAAAGATTAACTTGATCCAAATACTATTAGTTTCTACCTAATATTTTCCTCTTTCTGTGCAATGTTGGACACAACAAGAAAATGGTAGTAACAATCTGACTTCTGCAGCACTGCATTGCTTGCCTCTTCTTTTTACAGACTTTACTATCTAGCTCCCTGTACTAGATAGACAGATATTACAGTGACAGTCAACTACGTTACAAGTTCTGACAATGCCTTTGCTGTGGCTAACTTACCAACTCATCAAAAATCCACTGTCACCTTCAAGACAGTATGTTAATAAGTCAAAGAATTACACAATTTGCACTCACTGGTTCATCTTTTTAAAAGCTGAATTATTCTTACCCATCTCTTTGCTAGGGTATAGGAAGAATTCTTTTTATAAGTATACACAAACATATAAACATGTGTATACACACACACACTCTATAATTAATTAAATTAATCTCATGTCTTGTTTTATAATTCTCTTTTTTTGATTAAAAGAAACCAAACTCAAGTCAGTGTAGTGCTACTCCAGGGGATTTCATGTCATGTTCATTTTACAGACAGGATAGTTTAAGCTGTCATATCTGTCACTGTGAGTGTTTAATTGATTACTACATGAAGTCTTTCAAGCCACGGTAGAAGGCAATTTTTCTGATATCTTGACAATCCATTTTACATTTTATCATTTTATGACTTACGGTGCTGATGCATTTAAGGAGGCAAAAGTATTCTATTAAAATGAGTATGTTCATATTAGTTCAAAACACACCAAAACTGAGCCTAATTCTGTATACACAGAATGACAGTGATACAAATATTTATCCACTCAGTGGATACAGCTTAATCAGCAAATTTTCAAATTGTGTTTGTAATTTTTCAGCACATAAACCATACAACATTTTTATACTTATTCCAACCTCAGTTAGTTTGATATTAAGTGTACAGAAAAGCCTGTACACTTAATAAAGTGCTCTGCGTTTGGGAAGCTTCTTTTATTTAATGCAAAAGCTGGAAGATGCAGGGTAAACAAAACCAGGCATTCCAGGCAACATGGTTTGTGGCACAGTCTGGGAGAAATACACCACTCAAGCACTAACAAAACCAGTTGCATCCACTACTTTAAAATAACATAGGATTTCCTTAGATGGAGTAATTCGTAACGTAGGAGGTTGTAGTAATAAGAGTTTAAGCCAGAGGTGTGCCTTTTAGAGCTGTACAGACATAATAAATAACAAATCTGCATCAAAAATGGGGGGGGGGGGGCAGGGGGCGGGGGGGAAAGGACATACAAATATCAAATCAAATTCCTTAATGTTTTGAAAATACAATAGGCTGCTATTAGAATCTCCATACTGGTTCAATCAAGTTGGTGTCTCAACCACACAGTTACAGAAACAGTAAACCACTCTGCAAGACAAGCTCTTCTATCAATAAAAGCAAAATCGGAAGCTGCCACTTAAATATTTAAGTAATATAATTTTAACTAATTATTTGATACACAACATAATTAACCCCTGCAAGAAATTACAAAACTAAAACCAAGAGGTTACTTAATTATTTCACTAACAGCAAGAATGACATTTCTAAGGCTTTTAACAGTGAATTAAGTGAATTAACAGCTGAAACCCAAAATTAATGGCCCATGGTAAAGACAAGAAAACAGAATTTTCTGCTGTCAGTACTTGAATGAAAACAAATTCATTCACCATTACCCCATAATAAGTCCTTTATTTTACACAATTTTAATTGGGAATGAATTTGATAATTCAATGTTTAGCTTTATTTTGATGGCACTTATTTCTGAAGTAAATAAACAACTTTTTTTTTTCCCACCCTTCATGAAGATATCTAACTTTCTAATTCCAAATTTTCTCCCATTTGATTCACTCTAGTACTAAGAAATGCTAATATGCAAGAATATCTGATACACTGGCCCCTCAATATACATTTCAATACAGAATTTCAATCACTGCTTCCAAATCACCATCTTCCAAATCTATCTTAAATGACGAACTGCAATCATATTCAGTAACTTCATGTTAAAATATATCAGACATATTGAAAGCCCTGAGAAATCAATTTACAGTATTTAATCTGTCACTATTAAATGTAGAGCTATAAACAACCATATCATCTTAACAATCCCTCACAGACTACTTTGCAAACCTTTGTGGGTCTGCAAACCTGATGATTCACTATATTACCGTTATTTCTGATAACAAGATGCCAGCTTTCATTACAGTGTATTACTATTCAAAGTGTAGGATAACTGCATTACTAGATTATGACTTGCATGCAAAGAGCCTCATCTGTCTTAAACAACAGTTAAGTTTTATTTGACCCACAGAATACAGTGGATGTTCTGGACACCAGACTTCCAAGCTTTGCTGTCTTCTCTTGGGTGCAATGAAGAGCAAGTATGAGATTCCACAGGAAGGGAAATGGTACGCAAATCTCAAATGCATAGCCTGTATTCTTTAGTCCCTCATATGAGTTCACTTTGTCTTTAGCTCACCTATGGCAATGAGAGCAATCCAAGCTCTTTTGGGAGTAGTTTAAGGCTACCTACTGATAGCCTTCTCTGCCTTGAAACAGTTCATGGTCTGGGGTTTAAAGAAGAGTAGTGTCTGGCTTCCGTAAAGTTTTGAACTGGCAGAGCCATCAGCAAACCTCGAAATCATTAAATGGACTAATTAAAATTTACACCCAAGCGTAACCTGTAAAATTTTATTCCCTTTTATTATTGAGCTATAATTAGTTCTGTAATGTTTCTAAACGTAAGTATGTACCATACTTTATGTCTCTTTAACTAAAATGTAGGGTTAGAAAACTTCAGCTGGAACATCACTATCTAGGAGATTCATCTTTCACGTTTCCAGTATTTTAAAAGTGCTCATCTAAATATTTATGATTTATTTTCTAATTTTCTATTCAGAGCTTAATCATACGTTGGTTACATTGGTTACATATATGATGACTAACACATGAGCTGAGGGAAGACATCATGATTTCAACTGATTTTAGTGCTTTGGTATCTTGTTAAAGGAAAGACTTGGTCCAAAGTACCACTGTGGTGGATTCTGATAAAAATCTTTTAACTGAACATTTCCAACAGATTGAGGAAGAAAGGTAATCTTAGACCTTTACATTAGAAAGCTAACCTTCCTAGAGTGTTCTTACTGTAGCTTCTACAAATTGAAGCAAGCTGCCTCATACTTACACTGGGATCAAAACTTTCAGACAAATACAGCGTTAACAGCCTATCCCACATCTTGGTGAGCTTCTTGCAGTCCCTGATACAGCAGCTCTTTCAAATGCTAGTTATCTGATGTTTTTACACCAAGGGTAAATTATCTTGACTATCCTGTAGCAAGTGTGAGGATAAGACTGTCCATAACAGCAGGCAGCCATGGCGCTAACACAAGTTAATGAGTTAACCCCACAGCCTACACAAATGCTCTTATCCTCTGGTAAATGAAACACTGTTTACAGCCCTATTACACAGTACAGCACTCTAAATCATCTCATGTTGTCCAACCCTCATGTCATTATTTGAAGACCTAGAAGTAACAAAAAAAAAATTTACTTAGATTAGCTTTTATCCTTCATTCTGATGATCTTCCATTGCTCAAAGTAATTTATCGGGGTTTCAAGAAAAATCTATGTTCAGGTTTCTTTAAATTTTGGAGTCAGATAAAAAAGAGAATTGGAAATTAAAGAAAAAAAAAAAGGAAAAGGTTTCATTAAAACAAGGAATAAAGCTTTCAGTCTTTTCTTCCTCTTCTGTTCCCATCTCCCTTTCCACCTACAAATCACTTGTATGATGGTGGTATGATTAATCTGCATAGCATCGCCACCTGAAAACTGTTCAAGAAACGCCATTTAAATTTACACTGTATCAGAGGAACTGACCTCACCCTGATTAATTACAAGCCTAAGTCATATACAAGTTTTAGGCATCTAGGAAAACAGACATTCTAAATGACGTGGTGTATTTTACCTGCATAATCAAAAGGGAGATGTGCCATTGATAACTTAGAGAAAACTTACCTAATCTAAGTCACACTATGGTTGTACTAAATCAGCTAATGGGCATGGGCAACACTGATGGCAGCTGTGTTCAAATCATTATTTCACTCCAGACCAGCAGTCAACTTTCAAATCAAATCTCCCAATTGCCTCCATTTACCATGCTTGGGTTTCACAACAAAAAACAGTCTTAAAATACATGAACTAGACTCTTTTTCAATGAAACTAGATCAGAAGATTCATTTCAGAAATAAATCTAATGTGCTACAAGTGTTAGGGAAGAGACACACCAAGAGAACTGCATGTCTAACTTGTGCAGAATGGATCTCACTTGTTACAGAAGCATATCAAAAATGGTCTGCCTCAATAAACCCTGTAGTACTCTTAAAAGATCTTGGATTAGGATAAAGATAACATTTTTTGTAATAATAAGATCAACAGTGTTTTATATGAGACTTTCTAACTGCATCATTAACGTGTCAGTCAGTACTGTACTGACACATACTAATTTTTCACCATATAAACCATTACTTCCTTCAAACTACTTGTAAACAATAATTAGGTGGTGTGTGACTGCAACTTGCCTGATCAAGATAAAAAGCACTGCCATCTCGGATCTCACGTCGCTGTTTGAGGTCAGTTTCTGTGGTGTCCCTCGAGAGTGCGATATATTCAACCTCCCGCTTTGTTAGCTCCTGTGGACAACAGTCTAAAGTTATTACAAAAATAACACTATAACCCCAGTAAGTGAACTTTAACAATAGGCCTAGTGGTATAATTGTACAAAAGAGCTTTAGGCAGCAGCACAATGATCAGGAATAACTCTGAACAAAATCTAATATCTCTTATTTTTAAAATGTTTACAGTGTGTTCTGCCTCAAACAAAATGGTTTGAATTTCTGCTCAATAAACTTTTATTTTCCCCAAACCTGTTCTAAAAACATAATAACCAGCTATATATTCTTTCCATTGAACATCTGTGACATCCTATAAGTTAATCTTCTGGTTCTGGACTCTGAAAAACAACTAGCATCTGCAAATCATGAATAAAAATCAGAAGGTTTCTGTAGAAGATTGAAAAGCTTCAACTCTCACTGTTCAGTAACATTTATACTGTGATGCAGTTGTGATTGTTACCTGTACATGCTTTGCCACTACACTGAACTATATTGTTCTTATCCACTCTCTCTTTAATGTCATGAGATGCAGTCTGTATCTGTAAAACTACATACAGACTATTTAAAAAATGAGAACCCTTAGGTTATTGTTTTGTTTATTTTGATTCAATGTAAGATATATTTAGAATTTTCTATCTTAAAGGAAAAAAAAATCCCCCATGTATTTATATCTGATGTTCATGCTACTTCCATATCTGGGTTATCATGTGTTCTGCTAGGAAACTGATTCATGCTGAAACGCTCTAAGCCCTTACCCCTCAAATGAAGGTAAGACAGAGCTGTTAAATATATCCTAAGAAGCAGCTTCTAATTCTAGTTGATGAAAAAATCAAGCAGATATAAAAACCCATGAGAATTACTTCCTTTCCACTTTTTAAGTGCCTATTGGTTTTACAAAGCCACCAATTCCATTATGCTGCAGGTAGATACAATTGTACTTTCCTATAATTAAAGGAAAAAAAACCCAGGAGGTGGAATATAGGAGAGTTTTCTTCAACAGTTGGCCCTGTGTATGACCACATAGTAGTAGCTTTCAGCAACAGCAGATAAATGTTTTCCAGGCTTATACAGCTTCATCAAAAGGGACCACAGCATGTATCAGCTGAGCAAAGACCAGCTTTCACATGACTGGCATGGCATCGAAATGGTAAGCTGCAGCCTTTCTACCACAGCTCAGGTGCATACAAATGGTGGCATAAAAACCCCCACACGTTCTGTGTCCCATGTCTGGATATCAGGTGTTTCCTAAACCTTTTTTTTTAGGTTATACCACACTCTTCTTATTTAAGGAATGCATTGAGCTATCAAGTAGTATATCTGGTTTGCTGAATTAAGAAGTCTTTCCTGAGCTTTCCAAAGCTCACAATCTTGCAGCTTTCTTCTGTATGCTTTACCTCTGAGAGCTAGTCTTTGAATCAGTATCTTGTTGATTTTTAAAGGAATGGCTGATCTTTATGACAATTGATTATATACCTCCATTTGTGATCCTTCTGTCCAATCAGATAATAGACAAAGCTCATGGCAAAGTCCCACCCATATCACCTTTTGGTCAGACAACCTCCTCTTCGTGATCGCTTAAGGGCACCGACAATTTAAACATGAACTTTTGCACATGGTGCTGCAACGGTTTATGCAGATGTGTGTATGATCCTCTCTTGGAATGTGTGAAGGACTTGCCGACATACCTCTATTCTTTCTAATCACTCACGGTAACTGTTCCCAAGTGTTACTCAGAACACTCCTCTCCCAAATCCTTTCCTTAATTTCTTCTTTTTTTTTAATATAATGAAGCAAAAACGAGTTGTTGTCTTTAACAGTAGGCAGATATCTTAATCTTCTAACATACATAATGCCTAGAACAAACTGTTTCTCCATTTGTGACAGCATATGGTAACAGAGTTTTCCAAGTCTTCCCCATCCCCCCACCCCCAGTTTAAGCAGAAAAACATGCATTAAGATGTCTGTACCAACAAAAACTGAACTCTGGAAAGCACATTTATGGAAAAACTTATTTACCTCCGAAGTAGCTTGCTGCAAGATCTTCTAGGACTACCTTTTACCATCTGGATAGTGGAGGAATGACCGATATTAATGCCTATGTCTCAAAGAACTCAAACCAACATACTTACCAGATATTGCATGGCAATAGATCGCCGGAGAGGCCCAGGAGGACCAATAAGAAAGACATCTTGACCAAGGAGATCTTTCTGCATTATCCATCTTAAATGGTGGACTACAGACTGGGCCAAAGAATCTGTCACTTTGAAACACAAAGATAAGAACACATTATTTAATTTTGAGAAGTGTAGCCATTCACACAAATTTTTGTTCTTACCTCCAAAAACAAGACAAAGACAAAAATATGTGCTGCCCTAAAGGTGGATAGCTGAAAAGCTGGGAATTATACAGAGAGTTTATATTAGACTATGTAATTCACATAGAAGTTTATATACCTGTCTTACCCGTTGCCTTTTTCTCTGCCCAACTTCATCCTTAAAAAAAAAATAAATCTGACAAAAACCAGAAAAAAATGATGCTGATTCTCATTTCACATTAAACTGATAGTTTTTATTACCCAATATTGAGTGGACGTTTCAGCATCAGTTAATATAACTATGTTATTAGTAATTTGTAAAAGATTTATGCACCCTATATCCCAATGATTCTGTGAATCATGAACTTAAAAAAAACCCCTGTGCTTGCATCAGGCTAAGATTAATGTTCAGGGACACATTTAATTTGTTATTTTCTTAAAAGACAATCGCATTCCTGTTTACATTTTGACATAATAAAACACAGAATAAAGTTATCGAGGAAATGCGAACCTTGCAGTATCACTACATCAATACCACGCAGCTTCCAAAATAGTAACAAAAAACTCAAAGCAGATCTACTTATTTCTATTAAGAATGCCACACCTTTATTATTTTAAAAAGCAATAACCTGATTATAATCAAGCTAAAACCTTTACCACGTGTATGCAAATGTTGGCAACACTGGAAAGCACCATGCAGAAAGGGAGAGGCACCATTCCCACTGCTGTACGTTGCTCTGTGTCCAGAATACTCCTTCACATGCAGCCAGACTTTGCTGGGGGTTTTCTCAGACACAAGCAAAAAGCACTAGTGCAGGAGGTGAAGGAGAACACAAGCAAGCCTGGAGAGAGATTTATGTATGCATGTATGTATATGGTTGCTTTCAGAACAATCTGACAAGACCAGTGATCGGGTTTGAAGCTGGAGCCTCAAAGGGTGGTAGCCGGGACACTGAAGCACAGTAAGAAAGGAGCAAGAGGTGATGAAATCTTCAAATTAATACTTGGTTATTTACCTTTTTTTCAGTGTGATTACTGGTTAAAATTAGAAACCAAAATTTTTAAAAACAAGCCTCAGTTCTATATAATTTTTCCTGAGACAGGGGAGGTGGGTATGTGCGGGGCAGAGTTAGGGACAGCAAGCAATAGGGCCCCTCAGTTCTGAGGGGTTTCAGTTCACTGTTGAATTCTGAAACCAGAATTAACTCATTTTTGTAAGATCATAGAAACAGTATTAAATGACTGAATGAAACACAAGAAAGATTTTTTCAAGCATAAAGGTGGCTAAGGAACACATTATCAAAAATTTCAGCTGAACGTTTTGGTCATGCACTCAGGAAAACCTTTGAAATCATCTGCTCTGAGAGAAACCTAGTCTATCATTAACACAGATATGAACAGGAATAGCATAAACATGCAGATAAGCAACCTATGCATTAGGATTATCAGATTAATTGTAATTTTAATTAAACATTTCAGGGGTTTTTTTTTGTTTTGTTTTCTAAACAACTGTCGTTAGCATGCCCAGCATTAGCTTCCATATATGGTATGGTAAGATCATAAAAATGTAAGTATTTTTTAATTTGTTGCTGCAATACTGTTTTCCAAAAGCAATGCACATCACACGTACCACGCATAACAGGCCAAATGCAAATAAATTCCTACAGAGAATAACGTGTTCCTTTCTGTGAGATTTTCAAGAAAATTAAGAGAGTTCCTACTACATATATTGTTCAGGAAATAAAATGTCATAGACCTCACACCAGCAGACCTGCTCTGTCCAAACTTTGCTACTGGACAGGTATGGCAATTTGAAAAGCACCACAGAAATAAAAAGTATTATATTCAAGTTAACATTAAAATGGCAAGACAGATCCAACAAAGAGGCACATTCATTATAATTTCTACCTGTTTTACGAACTTGCCAATGTGCCTCTAGTATAATTTTATGATAGCTGTTCTAAAAAATAGAAAGTTACTTAAAGTGGACAAATAAGCTTGGAAATCTTGCTGAGACACTGAATTCTTTCATGTCAAAAGTCATGCATTAGAAGCATGGCAAAAATTACTTTGACGCAGCTCGACTACAATTGCCTCTGGTGTAATTCACATTAATATGTGTAGCTATCTCTTTTATTTTTAGGATGGTCTCAAGAAAAAACTTGGGTCAGAGTTAAAGCAGTACCATAAATAGAAACAGGATTTAAGAACGTTCAGCAGCATCTGCAAGACAAACTGTCACATAAAAGAAAACATGAGTGTACAGGACTCAAAAAAATCTAAACTCTTAGGAGCACGATCTCCCTGCAAACCTTAAGGAATTTCAAAGCACTTATATTCTCATCATTTTGTTTAAACAATCCAAATTTGCTCTGAAATATAACACAAAAAATGCAACTTTTAAAAGTCTCCTGTATTTTCCTAACTTTGCTTTTTTTGAGAAAAGGACACGAAAGACAGTTCTTTGTCGATAAGTTTCCTAGGAAATGGTTTCATTGCTTCACCATTCACATCATTCTCCTCACATACGGATCACGGCTGGATCAATTATAATACATGTTTTCAACCACAAAGTCAGCACAAAGACCATCTGCAAACTCACTTGAAGCCTGTTACAAATAATGCCAACAATTCAACGCAAGCATTCTCTAAGGTGAACTGTCATGACAGCAGCTTCCACTTGTCAGGTCCTTCTATTCTAACATGTAATAGCTGTACATTGCTCCAGATGTTCAGCCTACTTCAGTTTCCCAGTTATGTCCTCCTAAAATCAAAATAATATAAATTTTTCTTTGTACATGCAGTCTCTGCTGCATAAACCGTTTCCAAAGGACAGTATGCTTTTTAAAAGCAACTTCAGATGCACATAGACAGTATATTGTATATTACTTCTATATGTTTAGACTAGTTGTACTGTGGTATCTGCATTGCAAAGCTTTTAGATTTTCTCTAACATGACTTGAAAAGATTCCTCTCTGTTCGAGTACTGTATGTTAACTTTAATAGAAGCACCATATAATAATTTTCTATGACATTTAGAAGACAGGGCAAATTAGCTGAAAAAAGCATCAGCATGTATATTACAGCAATTTTTATTAATTATCCTATGAGTCAGATAGCATCTAACGCAAACTGGGTTTGCACAATCTGTTTAGTGGCACTCTGCTGATCTGCAGTAGTTGAGTAGCCAGCCCTGTATTCTTAATCTGCAGGATGGTGCGTAGGAAGCTTCTACAGTGTATTCTCAAAGACACCATCTGGCACATGCAGGAGAGTAGTCGGTGCTACAGTTTGCTATTCCTGCGTAATCAAGGATGGCCATCGAAAGAAAATGCATTCTATTGCTTTGTAATATGTCTGATAAGTAGGACAACACCTAGCAGAATCTGTGCAAACATTCTGTAAAGTGAGCAGTTGAAGCTGAATGGAGAAATCCCCAAACAAGGAAAGAAGAAAATGTTATAGATAGATTTTGAAGCAAATGCAACAGCTGCTCTTGTTTGATCCACAAATCAGCTTTTGTTAAAACCAAGACTGGAATGGCTATGCTAGCCTCAGAAATCTTCCAGTTCACTCGTACTTGAATTCTTGGCACATGCTACACTCATGGAAGCTATCTCACACTGGAGATAGCAGACAGTATCTGTTGGCAAGTCCTTGTGTCCCACCTACAGAAGAAATCCCATAAATGAAGGAGACACCTACCTCTTCCCACTGTTCAGAGACAGATGGTTAAATGAAATGATTCCCAAGAATATTTATTCCAGATGTAGTACAAAATACATTAGAGCTCATGTCCTTGTATGACTCTAGTTTGGTCAATCACATAATAACCAACAGGCACTTCGAAGACATCAATACATATAATTTTGAACAGAATAAAAAAAGACCTCTGCACACCCTGAACCTTTGCTACAATGCATGGTCAGAGTCTGAGAATCGCTCCTTTTTATCAGAGGAGGCAAAAATTCATGAGAGGAGAAAGATCTCCCTCTCGCCCCAATACCGAGGGGGTCCTTCAGCTTTCCACAGCGCTCTGCAGCACATCCAGCACAGGGGGCAGCTGCCTTAAAATACAGTTGAGGAAGAAGGGAACAAGGAGGGAAGTCTTTGTCTGAAAACATAAACACATTTCAAAAAGGAAAAATCTTCAAAAAACCCAGACAACTGAGCTCACTGAAATTTATTTCACAGCTTGTTCAGGCTGGGGGACAATGAAGGAAGAGTTAGTTGCCCAGGACACAGTGAAGGAGGCAGCACGGCCAAGGTGAGGAGGGAGGTGCTCCTATGTGGCCTGCTTTCAGCTGCTTTCGTTTAGCACTTCACAAGTAAAACACCGCTCCTCTTCCTATTTTATGCCAATGTACAAAGCCTGAAGAGTTTTCAGAGTCTTGTAACGTAGTTACATCACGGACAGTTTTCACCAGAATACTATTTTTCCTCATAAATTTTTCATGGAAAACAGTCTTCATTCCAAAAATTTTTGTGCTTGCTGTGGTAAGGAAACAAGTTGTGAGTCTTTGCAGGGGCTTAGAAAGGGGAAAGTTACTTCTTGGAGACCGTAGACTCATTTATCATTAATTCCTCTGAGCTGACTGCTTCACAGGAAAGTGTAAGATCTACAGAGTTAAATCTTATTTCTCCATGTGAGTATAAATGAAAAGAGAATATAAAAGAATCACGTAAAATCAAATACTTTCTGGAAGAAACCCTGAATGGGATTCATAAGACTAAGTTTCTCTTAGTGACATATAAACATGAAATAAATTAAACAATTCTTAGCTGGGTGAACAACTCATGTGGAAATACACAGCCACAGCGGTTATCTGTAGCTCACGCTCCAACTGGAGGGGCATATTGTGTCTGGGTTTCAGTGCAACAGCTAAGTCCAATACTGAAAAGTCTGACAAATTCTAGAAAAGAGCAAGAAGAATTACCATTTTCCAATATGCCAGACAAAAATCACAGTGAAGAAAATAGTTTTCTATATGTCATGGTTATGCTAAATAGAACAAGCCCCGTGGAACTAAAAGTATGTCCCCAAAATATTAAAGGAGGCATAAAAAAAGTATTTTTCAAAACTAGAATCATTAATTACTGGAGCAAAGTGTGCAGAGAGGTTCTGGAATCTATGTCACCAGCACATCAAAAGAACAAGAAGGACAGATACCTCTCAGGAGCAGTTTGGATCCAGCTGACCCTGCTTTGAGGCACAAGGAACACTGCAGATGACTCCCTGAGCTCCACCCAGACCTTTGGTGTAGGTTTCCATGTTTGCATGTCTTCTGGTGCCTCACTCCCAGTATAGACAAAACCGAGATAATGGTGTAAAAGTTTCAGAGCTCTACTGACAAAACCTGCACTGTTTCAGATTCTGGACTAGGTGATGACAACCAAGCAGATCAGTTGCAAGCCTACATGAAAACTAAACTGCTGGAATAATCACCATCTCTGGCAACAAACAGCTTTCCTTAGGCTAGGAAATAAGAAATGTAATACCAAAGGTTTTGTTACCACAAAATTATAGTCATCCTGCAATACAAACTGTCTCTGTAATTTGCTGCACTCTGACATTCAGATTTAAAGTTAACAGAAAGAACGAACCCACATTGCAAATCTGAAAGTACTTTCAGCAACAACTGAACACACATGCTTGTCCCCTGCTTCAGCACATGATGCCTACCATTCCGGGAGGTCACAGAGGTGTGCTACAACAAAGGCAATACTGATCTTTCAGGTAAAGGATAAACAACAGGAACTGCTGTCACCAGTGAGCGTACTACGAAGAAATAACCAGTTTCCTCAACATCAAAACATACACCTTTCAGGCACAGTTGTTCATTTAGTGCCTTTTAAAAAAAATTTCATTATTACACACTGTTTAATATTCTTCATAGTAATTAGTCTTCCATATATCTTAATTGACAAAACTAACAGGATTTATCACTTAACCCCTTGTATACACACGTCACCTCTGATCATACACTGCGGGGGTGTGCTCAGACTCAGGATACCTTGCACAAAATCACACACTGTTTGAAATTATCTTCCACAATTCAATGCAGTTGCATGTAACATGCCTACAGCCAAACTCCCAAATGCACCTGCACTTTTCGAGCAGCAGAGCTGACATGGTGTGGCAAGAGAGGATCCATTTTCCCGCCTTAATGAGGATTTGCTGTCATTGAACAGTGTCCTCTAAGAGCTATGTTAGGAATTGTTTTGTCAAGATTAACAAACACATGAAATATCAGGTACATCATCATTTTGATAAAATTTCCAGAAAGTATTAACGAAAGCAGTGCACTGACATGAACTCAATGTAAAGAAAATAATAAATAAAATTAATGTGGATTATTGCATTTTAATTTTAGATCTAAACTATCATGTAAAGCCATACAAAGTTTCTCCAAAGTACCATTAAAGAAATAATTATGCTTTTCAGGCACAGTGAGACTTTTAAAATGTAGGTCTTATTTTTACTGATAAAAGAACATGCAGTGCAAAAACCAAGTGCCCTCTTTCTAGATAATGTGTCAGACACAAAAATCCCATGTCGTGAAAGAAATCCCATACGAAAATTCCTCTGTGTATAATTCATATATATCTTCCAAGAGAAAGCCATTTGCCAACAACAGCAAAATGAATTAATATTTTACACTAACACAAAAAATGTAGTACTTCATACAGAACTTGCTAGATACTTAGCATAAAACCAGAAAAGCAAAGACATGAAAACATAAGGTAACCAGCAGTACCTATCCAATCCATTTCTGCAAAATGTAACAAGGTTCAATAAAGGAGTTAAAAATCAGTTTAATTTGATAACACAAAGAATGAAATATTTTGGTATTAATTTTGTGACAAAATGGCAAAAAGTTTCATAGGTTCTTAATACATTTACTTTCCTTATTGTGTAACAATTTTTTTCAGATTTTTAAGACTATTTTAAAGCCTAGAATAATAATGCTGAGTTTAGAATAAGTTACAACTTCCCTATAAATTTGCTGTAAATTATAGATACACATTTTCAACATCACTATATTTTAACATGGCAGAATAATAAAAGCAGAAACATACCATTCTACACAAATGATAAGCTAGAAAACGGTATCATATGCAGTACTAGGAAATTAACTATAAATGCTTCAATTCCCTCCTCTTAGCTCTAACTCCACTGCAAACATTACAATGTCTGAGACATTTTCAGGGGTATTTGCCACTTAATTGGAGAATCAAATTACTTCTAGTCTGAGTTTAAAAGAAATCAAGTAAGCAGTCATTTAAATGTAATATTAGTTACTATAATAAAAATTCAAAATATGTCACATTTCAGTTTATAGAATATTATAAATATGCAATTATGTTCAACTTTCACACAGAAACATCTTGTATCTACAGCAGTCATTCACAGAGCAAAACAAAAAGTACTCTTAAAACAAGTAAAAAAGTGTTAAAGCACATACACTCTACATGACTCAAAAAGAGGAGATAATTGACATAAAGCCAATACAACCTACTTAATTTCACTAAAGGAATATAACTTTGTTCTCCATAGTAACATAATCATAGAACTTTTAAGCACTAAGAGATAAAAAAACTTCCTAAATTTAAATATACAAAGAAACTGTACTCAAGCATTTGAAATTGATTTTCTGCTACTAAATACATGACTATTCCACCTTACTTAATTTTAACTGAATTAATATTTAGGTTTATAAGCAAAATTCTGTACCTTCAGTAATCCTATTGTAGGTACATCAATACTGATGAACAACACTATCCGAAGCATGAAATAGGCTCCTTTCAGTTATGATTATTGAAAAAAAAGAAGTAAATAACTAATAATACACCTAGTATGTGCTAACAGACGTTACTTTTAGTTGCAGTTTCAGATTTTAGCTAAGATCCATCATTCTGTACAGGTCCATGTTTAATAATTTATTTTTTTTACTGTCAGATTAGTTTTCAACCACTTTTTCCTTCTAGAACTAGAAAAATCTCTGATTCTTTGATTCTACCAAATGTTTTCATAATTCTCTTACCTTCCCAGTTCAAAGGACTAAAGATATGTTGTTATAGAAACTTTGAGCTAATATTTGTCTCCCTGAAAAGTAAAGATTGACCAAAACATGTACTAGTGACTGGCGTAGTGTAGAAGAGTGGAAGTCAGGGAGGCATTGTTAAATGCTATCCTTCTAAAAGAATAAATAAAACCAAAAAACCCTAGTGCCCCAGCAGTTTTCTTGGTGTCTGCTTCAAAAAGTCATGGAATTAATTTAGACATGTTGGAAAGAAAATTCACTTGAAGTGAACGACTACACCCAGTTTCCAGATGTAGAATGCTGCAAGCCCAGCAACGACAGCCACTGAGAGTTCTCAATGCTTGGTCCTGTCTAAACTAGAAGTACTGTAAGACTTACACAGCCCTTTAGAATGCCATGTGTGCTTGGGTTTGGTTTCAAAATTTATCTGGGTGGAAAAAAAATCAGTTGGGTGCGTGTGTGTGGGATGGGATTATTTACATTTCAGACATCCAGCAACCTACATGTGAAAGTGCTGAACAAATGGCAACTGATCACTTCGAATCCTCAGGAAATAGTTAGCCTGTACTGCCCTAGGAAATGTCACAATGAAAACAGGATTCACTTGCTGAACCACTGTGAAAAGGAAAAGCTCAAGAAGCATGTTTTCTCAACAAAAAAAACCAAGAAATATGGATGGTTGCAAATCTGTGGCATCTTTAATAAGGTATCAAAACATAATGTGAATCAATAGCAAGTACATGTATGTGCATCGTTAATGTGCGTAATTGGCTGTGTATTTTGAAAGTATTTGATCGCATTTTTTATTACTATGCAATTGACTTCTCATTAACTTGATGGATTGCAAAGATCTGTACGTTTCCTGACACAATAACGTGACAGTCTGGGAATACTAAATATCACAGTAGAATGCCATACAGCAAATAACTCCTAGGATGTATAATCATATTGCAATTGAATAAGAATTTTAAACTGCCACATTTTCTTGACCAGACAACTTGAGATTACTGTATTATTTTTAGAAGTATTTGCTGGATGAGACCCCTTTAAACAAAATATTTAAACATACACAAATTATCCTTTTACGGTCCCATTGACCAATGGAGCAAATCACATTCAAAGTTAAGAGATTCCTATATAACCAGAGATACAGTAAAGAACTCTGCGAAGATAGCCTTCCCCAAATTGCACACTTTGTCAAAACATATTTCTTAGATAATTTCAGTAATTCAGCAGGGTGACTTGAGTGAATAAAGAGTTTTTTGAATGAAACCTTGAAACTCATTCAAAAGGAAAGCAAATTCTTACTGTAGTTCTGTGGAACAAGTTCTGGGTTCTTCGGTGTTTTGAGTTTAAAAGACACATCTCCAATAGTGATAGTATCACCTAAAACAGAAAAGAAGTCTTTTAGTTCCCAGACACTTTTTAAGTATATAACGTCTTTATGTTGAAGTTTAAATCACAGGCCTGCTGCAGTAAGGCTGACTGTGTGTTCACAAAGCAGCCTCTAGTGTGTTTGAGAACTATGAGTTTACTAATTAGGCTCTGCTACTTTTAAGTAGATCAGGTACCAGGACAATTTTATTTAATTAATATTCCTTGACTTTTTTCTTTTGTTGCTGTTGTTATAATCATAACTTACTTTGTTGGAGCTATGGAATTCAAGCTCACTACAGAACCCCATTCCAGCTACCATCACCGATTTATTGAAAAATTAAATCTTTAGCCTATTTGTCTACAGCTAGCCATAACAACCACTTGTAAGGGTGATGATTTTCCTGAGTTTTCAAGAAGCCTGAAACAGTATCTTTTGGAGGTAAAAAAATGACATATTCATGTCAGTGGGCCCTTCCTGCACCCTCTGACACTATGGCTGCAGAACCTGGCAGCCTCCCAAGATTTGAGAGGTCTCAAGCATTTTTTGCTCTGGATTTCACCAAAACTAAAGCACCTGGCTACTTTATTTACTGGTCTCTTACTAGGATATGCTTGTCTTACCTGTCTTTCTGCTACCGCAAGCTTGAATTAAATTGCAGGGCATGCCTTGTGCTCTTTCTTATGGAAATCAGAAGTGAAATCTAGTTTGCAGCCAGGAAATGGGTGAGCACCACAGCGGTGGTGGTCACAAAGAAAAAATGCACACCACCTAAAACCCGTGAGCCAAGAAAATGAGCTGCAGACTGTTAACAAACTCAAACTTTATTTTTTTCAAGAGATCATCTGGGCCATGCAAATGAGTTCACAAGTATTAAGGCCATGAAACCAAGATGACTCTAGTAAAATGATGTTTTTTCTATCTCCCACCGTTTTGCCCACTTCTCTAAGTTTTAAAGGCTTACTGCCTAAGCATCATCTCCATTTCCTTTTCTTCTGCTGCAGCTCCAATCACTCTTTCTTACTGGGGAACAGCTAAAGGATTGACCAAAATTACTCCAAGTTGATGAAAACATCCTAAGAGTCTGCTGCTTCCTGAAAAAGTTGACACCTCTCTCATTAGCTCAGCTAGGAAGAATTTTAATGCTATAAAAAGAGCAGGTTGCCCGATACACCCTTAGGAAATTTGCGCCAGTTTATTTTCTCACCATTCCCTAGCCAATATGCAACGAGACAAGAGTATATGACTAATTAGCTCCTATCTTAAATCACCTCAACTGAAGTTGTAAATACTCTTTCATGCATAGTGTCTTCTAAAACACAGTAGGGACAAGATGCTGAAAACAACAAGGTATCAGACTTTTCAATACAAAGGAATGATGATATCATGTACCTGAGAGAATTTTAATTACCTACTTTATTGGCACAGTACTGAAAACACTTAGTTGATTTCATGTACTCCCTTATGAAAAAGAAACCAAACAAAACCACCCCATAACTGAGTTCGATCTAGGTGAAAAATGGAAAATATATCTCTTCTGGTGGTATTTATGTCAGTCCATAACATGTTGACCCTTGATCACATCTAAACATGTCCAAAAATTCCACAAACATTCCAACCACCAACAGACTCTACAAAATTCTACAAAAAATGGGCCGTGAGGGAACTATATGCAAGATGTGGAGCAAGCTGAGCACTCAAAATCCCTAGCAGACCATCGGGGCAGCTATTAACAGGTTTGTTGCTGCCTGGAGGCAAATGTTGCCTCCAGCTTGCATCTGTCCAAAAAGCAAAAATATTAGCTGTAGTTAATAGAACTTTAAGCAATGATAAACCAAGACAGCAGAGTCTATTTTGCTAGCTAAATAAGCACAGAGGGAATTAGCCCACTAATCTTATCACACACTTCCACCTGGGCTGTATTTTCTTGTCTGTTTGCTTCCTCTGCACTTGTTTAAAATCTCATGTTTGGTTACTCCGTTTCCACTGCATTTCCAAACTCTTTGAATAGAGATGCATCCCAGGCAGGCTCTTTCCAGTGTTTCACCAACTGGCAAGAAATTGACAACAGCCTGCTTGGTAAAATGGTGGTGTTAAATCAGCAAGACTTATAATTTGAAAACATGTCAAATAACTTGGGATACATCACAACAAGTTATAGATTAGCCCATGAATACTCCAATCCACCTCACAAGCTATTACCACACTACTGTGGACAAAAGCTACACACACGGGGTTTTGCAATGGAGACTTTGTAGCCTGTATCAGGCTTGCTTAGGCAAGCAGTGAAGATGCGCCCCTAGTTTCTTATCTCCCACACAGAAAACAGTAATCTTAGGTATCACAGTCTTTGGGGAAAACACTGGAATACAAGCAGTGCCCCATGTACACAAAAGAGATGGCTGCTGAAAGAAAAGAAGTCCCTAATAAGCCAGAACCCAAAAGGTAAGGGGGACATCCCATGCAGAGGGCAGACAACACACAGACAAAGCAGGTCTTTTAAGACCTCATGCAACATAGGTGACAAATTGGCAGCACATAAACATCATGACCTAATAACAGGACCCTGAAGAGGCTCTCAAACGTAGGTATGAAAACAGCTCAATACATGTAATAAGCTCTCTCTGCTGCATCTGGACAAGTATGAATTGCACTTTTGGCAAAACAACAACTTGCACATGAACATACAGCTAGCCAGGAACTGCAATGCACTGAACCTGATATGCTCTCTTCTTCAGAGCCACATTTTAGACAGAGGACAATATTAATTTTTGCTTTTTACAATAACTGGCAAGGGCTCATCAGGTGAGCAGGCCCACTTTTTCCACTCATTCCACTCAGGGCTACGGAGCTGAAAGGCACCACCTTCAGCTCCAAGCCCTGAGCTGCAGAGGAGGCAGCCAGAGGCTGAGCGTGCACTTTGACAGGGCATCACTGCACGAACACCCTGTGCTTTTATTCTCCCCCCAGCATTGCCTACTCACTCTTCTCCAATACAGAATAGCAGGACTTGATGGACCTTTGTTCTGACCCACTGTGGATGCTTTTATGTTCTAATCTCAGTAAGGCGGCTTCTTGAAGATGCAACTTTCCTGTGCACTTGGCACCTTTGACTGGTCCTCTGTTTAAAAGCTAGTATCACACCAGCTATTCCTCTATCCCTCTTCTCCTCCCCACCCCCCACCAATATGTTGAGAAGAAAAAGCCACTGCTGTTTAAATTATTTACAGCAACATCGGTTATATGTAAAATAAACAGATTGCATCTCAACTACAATTTAAGAAATTAAGAAGCAGAAAAAAGTTTTGGGTTTTTTTTACTCGTTACATAACACATTAAGAAAGAAGGAAATGAAAAAATTTGAAATGGATGCTTTTAAATAAAGAAATCCTACAGCGAAAGAAAACACACTGCACAGATCTATACATGTGTTTAGTATTTTGAGTGCACAACAGAAACACTTCCAATCTCATGTGTAAACCTTAGATTGTCAGCATTTTCATAGGACACTACAATGAAGCTTCAGGAATGTTGACGTTTTAGGTGGTTTAAATTACTGCCTTTTGGCCTCTTCAGTCCTGAATTTATGCAAGATTAACACACTCCAGCAGTCATCTTAGTCCCTTGTACATAGACCATCCATCTGGTCTCAAAAGTCATCAACAGCAAGAGCATATTAAAACTGTGAAGGTGCTAAGCTCTGCTAACATTAATTTCTGTTGATAAGATCACATCTGTTAGAGAAAAGTTCAAAATCTCTATTACAATAAAATGTATATTTTCAGGTCTTAGTTTTATTCTAATGTGAAGGAAGGGGGAGAGGTGGGCAGGCAGGGAAGATGCTTTTAACTAATATTTATCCAGCACATTTCCGTAAGGGCACAGAAGAGACTGTCAGCTCTCATTCTCAAAGAGTCAACTTGTTTTGAAGAAATAGAAATGGCACTGTCTAGGATTTGTTTTTTCTTTTTCCTCAACTTTTCTGAATACATTATTCAGAGGAAAAAAAAAAAACAACAACCAACCAAACAAAAAAACCTGAAAAACCACAACCAACCCTATCTACACAACTTGCTACTCTCATTTTATACCAGCTCTTACTGGCCACCTTCACGGCTGCAAGCATTACACACAGTCACTGGGTAACGCCGTTAACTTCTTCTGCATCTTATATTGGTACTGGCAGCCTCTCAAACACGAGCACGAAGGACAGAAACCCATTCCCCACAATCACTGGGTTCGCTCCTTGACCGCCTCTGCCTTCACATACAGATGAGGTGGAGTTCAGCAACTGCTCACTGCAATAGTTGGATGTTTACACAAAAAAAAACCATTTCCAATCTAGAGTAAGAAATCCACTTCACCAAAATTTCCCTTTTCTTATGAACAAAAGACATTTTTTCCCTCTAAAAAACCAAAATAATTACTTCAAACATAAAATTTCAATTTCTACTCAATGTTATTGTTAGACCGCTTACTTTTTTTTTTTAATACTCAGTTTTGAAGCTAATGTTTTAATTTTCAGTTCTCTACTTTAGGCTAATGATTTTCTTTACTGATTAAAATCCAAAGCATCATTAAAACAAAATCTTGGTATTTACTCCAGGAAGTGAACCTTTTCCTCCATTTTTCTGCATTAGTAGAAGATCAACAACATGAATGTGGACTCTTACCCGACATCCAGTCATGTAGGAAGATTACAATCATAGAATCACAGAATCATTCAGGTTGGAAAAGACCTTTGAGATCATCAAGTCCAACTGTTAACCCAGGACTACCAAGTCCATCACTAAACCATGTCCTTAAGCACCACATCTACAGGGTTTTTTTAAACACCTCCAGGGACTGTGATTCCACCATCTCCGTGGGCAGCCTGTTCCAATGCTTGACCGCCCTTTCCATGAAGAAATTTTTCCTAATACCCAATCTAAACCTCCCCTGGCATAACTTGAGGCCATTTCCTCTTGTCTTGCTACTTGTCATCTGGGAGAAGAGACCTACGCCCACCTGCCTACAACCTCCTTTCAGGTAGAGAGCAATAAAGTGCTCTTGACTCTCTTCTTCAGACCAAAATACCCCAGTTCCCTCAGCCGCTCCTCACCAGACTTGTGCTCCAGACCCCTCACCAGCTCCGTTGCCCGTCTCTGGACACGCTCCAGCACCTCAGTGTCTGTCTTGCAGTGAGGGGCCCAGAACTGGACACAGGATTCGAGGTGCAGCCTCACCAGTGCCGAGTCCAGGGGGATGATCATTGCCCTGGTCCTGCTGGCCACACTGTTTCAGATACAAGCCAGGATGCTGTTGGCCTTCTTGGCCACCTGGGCACACTGCTGGCTCATGTTCATCCAGCTGTCAACCAGGACCCCCTGGTCCTTTTCCACCAGGGAGCTTCCCAGCTGCTCTGCCCCCAGCCTGTAGCGCTGTGTAGGGTTGTTGTGACCCAAGTGCAGGACCTGGCACTTGTCCGTGTGGAACCTCATACAATCGGCCTCAGCGCTTCAGTCAGGCCCCAGATTTATTGAGGTCCTTCTGGACTAAAGATCTGCAGTTTGTCAGACGGTAGGGATTTTGTCCCTACATACCAAATAGCACTTTTACACTCATCTTCTGTTGTCTGTCTTTATCTCCACTTTTTTATGTCCCCTTTTTGTGTTTTAGTTCATTACGTAGTTCCCTGCTTGGCCAAGCAGGCCTGATGAAATACCAAATCTTCCTGCACTGTGGAATGGTTCATTCCTGAGCTGTCATTAAGTTTTATTTAAAAATCTTCAAGCTCTCCTGGGCATTCTTCTTCTTCATGGGTGTTATCCAAGGGATTGTACCCACCAATCTCCTGAATTAAATGAAAGCCTGCAGTCCTTAAGTCCAGGATCCTAATTCTGCTGCTCATCTTCCCAGCCTTCCTCCAGATCCATGACTCAATCATGTTACAGTCACTGCAATCCTGGCTGCCATCTATGACGAAACTGGCCCTAGTTCTGCCCTACTTGTCAGCAGCAGATGAAGTGAAGAGTTAGTCCTGACCAGGCCCTCTGGCATCTGTGCTACAAAATTTTTACCAACACAGTCTAGAAATTATCACAAGCATATGCACAATGCCAGACTGCCCTCCTAGCAGATGTCTGGACAGTTGAAACACCCCATGAGTGTGAGGGACCATGAGTGGGACATTTTTGCTAGCTGTCTGTAGAAAGCAGTATCCACTAACTTCTCTTAGTCATGTAGTAACAGATGCCCACATCCCCAACGTTCCTTTTCAGATCTTTCATGGCCAACGCTACTTATGTGATAAATTAGCTTACAGTGTTTTAAAACTGTATGAAGATTCCTGAAGTACAGTTTGCTCAGTGCAGAAAAGCCAGACTATCAGTCTATTTTAAACTGAGCTTAGTTATCAAATGCATTAGTATAATTTCAATAATGTATTTCAACTAAAAAAAAACTATAATTGAAAATCAATACAATTGTTTTTAAAATTTCCCGTTTACTGAAAAAATAGCCAAATTAGACAAAACAGCTTTGAAATTCACTGTGGTATCTCCTAAGTCCCTGACTTTGCCAAGCAGGTTCAACTTCAGCCTTATGTACTAAAATGGGCAGGACTGTAACAGTTGCTAAACAGGATAATTTAAATCTTGAACAACTGCCAAATATTAAAACTCAGAAGCTATTTACTGACATCTACTCACGGGAACAATGGTGAAACCCTACTGAAGAACATACAGAAGCTTATCTGGCTGACAACTCATCTCTTTCTTCTAGCTATATCAGCATGTCTAATAAAAGATGTGCTTTTTTTGCCACCAGCCTTTTCTCTCTTAAATGTTAGAATAATTTGAAATAATTCAGGCATAACTCTGCAAACTTTCATGACAACTGGCTTTGAAAGCTCCCATCTCCAATTGCTGCCTTTTCGGTTGTACTGACGCAACAATTGTTCGTAAGTTTTCATCATAAATCAAATCACTGGCATCATTTCAGTCACCACAATGCAGCCCCCTAAGTACAACAACAAAGAACAAAGTCTCTTAAATAGGCTTTGCCAGTGAAAAAGATATTGCCGGAACCACACTCCCAGCCGTCAACATGTGAATTTCAAAAAGATAATGACACAGGTAAAGTCAGAAAAAGGAATGTGCAAGAAAGCATTTATATTCATCACCAATCAGTTGTTTAGTCTTTAGATAGACCCGGGGGGCGGGGGGGGGGGACACCAACAACCACACAACCCACCCCAAAAACCTTTTAAACACAAGGTACCATTCAGCCTTCTTTCAGATTATAAAATTTTACCACAATCACTTAGATCCTGTACACTGATGATTAACATTACAGGATTCTGAAGTCTGATAACAGTTTTCACAGGTGATTCTGTTATACTCAGCAGATACTCTTGTATGTATTACTGAGATCTTTCAGGCTCTAAACAGTGGTTTGATTAGGAACTGGGCCTGACCAGATTTTGGAAAGCATAGGAAGTGAACTTGGACAAGCAGATCTGCGGAAAACAGTTAATGAAGCTGGTGTATATTGTGGCCTAAGCAAGTGGCAAAGCATGAGTTGATCTATGTATGCTGAGCAGCAAAGCCCCCAAGAGACCTTCCATTGCCTGTACGAACTGGCAATGACTTTTATTTTTCCAGTTCTCAGTTTTTACCAAATTCAGCATTTGTTCTTATTAACCCCTTAAAGCATCTCTGATATTGTGCAGTCCATCAGATTTTTTTTCAAAAGTTTCATACTACATACAGATAAATGCATATAAACATCAGTGAACTGAGTTACGTAGAACTTCACTTTGTTCATCTCATACTGTAATTCAAATAATAATTCATCACAAGTAACTCTGCAGTCTACTAAGGGTTCATCCTTTTCAGTCTTTTGGAAGGAAACATGAAACCTGCATTAAAAATTAATCTGATAGTCATCCTTCCACAACATTTCTTACTATAAATTCAGTTTCCCTCATTAAATAAGTTGTGCAAGCCCAAACCCTTCTTAGATAATCCTAGATAAAGAGAGAGCTGAAAAGCTAAGCATGGTTCCTTCACACACAACAGGACAAAAACCAGGCAACAGTTTCACCCTTACACTTAAAAGGTACCATCACAGGCAGTAAATTCGATCTGGCAGGCATGTCAGATCCAAATTACTGGGTAGACAACAATTTGCTGTTAACAGCTCCAGCCTTTCCAGAAATACTTCTTTTTATCACTAAAGGAAGAGACATGCAACCTCAACACTGAATACAGAAAGACTTGTAATTACAGCAGCTACATAGAAACAGCAAAAACATGTATTGCACATGGAATTTCAGACCATCTCCTTGTAACTTCAGTAGCTTCAAAGGAGTAACAGGGCCTGCAAGAAGACATGCAATCACCTTTAAAATAAAATTAATTAAAAAAACCCCCAACAACAAAACGCAAATCATAAATATTATTTCTAATATGAAGTTCCCAAATTCACATGAGCTGGGGAAGCACTATAATGAATGAGATGCCTCAGGTGCTGGGAGGGCAAATATCTCTAATATTACCTCTTAGACTGCCTTTAATAAATATTTTTAATATAAAAATATATAAATATATTTAAAAAAAGGATTGTTTAGAGCTTTGGGATTTAAATACTTCTACCAAAACCATTATCATCACTGATAGTAACTGGGAATATTCCCATTATTCACATACATATACAGTGTATTCACGAATATTGCTAAGTTACACAGAATATGAAAATTATGAAGTATTTTTAGTAATACTGCATTTGCTGTTTCATTTTGCTGAATTTCTTCTTGTTCTTAAGGGTTTTCATTCTACAAAGGGCTGAAAAGTGCTGAGCTACTCTGTTCAGGTGCTTTTTTCACACACTGTTAAATTGTTGCCTTTTATCCCTATTTGTTTTAATATAAACAACCCTACATTTTTTATTACTTTTTGAATAGGAAATATTTGTGAAAATTTCTGAAGGAATTTTATGGTCATCAATGTCCCAAAAGCTTCCTCCTTGAGAAAGCAAACACATATTTGAAGAAGTGAACCGGTCAACTATTAAACAGATTTTAAAAAAATGTACATGGTGATAAATGGTATTAAAGGGGTGGCATTAAGAACTTTAGCGAGTACCCCACCATCAGAATCACTTGCTGTCATTCCATCTCCCTAATTTACAGATGCTCACCACTTGCTCTGTATTTAGTATCTTTGTTGCTTTTGGCCTTCACCCAGAAAAGCACCAGCTACCACAGGCATATGTCACCATTTCCAAATGCCACTCCTGCTCTGCAAAGGCCCGTCATCTGTCTCAAAGGTCACCAGAGGACAGTTCAGGTCATCCTTCCTAGCATATGCAACTCAAGGTCAACTGCCTATCTCGTTACCGTGTGCCACAGGCACACTCACACAAACATCAGCCCTGGCATCCCCTGCCATGGGTATGGCTTTGCCTCAACATGGGGAAAAAGCCACGCCAAACAGGAGAAAGCACAGCACCATGGTACTGGCGAAGGGCTGTTCCCACCGGTCCAGGCTGCGGGGCTGCTCCTCGCATCACTACGGGTGAGACACTTGGAAAGAGAAGCTATGGAAGGCCACACCGAGCGCCCCTGCAAGCCTGTGCCTGAACTCTGCCCCTTCTCACGCCACATTCACGACCATAAGAAGAAACAGGGGCGGCAGCGCAAAGCGGGCGGACAAGCCAGCAGCCCCTAACGTGGTAACCGGCCCACAGGCCTGCCCCGGGCCGCCTGCGGAGGGGATAGCGGCGCTGCCCACGTCTCCGCGCCCAGCGTCCGGGCCTGGGGGCTGCTCGGGCCAAGGGGTGCCGGGGAAGGCTCGGGGAGGGGCCCGTGCCGGGCCTCCCCGGCGTCCGGGGGTCGTTACCTGAGCTGTGCAGCGCCCTGGCCTCCAGGCGGCCGCACCGCGCCGCGGCCGCGCCGCCGCCCACGACCTGCCGCAGGAGCAGGCGGACCCTGCGCGCAGCGGGGCCCCCGGCCCCGCCGCCCAGGCACAGCACCCGCGACTGCATGGGCCGCACGGAGGCCGCCGCCGGGCCGGGCCGAGCCAAGTAGGGGAAGGGAAACACCGCGGCACAAAGTCCCACCGGAAACTAGCGCCGCGCCGACCGGCGGCCGGGGCGGGTACGGGCCGGCGTGGGTCGCGGGGGGTGGCGGCCGCCGGCTGAGCCTGCTTGTGTCGCTGGGGTGTCTGGGGAAGGCGGCGGAGGGTGACGGGGACTCCTTTCGCCCCCAGCGGTGCCGGAGCGGCGGTGTGCCTGGCCGGAGGGGGCGGCGATGGCAGGGAGAGCCCTGGGCTCCGCAGCGCGGCCGGGAGGGAGGCGATGGCGGGCGGCGGCCGGGCCGCCTCGGCCCGGTGCCCCCGGTGTGCTTAGTGGGAGGGTGGGGGCGTCAGCTCCGAGAACGACGAGATGATTTTTATATGAAAAAGAGCGAACTCCATAGCTGGAAACGTTTAAAAGGCGCTGGAAAGCAAAGCGTGGGCAGCGGTGGCTGAGGTGAATTCATGCGCCGAAGGTATTTCCTACCTCTGATTTCTTGAATTCTGCTGATTTCATGGGCCCTCCTGTCCCAGTGCCACCCGTTCCTGTGTTCTTGGGATTAAGTTATTTTATACTTTAAGAATTATTTGAACCAAGTTACTCAGGAGTGACGCTTTGCACATGCATGGCTTAGATGTGAGGGTTTTGTAGAAAAAATGATGTTACTGATATAGATTTCAAAACTGGCTTGTTTCAACTGAAGTTACTAGTCTTAGTTCTATGTAAAAGCTCTGGAGTAAATTTTAGAATATTTGTGAAAGGCTGAAGCTTTCACAGTTACGGACTAAGCCTTGTTTCAAGGAAAATCCAGTTGAGGCTTGGATCTCAGCACTGGTAAAAAGATGGTGAGGGAGCTTAGCAGAAGGTAGAAGCCAAAGTCGAGTCGCTGTTTTTATCACCTGTACTTCAGGCTTCAGGTATGTCTGTGTCCAGGGGCTGGAAGAACTTCTCTCCAGTAAATCGCCCTTTTTCTGCATGTTTTCAATATTGAACGATTATACCAGAGGACAACTGCTGAGTGAGCTAAACACTGTTTAAACATAGACAACTTAGACTTCTAAGCCCCCAAAAGTCTTACGAATCGTGAATGTTGATCTAGTTCTAGATGCATTTCTGCAGCTCGGTATTAGGTGCTTTAAACACCTGAGAGGCAAGATTTCATGATCTTCAGCATTTCCCATTGGCTAGAGTGTTGATTGGGTATAAATTCTATTCTTAGTACCTAATACAGGTCTATGAACCTGCTTTCTGGGTCTAAGGCAGGGTAAACTAAATTGAAACATCTTTTTATGGATATTGCCCTAATTTCTTGTAAGCTGAGGATCGTGAATGCTGGAATCTAAAGATGGCTAAGTAACAAGAAGGTCTGGGAGAACAGACTAGGAAGGCCAGTGAAGGAAAATAACAATGGAATCGTTTATGAATGTGTTTTACCAATCTGGGATGTTAAATTAGACTATTACATTGATCCTTCTGTCGTATCTATAGGAAAAAAAGTAAATAATAAATTACAACAGATACACAAAAAATTAATAACCTGAATACTGAATAGATTTTAGGCTGTGCTGAAAATAAGACATTTCAAACTTTTGTACAGATTCACAGCAATTTCACACTGTGAATGTACAAAACCTCCTTTTACCTCTTTGTGTGTCTATATATACCTGTCAAACTAAATGCTTTAAATTTCAGCCCTGAGTCATGTATCTATAAAATGTTTTGCTTTTTGAAGCATTGTCTTAAAAATTCTGTATTAGTCAACTTTTCCAAAACTTTAAATTCAGCCTCGAGTTCAGCCTCCAACTTTCCATTTGCAGCATAAGAAAACTATATTTACTGATTTTTCAAACCATTGCTGGGAAAGTTATAATGGAAACATTGTTATCTCTGTGCATAATTATGGGAGGGAAATTTTGTTGCATAGATGTATGTATACATGCATAGACAAACAACTAGATGCACAACTTGAATGTTGTGTTGGTTTTATGCTGTAACGTCAGTCATGGCACCACTCTAAATTTAGTATAATTTAATAATGTGGATGTATAGAACCTAGTTTTTTTGTATATACATGTGTATACCCACACGTGCAATTTTATCTAGCTATACAATATTACATTATCGCATGAATATGGCATCTGCTTCACTTGCTAATCATAACTGATGCATATATGCTTTACATATGTAGTACTTGCTTACTATAGAAAGCACGATTCCATCAGTGGTTCAGTGCTGTCATGAAGTGGAAGGATTTAGCAGTCTGCATCTGGTGTGTTTGTGAAGGCTCTCACAGACGATTTACAGCACTGGTAACAAACAGCTATTTCATATTTTCATTCCCTGCGTTAACAGCATTCTTATTTGGATCATGAAGTTTCTTCACAAAAATACTTTTCCTTTGATTAAACAGAAAAGAACTTACTCCAAAGAGTGAGAGCTCAAAAAACGTCTCTTGAGTTGACAGTTTCCAAACTGTTCTCTCTAGTAGCTGTCAACTACTTTGCTGTGTAGCTCTAGCTGCATGACTAAATTAGATGCAGGTGCAGACTATAAAGAACAATGCATCATCTTTGCCTAGCTGTAGTCAGTTCTTCTGACTACAAGAGCGGAGAAGACAGCTGAGATGAAATCCTAGCTTTATCTGAAGTTCGTGGGAAATCTCCAATTGAATGCAGCGAGGCCTGAATTTTACCCAAATGTTCTGGCTGAACTACAGTAATAGAAGTAAGTTAGTCTTCACTTACTGTTAAATCTTTGTCTAGAGGGTAGGTCTAACATTAAACTCCTTTGAAACTATGTCCAGAAAATGTGAAGAGGCAAAAAAGGAAGTCTGTTAGAATTCATACAATTCCTTAGTGGTGTGGTTTCCATCTGGCAATGCTAACAGAGAAAGTCAAGCCATAGAGGCAGGCCTTGATTACCAATAATTTTCATTCCTGAGTTCAAGAGGTTACTTTTGTATCTTTTTTTCTGTTAGGCAAAATTAGTTTCCTTGTTTTAAAATTTATAGCTGTTTTCCCAAATTATCTGTAGCTACTGATGGCTTGCTTTACATGCTAGATGTGGAGGGAGAATCTGGCTTGTACAAATCTAAGTACTGATTTCCATGGAGCCACTCTAATTCACTCTAATGAGTCTTTGTAATACCAGAAGGTTCTCCTCTTATATAGAATTAATTGAGAAAAATATAAATCAAGTAAAAATGGAAATGCACAGCTGTTCCTTTGTTGACCTGAACCCTAAATCTGTCCCCTGTTTTAATCCAAGTTGATTTGAAAAATGGATCCACCGATAAGATACCAAGGTTCAAATGTAAACTGTCTTATGTCTCCTGGTTCTTGCTAAACTGGCTTTCATTCATACTTTCTTTCTTTGCATCTAATGATTATCAGAATATTCACCTCTTACTTATGCACTACTATAAAACCGGCAAGAGTCAAAGCTAGATTTTGTTCTACAAATGGTGTTTATAATAGATTTTCCACCCCAGAAGAGTGTATAATTACTACCTTTTTAGTTAAGGGTTGAAAGGTTTTTGTTCTCTGTTTGTATGACAGCTTCTTTCAAGAAATTAACATCCACTCCATTAGCTTTCTTACTATCTCTTCAGACCCCTCTCTGTTATTCTATACTGTTTGCACTGAACTAAAACAGCAAGTAAGGATAAAGTCATTATTGTTTTCTGTAAGAAATAATGACATCTGATTGCTCACTGGAAGTTTGACCTGACACCTATAGCTACTTGGAAGTACCTTTCTTGAAGATCATTTTTGCAGCCATAATACCTGTATATATATTTTTTTTTAAGGAACATAAAAGGTAAGAACAAGCACTCTGCTGAGTGGTACCACATACTCACATTTGTATATATGTTACAACATAAATGCTCAGAGAGTGTAAAGGCTGTAAGTATTGGCATCTGTAATTTCTTATGCCAAACTCCCATCTGTTTTCAGTAGTTTGTAACTCCATCATTCTTTACTAATTTGGGCAGAAATTCCTCATGCTGAATTTCTGCCTCAGGCTGAAGACATCTTTTGAAAACTTGAACAAAAATAGCTTAGTCGCTTTTCAGAAAAGAAAAAAGTGTTAGGAGCAGCTATAACCCTTATGTGATTGGGCAGGCTACACAACTGAGTAGCCGCGTGGCATGAGGGAAATGCTTACTGCCTTCCTCAGTGCTATTGGAGAGCTGAGGGGAGACTAAAGAATATTAAAAACCTCAGTCCTGCCTGATAAATCTGCATCTGGTTTTACCAACATGAAAACAGTTCTTAAACTAGGAGCTTCACTGTTCCCAGGCTTTAGCATCAGGGCTGGAATTCTCTTAACAGTTGATCAGAATCATTCTGGTTTCAGAAAGATGCTTTTTGATGACCCGGATTTTTTTTGCTGAATCATGAGCTTCTAAAAACTAGGGGAATGTATTATAGTTTTTAACAGCTAACTCCTCATATTCAGTTTGCATGAAGTATGACCTAGGGTAAGACTGCATTGGCTGAGGCAGACTTCCCCCTCTTATTTCTCCTTTTAGGCCAGGGAGCACTACAGAAAACTCACCCTCTGATGGACTTTAGTGCTCATCCTTTCCCCAGGCTGAGGAAGCAGAGGGATGAGGAGCTGAACCTGAAGGGATAGTTAGAAAGTGGTGAGCACAAGGAACCCAAAGGGGAAGTGTGAGGGAGAGCAAAGCCACTAGATGGATGTAGACTGAGTAAAAAGCTACATGAACTAAAAGTACTGAAAGATGAGGTCATGACAGGGGTTGAAAGCACCATGACCATTATGTGTTGTAAGTTCTGGACACCACTGGAACCCCTGATGTTCTGCTGCTCACAGATACAGTTGTGAAACCTACTGAAAATACACTGACCTGGTTCAATCATGCTGTTAGTCTGAGTGATAGGGGGAGCTTTGCTGTCCTGCTGATGCATTATTGGGACTCTAGGGCAGGAGAGTTGTTTCTATTTGATTTCTGTAATTGTGCTTTCTTTGAACTCTAGAAAAACTATAATATGCTCCAGTAAACCAATATAGTAGTTTAGTGATTTCAGACCTGTATGAAGTCAAATGTTTAGGAATTAAATGCAAAAATGATACCATTTTTTTTAGGTTATTGAAATTAAACTGCTGTTGATATGAAAATTTTCATGCAATATCAATGAGATTATTAGAAACTTATTTCATTGGCTTCATAGATATTCATAGCCTCATAAAGCCTAGTGTGCATTAACAATGTGCATGTAGAGGCTATAAGAGTTAAGAATAGCATTACAGTTACAAATTAGCATAGCATTAACACTAGAAAAGACAACAACCTCTTCAAGAAGAGAGAGACAAAGAAACCATGCATCAAGATTCTTTCCCTCCTGCTGAAGAGGATAGCACCTGGGGAGTGACAACTTCAATTTGAAGAATTCAGCAATCAGATCTATAGAATCACAGAATCATTCAGGTTGGAAAAGACCTTTGAGATCATCAAGTCCAACTGTTAACCCAGGACTACCAAGTCCATCACTAAACCATGTCCTTAAGCACCACATCTACAGGGTTTTTTTAAACACCTCCAGGGACGGTGATTCCACCATCTCCGTGGGCAGCCTGTTCCAATGCTTGACCGCCCTTTCCATGAAGAAATTTTTCCTAATACCCAATCTAAACCTCCCCTGGCATAACTTGAGGCCATTTCCTCTTGTCTTGCTACTTGTCATCTGGGAGAAGAGACCTACGCCCACCTGCCTACAACCTCCTTTCAGGTAGAGAGCAATAAAGTGCTCTTGACTCTCTTCTTCAGACCAAAATACCCCAGTTCCCTCAGCTGCTCCTCATCAGACTTGGGCTCCAGACCCTTCACCAGCTCCGTTGCCCATCTCTGGACACGCTCCAGCACCTCAGTGTCTTTCTTGCAGTGAGGGGCCCAAAACTGGACACAGGATTCGAGGTGCGGCCTCACCAGTGCTGAGTGCAGGTGGACAATCATTGCACTGGTCCTGCTGGCCACACTGATTTGGATACAAAGTAATCACCAGTGTAGGGTATCAGCTCATTAGTGGCTTATTTGATTTTGTCCTTCCCTGTGTCCTTCATGGCTGTCATGACCCTTTAACTCTTGTATGCTTTTCACCCCATGCCCCTGAACACTAGTGTAAAGTATCTTCTAAATAAACTCCACTTGTTTGTATTTAGTGTTTTACTTATAACTGGGGTGGGCTACAACTGTACACAAAACTGATTACTAGAGTGAATGGGTAGTGTCTGTGTAAAATGTTGTAGTTCCATTCCAGTCCCATGTGCCCTTACCCTAAAGCTTTTTTGGACTCAGCCCACAACAGAAAGGCAGCCACAGAATGTTAGTAGAGTTGTTAACTTAAGAGCTAAGCAAAATATCTGATCAAAGATTACCTGCAATCTTTATCTGTTTTAATGTTGAAATGGTAGGTTTCCTTTTTTCTTAAGAATAAACACCTTGGATTTTGCTAATGTTTATGTCTTGATGGATTGCTTTTTGCTATCTACAGAATATTGCACAGAATAATCTCTAAAGGGTGACTGGCAGTGTGTCCTGGTCACACGTCATCATCAGTAAAATGCCAAAGTTCCTGAGGACAAGACTAATCTTACCCCCTTGTAATTCAGTGTTGTCCCTGTTAAGCATGGGCTAATTCAATGTATCACAAAGATCATTTAAAATTTCAATAAATTGTGGGGCAATCTCAGAAGCTCTTACTTGCTGTTAACGAACAAAACTTCAGCTGCGGAACTTGCAACATTAATTCAGTAGGGCCTGAGGCCATTTGTGGGGCTTACACAATCCCAAAAGATGAAAATACTTATTGCCTCATTCCTGAACCTTTGAACTCTGTAGGCATTACTTTCATGAAGAGTCGTCAACCTGCCAGGCTGGCCACAGGGTAGAGCTGCGGGTGACACATGGTGAAATATTCAGCCCAGAACGAAGGCTGAGGTGAGCACCCAACTGTTCCATTTAGACACTAATATCCTGAATCCTTGCTTAAGGGAGCTGCCAGCGAATCCCCTGCTGGCATATGTTCAGGGTCTGTCTTAACAGGAGAGTTCATAATCAGTAGCCTGACCCCTCGACCTTGTCAATGTAAATAAAATACACAAAATTGTGCCTTCTGTGCTGTCATCTCTGGGAAGAGGCATTATGGCCTGCACGTCACAACTGCATTAGCCTTGTACGAACACTGAATGAAAACCTTCACGGGCTATGGGTGCACAAAAGTGCAGATTTAAAATAGCTCTAAATGACCTGGCCTGAAATTTGAAATCCCACACAGAGTTTCATTATTATAATCTTGTGTTTAATATAAACTAGAATAAATGAGGTAATTTTTTTGCTGGAAATTTTAAACTGAAAGTTTATTAAATCTGTATTTAAAGAATGACCTAAAAAAACTTTAAGAAATAAAAAAAGCCAAACCAGCTGTCATGAGGCTGTGATGAGATTTTCTTTCTAAAAGATAAGACCTTGAAAATGTTTGATATTCATCTCTCATAAAGTCTGTATCCAAAGTGAAGTACAATCTTTACTTTCTCGGTACAAGACTGTTTAACACAGGTCCTCCAGGGAAACTCTGACTTGATTAGAATTCTCTTAGTGTTTTCAGTGGAGCAGCAGTCTTTTACAAAGTAGACAAAGACAAACTGTATACAATCTGATTGTTGTTTCAGCTATTTGTTTTGCAGCTTCATTATGTTCAGATGAAACAGTTCAAATTGAAAATTAGAAACAATAACTGCACTAAGTGAAGATAGATTCCAAAAGAAGAGGCAAGAGATACAAAAACCTCTTTCTTTTTAGGTCAACCAGAATTTCAGTGTGTGTGAATATGCAACTTAGTTTCACGTGCTCTCTTTGATGTACTGCACCTAACTATATAATTTTATCAGACAGTCTGTCTGGGAAGATTCAATTTTATGACAAGTGAAAGAAATGTGAAAATGGTAATTATGAGGAGATTAAAGTAATGCAGTACATGTTTATAGCTCATATATTAAGAGGTGGATTTTTTTTCTTTCTTTTATGAGTGGCTGTATGGGTTTTGCTTTTGAAAATGAACACTTTTAAAGCCCACAGTGGAGCCTCTTAAATAAAAAAGATCTCAAATTCCTCTGAATATATTTTCAGAATTAAAATACGGTATCTCCCTTTGTTGGAAGGAGTAACCCATCCCATCTCGACTTTCACTTGCTGTCCTGAACAATGGTCCTTTGCTGTCCTAATATCTTAATGGATTAATGTTCTAAGAATGTTTAAATGGGATTGTGGAGCTTTCATTTACACTTGGGACACTGTTCTTCTTCATTCACAATTCCTTTCTCAGTGTTCAGCATTGGTTTTGTCTGAAGGTCAATTTAAGGACATCTTAAAAGCCTTGTCTTCATTTCTACTTTGATTTTCTTACTTCATAGTACACTGAAGTAGTTCAAGAGCACTGCAAAGCATGTCAGATGAAGTTTTGTCTTCAAAAGCTCAGAATTTAAGGGCTTAACCCAGTTTGCATGCAACTAGTCAGTCATACTTTGATTTCAAAGAATGAGTACAGTTATTCAAGTGGGTAGGCGTTAGCAGAATTGGTCCATGCAGAACAATAAATGAGTTCATGTGAGGGAAGATTTTTTTTGTAAGACTTGAGTGTGCTTGGCCTTGATTTATGTTGCATAAATAGTGGCTGACAGCCCAACCACCGTTATGTTGTGTGGTATGGAAGCAGCTAGTACAGTAGGTGATGAGGGGAAGGTACTAATGCCCTCTTACGGTATTTGTCATGCTAAATCAGTGCCTGAAATCCCTTCTTCCTAGGTAGACATACGAAGGGGAGTGGGTATAAGTATGATCTCTCTACTTTCTGAGCTGGTGCAAGATGAATCGGCTCACTGCCATTCCAGGCAATGCATCCAAGTAAAAGCATGCTCACTCGGTAACTTGGTATTCAGGAACTTAACAGTGAGTTTTATTGTTGTCGTTCATAATTATTATTCCTATTAGTACTAGAAGGGATTTGAAGAAGAGAAGGTGGGAGTCCAGTGAGCAGGGAACAAACAACCTGGGTGTCACTTCATAAGCAGTTACAGAGTGCAGCTCACAGCATTTATCTAACTTCAGATTTATTTGTGCAGCTAATTGATTAATTACAACAGAATCTATTTAATGGCCTACTTGAAGAGCAGTGCCATCTGGAATAAGCAAGAAAGCCAAGGAGATCAACAGTACAATTTGAATGTATTCACAGGAAAAAACTTGTGCTCTGGAAGTGGTGTGCACCTTCGAACATAGCAGTACCAGTGGTCAGAAGCTTTTCCTTCTTCAGATCCACATTTATAAACCTGAAACCTTTCCTCTGCCTATAAAATACTGCAGTCACAAAGACATTTGGCAGCCCATGCTAATGCTGATAATATTCAGCATCCACTGTCAGTTTTTATTACCTGCTTCCATTGCCACCTTCTGCTTGCTGAGTCCACCTCTTTGGCTACCCTGCCTTTTGTAATGTAAGGTCTTTGGGGCAGGAAATAGCCTTTTTGGTGTGGTTTATAGGTGTTAAAACACAGAAGGGCTCTGATTCACCACTGCAACTCTGAGATCATAATACAGATAATACAAATAAGCCCAAGACAGATTCTGTGTTTGTTACAATTGTATTTTTTCCCCAAATTACAGAGAGATCCTTTGAAAAATAGAGTAGGCCATGTTGTGTTTTATCCATCAAGCTCTAGAATATATCTATGTCGCTGAAAAATTATACTTGCCAGAGGCTTAGAAAAGGCATTCCATATTTGTGATGTGATTTAACTGGGCCTAGCCTTACTTTGTTTCACTATGTCCTAATTTAGACTACTAAAAAGGCTGCTTTACACTGAGCTTCATGCTGAGCCAGTCCCTGAACTGATTCAGGAGACAGAAGAATGACCAAAACCCAATACGGTATAATTATACTTCTTTAAAGTGAGAGGAGGACTGAGAATACTTTGCATGAATTGTAGCCCAGACAGCTGATACCTGGGGCAGTAGGAATAAGTATAAGCTTGAAAGATGCAGTCATCAGGGATGGAATAGAGGCATGGCTGTATATAGATTATTCAGTTATAATAATATTGTAGCCACACAGTACAAACAAAGAAAAAAAAATTTAAAGACTGCTGATACACAGAAGGGGTAATCCACTAGAGGGAGACAAACTGAAGAAACCATTCATTGCACTGAAATCACCAAAAAAAATGAAGTGGAAGAAATAAGAAGAGTGTGTACAATTAAACACAGTCATCCCTATTCTTATTTAATGATTAATTCACCCAGCATTCTTGCTTGTCTTACTTCCTTGTCAGTATTAGGAAATTTAGATTTTAATTTTAATTTCTTGCTAAGTGTGTTAGTTTTGGCAAAACGTTGCTGGTAAAAATACGACATCTGTATTTCACAAACCCTATTTCTTGGTACTGGAAAGATTTCTTATTGTTAACAAGTCCATGTGAAAGAGCCATAATTTAGATTCTTACTGTTTTTTGACAGAAGGAATGCATAGTGCAAAATATGTTTAATGATAGCAGTATTGCAGATTGCTTTTATAGCTCCAGGGGTTTGTAAACAATTAAGTAGCAATCTTTTAATTCAAGAAGATTGACAAACATACAAATTCTTCCTGACTAATAGGCAAAATAAAGGAATTTAGTACAAGACTGACCAACACTTAAAGTTGTGGTGGATTGACCCTGTTAACCACCCAGATGCTTACTCATTCCGTCTCATGCAAGAAGAGGGTAAATCAATGGCAGTGTGGGTGTTTGGCTCATGGCTGAGGTCAAGACACCATAGTCCTTCCCAACCCAGTACAAAAGCCTTCCTCATCTCAACAAAGTTCTTGATGGTTTATCTGGTGACAGCTTATATCCTGGGTTGCCTTGAATTGCTCTAACCTGAGAAAATAGAAATTAGTCATCCAAGTTTGAGTAGACAACAGAAGGTCCACCTTATAGTCAAAGGAAAAAAATAGACACCCTGAAAGGGCAATTCATCTTGACCTGAGGCAGGTATCTCTGTTCAGATTAATTGTTCTCTTGAAAAGTCTATTTCTTTCTAATGGAAACTTTGCCTCACTAGCTCAGGTCTGAATGGGTTACTTCAGACACCCAAAGGCAGGTGAGACAAAGCCAACTGGCTGCTTACATCTTTATCTGATTTAATTGCTCCTTTTCGTATGCCTTTTGAAACCTCACCAGTGGTGTCAATTCTAGTTCAGTTGTGTCCCCCTTTATCCCAGAATTAAAGATTATCCCCTACTTTTGCTTTTATATTCTCAGTATTTTTCTGTGTTCTGACACTATTTTTAGTAATATGTACCCCTTTCTTCAGCAACAGCTATTAATTTTATTAGTTGTAGCCTGCTTTACTGGTTAAACTGTAGGCTGAGCAAGCCCAGCAAAAGAAGAAAAAGCTAAAAATTCATGTGACCTGAGCTAAATTTTCTCATGCTTCATATGCATACTTCCCCATTTTATAGCTAATCACTGTATGTAGCCCAGAGTATTTACACTCCTTTTTCTTTGCTGATCAAAAGGATATTTTTTGTTGAGGAACAGAAGGAAGACTTTTCCCTACTTGTCAGGACTTGATACAGATATTGTCCCACTTCTACCCAAGGCACATCTAATAAAAATCTGTTTCATTGTTTGTAACTCTTTCACAGCATTTATTTTCATTGGGGTTTTTGGCACAACTGGAAGCTTTCAAGTTTTGAAGAATTGGAACTGTGCTCAGGAGAAGTAGTTGTGCAAAACCACTGTATGACTAAATATGCTCTTGCTATGTTTTATACCCATCCTTCTCTCCTTCCTTTTGTCTTTACTCCTTCCCTCCTTTGTCCCTTCCCCCTTTCTTCCTTCATTCCTTCTCTCCTTCATTCTTCCTTTCCTCTTTCCCTTCTCTCCCAAGCCTTTTAATGTGCCAGCTGTTTTTTTTAACAGATGTTTCTCTCATAACCACCCAACTTCTCATTTTCCTACTTTTCTTTATGCTGCTTCTGTTTCTCCTGCTGGGCTGTATTATCATCACTACTCATGCATTGTGCATTAGAAAACCCACATCCAAATCTAGTCAATAGAGGTTAGATTCAAAAGTTGGTTTAAGGGCAGGTCTTAATCCCAGTTTACTGAAGTCAATAGCAGATTTTACCATGCCTAAGCCAATCACTCTATCCTAATTCAGTTCTGAGACTCACATTACAGAATTGCAGTAGGTTCTGAAACTTGTAACCTGAAAGGCAGGAAGTTATTAGAAAACAAGCTCTTGTTTTGCAGTCCCTCGTGGATAACACCCACTTGGATGAAGTTGCCATCTGTTGCTTTCTTGGATCATGTCAGAATATGTGAAATAAACTGGAAGAGAGGCAAAATGACAGACATATGCAAGTGGGCAATAATGGTTGGAAATCTACTGTTGAGGTCCTACAAAGCAAGGGAAGGATGTGAAATGTTATATGTTTGGTCTGGAAAAGACCTGTTGGGGCAATAAAGGTGATTGCACCAATCACCAAAATGTGGCTGGAGCATAAAGCAAGCTCCCTGGCTATAACAGATCCATCATGGTTGTTCTTTATTTTTCTCATTGTTTTCTAGGCATAAATGAGCTGAATGCTGGCAGTGGGAAGTGGAACCAGAATCACACTTTAGACCACAGCGAGAAGGACACAGTAGAAGAGCAGTTAGAGTAAATAACTTGTGGGCTTAATGCTGGGAACTAGAAGTGTGACATTCCCATTGGCAAAGCTGAGTAGTAACGAGGGATCCAGCCTGTATCTTATAACCTGTCTCCAGTTGCAATACAGGAAAAGAGAGGAAAAGTTGAGGGAGTTGCAGGGTTATGATCAGAAGTTTCATCAATTTAATGATACCATGTATATTTTAACTTAAATTTATTTACATTTAAGTAAAGTGGTTTAGGATTCAAAACCAAATGACATAAATTATGTTGGTGCAAACGAAATACTGTTTATCCCTGTTAAAAAAGCATAGTTTTCTTTGTTTTCCTCCCTTCAGCTATATATATATCTATATATATGTATATAAAAGATACCTATATTATGTGCAATATTGCACAAGACCCAAAATTGGTATATTGTACAGAAAGTGCATTTCCTGAAAATACTTTCAGAAATGTTTTAATAGCAAATGCTTCATCAAGAAGTTATATCATGTTATATACAGGAAAAGAAAAACTAATACAGTGTTAGTTTGTCTGTTAGCTTCTGAATTTAAGCAAACACTTAATATACCAGTAATCTTTATTGCTGTTATGTTAGGCATGTCTGTAAGTAGTATTTAAATCTGATTCTCTTAAGCTGAAACAGTTTTACTGACTCAATGATACAAGCATTTCCTGAAAAAGAAGGACATATTTCCTGTATTTTGTTAATATTTGACAGTGCTGATCTTAAACCAGTAGCAACATAACACTGATTTGTAAGACAGATTTTAAAGTAAGGTTGAAATTCTATATTATTGTATCCCACATAAACTCATTTACCGAGCAACAATTACATAATAAATTACATTTAAAACCAAAAATAGACCCTGTTGTCTTTATTTCAGGCATAGAATTAGCCAGACTTAAAAAAGACAGAGGATACTGCAGATGAGCTCTCAACTGACAGTGCTTTGTGTCCATGACTGAAGTGTCCTTAGCTTCAGAGCAGGCAACGAGCAGAAGTCAACGCCATGCTTTGGGTTCCTCACAGTAGCATATTTTGCCCTCAGTGCTTAGTTCGAAAAAAAAAAAAAACCAAAACAAAAAACACACACACAAAAAAACCCCACCCCCCCACAACAACAACAACAACAAAATCAACCAAGAAAAGCTTCCTAACTAATCTGCACAGATGGGACAAAGCTCACTTTGAGCTACTGCAAGCTTGTTAAAGTTAATGCCAGTATTTACAATGGCATTCTAGTTTCTGCAGAAAGATAATGGAAGGGAAAGTGCAGAAAGACAGGGCTAAGTTTGGGCTCAAAGAGCTCTGATGTTTACTTGATGTTACTCAGCAGAAACATCATGTCTCTGAACTTGCAGTGTATGAAGTCAAATTTGTGCATAAACCTTCACAGAATAATCCTTAGTCTGAGGTTAGATGCCTGACCCTGTCTGAGAGCACACTCACTAAAATAACTGGCTTAATAAGAGTGGAAAGAAACATATAAGCAGTATTTTCAGTAACAGGGCTCACCTTTTTGTTAGTTACCTTCCTTGTTCAGGATACAAGGAGATCCTTTTGCATTAACTGTTGCCAAACCACAAATACCAGAAAAGAGCCCCTCAACCGTCTACTTCCCACAAAAACTAAGAGCATATAGCAGGAACCTAGACTGATTGAGAGATTAAAAAATATGCATTGCAATAAAACAGAACAGTGGGCTCAATCTTCTTTGCTTGCCTAAGCAAAAGTTTGATTTAGCTTGATCACAAGTTCTAATTCTTGTTACATGGAAGAACAATTTAGTTTACAGAGGAGTCTTTCTTCCAACAGAAAAAGGTGCAAGAAATTCCAATGATGAGAGGTTAAGGCTAACTTAGACGGTGAACAATTTTTTCAGATTATTTTGTAAGCTTTGTAACCTTCTGATCCTTTTTTCTGTGACTCTTTACTGGACACTTACAGTGCTCAGGCCAGTGTCAAGTCTAGCCACTATATTACAGTGACAGTTGCACCAATGTCAGAGGTAATACAGTTTTCTATTATACAGTAAAGATTGTGTCCACCCTTACTAAGAGGATCAGGCTGAGAGCATATGTTCACTCTCTAGCTTCCATGACCTCAGATGCTTTGCTTCATTCTTCAAAGTATTGTTTTGTACATGGCTGCCCTAAAACTTGCATAGTTAGCTTATCAAATGATTGAGAGGGCTCAGTCACCTGTGTTCTGCATTATTTGTCGTTCCTGCAAACCATGTGTCATCTGGAAACAGTTACAATAGAGTATGCTTGTTTGCTTCAGAATTACTGATGATAACATTATACTGTAGAGCAAGAGCAAATCCCTTTAGGACCTAATAAAGCAAGCCTTTAATGATAATAAGACACCTTTCAATTAATGGATTTTTGAACCACTGATTATTACCTTGATTTTTGATTGTTCTAAATTCTCAGTTACCTTGCCAAGAGGTACCAGATCAGATGCCTTATAGACTGTACATGCATCCACACTTACTGTATGAGCTTTTGGTTTAAAGATTGCATCCCACACTACTTCTAGCCATTGTCTGGTTTTGTATTGTAGTCTCCCCAGAAGTGTGCAAGAGTGCTGGAGACTTGGATTCATACTGACCTGGTTCTTCCTAGGATTATATCTCTATGCCCTCCTGGCGAAAGGCTGTTTATTGTGCAAGGTAAAAAGCAGTTTCCCATGGACTTTGCTGCTGAAGAACCATTTAAAAAAAAATAAACTAGACTTTGTGGACTGGAGACAAAATAGAATGAGAGGTTGAAATACAATTGTATCTCTAGTCTATGCAATTTTGATAATATTAAAGTTAAACATACAACGAATGTGTATCCCGTCTCTTCGAATCATATGGTCACTATTCTAAAGTGGAAAACCCCAGGTTTTAGTCCAGTGCTATCAGGTAGTCTTAGAATAAATGCTATGAATTTTGACAATAGTAAGGTGTGCCCCAGATAAGCAACCTAGACCTTCTAAAGTTCAAGGTTTCCCTACTGCCAGAAGAGGATATCATCTGCATGCTTTATTTTGTACTTGTACAAAATAGTCCCGTCATTTCTCATCCCCTATATAACTAGAATCTGGTATTTTTGCTAAGACTTGATGAGTAGGGGCTCTGAAATTGTTTTGCCACCTCTTTAAATGCCATCTAGCTTTATACTGTCATGTTGTAAGAACTGGGTCCTTTTCCTTGCACTTATGAACAACTAAAACTACTTGCCTGCTCATGATCCTATGCATTGGGTTTTTTCTATTCAAATTGACTCCCTCCTTTGTGTTTCCTTTTCTTAATCTCTTCCCAGCATTGCACAGCCAAGGTGAAGTTGTTGATCGGTTGCCCAAGTAACCGGAGCCCGTATTGCTACATAGGTCATGGAAAGGTGAAGTGCCATGAAAGCTTTTTGTCTAGTACCTTCCCAAGTAGATTGTAAAATAGTCAGTTCGACTAATAATCTAATTTAAACCTCAGAATTCAGTTCCCTGTTACTGCGTGGGTTTGCTTTAAATCCTTGTTGCAAAGATTTGCAAACTCATTCTTTTGGTTAATAAAATGAACCATAAAATAGAAACCTCTCATTCTATAAATACCTATAAAATAAAAACTTGGAAATCGTATTTTATATGTACATTTATATATAGGTATATAAATTTTAGCAAAGATTAGTCAGTCCTATTCTGAGCTGCTTCTAGTATTTTGAAATCTGTTTTTTTGCAGTAAAGTAAAAAGTGAAATCACTTTGTGTGTAGAAACCACACCAATGAAAGGGATAGTTTTAAAAAGTGTGGTGATAGACAAGTAGCAATGCATGATAATGCCAAATTATACCACCTACGTCATACCACTTGACACATGAAAGATATTTTTGTAACATACAGGTGAATAATAGGTTGCAGTCTCTTCCCTTCTTCTCTCCCTTGAGATCTAGAGTTTCTTGTGGGGGATGTGTCAGATCTAGCCAAAAATGTGGACAAAGAGACAAAACTTCAGTCGTGAAGCACAAACTTATCTAGATTGCTTTTATTCTTCTGGTTGAGAAAAGCAATTTTTATCTTAAAAACATTCTCTCTTCCAAAGGGTTTTCATTCTACTTCTGTGCCAAACAACCTGATATAAAACATAAGTTATGGATTCAACAAGTCAGGAGCGGAGTTGTGTGGGTACTTCAGCAATGGTGTTATTCTAAAAAAGAAATTGTGTCCACATGAACTGATGAAAAGCAACCATAGTATTTGTGGGAGCAATATCAAAGATCACCAATTCTGTGTAACTTTAGTCTTGAATAAGATGCGACAGTCTTTGTTGACAGCTGGTTGGCTTGCGTTTCTCCCAAAATTGGAACAAAAATCAAGCTTCTCTGTAAAAAAAGGAGAAAATATGCTTTGGGTCAAAAGAAATATGTAGATGGGGAAGAATAAAAAATAATTTAGTGTGTTAAGACCGGTTCAATTCAGGTCTATTCCAACTTTTTCCAAACAATTAACATCTCACAGGCGTTATTTTCTAAGGGGAAAACTTGCTTAGAATTTTCCTTCTAGGTGAGCTAGGTGACAACATAGTCCTGTGTTGCATTAAAGAATGTTTTATTGTGTAGCATGAGGATGATGAGTTTTGACAAGTTAACATATTGCCTTTGAATAAAGGTGTTCATTTAATGGAAGGAGATGTACATTATTCTCCACACTCCACTCAGTCTACAGAGACACTACCAAGAACACTGGGAGAGGGTTTTACAAAAAGAAATTACATTACACTGCACTTGTTGAAATCAACTGCTATCTTTGTTATCTGTCAAATACCTTAACATCACATTTGACAACCTATACTAGCAAGGGACACACCTGAGGACTATTGCTGTTTGTGCTCCCCTTTCCTCCTGTACCTGGGAGAGACTGCAATATGCATACTTAAATTAATGGCTTAAATTCAAGCATCTGAATGTGTCATGCAGGCCATTTAATTATATCAAGCTGGCCAATGAACATGGCTTGGAGGGGATGAAAATGCGTTCTGCATGCGTGAAAGGCAGCAGATGGATTTATTGACTTCAGATGCAGTCAGGGGACACAAAGTGACATTTTTTCTTTAAGAACCAGAAACAACAGAATTCACTAGTCGATGTGTCTGTGCACTAGCGCAACAGATTGTGACTGTAAGGTTTGCCTCCTTATGTACTTGCGTTTCATTTAAATTGGTTATTATCGTGTTCAATGTTTATGTTTCTATCCTGCTAATCCAATTTTTTGCGTTTTTTTGGTTTTGATTACTTTTAATCAAACAACCTGAATTTGGAGTCTGTTCTATATTAAAAGCTGCTGACTTCCAATTCTCCTCCACCTCAATGAATGTTTTATTCCTTCAGGAAGAAAATCTAAGACTTGAATCCTTCTAAGGTTATGTTCAAGATGTGGTTGTGACTACAGCAAAACCTAATGGATGGATGCTAGGCATAGGCAAAGAAAGAGCACAAAATAACAAGATTGGATTGACCATTATCCATCAGAAAGTTGTCTGGCATGATGCCTCTGCTGCCTTTCATGTCTCTCTAATTTTCTTCTGTCATGAACAAATAAAAATGGGTATAACAACTTTGCTTGTTTTCCCTGTAGTTTCTGGGCTTACACACCTCTACTGTATTTTTCTAAACCATTTTTCCAGCTTTCTTCAAATAGAGGTACATTGTAACTGCTGTTTTATCACTCTGCAGCTCTTTTCTGCCTTTTTTTTCGAAATAGTTCTTTGTACTAAAATTTTCGATTAGATATTTCCTTGAGCTTGCAGAATAACCGTGACCTAACAGAAGTAAACAAATGAAACACCTCCCCCTTAGGACTGAGCATAAACTATTTATGCTGCATTTTATGGATGCCTAAAAATCACTATGCAGTACCGTAATTCATGCATGAAAAACTAATTTCAGCTTCATTGCCTTCCATAGAGCTGCAGAAATGATACATTTAGTCTGATGATTGTGAGAGTGTGAAGAGTGTGTCTTCCTTAGATTCTCATTTATTTCTGTCTTCTTGTATTCACTTGCTTACTTGAGGTGCAAAGGAATTGGTATGGTTGAGTGAATTAGAAAGCTGTATGTGAAAAAAGAAATCTATATATTCTTTTCACGTCTTTGCTGATGGGAAGGCTATGCAGAGGCACATAGAACACGACACCAACTGTAACGTACGTACAGACAACGCAATGACTGTTGTATATATACACTCCTCCTCTGTTCAGTTCCCATCTTCCCTTCCCTCTAACTAGGCTTCAGTAGATTTCCATTTGCATTCTCCCACCTTTGAAAAGCCATCTCCTTCCTGCTGCCTTCCACCGTCATACCTCTCCTCATTACTTCTACTTCCTTTACCATAAGGGATAAATACAGAATAACTGCGTGCCTTGGCCACCTTTACATTGCAGTCCCAGTCCCATGATAACTTTCACCAGTTCAGGCATACACTTTGCCCTGGAGAATTCAGTGGTGAATTCAGAAGCAGGAGGAGGTGCGAAAGGAGATGCCGCTCTGCCCAAGTACAGGAGGTGAAGAGTGCGAAAGTCTGCCTCCTTATAGCAAAATGGGTTGGTGTGAGGGGACTGACCTTCCCATGCACACCTATAGTGTGAACCAGCTTTGGATGGATGACTGAGGTCATGGATGACTTCTCCCTTCTATACAGGGTGGCAGAGTCGATTGGAAAAAAAAAAAAAAAAAAAAAAAAAGAAGCTTGATGCACCCTTGACGGAAAGTTAGCTGATAAAATCAGTGATGAAGTACCTCTCTTTTGCTGTTTGTCCTCATTTCATTTGCTAAGGAAGAATTTTCCTGGGTCCATGTGATGCCCGAATTTAAAAATGTTCCCATTTTTTTGGCAGCTGCAGCTTCCTCAGCTTCAACAATTCAACGTGTAAAACTGGTATCAGCACTAGGCAGGCTCTGCATGCTTTTACCCCACAATCTCAGAAGAAGCCGATCTTAATATCTGTAACTGCAGATTGCTAAGGCTCCCTGAGAAAGTGGAGGCTACAGACACACGTGGATAACCTTTTTAGACAGGTCCGCTTCAAAGGAGTTGTATTGGAGACAGTAAGATGCAAATAAGCAATGTTTGATCTCACAGTAAGCAACCAGCTTATGAAAATAGGAAAATATAAATAAATCATCTTACAGCTTCTGCACAGCCCTGTTTGAAGACCCATTCAGTAACATCAGGTAGAAAACACCTGCTCAAGGCAAAGCTGGCAGCTCTCCTTCCCTGCCTCAAGAAGCCTCCCCTCTCTAAAAGGCACTGGACTTTGAGAAGCCTGGTAGGGCTTGTCTTCACCACCCCTCCCACTCCCCCCTCAGAAGATGTGGATAAGGGTTCCTTCACCCTTCCAGAGGCCAAACAGAAAGATTCCACAACTGGAGCAGAGTGGCCGAGGGCTGCTTGGAGCTATGGTGCTGTGGTGCGATTTTTTCCCCCCATTAACCGAGCAGGGTGGTTTTTTGCCTGTTTTAATGTCAAGGGAGGTTCTGCAAAGTTCTGTATGTCAGTGTCATATTTGTCCCTGAATCTGTTGTGAACCAATGCAAAATAGGCTATTTGCACAGCTTTTAGGAAGAAGTCAAATCCTACACATTCTTTTTATACACCTAGATGAATTGATGAAAGGGATTAATTGTATCCCAAAGACTTGGAATCATTAATCATCTCATCACTAATAGCAGCAGCAATGCTTTGCACCCCTTTAGACATCTGGTTTTACAACAGTTTCTCAAACAGATTATATTTTCTTGCCTGTTCAAAAGGTTTTGGTGGTGGGATTTTTTTCCTGCAGCCTGACACGGATTGGTGCCTGCTCATGGGAAAAATGCAGACCTGGAATTTGGATGAAACTCTGTTTCTCCCTGGGACCCATGCTGTAGGAATCGGTTCTCTGAAAGCAAGAGGGATGACGGAAGGAGGGATACTCACTGAAAAGCTTCAATACATCAGGAAGCAGGAGTCTTTACTTCCCTCAAGAAAATTACTCCACCCAGAAGGTCAAAGGTGGATGGCTTATGAACAGACACTGCCAATGTATGGGTCAGGTTTTCCTTCCTATGGTAGTTGTGAGAGTGATGCTATGTGAGGTGGAAAAAGAGCTGGTAGCATCTCTAGGCGTGGCTTACATAATGCTTTCCACTGCTAGGACCTTGTTTGAAAGGAGGTGTTTGGAAACACAGCAGGAAAATTCCTTTAAATACAGATGAGTTATTTTGCATGTCCCATGAAGCTCTGAACACAGCTTTGCCACACCAACAAGGGAAGATGCGCAGAGAGGATCGGAGTGAACGGGGTTCATCAACTAAGCCATGTTCATGCTGACTGACTTCTCTACTCCTAGTCCATATGGATGGGAAGTAAGAGCCACTAGGAAGGGTTACTACAAATGAGGATTATAAAAAAAATACCAAGTAGCTTCTAATTTGGTGACTAGCAAGTACCTGTAGTTGGAATGAATCAGGAGTTAAAAATAAGCCATAATGAGAGACTGGCTCAGACTGGGCATTTGCACAGCAGGACCATACTGAGTTTGCGAAGCCTGCCTTAATTTTGGCATTTCTTACCTCTGTGACTGCTTCCTTTTGTAGCCTCAACATTCTTTTAAGGCAGTTATTCCACTGTATGCAATGCATAACTCATATTAGGAACTTATGTAGCTTATTTATGGAGGCACAGTCTGTCACTGGAAACATTGAATACCATGTGGGTTAAGGAATGTTAAAGAGGAGTCTCTTGAGGGACACATGGGTGGTATTCCCTGGAAAGCATCCTGAAGTATTTTTAGTCATGTATTTTCTCAATGTGGGATGAAAGTAAGCCAAAAAAAATAGGCAAGATGTATCCTACGTATTGTATATATTAGAGACTGCATTCTGAAACTACATGAGAATGGGAGCCCTTGGACCTCCTAGTAAAAGAAGAAAAGGACCATCAGACTTATTGCATATTTTTATTAAGTGGTGCTTTCAGGGGTCTTCAAAATGATACTCCAAAAACTACCCAGTAATGTGAATTTTGTGCTTTGAGGACTTGGCATGCAACTGTTCTAGCTACATGGAGGTTAATGCCTCTTCATAAAGACTTGAGCCTTTGTGGAGCCACATAATAAAAGCCATGTGAAATTCAGCCGATCAGAAGGTGACACTCCCTTGTCTGGGACCATTCCACACCCTGAAATGTGTTTTTAAAATTCTTTTTCAAAATGTAGAAAATGACATAGAACCTGATCTTGCTTTCACAGGGGCAAGTTCATCTACTGCCATGGAGATCAGTGGTCTCATTGCAGATTTCCATCACAAAGACTGCACTCACTATCTGTCCAGACTTCTTGAAGTCCTTATTTCTCATGCTTCCTACATTGTAAATACTGATATTGTAATTCCAGACTGTCCAAGACATTCATCCTTAAAAATCAGCCCACTAGAATTCATTCCTATACTGACCATACTGATGTCTGTATTGCTGGCTTTTATGGAATAGTTCCTCCCAAGGTAATTTCAAAGCGTATCTTCGTCACCGTGCCTCCTTCCAGCTTTGAAAAATAATATAATAATTGTGGCCCAACCTCCAACCAACTCACCTGTATGGTTTCTAAAATTGTTCAGCCAGTTGACAGAGAAGTTACTAATCTTTGCAGATCATTCATTTACTATGACTACTACCATCCTTAAAATTAATTGGCATGCCCAGCTCACACAGTACCTTCCCAAACGCCAGAACTCTATGTAGGTCAAACATGAGGGAATTTAACCTCTTCCAAACAATGGTTGACATCTAAAGGGACACAACTTGACTTTGACGCAGGAAGTTCAGAGTAAACCATCCTTACCTCCAGCTATTTTCCTGTAAGTGGTCCTGTTTTGCCTGGAGATTTTTTTTGCTTTTTTTTTTTTTTCTTTTCAGGGATCATTGGCAATTTCAAAGGTATCTCAGGGCCTGGCAGTGGATGGAGAGCAGGCACAATGAGATTACTCTTCAGCGTCTCTGTTTTAACTTTCAGTTCAGCTTGGCTCTCAAGCTGTAGTTTGACAATACAGTGAATCTGTTTTTTGGGGTACTTAGCATCGGATCGCAAAGCCACTGTAATCATAATAATGCAATATACTGGTACAGTCACTCCACTGATTCAGATTTGTTAACAATATATCAAAGAGAGAATTTGCCCCGGCAGATTTAACATAGAAGAAGTATTTTCTGTCTAGGCAGCTCTTAACTTCATGCTGTCTTCCTGCAGCTGGCATAAAATCAACATAAAATTATTAAGTGAATGTAAACACTGTGCTGTGTGCTCTGGCTAAACCAACCAAAATGGAATCAGATGCTCTTGCCTGATTTCGATCAAATTTGTACTGTTACATGATGTACAGCCTCACAGAGCTGGTATTAAATGATCACAGAACTGTTGTTTCGGTAGCCTACCAAAGCAACAACTCTGTGGTTAGAAAGTCAAAGACATTTCATCTCAGCAACTGCTCTTTGCTTAGAATTACAAACACCCTCATCAGTGGAAGCTGTCATGTCTAATAAATAGACAAATTCAATCATTACCATCTGGGATGTCCTTGGGAGCATAAGATGGAAGATGCAGAAAACGTGCCTCAGCTGTATGATTTTTAATACTCTGGGTTTTATAGTGACCCAGACCTCCTTTAATGAGAGAAAAATATTCCTTGGGGGCCAGGATGAGGATATTTGTATGCCCCTATTTGCTCTAATAAAATAGATTTTCCTCTAACCTACAGAAGATGTATTATATTTCCATGTTTATAAACTCAGAAGATTCCCTGGTGATTATCTAGTCAGTAGAGATTACACACTATATATACTATAGAAGATTTTACAGGCATAGAATACTGGTGGTTGATTATTTAGTTCTCTGTAGAGCAAGTCATAAGATAAACCTGAGTCTCAATGAAAACTTCTTTTAAAACAAAACCCAGTCTTTCATTTAAAAATTTTGAACCACAAACCTTAGTATGTTATTCCAATGATTAATTTATCCTTGCTTCAAAATCTGTCTTTTTTTCCATCCCTAATTTTAAACTTATAGTAGGTAGAGTTTCTGATCGCTCCTGTATAGAGTGAAGAACCCCCTTGACCTCTTTCCTATTTTGGGACCTCCAGGCTTTAAGTTATCTCTCAAATTCTCTTGTTCATCAGAACAAACTCCTTGAGTCTTTAACTATAAAGAATATTTTGAGGTCTTTCAGGTGCTTTGCAGGCTCTCCCTTGCCCCCTTTCTAAACAATAATCATCTGTCTTGGACTGTGGACAAAGACACCAGGTGCCATACCACAGCTGCATGTAAGTCAGTACCAAGCACAGAGGCAATATCACTCTCACAAGTACCAGAAATTCTTGTAATCATAGATCCAATTCTACTCATAAATCCAATTAACATTTGATTCTGTCTGTAGATCTTACACAGCTGATTAGTCACCATGACCCCTAAGACCTTTTCAAAATCAAGGCATCTCCTAAAGGATCCCTCATAGCGATTAAACGTTTCTTACACACTTTGTTTTTAAGTGCCACAGCTTTGCATTTGGCTGTTTAGAAATATATTTGCTTATGTTTATCTCACTAGCTATTCCAAATAATTTATTTCAATGTTTTGCCCTTTTCGTGATTTACCACCCCCTTGGTCTTCATGACATCTGCAAATATTATCACTTAAAGGCTGCCTGACTCTGATTCTTTCTCTGCTTGTTTCCATGGGATTCAGATGCTTTCATCTTAGAAGCTGCTGCCTAATAAAACTGGTTGACCAGGAACTGCTCGGTCTCTTTTATGTTCATCAGGTTGGTACTTTTCCATTCAAACGACAAACCTTTCCTCCTGGCATAGCTTCACCTGCAGGTCACAAACATGAATAAGTTTCACAGACTTCATGCAGCAAAAAAGGTTGGTTGTAAATTGTATCCCTGTTCCTACACTGTATAAGTGCAAAAAAAAAACCATAAAGCAAAAAGCATCTCCAAACTTTGTCCTTAATTTACCCTCCTGCTACTCATCTGCTCAAAAACGTATTTGCTGGTCACCGTTGCCTTGCTCCACCTTTCTTGGCGAGGGAAAAATTAGCTCCTCGGGTATCTCACAGCCCAGCAGATCCGTTCTCAGTGACACAGGCAGACAGACGGCTCTCCCACCCCACACAGCAGCCCAGCTGTGCCACGATCCCAGCACACCAGGGGGCCAAACGTGCCACCCCCCGCCACCCCATGTCCTCAGGGCCGGTGGGACACACCGGCAGGCACACTGCTTCTTCCAGCTGCGGCGAGGGGTTTCCATCACTGTAGGAAAAGGCTCACGGGTCTTACTTCACCTCCCTGTGAAGTAAGGTTTTAGAACCAACCAAATTCCCGTCAGTTTGGTCAGTACTAAAATACTAAGGAGGAAGAAGTACACATGCCTGGACAGGCTCTTGTTTGGCAGCAGTAATGCAAATTTGTAAATCCTATTAATAAACTACTTATACCTGTAAGCTGTAGTAGCAATACATACTTGTTCATTACACCTTGTTGTAGGACAAATAATATCGCAATTCAATCTGTGCAAATCTTCAGTATGACAATGAAATTCCTTTCCCTAAAACCAAAGATAAACATTATTCACATGTGGCTGTTGCTGTGAATGACAAGATGACGGTCAACTGCAGAACATATTATTTTTAACATGCGCCTTCAATAAAAGTGTTTATAATACTCACCCCTGTACATTTCAGCTTTATTAATCTAAAATACACAGAAATGTCTCTTTATTTACTTTTTTATTTATATGAACTATACACAGAAATGTCCCTTTTATTCACTTTTTCATTTATCTAAACTAGGCTTGGATGTGTCTAGCCAATGTTAATTTAGAACTCTCCTATACGCTATGGCTATTTCATGGATTAAGGCTCTTTCTTTAGATTAGAAATACAACTTAAATAAGGTTAAAGTAGCAAAAATGTATTTTCTTTTCTGGTAAGTCATGTGTCATCCTCTCTTTATTAAAAACTAAAAATAGCTATGCAAACCATCTGATGGGATCTCTTGAACGGAATGTGGGAACACTATTAGAGCAATGCCAGAATTTCAACTCCACATTAAATAAGTTAACAGACTCTTTGAAAAACTTTGCAGAGCAATTTGTCCCTGAGATAATTGATTTTAAATCACAGGAATTGTAGTAAGAGTTAATTTAATCTTTTTATATTTGGCTCAATTACTAAAAGCATCAATTTTACTTAATACTGGTATATATGGAGTTACTGACTTATTTGCTACTGTCAGAGAAACAGGTCATCTTAGAAAAGTAAACAGACACATCCTTCATTCTCTGCTGTCTCTCACAGCCACCTCTTTTCCTTCCTTTCATGCTTTCTTTATAGATCAAATATTTCTCTTCTCAAACCTGTCAATTTGCAAGGTTCCCCAGTGAGAGTATATGCTTTCCGTGCGTGCTGGAGGTGAAATAAATGGGACAAACTGTATGCTTAAAAGTAAGCATATATACCTCACTGGCTTGGCCACAAAAATGCTCTGTGGTTTTCAGCACTACATCCACCAACTCTTGTGAAAACTAATTTATTTTTTTTCTATGACAGCAATATTGGGCTCAGTATTCTCTAGCTCATCTTCAGATAAGATCAGGACCATGGCCACAAGTCCATCTTACTTATTCAGGATGATCACATGGCTGTATTTATACTCCCCCACCACTTCATACACATCTTGCCACTTCTTCCTTTCATTTATGCAAGCAATAAAAACTCCACTGGCATAAATCTGCCTCTCTTTCCTCTACTAAGCAGGAGTTTCTTTTGGAAAAAAGATCTGTTTTAATTTATATTTGAACATGTACCATGATAGACTGCAAGAAAACTGACCAAAATAGGAATTTTACATATTGATTTGCTGTAATTGGAAAGCACCCAAATATGGTGCTTAGTAGAACACATAAGAAGACAAAAGGAACAGCTCCATCTCAGTGCCAAGTTGTTGGGTGGGCTAAATTCTTTCCATTTTCCATAGAAATATTTTTGCCACCTGTTTTGTCCTTTTTAAGCATCAGGGGGGAGACAAAGCTTTTAACCCCCACTCCAATTTTGCCGGGAGGCAAAGCTTTTAACCCCCACTCCAATTTTGCCATTAGAAACCTTAGGCACTTAGGCATTTAAATAAATGTTTACTTTTTTCCCTGATAATTTCAGATATAATATATTTATTAATTTGTACGTGATTTTAAAGTATCACATTACTAACCCTTATGCTTACTATTTGTTTCTGTGTCTCTTTTAGAATAAATGTTTGTCAAAAAGTTGCATCTTCAAGGTCTGAATGAATTCAAAGAAGCAGATATTTAAGTTTGTGCCAGGTTTTGCGAAGTCCATAACCGCAAGTGCAAAGCTCCATCAGAGGTATTTGGCTCATATGAAAAAATGTGAAGATACATCCTGTGTTTAATCAGTTGAGTTCTTGTATTATGAAATGAAACTTTAAAAAAAGGAGAAAAAGGAGGAACTCAGGAATTACTGATCCATCACATAAACTTCAGTTCTCCCCAAAATAACAATAAAAAAAAGTGCGTGCTTTGAAGATAACAGGGAGAAGTATAACAAATACAGGTTTTCTGAGGTCAAATAATGTCAAAGAAATTGGGCCTGGGGATGGGGTAGGTGCCTTGTACATTGATTTACTAAAGCTTCTGACACTCATGTGACATTTTCCTAGGAAACCATGTTTCAGCTGAAATATTCCCTGAAGCTCACAGATCCAACGACACACCATTGGGAGGAAGCCCTGCTTCACATACAAGCTGTAAGGATGTTTCAGTATCCTCATTTATGTTCAGGATGGTCAACAAAGGAGCATGTTTGTCACACCTGGACAAACCTAGAGTGATGTTTTTTAAGGTGAGGTCTAAGCTGGAGCAGGGGCACTGCACGTCAAGTGAGGCACAGGCAACACCTTTGGAAGTGTGAGCTGAGAGGTCAGTGATGAGAATGGAACTGGGCTGGTTTAGGGCAGAAATGTGTGACAACAGCCTCCAAACACACCAAAAGCTATCACTGAAGAGGCATGGAACGGGTTCTCCATGTTCATGGGGGATGAGATAAAAATTGCAGCATGGCAGATTTAGATCATTCACTAACTACATCCTTGAGGAAGGATACAAAGCCCAGGCCATCAGGGTTTGAACAGACAATGCCTGTTGAGGACAGTTTGGATATGGTTGGTGCTGCCTTGCACCAAGAGGTTGGAATGAATGACTCTTTCCCATGATATTTTTATGAAACCATCCATGGCAAGCGAGAATGCCTTAAATCTGGTTCAGCAATATCCTTAAGTGAATGAATTAGTACATACCCTCAGCCAGTGGCACTGGCAGGGGTCATTAGTGAAGGTCAGCAGCAATTTAAGAAATGGCCACCTGCAGCCATCTGTGCTTTCATGCCATTTTTTCTGCTGGCTTTCAGGGTACCTGTTGCAACTTCAGCCGCAAGTCAGGGTGGCCAAAGGGGTGGGATAACAAACGCACGCCACCCAGATGTCTCTGAATGAATTCCAGAAGGGAAAACATACTTCAACCCCATGAGCTCCATGTGCCACTCAGGAGGAGGCATCGAGGTGGCTACCCATGTCAGCAGAGCAAGCAGGAGATACTAACACTGCAGGGGGAGAAACTGAGAAAAGCAAATAAAGCTGGTGGGAGGTGCAATGAAGTGGCTGGTAGATTGTCCTTCCACAGCTCTGCTGCTGCTCCAATAAATCATTTATTTCCCAAGGCTTTCTTCTCACTGCAATTTCTTTCTTCCTAAAGCTCTTTGTTTAGAAAATAGGCAAATTTCTGCCATCTGCATATATAATTTCCCCCTTATAAAACTCCAAAGCCCAGGAAACCGGTTAAAAGCATCCTGTCTCTTACAGGTATGCACAGAAGTGGTTATTAGAGTAACCAGAATAAAAATACCAGTGAAGAGAGAATGCACATGGTGAAGTAAGTCTATGAATGAAAATTTAGGCTAAAGACATTTCTCATGTACTACATGTGAGGCAGACCCAAGCGGCAGGCATTGTAAACTGGGTGAAATGCAGAATTTCTGCAATAGTTTGGATGCTTTCACAAACAGAAGGCAGTGGATTTCAAGGCAGTTATCAGGATTTTACATATCATTGTTACTGAAAAAATACACCTTTATTTTTAAAATATTTTTCTTAGCTCATTCTGTTACTGCAGTTCTGTCTGAAGGGTTACGAGGTTGAGAAGCATGTGTGTTTTGCTCTGCTTTTAATACATTTATCACTTTAATGACCCACTGTGGGTTATTACTACCTGTCTGTCTGGCAGGAACTACCCAACTACCATGCTGATAAAATCCTACCTTCAAATTTTATGCAAAATTATTTAACAGGGAAAAAAAAAAAGGGGGGGGAAAAAGGCCAACTGGCATGTTTACAGCAAAGAGAATGAAGAACAACATTGCCTTGAAGAACTTACTCAAATCAGCCTTGCATACAACGTGAAGAAAAGAAGGAAGTTTCATGTTAGCATAGATCAATGAAAATCAGTGCATTTTCATTATGTGATACATGCTGAAGGCAATGCTGGTGGAAAAATACAGAAAAGTGTAAAAAACCTCATTTTTTTAATGTCTTTCTACCTCACATTAGGAAAAAATTAGAAAGTTCCTGCCCCTCCACCCCCCCCCCCCCCCAAGGGAATGGAAATACCTAAAGAGGTTGGAACTCTCTTGTGGATGTCTAAGCACAGCATTGGAAGCAAAATCTTTATGTTTCAGTGTGTCCAATATATCCAAAATATTTTGCTTAAAAAGGCAGGCATGTGTTACTATTTTCAATGCGCTTCATGTAAAAAAAAGTCAATAATGAAACACTGGCTTTGTTGATTCACTTTTCACTGAGTCATTAAGGGCAGGGAACAAGGAGAGACAGAGGGAGATGAGGCATCTTTGAACATAGTAGATAGAGCAGACTACCATGAAATTCAACCCCAAATGTCTAGACTAAGTGGAAAAACTTGAAAAGAATAAAACCCCAAACAATCCTAACAAACAACATTACTTGGAACAAAATCAAAAAATCAGAATGAAATTAAACCAGGGCCCAGGCTGTGCTGGAGATGTTGTGATGCAGTTCGGTAGAGCAGCTAGGAGAATCACAGTCTACTTCCGAGCTGGTTGTGAAGACTTGCCTCCGATGAGCTCTTCTTCCAAGCCAACACCCCCATCTTCTCAAGAGGACAGTTAGTCACTTCTTGTTTTAGCAGGCAGCTCTTCTACCCCTCGCTAACCAAGCTTATCCTTGCCTTGGGCCTGCCTTCAGTTCCCTTGCCCCTCTGTAAATGTGGCAGCATGCCCCTGAACAAAATAAATAAATAAGTTAATAAACCCTGTGATCCTGACATCTCCCCTCAAATTCCATGTCAGCTTGACAGAATTATGGTTTTCAGCAAAATGCTTTGCCCGTGATTTTCAGCCAGTTCAGCCATGCAGCCCAGAGACCTCAGTCTCGGCAGAAATTGTCCTCTTGGACCCGCAGAGCTCACATGCGGGGAAATTGTATGGGGCAGGGCTCCTCAGCAAGGGCTGAAATCTGTCTCCTTCAGAGAAAGAAGTGAAAAATCAGATGTGACAATCAGGAGCCTGGAAGGGCAGGGCTGAAGTTGCATTGCACGGGTTTCATTTAGATCTACCAGGATCAGTGCAGTGGCTGATGTCTGTCCTCCTTATCCAACAAGACCTTGAAATGTACCTTCAACCTAAGTAGGTTGTTGTAATCTTCTGGGGCCTATACTAGCTTTCCACTTAAGGAAAGCAAGCCTTGAACTGCAGGGGATGAAATGAGGTGAATATAATTGCGTTATCTAGTCACAGGTGTAAGATTCAGGCCACATGAAACAGAAAATGGGTCTGAAGGCACAGCAAGAATCTGAATTTCAAGGCAAAAGGGTACATACAGTGCTTCAGCTGAAGTAACTTCAAGTGGCTTAAAGTTCCTGTATATGAGTTTTCAGTTTTTGTGGTTCAGCAAGCAAGGAAATGCAAGGCATTAGCATGACATATATTTCATGGCAGGCCACTTTTGCCACAAAGCCCCATCATGGCCAAGGGTAAAGAGGCCAGATGTCGAGAGGCATAAACAAACCATCATGTGAGATCCTCCAGTGCATCATGAGGAAAGGAGGGGAGCTGACTAATCTTGCCCTGACACTCGTTCTTAGTGTAAAGCCCTTTACAGTATGACATTCCTCAGCAGTACTTCACACTCGGGGCAAAGGGAAGGAGACCAGACATCCTTGGACAACTGTTGCTCACCTTCAGCTTCAGAAAGCTTCCTTCCAAAAAGCAAGATGCTCTAAGTCATCTTGTTTGCTTCCTTCTGAGGTTACACTTACCATCAAAGCAGTTCATCAACAGACCGCTGATAAACTTATTATCAACAAAAACAGTTCCTTTTCTACTGGTAGAAGAAATGCAGCAATTTCAGTTCCTCAAACGAGCTATACCGCTGTGCCACTTCTGCGGGTCTGGCTGAGGGGCACATCATCTTAACTCAATGCAATTTTTTCTCCAGGCTTAGTTAAATGCACACGGAAGACTTAACCTTTTTTCAGCAACAGTGCTACTTTTTGTAAATTGCTGATGTGTTTTGCAAAAGCTAGAAGTCAGGTGGCAGTGTGCCATTTTTTTGGTATGAAGAAGCTTTAAAACACAAAGAACATGAATACATCTTTAAATAAAACTATTATAAATAAAAATTAACTTCTTTCTTGTGAAATCCAATTCCTTTTCTGATGTTTGCAGTAACCAAGTAGATGACCCAGGGATCACTTTTTGTAATCAAGCATGATAGCTGCAAATTCAAAAGGGCAGGCTGGAATGAAAAGGAATATAGAAAAACTGGGCTGAACACCATTGTTTTGGATGGTGTCTGAGTTTCATTTTCTCACTCTCTCTAGTCCCACTCTTTCACGTATCCCGCAATTCTGCGGCAACAGGGAGAAACAAATGAGTGAAAGCATTGAGTTTGTAGGATGTAGAAAATGCAGTTGAAGAGTTGTAATGTATCGATTGGTGTTCAAGGGCATGCTGGTAGCCACTAAACTGGGAAGACTGAAGTATGCGCACCGTGTATTGATAAAAGGCGTGATTGAGGGCAGAGCAATGCTGCTACCCCCTGGGGCAGACGGGGTGGCCCTGGAAATGGAAGGCCCCAGTGCCAGACATGGCCTACATGCCTGTGCTGTCATTTCCACGGTGTCCCAGCTCCTGCTTCTCTTGAGGTGCCAACGGGACCACCCGGTGCCTCTGAGGGGAGTGGGGAAGAGGCTGCCCAAAGGGTGTTAAACCGTGCGGCACTGCGTGGTCCCAGTCTTCGTGGGGGGGGCAGCACCCCGGCCCCGACCGCTCCCGGGGGGCTCGGCTGGGAGCGGCGGGATGCGGAGGCGGCGGGATGCGGGGGCGGCGGGATGCGGGGGGCAGCGCTGTGCGCGCGCTCGCTCGCCCGGGGCGCCCCGGGACACCCAGCCGGGCTCGTGGCGGCCGCAGACCCCGCTCTCCGCCCCCGCTGCAAGCCGCCGTGCCGTGCCGTGCCGTGCCGTGCCGGGCGGAGGGGAGGCGGCACAGCCCCGGCGGGGCGTCAGCGGCTCCCGGCGCGCCAGGGGGACCCCCGGCGCCTCGGGGAGCGCCCTCGCCCGCGGCCCCGCCGCGGCGGCTGCAAACCGCCTCACGCCCCAGGCGATTTGCCCGTGATCCGCTGGGCTTCCCGGGGCGGGTGTGCGGGGAGCCCCCGGCGGCGGCGATGATGTGAGCGGCGCGGCAGCTGCAGGCCGGTTCCCTCGGGAGCCGGGGCTGAGCCCGGTGGCCGTGGGAGGGAGAGGAGCCGGGCGGGGAGGGAGGAGGGGGCCTGGACGGGGCCGGGGGAGAAAAAGGGAGGAGCGGGGCCGGGGTGGGGGGAGAGAGAGCGGCGCGGGGGGAGCGCTGCCAGCCGGAGGAGCGGCAGCGGCGGGAGCAGCCCGGCGTAACCTGCTCCGCCGCCCGCCGGCGCCCTCCCCGCGGAGGCAGGGACCTGCTGCCGGGTGATGGAGGAGCATGGTTACCCTTCCTATAGCGCCCGCAGCCCCGCCTGGGAGGAACTGGTAGGTACATGCGTGCCTCGCAGTTGCACAGGCATTTCCTAGCCTTTTTCCTGCCTGCATTGTTCAGCCAGGGGGTCGGGCTGCCATCCTTATCGCCCCCCCCGCTTCCCTTCTTCCGACCCCGCTCTGCGCCAGAGCTCGGACGCCGCTCCCGTCCCCTACCCGCGGGGAGCGGGGGGTGGGAGCCTTTCGCCCCCGCCGTGTCCGGCCGTTTGCTGGCGGGGGGGGCGGGGAGTTCATTGCCCTTGCCGAGTTTCACTGCCTGGGCTTAGCACCGAGAGCCTTGCCTCCAACTTTGCCGGGGGGAGTGGTGGGGTGGGGGGTGTTGTTTGTTGATACCATGAAACGTCTTCTCTTAGCACAGCAAAAGCAACGTGTCCAGCGTTGGGAGGCAGTTTCCAGAAAGAGACACTTTTTTTTTTTTTTTTTCCCCTTCTTCTTCAGTAGCCAGGCTGGGAATCACTCCTGTCAGGATGTCAGAGCGGGCCGGGGCAGGGGTACCCCGCTGCCACCCTGCTTTGCTAGGTGCGGGGAAAGCCTGTGCGCCTCGGCTGCTGCGGAGGGAGGGGGGCGCGCAGACGGAACGGGACGGGACGGGAGGAAAGCTGCGGCGTGGTGGCTTTGCAGTTTGTGTAAGCAACTCGGAGACCCTCCTTCCAGCTGAAGGAAATCATGTCACCGGCATCCTCAGCAGGCGATAAAATCAGATTTCCCTTTTCAGGGCCGTCTGGTCCCACTCTTGGGCTTTGCTCCATTGTGCAAACACACACACACACACGCACACACCGGGGAGGGAGGGCTAAAAATAGTCTTTGGGTGGCTGCTTGGGAGATTGCAGGCTATCTGGGAGGTCAATGCTAGGCTGTCTCAGGCCCTGAACTTGGTAAGGCGACGTGAAGCGTGGACCCATGCCACTGCCAATCTCCCCTTTGGATGGCTGTACCATATTCTGCTAACTCGTTGTGTTGGTCCAGGGCCCCTGGTTTTCCCTGTAAACCCAGATCTAAAGAGCAGCCGGGGGAGAGCCACACTTTGCCTGGCTCAGTGTGTTCACTGCCAGGAAAGCAGCAGCCCAGCCCTGGAGACACCATGGTGAACTAAATTCACCCCCTTCCCTGTTTGTTTCTGGGAGGGCTACAAATCCTTTTTTACCAGCCTCATTTTTGTTGTGAAGTTGAACATCCCCCTTCACTGCCCTCTGCAGTCCTCAAGCCCCGAAGCTGCTGCCGGAGATGCAGCTGTGATAGGGAAAACAGCTGTATGTGTGTTCCGGTAACATGCAGCTGACACCGAAAGGATCAGGCAAGGGAAACCCGAGATTTTTGCCTGGAGAGATGAAGACATCGTGGGAGGAAGGTGGCAAAGCTGATTCCTGCAAATGCGTTACCCTATTAAACAGTGACATTTAAATTGGCTGCCATCATCCAAAACTCAGCTGAAACTCGGGAGGCAGATGGATTGCAGCCCCTCTGCTTGGAAATGTAGAGTCCTGGCTGAAGCATGCAAACCCATTTCCTTCTGTGTGCAGGGCTCAGATAAACAAGGAGCACATCTTTTTTTTTTTTTTCCCCTCCCCTCCATTTCCCCCTCCCCCAGTAAAGGCCAGGATTTGGGTCATGTTTATCATTTCATTGCTGCATTTGTTAGAGTACATCCATGAATGCAGTTTTAAGGTTAACCACTACACTGATTTTCTTTACAAGGCTCTAATTTCAGCTAAACCACTCAATCCTCTACCTGGTAACCTGCTGGTAAAATACATAGTCTTTATGGCAAAAGCCACGTTGTTCTTCTTTGTATCTGCTTGTAAGCAGGCTTTTTATTATAATGGGGGCAAAGGGAGATCCAGGTGAAGAACTGCATGATGAAGGGGAAAAAGACGTGCCCAGACCTCTCCCTCGCTCTCAAAACACAGAGCAACAGGATAGGGCAGACAATTTATTGCAGGTTTTGAATCTGTGCAAGTTAATGATCTATGCAAATTGTCAGAAGTCATTGGGAAGTGCTGTTCCTATAGCTGTTCTGAGAAATAAGCGATGGACATCAAATTGAGCCACAGCTTCTTCGCCTGTCAGGGTTGGACTTGTCTGTGTGCTATTTCAAACTTCTATAAAATCCTTTCCTTAATTCACAGTTCACTTTCAAATGGAAAACCTCTTCCTGACTCCTGGAAGAGTTGCATTAGACGCTCCATCATGGAGCTAAATAAGAGTAACGGAAAATGTAAGGCTCATCCTGCATTCTTCCAAGAGAGATTTGGTGTCTTTGTACTCAAAATATACGTGATATATGTCTTAAAAAGTTCTAGACCTGACTTTCATGTTTTATGTGAGACCTGAGTCTTAAGGTTACCTTTCCTTTGAAATGCATAGATGGGTCCTAATGCATTTGTAAAGTGACTGTTTTGACAACCTCCGCTGGTTTACACCTTTTCACTCTGAAGCATACTACATGTTTTTGTAACCCACAGGTTACGGGGTTGCCTTGGCTGCTCCCAAAACAGCCACAAGTAACGTAGTTACTCTCTTAAACAGTGGTATGCATATGTTTTGTTATATTTTGGCTTCCCCTTTGGTAAGTAAGGAAGCCAAGAAAGAATAACATTCCTGACTTGATCTGCAGAGGGAGTTCAGACAGGCAGGTCTGAAATTAATTTGCTCAGCGTGGGGAGCCCGGTTAAAAACTACAGTTATGACTGCCCACCAAAATTAGGAAAGATTCAACAAAATCTTTTAAATGTGAAGAATAATGCATTGTTAACCTGATACACATACCACTATTCATCCAGATCCCCTCAGAACAACTTTTGGAGGTGGACAAAGAAAAGTATTACCCTTCAGTTTATATATGCCAAAGTGACCCAGGGAAAAAGAGGTAAATGTGCTTGTTATGAAGGGAATCAGTGTTAGAGCTGGAATCATTTATGTTCCTGGAATCAAACAGTACATTAATCTGCATTATAGACTATGATCTCCATCACAGCTAGAGTGCATGTGTATTTGGATTTTTTTCTACATTGCCTATATATTTTAGCAACACATATTCTATTATGGAAACTGGATGTGGTTGAGTTGAAATGTTCTTACAGTGGATATATGTACCCAGCACTTCAGGATTCTTTGAATATAAAGGGCAGATCATCAGCTGATACCAGTTACCGTGGCACAAATTATGTCAGCACAGCTGTTTCGTGTCAGTTGAGCATCTCCCTTTAAATGCCAACCTTTCTTTATGGTTTCCAACAGTTTTCTCTTGCTTCAGTCAGGAAATGTAAGGCAATTACTAAGAAGCTTGAAACTGAGTATGTTAAATGAAAGACATAGTGCATGCAAACATTGTATGTGGTTTTAATGGCTACACATAGCCCCATATTCTTCAAGAGCCTGAATCGCAGAAGTGTAGAGGTACCATTTGTACTGTGGTATTCACAGCTGTGTTCACTGGGCTGAAATGTGCTCTTCGGTATTTCTCATATTGAGTCTGACATCGATCAGTTGGGAGAATTTTAGCTGTGAGATGAAGGGATGGAAGCCAAGTTGGCAGTCCTTACTGAGGTGAAGTTTCATGGCTATCTTAGGCAGCTTTACCTGGGTAAAGGCTGGAACTGGACCCTGATTATCTATTAATGCTTCTGAAAAGAAAAGCAAGTGGAAACGCTGAGATTTTTAAAACTGTCTTCGTGCATGAACAACATTTATGTTTGTAGAAACAACCTATGTGAACATGAATGAATAGCTCGGGTACTCTCAACAATGCTTAACGTTTCATTGGTTTCTCCTGTTTTAAAGAAACCTCTAAACGTTAGGTGACCACAGGTGGTAGAGCCTGTAATTTCACTGATACCACTACACACTCTGTGGAAACATTGAACTGTACTCGCAGGACATTTTCTATCATTTTCAGATATAGGTTATTACTACTAAAATCCTCACATTAAGTGTCCCGAGAGGACGTTCCTAGTGCTTTCCCCCCCCCCCTCCCCAGCACCCTGAAATTTGTCAAGATATGATGAAAGAGACTTGCTTGGAAGTGAAAGGCTGGTGCATTCTCTCCTTGTAACCCAGTTTTTGTGTTTGGGCAGTCAGGAGGGAGAAAGATCACAACAGGGCAGCCCACGCAAGGACACAAGATGCCCTCTGCATGGTGCAGAAAGTGTGCAGAAGCTAGGGTTGATAGTTAAGCTCTGAAAGTGAATGGAAGTTGAAGAATTTTGTTTATTGCCCATTTCACCTACAGATAGTCTTTTATCAGCTTTTATGTATTTGAGATGAAATCTAGCAAAGGAAATCTAATGCAGTTTCAAATTACAGATACCTAAGGAGATCTCCAGCTCCCCTGCTGGCATTGCAGTATCCACTGGCTGTCACAGGACCTGTCCTATTTAAAACCTAAATTATTAACTTGTTTCTATTTTTCCATCTAATAATGATGAAAGAAAGTATTTATATCCATTGCTAAACAGGTCAATGTTTTATAAAATTCAAGACAAGTTTTTAAATTAGCTTGCAGCATAACCAATTGTGAAAGCAGTTTGAAAAGAAACCAGATTAGTGTCTTGCTCTGGAAGATACTGCTGCTGTGTGTTTATTCTTCCAAAACTTCCGTGGAAGGCTGTTTTTGGAAATACACTTTAACCACCTACTGTCTTTAGGATGGAGGCCTAAATATGTAAAGGAACAAGCAACCGGATGATGTTTTATTAAAAAAAACCCAAACACCCCAAGGTGAAAATTTGGGGTCAACTTCATGATCTCCCCCGAGTTTATCAGATTATAAAGCTGTCTGTGTGTGCCTTTCCCCCTCACTGTCTTATCCTTCTTTTTCAACTGAATTTGGAAAGGTATTCTCCGTGGGTGAGATGTCTTCTTGTAAACAGTTTTGCGTGTAACTTCGCACAGGGTCCTAGCCCTGTGATACAAATACATAGCAGTCACATGCACTGGTATTTTGATGTTTTTCTAGTTTGGGAACAAATCTAACAGTGACTAGTGTTGTTCAGCTAGCGCTGTTTAATTCGAGTTAAATGGAGTTAGTCAATCTTGCTGGTGTTCTGTTAGCACTAAGCGTTCCTCAAATCACAGCCACAATTACATGTAATACATGTTAGTGCTCGTTTGAAAACTGTCTTCTTGTCCTCTTGCAATGCTCAGTTGTAATTTACATTCAGAAGACTCAAGGACTTGCAGTGAAACACATTCTAGTGTAATGTGCTAGTCCTGAAATTTAGGTGGGGAAGAAAGAGGAAAGAAGAAGGTGGAAAGACCACAAGTATCCATAAAGATTGCTCTTAACCTATCTTTCTTCCTAGCTGTGCCCTAAATTAATTCACTGAGAGCAGTGCATACTTGTGCTTGCCCAAGTTTGATCCTGTGTTTTTTTAAAAATGAGAACTCCCTCGCAGGTGAAGAGCGAGACAGATAAGAATCATCCCTTAGTTTCACAATTAGCTTGTAAGGAAAAGGGACTGTACGAGAACTTCATCTATTTTGAGATACGGTATTAATGGCAGGGTTTAGGCCCTATTATTATTCTAATAGGGAATGTAGGCAATATGATCCAAAATTCCTTTAGAATATAACTTCCTAGAATTTTTGACTTTTTAAATGCAACTTTTGGCAATTTAAAATATATAACTTAATAGAAGTCATCGTACATGGAGGAGGGTAGTAGAAGCACACTTGAAGTACCTGGGGCAGTAACACCAAACTAAAGCACAAGTCCTGCAAGGCTTCATGGAAATACTTCGGTTTCCCCTGCTGTAAATCCCAGTGAAAAATGGGATCCTGTGGATTAGGTGAAATTAAGATTGTGGCAAGGTGCCTGCGCTATAGGATAGGTGGTATGCTATGGGTTTGGTTTGGTTTCTCATTAACTGCTTTGCATTTAGGTACTGCGGCATTACATTAGCATATTAAGAGATGTCAGTTCCCTTTCTAGAAATACAAATAGAATTGTGGGAATATAGAAGCCACAGGTATTGATGGCTTTCTTATGTTTAATCGGGTCCACGCAGCTAGGAGTTGTGTGTTTTATTTAGCACTGCTGTGATAAAAATGCTTATTTTGAGCACTGGCTACACACACGCCACCGCAGCGTGGAAGCCCCGCGATTCGGAGCGTGTGGTGACATTTCCAGACCGCGGGAGCCGCCAGATCCGGATTGAAACGGAAAAACCGACCCTTGCTCTCCCCAGAAGCCAAGGCTCCTCTTCCACAAAGCCGAAAGCCAGGAGAATACTGAGGGACTTAAAGTAACTGGAGAAAACAACGGGAAAGCCACGTACGCGCTCGTCAAAGCCGCCCGGCGCTTCGAGGCCGAGGGACGCGCGGGGGCCGGCGGCGGGCGCAGGCACGGACCGCGCTGCGCCGGGTGCTGCCCGCCCGGGGCCGAGGGACGCCCGTGCTCCGAGGGGCGGCGACACGCAGCCCCCGCCGTGCGGGGCAGCGCTGGCCGCCGTGCTGCCTCGCCGTGCCCGCCCGAAGCCTGTGCGGCCCGGCCGCCCGCCGCCGCCCCCCCCCCGGGTGCGCGCCCCCCGCCGCGGCCCCGTGCGGCCGAGGGTGCCGCGCTCCGCCCGTGCCCCGCCCGCCTCCCCCGCCCCGCGGGGCTCCGCTCACGGAGGGCGTCCGGGGAGGCGCGGGCAGGTGCGGGGGGCGGCGGGCCGCTCGCCCCGGCGCTCACCTGCGCGGCCGCTCGGCGCCCCCTGGAGCCGGCGGCCGCTCCCCGGCGGCGGAGGGCGCAGGGGGCCGGGCCCGTCCGCCCCGGCTCCGCCCGCCGGCGGGTGGCGGTGCCCCGGCCCCCTGCGAGCGGCGAGCGGCGGCCGCCGGCCCCGGTCCGGGGCGGGCGCGCGGCCCTTCCCTGCCAGAAGGGGCGGCGGAAGATGGCGGCCGGGCGGCCCGCTCCGCTCCGCCAGCGCCCGGCGCCGTCCCCGCCGCCTCCGTCCCCTCCCCCCCGCGCCGCCTCTTTCCCCACCCTCCCGCGCCGCCTCCTCCTCCTCCTCCCCGGGGAGGGGAGCGGCAGCGGCTGCCCTGGCTGAGCCGGGCTCGTGTGCTCTCTCTCGGCAGGAGTCCGGGAAGATGGCCGGGGCCGAGTCGGGGATGAGCGGCGCCGGGGTCCCGCAGCAGCCCCAGCCCCCGGCGGCGGCGGCGGGGCCGGCGGACGAGTCGTCGGACAGCGAAGGGGAGCACGAGGGCCCCCAGAAACTCATCCGGAAAGTGTCCACCTCGGGCCAGATCCGCAGCAAGGTGAGGGGGGCGGGAGCCGCCGAGCCCCGCTGCCTGCGGGGCAAGTTTCCCCGTCTCCGGCCCGGAGCGGGGCCAGCCCGGAGCCGGGGGCGGCCGCTGCATCCCGCCCGCATCCCCGGGAGCAGCGGCGGGGGGGTGGGTGGGTGTTGAGGCAGCTGTGCCTCTTCCTTCCTTCCCTCTCCCCTCCTCCCCGTCCAGCTGTTGCGTCCCCATCTGCCCCCGGCTGGCAGGAAGAGCCCCCCGGGGCGGCGGGGCTCCGCGGGGCCGGAGGGGAAGCCGCCTGCCCCGGCAGCCGCCCTGCCCCGCCTGGCGTCCTGGGTGTGGGGGAAGCGGCGGGCAGCCTCCCTCCGGCTCCTCTTCCTCGGCGGCGGGCACGGCTGCCGCGGGGATCCCACCCTGCCTCCCCACAGCGCGGGTGGGCTTCTTCAGCCAGCCCTTCCTCACCCCCCGCGCCCCGCGAGTCCCGGCGGCGGGGGCCGTACCCGGGCGGAGCGGCGGGCAGGGGCCGGGGTGGCACGGCGGGCGCCCGTGCGGGAGCGGCGGTGCCGCCGAGCGGGGAGGCGCGGGTTCCAGTTTGAAGGGTGCCTCGCGGGCCGGGAGCGAAGTTAGACACGGCCTCGCTCGTGGGGCTGGATGCGTGGAGCAGCTGTCAAACTTTCAGGTTAACGCAGGTTTGGGGCTGGCTCGGGCGTCCTGGTGGAATTAACTCTTGGATGCATGGTGTATTTGCATCACCTTTTTTTTTTTTTTTTTTTTTTTTTCTCCTGTCCTGTAAAACGAACTTCAACAAGCACACATTTAGAAGTACAAAAATAATGAGACCTCACTTACCTTCTGTGCAGAAGGATCCCACGACGTTCTGTGAAGCGCAGTCTGTGCTCAGTGCTGGGGTCTGCGCAGAACCCACACAGGTGCAGTGATACCAGCTTCAGGGGTTTTGCTGTAAGCATCTGGTTTGAGGGGCAAAGGGACCTCAGGCAGGCCCAGGGGGATCGCACTCACGTTTTGATTTGTACACGGTAGGTCATGTGGTGGTGCCTCCTTTGCAGAGCACCCATTAAAGTTAGTTAAGGAGCTGTTTGTGGAGTCATGCCAGATTGGTGCTCTTCTTCCCTGGAGCTTTCGTTTCACACGCTGCATTCAAAAGGCAGCCACCTTTAAAGAGAAAGCATGGGTTGCTGAACAGCAGCGTTGTCCCATTAGGCAAGGTGGAAAGCAGGTTTTTTCCTGAAACCTCCTAAGCGCAGCATGTCATCCCATTTTACTGCTAAATGTTAATCTTGCCTTTGCAGATGTTAGGCCTGGCTGAAATGTTACTACAATAAATAATACGCAACGATTGCATCGTGTTGAAAACACAGTCCTACACAAACTTTCAGCTTTAACACCACTTCTGTGTGGCTGTCTTCAGAATGTTTTGAAAGTGACAGAACACGCTGCTTTATTAGCTGTAGTGTTAAGTGTATTTGGAGGGTTTGCAGTCATAGAAGTTGACACTTGCATAAGGAAAACGTGGATTATGAACATTGTTGAAACAGGTTTGTGAGCATGAGATCCCAGCCAATTCTAACCAACTGTTACTGGTTGGTGGGATGTTCTGTATCTGAGGGCTGTGAATCTCCTGAACTCCAGGACAAGTCTACAAGTGATGCTTTTGCTTATCTTAGTTTTTGTCTCAATTCTATTTATGTGAATCATACATACATATGTACGTGAGAAACTGACTTGTGACATAATTGGTGTCATAACATGTTGCTGTACTGGTTGCAATTTACAATAATATGCAACCCAGAATATAAACATCTTTCTTTCCATTTAATTAAATGTGATATATCTTTGTTAAAGATGAGATCCATGTTAAATAATTCAGTAGCACTTTATTTTATAACTCATGATGCATTATTTAAAAGTAGATATATTTAGACAGACAACTCCCATTTAGTTTAAGGGTGTTGTATGTTTGCTGTTGTAGTAGTTGGTGATCAGTGGTTACATGAAACCACTAGAGCAAGGAACATCAGGGAGCTGCTCTTTTACCCAGCTAGTCCCTTTCATTCAAATTAGATTTGTTAAGCTTCACTTACTTGGTGAATGTGTTTGTAAGCTAAGGTTTTAATTAGATGCATTGGGTTTGTCTTACAGCTAAGAATAGACTTTTGCAAGAACCCGAAACATGTATATTACATTTATCATTGATGCTTGCAGCCTGTTTAATGCTGTGCTGTTTTTCTCCGGAGGTTGCTTATATACTTACTTGAAGCATTTCAGCAACGTGGTATTGATTCCTTAGCTCAGAAATATACCCAAAAGTGTCTGCTGGTAATTGCTTTTATTTTACTTAAGGAAGATGTTATTTTTAGATGTTTTGGTACAGTTGATCATTTGTGAAAGCTACCATATGGTGGTACTGTGCAGATAGAATCATTCAGGAGTGGATATTTTTTTTTTTAACGTGTGTATAATAAGATTTAGCAGATGCACGTAGAAAAGCAAATCCCTTTTGCTAGCACAAACATAAGTAAAGATTTCTAACACCTGTAGTGTTCAAAGGGAGTTTTTAAGCTTTGGCCTCTTCTTCCTCAATAAAAACAATTACTTATTTGGCTGAGGGCAGATGGGGGTGAAAAGGAAAGAATAAAAATGGAAGAATACTGTATTGGCAGATGTAATTACACTGAAGTTCACTGCTTGTTTGTGATATGCTAATCATATGCTCATAGTTTTACTTAGGAGTCTGTTGTCCGGTTTTAGCTTAGCTTGCCCACATTGAATAGCAACTTCCTCTGCAGACTGCTCACTTGTTTTCAGTGGAACTACTTCACTTTTACAGTAAATAGTTATGAGAAACGGATGGGTGATAGGGCTGGACATTTATGTAACTTATATTATGGGTGTATTTTTAGTTCATGCATATGTATTCTTCACATTTTTAGAATGCTTCAAAGGCATGTCTTTGTCAAAATATGGCTATTACGACTTTTCCTAAACAGAAAACTTGCAGATCAACGTGTTTTGGTGTCTGCAAACCTGAGGAGGGGAGATCAAGTTGTGGTGCAGAGGACTAACCTATTCTTTGGGCCAAGACCTTGTTTGTACCTTGGAACTGTTTGCTCAAGCCCTATACTTAATTACGGAGCAACACTGTAGCTGTAGGTGTCTTTAGGCGAGTTGGGATCAAAGCTAATTAGCACTTTTGTAGAGATTAAAGCCAGCATCTTTAAACCTCATCCTGGAAGCTGTTGCAGCTGTGGAGCTTGTATGTGTTCCCTGGAGGAAATGCAAGGGAATAACCAGGTGTTGGGTACCTTGTGAAGTTCAAGCCGTTTTGAGCTAAAATCCCCAATGGAGAGCATTGGAAATTCTTGACTTTGTGATGTCTACCCACCATTTCCCCTACTCTGGGAGACCTGAATATTTGGTACATAAAAACTGGCTTGGTAAAAAAACCCGTTTTTGGAATACACATTTTGTTTTCATGAGGACTTTGGAAAACTGTAGTCAGATGGTTTTGAAGCAGTGTATGTGATGTTGTACAAACAGTGTTATACTGAAGATTAAAGTCGTGGAAAGTTCTCCATGCATCTGCATTAAACTTTGTTTCTTAGCTTTTAAAGATGCTGGTTAAGACAGGCAGCGTTGGTGCCTTCCTTAAATGAAACGGATGACTTCAGTTCTTGGGGCTGCAGACCGAAAACTCTGCCTGTCGGCAGCTGGCTTGTAGTTACTTTAAAGTTGATCCCTGTAGTGCAAAGTACATTCCTTAAAAAGATGGTCCTGCTTCAGTTCTTTATAGCTGGAACCTGTCAAGAAGGGAAGGTTCAAACTAGAGCTGGCACTTTTTGAATTCTGCTCATTTAGGGATGAGTGCAAGATTAATAAATGAAATAGTCCCTGGGTACTTGGGAGACAGATGAGCACAGTTGTAGTTCCTACTCTTGTCTTGAGTACTCTCTGCTAAAAAGTGGATATGAAGAATTGCACTTTCCTCGCTGACCTGGCTTCCTACTTTAATGGGCCCATGTGCAGTTAATGGGAAAGCTCTGCTGGATACGTGTTTTGCTCTCAAATCTGTGACTGGGTATCTGGCCTGTGTTTATTTTTGGATGAAGCAGACTTTCTGGAGCAGAAAGTATAAATCAGGAAATGCAAGACAATTCGGTGCATTGAGTGAGATAAATACACTTGTAATGTATCTGTGAAAATGCTTTCTTCCTCTCCTTCAACCCCAGTGGTTTTTGTTAATAATGAAATTGCTGCAATGTGGGAGATGTTCAGAAACATGAGTGTGTTAGAATTAGTGAAGATGATACAGTGTTGTTTAGTTAAATGGCAAGGCTTGCTACAAGAATTATCTGAGGTCTTAATATATTTTTTAGAGATCTTAAATCATTATGGAGTAATAAAAGTAAATTAATTAAATTCCCCACTGTGTTTTTATTGGCCTTAGTGGATAATACCAGCCATTTAGGAACTGAGCCTTCAGAAAGTTTCTAACCTCTTCCATATGCTGACATTTGACAGTGCCAAGTCCCAGTAGTCACTTCCTGTTTGTTTCTGGTATACATTTCTCTCCGATTACCATAGCTTGTTAATTCACCTAAATGTAAAGTGCTGTGGTTGATACTGTCATTAAATGTCATGAAAATAGTTCTCTGCAATGTGATCTGCTTTGTCTAGCTTTGATAGCTCCGATTTACTCAGCTAAACAGTGGTTGATTCCTTTCTGGTTAAGGCAGCATGATCTTTATGCACCAGAAGTTGTTAGGAAAATGCCATGGTAGCAAAGTTAACCCTAATGGGGATCTTTTATGTGCATGAAGATTGTCTGAATCTGCATAGTTTCAAAATGCCTTGTAATCTGCAATATGGTCAGCAAATGTAGTAACACGTAGAGCATCACTAAACTTTTATCGTTGTGTTTACACAGCATGGGGCAGAAGTGACCAAGTGCATAGAAATCATCCTCAAGTTCTTGGCATCTGGCAGTGTCCACAGAAGAGTCTGAAGGGTGCTGTAGGGTATCTGTCGGCATGATTTGTATTTTTTATCATTTTCACTCTGCAATTAAATTAGTTGTACTGTATATCCATCCTTAGTAAAATTTTCACCCTTTTTTTTTTTTTTTCACAACCATTTTAAAATCTGGCAGATTTGATTCCCTCTCCACATGCTGGGGACTTCAACCTACTTTTCAAGTGAAATATGGAGAACGAGTTCATCAGTGTATGTTCCTGATACATGGAGACACACATACTTAGGCACAGAACAATATTTTTAAAGTTTTGTATATATACTGTCCAGTTCTAGAGTACGCCTGGATGAAGCAAAACAGTTTTTAGCATGAAATGGTGTACAGTATTTGTTGCTTGTCATACTTGCTGTATCTTTGCATAAGCTTTCAAAAAAAAGTCCACTAATGGAAAACTTCAGCCAAAGATATGATAGTTTGGGGAAGTTAAAAATGACTGAACACACTATGTAGAAGCGAGCAGGGTTAGAATGGAAAGAGTTACACTATTTAAGGCACAGTGGCCATTACCACTCCAAATTCTAACACATGTTTGTATAAAACCAAAATGAAATCTGCTAAGGCATTTTAGTGATGCATGTATTGGCAAAGCTTAAATTGCTAAGTATGAGAAAGGCGGAACGTGTAATGTTTTTTAGTAGATATTTGCAAGCAGGTCGTCAAAGAAAACATTGCTTTTGGTAGTCGGTTTTTTTCTTCTTTTCTTTCTAGAATCTATAGATGTTTAATACTATTGAAAAATAGCATGAATTATACTTCTTTTTTTCTCCCCCCAGCCAGCTGGTGAGCTGTGAGTGTGAAAAAAGTTAATCACACTTTCATCTTTAATATAAGAGTTTTTGACTGTTTTATTCCAAGGAGGTGGGGAATGCTTTTCTGCCAAAAAGATCAGGTGAAACACATTGAGCTTATTGTGTAGTTCAGAGAGAATTTCTGTGTTTTAAGCAGCACAAGAAGAGACTAATTCAAGAATAAATGACAACTGGGAATCCCTTTCTGAGATGTCTTGTGTACTTCATGCATACAGTCACGAAGACATGTAACAGCCATGCCAGAGCTCAAGAAAGGACTGTTCTATACTTGGGTCTTTCTCTGTGTCAGGCTGTACAGATAATTTGTGGACATTTTGAATTGTTTCCAGCAGTTACATCAGAATTCAATATACAAGAGTGCTGTATGACTGCTGTATAACTACTGTGTGTATATATATATATATAGTGTATATATAACTATATTATATATAGTTATATAACTAGCTGGACTAGTGAAGTTATTTTGGGTATCTGTAGCAGAATACATAGAATTACAGTGATTTTTGTAGTTGAGGTAGTGATCAAAAGAGTAGTATGTCTATGAAAATGCCTTTATCTGAAGGGAAGTATTGAATCCTCTTGACTAACTGAAGATGATGAAAGGCAGCTTAGACTAATGTTCTTGCTCTGGAAAGCTCCAGAAAGCTAATGTTTGTTGTTTTTTTGGTGGTTTTTTTGTTTTTTTTTTTTAAAGAATGTTACTCTAATTTTCTTTGACCATTCATGTTTCTGGTAAGGGATCTATAGAACAACATGTATTGTCTGGAGATTTCAAAATCTAAGCACAGCAAGAAGGTAATTTGTGTTTGTGTGCGTATTCATTGAATCTTAGAACACAGAGTTTTGGGTATAAAAGAGTGCTTCTGTTGTCATTCTGATGTTTTGGACGTTTTCCTTTGATAGGGATGATTAAGACATAGTTCAGTGTCTTGTGCAAGTAGTTAAGTAGCTCACTTGCAGAGGAACCATGAGACCAATATTTTGTTCTGGTTGGCCATTAAGTTTTTGAGAATCTTTATAGTTATTCGTAGCGTAGCTGCATGTGATGTTATGAAGTTATGGACAACATGGCTAGCTTTGTTCATTTTTTTTGTTTGATACTTTAGTACTTGGACTTTGTCTTTTATGAAGAGAGAGAACTCTTTCTTTCACCTTTGTATTTGCTGCTGCCTGATATTACTGTTTTATCCTTTCCCCTCCTGCCTCCAAAAAGTCAGTTGTGTTCTCCAAAATCTTCTTTTAAAAACCTAAGAACAGGCTACTAAATAACAGTGTCGTAACCATAGCTCTATTATGCTAAGTTCAAGCCACAACTCTCAATTTGCTAGCTGTGGGGGGAAAAAAAAGGAAAAAAAAAGAGGGGAAAAAAAAAAAAAAAAAGCCTGGCTTTGGGGGCATCCGTAACGTAGATTGTCCGCATCGTAATAGAAAGAAACCTCATTCTTTTCTAATGTAAACATTGCATTTATCACAGCAAACAAGATTAACACTGACCTCAAATAAATATTATTTGGTATGCTAAAATAAGACCACTGCATTAGATGCTATTTAAAATAAGAGATTTATTCTAGTAAAACATTTAAGCACGTACTGAAACACTTCAGTTGTCCTGTACACTTTTATATGATTAATTACTTCTTAAAATTAAGCCGATGCGTAAGTGCTTGTTGGATGTAGGCCATAAAAATTTTGTACATGAAGTCAGAACATAGTTGACTTATAAAACTTTTACCATGTAGGAATTACCCTGATATATTGCACAATTAGGAAGAAAGAGCAAATTTTTTTTTTTCCCCCAGCTAAGTTTTTCATTTGACTAATGTTCCTATTTAGGAATATTTCATCGCTTAGGTACTGAAAACATGATAACAAAAAACCTGAGTTGTACTCCTGGGAGAGTTAACGTTTTTGTAATGAATTCAGCAAGGTTTTATACTTGATGATAATTTGTTTGTTTATTAGATGGGCGGTGTGAGATTTATGATGATCTGGACAATTAATTTCCTTGCCTTTAAACGTTCGGGGTTTGCAAACGGTGTGAGATCGTGCTACTTTATTGTCACTTAGCAACCTTAATAGGATTTTGAAGCTGAGTTGTAGCTTGTGGGTGGTGAGTCTCGGTATGTATTTGCCGGGTGGGAAGCAACATGAGCCCCTCTGTGGGCAGCCGCCAGGAGGATGTGTGTCCAGCCCATGCCAGGGTCTTTCCGGATGTGCTCGCTGAGGAGAGCTGGGGTTTTTTTGCACTTCTGGCATAGTTTCATGCTGGGAAGATCTGCTGAGGTTTTTCGTGCCTGTGGAGATTTAAGCGGATCTAAAGGGCTGTCATGCTGCTTTGGTCAGTTATGTCCTGTTGTGTGGTTGCTTAAATTTAGCAACCGAGTTTGACTGCCTTCAGTTTGACAGCTGGCAGTCCTTATTGGCACTGTGATGCTCTAGAGTGGAAGGGAGGTTGGTGTCTTCCCAGCTCTCGGTGAGGAGGGTGTCTTGCTCTGGTTCAGTTAGGGGTGTCGGAAAGGATCAGTCCTGGGCGCCGGTCAGGCAGAGACTTCTTGCCTCACTGTGCATGCTCTCTGTCGATCGTGAGGATGGGCACATACTTCTGTGTTTGTTTTAATGCTCCCATAGAGACATCTTGCTTCTTGTTCTCTCCTTCCTTTCCTGCCTGCTGCTGTCACTGTTTTTTCAGGAATTTGAACAGAGGAAGGGTGACATCCCTTCTCCTTATAGCCTGTGCCTCTACAAGGTCTCTCCCAATAATCCCCATAAAGGGAGCGGAACTGACCAAGACCCAAAAGTTAGTTGTGCGTGGGGTCTTGGAGAGGGTGCAGACATACGAAGGTTTTTCTCTGGATAGTTTCACGCTGCACTGCCTCCTCCTTCAGTGCCACTGATCAATCTTGGGAGCAGATCGTTCACTGGGGAGCTATTGACTTGAAAACCAATGCACCCTTTTTGCTGATTTTTTGGCTATTAATGTAATTTTTTGCCTGGTATCTTGGGGATCTTCACCCGAGTTACACTATAGACAAACATTGATTGGCTTCAGTCTCAGAAGTCTGTTAAAGTGGATAAAAAAGAGATCACAGAGGGTAAAAGGGGTTTGTGTGTCAAGGATCCCATCACTGAAAGATATGATGGTTTGCATGGTGTAAACAGTAATTCTGTCGTCTGTATATTAACTTGATATATTTATAATGGATTCTGCCTGGGAAGAATGCTGAGAGAATGCAGGTCTGCAATGGGGAACTCGTCTGAGTTGTTTGGGTGTGAGATGAAGAGCCAATGTTTCTGAATAAACCTGAGCTTTTAAGAAAAATATTTTCGTTGTTTACCCAGCTTCTCATTACGGACAAAATAAACAGGAATAACCTTCAGAGTCATATATCTGATGTTGTTGAACTTGATATTCTTTCCCCTGAGTGACAGAACTTGTTTAAGCAAACTTTGCGTATAACCTAGAAGTCTGCATTATAATGCTTTTGTAGGGGGAAAACAGGATTTAAGAAAACTGCTTCATGTAGCTCAGTTGACTGCATCTTGGTTTTTGTTTTTTCTTCTTTGGTTATGAATGAATGCTGGCCTGATGCATGCTTGTATGCTGCTCCTTGTCTGCTTCTGGAAGCAGGCAAGCTTTGGGAAGCAAAGAGAGGACTTTCACTTGTATTGAGTCTACTGGTTAACATTTTGTAGAGAGAACATTTTGATCAGTGTGCCTCAGAACTATGTGCAGGCAGGATAAAATTTATACGTCAGACGCTTTACTGCTTAGGCTGGTGGTCTCCAAACTTCCCCAATTCACTGGCAAATAAACTTTCAAAAATTCACAGGCAGTTATGCAAGTTAGGGTCTATGCTTGTATCTTGTATAGTAGATGAGAAGCTTTTTGCCTTGCCCTACTTGTATTTTTTTTTTAAAAATGTATTTAAAAAAATTACCTCAGGGCTTCAGAGGGTTGTCGGATTTCTATCTATGCCCCGATGCTGCATCATGAAACTCTGTTCTGCTGCTTCTTCAGCATTTCAAAGGAAAAGAAGCTCCTAATAAGTGCAGAACTTCTGACAAGCTCTTGTCAAATGTAAGCTATTAACTGTGCTGGCAATGTTGAGCTGTATGCTTAAAAACCCATCAGTGCTTTTGTATTATCTCATGTTACCTGGTGTTGCCAGGTAAGTGCAATTGCAGTGAACAGCTTTTTTTTTTTTTTTTTAGGAATACATAATCTTTATTCCAGTTTGTTTAAGCTTTGCATTTCTCCAGAGTTCTGATTATATGCACACTTCAGATGATCTTATTTCATGCATAAAGAGACTAGTAATTCTGTGTGCATGTGAACCAATACTGAATTTCTTTTTGCTTACACTGTTTAGGGTAAAAAAAAAAACAAAACAGTTTTTCATTTGGTCACTGTGTGCACCATCTAGGAGGAGATAAAAGGAGTTAACATCACAGATTCTATGCCTTCCCCACCCTCCGTCAGCCAGGGATCTGCTGGCAACAGTTTTACAAGGGGCTTCTGTTTCAAATTACCTCCTGAGCCTGTGATAAACCTGTGTACCTGGGAGGCTGTCTCACAGTGAGGAATTGGAAATGACTGGGAAATCTTGTATTTTTCGATTTGAGTTTAGAAAAAAAAAATATCAAAAAATCACAGCCAGGGCAAGAGGCAAATGAGCCTCTGCTAAATTTTATGCTAAGGATGATTATACGTTTTCTTTGAAATATACACCAAGGTTATTTATAGGTAATCCACAGTTGAAATTACTGTGTGTAGGTGTGAGAGGTTATAGAGAGGGAATTTTTCTAGGAAAAAAATACTGACGGGTGTTGCTACGGAATCATAATAGTAATTTGGGTTGGAAGATACTCTGGGAGGTCATCTGGTCCCACCCCCATGCTTAGAGGAGGGACTTTCCAAAGCAACATTGAGTTGCCCAGAGCTTTGTGTCTCTGAATGTCTTGCAGATTGCTAGAATGTGGTTCCTGATTTATTTCAAATTAAGTATTCTCTCTCTTCTGTTTCCAAAAGTGTTGAGGATAAACTGTCAGCTGAGGAAAACTTGTCAATATTTAAAGTCCTGGTTAAATATCTTCAGTAGCAAAAAATTTGCTTGTTTTCAACACTACAACTTTAAGAAAGGTCTTAAAGGAAAGTGCCTTTCTTCTTCTCCCCCCCTGCCCCCCATACTTTACAACATGGAACAGGAGTGAAATGGTGTGGTTGCTGTCTATAGATTCAGTCATGTGTCAGTGTACACTTATTGTACCTAATTAGGAGTATTCTAAATAACTTTTTGTTTGCATTACAGATAAAGCTATGTGATTGCAGATCAATGGCATGGAGTTATGTCATGCCATATCAAGGTCTAAAGTCTTTTTCCTCACTGAATTAAACCTCCTTGGACTGATTGGTATTTTCAAATAGTCTTGCTACTATAGCCATGATTTATTTGCTGTAAGACGGTTTCTGTGCTTCTTCAGTTAAAATTTGGAAGCTAGAATTTTAAGAGGCACTTGGGGGAACTGGGAACTAAACTAAAATTTCCTTCAAAAGGAGATTGCAAGAACCTGAATTATTTCCCCATTTTCTTTTGTTTGTGGTGTCATTCTGCATCATGTTGGATGACCTAGGGTTTGACTGAGATGCAGTTGGTCAAGGTGCCGTTGTGGGTGCCTGGATAGTGCTGCGGCACCTTCACCGTTCTTCCCACATCACTGAGTCTAGCCTGTGGAGGGGATTCTGCACCACTTGCAGGTGGTGACAGATGACTTGGAGGTCTTGAGTATGGTACAGAAAAACACCCATCTAAATGCAGCAGGGAAATGCTTGTCACAGGGACATGAGGATATGTAGTCTTCTTGGCTGTTCGTGACCTGGATATACTTTTAATGCTCCCCTCTGGTAAATTGTTTGTCATGGAAGTGATTATAAAACTTCTCAAATTGTGCAGTTTAATTGAAAGACTGTATGACTCCTGTTTGAGCCCAAGCTTGGTTTTCCATTTTACTTAACCCTGGACTACTTAAACTTTGTTGGTTGTTGCTGATACCGCTAATCTGTTTTATCACAGCATATGGCAATGGAGAAATACCAATTCCAACTCTTCTCCCCAAGATGTTAAGCAATACTAAACCGCTGATTCTTGATGTAGGACTTTGTCACGTATGGAAAAAGCGCTTCTCTGTTTTTTCCTTTCATTGAGGAGATGTGTAATGTAACTTAAACAAAAAGAGATTTATGCTAAGCTGTATGACAAAAATAATATGTAGTACCCATAGGAAAAAAAAATAGTTGGTAGCAATGAATTTTACTTGAAAAATTTGATCAGTGATTAAGCCTAAGATTATGTGCAAGGCTGTATTAGAAACACATGTAATGGAACATTTTTCCTCTAGGTAGCTACACCGTGTATAAAATTATTATTCGTCTTGATAGCTATAAATAAGGAAGAATGTTCTGACACCTAAGGTGTAATGGTGGCTTTTGTTTTAATTGCAAACCTACCTTAATTTTAGATGGAAAGGTTGAAAATCACTAGCAGTATCTTGTTAAGTGTTATAATAGGCTGAGTTTTTCTGTTCTTCAGAGCCTCTTAAATTTGACTGAATCTGCACTTAATTTTTACCCTAGGGAATGCAGCTTACAGGGGGAATTTCTCTATGTGCTATCTGAAAATTGCTTATTCTCAGATATCTCTCTTTTTTTCTTCTTAACCATTGTGTATAGCTTGGTTATTCTCATCTTTACAGCTGTTTCTTTCAGGTTTAAAATTCAGGAAAAGCGGTGCCAGACACGAAGCCTGAAGTTCAGGCAGTTCCCTGACAAAGTTCAGAATAGTGCCTATTTTAGAAGCACTGTTTATATAGTTCCAGTTAAGAACATCATAGCATGTCTATTACAACCATCTCCTTTTATATATCGGCTATAAAAACTAATTCTAAACTGAAACAAGAATGCAGTCTTGATGTTTTATTGCTTAGAGTTAATATATAGTGAAAGCCCATTTGAGAGTATTCGGGAATAAACACTGCTCATCATTGCAGTCTCTTGGCAACCTGTGCTGAGTTCATTGCATATAGGCAAGCAGCTGCCTGAGCATTGGTGGGAGGTTTTTATCTTCTTTGTTATTTTCATGAGCTGCATATAGGAGAATACGATTTGAAATGTCAGCATTCTGGGATTTGGGCAGTGGGGATGGATATGCTTAGTGTTCCTGAAAACTTCTGAGCAAGGGGGTGGAGGATGGAGAGGACAGCTAGTGCGTTTCATCAGTGGAGTTTGAATGGAATATACTGTGCGGGACAGCTTCCTTCTGAAGCTAGATCAAAGCAGATGTAGAGGATTGTTTGCAAACAGCAAAGTAACTTAGGGACAGCTTTTGGGTAATGTCTTGGAGACCTGGAACTGCACATCCCCGTAAATACCAGTAACTTGACTGGCTCTTTCAGTGACCTCTTAGTCTTTTGTTTTGGCCTGGACATGGGCATAATGTTGACAGTGAATGGGACTTGTAGCTTCTAAGGGTGTCTTCGTGTGTCATCACCGCCAACAGAGGCTTAAATGAAGGCTCAGTGGAGGAGAGTGTGTTCAGTGCGTCAGCAGGGATGTGGTATTTGATCCACTTGTGTGTAAGCTGCTGATCTGGACAGAGAACCAGGCACAGAGAAATGAGTATCTCTGGAGTAGGAATGAGAGTGTGTGTGATTTTAGTACCTAGTGCAGCATGCTTAGTACACATCTAACTTTCTGGATTCGTGGTAAGCAGATCACACTGAGAAGTTTATAGCAAACAAGAAAGAGTTTAAGCACCAGTAGATTGCGCTGGCTGCCTAGAAATACAGTGCGGTGGCTTGGTCAGGAAGGTGACCTGTGGGTGTTCCATCTCTAGCACTGTCTCAGGTATTGTCTGTTGGCTTTGCCTAAGGCTTAGGTACTGCCTAATGGCTTTGTAACAGCTTTTTTCCTGGAAGCTAGTTATGCTTATGGGACATGCTTAATTCTGCAGGTGCATCTTAAAAGGGAGGATATTGCCTGGAGGGCAGTGTTCAGCCTACGAAATTTTTCGTTATTTTTCTGCAATCTGTAGCTCCTGAGGCACTCCATTTTTTTGTTTCCTTATTTCTCCTCAGGTGGGTCCCTACCCATGAATTCTTGATGTTGTTTCAGTTAAAAGTATATTTTTAATTGCTGCTATTGGAGTCCAAATAGTAAAGCATGATCGCCTGTCTTCTCAAAAATCCAGCTAACCCTTCCATCTTTGAGGAGTGAAATGATAATGTTCTAAGCCTTGTATGTGTTATGAGAATAAGAACTTACTTTAATTTAAAACATTTATTTCTCTAATTGTCTGTGGCACAAACATGGAAGGCCTAGTAGGCTAGTGGGATCAAAGGACTGAGATGCGGATGTGAGTACTGGAAGCCCTTCTGTAACTATTAAGAAATCCTTATTTTGCAAGGCATCTGTGTTCTGAAATGTGTAGTCTCATGCCATAATTATCTGTACTTATGACATGAACTTTTATTTTAAAGCCTATTTGTTAAACTAGAAAGGCTAGGTTCTTTCATCTTTTTCTTTCTTTCTTTTTTTTTTTTTTTTTCTTCCTCATTTCCCCTCTCAAACGAGCTTGGAGATTCTTCAGAAAACATTTTAATTCCTGAGGAGGAAGCTGCAACTCCTAAGCTGAGATGGGTACTATAAAATCTACTGAACATTTGTTTAAAATGCCTTTTAATTTTTTCTTTTAGTTGAATTGTGTACCACTTAGCCATGATGTCAAACGCCTGTGAGGTCTGTTGGTTACAGTGGTGGGAAGGGGGGATGGCTGCCATGAGCGAGCTGTTTAAAGTTGTTTTCTGTTCTTGTGGCTTTTCTTTGCTAGAACAACTAGATAGCTTCAAAGGACTTTTGTGTTGCAGCGAGCACCAGGGTAGGGTGCTGGGCCATAGTGATGATCAGATATGGCAAAAGGCCGATCAACAGCTATTTTCTTGGCTGGGAGAAACGTCGTGACCTGTTGTGAAAGCAGCACTGTAGGAATCTGTGCTCTGCCTGCTCCTCAAGCTCCCTTCCAGCTTTGGTAAAACAACTGATGTTTTGGGGTGTAATTGGGTGTTCTCATCTTTCTTTTTTACAACATGTACTTCACAACTGCTTGTCCAGTGAAGCCGTGCCTCTATTGTGGTGGTGGTGATGATGGTTATTTTTATTCTATCATGCTTTACAACTTCAGCTGATCCATGGAGGAGGTGTCTATCTGGAGGACAGTGGTGCCATACTGAGGTGCCCTAGCTAGCCCTAAATGAACTTGCTTGCCTTCTGGATCCAGTACAGTTCTCTTGGGCTTTGTTCCTAATGGAGCTAATTAGCTGGCGTGTTACATCATGCTAAAGCGGTTATCTTGCTTCCAGTTCCAGTGTTGGTTCATTCAGCAACAGCTCACATATCTCTGCAAAACACGGCATTGTATTGTTTAGGCCTGTCCCAAAATACTTAGGAGGAGAGATTTGTAACAGGGTGCTCAGTTCTGCTTCCTTTTCTTTGGTCTTTGCATAGTGGCGAAGCAGCTTCTCATTTTGGGATATTTGTTCTGTGCTGCTGCTGCAGGCCTTTTTTTGCACCTCTTCTTTTCTTGTTTGGTGGTGAGGCACACAAAGACAAACTCACCTTTCCGCATCCTAACCAGCCCTCGGTGCTTTGCTTGCTCACTCATGGTAACGATTACCCTAGGAGCAGCCTGCCATTGCTTCTCTTGGTGCTTGCTTGGAAGCATGGTATCTGGAGGATTACATGAGGAGGAAGAGGGAGTTTTGTGCTTCCGCTTTACCAGGAGAGGAGAATCCAAAACCTTGCCCGCTCTCTGTAGGGACCCACCTGCATGATGCAATAAAATACCACCAAGCGGTGTGCAGCAAAACTCCAAAGTACCCTGGTAATTGCCTTACTTCATTCAAGGACTGAGATGAGTGGATATGGAAAGTGGTACAAGGAAGAACAGTCTCATGTTTTCAGCCTCTTTTTTTTTTTTTTTTGTGATCTCTGTCCCCAATAAATAGTTAATGTAAAGCTGAAGCGGAAAGAGATTCAAAATGCCCTAGTCCAAGTAAAAATACCAGCCCTATGAGATGGTCTAATCAGGATCAGAGCTTCCCTGGTTCAAAATTTTCCAATGTGTGTTTGTTGCTTTTTTTTCATTTGTTTGGTTTTTTAATCGTCCATTGACCTAAGAAATACGGTTATTGTAGTTAACAATACTGTTATAACACACACTGACAAAATCCAGATAACTTGAAGTTGGGCTGACACTTGATCCTTTACTCATACTATTGTTCCATAATATTTTTTCCTCCATGACGTCATGAACTATGAAAGTGCCAACATTTTTATTTTTTTAAACAGCCTAGCTTTTTCTTCCTTCATGCCATAACCTTTATGTATAAAAATAACTTTTAAAAAAATTTATTTATTTAGTGTACGTTTCAGGAGGAACCTGATGGCCATATGAGAATGTTTAACATCTGCGGTGGTTTTGACACCGCGTGTTCCAAACAGTTGGCACACGCATTTATCTGCAGGGGTACAATGACATTTTTCTCGGCAGCTGTATCCATGACAACAACTGGGAATGTCCATGCCTTCTCTTTAGTTTTCAGAAGAATATGAATTCTTACCTTCCTAATGAAAGGCCTGGAAGCAAAAGCTGTGCAATTTTAATCATGGCATATTCCCTTCAGCCATTCAATAATGGCTTCTCCCAAGTGTTTTAGTATCCAGAAAGTATCAACAGAGTGAAATTAAAACACGTGTATCCATGTTCACTGAGAGAAGAGAGTCTCTGTTTTCTGATCACTGCTACAACCTAGGATGAATTGTGCAAGTGTTTGAAAAATGAGGCTGCTTGGGAGGTTCATTTTATTTTCAGTGTTGACATCTGTACAGAGTATGTAATTTAAACACTTGAGCTCAGAGATGTGAGAGAGGGTGTATCATGATGAAGTAAATTTTTGCACCACGGCAGAACTGTTCTCCCTGTGTGCCCAAGTGTGAAGTTCCTTCTGAGTTTGTTTGTCTGTCAATGTCATCTTTAAATCCAGTGAGTGGTGGATGAAGTGGTACAGAAGTAGTAAATGGGGCAGCTCTTCAAGAGCACTCAGCATCCAGCAAATCCAAAGTGACTTATTTACATGCCTGAATAGGAGTTGTTGATGCTGAATGCTCTTGAAAATCTGATGGTGTTTAAAACAGTCTCTTATCATGAACAGGGCAGAAGTTGGAGAATAAAACAAAGGGCCTGAATAACTTTATTTTCTCTTAATCAGAAATCTGAATTCAAGGACAAGGCCAGCGTACACATCCTGCTAATATACAGGCTGCCAAAAAGCAGTGGTTTCTTAGGAGCTGAGATTTTGATTGCTGTGAAAATCAAGGTACGCTGCTTAGGGAGACTTAACATCTGTCTTAACACCTCTTTTGCATGCTTTCTACTCTGTTCTCATGAGTAGTTTCTGGACCTCCAAGAAGAGGCAACTATACCTCATACCAGGTTTTCAGATCATTTGTTGCTTTAGGAAACCAGAAACACTGTGGCAGATGGTAGAAGTATTTAAATTGATTTATTCATAGTTACCTGTACAAATGTTGTCTATTTTTTCTTCAGATGAACGGGGAGTGTGGGACACAGGGTAGAAGACAGCTTGCTTACCATTTTCTGCCTCTTGCTCTCTGGTGAGGAGAGGAGAGGGAGGAGGGGTTGGTATCTTTAGCTTTTGGGAATTTTCAGGAGAATAGGGGAGCAACAGAAGTGGTGGAAGGAGCCCAGAGGCACTTCTTCAGAACATGCTTGATTGAGGAAAGCACTGAGAACTTCTGGTCTACAAAGCAGAGACTTGGCCTCTAAGGCGGTGGGTAGTTAGGGAGAGGTTTGTGTGCAAAGCTTTTACGTGTTTCACTTGCCAGTTAAGAATTTCTGCTATTCATGGGTATATTGTATGTTATAATAAAGTATTAGTTCCAGGTTTCAGTGTTGTTTGGTGCCTTTTGCTATGCCCACCTAAAGGAAAAGAAGGTGGAGGCTAGCTGGCTAGTGGCTCTGTCATGCCACCAAACATCAGTTTGTGAGTCTTTAGGCTAAGATCAGAAGCTTTTCCATTCCCAGGCAAGAGGAAGCAGCAGTGACAAACTCGGGCGTCCCTAAGGACCACCTGGATCCCCTTCTAGAGAGAAACCATTCTCCAAAAGAGAGAACAGCATGTCTGGAGAGGCTGTTAAGAAGCCATGACATGGAAAAACTGAGTGTTTTCTCATCAGGGCACAGGCAAACCTGGCTTATCTGGTGATTTGTGAGGGTAACTAGAGGCAGGATAGAAGCCCTTGGGAGGGGGTGAGGTAGCCCGATACATGTGGGTTTTAGAGTGGAATAAAAAGAGGTCTTCTCTGCCTTACTGCAGAGCTTCTGAACTGCACCACAGGAGGAAGATGAGATGACTTCTCTCTGGGAAGGGTGTGTCGGGATGATTTCTGTTCTGTTTTGAGCTCCCAGACTCCCAGCTAAAGACCTCAGTAGATCTATCCTGGTGATTCAAACCCTGAAGCTTTAATCCTTTCTTGGAAACGGCTTCTCAGGAGTTTAGTGAATGAAGTAAATGGAAGTTCTTCTGAGCAAAGTCTTGGGTATGACAGAGAATACGACCCTGTTGTCCTTACAGGAAATGAGGAAAGCCTTGGAAACCAATTAACTGGAAAACCAATCAAAAAAAGATCGCTTTTGTTACCTAAGCATAGTTGCCCCTAAGACAATTTTGGTTTTACAAAGGTAGCAGAATTATATGTTTTAATCTACTGTGATAAGGACTTGTTACCCTTTTTGAAAGCTTAATTGCTGAAGTACTTCTTTACTGTGGGACTTGTGAAACGTCCACAGTCCTGGCTGTGCATCCGCAGACGCCTTTTCTTATCACACGCATCTAACCAGAAGAAAAGGATGTACAGAAACTGTCAGTGAGTTTTCAAGGTGACCCCGGAGAGCAACCTTTACATATAGCCCGTTGGCTGGGCATCTGCTGGGCACTTAAGGTTTCTCTCTGTTTCTTGGCTATGGGTGGCATGGCTGGAGGGGTCACCTTCCCTCCTCTGGGGGGAATTGACGGACAGCACCTGCCACAGTGAGTCAGCAGGGCTGGCCTGGCACTGACGGCGGCATTCCCGCACCTGTTGGGAGTGGATGCCAGCCAACCTTTGGCAGTGTCAAAATAAAAAAAAACCAACAACCCGAATCCAGGAACAGCAGCAAACTCCACAGTCGGTATTTTATTGCTGTGCCCTAAGTTAGCGCTCTAGAAATCTCCTCCCATCCCCACATTATTGGGAGCACCACACTTGCTTATCTTTCACAGCTTCTTTTTCCTTTTGCTTTTACATTTGTTACATCATGTTGTTGTGAGTGATATTTGGTTTATGCTGAATGCATACCTGATAGAACTACTCATTTGAGTGCTTCGTCTCTATGCCAATAAACAATATACCTTGGCAATGCCCAGCATTTTTTCCCAGTGAATGTGTCAATGGTTGCAGGGACTGGATGGCAATAAAACCTCATGGATGATCTTGATATAAGATGCATATTTTTAACGATCACACCACCTTTATTTTTATTTTTTTTTTACACTTTGTAGCTGTTGTGTCCAGCAATTTTTTCATTTTCAAATTTTCAAAGCCAGTACCATAAGTTTTTTCAGGAAAAACTGTATGCAGCCATATTTCAGCAGTTCAATGAACTTCTTCGTTTTAAACCTCAGTATTAGTTTGGTGAATCAATTTATCAATAGAACAGGCTATTTCACTAGAAAGGTCTAAAAGAGGGATAATTAACTCTATAGCTGATTCTGTCTGTCTGTCTTTTGTCCGATGGAGCCTGGAAGCAACTTAATAGAATATAAAGTATTTAAAATTTCATTATCTAAAATTGCTTTCCTTAATTCCATTCATTTTGCATGTTGCAACACCGAATTACCGTGTATTCTGTTCAGAGCTGCTAATGAACTACGTTCCATTTACCTGGTTACTCCTAGGCTTCTCTAATAAAGTCATGAACTAATAAACTTCAGACTTGAGGTACAGCAGATGTATCTGGAAAAGTGTCTGGTAATAATGGACTGATCTTGATTTGTTTTGTTACAGACAACATTGAAAAAGTCTATAAACTGGTTTTTTTGAGGGGAAAGGGATCTTTGGATTTTGGTATTGGTATAATTTTCTAGCTAGATCTTCTTGGCACTTGAGTTCACATCGTCCACATATCATGCCCATGCAACATTTTTCAAGCAATCTTTGAATAATTATTTTTAAATACACACAATTTCATAAATACAAATATGAATACCTCTTTCATGAGAGAATTCATACTCCTTTTATCATGCTTTGCCTTCAAGAAACTGCTTTATGATGCAAATAAATACAGATGATATCTGTCAGCTGAAATGCTTTTAACGATCAGTCTGACTAAATCTGTAGCGATTTTTGAGGTGAAAATAGATTGTCAGAAAAGCTATATGGAAAAATTAATTAAAAAACCCTACTTTGTAGAACCAAATTGTTTTACATAAAAACACATACAGCTAACAGAGGAAAATGGGAAATTTAGCTTTCATGTTGTGAATATAATAACTTTTTTTATAACCTGTGAAAGGAGTGGGTAAGGTGGGATTCATGTCACTTCATTTCACTGATACCAAGGTTAATAATCTACCTTGTCACCCAAACTTCCTCTGCAGTCAGTGGAAAGAAAAAGGTGCCTCTCCAAAGCAATTTGTCTCTATCCACCCCCCATCTTTTGGGTGTTTCTTTTCTTTTTTATCACTTTCTATTATCTGGTTAGATTGTACTTTATCCACATGACAATCAGTTGGCAATGGAACTTCCTAACGTGAAGCCTGATGGGTGCCAGGGGTTTCTGTAGGATATTACTACTTCCCTTCTCCCTCTTCCCAGTAATTTAGTTTTGGGTGTCCATTATCCGTTCTGGGGTGCATTTGCTCTCTTCTGCTGTAATATCTGGAGACATTGGGTATAGTTGGAGATGATCTGCTCTGCTCCCAGAAGGTGACTGTATTGGTGCTGCTTGGTGGGGAGGAGTTACCAAGTCCTACCTAGCACTTAAGTCACCTGGTAAAATGCTGTATTAATTACCTTAGAAAAGCAGGTTAAAAAGAACCTGAACAAGGTAGCTGTGTATTTGAATAGCAAGAACAATTCACTCACAAATAACTTTCTCAATGGTCATGGTTTCACTGGCTGTTCAAGGCGAATCTCACAGATCTAATCTTTCCCATGCCCTTTTCCACTATATGAAAATGACTTTTAGTGGGGCAGTTCTACCAGTTTAAGACTACTGTGTAGAAGTAAAAAGTGCCAAGCGTTTTGTGATTGATTTTGTTAATATCTTAATGGAAAGTATGAATCAAAATAGCATGGGAAAGAGAATTGTATTTTCATTCACTAAGTACATCGGTGGATTGAATTTACATAAGACTTAGGAGCTCAGCTGACTTCCGCAAGAGTGCACACACTTTATTATAGGCATTAAAACATGCTCACAAAACAGGGAAAATGCATCTTGTAATGAACACCTAAGTTGTTTCACTTTCCTTATAGATAAGTAAATAGTTAATATGCATTTAATGAGAACAACGGCAAGTGCAGCTCTTTGATGCTAGAATATAAATAACTGATTTTTCTTTATTAGAAGATTGCTTTAATCAACTGCTATTTTAGACAAGGAATTTTTTTCTCCCCAATGTAGTTGAAGATGTTGGTAGAAGTTTTTAGGATGTGTAGACAAGTCAGGGTTTCAGGGGTCAACTGGTTGAGGTGACCTTGGGAGGCAAAGGGCTTTTATTCAGTGAAGGTTCCAGTATTTACACTGCTTCTTGTCTCTTGCATGCGTTTTCTTCCCCATTCTTCACTTCAGTGCTTTTGGACTTCAGTCACCTGTGCCATTGCACTCACCGCCCTTTTTTTCTTTCTGCGTGTCTGTCCCTTCCAGCCCTGTTCTGTATTTTGGGTTCCTACCTCTTATCACCTGTGCCTTTTGTATCAAAAAGGCTTTTGTGTGAATGTAAAAGGGCCTGGGAGACCGGCAGAAGTGCTTTCTTTATTCTTTTCTTCATAACCCCCATCTCTTACCTGACCTTGGGTAGGCAGCGAGGAGGAGCAGGCAGAGTGGCTGCTCCCTCCTTCCAGCTTCTGGCCGGTTCAGTCTCGTCTTTCTCTCCAATTTGAACGCCACCGATGCTGATAAGAAACACAAATGTTTAAAAATATCTCAGATAGCTGAAAATACTTGGAGTTTAGCTTTCTATTTACTCGTAGATGGAAATTTCTTTTTCCTTCGAAGTGTCGTGTTCATGGAACATCCCAAACTGGAAGCTCAAAATATTGCTTTATATAGAAACATTTCGCTGTGCGGTTTAGCCAATCGGGTGAATTCTTTCTATATTAGATTATGTGGGGAGTAATAAATTTGAGTGAGGACAGTGGCGTATAAACCTTGAGAGGCAGAATAGCCACGGTACATCCTTGAAATCTTGTATCTAGCAGATTTGTGAGGAAACTCCTGGGAAATAAGAGTTAGACTAGACTTTTGGTTTTGTCGAAGACATAGTTCTAGAGAATCAGTGAAGCAGTAAGTATTGTAAGAAAATTAAGCCTACTAAATATATCTGTAAAATCAGATTTCTGTGTAAAGGCAGATGTGTCAAAGAATGGTGGATTTTAACTGAGCTAAATTCAGCAATAGCATTTAAGTTTAGTAAACTTGTGCAGTGATCATAATTTCTTCTAAAATAGATTTATTTTGTAATCGTCAGTATATTGGAGGAAATCAGGTTGGTCTCAGTATTTCTCAGCTGTTTCTGGTCTTGTGTCTGTCTATGCTTAAATTTTTTTTTTTTTTTTTGTTAATCTGCAGCTGTCTCTCTCTTTGTAATACATGCTGTTATCTGTAACTGGTTTATTTTAGTAATATGCAGTGGATACCTGCAGCACCTGTCGTCTTTAAATTTTCTTTAATTCGAGGTATATAAATGTCACTTACCTGAAACCATCTTCCCCTCTTCCTCATAATGTTTTCTTCTCAGACTTTTCAAGTTCACTGACAATAGCAAAGATCCAGAATGTTGCTGTGCAGGAATAAAACTTATGATTTTGTCTTGCTGCTGGAGGTACAAAAATATTATCTTAGTTTTATTATGATCCCCATTTCTGTGTAGATGAAAGTGATTAATTATGAACACTCAGTGTAAAATGTTGGCAAGTGAGTTATTACAAGAGAAATACTTAGTAGTTTGTAACTGCCTTCATAGTAATTTTCTTAATTATAATGTCAATTTAAAAAAATACACTTTGGTAACACTAGATCATCAGCTTCCTCTTGAAGCTTTTTACTCAAAAGACAGATACTTGGGAATCTTACTTTACTAAAATAACTATGTACTTGACATTGCAGGAACAGCTATTTAGAACCTACCAAGGAGAGCATTACACCGTGTTGTGTTGCTGGATACTTACTGATATGTACTAGTAGAAAAACTGCTAATTTAAAATGCCTTGTTTTTCAGAGCACAGAGCAACAAGGTTAACAGTTGCGTGTTGAACACACAGCTGCTTTCTTCCTAAGTTACTTTCAAATGTGACTATTAAATGGCAACTTTTGGCATTGTATGATATTAAATAGTGTAATACATTTGATTTATTGATGTTTCTATTATGGTTCGTATTGCACTGTCTGTCTTGCTATGAAGCGGTAGTGCGCTCTGGATATCACCATTATCAAAACTATCTTCTTTAAACTGTTCATTTCATTAAATGGTTCTAATAAAAAGCTGTAAAATACTAAACATAAAATTAAGTCAAAGAAGAAAAATAATCCAGTCTCGGTGTTGACTAAGTGTGTTTCCCACTTAAGTGCTCTAAAAAGTACTATAAAAATGGGAAGTCTGTTTGGAGTCAGTGAGTATGTTCTGGAAGTTACTGGCAGCACAGAAATATCCCCACAGAAGGGGGTTACTTTATACTATCATACCTTGTTATATATTATCATATAGATGATATGACCGATTTAACAAAGGTTAAGGTAGATTAAATGCAAGGGTTGTCACTGGGGTGCTTAGGTGGAGCTTGCTTGGACTATAAAGTGAAAATGCAGATAAGGAAAAGAAGGGCAAAACCTGAAACGAACCCATCAATAAAGTGCATGGTAAATGCATTGCATTGTTTGCGGAAGGGGATTTCAGTTAATTCAAACTTGTATCAAAGCTGTGAAAACCAGCAAGCCCCATTACATGATGGAGCTCCTCCTCTTCCTGTGTTTGACATGTCTGCATTGCAAAAGAAGTTCCTCCAGTGTTGTTACCTACTGTGGTTACATGACTCGCTAACATGTTTGAAAATGCCATTTGATTTTCCAATGTCTCAGCTTCACTGAACAGGATACTTTAATGAGAAAGCTTATAATTTTTCCCTGGTTTGGGCAGAGCTTTGCAAAACCATGAGGAATTGCACTTTCCTCTGATTTGAAGTGAGGTTTTGCAAGCTCTTTTTCTTTTGTGACTTCACTGCAGTGTTTCACACTCAAACTACCAGTATTTCACCATTGGTATCACCATTTGGAGATGAAACCCTCTTAAGAAATCTATGCCTCCCGCAGTGGTCTCCTTCTGTGGCTTTTTTTTTTTTTGTGTTACCGTTTGCTCCTCTTACATATGCTGGTGCAGTTTTATGGTTTCCTCTGTAAATGAGATCTTTGACGTGAGCTGTGCTGGAAATAACTTTTTTTAAAAGGAAAACAATGTACTTTTTTTTTTTACCTCAGTCATTTCATTGATCCGGGTTCCATCAGCATAGTTGACGGGGAGCGAAATAGAGGTCAGTACTTGGATGATAAGGAATGGGAAGGAGAGAATATGCATCTTTAGGCTGAGTTTGCATGCAGGAGTCAACATGTGCAACTAAGTAAAGTTTTCTACCTTGTCAGGAGAGAGAGGAAGATGCCACTGAAGGCCTCCAGAGGGAGATCCTCTCCACCTCAGTTGAGGTGCCTCAACTTTAAAGGGGATTCAGAATAAAGTTTATAGTGTAATAAAGATTACCAGTAAATTCTGTAGCAGCTGCTGCAGCTCTGTTGTTAAAAAAGAAATAAATAAAAACTTAAGTGGATTGATTTCCCATGGAAAAAAAAATCCATATAAGTTGCCAAGTCATAATAATCAAATTTTTAGTTTAACCTTATGATGCTAAATTTCACTCCTCAGTTCAGATATTCCTATTTATAAACTTAAAATTCCATAGCCCTAAATGTATGTGAAACAGGGAATATGTTTTATTTTTCATCTGCGTAGCTCTCTGTTGATATCCAGATTGCTATTTAAGGAAATAAATTGTAAAGTAAGACAAACCAGCTAAAAATAGGACCCACTAACTAATACACGCTCATCCAAGTAGAACATGTGGAAAACTTCCGTTGAGCATGCTGGAGATTAATTTTACAAAAATAAAGAATTATGTTAAACTGGGGGTAGACACAGCCTTTTAACAGAGGAGGGGAGCTATGTCAGTCTATTAGTTTAAAACTAGAAAGGAAACGGGGAAAGGAAGAGGGAGGTTTGTACATCCTGCATGGTGAACTTGATCTGGCTCAGAAATAATCGGGAAAAAATTGGGAAGCAGAAGCAAGTGAGAAAAAAGCCGGGAAGTTTATTTAGGGATTCTTGTCTATGTCTGTGTATCTATCGTTTTCATGCCATCTCAGCCCGGTAGCAAACTTAAACAGAGCGTCCCCAGTTGAGTGATTGGAATTTGGGAGATAAATCGGAGATTTCATGATGCCTGTACAATGGCTTCATCAGAGCAAATACTTTAATTCTGGTTTTATGCTTTTTGCACATGCTTTTTAATCCTTATTTTTTTCTGTCCAACAGATGTTTTTATCTAGATATAGCACTTTCTGTGCTAAGATGTATTTTTTCGGATTGTTAAGTCTAATTAAAAAAGGTCAGATAGAGAAGAAACAATCTGTTTTGAAATGAGATTGGGGGAAAAAAAGAGATAAGTAAAAAGTAAATACATTTTGTTGAAAGGGCAGAAGACTGGATGGAACGAGCAAGAGGGGAAAGCACGATCAGCTCTAGCAGTGTTAGTTGTTACAATCGAGCAAGTTGGGACAGACCTGCAGTGCACCAGGAAGTAAAAACTGATTATTTGTAGAGCATGAATTGTGTGGGAAGGGGAATAAAGTCCAATCTTTCTGCTTCATTTAACCCAAGTGCTGAAATTTGTACAAAAGCCTGGTTTAACCGCCATCCTGCTCTATCACTTAAGCAAAGATGAGGTTAAAATTTCCATCAAAATAACGTAGTATTTTGGCAATGGAGTAGATTCCAGTATCTTGAATTCTAATGTAAATTGAATTCATGTTTTAGTAAGCATACCTCCCTATTTTGAGGCTCTTAATAGTATAATCAGTCTTCACCAGTAGATTCAGTTCTGCTTGTATAAATGTAAACAGTTTCTGAGATACAGGAAAACAAGGAGGAATTTTTGCCAACAGCTTTAATATCTTTGAATCTTTCAGGAAACTACTTTTCAAGAAGGTTTAGTTTATCCATTCTTATAGGATATTGACCTGTTCAGGGGAACAATTTCAGCTTGTACATGACATAAAACATAAGGGGAAATTTATTCACTAATTGAGGAAAACCACTATATTAGATGACTGTTAAACATGCAACAGGCGGTATTTGGGGACTGGGATACTTCATTTCTTGTGAGATTGTTTTTCTTTTTTTAAATTTAAAACTTGTCCTAACTAGGTTACCAAGGAGTGTTTGCTTATTCATCCAGAGGAACACCTGTATGCATGGGACCGTATGTACCTAAAATTGATACTGTACTGAGGAATTTTACAGTGTATGAAATTCTGATGCACAGAACTGGGCCAGTTGACTGGGCTGATCAATAAAAACAAGAAACACAGATCACTTGAGATAGAACTGAGAGTGTTTACAATTTGTAAAAAATACAAACCAACCCTGATAAATGGGTGCAAGCAAAAAGCAGTAATTTGTAGGAAATAGTCACTCTGCAGTCAAGGAGCTCTTGCTATTTGTTGTGATTGCTCTGGTTTAATAATTATAACTCCTTTCATGTTAATTCACAAACCAGATGTTAAGTTGATGAGAATGAATCCATTGTTACGTTTTCCCAGTTTTGTTGTGAATTTTTTTGTTCAACTTCAGTAAATAAAGTCCCAGTGCAGTTAGTGGAAACCTTGGGATAGGATTCAGGTGAAGCCTCCAGATTCTGCTTGACTTCCCTCGGTGTGTTACACAGCTGGATGAAACTCTGCATCTGTGAAATGGTGGTGATAACCCTTCCATCTTCCCCACAGGGTGGGAGCTCTTCTGAAGTGCATCAGATTGAATGGTCTGGTGAACTGGAAATAACCTGGTACTGCACCCTTTCCCCAAATCCACTGCCTATTTTAATTTTTCTAAATACTTTATTCATGCTCTTCTTTTGCTGATCTGCTTCACCTGCTGCCTGTTGGTGATGAAAAGTCAGGGGTCAGCACCTGACAGGTGTAAAAAGCCTGTTTTTTCAATAAACAGGTGATTTTAAAGGATGGAGTGGGGTGTGTGATTTAGGGGTTAGAATCAGCTTAATTTTCTTTGTGTGTAAGTAATACTTAAAGCTGATGTTCCTTGTTTTATAAGCACTTATAGTTTTGATGTTTTTCCAGTATGTTTTGATAGCTTTGAATGTATTTAACAGTTGAATCAAATAATACAATATAGCAATTGAATTAGAAATGTAGAGAGGCCAGCGAGTAATCCCTGTAAGTCAAAAAAGGAAGAGTTTTTCCTTTGCTTCAATTAAGTTTCAGCTACCTACTTTCATAAATTTTTAAACTATGGCCTATGAATTAATTGGTTTCTTTTGGGGCTTTGGAGACAGGAATACAGGGTAGTAGCTGAGCAGCTATGAGAAAAAGAGGACTGGGAATAAGAGTGGTCAATGCGCTCTGCTGTGGAAACAGCTAACAGTCCAAATCATGTTAGTTATATATTAATAAATAGTAGATTGTTTATAATCTGGTTCTGTTCAGCCAAACTTAATCTTACTCTTGGGATGTGAATTTTGAAAGAGGTATGTGGCTGAGATTGTGTATGTGTGTGCACACGTATGAATATATATACATATATGGACATTAACATATAGAAATGTATAAAAAATATACATAGTAGTGCTGGTTTTGGCTGGGAGAGAGTTAGTTTGCTTCATAGTGGCTCTTACAGAGATATGTTTTGGATTTGTGCTGGAAACAGTGTTGACAATTCAGGGATGTGCTGGTTACTGCTGATCAGTGGTTACAGAGCCGAGGCCTTTGCTGCCTCTCACCCACCCCAGCACTGAGCAGGCTGGGGGGGCGCAAGGCATTGGGAGGGGGCACAGCTGGGACGGCTGGCCTCAACTAGACAAAGAGATATTCCATACCCTATGTTGGCATGCTCAGCAGTAAAATCTGGGGGAAGAAGAAGGAAAGAGGGGACATTCAAAGTGATGGCGTTTGTCTTCCCCAGTAACCATTGTGTGCTGGAGCCCGGCTGGCTGAGCACCTGCCTGCCGATGGGAAGTGGTGAATAAGTTCCTCATTTCGCTTTGCTTGTGCGCACGGCTTTTGCTTCACCCATTAAACTGTCTTTATATGAACCTGCGAGTTTTCTCACTTTTTCCCTTCTGATTCTCTCCCCCGTCCTGCCGTGGGGCAGTGAGTGGGTGGCTGCGTGAGGCTTAGTCACTGGCTGGGGTTAAACCATGACAGTCCTTTCTGGTGCCCGTCATGGGGCTTGAAGGGTTCAAGCAATCAAGGATTTGATTGCATTGTGCTATATTGAATTTATAGCTGTTATTGCTGTTCAGCTATTAAATGGCTTGCCATGGGCCTTGCCTTAGTGTATATTAGAGTCTAGTGCTCATTAGTGGCTGCTTTTTGCAGTGATTGTGTGGTTTAACCCCAGGTGGCAGCTAGGCCCCACAGAGCCGCTGGTTCACTGCCCCCGCAGCGGGACGGGCGACAGGATCGGAAGCGTAAAAGTGAGCAAACTTGTGGGTTGAGATAAAGACAGTCCAATAAGTAAAGTAAAAAGCCACGACACAAGCAGAGCAAAGCAAGTTCATTCACCACTTCCCACTGGCAGGCAGGTGTTCGGCCATCTCTCGGAAAGCAGGGCTCCAGCATGCATAAATGGTTACTGGGGAAGACAGACACCATCACTCAGAACATCCCCTGTTTCCTCGTTCTTCCCCCAGTTTTGTGCATGACATAGTACGGTATGGAATATCCCTTTGGTCATGGGGGTCCGCTGTACCAGGGGTGTCCCCTCCCAGCTCCTTGCGCCCCTGCAGCCTGCTCAGTGCTGGGGTGGGTGGGTGAGAGGCAGCAAAGACCTCGGCTCTGTGTAAGCGCTGATCAGCAATAGCTAAACCACCCCTGTATTATCAACACTGGTACAGCACAAATCCAAAACATGGCCCCATAATAGCAATGATGAAGAAAATCAATTCTACGCCAGCCAAACCCAGCATATTAGTTTTTATATACATTTATATTTTTGAAACTTTATTTATATTATATACATGCATAGATATTTTCATACATGTACACACTGTACACAGACACATACATATGTGTGTATATATATCTGTCTATGCACACTATAAATGTATATTCAACATGCATGAGAATTTTTAGGGAGTTTGGGGTTTTAAGGGTTTTGAACATGTTTTCTCAGCAGAGGGAGCATGTGTACGTTTTCCTCACTCCTCCTTTTTGCCCCAAAAGCCATTGAAGTGAATCAACATGTAGTGGCATCCCTGCTTTATCTCAAAGAGGAGAAAATTGTTTGGACATAATGTTGATTTGAAAGGCCATGTCTTCATTACAGTTTTTAAACAGATGTGTAATTGGTGGATAGGGTTGGCTGCTTTCTGTCAGTATTCTTTTAGTCACTAGAGTTGCAACCTGGCAGGATCTTCTGGATCATGGTTGTTTTCTAATTATCCATTTCCAATGTCTTCTCTTCTAATTTAATTTAATTTGCTTTTTTTTTTTTTTTTTTGCTATGGTGTGGTTAGCACTGACTTATCAGTGGCGTAACTGTCCCCTAAATTTCTTAATTTTGCTGGTAGATGCATATGTTTTGTACATTAGTATCTGCTTAGATACTGCTCAGTAATAACCCATTTTCCACCTTTCTTGGGTGTTGCATAGCTAGTTAGGTATGTTAATATGAGAACCTAGGGCTAACTTTTCCTTTAATTCTGGTGGGGAAGGAATAAACAGAATTGTGGCTTGAAGTGGTCCTACTGTGTTAACTGGGATGCTGTCAGTTCATTGTAAGGAAATATTAAAGCCATTGAAGGAGGTCTGAGAGCAAATGCTTTTTCTTAAACAAACTGATGATGAATACCTATACAAGATCCAGTGGAGTCAGTGAAGTAGGGTGATTAGACTGAGGAAGGGACATTTCTTTTTCATATATCTACTTGATTAGGTATCTCAAATAATTTTAAAATGTAAGATTTTAGAAACTGAAAGCCTTTAATGTAGTATTTTTGTTAAGTCAGTGCAGTGTTCTACCATAATTCATGCAGCTTAACTATTATTCATGGTTTTGCATTGTGCCTGCTTTCCATCTACACCATCTTTGCCTCCAGGCCACAGTCCTTTCCAAAACCAGGTGTGTGCTAAGTTAAGATATACAAACCTTGACCTGATCTCTAGCTCAGGTTTGAACTTAAATTTGTTATGCAGTGTATTCTGCATGGTGTGAGAAGATAATTTTTGTGGTGTATTTTTGATCATCTTAATTTGATTTTGCTCATAATCTACCGAATAATACTGCTCATAATCTACATTGACAATTTTTAGAGGAAAAAAGCTTTAAAAACTTGGTTTTATCTGCACTTGGGTGGATTTTTTCCTTTTTGTAGTGTTGTGTTAAAAACTGTAAAGCAGTATATACAGTCTTAGCATAGGTTGGAGATGATTTGCTTAATTCTTGCAATTTTGCATCTAAATTTCCATATTTAATCAATTTCTGCTGAAAAGCTAATAGTTTTATAGTTCTCTACTTAACTTGCTAGGGAGTTTTTATGCAGTAGAGACTGTAATTAAGGCATGTTTGTCTTAGGTAAAAAAAGAGATAATAACCTTTAATAACTATGAATTTTGGAGTTATGTATTCTCGGATTGTTTTGCAGTTTACTCAAGTTAAAATGTGTTGCTGAAATCTAGTTGAAAACTTTCAGTGATTAAAAAAAAACTTTAAAATTTTCTCCCTTCAGTAGCTAGTTCATCTTAATTAAAGTGAAAGTAAATTCTTCTCCCTCCTGCTCAGTCTGCAGCCTCAGAGGCTTTTTTAAATCTATGACTGTACTGCCAGTTACCTTTAGTGCTTGTGATAGAAATAAGTGAAGCAGTGCTGTTACTTGGAGAAAGTTCATGTCAACATTTTCATTAATTAATTTTATTTTGTATCACCTGTTTTCCTTAGAAATGCTGGAACCTACTATTTCAGTTTTTACTTTGTAGGATTTGTAGATACCTAACGTCTCTATTAAAAAGTGAGATTAGACAAGTGAATTAGAAAAATGTTAGCCATAAATCTTCTCATATGTGAATTTTCAGCTGGTCATTAGACTGTATTAGAACAACTCTGTGAAGTCTGAAAATTCATTGGATACAACAGTTTGACATATCTGTTTCTCAGTTATCTTCTGTATTAGTTTTGTGACTTCTGTGTTACATTTGTATATGTACAGCAACAGATACTTTTACCTAAAACTGGTAGCATCTGGAAGAAATATGTAATATTGACGTTACTTTTTTCCTAAGAAAAAGTACATGTTTAAATTGATAGATTAATCTATTCGAACAGGCTTATTTTTTAAATTAATTTCTGCTCAGTGATGCTCAGGTATTACTCTGCATATGATTCCTTTGAGATGTGTGGCTTTTTTTAAAATGCCAAATTGATGTTTGGGTAAAGAAGCTGCTTGTAAACACCGTGTGACATAAAAATGTAAATTCTCAAATGATAGACAAAAAACTACTTGTAAAACTCTGCTTTAATCTTTCAGTGATTTACTTTGAGGAACAAACACTTCGTTTTTAAACATCCTGCTAGATCAACTTTTATCAAATGAGCTGGACTGAGACTCCTCATTCGTGTCTCCCCATTGCTGGTGTAGGTTGAATGTCCAGATACCTTCTCTTTAGAGTGTACAAGTGTTTTTCCAGCTTGTGAGGGTATGTGAAGGCTGGCAGGTTTCCTAAACTTGCCTGCAGTGATCTGAAGCATGAGATTAAAGGCTGAGAAGGAGTATTTGACATTCTTGACTTCATTAGACATATGACTGTATGTTTGGAAAGAGTTTAAAATTGCATTGCTTTAAATAGTCAATCCATCAGCTCATTTGCTTTGCCTATGTAATATTTCTAATGAAGAAAAAGTGCAAGAAATCAGAGAATATGTTTATCATTGACTAATATGAGATTTCCAGCTCTTCAGAATTATTGATGTTTTTTATAGGTGATGATTATTTTTGTTCTTAAAAATAATTCAGATATGTGTGACTTAAGCACTGAAGCATATATAAACCAGCATAAAATACTCCTTTCTTCAGAAAGGTGTGACTTAGCCCTGTTTATTCTGTGTATTTATTTTTGTGGGTGACTCTGATATTCCCGTTGTTGTTCTCTCTGTCTTTACCATTACCATCAAATGTGTGAATTGACATAGTCCCTCCCTTCTGAAGCTATAAATACCTCGGATGAAACAGCAGCATACAGTTGTTGTTAGCAATCTGCTGAGGCCTGGCTGCTAAGATACATATAAAGACTATTTCAGCTGCTCGAGTCCTAATCTTAAAACGCTTTAATAAAGAAGTAGAATGTGACAAATAAGTGGTTCGAGCCTGATCTTCCCTATGGAGGATTTTTCTTACTCCTTTCCAAAGAGAGGAAGTCGCTAGGCAAGCTAGAAACAGAAGAGGAATGAACATAGTGATACACATGTGTGAAGTACATGCAAAAGTCCCAGGAGTGTGAAAAATAATGATGAAACTTACACTAGGTAGTAATAAATAAAGCCTAGGTCTTTAGCTATTCATCACTCATTTGCAGTGACTCTAATCCCTGCACTGGGTGCATCATCAAGCTCTTTTGCAATTTCCATGCAGACTGGATTCTGCAAAAGCAAGTCATGTGCTTGGATTTTTGCTGTCAGGATTGGCTTTCAGCTGTCTTGATCAAAGTAAATCCTGAAGGTTACCTGTAACCAAAACCTTGGATACAAATGTTAAATTTTTATAATTAGCTTAATTAGCTTTTGTGTTCAGTAGATGGGCTGGGGGTGTTGGTGGTTTGTGTGTTGGTTGGGGTTTTTGTTTGTAGTTGTGTTTTTTTTATTTTTAAATTCATTTTTTTAAAAACTAAGTTACAGTATTTTTCATACAGAGAATCTGGTATTTGGTAAGAACAAATCTCTGTTGGTGAAAAATAGCTATTGGAGTTTGTAACTTGGAGAATTGGCAAAGAAGAGCAAACAGAATGTTGGACTGCACAGGTTATGCTCTTCAGTAACAGGAAAAATAAAAAAAAGCAGAAATGAGAAATGAGAAACCAGGAAAAATGGCAATCAGAAGTAATATTTGTCTTTCCTAATATTGAGCTGATCACTTTCACTTTATAATTAGGCGAGAGAAATGGGCAGCTTTAGGTTGATGCCTGGCCCGGTTTAGATACCTACTTCAGGATAAAGTGCATCAAATGATAGAAAAAACCTTTTCTCCATGGTCTGTCCCGGCGGGCCAGGGGGGCTGGCTGGAATAGATCCCACAGTACTGCCTGCTACTTCCATCACCTTTTGCAAGGATAACAAAAGGGCGTCAAAAAAGGTGCTTCGCTCAGAGGATTTTTACCCATGTTGCTTAAAGTCAAGCTTGTGGTATAATCACAGGTAGGATTCTGAATTACAAAGGAGGCAGCCTAATGAGTCACAAAATGACTCCTTAGAGGAAAAAGTTTTATAGCCTCCAACAATGGGGAGTAACCTGATGAAGTGATGACGGAGTGTGAAATGACATGTTCCAACTTCATCTTGTTAGTAGAGTTCATTCCATTCTTCCAAAAGAGGATCCAGCAGTACTCTTCAGTGTGTTTACCAAGCCCATGCTGAAAGTACAGTTAACCATCAGCCAGGTTTTTTTTACCACTGCTGGGGAAGATTTATGAGGGGGACAGTGGACATACCAGTCCCTGGTTTTGCCACTGTTTGCACATGGACCACCGATCACTACAGGGGAAACAGCTGTATAGCAGTCCTCTAGGTCCATGGTGTGTCTGTATCCAGCTGCGTCACTTTCGTGCTCTGCAATTCCCGTTACATCCCAAATTGGTTTTTAGGGATAGCTGAAAACTTGATTGCGGTTCTCAAAGATGTTAATGGACCAAGTCATAGCTGTATCAGAGACTGCCTTCTGTCTACACTTAGCAAAATAAATTTCATTGTAATAGCTAATTGGACATGGGGGGAAAGTGCTTGAATTTCAGGAAGGAGTTTCTAGGCTAAGGTTGTGCATTTGGTACTCATCCCGAGAGAAGACTAGATGCGCAGAGGAACACAGATGTAATTTCCCTGTTGAGTCACTAGCAACACGGTGCTGGCTCTTTTAGGACAATCTAATGGTATATTGATGTTTCAGAGCAATGAATCTCCTACAACTCAGAGCTAAATCAAACCTGTTGAATACATTTAAATAACAGAAGTTATGAAGAAAGATGTCTCTCTGTGGATGTTTTATGAATGCCAAGAGGATGATTTCACAGCATCACTGAAAACAAAGTCATTCACAGAGCTTAGAAACAATTATTCATCATCCTGTGTAGTCCACATTTTTAGACTTTTAAAACATTCCTTGATGTAGTTCTGCTGAAGAAGGGGGGTTGCTTTTTCACTGGGTTTAATATTTTGAGCAGCAGAACAAGGGGATTCCAGTGTTGTACGTTAGAGTTTGGGGACTTTGACTGTTCCACACCACTCCCCCTGTGTGAGTGTGTGCCCCCCCCCAGCTCTTTGAAGCTACATTGCAGAATATTTTCCATAGAAACCACCATGGAGATTTCTTTGTACAATTCGCTTTGTAGTTCAACACTTAGGATCAAAATGGTGATCGTTTTCTGTGGCAAGGGCTGAGCTTTTGATAGCTACTGCTTCAGAGGTTGTGTGTCTCTTCTCTTCTGTATTTGAGCTTCTAGCCGATTCCCTCTTGTTTCCCTGCCTTATCTCTGGAAAAAAAAAAACCAACCTATGAAAGAAGTGATACAGCCTCAGGCAGCGTTATTTTTTAATAGCACATAGTTGGTAGACCAGGAAGAGTGTGGGATGGGAAAGGAAGAAATGAGGTCAACATTGCACGGATGTGGAAGTATCATTTCACTGAGGTGAATTTGGGATTTGCACATTATCTGGCCCTTGGCTACTGCTGCTGTCTGATGAGCTACACTTCTAATTATCTTTTAAGGGCACCAAGAGCCTGTGGTTGGTGTCCTTTTATTCTAGGCTAGGTTGCCTAACACTTTTCATGACAAAAGATTTTTGTACCTCTGTTGTTTTTTTTAAAAGGCGTTCTATTAAGTCTATTATTTACTGCAGGTCTTTGGAATTCAGCAGATAACCACAAAGCTAAAAAAGTGCTTTTTCTTTGTTGCTTGAAATCCTAGAGTGTTTTTTTTAGCTCAGTTACAAAAGATTGAAAACAGATATTCTTTTTCTCTTGTTGCTTTTGTTGTCTGCAGAATTTTGGCAGCTTGTCAAAACACTGCCTGAGCACAAATATTCTTATCAAAATCTGGTCCCACACTACTGTCAGCAGCACACAGTGCTTTACTGGGAAGGAGGGAGGGAATTGTAGTATTGGGAGGAAGAAACTGCAAGAAGGGCAGTTTTTTTATTTAATAATACACAGTTAAGAAGCAGGCAGGGCCCAGGTAGTTCGCTAAGGATGAGAGCAAGATGCTAGGGCTGTAGTCTGAAGGTGCCAGGTCTCACCTGATAGATGACCACGTATGTAGAAAATGAAGCCAGAGATTACGAAGACAGGTAGGCTGTCCTGAATTAGATGAATGATAGACAGGGGAGGCTGTGTGTAAGCCTTGCTTCCTCTTTAAAGGATAAATTAAAGCAATTTTAGGATGGATGGCCACTAAAACGGCAAGTCATCGCCTGTTTGGATGCTGTTTATGGGAGAACTGGACTCTTATCAGTTCTCCTGAGGTCCATGGGAACATTAAATGCTAAGTCCATCTGTGATGTACAGGAATGAGTGATCTGCAAATCTGTGACTGGAGACAAGTTCGGAAGTTCTGCCCTCGGCTCCATCCAGTGATTCACTGTCCTTATTTATAAAAGGAGAAAGATAGCATGTTCTTATTCCACAGGGCAGATAAGATAACATGCGCTGATGCTTGAATGACATGATGTTGAAAAGTGTCTTATTAAAAGGAAATTAACAGTTCTGAAGCCAACATAAAGACTAGGTGGTGTGGCATCCCCAAATGATCATGATAAGAACAAATACACCGTTTTCTTGCTCTTTGAACATCTTATATCCTGCTTACTGCCTCACCTGCCTGGAGTGAGGCTCCAGCGGGAGGAAATAGTGTATCATTTTGTAATTACAGGTATGTAGAAATATTTACAGATTTACAGAGCTAAATTATGATCACTCAGCCAAATTACTCTGGTTTTAGTTTGAGTGCTTGACTTTGAACACTTTTTTCAAGTTACAATGAATGTAATGTGATGATAATTTTGAAGTAAAGGTAGAGCCAGTATAAGTATTTGTTTCTTTGCTCCTCTTTCCCCCACTGTGATTGTAAAATGCTTCTCATGCTCTGAACAGTAACATTTGCGTTGCTAATCCTGATTGTATAATTAGGGCTTTTAATTTCCTGAATGAAAAATGGGAGTGGGTTTTTATTTTGTTTGTTGTTGTTTTATGTAAATAGCAAAGTGTTACAGAGTATAATTAGATGTCTGTGTTGGCCTGTCTAACTCCAGGCAGTAGCTTCTCTATTTAGTTTTGTATAAAGTCTGGCTAGAAGTGGGTATTTTGCAGGTTGCAAGGGGATCATATCAGGCTTTCTCTCAGGCTGCTTTCAGCTAAAGCTGTTTACCAAGAAATTCTAGTAATGATTTTAGTAGGAAAAATTTCTAATTATAGCTCAGCTCTCTGTTTGTGCTCCTGTGTTTTTTGTTGTTACGTTCCTAGAGAGCTTTAGGAATGAAGGCAAGTACGTCTACCAGTGTCTTCCTTATACAGGCTGTTTAATATACTACATACAATATGGTGAATGTTTAAACAGACTTTTTATCTCCCGTTTATTCTGAGAAGAAGTCATTACCTGTTTTGAGGTGAGTACTCAGCAGGAAAAGCACTATCTGCTGCTAGTAGGGGATGAGCAGCTTCCAGTTATAAACTCATGACCTCCTTTCCATTTTTCTGGAGAATGTGACTGGTGTTCAGGATTTTCCAGAGTGTGCCCTGTATTGTAGGACTGATCCTCCTCTTCTCTATATTTAGTTTGTTCTTGGAAAATAAGTCTTTTGCTTAGCAAAAGAAAAGAAAATTTCTGCAGCAAGGAAGAGGTTGAATACTTGAAATGATGCTCTGATTTAATTCATTTTCTGCTCTTACAGTGAAATCTCCATGTTTGGGACATTGCAGTGTGAAGAACTGTTCTCAGAGGCAGTTCTCCAAGCTGTACAAGGATATCCAAACCTGTTTGGCTGCTGAACCACTGTTTGTTGTTTGATTAGACTAAATTTGTTTATAAACTTTTGGACTTTGGTTACTTATACAATAAGAATGATCCAATAGCCTGAAGGTGCAGAGGTGGAAGAATAATGTCTTTATGCCTCTTCACTTCTTGGTGATTTTCTCTTTTCTCCTTTACATTTTATTGAGAGGATAGATAAATTTTAATCTCATTTAAAATAGAGTTTGATTCTTTATATATGGCCTTGTCTATGGCACCTTAATGGAACATTTGAAGAGTTCCTCATTATAAGAGGAAGTGAAAGAGCAATTACTGTCTTTCTTTTTCATGTAATGATTTCCCATCTGTGCAGCCTCCAAATTCTTTTGGTTTTCTTGGCTGTTAGAGCTTTCTTTCAATGGGAATCTGGGCACTGAAGGGCAGTTGGCAAACTACAGAGTGTGGCTGTGGGAAAGGAAAAGAAAAACTAAAGATGGAATAGGAAAGTTTTAAATCTTGCAGTTTGGTAACTTAGTTACTTTGGTAACTAAGCTGGTCCTTTGGAACTGAAATTTTGATAACATTACTGAGCCACAGAAAAAAGAAAAGCATATTAATGAAATATGTTTTGGACTAGGGTGATGTCCTAGCGCTTACTTTTGTTTTAGTAATATTCTGTGTTTTCCTTTCCTTAAAGACTTGACTCCATGTGCAAAAGGCTGCATCAGGAAAATTTAAGTAACTGTAACCTATTGGGTGGACTTTATTCAAATTGCACAGCTCTTTTAGAAGAAAATTAGTTGGGTTTATGACCAAAGAGATCTGGAAGATCTGCTTCACAAGAACACAGAATTCTTGTGGTACTTCATTTGTTCCAGTCTACAGGCTTCAGACTTGTACTGGTAACAGTTACACATGTTAAATTTGACATACATGACTGACATACATGAAACCTTTGGCCAATAACCAAAGCAAAACTTTTCAAAGATGTATCCTACTCCGGCAAAATTGCTGGACCAGTCATAACATGCAAAGTAGCACATAGTTCTAACAAGCTCCCACTTGAGTAACTACTAAAAGTATCATTTGTTTTAAAATCAGCTGTATTGTGGCTTGGGTTATCAGCTGTAAATAGGAGAGGACACCAAAGAAAATTTACATCACAGATGATTTGTCATATTTTGCTGATGTAATAGATTGTCTTTTAACTATCAACTGTACTTAGCAGATGAATGGGATCATGCCATCTCTTTAGTTCCTTTTTTCAGTGCTTAACATCCTTAAATGTCTTTACAGAAATTTCTCTGCAGGCACAGTGTATACCTTGTGTTCTCAGGCAAATCTGTAGAATGGTATACCCTATAGTGTATTTTGATTATGCTTAATATTGACATTGCAATGTTTAATTGAAAAATCTGTTCAGATACCCACTGATACTTGCTATTATGAGAGCACATTTTTCGATTATGACCTTCACATTCATTAAGTCTCTAAATAACCCATATTACTTCTTAAAATGTCGTGTTGTCATTTATATTTTCCCCAAGTAAAGTTTCCCAGCCACTTGTACAATCACACAAGACTAACTTCACATCTTGTGATGAGAATGTCAGGAGGGATTGTCAGGAGGGATTGTCAGAAAGTTTTAGAGCATGTTGCTTTTGCTGTACCCACAGGTTTGTTACCCTATTCTATTTTTCAGTATTTTACTAGGAAAAATACTTTGGCCGTTATTCTTTGGCCCTTCCTTTAATCTCTTTTTAAAGACAAGCATGGTGTTTTTCTCTTTGGTCTTCTTGAGGTGTATTTCCCTTATTCCCTCACTTCTCAAAGGTTATTGCTGATGTTCTGGCGTGAGTTCTATCAGACGGCAACCAAATGACAAGAACTGATGTCTTTTGGCAGTCATATTTAGGAAGGTAGGTGAAGGGGTTTGGAGTCTGTACTTGTGCAGATGCTGCTTGACAGATTAAATTCTCCCTGCTCCCCCTTCTCTAGCAAGAGAAATCTTAATTCCCTGGAGCAAACTAAGATTTACAGTTGTTGTGTCCCATCCCCCCTGCTTCATTGCATTTTTTTCATCACGTATTAATTTTGTTCTAATGACTTTCTGCAAATAGAAAAAAATGATACAGTGGAAAAGCTTTCCATTTGAAGAAGAGTCTTGGTTAGAGTCAGATTAAATGATGAAATGATTGTTGTTTAATGGTCAAACAATTTCAGGAATAAATGTCATGTTGCAAATAATAACCTCTTTGGTGTCCTTTGGTTATCTTAAGGTTGTAAGCTCATTTGCCTATGTCTCTGTAGTCTGGAAGGCAGTGTCAGTGGGGATAGCAAGTATGGGCCATAATTACTGGTTTGTGGCAGGATGTGGAGTGTGAAAATAACTGGGTGTCATTGAAGAGGTTAGATTAACTGTTAGAGCTGACAAGATATAATTGGTTATGAACCGCTTTCTTTAACAATGAAAACTATGTCACTTGGGGCTGATTTTTCTTAGCATAGTGTTTGTGTCTGGCAGTGGAACTGGTTTTAATTAGAGGTTGAAACAGTTGAAAAGTGCTTGCTTATTTTTAGCCAGGATAAATATCAACTAAAACAGATTTTCCTCAGAATTATATGAATAAAGGATAATGACAGACAAATATTTGAAAATGGAGATACCAGTAGCTTAATTGAGTTTGAAACAAGTGACTTCAAGCCCATGGCATATTTATAGAATGTCTGTCTTTTAGTTGATTTCACCTTTGTGGTGCTGAACACGGAAATTACCACACTTTAACCTGAGTTTCTTGATTGTGTCAGTGTGTGCACTCTCAGTAGACCTTTTCAGTTGTCTGGTCTTGAGTAGCAAGCAGAGGTGGCTGGTATAAGCCTCACACACATTGTCACAGCTGTTGTACTAGATGCAGGTTTGCGGTTTTGTACTTCAGGGCTGCTGGTGAATGCTAACAAAGTTCTGAGATTTTAAAGTTGTGACAGATGACATATACAAAGATGCCCCAGTTAATTTCATGTATTGCTGTTGACTAGACTTCGTGATTAACTAATGACTTTTTCCTCTTTGTTATTTTTAACTTTTGTGGGGCAGTACTCAATTTGCTGCACTTCATAGGGGCTTGAGTTTCTTCAGAGGGATCAGGCACTCTTATGGCTCACTTTGGGCATCCAGAATCTGTTGAGTTTTTTTGCCCATCTTGTGCTAGTGCCTCTATCAAAACTACTTGTGCAATGGGAGAGAATCTCTGAAAGAATGTAAAAGCCCTTCTCATAGCGAGAGTGGTGGCCAAAGGTGGCTTACAACACAGCTAATCCTGACCGAGCTGGATGCTACATGGAGGGTTATGCCTATTCCTTAGACCCAGAATGACTACACCTGCTCTACAACATGAAAACTTCAACACGCAGCCCCATCCTATTTTGAGTTTAGCTCTAATACGGTGCATCCCCAGTTCCTGAAACTTTTAATGTGACAGTCTGGAGTATGTGAGAAAGGCAGTTATGTGCAGTCTACCACTTCATAGTCCAAATGCAAATAAGCCTTGTGTTTTGATAAAAACGTAGTATAGGAAGAAGTTTTTTCACTCCTTGTGTTGATTGATTGTTACATGACCCTACAGACTGGTCATCTAACTTTGAGCATTCTTACATTTTGCTTGTATTAATGTTTCGTCCTTAGACTTGGATGTATTTTATTGAAAAGTAGCTCAACTTTCTACTGTATTTTGAAGAAAATTTGTCAAGGCTTTTAAAAGAAAGCATCAGCGTAGGGCTCATCTCATTTTTCCTCAGTCTTTGAAATGACCAGTGAATCCAGCAACATATTACAAAAAATTTGCTCGGGGACCTTTAGAATGGGTTCTCAGGTCTGAAAGACTCCTTGACCATACCTTGTCCTTTCTCATGCTGATCTCTCTTTTTATATCCATGTACGCAGGTAACAGAACTGCACCTCCCATGGCTTTGTGTCATGGAAAAGTTGGGCAGGTCTTGAACTAGTTTTATAAGAATCATAGAGTCATATAGTGGTTTGGGTTAGAAAGGACCTCTAAAGATCATATGATACAGCCCCCCCCCCCCCCCCCCCCCCCCCCCCCCCCCCGTGGACAGGGATGTTTTTCACTAGATCACATTGCTTAGAGCCCCATCCAACCTGACCTTGAACATTTACAGGGATGGGGCATCCACAGCTTCTCTGGGAAACATGTGCCAGTGTCTCACCACCCTCACAGGAAAGAATTTCTTCCTTATGTCCAAACTAAGTTTATCCTCTTTCAGTTTAAAACTGTTACTCCGTGTCCCTTGTACAATAATTTTTTTGTACAACTTCATTAAAACAAAAAACCCAAATCTGACAGCCATTTTTTTTGCTTTTGTGCTCAAAAAAAAAAAAGGGAAAGAAATCACGGGAGTCTAAAGTCCCAATGTCTGAACTTGCAGACAAGTTGTACAGATTAATGCAAAACAGCATTTCAAAACGCTTAAACTGAACTTGAACCAGTCCTGTGTAACAGTGCTCAATTAAGTTTAAATTTGGTTCATTTCAGTATATTTTATCTTAGTAAAAAATGCTGTGAACGGAATGGGTATGTCTTAAACTAGTACACATCCTTGGCTAAGCTCAGATTAGGGTTTACCCTGCACTTTGATATGAACTCCACCTTTTACAAATTTTAATATATGCTCAAGATATCAATGGAAGTTGGCTGGTAGAGGAAGAACATAGAGTAGCTAAAAAACCATCAGGGCTAAAAAATTACCAGACATTAATCTTCTCAGTGCTGACTTTAACCAGGCTGCTGTGAGTCCTAACTGAACTTCTGCAATGAGAACCAGAGCTGCAGGTGACTGGCAGAAAGCATGCAGTTCGTCAGTGGATGCTGCTTTGAAGCTTTTCTACTAGTAGTGAGAGGGTAGTCCTGAAAATATGAGATGACTTTCACAGATACAAGAAACAGTTTCCCAGAAATCTGGACTTGCCTTGGAAATACAGAAACAGGCTACCTGTTAGTGCTCTGAGGCAGGCAAGGAGCATAAAACTTTTCCCCTTGACATGTCTAGTTTTTCCCATGTGCTTCTGATGAATAGCTGGCCAGGTTGATGTTGGTAGGTGGAAACTGAGAGCTGTTGTATTGAGGAAGTGTGTGCTCTTGTCAAAGGATACTTTCCTGGTCACAAGCTGGGGTACCATAATGAAAATTTTACTGGTAGGATATTAAGGCTGAGCTTTCTGATTATTGACACCATCAACATATCTTTTCCTGGAAAGGAATCTCAAGGTGAAGCTTTTGAATGGTTTAGATTTGTTTTGTCATGATGAAATTTTGCTTCTATCGCCCTTTTTGGGAGGTCATTGAGTGGCAGAAAACTGCTGCAGCTGAGTTATGGCATTAGAATGGTGTGTGCATTTGCAAAACTGAAAGGCAGACGAAGCTATCTGGTAGCCATGCTTTAGAAGAGGGAAAATATCTGCCTTTCCCTGGATGCCTTCTGGTTTTTGTTATGTTTTGGTAAGACTGTTCTGAGAGCGTGGAATCCAAGCCTGTGGATATTGGGAGATGGGTAGCATAACGAGCTGTTTAATGAATGTTTTGAGCAGCCAGAGGGACTCTTTCTGAGGATCATGTGCTAGGAAACATCTTGCTTTGCTTGTGTGTGCTTATCGGCAGCACTGCCCACACTGGTGAGCACGTTGTGCAATGTTTGAATGCTTTATATGAGACTTACACAGTTCTTCATGGACTACCCCAGCCGGGTCCCCCCACGGGTGCCGTCCTTCAGGCACAGCCGGCTCCAGCCCGGGTCCCCCCGGGGTCCCCAGCCCCGCCAGCAAACCTGCCCCAGCCCGGGCTCCTCTCCCCGCGGGGCCACAGGCCCTGCCAGGAGCTGCTCCGGCGTGGGCTGCCCACGGGTCACAGCCTCCCTCGGGCACCCACCTGCTCCGGCGTGGGGCCTCCAGGGGCTGCCGGTGGGGATCTGCAGTTGCTGTTACACACGTTTCCTGTCTGCACCCCCTGCCTCCCCAGGGTGCTACCACTGTGGCTGATGGCCTTGCCCTTGGCCAGCGGCAGGTCCATCTTGGAGCCGTCTGGCATTGGTTTTATGGGACATATGGGAAGCTTCCTAGCAGCTTCTTACAGAAGACGCCGTGGTAGCCCCCCAGCTACAAAACCCTAGCCGCACAAACCCAATACACACAGGCAATATACTAATACAGTGACTGCTAAGATCCATGATAGCAAACCGTTCTGTGAAAGGGAAAAATCATTAAAGCAATGCAGAAATGGATTAAGGGAGGAAAGAGAATCTCTTATTTTGTGCAGCTGTAGAGGAGGACTTATTTGGAGAGCGTTAAGGGACACATCTAGTACCTCACGAGTGTTTAAAGGTTGAAGACTGCAAGAGTGCATGTAATGTATGGTGTAGTCATTAACCATATGGTCATCTTGTTACTGTCCAGCCAAGCTCCTCCATTTCCAAAAATCGTGTCTGTGAGAATCGTCTCTTCTTTTGTGTCTCCTTATCTGTTGTTTTGTCTCTCCTTTGGGAACCCATCCCTTCAAAGTTTTTCTCCTTCCCAGGAATTCTTTGAACATATTTGATTCCTCATAGACAATTTACCTGGTATTAAGGAACTGCCAGCAGCTGTAGGGAAAAGAAAAAGAGAGAGCTGGAAACAGTGCTTTGACTCACACATGACACCTGTCATGCCAATGGAAATGCTGGCTCTCAGGAGAAAGTCTGACATGATTATTTGGAGTTGATTTACTAAAGAAATGGAATCTGGACCCTACTGCATTAGTCTGGTGACCCTTAAGAAGTGTGCTTGGCCAGATGGGTGAACTTTATGAATGGTCTGCCTCACAGTCTCATCGCTTGATGCTGTGTTGTATCATCCAGCGTTTGCATTGAGATTCATGGCCTCCATGGATTCTGTCTTTTGTTTTTCTTGGTGTTAAGATCCAAGAATTTTATTGTTGTTGTCACTTGTGGGGAATTTCCCAGAAAATGCATTGGTTGAGCAGCGAGATGTTTTTACAGTAATTAGCCTCATAGATACTGCAGCTCCAAGAGCTATATTGGAAGCTGGAATGTTATCTTCTAGCTTGTTGGAGTGCATTTCTCAAAAACCAACACTTTTTAGTTTGTGTCTAGGGACACAGGCTTCCCAAAAGTTGTAGAGAAGGACAAGACTATTGTCAGTGTAAAACTGCTATTCAGAGGTCTATACCTTTGTTTTGGGGGGCATTCAGGTAAAAAAAGTTTGAAAACTACTGACATGGAGCTGCACTTCAGTACTTTGGTTTTACACAGTGGTCTGGAGGTTTGCCAAGAAAGCAGGGCAGGGTACAGTTGGACTTTCAAACACTTCTTCCCAGCAGCATGTGGTCAAGAGGCCATCTTGATACTCGAGTAATAAAGAATATAACACTGCGTATGAATTTTGCATCATAAATAGTCACTGACTGTGTGCTTGCACTTAAATTGCAAGCTAATTTTGGGTCCATGATGACCTAATATGCATACTTTCTGTGGCTTTTATGATATTCAGATAAAAAGCTGGGCTGTCTCTGTAGCCAGAAAAGCATGAGGACTAGAACTGGAGGACTTGACAGATAATCAACCATTACTTTAGGACAGTTAGACATACACATTTACTTTGCTGAAGTTGTCCACAAAGGTACTTCAGTGTCAAAATACAATTCCAGTCAATACCACATGTGTAAAAAGTCGTATGTTTTATAATAAAAAAATTGTAAATTTAAATGACAGTGTTGCAGGTTAACTTGAGTGATTGTACTTTTGAAGTGCAGGTAACCCTTTCATTTAAGTTGTAAGTACTACTGGGAACATCCCTAAGTCAGGTACTTGATCTTGATGCTTTGCTTTGGACTAAAACTCTATTCTGAGATTCTGTATATCTTGAGTTCCATGCTGTCTGTTACCTAGATTAGAGTATCCGGCCGTGTTATAATTTTTAATTTCTGATTAGACTTGAACAATTTTGTAGGTATGAATATAAACAGTCTCAAAACATCCTTTCTAGGGTTCCTGCAGCTAAAATCATGCTCTTCATCTGAACAGTTCAGATGAAAATTGTCTGGTTTATGTAAAGGTTTTTTAAACATACACAGAGAAAGGTTTTATATTCAGAAATAAACTGTGTATTCTACACTAGAAAGTCCCCAATTAGAGTTATACTCTCTCCTTTCCATAAAGGTAAGCAATGCTCCTACATGGTAGGCTAGCGAAGTAAGTTAAAAAGCTGTTGTCATCTGTGCAGCCTTTGAAATGACTCTAGGTACTTCCAGAAAATATAAAACCACTTTCTTATATTATTTAGGAAGGTGTATATTAAAAACATCTAATAGGACAACATACTGTTTAACACTGTGTTAAATGCATCATGTCATACTGTCTTCTTACTTCTCTGGAAATCTTATATGAATGATCTTTAAAAGAATAGATGGTTCCCTCCTGATTGTTTGAAAGGATTATTTGAAACTTCTGCCAATAACGCCTGCCTAACTTATTCTGGATATTAGAATGACTCCCATGGCTATTGTATCTGAATGAATCATCAAAATAACTAAATTTTTCTTTACTCTCCTCTGTGAATAAAAAAGTACTTTTGCTATTTCCAACTGTGAAGTGAAGGTAAAAAAAGAGAAGTGAAAAGGTGCCTAATGCAATTCAGGAAGTCTGTGGCAGGTGGGAGTTGACTCCTCATCCCTGATTCACAAGTTACGCCCTCACCACACTGTTTTTCCTGAGGTTCTTACAGTAAAATTCATAGTTTTTCAGTACTGTCTACATATTCTGTAAGAAGCTTGTACTCTTTCATTTACTTTCAATTTTGACATAAGATTGGGCAGGGTGTAAGTTGGGTTTCCATCCACTGTGTCTTTCAGGTTCGTCTTTTGTGAGGTGACGTTAGCAAAGGGTCACCAAAGCAGACAGACTGACTCTAATGCAGTTGCCAATGTAAGCATTTGTAAGAGGTGTTTTTTTTTAGCAATAATGTGATAAATACAAGCTAAGAAAAACAGGTGTGAAATACAGAAACCTATTTTGCACTTTCAGTCAATTTTTGATACAAAATTTGAGACCTTAATCTAGATTGCACAGGCTGCTTTTGAAATTTTTGTTCTTTAAGACCAAATGTCGTAGAATAACATGTGGCATTCTCATGGGTTCTTGGATCAGGTCTGATTCTATTGAAGATAACTTTTCCATAAGTACATCAGCATTTTATTATCTACAATGTAAGTGAAAGCCAAGATGCAACACTCCTAAATAGTATCGCTGTATCTTGGTCCTGATTTTTTTTTCTTCTTTCTGCAGAATTATGAATGCGGTAACAATGTAATGGGTAATTGTTTCCTAATTTTATTTATGATTGACGTTTTGGCCGTGGTTGCTTACTGTTTAGAAGGAAGTTTGAGAAAATGTATTTCAAGAGACACAGATATTACTTCTTAAGAGTTAAGACATACAAACTGCTGTTAAATATGCAGTGTGGTAGGTCTATTGCCTCTATCTAAAGAAAGAGTAAAAAAATAAGCTCTTTTAAAATATAATTATTTTTACATTTCTTTGTTGGTCTAATTCATAGAAGTTACTTTTTGTTTGGTTCTTGCAGACTACAAATAATTTCACAAGCACAGTTTGCAAACCAGTAAGTTCCCAAAGAAAATGTTTGTTATGTTGTCTGAAATCACCATCCTTATCCCAAAGTATAGAAAAACGTATTATTTTAGTCTCTTGCATTGTTTTTTTGTAACAAAAAATCTTTCTGACTTTAGGTGGCAAGAAAATGAGATGTCAAACTGTTCTGGGCTGCTCTAAATTACAGTAGGCGACAGATGGGGTAACACAGACTGTTAATTCTTCATGCGTGTCTGAGTTAGCATAAAGTTCTGGAGTCCTCCCAAATTTACATCTAAATGGAGTATACACCCTGTTTGATTACAAGCACGAATGAAAATTTTTCTGTTCGTACAGTTGAGCTGAGAATAGGGAGGGGGAGGATGAGATAGGATGCTGTGAAAAGTCATGTAGGTCCTGGGGTGAAAAGGTACTTAAAAGGGAAGCTGAACTGTGAGTTCTTTGGGAAGAACCTAATTCTCCTCCCACTGAAAATAAAGCAATTTTTGCTCTTGACTTGAAGAGGACCTTCAATCAGGTCTGGGCATAGCAGGTTGCTGCATCTGCCTTTGGGTCTGCTGTATCAACGCAGAAAAGGAAGCAACTGTGTTTCCCTGTTGGGTGCTTATGCAGGAAAAAACCCCTGTAATTTGGCAGCTGTACTCAGAATTCTTCCCTGTTCATGACAGTAGTATCCGGATGTATCACACAGGATGTCACGTGCTTTTGTTGTGTCTTAAACAAATGCAGTCCTCTCACTCGCCTTGGCGCTAGATGACGCAGTAACTCATGAAAGCATCTATTTGGGATTATCTGCAGCCTAGACACTAAAGCGTGGACTTAGTAGAAGGGGGTTGATATTTTCTGTGAGAGTTCATTTTAGATAAATGAAAATTTCAGCAACCAAAGTACTTGTCGAGATTAAAATAGACTTGGAAAGTTGTAAACTGATGTGATAAATGCAGTTTATTAATTGATGAATGAGTGTTAAATATAGCATTGCACATTCAGAAATAGTTATTTTTGTGTACTGGTGGTTATTTTAAGGTAATTGGCTTGTTGACAGTGTAAAAACAATGATGACAGGAAAATCAAATACGTACAGATGTAAAACTGAGATGCTAATTTTCAAGATTTTGTAGTCTATATATATCTATAAACATATATTTTTATTAGTTTATTGTGAAAGTTTAACTGCTTTTTTTTTTGTAGACTCAGTCAAGGTTTGCGGATACAATAGAGGCTGAGCAGCCTTTCTGGAGGTACTATAGCACTTCCCCACCAATTCTGGATAGGCAATACAGTCAGAGGTCATATTTATGCAGAAATAGGAGGAAAATAAGGACAAAGCAGAATTTACTGGCTTTCTTATAACTTCAGAGATGCAGATTTTGGTTTGAAAGTTTGCTCTGGTTATGCTTTAGATGTGAAGCTCACTTCTCCTCGAGAGTTAAGTGGCAAAAAACATAATTAGGATGTTATGGCCTGAAAATCATAGTATTAAATCCACAAAGTGATGCATCCAGTGCAAAAAAAAACCCCATAGCTATGTTTATGCAGTGACTGTATAATACTGCATAAATGGTTGAGAGAACAGAGGTCAGAACCTAGGTTTCATGCTTTCTGGGGAAGTATCTGCTGGCTCATGGAGTCATGCTGATTTTTCAGAAGCCCTTTGAACGCTGCTAAATATTTTTTGCCAAGTGATGCACCTTCAGCTTTGCTTAAGGCAACTGCTTCATGGCTAAACACCTTCTGGTGAAATCACTATCTTCAAAAGGGATGTAAGAGTGTGCCCCCCCTCCAGGTGAGGAATGGGGTGTGATCATAGCTTTCTTGCATCATGAGCCACTGCTTTAAACTGTCCCTACTGGACTATCATCCCTTTTGTGTGTTGCTCAAGAGAAGTAATTGTGATGGTTCTTTCGTGAAAACTTCTTTCCTGGTGGTGTGGTGTGGTGTAGGTTTTGTGCATGTTTAAATTGACACCACCTGCCAGCTCAGACACTTCTGGGACGTCGTGAGAATCTCAGGCACGTTTTGATGTGAGGGAGCATCTGGACCTCTCACTGCTGCCAAAGTGGGGCCCAATCTAGACACTTGTAGAAACACAGCTTTACCCATCTATACAGTACTTCACTATTTGGAAACTGAAGCGCCTGAAGAACCAGGTGGTGGGTTTTTTTGCAGTCATGTTTTGGAGCTTCATAGAAATTATTTTGTCCCAAACCAGAGAAATCAGCTTCCTACTCCGTCAACTTAAATGTCCATGGATATATAGCATTTGTCAGCTATCAGGATCATGCTGTGATTGGATTTGGGTTTGGTTTTCTTGGGAGAAGAGCTTTCACTTCTTGTGTACCTCTCTGTTGAGAACGGTTTGCTTCTGTATGTCCCTGTCTATGCTTGGTGGAGATAAAAGAAGGCGGCAGGCACTTACTAAAACTTGTGTTGGACAATATGTTTTAATGAACTTAGATTTTAGAAATCTATGGTACATGGGGTAAGAGGATTTAAAATCTGTAGGGATGTGCTCCTTGTTTATCTTCAGTGCTGATTGATGGGGTGAACTGCAAGCAGGCACTGTACGTTCAGAAGTGCAAAACAGTACCTGCATCAGTTGTGCTATTTATAGATATGTTAAGGTAGCAGGGACACTTTCAATGACTGTAAAAGTCTATTTCTTTACCTCTTGCTCTCCTGCTGTTTTGGAAAGGACAATAAACAAAACTTCTGGAAGAAAACCTCTTTGCCTTTTATCATGGTTCCTTTGTCATGAAACCGCTGATTTGGCTTGTCTGCGTTAATTGCTCTTCTGCTGTGGTAAGCTGTCTGACATCGCTGGGATGGGTGGCAGCGCAGCAGACTGATACAGTGGGCTTGCACCCTTCTGTACTTCCCCCCCCCCCCCCCCTTTGATAGCATATTTGTTCAAGCTATTACTCACCTGTAGGTTGAAGTCTTGTATAAGATTCAGGTCCTCTAGGTTATGTTTTCTGTGGTAGTACTACATGGAAAATTATTACAAGGGTGTCTGGATGTCAAGAATTCATGGCTGAGAGCCAAAATTTTTACTCGATTTTTTTATATTTAGGAAGTGTATGTACATGAGGTTTTTCTTAAAGTGTGTTCCAAGCTTGGACTGTTTGTGGTGTGATTATACGAACTTTGTTCTTGCCTTAGGGCATTTCTTTGAAAGGGTATTAATTATCCTTCTTTCTTGTATGTCCTTATGTTTGTTAGTTATTCACTTATCTCCCAGACCTATGATAAAGTCCAGTATCACGTCTGTTGCTATTTTCCTTCCCCTTAGAGAGATATATGCATGTAAGGCGTGAAGCCTGTATACTGCTGCTACTGTATAGTTCCTATGAAGAAAAGCTAGCTTTTTTAATGTTTATTTTTGACATTTATCCCTATCTTTGATCTTTATTAAATGGGATCATGATTCTTGTTAAATAATGTGGCTGTTTACCGATGTAATGTCTCCAGATGTCTGTATGGGACAACTAGGATTCCTGGAAGAAACGTCCTCAGGGTTCTATCTAAATATTAAGCTCTGTTTTAATATGAAGTTTTTCTGTATATTTCTTTATTGAAGTAATTTGTGTCAAAATATCAACTCCTTTTTCACTACCCCTCCACCTCCTTTTATTGGTACACCCACAAAAAGAAAAGGTCTATATTAAACATTGGATTCTTCCAACAGGTCCTGATGTACCTGTTTTTCATGCTTGGATTTCCCAGTGCACAGTAACTGGGACCAATAACTTGCCCAGTTTAGCACTTAGAGAAAGGAAACCTTGGCAAATCAGTGTAATCAGAAGCATGATTAGGTGAATCATGAGTATTAGACTTAAGAGGTCCTTAGGGATTTGGGGAGATTATTATTTTTTTTTCTTTCCCTTTTTTCGCTTTACCTCTAGCATTTTGCCTGCCTGACCCTTAACAGTGTCAGAACTTTGCCTGCTAGGAAAGCTCTCTGTATCGCTAGTGAGAGATTATTTTTATTTTGGAGTATTTATACATGCTGCTCGTTCTTTGGGAGTGCAGTATTTATGATTCCCTTTACAGAGCCACGTTCTGTTCATGCTTGCCTGCGTGTGTACCTTCGGTTGATGGGGTGCCGAGGGTGTCACGGCTGCAGAGGAGGAATGGTTTTCATAAAGTGGAGAAGCGTGGAGGTTTTGGCAGCTGCCTTCGTTCCTGCTTGCCAGCCTTCCTCTTTAACCCTACACTAGGCACGAGCTCTGCTGTTTCCCTGACTCAGCAATGGGGTTCTTGATCCCACATATTCTGTGCTAAATGAATTTGTAAATGTGTATCAGCGAACAGTTTCAGATCCTCTGTTGGAAAAGCTTGGTATTTGGTATTAAGCGTTAAGCATTGCTAAAACTTCTGGTAAAATGCCAGCTGTCCATCAGCAGCAGGTGTTTTCATAGTAATGAAAAAATCCTGTTTCTAAGAAATTTACATTAGAGTCTTTGTCAATCAGTTGTGGGCAGAGCGGTGTTTTCTTGGTGGTGGTTGTACTTCTTGAGTAACAAAGTTCAAAGCTGCGTCTCACTTCTGACTGATTTGTTGACCAAATTTACACATGAGAGATGCACATTGGCCCCTTCATGGAAGTGTGGCATGGAGGGTGTGACAGGATATTTTGTAGTTACTAAACAAGTATAGTATGACCCGTGTACTTGACTATCAATGTTGATGTCTTTTTTTTTTTTTTTTTTTTCTCTCTTTAGAAAGAAATTGCTCCACTTAAAGCCTGAGATTAACTAAATCCTCCCACAACAGGTCACATTTTAGCCTTGGCCTCTGTTTCCTGTGACCGTGATGCTTAGAGATGTAAGGTTGGGTTATTCCATCATCTTGACATAGCCCTGTGCTGCTGGCTATTATCCAGAAATGTTAAAGAAATATTTTTTCCCCTAAAAATAACAGCTTTTGATTTTTTCTTTTTTTCCATGTAGAGATGTGACAATGCAATCTGGTTGAGGCCAGATTGGTTCAGTCTGGTGAATAAATTGTTACAATACCGCTTATCCCCATTTCCCTTGTGCAGCGAGCTAATATTCTGTGTTGTGTCCCTCAGTTTAGTTTACTAAATGGTCTTGAAAAAAATCCTTATTACTTGGTGTTTCATGCCATGAAAAATTCTAAATTTTATTTCTAGTAGCAATTTTTATTGCGGTAAACATTTGTAGCAGCTATTGAGTGTGTTGACTGTCCATTTAGAAGTGTTCCGAGGTGCCCTTTAAACTGCCTCTGTTCTCTCTACAAAAGTTCACCTCCCACCACTGAACCGAGTAGATTATGGAATCTTGCCAGTGAGAAATCTTAAGGGAAAAAACACTGTGTTCAGAAAATGCTGCTGTATTCGGAATCCTTGGACTTGTTCTAAAAATAAACTTAATTGAAAAGATTTGTTTTCTTTTCTAATGTGGTTTACATCACTGTTTTATTAATATTTAAATAACAGAATGTCGTAACCTGGAGTACAGAAATACTTCTGTACAGAGCTCCCACCAGAATCTTGGAAACCTTACATGAAGCATTATGATGTTTATTTTGCCACTGGCAATTTTCTTGGTTTAGTGTTGCAGTACAAAGGAAGATGAAACTCTGGGTTTCCTCCAGAATGAAAACCAGATGATCAACGGGTTAAAAATGAAAGTAATTAATTTTACCAAGTTGTTATGCATACTCAGGAACAAGGCTTTATTTGCCAAGGTTATTACTTATGAGAATCTCTTTAGAAATTACTTGGAAATTTTTGCATTTTCCGCCCAAGCCACCAAAAATCTGATGCTTGAATGCAAATAACAAACCTGCATTTTTTCTTTGTATCTCTAATATTGCAAATGTAAACAAAATAATGTGGCTGTGGTATGTTCTCAGGTATATCTGGAAAAGGGGAAGTTGGGTTTGAAGAACCTGGCCCCACATACCTTCTATAGGTGTGTTGGCGTAACAAATTTTTAATGTAGAGCTACCAAAAGGGTACACATTTTAGTTGAGTGGGAATTGATAAGATTATACTTTTTTTTTTGGTGTTAACCTTCTACAGCAGGCATCTAACACTTAGCAAAGCCCTCTGAATTTAGACGGGTAGCAACAGGCAGGTTAGGAGTTTCCCATAATCATGCAAAAAGGTGGAGGGCTGCCGACTGCTTGTCTGGTTTGACAACCGAAAGCTGTGTCAATGTGATACAGCCAAAGTTTCCTCACAGGTGTCTTTCCTGGGTACATGGGATGGAAATAAGAAATTTGCATTGCAAAAATTCAGTAAAATGGCTTCTGCTTGATGGAAGGAAGTGGTTTTGCCTGGCTTTCAGTTCCAACCTCTGTTTTACAAAGAGGTTATTTAGTCTTCAGAAGCCTGTTTTCCTCTGAGACTTGGGTCAGGAACTGGAATGTTAGTTGGAGGTGGCCACCAACAGTCTGCTTGCCTTGGTGTACGCTCTTGCGGAGGTGTTGGGGTTGGGATGGGGACAACTAAGAAATATTTTTCTTTCTGAACATAAATACTTTCTTGTGATCAAAGAAGGGCATGTCACCTCTTGAGTGAGCTGGGTCTGGATGGCAGAGTGGGCAGCCAGATTATGTGCCGGCTGATGAGCAGGCTCGTGGTTTGGTGAATCTTAGCTCACCAACCAAGCAATTGATCTCAATCTTAAAATAAAACTGCCTCCTGCCTTAGTTTCTTGAAAAATGCCACTAAGTGACAGCAGAAACAGGTTTTTCACACCCTTCCCTCTCTGGCCCTGGGCTGTGCTTTGAGAAGACTATGTTCAACTGTCTTCAGCCTCTTGAAAGGTTTCACCAATTATTTGTCAGGTGGTTGGAGAGAAACTAAACAGGGATATTTTATTTTAAAGTATAAAAATGGATGCTGTACTTGTCTGTCAGGATCACAGAGTCAGTATTTGTTAATTTTGTCACTCAGTGTGGTTAGAAATTAATATGCATAATTATCTTAACCTGATTTCTTTTTCTTGTATTTAAAACCCCTTTCCTGTCTGCAGTTCTGTTTTACTATTAAGACTATTGAACCAAACCTTACACCCTGACAAGAAGCTGAATATAGATAATGCAAATTTTGATAAATTATATTTTTAATTTGCAGTTATTTCATGTTATTAAACACAAATTGCCTAGCTTCCTTTATGTTTCCAAATAGTTATTGTGCTATATTGTCTCAATAATTTGAAGTTAAGTAAGTGAATTGATGCAAAACTACAACGATCCGCTTACAAATGAAAATCAATTTTTCCAAAGGAAAACAGTTTTTAGTAGCTTTGGAGTTGCAGCTTATGGCAAGCTGGCATCTTTTCCAGTGGTTACCTTGAATATATTAATGTGTATCTATTGAGCATATTGATTTCTTTTTTTTCTTTTTTCCCTGCTGTATTGTCCTCCCATAACCTGGTATGATTATTATAAATGTGGTTGTGACAGAAATAGGTGCAAAAAAAATTTGGATGCAATGAATCTAACATCAGTTTAACATATTCAGGAACTTGCTTATGAACAGGTTTATGACGTAGGTTTTATCTTGCAAAGCTTGAGTGGGATTACAGAGCAATTTGGGGACCAGCCAGGGATTTCTATACATCTTTGAGTACTAAAGTAACAGCGAAGCGGTGAGCAGTGGTGCTTTATAGTCACTCTTCAAACAATTACTTTGTATGTGTATAAAAGTTTGAGTTTTGTTATTATTTGATAATTCAGTGTATAAACTTGAGGATTTTCTTTAAATAATTTTTAGCTTTGTGCGAAAATAACAGTAGACTAGAAACGATGGCAGAAGTGAAAGCTTTTCTTAAGGCCAAAGGAAATCAGGTTCATTACTCTTATTAAAGTAAATCATTACTTAAATATGATAAAAATGAACCATTTAGGGACTGTGTATTTCTCTCAGCTTCAGGCCATCACTGACTCTTCTATTTGGAGTGATGTTGAATGCAGTTGTAGAGATGAAACTCTTAATGGACTTTTTTCCCCGTAAACTTTCAGCTGTAATTCTGCTGATGCTAATGGAAGCTGTGCCACCTTATTATATTTTAAAGACATTTTAACGGCATTTAAAATATTGAATTATCTAACAAGCAAAGTGATGTACCAGCAGATGGAGACAGTAAACCAGACTGTGGTGAAGCAAATTTCTTGTATCTGGAGTCACCTCCACTTAATAAAATAGTATATTTTCATTTTTCAGCTGTCCAGTGCTTCAGATGAGCTGCTATTTTTAGCAAAATATAGCAAAATTTAGCTGTTTGCCAAAGATCTTCTCTCCAGCTGTGGTAAGATCACTTAGCTAGAATCAATTAGACGATGCCCTTTCTTTTTCTTTTTGTGCTCCACCTCTTAGGCTGTGTAGAAAACTCATTGTCCTCTTCTGTTCATCTGCCTTTTTGGAAGAGGGATCAATGTGTGTGATGTAACGAGGAATGCTCTGTCTCTGATTTTTCCCTTTGTCCCTTCCCTAAAAACATAATTCCCCTGTTTTCTGTTGCAGTAGCATGTATGTGGTGTATTGCAGACAGCTTCCCTTGAAGTTGTCTACCGATGGAACAAAAATTGCCAGTTCTCACTTGCGCTTTTTTGTTGGGTGGTTTGCACTTGCTGATCCCAGACAAAAACAGGTGCCACAAAAACCCGATACTATTTTGGCATGACAGAAAAAATCTGGTCTCCCAATGTCACGTACGGAGGAGGAGATGGAGATGTGTCCTCTCTGTATGCAGACACATTTGCAGCATAGATTTTTGTAAGCATTGTGTGTATCACTGGTGCTCAAGACCTCACACTTGCTTATCTGTGTGAAAACCTCTTCTTCCACAGTTCAGTGGTACTGGAAACTGTCCTTGTATGTTCACCTCATGTACATGTAAGACTTAAGCCTTTTAGTCTGGGTGTAAATGTTCAAAACGACTGTATTTCCTTAGGAAGCTATTATAATTAATTTTTATATGGTCTTCTCATGAAGGATGTTGTTGATTTAAAACCAATGAAATGCATTTTCCGAAGATTTATTGAAGTAATAATTGGCATAAAGCATCTGATGAATGCAGATGTGGCATGAAAGCTTCATTTGAAATGGTGAGAGTAATGCACGCACAGCATCAAGACTTTCCCTTTTTTAACAGGGTACTGAATTCTGTTATTCTCTATTTCATAACTGGAAAGGAGAAGTTAATTGAAGTAAAACACTTTTGTGAGTTTGACTGGAAAATAGGAAGAAATGTCAGAGCCTTCAGAATTTTCAGTGTGCTTTTATACACATTTTCCAAATCACTTTTTCCTGCTGATTCTAAATTTGGGGACAGTTATTTGTTTTTAATGTAAAATGGCTTGATGGCTTGAAATTAGCCAAGTTACACAGAATTGCTTTTGGTTTCCTGGTTGCATAAGCCTACCAGGAAGGTTGTGAGAGGTCATGCTGCCGGGGAGAGCGTGGCTGCAGTTTGGGTGTGCTCTGGCTGAACTAATGAGAAAAAAAATGTTTGTAAAGCAGGGAGTGGTTCTGTGTTAGTTTTTGCATGAGGAGAGGAACTACCTGCATCTATTTTTCTGTTTTCTAAGGCAGTGGGGGAGGGCTTAGTGAATGTTGTTGCTGAGTGTCTCTTGCATTGCAATTTGACTTTGATTTATAGGCACCTATAATATCTGTCTTTAGGTTCCTGAAGTGCCATAGTCACATAATTTTATAAAATTCACAAAAGCAGTCTTAGGGACTTGCTGTTCTACATTATTGTTACAAGTAATGTAACAATTTGAGAAAGTGATTAAATGTAGTTCCTCATTATTGTTGTCTTTGCTGAAAAATACTTTCAGCAAACTTCATACAAAGTGCTCCACAAGAAGGGATGTACTTGGAGTTGTCCTCTGCCCTTTCCTTGCAACCACCATTCCTTTTACTTGCAGGGAGGAAAGATGAACAACCTGGGAATATATTATTTCAGCAGCAAAAGGTGAATCTAGCTCTATTCTGGATCAAGCAGAACTAGATGAAGTGATTTAGCAAAGAGGCTGTTGCACCATTAATTTTGTTGTGTAGATGGAGATGCAAATTTCTGATGGCACTAAATAGAATATAATGATTTGTATATTCCATAGTTAGAGACATGACACATCAGTGGAAAAAACCTGTTTGCTATATACTTGAAGGCTTTCATTAACTAGCCTTATCTAGTGATTCATTAACCAGATCGATTTTATTGGGGTAACTGAGAAACAAAAACAGAAATGTGCAAAACCCTGTTTCTTTAGATGTGCCAGAATATGGAGATTTTGCACAAGTGAGATATTAAAATTACACAGTGATCGCTGTGTTATACCTCTACATCCTCTTGAAATTACTACGTTTCAGTTAACCCACCCGCTGTTTCTCATAATGTTTTCAGACTTTTTTTCTGCTTATGAAACTGATCTTCCATTAGACTTTGTGAAACAAGCAAGTCTTATGGTATGAATAGTCCCATTTTTAGAACATTTGATCATAAGTATTTTGAACCAGCAATGGATAACCCACATATTTTGGTAAACCATGGATCTTAACGTTCCTTTTTAAATATATGGTAGTGTTCTGTGTTAGAAAAACATAGAAGGAGAATGTATAAGGATAATACTTCTGTTCTGGAGGTCATGACTGTAAATCTGGTTCTTCTAATAAGCAAAAAGTAGTGTGTTCTCTAGGAGTTACGATCATTTGGTTTACATCCATTGCAGGATGCATTGAAAATAACCTGGCACACGGTAAAACAGGTGGCAATCAAACTGGGTACAGATGCTAAATAATGACTTCCTTGTCTCTCTGATGCCTTCACTTCATATCATGGGAAACTCAGGTGCTGGAAGATGTTACAGGCTTTCCAAGGTTGCCTAGTGAATCAGGGGGAGGGTGTTTGAATCTGGAGAGCTTGACCCCGGTCTTGGTTTTCTGAACAAAATCCCCAGTTTTTTTTTCACCCCAAGGTAAATAATGGGAAATATGTAATTTTTTACGACTTGTTTCAAAATCACAGCTGCCCAACCAATGAATAATGTAATCTCATCAATACTCAGTTTACTGGTCTAGGGTATTTTGTGTTCTGAGCCACTTTATTTTTTAAAACAGGTATGTATTTTCTAAGCAAGAGGAGTGCATTTACCACTGTATTAAATAATGTAGTCTTTAATTCAAAGGTATTTTCTGTTTCTGTGTTGGAAGACAGCATGGAAGAGTGCAGTCTGGGCTAGCATTTTATGGAGTTCCATGTTCTCACATTAAATACATTGCATTTCTTAAGAGTTTGTGGACGGTTCATATTGGATTTGTTCTCTTCAAAATGGAAAGTAAAGGTCTTGAATTTGGATAGTAGCTCAAACTAACTGAAACCCTTCATTCTGTCCAGCTTTATAATTATGAAGTGAGTGGAACATGCATTCTGATAATCTCTATAACATAAATTTGACACTAATTTGTCAATTTTGGCAGTTTGGAAAACCCTATTGGACTTGATTCCTTTATAGTTAGAGTTAGACAAGTGCTCTTGCAGTTTGCTCAGCCAGTGTTCAAGCATCTGCACAGAGGTTTGGGATCTGTGGAAACCCCAGAGAAAATTGTGTTATTCTGAGTGTGGGGTTGCAGTGTGATTATTCTTTCATCAGGAATCCAATCAAACTATATAAAAAAAGCACCAAAAGCTTTCTAGTACAGTTTGTTAAAATTCTTTCCTAGTACAGCTTATAATTCTTCAGACAACTGATACAACTTATGCTGGCAAAAATTCAGTTTACTAATATATCTGTCTGACTTTCACAGCATCCGTGAAAGTCTGTTGTCACACAGACGTGTGTGTCATTACAGCTCTGTCACTTTCTAATGTAACTGAAATGGAGTGGTTTTGAGATTGCTGTCTTAAAACCTTTGTTGGAAGCTGTCAGTAGAATTTTCTTCCGTTTATCTTCTTTCTTCTGGGCTTTGAGGGTTTTCTGCTATAGTACCCGTGACTTCACAGCCTTTTTCAAGGAATAACCCATGACACCTTATGTGCTCCTGGGTATTGGCTAATTTTCCAGGTCTTGAGCAACTGATAACAGCAAGTTTCACATTGGGGGTGTTAGAGAAGCGAAGAGGTCATATGTAGGAAGGGAATCCAGTGGCCACATAACCACAGTCTTCTCTATTCCAAATTTTGTGCTCTTTACCTTTCTTTCTTTTTGTATGTTTGAATTTTCTCACATACTACATTTGCTTTAAGTATTTTTAAATATGTAATATAAATAGAAATAAATACAGTGCATTAATTATGTTGCAATAGTCTTTCAGGTACTTTAAAGGGCCTCACATTCATGAGGATGTTCTTTAAACAATGAATTAACCACTTCATAGCCTCCAGACTGCTTAACACAACCAGGTGTGTCATGCATCTGATTTTTGCTCTAGCAAGGTAGCATACACCTTAAGAAATCCTTGTGTGATGACTGTCTCCAGGCAGAATTTCACATCTTTCCTACTTCCCATAATGCGACTGATAGTCCACACTGCTGCAGCTTTGAGAGGTGTGAGGAAATTGCAACAGAATGATAAGATATTCAACTATTTCCTATACGCAGCAGTTAATATATTAACAACCCAAAATTTTGCCCCTCCCTTTTGGTTCATTCAAGAATGAAGAGATGAACGAGAATTTTTAAATTAGAGCATGACTGGCAAATGCCAGCATTTGAGGTAATGCCAGAAAAGGCTATTTGACTCCTCAGGGCCCTTCAGAGTCAGGTTTTGGGTTCTTCCTTAACCTGGCCGGGCATGTCCTTTGGGTACGTACCAACCAAATGGAATTGCCTTCGCCCAGCCCGGACACCTACATGGTTTCTGCTGCACAGGAACGGATTCGCTGCACTTATGACACTCTTCTTGACTCCCTCAAAGCTTTTAACATTGACAAGGGAAGCTGCTTTTACTCTTATCAGTGAAGTCTGAAACATGCAGGTTTACAAATAAAGTGCTGAAGGGAAGCCCTTAGGAATTGCGTAGAGTCTTGATCTATGTTGTCCGCAACAGCTGGAGGCAGAGTAAGGCTCTACCCTCTTTTCAGCAGATAGCGCTGGAGCTTTCAGTGGTCAGATGCAGGCTAAGCTGGTTTTCTTTCAGACTTCTTCTGAAGTGCTTTTTTGTGCAGAGTACCTTTCATGAGATGGGGAGAGTGAACTTTCTTAGGATCTTTGGCATAATTTATTAGTACCTTTTGGCATTTTGAAATGGCAAAGTCATGGAAAAAATCTTAAGGCATGTTGTTTTTTTCTCTAAGCCAGAGCAGCTGATTCCTGAAAATCATTGTGCATTGATTTGCAGATATGACGATATGTAGGTTTTAGCCTGTTTATTTTTTGATCAGGATTTTTTTGTAGAAACATGTTCCTAAGAAGATGAATTAAAACTGTTTTATATCAGTCATCTGGAATGCCCAATTTGACTCATTTATCTAGCATTAAGCAAGGATATACAATACGACATGGGAAATGAGATCACAGAAGTTCATTAAAAAGTAATGAAATGTTTTCTTGATTGATTTACAAGAGTGGGCTGTAACACAAAAAATTCCATTTACAGAAGCAACTTCATGGCTTGAGCAGGGTATTGCATAAAATATAAGCAGAGTAACTGGATGTGGGAAATGAGTCAATCCAGTAGTTTGAGAATGGGATTAGGATTTAGATTCACTGTTCTGTTGGCACTGACTCACTGTGACATTACACAATTTAGTTAAGTTCTCTACATAACAGCAGATCAGCCTAAAAATTCACTAGCTCTCACCTTTGTTCACTGCCTGCAAGCTTTGATTGTTGCATATGAAAGGACAGAAGCACTTTAAATAATTCTAAGAAATCTTCAGTACTTGTCATGTTCTTAAAACACTGTGTGGTTTTTTCGTGTTTTTCCGTTTTACTGGTTTTGCAATGCCTTTCTCTGCTGCACTGTGGAGAACTCTACAAAGGGAAAGAATTTAGCGTATTTTACAATTAAGCAACTGTTTTGTAAAAGATTTAGCAAACACATGAAGTAAAAATAAGAATAGCTTTTGTACTACCCTTTTGATTACGGTCTTTTTAAGCGTGTTTAACATGGCCATTTTAGTTACCAACTTAGTTATGCCAGCACAAACTGCTCAGCCTCCTCTGGCTTAGGAAGAAGAGTATTAACTAAAAAATGAAGCTGTTAGGTATTACAGTGGTAATATATTAACTAATACTAATTAATTAATATTATGCTATTATAAAATGGTAAAATTATTCAGATAGAGACGTGACATCATATATAACTGGGCAGTTGAAATTCCTGTTTAAAAACAACCTCCTCTGCTTCAGAGAGAGTTGATGTGGCAAGTAAGTTTCATGCTCTTGAGTTCTGTCACGTTTAGCAGTAACCACTGAAGATGATACTGCCTTCACTTGTCTACCCTGATTTTATCTGTTTCTACCATGAGATACTTTGCCCCATTCAGACCTTTTTTTTTTCTATTTCCTGTGTTTTTCTTCGGTTGTCAGAGCTGAATTTGCTCCGTTGAAGAATTATTTCAGACGTAGCTGTTGATTCAATGAATCATCCTGACAGCAAAGGAGAAGTTCTTTAGCTGGGGATTAAGCAAAACAGGACTGTGATGCTTTTGCTTGAGGGTAAAAGTGACTGCACGTTGGGTTATGGACCAGCTATTATGCTGTAGTGTCAAACACTCCCATAATCGGCATCAACTTTCGAGTCTGGGCAAGCCCTTAACAATACTTACTTCAATTTTAGTACAAATGCTGCCTGTAGAATGCAGGAAGGCATGGGTTTATTTGGTTTGGAACGTATTACTTGCAAAAGCAGTGGGGAAAAAATGGTTGGAGAGGAACAAATCGGTGGCCTGTAATTCAGCTTGGCTTGGCAACTTCAATACTTCTGTCTTTCCTTCCTGTATTCTCTTGGTGGTCTCTGATCAGGTATAACAATGCTATCAAATGCATTTGGGACCCCCATACGTGTAAAAATAATAATGTTTGCAATATGTGTTACTGTATATAAAAAACAGAACGTGAGTACAATAATAAAAAGTCTGTGAAACAACATAGTTGAATAAGAATAAATCATATGGCACAAGCAATTTGTTGTAAGGCTTAGCTGCACTTTGTGATCTTGAATACTTAGAGCTATTTATGTAGCTTGTAACCACTTTCACATTTTTTCTCCTCTGTTATGTTTGTGTGTAGTACAAATCTAATAAATATTTATATACTTATCTTAAAAAAGGCAAGTGACTTTCACAAGACTAGCTCTTGTGACTTGTTTATGATACTGGCTGATGTAACTAAGAGACAAAAAATGGACCCATTGTACACTGAAAAGAGAATAGGAACTAACTTTTCTTTTATGAGAGCAGAGCCTGAGCATCCTCTTTTAGGTATAGAAAATTCAAATCTGTATTTAAGGCCAGAAGTGACTAACCACTGATAACCCACTTGCCTTAGCAAAAATGTTTGCTCTTCTGTAACTTACGGACTGAAAATGTTAGCTTCCAGTAAATGACTGCCAAAACTCTTTTATATATTTTCTCACTAAATGTTAATTCGTGACTGTTGTTTTTCAACAACAAAACCTTTATAGAATGAAAGGATAACTTACAACACTTCTTCCCTGAGTCTCCAAAATTTCAGATTTTGATAACTGGAGTTGGCCACATATATGGACATCCTATAGTTAAAATATGTATGCTATAAAGAATCAAAAACGCACTGCAGAAATGCACTTATTTCACACAGCCGCTGTGCTTGCGTTGCTGTGGGCGCAAGACACTAACTCAGCGTTACCATCACACTACTACCCCCGCGTGGTCATTAGCTATAACCTAGTTTTTATAAAAAGGAATAAAAGCTTTTGTGGATTATTCTCATTTAATAGGAAATCACCATTTATAGCAGGACACTGCGTTGATGTTTCATCTCAGTATTTGTTCAAGATGTTAGAGTGTTGGGAGATTGTAAAAATCAGCACGTGCTCTCCTTTTCACATAATATTGTGACAAAGTTAGTGTTACTTAGGAAGTTGCTATAAGACTATTTTTTTCCAACAGTTTTTATGGCTTGATTAGAGAAACAACACCTGGAAATTTCAGGTACAGAATCTACAATCATGTCAGTAACCCATAAAACATAAAATGGAACATATATAAAGAAGATTAATATGAGATTTTATTGGCATCAGCTATTTTGTATTAAAATATTAGGCACAGTATATACTCCCAAAGTATTTTTTTATGTCCAGAAACAGTTTATGTGTTGGAGGTGTCCGTGACATCCTGCTGTGTAAAAGAATAGTGTAAAGAACAAGAGTACTTGGAAGGATATGCAGGGGACATTTATGAAATAATTGCTTGGTTCAAAGCAATGGATAACCTCTAAGAAGGTGTGAAAATAATCACAGTTTATATGACTTGTCTATTTATTGCTAAAAGCAGAATTACTAATTACGAACTAGTTTACAATCTCTTTCAGGAAGTATACAGGCAAGTATTAATTATACAGTGTAAAATGCTCACATTGAATTAAAAAATAATTTCTATTGTTTCCTAATCATTTCTTGTTATCACAGTATGTAATAAAGTTTAGAAGTAGAATTTAGAAACCTGAAATTAGAAATAGAAACTTTTGCTTCATAATTTTGTCTTTTAGAATTTATAAAGTATTACACAACAAAAATTATTTTTGTGCACGCTAATGATACACCATTAAAGTCAAAATTATCCCTGTCTTATCTGAATTCTATCTAAATTCTGTCAGAATTCCTTACAATTAGTACCAAGTCGGTAATGGAGCTGTCTCTGTGTCTTGCATTGTAAGCTAACTCATATTGGGTTTGTTTATTCTCACGATATGTGGGTCCCATGGAGACTGTAATATGTGGTTTCTTCATATAGATAGCTTCCATATTATCTTCATCCTTGCTATTGGCGTGATTGTAGCAAGTAATTCCTAGGATTAATTAGTCTTTGCCAACTTTCAAGATCTGGAGTAACTTCATTGCATCTTGTATGTAAAATTTAGCATCATGTGGTATGCTAGGGCAGTTCATGGTGGAGAGGGAGTTTTCTTCCGTCTGTCTCCAGAACCTGTCCTGATCTTCACTAGACACATAAAAGTGGTCAGTGGTCATCACTGATTATTCAAATCCTGATTTGTAGGTAACAATACCTGAATCATTCTTAAAAGACAGAAAAAAAAATTGTTCCGTATTGATATTATCCAACATCTGTTCTGAAATTAACAGATTGTTGTTGTTTCTGCTTTTTCATTCCGCCTCACCCCCCCCCCCCCCTTTTTTTTTTTTTTTACTATTCACATATCCAACTAAACTCTAGTTGGACTCTACTTGTAGATTCTTTCTCTTTCATACTGGAGAAATGTTGGTGTTATTTTGAAATGGGTTGTATTTATACTTTTTTGTGGATAGTCCTCAGACAACGGGTTAGAACCAGTTTCCAGATATCCTTAGAACAAGAGTCTTCTACTTAAATAAAGTACATCTCTTCCTCACCAGTAGGTGAGGAAGAGATGTACTTTATATCACTCTCCTGCTGCGGCTTACTTATCCAGAAAGATGTCCATCCTCTTGATAGCCATGTTAGTGCACATTCTCTCTGTGCTTAACTATAGTTCCTATTTGCTTATTGGAAAGGTTTCTAGGTAGGTGAATTAAACAGCTAAACTCAATTGTATGATTTCAGTGATACCATATATCAATTGATAACAAAAGTTGTTAACAAACTTTAACAGAGAGTTCAAAGTGTAGTTTTTATCAATCATTGATTACTCATAATGACTATTATTATTCTTATGAATAATTCTTGATTATTCATAGCATATGTGAATTGGTTACTGTAAATCAGAGGATGTAGGCTTACACTGCAAGAGAACTTTGCTGTTTTGTGTGTGGCTTTTCCCATCGCTGGCAGTGATACTGGACTTAAGAATCCCGTCATTTTTCTTCCTTGTCCTTTTTTTTTGTTCCAGTGCTGCTTTAAGGATCCTCTTTCTCATTTCATGCATATGACACCACTTTTCTCTCTTCATTTAAACATCTTAATTTCCTTTTGGTATTCAAACAGTATACAAATTTTGTTGCTCCTTAGTTAAAAACCGATGTGTCCCTTCCTCAGGGTGTCTTAGTGAATCCTTTTTATATCTTGTTTGTTTAAAATTGCAGGCTCTTTGGGGTGGTAACTCCTTGTTTTGCGCCTTGGACCACGTTCAGCCCATTTTCGGTTCAAATGTAAATGGCACCAAAAGGATGCTCCAAGGCACAGCAGGCTCTGCATTCATCATTGGTGATTAAGGCAGCAGAAAGTGAAACTACTGTAAAACTTCCTAAATAAAACCCCTGCTAACCTGCAAAGAAAACACTTCCCCCACATCCAGTCACTTTGCTTTATGTGTCAGTATTTATTTTCAGCTATGTTTTTCATTAACCTCCCACCCCATTGAAGTTGAGTCTTAAAATAGGTACAGGATTGTAAAGGATAGAAAAAAAGATGTTCTGTATCGGAAATGTAAAAACTACAGCATCGCTGATCTTTGTCTTAAACTTGGACAGTCAATTTGTATACGTATGGAAAATCAGTATTTTCATTCAAGCAGCCCTCAGGTATATTAGGAAACACATGAGGAAACCTCAGCCTTCTCACTCAGGACTATAACCTGAGTTTCTAATGCAGATAAAAAGCAAAGGGCTGGTGTCTAGCAGGACCTATTCATCAAATGGGCTTCCGTGGCTCAGTGCTGCGTTCCAGATAGATGGGGTGGGCACAAGGAAGATGGAGGAGCCCATTAGGCTTCAATAACCGACCAGCCTCAAGGCCTCCTGCTGTTCTCATCATCTATTAGCTTGTCAGCACCTGTCCATGCATTTTCCCTCATGGGCTTCTCTTGTGAGTTTGAGACCTTCATTAACTAAGAGGTATATAAATTAAATTGTGACTTCCAACAGAGAATCAAGAGGTTTAAGGCTGTTGTTTGCGATGGTGCCCATGGTATTGTGTTGACAGACCATTTACCATGCCTGTTAATGGAAGGGGGAACATACACCCAAACCTTGATAGATTCTGCCCCATCTGAGGGTATGGAGCTAAATTTTCAGGTGCGAGTAAAAGTCTCTGAGGGTTTAGCAGTTCTGATTCGTGGTTTAGAGAGAAAAGTCTGGTGAGAAGTAATTTCTCTTTTGTAATTAAAATTCCTTATTTTTTTGCTGTACTCTCATATTGTTCATGGAAAATCTATTCAACATCTTGAACAGTAGTTTGAAAACGGCAACTACAGTGTCATTAGATGGATAATCCTCTATCACTTTGGGTAACTGTAGAGCAAATGAGCATCCTTAGAGGCTGCTGCTCAATAAAGCTTGATCAAGTGCCCTCTTGAAATCTCTGGCTGCTGTTAACGAGTTTCACTGATTGATCATCTTTCAACTGGCAACCTGAAAATGGGCTAGTAGCTGTTAAAGGAAAACACTTGCAATCTCTGCAGCTGGTGGGTTAAATCAATGGAATGGCTGTAAAATCAGGACTGCTGGTTTGAAACTTGTCTTAGATTGTAGGAAACATCCATTTTTTGTGTGGTGTTAACTGCTCTGTTTCTAGAATTGCTTGTGATGGTAGTTTAAGCCCAGATAAATAAAGCCAGCATATCATACATATAAATAAGACAAGTGTAGTTTTTCTTCCGTTTCCCCAGATGAATCAGCAGGGCTAGCATAGCGAGGTATGAAGCGTACAGATGGTTTAACTGTTTGAGAAGCATCTCTTTAGTGTAAAAAAAGAAAAGAAAAAAAAAAAGGGTGGGGTGGGGAGAGGAGTGTTAATCACATTTATTCCCAGGCTTCTTGCTAGTATAAGACTGTATGAGGAATCTGGTTGGAAAAAAGTGAGTGATAAATTCAGGTGACCCAAATTACTCTTAATGTGGGTGCTTTGACTTTGTTATCACCTTTCTCTCATCCAGGTCCCTGTCATCAGCACCTGTAACTACTGTTTGGAACAAATTAATAAACTTACTGTATCTTTGTGCAAATGAGATTTTTGACTAATTTTTTTTTTAATACTCCATCTAAAGGGTTTTTCATTTTTTTAACAAGAAAAACATTATAACAAGTGGTTATAATTATTTTTCTTGGAATTAAGATAGCATAAGGCTATAGTTACCTATCCTTTTTTTTTTTTTTTTTTTTGAAGCCTGGCTAGTTTGAAAGAAGATTGAAAATCATCCTGTAGATTTAAATTTTTCATCATACAGCACAGATCTGATTAATAAATTGTTAATGAATTTAGCTACTACTTCTGTGCATGGAGAAAGTTCTAGCGCAACTGAGCCTCCAGCGCAAGTGTGCAAAGAAAATGGGCTTCTCTGGCTCACAAATTTTGGTGGGTTTAGTGCTAAGGAGCACTTGGAGCACCTGCCCTGCCTTTCTGCTCCAGATTACTGGTCCTGAAACCGATGTGCTTGTGCCTCAGTCATTGAAGCTTCTAATGGTGTTGTCTCAACTCAGACTTATGATTTAACCTGAAACATTGCACAAAGGCTGCATCTTCCCTTCTGTGAGTGTCAGAGCATAGGAGACAGCTTGGGCAAGATTTTCTAGAGTTTTATCTGGCAAAGTCCTCCAGCTCTTATCACAATAAAAAGGTAGCAACTGCAGACATTCCTTAAGTACTTAATGCTTAGAAATTGGATGAATCTCAAAAGTTTATAGTTTGTATTAAACACAAGTAAGCAATTATGAGAATAAAAGTATTTTAAACAGAAGAGAGTAGATACCAAAGAAACATGATCAGGAAACATAAGAGGAAATCTGATTAACCACATCTATTTTTAAAAAATGTTTTCCATGCTTTCCACTTTTATGTGAAAGGCCAGGGAAATAAATAGGACACTTGATCTGCATCCCAGAGGAGAGTAGAGCTTGTCGCTCATAAATGCTCTTGAAGATGGTACTTCATTGAGGAGTTTCACACGGCATAATCAGATTTACCTCAAGGGCTGCATGCTAAGCCTAATCTCAGTTCATAGCAGGATATAAGACTTTCATAACCTATATCCTCTGTGGAAAAACATTTGCAATTCTCCATCTTTGTTCTGTTAAAAAATACTTCTAGATGTAAATTTATTAGTTTGGTCAGAAAGCAGAACGACCTTATGACTCATCTAATAACTGTGCGTTTATTGTATTTTCTTCTGAAGTTAGTGTGATTTGAGCAAAGGAAGGTTGGGGTGTGCCAAGTGAAGAGCAGTAACAATTGCCCTAACACATGATTGCTGTTCTCCCTGGTTTTCTCCTTACAAAGTACTGGGAATTAGGAACAGCCTTTGAGTTTTGAGTTAACTTATTGATGTTTTACATCTGTATCGTTGTCTTACAGCAGCACTCTATGGGTTTAAAGTGCAACAAGGGAGATGGACGCAAGGGAAAACATTTTAGTGGTAGAGGATCTCTGTAACTCGGAGCTTTAGGAACATCTTAGGCAAATGTCTTATGGGAATAGTCTAAGGATGGCTGACAAAGGCAGATGCAGACCTCATTTAAACTGAAAGGAAAGAAGGATGGTGTATTTTTATAATGACAGTCAGGTCATGTGAAAAGCCAGATTTTACAGCCCCTTTATTCAGTCTAGGGATTCTGTGATTGGGAACTGGACATGAGAAGATTAACTCCACAGAAGCAATGAATGCAGGCTTACGAGATGCAGTGCCTCTACTGCTCATGTGTTTCTGTCTTCTGATGCAGATGTTGGATGATAGTGGCCTCTTTGCCAACAGATGGGCCAGAAAAAAAATTCAAGTGGAAAAATGGACACTGAATAAGATCACAGATAACCTGTTTCTGCAAATCTGCGTACAGTTAGTGTTACCTTGGAGTAGTGTCGATTAAAAGGTTTTTTTATGCCTCTTCTAGGTCCTTTGTGAGTCTGATTTTGTTCGTGGGTATGGAGGTTACGTTGTTAAACATAGATTTAAAAATATTTTTGAGTTTTTATTGAAGCTGAAATACAGAATTTGCCTTTTTTAGCTCCCCTGGAAAGTAGCTTTTGCATCACGATCTGAAAGCAAGTATGCTGTAAAACACATAAATGCTCTTACCTTCAAGGTGCTAGATCCTCTTAGACAATGAATATGTAAAGTGACAGGTTTTATAAAACTGAGGATTTATTTACATGGAAAGTACTTCCCTCAATTAAAAAAAAAATAATCCAGCGACAACTACAGTCAAATTTTATTCTAGCACATTTATTTCTATGTTTCTAGTTTTACTTGGTTTTCTACTAGGGCTGTTTTGTTAACAGCAATTTAAATCGTTTGCATGGGAAAAAATTACCATCAAGCTGTTTAAAACTGAAAAGGCAAAGTCCATACTTAACTGCTAACTCACTGAAGGAAGAAAAGCGAGTGACTACTCCATTAATTATATTTTAGTAATAAGAGCTGTTGAACAGCAAGTGGAATGGGAGGTCCTATGCTACTGTCTGATGCAGGGGTCATAGAAAAGATTCCTTGATATTCAGGCATCATTTACCTTTGGTAAATCCATGCTAGCTGTGTCCAGTTATCTCGTTCTTCAGGTGCCCAGAAAGAGGTTCTACTCCCTGATTTTCCCCTGGACTGAAGTGGGGCATTGCACTGTATTCCACAGCTCAGGGGTTTGGACATGGAGTGAGAGCCAGAGCCTATATAGCGCCGGAGAAGAGGTTCTTTGGATAGACAAGCATGAACCGTGCTGTGTAAAACTCTTGAGAATTACTGATCTGCCCTGTTCTGGTCAGAGATGTCTGTTTTGGGAGAAGAAGCTGTGTTTTCTGAGTGAGGGAAAATAGCATGTACATGAATGAGCCTGGTCACAAAGAGAATGTGAGTTCAAAAGTAATTGCAGGCTCTTATTTCCTGTCAGTAAACAGAGGGGAAGGGAGAGTCCTGTGTATGTTCTTCTGCTCTCCAGTCTGGTCACCTCAAAAGAGGGAATTTCCTCCTCTCATTGTAGTATGAGAATTCTGCTTCCAGTGGGGTTCCTGTTAGAGACTGGGAAGGAAGATAGGATTTTACTATGAGAATTGCTAGAAACAGATGAGACTCTGTCCTTTACTAAAAGGGCCTTGGTGTGTTGGGGAATTTGACAGCACTCTTGTGGTAATAATCCTTTTCCTAAAGTTATAGTGATTCAGTAGGTTCACATGTCATATTTATATTTAGCTGCACAGAAAGTGAATGTATCAGCATAATGTCCCTTTGAGATGAGACAGTATTATTCCTCCTCTGCCTGTTCAGAATTGAGGTGCAATGAATAAGCCACCTACCAGAGGTTACAGAGGACTGTTAATGGCCTAGAAAGTAAACTTCAGGTCTGTTTGGCATGTAGTACTATATCACAAACAGTTGGTTGTTGTCTTTCTTAAATTTATTTTTGTCCAAAATACCAAGCTGTAAAACACGTAGTAAATTTAATAACTCAAAATACATGAATAAAGTAATTAATACTAACTTCAGCTGGGGTTTTTGGTGTCAATTTAGGCTCCAGACCATGGTTAGAACTACATTTTCATGTTAGAAAAACCTAGTTGGGTGAAATTGTGCAAGGGGTACCTCAATAACATTTGTAACGAATTACAGGAAAAGCAGACTTAGAAAAAGGTGACGTTTTGCTGCAAGAAATTTCACCTTTAGAACTGACAAAAGGTATAGTGAAAGACAGAATCAGAATCTGGCTGTTTGTGATAGTCCTACAATCTTAAGAACAGTCTGCTGCATGGGTGAACAAGGTGCTTCTGAAAAAGCTCTTGACGTAAAAAGACAGAGTACAAAAGGTGGAAATGCCAAATGGTGACTCAGAAGGAATTTAGAGAAACAGTCAAGCAGGGATGGGCTTAGGAAAGCCAAAGCCCACCTGGAGTTTAAATCTAGCAAGGGATGTGACGGCCAACAAGAACATCTGCTACAGTCACCTCTGCAGAAAAAGGAAGAGTAGGGCAAACTTGTGCCTGCTGCTGAGTGAGGCAGGGGACCTAGTGATAAAAGATATGGAGAAGGCCATGATACTTAATGTCTCCTTAACCTTGGTCTTTATTGGTAAGACTAGCCTTCTGCAATTCCAGGTCCCTGAGACAAGTGGGAAAGTCAGAAGCAATGAAGACTTACCTTAGGTGGAGGAGGCTCCAGTGTGGAAACACTTAAACTGCAAGTCCACTGGACCTGATGGGCTACACCCCCAAGTGCTGAGGAAACTGCTTGATGGCATTGCAAGGCCATTCTCCATTACCTTTCAAAGGTCATAGCAACTGGGGGAGGTTCCTGAGGACTGGAAGAAAGTAAATGGCACTCATGTTCAAGAAGGGCAAGAAGGAGGATCTGGCCAAGTACAGACCAGTCAGCCTCACCTCAAGCCCTTGGAAAGTGATGAAGCAAATAATCCTGGAAACCATTTCCAAACGCATGAAAGACAAGATGGTGATAGGGAGGAGTCAGCATGGTTTTATGAAGAGGACGCCATCGTCCTGATAGCGTTCTGCAGCAAAGTGACTAGCTCAGTGGAAGAGGAGAGAGCAGTGGATGTTACCTTTGCTTTAGCAAGACTTTAGACACTGTCTCCCATAATGCTGTCATAGACAAACTGGTGAAGTACAAGCTGGATAAATGGATAATGAGATGGCCTGAAAATGGGCTGAGCTGCCAGGCTTTAAGTATTATGATCAGTGACACAAAGTCCAGTTAGAGGCCAGTCGCTACTGGTGTACCCCAGGAGTTGTTACTGGGGACAGTGGTGTGTAACATCTTCGTTGATGGCCAGGATGATAATACAGCATACATGCGCAGAAAGTGTGCAGGCAATACAAAATGAGGAGGGGTGGCTGATACACGGGATGGGTGTGCTGCCGTATAGAGGGACAGGCTGGAGAAATGGGCTAACAGAAACCTCATGAAGTTCAGCAAAGGTAATTGCTGAGTTCTTCACCTGGGGAGGAAGAACGCTATGCACTGGTACGGGCTGGTGGCTGACTGGTTGGAAAGCAGCTTGGCAGAGAAGGACCATGGGGCATTGAAGACCAACAGCATGGTAGGCTGCATTAGAAGGAGTTTTTTCAGCAGGCTGAGGGAGGTGACCCTTTACTCAGCACTGGTGAGGCCACCTGGAGTGCAGTGGCCATCCAGTTCGTGGCTGCTCAGTAGAAGAGAAATGTGGACGTACTGGCAAGAGTCCAGTGAAGGGCCATGAAGATGATTAAGAGAGAGGAGCATCTTTGATATGAGAAGAGGCTGAGAGAGCTGCGACAAGGCTCAGGTTGATGTTACGAATATGTGCAAATATCTGGGGAGTGTGACGAAAACAGAGCCAGACTCGGTGCTCTTCATCCTTGGAGACGCACAAAACTCAGTTGGATATGTAGTCTTGGGTGAACTGTTCTACATGACTACTTTGTGAGGGGGCCGGGACTAGATGGATCTCCAAAGCTCCCTCCCAACTTCAGCTGTTCTGTGATAGGCTGCTTAACTGTGAATACGTATAACCTGAACCTACAGTATGAGTATTGGCTGTGGAGCACAATTATTAATAAAGTTCTGTGTTATTCCTTGTCTCAAAATGTAGCTTTTTATCGTGCAGCTTTGTTTACAGTTCTGTGCTTTTCGACATTTTTTTCTATCATTCTGATCATAAAGGATTGAGATTATGAATATTTTAATTCCACTTTTATTACTTCTGGAGTCCCCATCATTCAAAAAGTCATTAATGAACAAACCTGATTAAAATGAAATGCCACTTCTAGTGAGGTGCTCAATAAAATGGTAAGAAATCACAACCAGACTCTTGTGGAGAATAAAAAAGGTGGGTTTTGCATTGTGGAGACCAAAGAACACACAGTAATTGATTTGCCCTAGGTCACACATGAAGTCTGTGGTCAAACTGCGGATAGATTTCCAACCTGTGGCATCTCTATCCTGTATGTCTGCTTTCTCTAAATAATTTTGTTGATAATCAAAAGGATTTTTCACTATCTGTAACACATTAGCTCTTCTAAGTGCTTGTTGCTGTACACTGCCTTTTTTTTTTTTTCTTGTTGGACGTTTCACTAGTATTATTTTACTGTCTTCACTCAGATTAAATTCCCAGCCTTCTCACTTAAAGATTAATTTCTCAATAGTAAGAAATATGTTGTTATTTGGCTGCCCATGCCTGAGAAGTTGTATAGGTAAGTGAGAGATCCTTGCTTGTGAGTTATTACAGACTTAAAGGTTCTATTGATTTAACTATTCTGGAAGTAGCGTGTTAAGCTAAGGGTGTTAGTGGAAAAATACTAGAAAATGCAATTCAAAACATGATTAATGTGTATCCAGCATTTTATGTACCATCCAGTAAAACAAAATTGGGGCCAATATAAACTTGCAATTGTGTGTAGCAACTGAATAAGATTAAAGCATGTAATCTCTGTATCATTACCAATTGGAAACACTATAAAAATTCAGGAATACTTGAGTATTCCGTTAATAAACTTCTCTGTAATTCTAAACATATTAGGACCTGCAGGTCATAGGGCTACAACATCTGTGAAATTGGTGCCTTATTTGTCTCTATAGACTTAAGTATTGAGTAAGGTATCAACTGCACTGACTGATCGTTTTCTAACAATGACTGGTAATTTAGAAAAAGTTCAGTGAATGGATGAGATGGTAGTTTTACATTTTGCATGTTTTCAAAGAAGTGAATAAATATAAAGATTCTAAGGACTTATTCTTTAAACACATTTGTGTGATACTGAGATTTCCTGAAATTGTATGTTTATGTTATGCATCTTCTGGACTAGATGGTGTTTGTAGGTCCCTTCCAACTGAATTACTCTGTTCTATTCTACAACTCTTCCTGGCCTTGCGTAAATTCTGTTGCTAAAGGCTCTTTTCTCTTTCCTAACATGATGGGTTAAAGTCAGATAAAGGTGTGGGAAAAGCCTGCAAGAAGGAAATGAGCTGCTCCTCAGCTTTCCCTGCAGAATTGTGAGCTCTTAAGGGGCTCTGTGTAGGCTCCTTCCTACCCAGTGTAGCTCCTAGAAGTCTGACAGCATCACTAGAGTTTGTTTAAATGTTCTTGGAGGGGCAAAAATTAGAACTGCAGGAAGCAAAACACAGAAGGTTTGTTATGACAAGCTTAACTTATTATTTGTTTTCAAGAAAGAATGGCTTAAAATTTTGTAGTGGTGTTTAATATATTTTTGTTATATGATGCTTTTGTAATTTCCTCAAGTAATTTATCAACTGTTATTTGCACGTTAACACTGGATAGAAGTAGGGGAAGAGTTTGTGGGAACATAACAGGGTTTTCTTTTGCATTTTGCTGTGTGAGGTGGCGAAGTGGTTTATTTTGGACCTACACTTCATGTACTTTACAGACTGGCAAGTGTGTTGAGTGCTTCTCCTACTTAGTTGAGACCAAGACCTAAGCAACTCTGGTAAAGAAAAAAATCTTGCCAGCAGAGTGCTTTGTTTATTATGGTTTTATTTTTTCCATTTTTTTTTCTTCCTGAGGTACATACAATTTATATTCTTCTGTCTCAAAACCACTTAGGCTTACTTGTTTTAAATCTCTTTGCTCAGAGCAGGTGTGATTTAATAGGAACTATTTAATAGGAGTATTAAATAGGCTACTGAAGCTGTGTAAAATACTGCTCTAAGAAGAAGATGGCTGAGCTCTCTGCTAACACCAAGACCCTTAAATCTTCGGCACTAAGTCACAGTCCTATAGAACTATAGAATCTTTTAGGTTGGAAAAAACCTTTAAGATCATCAAGTCCAACCATTAAGGACTGCCAAGTCCACCACTGAACCATTTCCCTAAGCACCATATCTATGCATTTTTTAAACACCTCCAGGGATGGTCATTCCACACCTCCCTGGGCAGCCTGTTCGGATGCTTCACCATCCTTTCTGTGAAGAAATTTTTCCTAATACCCAATTAAAACCTCCCCTGGCACAACTATGAAGTGTTTTATCCTCTTTCAGTCTATTACAGCTGTTACATGCACTGATTAATGAGAAGACAGAGTGAGATCAACACGTTGTACACAAGTGGAAGTTAGTTTAAATACTTGAAGTGCAGATAGTTTCTTCTCTGATTCTCAGTCTAGCGTTGAGTTTATATCTAAATAGGTTTGTGGTTTGGTTTTTTTTGGTTTTTTTGTGGGGTTTTTTTTGGTTGTTTTTTTTACCAGCGTAATATTTCATCCTAATAGTGGCAATATCCTATTCATTTTTGATATGTGCTATAACCTCTGCTTTTAAATTAATCTGCTGATTGAACTTCACCTTGCTACCAAGGTATTTTTATTATGGCAGTTTCTCTGCAATTTTGTGTTTACTTTGCTTTACTATGCTAACTGAAAGCTTTTTTGTTGTTTTTTTTTTGTTTGTTTAACAACAGTAAATGCAAAATCTGTTTCATTAGCATAGGCTCGAAGGGAACATGAAAGGAGAGGAAGGTTGAGGAAAAAGTGTACTACATAAGCAGCATAACTGCATTTATTTGTATTACAGTTGTTATTATAGTATTATAGGCAAGAGTCCATCCACGTAAATGACCCCAAAAATGTGGAATATAAGAATAACTTTGGCAGAGCAGACTGTTTTAGTATTGCACAGAATTATGCTGCTTAATCACAGGTTAGTATTGTGGTGGGGAATGGGCAGTGGGCAGTGTGGCTGGCTTTCATTTTGAAAAGCTGTTTACTCACAGCTAACTAGACTTTCTTCAATGGGACAGGGATAACTGTCATCAGCAATGACAGACTGAGCATATACAATTTACCGCTTTTTGTGATTTCTGTGTTACTAATGTAACCTGGAGGATGCGTTATCAGCAGCGATCTGGGACATCTCAGCTGAGGCAAGCATGATGCTTTAGGTACCTCATGATACAGCTTCGCATGTTCCACTGAATGATCAGTTCTTAACAGTACTTCTTTTTATTAAGATATTCTGATAGTAAAGTGATGTTATATAGTCGACACGATCAAAGTGATTTGCAATTTTATTTTAACCATTTTTAGCTGTATAAATTCATCGGTATAACAGTTGTTGCTTTGGTTTTAATTTTCAGATGTCAGGCTCCCTCCCTACGATCAGGAATCTTCAACAAAAATGTAACCCTGCATTGAGCAGCTGATGAAGTTTTTATTCTTGGTAGATAAAAGCCTATTTTTATTTTGACATAACTAATGAAAAATCTGTCAGTATAAGTGACAGTAATGGAAGCTGCTGTACAGAGATTGTCAAGAAAATCACAAGCTTGGAATTCCCAGGTCATAATTTTAATCGAAATCAAGAGTTTGATTGTCACATTTTTTAATAATAAAGGTAATTTTTGATCTACTAAACACATGGAATATTTTAAGGGGCTCTTGAGTTAATATGATCTATGAGGCTTTACCTTGTAACATAATGAAGACTCTGCCTAAAGCCATACCTGTGCAGATGGTGAAAAGGTACCAAACTCTCCACAATACTAAAAAGAAGAGGGTTGGTTTTATTTCAGTACTCAGCTCTGTGAAGTCATATGAATAGGAAGTGTCACAGAATGGTATTAAACAGTATCAAATACTATGATATCTTTTTTTTTCCCCCCTTCCCTTAATGGCCTGGCTTGTCAACAATGCAAATATTAATTATTCTGGTAAATGAGGGCCTAGGTCCACTTACAAACACAATCATCAGACTTCAAAGCAAAAGAGATACTGTCAACATAGCAGAAAAAATCCAACCTGTGACATTTTTTGCTGAGTCAGATAATAATCCATCTTCAACAGTGGAATATGAAAGGCCGTTCAGGAGCAGCACGTGAGTTTGGCTGCTGTCCATTCCCCTGGTACTTCCCCATGGTGGATTAAAGGGACCACATACAGAGGTGGTGTTCTTGAATTTGTCTAATCATTTTTTTGTACTTGCTGATGTTCTCTGCCTCTGCCATCTCTTGTGATGGCAAGCTTCATAAAATCCCTGCCAGCTTTGTAAAGATGTGCTGCTTTTCATTATTAAGCTGATCGCAATATGGTTTCATCACATTCCTCCTTGTTGTAATATTTGGTGAGCAATAGTTCCACATTCACCATATTCTGCTTTAATGGTTTAATAAACTTTGATCATACCTACCCCCTTGGTCTTCTGCGCTTCAAGCTGAAGAGTTCCAGCTTTCTTTTGTGTCTCTTTGTAAGGCAGCTGCTTCTTTGTAAGGCAGCTGCTCAGTCCTCTCAATCATTTAAGTTCCCCTTCTCGGTACTTTCTTGTAACCCTGTTTCTTGAGCTGGAGAGACCAGAGCTGCCTGATACACAGTATTTTATATAGCAACACAATTACATTCTCTCATTTACATTACTTTTGTTACTTTTGTTTGTGACAGCCAAAGTTTTATGGCTTTTCTGGCTGCAGTTGAGCATGGAGAGCTGTGAAGTGTGACTCCTAGATCTCTCCTCTGCTCAGAACTGGTGCGAGGATGTTGGTGAGGTTTACATTTTCCCCCTGAAACAGCTTCTTACATTGACCTGGGCTGAAGCTCATTCTGCCTCTTTGCCCTCTTGCTCATTTTTATAACATCTTTTGAGTTCTTCACCATTGGCATGGAATTTGACTGCTCAAAAGAGCTTAGTATCTTCTGCAAATCTGAAGATTTATTGCGTGATCCTTCATAGGGTCAATGAATTTCAATAAACTTGATTCCTTGGGGATCCAGAAGGGAGAGTGACTGTGAAGTCCTAGTTGTGGTTCCTGTCCCTTGAGTAGCTCCCGAGGTGTCTTTCATCTTTCAGAGTATGTAAGGAGCATTTTAGTCTCAGCATGAGCATCTGTTGCAAGGTGATCTTAAAATTCTTATGCACCATCTTAATTTCCTGTATACATTTGATCTGCCCTGTTTTATGGCCTTAACTGTTCTCATTTTCATTCCTGTCACTCTCAGAAATTTCCTGATCTTTTCTTCACTCTCCTGACACGTTTTGAGCAGCACGTCCACTTATATACTTGAGAAGGAGTAGAGAGGAGATTTTTAGCTTTGATCATTCAGTGTTTTAGTTTGCAGTTGCCAATAATGCATCCATAGCCAGTTTACTGTTTTCTTCTCTAAATTCAGAATATTTTCTCCTTTCTTTGGGTCTTTCTAGCAGCAGCAGAAGTAAAAAAATTGACTTGTGTAAATGTGGGACTTTAAAACCTGAGTGAATTAGAAGTAAGGCAATGTGATTGGTTGTCTTTGACATTAAAACTGTTAGTTTTGAACTTTCAAGTGTTATATACTGAATATTTAAGAACCTGCTGATATAAAAGAAGATGCCTGTAATTTTTTAGTGATCAGAATACAAATCCGGTTTATTTTTGTCATTTAAATTATGATGATGTAGAATTGCATTCAACATTCTTGGATAATTGAACACATATGTACACTTTCTTAATTGTTTGAAATGTGGCTATGATTTTTATAATTAGATTTCTTCAGGAAAACATACCACTCTTGAGCACGGTGATATTGTGATTGTAATATAATTTTTCTAACTGTTAATGGCAAAAGTAGTAAAGATTATTAGTGATCCTGTAATAGAGATTGTATTCTATTCTATTCTTATTATAGTCCCATACTTCTGGAGAGAAGTTGTATTACTGCATGATACAAGGTGCTGTATGGGGAAGTCAGAGGTTTTGGCAAGTAGGTGGAGAGGTGATTCTGTAAGAGTGGAAAGCAGTGTGGGATGTGCACTTCTTGTTTCTCCTAAATTAAAGTCGGAAAGGAGTTAATATAACTGGCAGTGATTATTGCTTATGCTTCAGATTTAATGTCCAGCTGAGATTAATTAGAAGGTTTCTCAGAACAGTGAGATCTTGGAGCACTGTCTTAATTGCTGTTGGGAGAGGGAAAGATGCTGATCGCTTTCTTAAGGTGCAGCTATAGCCTGATCAATGCTTTTGAAAAACTTCTCATGACCTAGTTGTAGGCAATAATGTGGACCCGACTTCAACAACCTGAGAGGTCCCTTCCAATCACTAATTACTGTAAGTGCTGACTTGTGTGTAGATTCAGGTAAGCAGCATTAGTAGATTACCTAATAACTCAGCAGCTGGAAAGATTTTTACAGTTTAAAGGCTAAATGAAGTTAAGTAAGAATATGGGCCCAAAGCATTATGCTCAAATGTGATGCCTGCAGCCATGGAATTGTCTGTTTAAGGTGGTCAGACCTCAGCCCCTTACGTCTACTGGTGGTAAAAGGTAAACCTCAGATGTGTACTGCATGAAGTTACTTATATTTCTTGGGTAAATATTTACTGGTCTAGTATTTTTTTAACATCTTGATACAAAAATACATTCTGTAAAGCCTGCATGGTAATTTACTGCCAGCTTTAGGGAGTTAATTTTAAATGACTCAATTGCATTTGCAAAATAGATTTAATTTTTAAGTTATAGGTTTGATTTTAGGGATGTTTTAAGGAGTAAGTAGAAATAGGGGGAAATTACTTATGTAGGCACAACAATGACATGAAAGAGTTAATTAACTCTTTTGTGAGTAACAGCTGGAAGTGTAAGGAGATTTATGTTCTTTGAACAGATTTTAAAATTCCTGAAAATATTCAGTGTAACATATGTTCTCTGTCTCCTAGTATACATCATATACATAGTACATTTTAGGGAACATGGATTTCCTTCCATTTTGGAAATTTTTCCAGCAAGTCAGTGCATGCCAGGTACATGAAGTATTGTTTCCTTGAAAATAAATTTCTCTGGTCTTAACATCTTCCAAGCCTTGATAAATGCACAAGTCATCCACTCCCATCCCATTTGATGAGCTTCTGAAATCTCAGTGTGATAAGAAACAAAAGTGCTGCACAGCTACAACAAGCAGCTTTGAATAAATGCTTCTATTTGCTAACAAAACTATTTATATTGTGTAAAACTAGCTTATCTTAGGGTCTGGTCAGAAAACTGTAAGCAATCTTAAAACAATGTGTGGTGAGCAGAGCCCTTTAGCTGGGGATTGCTACCCCTTATCTAGAGCAGGAGGGCTGACAAATGCGTTGGTCCAGGTTGTTGGCATGTGAAGTAAGATAAATGCAAGCTTCCAGCTGTGATCTTTCATCTGAGAGGGTTGCTTTTTTTGAGAGCATTAATTCGGTTGCTTTGTGGTCATGAGATCATATTCTTAGTTTGTGATGTTAGGATTATCTGAATGATGGGGTCAGTGTGTGTACATAACAGTATGTTTTTCATTTCAGGGAGACGGTAGGAACATTAAGGTGCTTCCTGCTTTGTATTCTTATTACTTGTGTTAAAGTTAAGGAGAGTTTGGCATCTGATAATAGAAGATGTTTATGAACTTTACATCAGGTCTTGGTTAAGTCTCTAAAAGGTCTAGAATAACTTCAAATTATGTTCAAATCACATTGTCTAAAATCTGTATTACAAGATTTGCATCACCTTATTACATGACAAATTGGAAATATTAGAGACCATTTTGGAACAGAATATCCAAATGTACTTGCTTTTTCTCATACCCTTTGTGTACTTCAACACAGAGGAAAATGAATTTTGAGACTCATGCAATCAGTGTGCTGTGTCACGTCATTTCATCTGATTAAGTGGATAATTTCTGTAATCGGTTGGACAAATCCCACACACTGGCAAAACCAGCATGCATGTTTAAAATATACTAATTTGTGTCTTACTCATTTCAAAAAATGGGCTTTATGTAGGCAGGGTTCAGTCTGCAGTGAAAGGTTTTGGATCAGCAAACTGGTTTCTTGACAAAAAACTTTTGCCTGGTAAAAATATTTCTAGCTGCTACTATTCTCGCACTTTCCATACTATAATCGTTCCTAATGGTAAGCTGATTTCATGCTGAAGGCTTCGGCTCAGCAATGCACTTGAAGTCATGCGTGACTTGCATCAAACTGGATCACTCCCTCTGTTTTAAAGGCATAATTCATGTGCTTGAATCAGACACATGTTTAAGTACCCTGTTGAATTAGTGCCGATGTGGAAATTGTTTTTCTCCTCAACATAATCACATTTGGAACTGGAAATGACCTTGTGTAGACATTTTTTAGCATCTGTCTACTGAATTGTGCCACCATCAGTTGTTGCTCAGTTTAATATTTGTGGGTTTATAGCGGTCCAGACAATTGAATTATTTTTGTGTTTATCTTCACAATAATTACATGCCTCTTGACTGCCTTTTTTGTTTACATGTAAAATTAGCATTTTGCCAACATTGTTGTTGAAAAAGTAGCAATGCAAAGTCTGGTTGTCCAGAGAATTAATCTCAATTTAATGTGAATAGATACAAATTCAAATTCACAGTTATATAAGGTGTAACATAAATTTAAAAAAGCATAACTTTCATCTATATGCCTAACTATTTAGATATGTATTTAATGTGTCTTCTGTATTTTAATATTTTTCAGACAAGTATAAAAGAAGGATTACTACTGAAGCAAACCAGTTCCTTTCAGAGGTGGAAAAAGCGTTATTTCAAACTTCGAGGTCGTACCCTTTACTATGCTAAGAATTCAAAGGTAATTCTATGCTATCAGTGTCCGATGCCATATGCTTATAACTTCAAATTTGTTTAGATTTATAAGTGCAATAATAACAACAGTATTAAAAAGCTGCTGTATATAAGATGTGGTGTGTTATTAAGTAAGGAAGACTGGTGAGTTCTCGTTGTTTTTTTTTCAGTGAAGTTTATCCCAGTTATTTTAACTTTTTTGACTATGGAGACAAATAAAATCTTCATCTTAAGGCATTGTGGTTGGTTTTTGTTTGGGGGGGGAGGCCCTCAGGCAATCAAATCTAACATTTAAAAAACTAAAAAGTAGAAATTGGATAATGCTCAGGAGTTATCCCTCAAACTGAGTTCCATTAAAACTCTTCTAGTCTGGTGCCAATATTGCCATTAGAGGTGGAAATGGTTATGTGAAATTAAGATAGGAAGATTTTTGGGCAAAACTGATATATAAGGGAAAAAGCTGTTTCCCATCAATTGAAATTTTTGGTGGAAAATTTGGGGATGGGCAGAGGGGGAATACTTGTTGTCTTTCCGAAAGACATTTCCTCCCTCCCCCTCAGGACTGGGACTGAGAGCATTTTGGCTTGTGGGGCTGGCTCAGATTGTGCTTTTCCACAACCGTGGGCATGACTTTTCTTTACCCTTGCAGGGTTATAGTGACTCATGGGAGCTATGGGTGAGGTGCTTCAGATGTCCATCATCTTCTATAGCCTGGTCTTATCAATAAAATTATTCCTAAGGCATGGAGACTTCTCTTTCTAGGACTTATATGACTGTAATTGCATGGTGCACAGTTGTGTGGCTGTGATGAATCAAAGAAAACATCATCTCTTCAGGGAGCCCAGTGCTGAAGTACCTCTGTTGTCACACTTCACGCTGCTACCATGAGCAGCTGATGTAAGGACTTAATAAACATGGCAGATAATAGCTCTGAGAATAGTGATGTCATCTGTGCAATAATGATGAGAAAAGGCGGTGCAATGGGTAGGCAATTGTACAGATACTCTCTAATGTTGAATCTAGGCATGATGAAGTACCCCCAACAACGATTCTTCTTGCCATGGCATGGGAGAGGAAGAATAGGGTATGGCTAAAAAAAGGAAAAAAAGGGGGAGGCATTTTTGTTGGTCTTCCCTTCTGTGCTTCAGAACTCACCATGAGTTTAACAGAACCTAATTAATCCTTTGCCAGAGGTTGGGGTGTTTAAAGAAGACATATATTTCTCTTACTAAACATCATACAAAGGAGTGGAAGGGATCTCTTCAGGCCTTTGTGCTCCATTTTCTCATATGGATGCCATATAATAGATTCCTCTTTATGAATTTAGAGGTCCATCCTGAAACTGATTAATTAATTTATATTCTACTAAGTTTGAATCTCTTTCTTCTGATAAAACATTTATGCTACATAGTAGACACCCCAAAGCTGCATCTATTTTAAAAAAACACAACCAACTTTAAAAGAGATTTTAAAGCATTGCAGACTCTTGGAGCCACATTTTTGTGCTGTCATGTACTACTTAGCAAATAAGACCGTGTTTGGGGTTCAAGTAGGAAGTTTTATCACATCGTCAGTGTTTTCTATTTTTTCACCACTGTTTTTTTGTTTTTATTTTCCAATTGGAATGGACACAAGGAAATGAAAGCACAGACTGTAAGTGTACCTGAAAGTGGCCTCATTGTATTGAATACTTTTATGTTCTTTTCCATTCACAGTCTCTAATATTTGATGAAGTTGACCTGTCAGATGCCAGCGTAGCTGAATCAAGCACAAAAAATGTCAACAACAGCTTCACGGTATGGAACCATTATTAGATTAGACTGTTACTAAGAAAATCAACAGTCCTCTGAATTGCTCTATTCGGAAATAAATCGTCCTTTACTTGGAAATGATATAATGTATCAGAACTATATAACATCAGTTATCGATAATTTTGTTTCTGTGACTTTTTTTTATAGCAGAAATTAGAATGTTAGCTAACAGTTGCTTCAAAAGATGAATGATACAAGACATTAAAAATATAGCATGATTCAGTATTAGTAATTTGTTAGTACTTATTAGTACAGTTTGGTTTTGTCCTGTATTTTGAGGTGACATGCTGAATTGATTGTAATAGTGTTATTGTTTTAATTTCTTACAATAATATTTCATAACATCTGGGTTTTATTTCTTATAATAACATTTTTGTTTTCCTGTCGTATTGAAATGTATTTAATTTTGTTCGTTGCTGATCATATCCCTGTATGTTTCCAAGTCACACAGAAAAACTGTCTTCACAGTCATACCTTGATTCTGGTACTGGTATAAGAAACAAAGAGTGTTCATAAATCCCTTTTTCTGTAAGTTCACAAGTGTGTTTTACACACAGGTCTTGCCATTTATTGCTCACCTGCTTTGTTGGAACTAAGTGATAACGTCTGACACAGTTCCTCTGCTGATTCTTAATCTCTGGAAAAGTAAATTTTTTGAAGAAGAACTAGCTATGAGGAAGATTGTGGGTAAAGTTGTCCTTCCGAAGGTCTTGAGTTCTCCTGCTGACTGCAACAGCATCATTTTTCTTGACCTGCTGATCTTGTTATTCTCTATTAAAATGTTGATTTTCCCTTTGCTTGAGGATTTTAATTTCACAGGTGGTCTATGTTACCAGCGTTGTTTGTTTTTCTCCAAGGCCGTCCAACACATGCCTCCTGAAAACTTCATCAGATCTTCCTTGCTGTATAGTACCTCCTAGATGGCTAGTGAAGTAGTCAGAGTGCTTCAAAGACATGCTTGTGTTGGCCAGGACAGTCCAACGTGTTATGTCAATCCAAGTTTCTTTACTGATTAGGAATGCAATTAAAAAGACTACTGTGATGGAACGTCTCAGGTGAGGGAGTGGCTGTGTGAGGTACCATCTTGCCTTTTGGAAAGGTTCTTCCTGTTCCTTAGGAGCTCTACTTCTGCCTTGCTCCTGGCCAGAAGTAAAGCTGTCATGCTGGCATCAGGATAGCTGAAGGAATAATGAGGCATACAAAGATGATAAGTTGAGGATCCCAGCAGTCATGAGTGTCACTTATTCAAGACAGTATATAAGGCTCAGCATCCCCTAAAGACCCAGATTTCCTTCACTGTAGCCTTCATTATGGGGAAAAGAAAACAGAAAATTTGGGTATAATGTTACTGCTGATCACTGAATCATGAAATAAGACATTCATCTAGAGATCTGGACAGACCAGAGAGCTGGGCAATCACCAGCCATATGAAATTTAACAGGAGCCAGTGCTGGTGTCTGGTCCTGGGATTACCTGGGACAGGGTAATCCTGGTTGTACGTACAAACTGGGGCACAAGAGGCTGGAGAGCAATCCCATGGAAAGAGATCTGGGTGTTTGGGTTGGTGGCAAGTCAAGTACGAGTCAGCAGTGTGCCCTGGCAGCCAGAAGAGCCAGCTGTGCCCTGGGGTGCATCAAGCACAGCATCGCTTGCCAGTGGAGGGAGGCGATTGTCCAGCTCTGCACCACACTGGTGTCCACCTTGAGTTCTGTGTGCAGTTTTGGGTGCCTCAGTGCAAAGACATCGAACTACTCGAGTGTGTCCACAGGAGGGCGACCAAGATCGTGAAAGGTCGAGGATGAGCTTTAGGAGCAGCAGCTGAGGTCACTTGGGTTGTTCAGCCTGGAGAAGAAAAGGCTGAGGGGTGCCCCCATCGCAGTGTACAGCTTCCTCAAGGGGCACAGCAGAGGGGGAGGCGCTGATCTCCTCTGTCTGGTGACCAGCGATAAGACACAAGGGAATAGAATGAAGCTGCACCAGGGGAAGTTCAAGCTAGAAGTCAGGAAAAAGTTCTTCACTGAGAGGCTGGTTGGTCACTGGAACAGGCTCCCCAAGGGAAGTGGTCACAGCACCAAGCCTGTCAGAGCTCAAGGAGCATCTGTGTGATGCTCTTGGTCATATGGTTTAGTTTTAGGTCGTCTTGCGAGGAGCAGGGAGTTGGACTCAATGATCCTTAATGGGTCCCTTCCAAGTTGAGATACTCCGTAATTCTATGATCTTGGTGTAATTTGGGGAAGAGAAGTGGCATGTTTTTTTTGGGGTTCTTTTTTGGTTTTTTTTTTTTTTTTTTTTTTTCTTTTTGTTCTGTTTTGTTTTTGTTGTTGTTTTGGTTTTTTTTTCCCCCTTACAGTGTTTGGTGTTTTGATACCCTTTATAATCCTTTAGGTGCACTCTATCACATTCTTCACCAAAGGCATGTTTTCTATTTAGTGGTAAGACTTCTGGGGAAGATGGTAGTGAAAAAAGAAGTCTCAGGGCTGCAGCTTTAACAGCTTTGGAGACACTATTTATTTTCATGTCCTGGGTAATTTAGGGCAAACTGTGTTTTCTCTAAGGAGCCTTCAAATTAATTTTGAAAAATTATTTGGATTTATAGCTCTCCCGGATTGAAATGTCATCTGATTTGACTGTGAAATATGGTAACAGTCATCATCTCACTTAATCTTCCAGCTTCTTTCTTTGTGTTTGCCTAACCCAGTCTCTCAGCAACACAGCTCAGTGAAGTAAGACATCTCTGGCTTTGCCTGCACTGGTTTGGAGTCACGAAATGGGGCTGGGGTGGGTGGTTAGCTTTCCAGCAGTACTCCTTATAAATAAAAAGAAATATTTCTTTTTGCCTTTTTTTTTTTTCCCTTCCATCCTAAAAAAGATAATCCATCCTTTCTTAAAATTACTTTTTTAATGTTCTAAGTGCTCTGTTAGCATTCTCTTTGTTAAAAAAGCAAAAATCAAATCAACTTAATCTTTTTCTAGTTAATGTACTTCTCTTGATTCTTTGTCCCAATAGACATTATTTTTAACACAAAGTTAGGTAGATGGAATATACACCAAATGACCTTTTTTTCAGGAAACTACTTCTTTAAAAAAAATTGTATTAATTTTTTTTTTTACAAATCCTTTTGTCATTTGACTTAAAATACCACCCCTCCTTTCCTCAATCTCCCAACTCGCTTCCCCTCAATTTCTCACCTCCAGCTTGTAGAAGCTAGTGGTTTTGCCTTCTTTTGCCCATTAGTTTGTCTGTTTGAAGACAGAGGTGTGTGTTTCAAGATTTTCCATGCTGCTTTTTTTTTTTTTTTGGATAAAACTCAAGTCCTAAAATTAGTCATACCACACAGATTTAAGGTTGAGTTTATTTGTGATACACATGCTTGCAGAATATTTTATGTAACTAAATATCACTGTTTGCTCACCCAAATTACTTTTCCTTTCTTACTACAAACAAATTGAGTTTAAGGGGAAAGTTGAGAATAAATATCTGCTAATTAAAATGAGAAGCTGCTAAACTTAAACTAGCTCATCTGTTTCAGTTTTTTCTTTATTGCTGACAATACTACTTTTCAATGAACAACCAACTCATTTGTAGCAAATAGTCTTAGTGCCCAAGCTTGCACTAGGGTGCTTTGTAATATATTATAGGTGTTTTATAGTTCTGAGCATTCTCATCTAGAGGGTATTAAATAGAGCAGGGGTCCTCAAACTTTTTAACCGGGGGTCCGGCGTGCGGATGCAGTGGCGGGCAGTCATCTGCGGCTGCTTGGTTTCCCCCCCAACCCCTGGCGGGGGCGGGGAGGGTCTGTAAATACGGGGGGCCGGGTTGAGGACCCTGGGGGGCCGTATCCAGGCCGCAGGCCGTAGTTTGAGGACCCCTGAAATAGAGGGAAAAGGTGTCCCTTGACTTCAGTGTGTTTATATGAGACCCTCAAGGCCAGATTCTTCCTACTTGATTGCTAGGTAGCAGTCTCTGAAGTCTGTGGGAAGAGCGAGAAGAGGTTCAAGAAGCCAATGCAGCCCATCAAAGACACATACCACCCTCTCCATCAGCTACATCAGCAGCAGCCCACGGGGGCTTTTGTTCACCCCATGCCTGCAGTTCAGTGGCATGGGTGGGCGCTGAGCCCTTGTAATGGTGTTGGATAGTCTGATGAATATTTTTTTTACAATACTTTTCTTCTGCCTCAGAGGATGGTTTATGGTGTCTCAGCACAACCAGAGGAGTGTAGTTGCACACTGTGCTACCTCTCCGGGGAGACTTTTGGGATGAATCAGTCTCCCATCCTTATTGTATGCAAGCAGATGGGGGAGTGACCAATTCTGCTGAGAGCTGTAATTCCTTCTGTGTTTTGGTTTGCAGGGATGGAAGATGGCTTGTTGATAACTCAAGTGCATTTAGAAAAATCTCTTTATTGTTCTCAAAACAAGACTTGAGACTGAATAAGGCTGAATAATGTACTCCAGTGTGCGAACAGGGGCATGTGGAACATTGGTGGCATGCTTTTGTTCCGATAAGTATAAGGAGTGGGATTTTAAAACACTAAAATGGTTCTTGAACAGGTGTATTCAATTAATGAAGTTTCTTAAGGCAACAAAGGTGATTATGAATTGTGATTTAAAAGGAGGTTTTGACAGGCTAGCTTTTGGCTTAGGTTTCTACCTCTGCCTTGCTTTTGATGATGAAGAACTAATGCATATTGACAAGGAAAGAAGTCTGTAGATGTTAACCATGCTGCCTTTCAGTTGTTGAGCCACATGGATGTATAAAATGCCCTGGGTTATTATAAATCTGCCCTAGTCTCATGTAAAATGCACATCAAGTAAACAGGCTTCATGTGGCAGTACTATATTTAATCCACCCAAACTGATGTTAACATTTAATTCAGTTAAGATTTTTTGTGGTAAATGTGCTGGGAAACAATAATTTCAGGGTAGAAATGCTGGCTTTGAGGCTTTACTTTGTATAGCTGGCTTTAGACATTTGATTTGAGTTAGGCCAACTTCTGGTGCATTTAAAAATTGCACAAAGCCACAGACACTCAATTTCTTACTGTATGTGTATTCAGAAAAGTGAAAATCCTGGGTAGATGAATTCTGGTATCTAGTTACATCTGAGGGTAACGTAGGAAATTATTTCATTGTTCTGGAAGGTGTCCTCCAGGTACAGTAGCTGATATTCACGATGGGGATTCAGCTTGCTCTGACTTAAGGGTGAAGCTCAATGATGGGTTTATAGAACCCTAAATTTAGGTATCTAGGATAAGATTAATAGCTCTTTAAAGTGAATTCCTGTAATTGCTCAATTCAGTATAGACTCCGCTGATTATTAACTAACTCTCCGTTAGCTACGATAGGAGCTTTGTCATCCAGGGCACCTAAAATGTAGACCAGTGCTTTCAGCTTCCTGAATCAGGTGCTGAATCAAGTACTTTTTCTTGAATTTATAACTTCTGAAAGTGGTCATCTTGAGAGGGAGGAAGCTGCAGTAGGCAGATCTGCTGTCCTGGAAATCCTGCTGCAATTCTTAGTAATTAGAAATTGGCTGGAAATGAGACACTATATTCCAGCCAATAACACTGATTACTAGGATTCTGGGTATGCTTGCAAAAATGTCTAATATCATAATTTTTTGCTGATTTCTTGGTTTTAGTGATGATATAGACCACAAAGTCTAATTATTTATTCTGTGGAAAAATACTTCCTTGGAGAACATTTCGTGTGCTGGGCTTTAAGTAAGTGTTCTCACCTAGTGCTATGAGGCAAAGGCAGCAGAAACTTATAAACCATCTGTTCTTTATTTTATATTTTTTATCACTTCCTTTTGCTTTGACTATTTTCCAAGGTAAATAATCTTTGTAAACATTTTTGTATACTCTTACCTATTCTTGCTGTTCTTCTGACTATTACTCTGCAGCGACATCTTGTAAATGAAGTGACCAGTGTGGACTCTTGAAGCACAAGTCACGGATATTTGGGACTATTTTCAAAATTAATGCTCATTTACATCCCTTACAGATCCCACATTTTGTATGTTTTCTGCAGCAGCAACACATTATACTTTTTTTAAAAAAAAATTCCTCTCTAATGATACTAAGATCCTTTTCCTGTTAATTTGGAGCTGTCCGTAATTCATGAATACTTAGATGCTTCTGTGGTTTTTCTCTGGTGTGTGTTTCTTTGTTTTTACTAACACTGAACTTTTTCTAGTCACTGTACTGTCTATTTAATACCTTGCTTGGCTGGCTGTGCAGTGCCTTGGTGATCAAGGCAGTGAACTAAGCAAAATTTTGTGCTGTCTGTAAATGTTCATGTTTCACTACTTTACACTTCTTTTCCAGTTTAAGAATTGCACCACAACATTTTGAAAGAGAATAATGAGGTGCTTTTATTATCTATTAACCTTTTCTCATATTAAAAATTCCTATTATTCCTTCTTACTCTTTTTACATCCCTTAGCTTTTCATCTCATTGCATGACTGGGACATAAACATAATTGGTCTTTTCAGTTCAATGACTGAACTAGAAGTAATTACGGGTCAACCTGATGTTTTAACTTCTTTGAGCAGAAGTACTTTAGTTCAAATTAAAGACATTATATTTTGTTTTAAAGTATTTTTTTCATATTAAATAAAGAAAAAACCCAAAACATGAATGGCATTTCATTAAAGTTAGTCCCTGAATGTAATTTCCACTTTTTAGGCCAGACTTACCAGTTCACTTTGACCTGAATGCAGAGGGTTCTGCTTAATATGTTTTTAAACAAAAAGCTTTATCCATTGTCTGCAATTTCCTTGATATTCTGTAAAATTGGATAGATTTTGAAAAACAAAACACTTAATTTTTGCTGTTTTCCTTTGACCTATTATTTTGAGATGGTTAGATACTTTTAATAGGTTGGTGAGGCCAAATACTCCATTGGAGGAACTGCGCTTCAACTGCGGTTAAGATTTGTATTGTTTTCTTCCAGAACCCTGTTTACCCTACTTCCTATCCGTACTTCTGAATGTAGTGTATCCTGCGTCTTGGCTGGCTGGGGATATAGAGTTTACTGGCATGTAATTTATGTGGAACCAGCTTAAAGCATAAACCAATCCTTTTCATCTTTGAATCCTTCTATACAGCCGCTGTTTTTAATGGGAGGTTGCACAGTTGTACTGGAAACTCAGTTCTTGCAATTTGTCAGAATTTCAAGATGAATATTAAAATTGGGCCTGAAGGCATATTGCTTTTTAGCAGTTTATTTGAGCCCTGCTGCTTCTGACATCAGTCAGCTCTCTGCTCATCATTGAGATTAGCTGTTTCTAATTGATTTCAGAAAACTAACTTTTAATATTCATGATGGCCTTGGAAAACAGAATTTGTTGCCAGACTTTTGCAGTATGGTGGAGAGAGCATGTAATTTCTTAGACTTGGGCATATTTTGCTTCCTTTCTTGTCACCCAGTTTTTTTTCAGAGTTGTTATTGAGACTTTTCTTCAGGGACTACAAGAACTTCAGGGAATGTGAGAACTGCTTACCTTCCACAAGCCACAAGAAGAAATGAGAGTAGCCCTTCTCCTAAGGAGTTTAAAACCTTGCAGTTTTGGGTTTGGGCACTCGAGTCTTCGGTCTTTTTGAATATCATGGATGAAGAGAGATAGTCCCAAAGCTGGGAATAGTTTAAATATCCAAGTACTGTTTTTTTTCTTATTTAAATAATATAACATGAGTTAATTTTTATAACTGACTTGATTTGCTCAAAGTTTAGGGTCTTGAGCTTTATTTTAGTGCAGAAAAACTTATAGATGCTAGTGGAGGTATTTCTCTGATGGTGTCCTTCCTGTTTACAAAACCCAGTTTGCTGCACTTCTGCCTTGGTGGATGTCAAGAGATGGTTTCTTTACTTATAGCCTCCGGCCTCTTTCAGACACTTCTACCTCAGTCTGTCACATTTCCAAAGGCCACTGACCTTTTCTGGGCTTCCCTCTGCTTCTTTTTCACCATCTTCTCTACTTTCATGAAATCATCTTGCTACTGCTGTGTTGGAAGACTTCTGGGATCATGGGGTCAGCAGTCACCTCCAAGGCTTTGGCTTGTTCCAGACTTGGGGTGGTTTCCCCTGGTTTCAGTTACTGCTAAGCAAACTTCTTTCCAGTGCCTTGTTCTTAGCCTGGATGATTAAATTTTCTTGTTTGCTTTATAGGAGTACTCTGGAGCACAGCTGACGTTCCCTTAAAGGGAGACACTCCTGCTTGACTTCTCCTTTTAGTAAACCACAGGGATATGAAAGGAATGGATTTGTGTTTGTAAATGCTTACATAAACATTATTTTGTAATAAACAGAATTTACATAAGCCAAATTTCACATAGTTTACACATTAAGTTTACTTAACTGAACACGGTCTTGTGTAAACACTTTAGTCTGCGTGAATCTCTTCTATAGGTATATCTTAACTCAATTGCCTACTAATTTTAATAATAATAATAATAATAATCTTCATTATCCAGGAATAGGTAATGAGCTTATATTAGTATTGTGACATTATTTGTGTGAGAAAAAACAAAAGAAATATCACTGAATTGCTATGTACTGTGTGCGTTGCTATCCTTAGGATTCCTCTCAGCACACTTTACATCATATTTATCCTTAAGATGTGCAATAATTTCTTGGGTTTGGGTGCACTTTGAAATTTCCTTTGCATTCCAGCTGAGTGCTAACTTGTTAACAGTATATACTGATGATGGTGGGAGTTCAGACACATTTGCAGATGTCTTTATTGAAGCACCTTCCTCTGTGAGCAGAAGCCCACTCTTAAGAGACATTGTATTTTAAATTTTGACCTTGGTATTACCAGAAGGGTCAGTGTGTAGCACTGTTTCAAGATGGGGGAATGGCATATCCAGATATTCCCCATGCCCTGTTTGCAGTCTAGTGCAGGGCTGACGGGGGTCCTGGAGTGACATCTGTGAAGATCTCGAGGCCTCTTGTTACCTCTGGGAGGTATAAATATGGCTGGAAACAGCTCAAGTTCCAGTGCTGGCCTCACGAGCATGACTCAGCTTTGCATGGGTAGCTAACTCCTGGGATGGATTTAGTTTTTCCTTAGCTGTGAACTGTCTGCTGTTTCATGCAGATGCTGATTAGCCTCTAAATGACCAAGGCTTTTTGATGCTTCCAGCCCGAGCAATACCCAAACCACAGAAAGCGAGGGGAAGTGCTTTGTATTCCATTTTGTTCAATTTTCCACTCAGGTTTGGTTTGGTGTGTTGTTTTTTTTTTTTTTCTTTCTATATTCAGGCAGCTTAGAAACAAAACACAAACTGAAATAGAAAATTAATATGCTGCGGAGAAAAAAAAATTGAACAGCAATTAGTGTGCACTTGCAATGCACTTAGGGTTTTTCCTCCACTTAGCATTTGCTCATTTTCCCCTGCCCTCTGATAGTGACGAAAAAACGTAATGAAGCTGAGAGCTTTTTGGGTAGCTTTGGGTGTGACTTTCAAGTTTTAAGTTCCTTATCTCTGGCTTGATGTGCTATCTCCCTTTCCCTAGAGTATCTAGAGATGTTGAAGCTTTAAGTTTCATTATGAAAAAGCAATAAAGCATTTCAGCTGGGAGGCTAAAATCTGTAGATAAATCACTTGGGATTGAGCTATTACAAGAAAGCTGAACACTTTCCAGAAGAGGAAAACAAGGGGATGCTTAAAAATGTGACCATTCTGGGCTATATTGTACATTTTAGTTCTAGTTATGTTTGCTTATTTTCCAGAGATTTTGAGCTTAAGCAGATTTTTTTTTAAAAAAATAGCTCATGGAAAATGTCTTATTTTCTTCCTTTAGTTTTCTAAATGTTTCTTTAATTTGTGAAACACAATAAGAAGACTTGCATAAAAGCAAATACATTAAAAATGTCTTTTATTTCAGTGTCTGAACTTATGGTATAGCACTGGTGAAGCATTTGGGGTGTGTGGAGAACAAGCACCGAGGATTTCCAGATTTCATTCTTCGTGCAGTTTTATGCTTACCTATTCTCTGATGTTTTTTTCTCTTCTTATTTTAAAAGTGGTTAAAATACCTGGAGAAACCTTAAAAAGTATCCCTCGGTGCAGTTCCTGTATACCAAATAATTTTGTAAACAAAGCCATTGGTGTAAACTCTGAATACATTTCCTGTCTCTAGTGAACAAGGATCCCTGGCTTCAAGCAGCCAGATCGTGTTTAAACAGGCATCTGTTACAACAGATGAAAAGAGAATGGCACCTAAGGCCATTAAATATATAACTAAATGTTTTCCTTTAAGCACAGAAGCCATCCCATCTGAAAGACATGTAATGAGCTGGTGAAGCCCGAGCTGAGGGCGTAACAGTGTGAAGTAATGCGCTTAAGAGATCTTTCTGTGAGGACTTTACAAAGAAATGTGCAGGCCTTGAACTATACACAGCAGTTTCCAGTTCACATTTACAAGAATGGTTTATTGGTTTTGCTATATTTAAATGCTGATTGAAAGATAAATTCCTAATTCTTCAGTCCAAATTCATGGAACATTCCCACCCTGCTTCTTGTAACTGTCTCATTACCAAGTTATACTCCTGAAGGAATAATGTCTTTCTGTTAGCAGTTGGTTGATGTTGGACACATGAGGTCAGATTTAGGGAACGGTAGATTTCTGGCAAAGTGACCTTTGCTAGACACTTTTTGCATCTGTTCTACAGTTCAAGGCTGGACATGTCATAACTGGATTACTTATCTACCTGGATTCTGTTTTCACAGAACCACAGAGAGATTTGGGAGCTGGAAGGGACCTCTGGACGTCTTCTGGTTTGACCTGCCTGCTGAAGCAGGGCCATCTAGAGCAGACTGCCCCAGACCATGTCCAGACAGCTTTTCAGTATCTCCAAGGATGGAGACTCTACAGCTGCCTTGAGCAACCTGTGTCAGTGCTTAGTCACCCTCACAGTAAAAAAGTGTTTCCTGACATTCACACAGAGCCTCCTGTGTCTCAGTTTGTGCCCATTGATTCTTAGCTTGTCACTGGGCACCACTGGAAAGAGCCTGGCCCCGTCCCCTTTGCATTGTCCCTTCAGGTATTTACCTGTACAAACAAGATCCCCCTGAGCCTTCTCTTCTCCAGGCTAAAGAGTCCCAGCTCTCTCAGCTTCTCCTCATATGTCAGATGCTCCAGTTCCTTCATCATTGGTGTAGCCCTTCACTGGACTGTGTGCAGTATGTCCATGTGTCTCTTGTACCGAAGAGGCCAGGACTGGACACAGTACTGCACGTGTGGCCTCACCAGTGCTGAGCAGGGGGCCAGGATCACCTCCCTCGACCTGCCGGCAGCACTCCTAATGCAGCCCGGGATACCATTGGCCTTTTTTGCCGCAAGGGCATGTAGCTGGCTCACGTTCAATCTGTTGTCCTACAGGACACCCAGGTCCTGCTGCCAAGCTGCTTTCCAGCTCAGTGGCCCCAAGCATACACTGATGCCTGGGGTGGTTCCTCCCCGGGTGCAGGACTTCGGACTTGTTGAACTTCTTGAGGTTCCTGTCAGCTTGTTTCTCCAGCTTGTCAAGGTTCCTCTGGATGGCAGCACAGCCCTTTGGCTGTCAGCCACTCCTCCCCATTTTGTGTCATTGGTAAACCTGCTGAGTGTACACCCTGCCCCATCATCGAGATCATTAATGAAGATGTTAAACAGGCCTGGAGCCAGTACTGCCCTTTGAAGTACACAGCTAGTTACTGGCCTCCAACTAGAATTTTTGCCACTGGTCACCAGCCTCTGGGTCTGACCATTCAGCCAGTTTTTAATTTACCCCACCGTCTGCTTGTCCAGCTCATAGTTCCTCAGCTTCTCCAGGAGGATCTTGAGGGACAGTGCTGAAAGCCTTACTGAAGGCAAGATGGATGATATCTGCCTTCATCTCCTTATTCACCAAGCCGGTCATTTCATCATAGGTTATTGGGTTGGTCAAACCTGACTTGCCCTTGGTGAATCCATGCAGACTACTCCGCATCACTGTCTTGTCCGTCCTGTGCCTGGATGTATTCTGGGAGATGCTCCTTCATTTTTGGTGTGTTACAAGGGAAGGCCACCTAAATTACCTGGGCTGGACTGTACTGCAGAGTGAGGTCAGAGTAGACTTTATACCTGTTTCTGTGAGGTAACCACTTTTGCCCTGTCTTTTAGTTAAGCCCATTTGTGCAGGTGTGCTGGTGCACTGGTGCAGGAGATGCTGTGTGGGACTAACCCTTTTCTTCCCCCTCTTAAGACTTTCTATCATGGGGGCCAAAACTACGCATGCATTACTTCATTACTTGTGAGCTTGGCAACAGTGAAATAGGAGAAGGCCAGCAAAAAGAGGGAAGCAACGTTTTAGTGAAGGAGACAGAGCTAATTGTTCTGATTATAAATTCTGTATTGTACTCAGGCAAATATAATAGCCATTTATTACTCGCCTTGCTTTTAAATCCTTCTCTGCTTTTGCAATTTATATTTTTGCCTGACTTGGCTCATCTTGAAAAATAACAGTGACAACTCACCGTAAAGCACCAATCACCTTTGACAGTGACAGTACTGTTACAATGTATTTAGTATGCTGAATCCAAGAAATTAAAAGTACTGTAGAAAGCTGCCCAACTGATAGCGCTGCGATTTGTGCAGAAAAGTTCTGTAGGCATGGGAGCATCAATGACCCCAGCAGTCTGCTCCCACCGCTCTGGTGGAGATGCATTCATCTGTGGCGTTCATATGGACCCACCTGTATGAGGACAGGGAAACAGAAGGGCAGATGGAGAGCAAGGGAGGCAGAACGTGTTATCCTGCTATTTGCCAGAACTCACTCACCAATGTCTAGAAGCACAGAGAAGTTACAAAACATTAGATCTGTTACGTTCGTGCCCCAGGCATCAGGTGTGGTCCCTCAGAGGAGAGGTGGGGATGCTTTCTCTCTTTATATCACCCTCTCTTAGTTCCAGAAAGTTATTTTAAAAGTATCCATTCAAAGAACAGGAAAACCATTTCCTCGTCCATTTTAGATTCTAAGTGATGTTTCTGCATTACTAAGTCAATTCAGGATGGGCCATACAAAGTGCTATTAGTGTAATGCCTGATAATAGTTTACAGCAGCAGCAGGTGCCTTAATGCAAATACCATGTTGTAGGAAGTGGAACATTTTTCAATAGCTGCTGTGTTGCTGCTTAGATATAAACTATTATTTTCTTGATCAGCAAATGTGTCTGCGTTTTTCTTTGAATTGGTAAAGGAAACAAGAAATGTAGCCACGAAGTTTTGGGAATTGCTCTTTCTTATTTATTGCTGTATGATAAAATATGTTAAGATTAGGCAACAGGCTTTAATTGAACACTCTATGATTTCATTTTACGGATCATAAGTCTAAACCCATTGTGTTGAAGGCATATAGAATGTTATTGGCAAAGTTAGCTTGTTTGAAAGAGAAAAGTGCTTTCAGATTTACACTGAGTTTAATGGTGATTTTATTTCCTTTCAAGATGTTAAGCTTGTTCTTAATAGGTGCTGCCTGAAAGAAAAGTTGCAGTAGTGGCGCAAAACTTGGCTGTGTAATTCTCATCGAAGTAATTTCCAGATGTGTATATACATATATGACTATGTGTATATTTTTAGAAGCCAAATTCTCCTAGCATCAACGTGTGTGAAAATCCCAATTTATGGCAACGCCTATGTGGTGGCAGACTGAACAATGTCCTCTTGTTCTCTCCTTCATTCTCCACTCAAAAAGCCCCCTCTTTTGCTGAATACAGCAGGAACATTATTGCAGTAAGGGACCATTTTTCTTCCTATCCAGACATTCTTCATTCCCTGTGATGTTATAGGACTTGTGTTGTTTGTATTCAACTTTTTAAACTGTATATGCTCACTCTTTCCCTGTGCCTACTGTGTTAAAAGTGTTTTTTATTCCCACTAACTCAATTTCATTACTTTTCAATATACTGCAGTATCTGGCTCTGGTAACTCTCTCTTCCAAAATCAGCAATGACTTCTTCTTGGCTACTTGACAACGGTGACAAATTTCAAAGTAACTTAATCTTCTAAATTAAATCTACTTGATTTATTTATTTTTAAGGCCTTTTGTCTTTCTTCATCCTTCTTGATTTGTCTCCTGCTTTGTCAGCGTATGAACCATTAGCACCTGAGTTCTTCTAAAATTTAAGAATTTTGGTATTCTTGTGTTACCTTAATGGTCTTCCAGTAGTTCTTGTGACACTTCCTTTGTCACAGTATTACACAATTTCTTCTTGTTTGTTGAGAGTTCAGCATATTTAGTGTGATATATAAATAATAATATTTGGGGCAGTGAGCATTAATTTTTAGAAAAGGTACTATGTAATAGAAGAAAAGATAACTGACTTTGGTCAGTAGATGAAAAGAATGTGACTACATGCAATGAGGAAAGATTATTAGACGTTACTAGTAAAATCCAAAGTATGTGGCTGGAAAATAGTTTTAGGACAATTACATCAATTTCATTTTTTATTATGTCTGCATACAGGTTCAAATGTCTTCAGTGAATAGACTCGAAATATTCCACTTAGTTTAGTTTATCGTAACTTTCTGTAAGTATCCGTAAGAAAGCATGCCTTCTGTGTAAATGTGAATAATAAGGTTTAGGAAGTAATTCTCAGTTTAGTATAAGCAAGAACAGCTATACTGAGTTAGCGTAAAGCTTATGAAACCATGCTGAATCAAAGGAGTGTAATGGCAGTAGCAGGTACTCAAGAAAGGAGTATAAGCAGCAGAGCTCTTGTGTAGCTTCCTAGTGTTGGATTTTGAGGACTTGCTAAGTTGAAGGTTTTGGATATTGTATTTTGTAGTATATACTGCATCTATTTGTGATAAATTTCTCAAATACCTTTTTAGACATTTGTACTTCTGGTCTCCTCAACATCCTTTGGGAATACTTTTGAAGTCTGAATAATGCATTGCATTTAGGAAAAAACACTTGTTGTTTGCTGATCATTTCCTTGGTTCCCTGAGTTCTCATGTTACATGGTGTATCTAATAAATAATGAGAGTACATCTTCTCCATGATTCTGTATAACTGAAATAGAAGAGAACCTAAATGGACAGCTTAGTTTCTCTCTAATTTGTTTTAGACAAAAATTCTAAGCATTATTGATATTTTTTGCATATAATGCATTTTGTCTTTTTTCATGTTACCACATACCTTCTTGAAGTTTGTTAAATATAGGTAAATCAAAGATAATATGTAGCTTAATCATCATGTTATAGATGCTGTATTTACACAAATACATGTCTTCCAACTATCCACTTTATTTTTATAGCACTAATAATAATTGATCTTACATTCATGTGATTGTCAGTACGTAATTTAACTTTTAGACTGTTGAAATGCTCTGAACTTTATTAAGTTTGTTATGATCTGAATTGAATAAGAAGTTGGGATATAGGAATTTCTGGTACGTTTACATGCATCAGCAGTGTTTGGTGACATGATTTGATTGTCGATACATGGGTGTGTGGTACGTTTTGAGATGGCCTTTGGTGTCCAACCTGGCTTATTTATAGCTGCTGTTCTGGGTGATATGGTCCTCTGTCATATTTACCTGCCCCATGATGATGCTTTGGATACCAAAGGGCTTCTCTGTTGGTACTGATAACTATGTGTTAACAACTGAACTAGGGCCTTGATTTTGGGAGGGGAGAGTAGGTGAACACACGGGGGATTTCTGTGATTAGTAATATTAAAGACATGAGTACTATAAATAAATATTACTTGAAAAGACCAAGATTGTCAGGAGTCTTCAACAATAAATGCAGCTGCTGTTGCTTAATTGCATTTCACAACATCTGGTTACAGGTTATCATCAGTACTGAGCAAGGGGGAAGGATGGATGCAAAGTACAGTGTTTTGGGTGGACTTGTCCTTACTTAATCTGTATTATAATGTCATGCTATATAATAGGAAATAATCTGGTGGGTGTGATTGACCAAATAAGATTTCTGAGTCCACTGAAACCTGGAAACCCCAGCAAAATGCTGATTGTTGTTGGAGCCAGGGTTATATTATGTTTTAATGGCTTTTCTGGGCTTCATTTGATGACCTGGCCTAGAAAAACATTTTGAAGTAATAAAGCATCTGTTTGGCTCCAAACTAATGAGAGGAGCATTGCTCTTTGCATTAACTGTTCTTTAGGAAGAGCTGCGGAGAGCTGCTAATAAACCTTATTAAAAAGCTTAAGCAAGATTGAAGGAAATAGAAAACAGAGAAACTATTCCATTCCATGTGAAGTGAGTACATAGGGAGGGGGGAAAAAAAAAAAGAAAGAAAGGGAAGAAACTCAAAAGCAAGCCCACAGGATTTTTGCCTCCCCTCCATGTGACTTGCAGCTTGCTGCACTTCAGTTACGTTGCCTCTGAGATACGTTAAAGTGCAGCTCAGTTTAATGAAGAAGTGGATAGGACAAATCGAGGCTAGAGACTGTTTACAGCAGAGATTGGGTAAGTAAATGCAGCTGTAGATAAGTTTTTATTAATATTGTGCAAATGATACAATATCTAGCCTGTGGCATTTAAAACAATACTCAGAGCTATCATTTTTTGGTGGTCCTTTCTTTGTTTTACTTAAGGAATTTGCAAGTGTGGGTGGTATCTACCATGCAATAGATTTATGCATAAGACTGATAAAGGATTTAATTTTATTTTTCAGACTTCCTACAACAAAACAACTAACTTTCCTGTAATTTCATGTGCTTATTTTGTTTTAAGTTCTTTGGTTTGTAAGAAACTGCTTCATCTATTTTAGTGCAGTGCTCAAAATAATTTCAGTGGGAGTTAGCTGATAGTTTCTGGTGCCTTCCTGTTATTTTAATTATTTTTCTGCTGGTGAGGGAGAGGGGAAAACAGCTCATACTCTGAACCTCCTAGATATAGCATTTTCAGATTTCTAGAATCCAACTCTAGACCACTGAAAACTCCCCAGCATCAACTTGTTCCAGGAATTCATTCAACCATCCTAGTAGGATATAATTTCAGCTGTTTGCTTGTGTTCTCTGTGTCTTTTTATAAAGATTTATATGTGTTCTTATACAGAGTTTTATATAGAAAGTTCTGTTTTAAAATTTATGTATGTTTAAATTTGTGTAAACTTAATATTAATACACAAGATTGAGAAATATGATGAAAGCTTTTTTGTTAAGATGTCCAGTCTTTTGACTTTGGTATGTTTTTGCCTCTAGCAATTGGAGTGGACCTCACAGTTGCTATAATGCTGTTATGAAATAAGATTGCAGTCTTAATCAATTAGTAATTTCCAGAACAGTCATTTTAGCAGTTTCAGTGCCTGCCATTTGAGTATTTAAATCTCAGTGCACAGACAAAGAGCTGAGAAAGAGAAAATGATCAATATGGATTGTAAAGACCTATACCAAAGCCTCATTTGAATCTTGGGAACTAAAAAAGGAAAAGCAAACTCCTTTGTTGATGGTAATGTATTAAAGAAAATATTTTTAAGTGTTTAGTATCTTGTGATCTCTAGGGTGTGTCTTCCTTTTGCACCATGTTGCAGAAAGACTGCATTAAATACTATAGTCTATCATGATATTTACTCTGTGGATTAATCAGAATGACGTATCTTTTTCAGATAATCACTCCGTTTAGGAGGCTGATATTGTGTGCTGAGAACAGAAAAGAAATGGAGGACTGGATAAGCTCTCTGAAGTCTGTTCAGTCCAGAGAACACTATGAGGTAAGTTGACATCCCTCTTGATGCAACCTGTTCTAGCTCAACAGATCAAGCTACAGGACACAGAACTGGAGTATTCACTCTCCTTAGTGTGACAAGTGTGTCTGATACCAGAGTGAAGCTTCAGGTTAAGACCTCGGCTAGCAAAATGAGAGCCTATTATCACACTTTTGTTTAGAAGTTTGGAGGGAGAACAGGCTAAATACCCTTTGGAAAATACTTTTGATGAACATTGTGTTGTTGTCCCCTGTAATATGGAACCATAGGTAATTTCAGTCACCGTAGCTGTGTTCTGTACTTGCAAATTTGTCTTAACTTCTCCTTTACTAGACCGCACAGTTTAATGTGGAACATTTCTCAGGGATGCATAACTGGTACGCCTGCTCCCATGCCCGACCTACCTTCTGTAACGTGTGTAGAGAGAGCCTCTCTGGAGTCACTTCTCACGGCCTGTCTTGTGAAGGTAAAGTAAACGCTTTCTTCCCCTTGTTTATAATGCTCTGTATGTAGACAGCTGAAAGTTTAAGATCAGTAATGATTCTGAAAATAATGAGTAAGAAAAAAGCCTGAAGGGAGCGATCTATTTACTAGGGTGACTTTCTTTTGGGCAGAGGGACTGCTAATGATCTGGCTCACCTTTTTCATGCTCCAGGTGCCTTTTTCTAACTCATCCCGATAAAATGGTTCCTTCTGCTACAGTGACTAGGTTGGAATGAAAATGACTAGTTTGCAATAAAAGATAAGGTTTATTTAATTTTCTTGTAAAAAATGTGAAACAAAATAGTCTTACTAGTTTGCAGAATCAGCATTCCTCAGGCAAAAATTCATAATGGTAGTTTCTGCCAAAATCTGTAAAAAATCACGCTTTGTTCAGCGCTATGACCTCTTCCTCTCCAGTTCTTGTTTGCTCTGTTGCTGCTGGCTGATCCTGTTGCTGCTGCCTGATCCTGCAGTATAGGCAGGACAGATAAGGACAGATTTACTGCTTTAAAAATTCTGTCATGCAGTGCGGGGGTAGAGATGTAGATGCCTTTGCTTTTTGATGGTTCAATAGATGAAATCCAACACAAAGAAAAAGGAGGTGTGGCTAAGACTTCAGCATCAAGCTTATCTGGAGGAATGATATTTCTCAAACAAATATTTATAATACATCTGAAACAGCTTATTCTGCTGCAGGTTCTGTGAAAAAGTGGTAAAAAGTCTGCTTGTGTTAGAACCCAGTAGAAAAGAAAGCATCTGTGTGACCTTATGATACATGAAATTTAGAGCTATTTAATTACCGAAATAGCTAACTGTCTAGAAAAAAGTTAACAGTTACACCATTCAAACCTTGATTTTTTGGGGTGCGTATTACCCAGCTGCAAATGCATTTCTGTTATTGATGCTGTTATAATATTAGAGTTCAGAGTATAATAATGTGTATTAAGGAAATCTTACAAAGGAAACATTAACCCATCGTCCTGAATTGTCCATGCTTTTAATGTAGCTAATGGTGCAGTTGCCAAGGAACAGGACAAACCCTTTTCATAGAAATTAGAAGTCTCATAGTTACTTCCAACTTTTCTGGTGTACGTTTTTCACTGTGTATAAGTAGTTTGGACAGTATTAAGGCCGTTACGGTATTTTTGATGTCTGATATTCACAGATGAAAGTATCACATGCTTAACTAAAATGCTGTTTTATTGCCTTTGTATACAAATACAGTTAAATGTGCTCAGGCAAAGGAAAAGAAAGACGACTTTCCTTTCGTAAAGAATTTATCCTTTCATAAGTTATATTATAGTTATATTAAAAGGCTGTTTAGCAAGAATTATTCTTGTAAGATTATCAGTGTTAATGGTTATAGTGCATAGTTTTCTGGTTTCTCAGTGTCTTGTTTTGCTTCTAAGCATGGTGTTAATTTCCAAGGTGTTGGCGTTAACTTTACATTAAGGAAGTTTCCTTAATTTCCAGATTTGGAGTTTGTCACCTTTCTGCATAACTTGTTGCAAACTAATGCTACATTTGCCCACATTTTGATGCCAGTTGATCATTTTTATGAATGGCTTATAAAGGTAGTTTGGATTTTCTTTCAGTGGTCCACAGTTTCGTAAATGTGTAAGACCTGGACTGGTTTATATGTAGATACTATGATATTCTTTTATGTATTAATATGTTTACTTCCTCTGACTTCTTAGCTAGTAGTTTATATGTATTTTTTTCCCAAGTATTTTTAAAATATAAGGAGAACTTTAATTATGCATCTAAACTAAATCACTTGACAGTTGACTCTCTTATTGAAATACTCATACTTTGTCCCTGATTCTGTATACCTGTAAAAACCTGTTGTAACCATTCTTAATTTCTTCATCTAAGAAGTGTGTTTTGGTTTGATACTACTTCTTTCTCTGAAATTCTTACGTGACTGAGTTCTTACTCACTTACTTCTGCCATGTGCAATTCCAATGCATTCCACCATCTATTTTTTTCACTTACCCTGTGCTAGCAATACACACTATTTGAGGAGACAGTGTAGGAAGTATGGAGTCTTAAGATTACCTAGATGTGCTCTGTGCTACTTTTTCTCATTACATCTTTTAAAAAAAACCTGTTTAAATATTCATGGTCTGGTATCTGAAACCTCCAGCACTGCTTTACACTGAGAATCCATTTGTATCTGTACTAAATTCAATTATTTGTGTGGTCATTGATCCCAGACAACTCTATTATGTCTTATATTGAGAAGCATGAGAGGCTTCTTCTCAAGAGATACTGGAGCTCTTCCTCCTCTCAGTGGTTTGGGTAACTGGTGCACCAAGTCATGTGGAAAGTAGCTTAAAGTCTTTGTGTATTCTGATTCTAGGCTGTTAACTGTAGGTTAAAAAAAAATAAATGTCACTGCTGAAATTTTGCAGGTTAAAATCCTTTAAAGATCAGTCCTGTAAAATTTTATTCTCTTAGACCTGCTGTTCTCCAGCAGTGGTACGCAACTGTTTTTTTCAGCCTGCAGCAAACCTTGTTACTTTTGGACATAAGATGGGTGCCTTCTTTTTTCAGGGCACCTTCCCTCCCAGTAGCCTTTGGCAAACGTTGGAACAAATTAATTGCAGGCCACCCTGAAGATGCTCCTGTAACTTTTGTGGAAGCCAGCATAGGAAAAGAGGGTATGTTAATACCTTTGCTAGGGAAAAGACTATAGTGTGAACTTGCATCTTTGCAGAAGTCAAAGAATCAATATGTATATCAAACTGAAGCTGTAAATTCATATCAAACCATTCTTTCTACTGCTAAAAAGCCAATTGACTTTTAAAAAATTTAATTATATAGTCCTTTGAGATGCAATGCTATTCCTCCCACTAGTTCCTTCTTCTGTGTCTTCTCAAAAAAACCACCCTGCTGTTCAGATGTTGTCTGTGTGTTGTGTTGCTCTAGCTAGCTCTAAAGGACTGATCTCCACAACATTCATGCACGGTCTTTACTAGGACAGAGAAATTACAATTTTTTTTTGCTTTTTTTTGAAATTACTTCATATTAGCCTAATCAAGTTAGGCTTTTGTTCTTTATGCTCGTCAAATATTTCTCTTACTCGTTTTGGCTTGCTATATGCTCAAGAGTCTAAGCCTAAGAAGTTGTCAGGTAAACACAGGGATGCATGGAATGTTTAGGCATAGAAACCAAAGAACTATAGATCATTATCTACAGAAACTCCTTCAAAGCTCTGTGGCCTAAATTACTCTGTATTAATACTGCATTTCTATCCAATTCACTGCCTTTATGATTATTCTCAAAGACTTATTTCTTCACGTAGTGTTTTAATTATCATGACTGAATCTTGGTTGTCAAATGTCAAATATACCTAATAAGCTGGAGACTGCAGTTTAAATGAGATGCTTTCTCCTGTGATGAATTGCATAAACAAACAATATTGAAAGAACACTTTAGGATCATGAAGTCAAGCAATAAGGAAATACTGGGATTAAATGGCCTTTGCAATGCCCTTTGTGCACTTGGTCTTTTTCCGTTATGATTGGGGGTTTTTCTCCCCCCCATAAAACCCCGTTCTTACCCACTGAAGAAGGTATTGTACATGCACTACTTGGGTAGCCATTGTCCCCAGGATTTTTGCTACATTTTCTGCACAGGCTTGAGACTAAATAGTGAATAAAGCAGTCAGGAAGAGGAAAGGATTGTTCACTGTTAAAGAATTAAGGAGTAATAGAAAACTGTTCTGTGACGTTGTATCATGCTGTGCTCTTCTGTAGTCCTGGGGAAATCACTTAAGATTTTTGATCAAATCAACAGTTTTGTGTTGTTTATAATCTGGAACCGCTATCACTGCTATCAGAAAGGCTGAATTGTTCTATAACTGCAAATAATCAGTTGAAGCTGTTCTGAAGTCACTGATACTTTGAAGATACACAGTATTAAAAAAAGGTCTTAATTGTTGTAGTACTGAGCATCAGCATCATCATAATTATTTTAAAAGGTCAGGAAGAAATGAACATTGGTATCTAAAAAGCAGTATTTCATCATCTTCTGATAGATCAGGCACATACCTGTTGACAATTATTATGAACCGGGATATGGTACAGCTGCATACTTACAAAGAACCATCCATTGCATGCAGTGAATGAGGGTCCTATTGTCAAAAAGTGTATGATCATATGACTGAAGGCTTTATACCTGCATATGGAAGCTATATTGCAAAGCTATATTGCAAAGTTAAGTTGCCTGAGTAACTTTGTAGTACTTGACTTTGTAATGTCATTATTCTTTTAGTACTCTGCACTATTAAATTTGCAGGGTTATTTATTTGTATAAAAACTGCCAAGAAACTGCTGAATTTTATCCTTTATAAAGTAGACATAAGCTTCAAATTGGAGTGAAGTTAGCTTGCTGTTTTCATGTGAGTCACTGTTTTCACTGTGGCTTGTCCATCCGTCATGTGATACTATTTTTGGAAACAAAACAGCAGGTTTCTTGAAATACCTGAAGACAAATCTCTCCATTTTGAGAACTTAAATAATAAATACCAGCTCAGGGATGTTAGATCAGTTTCAAAAACTTTGGCTTTGGCCTTTGAAGGTGGGAAACAACAGTCTGAGCCAGTTCTTTGAAGAGCACAGAAAAGAAAACCATTCATAAAATAAGTGGTAGAGTGGTAAGTTTGCAGGGGGAGGGGGGAATTGAGTGTCCTGCCAATGTAGTTGAATTAATTGAGGTGTTTAGAGTGAAATGCCTTTAGACAGAAATGCTCTATGGCAAAGGAGTGTATTTTCAGTGCAAGAGATCCTATGATGATGTTCAGGAATACTGACTTTTCTTCACTGTAGATAATAATACCTCTAGATTTAATCATTGTGTCTGACAGCAGATGTTGGTACCACTGTGACAACTGTTTGCTAATTAAGTGATTCTCTTGGTTGGCTTTCTGAGAGACCTGGTTCATAATCCAGCTAGAAACATTTACACAGGAAATTAAGATTTAAAACATCATTCTACAAATATTCTAGATTTAATTTGGCTAAATTTTTCCTTTTCTCATCTTTTAACATTCATTTGCAATGTAATGGCAATTGATGTCTAGCAATATGTCTACATGTTTCCAGAAAATGTCAGATATCAGACTGATTCATGAATGGGATGCAGTGTCATCTAAGACAAACAAATTAGGGGTGGTGGTTGCTAAGGTTGAGATTTGATTTTAAATTTTCCTTTCTATACCCATCTCTTCTGTACTGTATGTATTCTGTACATATTTTGCTCGAAAGGTGCACCTGTGTCTTAAGGTCATTGTTTTTGATAAATTTTAATGCTCAGAGTAACATGAATAATTGTTTGATGATATTGGGGTTGCAGGGGGGAGACCTACAGAAAGTCTGATCTAAGATTTGTTACGTACTGTACCCACAAAGCAAACATAGGCTATCATTTGCTATCCATGGTGTGGCTTGCTGCAGCTCTTCAGATCCTGGGTTTGAATTTGCCTTTGCCTTGTTGAGAGAGCAGAGGTTGAATACAGAGTCCTAAGATCTACTTGAATCATAGCTCAGTAGGATTTGAAAACTCCTTTACTTTGAAAATTCTCCTACTTTGTTATGCTTTCACCATTTGGAATTTCCTGTGGCCCCTCATCCCTGATTGGTGTGTTTTGCTCTGTGTTGCAAAGACAAATGCATGTCATTTATGAGCAGGAAGCTGAAGTCAGGGGCGTATCTTTTCCAAAACATTTAAGTGGCAAGACTGCTCAGGGCCCGTCACTTGAAAATGCAGCTTTTATTTCTGTGCTTCTGTGAGAGCTGACTTCTTTAGATGCTTGGAACCAATTTAGGCTGGCAAACACAATATGATGCTGAGGTGCTTTGAAAATGCAAGCTTATCCTGTTAGTTGAGGAATATTGGATGTTTCCATACTTTGGGTCTATGAATGCTACTTTTTGAAATGACTGGGGGAGTTCCTGTGAAAGCAACATAACTCCTTCTTCTGTTCCCTTCTCTTTCTTTGAGCTAAGTACATACTTCTGTGCATCTCCCAGAACAGGGAGGGTTGCTCTCAAACTCAGATGTTGATTACATAGTCTCAGTTCACTTTTTAAATTGATCTGGCCATGGATCAGTGGAATTAAAATGAGAAATTTATGATTCAAAAGACCTTTTGTTCCATGGCTTAATGTTTTTTAATGGTGGACAAGTGATGGGCCAAAGCTTTTGATAGTTTCCTGTCAAATATTTGTTTGAAAACAGACTACTACTTCTGTTTTGCTGGCTAGTTCTCATAAACCTTTAATGGTCTTTGCCAAAATAATTTATTTAATGCACTCTAAATAGAATGATGTCATGCACTTCCAGTAACAGAAATACCCACAGCTGGGTGCATCAGTCTGTCTGATCTAGTATGATATCATTAACTAGTCATATTAATAGAGTTGAATGAAATACAAATAGTTATTAGATTGTCAAAATGTCTGCCTGTACTATACGCTTGTGCTGAGTATTCCAATTAGTAGATTTTTAATAAATAATCCAGTAAGAAGTCAGGCTCTTCCTCACTTAATATAACCTCTTGGAAAGTACTGTAACCACCAGTATCCTGAATAAATATAACAGCACCTAACCCTTCACTTTCTCAGCTTCTGGGAAAACGGGCATAGTATGGTGCCCAGAAGGGATCCTTTAAGCAAACAAACAGAGCTCCTGAAGCAAAAATACTTCTGTGAAACACTCCCCCATCACCTCTCACAAATTTAATCCAGGTATCTGAGTTGTGTCACTGGAGGAACAGAAAAGGCAAAAATACATTTAAAGATATATTTGTACCTTAGTGCCATGCACTGCACCTGAAAAATGGGGACTGGAGTGGTTTTGAGGACACTCTTAGAATGGCTACAGCTAAGGAGTTAAACCCAGTTTAGAGAGTTAAAGCTGGAGTGATTGATTATGCACTGAATTTTCTTTTAGTTGGGTTGTGTCATGGGTGCAACACTAAGTGACACGTACTTAGCTCTCAAACTTTTTTATGGAATATCTGTGTTGAATTTTTTGTAAAGATATGTATCGCTGAAATACAACAAATAACATAGTGTACTTGTTTATGTGTGCCTTTCAGTGTGTAAGTTTAAAGCACATAAAAGATGTGCTGTCCGAGCAACAAATAACTGCAAATGGACCACATTAGCCTCAATTGGAAAAGACATCATCGAAGATGAAGATGGTGTAAGTACTATTCATATTTACAGTAGTTCCCAAAGCTGTTTCTTCTTTATGGGGAAAAAGCCCCAAGGCTAAGCAAAGAAATATTGCCATGTGACCCATTGACGTTAGTGGTAGGTGGCTGTATTCCTGAATGTTTTCAAAGATTAAGGTGTTATTTAGAACAAAAGTTATATTTCTATCTCACAAGACAAGTTTAGTATCTGTGGGCACTAGACTGCAGCCGTGTTAGAGGAATTTAAAGGCCCCATGCAGAGAAACTCTGAAGCTGAGGGATTGCTCCCAGAAGTTCCTGCTGCTCTGAAGCAAAGGCGGTGTTTTATACTGTGCCATGCTGTTTTGGCAATCTATTTTCTGTCCTGCTTACCAACAGCTGTTCCCCAGGAGGCCTGTTTGGAATTCACTGACATGTGTGGGGTTTTTTACTGATGAGAGCAGGATTTTTAAAATTAACAGGAGAAGTGACAAAAGCTTTTCAGAGCTTTATTGTGGTAGATGGGTTATTTTTACAAATGCAACTATGTATGTGCCACTGGCGTGAAACTTCTTCCTAGGTTAGTACTAAGTTGCACACCTATGAGTGTCCTGAGTTGCCCATGGTGTTAATGGGACAGCACGCACTGAGTAAAGCTTTGCACTGCATTTAGGAACTGCTTTATGGAGCTGTGACTTACCAGCCATGGGATACGTAAAGCCACAGAGGTATTCTGCTATCCTATTTATTCTTCTGAATTGTAGTTATTTTAATTGGTTTGTGTCATGGTAGTCAACATGAAATGAATGGGTACTTATTTGGATTACGGAGTCTGGATTTAACTGCCCCATTGTTTTGCGGTATGTTCCTACCATATTACCATAAATAGTTGGATGAGATGCATCTCCCTTCTTCAGCTGTCACATTTCTGCCTAGTTGTGAAACACCACCATAGTCCACATTTGTAGCTTTTGCCTAGCAAGCATCAGTGTCACTTATCCTGGTCAGCCATATCTGCCTCTTTGAAAGGATAAAGCTGTCAGAAATAGTTTAAATCCACCTATATTTGAGAGACAAAAGCCTCTAATTTCTGTTTTTGAGTATTTAACTTCTATGACTAATTCTTCACAGATAGCTATGCCTCACCAGTGGTTAGAGGGTAATCTGCCTGTCAGTGCCAAATGCGCAGTCTGTGACAAGACTTGTGGCAGTGTTTTACGCCTGCAAGATTGGAAGTGCCTTTGGTGTAAAGCTATGGTAGGTGCAATGAACCACGTGCAAACGTCTAGGATTTTGTCAGCTTTATTGCTTGCCGTTATTTTTATTTTGTAATTTCATAACCATGCTTTTGGATCAAGTAGGAGCAGGCAGCTTGTGTAAACTCAGTTTTTCTAACATTCATAATTTCTCATGACTGTCCTACTTGCTTTGGTTGATTTTTAATACGCCCACAGCTGCAGCTTTTCTTTAATAGGTGTTGTCATCCAGTGTGTTTTCTCTGCCTTTTCCTAATCGAGAACTGAAGGTTCAGATGCCTGTTCCATATGCCTTATGTTACTTTCTTGTCTCTTTTATAGTAGATATTGCTGTAATAGTATTTTAGTAAATCAGCAATATTAATATTTATTAATATTAACATGGTAATATTTTTATCACTGCAAAGTCTTGGAAGTTCTCTTCTTCAGGACACTCTGTAGGTTGCTGTTGTGGTTTAACCCCAGCTGGCAACCCAGCACCACACAGCCGCTTGCTCACTCCCCCTCACCCATAAGGATGGGGAGGAGAATCAGAAAGAAATGTAAAACTTAAGGGTTGAGATAAGAACAACTTAATAGGTAAAGCAAAAGATGTGCACGCAAGCAAAGCAAAGCAAGGAATTCATTCACTGCTTCCCATGGGCAGGCGGGTGCTTGGCCATCCCCAGGAAAGCTGGGCTCCATCACGCGTAACTGTTACTTGGGAAGACAGATGCCATAATGCCAAATGTCCCCCCCTTCCTTCTTCTTCCCCTAGTTTATATACTCAGCATGACGTCGTATGATATGGAATACCTCTTTGGCTAGCTTTGGTCACCTGTCCTGGCTGTGTCCCCTCCTGATTTCCCATGTCCCTGCAGCCCTCTCGCTGGCAGGGCCCAAGGAACCAAAAAGTCCTTGACTGAGTATAAACATGACACAGCAACAACCAAACCCATCAGTGTGCTGTCAACATTGTTCTCACATCAGAGCCAAAACACAGCACTATACTAGCTACTAAGAAGAAAATTAACTCTATCCTGGCTGAAACCAGGACCGTTGCTGATTGAAATTCTGTAACATGTTATTGCTCTTTCCCCAAAATACAGTTTTCTCTTATTTTTTTAACTTGTGTGAAAAGATGGGTTTCATATGCTAGGGTACAGAAGTGGAAAGTCAGCAGTTTTTGTATTGTTGAAGCTTTCTGCATACGGATGTCTGAGGCTCTGTGTGTAGGCAGTGGGAAATGATTGACACCTTCAGAGGTGATTTGAAATTCAGGTGGAGTGCAGCACCTTCTGCTTGTGCCTGTTTTCCCAGTAACTATGGAACAGGCTGCTACAATGCATAGTTTCTGGGACCCACCTTTGGTGGGTGGGTCTGGCTTGGCAGATATGCTAGCTTTAGTGCAGATACATCCTCCAGAACAGCCAGGCAGACCAGGCATGTGCAGAGCTATTGCTTTAGCATGTGCACAGCGTGCCTGCTGCCCCCAGCACCAGTGCTGGCTTCTGGGAACTTGGCCCTCCTTTGCTCGTGGATGCAGGCAAGCAATTCCCTTGAAAGGACGATCCATATCTGCTATAGGGGTAGCTGAAGATGAAGTAATCCAGACTTAACATTTTGCGGAATAAGTAACAAGCCTTTGTGGTTGAACACCCGTATGTTTTTTTTCTCAGTCTCTCTCCTCTTCCCTCTACACCTAAATGTTAGATATTAGTCCATTTTTGTTACATAGATACTGTATCCATTTCACCCCAAAATTCCACTGTAGGGAAATAATTTTTTGTTTCTTTTGTAGGTTCACACTGCCTGTAAAGATCTGTATCCTCGTAAATGTCCACTTGGCCAATGTAAGGTATCGATCATACCTCCAACAGCACTAAACAGTATAGACTCTGATGGTACGTAGTATTGTAGTGTGTTCAGTGGTAGCTCTGGACTTGCAGTGTGTAGTGGGATCTGTATAACTGACCAAGGCTAAAATCCTTCTGCTGAACAACAGATGAAAGCAGTCTTCAAATTTAGAGAAAAGTATAATTTTCCATGTAGCTCTTTAGAGGAGTATTTAACTGACATGATTTAAAAAAAATGTTTTTGAAAGTTCCCCCACTGGAAGTTTTCTCCCATTTTATTTATGACCCTTGGGAAGTTTTCAAGTGAATGACCAGAGTCTTCAGTGAAGTGGACTGATGTCTGTCTGCCTGACTCATCACTCATACTGTGAGTTCTGAAATTTTGGGTGACTGCTTTGTGCAGAGGAAAGCTAGCTGAAAGGGTCAGGTCCAGGAATTACTTCCAAGGCTTCTCTGAATTTCTTTTAAATATAAGCAGTGTAAGAAACCTGCAACACACAGATGGAAACCCACCAAGTGTTCAAATCTCAGAGGTGCTCTTTGGTGGCTCAGGACAGAGATGCGTGAGCAGTGGGAGCCTGCGCTTAAAGGCAGGGAGTGGATTTAATAAGGAGTATCATGAAATCTAACTGCTTTAATTTTAAAGTTTGTAATGATGGCAAGTGTAGACCAACAGCTTTAACACAATTTAATGAATTTTATTGTATGAAGTTAGTAAAAGTGATTGTTTATGCTGTATGTATTTACTATATGTGTTTGCTTTGTGGTGTCTTAGACCACAGTATCATGCTGCTATTTATTATTCATGCTAGGAAGATTGTTCCATAGGTGAAATTATTTTTCTTCGCATTTAAATAAATTAATCAAGCCTTATTTTAAATTATACATTATGATAATGTGGTATTAAATTAGCATCCTTTAATGCCAATTTTTTTAGTAATTGAAAACAACATAGTCATTTTAGTATGCCTGAAACAAATGTCAAAACCTGTACCCATGATGTCAGATTTTGAAGTGTTAATGAGAAATCACTGCTTCCATGGACTGGTTATGTTAGTGACAACTGTGTCCATTAGTACCACTTACTAAGGGCCTTATAGAAAGCCCCCTGTAATTAGCCAAGACCTGCACTGACTTTAATAAGCTTTGGATCACAGCTGAAGGTCTGTTATTCAGTGGTGCTATTATAAGTAATAGCATAACTTCAGTCTGAGAAAAACATTCTCATGCAAAGTCTCACCTGGGAGCAGTTGAGTTCAGTAACTTTCAAAATCTGCCAGTACTCTTTAGAAAGCTTATACAGATGTGGATAGTCCAGTTCAACCCAGTAAGGTTAATGGAAAATCTGATTAAAAACCAAACACTTGTAACTGAAATACATATTTTACAATGTGATAACTTCTGAACATGAAATTTGAGAACTATTCTAAAAGGTTAATAAACTTTTTCACTGTTGAAAAGCAATAAAGCTATTGTCTTCAGGATTTTACTAAATCTAGGCACTGAACATACATACCAGAAAGAAAAAAATGAATTGTGTTTTCTTTGCAGGGCTAATATTCAGTTTAGCATTTACATTATGAATGATAAAATGTACTCCTTTTGTCTTCCATCTCTTTCTTCCTCTTTCCCATGATTTCTTTTTGTGTTGTTCATATTAGAAAGCCTTATTTATTTCATTCTTTCTAACTATGTTCACAGGTTTCTGGAAAGCCACATGCCCGCCATCCTGTGCCAGTCCTCTTTTAGTTTTTGTTAACTCAAAGAGTGGAGACAATCAGGGAGTAAAGTTTCTTCGTCGATTCAAACAGTCGTTAAATCCAGCTCAGGTGTTCGATTTAATGAATGGAGGACCTCACTTAGGGTAATGACCTTGGAAATCTTGAGCAATCCTTTCCGCAAGGGAATTTAGTGCAAAGTGTAGTGTTGTGTTGTGCCCCTGTTGCTATCATTCTATCACCAACATCTACTGTGACTTCCTAATTAAAATCTACGAGTGAATTCTGGTGGGATTGTAGGATATTTTCCTTCTAGAAAATTCATTTGAAAATTCAAACCCCAAACCTATCAGCCCAAGTGTTTTCTGGCTTTTTGGCTAGCTCTGACTTCTGTTAACTGGTAAGGTCCAAACCCTTTACAAATGTTTAGATGCTTTCCTGAAACAGGGCATTTATGCACAGTTGCCTGGGTGCTTTTCTTCCATTTCGTATGTGTAATGCAGATATTCCTGTGACATTGTTGTGAATAGCTATAGAATAAAACTATTGTCTAAATGTTCTCTGTATCTTTTTGAATTCTGAACGCAGGTGTCAGAGGGGGAGTCTGCAGTGTGTGATGGATAAGTGCATTAAAATTTTGTCATCTGAAAACTACATTCAAAACACGGTTTAGGCAATATATGCAAATGGTCAAGAAAATGAGCATTTCAAAATTTGGAGCAAGAACACAATTAAAGCCATCAGGCATTCTACAATATCTACGGGTTGATTGTTGGAGGGATAGGGATGAAATTTGTGTAGCAGTGGCCACAACCCAAGTATCTTTGCACATTCATAAAAATTTAATTAATGCACTTTTTTTGTGTTGCCTAACTTAATTCCACTCCGACGTAGCATTGTGGTTAAGTGGCCTATTAATATCACTTAGAGCAACTAGAAACACTAGTTTTTGTACTCTTAAAGGTGCAGAATTATGCTTGCATGATAAAAATGTAGATAAATGCACAAGAATTCAGTTCAAACAGTGGGCAAATAATACAAATATAGTGGAATACAGCTGTGGATTTTTAAAATCAGTACTGTGTTATAAACATGTTATATTTACTTTTTAATTTGCAATATTCTGTTCATTATAACCCTGATAATCTGCGTTCAATCTAAGTCTCTTTTGGCTAACATGTTGAACGTGTAATTACAATGAATGATAAAAGTTCATTTTAATTGGAGAGACAATTTTTGAGAGAGGGGAGTCTGAAAAATCTGTCTGTCTGTTTGCAAGTTCTTTTGCTTCATTCAGTTGTACTTAACATGGTTCAGGAGGCTCACTTTGGTTTTGCACAGTAGTCATAGGTCAAGGTGGTTGCTTTTAAGTATTTTTCCTGAACAGTTTGTAAAGAGGTCCTCAGCAGTTTCTCTGTCAGGTTGTGCTGTTGTCTTCCTTTTTCTAGTTGATCTACAAAGCAGAGTTGCATTCTTTGAGACAGTGTATTTTGAGGGGTTCTCTCCCTTTTCTCAGGGTAGGAGAAATTGCTTTCGTACCCACAGTTTTTTTTTCTTAAATAACTGCATCTTTTTTTTCTGATTAGTATCTGCCTATCATGTACAAGTGACATTATATTCTTTAGGAAACATCTAAATTGTTCAAAAATTTGTGATCTTAATATGTTGCTTTTTAGAAATAGTTCTGAGATTATACATATTCTGGAAAATAACATGCATTAAAAATAAACATTTGTTTTTATTATTTTAAGAGTTTATACTCTCCAATTCTTTGGGTTTTTTTTAAGTTTAAATCCCTGTTGTTTTTACCTCTTGGCTGTTTCTTCACATCTCATTCCCTTTTCCTCTGTGTGTCATCTTTCTGCCTGTTCTGTCTCTTGTCCTCCTTTTCTGTGCTGCCCAAGTGTTGTATCCTGGAGGTGTTAAAAGTCTGAGAAAGGAGGAAGAGCCATAGGAAGCAAAAGTAGGATACGGCTTTAAGGATCTAATATGAAATACTTGTATTATTTGTCTTATATTGTTGTGATTGCCTTATGTGTAATAATTGCCTCCTACTGTCCTTGCATTTAGTTAGTCACATGTTGGCAAAAGCCCACCCGTATTGTGGAGTGCATCCTGTCGCTGTGTCTTAACCTCTGCTCATGAAAAATCCCCAGTGGTGCCTTTTGCTTCTGGCTGAAGTGAGAAGCGTAGAGCAGTTGCAATTTCATAGCTTAGAATTTCTTTTTATATTAATAAAATGAATAAAATCCTGAAAACAATATCAAGGGAATTTTTTAAAGTAAAATTTGGCATGTTATTTATCAGAAATGTTGGTGTAAGTGGAATATACGGCAGTAGATGGGATGCAGATAGGTTTATGAAGTAAATGGTTTTATCCACATACCCCAGAACAACAGAAGAAGGAGCATAAAGGTGCCATGCACTCTATTTTTGTGTAACAGTGGCTAATGAATATAACTGCTCTCTCGCTAATGGACATAACTGATTCTAACAGGCTTTGTTTTCTCTGCAGTTTGCGGTTATTTCAGAAGTTTGACAACTTCAGGATTCTTGTGTGTGGCGGTGATGGAAGCGTGGGTTGGGTCTTGTCAGAAATTGATAAGCTCAGTTTGCACAAACAGGCAAGTGTGCATACTTACTTACCTTGACTATACTGATGGGACTTAATTTTGTATGCTTACTTTCCCTTCACTTGGTTCTTTGTCGTATCTCTGTATATGGGCCAAACTCAACAGTTACTGTTAAATAAAAATGTCCACTGGTGTAAACAGGACAGGTTGTATTGGAATCGCACTATTTGATTTACAAGCTTTAGACATCAGCTATATGATTAACATTTGTGGCTTCATATAACAAGCATCTGTAATAGTTTGTACTTTCTCGTTTTCAATAGTAGATTGCTCCTATGTTTTTCAGTGTCAGTTAGGAGTGTTACCCCTTGGTACTGGAAATGACCTTGCTCGTGTCCTTGGTTGGGGAGGATCCTGTGATGATGATACGCAACTTCCTCAGATTTTGGAAAAACTAGAACGAGCCAGCACAAAAATGTTAGACAGGTAAACCTAAACATGCATTTACATGACTTTCCATGAGATTCAGATTGTGCTTTTCTTGGTTTCTGATGGCCTAAATCCATCTTAGAGACTTAGTGTTCCATGGTTTTGTTTTTTTAGGGTGCACATCATAGTAATGAGGGAAGCTGGGATAGTAATGGGGACAGCTCTTCAACATCCTTTTTAAACTGAAGAGTCAGAGGGGAGCGGCTGATGAAACTAGGACGCACATTTGTCCAAAGATGAACAAAAGGGGATGGTTTATTGAATAACTGATGAAGGTGCATAACTGCCTGTTACAAGAAGTTGTAAACATTAAGAAATTGTATAGATTCAAAACCGTTTATGGGCAGTTTTATGGACTCCATGCATGCTATTATATAACATTAAAGCTAGCATCTTTATTTGGGAAGCACTTGAGCTCTCTGTCCTGGGATGTGGGGAGAACTCGCATCGTGTGCTTCCACCCTTGATGTAATCTTCTGAGGCATCGGCTGTGGACAGGATAATACAAGATTAGTATTATCTAATGCAAGATTAGTATTATCCAATACTAATATTTCTGTTTGAGGGATTTTCTTAGTCAAAACCAAGAGATCTTTCCACTCCTTGTTTTGTGTGATTTCCATCCATAAGGTGAAGGAGCAATTACCATTTAAAAGAAGTCAGTGAAGGTAATGGTCTTGTTCCAAGGAAGGTGGAACACCGTTTTTGAGAGGAGTATTTCTTACTCTGTTCCTTTCTCTCATGGGTGTTTCTGTTCTTGCTCTTGTTGCAAACACCTGAATGTAAAAGGTGATTTTATTGTAGGGTTTTTTTAATGAAATAGAGAAACAAGTCCTTTTTTATTTTAAGCTTTTCTGCAGGCTATGTGATCGTTTTATAGCAAAGTATGTAGAGAAGTGCTTATTTCTGATCCTTAGAAAGGTTGGCCTGGACATTCTGAAAGATTCTGTAGATTAAATCATGTTTGCCTTTTTCTGCACTGAAAAAAAGGTCAGTTTCATTTCGTCCTCTAATTTCAGTAGCCTTGCCTCCAAGGCCATCTGCAGTGATTACTCATTCTTTTCAGCAGTCTTTGAAGGCTGTTGCTAATTATTAGCAGTATCATACTATCTGTGCTGTAGAGTACTGTCCTTTACCAGGGGGAAAAAAGATACATGTATCAATGAAGACTTCACCATTTGCTTTGTTCTTAAGCCTGCTTCCCCTAGTTGCGATGAAAAGCTAATGCTACCTTTAGAGCTTTTTCTCTAGGAGCGCATCTATTTTCCTTTGACTTATGCATTTAGTTCTCACAAATTCTTTGATATTGTGAATGTTTTGCTGGAAAAAACCCTTAGTTGCCTGCATTGAATGTCCCGTGATTTGTTCAGAAATAAGGCTTATCATCAAATCACTAACAAATAATCTGAGCAATAAAACAAATTATTGCCATTAATCTCAATTATTTCATCCATATACAATTATCTTACAATTAAAAATTAAGCTTTTTTATTGTATTTGTTTTCTTTTTAACAAGTTATTCTGTGATCTGACAATGAATTTTGGTTTTGTTGATACGTTGGTGAAAAGATAAAACTAACAATCTGGAAACTGAAAAGCTATTACATTTCTTTCAGGTGGAGTATAATGTCATATGAACTGAAATTACCAGCAAAGCCTTCTATTCTTCCAGTAACTGCAGAAGAGTCGGAGGAATGCCAGGTGGACTTTTACTTTTGTTGTTTCATATACTGAACTTTTTGCTTCTGGGATGACAATATTTGTAATGAAAGCACTTGTGTGAAAAATAGAAGCAGCTGTGTTTTGATCTGCTAACTGAACTGAGTTGATGTCTGTTCATGGCGTATATCTCAAGTGATTAGGGTTTACAGTTTTGTATTATTTGCCAAAAATCCATGAAGGTCAGGAGTCTGCAACAGAGTGGTCAGACAAATTCCTTTAAAAAAAAAGGTATTTTATATATATGTTACAAATAAGGTTTTATATTTATTGAATGATATTTAAGATTATAATATAGTACTACCATATCATTAATAACATATATTTTATACAATTACTATATAAGAGTGTATCTTACATTATTTTGTATATAATAGTATTATTTAGTGTTATGTTATTGTACAATAATTTATATGAATATATGAAGTATGCTTTCAACATACATGTATATATATATAAAAAGGAAAATGGTTACCATCTTTAGTTTGGAATAAGCATTAAAAAAACTCCAACATTTAAAGGCAAGGGTTGTATTCTGAAAGAATGAGAGAAGCTTTTTGCCGCTTGAGTTTAGATCAGGTGATACCACCCAACTTTCTCCTTGTTCTTCCAGAGAGCTCAGAATCATAAGTGACCTCAAAGAAAAGCTTAGTCTGTGTTTCAGAATAGATTTGTCTTGTACTGTTTGATGAGGTTTTCAATTTGAGAGGGAGATGCTTTAATCAAATTAATTGGCATGAGGGTTCTGACTAAAAATGAGAAAATAATATATTCCTAAGAAAGTTAATGCATATCAACTTTAGCTCAAAAGTACTTGAGAAGCAATAATTAATCTGCAGGTTCTTGAATAATTTAATAATTCAGGCTGTTTTAATTGGCAAGGAGGCTATAACCTTTGACAGCTTGCTGCATATAGAGATGCAGAAAGGCTGGGGCTCCACTGGCTGGGTTTTTAACGGGGTTGCTTTGTACATGCTGTTTCCAGTGTAAGCAATGCAGAACAAGGTTTTATCTTCTCAAAATTTTCAAGACAGTTAAAATTTTCAAGTGTATCTCCATCTGGTAAAGGAAAAAAAAAATACATTTTGTTCTAGTTAGTTCTGACTTAGAAATTGTGTTTAGCTCCTCCTGAAAATGGAAGGAACTGCTCATACAAAACTTTTTTTTGAAAATCAGTTCTGTAGGCTATAGTTACCTGGAATTACTCTTGAGTTGGACAAAGCTGTTTTCTTTCGAGTACCCTATTCAATCCCTGTTTTAATGTTTTTTTGCATCATTTATTGAGTTACAAAATCTGAGAAAAAGAATAATTAACTTCTCAGAAGGTAATGTGTTAAAGCACAGTTTGAAAATAAAAGTCCATACCTGATTCTTCCCCCCCTTTCCTCCAGTTTCAGGAGACTTATTTTACTTGATTTGCTTCCAGAAATCTTATACTCATGTTTGAACAGCAGTAGTGTGTTCTTACAGATCAGTTGGTTATGTCTTGTTTACCCCTTGAAATGAAAACTGATTTACTGTCAGTTCTACAACTAAGGCTGGGGTTTAGGAGGAAAAAAAAAATTTAAAAAAGTGTGATATATCTACCTGCTCCATATCAAGGGCAGAAACACACTAAGAGTTTTTAAGAAATTCTTAAGGAAGCATCAGAATTTCAGAACTGCATTTATTTTTAGCTTTAAATTTAAAATTTCAGTAAGATTTTCTTTTAAAACTGAGGTCTGGACCCATATCTCTTTTGAGACAGGACATAGTGTGTGAGGATACATTTCTGATCCATTCCAAATCTTTTACTGAGTATTCCAGAGCTTCTAATTCTGTGCAAGAAAAGCCGAACAATGTACACATCCATTCTCCCAAACATTCTCATAAAGACCAAGCCTTAAATAATTGGCTCCTTGAGGACTGGCTTTGATAGCGTTATACCAGTTTAGCAGCCTTTGTCAGTAGGGGTACTTGGGGAATGAGAGTCTATCTGACAGTAAAAAGAAAATTCAGGATTGTGTCTGCAAACTTTTGATTTATTCTTGGTCAAGCAGCTTAGCTTGAGGGAAACTTTGCTTGTTTTATAAACAAAATATATTAGATTATATTAATTCAGGTTGTTATGAATCTAGAAAGGAGGTAGGTTTTTTTCTGCCTCATGGATTATTTTTAGCCTAGAAATAACTTCATGTTTTCTCTATGAGGAGTAAAAGAACTGTGGATCAAGTTCTCAGATGCAGTGTTAGTTTGAATATTAAAAATCTGATAAATAAAATACAGTATGTGGGTAGAATTTGCATTGCCAGCTGCTTGTACTTGTATTAGATCTGAAATGAAAATCCTGCTATTTTTGGAGGCATTTTAACTCACTGCTCAGTGTTAAACCGCTGAAACGTGTGAAAATTGTAGTCTTTTTTTCTCTCTGTTTTCAGATATCTGCTTATGAGGACTCAGTTGCTGCTCATCTTGCAAAAATTCTCAATTCTGATCAGCACTCAGTTGTCATATCATCTGCCAAGTGGGTTGATAGGTTTTATGTACGATGTGTGGAATAAATCCCCTGTGTAACATCATCACCATAATAACCTTCTGTCTAAGCCTGATTTTCTTACGGCTGGCCCAACTGGCTTGGCTTAATATATCTTGATTTATGTCTTTTGGAGTGGATATTTTTTCTGCAAAATGTTTATATGGTACAGTTGTAATGGATAGCTTATTACTAAACACATCAACATCTTACAAAAATCACATAATATTAATATGAAGTTGTTTTAAATCACTCCAAATCAGCGTGCAGCTTAAATACGAAACTTACTGTTATAATGTGAATATGTGATATACTTCACATTGCTTTTCTTCTGTTTTGTTTTATGCATATCCATATCTTTAAGATGACAAATAATTTCACCGATGTGAAGCAGAACTTCAGGCTAGGTAGCTTTGTCATAGCTCTGTCTGTATCAGTTCAATCAATAGTGGTCTCAGACAATAGGGTTGTGGTTTTTTTCCCCCAAACTGAAACACTTAAAAATGAGAGAGAATTACTTGGCAAATCATGGACATCACCTGAAATCAGAAGTATTCTGCGTATACCTTCTCTGTGAAAAAAACCAAACACCTTATATTTTGCAATATGCAAAAGACCCAGTCATTGAATCTTCAAGAATACATCTGAATGTCATTACCTCTCTTTTTTTTTTTTTCCCCTGCTAAAAGCATGTTAATAAAATTTCATTTTAAAAGTCTACATAGCACATGTTGAAAACTGAATTGCAGAATTTTATTATAACTCCAGATTCTAAATTGGGTCAGTATCTTGTTAAATCTAATTTCTGTCAAATAAATTTCAATCAAATGAACAATACTAAGGAGTTCTCCACACCTCGTTAGTAAGTTTGCTCTTTTTTGGCGTAGGTAATAAGAACCAAGTCTTTCTCTGATTTACACAGTGAAAATTCATTGCAGCCACTGTAGTTTGCATAGATAGCCCTCAGGGGGTCGGCTGTGGTTCAGAAGCGTGAGCTGTGCAGTGGGACATGTATGGCCATATGCTGTCATCTAAGAAGTGCTCCATTAACATCAGTAGATTTTTCTCCATGGTTTCTAGGCTCCATCTTTGTGTGGGAGTTTGCAAGACTGAAGTTATCAGAGTGAATGCAAGTTTGCTAGCTCCTCTGGTATGGAAGGTGTACAAGCAAGGGAATGGATGAAATAGTCACATTGATTTCAGTTCTTAGAAATAAGAGACTGAGATACAATGTGTGCAAAGGCTTAAATAAAAAGATTTTGAGGAAGGGTTTTTGTTTTAAAGCTTATCACTTGAATTTTTCAAGCCATGGAAGAGAGTATCATCTGCTTTGCTAGTATCATCACAGCAGTTGTTTCCGACAAGAATGGTGTATAGCAGTATACATATAAATAAATTGCCATATGAATTTAATATTCAAAACACATATTTTATTTAATTTGACTTCTCCTCTTTCCTTTCTTTATCTGAAGAATATTATGTGAAACTGTAAAGGACTTTGTTGCCAAAATAGGGAAGACTTACGAAAAGCCAATGGAAAATACAGAGGAAGCTGATGCCATGGCCGTTAAAGTAAGACTATGACTATGTTCTGGTTTAAAGTTGTAGGTTTTTGAAAGTTCATAGCTCATAGGTGTTTATTTTTCAGATTGCTCCAGGATGCCCAGCTTGGCTTTCATTTTAACCAATGACTGTAAAATTCTTCTCTTCTTATTGCATAGAACAGTTATTGCATAGAACAGTTATTTCGAAACCATCTTTAACTCTAAGATCTCTATAAATTCTGTTTACACTTTTTGATTCATAAAGGATAAAGTTCATGGTAATGTACGTAGAAGTGAAAGATTTTGCCTTAGAAGTTACACTTTTAGGGATTAAATTAGCTATGGGAAAACAATAGGATAATGAGGAGAGAGTATGCTGGGAGAATGAAGGGAAGAGAGACTACAATATTAAAAATAATGGTTTAAGCTGCAAATTGTAGAGATCACGTTGAAAAAGCATTGGAAAAAACTAAACAAACCCCAAACAGAAGGATTTGGTATGAGGCACAGAATTTACATGAGCTGAAAAGAAAACAAGAAAGTGCAATCACTAACAAACCCAGAGTCAGGCTATGTACTTGCTCTAAATGGCAATTTGTGGTTCATGTTTCTGTTTGGTGCACAATTTAGAATTAATTTATCTTTTTTACTGTTCCAAGGCCAGACAGCGTTGGTTTCCTTTCCTTTAAGCACAGAAAGTCACGGCTTTTCTAGTGTACCTTAAGACAGCAGCTGCTTAGTGATGGGTAGAGGTGTTTGACAGTGTGTGGTTCTGGCTTGAGCCTCTTTTCTCCGTGACAGCTCACTTGCTGAAATGTAAAGCTGTGTTGCAAAAGCAACCCCATGTGTCTCAGTCTAACACCTGGGCATGTCCCCATAGATTAACTCTATATTGGGGCACCCATAATTTCTTAAAATGCGTGCTATGGGCAAATCTGTGGTGATTCTCTGTGCTGCAGGCCATTGGGAGAGGAGTAAGACTGAACTCTAGTTGCATGGCAGGGTGAATTTAGTAGGGTGTGTTACTGTCATCTGAGTGTGGGATTTTTTTGTTGTAATTGCTGTAATCTGGTTGAGTGTCAGAGGGTGTGTCTGCAAATAAACCATGCAGACCTACTCATAATCTGATATTCCAAAATGTTGAAACTAGGTTTGGATTTTACATAAAAAATTACATAGACATTTAAGACACCTACAATTTTAATATTATCTGGTACTTAATTTCCTGCAAATGTTCACACATTCACTGTTGAGTTTTTTTGGTGTGTGTATTTTTTTCCACTTTGTCTTAGTGCTCTGAGTTAAATGAGAAGCTAGACCTATTGCTCCAGGCTCTTCACACAGAAGCCCAGGCTGCTCCCATCCTCCCAGGCATCACTCCGCCCATTGTGGAAGAAGAAGGAGAGGAGTTTTCAAGTGAAGAATCCTTATCTGAAAGTAAAGAGCAATTAGCCGAGTGTGTCTCAAAGTCTTCCACACAGAAACTCTTCAAACCAAGGGAACAGTTAATGCTCCGGGCAAACAGCTTGAAGAAGGCTGTAAGGCAGATCATTGAACAAGCAGAAAAAGGTGCGCATCAACAATGTTTTGATCCTTACTGATAAAATAATTTTTTTCTATGTAAGAATGTAGAAATCAAACTACAATGATGAAAACTTACGCTAGTTAAAAAAAAATAATCATGTGCTTATTACAAGCTGCAAGGAAAAGAAATACAGCTTGTTTGGATATTGATGACTGTCTGCGTATATGAATATATATGTATGCATGTGTGTGCACATACAAAAGTGTGCTTCTTTGGTAATTACTATCCTCCACAAAATTAAAAATTCTGGCAGCAAATCTTTATCAACAGGCAAAAGATTGCTCAACTGTCTTTTGCTGAATTGGCATTAGAAATCTTTTGTTAATGTTTTTAAACGTTAAGCTACAGGAAGCAAAAAAGCTAATTTTCCACGTGTGCAGTTTTTCTTTAAAAATCTTGAAAATTTCTGTCTTCTTTTTTAATAAGCAGTCGTGGATGAGCAGAATGCTCATAGTGAAGAACAAGTGAACCAGTCTTCACTAGAATATAGCAAAGAATTGGATGAATCCAAAGAAGAGGAAAAAGAGGAAGATACAAAGGAGCTTGAGTCCCCATCAAGTGAGTAAATTAGGAATAAAATAGCTTAAAATTACAGTTTCCTTATAAGTTGCATTAGTTATATTATAGTTGGCTCCATAATTAAATATACTAACATCCTGTTTCACTGGAAGCTAGTCACAAATTTTAATAGATTTGGAATAATAAAAGTTAAGGGAAAAATGCAGGAGATGAGATCAACAGTCTTTTGGAATGTATTTACAAAACTGAGAAGGTGTTTGCCTCATTTAATCCAAGTGAATTTACGCTCACCTTTCTACAGGCACCTGAGCAGGGAATAGATCCTTGGTAGTGGTGGCAATAGTATGTCTCAGTTGTAGGCGTTTTAGGGCATATTATAGGAGTTTCTCAGTCATTTCTGTTGAAGGAGTTTGTGTGAAACAAACATATTTATTCATTGTATTGACAACAAAACCTTGATATCTCAGCTAGGGACTTACCTTGAGACAGTTATTAGAACAGAGAGAATGAATATTTGAATCTTCTATATGAAGTACAACAGCGTAAAACAGGAAAGAATATAACAGAAACTGGAGCACAGAAGTCTCCTGAAAAGTGGCAGTACTAAGGTCACCCTCTCTATTTGTCTAACCCAGAACAGAAATTTGAACCAAAGTCTTCAGTACGCTGGAGCTTCTTCCCATGAAAAATTTTTTGCTTTGTTGTCCCAAATACAGGTCATTAGTCCAGATAGTTCCTTGCAGCTATTGGCTGCTGCAGTACATGTAGCAAGCCACCATACCAAGCTACCCTTGCTTTCCAAGGTGTAGAGCCCCCTACCTACTCTGTCCTTGGTTGGATGGACTTTATCAACTGCTGCTGTCGAAGTGCTTCTGCTTTCCTGTAGGAGTATCATTCTGTGCCCCCCTCGCTGTGGGGCTCTGCAGTTTACTTTCCAAAAAGAAGAAAGACAGCGTGGGTAGCCCATGCTGTGTTTTAAAATGCAACAGAACCCAGTTGTATTATTTGTATCAATAATTGTACAAAGCAATCAGAATATTGAGTGATCTGAGTTTAAAACAACTTCTTGGAAGGTAGCGTTTTCATAAATAGCCCATTTTGACACTAAGCTTTCCTTTTGGCTATTCAGTGTTTGGTTACTGTGTGTAAAATGATATTTAGAGAACAGTCATCTCCTGAAATAGCATGGTACTAATTCCTGCATTCGAACGATAGGGTAAAATCTCTCTTTCATGTGTCCTTTATGAAATCTGCCAATGAGTGGCTGCAGCGGAAGACGGAAGGATGATTTGTCACGCAGGACCTTCACTTACCTCCCCCTTTGCTTGGTTTTGGCACCAAGCCAATCCAGCCAGAGGTCATGTTTGGACATTTTCTGTCACAAATGTCAACACTGCATTTTGTGTTGACTGGTAATTCATGTGTCAGGGTTGTTCAAGAGTGTCAAGCTGCATAGTAATTTTAGGAAATTTGCTCTTTACTGTAGGTGGAAATTTCAGGTTTTGCCTTGCCATATTATCAAAGTAGACAATGATGCACTGCAGGTAAGGTCCTGAGATGATCTACGGATCATGGAGAAACAGTGGTAGCTGATGGACAGCAAAACATCCTCTAGATATTTAGTGAGCAACTTCTGTGGTAAAATGAGCAAAGTTGCTTGGGATTTGCATCTCCTTCTGTTACCCTAACTGACACCGACATCCTCGACAGGAGTTGTCCTCCTGAGGCTCTGCTGTGGAGCTGCTGCCTCTGTTGGTAGCTCCTGCCTTAGAAACGTCTCTTGGGGATTGTGTTGATTCAGAATCTCACATTTCCTTTTCTCCAGGAATGGATGTCAGACTTTCTCCAGTGTTTGTCTCTTCATTGGCCCCTCTCTTTTTCCCTTGGTTATAGGAATCAATGCTTGGTGGTTGTCTAGTTTCAACTCACAGAGGATGCTGTCCCTGTGGATGACCCAATCCTACTGGCATAAAAATATATAAAAAAATATATAATAAATAAAAATACACATGTATGTATATCCATGTGTAGATATATATAAAAACCCCTTGTTTTTTGATACAATTTCTCTTTTTATTGGGGAGCTGTATTCTTCATACATCTGATATGTGTGAAATAGAGTGCATATTAATGCTGTCAGTGGAAGATAGGTGTTTAGGGACAAAGCATGAAACATGAATTCAATTATCTGCAATGAAACATCAGTTTTACTCATTAGGGCTCTGTTGTTTTTATCAGAGCATGAACAGCAAAAGTTTATCTTTATTGCAGTTATCCCCAAGAGTCTTCTCTGTCAAATAAAGAGCAGCTGCTCTGTTGGTTTTCCCATTTAATCTAACTGCCTTGTTCCCAAGTACAGACAGAACAGGCTATGTGTATAGTGTTGTGAATTTTTCAGTAGCATTATGAAAAATGAACGTTAATTTTGTTCTGAACATTATATTTTTCCCTCTGAGGATCTTCCTGGTCATTTGATGAAGACAGTATTTTTCCATATGTTAATTACCTTCATCTAAATATTTAACAACTCTTGTTAGATATCATTTGCAGTTTTTATTTCTTTCCATTTTTTAACGTTATTACAGTGTTTTGTTGTGTACAGATACAAATCATTGTGGTTTACTGTTATCGTGCAATACTTGTAGCATTTTGTGACAACTGCCAGGTTGTTACACAGATGTTAAAGTCAGAAGGAGCTGTTAGGCAGACCTTTCATATAAAACAGTCCAGGAAATTTCACCCACTTTTTCCTGTCCTGCATCTAATAATTTCCATTTGACTTAAGCAAGTAATCCAGAAAGGTGTGTGAACTTGTTCCTGGAATACAAGCGGGTAAAGAATTTGCCATTTAATTGACTGTTCCATGCTAGATTATCATCACTTAAAAAAAAAGTGAATGCCCAAATCCTGGCACAAATTGTTTTGAACATGGTTTCTAAACCCTGGTTCTTGTTACTACCTTTGTCTCTAGATTTTCCCACTCTGCATTTTCTTTCTATTAATGTCTTCATACAGTTACTAAGCCTGAGCTGTCATGATTGATGTGAACTGATATGTGCCCCTCCTGCCACAAAAAAAGGGTATTTTATCCTTCCCACCATGTTCATGGTGCTGTTTTTCTTCTGCTTCCTGGTGCTAATCCTTCTATTTTTGCTAGATTAATTTTCCGGTTTTGAGAGGAATCTATCAGATTGAGAGAATCAATCAGAATTTGAGAGAAATCATTTCATTGTTTGTTCTGACCTTCTTCAGAAAGTTGAAGATGTCCTAAGTTGAAGTAGTTTTAACACATGATAATGTAGAGCAGAGGTAGCCAGGAAATTGTCTGTGGTCATCTGGTGTGCAAAAGCTTTCTACATGGGCATGGAAATGCTTTGGTGATACCCAGACTTTCTTCCCTGGGGCACCAATAATCTGGCTATGTCTGACAGGGCTGAGTTTCACAAAGATTCACTTCCCCTGGCTGAAACAGGCACTGGCATATTCTCTCAGTCAGCATGAAGCAAGTTCTGCCAAGAAAGTAAATTACAGCACCTGAGATCAGCACTTTGGAAAGCCTATCCTTCTTCATCACCTCCAGGGGTGGCCCAGGGATACCTGGCCTCACTGAGCTACCAGTTGCTCTTTGTGAAAATAATCTCTTTCCCATTGATTTTCTTCCCCTTCTTTTCCTGAGCCTTTGTCACCAACAATTACATCAACTACCAAACCGTGCTCTCTGTCTCAAGGTTTCATTAATCAATCTTCTGGATAATTCTAATAAATAAGTTATTTCAGTTATTTTGGGAATTGCTGGGATGGTTTTGTGATAAAGAAAAGATTATGAGAAACTGATGTCCTCCACGATCTCTCTAACTGCAGAAGACAAGTATATCTGAACATGGCTCTTTCCCTTCCCATGCAGTTTTCATTTTGGCTGTAGATAAGGATGTCTGGTTTTGTCTGCTGTTGTCAGAAACCTGATGCAGGCAGGGGACCCATTTTAGCTGCAGGAAGCAAATAGTGTGGCTGTTGATCAGGTATTTCCATGGCCAACAGGTTAGAATAGCTCTAAAATTGTTATAAATAATAATAATATACTGTATAATGTAGTTATATTTATAAATAAATTCAGATTGAATTTAAGTTTAAATTCATACTACTTCATTAATATGTTTATCAGAAGCTTACTGCAGCAGTAAATACTGCATTTTAAGGTGGATATAATGCAGCTTTCACTAGTAGCTTGAAACTTAAGTTGGGAACGCCTCATATTGAATTCCACGCACACTTACTCATTTTAATTTGTGCTTGTCAGTTGATCTGTTTCTGAATTTTCTTCCCTGTAGTGGGAAGAAAAACTGTGGTGTGAGGGGAATAGACATTTCTTACAGAATGGTAACAGATTAACTTAATGCTTTTGAAATATTTTCAGGGCTGTAAAAACTGTGTATTTGGTAAAGCCATAATAGTTCTAATTAGTGCTCTTACTTTTACTTCTTCTACACAGTTAAAACTGCACCAAGATCTCCAGATCGACGTACAAGCCGAGGTATCCATTCTCAGACGGGCTCTTTCTCTGCTCCAGCTTTGGCTGCAAGCAAGGAAAACCTCCCAGTGCTTAACACTAGGATTATCTGCCCAGGTAATTATGATTTTGAGATCTGCTGTTCCTTGCACTACTTTAATATTGCCTTCTGTTCCCCTGCTTGCTGTCAGATAATGATTTTTTACTTCCTATGCTGAATTTGTTTGAACTGAAATACACGTCTTGGTATTGTATCGTATAGTAGGAAATGAAAAAAAAATTGTAGAAGATTCCTGATCATTTGGCACAACACCAGATGTAAAAAAGCATTGTGTTTGAATCTGGAGGACGAAAAATAAAATTCAGGATCTTAGAATCACAGAGTGGTTTGGGTTGGAAGGGACCTTTAAAGATCATCCAGTCTAACCCCCCTGCCATAGACAGGGACATCTTTCACTAGACCAGGTTGCTCAAAGCCTTGTCCAGCCTGACTATGGACATTTCCAGGGATGGGGCATCCACAGCTTCTTCAGGCAACCTCTGCCAGTATCTCACCACCCTCATAAAAAATTTCTTCAGTATATCCAATTTGAACCTACCTTCTTTCAGTTTAAAACCATTGCCCCTTGTTCTGTCACTACGGGCCTCGGTGAAAAGTCTCTCAGTCTTTCTTACAAGCCCCCTTTATATTCTGAAAGGTCGCAATAAATGCTCCCCAGAGCCTTCTCTTCTCCAGGCTGAACAAGCCCAACTCTCTCAGCGTTTCTTCATGGGAGAGGTGCTCCAGCCCTTTGACCATTTTCATGTCCCTCCTCTGGACCTGCTCTAACAGCTCCGTGTCTGTCTTGTGCTGGGGGCCCCAGAGCTGGATGCAGTACTCCAGGTGGGGTCTTGCAAGAGTGGAGTAGAGGGGGACAATCACCTCCCTTGGCCTGCTGGCCACGCTTCTTTTGATACACCCTAGGATACGGTTGGCTTTGTGGCCTGTGAGCACGCATTGTCGGCTCATGTCCAGCTTTTCATCCACTGGTATCCCCAAGTTCTTCTATCATTCACCCTCTGAATCCACCATATCGTCAGTGGAGGCTGTGTAGGGGCTGAGGGACAGAGCCATGTGAAGTACAACCTTCTGAATAAGAGGTGTCTGTAGATACCTCTCTGGAAGTGGTAACTGAAACTACACAAAGGTGTTGTGCAGTAAAAACAGTTGAAAACCAAAAATCTGTTCTTATCCAAATACAATTAATACTAGGGGGCACCAGTAAAACTGTTTTCATTAACTTTATTAATATAGTTAAAACATAATGGAACTGTGCTGACATTTTTCTTTAGGCCAATTTAAGTGAAAGCTTTTAGAAAGTACTTTTCTTTGTTTACATACATTACACAGTGTGTTGTAGAGTGACGTCAATATTAGTCGGTGGAGGCATGGCAACGCTGTGATCTTTCCACAAATTAAATTATGCTATGACTCTACCAGTTGTAGAAATGGTAAGGGTGTTCCTTAGGAATATTTCCAAAGGAAAGGACCAAGGGAATCATGGACAGTTTGGGGATGAAGATTAAATTAAATAAAAAGCTCTAGTAGTCTTTTTAGATGTTAGGTCACCCCTGCAATTACTATGCCAGCCAATGAGTATTGGCTTGAAATCCTGAATTTTCTTTGTTTTTTTTCTTTCTCAATGGTGGTACCTGAAGAGTCGGCCACCGCACTGCAGCATAGCTGCCTTTCTGCTCAAGGGAGCCAAAGACCTGAAAAGATAGCCAATATAGGTAAAAATTTAGATAGAAACACAGTCAATCCCTATATGGATTTAATTAATTTTGTCTCTCAGTATGTGGCTTATATTATGACAGTATATATTTCTCTGTTTATCAGACACAAATTGGGGTTTTGTTACTTTTTTTCTGTTTTTTTCTTTAATCAGGTTTGAGGGCTGGTCTCGCTGCTTCTATTGCAGGAAGTTCAATTATTAGCAAAATGTTGCTAGCAAACATCGATCCATTTGGTGCTACGCCATTTATCGACCCGGATCCAGATTCCCTGTAAGAAATGGGTTTTTTCCAAATTTACTGTTTTGCTTCAGTTTGCTCTTCTTAAGCTTTTTTTTTTGCCTTTTTGTATTTTTTTTTCTTTTCATTGTGAAGTTCTTGTTTGCTATCATTTGGCAGTAGACCTCAAGGTCTGAAAACAGGTTGGATTGTGCCATTTTAGTTATGAGTAGTGCAAAATTGTCTTGCAGCAGCAGAAATAATAGGCTACATTTGCTCATTTACTCCTTGCTCACTTCCTCTGGGAGGAGGGGGACAGCAGTCCTTCAGAGCTGGATTTTCCTGCCCAAACCACGGGTCTGAATGCAAGTTTATCTGCCAGCAAGATGCTGAAGCAGGTCTGGGCACTTTGTAGCAGAGGACAAAGAGTGTTCCCCTAAGGATTGGAGCAGTGAGGTGGAAATTTTGTGTCCTAAGCTGTCTCTGCTTCCCAGAACTGGGTCTGGCATTGGCAGAGACTTACGGATGTTATCTGGGTTGTGAGCCATGGCTCCCCTAAAATAAAGTACTGCTGTGCCAGCAGCATCAGCCAAACATCTAGCACCAGCATGCCTAAAGGTAGCCTGGGTGCTCAGCCTGGTGTGCTGCTGCTGTCTCAGAGCCATGCCCGGGGCAGCTCTTTCCTCTGTTCTCCACCATACCCAGAATAATGTCAGGATATGTGCTGGATGGCGGTGTGGAACAGTTTCTTCATTGCCCTACGTGAAGTAACTTACACTTGCAAAGGAGCTACCAGCCAGTCTGTCTCTTTGACTGCTGTTGGGTTTCCTCAGAGAGATTGGGAGGAAGCATCTCTTCACATCTCTTGATTGATGTATCTGTTCTGAGATGAAGCACAATCTCGGTCAAAGCTCTGTGTGTCCAGGTACTGTACAAATGTACAGCTGATTATCTCTTTTCTTCTAACAGGGAGGGATATTCAGAAAAATGTGTCATGAACAACTACTTTGGAATTGGATTAGATGCAAAAATTTCACTAGAATTTAATAACAAGCGAGAAGAGCACCCTGAAAAGTGCAGGTACTATAAATGTCAATAACAGAGGCAAGACATTTCCATTATGTTCTTTTCCTTATCTCTTTATTTGAGTTTCTTAACTTCTTCTCATCCTTCAAATACAAGACATAATATGTGTATTTCAATACGTGGGTCTTGTTTTACCTGTTTTCAGAAGTCGGACGAAAAACATGATGTGGTATGGAGTTCTTGGCACAAAAGAGCTACTGCAGAGAACTTACAAGAACTTAGAACAAAAAGTTCAACTTGAGGTAACTTTTATTTGGGGACTGAATGAGTATTTTTGCTTCCACAGTGTGTAGTGAAGAATTTGGTCTTCCTCTTGAAACCTTTTGAAGTTCTTGTGTCAGCCCAAGCTGACGTCAAAGGCACTGTGTAAAAACGTGTGACGTAAGAGGTGGCTCCCTAGGTGTTTTTCTGGAGTAAAATGTCAGTACTTAAATATCCCAAAATACCCAGTATATTGTTTCTTGTAATTACTGGTTGTTGTGTTTTGTTTTGGTTTGGTTTGGGTTTTTTTTAAATACTGTATAGGTAGGGTATGTTTCTTAATGTTCACTGCATGAAAGGGGAAGACCAGTTTTTAAGGACTGGTCTTAATAAGAGGTTTTTAATAACTGCTTTTAATAACAGAAATGAACATACTCTAAACAGAAGGAAAGAGATAGAAGAGTCGTAATCCTTCAGGTTCATTTTAAACTCCCTGAAAGATTGGTTACATGTATAGAGAGAGCACACAGATGATCTTAATAAAATATTCCCGACGGAAGAGGGAAGATTCTGAATGCGCATTGCAAGAAGCCCAGCTGCACTGGTAGAGACTGTAATAGGTGTTTAAGACAGTCACACAAAAAGAAGCAAGGTATGATCGCAGCAATAACAAACGCTGTGTAAATTGTCTTAACGTAGTTGGTTTTTGTCTTTTAAGTTCTAACATGAAACCTAAGTCTTCTTCATAGCAATGGGAACTTAAAGGAGATATAAATTACTACCAAATGCAGAAAAAGACTATGGGATGGTTGCAGTTACTTTCACCTAGAGACTATCTAGGCTGGATTTTGACAGGGAGCATACATAATTCCCTCTTTTTACTTCATGCTAAGTATTTCATATGGAAGTTCATGATACTTACATGAAAATAACTTTTTAAGTTGAAAGAATAATTTGAAGTCACTGGAACTCTTTCTCAGTCTTCTGAGATTTAGGAGGATTTTGTGTGGTAGCAGCAGATTGCTGTTATCTAAGGACTGAGTAATTATCAAGGAATTATGCAGTAGTTAGCAAATATAATGACAGGAAAGAACGCTATGTATGCTGCAGATAGAATTCTAATTTAAGGATCTTTTGAATAAGATTCAAATCTGACCTTCCCATAATTATTTTTTTCATATTTCCGGAAGTAAACCAGCAAGTAGAAATTTCATATTTAGTATTACCTTACATAATAATAGCCTTATGCTAAAACATATGATGAGTGCACAGCATTGGAAAATTAAAAATATCAGTTTTAGGAACTGGAGGCAGACCTCTACTATAATGCAAATGACTGTGCATCATCTATTAATATCACAGCATATTTTGGATACTGTCACTTTTTTATTAAAATATTACATTCTGTCTTGTTGCTGAGATATAAAAAGAGAGCACTAAACACATTCTGGAAATAGTTTTGCATGTTTTTCTCCTCCTGATAAAATTGGTACAAATTTCGTCCTTATTTCCTGAGGATTTCTATTTCATTCGTGTAATTTTAAGATCCTTCTGTGGGACTGATAACTTGCGGTAATCTAGCAGTCTTCTTTAAAGGCAATTTCACTTGCAAATTCATGATCCGCAAAGTGATACCGGCATCCAGCATTTATGACCTTATGTTTCTAACTTGCTTCAAGTGCCATTTCCTTGTGGCACTGCTGCAGGACTGCACTTTTGACTCCAAGTTGACTGGTTTGAGATCACTGGGCTCACCTTGGTGATGCCAACAGTTGTGGTGCTGTAAGTCAAGGACGATTTCACTGATGTCTGTAAATTTACTCTGTAAATTTACTCTTGGCCATAAGTAGGGTGAGACTGACCCACATCATCCTGTGATCATGTTGAGTAGGACTTGGGAGTTGCTTATGGGTTTTGGGGGTTAAAGTGGTAAAAAAGGAGGGCTGAACAGTCAGTCATAGGAGTGACCTATCTGCAAATTAACAACTCCTAGCCATGGCCAGGGTAATGACTGTGGGGTCGGTCCTGGATTTGCCTTTGCACTTTTGGGAGGAGAGTGAAGTTATTTTTACAGGAAGCCGAGCATACAATGCTAACAGTGCTTACGTTTAGCTACATGTTTGTGGTTATGCCAGAAATGTTCTTGGATATTTTTTTTTAATTCCACCCCCCCCACCCCTGCTTAATGGATTTACCTAAATAACAAGTGTATTGCAACTTTGGGAATGCTGATATAGTTAGTGAATGGGTGAGTGAAGCTTTTTGTAACATCCATGGTGATCTTACCGTGTGCATGCAGGGAGATAGGTCTTTCATTGCAAAAAGATTTTTGATCCTTGATAATCAGATCACAGTCTGAGTGCATGAGGAATTTTGCTGCAGCATGTAGTACCTACCTGTTTTTCAGCTCTGTAAAAATTGGTGCTAAGATTGCGGAGAACAGGTTTGTGTTAGAGGTGCTTCACAGCACGGAGGGAATGGTCTTGTGTCAAACCTGTTAATGACTCTGCCCTCCCCTGCCAGCTCTGTTGAAGATTCATGTGTTAAAAACAGCTGATTATTTTATCACATGATTTATATACTGAATGAGCTTTTATCCATTACAGTGTGACGGACAGTACATCCCCCTTCCAAGTCTGCAGGGCATAGCTGTGCTAAACATTCCCAGCTATGCTGGTGGGACTAATTTCTGGGGTGGAACCAAAGAAGATGATGTGAGTAACATTAAAGAGAAGTAACCTTCTGGGCAATTCTTTTATTGAAAATATATCCCATGATTTTTCACTGTTGCCTTCTGTTGTGTCCATTCCAGCAAAATGTTCATAATAAGCGTAATGATTTTTTTAAATGGCTCTATGAGAATTTTTATAGAGACATGAATAATTTCTCTCTATCTTGTTTTACAAACTCCTGTAAATAATGTTTGTCAAAGCATAGGTTTCTCTGCTATATTCTAACAATAAGCAAGGTGGACAAAGACAATCACTCGCAGTTTATACCTGAATTTCCTCCTGTTCTTCAAATGGGTTTGGACTAAGGGATGGTGATTTAGAAAATGAGGACTGATGTATTTAGTGATTGATAATTTAGTGGGGGTAGTAATCTCTTTTTTTAAATATTATTTTCAATGAGCTTCCAAAATATTTCAAGATACTTTTTTTTTTGTTCTTCCTTATATCTCCTAAGAAACATTACACTATACGTATACCTAAATGTCTTACAGCTTGGAGCAGTCTTACTGCTGCCATCCACTTCACACACAGTGCAACAGTTGTAATTATGAGCAGATTATCCTAATTCTGCATGTCCTGATTTAGTGTGTGTGAGATCTGAATCACCTAAAACTGTAGTTGCAAATTAGCTTGTGATTTTAATGTAGGCAACCCAGGATATTTTTGCCAAAATTATTTTGGTTTCTTGTGTATTATTATCCTTTGCTTATATATATATATATATATATATATATATATATATATACACACACACACACATATATATATGAAAGTCAGGAAAAATACTGAATCATGTTTCAGTGTCCTTTTCTTATTTATGGTATACGTCAGAGGATGGCAGTTATGGTTATATTTGGCTATGGATATCTGAAGTTTTTATATACTCGGTGTACATATTCATAACTTGAAAGCATCTCTAACACCTGCTCAGCTCCTGTTCAGGAGTTTCTTTTTCTCCCTGGACTGCCTCATTGAGTGAGAAGATCTCTCCTAGCTGTCATACTGGTGTGTAGCAAATGTCTGTATCTTGGAGCAGCTTTACTGATACCCTTAGTCTTCCGCTGATCAGAAGTGTCAGCAAACTGATGTATTTGTTCTGGATGGAGTTAGGAGCATAATTCACTGCTTTAGTGCAGTCTTGAGTGACTGATCATCAGAGTTGGTGGTGGTCTGAAGTGCTGCTGGTTCTGCTTATCTGGACAAAAGAAAGATGTTGCCTTGACAGTTGCAAGTATTCCTGAAACATTAGCGGTGAGCCAAGGAGGGCAGATGCACATCAACCGACTCGAGCGGGGCTTGTTCAAGCATGCTTTTTTGGTGTCCAGAAGACAGGCTGGAAACATGACCTGCAACAGGAAGGGAGTTGTTTCTTAAATATTGATCTATAGAGATTCAGTCACCTTTAAAAAAAGAGGCTGGTTTTCAGTGCAGATATGTTTTACTCATGAGAGACACAGCAGACTGGGTTGCGGTTTGTCCATCCTTTGGCTAAAACGGAAGCACCAAATAAATGAAACATAGCTACTTTTTCTTAACCCATGGGGAACTAGCCCTGTAGGTGTCACTTAAATTGAATTTAAATTGTTAAAGCTGGATCAAAGACTCCATACTTTTTACCTTTGAATAACGGAATCACTGTCTTTGCTCTTTTCAAGACATTCACATCCTCATGTCAAACCCACAAAAATTTCCATGGAAACTGGAAAAATTCAGATGGGGAAACCTTTTGACCCAGTAAAATTGCGCTTTTTTTCTTGGAATCTTACCTCCTCAAGAGCTACCTGTGCAATGCTGGGATGCTCTGAAGGGAAATGCCACTTGGATTTGACACTAAACTATAGCAACTGTGCTGTGCAGCCCTTTCCCTGAGAAGACCTCTTCAGCCTCCTGGACAAAGCCGCCGCTTACTGTGCTAGGGTGAAGGCTTCTGCTGGTTTGCTGGGCAGCAGGGACCAAAGTCCTTCAGACTGTTACCCATCCTCTCCCTCCCTGAGCCATTGCTGCAGACACTACCTGAATTACACTGTCCTGGATCTGCACTCTCTTGTTCTTCACCTCCAGGAAATCCTTGATCAGAGGACAGGACCTGACTAGTTGTGGCTTTTGAGCTCCTTTCAGGGATTTTCTCTGGTCTGGTCTCAGGTGTCTCTGATGCATCTTACTCTGCCCAAGGTGCCAACTGAGGTAGTCTGAGTACCGCTCAGAAAGGTCATCCTTTTACCCATTAAACTCTTACTGGAGTGATTTTTCCTTCTGATTTTTCTTCCTTGTTGCTCCCTAATGCATATCAGGATGAAATGGTCAAACTTCAGGTGACCTTAGTATGGTATCTCCTGCCAGACCCAGTTGAACTTCAGCTTAAGACTTGTGCTGTGGCATGGCTGCATTCCCCTGCAGGACACCAGGTGGCAATGGCATGTGTGAGACTTCTCGAATTTTGTGTAAGCTCGTGGAAATTCACCATCTTGGCTGGATATCAGGATGTTTGTTCCGTAGAGAAGTGTTTTTCATATTTACAGTGGATAATTGTATACAGCGCAAACAAAATCCTCTTCAGTATGAAAGCTGTGTTTAACAAAGTGGAGTGTGGACTCGTGTGTTTATTTCCAGAGTATTCAGAATATAAAAAGATAAGCACTTCTGAGCAAAAAGACACCATTATGCCTCTTAACTTCAAGAACCTCTTGGATATTAAGAACATTCACCAAGCAGAGATTTGAATTGGCCTTTCATCTTGCCTTGAAAAACATTTCTTAGTCTACATGCTGAAACATGCCATCCTTCCTATATAAGGATATGCTTCGTCATTCAGATATTTGAAATGCTATTAGCATTGCTGTTTTAAAATAATACTTGCCTACTGTCTATGCTGTCTCACTCCTATGATTTTTGAGAGACAGTGTAGTTATTCTACAGTAAATAAGGTAGAACATTAAAATGTTGCAAATGAATTAGTAAAAGAATATGTTTCATTGAACATGTGATCAAAAATTAGTATTTTCTTTTCCTTGCAGATATTTGGGGCTCCATCATTTGATGATAAAATCTTAGAAGTTGTTGCTGTATTTGGCAGCATGCAGATGGCAGTTTCAAGAGTCATCAAACTCCAGCACCACAGAATAGCCCAGGTTTGTTTCTTACTTGAAAGCACGTGACATGGTTGGCAGCGGTTTGTATGCTGTGAAGCAGCAGTACTCCTTATGACCACCACCCTATACACTAATAAAGCGCTGACATTGTTATAATTTTAACGGGAAACAAATTATCTTCAATGATAAATGAAGTATAAAAGTGCTTCATCCTTGAGACAGTCCTGGAGAGAAGCCACAGCTCCTAGTAATCAACATAATTCAGATGGCCTGCTGGTTTCATCCGTATTTATTGCTCTGTAAAATAATGTGTTTGTTCTTTTCCAGTGTCGGTCAGTAAAGATCACCATACTTGGTGATGAAGGGGTTCCTGTGCAAGTCGATGGAGAGGCATGGATCCAGCCCCCAGGAGTTATTAAGATCATACATAAAAACAGAGCTCAGATGCTAACGCGAGACAGAGTATGTTGCATAAACAAGTATTACAAAATACTGACATTGGTTAACTTGATCAGTTATAATATGAACAAAACAGTGCTTACAAAAATGTTTTATAACTATTTATATAACATACAGTTACTTACAGTTACATAATTTCTATAATAAGCAAGATCATTGCTCTTTTGTATGAAAAAGCTTTTATCAGTTTTGTGAGTGCTATTCCTGTATTCTTATTAATATACATAAAAAAATGGTTAAAAAATTATATATTCTTTCTTTCTCCTCTCTTCTGTCCTCCTCTTTTTTCTTCTTTCTTCTTCTCTAGGTGTATTATACACAATCACATACTGGAAGTTTTAGCACAGTTGCATAAATAGCAAATGTCCATTTTTCAGAACAACTTTCTGCAGGTGTCTCTCATGTCTCTCTCCTAATAATCCTTCCTCCCCCCCACAACCCCATCTCAGACAGAAGAGACACAAGTGGAACGTAGTCAAGAGTGACACTGGAGAGTTCATGCTTGTCTAGGATTACTGTATGCAAGGTGTAACTGCCCCTCAGTTGTCTGCTTACTAACTGGATGTTGAATTTAGGGTGGAGTTAATGGCATTTGAACTCTGAGTAAATTTTTTTTCAATTTCCCCACCATTTTTTAAGTTTGAATCCTGTATTAGTTTCAGATTTGGATCCTGCTGTCTGCACAAAATGTGCTTGTATTATCACTGTCTTTGTGTTCTTATTGTTTTGGAAGACACTTTTTGAGGATAATGAAGAAGAGATAGAGAGCGAGCTTTCAGTAGTAACTTATTCTTTATACCAAGTTAAAACCCCCTACATTTCACTTCATTATTTATACAGGTTGTATTATTTATATAAAATTAAAGTGTTACTTTTAACTACAATTTTATGTAAGTTAGAATTTATATAAAATATAAAATTAAAATTTTTACTAAGTAAAAATACTTCCAAGTGCTGTGAACTGAATGTGTAATTCATTTTGATTAGGCCTTTGAAAACACCCTGAAGTCTTGGGAAGACAAACAGAAGTATGATTCCTGTAAGTCTGTCATTCGATCTCCCTTGTACCCTCAGCAGGCTGTTGAGTTGGCTACAGAAGAAGAGGTTGCACAGATCCAGCTGTGCTCACAAGCTGCAGAAGAGCTTATCACCAGGTAGAGTGAAATTAATGTTTGGATCGGCAACCTAGACGCCAAGACTGAATTATTCATGCAAATGCATGCATACACTTGAAAGTGTTTATATATGCTTTTCATATGTATTTCTGTAATTTTATTGTTGTGTGTTTATGTATTTTCTTCTCTTGCAAAACCAGGCTTTCTCAGGGAGCAGTGGAAATGGAAAACTGAAAGGCTTCTTTGCAGAGAGGCTTTTAATTGAAACTTCTCGTTTTACGCAAAAGCAAAAATGTATTTATTGAAATAAAACAACAAACCCTTACACTTCAACAGTGTGGATGTATCCACCTGACCTTAACTTCTCCTGACCTTATTTCTCCTTAAAGCCTTGTTACTCACAATTTCAAAAAGATGAGCATTTTTCAATAAACCTGAAATTTTTATTAAAATGTTGTACAAGTAAACAGTTAACACACCAACATTCAAGGAGTCCAAATTGCCAGATAAATCTGCATGCCTTTTTGCTTTCATCCACTCATCCATTGTTGTTGCAGTTTTATGTTTTCATTCCTAATGCTCAAAATCCCCATCTCTGTGCCCCTGGACACTTCAGTAATTTATATGAGTTGAGATGATAGTGAGCTGATGGTATAAAACTGATCCGACAGCCTTGCTTATTTTCAAGAACTAATTTCTTTCTGAGATGCCAGTGCTTTAATAAATAAAACACTTCAATGTTCACCAAAAAAAAAACCCTAGTTGTTTTTAAGAAAAGCATTTTTTTAAAAAAAATCAGAACATTTTATAAAGCTGCTATTCAGTTTATCATGCTGACAAATTATCTTAAGCATCAAAATCAATTCTTGGACTATGTGTTGAGCTGTCCTGATAACGTAAGAAAGGAATTTAAGAACTATGTATACTATTTATACAAAACAGGTGACTTAGGTAGACATAGGAGAAAAATTTAGGTTATAAATTACCCAAAGTGAACTTTAGCCAAAACACCTTAAAAACTTTACTGGTCTAGAGGTGGTCCTGAGGTTGCAAATTACAGCTGGACCTGCCATAATCTCAGACAATTGCAGCCAATTTTAATGTTGCATCTGAAGGATATGCCTCGTGAAATAGGTGTAATGATTTTTAAGATAACTTCCAGTAAGTTATCTTAATGTGCTAGGGTTTTCCTCTATAGTTCATTTGAATTAATAGCCTCAGCATCTTTTTGGTACAATTTTTGCATAGCATTTCTGTTCTAAGCCAAATAAATGTGTCTCAGTATTTCATAGCAGAATAAATAATCTGAGGTGTGTCTTGAAGAGATACTTGTATTTCAACTTTTGTTATAAAGGACTGTATTTTTTTTAAAGTGTTTTGTGAAACATCCATGTATATTTTCTCATTTGATAAAGTTGTGTACTCCTAGGAATTATTTTTTAAAGGAAGTAAGAAAGATTTTTCTCATTTTGTATATTTTTGTAGGATCTGTGAAGCAGCAAAAATACATGGCCTCTTGGAGCAGGAGCTTGCTCATGCTGTTAATGCATGTTCACATGCATTAAATAAAGCCAACCCAAGGTTTCCTGAGGTAAAGGAAGAACAGAGATTTATGTACAAGTGAATCAGCTATAATATCTGTGTGCATAAGTTTGTGATGTGGGACCTGTATTGTACTCCCTGTCCCCATGTTAAAACAAGTTGGATGATAATTCTTGAAGTTTTTGATAAATAAGACTCCTAAATGTACATACACATGCTCAAATTTAAATGAAATTGCTCTAACAGGTGCTGTATTTTCTCCCTTTTTTCTGCCACTTTTTCTAAGGTGAGCATAAAGGGGAAGTTACTTTTGATCCTGAAGGTGCTGCTCTGTATAGCAGCAGGGAGTCTCATCTGTTCACATGCATAGGGAAAGACCCCACAGCTGATGAATTTGGTAGAGATCAAGCTTAGTGATTCTGAAATCTATTAATAATACCAGGAATGAGAGTTAGGAGAACTGCCTGTTTACAGAAGAGTATTAAAGAGGATAGTCCCTTCCTCGTGTTAGGTCGATACGGTATCTGAGAAAGCAGAAGATGTTGTTTCTGCAATCATCAGCATCCTCCCCAGCTGATGCTCTTTTTTGTGAATGTTGGATGTTAGAAAGGGGGTATTAATGACACTTAAAATGCAGACCACCTGGGTGTTGTTGGAAGGGGGTAGTGAACAGTGGCAAAGGAGATAGAGATCTTCGATTAGGGGCGTGGTAAAGAGTACATCTGTTGTCTTTTGGAAGCAGTCAGGAATTTGCTCCATCTGCCTGTGGGCCACAACCAGGGGTGCTCATCCTGAAGTGATGCAGCAGTGCTTATTAAATCAAGTGGAGTACTGATGTAGTTCTGAGCATGAGTAAACCAACTTCAGATCAGCAAACAGCAAGAAAGATAGGCAAAGCAAGCTCACATCTTCTTGCAGACAGCTGTGTAGACATGTCCACAGATACAGAGTGGAGACATGACAAAGGCTGAACAAGTGCCGTTATTACTTAAAGGTCAATTCTTGTGGATGCATTCACAGAAATTTTCATGCTGAACTGTCCCAGGTGCTATGCAGAGAATGCAAAGGGGGTGAGGGGAAATGCGCTTCTCTTTGCGCTAGACAGTCTGGGTGGGTTTGGGATTGGACCCAAAAAAGATTTATTGCGTAGAGCCTGTCTATATCTAACCTAAATTTATGTATGGTAAATATACTAGATAACCATTGATTCTTAAAAAATATGTCTAGTATCTTACGTCTGCTAAGGATAAGATGAACAATTCAGATCAATGGTCGTTGTTAAGCGAGGCCTGTGACTTTTCTGCTGGCCTTTGTCACCCATAAAAATCGTGGATTCATCTCACAGGTGGCTGGTCATATTAAATGAAGTTGGGGAAAAGACAGTAAACAGATACTACATTTTTGTTTCCTATTCTCAGTGCTGAAGAATTTGTCAGTGTAGAGCTAAACTGATGTATTTCTCCTGGGGAAGATTACACTTAAGATCTGTGCTGTAAGCCCCAAATACTTACTCTTAGTCTGACTTGCATCACTTCAAATAATTTTTATGCTTCTTATTCCCTAGAGTCTTACCAGAAACACTGCCATGGAAATAGCTGTCAATGTGAAGGCCCTACATAATGAAACTGAATCTCTGCTAGTAGGAAGAGTTCCTTTGGTAAGGTCACAAAATACACTGTTTTATTCCCTCATTCAGATTATCTGTGATTTGTTCTTTGCTGACTTTTTAAATCAGCACAGGATTTATGACACTCTACAAGAAGCTCTGTAAGGCTGATTGGAGGATATTACACTGCATTTGTGGTTTGGGTCGGAATGAGTTATGAATTCCTGTCCTAGGTTGGCATCCATTTTGCCTCACTTCAGGTATCTAAAAGGTCATTGTCTGGGATTTTCTTTTTAATAGTAGAGAGAAATAAGTATCCCTGTTGAGGTTGATTCACACTCAATTATCTGGGAGGCTGATCTTAGAAAAAAGGTAAATCATTCTGGAGATTTAGCATTTAAGAGAACTTCTGGAGTTCTATTATGTGATGATCTTCAGAGTTTAAAAAGAAACTGGAATGAGAACTGTTCAGACTCATACATTCAACTTCTACAGAGCTAATCTGGGCAGGTAGATCTTACTCTTGTTCTAATACCTGGCAGGAACTATTTTATAATCGTTGACTGGTAAGTGTTCAGTAGACCTCTGATAATACTTGCTGCCTTGGCATCTTTTTCTTTGGCTGGTGTTTCTGTGCCTAAAACGAAGACTGCTCAAGAATTGTTGTATGTGGATGTATAACTAGAAATTTCTCTATGTGGCATTGTGAAAAGATGTCAGGTTTCCTGTGCTGGGCCAGTTTTACATTAAGAAGATTCTCAGTAGGATCAGTTACATTTTCTTTGGATTCAAACCCAGATTTATTATTAACTTACTGTTTGTTTAAGTGTTAGAATTAAAAATGGGTATCAATAGGAATGTTTTCACTTAGCAGAGTTAGGGTATGAAACTTAGTGGTGCAAGTTCGCATACCTTTTTACGCACATGGTAAATGGTATGAGTCTGTTCTACAGCAGCCAAAATTTAATATGGGCTAAAGGCTAATAACCATTTAAGTTCTGTAAATAGTCAAAGATTAGGTTCATATGATCTATTTTGTGACTTTTTAGAAGGAAAAGTTATTTACTGGATGGTTTTGTCCAAGAAAAATGAAAAATGCTGATTTTTTTTCAAATTGCTATTACTAAACCCCCATATTTCAGATTGAATGGGAAATCAAAATAGAGAAATTTGTTTAAATTTTAAAATCCCTTGTTCAGGCTCCAAACCTTGATTTGATTCATTTGTACCGTTCTGATTTTTACATGTTGTACTTCTGCATCTCATTATGGTCTGTGCAAATGGCTTCATGAGTCTACATCAAACCCATTTTTAATAAAAAGACTGGAAGATACAGAGATAATCTTCCGGAGATGTCCATTACACGTATTTGACATCATACTTGTTTAGAACAGTATTTCACAGTCATAATAGCAAGGCACCTTGGTTAACCTTATTGCCATGTATTTTATAAATGCTGAAGCTACATGTAGGTTGGTCCCTCACTCTATTAAGGTGCTGCTTGATGCATCAGCCATGCCATCATACACTGTTTTCCAAATCATCTTTCTCCTCTGGCAAAGACATTATTTAATATCTTCATTGTTTCTTTAATATCTTGCTTCCCCCCCCCCCCCCCCCCCCCCCCCCAGTTCCTACTCACCCCTTTGTCTGTGATCAAAACTCCTGATAGCTGTAAACTGCTGGCTTTGTTGCACATACTGCCTGGTAAGATTTTTCTTTTGTTGCCATTTATCAACTCGTGAGTCTTTCTGTTACGGCTTCTGAAGTAGACTAAAGAGATGTAAATACATGTACAAGAAGACTGTGATTCTTGCCACCTTCTGTAAGATATGATCAACAAAGTTTATAGAACAGTATTAGCTAGATGACATCAAATGGTGAATTAGCTATAAATACCATTTTTACTGAAATGATAAGGTAGGATAATAAAGCTGATTTGTGGAATCTTCCAAATAGTTATGGCTGGAATATAGTTTGGAAAAAAAACCCCTATGCTTTGTCTAGATATTTTCCAAAGACACTATTTCCATTTTTGCTTTTTTAAAAGCCTTTCCAGTCTAGAACAGAGCACAGTTTTCTAATATATTAAGGGAGAAGTATGACAGAATATTTCATTTCAACTGAATGAAATTATCTGAGCTCACAGAAATAAAATGATTTCATATTAAAAATCTCATTTGGGAAAGGATTGAAAAAAATCCCTTATTGTCTTTGTATCATTCATAGTGATAATTTCCATCTTGCAAATAAGAAGCTTTCCAAGATGCTGTAGGAGGAGAATTTGCCCTAAATTGCTGACTTTTCCTTTACCAGAATTGTACTATTGTTTTGGGTGTATTTCAGGAGCAGTATTGCCAGTGCATACACTTTCTCATCATCAGATGAGGAGTTTTTGTCCCCATGCAAAATATTTTCCTTTGAGAATCAAGCAGTTGGGTAAATGCTTGTTGAGGAAGACAGAACTCTCTGCTTCATTCATTTATAGAAAATAGATGACTTAATTCCTTAAAAATGAAAAGTTCTAACTTCTTCAGAGACAAGTGGGTCTTCCACTGTGCTGCAAATTAATGGAACTATTCAAACTGGGAAAAAAAGGGAAGGCAAAAGAAAGATCAGAGTCTGCTTATGGGCACTGAATTATGCGAGCTTTAGAAGAGGAAATAACACAATTGCAAGAGGGAGCTTATATTTCCAGAATTACTATACTAAACAGCAATATCCTACTAAAGATGGTCTCTCTGTTGAAAGGTGGTACCATATGCAACCTGTTGCAGCAAAGGAAATAAGTTTTTGTCAGGCAGGATAAATTGATGGGGGGTTGTAATTTATCACCAAACCCCAACAGCATCAAAATCTTTTTCCAGTACTACAGATCAAAGATTCTCTTACAACTCCATTTAAAAAATACATTCATTAGGATATAACTTAATTAGATCCTTTCAAAAGGATATTCTGCACTGCTTTGGGACTACTTTTACTTCAAAGAGAGAAATAGATGTTCAGATTGCTTTATTAGTGATTCCAAGAAACTGGTTCCAGGATTCAACTCTTAACCTCAAAATGGTGTTTCAGCAGCCCCAGATAAGCCCAAACCAGTTTTTCCAGGAATCAGCCACCTTAACTCTCCCTCACAGGTTCAACTCGTACAACAGCTGCAGAAAAATTTTCAGACCAGGGTTTTAAGGAAAACTAGTACCTCCGTGGGGTTCTCAAAGTGTTGATAGAGCCAAATTCCCATAGGTCAGCAAGTCCCAAGCTTTTTACACTGCTGCCCACTGATGTTTTTGGCTTTTTGTCTCCTGTCTGGGGCTGCAATCGTGTCCCTCTCCCATGCCTGGTCCCCGCTCTTCCCACCCTCAGCCAGCAGCAGTGGCTATCGTTCCACGTCTTGCCTATTTGGAAGGGGTAGCACAGGTATTGTATCACCACTGAAAGACCCTTGGGAATGGCATGTCTGTGATAAGATCTTGTTTCCTTTTATTTAACCGTGACAGAGTGATCTACCATATGAAGACATTTGCAAATAATAACTCAGGCTTACTACCATCTATTCAATATTTTTTTTACACCACTTTTTCATACAAAGATTTTCCAAGCTCTTGGTCTTCTGGTCAGGTTTTACCTCCCTATTGCTGGTAATTTCCATTTCTAGGATGTTCTAGTATTGGTGTTATCAGGTAACTTTTGCTCTGTGAAGACTCAGGAGTGCGATGAATGATGACAGTGATTGACAACTAAGTCCAGCTGGTCTGCAAAAAAAGTCTCAGCAGTCTCAGTCGTCCCTTTGTGGTTGGGACCATACTAAATGGTCAGGGTGGTCTGATGCATCTCTGAAGGAGAGTCTAATTTTGGAAAATTATTTGTTTTCTCTGTTTATTTACACTGACTATGAAGTAGTCATCTGTATGTGTGTGGTAACAACATATCTAGATTTAAATGTTATATCTTAATAAGACTGAAACTACGTATTTTTCTGGCCTGTTTGTAAACAGCAGTTAGAAGCTCCCCATGAAGAACTGATGTCTGATGCTTTGCACAGTGTGGAAATAGAGTTGAGAAAGCTTGCTGAGATTCCTTGGCTTTATTATGTTTTTCAACCAAATGATGATGAGGTGAGTTTGATTAGTACTTCCTGTTTCTAATTGACCTCGTTTTTTTCTTTATAGGGAAGAGTAAGTTAGAATCCCTCATGATCTAGAGATGCAATTTCAGTAGTGGTGCTGGATGATTTCTGTCTGCTATGAACAAGCTTCTAAGTTAGGTCTTCTGTGTTTTGTTCCCTTTTGTGAATGTAAAGGTTTTTAATGGTTATTTAATAGATGAAACACATATAGAGTTAAATTCTGACATTATTCTTTATGGAAGTAAAATTGGTTCTTAATTTTTGAGGTTAACTATGAATTACCATCTCAAGCATGTAATTTAACTGTTGTTTTTGGTGTAATTAAAGGTAACTATGTCTTTTCTTTTATGCAGGATCCTCCTCTGGATTACGCTAAAAGAAACAACAGAAGTACAGTGTTTCGCATAGTGCCAAAGTTTAAAAAAGAAAAAGTTCAGAAGCATAAGACCAGCCCTCAGCCTGGTATGTGTTTTGAAATTACAAGAAAAATAGTAGCATTTGGGAAAATGTGATTTTTATGGGTTTGTGGTTTTTTTCTTGGTAAGAGGCGACATGATGCACTCTACCAAAGAGTAAAGTCAAAGTGAAAAGCAACTGAGCTAACTGGCATCTTCATTAGGATGAAGATTTCTTTCAGTGCATTTAGAAATCATTCAGTAGGACCCCAAGATTTTCAAGTGAACCAAAGAACTACTGCGGAAAGATTTAGATAAGTTGTATCATGCAACAGGACCTGTGTCTTTGCTGGTGGTTACATTTGATTAACCTATAACCATACAAGCCACAGGTGAACACATTGTTTCCCTGTGACAGCCCAGTTCTTGTTTTTCAGGTTAGTTTCAGAAGATGTGCAATAGCTTTTATCACAGTGGTTTAATTAACCAGTTATTCTTAAATTTCAGGTGGGTTTTAAGTTTAGCAATTGAGACAAATCAAACAAAAAGCCACAATAGGCAATACTGATTTTTTAATTAGAAGTTGAACAAACTCCACTCTCCTCTCTTCCCACTCTTATCTGTAAACTTACTTCCTTAAGATTATGTCCAGGAGTTAATCAGTGATCAGATGGTCCTAAAACCGGTTCTTCATTTTTATCTTTTTAATAGACAGTTGGTCGTAATCTGCAAAATCTTGCAGTTGTTGATCAGACTTTAGATTTCAGATTAGACTTCAGATTTCACTTTATTGTAAAACTGATCAGCATTGAATGAAGTTGCAAAATTATAGCAATAAGTAGCATAACTTTTTATTTTTTTCCAGTAAGTGCGGTCTTGTTAGAACTAATGTGGGCAACTAACCTTAGAGAACAATGTTTTAAAGAGAGCTTCTTAATGACCTATGTAACACAATAGCTTAAAGAATACTTGTTGCATTAATTAAGAATGCTAGAATCTGTTAATTAAAACCGGACTTGCTTGCTGCCATTGCTATATTTGAGGTGTGGTTGATATTTTAATTTTACATGTTAATTAGTTTTTGAAGGCTTCTCCTCTCCCTGGATGACTACTAATAAATTAATGGTATAAAGCAGAACAACATTAGACTTTGCGGCACTGATCCTAAGATGGTGAATATGTTGGGACATGAGGTTTTAAAGGCTTTACTGAAGAAACTGGAGTAAAGCTGAAAGCATGGCTGCAAAGCAAAGAACCCCAACTTTGTTTAGATACTTTCTCACGTTAACTGCTAATCTGTAACCTGCATGTAAAAAGGAAATTGTCAGTTTTTGTGGAAATGACACTTCTAACCTTTCCCTTTGCTAGCACGGCAATTCTACTCTGTTTTCCACTCTCTTTGGCCTAACCTTTGCTTGTGATGCATTTGAGCATGTAGAAATTAAGGGGGTTTTGCTCTTAACTTTGGTAGTTCAAAAATGGGGCACAGATGAAGTTGCTGCTTGGCTGGATCTGCTCAGTTTGGGAGAGTACAAAGAAATCTTCATCAGCCATGACATCCGAGGCTCTGAGCTTTTACATCTGGAAAGGCGAGATCTTAAGGTATTTCCTTTGTGCTACTTTTCTGCTATTGACCATTTTCTTTGACAAAACAACAACCAACTTTTCTTCTTTCCCTGCACTTGTTATGTGCTTGTAGCTTGGCTTACACTGTGCAAATATGCCATAAACTAATACGCACTGTCCTTTGGCCTGAAATTCTGAAGTGCTGACTTGTACTTGCAACCAAGAGTATCTGTGTTACTCAAAATTTCCTTTTTTTTCACTTTATGTAGAATGACCACATTATAGTTTATGTCAGAAGGCATAGGAAAAGCACATTTGGTATCTGTGTAATATAATATATCTTCGAGAGTTCACCGTTTCCATTAAACAGGATCAGTATGGATCAGTTGAAGGTGGTGATAATAATTTGGAATCTCTCTACTGCAAGGTCAGCAGCTATGAGCAGCTGACCCGCTTCAGGTGATTTAGTGTATATATATATATATACATATATATATAGTGGATATAGTGGGTGAGCGATAAGCAGCTTAACAAATTGTGGCGTTGGATTTAGATGGTGTTGGTGTTTGTGTGTCAAAATAGGCTTTTACAATAGGTTTTCTTGTTTCTGACCAACCTCTGTATGAGTTTAGCTGTATAGATTTAAAACAGAGCACTTTCTTTTGACTCCAAAATCGCAAAGCTTTCTTCATCTGAGGTCAGATTGGTAAGTTTTGCAGAGAGAAATGTTACCTAGCAGTCTGAGTCTGTTATTTGAGCTTGCTGTCTTATTCAAGAATTACTTAAGTGCATCCATTATATGTAATAGAGGCTGTATCTTTGGGGATTCATTACATTACTTTTTCCGGGAACTCGGTAGTAATGAGTTCTTGATAATGCGTTTTGCAACTGCTTTTAGCACATAAGAGAGGAAATAGGATATTATATAAATTGCAAACATTTACATTTAGAGTGCAAGTCATTGCTTTAGCCACAGTGCAGTAGTTTCCAGACAGAGGCAATACTTTCATACAAATGTGCTATTTTTCATGAAGTTTCATACGTAGTGTGAAATCCTGATGTTACAAGGTACTGCTTGCTTGGTGTGACTGTTGCAGTTGAAGGCAGCTGCTGAAGATAGCAGTGTTTGAGATGATCTGTTTGGCTGCTGTGTATTATTTTACCCTTTGGTATTAGGTTGCCTGAACTTCTTTCTATGGAAGTTAAATTCATTTCTTTCAGGAAAGTTCCTGACATGGAGGGACAGTTTGAAGACAGTCCCTCTCTGCAAAAATTTAGAAATAGAAAACTGTCCATCCAAGCAATCCATCACGGTGTTTCAGTGATGAATGTTGGAAGTCCCTGTTCTGAATGGGCACTGAATGAATTTAAAATTTAAATGGGAAATTCAGCATCAAACGATGCATAGGTTTGCCAAAATGTTCAGAAATCTTTAAAAAAAAAAATCAAGATGTCACATTTGTTGGAATAAATGATGGTAGGTAAGATTAGTGTTAAACAGGACATGGTTTCTGGCCATGCCTTGTTTCTGATAGGTACCTATCTGTCTGCATGCCCAGAAGACTGGTGCTTCAGCCAAGTAAGTATCTGCAGCAGGGTGATCATCACCCTGTTACCCCTGTTGGTAAGACTCGTGCTGATTCAGCATAAATAAAACGCCATCACAAAGGCCTGTGCCCTGAAATACCTAAAGGATTGCCTTAGAGCCTACAGACAGACTTTTACTGGCCCCTCTACCTAGTGCTGCCTGGAAGCGCACATGATGTTTTAAATTGCTCAGTGTAGCTGGACGAGGAGTTGCCCTGCGCACGTTGCTGTGGGTGTATCCTGTGCTTGCAGAAGTCCCGCTCTGCAGTTGCCCCATCGGCTCATTAGCAGGTGCTGAGAGCTTCCAGCGCAGCGCTGCTCATAAGGTAGCCCAGGCTTTTGGCCAAGCGTGGCTTGCGCTTTATGTAGCAACACTGAATTAAATAGCAGAGTTCAGCAGTCATCCAGCATGTAACATACAGGGCATGACCTCCGCTGGGAGTCGAATAAAGATGGCTCAAGAAGCTTGCAGTTTTCGGACTAGTGACCTGGAACAGTGTCAAGATGCGTTATGTGGTTCCTAGGAAATGAGGAACACATCACAAGCCACCCTGTTGGCTTCTCCTCTCTTTGGCTATCGAGGTTTGCAGATGAGTCCTCGGTGCTCCTGTGAGCGATGGTCTGTGTGCAGCCTCCCCTCCAGTGCAAGGCTTGTGCTTCCTGCCAAGCTAAATGGGCTTGCCATTGATTCACAAGCTCTTAAGTCACATGCAATACATTTACTTCTATTACCTCTCATGTCTACAACAGGAAAAAATCGTTGCCTGTTTTAATTGAATCCTTTGGGCCCACTTTTCTTTCTGCGGTCAAAAGTAGAGACAAAAAGCAGTATGGGAAAGAATTTGATGAAACTCTCTTGCACGCATCACTGAAATAGATCAATATGTTGACTGAAGAATCGGATGCCTCTAATTACATTTCTGTGTAGCTTGTGGATCCTACTCTCAGTTAGCTCTGTGTGGCAAGTGGCAAATGGAGAACATCTCCAAGAGGAACTAGATACCTTTCTCTACCCAGCTCCTGCAGCAGTACCCTTTTTCCAGCCTCCTATGTCTGATTTATTTAGGGGAACCTTAGACTTTTACACCCATGTGATTTTATTTTACTTGAGGAGAGGCTGGGCAGTAAATTGCGAACTTTGCTGTAGAAATAAAGCTTGTTGTGATTTTCTTTTTTTAACCTTATTTTACAAGCAAACTCATTGAAAACTGGACTCTGATTTTTCTGAAACAAATGCTGACATTCTTTGCATTGATAACCACGTTCCTATGGACACAATGTAGTAATAATGAGAACTGCAACATGTTTGGTAGGACTAAGATGATGTCTCCATAGAGTTCCATGGCAATGTTGGTTTCCCTGCAGAAAGGGTTTCCATGTTTCATGTCAACTTGATGAGAAGTGCCAGTCAAGCTGATGTCTGTGCTGAGGACCATGGCATTTCATCCCTGTGTTTAGCAGTAGTGCATTCTGAAAAAGTTCTTGTGTGGAAAAAGTTTTCTAAGATTTGTAAGACTTCAGGCATGCAGGATGGCTTTTGACTGCATGCAAGTAGGGTTGGTTTCTCATATGGAAGATGTTAATATTAAGGAGTGTTTAGAAAAATCGTTTGGTTGTATTATATTGCTGGTGTATTTGGCCAAAATCTCTTGGGCAAACCTGGAATAAATGCGTTCTTGACTAAGCAGACAGGGGTCTAGTCACCATAATATAAAGCAGATGAAGAACTCCTGAAAGCTCTTGCAAGAATTTTCATCAGCTTTTTCTTGCCCAACTTTTTTTTTAATTTTGTAAAAAAAAAATTCCCCCCAGAATTTTTTGAGCCTTACCTGCTGAAGGCCTAGAGATGGCAAAGTGGTTAGGGAGAGCAGAAGGAGAGGTGATCCTGTAGTATAAAGGCCATAGCTGAGGAGAAAGAAAGGCTGTTTTCTTCCTCAGACTCTCGCTAGCATCTTGTCTTCAAAACCATATTTTAGACAAATTGGATTTTGTTAATTAGATATCAATTAAATGTGGACAGATTATGTAGAGCGTGATGAAACTCATGCTTGTACAAAAATGCAGATATCTTTAGGGGTCTTGCTTTTTGAATTATGCATGATCTGCTGCTGTAGCAGATCCTTTTAGTCTTAGATGAGAGAATTTTTGCAAACTTTCCTGCATCAGTAGTAAACAGAGAATACTAGAGAGCATCTAGTGTCAGGAATGTATAAATTTTCATTTCCTCCAAACCGAACTATTACACAAGCATAAAAATTCAGAGTTTATAGTGTTGGTGGTTGTTGTTTTTTTTCCTGGAAGTGTGGCAGAATTTATCAAAAGGGTCCCAGAAATTGTGATGAGGCTCTTGAGACTTGCTGTTCTGATCTACATTACAGCAACTTCAATTGGAATGGAAATAGAACTGAAACCTCTTGCCTCTGAAACATAGGCGTTGTTGACAATACTTTGTAAAGGTTGGTGGAAAAAGTGGCTGAGTTTTCTGGGAATTTCATACTATGATTCTTTCCTCTGATCTTTGAAGTCTGGCAGCATCTTGTTTATCCAACAAGAGTTCTACTTGTGAAAATGTTTGTTCTGAAGAGTTTGCAAGTTCTTAACCTTTAACATGTGTGATTTCTTGTGGTTTGGAAAGGATCCTTATGATTTTTCCCTTACATAGAATTTCCTCCACATAGCAACTAGGCTACTTGAATAGTTTCAGTAGTCTTGTGTATTTTTGATTCATTGGATATTAAGTTTAGCATAAGAAAGAAAATATTCTCCAAATCTAAAATTATAAATGTTACTGTCATTGTGGGACAAGTTTAACAACTGCTACAGAAGTTCTCTTAACTTAAAATGGAGTACTACATTTTTTTATAAGGGAGATGACCATTAGCAGAAACAAATTATAAATTGATGTGATATGGAAAATCAGAAGGTTTTTTCAGATAGGTTGATATGGGGACTTTTATGAACATATCTTGAATTCTTTAACGCTGACACCTTTGTGCCAAAGTGCTGTAAAGGGTGGTCATGCCTTTACAGTACTGGTAGTTTTCAAATGAAGGTTTTTCTTCATCTTTAACGTAACTAGAATTCAATCTTGGCTGTCTGAAAATTAATCCACCTGTTTAATCTGTGCTGTGCTACCTTTACAATAAAATAATTAATTCATGCCCATCCTACCATGTCTTTCTTCCTTTGGTAATTGCATGCTAACACTGTTAAGTAATATAAAGTACAGATTTTCTGAGGTTTCTGTGGCTGTAGAAAGGTAGATACAGGCTTTGTATGTGCAGAACATTATATATGGTTTCTTTTTTCACTCTGTATGAGACTAATTATTTCAAGCTGCTTAATTACACTCTTTTCCTTTTAATGTCTTCATAATGGAAATCTTCCTATTAAAATGAAAGGATTTCTATTTCAGAAAAATAGAGTGAAACTTTTCTAAGGTTTTTTTATTTAATCACAATCTATTCACATGAGGTTTATTCTACTAGTATTTGACTCTGCCGCTTGCTCAATGTCACTAACACAAGGATTTTGAAGAGTTTTTCAAAGCTGGGTTTTATAGACAAAGGAAGCAAGCTTCCACCAAACTGTGCTGAAAATTCATTAGCACATTGGGGATCATTAGCACAACTGGGCATCCCATTGTGCTCCTCTGACCATTGGACCAGTCAAAATTGGAAAAGGATGCTGCTAAAGCGGTTACTAGTACTGGAAGAGGTTTGCTGCAAAAAATTCTTGTCTGTTGTCACTTATATGGAGATGGGTCCCAGAAACCAATATTAGAAACATTCCAACTGATGTGATTGCTTTAGTGGTGGCTACAAGGAGATTTATGCTTGTGCTTTTTACATTTTCCTTTGGGATGTGACTGTCATGTCTCAGAATTTTTCTTCCAGCTCTCTAATCAGGAAGATCCATGTTAGGAGACATAACCTTTTTGGAATGAAAAACCAATGCTTACCTTTTCTATTGCTCTCTAAAGGGAAGTTGTCCTACATGCCTGTAGCCATTACATCCACTTTCCCTTGAGAAACTGGGGATATGTGTGTGTGTTGATTATAACAGACTTCATAGGGCCTCAGATCAAGTGACATTGCTGGACAGAAGCTCTGATCCGTCACATCCTACCAAGCATTTAATTGCTGTATTAGAGAGGAGGGGGAGATTGTTCTTTTTTTGCCAGACATTGTTAAAGGTTTTTGTACTTAGAAGTCAAGCAAAAGATAGTTTTGACAGATATCGCAGTGCCTTGGATTGCCATTATTGCAGGTAAGTAATTTTCTGTCTGTAAGACAGAGAGGGATTCATTGTACGCTCTAAGCAATTATTTTTTTTTGTTAGGCAACACTTGCTAGTACCACAGAATCTTTTCTGGTTAATGTTGATTGCAGTGAGCATATTTCTAGACATCTGTTGCATGGCTAGATCATAATCAATGGTGGGTGTTTTTTTCCTTTTTGTAAATAAACTTCTCCCCCTCTCTCTCTCTCTCTCTCTCTCTTTTTAAATTTCTGTAGGACCTGGGGATAACGAAAGTGGGTCATATGAAGCGAATTCTCCAGGGAATTAAGGAAGTCGGCAAGAACGCTCCTTTGTCTGAAGTGTAATTATGCTGGTGCTCTCCCTAGAGAGAAAGGAAAGTTGCTGGAGAAGCAAAGCTGTTGCAGGCACTTAGCTGTCTTTATAGTTTACTCTATGGAAAAATAAGCACTGGTGTTTGTACAGGCTAGTATCTGAAGTCTTGTGTGGTGAAGAGCTTGCTGTGATAGTATGAAAGGATTTGTGCCAAAAAAAAAAAAAAAAAAAAAAGGAACAAGTGGTATGTTTTGCGAAGACGTTTTCGTGGTGTGCCAACTTGGCCAGTTTGGATAAGCACATTTTGATAAATCGATTGGTTTATGGTGAACTGCGCTCACTGGAAAATATAATCAAGAAATGATTGCTTTGCTTACATGCAGCTTAGTATGCCTCTTCTTATGCTGCAGCGAGATACCATTGTACAGCACGAGGTTGTCTGGTTATCCTTCCGAGGCGTAGCTCCGTAAAACCTTCTGTGCAGGAGACCGAGAGGTTTTGGAGCTTCAACACATGAGCCTAGCAGTGCCACAGGTACCCAGCACTTGCTGGCCACACAGGAGGGGGGAGAGATACCTTGCGATACCATGAATGCAAACTGTAATGCATGGTATGCCTGCCTGAATTATCTGTTGTTCTGTTGCATGACACATCTGATACTTTAAACACTTGAACAACTTTTATATCAGTTTGAATGAGGTTTAATCTATTACTACTTGAGTGTCTTTTTTATTTTCAGTTTCAGGCACTTTTCTATTCTTCAGTGTTGTGTTATGCCTAAAATGTGTTCTACGGCAAAGGATGTGTGGGTGTGGAAACTTAGCATTTGTGCCATATTCAGCAGATTATATGCATTATATATGATTGAAACAGTGTACAGTTAGATTTTTAAATATACCATGTACAGAAGGTATATCAGGTAACTAACTTATGAGTATTCTTGAAAGACTGGTACCTCACAAAAATATCAGTTGGCTTCCTGCATGGAAAATGATAAAGAATTTTCTCATGGTGCATTTTGATGTAGTCATTCAGTTATCTTACACATCTGTAGCATATTTGAACTTCTAGGCACTAATGATTTTATTTATTCTTGTTGTTCAAAAGGCAGATTGAAAGATTAATGGAAATTTTTTATAGGAAAATTCATTTATTTATCATACATAAGAGTTCTAAAATGTAGCAGCTAATTTGATTTTTGTGGGGTAAGCTTTTACTCATCGCTAATTAATTGTTAATTTAAAAAGTCTCTGTATGCATTTCTTTACAAAGGCATCAACTTGTTTCTTGTCAGCACTCCTACATTGGTAGATCATAAAATATAAAATACAAGCTCTAAGGTTTTCCACTATGCATGCAAAGATGAATCACATGCAAGGTAGTAATCCATGAGTGTAAACAGGTTAAAAAATGAAAACCATCTTTGTTTAGAAATTGCATTAGACCAGAGTTTATAAGGTTATTTACAATTTACTTAAATGAAACATAGCTTCATAATTGATTTTCCTGGTTAATTTTTCACAAAAAATATTAATCTAGTAGAAAAATAACTTGCATATAGCTAAAAAAAAAAAAACTATTTAAATGTTTGAGATGAAATTATATTGTACCACAGAAAACTTGCACAGGATTGCTGTCTCCTTGCTGTTCCTAACGTGTCATTGCGGCATGAGGAACACTTGACTTTTACTTAATTAAGTAGCTTTGACGTTTCTTACTGGTTAAAGAGTATCTTGATATATATTTATGTTTTCCTTGTAAGCATCAGAGTAAGGTTTCATTTCTTCTTCCCAAAGCTTATTTTCCCCGTTCAAAGGGGCCAATGTCAAGTACTACATCCTGGTTTTGCCCTCCCGTTCTCATGAGTACGATGGGCATCGTCCCTTGGAAAATAGATGGGCATTGTCCCCTGGAAAGTAAAATCTATTCCCCTCATTGCCCTACTGCAAAAAAAAAAAAAAAAAAAAAAAAATCAAAAGGAGCAAACCAGGCCTCATTTATATCCACTTATAGTACTATGTGCTCTTGCTGCTGTAGGCTCAACAGGCACCATTCTGGGAGCTCTGTGGACATAACTGATTGTTCTGGTAAACAAACAAAAGTAAAAGGCTATGTTCCATTAGGTTTTCCATAAAAACCAAACCAAAATCCCTTTGCCAAGTGACATGATTTTCATGCTGTTTTATGAAAAGCATATGGAAACAATGGAAAGTTAGGCAAACAGTGGTAGATTATAAATATTTATTAATGTACTTGACATTCACCCCTTTAATGATGTTCAGATGGCATCTGTCAAGTCTTTGCAAGTTGTATTTCCTTTTCTCTTTGTTTCTCTGTAAGCTACACTATATTTTAATGTGTGGCAGCATTCTAAAATACAAATGTTACGGTAGATGGCATAGTTAATCTTCCTGGTTGATTCAAAGACATAATACATTGAAGAACTTTCTTTGCTTTCCTGACTGTAGGATACACTCTCTTTACAACTTTCAGCCTTGCTATATGCAATGCGTTAAGATGGGCTATGGAACAGGATCTCTTCAGATCACTGTAGAGTATGCTGAGTATATTAAAAAAATGGGAGCTGCTTTTAGGCAGGGAAAATGGGCAAATATTGTTTGTAATGCTACTTTCTTATGGCACTCCTCAAATTACCTCAGTATAGGACAACTGATGAATTGTCTTTGTATAGTTCATTTTTTTTAGATGACCACCAAAGAATTTAATATTGATTGTCCTAAGCAGAAGGTTTTTTTTAAACGTGCAAGTAGGAAAAAAAAATTATAAGCATCATTTATGCTGTGTTTATTAGATGCCCAGAAGAGCAAATTTTATGCAACTTTATGCCTTAGACGAGTGTTGGCTATGAAATCCAAATGCGTCTGACAAGGAGGCTCTAACTATTTTACAGGGTTTCTCTGCCGAGGTCATAACTGTGTTTAGTGATGAGGCTTTTCTAAAAAAAAGACTTTTGAACACATTGTTACTATCTCATGATTATTGTAATTTCTAAGTATTTGGGTTTTTTCCTTACTGCTGTAAAAGTCCCAGCTCCTAGAACTAAGGACGCACATAGCTACATTTTTAATGAACTTAATTCTTTATAATTTTATCCTGATGTTTAAAGTGTTTCAAAGCATATATCCCAATATTTCAACAAAAATAAGGTAAACACATCCCCTGACAGTACTTAGTTTTTTAGAAAGCAAGTTATCCCAATAGATCTTGTGGAGGCCTATTCAACATGCTAGATTCATCAAGACAAAAAATCACTATACAAAGTTCACTGGATGATTTTTTTATTCCTCTAGTCAAATAAACTTAATTTCTGTAGTCACCCAGCATACCTTAAAATTTGAAAGGAATACAAAGTGATAGGCTTTTTTTTTTTTTTTAGTGGTTGGTATTCATATAGATGAAATGCCCTACACCTCAGAAAGAAGAGGAGGAGAAATGCATATTTTAAAATGGCAGCAAATTGCCAAGTGCATGTTTCTGTTTTGTCATTTTCTAATAGGATTTTTCCAGTTCATTGTATTCAATTGCTGTAGCAACCTCTGATTCGAGTCATGCAAGTATTGCCTTTATAATGCCTAATGCCGCCTTCTTAGAAACAGAATGATATCAGGCAAAATCATGGTTGTAGGTGTTGGGTTTTTTTAGAATACTATAAAGAAAAAACTTAATCAAAAATGAATATTTTTATACGATGGCAATTGCAAATTTTCTTTATGATACATTTTTATGTATTTCCCCATAACCACTATTTTTTTCGTGAATATCTCTTTAAAAAAAAAAAAAAATTTTACACGTGGAAGAACAGTAAAAGGAAAGCATGTTATCAAAAACCCTCCCAGGTTATTTCAATCCAGTATTTCTTGCTTAGAGGCTGGAGTAAACATGCTTGGTCCTGTAAATAATAAATAGAAATAATCTTTCACTCTCCATCCCTGCCCAAAGAAATTCGTACTGCAATGTTGTATAGCTGTAATTCAAACAAAAGGAATTGATTTTTTTTGTAATGGTTCCTTTCATGTTTTCCTACGATCTTTATAGAGAAATGGATAACCTGCCAATTCTGACTTTTTCATTGAACTTAGTGATGCTAATTCACTTAATGAAAATTTCATAATGCCTTGATAATGAGCAGATCTTATTTCAAGGGTAAAATTATCAGTGTTTTTCAATGCGTCTAGTCTTCCTTTTGGGAAAACTGGCAGGAGGCCTTTTTCACATGTAATGGAAAATGAATACATAAAGCAAATATGAGAGAATGTTCCATAGTCCTACTTTAGAAATACATGTAAAACTATGTATTGTCCATAGATAATTCTACAATGGACATGTAAGACAAACCCCCCCACAGTGATTCCATTTTGCTTGATGCTTCGTATTAGTGATTGGACTACTAATGTTTACTCCTGTTTCTCCATTGCTCTCTCTGTGCCCCTAAGTATTGAGTTCTTGCATGTAAGTTTGACAGCTCTGGTAAATAATGATCAGCAGTGCAAAAAGTCTTTGTGAAAGGTAAAGTCACAAGTGATGTATATCATGAGGATAACTGAGCTGGAGCAAAGTATTTAGCTTACAGTCAGGAAATCATCTTGTCACTTGTGTGAGAGCCATATAAAATTATATGACTAATAACATAATTTTTTCACCCCAGTAACATAAGTACCTCTCCACTGCAGTGTCCTGAGTAGCACGTTTATACCATGAGCTCTACTATTTTTTTTTTTTATTCTGTTTTCATAGATTGTGTGTTTTTGGTATGATTTTCATATCATCAAGGTTTGATGCTGCTTATTCTAACTGCGAAGATTTAATGTTTGTAGGAACTGTACATGACTGTATTGCTGTCTTAAGTAAAAGGAGCATGACCTGAGGAAGCTGAGGAGTTTGGACAGGACTTAAAATATCTCTGCTCCCTCTTCAGAGATGAATGGTAGTGTCAGCGGGATTGATAAAGCATCATTTGGTAATTACCAATAGAAGATCTTTACTGGTTGTATAAATTCCTGTATTTATATATAGAATACAGTGTGGAACGTGATCTTTTTTACAAAAAGAAAACATTTTCTAGTTCTTTTCTACTACTGTTGCATTAGGTTTAATAGCTCTGTTAAGGGTTAGCTTACGTACTTGAAATGCACATTTCTGCTGTACAGAAGCCCACTCTGTTTCTCAGCAGTTATATTCCATTTGAAAGCAGTCTGGAGACTTCCAGGAGACTATTCCTGTAGCCAGTTGGAGCTAATACCAAAATTCATAGCAACTTCTGTAGGCTTAATAGTGATAACCCTCAATGTTTTAACTGAAAAAAAAAATCAAAATCATTTTGAAAAGGTTTTGTTTTTTTTCAGACTGTAGAATTCAACTTAAAATGTCACCCCCTCATCATCTGTAAATAATAAAATAGCAGCACTGTTAACACTTTGGCAAACTAGCAAAATGCTGGCAAATACAGACCTGAGAGTATTCCTGGACAAATTGTCATGTATTTAGCTATAGTGGTTAAACAACCTACCACCTTCAGAGCAGTCAACAGAAAATTCATATATGTACATGGTAGGATTATAAACATTTATTTTAAATAATTGAAGACCTTGTCTCCCAGTTGACAGAAACACTTTCTATATAAAGTTCTTTGGGATTTTGACTTCATACAACCTGTTGCTTATATTAGTGAGGGCAGAAGAAGCTGGTGCATAATTTATGTTTAACATACAGGTTCAAGCCTCTGCTGATGTTCTCACGCTGCTTCCCAGCTCCTGTGTCTGGATGACTTCCCAGATGCTTGACAAGATGAGACCCTTGATGTCTGCCCCCCCTCTTCTGTTCAGAAGAGCTGGACAGGTAGGCTAGGAGAAAGCTGTATGATGCTCCAGGAGACCTAGACTGACCCGGCCTTCAGGCTCCAGTCTGGCATAGCCATAGTGGACTAAAATACTCTTGCAATCCCCGCTGAAAGCTGTATTTAGCTTGCCATACCACTAACAATTAGCAATAGCTAATGGAATGTCCTTTAATAGAGATGTGTTTTGGCTAACTCCACAGCTGTGTAAGACTTCTGAAAATACCAGAAATTATGGTAGCTATTAGTAGAACAAGTATGTAAGTAAGTAATCTGTATTTTATTCTATGGAACAGTCGCTTTGGAAAAATATATTTGTGGTATGATTGAAAGATTAGTGTTAGGATTGGAAAGATACTGAAGGTAAAAGCAATACAGTGCAGAGTTTAAAGTACAATGAATTTGCAAAAAAGCCCCACAACTTCATATGAAACAATTTTTTTAGGAAGCTGTGTTTAATATAGGTATAGCTATGTTATATGAGAGCATGTGAACTGGAAGATGAAACCAAGAAGAAATGAACTAAAAGTAAAATTGGTTAGTTTGTTGGAAACAGTGTGAAAAGCCAAAAATAAAATCCTGGCAAGTGCCCCAAATCTCTACTACGAATGTTTGAAGTGAATTAGTATTTAAAATCCTACCTTGATTAATCTAAAGTATTAATTGGATAGAAAACTTTTTAATTTATTTAGTAACCTGACAATGTCATTAACAGGGAAAGAGTTACAGATAAAACTGTCTTTCTCCCTGCATTGGTTGAAGTAAGCTCTGCTTGGGACTAATTCTCTCTGCAGTTACAGTCAATTATTATGTGAATGGGGAGGCTGAGGAAAGCTGTCCAGAGCTGCTTGGTCTGGCTTTTCAGGGAGGGAGAGCACGTGTGCTGACAAGTAGGGCCTGGGGGGCTCTTAATCAGAATTTTAAGAATATATGATTGTCTACTTGGACAGTTTGTGAAGGTTTACAATGAGCACACAGACATGCAGATACTCACCGTGAAGGTTTCTAGTGCACTGTTCTCTCACAAGATGCCAACTTTCTATATTGCAATAGGCGTATGGACGGGGGGTGAGCAAGCGGCTGCATGGTGCTTAGTTGCCGGCTGGAGTTAAACCACAACAACCGCTTAGACAGATTTCAGAGGATTTTCTATGGGCATCTGTCGTTTGTGGTGTCTGTACTTTCTGCCCTGGATTTCTCTCCTTAAAACGTGCACTTGGAAAAATGGAGTCTCGTCCACCTATAACAAAAATTATTATTTTTCCCCTCAAGGAGCACAGCTTATGAACTGCCCTGAAATAATTCATTTCATTAGCCACCTCTTACATCATGTCCTTTGAATCCTAAAAGAGCTGAAACACGGGACCTCCCTAGAGCTGCCAGTTACCTAGTAATTTAGTTTGTTGAAGATTGTATGTTGAGGGGATCATCAGAGGGCAAGATGATATTCACAGCAGAAGATGAGATGTGCGATAGATGGGATCTGTGCATGAAGAGTACAAGCTGCTGGGGAGCTTGTGAGGTGAAGAGGGCCTGATCTCTGCACCTGAGATCTGGTCCTTCTGCATTGCTGTCATCACACACAAATCATTTAATGACATTTAATACTAGCAGCTTCCTCTCTTAATTCACAGTGATGACAAATATACCAGTGATAACAAAACTTCTACTGTCGTAACTGTACGTTCAGAGTAGATATTTCTTAAATCCTGAGGGCTATGGAATTGCATGAATGTATTTGTAGTGTATTTTCTGGCATTTAAAAAAGCATTTAATTTCATCTGAAGGTATTTTAAAAGTCCTGAGAGGATCCCAGCCCAACGTGGATGGTTTTTCTCATTAGCTAGGCTTGTCACTTAAAACTAGTACTCCAGTCAAGTACAGCTGTTAGTTCATTCTGTAGTAACATCCACTTACTTGCATGAGTGGGTGCTTAAAGTGCACATAAAAGTGTTGCAGAGATGTGACACTGTCTAGTTTTCTGAATAACTCTTTATATTTGGGTCTGAATAGCATTTTGCAGCAAAAAGGTGAAACACACAATTTCCACTGAATTGAAAAACATGTTCAATAGAAAATGAAAACATCTGACGTGATTTGTACTGATTTAGGTAAAAACTACGGCACGCTCAGTAGTTTCTGCCCTTCATTTCCCCTTGGTCCTGCTCACACCACAGGAAAATTCATCGTCTTTGCAAACATATAGATCTGTTGGGGCTTAGGCATGTGCTTACCTTTAAATGGCATTTTAGTCCCCCTGGGAGATTGCTACCATGTATTTCAGTTTTAGCATTTATGTGTAAGCCTACAGAGGATTTAGGTAGGTAGAAATTGCTCCTCACATAAAAGTTATCCTCAGATTGATCAATGGTAGCCTTTTAAATGCCATACCTATGAATGTTGTTCTCTTGCCAGTAGTTGCGTGTGCATGTTTGTAGAGATGTAGTATCTAGTTTGTAGTCTATATGTGCGTGCACACCTGTACATATATATGTATATACATACCCTGGTTTTGCCCAGAATGCCAACTTGTGTGTAGAGCCAAAAAAACTTAAAACTATACAATGCTTGAGATGCTGCATTGTTTTTATTATAATATTTTTTATATCAGATGAATTGCAGGATGTTTACAGATGCTTATTAATATTTAACTTATACAATGGAGTGGCAGGATGTTTATGATTGTTGTCAGCTAAAGAATTGTATACGATTCTGGGTGAAATTTTGGCTTTGTTGAAATCCTTGGCAAAACTCCCACTGATCTCACTGGGGCCAAGATTAAACCCCGCTGAATCTATTGTTTACTGGCTATTTTCCTACTGTGATTTTTTTTTTTTTTTTAATGAGTGAGATGTATTTATTTTTTCCCAATGTGAAATCTGCAGTTGCTATTTGGATTTTTCTACAGAGCCTGCGAACTCCAACACAGGTGGGAATATATGCCTTAGAGAATGTACAGAATTTTTCATTGATCTGGTCCTTGGATATGTCTAAGAAAATACCTTCTAAAATAACTTTTGTAAGATTTAATACAGAATCTTCTAAAAACAAACCACCTATCTTACCTCTGCCCCAAAGAGGGCATGCAGTGTGGCAGGTGAAAATGAAGAAGTATTTTCTGATGAATAAAAAGTAGTCCCTCCTATTTTGTATACCTGCTGATTTCATACTGCTCACCTGGCTCTGCAGATCTAGAATGAGACACTTGAATTACCTCATCCAAAAGTACCTTATCGAAGGAAAAAAAAAGTTCTATATTATATGGCTTTAAACTTCTCATCAAGACATGGAGGTATGTATCTTCAGAGCCAGTCTGTAGAACGCATGGATGAATAAAATTATGAAAATACTTAGTGGTAAGGCAAATCAGACAACTGCTTGACCTTAGAGAAATCGCTTGTTAAGAGACAGAAGGATCAGTTCTTTAATAGCACCAGGGAGGAAAAATACTGTAATGCAGCGCTTCCTAAATCCCTTTCCAGGGTATCTTTTAATTGTGTATGCTCTAAGTGTATTCTTCCTGTAAAAAGACATAAGGCTGTGAAACGGCTAAATAGATACATCTTAATTTCTTCATCTAAGGCTAAAAATACCATCTTTAACAAGAGATATCATGCACTTTGAAATATATGTGTCTGGAACAGGTAAGTTTGTATTCATTGTAGATAGTCCTCCCAGGGATACAGTAGGATTTGTAAAATGAGTAGTTATGCCAATGTTATCAAAAGCTGAAGAAACAGCAAGCCAGCTGAATTCCCCCATTCAGGCTTTTTCTAAAGACATCTGTGCAAATGCCCACCACTCCCAGGAATCTTTTCCTATAATTTTGCTTTAGAAAGAATCATATTCAGATTCCTACTTCTCCCCTTGCTAATCAGGAAGGAAGTATGCACCTTGGTTGAACTTTCCAGGACTTTGTTGGCTATAGAAACAGACCTCAAAAGAATAAACAGTTGAGGCAACCAGTAGGCTCATGGAGGATCCACAGGACCGTGCCTGGGCTCACCATTCTGCTGGATCCAATTACAGGTTTGGGGGGAGAAAGCTCCTGTTGCGTTCCGGCTGCTGCTGGTGGCAAACCTCCGTGGTTATTAGTGGGAGCAGGCGGGTGCCCAAGTGGGCAGACAACTTCCCTTTTGCACGTTCGTTATCTTTCTGTAATTCTAATCAGTACTGGAGTTCAGGATACACCATTAGTTGTCTGAAAGGCCCTGACGAGTAGAGGGTATGTGAGGAGATGAGGGGGGAGTGGCTGGAGGTCTGGATTCTGCCTTTAGTTTCCTGCCGTGGAGCTGGTGCAAGACCGGGGGCAACTCACTTTAACCTTTGTGTGCCTCACTTTCTCCGCCTGTGGGAGTAAGGATGCTTACCACCTTTGTACAGCCCCCTTGAGACCTATAGGAAAGCACTGGTATATAAGCGGCTAAGTTTTACTGACACTATTACATGTAGTATAAATAAATGACTTTTGTCCGTTACACTGCAAAAATTGCTTTTCCTAGTTTCAGTTCTGACTATTCGATGACCTACGACATTCTGGGTAGTCAGTTTTGAAGCTTAGCGGTTGCTCTAGTACTTACAATTACACACATGGCGGGCTCTGTTTGCTGCAGAAAAGGGTAAAACTTTAAACTGCCTGACAAAACTTGCCAATGAAGTATATCTAACAGAGCAGGGGTGTAACTTTGGCTTTATTTACTTGTAATAATGGTAAGGAACAGTGAATTTTGTTTGTTTACATACTGTTTACAATGGCACAGTTTTATTTTTAATATATAAAAAAAACAATTGAGGTATTTATTGCATATACTATTTTAAAGATGTTTTATGTGTTTTCACCTTTGGAATATATTGTTACATTTCCTTGTACAGATAATTTGGGTGGCTTTGTTAATATAGTTAGTAATTTTTATGACTACTAAGTGACCAGTTTTCCGTGCCTTTTTATTGTTGGATGCATGATTACATATTTATTATTGTATGGAAGTCACTGAGATGTGTATTTTTGTATTCTGCTGGAAGCAATGGTTGATTTTATTGTACATGATAAGAGATGCCTTCATATTGGGCACTCGTATGAGATCTTCCTTCTCAAATAAACAGAATGCATTCAATGTACCTTCCTTAAGTCCTTGAATTTTTTTTCCGTGTCTGGAAGTCAATGGAAATTCTTGAACATCATGACACTGAATTTTAGATGTTGTCCACTCAAAATGTGGGCTGCTACCAATGTCATCAAATCCAAACTGAAATTCCCCATTGAAATCAATACAATGGCAAGCCCTTGGCACAGTGTAAGCCTTTGTAATTTAAAAGAAAACTCTGTATGTTAAACTTAATAAAATTTGGATGAGTGACTATCAAGTACCATTTCCATTCAGTCTGCCACACACTGCCTGAAAGTTGTTTCATATTACAGGCTTCGAATGCAGCTTTTAAACATACTTTATACGGCTATGTGCAAGCCCACATGTAACTTATAAGTAGGTCCCTGTGCATGTAGGTGTTTACATTTGCAGGGATCTTCCACTAGATCTTGCTGGCATATGGCATATTAAATGTAAAAATAGATTTACATCTGCATCCATAGTAACAACAGTTGTTAAAACAATATACAGTAGTGCCCATTTTTCCACGGTAAGTGGCAGTAAAACAAATACATTTTTCCTTAGTAGTATATACTGAACCTCTCTAGCACCAACCCAGATAAACACTTACTTCAGTTGATTCCATGCCAGGACCTGAAGACAGAGGGCAGTTCTGCAGGTAATCACCAACTATCGTGTTGTAGGTCAGTGAGCTACTAGGCTGGTACTTAAGACATGGTGTCAAAGGAAAAAGATATTTTATAGGAACTTAAGTCAGTTGATGTGGGCAATAATTATGTGGTTGATGAAGGCAGTCATTGTGTTGGGATTGTAATGTCATGAAGTAATCGTATATGGGAGAGTCACTTTCACGGATAACCCAGAATGCTTAAAGGTCAGCCCTGGCAGTTTTAACACACAGTTAATTCCAGGTGCTTACAAATCTTTTAGGACTGAAGCCTGTACTTTAAGTTTGGGGGTGTTGCATGTGCATTCAATTTCTTTAATGAAACCAAAATGGCTGGGTTTAATAATCAAAGCTGTGGCATAAATGAGACTGTATTAGGAGAAATAGGTAATGATATAAAGTAAGGAATACCACTGGGGATGATACTCTGTGGTATGTGAGGAAACTGGGTGTGATGGTGTATGGATGCTATAACTCTCCAGAATTGCTTCTGGCGGTTAAGACTTAACAATAAGATCAGCTTCCTATACTTCATCTTGTCTGTATGTTAGATTTGTGTGAATAAGAAGTCAGAATGTGAAGAAAGTGGTTGCATTATAAGCCTTAACTTGGGAGATGTACTTAGGGAAGTTTTTAATAATTCTAAGAAGAATTTGGTAAATGGGTGAACTTCACACCTCAATATATATTTTGGTACTTGTGGAATATAATCAATCTGTTCATGCCAGTGACACTGAATAGTTTATGATAAAGACTGAAATTGTGCAAACTTTTAATTCCCATGACTAAATTCATAAAAATCTAACTACAAGAAGATGGTAGACAGGAAAGAGTTAAATTAGATGTCCTAAGGCAAATCCCTAGAACCAAATCTAATGGAGTTATTGCCGGGACAGTTTATAAAAAAGGGCTGTATAGATGTCTTGTCTAAAACACAAAATGTAGCAGCAAATTATTTAAAGAGGTTTAGTTGGGATGGAGTGACAAACTACAAGGGCAAAAATGAAACTGGTGGCAGTATACGCAGTTCTTTTCACATTAACATTAGAATGTTAGGATATTAGAGAATTAGAACAGTGAGCACAGGAAAAAGTGGGAAGGAAAATGGTTTTTAAATTATGCAATTCAGGCCACTGAAAGTTTGTGAACAGATTAAAATCTGTCTGTCCTGGAAGCATGTGTGGGAGTATGGCATTAGCCCAAGTTGGTTGTGTACTTAACTAGTATGTACCACTTCAACTGGAGTTATTGCAGGCTATTTTTTAATTACATTAATGTGCTTCTGGTCATATTTATAAGTATACTTTTCGGAAATGAAATAGCCTGTGCCAGTGGAACCATGGCCTTGATTGTCCCCAGCCATCTAATGGCACAAAGATGTCATGGATGGAATTTGTACTGTGGGCATGACAACAGACAAGGTGGGCACAATAGTGTCTGTCCTTGCTGAATGCGCAATGGATGAGTGAGAGCAGCAGCTGACCCAAGTCCTCATTTAGCTGAGAACCAAGGGGATCTACACGGAAGCGCATCTGTCTTTTTATAGAGGGAGAGATGGATAGATGTCACGGTGATGAAATGGGACATCCTGGGACGTGGCAGATGCTTCATAGAGGCAGCAGGATTTCTGCTTGGGCTTTAGTTTCCATTTCCTTTCGGTGACAGCAGCGCACAGCTGTGGCTGCACTTGCCCCTCTGAACTCATTCCTCCACTCTGCCCTTTAGCTGTTACTTGCCTCTCCCGTGTCTCAAAGCTTTCAGCCCTTCTCGGGTGCCTACCCTCATTTCCCAATTATATTTTGCCAAGTGCAATTTCCTTTCTTCAATTTCATTCCAAAAAAAAATCTGTCTGCTGCCTAGCAACATCAGTGTAACAGCAGATATACCTTCTCCTGGCAGTCACGCTATCCTCTGAGTAAATCAGTTCATTAATTAAAAATCAGGCACGTAATACCTCTGAATCTCTAATGCACTGTCCCTGGTAATAATAATCTGCTAATAGCATAACTATGCAACGAATGGCGTGTTTTCCCTCACTCGAGGGAGCACTGCTTTGCTGAGGCTTCGTGGGCACAGCTTCTCTGACCTACTGTGGAAGCTGTCAGTTCTCTGAAGGTCAAGTCAGCAAGTGTCCATGCAGGAGCCTGTAAACACTACAGCAGGAGTATGTGCTTCTGATTTACACTTGATAACTTACTTTCCAGCTAACTTTGCTTACAAGCGTGAATTTGGTCAATCAGAAACATTAGGGTGCTATTTTCAGATGAATTAAAAAGAAAATCCAAGTGCAGTTGAAGAGGCAATGGAGCTGCATCTAAAACAAGTTTTCTTTAGAGTGAGGAGAAGCCACTTTTTTTAAGCTTAGTAGATTCACAAGTTACCTCAGAATACCTGCACAAAAATCTTGGTAGCTAATGGTTTCGGGTCATCCTTTCTCCTTTGCCAGCTTCCACGAACACTGAGGGGAGTGGGTGGGTTCTGGGGCTGACTCCATGTTAGCCAGCGTGCTGGTTTGGAGGAGGGCGCCCTGGTCAGGGGTTGTGTAGGCAACCCTTTCCTAAAATTAAAACCCAAGCACTTGAATAAAATTCTGTGTTACACAAGTTTTTAAAGTGCTGACTTTCTAAGGAGGTGAGCTTTACGTGATTCTGGTTTGTCATTCGGCCTCTCTCGCTTCCTCTCTTCTGGGCCTCCACCATCCACCCCACCATGTTTTGTGCACCCTCCCTCAGGTAACCCGTACGCCATAAACCCCTGGAAGTGTTGGTACAGGAGAGATGCTCGAGATCAAGAGGTGGAAGAGCATGAGACAGCACCAATTGCCTCATAAAATCCAGCTGAAATCTAAAATTATTTTCCCAGATGCCAGTCTTAGTCACATCTCTCATTTCTTCTCTTACTTAGCTCATCAGAAAAAAATAATTGAATGAGTTTCTCTACAAATAAAAATCAAATATGTTCCTTAAAAAGTGTATAAAGGAGTTAGAAAGTGACACAGGGAGAGATTGTGTAGACAATACCTGTGCCAGCCCCACTCCACCACAGCATCAAGAAATGAACAGCATAAATTTTAGTTTAAGCGTAAAACCTTCCCAGACTTTTCTTAGGAAGGTATCAAATGTCCTCAGCATTAAACTTTTCAATATAATTTCATCTCCCTGTGGCCACTCAGCCATGAAAACGATTACTATGTAATCCTCAGAATCTTGAGCCTATTTAAAATATCGATAGGAATATTAATTAAATCTTCTGAACATTGTGGAAAGAGTAGCCTGGGTAAATGAGCCTAAATTCCTGAAAAATACAATAACAATTAATTATGTCAGGACAGTCCATCACCATTTATTTCTCAGTCAATAAGAGAACCATAGCTAATGGCTGACTAAGATCAATTAAAGTTTGATGAAGTGCTAGTTTTTAAATAGAAGTTAAATTATTAACCCATACCATTTGCCAGCAGGATCAACAATAGGTCAAGATTTATTTTTTCAACATAAATTCCCTCTCAAAATGTATATATTTTGAAAGTGAGATTCAATGTCCTATATTTGCTCAGATGGCGGTCAATCTGGGATTTTATTGCAGACTTTTTCCCTGGCTGGATTAAATGGAGAAAAGCCTGGAACATAAATCCTTGTGGTTCTTTTACATCTGTTAATCTAATACCAGTTTGAATGCTTCTGATATCCAGACTAATCCCTGGGGAAGTGGAAATAAAAAATATTTTCCCTTCATTTAAAGAGGACTCCTATCCTCTGTAGACCTACTTGCTTTGCAACTTGTGGGAGCCTGACCATTAGGCTGCCTTCGGGTTGGTAACGAGTTTGCCTGGGAGGAAGCCCAGTGCTGGAAAGATGTTACATGACATTTTACCAGCCTGTTTATATTCCCATTCTGGCTGCCAGACTCACTTGTTGCTGCTGTCACGTTCCCACCTCCCACATTACATAGAGAAAACCGAGAATGTTAGGGTCCGTGCCATGCTAGAATTCTGCTGCACCTTATTTTTGGGCACTGGGTGATTCTGGCATCTAAAGCATCATTGAGCATAAGATGTGTGTATAATGATGCTGTTGCAATTTCTTTTTACAGTCCCTTACTATTTCACCAAAGCTTGGTTTGCTTTCAATATTAATGGAATTATTATTATTATTATTATTATTATTATTATTATTATTATTATTATTATTATTATTACTATTATTACTATTATTATTATATTTATTTATTTAATTAATTAATTAGTGGTTCAAGACCTTTATAATAAGTTGAGGTGCGTTTTTTTTGTATTGAGTCTTTTTACTGGCCTAGAATAGAAGTAATTTTCTTTTAGAGATACACAAATTACAGCTGTTAGGAGGACTTTCCCAGAAGACATTCAATGCCTCAGCCAAAATGCAGTTCCTTTTTCTGAATTGCATCTTTTTCTCCTGTCCTTCCCTTCTGATAGTCAAAAATAAACCTGGAGCAAAAAACCTGTTGATAACACCACAATTTGCAGGGCAGCTGCATCCCTTATCTTTCATTCTGCTTTGGCCCTCAGTGCCTTCAAGGGCATCCAACACCTTGAAGCACATGATTATCATTTTACAGAGGTGTTCCAGTTTCATTTTACTGGATGGAGTATGAGGATGAGGAAATGCATTTCTGAAAACACAGATGATATTGTTTCAGTATACAGATTTAATCCCTAATAGCTGCTGTGGCTCTTGAGTTGAAAATACAGTCTTCAATGGCTCATACTCATGATCATGTCATAGGATACGATACAGATCAGCTAAGCTGTGGTAATTGCATCTGTAACAGCAAGTATGAAGTAATTCAACTACACTGCTATGAAGGAAGTTTAAATGAAGGTACAGCAAAAGCCTGCACACAGGTAGTTTTCATTTACTGTCTTGTTCCTGTGTCTAAACAATCATAGAATCACAGAATGGTTTGAGTTCAAAGGGACCTTAAAGATCATCCAGTCCAACCCGCCTGCCATGGGCAGGGACACCTTCTACACCAGGTTGCTGAAAGCCCCATCCAGCCTGGTCTTGAAACAAAGATAAATCTTCTCTAATATTTATGGAGTGAGTACAATATTCTGTGATTTCACTGCACCACAATAAATAAAAACTGATACTCCCTGAATTCATCACAGAAGCGCGTGATTTATAAAACAGATGCATAACTTCTGTAAATTGTGCGTTTAATCCTCTCTTGCACACTGAAAAGGATGGGATTTCTCATTTCCTTTAAAAGCAGGCCACCTAGTGCTTGCAGAGCTCCAGCACAGTGGGAAACTGCAGACAGTTTGGTATGCTCCCTTATTTGCACTCCCTATAAACCATGGAGCTGCTCACCTACTTTTCCAGACATGTGCTAGAGTGCAACTTAAAAGAACAGAAATTTTAGGCTGTGATTTCACATGTCCAATCCCTGTCTTGACCTGCTACTTACTTAGCTCCAGCATTGTTTTTTGTCAGATCTTTCTGTCAACCAGCATAACTCCCAAATGTGGTCAAAAAGAGTCAATGACCGCAACAACATGGTAGGGATCTGCTGGGCTAATGAAATTAATCAAGTGATAGAAGGTTCTAGTGCCAGGGCTGACTCAAGGAGGATGCTGTACTGGGAGAAAAGATTGACAGAAGGGAGAAGAGCATGATCTTCCCCTTTGACCACCAGCAATCTGGCAGAAACTGCATCTGCAGGTTCCCCAGAGAAGAACAGAATTAAGGTAGAAATACTGACAACTTCTCTTCCAGAATGACACCAAGGCACTGTTAGAGGAAAGAAAAAGCCCCAGTCCTTTACAAGTGCTATTAAAAAGTCATGAGCTAAGTAGTTTCCATACCAGGATATGACATCTCCAAAGAAAGTCAAAAAGCATAGCTTGGAATGATGTTACTAATTCTGTAGCTGTCTGATTTGACACGTAACAGCGTCCCAGTAAGATACTTTATCCCAACATTTTGCTGGAGCTTTCCTTCCTCCTCCCAGTGAGACAGAAGCAGAAAACTCAAGCATCTGCTGTCATTAATGATCCTATGCCACTTCTCAGTGTGTCTAAATGCCAGTGATGGTCAATCCTGTCAGAATTTTGCATTGGATAAAGTGGATAAATCTCTCTGTGATCTCAAGTGAGAGGTGAGTTTGGGGCTTTTTGTGCATATGTAAAAAATTTAAATACTGAGCTATTCAGCCTTGTATATGGTATAGCGTAGCTAAATTTAGCCCTGCATGGATGCCAATGTATTTAACAACGCTCTCCTTTTTTGCATGGATTTAGCCTTTCAGTTAAAAGTGAAAAATCAGTCATTTCTCATTCTAATCTGCTTTTAATGTAGTGCAGAGCTGTTGCTTTCATTTTTAACAAAAAGGAAATTTAACACTAGCTAGAGAAATAATTCTGTATCACTAGAAAGAACATTTGTAGAAACCTTGTGTCTCAGACTGTGAAACTTGAGAAAATTATTACATGTCAGAAGTTATAAATAAATGCTTTCTATATTTGGTCTTTGTTGGCTAACGGGCACCTTCATGTAACACATCTTTTGTTAACTACTGTCAGAGATGGAATATGGTCTGGGCTGTTGGATCTGGGATGGAAATGCTGACATTTTCTGCAGTGGTAGGAAATTTAACAGAAGAGGCGTGAAGAAGCTTCTTCAGTCCTAAATTTCAGAAAACTACAGAAGGACTCTGAATATTAAAGCAAGCTTTGCGTTCATTCTTCAAGAGCAATGTGGCAAACTGTACTATATGCAACTGCGTAAGTGCTTTGTGCAGCTTCTTGTCAGGTATTTCAAAGGAGTCCTGTTATGTCACACTGACTGAATATTTTGTTACTGGTAAAAACAGCACACAGATAGAAAAAAAAATAATCTGCAATCATGCTCCTCAGTGCTCTGTCCTGTTGGCAGAACTTAACTTTTGACTTGGGATCATCTCACATTAGTTCTGTATCATCCATGGTATAAGGACGTTGAATGAAAAGAGGTATATGATCACACTTCAGAGAGGTGTTTTGTTTTTAATAGCTAATGAATATAGTCCAAAAACCAGCAGTCCTTTATGCACACACAGTATACAATTACATATAGTACACAGTATTTTTAAAACAGGACGGTCTTTCTAATGAATCAAGACATACTTTACAAACAGGTGTACACCACCACGTCAGGATTGCTCTAGAGATCACTGTGTGGGGAGAACTTACGAAGCACTCTAGAGAACAGAGGGAGGACGGTGCAGTGCATGGTAGCTTTAAAGTCCCTTTCTGCCTTCTCCCAGATGCTTCTGAAGAGCGAGGGACCATAATGGTCTGTCTATATGGTACTCTATTCCTCCATCCACAATGTGAGCAGCACTTCTAGCTCTGACAAGCCTCCTTCACCTGCAGTGTGCATCATTATCTTCCTTGAATGGAACTGGAAAACACTCACATTAAAAATTAAAGGCCTCATTAGAACACTTCAATGAATATAAGCTATTTTCTTTACCACAGTGTGGTTTTTTTCTCTCACATACACATATATACTGTCCTCAAATATATTATGTAGCCATGCTAAGTTGCAATTTATTATTTACATTGATTATAAATAATTCATTTCAAATTTTGCAATCCTATCTTAAAGCTCATCATCTATAAAACTGAAATTAAGTTTACTTAGAAACTCATCCTTAATATCATCAATATATATCAGGTTTCTGCAATCTCTTCAAGTGCATTTACATAGAAAATTACCCTCTCTTGGCACACCTGAGAGAGAAGGGAACAGAATAAATGCCTTGAATTAAGAAACAATAACAAAAAAAGGAGGCTATAATCTGTACTCTGGAACCTGGCAAATTTTCCATTTCTCAGGTTCAGCGTCTTCCCCCATCACATACCAGCTGTCAGGAGTGGCCTTATGTGTTCTAACGCTGCACCTCATAAAAAACACTCAATTTTTTTGTGATAAGGAAGATCAGCCATTCAAAGCTGCAAAGCTCCAAAGGGTTCCCCTCCCTGAATGATGAAGAAGACAGGAGCAGAAAGTGTGCCTTCAGGCAAACCTGCCTTGCCAGAGCCTAAGAGAACTAGGAGGGGAAGACATTACACTATTTCCTAACAAAAGCCATAAGCAAACTCGTCAGTGATTCTTCTGAAAACCTGAAGTTCTTCCCTACACAAACCTACCACATCAATCAGCTTTCAACCATAAAAAATGCTTTTGATGCCCTAAAAATTCAACATTATTTTGCCAATGAATAAGCTAAATCAGATTAATGTAACTTCATTTTCTGAGATAAAAATGGTAAAATTAGGCTTGGAGGGGAAAGGAAATCCATTTCCTTTTTTCTCCTTTAGTATTATGTGTTTCAGAGGGTATATCACTAAAGAACCCATCATCAGTACATTACCTTTCAGTAACTTCATTATATCATTAACTTCAACTCATAAAGGATCAGATGGTTCTACACTCATGACTGTTGTACACTTTTTAGCATAAAGAAATACGAGTATTATAGAGGCTTCAGCTACTAATTTCTCCCCTGTACCCCATCTTCACTGCCCCTAAAAAACAGAAAATCACAGTTGGTCAATCCTTACCTCACTTTTAATAGCAGGAAAACATGAAACCTTTTGACTGCAGTCTCTGAAGATAACCATCTAGCAAGGACAAGCCTCAACATTTCCATGTATTCAAAGCTCATGAAATAAAAAGGTGCTGGTAATTCTGGAAACTATTTGGCAGATAAGGAAAAAAAAAATAATACTCTTACAACACAGCTTTCAGGATCAAATTCTGACTTATCTATAGCACATCTACTTTATTATGCAGCATATGACCTGGGCAATCATCTGAAAGAATAAACTAATTCTCATTTTCCATTCATTTATAGATAGAACAGTGTCTTACCAGTCATAAATGATGTGTTGTTAAAGTTCAAACATTTTGATTTTAATATACTTTTTTTGCATTTTCAAATATTCCTAATGCAGTTTCTTGCAACTGAGCAAGCAGAAAATGCATTATTCCCCTTTCAACCAATGAAAAATATTTTGGTTTTTTTCATATATATACTTCCATGGCTTTATGGCATCAGTGACCACAAAGAAGATACTTGCCTTTCAACCAACTTTAAAAATACTTTTCTTAATTAAAAGAGTAACTAATACATCATTGGTACATGATCTAAAGTACCCAGAAATACATGGTCTTACCAAGATTTGTAATTTTAAGCTGTTTGACTCTTGAAAAACCTCAATTTACTGTCACAAACCAGTGAGCTATATCTATTGATAATACCGTGGAACATCTTCGTTGCTCTGCTACTCAGAAATCTTATGGTGGTGGGGAAGACCTCACAGTATTTCTTTCAGGTATTTCCATTCTTTGTCTCATTCTGGCCGATTTTCCATCTTCAAACAGTAATTCGAGCAGAGGCCCTTGGAAAGGAGTGTTACAGTGGCTATTTTTCACAACGGCAGCCCCCCGGGGTAATAATTCCCTCTCTCTGATTTAAGGCTTTTGGGGATTCTTTGTATTACAGCGAGCTTTTATACAACATGTGGATGGAGGAGAGAGGCACTCCTAGTTTGTCTTTGGTGAGTGATTCCTTGTCACTCTTAGTTTCTTTGTATTTTTTTGAGAGAACTGAAAATGAAATTTCAGAGAAGCTATTAATACTTCTATTATTGCGGAAAAGGTGTCACCAAGCAGTACAAGGATTTGGTAGTTTCCATTCAATATTTTGATGGAAAAGACAATAACGCTTTCATTAAAATGCGCTCATGTTTAAAAACCATTTCTTTTACATACTGAATCAGGGAGGAAATGAAATAATCTCTAAGTATGTAGCAACACTGAGGAAATGAAGACTCAGAGAGACTTAAATGACACATGACAGCAGTTATTTGGGTGCGGAATATAAAACCAGGCAATCCAAATGGCCATATTTAGACTGACTTAAACCTTAAACATATGCTTGAGTTACTGCTTCAGAGATGAAGAGGACATTTTAAGATCCGTTGCAGCAGTGCACAGCAAGTTGTGTAACAAATCCACCAGAAATGAAGAATAAAGCACACCATGAACACTACATTAAACTATTTTCATTGTGGGAATGAAATCACAATGCAAACAATTTCCAGTTCAAGAATAAACTCTGTAAAAACAGCAATGAACTGGTCACACATAGAAAATATAAAGGTCAATGAAAAGCAAAGCCACTGCCAAAAAATTCATTTGGAATCCAGATGGTAAGAGGATGGGACTCACCAAGACTGCTGTAGCATCTCAGCAGCAGCTTAAATTTGAGAGAGAAAATTAAAGTCAGGTTTATTTACATGTGGAAGGAATAAGATTTGAAATGTAGCTCAGTAAAGCATCTGTTGTTCCTCTGATTTCACAGCAGGAGTATTAGAGACTACTTAAACAGATGAAGTTGCAGAAAATTTAATTACCACTGAACACTTACAAGGGAATTCATTGTTCCCTGGAGTTACTGCAGTTGAAGTAACGATGGTATATGACATCTTTGGGCTTTAAAGAGGAATATGCAGGAACTGGTTGGAAACAAATAAGAGAGGTGTATAAAGTATACAATGTCATCAGACTTAAGAAATCATGAGAATTATCCTACAAGAGACATTATCTAAACATTTGAAAAAATCAGCTGAACACCTGTTATTATGATACCATAACCATAAACAGCAGGAAGGCAAAGATATAATTTTTTTTACAAACTTGTCTGATACCTTTCCCAAGCATATACCAAAAAGGAAAAAAACCTGCAACGTTGCAAGAATTCTGCAATAATGTTTAAGGTTACATTCGGCAAACAGCATTTGAGCATGGCTAGTTCTGACAGTGAAGGGGGGGTTTCTGCTTCCTCTCCAGTGAAGGCGGTTTTGACCGCAACATTACCAATTACCCAGTAAAGATCATTATCTTTTACCTAGTTCAGAAGATGTATTTCTCTCATTATTGCATTTTTGGCACGTTCATCCTAATTTAAATTAATCCACAAGTGCAGACTGAAGACAATGAGACAGTGTGTCAGCTGATAGCAAACATCAGAATTTATTTCAATCTAATACTGTATTGTCTACAGTAACTGTACCTTCTGGTTAGCAGGCACACACAAGCAGATACTATTAGGTTTTGCTGGCATGCAACGTTATTTGAATAACAATAATCACAAAAGTAGCAGTGAAGAACACCCTGAAAACTCCCTCATAAGCTTAGGTAACATCATTGATCCTTAAGGGAAAATTAATTTAATTAATCAGCTAATTCTAGCAATAAATGTGTGCATAACTCACAAGGCAAAAGCTGAAGAAATCTGTAAGGAACACAAAGTTCAGTACAGTTACATTCTTTTCTGACAGTAGTCAGTTATCAAGAGGGTATTTGACCATTTTCTAATTGAACTGATTGGCACTGGAAATGCTGCATCACCTTGGTTCCATCAAAACTTCCTACAGAAGCTTAAGCCGTGATCTGGCTGTGGCTGCTGGCCAGAAATCCAACCAAGCTGGCTGCTTACTGTAGCTCAACTGACTGGCTGTCTGGCTCCCTGGCAATATGCCAGCTGCTCAGTTGGTTTCTTGGCTCCTCAGGCTTGTCAGCTGGTGAAGAAATAGATTGTTCCCTTTTTGCCAGAAAGGCTGCACAGCCAATGCGTTTTGTTCCAGTGCTCGATGAAACAAAATATTGACAAGCTGGAATTTCCTGTAGAATAAAAATTTTGCTTCCCAGCCAGCTCCAGTTATTATTGTACTCTCTTGTGTAACACAGTGACGGTGTTATCGCATCCTCTAAGTAAACACAATGCACAGAAAGGATGTGAATCCAGAGAGCCTTCCAAGGCTTTGGATAAGAATTTCATAGCGTCTGAAACCATCTCTACGTAGTACAACGCATCTTTTGATAAGTATGTGATCCATTACATTTTGCATTAAAAAGCCCATTAAGTTGGTTCGGAGACTCATTTATTAAGGACATAACTGGTGAACTGAAGAATGAACGCAGTATATAGTTTGTGCCTTTTATGCATATTATTTTGGAAGATGACTTACAAGGGTTACAGATCAAACTCCAGGAAAAGAAAAAACAGTAATAGCTGCAACATAGTTAGATATATATAAAGATTATTTGGTTTTCACTGTTGAAAAAAAAGTTAAAATATCCATGAACATGCAAATAAAAATGACTTCTCAAACATGTCACTGGAAATAACAGCTTCATGAAACATTCAGTGAAAAGAAACCAGGAAATCCCATCGCATTATACCATAATGCCATAACTGAACTCTTGTCAGAGACAAACACCACGATCCAGCCCAGGCCAAAGGTTCATGACAGGGTGACTAATGAAGTTATGCACTTGGGTGAAGAGTTCCAGTTCTGGAGTTGGTACATGTGTCAAGAGTGTTTTAAGGAGATGCTGAGCAGGGTCTAAATGGCAAAGCTAGTCAACACATGGGTACGCACTTGGGGCAGAATAAGCCCTGTTAAGCAGTTTCTGCTCTTAGCTGTCTCTGTGCTATCCCCAGTGCCACGCTGACACATTTATTATGCTGGTGAAGTGGATCAGCAAAAAAGGAAGGGAAGCAGGTTGTTTCCTAGCCCTCTCAGTTCAATCTCATTTACTGCTTGATTTCACAAATGTTCATGCTGGCACAGTCCAGAAGCAGTACGGACGTAGAAGCCAGTAGCTGGGCTGGGGAGCAGGAGGGTTATGTTATAAGCAGAGAAGCCAGTAGAAGTCATTAATGAAATTATGACATTATGAGCTTTAGATTTGGGGGCAGGGGGTGGGGGTGGAAATAGTATCAAGCATGGCAGATCCTTCTCAGCTTGCTTCAAGGGTGTCAGTGGAAAAGGCTTACCTGGGTTTTGAGACAAGAAGTAGATGCTATGCCTCCTGTTAAAGGCAGGAATACAGACTATAAATTGCCTACCTTCCTTTGAGGAGGTAATCATTATTATTATACGTGGAGCTTACAGCATATAAAGTCTTGTCTGAACTGAATAAAGCTGTAGTTACAGAAGGACATTTTTCAGAGGCAGTATCATAAAAAACCCAAACATGCAACTGTGTGGTTTTCATGTACAGAGGAAAAAAATCTAAGTAAGGGACTAGTAATAAAATGGACAGAAAACGGCCATAAAGTCACAAACTAGTTATTCAATACCTTTTATAGAACTGGCATTCAATAGCTTAGAGATGACATACAAGTCAGTCTGAGATTATCTTTCAACAAGTTGATCCAAGCCAGTGATCCTGAAAATATCAAGCTTAAAAGACAGGTGCAGACAGTGATTCAGGATAGTACCAGGGACATGACAGTAGTTCTGACAGAAAGATTCTAAAGATGCCTATCTGTCATATGAAAAGAACAGGCAGAAAACACTACAGGTGCATGGCCCTGTCCAGCTTCACCTGAAGCTTGGTTCCCCTCACTGGGCCTGATCCTCACCCCCCCCGACACACGGACTGCTGTTCCCAGTCTGGCCTTGACCCGTCCCTATCCCCACAGATGCCTGACGCCCCAGGCTGGGGCTGTCCCGAGCTTGCCCTGCTCCCTGGCTGGGGTAGCGGGACAGGCGCTGACTGGCCAGACCCTGCCCTGAGAAATGTAAGACTGAACAGGACACAAAATTTCAGAGCCCAGAAACCGACTCGTATTTCTTCATAATTAATACAGATTTTAAGCAGTGTTGGCTGACCAGTCATGTTTCCTTGTGCTTTTACACAGGCACTATTTCAATCGATTGTAAAAAATAAAATATCATTATTTCAAAGCTATACCCATTTTTATTATCATATAAACCCCCATTCTTTTCTGACAAACAATGGCACGCTGTGGGTCATGTTTCATAGTTTCCTGATGAGGGTAAATCTTCATTTTTTTCAAGGTTTTGGCAGGAAGCCATAGGTACTCATTATTCTGAATAGTCTAAGGGGAATTATGAAACAAAGGGAATAAAAGGCTTTAATTTATTTTTAAAGCATGCTTTTTTATGTTTACATTGCTTCCAGAACTATTTCACGTTGGAAATGTTTTACTTAACTGTAAATTTTGATACATAAAAACCAACAAAAGCCTCTTCCAGAATCTTTAGTTTTCATGAAAACTGAAAAGTTTTGAATGAAAGAGTTGGTCAAAAAGAAGTATTTTGTTGGTTAACCGAAGATGTGCAAACTGTGAAAATTTCTTCACTCAAATGACAGTGTATTTCCAAGCCAGGCTGGTCTCAACGGGCACCTAAATGATGACTAACTTGAGTGAAACTTGATTCTATTATTTGTTTACTTTCCCCCCATCCCATAGGGACCTGCAGTTCCTGGGAATATGAAAAACCTTTTATTTGTCCCACTTAGCTAACACTGTGACATACTTTAACACCAGTAATCTTTTGTTTCTTTTGTGTATGTAGTCTGCGTTGTTTGCGGGCTTTGTCACACAGCTTATAGGTTTTATGGTAACTTAAAATTTAGTTTATCTACCCGTTGGCTAAATGAGTAAGCAAATACACATCCTCTGACTTCTGAAGTATCTAAAATAATTACACAACCCAGAAACACCTTATGATCAAGGACTAAGCAGAACTAAAACCCACAGCTTAAGCAAAACCAGAAGCTAGGCAGAAGCGGGAATTATCCAGAAAAGTAATGAAGATCCAGTAGCAAAAATTCTCATATCCTTTTTATAGGGCTCAGGTGGTGCCCAGAAGAAAAAGGTAACTTATAAGGAGGTCAGGGTTTGCCTTTTGGTTTGCCTGTCATTCTGTCTCTGAAGTGGGGCAGGTTAGACTTTGAAATCCCCCAGTACAGAAAAAGCTACAAGGCCAGCATCTTTTCATGATTCTTTCCTTTTTTCCTTCCCTACTCCCTCCCCCACTATACAAAGTTTCAGATTCTTGCTGAATTCAGCTTTGGGGGGTCTTTTTTTCTGTCTTCCAGAAGCTGTTGCAACCACATTGCTGCCTTGTCTGCGTCTGTAGTCACAGTGGAACTCCACTTTTGTTGTTCCTCCCCGAGCTCCACTCTCACATGCCAAGTCTCAGAAAGACCTGTCCAGACTCCAGGAGTCTCTCTTTTTTGGGGGGGACAGCGTTGTTAGCTGACAGCATTAGACTATCTATTGCATATCATTCAACACACTTCCTCATTTGTGTCCTTGCTGTTGTCAGGTTAGTCTCTGAAGGAGCTGCTGCTGAAATGTAGTAATGTTGGGAAGCTACACGAGATTACCATTTCCATACAAATGGAAGTCTCAGGCCCCAACAGTACATACACCTAAACACATCTCCATCCTAACTCATGAGGATTTGAAATTGACTGCGTATTTGCTGGGGTAAGTCGCTCAACTGATATACACAGGAATCTGGCAGCAGTTTAAAAATGAGTGGTACAGGAGGAAGGGTGTGGAAGTTTCAGCCGCGTCTGTGCCTCATCTGACTGAACCCAGACGTTAGCCTCTGACCCATCTGCTCTGAGCACGCCAGTCAGCCACGCCAGCCGGCCACGCAAGCCTGGCCCGGGAGATGTTCCTGAGCCAGCAGCGGGCAGGCCTGCGGCCCAGCCTGACGAGGCGGGCACGACCGCTCGCCGGCCCCCTGACTCCCCAGGGCTCTGCGACGCCTGTGCCACACCACGCGTGTGCCGCCGGTCAGGTCCCGACCGTGACCGCGCCGACCCACAGTGGTGCCGGGGGCGGCACCGGGAGGGGTCCGGCGGGGGCGCTGCGCTGCGGGCGGGGAGCTGCTCCGCCCGGCCTGCGCCAGCTCTGCCAGGGAGCCTGGCAAGGCCGAGCGGCGCGCCCCTATCCCGACCAGGCGGCGCCACGCGCGGCTCGGGCAGGGGCCGGGGCGGGGCGCGGGGCGGGGCGATGAGGGGCGGGGAGGGGCGGGGAGGGTTGGCCCTGCCCGCGGGAGGCCGAGTAACGGCCGCGAACGGCGGGCGCGGCCCCGAGGTGCCACTGCGCGCGGCCATCCGACCCCGCCCTCCACTGGTCTCCCTTCCGGGGCGGTCTCCAGCTCCCGCCAATGGGAGCGCGGCGACAGCCGCCACGTGACGGCCTCCTGCCTCCTGCCCGGGGCAGGCGGGTGGGGTTGGTGGGAAGCGTCGCGAGAGCGGAGGCGCGCGCTGGGGGCGGGGCAGCCGGGGGCGGGGCGGGGCGGCCGAGGGTCGCTGCGCCGCGGCGGTGGCGGGGCCGGGCGGCTGCTCCGTTGCTTGTGGCGGCGAAATGGCTGCGCGTGCCGGGTACTGAAGAGTCAGCCAGGTACGGGGCGCCCTCGCCCCCCACCCCCACCCCCGCTGGGCTGCTGGGGGCCGAGGGGCCCGCCGCTGCCGTCCCCGCGCGGGGCGGGGGGCGGCCTGCCGGGCGGGGCTCGCTCCCACAGGTGTCCCGCTCCCGGGGGGCGGAGGAGGGGCAGGGCATCCTCCGCCGCCCTTCCCCGCGGGGAGGAAACGCCGCTGGCGCTGCCCCCGCGGGCTCTGCGTGGCCGGGGGCAGCACCCCTCCGCACGGGCGCGGCGGGTCCCCGCGGCGGCGCGCACACGCACCTGAGGGGAGGTCGCCGGCGGGGCCGCGCCGCTCGGGACGCCCTTCGCCGCGGCGCGGAGCGGGGACGGCGGGCGGGCAGCGCCGCGCTGGGGCCCCGCGGCGTGGGGCGGTCGCGCCGTGTCTGCCCCCGCCCTGCCCGGAGCGCCCCTCGGTGGGCGCGGCGGCCTGCGCCGGCGGGGCGGCCTCGCGGGGAGCCGGGGGCCGCCCGGCCGGGGTTGCGTGCGGGCTCGGCCGGACTGAGCGGCGCTGTGGTGCTGCGGTTGGTGCGGGGGCTGGGTGTGCTGGCGTTGCCTCCTGCGGCGGTTGCCTTGTGCTTGATGCGCACGGGTTAAAGAAGTTCACCCCGGTCTCAACATCGCGCTTTTAAAGTGTTTCCTCCCCCTCCCTCCCCATTCCTTTCCTCACTGAACGGAGGAGGAACGACGAGTGTTGCTCGTCTGCTTTCTTGGCTTTTCTGAGGGGATGTCTGTTACGACTGAAGTACCTATCTCTGTTTTTCCCCCGATGTCCACCGGGGGGAAAAAAGCAACCAAAAGGCTATGAACTGTAGATCCGCTGTTATAGGCTTCTGACTGATGCCCTGATAGATTGCCAGAGTGAGGCTGGGAGGAAAAAAACAACTTTTATTGTGTCCGCGAAAGATCAGTGGTACTAAAATGAGAAGTGACACAGTGCACCCAGTTTAACCATGTTACACTTGGTAAGTCTTACGTTGCTTCGTATTTGCAAGATTTTTTCAGAATTGTAGTTAGCCTTAATGATAGATACTGCCAATATTTACTTAATTCTTGAGAAAATAAGTGTTTTTAAATAACATTGGTCCCATTCATCCAGGAGTATTTCTTGGGGTGCAGGCAAGGTGACTCTTTGAGGTGTGGTAATTGAACGATGCCATCTTGATTGATGCCTTGTAATTTCATATCCTTCAGGGCTTCTTTAAGATCTGTTGGCAGCTGAAAAAGTATAGGGGAGAAATTCTTGCTCGGTGTGGAAAAATAATAAAATACATGAGACTATTTCCTTTTCCTGTTCATCTTTTGATATGATACAATCTTAAAAAACCCCAACCAACCAAAACAAAACCAAAAAGTACCTCCTAAACAAGGTGTTCCCTGGTGAAGTTTTAAGAGGATGTTCTCTTAAGAAAAAGCTACTGCTTAGAGAATAGTACACCACCACCCCTACCCCCCCCCCCACCCTGCCCCCCCCCCCCAATTGGTTTATGTACAAGATACACAACAGAATAAAGTACAGAAACTTAAAGTTAATTGAGCAAACCACAAAGTCTGACTAATGGATATTTCTAGTGCATCAAGTAATATTTTTTCCCAGGATGTATTTGAGAATCCAGACCCAGGACTAGGGGGAAGGGTGGGCGTGATTTTTGGTGATGATCTAGGCAGAGAAAATGAAGGATTCTTTTGAAATTATTGAAGTTTGTTCTGTGTGACAGAAGTGCGATGTAAAACAATTAGAACCAAACAAGAAAAAGCAACCTTTCATAACTGTCATTAATGCTGACCAACAATGATGTATTCCCTGCCCACCCCTAAGCACCCGCTAGTGTGGATGTGGTCAAGACAGCTTGTCATTTTATAAATGGACTTCTTCAGGACTGCCGACCCAATTAGTGAAAGTGATAAATCATTAGAAATGAGAAATTGAGAAGGATCCATTGGACTGTTCTGCCTGCTTGTCGGTGTAGGCTTGTTTAATTTGATTTTCGATAGCAATTGTTTTGCTAAGGTTATAAAAGTACATATTGTTGTTTTTAAGATACTTTTAAATTTTGTATTTGGAGTGAGTCTTTCTAAGCCCAGTATTTGATATAAACCTGGCTTTTGCAAATTGTAGCAAAATACTTTTTGCCACTTCAGGTCATTGTGTTGAAGGAAAATAATACTTTTTCTTTAAAAGATCTTCTTTATTGACAGTACTACAAAGATACTTTTTTCAGACATAATCGTAGATCTACTGTTGTCATCATCCAGAATCTTTTATTGGAAATCTAATAAGAACATATTAACATGTCGTTCAGATTTATTGCCTGTACAGTTCAAATTCCACATGTCCTTGTATACCTTTAACATAGGTGTGCACATGTACATGTAATGCCCTTATAGCAATTAAAGAGGTTTACTCAGCACTTCTGTACTTTACAGAAAAAAAGATATTCTTCCTTTCTGTCAGCTAATGACTGTCAATACACACTGACTTTTAATAATTTCTAGGCATAGGATAAATTTATACAAAGAGATTAAATCCATTGCAGAATTCCTGTTGGATTTCCTTAAGCTGATTATTTGATTTTGTTCCTTACATATATTCAAACAAGATTGGAAAAGCTAACTAAATGCTTATTACATGGTCTGATGAGGAAGGTGTTTCTCAACAAATCGCGGGAAAAGTGGATTTATAGAATCACAGGATGGTTTGGGTTGAAAGTGACCTTTAAAGGTCATTTAGTCCAACCCCCCCTGCAATGAGTAACTAGATCAGGGTGCTCAGAGCCCCATCCAGCCTGACCTTGAATATTTCCAGAGATGGGGCATCCGCCATGTCTCTGGGCAACCTGTGCCAGTGTTTCACCACCCCACATCATAAAAAAATTCTTCCTTATATCTAGTCTGAATCTGTCCTCTTTTAGTTTAAAACCATTACCCCTTGTCATATTACAACAGGCCCTGCTAAGGTATTTCCCCATCTTATAAGCCTCCTTGAAGTACTGAAAGGCCACAATAAGGTGTTGCCAGAGCTTTCTCGTTTCCAGACTGAACAACCCCAACTCTCTCAGCCTTTCTTCATAGAAGAGGTGTTCCAGCCCTCTGATGATTTTTGTGGTCCTCCTCTGGACCCACTCCAACAAGTCCATGTTTGTCCTGTGGTGAGGGCCCCAGAGCTGGATGCAGTACTCCGGGTGGGATCTCACCAGAGTGGAGTAGAGGGGCAGAATCACCTCCCTCGACCTGCTGGCTGCGCTTCTTTTGGTGCATTGCATCCCTTGCCAATTTCAGCTCCAGCTGTGCCTTGGCCTTCGTGACCTCATCCCTACAGAACTGGGCAGCATCCCTGTAGTCTTCCCAGGATACCTGTCCCTGCTTCCACTGCCTGCACATTTCCTTCTTGCCCTTTAGTTTGATGAGCAGGTCTCAACTTACCGATGCCAGCCTCTTGTCTTCCTTTCCTGATTTCTTACACCTGGGGATCGAGAGCTCTTGCACTCCATGGAAGGTGTCCTTAAAGATCTGCCGGCTCTCTTCTGCTCCCTTGTCCCTGAGGGCAGTTTCCCAGGGACATCTGTTGACTAACTCCATGCAAAGCTGGAATTTTGCTTTCGTGAATTTCTGTGTTCTGCCTTTACTCTTCACCTGACCCATATTCCTCAGGACTCTGAACTCCACCAGTACATGATCACTACAGCCCAGGCTGCCTCCAACCTTGACATCACTGATTAGCTCACTTGTATGCATGACTGACAGGTCCAATACCACATTCCCTCTGGTAGGGCTGTCTGTTACCTGGCTTAAGATGTTATCCTCAATGCATTCCAGGAGTCTCTTGGATTGCCTACAGCTCGCCACCCTACTTTTCCAGCAGATGCCAGGGCGGTTGAAGTCCCCCAGCAGGACAAGAGCCTGCAAGCACAATGCATCCTGTAGCTGGAGTAAGAAGGCTTCATCAGTAGGCTCCCCTTGATCAAGTTGCCTGTAGTAGACGCCAACCATAACACTCTCTTTGTTGCCTCGGTCCTTAATTCTTAGCCATAAGCTTTTAACCTGCTTGTGGCTATTCTTCAGAGACAACTCTTCACGCACTATCTGGTTCTTGATATAGAGGGCAGTGCCTCCATACCTCCTTTTCTTGCCTGTCCTTTCTGAACAGCCTGTAGCCACTGACAACCACACTCCAGTCATGGGATTCGTCCCACCATGTTTCAGTAATGGCACCTAGGTTGTAGCTTTCTAGCAGCACAGTGACCTTCAACTCCTGTTTCTTGCCCATGCTGCATGTGTTTAAGGTGATCCAACTCAGTGGAAGGGTAGGGATGGTTAAACTTTGTGTCAGTATTCATCTGTTACTTGCATGATCAGTTTTTTTCTTCTGTTTGAGTGTCTTCTGGTAAGTATTCAGTGAGAGGAAACTCCCGTTCCTCTTACATCTGATACTTCTTTCATTATTCCCCCCTTTTTGAGTTTACAGTAGCAGGAAATTAAGTTTATACAGTAGGCAGAAGTAAAAATAATTTTAAAGGGTAGGTTTTAATTACACAAGAAATGAGATATTTCCAGGCTGTTTTGTTTGTCAGTGCTTCCACTTCCTTTCCAGTTAGTTTTAATGTTTAGGTACTTCTCAGTTGGTTGGACCATTGTTCTTTTGAAAACGGATAGTATTTTTGTATATTAAAAAGACACTTTCAGGTTTTGTTGCATTGTTGGACAAGTGGGACCCTTCAGATTTCTTTTAAATGGATGATGGAGAGCTGAGGTGCTACAGGTCATGGGGAGAACCTGTATAATTCAAGTACTGAATGACACTATGCAGACAGGACAAAATGGTTATGGTGTTACACTGATAAATCAGCACAGTTTCTGTCCAGCATCTTTCTCTCAGTCTTTGTACTGTGATTTACAAGTCTGTTGGTTTCATGAGGTAGGTGACAGTGCAGATGGCTCGGTGTTGATGCTCATGTCTCCAGAGTTTACTAGCTGGTGCCATAAGAAAGGACTTAACCTACTGCCTGAAGGCAGCACAACTGTAGATAGTATAAGTAAATAGTACTGTATCACTAATATCTACTACTGTAGATAGTAGTGAGTAAATACTGCAGAATCCAACATGGTTGTAGTCACCTCCATGATTTTGCTATGCTGGGCTTTATTAAAATTAATGCAAGGAATGATCAGTCCAAAAACATAGAGCTCAAGTAATTGACTTGACCCTATGTGAGAAACCAGCTTTTCATAGAGATGGCTCTTCTTGGAACAAGGATATTCCTAAGGGTATTTCCCTGATATGATTAGATTAACAGACTGGATTAGTCATTTAAGATACAGCAGTGGGGAAAAGCGAGATGCATTTCTTTTTCTTGTATACATGGCTTTTTTTAAAAAACACGTTGTGTTTAAACATGTTGTGTTTTTTAATCTTCCACCCACAGAAGTTTACTACGATTTGAGTTTTTTAGTTGTATTTATTGTATTTATAAATTATTTATGTAATCTAACATGGACCTAGCTGCTTCATGCTATTGTCAGAATTTTCCAAACTTCAGATATCCAGTTAAGAGAGATGCTGTGCCCCAGAGATTAAAATATTGGAGTTTATTTACATCAGTGTAACTTTTTTTCCCTCGGACTCTAGCAAGTTTATCTTTATGAGGGTAAACTGAAATCAAAGTGGAATGTGAATGGGTGTACCTAATAATCTCTTGCTGTTGTATTAATTGTAGAATTACAGAATCGTTTAGGTTGGAAAAGAGGTTTGAGATCATTAAGTCCAGCTGCTAACCCAGGACTGCCAAATCCATCACTAAACCATGTCATTAAGCAGCGCTCTACTTGTAAACACCTTCAGGGATATGGTGATACCACCATGTCCCTGGGCAGCCTGTTCCAATGCTTGACCACCCTTATGGGGAAGAAATTTTTCCGAACACCCGTTCTAAACCTCCCCTGGTGTAACCTGAGGCTATTTCCTTTTGTCCTGATGCTTGTTATCTGGGAGAAGAGACCGACCCCCATCTGCCTACAGCGTCCTTTCAGGTAGATGTAGAGAGCAGTAAGATCCCCCGAGTCTCCTCAGACTAAACACCCCCAGTTCTCTCAGCCACTTCCCTCATCAGACTTGTGCTCCAGACCCTTCACCAGCTCCGTTGCCCGTCTCTGGACTCGCTCCAGCACCTCAGTGTCTGTCTTGCAGTGAGGGGCCCAAAACTGAACACAGGATTCGAGGTGGGACCTCACCAGTGCCCAGTGCAGGGGGATGATCATTGCCCTGGTCCTGCTGGCCACACTGATTTGGATACAAGCCAGGATGCTACTGGCCCTCCTGGCCACCTGGGCACACTGCTGGCTCATGTTCAACTGACTGCCAACCAGGACCTCCTGGTCCTTTTCTGCTGGGCAGCTTCCCAACTACTCTTCCCCAAGTCTGTAGTTGTTGCAAGCCACATGTGGGATTGCTGTGATCCAGGTGCAGGACCCAGCACTTCTCCTTGTGGAACCTCATACAACTGGCATCAGCTCATTGGTCCAGCCTGTCCAGATCCCTCTGCAGAGCCTTCCTGCCCTCCAGCAGATCAAGACTCCTCCCCAGCTTGGTGTCATCTGCAAACTTGCTGAGGGTGCACTTGATTCCCTCATCCAGGTTGTTGATGAACAAGGACTGGCCCCAGTTCTGAGCCCTGAGGAACACCACTTGTGACTGGTCACCAGCTGGATGTAACTCCATTCACTACTACTCTGAGCTCGGCCAACTAGCCAGCTTTTTAACCAGTGTAGAGTATACCCGCCCAGGCCACGAGCAGCCAGGTTCTCCAGGGGAATGCTGTGGGAGGCTGTGTCAAAGGCTTTACTAAGGTCCAGGTAGACAACATCCACAGCCTTTCCCTCATTCACTAGGTGGGTCATCTTGGAGATCAGTGTCATCAAGCAGGACCTGCCTTCCATAACCCCGTGCTGGCGGGGCCTGACCCCCGTTGTCCTGCACATGCTGTGTGATGGCACTCAAGATGGTCTGCTCCATAGCCTTCCCCGGCACCGAGGTCAAGCTGACAGGCCTGTAGTTCTCTGGAACGCCTCTTGAGGAGGTTTTACTTTTAAAGGTGTTGGAGGGGGAAGGTAATTAAATTACTTGGTGCCACTACTCATCTAGATTACGTATACTCAAGAACAAACCTATATAAAGATTTCTTTCCCATATAAAAGTTAAGTATGTGCCTGAGATGAGATCAAGAAAACCCAGCCAGCAATTGTGCAAAGGAGACCTATACTCTGATGTCTTGGTGTTTGTTTTTTGTTTTGCAGTCATTTTTACATGCATTTCCTCCTTACCTGGTTTATTTTGGATAGTCTAAGAGTTCTTTTTCCTGGCTAAATTGTGTGACCATGGGAAAGATGAAGTATTAAAACTTTCATAGAACTTACAAGCACAGCACATTAAAAAAGACATTTATTAATATTATTATTAATACCCTATACTTATTGTCTGTTTGTGGGGATTTAGAGATGAATGAAACAAAACAGATTATTTCTTTTCATTGCTGCTGATTAAACAGGGAAACTTGCAAAACTTGGTTTGATTTTCATTGCTCTTGGTTTTGTTTTTTTTGGTTCTTGTTATTAGGATTACGTTTAAGATCAATAAGGGTAGCTTCTGGCCTGCTTTGGTGAAGTAAGAGTGCTGGTAAATGCATCTTTGGTCGCCTGTGTTTCACCAGCAAAGACAGGACTGCCCAGGGCAGTGCCAGAGAACAAGGTTGTTGATACATGTTAGCCTGAACAGGGGTCACTAGTGTTTGTCCGTGGTACTTACAGTTGACAAATAAATAAGCCAGTTGGCTGAGTGGGTAAGTAGTACATTTTCCTTTTAATTGTTGAATTCTGGTGATTCTGATGCATAGTATGGTACAGGAATCTGCTGATAAACTTCACCAGGGTATCAGTGATAGTGAAACCATATTTAATGTAAAGTTCCCATGACCCCACCAGTGCAGCCTTGAAATCTAGTTAAAGAAAAATGTTGGAACTAACTGTAAGCTGTGTGTTTTAAATTTCATGCATTGTTTTAAAAATTGTGAAGGCGATACTTTTTTAAGGGCAACAGTCAGAATGGATAGTGTGGTGTTCAATATTTCTGTTTTAAAATGCGTTTTAATTGTTTTTAGTGGTTCTTGTTTTCTCTACTTGCATTTTCAAAATGTATACAAACTAAATGGGAAAACAAAATAATGGGTATAAATGTTTTTCGTAGGTATTTTTGGGTTGACTTCTTTCATCGAATACTAAGATTGGTAAAATCATGGATATGTACGCCAGGACTCAGGGCAATCGAATGAAACCAAGGATATCCATGAAAAAGGTAATTATCTGTATTTAAAAAAAGAAAAATATTTCAGAGCTTTTCAGTCTTTATCACGACAGTCTAATAGTGAACCAGGTGGACTGGTAGTTTTGGTTGGGGTTTTTTGCAATTTTTTTTTCTTTTAATTTTAGTTGTCTAACATTTCAAGGAGGCAAAGAAACTGCCTTTGCTTTATGCTTTGGCATATTCAGTGTAGTTGACCTGGGAGACAGTAGTTTAAGCAAGGGGTGCATGCTTTTGTCTTCTGTCTTCATCTTTTGTTTTAAGGTGAGATGATGAAATCATGATGCATTTACTTGCTAAAATTTGCTTTGTTTTTTGGAGTGTAACTTTTATTTTGAGCACAGATTTTTCAAGTTTATATGTCATAAAAAAATGTGTTCATTGAAAACTGTTCTGTGAACTCTGTGTTAGAGCTTGCTGTAATATCTGTATCTTTACATCTTGGTTTTTTTACTGTCTTATTCTTGTGTTTACATGAACTTCTAGGCAGTGCTTTGGTGAAAAAGAAAATACGTCTAGCATTTATGAAGGACATTAGTAGGCTCTTTTTCAACAGCTTTTATTTATTTATTCTAAATTTTGTCACTTCAGCTTGGAGAACTGCAATACTCTTCCTCAATTTTTCTTGCAACTGCTGTGAGTACTTACTCAAATGAAAGCTGCAGTTTATCCTGAAGGAAGAAATTTATATATCCAGTCATATTTCTCAAGGTAGTTGAATACAGATGAGTGCTTTTCTAGGTCTTCCCTGATTACTAATAAATTCTTTATTTGCAGGTGTGTGCAACACTTAAGAGGAGAAACTGCGCAAGGAAGTAACTTGTTGCATGAAAATAGCTTTATTTTATTCCATAAGCAGCTTTTATTGTTTTAAGGAAATGGTGTTGGTGGTATATATCCTGTAGAAACTGCAATCAATCTGTTGTTCCAGGTCCTGATACGGAATGTTAACTGCCACATATTAAGGATTTTGTAATTATGGGTGATGCTTTTTCATTTTAAGACACATGGTATAAAAACGTATGTTATTGATTTATGAGAAATTTCCAGCTCAAATAGAGTTCTTTAACTACATAGTCATTTTGCATTCTTAACCTAAACATAAACTGGATTTTAGAGGACTTTTTTAGTCTGCCCTTTGTTTTTCCTCTTCAGTTAAAAAAAAACCCAAACAAACTGATACCCCCTACCCCCCAGGTTTTTAGACCTTTGTGTTGCAGAAACATCTTTCTAATAATGATAGTGACCAGTGATTCATCACTGATTCTAATGGTTGCCTACCATATTAGCTCTGAGAACCACTCCGTTAATTGCCATTGAGCATTCTGGATTGTGTGGTTCTAGGAACATGAATTTGGCCCTTCTCGGGTGTTCTTCAGAATTCTGCATTTTCATACAGGCAGATGCCAATGTTTTGATTTGTGGCTGCCTCCTCTGGATGTTTCCCTGAGGGGTGGCTACTGAGATTATAGTGTGGAACTTCCATTCTTTCTCATAGAGCCAGGCAGTAGGGTGGTCAGAATCACACAATGTTTCATTTTCTGTTGTTTCACAGCTTTCAGTCTGATTCACGTCCTTTTCATAACACTTCCTAATACTTAACAAGAATTGTTGCAATAGTAGCTCTTAAAAGTCAGTGCAGCCTAAACTGGTAAAGCCTAACTTTCCATTTTTACAAAGTGACTTCAGAATATTCAGTCCATTTAAATCTTACAGCACATGAAATAAGGAAGAGCTGCTTTATTATTTAAGAGCAGAGTAAACATGTCTCTAGCACTGGACTTGATTTCTCTGCTGATCGTGGCATCTTAGAGGTTTTTGGGTTGTTTAGGATGTTAGAGAACAGATGTTTACAATAGTTAATGCAACTGATTAGTATAGAATTTCCTCCAGTGTAGTGTGAAGGATCCATAGATAATGACTTCTTGATTTGCTGGCCACAAAAGGGACAGTGCAAAACTTTGAATTGCTCACTTGAGCTAGAGGTGTGACGAGGATTTGCATTGTTTGGGTCTGTCTTGCTCTGTGCACATTTGAGGATATTTCTGGTTTTTTTCCCCCTAGTATAACTTAGTTTGAAATCTGTGCTCATGATTGAAATATGATTTCTTGAGAGATGTGACTTTTGAATTTCTGTGAGGAAAGATTGCGCAGGTTTAGCAAGTAGAGCTTTTTAGATTCCTTTAGGGGTTTTTTGCCCGTATGATGATGTATATTGGAAGTAGTTATACTATTTATAAAAACAAGTTACATGCTTTTGTTGAAGATGACCTTTTGTCCTTACTTAAACTGAACTGATAGTCTTGGAAACTTGTTGGTTTGCAGTTTTCAATGTAGTTGTCTGTCTCCTAGGCTGGGGTTGTGAGGGAGCTTGCTTTCATTGTTGGATTACAGAATTTCTCTGAAAATAAGTCCAGTCCTTTGCTGTCACAAGCCCAATTTTGATAAGAATATGAAAAGCTTAATAAATGTAGTCTCACAATTAATGAGGAGAGATAAACAAAAAACCACCTACTGCTGGTTTTAAGTCTTTACAAACCACACTGCTGTAATAGCTAAGAATCTTAGGAATTCCAGGCTGAAGCTATTCACAGCAAGTTTATGCCTGCTTGTTCATGGATGTCATTATTCTTCGGCTGATGTTCACCCTCGTGATGTTTTTACAGTGAGTGATCTGTCCTCTGTTAGCGTTGGTTTTTGGAAACTCTGTAAACTATGGTTTTAGTCTGCTTTTATATGAAAGCCTCTGTATTCCAGCGATTATCCTTCATAGTCCTACTTTCTGGGCTTGTCGTGAGTTAATCTTCTTTTTACATGTGGATGTTACTGTACGTGCAATTACATAGGATGTCCTTCTCAATGACTGATGTCAGTTCTTTCACTAAAGGATGAGTACTAGGGTCATGTTTGCTATTTTCAGTGCTGTGTCGTATTGACCTCAAGAAGTCAACTCAGGTCTTCCGTTCTACAGCTTGTGAATTCACAATTCTGTTTTAAAGCTTGCTTTTAGTTTTTAAGGACATAAATTTGTACTTCCTATAGTTGCATTTTAAAATACTCCCATGTTGAACAAGTTCTTCCCGTGTGATGTGCTGTTCTTCCTCTTCACTGGTGACTTCTGCTTACTTTGACTTATCATCAGATTTCATCTACATATTTACTTTTTTTTTCCTCTATTAAATTTATTAATTATGATGATGATACTTGACTTCAGTCTCAAGATAAATTTTGAGGAAGTTGATTACTGGGTTACTGACTACATCTACTCTATACTCAAAAAAAACCCCTTTGCTATCTGCATTCAGGCAAATTCTTCTTTTCCAGAAACAGTTTTTTTTGTAAAGACTGTGTTTTTCTGGTTTTGTTAACTTTTTATGTATTTGAGTGTAAATTATCTATGGAAATCCAAATAGATGAGATCTTTTTTCTGTGTATGTTTCTGCTTTTGTTAACTCTTCATATATTTCAATGTAAATAATCTATGGAAGTCCAAATAGATAAGATCTTTTTTCTGTGCATGTATTGTGCCTGTTAATTTCCATATCTTTATTTTTTCGTGTTCTGATTTTTTAATATTCATTAATATGATCTTAAAAACACACACTACCTCCTTCCTCCTCCCTTTTAAATGTGATTATTTATCTCTTCAGTTGTGTAGTGCCACCATCAGTGTGCTGCCAGACCTGCATATAGTCTTGTATGCTGGTTCTTCCAGACCTAGGGGAGATTTTTCTGATCGCTGCATCATTCTTCTTTTCCCATTTCAACTTGGTTCTCCAAAGTCTTGAATTTTCCTTCACTTCAGTACTTCCTAATACCATACTTCTGTTCTAGTTATTCATCCTGCCTTTCAGGATGTTAAACTGAGGGGGAAGTACTTGCTTATAAAAATGGTATATATAATAGTTTGTAGCCTTTGAAAACTTAACCACTAGAGAATAATGATGAGCCCTTCTCGAACTGGATCGCTGTTGGTCTGCAGAAAATTAGCAGGTTGTGTTCTATGGCTTTTTTTTTTTTAATTATTATTTTGAGTGCTGTGACTGATTAAATTATTGTAGAAGCTGAAAATGAGACATTTCAACATGCTTGCTTGACTTCACAAATGACTTCTGTATGAGATGAATGGAGCAGTTACTGGGGAAGAGTCTTTGAGCAATATTTGTATTGCAGCCACCTGTAAATTTGGAAGATCCAGAGAATCAAAGAGAAAGACACTGTGAGCATACTTTGGAAAGTACAAAGATGTGTTACTAAGGTGTGGAGGTAGATTGCATCTTAACATAGAGACAAAGGAGTAGATGAAAGTGGAAAATAAATGAACGTTTTATCAATTTATTTCAAATGACCCTGTTACTGCCTAAAACACATTTTAAAATAGGTCAGCTATTATTTTCTATAAAAATGACTGGTTCGACTGCTTCAGCGTCACTTGGCCTTGGTTGTCAGGGTGGTAGTCTGAGCCTTGTTTGCTAACAATCTGAAATATGTTATGGTAGTTTGAAGGATTCTGAAGTGAAGTTTCTATTTTGCTTTTGTCTATTCATTCTAGAAATGCTTTCCTAATTTTTTATCAGCATGAGTGCAAACATGGTGACACTGGACATGATATAATAATTTGGCTTCCCATGTAGTAGTACTTGATACCTTTTTTTCTACAGGGAAAAAACAGATCTTTTTCGAGGTTTAACTGTAATATGTAAGATCACTTTTTACCATAAATTAAAAAAAAAAAAAAAGTTTTTGCTGTGGGAGTATCAGAAATGCAAAACATTATGTGACTAGATTTGGCTACCTAGTACTTCTGCTGTTGTTTAAGAAGCTATGCAAATTTGAAATAACTTGTCATAAGTTGGACACACTGATTTCTCACTTTGTTTTTAACAGGGCACTCATATAGAGATAAATAACTAGATTAACATTTTGTAACCACATCATGATCTTACTTTTCTTCTTAACGCTACCACTTGCTAGCTGAGTTGACAATTTTAAAGTGAAAAAGTTGCTAACTTCCTAAAACAAGTGAGGGGATGTTGTCGTTTTTACAGGCTGAATGAAACAGGATTTGTTGTTCTGTTGTCATGTTTTATTTGCCTTCAGATACTAGTGATGATAATTCTTCTGTTCTGCTGCACTTTGTTACACTAGGAGAAAGTCTTAGATTCTTAAACCTTTTATAGTCATGTGTGGGTACTTGCATGTCACCATAAGTGTAAATATAAGAATTGTTGCAAGAAGTATTTACATGGAATTAAGTTACAGTTGTTTCATATCCTTCAAGGAATGGGAAAGGAGACTGTGTGTAGATTTTCTTTGGTTTGGTTTTTGTTTGTTTTCTTCCCCTCTGACTTTTGAAACCACCTCCATTACTTTTCTTGGCTAAATTTGTTTTTCATCCTTTTTAAGGACAAGCTGATGAAGAAGTTCCATATACGGGCTTTGATGCAAGGAATAGATAGGGCTTGGATTTCTTCTTGGATTCATCTGTTTCTTTTTTCCAAGTCAGCATGTTCTCACCTTTTTTTTAATACAGAATGGTCCACTTCATTTGGAACAAAAGTATTGCTTGAAGAAAACAACTTAGCTGTTTCACTTTCATGTCCTGAAGTAAATTTAAAATTCAAACATGGTACTTAGAGTAGGGAAACCGATGGGGGGCAGGGGATAGATGAATAGACCCTGTATCCAAAACTGAAAATGCATTTTTTTCTTATATTTTTTTCATTGTTTTTCAGAGTTTTGGTGAAGGTGTACTGCACTCTATGAAGTCACTGCTACACAGCAGAAAAGAGTTATGCAGTGTATCATCAGAGGAGTGTCTAAGTCAGGAAGAACAAGATAATTTTATTGAGGTGTGGCATGACTTGACCATTTATATATATTTTGTGGTTATGATATAAAACCATTTAGCTTGAAGCAGTATGGGACGTTGCATGATATTAAATGTGAATAGTGCTGCTACTGGCTGTAAAATCTCTGCCCGCTGTTGTCATTCTTGAATTCAGTCACTGTAGACTTGAAAAGAGCTGTGACATTTCAAGATGACATTTCTCTGATTTGTAGAATTTATGAAACTAAAAAACCAAAATGTGTAGATAGATGATTTAGTAAAAACTGTGTAACTGAGTTTTCTGCATTTGTGAGCACTCCTGTGGTTGAGGGTGTGGAGACAGTATCCTAACAAAGTAGCAGAACATTTTGATCCAGGTCTGAGGATAAATTTAAACTGATTGCTCTTGGTTTGTCCTGTGCTCAGCACTAAAAGCTCAAGCCTCAACATCACAGATCTAGACTTCTTTTACATTAATACAGATGGGCCAATAGCTGGACAGGGTGTGGAGAGAAGTAGATCTGGGCAGAATGCAGGACTGTCTAGATAAATCTCAAGCTGTGTGGGCAAATGACTAGAGCAGTTTGAGTTAGAAGACAGCAGCTTCTCCAAAGGGAAAAGAAAAAAGTAAGAAGCAATGTGTACCATATATCGCTTATCAAGTGTCTTGGAAGACTACTAAGTAGTAGTTGACAGGCCTGACAAGGAGCTTAGAGAAGGACAGGATGACTTGAACTCGCCAGGTGGAGGAACTGAAATAGGGAGAAATAAAGCTAAAAAGACTTAGGAAGTGGTTAAGGAAGACTGACAATTGGATAAGGAGGAAGGGGAGAGGCAGGTTGTGTGACCAGCAGAGATGGGTTAGGATTGCATGGGTAACACCAGGGGGTTTGGGACTTGCTGCACAGTGAGGTTGCGGCTGTATGAAACCTTTAGGGAGCAGGCAGGAAGCTGAATTTGTTAAAGATGAAGAGCTGTGACAGAGCAGAGGTAAGGAAGAAGACCTAAATGGTGGAGGAGGAGGTAAAACCTTGTCTGTGCCTGTTCAGACAGGCTGTGCTCTAGAATCTACAAAACCCCTCAAATGTTGCCCACCCCCAGGCTTTTTTTTTTATCTTGTAGCAAACCTAACAAATAGCTGCCAGCATGTTTTATATGCCTGTAACGATGGTCCCTATGGAGAAAGATAGCTGACTATATTTAGTTACCTTATTAGCGCAAGCAATTAAGAGCCCTGTGGTTGAAATATGAGGGTCGATATCCTGCAACAGAACAGGTATTTTTTTCTTAGGGAATACAGGGAATGACACCTGCAGAGTAACGTTAAAAGAGTATTATTGGGACTGCAAAGATAATTAGACTTGTAAAACCCAGAATTTAGGTTTTCCTGTATCATTTTATTTCATTTTCTCTGGGATTATGGGTTATGATAACCTTCAAATACAGTGCCTCATGCACTATTTTTAGTTTAAAGAAAAGAGTTGTATTACCGACTGTTGGCCTTCTATCACCCTAGCCAACTCCCCAACAACTTTTGAACTGGTGTACTAACTTCAGATATGTTTGAGGTATTAAAAGGTGATTATCCTTCTGTGAAAACTGGAGTTCAGGCACAGTAAAGAAATCCAAATTAGTGTTGTCATTGAGGCAAAAATATGCAGACTCTGCAGTGGTGTGTTCTCTTTGACAGCAATCTGGTGGCCCATCAGTGTACATATGGACTGGTTGGCTTTCATTTGTGTGAAGCTTTGACTCCTGCGTACTGCCCTACCTTGCACAAGTTGTCCCATGGGAGAAGGAAAGGGTTGGAATCATTATATTGAAGAAAAGGAAAGGGCATGTAGGAAGACAAAAGAGGAAACACCCATACAAAAAATAAAAAATAAAAAAAAAGCAAGCTATCAAAAAAGCCCCAAGAACAACAAACCCTAAAGCCTCCATAATGTTCTTCAGAGAACTAGTTTTTTCCAAGTCCTTTAAATTGTTTGCTATTTTGCCTTTTCTGTGGAGGAATTCAGTTCATATTGTGGGTACTGTACAGATAAAAAGATGTAGTAGTTGAAAGGTGTCTTGCAGATGCGCAGATGAGAGATTTAGGAGTTGAAGAAAAGATGTAAGAATTGAGGGGTATGTTGCTCAAACAGGATCATTTCATAGTTAACACCGTGAATACAGTGCTGGAGACCTGTAATTTGTCTGGAGCTACTTGGAATGCTACTGCGAAGCATTGTTTCACTTACGATGTCATAACTGAACTAAGGGTAAGTGGATGTAAGCAAGATCTTTTCTGGGGGTGCATAGCTTCCCAGCGTAAGACCCCCTGAAATAAAAAAGTCAGAATTTTTCATACTTCAGTATGGTTTCAGTTTAAAAGAAAACTTGGAATTTTTTGGGTCACACATTGAAATAAGACATTCAGAACTCAAATACAGTTCAAAACAGAATTGTTCTTCAGCCATTTCTTTTTCTAGCTCTGTCCCTTTCAGAGATTCTATATATGCCCAAGCAAGTAGGTGAATCAGTTAATAATAAATGATTATAAACATAGTTATATTCTTTGCTGTTTCTAAACTTGAGAACCAACCAGCTACCTTAGAGTAACAGGGTGTAGCTGCTAGAAATTTCATATGAGCTGTGGTTTGAGTCTATTCAATTCAAGTCTATTCTATAAAATTCAGTCTATTGCATATCACTCTGAAATAATTGAATCCAAGCCATATCAGACTTGAGTCCAAGCATCAGTGGAAGTGTTTAATCTTTGTGCTTTATTCCATATCTACAAAATGGGAGCAAAATTTATTTTCTTACAACTTTGCTTTGAAAAGAAATGCCTTGGGATTTTTTTGGAGCATGCAGATACCTGATTGATTTGTCATCAGGGAGATAGGAAATGAGGACTGAGGCAATCCGACATTTGAAACAAAGTTTGAGTAGTGACTGTCTCACTTTGGTCTGTTCATGTTGAACAATACAAGGTACCTGCAGACAGAAGAGAGGGACAATATGGGATAAAATACCTCCCGGTCCACAAACACAAAAACCTGAGGTAAAGCTGACATTTCTGACATATTCCAGGTTCCTGAGCCTGTTAAGACTTTTTTTTTTTTTTTTTTTTGAGGTTGAATGGAGGTTTTAATTCTTTTACTTCAGCGATTTGTCTACTTGGATATTGCATGCAAACATGTGGCTAAGTAATCTGTTGTGTTTTGGCCTTAGGCTAATCAATTTACATGGTAAATTGTATAATGTGTTAGCATTATGCTTTCTTCAGTATATCCAAATGTATCACAGTTTGTTAGCATGGACAGATTTCAGACTGGAACTGATTTATATGTGTCCAGCCTGAAGCAAGGACAGATGAGCACTGATCTTTGCAAAATCATGTTTATTTTAACAGATGTAATGAGGCTTGTTTGTGTTGCTCGGTGTATACCAGCCAATAGGCTGCTTTTGTGTAGTGGGTTTTAAATGTTGTATATGCTCTTCAGTCTGATCTGACCTTTCACGAATCAAACAGTGTAGCGTTATTATTCTTATGCCTAAGACTTTGTGCTACTGTTTGAGCAAGCTATGCTACCCTAAGATACGGTTTTCATGGCAGTAGAATGAAGTTTTATGGTAAATCCTGCTGAATTTCAACTCTTAAATATCTGTGGAAAACAAAAAAGTTATTTCTGTATTTCAGTATGTTCATGTATTTATTTTACAGATTACATTTATAGGTTTTGCTGAAGAGATGGGTACTGCTCATTTGCAGGTACAGTATATATCTTACCTATATTGGAAAATAATGTTCTTCAGCACTGGTGATGTCATCTTAGTAGTACCTAGGTTTTTAGATGGATGAATTTTGGTGTTTGAGAGATGAAATATATAGGCCTTTTTTATAGTAGGTAAATGTACAAGTTATCTAAGATCATGGTTAAAGAAGTGCCTTGTCCTTTTTTTTGTAATAGGGGACTAAAACACCATTCCAGTAAAGCACACTAAGAGCATGTAGAGATCCACTGAGAACCATTATTAGCAGAGTTCAGTGTCCTCTTTATAGTTTCATACCTTATAGGATGTGCAGCTGCTTTTCAGTGCTTACAAGATTCTCCTATGTGACTTTCAAGGCTTTTCTGTCCCATGAGAAACAGTGGAATTTCTTTTGGTAGAAGAGTGAGCTGGGGATGAGTGTGGACTGAATTAAAGCTTGTTTACATGAGCTTTACACCACAGTTCAAACAAATAAGTGGGGGATGGGTCAGGAAATAGGGGAGAAGAGAAAAACTTTACCAAAATAAGCAGCTGTTACTCTTTATGGGGGATATGAGATCAAAACCATTATCATTTACGTGTTATTTATTTCACATTGTACTCTCAATATGTTTGTATTTTTAAATCAGGAGTTGGCAGCTGTTTCTGTAGAGCTTCCAGATGTTCTGAAATCATTCCAGTTGTGCAAACTGAAAGAAAACGAGGTTATATTTCTAAAAGATTTAAAGAAAACCTTGGCAAAACCTTATGTCATGAAACATCAGGTAAAAATTTTGTGTCTTCTTGTATGTCTTAATTACAGAAGCTTTATATTTGGCCTCATAAAGAGTGTAGTCACATCACAACTTGCCTTGCTTTTGTTTTTGAGCCATCTTAACCACAGTAGTATTAATGTCGTTATGTTTCTGTGGTTTCTTTAAAATGAATGTTAGAAAAATCTCAAACTTGGTGTTTTCAAGTGCTGTGTTATTAACAGAAAATATTTAACAGATATTTAATTATAGTGCTGATCCAATGCTTCTGCTAGGCTTTAGTCCCTTTCACTGCCAATTTGGGAAGAAGATGAAACGTGTCAAGTTACCTATCTGCTCAGATACAGTTTTCACCCTCAGCGGACTTTTCGTCCTGGAACAGAGGTGCCAAAAATTAAGAGAATGTCAGGTGTTCATGAAACTCAGTGGGCTCTTTTCTTACTAAAAATTATTTACAGTTATAAATTATGTTAATTGTATAAGTGCCATTATTTTTATTTTACTAGTATTTCCATTATTATTGTGTTAATTTTATTAGTTCAAATTACAAATGTTGTTAAAGCAAACTTCTTAAAGCCATATCGACTAATCATACATGTTAAATGTAGTTATGTTGCATATAAGGTAAAAAATACATTGAAGAAACAAATATCATATAAACTGAGGTACTGTTCAGCATAAACATGCTTTGAAATACTGTCTTCCTTTACAGATTTTTAATGTGCATTTTCTTGTCTTTAAAATACTTGTAAATTGTTTACTGTTCATAAAAATGCATTGAAGGAATCTCTTGCCATTCCTGACAGTTGAAATAATTCTAAGATTGTTATGTTTGTTTTCTTGTTGCTCTCTTTTTCAAGAATCAGCTTCCTGAAGTGTTTTGTGTGATGAGACTGTCTCCTTCATTCCCAAGGATCAAAGTTGATTATATATTTACCTTGCTGAGCAAGTATACCACAGGCGTAAGATATGTAGTGGAAGTAAACTCATTGCAAAAACATCAAACAGAGGCATCCCATGGAGAAGATGATGACACTAATCAGTCAGTTTCTTCAATTGAGGATGATTTTGTCACTGCTTTTGAACACTTAGATGAAGATGAGCCTTCAAAGATACAAAGTGCTGGTAAGTTCTTGCATGCTGTTGACTTGTAGAAATTGTTATTTGAAATTTAGGCTGTCAGAATCTTAGGAGAAAGTAAATGTAAATAAGCAGTAGTTTTTTTACGTTAGTCATGGTTTGTAAAGGGGTATTATGCAATTGAAAATTTAAGTTTTTTGTTGTTCTTTTCACAACAGTTTATCTAAACCAAAGATTCTAATCACAGTGTCAGATGCAGATCAAATAGAGTCTTATTCTACTTCATGTGCTAAAAAATATGTGAATTTGTCAGTGATTAGATTAGTATAATAGGATTTGTAAAAAATGAAAGATGCTTTAATCATGAAAGATCAGCTAGCATTTTGCAACAATAACAAGCCCAGCTGTTGCCGTCAAAATCCGTCCTGTTTTATGTAGTTATGTGGAAAGTCTTGGTTTGGAAGCAATCTTTTTTTATTTTTTTTTTTTCCTTTTTTTATTTCTTTTCAGGTACATCCAGCTTTACTTCTCGAAACCATCGAGATACTGCTTCGCAGACCATCCCTTCTCAATATTTAGAAGCTGTTGACTCACAGTTCCTTGTGGGTTCTGCACATCGAAAGTCATCTACCAGATCTTCTACTTTGATTGATATTTTGGGACTTAAGGAACTGTCGTCAGTAAAAAATTCAGTTACAACTTCAATTTCTGATCCTTGGATACAAAGGAGTTTCTATAAGCCATATAATCCTTGTGATCAAGGTGTTAATTTTTTGTGTAAAACGTTGTTTTCTTCCTCTCCAGCTGAATCCTCTGAGTCAGATTGCTCCAGCCCAAGCCCCATAATCTTCTTAGATGAAGAAGGCTATCAAAAAAGCTTAAAGGCAAAACTTCAGCTGCCAAAAATTCCAGTAGTGAAAGATGGTATAGAGGATTCAGACTCAGAAGTAAGTGAATTTTTTGATAGTTTTGATCAGTTTGATGAGCTGGAACAAGCCTTGGAAAACTCTTGTAAAGTTATTAGGGATCCCATCCTAGGGAATCCCTCCCAGAAAAGGAGGACTGGCCATGAACAATTATCTTCTGCAAGCATTACAATGAATCCTCAGAAATTCAAGTTTGATCGTCCCACTCTCCCAGCCAATGTAAAGAAACCAACCCCTCTTAAACCAGAATCACCATATAGCAGCGTCTTTGATGTCCCGGATTCCCCTCGCCCAGTTAAAACACCAGGGGAAGAGAATGGAGGCTTGTTCAGCCCTATTAGATCATCAGCTTTCAGTCCACTAGGGAGCTGTGGTTCTTCTGAATGTTTATGTCGAATTAACCTTGGTGGAGATGGGACGGGTCAAAATCACCATGATGCAGTTTATAACAGTTATTCAGCATATGCTGATAGTGTTTCATTTGAAATACTAGGTTCTGTTTTTCATTCCAAGTCCTCATCAGAACAAGTATGTGCAGAAAATGATTCAAAACACAAAGGGATTGCTTTGAAAGAGAAAAAAGGTCAAGCTGGAGATCTCAAGATGAAAACTAGTAAGGAGCCAGATAAACAAGCAAAATCTAAACATAAGTCATTGATGATTAGAGACAGCATTCAAAAATTTGCAACTGAATTAGTTGAAAAAAGTTTTGGCAGTGCATTTAAAGACCTGCAAAAAGGAGTTTCTTCATGCACCAATGCACTTTGCCATTTGGCTGCTAGGTTGACTTCTTCGGTCTTTCAGATGGCTTTTTATGAGATTGGAAGACGTAGAGCAATCTCCCTGAAGGAGCGTGCCATTAATGGGATAGCAAGCTTTTTGGTGAGCGAAGCTATAACTGGTGCTTTGAAAGAACTGCGGCATGTAAAGAAACAAATATTTACCAACACTGTTGCACGGTTTGCAGCAGACCTTGCTGAAGAGCTTGTGTTTGAAGGAATCATGGAAGTATGCCAGTTTTCATATCCATCGACACCTACAGCTGCACAGCCTTCATCATTTGATTACGAAGACAAAGTGGTAAGATCCTATGCCAGAGATTTGTCTGAATCCGTCATTCAGGAGGCTTTTATTGAACTGTCTCAGGTTGATGTGACCTTCACAACACAAGCAGCCATTAGTGTTTCCATGGACAACATTAAATATGTGAGCGCAGAAAGTATGTTGGAGTCAACACGGACTTCCACAGTTTTTCCTAATCTTAATGATAGGGCAACACTGAAGCCAATCCAAGATTCTGAGAAGGAATATACAGTACAGCAAGCTCTATTTTGCACCTCTGGTGTTGTAAGTTCAATACCTGTGCCCTTAGCTGGAAGAGCTCTTTGTCAACCTCAGGTTTCCTCTGTTGCTCATAAAGCAAAAATATCCACTGCTCTGAATTCTGATGACAATATGAAAGTGTACAAAGACCCCACTCATCCACTTTCCACAAGCAGAAAGAGAGAGGAGGAAGTCACTTCTTTCAGAAATATATACCTAACTTCAGATCACAGTCAAAGCACCGAAAGTACTCCATCACGCTTACATAACCAAAATGATACAAAACGTCCAAATAACAGATCTGGAATGAACAATAATTCAGAATTAACAAGTGGGTCAAAAGGCATTAATACTTTCTCTGGAACTATGGTAGATATGATAGTAAATGAAGCTTACGAAGCCATAACCTCATCTAGGGTAACAAAAGCAGTAGAAGAGTATACAGATTTTTTAACGAGAAAAATAATAGATAAAAAACCTTATGTGCAATGTATTGGTGAAGATTTCCCCAAGAATATGTTTGCAGATCACTTGGCAAAGTATGTCATAAAACAGTCTGTGGATGAAAGTAAAACTGTGTTGTGCAGCACTAGTGAGAATTTAGCATGTAATGTGAGCTCACAGACTTACACAGGTATCGGTAGAAAAGAACAATGTGTGATAAAGAAGCAAGAGGCTGAGAAACAAAGTAATGTTTCTATAATTGCAGAACAACAACAGATGCCTTTGAATAATCCATGTAAATTTCTTCTTACTCCAACTCATTCTGTTCAGTGTTTTTCAGAATCTAAAGATTGTTGGCAGGATCAAAAAGGACACAGGTTTTCTTCAAAATCGCCACCACCTTGTTCCGCTGTGACTTTTGCTAGGCACTTTCTAGAGGACTTCACTGACACAGGAAGCTGCTCAGTAACGTGCTTAAACAGGCCCTCTAAAAAACACGATACTCACAAACCATCACCAGGACCTTTGGCTTACAGGCAGGCTGATTGTTTTCTGCGTGCAAATAGCTTTTCTTCAGTGATGTTTGGCAGTGAAGATGCTTTGCAGATGGAAGATAAATCAAGTCTCCAAGATGGAAATACCTGTGTAATGCCTGATACACCCCCCCCAACCCCTTTAGTACCATGTCAAGGTAGTTCTGAAAGAAACCTAAGAAAACTATCTAAGAAACTCAAGGGAGAACTAGCAAAGGAATTTGCACCTGCGACACCACCTTCTACACCGTACAATCCATCTGTTACTGAATTGTCTGAAACTGAACATGACTCTTTGGAAAATGAGGAATTTATGCTGAAACTCATGCGGTCACTTTCTGAAGAAGTGGAGAGTAGTGAAGATGAAGATCATTCTGAAATGGCCGTTGAGAAAGAGGAGCATTCAGAAAAAACAAATCAGTATGCAGATTGCTTAGCTAGCCATATAATTTCAGTAGCGACTGAAATGGCTGCTTCCCATTTAGATGGTAAAACAAATGAAAGAGAAGCATGTAGACAGGTTCGGTTAGGTATGCAAAACAAAAGATGCGGATATACTGCGCTTACAAATGTCCCAGAACAGACGTGCAATTCTTTATGGAATTATGCAGGTGATATGGCAGGAAAAGTCATCAGTGAGGCCAAGAAAATAGTGAAATCAAGGCATTGTAAACTGTTGAGATTGAAGAGGGTTAACTGTCAGGTGGATTGCCTTTATGTGAGAAAAGGTGATAAAGATTATCGTTCAAAAGACCGATGTGGTCCAGTGCGAGAGCAGTGGCTGGGGGAGAGAGATTCATCTGCACTTCCTTTACCGCAGGATTCGGGCATGACTGGTTTGACTTCCAAATACCCAAGCTGTGAAAGTGTGACTGATGAATATGCAGATCATATTATTCGAGTTTTGAAAAGAGAAGGTGGTAATGCTGAACTGTTAATGGATCAGTATGCTAGCAGACTTGTTTACAGGTCTATCAAATCAGGCTTACAGCAAGCTGCTAGAAAAAACAAACTGAGATACAACAGAAAGGCATTTCCTGGGCAAAATGCACAGGTGAATGGGAAGCTGGAGCTGATCAAAGCAATGAATAAAGATGCAGTACAGCAAATGAAAAGCAGCGTTCGTTGCTGTGAAGACCAAACGTACGGAAGGAGTAACAGCACACAGAGAACAGAATGTACAGAGTTGTTACATTTTTCAGAATCCCTTGCTCGCAGTATCACTTGTGATGTCAGGAAGAAGTTGAAAATGTCGGGAGCATGTTTGCCAAAGTCTCTAACAGATTCCTGTCTATATAAAAAGACTGAATTTGATGAAGTCACAGGGGATCTCATTAAAACAAGAATTTCTAGGACATCTCTTCCTTTCTCCCCAGATCATAAACTGTATCATAGTACAGGCAGTTTAAATGACAATGGCTACAGTGAAGGCATAATTCAAGCTATAGAACAGTATGCTAGGAAAGTAGCAGATGATACTCTAGAAATGAGTTTAGGGTCGGCTGTTCTCCATGTGGCTGAAAACAGAAAAAATGGGGATAAGCTCTCATATACTGAGAAACTGTCTCCTTTTTCTGGAACTGTCTGTAGATGCTGCAGTATGAAGGAACATCGGTACTGTACAGAAAGTACATCTCATCATCTACCTGCGCATGAATCCTCCATCCCAGTGAGGCATTTTCTTCATTCTGGATTGGGTGGTGCCTGTCAAAAATCAAGAGTGTTTCAGCTTGATATTCCTAAAATTCATGTTGATGTAGAACAGAAGACAGTGCTTTCTGACAAGGGGGCTACTGCGGCCATAGAGAAGGCAGAAGGAGAGCTGAGTTACACAAGTCTGACGGCTGACAGTGGTATTGGACAAGATGGAGTCAGTTTTGCTGAAAGCCTTACAACTGAAATAATGACATCAGCTATGACTAATATTGGTCAGACTGTTAACGTAAGGTAATACTAATTTTCTCTTACTTGTTGCGTTCTGTACCTGAAAAGGAAGGATTTTTAATACAAATATGTTCTCATAAGGAATTTTTAATTTATTATTTTTTTTTAAATTTTAGAAATACACACTTTATATTGTGCATGCTTTCTTTTGATTTTTCTGGTGATATTTAAATGATTCAGAACTAGAAAAAAAATTACTTTTTTCCACCTGTGGGAGCTTGAAACCAAGGTTTCTATGTATATCAGCACGCATATATGTTCCAGTAGGTGGCTGATAAGTAGAACTTATTATTTCAACTTGAAATACTGTTATTTTTACCTACAGTAGAGTATAGTAGAACTTACGGGTTTTGTTGATTTGTGAGCCATGACAGAATTCAGGTTTGTAGCCTGCTAGTATTTCCTGTTCTTTGCTGAAAAATAGAATTTATTTTTGCTGTTGTCAGTAGGACCAACATCTGGTACTGGCCAGACTAGCCATTGCATTATAATATGAGGGGTTTGGTTATGGCTGTGTTGTGATAGTGTCCTTATTACTGGAAATAAAACCCCCACAACCCTTTAAGAAAAAAACAACTTCCTATAACGCAGTTTAGTTTATGAAATAGTAATACAATAGGCAAGAAACTGACTTTCGAATTCTTGAGTATTTAACAAAGGCTAATTATACTGTTTACTTTAATAGGCCTATAAATAGGAAATACATGCCACAGTAACTTGGCAGCAAGCAGCAACTGTTTCCTAAAACAGACTGTGTAGTGATTAGAGTGGACTGAAATTTTCTCTTCAGGTCTGAGAGCAATCTTTACCACGTTTTGTTGGTTTTTTTCCAGTTTATGGTAATATTTATTTTCCTGCTTTTTTTGTGTGGGTATTCCTCACACTATCTACAGGTTTCTTTTCCTGGTTTCTAGAGAGACATCATGATGAATAATAAACCTGATTTTTATATATTCAGCGGCTAAAGGCCACAGTAGGACCGAACTAAGTTTTTCAAGGTTTGATATGAAATACATACATACTAGTAGCATAAAAGTGTTCATGAGATGTATATTGTGGCTCTCTGCACGACAGGATTAAGCCATTACTCACTGTGTGACAAAAAAAATAATGTGATGTTGTTTTTCTATACCTACAGTATCAAAGATGACACTTTAAATCACTTAGATATTATTTAAAAATTCTAATTAGAATATGACAGCAATAAAATGCAGGGTTCAAAGAGATAATGTTTATTATATCTGTGATAAGGAAGCAATATTATGGTTTTACTATGACAGAATTTATAAATGTTTTTAACATTGTCATCTAATGTATGGTATATAACGCACATGTTTCTTGAGAATCTGCCTTGTATGGTGAATAGAACTGCTGCTAGTGCTGGTATAACTGTAAATAAAAATGAGGAAAAAATCACCTTTGTATTGCCCAGAGGGGCTCCAATTCAAACTACATATTTGCACAGACCCTTGCTCACTGGAGCAAAGTGTTAGCAGGAATGTGGGTTACGGTTGGCTTTGGAAATAGTGAATGTTACAGTGGCTGCTTTCCGTGCTGGTAGTAGGATGACCATTTTTCTTGAACTTTCTACCACTTCACCTTTATGTAGGTAATGAGAGTTTGCCCCTGATGGTTACTTCATAACTGCATGTTCTGACATTGTAACTTTTTTTATAAGGAGTTCATACTTCTTTAAAGTTACCAAACTGGATCTTTCGAAATGTCTTCTAAAGAGTGCCTTCTACTGAGCATCATTGCTTGATTGTTGCTTGTTTGTTTGTTGGATAAAAAAAAATCTAAATTTGTTTCCTGAGGGAAAAATTCTGTACAAGTCATGTGTTGCTACACTTTCTTGAAGCAGGAAGAGAAATCTTTTGTGTACACAAAGACCTTTTTAAAAATTTGAATCCTAATGTTTTTAACACCAGCGTGTATTTAAGCATGCCTACGATAGCAGACCACCTAGCTGATTGTACTGAAAGCAGTCAGGGGAAAATAGCCAAACTGTCCTATGGGGAACAAGTTCAGAAATGGTAAGTTTTCTGCTTCAAAAAGTGTACCTTTGATATACAGTCTGTGAAGCTGCAATGCCTTCTATGCTTTATAGCAAATAATCTTCCAAATGAGGGAATTATTCATGCCGTTCCCTTTGTCTTCTAGTAAAAGAAGTCCAAATAGGAATCCCTGACCTAAACCTGTTGAAATTTCAGATTAATTTGGTTGCTCCATTTCTTGTGTTGGGAACAGGGTACAAATGAATGGATCCCCCCCTGCCCCGCCCCTCTTCCTTTTCCCCTGGAATTTTGTATCTTTGAAATGGTTAAATTGCTGTAAATGAACTAACACAGATCAGCGTGAAATGCAGTGATGTTTTTGTCTTAAATTTTTGTTTAGCTCTGTTGGAAGAGAAGGATTTCACTCTGTTGAATCTATTGTTAGCCAGCAAATGAGTCTTAGTATTGGTGATGATAGCACTGGGAGTTGGTCCAATCTAAGTTTTGAAGATGAACATCCTGATGAGAGCAGCAGTTTTCTTCACCTCAGTGACAGGTAACTATAAACATGTTGGGATAGTTATGAGATCAATTAACTTGTCATCAAGTGGTTTTCTCCTGGGGGCTGGGGAGAAGAGATTATCTTGTTCTCAACACACAATGACTTTTTCATTAAAAATGGCTCTGTTTGTTTTCTTACAAAATGTTGTTGCCCACAAATGTTCATATTGTACACTGTAAAATAGGGAGTATGAATTGGCATCGATGTCAGGGAGTCACATCAAGTGAAACTGTACATATATAAGTATTAACAAAAGATCCAGGTGTGTTAAAAACAACCACCATGTGTAAAATACAACTTGAAAGTACTGTTTATATGTTCTGCTCTGAAATATTAAAACTTAATCACTGAGAATGTATTTTATGTAAATTCATCTATTCTTGAAAAGAAGTAATAAGAGCTTAATTTGCAGAAGGAGCTTTAACAGCTCTATTTGTCTTTTTTTTTGTGACTTGAATTTGTAAGCTGTTCTAACTGATAGTGATGGAGTATTTGTGTACTACTAACCACAAGCTTAAAGGTATGTGATTTTGGAACTTACCTGTTTAGAGTAGTAATTTTTTTCACAGAGCTTCCCACTACACTTCCCATGGCTGACTGATAACTAACAAAGATTAGAATGGGGATTTTAAAAATCTACAACATCTCTGCCTGTTGCCAGGGAAAATTATATTGAGAATTGTGGCCCGAGCTTCTATATAAGGACTATATGAGGAATGAGTAAACGTATTTTTTTTATGATTGATACACCACATATGCTACTGCAGCATTTCTGTTGAAGAACAGCAGAAATGGGGGAGAGGTTTTTTCTTTTTAGTTAGCACTTCCACCATCCCTGAGATTAAAGAAAATATGGGAGATTTGCTTCATTATGTGATGTACAAATAAGTTATTTGGTACCAAAGTGCTCTCTTAAATGTCTAGACTATTGTTCATGTTTTGCTTCAATAAATGCTTTAATCAAACTACTACTATAATTTATCACTTATACAACTGAATAATTTTGTAAGAGAATACATTGTCTTAAAGCTGTTTTAATAAAACATGATCTGTTGAATGAGTGAAAGTGAGTTAGATTTACATGATGAAATTTACAGTATAAGGAAGAATATTCAGCATATTGACAGTTACAAATAGCGAATAAATTATAGGTTAGTTGGTGCTGGGATAAGAAAAGTATAAAAAAATTGCAGGACCTGTAGTTTGCATATTGTATTTTGTTGTTTGTTTGCCATCCCCAGTAGATTTAAGTGAAAAAAGGTAATTTTTATAACTTGCAAGAGAATTTGTGGCTCATTAGAGGATGAATGACGTAAATCAGCATTTTACTCAAAGAAGGGGAAGCATAATTGGAATAGCAAGGTGTTGGCAGAAGAAACTGGCATGCGCAAATTAATCAGCTACTTTTACAAAACTGTATGTGGATTAGTAACAGCAGATGTGTTTGTGTTTCTGTGGTTTAGCAGGTGGAAGTGACAGGATCTGAGCTTATTGCTCTGAGTAAAAAGATTGGGGGGGAGGGGAACCCTCTGTAACAAAAAAGATTCAGTTCACTCACTCCCCCCATGGCAAGATGGGGGAGAGAATCAGAAAAGTGAGAAAGCTTGTGGTTTGAGATAAAGACAGTTAGGTAAAGCAAAAGCTGTGCACACAAGCAAAGCAAAATAAGGAATTCATTCACCACTTCCCATCAGCAGACAGGTATTCAGCCATCTCCAGGAAAGCAGGGCGCCATCATGTGTGATGGTTACTTGGGAAGACAAAATGCCAAAACTCCAAACATCCCCCCCAACCTCCTTCTTCCTCCAGCTTATTTGCTGAGCATGACATCATATGGTATGGTGTATCCCTTGGGTCAGCTAGGATGAGCTGTCCTGGCTGTGTCTTCTCCCAAAGTTCTGTCCTCCCCCAGCCTACTCGCTGGTGGTGTGGTGTGAGAAGCAGAAAAGGCCTCGACTGTGTGTAAGAACTGCTCAGCAATAACAAAAACATCTCTGTATTATCAACAGTTTCTAGCCTTATATCCAAAACTTAGCCTTATAGTAGCTGCTCTGAAGAAAATTAACTCTATCCCAACGAAACCAGCACAACCATGTGTGGAACAGTGCTAGCATCTTCTAAGGAAATAAAAACCTGCATGACAATGATGATGATTTATTGCTTTTATTTCCTTTTTTTAACAGAAACTGTTCTGTTAAATAGGAAAATGCCATTCGGTCATAGAGCAACATTCTTTTATACAGGTGCAACAGTTGAAAGTTTTGGGTTTTGTTGTTTTTTGGATTTGTTGGGTTTTGGTGTTTTTGGGGTTTTTTTTCCTTCTTATAGTTAGGGCCATCTGTTTAAAAAAACACCATGCTGGTTATATGTAAACCATGTCCGTCAGAAGCATTTAAGTGCACTATCAGGTAGCATGCTCCCCTGGCAGCTATTTCTTAATGTAAGTGGCTTTCTTGTGTCTTAAGCGTCTGTCAGCAGTCTTGCTTGTACCATCTTTGAGGTACTAGATATCATCAGACCAATTTGTTTGTAGTGCTAGTACGATATAATTAAGTGGCACAGTGAGTGTAAAGCGAGTTTCACTTGGTGAGGGAGGACCTCTCCCTTTCCCCAGTATTTTCCAGGCTGTCTGCAGTATTCAGTGGATAGTGGTACTTGAGACTCCTTCAGCTGACATTTTGGAAATTGTTTTCGTAAGACTAAACCTAGAGATTCTATTAATGGTAGTTAAAATTGTTTTGGAATGCAGGATCACAGTCACCAGAAAACAACAATAGAAGCTACAGCGATCCAGTTCAATGTACCTTGCTTTGCTTCACTTCAGGAAAAGAAAAAAAAAAAAAGACTTTTTTTTTGTAGTAGCTCTGTTGAAATGGTACGTGCCCTCTGCATCTCAGATCAGTATGAAAATAGTACTTCATTACTTCTCAAAGGATTAAACTATGTGTAAACAAGGGAGCAAGACAACTTGGAAAGAATTATCAAAGTGTGGTCTTTCGTTCCATTTGAATGGAAAAAGGGATGGAAGTTTTTTTAGTGGACTTTGCAGAGTTATGCAGGTGAATGCTTGTATCTTCTGCCTTGTGTGCCTAATGTTAACAATTTAAATTTAGAAATGAAATAATCTTAAGCTTTCTCTATAGTTAATATATAGGTATAAGCATGGACATAGGCTTTTCCAGGGGATAAATCAGAGTATCCAGGTTAGTTTATTATTCAGAGCAGAAGCTTCTTGCCTTTGACTTTATGTACATAATGCAGAATCTCAGAGCAGATGATCTGAGTTATAGTTCCCATATGTACAGTGTATACTTAAAAGCTGAAAGCTTTTCTTGTAATTCTTCTGCTGGTTCATGTGGAGCAGCTGCATGAAGCATTATAGAAGCATTATAATGCCTTTTTTCATTTTTTGTTCTGTGGTTGCAGAACTTTATTTTCAAGACCGTTAATTTGGCATCTTAAAACAAAAGTCACATTATGAAAAGTGTTTCATACATTGTTATGCATTGTAATCATATGGTTCAATATATATATGATTATTTCAGACCACGTTTGACATCTGTAAAATATATTAATTTCTTACCAAATCAGAATAGTAGTATGCATGAGGCCATTCTGTTAAATTGCAAATACTGTTTCCTTTAGTCCAAGAACTGGGGCAGCTTTTACTTCCACTTATGTTATCCATCTATAACTTTAAGTGAAAGAGGCTGTTTAAGTGCAAAGTATTAGTATCAATAGGCTATATTAAATCTTTTCTATATGTGTAATTCAAAGCAAATTTAATGCTTCATACATACTGTGATAGTCTCACACAGTAACTTGAGAAATGTTCCTAAGACTATGTTTGCATTCTCTGTGAAATCAAGTTGGTTTCTTTGAAAGGTTCTCCTCGTTTAATTTTCTTTTGTCTTTTTAGCATAATTAGGAAAGTGACTGTTCTTTGCATATGTAGTCTAAATAAGCAACAGTGTGGTGAATGAAGGACCTGCAACTTTTTATTTTTTTCTTCCTGTTAGCCTGTGTTCATATTGCAGGCTTGCTAACCTACTGTTACTGTTTTAAACTTGGGATCCAAGCAGGTGTATTGGAAAGCAAAGGACACTGATAGGTGATACTGTTACTGGCAGACTCTTGAAACAGATCAGTGTCTGTCTCTTGAAATGCTTCCACCATTTGTGGTTTTAAATTTTACTGTTTGCCTTGAGTGGAATAAGTGGAAAAGAAGAGCGTTAACAGTTCGCACAACTTAGGTGAAGAAAGCATCTTCTTGCAGCAGTTGTTCTCTGGAGTTATTTCATGGATTGTTACACCATCTATAGTAGACAATTTAGCTTTCTCAAAGAATGCTGGTTTTCTTGAAATACTGTACTTGGAAGGCTTCCAGACGTGCTCTGGGGGAGGTATGAAGTTGGGGAACAGAGATTTAGTCATACGAATAGCTCAATGTTGTACATAAGCTTGGGTTTAACAAACTCTGCTAATTATAATGCCTAAAAGGTACTAGCGTAAGGATGTGCTCCATTTTTTCAGTTCTTCACTTTGACTTGAATGTGGTCATGGAATAAACGCAGTGTGTTTATGAACTGTGAGGGAAGTAATCAATCTTTTTAGTATTTTTTTCACTGATCTATAAACCCCCCTGTTTTTAAAAGATCAGCTTGTAGGACAGTATTCAGAATTACTTTATAAAAACAATATTTTGTATTTGCTCTAAGGATTCGTTCTCATGAGGCTGATGGAGATCATTACTGGATTTTTAGAATGAATTGGAGGGATTTTACGCAGTTGTCTTCACAATGTGTAATTTTATGAACTCTTAGCTAGTCCTTAAGTAAATACTAGAGTTGTAATCCATATTGCTCTTAGTAATCATATTGAAATTGTTGAGCTTGTATAAATAGTGAGCAATGTGCTTAGACCTGAGGACAGACCTACGGCTAGCACTGATCTAGAAAATTAATGAGTACAAGTTATACTTCCACCTGGGTGCTGACACTTAGCAGTTTGCATTATTGTGGACATTGCTGCTCTGAATAGCACTGACAATCATGTTTGTACTCTGTTCCAGCAAACCTGTCTAGGAAGTTTCAGTGCTCTTGTATTAAATGTCTTGACAAAACAGCTCTAAGGAAAATGAAGGTTCTAGTTTGAGCTATTGTTCTTTTCTAGTTCAGCTGTGTTCTCTTCTTCTTCTGGCAGTAATGGTAACAGCAGTAGCTGGAGCAGTCTTGGTTTAGAAGGGGATATGTATGAGGAGAATTTATCCTTTCCAACATCAGACAGGTTGGTTCAGTTGAGACATATAAACCAGATGGGTTCCTCATAATTAATGCATGAAATCATCATTTTGGAAAATATGGTGCATTTTTTATGCTGATACATTATTCACACTATTCTCACTTAATCACAATATGATTTTTTCATTAATTAATCCATACTGAATGGTTAAATTTTGCTGTGCTGTGCTGAACTGATGAATGTGTTCTGCTTGCAAAATGAAAGGTCCCTTTTGTGCATGTTCTTGCTTGCAGTTCTACGAGTCTTTAGATTTACTTTTTCATGCAAACTAGAGCTTGCTTCCTACAGGATTTCTGTTATTTCCTTTAGCTTGTGGAAACTTTCAAAATTGCTTGGTAGTTGACTTTTATAGAACATTTATGACCTACAGCTTTGAATAACCTGTAGCTGTTAATACCAGTGACATAAGATGACTCAACCTTTTCCCGTGTGAAGCAAAACTAAACTGACCTCAATTAAAATAAAAGTTTTCTTCTTAGTTTAAAAAATCTTCATATTTCAGTCCTTTTTAACAGCCTTCTTTTGTTTTTGTCTTCTCCCTTCTTTCCCTAAGAGCAAATCTTGTGAAGTTGATGATAAATATTTCCAACATGAAATGGTGTGAGAAGCAAAGCTTCTTTCCATGATCACATCTGAATTCTTTTATGGTCTTCCTGTCCTTTAACCTTCATTACAGTCTTAGGATTGACTACGTTTATTGTGCATATATTGGATTGTATTAATATTTTTATTTTGTTTTTAAAATTCAGTGATGGAACAGAAGATAAAGATGAAGACTCCAAGGATGCTGTAGAAGGTAATGTCATATCCAGTATATATTGCTGTTCTTGACCTGTGCACTCTATATTAATTACTTTGTTAATTCTTTGCTTCTGTAGTCTGCAAAACAAGGTGACGACCCAGTTATCCCTGTTCATCATAATGCATGTGGGTCAAGGGTCAGAATATATTCTTAGATTATTACCCTACATACACCTCTTAATGCTCTGAAGTTTACAGCCTTTGGGAAATGGTAGTCTGATGCTTATGCATGTACTTAATAATGTATGGTAGTGAACTTTGATCAGCTTGTTGAATGCGTAAATTTATATGCATAGAATAACTTCTTTGTAAAATATTTGATAAGGAGCCATCTGCATGGCAATGGTTCAGATATTGAAGAATTTATTCAAACTGACCATATTAACCTTGGGAAGGGGAGTCATGAGACATAATGAAAAAACTTGGATTCAATGCATTTGCTATAAACTCTCTCTTCTTAGTGAAATATGAAATAGGGTCTATCCAGACTTATGTTTCCGCTCTCTGGTTCGTAGATGATCTTTGCACTGGTTCCAGTCTGACTGAAGTGCCAAAGGTTGTTAGCTCAAATGAGAACAGCCTGACTATACAGCGTATGAGGCTTATTTAAAGATGAGCTGATGTTACAGAAGGTTGTAACAGAGCTTGTCTTTATGTTGGGTACATTCTGAGGATGAAGTAAGCATTTCAGGAAATTCCTGCTACCTGCTTATGTAAGATATTCAGCCATGTTGCACATCTTCAAATAGTCTTGATGTAAGCAGAAAGAGGTGTGTTTAGCTTAAGGCAATCACTTAAGTTCCTGGAAAAATATATAGACATGAATCACATCTCTTTTTTTTTTTTTTTAAATCAGATCTGACTGAAAGATTATCAGTCAATAAAACTGAACTAAATTATTGAGGTTTTTTTCCTCAGAATAATTATAATATTTTCTGCTGTGTATAGGTTTCATCTAGGTTATCAATGTACCATTGCTTTCTTTCCAGCATCTCAAATATTCAAATGGCTTGATTAAAATAGTGCTTGATTTTATTTCTTTACACAATTTAGGTGTCAACTGGAGAGCAACAGACTGCTTTATGCTGTATTAAGGATTTTCTAGTGACGTTTTCCCAGTTTAATTTCTTTACCATTTCACTATTGTTCTGAAAAGACTCTTTCTGTTGCTTTCATTGTAGGACCATTTAAATAGTATTCCAGACAGAAAACCTTCGTATCTGTTCTTGAACATCTGGAAGTTTTGTTATGTCATACCTAGAAATGTGTGGCTTTTTCTAAGCTGACTGCACCTTATTCACCAAAGAATTTGAAACAAAGCCTTGTTATTACCAAACATACATCTTGTTTGTAGAACTAAAAAATAGGTCAAAACTTCCCAGCGATACATTACCACAATGCTTTCCATCCACTAAGTGTCATAATTTTTTTTATGATTAGTACTTTCTCCTATAAAGATCCTAGATTTTGGGACTCTTAGACAAATACTCTGTTATCTACCAAAAGCACATTTACGTTGACAGTTCCGCTAATTAATTTTTCTCTCTCTTTCACCTTCTGGGAGAATCAATTTCACCTTGCTTAGTTTTGCCAATTGGGAATGAATACCTTATGTACCTCAATTTTCATAAGCTTGATTGAAGGAGTAGTGAGATTGAGGTAAATTGCACATGAACATATGTTTTTACTGCAAATATATTCCTTGTTTCTAGAGAGTCAACTCTGGTAGCCCGGAAGTAGAGACTTCAAGAAGAACTTGGAGAGTACTACACATATGCTTAGTTGGTTCTGAGAGTGTGAAAAAGGATTACTGTGATAGCTGGATACAGAAATTCAGTGTGGGAATAGAAGATGACAATACTGTATTTTCTCTGTGTTACTAATGCAATTGCTTTTTTAAGAATGTGTTAATTTTTTGAAATCATGCTGTAAAGGAAGTGTTGAAAAATTGGGTAGGACTAGTAAAAACAGCACTGTTTTGAAAAAAAACTCAGAGGCAGTCTGATCAGTCTGCCTTTACAGGAAAGAATTCTGAAATACAGACTTTTTTAAAAATTTAGTACATGAAGTATACCAAAAAATAGCAGTTGGAAGCAGAAACGACTGATGGACAACGTGAGAGCCATTGCTGTTCAATTTATGAAAGGCTGTGTTAAATTCCTGGTAGTTTGGAATATACATTAAAGTTTAGGTGTCTTAATACTCAGCTGTGTTTGTATATAATTGTAAATGGGGTAAACAGTACTTCCTTGTGTGAAAGTACAGAAACACTTCAGACCAGCATGATTTTTTCCTTTCATATTATCTGTGTGTACTAAACTGAGGTTATTAAGACAACATAGTCTCAACAGTGAACTACAGAGATTTTTTTGAAATAATTTGAAGCTATAGATTTGATTATTTATTTTTTGTAATACTAGGTTTGGAGCAAATACGAAAGACTTTAGCAATAGTGAACATTGATCTGGAACCAAATCTAGTGGACCCCCAGCTCAGAGCAACTCTTCAGTGGCTGGCGGCTTCTGAAACAGAGGTGTCTGAACTTTACTTTCATGACAGCGTTACAAGGGACTTTGTCTTTGTAAGTATTTGGGTTTGATGGGTTGGGGGGAAGGGGAAGGATTTGCTTGATTTCCATTTGCCATGATACAGCAGCTGCTACTGTTTTATTTGCCACTCAGCAGTAATGTGTATTCGCTGTTGAAAATAATTATTTAAATCCTGAGAGGTCAAAGTGAAACAGCCTGTTCAGCGTGTGCTTATATCTTACATAAACCGGTATTAATCAAAGCTGAGTTAACTTGTTTCACAAGTTGTTTTCCTTGTTTTTCTCTAAAGAGGATACAATTACAGCATTTTCGTTTAGTGAAGTTTTGTTTTTTCAAGCATTTTTTCTTAGTATTTGATTGTCTTTAAATTGAATCTGAGAACTTGGTCATGCAAATTAATTTCTAACTTAATGTGTTCTGCCTCAGGTTTCTTTGCTAGCAAATGCTCATTTTCTTATCAGAAGGAAGCTTAGATTCTAATTAATATTAAGTATACTTTTATTCTGTAAGCAACTGCAATCAAAGGAAGAAGGGTCATTAAGATTGTTTCATTTTTAGGTGCCTTTATTGTGGTTTTATAGATCAGATTTAATATATGAACAAATGGAAGGCGGACGTTTAAAGAATGAGGCTTTAGCGATTTGTGTTTCTTAGGAAAGGGTCAAAAGTTTGGTTTGTGTACTGGCCTGAGTATTTCCATCACAAACAGAGAAACTTCTTATTCCTATAAAATCACTAAAATTATTCTTTTGTGGCTACACACAAAACTGCACGTGATAATGTGGCATTTATTACATTTGACCTTCTTTTTTTAATCTTCTACCAAGGGATTATTTTAACATTACCTGGCTACTGAAAGGCTAACTTAACAGTTTTATAGGCATTGTCTCTAATGATGAGGTCAATAGGAATGATGGATTACCAAAATTTTTATTTTGTAACATGAAAAAGTGTTAATGTGTTGCCATTAGTATGTTTTTAATAATTAAGATCTTGATAAAAACTACTTAATGTGCATATCAGTACATTAAGGAAAGAGAAGCTTGCTTTGTGTTTCGAAATTTAGCAATGAATCTTCAATTTGGTGCTTTCCAAAGCTCAAATCATCATTTTGGGAGAAAAGGAGAGTGGCTGCTAAGCAGAGGCCAGCATGACAAAATAAACTCCCAAACTTAGACAAATGTACACACCTATGGTGCTTAGTTACTGTAGACTTGAATTAAGAGCATGAAAGGTGCCTAGAGGTCAGTTCAGGTTGTACCTGGGCTGAGTTCTCCTAAGAGTGGCTTCTCCCTTTCTAGTGCCAAAGAGGAATGCTAGTTCTCTTTTCCGTTTGTCTATGTAATTGTGTGGTGTATGTATTTGATCTCAAGAGTAGGAGGTCTTGCATTCTTATTTAAAATAAACCAGAAAATTGGGAAGTGGTTTTTTTTGCAAGTTGAAATACAGCCCCTGTGCTCCTTTTCTGGAGCTTGGTATGTTTCATTTAGAATTGTTTCAGAAATATGCTTTGCTGTATGTTAGTTCGGACACTTAGAGTGAGTTCATGCTTACATAAACTAGAAGGTAGTTTGAGAATACTTTTCTCCCTTCCTGGTTTTTTTTTTTTTTTTTTTGAAAGTGTTGAGTTTAATCCTTGTATTTATATGTTCCTTCCCTGTTACGGTTTATACGTGTCTTAACATGAAGAAGAAAATACTTCACTTTTTCTGTTCACACGTGCCTGGCCCAGCATTCTCTGAAGTTGTTTTGATTTGGATTAGTTGGGTTTAGTGACTACAATCATTCTGACCTTGTGAGTTTTTGCCATTTTTTGAAGATCTATCCATCTATTTCATGATTGTCGTATGTGAAGTGCCGTGTTGCAGATACTTGTGCAGAATGGTAATAGGACCCACAGGTGTTAATAGCAGTCTCCTTTGTGTGTCTATATGAGAGAGAGACCTGTGTCTTACACTGCAGCATAACACAGAAGACAAAAAACAGTTGGCAGGTGCTTCTTTTTCTGCCCTCAAGTCTCTCATTCTCCTGCAAGCTCTGACTTAGTAGATTGCAAAGTTTTGATGCTACTGTTTGAGCCAATGGCTGAAGACACACAGGAAAGATGTTACTAGCTGGCTGTGTGTCTGAACACCACTGTAGCTACCTTAATAAGAGAATATACTGAGAAGAGCACTCTGGAAAATAGCAGTGTCTATTATGTATGCACTCCTAAAAAATTACAATATTTTTCTACTTGACACTTCAGTCATAAGTTAGTACTGAGTTGACACCTAAAGATGAAACATAAGACCTTCAGGCAGGCAGTACTCATGCAGTCCTGAAAATGTTACAACAGTTAATTGATTCACTTAGTTTTATAAATTAATTTTTAGTTCTCCAGATGCAGTTATGTTAAAATGAATTGAAATCCTGTTTACCCCCCAGAGGGCAGGAAAGGATTACCTCCTTTTTATTCCATGCCATTTACCCGTTGGAATGATCTCTGACCCAAACTTAAATTAGAAACAAGTCACTGTTCTGTCACTTGTAAAGCCAGACAAGCACCTCCAGAGGGCATTGCAGCCCAGGAGAAAATTAAACTGACCTCTGCATGCTGATCTCTCGCCAGCTGTGGGGTTTTGATCATCTCATAGGTACTTCGGTAAGTTACCTCCGTTACATGGGGGCTGAGCCTGGACTTCAGATCACATTGAAAACAGTAATTTTCACTGTAAACAGTTGGTGGGTTCTGGAAGGGAGGAACGGCTTGTGTTAAGTGATCACAGCAGGGTAATGAGCCATTGATGCGATGTGACTGTAAAAAGATAAAAATACTCCTAGTGTGGGTACCAGGCAAGGTATTATGCTGCAGCTGGGTATGAACTCTTACTTAAGGATAGATGTTACGCTTAGCAAGGCAGAAAGATGTTAAATGCCTATGTATGAAACCAAACAGTTGCTAGAACAAAAACCCGGTAACTTAGGATAGATAGTTCTTGGCATCTTTGGGAAGCCTGACAGCATGGATATACAAGTGCCTGGATTAAAAAAACACATGTTCAATTTTTAATCAGACTTTATCTAGCTGTGTTAGGATTCCTGGTGTCTGTTTTGAGTAAATTCCAGTATTTCAATTGTCTGACAGTAAGAAACAGAACAGTCAGCTAAAGAAATAGTGGGATTGAACTTTGAACTCTAAATTAAAATAGAAAGATCAGTGAAGCAAGGTGCCAACTCTGTCATCTTACCATGGTGGTATCTTCCTTTTTGGACAGGAGTTTAATACTGTATTTGCTGAAGTAGGTCTTTGGACATTAGCTTAGCCAGACTTTCCTCTGGCATATGAAAAATGTCTATTCTTTCATAAACCACCAAACACCATTTACAAAATTGCCTGTTGTGGACTATAAAACTCTTACTTTCTGTGCTCTGTTTTAAAATTCATAGAAATAACTACAGATTTCAGTCTCTCTTTAAGTAGACAAGACCTTTTTTTCACTGAGAAAAGTTTCGGTGTTCAGGATATATTGTACTCAAAATTAGACAGAATCTTTTTTGTTCATTCAAGTTAATTGTTTGCTCAAGAAGTTGTTTTATATGTTTTTGTGCCCACATACTTTCTGTCAGTTCCATCACCTGCCTTGTTGCAATTGGAATATCACCTAGGTGAAGAAGTGGAGATTGTCTTCATTTTTTAGAAGAATTTCATATTTCAGTCTGACAGGTGTCATAGAAGAAACATTATGAATTTTTAGTTTTGTAGTTGTGGAAGATATTTCACTGAACTCCATTTATGGGTTGTTTTAAACTTAATGTATAGAATGTCATGGTAGGGACTGTAAAAGGCAATAAAATTCTACAGTTCCAAAGAATAAGTAGGGTGCATTTCTAAATTGTGTTTGCTAAATGCAGCATTGATAGTTGTCCGGAAAGCTACAGAGCATAAAGTTTGTGTTGGTGCTGGGTTTTGTTCGGGTTTTTTAAAAGTAAAAGATTTTTTTTATTTCTAGGCAAACTGGCAAATTCATCCTTGTCTTGGGTAGACTTTCTTCCACATATAGCTGAGCTTGACACATAGGCATAGGAAGATCTGGGGGTTTTTTGGTGGTTTTTCTTTGTGCTTGGACCCTGGATTAAAAAAAAAAAATGTTTTTAGCTACACTGATCTCTGCTCCCAAGTGGTAGTTTAATTTAACCCTCACCTTTTCCTCCTCCCCAAGATGTTATAATTTCCCAACTCTGAAGACTGTTTTCATTGAGGGTAGCATCCGTGCCACTCAAACCACACTATATGTTGTGAAAGGAAAATCCACATCCTTTTATTAAGACTGAGTTTTGTCTGTTTTATATGTGCATTATTGGCATGGGAGGGGTGGCAGATGTCTTAATCTTGTGTTCAGAATTTCCTGTTTTCTGCAGTTGTGATGAACCACAGTCCTCATACCTGTGGCACCACATCATTTGAAAATGTTACTCCCTCCAGAAGAAAATTTTGTGAAAACTGCCTTTAAGAAAAGTGCCTGATTCTTGCAGAAGTTTTTGTTTTTGTACATGTGGGAATAATGATTAACTCATTACAACTGATCTCTTATGAGCTAATGTTTCAAGAATAACTTCTGTAACTGTTAATCAGGATGTGCCGGTCAAAATATTTTGTGTTCCCTTGTTTTCCCTTCAGCTTACCAGAAGACTGCGAGAAAGAGATTGGAAAGTTGGAGATCTCTTGCAAGCAGTGCTGAAATATTGTGAAATGATAGAGAAGGCATCTGATGGAGAGCAAGCTCTAAATAAGTCTTTGGTTGGTTGGCTTCTGGAAAATGTCTGAAAAATCCAAAGATGCAACACTCTTCACTTCATTCCTCTTTTGAAAGGCGATAGAAAGAACACAGATATGTAAAGTAAAATTCAACTAACGAATGTTCAGTTGTCAGCATTTAAAAGACTTTGAGGTGAAAGTCAAAATAGCTGTGCTGTGCTTTGTGATACTGTGCACATGGTATGTTTATTCAGTCTGTGATTGGTATTGTCCACCCACGCATAACTTGTACTTACTGCTGTGTTCAGACTGTTGAAATATTTATGAAAAAAATCCCTTGTCTATGATAGTAGTTCAGAAGAGACAGTCTCAGGCATGCTATTCATGATTCCTGCTGTGCCAGGATGCCTCTTTTTCCCATTTGTGTGTGCTGTATTCACAGTGGGACTAAGAGCACTGACATTCTGCAAAAATCTGTTCTGGAATACCTTGCAGCAGACAATGGAGAAAAGTAGTGACATTGGCCAGGTGTTATGTGCCCAAGGGCACCATTGCCAGGAAGAAAATTGTGACCTGCCCAAGTGGCCCCTTAATACAGTCCGGCCTCATAGCCGTCTTTATCAGGTTTAACTTTATGTGAGGATGAGAGAGTCTGCTCTGAAATCGAGGTCCAAATATATGTTCCCTTTTGTTGACTACTATAGAGCTGCTAACTTCTGGTAGAAGAGCAGAGTGGGTAGCTGAGCATAATTCCACACACAGTTCTTCATCAAGGTTTCCTGAAGCTTGCCAGTTGAGTTTAAATTGCTAAATTTCTTACTGAAGCTTTTTGTATGCAGATACTTCTATGACGCCAATTCTGTGTTGAAGAATTTGTGTATTAGTCTCTCACACAGACGTGTTGAAAGTAGCAGATAGATACTTCTGAGGATTTTGGCTGTCTTTTTGACTAGTCTAATTCTTTATTTCTTAGTCTCCATATATGAATTTTCTTTTCAGTCATAAAGAGAATTTTGTTACTCAGTGAGCACTTAAGCATTTAGCAAAGAAAGCCAATTAAAACATAAAGAGGAAATTTCTTTCAAATTGATTTTTCATTTTTTTTCTTAACTACCTTCACAGAATTTTTTAAAGGCACTTTTAATCAAGTCTTTTAGCAGTCTAATCAGGTTTTTCACCAGTGCTGCTGACTTGCCTTTGTGTCTGAAGAGAACTCTGGACCTTTATGTATTCTGTCATTTGAAAATGCTTTTTGGGGTTTATTTATACATTCTTTGAGAGAAAAAGGCACGTGCTGGTAATTACAAGGTTGCCAACTCAGAACTCGTATAACTTGCAAGAAAATTGTGGAGTCTTATTTATTTTGGATGAACAAAAGAATCTTAATAGCTTTTTCATAGAAAAATACACTGTTGATAGGGTGCACAAGTTTCGGATCCCAAACAAGGGGAGAGAAAGTCTCTAAATATATTAATGAATTTTAATGGCATACGTACAGTTCCTATTTCCCCTACACCCTAAATTACTATGAGGTGTCAGACTGGTAAACTCAAGAGCAGTCTCCTTGCAGTGTCTTTGTGTTTCACTAAGCCATTTTGGCGGTCTTTTTACAGAGATCTGGTTTGCTTTAGTCCTCATTTGTCTGGATTTCTGCCCTGGATCTTGCAAATTTCACCTTTCTGGCAGAGTTGAGGATTTTTAATGTTTTTGCATACACACATAGATACGCATGTGTATTTATATGTGTATAGGATCTCACAAATACGAATTCATAACGTAAATTTTTACCACCAACTTGAAATTCTGTAAATTCTGTAATGCTCATAGATGATTACCTCACTTCATATATGATTTCACTGATTGAAAGATCTATATATGCCATGTGACAAGAAGACCAAGAACCATTAAAAGGTCTTTTCTTCGTAGGTAATATAATGCCAAGCATCAGGAATCATTTTTCTCTAGAGCCCAAAGTGTGTGTGTGTGTAAGTTATCTTAATTCCTGTCTTTGGAAATTGGGGCTAGTAACAAATATTTTTGAAGAGTTGTACAAAAATTGTCTAGATTTTTTTTTCTCTCCAACCCCTGCATACTCCTTTCTTTTTTAAAAAAGTTGACTTTTGAAATTGTTCCAGACAAAAATTTGAAACCGTTCTCTGTAACATATTCCCTTTAACACAACAGTAATGTACTTGTACAAGTTTACTATAAAATTGAAATGCCAAGAAAATAAAATACTAAAAACAGTGCCTCAGGACTGAATTTTGCTCTGGGGTTTGGACCCTTGAATTCTCACCAAGTGAAATTTGAAGACATGAGGATACATTAGTAATAGTATGATGTTTCTGTACATGTCCAAAACAAAACTGAGAAAGATATTGAAGGCATTATAAATGTACAAAGCTGTACATTTGAAAAAAATCCAACAAAATGCCAGGAACAGCCATTTTTTAACTGATTTATTCAGTATGTTGGATTTTATAAAGTTGCTGAAGTGTTTTTTCCTTTTAATTACTTTTCTGGAGAAACGCAGAAGATTGCACAATTCCCAACTATTACAACTAATTACAACTATTCAAAAAGTTAGTGGACAATAGTTGCACTAAAACCGATTTTTATAAATGGAATCTTCTTTTCAGACTGGATCAAATACATTACATAACTGTTGATCGGTGTTATATTAAGGAAGAAATTAATTTATTGTATTAATAAGTAGCATAGTTTCCTAATTTACATGAGAAGAATGTTCATTTTTACTTAAACAAAAAAGCAAACCCATTTTGTACACAAATTTTTTAAAATTTGTTCCTGGTTGACTTGATTTTTCTCTTCGGGTATCAGAATTGGAAAAGCATTTAACTAGCCTGGCAAAACTATTATAAGTTAATAATTTTAATAATAATTGGGAAACCTTACTTTGACTATGTCTAACTGGTGCTGTCTGCCATATTATTGAGAAAGCTGTTCTTTGCTAATGCTGGTCTAAAATTGTGCTATTACTGAGTTTATTTTAAACTCCTGACCACAAATACAGAAGCATAAATGAAAACTGTTAAAAACATGAAAGGCCACATTTTGGTCCATTTAAAGCAGACAACGCTGCTTTATAAACAAACATAGTAAGGTGGAGTTTGTTTCATCCAGCTTTTTTTCTGTATGGGAAACCTGACTTGGTAATTTAATTGTTAAGTTGAGGAAAATACATCCAATGGTGTTACTGTTCCAGAGGACGGCCTGTATCAAACACTTCAGGAACACATTGGATGTTCTGAAAAAGGAAGTGTTCAGATGTTTTGTAAGATTCTCTAGAAAAAGCACTTTGAAAATAGTTCCTCTAGAAATTAACAATTAAAAGCGGCCATAATTTAAAACAAATGTAAACATTCAGAACAGGGTGCATAAATAATACAGAAGTATGCAGAAAGCCTTAAAATAAAAACCAAACAAAACTCAAACCCATATGCTAAAATTGAAGAGGACTTGCTGTCTCAAAATAAGGATGTGAAAAAGTAAGCTAAGACAATGTACTTGAATGCAGTTTGTATAGCATCTTTGTTCTTGAGTTTTAAAAGATTGTGTAAGCTTTTTAAAAAGCAAACAAAACCCCAAAACCCAGCAACCCACATTCCGAGACTAATTAGGTCTCTCAAAAATGGTATCAGATCTTAAATGTTACATTTTCTGATGTAACTTTGTCTGGGACCTTGTCTATAAAGAGCCACATCTTGTTGAAGATGGGAACACAGTAAGTAGTAAACACTGTCACCAGCGCAAAACCCTGTAGTTTTACACAGTTGATTTGCAAAGAAAAACACAGGATTCAGGAATGATTTTAGTGTAAGAATGTTGGCTTTTCAGCAAGAGCCACTACTGTTGCGCATTTACTGTACTTGAGCTCTGAAGGGGCAAGTACAGAGCCCAGCCACTGTAGTCACTTTATTTTATACCATCTTTGTACATTCCTGTTGTATAGCTGGAGTTGTAGTTTTAGAGGGCCTTTGTTCTGTTGTAATGTCTGAATAGTATTTAATACTAAAATTTATTATAATTTGCTGGAACTGCCGCTTATTTGTGCAGTGTTACAGTAATTCACAGCCTGGTTAAGTGATGCAATTGTATACCAAAAGCAGTTTGAATAACTATAAATGTTTATGTAACTGTACTCAATGAATATGAAGGTCTTGTACTGTATAATGGTGATGAGTTTTGCCATTTTAGTAATTTAACTATATTCGGTTTTCAGATTATGAACTCCAGGTTGCACTAAGTTTGTCCTTGTTTTAGCAGTGGCTTAAAATAAAACATTTCACTGGCTTCAAGAGCACTGTCATTTCTTGTAAATTCATGGAATATTATTTTTCTTTTCAGCTAACACAACTAAGCTTGGTCTTGGTCAGTGGTTGTGTGAAGGCACTTGAAGAACGGTATAGTAAATAGTGCATCAGTAGATGGCATACTTCTTACAGAATTAAGTTGGTATCCAGGAAGAATGTGAGAACACTGTTTTACCGTCTTTGGTTGAAAGGTAAAGCCATAGTTCTGGTTACGTGAAGTGTCGCATGGATTCTGTAAGGAGAAACTGGGCAAGAAATCCAGTCTAATATCAACACAAGTGGAGGTAATGACCAGTGTACCTCAGTCTCATCTTGCCTGGAAGCTAGGTTAGGGCGGTTGGCTTGATATTTCCGTGTGGACTGGGACTGGTCTGTGGTACGTTGTACAGTATTTGGGGAATCGGCGTAAAAGCCAGCTTTGGCGTCTTCTGGGCAAGTGCAAAAAGACGCTTGAATAACAATGAAAATGTTGTATGAAGTTTTATAGGCTTATTCAAAATTCTCAAGTGTTTTGGTATCTTCTGAAATCTACCAAACAGCATATTGTCAAGTACCCCAAAATAGTAATGCTGAGCGGAGATGTGCACAGATATGGTTTCTAAGATTTAGAAGTACTGCTGTTGCAAACAGCTGTCTTAAAATTTTTTGATGTATATTTTGTGAATCTACTAATCTCAGCTGGGTTTCATTTCACGAATTAGGAAATTTGTGCTGAAGTTACTTTTAAACCAGTAAGCATGTGCAACTCTCCTTGATTCTTTATTTGTGCAGTGGTTGTTTAAAGGAGGTTTCCGTAGTGTTTATGAGATTACTTCCAAAAAGAGCATTCTTTGTTTCATTACTGTATCTGTGTCAGAGATTTTTTTTATTTGGCTAATGCCTCACATTCAATCCCATAGAAAATACACGTTAACTGAAGCAAGTAAACATTTAACTTTTTCTTCATTTTTTTTTTTAACAGCCAAAATAAGATGGGTGGTGAATTTGGGAACAACAACAAAAGATATTCTGTGAAGGGAAGGGAGAGTATATTCATGTGAAAGATCAGTCTGAGCTTTTTTCTTCCTGCCTGGACTTTATTTTTCTTTCTTTCAGCAGTCTGGTTCTGGCTGGCTTTATTCAACCACAGAACAGTATCCATGCACTTTGTTTAACCTTGGTGTATTAAATTGAGAGTTAAGTCTCCAGCTATTCTGTAGTCTTTGCCCAACATGTGTGCTACTCCATCCTCTGCTGCTGTTGCTTGGACCTTCCTCTCGCTTCATAGCCTGGGCTTCTGGTGTGACTGAATTCCATGCTGGTTACTGCTCTGAGCCTCTGATTGGAAGGTGGCTACGGAAAGTGAGTCATGCCAAGGCAGAAGAAATGTACCCAGAGCGCTAACCTTACTGAGTTATTGAGCACCAGATTAATCAAATGCTGTCTCTTCCCCTGCTGTTGAGGCAAACCACAAAGTGTGTGACTGCTTGGGGCAAGGAACTAACCGTGACAAACATGAGACCATGTCTGTGGTCAAGGTACTGGCGCTCTAGTCCATGACCACACAACACCTTTCCACAGGAATTGCAAAGATTGAAATTGGGGCCTTTACGTAGTCAAAAAATATAGTTTGTCTTGCTTTCATTCCTCCAAAAGTTGTTGCTGCTTAGAGGACCATGAAGAACCTTTGTGTGTGTGTTTGGGGTTGGTTTGTTTTAGTTAAGAATGGGCAAAATAGAACACTTGTACAAGTCACTTGACTTGGTTTCCTGAAGTGCCCGTGCTTTGGCCAGGAATAAGATGAATATTGACAAAAGAAGTGTATTTTTTTCCTGCCATCTGCTCCTATAACCCACTTACTGCCAATCCTTTACTTTGTACAGCCTCCACCTTGTATAACTTCCAAGTCTCCTCCTACGCTTTCCTTGTGGCCGTTGCTGGTTTCGACTTATTTCTGACCCTTGTCCAGTCTTGTAGTATGGCTGTCGTGTTCTGCTTCTTTCTTGACCCTGCTCTGCTGTCCTGATGTGACTTCTGGCCTTCTCATTCTTGGCTGGTGGAAGTGGTTAGAAACCAGCAAGGGGAGTCTTAGCTGGGAGGCTATGGAATACGGCTTGCCTACCAGAAATCATCAAGCAGTGAAGAAGAGCAAAACTTGCTTTTGGCTGAGTTTTTCACTCCTGTAGGAAAGTAATCTGTGGTTGCTTTGGTTTGGAACACAAGTTATTGCTTGCAAAACCCTTACATTTTATGCTGATCTGAAAGTAACTTTTAAGCTGATACTGAAATAATGTAAGTCTAACATACTATGTTATTCATATGGATGTATATTCAGTGTGCTGCATAACATCGGCTTCCAGACACAGGCAGGGCAAAACTCACTCTTTTTGAAAGCTGGCAAAACCCCAGTTGTCTCACCTGCTTACATCTGGTCTTGGTTTAAATAGACAGTAACCTTTAATAACAAACAGTCAGTGTCTTGGTTTCTGCTAAAAACGTGTTTCATAATTATTGCCCTGTAATACTGTGTTCTGAGCAGATGTTGCAGCTGGATTGATTAACCACACAAAATCAAGCAGACTGTTCATGCTGCTACAAAAATCCTAACGCAGTATGGACAGAAATACAACAAAGAATCATCTCCTTATGCTGGAAGTTGTAGATTTAGAGGAGGTGCATAATGTTTGTCAAGGAAACTAGAATATGACTCTGTGGAAAACAAACTGTGAAAGAAGCTCATCAGAATTAAGTTGTTCAGAGAAACTATGTCAAGGGAAATGGCAATACTCAACTGGCCTGTTGAACAAAACTTTACATTATTTATATAGTATGTATCAGGGAAGAGTTAAGAGTTCACAGCTAAGTAAGTCTGTTGGAGTTAAAAGGCACTGGGCATAAGAGGTGTTCCAAGCTAACTGTTGTGGGACTGTGAGTTGTTTAGCTAATATTTCTGTGGCAACAGTTCATACACGTTTTTTATGCTGTTAGTTTAGGAGGTTTGGAACTTGGCTTATTTCCTAATTTAATGCTGTAAACTATGACTTGAAGATCATATCTTCAGGGTGGTCAGAGTTATCAAAGGGTTAAGCCTGAGACATCCTGACAAGCCTCGTACATGCTGGCATCTTCAACAAAACCTCTTTTCCTGTGACTGCCTGAGAAAATAAAGAGGTGGGTGTTGGAAATTCCCCAAGGAGTCTGGAGGGCCCTCATCAGTATGATCAAAGTGCTTTTCAGAGACTTCTAGAGACATGGTTTCAGAGAAGGAGTAATGGTAATTTTTGTTTAAAATTACTTGGTGAGATTTTTCTTTTCCTCCTTCAAGAGTTGGAATGCCACTGCTTATGGTATATGCTCAGCTTGTAGTTTGTGCGTTTAAAATTTGACTTATTTTATTTTTCTCTGCATATTAGCTTGCCACAACTGTTAAGAGAAAATGCAAGTACAAAAAGAAGTCATCTGTGCTGCAGTCATGCAAATTACACTGGATGAGTGGTTTAGATTAATTAGGGAAATAATCGTTAATCTGAATACACTTCAGCAATGAGAAGGTTGGCTGTTGCCATTGTTCATTTTTAATTCTCTTTCTTAAAATGTGAACCTTTTTTCGATAATTAGATTGAAAGTGCACTAAAGCTAAAGCTGATGTAATTGTATCTAATTAACAAGGATAAAGAAAGCAAATGAACTGTGGTCATAACACAGGCTTGACCCTGGCAGCTCTCTTAATTTGAACATTAATTTCCTACCAGCTGTCTTCTGTTTGCATGTCCAATGTTCAAACACACAGTCATGTCATAAATTCAACATCTGTTTTTACATTTGCAGTTTCTACAGTCTTGGATTGTTGAGAAGAGTAAAGGTTGCAAAGATTTTCTTTCTTCTTGGTTGTGGTGTCCTTGCTGGGTAGAACTTTCTAACCAGTCCACCTTCCCAGTCTAGCAACTTTGAGCAGGGGTTGTGGATTGCACTGACCCCCCACAGTATCCTTGGGACCTGCTCCCTGGAATTTCTCTGCCTTTTGCTTCTCTGACTTGGCTTTTATACTGCTTTCTGCTCCTAAAGGGTCTCCCAACTTCAGTTCCTGTACTCCAGACACCTCTCCGACCCCGAAGATGGTCTAATAACCTCAAAGAAGGTGAAATCTCCTTTGGGAAGAGTCAGTCTCAATCGGGGCATAGCAACCAGGAGAAGGCAAACAGCCAGCCCTCCGCTGCTCGGCCTCTCCCTTTCTGTTGAAAGGTGCACAGTGAACTGCCGCTAAACAAGACTCAGTCACATGGCTGATGAAAGTCAGCCTAACTTACTGTGTCAGAGGAGGGACAGGCAAGATACATGAGACTTGAAGGACTGTATTTTAAGTTTGCCTGTGACCTGGGTTTGGTACCTACCTCCGCTGATGCCTTGCTTTGACCTGAGGCAAATTGTGCCCTTCCAGGGCCCTTGTACATCCCCCTCTGTAAAGTGGAACAACAGTCCCAAGCTCTTCTGAAGAGTTTTGAAATTTCAAGATGAGGAACACTCTTTGTATTTGCCAATTCCCACAATAGTTAGCATTTTTCTTATGCTCCCAAATACAGTCGAACAAATATTTTACGATTTCATATTCTTTCATTTAATAAAGCTTGTAAATTGTGTGCCTCTTCAGGAAAATCCAGAAATCAGTCAGAGACTGTCCAAAATTGTTGCATGTAGAAAAGCCTTCATAATTTGGAAGCCAGTCACATTGTAAGGCAAGTACCTGACTTTGTTTTGGAAACATTTCAGTGGTGAGTCGTAGGGATGAAATGTCTCTCCCTGTTGGAAATGATGTCTTACCTTCAAGGTAGTAGCAAACCCATGGCTATGTGGCCAGAAAGTCTAGGAGTTCCCAGAGATAACAGGAGAAATGCAAGGATCTGAAATTCCATCTGATGTTATCCCTCTTTGTGTCTTTTCTCCAAGGGCATGACATTGGCATAAAAGCCAGAGCAGTAAAGGCTGCACTGAGGTGCATGATGTCTAGAACGCTGCTTGACAGGAGTAAGGGAATTCTCTACACAGCTCTGACATGGGGCTCCAGGAAGGTCTTTCGGGTAGGTCTTTTCTCTGATGCTTCTTCGTTTTTCATTTTGTGAAGCTGACTGATGCTTCCCGCCCTTTGTGCAGGGAGCTGGTGAGAGCTGTCTCCCTCTCTCCTTCATGTGAAGGAGTCTTCTGCCAGGCTGAATTTGATGAGGCTCCAGGGACACAGGTCAGGAGGATGATGTGTGACAGATGGATGTTAACAGGCACGTTAGGTCATGGATTAATTGAGATGCACGTAGCTAATTGAACAGCTATTTAACCACCTCTTGAGAAGACCTGAAGTAACAATTTCAGAATTGCCGTCTTCTCCCATTTGAGAAAGTGCTGCTTATGGACTGTCACAAAATTGCAACTAAAAGGGCAAAATTGTTCTTTTAAGTTATGCTTGAAAGAAATAAAAAGTACTGTAAGTAGAGTTAAATAAATAACTGGGTGCTATTTCCTGTTTGGTGTATGAGATTTCAGACTGAAAATGCTCCTTTTTAGCCTTAAAATGTGTTCTGATGCCTGCAGCCCCTCCAGAGAATGGTTCTTCATACACTACCTGGCTGAGCAGAAGGGAGGCCCTTGGAATGGCACCGAAGCACAGGTAATAGCAACAAGGAGATAAAACCATCCTGGCTGTGCTACTCACCTGACAAATACTGTGTTCTCGAGAAAACCACAAAAATGTTTTGAAGAAAGCAGCATAACCACTCCACTGCTGGTGGTTTGGTGAACCTCACGGGGCGGCCCACAGTCGGATGTCAGCCATACTTTCCAAACGGCAGTAGGGCTGGTCAGTGGTTTGACATGAAATGCAGCCAGGCTTGCGCTTTGGCTCCAGGTAGCGCCACCACAACCTGTTTATGACATTCGCTCTGTTTTTATGTTTAGCAATGGATGTGATGGCCTAGCCGGAGCATCAAAATCACCTACACAAGCTACTTCATACAAATTGCCCTGAGCCATCATGGTCTTTCTGGCTGACTCTCGTGTAAATCCTAAACACTTGAATTTTTACCCTTGTTGAAATACGTAGTTTTGATGCTATGGACTTGCATGGTAGCAAACTTTGCCAGGTTTTCAGGGAAGGCCAGTATGTTAAATTATAGTAAATATAGTGCAAGCTTCTTTGTGTAGCTTGATAGCTGTAATTTGTTAGCTAGAAATGCACTATTACATACATACTGAGGTTTTGTGGATTTCCTGGCTTCCTTGCTTCCTTGTTAAAATGAGGACAAGTGATTAATCATGTAAAATGTCTAGTGATGAGTGAGTACATCCGGTCCACTTTTTATTGTTGTTATGTATTACTCTGTTTTTCTGTACCTCTCTAGCTTGCACATGGTTTTTTATCAGTTCTTCTGCTCAGCTTTAATCTTTGCACTAATAGCTGGCAATTCCTTTTTTTAAGGAATTTTTTAAATTTTAAGGAATGTTTTAAAAACAACACAGCCTTTTAAGGAGAAGAATGACTCATAATTAAAACTTGAAAATGCTGTAGAGGGATTACCTCTGCTCAGGTTTTTTTTTTTATTTGGAGCTATAATCTCTTTGTAGGTGGGCAGGAGGTTTCAAACATACATGCTTCTTACATTAAGGGTGAACATACAACCCTGGAAGTCTAAGATAAAGTTGTGCTTTTTGACATCTTAAGAAGCAAACCTTTCCTATTAAATACTTATACATGAACTGTGTCTGTGAGATAGATGCATCCTTATTTTCAGTAGCCTTAAATGATCTTCTCTGTCTCCCACCTGCCTGCCACCTTCACTTGACCTTGAAGAAAATACTGTGTACCAAAACAATATGAGAGACTCAGGATCAACAATGTCCCATAATTTATGTTCAGGGACCATATATTCTCTAAATATCAACCCATTTTTAGTTCTTCATTTTCTCCTGCATCCTCTTTTAATCACTTTGCTCTAGAAATTACAGCAAAATCTGCCTCACAGCTGCGTTTACTTATAAAATCCTTGCGTTGTTTTAAAACCCTGCCACCTTTCTCTTCACTGCAGCAAGAGCAATTCCAGATTGTAGGAAATTATTACAAATCTTATGATTAAGGTTGTGCTTTCAATACTAGATTTAAAAGAAAATGCAGATTTACCCAGCTGTGAAGATGACAGAGGTAGGTTTCTGCAAAGGGAATTTCCCCAATTGATTAGTGTTGCAAGAGAGTGAGAAGAGCAGTTGGCCGAGAGGTAGATGAGGTTGCCCACAGGCACCAGTGGTGCACCCAGTATGGCTCAGTTGCAGAACTGCGGGGATATGGCTCAGTGGAGAAGCAGAGATTACTGGAACAACAAAGAGGTGTTAGAGCTGGGGAAATCTTAAGTCACAGCAAAAACCAGGCAATGTAACATGTCAGAGTTGTAATGCAAAAATGAAACCAGATAACTTTGCTGTGAGGACTCAATAATGAATCCTCGGAGAAAAGTATGGATCTTTTAATTTGTATGCGCGCACTCCCAGCCAGTGTACAATTAAAGAAGAAAATGACACAGATTATAGAACCAGAAATAAAAGTCCAGATAGAAGTTTTACGTTAAAGCTATAGGTGTAGTAAAACCCAGTGATAGTAATGGATTTTCAAATATGAATATGCTTATTTATGTCACCAAATCAGACATCATCTACCTTATGCCTGTCTGCTTGTTCTTCAGATTGGCTATGAGCATAAGCTCACGTTCAGCTCAACACCCGAATTGCTATGAATGTGCAAATACCCAGGTTTAAGGCCAGCTGAAGATGTGTGCATTTTATGAACTCAGTTCTGCGTATCTAACTTTAGGGTTTAGACTCTACAGCTGTCCACAGGTTTTAGCTCTTTAGAGAACGTGTGCAGCATCACCAGTTCCACCTTTTGGCAGGATTTTTTAGATGGAGAGAGAAGGAAGATAAGCTGAGTTCTCAAGTTCACAGATTCGCAAAGCTTTTGGGTTACTTGGAGAGATTCGTTTGTAACCGACGTTACAGATGGTTGCAATCTACATATTTCGAACCCTGAATTGGATGCTGAAGAATTTGGTAGTGATTTCTGATTAGGCAACTACTTAAACTGTGAGATTGTTTGTACTTACTGGAAAAATCTTTCAAGACTGATGGCATTATGTAAATGAAGGAGGATTTTTGGAAGTACAGGAATCCTATGGGAAGATGACACTTTTGTTACTGACTGTTGCTAAGAACATGTCAGAATGAAGCTGACAAGGCTTGCTGTTCTGTGGGTATCCTTACTACCTTGAGCTTTTTTAAAAGCTCATGCATCAGACAAACCAAGATGATTTACAGATAGCTGAGATGGAGACATCCAATGTCCTTACTACTTAACAGTGAACTTATTTTCTGCAGAAAATTCTACATATCCCCCAACGTCTGTCCTCTGTAAAAGGGATCAGTAAAATGCATTTGTCAAAATGCCTATTTGGAAAATGACCACTTCGTTACACTAATGGGTAAGAATCCAGAGAAAACTATATAGCTAGGGCTCCTTACTGGGTTATTGGCTTTTTTGAGGTTCAGAGTCAAATAAAGACACAGCGGTGTCATCAGATTTCTTTTATTGGACTGAAACATTACTAGCAGGATTTAAAAGCAGTGTGTTTACGTAGATAGAATCTGTTTCTTCCACTAGAGGCTGATTTTACAGCACTTTGCTTTTACTTTCCAGAAGCATGCAGGACAATGACCTTTTGCCTGTGTATAAATATCAGTATTTGGCAATATAGTGGGCACGCACTGCTTCATGCTGAAGATAGCATTATCAGCCCACTAATGGAAAACATTTATCCCAGCCCAAGGCACACTGCTGACTACCTCTGTTGGTTTGTTTGTCCTCAGGTATGAAGGCAGCTTGAGACCATTGATGGAAAGGCTGAGGATCTGCCATGAGTCCAGTTCAGTCAGGTGTCCCCCTGAAAACTTCTGTAGTGAACTTCTGAAGGGCTGAGAAGCTAAAACACCTGTTCTGCTGATGGATTTTTTTTTTCTTCTTCTTTAACATCTCCCCTTCATTCATTTTGGCATGTTTGACAACAGTAAAGCTCCAGCCAGATGAACAGTCAGGCCAAGATCTTTTTGCTAAGAGGGATTTAAGTCTTATTTTCAGAAATGGGCCGGAGACCGCCTTTTGGCAGCTCTGTTACAACTGTTTATGCATTTTCGCCAAAGCAGTAGGTCTAAAATGCATAAGCAGGCTTAGAGGAGAGGCCAAGACATTCCCTGTCTTATGGGAAGATGCCAGTTTATGGGGTTACAGTCAGATCACTCTTGTTATTTCTATTGCTTATTCCATGATATCTGTAGGATGTTTTGCAGCAAGTAGATGAGGCTTGATTAAAACTGCTAAGTCTAATTTTGTGATGGAGTCCAGCAGTGAGGACCACCTCTTGGAGTGCAAGACCTTGGTGGTTTAAAGCCCCCTCAGATGAGACATGCCTAGCAGTAGGCATATCCTTTCTGGGAACAGTGTTCCTACCAAGAAGCAAGTAAGATCTCTGTGACTGACCAGACTGGATCTGGCCTCCCTAGTGAATTTAGCAGGGTTTTGGAGCCTTTCCCTCTCCTGTTTGGAACTACAGCAGAGATTTGGGGTGTAGATGAGACCCTGACCATAAAACCTGCAATGTAATAAAAGAATCCTAGTTCAAAAGCAAAGTCTTATCAAAGCTGAAATGCTGTTTGTGAGAAACATGTAAGCATGTGAGAAGCATGTAAGGGGTGATTCAGCTTGCTGGAGGACTGCAGCGTGTGTTGGAATCAGTTGCCACAAGTTCCCTGTAGTAGTCATTGAAAACAAAAACAAACAGAAAAGTCTCCTTCTACGGCATGATTCGTCTCATTTTCGTGTAGAAATCTGAAAACAGGTCAAATGAATTGGGCTGTATTTCTTTTAACCATACAGCAGTCTGGATTACTAGCTAATGTGTTGATATGTATCATAGACTGACAGATTAGGCCGGGTTGGAAGACACTTCAAGAAATCATTTGGTCCAACCTTTCGTAGGAAAGGGAGCCTCAATGAGTTCATCTAGCACCCTGTCCAGTTGCATCTTGAAAACCTCCAGTGATGGGAACTCTACCATGTCACTGTGGAGGTTGTTCCAGTGAATGACCATACTCACTATAAAACTTTTCTTTCTTGTATCAGGATGGTTATGTAGTAGTTGTTCGATGTTAGTAGAGATGAATCCTGCTTTAGGCATCTGGCTTTTGGCTAAACTGCTCAGTCCCACAGCTTACACTAAATTTCTGTCTATATGACCTCCTTGTAGGACCATTTTTAGGGCTAGTTCTGAGATGACCATATTCCTGGAAGAAATTGGGAGGAGGGAATGGACATTGATCATGGTCAGTACTTGAAACGGACTTGCTTGCTAGTGCAGAGATATTGTCAAGTAGAAAATGGACTGGAGTCTTCTCTTGTGGGAGCTTCATCCTGGAATGGCTGCCAAAGAAGGATTTGGTGTTGGCTTCTCTGGGGCAGGTGGTATTTGTAGGCAGCCTGAATCTGCCTGCAAGAGGCAATACAGAAAACCACGTGACTAGTCTTGGGACTGTGCTGGAAGGGAGAGGGCAGGGAATGAAATGGCGTTAGAAAATGCAACTTATCTGGGCACTTCTGAAGAATGTACCTTTGGTTACCAGGCGGCTCAATACAACTGTCAGCTTATCCTGCGTTACTTTTTCCCCAACCCTTATGACTCAGTATTTTGATAGAAAAGCCCAACTGCTTTACTTTATTTCCACCAAGAGGACAATTCCAGAAGTCTCTAGCCATAGCAGAGAAAGTAAAACCAAACAAACAGCGGACTGGATGTACTTGTGTTCTTTTCCATCCTGCTCAGTTATCAGTGGTCTTGAAATATTGCAAAAGTTCTGTGGCTAACAAAGTTAATCTTAAAAAAAAAAAAAAAAAAATCATAATGTCTGTCAAGGGAAAGACCTATTTATTTTACATTTGATGCTTAAAAAAAAAAAAAAAAAAAGTATTCCGATAATGCGGAAGACTATGTCTTGGAACTGGGAGAGGCTGTCTCACCAAGGAACCTCAGCCCCTAGCATTGGAGGCCTGGCATGAGACAGTAAACCACATTTTCCTCGGGATGAGTGATTATTAGTGACAAACAAAAGAAGTTTTGGCAACCCCAGACTTTCGACACTCATGAGTCAGGACCCCAACCAGTAAAAACTGAGAGACATGAGAAGAATGTGTTTTGTGTTGTTTTTATTTGCTTGCTGGTGGTTGAGCATTCAGGGCTCACATTTTTGTTTTCTTTGTAAGGTTTTTAGACAGTGAATTAATTCATTCTCTTGGATGTTAGGGGGAAAAAAGTCTAGTTATCATGATACCTATGATGAAACCGCAAAAGGTTGCAAACCCACATGGTTTGTTTTGAACCTGAGATTTCTTTCCGTTTGCTAACCAATGATTTCTGATGATTATGGATATGTTTGTTAGCCATAGTTAAGAGTTGCTTGGAAATTCTGTCTTAAAAATGGAAAATGTGGTTCTCATAAAAATCAAAATTTACCACAGGAAAAAGGTTTATTTTTTTTTTCTGAAATGTTTCCATCAACACGTAACATTTGTTGCCTCAAGTTGAGATGAACCAGGATGCTTGGTAAGTTGCTTGATAGAACCCAAATGAAAAAAAAAAAACAACCACCCAACATTAATTTAGTATTAATATCAATCATGTCCTCTGAAATGAGCCAGCAGTGTGCCCTGGTGGCCAAGAAGGCCAGTGGGACCCTGGGGTGCATTAGGAGGAGTGTGGCCAGCAGGTGGAGGGAGGTTCTTCTCCCCCTCTACTCTGCCCTGGTGAGGCCACATCTGGAGTGCTGTGTCCAGTTCTGGGCTCCCCAGTTCAAGAGAGACGGGGTCCAGCGGAGGGCTCCCAAGACAATTAAGGGACTGGAGCATCTCCCTTATGGGGAAAGGTTGAGAGAGCTGGGGCTGTGTAGCCTGGAGAAGGGAGGACTGAGAGGGGATCTGACCAACACATACGAATACCTTAGGGGCAAGTGTCAGGACGGGGCCAGGCTTTTTCAGCAGTGCCCAGTGACAGGACAAGGAGAAACGAGCATAAACTGCAACACAAGAATTTCCATCTGAATATGAGCAAAAACTTCTTTACTCTGAGGGTGACAAAGCACTGGATCGGGCTGCCCAGAGAGGTTGTGGAGTCTCCTCTGGAGATACTCAAAAACGCACCTGGATGCAATTCTGTGCAACTTGCTCTAGGTGAACCTGCTTTAGCAGGGGGTTGGACTAGATGATCTCCAGAGGTCCCTTCCAACCCTGACCAGTCTGTGATTATGTAAAATGCTAAAGGGATTCTTTTTTGAGTCCTAGAGCCCCCCTGTTCTCAAAGGGAAGAGCATTCCAGTTGCCATTCAAGACTCATGACATACTAGAATTTGTCTTCTCTGTGAGATGCATCACAGATATCTGTGGCTGTCACATAGCATGGAGGTACAATCTGACCTGGTAGCCCAGATAGTTGCCTGAGCTGTAACTCCCTAAAATACGGTTTTCATGCTTCTTCCCCTGCTTGGAAGTGTGCAGAGATTTGGACACACCCAGTTTTCTCACTAGATAGAAATTCCTCTTTTTGGTCAGCTCGTTGCCTAAAGACGTTTCTGCTTATGAATTGTTGAAAACCTATTCATTTTGCCTACACAAACAATATGTGTTGCCTACACAAACAGTATGTGTTTGGTCATCAAAAAACCCATTTCTTTTTCTAATTAGAAACACATAGAGCCAGATAATAATGAAAACAAATAATGTATTTCTGGATAAAATTTCAGATAAGCTAGTATGTTCTAAAGTGCTTGAAACATTATTGGATTTTTAACATCTTCATAAATATGTGATGGCTCTTCAAATATTTGTGGAAAAAAAATTAAATCCCACAGGAATCTCAGTTTGTTCCTTTCTTTCATAAATGACTAGATTTACAAGAAGATTTACTCACCAAATTGACTCGAGTCCTGCTATAGCAAATGAAGGGACAGAGGCATCTCCCAAAGGAGACAAGGCAACTTTCCCAAAGTTTGAATAGGCTGCTGGATGTACATGTTCATTTTCATAGACAGTGGAAAGATTCTAAGGTTAAATCTACATTGCCAAATATGAAAGAGCTGGGAAGTGAGCTTGAGCACTGAACCCCAATCCTCCAGCGGTGCTGAAGAGTTGGCTTGCTCTCCAGCACTGTTTCAGACATCCCTCAGTGGCTGACTTGAGGGCAAGCCTGCTATCAAAGGGGGCTTAGATTTGTGCAGTGAGGACAAAGGCTCACCTGGACCTCCAGTCCCAGTTCAGGCACCCGGCCTTCTTTCGTTTATCTCTTAAGACACAAAAAGGTATAGAAGAGGTGGGAATCTGACATTGAGATGTCGCGAAAGGCAATGCTCTTTGGAAATCCAGCCCCAAATACAGGCAGCTCCTTACTTGCACTGTATCAATAATTCACCTTTTGTCTTCTAATCACTCTTCTGAGTATTTATCTAAGTTTTCATGTTGCGTAGTCCTGGACTATTCATAAAAAAACTCAGCTGACAGCAGTGGCCTCTAACTTTCAGTGCCTTCAATATTTGGAGGACTGACTAGGGACAAAGAACTTAAAGGAATTTGCAATCAAAGACAAGTGGAACTGCAAATATTTATCTCCTTTAAAAGCACTGCTCAGGTTGTCACATTAGGTGGGCCTGAGGGGCAAGGCACCTGTATTTAAAATGCCCAAATTTTTAAAATATTGGGAAACATCTGCAGTTCTCTTGGAAGAGGCAAAGCGATACATAATCCTGACCTTTAAAGTTTCTTATTGACTGGCCATCCCTGGAGAACAGCAGTGGATGGTCTTTGATGGTATTTGAGATCAGACTCTTCTTTCATCCTTTAATCAATCAAATTAGTCACAGTTCTGCTTTAACAGAACAGAACAGAATTGCTACGTGGTTTCAACTTGAATTGTTTTGAATGCAGTTTTTCTGTTCCTTGGGCTGGTCCCCTGAACCTTTCCCTCCATCGCTTCTTTCTTACTCCTCCCTCTCTCTTCTTGTCATGTTCAATCATGTTACAGCAATTAGTAGACACTGGCTTGGCAGTTGTCAAAAGTTGCAAATGCTTCTGATGCTTGGTGATTACACGCTGGTTAAGCCAGACCATGCAGGACTGTGTGACAAACCCGTAACATCTGTGTCCTGCCCCATCATATCATTAGAATGTATGTATTCACAGAGTATGGTGCGCTGCTGGCTGGGAGTCTGAACAACAAACCATAAATAGGATAATGGCTTTCCTCAGTACATTATCATTATTCAAAAAACAAAACCTCAGTTGTTTTTGAGGACCTTTTTGTTTTCTCTAAATTTCTCCATGGATATGGCTTCCTACTGGGGATTGATGACAGAGGTGCGCATTTGTTGTCATCTTAACCACTAAAAACCCTGTGCCCTGTCTGCGGTACATGACATCCTCCCCGTGTCTCCTGTTACGTTTTCCACTCTGCGATGCACAGTCGGTCCTGGCACTTCGTCAGGAGGACAGGCAGTCGCTGGCAGCTCATCTCCTCTCTGCTCAGGCAAGCTGTTTAGGCTATATAAGGATGCTCTGCAAATATAAACAAACCCTGTTACCTTGAGGCACAAGGGATGAATATTTGTTATTTATCAGTGCATTTTGACTCCAACAAATTAAATCTCTGATGAAACCAGGCATCTGCTAATTCCAGGGCTAAATATAACACGGTTTTTAAACTTGCTGAATGGGGAGATGTTGAAGAGGTTACTCAGCTTGTTAAGTGGAAGCCGTGAGCTGTGGAAGTCTTGGTGCAGATGGATTCCCATACTTTCATTGGTATGAGGTATTTTAGACTTTGTGTATAGAGGAGGAGGTAGGCACATCAATCTCAACCAGGTGAGAGGAATTAAAACAAAACTGCAGAACTGCGCTGATATTTTTCTGTCCCCCCAAAAGGAGGCACAACATCTTGCTCTTCTACACAGTTAACACTCAAGCTGGCCAGTGCTTTTGCTCACTCTGAAGGAAGCTGAACGGAGAGATTCTTCTTTCCTTTTCTTGCAATTGAGCTACTCTAGCGATTGTGGATGTGGGAGAGAGACTCAGGCTACAGCATTTCAAAACTATTTTCCCTTATTTGTTATTATCTTGCTTTTCCATTAATTTCCCAGGTTTTAGTAACATTCATCTTCTTTCAAGATTCATTTTATAGAATGTCACCCAGCATATTATGGGTGCCACAAAATACTGCATAGCTTTTAACTGCTGCAAATAATTACAGTAGCCAAATACCAATGTTCTTACTATGGTCTGCAATTCAGCTCTAGGCCTTGCACTGACATCCTATGTCGCACACACAGCAGCAGCTGGAAATTATACTGAGGTCTTTAAATATACATAATATTTTTTTTTTTCACTCAGGGAATCCAAGGGAAGATGTGTATTGTATCACTAAAATAAAATGATGAGTGTCCTGCTGTCTGATCCCTAGCATCTGGGTCCCAACCTTTCTCTCCTACAAGCAAATGTCACAGCATGTATTGCCCTGTCTCATCTCACATTGTGCTGGCGTGGGTAGCTGGAGCTTTATGCAGCAGAGTACACTGTATGCTATTGGGAAGCTTTGCCCCACCCTCCTGCCTCCCCAAGCAAGAGCGGAACACCTTGCTTCAGCCTTCGACTTCACAGCCCGTGACTGAGTTCGTGCACTCAGCTGAGCTTTGATGCATTTGCCCTCCTTCCACAGTGCATGCTTGGGAACTGAAAAATTTTGTCTTTGAGTTTCACACCTTTACTGAATGTAATAGTACTGATATTAAAAAGTATATTGCCTGTGATTCCCACATGCAGTTAATTACTGGAATTAAAAAAACCCACAGGGAAAGATCCACCTCTTTTGTGTGGAGCTTTGTACTAGTTCTTGAGCTTTGTTTTCATCACTAGCAATTGGCAATTTAGAAATCAAAAGAGAAAGCTTAAAAACATCACCTGGGCTCTCCTGACTAGCAACACCTGTACCAGTTAGCACATACTGTCCAGGCACTGGAAGATGGTGTGGCCCAGGGACTGTTCCTAACAGGCAGTATGGAAGAAGCAACGCCACTGTGGAATGGAAGAGTTGATATCTGTAGAGATGAATTGTGCTGTGCCTTTTGCTTTTGGGCTGGCAGATATAGTAATGCAGCAAATGTTTCCTATCACAGCCCTCACACAAAATTTGGATTTTAAAGGAATATCCCATTTTGTTTTCCCTTCCTCAGAACATTTTAAAGAGCACTTTAATCAACTACTATGCTGAAATACTCTTGCCAGTAAGAAAAAAATTCTTCAGAAACATTTTACAGAACCCTGTTCCAAGGATGGTCTTTAGAGAAGTGGCATAGTTCTGACCTGCAGATTATCCATGTGCTTCTAGGGAAATTATGTGTTTATATGCCTCACTTTTATCGTTCTGTTTCAGTAACAATAGTTAAACTTGGTCACTGTAAACTCTCATCCTCACTTTTTCCTGCCACTAACGTTGCTGGTTCCGGATTGTAGGCAGCCATGCCATTTGCCTGCTGATAACGTTGTCAGAAAGGATAAGCCTACAGCACCAGGTTGAAAAGCAAGTACACATTTATCCATCTGCAAAGATGAAAGAAGTAAACTCTGACACAGGCAAAATTAATCATGCATAGAAATTATTTCTTTTTAAAACTGGGATCTTCCCCAGTGCTCAGTCCCATGGGGGAGAATTGGAAAGCACTTGGATGAGATGCAGAAAAGGCCATTTGCTTACCTATAGACACCATCAGCACACTGGGCATGGCCTGATGGTTGAACTGAAAGGATGAAGATTGAGGTATCCCCTGTAGAGAGCATGTGAATGCAGTTCCCAGGCAGCAGTTGAACAGAAAAGCTGGCTGAGGCACAGGAAAGGGAAAAAAAGAAAGATGTTCTCAGCCCCAGAAAGGATTGTGTGTGGCTATGGGGACAGCTGGCACCAAAGGCAACAGATGCAGAAGGAAGAAGACAATTGCATGACCCAGAGGAAAGGCAATGAGCTACTTTATCAGGACCTCATGCACCCCAGCAGGCTGTGAGGACACCAGAGATGATTGCAGTGCAGTGCGGGAACCTGAGAGAAGCAAATGGACAGGGAGGCTTTGGTTTGTCTTGTCTTGGTCTTCTGTAGGGAGCAAATAGGTTCAGAAGCCTTGGCAAAGCCAGCGGCATTGTTGGCTCTGGTAGTGTGCATGTGAAGAGAAGACTGAGAGCCTCAGTTGGTGCTTGCAGATGGGCTGTGCTGGTTTAACCCGGGAAAGCTGTCAAGCTGGGCTTTCATGCTGTGTTTGCTCCTGGCACACTGCTGCCCTTGCTGCCAGACCCACCTCGGCCTCCCTGCACCCTCTCTTATGCTGGTGTTGGTTCTTGTGGCCCCATGGCTGTTCCCATCAGTGGCTTGAAAATTCACGTAGAATGCATAATTGAAAAGAACCTGGTTTGCCATGGCATAATGTGCTTGCAGACTGCTTTGAATTAGACGTGCAACATTTAGTGCTGGCCTGGTGCTCTCACAGAGCTGGCCTGGCGTCTGCTCCTATAAAGGTGGAAAGCTGTCAGCTGCTGGGGAGAAAGGGAAGTTTCCAAAGAGAAATAACACCTTTTGACTAAGAAATGCAGGCTTCCAGTAATACAGCAAATGAAAAGTTACTGTTAATGGAGCAAGAAACCAAGCCACCAGCCAAGCAGACTTTTAAACTTTTTTCACAAAACTTTCAAGTAGGTATTTTTAAGGCCAGGCATGCACTCTTAGCCCTTGTGTATCGGAGGGAGCTGCCAATAAGACGTAGTTCTCAAGATGGATAGCCCATTTGAGACATCGATGTTCATTTGGAGCATAAAGTGACAAAGTCTGCAGGACAGAGTGCTAGATTATTATTTTCCTTGAGGCTTTGAATGGCAAACTGGGGATTTATAGTTCTACATCTTCAGTCAGCACTTTTCAACGCACCTGGAGGCAGCTATCAGTAAACCAGATGGATGGAAGGACAGATTGCTTAGATAATCATTAAACACACTGTCACGCGTATATTGTGACACACCCTGCCTGTGCCAGGATACCTCTGTGCCAAACGAGCTATAGGCAGGCACTAGCAGTTCAGGGAAAGACAATGCTGCATCCAGAACGTGGGATGCACAGGGTTTCTTTGACATGAAAAGTGCCAGCCATCTTACACAATTTCTAGGCATCCCAGTTCCTACCCAAGCCACCTGCCCCATCCCACTCTGCCATTGCCTGAGACTAACCTAGGCACAGTTTCAGTAAGACTTACTCAGACTGAAAGCAAGAAGCGGGGGAGGGCGGAAATTCGGCAAACACCACGCCAAGGCAGTAGTGGTGCGTGTTGCTTCACGGCAGGAAATCTGGAAACTTTCCATCCTCGATATGCCAGTTTGTTCCGTGCATGAGGCATGCTCGTAGCAAGTCACGCTGAAGTGAGAGAAGAGACTGTGGGTCAGTGAAGGAATCATTCTGGGTTAAGAGCATCCCAATTGATATCAATAAACGTCATCTTTTAGATTATTCGTGGATGTTAATTTTAAAGAAAAGTTGGCTGATATGGAAGAACATGTTTCTCAGGCACACACCTTCATCTTTGGTGGCCTGGCAGAGGGCTGGGGGCCACCAAATCCTCAGGACTGGAAGAACCAGTCAAATTGTTCGTGGCAATCAACAGCCTCATGTGCTCAAAACCTGAGCTGGTCTCCAGCAAATCAAGACATTTGCTTAAAAGTCCTAAGGCTTCCAAAATAATCCTTTCTGGCCTCCTTTTATTTCCTTCTTTTACAATCACGTATCTTCCCCTTCCTCCATTCCCACATGGTTTTTCTCCCCTTACGATTACAAGGGCTCTCAAATGAAAGTAGGTGAAATTCGCAGGTAATAACCCATTTCTAGGGCCTGGGGATTTAAGAAAACAAACTCCATATGCTTAGGCCAAACCATTAAACCACAAATACTGGCAAAACTTCAAGAGTCATTTAGGAGTTTTTTCATTGTTTCCAGGTTGGCAGAGTGTGATGCTGGAGCCCTCTGGGACAGACGCTCAGTGGGGCACCTTCTTCAGATCCTGCCACTGGGCCCATAATTTCTTAAGTCTGTGTTTGGACGCAGCATGGGTTGGTTTTTTTAAATTTGTTTAATTTAATTTTGAGTACCTGTGCCTCTACAATCTCTCTGCATTTTAATGCAGATCGCACATGCAGACCCAGCTTTGACACTTCTACCAGGAACATTTAAGGGAGTTGCTAAGTTCACTCCGCCCCAGTTTTCTCATGAATAAAATGGGAAGCACCTGTTGTGTGTGTTTTAAGAAATATATAAGTAGCCATATAGTCACTGTTCTTTCTCAGCAGTACTGCATTCAGAAGACAAGTCCAGTGGTCAAAGCAATACGCAACCTTGAAGGACATCGCTCATTGTTCCCCCCGGTGTCATCCTACAAATCTCCTTCCTTGCTATTCCACAACAGAGGTACGTTGGGTCTGTCCACACCTTTCTGCTCCCCTCTCCTGCAATATTTTTGTCATACACCCATTCTGGCTGACTGGTTACCAATGAGAGGCTTGGACATGTGCCCAGGGAGAGGGGAAGGCCTATCTGAAAACAAGGTAGCATTTCTGCATGGCTTTTACAGCCAAGATGAGAGATGGGTTCTTTTCTTGAAAATATGCACTCTTTCGGGTTCAGTCCTTCCTCAGCATTAGGACTGGAAGATCGAGATGGAGAGGAAGTATCCACCCTGTGTTTTCTCTGTCTTCTCCCAAGTAGTGACATTGCACTGCCCTGGTATTTTTCCCATCCCTGGTGGGTATCACAAGTTAGGCAACTCTCTTCACCAGCGTGCTTCCCATCTACTACTACTACTACATGAGTTTGCCCCCCTCAGCCACTGCATGTGGCCCCAGTGGGTTTGCATCAGAGCCATCTGAGTTTAAGCCCATTACATCGTTTCTGAGTAACACGGCAGAAGGACTATTTTCCAGCACTTTCACTGACAACATACCAGAGCCTTGGTGGTGACGCTGACCTGAGTTATATGCGTAACAGTGGGGCTTACCTTTACTCATGGCACTGACTACGAAAATTTCCTTTTAATGTGTTTGTCCATGTCAGTAAGCTTATTTGAACTACATTAGTGTTTATCCCCCAAATTTTAAGCCATTGAAGGTTTTCTGTCTTGACCTTTTCTCTCCCTGGGCATGCAAATAAATGCAGTTATCCCTGTTTTCCCTTAGACAGTCTTTCAAACTGCCTTCACTCGTAAGTAGTCAGGAAGACTCTTCACATGACATTTCAGTTTGATACTGCTTTTTTTTGCTTGTTTGCAACATGTTCTTGTAGTTGGATTTTTCTTAGTAGAGATGTTTAAAGCAAGATGGTGCCAAATTAAAACAAACAAACAAACAAACAAACAAACAAACAAAAGCGCTTCTGATTAAGCCCTTCCAAATTTGACAGGAAAAAGGGGCTATTTGGTGACAAGCATTGAAGGGCTGCCAAGGACTTAATGAATTTGCAGTGGCTGTTCTAACCTGGTGGACTTCTTTCACCCCAGCTGTAGCATACTACCCAGTTCTATTCCCAGTTTGCCTGTACTGTCATGTGTACAGTGCTATGTCCTTTGATGTGTGGTATGATCCTGGACTAGTCATGTAATTATATTTTTATGAAAGGAATCACTCAGTTTCAAAAGATCTGATCACTTCATTTGGGACTACATGTCCAAACTCCTCAAAAGCTGCCATCGAAAGCCATGGGGATGGCACATCTGAACTTTCTAATTTTTCCTTCCCTGAGTTGGATAGCCAAGAACTGACATCACCAAACTTTTGAACAGTTGAGTCTTCATCTCTCTGCGTAGATTTCATGTTAGGAGATCTCAAGCATCTTCATCCCTGCTGGTTCCCTTTATGGTCAATGAAGAAGCACTTCTATGGAGATGTTAATCTCACTGATGTGTAAAGTAGGTCAGAAGAATAAAGTGGGTGACTGTAGCAGGAGGCTAGCTCAAGTGCTGACATGGAACTGATCTAAAGCTAGGTGAGATGCAGGGCACAGCCAGTGTTGGTATTTCCATTTCTGAAAGCAAGTGAAAAAGCAGAGGATACTTTGTGTGGTGTTAAAAACACTGACTTGTTTATTGTATTTACTCCTGTTGTCCAGACATGATGTGCTTATAAGGTGTAACTTTGCTTGTGAATGAAAATGTCTGGTTGATAGATGTTGACACATTTTGAGAATCTTGTTTCAACAGCCCTGCAGATACTACCCATCCTTTGCAGATGTTTTCAATAAAATTGGCTAGCTCTTCACCTGGCCAGATAAAACACATTAAGTGCCTAAAATTTTTAGCTGCTGTTCTCTTAAATTTGTGTTCTAGTTTCTTGGAAAAGTTTTGCAAAGCCTCCTTTGGACCGTCTTATGGAATTAAAACACTGCAAGTCAGCTGGTGTTGGCCTGGCTTTCATTAAAGTACCAACTAATTTCTTATACTTGGTGAGTACACCCCAGTTAAAATAAACTATACAGGACTATGACAAACCCACAGTGGTGACCCAACCTGTTACAACATTACAACCTGTATTTCACAATATATAGTACTGTGTCTGCTCTGACCCTGAAAAACAAACCATAAATAAGATAATGGATTTCCTCAGTGCAATATGATTACAGAGACAAAACCTCTGTTATTTTGAGGACCTTTTAGTTTCTCTAAATTACCTCATAGGTACTTTGGTCTTCTGACTGTCATTTTCTGCTAGGAACTGATGACAGAGGTGTGTATCTTAACCACCAAAAACTCCCTGGCCGCTTTGCAGTACATCACATCCTCCGTAGGTTTCCTCTTAGTAGGTTCTGCCCCGCAGTGCACACGCGGCTCGCATTTCTGTGGACAGGCAGGAAGAGGCACGCCAAGTGACTTCTGCTTGACACATTTGAGAAACGGGCTGCAAAACTGTACCTGATGGAGGAAGAAAAACATCATCCTTTCTTATCTATTTCACCAAGGGGGAAGCAGCTATCACCTCTTTAGGTTCCTCCTCCTCCCCATCCACGGTTCACAAGAAGAAACCCCTCACTTCCCCTCATCTGAGGATTAAACCTTGGGAAAAAGGAGGCCTCCTCACAGGGAAGACATTAACAACCAGAAGTGGAAAAGGATGTAGATGCCTGTAAGCTTTTGGTCCTCAGGAGAGGAGCCCAGACCCTGAGGTGGCCACTTTGGACATCCTGTGTTATGGGGTTACAGGCATTCACCTGGGATCCAGGAAAAAAACATGATGTTGGGAAGCCACTTCCACTTAGTCAGGAGGAAGGGCTGAGCATGTAGGGGTGCCTTAGACTCCCCAGTCATAGTAATTTTATTGTGTTTTGTTCTAAACCTATGCTATTTCCCATAATACAGACAGAAGGTGGTGGGATGAATGGCTAAACCAACAGATCTTCAATCAGGGTGGCAGTGAGCTACACACAGTAATAATCATTGAACCCGGGGCTGGGGAAATCACCAGTATCAGTATAAACTGGGTGATGAATTGTTTTAGAACAGCCTTACAGAGAAGGACTTGGGGATACCGGTGGACAAAAAACTGGATGTGAGCCAGCAATGTATACTTGCAGCCCCAGCAGCCAACTGTATTATCCTGGCTGCATCAAAAGAAGCGTGGCCAGCAGGCCAAGGGAGGTGATTCTCCCCCTCTACTCCACTCTTGCAAGATCCCACTTGGAGCATTGTATCCAGCTCTGGAGCCCCCAGCACAAAGAAGACATGGAGCTGTTAGAGCAGGTCCAGAGGAGGGACGTGAAAATGGTCAGAGGGCTGGAGCACCTCTCCTGTGAAGACAGGCTGAGAGAGTTGGGGTTGTTCAGTCTGGAGAAGAGAAGACTCTGAAGAGACCTTATTGTGGCCTTTCAATAGATAAGGGGGGCTTATAAAAAGACAGAGAGAAACTTCTCAGGGCATATAAGACAAGGGGCAACAGTTTTAAACTGAAAAAAGGTAGGCTTAGATTGGACATAAGGAAGAGATGTTTTATAATGAGAGTGGTAAGACACTGTAACAGGACATTTGCCCAGAGAAGTTGTGTATGTCCCATCATTGGAAATGATGGAATAGAATAGAATAGAATAGAATAAGAATAGAATAGAATAATTTCAGTAGGAAAGGACCTACAACGATCATCTAGTCCAACTGCCTGGACAATTCAGGGCTGACCAAAAAGTAAAGCATTTTATTAAGGGCATTGTCCAAATGCCTCTTAAACATTGAATAGGATGGGGGCATTGACCACTGTTCTAGGAAGCCTGTTTCAGTGCTTGACCACTCTCTTGGTAAAGAAATACTTCCTAATATCCAGTCTAAATCTACCCTGGCACAGCTTTGAACCATTCACACACAACCTACTGCTGGATCCCAGGGAGAAGAAATCAGCACCTCCCTCTCCACTTCCCCTCTTCAGGAAGCTGTAGTGAGCAATGAGGTTGCCCCTCAGCCTCATTTTCTCCAAACTAGACAAGCACAAAGTCCTTAGTCATTCCTCATAGGATGTTCCTTCCAGCCCTTTTCAGCAGCTTTACTGTCCTCATCTGGAAGCATTCAAGGGCCTTCACATCCTTCTTAAATTCTGGGGCCCAGAACTGCTGACGGTACTAAAGGTGAGGCTGTACCAATGCAGGATGATCACCACTTTTGACCGTCTGGTTATGGAGTATTTGATAGGATGCGGTTTGCCCTCCCAGATGCCAGGGCACACTGCTGACTCACATTGAGTCTGCTGTCAACTGGCACCCTGCAGATCGCTTTCTGCAGGGCTGCTCTCCAGCCAGGTGTTCAAGGTCAGGCTTTGAGCAGCCTCATCTAATGAAAGATGGCCCTGCCCATGGCAGGGGCATTGGAACTAGATGATCTTTAAAGGTCCCTTCTGACCTAAACCATTCTGTGAGTCTATGGTTCTATGAACTCTGGTCACCTCAACAAGTGTGTTGACATTTAACAAGTATGTTGACAATGTAACAACTGGTTACATTGACAGCTCCACCTCCTTGGGGTTTAGAGCCTTAAACCTTTTCCCAATGACCAGCTTCTTTCCTAGCAGCCATGCTGGGCAGGTTCTTTTCTCTTGGCCCAGTGCCAGAGGTAGGACTGGAAAGTCAGGACATGGGCTTTGCTTTTAGACCTGGTCTTTGCTATGTCAAAAGTATGAGCCCGCCTGCCTGCTCTCTTAGCCCTCCTGGTCAATACTACTGCACAGCAAGGCCCATGAAAACTGGGAAATTAGGTGTCAAGGATAGCAAGGACAAAACTATAACTCTTCCTAAGCCATTGCTTTGTCTTAAGTGTCCTCTGAATGCAGCATACTGGGGCCTTGCTGTCTGTGTCCAAGGGCTGAACTGCTTGCTGTGCTGGTGGAACAGCACCTCCTACCCTGCCCCAGGTGGCCCTGGTGCCTGCGAGCAGGTCAGCCATTCTCCATTGTAGCCTTGTCTATCTGAGAGGTGTAAAATCCTCATTTTGCCCTTTTAAGACATGAGGCTAACAGATAGTATCGTCTCTCTGGCTCACCCTCCTCAGTCCGGGAAGAGGCATTCAGTCAGCCAGTTGTTCGGGTCATGGAGTAAAGCACTGGCAAAGTTTTTAATGAGCAAAAACTTGAAAAATTGCTGTTGCAAACACTGGAGTTGGCTCCCTTGTAGGCTGGGGTCATCTGCTGAAGGCAGCAAGAAGGGAAACATTTTTCCTTTTGTATAGTTAAGCTGCTGCCTGCAGAACGTGAGACTTTTAGCTAGTGTGCTGACTCTGGCAACAAGTCAGCCCCAGTGTCTGCATAGCTGTTGGCAGAGAGCAACTGGGCTCACAAGTTTTCAAAATATTTTCTTTTTCTCTCCTCGTCATGATTTTCTTTGTTTACCCAGGAAAAAGAGATTTGTTGGTAACCTCCGAAGATATAATAGTGTCACATTTCATTTGAGATCAGGGCATGCAAGCCATTTACTCCATTTAAAGCTACTGTATTCCAAGATCTATGAAGTACTGTATAGATTATAATTGCCTCCAACAAATATGTTAGTGAAATTGCAGCGTTTCAGGGTGAACCATATAATCAGTCTTCTTGGAAGTTTTAGAGACAGGAGTTAATAATGGGTTTCTTCTCAATTACCCCATGATAGACCATTTCCTATCTGAAAATAGGTCATGTCAAATAGTAGCAGCAGCTACATTTTTGCTATTATTTGTAACATTCGGTAGCTGCTATCAAAACAGAACTTCATTTTCCTGTGTGTAACGTACATGTGAGAAGCAAAAGCAGCCCTCAGCCTATAAACTTTGCTAAACATAAGATGCAATAAGTGGATGAACCAAATAGTAGTGGATTAGATGTAACAGAAATAATAGCAATAAAAGTATTATTATGAATGCTGATTGCATGCGCAAAAGAGTTTGCCAGCTGCTTCTCTGCTTCCCAGCAGCTGAGTGGTGTGGTGGTACCAAAGCAGACATATGGTTGAAGATCGTACGCATGTCTGAATTATCGGCCATGGCTGGCAGAAAGCTCCACCACCCTTTTAAAACTCCGATGCACTGTAGTTTTGTGCATATATGAAGGACTGGCTTGGAGTGACCCTTGCACTTCTAGGACTTAAAGGGGCAACAATTTATTGAAATCAATTTAGGATTGAGATGACGTCTTTGGGTGGGGCTTCCATGAGCATCCTTGTTGATCAGAGGGTACGTCAAGTTCTGTGGAACACAACGCTGCTTTAAGAAGTCTAAATCTACACTTCTGACACTGAAGCACGATATCTGTCACTCAGTTAGGACCAGTCACAATTCTTCCACATTTCTCAGAAATGTGACCCCCATGACCAGACAGCCTCTAGGCTTTGCTGATAAATTTGAACTTGGTTGCTGGGAAATGAGCTTAGGCTACTTAAAGGTGCCAAGAGTACTTTTTTTTTGGCAGATGAAGATGAAAATGCACTGCTCACAGTAGTATAACGGGGGGATGTTGTTACTTCTTTTCCTCCTCCCATCTCTTCTTTTTTACCATTCTGAAAAAAAAAAAATAAAATATTCAAGGGAGTCAGAATTCCCAAATCTATGTGAAGTCATTTCACTTAAATTGTGCTTCAGCTTAGACAAATGATGCTATAAAACCAGCAATGTGCAGTCCCCTGTTAAAAGTGTCTTTCTGACTCAATGTCATATGCAGTCATTCACAAGCAGTTTTATATGTAATATGGAGAAGGGCAAGCGTGTGCTCACACAAAGTCATCTTTACAGACACTGAGGAACAGAAATCCTTTTCTCTGAAAAGTTTGCCATCCCATGTTACTGTAGCTGCATTCTAATACAAGACACACTGCTATGGATGGCATCTTCCTTGAACGTCCTTGTATTGCTTACGTAATTCCTAATGTTAGAAATACAGGACTATAAATCAAATTGCAATATACAAATGCTGATATACTAAGAGAAGTCCCACACCACCTACTGATGAGTCACATTTCATTGTTTCTAAAAGCTTTGATTAAACCAGCAGTTAACCACAGCTAGCCACCTTTGCTGAGAGCATTTCCAGTTATCTCCCTGCACCTTAGGTTAAACTGGATCCTCAGAAGTTTTCATGTGCTACAAAAGGCTGATATTTGATACAGTAGAAATTGTGGGGCAAATTCCAACTCTTGCTCACACTGAGGACCTCCTTACTTTAAGTGCAGCCAAATGAAAGAAGCAGAACTGCTTGAGAAGTATATTGCTGCTTGACTTCATGCTCTATGCTATTATTGCTCTTCAAATTCTGTCAAGGGTAGGATCAAGACCATTCCCTCCAGTAATTTAAGCAAACAAGTGAGTGTTTTTTTAAAGACAATGCTGAATGGGAAACAAATAGAGAAAACCACTATGTATTAATTCATCGTAGTAAAAATATAATACACAGTAGGCCACTTGTGGCTTTGCGCAATTCAGGGTTTTCTGATGTGCTCTGACATCTTGGTATGTGAATGAGGTTTTCTGATGCAAGTGCAATTTCCTAGCTTGATGTTAATCTCTTCTATCAGAAGGTGGAGAGTATTATGCGAGCCTCAGCGGTCACTGTCTTGAGTTAAGGAAATTCCCAGGTAGAATACAGTAGATTTTTCCTGTACACATTGAAATTTTATCAAAACTCGATTTTCGGTTATGAAGGAGGTTTTTTTGTTCAGCAAAATATGACCTTTGCCACTTCATTGTATCAGATACACCCAATTTGTCAGACCTTTTCTGGACATCAGGACCTCAGAGTGTCCTGCCTAAAGTGCCAGCTCATGGTTCTAGATGTTTGAAACACATTTTTTTACCCATTGAGGGAAATGCCTTTTTTCCCAAGCACCTCTGTCTTTCCTAGTTTAGAAATGTTTCCAGATGAAACACTTGAGGGCTTGTCTGAACAGCAGCTGGCACGCAGGTATTTTAAGCAAACTGAAATTGCCATTTTCAGCCTTGTCATTGCACTGTTACCTCCTTCAGATATTCAGAGATTAACATTAAAATCCAGGATATTAGTAATAAATGAACAAATGCATCCTGCTGTTCTGCCTGCCTAGGGATTCCTTGGAAAACACATCGATGCAGGTCCAGCCATCTCACCAGCTCTCTAGGAAAAAGACCTTATTCACGGCTAGTAATTAAGCTTGTAAATCTGTCATTTCTTCCTGCATTGCTCTTTCACTCTGCTGTCACTGTTCAGCTGGTGTGGCTACTTGGTCCTGCCCCTACCAAATCATTCTACTTGCTGCTTGTCGGAGCTCCAGCTGCTTTCCCCTGTGCCATCTGTTTTCTTGCTTTACACATCCCCGTGTCCCTAAACCCGGCACTCTCACACCCTGTCCTCTAGGTTCCTCTTTCCTGCCACCCAATCGACACTTCTGGATCAAACTTCTGGATCAAGCTAGCATCCAACTGTGGTTTTCTGCTGACTTTTTCCTCCTTGTCGGGAACGCATATGGAGAAGAGGGAAGTGTCATCTTAGCTGGGACTGCGGAACAGGATTTCTTCTCATTGGAAACAAGCAGAGACAGCAACGCTCCTCAGAGGCGGCTCTTTCAGTTATTCCTTCAAAGGTTTGGGAAAGCAGGCAGTGATCCTTCTCTGGACACACTTACCCTACACTGCAATTCATGGAAACTGTTGACCATTGTGGATGAAACTCAAAAATTCATGGGAATATTTTTGGATTTGAGACTATTAAAGGCTCTTTGAAAATTCCCATGTGTACAGAGTTGCCAGAAAAATTCACTCTGTGGCAGCTTCTGAGGTTTCCATTGTTGTTTCCATCCTGCGCTCACAGGAAAATGAAAATCTTCAATAAAAATGGGAGGTGGTGGGTTACAGTTACAGACTGGCAGCTGATAGACAGCTTGGGATAAAGTGGACACAATCTCAAGTGACTCCCTGTTTTAGTAAAATCAGAACTGCATGGAGAAGGAACTAGACCATACCTCCCACAGCAGCTCAGCTTCCTCCTCAGATGCAGCAAACTCCCAGGAAACTGGTTCTGCGGTAAACGTGAGTTTTGGAAATGCAGGGTAAGGTGACAAGTCTGTGGCAGCAACCATAAACTCAGTCCTTTTATCTGCCAAAAGGGCAGGGTCCTATTTCTTGATAAACCCAGAAATATTGGGGAAAATGCAGGAAAGGGTTAAGATATTGCCAAAACTTGCAAATATGCAAATCTTAAAAATGTCTTTTTACCTTTATAACTCTGATCCTTTGATTGAGTAAATGCACAAAATCAAAGCTTTCATCGGTATAAAAACAAAAATACATCAAAAAGTCTAAGCCCTTACAGCAGCAAACCCTCCACATTTTAAACTGTGAACCTCAAAAGCCTGAAAGTTTGAATAAGGTGAACTCAAATGCATAACTTTTAAAAAATCTGTTTTTTTAAAGGCTATTGTTATTTTGGGGTGCAGCCTTATGATTCGTAAATGTCTCAGTTTAACAGCAGTGTTATTTTGCTAAAGGGTGCCCAGTGGAGGGTAGCTTTACACTACAGCTGTGTGTTGCTGGGTGGGTAGAATATTGGAAAAGGAGAGAATAACTCAAGCTTGTGCACGAGGCACACACATAGGAGTGAAACACTGAAAGAAAATGATGTTGGTAGCTGGTAAGAGAAACTTCCTGGCAGTCAGAGCTGTTATTTTGTTGTTATTTTGTCTGACATTAGCACTGAGATGAACTGAATGATCTAGGAGTGTTTTGTTATCTCTTACTTCTAGGAACCCTGGAGCCACAATGCCACTTGGATTGAATTTATGGACAGCTTTTCAAAACAAGCAGTTGAAACATGAATGTGCATCTGAAGGAAGCTTGGGCAAAGATGGCTTTGTTTTTGTTTTTCGGGTTTTTTTTCTGTTTGTTTTGCTTACTGGTCAAAATACAAACGTTTGAATAAATTAATAATTAGGCATCAATTTAAATGTTTCATACAGCACAATGTTAATATTTCATATGCTACACACTGTTTTCAGTCACCTAACCCCCCCCCCATTTCTCTGTAGCTTTTGAAAAGTGACATTTTTTAAAAAGAAAAGAAATAGAAGATGATATTTTGAAAGTGATTTAAAAAATGGTCTGAGTTTCTGTCAGTTCTTTGTCACTTTTCCCAGAGCTTTTTCAACTGCAGCTTAAACTAATGAAGATATTTGACTCCTCTGCAACTGCATATTTGAAAAAAAAACAGATTCTCAGATATGAGCAGAGGTACAAATGTACATGTGCCTGAACTGAACATTTTCTGTGCTTCTGCATAGTTTTGTGTGCATTTGTGAATGGGATATAATTATTTTTAGCATTTTTGCAAACACTTTTTTTTGCTACTATAACTGTTTGGTTGTTTTGGTAGAACTTGAATTTTTACAGCTTAAGCCGCAGAAATCTAAAACAATTTGTGAAAAATAACCTCACTGTGCAGTGACTGAGATTGCATGCATGTCTTTAACATCCATGGTAAAACTTTGCTCCCATTGTCCATTTTTAGTAGTGCAAACATGTACCTATAAGATTACTTACTGTCTTGTTTAGGTCTTAATTTTTCATTAAGCTATAATTTGGACAAAGGATGGTCAGAAATGCTTGAATGGAATTCATCCATATAGGCAACACAGTCCCATTTACATTGCGTGTCTAATTCCAGATATTATCTACCAACAAACCTATTCTGTGCTGCCCAATTTAAGCATGATGGGCATTTTTTTTTTAGCTATGCATTTATTTATTTTAGCCATAGTGACACGACATTTATCAAAATAAATATCATTTGTATTTTAGCTAGACTTAAAATATTTATGATTTTGGACTGGAAATCTTCCTTGCTTAGTTAAATAATTCAGACTCATGGGATTTCTGGGGCAGACTTTTCCATGTTTGATAATCATGTCCAGTGGCTTGCTTTCAAGCTCAGAAGTAAAAGGGGACTGTTGGGCTCTTGTTTTTCTTCCTCATGATCATTGCCATTAAATCCTTGGTGCTGAACATGTTTTGCCAAAGCAATTTTTGTTTCAATTACAGATTTGATTCTCTTAAGAAATTACCTATAGTGTTTGGTGGTTACTTTTTAAATTCCTTTTTAATGCATTAATACACTTACTTTAATACTATTCTAACTGATTGTCTGGTTTATGTGGTGTTCTTGCATCTAGCAAACATAAATGAGTAATTTTATATGCCTGTGTAGGAACAGCTTAATTTTACTTCTTATGATGTTTGTATAAGTTTCATATTAAGTATGGCTAGGAAATTCAAAGCGAGCAAATTATCCAGATTAATTGCTTTCCTGTTACTTGGCCAATCATACTCCTACTGCATCCAGAATGAGCTTTATTGCATGTGGATTATACTGCTAGAAAACTGCTGTATGGAAAAGACATCTATCGTTTGGCAGAGGAAAGCACATGCCGCATCACATGGGTTGGGATAATTACAGTGTTTCTGGAGCTGTAGGTGTTCAAGATGGCCACAAGCAAAATTTGTGTGAGATGCTATAGAGTGAAAAACCCCGTGCCATCTACAAATTTAGAATTGCTTTTATTTTTTATTTTTTTTTTACTTAAAACTAAACCAGAACATTGTTTCCTATATTTGGGGCCCAGTCCCCCAAACCCTTACGTGAATCACTCCACAGACTTGGAAAACTACAGTGTTTTCTGCTTGTTTTATATTTCTTTCATCACTTACTATTCACATAGTAAATACCAAAGGACAAAATACAGCTTGCACAGACCATGTCTCTGTTGTTAAAGTAATTACAGGCATAGGCTGACTGCCTTTGTGGTCTCTCAGCTAGTTTAGGGGTTCTGTATATGCAGTCACCTGGTTCACACATGCGAAGGCAATTTTGTTAAATTAGCCATGCAATTTCACTTGGGATTTTAACACACAGCTGGAAAAGCCCTGGTGATTTGCAAAAAAGCATAAAAGGATCACTATGACAATTTAGTGTATTTTGTACTTACCCTTCTGTACATCGGCAGACTTTGTCTTTATACACCTTTCTAGAAAATTCTGGGCTCCAGTAGTACCTTACCTATACACTTGGCATATAATGGAGCAATCACTAGAAATGATCAGCCTGCTGTGTCCACGCACCTCTGTCCATCAACTGGATCACACATAATCCTGTAGTTTTTGGCAGTGTGAATTATTCCTGTTTTGCAGTTACATGATTATATCACCAATCTGAATGCCACAAATACATGGTTCGCTGCCTCTCCTCTTTGGAGTAACCTCATGCTTCCTACCAAAATTAGGCAGTTGATGTTGGACTTGAAAATCTCCTATTTTTTAAAACAACTTAAGCTTTGTGGAGAGCTCTGCATTTATTTTTTTTTTTTTCTGCCACTGATTAATCCTTTCCATTTGGTGTAACCTGGCAGAAGAAGCTATCCAAGACAGGAGTCAAAGGCTTGTCAGTCAAGAAAGCCAAGTCGAGAGAGGGGAGTCTCCTACCTGAAAGGCAATTGCCTCCCCAAACCTGTAAATCTAAATCCCAGAATAGAATGGCAGAAGAGAGATAAAATGGTGAGAATTGGAAATGGCTGCATTCATTCCGGCATTTGGAAAGGGTATACAGAATACTACAGTGGATTGTATCTAAAAGACTTTTAAAATAAGTAAATTTTGTGGTAGCCCAGGTCATGGAGAAAAGCAAAACTGAAGCTTCACAGTCATTCCTAAGGGTTTAGTTCTCAGCAGGATGAGTTGCTTCGGCACTGCCAAATGTCTTCTTGTTTTGAAGACATCCATTCATCATTTCTCTGGTCTTTTTGCAGTGCACATACCTGCATCACGTTTGCATGGCAAGGTGTTGGTAGCAGGGGGCTACAGGGGTGGCTTCTGTGAGAAGATGCCAGAAGCTTCCCCCTTGTCCGACAGAGCCAGTGCCAGCCGGCTCCAAGATGGACCCACCACTGGCCAAGGCTGAGCCCATCAACAACAGTGGTGACGCCCCTGGGATAACATATTTAAGAAGGGGAAATAAAAGCTGTGCAATCGCAGATGAGTCAGAGAAGCAAAAAATATGTGAGAGGCCCATCCCCGCAGCCGCCACGGCAGCGCAGGAGGGGCAGGGGGCTCCAGGCCCGGAGCAGAGGTTCCCCCCAGCCCACGGTGAAGCCCACGCTGAGGCAGGCTGTCCCCCTCAGCCCGGGGAGGCCCACGGAGGACCAGATCCCCACCGGCAGCCCCTGGAGGCCCCACGCCGGAGCAGGTGGGTGCCCGAGGGAGGCTGTGACCCGTGGGCAGCCCACGCCGGAGCAGCTCCTGGCAGGGCCTGTGGCCCCGCGGGGAGAGGAGCCCGGGCTGGGGCAGGTTTGCTGGCGGGGCTGGGGACCCCGGGGGGACCCGGGCTGGAGCCGGCTGTGCCTGAAGGACGGCACCCGTGGGGGGACCCGGCTGGGGCAGGGGAGGGCTGTGAGGAGCCGCCCTGAGGGGAAGGAGCGGCAGAGGCAGCCTGTGAGGGACTGACCCCAGCCACATGCCCGGCCCCGGCGCTGCTGGGAGCGGGGAGAGAGAGCGGGGGTGAAGTTGGGCCCGGGGACAAGGGAGGGGTGGGGGGGAGGTGGTTTAAGGTTTGGGTTTATTTCTCATTATCCTGCTCTGATGTGATTGCTAACAAATTAGGCTAATGCCGCCAAGCGGAGCCTGCCCTGCCCGTGAGGGTCACTGCCGAGCGATCTCTCCCTGCCCTCACCTCGACCCACCGGCCTTGCGTTACATTTTCTCTCCCTGCCCAGCTGAGGAGGGCAGCGGTAGAGCCGCTTTGGTGGGCACCTGGCACCCAGCCAGGGTCAACCCACCACAGTCTATCAGCTATGGAAATGTTCCACACCAGACCCATCTTCCTTTCCCTTTAAAAATCTTCTCTGTCTTGGCAAAGGCATCTGGAGCAGGTACAGGAGAGAAGGTCATAGCTACTTAATTGCATTCTGGTAAATGGGAAACACTTGTAGCTGTGGGTCCCCTTAGGATCCATACTCACCCAGGGGATGTATGTATTTATGTGTCTATGTATGTAGACACTAAATTTTGAACAGATACTCTAGGAGCATTTTGAGGTTCCCAGATCCAGGTAGGCATCCAGCCACATCCTGACTCCATTTTGGGATGAGATACTGCCTTTCCTGTGCCTCTTCCACCTTCTCACTCCTTAGGTATGTTGGTTTCCTCTTTCGAAAATGAAAATTAGTGAAGTGAGGCCATCAAGGACTCACAGCATCCTTCATTTGGTCCTGTGTCTGGAGTAATTTCTGTGAACAGATTATTCATATGTGGACAGGCGTTCATACAACCATTACCCTGACTGGAAGGATAAAGAACATACATATTTTTTGTGTGTTTTCAAAAGTTATTTTAGGAATCTGTGTGTCCTGTCCTTGCTTTTTTGCCAATAATAATAATAATGCCATAGATACTGCAAGTTTCTTTTTCTGTGCTGTAGATACTTGCATATCATAGTTATTATACTTCACTTTAAAATAAGTTTTAGATGAAGAAATGCATTGTAGATTTCCAAACAAGCTTTTCAACGACAAACATTTCATGTTTGTAATTTTCTTTAATATATTAATGTGTTTCCAAGACAGAATAATTCCTTAAGTATATTACTTTTTGTCATAAAGATTAAAACCAGACTAAATGAGATAATTGTTTTATTTTTCTTTTCAAGTTTTTCAATATTTTCTTTTCAAGATTTACAGAATGAGGTTGGAAAATTGTGTGTAGGCTGATGTTCTGTGTTGTAGCTGGTTATTACTCAGTGAGTCACAGTAAGTTTCCAGAGCTTGCCACACCTTAAGGTTAAACTGTCTCAAACCAGGCAGCAAACTATTAGCAGAGGTACTTTGAATGTATTTTTTATTTTAAATGTAAAAAGGCATACATGTGTAAAACTTTACTGAGTCTACTCAAATCCTGTTTCCTTAGAAAGCCTTTCCTGATCGCCGTCTGATTCCTCTGATAGCAATAAGCATGACTAAAAAAATAATTTGAGATAGTGATCAGTGTTTCCTAGGAAGAATTAGAGGCCTCTCTACTGATAGGAATGAAGCCAGTATCCCATGGCATAGCTATATCTAGTTGTATTTTGGGATTTTGGAAAGACACGTCAGAAATCCACAGTGTACATTCAGGAAGGATGTACAGAGAGGTGAAACAGAAGAAAGGAACTATGTGGACGTTCTTCTTTTCTATTCAGTACTAATGCACTTGTCCGCATATGGCAGTCTGCCTGGCTCAACACTGCCAGGTGGTATTCCGAACAAATACAGGCAGTTCTGGAAACATTACACTAAAAGAAATGTAGTATCAAAACTATGACAGGTTGTCAAAGTCATATACTATCATATAACTTTTTTCAGTAGGAGCTTCATTCTGAAAATTGTTGGGTGCTTCAGTACTGACCAAACACAGAATGTGAATCTGCTTAAAGTGTATGAGCCACTCCCCCAGCCTCTGGGCAAGACCAGAATTGTACTTTGGACAAATCAGTCTAGGGAGACAAAAAATGGGATTTGCTACTAAAATCTAATTCAGAACTTATGTTTGCACTCTCTCAGTCAATGCTGGTAGAAATTGATGTCCTGTCTGTGATTCCAGCTTGACAAATTGGAACTCAAAGCACTGTCATACATTGTACAGGTACTCCTAAAGTCTGATGTTTTACATGTGCTACTTGAAACTAGGTTATAGAAAACAATTTCCTACAGCCTTTCTGCAGTGATTTACTCTCCACTGTACCTGTGTGCTACCTAGTACTGAGGCACTCACCACTGCACCGACATTGCACCTGCCAGCTCTCTTCCAGTGCCCAGCTCACCTCCACTGGCAATACCCTCCTCATAGCAAAAAGGCCATCTTAATACAGGCATAGCTGAAAATAATCCTTAGAAATAATCTGTAGTTAAAGTAATATAATAGCCGAGGTCACTTATTATAGGAAATAAAAGCCAAAAACTGATCCAGTGGCCGTGGGACTCTGTATGTGGACATAGTTTTGAAGGGAGTTGAATGAACAAATTTGTTCCCAAAAGTTTGGTTGTGTCACATTCTGAATTTGTTTTTGGGGGCATTTGTCCCCTTGTTTGTATTCACATTTTTTTGAGTACCTTAAACAAGAGGTTTTATAGTAGAAGTGTTAATCACAACATCTCTTCGTAAATAGAATTAGAGCCTACTAGATTGCCATAGCAGCCCTAGTCCAGTCTGCATGCTGTTTTCTATTGGCTTCTTAAATCTTTCATTTTTAGCTGTGTTCTTCTGGTGGTGTTATATTTTCAAATGTGAAATATAAGATATTTTCAAATGCAGTAGACACGCGCCGCACCACACACACACACACACACACACACACCCCCAGATTTGCTTTCCTCATTATAAAGCAGTATTTGTAAATTTTACATTTAAAGTTACCAGAGAGAGAGAGAGAGAGTGAAACCAGATTAGGTAAATAAGTGTTGGGAATATTGTCTAACTAGGTGAAAAGTGTACTAAATTTACCAGAAAAGAAGAGGGGATTCACAAGACAAAAGTCTGTCACAGTAAAGAAAGGCAAACCCCACAAGAATGGGTACCTGAAAAATCTCTAAAATATGTATACAGGAAGAAAATTCAACAACCCCCCCTTTTTTTTTTTTTTGTTTCCTGGATATTGACATGTTTTTTGCTTGGGTTGGTGGAGTAATGGAATTTCAGAGGATTTTCAGAAGCCTTTCTGCAATTGCTTGACTTATTTTATTTGTTCATATGCAGGTGTTGAATGTTAGTATTCATACTAGTTTCAAGTAGCTACATTGACATATAACCCATGTAAACAAGTAAGTAAAACAAGGAAAATAACATTCTCCCCAGTTACTTACCATGTTTCTTCTCTTTGCACATTTAATGGTAGGCACTGATCATCTTTTGGCAGCCTATACCGCAAGCCTTCACACTGTATGGCAGCAGAGGGACGCTAGGGAATGTTTTCTTTTTCTTTCCCATTTTTATCCTGTTCAGTTGCTGCCAATGACACTTGCTGCTCCTTGGAGAACTTGTCCTGCAAGTGGGAGCACAGAAGATGGTTTTGAGTTCACTTTCAGTTAGTGCTAAACATTTTCTACTTTGTGTTAGGGCTGGTACTTCAACTCCTGTTTTTTTGATGTATCTCAGATTTCAAAAAAAATAGCCTGTTAGGCATACAACAGTAGGAGGTTAGTGAAGAGAAAGCTTATCTCGTCCTGTGGAAGGGGGTTATATGCAAACATGCAGGAACAGGTTGCTTTCATAGCTAGTTAAAACTCTCCTCAAGGATTTTAGTGGTGATGTTAACAAAGCTAACACAGCTTTCCACAGGGACCTTGCAGAAATGAAGCCTTGAACTGGAATGCAGGAGTGCCAAAAAAAGCAACAATACCTTTGAGGAACCCTGGAAAATTGATTCATTGAGTGGAAAATATGTTTAGGCAGGTTTTCTCTCTGTGTGGATTAAAATAATACTTTTAATATCCACTGCCAGGTCTGTAATCCTCTGTAAATGGCAGCTGAAGCAAAGACTCCCTGGAACTGTTGTACCACCATGTTGTACAGGTTGCTTCCTTTTGGTTGGCCTTGCCATGCTTGGCTTGAGGGTCTTTCAGTAGAGGAACATATATATGAGCACTTCATGCCATCACAGCCCCTTCACCTCTCTTTCTGTGGCATATTGCAAAGCCACCAAAGTATATAGCTGTCAGGAAATAGTTGCAGAGACCTCTTGAATGGCTCAACTCATCAAAACCAATGTTGCTGAACATCAGAAATTCTAAGACTATGTGGAAAAAGTTTCAGCCCAAAACCTTCCTTCTCATTAACTGATTGAGTTTTCAGGGTGAGATTCAGTTCTTGGCTGTAGACACTTACATCCAGGGTCTAAGCACTGACCTCCCAGCCATGAGCCAAGCTGCTGGTAGGGTAGAAGTAAGCTAGTCAGCCCCATTCATGCAGTCAGGAGGGCTGCTCCCCTAGCTGGGCAAGGGTGTCTGTTTTAGAGAGAGCAGAATAGCTCTCCACCCTCCTCTGCCCATATTGACTAGTCTCCACCAGCTATAATGGGAGCTCAGACACCTGGATCACATGAAGACACATTTAGAAAGTATATTTAGGTGTCTACAGTCTCGACCTGAATATCAAACACTTGTGGCTTAGGGATTTGGCTGCCCAAACATAGATAGCCTGTGGTGTCTGAGACATCCAAGGGGTGCTGCGGGGTAGGACACAAAGCCTACAGGACCTGTGGGCAAGGAGATGAAATCCAGGCAGGAATCTGCAGGGAACCTCAAGTGCCTCTAAATATCTATGCATGGGCCACAAACTTGAACCTTTAGTGATAATTCACATTTATGGATGCCTTCTAATCATTTTTCTTCTTTTTAGTCTTGTGTTGGCTTCTTCTTTTTTTTTAATTTATTTTCCATTTTCCATGAGAAGTGGCTATGTATCCATCAGTACAGTCAGGAATTTAGTGTGGCCAACTACAAAGAGGAAGCCAAAGCTTTTTATTACCTGATGCACATTTATTAAAGGGTCCGTGAATGGCTGATTCATGCCTCTCAAAATAGAAGATCCTTTCCTTGGCCTTACTGCCTCCCCATGCCTTTCCCTCCCAGATGAACCCAGAGAGAAAAAAACAGCAGAGGAATGATAAGGCTTCAAAGAGAAGTTGACCTGTAATATATGTAATAAATACACCCCGAACCATAATTATTTACTCAGTTTGTTGTTTTAAAACAATTTTCTGATGCATGTCTGCATCAGTGCTGGCCATGGAACTAGTTTCAGGAAGCAGGCTAACCATTGCTTAAATCATTTGAGAAAGGTCTCTGTACATCTGACGTAAGTGAACACATTGAACAAATAAACAGATGTGGAGTTTTCCCCCTCAACAGCCTTTCGTCTGGGGGCCCTGCAGCTGGGGATGGAGAATATGTTTAATGGCAATGTGACAACTACTCATACGCTTCCTGCTCTGCCATATGCCCTGGTTGCATCCTATATGATTTTCCACGTGGTGGGAGAGGCAGAGCAAACAGGGACTGACAATCTGTGGTCACTTCAGACATGCCAGGAGTGCTGGAAAAAGACTTGTAATGGGGCTGGGGAATGGATGATGATCTCTTATGGCACCTATAAACCTTGCTTTGCTCTGAAAAGTTGGAGCTTTTCTTTCCATGCTTAAAAACTGTCTTAGGTAAAGGTACATCTATGGCAGGCTGCTGTAAAAAGAAGCAGAACCTGAAATTTAATAGTCTGCTATGAGGCTTAATGTTAGTAGTGGTGGAAAGAGTGCCAGGGCTTTTTGAGAGACTGAGATATGATTAGAAACATAACAAACCCATCAATGACAGCTCACAAGGGTGGGTTAAGTTTGATGCCATATGACTGTTACCAATAGAAAGACTGAAAGCATGTTTATTTTTTTCTTTCTTACAATGCCTTTTTTTTTTTTTTTTCTGGTGTCCCTGTTCTCTAACAGTTTAATATTCTGTTCACATAGAAAGTAGTAGGCACAGACTCAAATTTCCTTTCCATGGCTGCTTTAAAGAAAGCATTAGGGCTGAAAGAAGAACATGATTTCAACATTCACATTAGGTTTTAAAATGGAAACATGAAAAGCTCACATCCATATCAGGAGGCTCTACAGGCAATTTCCTAGGCAAGATAACTCTGATTTTTCAAAGTCTGTATTTTCTGTGTTGGCAGCGTCACCATGGGGTCCAGGGCTCCAGACCATTTGTCTCCAGGTCATGAGGGGGCTGAAGTTCAATGCCATAAATATGTGATCCCTCACTGCTGAGCATCTCTCTGAATAAAAATGCAGTCATTGTTCAAGTAATAGTAAAGCTGAGCACCCAAGTAATACTTTGATTCTTGATTTAACGTCACACAGGCAGATAGCAGTAGGGCCAGGACCAGAGGTATTGGCTTAGTTCATTGACATTACATAGGTATAGGTTTACTCTTATAAGCAAGTGTAGAAAACAGATAAATAACCAGATGAGTGTTATTTTGCAGCTCAGAATGAAATCTCTTTTGCAATCTGTGTGTCAGTTCTAAAGTTAAAGATTGGTTACCAGGAAACAGAAGTTAATTGTTCTCAAGCTTGTAAAAAAACCCAACACAACATGGGCCAGCTAATTAAGATGATGAAAGTAAAACCTGGTATGTCTCTACAATCAGAGAGGTGAGACAACGAGTGGGTCTAAAAACAGCTTGTTCCATGACGCACGCCTGTGCCAGATTCTGTTGCAGTTTGGAGAAGCAATTATGTAAATATAGACTTGCAAACAATTTCACAAAGTGACAAAAACAGTGTTAATTACCAAAAATGTTAGCGATCTGTCTAGCCAACCACAGAGTGATGAAATCATGCTCATGTTAAAAACGAAAGACTGATGTAACCCTCTGGTTTGGATTTTTTTTCAGAAATATTATCTTTCTTTGTATCTTTGACTTAATTCTCAAAAGCATCTGGATCTATTTTTTTTTTTTTTTTTAATCTAGGCCCAGGAAAATGACACACATGCACACAGCCAAAATAACGTGTCAGTTCCTGTTAACAGAGGGGAATGTCATGAGTAGTGCCTCTTTAGATCTCCAGACCTAAGAATCAGTTCATTTGTGTTCAAATTCTCATCCTGAACAAAATAAGATTTTTATTTTGGTTTTGACAGAACAAAGATGCAGTCTATTTTCTTGCAATGTGAAACAGTAGTGTTGATAGTAACTATTTCATTTTTTTGACTTGCACAGAGTTTTTCTTACATTTCATTGTACAAAGCAGTGTAATAAAGCTTTTTTTTAATCTTCATTTGATTCTTTGTCTGGCTGCCTGTAAGCTCGGCAGTTCAGTGTTACAATTTAAAAGGATCATTTCTCAAGAATGCAATCAGTGTCTTCATTGTACTCATTTGTTATTTGGGCATTATAAGCATAATTGATAAATAGTAAGAAACAGAGTACATCCTACTGGTACTAAATACTGGTATCCAGTTACTCTACTTTCCCCAGATTATGGCTATGGCTGTCATACAAGACTGACTAAAAACATTCTTTGGAAGAACTGTAGAAGTTCACATCAAGTTTAGAAAAGGTTCTGGATGCAGTTAACCATAAATAATGGTTATTTTGTAATATTCAGAAACATCTTATTTCCATGGATAAATTACTACTTTCTCTTTCTCTGGTGAAAGTTTAAATAGTAGCTTCAAACAAAAGCTGCTTCTATTCCTGCCACAAGGTTATACAACACAGTGTTGATACAATTTGAAGGAGCTGACTTACTGCTTAAAATATGGATGCTGCATATGACTTAAATAATATGAATTATGTGCTGAAGTCATTACTGAGTTGTTACCCAGGCAAAACATAGTGTTGCTTCAATAAATATTTCAGGATTCAACACTATAATTCTTAGGAGACATTTTACAGAAATAAGATGGATAGTAACTTAAAAATTGCTATTGAATTAATATCTCACTGTTTAAATATTTAGCCAGAAACTTACTAAAATAGGATCGTTTCTCCATATATTTGTTAACCAAATAGTAAATTTACAAATGACAGATCATATCTCCTATCTTCGCCCTCCCCCATTAAATAAATGTGTATTAAAAAATCGTAACTGTTCTTCTAAAACTCTGGACAAATCTGTATAGCTGCCCATGTCATAGCATGGAGAGTGAAGTTTTGATGGGTATACATGTCTGTGAACAAAAGTAATCCTTTAATTCATTCTGATCTTTAATCTAAGATAGGAAGAAAAGTTGTCTCTTTTAATCATAAAAGATTTTCTGTAAAAAACTTCTGACAAATCTCAGAAACCTTTAACAAAACTTCTACAGAAGTGGAAATTCAGGCACAGGGGGATAGTGTGTGTTTGATGATAGTCCATATCTCTGAACTCCTGCATTTCAGTCTCGTCATTTTGGAGTTCAAGTTTGAATGAAAAGATACATTGAAGATTTCTAAGTGCTACACAACCAGTCAAATGCAAAGCCCAGAAAATCTCCAATAGTTTTGACATTTCTATGACTTGTGATCCCTAACTAACAAACCAACTAATAAAGGATATAACTCAGTCAATTATACATGCTATAGTGTGGTGTTACGCTTAGATAGATTCTAGGATGCACGACTAAAATGGACATACAGTAACTCCTGCCTGTGTTTAAAGGCTGCAACATACATATGCATGCCAAAGATACAGCTTTCAGTTGAACATGTGACCATATTTTTAGAAGATCAGGCTCTTACCTCATATCTACATATGTATTTCCTATAGTGACCATAGGCTAATGGGATTCCCAACCTCCAATTATAAAGATAACCACAAAAAAACACGTCTGTACTTTGAGACTAGTCATGGAGGAAGGCAACTTTCAAACTTCACTTTTTAATGTACTAAAGAGTGGTGAGTTTGGTCCAAAACTAAGTAATTCAGCAGAATAGCTCCCACTGATTTCAATGGGCTTTGAACCAGGGAATGGTCTCTAAAATGTTCTGTGCCTCCTGCTCAAATATGAGAAGCACAAAATGAAGGGAGAGAGTTTTTCTTTCTCTATTGCCTAGTGTTTGTGGTGACTCAGATACAGCGGACTGCTAGGAAATTGTACTTATACCACAAGGACAACACTTATTGCAACTCCTTAGTCATCAGAGAGAGAGAGGCTCAATTCAGTTGTAAAATTTGGTACAAGGTCACAGTCTGTAGCTTTTGGATTATTAATTTACTTGTTTAACCTATTGCTTTTTGAGATTAAGCCTATCTAGGAGTGGAAGATTAAAGCGTTTCTAAGATTTGTTTAATCCAGAACTTTGTGGACTAACAAGTTATTTCAGCAACACCCATCATTTCCAAAAGCTGATGAAATGAATCACAGGAATGAATCCGGCATCAGACTGCTACCAAATCAAATACTTAGCCAGCATCATGGACAAGTAACTGCATCTTACAATTGCCTAACACAGGAACTATCCTTTTTAATCTTGATTTTCAATCTGTTTGGGTCCTTTCACTCAAAAAGAAAAGCTGCTACATTTTATCTGTCTTCAGCACTTGTACTGCTGCCCATCACTTTGGTATCCACATTCACATCCCCCCAAATGGATGCACTACAAATCTTTGCACATTTGAAACCTTTAATTTAGTGGAGTGAGCTCAGCTTTTGGGCTGTGTGCAGCCTCAAGGTTTTAATTAAAAAAAAAACAAACAAAAAATCCAGATTTTAATACTTACTTGATATTCACAAAGAACATTTTGGTTGTGTCATGCTGTGCTAATAGGCTGAAGGATTTCTTGGTTGGTTTGACATTCTGCTGCCCCTAGGTAGCAAAATGCTGCGGTCTCCAAGGACAACCCTCAAAAGTCGAAAGAGCTGGGTACCGACTCCCCGTGGGGCTTCCTTTATGTGAACTCAGCCAACCAACAACTCCATGACTTCAGCAGATGTTTTTGGCCTTCAGACCAATGTATGAATTCACCCATCTTCCCTCATTCCCTCAGTCATCTCTCTGGCTAAAGCCAGCATGGTTGAATCTGGATCCCTGCCGAGGACAACCAGGAACGAAGAGCCGGCCCACTGAGGTTTTCCAGCATGTACCAAGCAGATTGTAGTCGGGGGCAAAGGGTCCATGCTATATAAATGCCATAGAGCCTGTACCAGTGTTCTTGGCTCCCCATTGAGCTCTCTTTGATTGCAGGTTTTAAATATGTTATGTATTTCCAGATGCATTATTTATGTTTTCTTGTGTTGTGCAATTTGTGGCAGAATGAGGGGTCTACTGGAAAGCAGCCCTTGGTTTAGTGGCCAGCCCTGTAGCAAAATATTAGTAATACAGAAATCTGCTGCTCTAAGTGAAATTTGATTTAAACATAGATGACAGAAAGCGCTCAAATAATTTATTATTTTTTTAAAGTTGGTGATATTCAGATGTGATTAACTAAAACTGTAGCTATTTTTAATTTTTCTCTTTTCTTTCTCATTATGTCTCATGTTGTTTCTTCTCTTTCTTCTTTCTTTTCCTTTTCCCCTTTTCCTTTCTCTGCACCTCCCCCTTCCCCTTCCCTTTCACTACGCTTCATGATAGGAGTAAGGATACAAGCTCTGGCTTGATCTGGCCATGCCTGAGCACTATCAGATGGCTGGAAGCTGGTGGTGGCTGGTCACCCTTGTGGCAGTGGTTCAAATGACTTTTTTTTTAGCCAGTGTGGGTAGGAGGCTGTGTCTGCTTCTGAGTCTAGACTTGGATACCATGAGCTACGCACACATCAGCTGGAGTTCAGGCAGCACTGCCATAAAATCGTACCTTCACCCCTTCCAGAAACTGAAGCTAGCACAGCCGACATGTGGTGCAATTCTGTGCCAACTTGTGACACTGGTGTTTCACAGTCAGGCATCCCAGATCTTATGGTTTCCAACACAGTTTAGCTCTACTTGCTTTCCAGTTTGATTTACTTAGTTAAAAAAATGGACTCTTGCTTCATGCCATGCTGCCTTGCAATCAGTGGAAGCATTCAACCAGGACCATCCTGACTTTAAAGAACTGTAGCTTCCAGAAATGCAACCCTCATGATGTATTCTAAAATAGCGCTTTTTGTTTTCCATCCCAAATAGTTTTAGTGTAAATACTTATTTATACATATGTGTATAAATTCCAGGAGTCTGGAAGCAAACGTGTGCTTGAGGCTAGATAATACGTGGCAGTACCTGCTAGCTAGCCTTGATCTTAATATTTGCTTGGCTATCTCCAAGCATGATTTCATTCTTGGTGCAATTTAATTTTTGGTGTTCCCTAAAATGCATTGTTTTTCCTACTTGTGTATTGTCACTATAAACAAAAATTAGGAAGTGAAAACAATCTGCAAAGTTACAGGAGTGATAAGTGATCATTGCATGATTATGACAATCTTTTTTTACTTGGATGACCATTAATTTGCATAAACTATCAACTTTGTGATCATCCTGCTGTGAATGCTATGTATTGCATACTGAAATTTACCGTACTGCTCTGTGTGACCACAAAAGGAATCCCCAGGGCCATATTTAATTTCACAGTCAAATGCACTACTTGACTAGCAGTCTTGAAATCCATGTGTATCCTATAGTTTGGATTTCCTCTGGGAACAGTACTGTGCAGTTAATTTAGCCATTTTGCTTTGTACATGAATCCCAGCATGAAGACTAGCGGGGGCAGGGGTTGGGAAAAAATATATGTGCAAGTTAAAAAAAAAAAAAAAAGAGAGAGAGAAAAAAAAGAAGACAGAGCAGAACCCTTAATGTTTTTTGAACAAGATGTAATCAGTTGCCATAATACTGTACTGTTTGTTTGACTTTTTTTTCAGCGTGGTTACTGTTACTTCATCCCTGAAACATTTCCAAGAGAAACGAGGGATTGTCCACGAGATAATCACCGCTGTGTCTGACTCTTCTGCGTGTAGTATGGTGTGTCACTAAGAGATGTTATCTATATGCAGCCTGTGAACAAAAGTCAAGAATACTAACTGGTGAGTATAGCTTTGAGTGCACATCATTCTGCAACCGGGTAGTTTCTCTGAGAAGTTTCTTGCTGCTAGGCAAAAGTAGTGCTCTTTTTCAATATCGATATTTCAGTGTCTGTTCTGTTGAATGTGGTGGCTTCTTCAATATTTTCAATGATAATTTAGGAGAAGGCCAATTAATAATTCCCGAACTGACTTGCCTGCAAGTCAGGCACAAAGTCCACTTGTGATCCTGAGCTGACATCAGCTCAGTCCAAGGGACACAGATGCTTATATGAGTCCGTGCTCCTATGCTCTCAGAGGTGGCCAGCTATAGCTGTGGTCCCTGATGTAAGCTGGATTGTTCCCACAGATAATTTAATTCTTTCCCTGCCTGCAATAATCAGCATGGGCAAATTCCCCACCCCATAAAATAAAAGACAGAGTTCACCAACATGGTGTTCCCATTCTGACATAACCATCTTCTCATCACATGTAAATCCACATTATGAAAGTGGATGTTATGAAACTGCCAACTTTGAGATGGGGCAAGTCCCCCAGCTCAGAGGTGTCATCTGGCAGGGCTTTGCTCCCTGAGAAATATTGAGGATCTCACACAAGCTACGAGGGCCACCAGGGCCAGCTTTGAGGTGGGCATGGTTGCTCCTTAGCACAACACCTAGAGAGTAAATCTGCATGAATAGACAGCTTTTTTTATGGCTGCTTTGTATATTTACAGAGGGATCTATCTCACCCAGCTTAGCGGGCAACTCAGTTTGACATGTTTGATGAAGTATTCCTTTCTAACAGGGTTTTTAAATTCCCTCTGTAGTCACTGGGGAGAGAAAAATGCCTCTGGAAACATTCGGAAGATTGAGCTGTCACCCAACACAGTTTCAAAAAGGCAGGCTGGGTCCTAGCCTGTATCTGTATATAAGCATTAGTTTACAGTCTATTTTTTTTTAATCGCAGTTCTCATTAACTAAATAAAACCAAATCACGCTAGTCAGTTCATGCTTAAAAGTTCTCTCCTTCACATCAACAGAGTTCACTTGACTGTCAAATAATTATACTTCCAGAACTGGGTCCATTAGAAATCTTGTGGGTTTTATCATTTGCCATGACTGCAATTTCAGCATCATGGAGGAGTTTGCTTTTATAATCGTAACAGAAATCAGTGTAATGAGAGTTGAGTTGCTGATGGGTCTGCTAGTAAAATCTACAGCTATTGAATTTTAGAATGATCATTTTCCAAAACCTGCAATGTTAGTATTAGAAAAAAAAGTACATTTCTGATATTTTTAATATTGGATGAACAATATCTGAAATCCAGCAAATAACAAGATAACAAGGTCTTTACACCTTTACTAGCTTGAGTAGGTTTTCACTTCACAGACAATCTCATAAAAGCATATTTTTGATTGTTGTGCCTGAGCTGACAAGGTCTGATGAGTGATGGCTGTTGGCCACTAATGTAAAATCTGACATGAGTTAGTTGTAATCAATTCATAGGTAATCAACTAGCTGTAATCAATCCATACAAATGACGAAATCCAGTCTTCTTGTGTCAAAACACCTTGCAAAAAAGTTTTCCATGCCGCTTGATTTTATTAGATTTTCTATGGACCAGTGAAGTAGGTAATATGTTTGATGCATTTTATGCATGTCAGCATTTTTTTGGCTAAAGTTGAAGCATTAAATACCCTGGTAGAGAAAATTTGCTTCTGTGTTTTGAAAATGTCCTTGCAAATTGTCAAGTATGTGCAAAAATTGAGTGATGATGATTAGCAAAATCGATTAAAAAATAGCAAAAAGCAATTATGCAAATTAGCAAAAATGCTTATAAAAATGTTGCGTAGGTGCAGTTTGGAAAGAAAGCCTTGACTTTGTTGTTTCTTTTCTGTCTCATGACTTAAAATACAAGCCATTGCTCCTACGTTGATGGGAAAAGTCAAAACATATGCTTTTCAGCTAACAAAAAATAACATGCAAAGCGTAATGTTATTGCAAGTGTAAAACTAAATGGAACTTTTCCATAAGCCATATTCAGAGCAGCGTCGATGGCCACAAGGCCAGCTTCAGCTTGCTTCTGGGGGTGTTTGAGCCCACATGGGCCATAATCCAAACACAGTAGAAATACAATACAACAATGTTTTCCCCTCCCGATGCTTTTCACGAAACCACCAGAAGTCATGCATTGGGATCACAATGTATTGGTCTAGCTAAGAAATTCAGACTTGGGAAAACAGCTGGTAAAACTGCTTCATGCATCATGCTTTACAAAACTTAACTACTTTACATTTGAAGAGGCATAATTATCTGTGCTAAATATCGGTGGTTAGAAGCCACACTGAAAAAGAAGTGACATTTTGATGGGTTGTTAGGGAAGGGAAGAGATGAATAGTTTTTGGTACTTTGACAAGTAATAATTGTGTAATTAAATACCTCAAATTGCATTCTTTATAGTGACTATGTGGAAACAGCACTTCTTACCCAGCCTACCTATTCTTAATGTGAATTTAGTCATTGATGCCTTTAATTAATCAAAAGAAATATTTAACCATTTTAACATGTAGAAGCTCTGCTAAAACAGCACTGACTGGGGAGGGTGACCTGGAGAGTCTTGGATTCATTGGTCATCAACAGAGCTGTTGAAGGAGAAATGACTGACAGTGTCTCAGCCCTTCATCTGCAGGCAGACTACTCATGTCCTCATGTGAAATCCTGGGAATAGGATGGAAAGCAATGGCAATGAGCATTTGGCCTGTAACATTACCACCACTGGTGTTAATCGGCAAGCCAGGCAAAACATGGCTTGGCTTTCAACTCCTCAGATGTGTTGACAGAGCTGACAGTTAAAAGTACTCTCTTTTTTTAACTTGTGAAGTGAATGCGTTTTACCTGGAATCACTGAGTCACAACAAATATGGAAAAACCACTCCCATGCCATTTCCCAGAGTAGAGTGGTCATTTAATAATAGCACGTTTATACAATATTTGTTTCCACTGTCCACGTTAGGGCCTCAAAGTGCTTTGCAAACATTAATAAAACTATCCGTAATCCTTTCTAGCTATGCAATTTATTTCCACTTTGTTAACCAGAGGCATGAAGAGACTGTTAATAATTTTTAGCTGTTACATGCAGTAGTTCTAAGCTGTGGCTTTCAATGTTCTTAAAAAAAAAACAAACCACCACCCATGTTATCATTAAGCCCATTTTACAGATGGAGAAAGAAGGCATCAAAAAGCACCACGACTAATTAATGGCCATATAACCATCTGTTTTGATACTGAAAGCCACCCCATCCATATGTCTTGATACCTATATGCTAGCATGAGCATTGTGTACATTGTTCTCACCAGTCATGGGGGATTTCTTGGGCAGTGGGAAGAACTGCAGGGCCAAAGGAGGAGAAGCAGCCACCCTGTGGTCATATCAGTGTGCTTTTTTAGGTTGCTTCCAAGAACTTGTTCAATGAGCACATCCCAAACTTGATAGTCCTGTGTACATCCACATGCTGGGCAGTTGCACACATTCATATTGCAGCAGAAGCCAGCAGGTGCTGCGCATCTATGCTATAGACCCTGTGGTACTGACAAAGCCCTGGAGCAATTTCAATGCTGATTTGCTTGCTACATATATATATTTCTAAAAAACCAAACCAAACATACAACTGAACCATGCAGCCATATGTATCTTCTCTTTCTCCAGAGACTTGGGGAGCAGGATTGCTTGGATGTCATGGGAACCTCCCTCCATCTTCCTACTTTTTGGCTAAAGGCTGAGTGAGGCCCATAGAGCTGGTTCGTGATCTGTAGTATTCACCACCAGCCTAAGCACAGACCTAAAAATGGTGGAGGGCAGGTGTGAGGGCACTGTTCTTGGACTGAGGGACTGTGAGCAGGGGACTTGGGTCACTGAAGCTTTTACCTCAGGCACTGAGTCAGAGGAAAAGTCCCTTGTCATCAAGTGACACACACTTTATTCCTGGCAAGAGGCAGAAACTTTGCTGTCTTGGACAATACCATTGCTATTCCAGGCTGTGGGTGATGAGCAGGTTTTTAAGCCAATGGCCTCGATGCCTTGCGATGGTCAAGACATCACCTGAAGCACCAGTCAGAGATGGCTTTGTCTCCCCATTTTGAATTGTTCTCAGCCCATGTCTTACTGTACCAGAAATGTGGGCTCTATGGCAGCTTCTTGGCTTCCAGCGATTTGGGGATGAAGCTGTCCCTTGAGCCACTGGAAATGAGCGGCTGGTGGCTGATGGCTGCAAGGTGCTGGGTGGCACTCTGCTTCTTGCCAGTCCTAGCCTGAGGCTTCAAGAGAGCTTCAAGAAGTGGCTGCAGTGGGCTGAGTGAGCTCTTAAACTTCTTCCCATGGTATTCCAGCTGGGTTACTCTCATGGTGGCCTTTAATATACTGCAAAGCCAAAAAAATGTGGTAGATAAGAAATTTGTCCTTGATGGCTTTGCTAAAGATGGCACTGCTAATGATGCCAAACCAAAGCCATTTAGGGCATCTTAAGTTCCCAGTTGTTCTGTGTTTTTTCCAGTTTAAAAAAAGCTGAATTATTATTATAATTAAAGCTGAGTTATCCAGCTTTTCTTTGATTATGATAAGCTGAAGTGGGTACTCACCAATACTCTTTCTTGCCATACTTTTACCTACATTGTTGTAGACATACTTGCTACCAATGCCTCTTGGAGGAAAGAAAATCTAATGCGTGCATATGGTCAGTTTTCTTGATACCCTGTAATGTACTTTGACTTCCCTAACAGCACTGATGTGTGGGTATGCCTTGATCCTCTTATGCTGAAAATTCTTCTTAAGTGTTTCTCTAAATTAATTAGACAACAGGAGTCTGCAAAGCAGACAGTTTTTCTTCTTTCTCTCTTTTTAAGTTTATGCATTACTGAAATGATTTTCATAAAGGGAAGCAGTATCAGTGTCTCTCCCTGTACTGGATAACCATGCCTAAGCAGTCTTGAGAGTGAAGTATTTTGGGCTCCTGGTTTCACCTTGGAGTGTTTCAAATGATACTGTCTCATAGCTGTTGCCTAAAATAGAGTTTGAAGAACGGCACTTAAATTAATACTGTTACATTTGGATCCAGGGTATCTTCACAGAATCACCCTTCCACCATGAGCTCATGAGTCAACAAACTTTAAAAATAATTACTAGATTGTAAGATCAGATTCTATGGAAGTGGTCTTAGACTTGCGCAGAGAAATGTAAAGCCCCCAGATTATGAAGCTCACATGATACTGTTAAATCTCCATCCAAAAAAAAATGTAGGAAGAAAAGTTCAAATCTGAATATATATCAGAGCTATACAGGTCAGATTTTAAAATTATATTACACTTTTAATTTAGCTTTATTCATTGCATTTTTAGGTTCATACACCCAAAGATCACAGATGTAAACAGAGGAGTCATAAAGGAGGTGGCAAGTAATCCGCCAGCAAGATCTTAATGGATACCTTTTATTCCTGCCCTTTGAAGTCTTTTAAAGAATAATTGCGCTTGCTAAAAAAAACACAAGATGGCAGTGCTCAGTTCATTAACAAACTAAAGCAAAACTATTCTGCTGTACAGTGAAAATGAAATAGAGAAAAAAATATTAAGACACAGACACTAGCAGTGGGTTCTTAACCCTTTCTGCCCATCCCACACTAAGTTTCCCTCTAAAGCGTAAAAGAATGTGACAGTAAAACCCACAGCGAACACCCACAGCCCTGAAGAACAGCCAAATTCTGCTTTGTTACCCGGAGATACAGAAGTGTTTTGCTTAGCCAGCTAATCTTCAGACCAGTGAAAGAAAGTGAAAATGACACCTGAATTCATCCCAATTTGTAATTTATATATATATATATTTCTTGTCTATGCTTGAGGCTTAGAGCTTCCAGGAATACACATATTCAAACTGCAGTATTTTTTTTTTCTTTTTCCAAACAATATGTACGATAACAAACAGATGGATTTAGCCTCCTCTATGATTTTTTTCCACTTGTCTGGTAATACAGTAAATTTAAGGATTTCCTGCATCATTGCAGTGCAGCATTGTATTATGGTATTTTTAAAGAGGTCATTTTTTTTCTTAATGAATTTTCCCTCTGAGTGCACAACATCTCTATTAGGACACCTTCATTATTTAGCTTGGGAGCAGCTCAGAGCATGCCAAGTTGGATATCTAATAATAGATAGCACGAATTCTCCTTTGTTAGAGCACCATTCCGTAGATGCAGCTAACTACTGACAAAACAAACCCCAACCAAGGCACCTAGGCACCCAGGTCTCAGTGCCTGAAGGTCAGCACTTGGCTTCAAACCCAGTTTCCCACTTCTTGGGTTACACTCTGTGGCAGGTAAAGGAGTGGGGAAGCCAACAACCCTTCTGCCTGTCTTTGTGCTGAAAGGACATGGGTTCACACCAGCCTAGCTGAAACTACGCTGTCCTATAAAACCATGTCTTTCACCATACCCCATCCTCTGCCTATGGTGCACCCAAGACTAAGTAGGATGGGCCAGTCTCTTACTTGCAGGGACACCCACAACGTTAGTTGGGCAGCTGGTACATCTGATGCCTTTGTCAGGGTCACTGTGAAGCCATCAAAGGACCACAGCACCCTCTCCTGAAGAGAATGGGACCATCTGGGGGGGGGCGGGTGGAAGTAAAAAAAATAGCACAGTATATAATGGTTACGAGTACTCAGATATTTCTGCCTAGTGTAGGGGAAAAATAATGGCAAAAACTTATGACAAAGTCCCAAGAGGGACATGAGTCTACTCAGTGACCAGCCTAAGCGTGTGTGGGCATCCTTACCCTCTAGAAGGGGGGAGGGCAAGGTATTCCTGGGACCCCAGAGTACTTCCAGAGACATGAAAAATCTAGCTACTTAATGAGTTCCCTTAAGTGGAAACACAGTGCTGAGAAGTGGGAAAATGCCCTTTTCCAGTATCATCCTTCCCCTCACAGTCCCCACTTGGCAATGGGTTGCAGCAAGCAGGGCATTTTAGTGGTGCTCTACACCTGGCAATGAGCTAATGTCCCCAAAGCCATCAGTTTTTTCCAGCCTTTTCCTCCTGGCAGCAAGGAGGAAATCTTCAGTCTTCAGGGGCACATGGTAGCCAGAGTTCCTCGCAGGCAGAGCTGGCCACCCTCAGCCCCATGCCTGCATGGTGAAAATGCCCACTCTGATGGTGGCAGAGTGCTCAGTGCCAAAACATAATTGGGGCACATGTTGAGCCAGCATCCTGGCGGAGGATCTCTCCAAATGATTTAACTTCTATGCTACCCGGCTTCGCAGCAAATCCCAGCTTTCCACAGGTGCAGAAAGAAGCCTGCTGTTCCTCTTTGCTGTACAACAGTTTGGAACCAGGAATAGCTGACACCCATCCGATACCCTGGGTGCTGTGTTGAAATCCAGAAAACTTGCATCTTTGGATGGTTAAAATAATCCTTTGTTATGCTGGAGCAGGACAAATGGTGCATCCGGAATAACAGGAAAATAGTTGATGTCCTTTTAATTTTTGCTATGCTAACAAAAATGGTTAAAATAAAAATAGCTCCTGTAACAAAAATATGGTTTAAGAAACTACCATAATTTTAACTTGTTCTTAAGTTTTATTAAACATATTTTCCTCACATTAAATGCAGGTATTTCTTGTTCTATACATTTGCATTCAGAAGTATTTCACTTTACCAATGAAAAAGCAAAAAAAAAGGGGGGGGGCGGGGAAGGAGAATTGAGTCACCTGCCATACCTATAAAGCACTGGCAAAGTGGTAACATACTCTAAAAATGAAAAAAACAACTGTTCCAAAGTCAGCACCTGCTGCTTTGAATTTGGTATTATTATTTTTGCTAGTACTTCCATTTCTCGTGGTTTGTAGAAGCAGATGTTGCCATTTGGGAATGTCTCTAGTTAACAAGACCCCTCGTAATCAATCACAGCATTTTTCCAACAGATTAATTCCTCATGGTAAGGTATGTGCTTGCACAGAAAATTCACTATGCACAGGATCTGAGCTAAATGAATGTAACATAGTTCCCCAACCCTTCAAGCTAAAATAGCAAATGACACAGTTATCTAGCTCCTCATTAGGGGAATGCAATGGCTGGTTAACACTTCAATCCTTCACATCTGAGACCAAGACATCCACATTCCCACAGGACATCAGAATATTTTCTTCTATCCTTGTCAAAACTGTACAGTCAGAAGGTAATATGGCTGTCTCCCACAGGCTACTCGGCTACGCTGGCAATGTTTTTACAAAAGAAGCCATACTATGATGACTCAGTCTGCAGTACTTGTCTGTTCGTACTGTGGGATTATGCTGCTCATTTTTGCGTGGACAAAGCAAGCTGGAGTACTCAGTTACTGTTTACAAACAACACATCAAATCAATGTTGGTACAAACAGAAGCAGAATTTGAAGGAGCTCACAATGTCAGCCATTGTTGTGGGATTTTAGGACTGCTTGAATGGGCTGCAGACAAAGGTGCTGAGCTTGTCTGGAAAATCCATGACCACACAGAGGAAATGAAACCCAGAGAGTTATTTGTGGTTCTTACCACTGTAGCTAAGTGTGGCATGAAATTAATTGCTTAAAAATTGCGCCTTGCCATTATAGTCACTGTTCAGACATGTCATTCATCGAACTAGATTCATGGCCAGATAATGTACTTGGAGATGGTGATGCAGGTGTGTGCCTTGCTGTAAGCCTTATCCCACTGCCACAGCTCTTACACTGTGGTTTTGTAATAGATGAAGCTCATGTAAGCCAAGATGATGTGGTCCAGCTCTCCTTTCCCCTGCCCTTGAATGTCTGTTCCCGTCCATTTCCAGTGCTAGTACTACTGAGTGTGAACATGTGGCAAGTCAGTTCAGGAAGGTAATATAGCTAAAATCCCACCGAATTTGTCTCAGATGGATACATTTCACGAATTGGCACACCCTGTGATCACTGACGTCACAGCCTGGGACGCAGCTGGTGGGGAGTCAGACCCAGTATGTAACCCCCCAAATGAGATGGAGAAGTGATTGTTCGTGAGTGCATTCAATGAGGACAGTTGGGATATGCTAATCTATTCCTTGTGATTTTTTGTGATTCCAACTATTTCCAGCATTGCAGGATGGGCCTGATTTCAGAGGTATGCAGAGAACTGTCTTGGGCAGTTTTCTGCCTACTTTTGTCTCTGATAGAGTCCTGGAAATGTTGACACGCTGTTGAGGCATGTTGTGTGACAACTTCTGCTGGTGCTGAACCCCCTACAGGTCATTACTTTATGGCTTGTTTCTCATAAGCAGCAGCAGCACAAGACATAAAAATGGCTATGCAAGACCTTCCCCACCTCTGCCACTTTCGTATCAGTCCCCTTTTGTACCAGTTCTCCTTGCTCTTGGGATGACTGGACTGTTATGACACTGGCCAGGTCCTAATTTTAGCCTTACTATCAGCTCCCAGTTACCAAAACTCAATTTTCCCTACTCTGTTCAAAGACTTAAATGGATGTAGAAGTAAATCTGTGGTCATCCTAAAAAAAGAATATAAACCCAAGAAAATTATCTTAATGAATGCAAGGACATGCAAGACAGTAGTAAGTTGCTTGTCTAGGGATGTGCCAACTTCTTATATCACATGAGTTTCTTTTTACTGGACCCATCCTTCTCAAATCACTGTGCTTTGTGCCATGGTAGGAAATCTCCACTTTTCCCATCGATCCTAAAGTTTCACAGCCACTCTTCTATCCTTTCCTTTTTTTACTTTCATTTTTTGCTACTATTTTTTCTTTTTTTTATAATTTTTTTTTTTTTTTTTTTTTTTTTTTTTTTTTACTAAATGTTCTACAAAAAAACTAAAAGTTTTTTTTAAGACAACACTGCTCATCATAAACTTAGAGTCACCTTTGGCCATGCTTCAGCAGAAACTAATATGGCCTAATAGTAGGACAAGGACTAACTCTTCACTGAGAGGCTGGTTGGTCACTGGAACAGGCTCCCCAGGGAAGTGGTCACAGCACCAAGCCTGTCAGAGCTCAAGAAGCATCTGTGTGATGCTCTTGGTCATATGGTTTAGTTTTAGGTCGTCTTGCAAGGAGCAGGGAGTTGGACTCGATGATCCTTAATGGGTCCTTTCCAACTCGAGATATTCTATGGATAAAGTTGAAAGTAGACAAAACCAGACAATCAAATCCAGTTTTGAATAACTAAGGGATGGACAGATATTATGGCGACAGGGAACAACTGGTCCCCATGGCCAGAGACGGACCGAGAAAAAAACACTCTGCCATTACTGACATATTGACAGGACTGCTGGGATGGACCAGCATTTTTCCTGTTGAAAGGATGCATTCTTCCCTGCCTCTTTTTGTTACTTGACAACTTTGTAACCTTATCCCTGGATAAAAAAGAAGTCAGACTTTGTCCTTTACTAGTTTACGCATTCCCATCAAGACTGAAGATTGCATGCCTGGGACTTTGCAGTAACAGTATCCAGCAAGAGGAGAAGCAATACATTTATTATGTGCGTCAATAAAATCAGCAAGTAAGTCTTGGAACACACACATGGAGCAAAACTGCTGAGTAAGGGAGAGTGACTTTTCCAATTATAACAACACATTAACATGCAGGTCAGAGGTTCAAATATTAAAAAGCAGTTAACAGGTCTCTTGAGAAGCACCGGTAAGGCACAGCAGCTCTGCACATTTGCAGACAATGTAAAAAGCCACAATATTATCCCTTAAAACCAAACACTTATGCGCAGAGCTCAATTAGTAAAAGCTGTTCAGGAACTGCAATGTTAGTTCTGCTGAGAGATGCCCTGCCTAGGAGCAGAAGTAACAGCACCGTGTTACTCTGCAGGACCCAAAGGTGCAGTGCAAGGCAAGGAGCCTGCTGAAGGCTGAAGTAAAAGCTGTCAGAAAGCCAGCAACTGGAGAAAAAAATCAGCCTTTTAACACAGACAGATGACCTTTCTTGTGACTGGCTTCGTTTTTTTTATTGCCACATCTGCTTGAAGCAGCAACACATTGGTCTTGATAATCTTGAACGCAATTTCAAGCATGTTGCGCATCTCTAATTAGAGACAGATTTTTTCTAGGGAGACCTCTACTCCCATTTAGTTATCAAAACTGAGTATCTCTTACAGGTCTTACACAATTCATTACTCTCTTCCAACCTACAGATAGTTGGACTCAGTGTCATTGGGAAACATGTGTCCTTCACAACTTCTAGCTGAAGGGCTCTTATCAAACTTATTTTCCAACATGGATGGTTTGGTGTAAGGGGGTGCAGGAGCTGGCAAATATACCCCGGGTTCCACGCCTGACCTGCCTGAGTTCAGGTTTCCCACTTATCTCTTGGCCCCATGCTGTGGATGAGCCCATAGCCAGCTTCTCTGCCTTATATTGTTTTATGATTTTGACATCTGCCCTATGAGACATATGCTGATGGACTAAGGTCAGTATGGAATCCAGAGAAGGGCAACAAAGCTGGTGAAGGGTCTGGAGCACAATTCTTATAAGGAATGGCTGAGGGAACTGGGGGTGTTTAGTCTGGAGGAGACTTAGGGGGGATCATATCACTCTCTGCAACTACCTGAAAGAAGGCTGTAGGCAGGTGGGGGTCGGTCTCTTCTCCCAGATAGCAAGTGACAAGACAAGAAAACAGCCTCAAGTTATGCCAGGGGAAGTTTGGATTGGGTATTAGGAAAAATTTCTTCACTGAGTGGTCAAGCATTGGAACAGGTTGCTCAGAGAAATGGTTGAGTCACCATCCCTAGAAGTATTTAAAAAATGCATAGATGCAGTGCTTAGCAACATTAAACCATGTTGCTAAGACTGCATTGGCAGTCTGAGTTAATGGTTGGACTTGATAATCTCAAAGGTCTTTTCCAACCTAAATGATTCTGTGATTGTTTCCAGTTTATCCAATTTGCTGTACACGTAGAGTAAGAGAGAGCTCAAATACTCTGTGTTGTGCTCTGAAGTTTCTTGAGCAGGAGCTTAATTTCAGTCAGTTTGAACATTCCAACATTAATGATTCTATGATTCTATGGTATACTGAATTTGAGATCACTGTTGTACTGCATCAGTGCTTGGCCTGCAGTTAGGTGCACATATGAAGTGACAGTCTTCCTAGATATTCCCTGGTTTAGGGGAGAAACTTAGTTCCCGTTAAACCCTGTTTGCTTGCTTAGTATTATACTATAACTGCATCTAAGCCACTAGAGAAGAGGCTTTAGTTTGTCTGTAAACCCCACGGTTTTTGTGGGTTTGTTAAATGATTTCATGCCCTGAACTTTGGGAAATAAGGGTCTGTTCTAGAGCCCACCCAAAAGATTGGTGGACTTCCCAGCGCAGTTATCAGGCAGCGTGAAGGGAATGCAAAACCTACATCTGACCAAAAGAATATGTAACCAAAGCTTCTGCGTGCGCCATGCCAAACAAACAAGTGCTGAGCCTAGCAAATTTTACAGTCAATATGCTCCATCATCTGCATGATAACTTGGTAGATGCAGTTAGATGTTTCCTTTCAGTCCCAAAGCAGAGGATGTTCTATGGTGAAATCATGACATTGTTTCTGCTAAGCAAAGTACCGCCTGGCTCTGTCTGAGATAAAGCTCTGTCTGTTGGAAGGAAAATCTCAGTCAGTCTGTGGCTATGTCATCCTTGCTCTGGGTAGAAGCTGTTTTGATGGGTAACATCTGTTATTTTCATTGAAATCTGAAAGACCTGTCTACATGTTTTGGTGTTTTTTTTCTTCCTCAATATAGGATGTGAGGGAGGGAAAAACAACTAAATTGACCTTTCAGTTGACTGAGATGCAGTGTAAAAAGACTCAAAGAAATGAATATCCTTTACAATTATGCATAGTAAGGCATTCTTACTCAGTTTTTTCTCATGTAAAGAAAACCAAGAAAAACAGAGCTATTATGACTTTACCCACCTACAGACAAAGCCTGAGAAGATCCTATTTCTCAGACCTTTGTCAAATTTTCAGTTGATCTAGTGGGAATTCTTTTTCCTCCCTTAAAAGATAAATACATTAAGTAGTCTCAAAGGACAATAGCTTTTCATCTGAGAAAACAAATGCCATCACTCTGTCTCGTTCTCCAGTCTTGTCATCCTTCCCCTGCTCCATCTTTTATCCCTGCCCCTCTAGCCATGGGAATACATATTTTGCTTTGCCATTAACCTCTCTTTTCCTGGGATCTTATAACATCTGCGGACAATATATACTGAGACAAAAATTGCACTTTAGGAAAATTGATACAACTATAACCTATCTTTCTGTTTTATTTTAAGTAAAATGTAGTAGAAAACATAAAAAGAATGAGAGACTCACAGCCATTTAAATAAAGAAGTCACTGATAATGAAAAAAATATTTAAACTTGTCATTGCAGCCTCCTGAATCTGCCAACAAATTCACATTTGACCCTGAACTGCAAAAAGGAGAGGAGAGGAGAGGAGAGGAGAGGAGAGGAGAGGAAAAAGAAAAAAGTTAATTACATTTCAAAAGTGATATTGAAAATTATGAACACTCATATTACAAAAAAAAAAAAATAACCTGCTCATGGAAATTTTACAGCGAGTAGCTAGTATCTTTAGCTCCTATCATGAGAGCTGGTGCTGGCTTTAAAACCCTGCTATTAGTACCAGAAACCACCTTACAATCCTTTACACTGAAGCATTCCCATCTATTGGATCACTATTTTTTGATGACCCAGAGCAGGGATGGATCATGAGTCTTGTGCTGGAGTTTTAGGCCATAAGATCAGCACGTGCTTTTGTGTTGGCTGGTGGCAAACCAAATCCCCACCCATGGGGAAAAAGCAAGCTGGTAGGGGTTGGTATTGATTGGTGGTCGTCCTGTAGCCCCAGCCATTTACAACTCATACTTCGTGGCTCTTGTCCATATGAAGCTGTTGGTGTGTGGCAGAAAAAGTCAGTTTGCTTGGTTCTGTGCATCATATGAATGGCTCCTCCAGCTCATTTGCAAGTTGATGAGATTGCCATCTACACAAGCAGATACTCGTGTAGATACTACACTACTGAGGCAACAGCATAAAAGTGTGAAAGTTTCTACTGTAACCAGCTGTGTTGCAAAATTGTGGCAGTGGGTTAGCCTTGACTGCTCTGCTGCTGTAGCCACACAAGCCCTATAGCAGGAATTGCTAATGTTCCTGACCCTATGCAGAGCCACACCGCACACCGCAAAATCTTCATCAGGCTGATAGCCACAGGAGGTTCACCACAGACCTTGGAGTGATAGATAGAACAGGACCTTTAGGAGTTTGCAGCCAGGAGATATTCAGGGATCTCCCCTCTCACTATAAAATGGGTTGGGTGTACAGCTGAGTCCCAGAGGACCCCACTGGTTTTAGGCTAAAAAATGTGTGGAAACACATTTCTACCCACTTCCATGGGATCACACAACATACTTTCATTGTGGGAGACAGCTTTGAATTGCTTGAGGCTTGCCTTGTGTGTCTCCTTCCTAGATTTTTAAAAAAGGAAACTGAAAGGATAGAAGTCCCAGTGCTCAGCAGCGTTGTGCAATGTGAATGTGAGGGACTGGAACATTTTGATCCAGTACATGGGCTTCTGCCATTTGAACTAAAGGAGAAACTGCCTTTGTTGGTAATTCAACATAATTGCAGGGAAAACCCCTTAAAGCTAGATACTGAAACATCTGTAGTGCAGAAAGACTTCTTGTCTGCCAGCTGCTAATATCTCACTAACCATGTCCAAAACAAATGGTTTTGACTAGATTCTTTTCATCTGAAGTTACCCTTAAGTTGGGGTATCAACAATTTCAACCTGTAGAATGAAAGATCTACTGACTGATAAGAAGCTAAATCAGAAAGTTATAACAAAAAGTGTTGAGCAAGCCTATAGACAGGCAGAACCACCTAGGTTATCTACCTAGGTGAGAAAACCATTCAAACACACTTCCAGATTCAGGATTAAGTCACAAGGATGTTGCTTTGTGCAAAATTTCAATGACCTGTTTATTTTTTCTTTCTTGACCTTTCTCACTTACATTCTCTTGAATTCTGTGACATTCATTCCAATGTACCTAAAACTGGATTCCAAAGCCGGTGCTGATGAGGTTGGATCATGCTCAGATTTCTCGGCATAGCTGCCTTACCTTGGTGTTGCAACTGCCATAGTTTATGATTTCAAGAGAATGATATATGATTTAGGCTACCTGTTACCTAAGAAAGACAAACTATGACTTCATAGCCAAGAAACAGAGAGAAGGTGTTAATGATGCACAGACCTCTACTGCAAGTACCTAACCTGGCATTGACTTCACATTGAGAGCTGGAAAATTGCAGCCTACACTTCATGCATTACTCTGGATCTTTGGCTGTGCTTGTGTGCTTTACTGTAGACAAAGCTGATTTCTCCTTGCTTCCTTATAAACCAGCAAGCTCAAAGTGAGATCTAGAAGAAAAGCTATGTGTGGGCATTTTAGGTAATCTGCTGTCTTCCCACCATGCCCTCTTCACCCTCTGGCTTGTGCTATGAAAATGGCAATTTATATTTGTAACTCCTGCAAGCATCATCAAGAATAATTATTGATGTTTTATCTACAGTGCTTATCTTCCCTAACATCCCAAGAACCACACAAAGACATTAAAAACATTAAGCATTGAAGAACGCAACAGATAATGAAGATAAAACACAGTCACAGAAATAATTAAAGCAAAATCTGAGATGCAATAGAAACCTCTTCCTCCACACAATTCCTCCCTGCTGTCAGCTATCATTAAGCTGACTCCTGCAGCTGCGCTGCAAGACATGCTGGGTTATAGGCGCATCGATACTATGCAAATACACCCTGTACGTAGATTACCTGTTACTGTGGGAACAGACTAACCTGCATCCGCCACATTGCTTTCACTTTTACTGGACAAGGTTAATGATGAGAGTAAGTTTAAACTAGTTAAAGGTTAAGCAACTGATTACAGAACAGGAAATTGAGTTACAAAGAACTAAACCAACAAAATGTGATGCTAATGTCTTTATTTTGAGGGGGTTCTTCAGGGTTTGGTGTTTTTTTTTAGCTGGAACTGAATTGGACCTTTAGCTGTACCGGTATTATCTTCAAGATTTACAGAAGGTTAGAGAGCACACATTTATTTGGCACTGTAACTAGATATGCATACAAAATTACAAATACCAGAAGGTGAATCCTGCAATAAAGGTATTTCCCTTTTTAGCTTTCAACTTGGCTGGCTTGAAGACTTCTAAAACATCTGCTGGGGACTACCCATTATCTACACCCTGGTGATTAAAGATGTATCAGCGAATGTGAATCGTCCACTCTTTCTATATTTTTTGTTGTCGTTTTGTTTTATACATTGACTGTAGCTTGCAGAAATACTTTCAGGTTAATTTTAGGGTTAATCCACCACTTCCCTCAAAAATTCAACCATTAGTGACACCCATACAGACTATATAATGCAACCTCTAAAAAGCATACCTGAAAAATTTTAACACAACTTTAGAGTAAACAACACTCGACCTTTGGGAAACCCTTACCAGAATGGAGAGCTACACTTGTTTTGTGATAACTAGCTCCCCAGGTATTGAGGTCTAATACTGAAAATGGTGTATTGCAAGCAAGGGAAAAGAGCAAATGGAAGCTGCACAAACCAATTTGCTGTTTTCACTTACACTTCAGAACTCTGAATGTCATCTTGGGTGGAAAATGCCTTAGCAGTTTTCTCTAGCTATCTGAATCCATTCTAATATACCGAAAAATGGCAGTGGCATTTCCCCAAGATATTTTTATGTGCAGTACTTGGTCAATCCTAAGTAAGAAGAGAAAAAAGGGCTCTGATTATAAACAACTCGGTGTCCTCACTAGAAGTGGTCATCCCCCCCCACCCCCCTCACCCCCCAATATGTATTTTTTTTTCTAGAAGAATCCTCATATTCATTAAAATGATGTCTTTTTAATTCAGAAACATAAAGTAATATAACCTCTCGTCTCCTCTTTTTTCTTATAAAATGTTGACAAAACTTCAGCTGCAGTCATAATCCATTCATTTGCCATTTTCTGGTCAAGGTGAGCGGAGCCACTGAGTACAAGCTTTTCAGTATCCGCAAAGGCTTTTGGACCAGCAGGTAAAGAGTCTAAGGACTTTTATATGGGTATTTTCTCTCTTCCCATATGGTGGTGGCTGAGCTGCAAACCAGCTAGTGCACTTCAGGTGAATTACAATCTTTAGGTGCATATAGAAAATGGGAAATAAATCCAAACCAGTCCTGGAGTAGCAGTCTCCACATATGCCAGGTTTTATATTTTAGGGCTGTTGCCTTGTGGGAAGTGTGGAAGAATCTTTTACTCAGTGCCAGACTGACTAAGGAAAGCTCCTTATCAGGTTCTGGCTTCTGGAGTAGCTGGAGCAACGCTGGATATATCAGGACATGCTGTTCGTGTTGTCATAGTTAAACAGGCAACTGGTAGTGACACAAGGTGCTATAAATATTTTTCAGGCTATAAAGATCCACACATGTCCCCTAGAATCAAGGTGGATTTAGAGTAAAACATGTCCTGGAGAAGCTGGAGGCATATATACACCTCTTCCTGTAGAGCAAGATGACTCCACAGTCCCACTGGCATCAGGTACCAACTCCCTTATTTCTGAAGACAGAAGTGATTTAGGATGAGACGTTGACCTACTCTGTAGAGAATTATTGTCACTGCTTCACAGGTGATGTAAGCTAATACATTTCTTGCTGAACTGAACTACAACCCTTGTGCCTTTTTCTGTGCATATATTCTAAGACAATAAAGGAATAATTTCTACTGTCAAAAAAAGTCTTAAATTATTATCTTCCAAGTGATACTTTATTTTGGACTGGGACCACATAGTGGTTATTATTGTTTGTGCATTTCTCACATAAAATCAGAAATAGGCTTGGACCTTTAGCGAACAAGCCAGAGGATTTATTATATAACCAGGAAAGCCTGTGATCTAAAACCAGCAGTGCTGCTCATGGATGTACAATTTTTCCTGTGTGTTTATGAGTTCCACTCTGTAAATGGTGAATTTTGTGATCAGAAAGTGAATTAGTGTCTTGCTGATTTATTAATATTTGTATACACACCCTTGATGCATTGTATTGAGGTAGCCTTGGCTTGGCTCTCAATTACATGGGCTGACAGCAGACAGCACTGCCAAATGGGGTATGTCTATGGGATTTGGCAATGGAAAACTTTTCATTTCATTTCCCAGATTTTTGACAGAGTTGAACTAGTCTCCAGATAACCCCCAAGTGACCATGCCTCAGTTTCCCTGTCTGTTAGATGGCTGCAATTACACTAATGTGTTTAGAAACTTACTTGAAGATTCATGGGTGAGAGAAGCACCAGTTAAAAAATGGGCACCAACATCTTCAGTGTTGTTATTACTTGTATTACCTTAAAGACATCACGTCCTGTTGTCTTAATGTTTGTAGTGTGAAGAGATCGTGGACACAAAATGAAGTCAACAGGAGGGAGAATACATCCACACTTGCCAAAAAAAACCCAGTTCAGGCACAGAAGTGCCAGAATGTAAGTGATATGCAGCCTTGTCTGAAAGTAGCGGTGAAAGCTGGGAGGCCAAGTAGCCCACTTTGAAAATCTTTTCTAAAGATGTTGTCCCTTCCATATTTTTTTTTTCTTCACTTGGGGATGTGGATGTTTATCAGATAATCAGCTTCACAAACAAAATTGGGAGCATGAGCTGGATTTTATCCTGGCCAGCACGTTTTCAAGTGAATCACTAAAGTGATTGTAAGAAAGCACTGGAAACACAATTCCTGGAAGTAATTCCCAGCTGTCATGTTGAATTATAGAGACAGTTAGAGCTGCTAAGTTTTCAACATCTCTGTTTAATCCTCTGTAAAATGAGTAAATGAAAACATATCTCAGAAGGATGTAGTGAGTTACCAAAATGATATTGTGAAAGATTTCCTGTCTCTTCGGAAGAGGTGAGCTGTCTAGTGCAAGGTATTAGTGTTCTGCTGTGATGAAGCAATTCTCTCTCCTAGATAAAACAAGGCAAAATCCTGTAACTTGGTGTTTCACTACTTATGACTGATAGCTCACTTTGAATTCATAATTATAGCCAAAACCCACATCCATTTCTTCATAGTAAGTGTTTGGATTTGTGTAATTGTGATGTAAGAAGAAAATGTTTAGACCACTTCTTTAATTTCTGTAAAGAGGAATAAGGGAACAGCATGAGATACTGCTAGTTTCAAATAAGCACCATTAAAAAAAAGGTTGTTTGTATTTTGCTTTCCTATATGTTACACATTTTCCAGGTTATGTTAGAAATACATATTCACTTCCTATGTAACGTATTTGTTATTTTCTGGTTTTCCTCCAAGACATCTTGCCATTATCCTGCCAGGACTGTATGTTGTCTGACCACTTCCCCATTGCAATTAAGGATTGAAACCACTTGCTTACGCACAACGGAGACCATCATACCTAACCCCAAAGGAGGCCAGAAACTCCTAGCACACTGCATTTCCCAGACCAACCAGGAGGCCCAGGGCACAGAAGGACAGTGTGCTATTTGCAACAAGGGCTGGCACACTGACAATCCACGAGTGGGGCACTTCAAAATAAAGAAAAAAATAACTCCAAACGATGCGGGGGGGGTGTGTGTGTGGTGTGTGTGGTGGGAGTGGGGGGTGGGGGGGAAAGATATTTAACACATCTCGTAGAGAGGTACTGCCTGAACTTTCATGATAAAATGAGATAATAAAAGATAATAAAATGAGATAAACTACTCAAAATCTGTTGTTAAGAATATGCTACTGAAGAGCCAGCCCCAAGGAGTGATGTTTAACCAGAAGCTTTTCTTCAAATCATGCAGTATATATTTGGCAGTTAGTGTGCAGAATCACAGGCTAGATCCAAACAGACATCAGAACATGAAGCTTGCACAAGTGACACAGCCTTCCCCGGGAATTTCACTTTGTCCCTCTTCCCCCTTCCCCGCTTTTCCTCTCTTCTTTCTCCAGTTCCAAAGCTGAGGAGGAGAGATGATGACTTGGGGTGCTGGAGGTGGGATGTAAAAAAGAAGGACACAGTCTCTGACTCTAAATGGAAATATTTCATCACCTTCAGTGTGTTTTGAATCAGGCCCGTTGTACTCAACAAATGTAAAAGTGACTAGCATGCAATAACGTGAGCTTCAGAATCCTATGATTGGGAAGATGAAAGTTACTGCTGAGTCCAGACTACAGTTTTCCTATGAGTGTATGTGTGTGCAGATGTGTTTGGAGGCTGGGGATAGTACTGATCCATCTTGTTTATCAACCCATTGAATTAATCTTTAGTTTCTCATAAGGCAAATCTTGTCCTGTTACAGAGCTGTGGTGAGAAGTGTGTGAATCTGGTAGCCTGTGATGACAACAATCTGCAGTCATTTGTTCCATCTCTTCCTCAAGGCTGATGTGTAAGGACTTTAAAATGAAAATCAGTTTGGATCGCCACAAAACATTGGATCGTTCCAAAAACACTGAACAGGATCAAATTGTATCGGATATCTAAGTCCACGTGGCAACATTTTTGAAATGCTCTTACACAGTTCTAGTGTAAGGACATGATGTTTTCTTAGGATGAGGAAACACTGGGAGAGGAAGAAGCCTCTCAAATGACACACTGGCATAGATGCATACATATATACAGAGACCTTAGGTACGGGGAGTGCTCTGTCTACATGCATATTTAGTTTGAAAGTGGTTCTGTCAGAAGGATCCAATTCAATAGTTAAGAGGAAAGAAATGACTAGGCTACCTCTTTTCCCCCTCTAAACTTCTGTATTAGTCTGAAGTGAGCCACAGTTTGAAAATAAGAAACTGTTTGGATTTATTGTGTTCTGGAGCCATTAATTACAGTGTGTCCCATTTCTGTTTATTTGTCTTAGTTCTTCTTGGTGTTGAAAGACTGACCCTCATGGACATAAAAAAGATTATCTAGCTTCATTTGTCTCACCATCCTCTGCGGCTCAAGTCCTTGTGGTAGGGCACTTCCCCAGACTACATGACACAGCCAGATGTAGCAATTGGACACCGGGCTATGAAATAGCACTAATTTCAGATGTCAACCTTCACACTTCATAAAACAGGGAGCATATTACAGTGTACGTTAAATTCTGGAGCAAATAATACCAAACGACTATGCGGACGTATTGTAGATTTGAATAATCTGGCAGACTGTATTTGGAAATATTCTCTAAATTTCCTTTGTCCCTGCCCTGAGACTGTGGTAAGTAGCACAGAGACCAGCTGTCCAGCCTTGTTTTTCTAAGCCATTGACTAAACACTGAGTTCGTGTTCAAGATAACTGTGGGGAACCAGTTCATGAACTTCTTGAACTCAGCTGTCCATAAGTGCGGTGATGGGATTGAACAACTGCCATTTAATTAATGGTGAGTCTTGGAACTAGAAGTGAACCTTGGATCAAGTGTTGGGTTTTGTTTTTTTTTTCATTAAAAGTTGTCTGGATACCAAAAATAAGTAAAAGTGTTAAGCTGCCTAAGCTGTTGACCTCTTGCCAGGGAAAGACACTGCTTTGTGAAAGAGGGAGATAAAACCATCACCTGCATATACAGTCCAAGGACTTGCAGTGCATGTTGGCTCCGATGCCAGAGTATTTGCATGGAGCAGAATTCCCCTTGGGCTCCTTTCCAGACTCACTTTCCAATCTGCAAAATGTTTAACCTGGAGGCCTTTCCACCGCTGGTGTCTATATTACTGCAAGAGTTTGAAACTTCCCTTTTTCTTTGTGGGTTTCAGTTCTGTGCCCACTACAGACAGAACAGGGATCGGTCTCTGAGGGAAGAAAGCTGCATAGAACTTAAAGTTGCAAACTTGTATTGCAGCTTCAACCTCTAAACCTCTCCATTCATGTTGATAACAATGCCTAGATGTTGAGCCTTTGTCCAATACAAACTCTTTATTATACTTTTTTAAATTGCATGATACACAGCCTTACTGTATAGATGCACACTCTGCTCCCCCAAGCTAGAAGCCACATAATTCCCACTGTGCTTTAAGGTACACGCTCCTTGCACAAGCAGAGCACCATCTTCCCCTTAGTATGAGAAAGTGTTTGACATCCATACGTAGAAGTCAACAAAGAAGAAGGGCTGGCCAAGACCTTCTGAGATAGACCCCTGCTATTGCAAGACAAAAAATACTTAAATAACCCTTTTCACAGATGAAGTCGATCCAGTGAGGTTTTGAGAGAGGTTCCCTGCCCCCTCTACTCTAACTGGTAGATTATTCCAGAACATCACTCCTTAAATGGATAAAAGAAGAGTAACAAACCTATTGAGGGATCTAGAGAACAAGTCTTCTAAGGAGCGGCTGAGGGAACTGGGGCTGTTTAGCCTGGAGAAAAGGAGGCTCAGGGAGACCTTATCGCTCTCTACAACTACCCGAAAGGAGGTTGTAGCAAGGTGGGTGTCAGCCTGTTCTCCCCAGTAACAAGCGACAGGACAACAGGAAACAGCCTCAAGTTGTGCCAGGGGAGGTTTAGACTGGATATTAGGAAAAATTTCTTCCCCGAAAGGGTTGTCAAGCATTGGAGCAGGCAGCCCAGGGAAGCGGTTGAGTCATCACCCCTGGAGGTATTTAAAAGACATGTAGATGGTTTAGGGACATGGTTTAGTGGTGGAATTGGTAATGTTAGGTTAACGGTTGGACTAGATGATCTTAAGGGTCTTTTCCAACCTAAATGATTCTATGATTCTATAAAAACTGCTTTCTGATTTCCTGCTGAAATATTCCTTGCCAGTTTATATACATTTGCTTGTCTGCAGACTTCTAGTTTAAACAAGCTCTTTTTCCTCTCTCATATCCCTAATTTATTTATGGCTAGCAATTATACCCCTTCAGCTTTGATTCTGAAAACTCTCCACTCCTCTGATATTCTGGTAGCATTTCTCTGTTCTGTTTCCAGTTTGAAAACGTCTTTCTGGAGTGTGGCTACCAGATTGGGACAGATTGTGAGGACTCACTGGAGCCTTAACCCTGCCCCCCATAGAAATAGAACTGGAACAAGAGCATTGTATTTGGAGTCTCACCCAAATTCATCAGCCTGGTGATAACTGCCTTTGAATAAATAAAGCAAATGGATAGATTGCAAACTATAATTAGTAGGAAGTTCTCAACTAGCAAAGTATTATTTTCATGCTTTGCCTTTATATGAGGCATCAAAGTATTTTATGATATGTAATTAGGATCCAGATCTTGAAAAGTGTGGCAGAATAAACAGCAGTGTTCCCTGTTTCAATTTATTCTTTTATTGTGCTTTTGTATGATGAAGCAGAATAGCCTGTAATCATCTGCAAGTAGTTATTCATGAAGAACTTATCCTATTTCTTCAGGCCCCAAGCAAAATGATGATGAGGCAGTTGGTTTCTACTTCCATTGTACCTGAAACCGTTGCTGATTCTGTGCACTCCTGGTGTACATGTTAAAGAGTGTGTACAAGTTTTAGCACTACTGACCTACAGATAGCTGATTATTACCAATAAAGGTAACAAGCACAAGTGCCTTTCTTTGCTATTGACTATGGTACAGTGTCAGGTGGCCTCGTTCTATAAACCCTGCCTTTGCTTTGTAGTAGTCCTGGGCAGCTTTTACCACAGTCTTTATTTGAGCTATTAAGTGACACTGGATAGAGGATCAAATGAGGTGATAAAGGAGGAAACAAATAGTGGATGTCTGTTTCAGCAGGTTGCTCCAGCTACCGTGTAGGCTTTGATCATCTGCAGTGCCTTGGGGCTGACATGTTGAGTACCATGACACCAAACTTCATGTGATGCTTGCTAAAGCACTGGCGGACACTGTCTGGAACTGTGTCTGTAGTCTATGTCCTCCACAGCAGGTACTTTGAACGAAAGTCTCAGGGACCAGTGCTGAGCAGTGAGTTCCCTTGTGTCACAAGGAAAAAGCAGAAAGAAAGAGCCTGATAATTAGGGCAAGCATCTGCAAAGGCAAACACCTCAGCCCTGCATCTCTGCTTTCAGGATATGCATTCAACATCACATAATTTACATTAGACCCCTCTCGAAATCATGCTGTCTCCTTTTTGCACTGAACATCCTACTAACCTGGAAAACTCCAATTTGCTTTCCTTCTAATTAGTCTAAGCAATGTGGAATGGCTCTGACAGATGGGCTTACACAAATGCCTCTGCTCCCACGTCAGAAGAGCAGATGATTGTACTACTTTTGGGGGAAGTGGGACATACTGCTGTGCCTTCCTTCATGGAGGCAGAATTGAATCCAGATGCTCTTGTCCTATGCTTTAACCACTGAAATACGGGGAGAAAAGAGGAAGTGAAAGATGAAGACATATGTTCCAGAGAGAGATATATTATCTCTAAGGAAGATTTTGCTTTTTATGGGAACACATGCATAACTGTCCCCCACCCCTTCCCCCACGATCTCCTTCTTCCTGCTCCCTTCCTCTTCCCAATCCCTAAAACTGCCATGCAGACCGGGAGAGCCCATCCTTCAGCCAGCACACAGATATGTGGTTAGGATTTCTTCTTGAGGATCCTGGAATATGTGTGGGCTTGAAACCCACTGGCAAAAGAGGAATGTGAAGGCAAGTCTCCCACATCCTGTGGAGTCCTCTAATCCATGACCTAGTAGATGAAATTGTGTGCCTGTGGGAGAGCCCAGCACCTCCTCCCCAAGGGCTGTTCTGTGCCAAAAGCAGTCCAGTGCTCTGAGAGCACCTACTGACATGACTGGTGCCAGTGAGATGAATAGAAAACAAGTAGTTTGTGAAATTTGATGAGATTAGATGAAAGCACTGTCAAAACTTAAATGGGAAGAGTAGAGGCTTTTCCCTTCTAAAAGAAGATCCTCTTTCCTCCTCCCATATGCCTTGGGAATGTCATGTCCCTTTCGTAAGATGAAGATTTGTCTGCATCAAGTGGACAGTTAATTTATCTCACTCAACTTCCTTTCAGCTATCACTTCGTACTTAGTACCAACAATGGCAGTCATATTTAGGGATGTTACTTTTTAAGAAGCTTCTCTATTGTGTTGACCCTCGGTGTTTCAGTCTTGCTCTGTTCCCATGGCTCTTCATCCAATTCTTAATGTTTCCAGGTCTCCCCTGTTCAGTATCCTCTTTAATCAATCTTTGCTACATCAGCTGGTACTCTGCGTCTCCTCTTGTGAGCTACAGGCACTGCCAGGTATGTCTGACAGCTTCTGACTCATATTATCTGTTGTAATAACTACCATGTTATGTCTTTTCTTTTTGTCTCACATGTACTTGCAACATCCAAGACTCAGCTCCCACCAAGGCTCCATCACTTGTACACACACCATCAGAATCCTCAGTCATCTTCAGGCAGTCTTAAACACAAGAAAAACACCATCGCTGGCTTAGGACAGCTTTGAGCCACAAGCTGATGGAGTGTACTGGGAAGTCTAATTACATGGTTGTCCTGTTCTTTTTTTTTTTTTTTTTCCTGGGCATAAACTATTGGCCACTGCTGCTTCTGAAATCAGAACATTATTCTCTTGTCTTAGCTGGGTTTACTCACTATTGATTTTGTGGCTATTGGTTTCTTGGGCAGCAAGAGAGCCTGGATATTGAATGAGCATGCAACTGTTCTGCTCCGCACCACTGTGGATGGTGAACTGCAGGTGCTAGGGCATGATCCTCAGTCTGGGGATTTTTTTGGCCTGAACCACCTTTCCAGACAGTTCAGGAGTCTCAGACAGAAATTCCAGGGTGGTGGCTGGAGCTCCAGAGCCCACTTGACTAACAAAGCTGTCCCTGTGAAAGACAGAGCCCAGGGAACTGCAGTTTGGTTTCCAAGGAGCAGGGCTTGAGCTAGCCACACCGCTTTCCACAGCGGGACATGGCTACTCCTATTCTGCAGCAGCTGCCAGCCACATAGGCAAATGTGAGATCGATGGATCTCTGTCTGACTCAGTACTGCTCTTCTTGTCCTCCTGTGTGGGAAAACTGTCCTTTAGCACAAACGCTATCAAAAAAATTTTATATTTTGGATTGTATGTAATATAACTAAATCTGATCAGTAATAGCAGCAACAGGTTGTTCCTTGGCATCAGAGCAATTCCACCATTTCTAGGCACTGCTGCAGGCAGTAGATCTGCAGTAGCAGCTCAGAAGATGGCCACAAGAAGGTAAAGTAATGTAGCTCCTAACTGCATTGTAAATTGGAATCTTAAATTTTAGGCAGATGGTTTTAATAGAAACTTAGGACTGCATGTATTACATCATAAAGTCACAGAGAAGGAAAGGCTGCTCAGTGAAACTAGATAGAAAATGTTCAACTAATTCTGACAATGCCATTTAATGAAAAATAGTATTTCTACAATGCTTTGGTTTAATCAATATATTGTATTGCATGGTGTTTGGTTTTTTTGTTGTTGTTTTTGTTTGTTTGTTTTTGTTTCATTTGGAAAAATAAAACTGAAAATACCTCGAATTTATAGTTTTACCAGCATAACTTTTCCAATATCCAACACTTCTGAGCACAGTGCTTCACTGCCTGTGCTCCTAGGATGGACTGTAATCACTGGGATGGACTCCTGTCTGTCTTTTGACTCCATCTCATGAGGCATCACAGGAGTCTCACAGCTTTGCAAGTCACCTGTAACTCAGTCATGGAGCTTGCCTAGCTGAGGGTACTTGAAACTGGTACTATAAAGAGATGTGCTGTGGCAGTCAAGTGATGCTAAAGGAATCTTTTCTATCCAGAAACAGGGGCCCTGAGGTGATGTGATCCCAATGTGTGAAGCCCGTACAATGCAGAAAAAAATTGTGCAAATTCACATAAGGTGACTTCGAGTCTGCTGACCGGAGAAACCTGATCCAAAACCTATTAGAGTCCTGAAGTCTTTGAGCTTTTTAACAGGCTCTGAGGACTTTAACTACTGACAAGCAATGTGAGGGGTTTTTTTTGGTTTTACCAAATGTGGACAGAAAGAACTGTTCTTCTTTATTGCCCAGAATTTTCCCCAACACCCTGTTGCTGACTTCAGTTCTAAAATAATGTAAGAACACTCCTGCAATTTCATTGCAAGCATTTTCTTCCTGAACACAGAAATAGCTATTTCTACTACCTTAACGTAAGAGTTTTTACATAATCATAAAAGACTTTAATATACTAATTATTTCTGTTGAGATTTCAAAATCAGCTTCATCGCTTTGACCTTTGTCATACTCACTAGACTAGAAAGGAGCAGAATGGCAATTCACTGGGAAATTTAAATGACATTTTAATGCATTTTTCCACTGTTTTCAAATATAGCAATTATTTCCTGGTATATCAATTGCTGTTTCCCAGCATTTTCTAGAATGCTATTTTAAATAAAAGCATAAATTTTCAGTAAGGCATTCTGTTTTATTGGACATATTTTGCCCCCTTTCTTCTTAAACTTACACATTTACTTATATTAATCACTGTATAGCATGTGGAGAAGTGAAAAAAAATGCTTAAGTCCATTTCATGACATTTTCAGAGGTTATAGAATTTCATTTCCTCCTAACATACATGGAAAGCACCTCTCTCTATATTTTCACTACTTGCATCAAAATGTCCCTATTCACACTCAGTAGATTAAAGTTTCGGTAAAGGATTCTCTTTACATCCTCCAAAGAGTTTGTTACACTCCCTGGAAACCTTACTGTCCAAAACATGCTTAAAATTGATACATCTCAATTAAACATTTGTGCCAGGTCCAAAACAACCTTTTGTTGATGAAGTAATTTTGCCAACAATATTCCAACCAATAGTAACAGCAGAGAAGTTAGTTATGAGCATCTCTCCACAGAAATTGACGGTGTAAGAATATAACATTTGTTTAACAATGCTTGTTTAGACAACGATGCGGCTGAATGGATGCACTTACTGCTTTACTGAAATGGAATATTTCAGCAGCATAATCTCTCCTGAGTTAATAAAGCTGCCTCATTTGAAGGATAAGCTGGTAGAAGAACTTTTAGTGATTCTCCCTATTTTGAAGAACAAATGAAAATAATAAAAAGGATTTCTTTTTCTAACATTTTACTTTGACCTGCAGGCTTGCTGCTCTGACATTTTCAGATTTTTCAAGTTTTCGACTTTGCAATGAGAATTGACTTTGCAATGAGAACCTACTTTCAAAGCAGCCTTTTATGTAAACATTATGTTTCCTGTTTTGCTTCAAAGCAAAATGATGAAAAAATCCTAGCAGTTATGCAGTCTTATCACAACAGGTAGTATATTCACAATTTGCGTCTGCAACACTAGTATTCTACAGATGATAGCAAAGAGCTGTATTCTGCTCAGGGGCCAAGAGTTCACATTATAGAGCCAGGACCTGGTCCACAGGAACTGTTACCGATGTCATTATTCCACACAATACAATGCAAGCCACATTTTTAAAGAAAATATGTGTTATTATGCCAGCAGATACAGCTGGATAAAGCAGATATTAGATAAAGCAGATTCATTTTCATGTAGATCAACTACTCTGGGAGTCCAGAACAGAAACTGAATATGAAGGTATTTGTAGTTAATTACCGTGAAGTACACCTAATTGTTTTAAGCAGCTGGACATTTGAGAGAAAAGTGTTTGCTATTTTGGGAGCAGAGGGTGATCCTGACCCTGCTAAGAGTATAAGAGGTGACAGAAACTAAACGATCAGAGGAAACAGTAATTCCCATCAAAGAGCAGCAAGACTCAAGATGTGGGGAAACGCAGAGGTCTGTCTCGAATCCATCTCATGTGATGTCTGGTACCTGGTAGAGTTATACATTTTAGTTCTCTGGCCCATCTTTGATCTTGCAGTGTCAAAACTGCAAGGTTAGAGATGGAGTAGTTGTTTTGGAAAGACAGTTTTCCAGCTGGTAACTGGATGTTGCTATTCTTTCCTAATTAGGTAGCACATGGTGGTTGTTTGGTTTTACCCATAGAATTCCTTAAGAGCAGTGAACACGTGATGTGATGCCTATGATATTTCAGGATGCACAGTGTAGGATCTGTGGATTTTGATGGTTCTGGTGTAGCAGGTGTTTATCATGAGGGTTGTGGCAAGATATGAATCTGATTTTCTTGAGCTATCTGGTTTTAGCCAGCATATGCTGGTCTGCTGGGAATTTGCTTTCAGTGATGTAGCTAATGACAACGACTGCCATTTCAAGGGAAGATGGGGTGTTTCTAGGAGAAATCATTTCAAGGTATTATTTGCTTCCAACATAGGCTGCAATTTGCTAACATTTTCCAGTATACTTTTCTTGCATACTGTGGTATGTGTGATACTCAGTACAGGATTTTCTCTCTGTATTGTTGTAAGGTTCAGATGGCTTCAAATATGTGGTCCTAGAAGAGTGTCACTGTTGGATGAACATCATCTGTAGCTCTGTGAGGGTGTGTCATGAATGTTCTCAGAGCAAATGAGGTGATGTCTGTGGGTTGGTTGTATATCAGTTTTTCTACTGTGTTTTGGATAGCTGATGGTTTGTGGAAGGAGGTGTGTTGGTCTGTGGATTTTCTGCATATGGTAGTTTGAAGGTTGCTATTTTTTATGTTGACCTTGGTGTCTAGAAAGTTGATGCTGATGTAAGTTTTCCAGAGATAGTTTGATGCAAAATTCTGGTTTCTGAATTTGTGGTAGAAATCAATGAGGGAATCCAAGTTTTCAGTACAGATGTCATTATGTATCCCTGTGTATCCTAGGAACTCACACTGGTTTGCTGGGAAGGTTAAAGTCTTTTTCTTGAGGTGATTCCTGAAGTCGGATATTCTGGTGATTGCATACAAGTACCTCGGTGCTTGTACTTGCATCTGTGATTTGGTGAGGATGAAATTGTTGTGAAGATGAAATAGATGGCCTTGATATATATAAGATACCAGTTGGAAGACTGGTATCACTTAGGCATGCAGGTCAGGTGTAATGCTTCCCTGGTGTAGCATAGTGATGATAATATGAAAGATGGTGCTAGTAAGAAGATAGTTTATGAAGCAGTGATCCTGGAGGAAGCATGCTTTTCTGAAGAGGATGCTTTCATCTATAACAAAGTATTTAAAGATGTTGTCTGCAGGCAGATCCTCATAGCTCTTCAGTGAAGTCTCCTTGGGTTTCCTTCTGTAAGAATATAAAAGAGCATATTAAAGTTTTAAGGTGGCAAAAGAAGAGTTTACACAATTTTTTCCTTCCTCCTGAGGAAGAGATTTGTGCTCCAAGGTGAAAAAAGCAGAGGTATTTCTTGAGTTCTCATATGAAAGCATCAAAAATCATCTGCTAGCATCACCGATGTTATCTGAACTTCTCCTTTATAAATTCTTTAATAGCTAAGTGGTGACCGGATTTCAAAAAAACTTTTAAAAAACCCAGTTGTATCTTTCAAAAAATTATTCCACTGCTATTCCTCTCCTGAAAAAAATGTTATTGTAGACCAATGTAACATTAATTCAGGGGTGTCCAGCTCAGTATAACGTGAGATTGTTTTCAAGGTTATTTTACAGGGGATGGTGGCTAGTTTACCTTCATTTTGTTTTCAGAAAGGTTGAGACACACTTAGAAAAACAACTCCTCCAGTTCTCTACAGACCACAATGCTACCAAGCATAAATGTAAGCATTTGGAAAGAAGACATAGGCGTAGCCATTCCGCGTTGGGGAATTGCTCCATGACTTCCTGATGGGTGATGCTGGGAAGCAGGTGCTCTCACCATCATTTCTCAGACATGTCTCATTGTTGGTGAAGTAATTGTTATTGCCCTATTTGGGTCCAGTGTTAAATGCTATCAGCTTATTTTGATAGTAATTTGTTGCATGGTGGTTTGGTGTATTTCAGAGTTCTCTTTAATTTGCTGGAGCACGTAATCATGTCTTGTTCAGTTAGCCTCTTTGGGGGGTAAAGTTTCTCAGTTTCTTAGCTTGGGCTGACCTAAACAGGATATTCTGTCACGTATCGAGTCAAAAATTAGACTGTTTTTCTACAGTCAAAATGACCTACATGGATCTGTGTTATTCTCCCATGTTCTTCAAAGCCTGAGCTGGACTTCCAACTCACTTGCTTTTATGTCTCAGCCATTTCCCCACTGAAGTTTACAGGGCTGCAGACCTAACATACCTGCACTGCCTTTGCAACAAGCACTTTCATAGGGTTTAGGAGAATGTTTTCTATGAAGTGGGCTAGTTAGGCACATAAGATGGATCTATCAAAGAGACAGCTGTATCTCCAACGGTGTAGATAAACTGATGAGTGAAGGTCCAGGGGGAGGAAAGACTACATGGAGGCAGGAAAGACTGTAAATAGACAAACTCTAAATGAGCAAGTATGGGAAGGGGAGACTCGACCTTAACGGCACCCCCATAAGAAAGACCATGAGAAAGATCCTACAGACTGTAGCACGACTTGACAAGGAAGAGTTTTCAGTATTGAATGCAAGCTGAGGAGGTGTGGGGAGCGCAGGAAGATGTTGTTCCCAACCAAGCATTTGGAAACGCCGCTGCAGCAGACAGGCTGTGTGTGCAGAGATGGGGAGGCTCTCAGCTGGTCCCAGCGGCAGCCAGTTGCCAGCACTCTCCTGCCATTTCTTTAACCCAGCCCTTCAGAAGGACTCTGAACTGTGTTGCCTGGACAGCACAAGCCAACACCATTGGTGCTCATTTTAGCCTGGCCTAAGTGAGGGGGCTGACAGGCCTTTGGTCCCCTGAGGAGCTGGTCCCACCAAAGGGGCCAAGGGATGACCGAGTGGGCCACCCGGGGTGCGTGCTGCCTGCAGGTCCCCAGGGGTTTTGGGGGAAAGGACCCTCCTGACGCGACCACGGGCTCAGAGAGGCCTCGGCTGCATCGCAAACCTGAGGGGGGCAAGAGTGAGGAGGGGGCCGAGGGGGCGGCGGGCAACAGCTGGCCGAGGGAGGCAGCCCTACCCGCGCTCGGCTCGCTCACGGTGGCGGGAGGCGAAGAGCTGCGCTCCACGGGGAGGAGCGGAGCCGACCGCGAGCTGGGCGACCGGCCTGGCGGTGGAGCCCGGGGCGCCGGGGGCAGGGGCGGGCCCGACCCGGCCCGACCCGGCCCGGCCCGGCCCTCCCGCCGCCGGCCGGCGCGGGCCGTTCCCTGCTCGGGGAGGGGAGGCGAGGAGGGGGCGGTGGCGATGTGTGCGGCGGCGGGGAGGGGGGGCAGAGGCACGCTGCCTGGGGCTGATTGGCCGCCCACTTTATAAGAGGTGCCCGGCCGGGGCGGCGGGGCTGTTTGTGGAGGTTGGGGAGCTCGGCGGAGCCGCTGGCCGCCTGTGGAGCCGTCCGAGCGGAGCGCAGCTGCCCGCGCCGCGATGCGACGCGCCAGCCGAGACTACACCAAGTACTTGCGCGGCTCGGAGGAGCTGGGCAGCGGCGCCGCCCACGAGAGCGCCCCGCCGCCGCCGCCACCGCCGCCGCTGCCGGCCCATCCGCACCCGCCACCCGCCTCCCGCTCCCTCCTCGCCGCCCTCGTCCTCTTGGGGCTGGGGCAGGTGGTCTGCAGCGTCGCCCTCTTTCTCTACTTCCGAGCTCAGGTAAGCGGCGCCTCTGCCGGCGCCCGGAGGCGGCGGCGGGGTGAGGGGGCCGGCGCGGCCCCTTCCCGCCTTCTCGGCGGGCGTTGGGCGCCGGCAGCCGCGCCGTGAGGGAGCGGCAGGGCAGGGCGGCAGCGACCGCCTCGCACCTTTCAGAAGGGGCTGAAGCTCCTCGCGTCGGGTGGGATTGAGGCGATTAATTAAAAAAAATGTCAGAGAACGCCCTTATCTGGCTCTGCGGTTGGCCCAGCTTTGGGAGGCTGTCGGGCTGGAGGGCTGCCCGTACCCTGCCCGGCTTGTGCTGATCCCCTGGTCTCTGGAGCTGCTTAGCCTGAGGCGCACTAGGTAGCGTGCCGGCCTGGGGTGCACGCTGGCGTACAGGGTTTCTTAGCCAGGTCGAACATGAGGAGACCCTGAGCTGCGAAGCAGCTTAATGAGCCGTCGTCTCAAGTCTTGTGGGCTTTGGTAATTCACCGGAGAGGGGTTTGACATGGCTTTGGCTGCCATTTATGTTTCATCAGTGGGAGAAATGTCTTTAAGGAGAAAAAAGAAACACAACAAACCACCACACAACACCGCTTGGGATCATTTGCCCTTTGGTCTGCGCAGGGCACTGGGGAGCAGGGTCTGTGTGTTAGCGGGCATCGGCTGGGGGATGCCTGCGGCGTGCAGCTCAGGAGCTGGTCTCAGAGCCAGGCCACAGGCCTGCCGGGGGGACGCTTCAGGAGAGGCTGTGGTGCATGCAGAAGGGAGCTCTGAGAGGTATTGCTGTGGGGGCAGATGAGGTGATGAGCGGTTAGGCTTTCGGAGAGATGAGGAGTCTGCTTCTTGGAAATGGGTCAGCTGGCTGCCTGGATTCACGCTGCTGTGCCTCTTACCCGACGGGCTGAGCCCTCTCAGAGGAAGTGGGGGCCTGCTGGCTGGTTGCTTCTTGGGTTGGGTGTTAGCTTTTTGCTTGGCTTTTTCGTTGGATGCTAATTAGTTCTGTTAATAGGGGCCTCGCTGCCTTCATGGAAGTGGTACGTCTGCTGTGTGTACTTTTCATTTGAAGTCAGCAGTGAGTGGAAACCTGTTTCTTTCGGTTTACTTTCTAGGTAGATGCGCTTGATCTTGGTGTAGCAGACTGGATTTCTTAACAGAGTGCACTCTGAAAATATGTTGCACAAATGTATGCCCACTTAAACAGAAATAATTATCAAACATACAGTAATGCTGCTGATCATTTATTATGCAGACCATATTTTCTTACTGACAATGGCTTTGTGTTTGCCATTTTTACAAAATAAAATGGAATGGCAGTACAGTACTTAGTTATATCCTGCATGCTTCAGAAGAGTGTCATTTAATTTCTGGGACTCATTGTAAGGTAGCTTAAAGCTTGTGTGACAGTGAAATAAATTAGTGCCTGTTTCAGCTTGTGGCAGAGAAATGGTTTTCACTCCAGATCTGCACAAACTTGAAAAGACATCATTGTCAAAACATATCGCTTAGAAATGCATAGCTATACATTGATTATAGGATAGAGAGCCATTGCAATCAAAACAACTAATCAAAGTACACTTTTTGAAAACCCTAGTTCTCAGTTCTCTTTACCTTCCCCCTCTGTTGTTAAGATCTCTTCCTGATCATGTCAGTGCATCACACTGCCTAACAAAGGGTACAAAGAGCTTTCTTACCATAATGGCTGTTTTTCTTCTGCTTTCCTAATTTGAAAAATTATGTAATGGTTGTAATTCTGCATTTGGCAACTTCATTCTCTTGCTGGTTTCTTGTTCCTGTAGATCTGGATTAATGCTATTGGATAGAGTCCTTTGTAAACTTGAACTTCTGAAATATCTAAAAGAGATGATGTAGCTAGATGTAGACTTGACTGAAGTAATTGCCTGAAAATTCTAATGGAGAAAATGTCTTCTTTGCCATCAAATAGAATAATAAGTATACTTCTGATGTAAGTATTTAATTCGCAATAATAAGATATGGTAATCCATATTTATTCACCATTTTTTAAATTGTGAAATAAGTCTTACTTAAATGTCTTGCAGATTGTTTTATTTACATGGGACATGATCTGACCTTCTTTTCAAAAGATTGCTGTCAAATTTAGTTGTATTAAGCTATCTCAATTTATACTTTTCAGTATAAATTTCAGCTATCTAAGTTTGTACTTTATCAGAACTTCAGTATTATGGTGTATTTTGTTAAAATAATGAGAAGTTAATAATGGAAGCTGTGCATCAAAAGACTGGAATTGTTTGGTTGGTGAATTAGAAAGATTTGACTGTATAGGCTGATAATAAGAAATTGTTTTACAAGCTCTTTAAAACTGTACTTAAGAGGCTGAGTAAACTCTGACTCAGTTTTACCATACACATTTTCTCTGTATTTGCATAAAGTCATTTGGGCTGGATCATGACACAATATGAGCTGAGACAATAGTAGAGGTTTTGGGTTTTCCTTAGTTTTGTTTATTTTGTGGCTTGAGCATTTGGAATTTCACAAGACACATAACTAAAACTGACACTAGATTTTCACGGGTAAACACATGTTCATGGCTAAGAAATAATGCAGCACAATGCAAATGAGACAATAGTTGATACATCAAAAAAAAGATAAAATTCAGTTCTTCACTTTTTCTGATACTCTTGTCGTAGTGTTTTGAAATATAAAAACATAAAAATGTTTTGGCTTTTCTTTTTGGACTGTCTTGTGCAGTGTGCTGAATCCAAGAAATCAAACACTAACAAAATGTATTTGTCATAAGTGTTCACTTTGCTTATACTTCATGAAGAATATTTGCTCAAGATCAATGAAAATGCCATGAATATATAGTTAGATACTTGGAGCAGCTGGAGATCATCATGTAATAGTCTCATGCACAGCACAAGGTGAGAGACCAAAGTATTTAGTTTAACTGGTACATGCTAGAGTATAGTCTCCAAAAGCTTTCCTTTTAAACTTTTCTTTCTGGCTCACTTCCTCAATGTACTTAGGTCATAAACCGATAGGAGTTTGGTCTAACACTGACTGGACTGGAGGGCAGTAGAACAAGCTGGATGCACTCAAAACCAAATGTGGGGACTGGATGTCTAACTCCCATATTTTAACCTAGAACTCCAAGACTATCCATTTTTCCCATTAGAAAAAAGGTCTGTATTCTATCATATTGAAGAACTCACACTTGGATAAATGAGGACCTGGAAGTCAGATCTTTGTTGGTACTTTGTGGGTCTGTGGAACTCTGACTTTATTACAGTATGCTTTTAAACAATTGCCTTTCAGATTTCATCTGAAGTTTCATGAGTATTGTAGAGCAGCAGCTAACAGAAAGCAGCCTTCTGGGGGTCATTAGCACTTTTTAGAAGCTTGGTGGTTACACTCATGGAGTACAAAGTGATATTTGATAATCTGAAAATTTGTTTAAGTTTGAAATTAAGTGCAAATATAAATGCTAGATGTTTATTGTAAGGAGTAAATACAGACTGTGGTACTGTAAAATCTCATAATTGAGGCAAAATTTAATAGGTAAAGGTGTCTGGAATGTATTGTATCATTTAAAATGAAACTGAATCCTTTTAACGTTGGACAACTGGTACTTAATTCTGTCAATTCATTTGGTCTCACCCTCAGTGCTGGAGTTCATTTTGGCTGCCCTGAGTCAGGTGAAAAGAGCCCAGAATTGCAACTAGAATGATGAGAGATGCTGAAAATCAAGGGACACCAACAGAGATATGGTGTCAGACCAAGGTCAGACATGATTCATGTGTACACAGCAGTAACATAGGAAAAATAAGCTAGATGCTCCTCTCTTTTAAATAAGGTAATTCCTCTGGGGTATTTAGCTTGCTTAGGGTGTTACAAAGCTTTCTCCAGTATTTTTTGCTGCATCTTGGTATTTCTTCCAGGTATTAAATGTTTAGGACTTCATGCTGAAGGTCTCTGCCTTGCAAGCTTCTTCCTGTAGAACATTCCAGTATTTCATCTGGCTCTTCGGAAGTTCTTCTCAAAACACGTCCTTGAAAGTTTTTTCTGTGCATCGCTTCTTGACCACAGTTTTGGTCTCAGTGTTTGGTAATGTTTGTTTACAGCTATGGCAGTTCAGTACATGGTCTTTATGAGGATACAAGATGTGGGATTTCTGAGAATGCCTTTTCAGACAAGTGAGCCAATTTTCATGGTTGAAGGTGGTGAAGTCTAGGTGTTCTTTGAAAAAGATAAGGGCAGTCAGGTAGATTAGCTAGTCTAAATTCAGAGCTTCAGTTTTCAAGCACTACATCTCTAGAGACTTACAGTTTGTCAGGGTGGGATGCATAGCTTTAAGCTGTTGAAGCTATCATTTACAGTGTTTCCATTAAGACTTACAGCTGTATGTGCAGAGATTCTGTTTTCTGTCTTAAGCATTCAGCAGATAAACTATAATCCTAGTAAGTGCTTCTGTACAATCTGCTGTTACTGTTCTGGCACAGTGTTGTGTGACACATTTGGCTGACTGCTGATGGGTGATAGCTGTAAGTCTATGCTGTGCATTGAGAGGATAGATTTAGATTAGATATTAGGAGAAAATTCTTTACTGTGGGAGTGGTGAGACACTGGAACAGGTTGCCCAGAGAAGCTGTGGATGCCCCATCCCTGGAAGTGCTCAAAGACAGGTTGGATGGGGCTTTGAGCAACCTGGTCTTACTGGGTGTCCCTGCCCATGGCAGGGGGTTTGGAACTAGATGATCCTTAAGGTCCCTTTCAACTCAAACCATTCTATGATTGTATGATTTCTCATGCTGGATAATCAGGCCTTTTCAAATTTCATGATCTTTGTGTTGTAAAACGTAGTTTTCTTGTCTGCTTTTCAGAAGATGTGTTTAAATAAATCCAAAACTGGGATAGTAGTCTCTCACTAGTAGAATTACTGATAAAAATATCTACCGACAGTTATTTGCTGTGGCTTCTATCTTCTGTGAAGTGCGTGGAGGGGAGAATACAGACACCCAGATCCTGCTGAAGACACTTAATTCCCTCAGGTTCTCTAACAACCCCAACGTAAGAGGCTGTATCTGGAATAACAGGTCCTATTTGGGGTCCCTCAGTACCAGAGGTGTATCAATGAACTGGAGAGTCCAGCAGAAAACCGCTGTGAGAGGTAGGGACTGTAGTGTGTCAGAAATGGAGAACTGGATTCTTTAAACCTAAGGAAGAACATACTAACATGAGGGAGGCTAGTAACTGTTTTTAGCTGCCTAAAGATGGAGCCAGCCTCTTCAGAAGTGCACAGCAAAACCAGGCAGTCATAAATTGCAGCAGGGAGAACTCTAGCTGGACATCAAAACCAGTGTTTTTAGACAATCAGAGTGGTTAAATTGTAGAACAGTTTGCCCAGAGAGGTGGAAAGTCTCCATCAATGGAGATTACACAAAGCTTGTCTAGACAAGGCCTTGACCAACCTGACCTAAGTTACAAGTTGGCCCCTGCTTCAAGCAGGGGGCTGGACTAGAGACCTCCAGAGGTACCTTCTAGCCCAGTTAATTCAGTATTAACTGCCTTTTAGCAGCTGTTGGTGAACATTTTGTGCCTTTTTTTTCTTTCTGTTTATAGTTGATATTTCTGAGTTCTGGATACTAGTAGAACATACTGGGAGAGATGAGTTGAGGGTGCAGTTCTGCAGTTGTTGAAGCTAGTGCTGCTTTCCTGCTCTTTCATTCCTATGCCTGTCCCTATATGAGCCATGATGCTTGTGTGATACCTGGAGTGAGTTCATTTCAGGATGCTATTATTTCAGGAAATTAGACCAGCAGTAATTCCTCCCAGGTTATTGATTTAGAAGAGGAAGCTGAGAACCAGGAACGAAATTTTATGGAGAAGAAGGGTGACAGCACAGAGGTGCTGGTTTAGATCTGCTTAAACAATTAATGGGGCTGCACTGCACTAGCTGACTTCAGAAGTCATTAGGGTAGTTTTTAGTGATTAATTCATAGATTTTATTTCGGGTTCAGCTGTGTCAGTCCATCTCAGGAAGATGTTAGTGTCTCCAAGCCATTCTGTAACTCATCTCTACCCCTCTGCTCAAAGCTGTGGCATCTGCAGGGATAACAGAGATGGCTAAACCAGGGCACAGGGGCTGATGATCTGGATGAATCGGGCAAACGTCTCTGGTCTGGAGACTTCAGTAGAAGGGTGGTGATGGAGGAAGCAGCATTTGGTGTTGCCATCTGTGCAACAAATGTTTCTCTGCTGTGTGTGTCTGTTGGATGGCTGCCTGACTGGCATACATTTAAATTCACCTCTGTAATCTTACCCTTGTGCTTTTAAGTTAACTTGGTTCTTTTTGGGTGTTAGGGAGTCAGTTTTATGTTTGTGTGAACAAATGATACGTGTTTGATTCACTCTTGCTGTTTTGTTGTTGTTTTGTTCAGTGCTATGTTAAAGGAAACTGAACACTTGTCAAGCGCTATCCATAATGTCTTGGCGTTCCCTTATTGTGATGCCAAATAATGTATTATTACCTTTTGTAATTCTCAGATAAAATTGTTCCTTCCTCCTGATGCAGAGAGAAGTAAATGTTCTTAATTAGACCAGCTGATACAATTAGAGAACTTAGACAAGGTTTTGAGTGCCCAAATCCTTCTTCAAGCCTTAAGTAAAAGTGGCTTAAATACAAGTTGATAGTAACTGCTGAGAGTCTTAGGCTATCTCTGAAAGATATTGGTTAGTATCTCTTGAGTGTAAAGTATATGGAGTGTGGAAATAGAGGGTGAGGTGGTTTAAATAACATTTATGCAATTAAATTCTGCCAAGGCATAATCCTAATCCTTGGAATGTCCTTCTGGTTTATCTAACTAATAGAATTCAGGAGTGTTCTAAACTTACAGTTTAAAATTATAATTGATTCAATCAGAAAGGCTGATGGCTAAGAACATCTTGCAGATATTCTGAATTTACCAGTCTTTGTCCCATGAAGCGGAAGTGTTTTGTGGTACAGTTTTATCATCCTTTCGTCTTTCTGAATTTGTGCCATCTTACTTGGTGACTGTTTAATGCAGCAGTATCTCTTGCCCACTGCATTGGTTTAACCCTGGCCAGAAACTAAGGACCACACAGCCACCTGCTTACTCCACCCCGCTGTGGGAGAGAGACTTGGAAGAGTAAAAGTGAAAAAACTCGTGGTTGAGATAGACAGTTTAGTAGGTAAAGCAAAAGCTGTGCATGCGCAAGCAAAGCAAGGAATTAATTCACCACTTCCCATTAGCAGGCAGGTGTTCACCTGTCCCCAGGAAAGCAGGGCTCCATCATGTGTAATGGTTACTGGGGAAGACAAATGCCATCACTCCAAATGTCCCCTGCTGCTTCCTCCTCCTTCCCCCTGCTTATTTGCTGAGCATGATGGCATGTGGTATGGTGTATCCCTTGGGTCAGCTAGGATGAGCTGTCCTGGTTGTGTCTTCTCCCAAAGTCCTGTGCTTCCGCAGCCTACTCGCTGGTGGTGTGGTGTGAGAAGCAGAAAAGGCCTTGGCTCTCTGTAAACACTGCTCAGCAGTAACAAAAACATCCCTGAATTATCAACACTGTTTCCAGCACAAATCCAGAACATAGTCCTACACTAGCTACTATGAAGAAAACTTAACTCTATCCCAGCCCAAACTAGCACGCCTACAAAATAATTTGTGATAACTGGCTTCTGCTCTTCTGTTTTTCCTTTTGAAAATGATGTGCTAGATATTGTACATACTTTCCCCAAGTTTGACATTTGCTTGCCACCTTGCAAACTATAGTTTTTACAGGCAAGGTGACAGTGTATGTTGCCAGCGAAAATAATTGTGATACTGCACTAAGTGATTGAAAAATGGAATTCAGGATTATGTATTTTACCGTAAGAGTGGGATTTATCATTAACTTTTGAACACCACGCATCTAAACTAACGAACTAGGCAGCTCAAGAAGTTAAATAATTCTTCTGTCACATGCTTCTTGAATGAAATAAACCACCTTCTCTCAATTTTTTACAGTAAAAATTTAGATAATAAACTTAGCTAGGCGTCAGACTTCTTGGTGGTTGAAAATTCTTCCTGAATGAAATGCTTTTAATGTCTCTTGGACAGACCCTTAAAACTGGTTGTACTTATAATTTTGTTTCAGATGGACCCTACTAGAATTTCAAAAGAACATGCACACTGTGTCAGAACACTTTTTGGACATCAAGAAAATACAGATTTGCATGATACATCCTTTGAAAATCAAGAAGCAAAGTTGATACCAGAATCATGTAGAAGTATGAAACAGGCTCTTCAAAGAGCTGTGCAGAAGGTAAGTGACAGCCAGACTGTTCCTTTATTTTGTGCTCCTGTTGAACTTAAAACAATTTTTCCAACATCTGTATTCAGAGGTAAGTTCTATGACTTATTTTCTAGTGTTCAAATAATACCTGAAGTTCCATTCAAGATCATGTGGTCTTTGCTCATGAGCCTGGTAGTAGTTAACCAATTCTGTATTCAAACACATTTTGGGTTTTACTTTTTTAACAAAGGAAGACTTGAAGTTGCATTGAGAAAACTATAACTGCATTTAGTTGATTGGCCATTCTGACATTTGGATGGGCCTGAAGGTAGTAGTTTATCCTACTGTTTGTACAGGTTTGTGCCGACACTTTGGATTTTCATAAAGGACAGTTTAACATATTTTTTTTTAAAGTAGTCTTCCTGTTTCTGACAAGATTCTCCCAAGTCAAGATTATTAGCAGGCAAAATATTGCCTGAAAGACAGAGGAGATAACATTTGCTCTCATTTGCTCTTGTTTCTTACTCTTTCTGCAGCCCAAAATGAGGGATAGTATCTCCTTTTTTATTTTTTTGCTCGCTGCCAGTTTTCTGTTCTGTGAAGACCATTTCCACTCTGGCAGAAGAGCTGCTTTGCTATAGCATAACTGGACAGTCTTTGCCCAGCAGTTGAGAGTGACAGCTTGTTCCCAAACACAGATAGCAAAAGTAGTCAGCTAAAGAAGTCAGCCCTGCTGCAGTAACTAGCGTTGATCTTTTTGTGTGATGGTGATGCTGTTTAGTGCTAATTATAGGCTATTTAACAGCTGAATGTCTGAATGCTGTGGTATTTGGTTTTCCTGGCTTACCAGGTCCATTATAACTTTGCTTCTTTACATCTCCATAGGACTGTCAGTTTTTTGTAAAGGTTATTACATTAGGTTTGAGCTGAACTCACACTTCACAGAGTGAATTGTACTTGAGTTAATTATATAGCACTTTAATTGTGCTAATGTCATGTTTGCTTTTAAGAGTACCCTGAGTGACAGATCTTTTTGTGCACAAACCCTAAAAGAGTCCATGTCTTGTCCCTTTTACTAGCCAGCCCCTTTAAAAATTTAAGGGGTGTGGGGGAAAGACTAACTCTGTAGGATTAGTTCTTTCCTTCAGCATTTTATAGAAACTCTCACACTACACCTACTTTGCTCTGTGTGCTGGTACTAGACAGCTTGTTCATGCAGCTCCCATGACAGACTAAGGAGCTTGTTACAGTAAGTGAATGGGCAGCCCTGTGTCTGTGTTCTGGTCATTTGCTGCTGGTTACTCAACAAAGGCATTGGCTTTAGCTGAGACTGCATATCCTGCCGTTCTGGATGGAGGTTAAATGCTGCAATGTCTGTGGCCAAGATAAGTAGTGAGTAGGGATAACTTTTTTGGCTGATGGTCATTAGTTTGGGAAAAATAAAATTTCCCTTGCCAAAGTAATCAGACTCTGAATTTCCTTTGAATGCAACGGAATGTATTAAGCAGCTGTGTCAGTATTCTGGGGTGTTTTGTCATCATATATGGATGACACGTAGAAACATAAAGATAGGAAAATGCTCGTCTGGACCTACATTTGCTTCTCTTTTTGGTGTATCAGAGAAGTGAAAGAAAAAGTGTTAAGGCAAAATTATACTTTACCATGTTCTGTAGGCTCTGCCTTTTGTTGGCTGTGCTATGATGAAGGGCAGAGATGCACCTGAATCTTACTTCCAGTTGTGCTAATCCTCTGTGTTGGGAATTTGACTGGTGTGACTTGAAAGTGGTTTCCTATCATCTGTGCTTTCTTCACTTTACTGAAGGAAAATCTAACCTGTGTGTGTTTTAAGAACCAGTATCCTTATTTGAATTGAGCATATTGAATTATTTGAATTCAGCATGTTAAGTGACTGAAACAGAATGCTTTAAAATACCGTTTACATTTTGTGATTTTTCAAATTTTGTCTTTTGCAATTCAAGCTGTTCAGGAAATGAAAATAGACAACTTGCTTTTGCTCAGGTTTATGGTCTGGCTACAGCTTTTAGCTTACTGCACTGGTTCTCATCTGTTTTCCTTGCACACCTGTAGACCTAGTGCTTAAATCTAAAGCAGGCATTGACATGGAAAATGAAAGTGCTCTTATGAAAACCAGCGTAGTAGGGCTGCAAGGTCAGGTCTAGATTTTCTTTTATTGAAAATCTAATGTTGAATTCCTTAATATATTCCAGGATAAAGATACTCCTTAGGGAGCAGCTTACTCAGTAGACAGCATATTTTCAATATTGCCCATAAACTTTCAAGCAGACAAATAATACACTTTCCTAGCCTGTCTGCTTACTTTTTCTTGCATGTAATCTTAAAAACCTTTTGGCGTTCCACATGTACTAACCACAGTTCTTGTGAAGTCTGTTATGAGCCTGAAGTAGAAAGGACTACAAACTTATCTTGGGTCAATTCATAAGTAACTTTTCTTGGCAATACTCCCAGCTTCTAGGAGCTTGGGGAATTCAGGCATAAACTAGTCTCCCACATGGCAACGGAGTACTTCACTAGACCTCTAGGGCAGCACTTACAAAGATATCTATATACTTAGCAGACATTTAAAGTGCATATAGTTATAGACAAACTCAAAGTTTCATGAGCGATTGGTGTAAGTTGTTAAAATTTCACAGTTTCTCTCCTGCAACCTTACATGCCTTTTTATTTTCTGCAGGCAACAGAATACTCATTTGGGTAGAGGTTGTAGTGCTACTGATCTCTGAACTATCTTCTGATGAATATTGGTTCATGTGCTTTCTATCTAACTTCCTTTCTGATTAGCTTTCTTCAGATTGCTGAATTTCCGGCAAGATAATCAGATACTTCCTGCTGGTATTAACCGGATTTAAAGCACTCGGGTAGTAGAAGAAACAACTGCACAAAAGAGCTTTAAGATCACATTTGAAGCAATACATGAATGTCCAGAGGGGTTCTTTTCTGATTGGTCTCAAAAGGCTGCTTAGAGCTGCTCAAAGTAGATATTGTGATACTATAAAAGCCAAAGGGGAGAAAAAACTGTTTGGAAATATCATGTCTGCAAATGTAGCCTTCTCTGTGCATCCTCAACATTGGATGTAACTTGAAGAGGAAGAGTTGTTTGTTTTGAAGATGCTGAGATACTAAGGGTTAAAACCTGCAGCCTGCTGTGGATGAGGAAAGAGCAGTTCCCAACCTTCCAGGCACTTAAAGCATGATTTTAGTTTTTAAAATGTGACAGTTTTTCAGCTTCCCAATGGCCTCTTCAATTTCTTGGATGAAGGAAGACACATTTTTCATTTTTGTGACCGGCTGCTTGTCTGTTTGAACAGTGACTGTGTGAAGGAGGTTGGAATGTAGGAAGCAGGCCAGCAGAATTAACTTGGTGGGCAGTGAGCAAATGATGCAAAGGTGTAGAAGTGCAGCTTTTTGTAAGACTAAGTGGTTTGATTTCTGTGTACAGTTTTTCTAAAAATAGCTCAACAGCTTGGTAGCACTCATGGTTCTGTGGCTGGCAGTCTTAAGAAGTCACTGATAATATTTTGTCAGCAGTTCTTATGCCATTATAGCAGTGTTCTAGTGACAGGTTCTGTTAAGCTGTTTCTGCTGTCTTAATGGTAGTACATTGTGATTAAGTATGAGATGCTTAAAGACATTTAGGTGCTAAAGAATGCAGTTTAAAGATCTGGAAAAACCTAGCTCTTAATTCCTTGCAGTAAGGCTACCAGGGAATTTTTATAATCCCACTAAGAGGCTATCTTTAGACAACTGGCTATGTGCAGGCATCCACTGAAAAATGTGGTCCTTGAGTCTTTTGGAGTCAAAAGCAAGTATGTGCTGAAATGCTTTGAGGTAGGTTGTGTATCAGCACCTTGGAACTGTAGAAACATGAAGTAAAAAAAAAAAATCTAGAGAAGTGCTGAACTACTTACTCTTCAGGAGGAAACCCATAGGCCATCTTTATCTAGGGATTAGTTCATGTATTTCAGCTTCCTTTTGGAAGCAACAGAACAGAAAGTAATATGAAAATTTGTGGGGCTGGTCAGAATCCAGTAGAGAACTTGTCACCAATCCAGTGTTTGGAGAACTGATGAAAGATTTCTGTTTACTGGCCACAGGTTAGTCACTTCTAATGCAGTGGCAAGCACACAGAAGAGTCAATGAACATGAGCCAGTTTCCAGCTCTTTTCAGTGTGTTAGTGTTGGGCTCACTCTTATAATCTCCCTTTTGTTGTAATGGCACTTGCATTCCTAATTGCATAATAGCATAGCTTCAAGAGGAGTATAGGAGAATATTCCTGTCGGAGAGAGATGCTCCTGGTATACAGGAAAGTAGGCTCAAGACAGTCAGGACAAGGAGAGTTGTTGACCCAGGTCTTCGTGGGTAGTGGTTCTGCTTACCAAGTGGTGATGTTGCAGATGAACAGCACCACCAACAGTCAGAAAGAAAGCAGCTCAGACTGCATTTCATGAGGACCACAGCTGTTCCACATGGCAGATGAGCAGTCAGGCTGCTAGGTGTCAGAAGGTGAGGTACCCAGATGTTAAAGCTAGAGCATCTTTGGAAGTGTGCAGAAGCAGAACTCTTTACTCCTAAAAAACCCATAGGTTAAGAGGAGGATAGAAATTGGTCAGTTCAAGGACTTTAAGGGGTGCACAGTTACCAAATGTGGGATTTATTATTTTTTTTTAGTACCGGTTTAGATAATAGGAGATTAAAATGTACATGGCTCTTTTTTTTGGATCTGCCTGGTAGGCTTTTCAGGCAAGGATGTTATCACGTCCCCCAGAAAGAAAAGATACGAAAGCAGGCTCTGCATCTGAGAAGTTGCCATTAAGAAAGCAAGAAAACAAAGGAGTCTTCCCTTTACAGGGAAAGGATTGGGAGTAAACGTGGTCCAGTAATCTCTGATAGTGTGGTCCATCTCCCAGTCTTTTAGCTTGTGTCTTGTTCTCTTTAGAGGCTTTTGCCACTTTCTGTAGTACCTAGTACTTGCAATTTTTTGTCATCTTCCTACTTCTGATGAAGTTAAAGAGTTCAAGTGTGGCTAGAGGCTGATGCTGGTGTGTAGCTCCTAGAATTGAGCTTCATTTCATGCACCTAGAACTGACATTGATGTAGGAAGATCAGAGAGGGAAAGTGAATGTAAATGGGGGAGGTGGACATGCGTTTTGCTTCTTTTGAAGTTGCAATTCTGAGTTTCTTCTCGTCTCTACAGCAGAAGGCATCTTAATGATTTTTATCTACAAAATCAGCATATCTCTGCTGAAGAGTATGCTTTGATAGTCATACTACAACTTCCATACTGCTGTGGCTTTTCATATTGGTTTAGCATTTAAACACCTACCGAAAGGGGAAAGTGAGAGTAATAAATGTACCAGCTAAGGCATTACAGATTTCACTGTGGCTGCAAAATTACATAAAAGCAAGACTTCGGGTGTTTTGAAAGTAGGATTTCAAATTCTAAAATTTTGCAGTGATTGAGAGCACAGTGGAACATTGCTGATCTGGCCAAATCTGAGCCATGTTTCATATATGTGGTATTGAATCAGATGAACAGCAATATATATGACACAAAGACAAAAGAAAGGACCTCTCTTATGTTTCAAAGATGAGATATGATTTTCTATCCTCAGCAAAATGTTTCCTTTCATTAAACATCTTCTTGGTGCCTTCATGGCAAGCAAGTAGAATATTACCCCTGATTTTTAGAAAACATGAGATGAAGAGAGTGATGGGAGAACAAAGGACAGAACTGAGGACTGAATGTTACCAAGACTCAGTCCAGGCTTGTAACAAGAATAGGCTGCTTAGACTTTTGAAAGCTGCTGTTTGTATGTTTTCTCAAGATGAAAACAGGTATGGATTATTAAAAGCAAGGCTTTTTGTGGTGCCTGGTGTCTGTTACTTGCACTGTTCTTGGTTTTGAGTAACACTGGTTTCACGTTAAAATTTGTCTGCAGTTTTGTAGAATGCATATTTCCAAACTCTGGCACCCAGTCCATTTGGCCCAGTACCGGTGTGGAATATGCTTAATCCTTCAGTTCCTGCATGCCTTGTTAGATGTGAGCCTTGATTATAAAGCCTTGTAGATCTGTAACCTCTTCCCTGTTAGTGGTCAAGTGGGAGGGGTGGAGGTTTTTAATTTACCTCATTACAAGTGAAATTCAGAGCTTAGCTTTAGTTATTAGTGTGGTTACACACTAGTCCCTATGTAGAACTGCTTCTTTCATTACCTTTTGACCCCAAGCAATTAAATCAGTTCATAATTGTTTTATGTGATGCATTCTTAGCAGCTATTGTTCCATTATACTTTGAGAAATATTCCAAGTGCAGTAAGTAGGAAAGGTTGTAAATGTCCTGTGAGCACTACTTCAATAAATAGTGCAGTGATCATACACATCATCGTTCCTATCCACCTTTATCAGAAGTGTTGGACAGAGGAAGTAATTTGATTTGTAGCAGCTAAACTGTGTGTTAATATTATACATCGCGTAAATATGAGAATACGAGTCCCAGGTATCTGAATATACTGCAGTTAGAACAGCCCCCATGTATACATACACACAGTGTGTGCAAACTACCTGAAATACATGATACTACAAAACCAAGGCACTGAAAGCAGTGACTCTTTTTCATTTTAGGAAGTCCAGCGTGTCATGGGAAGAGCACCACCAAGACCAGAAAAAGGTAGGTGCTGGTTTACGAATAAGAAATATTTCAGTTCTAAACTTGTCTTTCTGAGGTAATGTGATTCTTTTATCTCTAGCTGCAATGGAGGCATTAGGAATGGATCTGTACAAGAGAAACAAACCTGAGAAGCTGCCATTTGCCCATCTCATTATTGATGATAAGAATATTCCATCTGGTAAGTTCATTTTTAAGAGAATTGTTCCAATGCTACTATAAATGTGTTAAACAGTGAAGTATATGAAAATAGTTCAGCAATACCAGCAACAGACTGGGATTTCAGAAATGGCTTTTGATAATGAAAATAAATTGGTTGTGTTAAGGAATTTCAGAGGCAGCAGGGGTAATGCTAACAACAGGATAGCTTCCCTTTGCCTCAGGTATCTTACATCAGTCTGTTATGTGCTGAATGGCCTCAATTTCACATGACCGGTTTTCATGATCAAGCTGTGAGGGCTTGGCCTACCTCTTCATGCTGTCTTCAGGTGAGGAATGGAGGTAGGCGTTGAATGCTTTCCTCATTTCTTATTTTTGTTGGGCTAGTAAGGCCCATCCGGAGTTCTTCACTGACACTGGACATCAGCTGTAGGTATACATACACACAGACATATGTGTACATACATATATATTATACATGACTAGCCATAATCCAGATGTTGCAGGTTGGAAGATGTTTCCCTTCCATTGAATCTAAGATTTTTCTGTTGTCAGATCAAGAAATATGTTGTTTTCCATTGTAAAATTCAAGAATGTCTTATGTCCATCTATTCTACCCTTCACAGCAACGCTCCTTTTGTGTGCTGAAGTACAATTGGCTCTGTACTGAGTGACACAACATTTGTCTTCAGGGTGGATTTGCAAGCTGAGAATCTTATGTGAATACATAACGCACACGTGTAAAAACTTGCCATGAAGGAAGCACATCTTTCATTTTGGGGTGTTGAAGGCCTAGAACTGCAGTCCCAGTGTCATTACAATTTGCCCGCTAGTTCCCTGCCCTCTGTGGGTACTCCCATAGCATAGGACTGAATTTATAGCAAGTGTTTCCTTCTGCTAATGGCATGTTGGAAAGGTTTTTGTCATATTCCATTCATTATTATGTTGCAGTGCTGCTATAGACTTTTTCACATCAAGACTCTCAGGGCCTTCCTCATGTTCAGACATGCCAAAGATTCACAAGGGTCTGTCTGTATCCATCTAGTCTGTTAGCAGGAATGTCAAAGATCATGGCATTGTACTCTGAGGAACAGGGTTTCTGTTCAGTGTGTTGACTTGGATGCAGTATGTTTCTGAGCTATTGAGTAGGGGAAAAAAGAAATGTTTCTGTGGCTTTTATTTGCCCCTATGGTAAGAGGATGGCATTCTTTTATCTTGCCAGAGCTCTTGTTCTCTAGCCACAGGTACCTTTGGATAGCTTTGGGAATATTCTCACTAGTACGATATGAGGGAACAAGGCATGATTCTGCCTTGGAACACACTGCAGAGGAAAAGATTAATTCCTGCAATTTTAAGATATCTTAGTATGTTTCTTTTTTTGCCCTGGGGCAATGTCAGTTGAGATTTTTCTCTCTGTATTCTCAACACAGTGATCATCATTGGTGTGGTAGAAGTAAACCAGAGTGTTTTCTGAAGCTATTAGAGGATCTCGAGACAGGAGGGGACATCGATCACCACTGATTTCTTCTCCTGAAGCTGTATACTTTCTGCAGTGCTGAACTTACTAAGCTATGTGCATTCCTTTTCTGTTTTATATGACCAAACCAAGGGGGAATACTGTGTTGAGGCTTGAAATCTTAGATTTTTAGCAGGCTGCATAGTATAATACCTTGCTCTTGCTCAATTTAAAGACAAAGCACTTTTGTACAGCTTCTTGCCTGTAGGGATAGGATTCTTTCTCCCTTCAAGTGCATTGACATTGCCTTTATAACTAGAGAGCTTAAGCAGCTTGTCAGATGGCAGCCAGAACTTCTACAAGCTTTCTTATTAGCCCAAATGCCTCCTGACAAGCTTCTGTTTCGGTCAGATATTACCTTTTGACATAGGTCAATAGTAGAAAATGCAGTATCAGTAAACTTGTCTTAGCATTTTGTCTTTGGAAGGATTCAGTTAATTTGCTAATCAGAGAGAGATCACTTACATCTACAGAAGTGGAGAGTGTCAGTGTCCCACTTTGAAATCCACCTTTTCCCATGGGGAATTTACTTGCTGTCTACCTGGATGTTGCAGTAAACTGTATTTTTATCAGGACTAGTAGTGATAATTTTTACTGTTGTGCATCACTGCATTGATCTTCCAAGGAGTGACATAGCACATCTGTGAATAATATCAAGGGAGGCATTGCTTGCTCTATTCATACTATTTTTTTTTAATAGCACAGTCTGCAGGAGCTATCAGAAATACATGTGTGGCAACAAGCTGCTCTGTTTCTCCTTGGAGCAGATCAACCCCTTACCAATGTGATGACTTGAACATATTACCTCCTGGTCTGGCGCGTATGACTTCTGACTCTTCCAAAAGAGCATTGGCCAGGATGTTAATTGTGAGCACAGCTTCTGCGGCCCTTGTGGGCATTGCAGCAGTGAGGGGCTGTGTCAGTATGGGTGGCTGGAACCCTGGACCTCTAGTTGTGTGGCACTTCAGTATTATGCTGGCTGGTATGAGGCAGTACCCACTTGGCTGGGTGGCATAGAGGTTAATGACAGGCATAAAGGATGAGGAATTTGCCTGAAGGTCACCAGGAGTTTCTTTCCCATTCCCTGACTGCAAATAGCAATTTCTGTTTTCTTCCCCTGATTCCTTAGCCTACACGCCTGAAATCCTTCTAATCTGAAATCCTTCTAACTTATTTTATGCCGTCCACGAGTCTGGACAGATCTGGTCATAGTGTTTTAAGGTTCTCTGCTGTCATCACTCTGACCCAAAGAAAACAATGTCGGGGGGGGGGGGGGGGGGGGGGGAAGAATATTAAGTCTTCATCACTGTCAAACAGGATTTTAAGTAGTTTGCCACTGAACACCTTTCATGAAGGGGCACTGAGCAGTGTCTGAGGGAACACTTTTATTTTTTTACCTGGTTCACAATAATATCAAGCTCCACATGGACTTCTGCAGCTAGGGGGAGTATGAGGAAGGGGGAAAATAACCCTTCCCAGATCTTGGTGTCCCCACCCATCATTTGGCTGCAGAAGCCGTAGTGGTTTGGCTTGCTGTGTGTATTTTTTAGGTTTGCTGCCTTAGGTTAAAGCTGGATGCTTGCTGGTTGGTTTTTACCAGAGCCCATTGTAAATGCTACCTAGATTTTAAATGAAAACAGTGAATTTTGGTTTATAAATTGATTACAGAAATTACTCACAGTTTAAAGGAGAAAATCACAAACAAATATAAATGTTAAATATATAATTTGGAATGTGAACTGATACCTTTCACTGTCTTAAGGAAATGCTGTAGTATTCTGAGCTATTTACAGCTAGAGGTTCAGCTTAGTTACCCTTTTTCTCCAAAATAGTTTTTCAGAGCAAACACTGCTTTGGTCCTTCCCTCAGGCTTAATTTATACCTGAAAGCTACTAGGATGCAAAGAAATTATCAGTACAGGGCTACTTTCTCCTCTGGTCCCCTCCCATCATATTACTTCTCAGTAATTAATTTTATTGAAACTCATTTGTATTAGTTCATGCTCACAAATATACAAGACATTGTTTTGATTTGTAATCAAAACAACATTTACAGAAAGACTATATTATCTTGACTTTTTTATAATGCTTTTTACCATGTCTGGAATGTTATCTTACTCATTATCCTCAGACATCTTCCTTCTCTGTCAACATGACTTACTTTGTGCTATGTTTTTTTTTTTCATGGCTCATAGTAAATTTTGTCACAGAAGATACTGTATTGCAGAGTTTCTGACTGTCCCGTGGCTTGGGTTACATTTCAGAGTTTCTGCTATACGGACAGCTGACTTTCCACTTGCATGCTCCAATTTTCTCCTCTGTCTGTGTCTTGGAATAGTGATTGTTTTGGTGTCTCCAGATTTAGGTGTATTACCACCAGAAGTGCTGAGAGCCTGCTTGAACCTTCCATTAAATGTTGCATGGCGTCACTCCTACCAATGTATCTTTGTGCTGTGCCAATGACTGTGGTGTGCCTCTTCCAAAGCTCTGAATTGTGGCAAAAAGGCAATCTGCCTCAGTTAATGCAATCATACATGCATATATAAAATGATGATATATCTATATAATATATATTATATATATAATATGTATAAAATATAATACAAGCATTATAATTTAGGTTGGAAGGAGCTTCCAGAAGTTATCTAGGCTAATCCACTGCTCAAAACAATAAGGGTCATCTTCTATCATCTTTTGGCTTGTCCCTCTATGTGAGTGTGGATGAACGATGAGTATTGCCCTCAACACCAAAACAGAGTGAACAAACTTCACCACCTCAGCACCTCAATTACAAATGACTGTGGCACCTATTATCTCTTTCCGCTTCTTCAGCAGAGAATCATGTATTCCCACTGAAGATGTCTTCAAAATTTCTACTTGTTTAACACTGGCAACTAAAAAGTTTACTTGCCAGGTAAATAAAATCTGACTAGCAACTACCCAGTGGGCCACCAGTCAGTCCCAGCACACCAGCATGCCTTTCTGTTCCATCATATGTATACATTCCTGTCCCATATCTCTGAATTGTGTCTCCTCTGATCCAAGCAGTGATTTCTTGCCTATCCTCCTGCAGTTTTTCTGGCAGAGTTAACACTGTACACAAGAAGTTCTACAACTTCCTCAGCTATCCCCAGTGCTTCAGAGGTGTACTCTGGTACCCCATCTAAGCATCTCTTGCGGGTGAATAATTCCAGACAAGAAGAGACTTAAGATCTTGGTGTCGCTTCCAATTAATCGATGGTTTTCAGAGGTTTTTGAGGCACTGCATGGAAGACAGCTTCTTTGTATGATTTTTCTTGTATAATTTCTACCTGCCTGCACTGGAGCCATAAGGGAGCAAGTATTTATGATCTGCCTTTGACAGCCTGTGCTTCACTCAAGTCTTTGTGGAAGAATGCCAAAGCTTTTTGTTCTGGACTACTATTGAAGTATTATTCTCATATGCTGCAAAAGTTACTTGCCCTTGGCAGTTAGGGAAGACTCATGGCTCTCAAATTCCTGTCCCTACTTCCCCTCACTTTTTGTGCAAACAAGTCCAAGAGGCATCTTTTTAAATAATGAAATGTACCTGGGGCTTTTCCCCTGCCTGCTTCTGAGCATTGTTTCTGGGGCATGCCTTGATATATGCTTGGAGTTAGAGGGCACTGGGTGCTGACATGTGCCATGGAAAGTTTGGTGGGAATAGGTTGGTTTTGTTTGTTGGCAGAATAGAGTACTGAATATTCCAAGCAGGCATTTAGATGCACTGGGAGCCTAAGGTGTAAGGTCCTCTGGTGCCTGTGTGGACCCATGGCTGTGGGATGGAACAAATAGTTAGTCTTGCATGGTGAAAATTGCTAGTGCTTAGGAGAAAAAGTTGGGCAACTCTCATATGTTGTCTTCTGCCCTGTGCATTTCACTGAATAAAAGGTAGTGTTAGTGGCTTGTGCCTATCAGGAAGGGTCAGGGCCTGTGCAGCTTTCTCGGGACAGTGCTGTTTCCTCTGTGTGTGTGTGCCCACTGGTCTTGCTTGGATCTCTTCCTCCCACTGTTGCCTGTCCCTCTGTTTTTTGCAGGCAGAGGCTGTGAGATGAGGTGGGTGCTATAGTGGGGTGGTGGTGAAGCTAGGGAGGTGATAGGGCTGTGGGATGTGTGCTGCAGGGCATGTTCCTCAACAGAAAATACTCTGAATCTCTACATAATACGCAAGATGTAGTAGCATTGCTAACTGGGCTGGTGTTGTGGATCTGCTTCTTAACACTGTGCCACCAAAACTAATCCGAGGGGTCAAACATGACCCGATTTGGAAGGAAGACTCAAATGCTCTCTCTCGGTCCCTATCTGACCTGCCAGGCCATCTCTTAACACAGCCTCAAATAGCAGGATCTAAATGAAATGAGATCTGAGACTTGACCAGCTTGTATCATCTCTTGGAGGTTTCAGTGTGGCTACTTGATGACAGCACCCAGGAGGTGCCTTTTGGGCCGGGATTCCTGGGGGGCATTAGAACCTGTATATGCAAAGTTAGCTTTCTGTGACAGTGCTGAGCTGAAGAACTAATCTAAACATCTCCAGTCTCTCAGCACCTTTTTGTCCTCTTCACAAAGCACTCAGTCACCTTAACAGATACAGCAGAACTTCCTCTTTACCAGGCCATCATCATGCAGGCAGAGCTGAAAGGATTTGTGTTAGAAGGAATTCAATAATGCTTCTTTACATATGTTAATTCTATGAATCTATCTTTTTTGATAGTCAGATTTAGTAACTGTTACATGTGTATTTTGATCCTCACATGCATGATGTTCTATGGAGAGGCAGAATATTATGATAATTTTCTTTCCTGATTTGTGGATCTCCAGTTTAAGACTACTTGAAGGGGACCATTCTCCTCCACGCGTGGCATATCGGCTCATTGCTTCTAGTTTGAAATTTAAGATACTTGAAAATAAATTAATAAAAATAAGAAAAGGAAAAAAAAGCAATATATCCAGAGTCACATCTGTTTTCCTAGAGGATTTTTTCTAAGACTTTCTGTGAGGTGTTAGACAAAGAATCTGAGTTTACCTCCTGAACAGCTGTGACTGCCCAGCTGTAAGTATTTGTACACTTCTCAAAGAATAAGGATTGTGCTGTGGGCCACTATCCTACATATCTAGGGTATGATTAAACCAGATTGTGGAGCCTTATTCCAGTATATGCAAGCACTGGGTTAAATCTAAACATTGTTTTTGCATAGAAAAAAGTTTGTCATAAATACTTGAAGTGCTATCTAAAGTCTAGTCAACTTACTGTGCAGTACTAAAGATGCACAAGCATACTGACTTTTTTCGCCCTTTTTTGGGGGTTTCTCAAATGAAGATGTTTGCCTTTGTACCACTACAGTCACAAGAAAATGAAATATGGGAAGGTTTCATAAGGTTTCTCTTTGGAGAATTTTCAGTTTAACATCTTTTCAGATTTTGTTTAGTTATTCCTCACAAACATTTACAAGTTAAAGACTAATAACAAGATTAGCAGTTTTTTCATTAGCAATTTTTCCTTTCAAATTCCTCTCAAGTATTTGTTACTCAAATGAAGTTTTAGGTGGAGCGCAGTTTCTGTACCGAGCTTCTTCCATGATTGCTTAGCGTAGTCAAACTGTTGGGCAAGTGTGTTGTACCATGGTCCAGCAGATGTTCTAGTGGCAGGGCAAAAAGATAGAAATAGTAAGCCAAATATGGCAGCACATAATGGAAAAAAGTATCTTACGAATTTCTATTATAATTGTCTGTCTAATCCTCACTTTAGGCTATATAACTCCAGTTGCTATTGATTCTAAAACCCAGAGGTTGCTTTTTAAATGTTGGGGTTTGTTAAATGTTTAAAAATAATAATTATTTTTTTTCTTCCCTCTTCAGGAACTCGCAAAGTCAACCTCACATCCTGGCATCATGACAAAGGCCAGGCAAACCTATCAAATATGACGTTCAATGATGGAAAACTAATTGTTAATCAAGACGGGTTTTACTACCTTTATGCTAACATTTGTTTCAGACATCATGAAACTTCGGGAAACCTGACTAAAAGAGGGCTTCAGCTGATGGTGTATATGACTAAAACAAACCTTAAAATAAGGCGCTCGGATGTGTTGATGAAGGGAGGAAGCACCAAATACTGGTCAGGGAATTCAGAATTTCATTTTTATTCTGTAAATGTAGGAGGGTTTTTTAAATTAAAATCTGGTGAAATGATCAGTATCCAGGTATCAAACCCATTGCTACTGGATTCATCACAAGAAGCAACTTATTTTGGGGCGTTTAAAGTTAGGGATTTAGACTGAATCTTTCCTTAGTGTGCTGAAAACTGTTGGCATTTTTAGTGGTCCAGAAACAACTTGAAGACAGAACTGAAAGTCTTTTGCAGCCCAATTGCATCTGTATAAGCCATATATCTCTAAAGACACGTTATTGCCCTGTGCAGACTCCAGCGAGAGTCCCACAAATGCATAAAGGGCAAAATTACATAGTTCTGATTCAGTCTTACAGCAGTTTTACTTCATATGTCTCCACTGGCTTCGGTACAGCCATTACAACTTTCACATTGGCATAGTTGAAATCAGAGCAATTAGTATTGAACTTCTGTTTCCGAGTTCTGCCCTTTTTGACCTGTGCTACTTTTACTAGTTTTGGTGCAAACGTAGAACAAGACAAGAACTTGGCTCCCAGCTTGCATTTAGGCCTCAGTTTTGCTTGGGGTTGAGCATTCTGACCCTGAGATGGCAGAGATTACAAAAGTATGACTAATCCCATGCATTTGATGTGGCTTTTCACATGCTTAGTTAAGCCTCTTCTTGCTTTGCTGGATTAGGGTTGGAGAGTTCAGGCTGTGGCAGAAATGAGTTGCAGAACACCTAAACAGTTCAGCTTAAGTTTTTACCTGATTGAAAGGGTTATTCCAGGAAGAAGGGAGATCATCTGGCCTTGCAGTTCTAAAAGGTTAATTACAGGTCATCTTTATTATTGTTGCACAGTTAATTGCAAATATAGATTGCCAAAATACAGTGTGCCTTTAAAGTATTACATTGTGCCAGAACCTGCAAAGACATTTTTTAGACAAAAAGTATGTATTTTTATATTCTGTAATATCTAAAGTTATATTTCAGGTGTAATGTTTTGTGTAAAAAAAAAAAGTAAATTATATTGTCCTATAGTATTTGATACAAAATATTTAAAATCTCTTGCTGTTTGTATATTTAATGTTTTAAACTGTTTTTAATGTACAGACATGTTAAACTGGTGCACTTTTTAATCCCAATGGGAAAAATTGCAGCTAAAAGAGGTTGTTTGCAATTAGCAAATGTAATATATATCTTTGTTCTTTTTAACTTAATAGATTTCTGTTAATCTTGTCAGTATTATAGGGAGGGGGGGAATCACACCGATGTCATGAATAATTACACCAGAATGCTGGTCACTGGGTGCCTTTCAAACCTCGAGGGTAATTGACATTACAAAGCTGGCGTTACCTAAATAAAAAATAAATTTTAAAAATTAATATGTAATAATCCATTGAAATGTAGGGGTATTTATAGTTACTGAACAGGCATATTTTCCTACAACAAAATCTGCAAGTTGTAAATTCTGCAATTAATGACTTTTTTAGCTTAGTTTTCCAAAAAAGTGAAGCTTATGTCATTGCATTGCCTGTCCTTGTCTCCCCTTCTAGCTTCGAAAGCTCCGCGTGCTTCTGCCAGCTCAGGCAGGTGAATGATAGTGTTAAGAGATACTCTTAGAGGTTTTATGAGGACAGCTGAGAACGACTCAGCCATGGTACATTATTTGTCAGTGGCTGGCCACTGTTCATATTAGGCAACAAATTAGTACAGGGAGACTCCTAGCTAGCTGCAACATGTGTTGTTGCTTGTATAGTTGCTTGGCTAAAAGGGGTAGGTGTGTGGAACCTGAGAGGTGGGTATGTGGGATGTAGGGGAGAGCTGAAAGTACTACAGGTGATGTTTAGAGCACATCTGGCCAGGGAACAGCAACTTGTTGGGGAAGGGGTGAGGGAGGTTTTAGGAGTGTTTGTCTGTGCTCTAAGGGTGATGGTGGGAAAACCCGCTCTTCAGTGCAGTAAGTATCACAGAAGGCAAAAAGACTCAAATCTGTAGGAATTGAGGCTTCATATAAATCCTCAGGCTTTTTTTTTAATTATTTTTTTGGTAAAGAACCATGTTGAATTCAAGCAATTATTTTATACTGTATAATAAACTTTTCTTGTTAATGTTAATACTGTTTTCTTACAAAATATATTTCTAAAAAAATCAACTTTGTGATTTCTTTATTTTCCTGTGTCCCTGTATTTCTTGTGCAGCTTCAATCATTTTGTTGAGACTTCAGAACATACAGGCTGAGTATGGTGTAATTCAAAGTGAGGCACAAATTGCTATTTTGAGACAATTACAGTGAATTTTATGAAGCTTTGATTTGGCTCCAAACATGCATCCACCACTTTAAAGTGGAGTTACATCATCAGGGATTGGAAATTTAGCTGGAAATTAGGACTTCCCATTTCTGTTTTACACCAAACAGTTGTCAGTTCAAGACCGGGTATGACTGAGGAATCTGGGGGTTTTCTTTCAAAATTTCAAGAGCTACAGGTCACATCAATCATATTTTTTCCACTGTAGAGATGTCCAGTGGCAGGCTGGGAGAAAAATATCTGCTCTGTTTCTGTTCTGGGGGTTAAGCCCTGCCCTGCGGGGAGGTAGACCGGGGTTTGAATGATTTGAAAGCTGAGTTAGACTTGGTGCTTAGGATTTAACCTTAGCAAATGGGCTGCCCGTGGGTGGTGTTACGTGAAGGAGAGGAACCACCAGTGTTAAATGTTATCTGAGTGGCCGCGGCTGTGGGCTGTGAGTGTGTGCTAGGTAAGGTCACAGCATGGGCAGCGTGTGTTGAGCCCCTGGGTTGGTTACCTGTGCATCCAAACCCACCGGAGCTTAAAAGAGGGCTTCTGTGCCTCAGCTTAGCAGCACACCTGTAGGCACCAGAATTTCACAAAGCAATACAGGGCTTTAAATTTTCCTTGGGTGCTGACTTGTGAGGCCTAAAAGATTTTGGGGTTGTGGTGGGTTTTGGGTGTTTTTGCTTTTGTTTTGCCTAAGCATCCTCTGAATGCAAAATTGTCTGGCTATGTGATGAACTAGGTGGGAGGGATGTGGTAAAATAGTCCTTGTGGGGCTGTATAAATTGCCATGGGGTTTATAATTAGAAACCGAGCTCTGGCTAGTCTCGCTCACTGCAACATAGAAAGCAAATGGAAGGTCCTGTTCTGCCTGTCTTGCCGTGGCCCTTGTCCCTTCTCACCTTTACATGCATTTAAAGGGAAGCCAGAGGCTCCGTGTGGAGCTGTTAGTACAGTTTGATCTTGCTCTTTACATCAGATATCTGAGCAGCCACAGATTGAAAAGCTTCAGTAGCGTCATTTAAGGCAGCCTGGGCCCATATGCCAAGGTGATAAAGTAAAACTACCTGCTGTAGCACTGACCTTCCTAAAACCAAGCCTTCCCCGGGAAGTGTCTGTTCTGTCTGCTTCATTTATTTGATTGCTTCGTCAGGACACAATTAATGAAGAGAGCAGACTAATCAGTTAAGAGAGTTACCTTGAGAAGAAGGTAATGCTTTCTTGGCTAAGAAAGGTACATGTGACTCCTGGTTTGTAATCTTCAGAAGATAATTTTGGTCTGTGGATAGAGGATGATTATTGGCTGAAATTTGAAGTTAAAAAAATCTTACTTGGCAGTGGTTTATTTGGAATTCAGTGTGTTTGCGTGCATGTAAACATCTGTATATTCTTACTGTGTTCTTGCTAAAAAAGTAAATTTCATGTATGGGGTTACGATTGCATATTTTGGCACCTGGGTACTCCCCCCTCCGCCTTCCCAAGCTCTTTCCAGCCAGTGAGTGTTTCTTTTTCTGTCTATCCCACTTCCTTTTCTCTGGCTCCTTCCAGCTGCCAGTGTCTCCTGCTCACCCCACTCTCACTGACTTACAGCTCTTTATTCCTGGTGGTGGTGACAGCCTTGGGTCAGATCTAAGCATATATCCCCTTATTTGGCCCACTTTCAGGTGGCTTTGCCATGTCTTTGGGTGGAAAACAAGAAGAATTATGTTTGTCAAAAGATTTCTGAAGCATTGACGCAAAGGCTGAGCTGGATAGGGAGAAAGAGAAGCTGTTGGGGAATAGGGAACCAGCAGACTGGACACACAAAGCAGCCCATTCTGTCCTTTGGTTTGATGCACCAGCTTTGGAGGGCTCCAGACAATTATTGTGTGCTTATACTTTTGCTGTGACGAAATTAGTCTCCAGCAAAACTTCACAGACGTGACCATATGCAGCATTTTGCTGCAGTGATTTGCAAAAACTCATGCCTAAACCAGAAAGTGTTCTTACATGTGTATGCAGGCAATTTCTTGTTCTTTCTCCCTGTCTGTATTGGTGTCTTGTCCGGTGTTTCCTGGTTGCAAGTATTTGAGATCATAACCTGTGGACTTTGCCAACTGTTGGTGAGTGCGCTGGGGTCTGACTGTCTAGATCCCATACCTTTGTGTAACGTTACCATTTGTGATGCGACTAGCTCCAAAGCAAAGCTCAGTCATGAAAAGCTGAGAAACCCGTGTCACCTTGAGGTGGTTTAAATCAAATTTCAGAGATTTCTAGGTAACTTCAGTTGTTTCTTTTTTCTGCTTTTTTTAGCCTTAAGTCTGCATGTGCTGGGGTTTTTAGCTGGGTTTCCAAGGAAGTATTTGTGCTGGAGTGGAGGTGAGGAGCTGGATGTCTTTGATTTATTGCCGTCTGTTCACAATCCATTTTATGAAGTTTAGGGAGGGCATATTTTCCTGCCATTTGTTCAGCGTTTGAGCCATGTGCTCTCTACCGCCTGCCCTCTTGTGTAAGACACGTTGCTTTTCCCCAGACCACGCATCACCAAACTCCAATCAATTTATGTTTGGCTATAGCAGGAGACGAGCAGGAACTCCAATTGGTTTCAGCTGCTTACGTGCTGCAAGTCACAAAATTACAGATTCATTTTTCCAACCTTCTGGTTCTTGATTCATTCGCTGCGTGAGAGATCACTGGTTCTTCTTTTAGCAGAGGGTGCCAGAATCCTTCTTTGACCGCTGAGCTCACATTTTAGGTGTTGTCATGTATTCATAGCCATGTTGTAACTGCTGCCTCATCCCTTCATCGGTTCCTAAATCTACTACCAGATGTGAGCAAAGCTGCCTGGTGGGCTGTTTTGGGGACCCTGACTCCATAAGGGGGGGATTCACAAACAGCATCTTCTCCCTCTGTCCCCTTCCCAGCAGGCTGTGGATTTTGGAGCACTGAAACATAACTACATGAAAGGCAACTGTTTGGGAAGTTCAGGTACTCTCTTGTACACAGTGTTTTTACCTTGTGTCCCACTGGTTTGAAGGATTTTAACCTACTCTTCACTGTTAGTTGGACTGACTGAGTGAAATGCTTGGAATGATTTTTAACTTACTGTGTCACAAAAAATAATGAAAGTCGCCGGAATCACAACTTCTGTGGACACAGATAAAATCATTTCACTGCAGATGTTGACTATGAAGGCACAGAGCAGAGCAGACCTTCACTGCTAGCCCGTGGTTTATTGCTGGCTTGGTACAGGTCCGTGTGCCTGCTCTGACCCCAGCGTGGGTTCCCCACCCTGCCCGCACACCGGGGAACTGATGTGCAGCAAATAGCATAACCTGTACATACTTCCTTTGCCTTCTGGGAAGTAATAACTAATGACACTGCTTTAGTTAGCAACAATTTGCAGACTGTCTACTCTTTTTTTGTATAAGCACCTCCCAAATATAATGCTTTATGGGTTATACAAAAGTTTGACTAGCTCCCTGGTTACCTGCAGCATTTTGCAACATTAGTGTCACTAAATATTTTTTCTGCAGTACAGTATCATATGCAGTAACACAGCTTAAGCAAAACAAGATCCATCTGGCTTAATGTTTTATCACTCCTCGTGGCTCCAGATCTTAGCTCTGGAAAAACAACTGCAGTTCTGGAAACGGAGAGTTAGGTTATTTCTGTCTTGCTAACTGGAAGAGGGCTGGAGTTACGAGGCACTGAGTGGCGTACAGCCTTGCCGCTTAAGCCAGCCTCCCTCTTAGGCAGAAGATCCTACCGAGTTGCAACCCACTAAGAGGTGTTTTTATCGCGTGAAACTGAGCGCATGTGCTGCACACTCTGGGGCTCGGCACGGACGACAAAACCTCTCCAAGAGGTCAAAACCAGAGCCAGCAAGAGAGCTAAAATAAAGCCATGTGGGCAACAAAGGTCGAGGCCTGAGCTTCTAACTTTTTCTTCTTTGATCTATCGCTGTTGTTAGAGAGTAATAAATTGGAGCATAATCTGGTAGCACAGAACTTTTATTTATTTATTATTTCCTGAAAGCAGCTGCTGATTTTACCATCTATTTTCACCTGTAAATGTATAGTTGAGTTACTACTCCTATGAATCTGCATTTTCTTGCAAATCTACCAGTCCTATTATACCACTATGAAAAACATGAGATAATTGTACTTAAACCTCATTGGTCTTATTATAAATATAAAAAGTAATATTATAAATGGGTAACAAGTGTGTTGGACTGCCATCCAGCATTCTGCTGCCCGTGGATCAGAAGCACTTTCTTCCATTTCTACTTTGTTATCTGGCTAATTTTTTTTCTATTTGACTGAAAATTACATTTAAAAAAAAATTTAATGAAATTATGAACCAAATAGAAATGCTCCCATGATTTATTTGAAAATATCCAAACAAATTTCCTCAAGTTTGCTCTTTTTCTCTGGTATATGCCATCTGTACACTTGCAGGATTTTGCTGATGTATGAGATTGTGAAACAAAGCCGCTCACATAAAAAAGATAATTGAGAACTCTATTGGCCCAGCTGTGCTGTGAGACTTGCTGAATGTGGAAAATCCCACTCAAATACATAAATTGCTTGTTACAATTCATTCAGTTTTATTAATCTTAATATTGTACTGTTAAGAAAGGGCTTAGCTTCTTACTTTGAAATCAGTGGATGTTTTCCTGCTGACATTAATAAGATTAATATTATAAATAGTTTTATATGAGACAGTTTCTTTTTAAGCCTTTTTTAGGAGGTGGCTGTTTTAGTACAGGCTGGTATTTGTCACTCTGTGCAGTATAAACTGCTTTAAAACAGCAACAATGCAAGTAATGCTTCTATGTAAGATCCATTAGGTGTATCTATTTCAAATATAGCATATATAGTCTGTATGTAACTGAGAATAATACAGCCCTGGGAGCAATATTTGCTCATTAGTGGCATATCTTATCTTTGTATCTCTTGTGAGATCTGCCAGGAAGGAAGATTGTAACCTGTTTTGGTGTTTCTGTGCCTGTGTTAAAAGGATGATACCGTATGACTTTGACAGCATTATCAACGAATGAATAGGTGATAGAAATGCTTTGCTCACCAAATGTCCAGGATGAACCATCTCTTGTCATCATCCCAGCCTGGAACAGGAGCAAGGACTCATAGTTGCTCTGTCCTAACTCTTGAAGCCATAATCTAGTCAGGGAGAAGAGACATGATGCACCTGACTTGCCAGAGACTTTCACATTGCCTTATCATATGTGCTTGTGCAATGTGTGTAAAACATGACCTAAGCAGAAATTCTGCCACAGTGGTAGGGAGGCTTTTTTTGCTTTATTTTTGTTGGTTTTGCCCAGGTATTGATGACAATCACAAAACTGAAAGGCGGACAGCAGAGGAGGCTCCAGTCAGCATCCGCTGTCCTCTGCTTGCGAGCCAAATGCCTGGGAGCACAGATGGCCTTTACGACCATTATGGGCTGGAGACACATTCAATGAAAAGTAATTTAAGTTCTTACAGAAAAAAAAAAAAAAAAAAAAAGAAGAAGTATATGAATGTGGGTTTGCTCCCAACACGAGACAGTCTGAATCAACAATGGGAATGGGCCAGTTACCAAAGAGTCTGCTGGAGCAAGTTCCTGCTGCCAGGGCAGGATCTCCTCTCCCTCTTGGCCATTAGAGGGAGGAAAAAATAACAGACTATAAGAGCCACTAAAATAAGGACCAACACCAAGAATGTACCATGGGTTTAATACCAGCTCCTCCTCTCAAAGTAATTATAGCTGATGTTGCCCAATGGTTACCAATGAACTGTCTTCCATCGTGGTCTTTTGTTCGCAGTCAGTAGTTTGGGTTGAACATCAAGACCAGCACACCCCAGTTGGCTTCTCACAGAGAGTAAAATAGGACCAAAGGTGACAGTGAGTGTTGTGCTGCTTCAGCCATGAAAACAGGCAGCTGAGTTTGGGCTAGACCAAAGCCCTTCCTACGTGTTTGTTTCACATTGTATAACCTTTACCCAAAAGTTCACCACAGCACTAATTTTAAAGTGAGAAAAGTCCAAGCTAAATGAAATACGTGTATTTCTCATATTAATCAACTCCTGCCTGCTCGGAAATGTGGTACTTGCTAAAAATGTATTGGTAAACTCAGAAGTTTTCTTTGAATTTCTTGATGTGACCTAGATTTAGGTGGTGCAAATAACCCTTGCAATACCATGTTCACCTAACCCATTCCTATTTATGTACAAAGGAGATGACATGTAACCATCACCATGACTCCCCCATACCCACGTTTGTAGGGCAGGGTTTTTTTTTGTCCAGAGGAAAATCAACTCTATGTGCCTCTGAAGGCTCAAGTTCTGCACTGTTCCTAAATTTCAGTGCCACACGTTTTGGTGTTTCTGCTGCTATGGCAGTGAGTCATTCGTTAGATGCCTGGCTCGTCACTCCAAAGCCACTGATGTGATGGATGTGTTCATGTGTAGCTTTCCACACAGTGGAACCTCCGTTTAATTACAGCAGCACTTCCTTGGTTAATCAATACAAACTTTCCTCTCTAATATTACTCCCGTTCTTACTCATCTGTTTGGATGTGACAGTGAACAGTGCTGTCTGTTATTTCCAGTGTTTAAGGCAGAACCTTACTTAACGCAGTGAAAAGTTCGGAAAAGTAGTGGGAGACCACATGGAGATCTCTGCAAATGGCAGTTAGTACTTAGGACATACTCATTAAGGTTTCGATGCCTTTGATAGAGCTGTGATGTGCTCTGCTAGGATCACAGCATTCAAAAAGAAAACTGCTTCCAGAAAACCCACAGACCATTTCTGTGGAGATGGACCTACCGTCACCATCTGTCTTTGCTTTTAAGGATGCAAATTTTTCTGATTTTGCACATGGCCAGAACTGCCCCCATCTGAGCAGCTCCAGCCTAACCCAGGTAGAGGTGTAGAGAGAAAGCTCGCTGCTGCTTTCTGCCCCGGAGGAAAGAAGACAACTGCTGTACTGAGATAACATCAAAGCCAGGAGTAAGCCCAGTCTCTTTATAAAACAGTGTATGTGCTCTATGTTTAGAGATGCTCAAACATTCTGCCATGAAGCAGGGAAACCAGAAGAGCAGGGAACATTCTCTTCCGGCAGCTGTGCTCTCCCCATGTCCCTCCACGTGTCTCCCAGGTTGTTCCTGTGTCAGCAGTGCTGGCCATTCATTGTGCCTGAGCTTCTCAACCACTGGGCAACCCAGCCATGTCTTCAGCGGTGAACTGAAACTGTGGCCTTCAGATGGCCATCCTTTGCAGGGATTTGCAGGAGAGCCCCCAGACCTTCTTTTATTCGTTGAGGCTGGGCAGCAAACTATTTCTGAGGACTTGAATCTAGGATATCAAGTACCTCAAATTTTTTTTTTTTTTTGTCCTGCATTAGGCAATGCTGTTAACTTTTCAGGGGCCAGATAAAAAGGAGCAATGATTCAAGGTGGCAGCCTAGCTCACTTTTCATGAAGAGATTTCCCATTTTTACAATGCTGAGTTGAGCACAATGGGTGCAGGCTCCCTGCGAAACTAGGTCACATCTTCAAGCTGTAATTTAAACTAGGTCATACTTTCTGACTAGTGAAGAGGGGGAGTATGAGTTTCAAAAGCTTGTAAATTACCATTTCCTGGAAAAGACCCGACTTCATTAAGTGCTATCCAAAAAATCAACCAAGCCAGCTTGACACATAAGAGGAAGTTCATAAAGCATCACTTTATCTTCCTCCGCTTCATGAAAATGGAAATGTATTTCCCTTTCAAAATAGTTGGCGATGCAAACATTGATGCTGCTTGTGGTTTAAGCTGCTACTGAGTCATTTAAAGTTTTGTGAGCAGGAACATTTGACACAGACTTTTCTGGGTCCGTTCCCATAAATGGCATAAGTAAGGGGGGAGGTTTGCTCTGCCAAGCTTGAAAGTCACTTGGGTTTACAGGGGTCAGAGAAATTTAGAATTTTACTTTCTAAATTGATCAACAAATAATTTTAACATTCATAATCCTCACAATAACCATGCTAAGTATGTAGCTCTTGGAAATTATACATCAAAAACTAGAATACTCAGTAAGTTCTTTAGACTCACTAATGGGAATCAGCCTCAGATGCCCAGCACGTCCGTGGAATCAATTGACCAAAACCAACTCTTCTGACAATTTGACATCTCTGCTGATTCCTGCAAGCATTGATTACTGTACAAGAAAGGCTTGATACCTGCAGGTTCTTCTTAACATTCCCATTGTGTCCTAACTCAGTGTCATAGCAAACAATAACTGAGACATTGTTTAGGATCCTAAATAATACACCTGGCTAAAAGTATCTGGACACAGAATAACAACAGCAATGAATAATCTGTCTGAGATTTTTGAATTTAAACTCAAGTGTTTAGCTACTGGTTTTGCTGAGAGCTGAGCACTGAAATTCCTTCACTGGCTCAGAAAAACTCAGGCTAAGCTTTTCTCCTCTGAATCTTCCTGCCTGCTGTGTGGAAAGAAAAGCATCCAGACTGATGTTTGTAAGGGAAGACAAGCAGTGCTGGGATAGCTGTTGGGGAGAGATAAAACAAGGCCACATTTTCCTGAAATAGTACTTACCCTCCAGCTGGTACAGGGACACCCCTTTTTACTCTAAATCCTCTCTGACTTGCATGGCAAAGCACGTCTTCCCTCTGCTCAGGGTTCTGGGGAAACCCTGCAGCCAGGAGGCTTGAGAAAGCATGCCAGGGACTTATGCCACCTTCATTTTCTCTGCCTGTGCAGACAGTCTGCTTGCTTACACCCTGCTCCTTGTGGCATCTCTGCTACCCTATCGCTTCACCTCTGCTCGACTCTGTTCCTCCTGTCCTCCATATCCTGGCCTTCTCCCTCACTCTTCCTTAGCTCGCCTGTCCCAAAGCAGCTTCTTTCCCACTCTGCAGAAGCCCTGCATCCATTTGGCACTGATACAGCCTTTGCTGTGATGACTTGTTTTGCATCTGCTGTGTGAGCCCTACCTGCCACTGCCAATGCCCATTTTGGGTACGGGCTTTAAGGAGAGACTGCTTCCTTGTGTCTGTGTAGCCCCTAGTCCAGTGGGGTCCTTGGTTAGTCCTTAGGCATTGCTGTAATAATTGTCATTAAAGCTAAACTATGACTTACATGGAGCTGAAGTAACTTGCCCTATATATATGTATATTTTTGACTCCTGTATCTATGCACTGGAAAGCTTTCCCTCTTTTCCGCGCAGACAGGACAGCACACATCCCTCCAAGGGAAGTGGGGGGTACTCATCCTCCCCTTTTCTCCCCCAGCATTAGTGTGCTGGCTTAGATGACAAAGAAAGAATGAGTCCTCCCAGGACCTCCCCATGGTTTGGGAGATGTTAGCCCCACTCCTTCACTGACTGTCCCTGGGAAGACCCTGCCTCCTTCTGGTGTTTTGTGTCCGAAATCCAAATAACTCGAAGATCCAAGCGGACTCCTATTTCTTACTAATCTCCTCTTCGCCTCAAAACACACAATACTTCCCCAAACATGATGTACCACAAAGGGTCGAGGTTTAGGTGCCTGCTTTTGCATAGTGCATTGTCAGCTACTTCTTAGCAAGCAAGGGGTAGATATTGAGATACTTGCAGTATCTGATTTGGCCTCAGTTGCAGAACCAAAGGAAGCATCTGCATTAACCAGGACTTACACTGCTTATCATACTCCGAGCCAACATCCATAGCGCTAAAACTGCACCAGAAATCAGCCATTGGCAGACTGGAGTCGTATAACACAGCAAGGCAGCTGCACTACCTAGAATTTCCTCTTCGTTTGAAATGCATAATAAAAATCTGAAGCAGGAAATGGGTTATCTGGTGAAATTTCAAATGATGCCGTTATCTGGTATAACCTCAGCGCATGACCTGCCTTCCAGTCCTTGAAATCAGCTCAATTGTGATGAGCTGTTTTTCATTTAAATTCTCCTAGGAGAGGTATAGACATGCACACTTTGCTCTACTTTATTATCTGTGGATTATTTCTCCCAAATGCCACTTTCAGCTTTCATCTAGGAGCTGTAATTTGCAGGTGTCGATGTAAATTAGCAGGATTGTGATGAAATACACATATATACATGTATGTCCTTACGTATTTTCTAGATGCACGTTTACAAATGAAAATTTTCACTTCTGATCTAACTGTTCATTTTGTTTCCCTGGGACCACAGCGACACAAATGGGACCAAGAAAGTTCTTGTGCTGTCTGATAAAGCACATCCCTTAATAAATGTTTAAACACTACAGATGCTATAGAAACACTGCCATTAACTAACTAGATAAAATGGGCGACCATCAGTAGGGCACAATGGTCCATGGCCTTTTGAGTGCCAGTCATGTGAGAATTAGGTTTCTGAGACATTTTTTAAATCCCATGTAAAGACATAAATAAGACCGAAAGATGTAAGAAGAGGTGTGGTACCTGAAGAGGTAAATAGGCCTTGGGCTGTCCCTCTCAAAGGAGGTGAATTTTGACAGAAATTGACTTAAAAAGAGCATCATATGATGCCAGCTTAGTGTTGAAGCCACCTCAGTTTCAGCTATCTGAGGCATGTGTCCAGGCCTCAAACAGTGGAGACAGCAGATGCCCTAGATGTGGACCAAATCTGCTGTAAAAGAGGAGGTGGGAAAGGTGGGAGGAGGCTCCTTGTGAAGGTGTCTTTCTCTGGCTCACGGAGGCTCCATATACAAAATTTTAGACACTTCCAGGAGACTTCTCTACCCCACCACAGCTATCTAGATGGAACTGTTTCCTCGTGGTGAATGCAGCTTTCAGTGTCACCGACAAATCCCAGATATCTGGGGCCACCCCACAGAAGCCTTCCAGCACAGCCTGAGCTGGCGGACAAGTTGCTGATGGTAGGAGGAAACGGACTACTGCTGAGCTCCCCAAAAGATGAGAGCCTGGAGGGAGAGATCATCTCTGCCAGTGGCGGGCAGAGTAAGGAGGGCTCAGAAGATCCTGTAAGATCCCCCCGTCTGGCAACAGCATCTATCTTGGAGTGGTCTGCAGCAAGGTACTGGTCTGTGCCAAAGAGTATGGTTGTGCTGCTAAATAAAAGAGGAGCAGGAACCGAGTTTGAGCACAGGCTCCCTGATTCTGTGTGCTGCATAGCTGTGGCTCTGTTTTTTGCTGCTGCAGCTATTACCTCGCACCAAAGAGCCCTGCTCTGCGCAGGGCATAGCTCTCTGTAGGATGGCCAGGAGCCTGCCTGTGGGCTTGGCCTCAGACTCATCCCTGGACCTCTTTTCTGTAGCAGTGTAGATGTGGCCTGAAGGATGTGGCAGAAGCAACTTGTGGTCATTCTGGCCTGGAGGCTGGTGGTTCCTTAGAAGGAAAGCCTTTGTATTTAAAAAAAAAACCCCAACAAACACAACATATGAAGTAGAGGTGAATATTGCAGAAGGGATGTCAAGAACCAAAGCAACCTCAGGGGGAAGATTTCTGGCTGCTCACCTGAAGGCTTTTGGTAATGGGTGCCAGGTGAAATCAGCTGGCAGCTTCCGCAGGGCTTGGGTGCAGGAGGAGCAGGGACTTGGCCTCCACAGCTCCAGCAGCCACAGGAGCTGCCCACCTTCCCCTCCTGCCCTGCTCGTTGGAGATGTGCTGAGCAGGAGCCAGCGAGGCAGAGGCGTGGGGGACTCAGCCTTCCCTGCTGGACACTTGTAAATGAGGGAGATAAGCGGGCTGAAAACCAAAGAGGATAAATGTGGCCTTTAGCTTCCCCCTTGGCAGGCTTTGGTTGATTTGACTTCTTGCCACCATAAAACACAGCTGAAAGAGCTTTCCAAGTCAGCAGCTGGGCTGCTGTCTGCTCAATTTGCTTGACAGAAAATCAAAACATTTTGAGTGAAATTGAAAATTTTCTCATGGAGAATTGCCTTTTTGTGAAGACAGTGTTATTTTCCCACTAAAATAATTCCAGCTACCTCTGTGTTATTGGTACAAGGCTGACATAATAAACTGTGAAGCAACAACTCTGTGTGGGGTGAATCTCTCAAGGATGTAGAAGCCCAGAGAGTCATGACCGCCCAAGTTGTTTTGCTTCTTTTTGCCTTTCATATCACTTTCAACCATACTTCCCTCTGGCATGCTCTGGCACTGTCCTTGTATTCTTTCCTGATAGCCTGTCTCTGCTCCCCGCTTCTCTATATATCCTTTTTGGCATTTGAGTTCACTTGGCATTTTCGTGTTCCACCAGGCTGGCCTCCTGCTGGATCAATGCCATGTGCTCTGTCTTGCACATTGGGGTGGACTGTTCTTGTGAAATGAGGGGATTGCTCAGCCAGCCCTCCTGGCCTTTTTGAACAGCCTTCCATGGGATCTTGCCTACCGCTGCCCTGAAAAAAATGAATTCCACCCTGCTGAAATTCATAATAATTTTTGTACTATCTTCGGTTCCTTCAGGATCTTAGGCTCCACCATCTCATGGTCCTCACAGCCAAGGCTGCTATCAGCTGTCACATCCTTTATTAGTCTTTCATTATTGGTCAGCAGCTGAATTGGCCAAGCAACTCCCTATTTGCCCTGTCCTGTACCTGTGTAAAAATTATCCCCAACACAGCCCAAACACCTCCTGGCTTGCCTGAGCCCTACATGCTGCCCTTCCAGCAGATGCTGGAGTGGGGACCTGGAGAACTAGGGCCTGAGATCAGGACACTTCAGCCAGTTGTTTAAAGAAGGCATCACCCACTCCGTCTTCTTGACCAGGCTATCTGTAGCAGATATCTATTGTGGTATCCCTCTTGCTGATCCTGCACCTTCAATATAGCAATACTATAGAGGAGAACGACCTGAAAATGTATCCAAACCACACAGTGTCAAACAATGTCTTCTTGTCACCAGAAAGTAACCAGGTACAGCATCTATTATTGAGGACCAATTTGAATAAAAGACTCTGCACACAGAGACGATGCATGTAAGACAGCGAAGAGTCTGCAGATGAAAAAGATAATGATTTATTCTTGAGAGTACACTTCAGTTCTGATGAGATTTTGATTCTACCGACTATGACCTCAGGCCAGGTTGGCAAACACACAAAACCTGAATTTAATCAAGCCTTTCACTGTTTGCAAAGCAGCAAATTATATGCTTGGTAAGCAGAGTAGACGTATCTGTATGCTGATCTCTCTGCAATGTGCAATGTGTGCCATGTGCAACTGGGCTGCAGCTACTGCTGCCAAACTCCTCTGAGTAAATGAATGGAGCATATCAATTTACAAAAGTAAAGAGAACACATCAAACTTCCCTGTATTCTTGGGAAAATACTAACAAGTTCAGCAGCTGGGGATGGTAAGAAAAAAAAATGCATAGCAGAACAGTGTTAGCTAGAGAAAGTTAATCTGAAGAGAGAAGCATCACCTGGACCATAGCTCAGGTAAAGAACGGCAGTGGGAATCTGCAGATGTCAAAATTCAGTGGGTTAGTTCTGGATCCCTGGCTAAGTCATGGTGCTTTATAGTCTAGCTCTCCTTTCCCCGAAATACCACCTTCTGTGTAGGGCTTCCCAAAAGTGGTGTTAAGGAATAGTACCTTTATCTGGAAATGTAACAGAGTACAACTACCTTTCCAGCACAGAGCTGTGCAGGAGAAAGGAAGGAGAAAGAGCACAGAGACAGGAGATCAACAAGAACATGTCTGTCAAAGAAACCTGGGTGTTGTACAGCTGCACCTCAGAGATGGCCAACCCTTACTGATTTCTCAAGATTTAGGAGCCTGAACATCTTCAAAAATCCGTGCCACAAAATAAGTTAGTTTCTCCCTACATCTTGAGCTCAGGCTTTGTCTGCCTGTCTGTATTTCTGCAGTTCCTAACTGCAACATTTACCCTTTCAAGTCTCTAGACAACTTCTGTCTCTGAATATTCTGCCTTATTGTCCACACTTACCTCTGGTGAAGCCAGAGGCAGGACTCCAGTGCAGCTCAGTGTCTGCACAACACTGTGAGATTTAGTGCTTGTCTCCAGGGAGTGAGATCAGTGAAGAAGCTGCTAGACCTTCACTTTCTGGTCTTCATAGTGTACTCAACTGATGCAGAATCACCAAATATTAAATCTTTGAGAGGTTATGTTATTCAGGGCTAAACACAATCTTGATCAAAGATGCACATGCTACCCAAGATAGGTACAAATTATTATTTTGCATTTATCTGGGAGCAGATTGACTGCTGTCATATGTCCTTATACAGTCCCTTCTTGGCCAGAGTGCTCCTGGATATTTCAAGAACTGCTTAATCTCTTGTGACAGTGCAGAAAGCTTATTGCTTGCCTACAACCAGCCGTGATGCTGCCCACTGTAAAATGGTGGTGACTGCTGTAATGCACATGTCACTGGTAAGACCAACACTCCTCTAACATCCTGTAATTAGCCCTTAACCTTGTTTAACTCCTTCTGTGGGTATCTTTTTTGTAAAGTGTGGCTGAGCATCCAGTCTCCTTTCAAGGTAGGATCAGATTCTCAGAGCTATTTTGAGCACCCGTCTCCTATTCAAATTAACACTGGACATGTGAATACACATGAAAACCTGTGTTTGCCTTTGCCATTATTTGTACGGGCTGTTGATTGCTAGTGGAATTTGATGTCATGTTCAGAAAGTGTTAAGACAGTGCCTGGGGGGCAGAGGTGGTGGTGGTTATGGTTTGGGAGACTCAACCTGATGGGGCTGGAACTTGTTCAAGGCCCACCTTCTGCTCATGGTTGCAATGTATTGTAATAGTCAATCCCAGCAGTGGTGGAAGTGTGGTTCTCAATGGAAAAGCCTGTATCACTCAGGGGGTCAGTTACCCATGCAGCTTCAGTTGGCAAACCTATTGCAGAGGTTAACAGTCTGATATTGCATGTAATCCATTTGAACTTCATGTTGGTAAAACATACAGAAATGAAAATACTGCATTTCCACCTTACTCTCATATTCCTTGTGTTTTGAAATAGAAAAAATCTCAAGGGATGCTCAATCATCCATCTGCTTCTTGATAGGATTTATATCCACCAGGGAGGTGTCACAGGCAGCTTCAGAAACAGGCACTGCTCTGCACCCCACACTGCAGGAGCCTGGGATGCCGCAGCAGAAAAGTGGTCAGCTGCACTGAGCTGGATGGAGACTTTCAGACTTTGAGTCCCTATCGCTACCTCTCAAGAGACAATAAAGCTAATACCCTAAAGTCACGTGCCACACATAAGTGTGTATGTGCATTCCTGTGTAGAATTGGTACATTACATGTGTCTGGAATTTAATAAATGTGGAGTTTAAGCAGTGCCCAAAAGATGGCACTGTTTATTTGTGGTTTTTTTTTCATTCTTAATTGCACACTCTCTCCGAGGCTGGCATATCATCTGACAAAACTGAGCCTGGATTTATATACTTTATAGAGAAAAGCGGTACAAATCAAACTATTGCCTCAGCATGGCCTTTCCTGTAACCTTTAACGTGCATTATTTTAATGGAAATGGGCATGTTGATGTTATTTAATACTATAACCACAAAGTGGTTGCCCTTTTATTTCCATCTAGTATTTTCACTGTAGATGATTTAATCTCATACATTTCATTTAATACTGGTGACTGAAGAATGAGCTTCAATTATTTAAAAGAAGAAAGAATTATTGACAAGAGATGGACCAGAACAGGAGTTCTGTCTTGAGTGTCTCTAAAAGTTAGCATAAGCACCTCTGCCTGTGCAGTGATCATTATCCATATGTGCTGAAAAAAAATCAACAAATGCCAAACAGCATGACAGGCAGATTACAATGAATCGATTGCCCACATTTCCATTTGAACAGCTAAATCCCAGGTCCAACCTTAACAGCTTGTTGCAGCCATAGAACAGGAACAAATCGGGAAATACAATTTACCTTGCAGCAATGAATTTAATGAAAGTTTTGCTGGTAACCATAGCAAATGACAACATTAATGCCCATATCAGCTGTCAGGTTTCTCCAGGCCTTTACATCTAGAAGGTGTGCCAAACAATAATAGTAATACCTATATTAGTAATAATAACAATAACAACAGTGATAATGGCTTATTTTATTAATTCAAAGCTCTTCGCAATCTCAACATAGGAATCACCTCACCCAGCACTGATATCCAGCCATTTCCAAGGTAACAAACTTCAGGTATCAGAATACCTGACAGATGACTGTGGTGGCTTTTGACTCCACATTTTCCCCATTCAGCTCTACATTATGTGGTTTGTGGCTGCTACGTAAAACCAGAGGGTACCAACCAGTGATGTCCTAATGGGAAGAAAAACTCCACTGCCTCTGTCTCTTTCCAGAGCCTCCCCTAGGTGTGGTGCCTTTTGCACTGGATATAGCTGGTCAGTTAAGGTAAAGTCCGAGTAAAATGTGTGTTGCTGTTGCTCTCTAGGCTGCACAGCACCAGTCCAGCAGGCAGCTGAACAACTACCCCTCAGACATAAAGCTTGAGACTTGACAGGTCTGAGTGGGTAATAGCTACAATTGCACAGACATCTTTCTGGTCCCTCAGACCTCCATGGGGTTTCACCACTAGCAGCAACCTTCCTGGTACATTTCTCCTTCCTCTGCATCCTCTTCTTCCCTCCTCCTGTTCACATTATTTTCTTGCTTTCCCTCCTGACTCCACTCTTGCTCAGCACTACCTGGATGTGGATCTGAAAGAAATGTTGTGGGCTCAGATGTGCAGGACTAAGACGTTCTTCTGCTTAAAACCAGTGACCTGTGAAGCAATGTGTGGTGTGAACACAGTGCAGAGCTGTGCCCTGATGATTGCTTCATCGGGATGGGCCTTGCTTTTCAACATGAGGTGCCCATGAGGCTGTGTATGAAGAGGAAGAGGACAGAGCAGCCAACCAGCCAAGCAGGCAACAGAGATGGGTGACCCCTAAACCCCACCTTCCTTCTGACTGTGGGTACTGGTTAGCAGCTCTGAGACAAGGGAGATGGGCATTCAGTTTGCCTGAGGGAGACTTGCTTCTTTGCTTCTAGATCCATCCTCAGCATGAAGAAGTTAAAGGCTGTCCTTTATCAGGAAGACTCCTAAACACCAGGCAATGGGGTTGGAGAGAACCACTCTGCTGAAAAGCCTTTAAAAAACAGAAGACGCATTCAAGTCCCAGACTTCTAGTGGTCATTCCCAGTGAACTGTGAACTCACTTTGACAGTTTACAGCTCAAGGAGCCCCAAAGCACCAAACTCTGGGTCCCATATGCCACATCAAGAACTGGGACATACAAGCCAGGTGCTTTAGGCTTTAGTTCCTAGGGTCCTTGTATTGCATGCATTTGGTTCTGAAAACCCGGGTTGTTTGTTCATTTGTTTGTTTTAACCAGGTCTTTTCTAACCAGATATTTGCTAGGCTGTCCTTTGCTTCGTTTTGCAAAGAACAGATGTGGTCATGTTTATTTTTACTTTCAATTAAATACATAGACGATGCCTAAAGTGATGAAGTATGGGTTATGTCAGGATGTTCAGTTATTTAGCTGCCTACAGTCATGGGTGCCAAAATTTTTGCTCACAATACTGACAATTGGTTTTGAGAATTTAGTTCCACATGGTGTTAAAGTAAAAAATGAACTATTGGTTCTTCCTTATCTAAATTATTCTTGCATTTAGATGCTTATTTACTGTTCATAGAAAATATGTTCCTTTTTTTGGGGGTGGTGGGCTTGGATATATTTTGTTTCAATTGCAGTTTCAATAATCAGATGGGTATCAGGAAATTACCCCCCTTCCCCCCCTTTTTTTCTCCATACATCTTCATTGCAATAATAAGGCATCAGAAATCAAAATTTAGCTGGCAATTTTGATGATGTTGCAAGAAGTAGATATAGCTTGCTCTTCAGCTATATTGGCTCTGCAGTACTGAAAGCAGTAAGAATTTGATTGTGTCAATAAACTGAGCTGATAGATCTTGGAAGATACATATGGGCAAATTTTCAAAGTAATACACGGAGCTCAAGCTGCAAGATTCAGTACTAAGGGGAAGTGAATGACAGTACTGAAAACTTCAGCCACAGAGAGCAGATCTGTGCAGCAGTGTGGTGGCATTTTAAAATCACTCAAATCACTACTATTTAAGGAGCTGTTTTTCTTGGAATGAGGGTTTTTTTGAGGGTTAGCGTAGCTAGGTTGCAGTGAGCTGGTTGCATGCAGAGCAGGATGTGCAAAGGTGGTGGGTGCTGTGGCACTGCTCCCATCCTCATGCCTGCAAGGGGTAAGTCTCCCTTCCCAGCATCAGCCTCCCTAAGGCAGACCTGGGAGCTCAGTATGGTGAAAACCTCTGGAGGCGGCTGATTTTAGAGCTACATACATGCACAGTCAGACTGGCTCGCTGGTGGTGGGTAGCAGCAGAGGAAAAACAAGAAGGGATGCTGGCCTGAGGAAATGCAAGCCCCAGGAGCTGGCATCTGCCTACTCCCACCCCCACAGCAGGGCTTGCTCGGCTCTCCCTGCTGCTGCCTTCTCCTTTCTGAGGATCCTCTCTTGTTGCCCCAGGGCCTGGAGCTGGAAGGAGGGTTCAAACAGCGGCAGGAAGGTGTCTTTGACTTTGCTGTTTCACGACAAGTTGCTCAGAGAAGTTGTGGATGCCCCAACCCTGGAAGTGTTCAAGGCCAGGTTGGACGGGACTTTGAGCAACCTGGTCTTGTAGAAGGTGTCCCTGCCCATGGCAGCGGGGTTGGAACTAGATGATCTTTCAGGTTGCTTCCAATCCAAACCATTCTGTGATTTTATGATTCTTTGACAAGCGCCTCAATTCCCATATAAACACCCCCAACTGAGGAGCACCCTTGCTTGGCAGGCTAAATTATATTTAAACACAGATTCTCAGCTGGTCTCTTTTCCTCACTCAACTGACAAAGGCACAGAGTGAAAATAGCTTAATATATACCAGCTGAATCTAAGCTAAAATCTTGTCAAAGGCATTGCCAAGCCTGAGAGGAGTGTTGGCTCACTCTTGGATAGGTTTGGTACATGGGCTGGACACAGGAGCATGGCCAGCACAAATTTGAGGCAGGGCTGGTGTGTGGTTTGCCACATGTAGTCAATTTTTACTGTGCACTGCCTTCTTTTGGAGTATGTGCTTCAGTGACTCACCTTGTAAATCAACTGTGGTCATCAACTGCTTTCCAGTGAAATCCATCTTTTTTTGGGTTACCACGCCATAGGGGTGTATAAGGTGCCCTCTGTTAAATCTATGCTTCACTTCCAGACAAGTCTTCTCTGTTTCTTTTAAGGCTGCCTTTCTTTGATGATATCAGATACTAAAAGCCATATCTACCCCCTCCAAGTAAACAGAGGTATCACAGGGCTGCTCAGCTCAAGCCAGATGGCACAACCATTCCCTCCTGCAAGCATTCCCTCTCAGCAAAAGGAAGAACAAAACATAAAACCTGCATCAAGGCTTCCACTAATGTCCTAGTGGCTGTCTGGCACTAAGAAGTCACAAAAATCCCTCACCTGACCCCATCCCTGTTGAGGAAATTAATCTCATGAAAATACATCCAATTTTCACACACTGGGACATCAAACATCTGAAAATTATTGCTAAATCTGGATTACAAAGAAAAAGAGGGGAAAAAAAGAAAGGAAAAAAAAGTGGCATTAGACTATGCTCTCTCTCTCTGCTATTTAACTACTATTTAACACTTTAATCCTCCTGAGGCATTTTTTTCTTTTTACTATAATCCCTGAATATAGTCTACGCTGTTTATAATCATTCTCCTTTCTCACACTCTTTAGGTTCCCATTTAAGCTACTCTCTTTACCTTAATTACTTGGCTAACTGTAATCTGTCAGAAATCATAGGCACACGAGAGGGCAAGCCCTTATGATCAGGCTGTTCTCTTGCCAAAGGAAAGCTACTCACTGCAGTCTGTTTTGTTAAGTTTTATTCAGTAGTTGAAGCTTAAATGACTAAAGTCAGGAAGCTTCTACCATTTTCTTTGAGATATTTGACTGCAGTAGAATAGAAGTCAGTCTCGAGAAAATTTTCTCTAGAAAATTGCAACATTGGCGTTTTGTATCTTCCCTGCATTTACTATTACCAGGTAGTCTCAGCTGCTGGCCTGTATGTCTCAAGTCCGAGATCTGAGAGCAATCCTCGTCTCCAGTAAGACCTCATGTGTTCATGTTGTATTATCCCTTGGCTGAAGAGTTGAGATAACAAATTACTCCTGGGAGGAACAGACCATCATCCTGGAAGCATGGAGACAGAGAAGAGAACTGACAGCAGCCAGCAGAATGGTGGTGATGTTGCTGAGTGGATCTGCTGGCTCAGTTCATAATAAATGGAGCTGGTCATCTTAGGTGATGTAGTCTTTGATTTGTGAGAGCTTTGGTGAATACGGAGTCTAGTGGCATAAGGCATAAGAACCCCACCATGTGCCAGCATGACACTATTTTCAATATCTGCTGAGTGAGATATAATTTATTGTTTTGTTTACTGGCTTTCTTTAAATGATGCTTTGGATAGTCTGTATGGCATGCAGCTGTGTCTATCACTGCAAAGTCGTGGGCAGGAGTAGGCAGTGCATTTCTGTGGAAACGGAACAGAAATGAACCTAATAACCACAAAATACCTCCTGGAGCAAATAGCTCACAGAAGTTTCCATTCCAGAATAATATTTTGAAATAACTGGAGATAATTTCCTACAATGTTCATCACCTTTTCTGGTACTCGGAATGACTCAGAACCAGCTGCAAAACTTCTGTAGTCCTGGAAACACTTGAAAATGTATGCTTTGCACCAGCAGCCGCTACACAGTCATAAAATGACTTGTATGCTCTCAGTACCTCTTCCTGTGATCCATCCTTCACGGCTCAGGAGATGTTTGTTGCTAAGTACTTGACATCTGACAGTCCAGGATGTGTAGGCCTTCTGTTTATGTGCTTTTATTGTCATCTCTAACACTCATGCTCAGATCCAAAAGTACACTTAGATACTTCAAATGCTGCGTAGGTGGAACCGAAACACAAGTAATGTGCCTAACTCCTCAGTAGAAGTTAATACTCAAGTAAGTGCTTACTCTTTTGCCTGCTCTTGGCAGTCCTGCTAGTACCCATTTTCAGAGCTGCTACCTTCTCAGCTGAGTGTGGGAGTAGTCTGAAGTTCCCGTGGGATCCACAGAGCCTGCCTAGGCCAAAAGCCTTGAGCTTGAGTCAGGTTTGGTATGTTTGTTCTTCGCACACATAATTCACACTAGCGGATTGGACTCTGTCTGAAGCAAAGGAACCACTGCTACATTTTCATTTGTTGGTCTCGCAGGATGGTGAGCCATCAAAGGTGGTTCTGTTCAGAAGAAAGAGAACGAGACATCCACCTTCTATAAAATAGTTGGTGGCTGGAGTATTGGCTGAGGTGGTAGAACCAAGTTTCTGGTGTCCTCTGCTGAAAAGGGGTTGTACTTTCTTCTCCCACAATCCAGGGTACTATAGGAGGTTTCCAGTTGGGAGGGAAACAGGATAAAGATGAAAACAGGATCATTTTACAACTGAAACTGAAAAAATTATGAGACTGTAGAGACTCCTTGCAAAATCGTCTTATGATAAGGGCATTCACTGGCAAGTGTTTCTTCCCCTGTTCTCACAATAGTTTATGTATTTTTATTTTTTTTGTATTTTAAGAGTTTCTAACATAAAATTAATGCCCAGGAACCTGGCTGTTCCCTTAGCAAACAAACTCCGTAAGCATTAGGCTTTAGAGTCTTTTCCATTCCACGAATCTCCTATTCTTGCCTGGATGGTGGTTGAGTTTCAAGTGAGGAAAGAGCAATGCTGTCAGTGTGATGGTTATGGGCTCTCCCTGCAGTCAGTGTGAGCTCCTGTTAGATGCAATTCCTTGGTCTGTAATCCTCTTGGTACACTATGTGATGCTTCAGGAACATGTTTCATGTGCAATGAAGTGCAACACAGAGGCACAGAGGCGCAGAGGCACAGAGCCAGGGCTGATGGAGCAATAGCTGGTCCCACCACAGTGCTGTGCCTGGCTGAGAGGGAGGACTTCACTCAGGTGCAGCCCCTATGGATGCACAATGTTAATGCACCAGGTAATGGACCAGCTAGCTCTGTAGCAGCTCTGCACTGCACCATTGATGGCTGGTTTAGGTTTGTATCTTCCATGTGTCTGCCTGGTAGTCACCTGTTGCTTGGTATCCCCTCCACTGTTATCTTTGTTGATGCACTACTTCATTTACAGCCTGTTCCTGCTCATTTGTAGGTGCCTTAATTCCTGTGAACTCAAGGGAGGGGAAAAAAAAAAAAAAAAAAAGACAAGACCTTCATTAATCAATGTTTGTACAGTGCCTTGGAAATGTAAAATGCTGTACAAATGATAAGTGCTATTTGCTTCAGAGCTAATTTTCTAACCTTTCCTTTATTTTGAGACCCTTTGTTTCTAGCTGTTCATTTCCTTAATTGCATCTCAAGCTTCCAGTTAAAAATGCCTATATATACAGCAATTATACCATACCCCAGGAAGAAAACATTACAGATGATGTTACTAACTCACCAGTCACAAAGCCATTTCCACTGATGTTCTGTATCCCTCCCTCCATGTAGCCATGCCTTGTCCTCAGTTCTTCCCACCACCTCGCGTTCATATAGCTGATATAACCATTGAAATCCCAGGTTTACACTGAGCTTAATAATGCTTTCTCCTCTCACGTGACTTCTGCCTACTCATTACTTAGCCCTTTGGTCCTTTTTATAATTATCTCAGTCACATACTTGTATACGTTTTTGCCTCATTTAGAGTGTGTTGTAAACGATAAGATTTTGATAAATTAAGCAATAATCAGAAAACATTACCAATATTCTGTAGATTTCCATTAAGTTACAGTTACAGTGACACAATTTTCTCTGCTACAGTTCACACTGGCTTAGCCTTGTTTTCATTAGAACTCTCATTATTTAGAGATTTATAACTCATCCACAGAAATTTGCTGTAGGGTGAAACTTGAGTATGTTTTTAGCTCAGAGGAAAACTTAAGAAAAGTTCATTTGGGTTGTGTTTTGTGATTTTGAAAGAAAATCATTCTACCTGTTTCAAGCTTTTTGTGTTTTTATAACTCAAAATACCCTCAATTTAAGAAATGTGCTATTACTTATAATAATTGCTATTATTACAAATTCTACTTATATAGAGAAGATAGCACTAAACAGTGCAGACAAGAATAAAATCATGGTATTTACTGCATAACTCACCCCCCCCCCCACTCCCCCCCATTTGGTAGGTGACTAAGATTAATTGTTCCTACTGCACTATGCTTTCCTATGGAATATTGCAAGACACATACATGGAATTAAGCCATGTTGGTTCGCACATTATTTGCCAGAATGGTTTCTCATAGGTTTTCCTGAGGATTTGGACCAGTCTGCACTAAATAGTGCTTTTACCACTATTCATTCCTTTAGTTGTATTTGGATAACTCAACAGAAGAAGCTTTGAAACAGGAATGGGCAATTGTTAAAGAATGATCAGGCTAGGAGTACAGCATTTGAGCTGCACTGGTAGGCAGCTTATAAAAAACATGGAAGCAGGTGTATTATGAAAACCGAGACCGTAAATGCCAGTGCAGAACATGTATGCTGCAAGTGTATTTTGGGATTGTGAATGAAATTATCAGTAGTCTGTTATGTCTGGTGTTTATATTATAGAGTCCCTGGTTCACAGGGGTTTATAGTCTTCCTTCATACATGGCCTCAAGGTGCTCCTGAAGGATGAGGTCCAGTGATGGAGTCCTAGATCCTGCTAGGCTGGAACAATGATGTCATGATAGCAAATGTTAACACCCCTATAGGCCAACACATCAACATTGCAAAACCTTCTGAGTACTCCCAACTGTCTTGGGAGAATTTGTTCACATTTGGGGGATCTGGAGAGGTTCCTGTTCAAGAAAGTCAAAGTTTCATTCTGGCCTGTTTCCTAGCGTGACCTATTTTGCACCAAAAATAATTTTGCAGTGTTTCATATTAGTTTGTTGACTGTAGTTTCAGAGCCTGCCATACTTAATATTATGTATGCAGCAGACTCACAGTACATTTTTTTGAGGACACACATTCAGCCAATTTGAGTTCACAAATATGAGTTCTGTGTTCCTACTTGGGTGGGTAAAGTCATTTGTGCACGACAAAATTAGACCACTAATTATAGAGACTATCTTAAAACTGCCTGAAAATTTGGTACAAAGCACGTATCCCCTAGGCAAAAAACTGGTTGGATTTTGTCAGTTTGTGAACATGTGACCTGCAGGAGAAAACTAATCCTACACAAATTAAGACCTTGCTGATTTGTTACATCAAGTATAAAATATAGAAGCTGCAGTTTCACCATCTACCATATTTCCAGGTTTATAAGAACAGAGATAAAAAGACTTAACATTTTGCATAGATGCAGTGACTAATCCTGAGGGCTGTGTCTTTATGTTCCTAATAAACTCTTGCCAGCTTTTTGGGTTGGAGTAGCTGGAAAACAACCTTGTCAGCAGAAACTGAGGAACTAGTTATCTTAGTGAATAATGGAAACATCTTGCCTCCATCTATGTAGCAGATTAATGGTACCCAAGTGGAATGGACTCGGCGATTGTGAAGACAAGTAATACTCGAGACTGAAATTTCTGTAATGAACCTTTTAGAAATGGTAGTACACCAGGAAGTTTGTTCTATGTACATGTGTGATATAAAAGAAACACTGATAGTATTCAGATATAAACTTGGTTTCAGTGTTATATAAACAGTTATATAAACAGTAGTAAACCAGATTTTTCTGAAATCAGGACAAGGAGTAGATTGGTTTTAAGTCATGTTTGGGATTGATACTGGGGGGGGGGGGGGGGGGGGGGGGGAACTAACCAAAACCAAGTGAAAATTATTTATGCAATAAAAAGGAATTCAGATATTATTCTCTATCTCAACATATTTTCCAGGCAAAGTTAGAAAGGCAGGATTCTCTGGGTGAGTGAACATTAACTGTGGGTGTATTTGGGGTTCAGTTTTTAGATGAGCATTTTCTGACTCTACCTCTGTTTCCACTAAAGTCAATGCCTTTGCTTTTACTGACTACCACTGACTCAACAGTAACACTTTTGCAATGTTGAGTTCTCCTGCAAATATCACTTTTCAGGGATGGAAATTCAGTTTTTTGAAGGTGTGTAGGAATGTAATTCTCTGTAATCACCTGCATATTTCTGAGGATCTGAACTGGACCTGTCTATCTGCACATGTAAATTATGCATCACAAATATTGTGGGATCTGGAACAAGGGAGCAATATCTGCCTGTGTTCAAGGACCATCCCAAGGGAAGGAAAGAAGCTGCAGTATCTAAAATAGGCAGGTATAAAGAAACTGTCTGAATATGGCTCCAGCAGCCTAATTCCTAGGATCAATAAAAACTCCCTGAAGTCACGGGGAGGCAATATTGGACATTAAAGAAAGCAAAGAAGAAAGAAAACGGTTTAGCTTCTTTCAGCGTTATCTTTCAGATTTTCAAGCTAATTTAAATAGAGGCATGCAGCTGTCAGCTGTTTCTCAGAACTGGATCTGCACTGTTTTGGTGAACCTGTAGGGACTTGGGCAACTGCATTAGTAACATATCTTGCCTATGGGCTTTGTAATGGAGTCACTCAGCTCTTGATGAGAAGAAAATAGACAAGGCTATCACCTTTGTTTTGGGAAGCTTTGGAAATGCAAACCACTGAAGGCAAATGCAGTAATTAAGATGGATGCACAGCTGTGCTTTGTTTCTGCAGGCAGAGACAAGAAGGGACCAAAGGATTCCTCCAAGCACCCACACTTCTCATGCAAGATGAATCAGCAGAGTTTAGGATGTGAAGTTCCTTGTGAATCCTCCAGATAAAACTTCTCCCTCACATGAATCGTCGGCCAGCTTTGTGTGTAGCACTATGTCAAGGCATAGCTGTCTCTTATAGCGGGGTGGCCCGATAGCCTAGGTGGTCTTTTCCTCCCTGAGGCCTCACAGTCATAGACAGGAAAGGATTAAATTTTTAGAAGCTGCCACAAGTCTTCTTAATGTGTATAAATCCATCTGTGGATACACTGTGATCTCCATACATACCAACGAGAACTCATGTGCGGGAATTTCCATAGTTATGTTCCCAACAGCATGTTTTTAGGGACACAAAACAAGACTGTTGCAGAATCCCTGAATCCCCCTGCTAGGCCAGCTGCTTCAAGCATATACAAGAGGGCAACTGCGGTTTTGGCATTATCTTTCCCCATAATGGGACTCATACTGATAGTACAGATGAAGATGTCTCTGGCTCTTGGGGTCACAGAGAAAAGCAGGGCAGTTGGATGGGGTCCTGTCTACTGGGGGTGGTGGGTGCCCTCACTGTGACAGCAACGCTGCCCACTTCGCACTCCCTGTGCTGCAATGGGGCTGGATCACCCACCAGGCTTGCCAGATCCATGGGATGGCCACAGTCAGCTTTAACTGTCTTTGCTCTTCCAAGCAAAGAAGTCCCCTCTCAGGCCACCCACTACTCAAGGCAGCTCAACTCACTTCTGTACACAAGAGGGGGATGACAGTGGAAGGATTGATGCATCTGTGAGTCAGACAATACAAGACTGAAGAAGGGCTGTAATTTTTTCTGAGTAGGCAGGAAATTGATGATTTAAAAAAAAAAAAAAATGTTTCATTTGTTGAGCTGGATCAGGGAGCAGGGAAAAATATATTACCAGGCAGATGTTGCATGATTTGCTGACAAAGGAGAACATTTTCTGATGGAGTCCTAGTTAAAAATTTGGCAGCTTATTAGATGAGAAATGAGATGCTTCAGATGGAAGGTGAAACACCTCGTCATATTTATCTGAAGTGTCAAAATAAAGATCAGTGACTGGGTGGCTTAGCCCAGCCATGCGATTGATCACAGTTTATTCCAGAGACAAGATTTTCCTTGCCATGGAAGAACCCTTTCAAGGACTGTTTATGACAAAATCTTCAAACTAATGGGACCTATAAAGGATCTCCTTGGAGCCTATACCTTGCAATGACTCTGCCGTGAAGTGAATTCCCTGGGGTGAATATGCAACACCGTGTAAGGAGGAGTCATCGCGTCCACATGCCATATGGGACTTGTGACTGCACCACTTCTGTGTAGTCACCACTTCTGTCACCTGGGCTTGGCTTACTGCACCCTCACCCAGCCTGGGAAGGCAGATTCCAGCAAAGTAAGTTTAAATAAAATAAAATAAATAAAAATAAAATAAAATAAAAAGAAAGTAAAGTGCATGAGAAATGTTTTGAAGGGAATCAGAGCTCAGTTAAAAATAACTAAGCGAGGTATTGCTCTGCTAAGTTACTGTGACAGCCTGAAAGCTGAAACAGCTGAGTCAGGATGATTATACCGGCAAAGTATAGCGTAACTATTGCTGATAACAATTAGTATGATACATAAAATTCAAATTGAGTACATGAGATAACAAGCTCTTTATCTATTCCATCACGGTATTCCCATCATTTTTGTTGTTACTTTCAAAGATTTAGCTGTTTATTCTACAAAAACCCTCGCAATATAGAAGGTAATTTGGCATGATTTTAAGAAGTAAGAAGAAGTTCCAGTCTTAAGCAGATTTTTACACACGTTATTGGAAGAGGACCTTGAAGAAGGCTGTCATATTAACTGTGTGGAGTAGAAGTATAATTGCGGGGGTGCAGTTGAGGCTGGTGGCTCCCCAGGGACAGGTGCTGTGGGGGGGGCCCATCAGGGCAGGGCCCGGCAGCCAGGGTCTGTCCCCCTGCCTCAGTCCGGAGCAGGGCAGCTGGGGGTACCGGGGCACCCCAGCCCTGGGCATCGGTCGTGTCCCGGGGAGGGGCCAAGGCTGGGCCGGGACATGGGCCCGGGGTGGGCCCGGCTCGGTGGGCCCCACAGCCCGGCCGGGCACTGGGAGCTGGAGATGGCCCCGCTGCCGCGGCACTGGGGGGGGGCTGGCGGCCCTGGGGGGCTGGCGGGGGGTCCCGGCTGTGGGCAGGGTTGGGGAGCCCTGGGGGGTGGGCAGGGACAGGCAGGCCCGTCAGGGCCCCCAGGGCTCTGGCAGGGATTGAAAGTGGGCTGTAAGCAACAGCGGTAATAGGAAAATATAGTCATTCTTGTACCTCTCCCACTCACTACCCACATGCATACTTTATTCTCACATATGTAAACATTTGCCAGAGAAGCAGAAATGTCTTTCTATTAAAGGCTGTTTTGGCCCAAGCCTGCCACAGAAAGGCTGTTCAACCCATACAACTGGAAGAAGCCAGTTTAAGCCATAGATCAGCCTCTCTTAGATGTCACTTATGCAAGCTATATATCTGCATTTAGTCCTACGAATATTTCTCTTCAGGACATTCATCATCCTGGTACTTTTTGCCTGGATGCTTACCCATAGTTGACATCTTTGGCAGTGATATACACAGCAGTGACATCTGTGTTCCAGGGATTTGTCTTCATTAGAGAAGTTCGTTAAGTGTGAATGAGAGCTCCCGGGATGCCTTGCTGAGTTACCACCCTTCGGCTGTAGCCCAATGGATGTGCCTTGCCCTCCACTCCTACCTGACAAACTTGCTTCCCAGCGAGTAGCAATGTAACGGTGAACTGAATTTCCATTTGCAAAACATAACATAATACACTGTATTCACATATGTTTTCAAAAAGGGAATGGAAAATTGCTTCTTGAAGGCTCCTCTGTCCACCAGTTAAAGAAATAGTGAGATACAGGGTTGGAAATGAAAACTTAGCAAATTTAAGAAAGTAACGAGCAACTTACCAAGGCTTGTGATGAATTCATAGTTGGATTTTTTTGAGGTGAAGATGGTATTTTTGTTTTTAAAATTATGTTTTATTTCCAAGAGGAATTGAAGCTGGGCATGTGAAACAGAGGAAAGACTGGGATGCCTTCCAGAATGAATACAAGGAGATAGAAATGGAATGCGTTTTGACAGTACGAAAGTGAAGGTCACCGCTTCAGTACTATTAGCAAGAATTTCTGGTGTAAAATGAAGCTTACCAGCTAGAAATGAAGAAAATCTGACTGAATAAAGCTCTGGACAACCTGGACTGCTTTAATAGCTCAAATAATACAAAGTAGACCCTACTTGGAACAAAGGCTGGACAAAAGGTCTCCCAAGGTTCTTTCCAGCCTGATTATTCTCTAATTTGTACAATTCTAAGATTCTATGAAAGAAAGGTCCTTGACGTGTTAGCCATTAGCCATTATACAATTAGTGGTATAAAATGGGGATGCGGATTCAGATACCCAAATCTAAGCATCTACAATCTATGTGCCTCAGTGTGAGCTGGGTTGCTGAGGTCCCAATATAGCCAACAAGGATTAAGCCATCACACAAAATGGAGGCTGCAGAGGCTCATTTAAGGACAAGACGTATAGCTGTCTAGGTGCTATTGACTATAATATAGATGCACACATACAGACACATAAATTTTGGAGTCCAATTCTGGAGCTGCATCCCATCAGCCAGAATTATGATATGGCTATGAAAAAGACAAACGCACCCTCAAGAATGTTGCACAAAATGCTCTTTGTAAAAGTAAAGTGCTAATGTTATCTTACAAGGTCTTGCAGCCCTTTCTGTTTTAACTGCAGTTAACCATATTCAAGTCAAATGGAAGAAGAGATAAGCTACTGAAATGATCAGTGGATTCTCACAAAAATTCCATACTGTCTGTAAGGAATTGGGGCTCCGTTTGACTTGTTTATTATAGCAAAATGAGGAATGTAATTTCTGTCTCTAAATACTTCAGGAGTTAAAACCATGACGAACATCAAGGGAACAGTGCTGACATCAAATGATTTAACCATCAGATTTGTTTGGGATTAGATAAAACTTAATTACCACTCAATATTTTTGCTAGAGTCAACCCTGCCCAGGCTTACAGAAATCATTACAAACTCTGCTTATGTAAGCAGAGTTAAAATTCTTTAGCACTAATATAAAAAAAGACAACATTACAAAACAAAATCTTGATTGTAATTTGCTAACGTTCTTATGTCAGCACACCTCTACTCACACCTTTCTGGGCCTGGCAAAGCCATAAAATCAACAGATTTCAAAGGTATAATCTTGAGAAAACTCCCAAGTGTCTTTAGACAGGTCACTTAATGCCCCAACCAATTTTAATTACATATTAATTACATACATATCAGAATATGTTTGGATATCCTCTTCTATCTGTGAAACATAATTTCCATATTTTCAGCACAGTTAGGGGACTGTGGCCTTACTGGTATCTTAAAAAAATCCTTTCTGTTATTATTTCCAACCTCATAAACATCTTCAAAGAAACATACAATGAACCATCTAAACTCATTCTAGTGCAACAAATCAACACATTTCAGGGATTTTTTTTTAACCCTTGATAGGAATAACAGAAAATAAATACCATCTTCTGTGACAAAAAATAAAGCAAACTGTGGTAGCTGTATATAGCGTTCTTCCAATCTGGGCACTTTTTTAACATATTTTTTTTCCAGTCTGGGCACTTTTTTTTACAATTAATATCCACAGCTTCCTGGTTATTCCTGCTTTGGTTTTGCTTTGCACTGGAATGTTCTTTTTGGCTGTTCTTCTCATTCATCATGGATAATTAACCAAAATTCTTCCCACTTGTTTCTCTAGTGGTTGCCTCGCTCTTAACCATTGGTAAATACTGTTCCTCAATTGTAAACTATGTCCATATCTACAAACATTTGAGGTCCAAGTTAAGCCTTGCAAATCATGTGCTGGACTTAAGATGTTTACATCTTCATGATACATTAGAGGTGGCACTGCACTTGTACATATTTTATGTAGGTTCTGTTTTTAGCGAGACCACTAAATAGACAGTTGCCAGTTACATAAAAATACCTGTATTTGGGCCAAACGTTGGTAAAGGCATCGTGAATGACGCATATAGGGCTTCTTAGTTCAAACAACAATAATCGTTGTGGGGATGGGGTGTAAGAGTTCCCCAAACCCCAAATGTTCTTTGAAGTGTTTTTGTTATATCCATATGCATTTAATTATCACTCTCTTTTTATGGAGGGAGATGTATACATATTTTCTTAATTGTTATCCTTATTAACTCATTAACCTGATTTTATATTTCATTAAGTTGACGGGCTATTTAATACATAATTAAACTATAAAATCTTAATTTGTCATCAACACGAGTTGCACCCCTGCTTTTGTGCTCTCTTTCATTTAGACAGTCTAAAACTTTTACCACCTAATGTTTAATTTTAATTGCAAGTTTAGTTCTGTGTGAAATTGCACAAACAAATGCTATGCTGTTCTCATTGACCAAACGCATATTTTAAGGTTTCCTATACAAAATTTTGGAATACTAAAATAAGGGAGATAGCTTTCCCCATTTTCAGCTATGGGAATATGGGAATGCAGCAGAGTTAGCAAAATCAGACTTGTGAAAAATGCAATGTAAGTTTTTGTGGCTTGGCCCCAAGCTTCTGAGAGTCTGAGCTGCAAGTAGAGCTTGACCTCTAAAGAAGGTCTCACAGTAAGTTCTCTTTCCTAATTCAGAAATTTACAGTCTCCAAATGTATGGTCATAAATTGGCCATGAATAGATTTGAGTTGGAAAATTTCCTAGTGACAGAGATATTGGGTCCTGGAACAGATTTCAAGAAGAAATCGTGAGGCCATACAACGTTTCTTGCTTAAAAATAGAACTTTACAAGTTTTATATGAAGATGCTTTGTTCAGTTGTCCACAAACCCAAGACAGGCTCATCAGCTCAGCATGTCGCACCTGCTTCTACATTCTCTGTTGCTAATTCAGAAAAATCTCTTCAGTTCAGTTCTATAAAAGTCAGGCTCACACACTGTGGCCCCTCTGGACTTTACAGGTTATGAATTGTGCTAAATAGGAACATCTCATTTCACTATCATGTTACTTTCAAACTATTTTGGTTTGCTTTCTAGTACAAACAGATGTATGTATGAAGTCATGTCATTTACAACCAGTGAAAAAATCCACAGTAAAAAAGAAGAGTCGCTGAAGGTGGTCTAACAATCTTTACCCTGACACTAGGAAGTAAGTCAAGGAAATGAGAAAAATGCATAAATATTAAAAAAGATTTTCCAGCAGCTAGATTTTATTAGATTGTGGAAGAAACTGAAGATTTTAATTATACCTAGGCTTAACACTAATTCTTGTGGCTGCCCACTAATCGCCTTCCCACAATTTGATGAATGTCTGGTTATCGTTACCCTTTGTTTATAGGCCTCCACACGAAGGAGGATGTTTCAAGAGAAGAAATGCTTTATTCCATTCCTGGTCCTAAGAGAAACTACACCAGTGACAGCTGCTCTCAAAGAAGGAAATTGTTTGTGCCAATTATAGCCAGTCAGGAAGGAAGCCAGCTAAAACCTCTTATAAACACCAACAAGACTAAGTATAACTGGTTTATTCTGCTTACTATAGTGAGGTCAGCTTTTCCTGTCCCGTTTTTGAAGAACTTCATGCCTATCAGGCAGAATGGCAAGATTTCACCAAATTATACTGCAAAATGCTGTCTGAGAATTTAACATACATTAACAATCTTCATCTGTTTTATTTTGTTCTAGTCAGTGAATGAAATTGGCCCTATAAAAAGGTCCACAAGGATTAGCAAACACTTCAAATCCTCCTTTGTTCCGATGTTGAGAGCCTACGTGGCTCCTGCTTCAAACAGTTTTCCATCAGCATTGTGAAGTGTTTTTTATTTGAGTTTTTATCATGCAATGGAAAGCTGCTTAGTTATAAAGAGCAAACAATGATGGGATATCTAAATATGTGGGTAGGATGACGGGAGAAAGTCTGCCTCTATTCCAGAATTCCTGGAGCAAATCCCTGTTCTGCAGGGGTGGCATTGTGCACCAGCTCTGCTACAGCCTGGAGGTTTGATCCAGTATGAATAAAGTCTGAGTGAATAACTGAGTTTTGTTTCAGAATCCAAGTCAATAGAGCTGATTTAGATAATGCTGAAAAGAAAACAGTTAGGTTTCGTTGTTAAACAGAATTTAAAAAAAAAAAAAAAAAAGAAAGAAAGAAAGAAAGGAAAAAGAAATCTTTGTTTTGTACAGAAAAAAATGGTTTAATTTTGTTTTTAATAATAAGCAATTCAAAGCCTCATCTACAAAAGCAGCAGAGAGGTAGCTATCACCACCCTCCTCGGTCAATGGTGAGGGCACTCCCCCACACTGTGGGGTGCCTAAATAGAAATACTTTTGCTGCCTGATAGGTTGAAATCGGAACATCCCACCTCCAAGAACGATTACATTGTGGACACATTGGGGCAGACACTATTTGCATAAGCAAGAAGGCTTTCTTGGAAACTGGGCTTGAAACCCTATTTATTTCTTTGGCGGTTTGCGCAGCAGGTTATAGGTTCTTTCATGCACATAGAGTGTGTGTGTGTCATCCCCCCTCCTCCCTTTTTTTTTTTTCCCACCTCCAACGTAGTGAATAAAGTACTTTATCCACGACACAGTAATTTTCACAGGAGAAAGTAGGAAATAGCTCAACCTGGAACAGAAGACAACAGGGCATTCACTTAGGAAGATCCAAGGACTCTGGTCTTTTTGGGCAAAGGAGCAATTCAAACCCAGTTTTACATACTAAATAAACTCTTTAACTATTGAGTAGATGGTAGAGGAAGAGGTTTAAATCCTAGTGAATAGGAATGTTCTACTTACCAACAGTTTTGATCCATCACAAATTTACACATATTTTCAGGTTGCTTATGTTTTTGTATTAATGTTCCTAATGATGCCTGATGCTTATTTAGGGGGACTAACAATGTTATACTTTTTTTCTTGTACAGGTAATTTTCATTAATTTCTTTGTTCATTGAACTGCACAATTCTATTCCTACACTTACTTTTACAACTGCTTTTCTCGATTCCAGACACAATAAGAAGACACAGGTTTGATTTTACAATCAAAGGCCCAAACAGAGCATTATAATAAAATATAATCAACAGCATCAAACACAAGGCTGTTATCTAGAAGGTGAAATACAAGGAATGCTGTCCTGAATAATGACAGCTGAGGTAAGGTAATACCTCTCCAAGTGGTTTGGAGATTGTCAAACTCAAGAAAAGTAAAGCGTTGGTAAGAGTTAGTATGAGGCATTTGTTTCATTAATGAATTTCCAAGAATATAGCAAAATTTGGATAGGTCTTTCCTCCGAAAGGTGCTGCTCTGTTCTTACTTCAGGATTTGGACCATAACCCAAATCTTCTCTTCTTTAGAAAGCAATTCCCACCCACTTTTTGTGCAGAATGCTTAAAAAGCCAACTGTTTCCTTGAATTAGAGAGCTTACTCCCTTTCCCAGCAAGACCATAGCTCTTGGGGTCAAGAAAAGATTTTACTCTGTTATTTTTACCAGTATTTTGCACCATCAGGCTCTCAACTTTGCTTAGTGCTTTTGTATGTTACTGTAATAAAAGTAATTGTTTATAACATATAATTTGCTGAAGTCACCTGGGAAATCGCTTGCAGGGGCAATGCTTTTAAGCATTTCAAGAATAGCTCATTATGTTCCTTCCCTTTCTATCATTCCATTCAGAGCCTGCTCTCACCTTTCAGAGGAAGGTTGGCAAGGAAAAGATTCAGATCCTTGGAAGTGACTGAGAAAAGATACAAAAACTTTAAACAACTGAAAAAGAAACTTTCAGAAAACAAAGCACACTCCTTCCCAGTCAATAAAACTGTAGTTGAATATGTATTTTTAGGAAGTGATTTTTACGAAATACATAATTTTCAATTATGCAGACAGAAAAAAACAGATTGCAGCTATTTAGCTATAAATATTAATAAATATTTTTCTATAAATATATATATTTCTTGGCATACCCAAATCCTGGATGAGCCACTGGATGTGTTAATTGTCATCTAACTTTAACTAGGGTACAGAAGAGCTTAGAAAAAAAGCAATGAAGTAATTTGCTGAATCATGGCAGAGAAACAGTAAAATTTCCTTTTCTCATGTTTTAAGCCATTGTTCTTTTTTTGTTGTTGTGTTTTAGTTTGGGGATTTTTTTTAATGTCTTTTAAAAAATGCCAGAAGCTTACCACCAGATGAAATGGTGTGTTCATCGGTGGAACTGTGATCATGCTGGGAACAAAGTTGTTTCATTCTATTCAAATGCTCTTCAGAAAGTCAAAAGGGTAATGCACAAAGCTGAGGCAGGCAGAACGAGTAAAGTTTGGAAACATCAGGCTATCAGGGAATGGAGCATTTGCATGCGTTGTAAGTACCCGTGTGTGCAGAACTCAAACCCCTCTGTTGATGAGGGAATCTTCATCTCAAACAAGTAAAGCTTGCAGGATTGTTGCATTCCCTTCTCACCCTACCTAGGCAAAATACACCCAGTTTCTTTACTACCTATCTATCTACAAAATGATGCGGAGCACAAAACACACATACCTGTACTGAGGGGCTTACTCCTCAGCAGGCTGAAATCAATTAACATCTTTTGTGAGTAAGTGCATTTCTTCTTTGGCCATTAAAAGGCAACTCTGAGGAAAATAAAAGAACATGAAAGCTGAGATGCTGCACTACTGAATTATAAAACTTCCTTTCATTTTATAATCCTTTAGTTGTAGACAGATTTTTAGCAACAGCTGGTTTCATCAACTCGTTTAGCTTGTTCTAAAGAATTAACCAAAGTTACCCACAGGTGCCTACACAGAGAACTGGTGGGATGTTAGTTGTCTCAAAATGGACACCAGGTGTCATTTTAAGATACCATGATTGTCCTCCAGCTGTGGCTCCAGACAAGTACAGATGCCCCATAAATCCTGTGATGTATCTGCTAGCCATGTGCAGATATGTCAAGTGCTGTAGGGAGTCTAGAATATCACTGAACATCTGTGTTTAAGCAAATGAATCCATCTTCATGCCTAGCTGTTCTTTTAAAAATTGGTTCTTTTTTTTTTATTTTTTAGTTTATTTAACCATCCAGTAAAAGATGTACTTTCAACTGCTTCAGCAAAAAAATGTGCATTTACTATTTGGAGGATGCAAAAAAACCCCAACCCCAACCCCATTTAGCTGTTCTGTTTCCTCAAGAAAAAAAATCTGTAGCTTCCAGTGGTTGCTTGCAGTTATTTCTCCCCACAGCCTAAAAGAAGCCTGATTTCCCCTAGGGTGGGGACTGGCAGCCTTCTCATCATTTAAATGAACAAATGACTTTGGCATCTCTTGGAAAAGCTTGCTCTGAAGATTGCCCTCAAAAGACGATTTTCTGCCACCTTAGCACAAAATTCATGTGATACTTGGTTCCCAGGTTCAAGGTAGTGCCTGGGAAACTGTAGAAACCTGGGGCATCACTGTCATGGTCAAACAACACAAGGTAAGGGCAGGTTCAGGGACTCAAGGACTTGCTAAATGTGCTGTGAGGGGAGGGTAACTGCTCTTTTTTTTTTTTTTTTTTTTTTCCCAGTGGCATTTTCTGTATCATACCAAAATCCACATGGCAAAAACTTAAGACAAATTCTCTTCTCTTTCTCAATTTATTCTTGTTATATGAACCAAGAGCTCTGATGAACTGCCCACTGCGTTCTTGGATGGTTCTGCATGAAAGTTGTGCCTGTTATCCTATTTTCTTTTAATTTCCAAACCAAGATTCAATTGCAGTTGAAAAGGCTTTTCTTCCTCCCATGCACATAACTATTATCTAGTCAGGGAACAATCTTGCATTTGTGTCAAAATTAATTTTTTTAGTTACTTTAAATGTCCTCTCTTGCTGCAATTACAGCATTGTATAATGAACCCTTCATGTTTCAATATCCAGAGGGAGCTGCTTCAATAAATATTTTTAATTGCCCTTTTTGTGATTCACAGAGGTGAGATTCCCAGTATGAAAAATGTCCAGAATGTCTTATTATACCCAATTCTTTCTCCCATATTAATTTTTATGGTACCATCCCTGATGGGACATTACCATTTCCTAGGTGAACACAGATCTTCTGTATAGGCAGCCAATATTAGAAGCACCATACAAGGATTTCAGGGATGGGCACTCGGACCTATTATTTGATGCCAGTAAAACATCAGTTTTCATCTATTATATCGTCTAACTCAGTAACGTGCTGTTTATCTGCTTCAAGAGGCCACTTGGTAAATGTTTATCTTTTACTTTTAGAAGCATGAGCTGTTTTCATGTGCAATTATCATTTTCAATTGCTTGCTTTTCACAAAAATTCTTTGTCTTTTGGCAGGTTGAGTCAGATTTACAAAGTGACGTTTTCTTGCTACTACGCATTAATAATTTACCTGTGTGCAAAACTGGTTGGCAGCTTTCACATGACTTATATTCGAGGAAGAAACAACCACATTTAAAACTGAGGGCTTTGCAAGTTGAATTTCCACTGAACGTGGAACCAAAGGATCTCCCTTGCCTTCCCTATTTTTGTGGCTTTTAATAAAGCAAGTTCTCTGCCAGTTGAGAACTTTACCTGGTTCCTTCTTTTTATCCAGTGTCTTGCTAATTAGGCATGGTTCTACCTCTTCCCTTCCCCTTTAGGTTTCCAGGTAATTTTCTTTCCTCCTTACTGGTTTCTAACAGATACAATAAGAACATAGATGCTCTTGTCACTTCTCTTTTCATGTGTTTTAAAGAAAAAAACCCAACTAATTCATAGGTTGAAATTAAAATCTCATATTTTGAGGGTAAGAAACTAGTAAATGAACAATATACATACAGAAATTCTCACAACTAACAAAGAAAGTAAAATAAAAAACAGCGGTGGAAAACAATGGAGAAAAATGGAGCAATAGACACTCAATGGGACTGAAAGACCGTCTATGTCCTTCCCTTCCCCTCCTGTTCTTTTTTTTTTTTTCCTAACTTTTTCATTTTTAATATGTTTATTGTGAAAAAAGCTTTTTTGTGACCCCTTGTAAACTGGAAGATCAAAACTGAAGGATGCTGCCATGGGTCTTAGCATTGAAGATGACCAGGGAACCCCCTCAGAGTCAACAAAGAAAAAAAGGCCACCCAAGAAGCACAGATGGAGGAGGTCAGCAAGTTAGTTCCCGCTCATATAGAATTAAGGGGAATTTTTCTGTTGAGTTTAAAGGGAGCAGAAGCAGGTCAAAAGGCAGCCAAGATGTGTTTCATGTAAGAGTTCCAGCAGCTATCTGGTTCTTGTACACGTGTTTTTAGCGCAAAGGGAAGGATCATGTGTGTGCAGGGAAGGGTGGGACACTGGCCCCAAAGAAGCGATAGCTCTCAGAAGCCCTCACTTCTTTTATCTGTCATCAGAGTGGAAATGTCAAGGCACATAATCATCCTAAAGCTCAAACATTTAAGATGGGAAAGACTGATGGCAAGAAAAATTGCCTCCATCTACTGAATCATGCCCTGTTTATGCACTCCTGCACAGATCTGTAAAGGGTAACTTGTAATGCTTTGTCTAGATAACCAACTGCTATTGCCTCAGGAGCAGTTATTTTCCTCTAGGGAGAGAGAGGGCAGAAGGGGTAAGCTGTTTATATGTTGAAATCATCTGCATGGATTTCTTTTCTTGTTTATAATCTGGTTTCTCGCTTACTGGTTGTGTTGTGGTAAGAAAAAAAGAAACAACATTGACATTACCTCTGATATTTATGTTTCTTCCATTTAAAAATGATAATTGAAGTTCTACGGCTTCTTTATCATTCTTAAATTCATACGGGTGTGTTATCTTGTATCTTTGTATCAAACTATTATTTTTATGCAAAAGACAAAATGCTATATAGTCCCAGAAACAAAATTCCACAGGACTTAATTTAATATGTTGAATAATTTTTTCCATTTTACAGTGCAGAGATCACTAAAAAAAAATTCTGCTGAGAAATCTGTCTGTCTGCCATTCAGACAGCTTTTCTATTTTGATCAAGGTCCCTGCAGTCTAGGACTCCTCTGCCCAAATGTAGGTATCAAGGAATCCATTCTCCCGTTAGGGTTGATGTAGAGAAATGCAAATACAAAGGCAGAAGCAACACAGAGAAACGCCTGAGGGAGGTTCCTCAGCACCTAGGTTAGGCAGTTAAGGCACACCAGCAGAGTTGCCTTCCAGCGTGCTTATTTCTCTTTCCACTATGTTAGATTTTGACACCATACTTTTAGATTATTTCAGGTTGGTGGATCCCACCTGTAGCATTGGGAAAGGGCGTGGTTCTCTTCTGGTAGAATTGTCAATTACTACTCACTCTGCCCCAAATGGAGTCAGAGATGGGGTGCTGTCATGCTCCTTGATGCATACGAGTGTTTTCTTTACTCTTGCTGTTTCTCAACCAGTCATGCATCAAGCTAGTGATTGGGCATGTAAGGATGCTATAAGATTATCTTTATGTGAAAAAACATAAGGCAACAGAGTTTAGAAAAGAGAAACTGACAGACGGCAACTTGACTTCTGGAGAAACAGCACAATGAGGAAGCAGAGAGAGACAAGATAACCAGTCCCAGCTTGGGACCATCTGGCCAGTATATAAATCCATCAGCTGGAGAGCAGGGGGAAAAAAAAAAGATAAATCTAATTAAACAGCTGGAAAATCTGCAATTCAGCTAACAATCAGCACATAATAATTGGCTAAAAGCCTGTGAGATTGTAGCTGGTTTTGCAGAGACATTCATCCCTTATTTGGGGCTGTCTCCCACCAAATCCAGCAAGAGCTCTGCTGGAGAGGAGAGAAGGGTAACACGTGTGCCCACGCTACCCACAGGGAACACCTGGTTGCCACCAGAGCAAGAGCAGAAGACACTCTTAACTTTGGTCACTGATTCAGTGCTAACCTCCAGCTAATAAAAATCCACGTTGGAGGCACAGACGAAGGAGCAATGCTAGCCCTGCACCCTCTGATATGTCCCTAGACCTAGCATTTACCAGCTCAGTGACCATGATGGAACTGCAGAGAGGTTTTGTATGGTTTATAGATGAACACACACAAGAATTTGGATGATAAATGTTTCTTTCTTTCCCTGTAGCCTTCTTCCTTTTCCTCTCTTCCCTCACATGCTCTCTCTGTTCCTTGTAAAGCTGTTATTTAGAGACACAGGTCTACAAAGCTGGCTAGGATCTTTGGTGGCCCTGACATCCCTACTTTGCTTTGTGTCCCATTGTCACACCTACACCCACTTCAGGGTTTGGACATCCACTTAACAAGGATTCAGGGAACTTGTTTATCTCAAAGGATAGGCACTTGCAGGGTGAGAATGCTGTGAAGTTGTTGAATCTTTAGGCTTTTTTTTCCCCTTGTAATTATCACTGGCAACAGGAAAAGGCTGTGGCTGCCCCTGTCGCAGCTAGGAGGAGGCAGCGGGCAAAGACAGTTCTAGACCATGGGCTGAGATTGGTTTTGCGTTGGTAGTGGTGCTTTATATCGATCTGTACGTGCACATGCAGCAGGTGTGCAGTGCACAGTAACAATCTTACTGAACCTCGACCAAACGAACATGACACGGCTCTTTACGACCACCACTAGATGGAGAGCTTTAGATACGCTCCGCATCTATATGCAAAGATTCAAATACTGCAAGGCTGGAAGGTAGCTGTATTCCGCTGAAGTCTGAGCTCCAGCAAACAAAGAGTAGAAAAATGTACTTGAAGATTTCTGTGTCAAGGTCATCCTTCCTTGCTTTCCTGAGAAGCAAAACATAGCTTCTCAGAAGACAGACATCCTCTATTTCAAGACTTCAAACATGAATTTACTACATCCATGCTGAAGTTGTTCAAATGGTTGTTCGAAATATGCTGTTCATTTCTCATCTGCTTCTTGTATGTCTGGATTTCTATCCGTTAAGTTTATACTTTTAGTTGTTTTAAACATAATGTCTATAGTTTATAACTAAGCTTTTATCTGCATTTTTTAATCTCTGACCCATAATACCCTGACCTGATGTGTATAGGAGTTGTCTGGCATTACTGGAAGATCTAAGTGCTCTGTATGAGTTTTAACACTTTGATTTTTTAAATTGCATTTTCGTTTTAAAAGCACTAATTCCACACTTAACACAGTTTAGAAAGGGGGAAAAGGCTTTGCTAAAATCTTCTGCCATTAATTTAACAAATTCCAAGGAGAGTTCAGTGCTGTCTGGTTTAATTTAAGCAGGGTTACCTTGAAATGCAGCGTTCATGACTACAAATTTCTGCTTCAAAAAGAGGCTGAAAATCAGTCATCAGATTGTTCCATCAAAGTCCAAAGCAATGTTAATAACCCTGCTTCTGTCTTGGTCATTGCTAGTTCTGCAAATTACTTGCATTAGGAAGCTGAATCCATATAGTTGCCTCACTTCGCCAAGTCTTTTCATCACAGTGCTTTCACTAGAGGCAAAGAAATACGGATAATATAGTAAAGGAGGATTCTCACAACAGAACAGCTTGCTTGCTATGTACGTTCTAAGTTCAGTCCCATTTCCATGTCAGGTTATGTGTAGTTGTGAATTCCCCAGAAGTCATCTGGAGGGCTTGGGAGCATACAAATAAAACCCGACAGTTTCTGCTAGAAGCATTGCTGATGGTGTTTTCCCTACTCACCAACGTACAGCAGCAGAGGATTCCTTTCCCCCATGTAGACTTGTCCTTGCTCCCTCCTTTCCTTCATGCTCAGGTCTTGCCCAGACACAAGTAGACATAAGGTACCACCCCAAGGACCCCCGCTGGCCCGGCCTGGTGCTGCTTGCTGGGGACACCCAGCTGCCTCACCATCTCTTGCTAAGAGGTCACTTCTTCATCTGTACCCTCCCTATCCAAGACCTCCCCAAGTCACAGGACATCATCAACTGCCTCCTCCTGGCCTGCATCAAGCTGTCCATCTCTGATGCCAGGAAAACCAAATTTCCTAGTGAGGATATAATCCGACCTGTGGGGCTAGCTACCTTCCCTTGTCCATTTGCATATCAAGTGGGGCACTGTCAGACAGTGGCCACCATGCCAGATGCTTTCTGTGCATGACAGAGGCTGTCAGAGATGCTCTGCTTGGTGGCCTTCTCCTTTTACCTTCCCATTCGTGTGAGCCCTGGACCTTCACATCCCTTCTGCTCTTTGCTCTCCATCATTATTTCTCCTCCTGTCTATTTTTCCCTTTTTCCTTCTTTCCCAGCAGGCTTCTGTCCTGACACCAAAAGAGAAAATGACAGCAAGTCTGCCTGTGATTTCCTTTAGAGTGACAGAGACTTATGGAAAACACCCTTCTGGACAGCTCTGCCACAGGGAAGGTACTGCCAGGTTGTGCCAGTCTCCTGTTCTCTGAGGCTGGCTCATGGAGAGGAAATTATTTTTTTTGTGCTCTGCACTTCATGGGGTTAAGTCTGCAGAAGGTTTCTGAGCTATTGAGAAGGATGAAGGCATTGTATTGAGTCGAGGAACTGAGTTTGCTGGGGAAAAAAAAATAATTCTGAGTTATTTTGATGCCATCAATAATCAAAAATAGGACAAAGCGAAAAGTATTGCTGTCACTGGTAAAGATACCATTTAATGGGATGAGGTTATACAAAGTGTAACTCATGGTGCAGGAGATACTGTCTAGTTGGGAGGAAGGCAGGAGCCGGTGGGGAGCTCAGCAGCAGCCAGTACAGGAACATGCTGCCTGAGAGGGGCAGTCGCAGCAATGGCTCAATGTCAGCTGGAGCCACCTCAAGCTGCTCAGGAGAAGGAAGATCCAGAAGTCACAGGGAGGTTTCAGGAAAGCAGGAAGGAAAAAAACCTGGAGAAGAAGGCATGTTTTGCCAAACAAAACTTCCTTCTCCAGGAGGCATTTTTATGTCCTTAATGTTGCTACGCCCCCACCCCCTCAGCCAAAAAGAACCCCAACACTGAAGCATCTGCTCTTGTTCATGCACTTACGAAACACAAAAAGGGAAGTTAGACAGGAATCTGATCTTTCTGAAGTCTGCATTTTCATAAATATTTCCCTTTAGGAGTTTGTGAAATTGAATTTGGTTTGATAACCCTGCTTTGTTCACCCAGCCTTATATCCTCAGAGAGCAGTCAGAAAAATGAAAAGATTTTAACAAAATGTAATCATGGCAATTCAGTACAATGGCATGGAGACAAAGATAAGATGAGAAATAAGGTACTGTCCTCTCTGCTTCCCTTGTTTCCTCGTTTAAGTGATAATTTTCATACCTTACCTTTGAAAGATATAATTACAGTAATTGGAATCTGACTATTTCTGAGAGTTATGCTATGCAGTCCTTTTTTTTCCCTTGACATTTGTGTCTTTTTAACTAATATAAGATCTTTAATCTACTAAATAAATACATGGGACCTGATCCTCTGCTGTGTACATGCACTTCGTGCTTCTCAGGCAGCTAAAAGCTGCATTAATGCCAGCATAAGCAACCGTGGTAGTCCTTGCCCTGGAAAAAAGGATGACTGAGAACTATTTTAGAATTTCTGGGACCACAGTGAGGAACAAGCACTATTGTGGGGTATGTCTTACCTGGCTTTCATCATGTAAGCATTAGGCTGGTTAGCTGTTCCTAAGAACAGAATGGGAGAAGAAGGTGAGTCCAGAAGCGTAGGTGTTCAGGAAAGAGGGAAAAGAAGTTTCTGTTTCTTACAGATGAGGGAAGGGGTGAAAGTCAAGATGGAAAAGTGACCTTTGGAGAAATGAAATGATGAGTCAGCCTGAGATGGTGTGCAAGCCTGCAGCACAGCTCTGGGAGGGTGCACAGTCCCCAGAGACTTCCTTGGGAGGGTGGGAGACTGCTGCCCTCCAAGTCCTTCAGTCCCTGCAAGGGGGTGGGAATTGGTTGCCTAAATCTGCACATCTAGTTCTGGTTTAGATGTTTTGTTAGTGTCAGGGGAGAGGTCCAGTTTAGTCGCTTCTCCAAGTATGTGTATGACCAGGAATTTTCCTCTGCTCTGCCTCTGAGCTGAGGTAAATGGAAGCAGAAATACTCTGGGGACGAGACCACTGCCCAACCAGCCCTACAATTTGGGAAAGGCAAAGGTCCATGTTATGTTCTTTACTGCGCTCAGCTGCCTCTTGGCCACTTCTCAAAGCATAGCCAGGATATCCACTGTATTCCAGTAACACCGTCCTGGGCAAGAGCCAGGTTACATGACCAGCAAACAGAACAAGGAAGACAGTGCTGTCAGCATCAGTAAGCTATAAATAGACTCCTACAGAGTTAATAAGATGCTACCAAAACCTTTAAATATGAAGATCCTGCATCTCGTGTTCAAGCATGCATATGAAGGCAGGGAAGTTTTGAGCAGCTGCAGGAAGCTGCGGGATCTGGGCATATTTTGGAAGTTTCCACCCTAGAATAAGGCTTCTCAAACTTTGTTAGCTTGATAACCACCAAAAGCAGCAGCAGCAGCTACATCAGTGACTGCTGCTGCTGTTGAGAGGGCAGGACCCACACCACACCTGCACTGAAGGTCCCTTCCAGTCTAAAACTTCCTGTGACGTGGTATTGACTGTGGCTGGGCCACAGCTCACAGCAGGGCTGCAGCATCGTAGAGAAAGCAGAGCAAGCCTGAGGGGCTGCTAGTATGGCTGGGCTCTGGGGCACACCATGTACAAGGAGAGGCTGAGGGAGCTTGGCATGTTCAGCCTGAGGAGAGATGGTTTTGGGGGGAGCTAATATTTCCTAGTAGCAAATGTACAAAAGGTGGTGCTGGACCCTTTTCAGAGATGCACAGAAAGAAGACAAAGGGCAACAGACCCAAGCTGCAGAAAGGGAAATGCCAGCTCAATAAAAGGAAAAGGATTTCACAAGGTTTTTTAAGAGGTGGAAAAGGTTGTCCAGAGAAGCTGTGCAATCTCCATCCCTGGAGATACCCAAACCTCAGCTGAACAGCCTGACCTAACTTCAGTGCTAGTCCTGCATTACTCAGGGAATGAGATGATCGAGGCTTATAATAGATAACATCCAAAGGTCTTTTTCCACCTGAATCAGCTTTCTCTGCTTTCCATCTGCCTCAGCTGAGCTCTACTTAGGCATGGGGTGAGTTGCTTGACTCTTTGGCACCACACTATGTTCAGCTAGCACTTGTAGTTCTAGTGGCTCATGTGGTCTAATACATTTTGGTAACCTCCTTCCTTAAGGAAATGAATTAGGATTTATTTTTGCTCTTTTCCCTGAATAATCTTCCCAGCTGACAACCACATAGTGGAGAGTGATTAATATTTTGTATTAGTGAGCTTAAGAGTCTTTTGTTCAGCACTGCTTCAAATTTATGGTGAAGGGAACAAAGCAAGAGAGGGCATATATTTCTGCATGTGTTCACACACTTTGGCAAGTTAATACTGGGCAGGTTTGACACCTTGGCACGGCCAAATGCTTTTGTTTGTAACGCTTGGATGGATCAGAAAGGGCATGCTAGAGCAGATATCCATAGCTTGGCTGCTCCTTAGCTCACTAGAGGTGCATTTTGCGTCTGAGTTCCTCTTAAGCTAAAGCCAGCACAAAAGGTCATGGTGCTCTATATTTTTAATCCAGCCCTCAGCCTGCATTTCATTTTCTGTTATGGATATAGCTTTTGTGTCTGACCCCATTTCTTTGTGCATTACCTGGGAGATGGGGTCAAGGCTTTGGGAGAATACTGCTGGGATCAGAGGAGAACAGGCTTGACACTTTTAATGTATTTTCTGTTCATGACATTACACTGTCTGAATAACACCATTTTACTTAATTTTTTTTCACTTAAGTTTTACTGAAGTCTTTTTAATACTTGCCAAATTGATGTGTACCTTTCATTATTGAAATGTAAGATAACTGCATGATAATATAATTCAGCTTCACTTATTTTTCACCCAGTTGGAAGAAAGGAGAAAAGGTGTATCTTGATGTCTTCTTCCATTTTAACAAGCGCATTTCAGTAATTCCTCATTCTGGTCTGTTTTGTTCCATTGCTTTGAAAATAATGATGAGATAGAAAATAATCCAGTGAAAATCAGCAACAGTAAAATAATAGTGACTCCAGAGGTCCATTTGGAAAATAACATCTAGATTTGTAGGTCATTTCTGTCTCCACAGGTAGTTTCTGTTGGCATTTTCTAGTTTCTTTTAAAAGAAGCTCTGTTTCCAGTATCAGGAACCTGAACTATCTAGGGTGATTATCTTTTGGGGAAGGTGCTTCATATGCCAAGAAAGCTTCCAGAGACATCACATGCATGGTGACTCAAAAAACAGGTTAGTCAGAGTGAGTACCTTTTTTTAGTGATTCCTACTTTTTAAGCTAATTTGGACTAGTATGACTGAAGCACAGGAAGGTGGAGTGACTTCCTTACAGTCACGCTCTGAGTCAGTGGCTCAGTACCTCCAGGCTTCCCATATTTTTAACCCAGCCACTGAGACGACCACATGGCTTCGTCTGGGCGTGCTTTGGGGTTTCACAGCTGAGAGGTGCAGGCTGTAAAGGCTTTTGCTACTGATGCGTGAGCTGATAATTTTACAGCAGAAGTTCTTAATGTAGGAGGACAGGATCCAGCCGGCAGTAATCAGTTGGCTTCTTGTCCATTCAATCCACCTCCTGTTTGTGGAGCTCCTCTCAGACATTTTCCTACAGCACTATCACTCACCACATAGTCTCTGCTTACCATGGGAGACAGGAAAATCGCCGTGGTTTCTGTTCCCAGGGCTCTATGTCAACCTTTCGTAGTTTTGGCTGGTGAGGTTCGTAGACTCTTATTTTTGCTCATTGCTTCAATTTTTGAATGAACCTTCCCTCTTTCCTTTCCTCCGCTCCCAAAACCCAAAGCAAAAAATCAGCTGAAATGGCCAATTTTTGCTGTCTTTCAGATGGAAACCATGCAAAACCACTGAGTTTGGCCTGGTGTCTGCCAGAAACTATAAATAGGACTGTTTGACTGAAACTCAGCCCTGGTTTACTCAAGCCACAACCCAAAGTTGTGAGACAGTCTCTGAACCCGGGTGGATGCTTTGGAGTGTGTTGACCAAGTATGGCGGCTATAAGAAAATCAAAATTCTGCTGAGTTACCTGCTTGGTTTGGGGTTTCGTTACAGAAATTTTGTACGGCTGTATTTACCATCAAATGCTCTGAAGCTTGTTTCTAGGTACCTCCTGGCCCTCCTTCAGGTTAGGTAGGGAGCCTTGACCTGGTGACTTCTGCCTCTCAGCATCTCTAATTGTATGGCTGTTTGATGAAGGGCTTCTATGTCTTCCTTCATTTTTCCAGATGTTTCGAAATCAAAAGGTGAAATTGTGTTTGCACACTTTTACTCTGAGCATAATACGATTTATTCAAATCTCGATTTTCTTAGCACCTAACCCAATAATCTCAGCAAGATACTAGGGCTATTGAAGGAAAACATGGTTTTCCCTTCTGTTTAACGCTTAAGGCCAAAACAAAAGCAAATACCCAGGTCCTAACTTTGCACTAGTTTACCTCTTAGTCTGAGACATGGCTTTGAGCTTCTAATGCATTCCAAAAAAGAGGTTAGGCTCTAACAGTATTTGGATCAATACCTTTCTCTTGCAGCAAATAAAATACTCTTTTAACTCAACAATGAAATTAGCTTTGTATATTTAAATTCTTCCATCCTTAGAGAGTAGAGTGTCTCATTGCATCATGCTGTTTGTTTCTGTCTTCTACTCCTCCAAATTTTGCAGCAAGGGTTGGTTAGGATTTCTGTCAGATTATATCATGAGGCGGGAGGCCTTTCCAAAGACTTTTTTCCCTGGCTGATACATTAGATTTTCAGTTTATTCACCTGAGATAACAATGTATTCTTGTGTTAGTACAGCTGTCACACTTCATTTGATAATTCAGAATTTGTTCCTTGGCTTAGTGGATAAGGTGGTTTTGCAAGGCAGTGTAAATTAATGAGTTTATCTGCCTGGAAGGTGTCACCCAGAATCTCAGAGAGATCTATCTTTATATATTAGTAGATCAGCCTTGACTCTGGAAGCACCTCTAGGTCATGGTGCATTCAAACCACTTTAGCACTGGGCACGTAAATAGGGAGCAAGAAGCCAGCTCCCAATCCAGCTGTCACACAAGTGCACCAGAGAAATTAATCACAGGGCCAACTGTGTTTATTGCCAACCAACCATGAAATACCATAACAAGGACCCCTTGTGAGACCATAAATACTGTGTCTTCAATCAGTAATGAGGGTGATAGCACCAAAACCAGAATGTCTATCTTGAGCTCTCTGTGCAAAGCTGCAGCTTCTTAGCAAATCTAGGCAGGCCACTGAAGTGCTCTTTGCTGCGTATTTCTTATTTTCTGAGAGCCTGTCTTGAGCCTTGGATCTAATTTGCAGAAGAGCTGAGTGTTCACAGCTGTATATGTGCACTGGCAGCTCCATTTTGAAGGTAGAAAGTGCCAGATCACAGGGCGTTACAAATGAGAAATCTCCAGATTAACTGATGTTTTTTCTTATTTAATCCCCTCTCTACCCCTTTCTTGATCTTTAATAGAGAGGGAACACCATTTCCTCATCTTCTGGGGGTTGTGAAGGACTCTGGAACAGCAGCGGAACTGGGGGAGCAGTAAATATTGCCCAAAGAGCTGACCAGTGAAAGCTGTATGTCCTACTCTATAAGGATTTGTGATTTGGCAGAAAAAGGACATGTTAATTTTTAGTTTTATCTGTATGTCAAAAAAATAAGGAGGATTTTGGGGGAAAAAATGGGAATGGGTCCGTTGAAATCTTTTTGTCTTTACTTTCCAGATGCCTTTTTGTTTGTATCCATTGTTCTCTTTCATTTTGTAATGTATTTTCAGATGAATTGATGTAACTCTGTCCTCTTCTTCCTCAAGTGTTTTTTTTTTTCTTTCCAGGTTACTTTTCAGGCTCCCTCCCTCCAGGCTGGGTCCAGGTTCCAGCTGGCTTTCTCCCCTCCAGTACCTGGGCATCACAGGCTGGAAGGACATCGGAGAATTCCTCCCCCTAATTTCAGTTCAGGTTCTGGCTATGGCTGACATGGCAGGACAAGTGTTTGTGAGCCCTGGGCTAGGGCACAGCCAGGGCAGGTGAAGCTCTAACAAGCCTCTATTAAGCCTGCACACATGGTAGTTTATTAAACACTCATAACCTGGCCCCATGTAGGCATGGGGTGTTTTGCTTTCTTAACAGCACTGGGCAAGTCTTTGAGTGAGAGGAAGCCTTGCTGTCAAATCTGAGTATCTATAGATATAGTGTAGTGGCACAGAAGGCTTCTTGGGGAACCCTGCAGAGAAATCGAAGTGTTTTGCCTAGCCTCATTCACAGAAACTGGTGATGTTTTTTCAGGGAAATTGTATGTGTGTGTGTGTGTGTGTGTTTTTATATATATATAAAACCAGCCTGAAGCAGATATGTAGAATGGGAGATTTCAGTCTAAATGAAAAAATTTGCAAAGGGCAACTAAACCCTGTGGCAGGTTAGGCTGAACTGTACTTTATCTGCTCTGTACTTGTGTTGCTTTTATTCAATTTATCTGTCTAGACTAGCTTCTTCTGTGCCAAACAACTCTCTAAAGGAATACTGAACTCTTCTGTACGTGTAGTACAAAAATGAAACAGTAAAGCAGAGGGCATTTTAGGCTCACTGCTTAAATGCGGCATCTCTTTCTTCTTTAAATAAATCAACAGGACTGTCCTGTTACCTCTATTGCAGCTATATCTTTTCTCTGTTTGCTTGCTTGCTATGAAATACATTAAAAGGATACATGATGCTGATGGGTCACGTGATCCTAATCCAATCAATTAGCAGCTTTTAAAGATGACTCATTGTTTTGTCTGTAACATAAAACAAAAGTACACAGTGAAAGCCCTAACGCAGCCTTTTAGAAAAACTCCAGAGATTTATTTTTCCATTTGTGGTTTCACTTTTTAATATTTCTCCAAAGTTTGAAGCTCAGATCATGATGAGCTGATACAGTATGTGCATGCAGCAGGCTTTTCCTCTTGCTGCCGCTCACATTACTGCCTCACTTCATCTGAAAGTACTATTTTAGGGTATACATCTGATTCCCATTCCCTGTCCTGAAGCAGCTGGGTTCACCCAGCAAGCCTCAGCTCTTGTACAAACAGCCCTATTTATGTCAGTGAGAGGACTTTTATAAGCAGCAAGAAATTTCCTTTGCATGAGTCTGCAGAACCCCAATTGTTTGTTTTCATTATATATTTTTGGATGTATTAATTCATGTCAAAACTACCTGATTTATGCTTTCTTTCTTCAGACTTTCTTGATTGTCACTTTATATTACCTTAACTTCAAGTCTTGGAACCTACCTTACATGATATTTTCAGACCTGAAAACCCTCTACAAAGTAATGTGTCAAAAAGTAACCCACCAAAACCCACATCAAAACAAACAAGGTAAAACAAACAAACAAACAAAAGCTCCTCTCTCAATAAAACAAAAAAAAATAACTGGAACAAAAAGGCACTCCCCTGCAAGATGGCTCTTTCTAACCAGACTAGCTGCCTTCTAGATAACTAAATACAGGGAAAAATACGCCTTTCCCATGCCTCCTCTCAGACTTCCACAATTCTGAATTACTAGCTTCCCTTTTTTTGTAGACACACAAACCCCCATTGAATCCAACAAATAGAATAGTGGTAACTAGTGGTAGGCTTCAGATATGTTTTCCCACCTGAAGCAGGGGGGTAAATAGCCCTTGACATGGAAAGAGCTTATACAGCTTACTTTGGACAGAATAAGGGAGGCCTTGCATGTTGAGTGCTCCACTTGCTCAAAAGTCTCTGGCCTTAAATCCGCAACGGGTGAAGGAAAACACTGCCTGAGCCTTCCCTCATCCCTTCTTTCCTCGTACTTTTTGGGGGGAGCCCAATGTGTTGCCCTTCCTGTGTTGTTGCCCCACATGCTTTGCATGTCTGCTTCAGTCTAATGAAGAAAGTTTCTCACTGAGCTGCTGCACCATTAATCACCTCGTCCTGGAAATTATATATACTTTATATTCTTCCTGAGAAGCAGAGGATTAATAATTCCTTGTTTCACCTATTAAAATATTTATTCTCAAAGTACTTTCTACCCTCACATTTTCTTAGATGTGGCAGTGAGTGATGAAAAGATCTGTCCTACATTAAGGGCTTTTGCAAGTATTCCAGAAATCTACATTATAACAGAATGTTGCTTCCTGTGGTGAAAGCTCCTGAAACTCATAGTACAGCACATTTCTTCAGCTGCCATTGGTGTGCAGACAGAGCTGACTAATTAGACACTAACAAGCGCATTTTGCCTGAATCTACTAGCACACAGTCTGAACCTGAGTGTTTCTGCTAGTAGTCTTGGTGCTGCCTTCCCAGAGCTGAAGGGTCAGCTGCTGATCAGAGGGACATAGGTCTGAAATGATGAAAGCATCTTCTTTGCACTCAGAGGCTGATCCTGCTGATCACCTTTCCTTGCTCAATACATGAACAATGATTTTTATCCAATACATGGATACTTTACACAGGGGTAGCAAAACTGTTGCGTCCTTAGGGTGATTTATATTACTAACTAAACAGGTAAATGATGAGTTTGGAGGAAATTAGGTATATAAGGAAAAACTGAGATAGGGGTGTTGGATGACCAGTATTGCCTGTGATATTTGGAATGACAACACAAAATGTTTTGTCCGTGCAGATATCTCAGTTTCATTAAGCTGCTCGGAAGAGATCGGGAAGCTGTCGTTCACTGGGAAGGGCCTTGTGGCTTTACCAAAGGGGTCAGTCTGGCCTTTTCTAAGGCACTAATTTGTAAGGGCACATTGTGTCCTTCCTCACGTCAAAGACTTCTGACTTGCTGGTGGTGCTCAGGACTCGGCTGCCCTTGTGGCTTCTCCAGAATCCATCCACAGAGCTGGAGTCCACTTTGGCCAGCACTTCAGTGTCTTGGCTAGAGCAGGGGACTGTTTAAACTCCATGGCTGTCCTCCTCCTGATCTGAGCAGCAGATTTTCATATTAACCAGCCACCTAAAGAGGTGAAGGAGGCTGTCTTTTTCCTCAGTGTCTAGCTTTGTTTCTATACCTGGCTCTATAACCTTAGCCCAGTAAGATTACTTGATATTGTTTGACTGAATGAATACAGAAGCATTTTAAACAGGAATCCCTGGAAAATATCTTGTTGGCAGTATTTGCACCAGTAGACTGTTTCTCTTGTGGACAAAAGCTGTTGAAGAACAGAGGCGATGGTGTTATTTACCTACATGTAGGCATCTATCAATATCTGAGCTGTCTGCTCTCCACTCTATCCATGGCCTTTGCAGAGAAATGGGGGCTTTTAGGTGTGATTCACTTCACCCTAGCATAGAGGACTGCCTTGGTTAGAGGAGTTGCTCCCTAAACACACCGATTGTTTTCCATAGCCTAGGGGGTGAAAGCAGGATGACTGTCCTTAGGTGACTACATAGGCAGATGTCTAGGGTTAAGTAAGTGAAACCCACCCAAGGCTGTCCTTTTGTTTGCACACAATTTGGCACAGTAGAGCTGTGATTTGCTAGCTTGGGCTCCCGAGGCACTACCATCCTGTAGTTTATCAGCTCTGATAATGATGCTGGTAGAAGCAGATACAGAGAAAATGAGCTCTTCTACAAATCTGAATTTAAGAGATATGCTTTTGTCTGAGTGATCAATCTTTCACTTCTAAAAAAAAAAAAAAATAAAAAAAATTCCAGTCTTGCCAACATTGGGGATACTGTTAAAGCTGGCTCAGCTGGTGAGGTGGTGAGGATATCAACCATTTATGCTAATGCTGCCAGTGATCTGCATGGACTGGCATTAATTGCCTGTGAGGTGACTCTTCACTAGCAGGTGAAGATGGGCTCGATCTCTGGCTACTAAGGCTCCCAGCATTGTGACCACTTACTAAAGAAGAGAAGGTTTGAGAGGAGTGGAAAGCACTTCTGTGATAACGTAGTGTAAGGATGCCCTAGAGAGGTGGCTCAAAACACATCCACTTATCTTCTCGCCCTTGTACACTAGTGCAGTTTGTCAGCTTCCTTGCAGTAAAAGAAAAGAGCTGTGCAGTCCTGATGGTTTAGTGTCCAGATGAATGAGGTCAGGCCTTTCTTGTGTGCAGCTATGAACAGCAGCCTCCTTGTTTCTCTTTTTACTGCCTGCTTTTTCACTGGGCCATCTTTGAAGAGGCATTTCTCTATGGTAACACAGGTCCTGTCCAGTAAGACTGAACACCTTCTTTGACCAAGTATTTTATTTCTGGGTTACTAAATGTCTAATTAAACTGTCCAATGGTATTTCCTTCCAGTTAGTTTGTTGTTGTTGTTGTTGTTGTTGTTGGGGGTTTTTTCCCCTCTAATAAGGTGTCCCCTTCATAAGCAGAACATAACATTTCAGGAGAAGTGCTTTTTCCCAGGAAGACCTGCTGGCAGCACCTCCAACACCTTCAAGGAATGATGAATTCAATTCAATATGTGTGCATGGCGTAGGGTGTTTTATTACCCCTTTGTGTATTTGGAGCCTGTGTATTAATCATCACCTAGAAGCAAGAAGAAAATTGTTAGAGTCTCTTGAGGTGAAGGCTGTGTGTAAAGTAGCTGAGGGTTCTGTGGTATATTGTAGTGGTTTGGAAACTGAATTAACCTGTGTCTTTTTTTTTTTTTTTTTTTTTTTCTCTTCCTTCCCTTTAGCACAGCCAAGTGTGGCTACAGAAATGGATTTCTTGCTGTAGAAAAAGAAAAGCAGGGTTTTATGTATTTCTTACCAGATCAAAGTGAAGAGAGCTGTAATTTTTCATCCTTTTAGCATGGTGATACAGGATTAGGTGCATTTGATGTATGTAATTTGTAGACTCTGGTGGGCTTTTTATTCAGATTGTATGGCATTTACCTTAACACTGATATGCACTTTTAATAGTGGAAGGCAAAGTTATGACCTGGCAGAAAAAAATAAATCTTTTTTTTGCTATGATCCAAGGATGATCTTTAATCTCATCTGTGTACTTGCAAGTAGACATCTAGCCTGCATATGAAATAGTGTGCAAAATCTGACACCTACATGTTCACATGAAGAACTATGCTTTTGCCTCCTGGCTAGTGGGAGGGAGAAGACAGAAAAACCACCCAAAAACCCAAACCTCCGAAAGCAAAAAATCCAAATAGTCTTGTAAGTTTGTTAAGAACATGAAATGTAATACAAAAGTGGCAGGTCAAATTAAATGTTCTTCTGGTCCTGTATACTGATTCCAACACTGATGAGAGCTGGAGACTTAGGGAAGAGGGTAAGAGAGGGCAAGCAGTTGTAGTGTTTCACACTAATACTTTCTCAGCCTTCAGTTCCTTTAAAGTTAGAAATTTTCTGAGCCTGACCAGGGTTTTTTGACCTTCACTGGACTTGTCCAATCTTTTCAGTCTTCCTTGGAATCTATATACACTTCCTGGTTCAACATCTTTTGTCAACAAATTCTCCTTGTGAAGAACTGCTTCCTTTTGTTTATTTTGAATTTGCTTCTGTTACTTTTATTTGATGTCCCCTAGCCCTACTTTGTATGAGTGAAGTTACAGATCTATCTGTGGTTAGTTTTGTGTGAAAGGATGGTTCTGAATGCCAGTTCAGGGGCATTTTTACTGATCAAATACTAAGAGTACTAGCAATTTTCTTTTCTTTCCAAAATATGGTTTGGTGTGCCATTCTGGACCATTCCATCACAAAACAAACCCTACGCCTAATTACTTGCATTTATTCCTTTTGCTTGCATGTTGTGGTAGCCGCTTACACAAATCAGGACTAAACTTTTGTTTGCATAGCTCAGAGAGCTGTGTTAACATGACACTAATGTCGTTGACTGCCTGAGGGAAAAGAACCCACAAGTTAGGCCAAACATGCTGGGTGATTGACTGACGGCAATAAAACCCTCGTATGGGGCTACCACAAAGTTCAGATGGTTTGGCGAGGCCTTCTCAGTTGTATTGTCTCACATTTCTCTCCAATTGTCTGTGAGCAGACAATTTAACGAACGCCTGGTCAAATGTGTCTTCTGCAGGGAGTGGTGCTCGCCTCCCTATGCCTCCATGTTGTGTTTTGCCACACAAGAACAAATAGCCCAGACATTTCAAAACAGGGTCGTCATCATTGCAAGAGAGCACGGGAGCCCAGAACGGCAAATTAGGTCACAGCTTCTTAAGAACCTTTCTTCTTCATCAGCCCTAGTGCTTTTTTTCATAAATTAAATTATAAACTCAGAGAGCAAGAAAGTATGTCTTCCTGGCAACACGGATAGCACCTAGGATAATGAAGCCTCCTTCACTGTTATGGCCTCTGGGCATCACCATAATATAAATTATGAATAAAATCGTTCTAGTTCATGATCACAGCATATAGACAGATTCATTCATGTAAGCTGGGAACACAATAATCAATTACCTTTTAAAAAGGAATTAACAATCAGTATTGCTAAACATGTAAAGCTCAGGGAGGATGTTTAATTTATTGCTTGAAAATGGAAGGCCTCTGCTTATTAACAGGATATGGGAAACTTTTCAAAGCTAGTGTGCTTGTGTGTCTGTGGGTCACATTTCCAAAAGCATTTGGATACCTAAAGGTGCTGGCATGAAAAATCCCACTCCAGGAGTTTTTCTCCATCTTTTGGCACCTGAAGGTACCGAACAACTGGTGCTATCATGCTCTGGAAGGAGGCAGCGGGGCAGCTGAGAGCTGTAGTTTCTCTCTCCAGCCACTGACACTGTCCTGCAGTGTTAAAATAGGCCACAAACTTATCACCCCCCTCCTGCACCTCATTTTGGCTCATCTGTTGTTTACAGATGAGCAGAGGTGCAGAGGTGCAGTTTTGCTCACTTGCAGAAAGTGCTTTGGGATCACTGAATAATAAAAAGTCACTATTTTCATTCTGGGGCAAGGCTCAAGTTCACTGTCCGGCGCCTTGCTATTTCTGCTGACCTTGCCTGCAGATACGCTAAATTGTGAGTTACTGCTAACTGTGGTAAGGCTTCTCTGTTGTGAACAAATATTCATTAGGAACATAACTGAAGCAATTGCTTCAGTTTCAATAGCTTAACAGTGATCCACTGAATGCAGATTAGGCTACAGATCCTGTAGTATGTTTGTATTGATGCTGAAGATAGGGAGTTTACATTATGAAACCCCCAAACCATTCATTCTTCTCCCCTTGCTGTTGAAAGTCTTTCCATCTTGAAAAATACTTATTATAGCACCTCAGTTTTCTCAGTATGTGTTCATTCCTCAGGATTAGCTAGGACTTCTTGCAAAGAAATCCCTGCTGTTGCAGAGAACTTGTGTTGCAGGTATGCAAACTGAATGCGTATATATAGTTATGGAATTAACGATTGCCATTGTGGAAATGCTTAGGAGGCTGACAGATCACGGAAGTTTTAAACTTTTAACTTAACTAAATCCATTCATTAAGAACACCTTTTATGCTCATGGCTAATTCCCACACATTGCTCAACATCACCACTGTTGGTCTTTAACAGCCATATTGTAAGTCAGCTGTGAGTACACAACGTGGTGGAGATGAAGCCTCACAGCTGGCACTGATCGGTTGTGGTCTTCGATAGTCCCTAGCTGCCAGGGTTGGGTGACCGGGCTTGAGAGCTCATTGATGAGAGAAGCCAGAACTGAAGTGGGCTTGCCTTTTTTCTCTCATGTTTCTTGCTTATGGCTGGTGGTTTTATGTTACTTCTTGCTCTCAAAAAGGAGGAACTCATCTGCTCCCAGTATCACTTACCATGGTTTTTTGCTTTGTCAGTCATCCTTCGCATGTATTTGGCAGGTTGTCCTGGCTATTTGTAGCCCCTTGCACTTATCCTCTATCTGGAAATTTTTGTTAATTAGTTGCCACCTACTTGCAACTACACCCCATCTTTGGAAGGCATGTTGCTCACATACTTATGCAAAATGCTTATACATTTTGTCTTGCTGTGCCATGAGTGTTACAAAATACTTACATTCTCCTGTCATTTACACCATCCTTATACATACGAGTCAAAAGCAGTTTAATATTCATTATATTCTGATTAATATATTTATAATTCCTAGATGTTACAGACCTCTGTTTTGCTACACCTGCTTATTTGCAATGTTGTCCACCTTTCTGACCTGTCTTTCTGTGGCACAGCAGGCTTGTAGCCTTTACTCTTTTACTACCTGAACACTGGTGGCCACACTGTGTGGTGACCTTGTAAAGCAGACGGATATTTTGTCAGCCTTTTCATGGCTATTTCTGCAGATAGTGAATCTGAAACAGCCTGCTAAGGAAGAAAAGAAACTTCATTCAATGACTAATAAGGCTCTTCATAGCTCTACCTCAAGGACACAGAATCCTTTTCCCTCTCTAGGGAAAGCTATTCTTTCAAAAAATAAGGTCAAGGAGTGAGCCACATCTCTGGCAATATGATGTAGTATCAGCTGGAGAAATGATGCTTGGATTAACTGGTCAGTTTGTTGCTTCCCCTTTGAACTCATTCTGTCACTTTGATTTGGGAAGCTGCATTCCTTGGTAGATAGATGGTTTGAAGAATGAGGATGAGATGTTCCTCAACTTTATCCTCAGCTCTGCTACCATCTTCCCTTGTGACCGTGAACAAACCGCTGTGGAGTTATTAAAATTCTGGAATAACAGTCAGCTAGGAAAAAAAATATGTTTTGTATAAAACAATTTTGTCTTGGTATGGTTGGCGTTCCTTGAGATAATTACAGAGAAAGTCATTGATTCCGAGGGAACACAGCTGTCCCAATGTTCAGGAAGATGAGCCTCTTGAGTGGCCTTGTATCTGTTGTCCTCTGCTCCTTGGCAGCCCTCCTGGGCAGGACAACACCTCAGGTGGCCTAGGGACGTGAAAAGGTACGTGCTGTCCGAGCTAGATATTTGTTCTCCTAACAGCAAGTGAGTCCAGTCCTAAGGAAGCCCTTGACCCACTCTTACTCTTAGGTTGCTCATATCCTCTGTTTACTCATGAAGGGGGAAATCTGATGCCTGCTGTACAGCAAACGCTTAGGTAAATAAGGCAGCTGCTACTTATATCACTGTAATTATTCTCTGAAGTTGTGCTGGATAATGGGATGGCTGAAATGCTAACTAAATTTTTGCTGTTCTCATCCTTCCTAACTGTGAGGTGTTTTGTCATCATCTGGATGAGTCAAGCAAGCCTTCCTGGCTCAAACTTCTCCATTTATCTTCTTGGATAGTGAAGGAAAGCACCTCGGCATAGGAGCTTGCAAGTAATGGATGGAGTCAAAAGCAATAGGGCTACTTACAACAAAAGAAAAGAAAGTGAAAATGGTTGCCTTTGGGGAACACAGTCATGGATCATGTTGAGAGCTCAGACAAACCTAACGAAGACAGCAAGTTGTTGTTTTGTTGTGTGTGGGGTTTTTTGGTTGTAGTTTTTTGGGTTTTTGTTGGTTTTTTTTTTTAAATTTAACAGTGTCATCCTATGCAGTTCACAAAGTGGTACACCACCTCCTGGGCCCAATGATACACTCATGACTTCTCCCTGTGATTTGGGCCTCATTTTATGGCTCTATTGCAGTTATTTGAACTAGCCATTTAACTACTTAAATATTGAAAACATTCAATTAACTTTCCTTGGAACTATCTGGCACTAAGAAAGGAAAAATTCTAGGGTTTAAAATGTATGACTTGGCATGATTAAATAGTGAAATGAATAATGTTTTAATGAGTGATTTGTAATTATTTAATAATTAAAGAGCTCTTATGAATATTCTTGAACACCCTGTGGAAAATTTAAATTGTATGCTGATTTCATCAAGCATTCAAATCTAATCAGAATTTATTTTTATAGCATCATTTTAAACATAGTCTACAAGAACATTGCCACAATAACGCAAACAGAACAGAAAAGTGTAATGCTAGTATAGCTCTGCTTTTTTAGTATAAGAACTTGATTTTTCGATGCAAAAGATTCTTCTGCACTAATGGATTGCAGCTGAACTCTATTCCCAATCCTGAAGCAGCCAGTCAGGTTTCATCAGTGGTTCAGTGACAGGTTAAAGGTGCCACAGTTTTGGTTTGTAAATGCAGATGAATGGTAGCCACTTGCTACCAGTTGGTCCCGTTCACCCCTACCTGGGAACAAAGACAAAGAGAGACCACAAAGGAAAACAAGAAGAAGTGAAAAGGGAACTGTTTCACTCCTGAAATGAAATAATTCAATCTCAGCTCAGTCTCTGGAAATCCAATTTTCTTTTAACTTGTGCTTCCATAGTATGTGCACTGCAGCTTTGGGCCACATTTTAATAAAATGATGTTTTCTTTAGCTAATCCTGGAAATACTCATCCCACAGGGATAGCAGAGGTTCAAGAGCAAGGTAAACTATATGAAACATAAATCATCCCAGGTTTTTCTTAACTCAAATATTCAGGGTCAGGTCAGGCAAATTTTTATGTTAAACAGGCGGTCAACGAGTCCTCTAACAGCTCTGAAAAGGGATAACAGAGGCCTCTGGATGAAGGTTGTCAAGAGATCCATCATTCCATTTCAACAATGACTCCTGCTGGCAAAAAAATAACTCCAGAAGCTTAACAGAAGCCGCAAGTTGCTATTAAATTCTGAAAGCCTTTTGGTACGCTTATATTTGCTGGCATGGAAGAAGGACTAAAAGGGGGGCTCCTCTTCCACATGGATGTCGATACAGTTACTGCTTGTGGGGATATTATTGTCCTACAGAGCTGCATGAATAATTCATTTTTAATTCCATATTAGATTAATTTCACCTCATCCTCTCTTCCTGAATTGTCCTCAAATAAATTTTAACTTTCTTGAATATATTTGTTATTCAGAATAGACTATAGCACTCATGAGTAATTCATTGCAGGTAGGTGACATTCAGAATTTGAGGCGTTCAGGATGGACACACAGGTCATTGTTGCGTCCTGTTACATGAGTAAAAATTACAGAATCAAGTTTTTACTTCTAACATGCATTTACCAAACTGAAATTCACTGGCTTTTACTGTTCTACAATGTTAATTCTGAATTCACCATATCAGCAATAGCTCCAATAAATTCATTGACTGGAATACTTAGGAGTAGGAAGACATGCCAAATTAATTCATTAAAAGAATCTGAAAGAAAATATTCATGCCAGCTTTTCATAACACCAAGTCTAGTTTAGTGACCTGACATTCTGCCAAACAGAGATTAAATAGACAACTTATTATCCACTGTCCAGCTTCTCCTTTGAAATTCATACCTCAACTTTCCTTCTTTAGATCATATAAATGGAATATTATGTTGATTAGTTTATAATTTCAATGTTTTTTTCCTAAGACTCCTGTTTTCCCCCATTCCTACTCCACAAAACCAGTGAAAGGTAAAAAAAAATTGTAGGTTTTTGATAACTCCTTAGTTTTGCTGAGACTGAAAAGATTTTCCATGGCTGCAAAGGGAAACCATTCCCTTGAAAACAAAAGCATTTTTTATAGTAGATTTTTTTAATCAGTTGAGTCATAAAGTTCTTTCAACTGATATTTGTTTTCATTTCTAGTCATGGAACACTTGCCCTTTGGTAAGTTCACCCCATCCAGAACCGGATTACCTGAGCAAATTTACAAAGGAATTCATTCTCATCTGCACTGGCAGTGTTAGTTAGGTGACCTCCTGCTCTTTCAGTCCAGTGGGTTTTCTGCAGAGTAGAGAGGGTTAAACACAGGAGATGTGAAATGCCTAGAGCTTTATGAATAAGAGGTAAGCAAAGAAAAATGTGGAACAAATGGTTAGGGATTGCAAAGGGACAGGGTCATAAAAGAACATCAGAAAGGCAAATCTAATAGAAATGGAAATGTGAAGTGATAAGGAAATCCATGGGAAGCTTGCGTTTTCAAAGGGAGGGAAATCACAGATGGAAAAAGAGAGGAATAGAGAGAAGCATTGCTCAAAAAAAGAGCACAGACTAGAACAGTGGGATCCAAGCAGCTACTCTGTGAACGTAAGTTGGGCCTATAGTGTAAGTAATTACATGGGTTTTCTGTACAGCCAGTAGAGAACAGGAGGTATGTCCAGGCTGTCATACACCCAGTGTAAGAAAAGCATTAAGGGGAGGTAGGATGAAGTGGCTGTCACTGTAGGGCCTTACTGAACAGCACAGCCTAGGTCCTTCCACCTTTTTGACAGCTAAATTCAGGCAAAATGAACCTTACAATGAAAAGGAGTATAAGAAAACAGTTGAGCAGAAATGGAGACATCAGAAGAACTTGTCTGGAAGAATATTGTTTACAGTGCTTCTTTCTTGTGTCCTCAGCTAGCTTGGGAATGGAATAGACAGGAACAGTTTTATGTCCTGTTACAATGAAAGATCCCCAGGAACCTCCTTGCCCTCCCTTCACTGGTGTATTATATATGCCTTATTTTGCCACATGAGGAAAATAGACTCCATGCTCAAACGCTTGAGATAATAGAGGAGGCACGATGGTATGAGAAAGGAGTAGAAGGTCCAGAAGGTCCAAGTTCCAAACAGGAGTTGGTTCGTTGCTACTTGAATGTGTCCTGTGGCAAGGCAGAATGCAACTATCCTCACCAGCAGCACTGGGCCGAGTGCCAGGTAGTTTTGGTCAACACTGACACACAAGAAGAGAAGCAGAAAGGGAGGAAAAAAGAATCAGGTACAAGAAAGACAACTGAGGGAATTAGAGAAGAAATTATGAATACTCCTGTTTTGAAGAAGCCAGTACCTCAGCTTGGGTCAATGTCATTCTCTGTTGAGTAAATAACAGTGATCTTTGTAGCTAATCCAGCCTTTCTGACACAGATTTTGGCAGGTCTGTTTTGTGGATAAGTCCTGGTGAGACGGGTTAGGAATTACACTACATGTAGGATTAAATCTGCCAAAGATTAGGGGCAAGAACCAGGCATTGCAATGTTTGACTGTGGAGTTCTCAACACCAAAAAGAAACAACACAAAAGGAAAGTCTCACTTAGCTTTCCAGAAGATAGAGTATTATCTCCCTATTATCTCTTTGGATTTAACTAAGCTGAGTTCAGCATTTCACAGGGACATTCACTAAAGTAAAACTACAAAATGAAGGGTGAATGCTAGTAGATATTCAGGGTCTTGCTTTTTTCCCCTTGTCTTAAAAAAAAAATACTGTTAAAATGTGTAAAGCATCAGCATACGAAGAGCACTAATTTAGGAGTCAGATACCATTTAGGTTATAAGCAGTATTAGTTTGCTGCTGTCATTACAGGGTCCAGTGGGTACTGCTGTGCTTCAGCAATCCATTTCAATGCGTGGTGCAATGCATCACAGTTTGCAGATTGTGCTTTGGATCTGCCCTCTGGAGAGACACCAGCAGGTTCGGCAGGCCAGCCCTGAAAGGTGTGCAGCCCCTGGTGCATTCCCCAGGCTCAGCAGCAAGTGGCTTGGCAGCCCCGGGGTGTGGTGTATTAGTCTGTCTTTGCTGGGAAGGTCTGTCTCTGCAATTGTAATAGGGATCTCAGGCTGGTGCATCACATTGCTTTAGAGAAAGAGAACAAAACAGATCTGTCAGACCTGAATTAAGATGGATTTTTGTTGAAACTTCTTGGAATTGATTTCTTTCCAGTTTCCTCCTTGGTAAGAGTCAGCACAGTTGGGTTCAACTTACAAAATATCATTGATTTCTCTCCCCAAACCACAGATGATTCAGCTTGTAATTTCCTCTACAATTATAGAGCAGGTCTCCTTAGAAACTGCTTGTATCCATTCAAAGTTTCATCTTGTGGAAACCACATTTCCCCTCTCTTTGGCCAGATGTGCTTGGCATGAGTCCAGACAAAAAAGGAGGAGGAAGGTATGATAAATACTCTCCTTCTCCCATTCCCTCTTTTTTTGTGCTTCCTGAAAGGAGATTCGCAGTATTTCAAGTTCAGCTCTCTCTGAGCGCTTTGGGATCTCAGACCACCTCCAGCACGGGGTTGACTTGTGGGGCCGCTTGTGGCTCTGCAGCAGAAATGACCAGCATGTTACATAGCCTTTCTTCTCTAAGATAGGGCAGGGTGCAACACAGAGGTCATGGTTTCTTTACTCTGGTACGGTGTCATGCCACCAAAGCAAAGGCTAGTCAAGCCAAACTGCTTTCACGATTGCCTTTGCTTTGCCTGGCTGTCATATGTTTCTCCTCATCTACAACTTCAACAACACATAGAGGAAGCCTCCACCTTCTTTCTCTTGGCATCCCCCATGACCCTTAAAGTAACCCATCCTCATGCAAGGAGTCCCTGTCATGGGGTTTGAGAGATAGGCTCAGATAAACCACAGGGTCAAGTTTGGACAGATAAATCACAGGGCCCAATGACATTTTGCAGAGCTTTGCAAGAGGGAAGCTTGTGCTGGGGCAAGGTCACATGCAGAGTATCTCTAACCTCTGCTCTCCACTCAGTACTTTTCTGAAAAAGTCAAGATAACATTAAATTCATTTTACATTTGGAAAAAAACCACCTCAGATCTTCTGCCTCAGCAACTGCAAAGTGCATCTGTGCTGGCAATGGAGGCAAAAACAGTCCCTGTTTGCCCATATTTTGATCTACACTGGCCACAAGAAGCCTCCAGAGTGATTTAATTTCAATCATTGCAGTGGCTGTGGATTGACACTTGAGTAAAAGATGTTGAAATCATATCTGTTGTGTGGAAAACTTACATTCATACCAGTAAAGAGATAAAGAAGGCACAAGGAAGAGATACAAATGAAAGCGATGCCTCTACAGGACAGAAAGTTGCAGGTATGTACATGTGTTGCTATATATAACATACAGTTATGGATGTATATGCATAAATGTGTAGATACGTATGTGTGTGTACATATGTACAGTCACATACACATATAAGTAACAGCTATGAAGAGGTACTAAAAATATGCAAAGAATATTAAAAGCCACCACCTTATTAATAAACTGAGAGGGATCTAGGAAAAGACATGGTAAAAAAGAGATGGATGACCTTTTTATGGACATGTGTTCTTACCTTTTATTCCTTCTTCCTCCTCTGTGTAGGGAAAGAAATGTTTGTCCTCAAGTTATTTATATTATGCCAGCTTTCACCAGCATAGTTCTTTGTTCTGGAAAGTGAAACCACTTCCAGTATCATACCTGAAAGCTTTAAGTGTCTTTGTGTATCTGAATAGTTCATTGAGAAATAATACAGGTCCAAGGGGAAAATTTCTGTCTCAGGATAGGAGGCAGTATGGGACACGGCCATCACCCCCGTATTTCAGCAAGCTATGTGAAATTGTTTGCTGAGGCTAGACAGGTGTGCACATGGAGATTTCATTTATGTAATATTGTGTGTGTACTGTGGTGTGGATAGGTGCCCACTCATCCCTGCGTCAGCTGGAGGGCAACACGTAACAAAGAACTTGCATAAACTGTCCCTTTCAGAGAGGGTTTTCACATAATGCCAATATTGAGGTCTGCTGGTAAAACAATGTTATAGGACAGAGTTGAGAAGCTTTTCAAGCCCTATTAGGTTTATATAGGCTCCTACTCAATTTCTTAAATCCTGTTCAAACATCCTCATGTACAACAAATAACTTTCCTGCTCCCTTAAAAAAGCACTGACGCACAGTGCACATTAGCACTGATGCACTTATATAAAATCCAAATATTTAGTAAACGTGCTGAAATTACCTCCATCCTTCCTCTATACAAATACACCACTAGGCTCAGAGAAATCTTTTCCTTAAAATTACTCTTGACTCTTAATTGGGGATAGGATATGTTTTGGTGAGGACATACTTTTTTACAGACACCACAGACTGGAATGCAGATCTTCCCTAAGATGGGCAGTGTGGGTGGTTTCCAAAAGTTTGCTCAGCAATCACCAAGACCTAAATGTCCAGCAGCTTTTTGGGGCACTCTCTTGGAAGTCCGCTCTGAGTCATGTCCCAAAGCATGGTAGATGCCTCTTAGAGACAGCACAGGAGACTGAGATCTAAAATCACATGAGGAAACTCCTCCTGGACAAGCTTCTTGATGTACTGTCTGCAAAATTGCACTTCAGAAAGCTGCTTTGTCTTCCAAGTAACACAATGCAAGATGCATTCTGTCTTTTGTGATGACCAACAGTGGATGAGGATTATTGTTCTAATTCTGCAGAATGAGGGGGAATAAATGACCAGAGTTTTCTACCCATTCTTCAGTCTCAACACAAAATTTTTGTAAAAGTCATCATTTCCAAGCGCTTACCATTTGCAAAACAGCAGTGTCTCCACTGCAACTAGATGCATAATTCCTACAGGTGTTGATACATTTCATCACCTTCTTTTGTTTTGTTTGTGAATAACCTGTGAATTAACTGTGATCATCCCAAATGCATCCATTACCTGGTACTATTCACTGCACACTTTTGACAAATAATCCGTGGCTTGTCGGCTCTTTGTGAACAGCCGTATTCCAAATATTCATGCAGATGCATAAACCATGTTGTATTTGTCTTTCTCCTGACTCGATGGAATTAATTCTCAGCAGTAGGGTTTCAGACTGTGAATTAAAAATTTTATTTCTATGAATATCCTGCAATATTTATTGGAAGCTTACAGTCTTAGTCAGTCATTTGCTACTATGTTTGTGGTACATTGGAACAGAAAGTTACAGGGGTTCAGGGATCACATCTAAAAATGGGATTTTTAGATTTTCAAAAGACTTCACAGCCCACAACCCCGAGATGAAAGTCAGTGGGACACTATAATTCCATTTCATTAGGACTTAAATGAAATGTTCCACCTCTGCCTCATTAGCACAGCTGAAGCTGGCTTGTTTGAATCACAAAACATTTTCAGAGGATTTTGCTGGGTCTGTTTTTTCTGCCTCCATGAAGATGTCTGCTTCCTGTCTGGTTCTCATAGCATGGACATGTTCTGCTTACCCAAAACCTCTGCTTCATGTTAGGATGCATGATGCTACTCATTTGCACTCCAGCTCTCAGCAGCCCTATGCATCTACGCAGAGATGGTTTTTGAAGGCTGGGCAGGGGTTTCACAGGGAGAATCAGAGTAGTCAGATGCATTGCAAAACAGCAAAGATGTGGTCAGCTGAAAGAAACAGCAGTGCAATGGCTGAGGTTGTGCAAAACACTTAGATCAGTTCCCAGAGCTCTCTGTCACACTTTCTCTCTCCTCTTCCTCTACCCCTGTGTTGCTAGGATATTTGTCAACAGAATGGAAATGATACTGTTCCCCAAGGAGGAATAGCATTTAATATTAATACTATCTTCCGTGGAAAAGCAAGAGTGAGTCAGAGCTGAATACAGTTTGTTTTATATATGAAGTCTTTCATTCTGCAAGGTAACTCAAAGCACAGCCCTGTGAATTTAATGCTACCAACTCAGGTGGCTGTGTAGGCAAACACAGCAGGCTTTATGCATTAAGCAGCAACGTGTGCTGCTGTAGCCATTAGGAGCAGTTTCACTGACAAAGAAATAGAAGAGGAATGCTCATCAGAGTCTTTCTCAGTGGGCAGTATTTGATAAGTGCCACAAGAAGCTTTGAATGCACACTGGGCTGAAATCAGGTAGGATCACCTCTCTTTAAATGGACTCTGCTTTGTCTCTGTCTTTCCAGCCTTCTTTGGCTTCCTCTTTATTTATAAAACTATACAAAATGAAGCTGTTCTGCTCTCCTCAGCCGTGACTCTTATGTTCATGCTGCCCCTATTTCCAAACAAAACAATATAATACAATTTAAAATGTCAGGATTTGATGATACAAAGCTTAAAATGAGCAGCTTTGTCCATTTTTTAAAGTAAGAACTTCACCTTTCCTTTCAGTGACCTTTCTGTCATGTCCCATCGTATTTGTCCTGTGTCCTGTCATGTCCTGATAATGTTGCTGTTGTAAGTAGCTGGTGCTTCCTCAGACTTTAATTTGCTGTGGGAAGGAGGGTACCTGCTGAAGTAACCCTGCTCGGCTCTGCATGCTAATGTACGGGTATTGCCTGGTCAAACAATCCCAGTAAATGGGAGGCCACAGTTACTTCTGTTCTGCTCTGAGATGCTGTTTTCCCTGTTTGTGGCCAGGCATGGGCAGACATAAGAGGAAGGAGGAGAGAAAGGATAGCAGAGCTGGGAAAAATATGGTGTTTTGTTGATGCTTGCAGGATCCAAGGCAGATGGTCAGTCACAGATGGATGCTTTGGGCTGGCAGGTCAGCCACAGCAGCTATTGCTCTGGTTGCTGGCTCCCTTCCCCAGTTAACCGTGTAGCCTGGTCAGCGCTGTTTCTCTCTGTTTTTTTACAGATCTTTCCGAGTCTGGGCAGCTCTGGATGCCTCATAATGTCTCAGCCTGTTGGCTGCACTACAGTCAGTCTCAAGATGGCTGAAAAGCTGAGTGCAAGATGGAGAGAAAAAACTGATGATGAAAGAGGAGCTTTGAGGTAAGGGGAGACAGGAACATTACATATTTCTGGGTCCTTGCTCATGCAGTGGATGTGATTGGGAAGGACTGCAGTGGCGATCTCATGGAGCTACTGTGATTCTTCGGGTCCAAAAGAGCTTTGTTACTAGAGTGGAGCAGATGCAGATTGGCCCCTGCCCTTTCTACAAGTCCTCCTTCCTTCCCCCACCCACTTGTCTTTTTTTTTTTTTTTTTTTTTTTTTAAGAAGACAGAAAGGGAGACAGAACATCCTTTCATTACTTTAGCTCATTAATTCCAGTGCAGCTTTCAATGAACTCCTTTCTGACTCCAAGCGTCTCTACACATTCCTTGAGCTTTTCCAGCTGGAGGGTTTTATTTGTGTAATTCAATATCCCTCTCCTCCTTTTGCATCTTTCCCATTTATGCTCAGTGTTCAAGAGTAACAGAATATTTATAAATCTGGTGTCCACTTCCCAAGCTTCTATTCCTAACTACTGTAAGCCAGTAAACCTCAGTCATTAGTGTGCTCGCCCATAGGAGTCAACAACCGAATTTAAGAAAGCCTCAGCTTTACTAACATTAATAAAAATTGGCAAAAATGCTTTATTGCTTCTTTCTTTCTGGCCTCATCCTTGGGCTCTTAGTCTGAGGCAAGGGAAGACCTGCACTAGCATGGCTTTACACGTTGAGACTTTAAGCTGCTGTTTTTCAGGTTGTTGCTGTCTGCCATCCAAAAGTACCAATCTTCTTGGGGGTAACAAAGTGGGTCTCTAACAAGTGTTGTATCATGGAAATATGCTCTTAGGGGCTTTAAATGGTTAAAGTGTTCCAATATAACCCTCACTCTGGTTTTCTTCCTTGTTTTTATTCCATGCTTCATTTAATAAAATTATCCTTCAAGAGAACAGTGGAAGGAGAGAGAAAAAAAAAAAAAAGAAAAAAAAAGAACAAACTCTTTCAAAACCATGTGAAATTACTTTTGAATCAGATGCAAATTTAGTCCTATTGTTCACAAATTGCTGTGTGCAGCCTTTCTCTGACAGGTCCTGAAGCAAGGGCAGAAGTGCTATCTACAGCACCATGGAGCTTTATGACAGCAAACCTATGAGGGAAACACTGCACCACCGATGTGAGCTCAAGCTGTAGTAGCAGAGCTCATGGAGTTGTTATGCACATCAGTAACCGAAAGCAATCAGGGTCTGGAGGATAAAGCTGAGGTTGGAGGGGTTATGAAGAAAGGCTCATGGGCTGTGCAGTCACCACACGCACACACACACACACAGAGGTTAGGAGGACCTCAGGAAGCTCATGGTGAGTGAACTGTGCCCTTCCCAGCAGAATTTATGGCCACACCAACAGGTATAGACAACATGCTTCCAGCATTTTACATTTATTTCTTTACTAAGAAAATGTCTGTCCCTTTCTGCAGGCATTAAGTACAGAAGTGTTAAATGCAGACAGACAGAATAAGTGTGCCAATGGGCTACTGGTCCTGTCCACCTGCTTGCTTGGTAGCCATGGCCTTTAGTCAGCCATTATGTCTTTTGTGTCCATGCTCTGCAGCTCCTTGAAAGCTGGGAATCCAGGGCTTTGTGGGACCCTTAGAGCTGCAGCCTTTTCCTGAAAGAGCACAACCTAGAACCTAGTAGTGCCTCCTGGAGATAGGCAGTGGCATTGTCAAACATAGCGTGAGTTCAATGAATACCGCAGGTTTTAGTATCACCCAGGGATGATTAGGTCCCAGACAAAGATTATTTTGGGATGAAACTAACATAGGTTGCACCAGAGAGATTTCTAGGATAAGATTTTGGTCCACAAAGCACTGAAAGAAAGTGAGAGGTGCTGAATGTAGTCAGAATTTCCTTCTCCTGGCTGAGTCCATAACCCTGATATATCAGACAGGATTGCTGCTGCTGTCACTAGGCTCAGCAGGAGTAGTCCCACATCACCAGGAGATGCCAACTGCCAACAGAAGGCTCAGCAGCTCCAGCTTTTGATTGTGAATGATACCTTCGGATTCCATCATTCATACTTGGCAAAGGCCAGCCAGTTTTACAACCTTCTGCTGCTTTCACCAGTGCTGCTGTGTCTGTGGTTAAGTCAGCTTTTATGTGCTGCAGGAGGCTTCTCCTGCACAAGGTCTTCAGCACTTTCAGGGGTACGTGTGCTTGTGACTCACTGGGGCAGCAGCAATGGACTGCAGGTGTATTCATCTCACAACAGATTCATTGTCATCTTCCCTACCTGTCATCCAGGCCATGTTAACCAAGAAAAGGTCAGGTTCTTACCTCTCCTTCCTGGACCATGTGTGTGAAGGATCTCCCAGGACAGTGTCAGCTAGAAAGAGCATCTCCACTGAAAGGGTTCAGCTGAGTGTGAATCAAACAGGTTGTACAGACATAAAGATCCCAGGAAAAGAGAACTGCTAGCTTCTCTCAGCCCACCATTTTCTGCTGGAGTCTTACACTCTCTGGTGGATATAATATTAAAGTACTATTAACCTGTATTATTTCCCTTTGTTCTACCAACATCCAGGAATTTGTGTAGATTAAGTCCTACCAGGTGCACATGGTGTATTCTTGTCTACATCCGTGTTAAAGCATTAAAATGTATCCTAGCTTTGGGGAAAAAAAGAAAAAAAGAAAAAAAAAAAAAAAAGAAAGAATCCAGGTTGCTTTTTCTGAACTATGTGTTGATGTGAGTGACAGAGGAAAAGACAGATCTGTGATAGGAACAGTCCAGAAATGGCTTACAAAAGACAGCATAAAACTGTTCCCATCTGTCCATGGCAATGATTTAGGCTGGGATTTTTAAAGGCACCTGATGTAATGATGTGTCCAAAGCCAGAATGCTTTGCCAGATTCCCAGACTTTAATGTGGGATGAAGAGCATCACTGCATGGCCCACATCTGAAAAGCTCTACTCCGCTAACTTTCTGTGTTTTTTGCTGACCAGCTTTATTTTTGTTTTGAAGGAAAACGACTTGAATGAGACCAGTGTTTTTGCTTTCTCTCTGCTTTCCCAACCAACCGTAGCTGTAGAAGCAGTACTTCAGTCTATTTGCTCCCATTTCAGAGTTCTGGATGTGCGTTGACATGCCTACCTACCTAGGCTTGGCAGATAGATAGATGTGCTGACCGGCTGTGCTGCTCCTGTTGCCTGGGGAACTTTTATCCCTTTAACAACAACTTAAAACCCAGGTTTCTACCTGAAACAAGCAAGGAACAATTAAGATGCTTCATTCCAACTCTCCAGCCTTAGACAAGGCACCAGTGATCTCATCCTGTGCTTGGACCCCTTGAACAACACATCAGCCTACCCAATGTTCCTGAAAAGCGACAGAGATGGGGATAAGGCAAAAGAACCCTACACTTTGGTGAGGTTTCAAACCTTTCAGGTTTAATATGTGCCCTCAATGGACTGTCTCCCAGAGGAAGAGATAAAACAGAGGATGGGGTAGTGATGTTCCTGGCAGAAGCATGTTGGTCTTAAGCAGCACAAAGCCAGCACTGCCAATGCCTTTTCCTTGCTGTTGCTGTTGAACTATGAGATGGACATACCTAAGGGCTGCACTAGCCAGCACTTTTTCTGCAAACTGTACTGGCCTAACAACAGTTAGTCAAAAAGGTTTCATCTAGGTTGTTTTTCAGAGAAAAACTGAGGTTTCAACTAAGAAACAGCTCATTTTTTTAAAGGAAAACCTTTGACTTGGGAAGTGTAATCTTAGTTTAGAAGGCAGAATAGGGTGTGATATGCTGTTATGATACAGTGCCCATTTATCTCAAAAAACATATAGGCTTGAGGCAAAAAAGTGGCTCACCTGTTTAAAATTGAAAAATGAATACTTTCCAAAGGAATAAAAGAATTCTTACAAGTTTAATTGATTCTGTAGTTGCCTAAAGCCCATCCCTCCCCCAAACTAAGATAGCTATGAACATGTACAGGAAATGCATTCAAACAATGTTCTAAAACCCTAATAAAAATATTTACTTATTGATTTTGACTCAGTTAGAGATTTATGCTAATAATCCAACAGAATTCAACTACCTATCCTTATTAGACCCCAAATAAAATAAATTCAATTACTTTCTACCAACTTGAATGATTCACAGGGGGAAATTGCGGGAAGAACTGAATACCCTGTTCTGCCTGGTGAGGAGTGCAGCCTGCTCAGCACCTTGCAGGATGAAGCCTTCTGACTGCTCCTCTCTCTGTGGGCTTGCTCTGCAAGTCCCCAGCCCTTGAAGGGATCACAGATATGTGAAAGGATAATGAAATCTCTGTCTATACAATTATAATGGATTACTAAAAGTATCAGTTGCTGTAAATAAATCATTATATCAGGTTCATTTAGCCTGATTCCTACCCTCAGATGGCTTGTAATACCATCCCAGATCTGAAAGTCAGTCATTCCTTTGCAATTAGATTTATCGCTAATCAAAAATGGAAGCTTTTCTGCCAGCTCTGAACTGCACTTGGAAATACTGTGTTGGGCTCAAGCCTCAAAGCTGTATTTATTCATTTATTCAAATTTAAAAACCACCCATCTGTAAATATTTAGGTGCCCTAACTATTAATTAAAACTTACAACGTCCATCTAGCGAGGTGCAGCACCCACATTAACCCAGCCATCTAGTAAATCACAGCAGCTCCTTTCACCTCCCGTCTCCTGGCAACACACCTTCCACCTTCCTCAAAAACTCCATCCAGTAAATGGTTTACAGCAATCACATCTCTGCAAGCTGCAATTTTGCCTTTTAACAAAGCCCGATGGGATGACTGGTCTTGCAGGCACTGTGCAGCCAGACCTGCACTTGCTGTACCTGGGGCAGAGCTCTTGCCCAGCTGGGGCTTGTGGCAAGACCTGGCTTGGGCTGTCTGTCCTCCCACGTGACGGGAGCTTGCACTGGCCCAAGACGGTCTTAAAAGGCACCTCCCTTGTATCCCTCACTGCCTTGTTTGCAGCACCAGACTGTACAGTCGCATCTGATGGCCAGCTCCCCACTGACCCATGCTGGCCACTGACCTGCTCCATGGCCTTTCCCTTTTGGGTCCCAACTCACAGCATGGAAACAAAAACATTTTTGTGTCCTGGAAGGTCTCGGGTCACTGCTCATTCAGGACCAAATGCTTATGTAAAGGCGAGTATGATCTTTTCCCCCATCCCCCTCCCCCCCCCCCCCCCCGCCCCCCCCCCCCCCCCCCCCCCACGCCCCCACCAAATACACCCACAAAATCCCAGCTTAGTAAATTCATCTTCTGCAAATATGTATTGGGCCAGGATTCCAAACAACAGGCTGTGTGGGTGGATGTAAATAAAATCCCTTTACCATTGCAATCTTGCCATCTCTGGAAGCCATGGCAACCAAATAAGAGTACTCAGATTCTGTCATCAGTGATACAGCATAAAAGTTTGTATAATACAGGACAGGTTTACACCATTTCACACAAGGAAATCAAAAGGTAATATTGTATTTACCTAGAGATATAGGAGGAACGAGGTGTGTGTGGGAGGAGACATCTGGATATGACCAGATTATATTTTGTAGTTTAATTCCTTTACTCTCTCATAAATAGATTTAGGTGTCAAAATACTCTGAAATTCCTCCTCAGTGCAATTCAGTTCAATGAGCAACGTTCTGTGAGTCTCTATACACAGTCTCCAAGGATGCTTTGAAGACGTGAAAGTATTTTTCTGACACTGTGTGACCTCATGAAATACTAATATCATATACTTCTCATGTAATTCTTGGTCCCTGAGGGGGTGATTACAGAGAGGAAGAAACATTTGTCTAGGGACTGGAAATCTGTGGGAAAAAAATAAGTATCATGTGGAGCAGAAGCCTGTTCTGCACAAGGCAGCAACCCAACCTCCACCCAGATATCCTCCAAGGCCTGCTTTTTAGGAAAGTATAGTCTTACCTATTAAGTAGAGACTGGTAAGAGGATAATATTAAGAAAAAAATCTACCCCCCTACCCCATCCCCCCACCCCCACCCCCACCCCCCCGATTATATTCTGTTGTCCAAAAGATAATATGTTGCACAGAACAGACTCATTTCAACAAACATTCTCTCTTGCTGACTATAATGGGCATGTATAAAAGTGAATATAAACCAGAAACATTAATAGAATCTCAAGTTGAAATTTTGTCAAGCATGGCATAATGGTTTTGCAATTTAATTTTACTACTTCATTACAACATGTTGTTTGGTGGAGTCCAGTTAACCACAACTATTCAGTATATGAAACTAATTAATGTAGTAATGGAGTGGCATCATGCTATAGATTTCAGTAAAGTGGTCACAGTATGTTAATGTGTATGCTTATCCATGGTACTGTGGTCCAAGAAAGCTTCTCTCAGCAAAACCATGTAGGACTTGTTGCTGCAAGGTTGGGACATGGATCTGCCCCTTCTGATATACCAACCACAAAAATGTCGTGCATCTGGTGATGTTTGATGGTACAGAGCTTTTCCAGCTGTGCAAAAGAGGAGTTCCCAAGGTGCTCAGGAAAGTCCTTTTGATTTTCTTCCTAGCCCCTTGGTCTTAAGTGTGAAGTCTCAGTGTAGCCCCCAAGTCATAAGCATGAGGTGCAAACTGATCATTGGGGAAGATGCTGCTATGTGAAGAAGCTCAAGAATGGCACCCAAGCCAGTGCACAAAAATGAAACTAGCTCTCAGCTCTCCATAACATGGACAAGCACTGCACAAACACCTGACATGAATACCTGCTGCTAGTTTCCAGAATAATTCAGTAAATGGCTAAAATCTCCTCTAAAAGCTGATGACAAAGGTAAGTCTATTGATTTGATCCATGAGACCTTACTCTCTACTCTGTCACAGCGGTTTGCACCTCTCTGACACTGATACCACAGTAATAAACCAGATCTATCATATTCATATGAAAACCAATAATATGCATTGGAACTAAGCAATTAAACAGGATAATATGTTTCAACAAAACAACTGTTTCAATCCAGCAGAAGCAGCAGGAAATGATTTCATTTTATTTTAGAAAACTGTTCTATTTTTTTAAGGAACATTTTAAAAACTCGTAACAATTTGAGTAAATGTGAAGTCTTTAGTCAGCACTCAGAAAATGAGAAAAGGGATGATTTAAAATGCAGAACCTATAAACTTGGCCTCCTTGAAGTTATCAAAGCTAGCAGAGGATCTGATTATAAAAGTGATAATTTAAAAGAATAAGAAAATGCAGTAGAATAAAAATCAGGGACAAAAGCTACATATTTTAAAGCAATTATTGTTCAGCTTGCTGCTGTGTAACACACTCATATAGCACAAACTTTACGTGCAGCTTTGTGAATTTAACAAAAATGAGAGGAGGTAATTTTGAAATCCTCAGATCAAATGGATAAATCGGAAATTTGTTTGGTCTGGGCATCACTTTAAAAGCTGAAGTTGTGCTGTGGGGTCCAGGATGATATGTGGTTTCAACACTAGATATTACAAGAAAGGCTTGAGGCAGACCTCGTGTCATAAGCACAGCCTCTTCTACAGCAGGTGTTAACACCAGTGGGCCTCCTACCACATCTGGTAGGTGACAAGTCTGCACATCATCTTACCTGACCACAGACCTGAGATGGCACAGCCAGCCCTATCAGGGTCAGGGCCTGATGCTAGCCATGTTGTAATGACAGACATGCAGGATACGGGTGTTAAAAGCCATCCAGGTCTTAGTGACCGAGTCTGACTCAGTTGTTGAGACCAGTTGACTACCTGTGTAGTCAGTGGGGTAAGCTCCACATTCAGACGGCCCATGACTGATACTAGCTTTGGGCCTTATTGCTAGATCATGACATCTTTACCCACATCCACCAAGTTCTTACCTCTCTTCGTTGTGAAGGGTCTGACAGCCTTGTCTGCTACACCTATAAGTCATTCACGGTTCTTCTGACAATGAAGAATGTCTTAACAGGCGTCATCTCAGTCTAGCTTAGGTGCCATGGCAGATGGTCTGAATATGGTTGATGCCTATGCTGATAAAGCAGAAAAGGGCCAGGGACTCAGCCCCTGAACCTCAGGCTAGGGAGGGCGGACAACAGCCACCACTCCCTTGCACAAGGCCTTCTAGAGCAGCTGTGTCTTGGAGGGAGCTGGCTGAGGCAAGACAGCAAATGAGCCATCTGAATGATCAAAGATACACTGTTTGACCTTGTTCCCTAATAACATAGACCTATACAATCTAATAATTTATGCAACACAGCCACAGGCTGATGTAACATTCCCAGTATGAAAATTAGGAAGAAAAAACAGACCTACCTGAGAAGTTAAAAGTCTGCATTTTCTTAGGATATAGCTTACAGTATTTATTAGCCCCTCTACAAATACTGAGGTAGAGATCCTCATACTGTTGAGATATTTCCAGCAACATTTACTTTGTGCAAGACATCCCTCTAGCATTACAGAAAATCATGTCCTTGCCTTGTAGACTTCTACATTTTGCACCGAGAGACCAATAACTTTTTTTTTTTTTTAATCCCAGCTGCTCCCTTTTACAGGAGAATAAGCTTGCTGTACTGTGAAAGAGCTAATGAATGCATTCTTGAAACTAATTCTGAGCTAAAGGGGATGAACCAGATGACTCACAGGTTTTGGTTGCTGCAATTTTGTTAAGCCCATTGGTGGCAACATCTGTTCCTTGAGTGAGTGAAACTGGAAATGCTTTATTTCCTTTTTTGGTTATCAGAGTTATTAAAAAAGGAGGGGTAAGGTAGAAAGCTGGCTCTAAGGAACTCTGTAGTGTCACAGATGAGCTGTTACTGGCACTTAGATTACTTCATATGAAGTTCGTTCAAGCCTTTACGCTGGACTTCAGTGCAGATAAGCCTTTACTAGGCCACTGTGGGTATATCTGCAGGGAGTAAACATGCCAGTTCCACCAACACTTTCCATCTGATGAATGTTCATCCAACATGCAAGCGGTCTATTTCCTATCTTTGGAGAACAGGATAATCCTGTTGTAGTTTTATCTGTGAACTGACACAACAGACACCTTGTCAAACTATCTCCACTTCTACCTGCTTTGGAGGAAAAGGGAGGATTCATGTGAAGATGCAGGTGGTGATGCTGTCAGACTTGAAAGTAGCATTGCACAGGCTCTCCTTTGGAGACAGCCAGGTAGGTGTAGTCCTGGTCGTGTCCTGGATGTCTAATACAGACAGATCTACCAGGTCTCAAATAAGAGGCAGATGGAGAACTTTGTTCTTAGAACAGAATAAAAATATTGATGCAAACAGTTCTAGTGGGACTACTCAAGGGATAGCTCCCCCTTCTGAGAAGGAAACTCCTAATTCAGACACATACTGAAAACAAACAGGTAAACAGAAGTACTTCACCAGGAGGCTTCTGCCCACTCTGCCCATGAGTATTTGGAATCATTCAGGTGTCCTTAGAGCAGGCAGGATATTAATCCACACATAATCCCACTAGAATCAATGGAGTTTAAGGCGTTACTCCTAAGAACCCATAATCTAAGTGTATGTCCACTGAGTGGTGCTGCACAATACGCCTCACTGTATGGGTATCAATGATATGTCAAGCACTAAGGTCAGGTCCCTCAGCCTGCTCTTGTCTCTTTGTACTAAGTGCAGGAGCCACACTGAAAGGAAGTGTCTCTAGAAACTGGGAGAGAGGTAGGAGGGCCTGTCTGGGAGAGCTGAGGAAGGAGAGGTACATGGAAATAATAATTCAAAAAAAACATCCACTTTGCTAAAATCCAATCACAGAGCCTGGTGCTGCATCAAGGTGGAAGAATAGATGTGCTGGTATTGTGGGCAAGCCCATGAGTGGTAGCACTCTAGTAGGTATGCAAAATAATATTTAGGAAGCTCCAGTGTGGCTTTTGTCACATATACAGGGAACAAATCAGGAGGCATAAGATTCCATTTCATGTTTGCCATCTCCCACCACCTCCCCATACATCACACATACTCCTGAGGCTCAATTTCTGTTCTATGTCCCTTTGAAACCCACATTCTCTCCCCAGTGCGAAGAGGGTGTCAAAATATCCCTCAGGAAGGGGATATTAGGAGTAAAGCTGACAGAATGGGCTCTAAACCTTGTTTACTCTTCCCACACCCATGCCAAAGCAGTACCACACAGTAAGGAGGTAAGACACATTCCTCCTGATACTGGCTGTAATGAGGAGCAAGAAGTAACGAGGTGATTTATGGTCCCCCATCTCTCCTGAAGACCTCAACACATGCTGGCTCTGTCCTGGACTCCTCAGCAACTGATTTCAGAGGGTCAGAACTCTATTCATTCTTTTGCTGCAGCAACATATCCCGCCTGTTCCCCCAACACAAACAGAGGAGACCAGGCAAGTCACCAGGTTCTCAGAACTTTCCCTCATAAAAGCAATATATGTGCTTATTGTTTTTCTAGATTACAAAAAAATTGGAAAGGAGAAGAGAAGACAGTAAATTGCACAGTTTATTTTATGGAATAGAAAACAGAGCAGCAGACCACTACTTCAGTGAAGTCCATTTATCCATAAAGGTGTCAGGGCTTGATGGAGAGTGCCATAGTCACGCAGATGAGTCAAGATTCCCCAAGAGGAGTATCCACCGGGTTCAGCACAGTTTACCAAATTTGACGGAGAGTGAAGAACTGTGGAACTGCTCCAGCAGCTAAGTATCCCCCAGCTTCGGACAGTCCATTCCTTAACTGCTATCAGTCTTCTGCACTCCTGGGTGTCCCAAAGTCTCAGAGCCAGAGTCCTGTTGTGCCAAACATCGTACAAACAGAAATGAACAAAAAGTCCTTGTAAGGCTATCTTCAGATTTTTCCTATACTGTAAACATTTCTGAATGGAATCTAAGGAGGAGATGAGATATTTAATGTAGAACTGTGAACTTCTTGTTCAGGATAGATTAAATTCTTAGGCTTTCATGCTAGAATGTTTTTCTTCACCCTTGATCCTCCTGGTTTCTTTGAAGCTCTTGGTGAAATAAAGGTGAAATGGATCCAAATTGTTTTGCTGAAAGGCAGGCACCAGTACACCCGGTGATATTACTGGTACCGCTGAGCACACAAGCAACAGCACGGTATCCAGGCTGGTCTGGCGGAACAGGCAGCTCTCCAAAAGAGTGGTGTTGGTACAGTCATGGTGTACTGAAAAGCCTAATTAATGTTTATTCAGTCTCATGCTGTGTGGGACAGCAAAAGTAGGGTGAGCACGCAGACTGCCTCCAGTCCACAGCTGCCAGGATCCAACTTCTTACATCACCGATGGCAAAAGAAGACATGATCACTCAGACAACTCTGTGTCATTTATCAGCCTGGTCCACTGACTGCTTGAAGTCACCAAAAATGTCTGCTGTTTTCACTGGGTTGGTCTGTGTAAGCCCTGCTGGGTCTGACAATAGTGAAAGTGATCCACAGTACCTCATTTAAATGAGGTAGCTCTAGTGTCATACCAATTATAATCGCAAACTGTACTGATAAACCCAGTGGCCTTCTTCACTAGAAATAAAAGCTCCATAACATGAATCTGGGAATTTCAACAGTTTTTCATGTACTGATTAAGTTGCAGTGATGCAAATCAGAGCCAACAAGCTTGAATTTCAAAATAATTGAGGGGGAAAAAAAAAAAAAAAAGTCATTCTCAAATATAAGGATTATTCTTCGGAGAGACAAACACCCTGAAAATGGAGCTGGCATTCTGTTTGCAGCACTTACAGTGTTTATCCCATGCTGTTTTGCATCACTCATGAGCAGTATTTAAGTAAAAGCTAGCTTAGGATCCTTCCGTTAATACTGCAGGCAATTCTTTTGGAGTCTCTTAGGGCTTTGTTCTTTCCTCTGAAACTGTCTCAGGACTGTACGCAGCCACCAGGTTTACTCTGACACCCAGTGTTGCTTCTTGCTCTGCAGCAAGGAGACCAAGGGGAGACCACATACCCCTGGTCAATGCTTCCAGAATCCTGCCACCCAGTTCATCTGGGTCTGAGCTCTGCGTTAGCTGACCGGCTGTGACACACCTGCAGGGTACCACGAGGCATGGGGAGGGCAATTTGGAGCTGTCATTGAGCAGGCTTTGGTGGGACTACCCAGTCCAGCACACTGTCGGCACACACCCCAGCTCGGTCCCAGAAGAGCTGTGGCTGCATTAGGCTGGTGCTGTGCCCAGAGTAATTAGATCTGCCTCTCAAGAAGACTAAGGAGCTTGGGCAGAATGACAGGGCAATGTAATTATACCGCTTCTGGAGCTAATTCAGGGACCACAGCATTAGGCTGAATTGTGTAGCCTAGATATTTCAGAAGTTACTCCATTTTGAATTATCTCTGATAAGAACTCACAAGGGAGAGATTCAGCACTGCAGCTGTAGGTACCCATCCATCTCTCCCTCCTAATTCTATTAGCAGTGCCTCCTGTGGTGTTTTCCCTTCCAGCCCCCAAACCCATGGTGCAGTCACTAGTGTTATCCCCCCTCCACACTCCAGCCTCCACCAGGATCACAGTCCAGCATGGCTCTTTGTCAGAAAGGCATCTGACACAGCTGCCCATTCAACCTTGGAAAAGACCTTACTCTGGCATTTTTCAGGATTGTGGAATGGGGAAGCACATTAAAGGAATGAAAACTAATGGTGTCAAGCACAAAAGAATGGGGTTAGGTTAATAATATCGGAAGGTCATTATTAATTTTTGCTGGCTTTTCAGAGTGGTTTTTTTTTTCAAAGCAGCTCAGATATGTTACTGTGATAAGCACAGCATAAATGTTCAGACAGACAGTCAGACACTGTACCTTCACCTTATTACGTGTGACTGAAACTGCAAACAGCTCAGATCAATCTCAGAGATATTAAATTAGAGCTGAAAGTCTCTCTATCTCCCATACAAAGTGAGCTGAGCTAAATCGGAGATAATGCCCATATCAAGAGACATTACAAACCATATTCTGCTGGGTGAAGATTTATTTTTAGTTTTTACACAGAATATTTCTGGTTATATGAACAATAGGAAAGAAGAGAAATTCTCAGCATTAGAAATGCATTGAATCTGTACATGCATTATGTAGCAGCTAGAGGTTCTGTCTTTAAGACAAGACTGAATAATGATTCTTGCATAATGTAACAATATGATAACTATAAAGAAGGCCTGGGCTGAAATGGGTAAAAGAGAATATTACAGATTCACAATAACAAGGGCATTTGAAAATGATGGCAAGTAAGCAAGCAACCCAATAAAAGAAAAGTAGATAAAATTCAGAGAAAGGAAACATTCATTATGGGGTGGGTACAGACCAAGGAGTAAGTTAGATTCCTAAACTAAACTAAATTGACACATATGTGCAATTTTCTACCTCTAAATCTCCGAAAAAACTATCTTCTCCCACTCCTCATACTGTTACTGCAGTTCTTAGGGGGTTAAAATGAATCTTGCATCCTAAGCACTGATCTAAGCACCATTGTCATCATCATCATCACAACCGAACTGGTTTTAGGCCACTTCAAACAGTTAAGTGATCATTTTTTGGCTATTCCTACAGTTGTAAATAGAACAGGGACAGGTCATAGGCTGACATGCTGTCCTAGGATCATTCAGAGTGTTTATTGCTAAAAGCTCTCCAGCATATTATTCTATTATTTTTCTGGACAGTTTCTGGACACATAGGGGGAATAACCTGGATGAGGAACAGTTTGAATGTGTAAACTCTTTTCTGATGAATGAGGGGAAAGGTTTGCCATGTGGAGATGAGCTGTGTTGTGCCACTTGGCCTCAGGGCCAGAGCATGCTCCTCCGTCTGTTTTATTTGGTAGTGCAAAGTGAAGCCTTTGAGAATCAGAGGTCAAATAAGGTACCCGAAGACGGGAGAAAAGGCGAGTGTAGTCATTATTCTTAAATAGGGAAAAAAATCAGTCAACATCAGTTCTTAGGAAAAATCTAGAACAAACAATTGACTAAACTATATGTAAGTACCTGAAGGATAACAATAAGACAGATAATAGCCTACTGGACCTTATCACAAACAGATTGCATTAAACCGATTTAACTTCTGTCTATGACAAGATCTTACAGATATACAAGAGGCAGTTAATTTCACGTATTTTCATCTCAACGTTGTCTCATAGGACATTCTCATCAAAAAAATCTACATGTATATAGCCTTGGTGGAACTTCTATAGTGTGGGACAAAATTGACCAGATAATCACATGCTAAGAATATTTTCTGTAGTTCACTGTTAAGATGGAAGGAGATACTGAATGGTGCGCCAGAGGGATCTGTCTTGAATCTCACTCTACTTGATGTTTTAATTAATGACCTGGATGATGGAAGAAAAAATATTAAATATTAAATTTGCAGGTGGCCTGAAGACAAGTAGGACTGCAAATGCATTGGAGGACAGATGTAGAATTTAAGGAGAGACTGAGAAATGAAACACTGAATAAAATTCAAAGTGGATAAATGCAAGATATGACACTAAGGCAAAAGTAATCAATGGTATGTATGTGGTATTCAGTACAACCAGCAACCAGTAAGTCACTCTTCTTCAAGACAGGTTCTGCAGGCTGCAGGGTACTTCTGTGACCTGCAGAGGTACCCAAGCAGGGCTGTGCAATGGGAGCAAGTTTGTAGAGTGAAAGAGCCAGGGCTGAGGACCCAGCTCTCTTGGGTTCACTTTTAGAGGGTTTACTTCAGCCTAGCTCTAGTTTGGTCTTGTGGACTGCCTGTCCATTAGTAGAAAATCCTCAGTAAGTGCATTCTTGAGAAGCATCTTTTGGTTTCATTTCATCCCAAGGGAAAACAGTTTATGCACTTCAACACTGCTCTGTAACGCAAACTAAAACATGTTATATGGAGACAGAGTCCAACACTTCAAAAGTACGCTTGTAACAACTGAAATACTAACGTACATGCATATCATTGGGCATCATAGGCTGAAACCAATATCAGTTTTCCATTGCAAAAATGGCAGGCATCAGATCAGGTTTTACATGCAGAAGAGCAGCTTGCAAGACATATTGTTTTGTTCCACTTTTTGCAAGAGCTCAGCTAAAGTGCTCTGTTTAGTTCTAGGTATCAGAAAGACAAGCTGGAGTCAGTCTAGAAGAAAGTGATTTTGAAATTATATATATTATATATATACATATATTATGATCTATTGGGAAACATTAAAGGACTTAGGATTACTTAATTTAAAGATTGATCAGGGAGATGACAACAGATCACAAACACTTTAAGAGAGAAGAGAATAATCTGTTCCCTCTTCCCATACTGGATAGTGCAAACAAGAATTACCGGAAAAGTCTCCTAAATCTACACATGGAGAAGTACTGACATAGATTGCCTAGGGAGTTGTGGCAGCTTCTGTCCAGGAGGCTCAGTAGCAATTAGACAAGCAGAAGGTGTAAATGATTCTTCCTTAGACTAGGTGGATGTACTAGACAGCTTCTGAAGGTCCCTCCCAATCCAGTTTTTCTATGACGTTGTGCTCACTCCTCCTGACTCAGTGGAACTGCATTTTTTTGTTTTTCAAAGGTCCTTGTTTCAAGCAGTGAAGAGTAGAATGGGCTTTGCCACGGGGCAGCTTAGGATATTTACCTGGGATACAGTCTGAAGCTACTAGGTTGGGAAGGTCCTAGAAACCTATCTTGCATAGCTGGTTCCTGTTAGAGGTCCCACTCCTCTTGCTACTGAACTGCTGGAGGGAAGAGGCGTTTCCCTCCTCTTCAGACCATGGTTTCAAATAAATGTGGTTGTACTTAGCTGACAGAGATCATGACAGTGCAGCTCACAAGCAGGAACAGAGATTTAGGTGATTTGGAAAATGTATTGCTTGTTTGTTTGGGCATTTGAAGAAGTGTTGATAAGATTGTGGCGGAGATGGGAATACGGCCTGTATATTCTGTGTTTCTGTCAAGTGCCTTCAACAGAAGAACATAAGGACTTCAGAAAGTAAAAAGAGGAGAGGTAACTGGAATTACCAGTTGCAGTGGCATGTCCACAGGGCAAATAAAACAATCACCTGACCACTGACTGCAATCCTTATGTAGAACAGGATACTATCTACATTCAGCCAGTAGTAAGTTGCTGTTAATCGCATAATTTGTGTGTGCAAATCCAGTGTATATGCAAACTCCAAGGGGGGGAAAGTGGCTCACTGTAGGTCTGCATGGTTCTGCCTTCCTCTCTAGCATGGTACAAACAGCGCTAAAAGGATGCCTTCTCTGAAGGAGCACAAGGTCTGATGCAACAGGGTGTGGGCTTGAGCAGATGCTCAGAAGCTCAGAGCACTTTGCCCTTTGCAGAATGAAGCCCCCACACACATCAGAGGGTAGCTGCTCTTCAGGAACAACATGACATTTAGCACCGAGACAAGAGAAACACAATGGCCTAAGCAGTGCTGAATTACTGTGTTGATGACCACATGTGCAGTGACATTTTAAAAATAAGCACTGGCTTTTTAGTGCTCTACAAACTACAAACCTGATCCTTTAAAGCCTCCATGCACGGAATTCACATTGACTTGTGTATATGGAGGACTAACCAGGTCAAGCTCTGAATATTGAATTATCACTTGTCATTCCTGATGTTGCTGCTTACAATTGGCATCATATTCTTTTGTTTAGGCAGAAAGCATCCAAAACTTTTTCATGCTCTGGGCTTTACTGAACTGAGAAGACTAATATTTATAGAACAATCGCTCTTATTCATCACTCAGAGAAGCCCCCAAATCTGAAATGAGTATAACATAGGCAATACCTACCAACAAAGCATTCACTGAAACAAATAGCCAACGTTAAAAAGAACAGGAGGCCACCCCACAACAACCTCCACCTTATTAAGCAGTCTAGACAGTCTGGCTGCAAAAAACATGAAGAATTTGCCCTTCCCAAGCTACAACACAGGTTTTTTTAGCAGCCAAAATGCTCCATAGGCAAGGAGAGCATGCAGCCAAGTTGTGTCAATGTTGTTCATTTTTATACAGTGGAATAAATTGTAAAGGTGTAGGCATTAGTGGGGCCTGAATACAATGAACTACACTAGACTGTGTCCCCTGGCCTCCAGGACTCTGCAGTTTAACTATGCATCATCCATACATTGAAGCCTGACTGAGATCCACTCCTGCCGAAGCCAAGATCAGGCTTGTCCCTAGAGGAGGTTAACTCTAGAAACAGTAGTGGTAGGCACAGTTCATTCACTCCGCAGGGAAAATATATTAAGAACCTGCAGCTGTGGCATGACTCCTCTACTTACAATGTATAAGGAGCTGCAAATTCCTCCATTTTATGGAAGCAGAGCATGTCTGTTAAGTATCTGGAAAGTAGCCATGGTAGTTTTCCATAGGGCAAAGTTTTGCTTCTGTAAGCCAGAAGAAATGAAAATGGAAATGCAGGGATAAGAATGAATGCTGATGTCTAGAAAACTGGGGAACTGCAAATATAATTGACTGAAAGGTAACATAGAGAAGCAGTGCATTTCTACGTACTGGTTGATAAACCTACTAAATTGATCATATCTTTTTAACTAGGAGAGCTTAACACATATGTAAACAGAGTCCATAAAGTAAATTATTGTTAATTGCAAACTTGATAGCTAAAAGATGAATAGTCCATGAGTAGGAGCACCAACGGACTACCATCAATACATAAATGGCAGATGGTCTGAGAAGCCTCACAAACTTTTCTTATGAAAGTTGTTTTCCATTTCAGTGAAAATGAAGAGGAAACATAATGAAATGAGGTTGTGCGTTCACCATCCACAGGTTGGATCCAGCTCTTGCTGAAGCTGATGGTGGTTTTGTTAAATGTATAGTGGCCACCTGCTGTAAATGGTTAGCTACATTCCACTGTCAGGTATTATTTTAGGGAAGAATCTGGGAAGAATGTGACTCAAGACTTGCTTTAGAGCAAGACATTCAGGCTCACTTCCCAGCCTTACACAAAAGCCAGTTAATTTGTATTCCTGGGGTTTTATTTCCTTCAGGGTGATAATATATCTGGTTCTACATGCTTGTACAGTACATTATTAACCTAGCTTGGCTGGTGTGCTTGGGCAATGGCCTCTGATAGATGACATTTGTAATATTAATGACAAGAAAGAAAGATCACCATTGGCATTAGTTCCCTGTTCTGTGGAGACCCTGAAGGTGTGCAAAGGGTTGGAAGGTACTGCTCCTCTCTTTCCTCTGAGTCAGGATTCAGGCCGCTGAGGAGGACAAACCTGCCATACTGCTGCGCGTGGAGCATAAATCCAGAGATTTTTAGGTCATGCCCATTACAAGCACCACATTTATTTGTGATGTAGTAGTAGTAACAGTAGTAGTTGTAGTAGAAGTAGCAGTAGTAATAATAGTAGTTATAATAATTGGTGCTGGTAGGGAACATGGGATCTACTACCCCCACCACACTACTACCCCCACTAATTCTCCCTATTACTGTGCTTATCAATCCTAGAATCCCAGAATCATTTAGGTTGGAAAAGACCTTTAAGATAAACAAGTCCAACCATAAACTAAACATCTGTTTGGTTATTTCATCAATCTCTTTGGCTAGAGCTAGAGCTGATGTTCAGGCAGTTTTTTTGTTGCGTACTTCCCCTGGCTGGGATTCCTCCAGTTTCTGGAGCATTACAGAAACTTTTGCAGGCAGCTTTGAGAATACCTCCACCAAGATACGCATAATACGTTATTTACTGAGAAATCCCTAAAGAAGAAACTGCCCTTTAAAATAAACTTTGCTAGACCTAGGCAAATACATTTAGAAACATTAGAGTCAGAGTATTTTCATCTACATGAAAGGATTCTCTTTTTTTTTACCAACCAACAGCTGTGTTTCATGGATAAGCCCCAGCAGAAGAAAATATGTCCGTAACTGTTACAGCTACTTTAAAGAGCTATTGCCAATATCTAGCTTTGCCACTTGCTTCTCAGTGTTTTGAAACTTTGAAATAATTTATTTGCTAAATATCTTCTCAATTGGAAAACTTACCCTTCAGGATTTCCTCCATGATTTTCTGTACACGGGCAAGGTGAGCAAACGTAGGGCTACTCTAAGACAGAACCTTTTAAATTGGTATGAGTGTGGGTCTGATAATAAATATAGAGTGTCCTCTTATGCAAAACACAAACACTTAGGTGGTCTGAGTTCTTGTGGCAAATGCATTTGCTTTACTGGAAGGCAGCGTGTAATTTCATACAGGCTCTGCTCAGGGAAGAGGATGATTCCACTGTAGACACTTTAAGTTTTGTATATTTGAACACGTGAACTGTCACTTCATTCCCTGATGTCAGTTCCCAAGAAGAGCCTTACAAGAAGGCCAGCAAGGACCAGTCAAAGCTTCATTCTCAAGGTCAGGTGGATACACTGCAAACACTGGCACCACAATCTGCATTGGTTACACTGGCTGGTAGCAGTGGTGTGGGACAAGTCCAGATCGCAGCTGCCCAGGTACAGAATACTACCATTCAGCCTGGGAAAAGGCATTTCAAGTCCCCTTTTGCAGGGCTGTTTGCAGCTGGGTTGCCTTGCAGTTGCATGTCATGCTATGGGAACGGTACTGCAAACTCTCCAGTACGTTGGGGAAGAGCTTATGTGGTCTATGCACCTCCCTTTGCTCCAGCCTCTGTTGTCTTCCATTCAAGCATGCCACCACCCCGACTCTGCTTTTGTTCCTCAGAAAAGATTTTACCTATCCTGTTTCATTTTGTTGCGTACACAACGGACTCTTTGATCAAACTTCATGTTAAAAACCTTCTTTGAGTGTAAGTTGAAGCTACCATAGTAACTTGCTAGAAGCAGGGCATGCCCAAGGGACATGGAAACCTAAATACTGGTTGTGCTTTAGTAGCACACTATGCTGGAAACTGTGCCGATTGAACTATTGGTGCTATATTGTGATTATTTGTGGTTGACTGCCTCATCAGTTTTCATTTGGGAACTGAAACGGAATTTGGAGGTGGATATGGTATTAATTAGGATGGAAACTGGCTGCAATATGCTTGGAGATAAAAATCTGTTCTGGTGGGAATCTGGTCTTGTATCATGGCCAAATTGTTAAAGAAGCATTTTAATGGAAAAGACATTTTTATGCAATACTGTTACCTCTCACAGGAGAAAAAGTGAATTAAACATGAATATGATTGGATTAATGAGAAAAAAAAACCCCAAAACCCAAACCCCAAATCTAGAATAAGAGGCTTTCTGGCTACAACAAATTTTTAAGAATAAACCTTTGATTGGCAATGCTGACTACATAGCCCATGCATAGCTCCCATGTCTGTGTCAGTAGTGAGGCAGTTATCATCGTCGTGGCACTTTATTCCTTTGGCCACTCTGTCAGGAACATAAGATCATTATAAAACATTCACAAGGCATAGCTACAACATCTGTCCTATAGCTCTTAAGTGCTACTGAAACACGTCTTATGCACAAACACTATATAATGGTGTGCATTTTTTAAAAGTTAGGTAAGAGCTTGACAGTGAATTCTGATTTAAGACTCTCTGGCATATTAACCTCAGACACCAAAACGAGCTTCTTCAAGCTTTGAAGGAGTTCAGTTTCCTTCCCAATTGCAGAGCACAGCTTCTTGTGACTGAACTGGCCCTGTGTGGGGTTTCTTGCTCTACTGGGTCCTAAGTGTAAATTGTGGCAACAAGAGGATAGCAGCAAGGCCAGAAAAGAGAAAAAAATAACTGACGGATGCACACCAGCTAAAGTCAGGCATAAAGCGATGAAAAACATCACAGGAAAGAAGGCAGAAGAATCAGGGTGGAATGCTATTTGGGAGAGGAAAAGGCAGGATAAAGCACTTTTTACGAGGTTGAAATTCATTAGAGGGCTTATAAGACACAGGAAAGAATGAAATATAATGAAGAAAAGCAAGAAGTGACTGAAGGATGTGGAAGGACTGAGCGGAAACTGGAGAGAACAACTCCGGCAATCAATAGGAGAGTTGAAAGCTGACAGCAATCCAGGAATTTAAATTCAAAGAGTGAAATACTAGAGCCAGGCTGACTGTCAACATGAAAACTGAAGTCTGCTCTCCTTAGAAAGGGAGGACTTGAATTAGAGAGAAAGAAAAAAGAAATCAGAGGAAAAATAATCAGGGGAAAAAGTATTAGGGAAAAGGAAGCTGAAGTCACCAGAAGACAGAAAAGAGACGATGAGCTGGATTTCCAAAGAGAAGGAAAGATAAAAGGGGAATAGGGATTGGCCTGACAGGAGAAGGCAGTAATAGCAGGAGTCTGGCAACTCTGCAGTGGCTTTGGGAATCAGGCGGCAGGTACCTCGAGCAAGGGGTCAGCCAGACCTAGAAACGCAGCAAGTAGGCAAGGAAGGAGGGGTCAAACAAGCCTTCGTAGGAAAGCTGACAAAAGTCAGGGAGATGGGGTAGCCGTGGTCCTACCACCCGTGTGGTACAAGACAATTGTGATAAAGAGACTGTAGCCCAGCGAAGGAGCTAACCTGGGATATGCTGCTGTGGTTTGATGTCAAGAGTCCAAATGCTTTGCGGGGAGTGTTGTGGAAAGGACAGTTCTGTATTTCTTAGACCAAACTGTATATTGCTAAGATTACCTAGGGCCCAAAAATCTGTGGCTGTGGCTTGTACCTGGTTGCTTGAGGAGAAAGGGTTATCTTAAGTAAGAGTTTTTACCTTTTATACTAAAGTATATTTTATATCTTTCCATGGCACAGCTGGTAAATTCTCTCTGGAAAGAGAACAAGTGATTAGAAGAGGCAACAATTTCCCTGTCATAGTGGAAGACATTGGGCTTTTCTGGAAGCTCAGAATTACAACTCTCCTTAAAGAACTTCCCAAAGAGGAGCTATCTCTTACCTGGATGTGCTTGGCTGGAGACATTGCTTTTAGCCACAACATTAAAATTAGATGTCAGAAAACTCAAGGTCAAGCTTTTGGTTTTATCAAAGCTTTAAATTTTTAAAAATCTTAAGGACTTACTTTAGAAAGGGCCCATGGCTGGAAAGCTGGCAGAAATGCTTAACAAATCTGCAAAGCAGCTCTACTTTTTTACACGGAAGACCTCTTCTGCACCAGAGCAATTTCAGTCCATGAAATGCTCAAAGATGCAGTGCCACCTTTTGGACAAACAGATGTCATGTTAGGTCAGGCATGAAGTTAAAAGAGGGAGAAAGAAATAACAGGTGACATTCAGGCCCTGGCCAGAATTGGTTCTCTGAGAAATGATCAGTAGCAAATGGAGACAATAATTGGGAACAGAACTGATGAATGGCTGTCTCTTTTTCCTTTAGTAAATCTATGGCTTCATATCCTAACTTATTTGAAAAGCTGTTTAAGGTCAGTGAAGTCTACAACTGTAAAAAAAAAAAAAAGCAAAAAAGAAAGAAGAAAAAGGCATGCTATAGTTATATAGAACTGTAGCATAGGTGTTAACCCACAGTGCTTGGCCTGCCTGCTGTAATGTCAGATAAGCAGTACCGATTTCTCCAGTGACCACAAATCTACAGTGCATGATCCTTGAAATTTAGTGAAGAACATTCAAACAAATATGTATGCCATCATCTAGATCCAAGAGGACCACCTCTGTGGTCCTGAAGATTTAAAAGCTGACAGCACAGAAACCATATGCAATTCTCATCTAGCAGAGGGATACTTAAATGAAATATCACTCATCTTCAGTTATCTGTAAAGTCTGTGTATTACCTTGGCTGGCCAAAGCATCAGTGAACAAGAAGGAAGCTAACTGTACAGAAAAGTGAATGGATTAATCAGGAAATTTCTACCCATTAGTACTCTCCCACTGTGCTGCACATCCTTCAGGTAATCTCTGTAGGTTAATTATTTCCTTGAAAAATCTGAAAAGGTATTGTACAAATAAAGTGCCCCACACTGGAAGTATCATGAAAAAATTCGGGCTCTGCATCTGTCCACAGTGTAAACCCTTTGGCTTTTACCCAGGCCAAATCTCATGACTAGGTCTTGGGTAATTTCCTCCATTTCTTCTCTCTTGTACCATAACAGCAGCAGCAACTGTAGCCCTTGCTCAGATGGCTCAATAGCCTGACACAAAATACTAGCTACTGTAGCTCAATCGTTAGGGTTTCCTAGCACTTTCCTGGAAACGCTGTAATAAGGACTTGCAGTTTGAACCAGGACAATATTCTGCTGTGGGCTGCAGCCCCTGCCAGAGCTGTCACCCCACCGAAGGGGCAGCAGGCTAAAACTCTGGCAGCATCTGCAAGCATCTGCAAGGCTTCTCCATCTTTTCACCGCTGCCACTTTCTGCAGCATCTGTCTTATCTCCCGGGGACCAGAACTAGAGTTCAGAGATCTGGGGACCCTTCTTATTTTGCGTGGAATTACTGGCAGGTATCTTGGTGGTCTTGGGACCCATCAGGTAGTTAATCTGTCTCTCCCCTGTGTGCCAGCACAGGGATTGTTATTAGACTCCTGTCTACTCCCTTTTCTTCTCACTAACTCAGCTGATTGCAATTGCAGACCATTTTCTCCAGAAGGGTGAATTACAGAGCATGCACGTATTGCTTCCTAGGAGGGAAGAGGTGCTTTCAAAAGTGACACAAAGTTCTTGTTCCCAGCAGCGTATCTGTACTAAAGCAGCTGTCCTGTCCCCAGTGTTTCACTTGTCTTTGACGAGCATTCTCTCTCTATTCCCCAGCCCATTCCAATAATGCTGTAGATTGAACATGATTTAATCTATGGCCTTGCTAATGCTATCTTTTCCTTTTTGTTTTTAAGCTTGGCAGCTAAAACAAAAATATAATGAAGAAAATGCATTTCAGCCGACAGAAATCCTTTTTGTTCAATCCCAAATGAGATATTTTGTTTCAGTTTTGTGCATTTTTCTCATGCTTTAAAAAATAAAATTTATCTGAAGTTAGTCTTGAAATACCACTAAAACACTGCCTATACTATATATAGCATACTTTATATATTTCCAAATTTTGAAATATTTTGAATCTTCCAGTATTAAAAAAATATTAGAATTGCTTCCCTCACCAAAAAAACCCACAAAACCAACCCTTTTGATTTCATATGTAAATATTTGTGCATTTTGGCAAGAATTCAAATATTGGCAGACCAAAGCATGTTTTCCTTTAGTGAATTAATGATGTGTATGTAAAAAATATGTCTGACTCTAATCACGTCTTTCAATTCAGGTATGTGTTAGGAAAAAAAAATAATTGTGTTTGCTTTCAGCTAGCAATGGGTCTGAAAACAAAAGAAATAAAGGCAGAACTCTCATGGAAAATGATATTAGAAGTTTATATTACACTCAAATTCAGTTCACATGCCTGTACTTCACCCGTGTGCAGTGGGGGCATGTACCAGCAAATGGCAATTAACTGTCGATGTTCTCCATGCTCTGTACTTGCCCGTTACTGTGCCACGCTGTGCTGTGCTGTACTGCAGTTCCGTTGTATCGTTTAAAATACATGCTGTGTTGCAGGGATGCGATAAAACATGACAAGAGAGTTAAACCAAGAGAAATGCAATAGTGTGTACCTCTGCACACATGAAGCAGTTGGCGTATCTATGGTTCTGGAAGGGGAAAACAGGTGACTGGAGAATGTAAAGTGAAGGGCCGGACTCCAGCTCTTCTCTTACACCAACTTCATGCAAGTATTATAAAATTCAGGTGCAATGAATGCAGTAAAATGGAGAGTTAAGCCATTGTCTGTCTTGTTATGGGCAACTGAGCCTGTTAACAGAAGCAAGGCTTCCTTTCACTTTTCCCAGATAATGAAATTTCGTAGAATCTAAAATGCTATAAAAAGAGGACATACACATTAAAAAGATGGACCAGCAGTCTACCGAGCTTAGAAAAAAAAAATGCCCAAACCTCATTCACATAGCAGTCGCCAATAAATGAGATGGAGGAAATAAGGTGTTAGCCCTATTAAAAATACAGAGTAAAGTAGCTGCCATGCATAAGAATAAGGTGATGGTTTAAACCTGAGGTCATGCTGCAATTATTTTTCCTGAGGTGCTAAGCATCTCCAAATCATCATCCAATATTCATGCCAATATGTTACAATTAGAGAGATGACTAAGTGGCAATACACAGTATGCGAGGGCGGAAAAGCTACAGACAGCTAAAAAAGCTTCTCTTCACAACTGCAACAAGAAGGTCTTCTAGGGGGTGCATCAATTTCACTTAGGACACTGAGCTCAATTTTCAAGTCCATGCGCAGAAGCTGTTTTCCCTTAACAGGACGGATATTATTAAAGTAATACAAACCTTCTCCAGGATGAACACAGCTGCAATGAACAGCTTTTGAGGTAATAGATTGTCCTCTGTAGTAGAACTGAATCAGTATAATTGCTTTTAAAATGTCACTCTGTAGTTACTCTGTAAGTACATCCTCTATAGTTACACATGGAACTGCGTGTGAGTCTTCCTCAGATGTCTGAAACACTGTGCTCTTCTATCATTGCTGGTGAGCCACAAATCGATGGGTACCTTCCTGTCATCTCACATGAATGCCATTAAAAAACAAATGATGCACCCATAGCTGGCATGAAATGAAGTGACAGTGTGCGCTAAGTCCACAGACTGCAGGTTCTCCACCTCCATTTCCATAAAGATTTTCAGTATTTCAGTGTGAACTCCAGTGTGTGATAGCATTGAGTTGCCTTGTTGCAAGCAAGAGCTGGTTGTCTGAGAAATGCATAACGATGTTAAAGGGTGGGATTTCATCCAGCTTGAGGAATTTGCACCCATTCGCATTATGGCTGAATCAAAACTATTTTCTGAGTTCAAATCTGATGATATTTCTTTGTTTACCGTCTTGTTTTTTGGGGGGGAGACAGTTTGTTGGTTCAGCAACACAATAGGTTTTACAGATTCTGTCTGTGGTGCCCTGGAAATAATTACACCCTGAAACATTATTGGAAGTTGTTTTAAAACACCTTGAACCAAGCTCCTCAAATCTTCCTGCCTTGCCCATCGCAGGTTCTGTTGTCAGGGTCTGCCTGGATGAATCAGGGGTCACATCACTTGAGCAGAGACCACAGTTCGGTGGACACCAGACAGTGGTACCCAAGAACATAGTGCCCATACTTGTACAGTTCCTACATTATTGTGGTGTGTGTGGAAATACTTTGCACGCAGAAGGTTTGAAGCTTGTTGACACTTAAGAGAAACCCTGATACAGCCAGTCAGCAGGGAGTAATTGGTGCAGCTGGACCAGCTTTAGCCCACTGTGGGGAGAAGCAGCAGTCAAATGCTCTGCATGAGTGCAAACTATGTGCTTAGTGCAAACTATGTGTGTCTTTCCCTACTCCTAATTGTCATCACTGGAGCATCTATATTAATAGTCTGCTTCCAACTGTTCCCAAGAAAAGCCATGAGAGTTGCCTCACATATTCATGCCTGCTATGTGCAGCTGTGGTACTGAAGTAGAAAAAGGCACCAAGTTAAATGGATGTGGGCCTCCGTCCTCATTTCTGGCCCAGTTCTGTAGACCTTACGTGTGGTAGACTGTGAGTAACTCTCTTATGCAAATGTATTTTCTGGAAGTGCACATTAGCTTATACCTTATTCATCAGCAGAAAGTTAAACACTAGATGGAGGAAGGATTTCTTCATCCAGATCTCCTCTGTTCAATTTTGCAGTCTCCCTGAAGGTTTGTTTCAGGTGAAAAATGCTCAGAAATAAACATTCATGTGGTATCAGGCAGCATTTATGATGCAAAGAGAGTGTATTTTGGCAATACCAATGTTTTCTATAATTGGTAAGCCCGCAAAAGTATGTACTTGACTGAACTCTTGAGTGGCAAGTATTTTACTCACAGTAAACAACAAGATCATCAGAGAGGCATTCACAGGAGAGAGACCGAATCAGTGAGTGAGCAGCAGATGGGGCTTGAGATTCAAAAATGAAGAGCACGGGCGACTTCATCTCCTAAATCTATTATTGATTAAACCATGAACAGTCAAGACTCTCATTTCACTCACGTTTAGTGCAGCAGCTCTTGACTGCCAAACTTAGGTAGTGAGCAACCTAGCAGGAATTAGAAAAGAGTTGGATAACAGAGTATATGCAGACGAGGAGCAATCATACCATTGTTATTAATAATAATTCATGCACTGCTGAGGCCATTTGCACAGAGATCAGAGATGAGGAAAGAAATCTTTAGCAGTACTTGTGGCAGCACAGCTGCACAAGTGTGAGACTGGCACAAATTCCTTGTTAGTGAGTAAACGATCTCCTGAGTACTACTGTCTGCAACATCTCCTTTCACTTCTTCTTACTGAGACTCTCTTTCTCATCCCCGTAGTAGCTGATGCACATTTACAGAAGTGCAGGTAGCTCTACCCCATGAGAGAGCGATGCTTTGATTTTCTTTTTTCCCATAGCACCTAGTCCAAAGTAACAGATTTGCTTTCCTACCACGTTGGCCTCTTTTTCTTTTTGACACAGTTGGGGAGGAGGGGGGAGCCTCTAAGTTCTGTCTCCTTCTAAATCTTCCTCTTGACCTCAGCTTTCTCTTGGGTATGATACCCAACCTTTTATTTCAGTACAGGATTCTCTCTTCAAGCTTCTCTTCAAAGAAAATCTGGACACTTTTCTCAGGGTCTTAGTGGTCTTAGTCCAGTGACCACCTGTTTCTGGAAGGCAAATAGTGCCTAGTTCAGTCTTCCCTACTTCCTACTCTGCCCTGTGAACAGGGAAGTTTGTTTGGCCCAAGTAAGCCATTGAATATCCAAAGACAGTGCATAGGGTTTGAATTCTTATCCTTCTGTGTTCCTTCTTTCTGAACCTGATCAACACGATTCCTGCTGACTTTGAGGGATTTCCCTAAGGGCAGTTGGTAGCACCAACAAAATGCAACATCGTGCTAATCCTGAAAATCTGCTGTCCTCTTATTTGCAAACCATGGCCTGAATCTGAGCTCTTGAGAGACAGTACTTCAGCTCTACTCCTCTACCCAAGCACGTACCTCTAACAGTGTGTGTAGAATAGACGTTGGGGAAGGAGCTGCGGTGGGACAACGTCTGTGCGGTGGGACGACGTCTGTGCCCATACCGACAAAAAAAAAAAAAAAAAAAAAAAAAAAAAAAGCGCCTGACTCCACCTTTTACACTCCCCACATTAGGCATTTATCCTGACATGGATAAGTTCCTCCTCATCCTGCTCTTATCCAGAAGTTTAACAGTCCCAGCTCTCTCAGCCTCGCCTCATGCCAAAGATGCTCCAGTTGCTTAACCAGTTTTGTGGCACTTCACTGGACTCTCTCCAGTATGTCCATGCCTGTCTTGTACTGAAGAGCCCAGGACTGGACACAGTACTCCAGGTGTGGCCTCACCAGTGCTGAGCAAAGGGCAAGGGTCACCTCCTTTGACCTGCTGGCAATGCTTTTCCTCATGCAACGAGGCAATTGACCTTCTTTGCTGTGCGGGCACATTGCTGGGTCACAGTCCACTTAGTGTCCACCAAGACCCTGAAGTCTTTCTCTGCAGAGCTGCTTTCCAGCCAGCCGGTCACCAGTGTGTACCAGCCAGTTTTCAAAAGTTTTCAGAAGTTTTCAGACCACCTCTCTGTCCACTGATCTAACCCATACTTTGTCAGCTATGTCTATTTGAAGCCCAAATGGTAAAAAATGGAGTTTCCAGATGGAGGGTCCTATCTTGAGCCGGAGAGAGGGTGAATTTAAGCCATTGACTGTGCATATAGCACAGGGGAGTTGTTACAATCAACCACCTGAGTGCTTTAGATTCTGTGATAAAGAAGACGGTAAAGGCCCTTTTCAGCTTCCAACAGCACTTAATCCAAACAGAGCATGACCTGATCTACCTGCAAACTGCTGCCATCATATTTTGCTCTCTGTTTTGTCTCAAGGGGTGGTTACATCTTGCTTCCTGCTAGACACACCTGGCCACATTTGATTATGCTCCATTTCTTAAGAGGTCAGGTCTTTAGGCAAGCAATAAGAATTGCCGGTGGTGTTCAGAGATTTACAGAGATTTGTTCTATATCCTGTAGGCTTCAATCCTTTGCACTTCTTCAGAAACCCCTGGGGTGGCTCGCTAAGCTGGTTTGTTGTGCACTGGGCTCTTTTTTCTTTCCCTTCTAAATTTATTAACATGATTTTCAATTACTTTTAGAACCCTGATAGTAATTTATTTTTAATTATCTACACTATGTAGTAGTAACTTGCTAAATATTCAGGTCAGTTTAAGGTCTCCCTCTGAAAACTAGTATTATGGTCATGGAAAGGCTCTCAGTCTAGTTCTATTATTGTTATTAATTCTAATTAAAAGAATACTTAGTACTTATCTAGCAGTTTTATGTCTGGAGTATTTTGTAAACATTTACCAATTAATTTTCACACAATTACTTAAAGGTAGGCAGGAAATAACAGTAAAAATATCTGTAGCATAGAGTGAAAAGAAGAAAGTCACTTATCTTCAATAAAAGGAGTTTGTGAGCATGTGTTGCCCATAGGCTCGTTCTCCTGGAAGTCTATGTAGGCTCCTGCACGTGTGTGTAGACCCACTGTAAGGTAGCAGAAACCATGCATCCCAGCAGCACGTAAGCTAATGCACACTGTTTCCTCTCAGCAGGGAATAGAAAGCAGAGAAGTTCGCATCATCAGGGTCAGCCTGAAAAGAAGAGATTTAACCAGAAGGTCAGGATTTAAAGAGAAAATAGGTCTCCCTGTCTTCATTCAGAGCCACGCAAAGGATTAGATTCTTCAGCATATGGTTAAGTACCAAGGGAGAAGGACTAAATAGACAAGATTGGATTGAAAGGAAGAGAATAGATCTAAAATTCAAATTAGGGAAGCAATGATAAGCCCTTGGCCCTGTTACCAAATTTGACACTGACAGAGATTAGTCTTGGCACCATTAGTAATGAGAGAGTTGGGGTGCTTTTTAAGCTAAATTTGCTGCCAATATCTAAAAGGTTTGCCATCCATGGATGAGCACATCGTGTCAGAAGGCCAAGAGCTATTAATACCGTCACCACATAATGAGTGGGGAAGACCAAAGGAGCAGCTTCTGTAAGATTAAAGGCAGTTCTAAATCAACACCATTTCTGCAGTGTTACAATTCCATGGACTAGCTACAGCTGAAGTCTGGGACTCCAGTGAAGAACATCAGTGATGCAAAGCCATTGACCAGTGCATTTGCCAAAAGAAGCCCAGGGGCATAAACAAATTATTTGCTCAGGAAAAAAAAAAAAAAAAAGCGGGGGAAAAAAACCAAAAAAACCAAACAAAAGTGATGGCTCTGCTCCTTGGAACAGAATGACGCCAGTATGACACTTCCAGGCATAAGATAGACGCACAGTCTGATCACCAGCCATCAGGAAAGATGATGAAGAAGCCATCACCAAGTGGTCTTCGAAGCCATGTCATTAACATGCCATGGGCTGAAGACTTCCTTTTCCCATAAATGGGACAAAGCACCTCAAAGTGTATGTTGCTTGCTAACAGCTCCTTTGTGTACATCACAGGGCAGGACCCGTGCAGCCAAATGAAGCATGAGGCAGGATGAAGGCACAGAAACCACCCTTACTCAGGACCAGCCAGTTTGCAAAGACATAGTGGCAGAAGACATTATTATCATGTAAACAACAGGCTGGGTACGTGCAAGAAAGGATATTTTTCAGTGCATCCAAGGAGTTATTCCTGTTGTCATGAGATAGACAGGTATTGAAACAAGCCAGTAGTATACAGCATGAATTACTGGTTGTGAGTGTGCAGAAAGCAGTGGAAGGGGTACACAGAGAATAGAGAGGAACATCAGAAGCACATTGCAGTCTTAATATATTGCCTTCACCTACACCCAGAACAAGAAAGCCTTGTTTACTTTTACAGGACACAGCAAAGGTCATAGCTGTTTTCTGTTCTTTTGAGCTGTGGAGACTATCAGGAGCATACTCAGATAGGACCTGTGATCAGAAAGGAGCATTCTCAATAGGAAAACTTTAAAAACAACCTGATGGTTAAAGCCCTGAAGAAGCCAGTTGATTACCTTCTACTCTGGTGGTCAGCTGCAGGGAGACTCTGGCTTGAACACCATGTAGATTCCTACTGCATGTCAACAGAAAACCTCAGAAACCCCAGAAAGTGTCAGCTCAGCACATTATTTTTCCCTTCTCCTTTGTTCTTTAAGAAGCTGTGCATATCTGCTTCACCCTGTATAAGTAGTTCAGCAGTCTGGCATTTGCAGGCAAGAAAACCAGTTCATTTCACAAACAGAATATGTTATTGTGGCAGAGAAGCAAACTCATTGGAACCCCTAATCAGAAGCTTTGGTAGCCATGACAAGGGTACCAATACAGGAGCTTAGCCTACATGAGCTTCTGGGTTAGCACCCACAGAAACAAAAATCTGCTGGAGTAGAGCGTATACTATTCAGAGTATATACTTCACTCAAGACATCTCCGTGTGGTGTGTGGTGTGGATCAAAAGGTCCACCCAGTTCCCAGTGCTCTGCTCTGCCTGGTTTCCTTCAGTTTTGTAGTTGGGTCGGGGGCTGCACTGTCCTGCAACAGACCCTGGTGAAGGCTGGCACCCTACGTCTTCATGGACAGTATCTATGCCATGACCCAGGAGGGGCAACGTTTGTTCTATATTGGTGTTGCCAGTGCCATTTCCACTCCTCATAGGTGCCGGGCCAGCACTGGTGATACTGTGTCCTGTTCTCCTTTCACTTCAGTGCATTCACTGCCAACCTGGAAAAGGCTATTTCTTGATAGCTTCCTGCCTAATGAATAATTGCAGATGTAAGGTTAATAGTTTGATCCCATAGGAAAACCTCAGCCACTGCCCTACTTTTTGTGCATGGGTCTCTCCACAGCCAAGTACGCGTCAAGGTTCCTCAGCCTACATGCTTGGCACATGGGGCCCAAGATGGGGGGAGCTTTGGACTGGAGCCGTGACTGTCATTCAGGCTGATTGCACAGATTAATTTGTGACAGTCTGAACATGATATTTAAGTATCTGTTTTTAAGGGGTGATAGGTGGAGATTGCCAGGATCAGGGGCACATGCTGCAGGCTGGGGCACATACTGCAGGCTGTCCTATCAAGGTGCCCGTGCTGGGCAAGGTCACGGACCACAGCGTGCCTGCTGAAATCAGCTGCAGCCTGCCCTGAGACACGTGAAAACGATGATGGCGAAACTATCGTGTGACAATTCACCACCACCATCCAGTCAGTGAAACACAGAGTGCCCTTACTCACACAAATTTGAGAAAGAAACCAGCAGTAGCTAGGGCCGGGGACACGCTCATGGGAAATGAAAGGACAATCAATGCTACGAAGGGTAGACACCCATGAGGAACCGAGGCCATGGGTGATCAATGCCAGGCAGGGGCATCCCTGAGGGACCGTGGCCATGAGCAACCCATGCGGGGGCAGTAACATCTAGAGGGACTGTGGCTGTGTTTGACATTGGAAGCAGGGAGATAGATGTTTCTGTAAGTTTTAAAAATCTAATATTTTTCTTCTTTTTCTCAATACACAGGTCATTGTCTTGGCTAGCAATACATTAACTAAAGCAAGACTCCCCAGCCTGAGAATCTTCTGCCCATGACAAATGTCCTGCTGCCTCTCATTCTGGGTCATCAGTGGTATCCAAAAGTGCAGCAGTGATAACAATAAAGATAATGACAACACTAAAACAGCTGGATTCAGGATAATAAACACAAAGTGAGAGGCACATGGTAGCACCAACACTATCCAATTCCCTCCACTTTAATACACATGATATATAGATAACATATCGCAATATATAGAAACATTCATATATTTATATTTAAACACATAGATATATTTGAATATATTGTATATACACATGTTAAATTCTATTATATATTAGCATAGTTTATTTATGTCAGCATATTTTAATACATAAATATGTCTTTTGTATAAATAAATTTATATATCAATATTTGGAACTGTGTACATAACAATAATCTACTCCATATGTACTATACATATATACTAGACACACTGTAACATATCTTAACCAATCAAAAGATTAAGCCATATACTTTACAGGTTAATATACTGCTCTTCAGCCATCCAGTCAGTATCTCTGACAGACAATGGCTTTCTACCCTAAAACTCAGATTATTTTTAACTTTTAGTCTATATTGACAAAACCCCAATAGATTCCTGAAATATGACTAGGGATTTTTGTTTGCCTCTTTCAAAAATATGTAAATTTTTATTTTATGTATATTTATACATATGTATATATGCTCTTCCCCCCCAAAAAGAGAAGCTGTCTTTTAGAATAAAGATGCTTTAAAATTGGTGTTTTGAACTTCAGGAGAAAAAAAAAAAAAAAAAAAAAAAGTCTTCCTCTGTTCCTGTCAGCAGGTTTTGCTCTTCAGCAGTTGTCAGGAATTCTGCTGATTCCCTTGTGTGGGAACCTCAGGGACAGCTCACAGCCAGTCCTGTCCAGTACCTCTTGATGAGAAGAGATGGAGTCCTGGGGACTAAGGGAGTCTTTGGGCTGGCCCCATACAGTAGACCAGCAATGGACCAGCAATGCAATGAACCCATTAAGGGAGAAAAATTCATACTTAGGAAAAAAATGACTGAAGTGTCTGCTAAAAATACATATGAGGACGTTTTGCCTCACTATGTAGCACAATGCCATTTTTTCTTAATAATATTTCTGCTCACCTTTCAAGACCCAACATAATATAATTCCTTAATCATGACAGTTTGGCACCACATCTAAATTTACAGCTAAATGTAGCTTTCATTGAAGTCAACCCCCTGCTGGCATCCCAGTGGCCATGAAAAGAAAATGTTCTCTTTCACTGCAGAAAAAAGCGAAGGTGTCTGCAAAGAATAAATGAGCTAGTTATCAAACTGAATTTTAAATCTGTACTTTTTAGTGTTATGGGGTATTTTAAGTGACTTATTTTCTTTCTACTCTCTCTTGCTAATTGGTTGTTCCTGTACCACCCCACCCCACCCCCCCCCAAAAAAAAAAAAAAAAAAGGGAAATTAAGCAAAAGAAAGCAGAAGTGCTGATCAGGGAATAGATTTGATTTCTCACAGCATGGTCGTACTGTGGTTAGTTAGCCCCCTGCTCCTGCTCAATGACCTGCAAGGACTACTCAAGAACATGACTGTTCAGTTACACCCTGGCTTAGGGGGACATTTCAGACCAGTTTCTAAGCAGTAAGAGTACATACACGCTGTTGCCCACTTGGTGCTGGGTGATATGATAGTCAGGCAGACTTAAAAGGAATGGCTGGAGAGATAAAGCAGGGAGCTGTCATCTGTGTAATAAAAAAACAGAAACACGCTGAAGCTGTTCAAAGCAACACTGGTCGAGGTTTGGGGTTTCCTTTTAATACTGTGTTTTAGTGAAATGTTACAGTGAAATAAGCTGTGGAAGGCGAGGGCAGCTGCATGTGGCAGCACGTGGCGAGGGCAGTTGTGGATACTAAGGGAGATGAACGTATGGGGCCCCCAGCCTACACATTTCCATTGTCATTCCTCCAGAAATGAAATATCATGTACAGCAACTTATTCTTTATGTCTTCATTTCCTTCTGCCCGAGTAGCCAATCAGAAACATAAATGGACGAAAACAATTCCACAGTAAAAATGTATGTGTATTACATCACAGTAATATTAACTGAATTTTTTCTCTATTTTTGCCTAAGGATCAATGGATAACTGAAATGCAACAGGAAATATTTTGTTTGCTTGCTTCTTAAGGAAAAACAAAACAACCCAATTAATAATAAAAATTGGTATGTGTTTTCCTGTGAATGCAGTCTGGCACGGCAATTAAGTATTGAGCAAATAATAAACACCTCAAGGCAAACCTTTTACGGCCCAAATAAGACAAGTGAGTTATAAAATGTTCACTTACAATAGGAGAAAAGTGCTTTGTCATCACTGGAAGCAACATGAAACAACTGATGTTACAGTTCAATTCCTGGTGCTTTCTCAGCAGCCCAGTGGAATACTGCGTGTTGTTTGGAAGGAATTAATTCCTTCATTCAAACATGTGGAAACCAACATTCTCAAGACTTCTCAAATTCTGATGCTGTATTAACCCAGGAAAACTATTCTCTGCATCCGTCAAAGGTTTTGTTCTTTGTTCTTTTTTTTTAATCTAAAGGCCTTGAGAGCTGTTTTACTTCAGAAAGGTGTCCAGCAAATGATTAGTTTGCATAATAATACAAAAGACGTTGATTGTCCAGCTGGCAGAGTAGCAGTCCCTTAATTAGCCCAATCTGCAAGCTGGATGGTCCTTCACCACACTGTTTGCTGTTGTGTGAAGTATTGCTCCTGATGAAGTCAATGCTGCTAATGACTTCTGCTGAGCCAGGCTTCATCCCTCAAGGACAGCTGGTTTTTTTGCAAAAAGGCTGCCACCAATCTCTCAGGTTGCACTGGGACAAGGTCTCACTTCAGCTCTGACTGGGGTGAGCCCTGAGCCTCACAAGTGAGAGATCCCAGCTCCTGAGAACATAGCCCTTTGGGCTGCTGGGGCTCGCACTTTCCTGTGGGCGCTTGCCTTGGGCAGATCCCTGCAGCGTTTAGTTTTGCAGCTTGGCCATAGCCCATTACAAGTGGACGGGGTCACAGACATGACAGGCTGTCTCCTGGGGAATTCACTTTCTGTTCTGTTCAGGCACTTTGCTCGGGTAGGCAATTTTCACAGCATATTTCCCTGCACGTTAACTGAGGCTTTCATTGGACCAGGAGTGGCTTCTGCGGGCTGTGCTGCGTGTCACTAGTCAATGAGACAGACATCATGCGAAAATGGATTGATTTCTGTGAAGAGGGGAGAATGTGACTAATTATTGCAAAGCCACCTGCCGCTACAGCCGGATTGAAACATCTCCACTGCTTGCTATGTTTAGCAGCAGATCGCTAGGTGTGAAGGACTTCTGCCAGCCGTGCAAATGCCTGGCACAAAAGGGTGCTGCCTTTGTAGCATAATTCCATGACTTTGACTTTTGTAGCCAAACTGGCCTCAAACTAACAGTACCGGTGCTGCTAGCAAAATGAGAGGTGTACTGCTCACCCCATTTGCCTGGCCTTTGGGAAGGGGTTTTGAAGGCAGTTTGAAACTCAGCTAGGGACATGACCATGGCCCGCAGTGCCAGCGCTGACCTTGTTACAGGCATACCTGGAGTACGCCCTGTTGCAGGAAACTCTTTTTCAATAGTGTTGTACCTTGATAGGTCTTGAGGCGCCTGACAAAGCTGCCACGATGATCCCCTTGCCCAGATGAGAAGACTGAGGCAGGGAGACAGTAGCAACGAGTTTTGATCATCAAGACAGCAATGGTAGAGGCTCAAAGTGATTCCAGGCCATTTGTAAAATCCCTGCTAGGTGTACTATTTCCTAGTATCTGTCTGCGCTTGTGCCTCCGTTTCTTCTGGGAAGTCATTTGCTCTAAGAGAAAAGAAATGATGGATCTCACCTCAGTAATTTTAAAATCTAGTTATGTTGTTTACATCAGTCCTAGACCTATGAAGCTGACTTGGAAGCTCAGTGTGGCTACGCCAGGTATATTGCATTGCAGCTTTGTCTGGTTTGTACTAGGGTATGAGTGATGCTTGTGCCTGTAGCAAATGTATTCATAATGCCTTGATACTATTTGCTCTTCTAGATACTATATACTCTTCTAGAGTCTTTGTGGTCTTCAGACAAACTGTCCCTTCTTTGTCTGCTTACTGAAAAATTAGGCTTTCAGCTCTTCTAGGACCAACATATGTCTGGAATTCCCTAAACACATTGAATAAATCATACAGATTTCTTAGTGCTTTTGAAGACCTGTCTTTTTAATACAATTGCTGTTTTGATGCATGGAAAAATTTGCCAGCTCAACACTAGTCTCACGGTTGTTGGGGTTTTTGTGTGGCTTTTTAAAAATTTGTTTATTTTTATTTATGCAGACTGGTTACCTGTCAATTTGGAGAGCATGCTGTTTGCCTGCCACTGTAAAATATTTAATTTGCCATCCTCATCCTCTGCCCATTTCCAAATGGACACACAGACAAAGAGACTGAAAGACCTTCCCTTGCTTAAATGGGAATATCGAGGACGGCATGGGAAGAGAGTTTAATATCTCATATTTCAAATAACTTACATCTCAGATTTCCCTGCTTAAAGTCCCTTTGAAGTTATTTTTTAATTGGATTGGACTCGGAAATTAATTATCATGATTCTCAGCCGTTATAGAGGCTTTACCTCCTCCGAGCCCTCCTCAGATGTTAATGAATTAAAGACAGTTTGCATCTAATTTGGACTAGGTGACTAAACAACTCGGAAAAAAGGACCATGTTTCTACATACGGTGTCTCATTTTGTTGCTGCTGGGGGAAGTACCTGCTTGGGGGGTGGCTGGTATTTAAGGGCTTGTGCAGTGAGGATACTTCCTTTTGCAGCACAGAGTCATTAGGGTTTGCTCCAAGCAGGTTTTCTTGGCATGGTGCTGGAAACAGTTGAGCTCTGTCTGCTCCCTCAACACACAGGCAGCTGCACCAAGTCACTTGAGAAACAGCCAAAAATCACGGACAGCATGTACCAGGGTAGATGGGCATATTAATGTGCTAAATACATTCAACCATAATCAATGGTTCATTGCAGGTGGGTTAAACAACCTTCTCCCTTGCCGAAGGATTTTATTTGACAGCAAGGTTATAGTGAAACACAGAAATCCAATATCCCTTCTATAAAATACAGATGGAGAAAAAAATTATGTGGACTAAAATTATGACTTAATATCACATTTAGTTTGTCCTTTGCTGGGATTGGTAGGCTGTGTTTCAAAGCTTTATAATTGATATTGCTCATAACACCAGGGAAAAAGAGAAAGAGGGCAGGCTATAAACTAAAAAATTGGAGCTGTAAGACAAGCATATTGCAAAGCGACAATAGGGAACAAGGTGGTTAAGGGATCACTAGATGGCAGTCAGCTCTCCAGCAAGGATCATCGAGAAAGGGAGTTATAAACTCGTGGAGACACAAAAACAGCACGGAGGAGAGCAGCTGTAATGTCATAAAATTATTGAAATGATGTCAAATTTGCTTTGCTTTGCGCCAGGAGTCCCAGAGCAGGCAATGCTTCCTCAAAGGTGGTCTCATTGTGTCAGTGGGTTTACTAACATAAGGAGAGCAGGTGGAATTGGTCTGTGCACACACAAAGCAAGGAAGAGAAAGGAATTAAATGTAACAAGAAAGAAGAAAAGAAGGAAAGAAGGAAAAGAAGGAAGGAAGGAAAGAAGGAGAGAAAGAGAGATAGAAAGAAAGAGAAAGAAAGAAAGAAAGAAAGAAATAAAGAAAGAAATAAAGAAAGAAAGAAAGAAAGAAAGAAAGAAAGAAAAAAGAAAAAGAAAGAAAGAAAGAAAGAAAGAAAGAAAGAAAGAAAGAAAGAGAGAAAGAAAAAGAAAGAAAGAAAGAAAGAAAGAAAGAAAGAAAGAAAGAGAGAAAGAGAGAAAGAAAGAAAGAAAGAAAGAAAGAAAGAAAGAAAGAAAGAAAGAAAGAAAGAAAGAAAGAAAGAAAGAAAGAAAGAAAGAAAGAAAGAAAGAAAGAAAGAAAGAAAGAAAGAAAGAAAGAAAGAAAGAAAGAAAGAAAGAAAGAAAGAAAGAAAGAAAGAAAGAAAAAGGAAGGAAGGAAGGAAGGAAGGAAGGAAGAAAATCGTCTTGCTCAGTCTTTCAGCCTTGTTTTGAGATGTGAAAATGAGGTAGTTCAAACTGAAACCCTAATGAAGTTTTAGATACAGATTGCACACATTAATGTTACTTACTTGCACAGCACCAGAGGGGGAGTGCCACATATTTCAGCAAGGCTGAAAATAGAAGAATATCTGACTGTCTACAGAGTTTATTAATGTTGTTTATTCTTTCTATGGCAGTGCTCATGGCGCATAGACCTGCACTAACTTCAGCAGAGAAGGAGAGGTACCCCCAGTCCATAAGTCAATACCAGGGAGTTAATTAAAATACCTAAATTTGGGATCATCCCAACATTTCCCTTCTATGGTTAATATTAGAGGAAGGCAGGAATTTGGAAGGTGAGGAGCATAGATCAAAGAGTAGCTATGGATTAGTTCACCTGCTCTTTTGCAATTCATATGCCTATCTTTTCCACATTAACAGTCATCCAGAAATGTGGCAAACACGGCTCAGTTCTCCATACAGGAATAATTCCTAATTTTAAGGGACACAGGATTATGTGAGTTCCTGTATAACAGCAAAGACCATAGGATTACACTGAAAAATGTGCTCCTCTATCAATACTGCACACTCGCAGCTGAACTAGGGTTACGTTTTTCAACCTGTGGGGTCACAATTTTAAGCACATGGTCACACTGAGAACTGGGAATGTATTAGCCATAGCTCAAATTCTCCCAGCTGGCACTGCCACATTATAAGGGCTTTAATACAGGAATTTGTTCACATTAGCCCCAACACCTTTTTTGTAATGTTAATGTACATTGTAATGCAAATGTTAATACCAAACTTGCCTCCCTCAGGAGAATAAGAAAGCATTTTTTTAGAAAGTCATCTAGCTTTGCTTAATGACTTGGAATGATGGAGAGGTCACTAATTTGTCTGGCCGCTTGCTTCTTCAGCATTACTCCAACAGGCATCACTCTAAGACAGTGATTTACAGGCAAAAAGTCTAAAACCTGCTAGCACCTTGGAGGAAGGGTACACAGAAAAAATCTCTTTCCTGAGAACACTTTGTCCCTTAGAGATAGTATCTTGGAAATAGGTTAAAACTTCTTAACTTGCAATATTTGGTGTCTTTCTCATTTTTTTTCCACATGGATATCCCTTTTCTGGCCCTGACAGGCTCCAGTGGTTTTAGCCAGTTTTCTTGACATTCAGTCCTTGGCTCTTTCCTACACTTTGCTCGATGGTTATCCTATACTTTCTCGTTGTAATGAATGCATCTTGTTGAATTTGAGCAAGTCATCACCTCAGCTTCTCAATGAAGATGGTACATTTCAGCCTGTCATGCCAAAATGCATTTTTCAAACTTCATATCTTTATAACATAGCACCTTTCCCCTGAACTCCTCAGGAGTTAGGAGTTAACTGCTAGGAGATAATGGTTAGCTGTTTATCCAACAAGGATATCAAACAAGATATCCAAGGTCTTCTCAAAGTTATTGCTTTGTAAGACAATCACTTAGTCTGTTTGGGCTCTGTTCTTTACTTCTAGAGGTACAACTTTACATTTAGCAGCATTTAAATAAACAATCTGAGAATTTTCAACACGTTAACAAAAATACTGATTCAATAACTCAAAAGGACATGGTGGGGACACACACATTGCATGTGATGAAACTTACAGCTGAGCCTTGTCTGATGACCATATTCACAGGCAAGCTGCCTTAAGAGTTCCCAAACCAAGGAGTCCTCTGTGCACTGTCAGTAGAGAAGCCTTGCTTTTCTGCTCCCTTAGATCTAGGGAGCACATGGATCAGCATAATAAGAACAAATTATTCCCAGTGTTTCTGAAATAAAGCACTGTAGAAAAGAGAAAAAGAAGGAAGTGCTTTGGCTTTTCTTTCTGACTCTGCATGAACATTTTCTTCAAGGTCTTGAGATTTTCAATGGAACTGAAATTTTGGGTGCATCTACACCAGTATTTTAATCTAAATCAGCAGTGTACAGTTGAAGCAAACCTCCTCAGCATGCCAGTCACCACACCTGGGCTCACATTTCGGAATAGTCTTGGATAATGTTCTCTCCTGATGAAGCTAAAGTATAGGAAGGACTTCTGTGGTGCCTTCAGCATGTTCCAGTCACTAATGGGTCTTCAATCTGCAGAGTTAGTCTGTAGTCAAACTACCGAAAATAAGGACAGTGTGGGTCCAGGTTCCTCAGCAATAACAGTTCCGCTCTACAAATCTGATCTGATTAGGCAAACTCCCTTGTTAATATTATATATCCATTGCATCCCAGCCAACCTAACAAAAGCACACATTTGAGTGCACACCATTTCTCAAGCAACATCCTTGTTAGTCTTTGTTATTATTACCTATTGTATGATTTTTTTTTTGCAGCATTTCTGTTACCAGCCCCTGGCAGGATTCTTGGTTTTCATGAAGGCAGGTTCCCTGCAGCCTGGTGTAACCTTCACAGATAGTAATTTAGAGTCATCAGCTTGGTCTCACTAATAACAAAGCAGAGGACCTGATAGGAAGAGGAGCATCTGGACACCTAGGTGCTACCTATCCATTTCTGATGCAGTTCCATCATGCTCCATAGACCCACAACCCACACAGGAGTATCAAGGTCTCATGATTTTCAGGGGATCCCAGTCAGCCTGCTTTCACTGTGCAGCAGTGGACATCTAAAGCCGAACTAATCCCAGGTCACTCCTTCTGTACCCAATAAAGAGAGGTGGGCCTCCAAAAATCATTTAAAGTGATCTACATTAGAAACATATCTTACAATAAGATTCATCACCCAACAGAGATCCCTTTTTTATTACACCAAAAGAAGCCAAGGGTAACTATGACAGATGGATGTGTTTTGGTTTTAGAAGCAGATGAATCCTATCTGTGGACTAGTTAGAAAGAGATGGAAAATTAAGATTTTGAGGAAGTAGAAAACTGAAATTTACATTTTCTATTGAAACCATTATAAATCATAGCATAAAAAAATAAAAATGCCCATAATGATGAAAAATTCTTCAAGTGACAGGTCAGGGGAACAGTTTGCTGTTTCCATGGAATAATTTAGCTGAGACAGAAGTATTGTCCACAGTCAGAGTAATATGTATGCAATAGGCAGCCATCAGTTAAGAGTTCCTCTGCTCCCCAGGGTCGTTATAGAAAAAGCTTATTGTCTTGAATTTCACCTTGCTGTAGTAATGTTAATCGAGCGAGCTCTTTTCTTCTACCTTTTTCTTTTTCATGGTAAGGATAAGGCATTTGTCTTTTGTTTTCTGAGTGGTATGTTATCTACTTCATGCCTTATAGTTCTCACTTTTGCCTGCACTGTCGCTTTACTTGGAAATATCAAATCAACTCCATCTCCTTCCTCTTATGCATGTATTTCTGTTATGGACTGAAGGAATGAGGATAATTTATGTCATCAGACCGGGATTTGTGGATGTCATCACAATTCATTAAAACTAGTGAGACCTGTAGCTTGTACCTTATTATTCTGCGATACAGTTGGTATATGGATTGACATACTAGTAAAAGTAGACGAGGACATTTAAGTTTTTTTACATAGAGAAAAATCCCTCTCCTTCATCATCTCAGCCTAGTAATATGCTTTCAATAGTGTACTTGGCTACCAGTCCTTTGCTACCAATATAACGCTAGTTCTATGTCTTCCAGGTATTTCCTTCTTCCTTTACTCTTTGACATTTGTCCTCCTGTAAGTCATATAGGAATCAGTAGAGTTTGTAAAGCTTTTGATAGCATTTTAAAACCATATCACAGCACTTAGTAAACAATTGCACTTTTGCTAGTTGATGGTATAAGTCAGTAAAACAAGATGGATAAATGCCTTGTGAAAGTATATAGGCTTTTTGACCAACTTCTTTTTAGTGCAATTGTTTTTACAAGACTTCTTGCAAAAATGCACCTTGGAATGATGTTTTATCTCCCAAGGATGTGGAAGAAAGACTTGCAATAGCTCTGAGCGGTGCATCACACCTCAATCCTGCTCATAGATCTTGCTATTAAAGGCTTGACTAGCACTTAATTTCCATCTCTATCTAGCTGTTCATGTTGGCTCCTTTCTCTTTCCTTTACCTTCTTATGACTTTCAGGTCTTTGTTTCCTTTCTGGACTTCCTTGATACGTTCAATACACTTCTTCCTGATTACCTTCTCATGCTATTACTTGGCTGGAAGTGCACTTGTTTCTTAGATGCATTTTATTTAGATCATAGAACACAAGAATCTTCTTATTTTATTATTTCAGGTAATATAATTACTGTAACTAATCAATTGAGATTTTATGTTTGGTTTGTGTTGTTGGTTTTTTTGAAATTATTTTTTAAATCTCTTCTGGCATTGTTCCTAGCTGGCTGCTTTATTCCAACACAAAGATGTTTTAGACCGGTTTCCTTGGTCATAAATCCAGTGCCTCTCTTTCACAGTTTTAAGCCAGAATTGCTCCATGTGCCAGCTTAGGTTAAGCATTCTGTATTCTGCTGCATTCTTGCATTTCTGTGGAGCCCTACAACAAAGACAACTAGGGCCTTTTCTGGTGCTGGTGATCAAGCTAAGATTTAATACTAAAAGCTAATCCCTGCCCAAAGAGTAGATCAACACTTCTTTTTGTTGTTGTTTTTGTTTGGTGTTTTTTTTTTTAAAGAGCAGGCAGGAACATACGGTGCTCCCTGACTTGCTCAGTTCCCACACATATGGATGCCCTCCAGCCACCCTGATGGCAGACTTGGCTGGCAACAGACTTAATGCCGATGTCATAGGCACACTTGAATGCACAGCCTGCCCTGCACTATGGGGGGATCCCTATGGGGCATCCAGGACTGTGCTTGACTGGAAAGCTCTTTTGAGGTGCCCCTCAAAAGATCACAGAGATGCATCATTTTGGATTAAATGTGTAGGGTATTTTTCACTGTCATCTTTTGAAGATTGTTGTCCCTGAGCTGAAAGGTTTTGCCAAGCTGTGTGCTTGGTGTTAAACTCTGACTCCTGAGTAACCAATAATGAACTATTCACTGTCAGCAAAGATTAATTTATGAGTGTAATAATAGTTATATGCTCACTATTAAGTATTTCTAAATGGAACTTGTGCACATATGGAATAAAGTCAGTTTTGTGACATCTCTTAACTCTGGTCCAGTTTCATTAACTTTTATTTTCCTCACCTGTTTCCACTGTCATTATTGTCAGCCTCGGGGCAGGCATTTTTGAAACATTCATTTTAATTACAGCACAATAAGAATACAGCCCCTTGTGACACTTATCAGTGGAATACTCAAAAAAATTTTAATATATTGAAAATAAATCGTGTTTATAGCATACTGCTTTCCTAACTGTAGATTTTAGCAGTTCATATATCATGCATTTACCACCTTTTTAAAATTTAAACAGAGCCTGAAATTTACGCCCTTGATGACTCACTGGTCCCTGCTGCTCAGTAGTAATCATCATTCAATAAGAAGTGGAAGTACTAAGTGAACACAACTAAGACTGCAGTGCCAGCCAGAGTGAAAAAACTGAGCAAAGTGGATTAATAAATTCCAGCACAATCTGTTCCTAGCAACAGACATGGGCACCCCAGAACAGGCTGGGTCTGATCCGTACACATGCCAGGCCAGGTAACAGAGAAAGTGAGACTGCTGGATGCTCAGCACAGAAGATCATTTCAAAAGTTTATGGTAGGGTTTTACTGTCCCCTTAACATTTGAGGAATGCAACCTTTGGTGAATGAACGATTAACCATTTGCTGGGAACTTGGGGAAATCACTGAACAAAATATATGTAGGACCTGTCTGAATAGGCTTTGGCACAGAGGTCCACCTTTGACAGGTTAACTGTACCTTATTATAGCAGGAAAACACTTCAGAGATCCATTAACAAGGAAGTGTCCAAGGAAAAGACTAACTCGTCACTACTGGGAGCTATTAGCACATAGTACTGCTGGCCTTTTTCCCTGACATGTGGAAGGGTTGAACACAGCAGCCAAATCTTTGGCCTCGCCGCTCTGCAGTTAATGTCCTTTTGCAATTAAACACAGTGAGCTGGTTCTGCCTTCATCTGTGGGCTTCAGCTGTAACTGAGATCAAGCGGTGGCTTGGCATATCGCTGGCCCTGCCGGGCTTCTCCAATAACTCCTTTACTGATGTGCACGACTGCGTTGCTTTGGCACCCACAGCCGATGCACAGTTGGTGTGCTTAGGAGGTGCAAGGAGGTGTGGTAGCAATAGGCTGCAGCTTGCTGAAGGGATTCCCAGGATTAAGTCTGTTGCCAGTCCAATCTGCCATAGGGGGTGTTCTGCAAATCCCCCCAGCCTGCCTGGAGCCAGCTGTGTAGCTCCTTCTCAATGCATGGGACTCAGCTGCTCAGGGTGACTCACACCGAGATATGTAATTCATGTGCAGTTTAAAGGACCCAATTTCACTGAGGCTACACTGATTTACCCCTCTTTATGATCTGACCATACATATTTATTCAAAATGCTGTCAGAGTCAAGGTATCATAGATGTCTGTGTGGTCTATATTGCCTTTAGGATGAAATAGTGTATCAAGTGACATAAACCTCAGTACTGGTACTAGGTATTTATGGGTGTTGTCATCCCCTTCAAATGTATACCTGACAAACAGCAGCCAAGTGAAGTAAGGTAGCTGAGGGATAAAAAGGTTTTTCAGCAACAGTGAAGCCATAATGCATCATCTTCTCAAGGCCTGACCCTGCCTTGGTGCCTCCTAGTTGGGGTGTGAATGAAAGCCCATCAATGGCAGAGGCAACTCTGCAGGCCATAGAAAGGGAAGAAACAGATACCAGCTAGCCGTAGCCAGAGCTCCCTCCTGGTAATCCTACTCCAGAGCTATTGGGTGGTGCCCCTCCATCTCCAGCATAACTGTGATACCCTGAGAGTTATTTCTCTCTGCGCATTTTGTCCGCAGAGTAATTTCTTTCTACCCCTCAAGCCATGTGGGCTCAACGGAAGGCAGTTCTAGGGAGATGCCACCTTCCTGGGACTACAAAAGATTTTAAGCTGGCTGGCTGCTCACATGCTGTCTCCACAACTGCTTCACTTCAGCTACAGGCTCTTCTGCTCTCTTCTGCCCTACACTAACCACTCCCCTTCCACCCCAGGTTCCCCTTCCCTTATTTCCTTTTTGTAGTTAACCCTCTCTAACAAACTTAGGAAGAATTAAATAATTAAAAAATGTGCCTCAGAGTTCATTTGCTGTTCGCCAGCCATCACTCTGTTCACGTATTATACTCATTTTCCCTCTCCCCTCTGCCTTGCCTGTTTAAACAAAGCCCCTTTGGGCCCCTCGGTGAGCAGCGATGCGCAGCGCTGTGTGCTCTCACAACAGGCTTCTAATCTCAGCTGACCCTTCAACAACTCTTAAGGTTATCCTGCCACAAATATCAACATATAATTTCAGCTAATAGATATCAATGAGTGCCAAGGCCTCCATTTTAAACTGTGATCCCTACATTTGCCTGAAAGACCTATTTGTGATAACTGACAGAGTGAAGTGTGGAGTCCTGTAACCTCATGGAAAACCCTTGCGTTTATTTGTGAAAGCAATTTTTCAAAAAGGCTCCAGGACTATCCATATAGTTGCAATTATGGGAATGCGCTGCAAGTAAATCACTTTTCTTGGTGCTTGGGCTGCTATAGTTGGGATTCATGTCACTGAAAAATTAGGAACATAGTCTGTGGTGATCATTTGTGTTCTTTCCATAACTTTCCAGCAAAGACAGACATCCTGACAGACTGATTCGTCTTAGATGTCAAAAATCCCCTACCAGATGCCTCCACAGGTCTGCTCTCCAGACAGTTCAGAAAACTGAGTTCTTCCCTAGGTAAAGACACTCCTTGAAACAGAAAGTAAACTGTTCCTGCAGGACCAATTAGTGCCTGCTTCTCCTCCACACACGCAAGCTACAAACCCAATGTGTGGTCTGTTTGTACCACCTCCTTTTTTTTGTATTTGTATTTCACCTACCTTTTCAGTTTATTCTGCCTCACAACACGAAAAGACCACTATAAAGTTCACGATTACTTATGTTAAACTAAAGATAGAAACAGTAAGAAAGATATTGTCTATGAATCATAGATTTTGCAAAATGCTAACATGGTACCGTTTGTTTTCAGTACTTGTTCATGAGTCCACTCCCAAGTCTTAAAAGCTGTCCATTTTGCATGCCCATTTTTTGATTCCAGAGCGCTAACCTGCAGGAGGCCCCTGTGCTGGCTATTCCACTTGAAGTCAAAAGGAGCTGCAACTTGTAAGGCAATAACTACATTGAATCTGTTTATTATATTATTTCATCTTTATGGTTGGGTTTCTTTCTTTCTTATCAGTTTAAACTATTTCAATTTGAATATTTCCCATTGCCTTGTGCTGGAGACAATTGCCAGGGTACAAAGAGCAATCAACGAACTTTCCCAGATTAAACAGAGAAAGCAGAATAAATCACTGCTTCATACAGTCTTTTTTTTTTTTTTTTTTTTTTTTATTAAGGAGAGCCAACAGAGACATTGATTTAAAAAGTAAAGTAATTGGCACTTTGAGTTTTGATCTCACATATAGAAAACATAAAAGTTCAAGAGAGCAAAATTGTCAGAATTGATCCAGTGTGACAAGGTACTGCAGAATTCTAAAATAAAGGCTAATAAAAAAAAAAATCCTATCAAGTTCAGTAATTCCTTCTCTCTGAAGGAAACGAAAATAAATAAATAAAAAAGAGTTCATTTTATTTTGTTTTGGTTTAGTTTTGTGCTTTGGCTTTGGGGTTTTGTTATTTGGGTGGGATTTTTTTGCCAATTCGTTCAGGTTAAAAAGAAATTGGGTGAAATAGGTGAAATTTCCCTAAGAAACAACCTCATGTATTACAGCTTTCCAGTTGCAATCCACTTACCTTAACCTCCAGTGAAAGGTACAAATTAGTTCATTATAAAAAGGCTTTTTGATTTATTTAAATGGGGTTGGATTAGCTATGTGAATAAAGAGTAGTCCAATTTCTAGGACTGAAGCCTCTAGTCTCTGCTTCGCTGGGACAGCAATTGCTGACCTTCACGATCTGCCACAACAACACATCTGTTTCCCAGACTCTCTATGAAGAAGGAGGAAGCAATTCAGTTGTGGAGATCAACAAAACAAATACAAACCAGGATACAAGCATTCCAACAAGCAGAGAGAGAGAGAGAGAAAGGGAGACTCAATAGCAACAGAGTCTCTCTACAAAAGCAGAGCAAAAGTGAAATAGCATAAGGTACTGTCTATTAAGGAGGAAATTGTACATTGAACAAATGCAATTGAACAAACCAGAAAACTTTTGGCTGTAACTGAGAGGGCAGTAATGAAGAGTAGACCTGGCTGGCTTCTTCTTGGCTGCTGGGCCATAGTATTACTCAAACAAAGCTTTGAAGTGGCAGTTAGATGAGAGATTTGGTGTCAGGGATACAAGAAGACTGCATTTGTTATTTTCTTCTTTTTATAACTTTGTTTTCACCTTTGTACTACAAGACAACCTTTTCCTTGTTGGAGTAAATATGGAGGGTGGCTACTAAAAGCTTATCTGCTCTGAGGATAAAATTTTACAAAAATGGGACATGCTGCTTCTCCAGTGGTCACCAGTCATGTGCCATGGCTTGTGAAAACAGAGCCTCTGGGAACATCTGGGAACAAAAATTATCAGAGGGCTGGAGCACCTCTCCTATGAAGAAACACTGAGAGAGTTGGGGTTGTTCAGCCTGGTTAAGAGAAAGCTCCAGGGAGACCTTATAGCAGCCCTTCAATACTTTAAGAGGGCTTATAAGAAAGTTGGGGACAAACTTTTTAGTAGGTCCTCCAGTGGCATGACAAGGGGTAATGGTTTTAAACTAAAAGAAGGTAGATTTAGATTAGGTGTAAAGAAGAACTTTTTTTACAATGAGGGATGAAACACTGGCACAGGTTGCCCAGAGAGGTGGTAGATGCCCCATCCCTGGAAACATTCAAGGTCAGGCTGGACAGGGCTCCGAGCACCCTGATCTAGTTGAAGATGTTCCTGCTCGCTGCAGGGGAGTTGGACTAGATGACCTTTAAAGGTCCCTTCCAACTGAAACAATTCTATGATTCTATGATAGATTCTATGATTTTGGAGACTACTCCTACTTCATGCCTACCTCCAGGGAAACGCCCCACCTCAGGCAGAGACCAAAGTATCTAGGACAAGGAATACCAGCAAAGAAACTCATACACCCCCACAGATTAGTTCAATAACAAACACTGTGCCAAACAGGAGGCAAAAGTGCAAAAATCCCCACTTCTGGTAATAAAATAAATTCTTATTTACTTTTGGGAAACAGACAGGTGACTATTTCCAGATTAAAATAGGGAAACATGTTCCTTTAGTAAAGCAGGGGATTACTAAATATCAACAAAGCTGAAAACTCAGACCATTGACTGTAGACGTATTGACAGATGAGATTGTTAAACTGCTGTGTTCAAAGTAGGATACTGGGCAAGTTCTCTGGGATAGGGTGACTGTCCCAAAGATTTTACAGAGAAGACAAGAACATATTTTTTTTCTCAATATTTCTGAAACATAATGTGCTGAAAATGTAACTATAAGTCTACCAATCTAATGCTTACACAGGCAAAATCTCAGGAAAGGAAAATAGGATTTGCTTAATCAAGAATTAAGGGTGAACAGCATAATTAATACCCAACAACGTGGTTTAATGAAAGATAAAACTTTACAGATAAATAAGTTGCATTTTTGGTGGGATTACCAGTGCCTGACAAAATGTGCTTTTGTTAAAATAGCAGAGTTATATATGGCCGCATGACTTTGTTACTTTAAAACCCCCACTATTCAAACTTCAAAGTGAAGGTAAGCAAATTAAAAATCTACTACAGAGATTTTTAAAGAAAATACTAAATGGGAATAGTCTTTCAAAATAACATTTCTGGTAGAGTTTTCTTATCCAAATATAGTTCAGGGGAGTTCATGGATTGATAGGGAGGTTAAGAGAAATTGGTGGTAAAGGCAGTGGCTGGCACTAACTGAATGAGAGATAAAGATAGCTTCTAGAGAGAGGTCCAGACAGTAGGAAAATCTGGGCTCCCTTTCTTTTAATTAAGGAGCTAGGTGCAAAGATCACACAGCTAGGAACTGGGAATGTGGGTTGTAAGTGAAATAAAAAATGAATTAATGTTGGCATGAAAAAAACCCCACCCTATTTTAATGAGAGCAGACTGGAGAGAGTTCAGATGAGATCCCTAGAATGGTTTGAAATTTGGAAAGTCTTAATGAAAGACTGACAAAGCTCAAGTGAATTTTCTCTCATCTTCAAGCTTGCATTTCTACCCAGCCCCAGTCACAGCGAATGCCCACCTCTCCCTCCCCCGCTAACAGTGTCAGCATCTGCCCATGACTCCTGGGACTGAGGTGACGCCTTTAAACAAGACAAGAGAAAGTGTTTATTCCAGATAACACGACACCCTTACAGGTTCCTCCTCCAGAAGCTGGCGTCCAGGGTCCTGCAGAGCTATCCAGAGCTGTCTGAGGGAGCCAGCAGAGAGCTGGAGGCGAGCCACCACGGTCAGAACCCAGGAGGACCAGGACTGGCTGTTGCTAGAAAGGAGAGTGAAGACAAAGGGTTGACTCCAATATTTAAACATAAAGAAATAATTTGGGATATTGATTTAAACTACTTAAAAAAATAAAGAGTGTAGACTTACTGTCAACAAGCCACACAACTAAAAAAAAAAAAAAAAAAAAAAGAGGATTGGAAGCAGTTAAAATTAGTTGGGGCACAAAAATTTTTATTTATGTCTGCAGGATGAAACAACAGCTCTTGGATTGTGAGCTGAAAGTGGAAAATGCAGGCTGAAGAAAGAAATGAGTGATAGCAGATGAAAATAGCTATGGACAGATTAGGATATCACTGCAGGACAGGTAAGGTTCACAGGCACCATCTGGAGATCATCTAGATCTAGTACAACCTCCCTGCTCAGAACAGGGCCACCTACAGCATGCTGCTCAGGACTGTCCAGTTTGGGTTTGAATATCTCTAAGGATGGGGACTCAGCAGCCTCTCTGGGCAACCTGTGCCAATGTCCGAACACCTTCACGGCACAACAAAAGGGGATGTGTGTATTTACACAGCATTTTCTGTATTTTAACTTGTGCCTATTGCCTCTTGTTCTGTCAATGGGCATTAAAAAGAGCCTGGCTCCATCTCCTTTACTCTCCATCTTCCAATATTTAACCACATGGATAAGATCCCTCTGAGCCTTATATTGTCCAGGCTGAACACTCCCAGCTTTCTCAGTCTGTCCTTATACCAAAGATGATCCAGCACCCTCATCATCTTTTTGCTGGACTCACTGCAGCATGTCCATGTCTTTCCTGTACTGGGAAGTCCAGAGCTGGATCCAGCAATCCGGATATGTCTCACCAGTGCTGAGCAAGGGGAAGGATCACTTCCCTTGAGGTGGCAATGGCACCTCCTTGGCAATGCTCTTCCCTAATGTAGCCACATACCAGGATGGGAAAGGATAGGATAAATGAGGGGCATAGAGAGGAGTCAGGAAAACACACTCACCTCTCAGAAAGAAGACAGAAATGACTGCAAAAGAAAAAGAGATAAGCTGAAGCAGCAAATAAAAATACTATTTTGTCCATTTGTTCTTTAATAAGATATAGCAGAGAAAGTCAGTTGATGAAGAAGTCCAGAGTGCTGAAGAAGAATCCATGGATTACTGGCACCTGATTCAATTCAGCTCGTGAAGCAGGGGGATTTAATAAGAAAGGGGGCATGGGCATGACTGAAGGGAAAGGAAGAGGAATGCTTAGCAGAGGGAGCAAAAGGGATTTCTGTCAGACTCCAGGAGTACTCCAGGAGCAGGACTAGAGAAAACAAATATCTGGAGTGTAAAGGAGTGAGTGTGCTATGTGAAGGAGCCCTTAGGGAACACTGTGACAGGGAGCAGAGTCATGGCATGGGCCACAGAAGGAACATAAAGCTCTTGGGCTAGATAAAGTCATATGCCTTCTCACTTCATATGAATTTCTTTTTTTTTATGTAAAGTAGAAGAGCCATCACAGCCTGGGTCCTGAGAACTGCCCTAAAGAGCCCAGTGTTAAGATGTTCTCCAAGACAGGAGATGGGGATTTGGATTTCTTGAAGCAGAGGCATGAACATGGATGAGTATCATAAAATATAAGCTATGGATTAGCTCCCTTTCTAGTAGCTAATAATATTCTGCCTCAGTGGGGGACATACAAAATAGAAGACATACATATACCAAATCCTATTGCATCTAAGGGTTTCTGTAATCTGGGATACTTTTAAGAATACAAGCTGAACGAGGACTGCAAATTGAACGAAACTGTCCAAATAACCACACTGAAAAAAAACAGAGTCCCAAGGGCAGAAAATTCTTTAATTTACCAGGCAAGTGGCTAAGAAAATTCAGTAACAGCTACCTGAAACTTGGCAAGTTTGAACTAGGAGTCAGGCAGATACTTTTAAAAGCAGGGATAAACCATGGGATCAACTTTTAGGTACATAATGGAGAAGGAATCTTGTACATCCTTAGATGAACATTGTGTTTCTTTGTAGGAAGGTAGTTTCTGATTTAGGCAGACCATAAAATCTAAACATAGGAATCTTGCTGTCACGTTGTATTGGCATTCAGAACAGCTGATCATAATGGTTTAGTCAGTTTGCTAAAATGAATTTGTCTCAGCAATGAAAACCCAAGGGGTTTCCTCTTGCAACTTCCAGCCCCATGCCACTCCCTCTTGGAAGGTTTGTTTCTGAAATGGGACGAGATCATTAGTGCAGATTATACTGAGGTAACAATTTTCAAAACAAAAAAAAATGAACCTCTATTTACTGTCACATAGTAATAAAATCTGGTTTTAGGCCACTGCATAATAGATTATTTTTTTTTTCAGTGTTAAGTTATAACTAGAGGAACTTATTTGTATTTCAAATCCTTTACTCATAACTGGTAGATAGAAAACACACCCAGCTATCAATTCCTAACTCTCCACAGACATGAAGCCATTTTCCCAGTCCATCACCAGTTCATTTCGTTATAACCCCATTTCAGGCCATGTCATGACATCCCTTTGCTTTCAAGCTTAAAAGTTTTGGCAGGATATGTGTGTGTGGAGAGGTGGGTAATTCTGAGATACTGGAAGCTTTCCAACAGCATAAGAACAGCATTTTTCCAGACATCCTGCTAACATCAATTTGTGGATGCATATAACTTCTTATCATCTCCATTGCAGGCCACGGCTCTCAAAGATGCTTCCTGGGCTACTGTTCATATAGATTTGTTTGTTCTGTTCAGAAAGATAGGAGGAAAAATTCAGATACTTTGCCATTAAAAAGGGCTGGAATAGCTAATGTCTGAAATAGTTTGTAGAGAGCATTTCAAATAAGAGATTGAAATACTTGATAAGGGGAAGCACTTTGAAGATTGTGATCGAATTTCATCTTTGAAGACAGCCAAAAGAAAGCAGACAAGCTTAATGGAAGGGGTTACTCAAGGTGACTTGCCATCACTGTTCCTGATCATGAAAGTAGCAGGTTAATAAGAAGTTCTTCTTTTTCTTTGGATATTGAAACACAGCAACATGATTACACTGAATTTTAACTTGTCAGTGACCATGGTGACTTCCCCTCCCACTCAGCCTTTCTCAGCAGGGTCTAGGGGTATCGCACAGCAAGTATAGAAAGGCTGCAGGTTCACTGCTTCAAGAAGACCACCGACAAGTCTTCGTCTGAATAGAGTACAATACAAGGATTTGATTAAAGCAAAAACATTTCCTTTAAAATATATGAGCATGCATATACATATATTCCACTCTGCCGACATTTAGCCCCAGCCCTGCTATCTACTAAAGGAGGCTGGGTAAGGGAGTTCTTGAAGGGAGATGTGACTTTAATTTCCAGAGCAGCAGTCCGACAGCACAGCCAAGTACCACTTGCAATGCAGTGCCCTTGTGTAGGTGTGCAAAAGCCTTCCCCAGGAATCTTCCCAGTGCCAGACACTTAACAAAAGGCTAAACCGCAGAGCATTACCAAGATCTCCAGTATTTCCTATGAACATCAGCTAGACAGTAGTATGAGATATTTGAATAATTCCTTGAGGCAAAGAGAGCCAAGGGCAACCGCAGAAGGTCCCAGAGGGGAAAGCAAATGCAGCAACATCCGTGGCTCAAAAGAAAACTTCAGGTGATCCATTACAAAGTTGCCATATTTCAAGGGTGATGGAAAAATATTGTGGCATGCCTGCACACTGAAAAAAAACTGCTCAGGAAACCTTGAACTTCACCTAAGATGTACTTGTAAATGCTGCAGATACTTTTTCTTGTCTACGTGGTTTATGTAACATGTAATGTAGACCCTTCTTTTCTGTTAGAAGTATCTTGGTCATACAACTGGCTATGGAAAGCATTAAAATGTTTTTGTCTGCAGAAAGAGGGGGATATAAATTAAATTCCATTAGACTAGAGAGACAAACAAAAACAAGAATCTAAAGCTAACCTTGTAGTAGCTTCCCCCACTCATGTAACAGAAATTTCTAAGGTAAAACAGGCTAAGTGAGAAACTGGTATATATCACAAAAGATGCAGGAGAGATCAAATACATTTCAGTGTTATCTCAAGTTTTATTTCTTTCCTGTGTTGTAGTTTTCTAAGAACATATTTAAAAGATCGTGTTTACAATACACATATTTCTTCTTGAGTGTCTGCTGTTAAATACAATAGCAAAATAATTCCACAAAATCCCCACCAAAACAAAACAAAACCAAACCCCCAAACAAACAACCCCAAATCAGCAACACTTCTCCGTCCCATCCCAAAAAAACCCACCTCTACCTGCTTCTTTAGTTCAAATCTCTGAGACATTTTTGGCTGGGTATAGAGCAGCAAGTAAACACTGATATTACTGCAGCTTCTACAGCCACTAATGTCTTCTTTTTCTGAGATCCCAAAGACTGGGATAATTACATTCTGCAAGAGGCAAAACAATTTATGAAAAAAAATGACACATTCTCTTATTAAAAATTAAATAGGACTTCCATAATCAGCTGCTTCAAATATGCGTGAATAATGACAGCTAGAAACCAGTCTCTGCAGATTGCTCATGAAGTGGGTGTGAAGCTGAAGTCAGAGTAAGAAAAAAAATCACAATGATAAAAGAGCGCTTTCTCAGAGCTTTTACAAGGTCATTTGGCCTAGGCCAGATAAAAGTGAATATTTCTCCAGTACCCTGTAACAAGAGGGAGAAAACAGAATTAAAAATTATCTTTTGCAGCAAAAACAAAAATCAAAGTCAACTTCTCTAGGATTATGTCCACTGAAAAATAGTCTCCCTTTTCTTCTGACAGGTTTTAGCTTGCAATTATGTAAACCCTTCATGAAGAGATTCCTATCTTTTTGTAAATTTCATTCACAAAATGTCCTAATTAGATGTCCTATTAGATTAATAACTCTTTGAACAATATATTCATGTAGCAAGCTGAAATGTGTTTTCAAAACAACAGCAAAATAAGGCTTAGAAAAGTACACCCATCCATAGGTCTTATACAGTTCAACTGTAAATATATTATTGGTATTGTAGAAATTGTGAAAAACAACAAAGGATCCAATACATTGAACTCCTTCAGCTGCTGACGGTTTACAAAACCTAAGAGTATCGTGGGCTGCAAAAGACGGCTATTTCCTCCTCTGTGGGGAACTGCCTTTATTTACTTGTTGTCATTTCTTTAGTGAATTTGAGTTAATTTTTAATAACAAATTTACTCCTCATTAAATTGAAAAGATGACTCATGGGAGGCCAACAATATTATTTAGATACCATCTTCAGAATACAACTCTGCTGCAAAAATACTAAAATAATTATTGGAGCAGAAAAATGAGGAAGAAAGTCATAGAAGAATACCTGCATTTGTGGGAGAAGGGTTGAAAGCAAGGGACTTACTGAAGTTTGGTTTTTTTTAATTCCTCTTTATAAAATCCTGCTTCTCAAAAAACATGAGTTGTGTCAATGTCATCTCCTAAGGCAAGAATAATGCGTGTCAGTGCCTGAATCTGCTTCAGAAGCGTCCAAGTCTGGAAGCAAAGGCTCTGCACAAATCTTTATATTGGAAATCAGAGTTAGGGTTGGGAACCCCTTTCCCGTAGGTGCAGTGAGCCTTACAAAATGGTCATTTGAAAATAGGGGGCCTGATGTCTCTGATTCAACAGTGGTGTTTTACTGACAGCCTCCACTGACAACATAGTGTCCCTTTTTGCTCACGGGAAATAGCAGTAAGAACACAGCCCACAACAAAGTTATCCTCTTTCACTTAGGATCACTGAAAGCTTGCACAGTCACCTCCTGCATTTCCATCCATATTCCTCAGCTGCCCAGGTTTATTCACTCATAGTCCATGACACAGAGAACGTGGATGTATCAGAGTTTTAGCCTAAATATCAAGGCACCCCCAGCAGATGCCTTCCATGCCATCAGAACTTCCTCTGACTTGAAATACACGTTCTGCAGTTCTTCACAAAAGAATGTGTTTTAGAACAGGTATGTGCCATTGCATGGCCCCAAACACAGAGCTGGAAAGCATTTGTTTTAATATCCCCTCTCATTACTTGATAATTAAATGACATAAGCTGTTATAATGAAATGTCAAATACGAAGCTAAATTAACACCAGCATTGGTACTAAAAAGAATGAACAAATTCATTGTTCTTACCTTTCTCCTCCTTTATTCCAAGTCATTTGACTCCTGGATAAAAGAAAAAAAATGCATTAGTACAGTACAATGTACAATACAATCACATATTTATAAAAGAATTATGGTTATCCAGTTGTGTGGAACTTTCTTGATTACTTGGTGCCCTTTCCTGTCTTTTGAAACTTCACTTAAAATAACAAGTAAACCCTTCTGCAAGATTCCAGTTCTAGCAATAAATATTTCTTCAATCTGAACTCAATATGAATAGGAGGACGTATCAACTCAGGAGATAAACATATTTTGGTTTTGCTGGAAAAAATGTGTCTTCAGATTCTTCAATCCTTTCTTGAACTCACAATTTGAAAGAGTGAAAAGCTTCTTCCGTTCCTCCCCAGACTCCCGCTATTCTCTTTTAGGATGTGATTTTCAAAGGAAAGAATGATTGAGCTCAAAGTCAAGCCAGGCAGAACACATCTGCATATGCTGTTTGACTGCCTTGTCAGAGGCAAGTCATGAAACTCAGCTACAGCATGCCTGGACCTATTCATCTGAGGTCCCCATATCAATGCTGATACTTCTGCAGAGTAGTTTCTTTTCTGCCATTCTTCTGGCAGAAATAGACAAGCACCTTACAAAAAAACCCCACAAAACCCCACAAAAACAAAACCCAAACTCACCTCTTTTAGGAACAAAAATTAATAAACTTTCCAACTCAGATTGTGCATTGACTGACCAGGTTAAAGCTAAGTTAGGAAACCACATTCTTTGTTAAAACAAATGTAACCATTGTGGATTGCACTCTGCGATATTCTTATATAAATTTTCTATTCTCAATATTCCCATGTTAAAAAGAAAGATTTTTCTTTGTCCTGGGAAAGCAGCATTTTCAGTGCAACTTTATCCATCTAAAAGTAGCTACAAGAACTAAACCAAGAGCTAACCCACAAACCATGTTTATTTAAAATAGTTTTATCCATAAACCATGTTTCCTTAAAACAGATTTATCCATCCTCCATTGAGTCTCTGTTCTGCATATGGGAAAGGAAGTGATTGGGGTTTCCTGTCCCACTGCACCTGGTATTCAGGGCACAGTTGCTTCCCACAATGAACATCTAGAATTGTGCATCCACTGAAAGAGCAGAGTCAGCATCTGAGAGAGCATTTCTCATTCTCATGCACGACACCAGCTGTAACGGAGACACGAAACAGGTTGATGTAATATGTCATGTTGCCTTCTAGATTCTGGGTTTACTACAGCTTAAAGAGTTTCAGCAAGACAACTAGTATTCTGTTAAAGAAGAGCAGACATACAAATTTCATATGTTGACCATGTGACCTTTCGCCATTGATAGAATAGACAAAAGGGTCCTTGACAGTGCTCCATTTCCATGCAAAAAACCCCCAGGAGCTCTGTTACAGGCTTGCCATGCACTAGCACTTGGCCTCTGCAGATCCCTTCATACTTGAACACGGGCAAATATCACAATGCTGTGAATATAAAAATATGCACCTGTTTTAAAGTTATTCTTTTGTAAAAATAGGAGCAGTTTAATATTTAAATAAAACTGACCATTCATTGCATTACAGTGAACAGATACTGTCTCAGTCATAGGTCCCAGCTGACTAAGGATTAAATCTTATTGATTAAACTTTGACATCAAAATGACAACTTTCTTTACCCTCCTACCCTGAAAGGTTTATCCTTATGTTAGAGACAATAGCAGCACACAGGACATCAAAGCTTTCTTGACAGCATACAACAAGACTCAATGCTCTCTCAAGGGTGCGGTAGCTCACAGACAGAAGTGGAAATTCATTAATTTGTCTTCCCATTAAAATAGAAAACCACACAACCACCTAAGCGAGTGCCCTGGCACTTATAACCAAAAAGGAAGAAAAGATTACTTTCACAAAGACCTTTCTTGAAATAACAGCTTACAAATATTCCTAATAAAAACACAAGATGTCAGATGGCAGACGAATTAATGAAAACCAGTTTCCTATTGATGAGGGGATAACTGGGCAATGCAACCAATCTCCTACCACTGACTGGACGCACACAACGAATTCGCCTTCCCTCCCTTCTCTCCATGTCCCCTGTGATATCCATGTCCCCTTTTGTATCCCCTACCCCCAGGAAAACAGGGCAGAGCTGCAGCTGCTCTGGAGCTGTGCCCATGCTGATGGGCCATAGGGCTGCAGCCAAACAACGCACAGAGTGCCCGGGTCCTTCCCACCGCCCATCAGAATGGGGCACTGTTTTGGGGTCTCTCCTCTGCCAGCCATTGCTTTTCAGGAAACACACAGAATCTCAATTATCTTTGAGGCTTACACTCCCTTTCAATTTTGGCTACGGTTGGCCAGCAGGTTGAAAACCTTATTACACGTAGACAGACAGTGTGATCATAGAAACTTCATTTCCTTAAGAAACCAGGCTAATAGAAATAATAGTGAAAAATCCAGCAGGTATACTGACAGCACAGTGAGATGTTCAGGTTCTGTTAAGTGTGAAGCCATTGTGACTGTGAAGAGTTCAAACAGGGGAAAAAAATAAAAGCAGGAAAGAGAACAAATATTTCCTCTTCAGTGCCACTGCACAGATGGAGCAGGCTCAAAAATTATCTGCAGGTCTTAACTTTGGGAACCTTTTTAGTTTCTTTTAATCTTAGTATACCGTCTGATGTGCTTCAGTAAGCTCCCTTGTAATGTAAACCACCATGCTGCAGACTACATGACTTGTAAGCCCCACCTGGAGTTCGATTCTTTTTGCTTAAAATCCCAAGGGAAGAGGGAATAATCTTGGTATAATCAAAGACACTGAGGTTTCAGCCTCCAGCCTGTCTTTTGAGAGATATTTTTCTTTCTTGCTCTTGTTAACAATACTCATTTTTAATTCCTTTCCATGATGGCGTATTCTTTCATAGTTTATTCTTTCCCCGTTTTGTTTAGTCTTCAAATCTCACATCATAGCATAATGGAGAATCGATAATCTAGCATTACCCAACAGAAGGCAGGCTCCTTGGGAGCCATTAAGTAAACATCAGAGTAAGAAATTTATCACTTCTACATGCAGGGTTTTATTACATTTGTGTTGATGCATTCTTTGAATATATATATATATTAAAAAGCACAGATTGGCTGCGTACATCAGAGTTGTTTGTTGTTAAAACTGTGCCTAGGTTGAGTGCGCTCATTTAGTGGTACCAGCACCTGTCCTGTGGAAGAGGACATATGGCACCTGGCTAAAGGCAACACCCCACCCCTTCCACCTCCCCACCCCCCGCCTCTGCAGACAATGAGACAATGGCAAGGTTTTCAGTGGTAACAGCAGGCACTCTGATGGACTTTAGATATTGGGGATCTTGGCTGCGTCGCACATTTTCTTTTGAGTTTATTAGGAAACAGTTTACAAATTGGGGTAAAGGACACAAAGTGAAATAAAAACAGTATTTTCCACCCTTGCTGCCTTTGTTAACCATCTAGCAGGCTTTACCTTTTGCCCCTCTGTCCTACCTGAAGTCTCTAATTCCACTATCTGCAGACATGACATCCTTCAGGAGATGATTCAGGTCTGCCATGCAGAGTTCCCTCTTGCTCACACTCTTCTATTATCCTGGACATCTGCAGTTTGGCTTCCTGGATTGCCTGGCATGTAATATAGGCGTTACCAGTAAAGCCTCTAACCAGCTGGTTCCCCAAGCAGCTGCCCACAGGCCTTACGGGAGGTTGAGCTGGCAGACCCTGCCTCCTGTCAGCAAGACCAAGAGAATCAGTCCAAGGTTCCCAAGTCTTCTGCCATGGCCCAGGGCTTGCCCAAAGCTTGTAGTGATGGAGACACTCTTTTTTCACTTCCAGTATATAGAAAAATCCAGCAGCAAGAACATCTGCTGCTTAATCATGCCTTGATTGATTGAACCCAAGGCTTCCTGGCATTCACCTGCCAACATACACACCCTCACCAGACAGTCAACTAATCAGTTCAAGCTTTTCTGGTTTATTAACTAAACATATTTTTCTACACTGACACATTCACTAAATTCTCTTAGACTCATCCTTTTGCTGCTCATTCTTTGTAAATCTTCCATTGCTCCACTAGGGTCCTCTCAGCAATGGAAAGTCAACCTAATGGAGATTTCCATGATGGGAATACTACACAATTTTACTTTTTTTACACTGAATAATGTAGTTCTAAATAACATTAATGCCTCATTAGGACAGCTCAAAAAAATTAATGGATGTTTAAGAAGCTACAGTCAAAGTATCTTTTCTTCAGACAATCCTTACAAACCCTGCATTTTAAATTGGATGCAGTTGAGTCTTCTTTGCCATTATTTTATACAGGTAAAAAATAAACTGCTGTACCTTTCATGGGATTTTCCGCCTCCAATTTCAATATGGTATTAAAAAGTTTACAGCATTTCCAAACATCCTTCATTTATAGACTTAAAAAATCCCTTACGATTTCACTACGCTTGTTCTGAACTTAAGAAGTACCTTGGATGTAGTTCCTTGCAGTATGTACCTTGCATGCAAAGCCACTGAGTTCTGCTGCAAGAGCAGCTGTTCCTCCCTTCTCCCATTTGAATAGCTTATATTTAAGACAAGATTTCTTCTTAAAAACTACTGTAGACAGCCAGCAAGGACTGTGAGTTCTGTCAGGCAGGCTAAATGTACATAGACACATAACAGAATCTGGGGGAAAAGTAAACTTTTAAACAATCTCTTTGCTTTCATGTTCTGTATCCAAAAACTTACCCAGATGCTGTTACTGAGGTAGTTCAGATTCTCAGAATATCCAGGTTGGTGGAGTCTATCAGGTTGCATTTTGCCCTGGAGTCGGTCCAGGAAAGCATTATTTACCCTTAAAACACAACAAAAAATGAATAATGAGTGAAGGTAGCTGAGGAGTTCACAAACATTTGAAATTTAGCATACTTTGAGTGGCTTTCCCTATTGGCAGTTTAATACCCACCTTCCTCTGTTTTTCAAATCTGTGCTGCATAGCCATGGACAGGCATGACATAGGGTGGATTTAATTTTCAATTCACTAGGTGCATCCTTATCCAGGGATCAGCCCGTTGTGATTAAAAGGCATAGCTCAGCTGCTGTGAGAAATGCACCAAAATTATCTGTAGAAAGATGACCTGCATACCACCACCCATCTTATTGGGGAGGTATTGCTATTTTGGCAATTCACCTTAGGTAGTCTTTCAGCTTTCAGTACACAAGGAGAGTTTCCAGAAGTACTAATTTCCTAACGTCAATGAATAAAACCACTTAAGCTTGTTACTAATAGAGACAATTTGTGTAGCTGACAACTTTCCCTACCATACAGCTCTGAAATCAACTCTAGCATTTCTTTGTACTGCTCTATCAATCTGGAAAGCATGCACAAATACAAATGTACTTTTCCTCAATCTCTTCTAAGTGTTTTCAAACCTCCTGAAAACTGTTTCTTTTTTCTCCCTATTAATGCTTAGGACTGACACACATGCTTAGACATGACTGTTGTTTTAATGTTTTACAATGCTATTCGTAAGAATGATGTAAAATGCAAGATGCTGGATTATTTCTATCTAGGGACATGAGATGGACTGAATCAAAAATCCTTCATTAACTTCTATGGGTAATTATCTCAATATCTTTGCTACAGAAAAATAAGAAATGAAAACAGTATGGAGCGTGGTTGCCTAAAGAACTATTTTTTTTATATATATTACCTTAATGATACAAAAAAACCCACAAATGGTGGTTTTATTTTTGAGCCTAAATGTTGCTTCTTTTTACCAGCACAAAACAAAGCTGACAATAAAGCTGTGCTTCAAGATAATGGAAAACCAGTTAAGCGACAGAAGTGCAAGATTAGATCTGCTGAGCACAGAGAGGGCACAGCAGTGGGGCACAGCCCTGGGGTGCGAAGCAATACAGCTGCAGAAGGCCTTGCTGCACTGCAGCTTCGATCTGTGTCAATATCGAATCCCACGTTTATCTCTGCCTGTTAACTTCAGTGACAGCCAACCACGAAACGTGGCATTGACAAAGTAGCACATACTAAAATAAAGCAAGATTGAGTAAATAAATAAAAGATAGATAGATAAAATGTTTCCCAGCTGAAGCTACTGTACTAGTAGTTACCCATGAAATTACTAATAGCTTCTACCCTATATCCTGTGCCGATAGGGTAAAGTGAAAAAGGTACTCTGGGTCACACTGCATTACAGTAAACAGTTGTAATGATGGGTGTTAGTGTCTCATTTGAAGGCAAAGTTAAACCAGAAACGAGGTCAGGGATCCTCATTGCAATCATCTTCTAAATCATGAATGCCTGCAATTTTGAGACCATTTCCAGATAGGAATTTAATTAAAGTGTGTTCTGCATTTTTGCATCATACCTCCTCTGTTCGTTTTGACGTGCTCTTGTCCTGGCTTCCTCCTCCTGCTTTTGTTTAAATTCCATTAATTCAGCCTGGGAATGATAAGAGAAAAAACAAAAAAACCCAAGTATCTAAACAACCAACAAACTTTTAATTAACAAACCTATGTTGCAAACCCAATTAATTCCACATGGTGTTACCTCCAGCTAGAGCCATGAGACAAGTTCATTCCCAGAACTTCTCTCAACAGCATTTGATTTATGTGACAGCACGATGTTAAAATCTGCATTCATTTTTCTGTTCAGCATTACACTGGATGAGTTTTGTTTGTGCCTTAAAAGGTGGGAAGTTACAGGATTCAGACATTCACAGTCCTAAATTTGAAAAAGTATGCCAGACAGGATTCTGCTTTCCCTTGCCCCCACCCATGGGTTTGAATTCCCCTGTGGGTCCAAGGAGGAATACAGATGAAGTCACTTTGCAGGAGCAGACATAGTCATCGCACCCACAGGGTATGAAGACATGCCCTTTGCCTCCTGCCTCCATGAAGCATGAGGAGAAGATAAGAACAAGGGTATGTGGCATGGCATGTCACCCCCAGCTCCCTGGGGCTCCCCCCAAGGGTGAGGGAAGGGCAAATGGTACCTGTTGTACCAAATGGTAAAAGTCTGTGCAAGCTCTCAGTGTTGCAGTAGCCTACCATCCTTACGCTATTAAACTTTATAAAGGAAATTCTTCTCAGAGGAGAGTTTGCTTATGCAATTTCAACCAGGACTGCAAAGGAAGCACAGGCTGTACGACTCTGCTCTGCATGTCTGCTTGTTTGTCTGGCTCTTTCTTCCTGCAATGCACCCAAGAATTGGAGATGCAGATTTTTCTGCAAAGAAAACTTGGCTTGCAGGCCGAGGGGGAAGGGATGGGAACAGACCCATCTTTCATATTTTCCATAGCAACTAAGCAGCCGTAGGAATAGGAACTAAAATAAAATGATGCAGTTAGATAAAAGCTTCAATAACTGAATGGAACCACAGAAGTTGTTTTGTTTTTTTTTTAAAAAAAATCAATTTAAGTGGAACATTAAATAAAAACTATGCAATAAATGTATGAAGAAAATCAATAACTGTGAATGTGTTGTGTATCAATATTTGTCTAGCCCTAAAAGAAGAAACAGGATTAAGAAATAAAAAAGCCAACCTTAATTTTCAGTGTTTTAAATAACTATTCAACCTGAAAATTAAAACGCAGTATCTGACTTTCCAATATGCTGAGTCCTCTCTTGGAGTAATGTCTGAAATATATTGTGTCTATATGATGCGGTGTTCAAAGCGTACTGAAAATTTCTAAATCAAGCAATACACACTAAAACCTGTTTTGAAAAAAAAAAAAAAAAGGGAACTGACAATACCTACATGTTTTATAACTACACTGTGCTAGAAGGTACACACAAGACAGAATTCACAGTTATTTTATTAAATATTAGTTTGAAGAGAGAAACGCACCAATATATATCTGAGGGACAATTATTGGAGCCTTTAAAATACATATTATATACAGTAGGTTTATAAGTAGTGCATTACTCTGTGCAATAGGTAGCAGCAACTGTGAAGGCAAGGAGCACTTGGAACTGTGCACTGAGCAAGAGCAGTCTTAAAAGCACCCAACAGCTTCTCAGCAAGTTGTGGAAATCGGTAGAGCCTAAAGCTCTAAATGAGTTCCTTAAACCAAACTCATACAGTAGGGGCATGTTATTTCACATCTGTAGTTATTTTCTCTATGGAAGAATCAATGTAAAGAATACAACAGCTACCAGACTTATACCCATCAGGACTGGCTTTCAAAAAATTTTCCTCTGTACAGTTCCTGGGATTAAGCACACACCTGATGGGGAAGTAATTAAAAGCTTCTCTTTTCCCCCACCTTTTATTTCCAGCACCCTGGTTGCTAGAACACTATGAAACAAGGACAGTTATCGCCAATATTTAACAAAAGATATCTATGAGAGGGGCTCAGTCACTTGTCCAGCTCTAGTAGAATCTCACCGCTTGGAATTTCTCATGCTAAGATTCTGCTGCTGGGGAAGCAGTTGAACATTAACTTGGATGGTAGTAACAGCAGAGGCATGGCAAAAGCCTCAGTATTTTTTCATATGTTTTTGAATTATTTGCTAATACGATTTTCAAATGCTGCCCTCCCCATACTTGCACAGTCAGACCTGGAGCCAAGTCAGATAACTTGGCACAGCACCATCACCTTGTGTAGACAAACTTTATGTGGATACGGTACCCAAATCTACGCCAGAGGGACTGCAGTGGTTCAGACACATTTCAGGCAATGCATGCCACGTATGCAGAAGATGAAGTTCAAACCTGCAGTTGTGGCATGCTTGCTTTTTAGACAATTCAAAACTCTTCATTTAGGTGGTTAGCAAGGGAACAGAGCAGCATACAAGCTTAACAGCAAATCTGAGTGCTTCCGCAACCCCATTCGGGAGGCAGGGCTCACAGGCCTCAGCTCTCTAGAAAGAGACTACTCAGAGTCCGAGTTCATCATGAATATCTCAGGAAGATTACTTCTGCCTGAAAGAGAGGAAACTGGTTTCCTTAGCCTATGAAATCGGGTGCCATGGTCAGAAAATGCTCTGCACAATTATTCAAATGGAGAGGTGAACAGGAGCCAGTCATCCAGATGCAAATAACCTTGAACCCAGAAGGTAAGTAAGTCCCTGCCCACATTTTACAGCTTGGCTCATCTCTCCCACAATATTTGAATACAGTGACCGAATCACTTTTGCGAAAGAGAAACTCTGTGCGTAGGTTACAAGTAATCAATGTATTTAATTGGTTTCACAGCATGCAAAAATGCTACAATATGCAAACTGTTGATGTATAATTACCTTCCTCCGTTGTGCTTGCTTCATCTCCTCTAATCTTCTTTTTTCGTCCTCTCGAAGAGCTTGCTTATAAGTATGGCTTCTTACCTATTGTTCAGCAGAGAATATAAACAAATTGGTGTGGGGAGAGGGGGGGGGCAAAGTCCCCAACCTTATTCCTAAATCATTATACAGGTAATTAACAAAACAGAAACAGATGAATAATTCCAGTTACTTATAAAACCAGATTGGCCTCAAGAGTAGAATTTAAGCAAGAAGTGGCCTAAAGCTTCTCAGTCTCAGTTTGGTCGAATGTCCACTGGCACGTCACAAGGCAGCCACAGCACGTGCTGTCCCATGTGCCAGTGTCACACATACATATGCTCAGGATACCCTGAGCAGTCAGAAAACACTGTCAGGATGTGTGGTAGTGTGATGGGGTACTCTGGGAAGAAATAAAAGTACTGAAAATATTAGTGAGATAAAGCAGAACGGAGGTCTGGTAACAGAGAGGAACTCAGGATTATTTGTGGAAAGGCATTTGTGGAGGTAGGGCTACAGAAGCTGAGAGATCAAACCTGCTGTACTATTTGTGGGGCAGCCAAGAGAACTAAAAATCTGAACTACGCATCATGAATAATGTGTTCAACTCTGGTTTTGTTACAATAACTAGCCCTGGTCTTTCACAAGTAGTAGTTGTTTAAAAAAGACAACCTACTGCTAGGATCTTACAGGATCCTTAGAATCTTGTACACAGGAACTTAGATTGTAAAGCCTTTGAGCAGGGACATAGTGTAGCACACTAAAAAATGAGCCAGTGTAATTTAATACAAGTGTGCAGCTTTGACTTTAGTGAGGAATTTGTTGCAGGTCTACACAATGTTCTCAAAACTTGATATATGCATGCAGAATGACACCATTAAAACAACAGGCACATAATTTGCTAAAAAGACTGAATAGAGAAAGCAATTATTAATAGCTCAATTTTGAGCTGGGAGGAGTTGTTACATATGTCCAGGGAGACTCATTCTGGGCCCAATATTATTCATTACTCTCTGTAATGGCTTGGAGAATTGTGTGGAGTGTATGTTAATCAAGTTGGAAGACAATAAAAATCTACACAGGATTGGTAACACTTTGAAAGACAGGATTAAAATTAATTATGAGCTTGATTAAATAAGCAGGCTGAAAAAGTCACCAATGACAGAGTCACTCCAAAGACGTTAAATTTGTTCATGCACCTCAAGTAACGTTTGACACTGATATTTGAACCAGGTGTGCTAAATTAATATCATTATCAAAGAAATTATGTGAGGGAAAAAAATTTGATCAACATTACATCGTTCCACACCTCTCTTAGAACACAAATCTTAAACTTAAAAAATCACAGACACACACACACACATATATATGCCTCCCTTTTAGCATGCATGTCAAGCACCTAAGTTTATCACATTTCACTATTTCAAATACATTGTTCCTGAATCTTTTAATTACTCCAGACAAAGGGCAGGTCCAAGATAACATCAAAATTAGAGTTCAATTTTTCCCACTGGTTTAGCATTTTGGTACTACACCAAGTTTATTTAGATAACAACTCATTGGTTATGTGTTTCAGATTCCTCACACAGAGGTTGTGCATATGCCTATAGACCATACCTTACACAAGTTGGTTGGGAAGACATTTTGCTAACTGCATTGTGCATTATAAGGAAGTTATTAATTGATTCATAAAGCTATAAAAATGCTGCCATGCAAAAGTCACGTATAGTATCAGCTAGCATTAAAGAACAGTACAGCTAAACGATGTATTTTATCTGCTTGGATACTAGTGAAGCCAAAGATGAACATGGTATATAATTTGGCATAACTGATTAAGAAACCCTGCAAAAACTGGAACAAGAAAGGCACACATAGGTAGGTGAGGTAGAAGGCAAAGGCTAAAAGTAGGACATGTTCACCTGAAGAAATTCAGTGTTCCTTTAGGCATCTACCCACTTCTGTATAGATATGAAGACACCACACCAAAATCCACGTCAGCCCTGGGGACACGAGCTCATTTGTCTTCGCAGTTCAATGCCCACACCATACAAAAGGCTGCAGAGCTGGGTTATCCCTATCAAAAACACAAGCTTCCCACTGTTTGGAGTATCAAGTGCTTCAAGAGGGAGGTAGAAGTGGTTTCAAGACATCTTTTCTCCCTTCCCGTAGCCTTTCATCTCTCTTGTCTGCTCAGGACTACAAGACAAGTCTGAAAGCCACCCTCCTGCAATGCTGGGCAGAAGTTGGCTCCTTCAAGCTATATATCCGCCTACATACGCTAAGATTTCTTTAGGGTTTTCAGAGACACAAAATGACCTGAGGAATCAAAGGGGAAAGGAACTGATTTTCAGTATCACCTTCCCTTTTCATGTAATGAAAACCAGGAAGAGATACTAGAGGCAAGACAGAGCTGTCGTATATTCTGTTTGCAGCAATTGCTATAATGCCAGGTCCTTGCACATTTCCAAGGCTTCTGAGGAAATATGGTGGTAAATCTTTTCCTCCCTTTACTCAGCTGTTGGTGTTCAAGGTTGTATACAAGAGGGCTGCCCAGATTGAATACTTCCAAGTTTCTCCTGACTAAGGACTATTGCCTGTAACGACAATTTCTGTCCATTTGGCTGCCTGCTCTCTGTCTTCCCCCAATTACAAACCTCCCTCAAAGAGAAATACTTCTGTCTCAGGGTTAGTTTTCCTCACTGCAAGCTTTTACATCAGCAGGAAAGCTTAGTTTAGACACAAAGAGACTAATCGTATGCGAAAAAGCCTTTTTGAGGCCATTAAAATAACGAAACTTATGCAATACTTTATCTGTTTCATAATTACATTGATACTTACCAGGCTCATTCAAACTGGGACAAAGTCCCCAAGCAGTCTATGGAATCACTTTTAGGATGCAGTGAGAAATAAGCTTCTCTTCTGACTAGATTTTCAATGCAGTAAAGCATCTGCTGACATGAACTAGTTGAGATTTCATAAAAGCTTGCCACCAGCGGATGGGTACAGAGCAAATTTAAGATTCTGCTCTGACCTTAGAATATAAATCTGGCTCTCATTTATCAGAGAGAGATCTGTGAATAATAAAGGCAATCCCCAACTATGTAGGGTATTCTGCTGGTTTGTAAGAGACAATGTAGGCAATCTCACTCACTCACCCAGAAAGACTCCTTGATACTCACTCAGTTATGTCTAGGCAATTAAGCTCAATTAGAATATTCTGCTATTACACTATTGACAGCACCTGGAAAGCTGACAGAAAATATAGCACATGCCATGGTTTTGCTTACCCATGCTGTAGATTCTGGGCCACGATCAGCAATCTGACAGGAATCACTCTTTGGCAAACCCAAGTCCAATCTGTTCAATAATTCATTGGTTTTGCTATGAAGAAATCCAATCCAAATAGAATTGTTAGTGCTTCCATAAAAATAAATACAGCTTTTTATTCCACCCTTGGAATCTAGCCTAGACGTTTTATCATGTGACTGCTGAAAACCATCACAGGTGGAACAAAAGGTTATAGAGACAGACAGAATGAAATGGGACAGAGGATACAGAACCTATATCATAGATAAGATATTTGTGGGGAAGAATTTTTAAGCAATTGCTGTCATTTGCACGTTTGGGGTCTACAGTGGCTATGCTTTCTTCCCTTACTGTAAAGCTCCTAAACCACCGAATTGCATACCACTGGATTTCATCAGGATGCAACTGCTTCACCGAATTGTTGGAAATCCTTCTACCAGATCTATAAATCTCAGATAATTAATTTAAAATATTATTTTAAGGATTTTTCCTTCATGATTAATAAATGCAGCCTTACAACAGGTTACTTAATCAAGCAGAAAGATTTTGAAGCATTTTGTAGCATTGAAAAAAAAATAAAAAAATGCCTGCCTTTAGTTGAAGCAGAATTGCACAACATTGTCACTTCTCATTCTGGAAAGGGCAATTTCATTTTTCCAATCACATCCGTTACAAACCAGATTTTCAAAGTAGCGTCATTTTGCTCACAGTTTCAACCAACCACACTTAAACAAAGTCACAAGCAACAACCATAAACAAATGTTAAGTACGGGAGATTCAGTGCTGTGTTCAGAAACCAGTTCCTAACTTGCAGTCCCAGGCATATCTATTCAAGCCTTTGCTCACTCAAAGGAATAGAGTTAGAGGAAAGAGGCAATTTTATTTTTGTATGCAGCTTTGGAAAGCATGAATGTACTGAAGCGATAGCAGAAAGAGTGCTTCAAGAGGCATTCAACACAAAAATTTACTCTGCTAAGAGGGCAACCAGCTAGCTCTGTGGGGGAGAAGATGCTGTTACCAAAGACAGCTACTTAACCTTGGAGAAAAAGCCTTGGCTGCCAAAGAGTGATGATGACTAACTGCTGAAACAGACTAGCAAGTGTGTTTTTATCTTTCAGTCCATGATCTGAAATGGTGAATAGATGCATTTTTGGAACATGTCCTGCTGGTCAGTGGTTATATTGAGAAGTGGGGAAAAATAACAAGAACTCACAAGTTCTTCTCTGCTACTCTACACCATACAAAACCATGTTACCACTTTGGGTACAGAGTACTTGCTCAAGCTGGAGCAAGCCATGCTTTTTGAGTCTCGGTATTCTCAGTTCACTCCCTTTCCTCTATTACCCGGGTAGTTAACATGGATCTCAGCCAATGCACAATACAGAAAGAACCAAGTGAAACATAAGATTTCCTGCTCTACAAAGCACCTGTATATCAAGGTTAAATAAATTAATAGTCTTCTTACCCAAGTGCTAAGCACACACATTTTTTTCCATGAAAGATGAGTGGCTGAGTGGTGAGATTGCACAGAATAATTTGCGGAACTTGAAGTTTTAAATTGCAGATTTTGTGTTTCTCTACCCATGCTAAAATTGCTAAAATAATTTATTTCTACACCAGAAAGACTAAGAACTCCTGCAGAAAGTCTAGAATATATTTGAGCAGGTTAAAGCTCTGCAAAGAAATATGGCAACTTGGGGGTATACCTGGATGTCCTAATTCCTTATGGATGGCAAAAAAATGACATGGAGTATGAGGAAGTTCTCATTATTTGCATAAAAATGGGGTGGAGGGTTAAGACACTGCATATCCCAGATCAGCACACTGACAGGTGAAAAGCTAACTCAGATTTGGTATTAGAAATGACAGTTACAAAAGTGGAAGCAAATAAAGTTTCTCAGCAAGACTGTGCACTACCTTTGAATACAGAAAAAACCCACTACACCAGATGAACTAATTAATACCTTAACAAAGTGTCTCTATCACAAGAAAGGGACTCAGATTTCTGAACCCGAGTAAAGACAAACTCAGTCAAGTCAGTCACATATGTTAATTCGTTGTGCATCACCTCTGTGGAAACCCAGCAATACATCTGGAGTTGCCAGACTGTCAAAATATTGTCTGAATGGTATTTTTCATAATATTAAACCTATAGTCATAACAATGCAGAGCACAGCATAAGCCATGCTGCAGGGAAAGGGAGAGATGACAGTTCAATTAATGTTCCAGAGAGGAAAGCATTATCTCCAGCAGGAAATCAGCATATCAAAGTGTCCATAGGTGTTCCACATTCAGACAGTTGGAGCAACATCTCACTCGCTAGAACTTCAAGGGCTAATCAAAGATGTTAATAAAATGTGTTCCTCTAAAACTAATTAATATTAAGGAATGAAGAACATGAGCTGAAGAAATTAATTTCAATACAGCAGCATCCTGATACCCTTCAAAAATAGCTAGGCAAAAGGAGATCCAATATTTAAACGAACCAAGCAGATGGCGCCCTCCTAACAGGCTGCTAACCTGAGCTCGGACTACCCCTAAGCATCAGGCGGAAGGGAAGACAACCACTCAGAAACACTAGTTAAACTGGAGTGATCTTATGATGGCATTTTGCCTTTCTCAGTAGCCCTGTTTCCCATTACACCATTGGCAATGAGCCTTTCGCTCTGCTAATTAAAACAGGCTACTCCTATACCAGAACGTTTAGTAGGACCAGGCAATACTCTCAGCAGAGGAACTCAGCCATCTATACTGCGGTTACAGTTCCTGCAATAGTCTTGACCTGTTCCAAATAGCTTCTGGCTGCTGTCTGGGAAAAAGTATCAACCACAGGTGACTCCCAACAGGCACAGTGGATGTAACAGCCCCATTTTTGGAGGTGAAAAAGTTTGCTGGCAATGGAAGCAGGCGGTCTCAGGTCTGTTGGCCTCAGAAGGGAAAGTAAGTGACAGTGTTTAATTTATTAGCACAGACGCAACTGTGGGGGAGTGAAGCACAATACTGGATTTGGGGGCTGAAAAACTCTTTAATGCTGTCATGGGAAAATACTGACTCTGCTGCCAGGAACATTGAGTAACGTGCTAGGAAGGGACAGTGCATGACTGTGGAAATCAGTCCACATTGCAGATGCTTTCTGTGGGGGTCCTCAGAGATACGGCTTTACATTTCACAACTGTTCTTCAGACAGAGTCCTTTCTTCAAAGCTGTTACATAAAAGCATATACTTGAAGCTCAACAAGGACACGTAAAATGCAGAAACATGAATTTGCTACGTGTTCCACTGACAATGGTGCAATTTTGGGATTTAGAGTTGGCACCCTGCACTCACGAGTTACTTCTAGATCAGGAAATCCACACACATTTCTTATTGTTTGGGACGCTGTATTGTGTGTGCTGCCCAAATTCCCACTGGGGTGAGGCAAGGGGGTAGATATAAAAGCTGGAGTGAGCCTAGGTTCCTATGACCGAGGTAGGAGTTCCAAAGCTCCAACAGGGTCACCAGCCTTGACAGCCAAGAAGCAGAAAGCTCCACAGTTGACTCAAGCATGCAACTGTGGAAGATATGAAGACCCACAACTGATCTTGTTGCAGGACCCAAGATCTAAAATCCTGTGCAGAGGTCTTTAATTTTGTGTGTCATTTGGTCTTAACTCCTGTGACATCTATAAAGCCAACAGAAGAGCCAGTACTGAAAAGGACTCATCCTTAGGGACGTGAATAAGGATATGGGCTCTGGCCCCAGCATCTTCCTCCACCCAAGTCACACAGCACTGCTTGCTAAGCTTTTAATTTGAGATTGTATTCCTCAGAACAAAGATGTAAAGAAAATAAATTTTTGGCCTATATATAAAGTTCTTGGCTTTAAGTCTGTTTTACAGACTAATATTAAAAATGCATAAATTAAAAAGGTTTTTTGTAACGTTCATTACTTCTTCCCAATGAAACCAGTGGCAGGTAATTCTTTTGCTCTAATTGATGGATATTGAAATGCCAGGACACAGAAAAATATACTGGCTTTTATGCCAGTGCTTTTGAAAAAAAAGGCAGCACAATACTTTTGCATATATCATAAATCTATTTATTTCTCTTGACATTTTTTAAAAGATAATGGCCACTCTTATTAATACTGAAAACAAGACAGCTCCTGAACGCCTTGTTTTCCCAAGCTGCATCAGCAGCATCTCCAGCATTACAATTCTGCTCTAATGAATGTTCGCAAGTATGCTAAGAGCCATTAAAAAACAGTAATATAAAATAAAAATAAAGAATCCCAAGCCAAGTAAATCATTACAGCCATTTCAGAGAGGAGACAACATGAGTAGTCATTAAGACAACAGTAGCACCCAGTGCTGAATGACATGGACACATCAGCTTCCAAAGTCATTGCCAGCAAGCAATGCTAAAGTTATATTTCAACATTCCTTCCAATTAAGCTAAAAAACTAAAACCCATGCATAATTCATACATAATGTTATTTTCACACATCTGCCCAGAAGTTTCACAATGGTTTTTAAACAACAGCAGGATTCCCCCTCTCAAAAACAAAACCAAAAACTAAAACTGAATTTCCTTCAAGACGCATCTTTTTGCAGCACCAGCAAGCATATCTACACTGCTCCCCACTTCAGCTTACTTAATTGGTGAAGCATAACAACTTCCCTGGCTTTTGCAGAAATTAAGATCGGTTGATTAACACTACCAAAGCCCACCCATAAGAAAAGCTGCCCTTTGTTTCGGTAAGGTCCGTGGTGGGTGTGTTCTTACTGATGCCCTTGTTCCTTCCTCAGTGAGGGCTCTGCTTTATGCATTGCCATATGCATCCTGGTCAGGCACTTGCTATGACACACAAGCCAGGCTGGTACTAGGGCCGCTGTTGCTCCTCTATCATGTGGCCTAACAAACATCAAATGTTAAAATAGAAGAAATTACAGAAGCTGTCACAAAGGTTGATGAGACTGCTGTCCATTTATGGAGGTTTCCCATAGATTCCATCTTGGGAGATGGAGAAAGAGACTCCAAAGGGAGGTATAGTTGGGATTTTCACTAATGAAAATCAGTTGCTAAAGTGGGAATGAAGCTGGGAGGCCAGTAATACTATTTGTGGAAATAATCCCACCAAAGGTACGTATTTCAAAACTAAGCCATTAAGAAAGTTGCAAGTAGCCCGAGTGGAGCCACCAATGGCTTTTGCTGGTATACATGCGCCCTCTCACATCCCCTCTTCTTTGCAGAGATTTACCACAGCAATAAGTTTACAAGGTTTAAAGAAGTTCAGAAGGCTACAAGTAACTGCCATGTTTCCTACAGCTGGGCCATGACAAGGGGCAAGGCAGTAAAAACATCTCCATTTGTCAGCAACAAACGTGCCCTCAACTCTACATGGGTTCTGGTTCTCCTATATGTCAACTCTAACCCACACCAGCAGGACAGAGTCCACTTTTGGGTAAAAATAAAACCAAACATCAGCCATGTGCAAAGTTCTCAGCATGAACTAACATCCATTTTTTGGTGTGCATGTGGGTGTGGGATTTATCTTTTGCTGGAAGCTATAATGTGAAAAATTACAATGTGAAATGCCTGTGTGATGTTGATGGCTCTTCTGCAATGCCCTTTACTGGGAAGAAAGGCCATCCTCTGGGTATTTAGCTCGCTTGCTTTCCAGCACAGATTGTTTTGGTAGCCACACACCAAGCTTAACGCAGCATTCACAGACTTCACTGGAAGTAATGTACAAGCATACTAACGAGGACTTGGACAAATCTAATGATAGTGATCAAAACTGTACTATCTTTGGCTGATAGGCTTTCTTGCCTGACAAGTTCTTGTTCTTGAGGATAAGAACAAAAAACGTGGCAGTAGTTCATATTAGGTATAAAGCTTCAAGCATAGAAATATTATTTTTTTTCAAAAAAGGCAACTTTCTCAGCAGAATTATTTTCATCATTCCCTATCCACACCCAAAACTAATCTTTCTGTCAACCAACTACCAACTTGCTTTTTTTGTTTTCCTGACTAGATAAAATAATACAGCTAAGGTATTTTTTCCTCCCACCAACTCATCCAATATTCTTGGAAGTTATCTTAGATGTAAGTTTAATTTATTATCTAAAGTAATAAGCATAAATCCAGTTTTAAGGGAAGTGCAGTTTTGTATAAGTCTATTGCATAGATCTTCCATTCTGTGCGCTCCATCTGCATGTGCAATCTGCTTCTATATTTTCAGCCAGCTTGCATGGGCAGATTAATGCATACAATTAGAAAGCAACCTCACAGGCGTTCAATAAACTGCCTTCATTATTACACTCAAGAGAGTCCCTTTGGATGTCTATAAAAGCCTAGTTTTCTGCCTGTTAGCTAAATAATTGACAATGCTTAAAATAATCAGGAGCAAATGAACAAAATGAAGACCATTGTGGTGAAAAGAAGCAAACAAAAGATTCTCAAGGCTGCAAACCCTTTTTGTGTGAGTCCTCTTTCATTCTCTCTAGCAAGCTATGTTAAAAGTCTGGTCAGGTTTACATTTGCACTTCTGTGGGGAAAATTTGTTACCAGCCTGCTGTTTGAACCACACATCATAGGGGACGGAAAACTGGCAAGGACACTAGCATTTATCCTGTAAAAATAGATAAATAAATAAAAATTCTGTTTTGATTCAGGTTTTATTTTCTTACATTTTATGACTTTTGAGAAAACTGAGTTGGCAGGCAAATGTACATCAGCTTGGTTTGGTGAACCTCCTGCATTGTGTTTGGAATATGCACTCAGAGACACTCTGGCAAATTCTGTTTCCAGTTCCAAATTCTGAACAGAATATATTGAGTGCACACATGTACCCTAGTGCAGCAGTGCCAGGAATTTTTACAGGAGTACAACCTTCACAAAAACAGAGGCACGAGTATGTAACAAGGGGAAGGATGAAGTGATACAACATCCATCATGTACTATTAAAAAGTAACCCTGTGTTCTAGACTGCTTTTCCCATTACATAAATAGGTAGATGACTATTAGAAAAGCTGTGGACCACATCCAACACTACAGTTTCTGGGAAGTCAAATCCAAATTAAATAAAAGCACCTTACTAGAGAGCTGGGCTAAAATCATATGGTGGGAAACACTACAGATCAGGTACAGAATCATACAGCCTGCACAGCAAGCCACAGAGAAAAGCAAGTCACGAGGTAGCCATCCCTCACAACTGTTTAAATAACAGGTTTTATGTCCTAAAGAGGGATGTCCTTAAGAGTCCTGGGCTACCCATCTAACCTCTTCTTCATTCCCATTTGGAAAGATGGACACTCAGTCTTTACCCTACAAGGATTAGCAATTGCAAAGTATGAACTACGCAAGCATTCATTCCCTTTTAATGCACTCTTGACAGAAACACAGCTTCTACCACAGGACACCAATGTAAAATGTATCCAAGACACCGTTACTCAGAAGGAAGGACTCCATTTCATGTGTAAGTAGTTTCTGGTAGAAACGTGCATATGTCATTATCTTCTAGATCTGACATCTTCAGAGGCAGAACCGTGGCAACACATCACCAATAAATCCCTCAATTGCATCTCCTCCGTTACTACAATCCATAGCAATCCTGCCATGCAGCAACTCCCCCAGCCCAAAGTCTGCTCCTGTGTGCTCTTCAGGGTTTTTCTACTCAGCTACTTTAGGAGATGCCTTGTGAGTACTGTCCATTTTAGTCACCTAATAGAGCTTGAGTCCACCTGGTTCAGAGGAGCTGCTGATCCCAAAAAAGAGAAGCTCGCAGACTTTTCCACAGCACCCTGCATGCATATCTAGACCCCATTCTCATAAGACACAAACGTATACTCAAGTAACTATAACAGATACAGTTGACTTTCAAGGGCCAGCTGTACGCACAGAAAGAAGATAACAAGGCTTTCAATAGACAGCAAATAACTGTGTGCTGCAGGCAGCGGACAAGGTTGCAGACAACTTTTACTTTTTGGCATTCACTTAATTCATGTTACACCCTTTGAAAGGGGATTTCAGTCAGCGAGAAGTTATTGGTTTTAATAGTGACAGGAATTTAATCAGAACAATGAACTTCTGGGTAGCATCATACTTTATTGTCAGAATATGTTAATGAGATGTAAATCTTCAGTGTCCTTACTTATCAAATAGAAGCGGTACTTCATACAAGAGAGGCACTGATTGGGCTGTACCTGTGGAGGCTGATACAACTAGAGGCGGTGATCAATTTTAAAAGGTTTCTCAGCTAATGAGACTGTTGGTACACATTGATCTCAGGAAAACTGTGATGTTGCAGCTACAGATGCTTACAGAGGACAGAATAACCAGGCAGCTTATCTTTTGAAATGGCTCCAAAGGCCATGACTTTGCAGAGGTCCTTGCTTTATATGCAGCGCATGACCTTCCTCCCCGCCTCTCCCAGCAAGCAGGGAAGGTCAAAATACTCTAGCAGAGACAGCGAAGAAAGGAGTACAACCTCATATTTGTTCTCTTCACCTCTAGACATAGGGTCTTAGATGATGGAAGCAGCGAGTCACTCGTTTTTGCATAATAGGCAAAAGCACATCTTTAAATACCAAGCACTTCTACACAAACATGTCTCTAATAACTGGCAGTACTTCAGTGGAGTTACTTTACGAGATCTGAGATGTCACCCACTATCTTTCCATTACTCCTGGATGTTGTGCTCCATAATGTCAATGTATCTTAGCAATGCAACCTCAACAACATCCAGTGGTAAAGACTCATCTTCCTCTGTCCACCAAGGGATTCCTTTGGACCAGGGAAGGCACTAGCGCTACTCCATACAGCACGGGATGTTTTTGCTTAACCAAAATTCACTGTAGGTAGTTTTCAGGTCATTTCCTCCAAGCGCAGTATCTGCAGGGCCCTCCTGGTGGTATGTTCAATACACAGGACATACAAATAATCTTCTGATAGTTGAACATGATCTTGAGCAATGGAGCTCGACAGTTCATCTTTACCCTCAGCTGCATCAGTCAGTTTGGTTACCTAAGACAACACTTGCTGAATGCTCACCAGGCTTTCCTAGATCAGTGGACAGAATGGCTGCAAGCCAGTCTCCTTCTCAGCCTCAGCTCCTGCACCCCATGGGAACCAAATTACTTGCCCACATGAAGGTGTTTCAGAGGGTTTGGGCCTGCTTTTGACAGAACCAAGCTTACTTTTAATGGAAAAAGTGCTGATTTTTGGCTTAGTCACCCTAAGCCAAAAAAAAAAAAAAAAAAAAAGGTACAGACAGGGAAGGTGAGAGAAAGGAAGTAATATGTCTCTGTTCATAACTGAATAAGCCTTAAAACAAAAAACCCCAGATTAAATAGGAAGATAAGAACCCTGACAATGCCCTTGGAAAAAAAAAAAAGTCCCATAACTGAGGACCCTGCACTGAAAAAGGTTCTTGTTTAGTTAGGCTTGAAGAGCTTGAAGGTGTCTAGTCTGTCAGAAACAAGCAGAGAAATAAAGTTGTGCAGGGTCTTCAGAAATCCTGAGGAATCAGGGTGTGCGTGCGAGAAATCCACACCAGGACCAACAGAGGACAAACAGCAGGGAAAATACCAATATCTAGAGACAAACATTTGGCAATGTATTTAAAGCAAGAGGTGTATCTAAAGCTAAATGGGAAGAACTGAAAGGAAAAAGACACGGCTGAGATCAGTGAGAAAGCACTAAAATGTCTATACATTAGAGAACAGAGACTGGGCAAATGATGAAGGAACTGGAGCTACTAGCGTGGGACAAAAGTGACCTCTTTAAAGGTCACAGAGGAGGAAGGAGCAATCAATCATGCTAAGAACACAGGTGAGTAATTTCAGGAGCCAAAGATAAAAAAAGGTAAAGGTGACTAAACAGCATTGTGTGTTAATTATGTGATAGAATTGGTTTGTATCAGTTAAAAATAAATAAATGGGGTAGAGTGAACTGGCAAGGCAGGAACTTCACTGCCAATGGAATTAATTATGTCAGGAGTTAAGCCATATCTAAATCTGACATTAAGGAGGGATTCTTGGGAAACAGGTCTTCACAGCAGATCTCTACATTTAAGCTGTAGGACTGTGCTAAATATAGGAAGCCCTCATTATTTCTGTGTGGGTTAGTTTCTTTACTAGTCACTAAAATAAACGGGTGGAGATGTAATTTAGATCCTGTTTCAATAAGTAGTCTTGGATTGAACGATCACATATTGATTTAGTTACAGAAAGAAAGCACAAAGTCATTCTATGATTCACAGTTTTCATTTTAAAATTTATGTTTTCAGAAGCTAAGAGAAACCTACTGAACCCAGTTTCTCACAGAATAAGGCATGGAGGAGGGTTCAAATATTTCACAGTATCACAGAGTGGTTGATGTTGGAAGGGACCTCAGGAGGTCATCTTGTCCAACCCCCTGCTCAGGCAGGGCCACCTAGAGCTAGTTGCCCACAGCTTTTTAATATCTCCAAGGATGGAGACCTCACAGCCTCCCTGGGTGACCTGTGCCCATGCTCAGTCACCCTTAGATTAAAAAAAAAAGAAGTGCTTCCTGATGTTCAGGAGGAATCTCCCATGTTTCAGTTTGTGCCCATTGCCTCTTGCCCTGAAGTCAAAAGTTTCATGTCAAAAAGTGAAAGAACAGCAACAGAAGCCAAACCTTTTCTGAGCCCCAAACCAGACAAAAGCAAACAAATTAAACAAAAAAAAAAAACAAAAACAAAAACAAAAAAACAACAACAAAGCAAAACAAAAAACAAAACCCAACAAAATCCCAAAGCAGAAGGACAAGCAGATGAGGAATTTTAGGTAATAAGTTTCAATTTTTACTTACTAACATTGATCTTCAAGGAACATCTCTCCTCTTTGTATTTCTTGTTGCCTTTTTTTAACTTCAAGTCTCTCTGCCTACAGCATTCAAAACAAGAAAACATACTTGAGATTTGCAGTATGCAAGAAACAAACATTGATTACTTCAATTCAGGTATTTCAGTAATCTGGTTTTTCAAACAACTATAGCAGCAGGTGAGTACAGAAGTGACCCAATCTCAAATTTGAAAGTCTTTAGCCATGACCAAATAGCTCCCAGTCAAGAGACATCTGAAATAGAAAATGCTACTTTGCTCCTGGCAGACCGGTCTATCCTCACACAGGGTCTCACGAGCCTTCACAGCTCCCATGCCATGGCACTGCTGGGACCAGCTCTTGGTACAACTACTGCAACACTGGTCCTAGCAGGAAGGCAGAGGACGTGAATCACCGCACCAAAGCAGGGGATAGTCCTGTAGCATTGAAAGCACAGTGACAGGAGTACCTGTAGCTCTGCACGTAGATCTGTGGCCTTCAGGAGCATTAGGTACTGGCCAGCTGAACACGTCTTGAGATGGATGGAAGTGGGAAACACTTGTGCTTAATCAATGCTATTCTACCTCAGTTACCAAGCCCAGTGCAAGTCAACCAAACCTTTGACACACAAAACTCCTCTGGAAATCTGGATACCACACAAGTGATGAAGCCTTTTAACATAAAAATGCACATAGTTTCCAGTGGAAGGATCATCTATGCTGCCCCACCCCCAAAATTCAAGTCGAATAAAACATGAAACTAAATCAGAAACTAGAGAAGCAACAGCAATATGTACCTCAAGCTAAATTCCAGTCAAAGACTAGTCAAATGGTTTTTTTTGACACGCAGGCTGTAGGCAGGTTCAGTGTGAAGAGCAGTCAAAAGGCAGTTCAGTGTATTAAAAGCACAGAAGTGCCAAACTGGGATTTCAGCCCTGCTATATTTTAAGCACAAGCTCCCCCACTGCAGTTGGTGGGGGGATGCTCCAACAGCAGCTCCCACCCGAGGTTCACGACGACTAGCATGTTGAGCAAACTGCAACTTCAGACTGTCACTCTGCTCATCGCCCACCCTCAAAATGAAAAAAAGTAATATTTGGTAACCCAGCAACTAGACATTGCTCGAAACGAAGTGCCTGGGAAATTTCAGACAATACCTTGCAGAGGTGAGAAGGGAGCTGTGGGTGGGAATGGCCCGTTTGGTCAGAGCCCAGGTGAGGGATAGGACACTGCACCTGGGTGGAGGTATTGTGTAAGGCCAGGTAGAATAGGTGGGAGGCGGGGGTGTAAGAGGGAAAGCAGTGTTAAGAACAGGGTTGTAACCCCCACCCCAATAATTTTCTTCCTGCGCTGCAGTCAGTAACGTTTCAGAAGAATTACAATTCTGCTGGCAGTTACTCAATTACTTTGCCTTCAGTGATTTCAGGGTGGGTATTTTTTAATTGGATAAAGAATGACTGCCTGGAAGAAATTTGCAAAACAAGTGCAAATTCGTCCACAGCATGTATTGAATTAAGAGGAAAAAAAAATCCTGTCAGATGTCTGCAGATAGGAAAAGAGCCACTGTGTAGTATAATGCTATAAACTGTTGGAAGGCAAATGGCTTAGAAGTTATTTGGAGAAAGGCAATGGAAAAATAAACAAAAGGAGGAAGACAAATCTCTGAATAAGATGTCCCATTGCTCAGTCATCTGACATGCTGAGACAGTGGTAGAATGTATGAAGTACTGATGCAATTAAAAAAAAATAATTAAAGTAAGGAATATCACCCCACAGTACAGGTAAATTTTGATAGTGTTCAAGGGCTATCTTGTTTGCTCCTAACACCTCCACCCAGAGACAGATGATTTTTCAGGGAGAAGACTCCCACTCACCTATGCAACGTAACAATTTACAGGGAAAGAAAGGAAAGAGGAAGAAAGGAAACCTGATGGCATCTATTTTTGTCAAAGGTGACGCTGATATCCTCAAGACACCAGTAATAGCTCCCAGGCTTTTCACCGCCACTGCTCAGCACTACAAGCTGATGCCTTTACCTCTCAAAAAGCATTTGACATGGGATCCACCATCATACTGCAAGGCTCCCAAAAGTTCAAATTCAAAGATCACCGGATTTGCTGTGGTCTAGCTCCTAGCTAGAACAACACACTGATACTAACTTTTATAAATACAGTCCTTCAATATCACCCCCATCTCCCAGCAGATAAAAAAGAAGAAAAAAATCCTACAGCTATTCTACCACCAGAACAGTGCCTGAAAAGTATACCAGCATATTGAAATTATTTACTTGTGGCTGGTGTGACTATTTTCTGCTCTGGAGGTTTACCCTGGGACTCCTGCTTAGGACACATACAAATGACAGGCAACGGGACTGGGACATTCTCTAAGTAATGACAATCTATCAATAGACATTGCCAAAGCACTCCACATTTGGCATGGTCTTCATAAACAAAGCCAAGAGTGGAACAGCTGTGATACTGAAGGTAAACATGTTGAAAAGCATTAGCAGAAGGTCTGTAAAGTGCCTGGTTTTAACAAATTCCCAAAAAAGGCCATTCATGCTGATTAACACAGTCAAATTAAAGAGCACATGATCTGATAAAGAATAAAACAAAATTACAGCTTATTGTAAATAGGAGAGTTTCTAAAGATGGCAGGACTGTTACCACATAATGCAAGAGCAAAAGAAAGTTGCATGCAATAGAATTACACTAAGCCTTTTCACTTCAAATCTTTCAAATCTTTTAATGTTTAGTCAAGATTTAGAATATACAAGGAAAGGCTAAAGGCAGGGCAACAGGAACAGAGACTGAATGACAGGAAACATAAATATCCAGTACGCTGAAGTTACGCTATTTTGTGTACAGCACAAATGCAGAAAGCTTAAAAAAAAAAAAAAAAGCCAAATATCAGCCACTTCTTTTTTTCTTGGGAACTTTGATGGTCCTTTCACCCCAAAGACACACACGAAGTTATGGTTTGGTCTGGTCAAAATCTTTCATGTGAAGGGCTGCAGAAAGGACACCGAACCGCAGATGCCTGCTACTAATGAGCAAATAATAATTGTGCTACTCCCACACCTTCTGCAGATGAGACGTGCATCTCAGCACTAGGGACAAATGCAGAAATAGGGACTTCCTTGCTAATGTTACCAAGTCTCTCCAAAATTATTTCAGTGACCACTCAGAGGTCACTAGCTTAGGAGAATAGTCAAACTCATGCATCCCAGGGTTATCCCATGAACAAAGCAAAGCAGTCCCAGAACAAGCTGCCTCACACAAAGCACACAGGATCCCAACTCTCATTCACTGGAACCATGGAGACTTGCATACCAGTTCACACAAACTGGTCCTGTGGAACACAGAATGAGGGGGAGGGGTCCATCTTTCCTCTTTCTGGGAGCTGAAGAGAGACAAGGTAGATGCCAAGCACAAGGTATTCCAGCACCTAACCTCATGGTTAATTAAAGAATGACAGAGACAGTCAGGTGGACTCATACAAATGGTAAAGCAGATCTTCCACATTTGGGTACTGCCTTGGCAGACACCCAGTTTTCTCTTGGTCACAAAGGTAACAGGAGAGTGGATACCGCTTTTCTCTGCAAAACCAGCATTAAAGCACCAACACAAACAGATCCTATGCTCATAAGCACCACTGGCTTACAGTACACCAACCTTACAATCAAGAAAGAACTGAGCTGAGTACCAGCACCTGACCTAGTCACTGTGCATTAGTCTGCAGGGCTTCACCATTCATGTTTGTTGGCAAAGCAGCTCTCCAGCTGCAGAAGTTTCAGGGCCCCTGCTGATAAAGCTGGCTAGCCATTATTTCCTTTCAGCCTGTCACACAATTTGGTTTTTATTGAATGAATAATAACCTTGAGCAAAAGAAGGACTAGTGTGCAAGAACAGAAGGTTTGTGAATCTGCTGAAAGACATGCTCTCAGCTGATGTCCTGCAGGTGCAGTTGTCTACAAATCACTTTTTTAAAAAAGTTCCTCTCCTGCAGTAATCAGGCAGGGCCCAAGGTTGGTCATACAGTACCAGTTCTTTAGGATCCCTTTCCTGTCATTCTCAGATCTCAGAAACCTTTCATCTGCAAGCAGTGTGACATAGCCAAATTGACACCTTGTAGTTGCTTTCCAGCATGCTTTTCTTAAACACAGAGTTGAATTTTTAACATATAAACATCTTCCAAGCAGAAATCTTCATCAGCTCAATCACTATTGTGGAAGAGAATCCAAATAAACAAATTCAAATTAAGAGTTCTCTTTCATGCTCCTCTGTTTTGTTTATTTGCTTTGTGGGTCTATGTTTATTTATTCAAATTAAACAGTCTGTTTGGAAAAGATGTTTGCCACAATGTTGCATTCTCCTTTAGAAGAAACTGATAGTTACAGTTTTACTATGTACATCATCTATAAAGATTTTATAATCTGCGGGAATGAAAGTAAGGAAAGTAAAGAGCATGAAAACAAAACTGATACATCAATATATTTTCTAGGTGTAACTATAAATGATAGCAACATTTTTCCTGTCCAATGCCCACGGGCAAACAACATATATTTAATAGGCAAATAAAATATAATTAATCCTCTTTTTACCATTGCTATCATCACTACTTCTGGAGCTATCCATGATCTGGTAACTGTTAATGACATTTCCACATGATAGTATTTATTGCCGCTGTGAGCTATTGTGTATGGGCTTATCCTGAAAGAGTAATGCTAACCACTGAAAGACTGGGAGCAGACTACCCCTTACCTAGAGGCAATTAAGGCTATTTTTGTTCATGCATGCCCTTGTACACCATCAAGTAGTGATGCTTTTTTAATTAACTCTCAGCATTCAGCTTCCGTGCAGAAGATAATTTTTACTGTTGTGGAGAAAAAAATTGCAAACCTGAAATCTCCCTTTCTCTCACTATTACTGTACACATCGGTATCATTCTCCCCCTCTTTTCATTTCTCCTTTAAATTCCACATCACATTCTTAGGCAAGTGCTACTTGGTTGCCACCAAGAAGACATGAATGAACTTTAACAAAGGTTTATGCAGCACCCAGGACAAGAAGATATTTTGTGAGAATAACTAGAAAAAACAAATGCACACAAAATAAACCCAATGATTTCAAAGTGAGCTATCATTGGCATCAATATATGGTGAATATTAGAAGGAAAAGTGATTTTTCATGCTAGCGATATACCTGGGTGTGCAAGCCCCAGAGGGACTAGAGGGACATCTGAATTTCAGGGTGCACTCAGCACAAGGCAGATAAGACTACACTGACCTGTTCATAATTTGGATGCCATTTCAACCATGACAGGCTGGATTTTCTTGTATTCTTCCCATGTATACAGCAAGCAATTATGGATTTCTATAAGGTCTTTGTGCCATCTGCTACAATCCAATCTTACAGAAAAAGCTCATGCCAAAGTGAACTATATAGCCTGTATTTGGAACACTAATCATGACCCCAGCATTCTCCCTTTCTGCTAACTCTTCAGGATGGATGCAACTGAAAGGCTGGAGTTTCTGAAGAGCCAAAGGAATGCTCAAGCCCCAAAGAACACCAGGTCAGGCATCCTTCAGCCAGCTACCAAGAGGAGGAGGGCTGGATTTCCTAACTCCCTGATGCAATCCAGGGCTACTGTTTGATATAACTAGCCTGTTCCACATAGTTCAGCAAAACCAAGCATCAAGACAATAATTTTTTTTTATGTGGCTCCAACTCTGCAGTAACCGTATTTACCTTTTCTCTCTGAATTGCTTTCTTTTTGAGGATTTCAGCTTCTTCAGCCGCCTTTTTTGCTTTTACATACTCTTCTCTCTTGTGCTGTATGATATAAATATAAAAAATTATTTTACATATGTATGCATACAAAGAACACACAAGGTAACTTAACTCCTGTACTGCCCATCTTTCAAATCTGAAGTGTGTTTGAGGAAAGTTTCCAGAATTTTTTCTTAAAATGAGACACTGAATAAAGCAGGCTGTGCACCAGCTACTCCAATATTGGCTTTAAGGAGACTGAGAAATCTGGGACTGATAAATGGGCCTCCATGCAAGCAATCACAGAGCTGATTCATAACTTACAAGCATTTATACCTTTTATAACATGAACAACATTTCTATATAAGCACTGGATGGGGTAGTACATTGATCAATTAGTCGAACTGTAGGCAGCATGCTGGAAGATACAGCGAGGCATGTAAGTGGCTTTATAACTGTACTGTTATCATTTTAGATATGATCTGTGATATGGGTTGCTACATATTTATAGCTAGATTTCTCATTTTCTTTGGTGCAATACATTTGTTTCTAGTTTTCTGCTGCTTCCTTCAGGTTTCATGACTTTCTTTTGTCAAGCAGCTGTGAGTTCATTTTGTAGTCATATGAAACACTTCATGAAAAGCTTTTTTAAAATTCTTAAAATAAACAAATTTATTCCTCCTGACCTTTTGCTGGTATTTAGATTGCATGAGCATCATTTGCTGTTTTTGCCTTGTTTGAGCCTCTGATTCTTTTCCACCTTGAAAAAAAAACAACACAGAAATTGCATTTTGCATGAGCATTTTAAGTTCAAATGCGAGTCATTTCAGAACAAAGCAATGTAACAGATTGGATGTATGCATATACAGGAAATTTTTCATAATTACAGTAGCTGTCTGACATTAAAGAGAACAGATAGGAGACCTTTTGAATCATTTCATCCATCCATCAAAAGCACTAGATTGTTATGTACAGAGCATCCACTGTATCATCATCACTCTACCAGCAAATATGCCCTACAGTATATGATCAGTTTACTGAGACACCATTCCATTTTCAGAAAACCAGTCGTGCTTTGCAGGTGAGTCTCCTTTTTCAGATCCAGCTCTTCCCACCTTTGTTCAGCTTGTCACCAACACGCATACAAAGTCAGAAATTTTATTGCCAAAAAGTTTCACTTTAATCAAATTTAGGAGCTTGGAGTCTGCCAACTCTAATAGGATGCTATCTTTAGTATCTTTTAAAGTCATGTCTTGGGGCTCAAGCAAGAATTCCCTTTCTGAAATAGGCATCAAAGCCTTTTCCCACAGACCTCACATTCACATCCAGGTAGCAGAAGGTGCCCTTTTCAAAAGCACAGGCTCTTTTTTGAGAGCATCTAAAGCTCTGGCCATAATATTCATTCTTCAATTAAAACCAAACAACCAACCCACAAACAAAAAAACCAGCCACACAGAGAAAGTGGTAATAAAAGTCTTAAGGGATGGTGGGAATGGGCTTGATTCTATTATTCTTCTCTACTATTTTCCAAAGTATTTTCTTGCTTTGGGAAAGCCAATAATTCATTCCCTCAGTTGCTGCAAAAAGCCCACCACGACATTCTGATGATGAAATCTGTATTTTCACCTATGGTTTTCTGAGAGGTTCTCCACTATGTGGCTGTTAGCTCTACAGTAGCAGCTGGACCAACCTGTGCTACCCTGAGGTGTCTGAAACATAAGACAACTATACTAGATCTTCCAGGAGGGATCGCTCTTCACCAAAAGCGGCTTTCTTTGCTTACTAATGGAAGTTAACTAATCTTTAGGTACTTTTGTGAGGTTCAGGGAATGGAAGATCAGTTCTCCAAGTGTGGCAATGTTGCAGCACTATCAAAACTAGCCAGCTGCAACAAGGCTTTTACCATCCTATACCAGGTTAACTTCAATAAGTAGTTAGCACACCACCAATCCCCCACAAGGTTTCAACAGTTCATCTACTGTCCATGCTCTTTCTTCATACTCTTCAGGCCAGTCCACCCTGCTTCTTGTCTCTCCTCCATCCAGGGAATTCGCTTTGCTCCTCTCCTACACTCAAGGCACACTCTCTCTCCTCCCTCTGCTTCCTCCAGGTCTCTCTTCATCCAGAGCTCCTCTTCCATACCCCTTAGAGCTATTTAACTACTTAGCAGGAACCAGCCACAGCTGCACCTTATCCACATCAGCCAACCCACCGCCCCTGAAGCCAGCTCACAGCTGTATATTATCAATGTTCATTAACCCAGCTTCATCCCTCTACATGGCAACATTTATATGCACACAAATAACTCCATAAAATTACTCTCAAGAAAGATCAGCCATACAGTATACAAGCAACAAGCTTACAGCAGCAATAACCATACAGCTGGTGTTGTAGAGTGTCTCCTCCCAGGTCTAGGAAATAAAATTGCTACTAAACATATTTTGAAACCTTCTGGATGCTTGAGTTTTCTTTCTTTCTAGCCCTTTATTGGCAACATTTAACATTTTTGTCTTCACTGTACTTTGCTGCATGTACTGTGGAGGGGGGCAGCACTTGCACCTTTCATTGTTCTCATCCTGTGGTACCTGTAAGTTTGCCAGTCAACTATTACAGAGTTGAAATCCACAATATTAATTTCCCTATGGAAAGCATGAGAGTTAAGAAACTTCAACTTTAAGAATTCTCTGGTGATTTAGATTCGATGTGTAGTCTCTTAAAATCACCCTGAGAAAATAACATAGGGTACCTTTTTATCTTAATGAGTAACTTATTTGTGAAATTAGAGACGCCACTTTTTTTTTTTTCTCCTTCCTTGGGCTCTCTTCTGTTCCAAATTTATTCCTGTGGGAATGATAAAATCTAATAATCTTTGCACCTTCCCTCTTTTCAGATGCACTGAACATAGTGCATGTGTCTCAGTCTCCAGAAGTCTTTCTAAGTGGCATCTAGACAGTGACTGAAGAGCTCATAAAACCTCCTTGAATTCTTTCAGCTTTTTCTTGCCCCTCCCCTTTTTTTTTTTTTTTTTTCTTAATTTGCTTCCTTCCCAAGAATTTTTTTAAATGCAATGGGACCAGAAGAAGTTAAGACTCCCCACACTCAGTCACTGCGGGTTTGCCACCACGTCCCCAGTCACGTAGCCAACCTGAAGACGTTCTGCATGGACACCACACACCAAATTTCTGTTTTCAGATTTCACTTTCTTCAGCAAAAAACTTTGTGGTCCTCTTGGGAAAGAAGCATATCTTCTAGGAACTGCTCACAGGCAAGAATCAGCTAGTACATATGAACTCACAAAGAGCATGTCTGGCCACACAACTGCTCATGTTGGTGGGAATTCAGGGCATTACATCAACTTGCAAAGGTAGGTTCACCACCGCAAACAACTGGAACTCCAGCTGCAGGGCAAAACAAACATGTGGGACCGGTATCACCTTGACCACAAAAACAAATCTGGGTTGGAGTCAGTTTAAGTTACTCCATCTCCCACCTGCTATCTATTTTTATACACAGGACACCAATTCAAACTTACCTTGTGTAGCATGGTAAAGAAAGAAATTAGTTCCCAGGTCAAGGCAGACAATAGCCTGCATTGTGCACCCCAAATTCTCCAATGACAGCCAAGGGAAGGAAAAGTAGCCTTAGATTTACAAAACTAATAAAGGCATCACTATATTCATACACTTTGTCAGAATGGATTTTGTCATTCAAAGTCATCCCATTTTTGCTGCACAGTACCCTTATCATGTTCTATATGGATGATGCTTTCAAGTTTTGTCTTGTCAGTAAGTTTCACCAGCTTTCTCCTACCTTTTGTGCCAAAGACGTTAAAGAAAGATACTAAAATGAGATAGGTCTAAGACTGGTACTTAAAAAGCACTTCTAATAATCTTCCTCATGCTTCAGCACAACCTGCAGTCCTATTTTCTGAGGGCGGGTTGGGAGTTTTTTGTCTTTCTTTTTTTTTTTTAAACTAACTCCCAAATAGCACTGAATTAAATGTTTTATAGTGGTTACAATTGAAGAGATCTCCTACGGATTTTTGCACCTGTCTAGAAAATAAGTTGGTTATCTTACCAAACACATTTGTTCAGGATGACTTCAGTTCCTGTAGCTTTTTATCCTGTTTTTCATTTACCTGTCTCGTGTTATTTTTATAAAATTGGTTATACAGAGCCTCATGCACATTTAGCCTGCATGCCTGAAGCTGCAGGGACCACTTTTGTCCCTTCAAGTGGCAGCGTCAGGAAAGCCGTACTGGCCCATAACACAGAGTTTTCTTATGGTTAACTGGAGGGTCTCCAACACATGCTGTCCATCTGCACACTAATGCCAAGTGTGCACCCCCTCAGAGGCAGCCACAGACAATGTCACCAGCAGGAGGGATAATCCACCTGTTCTGCCCAAATGTTAGTATAGATTTTCTACACTGATCTCAACAGATTTCTTGAGTGAAAATGTTTTGTTTCTTCAGTGCCATCACCATCAAGAAGCACAGAGCACATACAGTAGGCTCATGTTAGCCCTTATTGACGCTGAATCTCCTTAAGTAGCATGTGAGAAAAAGTGAAAAACGTCTCACGTCCTGGAAAATAAAATTTTGCAATTAGTAACAGCTGATTTACATGTCTTACCCAGTCTCTGTGGAACCAACTTAATTGGCCCTGGCCTGTGCTCTTCCTTCCACCGCTCCAGGTCATCTAGCTCTTTCTTAGCAACTGAGCAGGTACAAAAAAGAAACAAATATATGGATGTTAGAGGCAATACTAAAAAGCAGGCAGTATCGCTAATTGTATGTAACCCTGAAGACCATCCAGTAACAGACAAACTTGTTCTCAAGGGATGCAGACATCCCCCAGGATGTTACACAGCCACTGCAACGATCAACTAACAAGGCAAACGTTTTGCCTAACTAACTCGAGACTGTATGGTGAGCAAACCCTAGGATTCAACCCCAAAAGCAAAACTAAGAACAGCTAAGGGACTGCTAATAGACTGCTTTTTAATGCCTGGGAACCTGTAGGTAAATGCCACAGTGTTTACTCCTGCAGGTAAAGCAGAAGTTGTTACAATTGAGATGTTATTGCTGCATGGAGGGAAATGCTTGTGGTGTAACGCTCCCCGGCAGGGAAATGAAAAGTAAGTAATTTTCCCTCCCGACCACATGCTCCCTAAATAAAAACAGGAGGAATGCATGATTCAGCTTCAAATTAGGACACTTCAACATAGGTGTCCACATGTGAGATGGGTGGCAAGTTCCCAGTTTAGCTGGTGGAAGTCTAGTCAACATAGCCAGGGGCACTGGCCATATGCTCTAGGATGGCTGGTTGATTAAAATGCTCTCTTGAGTCGACTGACAGAGGAAAAAAACCCAACAATTTCTTTCAATAGCCAGGCCAACAAAGCCTATGAAAAGAGGAGCTGTGTATTACAGTGGTGCTTCAGTTGCTCTAGGAGCTCGTTTCACTTTTATTAAAACCAACATGATCCATATTTTCTAAAGGCAGGCTACAGCTATCTGACACCACCAGCAGCTCTCCTCTAACAAGACAAAGCCAGTTCCTGTGCAAGGGGCCTAAGAGAGAGACCAGCTTGTTATTTCACCTTTAAAACAAACACTTAGGTAGAGACTGGATTCACTGAGGCCCTGTTTCTGCCAGTATCCAAGGGAGAAATATTTAGCACGCTTCAGACCTTGCACGCTGGTGGCACAAAGTGAAAACAGATCTTTATTAGAGTAGCAGCACCTTTGCTGTTAGTGTCAGAGTCAGCTTTAAGATGATCTGCTTTTATTCCTCCTTCTAGAATATTATGGTTTAGTTCAGGAGCAGTTCATTTTCTTTCTTGCAACCAAAGGAAACCCAGCCCCACACCATCCTGCTGGTGAAGCATTTCAACCAAACTCATGATGTTTGAGAAGAAAGGATTTAACTGCACTGTTTCCTTGAGGGCTCAAAACATGATGAGTGCTGACTGACACTCCTTCAGCTTTCATATCTTGCACAAATAAACACTCAGGAGTCTAGGACTGCGGTGCTTGGTCACCCCTGCATACGGGATTTCTTTCACAGCCAACTCTTGCTGTAACTTTGCTTTTTAACATATGCTTAATCTTTCTGGTAGAGGTTCAGGGTGTCCCTGTTTAGCTACTTTCACCAGCAAGACTCAAAGCCAAGCAAAAGTGAACTTATATCCACATGTATTTTCTGTCTAAAATTATCTTTACCAGCTTCATTAAAAGAGCCACCTACAATCCTTAAATAGAGATTAAACAGCCATCAGTGGTTCTAGTTGCTTTAGTCTCCACATGGGAGTATTTTAAAAAATATTTTTTACTTGCCTTTTTTTTTTTCTTTCCCCCCCTAACCTGGAGAACATTCAAAACTGGATTCTCCAATCTGAATTCAACCCTGTAAAAGTGGGATAGAGCTAATTCCAGCTAAGTCTTGTAGAAACCAGTTTGAACAGCTCCAGCACCTTTTCCTGAACAAGACTTATTCTGCATGAAGTTTAGCCAGATGAGAAATTAATCTTAAGAAAAGCCTACACGATGATGGAGAATGCTCATAGCACCTGACTTCACTGTCACAGCTACACATATAAAAGCACTGTAAAAATGAGGATAAAAGTTGCTAGGGCAATAAAGTGCACAAAATCCTAAACTTATTCAAGTAGAAATAATGTATTACTATATTAAACAACTCAACTTACTTTGCTGCAACTGGTTTCTTCTCGTTTCGTTTGGAGTTATCAAGACATAAGGGCGGACACTAAAAGGAAAGAAAAAGTCTTATTTTTCCTGTCTGCAGAAAACCAGGATTAGAATGGGGTGCCTTCATCAGTGAGGTCAGTTTTCTGCTGTTGTAGCAAATAGCTTCATATCAAACCCAGTATTCATTTTGATTCAGCTCTTCAGGAATTTTTGGCAAATGCTCTAGAAATACCTGTTGTATTTGGAGCTGGCTAGAAATACCAAAGGTAAAATTTTCAGAAAATTTTAGCATACGCCATCACTTTTCTTATTCAAGTCTCATTTTAGACCGCTGACCTCAAATCTCATGCATTTCAAATCAAATCACTTCCTTGAACCAAAATGTTCTGTACAGCAGACAACTACTTCTGCAGCTTGCTCAAGCAGAGGAAGACCATTGCCTACTGGGAAGAGCACTGGTGCTGGCAGTCCCACCCCATACCTTGAGGGCACCACACTTTGTGGATTTAGGCAGCCTGTTCAAAAGTTGTCCAAGAAGTGTGCAAAATCATGCTGTTTGTGATGGACCTAGGCGACTTGCTTTCAGCCCGAGCCTCAGTTTCCTTGTCAGCCTTGCCTTTGTCAGGCACCAGGAATTCCTTGGGCGTATTTATGTTGTTGTCATGCCTAAGATGCGACTCACTGAATCAGGACAAAAGCCCTGTTTTGTTAGACTTAATTCAAAACTCGGTTGCTGTCTCAAGGGGCTATCAATCTCACATGACGGCAGAGGCAGGACAGGGTTCAGAGTATGTAAGAGACTCGAGGTGATCAAAAGAGTGATGAAAACACATCAGTTCCACTTGCAGAAAACAAAGGGGTTTATCTACACGGTGTATTATGCGGGTAGGAGTTTACACTGCTCCCGCTCAGCAGAAGCTGAGCCACGGGGGTGCAGGTTTACCAGAAATGCACTTAAGCAGCAGTTGGCTCCATGTACCAGAGCAAGCTCCCACCTCTCTGCAGCATTCAGCAGGGGTTTATGTGCACGCATGGGCACAAATATTTCATCTGACTTCATAGTGGGGAAAGCCCAAGGAAAAGAGCAGACAACAAAGAATAATGAGGGGCGAAGGCTCAGCCTCTTAAAAGAAGAAAGGGCCACAGGGGGTGGCTAGAGGACAAGCTAGGAAGTAGAGAAAGCACAGTTTGGCTGTTGAAAAGTAATGAGAGAATGAGGCCTGAGACTAAGCTAAAAAGGGGAATGAAAATCATGCAAAGAGATCAAAGTGCAAAAAGCTGCCTTCTACCATATCACTGTAATTCAGGGTTTGGGAAGGAAAGTATTTATATCCAATTACCTCTTTCTTTTTGAAGACTTATTCTAGGAGGATGTGGATTAATTTATGATATTAAACTAGTAAAGATAGAGCTGCGAGCTTTAATGGTGCCATTTAATATGATCCCTTCCCTTCCTGCCAGCATACCCTGGTGCCTGTGAGACTGTTCTTCACTTCTCCACCAAATCCCTGACTCTCAAAGGCAGGAGCTAAGACAGCAGCAATGCCCCTCTGACATTCATGGCTCAACTGCAACAGTTACTTAAAAGAAGTTTTGACAACCCACCTTGCTTATGGTGTAACATTCCCCATAATTTATGTTTTTTCAGGGTTTTGGGTTTTTTTTATTTGACCAAGTAGTAGCATTTATAATTTATCCCAAACTGCCTTTGACAAGCTGCTGTACAGTTTATTGGTTTCAAGATGTTTTAAAGTAGTTTTTCTTGGCTGTTTCAGATATTAAGGTCATATTTCTCTCATACACAAAATTAAGCACTTTTTATATTCCCCTCCCTTTGTCAGTGAAAAAAAAATGGCTAGAATAGTGAGTTGCAAGGCTATGTATTTCCCCCCCCCAAAAAAACATCAGTGCATCTCCGACATCCCACTGCTTCACAGCACTAGAGGGCAGAAGAGTTTTTATATCATCAGATGTAGTTTTATGACTTCAAACAGTGTGTGTTTGGTTGATTTTTAAATTAGGAATCAGAAAGAAAGCAGGGACATCTGTGTGTCTGCACATGTACGAGAAATCACGGTATCAAATCCAGCCCTTTTTCCATGAATCATTTCCTTTATCTGCTTCTGCTTTTTGTCTGGAAAGCTGAGTCCAGGAGGCCATGTCAGGCCACTCTTGTGATATCTGACTGTGGTCATTACCCAGGAGCTCAGAAGGATGGCACATAAAATATAGCAAAGATCAATCGGTTTACAAAAGGGGTAGAGGTGACACTACACTTGGCGCCAGGGAAAGCTCTGCTCTGTTTTCCAGAGAGCAGTTTAAGAGTCATTGTGGTTAAAAGAATGCTTACTTAAAAGGTCAGTTTGGTTTCCATGTTACTGAAATAAAGGCAAAGTTAAAAGTCAAGTCTCCAGTGGGGGTGGGAAAGCAGGAAAAGGGTACCAACTTTTGATTGTCTTTTACCTTGTGCTTATACTACATGCTTTGCTTTAGTCCAAGTTAACAGGGGAAGAAAAAAAAAAAAAAAACAACATTAGTGAGTTTATCTAACTATATAGTGTTCACCTTGGTCTCTAGAAAGACAGATATGTAAAAGTGTAGCTTTGGGTACTGGGTCAGGGGGAAGGATGAGCAAGGACACAGTAACTCCATGTGGGGTTGGTGAAAGTTAGGGTATGAACTGGTCCTTGCTTTTCGAGCCTACAGCAGGAGAGGAGCCAGATGAACTGTTGCCTGAGACACCCCACCTGCCCTACTAGTTCTAATGATAAATTTAAAATCTGCACCTAGTATCTCTTATTGTCTTGAGATATTTTCTTTTTGAAGGAGAGAAAGTTATTGCAAAAACTCACCGCCAGGTTTCACCTTGTGTTTTTAGCCAGTTTGCAGGATATTGCATGTCATTTCTTTGTTCAGACAAAACCTCTGATCCAGTAAAGCCTATAAAACCCACTACATCCTGTCAATTTAATATTCCAGTCAGTTTCTGAGTTGCCACAGTAGCCATAAGTCTGGAGCAAATTATCCTACTTACCTGGGTAGCAATTAAGGAAATGTGAAGATTTGAAGCTATCAGTGCTGTGCAGACTTTTTGTACTTTATAACAATATACAAAGTGCTTCAAAATCCACAACCAGAAAAGATGATAAAGAATTTAACTTTCCAGGTTCCCTAATAACGATTTTTATTGTTATATGACTTAAGTATATCTTTGAGGAAAGGTTTTTTCATAAATAAAAATACAGAAGTCACTGGAGGAAGCAGGGAGAACATCTTACACAACTTATAGCTCTTCAAAAAAGAGAAGCAAATAGTCTTTTACCTTCATAGATCATATTAAACTTGATGAGACTTTTTTTGGTTTATTTTCTCCACAGAAAATGTGAATGTATTGACTAATTACACAGACTGAACAGATACTAACAAGAGTAAGAAGGTTATAATCCAATCAGAGAATGCATATATATTGAAATAAAACAAAAAGCAATTTCCAATGATTTTTCAGATAGCCATCAAATACCACAGTAGTGGGAAGATAAATACCTACGTAATGATACATACAAATAAATAGACATAGAAACACTTCAGTCAGAAGAAACATGAATAGTCACCAGAAATCTGAAAAGAGTTTACAGTTTGAGTGATCAGCAACACAGAGAACACTATGTCTGCAATCTTTAAATTCTGAATCCTGCATGTAACTCTACTCACCTAACTAGCACCACTCAAGGACACCTTTTCAATGCTTTCAGAGTATAGACCATAGAAACTTTTGTTCTACTTTCTTTCACGTTTGTATAAAATATTTTATTTCTAAAATTGAAAAAAAACCACGAGAACTGCAATTCACCAATAATGTTTTCTGCAGAGCTCTGCCCTTCAGTTTTTTCTCAAGCCCACTCCAGCCATCTACCACTGGAGAGCTTTCCAAATGAAGTGTGAAATAGTTTAAAGAGTTACAAAAGTAATGGCTGTTATAAACTATTTCCAGTTCCACTGTGTTTTATACTGTGAGTGCATTGGCACATGAATGCCACAAAGCTGAAATCTAAATATTTCGCTCTGCTGGGCAATACACTCTGTATAAGAGGCAGAAACCAAGGAGAATGTAGTTGGAGAGCAACACAAATGACTGAAGCTTGGGAAAGGACCTGGGCAGGTTCAGTCTGGAGAAAGGACTCAAGGGAAGATATAGGTGAAATACTGCATTAAATAATACGCTAAGACTGAATTTAAAAGAGAAAAGGGACCAAACTGCCAAAGATGATTGTCAAATCTCCTTGAAAGATATGCTAGCCTTAACTTTGAGATTATTTTAAGACCAATCACGTTCATGTCACCACAAAGTATTGTTTTCAGCAAGGCTCCCATGCTTGATGGAGCAGCCACAGGCTACTAAGCACCACGGAAAGTGCCAAACCAGAGGGCTACAAGATGCCAAATCCCAGTGAGCAGACAACTGTCCTGTAAGTATCCCTATTTCGCAATGCACACATGGCCAGATGCTAACGACAACTGACAGCCACAGTCTGAGACCTCAGTCAAGCAATACGCTCTGTGCCCCAGCGGTGCCACAAGCAGAGCTCTGGGAGGGTCTACAAACCTTGCGTGCAGGCCTGGGGCTCTGGCTTTCCATCTTTATCAGCAGCAGTATCTTACCAATTTGCAGCTCAGAGACAAAAGTGAATTACCGGGGCTTAACATTATACACTGTCCGATTCATCCTAGCTGCATGTGCGCTCTTAACACGAGAGGCAGAAAATAAACTGCATTAGCAGAAAATGTTTATCATCGAAAGTCTACGTTCATGGATTTTGTCCTGTGCTTGCCACAGGCTAGGAGTGCACTTAATTACCACAGTTCAGCTGATGTCTGGAAGCTTATTAAGCCAGGGTAACTGACTTCTGTATCTGGTCCCTCTGCTTTCATTGAAATGGCCAACATTTTTGCCATGGTGATGCCTCAGGATAAGACAAAGAGTTAAATCCTGAAGAAGTGAACTTGCATGGGGAAAGAACAAGAAGGAAAACAGCAGAAGAGAGGCCCAGGAGAAGGTATGAGTCAGAAACAAGCAGGAAAGCCACAGACCTGCAGTTCTGCTGATGGCAGAAAAATCTTAATTCTCCAGTACCCACAAGCTTGCAGAGAAATTTCTGAAGTTAAAATTTGGCCCAAGGAGTAATACTGAAACTCAGAACTACATTTCCAAGATGAGGCTCAGATTCAGCAGCTTAGTTTGAGCTCAGTGTGCAGCAGCACAGCAGAAAGAATGACAGGTGCTTCAGCCAGCACCCCATTCTGGACAACCTCAACCACCTTCTAAAGCTCCAAGGAAATTGCCACAGTGATGGAACAAATTAGGCAGCCAAGGGGTAGCTTTCAGCCCAGACTTGGCTCGCAGCACAGCTTTCTCTCTTCCCTGAAAACACCAACGTGCCATTAGTCAGCATAAGCTCATGGGCAGACTATGCCAACGGGAGGCAGTTCTCTGTGGCAGTGTAGTAGACTAAAATCAGGCCCAGCAAAGCCTGTGAAGTCAGATACAGCCATGTTTATGCTGTCCCTGGGTCCCAAAGCAGCTCAGTTACCTCAGTGCAGCACCATGCCAGGGATGCAGCCAGTATGCCCAAGCCGTCTGGGGCACCTGGCAATCACCAGTGGTGCGGTGCACGTGGGCAGGGCACTGGGCTGGCCATCAACTGTGCCCATGGGCACCCGTGGACATGCCCGTGTGGCAAGACAGGCTGGCCAGCACCCCTGCAGAGCTGAGCAGGTCAGGCGCTGTATCACATGAAGATTAAGAGTTCAGCTAGTGACATGTTCACCTCTGCTTCCCTCGCTTTCTTTTCAACAATACATTTCCTTCTGCTCTGCCTCTGCACCATAGTATTTGTTGTCCTTGTATCGCCCCTGCCCAAACACAGTATCCTCCCATATATTCCTTGTTCATCATCTCACCACAGCTCCACATCAAGCTGTGCAAGGGAACACAGAATCATAGAATCAGAATCGTTTAGGTTGGAAAAGACCTTTAAGATCATCAAGTTCAACTGTTAACCTAGCACTGCCAAGTCCACCACAATATAAGCCAATACATTAATTGCAAAAGGTATTAAAACAAAAATAGTCAGCAAATTAGGATCGCATAAAATGGAACTGCTATGCAATGCTAGTAGTTTAGAGATAATGTATCTTATGACAGTCTAACTTTTAATTATGGAAAATGAAATAAGAAGCATGAAAATTATAATTGAACAGCAGTCCCTCTGATACATTCACAGAACAGATTGGAACATGTCGGGGCTTGTGCAAATCGAACTCTTCCAAGAAAGCCTCCTAATACAGGAGTTAGAAGGACTTCCCTCACTCAAGCATGATGAGGAACACACCGACCCCCACAATCCAGACTAATGGATATCTTAATGCATAGTTATCCTCTTACATAGACCCTGCCACCAAACACTTGGCTGGAGATAAGGCTGGCTACTGACCACAGTAGCCCGCACCTCTGCCTCGCCCTGCTGGGCTCTAAGTGCATCACCTGACAGACAGAGAGTTGGGAGATTTCTCCTGCACAGCAAAGGTAGAGCTCAACTCTAAAGAAATTCTCCATAATTGGACGGGGCTTTGAGCAACCTGGTCTAGTGGAAGGTGTCTCTGTCCATGGCAGAGGAGTTGGAACCGGATGGTCTTTAAGGTCCCTTCCAACCCAAACCATTCTGTGATTCTACGATAATTGAAATTACCTTTCTAGCACTCCCACTGGTGGCAGGGCAGTGAGCAAAACAAGCTTTTTGCTAAGCATCTGCCTCCAGTTTCATAGATTAACTTGGTGTTTTTAAAAAGAAATTTCAAATCATGAAAAAAAAATTTCAGAAGACTTGTGTGTATTCTATCAGCAAAAGATTGAGAGGTCTATATCTATACTATATATATATTTAATTTTTTTTTTTTTAATTCATGATGAAGATTGGAAAAGGAAGGAAAGAAAGCACTTATGGATTTGGCTCTGGCAGTCAAATAATACAATTTTGTGAGTCAAGCATCCTAGTAACTCTGCTCTCCTTTCACACAAAATGATGAGGGACTGTACCAGCTGCACGACAATGTATCTTCAGATTTTATTATTTTGAATTTCATTTTTTTAATGGATTTTACCAGAACCAATGTTATTCTTTCCAGCTTTAAAGGCACCAAGGACACACTGCTCAATGGAGGCAGCAATTTCTTTTCCAGGCACCAGCTATAGTTTTTTCCTAATTTTCCCACTTTCCTCCACCTTTCCTTCTATACAGACTTTTGTTTCTGAATAGACAAGGACAGGGACAATTTGGGATTTCACTTTCTACAAGTTAATTTCATGGCACTTAGCAGACAAAGTGAAGTAACTCAAATGCAAGCTTATTATTATAAGCAGTTTCAAGCACTTGTCATCCTGGTGATTTTTTCTCCATGGCCTGAAACCACATCCTATATATAACTGGAGGAGGATGTGCAGAGTTTGATTTCAATTTTGCATTTGAACAAGTATTTTTCTTAATTAGGACCATTTTATTCTCACTTGTCAGCCTCAGCATATCATATAAGGGCTTTTCCAAAGCAAGAGAAAAATTACCCTGTAATACCAGTTGCTCGCCTTGTACTTTTTAACAGTCAAGTTTGAATATCAGGCAGTGGATGAGACTGCAACATGCCACATCCCAAACATATTTCCTGTGTCCAGTTTACATGTAAGGTCACCTGATCCCACCCTGAGATGCTGCTCAGGTGTTTTCCCACTCCCAGTTGCACTGGAGCACAGCCTGAGATTAAGAGTTTGCATGGAAACAACTCACACAGAGGCTTCAAAAGAGACTCCAACTCACACTTTGCTGGCAGCAAAACCATATGTTGGCTGTTTCCAAAAAACAGCAAGGAGCACACACACATGCTGGAATAGAGCCTCTCCTTGGCACAGAGGTATCCTGCTTAGGCCCCTTATGTTCCCTCTGCTACACATATTCCAGGAAGCCTTCTAGGTTAATGCTAGTCTGTGCATTTTTTCTTATATTGACACCCTATGACTTCAGCTCTCCAACGATTCTGTTGGAGCAAACCTTTGGATATCTCACAGCCTGAAAACCTGGATGATTCTGAGGGTGTCCTGGCAGTTTAGTTTTAAAGATCATGTTCAAAAAGAGTGATGGATAAAAGTCTGAGTCAGCTTATCATTGCTAAAATGACATTTTAATCTGAGACCTTTCTTGAAATGTAACTTGACATAACAGAAAAGATAGTAACAATGTATGAAACCATTAATTTTTGTCTTAAGAATAAAGATCTCCCCTTGTCTGCTTCAGTATTTCACACAGTACCTACCACTTTAATCTGGATTAGTTAAGGAAATGGCAGTTTAAGAAGCTTCATCCCATTCAAACTGACTGCTAGCATCTCCCTTCTTGAGGAAAGGTAGAAAACCCATCTTGTTCACTTCTTTTTTTGAGTATTCATTTTCCACTCATATGACATGCTTTTCTTTCCTCCCTCCTCCTCATTAACTACAAACTAATGCAGACTTTAATTTGTACACTCCAGGTTTAGGAATAATTCTTTGTTACTACCTTATGAAGACAGAGAGAATCTCATATCACATAGCAAAAATATTAAGCAGTCCTTGCAGTAGATGCACAACAGCTTTCTCTCTGCAAGCTTCATAAAAAGATGAAAAAGGAAAGAGGGCTTTTAATTATTCTCCCCCAAAAACTTACTTAGTTTCAGGGGGGATCCCATCATCCAGTCAGAATCTGTGTGAATATATTTGCTCTAGCCTTAAATTCAGTGGGGAGCTCAGGCTAACTGATTAAGTATTTACCTAACCTGTACTAGGGGGTTTGCATCCCTGGCAAAAGCTGGTCAAAGTTATACCAATGGGAAAATTCTCGCTATCCACCACCACCACCTCCACCCACCATCCCTAAAAAAAAGGCAAAAAAGCAAGACAAAAAAATGCTAGTAGCACAAATACATAAGCAAACTAGGGCTGCTCTCACTCTGCTGTAAATATATGCCAGCATGATGGCAGGCAAGCCACAGGGTCTTTCATGTTTGGAAGTGGCAGAAAATAAACATGAACTGTAGCTCAGGAATGGTTGTTTGCTCTCCTGAAAGTTGGTCATTAAAGTGCTGACGGATTTCAAAGCTACCCAGCTCTTAATAGTCCCTGTATCATTACAACCTAGTAGGCAAGCATTCATAGGTTACAATGGAAAGCTGCTGATTGCTGCTTGCAACCAGCAGCCTGACAGGTCTTTCACAGCGTGCCTCCACCTTCTTCATCCAGAAAGAAGGGAAACGAAACTGAAACAGCCTTCAGTTTCCAGCTGCACTTTGAAAGGTGGGGTAAAAAAGGCAAGCTAAGCAAGCTCAACACATCATAATAGCATTACATGCACTGTTACAACAGGTCAGAAAAGGACATTTGGGGAAAAAAAGACTGTAAATAATTATCTTTGGTCAGCTAAGCATATTTGTATTAAGCACATGTGCATAAAATACACACACACTACTTTCAGGTTTTATTTTGTATTATATCTGCAAGCTAGAGCTTATACAAGCTATCTAAGAATTGTCACTGTAACCCCAGAGATGGACTGAGCATAGATCCCAATAAAGCCTAAAATGAAATTGAGGGCTAAAGCTTTGGGTTTACTTTTGTCAGCATGAAGTTATTGGAAACTGTTCTGTGTCCTAGATTGCATTCAGATTAGTGCTGGAATGCAGCCTATATCCATCTCTTAAGCCAAAGGAAGTATTTTTAGACTTCCCAGGATGAAGTATTAGGAGACAGAAAACATGGAACTAGAACCAGATTTGAAATTTCACTTTGAAAAAAGATGCCAAGAAACAGACACCATGTATGCCAATATCAAACGTATAGAACCACCCACTGCTATTACACAAGGTGTAAGCCATGCTATCAGGAAGCCTGCCAGAACAACTCAGGTCCCATGTAGGAAGCGCCATTTGTAGGTAGGCTTCAGGCTGATCACAGGTGGCTCTGAGAGAATGAGGACATGCTGCTTTTGTACCCATTGACAGGTTCTCTATAAAGTATTTCCACCTTTGAAGGTGCACACCTTGAGTAAGGTGGAGAACAGGCACCTGATACACATAATACCATCTTAGTCGGGCTCCTTGTTACTTACTATTCCTCTTGCTGTTGTTGGTAGACCAGCGCTTGGCTGCTTCCCTCCTCTTCAGATGTTGTCAGCTTCTGGGTTTTTTCAGCCTCCTCTGTTTTGTTGTTTCCTCTCAGGTAACCCTGAGAAAAAAATGGGGTACTGGAGGCAGAAGGTGTCCTGTACCTGCTGCCTTCCCTCTGTCCTCTAACCCCAAACATTGCTTTGGGAGTACCGTGCCTTGTCAGAAACAAGTGCTGCCACTAAGGCTAGGGAAAGACTCAAAATTTTTGAGTTCACACAAATTGGTTTCATTTCCCTGTAAGACCCGCCCCTGGCTGGACTCTCAGCTGTAAGACACATGCACTAGTTTCTGAGTCATCCTCCAGCTGAAGCACAGTCTGATCATCTCAACCACAGCACCCAGGCAGACTGGAGTCATGGGGTGACAGCAAAGCTGACCTGTACTAATAAAACAGTCAACAACAGTTTGTGCAGTCTTGGAACGGACTGCTTCAGCATAAGTACAGTGAGATTTGGCTGAAAGCCATATTTCTGACATTTTTTTTTTACCCCAGAACTTCAAAATTGCCTATGACAGAGAGGAATAACTCCGGGGGGGTTGCTGGTTTCTATTTTGCAGGAGTGTACAAGGGAAGATGAAAGCGAAACTAAAAGCTCACCCTCAGATAAATCTTAAGGCAATGGTCCTGCGCAACTCCCAAGTCTGCCTTTCAATTGTGCTCAATCAGAAAACTTTTTTACTTTGACCTTCCTAATTCCACCTGATGAATAGAGGACAAATATATCAACCTCTTAAGTGAAAACATTGATCCCTCCAGTGAATGCATCTGACCAGCGGTACTGTATCTGTGGGATCTGCAGGGCTGGGGAAAACCAGCAACCTTCTTAATATCACTAGCAAAATAAAGATGTTTGGCAGCTCCTAACCCATGAAAAAAAGAACTAGCAATGCTGTTCAAGCTTTATGCAGCAGAGCTAGGTAAATCCAGCTCCACACATATAGATCATGTCTCTTTTTGCCCTCAGCTGCTCAAGCTGCACTAAAACCACATTGCTAAAGGGAAGCTTTTGTAGCCAGGTTTCTTGGCTGTCCAGATTATCTAGGTCTTACAGTGCACCCCACACACCCTGGGAAATTAGCAAAATAAAATGTTTACATGGAGAGCCTCAGGCTGCCTGGTGTTTGTGATGTTTGTGATGCTCCTTGGGGTGCTGTATGGGACCCTGTCACCAGTAGCACACCTCTCAGAGCTGCCACATCCAGCAGGATGTATCTCTGAGGGCTACCTGATGAAGACAGCATCAATGGTCTCTGCCTCCCACCGTACCCTCAACATGCTCTGCAGCAAGAACAATTTCCATTCGTGCATGAATCATTCTGCAGAGTCTCTGGAGCGCAGTAGCAGTGTGTTGCAAGGGGATGAACTGGTGCATAGTCCCTTGCACTGCTCCCCAGAACTGTCTCACTTCTGGGCTGTGATGGGTCTAGCCTGGTCTATGAACACACAGAAACATTGTGGGAGAGTCCAGTATGGTCACTTCTTGGAGACAGACAGCAGAAGTTACCCAAAGGCCCTCTGCCTACCTTCTGACAAGCCCTGATATCCCTAATCCCAATCTCTCTTAGCTGCCTGTGCCTTTAATCAGATTGCTTGCTCACACAGCTCATCTTGGTTTGCAAACTGCTCAGGAGGCCAGAGCAGAAAATAAATGTAGACTACAACAGCCTCCTTTGCCTCATGTTGTTTAAAGCTATATGCTGTGGGTGAACGAGCACATCTAGCCTGTAAGATATTGCTGGGTCACAGCTCCAAGGCAACTCTTGATATTGCAAACAGCCAACATAGGCAGGTTTCTTGTTTAAGAGTTTTTCAGGTTGGTCTGGGCAAAGGGTGTCTCCTCGGCCAGTTGTCTTCAGGAATTGCTGAAAGAGCAAAGGGCATTACAGACTTGGACTGGATGTGGGCATTTATTCTTTACTTCTGCTCTGTGGGGAACACAGACATTTTGTCCTGGATAGTGATTGCACTCTTACCAGAAATGAAATGCATGGCACTTCACAATCTGAGTCATCCCCTAAGTTGTCCAAAAAGGTGTTCAAGTAGGCCAGAAGGCAAGAGGTTTGCTGTCCTCCTTCATGTGAGCTGCCAGGCACAGCTAAATGCAGGCCCTGAGGAACAGCTCTTAAGCCAGGTTCCCCCTCCTCTTCACAAATGTATGTGTGTATATATATATATATGTATACATAAATATATATAATGTACAAGGTGTTGGCAAATTAAACTAAGCATCAAGCTTAGTCCTTTATGTAGGACTGCAGGATAAATACATCAGGCGCAGAGAGACCAGAAGCAGTTCAAAATGATAGCAAAGTCATGTCTGAAGACTGCAAAGATTTGTGGGATAACAGATGTGCCTACAGACAACCTATTTGGTAAAAATCCAGCTTCAACATCTGGATTCTTCTTAACCCATGCAGATTTATGTATTAATAACACAAATTTAATTACAAAAAATTGATCATAATTAATGTGGCCGCTGCTGCTCTATCTTCAATCCCATATTGTTATGTCAAATTCAGATCTAGTATCCGTTGCCTCTTGAAATGTAGAAAGTTATGGCTGCAAATAGTAACTGTACAATCTAAATAGTTTACATCTATATTGCTCAAAAATAGGGATGTAAAATGAACCCAAGCACCAGAAGCTCAATCGCTTACATCACTTCAATGCTTTTTTATTTCTTAGCTCTGTTGCAGACAATCCAAACTACCCTTCTCCAGGAAAACATCCAGGCCTGGCTCTGAGGATGTTTCATGCCAGACATGACCCCCTAGAAAATCAGTATGAACGTGACTGCACCAGATTTAGTTTCCTCCACCTTAAACATCCCTCCAATACCGTCCCAGCCATCTCTGCATCTCAAATGCATCCAATGTACCTCTGTGCCATACTCCACAGTATGTCACTCATCAGCCCTTCAGTTTCATGCTACTAAAACACAACTTTTCATGGGCTGCCACCCATCCCTCATACTGCTTCAGACACATCGAGCTGAAATATCCCCCCAAATAATAATTTTCAGGATCACAGCAATACCACCTAGGGCTCTCAGGACACTTGGAGTTTCAGTGCTGTGTAGTAAGAACATGCATATTGCCTCTACTACACCTCTCCTAGCCAAGTGGAGGCTGGTCTTAAGCAACACATACATAAGCAATCTGTGCTAGCTGGATTTATGACAAAGGATCAGCCTCTGGCCCTGTTTTGTTTACTGTTGTAGATGCTAAATAGATGCTAAAGTATCTGTGCTTCCAAAGTATCAGAATGCCAATGTATTCAGCCTCCTGAAACATGTAAACTCCACCCAATCTCAACCCTTCCCAAATTCTCCATAAGAATTTTAATTCAGTACTTACATTTTTCTAGACCCACTAAATACTGACCCTCTATTGTGTCCAATGGTTTATGTTTATCTTACATCCCTGACTGGGTCTGATGCCGTGGCATTGGCCCTTGGTAGCAGGCAAGTGCCCACACAGCTTCTGGGTCCCTCCCTCCCCAGCAATGGAACAGGGAAGAGAACAGGAGGAGTGAGAAAATTCATCTGTCAAAATAAAGCTTTTTTGTCTGTAAAGCTCTGTTGATTCCAGCTGCTAACAACATTTTATTATTTTGTGGGAAATAGATAGATAGAAAATTATCTTTCTTTTGCTTTGAGAAAATCCTTCAGTGGAGATGTGAAATACTAAGAGTCATCATATTCCCTCCCTCATCTACATTTTGCATGAAAACACATGTTCTTCTGTAGAGGAACATTCTATATTGAACCTTTATTTCCAACTCAGCAGCACCATGAACTATACCAAAATGAGAGATACCAGAGATCCTTTCTCACTATAGAGGATGCTCAGAATCCTGGTCAGCTACCTCATCCTTTGGGAATGTCTGATGGGATAAAACCTTGTTCTATGAAAGAAATAGTATTAAAAAAAAAAAAGAAAAAGAAAAGTGTTTACAATGATGTAATGTACCCTACCTGTCCTTCCCAGAAAACACCTATTCCTTCTTCATTATTTCACTGTTTATGGTTTATGGATGTTAAAGTTTTGAATTTTAAAGTTTTTTTCTACAACCACAGACATTTTTCATTAAAAGCTAGGATTTTAATTTAATCCAAGGAGACTACAAGTCTAAAGTCTGAAGAAAATCATCAAATTGCAGGAGACACTTGAGAAAGATAGCCAGGACACACTAGCTTTGCTACAGCCCACCTCTCTAGTTTTCCCAGGAGCCTGCAAATGGTATCAGAAGGCCTTGACTACTGGATAACTGCTTTTTCCTTCGCCGTCAGCTGAACTGCTTAGTCCTACAGCTGAGTGTGATGCTCAAGGGTTAACATACATAGCTTTTTCCCTGGATCTTTTGGCTAAGCAGGTAAGACACATAGCTGAATACACTGCACAGCATATACATGTCATTGATCATTGGGAATATCTCCCTACATTTTAGGGCAATGATAAGGGATGGCAAATATACCTAGAAGTGCATCTATAACTAGCACTGCATATGGTGTTTCTATAGCATAATGACACATTGAAAATTGAATTTTTGAAGACACATTTTATCAAGGTTTTTCTGGCTGAGTACTCTAGTTTCCTGTACAAGTAGTTGTGAACAGAAAACCTTAAACTGAACAAGTAATGTTCAGCTTGACTTTTAAAATACTTGATCTGAAATACGCTTATGACAAGCTAAATATCTGAGCTCACTGTAGACCCAAACCAGAAAACATTAATATGAATGAAAGCTGTAGTATTACCTTTAGGTTTGTGCTCTTCACAGAAAATGTTGCATTAGGAGCAAGATTACTCTTTTGTGAGGACAGTCTGTTCTGCAGCATTGGTAACAATAATTGTTACAGCTCAGGGTGCTGGAGAAGAGAAATTTCTCTGCTCCCTGGAGAGGTAGCCCCGGGAGGGTGAAATGTCAACATCTGGCCAAGATTTATTCTTGTTTAGATTTAAGAATGGAGTTTGTCAGGCTCAGCAGAAAGAATGCCATTAACTTTGACAAGTGTGTGTGTGTGTCTGTGTTGGGTAATCTATTTAGGAGATGTAAAATGCTGCACAGACTTCCCATTTTATTGCAGAAAGCTGAAATTGACGGTACCTGTCAAAAACTATAATCTACTCTCTAAAAGAAAATTGACCCTTGCTTTCTTTGCAGTATCCTTCAGCACTACAGCAGGTCCACCTCTGCTTTAGCTAATATTATGCAGTGAAAAGGAAGTGGAGACTGAAAATATAATTGACTTGATGTCCAGAACTTGCTAACTTGAGATCCTGAAAATTATCACTACACTTTAAGAGTATTTTTATGCCTGGAGAGTGCTATGCATATCTTTATTGCTACATAAATAGTATTAAATACAGGGCTATTTTAAAGGCCTGATGTTACAAACACAATCAGAACTACAAATGAATGTTTCATACCATTAAAAATGCCTGCAAAAAAATCTATTGGAAAAGGCAAAGTTAACTGGTAAACTACACAAATGCTATCAGAAACAAAGAACTCTTACACCTAGTGCTCCAGCATTGTGACCAGAAGGAAAAAGTCCTTGAGAAGTCTGACAGTATTAAAATAGTATTTTGTAAAATTCCTGAATATGTATTTTTCTTAACAGTTTCTAAAGCAAAGGAGATTTACTTGTGAATAAATAATTTTAACCCTCTTATTCCTAAAGATACCTGAGCCTTTTGCCATATATACCACCTTCTCCAAGGAATAATTGTACACCTGTAATTCCTGAAGGCCATGGTTCATTTCAGTTTAGGATTTTGTATAATATACTATTCTGTGGTACCTAGTCAACCAATGGTGTCATGCAGACAATTATTACAGTATCTAGAAAGAACATTTTTTTTGTTTAACGTTTCAGATTATGCTACTTGAAATATGTAGAAGTCCACAGCTCCTGCCTCTTTTTGCTTTTATAGTATATTACAGCAATGAAAGAAATATACAGATGCTTTTAGGAGCAATGAACTCTTCCAAACCTCTAAGCCTGGTGCAGTGGCTGGGAAGATTTATTCTTTATTCATTTGTATGCACATGACAATTCAGCAAAGCTCAAGTACTCACTCTACCAGTTTTATATGATACGCCTTATGACTTCCTTGATAACTCTCAATTACACTCTCTTCTCTGCCTGACCTCAGAAACTTTAATCTTTGGCATGAAACTTTATTCCCTGCCATTCTAACACCACTGCTCAGGTGCTACACTTACAGATACTTTGGAAACTCTCAGTGGTAAAGAGTAAATCTAAAAGCACCCCTCACACTCCCACCCCCAGCCTTGTTATCCATTTCACAAGCTTTAACCTGGTATCTGTTTCATCCGTTTCTAGATTCTCCTTCATTCCTGACAGAGATTCTTGCCAGCAGTGATCCTGACTGCAACATGGAATACTGTAGCACAGACTGTTTAGGAAAGTCATTTACAGGAAAAGTATGCAGACAATTAACTTAAATGGCATAACAAATCTGGACAACATTGCTACACATTAATAGTGACAATATGCTGGAACATACCAGTGTTTAGGATTAAATTAAAATAGTAATGGCCAGATTGTCTCTACCAGCACCATCCTGTGCATAGTGTAGCACACAGCTGTGCCATGCTGAGAGGAGCTTTGGGAGAGAACTGTAACCAAAGACCCAGCTGCTTTCACTCCTCCCCTCCTTGCTTCCAAGGGAAACAACCTACAGTCTTTCATCCCTAGCAAAAGATGTATTTTCCTTGTGTTGATTATCTGGTTTGCTCTGCTTAATCTATATGCCTTCTGAGTCTCACTGTCTCAGAAACAGTAGTAGTACCATTGCTGATGATATGAGGAAGACATTTGGAGGAGTTTTTTCCAACTCAGAGCTTGCCTGGATGTATTTGGATGGACCATAATAGTATGACCCAGTGTCTTTAAAGGCCAAATTTTGCTACCCTTACAATGACATGTTTCCTGAGTGCATTGATGGTAACTTCCTTGCAAAGGTGATCAAGGAGCTGACAAGGGGAGATGCTCTCCTGGATCTGATACTTACAAATGGGGAAGAACTTGGCTGCAGTGACTGCGAGACACTGGAATTAGGCCAAACCAGCAGAATCACAACCTTTAATGAGTGCAGATTTCCACCTATTCAAGGGTGTCAGGGATTAGCTTGGAAGGATCCCATGAGATATAGGACTGAAGAGAAGTCCAGGGCAGTTGTCTAATTTTCAAGGATCCTTACCTAAAAGCTTACGAACATTGTGACAGCAGGAAGTCAAACAAGAGTGGCAGGAAGCCTACATGGATGAACAAGCTGCTCTTGACCAAACTCAAATATAAAAAGGAAGTATCCAAGAGGTGGGAGCAGGGGCAGGTAGCCCAGGAAGAATACAGAGCCACTGTTTGAATGTACAAGAAAGAGGATCTGGGGAAAATCAGGTTGTTCAGCCTCACCTCGATTCCAGGGAACATCGTGAAGCAAGTAATTCCTGGTGGAAAAGCTGACCATAAGCCAGCAAAACGTTTGGGACTCCTCACACTCCTGTACTTCACATGGATTTTATATGGTACCACTTAGGCAGATTTTAAATTATGGTTGTATACCTGGATATTATAGAAATTCTTGTAAACTGCTTTGCTTTTTGCTGGTCCAGAATTACAAAGCACTGTTAAAATTCATTACTCTTGATGCTCTGCTGATTTTTGTCCACTGAGTCTTTTGAAGTTTTCCAAAGTAATTCAGCTATTAGTTTAGAGCCAACCATGTGTATTTCCTACAGTTTCCTGTCCAAACACTCATGGTGGCTAAAATGAGTAACTCTCGTTCACTTTACTGTCCCATTGGACTCAAAGATGTTACTTTTATGAGTAGGTACTTTTCAATACAGGTAAATGTTGCAGAAGCTGGAAAAATGGGGTATTATTTTCTGCAGTCTTTCACTTCACAGATTTGCCCGTTACTTTCTCCTAGTTGTACTTGTTTTGCTTCTTTTTATTTCCTGCCATTTCAATTTTTCCCCCAAAGCAATGTTTCTTCTGTTATGGCTAATTATCTTTTAACAAAGAACATTGTGTCATCAGGAGAGGCAGATTTTTTTAACCAAGTTGCAATAAAATGCAGAATTGGAAAAAAAAAATCCTTAAATACCAATACTTTCGGCTTACTATTTTTTAAACTGAGCCTGCTCATCAAAAAAAAAGTAGTTACATGCCATTCTACATAATCTCTATGCAAATCAATGAACAAAAAATGATCAGTTGGAGGCATTTGTATTGTTATTAAAATAGGTTTTAAGATTACAAGAAGTTCAGTTCCACTGAAGGTTTAAAAAAATAACCATGTATGATTGTATGTTATGTGTTCAGTAAGGAAGAAAAAAAGTTTCTTCCCAAATGGATCACCATACAACTTCCATGTTGTAGTTGTATGACTTCTATGATGTAGAAAGTTAAATTTATACGTCTGTCTGAGATTAATGAAATGCTATATATGGTCAACTCACCTTCATGGTTAGTAGCAGCTGTACTTTGAAAAGATACTTAAGAGCTGAATTAAAGCAGTTGCTGTTTGGTATTATAGGATTGATGAATCTCAACCACACACACAAAACCATGATATGTGCTCAGAAAGATGCCTCAGAAGAGCAACTGTCATCTGAAATAGGAGGTAAGAAGTGTAATTCTCTTTGTTGAGTCACACCGTTTAGCAATCTGCAGACGATTCAATTCCATTGCCAGTACTACCAAGTAGGAGAGAAGGAAAACCGCCGTAAGGGCAAAAGAAGAGCTGCTACACTGCTGTACTGGAACAGGATTGAGTGCTCCACATTCTGCAGTACAGGGCTAATGGTGACTGACAGCTTCTGCACGTGACGTATCGCTGGAAGATTTTCAGAAGAGTGAGCTATAAACCCAAGTGTCTGCATTTTAAGGAAATGAAAATTTAAATATACGGGAACATATACAGACATCAGCTAAGGTGGAAACATACAAAGAGTAAAAAGCATTTTTTGTGGTTTTGTTCATGGGGTTCTTTCCCAAACTTTTATTTATCCTTTCCCTAACTTTTATTTATCCTTTCCCTTCTGCCTTTTCCGCCTTCTAAAAATCCTATATTCTGAAGACGGCCACGAATAATTTGTGCGTGGCTTTCTCCAAAGTGTTTTCTCTCCTCCTTATCCTATTCTTTTAATGCACGCATTACCTCACACCCCTTCATCTCACTCACACACCCACCCCTGGTTGTCCTGGGATTTAAAACGAGCTGCCACCTCCGGTCTTCCAGCGCCTCAAGACAGTCAGGAGGACAACAAATGACGGGGACACCAGCCCCCGGCTTCGGCCCAGCGCCCCACCGGCGGCCGAGCGGGGCTCCCTCGGGGCCGCCTCCCGCCCCGCCGCGGCCGTGACGCGCGACCGGCGAGGGGAGGGGCTCCGCCGTCCGCCCCGGCTGGTTTGTCCCTCCGGCCGACCCGTAGCGCCCGCCCTGCTGCCCTCTCCAGCATGGAAGGAGCGGCGGCCTCCTCCGAGGGCCTGCGCTATGCCGAGTACGCCAGAGTCCCTACGGGCGCCGGCAAGGGCCATGCCGAGCTGGACCGAGGGCTGGTGAGCGCGCCGGGGGCTGGGTGGCAGCGCATCCCGCGAGTGGCGGCCGAGGGGAGGGCAGGACAGCAGCCGGCTGTGCCCCTCCGGCCCGCGGAGCCGGGGCGGGGGCCGCTCCTCCCCCCGGGCCCGGTGCCGCCGCGGGGTGCCCCCCGCGGGTCCGGCTGGCGGTTGGGCCCTGCCGGGCCGTGAAGCCGCCACCTGTCCTGTTTGCCAGCCCGGGGCTTTCACCCCCCGGGTGCGAGCAGCGGGACAGCGGTCGGGGGACGGGGCGGTGGGGGCGGGGGTGCCCGGCGCGGGAAGGCGGGCGCCTCTCGCCTCAGGCGCGGCAGGGCCTTCACGGGCGGGGGCGAGCGGGCCCGAGCTTTGGTTCCCCTGCCGTACAGACACGATACACTTGTGATGTTTCCACGTGCTGTGCAAGCTTTGTTACGGCGGGTTTGGGCGTTAATGGTTTTGTAGAGCGCTGTTTCAGGGAAGTGGCTCTCACCTGGTGCTTTGCAGTGGGAGGGAGGCCGGGTGGCTCTGGAGTGGAGCCAAGGTGCCGCCGAAGTGTCCTGGTGCAGGGCTGTGGTCTGGAGGGAAGGGCACTGGAACTTCATCCCACTCCTTGGTTTTGGTCACTGTGACTAGTTCGTGGGACAGCGAGTTCCCTTTAGAAAAGGAGAAGTGCGACAAATACATGGATCGCTGCTTAAAGCACTGGATGGTGAAGTTTCCATGTTTTGAGAATGGCTTTAAAGATGTATTTGCCTTACTTCATTGTGTGTGTGTTGTTATATCTACTTTTTTAAAAAAACATTTTTTATATCATAGTTCTTTATAAGTTATTTATTCATTGTTACTACTGTCTAGGTCTAGGACTTCCCCCCCGACCCCCAAGAGAGTTTTTCTGTGTATTTAACAGCAAGCTGTGTAATCTTTAGACACTGAGTCTTAAACTTACTATTGTCAAGTCCATGCACTCTCCCCATGGAATTCTAGCAGGGAAATTCCTAGTGAATTTTGTGGACTCTTTGGGTCATCTTACTTGTTTGGGCTAAAAATTGCACCTGGGGTTACCACGGCTTGCTCTGTTGGTAGGAATTATTTTGTCAGATCCAGAGATCGAGGTAGGTCTTTAGAAGAGTAGAATCTGGATTGCTGCAATTGTCTGTTGAAATTTATTCTTTAGCCAGGCCTTTCAGTGGAGAATGCAGTATTTTTCAGGCATATATACATTGTAAACTGTTAGCGTACAGTTGGCAGTAGAAGCTCTTTTAACAGTTTCTCTGGATGGTGTCATGTAGATGGATAGTGGAAGAAAGGACAGTTATTATTTCATTCCTGGCTAAGGAATTCAGAAGGAGGTTAAGCTACGTATAACCAAATTCTAAAATTTGCCAGAGAGAAATAGCAAGATCAACCGTAGTGTTTTTGCATCTGTCCCTCTGACGTCCTACAGAGCCCTTCTTGCCACAGTGGAAGGAAATAGTAGCAGAAGAAAAGTCAAACAGCAGCATCCGCCTCTGGGGGCTGAAAGAGCTACCCTGAATCTACCTACCCTATCTTACCCTGAATCGTGGCTGTGAGCTGTTCAGGATGTTAGCTGAAGTCACTTGATCATGATCACTGTTACTCTGGTAGCTGGTTTACAAAAGCGTTTGCAGTTTGAAGCGATGAAAGAGCAAAAGTAGAAGTATAAAGAGTCTGTTCTCACAGATAACAGCAACAGGCCATTGTTAACACACAAGAGGGTTGATTTGAATACTTTATGGTAATGCTTCTGTTAGTGAATCTGTTGCTCAGGTACCATTTCCTATGAAAAAATAGCAGAAACTGTAGGCATAGCTTTATATACAAACCAAAAAAGTTGCTCTGAAATAAATGACACAAGAGTTAACATGAGAGTTGGGTGAGTACAGAGAACAGCATCTAGCTGAAATTACTTTTAATTTGCTGTTGGAAAAAAAAATTCAGCCTCATAGGAAGGTAAGATTGGAAGGAAGGTAAGGTTGGAAGGAAGTTATTAGATTATGAAATCAAATCTGTTGCAGATACTTCATAATATAATCCCACTTCAAAATGTATTCAGCTCCATATAATTAGGTGGTTTGCTCTGAAACAGTCTTCCAATAAGTTGTAGCTACTTTTCTGATGAATACAAGCATTATTCTAGCTTCTATGCCAAACAATCATTTATTTCAAATCAAGAATTTTTATTTAAGGAAAAATTTAGATTCAGAAATATTTTTTGTACACTTGGTTAATATACTTGTGAATCCTATTTCTTAGAGTCATACAACAGTTAATAAAAAGAAAAGAAACAACAAAAAACAACAAACCACCAAACAAAAAAACCCCACCACCCAACAAACCAAACCTCCTTAAAATTAAATCTTTGGTCAAGCAATTTACTCTTCTTACTTAGTTGAATGTAAGAACACACTTCCTATTTTGCTGATCTGTGATTAAGTATGGACTAAGTACAAAATGCCATCAAACCCATCAGAACAAATTACTATTTTCTCAGCTTTTTATTCTATTACACTGTAGGTTTCTGAGGCAAAAGACACTGGAGCTCTTGCTGTGTGTCTAAAAGCTAGTTGTGAGAAGATCAAAGTATTTTTCATTTGACCGAGAAGGGTGTTTTCACTAATTGTGGTAGAAGAAGCAGTGTGTAAAATCCAAATCCTATACAAGCAGATAGGTTTTGACATTCATAATGGTGATTTCTGTAGTCGGTTGTAATAGTATTGTGCTGAAATTTTAAAATTGAAAAAATTTAAAAATTGAAATTCTACTTCTGTTTATAAGTTTAACTTTTTTGTACTTCATAGAGAGGCTGCAATGCTAAGAATTACAGAAGTAGTTATATTTTTTTGACTATGGTTAAGGTAGCAGAGCACTGTGGATTAGAAATTTGCAAAAAGATTATCTCATTCTTCCCTGTTTCTTCTGCTAAAAAAATAAGGCTACTGGCAGATCAGATATTAAAAGATTAAGCCACAGATCTCTGTATGCTAACAGTATATGAAGTAAACCTCTGAACATACTCTATGTTAATTAATATGTTTTAACCTCTTGTTTGCCAAACTCTTCGGGAAGTCAGGTCTTGAAGTTGCCTTTCTAAAGTTTGTGTTTTCTTACACATGTTTCTGAAAAGAATATTTTAAGAAAAATACCAGGTTTTGCAGTTTTAGCAAAACTTCATTTTATTTGTTTTCTGTATCTAAGAGGGTTTGTTATTGAAAACTGAACTATATAGTAAAAGTAAAATACTGAGATCAGCAGAATAACATTGGGTTAATGACTAACCTTTGGGAGCTGATTCACTGAATAAATAAAGGGGAAGGTGTTGCTTTTTAATCCTGTATTTCTTTATTTTTCCCTCTTGGAACTTAACAGAATGCTTTCATTTAAAAAATAAGTCTTAGAGATTTCTTGATGGCATTTTTCTGAGGGAGGAGGAGGTCAATTCTGTCCTAATTGAAAGTCAGTAAGTATTTAATTTTTTTTAGCCTTTATGAGTCTGAAATAAAATGCATTTTCAAGCAATGGGAGCTAAAAAATGGTTGTGGTGGTAGCTGTATTAGCATGCCATAAATTAACTGATCCCTTTCACAGTGATGGTGAGTTGCTCTCATTTAATATTGATACGAAAAGAGTGCATTTAATTAAAGCTTTGAACATTATACTTTACACTTCAAAGCACCAGAATAAACCTGGATTTACTGTTCTAAATAATCAACTGAATTTAGTGAGCATGGCAAAGGACACGGAGTCAGGCTGGACTTAAAGGTCTCATTGGTTAGTACTTGAAGCTGCCACTTATTTTATAACAGTGGCTGCGTTGGTAAAAGGCAAACCATGCAATCGTTCTTACATTGGTTCAAATTCAGTTTTTATCATGTGTGTAGCTGGTTATTTTCACACACAACAAACATTCAGGGTGGTTTGGCATGACTGTCAGTTCTTTGCTACTATGTGGCAATTGACTCTAATCTGCTCATCATGCAAATAAGGTGAGTTACCATAAACCAGTATTTCTCAGTTTTTCTGGTGGTTGTACCTCACTTCAAAACATGGACAGCCTTTCATGCTTCTCTGGCTTGAACTTTCCATCACTTTTACCTTTTTTCTGACTTGTCTTCATATTCCTGTTGATGCTGTGTACTGCTCCTATTCTAGAGCTGCTGCCATGCTGCTTTTTTACCTGCCGTTTTCCAGGCAGCACTAGCTTTCTACTAACTGCTGGTGCTTTCCACTGAGAATGAAATAATGCATCCCAGTGGACATGGCTGACTCTATCAGAGGCCCGCAGAGGTCCCAGACATTCTGTTCCTAGACCAACACTTAAGCTATTTCTAAACTGAACTGACAGAGTCCAGGTATTATTTATTAGCCTGGTCTCTGTGCTTGGCCTTACCCGTGATGAGGTGTCTGCTGCTTAATGCCTTGTTGCAACCTGGATAACTTGTTGTAAACTGCTGACTTAAACCACCTTTTTGGTGGCAAAGCAAGTATAACTTAATTTGGACAAGTACAAGCTAATATTATTTCTTTTGCCAGTGTGATCTATTTCACACATTGTTGAGCTCTTAATTGACTGTAATCACTTAGTAAAAGATTCTTGCTGTCACCCTGAACAAGTCAAGGAAAGAGGCATGGTTTAACACCAGCTGGCAACTAAGTACTATGCAGCTGCTCACTCGCTTGCCCCCCTGCCCTGGGATGGGGAGAAGAATTGGAAAAAGGTAAAACCTGTGGGTTGAGATAGAAAAAAAATCAATAATTGAAATAAATAATAATAATTATAATGAAAAGGGAGATAACAAAAAGAGGAATAAAACCTAAGAAAAAACAAGTGATTCACAATGCAATTGCTCACCACATGCTGACTGATGCCCAGCCAGTCCCTGAGCAGCAATTGGCACCTCTCGGCCGGCCCCTGCCAGTTTATGTACTGAGCATGACATTCTGTGGTATGGAATATCCCTTTGGCTGGTTTGGGTCACCTGTCCTGGCCCTGCTCCCTCCCGGCTCCTTGTGCCCCTGCCCACCAGCAGAGCACGGGAACTGAAGAGCCCTTGCCTTAGGGTAAGCACTGCTCAGCAACAGCTGAAACATCCCTGTGTTGTCAACATTATTCCCATTCTAAGTCCAAAACACAGCACTGTACCAGCTACTAGGAAGAACAATTAACTCTATCCCAGCCAAAATCAGGACAAAAAGTCTCTTGAATGTAAATCCATGGTCACAAACCACAGAACAGAGTAATACAGAATTGCTATAGGATTATGATATTTTCAGAAATGTGTTTGTTTCTGGTTATTGTCTAAGCAAAGGAATTGGAGGAAATTTTTAGAAGATTCGAATACTGAGAGCCTAGGGAAACAGATTTGTGAGAAGAAGTTAGAAGAGTTTTAGTTTTGTGAGGAGATGAACTGTATGCTTTGCTATTTTACATCTTCTACTATTTAAGGTAATGTACTTAGATTTTTTTTTTCATGGTCCTGCTCCTGTACTTAGATTTAAGGTAATGTACTTAGATTTTTTTTTCATGGTCTAAAGATGAGGGGAAATTTTGTGGAACTGAAAGAAACAACAGACATAAACCTACTACATTATTTTTACATTCAGAAATGAATACTAATATTGAGACTGAAGACTACGCCGAAATGAAAGAGTTAGGTTACTAAGATGGGATAGACAGGCAGATTTTTAAGGCCGGAACACCCCTAGTCTTAACTTTGCAGTGCCACTTTCACTATGTTTAGTCTTTTTTTTTTTCTACTAGAAACTCCTAGGCAATTGCAGTATTATGTTATGTGAACAGCTAGAATAGCCCCATCACAGGTAGTTGCGAGGTAGGTACTTAGTTAAAACCATAGGATCCAGAAGCTAGGTACAGAGGAATACAGCTTTTTTCTAAATGAAGTCAGAGCATGTGCCCGGGTTCTGGCTGGAACAGAGTTAATTGTTCTTCCTAGTAGCTGGTACAGTGCTGTGTTTTGGACTTAGAATGGGAATAATGTTGACAACACAGGGATGTTTCAGCTGTTGCTGAGCAGTGCTTACCCTAAGGCAAGGGCTTTTCACTTTCCTGTGCTTTGCAGGTGGGCAGGGGCACAATAAGCCGGGAGGGAGCAGGGCCAGGACAGCGGACCTGAAATAGCTAAAAAGATATCCCACATCATAGAATGCCATGCTCAGTTTATAAACTGAAGAGACTGGCCAAGAGGTGCCAATCGCCATTCAGGAACTGGCTGGGCACGGTGAGCAATTGCATTGTGAATCACTTGTTTTTTCTTCAGTTTTATCTCCACCCACCCTTTCGTTACAATTGTTAATAAATATGTTTTGTTTTATTTCAATGATTAAACTTTTCTTAACTCACTGTTTTTACCTTTTTCCAATAATTCTCCCCATCCCATTGCAGGGGGATGGAGGGAGAGTCAGTGAACAGCTGCGTGGCACTTAATTGCCAGCTGGGGTTAAACCAGCACAGTAGGCTCCCACTTTTTTCCATACTGACAGTGATCACAGATGATTGCCTTCAAAGCTGAAGCCATAGGAGCCACTGGGCATGATGGCAGTGCCTACACCTTGTACAGCAGTGCATTTCCTGGGAAAGTTGTCAACCTGTGTTCTAAACCCTATTAGCCAGCTCTAGAAGGCTTTAAAACCAGTGTTTCCCAACTCTTCCCCTACTCGCTCTGTTTAGAAATGAGATTGGGTACAATCAAAGACAGAAGATTTTAGCCCCAGGAATCTCAGTAGCAAAGGCAACTTGGCTCCAAATCTCCAAACCCAGTTATTAGGGCACTCACATTGAAATTTGGGCTTTAAGTCTTACTGTCAGGCTTGTTGGTAGAAGGCTTATAAACCAGTTATTGGATAAATGCAGAAGTCAGTCATATATAGAAGTCACAGTCTGGTGATAAAAATCACTTTCACTATCATTATGTTTTGAATTCAAGCTAAACGGGCCTAATCTGACTTCTTATGTTTCCTGGGGGAAAATTCAAGGCATTATTGAACTATCATTATTGCGCTATCGCATGATAAGACACATAGTACCACATATGACTATTTCATTTGTTTCCAAGATTGCATGTAGGCTTTTTTGGAGTGGAACTGAAGCCCCAACACTTGCAATGATCATTACCCTTCTTGAATTCTGCAAACGTGTGAGGTCAATCCCTCCTTCAAGATCCAATATGTATCTTTCAGCAGCTTTTTGCTCAACACAGAGATACCTCTTATTGTCCTTCTTGAGGTGCCTGACTTTCTTCAAGCACTGTGTACACCTAATCTGAGGGTTCCAGTCTTTTTGGTGGGATTGCTTCCAATAAGCCCAGTTAGACTTAAAGCAGATTTTGGCTGCTGATAAACATTGTCTGAAATCTGTCAGAAATCAGCCTATTCACGAATATTTGTACTATATGATAGAGTGTAGCCAGTGATTGACACTAATGAAAAGAGGTTACTGGGCTTCATGTATTTATTGGGGCTTCCATGAGTCAAAACATGAAAGATGGAGAACACTAATGTACATTTGTGGTTGTAGCATTTAAGTTAATATTCCAATACAATTTTGAAGTAATTTTATTATGAGATTTCCAGTGAAGGACTTTGCAAAATAATATTGGTTTAGTTCTTTATGTTTTTCTAATGAACTGATACTTTCTGTTATGTAATGTGTTGACTTAGTCTGCACAAATAATTTCAAGTAATCACAAATAGTTGTCTGCCTTGTATTTTTATCATGACATACTGTGAGCTGCTTTGTCAGTGTTCACTGATTTGCTAATGGGTAGTTCCAGGTTACACCTGATGCATCGGCATGTGTTAGTGGGACTGAACTATAAAATCTAACATAGCCTGTGGAATACAGAACTCACTTTTATCTGTCTGGTAAATTATATATGAAATGTCTATGTCAGACATCAGAAATACTCACTGTTAAAGTAAAAGGTGCATGTATTTTAAATTAGAATTTGCATGTTATTCTGATTCCTGTTTTTCTGCTTTCAGGCCAGGACTATGATAGCAGTTGGGCTTGGTGTTGCAACTGTTGCATTTGCAGGTAAGCTAAATTACTAGCTTAGTGTGGAATTACTGCTTGTGAGCTGCAGTTTCCAAAAGGGTTAATGAAGTTTTTATGAATATAAATAGTGAAAAGTGGAAGGTCACTTGAGAGTTCTCTGGAGAATTGTGTTCAGTTTACAGTTCCTGTCCCTTCAAAATCCTTGACATATTTTCCAAAATTTTTTGGGAAAAATCACAGCTATTTTTGTCGGCATCAGCTAAAAGGTTCCATCTGCTTTTTGTCTGCAAAATGTAATGTGAAAAGTTTACTTTGTTTATTTAATAACATGGAATCATAGAGTCATTTAGCTTGGAAAAGACCTTTAAGATCATCAAGTCCAACCATAAACCTGTATGCTGCCAAGTCCACCACTAAACCATGTCCCTAAACACAACATCTACATGTTTTCTAAATACCTCTAGGGATGGTGACTCAACCACTTCCCTGGGCAGCCTGCTCCAGTGCTTGATAACGCTTTCAGTGAAGACATTTTTCCTAATATCCAGTCTAAATATCTTTTAGATAGTGAAATTTTGAGACTGTTTCCTCCAGTTTTATCACTTGTTACCTGGGAAAAGAGACCAGCAGTTTTATAGATTACTGTTCCCTAGCTACTTGTTACTACCCTGAAGCGCTGAAGAAACTGGTCTTGCACTGAAGTAGGTGGAGTACTCACAAGTTAGAAATAGTAACTTTAGAGTCCATAAGCACCTGTTCAGACTAACCTGAGTAGTTTGACAGTGATGCAGACTGAAGAATCATCAGTTGAGTCATTTGCCTATTTTCGGGAACAAGAGCAAATCTATTGCAAGGTGAGGGCTCTGTAGTACAAAAGAGTGCAACAGGATCTTGTGATGTGAAGGTGATGCTCAACAAATTCAAATACAGAAAAATGGAAGGCTGTAGTGGCTGTGGTGATTTTATCATACTAAAGTGTTTCCACAGTACATTGTTTGTTACCTGAACTCTTTGCCTCTGGACTGTATGTTCTTCTGAAAAATAGGTTCTAGTCTGAACATCAGGGCATGGGCTTAAAATAATTTGTACTCTGGGGTACTCAGACCAGGTAACTGTGGTCTGTTCTGGTTTCGAAGTACACAAATTATTTCCATTTTTTTCAGCATATATGTGGAAATGCATACACCAACAATAGACGCAATAGATGAACAAGTTGCAGCAAACATTAGCAGGTGTTTAGTGGGTACAATTGTGTGTGGGGTTGGTTAGGGGAAGGAAAGACAAGATCTTTGGTGATGTACACCCATTAAGAATTTGGTTTATCTATGTGTTTGTATAGAAGCAGAAGAGGAGTGCTGTTAAAATTTCTGCTGGTTGAGCTGAAATATTAATGGCAGCTAGCAAAGAAGTAGTAACAGCAAGCATTAAAAAGAAGGTGAGGTAATACATTAGTACATCACAGCATGACAACAGTGATACTCTAACAGTGATTTTAACTTCCATGTTAACGTAGGCACAGGTTTACATGACTAAACATATGGACACATTGCATATTTTAAGAATGAAAGCAAGATGGTGTTTGAATGAAGCAGAGCCACATTTAATAACAAGTTTTTGCATTGTGTATAATAGTACATTACATTGCTAATGAATAGTTAATCAAGCACAGTAATTGGGGAGAGGGGACTCACAGGGAAATCCTGCAGTAACATGGTGCAAATCTTGGTTCTGAAGTTGATAGACCTGCTTTGTACTTCTAAGAACACAGTCAGTAGTGTTCCTTCTAGTCTTTACTAGCTATAGATGTTCACTGCCAGTGGGGAGTTGAATGGTTCTGAATCCCAGAGGATCGTCTCTTTGTAACAAAAAATACCAGTACTTACAAAATGTGTGATTAAGCATACAACATCACAGCAAGAAATGTGTAGTACATAGATTTCTTTTTTGAAGTTGCAACCTTTGAACAGTATTTAATAAATAATGTATATGTAAAGCTAATGTTTTATACTACGCTTTTTTCTTAAAGTTCACAAGGCAGATATCTTCATTTATCATATTGAAGTGCATTTGAATCTATTTCTTTTGTCAGCAAACACAGTGGATCTTTGCAGTCCATGACTAGGTTTTTAGATAAGGTATACTAAACCTCTTCCCCTCCCTTCCCCAGTAGTGCAAAGATTGAAAAATGTAAACCATAGCAAGTTTACTGTGGAACTTTGGCTGGGCAAGATCCAAAAATGGCTGTTGAGGGAACATCTTGAAAAGCAGTAAAGTGCAATGTTGCTGTACAGAATATAAATGAGACAAAAAGATTAACAAGGAAGGATTTTTATTTTTTCTTTTTTTTTTTTCCTTTTAGTGAATGTTGGCTATCGTTTCCATTAACTTCAATCTGTTTCAGGTCGTTTTGCTTTCCACCTTTGGAAGCCATTGGAGCAGGCAATTACAGAAACAGCAAAGAGGATTTCAACTTCTGTAAGTTTAGAGGTTACTTTCTATTATGTGTTTTTAGATTTCAAGTATTTAGAAAGGAGACGTTTTATATTAAACATGGTAAGTGCCACTTAAGTTTGGGTTTTTTTTCTAGGATAGGGGTGCTCCTTACTTGTGTATGTTCTGGCGTATTATCCGGTATATTTTAAACCCCTGTGGATGAAGCTATATCAGAAGATGTTTATGAGTTTGATAAACAGTTCTGATTTTTGTGGTGATGTTCCATGTTTCAGAACTCTTTGCTAGTAAATGTATGATAAATTGTTGAAGTGTGCTGTAAGAAAATAGCTAATTTCTAGAGATTACAAAGGAGTGACATGCAGTTTCATTTCAGGAAGCTAAAACTGAAAGAATTTAAAGTCATTTTTCTTTCAGATACAGTGTTAAAAATAAAGAAGACAAATTGATAGACTGCTAGGAAAGGTTGCCATAGAGATGGGGGAGCTTATTTTCTTGTGCATGCGAGAGTTGCCTTTTTTTTTTCTTCCCCATCTAATCTGAACTTTTAACCAAGTTTTTGTTCTTTGTTTTGCCCTACATATTTTACAAATATGTTAATGAGGTAATAAATCAAGAGGTAGAGTGTTGTGAGAGGAGCATATGCGGGGAATATTCGAGATCATTTACTTTCTGCTTCAGTGGCTACACTGTCCTCTGGTAAATAAATAAGTACGTTCCATTCCTGTTTGATTAAAGTAATTCCCAGAGAGGTGTATGTCTGCTTGTGGCAGTGTATTCTTTCAGGGTTCATAGTCAGTGAATGCTTCACCACAGTGGAAGGAGCACAATTTCCCTCTTATGCCGATGGGTGAGGGTGTTGAGGGAGTAGTTGTTGCAGATTATTATTTCCTGAAAAATATATTTAAAGTAGTTGTTTTTTTTAAAAAAAAAAAAAGTGATCATTAATATTGTTCCTGTTAATGTGAGGCTGGTTGCAGCACAGAGCCTGTCTGCAGTGTATAGACAGATCCTAGGGTCCAAATTCATTTGCCATCAGTACTTCATGTTCATGTGCTGAAACTCCAGTTTTCATCAGTGCAAGCTTCCTGGGGAGGAAAGGACTCGAAACATGGGCTGTCCTCTTGGGGATGGTCCACACTTGTTCTTAATTGTGATGTGTATCAGCCAGAAACAGGCCTCCTGGATCAGTTTTTGCTTTCTGTCACTCTATTGCATTGCTGTTGTGAGACCAACACCATTTTTTTTCCCTTTTCAAAGTAAATTTTTGAGAGATTCCCAAGCTGCCTGCCAAAACAGCAGAGGGGACTTTAGGTACTGTGAATTAAATTGCTTTCACATGATACAGATCCAGTCTGACTTCAGGCTTGCTAGAAGTAGCTAGCGATAAGGACATGTGGCTTCAGAGTAGGGAGAGCTTCAGTCTTCACCTTCCCTCCCCAGCAGTTTTACTCTAGCATTTCTTCTTCTATCCATTTGTAGACATAGGCTAGAGAATCTAAATTCAGACGTGTTCACTTAAGAAAGCAGACGGTGACTCTTTTTATCACATTGAAATACGACATGTTGCTGCACAGAGAGGTGTCTGTTCCTAGGAAACCGTACCCTTCAATACTGGTATACTGGCTGAGCCAGGGTCATTACAGGCCTATCGCATTTTTACCACAGTGACTTTCAGAGTCCTGCAGAATTCATGAACAACATAAAGAGCAATCAGGAGCTTCTGCACTTCTCGGTGTTCCCAGTCCCTGGAGCTGCATCCTCTGTTTGCCTTTGCATCCTGCCTCATAGCCCAGAATTATATGTTGATTTCTAGTAGAGTACATGTCTTCCATTATTCTATTTCTGAACTTGCAACTATGAGTTTTCAGTGTAAGACGAGTTCTGCTGAATACAATAAAAATTCTCTCTTATTTGCCATTAACTGTATGTATTTGTCAGCTTTACATTTGTGAGGGTAATGATAATGTTTTTCTTCCACAGTCATAGTCAACTTTAGGATACTTGTGTAATTCTTAGCCAAAATCAGTTGTTCTTTACTACTTTACAGCTACTACTTTCTTGGATTGTATTTTTCTTCTCCCCTTAACAATTAGTTATTACCTATTTAAAATTTTTCATTAAACAATACAGAAAATACAGGTCAAAAGATCCTCTGTAAGGGCTTATTGTCCAGACTTCTTATTTCAGTGGCTTTACATGATTTTGTTTGGAGAATTTGAAGCTGCTGAGTATTATCTGTGGATTAGCACTTTCATCACGTTTTACAGCATACCCTCCTCTAAACTTTACTGACAATTGAAATCAAGCAGTTAATACTTCTACCTTTGCTTACTGGAGGAAGAATCTCACATTAAAAGCTAGTGCCTAGGCTTACTGTTACTTTGCTGGTTTCCTATGGTATTTAGAGGTACCTAACTTTCAGAAGTTACTCTAGCTTTCTAGAATCAAACCCTGTCCCTCATCACCTCCCTTTTTGTTTTTTGGTAGTTTTTTTGTTTGTTTGTTTTTGTTTGAGAGAGACTGTGAAGCAGCTGTCTGTTTCAAAGCTAGCTTGTTCTCTCTGTAAGCCCCCATTCTTCCTCCCCTCATTTGCAACTGATGTTGTGTGTCCTGTCCCCGTCATCCCCCTGCCCCCCAACCCCCCCTCCCCGTTTGAAGTAGAAATCACAGTTTGTGTTGGTTGTAGTCACACAAAGTAATCCAGATGCCATTTATGCTTTCTTCCTGCTCACTAATAAATGACTTGGGTAAGGTCAAGTTGAGCAGTTCTGAAGTGATGATTTAAAATGCTTGCTTGCTCTGTCTCGGGTATTTGACACTTCCTATTTACTTACCTAAATAAATAACATGTACAGTCAACAGCTGCACTCATCTTTTAGTCACAAATAGTAAGGAAAAGCAAGTAAAAGTGGTACGTTTATTCTGAATTTCTACCTCTCATTTAACTTTAACTTACGGCAGTTAAACAGGTATTCTTAAATATGACGTGTAAATGCTGCTGTAATTTAGCTCTGAAATTCTGTACCATCTTTTTTCAATGGGGAAAGACATGAGAGGAAACATTGTCATTTCCCCTCTATGACAAGTCGTAATGCTAGTTTCCAGAGAAACGCTTCTTTAGTTTGAGCCTAGTTTTGTTACAGGTGACACAAATGCCAGTGACACTGTTTTGTTTCTGTGTGTAGTGACAGGAGTCTGTTGCCAGTAGAAGGTGCGTAGCACCAAGTAGTCATTTGGCTTTTCTTCCTTAGGCAGACCTTAATGCTGTTAATTATAATAATATTTCCTGAAATGTGGAATTTAAAAAAAAAAAAAAGGAAGAATTTCAATAGCGTTCATTACTTTTCTTTGTTGAATCACTGATATTGAAGGTTGGAAGTTAGAAGATACTGAAGATAGAAACAGAAATTCTAGGCAAAATGAACTGTCAAAATACTTAAATACCACAATCCTGAAAATTCTGCGTTCCAGAAGAAAATGGTGTTTTCTGTAGCACTTAATTAGAGATTTTTGCACTGCATTTCCCTTATTGGATCTGATTCTGCTCAGACTCACAGTGTTCTGAATTGAGAGGTAAGGGTAGCAACCATCTCTCTTGTCCTTCATTGAAAATAGTTTCCAGAGAATAATGCAATTTGCAGTCCTTTTTTTTTATTTATTTATTTTTAATAACTGAAGTTAAGGAAGTTGAAGTTGATCTTGGCAAATTATAGGTTATACTATAATACAGCTTCTAAATAGTTTGTTATTATAGTTTGGGGGTTTTGGGGTTTTTTTCCTTCCAGTGTTTGTTACCATTTCAGTGGAGAAGTATACTGGTGGTGGAACAACACATACAGTTTTCAGAAAAACTCACTACTTCATGTTACATGATGGATGAAAAAGTCTCAGTTACGGAGTTTTGAATCTCTTACCTGGCATTGAAACAGTGATTATGCTTTCCCTGTGCTATGCCAGGAAAAGTATCTTGAAAACGTCACGATCCAAATGGGTTGGATTTTCTTAGCTGACTGCTTTTGTGAAAATTTGCAAGACATTTGAATATTGAATAGACATTTGCAGAGCAAGTCTAGCCATTTTCTGTTTCCCCAACCCCACCCTCCCAAATCTATGAATAGTATTTGTTCAGGAAGCAGAATTTGCTTCCGTAAGTTGCTGAACATAATAATATATAAGAATAACATGCAAGGAAACAAAGTAAATGAAATGATAGGCTGTCCCCTCATCCCAAATAGTATAAAGAAATGGAGAGGTTATGTCAATGTCTTTTCCAGTACAGACTTTGTTTGCAATAGCCAAAGTTAATAAATAAACCAGTGTCTTTGTCTGGAACTGCTTGCTCATCGAGAAGTTCTCATAACAGAAAATATCTTGAGTATTGTTTCATTTTATTACGGCCATTGCTTAGAATTTACAAGTCGGGGTGGGGAGGGGCGGGTGGGCAGGGGGAAGCTTTGAATTTGATAGCGTACAAAAGTTGTTTCATTAGGGAACTAGAAATTTGTGAAGACGTTTCATAAAACGAAGACTCAACGAATCTTCCCCCTTATTCTAACCAATGGGAAAAATAGTTTTTATGTCTAATTTCCTTTAAATTCTGGTTAGGATCAAAATCTTAATTTAAGAATTGATTATTCTTGTTACATGCTTCACTTCTGAGAAGAAAATGTTTTTTCTTAATGACCAGTTCAACAAACTGCTTTTGTTTGTGTGCCAAAGGGCACAGACAGAAATTTTTTTCATTCCTCTTGGAAGTGAACTGAATGAAGGCTTCCCAAGGTTAGAACAGTGTCAAGGAAGTGGGCTTTAAAAACATGAAAACGTATTTCTGAATGGAAGCCTGTAGCCATCCCTCTCTATTCTCTTATTTTAAATAGTAGATTTTATCTAAAATACCAAAAATAGAGATGAGCCATGTTAGAGATAATTCAAATATTGCTCTTCTCGACATGAACAGTGAACCAGTGTCCTCTCCTCCTGTATGAGAGTTGTATGCCAGAGTTGAAGGGCAGAGAAGAATTAACCTTTTCAGAACTCCATCTGTACCTAAGCTGCTTTGAGAGAAATTCTGGAAGACCTTTTAGAGGACATTAAAACATACTTTTCTCTCCTGGCTGTAGTTATTGTACAGCATCGTTGCAAATTTTTGTGCAGTTTTGCCTCCTCAAGGGTGTTATCTGGTGGTCATTAAATTATTGGCATTGTTTCCTTGTAGAGGACTGGAGGAGCCCTTGTGTTACATACTATTAACCCGTAATGTCAATGTGTGCTGTTACAGACCTGTTTTGTGTTACCCTGTGGCTATAGAAGGGGTTCCTCAACAGATTTTTCTTGCAGGTATGACATGTGCACAGTTGCTTCAGCTTTGATACCTGCAGTGTGATTTTGTGTATGGTTTAGGGTGGGAAGAAGGAAGATAAAATCAGTTTCAGATCACAGCAGCACACTAGAAAACCTTTGCTGTGGCTGTGTGTGACTTAAGGGTAGCGATAGGTGAGGTATTTCTGACCCATACTTTTGGGTGAATGTCACTCCTAAGCTTAATTAAAGGCTTTGCTTAGATATCATAGGCAGAGCCCTTTTTAAATGCTTTAATGCTTTTGAAGTTACATAAGAGAGAGTTTGTGTAAACATAAGTCAGAATTCTCACTGAATATAAGTAGATTCGTTTAGTGAGAAAAGTATTTTATTAAGGGCTAAACACATCTTTACTTGAGGGTAAAAGGAACACTTCTAAATAATCTCAGCTCTCAGGCCAGACTTCCCTTTGATAGCAACAAAAACAGCTTATTTTTTCCCCAGGTGATAGGTTTTGCATTGAGGAAAAAACTTCAGTCTTGTTGAGTGATTTCTGTGTGCCGGTCCCCAAAGGCAGGCTGTCTTGGAGCTACATCTGCTGCCTCTGGGACTTGTGCAGCTTAGACTATTATTTGTGTAGCAATGGGCTAGTCTCTAATCCTTCTCATAGAAGCATTTACATTGAGGTCATCGCTGCTAACAGTGAGTGGTGGTTCAGTAACTTTTGTTCATTTGGGTTTCTTTTAAATTTAAAATACATTTATGGTTGACAAATACACATGCAACCCATTACCTATGAAATTAATTGTAATGATTTACTCTCATATCCACCTCCTTCTTTTTAATGTTCTTTTCCCACTTGTGTTTTTTCTCCCCTTCCTAAAACAGTGGCTAAAGTCCTTCATGCCAATGAGTTTTAAAAAACTCACTCCAGATCCTTTGTCTTCTACTTGTCATCAGTGTCTAGGAAAGGATGTAAAGGCAGAAGCTGGTTAGGATTTCCCCATATAGTCTGTTACTTTCCAGTGTTCTGCTGAGTGATTTCCTGAAAGAGAGGTTGTGGCTAGACGCTAAGCCTTTTTTTGGTGTTGTAGGGTTTGGTTTTTTTTTTTGTTTTTTTTTTTTGTTTGTTTGTTTGTTTCTTTTTGCTTATTTTTCAGGGTTCCTTCAAAGAACTGTTGATATAATTTTTGAAGTAACATTCCTTCATGTGAAAACACATACTGACTCAGTGTATTACACTTATCTGTTCTTATGCTTTTATAGTTGTTTCTACTTACTTTCTTTGTAGAAATATCTGGACTTCAGAGTGATTATAATTCCTTGGATGCCAGAGTATTGTGACTTTTGTTGTTTTCCATTGCGGTGGGACCAAAGCTGTTCTAAACAAGTTTCCTGCTTTCTCTTCCCTGCCCTCCCCAGCACACACACTGTACCACTCTATGCTAGTGTGTACTTCCATTGTGGACTTTTTTGCCCAAAGGCAGGATTTTAATGGTTGTAGCTATTAATATCTCTTACTAGCAATAGAAATGGAAAAAACTACTGATAGTTATTTTTAAGATGGTTTTTATATGTGTTAACACTCAGGATAAGTCCTTTCATATTATCTGGTTTGTAATCATTCCATACCTTCAAAATAAATTATAGATAAATGTAATGCTCCGAATGAGGTCATATAAATACGATTTAGGTCCTGGGACCTTGTAGATTAAACTAATTATTGCTTGTTTTCCCTTTCTTCTTTTTAGAGTCTTTCATTGTACTACAAAGGAGGATTTGAACAGAAAATGAGTAGGCGAGAAGCTAGTCTTATTTTAGGTGTAAGGTAGGTGTGTTGTATTAATATATTTTTGTTTGCCAAGTATTGAATGAAGATGCATGTTGTGAGAATGTGGAATATTCTTGCCAAAATAATAACTTTTAAAAAAGGCCTTGTGATGACTTGTAAACCATGCTAATGTTCTGCTTAAGCTAAAAAGCAAACAAAATGCTAATAAAACATGCAACTTCTGTTTGGCTTGAAGGCATAGTAACATATTGCAGTGGAGAATTGGTCCTCTAGAAATAATCAGAATAGCACATACTGTGCTAATTAGTGTGATCACATGGCCTGGTCTCCAAAAATACCCCTTGAGATAAGTAATATTGTAGATTATATTAATAAACGAGGAAAACAAATCAATTTTGCTCATTTTTTTCATGAGTCAGTAATACTATTTTTTTCTTTCTCCCCTCTGATTTGTATGGATTTAAAAAGTTGCAGCATATTCCAAACAAAAATACTTGGAGAGACTTGTCATTTAGAGGAGGTATGGGAAATAATTTCCAAGCTGAGTATTCAATGGATTTTTTTAATAAACATTTGGATGGCCAATGGTACCACACACCTGTTTTCTGTAAAGCAGGTGGTGAGTCTGATGGCTTTCCAGATGAGAGGAGCAGATCTGACCCTGGTAGATTTCTTAGTTAAGGTTTAGATTAATTTTGAATTTTAAGGTTTAAGAGAGAGGAAAAAAAAAAACCCAACCATAAGGAGAATGGTTTTAATTATCCCCAGAAGAAATTATTTCAGATGGTGAAAACTGGGACTCAAAATGCTGTTCAGGGTGCTATTTGTGTTTATTCTTAACATAATGGAAATTATGCAGTTTTAGTATTCATTTTAAGAAGTTGTATAATAAAACCATTACATTTATTTGAAATACTCCATGCTTGCACACTGAAGAAGAGATTTATAGGAATGCTCTTCAGAAATACTTCCTTTGGCCTTTGAGTTTGATAATGTATTAACACTTTCACTTTATAAGAGCAAATTCAGTGATATTCCAGAGTATCATACGGCAGCTTACGAAAGCACGTATACAGTGGCGATGCCCAGCTTGGACACTTCAGTCATTTACATGAGCAGTTTCATCACATCGTTAATCAATACACTTGTAATTTTTAATTTTAATAGCTTGAGTCTGCACTGGAACAGTGACACTGCCTGTTGTGTTTAGACTGAGTCTTGCAAACATCAAGGCTTAATCAGACTTAAGAAATGTTCTTCTTTAGGCTCAATCCTTTATAACATTTAATTGTGTAGAAGCATGGCTGATATCTTTATAGGAAATAGATTGTTTAAACACGCTTTTCTAGACCAGTTTTAACTCACTGCTTGCTGCATGACATATATATAAAAATGCCACCAAGAAGAAAAAAAGAAAGAAAGATAGGTTGTGTTGTTTTGGGGGGGGGGGGGGGGGTTGAGTTATGGAAAATGCCAGAGTATGCACAAATTAGATCTGTCTAGGCCCTGATCTTATTATTGTAACACTTGTCCTCTGTGTCATCACTTCCAAGTCATATTAAATTCTGAGGCAAAGACTTTCTTCAGTACTTCAAATGCTGAGTATGCATGGGTAGTATACATAATAAATACAAGCCATGATAAAAGTGACCATTTAATGGTAGCTTTTACATTTCAAATATATTGCCCCATTAAACATTTCAAATATTATTCTCTAACAACCATCTTGTGAGATTGCAGGGGTTTCGGTAGAAACATGCACGTGAATTACTTGTATTTAAATGATATAAAAGGTATCCAAATCTACCAAATACTGTATTGGAAATACTGACTTATCTTAAGTTCTTGCATTAGTTCTTATGAAGCAGCACTGATTACTGAAATTCAGTGTAAACACAGCAATAATATTAATTATGTACTCTGTACAAGAAACTGTTGATGGGAGAGATGGCAGAATGAGATTACATGGGAGGTGAAAATGTTAGGAGTGTTTTACAAACATTAGACAAAATAATGTTAGCAAAATATGGCTGTCCTAAGTATACTGGTTTACAACTATCAAATTCCTACACTGAACTTCTGAGGTTAGAAAATATGTCTGAAAAGTGTGAGATAAAATTTTCTGTATTATGTGATTTACTCTTTGTAACAAGATGCATACTTTTTCTTTCCAGAGGAAATAGTTAATTGTTTGTTAATGTATGAAAATATATATGTGCATTAGTTAAAAACGTTTAAATAATAATTCTTAAATGACATAAAAAAAATTAGGCTATCACATTAAAAAAATAGTACAATGTGTAAGTGTACAAACATAAACATACTTGATGTTTAATCCTAGTGGCTTTGGGTTTCTTTGTTTTTTAAAAAACTTATTTTATTTGTAAACACAGCTTATTGCACAGGTAGTCATGTGATTATAGTGTTTACATGATTTCTATGACTATAATTACATGATCATAAGACCTTTCAAGTTGGTGCAGACCTCAGAAGGTCTTTAGTCCTACCTGCTGCTCTAAGCAGGGCCACCAGTGGGGTCAGAGCAGGTTGCTCAGGACTATCCAGCAGGTCTTGAAAGATGCCCAAGGATGGAGAGTGCACATCCTCGCTGGGCAACCCGTGTCCCTGCTGGACTCTCCTTGGAGTGTGCAAGTATAACATCCAGTTCACACCCCCACTTTTCAATTTGTACCTGTTTTCACTCAACCTCCCACCGTGCATGACTCTGGAGAGCCTGGACCCATGTTCTTCACGGCCTCGCTGTAGGTGCTGAGGACGCTGCTGTGAGGTCCCCAGGCAGCCCTTTGTTCTTTGGGGGCTCCAGCCCCCCGCCACTGTGGCTGGACCTGCTGGGTTGGCCAATGTCTTTCCTGTACAGAGGTCCCAAAACGGGAGGCAGCAGCTGGATGTGGATGCTCAAGCAGAGAAGAATAGCTGCTTCCATCGACCCAGTGACTGTGCTCCCACTCACGCAGCCCAGGAGGCTGCTGCCCTTCTCTGCAGCCAGGGCACCGCTGGCTCTTTTTCTTGCTGTGCCCTGGGCCCCGTTCAGCAGAGCCATTCCGCAGCCTGTAGCGCCGCGAGGGGCTCTTCCTTCCCAGGTGCCGGGCTCCGCGCCTGTCCTTGTTGAAGTCTGTGAAGGGTGCCTGTCACCCCCTTGCTGCAGCCCCTCTAGGTCCCCCTGAACGTCAGCCCTGTCCTCCACTGTATTGACTCTTCCCACCAAGGTGATAGACTTCTCAGCCAGTTGGTAGTGTTGGAAGGCAGCACAGCGTTGGAGTGACTCAAGTTGTGAGGCTGTACCATTCAACATAACTGTGATTTTGACATGAAAGTTTTTTTGGTAGTGATTTAAGAATCTTTAGAGACCACTTTGTGCAATAAGCAATACCTTACAAACTAAGGAAATTTGATGTAAAACACCATTGTCACCATTGCTTCTTGGAGCAGTACAGCATGATTTTCCATGATATGGAACTGCAACTTTTCCACAGTTAACGCTCTAGCCATCTGAGTTTCTAAATGTGGTATATCAACTTTCCTTTTTTTATTATTAAACAACTTTAGAAATCAAAATATAGATGATTGATATTTTTAGCTGTCTGATAAGAGATACTTCATTTTTGTATTTGTGTAGTTCAAGGGCTTTCACCCTTAGTTTAATTCATACTTTCTGGGTTCCTTTCTGTTCCATTGAAATAGTCTTTTCGTATGCAGTTCTATGAACTATTTTTGCAACATACCCTAATTTCCCTGTGACAGAATAATAATTAGAGGTTGTTTACTTCGGGAATTTAGTTAGGCTGATACCTTGAATTCAAACTGTATCTACAAAAAGATTAATTAATTGAATCATCACTGATTAAGAAGTCACCTGGAGTGGAAAACACGGCTTCATTTCTGCATGCTAACAAATCACGAGAAACTGAACCATTCAGACTGTCCTTTTGCATATGATAGCCTTACTGTTTTGGCATACTGCATCCATAAGTGGTTATTTGTCTGTTAAGGTGCGTATTTAATTTAGGCCAAGTACATATTTTATGTATCTGTCATTGAATGAAACAACATTATGTAGCACTCGTAAATCAGCGTGTCCCTGAATGTAATACATTGAAGAGCTTTGCAAAAATAACAAATACAGGTTTTTTTCAGGCCCCAGCAGAAAGAAGAATTATTTATAGCAGCTATAAAAATATTTACAGTAGAACAAAATGTGATAGTATTAAATACTTGTTGTTTTGTCACTGGTCATATAAACACTTATTTTCTAGGAGGAAAAAATGTGTTTTCTGCATTTAATGGTAAGAATAACCAGCTAGAAACACCGTAGAGCTGCCGGGTTTTTTTTCTTTTTTCTTTTTTTTCCCTAAATTTTTTTAAATGAATGGATGTATTGTGTTTAAAAAACAATAAAAAAATCAAACCCTGAAAGATATTTGTATGTTTCAAATACACAGGCCTTTTAAAAATGTCCTTCTCAGTGTGTTTCACATGCCTTTGTTGTTGTTACTTCCTCAGAAATGCAGTTTATGTTTTGTCCACAAGATGGTGAATATCTCAAGATTTAATTATTTTTGAAGTGCGTATAAACTATAATTTATAGCCTGAACACTGTGGCATTTATGGTAAACACTTTGATTTATTTTTGCAGTCCATCTGCTGACAAGGCCAAAATCAGAACAGCCCATAGAAGAATCATGATTTTGAATCATCCTGATAAAGGTAAATAATTACTGTTTTTCTTAACCAGAGCTGGAAAGGAAGTGGCTTAAATGAGATCTTTTAAGTTTACTGTTTGTGTAAATAACCACACTGAGTGCAAATGTATGTTATTTATAGACCTGAGCTTCTGTGTGTCTTCTCTCAGATAAACCAGGCTTTATGAACCACAGTGCTACCCATCTTCCTTTAATGTTGTTTTCTATACTTGTGCTGCTTCAGTTAAAACTATGAGCTCAGGGACCAGTCTTCCACACTTTAAAAACTCTACTACAAAATATGAAAATATTAGCTGTAACATTTTTACATTAAACTGAAATTCCTGTTTTGAACTGAGATGGACCAGTCACGTGTGAAAGTAACTTTCTGTGGGGAAATGTTCTGTAGTCACTACATCATTGATGAATTTCAGACTTCCTGGAATTCGCTTGGAAAAAATGTAAAGCTAGGCACTGTTGCTTTACTGGCCAGGTTTTTAATGTAAATTTATCTTACAGAAAAGCTATTATTATAACTTTAACTACACTACAGCTGGTTGAAAAAGAAAGCCCATATGTTCATTGCTGTTTCTACTTTCAAATAACAGATGGTGAAGAGTTGCACTGTATTTCGGAAGTCAAAAGGGGAAATTGGAGGGTTTTTATATCTTTTTGACAGACTTACAGGGCTCCCTGCCAGCACCCCATTTTAAGAAAATGAAAAAATAACTGTGACCACTAGCCATGGGAAGTATTTGATCGATTCTTTTCTTTGCTGTCTTAACCCTCAGTTTAATTCAAAAATTGTCCTGCTTATTCGATTGCACACTTTGTTTTTACACTTTCTATAATGTATAAGCTGCACAGACATAGAAGAGAAATTCTCTTCTGTATTTCTAATGTGTTAGGATGGTCAAGGGCCTCTTAACCACTAGAGTACCTATTAGGTCAACATTTTTTTTATAATTAATTTCAGAGTTTGTTGTAGCAGTACTTGGAGACTTGAGCCAGAACCATGAATCTCTGTGTGGATTTTGAGTAGACCTAGAGAGGCAGCTCCTGTGCAAAGATCACACATTTTAACGACCCACTCTTACAGCTGTAATGCACCTGCAGCTGGGCACAGTGTATGTTTGGATGGATGTAGTGAGCCCTCCTGTGTGCTATTAAGATGGAGCATTTTCTCAGTAGGAAGACCAGTTGAAGGGATTTGTGCCTCTGTGCTGCCCCTGCAGCTCTTCTGGCATGGCTATAGAAAAAAAGCTTGTGTAATGTCTTCAGTTACAGAGCAAGAGCCTGGAGTAATCTTGAACATGTGGCATCACAGAGAGACTTGTTTGCTTATGTATGTATCTTGATTTCTTCTGGCTGTGCATAGCACAGATGTGCTTTTAAAAATAATATTCAACATTAGAATGTTATCTTAAAATAATAATTTACCAGCTAGATTTGGTAGAAGAAAGTGCAATAATTACAGATGTTAGAAGTTACAAATTATCTGAGATCCAAAATGTTGAAAAGAAAATTATTAGAAATAAAGAAGAAATATACAGGAGTTTGCATAATAACATCCCCAGTGAACACTACTAAAATGGTTGCTTATTAACCTTTACAGTTCAGTTTTAAAGTGTTTTTATATTGATACATTGTATGTTAATTTATCATTTACTAAAGAATATTTGCTCACAGAAAAAAGAGGCAGAAATGCCTTTTTGGACTTGCCCTAATTACAAACACTTAGGCAATCATGAGATTGAATTTTCTCTCATTGGAGGGCTCCAAAATTAATATGGCACTTAAGGATGTAAATGTAGTGAAAACACTTCCAGCACATTTGAATTTACTTTAAGATCCTCCACTCTAGACATGCAGAAAATCAACGCACGTTTTAAAATTACTTGGGATACATTGTTTATTGCAGTTTTTAGTCTTTACTGTCTGTTTGATCCTCTCGTCTACTCTTTGAAGGAAGCATTACTTAATGTAGTAAATCCTATTCCTGACTAAAAAGCCAGTTGGTTTAAAAACAAAGAAGAAAAATATTTTTGTTTTCCAGTAGTCAATTCTCTATCCTTCCCCTGCCCTACCTCGCTTTCCTCCAGTGTGTCTTAGTTATTAGGGCTACATTTAAACAAAACCAAAACTTGAACAAAAGAACTCCATTACTTTTTGCAGTTGTTTTATTACACCATGAAATTACTTCATAATTTGGATTCCTACAGGTATGTTCTAAAGAAGTCTTTAAGAAAGCCTTGCCTTTTTGTTTTTATTTACATGTGTCTACAACTAGTTCTGTGTGCTTCTTCTATCATAATCCTTTCTGATGAATAGAATAGAATGAATGAAGTGATGAATGGAAAATGATTGAACAGATGCCTTGGAAAAGGCTATTCCGTGCGCAGTACTACTGGAAACACATTTTCCTGTAAAAAAAATATAGGTGTATTATTGTGAGTGGTAAGTTACTGATACAGACCTTGTAATGTTGGTTTTGGTGACTGTAGGCAGATGGTTGACACTCAGGGGGAGAGTAAAAAAAAAAAACCAAACACAAAAAGACCGCTGAACTGTAATCAGATTGTTAGATGGAGCGTAAAGCAATGACAGTATTCAGGACTAGAAGTTAGAAGGCGTACCATGTTTAAATAGCTTTAATGTGATGGTTTCTGGCTGGTGATTCTGGCATCTAGCATAGGAGAGGTTTGTTGTGTGTGAGTGTGCATGTGCACACACTTCCTGATTTATTTTTTTTAATGTTGAATTTATATATAAAATTTTACCTCTTAGTTTTTGGGGTCAGTGGAGATAATAGATGTTAGCTTTGGATGAGTGTTCAAGAGAGCTGACCTTGCATACATTTGCAGCAGCATTGCACTGCAAATCTAAATCACACTGATGTAAAGTGATTTCAGATTTCAGTCTTTTCTGAGACAAATTGTTCAGCATTATTCTTCAGTGACTTCAGTTTTGGTTGCATGTCTCATGTTTCCTTATCAATTAGGTTATATCAATGCCATTTTTTAAGCAGTTGTATGGAAAGGATGTATTTAGGAAGGAAAAGCTAATAAAAGTGAGTAATAAGGGGATGCTGCAAGTTAAGTAATTTGGTACTTAATAGTGATGTGTAAATGGTATTCCTTTCCTCTTCTTCTTCTCAGGTGGATCACCTTACTTAGCAACAAAAATAAATGAAGCAAAAGACTTGTTGGAATCCAGTGCCAAAAACTGAAATCCGAAGCCTTGGGTCATAGGAGATTCAGCAGATACATCGTGCAACAGCTTTCCTATCTACTTGCTCTGCACAGTTCCTAACACCGCATTGATTGTTCCTATTTATTTTCATAATTAAAAATTTAATACTATTTAAAACCAAAACTGAATCTTTTACAGTTATGTACAGTTATGCTTCTGTGAGGAGCAGGGAGTTGGACTTGATGATCCTTATGGGTCCCTTCAAGCTTGAGATACTCTATGATTCTATGTCTCAGTTTTAGTGTATTTTTACTGAATTATGATCCATTACAAGTTTTAAAATGTTTTCTTACTGTCTGTGTTCTTCCTCATAAGTAGTTGCCTCTTTCATTAAACTTTTGGAGCTTTTTCAGATTTAAAAAAATAGTCCTAAATATAGAGTTTTTTTCTTCAATGATGAAGACTTCATAGAATCATAGAATGGTTTGGGTTGGAAGGGACCTTAAAGATCGCTTAGTTACCAGCCCCTATTGCCATGGACAGGGACACCTTCCAGTAGAGTGTGTTGCTCAAAGCCCTGTCCAAAACTAGTCTTGAACCCTTCCAGGGATGGGGCATCCACAATTTCTGTGGGCAACCTGTGCCAGTGTCTCACCATCCTCATAGTGAAGAATTTCTTCCTTATTTCTAACCTAAATCTACTAGAAAATATGTGACAATGTATTGTGTCACAGGAAATAGTCAGATCCCTTACAGCAGGTTTTCAGCATCACCTTGCACTTAAATCTGCTAGTGAAACAGTAGGGTTTATTCATGAGTGCAGTTTCAGAGCTGCAACTCAGAACAAAATGACTAACGGCACTACAGACTGCAGTTTCCATTAGCTGTATATATGGCGTTTGGAGATACAAAGGAAGAGGCTTGGGTTTGGTTAGTTCTTTTGCATATTAAAAGATGTCTGAAATTGCCAAGTAATTATTTTGACGTGGTTTTACTTCAAGTCACAGTGTATGTTTGTTCTGTAGCAGCTGGGGTGTCGCAGGGGTTTTTAACGGCAGTGGAACTGAAGAAGGTGGGTCCACATAGCATGGAGTTCAGGTGGATTTTATAGGCTGCAGTTGTCTAGGTCAGTCCAGTCATATCAGGCTGGTGTAAAACTGTTGTAGCAGGGAACAGACAGGACTGTACCCCTGATGACAGTTCATTTGGTTATGGCTCTGGGTGGACTTACTTGGTTAGTTCTCAGGTAATTCTGACAGCTCTGCGTTATGCTTCATTTCCCAAAGTATCACGCATACCTCCTTATGTAGCACCCTAGCAACCTAGTGCTGACTTTGGGGAATACTGGAGCTGTGAATGTCTGACTTAAAAAAGCTATAATTGACAGTTAAAGGGTAGGTGCCATTTGGGGTACTTGGCTGCTGCAAATTTCTACTTGTAAGTTGGCTGCAAGTGAATTAACTCTCCTAAGAAGATGATGATGAGATGAGATAGTCTAGTAAGTTCAGTGCAAGACTGAAAAACCTTCTAGTATCAATGCAGGCTCGTATCATTTGAAGTGCAGCAAACAACTTGCTGAAGTGCTACCAATGTAAAATTTAGATATTCTGTTCCTGAGGTTATTTAGCCAGAGAAAAGTAGCTAAGAGCAGTTAAATAATTAAAGCATCCAACCTCATATTATCCACTAGAACATGTGTTTATCTTTACCCAGTGGTGGGTGTCCAGTTTATATGGATTTTTCCTTGAAAGGAAGAAAATACAATATTATTTTTTTTGTCAGTTTCCTCCCACTTTGTCACAATTTCCTTTCATTAAAGAGAGAAGAAAAAAAGTTTAAGATGACCCTGGAAGAAAACACTAACTTTAGGTGACTTAGAGACTTTTCTACAGTTAGGGTGATAAGGCATCCGGCACAACTTGACAGGAAGTCAAGAAAAAAGGCTGCAGGGAAGAACCTGCATGGGAATGGGCATACGCTATGTGAGTACTACACTTGTGTCATTTAACTAATGCTTTAATGCAGGCAGCTTTCATTAGAAGATAATGGACTTTATTCCTATGCAGTAGCCTTAATTGTGGCGTTCTTTTTAAAGGAGTAGCCACCAATTAATGCACATTTGAGGTTAGTTATTCCTTTCACTGGTATATCAGAATGTATTAGAAAAAAAATCATAAAGGTTTTCATTTCGGGAGGAGAGAAGTGAGGTGGTGGGGTTGTTTCTAATTTTCTTAAGTGGAATCTGTAAGTGATCTGAGTCATTGTTCAAAAGCAAAATGGATGTGTATGGTAGGTAGCAAAACCCATTAATTTTGAACTGACTAGCTGTTGTTTTCATACGATGCCTTTTTTCCCCCTGAGTAAAATGAGGTATAAAGAGCTATTCTAAAGTATCAGTTGAAACAAATGCATTAAAATATCATCTTGTTTCGTTCTTAAAAATTAACTTTCCAAGTCTTTGTAGAAGTATGGCGTTTATTGTTGTGAGATTGTGCTGTTGATAATTTTCTTCCTGATCTAATTATTTATATTTTATTTTTGCCAAAACACTTTTTTTCTGGCTTTCAGTTATGAGAGAGATTGTCCTTCTTAATAAAAAGAAATAAACCCAAGTTCTAGTTCTGCTTTCTCCCTCCTTTCCGAGCAGACTACTGATCAATTAACAAATTTGACAAATTAACAAATTAAAAAAATCAGGAGATTAACTGACCAGTCATATCTGGAAAATGCTGTAAAATGAGTGAAACTAATGAGCAGTGGTTGTGAAAGCATCATTATTGTATGTCTGGTGCCACAGCATCACACGTACAATAGCATTAGTATGTATCCGTGGAAACAACTGATTTTTTTTCATCTGTTTACTGGCAAGGCATTGCTTTACCTACTAAATGATGTTTGGAAGGATAAAGATAGGACAGTGAAAGGAAAGACGTAGTCAAACAAATCCTGTAAATACTGCTTAATTTGTTGTCACTGATAATCAACGTTGCAGGCTAAGGGAGTATCTTTGGAGACTGCCTTGCAGAACAATGCATGGTTTGGTGCTCAACTGGGCTAGGAAGAATAGGATAACTACTGGTTTTTAACAGCATATCCTGTTAATTTAACCTTAAATACATATTTAGCCTCTTGGGACTATTTTCTTCTCAGATGCAGAAGTCTTTTGTGTAAGAAAATTGCATAGAGGTTGATATATTCTGGTGCAATTTCTGTCCGTCCATAACACCAGCAACAAGCAAACTCATTTTTTTTTGTGGGTGCACTTTAATGTTCAGAAAGTGTTCTGTAACTTCTTATCTCAGGAATTCCCAGGTAGTTTTCTACTTGTATGGTACCAAGCCTGGGCATCCTCTGTGGGTTCAGAAGGCAGGCAGGACAGGGTGCATTCATTTGGCATTGCTGTAGGTGATTCCCAGTTTATTTAATGAGGCACAGCTTGCTCGTCTGCCTGGTTTTTGCTCTTAGTCTGTGGGAGTTTTCTTTTGAAATTTCATTCTTTACCCTTGCCACAACAGATTTAGGCATAGGTCTGCAAAAAGACCCAATGGAATCTGGTTATCTGCCTGCACGAGTGCAACTTGCCAAACCTGTGCTGGCCTGGAATGGGGCTTGGGTAGAATTGAGTCATAAATGCAAAGGTACAATTCACAAAACTTTTGCCTCATCTCCTAGGTATTTTTAAAGGTAAAAATCCCCTATGTGCTTAGATGTAAAACTATTCTTGCCAGATCTTTGCTGGGTTTCGCACCTTTCTCATCCTTAAGGCAACAGATTATGTGCCCGATGACTTTCAGTTCCCTAAAAAGCCTGATCCAGTAGCTGTGGTTGTAGGGTGCCTCATCAGCCTTGGTGTGCAAATCCTGCTGTCTGACCTGGTACTCAAAGGAGCCTGGTGCTGGGCTGGGGGGGTGGTGCTTCACTTCTTGCTGGAGTTGTGCCTTGCTGCGGAATGGAAGGTTTGTAAATCCTGCCAGATCCCAGGGTCAGGGTGCTGGGCTCCAGTCAGTTTAAAACTTCTGAATGGTGTCAAAACAACTTAAAGCTGTTCACCAGCAAAGGTACTGCTAACTTCCTTAGGAGCCTCACTTTCTACATTTTGGGCTTTAGGATTTTTCTTTTAATTCACACTCTTCTGTGAGCTTCTGTCTGTCCTGCCTCTTTGTTCTTGACAAGCAGCATGATGGACCAGCATTAAATTGCCAGCTACAGCTTCCAGAACTTTTCAGCTGAATGGTGATAAAATTAACGTTTTCTTTGGGTCATAAAGAGCAGGTTTTGGAATGTAGGTTGAAAAGACATATTTGTGAATGGGCATAGTCAGTGATGCCAGCACAATCTTGGGGCTTTTGAGCGTTGTCATTTCAGTGATTGCTCTCAAACAACAGAATGTGTGTCTATGTACGTGCATGTGTAAGCCTGTGTGTTTATACACACTTATGTTTATACTTCTTTTTAGGATCCTGTGAAGAATTTTGCAACTGTACTGGGGCTCATTTTTAAAAGAAAAGTTTTCTTGAGTTCTTTTTACTTCGTTTTCCAAATCAGGTTATTAAAATTTGAGAGTGATAAAAATTTTCCTTTTCATGGGTGTATGCAATTTCTGACATACGTCTCATTCTTTTAAAGACAAAAAAAAATATGCCAAAGCAAATTACAGTTTTTTATTTAAATTATTGTTGCATAAATAGGGAGCCAATTAAAAAAAAAAATCAAACACCACCCCCCCCCCCCAAACATCTCCAATGTATGTTCCTTATTGACTTTCTTTCTACCCAATTTCACTCTGGAATGAAAACATACAAGGTAGTTATGAGTCTTTACAAGATATAATGGCACTGTACTTCTGCCATCATCATTCTGTATTTATACAAGTTATATTTTTACAGATCCATGTTCCAAATTTTATTTTTTAGATGAGAATATAAAACTTTCTGGAAAAAAAAATGCTAGAGCCTTTTGGGATGTTGCCCAAATAAAATTTTCTATTTGCAAATGATTAAAATTTTAGCTACATGTGAAATATGCTCTTATATTTCATTTTCTCCTGTCTTGTAAGTTTATTCGCTTGCTTGGGACATTGAGTAGGAGGGAAGGTATTGTGATCTGATGTCTTACTGGCTGTTTGTGATCCATGAACCATGGGATGAGAAACTGTTTATATGAATAGCTTGAATTGTCAGCCTAGATAGCAATACACCTACTTCCTTTAATACTAGGAAATCACAAAAATATACTTAGAATGAGAAGTACCATTTTGACAGTGGTAGCATCATCTGATTAAATATTCTTGAGAGATTTCAAGAGTTAGTCATGGTACACGGAATAACTGCTGTACAGCTTCATGTGACAGTAATAGACCCCTACTGTGCTATTACAGTTTCCTTATTTTTATGCTAACTTATACACAGAGAGGTTAATTAGGGTGTTGGGTTTTTTAACATAGCAGATACTGCATCTAATAAACTCTGGTTTTAAGTAGTGGCAAAATTCTTCTCCAGAACGGTTCCTCTCCAAAGTGGTTGTATGGTTTGAGCATTGCATAAAGCCTGCTTCTGGATGTAGTGATTTCTCATGACTGCTGTAACTGATGTGGGGAACTTCCTTACATCTGGCAGGTGAGTGAACAGTTCATGCTGCAAAGATAGTAGAGATGCTAAACATGGTGTGAATACAATTTAACTAATATAACATAATGAAAAAAACCAAATCAAAATTCTAGTGGACAACTCAATGCATAAAAAGTTGTCTGGATGGCTGGGATCAGAAGGTAGTGGTTGAGGGGTTATACTCTACACAAAGCTTGGTTTGTCTTGGGCCCTCTCCTGTTTGACAGTTTTGTCAGTGACCCAGAGAAGGAGACTGAGTGCTCTCTCATCAAGTTTACAGATTAAGTGAAACTGCATGAACCAGCCACTACACTGGAGGACAGGGCTGACGTTCAGGGGGACCTGGAGGGGCTGCAGCAAGGGGGTGACAGGCACCCTTCACAGACTTCAACAAGGACAGGCGCAGAGCCCGGCACCTGGGAAGGAAGAGCCCCTCGCGGCGCTACAGGCTGCGGAATGGCTCTGCTGAACGGGGCCCAGGGCACAGCAAGAACAAGAGCCAGCGGTGCCCTGGCTGCAGAGAAGGGCAGCAGCCTCCTGGGCTGCGTGAGTGGGAGCACAGTCACTGGGTTGATGGAAGCAGCTATTCTTCTCTGCTTGAGCATCCACATCCAGCTGCTGCCTCCCATTTTGGGACCTCTGTACAGGAAAGACATTGGCCAACCCAGCAGGTCCAGCCACAGTGGCGGGGGGCTGGAGCCCCCAAAGAACAAAGGGCTGCCTGGGGACCTCACAGCAGCGTCCTCAGCACCTACAGCGAGGCCGTGAAGAACATGGGTCCAGGCTCTCCAGAGTCATGCACGGTGGGAGGTTGAGTGAAAACAGGTACAAATTGAAAAGTGGGGGTGTGAACTGGATGTTATACTTGCACACTCCAAGGAGAGTCCAGCAGGGACACGGGTTGCCCAGCGAGGATGTGCACTCTCCATCCTTGGGCATCTTTCAAGACCTGCTGGATAGTCCTGAGCAACCTGCTCTGACCCCGCTGGTGGCCCTGCTTAGAGCAGCAGGTAGGACTAAAGACCTTCTGAGGTCCACACAAACTTTAGTTGTCCTATGCTATGAGATGCAGTGGGGAAGACAGGTGACAGAGGTATAATAGCAAAACAGTCATATCAGAGAACTATCCTGCAGTAGTTCTTACATGTGGTTTTTGTTTGCTTGGGTTTTATAATGTCTGAGGTACAGCTGAACTTGGAATCTTGGTTAAAATAGCCTTGAATGTTTGGAGAGCTACACAATACTTGGTATTTTAATTCCACTCGGAGGTGGTGTCCTGGAGCCAATGCTCCAGAGGACTCACGAGTCCAGTCTTGGTGTCACCGGTCAGGTCAGCCCTTTGTTCTTAATACCAGGCGGTGGGAAACTTTGTCTCCACTGGGCCGAGAGCAAAGACATTCTGCCTTGTGAAACTGCCAGTGACCTAAACAGGCAGAAATATTTCTTCAAATCTTGAGCACCTAGTTAGCAGGTTCCGCAGCCAGCCAGCCCATAATTGTGTAGTGCTTCCCTCGCTGGCATCAGTGGGAATTACTGCAGTAGGAACTGCTGTAGGGGACAAATTGATCAGCTAAGAGAGGCTTAAAGATCTGAGCGCTGAGGTTACTGACAGCAGTTTGGGTTGCCCGAATTAAGTAGAGGGTACCACATTCCCAGTTAGGTTTTCTTTACTTGCAGCTAGTGAAGAAGCAGTGGGATTCCCCTTTGAGAAAAAAGCCCTTTGCAAGCTCCTATTTGTTGTTTCTCCTGATCTCTGTATTACTTAACCACCAGCCCACATCGCTCTTAACAGCACATAGGTACCATTTCAACAGGGGCCTTAAGTACCTGGGAGAGCAAGCGTGAAGCCAAGTGCTGTGCCACAAAGCAACACCTGCGACTTGCTCACATGCTCAGTTGGCATCTCCGTATGCTGATGTTACACAAATATTTCAGTCTTTGCTGAGTCAGCCTTGGTCTCTTCCACTACCCTCTTCATTAGGAATACAACCCTGCAGATGTTTCCGGGGCTCCTACCTTCCCTTCAAGCCATCTTCGCAGTGACGGTGAAAATGGCCTCGCTATTCATCTTTTTCCTGGTACAGCCACTCTACCTCCAGTCTTCAATAATTCATAATCTTACTGGAGGTGCACCAAAATGATTTTAGCTAACTCAAACTTTTTTGGACTGAAGGATAATAAAAATGATTTCACACTAACTAAAGTAAGTCAGTTCATTGGTGAAAGCACTTAAATATAACTTATTAGCTATTCAGGAGGAAGGTTTCATAAAGGTACAATGCATTTATGTATTGAAGTGCAGCTCAGCTCTGGAAAAATGACTACGTAAATAAGCACTTGTCACATCTTATTTTTTTTTTTTTCTTCTCCTTCTAAATTTGTTTTCTGCTGCTAACTGGATTGCTGTCATGATTTTAACCATGAAGTAGCTGAATCCTGGCCCTAGTGGAGTTAATAGCTAGTGACTTACACTTGTGTGTTGCCACTGATGAGGCAGTGGTGACAGGTATTTGTTCAAGACAGAAGGCACAAGTCAGTGTCACCCAGTGCACAGTCTGACCTCAGAAACTTTTTAAGTGTGATGTTTGAGATCAAAAGATCAGGCTGTGGCCCAGTTCTGTAAGTCTAGGAAAAAACTGTTCATTGAGAATACTGAACTGTAAAATATCTTAAACTCTTCTGCTGGACTTAACAATGTAGGAGCCAGCATGTCCAGTGGGGGGTCCAGAATCTCTTTGGCTCCAACAGCATCTGTAGCTCATCTAATTTCCTAGTTTCTTGATGGCTGTTCAGCATAGGGGCAGTTAACACTAATAGACTTAATTCTACTGTTGTGCAGAAGCAAAACATAGTTTTGGGGAACCAGAGGTTAAGTCAAGCAAAATTACAGCTGCAGTGCTTTTCACAACTTAGATGAAGAAGCAGGTGTGGATGGGTCTCTAGACTACAAATCTGACTGCAGACATCAGAATTCAAGTTACTCAAATGTTTGGCTCCTTTTATCTATTCTGGATCTGGCTGTTATCACCTTGGTGCTTGTATACAAAGAATACTTGATAGCACAATCACAAAAGCAATAAACAGCCTTACAAAGGCATAGATCTAAGGTGACTCCTTCAAGTGGAATCTTTCTTTAAGCACGATTTCAATGTCACATATCATAATTGCATCTAATATTAGAGACTGACTTAACACAATGCAATGTCAATGACAGTATAAAGGCAATCATGAACAGAGAACATAGCTTAAAAATGTTTGGGGGGATGGAATGAAGGTTTGCACCATAATGAAAACTTCTGTAGACTTTTCAAACCTTTTTCAGCAACACTCAGAGGGATTATTTTTTTTCTCTTAAGCTTCTGGACATTTTGTCCCCGTTTCCATTTTGATACTGGAATCTGCCTGGAATCTCTAAATGTGATTTATTTTAGGGTTTTTTTGTTGGTTTTTTTTTTTTCCCCTTCCTTGCACTTGTGAATCTGTCTACTGCTAAGCACTGAAGTGGCAAAGGTAAAGCTGGTTAGCATGTTGATTAGATTACCAGATTACCACCTGCTGAGAATCACATAGGAAAGGGGTTGTTTCTTCTCAGCAACACACGCACACCCAGGTCCTGTCATGTGTGGTTCTTGTTCCTTCCCCTTGGCCAAAAAAAAAAAAAAAAAAAAAAAAGTCTTACAAAATGTGACACTAGACTCTTTTGGCTATATCACAGTTGGAAGGCAGAATGAAAATGTCAGACCTTCCTAAACAACTAGGTGTCTCTATCAGATTTCCTGTGGTTGCAGCTTGCAGCAGCATGACCTGCTTATATCAGCTTAAAAGCAGGTAGCTACTGAAGCCCACCCCCACCCACCCCCCCCGCTTGCATGTGGTTCCCCCTTGCATTAGTGCTTGTGATGGGGCTGTAATTTCAATGAACCAAGTAACCACATGCACGGGGCACACACAGGTGCTGGAGAGGAGCTCCCTTTGGAAGTGGCACATCTTAGATCTGCTTATGCCAATCACAAACTAGCATCTACCATGTTCTTAGGTCTGGCTGGTATGTAATCTCTCCCCTGCTTTGAGCCCTCCACCAGGGTGAAGGATGCTTGCCTATTTATGCTCAGCTGAAGTGACAAAACTTGAGATAGCACCTTACAAAAGCCATGCAACCAAAGCAAATGAAGAACCTTTGCAGAGGTTAATGTTTTAATTTAATTGCAGCACAGGTGAGAACAGCATGAGGCGCAAGGCTCTGAAACACAGGAGCTTGCCTGGGCTTTTTCTGCTCATTTAAACAGCTTTCCCTGCCACCTCAAAAAAACCCACCTCAAAACCAAACCAAAACAAAACCAAACCCCCCAAAAAACAACCAACCCGGAGATCCAGACAGCATCAGTCAGATACCAGTCTCACTGGTTTGTAGTGAAAGCCAGGTTGCTGGAGCTGAAGCTGAGGAAAGCTTTAAAGGTGACCCTACTGGAGCCTAACAATGCCCGAATTGTCAGGATCTCCATAGATACAAATTCTCTTTTTGTTTCAGTGGGCTTTAATTCTAATAATGCTTTGAATGTCAGCAGTGATAACTATTCCTAATTAGTCCTTCCACTTCTGGGAGGAGAAGGAAGGAAGGAACCTGTAACATGAAATGAATTCTAAGGAGGGATGACACTCTCCTCCTAAGAAAAAGTTCTCCAAGAGCTGCAGAGGCTCGCCCCACTGGGACCTGGCTGACACTTTAGCTTAAGACTTGAGAGTTCAAGTGACCCTACAGAATACGAATTAGCTTATGCTACTTCAGCATTAGCTGCTGAGCAGCCAGTGCCTGCGGAAAGTTGACCTATTTACTCAGGTTGACTTGAGGCTTAGCTGGGAAAACACCCTGGTTTTGTTGGGTTGAGAATGGAGACGGAGAGAGGACATTATTTGGTTCTGTATTGTAAAAGTCTTATTTCAAAAGCCTGTCCATGGATGACAAGGAAACAGAAAAAGCAGTGTGCCGAGCGAGGTGCCCTTGCTGCCTGGGTAAGCTCATGGTTTGGGATGTCCTCAGGTGAGGATGCTGAACTCGTAAGCAAATGACTTTACAGCCCTGAAAATGAGTCTACTAATACAAGCTGATGTTACCGATAGCCCTTAATCACTATGCAAACATAGTCTTTTAAAGCCCAATTTAAAAGTTGAAACAAAAGAACTGCAAAGCTATTATTGATGCCAGTGGCTAGCCCATTTGATTCCAGACCAAAGAAGAAAAAAAAAACACCCATTGTGAGTGCTTACAGAAGGGTGAGTGCGTGGGGAAGTCAACACCATTAGTTTACAGTATTTTCTAAAATTCAGCAAAAAGTGTAAACATAAATGCTTTCAAATTTTTGAATGGCTCTTTCATAAAAGTACAGAGTAGAAAATGATTTCACAAAAGACAAAGACACCCTTCCAATTAAATAACTCATCCATGCCTGGAAAAGTCACCCTCTGATCCATATTTTCCTCTACTGTACCCCTGCAGCAGAGGCTGGTAATGATTCTGGTTGCAAGTATCTAGTTCTACTTTAGCCAATAAAGGTAAACCAAAGAACACAAGGTTTTTTCCATCAACCTTTGTACCTACTTTTGTATCCCTGCTTGCACTTGTGAAAAAGCATTGAACAGGCCTAAACGCTCTTCATCTCCGATACCTGGTAACCTACAGCTATAGCGGTGCAGCCTGGTTGCAAGAAGGCTGCTTTGCTTTTGTTGCTTTATGAAATGCTCTCCTTTCATTTTTAGTTTTTCTGCAACCAGCAAATTACTAATGCCTCTGATTGGCAGGCGGGATTGCCTGATCCTCATTGCTGCAGTTCTGCTACCAGTGCCCAGGGCTGGAGAGAATTTTAACAGCATGAAAGACAGGCTGAATATGACCAGGCAGTAGATTTAGGTTTGGATTTTTTTTTTTTCCTGAGGACTTTTTTTCCGCATTCTTTCATATCATATGTTATTTCTAGGCTTGTGAAAGATGCAAAAATAAGTGTTTGTTGTTACTTTGTTGGTTTTTTTGTTTTGGTTTTTTTTTTTTTTTTAAAGATAAATTCTCTTCTCCCTTCAAAAGGGATTGACATGGTAGAACACACTTCCAAGGGGGATGTCTCTTCAGTTTTATTCATCAACCTGCTGGGCACCTTTGTGGAGGTTCAGAAAACTTCTTTTTCCAGTTAAGCAGTGTGGGAACAGCTGCCTACATCTGGCAATCCTAATAACCCACTACAAGTTACAGAAGCTGAAAACGACAAAAATCATCTGAGAATTAAAGCCGTGTCATCTCCCATATTTCAGATCATTTGAATGTGAATAATTAAATCCAGCAACCATCACTCCTGACTGTATAAAAAGTGTGCATGAGCAGGTAAGCACTTTAAACAAGAAATACACTGCTGAAGTAATCGCTGCTGTAATGTCCTCAAATTCACTGGAGTTATAATAGGGAATAATTTGCTTCATAACATTTGAAGAGTGGAGGAAAAAATGAGTTAAAGCTTTCTGACAGAAATTCCAATCGGTGTTGAAGAGGTGAATAAATACTACTAAACATTTTTTTTATTAAAAAACCCCAACCTCCTACTACGTACTCAAAGGTTTAAATGGATGTTTTAAATCCATTTTTCTTCTCTGTGCAGTGACTTTCCTTAGTGAAAGTTTTACTAGCGCAAACAGTTTGGAAAAATGAACTTTACAGTCTGGCCACAAGTGTTAAGATGAAACAAGATTTTTTATTCATAAGTGAACATTTGCATGAACTGTGCAAATGTATATATGCACTGAGACACTGGCAATAGAAGAGCTATTGTGATTAAACTCAGCTCAAATATTCTGCAGTAACTACTTGTAGAACTATGGAGTGAAAAGAAATATTAGTGAAATAAGTAGGAGAAAGGAAATTGCAGTCTGTTTATAGATACATTTTTGAGAGCAAAAATAGAAACTAATTTGTACACTTGAATTATTCACTGCAAATCACTCACTCAATTCATAACAGTGGGCCAAATCTAAGATGAAGAACTGATATACTGTCATAAAATGTGTGCTCTTATTTGAAATTTATTCCAGTCAAAATGGAAGTATTTTGAATTTTTCTAAACATGTCAGTTATGAAGTCTGTGGCCAGTTGCCTGATGCCAAGAGAGAAACGGGAAACCTTGATGATTAAGCTGTTTGTGAGTACAGTACCATAAATTATTCAGCAAAAAAGTTGCAACATCTATAAAGGCAAGAAGCCTTAGTTTCTGGCCTGATGCTACGATAAAGAAAGCACAATCTTCTGCATTGTCCATCTCCTACAGATTTCTTTTTCATGACCATAACTGAAAAAACTACTGGAAATTTCTGGGATTGGGTTTTACCAGTCTGCTGAACAATTTACACTGAAGTGAGTGGTTTCTCTAAATTCTTTTGACCTTTAAGGTGAAATAACCCTATACATAATCTTCAATGCAAATTTCTATAGCCGCTAAACAATTTTCCAATGCAGCTGGCCATTTTTGAGTCTTGAAAAACTAGTAATGATACAAACGGTTGATTATGGTTTACAATGACAATAAACCTCTCAGTATTGGCTGTTACCAAAATAAACTGCCATTCTGTTAAATGTTAAATAACAAGCCATAAACTGCTGAAAACAACCAATTTCTTGTGGATTATTGCCTGAATAAATTTTGCTAGGAAGTGCAGACCATGAAGTTGTGAGCCACGGATCAGGCCTAATGAAATTTTACATATTTTAAAAAGCTGAAGGATCTCCAGAATATGACGCAAATGGTAACATACATTAAACAACAAAAAATTTAATTGCCCGATACTTCATTTTTTTGCAAGACTATTGTCATATTCAGACACAAGCTCTTGCTGTTTTCCATTGTTTCTTCAGGCGTTGAAAAATCCTGTCAATACCAGCCCGCTGAGCCTGCCAAGAAGGCAGAGAGGAGCCTGTTTAGGTACAAAGCATCTATATGAGAATCTGCACAGAAACAGACCGGTTAGTGTCTGCATTGGAATAATTACTATTGCTAGCCTTGAAAGCAAAAATACCGTCAAGCATTCATAGCACAGGCGCCATCTTCCCAACAGTGAGTGACACAAGACGTCTTCACCATAGCAACGAGTGTTATCTCCTAAGAATAACATTAACCTCCCTTGTTGCTAGTTTTACATCCTCGAGTATAAACAGCAGTTGCAAAGCGTGTGTGCCTTGATTGTGCATTTTCATTACTTAATACGTACAGAGCGCATATTAGCTGCAGCAAGACTAAAAAAGACATCACCAAAAGAGGAAGCAATTAAAGGGCTGAAATACAACCGTTAATAATCCAGGCCTGGAAACATGATGAGGGAGAGGTGTCCTGTTCATACTCATGAAAATCAGACCTCTCCGCAGAGGAGCCTGGTGCAGAGTGCTCTTCAACAGCAGTATCCTCCCCCTGGATCCTCGGGTTGATTTTGAACATCGGAGCATGGTGGGAAAAGAGAACCAAAGGAGAAAGGGAGAGACGATTCTTTCTGATTCTCTCCTTTCCCTGCTGCTTCCCTCCACACACACTCTTCTCAGGCGGGGCTGAAATCCAGGAAACTTGAACCAAATATTTTAGCTATTTTAAATTGCTGCATTATGCATTTTTTCAGAATGTCACCAAAGCTTTTTCGAGTAAAGCAGATGAAATTCCCCTCATAACAGCCCTGTAGGATGTGGTGATATCCTGGGAGTGCCATAAAAATGCCATTAAGAAACATTTCATTTTGGCCTCCAGTGGCTCTACACTTATCTATTTTGACTTAAACTCTTTCTTCCATCTCTGTAAGAAAGGAACATGACACAGGAGTTGCACAAAATGAACTCAGATCAGGGAAGACAGATTGTAAATCGAGACTTGCTGGAGCTAAATCATGTTCTCTCTCTCAATCTCTTATCTGATAACTTTTATCCAAAAGGGTATTGAGGAAGTTAATTGCAACTGCTAAGATGAATCTTTAGGAAATATTCTCCAGAGCCTTCTTGCCCCTGCTCCCCAAACCCAATGCTTCACTTTTTTCAAGGCTTCAGGTATGAAGTCTTGTGAATTTTAACCTCCTTATCCTTTCCTACAGAACTGTTCAAGTGAAGAAGAAAACTGTAGCTTTTCATTTGCAAGATTTAGGAATCCAGAGAAACAGAGCATAAGGGGGAAAAGAGGTGACTTTCTGAATTCAAACACTCACTGTACTTGGCAAGCTGAAGGCAAAGGTAAAAAAGGATGTTTCATGTTCAGAGACTGAAGTACTATAGACAGTCTTGGATTAGAAGCAGGCTGAAATGCCTGTTGTAAACTTCTAATTACCTTGCATGGCATGGCTTCTAGATACACTGTCTTCCAAAGATAGTGTAGTTGTGAGTACGTGTTAAGACAGCTTTAGCCACATAAAGAACAGGTATCCAGAAAGACTGTGGGAGACCTAGTTACCCTCTGGAAATAGATACCATAAAACTCTTGGTGGCAAAATATTGCCACTTACCCTTTGCCAGTAAGTATTTTAATGTTCTCAGGTCATCAAACTAACAACAGAGCCTGTTGTTACTTAAATGAAAGAGCACAGGCATCAGCTGACATGCAAATATTTGAAGGAAGACAAAAATGTAATCAATTGTTGGGAAAGATCAGGTTATATCATGTTCAAAAGGAGGGCTTTTCCCTCCCAGATAAGACAGATGGGTAGGAAGGACATTATAGTCCATGCAATGTATTGAAAATTCCATGAGGCTACTGCTGGTTTAAACGTGAGCAAATGACCGTACCTACAATGTAGACACATTGAACAACTTTGAGACAATCCAAGCTTGGATCCTAGAATAAATAGAATCATAAAATGGTTTGGGTTGGAAAGGAACTTAAAGATCATCTAGTTCCAACCTCCCCACCATGGGCAGGGACACCTTCCACTACACCAGAATCCTCTGCTCCACTACTGCTCTGCAGCAGGTGCAAGAAAGCCAGCATGTGGTAGGTTTCCAGCACTAAAGGTCTCTAGTGCTAGAGATGCTGTGTCCAGGTGTGACCAGAATCACACATGCTCTGGCAGAGCTTCACAGGCTAGCACCAGCTGCTCAGTGGGAAGAGCAGTAGGTAGCCTCTACCTTCCCCTTTCCCCCCCCCACGATTGACCTTGTATCTGCTGTTATGCTGCCCCCTCTGCAAGTGATTTGAGACAGCCTCTCTGCTCTTTCCTCTGTGAGGGAAGTGAAAATCCTCCAGAAAATCCAGCTACAGGGCTGTAAGCTCCTGGTCAGACTCTGAGTCAGGTGTTTTGCAATACCAAGGGTCTTCACAATACCTAGTGGATTGGGTGCTGCACAAAACATTTTGGCAGGTGTGGATGTCTTCCAAAACAAAATGGGAAGTGTCCCCTTGGTCTTTTTATGTTTAGCTCATGGGGACTCAATCCCAGCTTTTGCATGTCTTTGAGGTGTCCTCTAGATTATGTCCCATGTCAAGGAAAGAGAGGAAATTTTGAGTTTTGTTGTCTCTTCCGTAGACTATTTGCTTTAAACACAGCAATGATCCTTGAAACAAGAACAGGAAGTTCATCTTTCACCACCTGAGGAAAGAGCTACCTCCCTTGTTTGCATTTATTATCTGCACAACACACTGGTATCTCTCTGCTTTGCATGGACCTGCTGGGAAGCCCTGTTTGACCCAAGATGTGTGATAGGGGTTCTCCATGGAGGTTGCAGTTCTGCTACACATAGCGTGCATCTATGAAGCGTTTGATTGTGGTGATGCACAAAGAATTTTGTGAAATTAGTTTTGGATAACAAGCAACAGCAAACCCTAGCAATATGCACTGGAGTGGCTGGTGTGCATGCAATGAGGCAGGCTAGATGTAGTTCATTGAAAGCAAGGGGTCCCATCTGCTATGACACCAATGCAAGCACAAACACTTCTAACATCTTGCACACTTAAAATCAAGTAAATAACCATCTTGCTGACAGCTTCAGCAGGCTCATCAAAACTGACTGAATACAGCATCTGAATTTATGTGTTATCTGCTTCAATATCCAAGTGATTATATATTTTAATGCATCAGATAAATTGATGAGAGTCTGGCTACTGAGCCAGCGGGTGCATAAGGATCTTGATTGCTCAGGAATATCTTACAGTTATGGACATATGGGGAAAGACAGACATTCCTAAAATGTTTCTGTTATGTGACACAGAGTAGAAAAAATATTCAAAAGTACTACTGGGTTCAGTGATCTAGTTTTCCCCACCATCTTGACACTGTGCAGTTAGGGACAGCAGTTGCACAGGCAAGCATCTGAACTGGCGTGAAGCATGAGGGCTGTGTGTCTGTTCAAACACATCACACCTATGGAGAGATGTGTTAATTGTTTACATGAGGAAGCACATCCATGGCATCATCCACTGATACCAAGCGGAGCTCTGTAAAAGTCATAATTTCTTCCTAGGTGCCACTGTATTTGTATATTCACCTCTGGTGGCCAACTCTAGTTGTATCTGGCATAGCTGCTGATGAGGCATTAAGCAAAGTATTATTTTCACAGCACTGCTGGCATCCACAGTACTTTTGGGCAAAAGCATGTAATTGTTTATAAGCCAAGATGGCTAGTCCACAAAACCAGCAACAAGTTGGGAGGGTGTGTGGGAAGCACAGGAGGGAGTGTAAAAAGCAAGCAGTGTAAAGCAAGAGGAAAAAAAAAAATTTAAAGACTTTTTCTAAAGGAGGAAGAAGATTATCTAGCCTTTATTACAAAGGATTTTCCTTTTGGTGTTTTCCTTTTTGCTGAGCATGGCAGAGTAGAGATTCATCATGAAATCTAGCAAAAGCAGCATGCTGTGATGAGAGATACATGTCATACTTTGTTTGCTCAGTGTCTCAAGAGCTGTTCTAAGACCAAGGTTACAAGTCCTTAAACAAATGGAGACTCCTTTTGTTTTGAAAACTCTTGTTGGCACATTAAAATGTGCCAACAAAAAGCATAGGCTAGGGTATGTGTGCTTCTACCACACATTAGCATTTTTACTGGCCAGGCTATTTTTTTCCCTTTAGGGCTCACCACCTTATATTGATATACAAGGATGCTCTGTTCTGTCCCAGTGCCATGCCCTGCAGCTTGTCCAGTTCTAACTTCATCTTCTTATGCCCTGTCTGAGGTAGGTGGGATCCCTTGGAAACTTGCACATCCACCTAAGGACTTCTGAATGCATAAACACAGAGGCTGGCAGGGCAGTTGTCCCACCAAACTGAGCCAGGGGTCCTGCCTACCCAGTCCCCAGTAATGGTACAGGTGTATCCCACAGCCACATGCCAGACAAGTGGCCTTCCAGCAGGGTCCCAGTAAGCAAAGGGAAGCCAAACTATATGCTTTTTCTTTTCCCATCCATTTGCTCTGTTCCAGTGCTCTGCTGGGTTTCAGAGTGTGGCTACGAAAGAGGTCTGACACATCCTGTGGCACCCAGGAGAGGAGCATAAATGTATCCTCAGGACCATTCCCAAATTATCCTCATTTTGTGAAGCTGTCAAGAAACCACGGTAACGGCCTTGATGTGGAAAGGGAGTTTTGAATGGCAGTTGCTGACGCTTAATTTATTTCTCCTCCACTTGGTCTCATGACTGGCTCCTCCTTCCCTCTCCCACTCGCTCTGTGCAGCGTCGTTCTGCAACAGCTTTCCTTACATTTCACTGTACGCAGCCTCATAATTTTTACCACTGTGAAATGCTTTGGCATATAGGCAGTGAGGAAAAATCTGTGTAACAAGCCTCATGCCTTAGAAATATTTTGTGTGTTCCTCTACAGAGGATAGAAAGTGTAAAAACACAGGGGAAAGTACTCTGTGAAAAAGATGTATTGCTATATGTCACATGAACACTGTTTGAGAGTTACAGATTCCTGCACAAAACATAAGACATCATAAACAAATCTCCTGCTATCAACCTATATCAGAAACCAGAGCTCAGCTGCCATGAGGGTTGAGGCTTGGTAGAAAAGGGACAGGGAGGAGAGAGAGAGGAGCCCTCAGACTCTTCCAAGCAGATTGCATCCTGCCTTTCTCATTCACACGCTCAGAGAGCGTGAGACCCAGGTATCCCTGCAGCCCCTGAACCCACACATCACAGGCTGTGATGGAGATGCTCCTGCTTGGCCCTTTCCCAGGTTTTGCTTGGAAAAAGCAGACAAAGCTGGTGCTGAAGCAAGGTGAGATGGTACTTTTGCTGTGTTCCCTCCACCAACTACATGGCCTCCCTGATGGGGATGCCACCGTGGCCACCCTGAGGTGGGGAAGGAGGACCATCTCCTACCTCCCCCTCCTGCTGTGACAAGATACCCACCTTTCTCTGCACCATACCTGCCCAAATAGCACTTTCCTCAGAAAAAAGGTGCTGTGGGCAATGGAAGTAGCTGTGGGTTGCCTTTGAAGTGTCCTGAAGCTTAGCTGGTGCATGTGCATGTCTTGCTCACCCATCAAATGATGGGAAGGGAAGTCAAAATAGCTCAGTTGGAAACAACTGCCAAGGATAGAAAATTCTTACAATTGAACATGCCTTTTGGGAAGCAGGAGGGCAGCGCAATTTTGATGAGAAAGGCCGCTTTCATTTTGGGGTTAATCATGCAGGGTTCTGAACTCTTTCAGTCCTCATTCATGTTGATGGGAACTGACTGTCCTCAGGCTACCTGGCAGGCATGGTCGCTAGGTCAGTTCTCATTCCCCTCTTCCCCACAGTCTGTCACTTCACTTCCTAAAGATTGTCTTATTTGATGTCATCCATAGCACAGGGAATTAATGAGGTTTTCTTTCAGAGTCTTCCCATTTATCCCCAGAAAGTCAGAGGAACCGATATTTCCCTCTGCTAGAAAATAAACCTCTAGGTAGATGAAGGAAAAGAGCACGTTGGATGCTTGTACTGTCCCTTTCCCAGAGTGGGGAGGGGTTTGCTCCTGCTCTAGGTCTCTGGAAGTTATGCTGAAAAGAAAGAGCAACTGTTTGGTGTCTGGCTGCCTTTGTGGGCTTGGGTTCTTTCTTGTTTCAAAGCATTGCTAGCCCTCAGGGAGCACCTCTGAGCAGCAACCATGCTGGTCCTCAAGAAAGGATGCAAGGCACACTTAATGTCAATGACATCTTAATCACATAGTCTTTGAAAAGGGAAAAGGCCAAGACAAGTACTTCTGTTAGCTTGAGAGTGATAGTATTTGATAAATAGGGCCTGCATGCATCTAGTTAAGATGCTCATATGCTGAGCTGTGCAATTCACAAAATGTAAATGGAGTGCTTATCAGATGGATTATTTTCCAAAAGCACAGGCAAAATTACAGTAATTACTTTTCCACCTGCTACATTATCTGTATTCCCAAGAAACTTTATAACTTCATACAGAAAATAAATAAATATTTACTTAAAAGATTGGAACAGCTGAGTAAAGGTTCCCTTCACTTCCCACAAAATCAGCGTTTTTCATGAACAAAGAGCTGTTCTTGGCAGCACAAGCTTTTCACTGGGGGTGGGGGGTGGGAAAACAGGTACTGTTGGTAGAAACTTTTTTCCAAGAGGATCACTTAATCACTTCTTTTCAGGATGCTTATTTTCCCTAAATACCCACTTCTTTGACATGCCCTTAGGTAAGACATGCCCTACTATTCTTCCTTCAGCAACTGAGTGCTTAGACACAGGTTCTTAGATAAAACAGCCAAGGTTATTGCCTGGGAATAATCAATATGAAGAACACACCATTTTAATGCAACATAAAGATTCATCTGCTTTGTCAAACCACAGCACTTTTTCTCCCAATCACGTACAATGCCTTTGTTTATTCTTTCTGAATCACAAAATATAAATCTGAAGTACAGGCTTTAAAGCTTAAAAAAAAAATCATCTGCCAGGGCTTGTTCAGCTCATCAAACTGTAGATCATGGTGTAATTCTAACACCAACTGGTTCTACGGCATCTCAGAGCTCCACAGACAAGTAGTAAGCCAGCCTTGTAACACTCCCCCATCCATCCCAAATGTAAGCATTTTAACCTGTTTTAGTTGCTGTTTTATCATCACATATGAAACCCAAAAAATGTCTGTCAATTGTATTCTTCATTACTCTAGCATTATAGTGCCCACAGTCTTTAATGTGTTTATCCTCAAAATTCCCCCATGTGGTAGGAAGTGCTGTTCTATTGTAACTGAGAAACTGAAGTGCAGAAAAGTTAGAAGACTTTGCACATTGCCACCTGGGAACGTCATAAGGGGTCAAGAGCTCAAGCCATGAATTCACTCAGGACCTTCTCACTTCCTTTCAAGCTTGCATTTAAGGAAAATTGTTCACAGCACCTCTCATCTCTGACCTGGAAATAATGCAGTGTCCTCACGGGGCATATCTGGATCTAAGGCAACCTGGCTGGCTGTGCACTGAAACAGCCTCAGAGCAATCACACTGCTCACCATGAGCTGTGAGGATGGGAACGAGCAGCTGGGTGGTGCTACACACTTTAGCAAAAAGCCCAGAAGGACATCCATTCCCTTAGTGCTAGCACCAGGATCTGAGGCTACATCCAGCTCCTAGGGCACTGCTGCAGCTTCTGATCTCAGCTTCTTCCCGCAAAATGCAAGCATGCAGTACACGGGTTAACGTGTGCGTGCTTGGTAGCTGGGCAGAGACCTTATAATGGGAGGGGCTATGTCACCCCCCAGACATCCATTTGAGCTTAAGCAAGCAACACAAGTTCAACCTCACCCAGTTCAGTCCGTGCCCTAAGTCCACGGAGGTATCAAGAAAAACACTGCTGTCCAGTAATGACATCCACTAGGTGCAATTAGTTGAAGACAGCTCAAAAGATACCAAGTAGCTAATTGAACATCGTAACTGCACCACTACACAAACTCCTTGAAAGAGCAGCAAAGGGTGAAAATTGCTGATGGCAATTTCCACAGTGGAGTAATTTTGCTCCAAGGCAAAGAGAGTGGTGAAGGAGAGAGTGAATATATATGTATGTCAGTGTAGGAGAGGGTGAATTCGTACAAGAGGGAGTGCATTAGAGTATGAGTGAGTGTGGAGGAGGGTTAGAAGTGAGTTTCTCAGAATTAGGGCAAATTCTGCATTTATAGTAGATCTTGCAGAGAAGCTACATGTGTGCATATGCATACACATGGTCATCACGGGGTCCTTTGTGTTTTTTTAAGACTCTTGTTTGGATATATATTTCCAGTTCTTGCAAGTGTAGGAAAAAAAGCCTTGAAGGTAAGATTGAAGGTCAGCTGTAGATGCAAAACCCAGAGAGTGTAGCAGAATTCAATATATATGTCACAAGATTCATTCTTTTTTCAGAGTGGAAAGATGGAGAGGGGAGATGGCAAGGGGGGACTGTTGCTATAATTGCCTGCTGGTAAAAGGCTGGTGCATAGGCAATATTTTTCAAGAGGAAGCGTAGTGTGGATGGACATCCCACCTCCATCACTGGGCAGAGGAAGACATGTAGAGGGTCTTGTATCACTAAAACTAGGAAGCAGGAATTAAATTGGCACAGATTCCTCATTCCTCCCTCTTTCACCATACCAGTGCATTCAGATAAGCAAAAAAAAAAAAAAAAAAAAGATCCTGTTTGCTATAACTCAGGGTCATGGGGTGTACACAGGAACACACTACTTCTACGAAATCAAAGGCTGAACCAGTGAGAAACTATGTTCCACGGCAATTTAGTAGAAAATATCTCTTTGAGATATGCAGTGCAGTAAATCCAAGGCCTTTGTGCACCCTGCATCTCTCCAAAATATATGCCAGGCAAACAGAGTCAGATGTTTAGGCTTTGGTTCCTACTCATTGCTGGTTTCCCTGGTAATCCACTCTAGCAGTATTCCATCTTTGAGACTCCTAAACACAAATTTTTGGGCTCATTTCCAGTCACTTATGTTTCCAGCGGGAACAGTCTATTTCTTACTTCTCCCACTTAGGCACAGCAATTTATACTTCTGATTCATGCTGTGAAGGACAGAGAGGAAGATTTTATAGTGGTAATGCCAATTGTCCCCTATCCCACAGTAACTTTAAAGTGCTTGGCAAAACCTCAGGAGGGGTGGGAACGTGCAACAGGAAAATAAAGTGTTCATGTAAGTATCAGAATTGCACTTTACATTTCCCATAACCCCCAAAAAATCATGTTTACAAAGCCAAAGTCTCTTCTAATTAAGAAAACACCTCACAAGGCAAGGATTTCACCTTTAAAGATGTTTCCTTTACCCCTGTTTCTGAAAGCATCAAAGAGCGAAGCAAATATATTCCCAGCGGTCATTGATTGTAAGACATCATTGATCTCTTGGTCAGTAGCTAAAACACTTTACCATGACTGTATTAACCTATGGATGAATCTAACTGTACATTAAGTTGCCTGTCTTTCCTTTACCCTTGCAGTGGTTCAGTGCAGCATTGGCTAAGGATGAAAAACATTTATTAGGGTAGTTTGTGTGGAACAGATTTATTCCTCAAATTGTCCACAGTTTGAAACTCCTAGCACCAGTAGTCCCTACAGCCAGTGTTATGATCATGTAAAGGATTAAGGAAGCCCATCTTTCCCTGAGTCTGTCCTTTTCTATTACTTCTATAAGGGAAATGGAATACAATCCTGAGATTTGGGCTGGCTGCTTGCTGACCTTACAGGGCACAGCCAAATTATTGGAGATGAATGTTTCTCTCAAGATGCTGTTTTCTATTATGGTCTTCTTTAGGAGTGGAAGCCATCTGGGATTGACTGTTCAAATGGAACTCGATTTCTAAAAGCTTTACAGCTTTACTATGTGCATGTGGCAATAATTACTTGAAATGTAAAGGCTGTGTGGATTGTGTTTTACCAAATGATTTAGATATTTGTGATGGGTTTCCACCTGTTCAAGTTTTGATTGCCAATTCACTCTATGCAGAAAAAAGTAGAGAAGGATCAACATTGTGTAACTGAGGTAAACACCTCTTGAGCTCTCAAAAGCTGCTTAACTGGTTCCCATTATTGAAATGTCCTCTTGACTGTGGACTATCACAAACTCCACATATGAATTTTTAAATTGGTTCAAAGCATTAGGCCACAAGCTGTCAACATCTTTGGAATAATTTAATGGTAATGAAGTTAAAGATAGCATTCAAGATAACCCCTTTAAAATGCCAAATCATTAACACACTCTTGCATAAATCCCACTTCCAAATGAAAGCTTTCACAAGATTCCAAGAAGTTTTGCATGTTAGAGCCCAAGTATGTTCATGCACAACTCTGAGTGATACTGTATAAGACAGAGAAGCGATTGAGAAGTCATCAAGGCCCCTAGGCCAGAAACTATAAAGTTGCAATTTGAGTTAAGATGGATAAAAAATATCATAATACACCCATATGAATTCATCATCAACAGCTTACCTCTTATGGTGTCTGGTTATGGGTTGCAGGTTCTCCCACTTGTCTCAGCTATGCTAGACACCAGTCGTAGCCAGAGTCCAACTCAGTTGTCCTCACACAGGGCACCAATTGTCACAGCACAAACAAACCAGTAGGCTGCAACAAGGCTTTTACCATCAGATTCTATTGTCCATCCTACTTCCCCTTCCTCCAAAGGCCAAACCACACTAGACCCCACCCCCCCCACCTATAATCCTCAGGGCTTTTTAACTACTTAGTGGAATGAGCTACAGCTGCACACACCCATGTCAATCCACCCACTGCCTTTGAGGCAAGGCCACAGCTGCATGTTATCAATGCTAATCAACCCACTGCCTCCATTCCTCTACACTACAAGAACCTCAAAACACTTTTTGCATATGGATGATATTGGTATTTTTATAGACTGGAGAATTAAATGGGAATTCTAGGTCTCAATTTTCATGTTGGGTCTAGTGGGCAGATACAATCCACATTAGCCTAAGCTAAATCCCACACCAATGGACTTGTAGGTGTCTGCAATGATAATGACTAAGCTGCTATCGTGGTCCTGGTGAGTGGGGTCGGGTGAGCTACTCATCTGGCTGCATACAGGAGTGTGTACCTCTCCCTAAAGCAGACATCTACACCTGGGTAGCTGAGTAGCCCTGCAGACTCTCTCAGCCTAGGTTAGTGACTCGCTTTTCCATTGCCTGTAACGGGACTATAGGCACTCTGCTCACACACCAACCTGTACCTTTGGAAATGTAAACTAGGGCCTCATCCTTCACAGAACCTACATGTTTTTGAGCTAGGTAAGCAGAGGCTTCAGTTGTGTCTCTGTGACTGGCTCCTTATAGACACAGATGGGTTTGGACATCACCTGAAAGACGTTGCAGTGCAAGGAATGCTGTGCCATGCAGTCCCCAATGGCCTGACTGCTCCTGTGCAAGGCAGCACTGGGCATTAAGGTTCAGGTCCCAAGATCCCTTTCCAAGGAGGAAGAAAGATGCCAACCTGCAAGCCTCTAGTCTTTGTTTCAAGGCTGCTGAGCCGCTCTGTGTTTATTTTCCAGTTTGGTTTAGGCAGAACAAGCTGCTTGATGCACATAGCTGCACTGGGCTGCTGGGCAGTCCGTAGACTAGCTCCAGCTCAGTCCTTCAGAGGAGAGCAGACCTGAAAACTCTATTCTGTGTCCTCACACACCTTCAGCGGAAGGTGTCCTTGCCCATGGCAGAGGGGTTGGAACTAGGTGATCTTTAAGGTCCGTTCCAATCCAAACCATTCTATGATTCTATGACTTCAGAGAGCACCGTGCCATGAAGATATTTCTGAATTGCTCTTTGACCCTGGGAAGAGCTTTGTGAATTTCTTCCACGGTTCTCTCAGCCCACTCTTTCGATTTTCCTCGCTGAACTCAGATACTGTCTTCTATACTGAGGGCAGTGGAGAAGGATACCATCTTCACTGGAGACTAAGGTCTGACTCTCATATGTGGATATATTGAATCCTTACAGAGCTATTTGTTTTACAATTGATTGTGTATTGGTATTCTGAGAAAGGAAACATTCAGTTTATCTTGCACATTGGGACTAGTTCAAACAAATGTATTGATAATGGTAATGTTGTGATCAGCCTACTTAGGAGGCAGTAAACTGGCACTGGAGTTAGCGCAACCAGCTCTGTAATAATTTTTTACATTGATCTACCATGTCTAGTTACATCCAGACCGGCCATTAAAATCACATTCATTGATCAGACTTTTGTTACCTGGGATGACACTGCTGATGTTGGGTGGTAAACCTTATCTTCACAGGGACGAGTCATTGCTGGTGCACATGTTCTGATGTAGAAAGCAGAATAACCTTTGGCTGTGATGACCAAGTGGAGCAGAAGCTTCTGAAAGTGACTGAAGCCTCTCTGCAGTTGATACATGAGTGGTAAGATTCCCCTCCGGACCACGTCTGTTAATCTATTAATTCTCAGACTGCTGGATGAAGGTGTGATCATCACCCGCTCCTTCCAGCAGCACATCATCAGCAAGTCTCTCTTCAATGCAACAATATCACAGCTGTAAGATCATCATCCTACTGAGGACAAGAGGGCTGTACTTGGGGTCTCTGCTTTTACCAAGAAAAGCTGTACTCTACCAAGCTGTAAAAGGCTGCCTCGGAGCATGAATTTGACACCAGTTCAATGACCAGTTTTGAAGTCTTTTCCTCCTTCAGTACAAGTAGGGAATATCAAATTAAACTGCCTGTTCAAAACCAAACTTCTTCACAATAAACAGTCTGGTTGTGTAACACCTTGCTACATGGCACAGCAGATGCCAAAAGTTTGTGTTAGTTCCCCAAAGAAATGGAATAAATTAATAGAAGAAAAAAATCATTAAGGGATAATAAACACGTAAGCATCAGCTCTGGAAGCCCCTACTGGTATGGGTCTTGGTATGATCAAGATCTGGTCTAACCCATTATGTCTGCTTTTAGAATTCACCCTGCTTCCCATTTTGAGAACAATATTGTCCATAAACAACGCTACATTTTGGCCTTGCAAGATTTTACAGTATACACTTTTTCCAGTTTCCAATGTACAGGAGACAGAAACAAGGGAACAGTGAAGAGTAGCGTTTGCCTGGCTCCCGCACTACAAATCCGTCACTGCAAGGCACAGGCAAAGCAGATGCCAGACTCAGAATTACAGCTGTGCCTGATGCACCAGCACTGCAGCCTGAGGATTAGAGGTGCAGATGTGTGTGTTGATCCTAATGCTGTACTCTTTTTCTGGGAGGACACAGGAGTAGAAAACTGCGACAACTGGAATTATAAAAAGCCTCACTAGTCTGGGTTCAAATTCCTGTTTAACAAACTACGTTGTTCTCTTAGGGTTTCTTCATATTTCCTGACCTCTTCCTGGCAAAAAAACCCAACTTCTGGCTGGCATTGAATTTTCATGTGTAAATTTATTTATTTTTTTGTGTGTCCAAAAAACCAGCTGCTGACTGGCATCGAATTTTCATGTGTAAATTTTTTTTTTTTTTTTTTGTATGTCCAGGATCATCTTTGTATATCTGTGGCATTTTATCTTGGGACATGAAAGCTGCCTATGCCCCTTCGGCATCAGCAGTGTTAGCATGTCCATGACTGGTCACTTGACAGCTTCCTCTGCTTACCTTACAGCAATCCCCTTCTTCTGTCAATACTTGGGACAGGTCAATAACTTTGAAAAAACCACTAGATTAAATCTAAGGAATGGGAGGGAGTTTACATGATTTGAGCTAGCACAGCACTGTATAGGTTCATTAAACATCTATTTTTAGAAACTATTTTCTTTTAAGATGCATTTATGATGTGTATCTATATGGCTTTTCCCCCTAAGTGTCTGGGTTTAGAAGCAGTATGAAAAGTCATTTCATGTTTAAAATACCATCACATTCTCCTGGCTGGTGATAAATATGGGATTTGACACTAGGGAAATGCTCTTCTATTAATCTGATCAGCGTTTTTGTTTGTTTGGTTTTTAATTTGTCCCTTTAGAAAAATTCTTGTAACCCCTTGGACATATTTTTTTTTTCTTTTCCTCCTCAGAGATCCTGAGATGATATTGAGTTACTTGGGAAATTAGATTTGTCAGCTTTATTTCTGGTTGCTGTCTACATTAATTTTATAATTAAAACCCAAAGATGTGTGTCTAATATGTATGAATCTACAAAAAGCAGAAAGAGGAAGTATGCTTAGGCCCATACAAAAGAAGTAGTTTGACACGTGTCAGTGTTACATTTCAATGCAAGAAAGGAAATATTTTTTTGGCACAGAGCTCAGAGAACATGTAGGGAAACCAAGCAAAACCTCATGAATCTGAAAATTAGTCTGTGAAATGTTTGTATTCACAGTCAGCTTTTGCTAAAACATTCAAATACAAATTATTGGATTGCAGATTTGGTATGCACTGCGGGTTTTGCTCATTTGTACATGTATTACTTACATCACATTTTGTATGTAAGGCTGGGATAGGGACGGAGAAAAAGTTTAATCAGGGAACTCCTCTCCTACCCACATCCTCTCAATTTAATTTTCTGCTGATTCTGATCATTCTACAAGTTTTAAGTAAGGGGAAATATATGTTTTCTTCTCCTCTATTCTGTAATGTCTGCCATTATTATTCACCACATACATTATAGCGAGCTTTGTCTGCAGCATCACGACCTGACCTTTGTGTGGCTTGCCTCTTCTGGAGGTGCTGTGAGTAAATCACTGCCTGTGTGTGTTGGCAGTGGCAGCATTCTCTGCTGGTGGGTACTTTCCCACAGCTGGGCTGCTTTCGGGGGGGCAGCAGCAGCAGGGTGGTGCTCTGCAGATTTAGGAGTACCCTGGGCAACAGCAATCGCAGTCTCTACCACTGAAAACCCTGCTTCAAACGGCAACATTTACCAGCTGTTCCCGTTTCACTAAAATCAGAAGGCTCTACAGAGGCTGACAAGCTGTGGTCTAGCATTTCCAGTGAGCCACAGATGAAGATGGGTCCATGAATTCAGCACACCTTTAATGAGGTGGCATTGCAGGATCCTGGACTGTACTGAGCACTAGATCTGTCTGAGAGCCTAAACTGGGATGAGATACAGTCACTGCCACAGACATGCAGCAGCTCTCTGTATTTCAGATAAAGTTATAATTGGCTGGATGTTGTAACCCTTGATTTTCTAGCAGCTACCTGTGGTGAAGACCAAGTGCACTTTCCTCATGTTTGTTCCTCCTCAGCTAACCACACTACCACACACCTTGTCATGATGCTTGAAAAACAGTGTCCTGAGTGAAAGGTGGAACCTAGTTCTCCTTTGCCAGCATGGCTGGACTGGGAAGACAAAGTCCAGCCCTATTTACACGGGACCTGTTAAGCAAAGGCTGGATACTGCCCCTACCTGCCAAATGCCAGATGGAGGCTTTGTAGCCGCTTCCCCAGTCTTATGGCAGAAGCCTTGAGTCACACTTGCTTTCTTGAATTTAGGTGCTGTAGTAGTGTCGGTGCCTGAAGTGCAATTCACGGTCTCAGTCAGGCACTATAGTTCAGGTTTCTTGTTTCTCGCACTCGAATAAAAATTTAAGTAACTGGTAGCTTTTGGTCCATCAGAACAAAATGACTCTGAGTGGACAACCTTTCATCTTTCAAGGCTAATTCATATTATGTATTTATATAAATCTTTATGGGTTCTCAGTTGCAATTGCTCATTCTTTACTTCTCTGTAAATTGGACGTGTTGCCATTTACATGTTGATTTGCCATATGTATGAGATTGTCATTATATGTATTTTATTATGTGGTTTGGTAGACATTTTTCTTTTGCAATTCTCTTCTACCCATATGACTTCCAGGAAAATAAATGGAAATTAAATAAAGAACAAATTAAAGGATGCGATGTGCTGAGGAGATAAAAAGCTGTGGTCGCTATAGCCCACTTGAATGGTCTTGAGACCTCGCACAGACACATACAGAAACCCACACCAATCTGTAGACAAGATGAGAAGGGATTAAGGCTGGATTAAGAAGACCTGAAGGCCTCCTTTGAAGCTCGTGAAGAATGTCCTACCCATCTACGTCTACTTCAAGGCTTGAATTTCTGATGTTTCTTTATGTCACACAGAATGCAAGTGAGAAACTCAGATTTTTAATTCAGAGGACTATGGTTATCAATCATGGCTACACGAAGGTATGCTGCAAAGACATCTGAGGACTAGCTGAAAACCCAGCAGTGGCCTTAAGAGTGCTGAGTGGTGACGTGTGTACCTGCAGCTAGGGGATCCATCTGGCAGGCATCCTTGGAACATGCTGGATGGATAAAACTGTGCACAAAGTGATGGAAACTGGGGCAGTGGGACATCTTGCTTATCCAAGAGTTCATCAGATAAAGTGCTCACCTGGGCAAAGAAAAATGTGGCTCTGCTTTCTGACCTATAGCATGAAGTGGTGAATGCCTCCAGCCACAGGATATTCTGTGAAGTTAGTGGAATGGCTAACATTTCTCATGTCTTTAGCTGTATGTCCACATGCTAGTGAAAATCCTGGTACTGATGGCTTTTAAAAGCAAATTCTTGGTAGGAAACATGCAGTGTCTGGCTGCGTTTTGGAGTGTTGCTGAGTAGCTTTGGTGTAGGTTTCAGTCACAGATTCCCTTGCTCGAGTATGTTTGGTGGCAGCTATCAGACACTCAGCAGCAGAGAAGGCAAAGGGGCCGCGGCGTAGCCCAAGTCTGTGAATAGTCATGTACTACATCTGTGACTAGCAAGAACTTTTTAGTAGTGAGTTATACTTCCATGACACGGCACAAAGTGTGATCTCTGAACATGTCGCTGGAAGAAGAGCCTTGGTACGCATGCATAGCTTCAAACTTGTCCATCTGCTGCTTAGCTGCAAAACTAAAACTTTGTGTATCAAGAGTTATTTTTTTTGTTACTCAGCTCTTGATGTGTGCTGTTTAGTTTGTGGGATTTTGTGTTGATTTTTTTTTTTCCCCCAGCCTAAACATTCTCATTTGGTTTACTTCTCAATGAATCAAATGAAGAGAGTTAATGAAAATCGTACTTGAGATTAGTTACACAGAAGAACAATAACACTGATCTTGGGATTGCCCGCAAGGGACCTTCTGTAACCTTCCCAAAGCCCTGAATTACTTGCATGACTGAAACCCTGGCACAGCTTTTGCTTTCCTCTGAACGTTGCTGCATGCTTGGATTGGAGCACCTGGGACAGGTATGAGCCAAAGGGGTCTGGGAGCTGAAACCTTATTCTGGTTATTTCTGGAAACCTTTATGCATCTCCATCTCCATTGGAAATCAGTGAATAAAGTTATTTCAAGTGTTTTTAGCAAATTCAGGAAGGTGTCCAGGTTCCTTTTTCAGTTAGGAACCAACGACGCTTCCTGCAGATAATTCATAGTTTTCTGTCGAAAATGCAGCTTGTTAACTGCCTGAAACAAAGCTTGAACTACTTCAAAATAAACTTTTCAGAAGAAGAAACCATGTAGAAAGAAGTTCAAAAGAAGACAGCCCAGATGGTACCCTATCTCTTAACCTGGGAGCAGTAAGTGGAGTGTGTTGAGCTGGACAGAGGCTGTACAAACACAGCTGTGATGTCTCCTGTGGCCAAACTAGCCAGTTCACTGCTAGAGTCAGTATCTCTGCGCAGTACTGTGACAGTCACATCACTAGTTAGCCTTTGATTAGGGCTCTTTGCCCAGATCCATCTGGTCTACCCTCCATTGTCTTTCTCAAGGCTGTCTATGACAGAAATCTCATCATTCTTGAAAGACAAACAAAAAATTTGAAGTCTGAATCCAGAACATGTCCAGGTTTCTTGCTGGTTGCATGACCAATATACGTCACTGAACTACTGACCATCTAGCCGTGTTTTACTGCTGGAAATAAAAAACTCCGCACTGCAGAAAAGCAACAGTTAAGTGTTGCATAAACAACTGCCCTATTCCATTTCACCCGGGCATGCACCTCCATGCTTTTTTTTGGAAGTATGAACTTCATGGAGCACAAAAATCAAAGAAAAGCTTTGATTGTCCCATGCTTTTCGTGCACTTGACTGTAAACCTTTGAAACAATAGGGATTTCAGCCTCCACACTGAAATTTCTTCAAAGAGGAAGAACAGTGAAGTGCTCATAAAAGATAATACTATTTTTTCATTGCTGCTCCATTTCCCCGTACTAACCTTTGTTTTAAGAGCATCTCATGGCTATAAACTACAGAGGGTTTTCTTTAGATTTAAAAATCATCTCAAAGTAGTCTCTGTGAACATTGCATGAGCTCTTTTTCTGTCTTTCTAGTAGGATGAACCTCCTTGCCAGATACGTACTTCGAAATCTTCTTGCTCTTTGTGAAGGCTGAGGGGGAAGAATGGGGTCACCAGCGTGGACTTCTTCATTTGTACTTCAAGAAAGGCTGCCTTTGCCTCCTCAGTCATTGGTAGGACAGTAGGATATGCATTTTATAGATCAGAGATTCAAATCCAGCCCTGTAACTAAAGCTTTTTTCACTAGCAGAATTACTGTGGCCTCAAATCAGGGTCAAATGTACATTCTGCAGGTGTCTTCTTCCTCTGCAGTTTGCATGGATGAGGCAAGGGCATCATGGGGATGGAAATGGAATGGCAGGTGATTCCTGTACACCTCTGCTGGGACAAAATTAGATGCCTTCTCTGTCCTGCCCCGTGGACAAATAAAACACCTGTTTCCAGAGCTGTCAATCAGGAACCTCTCAGGGTAAGAAATGTATTTTAGAAAACTGCTGTTGAGCCACCATCTGGCTTCCGTCTCTGATGATATGTTTTATTGTACAAAATGGGCTTCCAGTATCACCCTGCAAAGCAGCTCCTGCCTTGCAATTCTTTATGAGATAAATCAGCCTTGGGCTGGTGGCATGATGTTTATCCATGGCTCTTCATCTTCTGAAGACAAAAGTATAGATTCCGCCCTGATGAGACTTCAGATTTGTGTCTCCATTTAACCAAGTGATGAGTTCCACCAAGGTGAGAGCCAGTCAGAGCAGAGGGGTAGAAATGACATCCTGAAATGAGTTTTGACTGCCTGGGAAGTATTTGCTTTCCTTGAGTAATATATGTCCTTGCTAGCCTTCAAGGACAATAAATATTTTTTGCTAACATCACCATTCTTTATCAACCAGTAAACTGTAGAGCTAGAGATGCAAATTTTTCTTGCAGAGGGGCTCCTCTGCCATTGGAAGTTAGGATCATTTGAGTAGCTTATTTCTGGGATAGAGTCAACTGCAGAGTGGTTTTGGAAGGTTCCTCTTTAGAGAGTCTCAGACACAACACCCACCCAAGCTGACCCTATAGGCAGAACCAGCTAATGTAACTCACAAACTCTCACGCATTCAATACCACCATACTTTATAATGAATTTTTTGCTATGAAATCTTATCTCTTCTTCTTCCTTGTTCCCCCTCTTAATTTATAACAGGCTTCTGAAGTGTCTTGGGATTTGTGCATTTTTCTGATGGAACACCAGGTTCTAACAAAATCCCTCCAGTCTCTATTTTTAATCCTATTTTATGGTCTTCTGTTGCTCCATTCCCATTCCTCTCTCAAGTGTACCATGTCTCCCCTCTGTGAAATGCAAGTTAGCTTTTAGTGTCAGCAACCAGATCTGCAGAGTGTACAAGTTTTCCAGCCTCCTCCCTAGACACAGACAGGCTAATCAGCTGTATTCGGTAAGGAGCAGTGATGAAAACAGAAATGCACCAGAGGGCTAATTTTTAAATATAACACCTCTCATATAGGAACTGTCTTTTGGGGCAGTCTTAAAAAAAAAAAAAAAAAAAAAAAAAAAAAAAAGAGAGAGAGAAAATTTACCTAGTTAAGTGTATAATACTATTATACAGAGCTATTTCAGAGCAACTGCTTGAGAATGAATCTCTTTCTGGCCTTGGAGTCCTGGAGTAGCCCTTTAAATTCATCACCTATCTTCTTCCAAATTAACTGGTCTTTCCAGACAAGCCCTTGGCTAACTTATACCAAAGCTCTAAGACAGACAAACCAGTGTCAACGCCAGTGCCCAAGGGCCTAACTCAGCCAGCTTTTCACATTAAAGGCATTATGCCTTGTGTGCATCAGACTTTTAAAATGGATCAGCTAATATGTGCTAATGACGCGCATTTAAGCCCTAGTCTAGACAAAGCCTGCACGATTGCCCTCTAAATGCTTGACGCTATCAGCTAACATCCTGACAGCAGATCTGATTGTGCCATTTTAATCACACAAGGCTATAAACATCATAGAATTATCCAGACTTTCCCTGTAGCAATGAACAAACTCTGAAGGCCATGCATGGGACCTAAGCCCCAGATACCCTCTTGGGGTGAGAACTTTGCCCTTTCACAAACAAGCTTATCAGCAGGGATGGAAAAGGCAGGCTTTAGCATACGGAAAGGCATCTCTGCAGAGGAATCTGTTACACCAGAAGGATGATGAAAAAAACAATTTACTTGGACTACTGCTTTAACATTTGTGATTAGCTAATAGTCTGATAGAAATAGGAGGCAAAGAGCCGAATCGGAGCAGAGATGTAACTTCATGTTGTTCATGGACAGTGTTGATCACACTAATTCACATATCAGCTTTTCTCCACACATTTTTTAACAGGTGTTGAAAAATCAGAAAGGATGTTAAAAACAAGGATGCAATGATTTGAGGAAGAGAAGATAAATGCTTTATAGTGAAACACTTAAAAGCTCAATCTGTTTAGTTTATGAGAAAAAATACTAAGAAGTAAATAGACTACAATATATAAATATCTTCATGGTGAGAAAATATGCATTACTAAAGGATTATTTAATCTTGCAGAGAAAAGCAAAACTGGCTAGAAGAAGCCAGAAAAAATCAATTTAGGAAGTAAGGACACAATTTTGGCAATGCTAATCTCTTCTAAGAAACTATCAAGCAAAAAAAAAATATCTTTTCCATCACTTGATCACTTTGATTACAGCTGGATGCTTTTATAGGAGGTGTATTTTCATCCACCATATGCTACTGGGATCACTACAGAATTAACTGTGACATGGCTAAGGTACGAGCAGTCCAAGTGGATGATATTTTTTTTCCCTTCAATATTATGTATATAAAAGCACATAAATTGGCAAGAAGTACTTAACAGCCAGACATCTGAGCCAATGGTTCTAATATGGATGTGGCAGGCTTGCAGAAGTGCTCTCTGCTAGGTCTAAAGGAAGACATATGTTTTTCCTTTTGCTGCCCCCCAACTACCCCTATTGAGAGGAAGCATGACATTGGAGTCAGTCCATTAAGTCTGAACAGGCTGAAATGTTTAATACCCAGTGTTGAGGCAAAACACTTAATCAAAGGTACTCCCAAGTGTACCCATTTGATTTTGTTTACAAATTAGGATTTCCATGTATTCGATGTAATGGGTTTATGTAGTCAGAGGATCTGTACCTTGTAAACTTAATTTCCTGATTGGGCTGCTTTTTCAGTTGACTTACTTGTTTTTGAAACATTTCATTTTAACTCAGTAATAGTCATCCTTTGTGGTCCTAGCAGTCACAATGCGCTCAGAGAGTCTGGAAGAAGGAATGGCTTCCTTTCAGGTTCTGTCCTGCTTTATGGGCACTTAATGCCAATAAATATAGGAAGATTTCTTTTTTCCTGAGCATCTCATCAGTTGCTTCCAGAGGAGATTGACTGCAGAACAGAATCAGAAAGAATTTGCTGCTGTTTCTAGGGAAAAGTTAGGGGAACAGAGCTGCAGATCTTATGAGGGTAACCAGAGCGACAAGCTGAGGGACAACTTGTACCCTTTTATGGGAAAAAGATGATAAAAGTCTCACTTCAAATGCTAAACTCTGAGATGCATTTGTAAAGTGGACATCATTCCTGTATCAGACCTGGCTACTACTGGTACTGGAGGCATAAAAAGAATGTATCTCCCAAACCGACCGTTCCTTTCCCTCTTCCTCTCCCCAGACCTCATTCCCCAAATCAAATTACATTAGCAGGGAACATTTTTGTCATACTAACACCGATTGTCAAAGCCACTCTGATTTTAAATAAAACAATGCTTGCAAGACCAGATTTTTGACTCAAACAAGCCATCCTGAATGCTCTTAAGACAAATTTTCTAGCTTTAGGTTCCACAGCATTTACTGTACATGATGCGTAGCTAAATGTAGCGTAGCTCGATGTAGGAATTTCTCTAAATCTCAGTATAGCTGTTCCTTAAGTGAATGTGATGGTCTGGCAGTTGTGAACATGAAGTTTTGCTTGAAACATGCACACTTCAATAAACAATTAGACTCCACTATGTGTAATAGCATGAGGAGATACTAGAAATTTCCTTTTCAGTAATGGGGATAATGCAGTCTTCATCAAACATTGCTATCTCTTGTGGGTATAAAATGCAGTTTAACAGAGAGGTTACACTCGTCTCCCTTGAATGTACAGGGCGAAATGCACATTTGGCCAGGAGGTTTTGCACAGTATATCTCTTAAGCCTTCAAGTGGCAATCAAATACAGTGCAGTAAGAGGCTGGGCCCTCTGAAGTGATGAAAGTCAACTCTGCCACCACTCCAAGACAATTCAAAGCCAAAAATGAGCTAAAAAGCTCTCCTGGGAGAACAGGAGTTCAGGCCAACTGAGCTTACAGCTCTCTGCACAGTACCTTCAGCACATTTGGGCAGTTAGAAACCAAATCTCCTGCTCCACTAGTTCCTATTTCAGAAGAGGGGACCCTGCTATGACTTTCCGCCATAACTTGCAGTTGTATGCCAGGCTGTTGCACAGTTTTACCTCTTGAGCTTGTGGTTAGCCTGATGATGTGGTGTCTCTTTGGCCCTTTCCTTCCCTTGTTTTCTTTCCAGCTACCTTTGTGAGCATCCTGCTGACTGTAAATGCCTTTGAGTCTTTGCCAAACATGCATCCTTCTTCTACCTAACTCAACCGGAGAAACTTGCTGCAGGTCTTCCACTGCCTCATTTCACTAAGTACCACTTGGCCGCCTCAACATCTTCCTTGTTCGGGGGGAGAGTGTTGTGGTTTAACCCCAGCTGGTAACCAAGCCCCACACAGCTGCTCGCTCACTGCCCCCGCCATGGGATGGGGGAGAGAATCGGAAGAGTAAAAGTAAGAAAACTCCTGGTTGAGATAAAGACAGTTTAACAGGTAAAGCAAAAGCCGTGCACACAAGCAAAGCAAGACAAGGAACTTATTCACCACTTCCCATCGGCAGGCAGGTGCTCAGCCAGCCCCAGGGCAGCGGGGCTCCAGCACGCAATGGTTACTGGGGAAGACAAACGCCATCACTCCAAACATCCCCCCCCTTCCTTCTTCTTCCCCCAGCTTTACGTGCTGAGCATGACGACATACAGTATGGAATATCGCTTTGGTCAGTTGGGACCAGCTGTCCCAGCTGTGTCCCCTCCCAGCTCCTTGTGTTCTCACCACCTGTCCCTCCGCCCCCCACCGTCTCCTCACTGATGGGGTGGGTGAGAGGCAGCAAAGGCCTTGGCTCTGTGTAAGCTCAGCAGTAACAAAACCACCCCTGTATTATCAAAACTGTTTCCAGCGCAAATCCAAAACATAGCCCCATACTAGCTACTGTGAAGAAAATTAACTCTCTCCCAGCCAAAACCAGCAGAGAGCACACCGACTTCTGCTGCAACTGACCAAGCTTCTGTTCCCAACACCAGGATAAAGTGTCACAGAGAAAGGCTAGCCGCCTTTTCCACCTGACTGACTTCTTTTTTTATCATAGCTAACCGGCATCACCTCATGCCATTTTCACAGTTACTTTGCTGCAATGCCCAGCAGTACTAAGAAGTGCGCCGTCACCCACAGCCACGGCTCCACGGGTTTACAGCTGTGCTCCACTGACACACTTCCATATGGAGTACATCCTTCTGGGACATGATGGCGTCAGACTGATGGACACTACTGCTCAGGCAAGGTGGCTAAAGGGTGCTTTGCCAAAATTTAATGTTGGCTTGCAGGCCATCACTGTCTTCACCATATATCTGTAACATATCTGCAAGAGGTATAATACATAGACTATTGACCTTTTCAGTTGGAAAGGACCTACAACGATCATCTAGTCCAACTGCCTGGACCCTTCAGGGCTGACCAAACATTAAAACATTATTAAGGGAATTTTCCAAATGCCTCTTAAGCACTGACAGGCTTGGGGCATTGACCACCTCTCTAAGAAGCCTGTTCTAGTGTTTGACCACCCTCTCGGTAAAAGAAATGCTTCCTACTGTTCAGTTTAGATGTCTTTTAGAGATGGCTTCCTTGATATTCATCCCAATGTATCACTTCAGGACCCCCAGCTGGATCCCCCAAGGGTCAGGTCATCATAAGGACATTTCAGGAGCTAAGTGATGGAGCTGAGCATTTTAATCCCATTTCCCCCAAAGCTACTGAGCACACAATGTTAAAGCCAGTTCTGGGGTCCAACTTGATCCTCATGAGGATCCCCTTGAGTTTCAAGGTCTCAGCTGATACATTGCGATATTGCATGATGTCTACATGCAATTTATACTTAAAGTCGAGATCTTCCATGGTGGTATCTGAAGGCCAGTGAAGAAGGTTCCTTTTTAGCTGGTACTACACAAGGACTAAAAAGTCACTTTCCTAAAGCATTTATGGTCTAGATAGACATGAAAAAGCCAGGAAGGAAAAAAAAAAACAACCCAAACAGAAGAGAAACCACACACGCAGCAAATATGTTTATTAGGTGACAAGGTCCTGTCAGTTTTAAGATGTTTTGTGGCTATCTGGGATTGGAGCTGTTTTGTGGGAGAGGAGATGAGCTAAAGAGAAAAAAAGGTAGGACACAAGAGAAAAGGCAGGACAGAATATAATGAATAAGTACGGCATGAAGAAAGCTGAGGGGAAAGTTTTCTCACATCTCTTTTCCCCAGCATAAGCGCCATCCATACACTTTTATTTTACAATACTTAAATAAGAGTTGTCAGACCTAACACATTTTTGCCTGAATAAATAAATCTGTATGATCGCAAGAGAAGGAAGAGTTGTTATTTGGATTAAATTAATTAATTTTTGTTAACATAACTGGCATATAATTACTGGTTTCACCTGAGGAACTTAACACAGGTTCTGTGGCAACCATAATAAAGATGTATGTCTTTAGAAAATTTTTTGTGTGTACTGGCTGAAAGCATAATTTTCTCCCATAATAGACCTGCTAAGCCTCTTTCTTTTTCCCTTTTGTAGACAATTAACATTTCATTTAATATTTCTGTATTACAGGTAGATGCCAGAAAAGAAATAGGTCCTAAAGCAGTAATCACTAACAGCCATGCAGGAGAGTTCGTTCACGACTAATTGCATTTGACACTAATTGCAGTTCATTGAAGAACCTGAGTGAGACATCACTCTGACATCTATCTGGATACTCCCTGCGTCTGTTGCAATTTGCCATATTTCCTGCTGCTGGTGCCCCACTTTATAGGGCTAGCTCTCCTGCAGCTGGCTCCTCTGGCTGCACAGAGGTGTGACTTTCAGGGGGTGGCTGTTTCATATCCAGCATCATGCCAAATAATGTACTGATGCTGTTCTTTAAAGCAGGGCTCTGAAAGGAGTGATTCCTTCCATACTCACCTGCCTGGGTTGATACACACACTTCTTCAGCTTTTGCTGGCTCTTACAGGTGTGCTGAAATGCTGTGTATTTGACATTAAATCCTAAAGGACAGTTTACACTGATGTCCCTACTTAAGGGACACCGACAAGAGTGAGTTATTCCTTTCCTTCTGACCAAAGGCCAGAAGCATTATCTGGGAGTTAGGAGTAACTAATTGGATGCACCGTGACTACCCAACACAACACTGACAATGAGAAATTTGAAGGTGTTCGTTTTTAACCTGGCTGCTTGTCTGAAAAAACAAATGAAATCTGTTCAGCTAAACAAAGGCCCATGCTGGTACTTTCTTTACCAATATTTTTAGTTTTTTCAATCTTAGCTAATATTGCAAGCTCTTTTCTTGATTCCTAATTAATTTAACCAAGTTATCTGCAAGTAATAATTTAGACAGGAGAAAGATAAGTGCCAGGAGACTCTTGCTGGATTGATAAAAATTCAAAAACATCAGAAGAAAAACTTGTACAAACAATATGGTAGAAGTCATATTTATTGATAAAAATTAATATATCTGCTATAAAATTTGTAACAGTAATGCAACTGAATATTTATTTTGATGCATAAACCTGAATGTTACATACCAAATACAATACAGTAACACTGGTTTCCTCCTTATTTACATGTTTATGAAAATCGATATGCAATCCATGTTAAAAGAACTTGTAATGGAGAATAGTTACATTAGAAAAATAATATTCTTGATAAAGCATTCTTGAGGACTCCAATCACATTTTCAGGCCTCTTTCAATAAGGCAAAAATCCCTGGTACAGCATATAACTTAATTTACAAAATACAATAACTTCAGACACATCTTCAAGTTTTCTTTTGGTATGCTTTTCCTCACTGTAAAATTACTCAATTTTCTTACTAAACAGAAAGAACTTTCAATAACAAAACTTAATGAGTTCTACTACATATTACATATACATCGCTGTAGCTTAGCGACCATAACCAGGCAATCATTCTCCTTAAACGTTTGCTCAATGAGCTTTTCTTAGATGTAGGACATGTAGTATTTTGAAATCATTATGACTGTGGTATCTCTCTTCAGTTTTCATAGGAAACAGATCTGTCACATTTTGAAACTCTTTTTTAAAAATTGTATTTTATTTTAGGAACTGGTGCACAACTACATTTCCACTCACAAGAGAACTTCACAAATGTAACTAAAATTAGGCTTGGATAACTTTGAAAACATACTACTATGTGCCCAAACCCAAATCTCTTACTTTAATACTTTATAACCCTGCCATGCTGTAGGAATTATTCTGCATAGCTTCATTACTAGTCACAGTCAGATAGTTTTAATTCCTTCAAAGGCACAAAACTTCCACCTCTTCTCCAGTGTTGCTCCTACACCAGTGAATTCTTGTTTAAACATGCGTGGCAGTCTCATCAAAAGCATTTCTATCTCATTTGCAGAGATCTGAGAAAAAAAAAAAAAAAAAAAAAAAAGGGAAAATTACAGTGAGAAAGCTGCCCTGTAGATTGGAAAGAGGAAATATGGAGAACATAAATAAGGGGCCGGGAGAAATCCAGGCCAGATGAAAACAACCAACCATTATTATTTTTTTTTTTTTAACCTTAGCCTGACATGGATTTCCAGACTCCAAAGCAAGTGCAGATTCCTTGCCAGAATGATTCTGCTGTTGGAAGTGGCATCCTGATGTAAAAGAAGGACAACTACTATGTCGGGGCTGCTGCCACACAGCTTGGTACAAAGTCCATCTAAGAACTACACTTGTGGGGAAACATCTGGTGAGGATGAAGCAAACAGGACCTTATTCTTTCCTCTTATCCCATGAGCTCTTGAATCCTCCTCCTAGCTCCATCACTTTTTCTCTTGCAAAAAAGCTAACACAGGGACCTTATTTCTAATCAGCTCACTTCTGTTACTTAGGGCTGACTATCCATGGAGCCATCTTCTCCCAGTTTGGCCCTGTTCAGCAGCCCCAGATAACTGAGCAATAAGTTCCTGACTCAGCATTGCTCAATGTATTTTCATGGTTTTTAAACCTTAATGACTGGTCACCTTCCTAATGGGAAATATCCTCTTATTGTAGAAAACACTTTCACTAAGGCAACCCTTCTGGTATAATCCGTAGGGAAGTCAAGAAATGAACAGTCACAGAAAATAAAACATTTTTCTGTAGTGATGGTCATGAAGGGAAGAGTAAAGAAATCGATGGGTGCTGCCTTTTATCCACAGGTATCTCCGTGGTTTGATAGGCTTCTCTGGCAATGACGTATTTCTGCTTATTCATATTAGTAGGAACCTTCCATGGTGAAAAAAATTCTTTTAAAAATAGTATATATAAACATAAAATATGCTAATTGTACCTCATTCCACCCAAGAGAGGCAAGAAAATTTCTATCAGCTCTTATTTTCCTGAAGAGGTTAGTGTGGCAGAAAGATTAAATGATTTGTTAAAGGTGGTGCCGAAAAATCAGTGTTAGAGGCAGTCTGAAGCCCCAGAGTAATCAGATCCATTTTTTACACACTCTGGTGGCAGTAACGGATAGCTGGTTACCTTTGGGTAATGTATCTGAGCTCTATACTGAGCCCTCAGCCCACACGGGTATGCTGACCTTATCATTCCTGTTCAGGTGAGGAATGACAGGCTAACCATGGAAAGTAATTGAAATTCATCTCTGAGATTGCATCTCTGGATTGTGCTATTAAAAAGTAATTTGTTGCTACAAGCAGTTACTTCCAAAATAAACCACTGAGGTCAAATTTTGCAGCTCGCATTTATTATGCAGCAGGTAGGTCCAGTGGTAGCTGCAGGGGCTGGTATGTTGGCACCTCGGAGAGATGGAGACAATGCTCCTTCCATGAAGGCTGTGTTTGCAAGGTTTGATCCTGGCAGCCTCACAGACGCCAACACTTTACTCCTGTGAGTAGAAATCCAAGGACAGAGCCCACAGACAAGCACAAGAAGGGACCGCAGCAGTAACGCAGGAGAAAGTTGAAGTGCTTGGCGGGCAGAAGCAATGAGCAGCAGGGCTGGAGCCCGGGGAGCCAGTATTTTAAATGGTTGGCATTGTTACTCAAGAGATACATAGCTGGAAGGGTCAGCGAGGGAAAAGGCAGAAACTTAGCCATATGCTGTGTGTTAAGGAAGGACTGGAAAGATGACTGGGAAGATTGAGCAGACTGGGTGCTGCAGGAACTGGGGATGATGAAGGGAGGTGTACATGTGGCAAAGGCAGGGATCAGAGAAGCAGAAGAGGAATGGTTGCAGATGTGAAACTCTGAATCTAGCAGATCTTGATAAAATTAGATTATTTACTTTTTAAAAATTGAAATTCGTGAGTTTCTCACCTCTTTCTACCATCTTCATTCCTTACTCCCTTTCCATTGTGCGTAGCAGTGGACTGGAAAGCACTAGCAAATCTGAGCTGCCATGGCATGAAAATAGTGCCTAAGAACTTCATCATCCTTCCTCACTTATCCATGCAACCTGTCCTATCTGTAGGGGGCTTCTAGCTCAGGATTTCCTCTGCTTTTAGCTGTATATTTTTTCACAGAAACAGAGGAAGGATCCTCCAGAGGCGTAAAGCAGCCCATCAAAGCAGCTGGAAGTTGATCTTGGCTATGGGTGGCATGGCTGGATGGTGGCTATTTCACAGCTGAGCTTCTCACCTTTGACTGGCTTAACATTCAGTGGAGAGGAACAGGCCCTTTTGGGACTTGATTTCATCTCATCCTACAGTAGATTCTTAAAAGTGAGTCAAAGAATCTTATCCTACAGGGATATATTGACTAAGGACTGCATGAATGACTCATTAAAAAAACATTTTGCACACTGTAGTATGTTGGCCTCACTTTTGTGTTGGCCACACCTCTGAATTTAATAGGATCAGCCAATTCCTTTATGACAACCTCTCTGCTTCCATGTGGAGACAAAGGGTATGCTTCACAGTCCATTCATGTGTTCATGAAAGTTCATGTTCAGTGTGACCCATGACTAACAAGTTTTAGATGAATAAGGAATCATTTCCTAAAACTCTGCACAATTTGATGGCCACGGCTACACCTGCTTCTTGTTCTGCTTTCTTTTTCCTCAGCTATATTTCAGGATCATGTATTACAAAATCAGCCAGTAGCCTTTGCTATTTAAAGCTCCGCTCTTCTTTGCCACAAAAAATAGCTAAGCAGCACGAGGCAAAGACCTCAACATAAGCACGTGTACTGCAATTTGCGAATGAATAAAGACTGCAAACCCCCAAGCCCCATATCCCATTATCTTTCTAATGGAAACGCACGGAAAGTTTAACCTGCAGTAAAGAATAATACAATATTTCTATAGAGAAAACAGATTTTGATTAAATTTTTTTACCCTAGAGTCCAACTGCTGCATATAAGACCAAAGATATTCTATATTGGCTCCAAAAGGGTGGACGTGAAGAAATGTGGATATGATACCTGTATTAAAAACAAATGCACACAAAGTATTGAAATCACCTCGGACAATATATCATTAAAACAAGCAAAATAATTCTGAATAGTCTGCTCTTGCAGGTTTTTCAGTATAAATTATGATTCTTATTTTTCTTTACACAACCCAATAAACATAGAAAATGGCACATTTTTAATACAGTCATAATAACATGGTAAACACAATAGCTCATCTTCAGGAATGACAGCAGTTAGCAAGTAAGTGACCAAGATAATATACTGATGAATAAAGGAATTTCTAAACAAAGACTTGCTGGAAGCATTTCCACTACCAATTTTATGCTTGATTTACCAATATAAAATTGTGGATATCGTAATAGTAAAATTATTGCTTTTTTCCCCTTCACTGGATGCTCTGTTGTGAAAACGCTTCATATAATTGTGTCAGAAACTTCACTCCCTCAAATTTTTCTAGTAATTACACTGATGCTGGTTATGAAAACTGTTTAATCTGTATTACCCCTAAGTGCTGCTGAAGAAAACACAAATCCTTTATGACATATTTACTTATTTACTTTCTCTTAAAAGAGAGACAGTTCTGTCTATCTTCATTGTTATTTACAGGATTGTTGTAAAAGGTATGGGAATAAAAGTGGCTTGGGAGAAGGCAGGATCTAAGTCTAGAGATTTTTTTCTGCAGTGAAATTCAAGTGACAGTATAGTAATGATGACCAGAGAAAACAAGATTTGGTGCATCAGAATCAAAAAAAAAAAAAAAAAAAAAAAAAAGCACTATCCAATTTATCCTCTTCTAAATAAACAGTGAAAATACAAAATGGCATGTGTATTACTTAATGTTTGGGGAGACTTGAAGTGTAAGAATCAGAGCAAATATTTTCAACTCTGTTTGGATGGGTTTCTTAGCTGAACCACCCTAGGGGAAGTTTCTTACATTTAAAGCATAAACACCAGGATTAAAAATGCTTACAAATGACAAAAATGGGTCACTGTATCTTGTGTACTGCAGGCCATTCTTGATGCTGAATGAATTAGGATAATCTTGGATTTCATTTTTCCCCAAATACTGCCCATGGTTGAAAATGATAAGTACAATTTAACTCATTTTAGTCTTGCTTTGCAAAGAACACCTTTTTTCTTCCCTCATTTTTCCAATAACACTTACAAACTTCTGATCTTGCAAAGGGAGGGGTGTGCATTTAATTTTATACTATGCTGAGTCCTAGCAGCAGTTGCCTTCTTTGTGCTGTGTGTGACCATAAGTACACACACAAGAGCTCTTGAAGCAAAAACCAAGACCATCACACTTGGGCGGGTTGACTGGAAATCCAGTTTGTATTCAAATCAAGTTTTCCCAGTGGCATTGCGTTTGTTATGTGTGTTCCCAAGGCTTTTCAATTCAGGATGTTCAAAGCTAGCTCTTTCATATGATGTAAATAAAAGCCATTTGGAAATATTTTGTAGTTATTGACTGGACTTCCATAATATCTTTTTTGTAATTTTTTTTTCTTTTATGCTCCTTTTCTCTAAGACAATATTGAATTTTGTAAAATATAGACAAACCTAGTGAATGGATGGAGGCAAGGCTCGTTTTTCCCTTGCCTCACCTGAACAGGCCTCAGAGGAAAAGATAACATGAAATCCATCTTCTTGAGCAATCTTTTGCCTTTGAATTGTAACAATAAGACAATTCTAGGGGTATCATGACCAGTAATATCTGGACTGAGATTAGACTGTTTATCTGAGTGTGCCACTGGACAGCTGATCGATAAGATGCACTTTGGGACACCGCCACCACTAGTTACAGACAAATAATGAGTGACCTAGAAAAAGAAGTTTGTTCTGTTCTTAAAATCCCATCCTTGCTACCCTTCTCACGGAAGTTATCTTTGAAAAGGTCAAATACTGTCCACTGTAATTAAAAGTTCCAAATTTTATTATAATAAGCCAAATCACATTTCATACATTTCTGTACATCCCGTTGTTCCACTCTCACCAGTCACAGGAAGTTTGTGTACTAAGCCCTTTAAACATTTAAATACATTCTTCACTTTTAAATGACCTTTTTGGTCTGAACTGTCTGAATCCATGTCCCAGCAATAAACCAGCAACCTCCCTGGTGCTTAGCAGATGCAAATGAGTTGCATTTAAACAAATTAAGGTAGTTTTGGAACTGTCACCTACCAGGACACCGCTGATTTTGTGAAAAGACCAAATGAAAGAAATGAAACCTGGTCTTTTAGGTCAGCATTCCTGTGAATGGCAACCATGCCATGGGGAGCACTTTGGACATTTAGGCTCCATGAAAATCTGCCCCACTGAAACCAAATGCAAAACGTGCACAGATATAAATGGAGCATGTTCCCTCCAAGGGTTGCGTGGGTACAGGCAGCGTTCCTGTGTGGCTAAATGCTAGGTACCAGTTAGCTGGCCCACTGTCTATAAGTTTTAGCTTTTAGGCACTCTTTCGAGTTTATTGTAAAGATTTTATTCTAGGTAAAGGATATGACAGTCCTTGTGGTATTCTTCATAAATATTCATATTGCTAATTCCCTCACCTAATGTAAAAAGCATAAATCTGTCTTGCTTAATACATTCAGTATACATATTTTTTGCTTGGTAGTTTGCAAATATTATTTCCATCCCCTTCTCCTTCAACATTTTGTCTAATAATCAGATAACAAGTTATACAATTCTAGCCTGCTATATCTTGATGTAAATAAAGTCTTCATACATTCAGATTGCAAGTCTACATGCAGATCCTGCAATTTTATTCATACCTGAAATCCTTTCATTAAACTCTAGAGAATTTTTCAGAAAGGAAAAGTTCACTTGTATTTTAGATTTTCTCTTACTAAAAGCCATTATGAATACAGATGAAAAATAAAAAATATCTTTTACTTTTATTAACACAAAGATGCGTGTAAATACATATGCAAACCAAAAAACTGTTTAAAGACATGTGTTCTCAAAAATCTTCTTTGGGGTTATCTTACCTATTAATAGTGCCTCTTTCTCTGATTTTAAACCTGGGCTTCGTTTCTCTGAATTTTTCTCTCTGTCTTGGTTGACCAATGCTACTGTCAATACATTGATTTCCTATACAGTTAAAAAAAAACAACAAAACACAGGTGGTCATGTAGATTTCATTTACTTCAATTAAAGCTGTCTGCTTTCTTTCAACTCTATAAAAAGATCATTACTTTGATTCACATCTAAAGACAAGACAATTATAAATAATTGATTTGTTTGCAGAGTATTAAGACACTTTTTGAAGTACCTTTAAGCCAAGAGCTGCCAAGAAGAGAAATTTTGCTTGTGGAGTAAGTAATAACTTTGTTGCTAGTGCTTCTTCATGATAACAGCTTGAAAGACCTGCCATAAAGTGTGGGGATGGTCAGAAAACTCACATTTTCTAGCTATTAAAGCTGTAAACAAAGACCGCCTCTAGGGAACATGGATGGAAACATTCAGGTACAGCTATAGAGTAAATTCAACAGTCACTAGCAATGTTTCTAGCTACTAGAGCACAATCACCTGCCCTGCTATACTCTTCGACCAGTGCCTGGCATGGTGTTGGCTTCTGTCCCAAACAATTCCTAGGCACATTTTGGGGGTCAGCACATTTCAGGGACCATTCCTAACAGGTGGTTTGCATAAAGCTACATTGATTTGAGGACTGAAAGACAAGCAGCCTTAAGGGCAAAACAAATCAAGGCTCCTGCTTTGAGCTCCTTTTTCTGCAGCCAGGTGGCCTGAACCATCCAAATCTCAGCCAAGCGATTACACGTTAGATGCTCCGTCAGAAGTACCCAGACAGTTACGTGACACAGATTGCTGTTCTCCTGGGTATATGCAAAGTAAACAAATTACCTCTATTTCAGAGGCATGTAAGTGGCCTCAAAGTGCATTGCACAATATTCAAGCGTATACACCGGCTGTTTCCATGGAGCAACTGATATACAGTAACGCATTCCTTGGTGAGGCAGTGACTCATGCTGCTGCATCTGCTCTGTGAATGCAGTTCCATGCAAAATCTTGGAGGCAGAGAGCATGGAGCTGAAGATACGGTGGTGTGAGGTGGGACTGGGCAGGAATAGTGCTCTTGTCCTGGCAGGGAGAGTCAAGGTAAGCAGCTGGAGGTTGCATGGGTCTGGGAAGCCTTAAATGCAAGGAAATTTGCACTATTTGGTGTAATGATGTGGGCCATATAGAACATGCACTCGGGGTGGTGCCTTATTCCAAAATTCTTGGCAAGAGTTTTTCGCCAATAAGAGAGACACTGGGCTTGGGTCGCTCTAGGGCATTTGTGAAGGTGTGAATAATCCATGCTAAAAAAAGGCAAAACCTCCAAAATATGTAAAATGTGCCTCTATAGATGACTAAAGGCTTCTGTGAGATTGGTAAAAACAGTGACGCATTTTCTCATTCTCAATTAAAAATAACCACACCAAATCCCCCCCAAAAACCACACCCCCCACCCAGTGATGTACACTGTGTTCCTTATAGGCTGGCTCCAAGGAGCAGCTACCCAATATGCAGTGCCTCGTGGCTCAGATGTATCAATGGTTCAAATGTTCCCTTGCGTTGTGAAGAGGAACAAGTTGCCATGTGTCAGCTAAGAAACTGTATGTGCATTTGAGTGGCATACATGCACATGTGTATCCTTCGACTCCAGCAAGAAAGGGCTCTGTCAGACCTTGGCCCACAGTGAAGATGCACGGAGTCACCTGTGGTTTGCTGCAGGTGTAGTGGCCAACTGAGGCTTGTCTCCTGGCCAGAGACCGATGTGTAGTTGTGTACGTGCAAGCTAGTCAGCCTTTGCTGCCTTTTTAGTCAGTAGAAATGAAATAACTTTTTAGTCATGTATTTTAGTTATTTATTTTATATTGAAATGAATCGGACCATAGAGGTGCCTATTTTATATTCGTCATTGGCTGCAAAGGGAAACTTCTAGCCACAGATTTAGACAGCTACAGGTAGGAGGGAGTCTGCAGTTTGAGTTGCAGTGATCCCCTCTTAAAATAATGGTGTGCCTGGGCACTCTGGCAGCTACATCACTTTGACACTAACACTCCTGCAGTGTTGTCATGCACAGGGCACATTATAGCAGCAGGAGTATGCTCTAAGTTGTCCAGTACTGTTGATTCCCCTCTTGATAGAGCCAAAGGCTAATGCAAATACTCATCTACTTCTGGCCATGGTATCCAAGAACAGTGAAAGCAAATCCAGGCAAGAAACAGAAATAAAAGAAGTGTTAACATGCATTTCTCCATAAGGGCAGTCATGACAAGGGGGTTACAGATCAGAAGAACAGAGCTGGATGCCAGATTTCATGATACTGCAGCACTGCAGTAGAAGAGCAGAGCAGCATATGCCACCAAAGCTTGTACAGGTTAAGATGTAACTTTTTACTCCATCAGAGACAGAAAAGCAGTCTAAAAATAACAATTCCTGAGAGGGGAAAGAGAGAGCAGAGAGATGTGTATTTGATATAACAGGCCCCAAATACAACACACTAGCAGTTTCAGATGGGATTAGAAGTTTTGTCAAGCAGTGATGCAGAGAAAGAAACTATATTCCCACTGGGAGCAATGAACAGATGGATTCTCATTTAATGCCTAGATTTGAGCCTGTGCAGAACATTTTGTATGATTTATAGGACAGTGTAAATGGATGCTAAAGGAAGTCACATCAAGTCTTTCTTAACTATGTGTTGGTACAGAGGATAAAAGAGTAAACCATTGGTTATGGGGGAGCCTAAGGAAACTAAGTGTGTCAAAGATATCTACTCAACAAGCGACTGGCTTTAGAAGGTTGCAAGTTCTTGGAGGTTTGGAAAGGAGAGGTTTCTGCCATCCAAAACTATCTTGCCTCACAGAAGATGATAAATTAGATGAATCTGATGTATTCAGCTGCCAAAATAAGCTTGCACAGGCCATGAGGAAAACCAGGGTGTGCAGGCTCACATAAAAGATTCAGTAGCAACGTTGCCAGGAATTAATAGTGATTTAAGAGAAATGGGCATAATTGTGTCTAACAAATGAGTGTGAAATTCACCCAGAAACCAGGCTAATTACAGTGTAAGTGAAAAAGTATCTGACTACACACTGCAGATACAAATTGGTACCTATGAAACCTCTACAACAAATCCTCACACAATTAATTTGCACATTTTTAGAGGCACTACTTATGCCAACCCATAGAAATAAGACTTATAAGAGTACAAAGGTGAATTAAGCAATAAATAGTTGGAAACAGTTAGGTCACCTCTCTGACGTGAGAAAAAGCTACTGAACACCAGATGCCTGAGGAAAATTATTTAATATCTACTACATTACAGTAGTTCCTTTCTTTCCTGGAGACCATCCTTTATTTGGCAAATTGTATTTTCTGAGGCCCTAAGCAGTCTCCTTCAGCAAGTTTTATTCTAAAAGGAATATTTTCCTACCATCTGTCAGTTACTGTATTAAAGGGCAAGAACACAGCTGAGCATGTGCAAATCAGTACTTACTAGAATTGAAATGACCTTGTGAGAACTAAATACAGTATGTAGAAGGCTTAATCCAGGTTAAATCACACCTGGTGATCATTAGGGACCTGGGCCTATTCATTATTCACAAATTATGTCAGGTATCAGAGAACATGGAGACCCAATTTGATGATGACAGCTCCAGAGCTGCTCAGCATGAATGCAGCCGTTCTGTGTGATGCTCTCACCATTTTCAGCTTGGACCTTTTCCTGCAAATGACACTTTCATCCATCAGCAGATGATGAAAAGACATGAATTTCCCTTGTGGGCTTGACAAACTCAATGATTCTGCAGGTACCTCTTGGGACTAGCATTTTGATTTGGGGCTCCCTGCTTTTGAACCAGGGAGGGAAAGACAGAGGGAAAGTCTTTCTGGAAACTTTCAGGAGAACTTCCTGGATAAAACAGAGAATGACAAATAACAATTTTCTCACATGGACTATTCATTTCCACAGGCAGACCTCTGACACCACCACTGACATGGAGCTGATGGCTGTGGAGAGTTGTACATGGCAGGTTTTGCACATGGATATATACCTTAGCCATGTCCTGGCTGTAAGGTGGGACAGAAGCTGGGTTTGTGTCATTCTCTCATGTACCCTGGCTTCTTCTGGAAGCAAATGTAGAGGCATGGGCAAGTGGATTACTCCAGAAGATGCCTGGTCTCACTGTCCACCATGGCTCACCACAAAGCAGCTGAGTCCCACATGTAGATGCAACAAATTAAGAGTGTGGCTCCTCCGAGAGCTGTAGTTGCCAGAGAAAGACATGGAAGTCCTGAAGAGTAGACGAGATGGGGTGACTTTCTACAGAGGATGGTTGCAGGTACTGTAACAACGAAAGGCTAGCTCTACACTCCAGGGGACTAGTGGATCAGAAAGCCCCAGATGTTTAGGCTGGATGACTTGAGTCTTTCAGCTTGTCACTGGTTTCTTCCCCCACCATGGGAAAGTACAGTATTAAATAAAAAGCACTCAATCCAGACATCACTAATCCTCTATAGGCCAGTCTTGCATCAGTGCAAAAAAGGCAGATAGAATAGAAAATGTCTCCTCTTTCCTGGGGCTTCTCTCTTTAGCAAAAATGGTTCTGTTTAGCCTAAAAGGTTCTGTGATCCTGAAAACATATGCTAGCCAGCTTCCCTAAATATGGAGGGACTGAGGACTTGTCATTACCCATAAATGCTGACCAAATGCTGAGCAGGGCTTGAAGAGTAGCTGCCCTACCTGGAAACTACTCCTGCCAGAGTGCAGTTCCACATCACCCGTTGTTCAGGACTGCTTCAAAGGCAGAATATGGGATTTAATGAATGTGACATTGAAGACACCTGGCATGTGATCAGGATGCAAATGACAAATATCCAAAGAGCTGAAATACTCCCTCTGCTATCTGGGTAATCCAAACATTTGATAATCACCTTTAAATCTAGGGGGAATGATGACTGCTTGCGTATTGTCTACAAAGGCCTCATTCCCTTTGTTGTAGTATACAGGATTCTGCAGAATTGTGTGGTGAGGGGGTAAAAATAATATTTCACCTTCTGAAAGGTCTAGTAAAGAAAAAAAAATAATCCTACCAGCCTCTGGAAGAGTTTGCAGGATATGTTGGCATTTGTGCTATATGTACAAAGCCAATTGTATGAGGTATTAAAACAGTAGCAGAAGGAAAGACTAGATGTTGGCCACAGCAGGCATATGACAGAGCAAATGCTGAATGTTGCTAGATGTAAGGGATACACCACACTTTCTCATCAGCCAAGGGATTCAAAAAAGAAAATGAGTAGGAGGAAAAAACCCTATATATCTGAAACATAATAAAAAGTCTTGCAGGCTGTTAACAGCAGGGCAGAGAGATGCTGTAAGATTGAAAAGAAGAGGTAATGTTATGATTTTGATAGAGGAAAGAACCATGCACATGTGATACCAAATCTGCAGTCCTTAAGCTCTTGAAAGGCACACATGTACCCGTTCTGAGTCCACAGAACTGAGCTTAGACTTCAGACGTGCCTGCCCAAATGCTTATTGACGGCCAGGCAGGTTTGACAGTTCTGCTGCAAACACCGGTAGAAACTGGCCTGCAACATGAAGACTGCATATTTTTAATTTATTTTCATTTACCTGGAGATCTTTTAAGTCTAGTATAGTTGTGCTTGTTTTGCTGGTCTTTAAATGTATTTCAGGCCCACATCTGAAACTTTAATCTTGCTTTTTTAACCTGAATGAAGCCTAATTCAATTTCCAATCAAGTGAACAGAAGCCTTGCAATAGTTTCAATGTACATCAAGTCAGGCACCTTAAACCTACGGGGACATGCAAGATTGAGGTACAGAGCAAGTTCTGTCAGTTTAACAATGTTGTCAGTTGAGAATGGGCTACTGTCCTTGTCTATGTTCTTATCCACGGTGAATAGAAAATTATTCAGTCCAAGCTGAGCTAAACTACAATGAAAGAAATTATTTAAATTTAACTTAAATCAAATTTCCTTGCAAATGTGGCAATTTATGAGTACACTCACAGACAGTGACCATGACTCAGATGATTATAGAATCACAAAATCACATAGGCAACCTTGGGATGTTTCTGGTCCATTCTCCTGCTCAAAGCAAGATCAGCTGCAGGATTAGAGTGTATGGATGGGCAACAAGGGGTAATGGTCCAATTCCTGGATAAGCCTCATCAGTTCCTCTGCAACATCCCAGTTCTGCCCTTCGTCAAACAATGTGGGAGGTGTCATCACCAGATGGGTACTTCCATCCCCTGCAGAAGGGATTTTCCAACCACTGTCATTTGCTGCTTTCTCCTGATAATTGTAATTAAAATCTTACCTCCCGAAGCACAAAGCAGGACAGAGGCACCATCACAAATGGAGAAAGCCCAACAACCTAATCAGAGAAAAGACAGCCCCCTGATCCAGCTTCTCCCAGGGTTGTCACAGGAGACCGTCAGTCCCAGGGACTGAGCATGGCACCTATTAAGACCAGTCAACGGACATGTTCTCCAGATCATCTAACAGACTGAAGGGGAGCATTGCCTACAGGGACATGGGACTTGTTACGGGATACAGAGGAAGAGCATCTTGGGTTTGTACAAGACAGTTTAGTGTCCTTAGTGGGGGAACAAAAGGCAGGAAAAGGGACGGACCATGGTGGTTTGGGAAGGGGATAAAAGGGACTGGTCACATGTAAACAGGTTGCTGGTCAGTACACCTGTCTCACCATGCCATGCCCTGATCAGTGCATTATATTCATTAAACTAAATTTCTAATTCTTTTCCTGGGTGACTCTCTATTCTGTGTGGTGTGCATGGATGTGTGTGAGGGGGTCTGGGTGCAGCAGCTGGAGTGGGCCCAAAGGTCAGAGGGCTGTGTGTCTGGGGTGCCGCAGTCAGAGAGACCAGAGTGTGTGCGTATGCTGCTCAGTCATCACTGGTGAGCATCCAGCCAGACTAGCCACTGAGTAGGTTAATAAGCTTGGGAGCTACCTTTTGAAATGGCCATAGGTCTGGGATGGATCCAGGAGAGACCAGAGAGATTGCACATGACCTACTGGAGGGACCGGGGGCTCCAAGCCAGCCACTGGGAATGCTGTGGGGTATGGGGAATGACTAAAAGACCTGTTTGTGTGTGTGTGTATATACGAGGCAGGGGCCAGTTATGAGACAGACTGAGCGTCAAAGGCCAGTTACTGGAGGGATTCACACTGTACACATGTGTAAGTCTGCATATGTATTTTCCACCAATGGACCTTTATCTTGATCAGCCAGAAAGGGGAGCAAGATGAGGCCATCAGTACCGTTTGCTTATAAATGCTGAGTTTGCTGCAGGATTCAGTAACTCCCAAGAGCAGCAATGCTTCATTTGGGCCAAATGGCTCTAATTCTTCCTTTAATGGATCTTGTTCCTTTTCATGGGCTGCTACAGCACTGTGCTGTGCTGTCATGTGTGGAAATCTGGTTGAGTGTCTGAACTCTGAAAGTAACTCAGAATTCTCCAGGAACATCGTGTGTGTTACAAGCTCTTCTTTCAGCATGCCCTCTTACAGTGACTGTTTCTGACTCTCTGCTGACTACTCCTCTAAAAATACTCTAATGACTAGAAAATTGCTCATAATCTTTGATTAATAGAATTATTTTGTTGCTGCAAATGAATTGATCTTGCTAGCAAATTAACTACTTCCTGGAAATATCATATTTTACATGGCCCTGGTCAGTGTTGTGTCATGTATAAGAAGAATAAGCCAAGAAACGAGGCATCCAACCACCTGACCAAAACCAGAGCTCTCACAAGCAGCCTGTGCTACTTCTACAGTTAGCAGCAGGTCAACAATTCAGTAAAAAAAACCCTTGGCTAGTGGTGTTTTTTTCCAGGGTCTCAGAGGATCCTTCTCCTTCTACCATCTACCTAGTGATGCAGAAGGACATATTTGCCATATGCTACACAGCTCTTAAATGTGGCTGGTCTATCATTAGAAATTATACAGACCAAGTGTCACCTTTCCATTCAGGTCAAGCCTAAACTTGATAGCTTATTTTGTGCTATGCAAGAAACTAGTGTTGGTTTTGCCAGCCACAGGTCATTGTATTTACTTCGAAAGCATACTAATATAGAAATTTACTTCTAAAGTACACTAATATATAATGTACCATGACTGTAAATTTAAGAGCGCACCGACTAACAAATAAACAGTTGACAGCTGGCTTAAAACAATTATCTGGCTTTAAAATTATAGAAACAACGAAGAAAAATTAGAACAGCGAATATAAGATCTTGCAAATGAAGCACTTCAAACACACCTCTATGGATCTAAGATTTGTTTGTCTGATTTATCCTACATGATAGAACTGTTTCCAAGAGTGAAGATTAATTGTATTATGGTGCTCTTGACAACCTATTTTTCCAATCCATTTGCCAGAGAGATGCTTTTAACTTTTTCATTACAAAGCTTTTACTATTATAACTTTCACCTGCTGAGTTTAGGCAACTAGCAATAATATGAAAATGCTTTTCTCATTGTCACTATCTCTTTATGTTGTTCTCATTGTATTTGAGCACATCTATTTTATGGGAAGGTACATATGCAAAATAGAGATGACTAATATGAAAGTTACTTCATGCTTATTTATAAAAGTATGATCAGGTTGCTTCATTTTCTAAAGCTGGATTTATGTGTAGGTTCCTGATGACTTACCACAGATGTTTAATGTGATGTGAAGGTGGTTGTTTTGCAAGGGAAAAGGTAATTGTCATTTTGCATCCTTTGTGTTAGGGAGCTGCAGCACACCAATGGTTGGCTGAACGAAAGCATTGCCTGCCCGGCAGCTCTGCTGAAGTCATTGTAGGAGGGGATACTTCATGCGTACTTGAGACTGAGAACTTATGAAAGCGCCTTCAAATGGTCTTTAACACAAATATTGCTTTAGCAATCTCCCCGAGAATGATGCACTTCTAAAAAAAAAGTTAGGAAAAAACCCACAGCTCATTTTCTTTCGAGGATGTGTAGAATTGTTTTGAAAATGTCTTTGTTAAAATAAAAGTAAGCAATTGGAGGGGGAAAGCCCAACGGTAAATGTTTTATGAGAGTGAATGATTTTCGGCAAGGATTTGTATTTGAAAGTTATTAATGTTAGGTATCTGAAAACTGAGGGCAACCCCCATATTCACAGGAATCTCCACATCTGGAAACATGAAAAGTACTTGAAACAAACATTTTGGAGCTGTCATACCTTGTGGGTAGATCTTGATTAAGATGATGAACATTCCCCAAGGAGGACTTTGGGGTGTTGGCTGACAAGAAGCTCAACATGACCCAGCAATGTACAGCCCAGAAAGCCAACCATATCCTGGGCTGCATCAAAAGAGGCATGACCAGCAGGTGGAAGGAGGCAATTCTCCCCCTCTGCTCTCATGAGACCCCGCCTGGAGTACTGTATTCAGCTCTGGGACCCCCGACATAAGAAGGACATAGACCTGTTGGAGCAAGTCCAGAGGAGGGCCATAAAGATGATCAGAGGGCTGGAGCACCTGTGCTGTGAAGACAGGCTGAGAGAGCTGGGGTTGTAGAGCCCGGAGAAGAGAAGGCTCTGGGGACACCTTATAGCAGCCTGCCAGTGCCTGAAGGGGGGCTACAGGGAAGCTGGGGAGGGGCTTTTGCAAGGGCATGTCGTGATAGGACAAGGGGGAACGGCTTTGAACTGAAAGAGGGTGGATTTACACTAGCCATTAGGAAGAAATTCTTTCCTGTGAGGGTGGTGAGGCACTGGCACATGTTGCCCAGAGAAGCTGTGGATGCCTCATCCCTGGCAGTGCTCAAGGCCAGGCTGGATGGGGCTTTGAGCAACCTGGTGTAGTGGAAGGTGTCCCTGCCCATGGCAGGGGTGTGGGACTAGATGATCTTTAAGGTCCCTTCCAACCCAAACCATTCTATGATTCTATGGTCCTTTGAAGATCCTGGGTTTACTGAAGTTCCTTTTTCACTTCTGTCACTTTTTCCTCTCTGTTCCTTGAAGGACTTTAGCAAGTTGGAGGGAGTGTGAATGTGGTGTACAACCCCTAGGACTGCAGTAGCAGGCGTATGGCTGAAGCAGAGGTGGTCCGTCATCCTTCAGGTGGTTGCGGGGGAGACTGAGTGCTCTGACAAGCCAATCTGCCTTGTACACTGTGTGGGTTAAGCACACAGCTGCATATGTATAAGGCTGAATGTTACTCCTCACTAGAAATGACGGGATGACTTCTGTATACGTGTGCAGTATAAATACTGAGGGAAAATGCTTTGGGATGAAAGGCTGCACATAATGATCAGATATTATTAAAATGTCAGGTAGCTCCGGGCATTGAAGAACTGTCTCCCTGTGGAGCTCATATGAAATTTAAAGTAAAAAAACTTTTGTGATTTGCTGAGTGGGTGGCTGAATGGGTTTTATCATTGTGTCTCAGAGTTCTCTCTTCTTCTCCCTCAGATGACAGGAATTCAGTCCAATCAAAAGCCAAGTTATGATGCCACTCCGACACTTTTAATTAGGAACAAGGGAAGTGATGCGATTTCTTGCTGCACGTTAACGAAGGGGTTATTGCTACAGCCCAGATCTGCTTCAGGTAGCACACTCTGTGTCAGAATATACTTCTGTCTGCTGTAGTCATTTGCTCCCCGTAGGGTTAGATCGTGGCTGAAACTGCAGAGACTGTGATTCAGCCAGCAGAGAGATCTGCACTGTGCTAATGAAACTCTATTGCTGTCCTTTAACATGCTGAACCAGGGCTGGGGCGGCAAAGGGGGGAGCTTAGGGGGACTTGATCTATCAGTGTGTAAGAACTTCTGAAGGCTGAGCAGGCTTTTTGATAACATGGTCCTAAACAGCCAGTTAAACTCCTGTTATTTTTCAGGCCTTGCAGTATTGAATTCATGAGGTGGTCATTCCTCATGCCTGCCGCGGTAAGTAGGAAAGCTGCTGATCTGCGAACAGTCATAGCTGCTTGAATTTATCATACTCCACATGCCTTAAATTGAAGGAAATGAGAAGGAATGAGTGATGGAAGGACTACAAATAAATGCCTGGAATGGAAAAGGCGGGGAGCAAAGAGAGGCACAGCCACTCCTCACCCCTTAGTCCTGGCCCCACCAGGACAGAAGAACCAGACAGCAAACGGGTCCTTGTAATCCCTGGGGTCTTTACATCCTGCTCTGATCAGGTTACAGGGTCCTTGCACCTTCTTCTAATGATGTAACACACCCATATCGAGAAAACAAACCCCACACCTCTCTCTCCTCAAGGGGTTATCCTCACCCCTGCACCCCTGCTTGCCCTCTCTAAACTGCATTTCTTAAAGGAATTAGTTGACCTAATACGGTCTTGCAAAGGGGAGCAGTTACAACAGAGGGGCTGGAGAATGCACGTAGCCCACGCTCTTTTTGCAAAATGCAGCTTTGGACCTTCTCAGGTGGAGGACAGAAGCAAACCCCAACTTCTGTCATCCTCTGTGGAGGATGTCACCCCAGAGCTCTCGGGTATGGAAAAACTGCCAGCACGCTCCCTCCACCCTCGGTTGTCATCACCTCATTTTTTGCAGGACCTACTCACTGCCATGTGCTCCAGAAATGCCTGCTGCAAGGCCAGAGGACCTCAGCAAAGCCAAGAAAGCTACTAAGTGACACATGCAAGGTTGCTGAGACTGAGGTTCGCGGCTTACAAACCTGGGAAGCTCAGACAGAAAAGAAACACTCATTTCCTGACATGTGCAAGCCCTGCACTGGGGTGTTCTGGCCTGTAACTTTAGGACCAAATTGCTCTTACATTATCCATGTTGAGCACATTTTTTATCACAAGCCTGTGCTGTTCTGGGAAAGGCAAGCCTTTTGAAGAGTGGGCTAGCTGAAGTCTTTTGAAGAGTGGGCAGAAATGGCTGTTGCACTATCAAGAAAGTAAAGGAAAACCATCAGCAGTCACTTGGGATCTTCATCAATAAGGGTGACCAGCTTTTCTCCTGTAGTCTCAAACCACTAGGATGATGATTTGAGCAGGCATTGCACTCTTCTAGCTCCCTCTCCTCTGCTTGTGTCCAGGGGTCCTTTCCATCTCACCTGGTTTGATGTGAGGCAGTCAGGATGGTAGTGCCCCATCTTATGGCAGGTGTGTACTAACACATACGCTGACATGGGATGTTCACTGCAGGTACCCTTGGGTGCTTTCGTTAAAGGTTTGCGTAGTGAAGTGCAATAACTGAACTCTGATGAGTCTGATGGAATTACAGACTTCTGCAAAAATTGAAGCGGGTTAGCTTCTTAAATCCTTGCCCAGCTTGTTGCAAAAATAAGCCTCATTTAAGAGCTGTCTTTACTTCTCTTTGGTAAAGATCATCAGTGATTAACCAGAGTATGTGAAAAGAGAAAACTAGGGTGCAGTTACAAATAATGTCACTTTCAGTGCAGCATAAAGTGAGCAATTTAGTAAAATGGTGGAAATATTTCACCCTGGATATACTCCTCCTTAGAGTCAGGGATCATCTGGTAACTGCTTGAAAAGCAGATACAGAGAGGAAAAATTAAGGGAAGACTCAACATCAAATGTAAGATGTTTGGTTGAACTTGAGAAATGCTCTGATAACAGCTTCAAGCATTCAAATGGAAAAATACATCCCTTCTCAATATTATTGATTTCATGTCTGAAGAAAAAACCCACAGAATATTGTGTCCAAGCTGCTGGAGATGCTAACTAGAGGCATGAAGTCAAAGTCATTACTTTGTTCTACGAATAAAACTCAAGCAGAACAAAAAGCTGGTAAAAAACCTTGTGGTGAAATCAGCTTCACCCTCTGAAATATATTTATTTTATTAAGCCTTGGCAATAATGAAGTAACCCTAAAAGTCATCTGGTGAAATCCATTTTTTTTTTTTTTACCTGATGGTAATTTAATTATTGACTTAAACAGAGTCAGGACTTTACCATGCAATTGCAATCTGGGCATTCAAAATGCCTCTGTGACCATGACCCATCTCTTACTGTGGTCTGACCTTGGAGGACTGATACTCTTGTCTACCATTTTATGGTACTTTTACAAAGGGTAGGAGTTACTCACAGGAGCTATCTAAGGAAGACAGATACCTGTCAAGGGAGAGCACCAAACTCCTAAAAGATCACTAAGTACTTCTAATATGAGGCTTGTGTAAAAATAATCTCCCTTTCTCCATTAGCAATAGAGGGATACCATGGATGTCAACCTTCCCACCCTCAAAACAGTGATAGAATCACCAGGGCTACACCCTGTCTCTGTATGCAGTGCCCTATGTATATTGAACTCAGCAGTGAGAAAAAGGAAATCTTTGATCAAAACAGGGAATTAACCTGTATACAAGAGGCTCCACAGAATGTCGCTGAACCTACAGAAACAGTGAAAGACTAAATCGCCTTTATAGAGTTAGCTGCAAAACATGTGATTAGTATTTTCAGTTTGCAAAATTTCTCTACTCGAGCACACCTCCCAAGCAAGATTTTTTTTTTTTTTCACGTTGGGACTAATCAGGTCCCAAGAGCCCAGGAACATCCTGGAAGAGGATTATATCTGAAATTATAATTGCCCATTGGCCATTAGTTTTTTCTTCAGTTAAGAAGATGTGAATTAAAGATCATTATATGCAGCAATGAAAAGGAAATTAAAAGGAGGGCAGATTAGAAGCAAGAAGCAATCTTTTCCTGATCACAGGGCTGAAGGAAATGAACACTCATTGACAGCACCTCTGGCAGTCCTGGGTGTCGGAGTCTCTCTTAACACCAGGCCAGGATCTCGGGCTCTGTGTACCGCTTGAGCCTGACACTTGGCCTTTCCTGACATAGAGTATTGCTGGGAAATGTCAACAGCCATAACAAATATTACTACATGTACCTGGCAAATCACTCATGAAACACCCTTAGGACTGTTTACAGAGCCTTGCAAGATGGTTTTGCTTTCTGGAAATAACAGATGTACTGGCAATACACTAAAATTTCATGTTCTCCCCTCCCCCCCCAGATTTGTGTGTGAACTGCCATGGCAGAGAGGGCAACACCGCAATTGCTCCAGCCTCTTAGTTAACTGTGTTCAATTCTTCTGCAAAAACACAAGAGGAAAAAAAAAAAAAAAAGAAGATTCATCCATTTATAGGTTGGGTGCATTTCAGGAGGGATGTTTTTCTTTTTCCAATGGTGTTCAGATATTTATTTCCCTTTCAGGATGGTCTCACATAATGGAAATGTAGAAGACACACCACAACAGGTCTAAGCATATATTTTTATCTGTATGCTTTTGCTAGGAAAAAAACATTTCCAGGTTTTAGTTTAAGGAACAATATTTTCTAAGGTAAAATACGATGCAGGGCAGTGCCATCAAAAGAAAGCCTGAGGACTGCAGAAAATAATCTTTTTAAGGTTACAGTATGGGCTTTCTTGATGTGTATGCAGTGTGCCTAAAGTTCCTACTGTCCTTTCTAGGAGCCTGATTTTCTGCAGAGTATGTAATCTAAATATGCCATAGTGTGAAGATTAGATTGTGTGTTCAGTGTATAGACATACGTTGCCATTTTTCCTTACCAACACCTCCCACTGTTGCTCGGCATGTAGAGGTATTTCACTTGCTGAATTCAGCCTGCCAACTGTAACAAATATGTCCTAATCCCATTATATGCATCACAGTTCACTAACAGCCACGTAGGAGCCACCAAGCCTTTTTCTCTTTGATCAGCTCAGATTTGCACACTGGCCAAGGGCAAGAACCATGAAGTCTGCTGAGAATAGATGTGGAGAGACAACCTGCAAGGCACAACACCTGAGCACTACATATTTGATATAAATGACAATTGTTCAACTACCATTTTACAAAGTTCATTACTGTAGCAAATGCTTCAACATCAGTTGTTTCCCTCTGTTTCTCTATTTCTCATTGCCCTGCACTCAGCACTGGTGAGGTCCCACCTCGAATCCTGTGTTCAGTGTTGGGCCCCTCACTGCAAGACAGACACTGAGGTGCTGGAGCGTGTCCAGAGAAGGGCAACGGAGCTGGGGAAGGGTCTGGAGCACAAGTCTTACGAGGAGTGGCTGAGAGAACTAAGGGTGTTTGGCCTGGAAAAAAGGAGGTTCAGGGGAGACCTTATTGCTCTCTACAGCTGCCTGAAAGGAGGGTGTAGCAAGATGGGTGTCAGTCTTTTCTCCCAGATAACAAATGACAAGGACAAGTGGAAATGGCCTCAAGTTGTGCCAGGGAACATTTATATTGGATGTTGGGAAAAATTTCTTCATTGAAAGGGTTATCAAGCACTGGAACAGGCTGCCCAGGGAAGTGATTGAGTCACCATCCCTGGAAGAATTTAAAAGACATGTATATATGGCACTTACAGACATGATTTAGTGGTGGGCTTGGCAGTGTTAGGTTAATGGTTGGACTCTATGATCTTAAAAGTCCTTTCTAACCTCAATGACTCTATGATCCTATGATTTCCATTTCTGCTGCTGTGCTTTCTCTGACTTCATGGTGGCATAATTTTTGCATTACACGGCTGCAACTGTTACTTAATAATTGTAGCTGTCTGGTCTCCCTTTTCACCATTAATTTAGGTACTGACTTCTTTTCTTAGGAGGGTAACATTGCTATGAGGTCATCATGGGAAGAGCTTATAGAAACGTGGGACAGAAAATAGAGTTTCTATCCTATAGAAAATTCAGGCATTTCAACAATTCCTACAACTACAAACTGGAACAAAATATTAAATTTTGAAAAATCTACCATTAACCAAAGATACTGAAATATTTTGGTTTAGATATCTGGGAATGATGTACCAAAACACTCTCTTTATGCAATTAAAAAGTTTCATTTTAATGCTATTTCAACTTCTATATTATATAGAAGTAAAACTTTCAGGCCTTCTGTTTTATCCAGTTATATATGAGCCTTGTACATATGAGTATATATATGAATATATGAGTATGTATACAAGTGGAAGCTGTTAGGTAATTTTCCTTTAAAACATTTCAATCCTTTAAAACATTGTTTTATCCACATTTTTGGAGAGGAAGCAAGTTCCTTTAGAAAGTATCTAAGTCTTACATTTCTAAATTCCTTTAGGAAACCTGCAACCAGCTGTTGTACAATGACAAGGTTTTAGGTAGCAAATGTGAGCATTTCAAGATCATTGGTGGATTAATGTCTTTATTTTGGTTTGCAAACAGAATCTTTCAAAGGGGCAATGAGACACTGTGCAGACAGACTGCAATTGCAGATTGGTTGGAGCTATCAGACAATATTGAATGTCTCCTGTCCAAATGCTCAGAGCTATGAGGCTTTATCGACTTCACTGCGGAAACAGACCACAATGAATAAGATTCAGGAAAGGATTAAAAAAGAGAGGACAACATTTCCTTATCACAAAGCAGCCCACAGAATTTGAGCATTCCATTCAGGTTTAAAATAAAACTGTTTTCCTGGCTGTGCCATTGGACAACACATTGACTAAAATAGATGTTAAAATATATTAGTGTTCAGACTGCTGCTAGTTCTCTTGGCTAGGAGGAAGATACCGTATATAATCAATTTTAATTTTCATATGTTTATGACAAAGCACAAAGCTCGACAGTTTGGATGACAAACATTTCAGGAAAGTTTTCCTTTTTTCTCTTTCCCCTTATCCAAATTGCTGTTGTGACTGCAATTATTAAGGGAAGAACAGAAGCATGTTTTTGGCAGCAGGTTTTAAAAACACATGACCTTAACAAGTCCTTTAACGATTATTTTGGACAAAATAATCATCCAGTGAATTAATTTAGTCCTCTTGTGCAAATTAACTGTTCCAAATTATACACGGATATGAATCACTTCACTCAGAACTGAAATCCGGCCAGACTTGCTCAGCTGCAAAGTGGCAGCCACAGAGACAAACTGTGTAACTTTGTAGCTTGAGTAATCCTGGACAGGACACTAAGGCAAAGCATTTCTCTTGTCGTTTCCATGGTATCTTTAACACCCACATACAGCAAGTAGGACATTGGTTGTTAAAGTCTCATCCAAATAAATCCTACAAAGTAAATTGCATGGAACCCAATTTATCTACCTCGAAATGAAGTTTGCTGGGATTTGAACCTATGGCTTCCAGAAAAACAGGCACTTCAAACCTGATGTGCAAATCGTTCATCCATTCTATCAGCTTCAAGACATAAATAGTAAATTGAGACTATACGCATGCATATATATATATACACATATAAATCTATGCATAGATAGCTGTACCTACATTTGCTTGAGATTCATCATGTTCATTGATTTCTGCTAATTCCTTGGCACTTTTTAACTGCAAAGAGTGAACAAAAAACAAAACAGAACAAAGCAAGCACTTTACTTGAGTATTTCACACTGTTATCTTTGATTTATTTGAAGGAGCATTTTATAAAGCTTGCAATGAGAAAACCAGATGGAGCATATAATTCTAATGAGTTTTTGCTCAAACCATTTTGAAACCAACATACTTAAGGCTTGATAGGTTGGGGGTAAAAAAAAAAGAAAATAATAAGACTGGGTCATTATTTTTTAAATAATAAGATTAGAAAGTAGTTTCAAGGCATAAAAAGTACACAGAATTGGCTCTTAAGAATAATAAACGATTTCATTTCCCATTCTTGTCGCTATTAATTTAAACTTTACAATATTTGCAAGTTGCCACTAGCTAAATAGTGTTTTGCTAATGATTACTTTTGAATGATATATTTTTAGATGTTTAAAACGCCAAAGTGCTACTGTATGTTTCCTTCCTGAGGAAGCATCTAAGTAACTGACATGGCTCCTGGGTATGATGGAAAAGAAGTTGAGAAGAACAGTTCTTTTATTTAACCAGTGGCATGAAGAACCGAGACACTGCCAATTCCAAATATATGATCTGAACCAAAACTTCTTTTTTCCTCCTGAATTAGCTTTTGGGGGGAAATCCAGGATTACACTGGGGGTTGCAAAAATCACTCCCAAGAGATCTAAGTAATGTCCTACCTCATGTCTCCAGCCACAGTGAAATACACAGTCATTCATCCTGTGACTGAGCAAACAGAGAGGAGGAGACACCACAGCTCTCCTGTGCCTATAAGCCATAGAGGTTTGTACACTTAGACGAAGTGCTCAGAACCATTTGCTCTTTAGGCAAAATCTCTGAAAAGTCATACTTTTATTCCAACTTAATTCAGAGTAGATATCTGGGGGTGGGTAGCAGGGTGGAGGAAGATGGGGAACAATAAGCAGAACTTTCCTCTGCATTCCTTGTTTTTTGCCAAAGAAGCTGGTGTTGATGTAACTGTTGATGATACAACTGTGATCCTGAATGACAACAGTCCAAAAATCCAGGTGAAATTGAACACTATTATGTTTCAATTAGGTGTCTGACCCAGAAGCATTGGTGGACTACCACCACAGGTACCTTCATCATCTTTTTGCCATGGGGCAGCAATGACTGAACTGTGTATGACTCAGTTCCTGGCTTCTCACAGTTTCCAATCTGACAATTAAGGTAAGCAGGACATGGTCTCTGCATACCTTATTATGCAAGGCTGTAAAATGCACCGGTTTAGGAACTGCTGTTCAAGCCACTAAACCAGTCCTGATGGAGAGGGAAGGGGCTAGCAATCCTTGATAAAGTATTACAAAGGATAGCTGGGGACTGCAAACTCATCAGGTCTCCTGGTTCAATTCACTGATATTCATCTTTCAATACCCTTGAAAACTCTGCAATTTATACTGACAGCAGGGTGATGCATTTCCAATGAACGCTACATGTTTTCCCCACACTGGAAAAAATAACCATCTTGTGAAACCACCTCACTGTGAGGATGGCTGGTAGGAACAAGCAGAGATGGCTGCTTCCAGCCAAGCACCAGAATTAGGTATTTCTGTATCACAGTGTGACTGAAAGAGCCATTTCCCGATTCTGCCAATTCTTCATCATAGAAATTCACCTCACACGAGCAGCCCTGTTGAGTTCAGCTGAATTACTCATCTGAATATGAGGTCAGAAGAACATGGTCGGGTATGTAAAATTGTTCTGCATGCTGATGCCACATTCTGAGCACTTGAGGAGTGCTGTTCATTACTTACTTTTTGCCTTTCCTTTTCCAGGTTGATAAAGTGCCATCACCCCTTGGTGACTGCCAGCTCCTTGGGCAATGCTCCGCATGCGTTCTGCTGGTGACACACTACTCCTCCATGAACCACATGTGCACTTGACCGGGGAAGTGGGCTCAGTCTCTAGCCTCCATTGGTCTGGCAGGCTTTCATCCTACCATGGTTTCCCACTATCATCGCCCTGTCACTGCTCCACCAGTTAATCTAATGCAGACAGGATGCTTGAGCATCTCCATCTTTTGTATCGCATGCCATGCTCTGAACAGGATGCCAGAGCTCAAGCAAGAAGGTGCTAGCATCCACATCTACACTAGGACCACTGCAACAGGAAGCGGAGGTGGACCAGTGGAGATAATGGGGGAAAACTTAAGGATAGAAAATGTGCAGCTGCATTACCACAGGTTAAAGGGGTAAAGTCCCTTTTTTTCCAACATCATTTTTTTCTAAATTAAAGTTTAAATTATATTCTTCTCTCACATCCTAAATACTGAAGTGTTGGAATAGAAACCTCAGAAAAAACATACAATATTGGATAAACAGGACTTGCCTTACCCTCTAGGCCAGCTCCATTGCAGGTTGGTGGTGAGTGTGATGTTACCAGCAGAGAGTATGCTGAGGGAAAACACTGAACTAGTGCCATTAAAAACTAAGGGCCTTCTTGAAAGGAAAGGAGACGGGCTGAGGAGTTAGAAGTCTCTGATAAGTCTAATGTCACTGTGGGGTAGTTCTGACCCAAACCAGTGGGTGTGAATCTGTCTGATAACCAGAGCTGGCAGGCGTGGGCCAGATCTGATCCAGAAGCCTTTTGGCTACAGTAATGCAATATGGTGCACAAGCAAAGAGGACATCTCCCAGCATGACGTCCCCACCTGGTAGCGGCTGGGTTGGTGCAACTGGATCAGTATAAGATGTGCTGAGCCAGCAGACATGCTCTGACACAGCTGCACCTCTGTGTGAACATGCCCGTGGTGAGGCAATGTGGGATCCCTCTGCCAGCTTGAGATGAAAAGGTAGACTTTAGCAAGCATGTCACAAAATCACGTCATACAGTCAAGGTGGGAGCCCAGTGCTATTTATTTTTGAAATAAATGTTCATATATACTTGACTCGGCCGGATGATTTTCAATACCCATTGTGGATAAAACACGCAAATGAACTGTGATACTTCTAAAGGAAAGCTGTGAGCTTTGGCAAGTAGAGGTCATTAGTGCTAGGGCTTCTGCTGTTCTGGAAAGTTTTGGAACTGGCTCAGGGTTGTTGGAGAAGCATGCTTGCTGTGTAGCACTCCTTAGGAATTCTGGCTACTTACAGTCTTGGCCTTAGGCATGTTTCAGAGCTAATTCTCAAGAGAAATGCAGATCTATCCTGCCTTTCTTCCAGCTACTGTTTTGTCTGTCTGCCTAGCAGGAGCGCACATTTGATTCGCAATTAGTAGGAGTCTACAGAGATTCAAAAGTCTGCCCTGGTGGTCCCTGCTGGGGCCTAGTATTGTCAGATCTTCCTGTATGTTTTTGCAGCATTTGATTGCTACCAAGATGTAAAATAACTTCATGCAATTTCATTTTTTCTAAGTATTTTATAACGCTATACTTTGAATGCCATGTAAAAATGGAAATGAGATACAATTAACTCAAGAGATTGGGTGAATTCTGTGTTTATAAAGATTCTGTCATTACCAAATTCATTCTTCCTCATGGCATTTTGTGTAATAGTCTTGCATCAGCTCTCATTTAGAAGGTTATCTCTCTAACCATAAGTGCTAAAAACATGTATCTGAACATAAAAGATTCATTTTTTTCCAGAATTTACATTATTAGTTTCTAGAATATATTTGTCACTAGATATATTCAAAGAGAAATATTTAAAAGGGGAACAATGTCACAGCTTTCATGATGAGAATTAAAAAAAATCTGAAATAAGCATAATTTATTTTTCCCAATATGTACATTAAATGTATAAATCTGTCTGCAGACATATTTAGACATACATGCTGAAAAATCCTGAACATAAGGATCATCAGCATTTTGAATCTCTGCCATCTAAGCAATTCAGATCCCACAGTCTTTAAACCGCATATACCTAACAAAGTCACCAAATATTTTAGCTCAGAGTTTATATAGAAGGGATTCAAATAAGGTCTCAAAGCAGAGACTGTGCAGTACAGGTGGGGATTGTGATTTCAGTAAGTCCAATCCACATGGTCTATACAAGACAAAATATATTTGTGCACACTATGCTTGCACACAATGACCGGCTTCGTCTCCAAACTTACAGATTTATCACTAGATTTTCTTTTTGCTGAGTAACTATCCATCTTACCATACTTCTAAAACAATACTATCAAATACACTTCTCAGTGTCACAGAACACCTTAGTATCAAAGAAGATGTGATAATCAGATTTATAGAGGTTTGCTTCTCACTGCTTGAATAAGTGCATTTGTTAATATTTTTTTAGTGCCATAATGATAAAGTTTTTTCTTTACTCATATTTGCATGAATAACAGAGGACATGCCAAGCTCTTTTTTTCTTTTTTCCCCCAATTCTAGTCTCAAAAGAAAGAGCTGTTTTATTTCAGGGATATTTAACTCTCACAACATTTTTTTAATTCAGAGCAAAAACACTCATTACTGATATCTATGAAGAACAATGTAAGAGGAAAAGTTACTCAAGACATGAAATTCAGTATTGGATACTATAAAATAAGGGTCCTTTTTCACTGTTCTCTCAAACTCTGTGTTAGCCTCAGCTGCATTCACAAACGCTAATCAAAGCAGACACACAGGCTACATAAGGTTATTTATTGCTCACAGCATATTCTGTGGTCAGACTTCTACGGATTTTGGAGGTGAAGCCATGAGTCTTCCATCCCCTTAGCATGCCTAAGCCAGCATTCTTCTGCCACCAGAAACACTCACCTGTTCCTGCAGGACTTTAAGCATTGCTTGTGTATGTGTTTGCTCTTCCTTGGCTTGCTCCAGTTCGGATTTTTTGTTATTTAATTCTTCCTGTATGCTCAGCAATTGCTGCACAAACAAAAGAAGTTTCTGGTTAGCATCATTTGGATCCAAAGTGGTTTTAAATCCTCAGTTTGATAAATCCTCATTTCAGACAATGCTTTGCAGTCTGCTCCCACATTTATTACTGTTGCATAATCTGCTGTGTCCAAATGGACCAGAGGTAAATTATTTTCATCTGCATCTCCTTCTGCAGCAGTGCTCCACAAGTAATGCATCTGTTAATGTGTGTTAAGCTATTTCTTGCATTAAAGCAGAAATTCCTGGTACAGTATATCACCCACAGCGTGACTGTCACATTCATCTGAACCAAAATCTTATTTGTAGAAGTATATGCGGCGGTTTTAATAATACTAGGGTAAACACCATGGTACATAAATAATGTAAAAGCACAGCCCTTTAATATAATTAGACACTGGCCCACAGCCATTTTCATTCTATGCAAAGCAATATTCTAGAAAACTTTCACACTGAGTTGCCAAGAAGACAAAACCTTTCCTTTTTTTCCCTTGCTGTGGTATTTTATTAGATCAGGAAAAGTGACACCTTACAACCAATATATCAGCCAGGAAGACTGCCAATCTGAACTGTCAAAACAAAAAGCTATGACCAAAGCCTATTTTTATGAAGACAATTCTGGGATGTAGGGGCATCTATAAAAGCCCATGTCCCCTGGTCTTGGCTAGCTTTAGGTTATGCATAGATATATTGTGACTGTCAAGAGCAGGTCAGTAGACAATTCTGAAATAATTACATATTTTTGTATTGATGTGATGAATGATAGACATGCAGAACAGCAAGAGGAGATAAACATGAGATTAAACAGGAGTTTATGGTGCTTTCCCTTAATGATCAAGAAAGGAAACTATATTTTACTGGGGCAACATACCGCTTGTAAGCACACTCCTTTTTAAGGACTGCTTGAATGAGGAATTGCTTTACTAACTTGCGTTATTGATCTAACCATGTATCTAAGCATCTACAGCTCAGTTTATGCTTGTGCTTAGGACTGGTAACTCTGACTCAAACAGATGTTGCTGGTGTTCAGCATCTTGGTAAATTACAGCTAGCAAAACTAGAAATAGTCTCTGGCTTTGTTCCACTGCACTGGAAGTCCCAGGCATCAAAGGACTTGCTGCCAGTATTGTTTTCAGAGCTGCTTGGAAACAGATGACATTTCAGGCACTGATGGAGTTATTGGTAGTGTATTTCTGTTGTAAGGGAACACCAGTATGATGGATTAATTCAGCCACTGAAGTAAAAATACACATGGGTATATGTCTGATTAGATCTCACACACTCTACAGTCCAGCTGGGTTAGTTTTTTGATGGATCTTGCCACCTGCACTGCTCCCTGGGAGCCTTCAAGAGACATTCAGGTATGTGTATTCACTCTACCATAGCACAAGAGCATATAAAATCTCAAGATTTTACATGAAATAAGAAGGTCTGTTCCACTGAGACTCTTGCCCAACCAACTGTTGTGTGGGAAGCTCTACTTTGGTATTTCTTGACCAGGGATGGATTGCTACCTCAGGTCTGTGTTCATCTTGCCTGTCGGGTATTACTCCCTACATTTTCAGAGATACACTGAATTTGTGTATACTGTTATATTTCACACACTGATACCCATGCAGATCCTTAGCACAGTTAGAGATTTCCAGACATTTCATAACTTTTTAGCCCAGAAGGGACCATTTGGTTACTTCACATAACCTCCTGTTACTACAGACCATTAAGCTTCACCCATGATAGCTCTAGCTGACGTCTGTAACTTAGAAAGAAGGAACTCCAATCCTTGGAAGAGAAGCAGAGCATACAAGACACCAGAAAGATAGCATAAGCCCTTTCAAGGGTCACTAGCTGAGACACCTGAGGTTTGGTAAGCAGATGTGTCACCTAATGAGGGCTTGTGAAATGTCCTCTCCTTCCCAGCTGCAACCTGTTTGACCTTACACACCTGAACATGGCAAGGGTTGTTAATAGAAAGGAGCTTTTGCCTGCCATCTCAAAGTCTTTTCTGAGCAGTTATGTCTCACCAGTGTGCCCAGCCTATGATGATTCAAAGGGAGGAGCCAAAACGAACAGAATGATCTTCATACAAAGACAGGAATGCATCTAGCTGATTATGTATCGGGGGAGGAAAGCTCCTCTTTTTGTCTCCAGGCAATCAGCTGAAACCTTGAAGCATGGGACTTAATTATCTTCATTATCTCAGTGCAGTGTTACAAGTACTTGGGAGTCTGAGTGGGATCTCACAAGAGATCTTGTTTGCTCCACAACCTCTTAAAGGAACTGCATAGCCATGCATATCCAAGGAGAACATCACCACCAGACTGCACCTTCACCCTGGTTCAGAGATTTTACTCCAGCTTCTGGGAGAAACCATACAGCACATTCTTCTGGACAATATAAACTCCCATCTGGGAGATCTCAAGTCAGTTTTCAGTCCTTCCCTGCCCCTGGAAAGCTTTTTCACTCTGAATGACTGTTACACATGGGAAACCAAGTTTCACTTCTGGGTTGAACTTGTTACATTTCTGCCAGAACTGAAAACTCCTTCCCCATCCCACCCACCCGTTCCCCACGGCTCCGCCATGGCCAAGTTTTACATACTGCAGATCAGCTTATAAACTTACACTATTTTATTTTCAGATCTCCCACTGTGATCCCCCAATGTGATTTAGTCTAATTGTATCCCTCTTCCTTTGATCTCAACTTTTCCTCTTTTTTGTTTGAGGCATTTTTTCCAAAACTGACCGAGCATGGGAGGAAGTGGTGTGGAAGACACCCTCTGAGAGCACTAAAGATGTTCCCTGCTCTTCATCTTTGTACTTGGCTCTGGACCAGCCAGGAACAGGAATCCCAGGAAAATTTCCAACATGCTCAGTTTCTCTGGGTTAAGAGTGAGCATTCTGGTTGCGGTATGAGCTGCAAAGCACTTGATATGCGATAAAACCTTCCAGCAGTCTTAATGGTTAAACCGTCAACTACTGTAAGCTTACTGTGTGTGCATAGGCTCCTATTTTCAAAGAGAGCAAATGGGTCTTATTTTCATGGGGAAAACAGTATTTGTAACTAAGGTACTGTATTCCCAGTCACACATAAGGTTTTTCATTCACAGAACTCAAAACTGGGACCTTTCCATCCAACCACAAAGATGTCATAATTGTTTAAACCATGTAGCCATTCCCTGGGGGTTTAACCTTTTTTTTTTTTTTTTTTTTTTTACTCCCTCAAATTTATCTCTAAAAGCTGCAGAATCTTCATGGGTCAGGTTCTGAGATTTCTTTGTCCTGAGTGACTGATGCCACCACCAAGAAGTTGTAACAAGGAGTCATACCTGCCAAAGACTGTATTTTTCCTCTCTAGTCTCAATTTGGAAAATGAAGAAATAGATTTGACTGAAAAAAATATCAACCTAAGACAGATGAACAGCCTGAAAATTTCAGCAGAAACACGTGATGTTTGGCAAAGTTAGATGCAAATGGGAAGAGGATCTTATACTGGCAAGAATGAGGCAAGTTTCGTAACTGGGACTGCTGACATGCCTGCATATAAACAGACAGTCTCTCCATAAAGATTGTAATGAATGATACCAAGATTACAGTATTTAATTTTTCAGAATTATTTTGTTTTTCTCACAAATGTGTTTATTAAAAATTGATCCTATAGATATTCTGCCCTTCAGATTGCTTGCAAGTACACACCATAATCAATTAAAATAAAACATGGTTCTTCTTGGTTTTGACATTTGTACTCTTGATACTATTCCACCCACTTTGCCACCTCACCCAACTTTCCCCCCTGTGCCCACCTACCCATGCAGCATTTGCTACCCTGCTTTCCACCTGTTATATCCTGCTGGCTGGTCTCACAGCTAATGCCAGCACAGATATCAATGTCCCTTCCTTCAATCTTGTCTCACCTCTCTGGCCATTTCCTTTAAGCCCTGATGTCCCCAGCTTTGTGGCACAGCCATGGCATTCAGCCAGCAGTTCCCCGGTTTCCCCTGGCAAAGGAATGACTTCTCGGTTTCACAGCCAGGAAATACCTGGCTCATTCTTCTGTTGTCTTCCAACAGTCTTTGAGGGTCCCCTGCAAGTTATGCAAGAGTCTTTTCCCTGAGCCAAAACGCCAGGGTCGGGAAGCAGAAAAGCATCTCATGGTGCTTCTCACAGCTCTGAGGATCCTGGAGAGAGACATCTGTACAGCCTAGAACTCCACCAGCACCAGTCCAGATGCTCGGCTGGTCTACGTGCAACCAAAACATGGTTGCCAGGCTGACCCTAAGAGATGAAGCTGTGTAGTAGGTCCAGATCAGACTGGTAGGTATCACTGATATCCTCTTACTGGCATTTCAAGAGAGGAGAAAGGAAAGGAGAAAGAATTAACCTACAGGTTGTGTCTGTCCAGAGATCAATCAGTGCATTTTAGATAAAAAAAGCCTCAAGACATTGCTTGTTGCCAGTGCCAGCTCTGGAGTTGCTCTGTATAGAAATGGTAAATATCACACTCCAGTGTTAAGCTTCCTTCATCCATGAGGACCAAATCCTCCCTGCATAAGCGGGTAGCTAATTTCTTCATAATGGGGGCAGGGTGTGTGTATTTTATTTTGTTTTTTCACACATTCCCACCTCCAATGATAAATCTCTGTCAGAGACAGTTCAGTACTACCCATATTGCGTAGAACTCAAAAGCGCAGACAGAAAATTACCATCTTAAACCAATCTTCACAGCTTCTGAAACATTAAATATAGATGGCATTATTGAAGCCATCTGAATTACTCAGACTGTGTACAATGCAGTGCCAGTGTGGCCAAGAATGCTAACAACCAAACAACATACAGTGCCTCGAAATATATGAGAAGCCCTAAAGGGAAAGTAATAGCTTGCTGTTGTGTACCAGTGTGCAGCCATCAAATACGCCTTCTCTTTCCTCTCCTCCTCCCTGCCCACAGTTCTTCATTGCTCCCCAAAAGGCAGTGTTACATGTGTACATTTAAATATAAATTAGGACATATCTAGAAGTGTGGTCATACACCGAGCCTAGCAGGACAGAGAAGGGTCTCAGAAGGAAAGCATGGTTTCCAGCATGAAACCATCAGCTTAGCATGCCAAGAAAAGAGAGGCAGATCAGAAGAGACCACAGGGCCTGAGGCTGCACTTAAGATACTGTAAGTCTGACAGAATAATGAAAAAGTAAAACCAGCATTTGCCACAAATTTAGCAGTTATACTGCTGAATGGTCCTGCCCCTGCTATTTTGGTTACAGTTTTGTCTACAGCTGCTTGAAATGAAATATGATAAGGTTACAAAGACCTTAAAAGAAAGGGAAGTAGAGCAGACAAAGGACCATCTCCGAGGTGGGAGTGCTGACTTTGATCGTGGGTTGTGCAGGCAGTTTCAGCAAACCCAGCCTGTTCTGCCCCGGGAAGGAGGCACAGACTCTCAATCCCATATCTGGAGTAGCTGCAGAGTGTCCAGAAAAGATCTGTGGCAAACTATTCTGAAATATTAGTCAAAGAGGGATGGTCTCACACAGTTGAACGCCAACTCAGTTGAATGGCCATCTTAGACACCTAGTGAAGTTAGACAGACTAAATTCTCCTATCCATACAATGTTTGGGGGCAGCATATTACTCTCCACTTACTATCTATATGGAATATATCCCTATACAGGAAAAACGGGGGCATCTGGCGCACTAGGCACCTGAAATGAAGGCAAAACTTACATGCCTCAAATAGGCAGGATGTATCCCAACCAAGGCTAACTTTTTCAGTCCCAATGAAATCAAGGCTTGCACACTAAACAGGAACCCCAGGAAGTAGTTCTCACATGTAAAAGTGCAGGTCTTTCCCCTAAACTACGCTAGAATCCAAGATCTGAAAAGTATGAAATCACAGGCATTGAAAGGACTGCAGGGTTCACCTAAAACTTAAAACATTCACTTATGCTAGCAATTCCTACGGTTTTATTATCTTCTTTTTCCTTATGTAAAACTTGCTGTGTCTTTTCTAACTTTATTTTACAGAAAGAAAAAGAAGTTAGTTTGCCAAATGGAAAAGGACAAAAATCAGCAAGGAAAGTGTTCCAAAATTCTTAGAAGCTGTTCACAAATACAGAGGGGAAGGATGTTAAATATTTCTTCTCATAATCTTCCTTCGGTAGAAGGAAAAGAATGAATCAAAATGAAATCTCAGGTACACAGGCAATGGCAAAATAAAAATACAAATCCCTCTCCCAGTACTTCCATGGACAGTCTGGAAGAGTGTTTTTCTCTTTTTGTAAAACAGACAAGATTTCATATCACAAATGGCCAGCACATGGCAGGCTTGAATAATGAGAAAGTGACTTCCCAGCTGAGCAAATATGCATTAGTAACAAGACACTGATGAGGCCAGACAAATCACCAAGGAAACAGGAGAATATGAAAGACAAGTCAAAGAAGCTTTAGAAATGAGCCCTCAAGGAAATTAGCCATGTTGCAGCAGTAGGGGCAATACACATGCCATCGTAATGTGTGACAAGGCATTATTAAAATAGAGTATGATTGTGGATTTTTTTAAGGGAGTAAAAAGAAATACAGTGTAATAGCACAATGTTTCTCAACCCTCCCACCTCTCAGGGACTGCCTGTGTCATCGGGACTACACGGATGGATGGATCATGAGGTTTTCAATCCAGCCTTGACCCCCCAGCCCTGGGCTGGTGAAGAGCTGCACATGGATCAACAGCCCAGCTCCTGCTTGCTGGGCACCCACCTGCAAAGTGGGGTTTCCTGGCTCGCTGGCCAGAGGCAAAGACCATGCTGAACATGTTAGCTCCACAGGTTAACCATCTCTGAGGGGGTCAGGGAGTTGGACACACACATGATGAGTGAGTGCATATAATGGCACTACTGACGAACTCTGCCCAGCTGCTTCCTCAGGGAGATGTTTACCATGCTCCCCTTCCCTGCTATTAGATTGACTGCATAGGTCCTACAGCTTTGCTCAGACTAGGAGCAGGCAGGACTGAACCAGAGAAATATGCCAAATGAGAAAACAGACAGGTGGATACAGACACACTGGAACTACTTAAAGGGAGGTTACAGAGAAGATGGGGTCAGGCTTTTCCTGGATAAGGGCTGAAGGTGAATAGACTCATATTCAACAAGGAACATTTCTATTACATATAAGGAAAATAATCCACCATGAGGTTGGCCAATCACTTGAATAAGGCCTTAGAGAAGCTGTGGACTCTCCACCCATGGAGGTACTGAGAACATAGCTGGACAATGTCCTGAGCAAAATTGAGACAACTCCAGAGCTGCCCCTGCTTTGAGCAGAGGGTCGGTGTACGTGACCTCCAGGCATACCTTCTGACTTATGTTATTCTGTGATTCTGAATAATACCTAATAGATATCAGATAATGAGCTCTCAATTTCTTTCTGTTTCTACAAGGCATAGTAATTCAGCCACATTAGCCACAAAAAGCAGTGTTAGGGGTTGGACAGCAGATGAAAGAACATGGGTGGCACAATGAATGACTTAAAAGCCAGTCCACAGCCTTCCCTTGCCAAGTAATTTTAAAGAATATGTCTTGCTCCTCAAGAAAGACAAGTTCTCTTTAGTCAGCTATGGACTTTTGCAGCAAATGAGGAAAAGACAAGTCCTTAGGAACATTACAGAATCAATCCCTCCTCTCAGAAGTTAAATTCTCCCAGTTTGCTAATAGATACTTAGCGTTAACATCAGGGATCCCTCTCTGGGATATGACTTTCACAGCAGATTACACAAGGCCTTTGATTTTGATGGTGGATGAGAGAGGTCTGAACAAAGTCTACTGCACCTCATAAATAAAGCTCCCTCCCACCTTTGCTAAATGAGATGATGGGCATATTGCATAGCCCTTGACTTTACTGGCAATAGGTGAGTAGACAAGTGGGCTTACAATTTGCTCTGATCCTGATCAAAGAAAGAGAGCTGATCCCAGATAAGTGTCATGTTCCCTCTGCCTTCATATCTGTCCTTCAAGGCAACCAGTCTGCACCCACTATGATGCACAGTTGTCCTGGTTTCAGTGGGGATAGAATTAATTTTCTTCTTAGTAGCTTGCTACTACTTTGGATTTAGTATGAGAATAACATTGATAACACACTGTGTTTTAGTTGTTGCTGAGCAGTGCTTACCCTAAGGCAAGGGCTTTTCAGTTTCCCCTGCTCTGCCAGCGAGCACGTGCACAAGAAGCTTGAAGGGAGCACAGCCAGGACAGCTGACCCAAGCTAGCCATAGGGATATCCTATAGAATGTCATGTTCAGTATATAAACTGGGAAGGTTGGCCGGGGGCTGCTGATTGCAGCCTGGGCATCGGTCAGTGATGCCACATCTTACCACTAGAACAGCTATCAAGAATAGGTGTTTAGAGCATCTGTGGGGTCTTATTTACACTTCCCATAATATTGTTGAAGTGGTGGTGGCAGAAGTGGGAAATTAAGCAGTATTTTCAATAAGGAAAGGTCATTAAACACAGAGAAGAACCCATTTGGCCTGTCTGAGATCTGGTAAATAATTAGCACTTAATTGCCAGCTACTTTTTTTTTTTAATATAATCTGAAAGAGTAAGTATTTGCTGGAAGTTTGAACATGGACAGTGCTGTACAGGGCCCTGAAAAGCACAAGGGAACAAATTTAATACTTATGGGAACATTTCTTTCTGTCGTGGGAGCAGACATATTTCTTAACCAGTTTCCAAATATCAACCGTAAGGGTGAGACAAGAGTAGACAGGCCTTGAAGTGAACATCTGGATATTAGTTGTAGTCCCTCGCACTTATCTTGTACCTGTTCCCTATAAAAATATCAGTGTTGATCAATATTGCCATTACTACTCCAGTGCCGCTTTTATAGGAAAATAGAATGATCTAACTGGAATTCATACTGCAAGAGCAGTAATAAAAATAATTTCCAACTTAATTATTCTGGTCTGTTTATTCAGCATGTAAAACACAAATACAAGGGATAATGTTTTCTTGTCCCTTTTATTTACTCTTCTCTTTAATACTGCATTTGGAGAAGAATCAGTTTACAGTTGTGTGTAAGTACATTGGGTGGGTTATATCCTGAATAGATGTTTGGTGACCAAAAGGTATGTGGATAAAAAAAGACTATAAATCCTCTGCATTTAGGCTGTATTAATAAATACAGACATAACATGCTCCATCTATTCAACAATGATGTTAATATCAGTGCTAAACTGCTACTAGAAGCCGTATATTTAAAGGTAAATAGTTGTTATAATGGTCATGGCTCTCACATGGCACCAGATCTGGCAATTTTTACCCAACAGCATATGTGTCTGACTTCTGACACTTGAGAAAGTTTGTATGTGAGAGAAAGGAATGGCTGTGACAGTTAACAACACCTGTGAAGGATCTGGGAGCTGCAGACCTAAATGCTAGCTGAGGTTTATTGGAATGTAATAGGTGGTAGTTTGGTTAGAAGAGTCATATGGAAAAAGTCTCCTAATGCTTTATCCTACTAGCTGTTGAAACTTCCCAACAGAAACATGCTTTTCCTCCCTGTTCCCACTGAAAGTGAGTGGACTATGGGAACAGTCAGTTCTTCCATTACTTGTATGAGAAAACTACTTTTTGTACAGGATAGAAGAGGAAAGACCTGAGCAATGCTATCTTTGCCTTTAGGAAAAAAAAATAAAAATCTGCTAACTCAGTAGGGACATCAGAAAATGGACTAGCTCTTCTCCAGTAGCTGGGAATGGCAGAAATCCAATTCCTTTTCAAGGCAGCACAGCGAGGCCAACACTAGCTACCTCCGGCTTTTCTACTCAGACTGACTACTAAATATCAAAGGTATATGATCTATATTAAAAAGCCTTGTGCCATCTCATTTAAACAAAAGGGTCCTAATCCAGCTCCCAGTGACCGTGGAAGCTGTGTGCAATCCACAGTCCTCATCACCAAATATGTACCCTGGCCATCCTCCCTCGAGGGAGCAAAGTGTAAGGAGGGAGGTGTGATGCACTCGAGCAGCTCTTCTCACCCTCCAAGTCACAACAGTGAGGCATATCACAGACCAAACTGTCCTTCCCTGGAGGAACACTGAAAGCCTGAAATGACTGCTAGTCATCTGGCATTTATCAGAGCCCTTTAAAAAAGGGTGTATAGGTCTCAGATGCATGTGCTCTTTATTTTAAATGCTTAATGATTAGTAAACTGCAAAAGCTAGTCCTCAGTATGTAGGAAATGTTAGGAGCAATGTGGCCTTTGCAGTAAGACCTTGAGTTGTATATTGAACAGCAAGGACAGGAAGGTATTGAATAGGTGATGATTAACCATGTACTCTGTCTGCAGCATCAAACAGGGCAGGGTCTGTGAGGTATACGGAGCAAAATACACAGTCCTGGCAATTCCTGGCTTCTGAGTGCTCAGGTTCACAATCTGCATTGCTGTTCAAGTGAAACTGATTTTTTTGGGGGAAAAAAGAAGACAAGACAAAAGAGGACTTTCTTGATGCTACATCAGAGTGACACCCCAGGCGGGTCATCAGCAGGGCCAGAATATGTTCAGTCCCCTTCTGAGACGTCTTGAGCTAACAGAGTTGGTGGCACCTGCAGCAGTGTATCAGACTCTACGTCAGCCCTACACCTACCATCCACAAATGTTCCTATTGTTCTTGCTTTCTACCCTGAGGATTAATTTAGGAGAGGTACCCCCATGCATCCCCTGCTCATGCAATAACCCCATGGCTAGGCTTTAATGCATCACTGCTAACGAAGGGGAGCGAGTGCTGTCGCTGTGTGTTAGGAGTATGAACCTGAGCTCAGCTAATGAATCAGGCCCCTTAGGGGATGAGGGCAATGAGGTGCCTCTTAAATGTCCCAGATACACCTCAGCATGTGCGATAGCAGAACTGTAAGCACTTATGTACATTTCATGGAGAAAACGTAGGTGGAAGCATGATTTAAATGGGGATTTCAGGATGATACCCTAGCCTGCAGGAGCTTAAATTCAGCCGATCAGGGAGTTGTGAGAGGAAAGAACATTATCATACATTTACATGATGCAGTGGAGCACTGTGCAGAATTACCAGTCTATTGGCAAATGAACTTGTTCAGGAATCAGTACAGCTATGCAAGCATGGCCCCATACCTTGGCCAATTAAGCCTGATGAAAAGGTGGAACTAACTTGTTCAATTAGAGAGCCATGCTAAAGGAGGTGTGCTCTGTAGATTTAGGACTAGCTTGAGGCTTAAAACATTGCACTGATGGCTGTGCTATAGAGGTGGTTCATGAACAACCCCAGATGACCAGTAAAAATCCCAAATTTAGTTGGATATATGCTAATGAGTGCCATCTCCTACATGGCAAGCTGACATTTTTCAAAGGCTTGTTAACAATATCAGTTTCAGACAGATTTTATAAAGGATATGGAAACCACATCATTAATTCAATAGAGACTCACTGTCAAATTCTGAGTCCTTGTTTCAAAGCATAAAGATGGAAAGTGCAGTTCCTCAAGAATTTTCTTTGGTGGACAACAAAGAAGAAAAGCATAGTTTTCATGCTTTGTTCTTGGAATGGTTAAAACATGAGATTTTTTTTCAAACGGATTCTGTTTGCACCTCCACATAGAGTATGCTAACCCAAATGGTTAACATTTGGAGATACTAGATACCCGCTAAAAACTGAGTCTTATAATGGTAAGCATTAAGCAACACTGCCAAGTGATATTTTCTGCATTACCTAAAGTCATGTATCTGGTAAAACATTTCAGACCGAGAGACAAGATTTAAAAAATTCTTACAGCTGTGCTGTGAAGTACTGTAAAAATTGTTATAACTAAAACATCCTTCCTTGTGATCACAGACTTTGTTAGAGAATACCAAACACTGCTGGAAAACCAGAGCCATTCAAAAAGTGATCTGCTTGGTATGTGTGTTCTCATATAGAAATAAATTGAAGGCAATACCACCTATGCAGCAGTGACAAGTTAATTCAGTTTCCATCTCAAAATCAGGTAAAGTGTATCTCATTTGTTACCATGGATACAAGACATTATTTCCATTTGTTTGAAATCTCACAGTGGGTATGAAATGAAACTGTGACACAGTTTTGTGGAGAAAGTTCACTAAACCTCCCATAAGTTCAATGTCATTAGACCAAAGGGTTTTCTTTCTTAAACATAAGAAATAAGCAGGTTGCTACTACTGCCCATAAGGTATACTTCATAGGGAAACATCTGTGTGATTTTGCTCATGCTACTTTGGTTCAGCAGGAATGATGGAAGAGAAAATAAATATTCATCAGTCCTGAAAATGTGGAAAAGAATCCTGAAAAATATCCAGATGATAGAAATGCATTAAAAATACACTGATGTTTTGTTATTTGTTATTCTTTGGCCCAAATATGTTTAGCAAAAAATGTCTTGATTCTGAAAATGCATCCACTTTTTCTCAGATAGATCTGCTTTTCAGGCTGCAGCTCAAATCACTTGTTCTCTAGTTTTCAAAGTTGGAAGAAGAAGAGGTGTATGAAAAAGCGGGGGAGAATGGAGAAGAAAGAAGGAGGAGGAATACATTTTTTAAATTTTGACGTATATGCAGGGTTCAGAAATTCAATGGCACTCAGTTTACCTTGTCTGAAATGAATTTTAATATATACAAAAGAATAAAAGGGAATACAGGTCTTCTTGTTAAATTATTACTACTGAGGTCCTGGCTATATGTCTAATATTTCATAGGGAGACTGATTTCCACAGATGCTGAGCACCTGCTATACTGATGGATTTCAGCTAAGGTTGTCATCTCTCAACATTTACAAAACCAAGCTGAGATAAAACAGAGTCTACCTAAATCAAAGGTTTATTTCTAAATATTCATGCATGAACTGCATGAAAAGCACAAAGGTTATGGGATGTCATGACTATGGCTATATCATTGAAGCCATAGTCCAGCTGCTTAACGGACTGATAATTTCCCACCAAATATTCTGAATTCCACCTCCTGTGCTTCTGTATTGCTGCCCTCCTCAGCATATTGTCAGACTGGATTATCCGCAGTGTCTTCTCCAGCTCCTTTGGCCATCTCTAATTATATCCCGCTGGGGGTTAGTAGGTCTGACCCTGAGATGGCAAACTAGAAAAATTCAGAACCTCACAGCAAAATTGACATGAACATAGAAACTCTCCGAGGAATAGGGACTACAGTGTCCATTGCTAGCTGAACAGAGAGATGAGTAAGCTGCTCTCTGTTATTGACTTGCATTATTAACATTTACTTGAAGTTCAATAGAAATCTATTTATATTCTACAGACTTGATTATCCTTCATCCAGACCCCAGGTAGGAAATTATACTAATGCAAAATGAGCGTTAGGGCTCTAACATTTTGATTTAACAGTATTTTGTGCCCACTTTTCACTAATTTTAATGGAGAATTAGCATCAGGCTGAAATTTAGCACAATATTTATATATGCAGTTAAATTTAATGAAGCCAGTGATATTTAAGTATCCATTTATATAAGGATAAGATCAAGAATAGACCTCAAGCATATCTAAAGTATACTGAATCCTCAAGTATTTCTAACTAATGACTTGCTCCTAAGTTCAGGAAAGGTTTTATTGCCGAATTATCAATCTTATTTTATCAAGACTTATTTTCTATTTTCCAAAAAATTTGTTCAGAATTATTCCACTATACCATAAATCACCCTGATTTTGTAAAACTATGCAGGCTTAAAGGGGTTTATGTACATATAAACACATGTGGAGGCTTGTCTTGTGCTCTGTTATTTGGTGTTAGGCAGGATTTGCAGACTTGTTAGATTCAATGGGTACCAATTCCTAACCCAAGCAGGAAACTCGTATGTAATGAATGTCTCCTGTTTTTTGTTATAAGAAAGCAGCTTAGTACAATCTTGAAATGGATACAACTTGTTCCCTTCTGGAATCCAATAACAGGGAGTGATAGAGGAGCATACATTGCTTCAGGGCACAGGCAATGGAGGCAAAGTTAACCCCTGCAGTGACATCTTGAGAAGCTCCGTTTTAGATGGGATCCCAACCCAATGTCATGGTGAGCCACTGCCCTTGTGCTTTGTCATGTATTAGCTGAATATAAGTGTCTGTGCAGGAAAGATGTCATACACATGCATGTTGAATGAGGGGTGCTTATGTCAGATGAAGCAGTGGGAGCAGCCTCGATGTGCTTGCCAAGACTTGTCCAGCACAATGCCAGGAGCACATTAACAAATAAAGAGAGAATGCTTATGATAAACTGACTGCCTCTGCAGAGACACATTGCAGTTTCTTGCTGACTGGTCAGAGAAAAAGCTTTGTTACTGCACTAAACCACTTTAAAAAATGACTGAATGAAAAGGTTACATCCATGGGTCAGAATAAATGATAGAAGCTCAGGAGACAGCACTGATGTTGCTGTCTACTTGCAAGTTAGCAGGAGGGCAGTCTAGACAAGTTGGAGATGTCTCAGTCATCCTCAAACAAGAGCAGAAAAAAGACAAAGCTGAGAAGCAGAGATGCATCTAAAGGTGCAGATGACTACAAGTGAAGACGCCACAGAATACTGAATCATAGAAATACAGAATCATTTAGGCTAGAAAAGACTATTGAGATCATCAAGTCCAACCATTAACCCAGGACTGCCAAGTCCATCACTAAACCATGTCCCTAAGCACTGCATCTACATGCTTTTTAAATAACTCCAGGAATGGTGATTCCAACACCTCCCTGAGCAGCCTGTTCCAACGCTTGACCCCTCTCCCAGTGAAAAAATTGTTTGTAATACCCAATCTAAACCTCACCTGGTGCAACTTGAGGCTGTTTCCTCTTGTCCCGTCACTTGTTACCTGGGAGAAGAGACCGACCCCCACCTGCCTACAGCCTCCTTTCAGGTAGTTGTAGAGAGTCCCCCCCTTGAGCCTCCTCCTCTCCAGGCTGAACAGCCCCAGTTCCCTCAGCTGCTTCTCATCAGACTTGTGCTCCAGACCCTTCACCAGCTCCGTTACCCATCTCTGGACACGCTCCAGCACCTCAATGTCGCTCTTGGAGTGAGTGGGCCAAAACTGAACAAAGCATTCAAGGTGCAGCCTCACCGGTGCTGAGAACAGGGGCACAATCACTGCCCTTGTCCTGCTGGCCACACTGTTCCTGATACAAGCCAGGATGCTACTGGCCCTTCTGGCCACACTGCTGGCTTACATTCAGCCAGCTGTTGACCCTCACCCCCAGGTCCTTTTCCAACTGGGCAGCTTTCCAGCCACTCTGCCCCAAGCCTGTAGTGTTGTATATTGTCTATGCTACACTGGACAAACTTTCTTGAACTTTTGTGCACAGTTAGGGCCAACTGGATTAACTGAGGAAAGCAACAGAGGATGTACCGAAATAATTTGCTCCTAACTAGAACATGCATAGGAATTTTCTTGAGTGATCAGTGGGTTTACGGTTTATGAATTCCTAAAATGAACATCCCTAAATATGTCCCAAATGCCTCCTCCCCTTTCCCCCATCTAAAATCTGTAAGATTTTGACTCTGAAAAGAAATCAGGAACTTCATGACTAATAGTCTTGAGTACAGTACAGCCCCATGGTACCACTTCTCTAAAAAAGACCTGGTTTTTCTTCCTTAGCAATACCTGCTGCATGCCTTGCATTGTCTGCTGTAGGAATTGCAGCTGCTGGTCCTTTGTAAGGCTTTCTTCTGTTCGAAAGAGCTGTCCTTTCTCCTGTTTCAGAAGCTCCACTTCATTCCTATAAGCATCCAGCTGCCATCGAAGACTATCGTTCTCTTCCTTTAGCGCATACGCTTGGATGGCTAGAGCTAAGAGAAAATGAAAATGTGAAGAAATCAGTAAAATGGATTGTTTCCTTACAAATAATGCAGAGGACATTGTCAGGGGAGATGACAATATAGCTGAAAGCCAGTGAGACATTTCGGAGCTGAGACAAGAGCCAGCAGAGCTGAAAATGATTAGGTTCTGGCAAAGACTATTGCTGGGAAGTTATTTCCTGGGATGGAAGGAGCCATAAAGCGACCCTGGGTAATTCAAACGCTACTTGCAATCTGGCTGCTAAATTTAGGTTTATATTTTAGGAAGATCCTGGCATGCAGTCCAAAGGCAAATCAACAACCAACTTTGCAACATTTTTCCCAGTGATGTTACAGGAACTGATACAGACGTTTAGTATTTATACTAGTGCAGTGGCCAGATCTTCCAATCGGATCTGTTCTAAGGAATTTTGACTATGTAAAGTTGCTGGATTTAGTCCCATGAGAGAGGAAACACAGAAATTCCTCTCCAATCTCGCTATGAACTAGTATGTAGCAATGGTTATGAGGAACCATTTAGACAGGAAAATGATGTAATAGAGTAAAATTATGTAAAATGCAAATGCTCAAAAAAAGTGTTGGCACTACAAGAACATTACTACATTAAAGGCATTGAAAGACACTTAAGTCATTTCCTTAGGAAGCTCCATTTGGCCCCTTTTCAATTTAGAATGGCATTTTTATTATCATAACTGATAGCAGGTGTTTGTGAAGAAATCGATTAGTATGCAGGGATGGAAATTACATTTGCCAAATGACTTGCACAGTCTGCAATATAAGCTAAAATTTGTGTAGCAAAAGGCAGAAGGCTATAAAGCATGTACTAGGAACATTATTTAAATAAATTATCCAAACATAAATACATATAGGGAAGTGTGGCATTCATTAATTTAGGGATGTGCTTATTATTCTATAGGAGAACCTACTCCTGGTAGTATTTATACTTGGCAGTAGCAGTGGTCATTTGGCATAGCAAACTGCCATACTATACTGTTTTCCTTCTTGGAACCTGGTAACACAACAACATTACAGAGCAGCTGTAATTAAAAAACAACAATCTACCATAGCCAATTCTATCAACATTTGGTAACTGAAGCACATAACTGATTTACATTCCTGATTAAATGATTTCAGGCTTGGTATCACAGCATTCTTTCTTGCCCACCTACAATAGCAATATGGTTAAACTCCAAATTATAGGAAATCGTATATTAACTCCATTTAAAGTTAGGCCTCCCTTGACTAGACCTTCCACAGAAAAAGAGTCCCCTGTTCTCCATGATAACGTGATTCAACACAGTTGTGAAATTATATCAGCACTTAGATAGAATGTCACAATATTTCATCACCAATAAAAATGTTTTGTCTTTGGTAGGACAAATTCACCTTTTTTTTCTCAGATAATTGTAACTAGTTATAAAATAGTACAAATGCATTATCCAAAATAAAGTTAGCTGCTACACAAATACAGACACGGATTGGTTATTGCGCTTAATTTGGATATTATACAGAATCTCTCTGGAAGATTTAGCAACAGTTACAGTATTGTTACATCAAATTAAACTGTTCTGAAAAGCATGTAATCATCCTTCCATGACAAAATTTACCCTCAAGGAGTTGCAATGATGAGTCCAATGGGCAAATAAGAGGATGAAATCTTTTTTTTTTTTCCTTTGGTAAGAGCCAACAAGCTATAATAAAAAAAGAAAGAAAAGAAAAAAAAAAAGAAAAAAAGAGGCCAAGCAAATAAAAACTTCAGTCTAACAAATACTCAAGTCAAAATTAAATAGTTTTGGTTGGGTAGGGCTTCTAAAGATCATCTAGTCTAAACCCCTGCCATGGGCAGGTACATCTTTCACCAGATCAGGTTGCTCAAAGCCGCATCCAACCTGGCCTTGAACACTTCCAATGATGGGGCATCCACAGCTTCTCTGGGCATCCTGTGCCAGTGTCTCACCACCCTCATCATAAAAAAGTCTTCCTTATGTTGACTCTAAAGCTACCCTCTTTCAGTTTAAAACTATTGCCCCTTGTCCTGTCACTACAGGCCTTGGTAAAAAGTCTCTGTGCTATTTGTATGCTCTTACTCCTACCAGTTAGACTCTCCCACAGTATAATTATTATTATTATTTTTTAATGTAATACTCAATTCTAGCTAGAAACTGCCTATCCTTCTGCTCTCTGAGAGCATGGAAGGAAACCATCATGAGCATACTCCAGTTTTACATTACTTGCTTGGGAGCAGTAATTAATCTCCTGTCTATCACCTAACCCAGCTCTTAAAAAGCTTTTGAGAGCTACTGCATAAGTGGAGGGTGTAAGGCTGATGTGTACTTGTTAATGACCATCCCCACTGAAATGTGGATTAGGACCCAGATACAGCTGAGGTTCAGGCTGCCCTACCTGGAAAGGCTGCTGTTGTGTATTTTCCAGGTCACACTACAGCCTGCTTGGAGAACACATTCTCCTTTTTGTCTTTCTGGGTGAGTTCAGGCTGTTGAGTGGGCTGGGGACAGCACGAGAAGTCTGCTACAGGGCAGCAAATTAGGGGAAATGGAAAGGGCTATAACATATTGTAAAAGTAAGTAACCTGTAGGCGATGAACCTATTAGGGTTTAAATAATAACTCATCCAAATGGAACACATCACACTATATATAAGCAGTGAGGGTAACTGCCCATTTTTCCAATAGAAATGGAATATAGCTTTTTTACTGCTAAAAAAGTTAGAGTTGCACCTCTGAATGCCATTATTTTAAAATTACATTTGGTATACCATATTAAAACAAGCATGACAGTGATTACATTGCACTACTACCAAATAGTCCCATCCAAGGACAGGTGCCCTGTTCTTCCAGATTGCAGACACTAGAAGACAAAGGCTATGTTTGGAAGGGGTTACAACCTATTTTAAGACAAGATAGAAATATCCCAAACAACCTAAAATGAGAAAATAAGAATACAGCAGGGATAAGTTTGTGATATTAGGCAGCATTCTCAGAAGTGTACAATTTCTTATCAACACTGTTACACACTCTGGTGATCCTCCTAGCCATTCATAGTAAGCAATTAAAGCCAGAGTCCAAGGTAGAAATATGTCCTTAAATAAGGAGGATGCAACACATATAGCACTACTGTAACAGAATATTAAATTGTCACAAGCTTTTAAATTAATTCATTATAGATAAGAGTCCACAAATGATATGACATTAAATACATGTTCTTCCATTGTTATTTAATTTAAAGCTACAAATAGGTGTTCCTAATGTGCGGACAGATCGGTTAGCAGAAAAGGAGAGTAAGTCAAAACCAGAAATGTGGTGGATGCCAGGGGCTCCAGCTCATTCACACTGGATAACCGTTTTAAACAAAATCGGAAACATCCTTTGGTGTTGACTTAACATTACTATAATTTTGATATATTTTTATGCTTTAGTGTACTAAAAATAATTCTGGATTCAGACCAATGTCTCTTTTTATTCCAAACAAAATATCTATTCTATATAAACTAATTATAATTTATTTTGAAATTAAATTTCATTTATAATAAATATATATAATAATATGTAATTTATTACATATTATTTAAAGAAAGGCACTTCATTGCATACTAAATTAAAATCAGTTTAGAATTTGGGGGAAAAGGGAATCTATTTTAAAAAGTAACTATTTTCCAAATTTTTGCAGAAAGTTTTGCTATGACTTCACTGGCAAAGCTGGTGAACGTAGTTTTAGTTGAAAAATAAAAGTTTATTCAGCTCATCTCTATGCTACTTCTCAAGCCATTTTAAGTTTGGTAGTTATACACACCTACAAAATCCCTCTCCAAGACATGCTAAAAAGCATCTTAGCATGAAAAGACAACAAATGCTGAAAGCATTTACAGAAGAGCTACATACAAGGAAGCTATATCAAAAGAAAACTGACAGGAATCCCAAATAGCTGCCCATGCTGCAAGCAGAAGGAAATATTCCTACCTAAACAAACACAGCTGGAAACCAGCTCAATATATGCTTTACAGAATTTTCACTGAGGGATGCAAAACGATACCTGCCAGTCTCAGAAAAGCAGCGGGAGGAAGATTAGACATATGTTAGTGGGGGAAACCTCCACATTGATATTTTGAGGACATCTAAGAGGTTACTTGATTTCCTTGTGCTGAGGCAGAAGTGTTATATACAGTTTGGCAACAGCCTCAGTAGCAAGATAAGACTCCGCGTAGGACCCAGGCTAGACCCAAATCAAAAAGACACTTTTTTAAAAACAAGAAGTGACTGGCTGATCAGAAATCCACTGAAGTCTAAGGACATACTCATTGACTCATGTCTCAGAAGAGACAAATTATTAACTTTATTTTTCTAGGGCATTGATCTCGGAGAGTTAGGAACGTGCTTTCTTTATGAGTAGTACTGATCTGTACCTTTTACTTTTAGCTGGTACTCTGTGACTACATTTGTGTCATGGCACTCCGTGACTACATCACCTAATACATCATAATGTCCACTGGAGACAATGTACAGGAAGTCTTCACAGGTGTAACAGTAGTATTTTGTGACTCACATCATGTCATAGCGGCCAGGAAATAGAGTGAGCAACCCACCTCTCTCAATGTATCTATTTATTGAAGAAATTAGGGAGAATTCAGAATTTTCTACAGCTTCTACTAATGCCACCCGCACTACGTATTTCTCATTAGATGATGTCCTAATAACATTACAATTAACATTAGCGGTAGACCACTAATTTGCATACTGGGGACACTCTGAGTTGAATTGCATAGGCAGTAGGTTATCTCGAGTCTCAGGCAATCTGAAATTAAGATCTGAAAAACAAATGAGCAAACACTAACAATAATAACAGAAACCCTCTGTAAATCCAAGAGCACAGACTTCCCTTAGATCCTCCCAGCAGAACTTTTCTATAGATTTTTTTCTACAGATTATTCTATACTTCTACATAAATATATCATGATCCTGAAAACTTCTGTGCTTATCTATCTTCAGACTTTTGGTTTAACCTCTTCAGCAGAATTTCTCAGGTTTTTGGAACTTAGCAAATGTATTGATACAGTGATGTGGATGAAAACAGATGAACAGCATATTTTCCCAAACCTTTCTGCGATCTGAGTTCTACTAATGTCATTAACCTAATTTCCTGACTTCAAAATAAGGTTTTAAATTATATAATGCTTCTTTTGTTAACAGCAACAAAAGCATCAAGAACTGTCAAAATGATGGCTTTTATGGTAATTTTTCGCATCACTCCCGTTGCAGAGCATTTACTATGTCAAAAGAAACCCCACCATCCTGCAAGACACAGCTATTTCTTCAAAGACTTTTCAGCTTGAGGGACTGAACAAATGTGAGAGGACAGAAATAAGGACACAAAGTCCACAGCTATAAATAAAAACAATAAAAGTTATCCCTGGCCTCTAGCTAGCTTTCTTGTTTTTCAAATAGGTAAACTATGAAGCAGTACAACTAGGGGAAAATCAGCAAGGAAAAATGTTTCTGGAGGATCTGGGAGGGCATAAGCTATGTCTTGATGCTGCAGAAAATGGGGTAAGTTACACAATAATGGCATTCCTCATTCATAACAAGATGGTCTTAGCAGAAGTATAGCATAGATGGTTTTAGAAGATGGTATGTGTTATCTGGAGAAAGGGCTCAAGTGAGGGCCAAAGAAAAGTCTTCCAAACTCCTGGAATTCAAACATGAGGTCACAAGGTTTGGGCATGAATTTTAACAGAATAAAGGCAGAGGACAGCTTCTAGGAAGAGCTAGGTGGAAAAAAAGAAAATTTTGGACCCGAGTTCAGTATGTGAAGGAAAAGGAAGCATGGTAGGACTCCTGGTGGTGGCATGAGAAAGGCGGTGGCATTTTTAACAGTTACTGAATGTAAGGAGGAAGAGTTCAAAAGTGAGTAATGGGTCCAGTCTCATGTTGAATGTGAAACTGTGAGAAGATACACTGGTGTGTGCATGCTGGCATGTGTCAGGAAAGGGTGGTGCAGAGATTGGGTCTGCATTGAAGGAAAAAACTTTCAGAGACTAGATGGGACCACTGGAGCCTCATGCATTTTTACCACGTAAGGCTCCACTTAGGGCTCCAGCCCACAGGAGATTAAATTTTATGCTACAGTCTGAGGATCCCATCATGGTCACTCAGTGGCAGGAGGTGTGTGAGGTGATGAAAGAGAGTGACCCACACCTTGAGGTGGGTGGGGAAGTTGGGTTTGCAGGAGGTCTGTGAGGTGATGGGAAGGAAGGCGCAGCCCTTATTGCAGATGGAAAGCTGGATGGCCTTTGAGGTGGGAGCACAGACTGAGCAACTGGAGAAGTGTTAACCTATGTCTCCACCTTGAACTGTCAAAGCTGACCCTCTCTGTACTTTCCACTAGTTGTCAGCTCCTGGCAGAAAGAGTTGAGGCTGTTATTATCTGTAACTGCCTGGGTACAGATCCACTTGATTCACACTTTGCTTTTGTAAACTCTGCCATAAGAACTGAGCTCCAAGAACAAGTTTTAGTTACACATGCTCTGTGCGCATTCAAAGGCACTTGGCAAAGCAACTTTTTGATGGTATCTCCAAGAAGCTTTCTGGAAGAGCAAGACTAAGGTAAGACCTAGGTCGCTTTGAGGTATCTTCTCAGCCCACTTAACAACAATGTCAGGCTCCTGAATCCTCCAATATCTAAAGTGGTTTTGATCCATTGCCTCGAGTTTCCAGAGGACACTTTCTTTTCTGTATGGACAGCTACTAGATCGGCTGATCACCATCACAAACAGTGCTCGGATGTTAGCAGATAAAGCAACATTATTCTTATACTGCATTCTTTAATAAATGCCTCTTCCATTGCTCTCCCATGTTTCCACAAGAATAGGCTATGTCACTTGGCTTTTCTTTAAAAAATGCTTTGGTTAAAGCTTTGAAAGTAGCTAGCTAACTAGCCTGAGTGAACTCTGAAAACAGGATTAGAATGGTATGAAAGTAAATAATTTGGAGCAATTACAAGCTAACCTAGCCACAAACAGATTTTTCTTTCCCCCTTCAGATAGAACGTAACCAAACAATGAAGCAATTTCCACATTTTTTTCTAATGTTAGGCACACTTCGTTTGAGTGTCTCAGTATCTGCAAATCTAAACTCTAAGGGCACTAATCATCCTATATGAGAAGGGGTTATTGTCATTAATGTTAGTGGGAGTTAGGGCCTGCGCACTGGGAGGGAGATTTACTCTTTTACAAAACTTGCTTTATTCAGGTGCAGTTGCTTGAAAGTCCTTTCCTCACCATGCAGCCTATGTTCAATGCAGAGAAGCTCATTATACAAGTTACATTCATGATGATACCAGATGTTCAAATTGAATACTCATGAGGATTATTTTCAGACTTCTTATTCACATAAAACTTGGTGGTGAACAATTAGTAAAAGGAAGGAAGCTGCCAAAAACGAAAAAAAAGAAAAAGAAAGAAAAAAGACAACTCGTAACATCATTTAACTGCAATTTTATCTATCCCGTCCAGTACAGACAAATGTAACATTTATGAAACCAAAGCATTTCTCTGAAGAGATTTTCTCTCAGTTTACAAAACTTCTTCCTGCCTAGCAGACTTCAGCAATGGCACAGTTCTTTCTAGGTTTACTACACATGCGGCTCACCAGTAATTTATGAAGGCTTATTATTTCTTGTGTAATGAAGCATATCTCTTTGCAAATAGCAGAGATTGTAGGGAAAGAGAGGGCAGATTACAGTGCAGCTGGGCCTAATAACAAAAAGTAGCACACAAATGCTGGCTTTGCGATGGACGAATGCCCCAGAGAGCCGTGCTGCCAACTCCTGTGGTGTTATGATGAGTCTCACGATATCTGACATTTTATTTAAAGCCCTGGGGAGATCATTAACTGAAAACCTCAGCTTTAAGTTTCTGGACTAGTGGCTTCCAAACTTTCTAGACTGTGGATCAGTACCAGCTCTCTGTATTTCACCATGCTCTCACAAACTCTGACTTTTAATTAAAAATGCTAACAAGGCAATTTAATCTCACTGACTTTTCCAGTCCTAGCAATAAGATGCGGATTACTTACTACAGTCTTACAAGTGATCATTACCTCAGGAGCTCAGTTTGGGTTCACTGATCTAGACCTCATGGCTGCAGAAAACCCACTTGAACAATGAACCGGCTTTCTCTAAAAGGTTCAAAAGGCAGAAAGATAATCTCCCACTTTAAGCCAATCTTTCCACCCCTGTCTTTGTACCTTCCTCTTTTACCTCTGTCCTGGTTCTGTTCAGTTCACTTCTTCCTTCAGCTCCCAATGCACAAGTCCATCTCTTTGCTGATTTGCAGTTCCCACTTGTCTGACATTTCCAGATGTTTCTCTCTTCCCTCACCCATACTTGTTTTGCAGTACACAATTCAGTCCCCACTTACCCAGTTCTGTCCCAGGTAAATTGCAGCATTAAGTGTTTTGGACTTTTCCTACAAAGATGTCACATCACATTACTGAAATGCATATTTAGAATTTGGAAGAGACCACCTTGTTACAATAATATCAAAGCCTGTCACATTTTAGGTCTATTTTACTTGACAGCATCTCTTTGGAGAACAGGAATCTACATAGCTCATAAATGATATTTTGACAGTTGCTAGTTAATCTGCCCCACTGAGATCAGTTTCTCCAGGTCACCTCTTTAAAGCAAAGGGCCCTTTTTTCCTCTCCTTTTTGGGTTGCATTTCTTCTACCGCCACCCATGATATGTACCAAACCCAACCGAACTGGCAAATGCATAAGGGGCAACAGGAGAGGGAAGAGTTGGCTCTGCACAGACAACTGCGATGAGTGGACTGTTAGTTGGGTTGGTTGTTGTCTTGCCTTTCTTGCTTGGTTCTCCTCTTAACTAGGGGCATAAGAAGCAAGCCACCATAAGAAAACACAGGGGTATAATTCCCATCAAAAATAGCAGCAGTTCTCAAATATTTTCAAAATTCAGTATAATTCACTCCTTCTCACTGCTTATTACAGTATTTGGTTTGTGATTAGGTGAATTTTTCAGATACCTTATGTTTACCAATAAGTGCTGTCTCAATTAAATATAATTAATCAAGTACTGAATCTCTTTTAGAGGTTCTTCTTTTCTTCCTAATTGAGAAACAGAACTGTTACAACACTTACAGAGACTGCTTTAAAGATGCCAGCAAAGAAGACTTTTTTCTCTAATCAATGATATTTTAAAAATGGCTGCATTCCCGTAACACTAAAAAAGAACAGAGGAGATTGAGGGTGAAGGAGTATGTTCACTCCAGTAAGAAAAGCGCTGGTTACTGGGGAGATGCCAAGTGGCATTGATGACCCTCTCCCACATCTGTAATGGAAAACCTGCTTGTATTAATGGTGCAGACATCTGAACACGCATAGCTCAAGAGATGCTGATGGATGCTCAGTGTTTCATGTATGTTACGTTAATCTTATATATATTTCAAAAATGGATTGCATGTAGTTGTGTACATGTGATAAATTACTTAGGATATTCAAATGTTGTATATAGGTAAACCTCTGTGTAGGTGGGTTACTGATGGTTACTTCTTAGAAGTCAAAGTAATTGCTGTATTTTTATTCACACTTAAACAATAAAGACTGGTATTTGCAAGACACATGGCTGCATTGCTGCTGTTGGCATTTGAACTAGGAATTGCATTCAGGCCCAGCACCACTGTGACAACTTGGAAAAAAATTATCTGAAAGTTTTACAAAGATGAAGAAACTGTCATTGCTACTTGAAAACAAGCTTGACAGTTTGCACGTGAATCCCTCAATTTGTCACATTCATTAAGGAAGAAAGGGCTGATCTGTGTGTTTTAAGTGACTGTGGTGGTTTGATTTGTCCTGATTTATATGAGGCAATTTTTTTTCACAAACATAAAGTGCTTTCTATAAATGTGAGGATAAACCACTTCTGTACAAAATTCTATTGCACCTTAAATTGCAGGAGAGTATTTCTCTGGCTATCACTGACCTTGTATTATTGGGGGGATGAACTAATTTTTCTTTTGAAATTGTGCGTAATACTGAAATACTTGTTCAGTTACTTTCGCCTTAGAAAAAAATAATCTTAAATATGGGAATAAGTTTCTACCCCTTTAGAAGGCATAAGCAAATGATCAGATAAAACTTGTAATTTCTTGACTCTCACATTCAGAGACAGCATTTCTTGAGCCATTTATCCCTTATGTGAATGGAAGGGTGTCCAGAAGAGCTGTATCTGCAAGCCAAAACCCTCTTTTCTCCCCTCTATCCTGCCTCCAGCACAATTAGTATCTACAAATAGTGGCCACTGTGCTTCTCCATGATTTAACATGTTTAGTAGGTTTTTTCTCAGCTAGAAAAATAAAATGTGTTGCAAACTTGTAGATGACAGGGTTCTACAGAGCTTCCAGTCATTTCAGAAACAGACATTTTTTTTGAAATTTGCAAAAAGTGTGTAACTTTGAAGAAGTAACTGTAAAATACTCCTTGTACAGACTTTTTGCGTAAGCCACTGCTTAGGACTTTATATCTGTGGGTGTTGAGTAGAAGGTGAGTGCAAATACTCTGAGCAGCAGAAAATAGCTTGTGGGATCAAGGTCTAACAGCACAGGCATCTCAAAACCTATCAACAAAACATGATGAGGCAGATGACTATCTGATAATAGAACAACATGGGGAGAGGTATTGCTTTTTATCGTGTTCTTCCTTGACTGTTAAAAGTGCTCACTTGTCTCCAGAGCTCAGACAAATTTAAGAGGGAAGACAGTCTCTATCTGACACATGACAAAGAAGCAATGAAGAAACTGGTGTGGTGGACCAGCAACCACCCAAATCTCTTCAGAGAGATCCCTGGTTGACATGTGGGGTGGGCATTTGGCAGTTGTAGAAGCAGTTCAGCAATCAGTGGATACAAGTGCTTTAAAGAAATGCTTGGCACAGCTCTTGCACCTGGTGAAACTTGCAATGCATCAAATATGTGGAGGGCTGAATAAATAAACAAAAAAGTTGCAAATTATTTTGCCCAATTGAAAGGCAAAAAAAAAAAAAAAAAAAGAGCCAATTAGAATTCCTAATTAAAACAAAACCAACAAACCAAACCAAACCAAACCACCTTTCCTTTAACACAGAAAAACAAATTTTCCTCCTTTATAGTTCTGTATGCTGGTGTTCAAGGAGTCACATGCTGGAATTAGTGGAGAAGTGGAATAAAATGGTATGGTCTTGGTATGATATCTAGTTCTTCAGTCCATCATTTCATACCCTAGAGGACTGTTCTTTGTTTTCCCTTCTCTCTGCCATGAATCTAAAAGATTCTAAAAGAAGATCGCTCACCTCCAAGCCGCTTTGAATCCACTTGGTATGAACCAAATCATACAATATATTGCTATACTATGGGTATGTGTCATTAGAAAGAAGCTTATAGTCTTTACATGGTCTTTAAGCCAAAACCAAAGAGTAGGACATTATGAAATTCCTCAGAATGCACAATTGAAGCTACAGCCTAATTATTTTCCTTTGTCACCCCTTCTTTTTCTGATTGATGGTTGTATTATTATTATCCTCAGAATCTAGGATTCATTCACCAAAGTAAACCAGCATCACTAACTAGCAGTAGTTTTGAGAGCTTCTGTGCTCATCCAGCTTCAATGATGAGCTCTGTTGGGCCTGTTTTTAACTCCTGGCAGGCAACCTCAACACAGACTGCCAGACAGCTGGACACACAAGGAATAAGAAGCTGCATGCTTTGAAAAGAAAGCTTTTAATGCTTTGGAAACTTTAGCCAGCCTTCCATGTCTCATGACATAAGGATGCTCCTCAAACCTGCGATTATGAGTTTAGAAGCTTGTACTGGCATTGTAAAAGACTCCGCTTTCTGATCATTATCTCCTCTGACACCTTAGTAACAGCTGATGTTTCTTGGATTTAACCATGAATAAGCAGGTACCTCAATCTCCACCTCAAGCAGTATCTGCAAGCTTCCCTAAGATGCTGGGGTGAAAAGGGTTTCTAAAAACAACAGGGCATGAAGGGCAGCATAATTAAGAAAACCTAAACCCAAGAGCTTAGTTTAAACAATAATAGAAATGATCTTTCATTGTAGATCAGAAATAGGGTTTAGGCTGAAGCCACTCTTGAAGGAATCCGTTCTTCATGCTCTGCTCAGAATCAACTGTCTTCACTGTAATAAATAGGGCTCATTCTCCTGAAGGCTAAATATGAGAATAAGAGCACAAAGGCTTTATATTGGAGAGGGCACTATAAGGAAGGTCACTTTACAGAAAGCATGAAGTGTCATTTGGAGAAGAATGCTAATACCAGCTATATCAGATTGTGAGGAAGCTGAAAACAGCGTATGTTCTAATATTGTCTTTTATTGATTTTGCTGCCAACATCCCACTTCAACAATGTTACAGCTGCACTTCAGGATTCTTAATGGAGGGGGATGGAGAAAATCAATATACAGAGCTTGCCTCTGCTCCCATAGAAGTCAATGCGAATTTCATTATTAACTGCAATGAGCACAGGACAGAGTTCAGACTGTTTTGTCACTTTGTTTGGTTTTTCTTTCCCTTTTTATTTAACCTCCTAAGGGGCAATGTGTAGTGCTATCCTGTGTTTTAGAAAAGTCCCATTTAAATAGGCTGATTCCCCATCAAACTGCAAGTTTACACATTCAGAAATGATGCCTTGCTTTATGAAACCTAATGAAAAATTATAGCCTGTATCCTAAACTGGGAAAGTTATAATAAAAGGTATAGGATTCGAAATAAATTCTAATAACAAAATAATTTCATTCTTAAAAATATTTTCATTCAGATATAAAGCAAATAAAAACAGTTTAGCTTTCACTGACTTGTAAAATATCACTTTCAATGTGTATTGTTCACTCTATTACAAATAGAGGAGATGCACCCAAACTTCTTTTCACTAGTATTTTAATGCTATTTACACAAAACGCCATATGCTAAAATTATCTCCAAAAATTATAAGCATCATCTTCATTCCAACAACATGCTGTTAATTTTGTTCTAGCATGAACGCAAAACATATTTTAACATGCTGTCAAAATGAGATACTAAGAATGTCAATAAAATGACACTAAAATAAATGTAAATTTAGATTGCTGTCACAAGTGGCTGCTTGGTTTTGTGAAGATGTTAGGTTGCTATAGCATTTTCCATAGCAACTTTGCATCTTATTACATAAATAATCCCTCAGTGTCCTTAAAGCTTACTAAAAACAGGATTAAATCTATTCTCATATGTAATGATCCTGCATAAAACCTTATCAGTATGAAATACCCAGAAAACGTGATAAAATGTAATCTAGATAATAGTATTTCTGGCAGTCGAAAAGCATCAAAGCACAACAGACTTGTTCTGTAGTAAACGGGACATCCTCCTAAACCCCATATTAGGAAAATTACTTTGAAGTGTTTGTTTCCTCTGAAAATTGAGAGTTTAGTTAACCCCTTCACTGCCATGTCCACAGGACAAGCACAGACCTTCATCCCAAAGCCGATGTGTGCGTATGATCCAGAGGAATTGGCCCAGTACCTGGGACCGGACTTTATTCCGCAGGGAAGACAGGCCTGACAGCTACCTTCAGCCTGATTCATCAAGGCATTTCTGCTAAATTCAGCTGCACGAGAATCACAATTAGAGCCAAACAGACTTAAACCCAGTGGCATAAAATTAGGCCCCTGCCTACACGCTTCCTGAATTTCAGCCTATTTTTGTAAAACCTATGGGAAAAATGGAATGCATTTTAAGGCACAAAATTGGATTCTGCCGGATGATAACAGTTCTGAACTGGCACGCTGTGAAAGACACTACAGCAGACTTTTCCCTGCATAGAGGGAGTAAACATCTTGTGCTGCTTTCTAGTGATCATCTCTGATGGTCCCAGGGAGCAAAGCTGATTGTCTGTTGTGTCCGGAGCATTTCCATTCAAAGGGAGGTTACTCCACTGGCAGAGCTCAAAGGTTGTTCAGCTGTCTTCTCTGGCCCGAGAGAGGATCGTGTCAGTATGGTGACAATTCAGAGCTTCAGTTTTTAAATACATTTTTTTTCATGAGATTGCTTATAAAACCTGGTTAGTAGCTTCTATTAACAGGGTTTATTTTCCTCTTCATGTGCCTTTATATGTTCATTACTGTAGGGGTGATTATGACACCAGCTGCTGACGGTTTTGAAATGGTATTGATTTATTTGAGGAAAAAAGCAACACTAGCCCATTAATTTCTAAAGTAAACACATTTTGTTATTTTACATTATCTTTATCAACAAGTGTTTAAAAGGAAAATGGGCAAATTATGGGCTTGTTAAATACCAGTATCACTTTCACAAAATGTGATGCGAAAAAGCTATGGGATGGAGAAGTAATGCAGAAAAATAAATCAGACTTTTGTTTAAAACAAAATCTCCTATAAACCCCATAAGTTTAGACTTACAAGAAAGGAAAGGAGAAATAACTGATCTCTGGAATCAGGAGGAAGAAGATCTGACATGACATCTTCTGTGACCCTATTCCAGTTGGAAGAAAAGGAAGAGCAAAGCTCAGCTCCACACAGCTGGGGCTCAGCAATTTCTATTCAAAGTTTCAATAAGCTATATAAAGCTTTCCTACCAGTTTAATCCAGCTATAAAACACAGTTTTCATTCCACGTATGCATCTCTGCATTCACACAAGCCTTAGAGAAAGCAAAAAGAGGATTGAATTGCAGAGAAAAGATGAATAAGCATCACACAGATCACTTCAGTGTTTTTTCAGGCTTTCCTTGAAGACTTGCCAGGCTTGCAACTTTCAAGATAGACTTATGAACAATACCACAAAGCCTGTTTTATGCTGTGTGCATCAGGGTGAAATTTTCAAATACTGACTTTCACAAGGACTTACGCTCTTCTGTGAGATGGACTGCCCACTATTCAGCCTGTCTTCTATGGCAAGTGACTTAGCTGATGCTGCAAAGAAGACAGATCAGTTCAGGAAAGCACCCAGGCTACTGTTCCAGACAGAAAGAGCTTGGATGTTTAAGTTTGGCACCTACTTTAGGTGTGTTTGAAAATCCTGGGTAGAGGATGTCTCTCTTGACTCGCAAAAGCAGTGCCAATCTTAACGTGTTCAAATCAGGCTTGCACTACATAACTTGCAAGTTATGATTTGCACGCAGTCCCTGAGATGTCATTAAGTTACTTCATCACAGGTAACACAGTGGTGGTGAAATGCTCCAGGGGCCCAGTAAGTGGGCTACTGCAAGTCTGTTGAGCTGGGAAGAGCCCTACAGCAAGGCGCTTATCATCTACGTGGACAGAACAGGCAGTGGCTGAATAAAAGGAAGCACTGTTGCCTCCATTTGACAGTAGGGAACGGAGATAACACAAATTCATTGATTAATCCAGGCAGGGGGTATGTAGCAGAGCTGGGATTTGGCCCAGAGCTCTGGGATCCCAGTCAAAAGCCTTAATCACACGCCCATCCTTCCTGCACCCCTCTGCAAGCATTGTGCATTTCTTTCTTCTCCATGGTGCCAGCTGCAGACTTCCTGAAGTTGGAGTTGCTAGAATTAATGGCACGTCACTGAGAACTGCAAAAGGAAGAGATTAACCCACCTCCCCTTAAAGTAAAATTACAGGTGCCTTCTAGGCATAAACCAAACTTCAGCTCTTTTCTGCAACATTCAGCTTCACTTCACTAATTCTTAAAATTACTTTGGAGGCTTTTACATGTAGATCCTTACTCCCAGTGCCAGCAGGTGGGAGATGAAGCATCCATAAATCCTGATCATTCTGAAGATTTTCGTATATCCTCTAGACTCCAGTGCTGTATCTTTCTTTTTCCCTTGAGCTAATGCTTCAGTAGCTGCGCCTTGACTTTCAAATGTATTAACTGAGTTGCCAATCATCGTTATTATTTTTTTCTTAGCAATCTCCCAGCTTTACTTCAGCAATCCTCTTGTCCCTTTCAAACTCCAAAATCCAAATTGCAGAAAAATCACTGTTTAAAGGCTGAATTTTGAAAATAAAATAAAATAAAATAAATATTAAATTCTAAAGAAATAGCTGGTCCCACAGGTGAGATTCACTGAGTCTTAGGTCAGCTTTTCCAGCTTTCCCTGTAATACAAATGACTTTTAGTCTGTGAAACCAGGAGGATTTCCTGTAAACTAGGCATGTATGATAGTTCAGGCAACTTATTGGATTCCCTGGGGGGCTCTTCAGGGGGTGCTTGCAGCAGTTTGAGACACTCTCCATTAGAACAAGCAGATAGTGATGCATTCCTTTTCCTTGAAGATTCAGCTTGCACACTATAGCATAGGGTGCTAAGTAAGCCTGGGGAGAATGACCTCTGAAACAACTGGAGAAGCAGAAGGTCTTTGCACAGGAGGCAGTGCCCCAGTCCTGCAACATGGATTAGAGGGTGGAAGACAGATTCAGGAGACTGGAGGTCATAATATCTTTGTGTTATTCAAGCCTTGCCCTTCCCATGGTTAAGCATTTAGACGAATATTTTAAGAAAAGGGGTTAAAAATAAAGAAAATGTCAATGGTTTTTTGCTGTGCAGAATTGTTTCTTTGTGATAAAATATTCTTTAAAAGACATTCTTTGTAGAACAGAGGTTACTGTGAATACAAATAGCCACTCCAGTGAGATAAAGAGGTGGTTCTGGAATGACATACTCAAAAAGAAAGAAAAAAAAGAAAAAAAAAAGGCATCTAACACAAATAGTAATTTTTAAAAAATGCTAAAAGAAGGAAGAATCACTACTCTGTACATAAAAATGAAAAAAAATCGATGTCCTTCTCTCACTTTCTTTTCATTTACCAAAGTTTTATACGCAAGAATTTTGTTGGTTTACCTCCCAATTCCCTCTGTTGTCAATGACAGAAGGATCAAATGCGTTTGCTTTAGTTGAGAGTGCAATGTTGGAAGAAGAAAGCTATAAAACTAATTTTAGAACTGGATGACTCTACGTATGCAGCAGGCTGGATCAGCTCCACTAAGATCAAGAGGATGATGAATGTTACAATGGAAAATGATGGACAAGTACTCAAATGGATCCATACTGTTAAATTCTGATTTAGTATGCAACAGTTTGGGGTTTGCTACTGTTATCACTGAGGGGACTCAGATGCCCGCATTATAACAATACGAAAAACCTGAAGTTGTTCAGGGTGGAACACTACAGAAATCTCAGATATCAAAACTTTTGTTAGAAATTTCCCTTTTTATGGAAGAAAAACCCCCATGCTTTCCAATTTTTGATGTTACAAAAACAATGGCTGGCATAGCTCTGCCCTAAGCATGCATACGTTAAACCTAGCTGAATTGATAAGTATGACAGTTCAAAACATCATTACTCCTCATCTGGCGTGCAGGCTGTGGGTATTTCTGGCTCTGCTTTCCTGTTGTTAATTCTAATGACTTCCCTCCATAAGAGGGGACACAGTCAAGCAAAATGATTAGACATTCATGAAAATCTCTTGATTGCTAGCAGTGCTTTGTCTGCAGCGACCCACTGTCTCAGCTCCAAGCATTCTGCTAATTGTGTTGAAATTCCAAACCCACACAACTGGCCAAGTGAAAATTAGGAGTGTCCTTTACAGCTTTTATTATTGCATTTTTCTTCCAGGAAAAATATTAAATCTCCCCTCGAAAGAGATGTTGTAGTAAAAATTTCTTTGCTAGAATGACACTCCTTCCTTTGGTCTGTACTTCTGGAGTCATTTGACCTCACACAGCATCTTGTCACAGAAGGAGCCAAATTTGCTTTCTGAAAATGAGTGTCTAAACAAGCAAACCTTTGTAAGCTACTCACAACTTTATTAGCCAATGTCAAGAAATCAAGCAAAGCATCCATCCAGATCACGTTACCAGTCAATAATTCAGGCAGCTTCTGAGCCACCTCTTCGTGTCCACCCTGGACAGCACAGTATTTGTAGAAGGCTGAAAATGTTGCATTTCTTTACTTAGATTACATGCACCCTTGTTCTTTCATGACAGCCATCTAACGAGTATCCAATTAAAGCAGTATGCAGTACCACACTGTGAAATATGTACCCTTGAAAGTTAATTCCACAAAGCACACATTTAAAATGGCATGGTGTATTTTTTAGAGAGCTTACACATTATTATGTATTTGTTGAAAAGAAAAGTAAGGCTTAAAGAATACTGACCAACACGTAACTCCAAACGGTCTCATAATAAGACATTTTTATGAACATGGAATTAGATACTGTCATACAAGACTGCAGACAGCATGCTAAAGAAACGTACTGCTTCCAGTCAAGGGCAGAACTGGAGAATTTTCATCGTTACAGGACATAGTAGGTGACAGACACCTCCTAGAAACAGCTTGCATCATTCAAGTAACTAACTTATGACGGTTTAAAATAAGATACTGTCTTATATAATCGGCTATTAATATGTCACTTCTCACATGTAAGTTTTTGTTTACTTTTTAAAAAACCCCAGTTGTATAGGCTTGACATTATAGAAGGATTTGGCTTTACCTGAATCATCTACTCTCAGCTTTTTACTGGGATTGTCACCACTGTCATCATCAGACATTTCCATCTCCTCTTCCCGGCGGATTCCCATGAGCTGTTCACTGTGAGCATTTCGGAGCTCCTAAAACCCAAAATGACCTTTTGTCAGTATTAGCTTCCATAAAGTCATTATGTATTATTTAGTATCTGTTTTTAATACCGCTCTGATTTTAATTATGCATCATTTATCATTGTAATCATATTTATTTGTATATGAATATTTATAACATCAGTACCACAGGGAATTCTTCCTGTGAAAGAATTGAGTTTATCAAAGACAACACTCAGGGAAAACAAGACAGAAAGTGTGTCTTCATGTTAAGTGATGTTTAGTTCTGCTAAACATAGGAGAATGCTTTAACAGCAAGGACAGTACTTAAATCTGTGTATAAAGCAGTCTGATAAAAAAATTATTAGACCGCTTAAGGTAGAGATGATTCTTGCTTCTCTCTGCCACCTGGGGTAGGATTCATCTGGCCAAGCGTAGGTGTCTCCATTAAACAAAGCCATATTAACTGCATCCTAAAAGTGCCTAGTTCTCTTTGCTGATGATAAAGGGAGCCAAGAGCAGCCAGTGCAGATGGAGTGCTCTATATTTTATGTGTCTGCTGCTGGCCAAAGGCATCTCACCCTCTCTCCCTATGCCCAAATCACCTCGGATTTAAAAGACCCAGCCCCGTAATGCTGTCCTAAAAATCTCTGCATCTTGATCTAAAAGGAGTGCCAGAGTGCACAGCCTGGTTGCTGCACGGGCAGGCAGAGAGCCCCACACATGTCTCTAGGTAAATGATCAGCAGGCACACAGGCTTTGTAGGAGTCTAGACGGTCTTTGTTCTGGGTAGAAAAGCTGGCGCAGATGTAGCTGCTGGCTTTTTAATGGCAGCACCGGGAAGATTGAGAGGACTCTATTTTGCCCTAATAATCCTGTCAGGTGTAACACGGGGATGCTGCACTGTGATTAGTGCAGGCCTTGTCAGTTCGCAGACAGCTAATTTTTCTGCCAACAAAGAGCTTAATTCCCAAAGAGGTGGTTTGAAATCTTTGAAACAAGGAAGAGTCGTGTGGAAGGAGGAGACAGCATTGAGGAGTCGTACCGCTGCTCGGTGCAATTAACATCGGCTGTCAGAGAGGGACTGTGTGAAAAGAGGGAAGGCGTTTCCCTCGAGCTGTACCCTTGGTTCATTGGCAGATCTCAGATATTCTGGTTAAATGTGTATGTGTCCATTAATCTGAGCAAAGGCAAGGGGGCTAATTAGTAGGCATTTTACAGGAGAATAATTTCAAATTAAAAAAAAAAGTTATTAAAAAGGTAAATTGCCGACCAGCATCTCATGCAAACAGAGGCACCTCCAGAAGAAATTAGCAAGCCATTTCTTAATTCCTTACTGGAAAAGGCCACCTGCACTTTTTCTTGGGGAAGCATATTGCATACATAGCAGACATCCGCTTACATTTACTCCCTCTTTAGGGGATAGATGTCCTTGATGCATCAATGTCTACATTATCAGCAAAGTCAATAGTTTTCCATGGAGAATGTCTATGTGTATGAGTGTTTGTTTTGGGTTTGGGTTTCTAGCAAAGCTTTCCTAAATTCAGAAAAAAATGGAAGGTGATCAGGTAATTAAACAAATTCGCAAATAATGTCATGGTTAGAAAATATGATTTAAAGCAAATATGCTATTTGCTAACATTTCCATCATATTTCACATCTGGAAAACAGGCATTTCTAAAATATATTTTTTCAGTGAGAGTCTTCACATATTTATGAATTGTTTTAGTTGTCCTCTTAGGAAAACAAAGGGAATAATATTTGAAACATTTCTGGAAAGTCCAACTCTTACACATTTCAGTTTATTAAAGATTTAGAAGCCAGCAAATGAATGACACACAACATCCCTGTACAGAAAGTTAGTTTAAGAAGGGATGGTCTCAATATAATTGAAATAATCTACTAGCAAGTCATGTTTTCATACTTCTCTAAATGATAAGACAAACATCAATTCCCAACTCCCAACTTTCAATTGAACAAAGTCTTTATCCACTACTCATATGAAATATTTGTGAACAAAATGCAAAATACAGTTTGTACCAATAAATTATGCTAACATTTTATTTTAAGTGTCCCATTATTGTGAAGTCATTTGGTATTCACCATTATAGCACTGATAATAAAGAATTCATTTGGTATTCATGTGGATGTTACATTTAGTGCCATTGGTATTCAACTGTAATTTAGCATTAGTTAATGGGCACTTAAAATGTTACGCAAATGATTTATATCACAGCACTTCAGTGTTTCTCAAACTAAGTGTACAACACTTATTTTACAAGTGTACTACAAAATAATTAAATAAGTGCACCTTACCTTCTAAAGTTTTTACTCTGAGACAGAGAAAAATCATTTAGAGGACTGTGATAGTAACAATCAACACACTGTACTACATGAAAGTAAACCAAGTGTATGTTAAGTTGCTCATATTAAAAAAAAAAAAAAGGAAGAAGAAAGAAAGAAAACAAAGACAGCGGTACTTACTTTTTAAAATACAGGCTCATAGCGTATATACTGAATTAAAAACGAAAGCTGGATGACCAAAACACAGGATGAGGTCTAGCGCTTCCTTTGCCGCCACTGGCAGCAAGGGGAAGTTAGAATCCCATCTCCTCTGTTCATGCCTATGACAGTCACGCATGCGTGGTTCCAAATTGCTAACTCTGTATGGTAGTATGATTACATTTATGCTGGTTTCTTTGCAAGCATAATTATTAGAATCGATACAAGTGATGTGTCTACTTTTTGAAAGATCAACATAAAACGAATGGGAAGAAGTATGTCATAATTCTGGGCTTAATATGCTTAGGTCATTACTTAGGAAAGAAATTCTCTTATTTTTAGGCAAAGTCATCTTATAATGATCATGTGATGGCACAAAGAGAAAAAATATCTGTGCTACAGAATACTTCTTTTAAAAACAGATCACGATGACTCCTAAAAAGATATTTTTCAGAAATATTTCTTAATTCTATCCTTAGTTGAAAATACCGTTCCTAATTTCACTACTTCAGTTCATTATTTTAGGTAGTAAACATAATCCTCCAATGATTTCCCAAATTTTGCATGAAAAATAAAACCACATTGCTCTCTGTCTTAGTGTTATTTAATGACTATTATCATAATGAGAGCAATAGGAGCAATTCATACTGTAGAGGAGAGTATATAATGGCCAGTTGATTAACAGCTAAAACGGTAGCCGTAAATACTGCTGAATACACTATGTCCAGCTACAATCACACTCGTTCTGTGTCAATCCAGCTGTGAGATGATGGATAGAAAGTAATAATAAAATCACCAACCTCAGAATGCTTTCGCCAAATGTCTATGTTCTTTCGCTGGGCTTTCGAGAAATGGTCCCAAGCTTTTTGTCTGGTAGAAGCGTTGAAAACGGCGACAATCTGCTCAACTTTGGTGAACAAGGAAGTCAAACAAGACAAGCAATTTATGTTGTGATCACTATATAGAAGCAAAGCAAAGACACTAGGAGTCTATGGATGATGTCATTACTGAAACAACATCATCAATATCCATCCAATGATGTGTCTTTTGTACTTACATTTTACCAATGTTGGAGATGTCTCCCTTCAAGTCTGTCTCCATAACTTTAGTCTACACAACTTATAACTATGTACCAAAAACCACGCATGCAGCTGCTTCCCCGTGATGTCTGCTACAACCCTCTGCACAGCCATGTGACTTTGTAGGTGTGTGACTACAGAAATGACACTTGAGGCATAAACCTGACACGTTCCCCTGTGGCAGCTGCATACAGATGAGCAGGCTGTACAAATGGAAGCGTGAAAGACAAGCAGGCTCTCCTTTGAAGGGTGACTATCTGATAGTGAGAATTTGTCAGTAGACGGGAAGGGCTAAACCACACATTAATGCTGCATTCTGTAGCTGCAGCTGCTGTTTCTCTTTTATTTATTATAAATGGGCTCACCTGTGGTAGATCATTCTGTCCTGTGTCCACAGCCTATGTATGTTTATGTACATGAACAGTCACGTTTTTTTGCATATAAGATGAAGAAGAGATGTGAAATGGGCTTCCCTCATTCAACTCTAACGAATTTTTCCCGAAGCCAGACATCAATATTTAGGTCAATTATCTAGGACAATTAAGATCTTACGTTTTTAGCTACTTGTTCATCCTAATTCAGAACCTCTTCTCCCAACACTCTTCTCTTTCTCTTCGCATCAGTTACAAGCAACACTGTCCTTCCACAACAGTGACCTGCCTAAAAATTATTTGACCAAGATTTAAATTGCCTTGATCCCAGCACAGTTAACTGAAGGACCACCAGGAAACACAAATTTTCTACAAATGACCTGGGCTGTGCTCCTGAGCGTGCAGATGTGCTGACCTATGAAGTCAAACTGAAAAATGCCTCAACTCTTGGACAAGGTTCTTGACTATTTATCTCTTTAGGTTCCTGGGCTGAAACAATGTCTACTGTTTTGTAACGCTGCAGCTTGAAGCACCTCCTTCCCCTCTCATAGAGAAATGGTGGCAGGAATGCCGTAATGCCCTCTGATTGGGGCTCTCATCGAGCTGATCAACAGCTGCTCTTCTTCTCCCTTCAAGTCACAGATGCAGAGGATCTTATACATAACAACCCATATTTTGTAAAACAATGAGCTCACCTAGTAAGTCAGTTACGTATCTTTCCCCTCTAGATCTGAAAGTTAACCTCACTCACTTGAATAGAAGCACGTTTCTTCCATCCTCTTTTATTACCTATTTTACAGGCTGCTTTCAGATTGAGGAAGCTTACAACATTTTGAATCACAGATGGAAGTTTGTCTTTGTAATCAGGGCTGGTTAATTAACTCCTAAAGCCATAGAAAATAAATTTAGTCTTTTAGAATTAATACTTCTATGTAGTTTATACTAAAGAAGGTGCCTCAAAACTACTGGCATGATCAGAACCATTTGTGATCAAGTTTTAATAGCAGATGTGATAACTTCAGCCTATGAGAACTTGCTCGGAGTGAAAGGTGGATGTTTCAAGGAAGTTATGTGGTGTATATTCAATTAATTTGAAAAGAATGAAAATGCTAAAGCAATCTATTATTGTGTGTATAGAAACTGAGGCTAGAATTTAATTACTATCATGTTGATGACCCAGGTGCTCAGAAAATTTTGCATAATTAACAATCTGGTTTTAGTTTGCAAGTGGAAATTCAAGTAGAAAAGACTCACAAAAATATGAGGAAGGCTGGTTTGCCATTTTCCACTAATAGGTATTAATAACATCATATGAATTTTTAAAAACATTTGAACTTTAAAGTGTTTAATTTCCATTCTGTGAACAGATGCTAAGATTTATCAAAAGTCATTATATGATTATTTCAGAAACTCTCCGCAATGGAAACACAAGCTAGGAAGATGTCAAATAGTTTTTCTTGCATAAGTGTAGTAGACAAAGTGAGCAGAGAATGGTTCTCCTTCACTTTCAGGAATTAAAAAAAAACTAAAGGAAGTAGGATACTTCGAGTACTAGATGCTAAAAATCAAGGCATTTAAAGAAAGTTTATCCAATAGGTAGCCAGGGATAATTTAAAAAGGCAAATGTAGAGGAGAATAGTAAATTAGTACATATCAAAGACCAACATTTCACTACCTTGTTCAAAGAAAGTGTCAACACACAGGCAACTATTTCAAAAAGCACCAGCAATATAGGCTATGAAGTGTTGCAAACACCCACAGGTAACACCCAACATAAAAGGTCTCCAAGCATTGCATCAGAGATAAAAAGCAGCCAAGGCCATGGTTTGACAGTATAGGAAAGTGGCTTCACATCTTTTTGTACTCCATGATAATCCTGCGTTTACGTGCTATGAGATGGCAATCCAATGTAAAGCCATTCTGCCAGTTCACAGTTTTTCAGTTTTCAGTTTCTTTGCTGGTTAATTCATGTTGCATAAGGATTAATTTGTTCTCCCACAGACACCCTGGAAGCATAAAACTGGCAGAACTCCTGTGCTCTGGGTAATTGGAAGAGAAGACATAATGTACCCATCCCTGATCAGGATCAGATTTGTATGGGTAAATGATCCAGCAGCACACAACCCATAAGGGTGGTAGATTCATCCCTAAGGGGAAGCCAGGAAAGTTTATATTAGCTGAGAAACTCTAGAGTGCATTCATTTTTCCTCCATATCTAGGTAAGATTTGGCCAAAGAGAGGGCCCAGAGGGCTGTTATCTGCAGAATCGGAGCGAAACCATTGCTCCTGGTTTTGTTGCTGACCATGGTTTTCAGACTATTTCCTGACCTCTAGAAAAAAAATTATAAAATGAAATAACAGATCATGTCTATCTCCGTAAGGCACCTTTAACTCTAGGATGCACTGTACTGTCAACGATGACTGGTAAGTAGAATTATTAAGTAACATGAAATATTCATTGTCAAACATCTGTTGTTAAGTTCTATGCTATAACAAATTTTCATTGACCATATGCAAAGATGTTTCCTTACTAAATTAGGGTTTAAAAAACTGTATTGTTCTAGAAGGGTCCATACTACATCATTGTTTTTCCTATCAGCATAACTTACAGGATGTAAAAAATTGCATCTTTCCCAATGGCTTATTCTATAGCTGGTAATTTATGTGGTGTGTTTCAAAATATTATTATCTAATTGTTTTTCTGCTGAGTTATAAATAACTAAAAAGACCCAAACAAGTAAGCCTAGACTGATATGCAAGTGTCAGTGTTTAACAAATGTGGTGTAACTACACTAGCCTTTATCAGAGGTGCCAGCTCATAGCAAGCATATTAAAAGAAAGTTTAAACCTCAGTTTCTGTTGCCATCAAGTTATTTGTTATCAAATATAAATGTAAATTTATTTACATTTGTTATTGTTATCAAGTATAAATGTAAAAACAACCAGAAAAACTAGGAACAACAACAAAAATCCCTTAAACAACACCTGTAGAAGTTTTATACAAAATTGGATTAAAGGGAAAACTAGAATATCTCCAGGGGAAGACAATATTTGATACGGGATATTTGAAAATGATACTACCAGAAAAGAACATAAATTAATGAGAACCAAAGCATAACCTCATCTGTAGATTAAGAGGTTGAGAGAACACTTTTACCTTCCATTACATTTATCTAGCAGGCTTCTTTAAATACATGATTGAGCTGAGGCTGAAATTTCTCCTTGGGTTCAGGAGACAAGAAGTATTCTATTTTCCTCTGCTTATTACATTTTCAGCTGTCATGCATATGTGATTATTTTTCATTTCTTGTATGCAAAAATAAAGAACACCAGCAACCAAATGCTTTATAATGCATAATAATAATAATAATAATAATAATAATAATAATAGTAGTAGTAGTAAAAAAAAACAAACAAAAAAAGAAACTGCAACACGTGTTAAAAACAAAAGTCTTTGCTGCCAGATAAAATAATCAAGTTTCATGTAGAATTTCACTCCAAACTGCACCAATTAGGGATACAGGATGAAAAGGGCTTTGCACTAAATTACTGTAAGTGCAAGAGTAGAATATATGGCAATTTAGCTCAGAAAATTCTGTAAGAGTGCGACAATTGACATACAGGGTAAAAGAAAAATTCCACCCATAAAATTACGGTGTAAAGGAAACTGTTACAGTAAATGTATAACATGCTTTTCAAATATAGATTCACAGCACAGGGAGGATATAGAGTTGGCGTGGTTTGGGTCAGTAGCCTTGTCGCTGAATTCTGACTAAGCTGGAGTCTGCCAATCGATTTGGCTCCAAGCCCAGCAAACCAAGGAATTACAGTAGTCAAGGCTAGATGCTGTAAGTGGATGAATTAGAGTCCCCAGGTCAGTTTTGGATAGGAAAGAGAATGTTTTTGGCAACAGTTCTGAAAGGCATTTGGCAATGTACTGAACAGAAATTACCATTAAGTCCAAGGCTAAAATTGCATGTAGGCAAATGACATGTGACATCAATAAGAGAAACGGTAGACAGATTGCAAAGTAATGAAATAAACATATTTTTTAAATTAATCTCAGCCAAACCTCAGTCTTTTGGTTATGATACTGTTTACTTTCAGAAAAGATTTTTCCTTTCAAACATCTACAGCTAAAAGCCTTCAGCCTCTCTGTTTTACCCAATTCACATGTCACAGAGGGAGAAACCTCTGCAATTGCCATTGACTGGCAGGGGAGGAAAACATAAAAGCTGGAAATATCAAGACTTCAGATAATGCAAAGGATGGGTCCTAAAGTATAGCATACCATCAGCTGGATACATAAGCAAAATCCATTATAGATTTGTATAATGAAGACAGCCTATCTGCCACAAAGAAATGGCATCTTTGTTTTGGTTTTGATTTTGTGGGGGTTTTCCGTTTCTTTTTTTCTTTTTAAATAAAAAAAGAAACCCCAACCAACCAAAAAAAACCCCAAACAACCCCAAAATACCCCCCAAAAAACATCTATGCGTATCAAAAAAAAAAAAAAAAAGGTGCAATTCAATCAGATAAGAGAAAGCTACTGTTTGGTCTTCTTGCTGTCTGGGTGGCTGTAGGTTCCTTAAGACATAGTCTTAAGACATAGCATGATAAAGCATAAAACCACAGGACTTCTCTATTATATCCAAAAATTTTGAACACACCGAAAGCATGGTGCCTCCAGTGATTTACCTCCCAAATCGTTTTGCTGTGTGGGAAGTCAGATTGCAAGGCTGCCATTCCTCAACTCATCCTACCGCCAACAACCACATCTGTACTAGTGATCAAAACCAGCCAGGGACCATTCTTGTTCCTTGAAGTCAAATGGCACAATATGCTGAGTGTCCCTGCAGCAGCAACTGTTCTCTCTCCCCAAAAAGATGCTTTTCAGTAAACTACTTGGCCTGCACCGAACTCTCAACTGTGTGGGAAAATGTTAGCTGGCCCAGAGCAACAACCTTCTTACCGTGGAACAGTACGGACAAACCTGCCCTAGCTCAGCTTAATTTAATCCTATAGGCAGAGTCAGTGGGGTCATCTTTTACTAGCAGTCTCACCTTTTCTGCTCTAGTCCTGACACAGAGGTCCCAGTGTTGCACAGAACCATTACAAGGCTTACCAGAGGAAGAAGGATGTTTTCCTCTTCCGTCTACCCTGCCTCACCTACCTGAATACTGGAAAGAATGAGAAACAAGTCGTCTCCCTAAATTGCACTGTATTATTTCTACATTTCCCTTTGACTAGGCCTACAGTGTTTGAGACCAGGAGGAGCTGTACCTGGAGTGACGGTTGATCCCTCTTTCTCTTCCATCTGACTAAGACTGGTCTTAGTCAATATACTTGCAGGAGTTATTAAGAGGATGAGTGGATGTCAGTGGTCTACACCTGAGTGATGGAGGAAGAAACATTTTTTCATAATACAATAAGCAGATTCTTCTACATAGATAAAGGACAAAATAAAAAATAATTATACCACAGCACAAATTATAAACCCTGGCCTTGTAAAAACATCAAACCTCAGTGTCAGCAGCTGTTTTCCTTTCTTCTCAATGCTAAGAAAACCAGTGAGGAAGAGTGAAAGAAGGAGCATTATGGTGATACTGAAAACATCCCATTTTCAGGATTTATATTGAAACCTGCAAAGTAACTTGCCTGAGGTATGTATATCAACAATTAATAGTTCTAGAAATGGAAGAACACTCCTTGTTAAACTCTGAAATAAAAATATACACTCTGATTAAAGAGAGCCCAGTTTGCTCTGCAAGGTATTGCTAGAAGATCTGTCTACAAAATAAGCTTTGAAAATCTTTTAGGTTGTGAACGTGGTTTAATTTACAACAAAGAAACTGACAGCTTGGTGTAACAGCAAGTGCTGGCATCATGCCGTGTGATAAATCACTCGGACTCAACAAGACTGCTTCACCTCCATGTCATTTCTCAATGAACAGGAACCTGACATCAGACCAGCACAACACAGCAGGGCAGGTAAAAATGTACAGTACCTGCTTCTTTAATGCCACCATCTTATATTACAGAACAGATTTTATGGACTTTGCTTGACATCCAGAAAACAAAAAAAACAACCAAACAACCCCCCCCACACACAACTGCACCCCACCAACTCAAAGGAAGATTTAGTGAATGCTACTTTCTTCATCAGCTTGACAAGATTATAAGACATCCCCAACACACTGCTCTTGTTCTCGTCATTATGGTTAGGCAGACCTTTTTTTCAGATTTAAAAATAGCAAATGTAGGAACAACTACTTTTGGCAAGCCTGTCCAAAAAAAGAACCCCAAGGGAACTCTGAGATGAAGGAACACAAATGTGACTGAACTCTAGCAGGGCCCAGTAAGTGAAGTTGTAATAATTGTCAAAGTAATAATTGTCCAGGGATCTTTCAGATTAGAATGTTCCTAAGAGTGCTGTGGGGTTTTTTTGGCACAGTATGGTTTCTTTTGCTGAAGAAAACAAACAGAGAGGTGGATGAGGAGGCTTCAAAAGCCATAGCCTCTGCTGGCAATCAAAACAAAAAATCATCTCACACACATTATGTAGGGACATTTACTTCTCCATTTGTTGCCATATCTTATGCTCCCTTGCCTGCCATGTCTTGTCATCTTTTTATCTTTGTTTACTGCATTCGGTCTCATCTTCCTTCTGTATTTTTGTTCCCTTGTTCACTGTGTGTCCTTCTTTCCCTCCTGCATAATCTACCCTTTTCCAGAACTCTTTTCCTGCCCCATAACATCTCTATCATCACAAACTACACCATTTGGGACAAATCCAGTAATCTGACATGAAGCGAAACTAATGCCTATTGTAGGGAGTAAGTATTTCAACCAGACATGGTTATATAGGATTATTCATATTCATATTTATAAAGTTTATTCATTCACTTCTAAGAAGCCTGAAAGGTTTTAGATGTGCAGGCCACACGATATGCACAGCCAACTCAGAAAATCTTTTTGGTGAAACCTCCATCTTTCCTTCCTTTCTCCAATGTCTTACTCTCATCCCTTGTTGTTCGTTTCCACACAAAATTTACAGTCCAGTTTTGCAAAGTAACAGACCCCTACCTCCATCTCTACTCAGCAAGGGAGCTCAAAACCACACACAGATTTCCACACAATTCAAGCACATACTTCTTGGCTTCGAACCTTGCCTTATCATCTAGGAGATCCTGCAGGATCCAGGAACATGGCATAAGTTGTCAAAATGGGGCCTTAGACTGAAACCTTTCAGGAGGCAGTGCACTTATTTTGCTATAAAACATCATGCATATTTAATGGCCTACATTAAAAAAAAAAAAAAAAAAAAAAGGCTTAAAAATAACAGAAGAGCTTCTGTTGAAATTCTGGCCACGCTTAAATCAATACCAAGATTCCTATTGACTTAGGTGGAGTGAAGGCTACACAATGAAAGCAATGAAGAAATTCAAAGAAAATGAAACACAAAGGAATAAGCGATCTGAAACACTACAGGTTGCAACCACAAAGGCTTATACTGCCATAAAGTGGGGAAGAATTATAAGAATGCAAGGTAAAATAGAAACGGAGTCTTTCATCTCTGTTCTCTGGTGTTGCTGCAGCATCCTGGATAGAAATGCTTTTGAGAACATGTGTACATGAGATGGAAAATGGGAGGACAAGTAAAGAATAGAGATACCCAGCTGAGCTTTACTGGACAAATTATCAGTACAGAAGCAAGCAAAGAGCACAACTAAATAAGCTAATCAAAAGGGACTGGATGGATTGTAGAGGTTATTTTGGTTTTGGCTTCTTGTTGTGTTTTTGGGTTTTTGTTGGTTTTTTTTTTTAGAAATACATCAAGGTAGAAAATAATAGTCGCAACTAATGACATGAATGATTAATGTTTTTATTTGTATTATAGTGGCATTCTATGACACCAACTGAGATCTGAGCTGCACTGTAAAAAACACATTATATGACTCAATCTCTTTCACAAAGAGCTTAACGATGACCTAAAAATTGCACATAAAGTAAGCTCATATTTTTGAATTAGTAACTGGCAAATGAAAGAAAGACTCTAAGACTGGACAATTAAAGAGAAGGAAAATCCTTTTAAAAGTTATTAATGCAGAGCAATTGAAAAAATACTTGGAAAGCATGAATGCGTATAAAAAGTCTGACTGCTAAAAGAATTTTAACCAGCATGCTTTCAATATGTGTAATGAAACTGGCTTCATTTTTAGTACTAAGAGAATATACTAAAAAGTGGAAGGATTACTGGGAGAAAGGGCTGCAGTATGGAATTTAAAGCAAATGAGATAAGATGGTGATTTTAGTAATCACTACCATATCAATATAAATTCTACCTTTTCTAAAGTAAAAGAGCAACTTTTGAAGTGAATCTGTAATGAGGAAAAAAAACCCTGATCCAAATCTTTTTTGAAGAAAGCTCAAAAAGGATTTTTAAGATTTTTTTCTTCCTTTTTTATATTAAAAATTCAGATTCTATCTATGAAGGTGCTGATAATGTTAAAACAGATTAAATCACATCCAGAGAGATCAGAGAATGAAAATGAACAAACCTGGAGAGGAGAATTTTATTCAGTCTGTTGAGAATGCATTTGCCTTCAGAATTATTTAACCTCAATTTTTTTTATTTTTTTTTTTTGGCAGGGGGGGAAGAAATTTTATAGCAGATACCTACCAGCTATTGGATAAAAAGTCAGTGTGCTCTCATACACACCGAAGTCCTTCAATAGGAAGGGAGGAAAAACTCATGGTGACAATCCTGATCTTCCCAAGGAGGGGGACACGACACAGTCTTCTCTCCAAATCTTTGATTCTTCTTAATGAACAGCCCTACTGAATCCTCACAAAGTTGCATCTAGCCGCATATCCTGTGTCATGAATAAAAGAGCTAAGATACTTAGCAACAAGCTGAGCAGGTAAACTGTGTGATGTCATAAATCCATGTTTCTTCAGTTCCAGGGCTTTTTGAAAGATGAGTATCTCTTTGCTTTTACTTCCATGTACACCTTCACATGCAATGCAAGAGCATACAGAAGCAAACAAGCTTACTGGCAGCAGAAAGAAGTGGCAGGCACCCTGTACATTGATGTGTGGAGTGAAAGTTAATTTATCTCCACAACAAGATGAGTAGAATATCCACATGATAGCTGGAACTGGACCATGCAGTTCAGATCTCGAGATCATTTTCAAAAAATCAAAGCAGGCAATGGCAGGTAGAGTTGTCTTAAAATTCTGGTTGATGGTGCCTAATACTCCAGCTGCTCTGGTTGCCTCCCCGCTTCCCTCCTCACCCATATCAGCATAATGCTGCAGTACAACTGCGTGGGAGCTGTTAGACTCAGAGCACCATAGCCTACCACTCTGATCACAGCTCCTTGCAAAGCTGGGATACCTCTCAAATATAGATGGCTTTTCTTCTGCCACCACCATGATTTTTGTGGCAAATGTATCCCAGTGACAAAATGAAAATTGCAGTGCTATTGCTGACCCTCTCAAAAGTCAGCTTATTGTCCAGGCAAAGTAGGAACTCGCTCAGATGCTGTCTCTTTCCTTCTTTGCAAGAATTAATAATGCCACTTTTATTCACAGATATGAATCCTTGTATTTCAAAACTTTGTAAGTGGCCAAAAACTATAAAGTTTTGGTCCCTGACCATAATTAGAACTTCACCAAGATTTTCTTTTTAGTTAGTGGAAGAATCTATTTTACAATTTACAAATACTCTAGCATTACTACTGAGGATTGCATCCTGACACTTATCAATTGTGTTAAACTTTGTAATAATTTTGCTTTTACTGCTTATTATGATAGCGTGATATTTAGTAGCTGAAATAAAAAAAAAAAAAAAACAAACAAAAAAAACCACCAAAACAACCAACTACCAATATATGTAGCTTGTCTGCAAGGTTCCCTAGAAATATCAAAATGGCCTACTGGTGTATACTGGCCCTTAATACTGAGTGCTGGGGATTGCTACACTGGATTGCCCCTGGCTTACCTAAGGCCAACAGTAGGGTTGTCACTAGCTGTTGTGAATGAAATTCAGGATGGCAATCTTTAAATGTGTCTAAGTGATTTAAAGAGTCTATGTTCTGTTTTCAAACATCTTGAGAGTCAATGAGCTAATTAGTGCTTGCCAAGGTAGGGTGAGAACCTGCAGCACATTTCTTCTCCCTAATGCCAGCTAATTCACAAAGGGATTCCAGGGTCACTGGGAACTGGCTTCCCTTTCCAGCAATGTCCTCATGTCCACCAGGAATAAAGGACACATCAGTGATTAGTACACTGGACTAAAGGACTCTGTAAGTTTACATTCCAGCTTGCCTTGTAGGATGAACCATCTGTCTATCCATACCTTCAGACCTGCATTTTGACACTCAGGCCTTTTACACAAGTTCTAAGACCCTGGTGATTACCTGTAATCAACTGTGGTGAGTTAGAAGCTCAGGTATCCTACAAAGCACAAGGGAAGTGCTTCACTCTTGGGAATACATATAAAAGGCACTGTCTTAACTAGCTGCTAGATTGTGCATATGCATCCCCTGGATGGGGATGTGCCATAGATGCAGCTGTTCTCTCTGTTCAGTGCATTGCTACAGGAAGCTGGGAGACATTTCACTCCAGCTGGCATCGTTCTGGATCAGGTGCCTAAAAGCCATCTATCAGACACTCTAAGGAAGGTCAATATCACCTTCGAGAGCACTGGACCTCACCATTTAGAGCACTCTTGGAAAGAAGGAGGCTTAAGTTCAGCTCCTTCACTGGCATTCAGGGTATTTAAACATACCTTTCCAAAAGATCATCCTGATCACTAGGCATTGAAATTCTCTGAAGTTCAAGGAGAGGATGAAAGTGAAGACCAGCACATGACAAGGAAGTAATCTGGCCAGGGGGCTCCACAATAAAAACCACCCTCCCACTGCTCCCCCACAGGTGTGCAAGAGACTGGACCCTGATGGGGACCTGGTGCCTAAGTCCCTTGAAGAGTCATCAATTAGTAAAATTGACAGAAATGACCAAATAAGTGAGTGTCATAAGCTGCTTGGTACCTAGCCGTGGCGCACGTCTGTTCATTACACTGTGTAACTATCTACTTGCATGTTGGAACACTTCCACCACCTTGTGTGTCTGACTCTCGAGACATCAAATTAATTTCTCAGTATGGGATTTTGAACCTGCATCACTTATAGGTACTTTTGAAAATGTTGTCATGGGAGACTGCCAGAAATGGTCTGAACCCTCAATAAGAGGTAGACAAAGTTCACAGTGCGTGGAGGAGAAAGTCAGAGGAGACAATTACAGCTTTAGTGTAGTCTAAAAAAACAGCCCAATGTGGATGTCTCAAGGGCTTCCACTTTTCTTAAACATGAAGACCAATGTCTACAAGCCTTAGGCTGAAAAGGTGGATTGGGAGGAAATGAAAGAGAGATGTATGAAAAACAGGGAGCAGCGTCATGTGCAACTCTGCTGTGGAAGCAAAATGAAAGAATTTAGAAATCGAACCAGAAAGACAGAAATATTCAAAATCCTGGAAAACAATCCACATTTTAAGCACAGATTCAAATCTAGAAACCCCAAGTAATTTAATAATAAAAAAAAAAAAAGAGGTGGCCATTTTTCTCTCTTTATCCTTTAAATAACTAAAGTAGCACCATAACAAAGCGAAGACTCCCTGTAGAACTTAAATCAGGGGCTGTAAATCGGTGGTGTGACAGCAGTAATATACTTTATTTCACAGATTATCCTGGCACAAGTATCTTGGTCAGGTAATTAATTCACATGCTGAACACTTGACCCAAATTTTTAAGCGTAATCCATTTGGTAATCTTCTAAATACCTCCAGGCAGAAATTTGTAGCAGGGATTTCAGTACCTGTACTTCTTTAGTAGTTGGGCCATAAGCTGAAATGTTCTGGCCACACTAATCCTCATTAATAAGAAAGCATTTTGTACTGAGACTCCTATAGACAGTGTGTGTGTTCCAGGTGAGTGCACTTGAAGGCCATTTTCTTAACATATTTCTTCTTCACTCCCCGTAACATTCACTGCTACAATGATAGCATTTCTATCTAACTTCAAGTTCTTCCCTTATGCTACGTCCTTCTGTATCAAGACTACACACAGTAAGTGGGATTACTCTGCTCTGAACAAGGCTTGTAAAAAGTGGGGCAATTGGTTCTGAGCTAGGCCCCCTGTGAATCCTCTAGGACAGCAGAGAAAATACGGCATCTCCAAGGGATGATTCATCTCACTGGAAGAGCACCATGAGGTCGGTCTGATGACTCATTCCCCAGAGATGCCCGTTTTACTCTCCAGACAACAAAGAAAGCACAGAATGGTCAGCTTAGAGTTGGACATCTGATCTAGTTTGTGACAGAGGAATGGCACATGCTATTTTAAAAAATACTGCAATATTTATGTCAAATGGCCACACAGCTGTAGCATTACACTAGACTTTTGGACCCTTAAGGCAGAACAGCAGAAGTGGTTTTTTTGCTACTCTGCAGAATTTAATAGACCACACACACCTATTTTAAACATCTAGTACTTTCAAATTCTTCTTCATAAAGCAAGTGACATATTGCAGCTGATTACACAAGGCTGTGGGAAAACAATGGAAAAGATGCATGAAAAACATTCCTCAGATGAATTCAAATACAGGAAAATTCTTGAAAAAGGGAAGCTCATTTCACAGTCTCCCTATATAGCAATCTTAGGCATATACACATGTAAAGCAAAGACATCATGCATCTGTTTGTAACAAGTTTGCAGAGAATTTTAATAAGACACATTAATGCTAATAATGGCCAATGTTTATGATGTTTATAAAATAACCAATGTGAAGCATCTGGAAAGCTTGTAAAATTTGTTCTTGTAAAATCCACAGAGTGTAACACCTTTCCCTGAACCTGTTTTTTTGCTGACCTTGTCCTCCTAGGCCAGATCTGTCAGAAACTCTTTTCTTCCAGGCACTGCTGTGACTGTGACACTCTGAAACTCATGATTTGAAGCCAGACCTATTTCTGGTTTTGTAAGTTCAGCATTCAGCACATTACAGGAACAAACCAGATATAGCCAAAACTGCAAGTTTCCACCTGAAACTACAGGGATCTCTATTTCCAAGTGACAGATGTTCTACAACAGTTGGTGACAAATGGGCTAATTTAGACTGATTTAACTAAAGTTCAGCCTGCTGACAATGGGGGATTTTTTTTAATGCAGCTGAAGAAGGCATTTCCAAACGCTAGGGCTGGCTGTTGCACACAAAACTACAGAGCCCTGGTGTGAACTGAACAGCACGGCCATGCATGGTGCCTGCGTCTCTGCTCCTCACACTGCCTTTTAGATGCTGACATGGAAGGCGATATTGCCTAGCAAATTAGCAAGGGAATTAACTGGTCTTTAAAATTTACTCAGGGAACATATGTCCTCAGAAATCAAATGCCTTTGGTCCAGAATCAATCTTCCTAAATTCGGGCATCTATGTTCTTAAATTAGAAGTACATGTGCCCTGGGGTAAATTAGTCTTCTGGGATACAGAGCTCTCCATCATGGACGCAGGAAGCTTCCAGGGGCTGCTCTCCTAACCCAGGCAAGTCCATCCAAGCTTATGCCTTCAGCCCTAACTTCTGAAGGACAACCACTGAGGGATGAGAAAAATATTGCAGAAAAGCCTTTAGGGCTTATTTTTTACTGTAAAGATTAGGGGTGTGATTCAGAAATTACAGTGTAACAGCTGCATTTTTTACTTCATTCTCCTCCATTTGGTCAGTTTTATTTCTTTTTGTTTTTAAATTGCATATGAGAGCTGACTTCAGGCTCCACCCTCCTGAGTATCATAAAGCCTTTTGCTTGAGCAGCCATAAGTAGACATGTTAAAACCCAGCAGCAATGAAATTAGTTTTCTTTCTCTTCTCTTCTCTTCTCTTCTCTTCTCTTCTCTTCTCTTCTCTTCTCTTCTCTTCTCTTCTCTTCTCTCTTCTCTTCTCTTCCTCTTCTCTTCTCTCTTCTCTTTTCTCTCTTCTCTTCTCTTCTCTCTTCTCTTTTCTCTCTTCTTCTCTTCTCTTCTCTTCTCTTCTCTTCTCTTCTCTTCTCTTCTCTTCCTCTTCTCTTCTCTTCCTCTTCTCTCTTCTCTTTTCTCTCTTCTCTCCTCTCTTCTCTTCCTCTTCTCTTCTCTTCTCTTCCTCTTCTCTCTTCTCTTCTCTTCTCTTCTCTTCTCTTCTCTTCTCTTCTCTTCTCTTCTCTTCTCTTCTCTTCTCTTCTCTTCTCTTCTCTTCTCTTCTCCTCTCTCTTCTCCTTCTCCTTCTTCTCCTTCTCCTTCTCTCCTCTTCCCTCTCCTCTCCTCCCTTCTCTTTCAAGAACACTTCTAGGCAAGTATCCCAATTATTGTTTTATGAGGAAACCTCATTAAGGTAACTTAATTGATTATATTTCTGTACTAAGGAAAGAGTTGCCAGCCCTAAATATTTAAAGGCAGTTTAACTGCCAAATTAATACTGGCATTGTATCAGCCAAGCGATCCCAATGCCAGCAGTAGTACAGCTTATTCTTCTACTGTGGGGGTGGCCTGTATGCTGATCTCTAGAAGTTGCTGAATCCTACTTCCTTTTACCTAAACCCAGGCTAAAAATATAACCTAATTGTCCTCTATTCTGTCATTGGCCTAGTTAACTACCTGCAACACACAGGCTATGTATCGCTTCCCTCCACAAAAACATGAACTTTGCTCAGAGCAGGGAGGCTTCTGTCTGGTCCGTTCCCAAAGCGTTATGTCTACGCAACAGTAGACGTTATGCATAGAGCACATCTTCATCTATTAATAAAAAAAAAAACTACTGAAACTTTGCTCACCTTGAGAAATAAGCTCTTAGGAATGGTCCTTGCTTCTCCAAATTGCCATAGAGTATGGAATAGGATATGAAGTAGAATATGACTGCATTGCAACTACTTACCCCCAACAAACAAACAAAATGATAAAAAAACCACTACCACCACCACCACCATTACTACAACACTGGACAAAAAGGAGTTACTTACATTGAGTGAGGATCCCTGTTAAGGCATTTTTGAAACTCTCCTTGGCTTGCTCCATTTCTTGCTCATGAGCAGCCTTTTCATTCATGAGCCGGCGGACGTGGCTGTTGGCCGACTGCACCATCGAATAAAACTGGTTTGCAGAGCGACGATTCACCTCACCTCGCTCAATCCAGGTAAGCAGCACTGTGATGGCCTCTGAAAACTTGCTATCATCTAGAACAATCAAAGCACAGGTTTTAATTGCAGGCATAAATATCCTGCCAAGAACACATTTTCTGCTCCATGTCACATTAAAATCACCATAAATCCTGTTTGCAGTATATCATTTTGGGCAACTTTTGGGTCCTTTGTTCTATCAGATGTAGGAAGCCAGTACTGCCACCTGAAGCTTCATAAATTTTCAAGACTTGTCTTCTGCTTATTTTAATAGCTTTTTGCACAACAAAAAGCACCCTCCTTCCCAACCCTTTCCTGTGACCTGACTCCTTGCTTTCACAATGTCTCCCTTAAGCCATTCAGTGATAGTAATGACCTTAGAGCAGGAGGGAGGAGACCTCCCTATTACTGGACCCACTGAGGAAATGAAATGTGTCTGTGTTAATCTGCTTAGCCAAAAGCTCAGTCTTGGACCTTTGGCTCAGCTGTACTTTTGTCAACAGATTTCACTAACATCACATTCTTAATTAATGAACAATGACGAGGCTGAACAATTCCTCCTCAAAGCACTGATTAATTACAAGGAACTGCTTTGAACAGTTGTGTTCCACTGTTGATGCATCTGTATTTGTTTTGTATCATTTGTCTGTGGTTTTAGTTGTTTGGGTTTTTTTAAAGGATTCCATACGAATCCAGGCAAACACCTGGGTTACAGCTTTATGTTTACCATTCAGGTAACTAAAGTTATATTTCTCTGCAGAAAGATTGCCAGAACTGGTGGCTACATTTTGTGCACTCCCTCCCCAAGTAATCTTCTTTCCTCTGACAGTGCTCTCAGCTTACACAGAAGACTCTTTAATGCAGCATCCATTACACTTCTGGCTTCACCAGGATTAAGAGGATACATTCCTTTTTAAATCCTGTGTAGGCTGAACTGCAAGAAAATGCTTTTACAATCAAGTGTCTTTCTGTGGAACCGTTTTTGTGGAATTCTATCTCATTTTTTCCTCCAAGATTTCATTTTATAAAACTTCCATTTCCCAATAAATAATTTTAAACATCTCATCTAGTCCTTGGTAGTTAGTTTACATATATATCTAGGTGGTAGGTATACCTTTCTGTAGGACAAGGTACAGAGTTATGGTGGGGAGAAGTAGTACAGTTATAAACAAAAGACATTTAAAGTGAAAACTGGAAAATACTAAACCCAACCAACTTTGTTACAGGATACAGAAATATGGGATGTAGTTCATAAGACTTTGCTTTCCATGTCCAAAGAATAATGAACTACTAATTCTTCAGTGATGATTTGGGCTTTTATTCTGAATAAGTCTGTAATCACTTCCCTAAAAGGTGAGGAGCCTAAAGTACAGAGAGGACTAGTAATACACTCTGAGCCTGCAGCCTGCAATGAATAGATTTTACATTGCCTGATCTTTAGCATCTTGTTAACTGAAACATGCTTTCAGCTGCAGCAATAGGATTTGCTCTCCACAGCTGGATAGGCATGTTCACCCAAGATCCCTGAAAAAAATTTGAAAAATAAGAGCATCATAACACCCTCCCTTTTTATGATGATGTATCTGTTGTGACTTTACATTAGCACGTGATTCATATTCATCATTTATTAAACGTCTCTGGGGAGGAAGAGTCAGACAGACGTGTTTTCTTTCCATATTGTCCCCTTGGATTAGACTCCACTTTCAAGCTTTACTGGTTACATATGCAGCAGGTACATATCAAGTGGCTCTGATGAGTGAGTTTGGCTGAATATGGGCCTCAGAAAAGCCAAATGTAAACAAGACTTGTGCAAAGCCACTTCATTGCAAGAAGACACTAAGATACGTCTCTCCAAAAGGCTTGAGCAAAATCTCCAGCCTGCTGAAATGCATGGGAGCTGGATGTCAAAGATCCCAGTACAGCCAAAAACACATCCCTGGAACATAATGTTTGTTATAATTACAGTAGTCAATAAGAATAACCTGTAATGGCTTCTGGCAATGTTAGCATGCAATTTCCAACAGCCTGTGCAGTCAGGTCACCCTGCAGATGGCACTAGCCTGTTAACACCAAGGATGCAGCTGATTGTGAGTAGAGAGTAACTACAGCTGAATGTGTTCCCCTTTTTTCCTTGTAGACATCATTATCTATATCATCACACACAATTCATCACCCAACACTGAAGTACCATTTAGAGTAAATTATCCCATTCAATCTAGGTCAAGACATGAACAGCAAAGTTGGGAGAAATGATATACAGAAGCACCTCTGAAGAGGGACACCATGACCTGTGAAGAAACAGCGTGCAGAACTGCGCAAAAATGTTTCATGGAGATGCACAAGTAAAAACAAATTGCACAGAAACATTCTCCCTTTTTTTTTCTTTTAATCTCTCCCCAATACATGTCTGTGTGTTGTTTTGTTATAGACCCTATATGACATTAGAACACCCCTCCCTTTGTTTTGTTATCAGGCACAGTTGGTGTCTGTAAGGGATGTTCATAAACATGCCACCCTTCTGCCACATAGATTCAACCCATTTAAAAGGACATGCTGAAAACCTGTTTTCAACACACTATACTTGCAGGGAGCTGCAGAGGTCTGTGGGCCTGTTATAGTTAATTCATGGTTCTGTACGAGCAGAAAAAAATCCTTTCATTGGTAAACATCAGCATCTTCATTGATTACATAATTAGAAGATGCATTAAGGAAAGCTAGAGGGCAATACATGCACAACAGGAGCACATTAGTTAATAAAATCTTTTCTCTACAGTTTTTAAAATTTCCTTATTTCACCTTCATTTCTAACTTTTATATTCTTGCGATGACTGTTCAGTGGCTGGCATAAGGTAACTCACCGTGAATTAATTTTCTTCATCCAGAGTGCAGTGACTTTTTCTGAGCAACCAGAGGTTCACTTAGAAAATCAGATTTTTATACCAGAGTGTTGATGTATTTTTTATTTAGTAGATAAATAGTGGAAGAAATGCAGCAATGGAATCTAATTTAAAGAGAGCATGAACTACCTTATGATTGCAGCCATTCATTAAAAAAAATAAACCAAAACTCCTAATTCTGCCCAAAATTATACCCTTGCGGTAGAATGCATGTAAATATATGCTGTTCAAAAACATACTCTCAAAATAAATTCCTTTATATAAGACATGCTCCCATATGTAATTGTTCTTTTAAAATGAGGAAGCAGCAAATTATTTCTCACACTTAACACTTTTTTTCTTCTCCAAGTTACAGCATATTTTAAGCAAATAAGGTAGGATTCATCTCCTTTATGTCAACATCTGATTAGGAAGCCCAGGGTCCTAGTACAGCCAAAGAAAAGAGATGGACAATTGTCGGATGTGCTGTATTATCTGCCTATTTGAGGGTGAGGTAAACTGTGTCCCAGAAGTGCCTGCTTCTTTCAACTGGCTGTAAAGGGAGACAGGGGTGATCTGCTCATATATAGACATCTCTGCCACAGACATCTACATTTGGTCAGAGTAATCCCAACTGTTCCACAAGTGCACCAGTTACGGAACAGCTACCCAGCATTTGTATACCTGTGTTGGGTTTTCAGTTAATACCACACGCTGTGATGCATGCTATGCTGTTTGAATATTACCCACGTATTGAGGATGGCTTGCTAGGTGTCTGTTGATAGAGATTTCCAGGTGCTGCTAGACTTAATCACAGGCCTCTAGAGATAAGATATTTCAAATTCCTCTTATATCAACTGAAGATATTTGGCACTTAAATCCTAGCTCACAACTTAGATGAAATGAAATCTAAGAAAAGAAAATGCATCCCTAGAGCTGCCTGGGAAACTGTCAACAGGGATATTTCCAGGGGGGGGAAAAAATAATTAATTGTTGACAAACGTTTTGCATTTTTCCTGCTTATAATTTGACCACCTCTAAGCAACCCCAACTGAAATAAAACCTTTAATATAAAAAGCTATGACAAGAACTGCTATAAAATGGTATACTGGGAAAAAGTGTTGGAAACAGAGATTTTACTTCCAGTTTATGGAGTCTCCCTGGTGTAACACAGGGCAGAATTCAGCTCAGAGTAATCTGAAATGTTGCGACTATTTACCTCTCATTGTAAACACCTCCATAAGGTGCTTTCACGGTTTGGGTGACAGTATCTAAGGCCTCAGCCATTAGGAAGGAGGTAGACTAATCCATGACTCTGAAGACAGGCATTCAAACACTCTTACTATCATTTTTACATTTATAGATATAGTGCAGATATAGCTAACTTTATATTTCTCTATTTCAAAAGTGACACTATATACTGGACTTCTAGCTCGGACAAGATCACACACTGGGTTACAGTTGCTTCTAACTTTGTTGGTTTCTTCCCAACCCTTGGCTTTCTCAAATATTTGAAAAGTATCTGAGATAATTCACACAACATTTGGTGCCTGTCTAAATCACAGCAATCCTTCTACGTTGTCCTATAGGCCATGGTGCTGTCCACAGTCAGCACATCCCGTATCTTGTCACTAATCGTGCTCACTTAATGCAATCTCCTAGGCTTGCAAGGAGGCGCTGAAAAGACAGAGCTGTTGTTCTTTATCCTAATGGCTACACCTCTGCGTATGTTTTGGGTGGCATTAATGATCTCATTTTTCTTCCTTCTGTAAGATGGGAAGGGGTAGGTGTGCACTTATGCTAAGCTCTGCCCTGACCAGGAGAAATTTAGTTAACTAACACCCCTTGAAGCTGTTCTTGTGAGCACTGAGAATGACTGTGCTGCAGGGCGTGTGGAGAGGGGACAAGAGTCCTGGGACATGTCCCATCTATTTGTCTCTGACCGACAGCCTGTTCTCTGTCAGCTGTAGCTGTGCCATAGGAAGATGTTGTGTTCCCTGCCTCACCCCCACCTGCTCAGCGCTACTCCTTTGCACATGGTTACACTGCCCTCAGGTCTGCCTGGAGCTGCTCGGCTGATCACACTCCAGTTCCAGTTTGTCAAACTGGGCCCTGTTCAGCTATTACAGGAAAGTGATAGAGGCCAGTTCAGGATGCAGACTCCTTCACTCCATGTAACTGCAGCCAGGGGAGGATGTTTGACCAAGATTACTTTTAATCTGACTTCTGATTTGATAATTTATTAGACTATAACTAAAATTTCTAAACTGCAAAGGCTGAATTCAATACAAAAAATAATAAACCACAGCAGGTGACTGCTGTGGGTGAATCAGGTCAGGGAAAAGGTTTACTAACCTCTCTCATCAGCAGGTTCAGCCCAGCTCCCCTGTGCATCAGGAACAATTTGCTTCTCAGCACATGCCAATTTTGGTGCCACGATGACAACCTATTTTTCTTTTGGCTTAAGAGCTTCTCCTGCACAGAGTGCCTGCCACTGACCTAGAAACACAACTCTTCAGTCTACTACCCCTGCCTTCTTTCTTCCCTGCTCAAATACTTTATATAATTGTGCCATGCAACACACATCTGGTACTTTTGGGATTAATAACATTTTTAACCCAATGGCACTGCATAATAAGTGAGAATCAAGGGATACAAATTTTTACTGCCAAAGGCTTCTTTTAAAGAATGATTAATTCTTACTATTTCTTAAATAGCCTTAACTATGCTATAACCAAGAAACTTTTCCAGTTATGTAATAAATGACTAGCTGAAACTAGGTTTGACAAAAATATGCATATACATTTACTAAAAGATATTTTAAAAGGTACTTTCTTCCCCCTGTTTCATCAAACTCTTTCTTCCAAATTAAATCACACAAGATTCTTCCAGAGGTGGGTGTTTCATGTGAGATACAGAAATCCATTACCTTATCCTGCTGATGCCATTATTTCCAATAAAAAGTAATTATGAGGGTATTGAGTTTCCTCCCTATTTCTCAAAATCACACCACAAACTTTCAGATCGGTGAGCTGCAATTTCCCAGTTCATAGTAATTAACTTGAGTCATTTTGCAGTGCGGTACATTTAATCAAGTGGGTTTATATTAAAACCTTAAAATCTGCATTGATACAATACGGATTAGGCGAGGGAGGACACTTTTAGTATTACACTTAACAGCGAACATACTTCTTGCCAGCTTTCAGAGAGAGGTGCCCAGGGAATTGGGTTACCAGGCTGCTGATAGCTGAACCCACCTTACACTCTTCTGCCAGCAGACAAAACTGCCCTCGCACCGTGCCTGCTCACAGCCCCTGTGCAAGGTTCTTGGTGCCAGATGTATTGTGTCACAGCAGATGTCAGCAGCATATGGGAGAAGGAAGGAGAAAATGATAATCTAAAAACAGGAAGGGTGAGCGAACAGATTTGACGCTGAAGCACCGAAACATGTCTGTTGTAGTGCTCTGTCCTGATATACTACTAATAAAAAAAGATTGTGCTAAAAAAAGGTCTGGAGTCTTTCAGCAGCAATTAAACCTGGCATTCATTGGATTTGTTCAGAGGATCACAGCTTTGCCTCCCCTTCTGACGTAGCCCTGCACTGAATTCGATCCCGTCTGCCTAAGACTTGCCTCTCTGGATAACTGCACCACTTCTGCAGCGCTCCACAAATCTGGCTCTCAAGTGCAGACTGATAATGAAAGCAGCGTGGGTTTCTTCTCAGTGAAATATCCTATTTCCCAAGCAATTAAATGTTGTTTATATTTCAAACGACGTGCAAGGGTTGAGATTGTCAGGCTTGATGTTACCTGAATCTTGCACAAGATATATCCCCCGTTAGTTCATTCTACTGTAACTGCCATCTATTTATTTAAATTTCCAATCTGTTCTCTCTTCAGGGGATAATACAGTGCCTGGCAAAGAAACAGCTTCTCAATTTCTCAAATTATATTTTTTAAAATGTAAAACCATGTGAATAACTTTCCTGTGCTCATAGAGAAACACTGTATCTTAAAGGGAGGTAAATTCCAGGGTATTGTATATAACGTGCACATATTTATGTCTCCTTTGCTCAAAATATTTAAAAAACAGATACTCAGATATAAAGACATGTCTTTGTTAGATGGTGGAACTATTTAGCTACCTGCAGCAGATAAGACAGATGTAATATTTTAAAGGTGCTTATTTGCAAGAAGTGATTTCTGAAGATGATACCATTAGATACAGATATGCTTGAATTAAGAAAACCATAATAGTCAAAATTCTGCTTTGAAACGCAGATGTCATAAACACACAGATTAAAATGTTTTGTTCCAATGCATCTGACAGAGCAGCGTTTCACTTAAGGATAAAAGGTTCAGCCTATCTCCAGTTGTATGATTGGGGCACCACATTACTCAACCATTCACAAAGCACCCAGGAAAACAGATGTCAGCGTATGCAAATTTGATCCTAAATATCTACCAACACATCCTACTGTGCAGTAATGAAACATTTAATTTGATGCTGAGGGATTAAAATCTCAAAGACACACGCCAAACAAAATACTGCAATGAACCAGAAGACAAGAAGGTCACATTTTTGTGATATAATAGCAGAAGACACAATATTCTGCTGGTTTTGTCAGAACAAGAACTCAGGGTCTCAAAGACCATTTCAGGAGGTAATTCACATTTACACTTCACTGTAAAAGACCTTGGTTTCCCAGAATTCACACCTTTGAATTTATTGAGATATTTCCTCAAGGAAAGACAGTTTTTACCTAAGGCAGAAGGATGTCAGAAAGAAGGCCAGAAGTTTCACTAACCTGAATTGTGCTTAGCTGTTATCTTATTCCATGGCAATCAGACATGGTTTGAGGAAACTATTTGCAGTGTCATGACAAATTTTGGAATATTTGGATCAAATAGTAGATTTGAAGAGTACCTTTTGAAAAAGTGAGATTTTACTTTACCATTTTACCACTTCACCGTTTTTTATTTTGATTTTTCCCTTCAAATATATTTTAGTAGTTTGGAAAGTCAGGGGAAAAAAAAAAACCAAAAACAAAAACACCACCAAAAAAACCCAAACAAAAATAACTTGTCATGCAAAATTAAATAGCAGTTTTATTTCCCAACCAGCTTGCAAATCTCAAATCTTGTGGTACAAACCTAAAATTGATCAGCATAGCCCTGGTATAAGAAGGAGCTCATGTCCTTCTCCACATTACCCATTTAGTTTGAATGCTGAAGCTCAGCATTCAGTCTGATAATCCAGGCTCCGGTCTCTTCTGTCTTCTATGTGCTGGATTCATGAAGAGTGGGACTGTCTCATGGGAGTGTGTGGGAGTGCATGGAAGAAATTTAAATTAAATATTTTGTGACATCACCTTTCCAATGCAGGAAACCTCATGTTTTATGAACTATCACCTTCCTGGCTTCTCTTTGTTTCGGCTCTGGCTGTGACCACAAGCAAATTATCAATGCAGAGCAGCTCAAAAAATGCTTAATCAATGAGAGTTAGTAGTTTTAGAGCTACAGGCTCAAATCCATGAGATGTAGCCCAAAGATACTGGCAATGTGTCACTGCCACATAGTGAAAAGTGGCTATAACAAAGCACAATAGGTGAATAGGGAGAGGAACAACATCACAGGCACTTAAGAGTGAATACACTCTTAGCTAATGACATGAAAGGTGCAGGAAAACAAATATCCACACTGCCAACAAGGAAAAAGTTATGAAAGATTTCATTTGCAGGACCCTGAAGACCTTAATGGAGAAAAAATAAGGAAAAAGGAAAAAAGAAAAAGAAAAAGGAAAAGGAAAAGGAAAAGATATATACCCATAAAACAGCACTCTCTGCCACAGTCTAAAATGGAAAGTGGTGAAAAATTGCACTGGTCCACAGTTTGATGGGTTTCCCTTATTTCTGCATAAATCAAGTGTTCAAACCAAGTTCTTTGCAGATGTGAAGGGATTTGGATAGTCCACAGAGAGCAGGGAATGGAAAGCAAGCCATAAACTCTCATGCTTTTGCAGGTATTCAAGGCCTCATATGCAGTGAGAGCTAGCCCTGGTCACCAGGCAGTGCATTTTGAGAAACCAGTTCTTTTTCTCTATGAAGCTCCATACCAGTAGAGAATAACTGGATGAAATTTCATAATGAACTTTTGTTTCCAACTGGCATAAAAGATCCTCTATACTCTCTCACCCACTCTCCTCTATGGCAGTCAACTTCAGCACAGGAGAGGAATAGGAATATGCTGACAACACTGATACAAGTGTCTCCAGCCAAGACTGGTACACAAAACCAATGATTTCTTTAAGTCTTACGCTGCCATTTGCAGAAAATGAAAAAAGATATTGTCACCTCTGTTCTAGACTCAATAAATATCTAGACCACAACAGGGGACTGGCTGATGAGCCTAGTTCATCTCTGCTCACCGGCAGGATTCTGTGCCATCAGGAATTTCCAAGGTTATTTTAACAACAAAAGTTGCTTGGATACAGACCAAGTTGTCTACATTTGTGATTGCAAAGCAGTACCTTGGGATGACAGATGTTTAGCTATTTTGGCTTGCTTTTCAGCCAGTGTTGCTCAGTGAACTTCTGGAGGCACTGCAGGAGCTGAAACCTGCATGTTGGGCACCTGCAGCTCTGTCTCACGAGCTGGCAACAGAGCTCAGGAGTCTTTTGAAGTGGGCATCATGGGGAAGTCATGGCTTTCCTTAAGAAAACAACTGCAAAGCATCTGCTCAAAACCTAATCTTTTGAGGTAAATCCTGCCAAAAGCAGATATATTTTGATCCTTCTTTTCTTCAGGATGAATTGTCCAGGCTTTTGCAGCAGTGCAAATCTGGTGATATCCAGGGACCTGAGATTTTAACCCCAGGTTTCACGTGTGTGTGTGTGTGTGTACATACCTATATTTCCCGTTAGCCTCACATTTAAAGTCCACATTTAAATTGTGAATGTATGATGACGTGCACTGCCCTTTGCTAGAGTTAAAGAAGTTTCTTTAGTGTTGCTTTACTTCTGTTTTCAGGATATTGCAAAGGGCTTATGGTGAATCCATGTTGCCCAAGGGAGGCCATAACGTTCTGCCCCACTGCCTTACAGTGGCTATGAAGCCATGGGAAATGTAAAGCAGAACAGTAGAATGACTGAATCCTACCTCTGCTTTCCACAGTACCTAGTATAGGAGACAACTCAAGACCAGTGAGAAAAGAAGGGACATCTTTGCATTCTCCACCCCCAACTGTCTATGGAGATCCAGGGCTGGTGCCATTCATCTTGCTACAAGGCAACTGCTAATTAGTGAAGTAGCAAAATTGCAGTATGTTCTTTCGCTGGATTTAAATTATTTTTCAACAAATAAAGAAATAAATTTACCATATTTGTTTCTTAACTTATTATATTTACTTCTGTATGTTTCTGAAACTTTCTCTTTATTTATAGAGAAATAGTCACATACATGGTGTTTGACTGTATTGTGCTCAAAATATTTCTTTATTAAAATTGTGCATATATGCCAAGCTCTGGTCAAATGTCCCTCAAAAGAACCAAAGATCTAAAACTTGGAATTAGTTTTAATTAAGTATGGAAACTTCACAGAATGAAAAGAAAACCCCTTCTAAATATAGACATCTTCAACATCTTGCAAAAACTCGCATTCGGTTGCCCCAAGGAATGGTTAGCCATACAGAAGAAAGTGTCCAGATTTCTTGCATTTTCTGACTTAGTTCAGGAAACCTCTAGGCCTTACTACATAAAGAAAAACTTCCCTATGAAAGATTAACTCCTAAAATATTCAACTGAAAACAGATTCTGGGAACAGATGGATCTAAATCTCTGTATTGTACTGTATTTTATAACCTCTAGAGGAGCTGGCCTAGAAGCTAGGTAGGAATTAAAAATTTTTACATTTGGGCCTCTTTCCTCCTTTTCTCCTGGTCTATCGATCCATCTGGGTTATTTTACTAATCTCCCAGTTATTTAATGAATTATTTACCAGAGGAGTGCATGTGATGAGAATATAAGTCAGCCAAACTAATAACAGACCAAAGTAACAGTGACAACTAAGAGCAACCAATGCAGTACTCGAAGAGACAGTAGGGTGCATCTCTGCTCCATGCTCCAAGGATGCAACACTGTGCTGTCCTTCGGCTTCCCAAACATGTTTCATAGTTAAAACAGAGGCCAGTGTGCTGACAGCTAGATAGCATAAGTCTAATCTGGATAATTCTGAAACAGTGGCAAGAATCAGTTTCTTGTGACCTGGCACAGAGTAAAGTAACGTGCTTGGCCACCACATGGGGAAAGAATGCCAAATACAGCTGCTAAACACTTAATGAAAACAAATACAACTCTAAGGGGTATGAGGAGTTGGGTTTGCTTGATCTTTTTTAAATTTCTTTACCATGGATAGTTTTATTTCTTTGCTTGTTATTTTCTATGTAAACTATTACAGACAGGAATCCTCAAGTTGCACCCTTGAAAAATACTAACTTAGTAAGTGTACCTAGAAAATAACAAAAACAAGCAAGCAAACATCTACCAAAACAAGGTGCTATCTTGCACAAGTAATTCTAACCCTAAAGAGGGAATGACAGAATGGATGGTGTGTGTCAGAGATAAGTTGTACAGCCGCATCTGTGGGGCATGTTAAAATGCAGCTCACAAAGGCAATTTAAATACCAGGCATTGGGACAGTTACATGTAGTGTAGTAACATATCAGTCAAGGAATAAACACATTTTAAGAATCAGGCCTTTAATATGACGGATGTTTTTAACAAGTTGTCTTATTATGAAAGTATTTCCAAGGTAGACGATGGCAGCAACTGAACAGAAAAAACACCCCCCCACTGTAGTATCCTGAAGGTTGTGTTTTAGCTGTTAAAACGCAGGTAGATGGACAGATGTTATGCAGGTGAGTATCATTAACATTGGCATAGGAATGGGGGATAGCTAACAGGGCAAGTTAACGAAATACACCAGAGAGAAATCAGCCTCCCTGCTCTGACTTCTGGGTGGCTCCCGCTTTTAAGAAATAATACAATGAAAAGTATTAAATACTGCTTACCTTTCAATTTCTCAGCCAGCAAAGCAGCTTCATGTTCAGAATAATGCATTATTGCTGGAGGAGAAGGAGGGCGCAGCCTGTCTTCTTCCATTTTGCGTCTGTGGCGTTCTTCTCTGGCCAACATTCTTTGTTTGCATTCCCATTCATAAAAGTCATCTCTTGCCTGAGCGAAATCAACATGAAGGCGACCTGAATCCTTTTTGTCTGTGCTAGATCCTAATCTCATGCGGTAACCTGAAATCAACAAGCAGAACTAACTGTTGCAGGACTTCTTCGCTTATTTTTTTTTCCCCTCAAGTGCAGCTATGTAAAAATATACATTAACAGATTCCCACATATCTATGCAGAATCTATTGATCATTGTGCTTTCACAGGAAGATAAACATTCATCCATTCATTTTTCCTTGCAATTTTCTGCATTGTCTATCCACACAGTAGATGACCTTAAAAGTTGACTCAAAGGTACAGAATGTACAGTCCTGTTTAGAAGTCTCTCAAAATATGTAATTTTTCTACTTGACACTCCCAGCCTTTATAAGAGCAAAGGCCAGGTAAACAAAAACACAACTACTAAAAACAGATCTGTTTTGGTCTGAATGTAGAGTCCTTTCTCTGATCCTGTTGAGATCATGCACTGTTTAGTGCTTTTCTCCAGCCTGCCAAAGGAATGGGAAAGGCTGAATTTTATAAAAATCACAACTACAGATGAATGAGAAAATTGTGCTACGTAGATTCCGGTGCCACAAAGAGGTTGGTGTCATAACTACATTGATGCTGGATCTCAGATTTTGAGGCTACACAATTGCAAACACTACTTCCCAATTGCCCACTGGAAATATTCTGGCAGCAAATATAAACCACCTACAAATGAATTGAATTCAGTGTTCTTTAAAGTAACTTTGAAAGTGTGGATGGATTTATTAGACATTTGCAAGGCACCTTCAGAACAAATAATGAAACCTGTTGTGCCTCATCGTTAGTGATGTTCTTCATATTCATTATTTGATCAATGTATCATATGCTAAAGCTAGCAGACTGCAAAGGCTCTTAAGTCAAGGGCTGCACAACAGTACAACAGGGTCCTGCTCTGAAATAAAACCCTTGACTGCTGTCAGAGGACAAACAAATCATGCCAATGCTATGAAAGGAGCTTTTTGTGACTGTACTGTGGAAAAACATATGCCGGGCACCTATCTTTTTTCAAGTTATACTTCCAGGGCAGAAAGATAGCCACAGAGCAGTTTCTCTAACTGTTAAAATGCCAAATCAGAGAAAGTCTATGAAAACGCTACGTAGAAAGCTGCAAACAGAGCCTTCAAATGCAGGTAAAAATAATCAGTCTGCACAGGGATAGCTCTGACTTCTCTGTGTCAAGCCGCTGCAGTAGCCTCAGAAGCAAAGCAGTCCAGCAGAGACTTCTCAAATCACAGGATGCTGCAGAGATGAGCTCTGTGCTGAGCTGGCACATAGGAAGCTCTTAAGAAACACACACTACTACTACTACTACAACTGCAACTGAAAAACTCCAGGGACAGGAAATTCCTGATCAAAATGGCAGGAATGCTGCTTTGGAACAGCAATCCAAGAGAACCTACTGTTCAGTCTCATGTTTTGCCTGTGGTTGAGGAGTTTCAGCACCTTACCACCACAGTTAAAACTCAGTTTTGAACTCCAGGGACAGCAAAGCTAAAACTTATGTAGTAGATTAGCTTTGCAAAAATGCCTATCTAGGCATACTCTGCTTGTTTTACCACTGACAAACCAGCCTGCTGTACTACAGCACATATGAGATAATAGCTTCAAAAACATTAGATATCCATATATGTAGTGATCCTTCGGGGAAAAAAACCCCAACAACCCAACAAAAAACCCAACAATCTGGGTGCCTTTTGATTTGATATTTTCCTTTCAAACATCTTGTGGAGTTCATTTAAGCAGCCTGTCAGTGGGGAAAAAGTATGACTGATTTTCCAGCAAGGAGCCCAAACTCAGATTAAATACTCGAGCTAAGTGTTTCAGAGGTCCTTCACAGCCAGAAGGCATCAAAAACTGCCATGGAACCTACCAAATCTGGTCTCCAAGGTTCACAAGCTTGGAATGAAGTACAACTGAATATTGCAAGAGAGGCAAAGGAAGGGATTGCTTGTTATTTTAAAAAGCCCCTTTATTTTGCTCTGCTTTCTCTTGGTCAGAGAAGTAAACACTACTTTTTCCCCCTGAAGGCTTTGTGGTCATATATGTAGCTTTAGTCACAAGGTGCTGAGTTAAAGATACACCATATTCAGTGAATCATAACAGAAGAAGAGTGCGAGCGACCTTTCAGAGCTGGGCCCTGTACTAATGAGGGGCTAATTATGTGGTTTTATCCACAGAGGTGTAGGCATGAAGAGGTCAGCCAAAAGGGGTCAGTGGTGCAGCTACCCTGATAACTGTGACAAATGTTACGCCCCTCTGTTCAACACTCCAACACTCCAGCTGCATTCCTCACACAGTGATTGTTTTGTGCCAAAATGGCATTATCAGCAATGTGAAAGGACACTGCCAAGGTGCCAGGTCTCGTGTGCCTAAAATTAGACCTCCCAGCCAGGCTGTATTTTCCAGGAAGACACAGTCTCTCTTTTTCTTCCCTCATCTTTTGCCTCTGTTGGCAGAAACGCCTGGGCATGGACAGAGCAAGAAACATGGTGCTGCAGGACACAAGACTGTTGTGGACCTCAAAGCCCCACTTAATCTGCATAAAGGACTGTGCACCTGCAGGTTGTGTGTGCACCAGCAAATTTGAGTTTTATTAAAGTAGCCTTCACTTTTTAAGTAAATGGGGATAATGGGGAAAAAAAAAACACCAAAACACCACTGAGCAGTGTAAATTGCAGTTCGAAACCCAGTACTGTGTGTAGCACTGGACAAATGGTTCCCTTTAGATAACCAGTTTAAGTGCCTCCAAATTAATAGATCTTTGAAACTGCCCAAGAATCACACTGAAAAAATCTGACCTTGTTCAACTCTAAAGACTGGAGGTAGTCAGCCAGCCAGCTGGTTTCCACCAGCCCAGAAACTTAGAATAACCTGGGTCGTAAGGGACCCTTAATATCATCTAGTCCAACACCCTCTCAGAGCAGGGTCAACTTCAAAGTCAGATCAGATGCTCCAGGCTTGGCATCTTTTCCTTACCAAAAATAGCAAATGCCCATGGCTTCTTGCACCGTCCTAAAACAGGCTTTGCGGACACTATGGGACCAATGGCCTGGTCAGTGAAGAACAGACTCCTTGATGGGTTGGCAGCCAGCAAGATGCTGTGTAGCAAGGGGTGCAGAGCTGGCAGGTCCTGTTTTGCATGAGATGCTCAGGCACCCACCTAGGTTGGCAGCTTTGAGCTGTGGGGCTGCTGTGGGGCTTGTTCTTTTCTAATACCATGCCTCCTTATTGAAGTTTGAGGGTATCTGAATGTACAAGAGAACCACTGCCACTGCCTCCCCTTCATGCACGGGCAATGAATTGCCCTCACAGACCCTGTTCCCCATCTCTTTGCTCAGGACTGCAGCTAGCACTAACTGTAGGCCTGGCTTGTCATTTTTAATTTCAGTTTTGCATGCAATGGCAGAGGAAAAGACTTTGGGAACTTGTCCAGATCCTCACTTTAAAGGAGTAGCAACAGGAAAAATTAGTGAGGGTGCTAAATAAAAATTAAACACATTATTTCCATATCACAGGTCTAGTCAAAACTCTGTGGCTTGACTTATCTTTGAGTGCTGCTATATTGGGGACAGGCCAATAACTGCTCTCTAACTAAGGATCTAGATCAGAGTGTTGATGGTGATCAGTGAGAACACAAAATAAGTGCACTGTACTAAATGGAAACCCACAGAGGAAAAGATCAGCACAGGAAAAACACATACACCGGCTTTTGGGGTATAAACAGGTCTGTCTCAAGCCATTTGTTTGCCCTATATTTTCAAGCTCAGAGCCATCAATATTTGCAGGAGTTACTGAATTGTCAGCCACAAGAGTAAAGTACATATAGTTTGGAGACAGAGCTGTCTCATGGGCCGGTATGTCGATTTTAGAAAGCCTTTTCCTCAGGAGATCAAAATGTAACTTTCAGGGCTAAATGAAAACAACCCTTTCCCAAGTCAGTTCTTTTGTCATAGCCTTCTACCCATCTCCCAGTCTCCTTTTCATACGCATTTACTTGGGAATAGGAAAGAAAAAAATCAATGATTAAACTACTTGATGGATTTTGTAATCACTTGCACTATTCTGATGATGAGCATGGGATAAATACAAAGTTTGATGAGATTAGATGGGGTAGACAGATAAAACTGATTAGGCAGACAAAATTATCATTATATTACCGATATCAAAGGCATGACTTTCCCCTAACATAACACCCATACTATAATAACCACACATTCCATTTGTACAACTCTTTTGTCTCTTACAGGGAAAAGAAAACACCTTAACAATACACTTTATCCCCACCATTTCAGAATACATTATGCTTGAGAATGGAATAAAGACTGGTTAAACCCCCCAGTATTTCGGTACAAATCCAACATGCCCCTGCCCACTGCCAGACCTCCCTGCTCTGAGGTGGGAGGGGACAGTTGGTGCTCTCTGTATCATCTGCAGAGTTCAGCACCAGTGGTAAAGAAAAAAAACCCAAAAACCAAACAAACCGAAAAACTTGGCTGCAGCATGTCTGTGCTTTTCTTCCTCCTCTCTATCAGCTCCATCATTTTTTCCCCTGATCTGGTCAGTAAAAGAAAAGATCTGGATGAAAAGACAGATGGGGAGGGAGGCTGCAGAGCAGACAGTAAGAGGAAGTGTACACAGCAGTGCGACTGTGACAAAAGGAAATGGAAGAAGGAAGGATGGGTCAGCAACCTGGAAACAAAATGGCAGAAAATTTAAGATGAGGAAGGGAATCTGCTACCTCCATCTCTGTTTGTTTCCCTTATTCTGAATGCACACTAGCGCATTATGAACGAGGACACATGGCATCGCAGGGAATTTCCAACCGCTAATCAGCAAATCTGGTTCTCCAGAATTTAAGGCATATAAAATTAAAATAAAACTTCACTTGGGGTGAAGCAAAGGGTGCAGTCAACTGCTGAGAAGTAGGAAACGGAGCTAGAGGGACACTGGCTCTGGCCCAGCGTGGCAGCCTGTATGTTTCTGAGCTTTTCTTTGCTCTTTTTCTTGCCACTGTTTTGTTTATTATATACAGTAATACCAGCTCCTACTGAATCAGGGGTGCCCCTCTGATCTGTTACTTGTGAAGATGGGGCGCCTCACACAGAAGTTGGAAGCTGGGAAATGTGTCACTGCTTCTTTTAACTGTGATGCCTGTGATCTGTCCCAATGAACTACAGCTTTACAGAAGTAATGTGGATAAACAAATCAACAGGAAGGATGAAAACTGGGAAGAAAGGATGAGGAGGGAAGAAGAAATGAAGTTAAAAAAAAAAAAAAAAAGAAGAAAAAAAGAGGGTAGAAAGAAGATCTGGAAGGAATCTGAAAATTCAGCAATATTTCAAAGAAATCTTTTGATAGACCTCATAAAACTCATAAGTTTCTGTAGCTCTTCAAAGAGGTATTTAAAGCAAGCAGTCAAGTTAGACACCTCCCCCCCCCCCCCCGCCAAACACAAAAACCTTTGTGAAACAAAGGAGCTAAGTTTTTCCTGACTGCATATTTCAAAATTTCTGATGTTTTCTTTCCTTTTTCTCATTTTAAAATGCAGTTGATGGTGATTTGAGAGATCACTTTTCCAGCTGTGCGAGCTTCCTATGGATACCTACAGGACATTCAGGTTATGTCGTTACTGCTAAACAGAAAATGGCCAGGATGGGAGCTCAAACAAGGTATCCCTAATTGTTAGCTGCCTCCCAGGCTCCATTTTGGATGGTCCCAGTGGGTCCCTCTGAGGTCACCCTACACAGGGTGGGCAGCTGTAAGCCAGTCTGTGTCACCTCGTCTTAGCAAAGGAGCAGCCCCTGGCCCCTGTTTATTTAAGAATACCTTGCAGGTGGGTGAAAGTGTTGCACTAACTTTTGGGGCAAAACAACACTTGTGGTTCACCCCAGAACAAGAGATGAACCAGCCTGTGGATCCAAATACTTACAGAGGACGGGATCCAGCTCAGAAAGGTGAAGAAGGGCTCAGTTAGGAAGCAAATCCTCATATTAAGGAGCCTGTAGCCTTAAGAGGGCACTGACAGTCACTGAAGCCTGATATGTGAAAGCAGAACTGGTTTTCACCTTTTTTCTTCTTTCCTTTTTTCTTTTTCTCTGTGAGTTAGAGGGGTTGTTTTTTTTTCTTTCTGTTCCTTTGTTGGAAAATAAAAGAGATTCCGAAATTTTACACCTGACTTTCTGTGGCACTTGTCCTGGGAGGCAGCAGACGTAGCCTACAGATGGGGCTCAGAATCTAACCCTTGCAGTAGCTGAATACATGCACGCATAAAGGCAGACTTTATTCAGATTGTGCTGCAAATCTATAAAAATATGCCAATGAAATTGCCAGCCTATCAAAGAAATTGGCACTGGAAAACAGCAGCATTCCTGGCCTAGTGCCCTCCTCTTACCACAACCTGCGAACAAAACTATATAAACCTGTGTAAATCAAAAATAAGATTGTTCTGTAGTGAATTTCAGGATCTGTTGTATTGTTGTGGGATGACAGGAAATTGCTCCTGGGTAAGCAACGTACAAAACCATGCACAAGTGTTGGCAGACACAGAGAAATACAGAATTGCCCCTTGCCACCCCAAGCTACAGCCACTGAGCTCAAGAAAGACTTGCTGAGATAAAAGCTAAGAAAATAAGAAAACATTAGCATCACAAAATACAAATGAGAAGCAAGGAAAATCCATTAAAGAATGTGAAGTACCAGAAAGGTAAATGGCTTTATCAACCATGAACTCCTCTGCAAAACGAATGTGACAAAAATTCTTCTTGCTTTTCCGAATTGCTGTTATATCTCCACACTGCTCAAAGACTTCCTGAATAATTTCCTCCGTTGCGTTTTCTGGTAATCCTCCAACAAACACTGTTTTGCACCCAGGAGGTCTCTCTCTTGTTGAAGGTGGTGGGAGATCTAAGTCAAAACAGAAATCACATTGGAATACAAAATTTGTCTTTTTATCCATTGGCTCTATTCATTCCCCTAATCAGTTCAGGGCAGGAACAGTTATTTGACATAGCATGGAGGTGGGAGAGAAGGAGAAGCAAAACAATTGAATATTGCAGAGATTGTCCAAAATTGCTTACTTTAATCTAAACCTTTTCAAGTTTTAGGTGGCATTTCAGAGATTAATTCCTGCCAGTGTGCGTTATTCTCCAGGACAGACAGTAAGGTCTAAAAGGATCTTTGTTTTCCCTGCACAGTCACACAAAAATAGAAAATATTCTGCTTCAAAGCATGAGAGCTTCTGCAGCTGATTCAACCCCAAGCACAAATCTCAGGCACTGAGATTCAAAGCCTGAACTTCACCATCTCTGGCTTGTACCCATCACTCGCCAAGTGTGTGGGCCCTCTGCAAGCAAGCCCATGCTGTGGACAGCCTGGGCTTTTGGGCTGGATGTCTTTCCCTGGTCTTAGCATAATTTCATTTCTGTCTCAGAGTACAGGAGCACAGCAAACAGAAAAACAAAGTGGGAAACACGACGAAGTGACAGCATGATGAAAATGCTCTGCTGGTTATCTGTTTTGTCTTGTTGCCAGATAATGGAGTGGACGCCAGCACACAGGAAGGATAACCTCACTGTTTACAAGTGCTCATGAGGTGGAGTGGCTAGAAATTTTATTTTTATATATAGATACAGAGAATATATACACACTTAAATCAGAAAACTATTAAATTTTTGAAGGCTGTATAAAAAATATACTCTGTCATTACATTTCACATTGTTTATATGTAGTTTACTAGAGCATTCCTCTAAAAGGAATTCTCTAAGAAGGAACATGATTGATATGACTTAGTTTTTTGGCCCTTCAACACAGTAAATGGGGTTTAAACATTAAAGTGTACATATATATGCATACACACACATAAAACCAGTTTGATTAAATCATGATCTAAGTACACTGCAAATCCAGAGCACCAGACTATTCGCTTAATTTTCTCTTTTGTCTTCACAGTGATAGTGAAAGCTGCTGGTCTGATGGCTCTGAAACTAAACTTCTGGGGCTAACATACACAAAATCAGGCTTTGTGCCTGAGCTGGTGGCTCAGTGGAAAGAGTTTTCCATTTGCACAAAGTCCCAGGAAGGGGCAGAAGGAAGCCTGGTCTCTGCTCTCGAAGAGAAGGAACTGATCTGCCATGCTGCCCCCCCAAAAAATGGCAGGAGAAGAGCTGTAGCCCCACTTTCCTCGCATCTCCTTTGGGGAGGGACCGGACCTAGTCAGTGTTTGGGTGCGAGGCACTGTGTTCAGGGACACAAGCCCTGACTGGCTCCAACTAACTGTGGGCACCTGAGGCAGAGCATGGAGATAATCAGCACTGTATAATCATTATATTTTGTGACATTCAGATCTAGGAAAGACAGATTTCTACTATGAGAAGCGTAGATCTTCAGGCTCTAGTAGCTTTAAGTAATTATTTTCCTTTTTTGTACAAACTATGTAGGTTTTTTTAATGACCTTACAGAGATGAATAAATATGCTCTGATACCATACCATGCTTTGCACAAAGAGTAGATCTTCGAAGGAAACACCATGCCTGCCTACAGTCTATTTAAAAACATAATTTTTGTTAGATAAAAAGTATTTTGTGCAATATATTTAGGAAAATAACATTCTTTCATCAGATCCACTTACTTGGGTTTGGAGGGAAGAGCGTGCAGCTTTTGCAATGAATTATTTCTTTGACTACAGGCACATCTGTTGGTGGTGGTGGCGGCACTAACCCCATGCCTGGTATCATTGGGTTAATAGGAGTGATTCCAGTCATCATGCTAAGGCTTGGATCAAAGCCTGGTACACAGATTGAATCTGTAAATGTATAACATAAAATCCTGGCTTATAAATCTTGAAACTACTTGTTACTATTTTCTTGCACAGACAATTTCGCTTTAGGCTTTTTTTTTTTTTTTTTTTTTTTTTTTTCTTTCCCCCCAAGCATCACTGTTAAAAAAAAGAGAAGGGAAAAGGAAAAATGGGAAAGGGAAAAGGTAGAGCAACAGAGAGGAGAGAAGAGAGAGAGGGAGCAGGAGGTGCATTTTCGTGGAAAAAACCTCCAAAACAACCAACTATGCATAAAGAAGGGAATGTTACATAATTTCAAATATTAATATGACTGAGTAAACCAGAGCACGTTAAACTGTAAAACCATGCACAATGCATATCTCTTATTATCTGGAATGCAATTTTCTGTTTCATAATGCCACTGTGGTGTTTACGTTGCCTTCTGATCAGCGTACAAAGAATATATTTTAACACAGATATGTCCTCTCCATCTAATTGTCAGACAGATTTATCACAACATAGCCTTCTCACATAAGTGACCTTGATTTATGACCAGCACAGAGAAAGATCCATTTCTGGCTGCTTTTATAGAAGCACAGTTAGCCAAGACTTCTAACCATTTTACCCTGGAATATAAAGTTTCAGCTGCACAGAACAGGTTTTTTTTGAACTTTGGAATTGATTCCTTCTTGTCCTGTTATTTAATCGGATTAGTAGATTCTCTTCAACACATGTATTATTAAAATATACCACCACAGCCCCATAAAGTAAAATGCATATTTGGCAACCATTACTCTTTTTCCTTCCTGATCTCTTTGCCAAGACTTCCATACATATTATTTAAAGTTGAAAGATTTACTGGGGAGTACCAGTGCTGTAACACCAAGAACTGTAATAAGCAGATGTTTCAGATGAACTGAGTGCCAACTTCTGAAATTTGCTTTCGTTAAAAACAAGGCTTTGGGTTTCTTGAGGCATAATGAATAAAATATTTTGAGAGACCGATCTCTTTGTTGGCATAACACTGCTGCTATTTGGCATCATCAATTATTTAAAAAGAGAGAGTTACTTTGGTGTTCTACAGGTTTTCTGATGAGTTTTCTGGCTAGCAACTGGAAAGTATTTAATGATACTTGTAAACACGGGGTTTGGTAGCTTGGGAGCTTGTTTATTTTGAAGAAGCAGAGAGGGAAACAACTCCTCCTCCAGGATTTTATACATATATATATATATGAAATTTGAGCTGCATTTGCTACAGGGCAGCATGATGAATCAAATGTGACCAGAGGCCTGTTTCTTCATCTTAGGTCTACTGTGGAGAAGCTATGTGACCTTGGGTCATTCCTCTGACCTTTTGGCATCTTAATTTCTGCATCTGCAAAATACGTAAAATAATACTCACACACTGGTGAGGATTAGCTCACAGTTTTATAGCACTTTGCAGGTGTAAAGCACTCTGTGGGGGCTGAAAATTAGCATTATTATTCCTGTGAAACATACATAATCATCTTCTTCAGGACAGACAACTGAGGACTGAGAACCTCTACTCCAGTGGCGCTCTTATCTATCTTGGTCTCATGCTCCCTGCTCTCCACACACTGTAAGCCTTCAGCATTTTCAGACAATTCTGTACAACAAGCCTAGCAAGGATTTGCTTTAGGCTTGTTGAAGACTAGTATTAATGGAAACTCATGATATTACACTACCTTTTTTTAATAAGTGGTCTTATAAGAAAGGATTTGCTCTGGGTGAGATGCTTTTTTTCCCATATTGATGTATATGCATTGCTTTTCAAATTAAGCTTTGAAACTCGGAGCCTGTCATTTATTCCACAGGATACAGTGGTGGCTGTATTAAATATTCATAGTTAGTGGATGCTGGGAGATAAAGTCAGAGGTGAAAGGGCAACATGCAATTCAAAGAAATCCTTAGGCTATGCTAATTTGCTTGATCTCATTTTTAGAAGTCAGACTTCTGACAGCCACAGCAGGCCACCTTGTGCAGCACTCTTCTGCTGCGGGTGGAAGTCCATCACTACTACTTGCTGCTAAAGCGGCCCACAGAGCTCCACAGCACGCAAAGCAGAGTACCACAATAGCACTCAACACACTGTATCATGACAGTCCTCTCCTGCTACCAGGGAAAACTGGTGCTGGAAAGATGCCAAGAGAGGCATCTCATCCATCCCTCTAGACAAATGTAGGGTCAGTCACAGTCCTAGCTAGACACAAAATTTCCTATTAAATCCAATATCCATAGTAGACCCACAGCATTCAGAGGCCAGGATGGAGCAGATGGAGATGTACAAGATGTACAGAAGGCCAAGTTCTCCCCGTCCCGTATGTATCTTTCAGGCCCTGTGTGACAGCCAAGGAAAAACATCATCTGGTGACTGCTAACACAAGTTGTATTTAACCATTGCTGCTCTCTCTTTAAGACAACTACTAGATACATTTCAGCTTCTCTACAGCAGTAGCCAACTGAAAAAAATAGCAAACTCTGCCCAAATCACAGATGCATGCTCTCACCCAGAGCAAAGGTTTTAATAAAGTCCAGTTTTCTGAATATTCCTTTGGCAGTGGTGCAGATACAGAGAAAAAGAAAACTAAGGGACACAACAAGGAAACTCATGTCCACTAACACAGCAAACATGGACTTGAAAGGGAGCTGGGAGGGACAGCTTTTAGGTTGCATGTCAGTCAAAGCAAGTTTGTGATTTAAGTGGAAGAAAATTATTTGCCACTCATTCCTGCCACATCCAAGGAAATGAACTTTTTAAGTAACTTTGCTTGTGTTAAATAAGTACATGGCTTTGTCATCAGTTTCTTTTACAACTAGAATCAATCTACAAGAGCACAAGCAGAGCGTTGGGGGCCAACACTCAGCAAATGTCCTTCTATGTGTGCTCTGACTCTGCCTCCAGAAGGTGACTGTGCTGAGGTATATTGAAGAGGACTCAGTCAATAATTCTTGAAATCTAATTCTACATCTTGCAGGCACTAATCCAAATCCTGCTAACATCAAGAGCAAGACTACTGAAGGCATAAACAGCTTTTAATCAGGACCAGGTTTACTTTCGCTGTCCTCTTGAATACGTTGCTTTCATTTCACAACACGTTGAATTGAGAATGAAATGCTTTCATACATCACAAGAGCGTTGAGAGGATGCATAGGTGCCATTTGTAGAGCATCCTGGAAATGAAAATAATCTCTGAATACTAAAAACTATTACTATGTACTGCAGTGATGGAAAATTCATCTGGATTCCTGAACAGCTAAGATCTTGTTCAGACCTCCGAAGAGATTGGTGGCACTTGCGTCTACATAGAAGTTGATGCATGCCACCTGCATATTGCTGACAAACCAGGAAAAGAACCTAGAGATGGGATGTCCAAAGGAAATACTGGTCTGGAGTCTGAGGTGCAGAGAAAAAGGAACTGATAAAGTCACTGGAAAGGAAAGTCAATAAATTTGCCACATCTGTGATAGGATCCAGAAAAATCCCAAGTTTAACTATATTGATGCTACCGAGTGCTGCAATAATAGAAGTTGGATATATAGCTCTTGTCTAGGGACAGGGGACGATCATCCATCAGCACCACCACTGCAGTCTGCTCCATGTCCTGGCATAATGCCTATTGGAACAGGACCAGGGCACCAGAATTAGAGCTGAAGACAACTCCTATTGAACTTACTGGTAAGTTTGTTGGTCTTCAGAATCAAAGGTACTGATAGAGTTATGAAGAATTACAACAAATGGGAATCAACCTGCCGATTATGTTTTTTTGGTAGATCCATTTGGATATATGATTATTAAGATATTGTAGACATGAATATGCCACACTAAGCACAGAGAAACATTAAATTTATATACTATACATCTGAAGAGTTAAACAAGTAATATTTTCTGCTTTCAGTGATCATAGTGTTATTTTTAAAGGGATCTATACATATACTTCTGCAGCTAGGTAAGGGTTTATGACCTTTTGGAACTGTAAAAAACAACCTGGCAGAAGAGAGAAAGTTTACATTTGAAAAATGTTAAGAAATATTTATTAAATGAAATCATGGAAGGCGATCAGAGATGATAAATCACTTTAAGAATGGAAAAGCACATGTTATTTGAGTTAGAGTCCCTGTGTATACCGTCCATAAGGCTTGAATATTCACAGATTAGTGCAAGAAAGTAAAAACATTGAATGTCAATATTTTCAAGTCCATCTTCTGCCTAAATTTGGCAAAATGAGTTAATTCCTGTTTCATCTAATGAAAAAAAATGGCATGGTGGAGATAAATGAAAACCTCTGAAGAACAAATATCTGGAACTGGCAGTCAGAGAGGCAAGAAGAAAAAAAATTCTTGAAGACTTGGCATAGTTTTTAACGCTCCTTTTTCTTTCAAGTAGAATATAGGAAGAACAGAACATTTCACATGAAATCTCTGAGTCTGGAAAAAATAGAAGAACAATAAAATCCCTTTAAGGATAACTATATTCCAACACAGTATGCAGTGTAAAACAATTGCTTTTAGTCTCCATTTTGGGAGGGCAGAAGCAACTTTGTCATCCATAAAAATAGCCATACAATTTTGGAGAAGCATCCTCCTTTTCTTCTTTGCCAATGGTTACTGTCTGAAAAACACCTTCTGTTTTCGCCACTTTATTGCTCTGCCTAAGTAACATGGATGCATACTCCTGCCAGCTGTGCTTTTGGGGTATGTAATCCATCACCAATACTAAGTTACCATCACGTTTCCACCAGCCCTCACCACAGAGAGAGGTATCTGCTCAATATGACTTTTTAAGGGTATAATCCCCTATATGATTGTCAGTATTAGGCCTTGGATGTGTAATTTGTTTTGCCTGCAGTTGCCAATTGCTTCTGTGGTCTTTCATGACAGCTGTCAAGCTGTATTTCTGTTTGGATGCGTAAGAACACCCATGTGTGCAAACATGGATTTATTTGTGTGCCCCTACTCCCACGCATGGAAGGTTTCCACCATGGACATTGTCAGCCATGCGGCTCAGACCTGCTGGCTGAACACAAAAAGAAATGGTGAGTGGTGAAAACAATGATCTGAGCACAAAATAACTGACCAAAATAAAAAAGATATAAAGGGTCTCCATGGCCTGGGAGTGATAATTTGACACCTAAGAAAAAAAGTTTATTTTTTGCTACGGTTGAAATGAAAAAAAAAAAAAAGATCTGGTTCCAGGAGTGGAGTTACCTGCCAACATGCACTGAAAGGATTAGGACAGTCCAGGCAGCAGCTGGTAATAAATGTAGTAAGATGCTCGTTAAACTTTGGTTTCTGGGGATTAAAAAAGAAAAAGCTTCTGAAGACTAGAGATTTGATTGTCTACTTGAGAAACACCATTGATGAGTGTTTTGAGAGTGATCACAGAGTTGATTTCTAAAAGTTGAGATTTAAGTTTTCCTGAAAAAGGGCAAATCTAATAGAGCATCTGCTTCCCTTAAAATAAATACATATATACATATGTATATATGATATGTGTATATGTATTACTTTGCAGTAGCAAAGAAAGAGTAGCTTTTTTTTTTTTTGTCTGAAATGAAGAAAGTACCTTGTTAGAATAAAAAAAAAAAAGCTTGTTATTCTAAAATATTATTGTTTTTTTATCTAAAATTCTCCCACAGAACTCTACAGTCTGCTGGTGTATTTACGCTCATGTCAGTGTCCATTTTTTTTCTGTATCAGCAATTAAGAATTAATATTCAGCTGCAAGATAGGCAGGTAAAGAGCAAACAATTTTTAGCTCGTATACATTGAGTGCTTACATACTGCCAGTGGTGGAGATCACAACTGAACAATCCTTTCTAGCAGGCACCTATTCCACATGACTTGATTTATACCTTTTCACTAAATCCTACTGTGCACCTACTTATATTTTGAAAGCAATGGAACCTGTTTATATCCCTGGCTTTCACAGTGTGCTGGTATTAGGGTAGTAACAGAGTGGGGAAATGTGCTTCCTTTGCTTTGCTAAAACAAGGTATTTGGCAGTTCCAGGCATACCTTCTAGTTTGCATCCTGAGAAACTGTGAATGCCTTATTCACCTTATTCACAAGATTACAGATTTTATTTCTGCTTTTATATTTTGTCATCTGTTTGTCATGTGATCTTTGTCTCTGCAGAGCACAAATATGGAAACTCTGACTGTGGCCCCTTTTAAAATCCTCAGAAGGTAACTGCAAGGGCAGAGATGTCTTTGTAGGTGCTCATCTAGCCCCAAATTTTTGAAGAACTAAATATCAAAGACATGGGCAGATGCACTTATTTAAGCACTGCCCAAATCCAGTTGATGAAGCACCATGTGGGCATAGGACCCCTGCAGGAACAGGAGTAAGGCACGTAGCATCAACAGGCATGTGCGTGTGTGTGCATGCATGCATCTGTGTATTTGGAGGAGTGGAAAGAGGGGATTGAAGAAGGGGCAGTAAATCACCTCCTTGACCTCTGGCTTTCTCAGTTGGCCAGGGGATCCATCTTGACACCATTCAGCAAGAGCTATATTCTGTGAAACAGAGCCTGGCCTGTAGCAAAAACAAGTCTCTAGGGGAATTTTGACAAAATGAGGAATGAAGGGGAATCCAGACGAGTGTTTCTTGTTAATGATCAACCAAGTAATGATTTATATGAACTCTACAGTGTCTGCCAGACCCACACCATAAACAAAGCCCTTGTAGCATCATCAAACCGCTTGCCACTTGAAAATTACTTCTATAAGACACACATCACTGACAAAGCTTTAGGACTGTGTTATTGTACTCTTGCTTTTTTGACGAAAGCGCTGTGTCTGCATAGAGGAATAGTTTACAACAGACAATCCCAGAACTTTAGATGCTGTTCCTCAGAGCTGGCTATGCTGTAGCTAAAAATGTGAAACGCCTTTTGATTCCTGCCCATAAAATCACAGAACAAATACATTTGGAACTATATTTGGAGCAATATACATGAAAGACTAAATTGAAGAAAACCACCTTCTCTTTTTACAAGCAAATCATGGGGTGAATCACACTTAGTTCATCCTTTATTGCCATAGCACTTGGCACAACAGGACCCCAGTCTTGTTTAGAGCTTCTAATGCAATGCAAATAATAGGAGAGAAGAGCAAATAATAATAACACAACAGTGTTACCACAGTAGATGCCACTCTCTTCCTAAAATGCAACTTCAATGCTGTTGTGCAAAGAAATCTACAGTGTCGCTGTAATGTTATTTCTCTTACTCTTTTTGCTTATGGATAGCCATCAGTGACATTTTGACCTCAAAGGGATCTCAGACACTACCTGCCCACCACAATGACTCCATTTAGTTGTCCTCTGCAAAGGACTACCTGACAGGCAAGCCTGAAAATGAGCTGAAAAAGTCGGGACTTGATGCTGAGGGAGTCTGATGATGGTTTGTCCGTTTTTCACAGCTGACAGCTGCATGTGTAAAAAGTTAAATCAGAAAAAATCGACTAATCTTAGTCTCCATTCACAATCATCTGCTCTTCCATGTGTAAAACCCATTGTGATTTTAGTGGAAACTTCTGGAGGTGAAAATTGAAGAGTGAAAAAGTAGAAAAATAGGAAAGAAGGAAAAAGGTAAAGCAAAAAATCAAAATAAATGCAGGGAAGGAGGTGAAGGAGAGGGAAAGATGAACAGACAACAGTATTGTCTGGAACTTCTGTGTCACAGAAAGGTCAGGGTTGGAAGGGACCTCTGGAGATCCCTTTAGTCCAACCCCCTGCTAAAGCAGGTTCACCTAGAGCAGGTTGCACAGAGTTGCATCTGGGCAGCTTGAATGTCTCCAGAGAAGGAGACTCCACAACCTCTTTGGGCAGCTGTTCCAGTGCTTTGTCACCCTCAGAGTAAAGAAGCTTTTCCTCATATTCAGATGGAACTTTCCATGTTGCAGTTTGTGCAGATGTCCTGTCGCTGAGCACCACTGAAAAGAGCCTGGCCCCATCCACTTGACACCCTTAAGGTATTTGTAGTTGTTGACAAGATCCCCTCTCAGACTTCCCTTCTCCAGGCTAAACAGACGAGCTCTCTCAGCCTTTCCCCATAAGGGAGATGCTCCAGTACCCTCATCACGTAGCCCTCAGCTGCACCCGCTCCAGTAGTTCCCTGTGTCTCTGCAACTGGGGAGCCCAGAACTGGACACAGCACTCCAGATGCAGCCTGACTAGGGCAGAGGGGGAGGATCACCTCCCTTGACCTGCTGGCCATGTTCCTCCTAATGCACCCCAGGATCCCACTGGCCTTCTTGGCCACAAGGGCACACTGCTAGCTCACGGGCAACTTGCTGTTCACCAGAACTGCCAGGTCCTTCTCTGCAGGTCAACCCCTAGTCTGTGCTGATGCATGGGGCTACTCCTGCCTAGATGCAGAACCTTATAGTTGCCTTTGTTGAACAACATTAAGTTCCTCTCTCAACTCTAGCCTGTTCAAGCTGAATGGCAGCACAGCCTTCGGGTGTATCAGCGACTCCTCCCAGTTGCATATCATCATCAAAGTTGCTTGAGGGTACGCTCTGTCCCTACATCCATTGGGTCCATGCTTTAACCACAGGCTGTTTTGACCAATGCCAGAATTTTGAAGGATTCATGAATTTATAGCACCCCATGATGTCGAGAGTGCTGACCTTCCCAAAGTCGCTGCTGCTTAAGAACTACTCCACACAGTAGGAACAATGGGTTTCTCCCATCTCCTTATGAATAAAATACTTCTTCATATGGGGTCAGTCACCAATTCTTTGTGAAGAAAATAATGAAACTGCAAATTCAGCACACTGCCACTTGATCCCCAGTAAATAGCTCCAAAGCCAGTTTGTAAAAATATGGGACCAGCCAATAAGCAAGATAATGTAAGTACATATGTAATACATTGCTTATGCAATTTAAAATGTGCACCCCTGTTATTTCCTGACTTTCAAGTCTCTGTGCACTTACTACATGCTGCTTGGGACCGTCCTCTCCAGTTTTGCACTTCTTCATTCCATTTCTCCGGTTTTGCACTCATCATGGTGGGCTATTCAGTAAGGCTAGTCTTAGCCAAATGAAGTAGCCTCTCCAAGCTCCCTCTGTTGGAAGCTGTTCAATGTTTGCCTAATGAACTTTGTCCTAAAGTAAAACATCACTATGTTCCTTGAAAAAGAGATCACCTTTCACCTCAAAACTCTAGAAGATAAGAAAAGAAATAAATAAAACATGATTATACAGCCTAGGAATTGTTAATGCATTTTTCTTTGCTTGCTGTCTAGGAGGAGTGTGGTATTCCAGAAATCTGAGAGGCATTTTCATGGGCATAAAAAGTTAAATCACAAGGTCATTGGAAGACATAAGCACCTAAGATGTAAATGAATACTGTAAAGAAGCTGGAGAAATAGGAAAAATTTCAATTCCCAAGCTAGACTAATACTAAAATATAACCCTTGTAACAGATGAAACATAAAAAGCCTCCAATGTGTAAAAGATGTAAAATACCATCTTCTGGATATTAATGTGACCTCAGAGAAAATGGGAGAAAAAAAAAAGTGAAATTCAGACATTCCATTGGACATTTACCACATGAAATCAAAAGGGACTCATTTTTCTCATGAATCGTGGAAAAATTTCTGGCTATTAAACTGGAGTTACCGTGTGGATAGTTGAATCTGTGGAATGCATATAAACACTCTCCTTGCCTTTCCAGGGTTACAGGAGTAACAACAACCTTGCCAAAACTGGAACGAAGCTGTACAGTCCAGAAAAGCGTATCACCTGCATGGGTAAGTTCTTGCAAAAACACAGTAAAAACTGGGCTCTGTCAGACTGAAGGATCCTTCTGGCCCTCTAGGCCAGAAACCTGCCTCTAACAGCAAATCCCTAATTTGGTTTAGTACCGAACAGGACAATCCTACAGCAAAACCGTAAAATGATATCTCAATCTCCAGCACCCTGCACCTCAGGGGCTTCCTAAACCAGAGGAAGTTCTGTGTCTCCTTCAGCTTTATTTTTTGATGAAAAAACCAAGGAGCTTCATTGCATAGGATGTATTTCTCTTGGTGTCATTACTGGAGATGGCAGAAAGTTGTCTGGTGAAATCAGCTGGAAAATCCCAAGTAATGATATTTCAAACTTTTAACCAAGTTATTCTATGTGCATGCTTCTCCTTTAAAAGTGTGAGCAAACATGCATAACAGAGGCTTAAACTATAGTGTTAAATGATTGTTCCTAGGACTATTTGCCTAGTTTTTTCACATTAAATCATTTAAATAGTAGGGTCCAAATTCCTAAAACCATTGTACCTTTAACCCACAGAGTACTGGAAGGATGGTAAGTATACCAGATATAGTAAAGATTTGCTGTCTATAAATGAATGCAGCAAGAAATCTTGGTATTTTGTATTATCCTCTACTAGAACTGTTTGACCTCGATACAGTTTATGGCAGTAACTTGTAAGACAACATTTGAATGCTCTGTGCATAGGCAGAATACCTGTTGAATTTGAATTTGATTAACTAACTGTTGAGTAAGTAATAAAGTGGTACTTGGTGAATTAATAAATTTTATTGGTTAAGAATTAACCAAGAATCCTATCTTGAGAAATACTATGCTACATAAAACATGATCTGAAAAAAAGCCAGAGTTGATAGCAGCAAGTAATGCTCCTGAGTGTCTATAAAAAGAGCTGTCTTAATTAAACTCCAATGCACTATGACTATTTTTGTTAGATTTTGGCTTTAAAAGCCATCTAGCACCTCAGCAAATGGAAAACATTTCTATGTGCTTAGCTCTTACTGCAAATACAGACTGTTAGTTATTACAGCTCTTCAGGACCACGAGAAACCCACTAAGCTGCTTTACAGAAGCAAGTGTCCTTGCTAACAGCAGGCTCAGTCCACAGGCAGCATATTTCCACGTAAAACAGAAGCATTTGTGATTTCACAGGGGTCTTGGCCAGGTACGGCCTGAGGACTGGGTAGCCATGAGGGGAGGAAAAGAGTGCGCTGTGGTGATGAGAGAGCTTGCACAGAGACATAGATGACAAGGGATGTAAAATCTGACACAATGAGCAACTTAAGATTTTTTGCGTTGAGGAGTATGAGATGAAAGTTGTATAAATCAAGAGAACAGGAAGAACCATCTAAAGTACAATTTCTTCTACATTCAAATGAGGAAGAATGGCAAAAAAGACCATAGAATTGTGACACAGTGCTCAGGCAACTGTTTCTTCTCCAGCTTTGGGCAACTTGCAGCACCCTTGGCTGTGGAGTATCTGCAACACCCTCAGGTTTTAGCTAGACACCTACCAGAAGGGAGGGTAATAAAGTGTGCTAGACAAAAATAGAGTACGTTGCTTATGAAACAGAAGATTTTTTTTATCCTTTCCATCCTTACACCTGTGATTTGACCTGTGTTCTTCACAAACAAATAGAAAAGATTATACAAATAAGCTTGTGAATGTAATAATGTGCTTTAACTGAAAGTATTTAGATTGATAATTTTTGAAACATCTCTTCATTAACTAAGGCTTCCTTTGACTACCTCTCCCCTTCTCAGAGTTCACAGGGTTTGAAAATTTCCTGGTGCATTCGCTGCAATTCAAGATAACAGTTCAACTTCCCTTTCCATCTATGAATCTGACAGGTTGGTTTTAGATCTTGATGGTACAAGCACAAGCGTCCTCTCGGCTCTCTGAAGTGCCTATTTTAGGCAGCCAGGCACAATAGTCAAATGGCTGGCAATGGTGGTAACTGGAGTACTCTTCATGGCTGGTAGAGAAATCCAAAATGGGATACCTCTAACTTCATAACAAAAAAATTCCCCTTCTTCAACACATAATTTGAGTACAGTAATTATTCTATTGACCAATTTAGAAGAGGCTTGACATTAAAACAGTGTCAGGAGACTGTGTGTCATGCTAAGGTAAATAAGGGTAGTCCATATGTCTGAAAGCTGTTATTTCAGCCTTTCAGCAGACTTAGACATGTCTGCATCCTTTGACATCTGGGTCACAACCGTAAAGTTTTCCAGCACAAGTACAATAATTATAACATTATAACTAGCTTTTTCAGCTCATCTCCATTCCTTTTGCATCTCCCACAGAGCAGAAAACCCTTCTCTCCACCATCTGGGCACATCTCTAGTACAAGGAAGGTCATCAGCAGCTAGAGATGCCAAAGTAGCCAGCTGCTCTGCAGGCCTCCCTCCCCAGGGCCTCAGTACCAGAGCCATTATCAATGGAACGGTGCAGACTAATAAACCTTGATTTTGGCAAATAGCTCAGGGGCAGCCAGCTGGGATGGGTTAAATCATCCTGAGGTTCTTTTAAGTTACCCTGGGACCTGTGCAGGGCAGTGCACAGAACTGGGTTAATGCTTTTGGCCCCCAGTGACTCCTTCTACCTCTCCTGTCTCTCACAGCAAGGGGAAATGCATGCCTCAACTAATAATAAACCAGCACTGAGCATGCAGAGAACGCTGTGCCAAATATCAAACAGCTGGGGCTCTCTGGCCAGCCATTAGCTAGCCCAATCACAGCATCGCCTGAAGTCTTCAAGAAAAGAGGTGAAAATAAGATGGGTAAAAAAGAAACTTCCAAATCAACCAGAAAAAAAAATAAATCTTAGAACATTTGCATAAAGCTCTTGTGTGTTGTCAAGGAATTTATTATGACATAGCTTTCATTTCCTAACAAACACAAACCTCTCACCACGTTCCTCACCAAAAAAAAAAAAAAAAAAAAAAAAAAGGACGAAAGGTGAGAAACGCTTACAGTAGAAAGAAGAACACTTGCATTTCTGTACCTCCAAAATAGTTTACAATACACTCATTGCTCTTAGCTGTCTTTCAGCATGGTTAAAAAAAAAGGGTTTTTTTTTCCTTACAAAGCAGCAATCTTGATGACATTCTTACAATGACATATTTCATTATCCAGTTTAACAGGGAAAAGATCTTGTTTGAAAAGAAATCAGGAGTCTTTATAAATGTACAGCATACTTCAAGAAGCAGAGTGAGAAACTGTGCACAAAATTAGTTCAACTTGTATCCTGATTAAGGAAGAATCCAGGCTTTGTATCTCTTGTGCGTAACACATTTTAATTTAGATTATATTAGTGGTTGTGTGCAAAACTTGTAACTTAAAATTCTTGTTGCTGGAAAATTTCATCTGTAATTTCTGGCAGCCTGAACCAAAGGTTCATCTGCTAATATTTCAGAGCAATGAACTAAAGGCATAGCAATTTCACACACACTCACACACAGAACCAACCTCACCATTCAGAAATGAAATTAGCCTTTTTGGTATTTACAATTTATTATCAGAACACTCTACGTGTGACTCACTTTGACAATGCTTTTAAGAAAGATGCAGGTTTATAAACACCAAGAACAGAAGAGACATTCATTATTTCAAGAAGTACCCATTTTTTTGCACATTTAAGATAAAGCCAAATGATGCCAGACAGTTTGTTTCAAATGATAATGATGCTTTATTCCATTTTTAGGGAAAATGCATTTCTTTGCAACAGTTATGGGCTAGAAAGTGTTATCCATATTAAGATGCTTCTTTTGCCTCAGCACGTACATTTCTGCAGATAGGGTTCTGCCAGTAGTTTTTAATAAACCATTTTTTTTCAGAGGTTTGTACATCAACTATAAAAATATGTTCCAATATGAAAATTGCCAGTGTTGGTTCTCAGTTCAAGGACACATGACAGTACTGTTCTTAATATATTTTTAGCATCTTTTTCCAATATGAAAAAGAAACTCCAACCCAAACTTCCTTCACAGGCTTTGTTAAGCACTTTTTTTAAAGGTTGTCAAACTACAATCTCTAGTACTAGAGCAATATAACATCCAAAACTTGTAGCATGCAAATGTATTGGAGAAAAAGGTGTAGCCATATTTGACATTTGATATACAATAGATGCAGCATAATTGAGCAATGCTCAATAAGTAGTGTGTAATTATTTAAGCTTGCAAAAAGTCTTTGATAAGGTCCTTCCCAAGAGCTGTCAAAGAAATTGCACAGGCATAAAGTGAGAGGCAAGGTCTTGTCATGACTGATACAGATCAGAAACTGGCCAAAGAGATAGGAAAACCAAGAATAGGAACAAACAAGCACTTTCTATCTGAGATGAGCAGTGTGATTGGAGGTAACATGTCAATAATTGTATTGAAAAGAGAGGGACCAAAACCCACAAAAGGCATAAAATTGATTGCCTGAAAAAAAAAAAATAATCAAAAGGCATTTTAGAGGAACCAAACACAAGGAAGGCAGATGGGCACAAGGATGTCAGTGCTAACAAATCCTAAATGAGGCTCTTTGCAGAGGATGGGCTGAATGGCTCGTGCAGTAAAGATCTGGCAGTGTGGCACTGCATCGAAGGGGCCAGGGAAGCCAATTAAAGGTTAGCCTGAAAAAGGGACAAGAGGAAAAAGTATGGGAAAAAATACTGCAAGCCTCTTAGAAAAGCCAGACTGTCACCTGACACACCGCACTGAATTAGTCACCCCACTCTCCCCAAGAAATATAAAAGCACAGCAAATATAGGACAACGAGTACCATCAGGAACATTAGAAAGTAGCTCATAGGAACCACTGCTGAAAAAGCCTTGGATTGCTCACTGGGGAGAAGAGGCAGCTGTGTAGGAGCATTACAAAGCTCATGTATTTTACAGAAAGGGGTAGGTGGACAGGTTCTGTGGATTCTGCTCCATGATACAAACTGGGAAGCATTTAGTGAAATAAAGAGGTTGTAAATGAAGAACAGGTAGGTGGAAACACTTCTTAGCTGCAACAAGAAATTATTCCCATGGAACTCCACGTTATGTAAAACTTAACTTAACTGAAAAAAGACTTTATCAGAATTAAAATACAAATAAAGAAAGAAATACAGACAAAACCACACAGAGAAATGCATCACAGACCTTAGACATCAGAAGTGTTCAAAATGATAAAACAGGAGGCAGGGCTGCTAAGTTCATCTATTATTAAAATCATTTGACACTTCTTATTACAACACCCTGTTGTCAGTTGCTTTTAGTTTTGCCAATAATTAATAGTTTGAACTGAAATTTTACCCATTGAATACCTGCCTGAGGCTGAAATACTCTGGAAAATTTTTGTCCAAACAACTGCTGCAGAAGTAGAGCCAGAGAAAAGGACCTTTTTTAATTATTCTTTTATTTTTTTAAAAAATGGTGTTCTGTCTTGGCAGTTGTAGCCCCTCCAGACTTTGGAGGGAGGATATGGTAAAAATTTCAGAGGTGAAAAGTTTTCACGCTGTAGCAATAATATTTGCGATTCTCTTTAAACTCTACCTGAAAATTGTGGCAAATAATGCCTTTGAATAAAATGATAGTCACTCATATTCTGAAAAATTGATCTATTTTTGGCTTTAACAGCTGAAATCAAAAAGGATTACACCTTCCATGAATGTGCTGGATTATGTTTGTGCTCCCACTCAGCAACCAAGGAAGGAGTTAAAGCAGAAAGATCTCAGCTATTGTCAACATTTGAAATTATTTGTGCCAGCTTTTTATAACTTGAAACCTAAAGTTGCCTTATACTTTCTGTCCTCTTTTTGCCTTCAGTCTGCAAAGTTTCCAGCTTAGCCAGCAAGGATGAATCTAACCTTGTGACACTTGCTGAGATCAGAGTGGTTAAATCAGAACATTGTCTGAGCAGCCTGGTTCTCCTAAAAGACTGTCAGGTCTGGAGCAGCTAATTGGGTCTTGCCCAGTATGTTCTGCCTGTGATTTTTCCAGCAACTGAACATGGAAAGCAACAGAGCCAGCACACAGTTTTTTCCCAAGTTTTGTTATTCTTGTATCTCTCCTCATTTATGTGGAAAAACATCTTTCATGCTGATCCTAGAAGAGGTTTGCAAAGTTCTGGAATTTTGGCTTTTTTTGCTTGCTGGGCATTTCACTTGAAAAATCTCCGCTCTGCAGGAGTCTTGAAGGGAAACAAACTTTTCAGACTATAATCTGCAGTAGGATACATCATGACCAGGATGTATCTAGTCTACTCTGAACCAGCTGCCAGCTCAGCACCCAACACCATTTTCACCAGGGAGGCAGAAAACAGCTTTTCAACCAGTCAGTGAGGACCGGGCAGCTGATGACAGCTTCTTGCAGGTACCCCTGCCAGAGAGAGAGGCCAAAGAGAGAGCAGGTCAGAGCTGACCATATCACCTACCCACCCTTGTCTTCCTTTCTGTCAGGAGCAGCTCACAGCTTAGCTCGCCGTGTTGCTCTACGATAGGCACAGGAAAAGGCATTTGAGGGGCTGCTGGTGGGAAAGGAGAGAAGGGACTGTGACTGGTGATGACATCAGTTTGTTTGGCATGGGGTGGCTTAAAATCTGGATGTGGCCCATGCAGCTCGGCTGGCTGAATTCACTAGAGTCAGTAGATTTGGGTGTCTTTTTTTTTTTTTTTTTTTCCCTTTTCTTTGTTTTTTTCCTCCCACACCAGCTGAACCGTTTAGCTCTTCGGGTGATGTTCTCAGCTGTACTACAGCTGTATTAGGGGAGCTTGGAGAACAGGCTTTTAGAACCTGGGACTGCTAGTGACCGCTTTGTCCTTCAATTTGTGCTGAAGTGGCCTCCGGACAGTTTTGAGTTTTGTGGGGCTGGGGTACTTAACAAAGGCTGCTAATGGGCCGTTTGCCCTGCCAGCTCTGCTCTGTGTAATGCCAGCTTTCAACCACCCTTGCCATGCCAGCGAATTTTCAGCCTTTCACATTTAAGGCAGCTTTATAGCTTCTTTGCGCTGATGAAGTGGGACAGAAGGACCAGGTTAGGAAAGGTCCTTTCTAAGTCTAGCATATGCACTTTAAACCCAACTGATAAATTTACTGTTCAGAGAAGTTTCTGACTGGCTCCTTTGGTCTCCAGGTTCCAGCACTGAGAGGATTTATGTTTCACACCACACACTGATATTTAAATCAAGAGTGTACTCGTCTGAGCTTCACAGTAAAGTATACTACTTCAGATAGAATTATGGCCAGCATCTTTATGTTTTGTTGTCACTTAAGTATTAAAGAGCTCCATGCCATCTTGTATAATTCTCAAAACAGTCAGGTTTCTCAGATTAAATGCCAGTCTCACATTATGAAACAGGTTGTGTTCCTGAGAACTAAATCACAAACTAACTATGGTCATAGGCCAGGAATTCATGTGTATTATTTTTGCACTCACCTTTTCCAACATTTCCAGATTATAGGTTTTATGTTATCATGAAGAGCCACAGTCATGGCACCCCTCAAACATGAATTGACGTCATTCTGAATCACAGATGAGATATAGCCCATCCATCAAAAGAACACCCAATGTGGCAGAAGTAATGCAAAACTTTTCCCACTTTATCTGCCACTTTATAAATCTGACGGCACTTGTCTGAATCTTCTTCCCTAGGGCTTGTTAAATTTCAGCAAAATTCTCCTTCATGTTGTGAACTGAATATGAAAAAGCAAAGCAACCAAACTGACACTCAGCAAAGCTAAAATGCATAGTAACACTGATTTTAGAAGATGAGCAAACCACAGATTATTAGCATGATTTTCTAAGAAAAGGGGGGGTGGGGGGTGGAGAGGTGGAGAGGTAGGGAGGAAAAAAACCCCTCTCTTCAGGAGAGAAAGAATCTCATATATCTTGAAAAGGAAGAAGAGGGATAAAAGACAGATGACTGATACAAGCAAAGATAAAAATGTAAAACACCCAGCAACTCCTTCTTTGACATTCCCCTTTGAAGGCAGTCTACTGCAGAGCAGAATATTCTAAAATAAATATTTTGGACTGCACTTCGCATCCAGTTTCACCAGTGTGACTCCACTGCTACTAGCACGGCTGTGCCAGGGTCCCAGGTGGCTAGGATGAAAACAGAAACTCATTATGGAATGAGAAATGTAAGAATGCTTTGGCGGAGAGCACATTCCCTGCAGAGTGCCACACAAGTAAAAAGAACATTTAAATAATACTGGCCCTTGATCCCCTCAAAAGCTGAGAGCACATTTGTTCAGCTTGAATTCCAGAAACCCAACCACGGTTTGTAAAATGTGCTTGATCCTTCTGTAAGACCCTTTGGCATTTTCTTTCACAGAAAAGATCTCCAGATGTGATTTTTACAGTTCAACTTAAGTAAATGTATGTGTTTAGCTAAACAGGCTTAAATGCAACAGCCACCTAAGAGAACAACGATGAAATGCTTGACTTGATTTACGGACCAACTGTCAAACCACTGTTTATGAACATCTGGCTGGGAAGTTGATTTGAAAAGTTTTTCTGTCAGTAAATATCAGCATAGTAAACTCTTCCACTTACAGGCAGCTCTAAATTGTAATTAGTGGAGAAATGGCATCAGAGTGTATGTCTAAAGTCACATTCAGCGTATCCATGCACACAAAACACGCATTTTACAGCACTGCTTAAGTGTAATGCGTAATCATTCACAGCTTCTTAATTAACAAAATACAAGAAATACTGGATTTGGAACCAAAAAGTTGCTTTCTCTACGAGCTGCGTGAGCTAGTACAAAGCTGTCTCTCATGACAGTTCTTCAAAGTAACTTCGTCCTCCTCTCTGACAACTTCTCAGCGACCACAATGGCCCGGATTTGGTAGCCCAGCTTTCTCCCACCCCCCCATACCTCTTCCCTCTAGCTCTGTCACATAGGCCTAGCAGGAGTTCCTAGGAGAGAGGAACCTCACCCGTCCTCTGCCCACCTCCATCTGTTTGTTAGCACAGTTTCTGCAGTTTCCCATGAACACAGCAGTTTGCAATGGCCTAAATGCCACAGCAACATTCCTAATTCAAAGGCTGATACTATCTAAAATCTACAAAGCAAGGCTGATCCCAGGAAAATAAAATTTTTCTCTGCTTCTTCCCCTGTTTTGCAACATGACAACTCTGAGACGACACAGTCCAGGAACCTTTCTGTAATTCTATTCTAGTTCTGAAGCAAAAGCCTACTTTCATCCTAGGTCTAATTTGATATCAGGGAATGATGAGTTTTTTTGTGAGGACATTCTTTGTTCACTGAGAAACAAAGCAGTAGCTGTATTGTAGAAATTCCCTTTCAGCTGAAACGAAGATAAGGCCAACTCAGGACCTCACTATAGATTCAGAGGGATTCACATTACCCACACCAAAACATCTAAACACAGAACCTCAGATAGGAGCCTTTTCACCTCCTCACATGGCCCATGGGAAAGTTGGAAGATTGCGTAGAGTGATTCAGCCCACCCACAGTAATCTCTGCCTTCCCTGAAGGAGATTCCTGTCTCTTTCCAGAAGCTATGACAGAAACCTGCCATCATCACAATACTTTCTTTGGCACTCCTCTTGCCCATCCAGTAACAGGGAGGCAGAACCTCGTACCTACTTCCTTGCTATAATGAAACTGCTGGGAAATTACTGGGGTATCTCATTAAATCAGCAACAAGAAGGAATTAAATTTTGAACTTGGCCTTGGTGGAAAACTTCCTGTGAACCAGATAAGCGACTTAGAGCACTCTTATTTTGGTTGAGCCACATTAGAAAAAACCTGTTATATTCTTGAGTGACTATGCATACAGGCAAATGCCAAGACTGTTTACTGACAAGGATGGGATGTTCAGACATGCTTAAGTCATTGAAAAGTTTCATCACATGAAAACTACAAAAAAAGCCATTGACTAGAAAACTGTTGCAAAAGGGACAAGATGAAAAATGTGTAAATGTGTCAGATTGAAAGGGGATGGTAGTCCCTTTTCAGTGAGGCAAAAGGGATTGAGGAGATAGCACAGGAAGAGAAGCTGGAGCTTTTTTTAAGACATTGTGGTTATAAATTATAAGAAAAGTAAATATGGAAGCAGCAAATTTGTTTCAATTTCTTAAGTATTTGACATTTCCATAGGAGAGATTAATGACTAAGAGGCATGGAACAAGAATAAAGAAATAAAAGAAAGTCTTCTGTGTATAAAAACTAGTTAAATTGTTGTTTTGCCCTTAGAAGAAGACTAACCCTCTTACACAAGAGATCTTTTCCTTATAGCCATAAATCGACCATTATCCTATGGGTGTGGATTTGGAGGGCTGCTTTAAGAATAATGTCACACATTTGTAACAGTATTGCTGTAGCTGTGACGGTCTAAAGTCATAAACAAGACAAGGTTTACGGGCCAATATAGTCAGGAAAAAAAAAAAAAAAGGGAAGCCCATATTCAGGTCTGAGACAGAAGCAGCGAACTTCCAAGCTAAATACAAGTAGGGAGCATATCCTTTGAGTTTAGACACATTAAGTAGGTAGATTAAAAAAGCTGGTTGGCACCTGTAACAGAGAAGGGAATATTAAAAGGGAAGTGATGACACAGTGGTTATTCTGTAAAGGAATGGATAGGTAAGCCTGTTGCAGATGAAAAGATTAATAAAGGGAGGAAAATCATAATGTGCTACAAAATGGCTAGTTCCTTTGAATTCACCTTTTTTACTGTCTGTTATAATTAAAGTTTTAGTCCCCTGGTTGCCTCAGACCATTGGAAGGCTGGTGCATATTTTTCCAGCTACATGAGTTGGTCCAAGAAAACAATATAACTCTTACCCACAAATCCCGCCTCATGCAGGATGCGCGCGGGTGTGCAGCCTGCTCCTAGAAAAGTGCAGCACTTGTTTCCTTGCTCTGTGAGCAGATGCACACTGGAGGAGCCTGCTGTGACCCTGCCTCTTCTCCTCCCCTTTGCATCTGCCAAGGTTGATTTGATACTGGCATGCAGGCTCTGAGGTCAGGGCAGCACAGGCTGCAAGTGGGCCTGGGGATTAAATGAGGGGGTTAATGATATGTGATGGAAAAGACTTTGTTGTTTGTTTGTTTGTTTTCTGGGTTTTCTAATCTAAAAGACAGATGAAGCCTGGTCTTTTACAGTCAGATACATTTTTCTTTATTTTACTAACACAAGGGAAAAAAATTACAATCTCTTTTTCCTGCTGGCTCTGCAGTGGAAGAGGGAAATTGGGTCCTATTCTGGTCCATATTATTGATGGAGGGGCTCTCTCTGCCTAACCCTGGGATCACTCTCCCCTCTATGTTCATCTCTGGAACTCCAGGGGGGACAATCAAGGCTCCAATCACAATATTTGTCCAGCAACATTTTACTACTGGATTTTACTGATGCCAGAGCAAAACCAGGTTTGTTAGCCTTTACATTCCCAAATGAGTTTGCAGAGCGAGCAGTACTTGCAAACCTGTAAAGTCTATTTATATGCAGCCATCAAGTAACACGGACTTTCCTGATACTTTCAATCTGTAACATAACCATAAAAGAATAGTATGACAAGTTGTCATCTTTTGATCATAAAAGCATGGTGAGTAATAAAAAAAGTTCTCTGGAGGACTTCTTTAGTTCATGCTTACTATATACATATGTGGATGAGGCATTAAATACAGTATCTCAAGCCTACAGATGAAACAAATCTTGGGAGCACAACAAATAACAGGTCATGTAACCGAGTCTAGTGAGATGTGGCTCTCATGCAACGTGGCCCACAGAGGCCAGATGTCATTCTGCATCAGAAAATGTGAAATTATTGAGGTAGGATAAGGCAAACCTGGGAAATGTGTGAAACCCAAACTGTTTTTGAATTCTAACAAGAAAAAACTGAGGAAATATCACTAGATCCACAACCTGAAGCCTGTTAGCAGTAAGAAGTGAGAATTACAGTATACAGGAACAGTGGCTAGAATGTGCAGATGTGTAATAATGTTTCTGTTACACAGTCTTTAGAATCTCTGTTACTACTTGAGGTAGCTGAGACATTAATGCCCATTAGTAGGTATCTGTTGCATTACAGAGATAGCATTCAAATCTACACTGACGCTTTGTTGATGGAAAACTAGAGATCAGCCCAAAGAGAAGGTGGGGAGGTAGGAACACAACCATCTGTTAAAGGAGCTGCAGTAAAAAAGCCCTCCACTGAGAACTCAGGGCCTCAAATCCCTGGATGAATAGTTGGAAGGATGGTTAGCTCTCATGTCCCCGATGAGCTCAACTGCTGAGGTAAAAAACTGGAAGAGAGGCAGTTCCTAAGAGACATCAAATGGTGTACATGAGTCATTAGCTAACATCATTCTGTTTTCTTAGCACTGCACCTTTACATTTCTAAGGCATGCACATGTGTAAAGACCAGGGCCACCCCATCAGGGTGGTGCTGAAGTGGTTTATTACAGGCGAATACATGCTGGGATCCTTCACGGAGATGAAGCCCACCGCTATAAACTTCCATTCATATATAATAGCCACCTTGCCTTCAAGAGGACAGTCTTTGTCACGATGATTACATGCAAGACCATTTGTGCAGTATTGGATGGTTTGGGCTTGTTTTATCTTAATTCCAGCTTGAATTCTGCTCAGACAACAAAAACCAACAGAAATGCAGGCCATTTGCTCTTTTTGAAGGGAAAGTGTAGGACACGTGTTCCAAACCACATTTAGATTTTAAAGCTCAGAATTAACACCTTGAATTGCAGCCAGAAAATTTCTGTCTTGAGGCTGAAAGTCCTTAGTTTTGGGAGTTGATAAATCAGTCATGACAAGCCTGAACTGGCTATGGTTTATTATAAAAGCAAGCTTGATTATCTACTTGAGGTAATCAGACAGACCAGAACAAAAGGATCCAAAGTTAAAAGGCAACGTATGTAGGAAGAAGCGGAAGAAATATTTTACTTTACAGATGCTCGTGAATAGCAAGAATGAACTAGTAATTGTACTTGCAATTTTTTCATATACTGAATTCTGGCTAATAATGTAAAGGGACCCCACAATATTTATAATAAGCAGTTTATTAAATCAGCTACTCTTGAAGCTGCTCAGCTGCACATTCCCATTCCCTGCTACCTTCACACAGGCCTGAAATCCAGATGCAGCATCCGAGTTCTCTCCTTTCACAACCCATGACCCTTCTCTAAGTCCCTAGGGGGTTACAAAAGTATTAAAAGCACAGTGAAGAGAAAACAGGATGCTATGATATTTATTACATTAAGAGACATCAGCACTGTATTTGGATATAATCACACTTAATATCAGGGAATTAAAAGAAAATAAAATCTGCTCACTTTTTCCTATCCTCTTGATTTTGATGGGCTTATTGCTATTTTTAAGGACTATTTATTTATGGTGCTGGCTATTCTAGTGTATAAAGTAAGGACTATTTATTTATGGTGCTGGCTATTCTATTGTATAAAGTTGTAGGACACTCTGCAATGTCTCAAAAAATTAATCTACAAAGCATACTTGAAGTGACAAAATTGTTATCAAAAGGCTCCAGAAAAGATGGTTTCAATGATTATTCCTGGAAAGGGCTCAGTCATGCAAGCCTGAGCATAGATTAACTCCCAAAACAGGAGGTTTCTAACAGAAGGGTTAAATAGATTTGACAGATGCAGCTCAAAATACGGTCAAACTTCAACAGTGCAGTTGGTTATAATACTCCATGTTTATTTCTCATTAAATGAACCATTTGGAATACAATTCTATCATAAAGAAGAAGAAGAGTTGGAGAAGCATATAGCTTGCCCTCTTCATCCACTGCAGTCTGGACATGTTTCTTCTGAAACACAGCTTTTGCTGCCAGATCTTTACAAAAAAGGTGACAATAAGCACATCTGCACCTTCTCTCACAGTGGTGTCTGCTTTAAATGCTAGCAAAGCTCTTTCACTTCCCTTTTCCCAATCCTTCTCTAAAAGTCACCGCAGCATAGTCAAAGAGAAGAGCATGTAGGAATTGTCTGCCAGTTTCTAATGTGCACAATAGAGTTTGCCTGTTTCTCAATGCCTGACTCAGAATATCAGATAAAAAGAGTTAAACTGCTTTTTCACTTACCACCATATTATTGCTGTGCCAAGATACATACAAAAAAAGCTACACAATAGGCAGGCAGCTCAGTAATCACTGCTGCTTTTCATGCCAATCAGTATTATCCCATTGTTCCACGTGGTCCCTTACCTACCTGGATTATCTAAGTAAAAGAAAACAGACCATGTGCAATTTGGGCCAGGATTGACTCTTAAACATTCAAGCAGTGTTTAACTTACTGGAGCTCTCTATCTCTATGCTTTTCCTGAATAGAAATAACAAATAATTACTATATAATTTAGACATTGTGGTCAGGAGGAGGAGATTATTTATAAAGAACAATCAGCTAAGGTCAAAAGAACAATTATTTAAGGAAAAAAAAAATCCGAATAGAAAATGTACACATACAGGAAAGGCAGATAAAGTTGTCCTTGTTACACAAACAGACCTATTAAATTTCTGAAGCCGCAGTAACAGGATATCTTTAATATTTGGGCAGAACACAATCTAAATACATGCTGCAGAGTATTAGAGCATATTGTATGTATTAAGTTTAATTATGTTTCACCTCCACATCCACTAACAGAACTACTCCAGCAACCAGCTGCTTCCCATTAGAGAGACATTACTCAGAGCTGGTGATGTCACGCAGACCATTTGTCACCACCAGAGCATGGGAAGGTGCAGTAAATCCACTGTTTATCTGACCAAAGTCAGCATTAGCAAAGTATTATGTTACAAGCTCCCTTGCATGCCCACAGATTAGGCTCGCTGAAGCCCAACTTTCTTCTTCAATGTGGACCATCAAAAGACATTTTTCCACACTGATCACTTCTGCTGATGTTTCACAGACAGACTCCTGCAGTGAACTGGATGTTTGTCTTTATGCAGTTTGTGAGACCTAATTCTCATGCAATAAGCAAGGGGCATTTGAAGGACAGGTGGCAGAAAGGAAACTATGCTTACGCCCTTCATCCCCAGGTAAAATATAGAAAGCAAGCTTCTTTTGCTTGCTCTCCAGGGACCAAGTTCTAAGCAGCCACCAACCTAGCCCAGGCAGGCAAAGAGAGAGCCTGACTAGGGAAGAACAAAAGATTTTATAGACCTTGATATGGTGAGCTGACTGGGGATTCATCCATATTCAAGAATCCCCCTCCCAAGGAAGTCTTGCTCTGCAACTCCCCCAGGCAGTGCCATCTGTGCCATCCTGATCACTGCATTCTCCTGAGAGCGCTCTGCACCGACCAGTTAACAGTCCTCTTGGGACTACTGTGCTCATTGCTTGCAGGACATCTACACAACCTGTAAACAGCTTTGGCTTAAGGGCTTCAGGTAGCATTGCCTTCACCTTGCCACCTAGACACCATAACTGTGCTCAGCAGGTCACCTCCAAACAGTCTGCCATTAACAAGCCTTTTTTCCCCATGAAAATACATAACCTGGTATTCATACCTTGTCTTGGATTAGTTAAAAAGGTCAGTTCGCTCTTTCTGTTGATTTCTATCCACAATAACTCAATTTTCCCATCAGCAAACTGTATACCACACAGGGGTTACCCATGTCAGCCAAGGAACTCCTAGATGGGGAGTGATGTATGAAGTGAAAGTGCTGCAGATAAACTGTGCTCCAGCAGAAGTGAACAGTCAGTAGCAAATGATTCCCAACACCCTCTTGGCTTTACGCACCCTTTATGCAGCGGGATGCTCATAACTACTCACAGGCTTTCTTGTCTAAAATAAACAAACACATGGAAAATAGTGGGAATGGAGGCTTTCCAAAATGAGATAAAAGATGGGAAAATAAAACATTTCTTTATGTTATTTTATTGTAGCTTCAAATAAAAACATGCCAAACAGATTTTGGTGGTATAAATACCAACAGCCAGGAACGGGGGAAAAAAATCCCCAACAACAAAAATTCTCCAAACCCAAGCATCCAAACAATATGGCTCGCATCATAAAATTTATTCTGGTATTTTGAGACAGTTAAGAAGAGTTAGGCCAAATAGTAATCAGTCTGTTTTCCTAAACTGTTAACTGGTCATATGGACAAAAGTATAATGACAGAGAGAGATATACCATATTCCTGAAAAACCCTTTACTCCACACACAACACAAGCTTTGCATTTAGTAAGTCCCTGTATGTGCCCCTGCTCACCTCTGAGTCTTGTTTACATGGGACATTCAGTCCCTCATACCATGTTAAAAAGCACTATTTACCTTTAAGCACCAACCAGATTTTAATCATTATCTTCATCCTTGGCCTCAATTAAGGTCTAATATAGAGGAGGCACTTGAATGACCTAAGAGGCACACTTAACCCTGAATAGTCTGTCAAAGGTACTTAAGAGTTTCTGCCACATTTCCTCTGGCCTTCAAATCTCTCTCTCTCCTTTTCTGTTGTAAACTGACTGTGTTTGTTCCTAGCACTTTAATGTCCCCTGGTGTGAAGTCTCCTTGAGTAACACTCACATGATAGAAAGTGTGATTAACTCTGCAGGTGCTTTTCAGGTCAACGAAAAAAACCTACTTGTTACACTAATATGTAATACTTCTTTAGAGATTTTCCCAGTGGCTCTGCATATTGGAATTCCCACAGTACCTATTCTCTTTCACTCTTGCTATTCTTCTGTGTCTCAATAATAAAAATACATAGTTTTATCTGGGTACAAGCTTGACTCTAAATCTTTAGAGTAAGTTTCACACCTCTTTAATTATTCGGATTGCTTATTCAGATAATTTAAACAGTAAATCTTTTCCTCTTGACTAAAATGCAATGGTTCTGTAGTGAAGACTATAAAAACAAAGTAGGAAGGAACCAGAATAAAATCAGGGAAGTTATATGATTTTCTTCAGAGCATGCCTTACTGCATTTCTCTTGCTTCATAGACTGGCTTGTTAACAAAACACAACACATAAAACAGGTTGGGAAGCCATCAAAGCTGAAAAGATGCCTCCTGAAGATATCTTGTAAACTCAAGGGGTTTGCAAAACCTATGGAAAACTCTGCAGATTTTATTAAGACTTTTTATATCTTCTTCTACTGCCAGATGTCAAGCCAGTGCAGTGTTCAGAACAAAGGTAAACACACTGTACACTGCCGTGCCACCAGGCTTGCTGAGCTCTTCCAGCACCTACTTGTGGTCCGCAGCTTAGAGGGGCAGGGGAACAAGAGTGTCTGGAGTGCTTTCACCTGCTGCCTGTGCACTTTGGATCTTACATCTGGAGCATGCTAAACTTTAATCCAAAATTATAGATGCTCAAGCATTTTTTCCTGAAAACTGACTATCTTCAGGTCATAATACAAGTAGCTCACTTTAAAACTTCTGTGGATAGACTCTGTAATCAATTAACAGGAGCTCAGTATTAATTACAGAAAAGGAAGCCGTGTTTTGTTAGGCATGTCTTGGATGATTCGAGTGATCTGCTCATTGGCACACTGGTTCAGTAGCTAAGCAATGAAGTGTAAATAAAGGAAGCTTTAATAGGTAACGGGATAGCATGGGTAAAATGAAATGAGACTGCCAGATGGCTATCAGTGGCTCCAAGCCTCCAGTAATGGAGAGGCCACAGAAGAAGTATACACACAAGAGTTGGCAGAGCCTTCTAGCCAGCCGACTTTTTAGTCTTCAGCACTACTTAATGTACAGTATACAAATATACCTTGATTTCCTACTTCATTTGATTTTTCTTCATTAATGTTACAAAAATAGTGCACAACCAGAACAATGAGGGATGTGTTTACAATTTAGCCAGCATATGATGACCTGCAGTCAACAATAATTCATAAAGCATGCTTCATCTACTTTATGGTAGAAGGACACTGAAGCTTAAAGGACTTTCCATAGCCAAGGCAGACTGGTGCAGGAACGCTTAATACTGAGCCCACCCCTGATTTTTCTCAAATAACCCTTAGATCTTCTACTGTGCATAGGAATTGGTGACCTCTTGAGATACCCCAGTGAGCAGGAGAAGGAAAAGCCATCATGCTAGTGTTCTGCCCGATATGCCCATCACATGGAAAAATGATTGACACTAATTGAAATCTGAATACAGTGATTGCCTTTTGTTACAATCTTCATTCTGAAGGAAGAAATAATCTGAATATTATGTCTCCAGAGACTTGGAGGTCTTGAGCTAATAAAATTGAGGGAGGGATATTTATCCTCATGTCTTGGGATTTAGGAGTTTCTAGAAGAAAATTGCCCATATCCTTCTGTTACCATAAAATAAGTCTAGGGTTGCAGTTTTGGGATTGTCACAGGTGCTGCTTCCAAAAGTGAAGTTTTGCTAGCGCTATGACTTGATTTGGAAGTATAACCTTTAGTCTGGGGAAGTCTGTTCTATATATTAATGATCAAGAGGAAAGCCCATCGGAGGAGAAGCACTTCAGTGGTGATTTGCCTTGTTCATCTCTCCCTGTGAAGTGTGTGATACTCAACACTGTCAAAAGCACAATCCAGAGCAAGGTGACCTGATTGGAACTGACAGCTCCTATGTTCCACTGAAGCCAGGTCAAAAGACAAGTGTGTGGGGAAAGCAAAGACAAATGGAAAACCAGAAAGGTTGATGTAAATGTCTAATATTTCACAACCTCCAGTGTCAAAAAAACCATGCCTGAGGCCATAATTTTTTTTTTTTCTATACCTTTTGGTAAGCAACATGTTAGACTTCAAAGTGTCCTAGTCTGATTTCACTAGGATTTTGTACAAGTGGTCAAAATCTAACCTCAGCAAAAGCAAGACTGGGAGGCCACTGAAAATTTTAATATCTTCAGGCTCTAAGGCAAGTTGGCCAGACTCACATGGAAAAGTGTGCCTTAATAATTATACTGTAAATAAGTAGAAGGCACCAGTTTTCAGGCAAACCTTTGATTTCTAGGCAGATCTATAAATTTCGTCTTGGATATCTGCCCTTGTTGTTTGCTCTTTTTTTCTAGAAAAGCGCAAAAATGCAGCATAGGACATGAGCTTAACTAAGTTCAAAAGAATTGCCACATAAGGACTACTCTTCATGTTAATTTGTAACAGGGAACTTTTTTGACATATACAATTTTTAACTAACAAATATTTAGGTCATCTAAGTCATCCTGGAGGAAAGCATCTCAAAATTGCTTCATGTTTTTCAGGACAACAGTTCATTAGTGAAAGGAGAACCGAACCGAACCAGAGAACTAAATAATTTTCCTGTCAGGATGTCTTTAGAAAACAGGTGACCTGATGCCATTTGCTGAAACAAATAAAAGCACAAGAACACCAAATTCAGCAATGCCAAAATTGCCCTTAAAAAGTACCAAAGCAAAAGCAAAATAAAACATTCTGCTAGTCCTAAGATGTAAGAAAATAGCAGACTTGAATGTACTAGAAAGATGTACTTGAATCAGAGTTGTTGAATGCACAAAGAGGATTCAGATCTCAAAAAGGTGGAGTACAAACTACCCTTCCCCTCTCACTTAACCATTTTTCTCAAAGTCTCAAAGTGCAGAAAACAACAATTTTAAGGCCTGGATAATTCAAAAGCAGATTAGTAGATTTTCTCCAGCCTTTCCAATTTTTTTTCCCTCTAGGCTGAGATCCACCATGAGAAATTCAGGCCAAAAGGCAATTTTTTAGAAAAAAATATAAACTGCTGAAAGGGGATGTTTAGAATGAAAATGATTTTCAGTCACATCAATCTTTCACACTTTAACTAATGCATTATTAAACTACAGTTTATTGTGTGATTTATATATATATATAAAATGTATATATGCATATAATAGCGTATATGTAATGAAGTAGCAAATATTACGGAAAAAGGTAAGCTTTCTAACACTTAAGTGTAAGCAAAATGTATGTAGAAATAGCAGAGATATTATACAACTATTAACAAGAATCCATCTTACAAATGAAAGGCTCTGACATTTGCCCAGATCAAAAATCCAATTTTACAGCACTGAGAGATAAGGAATTAAATAGAGTGCAGATATCATCTAAACTGGTATTAAAAGGTTAGCAGTGCTTAAAATTGTTACCAAGACCAGACAGCCTACATCCCAGGCTGTGAGAAGAGTATTGGCCAGATGTTGTGGAAGCTTTACTTGTCATTTTAACAAATTCTCAGGCTAGGCAAGAGCTCCACAGATTGCAAAGTGGGGAGCATAACTCCGTTACAAGGCAGGCATCCCAGCATGTTACACAGCAGCAAAGTTAACAACAGCTGGGAAAAAAACCCATCAAAAACCTTTAAAAAGACTTAGTAGATCCGTAACTATGGGAAAAAACACCCTGCAATTTAGGAATTACGAACCAGTTAGTCTGGAGAAGGAAAGGCTGTGGATGGAAAAATCCTTTGGAAACTGAAAGATCAGAGAACTAAGAGATATGTCAGGATATAGATGAGTACCATACACCACATTTCAGACTATGGCAGGTTATATAAAGGCATCCAGGAAAGACCACACTCTCTCCAAGATTAATCTAAACTACTTACTTCTTTGCAACCTATCATCAAGGCAGGAAATAAAGAAATGAATTTAATTAACTATTTATTTAATAAATTAAAATTATTAAAAAAATATTTAAAGACAGATAAAAAGTTAGCACTGCGACATGGGTGTATCATTTTAATCTCCAAGAAATGTCACAAATGACAGCAGTAAGCCAATATCTGACTACTGACAAAGATGAGTTCATTACTAGGATTAATAGGAAAAAAAATGTGAAAAGGCAGAAAGGGCTAAGGACTAGTTAGGTATTTGGTTGAAGATGGTGAGATGGTGATGCAAACTCTCACTGAATGCAGATACAGTAAATAGATTACAGTAAATAAGTTTATAAGTCTTTTCATGGTAAATTGTGGTTTTGCCATTATGGATTTGCCATGAAGAAAATGTGTCAAAAATTTATGAATCATAAGGAAACACAATGAAGTGCAAAAGCACCTATTTACCTTGAAAATACAGGAAAGTCTTAAAAAACAGGAAAGCAAAGAAGTTATTCTGCACCCATAGAGAAATCAGGCAGCACTTCAGTAATTAATATTTATTACTTATGGCACCTTTCATACATTGAAAATGCTGAACAAATACGAACTGACTTGTACAACACTCCTGCAATACGTGATACACATAATTTTAGAAATTGCAGGAGGGAACTGGCAGTGAAATTAAAGTCCTGGAGACCTCCTCTTGTGGGGAAAAGCATTGGACATAAGATGAGGCTGCCATGTAGAGATTGCAGAGCGTACCAGAGGACACAATTTACACTGAAACTGGAAAGACAGAGGAAAAGAGGAAGACAAAAAGGTGGGCAAACCTCCACAGGATTTGCAACTGAGATGCTTATAAAGGAAATTAGCAGAAGCTGATTTTGACATGTGGCTATTTTCAGGTTTGGAGGTAATCGCATTCAAGTTGAGCGCAACACATGCAGGCAAAGCCCCACTAGAAAATGGAAAAAGCTGTTTCCCCACCAGCATGTAGAATCATAAAATGTCCTGAGTTGGAAGAGACCCACAATGATCATTGAGTCCAACTCCTGACTCCACACAGGACAATCTAAAAGTTAAATCATCTATTGAAGAACATTGTCCAAATGCTTCTCGAACAACAACAGACATTCCCTGAGGAACTTGTTCCAGTACTTGACCACCCTCACAGTGAAGAACCTTTACTTAATAATCAATCTGAACATCCCCTGACACAGCTTTAAGTCATTCCCTTGTATCCTATCACTGGACAAGAGGGGGAAGAGATCAGCACCGCCCTCTCCACTGACCCTCATGAGGAAGCTGTAGAGAGCAATGAGGTCTCCCCTCAGCCTCTTTTCCCAGCTGAACAAACCTAGTATCCTCAGCTGCTCCTCTTAAGTCTTGCCCTCTAGCCCTTTCACCATCTTTGTGCCTCCTCTTGGACACGTTCTAATATTTTTACATCCTTCTTACCACGCACAGCACTCAAGGTGAGGCTGCACCAATGCTGAGTAAAGTGGGACAATCACTTCTTTTGACCAATTAGCTACACTGTGCTTAAAATACCCCAGGATGGCCCTTCTGGCCACCAGGGCACACTGTTCACTCATATTGAGCTTCTCATCAACCAAAAACCCCAGATGCCTTTCTGCAGGGCTGCACTCCAGCCTCTTGTCCCCCAACCCACACATACATTCTGGATTACACTGTCTCAGCTGCAGAATCTGGCATTTGTCCTGGTTAAACATATGGTTGGTGACTGCCCAGCGTTCTGATCTGTGCAGATCTCTGTATTAGGTCTCTCTAAACTCAAGGGAAACAGCTCCTGCTGATTTAACATCATCATCAAACATACTATGGATTCAATTCCTGCGTACAGGTCATTGATAAAAACATTGAAGAGAACTGGCTCCGCAGATGGCTTTGCTTGTTTCTTTTAATCATGAGCGTGGGGTTAAAGCCAGAGACCAAGAATCAGTTCACAGACTCCACCAGCTAAACTCTCTGCTTGAGATGGATTCATTATAAATCAGCTTTCTTGCAGCTTAGTTTACCTGCCTGTAAAACAGGTAATTTAGAGCCAGGCTGTGAACTGGCACAGCTCCACTCAGTTCCCAGTGTCTGAAGGGGACATATTTGGCCAAAATTAAGAGTCACACATCCCTGGTGAGGCAGAGTGATTTACACCATGACCTGGATCACTACATCCATGCCTACATGGATAGGCACAGAGATGACAGGATGTTGCTCTGATCCAGATGTCGCACAGCTTTTCTTAAGCTGAAGTGGCAATGAGGTTTCCAGATGGGATCTGTCATATGCCTGGCATGAGGCTTATGTCTATAGGGCACTCACCCATATAAAAATTATTTTTCTCTACCTTACAGGAGCAGTGAAGTTTTATTAATCCAAACTAATCAGGCTTTTACTCTTAACAATGAAGTCTGATATAAGTAGGCTTATCTGTGAAATCTGTTGCTGTCTTCAAAATACTATTTTTGCTCTTGTTAGAATAAGTGATCCTCTGCAACACTCTCCCAAACTATGCTTGGGAAGTTAAATGACAAAACACAACAAGAACAAACTCTTGAAATTCAATTTATGGAGTCAGGCAGAAAGTAAAGAAGCACCTCATAGGAAAACTTCACTTCACTAATATCAGCTGAGCATATAAATCGAATGGGCTTCATGATTTTCTGCCCAGTTAACACAATTTCAAGATCTTTCTACAGTCAAGAGTTCTCAGCCCAGGGTATTCCTTGGCAGAACCTCAAGACATCCTGCTTGAACAGAGAAATAGAAACAAATGTTTCTCTTATGTGACCTGCCTCCTGGTCTTGACCCAACACAAGGATCTATGGTGTAGTTGTTTAATTTCCCCAAAGAGTTTTGGCTTTTCCACAAAGTTAAAAAATAATATGGATTATATACCTACTACAAGATGAGACTAACACACAGTATGCAATATTAATCATAGCTGAGGTTTTCAGAATATAATAATACAATATTCTCAGAAATAGTTTCATATATTTTTAAAAGGACCCAAAGAATTCATGGACAGTACAAGAGATCTCTTTAAAAAAGAAAAATCTTACCTGTCACAAGCTGTTGTCCAGCTAGTCCTACTGGAACCATCCCCAGGTTATTCATAGCTGTAGCCCAAGCAGTCGGATCAGTGACTGACATGTTAAGTTGTGTTGTATCTATAGCTATACTTCCCAAACCATCAGCTGCTACAAGAAAAGAAACATGCTGTAAGTAGAAAAGTCAATGGGCCAGTATTTTTAACCAAAACCTCCAGTGAAAATGAAATATCACAACCACTGCTTATTTTGGTTTTGTTTTGTTTCTTAATTATGATTCACTGATAATGGTGCTTGGTATTGTACAGCAAAACCAAAAGGCATAAAATGAAACAAGAGTAATTCAGGCTAGTTGTACGGAAAACTTTTTCACCATGATGACAGAAAAGCCACTGCTCTGCAGTCACTGCCATTGGCAGCTTTCAAGACTCAACTTGATAAAGCCCCGAGTAACCTATGAGTGACCCTATGGCTGGCTTTGCTTTGAGCAGGATGTTGGATTGGAGACCTTCTGAGACCACTCCCAACCTGAATAAATCACCTTGCCATCCTCTAATATAATTTAATTATATATAATCTGTCATAATATATATAAACTTGTCATAAAGCTGTAAGAATCAAACACACCCCAAGGAAAGACCTGTTTTCCATAAGGTGCAACTTTTTGTGATAAAAGATTTAAGAATACATTAACCCCTAACTAAAAAAAAGGTCAAAGCAAATAGATTCACTATGGGAAATACCAAGTTTTGTTTGAAAAACAGAAGAGAATTATCATGAATACAGTCAAAATAGACTGAGCCCAGGCACAGATTCTCCTGGGTTGGGGAAGGAAGAGTGGGTCAGATAGCTAGGGAGTGGTACCTTTCTGATACTAAACCAAACACAAGCTGTGATCACACATTTTATCTTCCCTCCTTCCCAGTCACAGCTGAAATCAGTTTTTTCCAACTATTTTCTTATGACCTTGCAGACCTGAGATATTTACCGGCAGCCATTGCTTTTCTCCAGTTCCTTTTGCTCCTGTTAGATTTCTTCAGCTAGGAATAATTAACTACTGTATTAGTAGCATCTTGAGATGGGATATCACTGAACGCAGGGCCCACACACAGCTCATTAGGCTCTGGAAGAGAAAAGACGACATCAGCTATCAAGTGCTGCAGTCAGAGCATAACTGCGAAACAGCAGACCGCTTTGGGAATTCACTCAGAGCTTCTGCCCACTCCCCCTGCACCACCAGCCCCAGCCTCCTTGCACACATTTAGTGGCTGCGGTAGAGGTGTTTCAGTGACCACCCATCCTTGCCTGCTGAACAAACAGTGCCACCTATGAACCTGCCAGACCACTGAAAAGCCCTTCACAAATTAGGTCTTATCAGTAGTTACACAGCTTCCTTGGCATGAAGGTATCAGCTGCAAGAACATATTAAGGGATTAATATGATTTTTTTAAAAAAAACTGTTAACAATTAACTGATGTTGCAAGTTTCAAGGAGTCTCCTGTTCTGAGATGAAAAGGGGAAAAAAATAGTCTGCAATGTCATCTGCAATGACTTACAGCCTACAGAGAGATGGAAAAGTAAGAAAACATAACAAAGCCAAGGATGGTGTCTGCCTCTTAACTAATATTGTATCTTTGGCTCACAAAGCTCAGTTAGCTTCATGCAAAAGTGGACTATCTGTCTTTAGCTAAACCACATTGCTTTCATCAGGTATCTGTCAGACCATGAATTTTACATAAGGGTAACTACTTGCTGTTGTTATTGTTGTTCGTAAAGCTCACTGCAGCACTGCATCGTTGGTCGGAAAGGAGACTGAATGAGCAAACAGGTAAGAGGTGTAAGCAAAGGCTGCGAGCTCCCAACACTCACAGCAGAGGGAGAAAACACGAGGGTCAGGGTGATCACAGATATGTGCGCATGTTAATCTTTGTGCATTAGTTACAAGGCACTTTGGATGAAAGGGGGCTGCATTATTTTTTGGCTGGCCAGTAGCCTAAGGGGTCTGACCTACAGTGTTTGGTACTAGCAGCCAACAACTGACCAAGTGCTTACAAGTGTTCAGGGAGGTCATTAATGCTGTGCAGGTGCATCTTGATGACTTGTTCAGCCCTAAGATGTTTGTGCTGTCTTTAAAAAAGTACTTGACAGTCCTTAATTAAGAGGTTTCAAACATGCAAACCCTAAGAATTCATCTTTAGGAAAGACACAACTGATGTGATTACATCGTATTTTAGCTTAGTACCTCCTACAGATATTTTTTTTCATGTGATTTGCATAAACTACAAGCTAGAAAGTTTTATAGTTCCCTGACACTGTACAGATAACTTCATAGGAACACGACCACATCAATAGCTGTAAAAGTGAAGAAAGAGTCAGGATCAGACAATTCTGTACATTTTTTAGTATCCTGTAATTTTCAAATAACAAGTACACTAGGTTAAAAAGCATTTTGTTCATATCTTCAGTGAGTCTATTTAAAAGTCAGTATTTATCAACTCTTAATATTTGAATTTGCAATTCCAATTCTTATTTGATCTCCACTTTTCATTATACATAACACAAAAAAAAAAATTATGATAAAATTAGCTTTTAGATAACATCTATAAACACCAAGCAAACACTGAATGAAAGTCCTCTGCAGGGAATGTGACTAACAGAAGGCAAGCCACCTGAGATTTATGTCAAGTTTTTAAAAACTGGGTGTCTCCTGTTCAGCTCCTTAAACTTGTACTTAGCTCTTTTCTACTCAGGCTATAAACTTCTGACCACAAACATCTATTTCAAGGTTAGAGCTGGCTGAATTATTCCTTGTCAATAAGTTATTTCTCACACAGTACAGCCACCCTTGCTCTTTATGAATCACTCCCAGATCAATCCTGATTTACAAATATATGCTGAACAGCCCAGATGAGAGTGGTTCATTTCTTTCCATGACTGGCAGCCTTGTTGTCTTGATGTAGGAAGGTGCATCTGAAAACCAATAGCGATGAAATGCCTCTTCCTACCTTGCTGTGTGTCAGTTACTTGTCCTATAATGCATCACCCTGACTACTGGGGAGGAAGAAGGTGCTGCTCCATGGTTTTGGGGCAAAGACATCTCAGACAGGTATGGATTATTGGGATAATGGGTAGAAAATGGGTATCAGACTCTCTCTGCCACCCCTTCTCCCTCTGTTTGTATTGCCTTGTGAAGTGTGTGCTGGGTGACATAATGAGGTCTGCTGCCAAACTCTGCAGCCCCTAAACCACATTACAGTTGTACCAGCTCTGCCAGAAATGGGAACTGGTCCTTAAAAAAATCCGACACTGGGCTAGATAAATGCACCTCAGCTTACCGGGAATTAATAGGTGACATTTTTGGTGTTTGCCTTCTACCAGGTTGTCTACATATTTCAAATTTTGGTATACTTTCATGAATTAGCCACAAGTATTTGTTGAAGTCCTCACCAAAGAGGAAAAATATAACACCATGAATATGAAATAAAGCAGAATCAGTGGGTTAATTGGTGAAACTCCTGTTGTACTATGCCACCAGCTCTGCCCAATGTGCCATGAAAGTCTTTGCTCGAAACATACTCTCATAGCCCACGCTGGACCTGGGAAGCTTTGTTTTCTCTCTGGCCATTAAGTCTACTGTCTTTTCAGCAGGACCTGTATGCAATGCAGGCTAAACCAGGGGAAAAAAAGACAAAAAAGCATGTGAGCAGCCTAAAGTGGAAGTAGTTCTATCTAACCAAGAACTGCTTCAGGATATTTTGTCAGTGGAAGAGAGCTGAACAACAAGCATAAATGCACTATGAACAGTGAATAATTTGCAGCAAGCTGTAGGCAGAACTAATGCTACATCCTGAAGGACACAGCCTGTAGAAACTAGCTCTCTTAAAGAGAAAAATACTAATTGTGAACATCTCTTCTACTGACAACTCAAGAGTTACATTAATACAGAGCAATATAATATGGCTAAAATAATCTCACAGGCATTTCACACCTGATTTAACCTCAAACATTAGCTTTTGTTTAAAAACTTGAAAATTCGGATAGGGAAGGTTTCATTAATGCTTCAAGTAAAATCAGCTTTGGGCAAATTTCAGCATTTCTTTGTACAGCTCAGACACTGCACTATTATATCTTTCATGACAATGGAAACAAAACAAGCCAGGGAAACAAATAAACCCACTCACTAGATCATATGAAAAGTAAAGCGCTGTGTTTGATGAGAAATATATCTACTAGCAAAGATTCTTGCTTTCTTAAAAATAAAAGGAATCACTGTGATAATGGTTAAACAGGCAAGAAAGTGTAGCCTTATGTAGGGATCCTGTGTAGCTTGAGCAGACATTAATCAACACCGTTACACTGACATCACACCTTTAGAAAGCATTCCTGATTTACAAGTCATTAGTACTTCTCCAGGCATTAATGACCTGGAGATATATGTAAAAGAAATCTATGTTTATAAACACTTGTGCATGGGAGTAGCTTTACTCCAGGGAAGTAACTTCAGAAGCAAATAAAGCCATAATTCTGATTTACAGGAGAAAATGTGTGAAGTCTTCTGGGTGCTGCTGTTCCTTGAGGTTTGGGAAAGGCAGGGATGTAAATACAAACTTCCTTATTTGAGAGCTTTTGATTAACAAAATTTTAATGCCAAACACTTTGTAAAGTGATTCCATGTTACACTTTTCGTGGTCTCTCTTTTTGCAGACACAATGCAAGTACCAGTCCTTGGATGGTGGATTGTGAGAGACATTTAGACTTTCCTCAGACAGGTTGTCAGGAAGATAAAGCACCTTGAAGCCTATACCAATGAGCAGTTCTCAGTCATAGCACTCATAGCAGATTGTACTTAGTACGCATATTTTATACCAGGCAATTAAATGCAGTTACCCAAATGAATACAGAAGTCAGTTATATATTGTGCATCAATTATCACAGGCAATGAATGCCATGAGACAAAGAAATTAACACAACATAAAACTAATTCAATAACACAGCAGATTGCTAAGTTAAAATCCTACCCTTTAGATATCCATAACACCACAGACAATGAATTACGACACAGTGTAAAGCTGATTAAATGCACCACTGTAACGAGGCTCTGTGGAGTGCCTGGGTCAGTGACCAGCCCCGGGACGCAAGGAGGAGGTTCTCTGCCTAACTCTGACACTGATCTGCTGGGTGACCTTCAGTAATTTCACTTCTTTGTCTAATTTTAGTGACCACTAAATCTGTCAAGGAAAAGACTGATGCCATCGACCCTTTGAAATCTGGGATGATGAGTCGCAAAGACATTAAATGTTATTGGTTCCGGTTCTTGAGACAATGCAGATGGGAAGGAGTGATGTAGTACCTTATGAACTGTTATATCTAGGCAAGTTTTCCAGTTCTTAAAGTAATGGCATGTGCAAAGTGTTTGTTACTCTTCACTGTGATTCATGGGATAGAGGTCATTAGGTTGGTCACACTCCACCTGACCTGCCAAAATACAAGTCATTTACCAGGCTAGCTCCAGCTGTCTTCTAAAACATATTAAGCACTTTGTACCGGTTCTTCCCAGTGTTTCTATTTCTCCAGCACAGACAGAACGGACACCCAGTAAAGAAGGAAGACAAAGAAAGAAAAGAAGGTGTCCCTGCCTATGGCATGGGGGTTAGAACTAGATCATCTTTAGGTCCCTGCCAACCCAAACCATTCTATGAATCTATGACTTCCTGTCAGTCACTACCCTTTTCTTCCTGACCACCTTAGGATGAAGAAGAAAGCTGGCAGTAGCAACAATGAACATGTTAATTTTGTGCCACAGCCATCCTACCTGGAGTACATGAAAAAAACGAACATCTCCAATATGACTCTGAAGATGGTTTTTATTAATAATATTGCACGCACAATGTTTCTAGAAGAGGCATTGTCTCATATTTTTGCATGGTTAGTTTTAAGTTAACACCGAGAAAAATCTCACCTAAATTCTGAAATTCAAAAGGAACTGAAGGAAAACATTTCTTGCAACAATTCGCAAAAGGACGTTTACTAATTCAATTTAAAAAAAAAAAAAAAAAAAAAAAAAAAAAGTGATGTACCAGAGCGTTTTTGGAAAAGTTTCTTATTTTCTGGGATGGGACCCTAATGCAGGCTTCTAATGTTTGCTCCAGCCCCCTGCAGTTCTACTGAAAAGAGGCCAGAAACTTTCCAGGGTCTCCAGAGTGTCACCCTGTTTACCTGGTTTTGTCTGTCACATCGCCCTCTTACAGGATGCTTTTGAAAGCAAAGACTGATTCTGCAGGAACTGGTACTTCCTTAAGAAAAGAGCTTCATTAGGCCCAAGCCAGTGAGGATAAGCAGGGTCCTACCCTTACAGCCTAATTGGGAGCTCTGGTTATGTGTCCACTTACATAATTCTTCTGATATTTTGTCTTATGAAATGAATAGTAACACCTTTGTTCATTGTCCATTATGACATTAAAAAGCTATACTGTCATCTTATTAACTCATAAAACATATGCTGTGATATTAAAAGATTTCTCTTTGCACTATATACAAAGGAATATGTAGGTTTTTGCATAGTTACGAAGGATCCTTTCCACCGATTTTCACTGAAAAGCACTTAATGAGCAAATCATGGCCATATTGATAGGACTAAGACAACTTAGAGAAAAATCACAATATATTTACAGTTTCCCTCTAAATTTAACAAAGCAAATTTGCACAAAATGCATTTTCTGGAAGAACTATTCATTTGAGATGCTACATTGCTTAAATCGTCTGCCTGAACACATCTTGAAGATAACACATGGTACACACAAAGACCAGATTTCCCTTGGAAAGCAGAACACTGGAAGACTTCAACAGCAGAAAAAAAAAAAAAAAAACAAACCCAAAAAACCAACAAAATAAAGGTCTCCAAGATAAACAGGTGTTCTCTTGTGATGCTCCTTGAAAGGTCACCCAGTAATATTTCATGCTAAATCCCAAACTTCACTGGCATCTCAGAGCAAAGTCTTAACAGGTTACAAATGTGCTTTTTCTTTTGTGTGTATTTTAGCAGCTGCAGTCTGAATATGCTGAAGTCTATAAATAACAGAATCTGGAGGCACATTAAGCAAAGCATTATAGAAGTCCAGCTTGGTTATTGAAAAAGCATATGCAGTTCCAAAATCATCTGGAAGGGGAAAAAAAGCACAACTTTGCAGGCTAGCAATGCAGTGCAGCCTTGTTAAAAACAGGTCTGATTATTCCTTGAACACAAAATGCTGTTGTGAATTGATGATTGCATCTCCGCTTTTCACTCTGCCAAGACAGCTTGCAATTGTGAATCACTTGCTTCCCATTTAAGAGGACAGTGGATTACTGACTAAATTAGGCCAATCCTTCCCTTAAATTCCTGCATTTTAAGAATTTATATTTAACAACAACAACAAAAATATACTGAAATCTTTTAATTACTTACAACAGTATTTCAATAGCAAAGACTTGAATCACACTGTTTTCTACAAAAGGCCACTGACTGCTTTAGAAACATGACATCCCACAGCACTATATTGCAGATAACAGAGAAAGCACCCAAAGCAGGTCTTGAGCAAACACACTTCAGCAGCTTCACTGGAAGGCTGAATACTGAAATGAGAGGTGCTGAAATGCCTCCTTGATACCATAGAGTACCTGGACCAGTCATTATAACTGGGTTATACATGCTGTTTCTTATCTATCTGGGCTTGAGGGATTGCCAATATAAACACATCACAGTTACCAAATACTTTCTCCCACTCTATCATACAGTGCCCTTACCTCATGTTTACTAGAGCTACTTAAAAGAGCTGTAACATAAAGGGTTGTTTGGATGTTGGCTGTTGTTTTTTTTAAAGAAACAAGTGAAGAAAAAGCAAAAAAACCTGAAAACAATGAAAGACTAAAGCAAGCTGAGACACACTTATAGAAAAAGCATGTTAGCTTCCTGGGTAACCTAAAGTGAAATCACTCCCATTCCACCTCCTGAAAAAGTGAACAGCTTGATGGGTAAGCCCTGTCTGTGGCAGAGCCCCAGGCGTGGCATCACACGGTCCACCAGAGGCAGGGGAGCCTCATTATTGAATTTCCAAATGAATACAGGCTGCTTTCTTCTAGCCCCTGAAGACCAGGAGACAGTTGAGTTTCACGTGGCAACATTATGTATGGAAAATCTATTTTAAGTAACTTTTTAGAGGTTTCTAAAATGCATTCATTATCATTTTTCTTCTCCTTCGAAGACTGTATAATTGAACTCCTGGAGTTAAAGCAGCCTGTCTTCTCAGGCAGAGATTCACAGGGAAAAAAAAATAATCCTTGTCAATCAAACTATTTTAATATTTTTAAAATACACTTTTATCATTGGACCAAATTGTGACAAGAGGTGACATCCAAGTGTCCTTGGTTAAGTGCCTGGGTGATCTGCAGAGCACTTTTTTGCAGAGCACTGAAGCGATCTAAAGTCATATTGATCAAAATTTTATGGAAGAACATCAACTCTTCTTTCAGTGATGGCTGCTAAGTGAAACTCTGGAAAAGAGGTTTAGGCTTGTTTTGTTTGTTTTAATTCAAGCTTTCTGGTGATAAATTCTGCTTAAGAGAAAAACTCACTATCTCTCCTATCAACTTACATCTGTCTGCACTCCAAAAGCTGCCATCCCCTCTTAGCATATCACACTCAGGAACTTTTCTCCAGCTACAAGCTCTAAATTGGTAGTGTACTCCCTAATCTCGTTTACCTTGTATTCCTTCCGTTCCTCTTAGTATATCTCCTGTTCTTCTCGATTTACCTCACAACACTCTTTCTTGCTTTTCTTTGTATTTTTTTAATTTCCATCCACTGACTCCACACTTCCCCTTACAATGGAGGCAATGAAACACACCTTGGATGTACACATCTCACTTCTCAGGCTGGAAGTCTATTCTGCAGTTTTGGATATGGACATCTGCTTTGTCAGACACCCATGGGATGAGCTGGACTGAGCAAATTGTGCCTTGGGAGCCCAACCACGACTCAGCTACCTGCATGCTATATAAATCCCACAAGACACTCAGTCCCAAGGGACTCGGCTCCCACTCCTGTCTTTTGCCTGCCTGATAACTCCAGCACAGTGAACCTCAGGAGAACAGAAATCATGAGTCAGTCTGCAATAACTCATAAGAATGTCCCCAAATACAGATACATATGGATATTTAGAGAGATGGTTTGCTTTCTGGTTTTTTTCCTGCCCATCCCCAGTGAATATACCAACATATGACTATTAGTGTTTGACAACGGGAGCTGCCCACTCAAACACATTTCCTACAACTGTGATGCTCTACATCTGCCTGTTCTCTGGAGAGAGAATTCATCCTGGACCTTTTCTTCTTACTTCCAAATGAATCTCTTCTCAGCCCCATGTCTTTACCAGACGCATAACCCCATTGCTCCTTGCAGCTCCTATTTTAAAGATCAGTGAAGACCACCTACCCCCCTCAGCTACCACAGTCCTCTATCCTTGCCCAGGCTGCTACTGGCTTCCTTTATCCTTCGTGCAATGCTTGGGGGCAGCATCTTATTTTGATTAGGAAGTGAGGACAGCCACAGGGAGCTTCCTTCTGTCCTTTCCCTTCTCCTGGGTTGTTTGCTGTGGGTAAATGAGGGGAACAAAGAAGATTTCCCACCTCCCAGAGGACAAAGCAGAGCTTACAGGCTCTCTGTTCTCCCTCATACCCATTAGATTTCAGCAGAGGTTGAATTAAGTTGCTAAACTGAGCCAGGAATTTTGTCTGTTTTCTGAACAGTTGTGTATGGGATCACCAAAAAGTTACTGCAGGACTGCAGGTTTAGGAATATCACATACTCTGCAGCTGTGGTCTTCTTCAAGGACACTTGGACACCTTCTTTCTCTTCCATTGAGGACAAAGTAATCCCATATTTAACACGAACTCAGATTAGGAGAATAGTAGTTACTGTGTATCAGCTATGATCAGGCAACAAAGATTACTTCCAGGCTTCTCCCTTCTAACTAGCTGTCAGGAGGTCAGGGCAGAGGCATCTTGAGCTGCAGAACATGGTGAATATAATGATGCTAAAAGCCCTCCCCCCTCCCTCCAGGTGGTCCCACTGTACCTTTACCCAGCCAACAACCCTTCCACTCCCCTTTCCCTGTAATGCTTTCTTGTATGTGCATTTGTTTTCTCCAATTTCAATTATAATTCTTCAGGGCAGGAAATCATGTGGATTTTCCCTCAGGCAGGGCTAAAACCAAGAGACCCGGCACTCTGTGCTGTAATTGGACTGATGCTGGCTTTAGCCAAGAGCTCCCCCAGGCAGGGATGTCAGCGAGTCAGTGATGCAAGGCCACGCTACTGCCAGGTTTCTGCATAGCACCTCGTGTAGCCAGGCTTTTGTCCCCTTTGAGACTTTTAAGATGCTACTGCAATGTAAAATTAGGAAACTGATCATGATAGCATCCCCCTCCCTCCTCATGCAGGCCCTCTGCCCCTTTCACGTAGTTAATAATCCTTTCACCCACCATTTTCCAAAGTGTTGTAGATCTGTTTGTCTTGTCTTATTTGAATTATAAGCTCTTCAGGGCAGAGAATTTGCCTTTATCTATTTTAGTAAAGTACAATGTAAATTTACTGCACTATATAAATATTTTCTAATAACAAGGGCAATAACAAGAATAATGTATTTACTTTACTGCAATACAGTATTTCCAGGCTTCAAGATACAATCAGAAACAACCCAAAGTCAACAATAAGACCAAAAGATTTGCAGAACCTTTGGCTGTGAAGCAGAAGCCATGAAGTCACTGTGTGAAACTTTGGTAAATTAGTTACTTATATTCATACATAGCAGTTGTTACTGCAGTAAAAATCCTTGCAATTTGGCCCTCTGGAAAATATAAAGCAGAATGTAACCAGTGTAAACCAGCAGAGCACTGCTTCACATGTGTATTATAAGGGTCACAAATGGCCTTCTAGTTACTTTTTAAACAAATGCAATGTTAATACTTTCACTGCACCATTATGAATAAAGCATTTGGCCTGTAGCTATGAATATGGTAACTGATGGGTTTTGACTTGTTTATATCATCATCCAGGAAACTTCTCTACCATGCTCTCCTGGGACTAAATCTTGACTTTGCCCCTTGAATGTGCAGAGGACATAGCCCATGTAGAGGGCACTGGGGTGCAGCAGCTTTTTTCAGCTTCCCCTGATGTAGCTCAATGGCCACCAGTCGATACCCTCCCTAGAGCAGCACAGAGCTCTTCTGGCACACAGGAAGGAGAACAAGGCACCAGGGTCAGTGTCCATGCCTTTCTGGCACCACCCCTGCTCATGTTGTTGATGGTTTCTTTGCTCTTTTAAGGTCCAAAATAAGAAATTAATCAAAGTAATTGTGATGATGCAATGGATTAAAATGATGGGAGTATGAACTGGTCTTGTTTATCCAGGTGATACTACAGGAGGTGCAATGCAGACGCTGTAGAGAAAAAAGCCGTGTCCTTTGAATTTACAGTCTGAATAGAAAATGTTTTGTCAGACTGGTGTATTTCTGTCTAAAATATATGGTTTAATTTAGGAGGGCCCAGGTGACACTAGTGGCGTGTGATATATAAGTGGTAGGTTAATGACCTCTATGTACCTTCTTGCCTGAAGCTGAGAGCAACAGCAAGCGGAGCAGTTTGAATGAATCTCATTTATTATTCTTTTAATTGTCTGCTAATATTTCTTTCAGTAGGAAAGACTAATAGACCCCTTCTTTCTCCAAATGCCTTCCAAACTATTCAAAACTGCAGTTCAGCCAAAACAAACAAGGGGTCTTCAGTTCTCTAGAAATGGAAGAGCAACTGGATGGGGATCCAGGAGATACTCATTCTTAATATAGCTCTGCAACAGACCTTGGGCAAGTAATTTAAACTGCCTATATGCCTTGATCCCCCACTCATGAAATGGTGTGATACTTTCTTTATCCCACACTTTATTAATCTTTCCTAGTCAGACTGTTCTTTTTTTATGGGGTATGTCCAGCACCACAGGACCATAACATGGACCTGCAGATAAGGCAGGGTTGCATTAGGTCAAGGAATATTGTTTTTCCTAGTAAAAATCAAAACCCAAGCAGAAGAGAACAACAACAGCAGTGAGACAATGATCATAATTTCTTATGGAATCACTGTCTATCTGAATGTGGAGAAAAAAGCAAGTTTCCTTTAAAAGGACTTGCAATGAAATTCACACTCTGTCAGGTGTAAATTACAGCCTGTATCTCATCTTGTTCTATCTACATCTCCTTTCTTAGTCATGCATAGCAGCAGCGTACAAAAATATTTCCTGCATGTGATCAAGCAAGTATGGGCACATAAGATACAAACAAAATATGAGACTTATAAAAAAAAAAAATATGTTTACTGGTATCCTAAAAGAAAACTAAAAGTTTGTAATCATGCCATTTCTCAATCAGATAACTCATTTACTTGGGAATGCAATTGTGCTAGGGAATTCAATTCAAATAAATCCATGAAATATGTTCTTTAGAAAGTTACAGGGAACTGAGGTAGCTAAACATAAAAGAAAAAAATAAACCAAACCAAACCAAACAAACAAAAAAAACCCAAAAACAAACCCCAAACAAAGCACCAACAAAACCCAGGAACATCATTATATTGTGCAATCACAGCTATAGTAGATCACTTAAATTGAGTCCTGATCATAATAGAGCTGTTCAGTGGAACAGCATGGGAGATACGCTTTTCATCTTCTTTTTCCTTGGTGTTTTACACAAGACCTTCTCAGTTTTACATGAGACCTTCTCATTACATATGCTTCATGACATCTAACAGATTACTTCAGGCAAATATCCACACACCATACTAAATGCTGCAGAAACCCAGTTTCATCTATGCTCATCTTTGCAACAGTGAGCTCCTCGCCAAGTCCCATGGTTGGTGACACTGCAAATTGCACCACTAGCACACAGTGAAGCATCACCAAGTTCAGGAGGAGTCACCAGATGGAGTTGTAGCACATTTTTGTGTCAGTCCACATTTCAGGGTACAAACAAGACTTCAACCTTGGTAGAAATTCAATCTCATTAATCTTCTTTAGGACAACTGTGGCTAGGGGCTAAGGAAGCAGTGCATCCAGTTTAATTACATGGCCAGAAATGCCTGAGCTAGGAAATTCTGTCTTTTAGGTTGGCCATTTCCTTTCATTCAGGAATAGTTTTAAAAATCTTAATTGTTAAGCTATCTATACAAAGACTATGCCTAAGCCTTACTACTGATTAGCCCTCCAAACGCTTATCAGTTGGTAAAGACTTTATATATGCCACAGCTCAGAGGAGAAGCAATAATTTCCTAGATGATAATCAAACCCCTTCGTTGGGCACTCAAGTTACAAATTTGCTTATTCAAATAGTGCACAAATCAAACAGCTTTGTATGGTTCTCAGTGAAAGAAAAGAGATACCATGCCTGCTATGAACGGCTACAGATCCTCTGAAGAACCTGCAGACAAGGTACCAGATTTCCCAGCACAGTTTTACCACTTTTCAGGATAAGGCAATCAAGCTTTGACACTTAGCTTCCTAGTAAGCAACATCTGGGCCAGTATATTCAGCTTAACAGAGATCCACACACGTTTCTAAAAGAGCTTTAAAGGTGGAAAGATTCCTGCTTCATCTCATCTCAGTGGTACTAAGATTCACATATGCAGATCCATGACTGAGAATGGCCTGGCCTCTGTTAGCATTAATTGAAACATGTTAAGAGACTTGGCAGGAAAAAAATATCCAAATTTGAAATGTCAAGAGACAGATCCATCAAGTTTCACACCCTGTTGTTATAATATACCTTAATTACAGTTAATTAGGAGATATTGTTCCTGATGGAAGAGCATCTGACACAGTTTTTGTGGGTGATTAAACATAGAATAGAATCTGATGCATTTGTTGAATGTGGGATCTGTTTATTATGACTCTACAAGTCTATCTAGAGTATCATTCCTATTACATAGCAAAACGAAGGAAAGTCACAGGCCAAAAATATTTCCCTCGCCTCATGATGCTTTAATATTCTCTGCTGCCTTCTTAAATTTTCCGCTGTTGGCCCCTTAGGACTCTAGCACATGATCCAGCTGCCACTGAAGTTAATCAGAGACTTCTCAGTTGGCTTCAGCTGAGCCACATCAGATCCCAAATGAACAGCAGATAGAGGAAAAGGCTGAGGGAAAACAAGTGTTACAGGATTGACCTCTGGAAAAACAATGCAGTTGGACACAATGTCAATGAGGCCTTCAATACCGTTTGTCAAAGAGTAATCTTTGATTTATTTAAGGAGTGCTATTAGCTGGAATCTTTTCCTCAAAATACAAAAAGTGAAAACCTAGACATGAGCTCAGCTTCTGCTGCTGTCAATAAGGCTTGCTCGCACTCATTGATCTAAAGCTGTATATGACCCTGAGAATTGTTTTGCTGGGCTGCCTGAGATCATCGTTCATGCCTAGAACAGAAATGGCAGGATTGCTTTTATCACTGAAAAGTAAAGAGTGCATATCTTCTGCCTGAAAGGTAACAAAATTAGTATCTGTTAAGTAATTTTTTTCTGCAGTGGAAAAAAAAAAAGGCAGCATTATTGGCTACTTCTATTAGAAAGTCTTGTTTTTCACAGACTCTATGCACACTGGTTTCCTAAACACTCATTTACTCTGAACTGCAACAATTGTGATAAATCATCTTTAGTGCAACTACATGCTTTCGGCAAAGATTTTTTATTTTTATTTATTTATTTTTAAAAGCAAACCCACTCTTTTAATATATTTTTCCATTCCTAGTGATGGATTTTATCTTTGATATGTGATCCAGCTATTTAACTACCTCTCACCACTTCTCCCATGAATTGTTTATACAGCAACTTGGCAGCATAATTTGCATATCACAGGAAAGATCCCATTACATGTTCCCAGAGGTGCGGTTTCACCAGCTTTATCACTTTCTGCCACCTATGCATATCCCTGAAACAGAGTGTCTGGTTAATCCAGAAAGGCACTTCTTGGCTGCCAATAGTAATTAAACATTAATGGTGCAGTTACAAAATTTTCAGTCACTCAAAACTTATCTCCCCATTGTCTTTGATAAATATAATACCTAAAAAAGATATTTATCTTTTCATGCAAAGTTTCCTGCTGCAGGAAGATCACAGAGCATTACCTTTACTGTGTTCTTTTCAGCTGTTGCAGACTTGACCTAAAATAGTTAGACATGGAACAAATGCACAAAGAAAGAAAAGCTGAAAAGAAGGGAAATGAGCTTAGAAACAGAGTAACTCAATATACCACAGAAAAGCTGGAGAAGACTTGGGGCTGGACACGGCATTTGCTCTTCACACTCTTATTAGGTGACTGAAGAGAACAATGGCTCTAACTACAGGTTTCTTGGTGATTAAAAGCCCATGTTTGGGTGTATTCCAGATTATTCTTCACCCATTGTATGAAACATAAAGAAATGACAGCAGCATAACTTTTGCTGAAGGAACGGTTACTCCAAGAGCACTCTAACCACACCAAAGCATACAACTGCTGGGGATCAGGGGACAGAAATTAAAGGGAAGCTGGATCCACACCACAGTCAAACACCAATGAATTTCCTTGCACAAAGCATTGCTGCCTTTAGACGTTTTCCCAATAAGCAGACAAACAGTCCTGTGCCTTCAAATAGTCATCCAACATACATTTCAGGGGAACAAACATTGCAGGTACTAAATCTTGCTACCTTTGATTGTTCCTGCGCAAACCCGCCTTGCAGTGAAAGATTACACCCCTGAAATTTCAGAAATGTAAACTCAGTTTGGGTGAAATTTGGAGTCTGAGATCTAGAGTAGACTTTCTAACAAAAACAGCCTTCTCAGAAAGCACCCCCGGCAACCACAGTAGCACCCCTCAGTTGCACACAGTGAAATAGCTGCCCTAGCACCTTTCTCTCTAGCAATGACAAACCCACAAAATCCCTAATGCTGCAGAAGGCTAGAAGGGAGAGAATGTGTTGATTCACTGACAGAACTAAGGGGCTATTGAATCAGCAGCCTTTGAGTCACAAAGCCAACCTCAGTGAACAGTGATTGAAACTTGTTATATCTTCCCATAGCTCAAGAGCACGTTATATAGCACATTAGCCAGCAGCCACAGTGACAGAGCAAAAGGCAAATTAAGGACAGCTGTCCCCTCAAGTCCAGGGACAGCCTGGTGGGCATGAAGGAAAATCTGAGCTGTTCCTGCCTGTTTAAGAGCATTTAGTTTTTGAGCCTGTCAGCATGATCCCTTTTTGAACGCATTGTGTTTACTGACATGCCACCCTGACATTTTGGTTTAGTAGTACAAAAAAAAATCCCAAATCAAACTAAGAGGTAAGGTTATAAAATCAAATGTGATGTTTCCTGCATGTTAAAAGAAGTATTGCTTCCACAGAGACCTGGAAGCTTGAACTGCTGCAGCGCTGTACCTGTACACGAAAACCAAAAAATGGAACTGACCTGGGTTTCATGGTTCAAGCATGCCGTGGCAGAGATCCTGGCACTACTTCCAAATTCAACGCTCAGATAAACACAGTCGTAGTTTCTTGAAGTGGATGCTTTTAATGCAATCTGAAAAGGGTGAGAGAAAGGGCATATTCCTGAAGCCTATATTTCTTAGGTAGAAATAATTCTGCCTGGAGAAGCTCGGCTCGTGACTTTTTGCTATTAAGACTGTACAGGAGAGAGGGAGCGTCTTTGAGTTCACATACTTAATGCTCAGTGGTGTGTCTACAGGGTGGCAGGAAATAAACAGCAGCGAGGAGGGGTTAACCAGAGACCTGCTGGCTAAAATCTATGCGCCTGGAAACAGAAGGGAGAAGGCTGCAAGGTCAGATATAATTTAACTGTTTCTAAAAGGGGGATCAGCCACAAAGCTACCAGGCACAAAGATGCCCATCACAACATGTTCCCACTTTCCATCACCCCCCTAAATCTAGACAAGCAGCAGCGTGCATGTCATGTCAGTCTTTCTGAACTGATCTAGAACATCCTCCTAGTCTGCAAATCAAGCACCACTGCAAAGCACCTGTACAGTAGAACGAGAACAAGAGAAGAGAAAGATAAGCCACCTATGCATGGATCTCCATCAGAATACCTAAAACTCCTCAATTGCACCTGAACATGTATCCTCCATCGTATTTCCTAAGACAGCTGTGTGCCTTTTGGAGAAATGCCACCATCCTGTCATAACTGCATTAAGGGAACATCCAAGCAGAAGGTCAGACGCAAGTAAAACTGTCTCTGAGTCAGATCTGGGATGGCAGAAAATCCCTTTACATGGAGCCTGTCGACCAAAATTTCACCACTGCTCCAATAGATTTCCCCTTTCTTCACAACTGACGCAGCAGGCAGGAAAAAGAAGCGTTTGCTGAAGCCATCAGCAGTGGATGCAGACATTGGTCTCAAGTCGGGCATTGAGCACAGCATAAGTCAGAAAGTCCACACATGGGGAGGGCTTGAGAGAAGGAGGGAGAGCACCTGTCTATTGTGCTTGGAAATGGGCAGAGGAAGAATGGGCAAAGCTATGCTTTAGAAGAGCTTGTTCAGCTGCAAGATGTAAAGGACACAGCAGACATTTTCCAGAAGATCTGTCGCAAGCACTGACACTGGCAGAAATCAGATACGGTTGAAGACAATTTGCTAACAATCTTCTCACTAATTTTTCTCAGAGAAAGACCTGGGGTACTGTCCCTCTTCCAAAAAAGCCCCAAACTCTGTAACAGAATTACTGGACAACAGTATTGAGGAAACACCCGTTGTAATGGTGAAACATACTGTAAAGCATAATGTAGTACTGTGGTTGCATACATTTTTTGCATACAGAGTATTTATAGATGCTAACCCAGGCATTTTCATATCTCTAGGTATTTACTCTATGCTTGCAAAATGAAATGGCATTTTTCATCCCATCTTGACTGGAAGAGAGAATACATTTAGGTTATAAATTGTTTAGAATTACTTGTTAATGCTATCAGGTTTTCTGTATCTGCTTGTAGGAGGGACAGAAGGGAGATGGATAATGCTTTACACATAAAATCATAGAGGAGAAAACCAGAAAGCAAGCTTTGTTTTCAACATGTTTAAACTGTTCAAAATGACAGGAATCGGTTGCCTTGGAAGCAGATCTGCAGCTGAATGAAACCTTTCACCTGTCCAACATATGAAATATTTATTATCTGAGGGTGACTAGAGATTAAATAAAGCCAGACATACAAGCAGAAAGCAGACTCCGGCTCATCACCTCCATGAATTTCACAGGTCCTGTGGTAGCCAGATTAGATTTTGCCAGAGAGAGAGGAAAGTGAGCTCAATTGCAGTATTGAGTCTAAGGAGAAATAAAACAAGAGGAAAGCAATGCCTTAACTTTATATTCAATTTAACCAGGTTACTGAAGCACAATCCTGATGCTCCTCCTAGACTGTGTTTAGTAAGGCTGGAAAACGTTGTAATTTCCAATTAGAGAGAAGAACCCACTCTCTCTTTAGATAATTACTTTTCCTATAGATTATTCTTGACCACGTTTTTCCCCATAAAAATTGCCTGGTGCTTTTGTCTTGTAGAAGTTGTGGTTTGTTCCCGCTCCCCCTCCCGCCCCCCCCCCCCCCCCCCCCCCCTTTTGTGTGGGTTGGAATTAATTTATAATAGGGCTGAAACTTGGCAGAGATCCAGACACAATGATCTGAAAAATGTTCATACTAAAATTCACTGATGGGATTCCGTGTTTATTTTACCTCAGAGCCTCCCTGAGAATTCAGTCCTGCAAAAAGGAGCATAGTTGATGCGCAAGTGGGTATGTAATCCAGTTTGCTTTATTTTTCAGGAAAAAGACTTTAGACATTTCTGTTGCTGCAGACACAACCCCCAGTATGAACAAAAGCCATACCCATTATTTAAGAAAGTGATATTTTTGCATAGCTGCTTTCAGCAGTGAATCATGCTTTGAAAGAACCTTGACATTTTCGCCTTTTATTACATTTATTTTTTTCTCGAAAAATTTGGATTTCCAAGGCCTTTGGCATCCTTGCTATTGCTAAACAGCTTTAACGCTTGCATTCAATAGGTGTTGAAATTAGCTAATTAAGCTAAGACGTAAAAATAAAGACTAAAGTCCATTGCCACCACATCCTAAATTGTACCACAATATAGTATTTCTGCTAAGTCTGTGTGTGTGTGTGTGTGTGTGAAGCGACTGAAAAGTTGTAGAGAGTTAACACACAACACCAAAATATGATCGTTCCTTTCAGTTCATGCCGCTTCCTTATCATACTCTACTTGGCAATTGCATGAAGATTTTAGCAGTAAATATTGGATCAGATAACATCATTTCGAGTCAGGATTGCAGGCTTTTGAGTGTTGCACAGAACTGGTCCTGCCCTAACAATTAAGATGGAAGTGAGGTATGAACAAGATGGGAAGGTGAGGAGGGGAGGAAGAAGAGAGCAAGAAAAGAAGCAATACTGTATCTGAACAATGCCATTGTACAAACTGCACCACCACGGTCCAAAACCAATGCATACAGTCCTGGAAAATGGGGATTCCTGGCTTCACAGTGGCAGGTAACATTTATCTCTAGTCTCTTTCACAACACAATAGACCTTAAAATATTAACCAGTCCTCTGTTCCAGTTATGCTGTTCTGGCACTAGTCCTTAATAAAGTGTGTCTCTGATCCTAGGCAGAAGCATTTCCCCATCCCCAGCACATAACACTTATTTATACGCTCAGGATAGCAGGGTTTTTCTAGACTCTGCCTTCATTTTTATTGCTTCTGTGCAAACTACTTCTTCCATGTCTGTTACAGTCCCTTCACCATCTCACAGAGGGCTGTGCTTATGCCAAGTTTGCCAGAGAGAGGTTGCTAGGTTCCAAGTGTACCAAAAAGCGCAGAACGTGCCTTCTTTCCTTCCTTTCCATATGCCTGGAATACCCCCCTCCTTTCCCACCGTGGTACATCAAGTACCTTCCCTTTCTTTCAGAAAGCTGAGAATCCATCTGTTCGGCAAAGCGCTCCATCTGCAACAACAGCGAGTCCAGTGATGTGCTGCCAATATTTCAACAAAGGGCTCCTCTAAACCCATTCCCCTGTGTCGGTAACACAGCCCACGTCCCCAGGGTGGGGATGCTCGCAGACAGGAGGCGTGTGGAACTGGCAGACTCTATTAATTTGGTTTTCCCGTTTCAACAAAATGCTTTCCCATATCCAAGGAAAGAGGCAGCAGCATTTGGCAAACACATTTCTGTTACGTGCCTTCTACCAGAAATGTTCATCCTTTGGTCTTGAGAAGAAAAGGGGGGGGAAAAGCACCACTTCGTTGAGAGAGTTGCAGAGTGTGGACCTGGAAAAAGTACAAGGGATGAAGATGGTAGGGAGGGATTTGAATCCCTTTCAGGGACTGCTGAGGACTGTATCTGTGTCAGGCAAATTAGGGAAAGGGCACCAGATACAGGGAAGGAAATTGTGCCATATTTTCCTTTCAGCATGATGCTAGCAAAAGGCTGAGCTCTGCAAACATGACTGGTATGTCTGAGGACAGGGGTGAAGGAAGAGGGTTCAACAGTTAAGGCAGGCAGTTTTTCAGAAGGCAAGTGTACAGCACTTTTGCCATTCATGCTTCTGTATCAGGCCTGCATACATATAATACAGTGTATAAATACATATATGTATATATGCATGTGTATATAAATGTATGTGTATTAGTTGCTTTTAAAAACATTAGCTACTGCATTTGCTTCATATGTTACCCTGTCTCAGGCGTTTTAGAAGTCCAGACTTGATAGCTATCCGTGTGTGATTTATACAGGAGTTGATACATTGCCGGCCAAGATGCTTTTACTGCATGTACTTTGGATCACCCACTTTTTCTGTCGCTGTTTATAAGTTGCACAGCATAGGTTTATGACAAGTTGCAATCACATATAAGTGGCCAGCTGTTAAATTACATTAAACTCCCAAAGTTTTCAAAGGTGACAGTGTAATTAATTTGCTATTTTTTAAATCTGTAATTTCTTAAATCATTTGAGGGTTGCCTAAAAAATCAGAAGAACTCTCTGCACTGGAACACATAACCTACACCAACTCTCCTATCTTGATGTGCTTTTTAAATTGTATGTAAGCGAAATAACAAAAACCTTGGACTCGACAATTCAGTATATCCTTCAGCAGATGAGTTTTGCTGGTTTTGAAGAATTTAGAACACAAGTCAGTGGTTGCCATCATGTAGTTTAGCTTGATAGCATTAATCTATAATACACGCACAAATTATCACACTAAATAATCTATATGTACATGTCAGGAAGCAATTTAAAGAAACATTTTTTGGTTTTGTTTATTTTGGCTGCCACATAGACAGCAGTGTCGAGTCTCTTACCTAAAGATGCAGGCAGCAGCACTAAAGCGTCTGTCCTATAACAAGTTCTTTCACAGACAAATACTGATCCTTATCTAGCAAAGCACAGCAGCACATTTTGGAGCTCACCCATCTATAGCAAAACACTTCAAAAATGTTTATGTTTAAAGTATTTGTTGAATAGGCAGACATTAAGCCAGTGCTCAGTTGGCCTGTTGAACTGGGGTCTGGCTTAGGCTTCCCCAAGGAGATCTTCAGTGCTCAGAGGTGCCCTGCACAGCCACCAAGATGGATCCAGCACCTCAGGTCCTCTACAAAATCGGTCTAAGGAAGTTGCTATATGAAAGATAACAAAAGGCAAGTACAGCCCAAATCTGAACATCGCTGGGAACTTTCCCACCAAGCCAGGCAAGACAAAAGCTTTTGAAATGGAGGGCTGATATGGCCCAGGAGGACTGCAGCACTGCTGACCCAAGGCGCAAACATACACAGTTCAGAAATCCTACTGGCTGAACTGGTAATGCAGGACAGCATGCGTGGGACAAAAAGATCATTATTTCCCTTTTGTAGACAATAAAATGAAGTGCAGACAAGAGAAGACCCGCTAAAGGAAAGCTATGACAGGGCTTTGAAATTAATCCAGATCTGCTGAATTCTAGTATGATTCTCCAACCATCAGACCAGCATCACTCCCAACTTTAAAATATGCATTCAAAGCATAATTAAAGTAATTTATATGCCCATCATGTTAGCCAGGCAAGGAATTAAAAACACTTTGCAAGTAATTGTCCAAGTTATTTGTCACAATGGAGATGAGCTGAAACAGTGAAGGTGGTGCAGGGTGCTCATCACTCACAAAAGCATTTTCCTCTTCCAAATAGCTGTAAGTTAATTGCCTTCTCATTTTTCTCTATCTTCTTCAAAATCTCTTAAAATCCCAGTAACACATCCATCCCAGTTTCACTTAGTTTTGATCTTGGCAAAGTATCTTATCAGTCTTCTCCCTACAGTGTGCTCCTAAAGCGATTGAATGGCTTGGAAAGCCAGTTTGTTTTCCCAGGCTGTAACCTGTACAGGTCTTACCTGATTAAAAGCATGTGAACAAGAACGCAACATCCCATACAAAAAGCTCACCTTGCTTTTCAGAAAGAAAAGCTTCTGCCCTTACTAATGTATGAACAGCAGAAACACAAAGCTACCAGCCTTGACTTGAAAACAGAGGGGTTGTGTTGGGCCGTAAGTGGTCTAGTATGTTTGCGACAGGGATGGCTTACACCATGCCATGCCTTTGAAACATTCTGTATTTTCAGTCTTGTGAGGAGATATCCATCATATAAGCAAAGTTGGAAACTTAGAGAAACCAGCTCAGTTGTGTTTTTTCTAGCATTCCCATTTCAAGTCTCCTCGTCTAGCTGTGCCTGTTGTGCCACTTTTTGGCCCCAGTGCACCACATCTTCACTAATCTCTTCTTCTCTCCTTAGATGCCGCAACCCTCTGCTGGAATGAAACCCAGTGATCTAGTCATGAGTTTCTGCTGGGCCACTACTGCGACATCTCCCTTTGCAAACATTGCTTGCAAAGAGGAGAGCAGATGCCATCCAAATGCACGAGTGGAAGTATCTTGTACTAAAATTCTGCAGTGATCATGCTAGTCTGATCCTTTAAGCCGACCACAAACCTGCAAACTGAGAACATAAGTGATGCTGATAGGAGCAAGTCAGTAAGACAAGAAATATCCCAGTGTGAGCTCGGCCAACTAAAGAGTGTCAAACTTCTTCTCTCCTCCCCTCCTCTCTCTGAGAAAAGACCTATTTCCCAGAGGATGGATCTGTTTCCAAAAGCACATATTAGCACTGAAGCTAGACGCCCAACACTGCATGCAATTAAAGTGCTGGCTGCAGCACAATTTCATCTCCAACACACACCTGAAGGACCCATCCTCCTCATTTTTTTCTATAGTCTTTGAATGTCCCATCACTCCAATGCTGTATCTTTCAGTCAAGCCTATATAAACTGTTTCCTAAAAAAACAGAGGCACGTATGTGCGCACATGCACATAACTAACAGACCAACCAACCAACTACCCAGGAAGCTAACACTGTATATTTGTAGTCTTCAGCTTGTTCAGTACCCTATTTCAAATTATCTTTCTTCAAATATTTTCTTCACATTCCCTCAAACTTTCTTACTACTTCAGTGCTGTGTACAGCTGCTTCTTCATGAGTCATTTTTGTTGCTCAGTTAACAATCACATTAATCAGGTAAATGTGTCTCCCTAGTATATCTAACAATTGCTCATTAAATCAGGTCTCCAATACTGTTGAAAAATAATTAAAAACCTGTTTCCAATAAACAAGCTATAAAGGCATTAAGGACAAAATAGCGTGTAGGAAATGTATTGGAAACACAGGGACAGAAAATTCTGACCAGGCATAGGCTGAACAGAATTAGCTGAATACCAAATTAATTGCTGGTAGTTCAGGCAAATAGTAAAAAGAAAGTTATAAATACTCACTTCAAATTAACAATGAATTTATCATGGCTGAACACAAGCTCCTTTTTTGTTGCTTCCTACAAATAGTCATGCAAAGCAAATTCGAAGCTTGTACACTCCATGATTTGCTTCCAGAATAGGAGGTATAATTGATATGGGATTTACACAGCTTGACAAAGCAAGGGAAGCCAGGCTCCCAAAATCCTTTGGAGCCAGCACACAAAGGTAATTAAACAAACCAGTGAAGGAACTAGCTCCCTGCACCTTCTTTAGTTAGCACCATGCACAAGGATACCTAATTACAGTTTGTCAGCAGTTGAGGTGATGAGAGAAATCTGCCATCAGGCAATTCAAACAAGTATAAACTAGAGATAATAACACTTTCATTGGAAGAACAAGAGACTGAATTTGTCCAGTAAATTATTCACTTTGCTTTAATTGCTACACACAGAGTGAAATGACACAGTGATCTCAGTGACCAGATAAAATATGTCACCTTCTCCCCATCCAGTGAACCATGCAGCACTGAACAGATGAGTTGCCTTACCCTGCCTACATTAGAAGAGAACAACTGGAAAAGGTTTAAAATTCAGTTTGTAAATTGAGCGATTTTAAATCAGCTCCAAGTCAATTACCCCACCTCCAAGTCAGTCACTGACAGTAGAGGCAACTTAGCAATAATAAGTATTTATGTATTTTGTAATTCTTCTATATGTGTTTAGTTAGGATAGTGGTAGTTAATCTACAGTTCCACTTAATTGAATATTGTTAAAATTATACTTTAAGCATCATCTCGTATCTTGCTAGCACAATTGCAATCTATAGCTCTCCATCTCACATCAATCACTAATTTGCTGTCTGCCAGTGTAATTTCACGCTATAAAGCATTCATCTTTAACAAGTCAAGGTGTGCCAAGTGCTCCTAGCACCACAGTGACCACTCACCCTGGTGAAACCGTGGCCCCAGAATGAAGAAGCAGTGGCTGCTTTCCTCCTGAAAGCAATGGGGTTGGACCCCAGAAGGAATCCCATGGCATGTGACAGAAGCCATATAAATATATTCTATACATATATTCTTGGAAGGGTATTCCTAAAGCATGAGCAGAAAAAAGGGGGAAAAGCCCACACTCACTATAGCTGAACCCCCCCCCCCCCTTCCTCTAGAAAGCATATGTTCCTTGTAAAATAGTGGAAAGAAAAGGGAAAGGAGGACAGCCTGACAAGGAAGCTGTGGACAGAATTGAAGTATTTATCTTGAATTTGTATCTGAGTGCTCTTCATGAATTACAGTAAGGCTTAGCCCTGCATTACAACTTAATTGTCACTCTGGGCAGCATCAATTTCCAAGCCACAGTGAGTGTTAAATTAGATCTTTTTTTCCTAAGTCTTTTTTTATGCCTGCACTTCACATGTAAAGATTCTCCTTGCTGACTTCTGGATAATCCTAGCCTCTTTGGAAGGCATGCATATATGTAAGCATTATTTAAACAAACCTAGCATATGCTTGTATGTAAGCAAGTGATTGCATCTCTTCTGAAGTTTGCTATTCAATAATATGGGGGGGAAACCTTTCAAAGGGGACCTAAATCCATTGCTTTTGGAAATCCCTTATGTCCTAAAGATGAATAAGAGCCAAATGTCATCTGTCATAACCTGTGAGATCTTCAGAATATTTTAATTCTGTGCAATGGTTATTTAGAAATTAAAGCATATAGGTACTTAGAATATTAGACGCTTCTAAACAGTAATTAATGTCACCTATTTCTGCTCAAAAAGCAGGTAGAGGAAAAAGTATTGAAAATGAAACCTGATTTAAAGCAGTCCTTGTTCAAGAGTAAACTATGTGTGTAAAACATCAACATTTTTATAACCAAAATGATTCAGAAAAGCTTCATGGAAGAAGACAAATTGTTCCAATCTCTCCAAAATTACAGTCTTGGCTGCTCACAGTTAAACTATACAAAACATTTCGTTTTGTGAAGCCAAAGCTTTATTCCTCAAAAGCTTTATTCAGTAGCCAAGAAAGTCAATGCTCAGAAAGAAAGCAAGAGTGAAACTTAACCAATCTGGTCACAATTATTCAATCATCTTTTATAAGCTTAGAATTATCTGTATATGGTACTGATAAACAGACCTTGCTGGCTAAGTAAATAATACTGATGAAATCCATTTGGCCTTTACTGTACATGTTTCTCGCAAGGACCATCAGTTTTCACAAGATTTTTTCCTTCTGCCCAGGAAAGCGGAACTGTGCAAGACCTGTCTTAAATGAAAAAAATCACTAGTTATAAAAACAGATGTTTCAACAATAACCACAGGATGATGTGGTAGGCAGAAATAACCATGTCCAGATTTTATGTTAAACTACTCTGGTTCTGTGCTAGTTTCTGCTCTGTTTTTCAGAGAAGGACACAAACATTTATTCAGATGCAACTAGCCTTAGAACAAAATGTAGAATTCCTTTGCAGTTTAAACTTTTTGACCATTATTCACTTCCCAGGTTGTTTTATATCTAAAAGCAGTATTACTGGAGTGTCTCTCCTGACTGCAATCCAGCTGAATCTACAGAATTTAGGAAGTTTCAGCATTTTCTCTCCCTTGATGAGACATGTTTGTCCTATTTCCAGACTTTTACTACAAGAACATATCTATTGATGTCCATTGTGCTGATTTTGGCTGCAATAGAGCTACTTCATAGTAGCTCATATGGTGTTAGGGTTTTGATTTGTAACCAAAACTATGTTGATAACATACAGATGTTTTAGTTATTCCTGAGTAGAGCTTGCACAGAATCAAGACGTTTTCTGTTTCTCACGCTGCCCTGCCAATAAGTAGGCTGTGGGTGCATAAGGAGTTGGGAGAGGAACACAGCCAGGACAGCTGACCTCAACTGACCAAAGGAATATCCTACATCATATAGTGCCATGCTTAGCAACAAAAGCTTGGGGGAAGAAGAAGGAAGGAGGGATACTTATTTGTAACAGTATTTGTCTTCCCAGGTCATCGTTATGCGTGATGAAGCCCTGCTTTCCTGGAGATGGCTGAACACCTGCCTGATGATGGGAAGTAATGAAAAGAATCATAGAATCACAGAATCATCTAGGCTGGAACAGATTTTTAAGAAAATCAAATCCAACCATTAACCCAGCACTGCCAAGTCCACCACTAAACCATGGCCCTAAGCACCACGTCTACATGTCTTTTAAATACCTCCGGGGCTGGTGACCTGGGCAGCCTGTTCCAATGCTTGACAATCCTTGCAGCGAATGAATTTTTCCTAACTGAAATCTAAATTACCTAAATCTAATCTCCAATCTGAACCTCCCCTGGCCCAACTTGAGGCCGTTTCCTCTTGCCCTGTCACTTGTTACCTGGGAGAACAGACCGACCCCCACCTGCCTACACCCCCCTGTCAGGCAGCTGCAGAGAGCGATAAGGTCTCCCTGAGCCTCCTCCTCTCCAGGCTGAACACCCCCAGGTCCCTCAGCCGCTCCTCACCAGACTTGTGCTCCAGACCCTTCACCAGCTCCGCTGCCCGTCTCTGGACACGCTCCAGCACCTCAGTGTCTGTCTTGCAGTGAGGGGCCCAGCACTGAACACAGGATTCGAGGTGGGACCTCACCAGTGCCCAGTACAGGGGGACGGTCACTGCCCTGGTCCTGCTGTTTCTGATACCAGCCAGGATGCTGCTGGCCTTCTTGGCTACCTGGGCACACTGCTGGCTCATGTTCAGTTGGCTGTTGACCAATACCCTCGGGTCCTTTTCCACCAGGCAGCTTCCCAGCCATTCTTCCCCAAGCCTGTAGCGTTGCCTGGGTTTGTTGTGACCCAAGTATGACCCAATTCCTTGCTTTGCTTGCATGCGTAGCTTTTGCTTTATCTATTAAACTGTCTTTATCTCAGCCCAGAATTTTCTGGCTTTTACTCTCCTGATTCTGTCGCCCATCCTACTGCAGGGTAGTGGGTGAGTAGTGGTGTGGGGATTAGCTGCCAGCCCAAGTTAAAACACAACATCTGTATAAAAACTGGTGTCTGTATTCCATGCATACATATTCATATTCCACCATTTGCTGTAACATGCTATAAAACATATTGCTTGCTGGCTAAGAGATCGTCCTTCCATGGTGTAAGAAATTCTGACATGCAAAAATTGTTTAACCAGCCTAAACTGGGCCAAATTTATTGACCATAATATTAAACGTTTTGTTGAACTGCAAAGAGAATTTCAGTTCGTAAGATATTTCATGTTGAGCTTGTTTAAAAAGTTTGTAAATTCTCTAGCTTAAAATTTAAAATAATATTTCAAACAGAAATATATAACTTGTTAATTTGCAAAACCACATCTGGGATATTTCATTGGAAAATTGCTTAATACATAGTTATATTTCAGACAGCAGCAGTTTAATTGTCAGGTTTTGACTGACAATTAAAAAACCCCAGTTTTTAGAAGTTGTAACTTTAATAAATTGCCAAAGAAAATCTTTGGCAAAGGTACAGCAAAAGCACATTGTACAGAAGATATACTTCCACTAAGATGCAGATTAATACAATAAGCAAGAAGAGATGCTTATATTTATATGGAAAAGTAGATCTATCTGTGGCAATAATAACATTTATTAGACTTGAGCTTATTTTCAGCATGACTGCAGGCATGTTTTAATATTCCAAACAACCACAGAATGCTTTTATTTGCTTTGTTCATTAAAAAAAAAAAAGACAGAGAGAAGAAAACACCACAAATGTGTATTATTCATGGATACAGATATCTCAGCTCATAAAAGCAGTGAGCTCTCAGCACATATTTTCTACCTAGTATTATAAACCAAATGTATGAAATGCATGGTTCCAGAGAAAAGTACATGATTTTGCAGTTCACTGAATCCTTTCTTTAACAACCTTTCCGTTTCTCATTTGTGTAAGCAAATGAGAGAAAACCCAGTAGTTTCTGAAAACACACAGAACATTTCAACTTTATTTAAGAGTCAGATGAAAACAGCAAACTAGAGAAAACGAACAGCATTTATATTAGCACAGAGCCACAGGCTCGAGGGCACCTTTGGCAGTCATTTGGTGCAATCCCTTGCTCTAAGAGAGGCTAACTTACATCTGGTTGCTCAAGACTGTCAGGTTTTATTACCTCCAAGAACGGACAGTTCACAGCCTCTCTGTGCAACCTGCTCCAACACTTGACTACATTACTATGACTTTTTTTTTTCCTAATATCCAGCTGGGATTTCCCCATATTGCAACTTGTGTCCATTCCCTCTCCCATAATTTTCCCTTAACAAGAAACATCTGGTTTCATCTTCCTTATATCCCTGTTAGAAAGCTGAAGATGCATTTAGATCCTGAAGATAACATTTAGATCTTTCCTCAAAATTCCTTTCCTACGGCCAAACAGACTCAGTTGTCTTAGTTTCATCTTGTATATTGTGTTCCATCAACACTCAAGAAATCTCTGCAGTGTTCATTATAAAGCCAAAACATACAGGTGATGTCCAAATACTAGCCAAGCCAGCTGACAGACTATCATCTATTTCAAAGGGCTTTTGATCAAGTCCTTGTTCTATATGTGCATTTGAATGAACAATAAGAAAAGCAGGAGGAGGAGAAAGATCAATTATACCACAGAGCTGTTTAGTTTGGGTATCTCTGTTTTCTGTTTAAAAGATTTTTCATCAAAATTCATAATTGGAACTTAAGTGTCTTAATTCTTATTATATCAGATGTTATACACTGATGATTTCAGAAATTAGTATCAATGTCCTGATACATAATTTGGTTTAAAATGAAACGGTACATTACACCTATCTGTTCTACAGAAGGAGTGGAAATCTTTAGATTTAATTTGCTGAGTCGCTTGTTCTTTCCTGGGTACTGCACCCAGTGACCAAGGTACACTGTGTACAATAGCTGGTAAGTGGCAGAGAACACATTGGCACATTGCTAGCAAAACACTGATTGCTGAATTCTTATTAAAGTTCAAATGTTTATTATGTCTTAACTTTCAGCTTTCAGCACTGGAATTCATCTATACCTCTGTGTGCCTTTATTCTTTGGACATTTCATGATTTCCCTTGAGAATATATGGAAAAAGAAGTTGTTTATACACACATCAGATCCAGAAATTGATTCACTTTCTCAACAGAAGCATGAACTAATAGGACACTGAAATTGTGAATCACATATTCTATGGCTTTAAGGCAAGCGGATAAAGTTGTAAAAGGAAGCTCCCTAGAGACACTGAATCCCAGCAAAGCATATTAGAGAATATTTTCTGAATAATTTCTTATTTTTTGTCCAATACAATATATATTTTGAGTCAAACTTAGAATAATGTGATCAGTTCTGTCATCATCACATAGTGATTTGACTGCATTTTAAAAAGTCAGCCACCAGAAAGGGGATTTGCAAGCATTTCTTCAAAAACAACACAAAGCCTTCCACCACCAAGCAGACTCCATGATTCATTGTTCCCATTCCCTTGAAGCAAGAAGTGCACTTACTAGCTATTAGACATGAAGTGGCTCTAAGTCATTAGTATTTCACTTTTTCAAGGACCTTGTTTTCTTTTTCCCAGCCAGCAACATTTGCTGTGTGACAGACATCTGCAAGAAATGCGAACATATACAAAAATCCAGCTTTCTGACAACTCATGCTAAATTACTAACTTGAAGTTTCAATTTAAGGTTGCTGCTGAATGCAGCAAAGACAAAGCACAAATAAAGGCAAACCTCTGTCCTAGAGATCATATTAGACACAAGTAAAACATGCTACTGTCAAAGCAGCTTTTACTAATTATTCCTTGAATTTGCTGCAACTTCTGCAATAATGTGATGGAGTGAAAATTTTACTAATAGAAGGATTTGAAGGTCTCCTGTAAAAAGGAGAAGGTTCTTCTGTAATTTTGATATGTTTAGATACAATGAAGGATAAAAAGTGGATTTATTTGAATTTTAGGAAATAGAGTATCTGGCACTTGAAACATGGAAATTACAATGGAAAAGGTGCACTTTGCTTTCTAGCACTCTTCCTGGATTATGTGGACAAGAAGATCTCATAAACATCCAGATCAAACAGGAGATAAGACCTTGAAAGTAAGAAAGTAAAATCTTAATGTGGTTTCTCAGGAAGAGAGCTTCCAGTCAAAGAGGAAGGTCTCAGAAGGCTGAGAAATGTAATTGCAGTACTTGCATCTTTGGTAGGCTTGTAATGAAGCATATCCTTAGCTTGTAATATGTTGTAATGAACATATCCTTAGGCCTTTAGAAGCTCTTAAGACCTTTTTTAGTTAAGGCTCCAAGAACTTAAACTTTTTTTGAAACAACTGGCTTTACAGGAAAGCTCACCAGGGAAAACAAAACCTTCCATCCTTTGTGTAGACAGAGCTTGTAATCTGACACACTAAGAGCATGCCAAGGTAAGTCAGAGCAGGAGTAGGCTCAGAAAGATTACTTACCAGAGGGAGAATGCGAACCAGAACCATGGCACTGGATGACATAAGACAAAACGGCAAGAATAAATAAATTTGTGAGTTAAAAATGCAGAGATTAGAGCAGAGGCTCTCCAAACAAATGAGTTCACCCATGCCAGAGGTATGGAGGGAGGATCTTATGTCCTGTGGGAGTTCAGCTGAAAGATGGAGTGGGAGGAGGAGAAATCTCAAATGAGATGTAAGAATGATGAGAGAGGGAGGACACAACCATAAAAACAAAGGGAGGAGAAAGGGTCAATGAGACTGGAGTAAAATTAAAGTGAGGTGCTCCTGAATGTTGTTACAGTTATTATACAAATTACATACTTTATTCACCACTTACAGAGCTGCTTCAAGAACTACATTATTGAAATCAATATAAAACTGCTGAGATGCTCCATAAACATAAGCTTGGGTAACATACCTGCCCTGCAACGTTTACCATCAAAGTGACTTTGGCAAATCTCATCCATTCAGCCATAAATAGCAACTGCCCAAAACTCTGCCACATCGCTAGTATTTCCAAATTTCAGCTATATTTACACTCCCACAGTTAGCAGCTGACAAGTCATATATGAGGGAAATTGCCTCTGTCTAAAAAAAGAGCTGCTGTCAGAGCTGCTCCGTTCCACATGGAAATAATTCACAGGAGTTATCACGAAAGAACAGCTATACTCAGAAGAGTTACCACAACAGACATTTTTACTCAACACCTATTCCAGTACTTTTGCACAACTCTTGTTCAGATACTGAGTTAAGTACTAGAGATAAATTTTCTTTCTTTTATTTTTGTAAAACTCCTCACAACTCCATGAGGCTAGCAGAAAAAAGAAGACTGAAGGAACCAGAATAGTCAGTGGGTCTACCATGAACTAAACTCTTTCCTGAGATCCTGGCAGTGTCATCAAGGTAGAGTTCAGACACAGGCAGGTAGGCATTGCCCAGGGATGGCCCCTTCTTTCTTTATCAGTGCCTGATAAATGTTGTCAATGCCTGAAAAGATGGGGACGGGCCACTTTAACCTGGGTGGTCTCATCCTATGCCTTAGCACTGCAAAGCTGGTGGAGAAGAGTAGGTGTCCCTTGCATTTCAATAGCCACCACCTGCGCACTCAACTCTGGCAGCAACTGCAGCTCCTCCTCTAGGAGGCCTTTCTATTTCTTTTTTCTAAATCCTTTTTCCTCTTCCTCCTTGGGAAGGCCAACAAGATGAGGAGGCATCATTGGAGATGAATGGGGAGGACCGGCTGCCTTTTATGAGCCAGAGTGAAAATAAGATGCTGAGTGGTGACAAGACAGCTCTATGAGTTCCAAGAGACGTGAGCCCAGAGACTAATACCCTAAAGAGAGGGGGATGCAGAGGGAGAGGGATTTTCCAGGGGGAAAAGAGAAGAAAAGCCTCAAGCACCCACTAATAGCCTGCTACAGCCTCCTGCACTTACCCCCCAGCCCCACTGCCTCAGAGCTCCTCGCTCCTTTTCCCCGGCTGCTCTTACCTGCCTTGCCCCATCCATTCTCCTTCTCCAACCACAGCTGACCTCTCGTCTGTCCAGAGCACCTCCTGGAGCCCAGCTATTGACCCAAACCCCTCTGCCTTCTCTGCACTGTGAGCCCACTCTACTACTGCAGAAAACACGCCAGAAAAGCTTGCACTGGTCCCCCATGATGCTGGACATTTGAATGGCACACTCATCCATCCCTCTGGTGGGCAGCACACCTCTTCAGCTGGGCCAGGAGGCAGAGAAAAGGCAATGTGTCCTCCACGTTCAGTTTACAAGCCTTTGCCTTGACATGGCACTGGGCATGCGAATAATAAAATATGGTCATACCACCTGAAATATTGTCACCACTTGATGTTTACACTTTTTTTCAATGTAAAACCTGAATGGAAATCTTTATTATTTTGCTTTGATGGTAATTTAAGTAACTGCTTTATTCCCTAATCTAAGGAAAGGGAATACCATAAATGTCACAGTAATTTTAGCTAGTTACAAAAACATTTGTAAAGATTTTAATATCATCTACTATATGTGAGAAGTATGGCCCTAAGTAAATGAATCCATAAAGAACAGGTTTTATTATAAGGTAATATTAACCTTGGTGAAATAATCAGTATACCTGAATCACCTCTGGTTTTGTTAATGGAGATACTTCTTCCAGATAAACCTAAGATAAAAAGATGATATGACTGAAGACACTGTACAAATTTGGGACAGTTACATAGTTTTGGATCCACTGAAAACATTACAATAAAATGAAATGTAATACTTCTTTACATGCCAAATACTCTGTCTGGTTTTGTTTGGTTCACATAACAACCCAAAATTCAAATACCCGTTATTCTCAAAGCAGCACCTCACAATTCCAGATAGTAAGCATGCTTAACTAATGATTTACTATATATATACATATATATATATATATACACATAACCACACCAGCTTTTGGACTGCGCTGTGCCACAAGTTATCGCAGCTGTAAAACAGGCTGGATAAACTTGAAAACATGGTCAGAAATCCTGCTTTGCTTAACAGCATGCCCGGTAATGCTGTCAGCTCTAACACGATGCCAAACATCACAGAATCCGCAAAATTCCCACCCTGCCACCACCACTCAGCCAGAGGAGTTCTTGTCAGGACATCACACCAAAACTCTGCTAGGAGGAGCTATCTTCTGTACATTTATTAAACTGTCTGCAAATCTAACACCTGTGTAGCCTCCATCTGACTATCGCAATAAAGTAGGGTGGGTTTTTTCCCTCTTCTAAGTTTTCAGACTCAGGACCATCACTCAAGGGGTTTGAGGACTCCCAGTTCATCTGTTTGTTATATAGGCAGTCAGGGTGGGGGAAAAGATAGAAGACAAATTTATTTATTTATTTATTTATTCTAGGCTGGCACCCCTCCTTCTGCAAAGCATCCAGTGCTTGCCTTGGCTCACTCTCACAGGTTTCCTAAGCAGTGACAGAATGATATGGACATAATCCTTGGCATTTTTTCACTGCAGTCCAAAATGTTCTCAACAGCAACAGTGAATATTGCCCAACATAATCAGACATTGAGTAATGTGAACCTAAAATAAGACAGAGGGACCAAACGATAATAGCCAAGGTTCCCCTCCACAAACGAAGCCAGCCCACGAACTGAACCAGATGTACAAAATGCTCTCACAACCAGCATCACACATTAAATCCACACCCTCCTACCTCAGAGCTCTCATAGGCTTTATCTGTTGTGCATTCAGCAATCTCTCCCCAAATGTTTAGCTTTGTCGTTCATTTCTTCTTCAACTGACAGCTAGTAATGAGAGCAAGCATGCCCACAGTTTGTGGACAGGACTGGCTTTCAGCTGTCAGGAGGAAGAGCACTTCTTTGTTTTAATCTATTTGGCGCTCTAAAATATGTGTTCTCTGGCTGTCTTGTTCTGATCACATTCTACTCCCAGCCAAGAAGTAAGCCAAGAAAAACCCTTTGCAGGCTGCAATTAAAAAACAAACCACACAGTACTGTTAGTACCTGGATAAACAGCCATTAATTATTTAAGTGTGCATGCCAGTCCCAGTCTGTCTGGCTCTGAAAGGGGAGCTAGGGCACGTATTCTGGGCAGTGCTCTAAATGGGAGGTGTTTAGTAATTTTACAGAAGAGTGATGCATGCAAAAGCCTTAAATGTCAATATTGAAGGCTACACCAAAGTCTTTGCCAGGCTTTGAACACATGCAGATCTGTGCTACAGCAAGGAAGCTTGATTGGATTATTTTGGAGGGTAATAAATAAATGATGCACATTGCTGTACAGGTCACCTACCATTGAAAAGATGCATCATCACAGTACAGTTTTAGCCAAGATAGTTCTCCTCATTGCAATGCGAGCATGTTGCCAAAACTGAGATAAAGCCTGTTGAAATACATTTGGTTGCATGTGGAAACTAGGAATGAGCCGTATACCCAAGCTCATACACGACAATCAGAAGAGCAGTGGTGAGACAGGAGATGTTCACATCCCTTAAGCCAGTGCTTCAACTTCCATAGCACATGTGCTTGCCTTTTTTTCAGAGGCCAGGCACAGGCACGGAGCTACTGTCTTGGTCCTGTTAAGGATGACCATCCTTTAAAGAGCAGCACAGGAAAAAAACCCAACAAACCAAACAGAAGTAGTCAACAAGTGTCTGCTTTTGAAACCTTTATCACATGTTTTGGGGTGTCGCTTCTCCCTGCCCCTACCCCACTACTTTTGTAACAGGGATTGCTGCACCTAGTGAATTTGTATGGCTACACTACAAGTGAACTCTGTTTTCTGTAAATTAGAAAACAGCAAGCAAGCAAATAGCTGCATGGGGTTATTATTCTGTACCTTTATCCATTTCTTTGCCTTTATTATCTGCACAATATCTCTGTTGGAATTTCTTGATACTCATTTTAAGTCTAGCAAGTATCATAAAGTAGCTGAGACAACTTGCCTCTTTCACTTAGACATTACGTCAGCATGCCCTCTTCAGAAAGAATAAAATATTTATTATGATTAATACAAAAGGCATTACAGACAGAGCATTTCAGGAACATCAGAACAGATTAAAATTTAAAATAAGAACATACCTAATAGCTTTCCCTACTTTGGGATCTGGAAGGCTGTATTGCGGGTCTTTTACCATCTTAGAAATGACATTAAAAGATGTTCTTATACAAATTGCATTTAGGCCTAGTGCAAAACCCGAGTGAAAAGCACACTAAGTTCAGATCATTGTCTTTTTCAACTCACCGTGGGCAGGAAAAGTTGATGTCATGTTTCATATCAGCAAGCACCACTTGGGTAACCCGGAGCCTTGCTGTTATTGATGATAATGAGAAGCAAAAGCCCTTTGGGAATGATCAGCAGCCATTTTAGTCCTGCTTGATCAACACCAGCTGAGGTGGGTGTAGATCAGCCGCAGTGTGGGGCAGAGCCATAAGCAGCCTCGCTGGGACCCTGGCTCCCCGCATTTGTGCTCAGGCCCTTCCTTCGCTCCCGTCGGCATTACGCACTGCGGCCATGACGGGCCTGGCCCTGCGTCCTGCCGGTGCCAGCCCAGCCCGGGGCACCACGGGGCTGCAGCCTCGCTGGGGAGGACACTGCCCTGCCGGCCTTGCTGCCCTCCTGCTCCCCTGGCCCTGCAGAGCAGCCCGGGCACAGGGGCAGGTGGAGACATCGAGCACAAGTCCTACAAGGAGCGGCTGAGGGAACTGGGGCTGTTCAGCCTGGAGACGAGGAGGCTCAGGGGAGATGCATGGAATACAGACACCAGGTTTTATACAGATGTTGTGTTTTAACTTGGGCTGGCAGCTAATCCCCACACCACTACTCACCCACTACCCTGCAGTAGGATGGGCGACAGAATCAGGAGAGTAAAAGCCAGAAAATTCTGGGCTGAGATAAAGACAGTTTAATAGATAAAGCAAAAGCTACGCATGCAAGCAAAGCAAGGAATTGGGTCATACTTGGGTCACAACAAACCCAGGCAACGCTACAGGCTTGGGGAAGAATGGCTGGGAAGCTGCCTGGTGGAAAAGGACCCAAGGGTATTGGTCAACAGCCAACTGAACATGAGCCAGCAGTGTGCCCAGGTAGCCAAGAAGGCCAGCAGCATCCTGGCTGCTATCAGAAACAGCAGGACCAGGGCAGTGACCGTCCCCCTGTACTGGGCACTGGTGAGGCCGCACCTCGAACCCTGTGTTCAGTGCTGGGCCCCTCACTGCAAGACAGACACTGAGGTGCTGGAGCGTGTCCAGAGACGGGCAGCGGAGCTGGTGAAGGGTCTGGAGCACAAGTCTGGTGAGGAGCGGCTGAGGGACCTGGGGGTGTTCAGCCTGGAGAGGAGGAGGCTCAGGGAGACCTTATCGCTCTCTGCAGCTGCCTGACAGGGGGGTGTAGGCAGGTGGGGGTCGGTCTGTTCTCCCAGGTAACAAGTGACAGGGCAAGAGGAAACGGCCTCAAGTTGGGCCAGGGGAGGTTTAGACTGGACATTAGGAAAAATTCATTCACTGCAAGGATTGTCAAGCATTGGAACAGGCTGCCCAGGGAGGCAGTAGAGTCACCATCCCTGGATGTGTTTAAAAAACATGTAAATGTGCTGCTTAGGGACATGGTTTAGTGGTGGACTTGGCAGTGCTGGGTTAATGGTTGGACTTGATTGATTTAAAGGTTCTTCCTAACCTGAATGATTCTATGATTCTATCCCATATTACCCCATATACCTGTAATGTCTTAGAAAGGCTCTCTAATTTCTTTTTTTCCCTTGGTAAAGGCCAGCACTTTATCAGCCTAACACTCTCTGGAAGGCTGGACTGAAAAATACCAAATGTATCTCTCTTTTCAATTAAATGTTTTTACACACTGACCACAATCCAGTGAAATCTTTGACTTCCCTGGGCTGACTGAGCACTAAAGCCAGGCTGCAGCCATGGCCCTGGGGGTGGAGAAGTGTTTGCTGGACAGAAACAGCCGAGCCTTCCCACAGCTCGTCCTGGCACAGCCAAAGGAGCGAGACAGAGCCTGGGTCATTTTGGAAGTACAGCTGTGCAAGATAAACAGGGTGATAGCTGTTCCAGACCACAAATACACTGAGGAAAATGCTGACGAGGGATTCCTGAAGTATCTGTTTATACCGTGTAGAAGAGAAATCTGAATTAACACGGAGGACTCCAATTTCAATAACATATGCTGCAGGCTTTATGCTGTCTTGAAATAAATAAATAAATAAATAAATAAATCTACATAAGGACATTTTTTGAACTCAGTAAGAATTGCATTTAGCTTGTGGGAATTTTATATTATACCTAATCTTAAAAGATAACACAAAATTTACCACAGAGCTAAGAATTAGCAATTGCTTCTTTATGAATGACACCATTTGCTCATTATGTTTCTTATTCATAAACAGAATAACATGAAAACAAACATACCTGGTGCCTTAAAAGGATTCATTTTGTAATCCTGAGAACAACTATGAGCAAATTCAGCTGGGAGAAACAGTTTATTTGGGAAAAAGATGAAAGCTGGGACCTGTGAAAGAAAATTTTACCAGAGACTAAAAAAACATTAACAATGAGAAAAAAAGGCATATTTCCCTGAATCGTCACACTGGCTTACTCAAGTAAAAATAGCTATAAAAAAATGTCAGGGAACATAGGGAAATGTGTTGCAATTAATATTTATTAGATTATTAGGGGGAAAACGATAGAAGAAAGAGGGGAAAAAAATCAATATTATGCAAACTAAAGGACAGTAACAACTTTCAAAGCATGGCAAGCAGAAAAGGAGTCTCAGGAACTACATTGGTCCTTTTCTGGACAGAAATGATAGAAATGCCAATAAAGATGCAGGAAAGTTAACATGCTCAGTAAGTAGATCAGTCATGTCTTTGTGAGTAAGAAGAAGGTTCTCTGAAGTTTACCCTTCCACACCAAATATGTCTCTCTGCAAAATGCACCTTTTATTCTAGTTTTGTACTGGTGCATTTGGATTTTGAAGTGTTTTGATGGTGTTTCCCTTTTTATTGTCCCACAGAGTCTTTCCTTAGATTCAGCTTTTCTTCTCTGGGTTACCATTTATAAAAGTGAACCTGAAATAACTCTACAAAGAAGTCATGTTGGTGGCATTCTTTGGAGATGCCAGAAATCCCTCCACCATTGACCTCGACCCACCCCTACCATGATACATGGGTGCAGTTTACTTAGGATCTTTGACGTTTTAGTTCATGCTTAGCTATAATAAATACTTTCTTTGCTGTCAGTAGCTTGGAAGCATATTAAACAGCAGCTGTATCAGCACTTTTGTATAAAAAGCTGGCTTAGGACGTTTTGCACCACCAACATTGATTTTCAATTAATCTTAGACTACCAGAGAAATTATAAAGCAGTGGAAGAAAGCTAAAACTATGTCAGTTTTTGTAAAAGGTAAATAGGATGACTGAGGTTTGCACAAGCCTATCAGTCCTTCATCAATCCCCAACAAAAAAACAGAGTGCTTGCTATCAGACTTCATGCTATAAAGCTATTGTTAATCTTGCCCAAACAAGCCTCACTGATGACAGGGATTTCCTGAACAGGACCACAGAAAAATCCTAATGGATTTGATCGAAGCAAAAAGCATCCTTGAACTTGGATCAGTTTGGAAAAAAGGGAGAAAGCAACCATCATACATTTAAAAATAATTTAAAAGAACACAACGTAGTCTTATCCTTACCAATTGCTTTGTGTTTCTGTCCCCCTCAACATTACAGTGCCCTTTTAATTTAGTTTTAAGTAGACTACAACAGTAAGTTTAAATGAAAAATTACATAGCAAAAAAATCCTATTGGATGTATTAGGGCATCTTCTAGAATACTATGTTTATATTTTGAAAACATTTTTATATACATTGGATCCTCTGTACACCTTTGGTTTGACTTTTTTTTTCCCAGACCAAAAAGTGAAATTCTAAAAATGCATGGAAGAAAACATGCTGGGTTTTATTCAACCTTAATTCTTCATGAAGTCCAGAGCTTTTAGGTATGTGTGTGGGGAAGGACATTTTGCATATTTTCTCTCAGATTGCTTTTATGTATTTGTTGTGCATATTTCATATTCATCTAAGAAGCTACAAAATTATCGAAGTAATGAAGGCAAACAAAAATGGCAAGCTTTCAAAAGTATGTTTTAAGGGAATATTTGGGTGTATAATCTCAGGGTTTTTGTGAGGTTTTTCTAGGAAGAGGTGAAACATTCACTGTTGCAAGAAAGGAAGCTTCATAACAACAAATACTTTATGGGGTGAAACTCACAGTTATAACAAGGTTTTGCAACATATCTTTATTACAATAGACCATAACACAGTTAATTAACATATGAGTTATCTTTTGGCTTCCTATGTTTTAGTAGTCCCGGCTGAAATCATCTGGCTCCTATTTATCAGTTATTCAATACAGTGAGTCTTGACATGTTCAAAGGCTGTGTTTAGGAAGCGTTATTTGCCTGTAAGAGTCACAGACTGCTAAGCAGATTTACAACCTTGTACGTAAGTTACATTCGCTAATCTTTGCTCAAGAGTAAGTTGAGTCTGATACGACAGCTAAGCAGCTTTCCGTATTGTATTGCGTTATGCTTCATTGCTCATAGTGGTATTTTTTTTCTGCTAAATGATCAATCTCAATTTAGGTATTGGGGGGAAAAGAAAGACTAGAGGACAAAAAGAAGGCAGTCCTAGTCTTCACTCAGTCCTCTGTAAAGCACAATTTCCTGACCCACTGACAGTTTCTTTGTTGAACTGGGCTGCAGAGAAGTTCAAGAGCCTTGCACAAGAAAGACTTGAACAGGGAGTCATTAACCATGTACTTTACAGAAAAATTACTCTTGCGGGTAATAGTGCAATACATTTAGAATTCACACACTTCAAAGCATCTAGGAGACTGCCCCAAAACCGGGAAAGTCACTGAAAATTTAGATTATTTATAATCATTTTACCTTCTTTCTTTGATTGTTCTTCAAAACTTTTCTCTTACAGAAATGGAATACAAAGCATCAAATTCTACTTTCCTGTCACTACGTATGTATGATTTGTAGAAACAGGAAGAATTTTCAGCATTGACTAGTCTACAAATTGAATTACAGTCAGCCTGTCTGATGAAGCTCAGACTGCTACTCTTAGCAAGGTATAAAAAAAACTGAAAAAGTGCTAGTTTATCGTTTTTAAAAGAATCCTGCTCCTTACAGAAGAAAATAAAATAAACTAAATAACCTCCTTACCCATAGCCACTCAAGCAAAAGGTAGAGAATATAGAAGAAGGCTTCACATCTGGGGCAAACCTGAGCTCTCTTAGGCCAGTGAAGATGCAGTTCTCAAAGCAGAAAGTCCTCCCCAGTAACACCCTGTCTCCAGGCATTAGCTGTGCAGATCCAGGACCAGCTAGTACAAGCGCAATTTGGTTGTTCTGGAGTCTGTGCTAGCACAAAGGGAAGGAGTGGCTATTTCTAAATTAGATACAGCACCACATTTTCAGATCACCGTGTATCACATTCAGCCTTGGATTACACCTGGAAGACCGTGCAGAGCATGGGAAGTTGATGCACCACATTCCCTCCACGTGATACTACTCAAACACTTAGCCTTGCCTGCTCTAAGTGTATCAGTCCCACCTCTGTCTGATGTGAAAAAGAGACATGCCATTCCTCCAACATTCGCTGATCGGCTATTCTGAGCAAACACCAAGAGGAAAAGTCTTAGTAACACCAGTACTACGGGACAAATCCTGAAGCCATCATATCAGAACTTTTTATAGCAATACCGTTTTTTTGCAATTATACATCACTGAAAATTTACTCTGCGCAGTACGACCACCATGCATTCATTTGCATATGTACATGCATCCCAACAGTTGGTGGTGGACCTGCCAAAGTCCTGTCCCACCAGCTAGCATGTGACATGCTGTGAAGACAGACCTTGAAATCAGAGCTGCTGTGCAGCTCGGCTTGCTGATAGCTGATCTATATGAGATCGCATGACAAAATGTGAACAGTAGTGCTTGACATCCCACATGTTATCACATGCCAGGAATGTTTGGAGGGTGGAACAGAATGACATAAAAAGAAATTATGTGGAGCGTACTTTCCTTCCACACTAGGCAAGTGACATTGTTTTGGCAGCTCAGTCTGACACAGTAAGTACAGTATCCTATGTATTTTCTAATTTGAAGAGATACACTAATCTGATGGAGAAAAGTAACGACTTCCTTTTATTTTGCTTGGAATTGCATATATTTAAATGCAGAGTACAGATAATTTAGGTATCATTGACTATAAATAATCTCATAGACTAAACCCCAGACCACCACACTTAATGTGGAAGACTTCATTCCCTGCACCTGAATTTTCTCAGCAGACTTAAAATAAATATGTATTAAAGCAAGAATATGTATAATTATGCTTTTTCATAAAAGCAACAATTGCTAAACACAGAGCTTTTTCCAAACCAACAATTGATAACACTTTGCAGTCTCTCAGAGAAACAAGTGGCTAAAGCACAGACATTGCAAAGTCTCATTTGCCAATGATCTATACCCCTGGAATATGGCTTATGCACAGAAAAAGCTTTGCTTCCCTCTCTATTAAAGAGCCTGCCTACTAACAATTAGACCACAGAAAAGAGTGGAGGGGAAACAGGAAAGAGTCTTCTTTTTCCCTTGCGGGGGGAAGAAGTTTTGCTTTCCTTGGCAGAATTAAAATCTTTATTTTTTTCTCCTACATTTCTCAGGTTTTAATTGTTTGGGGTTTGTTTTGGCTCCCCCCACTCCACCCCTTCTTTTCCAGCTCCAGCCTCAGTCCAAGAAAAATCTAGAGTTCCACCCAAATGGCTATCTCCCTATGTAAACATACTCAGGACTGCTTTTCTCACAACTTTCTGTTTCATGTATACCTCTCTCCATTTTCCCTATTCCCCTTTGCACCTTGTAGGAATCAAAGTCTTCAACATGGAGAATATCACAAGGGCTTCTTCTCAGCTGACACTGTCAATATATAGACCATGTGCTACCTCTGACTGGCCTATGTTTGCATTCCCTTGCTTTTTCTCATCAGAAACAACAGCCATTTACCCCCTTGCCACACACCTGCCTTTTTGCCTACGCATTCTTACATCCAAACACCACACTAACTACATTGCAATAGATGAGCTGTGTACGCACTAACTCAGGAAATCATTTGGTAAAATTAACATTTAGAAGCAGGGACCAGTACTTATTTCACACATTATTAACTTATATTACAATTCAAATAAGCTTACAGCTGGCAAAAAAAGTCTCTTCTGTAAAGTGATCTCAAACATAATAGGCTTAATCAGAGATAAATTAAATTAGTCAGTCATGCATACTACAGCATATTAGCACTGAGTAGTTATTAAATACATTTTCTGTTATCAGTTGTGCAGGCAATATTGTAGCAAACAAAGTGCATGAGAAACCAGTAAATAAACTTTATGTTTGGGAGGCTACATGCCTGACATTTCCTGGGTTTTATCAAATTGTTACATGATCTTTACTACTATAACTGGCACTAGGTTAAGTCCCCATAAATGATTCAACTTCACTCCCAGGCAATTAGCCAAAAGCAGAGCAGACAGAACTAATGAATACCTAGACAGCAGATGTTCAGCGTGGTTTTGTGTTTTGGAGGGGATTTCTTCCATGGCAATTTTCAGAAAGAAAAAAGCATCATTGATGAGTCATAGCTGGTACACAATCGATAAAGAGGAGAGAGGCAACATTTCTATTTGTTATAAAATTAATCTTTGTGTTTAGGACTTCTCAAAATGTATTTGCTCCTTTGCTTTCACTACTACAGTTTGAAAAGGTCTTGTAATTGTGTGCAAATATTGAAAAGCATTGCTCTTGCCTTGCTGCTATCATAGCTTCCTTTTGTATCAGTGTTTTAGCAGCCAGCAGCATCACCTTCATCTCCAGCTAAAAATTTGTGTGAAAAAGAATACAACACAAAATCACTCACACACTCTTTACAAGAGGAATAGTTACTTTTGTGATAGGATCCTAAAACCACACCTTGTTCTTTCATCCATCTTTCAGAAAGCTATCAGTAAAGTACCTGGAAACATCATAACTTGCTAAGCCTGACCCAGAAGACTTGGGAGCACATCTGACATTCTCTTACACTCTGCACATTTAAAACTCAATGTAAGGTGACAAGAACATTAAGCTGCCCACAGAGCAAAATGTGAAACTAATCAGTATCTGTTCTGAGCCACAGGTACAATAATTGGAAAATTAAAGTGCCTGTGAACTGCTAGGGCTGGCTGCATCAAAAAGCAACAACTTGAAATGATTAATGAAGACAAATGTATGCAACTATTTCTATTGACAACAACTTCAGACAATTGCAGACTAAAAGAATAACACTATAGTTCTCATCTATTTTCTCTAAAGCTCGCCTATTCCAAGAATATCCTGTTAGGAAACCTGTAAGCACTCACTGGTTAAAGAGAGTTTTAACTGGAAGCTCCTTTAACTCAGAGATGTGGAAAACACAGGTCTTTTGCTGCACATACTGTAACCATCACTTGTCAGCTGTGTATGGAGGACATCAGTCACGACAGAGTCATTTGACATCAGGCCCTTCACCTGCAAATGCAAAGGTGACCTGCAAAAGTAAAATGACTCAACTAATATGTGATGGCAGCACTCAACAGACCTCTTAAGAAAGTCATTCTTGGCAATATTGTTTCAAAATGTACCTTTCTTCTTTAGTGCTCCCACCACATCCATCAGTGACATGGCCCGTCCACTCACTCAAACAGGCTGTCCTAATGTGTACCATCATTGACGGGGCTACTACAGCAGCTACTGCAGTGGTTCTGGATCACAGAAGGCGTGTGTGTGGGTGTATCCGTTTCTTAGGCATGACAGAAGGAATGGGACTAAATAAACTCTCTTAAAAAGTAAATGGTAGCTACACTCACACACACCCACCAATGTGAATTTTTCAGGGTTTCCCCCTCCCCTTTAAAGTACTGATAAAAAAATACTAATTCTTTGAATCCTCTAGGGCATCAGAATTGAGTCTCAAGCAGAAAAGATTAAACAACATCTCTTTTTAAAGGGAACTTATTGAATCTTATTGAAAGAGTCCTGATTCACAAGGCAAGCAGGATTTTCACAGTATCTCTTAGGTCAAAGCATGTCACATGCTTGGGAGTCACACTGAAAAGAAAATCAGCACCACAGGCAATGAGTATCAGTCGGGTGTGGAAAAGAAGAAAGGTTTCACCACCTTGAAGGCAATCTAAAATACAAATGACCAGTCCTGTAATCAGAGCATGTTGTGGCTATGGAATTATACATATATTCCAAAGCTAGGAAATACAACTAACTGCTGTGCCTTTATTGGGCACGAATCTGTGCAATTGTACTACCCATGGACCTGTATCCACATCTACATTCTCTCCCCACACATTTTCCTCAGCCATTTCTTAGCAAGGTTGTGCTCAATCTGTTTCAGCCAAGTTTCCTCAGGCAAGGCTTTTAACAAAAGCAGTAAGTGGTTTGCAGCAGACAAGCAGAATTTCCTCACGTTTGTTTATTTCTATTTCCATTAAAAGTGGTGTTTTGGATGAAAACATACTTGTGATGATGCAGCTGTCCGAAGGCAGGATGTTCTCATGCATTAAATTCTCTGTCCTTTTCAGTTACCCACAATGGAAAAAAACACAAAGGATTACTAAAAAATTATACACATATTTAAAATACAGTTGGGAAAAATAGACTGTGACAAAAAGTCTCTGTGAAGATAAAGGTCTACATTATAATTCTGGCCAGTAAAAGTAGCAGAGACAGGAAGTGTAATTTAACATTTAAAATATAGGAAATTTGGTTTTATTCTCTACTTTACAAGAATTTCTTGCATGATCTTGGACAATCTAAGGTAAAACAGACAAAACTCCTTGTGATTTTTGATACCATTACATACGAGGCAAAAGCTTGAGTCACTGTGAGAAACTGTACAGGATTTCCAAGGATGCTGAGAAGAGAGTTTAGAAGCATTTGGCAGACTGAAAACTGGCTGAACGTCTGGGCCTAGAGGGCTGTGATCAGTGACACAAAGCCTAGCTGGAGGCTGGTCACTTGTTGTGAAGCCCAGGAGTGGATTCTGGGGCCAGTAGTGTTCATCATCTTCAACAATGACCTGGATGATGGGGCAAGGTGCACCCTCAGCAGATCTGCAGAGGATACAAAACTGGGAGGAGTGGCTGGTACACCAGAGGGTTGGGCTGCCATCCAAAGCAACCTGGACAGGCTGGAGAAATGGGACAACAGGAACCTCACACAGTTCAACTGAAGATGTAGAGTCCTGCCTCTGGGAAGGAATAACCCCAAGCACCAATGCATGCTGAATCACAAATGGCTGGAAAGCAGCTTTGCAGAAAAGCACCTGGGGGACAGGTTGACTGTCAACTAGTAATGCCCCCTTGCAGCAAAGGCTAAGAGCCTCCCAGACTGCATTCAATAGAGGGTCCCCAGCAGGTCAAGGGAAGTGATTCTTCCCACCTGCTTAGCACTGGTGAGGCACATCTGGAGTGCTGGGATCACCAGTACAAGACGGATACGGACATACTGGAGGGAGTCCAGCAAAAGGTCATAAAGATGAGGAAGGGACTGGGTCATCTTTGATATGAGAAGGAGCTGAGAGAGCAGAGACTGTTCAGCCTGGAGAAAAAGTGACCTAGGAGATCTTACTGATATGTATAAATACCTGATGGGGGCAGATGAAGAAGACTGAACCAGACTCTTCTCAGTGGTGCCCCATGACAGGACAAAACAAATGACAAGCTGAAATACAGAAAATTCCATATAAACATAAACTTTTTTTTTAGTGTGAGCACTGTCAAACACTGGTACAGGTTGCCCAGAGAGGATGTGGCATCTCCACCTTTGGATATACGCAAAATTCAAGGGGACATGGTCCTGGGCAACATGCTGTAGCCGACCCTGTTCTGAGCAAGGGGTTGTACGAGGTGATTTCTAGACACACTGGGCAGCCTTACCCTTTCTGTGAGGATCTGCAGGCAGCAAACATTTATGGAAAGGAGGTCCATGTGATTCCAGGTTGAAGTATTGATAATGTAGGTATTCTCACTTAGAAAACTTGAGTACCACAGAATCATTTAGGTTGAAAAAGACCTTTAAGAACACTAAGTCCAACCATTAACGCAGCACCACCAAGTCCACCACTAAACCATGTCCCTAAGTGTTGCAGCACTCTCAAAACTATCAGGCTGCAACAAGGCTTTTACCATCTCATATCAGGTTACTTCAGCAAGTAATTCCCATGCCTTGCCCCAGCACAGCCACAAATCCCCCACAAAGTTTCAACAGTTCATCTACTGTTCATGCTGTTTCTTCATCCTCTTCAGGCCTGTCCACCCTGCTTCTTGCCTCTGCTGCACCCCTTTCCTCACCTCTCCTCCATCCAGGGTGCTGTCTCTTCTACCTCTTCCCAGTCACTTAGAGCTATTATACCCCTTAGAGCTATTTAACTACTTCACAGGAACCAGCCACAGCTGCCCCTTATCCACATCAGCCAACCCACCACCCCTGAAGCCAGCCCACAGCTGTATGTTATCAATGTTCATTAATCCAGCTTCATTCCTCTATAATTCCTCTACACCTAAGCACCACATCTACACATCTTTTAAATACCTCCAGGGATGGTGACTCTACCATCTCCCTGGGTAGCCTGTTCCAATGCTTGACAATCGTTTTAGTGATGAAATTTTTCCCAATATCCAATCTAAACCTCCCCTAGTACAACTTGAGGCTATTTTCTCTTGTCCTATCACTTGGGAGAAGAGACTGACGTTCACCTTGTCCTTGTCACCACCTTGTCATGCTGGCCATGTTGTTTCTGATACAAGCCAGGATGCTATTGGCCTTCTTGGCTGCCTGGGCACACTGCTGGCTCATGTTTAGCTGCTGTTGACCATCACTGCTAGGTTCTTTTCCACCAGGCAGTTTTCCAGCCACTCTGCCCCAAGCCTGTAGCATTGCCTGGGGTTGTTGTGACTCAGGTGCAGGACCCAGCACTTTTCCTTGTGGAACCTCACACAACTGGCTTTGGCCCATCAGTCCAGCCTGTCCAGATCCCTCTGTAGAGTCTTCCTGCTCTCAAGGAGATCAACATTCCCTTGCCCAACATTGTTGTCATCTCTAAACTTACTGAGGGTTCACTCAATCCCCTCATCCAGATCATTGATAAAGAGATTAAACAGAACTGGCCCCAGTACTGAGCCCTGGGGAACATCACTTGTGACTGGCCACCAGCTGGATTCAACTCCATTCACCACCACTCTTTGAGCTTGGCCACCCAGCCAGTTTTTTAACCAGTATACAACACATCCATCAAAGCCATGAGCAGCCAGTTTCTCCAGGAGAACTGGGGGAAACTCTATCAAAGGCTTTATTAAGGTTCAGGTAGACAACATCCACAGCTTTTCCCTCATCCACTAAGTGGGTCACATTGTTATAGAAGGTCAGGTTCATCAAGCAGGAACTGTCTTTTAAACCCATGCTGGCTGGGCCTGATTACCTGGTTGTCCTATCCATTGAATGGTTTGTGTAGGAAGGGAACTTAAAGATCATCTTGTTCCAACCCCCTGCTGTGGGCAGGGACACCTTCTACTAGACCAGGTTCCTCAAAGCCACATCCAACCTGGCCTTGAACACTTCCAGGGATGGGGCATCCACAACTTCTCTAAGCAACCTGTTCCAGTGTCTCGCCAAGCTCGCAGTAAAGAACTTCTTCCTAATGCCTAATCTAAATCTACTGTTTTTCAGTTTGAAACCATTACTCTTTGTCCTATCACTAGAGGCTTTGCTAAAAGGTCTGTCCCCATCTTTCTTACAACCCCTCTGTAGGCACTGGAAGGTTGCTATAAGGTCTCCCCAGCACCTTCTCTCCTCCAGGCTGAACAACCCCAACTCTCTCAACCTGTCTTCACCGATGAGGTGCTCCAGCCCTCTGATCATCTTTGTGGCCCTCTTCTGGACTTGCTCCAACAGGTCCATGTCCTTCTTATGTAGGGGCTCCAGAGCTGAACACAGTACTCCAGGGGAGGTCTCATGAGAGAGTAGTAGAGGGGGAGAATCACCTCCTTCAACCTGCTGGCCACACTTCCGTTGATACAGCCCCGGATACAGTTGGCCTTCTGAGCTGCAAGCACACATTGTTGGGCCACATTGAGCTTTTAATTCACCAGCACCCCCAAGTCCTTCTCCTCATGGCTGCTCTCAATCCATTATCTTCCCAGCCTGTACTGATACTGGGGGGTGCCCTGACCCAGGTGCAGGACCTTGCACTTGGCCTTGTTGAATTCTATGAGTTTCACACAGGCTTACCTCTCAAGCCTGTGAAGATCCCTCTGGATGGTATCCCTTCCCTGCCCAGTGTGTCAACGACACCACTCAGCTTGATGTCATCAGCAAATTTGCTGAGGGTGTGCTCAATCCCACTGCCCATGTTGCCAATGATGTTAAACAGCACTGGTCCCACTCAGTACAGCCCCTTGAGGAATGGCACTCATCACCAGTCTCCACTTGGACATGGAGCTGTTGACTGCAACAATTTGAGTGCGATCATCCAGCCAATTCCTCATCGACCGAGTGGTACACCCATCAAATCCACATCTTTCCAGTTTAGAGACAAAGGATGTTGTGGAGGAATACATGATGCATGATGGCACTCAGGATGATCTGCTCCATAATCTTCCACAGCGCTGGGATCAGACTGACAGGCCTTTAGATCCCCAGATCCTCCTTCCAGCCCTTCTTGTAGATGGGCGTCACATATGCTAACTTCCAGTCAACAGGGACCTCCGCAGTTAGCCAGGGCTGTTGATAAACGATTGAAAGTAGCTCAGTGAGCGCTTTTGCCAGCTCCCTCAGTACCCTTGGGTTGGTCCCATCTGGCCCCTTGTGCCTGTCTGTGGTGTAGCTGGTCACTGTTTCCCCTTGCATTACGGGGGCTTCATCCTGCTCCCTGTCCCTATCTGCCAGCTCTGGGGGCTGGGTACTCCAAGAACAACTGATCTCACTATTAAAGACTGAGGCAAAGGTAGCATTAAGTACCTCAGCCTGTTACTCATCCTTTGTTACTATGTTTCCCCTCTCATCCAACAAAGGATGGAGATTCTCCTCAGCCTTCCTTTTGTTGCTAATGCATTTATAGAAACATCCCCACCAGGCTACAAGAGATGACAAAGTTCTTATTTATATACATCCTCTCCCCACCCTTGGCTGCTGTCTTTACCTTAGCTTACACCTTTTCTTTGCAGAGAACTAAAAATAGAGAAGGGTGTCCCAACCTTTGGGAGATAATGGTCCTCTAGTCTACAAGAGGTGTGAAAGAAGCTCCATCCCCTCTTGTTTCCTGAGCAGCCTTGGGGTAGTTGAAGAGGGATTATAGCACTTTTTCTTTACACGACAGTAAAAAAGCCTATCTTCCTCTTTCACCCTGATGGCTTGGGAGCAGGGAAACTAGTGATTTTGATTGCTTAAGTGGTCCTGAATCTCTTCTGACTGGGAATGAAAGGGAGGCCAACAAAGCTTTCACCTCTGCCCAGTAGAGAAAGTGAAAGCAGTAAGCAGAGAGGAGTGAGCAGGTATCTCCCTCATGCATTTTGTGCAGACATTTACACAACGTAATATATATGTTAAAAGCAAAAAACAAGATTGAGACAGTTGGGGAAAGGAGAAAACTATGTGACAGCAGAGAGGTAAAAACCAAAAATGAGGACATAGTGAAGGTAGGCATGGAGGAAGAACATGAAAAGAAGGTAAAGTGTGCACTCTGACATCTCTTCTACTTAACGAAAAACAAAAAGTCACGAAAGACTGGCTGGCTTTTAACACACTCTTTCTAGAGCATTCACATACAAAAAAGTTAGGTACTCTGAGATGCAATTTCACAGGGTCTATCAAATGCACCAGATTCACAACATCATGATATAAAAAGTTTAAATTACAGTTTGTTCCTTTTCAAAGCTCTGTAAAAAAGGGCTCTTTACAAGTACGCAGACACAACCTCCCAGCCATCATTGCCACATGGCTTCCATTAAGTTTCATATGAATAAAAACTAACCACAAAAAAGGAAAACCTGGTCCCTCAAAATTCATTCTGAAGCTCACCTGCCATCATCACTACAGCTCTAGCGTTCTACTCAGAATTGAATAACAAGCAACAGATGGCTACTCCTCTTCCATTATTCTGCTGCACTCCCTCTGCTCTCTTCCCACCCTTAGTCATAGGATAAGACTTACAGGAAGAGATTCTGCTCCCACATATATTGCAAACCCTATAGCCTGAATTCCATTATTCAGTTTGATTCCTGTCGCGTCTCTCCATCCATCCATACTGAAACATAAATTTCTTAACATCCGCTCCTAAATGTAACTCTCTCACTATTCATAAGCATATTACTGACTTCATTTTGCACATTTTGTTTCTCCTGTCCCAGCTAAAACCTCTTTTAAATACTATCTTCACTTCTCACTCCCCAAATTTTTTCTTTACCCTTGAGCAGCATTTCTTGTTATTAGCTATGATATATTTTTTTCAAAATCACCTGAAATACTTCTCAAAATCTCACGTTCCACATTTCCTATTTTATGTCTGACATGCCCTACTCTTAGATTCAAGAATTATAGAGTACCCCAGGGTTCAGATAAGAAGCATTCACTGGAATACTGTATGAACACTGCAGGATAAAAAATCCACTATATAAACAGGGCCTGGACAGTTCATCAAAACTGTAACAATCACACATTTTCTTAGCATAAGAAGTAAGTAAACTGCCCTATGCATACAGGTTTTATCATCTGCTTCCAATGACTCTATCTTATTTTCACTATCAATAAAAAATATGGATTTGGGGAGGCATAAAGTGAGTTTAATGAAGAATTTTTAAAACTCTCATAAAATGATGGATCTTCTAAGCGAATACATTGATTTTGAATGCAGTGAAATAGCGAACATCACTACAATGACCATGAACGTGCAGGCAGGCAAAGGTAATGCCAGAATTTCCCCTAATAATCCCTCTTTTTCACTGGTTTCAGAATTTGGCCCTCAGAATCTGACTGTAGACTACATTTGGCAAAGAATGCCTCAGCCTGGGAGTATTTTCTTGCTACAAATACATTTTCAAAACAAATTAAATCTGGGTCATTTTTATGTGGTTAACAGTGCAAAGGACATCTTCTATGCTTGTTAGTGGTCTTAAAACAAAGGGCTTTGATTTTTAAAAATATGGAAATTGGCAAGTGATAAAACGATAGAACTGTGCAGTCAAATCACTTGGGATATTCTGAAGGCAAACTTGGTTAAAAACCAAGAGTTTGACTTAGCCACCTTCTAATTTTTTTTAAGCAATATTTACAGTTCTTTTTATATGTGAGGCTTTCTGAAGTTATCCCTGTTCTCCAAAAGAAATTTACAGCATGTTTTAGCACACTTTTTAGCATACAGCCCCTTAACAATGCAGAGGTTGTAAAGGTGCACTGGAGTGATGACACCGGAGAAAAATGACCCTCGACATCTCAGCCCATTGCTTTGCTAATCTGCATTGACGAACTCAGTTTCAACACATTTTTAGTACATCTTAATGTCTATATTTAGGCTCACTCCTGCTGTTCAGCAGTGGCTTCACATGAATTGTCTCATATTAAATGCAAAAAAATGGTGAGAGGATTAATCCTCACCTAAGTAATGAGACTAGGATCTGAAAAGGAAATGGACATTTCTCAGTCTGCATCTTTATTAGTATCAAAGGACTGACAAACAAAATCAGACCCCTATTTATACTTCTGCAAACAAAATTAGGCTACTGATATTTTTTTTCCTGCACCTCAGCACATCTGCATAGATGACAATTATTTAAATGTAATAAAAAACTTTGTTGCTATTGCAGGAAAGGAAAGGGAATCCAGTTTCCTCTCCCATTGTTGCACTCCTCCTATTCCCTCAGTAAGAATAGAAAGCCTGAATTTACTGCAGGCACTGCAGTGGAGTGGATGTGACTCTACATAAACAGGGAAAGGACCTCTTGTAAGATATGCCATTTTACCAGTTGGCATGTAAAACACAAATAGATATCCAAACTTCCAGCTCCTGCATACGAAATGTAAGTCGATTCTATATATTACTGCTGTTAACTGTCCTTTTTTCCTGCCTGGCTCTGTAGCAGAGGTAGCAGAAGGGGACATGTGCCTATTCCCCATTTACGCAATACCCAGCCTACTCATAATGTCACAAACCCACTTCCTCTGTTGGTACAAGCGAAAATGCCAACCTCTGTGTTGAGGCTAATCAGGTATAAGCACATGATCCCTCTTCTGCTACTATTCACTTACAGCAGTGACATCAGAGAATTATTATTGAATTACCAAGCAACGATTCAATATTGCAAGGTCTTAAACTGCTGCAAATCAGACCTAGCAGCGCTCATCTGTCTGCAAGGCCTGAACTCTGGAGCCATTTGTAAAGATGGCTTTTAAGAAAGTATAGTAATTCTGCTGTGATGGAGACAGCCTTCAGCTATGGAAAGAGTATCCAGGTGCAGCTCTGTTTGCATTTAAGTAGATGGACAGGCACGTGCCAAGCTGGTTGTCATCCAAAGGAAAATGTGGTACCTTTAGAGAGGGTTCTAGCAGCTTGGAGGACCCACAACCACCACCAGACACCTGCACTCCTTAAGATCTATCTATCTGTTTGACTCTATAGAGGAGGTGTTGGATGGAGGGATGGCCAGAGGAGAGTTCTGTGAGATTCTGGGACAGGCCTGATGACTAGATGGACAGAGGCAAGGAAGACACCTTGCACAAAACATATTTACAGTTCCAAGTGGATTCTCTGGTGACTGGTAGTGAAATATTTAGTTGATGCCTTTAAGAGTAAGAACTGTACAGAACAGTACAGAAACAAGGTACCTGAGTACTTTGGAAGAGCTTGTGGTCACACCCTTTGAAAAAGCCACGCTTTCAAGAGAATGGCTGTAGCTGACTGCTCTTCAGTGTCACATGAAGGATTAATCTTTCTGGTGAGGTTGGACTGGATTAGGTGGTTTGTTCAGGGTTGGCAGGAGTGTTTTTGCAACCAGTGCCAAGGCTGGAATAAATTGCAGCATAGCTATACTGAGATGAATTGAAATGCCTGGATACTTGGAGCTCCGACGGCCTTTTGAGGCTCGTGTTATCACAAAAATTACTTCACTAACACTTTTTCCAAGCATTAGGAGAAACAGCTTTGAGGATAGATATTTCTTAATGTATGTAAAATAACAGCATTTAAATGCCACATTTTATCTCTAGCTGTATTGAGCTCATTTAAGAATGTGTTATTTTGTTATGAAAAGTACAAACACATGAGGAAATGCATGCAATGCATGGACTTAAAGAGGTTTACATCTGAGCAGTCATACAGGGACTCTTCAGAGCCTTCTGAGGCTACAATTATTTCTACAGTTACTCTGGTTTTTAAAACAATTAATCCATACTTACATAGTTCTTGTACTAGTAATGTGTGATTTGGTGCAGGATAGTCACAGGTGCATTAATTAGTGGGAATAATTAATCTAAATTTGTAGAATAAAAAGTTAGTAGCATGATCTTCAAAGGGATGCCCATTACTTGCTACTTCCATAAACTTCAGTGTTGAGATGTGGAACTTAAACACCTGCAGAAGGCAGGGAATAGTGCTTTAGGCAATTAGTTTCAGTGTTCATATATCCATATGAACTGCAAAATGAGAATAGACAACTAAAAATATCTTAATACGGCACAGTGCCAAAAACAATGAGACAGAAACATTTTTCTGGTGAGATTACTTTACAGTCATTTAAAAGGAATAGTTTAAAAAGTAGAAAGAAATTAATGATTGCAGGCAAGTTATGTTCCAAATGTGCTTTTCCTTAGCAAGCTGTCATTGTATACAGAGGTGAAATATATACCTGCAAGTAAAGAAAATGCATGCCCATATTTTAAAATATTATGTTTATGTTTTATTATGTCCTATTTTTCAAATGCTGTTAAAATTATCTAGCATAAAACTAATATTTATTCCTCTATTATGAGTACCAAGCTACACTGCAAAACCAGGACTTACAGCTACACAAACACATATTATTTCATGAACACAGGGAGAAATATGTCTTCTCAATACTTGTTGGGAATGCAGTCCAAGTGTGTGGTCATCAAGCTTTAAATTACAGACTAACACGAGGATGTATGTAAAGCATTTAATCTTCTGTTATTATTATTTCTTAAATTATTTGTCGGTAGCATTTTTTTTCACTTCTGATGTTCTGCCACTTGTGGAGATGCACTGGTTGGTGCTCAGTTATTTTTTAAAGTAAATAAATAAGCAAATAAATAAAAAGAAAACTCACTCCGGAAGTGGTGATTTGTTAGGGAAAGATAGAATATACCCAAGAGAACCAGACTGCAGAACATTCGCGTTCTCCATAATGAATCTCCAGATCCTAGGCAATCGCAATTACAGTACCCTTCCACAGCAGGAACTCCCGTTGTTACTGATACCTTTTATAGTTCATGTCATGTAGAGAGACTCCCAGAAGGTTTGATATTGTAAGAGCAAAGCAGGCTGGATTGAAAATGGAGGCAGGTTGAAAAGCCTGACATTTCTGCCTGCCTCCCCTTAGAAACAACTTCCAATACATCAAGATATGAAGAACATGGGGAAAGCAATTTATGACAATGGGCTGGTTAAACTGATCAAAACAATCCCATTTGAAAATATGGGTTGTATTCTTGCCCCTTGAATTACAATGAAAGAAACATATACATTAAATATTTTACTTAAACCACTCTAGTGACACTCATATTTAGGATTGAATAATGCTGTAGAATCGTAATTGTAATTTAGAACTTCACCAGCCATGAAGACTGAGGTTTTCCATGTGAGGTGTCTGCCTCGGGCTATTCTCCCTCGCCTATTCTCCCCTGTCACCCTGCTCCCAGCAGGGCAAAAATTACAATCAACTTGTGATAGTTCATCTAAACAATTGCGTTGTTTCTGAGAACAAGGTTGACAGAGGTATTTTTTTCTGTGCATTTGATTTTGCTAAAGTGTTCCACTGTCTCCAGAAAATCATGCATATTGAGCAGGGTCAAGTAAGGCTGTGTTTGCTGTGTAGTGAGAGTCTATTCAAATTTGTCTGCATTGAGCTGGGGTCTGAGAGATGTTCTTTTCCTGTCCTCGGCAGTGAATTCATACATATTCCTATATACAGACTTTTGGTAGCACCAAATTCTCCACAGATGATGTCTGCACTCAAGTGTGCCCTAGTCCATGAAGCTCCAATCCTCCAACTCTATCTTCACATATTAAACCGACCTTCTTCAGGACTGCTCCTGTTGATTGTGGGCACCATCTCTAAGACCACAAAGAATCACATTCTTTGTGCCCACTCTTTTCCCTGCACTGATGTTCAGTTACTATAGCAGAAAAGAAAGTTCTAGATAGGATTTATGTGCCCTACCTTTTGCTTCCTAAAAAAGGAGATAGAGTTGAAATAGACTCTTTAGAGTCAATGGGATAAAGAAGTTCTTCTTGAGGGCTATCTGATTTTAGACGCACAATTTAGATCTATCTGATCTTAGCTGTGTGTTTGATGCCTGGAAAGGCTTATTTCTCTTCAGAGAATACAGAAGAAGGTTTGAGAGACTAGCTTAAATGTCAATGTCTGTTTCAGGTGACTCAAATAGGGTAGATTAAACGCACTCATCCTGATTGTCTGCAAAGAAGTAAACAGAGGATGGAGGAGGGACCAAGATGAATACAAGATGTAAGAAAAGGTCAAGTGCACAAAGGACAAAAAAATAAGGGGGGGGGGGGGGGGGGGGGGGCAAGGGATGAGGAGTGGGGAGGAAATGTCTGAGTGGCAGAATAATGACCAGCTTGGAAGGTAAAAAAACCCAAATTAGTCTGTGAGTAATGTTTACATGTCTCTCTTCAGAGCCTGGAATTGATCCTAGAAAGCATGAGTTCTCACATTCACCTATTTTTACAAAATATTTCTGAATTCACTAGGAAAATGACTGTCTCAGTCATCCTTTAATGTCTGGTGTCCACAGAGGGCAGACAGATTACTATTACCACCACTTGCTCCACTAACTCAAATGGAAGAGCTATGAAATGCGAATCCAGACATTTCAACCTATGGTTAGCCTGTGAGCAATAGTACGTAAAATATCTCGTCTTACTTTGTATTTTAAAAGAAGATACACTAAAGGTATCTTAAGTCAATCCCTTAATAAGTAGGCAATACCCCAATGTAGGCATTTTTGTTAGATCCCCTATAATTATGATACAGACTGTGGTGGGTTAAGCCTGGCTGGATGTCAGGTGTCAAGCCACTCTATCACTCCCCTCCTCAGCAGAACAGGGTGGGGAGAAAATACGATGGAAAAAACCCCAACTTGTGGGTCAAGATAAAAGCAAAAGTTGCACATGTGGAAGCAAAGGAAAACAAAATGTTGTTCTCTACTTCCCATCAGCAGGTGATGTTCAGCCGCTTCCCGGGAAGCAGAGCTTCTGTATGTGTAGCGGTTGCTCCAGAAGACAAGCGCTGAAAATAATGAATGCCCTCTCTTCCTTCTTTTCTCCCTAAGCTTTTCTATCTGAGCAGATGCCATATGGTATGGAATATCCCACTGGTCACTTTGGGTCAGTTGTCCTGGCTGTGTCCCCTCCCAAGATCTTGCCCACCCCCAGCCTACTGGGGAGAGGTGGTGAAGAAGGTTGGGGAGACAGCCGTGATGCTGTGCAAGGACCGCTCAGCAGCAGTTAAAACACTGGTGTGTTATCACCAGCTTTCTAGCTACCAATACGAGCACGGCACTGAGGGCTGCTGTGGGGCTCAGCCAGACCCAATACACAGGTTATGCATGGGGATTATACATTAATGTCTGCTGCATTCAGCAACTCAGTATAGGTTATATTTATTAACTAGGTGTAGGCTGCAAAGAGAATAAGAATTTATTTCCTATAGGACTCACAGCTAGTTAGTTCCAGTAGACCAAAGGTATTTTGGGAATTAGAGGTGGAACTATAACAAAAAGACCATATGTAAAGGCAGTGGGATTTCAGTAGGGAGAGCCAGTTTCTGCATTTGGCAATTATAAGTTATCTGTGGGGTGTTGGATGAGCTACACAAATCAGACAATTTTGAGTTGGGGATAACATGGCAGGAGCACAGCTGCAGATTGAAATCATTGTGTTTGGAAATATAAAATGCTATGAAAATGTCCTGTACTCTAAAATATCAAAAATACCCCAGAAAAATCAATATCCTAGCCTAGACACCAAAAATAGGTCAATGTATTTGGTAAAGCTCAACTGGGATAGAAATGCACTGGGAATTTCAGTGTTTCAGCGCTCCCATTAACCTCAGGGACTGTTAATTTCCAGATGACTGAAACTGGTTTAACCTCTGTTAACCACGCCTCTATTTCCCATCTGCAAAAGTCACATAAAAATCTTGCCTTTATTCCACATTTTTTCTGCTGTGTCTTATCTGACTGTTTTTTTTTTTTTTAAAGCGGGAACTTTGTATCTGAGCAGAACTTAATGCGTCTCCTATTGCTTAATATGTTTTGCTAATCAGTATCTGTGAGACAGTGTGGGTCATCTTGCTGAACACTGGACATTTGCAAAGCAGATATTTACATTTGAGGTAGTTGTCTGAGGCTCTTTTTACAGGCACAAGAGAAAAATAAGTGGGTTTTGGCAGTCAATTCATCTGACCTATTTTAGACGTTCCCATTTCTCTCTTCTAGCTATGCCAAGAACTTCAGGCAAGTACTGCCATTGTAGATATCTGCATTGGAGACAACCAAATGTGGGCAAAATGAAACCCACCTCTCAGTCACCCTTTCAAACTGAGGCCATAATCACAAAAATTAAACGGGTTTACACAGAAGTAAATTTGTCTCAGGATTCTTAACATTTTCATACACCTTACAATTTTCTCCTCCTTTTTCCTTGTTGCCCTTATCTTAAGACAGATTTAGGATATTGAACATGCACAGATAAGCCTCCATGACTACCTACTTTGACAGATACACAGATAAGAATGTACTGTTAAAGTGATTTAGCAAGGTTGAGGTATTTAGGAAGAGCTTTAAAGGTGCTTCGAAAGTGGTTTAGTACCACAAAGGCACCATTAAAGCATTTATAGTTTTTTCTGCTTCTTAGAAGTGGGGCCTAGGGTGACAAAGAAAGAAAGGAAACAAGGAAGAAGGAGAGGGGATATAAATATAAAATCTCAGCATTAACTCAATGCCAAAAATAAGAAATGAAGCATGGGAGTATGCCTAGGAAATTTCCAGTGTAATTATTATTAATACACATCTATAAATACTACAATTATAACTTTTCTACTGTAATTTACTTTTTCTCATTTTTCTCTGGAACATTATCCCATAAACTTTCTGCTATTTTCTGCATACCATGAAGAAGTATGTGTAACCTACAGAATGAAATGTTGAGAAATACTTTTTCTCCCCAGCTTCCTAATTGAGTGATCGGATTGTCACCACACCTGCTGTATTAGTAAAGCTCAGGGCTCTTGAAATGTTTTTAAGATGTATTTAAAGAAACAATATCTTTTCAGTGTGCAGGGGCAATTAAGCTGTCTTACACACACACAAAAAAAACCCAAACCCAAGACCAAAAAAACAAAACAGGGCTGTATATTATTAAAAAAACAAGCTTGTAAGTGAGATACAGCTTTGCAGATAGATTTTATTTTCTTTTTTTAAGGACCAAGCTGTTCTGATTTTGAATATTCTCTGTTTTATTAAACATCCAAGAACACACAAATTCTAAATATTCTCAGTATTTCACTTTATCCCCTAAATGAAAGAGGTCTCTTGCTTCTTTCCTCAGTCAGCATCATCTGCTGAGAGAGCTTACAGGTGGGCCACTTAAGGCCAGACTTCTGAAGCAGTTTTTCATACACCATTTAGTGCAATGTACTTTTTACTGAGCCTTATCATTTCTAACAGAGAACACTGAAATGAGACATTCCTTTGTTTCTGCTGAACAGCACCCTCATGGCTTCTCCTGCTGCATGATCTCTGCAAATAGCTGCTGTAAAGGATGTCCTGAAAAATTTATATGGCTTAGCCACAACATGAATACGCTTAGAGGGTGCCGGTATCGCCAACAGAAATTTTATTTCATATATTTATTATATTTTTTTAAGTTCTCTTCATGGCCGAATTCCTTGCCCAGACAAGAAATGAAAGAAGTCTAGCAAACTGGAGCTACTCTAAATTTTCTGATATATTATCTTTCTTTTTTGTCCACAGCCAATCTGCTGCTCAGCTGCAGAAGATGAATCAGGTACTAAACACAACTACACGCCCAGAAACTGCTTGGGAACACTGAGGGTCTTTATTTTCTAAAGACACTCCCATCAGATTGTAGAACGTACCTTTTGCCAATTTGATATTATTTTTTTTAATCCTGATAGAAGTATGCAACTTGTATGCACTTAGGAACTGCTCTTACTTCTGTGCAAGACACGGGGCATTTGAAGCAGTAAAGTCAAGTAATTGATATTCTGTTACATGTATATAAATTATTGTTACAAATTTTCAGATGTCAAATTTCTAATCTAACCAATGTCACTATCTTAACTACAAAAGACTCCATGAGAATCTGTAAAATCTTTTGTAATAAATGCTGAAATCCTTCAAAAACTTGAAAATGTTAGTGCCTGGGGTGAGAATTAAATCTGAGTAACATAAGGCTTCATTGTGATAATTTATGGCTATCCAAACACGATGCACCTACATAAAAGATGCTCATAAGGGAAAAGGGAGGATCTTCCATTACCCTTGAACACATTTAACTACAGTCACTACATCTGTCATGTGACTGTATGGTCATGATTTTCATTTTTGTGTGAGACTAGTCTAACTAATCACAGGTGATGCAAAAGTCAACTTCTATTTTTATAGGTTACCAGGAGTTGTACACTGAGGCATATGTAGGGAACATAACAGATACACTTAGAATTTATTTCTTTCACCATGAAAGTAGGGCAAAATTCTGCATTTTATTTGATGATTGGAGTTATTATTTTTTTTCTATAACATTGCAGAAAAAAGGTACAGACACAGTCCATAAAAGTTTTATGAATACTCTTATTTACACTGTGCTTAAAAAGAAATAACATCTGTGACTGCTTTATAGTTTCTTTGTTTGCAGATTAAATTTATCTGGTTTACAGGTTCCTTCTGAAAATCATCTGAAACACAAAATTTATCACAGTATCATGTTCAGTATTTGCCCTTTTGCTAATACGTACGTAGTCAGGCTACAACAATTGAAGAGGATCCCAGTTCTTCAAAGCAGTAATGGAAAAGCAGGGAGGAAAGATTTAAAATGTGATAAAATTAATTTTCATAACAAAGCTGACAGTGGAAGATACTTGTGCAGTGGCTGTGGTTCCTAAAGAAATACTGTGTGAGTAACTCCTCTGTGGCTGTGCTGGAGGTGTCAGTACAAAGCCTGGGATAAGCACTGACAACTGCAGCAGCATCCTTTGTGTTTCTAAACTGGTGGTGCACAAGGCTGGACTAACCAAGCCATCCACAAAAAACTCTAATGTCATCCAGCTCCAGTGCTGTGCAGGATTGGACTAAGAGACCAATAGAAGACGTATGTGTCCAGCATGGGTCAAAGAACCGCACCTGTTCAGCAAATAAGCCAGTCTTCTGTACGTCTGTGCATGTATACACATGCATATACAGAGACACATACTAGAGCTTCTAACTTCCCAGCAGTAAATCCTTGCTAAAAACACGACTTAAATGTTGTTGGCATTGCAGTTGGGCCCCACTTCACATGGAACAACTTCACTACTTCAATAAATTTCTTACCAAGAGGCACATTTCTGGGAGAAACTACTTAAGCACCCTGAAACCTTATCAAACTTTCACCTTGATGCTGGGATCTTACCAGCCAGCTGACAGCACACTTTGAATCATGAAGAAACACACTTTGTTATGTTTTCCAGTTGCAATATTTACCCATGCATTAAGAAAGGTATGGGACACATTGCAAAACATCCAGGTGCCTGGAAAGCCTAAGTTGAACAAGAAGCACTGACACATGACGACACATGTATTTTCATGAAAGACTTGACATTTGGAGTAAAAGGGCAACACAGCCTGGGAAAGGGATAAACATAAAATGGCACAGCTCATCTTTGCATTTAGATGAGCAGTCAAATCCGATGCTCTGAAGCCATAAGGGACAGACGACAACATGAGGTCTGCTGCCCTGTAAAAAAGATGGTGAGACTTTTGCCCTTGATGAGGTTGTTTCTGTAAAAGAGCAGGTATATATACACCCCCAAAAACCTGAAGGCTGCACTGAGATGAGCGAGATGTGTTTCAGTCACTCACTTGCTTATCACTGAACAATCTGGAAGGTAAAAAATGGCGAGTTGTACTTCTTTAGGCATTTCAGTGGAGTAAAGCTGAGATGATCTGTGCATTGCAATGGATGTCACTCAGGCCTGGGGCTGTGCTGCTGCATTCCAGGATGCCCACAGGGATGTTCCAGCTACAAAGCGACCCTGGCCATAAGGGACATGAACCCTATTCTCAGTACTCTGACAATTTTTCAATGGGTTTTGACAGGGAGTCTCAATTAGTAAAGTCATATTTCATCGTTGAGGGTGGTTCAATATCCTTACTTGCAGTTTCCAATGCAACTGTTTTTTTCCTGCCAATGGGCTTCAGTTACAGAAGTCTCTATTTTTTATACTGATCTTTCTTTGTCTTGAGAAACACCTTTGTTCGTCCCCATTAACACAGGCTGGGTTAAAAATCTTTTATGATTCTGTTATTAGTGGTAACATGTACTATGTTTTTGTTAGGACAACATCCCAGGACAATCCAGGACTTCATGTAGCTGCACCCTGAAACTGGACTCCTCTCTGCCTGCCCCTAGAAGTCTTCAGTTGCCTGGGATGGATGTGATGGAGTCCAGCCTTACCAGGAGAGGAAGAAGAATCACGAACATGTGCTGGACACTTTTGTTTTGTTCTCTTATCTGACAGCACAAAAACATTTTTTACATAGTATCAATCACCTTGTGTGGACTTCAACTGAACACCTCAATTCAGCAGCTTAGGAAATACCACAAAAACCTTCCTCACATTCCCGTTTCTCATGGATAGGGTGCTTCATATTCAGCGTGCCAAGGTCTGTTGTTGTTCAACTCCCAGATGAGTACAAGGCAATGGGACTAGTAAGAATTCTAAAATTATGCTTAATTTAGTGGATGATTCCCGTGTGTTGCTTTCAGACATACTTAGTGTATGACTGTCCATTAAACACATTCCAGATCACACACATGTTCAAGGCTGAGCTCAAAAGCTTTGGAACAAGGTGGGGGTTGCTTGGCCTCCATGTCTCTGTTACAGAGTCAGAAACCATGACACATTTCTGAGTTCCTTGATTCTGCACTTTTTGACCAGGAAATGTGGAAATCCTGCTATAGATCATGGCACTATAGCCACAAACCATGACAGAACTTATGTTCTCAGTCAGACTGAGGATGGCTGCTTCTAAAGATGATCAAACCCCATGTGTTCCAGGTGAAATATTTCCAGTTCATCAAACTGGCATTTTCTAGATGGGTTGAAAAATTTCTGGCTAGTTCTGATATAAATAGTAATTGTGTGAGTCCTATTTGCCTGCGTGTGTCCTTCACTCTGCCTTGGTTGTGCAGTGGCCAGTGCATTGGAACAGACCACTGAGGATGATTTTGGCTTTGTAAACAGAATGTGCAGAACCTCTCTACTGACAGGTGAAAAGGAATAGAGAGCTCATGTTTAGTAATGTTGACTGCTGTGCTAACACAAATAAAATACAAGCGGGGGAAAACCCTTTATTTTTGTTGTTAGCATTTGAAGATAGCATACTGAATACGCTCTGGGATTAGATCTCCTGTGTCAAATAGCGCTGTATTTACCAACACTTTTCAGAGAAGAATGGCTTTTTAAGTGATGCTTAGCAACACACATCCTCCTTTCTATTCTATTAGTTTTAACATTTTTCATGTTTACCTTTCATTTTGAGTGCAAAATACACAGGAGAAGACTTTCATCCATAGTCTGAATGCCAGCATGTTCAGATGTATGGCACTAGGCACAGGAAGCCCTTCTGCAACTCTGACATTGTGTTCAAAGACTGTCTGGACCAAAACTCAAAGCCTTCCAATGCCACAACTGGTGTCAGTCACCTTTATATGGATGTGCTTTTCAGTGCTGTTAGTTAGCTTACACTTTGTCCAGAAACAGATGGCTGTTGGACTGCAGGATGGACAACCCACTTCCAAAGACCAGGATGAACCACAGCCTATGAGATGCTATGCAGCCACATATCCCACAGAAGCAGAGAGAGCTGTGCTGATCAAAATCTCTTAGGACTGAATTTGTACTCACCAGACCTCAGAAACATAACAAGGAACATGAGGCTTAATCTTGCAAAAAGTTAATCACATTCAGCTAATACACTTGTACCTAGAAACGGAGAGAGCTCTGTAGCTCAAAAACTAGGGACAGAATAAAATAGATTTGGGCCATTAGTAAGTAACACAGCAGTGAGCCATTGCTTCTTGTTCTGGAGCTCTTCTATGGAGCATGAGTGGCCAAAATTCTCATCACACCCTACTTTGACCTACAACTATTCTGATTTAAATGTAGGTACTGAATATTTATTTTTGTATCAGATACTAGATGCATAATGGAAAGGAATCAGAGAAGCAGAAGAAAAAAAAGCCTTTTCCTGTGTTCAGAGGCAAGTCTGCATGCATATTGGCAGAGAAGACCAAGGATCTGAGCAGTAAAAACAAAATTCTTCCTGCACTGATATTTAAAATATTTTCATTTTTATCCTTTACCATATAACTGGACTTGTATTATTACAAACCAAGCTTATTAGGACTGTCATTTGAGTCTTCTGTGTGTTTTAATACAATTCTCTACCAGATAAAACTAAAAAAATCAACTACTTTGATCAGGATTAAACCATGAAATCAGAGTACACACATAATATTTAACCTAAATAAAGAATTCATGGGAAACAGAATCTTGCTATGATATTATTTATTGGAAAGGTATACAGGAAGAAAAAAATCCATACATGCTTCTCAGGAAAGCATAATTTCCCAATGGATACTGCTCTATTTGACTTGAATCTAAACTAACACTGTAGATTGTAATAGCACTTGGCAAGCTGCAGACACATCATTTTTTAACTCAGGCTTACGTTTGAATTACCTGGAACTCAAATTTCCAATGTGACCTTTTCAGGACTTTGTTTAGGAACAAAAAGAGTTCTCACTAGAGAGAGAAAATACCTTTTAGAGAACAAGATATATTGTTGAAGGTGGAGGCTAAAATAGCATGGTGCTGCTGCTAGTCTAGAATTAGAGAAAACAATGGCTATGTATGTAAGCTTTGTTATCTTCAACTGACAAAAGGGAATATAAATTTTTTACATTTAAAACCAAATTTCTGATCTTTTGTACTGTGCTTTCAAGTACATATTTATTACCCGTATGCCTGAAGCTTATAAAATGCAGCAAACTGGGTTTTTTTCTGCCTACAATAATGGGCACACTAAAGATGTGCATGCCAAACAGAATGCTTTTATTTGTGTGTTCAGTTCTGCAAGAAGTTTTGAACCAAAGAACTGAAACAATGAGAGCCAAAGCATTTCTCACCTCTCAAAACAGACACTGGAGTCCTTAATGACCTTCTAAAATTCCAGCTTATTAAGATCTCGGGTCACTAGTTTTTTATTATTATTATTTTTCCTTTCCCCTAAGTTTATTTACAGGATAAGTGCAGAAAATCTGACTTGCAAAAGTGCAATAGCCTGTTCTGCTGTGTAACCACGTCTATACTGGAGCTATAGACCATTCTTGTTACTCATTTCCTTTATCCTCTGCTAAGCTGCATAGACTGGCTTTTAAACTGACTCTTCACTGCCAAGTTTAGAAATATACAACAGGAAATTTCAACTGAATATTTACATAGAAAAAAGTGGAACGCATAGGAGAGCCAAACACAGCTTTGAGTTTTTTTGTAGTGTGCTCAAAAGCCACAAGTGGGGAAAAAAGCCAAAATAGATATGGTATCTAACTGTTACATATTTACTTAATGCAAAGATCATTTATTGAGGAAGAAGAAGATGAAGAGTTCAAATATTTACTACAGATTATAGTATCATTTATTATAGATGGAGTTTAGCACTGATTTCAGGGAAGAAGACTGCTATGTCAGATAAAGATCAGTTTATGCTATTTGAACTGGTCATGCCCTTGATTTTCCCTAAAGGCACATTTCAAAATACACCACAGAATTAAACAGCTTTTTCTCTGAGCTAGTCCTTTCCCTTTTGTTCTTCCTCTGCTCATTTTCCTTCTGGATGCAATGCCTGAGTGGTGCACCATTCAACATGTGTCATTCTGATCCATATGACAAAAGACAGGTTACTGCCATACCTGTACCAGCATGCAAAAAAGGCAGAAAAAATAACTATGTTCAGATTCATCACCACCACCACCACCTATAACCCTGAAAACTGCTCTGCATAGAGATGGAGCAAGTAGGAACTGCAACAGTAGGAGACACCTCTCATCTCTGGCACCTGATGGACTCCAGTCAGAAATCCATGCATGGAATACAACCACCATCCCCAGAAAAAAGCTGAATGATCCTTGAGGCTTTGAAAATACATTTTTCCAGTCTACAAAGGCTGTGTCTGGGAAGGGGAAATTGCAGTAGGTGTGCTATTTGCAATACCAGGTACATTAAATGGAAAAATTTGGAAAATGAAGGAATGCTACCGGCATGTGCTGAGAGTGGCTACAGGAATTGGTGAACATGCCAATTAGTAGTGGATGCCTACAAAACATTACTTTTGTCCCATTTAATGGACCTAATTTATATGAAGTGTATTCAAAACATCACTTAAGGTTATTACCACATCTCTGAAATAATTTCATTCAACTGAATAACTGAAACGCTTTATGCACCTTTTATTAATGCATAAACATGATTAACTTGCACTTTACCCATCTGAAATATTAAAATGTTAAAAGGCGCATGAAAACAGAAAATTACTGGGCATTTCCTGGTTGTTGCTGAGTGAGATAGGCGGGTAGAATGAACCATGACCAACCTGTGACCCTTCCCTTCAATACTAATGCCTCTAATGAAATCTAATGTCAATCAGAAACCCTCATCAAAATGGCCTGATGATTTGCCATCAGTCCCTTAGAACAACATGACAATCTGAAAATTGAATACGAAAGAAGTGTTTTGTCAAAGATGGTCCCAGCAAAGCGGCCGGCTTTATTATTTATATCCAACTTATATGGCTAATGCTGCATCTACTTTTGGTTGACTACATTCAGATGAAATTTAGATCTAACATGGGGTATACACAGCTATACAGTCAACTCCAGATGAGAGTCCATGCAGCGTTGTTAGAAATACATTATTTTTCCAAAGATGCAGTGTAAATGTTATAATGCTTTAATACAACAGAAACATCTCTTTCCCTTCCCAGTAATATTTTCCAACACTGTGGTATTATGAATTACACTAACCCTCTCCAGGCCAGAACAGAGTGCTTGAAGAACGAGCAGTATCAACTCAAGAATTCTGCTCCAGATCATTAAAAGAAACAAAAAGCTGTTTTTTTCTGAATAGCTTAACTAGGTAAGGAAAGAGAAACGATAAGCTGGAGACAGGGAAAAATTTGGGGAAAGAAAAAAATTATTTCAAACCATTTGGAAAAAAAAAAAAAAAGAAAGAAAGAGTAACGTACATTTTATATTGGTATTGATAGGGCTGTGATAAGGCTAAAAGCAGGTCTGCACTGTCCCATCTGGAGGGTCTGGGATTACACTGTTTCTGTTTCTGTAGGCTTTTAACTGCCCCCCTGTCTGATCGCAGGTAAATGCTCTTTGATTTACTGCTGTTTCAATTCTTACATACTTTTCAGTACATGATACATTCACAACTATAAACACACTGCTCATCAGCGTATCATGTGGATTTGTTATTTGGCCACATAAATTCTTTTTTAATATGAACATAGATATGTTTAAACAACGTACGCTGCTCCATGGCAATGGAACTGTTCAGATAGGACACACTCCTTTCAAGTTGATAAAAGGAGAAACTTTAGATTCGACCTGATCACAGAAAACATCAGCTGCTGTGCCAACAGCATGCAGGGGCTTAAGATGGGAAAGAAAGGAAAGTTGCTAACATCTAAGAAACCTTATGAACTCATTTAGATACTTTTATATCTCCAAAATCTTGATTTCAAAACTGATGTTTGACCAATCTGCTCGTTCTTGGGCTTTCTCTGCTCTAATGCTTTGGGCAGTGCCAGACCAAGAGTCATTCTAGGCTCAGTTCTGCAGAAAACGAGCATTAACTGCTTTCAGGTTGAATAACATTCCCACAGACTTGCCTTCTTAAAAGAATAAGAAAAACATGGGTACTTAATCTCAGGGGAGTGTCTAGTGAATAGCACTTGTGTTTTAACAACTGCTGCCTCAGGAGGGACCGACTGTGGGCTCCTGAATGCTAACGGTGAGAAGTAACCACCAGTCTGCAAATGGATTTTGAAGTGCAGTTGCCTCTAGACTGCTCCTGGGCATCCATGCTGGGAACTGCAAAAGCAATGGACAAATGGCTCAAAGGCTATGCTTGAACACCCTGTGGTGAACTGAGAAGGGAGAACAGCAGACACAAAGACTTAGTTTCCCTGATCTATACTCAGTTAGAGCTACCCCTCATGCAAGCAGACAAGGTCTTTCTCAACGATACTCCTGGAATGGTGGTTACTTGAAGCAGTCAGAGACCCAGCGGAGTCCTGTCTCAACTACTCAACAAGCATAGAGAACAGCAGGTGCCTAACCCTGTTTGTACAGCAAGAGAGATGCAGGGGGAGGATGCCTCCTGCCCGCTGACAGCACGGCTGCGGTCCCCTTGCAGCACACATCCTCTGAATTCTGCCCAAGCATTGCAGCATTGTCTTTGCAGCACAGACTTCGGTTTACAAGTCATCTTCTGGCATTCAATTTGCAGAATAGCTGGCTGTTTGGCACCCTCCGCACCAGATGTTATCTTGTAAACTAAATGCACAAATGCTTATTCCATTCTCACAATAAAAGAATAATCAGGGTTAGCATTTAATTCTGTGATTTGAAGTTAATAATATTTAAGATTTATAAATATGTAACAGAAGAATGTTAATTCCGTAACTGCACTAAAAAAAAAAAAAGCATGTAGCTCAGGAATGAAGCAAAATGTGTCATAAATATGCCTAACAATAAGGATTTAATTTATTAGCAGTTTTGGCAGAACAACTGCAAAGAAGATTGTGGCTGTGAAGCATGTTAGTTATTTGACAAAGGAGAGGCTGTTACTCAATATAACAACAATATTAGGTTTATTTTCTTCTAAATATTCAAAAAACATCTGCCTGAAAGATTCTCCAGATTAGCTTGACTGTCTCTAATCCTAAGGTGGACTTCACATAATTAGTTAAAACAGTTTAACAGACCAGAAATCAAGGAGTGCTGCATCACAGAACCTGTTACATTTATGAGGCCTGTTATGGTTTTGCTGTAATCGGAAGTTTCACGGGAGGAGGAGTTTTCAGACCCTTGTTTGATAGAAGGATGACTAGGGCACATTATCTTCCTTTTTTAACTCCTCCACCATGGCTACTTCTATCCTAAGCGTGATAGATGGAAAAAACTTTACATCAAAACAGCAAAAGGTTAAATTAATTGTAAATCATTGCACAACATCAATTTATGTATTTATCCTACTCTGCGTATCTACAGTTGAAGTGCCTGGAGATTTTTGGTTGAGCAGACTGAAGTAATGAAAACAATTTCCTAAAATAAAATATAAGCATTGTCAAGAGTTCTTAAATGGAAGTCCAGCAAGATTAGTTTCCGTCTCAAAAAGAGCAGAAAATTAGTTTCTTCAGATCCCCAATCAAATGCGCCAATAAGTGAAATTTTGCCTATTGAAATGGAAAAACAGTGTACTGAGAAATGTGATAATCCTGCAAGTTAAAAAGGTTTTATATCATAATCACTGCTGTCACCACAAGGTTCATGAGACAATTCATATTAACTACACCAGCTTGTTCATCACTCCTGAACATTGTATTTGTTCAAGACCAGTCCCTGAGGTTTTTTTCCCACTAAATCAAATGTTGAAGACCAGTTATTGATTATGCCAATTTTCAAGGATATACCATTCTCTCAAACTCATGTACTTGCCTTCCTTACTTTTGCCAACTTTTCTTTCATTGGAAAAGACTTATATAAAGCAGATACTGAAATATTCATCCCAAGTATTCAAAATCACAGAACAACTACAGAAAGCAGCCAAGATATTTTTTTTTATTATTTTTTAAGAAAGACCCCAAGTATCAGTCACAGTAGTAGAAGACTGCTGGCAAGGAATGGCACATACATGAAGACCTAGAAGGAAAATGCCTCTCTACTCAGTGATGTCGGTCTAATATCTTGACCCCAGAACTGTATATTTGACCTTAAAAAAAAAGTAGATATTTTTTAACACTCGCTTTCCTACTGCAAGGAAACACATTTTCCCTAACATGTTTAGGGGAAGGCAACATTCATTTCCCTGTGTACCTTGTAGTCTCAGCTGCTTCAAAGGCTTGTGGGGACCACTGATGTCTAGCACAAACCATAACAACCTTCACGCTGTTCTAATGAGCCAGAAGATGAATGCTGCCATGCAACAGAACATGGGAATGAAACTCACACTTTTCTACCAAATATTCTCTGCTTCACTGTGCTCGATGGCTGAAGCTGAGGATCACATCCAACCTGCTGAAGACATCTCCCAGAAATTCACAACTGAAAGTCTTCTGCCATTTGCTTTCATAATTGAATTAAAATCGTATGGTCTGGTTGACAGAGAACTAGAAATACATGAACATAAAATAATTCCCAGATGACAGGCCAACAGACAAATAGGGTGTAAAAGGAACTTTCAGAAGAGCAGGAAAAGCAATATATACTTTGTTCATCTACACACACTGTGGAGGAATTTCAGGAAGATCTCATGGTGGAAATCTTCAAACAACACACTTAAAAGGATCTGTCCCCAAATGGCATGCTAGTAAAAGGCATCATGGAGCAAAGAGACAGAAAGATCAGTAACTGGAAGGTGGTATTCGACCGTAAGTGAATAAGGCAATGAAAGATAAAGTGGCACCACTATTAAGACTTCACTGAAGTCCACTCTGGTACCAGAGGACTGAAGTCTGCAAAATGTAAGGTCATTTTCTTAAAATGATTTGACAAGGGATCTTGGGAACTATATAGCCAAAAGAGACAAATTAGTAAAGACTACAAAAAATAATTGATTTAGTGGCCACATGGATAAAAATGAACCGACTCAACACAGTTTCTGTCAAGATGAAATCATACCTCACCATCACATTGGCAGTCTTTGAAGGAACTAGTGTGTATATGGATAAGGAAAATTTGGCTAATATAGTCAGCAATTCAGCAAAATGACTCATCTGAAGGGTCTCAGAAAATCCAGACACCTATAGGGGAAGATTTAAGTCCTCAAAATGATGCAAGATTGATTTAAAGAAAGGAAGGTACATATCAATTTTCACAATTAAGAGAGTCACCAATGATACTAGGAGGGTAGCAGGGTCGTGATCCCAGATATTAAACATACTTATTAGTGAAGTTGAAAGGCAGGAACCACTATGGCAACAAAGCTTGTAGATGACACTAATTTGCTCTGGCTAGTAAAGATGAGGGCAACAGGTGAAGTACTGCGATAGGACTTGAAGCCATGTCAAAACTAGGGAGAAATGAGGATGAACAGGAGCAGATCCATACAGTGAAACAGTTGCTGCTGAAGACCACACACAATCCACATTTCAGGATTGTTCTGTGTTTTGGGGTTTTTTTTAAATTTAATTTGGACTCATTCCAGTCTGCTCCCATGGATTGAATGTCTGGGGACAGGATACTCAAGTTGAACTTCGGGAGCTTATCTTTTGGTTTAATTACATCCGAAAGGAGCCAAGTCCATTGGTTCTCAGATCGTTGTCAGTGTGTACAAATGCACAGTAAGTGGAGATGACCAGGAGATTTGCTTCAAAAGCACTCTCCTGTTCCTACGCTGCCAATACAGGTGCCTTCTATGAGGCTCAGGAGCCAAGTAATAAAATAGCAGGTAAAAATGAAGACAGATAAATTTAGAGTGCTGGACAAGTAGAAAAAAAACCCAAAATGATGACTTTGTACGGAGTGATGAAGTCTGGGTAGATTATTATCAGGTACAAATGAGATCTCAGAGTCAGACAATCACTGCCCTATGAGCAGCTGAGCTCAGTGCTCATGAAAGTAAATCAAATTACTAGGAAAGGAAAAGAAAACAAGCAGAACTATCATTCTCTTCCTGTAAAAATTCAGTCTTACCTCCTGGTTTCTCCACCCTAAAAAGACATGGTAAAATTGAATAGATGAATAGGAGGGTGGCAAGTACACTCAGAAGCATGGAGGAGCTTCCAGGTGAAAGTAACCATGCAGAGAGGGGCTTTTCAGCCTGGGAAAGAGATGGCTGAGGATGGGATGTGACAGACATTTGCAGTATCATTAGAGGAATGAAAAGGGTGGAAAGTAACAACTAACTGTTCAGTCTCTCTGAAGATACAGAGAACAACTGGGGCATATCGCATGAAACTAGCATTTGGTGGATTCAGCACCAGCAAAAAAATGCGGTTCTTCATACAGCACATCCTTAAATTGTGCGCAAGTCCTTGCCACAGGAAGCTGTAACTGCCAGAAGTTCACGTGTGCTGAAAAGCTGACTGGACCAATTCACAGGAATGATAACCTGTCAAGGGCTATCACCTCTGGCTCAGCTAGTCTTTGAGCAATGAGGTGTGGCAATACAAAACGTTTTTTGAAAATAACCATACCTGCCTGCCCTCTTCTTGTACTTCTTCCTAGGCATTAATTTCAGAGCTGAACCAAGTATTGGATTAGAGTGACTTTTGATCTGACCCAGTGTGGCTGTTCCTGCATTTGTATTAGCCTTTCAGTCACTAGTCAGTAAGACTAGTCCACTAAATAAAAAATCAGAAGTTGACTCTGAACAGAAAAAAAAGAGGTGAGTCAACAGAAATTTGATTTCTTTTTATTTACTCTGGAACATGGTATTGGAGACTTAGATTTATAGCCCAAATTTGTGCTAGGAAAAGAGTTTACACATCACAGTCCTACCTGAGAATGATGGAAAACTGTAAATATCACAGAAAATACATTTCTGGAAGCCTAAAGTTGTCTTTCAGCATTTACATTTGTAATTTTTCAATGTATTTGTTCTTTCCCAATGAAATTTTCTAGCAACTGATCATGCTTTTAGTATGCTAAGATCAATATGATTAAAATTTCATATATATGATGGAAAAAGAAATATGTCAGTAAAGTGTGTCAGTTATTAATGACAAACTCTAAATTATGGTAGGCTGAACATTCTCAGCAGGCTGGAGGATTTGATTGTAGTGTTTTGAGTCTGTCTAACAGAATTGCACATTTTGCCTTTTGGACAACATTTATTATACCTCAGAGAGAAAAACCAAATACTTTTACAAAAACAATCATTTAACAGTAGTTACGTCTTTTTTTTTTTTTCTTTCTTCTTCTTCTTTTTTTTTTTTTTTCTTTCTTTGCAAATACTTCCCTGTTTTGGGTCTTCCCCTATTCCTTTCTCCTAGCATATGTGAATTTGGGAATAGTATGCAAAAGTCCTGGTTTTCCTCCACCCCTTGAAACCCACATGTTAATTACCCTAATCTAAAATTATCCAGTTTTGTAATGGGCTCATTTACAGCTTAAAAAAAAAAAAAAAATGAGGGATGAGTTATTATAAAAAACATTTGGTCCTTGTATTTTGCGAACTGTGATTTTTTCATATTTATAATGGAGTCCAAAAGACTGCATGAGTTGGCTGGGTGTCACTAATGATAATAACTATTGCTCCCAGCTGTTTTTTCCTTAAATACAGGACACAGCTGAAATAAGATCTGCATCTGCCACCATTTGGCTTCCCTACTTTTGAGGGGGAATCATATACGTCCTGATTAACTGTGAACATGATTATTTTATTCAACAAGTCCCATACACAAACCAGCAAAACATAATTATAAAATGATGACGGCATCTAGACGAAAATTTTTATTTCAAGTAAACGGGGTCCTCCAGGGTTTTTTCCCCCACTTTTTTTTACCATTACTACTAACAAAAATTCTGGTTTGGTAGAGTTGCTATGAACAAGCAGCTAATAAGGCAGCTGTCTATGGCTTCAGCTGCTCTATGTAAACTAAGCTATTATTTTGGAAGCAATGACATAACTCACAAGGAAAAGGTGATTAATTCATCACATAAACTAGGACACTTCAGAGTATGAGTATAAATGTGCAGTACTCATTTGATCCAATTATCATTCTGGGTATTGCTACAGCAGAGACTTTCAAATTTTTTTAAATCTGGAATTTAATGCTTTATAGGGAAAAAAAGGAAAAAGGGGGAAAAAAAGAAAAAAGAGAAAAAAAGAAAAAAAAAAAGAAGGAAAAGATGGAAAAAACCAAATCAGATGTGGTTAGATAGAAAGTAACTATGTAATAGCATTATGGGTGCCACACAACACTATGTCTCAGCAGCTTTGACAGCTGTGGAATATACATATACCATCAAGCAAGTGACATTAACAACTAGAGCTTAGATCTTCCTCGACCACAAGCATGGAAAAGACCAAGCCATGCCCTGCATTAGACTCAGCCTTCCTAGTTCCTAAGGCCAGGTTTTATACCTACCTCAGGGATACCACAGTCCCTCACCCAGCCAATACGCTGTCCCGACTGGAGTCTTAGAATACTAGTGGGTTATAAATTCTGCTGTGGCAGACATTTTGGGTGCCAAAAATGTCTTGTCCCACAGTGAAGTCCCTTCCTTACTCCTTGATGCATTCCTTGGGCACCACCTGTGCAGGCGAAGGCATGCCCCCTGCACATTATAGCTTGCATAAGAAAATAACCATGATTTTACCTTCAGCATCCTTCCTACCATTGACTGGGTGAAAAGAAATGGTGTTTGGGTCCAAACAAATGCTTGCAGTGAGACTGTGTCAATGATCTAATTGCTTGGCACCCTAAAGCAAGAGCTGAGACATAGTAATGGTTCTATTCTTAGCCTACAGGTGCAAGTATCTCACTGCTCTCTGGCCAAGAAGCAGCTGGTCAGTTATAATGGTGAGGGCAGTCATCATGGCATCAAAGGTTTAAATGGTAGTAAATTAAACACAGGTTAGTTTAGAAGCTATGATCACATGCAAGCAGGTTGCAATTGAGAGTTTGGAAACCTAGACTGACAAAGCCTCAGGAACATGCCATGCTGTACATACAGCACGTGTATCGATGCAGATACAATGACAGCTGCATGTTAAGTGCTTAGAGATTTGCTGCAGCCCTCACATTATACGATGGGTACACCTTATACAGAAGTGTTACTCTTCATTGCCATGACTTGATGTACTCTTCACTGAGACAGACCTACATCCTAAACTTTGTCACAACCCAATGTACTCCAGAAAACTGGAAATCCTACGTCATCCAGGCTCCTTTACTACTTTTCTAGGAGACATTTCCAAGGGGCCCCTGAAGAAGGTAAACGAGAAGTCTGAATTGATCACTTTGCTACTTTGGAACAGAAAATTCTGTATTTATTTCGAGGCTGGAAATGATATCTCTGCCACAATCAAAAGCAGAGTATGAAAAATGAAAGAACTCTTTAAACACTGACATTGCCCCAGCTTTTACTAAGCATCCAGTTGCAGAGGATTCATTGTTAACACATATGCAGTTCTTAAATATACTTGCTATTTAAATTTCACAAAAAACAGATTTGGAGTTTTGTTCACATCAAAAGAATTATAACAAAGAAACAGGAGACTGAATTTATGATTAAGAAAAGCAGACACATTCATTTTCTTTTCCCAAGCAAAGCACCATAAGAAAATCACACTATGGCTGCTGAAGTTATTCAGTGATGAAGAGTTTAGATTAGCATGCAAACAAGAAAATGTTTGACTACATAAAAGATAACCTGAGTACCAGCACTATATTTTATGCAGAAACTAGTTATAAAACTGCTGCATAAATGATCCCCATAGGGATAATTTAAGGAAAATAATCTGGAATATTTACGTACCTGACAAACATTCAAGACTCTGGGAGACTTTTCTGCTGTTTATATGCCCATTGTCTAAGCCTACAATGCTTGGCCGAGATATTCAAGGTCAGACTGACCACAGCAGCCAGCCTTGGCACTGGCAGCAGCCTGACTATGTGAGAAGGGCTAATCAGCCCAGGTGGAATATCACACTAGAACAGCCTTTCAGTGCCATGGCTAGTGTGTTCACACAGCTCAGGTGTTAGTTACTGCAGTCTGACATACAGACACATCCTAGGGTGCTAAAGCTAGCAGGACAGTTGGCCTTCAGACTGTGTATATTAACAATCCATCTGAGCAATGGTCTATAAGCCCATTGCAAAATGTTCACCGCCCAAAGGATGCCTTTGCCTTCACATTTTGTGTCCTGCATCTCTTCAAAATCTCCAACCTTATCAGCACCCCTCCTTCCCCTCTTATTGCACATCTCCCTGCTGAAATACCATATCCTACCTTGTTCTTGCATCCTCAGTCTGGAGCTCCTTCCACACAGCGCAACACACAGCAGTGATGGAAGCATCACACATACCAGACCACCATACATTGATCCTGTGCCTATTTATTCTATTTTCTTACCTTGTAGTGCTGGCAAGACACTTCTCTTGCATTTTGGGCAGCAGTACAAACACTGGATAATCAGCAAAAGAGACACATTGCAAGAGCTTATGAGCCACATGCATTTTGCAAGCTGGAGTCTGGCCATCATCACCATAAAATGAAAATGGACCAGGTGTAGAAAACAGGCTGCAAAAATCAGTTTGGAGAGAGGTTTGTGGTTTTTTTCCTGAAGGGAGATTAGAGGAGCTTGGATTGTTTAGTCTAGCAAAATGAAGAGGAACAGCTAAGGGGAAAGGTAAAGAAGGATATGTTTGCTCTCTATTAAATATTAATTAATACTTTATTAACTATTAATAAAGAGCTATTCAAGATAAAAGGTAATGGTGTCACAAAACAAATGAATGAAGGTTGTTCATGAATATATTTAGACTGGAAATGCAAATAAAATTTCTAGCCATTAACTGGGTTTGCAATCAGCCTTCCAATGGGAAAAGTGAAAGGAAAAGGCCTCAAACACTTCTAAAATGAAGCCTGTATGACAAGACTGTGTCCCCGAACTCTATGCACCAAGAGGTGGTTCAAGCCTTATATATCAAATCTGTTCTTCTTTCATCTCCCTGCTAAGGGATGATGCTAAGCCCTAGTTTTTAACATCCTTTCCTAAATACTGTGCAATGACAAAGTCCGAGCAATTCCTTTTCTATGTACCGGGAGAAAAAAAGTAGTCTCTCAGAGGATTTTGATAACTGATATTTATGTTTTATATGATTAAGTCCACTTTCAGTATGCACTGGAATGAGACCTCTATGTGGTCACCTGACCTGCTGTCAGTTGTCTCTGGCACTTCACAGATACCACCCTGGCCTGACTTTGAACTAGTAGACTCTGAAGCTTATTTTCAGTCTCTGCAACTGCACAGTTCTCCTAAGAACCACCTCAAATACACGGATCCATCACCAGAAGCATAAAAAGAAATACATGATTACAATGGCAGTGGAGGATGCTCCAAATGAAGTTTTCAAGAAGAAATTCTTTAAATCTCAACTGTAGTACCACTCTGGCAACCTTGCCTATTGAAGGATATTGTGGTCAGTGCTCTGTCATAAACACACTATTGACATCTATAATACAGAGCTGACATTTAATGTTTACACAATAACATATACATCACAAAAAGTTGTTTCCTGATACAAGTCCTCCAGCATGAAGTAAGTATTTATTCTGAATGTTGGGTCAAATGCATCAGGACATATCAACATGTCGAAATATGCAGGGTTTACTTCTGCTTTGCTCTGTTGGAATAGTATTTAATTTCTGTGTGCGGAGTAAGAGAGAGTAGAGAAGTCAAAGACAATTGGAATAGAAGAGGGAAGTACACCAGAAAGATCAAAAAAGAGATCAAAAAGAAAAGTCAAGTTTTCACCAATAAATTTAAAGAAGAGTGCTAAGAAAATAAATGTGGGTACAGACGCACGGGAAATGGACTATGATAGTTTAAGGAATGTAGGGAATCTGTAAAGACTGAATCTTGGGCTTAATCCCATTTAGAAAAAATATTTCTGTCTAATAGCAGTTTCATAAACCTCTTAGAAGTTTTAGTACTTACCCAGTGAGAAAAGAATCCACAGAATGAGCCAATATGTGGCATTTATGTGACAGTGTTATCAAAAGGCTCACATACTCAGGGATAGCCTTGCAATCGCAGCTACTCATCCCCAGCACAGGGTTCTTTCAAAACAGGGTTGAGGTGCACCATTTTGCAGTCAAGAATAGTTTGCCCACATCCTCCCTCCCCATCAGTTGCATTTGCTTTTTCATTCAGTAAGTGACTACAAATCACACATATTACTACTGAAATTCCACAAACAAATACCAGCTTCCCAGGCTAGCCATGCTGGTCCCTTGCTCTTCAGCTGTTATGACTTAAATTCAGTTCAGTTATCCCGCTTTCAAGGCAGTCAAATAGCCAAAAGAAATTCCACATTTTTCCCCATTAAAATAGGTTCTTCCATATTTTCTTTGCTCTACCAGCATATAAAAGTAGTTATGCAGGGACATCAGCTAAGGTTAGCAAGTTAGTAGTCTTGTGGAAGCAGAACTGTCCATCTCCTGGTACTGTGCCTGTTGTCCAGCAATTTCAACAGCTGTAACTGGAAATTTTATGGGATAATGAATGAACACTAGCTAAGAAAAACAAATTGAAAAAAAAGAAAATCAAAACCCCACAATGCTAGAAAATGCAAAAACTATTCCAGTTTCACAGTGTTCAAGGTTTTTTGTTTTTTTTTTTCTATTTACACTTATTCTGTGTATAGGTCCTATAGGAGTATTAGTCATTATAAATAAGGAAAAACTAACGCCTACTTCTAAACCAGCATTTCTGTACTGGGATTTCTGACCAAAAAAGTTCACGGGTATACAAAATGAATGCAGCAAGTTGCTAAACTCTGCCTACAAACCTGTTCCCAAGAGAAACCACAGATGTGTATTGAGATGGGCAGATTCAGCAGGCAGGACAGAAATCCATTGGTCTGCAGAGCCTCCATATATTCTATAATATGACTGTAGAGTGAAGTGTGTTAGACTAAATGTCTTAACCCTTTCAATGCTTGCCTCTGTTGAAGTCTGATTTCTTGCTACAAAGAACAGGGTTAGGAAGGATTTTTCACCTTGTGAAGAAAACGGATACAATGACAACAGCTCTGCTCCACTAGAAGAGGATGTGCAGCTGATTGCTGGAACCACCAATTGATTTTATTTGTTTGTTTTAATTATCCTCCTTCAGATGACTGATTGTGATTTAATGTCAAGGTACTCAGAAATTGATGCAATGATCATGTCCCAACTTCACATATAGTTATAAGCACTGGGAGCAAATTGAGAAGTTAAAGAGAAAATGGGAAAAGAAAGAGCAGGTGCAATGAGATAAACAGAGCAGGTGCTGATCCTCAGAGGAGCTGAGCACCTCGCCATACCCCGTGTGACAGACTGGTAGCAGAGGCAGCTCACCAGATCATCATCAACCCCAAAAGGAAAAGCACAATTTAGTCACCTGCCATATATTTCCGACAGCCTATAGAATGAACGTTGCTCTCCCTTATTTACAAACCATAGGTTTAACTGCAATACTGTATCCTGAAGAGTTTCCAGTCAGGAACAAATGTAATTGTAAACTGGCTACTTTTTGTTTTTAAATGACTAAAATAGCAAAGTAATCTCAGGAAGTCCTCTGGAAAATGGGATTTATAATGAAAAATGTTTGCTGACCCACAGAAAAATAAGGGTACAGTTTGCGTTCCCATTCATCTTTTATGGTGCTTGACAAATTGACACACAATTGTTAATTATGGGCACTGAGCACTACATGATTATGCACAAAATATTCAGCTGATTGGAGCATAAGTCCAATAGCATTTGCAGGAAATTAAGTAGCATTCTTACAGATACTGAAGCCTATGAATTTTGAATCATGACATAATTAAATTTCTGAAGCAGATATTCGAAATGTTCTTCATTTTTCAGTTAGTATTTAACCATATCGCAACCTGAAAGCATTCTCCGGAGAAATGTTTTGAACACAGACTTTAACAGCCACTGTATGATGCAGTTCTGCAGATTACAAAAAATTATTCAAAAGAGTCCAATCTTTGACATTTATTTGTGCAAGGTATTTTCTGAATTTTTCTCTAAAATGGAGAAAAGAGAAAAGTCAGTTTTCATTTTGGTGTCAAAAAAATATGAGAACACCTTAATACATTTGGGATTAAACTGCTGTAACAAAACAGCAGCCAGAAGTGGAGATTGCCACACAATGATCATTTTTTCTCTTACTAAAACGTGCGGGAATGTGTCCCTAACCTCCTCTTCCTCACCAGAGCTGTGCTGGACTTGTGTCCTTTCCCTGGACAGGTCCAGTCCCTGTGCTGGCACCATCTGCCCCAGGTAGGATAAGAACGGAGAGGGTCACCTACAGGCATGATGCTCAGTGCGCGGGCGGGAGCTCATTGGCACTGTGTTTTCCATCTCCACCTCCTCTTCAGTGCTGCTCTGTGTCAGGAGCAGCACAGTTTAAAAGCAACATAGCTTAAAATCCATTATACACACAAAGACATAAAAAAAAATAAATAAATCACATGTTGAGGACAAGCTTCAGAAGACAAATACCATGGTATCGTTGAGAGAGCGCAACAGGTGAAGTGTGTTAAAACAGGAAAACAGTGATTGAACCCAAAGATGCATCAAAAAAATAAAATTTCTATTGTTACCTTAAAGGAAAAGTGTCTTCTGAAATGAAAATCCAAAATGGAAATATTTTTTTTAAAAAAAAAAAGTATAAACTTGTCAGAGATTTATTTCCTCCACATGACATTTCATTACTGTCAAGTAATAGGAATATACACTATTTTCATGTGCTAATAGTAAACTAAACATACTATGAATCTACGTGATTTTCTCTGCTCTGGAAGGCCCCAGTTGTTCCTTCAGCTTTGGCAAGCCAGTCTGAATACATCAGTTCAAAGGGTGAGCCAGACATTACAGGGCAGAAAAAAAGGTGCCCCAGAAAGTCTATGCCTCAGAAAGTCACTTGAAATTCACAATTTTTCTAGTTCCTTACTCAGAAACATGGATAACTGCATCTGCCCATTCCAGAAGGCTGTTGCAGAAACTTGTCAGTGGTCACCAACCCCTGTATGTCTAAGGAGTACAAATGAGGATTGCTGTTCCTCCAGAAATGTGCACACCTGCTTTTTTGTCTGGTGTTGCTCAGCTCTGAGAAGTAACTAACTCTGCTAACGAAACAATTCCAAAGAGAACAAATATTGATAAGCTACTCAATGGAGTCAAGGGCCTTATATTCAGTGCACTAGACATTTCCAGTTCAGGCTGAAGATACAATTTCACAGTATTAAGATAAACTCTTGCACAGACACAAATATTTTAATATTCAACTATAAATAATGCTCCTTGTGGGTCCTGAACTCACTCTGCCTTGAGACAGCTGCAAAGAATCTTCACCAGGTTCCCTCTGCACCAAGCACTGCCTACACTACTGAGCAGCTATGGCTCCAGTGGCTTGATCTTGCTGAAGCACGGAGATTGTCAGTGTACACTGAGAGATGCCAGGAGATGGTGAGCTTGTTAGAATGACTGGAAATCCTCCAAAATAGACCACACAGGCAAAAAGGTATGTCCACTCTATACTTACACCCTCCCATGGAGGCTTCATGCCCATCACAACACTGATAAAGTATTTCACTACTCAGAATCATGTTCTCAGGTGCTTGGCACCCACACACATGGGTTTTCAAAAGGGCTCAGTTCCTTCCTCACTGCATTTTCCAAATGAAAGTAGCATCTCTCAACTCAGCAGAGCTCTCCACAGCTCCTCATCAATATTTATAGAGAGGATTTCTGGATAGTTAACCTTCTCTGCTGCATCCTTTTGAAGACCCTGGGTGTGCGCTTGGGGCTTGGGCTGGAATTCGAACCTTTTTGAAAAATGCCTCCTGCTGTGACCTTCGGGCCTATTTGAAAACAGGCAGGTAATCAGATACCTCTCGTCAAAGCCAGTGAAAGCAATGCCATCTATTTCAGTGGAGGTAAGATATGGAAAGCAATGAGTGTTTGGGATGGGAAAAAAAAAATAATCCTATTTTAAAGAGTTTGGGTTTGGTAGATAACTGTAGGATTTTAACAGCTACCTGCAACCACTTTTGACATAGTGTAAAGCACTGGCTATATTATAGTCTACATTGATTAGTATCTGTAGCATCCTATTAATAGGACAAGCAGATAGTTAATGTTTAGGAGGAGAACATGAGAAGGAGAATGTGCAAAATGGACACAAGCTCGGAGAGGAAGGGGGAAGGAAGAAGATCCTCCATGTCTCAGGGGAGCTTGGCAGGGAAAGGGGAGAAAAATGAAGGAAAGAGAGTGGACACATGAAAAGTGGGTGAAGACACATAACTAAAGATCAGAACATCGGTTTTGATCAATAGTTCAGAAAAATTGTATAGTCTAATGGGCTTTGGGTTTGTTTTTGGGTTTTGTTTTTTTTCCTTTCTTCCCTGCTCTATTTGAGAACCTTGAATTACTGAAATAGACAGACTTGTAAAAACACTTGTTCAGCCTGCAGCCAGATTAAATCACTGTATGGTTCACCCATCCAGGGCGACAAAGGCAAGTGTTAATGAGAGGTTCCCAAAATACTATGTCAGCTTCTGAGCACAGGTTCAGAGGGAATCGGGCTCAAGAACGACACAGACACCGTGCATGAACAGCTGCCCAGTGGGCGCTTCCACTCTGTCGTGCATCAAGAAGAATTAAATTCTGGTAACATTTAATCCATTGAATTTGCTTTGTTGGAGTCAGATTTTTTAATCTTCAGATATTTTTAAATGCATGTACACAGCTGAAGGAATTCTCAGCATGAAATACAAATATTTATAAACAAAAGTCATGCTGTCTCCACGACTCAGTTCATTTTTTCACTGCAATTTTTACAAACTGTGAGAAACATTTCATCTATTTGTAGCAAACTCAGAGTCTTTTTTTTTTTTCCTGTAGCCAGTTCAACATAGCTTCATTTTCTGTCATCCTACAGGGCTGGATTAAATCAAAATTCATCATTCCTCCACCTGCTGCAAGAGTAAAGAAAAAAACCTCAAAAAATTCATCAATCCTCAGCCCATTTCCAATGACAGGGTTCTGTGATCCCTGTTCAATATGAGTGATCTCTTGATTTGGAGCTTGCAGACCCCTTCTTTCCCCAGCTAACAGAGCTTTTCAGTGCTAGCCTGCACCGCAGACCCTCAGGGTCTGAAACCAAGAAGACGACTCCTTTTTAGCTAAGCACCCCCTGGTCAGTCATGGAGACATGAGAGAAATAATTGCTCCATGTGCAGAGGAAATCTCAGCAAATTGAAAGCGAAATAGGCGAAGCACAGGGTAACAAAAAAAAGATCTTTACAGAAGATAATTTCACTTTTGTCTCCAACCTACTGGGTAAAGTATCTCTCAATAAGTTTGTTTTTACATTTGAGTCTGTTTCCCCCTAAGGTTAACTATGTCCTTCCCACATGAGGCACTACCTTGGCACCTCACGTATTTATTTTCTCCTGTTGCTGCTGAGACTGTCTCAAATGAACATCTATCACTGTGGGATCCGTGTGCTCTTTGGTCCATCATGGGAAACAGCATTTATGAAAGACACTGTGGCTTTCTACCATGAAAATGTCTACAGCACTACATACAGTAGAATTATGACTTCTATAAAGAAAGGGGGGAAAAATAACCCAGACAGGATATGAGGAAAATCTATTTATATGAACACCCTTAAGATCTGGATGGAGTCTGAGCATGAGAACCCACAATATATAGCAGACAAAAGGACAGGCACTTAGAGCGCAGATGAAGAAATGAGACCCGAAAGATGACATTTTTAAATAAATTGTTTCCTCCTAGATCTGAATTAAACTCATCTGATCACTTTAAGTTAATATAGCAACATCGTGTAAAAACGATTCATCCTTTAATTGCCATAATATTAGCATTTACAAAAAACCCCAAATGACTGATAAATCAGATTTTGTGTACATCCTGAACAAGCCAATTAGTACAGAGACTATCTCCTGCAATCTCTCTCTAGCCAATTGCTTCCCATCATTTTTTTCATAAAAATCGTCTGTACTCATGCTTCTTAATGAAGCAGGTAACTAGTTTTGCAGTTCAGTAATTTGGTTCCTTCATCTAGAAAAGTTTACACATTTCAGTTCACCCCATCTTTTGCTGATTTACTTCCATGCACATCAAAATATAAATTTTACTAAACCACATTTATTGCTAGGAAAATAGGCACTTAATATGCACATGGCATTTAGACATGAGTGAAAAGTATAAGACTGTTTACAGACAGTATCAATAAAACCCTTTTGTTTTTAACTTCAAAACTGCTGTAAAGGACGATCATTATACTTGTGATCATATCTTCTAAGATGGCTAAATCCCTAATAAAAATTGTCAGATAAAACATCTTTATACATTTAACTGAAAGCAGAGAAATAAACTTATTTTGACTGGTTTGCTGATTTTTTTCCAGTGTGCTTCCCATTCTCCAAATTTTTAAAAAAATATTTCTGTGGCTGGAATTCTAAAACGATTCTGCAGAAACTTACAGAGAACTGATTTTGATTTTTGCACATTAATTTATCCCAGAGATCACTAAATCCTATTCAGCTAGGAGACTGAAACCAGTACCACATTTAAAAGAGCAAAACCAATATGCTTTGAATATCTGGTTGTATAAGTGCTTAAAGTTCATAAGAAATTCAGCAGTCACATTTGTTTATTTATGTTTTTGTGTGTCAAATTCTGAAAAACAAACAGCACTGCTGAAATTGCGATCTGTTCACAGATAAATGACAAAGAAGAAATGGGGCCAACCTAATAAATTATTTGTTCACTGCATATAATTCACCCTCTTCTGCCGTGTCCTCAAGCAAATATCCCATTGCTTTCAGTCCACAGAACAGCTGTTGAACCGCCTCCTAGCTGTTTGCAGGAAGTTTGTTTGAATAAGGAGCAAGAATTAAGGACAAATTTCAAAACAAGAAGGAAAAAAAGTAACTACTCTGCTCTTTAAAGAATCCTGGACTTATTTTAATAAACTACAATAAATCACTTTTTCTTTGCATGGTGAATCTTCAATTTATGAAGTGCCCCATTTAGCATTATTATGAAAATAGACTTCATGGCTTTTAATTGGTTTCCTTATCAGTCCCAGAAAAACAGTTTTTAATAAACTAGGAATGGACTAACTCATTCTGCTGATTTCAAATCCATGCTTTGCAGAGTAGTACTCAGATATAATGTGGCTTCTTTCAGCTTAGGCAGGAATGAGGGAAGACAGAAGAGAGGGAAAATCAATGGGGGAGGAGGGGAAGAGACACTGAAAGAAAAGGATTCTTACCAAAAATACAAACTGCTTGCAAAGGGGACAAAACTGTATCACCTTCTTCATCCAGAGCAATGTCTCAGGGACATTTGGGATTGTGGTTAGATTCCTATAGGATGCAAGACCACAAGCAGAGCTGGGGGTTTGTGGGCAGCTCCTCAGCTTTGATGGGGCACGTGGAGAAACACAGATGAAACCTGACTGAGGAGGATCAGCAGAGGCAGGAGAGATGTTAGGGTTAGCTCAATCCCTGACATCATGTGCCTTGCACCAGCAGGACTGATACCTCTGCCCTGGGACGTGCTGGAGAGGGAACTGCAACCATTCATCTAGGCATGGGCGATTTCGGGTAGGGATGGCACTTTGCTCCTTGCAATTGTGTCACATTCACCTCTTCCTCCTGTCCCATCCACGCTCTGCCATGTCAGTGAGGAGGCAAATGCAGCTCTTCACTGGTTTTCCTTCCCAGCTGTGAGTCATTTCTGGAGACCAGAAGCTCTTTACTCACTACACTAGGTCGTGTACCTTCAATCAGACACCTGCTTTCAGCTTTTTGGGGAAACCCAGTCAGTAAAACCACAAGGATCCAGGTTTTGCTAAGTCTTACCTTGTGTTATTCAAGCCTGTCAGCAGGATCTGTGTCTGCATTCACATTCAGGCTCTATACAATCAGCTGTATAATGGCCAATTCCTGCTTTGAAAGTCTCACTGATTGATATATTATCTGTGCCCAAGCTGACAGGATTTGGTTTGGGAGAGGAGACGGTAGTGGGGAGCAAAGCTTGCTGAATGTAAGTTTTAAAAGCCACTACAAGAACCAGAGCACAGCAACATGGCCCTGGCTCCAAGCGTGCAACAAGCAGATCCTGGATGGATCTGGCATGTAGGAACTGCAATTCTGTAAACCTGGACCCTTATGGTACCCCCTGTATTGCTCAGGTATGATGATAAACGGCTTTTTCTGTAGTAATTATCCCTGACCTTTTTATTCATTCAAAAAATCACATAAAAATATAATAGATTTCTAAATACACAGGAAGTGTCCCACTCTGCCATCCTATTCCCTTGCACTGCAGGGTTTTACCGTGTCTACCTGGGATGAGATGGCCCATGTTAACACAGTTCAGGGCCCTTGTTAACCTAGTTACAGGTTTACCTATTTATTTCAACTCTGTTTTGAAAGCATGGAGAACAGGCTCCAGCCTTTGCTTGGCAAGACATTAAACCAGTTGAAGATCTAGATATTTAGGAAATCTGTGATGCTTCTACCTATTCCAGTAGATAAAAGCCCATGGTTATCATTAATGAGAAGTTTCTGGTCTGTATACTCTTCAATATAATTTATCATATTTTTCTGGGTCATGAGCATGGACTCAAAAGATAGGGACTCTGCAAACTGACAGTTTTCTAAGTTTTGCAGGGTTTTTTGTTTGGTTCAGTTTAAGTTATACTTGGCTTTTAATGTTTATATTTGTTTCCTTCAGCTTGGAAAACAACCCTCAGTTAGGGACATACTATCACCTTTATTCAGAGTGTCTGCACTGGGTTCTTTTTTTTTAAGAGAGTTCAATTCCTCTGAGAAGTCACCTTTCTACCCTCACGGTGGATCCCAAAAGAGATGGACAGAGGAGGAAGATGTGTGGAAAATTATTTGTTTTTTCTCAGAAGAGACCTACATCAGATTCTTGCTCCATTTCTGGCTTCTTTACATATGCATGTGTGTATTTTTACACGTGCTTCTTTACACATGCATGAGGGTAATGCAATAGAGATCAGATACCTTTAAGAGGGACTACGCTGCAGCAAGGCATTGAGGAGATTCCCACAGCGCTGATGTTTGAGGTACAGTGGGATGGACCCACCACGCCAAGTCCTGCTGGGACTCCAGCTAGCAGAGGACAGTCTATGTACTGGTGTAATTTAAAAGATACTTTCAGGCTCAGTTCCAGCAGACACCAATTAATTCCCCCAGACGAACTCAAAACTGAGACAGCACAACAGTTCCCAAACTGTGCTTTATCTAAGAGCTTTACCCACTCTTTCCATTCTTTCTTGTTAACAAAATATGAAACCCAACCAAAACATCAAAAGCAGTACAACAAATAGACATTTTACCAAGAATAGCATAGCAAATAAATAACATAATCCAGTCGTCAAAATGTGTGCATGTGTAGGCCAACCATATACACTTGTTTCTGTTAGCTTGCTAAATGAAATAACATAGGACAAGTCTAGCAGAATGAAATTTAATTTTTCCCCGACATGTAAAGCTGCCAGAGTTTAAGACAAATAATCCCACTTGCTGATATCTGACTCTTGCATTTGGAGTGATACATAGCAAAGAATTTATCTGACTTCATCCTGTATTTGGTTTGGGTTTCCTTTTTTTCTTTTTTTTTTTTTTTTTTCTTTAAGACTTAGGGCAAAACCAAATGCTGCTGAGTCTTAGCTTTAAAAAATGAAAGTGTCAAGGTTGTGAGTGAAGTCCACATCTATTGCCAAAGTTTCAGAACTGTAGGGCAGAAGAGAAATGTACAAAAGAAATGTAGAAACAATATCCTGTAAGCAGAAACACCAAACACCTTCCTGTTAAAACACTACCCCCAAAAAGAGCTGGGGTCTCTTTGCTTTTAAAGCAGAAAGGCCTGCATTGGCTACATGTGAATTTCATTAGAATCCATTTATGTTATCAGCTGAAATTGCATCAACTCTGTGGAATGCATAGCACAGGAACTAGAAATGGCTTTAATTGTGTGTTTCTTATGGAACAGACACTCCAGTAAGTATTAATGAGAAAAATTACTTGGTGGCCTCTATCTAGTTTTCAGTGACATACAGTTGTACCACAGAAACAGATCATGGCTAAAGAAATGAACAGCCAAGGTATCTGGTTATCATCTCGTATTAGAGGTAATTTCCCTGCACAAGATTTTAACATGTTGCTGAGCAGTAATGCAAAATAGGTACCAAATCACCCACACTGGCCTAAAGCATACAGCCTGATGAACTATCCATCACCAAGATTTCTCTGCTTCAGTAAAAAGCTCCTTGTCAGCACCATGACAAGAGGGAAACTGGTTCATCCAAGGCACTAGCCTTAAAACCAGATGACATGTGTGATCCCACCCACCACTGCAGACATCCTCTCCCTAAGTCACCAACAAACTTTACCGGTGTCACAGCAGATTAATTCAAGTTTAAATGTCACAGGCAACATTTCTCACGCTGCTGCCTCAATGTGCTCCCACTGATTTTTTTTCTACTTGCTCACTTTGAAAGGTATTAAAGCACAAGCTTTATTACAGCTCCCTAGAAACTGTACTTAAAGTACCAAGGTTAATTCAAAGTTTTCAAGGTTAATTCAAAGTTTTCAGACTTCTTTGAAAAATAATCCACAGCAGACGGATTACAAAGAATTTCTAAATGGTGATTTTTCCCTATGAGTAATCCACCGTCTTACTCATTTGTCTAGTTTCTACCTTTACAAAAATCCTCATGTTTAGCAGGTGTGCCACATACGTGCCAAAGAATGTAAAATAATTCCTATGCCAGTATAAGCAAAAACAAATATTAACCCCATGGCCATATGCATAATCTGCTGTTGCAAGGCAGCACTTGTTCCTTAACAGACGCAGCTTTTCCCTGTTAGAGGAGGATCATGATTTCAGCTGGCATGGTGGGTACAGCTCAGCCCTGCGCACCATGAAGCCAAATGACTTACAGTCATTTGCAGAACTCCTGCTTCCAATGTGAGTAGGCTTGTGCCTCCCCCCAAAGCACTGTGCTGCTCATATGAAAACGCAACAACTGGGCCTCAGGAAAGGGCATGTAACAAATTTTAATGAGATAAGTGATTTGGAAAGAAGACTTGGAGCTAAATTACAGCTACTGGGAAATACTGACTATATTATACTGTACTGCTGCTCCCCTGCTTCCCAGTCTAATGTCCTACAGGACTGTGATCCGTTTTTCCACCTTTGGCAGTAATCTTGGTTGATTTTATTGTTTGCCTTGGAGAGAGGAGGTGGTTTGGGTTTTGCTTTTTAATTTCCTGTGCACAGTTCTTCAACTGGCCAAATTCTGTCTTCTTCCAGGATTTGAAAACATCCTTAATTTTCCAGTTTCTTTCAGTATTTACCAGTGCCATGTTTGTGACTTCAGTATCAAGAGGAAGAATGGCAATGTGCAAGAAACAATGAGATCTGAGAAGCTGCCAAGCCTTAGGAATTGAAAACTCCAACTATTCATGTGCACATCGGCCAAAGAGCCCAAAGGAGGAAAAAAAAAAAGAAAAAAAAAAAACCCAAAAAACAGAATGGAACAATTTCTTAGAGCTTTAGAAGCTCCACCACCCCCACCACCACCCACCCCCACCACCACCCCCAGAGATGTGGAGCACAGAAGGAAAAGCAGCAGTGAAACTGAGCATCTGAACTTGTAAAAGCCCATTAGAGTGCGGCTAGCCCACATCAAAACCCATGTTACCACATCTTCACCATTTCTGGTTGCTGGGCTGTCCGGAGTGAACCTTCTGCAAGCTGATCCCATGAACTGCAGTCAGAGCCTCACCTGCTCTGTGGACGTACCCAGGATTTGGCAGATTTCTTCCAATTAACATCTCTCAGATGCACCTCTCACTCCCAGCCACACTGTTAAATTCTTATCTAGGATCTCATCACCTCATGTCTCAATTACTGCAACATCCTTTTCCTGGCCACTGACAAACTCAGTCGTGCCCTGGTGGTGTATTGATCCGTGATGCTGCTGCAGAGATCATCCCCTAGCCTCACATTTGGCTTGCTTTTTGTTCATCTTCCTAGCTGCTTTTCCCTGTCATTTCAAACAATCAACTGCCCTTCACTTTCAAGGACTCTTCGACCTTATTGCTCATTTTATTCAGCGTCAAAAGGTCAACTCGCACACCCGAGCAGTCCATAGTGCCTGCTTCCACTCATAACTTGCCAACTTTGCAATTACGTGTTTTTGTTGTGTGTCTTGAGACTCTTGGCCACATTTGTGAGAAAGTCTTTGCAAACCTGTAATACTACTTTGTTGCAATCTCTCTACAGAAGTACCTTCTGGCCAAAAAAAAGCCCACTGCAGGTGGGCTCAAGTGACTGTCTGAGACATCCTTCTGTTAAGGCTAATTTTACAAGAAAGGAGATGCCATAACATCAGAAACTTCTCGAAACAACACATGAAGTCTCTTCCCAAAGCAACCAGGAACAGGTTGACGTATGCTGGCTCACAACATTTAGCCTCAAAATGGAGAACTTTGTGAGCTCTTTCAGATGGTTACCAACTTTTCATTCTCTGTTCGCACAGCATCTACCAGCACCTTTTCCTTGCCTATGACTGACATCCTACAATAATGCAGCAGGCAAGTTCCAACAGGTCTCTGATGAGCTGTCATACAAGAAGCTAATAGAGAAACTAACCAGCCATGGATGAGTGAAGCATAATATCATAGATTAAAAATAGGCAGGAGACTGGGGGAAAAAAAAAAAAAAAAAAAAAAAAGGAATAACCTTAAATTGCTAGCTTCTGTCTTGAAGGGGGCGGGGGAGAGGGGAGAGAGGCGGAAGCCCAATCAGTTCTTTTGAGATTTCCTCTTGTCTCATGACATTCCATAAAAGTATGACAGAATAGGAAAACATGTGTGGTGAGTACTGCAAGATAATGAACATTGTGGATAATTTATATTTATCATCTGAGAGGTTTGTAAGAAACTTTAGAGAGACCTAAACTAAGGTAACATAATAAAAGAAATATCAACGCTGGTAAATTCCAAGCAATACATACTGGAGGACACAGTGTGCACCAGCATACATTACGAGGTTCGGTATTAACTAGGTCAGCTCTCAGAGCAAGGGAAGTGGTTGTTTCCCTCTACCAAGCCCTCATGAGGCCACATCTGGGATAATGTGTCCAGCTTTGAGCCTCCCAGTACAAGAACGATATTGGCAAACTGGAGTGAGTCCAGTGGAAACCAACTATGACAGTAGGAGGTGGAGCACATGGCACATGAGAAGAGGCTGAAGGAGACAGGTTAGAGCAAGGGTGAAGCCAGACCCTCCTTGGAGTCCACAGTGAAAGGACAAAAGTTGTACCAATCACAAATTGTATCAAGGGAAATTCCAGCTGGACACACAAAAAATTTTTTCTCTGATGAGAGTTACGCAGCACTGGCACAACAGCTCAGAAGGGCTGAGAAATCACCGTCCTTGGAGAGTTTCAGATTTCAATGGGACATTACCCTGAGGGATCTGAACTAATTTAGAGGCTGGCTCTGCTTTGGTTGTTGAGGCATTGGACTAGATCCTCAAGAAGTCCCTTCCTACATCAATTACTCTGAGTCTTTGAGCTCTCCATTCCAGTCTGGACAGGTCAATGTAAGTCTACACTATACAGAATTAAGATGAAAAGATTAAAAAATGCTTTAGATAGGTATGTCTGAAGTGTCCAACTATGTGTCTAGTGTATCTGACCATGTGCAGTTCTGGGCTGCCCAGTGCAAAAGAGACATGGACATTCTGGAGTGAGTCCACAGAAGGGCCACAAAGATGATGAAGGGACTGGAGAATCTAGCTTGTGAGGAGAGGCTGAGACAGCTGTGACTTTTCAGCCTGAGAAGACTAGGCTCAGGGGGATCTTATCCACATGTATAAATATCTGAGGCAGGTAAAGAAAACAGTGTCAGACTCTTCTCAGTGGCACCCAGGTACATGGCAAGAGGCAAAGAGCACAGACTAAAATACAGGAAATTATATCTGAAAAAAAAAACCAACCACCAAACTTTTTACTCTGTGGGTGGTCGAACACTGGCACAGGCTGCCCAGAGAGGTTATGGAGTCTCCATCTTTAGAGATGTTCAAAACCTGACTGGATGCAGCCCTGCTTTGAGTAGTGGGGCTGGACTAGATGATCTCCAGAGGTGCTTCCAGCCTTCACCTTTCTGTGATTCTGTGATTCTGTGATTTTGTGACTCTATATATTTGAGAATAAGACTGTGAAGATTATATGGTTACAACAATTTTTGAAACAGGAATATAGAGAACCTCATTCTTCCAGGGTTTACGATGAAATCTAATGGAGAATTTCTTAGATCCTTTCTGACTTGCTCAACCCTTTTTCTTGGCCACTTTTACAGTCAGTACAGAACTCAAGGACACGTAAATTACTTCTCAGTTCCTATGATTCTACAAAAATCCTTTCCTTTTCCCCTCTCCACATAGTTGTGTGAGGTTCAACCTGGGTAGGCAGACATCTGGGACCCAGAGAGATTCCCACCAGCAGGATTCCCAAAGATGCGGACAACATAATAACAGAGAATGTTTCATGGCCCATTCAAGAGTCATGCAGCTTTTTGTCTCCCCCCCCTCTGTCACAGCAAATGCTCACATGGAAAAACAGCATTCAAAGAAGAATGTAAGTTCAAATAAATATACAGTTGCAAATTCAAGGTCAGAACAGTGTTCTCAGCCATCTCTCCATCCTCTCCCATGAAGTTCTTCATGCACCAAGAAAGAACACAGCAAGATTACACATGCCTGAGTTAGTAGATTATGATAGGAAATGCTGTCTTATCTTCTGCTTTACAGCAACACACATTACAAATTGTCTGGCAGCTATTCACTCATTCACTCTCTCTGTAAATAACTATTCAGTAAAATCTGATGGAACTGTGCAAGTCACCAAAGTCTCACTGGGATTTTCCGCACACAACTGCCAGGCTGGAACATCAGTGAGTCTCAAGGGCAAATTGTATGCAGCTGGGGGGAGGGTGGTGGGTCCTCCTATGGGTCTGCTGAGTTTTGATCGGTAAAATTTGTCTGCTTGCTTGGTGCATGTTCTTTTGTTATTACTAAGTCTCCCCTTGGGTGACTGGTGCATCTGTCTTTCTGACATAAAACCCAGCTCTGCATCTCCTAGACCACTGTGTGCTAAAAGAAGAGGTCAGGACTGCATGGAGGGAGGGATGTGTGGCTCCTCTCATAAAAACTTAGCTCCACTTCAGACCTGCAAGAGCTCCTTGCCCGTTCGCTGGGAATGCTGACCTACCCGAGCCTGCAAAAGAAACCTCTGCCTTTTTGCTGGCTTTCATACAAAGAAGTCATTTGCCCCAAAGACAAGAACCTGCACCAATCTCTGGTGTATTCAGTTCTATTAGAGAATGTGTTAATTATGGTAATAACACAACTAATACAGCTTAGAGAAGTGAGTCTCAAATGGTACTTATAAGTTCCTGCTTTTCCTTTGTATGCTGCCTAAACAGACAATTGATTAGAAATCAGCAGAAATTTAGGTATATATGTATTTAATTTTTGTTAAGTAGGCACTTACATTCCATGTGTCTGCACTGTTTTGCACAGATCCATTTTCTCTACCTGGAAAAGTGGATAAGGTAGTCTGACATCTGCATTTTTCTGTGTTTCTATAAGTTTTTCAGATTGTGTCATAATGACATATATTTTCTAATTATGAAACCAAAATTTGGGAAAAGACCTCTTACGGTAGAAAAACGACTGGATGTCCAAAGTTGTCTGTCACTTTTTCAAACAACAATAAAGTTGTTACCTCTTTCTTAAATCACTGTTCTGTGCTGCTGACCCGCAGGTGATATCTACTGCCTTTTCTGCCCGCAAACCTCAACTTCAAGAAACAATTTTTTGTCAAGTTTTTTCTCACTTTTCCACTCTCATCTGCTTTTCTACGTAGCCAGAGGAAGAGGCAGAATACAGTTATTTTAGTTACAGCAGTGAGAAAGCAATTATGTCTGTGGTCACTGCCCACAAACACAAAGCCTCACTGCAGTAGACAAACAGGACTAAGAATAGATCTCATCCTGGAAAATTAAGCATTGCCATCATGATCTCTTACACTTCCCTGTCTGAGGCAGGGACTTGGAAAGCATGCACTTGACACAATGTTTCTTTGTGGTTGAAAGGGTAAGAACTGACAAGAAACTACAGGAGTTTAGAATTAATGTCCATGCAGTGCAAGGGTGCGAAGAGATGCAAAGAATGAGAAAAAGAGCAATTCAGACTCTCAGGAAAGGATAACTCCCCCAGCAGAACAATGTATTTTTTAACCACTGACATCCATTGACCTCCTTCTTTTTAGCCCATAAATCTTGCCAGCTACCCTGACCCACTGAGACCTTTGATGGAAATACAGTAATTTAATTCAGACGTAATCCATTCTTTAATGATAGAGCATGCAGGGAAAGCTTACATGGGCTTGCCTGTACATGTAATTAGTAGATCAGAAGAATAAAACAATTAATTTCTCTCTGACCAGTTTGAGGAGATAAATGTTTATTTAATCCAAATTAAAATGTTCCTTTTTTTTATTATTATTTTGTTCCTTCTTCTAGCCCAAACACTGGCATATGATTACAGCTGGGCAAGAAGCAGTATTCGTATCCCACAAAAGCCTGCTTATTAGAAGAGAACCAAAGGAATCTGCAGTGGGGTGAAATTACTGATTTCAAATGTTGAAGATTTTTGTGAAGAAGTTTTTGTTGAAGTCTGCAACCTGCCAGTTACCATCACATATCTCAGGTGAATGGTGTGTACTCAAGTACATATTAGCTGGAGTTCTCAAGACAGGCATTTACTCACACATTGTGACCAGAAATTCCACCCTAGATTAGACAGATCTTTCTTTCCACAATGGAAATTTCATGGCAGCTGCAATATTTTTCCATCTTTTTTTCCTTTACTCTGAGGAAAACATCTGTTTCTAACAAATTGAGAGGTGAATAAAGCTCCCATCTGGCCAAAAGACTGGACAGCTGTGATTATGTCAGGCGGTATGAGACTATCCCCCTCACTGGATGGTGCTGAACAGGGTTGCAGGTGGAGCCAAAGTCCTCCTGGAACCCAGTAAATACATGTCAAAACTGATGGCAACAAGAATTTTCTCTGATGAGAAACTCATTCCTCACACTAACAAGCTCTAAAAGTCACCTCTAAATGTTAAAAGATAAAACAATGTTGATGGGAGTTACAGTTTCTTCACCTCGCATGAATCTTGAATTTGTTCTTCTTCCAAGAAAAAGAAAAGAGGGGAAAAAAACACCCATATCAGAAATTAAAGCATTATGTTGGGAATCTGTGCCATACATTCCACAGGGTTGGAACTAGCATGAATGGCAGGGAAGGAACTAGAGCAATGATGATTTTCAAGGCAGGAGACATAAAAAATAGCACAAAGTACATCCGAACACTAAAAAGCTTAGCCGATGCTGCACACAGAAAGCCCCACTGCAAGAGAAACACAAAGAAAGATCTTCTGGCCATTTTGGGCAGCAGTTGACAGGTAAGATTTCCTGTAAAAGGGATGACAACGTTGACCTTTAGAAAATTATCACCAGATAGCAGAGAAAAGTGTTCCTCTGTTTATCCTTGGGGGACTAGGACCTGCACACAGACAGGATGCCAAAACAAGACAAAAACCTTTTGGTATTTTCAAGTGTGCTGGGGTGCCACATCTACCCTGAGATGATCAGCTTCGAAATAAAGCTCTAGGAACACAGAAATAACATCCTCGTGAAATGTCCTGATTATTATACAAACACCAGTACTCTGGGCAGAACTCTGACTACAGGAAGGGCTCCATTAATTCCTGTTAATGGAGTTGCCTCTCTCCAAAGGTGATTTTCAGGCAGGCTGAAAAATTAAAAGGGAGATTTGTCCCCTGACACCAGGAACCTTTGCTTCCTGCACACAGAGAAACCAGGAGAGAAGTGTCCTTAAATTACAAGTTGCAGCAACCTCTTTTAACAATAGGCAGGCAAGCATATGGATTTCAGGAGAAATTATATTAATTACTCATAGAGAGTCTACTTTACAGATGAATTAATTATTTCCTGATATGCTATCTGTAGCTTTAGCAAACCTCATGGCCGTTAAAACAGACTGAAAACAAAGTCAGCCAAGCATCCACCATCAGCAGAGAATGGTGAAGTCCCAACTCAGACAGGGCTGGCACAAATGACTTCTGTCATATGGCTACCTGACTAATGAAAGGAAAGAAAAAAAAAGTATGCTTCTTAAAAGCATACTCATTTATCTGTTTTGCCCCTTTTCTTTGTACTATCTTCTGAAGAGTAAGAACTCCTTTTTCTTTTTTACTCCTTTTGATGAGAGGTTTGTCTAAACGGGCCCTTTACAGAAGCATGGCAGAAACTACTTGCTATGTGCACTGCTACCAGTGACCCCTTGTGGAAGCAGATTATCTTCTCCTGGTTCATAAATCTACCTGTCAACCCTACCTAGAGAGCAGGGAACTCATCAGTATGGATTACTGAAACCACTTCCTCCAGAAATAAAGCTACAGCAAGATAGATTAAAAAATAAAACAAAGATCCCCCCTGGGATGTGACAATTCCTTAACCCCGGCCTCAGAAAAAAATACAACCTTGAAATGGAGAAAAGTGATCTGTAGAACCAGATGCTGAGAAAAACAGAAAAATGGCATAGGAGCTTCAGCAACAATGCTTGATCCAATCTGGTTCAGAGCAGAGGTTTACTTTATGGCTCATATTTATTACGGCCAACAATGCTGAAACTGTACATTTCAAGGTTGCATCTGTATTTCAATTTACAAATCCCTATGGTTAAGAGATTTAAAATTCCACCATAAAATCTTGGTCAATGTGACCACAGGCCAAGGACACTTTTCTTCTTTTAATGTAATAATGAAATATTTTGCATATGACATTGGTGCCTTACAAGTGGATTCAAAATAAGAACCTCAGAAAGAAGAAAAAAACCCCCAACAAACTACACAGGAGTGGTTTCCAATGTCATCTACAAATTAAAAACTGCTTGCCCAAATGTTTTTTATTAAAAAATAACTTTGATCCATGATATGGTATGGTGACTGGCAACAGAGGTTATTTATGTCAAGTTAGAAGCATCTTGAATTTAGCGCTTTTTTTTTTTTTTTTTTTTTTTTTTTTTTTTGGTTCCTGCACAGTAAATTTTTCACATTACAACTCATAGCACATAGCTCTGTAGTCCTCTAACGGAGAAATTATCTAGTCCTGCTTGGCTAGAATTATCTAGTCCTGCTTGGCTAGAAGGACAATGGCCAATTAAAGAGCCAACTCTTCGGGAAGGACAAAAGATTTATGAAGACAAAGGCTTGGTCTTTGGTCCAAGTCCAGGCATCAAGGCTGGTCCAGGTATGTGGTCTGGGCATGCCTGTCCACCTAAAGCAGGCAAGCAGAGAAGCTCTGCTTGTACCTGACTTTTCAAGTCACGAGGAAGACTCCAGTCTCCCTCTGTGCTCAAGTTGACATTTCCCCAGCAGTACATGTCCAAAGCTATATAAAAAAGACATTTTTAGCATATTAATTAACCAAGAATGGTTAAATATATAGCTCCAAGGCTGTACATGCTAAGTCAGCACAAGTCCACTGCCTTCCATAGGCTGGTTAACTCACCTGAGTCAGCGTTACAGCCTGTAACATTACAGAAAATCTTGAATTTCCTGACCTTTTCAGTTGGTGTGATAATGTTAATATAAACTTAAAGGAACTGTCATTTCTCTTTCTGAAAACCCTCTTTCTCCTCGGATTGCAGGATGCTGAATCACAGAGAAAAGAAGGCAGATTTCTCTATTGCCTGTAAGAAAATGACACCTGAGGCAAGCCTGATGTATGCAGGGACATCTTCTATTATATCCAAGGGGAAGTATATGACTCCGAGGACTGATAAATTACAAGTTTAGCTTAATAGAACTAAAACATTGCTTTTACCTGTACTCTTCTTCTTAAATTAAAAGGTTTGGAAAGGGTTTCACTTTTAAATACATATTAGTAGAATTTAGATTGTTTTTAACATTTTCACTGCCATTGTCCATGACTCCTGAGGTGCTCCCTAACAGCCATAAATTCATGCCTGGGTTCAGTCTGTTTGGTGGACAGTAATTGTTTTACCTCATTTTACAGAACTGGAGTACATCAGGTGTTAAACCACTTACAAGGGAACACATGTCAAAACAATGAACTGAAAAATGCAACCAACTGCTGCTGAGCTCCACTAACCCCTGTTTACATGTTAGCAGCATCTCTGCAAAAACCCTGAACACATATACTCCTGAATGACAGTATTAAATGACCAGTGATCAAACAGAGAGCAGGGAAATAAATAAACCTCATTAGGGAAAGTTAGGGTGAGAATCGGCTGTGGTGGTACCAGCACAAAAATGTTCTTGCCCCACAGTAAAGAAAACACAAATCATTTTGCTGTTTCACTGAGAAATCAGCTTCCCCAAACTGCTTTCGTTTATTGGGGGGTGATGTTTTGCACAGATTATATCTTGGCCTGTAGACATGTGTTTGCTGAAATACATTCACCAATGGCAGCTGTTTGCCACTAGGTTGTTTCTTTTTGAAAAAATAAATTTAATTGAAACAACTCAGTTAGTATAACTTTGTCACCTTTGTTTAATCTCATTTTTAAGCAGTTGACCTTAAATTCAGATCAACCCCAAAACAAAAGGCCTCTGGCAGAGATGTTTGTGCCGTTTCACACAAAAGAAGGAACATATAAGCCAACAATGGCAAAAAAGAGCTTAACAGGATGTCCTTGCTTTGAAAAATTCATCCCTAATGTGCACTGATGCACTTTTATCTATAGGCATCTTCTTTAAGGAAACGAATCTTTAAAAGCCTTCCTCTTAAAAGCAGCCTGACAAGATCATCGGAAAAGCCCGTGAATATAAAGATACCTTATGAGCAGAGGTTGAAAGACAGAGCCTCTATATATTACAGGCTTGGCCTATAAGCACAGAAGCACACATCTGATTTATCTTAACTCCTATGCTACCACTAGCCAAATAACATGACCAGGTAAGTGAGGAGATTGACACCCATACACCAGCACATCTCAAGCCCAGAATTTCTCTCACAGGGGCCACCCATAGGCAGCATTATTAGCATCTAGCTGTATTTTGCGCTAATGTGAACCTGGCATCTCGTGAATGGAGGCACACCACCACGTGAGCATGGCTATCAGAATCAGTTCCACATGGGAACGCTGAGCACCCTAACTGAGATCCATGCTACCAGGGGTTACAGCCAGTGAGCAATGCATTAAGGCCAGCACTGCCAGCCCCGTGGGCCAAATGTACTGCATCCTGCCTAAAAGCCTTCATGGCTGCCTGAGTCCATTTAAAATAAAAAAGTAAGGATAACAACCACTTCCTCCTTTACAAGGGAAACCAACTAAACTCTCCAGGTCAGTTCCGAAGGACAGAGAACACTCTCGTTTTACCCGAATGTGAGCAGCACCTCCAGACTTCCCCATGGTTCTCTCCCCATTACTTACAGCATATAAAAAGGGCAATTTAACTGAAGGAGTTTATATTTGGAGCTTTTTTCAGCACTGTTTCCAGAAAATAGCAGATGTTGGTTAATGATCTTTAGGCATTAGATCATAAACCATACTCATTTCAAACACTGCAATTGGAGCGATTATTTGTATATCATTAAGCAACATCCTCAGAGGAAGCTCAGTGTATTTCCTTATTGTATCGTTTAAATATTCCTTATTGTTTCGTTTAAATACAAAAATATCAGATAACCTTTTATTTTCTATTTTTAAATTTACAGGCTCTTGGCAAGGTTCTTACCTCCCCTTCATTCCCTCTTCTCAGCAAAGCAATATATAAGCACAGTGTCATTACAAAGTGCAACATTTCTTCAGCTTCACAACACACAGACACAAAGCAGATGACATTTGTCCACACTGAGACACTGGATGAGCATTAAAACTGAAGCTTATGAGTTTCCTTCCTCACAGAGTTACACAGCATGCTGTTCCCCACAAGAGGAATGATCCATTTTAAACTCCAGAAATATAATCAGATTGTTTATTTGAAAGCAAAGACAGATGGGTTTGAGTTAAACTAGCGTGGGTATGCCTGGGTTTACCTGTGTTTAATAATAAAGCAATTGTATGTATTTTCAAACGCATAGAATATGCATATAAGTATATGCAATATATAGATACATGGAGACAGTCTATCTGTATATGCCCATCTATGAACAGATACCTATAACTGCTTACATATATAATAGTATCTGTTAAATAATACAACATATATTACCACATAGACATATATAAAGTAAGATTCTACCTCATAACATGAGCTAAGGTTCAGTTTTATGTAAATATCTACTGAAAATATTAGCTAGGCTTCTGATTCACTAGAACCACAATTAAAAAAATAATTGCATAATATATGCTGAGAAATGCCTAGATACATGACAGATAAATTAGTTCAATTTGAACACACGTAGTGTACGAAATAAATTAATTCAATAAACATTGTGGCTTTCATCCAGCCAAAGCATATGTGAGTCCCAGTGAGTTCAGTTGTAATAACTAAAATTATTCAGGGGCAAAAGCATTTGCCGATCAAGGCCATATACGCGATTTGGTTGCTACATTATGTTAATTTTGGATCTACTATTTCACCATAAAATCTGACAAGGCAGTCATTTATGAGACCCAGAGAACTGAATTATAGAGATTCCTCTACATACATAACAAGATCAATTATTAATTAACATTCAGAGACAAAGATATGTTGCTGCAGAGAAATTACTGAAGGGCATCTATTGACAATGCTCGCCATGGGGTGGGATCCTTTCTGGTTGCTGCGAGTGGGCCGCTGTGGTTTTAACCACAACACCCCAGGAACAGCCATGCCCTGTGTACAACCTGTCCATCTGCAGTTACTGCAAAGGAGACCCTCCTTGCCCCTTGTCCCCACACCACTGTTACAGCAAGTCGCTCTAGCTGGAACAAGGCAAACCTATGCATCACATTGGCCAGTTTAGAGGAAGATATTATCTCATCCCCTGACTGCTACTGTAATTCAGGTAGAGAATTACCTTTCTGCCGATCAGATCCTGCGCTGATGTAGTTAGCAGAACTCTGCTGGCATTAATGGAGCTGTGCAGATTTACATCCGTGAGAGCCCCGTCTCCTGTACTCAAATCAGATCCAGACCAGCAGTAACCCAGCACATTGGACACGTAGGGTAGACCTCAGCTAACTTGTATAATCTAAAAAATAGGGATTGAATTTGAGCATGCTATCTAGGCTTTCTCAGCAGCATCTTTTCTCGTTTTGGGGCTTAGAGGGGGCAATTCATCCCACGTACCACATCGTCATCGGTTCATCTCATTGAACTGTGGACACCTCCCTCTGAGCTAGTTAGTCCCAGCTCCCTTCACTGTTAACAGAGGGAAACACTTTTAAGGTGCAATGAATCTGTTTTATTTTGCATGTCTATTTAAAACTGAGATGATTCCTGTCCTAGAAATGCCTGCTTGTCTCCACTGACTATGCAGGATGACTAGCTTACATGTGGGTGACAAAAGTCATCTCACCTCTGCGACAGCTTCATTAGCAACGGTGCTTTACACTGAGCAAAATAACAGAGAAGTACCAAATGTTAACTAAAACCAATTTTTGAACAGACTAATACTTGCATAATTAGAGATACAGATCTCAAGGCAAGGCAACATTAATACTCTCCTGTATGGTGCTTCCTGGCCAGAATTTTGGGGATATGTGATTGCACAGGAGCAAGGGACATTTCTGAACAGCAGCAAAACTTGCTCTGTTTCCTGTCTTCAACAGTCTTTGGTGGGGGAAATTTTTCAAAGGACTAAAAACCCCCCAATTTCTAATAATCATCCCCCTACAAGTAAAGTCTTTCTGACCCCCTAAATAGCCAGAAATCAGCTCCAACTGTGAAGCATAAAAATTAACATACCTCTACCTCTACTAATGTGTTTTCACTAACTGGTGTAACTCTGGAACACAAATCTATGGATGCCTCAACTGTATCTGAATCTAGACAGTCAAGATACTGACCAAACAATACTATGAAGCAATGAGTCCTCCAGTCTTATGAAGAAGAATTTCCTTTAAATTAGCATTAAGTAAATGGCTCGGGCTTGCCATACCCCAATTTGAGCCTTTATGCATGAATTACAGGAAGGAAAATGAAGACAGGATAAAACAGAGGAAACTGTTTTCCATAATGCTGTGTCCACAACCTTAAGCGGCCTGTTGGAGACACTGGTGACCTATTCTGCAGGTGATCAGGTCATGTCCATCTCCATTTGGCTTCATTTTGGTGAACAAAACTGTGTCCCTTAAAAGCCTTGTGCTGCATTTTCCATGCAGTTGTCCCTTATCCCCCTTCAGTGTTTGTGGCTACCACAGGAATAATGCACTTTCCAAGGTGGAGAATAGAAACTAAAAAAGGAATCAGCTCCAGATTGGTTACAAAATTGAAGGTTACAAAAACAACACCACCTTGCAGGCATTAACATTAGTAAGCTTTCTCAAGAAAGAGGAGGTTAGGATACAAGGAGAACACAGTGGAAAATACCAATGAAATGTAAGCATAAATGACATCAATAAATCACAGGCCCAGCACATAACTCCACACAGCAATTCCCAGAAAGACAGTCCTAATCGATAATATATACATAACTCCTCTGAATTTGCTAATTTGTTTTTGAACAGTATGGAACCACTCCCTAATTTCAAAGTGCTGTCCAATAACTCTTTGTACTATGTAAAGTGCACATTTGGACATGTTGACTTCTCTAATTAGTCTATAAATACTTGACTTTTACCCACTACTTTGGTAAGTGTGATAATTGCTGGGGAAAGGCCAAAGCATTTATGGTCAATCAGATGATGAGAAAAGGAATATGGCCCTTTCAGTGAGTAAAATGTAAGGCATTCTGTGGCAAGGCAGAAGCTATTAGCAGGATCAATATTTCTCCTAGTACCTTAATAAATCATTATATCAAAGAACAGTTGCAGGATGAAGAAAACCTCATTCTACCAACAAGGATGCTTCCAAATCAGCAAATAAAACATCATTTAAATTACAAAGACCTAATTGGTGTACAAAGGCAAACGGCAAGCACAGAATACAGCCCTCTGATGCTAGGCGTGTAAGCGTTTTGAATCATTAGCGAAGGAAGAAAAGCAGAAAGACAAAGAAACAGCTATGCTAAGAGCTCCACACGCATAACTTGCAAATTGGTGAATATGCATGAACCCACCACGCTGTAGCTGACTGATGAGACCATGTTTGGTGTAGATATCATAGGTGGCAGAAACAGAAGAGAACTTGGAAAACAGGATGGCCTTTGGTATCTTTACAATTGTACTGAAAATAAACCCCTTGCTATTATTTGCACTGAGGCTTTTTCCTCCTTTTCTTAGCTAGCTAAGAAATGGAAATAGCTAAGACATGTAAACTTGAGTGAGGGAAGGGAAGAAGTATTCTAATGGTTACTTTCAAGCAAGGGAAGTTCTTCTCTCAGCATACACTGCACATCACTGCTTACCCGATACAGCTATCATCACATGTAACCATACAGCTTTTTTGGCCACACAACCAAGAAAGAAACTCTAAGTTGAGGTAATTGGAGTTCTGTCCAAGTAAGGGTTGAAGGACCACAATCATGTACATATCCCACACAGTAGGTGACACTCCTAGTATACCTATATGGCTGTGAGAAGAAGATAAAGCATGCCAAACTACTTCGTATGGTGTTGCAAACCTACACGTTGCTATGGAGCACGCTGGTGCACAGCTTGTGAGCAGCCACCAGTACTTTTTTTGGAAATACCAACTCCCAGCGCTTTTGTTTTCTAGAGTTACCTTTCAATGTAACAGAGGAATGAGGAAACCTAGTGGGGAAAGAGTCACTGGAGTAATAACCGCATGTGTGCCCACCAGGGGAAAAATGTAATATACTGTTGTAACCAGTATTCAGGTTTATTCTTTTGTTTGAATAGTCTCGATTTAGCTCTTTACTGGAGAGTTATTACAGAAAAGCACATGCTTCCCAGTTGTTTAGTCACTACTTTTGAACCCTGTCACAGCCTTGGAAGCTTGTTTCTAATTTATTCAGAAGCAACAATTGTTGACTTTGTGAAGGAAAGTCAATTGTTGAAGGGGTTTCATTGTGGAAGTCAAAGTGGGTACTCTTTGGTTCTCCAGTTCATATTTCATACACTTCTAATTCCATATCGCTGACACTTTGGAAGGTCAACTGTCATATGGTTGGAAACCTGACATCTCAAGAAAGTAAACAGTGCCTGAAGAGGAGGGGAGAAGGAGCATCCTGTTGCTATGTGATAGCTCCTCTCCCCACTCTGACCCAGCAGAGATCTTACCCACCTGTCAAAATTCTGTGGAAAGGCAGAGTTTTGGCTATATGGCAACTGACCTTTCGGGGTGCTGGCCATATGCATTTCCACCATGTGTCTGGATCTTTGAATTAAATGCATACATAAATATGAACAATTCCCAAATGTTTCGTGCTCTGAACTCTCTCTATAGGTGTATTTGTTTTCTCAAATTGTAATTTATTCAAAAAGTAAAGTGGATCAGTCTCTCTGTAATTTATGCCTCAAATCAGTTTGTTGTTTGATTCTTCTGTTGGGAAAACTTATCAGTCCTGCTTTAGAGAGCATAATATGCCAATTTTAGTAGTAAGGAAACTGCTGTAGTTTATATACTTAACTACCTGTAGGCCTCCCAAGGGTTCTTCTTCTCTTCCTGGGGAGATTATGTATTCTTCACCTCGTCTCACGCCCAGTAACACATATCAGCATTACATCTCTCCTAGGATCCCAGGACTATTTAAAAAAGCACTTGGAAATACCCTTTTTGCCTGCATCCCAAAGTATTACTTTTTGCTTGGTATGTATCAGCTTGGTAGACTGTAAACCACTGGAGGCAGGGACTACTCCTATTTGTTTACGTCCTTAGTGGCCTAAAGGCATTATCAGCTTCGTTCATCAAATTATCTGCAACAAAGGGGATCACTGTGAGCACGACACAAACTTTAGCGATCATGTCCAGTGGGATCTCAAGGCAAAGGCAGCCAATGGAGTCCATGTGCCCTTTCAATTCTGCTATCACAAACCTCTTTTTTTCCAGTGCAGTAAAAAGACACACTAACTCTTCAAACAAATAACCAACAGCTATTGGGATGGTAGTAAATGGATTCAGAAAAGATTCAGGATTTTCTTATTCTAGTCAGCCTGAACAATTAATTAACAGCCTCCTTGTTTGTCATTAATTTTGTTGCCATAGTAGCCTCTATAAACGGTGTCTAACAAACAAGAAAGATTTATCTTTCTCACTCTAAATCGATCAGAAAAAGAATGATCTCACATTCGTTTTTGTTTCATAATGACAGGTAAGGCACAGTGAATCATTACAACAGGGTATTCTGAGAAGGATAAGATGTCAGTTATCTTAAAAAAAAATCTTAAAAAGCAGACCCAGAGATAAAAAGCTGAGTGCCACTTCTACGCAAACAAAAAAACTGGCTCCAAAAGGAATATTAGAAAATTACAACAGTTTATAAATAATAAATGGAAAAAACTTTCTAGATTTTTTTAACTCAAATTATGCATATTTTTCTTGGATATAAATAGTTCCATGCGCTATTTTTTGCTCCAAATTCATAGTTGGTGAGAGACCAAGGAGGAAAAACATTGTAAGAGAATTTCTTAAAGAACAGAGTTAAAATAAATTAGTTGAAACAGAGAAATCGTTCTTCTGCTGTAGGTTTCTTGGCTTGTACAGACAACAGGAGCCCACAAGGGAGAAGGGATGGGAAGGTACACGTCTGCAACTAAATGCAGAGTAAGTTCTGGCCATCATCATGTGCTAGGGGTTTGGACATGTTTAGAGAACTACAGGCTGCAACCTGCAAATTGGATCAATATGTTTCTTGCCTGATAAATTCCAGGAGGGAGATAACAGGTCCATTATTGGAAAAGAGTGTTGTTGTCTTTCTTCTAGAGGACAAGGTGACAGATTCTCTTAAAGCAGTAACTGCTCTTTGCTTCTTCACAAAATCATGCTTTAAAAACAAGAGTCATTTCAAACTTCGTCCAATCTATAACCTTTCTCAGTTGGAGTGGGGAGCAGGGAAGAGTTGGAGCGTGGCAATGCAGCCAAAGTATTCAGACTTCCTTGATTAAGAAGCTAGTAATAATCCCAGGTACAAAATGCTCTAGTTACATGGGTCAAGTCTTTCCACCAAGGAAAATAAAACAAACATGAAGGCAATGGGACTTCTGTTCCTCATTATATTAGTCATTTCCTACAGCCAAACTCAAATGACCTGGGATACTTTCTTGTACTATTGATACCCAAAATAATTGTCTCAGCTACAGACCATAGCACAGTGAAATCTTACTGAGATCAAACTGTTTTGTTCTTTACCTCACCTCTTGAAAGACCTAAAGGGCAAATTTTTTGGCCACCTCCCATAATGCCCAAGGAATATGAACACCAAAGTGCTGAGGAGATCATGCAACCCTGAAAACTGCTGCCACAAATTCTGAATGACATCAAGAACATGCAAAAATCCTGATGTTTTAGTAACCATGTTTCAAATAGTTGACCCATCCACTTCTTTTATTGTTCAATTTCATGTTAATAGGGCAGTTTCTCTCCTGGGATAGGGTCCTATAAGCTACCAAACTGTGGAGAGGATAAGGGGACTAGGGAGCAGAGATTTGCCTCTGTAGTAACAGCACCGCAGTGAGTGATATAAAGCCTAGATGCTGGTGAGTAGACCAGGGCTTTGATCCTGGCCCATTCTCCCTTCCACCACATCCTTTCAGCTGCCTCAGTTCAAGCATTTGCCTGGCCATGCCCAAACCCACACTAGGGTCATTAAAAAAAAAAAAAATTAAATTTGGCTCTTTTAACATCAATTATTTCTCAGACCCAAATTTAGAAAGAATCTGCTGAGCCACTAAGCTCAGCTGAAGAGACGGTAACCTCTGGTGCTGAGTGTGGAAATGAGAGCTTGAAGGCAGAATGCTCTGAGATCAGATCTGTATAATATAGTATCAAAATAATATAAAAATGCAGCTAAAAGCAAAAAGCAGGTATGATTTTCATTCTCTCTGGTTATTTTTAACCGAACTTCTGCCTGTCCATCTATTACACCTTTACTGGCAGAGCTGGGGCAGTAGCAAATTTGAACCCACTTTCAAGCCAGCATAAAAGCTGGAGAGAAGTCACAAGAGGTAATTTCATTACCAGAAGTTTAATGAAAAACAGCAGCTGGACAGCAAAGCAGCACACCAGTTGCTTCCTATGCAGAAAGCGGCTGACAAAGCAGCCAGCATAAACTCTGCCTGGGAAAAGCAGACGGGCTGGTGTGGGCAAACACAAATCCGGATGGCAGGGATGCGCCTCCACAGCCCAGGCTGCCCCTTGTCTGCAAGGACATGAGGGGAAGCCAGGAAACTGAGGTGGGAGTTTTAGGGGACAAGGGGACATTGATCTGTTAAAAGAGACCTCTCCACTCAATTTGTTTCCAGGGATCCGTTGTGCTATAAGTGCTGGGCAAAACCTACCACAGCACGTTCCTGCACAGTCCGGGTGTTTACACGAGCCTGCTGGGCTCAGGCTAAGCAAGTTCAGGATTGTTCTGCTCAGGGTCAGAGGCAACTGGAAGCAACGTAAACTTACTAGGAGTGCTGAGGCCCAGTTAACTGCACTGAGTCATGGCAATTTATTAGTTTGTACTCAATACCATGCTGACTGTGCTACACAGCTTTGGCTGGCTTGGAAAACAGACAAAGGGAACTCCCATCTACCAGTAGAGAGATGTGTAAACCCTTATCTGTAGGTCTGTGGACTCTCACTGAGCACCTGAATCCTGGTGAACTGAAGTATAAACCAAGCATTTCAAACTTTTGGGGAAATTTCACAGAAAGGAGTACAGAAGGAGAACTAGGGGAGTGAGGAATGGACTCTGGAGCAAGGCCATAGGCTGCTGAGTTACAGCTCTCTACTGGAAGTGCCAGGCAAAAGATCCATACCTTGAGCATATGGCTGGGGCTGCAGGGCTGTGATTACAGAGCAGAATCCAAGTTTGATTTAGGCTTCATAGTTGTAAGCACATCATGCATTCAGCGGTGAGACTGCCAGCAGTCCAGTGAATGCTCAGTATGTGCAGTGAAATGTCTTCGAAGAAGGAAGCAAAAGGCTGTCGTAAAGGACACCCACGCAGACTTGTGGTTTTTTTATTACAACTTAAAGACCTTAAAATAGCATGTTGCATTTGGCTATCGAACACTGACTTTTTTTTCTGAAAGCCTGTCCTATGGCACTGCAAGCTGCCTGCTGGGTGTATGGCTCTTGACAAACTTTCCAACAGAAATCTCAACTCACTTGAACCTAAAGATGGAGCTACAGAGGTGGAAAAATCAAAGATGCATTAATGGATGAAGGATTGTGGTACTGACCAATATGAAATCTGGAGGCAAAGGTCTCTAGCATTAAAGAGGACTGCTCCTGGAAGGAGTATAGAAAGATCAGAGACTCAAAATGCCCCACACCCAAGAACAAGAGGACAACCAGCTCTCTCTGTATGTCTGCACTTCTCTGGGACCAGATAGTACATTTGATCAATCTCATTCATTTGTTACTGACGGGAGAACCTGACAGTAACTGGTCTGCAGAACTTTGCCCAGGATTTCGGAGACATTGCTGAAGAGGTCACACACCCAAAAAAAACCCCAACAAACAAAACACCAAACCAAACAAGGATAAACCAAACAGCAAAAAAGAAGGCATTTTCAACAATGGTATTAGAGCTCGTTGCAGAAGATGCTATGCCTTTAACCTGTTACTCTGTAATCATCTCATTTCCCTTCTCCCCTTGTTTCTTTGCCACTTCAAAACAGTAAAAAGGCTGTGTGAAGAGAGAAGAATAAAACATGAGAACACTTGGAATGTTTTCATGGAGTGAAAGAAACACAGAAGATTGTGATTAGATACATAAATGAATTGGTGGCCTTCAAACATTAAAAGAACAGCATTATGAAGAAATTAAATCTCTAAGCGAAACACATGATGTCACTCAATTTTATGAACAAGGTGCCAGTTTTCAGATTCAGCCCTCTCCTGGATTTAACACATGACCTTTGCTTTCAAGATCCTTGGTCCCTCTGAAACATTTTTCTTTATTCTCTTTGGTGCTGGTACCTTGTTATTAATTGGATCAAGTCAGGTTTCCACAGAGACTATAAGAATAGGGACATCTGCGTGTTACCTGTCAAGTACTGCCTTAACTGTCTTCAATTGCTCTTGTAAATCTAGTCCTTCTGTGGAGTCCCATATTATAAAAATTGTACACCGACTTTCAAAGCCCTTCCTCTAGTCTGTGTAACGCTGCAATGTACTTTTGGTAGGGGGATGTTAAAGTGGAAAACCTTCCTAAGAAAACGACTAAGTGCAATAGTAATAATACAACTATCAGCAATAGTGAAAAGAAAGAGTTGGGTTGCTGCTCAATGGGAAGAAAAGCTGTTTGAAGGATCAGCTGTGATCAGAAAGCCACAACAGCTAACACTTAAGACAAAGGACTAGAAACTCTGGTCATAATAGGAAAAACTTGAGAGAACTGAGATATGTTAAAATTTTTCACATTGGCTGGGCCCTTTGAATTTCACCCTAGAATATGCAGAAAAATGACTGAGGGAATCTCATTGCTGCTAGCAATTATCTTTGAAAGGTGAGGTCAGAAACAGTCAATTCAGCAAACACTCAGTAGGAAATAACCAAATAGGTTTAGTCTTGCTAAGAAGGACCTGAGGTTATCCACTGGATAACAAGCTTCATCCGAGTCACTGTCACGTATGTACGAATGTCAGACTGAAAATGTAAAGGACAATGTTATCTACAAGACACATGAGGGAATTCTCCTTTATTACTTCACTTTGGAAAGACCTCAACCATAACCTTAAGTGCAGTGTTTGATGCCACATTTTAAGGAGGATATGACTGATAGGCAATGAGTACTCTACAAAAAATAACAAAAAATTGGAGGAATAAGTTGTTGTTTAATGTGAAGAAGACAAGAGTTAGGGAGAAAATGACAAAAGACCCTAAAAATGTTAAAGATGGCTGCAACAAAAAAGGCAATAACTCATTCATGTTCATTGCAGGTAGGACAGAAGTAACTTGCAGGTTAAGAAAAGAAAAAGAAAAAAAAAAGCAATTTTCTAATGGTAAGGAAAATCAGGCTTTGGAATTAATTGCCCAGAGAATCTCCATCAGTAGAGGCCCTAAGAAACTGGTCATCCATAGCTCTGATGGGAAGAGTTTCAATAGATCTGATACAGCTGCAGGGCCCTCAAGCTACTTGCTAATTTTCAATGCCTCTAGGAAAAAAACCACCTGTGTCTAGTTAGCTGGAGAATAGTATTTTGAGTTCTAGGATATTTTGGGCAATAGTATGTATTACTTTTTCCTCAGTTAATTTTTAATAGTGTTCTGAAAGCTCAAAATTAAAGAGTGGCTTCACCCAAGATATTCTTTCATCTTTCTACTTTCACTTTTGCTGTTTGAGCAAACTGTCTGGTCAAACTTTCCTCTAATACTTCACAGAAAACTCTTGAACACAATATTTAGCAGGCTCCCTCCCCGCTTCCGCTCCCCTCCCCCCCCCCCCCGCAAATACGGGATCGATGGCATTAAGAAGGAACACATTATTTCCTGAATGCTTGCCTAGTCATTATTGAATCATTTCTTCTATAGAGCCAAAGAAATCATATAATCGTAAAATCATTTAAATTGGAAAAGACCATTAAGATCATCAAGCCCAACCGTTAACCTAACACTGCCAAGTCCACACAATAAACCATGTCTCTGAGCACCACGTCTAATACCTCCAGGGATGGTGACTCCTGATCAGCTTGTTCCAACGCTTGACAACCCTTTCAGGGAAATTTTTTTTCCTAATACCCAATCTAAACCTCCCCTGGCACAACTTGGGGTCGTTTCCTCTTGACCTATCACTTGTTACTTGGGAAAAGAGTCCAACATAGTATCCTTTAAGTTGTGCTTTTTGTTTTTTCACTTGTGACACATCATAATAACTTTCTCTCTATTTTCCCTTTTGTGAAACAATAATTGACCCTAGAAATCTGTCATTCTGCAGCAGTATATTTTAGGACTCTCAATCCCAAAGTGTTATGTGTGCTACACTTCAGCCTAGAAAGAAGGCTGAAAGTTTATTAAAATCATGGCTTTGTCTTACTATTATTTATGACATTGATTGAAAATTTGCTTGGTTTTGGGTTCTGAAGATGAACAAAGGTTGTTTCTGACATAAACTTGTGTCAGAGAGTTTTTAAAGGCAGGCAACAAGAAGCTGCGTAATCATCACATGCAGCTTCCAATGGTGGTTGCATTGCAAATACATTCACTGCAGGATCAAACTCACTATCATTCAGAAATAGTGTGGCCAGCAGATGTAAGGAAGTGACTGTCCCCCTGTACTCACCACTGGTGAGGCTGCACCTCTGCAGAGGGATCTGGACAGGCTGGACCAATGGGCCATGGCCAGTTGTGTGAGGTTCAAACAGGAAAAGTGCTGGGTCCTGCACTTGGGTCACAGCAACCCCAGGCCGCGCTACAGGCTGGGGGCAGAGTGGCTGGGAAGCTGCCCGGTGGGAAAGGCCCTGGGGTGCTGGTTGATGGGCAGCTGAACATGAGCCAGCCGTGTGCCCAGGTGGCCAGGAGGGCCAGCAGCATCCTGGCTTGTATCAGGAACGGTGTGGCCAGCAGGTGGGAGTCGGTCTCTTCCAGATAACAAGTGACAGGACAAGAGGAAACAGCCTCAAGTTGTGCCAGAGGAGGTTTAGATTGGAGATTAGGAAAAATTTCTTCACTGAAATGATTGTCAAGCATTGGAACAGGCTGCCCAGGGAAGTGGTGGAGTCACCACCCCTGGACGTATTTAAAAGACGTGTAGACGTGGTGCTTAAGACATGGTATAGTGGTGGACATGGTAGTGTTAGGTTAACGGTTGGGCTTGATGATCTCAATAGTCTTTTCTAACCTAAATGATTCTATGATTCTCTCACATGTACAAAATAAAATTAAAAATAAATCCTTTAATATTTACTATTTGAACTGGTAGCCTTTCTGCAGACTTTAGCTAAAAACAGGAATGAAAGAACATAAACCTGACAACATTGTGCTGGGCTGTGGTGACGAAAATAATTTTTTGGTAACTGTTCATTTTGCTTGGCGCTTGGCCATCTGAACACTCCTTGCTTTTTTAAGTAACAAGCTCTGCAAGTTTCACTGTGGTTTCTGGATACATGGACAGTAGCGGTGACAGTAGATTTCTCCTCTCAACTGGAGAAGATGTTTTAAGTGCCTTTCAGAAGTGAAATCAATTCATATCTTTCTGTCTATGGCAACAGACTCTCACTGGAGCTGTAGCTCATGACTTTTATCTTGTTGTGACACCTGCTTTGGTCAAGAGGATTACTGATTACTCCTCCTGGAAGGTGCCAATACTGATGATGTTCACTTGAGCAGCTGTCCCCCTTCTTGCATTATTATTATTCATTATGTATGATTGATTCTTCTGAGGGTCTTAGTGATAGAAAACTTAGCAGTTCTTTGCTGCCTTCCTTTTAAAGGGACCTGAATGGACAATTATTGTTTCTGAAATGTGCTACAACCACCATTTCACCTCATCTGTTGTTCAGATATCTCTGTGCAGCCACAATGTGTGCAATGAAAAGGTGCAAGATGTGTCATTATCCATATGCTGACAGCTATCAGTTGCATACTTATTGTCTCTCCAACAACGCCATTCATTACCTAGTATCATACTGACAACAGTTTAAAGGCTAGAAGAGAGAAGACACTATCAGTGATTCCACCCAGACAAAACTGAGATACGATATGGATTGCAGTCATTTTAATTGAGGTATATCTCCATAATTAATTATTGAGCTTCTAAATTCTGGGCTTATTTTACATAATTTTTATCCATCTGAAAGTCATATTGACTATATTCAGCTTCTTAATGCTGGCACTTAAGTCAAACAGTCAACAGTACATGGAGGGATGCAGGTACAAGGGAAGAAGATGCAAAAAAAGTTATTGGAATGCGACCTATAGGATCTGCAAATGCTTATTCTGAAAAATGGGTAAATGAATGAAATTGACTACAATGTAAAGTCATTTTTGCTTCTAATATTTGGCAGATTACCATAATGAAAGTTATGTCAAACTGTCCTCTATCTTCACTGGAAGACACCAAATGACTTTCTGTGGAGCAAATAAAGCATAACTTGGATTTTAGAAATAACCTGGTGAGGGGTCTGGAGCACAAGCCTTATGAGGAATGGCGGAGGGGATGGAGGTTGTTTAGTCTGGAGAAAAGGAGGCTCAGGGTGGGTCTTATTGCTCTCGACAGCTACCTGAAAGGAGGCTGTAGACAGGTGGGGGTCCATCTCTTCCCCCAGATAACAAACAATAGGACAATAGGAAACAGCCTCAAGTTGGGCCAGGGGAGGTTTAAATTGGATATCAGGAAAAACTTCTTAACTGAAAGGGTGGTCAAACATTGGAACAGGCTGCCCAGGGAGGTGGCAGAATCACCATCCCTGGAGGTGTTTAAAAAATGTATAGATGCGGTGCTTAGGGACATGGTTTAGTGATGGACTTGGCAGTCCTGGGTGAACAGTTGGATTTGATGATCTTAAAGGTTCTTTCCAACCTCAATGATTCTATAATTCTATAATCCCTAAGTGTTGTGTACCTCTGGAAAAGACTCCACCAGGCAGCACTGAAATCTTCCTCACTGGAAGGTTAGATAAACATCTCTCACAGATTTTCTAAACATCTTTGCTCTTGTTGGTAATGCAGGAAAATAAGCCAAATTATCTTTGGCGTTCCTAAGGTGTTCCTGACTGCTGATACTAAAGATCTCACATTTCTGTTTATGTAATGCCCCAGAAGTGAAGATCAGGAAAGATCATTATCTAACTGTCACTTTGAAACAGAAGATGATGGGCACAAGAGTGAGGCTAGTAAAGAGCCTTAGTCCTGATCTGAGTCTATGGACACCTTGCATAGCTTGCAGGAGTCTCTCAGCCATTTTCCCATTCTTCTGGGGAGCAGCTATGATTAAACCATGGGGAAGTATTTAAGAATGTTTCTGAGCTGTTCCTCCAGCAGAGGAAGCACTTGCCACCATTCCTACAAGTTTCTTGGAAAGAACTCACAACATAAAAGCCAATGGAAGGCAAATCTGCTGTCTGGGTTGGTTGGTTTGTTTTCCCTGCATCCATATTTATTTCAGTCTCTTGCAGAACACCTGCTCTGGCTACAGCTCTTACTCAAGTGAGCAAACTGTAATTTTATTTTTTCTAATAATCACTTGCTTCTTGCCTTGCTGTGTGCAATAAAAAAAAAAAAAAAAGAGCCAGATAGTCACAGACCCTCTGAGCCATCATTCAAAAATAAAAAATAGATACATGTGTTTATACTAGCTGCCACATACAACCCACAATTTTGACACAATAGTCTTTACAAACTCACAGTCTTCTTTTAATTTCTGTTCTACTGAAATGCAACTGACCCTCCATGGCAGCTTTGTGAGATTTACTTCCCTCACCCTCCCATTTTATTCTGCCATATTTACTTTGAGCATCTAGCTTACAGATTTTTTCCAGCTACCAGGCTATTTGGTTTCCATCTGTTCAATAACTCAAGTATATGCATCAAATGCACACATGGCACATTCCCAGCTAGTAACATCCCCTTTCCTTTCTGCCTTTTTGTTGGCAGGTAGTTTGCATATAAGCTGCAGAAAGAGAACATGCTCCTCCACCGTTCTGGTTTGTACATCAGCTCCCCTCGCCTCCTCTTTTCAAACCTCCACACATGGTGTGAGGGCAGCCACTTCATCACCCTCGCAGCCTCTGGCAGGACAGCTGAGCTGTGAGCAAAGCCTGGTGACATGGAGGCTTTGGCTGCTGGCAGCATGGCTTTAAGGCAGGTATATATATCTAATACAGTGGCTTCAAGGCTCTCCAAGTCCACGTGCAGCACTGATATGGAGATCAAAGGTATGGTTTCCATGTTTACATGCTTGCATGGAAAAGTGCCCTCCTTAGGCTCTACCCTTCCTTTCTCACTCTCCCCCTCCATGACTTTGACAGATCAGTATTTTGCCAGTTGTGTTTTCATTACTGAAGAAGCAGCAAGACAATGGAGTAGCACTCCTTCCACCAACCCACCCCCCCCCCCAGCAGAAGCCAACCCCAGCTGACCTGTGCCCAGAAGGCTGTAACAGGACAGAGCAGGGGAGCCCAGCCCCAGGAGATAGGAAGGGAGCTTCCCATCCCATGCAGCAGCCATGAACTATTTTCATTGGCTTTCGTTCTCTCGCTTCCCCCTAAAACAAAGATACTTGTTTCACTGTAGGGGTGCCAAGGGTAAAGGTTTGAGGACACCCCAAAAGGTGTTTGGAGAGATACAGCCTTTAGTGACCCAAATAGAAAAAAAAATAAGAAACTCCAGTAATAAATGAATAAAACTCAAAAAAAAAAAGCAAGAGCAAGCAACAAGCATGTCAGGGAAAAGGAAGCTTCTCTGGAGAATGGGCAAGGGATTGTAGGCAGGAAATAAAGGAGAGATTAAGAAAACAGGAACTGTGCAAGAGGAGGAGATACTATGAGGAGAAAAAAATACATGAAATTTGCAGTGAAAGACATGGGATAAATGGAAAAAGCTGACCTGGATTAAACTAATTATGTGGCTAGATCAGTATCCTGTTTTCCTCCAATGTCAATACCAGTTGCTACAGAGAAGTGGTATAAGAGATACCTACACAGCTGCAGAAGAAGCTTCACCCAAACCCTAAGCTGAGGATTGGTGAGTTCAGCCTTCAGTCAGGCAACGCTGTGTAATTGCTTTATTACTGTGTAATATAAAAAATATATCTGTGATGGCATCCTTATTGATGTAAATATCTATTTCTTGCAAAGGTTCAATGCAATACCTTTTGATAATACCTTGGGGCAATACTTTCCAAGGTGAAATTACATCTTCTATTTCCTTTTCAGTAGAAATGTCTTGGCTTTTAATTTAATTGGTTTTCCCTTGCTTCTGCATTATAATGAAGGTGCAGCACAGCCATACCCAAACTACTTTATGCCGCTTGGTATACATATATCTAATATGTACATATATAAATTAATATTATATTTATCCTCATTTAAAATGGCACAATACTAATTTTTATGAATATCGCAAAGCCATTATTCTTCAGGAATCAGACTTGTAAACAAGGAAACTTTTAAAATGTTATAGGCAAATGACTTGCCTAAGCCTTCTTTGTATAGCAGCTGTTGACTGCAGTTGTATCAAATTCATTAGAACACCAGCTCAACCACACTTTGCTTCAGCAAATTTAGCAGTAGCTCTTGGAAGTCTTTGGTGAGCCATGATTCAAACGCTTACAGGCAGGTCTGGAATGAAAGATTTTATAAAGCTTCTGCTGCTAGTAAAGGATTTACAACCCAAATGTTGCAACATGTGCAACAAGTTTTCTGGTTTTTCCCATTATCCTAAATGTCTTTCACAGTTTGCACTTCTTTCTCCCCCTCCCCACCCCCCAAGAAAACCCACAAATTTTACCCTAAGGGATATCATCATTAAAGAAAGAAGCAGTGCAGTCAAAGCTTTAGCATGACACAGATCATTCAACAGTTGTGCAATTATTCTGAAAAGCTACTTATTATTGAACGCAGAGCTTTCACTGAACATAGGCCCGAGGCATCAAGATCAGATCTGTATCTGCAGTATCTCAACCAGTCTGATCTAGGGCTTTTGCTCATTACAGAAGCTGTAGCCTTGTGTGAGGTTTACATCTAGTTTCAAAGAGCTTCTAAAGCATTTTGGAGCTGGGTTGGCTTTAAAAGGCATTACCAAACCATAATAATTTCCAAGAACAAATTAGAAGTTGTATCAGATACCTCTCATCCCCTAAATCCACCTGGTTTTGTTTTTGTTTAAGGTTTACAAACCACTTTCCCTGCAGAATTCCTATAGACTAATGGAATAGTAAGTGACTACAGAAATAACAAGGAAAGCAGTAATACCCAAAGTGCTTTCAGGTAAACCAAGCAAATGAAATAAACAGAACATATTCCAAACATGAACATTTTTGACAATTGTTATTCAGGGCTTGATACAACTCCCACAGACCCTAAGTGTGATCCAGTAGCAAGATATGATGACCTAGATGGAAAAGTTGATTCCCACTGGTTTTTCTGAGCAGATTTCTATAAAAATGCTGTTCAGTACTACTTTTGAAAGCCGTAAGAAATCAAATTTTTCTCTGTTATATAGCTGCATAGAAAAACATATTGAAATGCAGGGGAGTGTTTTCTACTCTCTAAATCATTGTGATCATAGGCCACAGTGCTTATAACACTATCGTTCTAGCTGACAAGGACAAGACATTAGCTACAGGTTCCTCACTGCTCCTGGCCATGCTGACACTACAGGAGTCAAGCCATTATTATTCTGCTCTTTATAGTCTCTTAAATATCAACCTTTTTTTTTTTTTTTAATTTTCTTAAACTTTCCATGAACCTGAGCTCCTCCTGACCTGAAAGCCCCAGTAATTCTGCTGACCCTTTGCTAAGTGTGCTTCTCGAAACATCCACAGTTACAGCTGTGGGACAGCCACTCACATATTAGCAACCTGGGTGGAAGCAATCGATTGCAGGGCCTTTTAGGAAAATACAGTTTCAACACATACTGAAAGACATAGTGGTGAGGTGAAAATGACTTACAAGCCCAATTTCTTTCTGCAGTTCAACTGTATAAACTGCAATAACTCACTTCAAAGGAAAGATGAATGGGTTACTCTGCATTTTTACAACAGTAACAGAATACAGTTATGTCCTAAACACTTTGCAAGAAACAAAAATAATTTTCCACAACACTTGCTGTAAAATAAAATTAGATTTTAATTTGGTTTGCATGTGTTCAAGACAAAAAAAAAAAAACAACAAAAAAAAAAAACCAACAACTCAGCACAGAAGTCTACATGCTGAAATAGTCAGAATGCAGGAAGAGTTTACAGACCTGTACGAAGGTAGGTAACTTCTCAGCAGCCCCATCATGGGATTTCCAAAGGAACGTTACAAATTCTCATGGCAAATCCTGCAAGAAGTGGAAAGAATAGTTAAAACTAGAGAGTTTCTAAAGGAAAAGCAAATAAGATCAGTTGTCTCCTTGGATACACAATGCAGAAAGTCAGTGTAGAATTGGTTCAGAGGATGTTAAACATTTTAACTACGGAAGCAGGAAGATCATAACAATTATTTCGATATAACAAAGTCCAAGTTACATAAAATACAAAATGGTAATCTGTTTTTAAAGACATGTTATTGAAAACAGCCCTGATAAAAATGCAATGAATATGTGGGACTGAAATGGCAAAAAAAGAAAAAAGAGAGAAAATACTGCACCGATTTATATTCCCTTTGAACTGTCTGTAATACAGACCTTAAAGTGCATTTTCAAACATACAGCCTATCAAATAAAGAGGCATTTATTTCTAGCCATGGCACTTCTAGACTTTTGGTAAATGAAACCAGAAGTAGTCTAGTGAAAATGTGCTGTGTGACAAAGCATGTACTGATGGGTTCTGCCCCACATCAGTAAACAATTGTTTTTTCCTTAACCGAAGGAAAGAATTTCAGCAGTAAACAAATGTATCATGTCTTGCATGAATTCTTCAACAGAGTCAAAGCAAACCTGTCTTCTCACACCTCCTGCATGTGCTATTCCAAGTCAAAATACAAGTTATATTCCCCGAGATCTCTTAGTTGCTATGTTTTTGATTATGACAACCATGATACACAAGGGATGATGATACACAAGACACTAAAGCTTTCTGCTCTAATCCCCCTGGAATCTACACCCGTTGTTGTAAGGATAATTATCTGGGTATCCCCGAGGCCAATTTTTGCAGTTTTCATACAAAAATCACCTCTTGCATAAGACATGAAATTTAAAATCATCCCCTTCACAGATATCATTGAGTCACTCCATTACCTCTGGGACAGATATAAATTATGCATTCTTTGATTCTCTTTAAAATTTTAGATGCACGAAGGGACAGAGAAGCATCTAAATGGTACTAAAAATATAAGGCGTTCAAGAAAGAAACAATAACTTGCACGGTATTAACTGCTACAGTGCTCCGAAGGCTCCCTGCCTGGTCAAGAAAAGCACATAAAGCACTGAAACATAACAGCAGGCTTGCATGCTAATGGCTGCTAGTGACAAGGACTCATTGAATGTCACTGCTTCACATACTGCGTACTGTTCATTTTTCTTATCTATGTGACCTCTCCTTTGAAATGACTGATGAAACTCCCATGAATTAGCATCTCCACTTCTGGGTATTTGCCACCAAGAAGGCATTCAGTAACAGCTCTATTAAAATACAAAAATAAAGGGGAGAAAAGTCATAATTTTAACAAAAAATAGTCACTACATCTGTTAAAGGATACTCGGCGTGTACTGCAAAAGGACTGCTTCTCTGATGCCTCCTCATTAGGTTAGTTTTTACCTTGATGCCCTTTAAGAGTACTGGCTTGTCACAATACATGCATTCACATTTCAGACTTGGTTAACATTTTCATAATTGGTGTGAATAAAAAGAAATAGCTGTTACTGCAAGAAAAAAAAGAAATGTCTCTGTTCTGATGCCCTGCTGCTATGATGACCTATTTCACACTAGCATCTGTTCTCTTCTGATGAACCACTCCAGATGTAAGCTGGCAAAACAGCACTGCAAGTATGTTACCCAGACGTCCACTGAGTGCTGCAGATGTTTTCTTCCATGCTTCACATTTAATGTGTGTCTGATTAATTTTTTCTTTATTATTTCAACTACTTGGCCTGCAGAATTTCCTATGAAGTTTATAGAATCTGGGATCCAATCTGCAGCCATAAAGAGCACCTCCCTTTGTGTGAGTGGGTTCGTTAGTCTGGAAAAACAAGCCAAAAGAGCCTTGGTTGGAATTGCCAAAAGAAATGCAAACTTCAGTAATCTATCATGCCTTAATATTATTTGCCTGAGGATTTAACACTATGCTCATTCCAATTTCAAATTTACAGATGTTTGTAATATTCAGATGCATCAGTCTGACCAAAAATACTATGCCCATTCTCTGCCTCAAGCCCTTGACCTGAATGAGGTTATTGACAGGGATATGAATGACTTGAGCAGAAAACGAAACACAAAAGTAGTTTTATCGTGAAGTACAATATTTCTTCTGTCACTTAACCATATTTTTTTCCCCTCTCAAAATTACAGGGTAGACTGCAAATCTTCAAGGCTAGCAGCCACCACGACAGCCTAAGTGCCATTTAAAAGAATAATAATTTATGAGATGCCTTGGTAGAATAGCAAAGGTCACAGAGAAGACTCCCCAGGGAGGAGAGGATGATAAAGGTTACAAAGATGACTAAAGACCCGCCTACAGGAAGGGATTTTCGTGGAAGGAAGATGTTTTGTTGTAACAGCTTCATCCTACCTAAAACACAGTCACCTCCTCCAAATGAACAGTTCAACTTTAAGTTAGCTATAAGGCATTGCTAACAAAATACACTTCTGAAATTTGTGGCTTAGTGGCTTGGCCACACACCTAGGGCCCACTGAGGTGGAAGATGGAAGACGCTGTGGGTCTGTCCCAAAGGGCACAAGGGGATGGATGCCTAGCAACTGATTTGATCCCACCTGGAGGATCAAACTTGAAAACCTCCAGATCCAGAGTCTTTGCAAACCAGTCCCCAAATAGATGCCACTTTAGGGGCAGCCAGTACCATTTGGAGACCTCTAACAGACCGCCACAGACTGGTTAGGATCTCTTAGAAGCAATGTGAAGAGTTGTTATATGAGGAGCCTAAGACACACGGTTGACACATTGCTCCCAGGCAGTTATACATTTGCACACAAGCCACCACGCTACACAGCAGTTTGGGCTGCTTTTTCTTGCCACAGCTACAGCATTCCCCTCCTTCGGCTGCTGCAAGTATAGGGAAAAAACAAACAACAACAACAAAAAAAAAACCAACGATGAAGACAAGCAGGAACAACTCTTCTTGGCACAGCTCCACTCTCCGCAGCAGCATCTCTAGGCTCATAAAATACGCATTAACTGGCGGGAGAAGCTAGCGCTGCAAACCTGGGGGTAACCGGCGGTGTCTGCAGAACATCAGAGTGATAAAGGAAACCTTAACCTCAAGCCAGCAATGCAATACAAGACAACTCTTATCTCTTCAGAAACGTGTGGTCATAACCATTTTGAAAACTGACCGTTTCCAACTGCTCCTGATTGCTTGTAGGAAGTTTCTGCAGCCAGATCGATGCCTGACACTTGTGGAGGAGGTCTGCATGGCACTGAAGGGTACAGATGTAGTATGTGCCAGTCAAGAGGAGGTTATTGATACTATGAGTATAAAGGATTATTCTTAATTGCTATAGGACAACTGCTAGAGCCCATCTTCCCAGTAACTGATCTTTGTGCCAGGTCTCCCAGTTCATAAAGAGGTACCTGAGGGATGGGTAACCGTTCAGGTAGATTTATCCCAGGTGGTATTTGGGGACTCTCGTCTATTTTCTATACTAAAACAGGGGAATTTGTTGAAGGGGACTAATGCCACGGACATTCATAGTATCTGTGTTCCCTTGCTCTGGCAGTCCCTGGACTCTCACCATAGCTGACAAAGCCTTTAGCTGGCAATTCAGCTCACAGAGCACTTTTACAGTCCCATCACTGCACGCTGATGACAGTGGAGTGTTGCCTTCAGGAGAGCAAAGGGCAGAAGGCAAGCGGAAGGCAGGGTGCCGCCAAGCAAGCCTCCCATTGTAACAGTATCTTTTATCTTACACATCACCTGTAGGAGGAAGAGAATGGCACAGTAACATTGCAAACACAACAAATAATCCAGGTGATGCCCACTCTCAAGTGACAAAACCACCAGGCACGCTGCCAGGGAGCCCTCCTGAACCTGGCCAAGAAAGGGAACCAGCATTTCCGATGTGTGCTTTGCCTAATGCTTAGAGCTGCTTACTCCAGCGTGGCAGCTCCCTTTCAGTGCCAAGCCTTGGCGAGCTGTATATGTGGGCCTTTACACTCTCCCACATCGGTTTTGTGTGCTCTGTTTTCCTTTATTACTTTTAAACAGAATGGGAGGGAAGTAAATTCACCATTGGGGATATGTCAGCGTTTGCTCAACATGCTCTATATACCTTTATTAATTTTGTATTGAATGGTGGATGAGATTTCACTCTGGGGGGAAATCAGGGATAGCAAAAGGTCTTTCCCACCACAGGGCAGCAGTGGGGAAGGGGAGGTTATTTCTCTGTGGGTTTGTTTTGAGTGATTTGCGTGCTTTCATGGGTTTCTAAAGCTGAGGAACTTGTGCTTTCATGAACAGGCAGTTTCCGTGCCATGACCTACTGGTCTAAGAGATTGATTATCTTAATGTAGCATTTGTTATGCAAGTCTTACAGCTTACAGTACATTTTAAAAGCAGCAGATGATGCCTGTGTGATAAGCAGCAGACGAGCTATGCTGTGCAAGAATAGTACGTAAAAAGGGAAATTTAAAAGCTTTGAAAATTAAGACCTATTTCCAAATAAGACTTATTTTTTAACAGTACAAATGCATAAAAAAACACATGAACTACAAAAGGGTGGTTGTTTGACACAGGTTCTCAAGGTTTAACTTTTGGCTCATTGCAAAATTGCTTCAATCAGTGTGACCAGCTTGGCAGCCTGTCTTTTCCACCCCTGCGATTCCCAGCCCCCCAACAAGCCAACACTTGGCTTGGAGTATGCAGGGACACTTGATGCCTTGGACTGCTGTTCCCTTAGGCTTGACAGAGATTAAAAGTAGATAGCAAAGAGCTATCTATGAGAGTTGCTCACTTGTAGGTAGCTCTCTGCTATCTGCTTTTAATTCACACAGCAAAGTTACACTCTATCATAGCATGTCCCTTTGTTTCCAGACTCTTGGTCCTAGTATATCTTTATTCACCAGTATCATGATAGTGAAGGGAATATCCCTTTACTGTCCTATTTACTATTTTGGAAAAAAATTCCAGAGGAGAAAAAAAAAAAACAATCAAACAAAAAACATTTCTCTCTTAATTTCCAGAAATTCCTAGGTCACAACTTGTTCAAACTCAGCTTTGCCAGATGCTGGGAAATAGTAAACAGTGGTGTCCTGATGACTCTGGACTTTTCATGTATGATAGCCAAAAGGCAAGGAAACTACAGGTGCTGTTTATTGATCAGTTTTTCATTGCAGAAAGTACGTAACTTTTTCACTTGGAATACTGCAATACCAGGTACAGAGCCTGTTTCCATTTTTGGAAATCTCTGCACATGGCAGGTCCCTTTTCCTCTTCTCCTACTGACTTTCCAAGCACAAAATCTGGTAGTTTGTAGCTTCTCTCCAGCTCCTCCAGCGTGCAGAGGATGGAAGCTAGCCTTTTTTTACTACACAGAGCAATCCAGACTGTATGGCTGACTTCTTTGTGACTCTTTGGTCCAGGGACCTGTTGTGGGTAGGGTGTCATGGGGCAAAGGTATCAGTGAACAGCAATTTGGGAACAATTTGCTGTACAAGGAAGGGAAGTGAATATTCATATGGGCAGTCCAATGCTTTTGTTTGCCCTTCCCCAGGCAGCTGTGACTTGGAGAACATCTGACCTGACAGCAAAAGATCTGTTTTACTGATCAGAGGATGCCACAGTAAGATTTGTACTCATAAATAAAGACTTCTTAGGATATATGCTGCTGAACAGTGCCTTACTGAGATCACTGCTCGTAACAAACTTGAAATGGTGAACAGAATTAGTTATTTGTTTGAGCAAAACATGTTATAGACTTGAAAACTGAATTATGGACTATCTGGCTTTCACTGCACATGTTTACGGTACAAGTTATTCTTTTCCTAAGCTGGTGCAGCTGGCTCATGAACTCCTTGCATGACTAATGGCAGGGGCAGAAAGCTTCTGCACTGAGAAGCACGGTTCCCGTTTTGAGCATCAGAAAGAGCGGAACTGCTTCAATTGAAAAATGAGCAAGGGAAACAGGAAAGAAAGGGGCTAGGGAACTGCAGCTGGCTGTCATAGGCTCTGTAGGTCAGTGCTTTTGCACTTGCTGAATACAGCTGGATTTTGGACAAGCAGGAGGGAATGAGGAAGGGCAGGATCTGGAAACTGGCTCACATCCATCCAAGATGATAACATGCAACCTAGGGAAAAAGTACTACGTACCAGGTACATGTCACAGCACACAATGCTAACAGCCTTTAATAAGGGCTAATGCAATGATACTCCCCATCCTCTTTGCTGTGCTGCCTAGGTGTTGCTAAAGACTGAAGGCAGGCAGGAAGGCAGAGGGGCAGGGAGCAAAGGACTAGGCAGCCCTGCTTAGCTGTGAGCTCCTTGTTCAGGATCTTGCTTACTGCCCCAATGTAGGGGGACAGGAGTCAACCAGCGCTCTACATCATTTGTCTGTTCTGTGTCCTGGACAAACCACAGGTCAGTAGTTGTATTCTGTGCCCAGTTCCTCTCCAAGTCCTCCAAAAATAGAAAAGAAAAATCGAAGATGAACTGGCTAGAGTTCAGGGGGTTGTCCTTCACCTTCCTGCAAACCATCTTGCTCTCCTCTCCTCCAGTGCACTGTTTATGAAACTCTGGAGTGGAATTTTATTTAGCCATTGCCCCTCTTCACCCTGGAGAAGAGGAGGCTCAGGGCAGTATTCCAGTATCTAAAGGGTGGCTACAATGAGGATGGAGGCTCTCTCTTCATGAGGAGCCACATGGAAAAGACAAAGGGCAACAGGTACGAGTTGCACCAGTAGAGGTTTCATCTTGATATAAGGAATATTTTTTTTTTTTTTTGCAGTGAGAACAATCAACCACTGTAACAACCTCCCCAAGGATGTGATAGAGTCCCCATCAATGGAGGTTTTCAAGATGCAATTGGACAGGGTGCTAGATAATCACATCTAGGCTTCCTTTCCCACAAAAGGTTGGACAGATGTTCTTTTGAGGTCTCTTCCAACCTGGGCTGTTCTATGATTCTGTGATTCGATATCCCCTCCCCCACCCACCCTTCCCACCCCCCAAATCCTATTTCTCTGGAGACTGATTCCCAGAGTTGCCCACCTAGACCTCCAAACCTACCCATATAATCTACTGTCTCCCTCTGAGAATAAGACTGTCATAGAATTATTTAAACCAGAAAGGACACTTGGGGGTCATCTGGTCCAACACGCAGGTTGCTCAGGGTCTTGTCCAGTCAAGTTTTGAGTATCTTTGAGGATGGAGATTCCACAACCTCTCTGGGCAATTCATGTCAGTGTTTGATCCCACCCATGGTGAATTTTTTTCCCTTAAATATGTAAAATCAGAATTTCATATGTTCCAAATTGCATCTGTTGCTTCTTCTTCTTTCACCATGTACTCAGTGGAAAGAGTCTGGCTCTGACTCACCTATCCCCTCCCAGTAGGTAGTCATAGACAGCAGTAAGATCCCCCAGTGACCTTCTCTTCATCTGAACAGTCCCAGATACGTAGAATCACAGAATCATTTAGGTTAGAAAAGACCTTTAAGATTATTAGGTCCAGCCGTTAACCTAACACTGCCAAGTCCACCACTATACCATGTCCCTAAGCACCACATCTACATGTCTTTTAAATACCCCCAGGGATGGTGACTCCACCACTTCCCTGGGCAGCCTGTTCCACTGCTTGATGATCCCTTCAGAAAAGAAAATTTTCCTAATATCCAATCTAAACCTCCCCTGGCACAACTTGAAGACATTTCTTCTTGTCCTATCACCTCTACATGGGAGAAGAAACAAACACCCACCTCACTACAACCTCCTTTCAGGTAGTTGCAGAGAGTGATAAGGTCTCCCCTGACCCTCCTTACTTCATCCTTATCTGGTAGAGATACCAGGAAGGAAGTGCACATGCACATGGCAGGAAAAACTGTGGTGTATCTATCACCTTTGTGAGTAACTCCCTCAGCAAAGAGCCATTTCAGTATTAAGACCATGAAGTCTGCCTGAGACACAGTAGCAGCAGTAAGTCTAGAGAAAACAACAGCCTGAAGGAGAATGCTTTTATCAGGACCAACAAACACTGGCTCTACTAACAAAAAAGCCACTTTGCATTATCATATGTTTTTTTTACAGTGCCAACAGCAGCACAAATTGACTCCATACCCAGAGCTGATCATAAGGAGCATTGGAAAGCAAAACTTGGGTTTCTTCTTACTTTGTTACTATAGGAAAAGAATGAGAATGAAGGAGGCTGTTATATCAGGAATAGTGCTCAAGGCACTGAAGCAGCTGCCAGAAGTTCCCGGTCAGTACAATGATTTGGGAAATCTACACATGAAATACAAATTCTAGTTAATATTTAAGATATTGTTCAGATGAGTAACTATCTGTCATAGATACTTTTTCTGCCAACATGGATTTACTATGTGGACAAGATTTTCAGCAAGTCCCTTCTAGATCAGAAACATCATCTACTTCTTCAATCTTCCTGGAATGAAGGCATTAAAATGTCAGAAGTTAGCAACTTATACAAACTTACTTTCTTTTTTGCTTTTTCTTTTTTATTTTGCTTTATCTTTGCTGTCTTTTTCAAAAAGCTTATTCTGATTTCTTTTGATACTAGCTTCTTATAGAGATTTACTTACAATAAAGTCTTGTCCTTGACCCAGCAAAGTTTATGCACTGGTGGTTATCGGATGATCAGTTTTATGTAGAGGGAAGTGGTCTTTTGGACTGAACTACCCTCTTTACAGACACGGTTCATGACTTTAAACACAGTTGCAAAATGTTTCTAGCACGTGTAGAAACACTTGCCATGTTTGTACTTACTTAAAATAACCAGATGGGACTGGGTCCACAAAGCGATTCTTGTGGTTGGAAAAGGTTAATGGCACAACTAAGGTTGAAAACTGCTGTCTTAAACTATTTAGAGAAGAGCAAAGCCACGATCTGGAAATATATTCCTTTTTGGACTACAGACTAGAGGAATGAGCAGTGCTTGTGGCTGTTCCCAAAGGCTATTTCTTACTACATAAACTGTTGGGAAGGACATTTGCTGGAGCTTCTTGCTGTCCTCCACTTTCACTCCCAGTCATTGTGTGTCATATAATTAAGCTTGGAGGAGATACATGTGTGTCTTGCCATGCCAACATTCACATACAATAGGTTCTGCTTGAGATGAGAGGAGGCTTTCTAGCTATCTATCAGCAAGAATCAGTGAGGACACCTGAGGGATTGTGCAACTCCACGCCATTGCAGTAATGAGTAGGCAGATGCCCTTGACAGAAGGAAGGGTCATTATTTTTCTGAACAGTTTCCTATCCGTATCACCAGACTGTTCACTTCCAGTTTAGTAAGCAGCTTTTTAGGCAGAAATCAGCCTGGCAGAGACTCTAAACAACAAAGGTGTAATTAGGATCTGTTAGATTTGTGATGTGCCATCTTTGCCATGTTACCACTGATTTTGAAGTCTGCAGCTACTGGCAAAAAGCTTTCAGTAAAGAAAAACTTGCGAATGAAATAAAACTAACACCCTCACCCCTGCCCCACCCCTACCCAAGAAAAAAAAAAAAAAAAAAACCCAAACAAAAAAACAACAAACCAATCAATCAGTAATCCTATATTAGGGGGTATCTTCCAAGGGAAAAATCTTGATGGCACCCTTTCAAGTCTCTATAGCCTTGCATGTGGGAAGTTTCTGCAAAACCAGCCTGCATCCACTGAACACTGAAGGGCTGCAAGAATTCTGTATCGGAATAAATTCTTAAAGGACTTGTTCTTGCACAAACACTAAAATTGCAAAGTGTCTGCACTCATGCAACTATAGCCATGCAAATTAAGGCCATGTTTTAAACAGAACAGATTCCTCCTGGGCCTGCAAGTAACTTGTATGTGCCTTTGTAATGTGCATATCACAAGAGCTGCACAGGCAGCTCTTACACTGAAGACCGTGTAAGTACAAACAGAGGTCACCTCTGGAAAAGATGGAGGCAGGGCCTCCAGCTGCCAAGTCCTAAGAACCATACTTTCAAAGAACAGCAGCCATTTGTGCAGCCGAACTTCTGTGTTTCCAAGTACACGTGCATATTAAAAATCACAGAAAAAAGAAATTAGTGAGGGAAGAAATGTCTCATAAAGCATTTCCAAAACCAGGGGTGGTCTGCATGTACGGCAGCCTATTTTGCACCCTACAAACACAAGTGGGGCTTTCCTCTGAAATACAAGCTTCTACTTTTGTACATGCTCTCCAGTTACACAGAAATATTTCAGTTTAGGGTTTTAAGCTTTTGAACACAGAACCTATTAAAAAATCAGAAAGGGATTTCCATAGGGTGCAAAGGGGTCACAGAGAAAGCCATAGCCCATTTTGAGAATTAGTTCAACAAAAGAAAACCTTACATACACTTGACTACATGTTTGCCAAGACAAATCTCCAGATTTCAGCAAAGGTCATTCAGGTAAAGGTTTGAAATTCTTTAGATATCCAGGTATATATATGCAACAGGAATTAGAACAGAAAGAAAATCTGTTTTGTTTTGTTTGCCTGGAATCTGCCACCTTTAAAGTCAACTTGTTAAAAACACTAGTTTCCATCTACCAACAGCACCACAGCACATATATAGCGCTTTAAGTGCAGAAGAGGATGTGAAGTCCCTCAGAAAATCCACGCTATTCTGTTTAGGACAGATTTTGATGATGTTTCCTACAAGTTTCTAAGTGATGGCTGGGTCAGCAAGCTCTGGCACAAAATAGCAGGCAGTTGGGTGTGGACTAGACAGCATGTGGACAGGAGTCAGGCTAAGGACAGCAAGTGAGCCAGAACGATTGTTTCTGCACTGGAAATGCGGCTCTGATTTCTAAAGCATCTGCAGCATACAACCCTCAAGGAAAAAAAGATAATAAAACCCCTGAAACACTTGATTTTAAAATACAGTCTTTAAATTTAGACTGTAAGAGGATTTATGACTAAGATGGGAAGAAAAAAAAAGCTTCTAAATTATTACTTGCAGTTTTGAGGAGGATATCACAGAGGCTGTTTAAAGGTCCAGTCCTGGCAGCCCACATGCATGTAAATTGTTCTGTACAGCGCAGTAGCACCCACTTTCATGAACAAGGATATGTGGCTAGAGACAGACTTGCAGGTTTAAACTGGTTGCTTTATTTGTGGCATAAATTTCCTCCAATTAGTCAGAGAGCTGAACATTTCCTGCTTCCAATAAAACCCAAGAACATATAACAGTTAATAGATATTTGTAAAGCAGCTTTAAAAACTCTTATGAAAAAATGATTTTCAAAATCTTTTTCCCCACTGAACAACTCGGAGAAGTTGTCCCTGACAAAGGCCTGTAAGAGGCCAAAACACTGGTTATTTGTTCTCTTTTGCTCTTTACAAATGAAGCAAAATACAGTTAATACATTATGCATGTCCTCAAGCATATTTTTATTTAGCCTGTTTTGGTTTATTGTGCCTTGGGAAATTTCACTTTGGTTTTTTGTGCTTGGGAACTTTGATTTGATTTTGTTTTTCTGGTTAATAATAAAACTGAAATATTAGCACAGGACATCAAGCAATCTACAGTGTGTGAGACTTGTTTAAGCTTCAATGAAACGGCCTCTCAACGTCTCTTTTCCATTCCCTTATCTTATCAGTCGCCAAACCACTCTCAACAAGCTGGCCTGTCACTGGAGCAGTGCGGGCCAGTTGCTATTAGTCATTTCATTTCCCGTTAAGATGATCTGTTGTTTCACCCACAGGAACAAGATATCGACTTTCCCAGTAACATGCTATAGAGTCTCAGTACTGTACCGTTTAGGTACAGAAACTATTCTGTGCCTTATACTTCTAGAATTACCATTAAGGTAGTACTTAAAACAGATAAGCACATTAAACAAGTAAACGACAATCCTCTGTCGTGAGGAATTTACTGCTATTGCAGAAGTGAAAGAGTGAGAGTGAACAGCAAAGCCTAAGGGAGAAAGAAGGGGAAGAGAGGACAATTGTCATGAGATTAGACAGTTAATTAGAGTCGCTACATTCACATCTCAACACTACTTTTACTATTTCATTTTGGGATGGGGCATATCTTTTGGCATTCAGCAGCAATTTGTGTTCCCCTGGAAACACACAGGAAAAGGTGGCAAGTAAGAATATATCAAGGGATGTCAGACCAAAGAGGTGGGAAGGGCAGTGGCTGAAGGGTTTTGATGGGGCTAAAGCGAAGTTCAGACTAAGTAACCAACACAGTGAGGCAGAAGGTGGAAACAGACATTAGAAAGGAAGACTTGCAAGGGCAGGAGTACAGGAGCGAGCAGTCACGCAGCGGGGCTGAGGGGTAGGTAGGTTTTGCCCTGTTTCCCCATCTGTCTCTATGCTGCTGTACCGCGCTGGCTGGAGGGCAGCATCCATATACCACTGGTACAATAAATTGGTATTCTTGGGATGATAGTTTCCCCCTTCCTCTTTTCCTAAGGGGATATCCTCAGTCACTCACTAACTGTCCCAAAAGACTTCCAACCTAGGCAAAGAAGGAAATGTGCCTACATGGAAAGCCTCCTGGAGGGTCACTTTTTATTATTCTGAAAGATGCACAGGAATTGTCAGTCTGTTTGTATACGTCCAGGCAGCAATGTACAAATGTGCTGCTCTACTTTTTATACAGCCACAAGACAATCTGGACTGAACCAGTCCTGTTCCAGTTTTTCAAAGGCTTTAAGCCTGGAGGTCCTGTGCAGCATAACAAGTTATTCTGAAACTCTCAGTGGAGAGACTGTCCCAGTCCTTCAGAAGATGGTGGAAGACTGTTTCAGGCTGTCATCCTCCTCTGTCCTCTTGTCTGAGCACCAAATCAATGGAGCTTCTCCATTGTGAACAGCACCCAGGGATGGAAATGATCTCTTACAGACCAAGAAATTTGTGATCTCTCCTATATGTGACCCACTTACAACCAAACGCTCCTCCTTCCTACTACTGATTATCTTTTTTTCTGGTGGTGATTTTGGTTTGTTTCATTTGCTAGGGGTTGTATGTTTGTATGTATGTATGTATTTCCCCTGGGCCTGGTGGGACCCTGAAAAGGTGCTAATTAATTGCTGAAGAGAAGCTCCTCAGATGCAAGCTGAAGGGTCTGTCTGGCTGCCCAGGTGAGGAAGAAAGAAAGGGCTTCAGGGTCTTACAATTAAACTGTCTAGTCCTGCCACTTCCTATCTTCCCCCTCTCCCTGCACTCTTCTCATCTGTACTTAATTGTACAGGCATACTCTCACCATGAGGAATCCTCCGGACACAGCTAACGTATCTGGGAATCACACTCTGGTATGCTTGAACTGAGCAGGAACTTTCCTGGCTCACAGCCTGGGAATGAGCTGACAAGGGCTGGGAAACCCTCAGTGGCAATTCCCACTGGTATCTTGGTATCTCTCCTCTAATAGACCTTCCCAGGGTACCTCATATAGCTCCTACAGCATGCACAGACAATTTAAGAGGCAATTGCTAAAGATGGACTGAAATGCAAGCCTCTGAACTGCCTTTTTGGTGACATTACTTGTTCTTGGGCCTGATAATTCTCAACAGCGTGGATCACAAATGCTGACAGCTGAGATCAGGCTGGTGAACTCAGGTCTGAAACTGGCAGAATTGTTCAGGTTAACCTCAGGCTGCCCACCACCGTGCAGATGTTCAAGTGGGGACTGCAAGTGTCTGTCAGGCACAGAGCAACAGCAAAAAGGGAAAAAAAAAATAATATTGGGAGCCCCTAGTAGAAAAATGCACCTTTTGGTGACCCTGAAAAAAAGTGCCTTTTGGCCACTTTAGTCCTAAACCTTGCTGGTGAAATAAGCTTTTTGAGACTAAAAGGTATAAGCGGTCTGACAACGTTGTGAAGACGCCAGTTACCAGGGCTTGGCTGGCAACCTGGGGCAGCATTTTCAAACTACTGCTACTGCAGCAGTCACTGCTGCAACAAAGCATGGGACAACACTGCTAATAGCTGGGCTGCCAAGAGCTGATTTTGTGCTTTTTCTGCTACTCCTCTTGCATTAAAGGGAGTTTTTAAAAGAAAAAAAATAATAAAAAAGGTGTAGTCAGTATTAGACTTCTCACTTGGCCAAAAACCTATGTCCTCCCTTAGATAAGAGAGAGAGTTTCTCACTTGCCCCAGCTTCACCTGTTACTTAAAAAGAAGTCCTTCAGGGAAACAACCATCCTTTTTCCTTTTCCACTGAATCCAGCATTTGCCACCTGGATGGATTCCTTTTCCCCTTTGCTGCTAACCGGAATTTATTCTCGTTGGTCCTCCTATACAGACTTTTGGTAGTCTAACTCTACCACGCTCACAGGAGGCTTTCCCCAGTTAAGGAGGCATGACATCTATCAACCACCTCAACGGCAGATATATAGCCTCAGCATAAGCCCTCCTAACTCCAAATGAGCTGCCATGGTCACAGGGTACAGCGTCATACTGGCTTAACTTGGGCCCTCTAAATTGCTCGTTTGCATCAGTGTACCACAGCATCTGACAGCATTGCTCTTCTCTTAACAACTCTAATGAGCTTGGGAATGGCAGCACTGGAGTGGCACACCCCGCCACGGAGACACTATTTCAGGCTGTGAAAGAACTGGTGCAGTTGCAACTCCTCTTTACTCTGCTGCTATACTTGGGATGTACAAGCCTAAAAGTGAGCTCAGAATTACCTGCTCTGGCTCTGCCATTCTTCCAGTTCCTCCCTTATACCTCAATGTGTAGCCTCTTGCCTTTGTGGAATAAAACCTAATTCAGCTTTTCCAAGCTATTTTACCAGGGGAAAAGAAAACCCTGTTAAAAAGTGATATTCCATAAAACATTACTGCGTGTTACACTTTCCTCAGCTTTAACTTCATACACTTGGCACTTAACACCATCCTCTTTTCATACAAGTAACACAGTCATCACATGCTGATGTTAAGCACATGTAATACCCTCTTCCTTCCTGTTTTCTTTTCTCTCTGGAGTCCATACATTAGAAAAGGGATTTTCTAAATAGTGTTAAGAAAAGCTTCCAACTATTTCTGTTTGCTGTCCTTTATCACTGTGCTGGGGTTGCACCCAGCTGATACAAAGGTTCACTTTTTTCCAGCTGGGAATCAGACCAAGACACAGCAGTGGAAGCAGCAGTCAGATCCCATCGGCAAGGCACGAGTTTTCAAAGCTGTTACGAGTATGAACTCATTTAAGAATCACTTAAGAATGATTTAAATTAATTTCAAAAAGAGAGTAAGAAAGCTTACCTTACTAACAGCTTTAGGGTCTGTACTATATCTGATCTCTCAGACTGGATCCCAGATGGGCAGAGCACCAAATTGCTATTTGAGTTTTAATTATTCTTGTTATTATATTCAAGATATGTCTGCAGACAAATTATGAAGCTCCTTATGAGTGGCCAGGAAGTAGGCACACATAAAGACCATCAAAAGGCCTGGTCATACCTTGCGCTGTGGTAAAGCACAGTCACCAAACTGTCCCATGCAGATGTACCATTAATTACAAAGGCTGCAGACAAACAAAGCATGGGAGAAGTCTTTTCCCAGCTAACATTCACGCATCATGCTCCCTATCAGAGATACTTCTGGGTTTCTGAGCTCTGTGTTTGTTTGCATCACTTTTCAGATACTTACAGAGGTTCTCAAGATGGCCAGCTATGGCCTTGGGTGAAGATGACTATTGAGCTGATGACGGGGACTGGCTGGAGCCTTAGTACTATTCTACTTCACTTCACCCATACACAGTGAGCTAAGCACAGAACCACTGCCCTGCAGATGGCATACAAGATGAAATGCTGGTTCCTGGTATTCCTCCATTCCCTGATCTTCATTCCACACTCACAACCACAGCATCGAGACTGTTCATGCACCAGGCTGGGAGTCCCAACTAGCTCCAGGATGCATCAGGGCCAGCAAAAGCAGTCACCCCTCAAGGAAAGAAACAGCAGCTTGAGCTGTCGGTCTCAGGCAGCGGCAAGCAAATCAGAAGACAGGCACCCACATCAAATTCTGACTGGTACATTGGAGGTATTTCAGTTGCCTTGTCCATATTATTAATTCATGCCCTCTTCACACATCATTGCCTTACTTAGAGTCACATAGAACCTAAACATATATTAAAAAGACTATCACTACATAAACAGCTCATTAAAATGGATTTTAAATGGAGCCTATAAAACTAAAATAAGGGCATTCTACCCTTGGTTTAGATTTGTTTAGAATTAGAGATTTATGCTTGACTGGAGAAAACAAACGAGGGACAGTTCTATCATTTCAGCCTTACAGATGTGCCTACCCAACTGTGTATCCTGTAACAACTTAAAAGGCAGATCCAGTGTGATTCCTCTGTAGGCAAACACTAATCTCCTTACCTTCACAGACAACTGAAAATAAACGGAAGTTGAATATTTGGTAGTTTAGCTAGATTATTCCATACAGACTCTATTTTCTCTAATTCCACAAAATAGATCCCTTTAAGGATATGCTTATGTACTCAGCAGTTGTCCTGTGCTTCATCTGCCTATTATCTGAGCTGCAAAGTATGAGACACAGGCAGCTCTATTCTACAAAAAAGACCATTGCAATACCTTGCTGTAAGATTGTGTCCATACTGAGAAAGCCTGCCTTGAAGAAACCCGTTTTTGTAACACAGTGGGCATATGCATTACCCAAAAAACTCTGAAACTGTGTTTCAGCTTTAGTGCAACTGAAGTGACCTGGCTTTTACAGCAGTATTCACTTCAAAATGCATAGATGTAGAAGCATTTTGAAGTGCTCAGGATATCACAGTAAGACAAGAGACTGACCTGTTCCTCTAGGATTGCAAATGAAGGACTTAATTTTGTGACAGTATTTTTAAATATATTTGTAACTAGACTTACAGATCCTAATTAACAGATAAGTGACCTTGCCAAAATAAAGGTAGATCACTTAATGCAGGAGGTTCAATACTACGTTTAATGCTTTGGAAATCTTCCCTTCTATCTGGCAGCCTAGGTCAACATCTGCCTATTCATCTTTTTAGAACAAACACACCAATTCAAAGCATCATATTATATTATTACGGGACTGGCTATCAAAAGGTATGTGGCAACAATTAAAGCTCAAGAGTATATACCACTCAATATGCTTGAGATCCAGCACTTCCCAGCTTAATATATTATTACAGGGAACGTCTAATTTCCAAGGGACATGAAGTGTTCAAACCCAAGTGGAAGGGAAAATGAACCAGTCTGAACAATGAGATTTTGAATAGCAGTTTTAAATAGCAGGTTTTCAATTCTAATCTATACTATTTAATGCGCAATATCCATGATTCTGAAACAAACTCACACATTCTGCTTTTCACTTTCTTACTCATTATCCCATTTTGGAAAGGATGCTTTACAAGAATCTTTTCTACAGCGTTTTAAGAAATAAACCATTTTCAGACATTTTAATGGTGCCACAATAAAAGTCAAATTTCACAGCATCTATGATATGATTAATTACCATTTGATTCCTCCTGATTTTTTTTAAACCTTCTTTTCCACTGAGACCCTTTTTAAACCACAGTCCTTCCCATTCAAGGGTGAGACACCAAACATATCAAGAGAAGTGAAGAAGTAGGAGTTTCCCAGCTCTGTAGCACTGGTGTGAATCACAAGGGGAATTTTACGCCTCCCTGCAAACAGACACCATGGCAGAAGAAGCAGACACACCCTCAGCAGATGGGTCTTCAAATGTCTTCATGCTGACAAAACATGTTTCCAAGAAATTTTATGTCCAGAATGACCCACTTGCATTTCACATACAACTGATGCAGCACCCCAGGAAAGGCCATTCATCTTTTCCGTTAACTGTTGCCAGCTTTGCAGAATTGGAAAAGGACCTCAGCAGTGATCTACCAATTCAGTGCAGAAATTCCTCAAACACTGCTACTGTAAAAAGGGATGTTTTCACACGTGTGTACTGCTTTCAATCTGAACTAAACATGGCAGACAACAGAGTAATATCTGTTACCATAGTCAGCGCTATCATTAGGAAACACATTACCCTGAACATCACAAGCCTTTTTTTTTCAAATGATGCCTTTTGGGTTTGTGTTTTTCCATGGAAGAACTAAACAAAACTACTCTCAGTTAAAGACTCTCTCAGAAATCTGCCACAAGTCTCCTCAACTCCTGTAGTACCTGAATGCCACAGAACTAACGCTGCTGCTGGTAAAAAAGGGGAGTGATCCCATCAGTGTCTGTGGCATGCCATCCATCCACAGCTGGTGAGAAGCTGGCATGCAGTGGAGATGCCAAACAACTCCGTTGCCATTCACTTCCTTGGTCTGTCATGTCCACCCTCCAACTTCAGGACAGGAATTCATCCAGTTTTGAAGGCGGTTGGTGTGTACAGTATTGACTTAGTGCACCTTGAAAAGGCAACAATCATGATATATGTGATAAGTGTGCTATAATGTCTACCTTGACCGCCCACAAACTTGATCCACTGTAGCTGCTGTCTTCAGAAGAGCTGAGACCTCATAATGCAGCTCAAATGTAAAAATTTCATTAGGTTCTTTCAGTTAGTAAAACAGCACCACAAAAATTAGACTGCTTCTGGCTGCCTGGGGATATTTTAACAAAATGGAAAATAATGGCCTTCAATGCACATGTGATTGACGTGTGTTTTCTCTGTTGATAACAGCCTATGTTTCCTGCCATTCTTGCAGAGCTTCAGAAGATTTGTACCACTCATCCTGCCTAAACTCCTTTTGAAGAAAAATACTAGTCAGGTTGCTGCAGGAGTTAAAAAAAATCAACTTTAGGATAAATCAATCTACAACTTTAGCCTCTGTGCGTGCCAAACACATACTTGGTAGTATGATGTTAAGTATACTGAGTTAATTAGAAGCTCATGCTTTTTCTTCACAGTTTCTATTAAGGGAAAATTCCTGTTCTACCAGATACAGGTAACTACTGGGGGAGGACACACACAAAACAAAAAAAACACTCGTAAGAACTGTAGTAAAAGTTATTAAAGAATTACGTTCTCACTGGGTACAAAACCCCTAAATATCCAGAAAATTGTGATCAACTTCTCCTTCATGTAATACATCTGCTGTATAATCTGCTGGCTAGGTCTTTGATGTTCCGAAGAACACCAGCAACTGTCATAATTAAATCCTCTCTAGTTATTCAGATGCATAGCTCAACTAGTATTTCACACAATACTGTCAGTATGAAAGCCCACTGATTCTTTGACCTGCTAGTATAATTGGATTTAAATTATTACTTTTGAAGGGAATTACAGCTTGAAGTTTGGTATATTGAGGGGGTTTCCACCCTTCTCTTCAGTCAGCAAACAGCCCTAAGGAACATTTGTTTTTTGTGACAAAGCCATGTCCACATTATAATCCTGCACAGTAATCTCTTATGATGTCAGAAGTGCTGCTTTACATCTGGGGAATAATTTGTCTGGATAAACAGAAACCATAAAGCAACATGGAGAAACATTTCACCAAGGACAAATGTTTTCTTGTGGATTTTTTTAGACTAGTAGTAATTATTTCCGTGTTCTTTTTCTACCATGGCCCCAAAAGAGGAGTTTTAAATGATAATATTAAGTTGATGCATTCATGCTTATATGAAGGAAGTCAGAAGCCACTGTTTCACATCTGCTGGTTTTCATTTTGTGGTTTCCAATCCCAGGGCTTCTCACTGACTGCAGAGCACCCAGCCCCTCCTGCTTTCTTTTCCCTTCCTCTCTACCAAAAAAAGGGAAAAATCCAAATCACATATTAAAATATATTTAACTTCCACTACTTTGCAAATACTCCTTAACATTTTGAAAGCTCTTTAAAAATTTCAAAATTTTGTGCCTTTATTTCTTTTTTCCAATAAGCCCCTTGAAGTCAATACACTGAAACATACAGTTATGTTTTAAACAATCCTCTGTTATTGTTGGTAAATATTTAAACAGCATCTTTTGCCAGATTCTCTGCCAATGTGAACTGCCTTGTTCCTTCCCATGGGGTTTAGAGCCTCAAAAGTGCACTCACCCACAAATGCTGGGGAAGAAAAGGAAGTTAATAAAATTGGTAAGTTAAAAAGTAAACATGCAAAATCAACATCACTTATGCTATAGCTAGCATCCTTCAGCATGACTCACATTAATCCAATATGGACAGTACGCAGTACTTTCAGATGAAGAAGCTACAGCATCTTGCAGTCCTAACAACTTTTATAGCATGTCCTTGAAGTGTCCTGTTCCTTTCATCACTGCTGAGAAAATATCACAATCCCTTTACATTTTCTACCCATAATGATAGGGTGAGCAGTGCTGAGAAAAAATATGCAGTCACAATAACAGAGGAAAAAAACAGCATTCATGGGCATAGAAAGTAAATCACTAGGAAAGCCTGTCTTGTCCTCCTTTCTATTTTGCTTATAGGTCAGGCAATCTTAATGAAGCCTCCTCCACATGAGCTTTATTGTTTGCTCTTATACAGAGCACAGTTTATTTCAAACTCCTTAGTTATTTTTAAAAGCTATACTGAAAGTCCTACATGGGTTATACTGGGTGTCTGCTGAAGAACTGCTACAATTACAAGGATCAAAGCAAGAGGACAGCACCATGCTCTGCTCTGTGATTTACCTGCCAGTATCAGGTAAAGTTGCTGGCAGAAAACTATGAATGATGATTACTCCCTTCTGAGTAATCCATGTCAGACACGGAAAGGTGCTGCTATCTAACTGCCTAACTTCCCTCTAACTTTCAGCATACAAATGAAGGTTGTTAGCTGCCCGCAATGTTATCTGTTCACCTGAATAAAGGTGATAAATACTCCCTGCTATATTTTCATACACAAATTTGAAGCTGGATTGAAGTCAGGTCAAGAACCTGCTTCAGCAAGTCATCCTTGCTACATATTTAGTTGAGACCCTTATCTGGTAGGGGAAGCAGAAGAGAAAAAGCCTTTGGGCAGTGGGGAGGAAAGAGGTGAAAAAGAGAACAAAGGTGCATATGTAGCATGGAGACATTACTGTGCTACCTTAATCTGTCTTTCCTGGCTGGTAATGGTTGTTAAAACAAAGTAAACACAGAAACCAGTGTGGCAGCATCCAAAATACATTCCTAGGACCCCCCTGGAACAGCCAAGCTGAAGTTTTGCCATTGCATCTTTATTGCTACCTGGAGCTCTGCAAACCAGCTAGACATAATTGCTAGCTTGGAGAAAGCTGCCTTTAAGCACAGGGCAGACTTACACGGCACCTGCCAGGGCCTTTACCACATTTCTTCTGGCCTTCTTCTCTGGCTCTTGGCAGACTTGTCCCACCTACTCTCCCTACCTTGCTCCATGCGATGGTTTTCTACTATTTCCCTCGGGTTTTTTTCCCCTTTGAGTGATCTATCTCTCTCTGTTCTTCTGCTACTCTTCACTCACATAATGGTGATGAAGATGAAACAACTGCTGCATCTAAACATCACTTACCCACTCATTCTCTCCTTCACTCTTATTGACAAGGCTAAAGCTCAGTCCCATCCCCTTCCCATCACCTCAAATGCTTGTTCTTCTCCTTTTAGATAAAAAAGTTCTCCCAGACACAGTCTCAAATTCCTGAGACACTATTGTACTGTCTGGGGAACCCACCTACAGCCATATACAAACAGACCAGAGCAGCAAAGAAATGTGGGATATTGAAATACAAATCACTAACACCGATCAATCAGCGACTTTTTCAGACCACAATAGAGATAATTCAGAGCTCCCAAAAATAAGAGGTCAGTACACAAATGTGGCCAAGAAGCAAATTTTGGTCAAATCCTATCCTGAAACAGGCATACTCATTCCCCACTGAGTCACAGTGTCTAGATGAAAAATAACTCGTTTTAACCTTGTTTAATACTCTGAACAGGGGTAATCTAATAACAACCAGCAAGTTCTTTTTGCCTTATGTCCAAAGCAAATGAGCAGTGGGGATTCTCTGCTGGAAACCCCATCTTTGTTCGATATCTTCTCGACAGATGTCGAACCTCCTGGGCTCATGCAAGGTGTGTAACAGAAATAGTTTATATGAACCCAGAAGATCTATGAAGTGAATGGACTCAGTAAATTCCCTAACAGCTAAAGCTGAATTGCTTAACTATATTGATTTTATGCAGACCTGCAGTGGTGAAATTCCTATATAAGTTATAGTACTCAATGCTATTTTTTCTTTTATATCTTCTCCTCTTTATGGAGTCACCCATCAAAGATGGGCAGACACAGTCCATTCAATTTTTACTTTACTTTTTTTTCTGAAAAAAATGTATTTATTATAACAAAAAAAACCCACTTCTGAATTTATCTGGCTGTTTTGGAAAGTAGATGTGGAACTAAAAGAACAACATGCCTTTCTACAGTATCTTCAGACATGCTTCTGAGGAACTGAGTTTCCCTGTATCTGTTCAATCCCTCTCCATCCTGACCACCAGAAAGAAGCTCAAAACAACGGGTTCTTCCTCCCATCCACACAATCTACTTTCATTCCTACAAAGCTACTGAAAAAAATAATCATTTCACATATTTCTCTTTTAGACCAGAAACCATGCAAAATCTTTTTAGGACATGCAAAATACAGAAGGGACCTGATAGAAACAGATGCCAGAACACTAATAACAGAGCTAGTTATGGTGGCAGCTTCTCGGACACCATCAGTCATTGTGGTAGTTCTCCAGGATTCTGTTATAAAGCCCACTGACATTTGCAACCATTTAAAAAATACCTATTTCTTGATTAATAGAATATTTTCTATATAAACCCTGCAATATTTCCAACAGCAATAGCCAAGAAACACATCTGTTTTCTTTGAACCTGTAAAAATCAGATGCCTTAAGGTAAATAGTTGTACTTCTGGTTCTTTGGGGTTTTGGGGTGTTTTTTTCTCAAATCTTCCTGTAACCTTGAGATTGAATTAGTATCTGCTTCGCACGTCCCTGGAGCTACCTTTCAAGTAAACACTCAGTGACAGCTCTTGCCAAGCCTCTCCAGAGTTAAGGACACACCAAGTATTTCTGGCCTTCTTCAGAAGAGAAAGATGTGGGTGACACACCCAGAATCACTGAGGGCTTGCATCATTGCTCTGAGCACATTTCCATCACCCCTGGAAAAGCTGAGTTTGTTTGTTGCTATTTATCTGTCAAGTCCCTGCCTGTTCCATTCTTGGCAAAAGGAGTTTTACAGCACACAGGCTTTTGCAGACAGGATTCTTCTTGTTAAAACTTTCTTTCAATTATATTTCATTTGAGAGTTTTAGCCTTTTTCTAAACTCCTGCCATCAGCAGGGACCGTGCTTTAACAGTCAGCTACTATTCACTTTGCAAAACAATGTTTCCAGCAGCATGAATCTTTGCCCAGAGCCCTACAGGCTCAACCTCTGGCACTTATCTACTCCTTGTTGAGATCTGCAGCAATGCAGTGTGTCTTTCCAGTACATTACTTCAGATTACAATGGACAGAATACAAGTCGTTTCAAGTTTTGCAAAGATTTTAGCACAATTTTTCCATTTGATTTTTCTAATTCTCCATATGCACATTTAAGAAATTTCAGTTCTAAGGTAGGGTGGGTCTAAGAAACCCTAGAAACCCAGCTTGCTTTCTGTAACTGCCTGCAGGCAGTGGGAATGGGTGCCAATTCCATTTGGAAGTATTGTTACAGGCAGAAATAGGTTCAGAGAGAATGAGGCCCGCATCCAGTCAAAGCAAAGGGCTCTCAGGAGAGAGCATGGTATTTTTCCACCCTCAGAAAGACTCCAGCTCTCTGGTGTCCTTGCTGTGTAACACTACTCCTGCCATTTCTGACAGCTCCAGGGTTCCTTTCACACCCTGTCCCACCTTCTTCCTCAGCTGTGGGTAAGGGATTTCAGTTCAATTCACTTGTGCTCTCTTCCTTAAAAGTATCATTAAAGAACCTACGTGGGAGAAGCCCTATTAAAATCCATCTACGTTCAACAATGGCAATAAAAAATGATTGCATGGTTAAGCTCATAGAAAGCCAAGCACAAGACCTAGGCCAGTATTCTTTTAATAAAATAATTGCTATTCAGGCGAGACTTTCTGTGCAACAATTATTTCTTTTTTAAAGGCAAAAAAATACTTGAATGAACACAAGCACTTGAATGACTTTATTTAATGCCGATCATAGTATTATATTATAAATATATTGGAATATTTCTTTAGTTTTGTATATTTTCTTTTCTAATCATACCACTAGAAAAAATAATACCACACTCCAGGATAAAAGAAAAACACTGTTATTGGAAAGAAGCTTCTTCTTTAGCTTGCCAAGCAGCTATCAGCCTTCCAAGCAGCAGAAACTGCATACAGTAGGGTTGCTATACAACATAATCAGTGGGACTTGGAGAATTGCTTTGCCCTTTCCAGACATATAATGATTGTTCTGAAGCAACCGTGTTTTGTGTGAGGAAGATTTGAAGGGAAGCAGGTGGACACTGATGACAGTAAACATCATGCGGCTGTTCGGGTTCAGGTAGGAGGAGGGCAACAGCCTGATGGCAGAGTATTTTGTTTCCATTCATGACCATCTTGAACAAGGACTCACAGGGAGAAAAGACAGTTCTGCTGTGATACGTGTTCAGTCCACTGAAACTCTAGTCTCCAAACATTTTTACCTTTTTAAAACACAGCAATAACCATCTGGCCAGACTGACTTCTTGTTTTGCCCTGATGATTTCAACGCAATAAAATCTCACACAGAGTGGTGCCACATGTGAAGGGTCACCAAAGACTTTAGTAAGAACTCGGTGTTAAAATTCAAGCACTACAGAGATAATAAGGGGGGGGGGGGGTGGGGGGTGGGAAGGGGAAGGAAATTAGAGGTTACTTACTTGTCACTAACAGGCTTGGGTTACTTTGAGTATAAAGAAATCTATCATACCATCTAGACACGACAGTGTCTGTGCTTCATCAAAATATTTGTAAACAGCAGTCTCTTTCATCAACAGAATGGATCAAATTCTACTCACCATAAGATAATTTCAGAAAGATTTTCCGGAAAGAGGATGCTCTCAGACTCCACAAATACAACTTGCCTGCTCTGCACACATTCCAAGTTACCCAGTCTAAACACTATCAATAAAATCAAAGTTATATACACAAACATACATATCTCTCCCTTTGGAAAGAAAGAATTGCAGCAGCCCCTCTTTGTTAACTGAAAGGGTGTTTACTGGCAAAATCCTACTAATTCTAACTCCCACCACCAACAGCCTGCCCTCACCAAAGGGAAGGACCGCAGGCTTGGGATAAATATAAATAATTCACAAAGTCAACCACACCATCGGCAGGAGGTGAGCTGTGTGCTCTCCTCTTCCACCAACACGTCGATGTGGTTCTTTTGTTTAAATGAACTTCTGCCTGCTGTCATCTTTCTGGGGATTGTGCCCATTTGTGCAGACCACCAAGATAAAAGAATAGCACAAATGCATCTAGCAAAGTGCCCTTAACAGGGACTTGCTTGCCAAAAGAGAACAGCCTCTCTTCTAGTTAGAGTTAGGAGAAAGCATTTGTGCTTAAATGGGAAAACATATTAATAGCTTCCCTGTTTCTTCCCCTCTGCAGGCTAATGTACTCCAGAAAACAGATATTTTTTGCAAAAGAGTAGGAATATATCTGGAAGAGCTATTTGTTAAACTACTGGCTACACACAGATAATACCATCCTGGGGACAATTTTTTCCTGCTACTTTTAATGTGAAGTAGCATTTTCAAAATCATTTTGTCAGACAGCTCTTCCACACGGGAAAGGCTTGAATTCTGATGGCCCTGAAGTAACAGTAATATTGCCTTTGCTGTACAGCCAGCTCTGCAAGATACTAAATGTCATTGACTTTCATTATTTAAAAGTGCACCTTTCCTGGTAGCATTTGCACTAAAAAACAAACCCTTTAGGAATGCGGAGGACCCAGCTGCAATCCAGAAATAATAAGAATAATGACGTTAATAATAATTCTAACAACGAGTAGTTTATCGAGCTTAGCAGAATTTTACCTTACAGAAGAAGATGCCCCACATCTCAGCTTATATAGCACAGTAGCTACATTCCAGTCCTGAAGCGGTCAAGTAGTTGGACTAGAAGACCGTTGCAGGTACCTTCCAAGTAAACTATTCTATTCTAGTACATAAGCAAGCATCATTATCAGTGCTTCCATCTAAGAGAGATGGAAACCAGAATGCAGGCCAATGCCATCATTGCTCTGTGAAAAGTAAGAGGATGAGATGCTGGCAGAACAAGGAACAAATGTCCAAACATTTGAACTCTGGGCTTTAGTCAGTAGATCAGTGTGCCTCCAAGACCAAAACAGAAGACTCCTAATGTTTTGAGTGGGAGTGAGGAAAGACAGACTCAGCTGTAATTCATATCAGAAGGCAGTATAAAAGGAAGAGTGGCGACAGAAATAATGTGCAAAACCGCCCCGAAGAAATCTTGGCCTATCAAAAGAAAACTTAGCAGGTAGGAATCTCCGGACACACTGGGTTGGCCTCATCAGATAAAGTACCACTGTCCACATCAAATCCAGTCAGGTCAGGCTCCTTTCATACTCATCAGATAGAAATTGGCACATGTTGGTGTTAAGTGCTTGATCAAGTGCATATGTTCATTCATCCCTGACCAGGAAATTCTCCTCCTAAAGCTCTGTGACCAACTTCATTTCCTTCCCAAGTAGATGTCTACAGTCTTTCAGTGGACAGCCAATATGGACCAGCTAAAATGTAGATGAAGATACAGACCTCAAGAGTCCACTAGGATATACAGCATCTCTTATTTGAAGGCCAGTGTTGGTATTTTGTAAATAACAATAATTCTATCAACTCATGCATGGTAAAGATTGGGAAATGAGGAAAGAGGTCCCAATTACTTTTTCTTACATATTAAAATATGCTAATACAGCTAACTTATGGCATGTTTCCTTTTAGCTTTTTGATCTGTTTTGTTACTCTTCTGCTTTTGTATGCTCCCATTGTTCATTGAATAAGGATCATTTATTCAGGGAGAAGAAGGAGGGGGAGAGTGATGAACCTACATTAAAATGGCAAACACGAGCCCAGAATACTTCATGTTAAGCATAGAGAGAAATTTGTTTTCTGATGAGAAACAAAACAGACCCTTGAACTTAAAAGTCAATGACAGGAAAAAAAACCTCGCATGAAGATATGATTTATAGTAGTAAAAAAATTATTCAGGAGTCAATAATTTTTCAAAAGGATTAACAAAGCATATGCAGCATTACCCATAATGAGATAGGATAAGTATGGAAAGCTCAATTTGCATGCTATTTAGATTCAACAGATAGTTAAACTGTTGATATCTAAAGTGCTGTTGTTGTGACAGTAAAGGTAGAGGTCCTGCACATCCTCTGAAAATTAATATAGTTCAGAGAAAATGGTAAAAATTGCAATTCCTTTGGTATCTAGAGGGATTTAAACTATACAAGGACGGTCCTTTAGATGGCTAAATTTCCTTTTTATCATCAGGTTGTGGGGGTTGGCTAAAAAAGGCATCAAGGTAACTTTTTTTAATTCAGATCTATCTACCTCTGGGATGCAACCAGGAATTTAATGCCAAATGGAAAACAGTAGGTAAGCTGAAAGCTGAAGTAATTTATCACTGCTATCTTTTCAACAGATAAGCATTTCTTTGTTTGAACAAATACACACGACAGTATATAAAAACAAAAAAGTTTTGAACACAGGGCTTCTACATAATGAAATTTCAGAAAATATTCAGTATAAAAGTTCTGGTGCACAAAGAAGATTATTAATTTTCCTTCCACATGACAAATAGATAAATACCTTTATGTTAAACACAATTTTAAGTACCATACACTATTCAGGTTTGTATTTTTCAATGCTTCAGAAAGCAAGAAGAGATGTACTGAAATTATTAATTTTTCAGCATATAAAGTTTAAAAAACCAAACAATTCAATTGAAAACCAGTTCAGATGATAAATAATAACAATTATTTTTCCTTAGATTGCCACTTACAAACCCCATGTTGAATCTGGAAAAAAAAGTATTTCTTCCCATCTCATACATCATTACCAGTCATAATGATTCCTCAGATCCTCCTGCTGCAACCTCACTGTCTTATATTTGTGCTGTCAGCATCAGCCATATCACCGATCTATGTTTCCTTTTCAGTCACCTCAGTGACTGATCGATTGGAATTTAGTGTATGGCTCTTTGGATGGTGCATGCCCCATTCTAACTGCTTTGGCTTAGCAAGGTAAACAAGAATAAAGAGCTTTATAGTCCTTTCTCTTCCTGCATGTATATGAAGGAACGATACAATTAAAAATGATATACAACATTCAGCTACCATGAATAAAAAGAAGTAGAAAAAAAGGTGGTTGCATTTGAACCTATCGGACAAAATGTACAAGATTCCAATATATAGTCAGATCGTTTTTAAAAGCTGATAAACACAATCGGAATCTGGAAACATCAGTATTGGAGAAAATAATTTATTATGTGGATTTTCTCTTGTTTTCTCTTCTCTGTGATTAATTAAAGGGAGCCAAGTTATCGATTGTGTTTTGACACTAGTGTCAGATGTGACTGCTGATACACTGATCCAACAGTCTATCAAAATGGAGAAAAAAAAAAGCTCTACATAGAACTAGAGTTTATAGCAAATCAAAACCACTGTATCAAATGTTTACATAAACCTAACAAGTATGCAGAAAGACAGAAAAGCCATTGCCCAATCAACCAACTGCCTCCCACAGCTGGTGGATATTGGAAGCAAAAGAAATGATGGGTTCTCTTAAGAGTAAAGGCAAGCACAGACATTAAGGAATAAGAACTTGAAGAAAAGAACCGGAGAAGAATATAAGTCAACAGGAAGGAACCTAGATGTGCTTCATTGTGCTCTTGAATCTTCAAGGAAGAGAAAGAACTTACAAAGGAACAAAAAAAAGGCCTTTCAAAGAATGAATTTTACAATGGAAAGGAAACTCCAGAGAAGACTGGGAGCTAAATGTGGAAGCCAGATACAAATCAAGCTAAATCAGTGAGAGGACAGAGAAGCTGCAGAAATGCAGTGTCTCCCCCTGGTTTATTTCCATATTCACAAAAGCTATGTAGAAAGTCACTTTGCTTTAAAAAACTAAATGTCTGATTCAGGCTAGCTGCCCTTGCACATCTCACATGGTGCTAACTTCTCTTTTGGCCTGGGCCTCCAAAATTACTTAGCACTGGTATTCAAACTTTACAGCAGATCACTGAAGAAGACCATTCTTCTCACAGTCCTTTTAAGACTTCTTGACAAGAGAACATAGAATCATAGAATGGTTTGAGTTGGAAGGGACCTTAAAGATCATGTAATTGCAACCCGTCATGGGCAGGGACATCTTCTACTAGACCTGATGGCTCAAAGCCCCATCCAACCTGGCCATGCATGCTTCCATGGATGAGGCAATCACACCTCACACCTCCTCTGGGCAACATGTGCCAATGTCTCACCACCCTCATAGTGAGGAAACATCTTTCCTGCATGCTTAAACTCTTACAAGGATTCAAAATTGAGCTTTTAGCCTATGTCCTCCAGAAAAGGCAGGATTCAATAAACTCAACCTATGGGCTGGCAAGTTTGTCATATTCACTACTTAAAGTGTGGTGAAGTGTACATTCTTCCACAGATGACAATCCCTTGGTTCCTCCAGGAAAGATGGTGAGAAGACAGGTTTTGGCCTGACACGACACAGTTCTGCACACCTGACCAGGCAAAGCCTGGCATAATCCCAAACCAGCCTGAAAAGAGGTAAGAACAGTGCCATATAGAAACCTTCACCAAAAAGCAATCCGGGAATGACAGGTACGTGGATGTATCTATATCTAGGTCATATCCATACTGGAAGCAAGAAGTTCTCAACACTTTTTTCCCTTTCAGATTTTCAAAAGGATGATGTAAAGACAAATGTTGAATAGGAGGCAAGTAGAACTGCAAAAAAGACGATGATGTGGCATAATGAGGTTGCAAACCAGACAACACTATATCTGCAGTGTAAGAAAGTTATATAACCGTTTTCTGAGTTTCCTGCATCAACTTAGAAAGATACCTCATTTCTACCAAGAGAACATATTGCAGCAAGTCCCCTTGCTGATTTAGGATAGTAGTGTTTACCTTTCCTTATAAGCCATCAGAAAGACAGTTGTATATTGTGTACATACAGTGGGGACATGGATTAATTTCAAACCTATCACACAATCTGATGAGATTTCCCTTGAGATCTCCTAACACTCTACAGCACTGTGAGCCATTATTTCCATACTTATTGGAAATAACGTCTGAGCCCAGGCAAGTCACAATATTCCCACTGAGAGTTGTCATGACGGGAGTAGAATTAATTCTTATTGTGCTTGTACGCATAAAGGGTCTTTTTGGCTTTATTAGCATGTACCCCAAATAGTATTTAAATCCATGATGATACAGTATCATGTGGGGCCTCCTAAATTTGGACGTATATTCCTGACTACATGTACTGAATGCAAGTCAGATTTCACCTGCATTCACATAAGTCTGATGCAACTGTCATCTTCAGCGGTCAAGCTCCTGACTCATGCCAGTATGGAACTGGAACTGGATCTGTGACATAACTGAAGTACTCAAGATCCTTTCAAGATGCAACTTATTAAGGAGATAGACCTTAATCACAATGAGCTGTGATGCTAGTTTTCATAGTTTAAAGGATGAGCAAGAAGCTTTATTTTTTTAATTGCAGTTAAATTCATTCACTCTTATTATGGAGTTAGTTATCTATTTTAAGCATTCTCCAGGTGGTTGCTGTTACCAGATGTGGACAGATCCCTTTGTGCTTCACTATGAAACTAGCCATGCTAGCATCTTTGGATGTGCTGAAGACTCAGCTATATTAAAATAATTTTTAGATTTCCAAAACATTCTCCTGAAAACTTTTACCAAATATTTCTGGTTTATTTCTGAAAGCAAACTTTCTCAATTTTTAGTTGTTCTGTTCCTCTTACCTGATTCATACATGTATGCTTGTAACACTCCTATCTGTCACTATGGAAACAACTGTTCAGTCACTATAGCTGATGTCACTGAATGGATCAAGTAAATTATTTAAAAAAACAAACAACAAAACTAAACAAATCCAGTAACAATTTGGAGCAACTCAGAAAGGAATTCAATTGAAAGGGATGACTTAATTTCAGTTTTCAAAATTGCAGGGTTTTTTTTAACTTTTTATGTTTCTCTGTGGGCAGCAGCCACTGAATGAAATCCAGTAAAATGGGTTCTATCAAGCCCATCTCCTACCCAGCACCATATCTCATAATGAGACTGCTGCAGCTTCAAACCCAGCTCTGGCAAAACTTTTCATGGGAACCTGAGGCACAGCAGTCTTCTCCCTTTTGGGCATGCTGAGACCTGACTTGTACACTTACTTAGCCACTTAACCATTCTAGCCAAAAAGCCTGAACATGCAGCTGTCTGCAACCAGCCTGCCATTGCCCAGCAGCTTTAAATATTACAGATATATATGTGCGTGTGTGTGTGTGTACCTATCTCCATTTCCCCAACAGAAATAACCGTAGGCCAGAAATCTTTTTAGTTGTCATGCCCTACCTATGTCAATGCTATAGTGATGTCTCTTTTATGGATCAATGTTGATTTTCATCTGGGATTCTGTAAAGCTTTGGGAAAAAAAAACTTGGAAATGGAAAAAGAGATACCATTTCATAATCCAGAGCAGCCTTTTGGAGATTTTCCCATAAATCAAGTACAAATGCAGGATAACCATATTATTATTTAAATAATATATTTCTGTATTTAGCAGGAAAGTAGATAAACCCATTTAGGATTTTGGCTAACTTACAAATTTTTTACATATTTCTTCTAGCTACTGGTAGCACACAATTAAAAATGCCATTCCAAGGTGATTCTAACTTTAGAAATAATAATAAATCATATTTACAGTACTATCTTAATGTCTTAAAGCTTTATAATTTTGTCACATTTTGCATGAAAAGATATCTTCAACTTTATTTCTTAAATAACATCATTAATGCTGACTTAGAAGCAGTCGGTTTTATCACTATTACATGTGAAATCTCTGGGGGATTAAACTTTAGGAGATACACTCACAAAAAAGCAGCACCTATTTTATACCCTTACTAATTAAATGCAATTAATTCACTAGCACCCTGGAGCTGCAGGTATTAAAAAATAATAAAATCCCCAAATACTTCTGCTTTGCATGTGATAAATGCTACAATCACTCTTACTTTTTAGCAAAAATAAAGAAGAAATAATATTAGGTCACAGTGAAGTTCATCGCAGCAGGTCGATGGAGATTGTCAGGATTCATTAGCATCTGTGTGACTGGTAAATTATTGAGTTAATTTTAGGTTGAGTGACATATTTAGAAAACTACAAATCACCTTATTTTGTGAATTTAATCAACCTTTGCTCTTCCCTGGATAGTTCAGCATACATCTGCAATATTAAGTTGCAACTGACTTTTCACTCTTGCAGCCCTCACAAATACCAGCACTTCGCAAATTTTCAAACCATCAGCTGCATTAAATGCCGGCCTCCAGCAAGGAGTTCAACAGAAATAAAGCATCATAATTACAGAGAAAACAAAAATTAAAAAACAAACAAACAAACAATCTGAAAAGAAGGCTTTCTTTAACTGAAGTTTTAGCCAGTTTTATGCTGAAATCTCCATTTGCTTTGTGTCTAAGAATAAAAATGTTAAAGTTCATAAGATAACAATGCAGAAAGGAAACTTCTCTTTGGAAACTTTAAAAAAAAAAGTTGCTGTTTGAAAAATTTAGTCAATTTTCCAATCCTTCTTTGTGACACTCTGTTAGCCCAATTAAATCACACTGCAAAAACAAAAATTGCACTGTATGTGGATATTCCAGCTGTGGCTTCTGAAAAACACTATTTTCAAAGTCAGGAAAAATCTTTTTCAAAGCTTATCGTTATCTGGAAATAAGTCACAACTCCTAGCTAACTTGAGCTATTCATTTATTTCTCGTTGGATATCTTCTGAACACTTAGCACAAAGTTTCTCTTCATTTCCGAAAGACATTTTATTAGCACTAGATTTGATATCGAATTTGACAATATTTAGGTAACACAGTGGGCTTTTCTAAGTAAAATTTAAACTGTGAAGATAGGCATTTGCAAAAAGGGCAATTACTTGTATTTTGAATATGCAAACAAGTTGCTTTTGGATTACTGGCAGCTACAGCTTGGGCTCTGACACTTAGCTCTTATTAATAGGCAAAGCAATTAATGTAATTATAAATATAGAAAAGAAAAAATATCAACACTATTTACACTAGTTAGTTACTAGGAGGTAAAATACTTTGTCAGCTGTAATACAATACAAATTGCTGCAAAGCGTTTAATACAATTATAACATGCATATATTCAAAGCACTACAGTTTATATTCTAGGTCTGTCCTCTTGGGATCAATTTATGATACTCTATGCTGGGTATCTTGTCTTGACAAAATAATGATACTTCATTCCTGTGTTGCTACATTTGGCTACCACACACTTCATGTACGGGTAGGATTACAGATCCAGTCATTGCACAGTGAATAGCAATGCACATCGCCGTGATGCACAGGGACGGGAGGGAGAAGGTGTGATTGGCATCTGTACAGAAAGCACCACATGAGCGTGCACCTGCCTCTCCAGTTTGGAAATGTTTTCCTCAAGCAAACACAGTAAAGCAGCATAACAATCAACAGGAAATTGTATCTACTTCTTCACTGTTGGCATTGGTTACTTGAATGTTCATATTAAAAAACCCACTCGGACATTTACCATCCTCGCCCCATGCACACATGGTGTGTAGTGACAGGCAGCAACTCTGCAATGGAGGTTCAGGAGGTCTACAGAAAGTAATCTTGCAGGTGACAGCCAACTAGGGAAGTACTGTAAGGTGGAAAAACCACAGTCGTATCATAAGGGGACTGACGAATTCTTAAATACTCAAAGCCATTAAGCCATTTAAGCAGAAGACTGCCTTTGTTTTCCTTTGTTTTCTTGCATTTGAAATTAGATTTGTGTTCAGAATTACTGGTGTTACAAACTAACCAATCTTAAACACGACTGTTTCAAAGTTCCTTATCAGTGCTTTAATTTCTGACAGTTGCGCAACACATTACTGACATCCTCAATTAATAACGCCATGTGTTACTTGGGAACGTATGGTACATTTAGCAGCATGACTCATCCACAACTGCTCCAGTGAGTCAGAAGACACTGCTCCCAGGTTCCCAGGTACCAAAGTGTACCTTGTAGTCACCTATTGTAAACGTGTTTGCTAGCACTGCAAAAGGAGACAAACGGTCACAACACCAAGCCAATTCAGAAAAGGGAAATAGTTTTAATGAGAAACTTCTTTGCATAACTTTGATAAATAGGAGGGACACACAGCAAAGATGCACAATACTAAATACAGTGCGGTGCCTGTATGGTAAAGCAAATTAAAAATGAACAGGGAACTGTTAAAACCTGACAACTTGTCTAACCAAATTGCTACTGCCCAGTAGACACTGGCTGATGCACACTCCTGCTTTATTTCCCATTTGCTCCATGGGGCTGCTCCAAAGTTCACCCAGAGCAAAACAGTCTTTTTTGGATAAAGCCTCAAGTAAGAACAAGAACAGACGAAGCACCTGTACGTAACTTCTGGCTCAGGGCTGGCTGTGGGGGCTCTTAAAACCCCAGCTTTTTGCTGGAGCAGCCTCAAGGCTGCTCCAACTCTCTTCCCTGCAGGCCATGGCCCCAAGGAGCAAACACAGTGATTAGAGCCCACTGTTTCAACCATGTTCCCCTCTCCTCTGAACAGAGCTGTCTTGCTCAAGTACTCCAGCAAGGAGCTGTTTGAGGAAACAGCCATTCAAACCCAGCACCATCTGCTGCCATGTACAACCTTTCTGGTTGTAATGGGAGAAAAACAGCCACCTTGTGCCTCCGGAGGGGTCTTGTGAGCCACAGATACCTGCAAGGCCACCAGCCACCTTCCTGCCTGCTATGTCAGGCCATGCAATACCTTGGGTGACCCAGCTGCAGGGGATGGTCAGGGGACGGTCAGGGGACTCTCCCGCTGGTGGGTGACTGCTGCCTGCTGTTAATGGACAGCAGTGCCCGTGAAGCGGGTGAAGCGGTGCCGAAGGGCTCCGTGCCCTGTGCAGGAACTTTGCCCTATGGACAGAGAAGGCACGACCCTTCCAGCTGAACTTCCTGGCTTCTGTCTTCTTCTCATAATTTAACGTTACTTTCTGTGTTTAATGTTTCAGATTTGCATGTAGTTTAAAATAATTAAGTTGGACCATGCCAGTTATTTCTCCAAGGTTTCAGAACACAAACTTTGCCTTTCTTCGGCTGTCTGGCATAGGCTGCCACAGATGGAAGACAGATATCTGCCCGCCAATGTTTAAAGAGGACCAGATCTTTTTTCTTAAAAAATTTTCCTGTTTAGCGGTGGCAGTCATACAATCAGCCAGCCCAACTCGTCCCTCCCTAAGAAGTGCATACATGAATGAACAAGGGAGACCATTGCCTGTGCAGGACACGCACACACAGAGGTCTGAGGTGCACGGGGACTGCCTTGATGGTCAGTTTTGAAAAGAAAGGGGACAACTTTTTCTATGCTGAATTGGAAAGCTCTGAAACTCGCATACCTTTCTGCCAAAAGGGAGTCATTTACTGAAAGGGAAGGAAAACAAGGTTGCCCAGTAGCTATTCCAGCTAAGGTCAGCCAGCAAGATTTGCTATTTCTGAGTCCTTCCAACCCAAACATCTGAGGGAAGTTGTTCAATTGGTGCATGCTCTTACTAAATCAGCTGTGCTTCACTCCCAGCTGATGACTGCCAATTTAGACTGACCTCAAATCCTCCAGCTTCCTCCCCCCAGAGTTACAGTCATTCTCTGCTATTTCACCTGATCTTTAACAAAAGTTTCCACACCTTCCATGCTCATCACAACAACTCTTCAAGCATAAGCCAAAGCCAAACTGACAGAACAGATTTCATTTTTCTCTCAGAGGCACACATATGCCACAAAGACTGCAGTTTATCACCTACACTTTACAAACATTGCTGAGCACACTCAAGTAGGATAGTGCTTTTGCAAACATGGCAGTGCTGCTGCTTCTTTTTCTTTGCCCTTTTTCTTTTCTTTTAAAGTAAAAAGTTGCTTAAGTCTGTTTGAGGTTAAGTTCACAATTTATGCTCAGCAAGCTGCCTTGTGCTGTGTCCAAAACCAGCACGGAACCACTGTCACTTTTTCCTGGAATCCTGTCCACAAACTGGGGACTGGGGCTTCCTCTTCTGCTCTGGCATCCCTTGAGCCTGAATACTTCAGGGCTTGAAGATTTCTTCCTTACACAGAAGGGTGGTGCTACTGGGTGGCGCCTGCATGACTGTGTGCATGCAGGAAGAAGTTTCCAGGAGCAATGGAAAGTAAGCTATGCCATAAAAATTTTACAGTGCTTACTCCTTTCTTCCTTTCTACATGACATGTTGGGAAAAATTTGGGGACAAAATGAATGCTGCAGACTTACAGGCATTGGGCAGTGTCTTGAGGAAAACAAGGAAAAGTGCTACCCCACAGACAAGGGCAAAGGTGGCAGGTGGGGAGAGGACAGACGGCTGGTTCGCTCCCACACGGGGACTAGCAGTTGCAGGTGAACCAAGGCCATGTGCCCTACTAATAGCAGCAGCTTCCTGCTCAAAATAAGAAGCAGGTTCACACATTAATTCTCCAGTTGTGTTCAGACATAAGCTGCAACACAGATGTTTGCAGGGCACAAAGGGGGCACCCAACAGAGCTGGCTGCAAAAAAAAAAAAAAAAAAATTACAGGAATGACAGCAAGTTGCCTTTTACAGCAAGATCTCTAGAGAGGCAGTAAAAGGGAAGCTTATTCTGCTATGATTTTTTTTCCTGAAGCTCCTCCTTGTGTAAGATCCCGCTGCTGCCAATCTCCAGAGACTGCAAATGAATTAGAAAGAGGAGGAGAAAGCAAAAAGCATGGATAAGCAAAATAAAGGAGCAAAGCAGAAAACAAAGCACAACAACTGAGACTAAAAAAATGCATCACAAAGAGGGAAAAGATGAAAAGAAGTAAAGACACATCAATAGATATGAGAACTATTAACGAAATGTAATCATCAGAAACACTGCTGAGATCTTTTGCACGCACTCTGAAAGCACCATTAGACAGAGGATCTTCTGACAGGGCTGGACATAGGTCTGAAAATCCAGGAGACCCAGCAGTAGGACCATCATACATTAAGTGATCTAGGCAGCTACCTGACCCCATACATAAAATGGAGACAATGGTTCTTCTTCAACTTTTGCCAAACAGCTTGGGACCTATAGGTGAAGCACACTATAAAAATATTTTGCATTCTGATTCTTACAGAACAAGCTACTTACTGCAAAAAAAAGTTTTTGTGAAAGGGTCCTCTACACCAAAAAGTGGTCCTGGATTTTACTCATAAGAAGAATTCAACTTCTCCCCTATTATAAATCTCTTCAAAGTTTCTCATACAGAGCAAGGTAAGTTCAATTGTTACATTCATGTATTAAAGAAACCTTTTCCTCCTCAGAGCCCAAGCTCAAAAAATTGTCTAGATCTATAAACTCTTTAGAAAGAATAAAACCTTTTAAATCTTCTCTTGTTTCTTCTCCATTGCTAGGAGCTCAACAGAGTTTCAAGCATCATCAAGTATGACCTGACTTGTAAAAAAGAAATCACCTAAAAATTACTTCATTATATGCAGGAATGTATTCTGAAATTGCCTGAATACTTTCTGTAAATGTTCCAACTGAGATACTAGCTTCACTGAAATACTTGAGAAAATTTCCAGGATCTTCAATATACCCAAGATTTTGACTTTTATGGCCATTTTTTTCCCAGTAGTCACATTTGTACTTTTACTACATTTAGCAGTTGCAAAGAAATCCAAGGAAACACAAACTAAAAACCAGTTAAAACACAGCCTCAAGTATGGGTGGATCAAAAGTAGAGCTACTTCTTCCAGCTCACTGATTTTACCTTCAAAACTTCTCCCTTGCTTGTGAAGATTCACCTTTTCATTCAGTCTGAAGGTAAATTTGTCAGTTTGGCTACAAATTTCTCTCCGAGTAATTGAGCATCATACCCTTCCCAATTTCTGCCATACAAATTCAACATGGACTATTGAAAATTCAGCCTGCAAAGATCATCATACTGTTCCATTCATGGCAGCTGAGATTTATCAAGGGCCTTAAGAAGTTCAGCATTAGTCTGTCAACAAATCTCACACACACTCCAAATCATCTAACACAAAACATGCACATATCCATTGCACATACCTATTTATTGCAGATGTTCTCCAAGTCTCAAGAAGCATATAACCAAGAATTGCTTCAAGTTCACAATCCAAGATCTGAAAAACAGGTAATACATATTTTTAATGTCACTAAAAGTATATGTATTAAGCATATAAAAGAAAAAAAATAGCGTAAAATTACTCTTCAGAGTTTATGAGCTAGTCCTTCTAAAGTTGTGCATCACCTGAGAAATGTTGTGGGTGATAACAATGATGGTATGATAATTTATATGGTATGAAATTTAAGATACATGATATTGCATAGATTCTCGGACAACTTCTACATACAAGATCAAAAATAGTAGAAAATCCTGAGAACACATCTAATTTTCAAATAGCAGTTTTGCTACAACTATTTGTAATGAAAGAACAAAATCAACATACTGAATATGCAAAACTGCTAGTGGCATATCAGAAAATACAAATTATTTAGGAAACCACAAGCATCCCTATGTACATTTAAGCAATATTCTGCCTTTAGTTCACAGCAAGACAGTGGCATGAATAGGAAAACCACATGAAAAATCAAGGATATCATTATGGGCATTACCTCTTTATTGTCTAGAAATGCTGAACATGCGCAGTTCTCCTACAAGTATGAAATTCTAGACATACCTTTTTTTAAGCATTTGTATAACACCTAATCATAATTAGTCCCAGAATCTCTAAATTTTGCTGATGATTCTCACACAGTGACCCTGAATGTAACGCATTTCATAAGTCTAACATGCTTTGGAAAGCAGAAAAGGGGAGGAGGATGCATCGGGAGAAAGAAACAGGCTTGGCAGACTGAGTACAGACACAAAGGGGGGGCGGGGGGGGGGAAGAGGAAAAAATTGTTCATGTCCAAATGCACTTGGTCCGATCTTTGTTCTGGACAATGACTTCTGAGATGACCACATCAGCTTCACCATCGTGAGTACGTGCTATATTGAGTATTTCTGAGTCACCACTAGCATCTTTGAAATCTGCAGCAGGAAACACCATTTCACAGAGTGCAGCCACACAGCCACAGCTCTTAAAAAATAGAGTAATAATTAAGAGTTCACACTAGAAAAAGTTTTTCCTCTTTCCTTTCCCAATAATTTTGCCTCAGCTTTTGCCTGCAGCTGCACTACTGGTATCCACCACATGATTCCCAGCGTAGACAAAGTTAATCACCCCAGCAGAGTTAAGACAAATCGGTCGTAGAACAGCCTATATCCACTATGCATCAGTGGTGACCTGGCTGGGAGCACCTATGTGCTCCAGCTGAAGAGCAGGCATTTTCTTCTCCCATGGCTCAGCCAACCAAAGGAGTCCTAGACTCCCTCTGTTCCCTTCTGTGAGCTGGTAATTTTCAAGCAGAGAGACAAAATGTAAATATCAGCATGGATAATTATGTCACTGCTCATTTTTTGCAAGATAATCAGACAGAAAGATAAGGCTCACTCTGAGAAACAGAAGCAGTAGAAATTTTTATCTAGCAACTGCATGAAAGATTATATCAATTCTTACAAAAGCAACAGTTTGTTGATTTGTAACTGTTGCCGACTTTCATGTGTAAGAACAACAACTACAGAAATTCCTCACTGGTCTTCTCTACGTATTTTCAGGGAATCTCTACAAAAATGACAACTTCTAGGATTATTTATGCTATGCACTATGTTGCCATTCCTGCTGTTGATGTCAACCACAGACAAGCCAGACTCAGAAGCTCAGATTCCATCACAGAGGCGCGAGTAACACCACTACATCTCTGCCCCTTACATCTCCTACTCAATTCTGCAAAAGAGATTTCCACAATAAGGTGTAGAGAAATCACAAAGAGAATGCCATTAAAGTTAATGTGAAAATCAGCCAAATATCATCTCTAAAAGGAGTAGGAGTTATTTACTAGGTAATATCAATAAAAATCTGCAAGATTTGAGGGCGGCCATAATTTACCCCTTTTTTTTACATAGTTACACCCTCCATTTTTCCTCCACATCCTTCTTCGTCAGTTAGCCTTGTAACACCTTTTCCACATGGAATCATAAGCTCATAGAACACCTTGAGTTGGAAGGGGCCCATAAGGGTTATCAAGTCCAACTCCCTTGCTCCTCACAGGACTACCTAAAAGTAAACCATAAGACTAAGAGTGTCATCCAGATGCTCCTTGAGCTCTGACAGGCTTGGTGCTGTGACCACTTCCCTGGGGAGCCTGTTCCAGTGATCAACCACCTCTCAGTGAAGAATCTTTTCCTAACGTCCAATCTGAATGTTCCCTGATGGAGCTTCATTCCATTTACTTGTGACCTGTCACTGGTCACCAGAGAGAGATCAGCACCTCCACCTCTGCTGCCCCTCTTGAGGCATTCCCTAGGCTACACTTTCCCCTCTGACTTATCCCTCTTATCTCTTATCTGCTTCTATGGCTGCCCGTTTTCTTTTCACTTGCAAGGCCTCTACCATTGACTACGAACACTCATGTTACCACACCTTGACAGGAGTCACCACCCATCAGTTGAAGCACATTAACCACCTAAATGAATGCTGTTCCCTGGCTGTAACATCAGTCAAATGACCTTCACAACAGGTTGTATATTCCAGGAACTGAACTGTCAGGTCCAGCGAAACTTGTGTCATAAAGGTAACCTTCAAAACACTAACCGGGTGTAAAGTTCTACTAATGTGATAACGCATGAAATGATATTGCTCAAAGACATGTCTCAAGGGATTGTTGACCTGAGAAATTCTTATGACATATTTATAGAGAAACATTATGAATTACTGCATGGCTGAGGTAGTTCTGCGACAGAAAGTTTGCAGCCAAAGATAAGACCAATTGTATGTAAGTATGAGCACACGATTTGCTGCGCATAACATTAGTTTATTTTAGAAATGGTGGGTTTTTTTTAGAATTTTAGAAATGACCACCCATCAGATGGTTCCAAAAAAACTCACAGAGTTGCTAAAAGATACCAGGGAAAGTTTTTATTTGTAGTACACTTTCTCTCTTTAATAACACCAGCTGTCGCCTTGACAAATGCATCATGCCCTTCACAGTTATCCCATATTCTGCAAACACCGAAAAAAACCCCAAACCCTCCCACAGTTATTAACATCTGCTTCATTTGCTGATTCTGACAAACTGAAGGACAAAGGCATGATTTAACAGATTGCTCCGCGTAAAGAAACAATGCAGTTCACGAAGGATTCATCAAATGCCCCTGTCAGAAAGCTTTACAAAGCACAGCTTAATGAACGTATGCAAATTGCTATAATATATAAAATGCCTGATACCACTTCAACAAGTAATGTGCTTATGAAATCTATGGAGAATGGTAAGACAGATCAATCCAATTTGTCTTCGAAATAAAGTGATTTGGTTTCCTCCAGATAATTTCAATCTCTTTTTTTTTAATGCCTTGTGGCATGACAGAAATGTATTACGTACAATGAACCACTGCTTTAGACCCTAGATGATGTAATTATTCAATAGAAAAAGCATTCAGCAAGAGACAAACTGGAAGCACACTGGTACACTTCAATATTTTCCTTCAATGTTTTGACACACTGGCTTTAAAAAAAATTTGTTGTTTCCAAGCCTTGCTGCATTTAAACAGCCCCTTTTTTTTTTCTTTTTTTTTTTTTTTTTTTGCCATTGCTTGATGTGAGGTTGAAGCCTGGGTGTTAAGTCAGGCTGATATTTACAGCATGAGGAACTGCTCAGATATGACAGCACATCAGAAAACAACATGCATCCAGGATGATCACTGCTATTGCTGTTTTCAACATTATTGATCTAGAGATCTGATCGTTTTCTTTTCATCAAGATAGGGAAAGAATGGCTTATGAGCTAAAATGATTTTCGATGAAAAAAACGAACATTTTCTAGAGCTTTTTTCCCTCTGACAACTTAAAGTTCTTTTCACCAACTTACTTTAAAGAAAATCATAAAAACACATTTTCAGTGTTTTTCTAAGAAGCTAAAGTGCACAATCAGCCTATATGAATTTATGGAAAAACAAATAGAACTCTTTTTTTCTTGAGAAAAAAAAAAAAAAAAAACAAAAAAAAACAAGGAAAAGAACACGGCATACTAAGTGCATCAGAAACTAGAAGGTACAGAGTTTCTGGATCTTGCCTTTACTACGCTGGGCAGGTGTGAAAGAGAGAGGACTGTGATGTACCATCATTATCTCCCTTTCAAGACCTTTTTCCTCTGAAAACATCTGCCAGAGGAGCCTAGGTACTGCTAGTGATGCCTTGTGTCTGAGATGGATTATATCACTGCTTCTGCACTCTATTTTTCAGTAGAGGTGCTACTCATCCTTTGAAATAAAGTCCTCAGACCATCATGTGTACTAACATAAAACTGATACTTGATAGTTCATAATTTTCGACAACCTTCTTCTACCTTCAGGACCCCCAGTAATCCACAGGCTATGGATACAGAAATTGGCTGGCCTCTTCACCTTCCCTTCAGTCACATTCCTCTGGAGCCTGTAATGGATAAGGTCCAGGGTGCAGTTTGCCAGTTCTTTTACATGCTCCTTATTAGTTCTACAACTCTCCAGCTGGAGGTGTCCATCCCATTCTACAGAATCCAAGTTTTCATAGCAAATCAAAGGAACTCTCATGCTGGGACCACAAAACGGGAAAAAAAATCACAATACTCTCTAAGTCTTTCTTGGGTGGTTCATTATGTTATGCTAAGAGAAGAATCCCTGATGTAATAGTCTAACAGACAAACAGTTTCAGCTCTTTATATCATCCATTGTAAGTTTCATGTGACTACACAAGTAATTGCTGTTATTGTCAAAAGTAGGTGCAAGTTTTGCTCAGTGTCTTAAGGCAAAATGACTAGAGTTGGGCAGCACTTAGTGCAGTGTTCTCAAATCTCTGCATCACGGGACTGCAGTTTCTGCACTTAGAATCAACTAAATTGCAAAATAAAGTGTCCAGGTTGAAACACCATGTCAGAAATGTACTATGACCTCATTTTAAAGGCATTAACTTGTAAAACCCCTTCCATTCTGTTACACTGAATATTCAAGATGTGCCAGGTACTGTGGAAAACATTTTTATTTCTCCACAAATAAATACACATCAGAAAGAGTGTTTATAACATTTTTCTAGAATAGGATTTATATCACTGACAATTAAGGGGTGAAATTTTTAACACTGTATTACTTTTAGATGCCAGTTACCAGTATTTAACAAAGCAGGCTGTCCTCATTCTTACATATTTTTTTTTTTTTTTTAATTCAGATTTGCAAGATGGTGGGTCCTCTGGCTTTGCATTCAGTCAAAGACTGAAATCTGGCAATAAATGAACATGATAAGCCTGCCTTTATTATACCTCATTTCTCAAAGTAACTCTTTCAGGTTCCATCATTACCATCCCTAGTTTAAAATTGCTCTTTATAACATAAAGCTTCAAGTACAGAAAAATGTCTCCTCTTTTGACTGTACATTGAGGACAACAGATTCACAGCTGATGTAGTTAATAAAGGCAAATTAAGGAAGCTTCATCTTACACCTCCTGTCTTATCTCCTGAACCTGTATGAAATTATACTATTTATTGTAAGTAAAATAAAACATTCTAACTTTTCCATGAAATAGAGAGGAAATTATTATTCTTGGGAGTCAATATTCTTACAGCTCCCTTAAGATGCAACATCTAATAGATTTCGGGGGGGGGGGGGGGGGGGGGGGGAAGAGCCTCTTGTACCGATTTCAGTTACAGTCTAATAAAACACCTTCAAAAGAGATATTAACTTGCACACCATCATTGACAAAATTACAGTCACACTGTGTGCAATGGAGTGAGCCACATGATAATGCAATAAAACATTTTTTTTAACCTGTTACTTTGGGGTTTTTTGCATCAGGGACATCAGTGTTTGAATCGAGGCACACTGCTTTAACAAAACAGGTGGGAAGCAGAGCCAGTCCACCCAGTTCCACATCCTTACCTGCTACCAGATTCCTGCCACCCACTGCAGCAAGGGTATTCACCCATTGCTGTTACATACAAAGTACTTGTACTGGACAGCAGTGTGATCAATAACAGCAAATGGTTCTGGGACTATCTGGGACAGTGAAGCAGATGAGAAAGTGAAATCCTTTCTTTGATTAGCTTCTTGGCTAGCTAGCACAAACCTATGATCCTTGTTGAAAAAAGAAAAACTAGGAGGTTTATAAGAATGTAGAACTTTTTCTACTCAAAGAAAGCTAATTTCTAATGGCTGAAAATGCTCTCTTCCCTGACTTGTGGGAAAATGCAAGAAAGGGCTCACTGCTCTAAAGTCTGTCTCCAAAGTAGCATCCAAGGTGCAAAGACTCTCAACCTGAAATATTTCTGTGAAAGTACAAAGTATCGAGCAACTTTACTGTGGCAGGCACTTCTAAAGGGAAAAGGTCCTCATTTGCCCTGACACAAGCAGAAGCAGCACACAACACAGCCACTGCTTTTGGTTTGACAATGTGGAATCTAAGCTACCTTGCCACATCTCTACAAGGGTCTGAGATATGCAGAAATGTGTTGCCACCATTACAGTCTACAGGTTGGAACAAACTCCATAAGGAAATTACATACTTGGGTTTTTTTCCTCCTCTTTTTTTAAAAGAAAGGCAGAAGCACTAAGCTGCACTATTTCATACCAGTGAAAGACTAGGTAAGTAGCTGAACGCAATAGATGCAATAAATCTCCAACCCTTCCTTTTCTTAACTACAGTCACAACTGTTGGGAAAACCCTGCTCAAATAATCATAAGGTATGTAAAAAGGGGTTCCAGTAAGTTGAATATAGATCATTATTTTTTCACGAGTAAGACCTATGAGGACAACATGGGTAAGTTCAGCATGCCCATGACATTCAGTTGTCCTGGAAGGTCCTTAAATAACATTTAGCACCACGATATCTGAAGATTATGACATCTCATTCCTGCATAAAAGGAGGAATCATTCAGAACTAGCTACCAGTAACATCCAGTCTCAGAAATTGCAGGTGAGTCAAAAATATCCATAGAGGAAACAAGAGGACCATCATGTCCTCCTTGAAATGGACACCTATTGTAATGGGGGCCAGCTGCAATTGACAGCTGTTTGCTCACATTATTTTTATCATTACCAAAAAGAAAGGTGAACACTCCCTCTTGTCTCAGAAGCAAATATGGAAGCTGGAGCTGTGAAGTGCAGAAGGATCAAACAACTTGAGAGGAGTCTAGGAAGCCTTTCTAAGCAGTCAGTCATGCCTCCTGAAAGTGGAGAATAGGCACCAAGATGTCATCCTCTAAAAAGTCAGAAATAATGAGGAATAGCTTATCAAGATATGGATTATTAGCAGACAGGATAGTGGCAGAATTAGTTCACCACATTGATGATAAAACAGTATTAGGAAAGCAGAGCAATTTTAAGGAAAGGTAGCTAAAATACCTGTCCAACACACTACTACAAGTCCTTCTCATCTCCAGTATCGTGATGCTTCAAAGTTAACTGTCCCAACAGACATCCCTGTACTCTGTCTGCTAGTGTCAAGATGAAGCATTGTATGCTATGGTAGGGCTGTAGTCTCCGAGGATTACATGTCTGTATGAATAATGAGGGTAGCTGCATTTTGTTCCAGTTACTGTGAATTAGGAGCAGAACCCCGTTGCCTGGCAAGCTTTCAGCACAGGCTTCTGGGTACAGTGCTTAGGCTGTCATATTGAAGGAATATGCTACTCAGAGGGATGAACTGGGTCTTGTCTAGTTTCCTTACCTTGCTTTGTCCAGGAGGACCCACCAGACAGTATCTGTTCCACAGACACACACTCACACCACACAATCCCCTCCTAACACCACCAACGAAAGACCAACGTCCCAAATGTTTTTTTGGGAAGGCAGATGACAACCCCACTCCAAAGGTCTGGAAACAGCAAGGAACTTCTTACACTGACCTCAGACTGAAACCCTCTGGCATCTGTTAGCACACAGCAGAATCTACCAACTGCTGGATTAAACATAAAAGAGGTGATAGTGCAAACACATGAGCAGTGGCCAGTCTCCTTTCTAACCCCTTTGGTAGCACTGTGACTTCATATTGCATGCTTAATTTTTTTTAATTTTTATTTTTTTATCTCTGTAAATGCTTCTATGCATTCTCACAAAAACTTCCCTAAATTTACTGAATTCTGCCTTCAAGTGATTTTGGTTTTCTACTCAACTACTGCACTTGGAGTTTATTCCAGAATTTCACCTCTTAGGATGTTTGAAAGATTTCTTTTAATTTTCAGTCTAAATTCATTCAGGATTAATTAATAAACATACTATGTTGTGCTGATATTATCCTTCAGTTTTAACAGATCTTCTCCCTCCCTGGTGTTTGCCCTCCAAAGGTATTTAGAACAAAGTTTTTTCCTGGATATTATACACAAATTATAGGGAATGGAGGCTTAGCATATTTTGTCAAAAAGTCTGACAGAAGATAACCATCCACTGGGAAAACATATTTAACTTATTTTTTTTACTAATGAACAAAAGGCAGATGCTGATTTCTTTTCCTAGTTACTCCAGTACAAGCCAGGAATGATTATACTATAACCTATGGCTAGTCAAGAGGCAAGAATTGCATCTGAGCAGGCGTCTGCCTAGGGCTGCAGTAAGGGCTGTGAGCACTAAGCTGTCAGTGGAGAACAAAAACCTAATGGAGGAGTGGAGAGCAGTAGGCACCTGCCATGCAAAAGCCATCATTTTAGAGGCCTTGACCATAGACTTTCTCCAGCCCAGAGAGACTTGAAAACCAACATATCTGGCATCTAGACCCCCAACTCTCTAGGTAAATGCTGCACCTGCTCCAGTTCAGATTGGACGCTAGGAAAAGGTTCTTCCCTGAGAGTGTGGTCAGTCACTGGCACCAAGCCTGTCAGAGTTCAAGGAGCATCTGGATGATGGTCTTAGTTATATGGTTTCGTTTTAGGCAGTCTTGCGAGGAGCAGGGAGCTGGACTCAATGTTTCTCCTGGGTTCCTTACAACTTGAGATATTCTGTGATTCTATGTCTATGTAAAAGGCAATGTTATCCACCCCCCTGTTTTTCAATGTAACCATCACACTCTTGCATTGAATTCAATGCCACTCAGATGTGTTAGGAATGGTCTCAGGACTCACAACACATCAAGCCTCTCTGAGCGCCAAAGCACCCCACTTCTGTCTCCCAGCTGTGGTGGCATTGCCATGGAAACAACCAAGACTTTGAACTCACTTCTTGAACCATGATGCCTGAACATCCACAGACCCTATATTTAAATACCCAAGGAAGTCTGAGGTCCAGGACAGCAGGAGTGATTGATCTAAATCAGGTGGCCATCCAGCACAGCTATTCTGTATTGATCTCCAAGATTTCAGCACCTAGGGGGGGATTTGTCTCACTAACTGCAGATGTCAATATACGAGCTTATCACCTTGGGCTACCCTTAATTGAGAGAGAGAAATAGGTGCCTCTAGGGCTCAATTCCTCTCGTCCTAATGTGGATATCTAAAATAGCTTAGATGAATTGCACCCAACTATAGGGTCCAATGATCATAAAAGCAATCTAGGGAGAGTAGCTTTGATGTAGGCACTTATGCTGTAGATAACTCAAGGTAGTTGACACAAATCTTACTGCTGAAGTCTGCCTCGGGAGAGCTGGCATTCAGACAGATTTCAAGCCACAAATAGGGGTTCAAAGGATGGGGTTTCAACAACACCATAATCTCATCTGTAAGTCTTTATTCAGTCCAACCTTTTCTTGTTGAAGTTTAAAGAGAAGAATTTCAGATTTGGCTCAATAATAGCAGCAATAATAGTCATCATTAATCTAGGAAGACTGATTTATGAGAAAATATTAAAATAACTAAATATGTATAGCTTGACTAAAGCCACTATTGAAAGAGAAAGATGATAATTATCTACAAGCTCTGGAAGGATACACACACTAAGGATTTTTTTTAATAGGGATTTTCAGGAAACTATAGCTAAGAGTAATGTGCTTATACTGAGCAAAGTAAAATTTAGGTTGACAGGGAAAAAATTCCTAATAGTGAAATGTATTCTCTTGTGGAATAATCATCCAAAGGAAATTGGCCGAAATTCAATCACATCGAAAGCCAACTGGACAAAGATCCGCAGAGAACAATCCTGCATTAGCTGCAAGATGGACTAGATGACCCAACAGCACTTTTTCATTTCTAAATTCCTATCGTTCTACTGTATAAAATAATCCAATAAGCCAAAGGGAAAAGGGAAATACGCTTTGCAACAACTGTACAGCTGTCTCTTCTTTGAGGTCTGCATGCTGCAAGCAGTGCATCTTGCACTGATTGCACCAAGGGAGGAAACATCTGTATGTGGTCAGAGTTAGTTTGGTGTTAGTTTGGTGTTGCAAAGTCATATGCCTGATGTCCCCTTCTCCCCCTTGCTCCACTCCTTAATAATAAAATAACATTACCACAAGAATCGACTCTGTGTTGTAAATGTATCAATCATGATTTTTGCTGCACCAGCTACTCATAATTGGTTAAGCCTTCTTGATCTCAGATGGCAATTGGTGTTAAACAAAACACAGGAAATAAATAGCCTGTAGGCACATACTTCCACTGAAATAATCTTGCTACATGTTGATCTACAAGGAATAGGATAACAACGTTTTCCTAAAGTTATGGTACTCATATTTAAAGCTCTGCAACTCTCTAGTTTTGAAGAGGCTTTGACATTTTATAGCTAAACTATCTTGCTGAGAGTCTGTGTTAATATCCTGTCTGTTTTCTGTTACACTTTAAGCTGCAAATAACAGAAGTCTTCTTAAGGAACAACCATTCAATTTAATTGTGGATATGGCTCCCCTTTCCAGAGAGTATTAGATTGTCTTAACAATATATATTTGTTGGGGTTTTTTCCTGAAGAAAGTGCTTTCAAGTGTAACACTAGCTTTCTACAACTCATTGCAACTCCACTCTTCCCATAGCAGTTGCATTCTGTAATGCTGGAGAGGTCTGAGATTACAGAGAATGTATTCAGGATGTATAGCAGGGCACAACTTTTCTAGAAAAGATTTTAAAAGATCATCATCTGAAGAGTAGATCTGCATGCCAAAGAGGTTTTTTGGGGGTTTTTGTTTTGTTCTTTAGGGGGTGCGGGGGGGGGGGGGGGGGGGGGGGGAGCGGCGCAGGGGGAGGGTTGCTTGAAGTGCTCAATTAAACATACAACAGCAGAGACAGGATTTCTGGTTTTCAAAAGAAGGAATGCTGATGGAATTCTATGTCTGCAGAACAAAACGGTGATCAACTGCTCACAGCTTACACCACTGATTCTGCATTATTCACATAATTTCTCCTTGATTCCTTCCTCTTCTGCAATGAACTTTCCAAATTAGAATCCAGAGTACTATTTTCCTACCTTCTGTCCTTTGTCAAAGAAGTTAAGGGAAAGCAAATATTAGAATTTTACCACACACAATCCTTCTAAATGCTTATACATTTGAGATTTTTCCTTCTCTCTTAAGATAATATGAGACATAAAACATGAATTACACTTTAACCGATGCAGCTGCTAATTCCAACTCACAGTGACAGAGTTAAGGCAATAAAATGGCAGCTGCATCCCTGCAGTCTACCTGCACCTGAAACCAAGGCTGCCTTAGTAGAAGCAACCCACTGCTTTTAATTGGTATGAATGTATGCTGAGAGAAAAACTGGTTTCCACATCACAGTTCAAAGGGGTTGGACAAAAAGCAGCCTGAGATGCCATAAAAGGTGAAAGACAATCAGCAGAAAGGTGCTGGGGACTAAGAGGCAGGTCTATGGACAGGGGTACAGGTACACAACAGGGAAAGCAGGCAGGGGTAGGAAAAGGAGTAGATGGGGCAAGGGCCCATATGAAGCAGCATTTTATCAACTCCAAAATAACCATGAGGCAGAAGACACCATCTACCAGAAAGCCCTAAAGATATGAGGAAGTCCTTTTATGCTGCAACATTCTGGGCAACCTGGGCAAAGCTCTGTACACAAACCCAGCAACAAAGTCTCTACTTCTGCCCTTGGGTTCTTTTCCACTTGGTGTCTAAGCAAAGAAAAGGCAAAACTCAAATACTAAGACCAGGGTATGATGAGACAGAGGAACAGAAAAGCTGATTAAAGCATTTTCCAAGCCCCACACAGACAGGCAGATCAAGGAAGAAGCAGAAGGAATATTTTTTTAATTACTTGTAGGAAATCATCACCAGGAAATTGGTTGTATTATACTTAACTCAGAAGGCTGTTTCTAATGATGATACTGCAACCAAAAGCTAACCTTGCTGTAATTTTTCACCAATGTATAATGTTGAAAGAATTAAGAAAAAAACTGAAAAAAATATTATATTTCTGTTTTAATTAAACGGGTGAGAATCAACCATTGAAAACTAATCACATGGAAGGACTACATAAAGCTCAGCTTGAGAGATGGCTTTTTCCAGCAGTTAGCAGAACTGTCAACATAGTGAAGATGCTATGACATGAAAATAGATTCACAGCTTTACAGCAGAGTAACTACTTGATTTCTTTGTCCAGTTTTGCTTTGCTCTATTAGAAGATGTGTGGCTAGACAGCAGCCATGAAGGCTACATAATTTCTTACTGCAGGTTTCTGCACTTACAAAGAAATATCTGCAGAGAGGGATGATTTATCGATGGAGTATGTTCGACACAGGGAGTTCCTTGAGGATGGGCAGGAAAGGGAGAGAGATGGCCAGTCCTGCACAGATCAGTGGGAAGCAAACTCATAGCAAGGCTCTGTAAGTGGCAGAAAGAAAGGGGCTTTGTTCATGGACATCTTCCAAAGAAGATTTCTTGGCATCTGTGGTTAAATTTGAGAGCTGCAGCCTGGAAAGAATGACCAAAGGAAAAGACTATCCCAGGGAGACCATCTGCAGGGGAGAAGACCTGTTTTCAGGTCCCTTTATTTCAGGCTGTCCTTCATAGCAGGTCACAGTTTTCTCTATTAAGAGTAATTTGACTCTAGTTTAGTATTATGCATTGTAACACTCAGCATCAGGTACCAGAAGTTTTTAGGGTCACTGATTCAATGTGCTCAATTTTAGGAAACCAAAACTGCCTGATATGAAGTCCTGCCACAAACTCACATTACTGTTGAAAAGATAATGGAAAATTGAAAGAAACTGCAAAAAAATAATACATTTTTATACAACTGAAATGAATAAATTGAAAGCCAGGAAAAGCATTTTGGGGTTTGGGATTTTGTACATTAGCATTAGTCTTACTTCAGCAAGGACTCCAGGGAACGAGGTGGTGAAACAGAAAGGAAGAAGCAGGACAGTGATAAGAAGCATGGAGCTGTTGTCCTTGGGTTAGGGTAAGCAAAAGGAAACCATCTCAGTTGGAGAATGCAGAGAAGGCTCTGAATTAAAGGTGCACTTTTCAACATCAAATTATTTGCGACCTACTCTCACGCAGAGTGAGAGAAGTCATGGGAAATTAAAATGCATGAAGATTGGGGACAAAAGCTTTCCTCATTCTTAAAATCTTCTAATTTGGGGATCTGAGTCTAAAATTTTTAACTTAGATAGCTATCAATGGCCCCTTTCTTGTTTTGCTTTGAGACGCACATTTTAAGCTCCTATCCTGAGAACTCTTGGAAGGTTTTGTTTGGATGGTTTTGTGTTTGGGGAAAAGGGGGACAAAAGTGAGTACAAGGGGATAATCATCTTTAGAAGTATTCATATATTTCTGCAGGGTATCACAAGATTTTTTAGGGACTAAGGTTTTTCAGACCTAGCAGGTGACATGCTCAGATCTTTACCAAGCTGAAATGCTCCTGGGCTGCCCCTCCACTGCATAACATTATGCTGAGCAAATGTAACAATTACAGGGCTTTTTAAAACTTAGCAACACTTACAAAAAGATATCAAAATTTGCTTGGCATCCTGAGTTAGAAGAAAAAGAGACTAATTCATTACAAATGAGATTCTTAAATGTACTGTAACTACACAAAAATATCCAGCAAGTTTACGTGCATTAATATTGCCACAATGTTGAAGTGTCTGTGAGTGCAATTGCATTACTCAATTAAGCCTCAAATTGTCAAATGTATTCATGCAGTGCAGGCATATCATATTTTGAAATGATCCCAGCCAGTTAGATAATACTCCCTTTCTGCACATGAAGTCATTCTACTTTCGAGGGAAAAAAAAAAAAATCAATACTTCCAGTTTTCCTTTAGATCCCAGGTGGGTTGGATTTTTTAGCTTAAGCCTGCCTAAAACACAAAAATAGGAGTTTAAAGGCACATACCTCAGAACTTCACCAAGAGCAAAGGCCTAGGTTCTTTAACCACCATCCCCACTGCAGTCTTAAAATACCATATTATGGTCCCACTGCATTAGATTCTTCTACAAGTTCAGGTAAAGGGAAACCAGTTGTCCACAAACTGTGAATTTTCTAACTAATCAACTAATGTAACTAATCAAGACTAATAAATACGGAAGACTAAAGAGTCTCATCTTTCACTTAAGAAAGAAAGGCACACTCTGGTACACCAGCTTTTGAAGGATTTACATCCCAAGCATAGGATCATGAGATCTGCTGGCTACAGAGTGTTTTCACGTGACCAAAAGAGGTCTTCTTGCTACTAATAAAACCAGTTTAAATTTTAATGGGGCTGTTCTAAAGAAGAATAATTAACATATGGTTGCCTTCCCTTATATTAGAGAAAAAACTAATAGTGACTAAATCATTATCTTCTGGATAAATTCAGCTGTCTTGGTCATGGTGAGTTGTGTGGCTGACTCATCTCAGAGACATGCATCACATAATGAGAATGAACACAAATCATTTGCAACGTCAGGGATTAGATTTTACCTAAGACAGAGGACACAGGACCATATTAGGAGGGACTACCTAGAAAGCAGCGGCTAGCCAACCATTACCTCTTTGAAACGCAGAAAATCCCTGACAGCTGGTTAATTGATAATACTGTATCACACTGCAATCTCTATGCTGTCAGCTTGATTGCTAGGCTTCAAGTGAGGGCATGTAATCTTGGCTTTTCACAGTCCCTGAGCTGAAGGTGTCATTCTGAATGCGTGGCTTACAAGCCCCAGATCCCTGCAGAGTTAAATTAATGTAAGAAATTTCTATCTGCTACAAAAGGGGCTCAAAGTAATCTCAAGCTGTGCAACAGCATAGAGGACTTCTTGGGGTGATGTGTCCACCAATTATGGCCACCAACACAGCACTAGTAGATGTCAAAGAGAAGTCAGGACACTGAATCTAACCAACAAGCTTTTGTCAGGACCTGCTAGATGTTGTTTAGGGATTTTAGCTGAAATAAAAAAAAATAGGGAAATTATTAATTGCATTGAGTCTGGCAGGTGGGTTGTTATCCCAGCAGACACTCGGCAGACTGTGGGTTTGATTTAGTCACAAAAGGATGTGGAGAAACTGGACCAGATAAAAAAAGTCTGCAAAACACATGCCTCTACTTGGAATCATCTTTACTAACACAGACATTCAAGCAGTCTTATTAAAGCAAGAACTAAAATAAACAGAACAATCACAGCTATCAGAGTACCACCAATTAATCATGAGGTTCTTTGTATTTTGAGAAAAACAGAGAGGCATCTAAACCACCATCCACCTCTTGTCTAGGTACTCCTGTATATTCAGCGAAGCAAAAGAAGGAGCTTATGGCAACTGGATACCTAAGATGGCCAGTGAAGGACGTACAGGTGGATGGAATAAGTCCCAGCTGTTGCTGTATCACATTTCCATACAGTGTAGGGAGAGACAGGTAATGTCAAAATGCAATGCAAAATATAGCTGGTCTGAACCGCTCTTGGAAGCTGTCCTCTCAGCTGCATGGGGAGAAGAGGCACCTAATTAACATCTGTAGGATCAGCTCTGGATTCATCTCACCTTCCATCTTGGCACAGCAGACTCTCTATACAAATTTAGCATACCAAAGGATTAATCTACCCATCATTTAACTCAGATGTCCATAAAATTATTGCTGGGGTTCAGAAAATATGAGTGGCGCGGTAGACAAACTCCTGCTTCCATCAATCAGCTTTTCATTAACATCATTCATCCTGTCCTCTCTATTTTGAATAAAATCTGCTTTCTTTCTTTACCATGCAAATACCTCTTACATAATAAATACCACAACACAATAAATCCCTTGGTGTCCCTTTTTCCTTGTAGGGAAACTGTCTCTGCACTGCTTTATGCTGAAAAAGATTTTTCAGACCTTGGCACACCTATTAACTATAATATTTCCTTCCTGTGTAAGCACATCCAAAGACTGTCTTTTTCATTTTCTCCCTGGTAAGGAAAGGTATTGCCATCAGAGATCTTCAGCTCTACCCATTGGGCAGTGAATATCTGCACAGATGAAGGGTCCTGCTAGGATTGTCCTAGTTAGGACAAACCAAACTTAGACCATCCTCCAAAACAAACAAGGCATGAACGGTGGGCTGATTTGTTTGGTTTTGTTTCTTTGCTGTCCTGTTGGGCTCTCCAAAGGATTTTCAGATATAATTTATGGAAATTTTAAAAAGATTAAAAATTCAGGTTAACCCTACTAGAGGCTTTTAGCCACAGAAACAGCGTATAAAAAGAAAATAACCTTGAACTTTTTTCTTCTAAAGCTCTGCCACCTCCAGATCCTCTCCTCCTAGAAAATGAGTGAAGTTCAGAAAAAAAATCCAAGTTCGGACCCATCTTTGATTTTCATTCATCCATTCTCAAACAATTTGTCTGTACACTGAAGAAGGAAACACTAAAAATCTCTGTATGTATGTGAATGCAACCATCTGTAAGCAAAAGGACATTATCTGAGTGTAACAAAGAAAAGGCAACAGGAGGATCTGCTCCTGTAGTAATTACTGTCTGCTGTAACAGCATAATTTTGAGTTGTCAAAACCTGAGACCTCAAATAACCCCCTCCATGTTTTATTCAAGGCTTTCTGTCCTGGTTTCAGTTGGCATAGAGATAGTTTTCTTCCTAGTAGCTGGTAGAGTGCTGTGTTTTGGATTTAGTAAGAGCATGATGTTGATAGAACTACTGGTGGATTTAGTTGTTGCTAATTAGCGTTTATACTAAGTCAAAGACTTCAGCTTCCCAGGCCCTGCCAGCAAGAGGGCTGTAGGGGCACAAGTAGCTGGGAGGGGACACAGCCAGGACAGCTGGCCCCAACTGGCCAAAGAGCTATTCCATATGACCATATGTCATCCTCAGTACGTAAACTGAGGGGAGGTGGCCAGAGGGGGTGGACTGATGCACAAGGACCGGCTGGGTATCGATCAGCGGGTGGCAAGCAACTATATTGTGCATCACTTCTTTTTTTCATTTGATTGGGATTTTTTTCTTGAGTTTTATTTCTCTTTCTCTTTTTGTTTTCTCCCTTCTCCATACAATTATTGGTATTATTATTATTATAAATTGTTAGTAGCATTAGTGTTAATTTTGTTTTATTTCAGGTAGTAAGCTGTTTTTATCTCAAGGTTTTTACCTTTTTTCCAACTCTCTTCCCCATCCCACTGTAGCAGAGCAGGGGTATGAGCGAGCGGCTGCGTGGTACTTAGTTGCTTGCTGGGGTTAAACCACAACCCTTCCTTGTGTCAAACTACTACTACTCTTCTAAATTTTCTCCATAATTTATGCTTCCTCAACAGCCTTATTACCGACTTTCAGGGAAATACTCTATGCCAGAGAGCCAGATTTTCATATGCATCTCCAAGACAATTCCTTATCCTGCATTATTACCTCCTCTACTGCAAAAATGCCATTTCTTCTGGGAAGAATTTGATTTCCTTACTTATCAACACCTTCCTCTGCACACCAATGTGTTTCCTCTCACCCTCCTTCAGTCACATAGTGCAAAAATCCTAGAAAAGGTGGAAGTGTTGTATGTGTTAATAAAAGGCTGATTAGAAATTGACTGCTAATGACATAGATGCTGCATCCCATATTGCTGTGGGATTTTTTACCAACTATCAAGCCAGAACACGTGTGCACAGGTAGCAAATATACCATGGAGAGGCACTTGTGCACCTCGCTATTAGCCTGAAACAGATTTTCCAGCATCTGAGCAGTGACCCGTTAATAGCCTACATAATGAAAAACAGCACTGAAATGAGTCTGTGTGCTCGGCAAACTCCGATCATTAACCATGAGAAAGTGCTTCAAGTGGATCAAGGGAGAAACACATACCCCAGAGAACATTAAACAGAGAAGTCTTATTAGTAACAAGTAAACAGGTGCAACATCCCTCTAGAAATGGTGGGATGGACCCTCTCATTTCCCTTTGGTGGAAAGGAGACTGGGTCCCACCTTACACAACAGAATACAAGATGGACTCTTGACATCCCTTCCCAGGTATCTACTTGCCAAAAGGGAACTCCATAAGAAATAAGTACGAAAAGAAAGCATATGGCTCATACAACTGCAGACTCACCACAGTGCAAACTTAGCAGGAGCAGGCAGGGATTAAAAGCAATCCATATACAGATCCATACTGTACATGTGGTAAGGAAAGACTAAGGCCCTTTGGGAGGCACTCCAATGGTCTGCAAGCCCACTGGGCTTCACTAGGTGGTGGCTGTGGTGCTTTTCTGTAGGAAACTGGACCCTGACAAACAAAATTCAGAAAAGTCTACACTAGGGCTGCATCTTGAGCAGTTTCTCCATTAGCGATGACAACTCATGGCCAATACATGCACATGAGGTGGTAGTTGGCTATTGCAATGGTGCCCTTGTACCAACTTGAAATATTCAGAGACACACTTACACCACAGTTTTGGAAAGCCTGGTCTAAATATTTTGACCATTTCAATGAGACATTTCAAGGACTTTTTTTTTTTTTAATTGATCTTTAAAAAGGGTGAGGAAACAAGACAAAAATTTAAGTTTCCATTGACCCAAACCAGTATTTGTTATGTCTTACATGAAAATGAAAATCAATGTAGAGTTCACATGAATGGAAAATATTGTTTTTTTAAAAAAAAATCATGGCTTAACAACTTTGGGGTTTTTTAAAAGTTAATTGCTTGCACTCCAGGATAAAGGATCAAGCACATGTGAAGCAGTTTAAATCCTTTTGTTCTATGTGAAACAGTTTAAATCCTAGGCTTGCCAGAGACACAGTCTCCAGGATATACCAAAGCTGCCTGAAGAACTCACGTTTCATACTTTCAGCAGTCTTCTACTTCTGTTCACAGTTCTCAGCCCTAGGCTTTATCCTAGAGATATGACGTGTATGTAGCAGTTCCCCATATTTCATTTTTATGAAATTGGAGTGACTCCTTTGATGCAAAATATGTAATTTCTTCTCACAAAAGGCTGATACGAGGGCCATTTGACAGGACAGGATGTTGCACTAATGTTTGAGATGCCTATCTCTGCAAGCAAGTCTGATGCTATATACAATGCTCACTTGGCTTCATTTCCTTATCTATTTTATGTGCATGAACAGCTGGAGATGGACGTATAGAGGCTTTAACCTTCTGCGGCACATCTAAAAAAATACACAACCAAAATCTATGCAGCTGTGAATGCCAGAAAGCCATCTGTATACAAGTTAATTGCTTTTGGTTTGAATAGTTTCCATTTTTATCCTACCATCTACATTTGCACCTATTCAGTGGTTCAATTTGGACGCAGCAGGGGAACATGAGCCATGTTCCAACCCAGCTCTTCCATCTTCCAGGCCTGCTTCACTGCAAGCCTTCCCTCAAAATCATTACCTCCTTTGAGCATTTTTTTTTCTCTATTTGTCTCAAGAAACCAACCGAGACAACCTAAGGAATGCTATTTTCACCAACACTTCTGTGGAGTGAATTACCGGGCTGAGTGGATGACAGGAGCAAAGCATGGGTTTATTTTCTGGTTTCCCAACCTCACTTACTTTCCAGTGACAAACTCGAGCTGTCCAGAAGCAGCAAATTCAGTCCTGAGCAGAAGGAACAGCAATGTCAGCCTATGAAGCACCTTTAACGGCTTTCAGAAACAACCAGCTGTTCCTTTTGGTCATTAAATCTGTAGATACACATACGTATGCATGTATAATAAATCAAGAATGCAAGTCATACTCCAAAAAAATCTCCAACATCTACTTAAAATATTGTTACTAATTACAGATGTGATTCAGACCAGTGATGTATTTCTAATTAGCAAAAATAATCAGTCCTGTTTTCCTTGGAGGAAACAAGTGTGGCCTAACTAGGGAAAATAAACCTAAAGTTAACACTAAACACTTCTGCTTTGTACCCTCTAAACAGTGTTTGTTAGTTCTAGCAGATCCTTTTTAATGATCCTATGAAAGCACCAATATTATCTAAGCAAATCCACTATTTTCTTCAAGTATCACCATCTGTAGATTGCATCTCAGAATGCAGCTTCCATCAGAGATTGCATGCAAAGATGGAACTTGTTTTATAGGCAGGCTTAAGCTTGTGATATTTACCAAAACTAAAATAAGCACATAGAAATGCTACTAAAGAAACATGCACAGCAACTTTTCTATATTCACAGAAAGCGTCATTGAAAAAAACAGAGCCGTGTCATCCCACTCTGTCCCTTCATAAATATATAGAATAAGTCTTTTAAACATTGCTTGCTAGCTGTAGGAACAACAACAACAAAAACCCTGCAGTGAGTCACTGTGGTCTTCTAGGAATAATTAAACTAAAATACTATTTATCGTCACCTTTCCCATTTATTTTACAGTTACTGGTCAAAACTACAGTGTCACCCCACGGACACACATAATCAACTTCATTTTCCATTCTAATCAAGAAATGGAGCTGTTAATGTCAAGAAACATTAAAAAGAAGCTACTCTACTGAACTTGCTCTGTCTAACTACCTGGTGTTAGGTTTTGCAATAAAAAACCACTCTGCCTGCATGCAGCCAAAGGAGCGCAGGGAATCAATGGTGGGGGGGACCTAAATCATTCCCAGGCCCACTCCGCGCCAAGCCCATCACTGGAGCCACCCCATCTGCAGCACACAGGGAGCCTGGAGGCACCCTAGCAGCTTAGGGAGTCCCAGTAACCCCAGGGAGATACAAGCATAGACCCAGACCCACCAGAGGAGCCTAAGCACTGGGGACCAGGGGGTACACCCATCACCAGAAGTCCATGGGAGAAGCTATCTGGGTCACCCCATGGCCTGACAGGAGTCACAACATGCAGACATGGGGCACGCTGTGGGGTGCAGGGGAAGGGCATTTTGGGATTGTGTAAGACCTCAGTGTCTGTGGGAGGAACCAAATGTAGGTTGAAGGAGTAATGGAGGTGATTTAGGGAGGAACAAACATGGGAAAGCAGAGGGACAAGGGGATAAAAGAGGCCAGTTGCATGTGAACAGGCAGCTAGTCACTGCGCTTATCTGGCCGTGCCCTATTCTGATCCACACAGTCTGTCCCGTCTCCTCATTAAACACCATGTCTTCCTCTTCCCCTGGGCAAGGGGCTCTCACCAGCATGCAGGGGCTGGGGGGTCTGAGCACAGCAGCTGTAGAGGGACCAGGGTAGCAGAGCAGCTTGCGCCCAGGGTACCAGCACCCAGACCAACCAAGGGCACGTGCATCGCCATGTGAGGGCTCGCAAACAGCAAGCTGGTGAACTCACCTGGGAGCCCTCGCTGTGTCCCCGCAGGCAATGCCACCAGAGGAGATGGCCATCACAGGGAGCAGGGGATTCACAGCCAGCTGCCGGAGAGATAGGAGGGTCTATGCATGGACTGGGGAGACCTGTCTGTGTCTGGGAGTGAGGCACCAGGGAATCTAGGACCAGCTACTGGATGAACAGCATGTGGCAGGCCAGCTGCTGAGGAGTCTGTGTGTGCACGTGTGTCCATGTCTGTGTGTCAGGGAGTTTGTACCAGCAGCTGGACTGGAGCAGCGGCTTTGGTGGCTCATATGTCCATGTACCAGCACCAGCAGAGACCAGATATCTGAGGCCAAATGCTGGGGACAGTGGCTATCTAAGCCCAGCTGCTGGAGGGATCCCTACTGTACGTACTTATATATTATATACTCACCACTAATAGGTCTTAATCCTGAGCAGCCAGCAAGGGGAGCAGGCTGTGGTCATTGCTGCTGTTCACGTTTGCATGGGTACTGAATGTGTCTGCTGATCTTTGTGGCTGGCCGCCTATACAACGTATATACACGTTGCATATGTGTATGTCTGTGATTGCACTTACTAGCATACTACTGTAGGAATACAGCCCTGCCTTGCTGCAGTTTGAATCGGGGGACATGGAGCTCTGGCAGCCTCATCTCAACTGCATTCAGCTTCCCCATAGCTTTTGGAAGCTCCCAAGAAAGGTGTTATCCATCATGGACAAACTAACATTTATCTGTAAATAAAGGGGTGTGACAGAACTGACAGTTCTCCAACTGCCCTGGTCGTGATCCTCTCACAGTAGCTGTGGCATAGACAGACAGCTCAGACTGAAAGACTTTCATGGCAGTCTCTGAAGGATCTTTTGTTTAGAAAAAGCCAAATCGTTATTTTTTATTTTGGTCAAAAAGGACGTTAATTACATAGCATCTGCTTTTGCGGTCTTGTATCATTTACCTTGTCTACACACCACAGCACATTCTGCTCATCAGCACCAAAAAGGAAAGTAAAAGAAAAGTTTCAGATCAAACCACTGCACCACAGCACCAGCTTGTACTTTACTTTTCTCAGTTCAAAATAAGTTTGGGGATATACAGATATATAAGGAAATATGCTCTCCTATGTAAGAATACTGGACAATTTTAACATAATTTATGTCTTATGCCATCTCTCCTGCCTCTTGTCTGCATTAACAGGGAACTTTAAGAGCCACATGTCAACAGGGTCTAATACTTAGGGACAACTCAGACAGATAACCTGATCTGCCTCACAACAGCCTTATACTTCACCTGCTTCAACAGAGCTACCTGTAATTTGTACCAAAAGATGATCAGGATCAGGTCCCTGGTTTCCAGCAACAATATGTCCCACAGCGCCAAGACAATGTTAGAAAGTGTCATATAGCACTTACATTTGAGGCATTCAAAGTCCTTTCACTAAGCAAACAATAAATGACCAGAGAAGCTGTTAGCTTCATGCTCAGCATTTCCACTATAGAGAAGAAACATCTTTTTTTGGAATGAGGACAGCACCTGACACATGACCCTCAGGACAGGAGGGGAGATATTCTCACACCAAGGAATACAACAGCATCGGTTGAATAAGGAGAGTCTTACAAAGACATCATGAATTAGCAGAAAACTACTTTGGAAAGATAAGATATTAAACAATTTCTGTGGGGAATAAGAACACTGGAGATTATTTACTTTGCTTTAATTACTTTGGCATACTGCTAGATTAGTTTTTGTACGCTACTAGACTTTCACGCCATCATTTTACAAATGCAAAGCAGCGAGTTCATGTTCTGAATATTTAAAGTTCACCGTATCCACACTATCTTGTCCTATGCTAGAGTTTTTGCCACTCAATTCACAAATAAGGTGGTTACTGCCTCACTTTTAAAATTATTATTACAATGATACAAGCAGCAACCTTAATTTCTAGGTATGTCTTTCTGGCTTGCCTTGCATCTATCTACATGTGTTTTAACAAGAACCCACTGTTAACATATACAATATTAAAACAAGGATAATCATCAAGTCTCACTGATGCTTTCAATCTAGATCACATAAGGTCATCCTCCACTGTCCTGGAACACTCTACTTTGAGGGAAAACTGATAATAAGCCAATTTCCAGAGGGTTATAACTTATAAAAACACAATGTAACATTTGAAAGAAGTTTCCCTGAAGGCTTTATGAAGTGTTTAATAGGCTTTATAGTTATAGACCATATTACTGCACAACACTAATAAAATAGCAGTTTTAGACTCTCCATTAAATACAGCACAAAGAAACCTGTGATAAAAAAATAAAACACACACTTGTCCCACTGTTTTGATACTAATGAGATTTATGGGAGCCTGAGCAAAAGATATAATTGGCTGAAATAAAGATCCCACCTTCTCCTTGACTCTTTCCTATTACAAACTATTCTAAGAATGCAATTTACAAGAAATCCAAAATTTTCCTGCCTTGAAAAAAGCTGTCTGTACCTAAAGTAATGGCAAACCATACCATTTTAATACATCTAAACAAGCAACAGTCTATTCAAGAAACAAAGCTCTGTAAACAAAAGTATTTTGATCTGAAATTTCCTCAAACTAATTTGACACATTTTATTTCACATCAGGACTTTTGGCCATGAGTACTGTTAAAGAGCTCTGGACTTCTTTGCAGCATCAACAGAGCAGGGATTTTTCTTTTTATTCCCTGTTTGTGCAGTAAGGCCCACTTATTACAGCTCTTCCACAAACATGAAAACCCTCAAAATAATGATTATCATAACAGTAAAATAAATACTTACCCAACAATAAATACCCATGCATTCATAAACAATTTAAATTGTAGTGTACCCCACAGATGCCTGAAGGATTACTCCACGCAACATGACAACAGAGTTAATTTAAAGCCAACCGGGAGAAATTAAAAGGCTCAGGTTAATTAGTGCTATACAGCTGGGCTGGAGGCATGAAAACCAGAGCAACTGAGAAGAGTCTGGAGATAAGCAACCCTAGTTTCAGCTTCTCTCCTCACTACTCCTCATCTGCTCTCAGGCAGGGCACCATGACAGGGCTCTTCAGGAAGCAAAGAGGCCACTTCAGAAGTCCCTCTCTTCTGATAGCTTGACTCTTTGCTCCACTCATCATGGTACTTCCCATGCCCGATTCCCAACGTGCCTGTCTTTCAAGGCACAAAGTGAAGAAGTGGGCCTCACCAAGCAAGCTGCTGAATCTTTCGCTACAACTGCTATCAAAGGGAGGGATAACATAAAACTGGGTAAAACTAGTAAAACTAGGCAGCATCAGAAAAGTTGCAATTTGTAAACAAGATGTTGAGGAAGATGGCTCACTGTCAAGAGAAAGGAAAACAGCAAAGGTAGGCAAAGGCTCTGGGAGATGGGCATTTATGGGGTGGTTCTTAAAATGTGTTTTGCAGCATTTGGTGACAGAAATATGAAACAAACTTTTTTTTTAATGGGCTACAGCAAGTAAAATAGGAAAGAATGAACTCCAAAAAATAGTCATATACATAGTTTTTAATGTGTTCCTAAATATTTGAGTATCAGGACTTTGAAAATAATAGTCACAGTTAATATGTTGTTACATATTACATAAAAAAATGTTGTAAACATGCAAATATTTGTTTGACTGGCTATGTAGGGAACAGATCTCTTACCAGAGACATATTTAAATTCTGATGTAAAAGGATCCAAAATCTTCACATTGAAAGGATTAACATTTGGATACCATGACAGGTTATACTCTCCAGCAAAATTTAATAACTCAGGAGTGGATTAGAAATACTCTTTTTTATTTTTTTTATTTTTTAAATGAGAGCTAGAAGACAAAGGGTATCCAGCACACAAAGTTCCTTCCAAGTACAGAAAAAAAAAATAATCTGTAAATGAGCAGGTCTTCCTGAAGAAATTAGCAGATCAGATACAAAGATACTTTCTTGCTTAGAGAGTGGGTAACTCCGTTACCAGTCAGGCATCTCTGAAATGGCTGTGATCCATGAAGGGGACCAAACCCTGGCTGACCTAGTACCTGGTCAAGTAACTATGCATACGTATACATATAGGGCATCCCACAGTTTGGATACAATCTACCACTTAATATCTCCTGGGAAGTACATGTATTCTGGACCTCACTTGGTCAGGAGCTCAGAGAAAAAACAGCTAAGTCAAAGACCAAGGAAAACTTAAGGGGAATATCCTTTCCCAGGAAGTGAGAAAGAACAAAAGGAAAAGGTCTCTGATGCTGGCTATCTGCTAAGATCACAGAACTGCAAGTTTGTGTGTTAAGTCAGAGGTTTTTATATTTGAGTAATAAACTCTGTGCTAAAACCAAATATTTGCAGCAGGTTCAAGGACAGCATCAATTATTGTCTTCTCTGACAAGCCATTAGTTTGCAAGGCCTTACAGAAGGCAGCCTAAGGAAGGAACCTAAAAGTTCTGGGTACCTGCAACTTCATCACTTAGAAACCAATAGCATCTATGTTTAAGATTAAATTTAATGTCTCTATTATCTTTAATTTAAATTTGAAAACCTGAGTGCCAAAAGGGCATAGTTTAGCCAGCAGATTCTCCAGATTTCTTGAATATGCACCTTAGCCAGCAGCCTCCTCACCTTTCTAGCAGAGCTGCATGATGCTCTAGTGGGATGGTCTCCTGCCAACCATCAGGTTTGGTGGCAGAGGCAGAATTCAGTCTTTCTTTTGACAACAAATGATCCAGAGTTGCATAAGAGTTGCCAAGAACAGCACAGTAATTTCTTATTGCTAATCCCAAAAGTAGCACTGACTTTGATTAGCTCTCAGAGGAATCTAGCTAAAGATCATGTCCTCTAAGCTGAACAGAAGAAATCATCAACAGGTGATGCTGTACTTTTGGTGAGATAAAATATCAAGGACAGAGCTATTTTCCCTCTCATGTCATGCTGTTGTAGATACATAGATGGATATAACACATTACTGTAGATGTCTATTTGATATTATTTTCATGTTTATTAAAAAAAAAGATTAGAAATTTCTGTAGCATTGATTATGAAGTTCTATGTATAGTAATCTAGAAAAACTTCAAAAACATACAGTAACATACATGCTCTACAAAAAAACCAAGCACACACAACTGTGACCTATAATTCTCAACCAAACTATTTCAAAAAGGTCTATCCCTCAAAGTACGTATATCTTACATTTCAGGATTTCTTGTGCACTTTTTAAAATAAAATAAAATTTTGAAGTTGTGTTGTATTATACTTTTGCATTGGAAACAAATGAATTTCTGGAGAAAAATACATACAAGACGAGGCTGAGGAACTCATTTTTTTCCAGCCTTACGAAGAGAATGCTAAGGAGACATTTTACTACCTTCTATAGCTACCTGACAGGAGGTATTCACCAAGATGCACAGTGATAACACAAAAGGTAACACACACAATTTACAATAAGGGACATTCTCACTAAATATAAGGGGAACGGGGAAAGGGACACAAGAGTGGTCATACAGTAGAATGTGTATCCACAGAAGCTGGGATATCCATCCTTGGAGATGCTTAAAATCCAGCTAGACAATGCTCTGAGCCACTTAATCTAGCTGGTCCTACTTTGAGCAAAGGTTGGACCACATGGCCTCCGGAGATCCATTCCAGCCTAAAATAGTTCTGATTCTATGATACTGTGAGCAGAAAAAAGCTGTTTAAAGAGCCTGGTCTTTTGTGATATCTCTTTTTATCACTGCAAAAACATTAACATAAAAATACAGCAGTTTGCTGCTAATATCCTTCTGCATCTAATATAATAGAAACGCACCTCTACTGTATAAATCACAAATGACAGAACATTAGGTCTTTAAATAACATAATGAACACCAGAGATCATGAAGAAAAGTCATCCTTCAGGCTGTTATTAATAGGAATCAAAACCACAGTGTGCATCCTCCCACTAATTCCATTTGATTAGACATATCATAAGCATATGCAGGCCCTATGAGCCATGGAAAGGCCCCCACTTTCCACATCTCTTCCTAGAACTGGTGAACTAAGCAGTTCCCAGAGAAAAATTACACAATTTCATAACTTGAGACTCCCAGCTGATGGCCAACACCCAAGACTGAGTTGGGGCCTTTGAAACCAAAAAGTGGTGTGTTACAAATGAGCTAAAAGGGCAGGAGTTTATACATATAAGAAAGGCAATAAAAGTGGTTTAAAATTATTTGGGCATCAGGTCCAGAAAATAACATGAAATAAATATTTGCCCATAGCATACAATTTCACTTGTGCTTTATCCAGCTTTCAAGAAACATCCTCAACTTAAAGAAACCTGGCCTATACAAACGGCCTGAATGCTGCTAGGTCTGGCTCTGGTCCCACCTTGCCATCACGGAGGTCCATGCTCAGGGACCTAGTCCCCTCTTTAGATGGTAACATCAGAGAAGTAACTCCAGCTGTTCTAAATGTCAGCTTTGTTAACTATTTCACTGCTGTTCACAATAGCTACTGTAGTATTTCCCATATGTTTGCTGGCAAGCCAAAAGTCATAGTTGCCAAAATCACAAGGTTCAAACCTTCCCAGTGCAGTGGAATCTCTTTAGCATAACACCCTTTTCTCCTAAGATCAAGCAAACAAAGTCTGGCACCATGACCTCATCAGAACAATGTAAAATCAATTTATTCAACTGGAAAATAAATACTCAGAGATCAAGTATCCTAGCTGTAACATCACATCTTATATTTATGAAACCCTGGTACCATAAGATTCTAAAACAAGATGCAATTCTCAGTCTGCCACATCAAAGCGTGGCTGATTTCTAAACCCTTGATGAGGAAACCAGTTTGAGCACAAGGAGCTTGGGTTAAGAGTTACAGGGCTCTTATTTGCACTGTCACAAATGCTGACTGAAATTATACGTGCTGAAATGGAACTCAAAGATCAAAGAGGTAAGTTTTACAGTGAAATATGAAAGACAGCATTCCAGTCCTGTGCAATACTCAAAGTGGCTGTCTTTGACTCAAAGTCTCATCTCCAACACAAACAGGCTCCAGCTTAGGAGCACTAAAGAGCAGAAACACAGGGGGTGATGCCAACTTACTGTTACAATGACCACTGTCAGTGCCACCACTGCAGCAACAGTGAAAGAACTTGCTAGATCTATAAACAAAAATAAACTTAATTCTTCTATTTCTGATGCGACATTTTCCCATTTTAGATTTTGAAGATGCTAAGGAATTTTGGCTTCTTTAGCAAGTGAGCAGCGCTGTGTAAGCAAAGGGATGGGAGTGGAGCTTATCTCATGAAAAAGAGGAAAGCATCTTTACACACTAATTTATTTAATAGCTTAAAAATGTTTTAAGTCAGGATTGGTGTGGGGCAGAGAGAAATAACAAAATCCTGTGGGGATGTATGAAGAGGAATGACATTGAGAAGTGTCTAAAAGCTACTTGAAATAAACTAATTAAGAAGAACATAAAGAAAGAACAGTGAATGATTCTAGTGAAGTCGTATGTGCCCACAGTATAGTATTGGAAAATAACTGGAGAAGCCAGATATCTAACTAAGCTATTATTTAATTGGAGTAACAGAGGCTTGGATAACCCATGTTACTAAAATATGAATATAAAGAGGTATCATTCTTTCAAAAGGACTGGCAGCGGGAAATGGGTGCTGCATTGTGCATCAAGAAGATACACAACTGATGTAGTGCCAAGCCATAAGGAAATTCAGATCTTGGGGAAACTTCCATGTACTGATTACAAAGTTAGAGATGAAAAAAACCAGGAACACTCCCAAGGTGGGGATCTATTGCAAACCATCAAGCCAGGGAAATAAGAGAGAAAAGGTTTTGAAACAACTGGCAGAATCATCCAGAGTACAGGACTGGAATAACATGTATTTTAACTACTCCCACATCTGGGAGTAGTTGAGAAAGAAATACATCAGGAAATTTTGTTCAGCAAAATTCAGAATAAACTGAACTCAGCCTTTGATATAGAAGGTAAAGAAAGCAGCTAGTAAAGGGAAGAGGGGAACAGGATGGCTCTTCTAATGCCCCTGTAAAGTAACAGAGTTCATAATCCTGAGGATACAAAACCACAAAACAGCAAAGCATTTTTCAACAGCAGGCTTAAATAAATTATTAAAGTACTAACATGGGTGCTGTCTAGTTGAAGAAACATTCAGAACACAATCACTGCAATCACAAAGGAGCAGCGTATTGCACAGAGTTGTGTTCCAGGTCCAATGCCATTCAATATTTCTACCAATGGCTTCAACAATAAGATAGAAGGTATCTATGAAATTCACAGATGATACAAAGAGACTGCAAGTATCTTCAAAGGCAGGATTAGAACTGAAAATTATATGGATAAATTGGAAAGACAGACTGGGATTCAGGTCCAGATCATAAACAAATTATTTTAACAGTTAATGGAGAACAAGTCAGTACATTCATTGGTGTTTGGGGACTTTAATGAGACTCTTCATCTGACCCTCAGTAAGACCATGTCCAATTGGCCAGGCTTCATTGACTAGATTGGGAATTTAGTGACCCACCCAACATACGATGTACATTTAGGCACCTACATTCAGATGTTTATAACCTGAAGCTGGATCCAATCTACAGTTTGAGGGCAGCATAGGAGTGAATTAGTAGGAACACATTCAAGATGCTTGGGTACCTTGGTAATCAACTGTATAAAAATGAACTGTATAAATGCAGGAGGAGGAACCACTTTTTCAGGTGCATTTCTGTAGGAAAGGATCTCAAAGAATGCCTATTATACTGTGGCATAAATATAAAACCCCATAAACAGAATTATGGCATTATAGGCAGTGAGATATGTGAAGTAATCCTCTCTAAACAGAATTGTCTTACATTTCGTTTGGGACATCACACCCCAAGAAAGACACAGAACATCTACAGAGTCAGATTTCTAGCAAACTAGCCTCTGAGGAAACATGGAAGTAAGAATTGTTCAATGTTTGAAAAAGGACACCAAGAAGGAACCCTGTAAGTTGGAACCAAAGTGGCTGCTGAAAATAGGAGACATTCATGAAAGACAGGGTGATCAGTAATGAGTTCAAACTGCAGCAAGGAAGATTTTTACTTTCTAGAAGTAAGCACAGGGAACACTGGAATAGAAGGTTTTTAAGAACAAACCAATGATCTGCCCGAATATAACTGATCTTGGCTTGGAATGTCAGGATAGCCTAGGAGACCTCTAGATATCTTCCATCAGTGCTCTCACAGGTTAACAAAATTCAGAGGTACTCACCCCTGGGTCTGATGTGCAATCATGTGTGCCAATGACATTCACTAATTCCCAGGGCCAGTTCACAGAGGAACATCTGTCAGATTGATATTTTTTTTTTCCCCCAGCAATTTGTAAGGGTTAGAACTCCTGGCAGACATGCAGTGGTTGCCACATCTCCACACAGTATGTCCTCTTTGTGTCCCAACACAGACATCCAGAACCATTAGTAACAGCAAAGGAAATGAGTGGAGCTCCACTATACCTTCTCACAAAGGTAGAGAAGAAATGACATGAGTACTGGTCAAAACCATACACATGTGGCTGGTCCTTTTGTCTGACTCATGAGTAACTCTGAAGTGAGACCATAACAATTCAACAGTGAGATTCTGGACCAAATACCTTGCTGCTGCAGTGCACTTCCTTCACTAAAGCTACTGTGACTGAGTAATTTAGCTCCCCTTATTTCAAGGCAGACATTGTTATTAATTCAGAGGTAATGGTTACCTCTCAGGTATCTTTTATTAGAGGGCCGCACAAGAAAGACCGAAATACTAAATGGAACTCAAACATTGCACCAATGTTCATTATACTTCACTTTACCATGATTTTCACAGTTCAGTATCTTGGTCTACTGCAGTCAGGTAATGCATATGAGAAGTGAGAAAACCCTCACAGAGTTCTCCCAATAACCACACCTTATTGATCAAAAAAATCTGTCAAAAGGGGAAGTTTGACTGAGTGTTTTCATGATTACTAATACACTTTAAAAAAAAAAGAAAAAATATTAGCAAATTCTCTTTTTTGTGGTATAAACTGTATGTACTTCAAATTTTACTGCAGGTGTCCACACTATGCTTGCATGGGCAATGAAATATTCATAAGGAATCCAGGATGATTAGCCAGAGTTGCTATATTTGCCAAATACCTGCCCTGAAGTAAAACTATAGAACAAACTCACCTATTTAATAGTAGAGAATGCAAATGTCACCATAAAAATCTTACCTATTCCTAAAACCAAGGGCAATGCTGGAACATGAAATAAAAGCTTTAATAATGTTTTAAAAAGATGCCATATTTTACACAGACTGCTTCTGAGGAAACCATCCTAACAAATCTTATCTGGTTTTCATAAATCCTCGTTGGATGCAGTTTCAAAGATGTTTGGGAAAAAAAATCAGTTAAATTTTCACACAACAAAGACAAATGAGCACATGCTGAAAGATCTAGATCAGACAGCGTTGAGATAACTGAACTTGTTCTCACCCCAACTGTTTATAAAAATGCAGGACCTAATCATTTACTCTCTTTTTTTCTGTACAAGAAAAAGCTTTAAAGGGTCTTCAGAATTTACATTATTGACTGCCAAACAGGGTCTTCTCTGTTGACCTTATTTATTTTAAACTATCCACCACACTTCAAATGCTCCAGGATATTCCTGCTAAAGTTAAGTGGCTGAAATTTATACGGCTCCATATAAAGACACTGAAATGCCTCATTAACTCTTTTTCCTCCTCAGGACTGTTCTCTCCAACAGCTATACATATCTATCTATATATAGTTGAGACTTTATTTTCAGTTTTCTTAAAATTAATTCAGTTCATTAACTTCTGAATATCTCACACAAGCACCTGCAAGCCACATGAGTCCCTGCTTAGCCAGTACGATGAAACTCATGCACAGGACACAGCAGAAGGCCACTGTGCTCAGGTGAATTTTACTGCCTTACCATAACTGTAAGGTCTGGCTGTGAAAATGTAAACTAACATTTCAATCTCAATCAACTATCTAGTGTAGTTTCTTCTTCCTTCCCCAGTCCCATGTTTCCAGACAGAAGACATTGGATGTTCTCAGATGAAGGTCCTAATAAAACATAAAGAGTCCTGAGAATTAAGATGAGGAGATGGACTTCATATGATAAAGAGAGGAAGAATATCTTTGCCAACAGGCTTGCTACCATACGGAGAAAGCTTTTGGCTAGGTTCATGAGGGGATGGTATCTAAATACAGAAGTGAGGAAGCAGTGCTGATAAAGGGGATCTACATGTTGGAGGAGGCCATGTAACAGGGCATTCAGACTTCTCAAACAGCTGTATGCCACTGCACAGAGCCTGAGCAATGAACAGGGAGAACTGGAAGTCTGTGCATGAGAGAAGAGCTGTGGCATGACCAGAATCACAGATCTGGGGTTGCATACATGACCAGGGTATGGTCACAGATGCAGGATGTTTGAGAAAGAAAAGCAGACAAAAAGAAGAGGGAACTGCGTTTTCTGCAAAAATGTTCCTTGACTGCACAATGCTGCAGTGTATGAAACCTTCTCATCAATGTACATCAATGAAAGAAAGCCTGGCTGACCATAAGTACTGTTAGTAATAGTCAAATTTCCTGCTCAAACCAGGACATTTGACTACAAACCTCCAGAGGTCCCCTATAGCTAGCATTCCTATGAAGCTATGGGAAAACAGTCTGGACTTTAAGCTATCTTCTTCTCTTTTTAGTTTGAGTTGGTGGTTGTGTGTGTGTGTTTGGTTTTTCGGTGGGGTTTTTTTGGCTCTTTGTTTCCTTATTTTTACATATTGCCCAACCTCTGAATGTAGGGTTGAATCACTTTGGCTGTACTGCAGGTGAGTTTAGTCAATGGAGCAAAGGAAAAACAGGATGTTAAGCCACCTGGAGATTTCTCCTTGTCCAACCCTGAAGTTAGTCTAGTCAGACAGACGGGAAAGGTCTGGCAGAAAACCAGAAAAGCCAGCTTTAGCCCACTGATGGTCCCCTGCAGATTGCAAGTTTTCAGCTCTCCTTTCAGACCATATTCAAAGGGCCCTTTCATACTCTTCTGCAGTACTGACCAGGGTCCGGCCCTTAACAGCATTCACTAATAATTCAAAATCCCTGGCAGAAAAAAAATGCAAAATACATTCATAAAGCAAATACGTACAATAAAATAAATATCTCTGCATAACCGTTCTGACCCAAAGATTCCAGTTGTTCAACCCTTATTAAAGATTATACTACATTCACCAGTATACTATTAAAGCAGAACTTACAAAACCAAGTAAAAGAATAGCTGCATAAAGAATAAGGAATCTTAGATTCTTTATCAGAGATGTGTGGGGGTTTTATTCACTAACTCAAAAAAGTTACCTTATCTTCCACAAATTACTAAGATTTGACATAAATTCTGCTTTGGGTTTGGGATTGTTATTTTTCTGACATTTTATGGTTTTATTCTTATTTATTGTCAAAACATTCTTTAAAAAGTATCATTGGAAACATCACTTAGGATTTGCTCAACATGCTGAGCTGCCATTTTACAAATTAGAGTACTGAATAGAATTTACTTCCTTAGTCTAGTCATAATCAAGTCTGGAACTACAACAAATGGCTAATATTATGCCCCAAGTTACTATTCCATGTATTTGTTTGCATAAGTCACTTGGGACCTTCTACACACACAATCTCTTAGATTTAAGTCTTGCACAGCAAAGAAATTCTCTAAGTGACTGGAACAATAATTAGTTTGTTTTTTAAAATAAATTCTGCTCCAAACATTTTTAATATACATTGTCAGTTCTTCTGCAGTCTTCATTTCAACAGCTTTGTGCCAGTTTACATAAATGACAATCTAGATCCTATAAGTCACTGAAATCTAAGAAAATAAAGTTAATTCTAATGTACTCCTTGTCTTCCTAAATATGGCTGAAATCCCAGGGGAAGTTGTGCTCTTTTCCCTGTTCTTTGAAGTTTGTATCAGAAATTATTGTGCAAGAGAGGAAAGAACAAGTGCTCATGACCTCTAAAAAAAATTAACATGTTTACTTAGCTACCAACATAATTTACACAAAAGTTCTGATCTATGGCTATTCACAGCACAGGGTGATCTGGAGAGAATTTTATTTTTTTTGATTCTCATCACTGTCTTCAAAAAGTTTATTCTCATCTAAAATATGGCACCCCAGTAAGTTTGTAATCTTCTGATACAGCCGTCATGTTTCCCTAAAACACATACTACTCCAAATCAGGTTTCAGCAGTCTCTTAAAAGTTACCCCAATCCAAATGTTTTTGGCCATAAAAATCAGCCATCTTTGAAAATTATCTCCAAATATACTATATCCTAGGGTCTTGTATTGAGGATACATGATAAAATATATGTGAAACCTTCATGGATATTTTATCTTGAAAGTCCTTCTTAATCCAACAAATATCAAATTTCAAGTGGCCTCCTCCTTCTCCACCACCTTCCTGTGGGGAACTCAAAGCAGCTCTGTCCATAACCTCCTTCCATCTATGCCTTATCTCTGCACATCATCAGCAAACAGAAATTCCCAGTAGATGATCCATAAATCTACTATATCTGCTCTTTGCCTGCTTTCTACTGTCCCCATCAAACCCTCTTCCTCCAACGCTAACAGCCTCCTTGTAGTCCTTCTCTCTCGTCCTCCCCCATGAGATGTCTTGTTTAAGACCAGAATGAGTTAAATAAAGCAGGTAACGTCCTCCCCTATCTCAGCTCTCCATATCCTCCTCTAATCACTCTGGACAGTATCACTGTCTTGCCTGTCATGCAAACCACAGCATGGATGACATTTTCAACCCAGTCTCTCAAATCCCAGTTACATGTCAGTTCAGTGGATTCGTTCTACATAACCTCTCTATTATATAGCTTTTCCTATCCATTCACACAGCTCGTGTTCCTGGCCAAAGCTTTCATCAGATCCATCATTACAGGCATCCTCTTCTCTATGTTTGACACGCACAGTCTTGCCTGTTACAAAGGTTGTTTTCATTTGTCATTCACTTTAACCACACTGCTCCTCTTTGCCTTTGTCATATGCAATATGATTTTTTTCTCACATTTAAGGCTTTTTATTTCTCCCCTTACACCTAATGTATTTTCTCACTTTCTGTGGTGATGTCAGCTCTTCCAATAACACCAGCTTCTACTGTCTACTAGCTAAGCATTTCCAGGTACAGTCCACTAAAATATGCTTTGTCAAGATTCCTCCAAAATACTTTTTTTCCTCAACATGCTGAACACTATTACTTATTATGCTGGTCAGTACTGTCTCATTATTGCCCTGTACTCCAATCTGTCCATAGCCATCTGTTACCTCTTATCTCATACTCCTTTGGTTGCTTTCTTAAATGGCCTACATACATCTCTATATTGTGTCCACACAAAGAGGGGGCCCTCATTCACAATTCAAGTTCCTAGATACTAAAGCCAGTAAAGACTATTGGTAGTCTATGCAATTTCATACATAGGCATAAGGAAATGAGGATTACTATGTTTGAGACACCGAGAATCAACCAGATGATAATGGTGTCAAAAAGCAAGACTGTTTTTGTTGATGCTCTTCTCAAAGTCAACCAAATAGTCTTCTGCGAAAAGAAACGCAACCCTGAAATTCAGACCAGAGCAAGGAAGGTACATAATAGCTACACTGTACATGACATATACCCACAAATATAGATAGGTTTTTGTGGCTACATATACTTAAACACAGAAAAACAAACCCTAATCGATTTAAAGTATACTCTTGCTTTACATTTCAGCATGTATCTTTTAAAGATGGATTTTCCAGCCTCAGAAAGTGCAAAATCATCTCTGCATTTAGTATCATTTCAGGTAAGCTCAATTCCAGGTGAAGGATAGACCAGCAGTGATTCACCACTTATGAATCAGCAGAAACTGTAGGGGAGGCAAGAGAAATTTATACCACAATTTCATACACAACTAATTTTAAAACAGACTAAGTCTCATTAATTGCCAACTTGGCAGCTCTTTCTTAAGGCAAGCAGTTTAATGACTGGTCAAGGACCTTGCAAGAGTTACCAGACCTGATTTTCATCTGCTTGCAAATGACGAGCAGACAATATGATCTTTAACTTCACCTTAATATCTCAGTTTTAACAATCCTGTCTTACACCTGTGTATGTATGTAGGTCTTCTTGCCTCACTGTCAGGCTGCACTCAACGTGTCACCGTCTGAGCCCAGGTCACTAAGCAAAGAACGACATACACTACCAACTTAAAATTACATTTAACTGCACAAGGGCATGCATGCATAGTAAAGGACAGAATACACTTAATTGGCTGTATAAAATAGTTTGAATTTAACACTTTGCTTCATGAAGTGGATTCTCCCACTGCAAGGTACTAGGAAGCCTTCCCATTTCCCCTTGTTAGTTCCTTCTATACCACTATTCTACATATAAAAGAAAGGGGAAGAAAGCAGCAAAATGGCAAGTGTCTAAGGGAAATGCAAACAGTCTGGAACAATGAAGGAATTAAAAGAGTGAGAATAGGAACAAAATGCTGGCAGGTTTGTGTTCTCCCTGGAGAACATCCAGCACAGAGCAAAAGTATTTTGAAATACTAGGCTAAATCCTGCACTAAAAGCCTTTAATGTTGTAGAGGTTACAGGTCACTTTCTGCTATGGTGTGCACTGCATGCCCACACTTAACACATGTACACCCAAACGAACTACTATGAAATATTCAAAACACTGCTCCAAAAATACGTAACCACCACATGTAAGTGCCTCTGGTCAGACACATGCATCCTCTGCATTTACAGACCTACTCAAACATGCAGGTAGTTGTTTCACTTCCCTGTGTTTTATTGGAATCCCAAGAGAATGCCAGAAGGCAAACGGCTTTCAGGCATAAAGTGTTTCTTTTTGTTAAATCATTGTCATTGTGTTAAGCACTGGTTTTTGGTATAAAGTACATCAGCCACATTTATAAACAGAAAACAGAGATCATCTATAGGTATTCTCAAAATTGGCTGATGATATCAAAGTAGCAAGGTACAGACACAGGAAGAAGAATACTGAAGTTCAATTTGTTTTGAATTAAATTACTTTGCCAGTCTCCAAAAGTCATTTAGCAAAGTGCTCTGCTCCACCAAGTATATATCTAGATATGGAGTAGTTAAACATATTGGAAAGCATGACATTTAAGATTATTGTCTGCTAAAAAGATGACCTTTATGAAAGTTACACAACAGAAGGTAGAGTTACTGAACATAAAAATGTTTTTTACCGTACAATAGCAGTGTAATTAATAGCACACGTGACCAGCCTTTACAAGAGAAGCAAATAGTTGAATTTGCACCATTCACTTTAATATGCTGTTTTCTTTAAAGAAGAATCAGAAACGGAGACAAACTGCATTTAACAGGAAACGTTTCTGCTATTGAAAATAACAGGGAAATAAAGCATGCCAAAAAGTTGCTTTTTAAAAAAAAATTAATCACAGAGTCAGAGAAAAATCTACATTCAATTATTAATAGTTCAACACAAATCCACAACAGCATGCAACCAGGCAAATGAAAGGTAATGACAAATACTGCATCTAACACTCTGTCCTTAACTAACCTTATTATGCCTAAGGACTATAGCATGCGTGATATGTAAGATCACACATTTTCTTGGACACTAACGTAATCATCAACCAAAAAATGAAATTAATAGTTAATTATAAGACCCAATTTTCAACTTTAACTCCTTCTTGGCTTTTCTGAGTTTAGCCAAAGCTGCAATGCTGGTTATAACCTTCTCTTTGCTACATTTTTTTGAGAACAGAATAAAAAGAAAAGAGAAAAACAACACTGTGCACATGAAAAAAAGAAAAAGTGCTTGTTGTAAACAACTGTGGGTTTAGGGACTTTTAATAAGCACTGAGCATATTCACTGTAGATAGACATACAGAAAAGAGAATGACATGCAAAGATGGACAGATTTTGGAGTATATTTTTGGAGGACATGCAAATCTACTCGGTAGACATCTGGAACTCAACAATTTAGCTTTGGAACCCACACAGCTCCTTACACACAGGACTGTTTCTGCAGAGAGTACCATTTGCTATTAAAAGGGACAGAAAGCCTACCAGTGAGGACTGAGGAAATCCCCATACTAAGCAGGAAGAAACGTTTGTGGCAGAGACTGGAACTGCCTGTTCTCTTGCCCCCATGCCTGCCAGCTGAACTACAGAAGCATCAGTTTGCTCTGTTCAAGGTCTTCGATAAACCCACATAGCTGAGGCATCATGAAAATAGCCACCTGCTGGCTGCACAAGTGTGTAAAGTGCAACTTCATGTGAAGTTCATTCAGGCCCAAAGATTGCACGTTTTTTAAATGGCCTAAAATCTCTAGTAGGACCTTATTGAATATACTTGAGGTAGTTTACAGCCTGAGGTACATCAGTGAGAGTGTCTAGAAGCAGCAACACACCTACATGTTTGCTGCACTGAGCTCCAAGTCATACACAGCCCATAAATAAGAGAAGAAACGTGACCTTATTAATCTTTTGAATCCTCACAAAAGCAGGTTTGAGCTTTGGGCTTCCCAGAAAACCAACAAAAAATATTTAACTATCCAAATCCACTGTTTATGCAGATATATTTCCTCCTGACACTTCATTACAAAGACCCTAGCAAGGGCATGAGGTAACTTTTGTACAGTAATACATCAACAAGCCTCAAGAATCTCATACTCAGGTGGCCAGAAGTGACAATGGGAGGACAGGGACACACATGTCCTGGGCTTGTCTACAGGAAAGGTCTGCTGGGCTTGCTCTCCCCTCATCCATTCTCATGCTCTAGCTGTAATAAAAGAAACATTTCTAAATAACTAGATCCACGTACCCGGCTTTCACCAGCTTCCCAGTGAATTTACCACTACGAACCACATTGGTCAAACTAGATAATTCCCCAGATTCTTTAACATTTAAACGGGCAACTTTTTCTTTCTTTTTGTTGATCATAGCAGCGTTTTCAAACCTACACCAACTAATGTGGAGAAAATACTATGTTCACTTCCATCAGCAGTCACTAACACCACATTTGCAAAGAGTCACAGAGCCGTGGCAGAAGCCACAAGGTTTCTTAGCTCCTCTAGGCAGAGGAGCCCAAGAAGAGGGCAAGATGAATTTTCCCTGGCACAGCCTCTTTCAGGGAACTGCTGCTTCCAGGTTGAGGAAACCTAAGCTGACCATTGAGAAACAACAGAGTTTGCATTTCACTTCTCTCTTGGCAGCTGTATATTGAGGCAAAAAATAATTTGGAAGGCTGGGAGGTGGTGAATGATGGAGATGAGCAACACATTGCAGAATAACTGCTGCTAGATATCTGTGTGGATCTTACCTCAAAACTGGTGGGAGGGAGAAAATTTTCTTTCAGTAGGGAAAAATGTATTCCTGTAAAAGCTTTCTACTCTTCCCTGGCAGTCACGCCTGCTAAGTAGCTACTCAGCCTGGTGCTGGAACTGTTCTCCCAAAGAAATGACTTGCAGTAAAGAAAATGTCACTGCCACCAGTCATAAAACTGCCAAACATTTCAAGTTCTTACAGAATTGGTGTGGAGAGGACAAGGAAAGGTTTCTGATTCTCCCAAGATCACTGATGTGCTGTGAGACAGTTCTTGTGACCAACACCATGAATCACTCTTCATAAACAGAAGTTTCTCAACAGCACGCTTACCACATTGGGTTCTTTTATATTCACACAGGCTGGACACATCCCATGAGTGCTACGATATATTTTTCTTCTTTTTCTCTCAAAAAAATCCTCTCAACTGTTATCCTTTTATCAGGACAGCTATACATACAACCCTTCACTTTTAGAATACTTGATTTAGCCTTCCAAATTTTAGTAGAACCATTGACTAGGTTTTTAGATACAAGGAAAAAAAAGTTCTGGATTCTGCTTTATATTCACATCTACCTCAGGCAGCCACAGAATGAGATATGAGCAAGTCTGCAAAGCAGAGAAGGAAATGGTGCAGCCTTGTAAAATTAGCAGCTGTTGACCCATAACTAATTTGCAATAGCAGTATTTTTCAATCTCATTAATGAGGTAGGATACAGAAATTCAAGGTACTGCACAAAAAATGTTAAATACAACAAAGGCAGCTTCCTAAGCAAATTATCAGGGCCCCATTATGGATACCCTGTCTAGAAACTTTGCAACAGACTGAAAGAACAGAAATGAAAACTTTAGTTACGAAGCCTGGTAGATTTTCATTACTTCCTGTGTACATCCCTTCAGCAGTAACTTACAACAGAGCATTTTATTATAAGTTGATGGGTCATTTTTTGAAACTGTGGCACTTTAGTAAAAAATAACTCACTGAAGAAACAGCATGAGTAATAAAGCCACTTACCACACAAATATGTGCAGATTTTTCCTGTAGTAACTAACCACATCACAGAACAGTTCAAACTTTATTCCACGTATATAGTGTCACATTTTTAAATGTTGCTCATGACTGTGCTCTTGTACAAGTATCTATAAGTGTAGGATTTTTGAATGCTGTCTTTTTCTTTGGGTGGAGAACAGTAATGTCAGGAGCCATCATTATTAATTGCAGAGGTTTAAATCTTTGAATTTACGACCTTTACTAGCTCTAGGCATCAAATGTTGAAAGTATTACACATCTGCTGAAAACCTTGAACAGTCGCTTCTTACAAAAGAACTTCTTATAAAAATTGCTTTGTGGAGACTGCAGGACATATATTGCTGGATGGCACTCGCATACTTACCACTACTACTGTCCTCTGCACAACTCCACAAGCTGCTTCTTTGATGCCTCTTTGGTACTGTTCCTGCTATTCTGTCTCTGCAAGGACAGCTTCTCTGTCCTTTTGCTCCTTATGAAAAGATTTCTTTCCTTTCTATATTGGGTCTGGCTGGGATGGAGTTAACTCCTCCCATAGCAGCCCTCACAGTGCTATGCTTTCCACTTAAGACTAGGAGGGCGTCAGTAACGCACCCATGTGTTGGCTGCTGCTGAGCAGCACCCACACAGCACCAAAGCTGTGTCTCCAACATCCCACACAAGGGCCAGTAGGCTGGGGGTGGGCAAGAGGTTGGGAGGGGACACCACCAGGACAGCTGACCCCAGCTTTCCAAAGGGAGATGTCATATCATATGATGTTATGCTCAGCAATAACAATTAAGAGAAAGGAGAAGGAGCAGGAATGTTCATTATTAAGGCATTTGTCTTCCGAAACAGCTGCTATGTGTACTGGGGTTCTGCTTCCCCTGAAGTGACTAGACATCACCTGCTGATGGGAAGTAGAAAATACATCGTTTTGCTTTGCTTCCACATGCAGCCTTTGCTTTTCCTTATTGGACTGCCTTTATCTCAACCCACAATTTGTTCGTCTTATTTTCTCCCCCTGTCCTGCTGAGGAGGGGGAGTGAGAGAGCAGCTGGGTGGGTGGCTGGGCACCACAACTTTCTTTTCCTCCACATTTACAGAGGAGTTTATAGGCCAGGAAGGTTCCTCCTGTAATGGCACCAAGAAACCACTAAACATTTAATCGTTGGAGCTTCTCCACTTCTCCCAGCTATGTGTTACACAACTTCCAGTTGATAACATCCTCTCTCCTGTATGCTCTGGATGTTAAGTTCAAAGACTGAGGAAGACGGCAAGCAGCTGCTGTACTGATGCCAGTCTTCATGGCAGCACTGATAAAGCACTACTTTTCTAAACAGCTCTGCAAGGCTCATAACTTTGCTCTCCATGTTGCATAAACTTCAAGATCATCCTAGGACATGGCCTTTCTTTGCAGTCTATTTTAATCTTAGGTTGTTAGTGACAGACAGGTAGGCTAATATCTTGCATATTTTTTGGCAGTCCATGCTCCCAAGACATAAGGAAATTTGTTCAAAGAATTTACCAAACAGACCCAATAGGTATCTACTGATTTACTTCCTCAGAGATCATGAAAATATCAACGGCTGAATACAGGTTGCTGAGAGAAAGCTCCTGCACCTTGCAACATTCGTGCTGGATAATAATATCCCTTATTATCGCAGTGTATTTTCTTAAAAACATCTAATTCTGGAAAACATCCCCCATAAAATATTAAATCAGATGATCAAGTCTGCTTTTTCCCCTTACTTGATGATTCAAAATTTTGTTTAACACAATTTTGAATATGATCACGCTCTTTCAAAGAAAAAAAAATAAAAGACAACTGTGCCACCACTAGACTGACCCTGTCTGAAATAGGAGGGACAGATTTCTTAGCAGGGAGAGGATGCAAAGCAAGTTTAAAAGAGGAAGTTGCAATGGGTCTTCCATAGAGAGGATCTGAAATTTGCAAGGAACCAGTTGTCACTGCCGAAATTGCCTGGCACAGATGTGTCACTTGGAGAATACAGAGGGTAGGAAAAGAAAAACGGCCCCAGAAAAAAAAATAGCAACAAAATCGTGTTTCTCTCATGCCGTTGGGTATTTTAAAACAAAATTTTGTAGTCCTCTCTATGCAGTCTGTATTGGGTCTGGCTGAGCCTCACAGCAGCCCTCAGTGCCGTGCTCGTATTGGTAGCTAGAAAGCTGGTGACAACACACCAGTGTTTTAACTGCTGCTGAGCGGTCCTTGCACAGCATCACGGCTGTCTCCCCAACCTTCTTCACCACCTCTCCCCAGTAGGCTGGGGGTGGGCAAGATCTTGGGAGGGGACACAGCCAGGACAACTGACCCAAAGTGACCAGTGGGATATTCCATACCATATGGCATCTGCTCAGATAGAAAAGCTTAGGGAGAAAAGAAGGAAGAGAGGGCATTCATTATTTTCAGCGCTTGTCTTCTGGAGCAACTGCTACACATACAGAAGCTCTGCTTCCCGGGAAGTGGCTGAACATCACCTGCTGATGGGAAGTAGAGAACAACATTTTGTTTTCCTTTGCTTCCACTTATGTGACTTTTGCTATTCATTAAACTGCCTTTATCTTGACCCACAAGTTGTTTTTCCATCTTATTTTCTCCCCACCCTGTTCTGCTGAGGTGGGGAGTGACAGAGTGGCTTGGTGGGCACCTGACATCCAGCCAAGGTCAACCCACCACACAGTTGTACTGCATTATCATGTATAAAGGCTTTACTTACAGAAGTGTCCTTTACTGTGCTGCTGTATTGTGGTGTTCCTGCTGGGTATCAGGATCTCTCTGTTCCCCAAAGTCAAGCCAAAGGAAATCTTGGCTTTTCTATGACACAAAGATCTCATCCTCTGTTTGACGGTGCTTTGGGACCACTGCATCTTTAGTGTTTTCATAGTGCTAGCAACATACTGATCTTTACTAAAGCTGCCTTAGAAGAACTTTTAAGTTCTTGTCAGCTCCCCAAACAAGATAAGTTCTTGGATTTCTAGTAAAGAATACAAAGCCTCTGCTCTGCTTAGTGTGCCTAATATGATGCTAACAGAGCACCATTTTCAGTTCTCCAGTGAAAGTTAATTTTTTGCAAGAAATAGATCTTCCCCCTGCATGAACATGGAATTCCTGAGTGGAAGTAATGTAGAAAAGGAAAAAACCTTGATAAACTGTTTTCCCATTGTGAGATAAGCCAGTCAAAACCAACAAAATATACCAAATTCCACCACAATATGTAGAAAATTTGCAGACATTACTTGGGGCTCTTTGTATATCCTGGGCAATGCACAGTAGTCTGCTTTATTTTCTTTCTCTTCATCATGTTCTTACGCACACACTTCATGATTGGATATTTTTATTCCCTGTGGTCTATTAAGTCTTCATCTTGATTTTCAGTGTTCCTACTTTGTTTCTTCTCCTTTCTTCCTGAACAACCCAACTTGTCTTTTTAATGTCTTTACTTCCAGAAACACCAGAGACCCTACTAAAAGGAGCTCCAACCTATTTGTAAAAAGGAAGCAATATCACTAGCAATTCTCTGTTAAAATTAATAAAGCCTTTCTATAGACAAAAGAAGATAGGGGTGGGGAATCACGATTTCAGAATAAAATTTTCAGTAATTAGTAAGAAAGTTTAATGGGCAATAATATAATTTAATAGTTACCAGATAGCTATTAAAATACAGTATTATATATTAAAACCTCTTACTAGGTAGCGCAATTTACTAACCAATAAGCAGCTGATAGCTACAGATGAACCATCAAATTTAAGCAGCAAGATTTTGTTGTTCTGCTGCTGCTGTCAGCTATGGGTAGAATGGGCATTGGCTGTAAAAGGGACCACACGCAGCATCTTTCAAACTGTCAGTTTCATGCTGCTGGGAGAACTTGCCTCCTTCCAATTTTTTTCCTATTAGTTCAGTTATAAGCAAAATACACCCCTGCTTTACTAAGCAACACTCTGGAAGTAACGAATTTCAGAGACAAGTCAGCATCTGTGCACTTATTGCTTAGAAACTCCTATTCATTCCTTTAACTTTGAAAAGAGACTCATCAAGTTTAGCAGAATTGCCTCTGTGCTTAAAATATCTGTACATGTGTTTATAGATCTAAACTGTGGCGTGCTTTCAGGATAATCAAAACTGATGCACAGCAAATCTTTTCTACATTTACTTAACATTCTGACTTCCCAGAAAAAGTGCTAAGTCAAATGATAAAGCCCAAACTGCAACAAGAACAAATTCACCACTACAAAGTGATACAAATAATTAAAATAAAACAGTTCAGTTAAGGATATATGAAACACATAAAAATACATGAGGAAAGAATCATCCTAGAAACAAAGTTATTTCAATTACAGCTTATTTTGACCCCTTTATGATGCATATACATCATAAATGAAAAAAGAACTTGTACAATGCCAGCTAACAAAAGTTATATCAATGGATTTTTTTATGATCCTTAAGTGACCAAAACCATGTCTATAACACAGCAGTTTCTGTTAATTTAAAAGAAAGAATACTATTATTTTAATGAAATGTATTATATATATTATTTTGCAGCTAATTAGAGAATCTTTCAAAATATAAAGTGAGTGCCAAATAATCTTCTACTAAACAATAAACACCTATGTAAGTATACCCTGCACAAAAACCCAAAAGCCCCCCTTTGAGGTCCATTTCCTATTTTCTCGTATTCAAAAGTTTTTGTTCTGGGCTGAATCCAAGATGGTAAGAGCTGTCAACAGGCATATTTTAACCAAGTTTGCAGCACTTTAAATGGGATCCCATGCCTCATGGTGCATGTTCAAATTCATATCTCTATGCTTGGACAACTCACCTGTAAACAGTGGTTAGAAATATCTTTTCTTCATTACTACCTGGCAGAATTTCATCTGCTCCACCCAAACACAGACCTGACCACAGCGATCCATCCCACTGTCACTTCCTTAATGTTTCCTACTTACAGCTGAAAATGTTTTACAGATTGTAAAACATGCAGCTGTATGTCTCAGAAGTGGCTAGTGGATATGGAGAAAAAAATACATGTATTATATATTTTTATATTTTAAAAAAAAATCACCTTTGTGCTGCATGCTGTAAAATTCTTCTGTAACTAGTAGAGAATTAGGGTCCGACTATGCTATAAGAAATTGTCTTCACACAGCACTAAACCCAGTGCCGATCACACTGATAAAACAGCTTAAAATACCTAACTTCAAGCTGTTGAGCTGAGACACTCCTACAGAAGACAGCCAGAAAACGCAAGTACAGAATTCCCTTCTTTAAGAAGAACAAGATCCTATTTGCCATAACAGAAGCCATAATCTCCGAAGTCGAAAAGTTTACTTCCTTCTGCAACTGATCTCTCAGTGAGAAAACATGATCGGTGCATGATGGCTTCTGCATAGGGCACAGACAGCATGGCCCTAAAGGGGAACCTTGTGTACATGCCATCTAGGCTAACATGCTGAAGACATACGTCTAGACAGACCTCATCTGTTATGAATGCACGTGAGGAAGGTGCACTCTGAACTCCAGTCGTAAATCACAAGTAAAGCTACACTATTCTGTGTAAAGCCCCTCAAATTTAAGCCAGCAAACAAATCTAGAGCTTGCTTCTAACCACAGACATAAATGTGTTCATGCCGCCAGCCCAAATCAGTAACTGGCAGTCAATAGCCTACAACAGCTGACGTTTCTTTATTTTTTCTTAAGTGGTTTTCAAAGATAGTCATGGGCAAGCCACTGCAACAAGCCAGACTGCACCAAACAGAAGTATGTACAATGACAGTAAGATCCATCTTCAAAAGAAACACTTGTGATCATAAAAAAATCCTATGGAAATGGGCCATGAGGACTCCAAAGAGCACCCATAAAATGAACACCCTCTGGCTGAACAGCAAGCGAAGTTGGAAAGCGGAGGGGAGGGGCGAGACGAGACAGAAAGAAACTTCCTCTCTGTCTGCCAAGCCCTCTACTTGTTTTAACAAATGAGCCATTAGCATCTCCAAATTATCTGGCCCAAGCTACAGCCAGCTCCCTTTCATCCAAGCCCAGGCACCAGCCAAACATTAGGAAATTACCAGCTGGGTCCAGCGTGAAGGCAGCATGCCTGCATATCATCAGCACCACGGCATCAACGAATCCCAAGCCTCACTCTCCTTCACCACCTTTGTCCATACATTAAATGCACATGGCCATGGAAAGGAACCCACTTGCCTGAACCACTCACTACAAAGCCTGACATTGGGATTTCTTTGAAGGAACTGGAGACCAGAAAGAATAAGAGATTCCTAACTGTAACTCTAGGTACCCTTGCAAGAATTGTACAAGCGCACACTGAAGGAAAGATCTGCATTACCCCTTAAATTAACATGAACATTAGTGCTGCCTTTTCTAAAAGAAGTCCACAAAACAGGTGAGAACAGTTTCTATAGCCGCACTGCACATAGGTGTGAATTTGACTAACAGCATAAAGAAATGAAACTTCCCAAATGCTGACAAATATCTCACTGTCACTTCTTCATCTCTTTGTCCCAGAAAGTAGAGGGACAGGACAATTAATTCTAGTGGTACATTAGTTTACCTGTTTGAGTAAGTGATGGTAATAACCAACAAGGCATGTAATTATTTTTTCCAAAGACCAAAAAACTGAATATGAAAGTCAATCTTTTTGTGCTTCTTAAGCTGCTTCTTACTTAGACAGGATCTTAGACATCTAGGTAAGACCTCATAGACATTAAATCTAGTGACTTCCTACATTCCAAGAAAGTAAGAAAAAAATGGACATATTCATACACAGTGCAGTATTCAAACTAAGAACCTCAGATTTTCTAAGTTACAAGGCAGTCGACATTACTTAGCTGTAAAGTGGCATACCTGTTATGACACTACAGAATACACAGGACCCAGGGCAAAAGAAGCCCTCACATTAAAAATGATCAGATTAGCATAATAAGAGGAGAAAGCAAAGCTGCGGGAACATTTGGGGAGCTTTTAATTTTTTTTTCTCTTTACAGCATTTCAACTCCTCCAGCCAAAAAACACACATCATAGTTTAGTTCTCAGAAGTGCCCTCAGCTGAAAAGTAAGTTATTATAATATGGGGAATGATACTGGGACCTAAGTTAAGCTTTAATATCCTCCATGACATATAATAGATGGGGGCTCAGAACAGACTAAAACAAGCGCACATTTAAGTTTTCAAACCTAATAAAGACACTCAAATTACAGTGAGCTAGCAAGAATACCTCTAATACATACTTCTTTTACTGCCATTGTAGAACTAAGAATGTATGATGTTAGTTTTCACTCATAACTCTGTTGTAGAAAAGGCCCCATACAAAACCCAGTCCCCCTTGCACCCACTCAGCTCTCCCTGTTGCTGAACTGACATGGAAATGCAGCATGTCAGCATCCTGGGATACTCATCACAGCCAGGCACCAACTTGCCATCTATGAACGATCAAAAAATTACAAGCCCCAGCCACTGAAAAACAGTAGCTTCTTTACAGAGAAATGTACAGGAGGGGAAAACAGGAAAAAGCTATCAGATTCATTTTAGTTTGGAACAGAGCTTAATATTTCATTTCTTAATATGGACTCTTACAGAGATTTTCCAGTTCTGCTTCTTAACAACGCACCAGAACTGCTGCGCAGGACTAGACCAACACCCCACTGCCAGAAGTCAAACAACAAAGGAAAATGCACAGATGAAGCAGTTCCAGAATAATCTGTCTACTTGAAGTCAAGAGAAAACTCCTTTTAGATGTTACAGCCTCAGGCACAGTCCGAGCTTGATCCTGGTGGCTCTCCAATCTCTGGGTATCCCTGTTCCCCAGCCCATCACTCCTGGGTCCTGGACCTCACCTGTATGAGCTACACCTAAGCACAGGGCAGGCTGACAGCATCAGCCCCATGCTGCCTCTTTCAGATTTCTACACTTCTCCCAGACCACTGGAAAAGATGAGCCTGATTTCCTGAAAGGTCCTGCTCTGCTTTTGACTAGGACATCAGAAACTTCTATCAGATATAAAGTATGTGGTGGAAAAAGTGCTCTGTCAGCTCCAGTTGTGTGAAAATGGCCTTCAAAGTCATTCCTAAGTATCAGTGTAAGATGTATCCCAGAGGCAATTTTCTGCACTTTAAGATAGTTGAACCTGTACCTACCTCCTAGCTGCCTACATTCATCAGACTCCTGGAGCAGCAGTGTTTGTTTCCTGACCAATTTATTTTTCCTTATGATTTCCTCTAATGAACTCTAAATTACTCAGGAATAACCTGGAGTTGACTTAACAGCTGCTAATAAATTCTAAGGAGGCCAGACACTTTGGAGGAACTAGCTAGCTACGGAGTCTGACATTGTGGACACAACCTACTTAGAGTCTGTCTCAGGGAGGTCTCCAAGAGATGCTGGGCCCTCCGAATGTTACTAACTTGTAGTTAAACAATCTCCGGTTCCCATACCTGATATTACTTAGGAGGAACAGAAAGACAGCAAGAAGCATGGAAGGCATGTGCTCTGATCACACACCAATAGCATTACACTCAGCGAACTTCACACACTAAAGTAATGCTTATTTCATTTTATGCAGTGATTATATGAATTAATTTTTAATCATATATGAGTACTGCCCAGTACATTTACAGTTAATGAATAATGTTCTTCAATAAAATATTAGTAGTTAAATGATCAGAAGAGTAATTTACTTAACTTATAATAAAGTTGCTAATGAGCTTCTTTTAAAAAAATCCAACTAGCTGAATATGAAATATATGAACAGTACTTATCCCTCCATAGAGTTACCCCCAAACTCTTAACTATACACCCAGCAAAGGTACACCTTTTTTTCGTGTAATCTCACCTAAAGCACACCTTGAAGTGTACTCAAAAGGTAAACCACTGTTGTAGTCAAGAGTCCAACTCAGTTTGCTTCACACGAGGCACCAATTGTTGCAGCACAAACCAGCAGGCTGCAACAAGGCCTTTACCATCAGTCAGACTCTACTGTCCACAGTCAGACCACACTGCCCCTACTCCATCCAACCCCCTCTCCCACAATCCTCAGGGCTATTTAACTACCTAGCAAGGAGCTACAGACAGCTGCACATCATCCACCTCAATCAAGCCACTGCCTTCTAGGCAAGGCCACAGCTGCATGTTATCAATGCTAATCAACCCACTGCCTGCATTCCTCTACAAGTCACCTCTCTAGACTGAAATGAATCAGCCATATGTCTTTCCTTACTCTTCCTCAAAATGAAGTCAATCATCTCTTCCATTGGACCTAAAGCACCTGAACATGAGCATATGATTTCTCAGCCTTTAAAGTCACCCTCCAAAGTTACCTAGCAATTTTACAGGGAAGTAGTCACTTCACTGCTCAGGTCTCAGCTGTCTTCTCTGCCCTGTAACTTCAAAGATTGTCAGAAAGAATGAATTAGTTACAGACACTCCCTTTTCTTTCTTGCTTCTATTTGCATTCCTTTTGTCAACACACCTGAAGGTTGACCATTAGCTATCTCAGTTGAATGGGTATTCCACCTATTGGTGAAGAAAGGCTGGAGAGAAGATGCTGTTCACTCCCACAGTATTAAAGAGAAATTCCACCTAACAGTTGATCCCAGCTGAAGAACCTGAATTGAACATGTAACCATACCAGACTCTTTGTCTAGTCAGTGTGGAGAAATAAGTATCTTTAGAAGACATCAGCCGCACTAAGACCAAAATATATACCTACAGATACAGACCTGTAAAAGTATCTGCCTCTCTTCATTCAAAGGAAAGTTGGATGGCATATGTTTCTAGAATAGATGGCCTCGTTAGACACTTCAAAAGTTACCTGGAATGAATTCAGGCTTACTCTTTCCCAAGATTCAAACTACCTCCTCATTTACTCAGTGACAAAGACATCAAGAGTATCTAGGACACACAACAGTTCTGGTCATGTAGTTTATGAGACTGACACATATAACAGTTTAACAACAACAACAATAACAAAAAAAACACACAAACAAACAACCAAAATCCACCAAGAAAAATATGAAGGCTGTGATGACATCCTCACACACAAAGACTCTCAGTAAATACATTGAGTATTTACTCAGTAAATAGCCTATTTTGTTACCTCCTCTAGCTCTATGAAATGGTAGTCTAGATTTTCATGCCCCGTTGGCTCCACTGCCCACTGCAGATATACAAGCAGATATGATTGATGGGCTTTACACTATGGAAGACCTACTTGCTGGCAAATGCACATTTGAGAAAGGATTCCAGTTCTCTGAGCCACAGCAAGAACTAACAGTGCCTGTAGACCATTTACATTTAGCATGTGACAAACACAACCATCCTTCTATCTGGTTCTTGATTAGAAGAATAGCTTTGGTTTACCCATGAAGGAAGTATTTATTCTAATTCTTGGTGGAGTGAGTATTCAGGATTAGGCAATGTTTAGGAGGGATTCCAAGGGAAACTTCCATGGAGGATAAATGAGCTAGTGAGTGCTGGGAATTTTTCAAGAACACTCTCCTGGAAAAGCAAAACCAGTTCATCCCCCTTCAAAGGTAAGGGAAGTAGGCAGAGCAAGAGACCCCCTTGGCTTAACTGCAAGCTTCTGAGTCTACTCAAAACAAAAAGACAAGCATAGTAGAGATGGAAAAGTGGACAAACACCTGCTGAGAACAAGGGCATTGCTAGGGCATGCAGAGACACAGTTAGAAAAGTAAAAGCTCAGCTTGAATTGAAATTGGCCAAGATGTCAAAAACTACAAGGGTTCTTCATGTATGCAAACAGCAAGCAGAAACAGGGAAATACTGGCCCACCGTTAAAACAGGAGAGGTGAATTAGTCACCAATAATGCTGAAAAGGCAGAGGTTCTCAGCTTTCTTCACCTCTGTCTTTACAAGCACTGTTGGGCCCCAGGCCTTGGGAACAAAAACGCAGGTCGATGCAAACACAGACCCACCAGTGAAGGAAGAGTTGGTTTGTACATTATTTATTACAGGTTTTTGGCACCTACAAATCAATGGGCCTTGACAATATCCACCTGAGGGTAGGTGTTAAGAAATCTGGCTGACATTGTGAGGCTGCTCTCCATAATCTTTGAGAAGTCATGGACATTGGGGGACTTCCCAGAAGACTGGAAGAAGGCTAATGTCACCATCATCTACAAGAAGGGCTTAAAGGAGGATCCAGAAAATTATAGGCTCATCAGTTGTACTTCAGTCCCTGGGAAAGTTATGGAATGAATCCTCCTGGGGGCTATCACAAGTCAAATGAAGCACATGATTGGGAAATCCCAGCACGGATTCATCAAGAGCAAATGGTGTTTGACAAACCTGATTGACTTCTACAACAAAGTAATGGGCTTGGCTGATGTGGGGCACATGGTGGGCATTGCCTACCTGGATTTCTCCAAGGCTTTCAATATGGTTTTCCACAGCCTCCTAGGAGTCTAGACAAGTGGTGTATGTGGTGGGTGGGGAACTGGCTGACTGGCTGCACCCAGAGGGTGGTGGTAAATAGCTCCTTTTCAAACTGGCAGCCTGTCACAAGTGGGGTCCCCCAGGGATCAATACTGGGCTAAATGCTGTGTAATATCTTCATAAGTGACATGGATGATGGGGTCAAGCGTACCCTAATGAAGTCTGCCAATGATATGAAACTGAGGGTTGAAGTAGACACTTAAGAAGGGAGAGCCACCTTCCAGGAAGACCTGCATAGGCTGGAGGTGTGGACTAACAAGAACCTTATGAAATTCAACAAGGACAAATGTAAAATCTTGCACCTAGGATAATATAACCCAGGAGTGCAGCACAGGCTGGGATCTACCCAGCTGAGAAGCAGCTCTGTGGAAAGGGACTTGGGAGTCCTAATGCACAAGCAGCTCAATATGAGTAAACAGTGTTCTGCTGCAGCAAAGAAAACCAACAGGATGCTGGGTTGCATCAACAAGGCCATCACCAGCAGAGATAAAGTAGTCATTATCCCACTCTACTCAGTGCTCATCAGGCCACACCTGGAATACTGTGTTCTGTTTTGGTCCCCAATATAAAATAAAAAAAGATGTGGATAGGCTGCAGAGGGTCCACAGAAGGGCCACAAAAATGATCAAAGGACTGGGAAGCCTGCCATAAGAGCAAAGGCTGAGAGAACTGGGTTTGTTCAGCATTGAAAAAAGAAGGGTTAGGGGAGAAATTATCACCACGTTGCAGTATTTAAAGGGTGGCTACACAGAAGATGGAGACTCCCTTTTTACAAGGAGTCACATGGAATAGACAAGGGGTAAGGGGTACAAGTTACTCGTGGGGAGATTCCAACTGGGCACAAAAGGAACATTTTTCACAATGAGAACAATCAGCCACTGGAATAATCTCCCCAGTAGTGGACTCCCCCAGCATCAGACACTTTTAAAATATGGCTGGGCAGGGTACTGGCCCATCTTGTCTAGACCATGCTTTCACCATGAAAGGTTGGACTACCAACTTGATATTCTATGATCCTATGATTAATATGAGCATAGATTCTCAATCTGTATCATTCAAGACAGAATTTGCAGTAAAATTCCCTACCTCTTTCTAAGGGAATTTATCTGAATTGGACAGCATATTTTCACACATTTTCAGAAAGCTCAGGCAGTTTCCCAGACAGACATTCAGTAATTCAGGTCCCAATGCATTCCGCCAGTGTGTGCCTAAGCAGCCTAAGAGTTCTTGCTCTTTACCTGACCCATGTGGTACAAGTTTTTTGGATAACCCTCCCAATCCTTTATCTCTTCAAAGAAATGTGACTCAGGCACACAGATAGTAAAGACCTCATGCTAGCTAAATCATAATCTTTCTCAATCCTATGTTCTTATAGGCATTCAGGATTTATAGTTCAAAGCTAACACAATCAGTTTTACCTTACCTAGACTTGTATTTCTCTGCTTCCCTTTCCTAAGGTATGTTTACACTTAAACCAGAAAACTATCAGGAATATGGAATCGCAGGCAAAACAGCAGCAGTCATCTAGCAATTAGACCACCAGAACTTCTTCTCTGTATGGAAAAAGAATCCATCTAACTCATCATTCAGTAGTTTTGGTCTAACCTTGAAATCAAACACAATCAGAGCCTGTCCTTCCTTCAGTTCTTCCTAAATTCCCACAGATTAAGAGACCAAATTCCATTTTCAAATTTCCTGCATACTATCCCAATGGCATTATACAGAAGTACAATGACATACAAAATTAAGCCAAATAAGCTATTCTTCATAAGGGATTTTTTTTTATCTTTTACTCTAAACTAGCCTAGATTTCCTGTCAGATGCCACAGTAAGATCTACACTTCTTTCTAGGAAGAAATTTCCCTGCACCGAGGCACAATAATCCTCCATGATATGTATATGACACACAAGTTTGAGCAGCCAAACAAATGAGATTGGAGATCAAATCTTGGAATGATACTCATCACAATACAGCAACAGTGTGAAGACACAAAGTATGCATTTTTTTTCTTCCCCTTGGATGTGTTTTTCTAAGAGCTTGCAAAAAGGAACACCAACATTTTTGATGCAAAGAACATTGAGGATCAAACACCTCAAAACTGACAATAAAAATTTTAAATAGAAAAAAAGAAGTACTTAACTGCACACAGAGGAGAATACTTGGACTGCAACGTTCTTATGCATGCTACCGAGCTTTCCTTGGCCTTCATCAAATAAAAGGACCTCTTGTCCCTAACCGGGACCAGGGGGAACAGAGGGGCAGAAGTGGAGGTTTTGGGGCAGAAATTAAAGACCTGGAGTTGGGAAAAACATCATGAAAAAGGAATTTCCCTCTTCTTTCTTTCCTTCACTTATAAGATACTGAAAATTGCTTTTGCACAAACATTTATTTTCTACCATGCACTCTTTCTGTTGTCACTTTTAAGTCCCCTAGACACAAATCTATGGAAAATGAATACTCAAGATATATTTGAACAAATCCTTTCCAAAACGATAAACAGCAATTATTAACAACCTTTCCTGAGAGAAGGATCATAACAGACATCCACTGGGATAATTCTCCCATTCATATCATTTAAGGGAACAATACCACATACAGCACATAGAAGTGAAGTTTCACTACACATCTCTTTTCTGTTACTGTAATGACAACCCAGAGGAGTGTGTTGATCCTGCGAATGTTCTTATCTATTTCTGAAATGGAAACTAAAACGCAGAAAAAGGAAGAACATTTACCAACAGTAACTCCAACGCAACCACATTTGTAGCTTAAAAAAGTTTCTGTGGCGTAAACATCAAACAAGGTTTCATAAACTAATAGCAAAGCTAAACAGAGTTCCACTATCCCCAGACCAGCTTCTTTGCAAGAAAAATGCTAGATATTCTAGAAGCTATATTCTGTATTCTGTCAGACTGTGTTCTGACTTGCACCCAAAAATGGCAGAAGGAACTTCATCACACAAAATTAAGTACTACCCATCTTGAAAACTACAAATCTGTCCTGGTTAGATATGTAGTGTCAATGTTTTAGAACCTTTTATTTGTGAATATTTGCTGTGACCCTCAGACCGGCTGAGGGCTCCTTAAAGACCAACCACACCGGACCAATCATCTGCTAGGAGCACAGGTTTGGTTTAAAGCAGCTTCACAGCTATTCTGAATTTGTTCACTCATCTGATGGTCCACCTACTGCAGAGAAGTTCTTGCTACATCTTTTCTCCTCATCCCCAGTCCTGACTTAGTTTTTCTCGTTCCAGAAGAGAATCAAAGCACATCTAAAGCTCCCTATGATGGAGCTGGTCAGTTAATCTATTTCAGGTCCTTCTACACTGCTCTTGGGCCAGGCTTTAGTTTAGGCAGGTTGAGTACATCATGTATTATTTTGTGTATGAATAGTAATGTTTGTTAGAGGCCCCAATACAAGATTAATGTTAGATTTTTAAAAATTGATGGAACTATTTCAAATACAGGAAAAGGTTTGATGGCATCCACTGGACAAAAAACAGCTATAGTTGCAGATAAAGTCATTCCTTTGCCAGAAAACTGTAGATCAAAATAAAACTGAAATTCTTGCCTGAAGAATGGCAGAAAGTGCACACACACACACAAACCCTGCCTTTTCTATTCCTTCCCCCTGAGCTCCCATTGCTGCTAAGTGCCTAACAAGCATTTGTAGGTTTGTCCCTAGCAAAGTCTCTCAGAATTGGTAAGGCAGCACACATGCCTTTGCGCAGAAAGGCCAGAGACCAAGAAATAAACTTTTATAATTTCTCTTCTCAGGTATAAATGGAGGCAGATATGATGACAAATACGTGTTTCAGAAAGCTGAATGTGTTGTTATGGCAGAACACTATGGGATGCCAAACATTTCCCTTTCCACCTCATATTACATAAAAATACCAATACTCAAGATTTCCCACATAAAAGGCCTGTTTCATTTCTAAAAGTCTGATTTTTTTATTCTTTGTGTGGTTGTGTAATTTTTGATCTTACCTGTTTCCTCCCAGTGTTCTGTTTATGCTGGGATACACTGGGGCTTGGGGGGAGGAACCAGAGGGGTTGGCCTTAGAGGTATGGTGAAAAGATCATCTCTCTGAAAAATCCCTGGCAGGGGACTGAAGCAAAGGAGGGTAAAACTTGTTCCATGGGAGAGTGCAAATGGGACTTTAACACGGATTGGACTCATGTCTGGTAGTCAAATGACATATGGCAAAAGCCAGACCACTGCATTGGTTAATTTGCATTTCTGACTCCTTGCTTATGCACTTATATAGTAACAACCACTCCCACCTCATACCATGAAATAAGGACATATTACCATAATTTCCAATCAGGGAAAGCAAGATGCGAGTTCTCACTAAGCCAAATCAAGCCTTTTTTTTTTTTTTTTTTTTTTTTTTTTGTTCCCCAAGGAACACACTGAAAAGCCTTTCATGTCAGGATAAATAATGGCAAGCCTTTCATTAGCTGGAAGTTCTTACCAAGTACATGCAGAGATGGTGGATTCATAGCACACTTGGATATGGACATCCCCATTTGGGGAGTACCTGCATGACAGATACAGACACTGCACACATCAGGATCCTGTTGCCACAAAGCAAACAAAAATTTACATATGTGCTTTAAAATTTGAGCTGTCATTATTAGAAGCAAATGTGTTAGGTGCAGTTATGTTTTGAAAACTGTTTTTATACAGTTAAATGATGAGAGTTAAGGGGTTCATATCCATCTTGCAGAGTTTTTCAAGTCGTGTTCTATTACCTCCTGATATATCAAAACAAAAAACCCCAGCCATCTCCCTAAGAAAGATGCATTTATAGATTTCCAGAAACACCTAGGTGTTTCTGGAAACATGTGAACTGATGTTAAGGTAGAAAGCAAGCTTCCAAGCCAAAACTACAAATAATTTCTACTGCTGTTCAAACCAAAGCAAGACAATGCTTGCATAAATCTTCCTACTATGCTTATCACTCTGCTTCAGTTACATGCATCCTGGCCTTAACATTATTGAGATTTAGAATTAATGACCCACTGAGATTTATAGGGTCAATTACACCTTTCAGCATTACCACTTTGGGGGCCTCTACAGCCTTAAAGAGACATTACAAGGTCACTTGAAAAACTCTCATTAAGTTCGACAGACTTCAGATGAGGAATTCACTTGGCATGTCCCTAGTAAGCAAGAAGTCCCCAAATTAATATTGCCCAGTTGCAGTAACTGAGGTGACTGAAATAATCTTTGCTTGCAGCCAGCACTGCACACAGACTGCTCAATGCAGACAATTCTATACGTTCTTGTGTTTCCTTTACCCCTTTTCACAGGCATGGCTTTCTTTGAGCAACCCAAAGTGCTGAGAGTGATGTAAGCCACTAACAATAACCACATATGTTGCACAACAGAATAAAGTTTTGAAATTAAGAAAAAGCGTATCACTTCTTGAAATAAATAGACTTATAGGCAAACAAATATGATCAAAAAAATTCAGAACTCAAAACTTTTCTCCACCTAAGGATTTTTAATGAAGGAAAACAAATGACTAAGTAGATTGCTAGTCAGACTTCTGCCTGGCATGAATTAAGCCACTGAAGTACACAATTTATAATAGAAACACCAACACACACCTTTAACTACAGCATCACGGCCAAAAGCCACCATAATTAGGCTAGAAATGCTGTGCTTTGAGTCATGAATAGGATGTGCTCAGCCTTATTTTCTATATAGGATTATGCCATCCAAGCACAGGCAGCAACACTTATTGAGAAATTCATTGAAAGATAACAACTGATTTAAAAGTGGTTCATGTAAGTTTAGTTAAGTAGCAACTTCAGAGATTATTTTCAATTACTGAGATAAAAATCATGGCTTTTCTCAGGAGAAAAAAAAAGTTTATATATATATATATATATAACTACATAGAACATATGAAAGCTTTAAGAAGAGTCTGATTTCACAAACAGTATGAACCTGCTACTAATACTCCCTAACTCTGCTTTTCCCTCCCTCAAGTAATTTTCCCAATTATTTTCAACATTTTCTTTAATCAATTAATAAAAAGCAGCTTTTCTGCTGCACATAGCAGGTTACAGAATTCCCTGTTACATGGAACATGTTTACCCTACTCTCAAGAATACTAACTGATAGTTTTATTTTCTTTCATCAAATCTGCAGGGCTCTGGCCAAGCATCAACAACTTCTGCACGAAACTCCTCGTTGATTTGAGAGAGCGTGAGGGTGACAGGATGTAAGCACTAGTTCCAGTCCTTCTAAATTTGCATGAGGATCTGCAGGTAATAAACCAGAAAGCCTCTGTTAATCTGCATTTAAAAAACAGCTTTACAAGCTTGTCTTGAAACGTTGCAGGTCTGGAAGAAAGCACCATCTTCAGCTCCTCCAAATTCACTGTCAAACAGGTTAGCATCTTTATTTAATAAGTAACACATGGCATCCTTATCTGATGCAGATGGGATACACTGTCTACTTTAGATGTGTAACTTTCCTATGACCTAACCTTGTAATTGTAGGGTTCCCGCACACTCAGCAGATACTCAGACACCTGAAGCAGACAATTCAGAGCTCAAGGGGCTGCACTACACATTCTGTGTAAGCTCCTAATTCCAGCACTTCTGTTACATGCCCAGAGCGAGTCTGTGCAGTCCCTCCACACATTTCAGCACAGTACCACATCATGCACACTGTATGTAGGAACCTGAGCCACTTTGCTACTTCAGCCTTCAACTCCACGAGTAAGAAAAAGAAATCTGCATAAGCAATATGCCTCTTTGGGCAACAGAAAGCCTCAGAAATTGAAGGGTGGGATACACAAAGAAATAAAGAAATGAGATTTATTTTCTCCAGCACAGAAACTTGGAGACATGTCATGAACATACATTAGCCTTCTTAAGGTAACTATTCAAGATACTGACATAGTTTACAGCACAAGCTCATCGCTCTCCCATCAGACCACCATTGGACTCATGCACGGCAGACCTGCAGCTCCACAGCAGTCTAACCCTTCTAATACATTCCATTTATCTTCCAAGGTACATTTAAAAAAAAATAATGCAATAATTTATATTCCAAATAGTAGAGTCACTAACAAGACACAGATCTTTTGGAGGTAAAAGAGGAAAGCGTATATGGAAGAACGTTTAAGGCCTTACTAGACTGGGGGAAAAAGCCTACCTTTGCAGAGAAAGTACTGCCATCCGTATGACTTTAAAGACAAAACCAAGGCTTTCTAGTCATAAGCCACCACAAAATTATTGGCTGATCACCTGCTGTCTTGCACGAACATCAAGCTGTTTCTCCAGCAAGATTTGTTCACTTACATTGCTCAAATGAATGTTTCTCTTAAAAAAAAAAAAAAAAAAAAAAAAAAAATTAGCCCATTGAAAATAACTCCCTAATCTGCCATCCTTTCAATAGAACTGAAGTGCTCTTCACGCACATAGTACACAAGCATCTTGAATTAGCAGGGCACTATTTTTAAATACATGAAGGATAAGATACGAAATTAGTTTCATGGGGAATGAGAACCTTAGAGATTATTTACTTTCCCTTAATTACTTTGACTCACCACTTATTTAGCTTTCCAATACTACTACTTATTTCACACTCAAATTTTGATACTGAAGACATATGAGTGTGGCTTTTGAACATTTAAGATTATGGACCTTAATGATATATAACCACATTTCTAGAATTCACTTACATAAAAAATAATTAAAGATACCATATGGTACAAATATTCCTTTCTTTGGAACAACTGTCTCCAAGTAAGGATCCCTATATAAAAGCAAGCACCTTTTTTTGAGCAAAAACATGAAAATTCTGACAACTGCACAAAACTATTACACTAGCCGCAGGCAGCCTCTTACAATACTACTGATCTTATATAATGTAAGGAGCAAAACAAAGATTATTATTCAAAAATTATTTTTGAAAGCAAGGAACTCAGGTAACTGGACAGCCTACCCAAGTCCCAAGCCGAAGAGAAGAAATTAAGTGTGGCCATAGAGCACTGCTGAGCTACATCCACTACCCAACCTGACTTCATATGACGCTGGCATATTTCTGTTACTTGCACAGGATACGAAAAAAAAGATAAGTTAGAGTAGATGAAATGCTGTTCCAGAAAAAAGAGCACTTAGAGCAATTTTAAAATATAAAATTAACATAAAATAGTAATTAAAAAAATAAGGTCTACAATCTTATTCCTGTAGAAAAAAACTAATTAGGATCTTTAAGACAGAGGCTTAGAATATAAAAGTGGGGAAACCAAACAGAAAGGATGAAGGGAGAAAAGAAAAAGAAATTAATAAAGGCAACTGCATTAAACAGAAAATAGCAAGTCTGAAATATAAAATAAATGAAGGTCACAGTAAAAAGACATGGGACAGAGACACAAAGAGAAGGAGAAAGGAGAGTTATAAAAATGAAAGGAGAGAAGGGAAGACAAAAAGGGCTAGGGAGACAGACATACAGAAGGGATCACTTAAAATTAAAAACAAAACAAAACCAATAACAAAGAACAACCAAATAAGCAAAACATCCAAAAACTGACAGCTCAGGGTTCAGTCCTGTCTCTCTCAAGCAGTGGGACTTCTTGCCAGAACTTCTCAGCTCCCATGGGATTAAGGCTGAGCTGAAGCAATGCCTGAATGATTTTCTGCACTTGAACACCTGAGACACTGCATACCATAACATCAGCTCTGGATTTTTTAGGATGATTGGTCTTTATTAGGCAAGAGAATTAAGAAGTCAAAAATTGTGATGGTACTACACAGCAGCACATAGTACTGCCACCATGTATATGAAATCACAAGTTCTCTTATTAAGCTGAGTAATCAAACCACTTACTAGACTGTAAGATACTAAAAATTATTCTATCAGCTGCCAATGACTAATCTATCAGAAAAAAAATTATGGGCTGTTAGAGCAATTAGCAAAGGAATCATCATGAAATAAAGTGGATTTTCTGAAGTCTTTCCTGAAAAAGATGGTAAGAATAAAGCTTTGGGTTCCACTTTCCACCAGTAAATATCACACCATTCCAACAAAACCACCGTTGCAGTTGAGAGGAAGAAGGAGCAGAGACCCTGAGAAGGATTTCTCAAATTGCTTATTAGAATATAATGAATATTAACAATAGACAGAACAAATTCTCTTGAGAATTGAGCATCACTGGGTTTTGGATCCCTTCTAGGCTGTTAAGGTTGCTAGGGAATTCCACAGTTAATGCTGTATCTCCATATTGAAGAAGGGGGAAGGGTCTGAAAAACTGGATCTTAAGCATGGAGTTTTCTTTGTGCTTTGGAGAGAAAAAATCTGATGTTCTTGTAAAGCTTAAATAAGACACTTTCAAACTTAACAATACATTATCAAAGATAATGTTTAAAGAGGCATTGTGAGGAAGAACTTCTCTTACTGTGGTCAGGAGCAATACACCAGACTTGCCATTATACACACTCTTAGGGCAACAAGCGGTCTACAAACCATAGCAGCTTTCTTTTGCTTTAACAGATAAAAGCAACAAGTTTATTTTGTTTTAAGAGATTATATGTCCATTTTTCATAGACCATTTAGAAAGGACATTGCTGTGGGCCTCCCAATGACAAATACACTGAGGCACCAGTAAGAGACAACACACTTTGTACTCCTTGACATGGATGAAAGAATTCAATTCAACTTTTATTTTTTCTGTCTGGAAAAAGAAATGGCTCAGAAAAATATTTTTTGGCCCTACTTCCCAAGAACAAAGCTTAAATGATGTTCTGTCTGCATCTTCATCTGTTTCTCCTCCCTTTTCTTCACTAAATTTGGGTGACACTGGTCAAAGTGACCAAAACGGACAGAGGGCAGAGTCCCTTCATTTTCATGAAAATAAGTAGCTGAATAAAGGAGAAAAATAATAAGCATCCTATCGTTTGAATGGTAGGTACTCAGCCTTGCATCAGAAAATCCACAGAGCAACCACCACCAAAAGAGAACCTGCAGAAAACAAGGTGAGGTTGACTCCACACTCACACCACCATCATTTACCTGGTTATCCTCCCCATCCCTTAATATTCAAAACATCCCAACAAGGCAACTCTTAGTTACTGCAAGTATACAGCAAATACAGACACACTTTCATTGGCAACTGCTGTGACAGTTGATCTTCACACCACAGTATTATCTTAATAAACTGTCTCTCAGCCCCAGGGTCTTTGTTCTCATACAAGTGACCTACAGTTGGTCACCCTGGATCTTATACAAAGTATGAATAGCATAGAGGTTATATGAGTTAATTGCATAGTGACTACAAAAATAGCGTGCTTTCTTCCTTTCAGCAATGTGGTCCTTCTCTACTGAAAACAACTGGAGTTACACTGTAATTCAAGTTGATGATACAACTGTATATCTGGGTAACTCTACCATTAGTTAATGTTACCACCACATGAGCTTGTCTATACGGTATTTGACAATGAAATTCAAGTTAAACAGCCTCCTCCAGAATTACAATATTGAATTAATTAGGTAACTTGCTACATATTTAGAAAATGAAGATTAATATGCCTTTTATAATCATATCAAAATCCTACAGAAAAAGGACCAGACCGAAACTTGTTATTGTTGTGTAACTCATGAATATCTCTTGAATTACTCAAAATGTAAATCACTAGAGATCAGAATCTGACCCAATACATCTTAAAAGAACATCTGACTCATTACTCATGTAAAAAGGATGCAATCTCCATCAACACACCATGCACAGGATCCAATTTGTTTCCTGGGAGAGTTCAAAGTTCTCTGTCAAAAGAACTTACATTCTGTTACTCCTAACATATTATGTTATTTGTATTGGTCTACATGCTACTTTTGCTACTAGTTATGGAGTGAACATCTGGAGAAAAGCAGAAACTGGTGTCTAATGCACACTCAGCCTTTTCCCCACGCGCTTCCCAGAACTCGGGCAACTTTCTTCCTCTGCAGACAGCCACTGGAAATACTGTTAAAAGTCCATAAAGCTTTTACTAGCTAAAACAAACGACAGACTACTGAATTCACTTTGTAACATGATTATTCCTCCAACATGGTCCAAAACTGACAGCATGCAACTCTAAATAAAATACACAAAAATGTCGGAGCTGAGTCACAAGTCTCTAAACAGTTTAGTCTGCCATTATTTTTTTTTTAGTCTATTTTTAGTTGTGCTTTAACAACTTGGAATATGTCTACACAAGCTTTTTGAAGACAGATTAGTTTTCTCTCTACCTATGCTTTACGACGCTTTTGCACCAGCCAGGCCTGAACCTCAAGTTGTGTTAGCAAGGGATTATGGATGAAAAAGTGAATTTATCAAAAATGTTTCAAGCCTAACAGTGCAGCATGACAAAATGCTCCACATTGAGCTGGGCAGGGAAGAAAATATTTTCAAGCCTGAAATATCCATGTTCAATTGCCAGTGTCCCTTATAACTTGACTGCTACATATTCCACTGTTCTGACACAAACAGGGCTAACAGACTTATCTTCTGGATTTCAGCTTAAGTTATGAAACCACACTCCTTCTGACTGTTCCACTTCCTTTTATCCCACTCACTCTAAGGCTTGGTGAGAATCACAGACAAACAGAGCTGGAAACAACTATGCAACGAGATCAGTTAAATCCTTTAAAGACAACACAGTTCTATCTACCCTATTCTTGAATACTTCAACTAGTAAAGGTCCTACAATGTTCACACAGTCCATTCTGGGACCCCTCTGCATCCCTACCAGTACAATAATTTTACTAAACTTGTTATTTCTTGCAACCTGTTCAGCCTATTACTTTTACTCTACTCACTGTGGACATTGCAGACTTTTTTAACTCTTATGTCAGACTTCTTCCTCTTCTCCACCTTCATTCAAAGCATTAATATTGTCATTCGGTTTCCACAGCTGCTGAGACCTCCTTCAATACTTTCTTCAAATATTTGGTGTTATTTATTCACAAGATAGGGGAAGAAAGTTTCCACTGGAACTGCAGTGTCATCAGGCTGTAGCTGGTCAAAATCCTTCTGAAACCATCATTACTTGCCTTCCTAAGATTGCCAATTCTCTGGGGAGTACCTTGCTTCATAAAAAAATTTTACTAAAGACACATTCAATTTCAGTTTAAATAAACGTGCATTATTCAGGACCACAGAGTAGAGGCAAAAATAAAGATAAGATCTTCCTCAGAGGATGCCCAAGAGTAACTGAAGGAAGAGAGCATAAATACTCTTTTTTTCCAGCCAACTCCTAATTACACAGATGGTTCTTTCTCACAGAGATGAACTCAGCATCAGGACAAACCTACTTCAGAAGTTCTCATTTCAATTTGTTTCTGCTACTACTACTACACTTGCTCCTCAGGCACTTACAGAACACCTCCTTGTCACACAGTCATCCCATGGCATCCCTTAGTGACATGACTGACAACATTACAGAGGTCTGCATTTTTCCTTGAATGGATGCTTATAACCACTCTCTGAACACTTCTGATACTCACTGAACCACTCTGCATTTATAGAACTACTGTTTTATTTCAGGTTTGAGGGTTTAGTTTTGCATCTCCCTATTCCTTCATCCATTTAACAGTGAACTAGTGAATTTAAATGTCTTTGAAAGAGCAGTACACACAGGCTTACATCTCATCCTACATTTTGTGTTATGCTGACAGCAGTGTTAGCACAAAAGGAAGTTTCTCATCAAGTTTGAAGTCTTCATTTTCCTAGTGTTTAAGATAGGAGCAGCTATTGTTCTTTGTCCTCCTGGATAACAATGACAAACCGATTCCTCTAGAATGAAATGACGTTGAAGAGCCACTGAAACAACTAGAACAGTGACTTCAGTGATCATCACAACTATATTTCAATGATGACAGGGTTGTCAAAGCATCTCATCTTTAAGATTATCAAATGCAATCTTCTGCTTTCAGTTCAATATTCAGTTTCATCTCACTGCCTGTCTGACATTGAGGAACCAAAATAAATGGATTTTCTGCATGATTTCAAGATGACCACTAGTCTTTTCTGTCTAGCCACTTGTGCAACATTTATACTTTAGGTATAGAAGAATTGTTTGATTACAGTGGGTTGACTGACTCACTTCACACTAGTCCCCTATTCTTGGGCAAGATGAGCCTGAAAATTATTACTTTTATCATTTCTATTTTATTTGTAGTATATAGCACCAAACAGAATCAACTTTGTTATTATGGAAAAGGTAAACTAGGTGCGAGACTGGCACACTTGCCCTACACAAAGCTTCCCTGTCAGATTTGCTGCCTAATTGCAGATTTGAACAAATGAAGCCTGCTCTGACCATGCACTTCTCCATTCTCTTCCTTCTCATCACTATCCACAGAGAACGGATTACATTAAGCAGCTACACCATTCTTTCATTACCAGAGAGCCGTCTTTCCCTTTTTCCCCAGCAACTTTATGCAGTTACGTAATCTCCCTTAACATCTTCCAAGAAACTTAAAAAGAAATCCAATTTTTCAGCCTTTCTCTTTTACTTAAAAAACGTTAATAGTTTCCTTCCCAGGCTGAAATTACAGCTGCCTTCTATTTTGCAAAGAAAACAATATAAACTACACATTAGGTATGTTCTGCAAAATGATACAGAAGTTAAACAAACGCATCATGAAAAATAAAACCACAAACCCCAGCTAATGACATATGCACTGCACCTGGTTTCACATGTTTTTCTGTGACAGTATTAACCCAGGGGTCCTCAAACTTTTTAACCAGGGGGCCGGCGTGCAGATGAAGTGGCAGGCAGTCATCTGCGGCCAACCCCCGGGGGGCAGGAGGGGTGTCTGTAAATACCAGGGGCCAGATTGAGGACCTGGGGGGGCTGTATCTGGCATGCAGGCTGTAGTTTGAGGACCTCTGTATTAACCTTACAGAACTGGCAAGAAACTGGGTAGCTAAGTACACTGGCAATAGTACACTGAGGCTTTGACCTGTAGCATATCAGCTAAAGTTTAGTCCAGATCCCTCTAAGAAATGAAAACACATGCTTTCCCACAGGCTGTTGATGAAATAAAATGGTAATGGTTATATGGTTCATACAAAATGGCAGATTACATTGCAGAAGAAGAGTCACCAGCATAAAGAGTATTTCCTCTTACTGTTAAGATTTGAATAAGCTTGAACCAAAAAGCTGGCCAAGGGTGCCTTCACTTGCTAAAATGAAATTAACCTAAGCAATGTTCATTTTAGGCCAGCTAATGGAAAAGCAACATAAAGATGCTAACTCAAACATACTTTCCAGGACCTTTAAGTCTCCAGCTTTCACATGTAACAGCCTGCCACCAACATCTCTGTTTATGCTCTGTGTGAAGACGGTGGAAGCCAGATGTGGGGGTGCTGAAAAGGCATGAGGAAGCATGGATAGACCACCCATTTACAGCTAGTAAATCTGCACAGAGTGGTTTTTACATCCAGGTGCCCATCATCCTTATCTGCCAGCAGAGGACCATAAACACACACTTTTTTTGATGCATCTATAACCATACCTCCCTGGGCTGTGATCTCAGCAGATTTCACTGCTAAGCAAGGGTCACACCTCCAAGGAAAACTCTCAATAAACTAAGTGGATCACTTATTCGGTAAATGCAACTCTTTCTTCTGAGTCAGTGTTGAAGTAATGCCAACATCCATCATAAGTCATCAGAAGAGATTAATTCATGGATCTATGCCACCAAAAAACAGGCTTGTACCACTGCAGAATGAGAGGGAACTGCTTCACTTGGTAAAAAATAGCAAGCTCTTACTCTATATGCAGAGGAGCCACTCAGTTAGGATATAACAGTTTGACAGAACGTCGGACCAGCAAAATATTAGGAAACAATCTGCTACTTTTAGATGAAACAAACTTACTTGTCATCGCTGAAATACCTCCCCTAAGGGCACAAGTACCACTGCCCGCTCCAAGAGCATGCCTTCATTCTGTTTATTGCATTCCACCTTCCTAGATTCACCCCACGCCTTTATCAGCTACTTTATTTCATTTCTTCTTCGTTTCCCTAACAAAATGCTTCCTAACAGGAATGGGTATGTCTAAACAGAGTTGTACAAAATACTGTTAAACCTTCACTATTCTACTCTAGGCAGAGCTGTTATGTCCTAAAGCATGTTTACACTGTGTGTGGTGCACAGACTCCTTTGAAATCTACATAAAGCTAATGTGTCATACCAAAATAGTTGTATGTTATCCACTCCAGCCATGGAGGAACTGCTCGTCATCATGTATCAATGAGATCTAGTATACCAAATCCCACATCCTAAATACTAATACTATGTTAGAAGTACCTGTACAAAAACGCTTTAAAGCCTCATTTAACTCTAAAAATACAGATCTATTAACATAAACAAACCATAATTAAGATTGTTGTTGACCTCGTTTCTCCCTGCAAAGGCGATAGAATAATAATCTTACATTAACACACCATCTTTCAGTCTAAAGAATTCCATCCAAGTCTGATCTTAGACATACAGAAGAGCATTATTAACATACACAAATAATACTAAGTAAACCAATCTACCCAATTTCATTACCAGCAACTACCAAGCTTGATCCACTCAGTCATATGGGTTCTTTTCATCTACCTTACCCACCCATCAATGAACTATCCACCTATCAAAAAACCTGTCCATCTAAAATCAGCAATGCATTGGCAACAACTGCAGTCATAATCCTTATGTTATGTCTAAAAGAACCCCAGCTTCCTCCAGCTTCTCAGACCCCCTTCACCAACACTATCAACCAGCCCCCAGAGGCAAACACCAGCAAAGCTGAACCTGGTTTAGCGGTCGGAGGATTTGGCTTTAAGTAGTTATCTGGGGTGTATTGGGAGTCTGCTGTTTTTTCACAGACAGACCAACATTTCCTGTTTTATTCTCCACACAGAAGACTTAAACCCAGCTTCCACAACTTCAAAACACCCTTTTCTTGCACCATCAAGTACTTAAACCAAAGGTCACTCTCACCAGCCAGCTCTGCCCCAGATTAGCTTTCCCTTGTATGTGGTACTCCTGCAAAATCACTGTTTTAATCACTATCACACAAGAAAGGATTATTCTGAATCACTTGTTTTTACCTTATGGTTACCCAAAATAGGCCTTGTTTAAACAGTTGGCTGTCAGGTATCCAATAAAGCATGGCAGAGGGAAATCCATCTCCTCCCCTGTAATTGGCATGGCTGTTGGAAAACATTCCCTGATGATATCAGTCTGCATGGGTTTTTTTCTGAATACTTGCTTCGAGTAAAATGAATTGCAAGAAATCAGTGCAACAACATTATTCCAGGCAAGGCTTCCTCAAGAAAACTGCCATTACACATTGAACCTGCATCTTCCCAGTCTAAAGCAATGCACCCTGGGGAAGATCATCTATATGTCTCTCTTTCTCTCTCAGCCTCTTCCAGAAAACCCGCCACTGATGGCAATATTCATCAGGACTTGCACTGCACACAGACTAGCCAGATCACAGGAGACAGCTGTTAATGAGATCAGGGCATCATGATGGGGGAACAGGAAGGAAGCAGTAGTACCTGCTATCCATCATTGCTACCTGATGGCAGTAAGCTTCCTTAGATGATTAAACAAAATGCTGCAGAAACTGTCAACAAACAAGAAGCTGTCACCTCTGTGCCCTCTACACCACCCCAGGATGCTCATTGTTTTCATAAGGGAAAATAAATTAATTAATAAACCAGAGCTGTTTACTAAACAGCTACTAAAAACTAATACTGTAGCTGATCTTTTCACATCCACCACCCCAACACTGACACAACCTGAGCCCATATGATGACCCTGTTCGAGTCATGCCTTTATAAAAGCATAAACCCTAGCTGTCTTGGCACTGGAAACCACCTGGCCAAAGCACCAACATTACTGTTTGAGAAAAATCAAGTCAAGCCCAGTATCTGACCTAGTTTCTCTTGTAACCTTCATCTGAAACTAGAATGAAACAGACATGGAAAAGGGCTGTTAGATACTGTACTCCATCTCCTTAAAAATACAGAACTGCATCCTCCAGTACTATTGCTAGGGACCTGCCTACCCTTATTTTAAATATCTGAAGGAAGAAGGGCTCTCACTACACCTGGTCTAATGTAGGCTCCAATAGATATTTTTGTCATTTTTTCCCAGATTCACCTTAAACTTTTATTTCCTCAATCTCTCCATTTAGTCTTAGGCATTCTCTCACATAATGCACCAAAAAAAAAACCAGATTCCTTTGACTAAAATACATTTCAAATATCTACATGTAGTTAAACTATCTCCCCATACTCACTGCCAGCCTAGAATTACATCTGTTTCTGAATACTTCCCTTTAAGATAGTTCCTCCAGACCCCCAAGTATTTTGTTGCTGCTCTTTAAGCTTCAGTCAAATTGGCAATACCTTCCTGTTGATATGATATTCAGAGTTTTCAGATGTGTTCATGGCAGATTCTTATAAAAAGGGAATCCCACCTCTTTGTTCACGGACACAGTACCGTGCTGTTCTATAATCAAGTCATGAGGCAGACTTATGTATTACTTCCTGCTGGGTCTTAATTTTAGATCCCTTCCAGCATTGCTATTACCCGTCAGTAAGTTTGACACCCCTTGCCCTGCAAACTTGCCTTTTCCTCAAATCTGTTCCCTTCACTCTGCCATCCTGTAGGAATTCTCCTGAAGTTCTGGCTACACCAAAGCAAAGACATCGGTTTCAAAGGTTATAGGTTTTGCTGAAGGCCCCTATTCAACGAAGCGTTGAATTACATGCCTAACTTTAACCACATGCTTAAATCCAGTTGATCTCAGCAAGCAGAGATGAGCTTAAGCATACATTTAGACAAAAAAAAAAAAAAAGTTAGGCATGCAAGTCAGTGCTTTGCTGAACCAAATCCTCAGTTTCTGTAATCACTTGGGTGGTTTATTTTCCATATTTGGCAAGAATTGACATCCCAATGCTTTTATGTTATGGGATTTAAAAATGAACCTTCAAAAGAGTCTAAAACTGTCATCATCCTTTTGTTCCTTCCGTAAAATAAGAAAAGGAAATAAATACCTAAGTAAATATGCAACAGTACAGTAAGCATTAAGCCTATAGGATTTAAACACACAGTAAGTAACTCTATATTGTTGTTGCTGCAGTATCCTCTTCAAAAAAAAATAGTCGCTGTGAAAAATTTGGAAAAGCATGTGTATCTCAGTAAGATATCCAGCACGTTCACCAGCAGCTCATTAGCCACAACTGTCATTGCGTAGTTAAACGGAGAGAACAAAGCTGTCCATTTCTTAATTACTACCTACCAAATGCCTTTAAATGCAATGGATTTAACTCACTGTTCCACTAAAGATGGATTTTTAGGGGGGAGAAGGAGCAAGAAGGTATTAGTCTTTGGTTTTGGTCACGGGCTGGCTATTTCCACTAGTCGCCAACCCACATGACAATGGATGTAAGATTTTACATTCACCACCAGCAACAAACACAGTTGGCATAATGGAATTTTGTGGAGCGTATTTAAAATCATTTCCAAATGTCTTCCATTGTTTACACGCAGAATACTTCACGACCTTTCTCTTCGTTTGTACTTTTTGTTTTCTTTGCTTTCTCTCATTCTGACGCCTGGTAAACACAGGCAGAGGCTAAGTGGGGACTGCAATCAGGCAGCCATACCAAGCTTAATCTGTGGACTACCTAATTGTAACATTAAAGGTTTGGGAGGAGCACCATCTGAGAAAGAAACAGAGAAGAAAAATTGGGAAATGATTACTTCCTCTCAATCCATAAAGCCTTCCAAAATTCAATTAACATGTTCTAAACTAAACCATCCACACATGCTATGGCCCTAAAATGCATTATTTCAAATATAGAGAAGAAAGTAGCTGCTCATTTTTATTTTTCAGAATTATAATACTATCTGACCATTCCACTTCCATCTTTTGTTATTGAAGTAGTATCTGTTGTAACACTTTCGTACCTCAGTACTTGAGATGAACCAGAAAAGTATCTATAGGCAATATAAATAAATTGTACATGACTGCATATTGGATTTGTTAAATAATGCTGTGAACTCCAAAGTCACTCAGAGAATGCCGTTCCCACACCTACCACAAATACTGTTTTTAATAATGCATACATGATTGAGTTCGCTGTCCTCCCCACAACAATTTTTTCTTGTGACTATAGTTTCCCAAGCGGAAATAATACCTTCACTTTCACAGATTCACTGATGCAACCAATAGGAAAAGTACAATTGTTGGGTTTTTTTTATAGTGTGACTGCTGTAAATACCGCTAGATAGCGAAGACTTGCAGGTAAAACTCTGTGAACAACTTTTTGCCACTCTCTCCTGTAAAGGAAGGAAAGGTGCAAAGAAACAGAAGTGTAGAAACTCCTCTGCTACACTGTACGTACCCATCTATGCCTACTCACCTCCCTTCCCTACTGCGGTTTAGCATCTCCAGCAGCCTTCGAAGCATGAACACTTGCTGGAAAGCTGAAACCCGGCAGGCAGTAAGCACCGATACCGGGTCAGATCCACAGCTTGCACTAATGGATTTTTTCAGATAGATGGCAGTGCACAAAGTGCATCCGAGATTGGTCCAGGGTTGAGATGCCATTTCAATGCTCAGGCACTTTAACGAAGGGAATTACTGCATTATCAAAAGCACTTTTAGAAAGCTCATGACTTAGGACCTGATCCTGCTGCACCGTGATAGTTCTAGCTCTTTTGAAGGGGTGAACTGGGTGCCCAGAACGTAAACATGGCAAAGCAGCATTTAGGATTTTACTTCCCATTCCTGCGAGTGGCAAAGGATTTTTCTTTCAATACATTGTAACAAATCAGTTTTAAAACACAAAGCTAAGGGATGAATAACAAGACAAAGTCCAAAAAGATACTTCATACTGGATACAGGACATGAAAAATCTGATTTTCAAGAGTCTGTAATGGCACAGATTCAGAAATAGTCCAGCAATAAGAACAGGGTATTTCCAATCACCCTTACTGGCAAAAATTCTACAGTTACTACTTAATTTTGTGCCCTTTGCATTCTAACAGACACTGTTATTAAGCTAAGAGAGCAGAGTGAAATTATAACCATTTAACTGCATCTACCCCAGCAAATCCCTTTCTCACAAAAGGAAAACATTAACAAAGCAGCTGAAACAAATAGGGGTAAAACTCACTGCACAATTACCAGCTCTGTACCTTACTACTTGGGGGTTTTGACATATAGCTATCATGAAGTGGAAGCATCCACCATCGCTTTGTTTTCTGTTTGCAGTAGGGGGTTGCTAGGAAACAAAATACTATTGTCTGATTTCATGATCTATTGCCTGGTTTGCCTGGCAATAGAGTCTTCTAAATCTATTATTGGATTATTTGATATTTTACAGAGAGATTAAGACTAATGTTGAAAAACATGCACACAGAGAAACAGTAAAAAATGCCTCAAAATTCAGGGGAAAGGATGTATATGGTCCAGGTCAAGGAAGACAAACTATCCTGAGAAAAGATGAACTTAAGCAGTCTGGTGATATTTATATACGCACACACACGTGTATCAGCATTCCTCGACTGTGTCTGCAGTTTTGCCGACTTGTCAAAGACTCTCTTGATTCTGAGGATACAAAACGTTCTCTTACTACTCGAGAGCTACTGTACATAGCAAGTTCTGTAAATACCACATGCTGCAGAAAGCCTGGTGCGGGCGAGCACACACGCCAGAGTCATTTTTGTTCTTGGAATTCAGCTCAGGGTTGTTTCAGTGCCTTGATTTCTTTATGTAATCATTTTTTTGCACATTTGGACAGATAGAAGAGTTGGACACAATTCCCTACTCTCCTCCTCCCTCCCCCCCTCGGTCGTAACATATTTAAATAACTAAATAAATAAATTAATAGGTAGATAAATAAATAAAGGCATCAGGAAAAGAGATCTAAAATTGAAAACCACAAAAGCAAAATTCACATATTTTTTTACAGTGGCACGTCTTTGTAAAGTGATAGATTAAAAGATTATTAAAACCAGACAAACATGGGTGCCTATCAAGGAATCCCCACAACACAACAGGAGACCTCAACAAAAAACCAATCATACTTAAAAGCTGAGAGACAGATGAAGAGAGTTCGGCACAAAGCCACAGAGAAAAAGGTTTTAAATAAAACCTGCAGAGTAGTTATTGTTCTTTTATGTATATCTACAATTTCACACCATGTACAACATGCACTATTTCAAAGTCCTTTCAACTTATTAATGTCTATGCATTTTATCATTCCATTTTAAATCTGAGGAAAAAAATGAACGAGGTACATTGCAAAAGACATCAAAGCTTTTGACACACTACTGCAGAACTTCCAGTGAATAATAATAAAAAAAAGAAGTATTAACACACAACATAGAAAATACATGATTAATGGGAAGGATCTGAGAGCTTCTTTTCTTTCCTGCCCATGGATAGATTCATTCAGCCCCTAACCTGCCTTTCAGAAACCAGGAATCCTCACCAAAAGCACATTTAGAATTAAAGAACAGAAGAGTAAAATCTAAGAGAGCTTTTCCCAACCCAGACAACAAGGTACTTCCAGCGATTAAATCAAAGCAACGAGAGATGGACACGACCCACAACCAATCCCACACCTCGCCAGGGCAGGACACGGCTATTCCCTCAGCTGGTAACCCACTACAATAACATTGCTGGGTACCAAACGGTGCCCAGCGGCTCCCGCGTCCCTCACCGGTCGCACACCGAGATCCTGTCACCTACAGTTTCGCTGAAACCTGCTTTTAAGCAGTCACTCAAGGAACGGAGAGAAAAGAGGAGGAGAGGGGTGGGATAGTCACCTCTCGAGCTGTCACCAAAAACTGTTCTTGCAAACTGCAGGGGAGCTGCGGGGTACCTCGCAGCGGCAGCTACCTAAGTCTCGGGGGGAGAGCAGCGCTCGCGAATGGGAAGGACCCGGGGGTCCGACCGCGGCTGCCCTGAGTGCGCTGCCCGCCCGCCCACGCCCACGCCTGTGCCCCGGTAGGCTGCCCGGCGCGGCGGGGCTCTCCTCGGCGGGGGCAGAGCTGGCGCGGGAGCCCCCCCGTCCTCCCCGCCGCTGCAGCGGCAACTGCAATTAAAAAAAAAAAAAAAAAAAAAAAAAAAAAAGGGGGGGGGGGGTGTGGTTTCAAAATAAATAAATAAATAGCCCGCTAGCAGAAATACCAAACCCTGAGCATACAGATCCCCAACAACAACAAAAACCAGGCGCCCAGGAAAGCAAACTTTCTGACTCACCGGGGAGCCAATGCCCGGGGGGGGCGGCGGGCAGAGGCGGGGGCGGCGCACGGCCCCGCGGCGCCGGGGGAGCAGAGCCGGAGCCGAGCGAGGTGGGCGCCGCCGGCGGGGCTGGGGCAGCGCGTCTCGCCCTGCTCCCACCGCCCTCCCCTCCCTCCCGGCCCGCCGAGTTCCTCCGCAGCGCCTCTCCGGCCTCCCCCGCCGGGAGCCGCCCGGGGCGGGCTGCCGCCGCGGGACCGCCGTACCTACCGGCTGCCGGTGCGCGGCCGCGGAGCAGCGGGAGCCGCCGCCGCCCCCCTTCGGTGGCTGCCGGGTCCGGCGGTGCTGCAGCAGGCGGAGGACGCCCCGCGGCGGCGGGGAGCGCGGGGCCGGCGGCGCGGGATGCCGGAGAGGCGGCGGCCGCCGATGCACAGGCAGCGCGGTGCCTCCGTCTGTGTGTCTGTGCGTGTGCGTGTGTGTGTGCCGGGGAGGGATGCTGCAAGGGACCGAGGGAAAATTCTCCCCTCCTAGCAAAGCCGCCGACAAATGGCAAGGCAGGTGTGCAGGGAAGGCACAGCTCCCGGAGGACGGGGAGGAGAAGGAGGAAGAGGAGGAAGGGGGAGAGGGGCGGTGAGGAGGGCGGGGAGCGCGCAGCCCGGCGGCGGGAGCTGCCGCGGGGCGTCACGGCGTCCCGGGGGCAGCGGCCCCGCCGAGGAGGTCCCGGCTACGGCCCCCGGGACGGGTGCTGCGGCCGCCAGGAGCGGGGTGAAGCGGCCGCCAGGAGCGGGGTGCAGCCCCGCCGCCGCAGCTGCCGGCGGGGAGCGCGCCCTGCTCCGCTTGCGGGTGGCAGTCGGCGGCGGGCAGCGGGGAGGGGGCCCTGCAGAGCGGCCGGGGCGGGAGCGGGGGACGCCATTGGGGCCGGGAGCGCCCCAGACACCCCCGGCAGCGCTGCCGCAAGCTTTCCCCGAGCCCCCCCCGCAAACACACCCGGCCGCTGTTCACAGCGTTCTGTGCAGCTTTGGGAGCTACACCCACCCGATGGGACCAGAGCTTCCTCTGGAAAGCCAGCCGTAAGAAGTAGTTGCATGTCTTCTCTACAGAGGCTCCCAGTTCACCGTGGCTTGAAACCAGCACACCTCAGGGGAAACCCTTGCTACAGGGTCTGGGCTTATTCATCTCCCTGGCAGGACACAACCCTCAGATGTGGCAAGAGCACCTGACCACACCTTTCATCTGCACAGCCATGGGGCAGGTGTCCAAGGACAGTTCTTCCCAGGTCTAGGCGCTGGGCCCAGGGGGGCTGGTGGCAACAAGTGCTTCCCCAAAGCCAAGCGCTGCTCCTAGAGATGCCACTGAACCCCTTGCCTGAGCGAGAGCTAACAAAGGCTTTTGTGGCTGCATCCCGGCTCCCGTGGCAGCAGCTTGCTGAACTCTTCCCACTGTTTGAATGGGAAAAGCCTGTTCTTCTCCTGGCCTGAATTACCATGCAGGGCTGCTGTGAGCGGTCCCTTTCCTCTGTGGAGATGGTTGTGATTTAGTGCTGGAGGAAGCCTTTGTATGCCCATTTATAATACGTTTCGGCACACTTCTAGGTGATGATTAGTTGGCAAGTGAAAAGTGGCTGCGGCTGAAAGGTGGAAACTAACATCAGATATTAAATATTGCACACGGCCGGTATGATTTCTAGTCGTAGGAAGAAAATCTGATAGAAAAATCTCCTGCCCCTCTTTTTTTCACAGTACTTCTTTCACCAAAGCGGTACTGAATTACATCCACAGGTATTGGGCTAATTATATATGCTCACCAGCCCATCGGTTTAGGTTTACCAGCAAGCACACTTATGCAACAGAAGCGATTTCCACACCACTGGGCTCATCTGATTTAAACAATACTGGCTTGTGTTGCCTCTGTGTGTAGGGTTTTTTTCCCTTGGCTGGCAGGATTGGTGTCACAGCTTCAGTATGAGAAGTGACAACAAACAATAGTGACACAAATTATACTGAGCAACACAGGGACACACGTGGAGGACGTAACACAGAAATTAATGCACTGGTTTAGGTAAGTGTTAATGACCTCCGCTGAGCAGGACCCACTCTTGACCCATCCATGCAGATGTGGATTACTTATTTCCTGACTGGTTCTTGCTGTGCTTTTTAGTGGCCATACAGATAGCAGAATAAAGGAAAACTTGCTGGAGGCATTTCTCTTAAATGTAGCCCTGATGAAAGTAAGACATAATTATAACTTGGGCATCCACATCTTTTCAGTCTTTCAAAGTCCAGGCCCAAAGCACATTCATTCCTAAGAAAGTACCTTTTAAAAAGTACGCAGAAAACTTGTGGTGAGGTTCATGCACAACTCATGCTTCACCTGTAGTGTAAATTAGCTTGCGAAATCAAGGACTAGTTAAAAAAATCCCATAAACTCCAGTGAATGTATTTCTCAAGTTTGTTGCCTTTATCTGTGTTAAATTTGGTGCTTCATCTCTTTAAGCTAACACTGAATACAATTGTACTTAGAAACACACACACACACGCGTACGACAACACACCACAGTTTAAACACACTGCTCTTGACTGTTGCATAACCATTGGTTGATGTAAAACAGAGGTGAAAGAAAGTATCTCTGCCAGCGTTGGGCTCGTTTAATGTAACTGACTGAACTGTGAATACACTTGGTAAGGTTATTTCAGTATGGCAATTTAGGGTTGTCCCCTCCTCCCCTGGACAAGTGCGTGCATACAAACACATGTGCACAAATCTGCAGAAGAAGGTGTTAGCTTCGTTGCATGATTTTCACTAACACTTTCAGAATTTATTTGCTATTTGTAGGTCGGTACAGCTCCTGGTTCCAGCCAAGACCTCACTTTGTTATGTTCTGAATAGCTCTTGGGAAGTTGCTGGCTTGACCCTGAAGACGTTACAGTCTAATTTTTTAATAACTGAAGGATTATTTTTTTTAATTTAAAAAAGGACTCATTTTAGCTGTCGCATAAGCATGCATTATATCCCAAGGCTTCAATCGGAGCTGCACAGACATATCTGAGAGCACAATTAGGCCCTCTGGACCCTTTAAAGCTTCAAAAATAGTCAGTGTAATTCCTTATTCTGTGGATTCCTGCAAGCTTTACAGAGTATTTTTGAAAGCTGTAAATTCCTATTTATCCACTAAGAGGCTCACAGGCAATCTTCCCCTAATGGAAATAGAACCATAAAGCCAAAACATTAATATACACAATATGATACATTACACAGGGCTAGACTCGTTGGAGCCAACGAGAAGGCACAGCAGCCCTGCCACTACAAAGCCAGAGCCAAGAAGGTTTGCTCCACTTACTCAGCTTCCTGCACACGGGTTTCACTATCTGATTTATATTAGCACTGTACAGTTCTCTCTCTAAAAAAAAAAAGAAAACCCACATAAAAACCATCTGAACCTTTGAATCCCTCATCTGTACTGGCTGGCAGCCGGTGCTGGCGAATCAGAGGGCACAGTTTGGTCTAAATACGAGACAGCTATTCTTCAATACTGTGCTGTTAATATGCAAATCTCAGTCCTCTGTCAACTGTAATCTCCTGCCTCTGATTGGCTTCAGTGATGAAAAAAATTCAGGTTATTCGTTAGCAGGCAAAATATGCTCTTCAGGTTCCTCCTTAAGAAGAAGCATTATAAAGCCTGGAGAACATACGTGCTAAAGACAAACAACAACAAAGCAAGCAAAAAAAAAAGCCAAGAAAATGTGATTATAAATGTGATAAATGGGGAAATTGTGCCTTTAAAAATCCTCCTGATACCCTTTCTTCTTCCTGGCTTTCTCCTGGGAGTTTTGCCAGTGACTGCAGATGGGCCATTTTTGTTCATTTCTCTTTCAACCTTTGCGTTCTACATACAATAGTGTGCTCAAGCTCACAGCAGAAAACTTGAGTTTGTACTGAGAATGTCATGTCTGTACTGGAAGACATGTATGGTCTGTCTCCATGGGTCAGCTTTACTGGCCTGCAAACAGAATGCCAGGAAGAAACATATCAATATTTATTGATAAATATCCTGATATCAAAAAGGTGGATGGAGCAGTTGAGCAAGAAGCAATCTGTAGTTCAACTCTTTAAAAGTCATTGCAAAAAACCACCACCAATATCAGCATCAATATTGGTGTGCTCTTCACAGAAGGCCAGATTTGGCTAACAACTGAACTTAGCAGGATGTTTTCTGCATGACATGAGCCAATGGGAACGCTCATGCCAACTCAAGTGTTGAGACAAACATTTCATTTTTCATCAAAGTCCAACATGTCATACAAGAGTAAATCGTGTTCTCCATTACATGGTATGAAAATTAAGTACTTCTGTCAACTCTGGCAGTGTTAAATTCTGAGGAATCTTCACAGAGCTGGGTTGGGCTTGAGGATCTCCAAAGTAGATGTGCAGCCACACTGTTTTCTCTCTTTGGCTTTATTTTGTAAATTTTCCTTCATTCTTGCAGTTCACCTTTCCTGAAACATAGCACCTGACAAACTGCATTGTCTTCACTCCTGTACTGATGCAGCCAGCTCTCCTGCTTCCTTCTCTGAAGTGCCAGATGAGATCAAGCTGGTAATTTCTTAGATCTATGTATCCAGGCTGAAATCATGGTTCCAGTGAAATCAGTATTAATTTTATTATTAGTTTTGTCACAACTGTGATTTTGCTTCTTGGGATTGGCAGCAGTGTTTTTGGAGGACTGGACATAGGCTGTAATTTCCAGGTAAGATGAAGGCAGCCAAGTACTGTTAGTGTACGGTGAGTGACCCTTCTCTTTCCTCAGCCTTTCTGCTCAGGGGGACCTAGATTAGTTTGGGTGGGTGGACAACCCCTCTAAAAAGAAGTAGAGGTCTCAGAAGGAAGGTAATCTTGCCTGTGTTTCCTACAAAGCATGTAAGGCAGCTCCGTGTACAAATTGCTAAACAAAGGGTGAAGCACCTGTGAGGAACCTGCAGGAAGAGTGTGATAGGGTTACCTGACTGCAAGTCCTTGGACACCTTGGAAGGATGGAGGGCTGAGCTCAGAGGGCACTTCACACAGGGCTTTTGATTAACTTGACACAAAATGAGAAGATGTAAAAACCATAGCTATGTCTCAGAGCTGTTTTCCTTTTCTGTCTCATGCATTTCAGATACAAAGACAATGGGAACAGCACAAACAGAAATGCAGGCGGATATCTGAAACTAAAGGTTAGAAGGAAAAGATTTTGACAAGAACCACATAGGCTTCCCACAGCAAAAGTCAAACACTGACCTCCACACAAATTAATACCACTTCAGCTACTATAAAGGAACTTTAATATTTCAGTTTCAGCAAAAAGCCTGAAAAACACATTATGCAATCCATTTATTCTGTTGTGTTTTTTACCTCAAGTGAGACGGCCACCTCTTTCAAATATATATAAGGATTATTATTTAATAAATAATAATAAAGCTAGGTAGCAATTAACTCTTAAATGTCTTCTCCCTGGTCTGCTCTAGAGAAAAAAAGAAAAAATGTCCACATGCTTCAGCAGCCAGAGCGCCAAGTATATCCAACCAGATAATTGACACAACCGTTGAGCCAGCACAGTGTTAACTCTGTTTTAAGCTTCTTCAAATCATCTAGCTTTAGAAACCATGTAACTTAATTGGATTGCTACAGACCTGACAGCTCCCTGTGTACTATGGGCTAACGGATTGCATCATTACTGTATGATTGGATACATAAGCTAATGCTGTCACTCTCGAGAACTGTCATCAGCCCTGAAGCTCATCTTTCATCTTCCAATCACCATCAGAAAATGAGAACAACTGCGTTTCCCCCCCTAAATCTGAGAAATAAAATTTGGGAGAATTTAAAACCATCATGTTTCGGAAGTGGAAGACTTGGGCCAGACCTCGCATCTTTGGTCACATAGGTAATTCTCCTTCATGCAGCCAGTTCCACTGAAACTCCAGCTTTTTTTCAGACTCATCAAAATACTCACTCTACTTAGATGAGGAAAAGACTGCTGAACGAGATCTTTATAATCCCAAAGGAGAAAATATAAAGACAGTTTACAAGGCAACACTACGTATGCTCAGTAAACACAGATAGATGGTGTGGGTAATACAAGCTAAACACCAGACTGACAAATTCTAAAATGCAGTTGCAGTTTCCACCTTAATGAAGCAAAAGCTAACAATATTTGTAAGCTGGATATGTCCCCAAGGCACGAGTGACAGGCAGGTGCCAAATCATCATCAATAGTCTGTGAGAATTATACCTCTCTGCCATATGAGTCAGCACACACCTCCCTGGCTTCAGAGATCTTTTGAAAGAGAGGATTGGTGTTTTGGCCTTTATGCTGTCTTTTTGCTGCTGATCCTGAACGCCCACTATACTTTATCACTGTTCTGCTAATGCATAACACAAGTTTCATTTTTATTTAGAAGTCACCCAAAGCTAGCAGAAAACTTTGTTCTTAACTCTTACATGGGCAATCCAGATATTATTGCCCCATTTTGGCACAGAGGGAGGCACACTGAAAGCACAGTTGCTCAATCTTTCTCATGTTAAAGTCAATAAATGCTGACTTAATCTGATACTGATTGTTTTGTAGAAAAATGTCTGTTTTTCCAGCAACACAACTGGCAACTGGCAATTTTCAAAACAGTTAAAAGTAAAAATCCTGGAAGAACCTATTCCAGTAGGTTAGCTCAAATATTTTTTTTTCTTTTTTTTTGGGGGGGGGTGGTTGTGTGTCTATTATTTTAAACCAATAATGACAGCTATACAGAAAATGAGGTAAAAAATTACCATTTCAAGCCACTCTTCTCTAAAGGCACTATCACTATTTTTTTCCAGCAACTGCCCCTCTTCTTTTTGCCTTAGGGGATGAGTAGTCCTTGTGCAAACCTATCAGATAGATAGGCTGTTAAAGGATTATTTTTCCCAAGCTGTACCATTCTATAAGTCAAAGACTCAGCCTGACCTACCTTGCTTGTGAAGATCTTCCTGACTAAGACTACAAAATCCTTCCACTGTTCTTTGTCATAACCACATCACTATGTAAAATTTTCACAAACCATTAACTGTCTATACAGTCCATGCATACTTGCCACGCATACTTTCATCAAGTAATCCTTCATTCAACCAACTGTCACCCCCAACATTGGACTTTGATGTTGTAAATAGTCTAGAATTTTACTAGGAGGAAAGATGCTGATTTTGTTTCCTTAGTTCAGCAAAGACTAAAATGCAGCCACATCTGGGGTGGCTCTTCAGCAATACACAGCAGTGCTATATAATATGATGATCAGGAATGGAAAATAAAGACTAATGTATTCAGCTGAACAGCAACTGAAATTTCCATAGGCAGAATATAATTACCTGAGCTGGCATTCTGCCAGGACACTGGGGTTAACATTATTACTCCTACAATACTCCTATTTATGGGCAATATGGAAAAAAAAGTAACAACAGGATTTTTAATTGAACCAGTGTGAACCCAACTACAGTAGGTTGCAGTCCAATTAAAATTGACAGCCCAGTGAAGCAGATACACATAACACAGAGATAAATATAGAAAATCCAAGTTGTTCTCTTTTTCTTTGTCTTCTCTTGGTGTTCTGTTTTTTGGTTTTTTTCTGCTGGATAGTTCATTTCATTTTCTAAATCTTTTGATGCCAGGAAAGTATCATTGACTGGAAACACTTACTAGCTTTTTGCAGACAGTTTTCATAACTTAAAATAAAGATGGAAAAATATATCCTGTTAAAATGTTTCAGCATTGCATTTCTTTCCTTTTCTACAGCACACAGTATTAAAATTACATTGGCTGTGCAGCAGGAGATTAGGAAGAGCAACTGCTTTTAACCTTTAGCAGTAAATGATGCTGAAGTCACTAAATCTGTCTTTGAATCACACACAATATGCACTACCAATAGGAAACTAGTAGCTAACCTACAAGCAAGCAGTCTGATCCCCTACCAAAAATGATGCAGAGGCTAAATCCTGAAAGGCAAAACGACTGTCTTTTCTCTCTTTTTTTTTTTTTTTTTCTTTTGGGAAAAATGCTTGAAATGGCATAAAATGTATTACACTGTTTACTCCTGCTTCTGTAGTCTTCGTTCACATGAGTAGCACATGAGTAAAACATGTAGAACCATGCAAGCACCCACTGAGGTCAACAGGATTTCTGGGGAATTAATATTCCCCATCTGACAGAGGTGTTGCAAGGCACACTTCATTAGTGTTCTGAAGCACTCCGAGAGCCCTAGATAACAGCTGCTATATGTTGTAAGGAAATAGTACTAATCATTATTACAGAAGAGCTAAGCCATGTTTGTAGTTGACCATTGCCTGAATCTTTTCTGAAGTTATTGGGTTTGGAGATATGCCTCAAAGCAAATCTGTTATTTAATAGAATGAAGAAAGTAAAGCAGCAACAGGGTGTGTTTTAAGAGCAAAACAGAAGAAAGCTCCCCTGGGCTGTATCCTACTGACCTCTAGTTCCATTATTGTTTCTAAAATGTTTTTCCATTTCAGGCATTGCCACTGAATCCTTCCCAGGAAGCCCTGGGAAAGGATATAAAGTGAGGTCTCTACTAAGCTTGTAAGTAACATCTCTAAAAATGGAGAGTTGATTTATTTTTTCCTGACACCAGGTTTAAGGGGGAAAAACCCTCCAGGCTTTGGTTATGAATCTTCTATACGATAATAAATGGTGCCATCTACTGGCTTTCTTTTGCTCTTGATCAGTGTCAGGGTTTGATTGTACAGTATAGCTACTGCAAGTAGCATTAGAACACCAAAGAAATCAAGCCAACATGACTGTAGCTAGCATACTTCCTGACAACGGATCTTGGAATGATTTACAGGGGTTTCTGTAAAGCAAACAAGCCTAAAATGAAATATGAGTAATAGGAGAAAGAAAAATAGCAAGATGCAAGCAAGGGAGAAAAGGCAGTGTTCCAGCAGACGTGAAACTGGATGAAGGGTCGATGCTGAAGACAGATACAGCTAAGCTGAACCAGATGCAGTCATCCCATAGGACAAATCAGTGACAAGACTCCTTGGAGAGCTTCTCTGATCCCTCCCAGTTAATTCTCTGTTAGAAAAATTATAGCCAATCATGCTGGGTTTTCCCTTCCACCCACTCCAGTTTCTTCTATTAAACAAAGAAGAAAATGTAAACAGCCCTGACCAAAGAAATATACAGATAAACAGAAAATTTATGGGTCAGTTTCTTTCTCAGAGCTCAATATTTTTCCTGATTTACACCAGGAGCAAGATTTGACTCTCTGACTTATGCCTCAGAAAACTACATGAACTGTGCCATGTTCTACTCTTAGGTACACTAAGCAATCCTGGCACCTTTTCTGGGGCCAAACTGGACTCACTCAGTAAAGGAACTGCTACAGAATATTTTGTTGCTGTTGTTTCTTTTAATGTATCTGGATAATTTGCTTGAGGAAGCAAAATCAGCTGTAGAGCTGTTTTAGTCTGATTTCCTAAGAGAAAGGGACAGTGCAATCACAGCATCTAGCAAAGGGAAAGTCTCAAAAATACATAATTTTTTCAACTGCTTCACAAAAAAGCAGAGTGACTGTTAGTGCTCCTTTGGAGGAAAAAAGCATGAATGGAAGCTCTTATTAGACAACAGACAACCCCATCAGATGGAAATCCATAGGAGGGTGCTCTCCTTCATTTTGGCTTCTCATAAAGTATGTGTTTGCCATGATAAGTCTTCACCTGGTAAGAAACAGATAAGCAGGACAGGATGGAAATGCAGGGTATCAGGGCTTTTTTCACTACAGATGGCACCTGCATCTTAGCAAGTCACATCTTCTTGGGCTCCAGCTTCATCTCCTATCAATGAAGGTCATGTTCATCTGTGCCTCATGGAGTGCTTTTAGACTTTAAAAAGTACAAGAGATCATGGAAACAAATGTAGATTTCTCCATGCCTGAATCAGAAGTGCAAAGAGAGTCTGCAGCTCTCATAGCAGAGTCTCATCTCCACGCCCGAACCCCAAGTTAAGATTTTATATAGCCCTCAGGAGTCTGAGTTTTGGCAGCAACCCCACACTGAGGAATTTCAGGCAATAGAACTCCATTTGGAGTTGTGCTGGAAAGGACAGGGAACACTGGAGTTGCTCTGGAAAGCCTTTCATGCAGCCCTTAAAGTGAGAGGCTTCTGGAAAGTAAAATCACACAACACAGGTTGAGAACCCTATTGCCACATGTGTAATCAGGACTTTCCAATGGGAGTAGCTGAGGGCTTATGACAATACAGTGGTATACATTTTGTGACTAGCATGCAGACCCAATCTAACAGACTCTGTTTTCACATCAATGTGTGCAAACATTTTCTTCTCACTTCATGTAGTTTACCCAGAAGTTAATGGCGTGATACCACAAACCTGAAGTCCTACAGATTTGGCATCCTGCTAGATACAGGATCAGATTTGTAGCAGGCTTTCATTAGTCTCCATTTACATTTTCCATCAGCCTCAGATTTTAACCTAATGAAGAAGATATTCAGCACATTGCTTCCTTCCACCAGGCAGGGCAGTTTCTGTTCCAGTAAGGGTGTGAAAAGGTAAGAGCTCTCTTTTTGGCACCAACTCTAACCTTCTGTCTTAAATGAACCCCAACTAGTTTGTAGTGATCTCTTGAACAGCATTAAGTTTTAAGAGTCTAGCTCCTATAAGAAAGGTGCTGACAGTATTTTCATTCTCCAGCTCCTATAAGAAGTTCTCTAAACAACGTGTAGCTTTGGAGAAATTGGCTACTGCTGCTGTGCATGAAACCCATAGCTTCCAGTTCAATTCTTGGCTCCAGGAACAGGCAGGGAGCAAGCATGAGTCTAGGCAGCAGATGGGGACATTGCTAATTGGTCTGTTTTGATGCTGGGCCATTCGCTGACAGACAGCTCACACTTCCCTCTTAGCAGTGATTTGCCATGTCAAAGAGCTACAGATATGGGAATGATAACAAAGAAAGTGCAAACAGCAATCACTTCAGTACAGACAATCATTTTTCCTCAAATGTGCTAACCAAATTTGCTGCAAAACATTATGAGGCAGCTTGCACTTGGCAGACTCTTTGCAGACCAAAAGATGTGATTTGTCCTTCTGACAGCATCAAGTGGCAATGATGTTATGTGAATGCTGTCATTTCTAATGCATTTTTGCTGTTTTCTTAAAAAGCCTGGTGATCATTATACAAGAAGGAAAGCAGAATGGACTACCATATGTGCAAAAAAATATGCTGGGTGAAAACTAGCATGAGAGCAGTGGTTCATAAACAAGAGATCAGAATTCAGTAAGGGTTGTGAGTGCAACAGAAGTTTTATCACAAAAGCAGGATTCACAGCCAGAAGCAGGAATAAAAACCTGCAGTTGCAACTGGAAGATAATTCAGGAGCATTCTAGAAGCAGTGGAAAAGTTTGGGAGCTGTTCCACCAAATTGTTCCAGTTTAAAGAAAGGCAGCAGATTACAATCTTCATACTGTGTAAAACTTCAACTTTCACATTTTCTTCTCAAGAGATTACTGGCTACAAATCTTAGCGTTTTTGCAGTAACAATTTTGGGTTTGTCTCTGTAATGTCCCTGCCATATTTTACATGCTCTGGGACAGTAAATGACTGTGATTACATTGCTTTGGGGAGGAATGATATCAGAGATTCTGTCTGCCTTTCACTTTTCAGCACAGTTGCTAAGTTCCTTGTGTTTTTTAAGGATTTTTTCTGGTTTTCATTAAAATGAAACAAAATTAAACTACTACACTCATTACAGATCAGCCATTTACAATGCAGTACAATGAATAAAAAGTTTTTTGAATGGAAGGGATATAAAATGTCTTATCAAACCACCAGTGCCTAAAAAGAAGGAATTTTACTGCCCATGTGGATCTGTTTAACTATGTTGTATTGAAAAATGTCACCATCTAGAGGGCCTAGTTCTTTTCTTTCATTGTTTATAGAGCTGTGTATTTCTAAATATAGGAAACTGTAATGGGAAATGTTGGCAGAACCATCAGTGGTGTATCTCTACACAAACGGTAATTTGAAATTTAAAAGCAACTACTTTGTCTTGACTTTTCTGAATGTCACCACCTCTCTACCAGTCAAATACAGGAAGAAAGACAGTTTGCTGCAGTATTTTCAACAGTAAATGACCAGAAGTTACCTAAAATAAGTGGCAAAGATAGGCTAAGTGAAATCGTGTCCTCATTTAAACCAGACACCTAGATTTTATGTGGCTAAAAGCAAGCAAGCTACATCTATGCTGTACTTTAGCTGAAAGATCCTGAAGTCCCGCTGAAGCTAACTGTGTTGATTCCTTCTGTAGCACATGGAAAAAAGAGTCCTGTCCACAGTGATTCATGCTACCTATAACAGGTATCAATTTTAGCATGCGCACTGGATGTGCTTCTCAGTCCAAGAAGCCCACATGTGTAGTGTACATTAGCTAATGCTTAAATGGCCAAATATTAGACAAGACAAATTCCAACACAGCCAAATGGAATATCTCAAGTGAAGGATATCACTGCAGGGCAATTCTGCTTTCTTAGAGCAATTAATTTCACCATAACACTTACTTGAGGAGACGATGAATCACCTTCTTAAGGTACATACCTCTCTTCCACATAGGAAATCTAGCTTATGCATTTACATGCCTGGTATGACTAAAGTTAGGCAAGAATAACCACACACAGATTCAACAAACTTTGCTTCAAGTGGTCTTCTGCCTTGCTTGTCCATTACACTATTAAAAGTCTCTTTGCCGTGCTGGAGAGGGGGCTGATCAGTTAACATAACATGTGTGTGCAGGCTGTTGAGGGAAGTGTTTTGCAGATAAATTACTTGGAATTCCAGCACTAAAGAACTGCACTAGTGTATCTACTAAGGAACATCATTCCTGGTTGGAGTTTATTAGGTACATCTGCAAAAGTAAGAGAATTAATAGCTGTGAGACAGACCATTCACTTTCATGACTGCTAAATCCCCACTGAAAAGGTACTTTCACTTGGCTATTGATTCAAACTAACTGCCTTGTTAAACAAACATGTCCTGCACTCTGCCCTTAAGCCGATTGTCATATATGAATGAGGAAAACCTAAAGTGGACATGTATTTCACACTGGTAATTTGGACTCAATAGCCTAAATTTCCCTTTTGTTATCTCAAACAAGTATGCCTCATTTTCCATTCAGAGGAGAAAAAAAATCTCAATGAATGTATTTCCAATCAAACATTTCATCAGAATTCTCTGCTTTTGTATTGCACATTTCTAAACTTCTAATTTTAGTAGCATGTGTTCTATTAACAGATCTTCTCTTTCTCATTTATATTTGACCTTTTTATACATCATTAATTAAAGTTGTTAGCATCACAACACGTCAGCTCTTCTTGTGTTCCATTGCTTCTAAAACCAATGTTGCATTGCTGTTTTTCTTTTCAGCTGCTCTTTTCTGCTTTTATGACAGCTTTTGCATTGTTTCCCAATGTACATTATTTTCCACATTTATGTATAAAAAGCAAACATAATTATATGAAATTGTATCAGAAAATTAAAGCATTTGGGAAATACACTAATGAAAGTTCAACACTCCTTTTGTATGAGAAAATTAGCACTCTTGAAGGTCTAATAAGCATGGTTAAGAATGCCTCTGTTGCCAATAACCTAAAAAGCAGTCAAAATCCCCTGTGCAATCAGCTAGTAATATGATGTAACACTGAGGGGGAAAAAAAGGTATGTACTGAGAAAAAAAGCCCAAACATCGCAAAGCCATTCAAATGGAAGGAAAGCCACCTGCAGCTGCCTGGGCAATATGAAGGCAAAATTAGTTAGATTAAGTTTTAAAACTGACAACTAAACTACCTATAGGTGTAACTGCCAATGTATGGTTCCTTTTTCAACTCCAGGCTTATTGAAGTGAGTGGTGTTAGACTAGACAAAAGCAGCAGTAAACCAGCCACTGATCTATTGGATCCTACTTTTCAATACAGAACCAAAAAGGCTTTGAAATTCATAAGTACTACATTTCTGAAAATGGAATAAGCATGCTCTGTAGCTTCTTTTCAGGTATAAAAGCAGTCAAAACAACCAAAACATTGTGACTGCTACTGTAGAAACTGAAGTGGTGATATCGTAATGAGTTACTTTTGATTTCATACTTTGATCCCTCTTTGAGTAGTGAGGTGTTTCTTTGTGTTTTGTGAGTGATAATTGCTACAGTGCTATGTTAAATCATTGATATACTGGTTTTCTTGAGCAGCAGGATGAATATTTGAATAATTGCAAGGAAGTTCATTAAAATGAGTATAGCTATAGAAATGAGATTTTCCAGTAATTCAGTGAGGGGTTGTGTACAGTTCTGCAAACAATCGGTTGAGAAACATTCTTTTCCTATCTAGAGGATCAAATCTTTCACAGATTCTCTCAGAAAGACCAGGAAATGACAACTGAAAGGGGCTCTTTCTTCTCCACATGCTACCATGAGAATCCTTAATGCTGGTATTCAGGATTCCAGTTCAGCCATAGAATGGGTAACTCACCAAAACTCAAATTCTGTGTGTAAAAACTGATCTCAAGTGTGTTAGAGGTGTTGGAACTACCATACACCACTGAAGACCCTGCAGAGTAACACAGAAAAAGTCAACGTCAATGAGAAAACTCTCTTCCACTTTGGACTTTCAAGCCATTTCTTTTCTAGCACATAAGACAGCAAAATGCTGGGTCCCATGATGGTTAGATACACTCGAGCCATTAGGTCACACAGTGAAGGCGTAGCTGCAGTGTTGAATTGCAACAGGATCCAGGTGCTACCTCTCCAGCTACCATACTTACGGCCTTAAAAAACGTAAGCAGCTACTGCATCCTGTGAGAAAGCACTGGAGGTGCCATGAGGAAGAGAGATTCCATGGAAAACTGAGCATCAAACAAATCTCATAGTTCAGTTCAAAGAACGAGTTTAAAAAACAGTAACCTTAGGAGATCCTTCTGATACTCCAGAGTCAACATTAGGATCAGTACTTTAGAACTTTTGCACAGGTCTCTGTCACAGGAGTTAATGGGCACTGACAGTAACATAGACTGTGACTCCCCAGTGGCTGGAGGAAGATGAGGTTATGTGCTGACTGTGGAGGATTTTTCAGACTTAAGAACCTTATGTTCCACTATGGACTCTGTAGTATAAAATTAACACAGGCTTATGTACCACTCTTCTTCCTTCCTGAGTTTCTTTTACTTCCACTCATTGCAGCCTGTGTCTGTCTCCCATTCGTATTCCCCTGCTATCCTTCTCGTAAGTTTATTACCTACATTTCCAACTTCATCCTAATTTTCAGTGGATGGCTCAGCATTTTTCTGGTCATTAGGTACTAATTTTAAAAGTCTAGGTTACAAAGAAGAGCCTGGAAATTCTCACTGATGCAAATATTATTGTCAACTGGTGACACAGTTCACATGACTGGAATGCTAAAGATCTTTACAGATAAAATTTGTTTAGGGGAAGAGGTGAAAGTAGTGAATGATGATGTAGTGACGGTACTACAAAGACACTGCTAGCTGGTCTGTATATCCCAATAATTCAGAAACTAATTGTCAGTGTGCTAAAACACAAAGACAAGAAGAGGATACAGAAAGTAGGAAGGAGGAGGAGTCTTTATAGACCATGAAACCATACCAGAATTACTTCTTACAACTTGTCTGCAGTGAGAGGCAGACTACAGGGGAGTAATTGTCTTGCCATGGGAGAATTCAATTTCAGAAATGTAGCATGGAGGTCACACAACTTATTAGAGTTTCTAAAATTATTCCTTGTGATCCTTTAACACAGAAAGTATTACTGCTCTCAGCACAGGGTAACTCAATTATGGTCTCACTGCAATGGATAGAGCTGTATTAATTCCTGGCCTGGAGTTGGTGAGGGATAACCGGAGATGATAGATGGGACTTATGTCATGTAATTTTAATCATCTACCACGAGTTTAGATTGCCTGCCCTGGACTCCTGCAGGCAACAGAGGGAAATAGGCATTGCTAGAAGGCAATTCATTCCATCTATTTTAAAGCCCCAGGATGTTTCATTTCACATCATGTTAGCTATCTAAAAGGTAGATCCCATCCAGATCCCCTCCACAATCAATGCAAAGTGATGGCACCACCAGAATGTGAATTACTAAATTCCAAACAGGTACCCAAGCCAGGCACGGTGAACCCCCTGCATAGTAGTTGATGCTACGAAATGGCTAATTTCTCATGGATGATGAAAACTGTGAGTGAAGTTGGCTGGGAAGAAGCAGATAGAAAAAAGCAAATGAAAAATGGGAGTTCCATGACAGAAACTAAAAAGATGTTTAAAAAGCAAAGCGTACCCCACCAAGGAAGAGGAAATCTTCAGTGAAAAGCCTACTCTGGCAGGTGAAAATACCTGTTAGAACCAGCCTCCCACTGCTCCCCAGTGTAACATATGGAAAACATGACACAATGCAATATATAAATGAGAAACTTACAGCCCAGGAAATCAATAGGGAAGGCTAGAGAAATACAAAGGAAAATATGTGGCCAGCAATAAAACAATAATGGGGGGAAAAAAATAATCAGGCGTTTCCTAATAACGCTGTTGTGGCTGTGATGGCTTAAGGATATAGGGCTTGGATACATCTTACCTAACATTAGACATCAGAATAGTTACTTACATCTGAGCTAGTGATCCTTCACTCCTTTTACAGTCAATTGAGCAAAACAAGACTTTTTAGGGCACAATTTCTGTCATCTTAACGCAACTATATAAAACAGTTCAGATGAAACATCCCCTAGAAGTGGGGTTTTTTTCCTCCATGTCTGTAAAGGAAGAACCAATAGATCTAACTGGGGAAAAACTTGAGATACACCCAAGCTCTCCACTGCCAAAATGCTTGCTTGTTTTTCCAGATGCAGCAGTTAGCCTAACACAAATGCATTAGTAATTAAAGAAGTCTTAGCAACAGTATGAACTCATAATTTGAGAGATGGCAATAATTTTAGTAGAGATACATGAAGGGTAGATAGCGTATTTGTACTGCAGTTGTTTGCAGTTGCAAGAGTTAGAATACTCAGCATCTCCTTTTCATCCTGCCTCTTTAGAAATAAACTAGCATTTAGTATTCACCATGTTCTGTAGAAATATTAACTAGTCTTATGATAAGTATTGATCTTCATATCGAAACAAGTATGAAAGGTGCCTTTACCATGTAAAAAGGTATTTCACCACTAGAGGGAACTATTAGACTTTATTGTCAGTGGGGGAAAAAACCTGCATTTCAAACTGTCGGTGCTGCTTCCACCGCAGGAGTCTTCATTACTTTGTTGAAAACACTGCAAGTGATATATTACGTTAACGAACATAATGTGTAGATGATAGAAAAACATTGAAGCTTATGTGGCATTTAGTCAATGAGTATTGAATATATGGTATACAACATTCAGAATGAAATGAGAGACTAAGAAGCTTGCTGCTCTTGGAAAGATTTAGAGAGAATTTTACTGAATTATGTAAAATTAGACTATGTTAAATTAAAAAGCTGCTGCAAAATGTAGAAACACTCACGTAATTTTCTGACAGGAGAAATCTCCATTCAATACAGAGCACTGTCCTCTGCTCATTATTGTAGCAACTATTTTCAAGCAGATTTATATTTAGTGACATGATAAAGCTGTCTCCTCTGTCTGCTTTCATCCAGATAGGGAATGTGCAGTACAATTATCTTTATATTTGGGGGTAGGGAGGGTAGAGATTTTGTTTGTTTATCTTGCTTTGTCCTTTGTAGTTTGTGGTTTATTTTTTTCTTTGTTTTGTTAGGTCACTACATGTTGCTTCCTCTAAATGCTTTTAAAAGCCAAATGAAAGAATTGAGTGTGGTACTTTAAGCAGGCTGTGAATTTTTTTGCTTCATCCATGTTTCTGAGGTAGTTCATTGCAACGTCCTAACCTTGCCCCTGAAGAAGTGTTCGCCTCTTGCGAAGTAGACTGCTAAAAGAAAAATATTTCAGTACTGCTTGGAATTCCTAAAGAAGTCACTGCATTGACATGACTCAGAGATACATGCTGCAGCTGCATTTTAACAAAGGATCTAATAATCACTTTGATAATGATATAGTCATGCATTTCAGAAAACTGGGTTAGAGTTCTGAAAGTCTGGGGGGGCGGTTCACCCTCAGAAGCATGACATACCATTGATGCAGTGTGGCCACAATTTCTTCTTTCTCTGAAGCATCATGTATGAACCATAGTAGAATGGGATGCATTGCTTACTGTCACACTCATACACACAATTCTCTGCAAGAGACTCTCCTGAGAGCCAAAGCAAACACTGCAACAGAGGCAAAGCAGCTCAACACTGATGTTTGTTCCCAATCCACCTTCCCTCTTCTGTTGTGTACCACATGAATCCCCGATGAGAGATGAGAACAAAGATCTTAGCAGGTAAGGTTGTATTGTCTGACACATTCCTCTGCTTCAGCATCTGAGGTTACTGGATCACATGAAAGGGTTTCATGTGGGGTGTCAGCTTAAAGGATGGGGAGATCCTTCCCTTTACCACACATCAGTACCTTTGCTGCATCGCATGATGTGATCCAATGGCTGCATTGTTCCCCCGTGGAGTGTGGAGTTCACCCAACAGGAAAAATACATTTACACTATATTGTTGGAACAAATCCAGTTTCCTGTGCTTCAAACTTTTTCTAAGCAGTGCATAGAACTCATTAGTTGGTTAGCTTGTTTGTTTCTCTTGCTTTGCCCTTTGTAGTTTGTGGTTGTTGCTAAGTTTTTCCACACTCTTATTTATTTATATGTCCATAGCTGCTTTTAGCTTTGAGAGTGGGTAGTCACTTATCTTCCTGTTGCCTGCAGAGCGCCAAAGCCAGAAGTTCTTCCTTCCCTTAGTCCCACACCCATCCTCAGAAATGACTGATAGGGGTTTGGCAGCACGCTTCTCCACCGGAAGCTGGGAAAGCCTCGTGTATTAAGAATGCAGAGCGCATTCACTGAGTTATTCCCCAGAATTCATAAATCATTCTGCTACTGTCTGTGCCTGCTTGCTAAGAGGGAAAAAAAAAACAACCCTGAGATCAACCTACTACTGTTCAACATATTACCAAGAAAAAAACAGCCTCAGTAAGTTGCCAGGATTTGTTTGAAGTAGGCAATTTTATGAAAAGCTACATAAATTTGTTTTTCCATATGTTGTACAGGATGCTGATAGTTTAGAGAAGGTAGTAATTTATATTTCCTTGTTTCAGTTGAGTTTTTGCCCAGATGAGGTTTTCTCCCAATTAACTGAAATTCACTAGTAAAATACTAATTTTTATTTTCTTTTATTTATTATCTGTTAAATACTGAATGTTAAATTCGAAATTATGCACCTGGGAAAATATGTAAGTACTGTATGATACAAAGTTCTGTTCATCAGAAGTGTGCAAAATATATTTGATCCTGTAAAATGTGGTGTTTAGCACATGAAACAACTGACTACAGATTTCAGGTGTACCCACTCACTCAGTACCTAAACTTCCATAAGTTCTGTGGGGACTGAAGACAACCAAAGCTTCAAAGATTAGCTTTGATCTAATCCAATCAACTCAAGTGTCAAGGCAGTTGAGTTAAACACATAAATAGTATATTTATGTGGCATGAGACATTATAATTGTGGCATTTAGCTAGGACAGTGATGCCAGATGACAATAACAGTCAGAGTCTGTATCTTACAACAAATCATTTCAGAGATGGAACAGACTTTTTGCAACATGGTGGACTTCATAGTAAACAACATTTGTATTAGAGTTCATACTCTATATAGTCAGTAAAGCATAAGTTAAATAGATTAAGGACTAGCTAACACATTTCCACAGATAATTTTTAAAGAAACTCCAACATATGAAGGGGGTATTCATAGTAAAATTCCACAGGTGTCGGTATTATGACCAACACTAGTATTTTTCTTTTTATGGAATTTAAGATAAATTTAGTTCTCGCATAACTTCTTAATTAAATGAGAGCACAACAGTTATACATAGCACAGGCATATACTAAATACTTGAATTTGAATTATAGCTACATTTTGTGGCAGGAAAGCTGAGAAACTCAGGTGTACTTTGATTTCCAAAGCTCCCACTATTCATATGGGGATACAGCTAAACCATGCAACAGTTGCTTTCTGGCCTGCACAGCTGAATTTATTCTTGTGAAAACCAGGATGTGAATTGGAGAGAACCACAACCGGTCAGGGCTCTTTTTGATACGGAGTTCAGCTATTACCAGATGTAGGGGAATGTAGTTACCAGAGGACTTGAGACACAATTGAGATAAGCTTAGTCCATTTAAATAAGTATATTGAAAAAGCAAGTTTTACACTGAGGAAAAAAGAGAAATACAACTTTGATAGCTGAGATGCCTTGAAGGGGTCAAGGGCCCCAGCAGGCAAGAACATAAGCTCTCTTGCAAAGTACAGGGCAAAAAGGAGTATTAGACAACTTAGGCCTTGGATGATAGGAAGGCCTCTGTGTAGCAAAAAGGAACATCTCCTCTGCATGTTATATAGCACTAACAGGAGTATTACGTACAGCTCCTGTATTCATCCTCCTTAAAATATATTAAACCATTTCAAAACATGTACAAAAGAACCATAAAAGTAATATGAGATACTGCAGTTTACTGAGTTTTATGAAAAGGAACAATGAAAATACAGACCCAAGGTATTTACTCGGTATGAGTGATTCATGCTGTACATGCATTAATGCATAGAAACTGCCCCAATATCCAGAGAAGTAATAATGAACATCTTCATTGGTCAAAAAGAAAACTAAAAGTGTGATATTTTTGTTACATGAGAAGGTTTGGATTGGATGCTAGAGCTGTTTTCAACTGGTAATAAAGTGCAAGGTTTAACTGTGATCCTATTACTTTGACACTTACTACTATATTTAATTTGCTTGAAGTGCTTTTTGTACCTGTTACCATATCTTGATGCAATGGTTGTTCTGGTTCAGAAATAATTAAAAACTAAATGTGAAAACAACACAATATCAGTGGTTAAAGGCACATTTAAGGACATGCAGTCTTAATACCCTGCAAATTTTGGATATTGTACCAATTTTGGGGGGATACATTAAGCTAAAGCTCTTGGTCAGATCTGGAAGTCAGTAACTTTGGAAGGCTGAATCTATTTAATTCAGAAAGAAGACAGAGCATACATATTTTTATGGAAAGAAACTACCTGATATAAAGTACACTTATTTCACCATATGACTGAATAAACTGAAATTAGATATTATGCAAAGCAGAAGAACAGTTAATCACTAAAACTCCTAGTAACACAGTAAACTCCAAGTCTGGAACCCTTTCTAGAGACAATACACATACAACAAATGTAAGATGTTTTGCTGTGTGTAGGGTTAAACAGTTGTAATGTTACAGTAATGTACTACACACTCGATAAGACTCAATGTTACTGCTTTCTGGACTCATGTCCAGCAATGAATGTGTGAGTCACATCAGAACAAAGCAGTTAAGATTAGGCATTAGATTTAAGATGTCCTCCTTTGCCTTCTTTTAGAATAAATTAGGTTAGCAAAGTTTTAACCCAGCAATTCGTATTAATTTATTATATATATATATATAATATATTTGTATATAATATATTATTGTATTAATATATGTATTAAACCCAGCAAAAAAAATTATTTGTATCACATTACTTTTCCTATAGCATAGGATACTGAGGTTCTACTTTCTACATTATTGCTTTAATGCAAGTAGTCTGGTTGACAACATTGGAAGGGAAAAAGACAAAGCCAAACAAACTTGAATCTAACGACATTGAGAGAGCCTTCATGAGTCAGCATATTGCTTAAAATAACTTTATATTAAGTGAAATAACATATTAAGGGAAAAGTAAATATACATGAATATATGAATGTTCTAACACAAGTAATAATAGTATTGCATTTTAAACTTTTGCTTTTCTAAGCTAACAATATGTAGGCAGTTTAACATTTTCCACAATAAATACTCAATTTGTTTAAATCTTCATTTTATATTCAGGAGTAAAGATAAATATAAATTATTCAAGACAGCACCTTACATAAAAAGCTACTACCATAGAACAGATAAATGTTATACGTTATGTCCAGTCAGAATTATTACCTTAAGTGTAAGATTAGAGAAAGTACTGTAAATTCCTCAAATGCCAAGCACACAATAAAAAGAAGGCAAAGAAAAATGTCTACTCTTCACTACTATTTTAACAAGAATTTTTAATAGGCCATCATTTACATTAAGAATCATCTTACTGAGCATTAAGCACATAGATGTTAGATGGCCAGTACCAGCTAGTTAAGATCCTCTACACAGTAAGTTCCTCTAAAACCAATCATCTGTAATGCATTTGTATTTCTGGAGAGTGAGTTGTTCCATTTTAAAAGCTGTCCAGATGTAGTACTCGCTTTACCTACTCATTCCTCTTTGCTAAGATATATTAGACCAGCTGAAGTCAGATTATTTGAAGCCCAGTTCTGAGTGAACTAGTTCCTAAGCATTTTATAGCTGGACTGCCTATGTCTTCCTTGTCCCCCATGCTAGGACATACTGGTGGATATAGGGCAAACAGGCTGCAACATCATCTATATGAACTTCCCACACAGCAAAATACAGGCTATCGAAGCTTTCAGAGTTCCTTAGTAGGTTGCAATAATAACAGATGTGGATAAAAGATCTGGAGTTTTGGTATCTCAAGCATGCAAACATACACTGATACTAATTTCTCTGTAGGAAAAACAATGTAGATCTCAATCTTCAGAGATCTAATCAAATAAAAAGGAACTCCTTAAATTGTATTTGGTTGACTTCAAATGACTTTTTAGATAAAATCTGCCACATACTTTGAAAACACCTGGGACTGTTAATACGCTTCTTCCCAAACAGCCTCTGGCCACAGTTTAAAAAAGCAAAAGTTATTCCAAAGCATTACAGATCAAGCACAGCCTAGTTCAGGCCACAGAATGAAAGGGAGAAAAACTTTAAAAAGAAAAGAAATCACTGAGCCCTGGCCCAGCTATTGGGCTATTTACTAAAAGAGCTCCTCTGTCTGGAAAAGATTACCTACATTGTAGCTTTGTTAGGTTAGTTTTACATGCTACTTTGTAACTCCAGTACTCCAAGACACTTCCTTAGCTCTGCTGCCTTCTTCTCCAACTGCTGAATGTTCCAGTGCCATTGTCTTTTATTTGAACGGAGTTTGTTTAGTTGGCAATGCAAACGTTTTAGAATAGCATCATATCTTTTATTCTGTACCTATTAAATCAGAATAAAATTCACTTCAAAATTTCTTTCAAGTAATTTACAGAGGTGTGTTCAGCTCACCTAACTCTAACTGTAGATTCTGACATTTAACCAAGTCATTCCACATTTACTTTATAGCTACTAAAGAGTCACAGACAACTAGGAAGCCATTCATCTGACTTATGTCAGATATCTGCTTTAGGACAATAAGAATTATGCCACTTTCTCACCAAGGGAAGAAAAGCTCCATCCCACTAAGAGCTTAAGTGAGGAGTTCGGTGTGGGTATCTGCTCTGTAGATGTCTATCATTTAACAAAGTAAAGCCCAACCAAAAAGTCAGCATCTCGCAGCTGTGACAACACTTTGCACATGGAAGATTTCAGGCCCCAGAGTGAGAGGTTAGAACGGAAGGAATTTTCATTCTTTGACAAGTGTGTTTGGATATATGTTAGAGTATAAATGAGGTAACATAGATGGCTGGAGTAGCATCTTCACTGTTGCACTGTATTTACAAAGGTATTATTTTCTTTAAAAGGCCATTTATGGCAATGTGGTACTGTACCAATTTTCCCCTCATCACTGCCTTATGTGGAGACAAATGGCTGCTTACACACAACCCTCTGAAGATTTGCATTCTGAAGTGCAAAAGCATGAAACATTCATTATAATAAAAATGGAAATAACAGGTATTCACTTAATGAAAATTTGGGCTTACTTACCCTAGTTTGAATAGCACATGAGTGGTAGTGTGTAATTATTCTTTTGTCTGCTTATTGAAATGTTATTACACTGTATTTAACATACACATGATGGTATGTATACAGGTGCATCAGAACTACAGCATTGCCAGTGACTTCCTACAAGTCTCACTGTCTAAATTTAATGTATAACTAAGTAACTTCATCACAAATGTTTTATAAATTACACTGCCTTCTTTTACTAATGGTAGGTTGCCTTTCTTCATGTCGCCTGTCTCTCCATTGTAATCCTTCACAACTTTTTAACAGATGCTGTCAGATTCACTCATGTGAATTGAGTGCTTGTGGGACCCAAACATCACTAGGACTGTGTTGTATGACAGTGAAACATCTATGATCAATATTATCTGGGTTTTTTTTAGAAATGTGTCTCTAGCATCACTATTGGGAACTGTCTGGCAGATCTGTTGAGGCAGGGAGCACTAATATGTTTACTGGACAGAGGGGAGAGAGAATATTGCTCTTTTTACTGAGCCTTGTGTACATAAAAGTTAACCATTAGAAAAAATTGTCTGGGCACTCGTGAAATCTCCACTGCTGGGCTCCCTCAAGGACTTGATAGACAAGCATCTGCCAAGAATAATATAGCTGCATGTTGATATAGGGGAAAGAGTGCAGCAAGGGAATAGACAGTCTTTTGAGCTTTCTTTTTCTTATTATTTTTATATATCAACATATTTTCCATTATTTGTGGATGTCTTTGGTTAGTCTTTATGACAGAAGCCTTGTCCCTGCACAGGTAACCACCCTGATTTATTGTTGCCATCCCTGTCCAAGGCTGTGAACAGGCTCTGCTCTTCAAGAGACAGGTAGTAGGGCTGGTGCTCAGGAAACAGAATGTAAAAGGTCCACAAGTTGCCTTAAAAGTCCATCAGTACCCTGACCGATGAGAAGCATCCTAGTTAGGAATTAATTATAGTTTATTAATTATCAATGTCAGATTGCTGACTTCCCTTGGAAAAAAAAGAAAGCTTAGGCACAAATTCCCTTGCAGAAAGAAATTTCATCATTAATTTTTAACTTTCCAAAATTCAGCTGCTTTAGAAAGGCATCCCAAATTACATTCCTGCACAATATGCCTAGTTGGGGAAACCTTTGTGGGAAACCAGAAATAATACTGAGGTGAAAAGGGAGCACCAGGGCTGTAAGAGTCAGTCCATTCTGTTTGAGTGCCCACTTAGCCATTAACAAGCCTTTTAACAGGAATTCTGTAGGCATTTAAGTATAGGGCTGTATAGGGGCAGACTTATGACATATGCTTAAAATCATTGCTGAATCAAGGCTCCAGAAGTCCTATGCAACAGCACTCTCATTAATCAGACATGAGGACTCACTTGCATCTGGAGGCTCAGAAACATGGGAGCTCACATACTCTTCGCAAATTCATGAATCATAGATTCACAGAACAGTTTGGGTTGGAAAGGACCTTCAAAAATCATCTAGCCCAACCCCCTGCCATAGGCAGGGACATCTTTCACTTGATCAGGCTGCTCAGAGCCTCATCCAGCCTGACCCTGAACATTTCCAACGATGACAACTTCTCTGGGCAAACTGTTTAATTCTTTCACCACCCTCCTTGTAAAAAAAAAAATAAAAAATCTCCCTTATGTCCAACCCAGATCTACCCTCTTTCAACGGTTTAAAACGTTGCCCCTTATCCTGTCACTACAGGCCCTGGTAGAAAGTTTTTATCTTTCTTACAAGCCCTCTTTATATAGTCAGATGTTACAATAAGGTCTCTCTGGTGCCTTCTCTCCTCCAGGCTGAACAACCTCAACTTTCTCAGCCTGTCTTCATAGGAGAGGTGCTCCACCCCTCTGACCATTTTCGTGGCCTTCCTCTGGACCTGCTCTAACAGCTCCATATCTGTCTTGTACTGCGGACCCCAGTACTCCAGGCAGGGTCTCATGAGAGCAGTGTAGAAGGGGAGAACCACCTCCATCAACCTGCTGGTCACACTGCTTTTTATGCAGCCCAAGATACGGTTAGCCTTCTGGCCTGCAAGCACGTGTTGCTGGCTCACGTCCAATCTTTCATCTACTAATACCCTCAAGTCCTTCTAGGCAGGGCGGCTCTCAATCAATTCATCACCCAGCCTGTACTGATATTGGGGATTGCCCCAACCCAGATGCAGGACCTTGCACTTGACTTCGTTGAATTTCATGAGATTATGAGGAGGCCAGTTACTTTTGGTTCATGCAGTGCTAGAAGCTGAGAATCCAGGCAGTATGTAAAAGTCGTATCACAAGTGCTGAAATCTTGAGGTGGGGACAGTCTGCAGGTTGAGACACCTAGCTTTAGTGGTGCACGTGTGATCTAAATGTCTACATTCTTGGTTTGATCAATAGAAATCTAGCCAATGCATACTACAAAGTCTAGAAAGACCAGATTATGCAGCTCACCCTACTGTAAACACCTACATATGACCGACTGAGCTGATCTCTAGAGTACTTCAACTGCACTAACCACACCTCCAGTGATTATAATAAGAACTTGTCTGACTCATGTGTAGTCACCCATATTTAAACAACCACACGTAGATGTCGGCAGTCTGTAGCTGAATCCCACCACTGCAGTTCAATGAGCTTCACCCATGTGCTTGGCTTGAATATTCTTTCCCGAGTTGTGCTGAGGACTGCTGGATATTAGTGTCTGCCTGTCCACTGCCAGTTTTTATACTAAAAATTGGACTGTTTTCCAGAGAGCTCTTAATAGAAAATAATAACCTGAAAGATTCCATTTGTAAACCTGCTTCCTTCTGAGACAAAAAGATCATATAATCCAAACAAATGAAGAACAGATTAACCTTCACTATTTAATTAAACTTATTTTGATAACAGAACTTAACAGTATTTTTAGGCTGCCTAATTTCACTTTGCATTTAGAGAACTTTCTTAGGAGAATGTTGCCTTGATAAAAAAGTATTTTCTCAGACACTGAATAGCACAGACCTAGTCTGAAGTGGCTGTGGTTTACTTTTCAGTTTAAAAATACTCTGCTGTTCCCTATTACATGAAAAATTATTTTTTCAACCTATATTTTACAATGGGCAATAGAGCTAACATTAGATCAGTTAATCTTTATATTTCAAGCTTTGCTCATTAAATTTTGTGGCATTTGTTTGAACTAACAAGATAAATGATTTTAAACTTCCAAACTAAAAACTATCTAGACATATAATTTCAGTAAGGAACAAAATATAAAATATAATTCAATTATTTAAAAAGAGAAGGTTTTAACTATTTATCAGAATTTTATCTTGGCAGCTAATTAGGAGCCACTGTGTTATCCCTAATTTAATACCAGCTCAAATTAGGGAGATTCATGGGAAATCCATTTTCTTGGTGCAATTGATTCTCCCATTGATAAGTTATCAGGAACCACAAGACAAGTCATGAATAATCAATTCAGCAGTGAAATTTAAAGTATTCCCAAGGTACTACAGAAATAAAAACCCATGCATTTGGCTTTACAACCATTCAGTGACCTCCTTCTATTCAGGGCATCGTTCCAAAAGTTCACAGCAGAAATCCTTCTTAAAACATTTAAATGTCCTTAACTTCAATTTTTCTCATGATAGCAGTTAAGTTCTGAATTTTAGAAAGACTACCAGTATCAAGAATTTCAGATAGCATGGTTACTGTAAATACTTGAATAATGTATGGCCAGCAACAGTGTATAAAGTACTTCAAAACTCATTTGCACTATCTACATTCTGTCAGAAGAACTGTAATTCTATTTTATTCAAATGACTCACCTCAATTTCTTTTCTAAGCTTAGCATGCATTTTTTTCTCTTCTTCCAGAAAGTCCCCTTTTTTATTAATGAATTCTTTCAGTGTTGTGATTTCCCTTTTTAAAAGGGTAATTTCTTCCTGCAGATGTAAGTCAAGATACAATCTCCTTAAAAAGTTGCTCAGTACCTCTATTAAACTCATTAAAAATATTGTATTTTAACAGTCTCACTTCATTAATAGAGATGACATAAAGATCTATAATAAACGTCTTCATGTTACAATAATAACTACATTAACAAAAATTTTAAAATAGTACTTAATATAAGTAACTAAAATAACATCACAAGGCTTTAGATATTTAAGTAGATAATACTTTCAACCTGAAATAAGTAAACAACTACAATAATACAGAAATTTGAACCCATTTTGGCGGTCTTAATTTTAAATTTTAAAATTTTAAAATGTAATGTATTGCAAAACCAAAGAATAATTAATGTATTTTTGGAGACAGATTATTCTTTCTCATAAGGAAATACAATGTTAATGAGTCTTTATTAATCAGTATTTAAAGATTTACTTGTACAACCAAATTTGCATCAATTTCCATGACTAGAGTAACACCAGATTTTCAATTTTTAATAACACAAGTTGCATCACAGTTGGAATCTGTGACCCCATTTCAAATTCATACTTGTATTTGCTTGTATATTAGTAACATTTTGTGGTAAAAAAATCCTACATAGTTGTTTTTGAGAAGTATGGCAAGTAGGGTCAAGAGAAAACATAAGTGTTAGATTAGAATACCAAAATAAATATATTTCACCCCTCTCCTCCTTTCTATCACCATCTCATCAAATCTACCTCCTGTTGGCAAACAGCTCAACTGTATTTGTTACCTGACAGCAAAGTTAAAAAATAATACCATGCTCTTACATGAAAAATGTAACATGTCTCTGTTCCACAGAATTCTGAAAAGTGTCCATGTAAGTTTATTCAACAACCCAAAGAAGCCCACAGTTTGCCAATTATATAAGTTAATTTACAGCTCTGAAATTTTTTTCATAGCCGAGTTAAACTGATCACATAGAACGAACCTGACTTTTACAATAATATACAGATAACAATGGCTGATGATTTTTTTACCACATACCGAAGCCAGAATTTCTTCAATTAATGTAGCATTACAGATTATCTATATTCCCCATAGTCAGTCCTGCATGAACCGTAAACATATTAGACAAACCAATCAACTATGGCAGAATTATTTGACATAAAAGGAAAATAATCAGAAGAAATATAATACCTGTACTTGTTTTATAACAGATCCTTCTGGATTCTGGAGATCTCGTATTAACTCCTCTTTCTTTGTCTTTAATTCTTGAACAACAGCTTTCTTTTTAGCAAGCTCAATCATAATTGGCATTTTACTTTCCATCTCCCAAAAGAGATGTTTATGAGCCTTTATTTTTTCCCGATACACATTATTTCTTGCAGATGTCACCTCAAATTCTTCTTGTACTGTTTCTGCATCGCACTTGAGCTTAACATTTTCAGAATATAGGGCTCTGACTTCAGCCTCCAGATTTTCACAGTGATATTTGGTCACTTCTATGGCATCATCTTGCAGATATATTTCCCTTTCTGTTGTCTTTGTTTCTGACAGAATGGAATCCATTTCTTTCTCTAGTTCCTGAAACTTTGCCTGTAAAATATTTCAGTGTTCCCTTAATAACATTTTTGAGAGGATACTAGGTATCTAGTTAAACAATGTAATTTACATTTATTCAACAGTCTTCTTTGTCACTTGTTTAATGTGGCTTGAATGGAAGGTAGAGTTCTATTTTTCTAAAATCACCACTTTAGAGGCACAACGCAAGAATCTTAAGACTTTTCCTTTTGGACTGAATCTAAAATATGAAGTAAGTATCATTGAAATTACTTTTAAATCATTGCATTTGCAAGACACACAGGATGCAAGAACCCCAGTCCTAATGTTTGTTTAGAGCTGAAATCTGGTTAAGTCCTAATCAGACTAAAAATAACTAATGATACCACAAATCACTTAAAAACCCACATAAACACATAGATGGGTGTCTGGGGTGGAGATTCTCCTGAAATTTTTAATTCCCCTCTTTGTCACAGTAGTATTTGAGAGCTGGATTAATCCCAGCTGTTTTTAACCCCCTAAGAAATATACATCTAGTTCTAAAAAGGCCTCTACAAACTCTCACTTATGAGAAGTTAACAACACAATACTTCGACCCATCAAGAAATCACAGCAACATATATTCATTTATGTTGGAAAAGATCTTTAAGATCATAGAGTCCAACTGTAAACATAACACTGCCAAGTCCATCACCAAACCACGTCCCTAAGTGCTATGTCTACACATATATCTAAGCCAGGAGGGCTGAACTGCTGCCTCAGAAATGTTTGCTCTCTAATGACTACCAAGGGAGCCTAGATAACTAATACAGGGTTAACATCTGACTTGTAGGTGATGTAAGCTAGCTATAATGAATCCCACCCAAAGTAAGAGCCAACAGTAATGCACTGAAAGAATTAGCATCATGATTTATGTCACCTATTATCTTTTCCCTAATGGAAGCACTATGAGTTCTGTGAAATCTCTTATTCAATGTCTTGAACAGATTAGGACATTATTAACTGTTAAGAACGAAGTTTCTGCATAACTTTTAATTTGGAAATCTTGGGCTACAGTTTTAGTAGGGTAAGTATCACTGCCAGCCACCATTTACTGAGAACAGGAAAGCAAAAGATCTTAACGGCAAAGATCCTCCCAATTTGGAAAGGAAATTATTGTTTTCCATGTCTTCTGTGACATGCACACATGGAAATAGACATAAAGATGAAAAAACAGTTCTGCATTCTGAATTTATGTTCCTAATTATTTAACATTGCTGTTCTGCTAACACTAATGTTTGTATGGAATTTCCTAGAGTTTGGGCTTTTTGGAAAGAAAAAGGAAAAGGTATGGAAGGGGAAGAAAATAAATGAGCTAACTTAATTACCTAGGCCTCTAAAGCTCTTCAGGTTTTTTTGAAAACAGACACCTTTGTTTAAATTCTTTGATCACAAATAAATTGTTGCAGCTACGTCATACTATATTATGGGATGGTATATTATTAGGAGAAAGCTTCTTGCAAAGTGTGGCTAGTCAATTGACAGTCCTAAGCAATAAAAGTTTTCATTGCTCCTTCAGAGAAGTTATTTTTGTGCAAAATTTCAAACCAATTATTTTAGCGGTAGAGCTATTCACAGATGTTATAAATGGAACTCTACTACTTCCATCAGCATTCTTCCATGCTCAAAAATACCTGAATGCTATTGTGTCTTTCCTCAGACTAAAATATGTCTCTCAATAGAAATCTGATCTCAAAGGTTAAAAAATAATTGTAAGCTTAATAAATCCTGTGAGAGATTAGCACAGAAATTGTAACAGTATTCACAAAAATCACATGTATCCAGTGTTCTACGAAAAATTACTAAATAAAACCAGTATTTAATGACTATTTAGGATACCCACCTCAAACACATAGAAAAAAGTATTTTGTATCAAAAAGATATTAAGAAAAAATTATAAAGTCTGGTAAAAATATGCCAAAAATGAATGCTTTTAAAATAATTTTTTCCATTCTTTTCTTAGGAAATCACCCTAAAAAAAATCAAAAAGCTCTAACTTTGTATTGTGGTTTTGTTTTGTGGGTTTTGCTCCATTTTTTATGGGGTTTGTTTTGATTTTCCAAACAAAAAATAAAACATCTGCTGAAACCTGCTCTAAGGAAGTCTTAGTTGTGTTGCAACCTTGCTAATAACAATACACACACAGAGTTTTGGCTAAGCCTAAATGGCACCCACAGGAACAGAATTATCTGCTTTACACTTAAATGCAAACACCCAGAAGAAATGAAGCACCATTAGCTTCTCTTGCTCATAGGAATACTTCCTCATCTAATGAAAAAATTAAATTAATTAAACTATACTAAACAGGGTTTATTACCTGCAGTTGGAAAAGAACTGTTTTGCTATTTTCTATCTCTGATGCTTGTGAATGCTGCTTCTCTACAAGTTGTTTTACAACTTCAATTAGTGATGGAGAATTTGGCTTAGCCATTTTAGGTAAAAGGGCAGAACTGTAAGGACATAAAAAAGAAGTTAATTGTTTTATCTTCATTCTATTTATCTCCTAACTATTAATGAAAGAGAACAATATTAAGGGCTTTCCTTTGGGATTCCCAAACAATACATCACTTCATTTGGTTCATTTTTTAGTAACAATGACTGGTTACTAACGGGTGGACGCTCAAAACTAATGACTGAGAATTAGAACCCTTTATTGTAGAATTTTATAAACTAAAGTATTTGAACGTTCTAGCTTCTCTGCAGGGCACATCCTCAGTTTGTGAATACAGTCATAGCTCTTAAAAGCACTTTAAGAACATCTGAAATGCATGAGAGCTAAATACAGCCTGAATACTTAAATTATTCCAGTTACCATACTGCAACCGCCTAGTATATTAACTATTCAACTCTCCTTAATGTAAGATAAACTACAGACTGAGAAAACTGCCACACGTAAAAGTCACAAACTAGTACCATTATAAAGACATGCCCCCGCCTGAGATCAGAAAACATTTCGTACTATTTTTGCATCACTTTGGATAATTAATAAAATCTGTATTGTTATATAAAAGCTCTGTATCTAAAGTGACACAGAACTCTCAAGTAAACACGACTCTGGCACAAGTGCATCTGCAGGCCCGGTATATTAAACGGCACTCAGAGGACCCACAAACCGTGCCTCAAGTTTCGTAGTCCTGACTAGGAAACCACATCTATAATTTTATTTTTGGGGCTGTTTCAACGGTTGTACTGGCACCCCGCATTTCTCCCCTCTATGCCGCTCAAGCACTCCACGCACCCCCACACACCAAGCAGCCCTGTCCCTGCGGCACTGAAACGCATCCAGAGCAGAACCAAGCGCCCTGGGACGCGGCGACCACCTTCCGCCCCGACGCCGGTGACGGAGGACGAGCGGCGCCGACCCCCCTCGCGCAGCCGCACCCCCTCAGGGGGGCTGCAACGGCCGCTGCGTCCCCGCCCCTTCCCGCCCAAACCGTGGCGCGACCCGTCAGGGAGCGTCGGCCAAGGGCCGGCTCCGCGGCGCGGTGTAGGGGCCTTAGGGAGCGTCGGAGAGCTTCAGCCGGGGCAATGGAGCGGCGGAGGCGGCGGGAGGGGAGCGTGGCCGTTAGCGGCGGGCAAGGGGCACAGGGAGCCGGGAGAGGGCCGGCAGGCCTGTCCCTGGCAGGAGACGGAGGAAAACCGGAGGGAACAGCGACGTAGGTGGGTGCTTCGTGGTGGGGCCCGTTGTGGTAGCGCAGCCTGGCTCGCCCAGGGGTTAAGGCAATTTTCTGAGCTTTTTTTCGCTTCTGAATTCCCCGAGTTACCTAATTCATTGGATTAAACTGCATTTCCTGTCATAATTTGTGAAGTGTTTGATGTACACTGCAGAGAATGTAAGTTTTGCTGGGCACCATTGGGTTACGAGGAAGAAGAAATGTCGCCTGGTTTCTACTGGACACAGTGCCCTGCCCATTCCAGTTCCACGGCTGTGGCCTTGTCTCCTGCCCCTCCTGCCCAGTCCTGTTCCTCTGAAGACTAGGTTAGGGAATTTTAATTCTAAATCCCCACATTTTTTTATAATTCAGTGGCCCATATCTTCATAAAATCGGTTTATTTCATCTTTTTTTTTAAATGGCTGAAGCTGAATGTAATACTACAGCCAGAGACATCAATTTGTTGTTTGTCAGTGTTTTGTAACCTGGATATTTTCAGACCCTTTCCTTAGCCTTTCTCAGCATTCTGTACCAAAAATAACCCCAGTAATTCCTTTTTTCTCTCTTTGGTTGAACGAAAGGAAATGGTTGTGTTGGTCTCTCTCCATCGAGTCTGGCCCCCCGTCCCCCCGTCCCCCCCCCAGTTAATTTTTAATGATCTAGTTCAGCACGTTTGCCAGGGAGTGGAAAGGCCCGGAGATAACCGATTTCTGCAGACTTCATAAAAACAGTAGGGAAGGACGCGATAGCCGCATCAGTTCCCTCTGGGAAGGAGAGCCAGGAGGACTGCGCTCGCATCCCTCTGCCCAACGTGTGCTGGAAGGACGAGCAGGAGGGGGACTCCCGAGGTGTGTTCTGGAGCTGTCAGAAATGTAGGTTACTGCAGTTGCAGGGAAGGTAGGAACAGAAGGCAAAGGACAGCAATTCTTAAGAAATCAGATGTTATTAATTCCTCTGTACATGAAAAAATATTTATTTTCATTATTTTCATATTTAAAACTTTTGTTCTTGTCCTTTTTTTCAGTTGTCATATACTGACATATTATATATACATGTATATTTTTAGATATATATAAAAAAAGTATATATACATATATACATAAAAGTATATATATATAAAAAAGTATATATACATGACTATTTTTAGCACAGCTGAGAAAACGTATTTACTATTATTTGTTTCTTGGACAAAGCCTAATATAAATCCTTCATTCCCCCACTTGCCTTTTGACCTTTGCATTGTCCTGGCAAAACATTCAAACTTTTTTACAGAGCTCTGTGAAATTTCTGACTGCTCTGAGGAGAAATTACCATCTTGATTTTGGGCTTGTGACCCTGAAGAGTGGCCGCTCATAACCTCTCTATGTGGGGGCCTTCTGAATATACTTTTGCTTGACTGACTGCCAAATTCTTCACTGGGACTTGCAGTTCCAGCTCAGAAAAAGAAACTTACTGAGTCTGCACAAGTTTTTCTTGAAGGTCTTTGTGTTCTTGTTCCGTTTTGCCGTGCTGTATGTTTCTGAATCCGAGATTGTGCAAAGCTGATGCATTAGAACATGGTTATAGCTGCAAGGTTACATGGCAGAGTTAATGCTGCTTCCGGGTTTAACGCTAACCAGGCATTTAATCATGTTGGTGCCTTTCAATACAGTTTGTTATTTCCTGTGTATTCTGACAGCAACAAAGGAGGGTCTCATCATTAAGAAGAAATACAGGTTCCCACTATAATCTTACCTAGAATAGGAATTTCCATCATGTACATACAAATCAGCTGCAAGACTGACAGTGAGAAGTGAGATATATAAAGCTGGTAATGTGTGCTTATATCAGATGGTATCTTTCAAGAGTTTTAAAAGGATTGTCTACCTGTGTGTGTAAGTAAATTCCTGTGTTTTAAACTTTGAGTTTGTTTATAAAAACTGCATGTACTTCAGTATTTTCATTGTAAGTGCTGATTTCTGTTTCTTCAACCTTGCCTAAATACCCCTGAGTTAAGAGAGGCAGAACATTTTATTTTAATGCAGTTTAAGAGGCGTTTATATTTTTTTCCCCCCATTTTTTTGTCTTTGCTGTTGGAATTTTATTACAAATTTGCTCTTGTTCCTGTTCATACGGGCTGCTTTAGTGACCTGTTTTCTTTCTCTGTGCATGTGTCTCTGGCAGATGTTAAATATTTCTTGCCTTTTTAATTTTCCCAAAACGATGTCTGTTCTCTGAGTTTCTGTAAGAAGATAAGGTGACCATTGGGATTCAAAGGTGCAGGAAATTGCCAGTGATCTTGCCTTGACCAAGAATGAGCTTTCAGAATTAGATTTCTGGGGGTTTTGAAAGTTGCTTTTTGGATCTTTTTTCTACCCTGAGCTGCCTCTTCTCTGCAGCCCAGTTTACTTTCCTTCATTGTTTCTTTTCTGTATTCACTATGCTTTTCTCCCTTTTGCTTTTGTTACCTCCTCACCTCTCCTCCCTTCTCATTATCTATCATTTTCTTTTATTTTCTTTCTCATTATATCAATGCAAGAGAATCTTTTTACCCTCCAAATGTTTGTACTGACAAAGTTTCAGAGGGTGAATGAAACAGCTAATGGGTGGCCTTGGCTTCAAGTTTGTGCAAGTATTTGTCTTGCATTGTATACTGAAATGAGCAACTCCTTAATAAATGCAGTTAATCTCTTCTGATCTAGTTATGTGCAGTGACACTTCCCATGAAATGCTGGGACTGTAGAGCATATTACTTAAAACCTGAATAACCATGAATGCATTTCTCATAAGCTAGAACATTGCTGTGCTTGGTGAGGCTGTATTTTGAGAAGGGTTTTGTTAGGAGACTTGGAAAGCAGTCAAACAATTTTATTATGACTGTAAGCAAATTTAATTGTGACACTACTGGCCTCAGTAGGACTCTGTGATGCAAAACTGGAAGGATATGAGAGTCAGTCAGCCCCATTACTTCTTTATGTACATCCCAGTAATTGCCCCTGTGGACTTTTTGCAATACACACACAACTTAGTATCAATGAAGGCAATTACCTCTCTCTCTGCACTTTGCTTCCACCTTTTCTTTGGTGGTATTTTTCTGGGGAAATACAAGGAGTTAAATGAACTCTACTTACCTGCCGCTATTGACATATCTGAAGTGGAGCAGTAATCTGTTTTTCTACTACACCCCTTTGTTGTACTCTTTGCTGGGGCTATTAGCTATAACTAGACTGGGATTGTGTCGTATTCGTAGAGGCTTCCCACGGAGAGAGTCAGGGTAGGGAAGGAAATACCCTGATTTCCCATGTCATGGTCTTTGGCATGACGCTGTTTTGACACTGTTTTCTTAGCAAGCTGTTTTGTCTAAAATCTATTGTCAGCTGTGTGTAAATAATACTCTGAGCAAAATCAAGAGTCATAAATTCCATGGCAGATGTTTTATCTGCTGTTACATTTTGATACTTTCAATTCACCTGTTTTGATAGCCACTAATTAATCTTTGTAAGCATTCAACTTGCAGAAAGGAAAACATCATTTTCAGTCAGGATTATTTTTCTTCCAGTCTGGGGGAAAGAACAAGGAAGAAAACACAGAATGTTTTCTGTAAAACCTCCTCTGAATATACAATCCATTAAAACCAGAAGGGTCTTTGACTTCTTGTTTGAGTGTGGAAACTCAGGGAATCCATTGTCAACCACAAAATGCCAAGGACACCAAGTCCACCATAGTGGTAGGCTTCAAGTACACACACAAGCAGTATTTTTGCAGGATAATGAAGTGCTGTGAAGCCAGAGCATGCGTGTAGTTACAGGAGAATGAGGACTTGGATCAGGAAAATAGTGCCAGGCATTATCTGGTACAGTTAGCTCTATTAGCAGAGCATTCATTTCAAAGACTTAAAAGATTCTCAAGTCCCTTGTTCCTGCAAAGTTATTAAATTTCCTGTAAATGAATTAATATAGATGCACAATTTGTTACTGTGCAAAAAAATGGTGGTATTAAAGAATACTCTAAATAATTATGGGTGTTACAACTGGTCATAAAGCTGCATGCATGCTTCCTGAATCAAGCACGGTGCTTAGTCGTGAAATCTAAATAGCTGTCTGTTCAAGGTTCCCAAAGCAGAGGCATGTAGTCTTTTGTTCCAGACCTCTGGAGGCTTGCACTGGAAACGAAAAAATTATCAGAGACAGAGAAAAGAAAATAAGAAACTTCTGAGAGGATATGTAAAATAGGCACTCATAGGAACAGAGAGGAAGAGATGGACAGACAAGTTTCTACAAGTAGTCCTAGCTGGGCTTGGATCAACAAAGTTCAGAAAAGGAAGAAGAAAACCCACCAAAACTGGATGTATACCATGGATCTACAAGACAAGCTGTGAACTATAGAATGATTTTTGATAACTTAACGTGTCTTGATTTCAGAGCATAGTGAAAAAGCTGAGGCAAGAAGTTGTGCACAGCATTATATTATTTTTTTCATTTAGTTCTGTGTAGATCTCGTGTTACTAGGTGAAGTTCCAGTAGCCTGTGCTGAGTTCCTATGCATGTTGAAAAGAAGAACTATACTGATCATGTGCCTTTCCACACAGAAGTTAGAAATTTGCAAGTAAATAGTTTTGGTAATGCAAAACAGAGAAGTGAAAAAAAGTTGTGTGGAAGCCTGTGGGAGTGATGTCATTGCGCTCACAGCCCAGCACCCCTGCTGCCAGGAGAGGTAGCAGACATGAACTCCACCTCAGTGATAAGTGTAAAATCCCTCTGAAAAAAAGAAACTCCTCAAGTCCCAGGAAACTGAGGGACCTCTGTATTTGGTTCCCCTCATGGGAGCTGGAGGAGGGCCCAACAGTCAGAGGTCAAGAAGATCCATTAGGCTAATGTAGGTTAATTGATTCAGTAAATCTAATATTATGTACTAACCTTTTATCATCCCTGACCTGGGAAAAACCTGAGGTAGGCGGGGTGGTAGGGAAATACCCAAGTACTTAAATACATAATAATTCTCATTTCCGCTACTTCTCTTTTGATGCAGCAAAAAGATCCTAAGACCATAACTACTGCTATGCCACCTTCTCTACACAGTATCACTGAGTGCGTTGCCTTAATTACATAATTCTGTGGTTGGACTAATGATGCTGTCTTGCCTTTTTGTTTGTTTTTCAGGTTTTGTTACTGAATACTTGGTGGTTGTAGGAATCTCTAAATATCCTTGAATATGGTGGAAGCAGTATTGATAGATCTGTTCAGCCTACCAGCCAACTTGCAGAACATCCAAGGATTACTGCGTAACATGCTGGAAACTATTGATAAATGCTCTTCCATCCCAGCTCCATTTGTTTACGTCATGTGTTACCAGAATCAGGGGAGTGACAAGGACAGTGAACAAGAGTCCTTGCTTCCACCTCTGAGAGATTTTCAGAATCTGAAGAAAAAACTAGAGGTGGTATGTGGTCTGACTGCAGCTGGTGCTTTGTACACGATCAAACAAAGACTGGATGAAAAAGACCTAAGTGTCATTAAAGTTATTCTCCCTCCCTTAAGAAAAGACTTAATGAAAGTATATATAGACCATCTCTTTACAGCAGTCTACCAGTTTGAATTTGAGGATTTACAGGTGGCATCTGATTGTGAAAACCTACAGATATCTGAACCTCAGAGTGAAGGGCAAAGGCTTCCTACGCAGGACGTGGCACTTATCCAAAGAGAGATTCAGATGTACTTACAAAGCCTGCCGAGCCTGAAAGGGGAGCTCACCATCCTCAGATCTTTCCTGATCCCAGGTAAAGAGAATCCCAGCTAATAGATTTTACAGAGACTGTTCCCAAGCATACCTGTTCAAGGGAATTGCAAAAAAAGTAAGGTTTGGAAATGTCTTCAGGCAGCAGATAATTCTATATGATGTTGTAATAGTGTGTCATGTCTGTAAGATGGGGAAGCGACAACAGAGAGACAGTAAAAGACTGGCAAGTCTGTACCAGGCCTAGGGCATGACCAGAGGAAAGAGAGGCCCAGGGTTAGTGAGAGCATTAGTGCAGACAGTAAAATCCCTTCCCCTCTGTGTGGGAATTGCACACTTGGAGAGTTACCATCATCTTCTCAAAGAAAGGCAGGACAGGAGTTTCTCTTGGTCTGCAGCCTTGGACGTGCCTGGTTAATCAGATTGATGTCTCACTGTCCCTGCCATAGTATGACCCAGTTTACTGCAGCATGTTTCTGAAGTGGTGTGATTATGAGGTCACATGACTCAGAGGATTCAGGGGAAAGCAGAGAGGTTTGCTACTGCAAAAATTTGGAACTGTCTTTCCCTAAAAATATGTCTGAAATGATCCAGAACCTGAAAGGACCGTAACTTACTTAAAGCAATTTTTGTCTCCATTGTCTTTGAGATTTTGACTGTGACTTTGAAAGGTTCACATTACATAGAAGAGATTTTGAATCTCCACTCTGATTATGTCACAAAGCTTGTCAGCTGTTAAGACAGCAAAAATATCAGTTGTGGGACTATCTTTCTGTATTCAACTGTGCCACGCAGATCCCTCCACCCTTTCTCCCCCAAAACAGTGACTGCATTTGATGCATGAGGCCATGATAAATGATCCACAAAGTAAAAAAAAGATTTTTCAACAATGCTCAAAATTCTCAGTGCTTTCAGTGTACTTCAGAAGGATGTTTGAGATTCTGTGAAGTGTTGAGAACTAGTACTCATTTGGCAAAAAACCTTGGGAGGTTAGAACATTTTTTTTAAAATCTGCTCTTAATTTTTCTCAGTGAGTTACCTCTTCTCTAGGGTTTGTGCTACAACTCTGCAAAAAGTCAGGCTAAATCTTGCAGGACTCCTTCTTGCTCCAAGGTCTGCCTTGCCCTCAGGGCATTATGATTATGAGCAAGAAGGAAACTTAGAATCCTTAAATTTAAATGACACCGCAAAATATGGGTAAAGCAATACTTAACTTGATGGGCTAATTCCAGCCCTCTTCAGTATAAAGCCATGTAATATCTGGACTTGTCTTGTGTTGAAAACAATTGTTGTTGTCTTTTTTTGCCTTGCCAGATGAAATTTTCCTACATGGGTTCACCACAAGGACAGGTGGGATCTCCTACATACCAACTCTAAGCTCCTGCAATCTCTTCAGTAGTTCCAAGCGAAGGGACCCACAAGTTGTTGTTAAAGAAAATCTCCGCCGGCTAGCTAGTGTTGCAGGATTTAACCCAGAGGCTTTTCACAGAGTCAAGGTATCTTAGCAAGCAATGGATTTATATAAACAGATCAGATCTTCATGTATCACTGGGTAAAACTGTAGGCATTATTCTTGCCTTTCTCAGCAAGAACTTGTAAGACCCAGGACAATTAAAATATTTATGCTGGCACTTTATCTGTGGGAATAGCCATCCAAACTATCAGCCATTTGGCTATGGTGGCTTTCTACTGATACATCTGTATGGCATTTGAACAAAGGAGTGCCTGATTTCCATGATTCAGAAGGTGCAGAGCGTTTTCCACACCAAAGAAAAATCCTTGCATTAGTCAGAACTGGGTTTTTTTGCTTGCCATATCACCACCTGTGTTCTGATTTTGCTTTGACAGATTGATCACGCTAATGCTGTGTGTATTATGGGAAAGACAGAGCCTGACAGCTATGATGGAATTGTTACGGATCAGAAAGGTGTTACGATAGCAGCTCCTGGTGCTGATTGCATACCCGTGCTGTTTGCTGATCCTGTCAGAAAAGTCTGCGGTGCTGCTCATTCTGGTAGGAATTTTAAATCATGGAGATCAAAATGACTAGGAGACCACTGGAAAGGGAGTTTTGGACTAAGGATTACAAATCAGTAAAGAAAGGAGCACTGAATGAGGATGAATAAATCCAAGGTCACATAACTATATAGACCCTGACCTGTTCAGTTTGTATCCTGCCAATAAAAAATTAGTCTTGAGAATAGTTTTTTTCCCAAGCTATGTATTTTTTTTATTTTATAACTTTAATAATTATTATTTATGTAGTTATACATTTATTTTGCTGATCTGGTAGCCAAAACCAAATACTTCTTTTAGTGCCCTGTCTAACTTCATATGTAAAAAAACAGCTATAAAGCCAATGCCCCCAACAATCATTTTGGATCAGAAGAAATATTTGTCTGACCCAAACCAAGTGAGAATAAAACTGAAGTAGGGATGTTTTAGCACAACCTGGGGTTATGTCTGACTTCAGAAGATGTCCTAGCTGTCAGGCTAGAACACATATCCTGTGGTGAGATTTTCCTGCTGGGGCTGTTTCACTTTATGAAAAAGTCTGTTATTTATGAGGTCAAGGAGAATGCACAGCTGCGAGTTTCTTCTCAGCTTTGATGCTAATACACCCCTCTAATATGGCAGGAAGCTTCACCTCTGCCTAGAACCTGTGAGTACCACCTAATTCATATAATTCTTCATGCATTCAGTAAATTAGCGAAAATAAACTTGAATTTCTGAGTCATAAGATGATTAAAACGTTGACTTTCCTTCAGTAAAGTGGGGTGGGGCGTGTCCATGCATGTCCCACCCTGTGCTTAACGAGCTTAGGTTAGAGAAAGTCCTAGCAATCTTAGGTTACAGAATGTGAAAGCAGTAAGAATTGTGGTACGTCTGTCTGGGAGGAGAAGGGAATGTGATTTTTAATGGGGAGAAGAGATGGAGACAATTTTATCTACTCTTGAAAGTTTTACATTGTAAGTTTTCAAACCTAATTATTGCAAAATATTTAAATCTGTAGTTGCTCCTTTCTCTGCTGTCTCCTCATTTACCTAGTCCCTGACGCATCACACTGTTCCCCCAGCCCACACCGCTGCCTTTTCCAAGCATACCTCCTGGCTCTAGCCTGAACTCCTACCTTCCATCTCCCAAGTTTTGGCTTTTGTTCCCACATCACAATCCTTGCCAGGCTTCCAGTTATCTTTTCCTAAGTCATAGAATCATAGAATGGTTTGGGTCGGAGAGGACCTTAAAGATCATCTACTTCCACCCCGCTGCCATGGGCAGGGACACCTTCCACTAGACCAGGTAGCTCAAAGACTCATCCAGCCTGGCCTTGAACACTTCCAGGGATGGAGCACCTGCAACTTCTCTGGGCAACCTGTTCCAGTGTCTTATGACTCTCACAGTAAAGAGGTTTTTTTCCTAATATCTAATGTAAATCTATCCTCTTTTAGTTTAAAACCATTACTCCTTGCCCGATCACTACAGGCCCAGTCTTTCTTATAAGCCCCCTTTAAGTATTGAAAGGCTGCAGTGAGGTCTTCCTGGAGCCTTCTCTTCTCCAGGCTGAAGAGTCCTTTCCTTCCTGCACAACCCCATCTCAGTTCATGTTTAACTTGAAAACATATTGCTGTGTATACAAATAAAGACAACTAGGTATAAGGTCATCTCAGTCTTTTGATGTAGAAAAGCAGAGGAAAACGTATTAGCATATCCTGTCCTTTGTTAAGACTTCCTGGGACTCAAACTGAGATAAGAGAACTCAAAGCTGGGCTTTTTTTTAGCTATTCTAAACAATGCTGAAGTGCAAAGTTTGGCTTTTTTCTGTCTATTCCAAACAATGTCTATAGCTTGAGCCTTTTTTCTTTTTTTCCTAAAATAACATCAGAATAATTTTCACCATATTATAAAAATACACTTCTGACTGTAACATATTTCTGCTGTCATATTCCCATTTAAATGTTTCAAGCACAGAGCCTGTAAGGTATGCTCTAGTTGCCCAAACCAGGACACTGAGAAAAAGGAATTCTGGAATCCTAATCTAAACTCTTCTCTCTAGTTTCCATCTCCACAAAATTGTATCAGCAAACAGAAAGTTGCTAATGTGTTGGGGGTTTTAAAAAATAAGTTATTTATTATTAGATGTAATTATTTTTAGATGTAACTGTTGTACTTTAATAATAGCTTATATTTTAGCTAATATCAAATTAAAGAGACAATTTATACAGTTTGTTTTTCAACCTCTCATTCCTCACAGGATGGAAAGGCACATTGTTAGGAGTTTCTATGGCCACAGTAAATGCTATGGTATCTGAATACGGCTGTAATGTGAAAGATATCCTTGTGGTGCTGGGCCCATCTGTAGGACCTTGCTGCTACAAACTTCCTCACGAATCGGCAAAAGAATTTTACAGAATTGATCCGAAATGTGTGAGACTAATTGACTCTGCATGTCCTTACATTGATATTAGAAAAGCAACACGGTAAGCCTACTGAGTGAAAAAAAGACTTAATTGCACATTAGTTATCAACGATTATTTTGGTGTTGTATTATCCAGCATTGTTATGGTGAGGGTCCTCACAATCCAACTAGAAGTACTCTCTAGTACTTCGCAAATCATCAAATTATACCTTTGAATGAATGGTATCTGCTCACTTTTGCTGTGTTTCAACTATTATTTTACTGTTACACTGTTAGTTTATGGATTATAGGCAAATATTCAAATTAAATTTGGGTTTACTGGTTGCAGAAAAGCAATTATTGTAGTATAATACTGGAAGAAAGAAAAAAGCAGACTAAAGTCCCAATCACAAATTGGCATGGTTTGTTCAATTGGTACTTGAGGTGCTGTCTGAATGGTAGTGTCTTAAGGAATGTGAGTATGTATGAAAAATATTTTCTGTTTCTCTTTGTTTAAGGATTCTTCTTGAGAGTGGTGGGATCCTTCCTGAGAACATCCAAGATGATTCTGTCATAGACCAAAGCCAAAATATCACTTTCTGTACTGCATGCCACCCTGATAAATTCTACTCTCACTTCCGTGATGGCACTAACTTTGGGACACAGATGGGTTTCATATCAATCAAAGACTGAGATTGTATCTCTTGCTTTTAAATAGTATTTAGACAATGTCTTCTGCATTTTCTGGCATCCTGCTCTCCTCATAGAAGTTCTTCCCCCTTCCTTGCACAGACTTGTAACAGAGAATTCACAGATCTTGAGATTCTCCCACTTTTTCCCTTCCCTGCCATTCTGAGGCAAGAGTAAATGTCTAGGGTGTGGGGCCAATAATTCTTGTGTGAGACAGGCTTCAAAGGAAACAAGGACAACCCACACCATGACAAAGCCCTTCTGCAAGACTAGATGGAAGCTCCAATTTTTTCAAGCCTTGACCAAGTATTTCCCAGAAACCTCAGTTTTAAGGTGGTGAAAGTACCCCAGTCTTCATTAGCTTCTAAGTGAGACTTCTGAATGAAGTATGACATTACTGATACAGGAAGGAAAGCCTGTATTGCACATTAACTATTTGAGAACACCCAACTTTTGTAGTTTCAGCTGAAGGTTAGCCTTATGGAATTATGTGCCTGGGATTGTTTTTCTTCTTTGGAGTTGTTTAAAGAGCCCCAAAACACTTACAGAACTTTTCCTATGGAAAATAACTTGAAAGTGAGAAGCACACAAGCTCCTTTGAGGCAGACCTTGAAAATATATGAACTCTTGCCATTCTCTATTTTTTGATTGTAGAAAAAGTAGGACTGTGAATCTTAATATGGTATGACATGACATGTTCATGTTTCCTTACAATTTTCTTTAAACTTTTGGTGATCTGCTGATGTCCATTGAGACAGTCCCAACAGTGGCAAGGCACTTAATAAACATCTGAAAAGGGGAGCGAATTTAGCCTCAGTTAATTTTACTGACCAATAGTTGACTTACCTGTCTTGCTCAACACGTTCGAAGTATGCACTGTTTTGTTTCGGCTGTAAAAATTTTGCCTCTAGCCATTAAAATAGACGTGATAGTTCCTGACACATAGACAGTGAGAGATTCCTAATAGAAAACTATGCTGACTGTAGCTTGCAGAGCTGCCAAGCACAAGCCTTGGGACAACTGTCCGTATGACGTAATTGCTATTTTGAATTCAACGGTCTTTACCGATTCTAGACTTTTATGTCCGCTAGAGGTCAGTGCTCGCTCACGCTGCACACCAGTCCCTGGCTGCACCGCATCCTTTCCAAACCATGCATTTTGCAAAGCACTGTACAGCATAGCGGATACTGTTGCTTATGTAATCGTCTGCCAAGTTATTCTAGTATCTGTGCTTGAAGAGTAAACTGTTTTTCATTTTGTTGGGTTGTGATTCAGAGCTGGCCAATTTAGAACTTTCCTTGTCCTCTGGGAGAACAGACCTTCTGAAAAATTTTCTTTTACCTGTGAATAGTATTTCTCAGAGAAGAGCCTGGTTCTGAGTATGTTACCCTCTGACTGTAACCATCTACCAAAACCAATGCTTCTTCCACCTCTCCTACTTCCTTAGAAATAGTATTCCTCTTCTGGTTTAGCACGGCAGTACTTGACAATAAAAATTCTTACATTTTCAGTTACCTTTTAAAAACCTCACCATTGCTTTCATCGTTCTTGGTTTCTTTTGTAACTTCACTGTGGTGATGTTATGGCTTCAAACTGGAGGTTCAGGCTCCAACAGGGGCAGCACACACTCCTCAATGCTGCCAAGCATGTTACTGCACAGTAACTGATGGTGTGTGTGGTATGTATCTGTATTGTGTGTGACATTCCAAATATAGAATAATATAATTATGTGGACACTGACAGCTTATTTTGCTGCACTAGGTTAAAAAAAAATGCAAATAAATAGTTACCTACCTTCACCTTTTATTTCTGTCCCCTTACCTTGGTATGTAAGTGTGCACCACTTAGAGACACTGACATAGCAGTGAAATGAGTAAGGTGTCTTTCCTTCTGCTGTTTCTGCTGTGGGGGCAGTAGCACCACTTAGTCCTCAGTCCCTGCACCTGAAGCTCAGCCAAAGCTTGTCTGTCAGTGCCCTTCACTTAACCCTCTTCCCTTGTGGATTAAGTGCATGCTGTTAAAAGCAACTGAGTTACTTGCTTGTGCAAGGTGCTGCTTGACAGCTGAAACATCATAGGTGTCCATGTGCTTGCTGTTAGTCCGTCTCACCTCAAAGATCGTTTTAAACTAGTGCACTTGACTTTGCAGGAAGTAGAAAGACCTTGCAGCCATGCTACTTACCACAGTTCAAATGCTCAACTATATATTAAGTCATAGTAACATGATACTGATAGTAAGCCCTGGCTTGTTCATACCTGCTCAAGAATGACAGCAGAGACTTTCTGTTTAGACAAATGCCATTTACAGGTAGGATTGTGCAAGCTGGTGAGCATGTCAGAATAAGAAGAAACACCAAAGGCTTTACCTTTCAGAAGACAAATTATTACCACAGTCATTGTTAATTATTTATTTTACACAGAATTGCCTAGACTGTAAACCTGTCAAGACAGGAGGCAGTCTTTTGTACATGGATTACTGAGAACTCCATGACCAATAAGAAGATAATAATATTCAGTCTCCAAACAGACTAGGCTCTGTATCATACAGAGTTTCTTTCAGAAGTCTTGCTACAGAGGCACTTTAATTCTGTTATTAAAAAAAAAAACAACTTTAGAGGAAGGGCATGATAAGAATGAGAGAAGGCTGTTTCGCACCTCTATTTACTTTTCAGTCCTTTGCTCACTGAAGGAGCCGTGCAGATCAGCCCTGATTCACCACCTCTAGGGAAGCTCTTAAAGTGCTTCATAAATTGTTCAGCTGAACCTACCTAATGATCAGATTCCATTTCTTAAGCTTGCCCATGAATTTGTAAACTGCATTTGCCCTATTATTGTTATTAAATAACACTATTAATTATGATTGTGGTATGCCCTGAGGAGAGCACAAGGCATGAACACATTGAATATTGTTTTTGATAGCTATTATTGTGCAGTTAACATTTGTTATTATTGTAGATTCTGAATATGGGCCTCTTCATTTGCATTTATATGTTTGAATGGAGTGTACCAAAACATGTCTCAGAAAGGCTTTCTTCACTATTCCAGTAAAAGAGGACAGCTCCAACACTGGTTCTGGTTCCAGTGTCTGGGGAAGCAGTGTGCAACTTCAGAGGCATAGATGAAAGCCTGAGATAATTAGTGAAATGTTTATCCAAACTGAGGCATTTATTGCCACAGGTATGGCGAAGAATATTAAGGAAGTTAGATAAAAAATGCTTTTAATAAATTTGTAGAGGTTGGTTCTGTTGGTGACTGCTAGTCTCTTTCTACTGACAATCCAAGGAGACAGGATTGGGGCTAGACAGTTGCTTGGTCTGAGTTCTGCATTTGATGGCTGTATTTGTGAGCAGCTGCAGACTTGGAAGCCTTGGGCCTGGATCTTCAGCAAAACATTTGGGCACATCTTGACTCACAGAAAGTATATTATTCCTCCCAAATTACAAGCATTCAATGACAGGAAGGTGTCTCCTTTCTCCAGCAGGAACATAGTTTGCAAAGTGGTTGTCTTTGCCTCTCATCTTACTTCCCTCATGCTTATCTCTTATGCATTGCTGAATTTATGTCCACCACTGCTCACAGTTGCCCTACAAGGTTCATGAATCCAGTGGCAGGCTGTTGGAGGAAACAGACGCCATTCCGTGCAGAGCAGCACCAGTGTTGCTTTCTTTTGTGTGCATATGCTTTTTTTTATTTTAGCAGCAGTATGACATTTTTGGTCCTCAGCACAGGATCTTTATCCGTTTCCTCCAACCCATCCCCACTTTAGGTTTCTACAAGAGCTCCTAATTTCCAGCCTACATGGTGAAGAAGTCAATATTCCTAGATTCCCTCATTGCTGTCCTCATTTCCACTCCATGCTCAATTTGCTGCTGGGTGATGCAAAGACGGAGATGAGCTGCACTCATTTGTCCAGAGGCTCAGAGGGGGTGTACGTGTGCACTCGCCTTGATGTCATGTGTGCGAGGCTTTTGTTCTCTGAGTACCAAAGTGGAACAATATAACTGGACAGTGCACTGACAGGAGCTGTAAATCCTATATGTGACAGAGGAAATAATGTATTGGCCTGCTGAGGGGTTTAACGTACCTCCGAAGACTGACAGCAAGCTCTGCCTGTAAGGCTGACTTGTTCTACTTTCCATTTCCAGCAGATGCTCTCCAGTGTTTCCAGATGAATGATTCAGATAGAAAAGTATGTGGATTTAAGAACTGTCCTAATTGGGTATAGCTTATATCCAGGATGTTACTAATTGTTATCCAGTGTCACACCTTTTTATAAGACTAAGAGATTTTGTTGCTCTCCTTGCTTTAAATATACAGTGCCTGTGGCTGTGGTGATAAAAAGCATGATTATGTATTTCCCAAAGGCACGTAGAGAAATAGGAAGCTAATTTTTTTAAGTGATCCCTCTGATCTTTCGTTAGTAAGCATTTAACTTGCAGTAGCATCTCACATTACAAATACTGCTTGCTCCCTATGTCTGTAAGCTCTTGAGGGGTGGGGGATGGGGGAGTGAGGTGGGGCGGCGGGCTGTCAAATGAGGCCCACAAAAGAATTTCAGCAGTGCCGTCCCCCGAGGACAGGGACTGAGGTCTCAGTCTTCCCCCTCTGCAACTGTGGCATCATGTCCCCAGGGCAACCTGAATTCTGACAGTCATGGGAGCAAGGACACCACATGGATTTCCATTTGATTCCTGCAACAGAAAACAGATCTGAGACAAAAATCAGTATGTGACTAAACGATGGGTGTTCATTTTCACATTTGATTTTATTTAAGTGTTCATTTCCTCTCTTCTTGTGCAAATGTAATTCACAACTACTATCTACTCTCTTTGTTTTTCTGGTGGTGTCTCTTCTACATGTACCAAAGGCCTGAACATCTGAAATAAATAGGTTGCAACAAAAAAATTGGGGGAGTACCTACCATAAAACTGAGTAAGTGTTTTATAAGGGAGGTTGAAAGCAATGTTTGTATTTAAAGAGGTATAATTTCACTTTTTCTCATGTGATGCAATATCTTCAGGCAGCAATTCTTAGTTCAGGTCAGATGTTTCAGTTCAAAGTGATTTTATCAATGACAGCTATAGAAAGCCCTGCATATCTGAAGTGAATGTCTTAGCATTTCTCTTTGAGGCACTGAGATCTATCCTAAAGGAATATTCAAGCATACACTGTTGCCAAAGGAAAGCATTTCTGTTCTACTTGGTTTTCTTTGTTTGAAAGCTGTGAGCTTGATTTTGCTGCACAAGAATGAATCACAAAAACCTCAGTTGTAGAAACCAAATTGTGACAGGTCTCCAACCCTTTTGGTTGGTTTTAATAGGTGCTTTTATTAAGTACTTCATAAAATTAGTATTAAATAAAACAGGGTTATGCAGACAATTTTGTTCTGACTCTTTGCTTCTTTATATCATCCCCATAAAAAGCATTCAGAACATGAAAAGTGAGGAGAGCAAGAAGCTCGTTAGAAAGGCTCCTATAGGTTTGTTGCTATATTTGATGCTTAGATCTTCCTCAGTTCCCTCAATTACCCTACAACTTTAATCGTCAAGTTTCTCAAGCACTAAAACATCCCAGCTCGCATAACTCTGTGCTAGCAATGTCAGAAACACAGATGTAGACTTGATAGTGATGTTTACATTGTAGCATTTCTTCAGCCTATCTGGTGCTGGCATAAATGACAGTGTGATAAAAACGTTATGCTGCAATGGTGAGATATTTTGAGAAAAACCTCCTAAGCGGCCCTGCATTTACTTGAGATTTTAGGGGCTGTAAATCAGTAGCAGTTTTTTGCTTTTCACAAGGTTGGGAAAGTTAAAGATAACTTCACACACTCTCCTTATCTAGTACATGTCTTCATCAGAGCAACATGGTTTGGGTTTTAGAGTCTTGTCTGGTGTAGAATTATATTTCTGTAATTTCCTTTGAGAGTGGCTTCTTAAGAGACCGACTGCATATACATTGGCCAGGAAGCAAAAAATTCAGCTGACTTCTCTTCATTAGTTTATATTACAATTTAACACAAAAGTCTGCCAGAAAACGCAGGTGCCGCAAAATGGGGGAATCAGACTGCTCGAGCTAAAATGTCCTTGTAGGAGAAAGGGTAAAGATTCAGACAAAGCTAATGGTTAGTTTCAACATCTTCAGGATGACACATTTCAATCCATCTTTCAGAACAACTCCTCATTTCCTGTTTTAAATATTAAGAGCAATCTGAAATAAACCTTTTAAAACTTAAGAAGTGCCATGGCAAATTAAAACAAATATTGAAATCTCAGTTCATGCTGCAAAGAGAGAGCCTGTCTTCCACAGAGCTCATCGCACTATTTATGTATATCTATCTGCATGAGCCAATCCTCTTATTTCTTCAGTAAATATTTCCTTCATAGATTGTAGATTGTTATGTTCCCTTTGGTAAATGTTTAGCTAAGTTTTACATGTGATATTTAGCTCCATTAGTCTTTCCTAAGATGATCTTTAAAGCTCTTAACTCTGCCCTATTAATGTCAATTAGGTGATAATCAGTTTTCCATTTTTCACTTACATGCTCTTTTAGGAGAGTGACATTTGAACTTTGTAGAGAGACTTTTTTTTTCTGGTAGGCTTGCAAAGTTGTCCTTCTCGGCACAAAAAACACTTGAAGCAGCCTTAATTGAATAACCTTGGTCTCCCTCTATTCCTTTTTTTTTTCCAAGAGTCATAGTCTATTGCACTTCAATTAGGATTTATTTTAGGCTTCCTAGCAGGAACTCATAATCCATCACATCGTTCCAGAAGCAATCTTCATGAAGGAGGCTTAACCGAGAAAGTGAAAAATAGTTGGTATTTTTGAGGCTGACGAAGGATTTATGGAAGGAGAACATTTTTAACTTAAGCAAAAACTTTTTAAAAATCTCATGTTGGAAAGCTGACACAAGAAAACTAAAATATGGAAATAATTTCACAGTTTTTGCAGAGGGGGGAGGGGAGTTTAACAATGTGTGAAACCGAATATTCATCCCTTGAATTATATATGCATCAGGACTGGATGTCTTTGTGTGTACTGATTTATCCCCAGTAAACTGGGCTGAAGCTGGAAGAATAGAGTGAGGCTATTTGCTCACTGTAATAAAAGGTATCAGAAAAGAGGGATACAGCAGCGTTCCTTTTAGCAAGTGAGTTAAAGAGTGCTCAGGCTAATGATGAACCACTTTCTACGGAGCCAATATCTGAGGCTGAAAAAACAGCCAGTCATTCCTTGGCTCTGCAGCAGTCTTGGAGGCTGTTATAAACAAACAGAAGCAGGGAACAAAAATCTCCTTTGGTATGCAACTAGCCTGAAACAGATATCCATGGTGAGACACTGTTGGATTGAAGAGGCAGAAAAAGACAGCACCGTGACGATGAAGACATTTCTACACCTGCTCATTAAAGATTTAGTGCAAGAAGAGTTTATCCATGTGGAAACATGGCCCCCTATACCACATTGTCCAAGCAGAGACAATGCTGCCAAGTGCTGCCAAGCATCTTCCTATCTGTAGTTATTTGCTGCAGTTGCTAAAGCTGTCAAGGCTTCTTAGTGCGGTCAGGAATTTTCCCCGAACCTGGAAAGGTTGGAGTATTGAATGCTTACAGACATGTCCTAGTTCTCCTCTCTCTTCATCCCTAATTTAAACCCTTCTATAGGCATACCGTGCACTCACAAGCTTCCAATCTATGCAAGCAGGTGGAGGACCACAGTTAATTGTGGGAGGCAGATAATGACCACTGTATATATTTTCTACATGCAGGACTCTGGGACCTCACTGGGTCCAGAATAATTGCAGTGACGGACACATCTGCCCTCACCCACTGCAGCTGTATTTCTGGACTGAAAATATGGAAGAGAAGCTGCTTTTTGAAATTTCACTCAGCTTGGCTAACAGCCCAATTCTGCAGACTTGGAAGATTTTCTATCATAATATTTCTCTGAAGCTAGCTGTGAGAATAAATGGCATGTATGTTTGGCTCAAGAGCTGAGAATTTAAAATTTTTGAAGAATCTTTTCTTGTTTGTTATGGAGCAAATCCCAAATTTCTTGCTTAGAAGTCCAGGCTGCCTGCTGCTATGGGGCCCCACCTGACCATCTTGACTAAAAGGGAGAAGTGCCCTCCTGTGTGAATACTTACCATAGATGTTTCTACTTTCAGCCATAGTAATTACTATAGCAGAAGTATTTTCCCAGTGGACAAGACAGATTTACCTCCTGGTAAATCCTAGGAGGGCAGAGAGGACAAGGTTGCTAACTATGGTGAAACTACTCCTTGCTATATGGCTGCCACCTAAGACCTTCGGGCAGGCTGCAATGCTGAGAAGAGGTAGATCATGAAGCGGAATGAACCAGTTACCTTGGGTTCTGCTAGAAACACATGGAATAGGTCAAAGTAGATTTTTTTGCACAGTATCTACTGTATATTTTGCTCTAGTCTGCCCAATGGGAAGTTGCCAAGCATCTTGAGCACTGCTTCTTTTGGAGCAATAGAAATTTCTGGTATCCTTGATCCTACCTATCTCTTGGGTGGAGGATCAGACATCCTGGTACTAGCAGATCCTTCAAGATTTGGAGTGGTCAGCTGAATATCCTGTTATTACCACGCTTCTCATAAGGAAGTATTAAGGAAAAACTTCTAATCTGTGAATTTACAGTTGTTTAATTCTTCTTTGTGGGTGCCGCCACTAGTAAAGACAGTAAGATCTGAAAGGATCCTCTTCTAGATATATAAGATCTACAGACCAGGAGGCCTGTAGGGCTGTGCCAAACTTCCAGGCCCTGAAAGCACCATCCTAAAATTTCAGAGCTGTAAAACAAATACCAGATGTTCTCAAAGCTGAGGAAGGAGAGGGCGAGATTTCTCAGAGATACCCAAATAATGGCAATCCCACGGCTTTGCCTAAGATGTGTTTGGGTGGCATCTGCAGCTGAGTTTGGGTCTGTAATAGGGCATTCCGAAAGCACAGCACCTGCAATGAAATAACCCTTTTCATGAGTCGTGGGACACAGAACTGGTTTGGGGCTGTGTTGCAAGAGCTTGTGAGCCTCATGCCTCTCCAGAGTTATAGCTGTATACATTTGGATACTGTAAATGCTCTTACATGGTTTTAGACTGGCTCTGGCTGCTGTTAGAAGACCCACCATGTGAAGTGCACACTTTTTTAATGAATAGGAATGTCGGGATACATTTTTGTTCTAGCAAGAAGCAGGCTATAAAAAATTTCTTCTATAAGCAGTCACAATTTCCAGCCATAGGTAAGGCCTTTTGTTTCAGTAAAAATCAGTGTTGCAATAATGTAGTAATTGCATTCTGAGTTACTGTTTTCACAAATAATCTGAACAAAGTAAACCTAGCTTTGACCATTTTGTTCTCAAATTCTGTCTGAGTATGCAGTTTCTACAGACCATCTCAGGAAATTTTGGACTGTTTCCTACTTCCTGTCTTATCTGTTGTGGGAAGCAGCATTTTTATTCTTATTTATTTACGAAGTGAGCAGAGGGAACAATTTAAAATTACTGTAGCATTTTTTCTTCTGTTTGTAGATTTCAGTTTATGTAGGTGTGTTTTTAGTTGGAGAGTATTTAAACTACTCAGCAAATGTTTTGTGGAGGTCATTGTTTGTGTTTTAAATTCACTGATCAGCTGTGATTAATCAGATTAGTCCTTTGACTGGAGGAGTGTGAATTACCTTTCCCTGTGTATAGCTGCTTGGGAACTGGAAGTGTGGTTATGGACATGAGTTCAAAATGCTCTTGATGGGAGAATTAAGTGCCAACAAAAAATGAATAAAAGCTTGTGGAAACAAGAATGTAAAGACTAAAAACATTACCAAAGAGAGTATGTTTAAATATTGAAGTGAATAATCCCAGATAATTTGGAGTATAAAATTCACTTTGTTTATAGAGAGCACAACACCTCCCATAAAAACAGGAGGAGGATGGAGTCTTGTTGGCCAAAAGCCTAATGGTGGCCTGAGGACAGGAGAAGGACAGCGCTGTGCATTGTTCCCTTATGGGTTTACAAAGACTGCAGGATGCAAAGGGCCGTTTCCTTTCTCCCTCCATGCAGAGCCTCATCTTAATGCAAGAAATGGAAGAGAGCAGTAGTAGTACACTTGATCCAAAAAGGGTTGGCAGTAAAATGTATTCTGGTCAAACTTGGAGGGCAGCATACACTCTTACAGTACCCAGGCTTGCCCAGTGCTGCCTCCTTCTATAGGAAACACAGAGACTCGGTGTGACCCCTTGGGTAGGGGGTGCAAAAATGGCATGCGTTGTACTAAATGGGGAAAACTGGAACTATATTGGATCGAAGGCTAGTAGTTCATCTTGACTGCAAAGCTTTATGATTAAGTCAGCCAGGGTCTGGTCTTTAACCTGCCATACAGGCTGTATACTCTGAAGTTCTTTGGCGCACTGGTTGAAGATGGGAGTTCAGCACATCCCGTGGGAGACCTAATTAGACTGATGGCCATGAGGACTTGCAAAAGGTGAGGAGAGGGAAAGCTGAAAAATGAAGTGTGGCTTAAAAGATTAATGCCACTTCTGAATACTATCTTCCTGAGTTTGGCTAGTAACCTATGGGAGAAGGAGCAAACTAAGATCCTTTTTAAACACTTTTCTGCCCTCAAAGGTTATCCAGGAGGATTCACAGACTGAGATGACTATTAGAGATGAGATTCTGATGAAAGCTTACCCTGGTTTATCAGTTATAATGTGGGACTGCTGTGCTGGAACTACATGGGAAATTGCTCCATTTAATATTGCTTCAGTTAATTTAATGAAAGTAGCTTTCTTCAGTTCCTATCACCTGCATGTCTAGGTCAATATTTAGCTTCTAATTCAATGTACTTCTTTGTCTGAGAGTAAAGTACTGTGATGTTTGTTCCATTTTCATTTTACAGTGTCCTCAGTATTCCTATCTGTTAAGACAAATTAGACCAATTAGTCCTTCAGTGTCCCTGTACATGCCTGTTTTCACATTTTGGCCTGCAGAACTGACAGTAACAATTATTCACAGTTGAGCATTGCCAATGTTTCTGATCTTTTCTTACCAGAAACTCTAGCACATCACTCTGTTACATTTCCTTAATATTTTCAAAGTGCTTATTTTTTTTCCAGGAAGTGATAACACAGAAATCTCCCATAGCTTCTCTGTTTTTGTTTCTGTCTTTAATGATGTGCGTCACAGCCTTCATACTCCATAATCTAGGATCAATTTCTATTTTTTTTCAGCATATCCAGTATAAACTGAGATGGTACTGGTTTTTACTGGTGATGCTGATGGTACAATTCAAGCCACTACACTGGGAACTAGACCTAGACACTAGACCTAGACTTTGAAGGGTGCTCCATGAGCTGGACCTGGAAAAACTGTAATTTTATCAGTCTGTAGGGGGACATCTGCAAGAGGCCAAGCTCTCTCTGTACTGATTGCTGTAGTTTCTTAATACAAGAAATTAATCCTGAATAAAACCAAGAATAGTGTTGTGGAAGAATATGGTGGTAAGATCAGTATATGAAAGTCTCTCGTGGGAAATATCTTGATAGAGTGCACAGAATTATTGCCAGAAAATGTGAAACATAGCAATGAAGTTGAAGGTCTCCAGTATCTCATAAGAGTTTGTTTTGTGCTTGAGAATATGCAGACAAGTCCAGGAATAAAGATTCTTGGAGTTTAAAGGAAATCATGGAACATAAGATTTCTCTGTTCTTTGAATAGAGTTGCCAACTCATTTGAATGCATATGCTTCTATCCATATTTTTATCACTTATTTACATGCATAGGCACACACTTTCAGCTATGCATCTGTGTTTAAAAATGCACACAAGAGCCATGTACAACTCCAAGCTTGTTTTTGTTAATATATATATATATATATATATATATATCAGGCCAGCCAGACAAATAGCAATAATATTTCTCCCACTTGCTCATTCTTGGATGTCTCATTTACATATTTATGCAGCTTCAATTTTCTTTTCAAAATAAACCCCTATGAAATTATATGCCTAGGCTTACACAACACAAATCACAGAGCTCCTGAGTTTTTGATTAATTCTGTCCTCTTCCTTTTTGAAATTCTGGACTTCCCTGAATGTGAGGCTATGTCATCATTCATTTGCCTTCAGCAAAGGCACAATGGCTCCAGAATGAACTCTTAATTGTGGTCAGCATTTGTGTCACCACTGTTCATAACAAAACAAAAATTGATTGAATATCAGCTTTTTGATATTTATCTTGTAGAGCTGACTTACTGTACTATCATACTAAGTTATGTAACACTAACAAGAATAAAATAGGATGAGTTTTGCCTTGTTTTTAATTCTTTGTTAATTTTCTTTAAAACAACAAGCAGATCACAAAACTGCTAGAAGAAGAAAAGAAATGGAGGTAATCAAAACAGGCTGTAACTTAAAACCTTAGTACATTCACAAGATTCATTACACAGTCACACAGCCGTGCAGTTGTGACCTACATGCTCTTTCTATCTGCTTTGTACTCAGTTATGCTGAGCTTTATATAGACTGAAAGACCTACAAGGAAAAAGTTATTTCCTGAATCGTCGCACAGCCTTTGTGCTGTGCCTCCAACATCAAAACACATGCTTGTACCAACATCAGATTATACCAAGAGGTGTAAATCCAGCTCAGCTATCAAAGGAAGGATGAACCCAAACCAGAAAATAAATTAGTGGCCTAGTATAAATCTTCCCACTAGTGCTACATATAAAATTTCTGATGGAGAAAAAAGCTCTTCTGGGAAATCTCAGCATTTGAGCATGCAGTATTTAACTTGAAACATGTTGGGTTTTGCTGAGTTTTCACAGAATACACAAATGATCATTGCCCCATGACCAGGGAACCAAGAATAGGATTTGCTCTCGCCTCTAGAGCCCTCCTTAATGGAAGATTATAAAGAAAGGCAGAGCCAGGCTAACCCCAAGTGAAAGAATCTCATGCTGCACAGTGAAGGGACAAGGGACAGCAGTTAGCAGTTATATCAAGGGAAATTCTGATTGCCTGGAAGTTTTGTTTTTTTTTTTTTCTTCTCAGTGAGGGAGTTGCCCAGCGAGGCAATGATATCTCCAGCCATGGATATTTCAAAGCTCAACTGGGCAAGGACCACAGCAGTTAGCCCTGTACTGAGTAGGGCTCAGACTAGCCTAAATCATTCTGTGACCCCTTGACTTCAGAGAGATGAAATACCGATATTTCCAATTTATTTCATCAACCAATACCTCCTTCATAGTCAGTAGAGAGAAATTGGGTGCTACTCATTTTGATCCTAAGCTATTTAGGTTTGACAAGTTGTACCTAGAACAGCCTGTTTCTTTCCATTGGCTACAAAAGGCATCTTAGCCACCTGGTTCAGGTGTGGGCATCTACATGGCAGACAAGTGCATTTAGATAAGAAGAACAGCACCTATTTCACCTCCCAATAAGATGTTTCAGCATTGGGCATCCAGAACTGACAGGCTGCTTGGCCTCAGAGGAACTTTGGTGGGTTGTGGGAACCACTGAAGCCTTCAGCAGATGCTCAGTGAAACTGATATTCTTACAGATTCTGAATATTCATTTTTTTGTATCTATATCATGATAGGCCATGAAGGGCTCTGCAAAGGTCCTTTTATTGAGTGAATTCATCTAAAACTGATGTTTTAACAATTTGAGTGAGCTTGTGCATCCTCCGAGGAGTTTCCAGTTTGGTTTCAGTCTCATTCAAACAAGAATTTTAGAACAGAGTTCTCATGCAATTCTATTTTTTGGGAAACTTGCAGTGCCCAAATGAGGGTCAAATGCTGAAAACAGGTTCTTGAAGCTGTTATGTTTGTATTCAAATGAGATGATCACTATGTTAGTCCTGCCACCAGGTCTGCAAGAAAGCGAAACTGAGCATAATAAATATTTCCATTGCAATTAATTTGTGAGCCTGACATAATAGCTAATGTAGAAAGATCACCCTGATTTGTATGTGGTTGAAAAAAAATCATTATATTTTGAGAGATGGCTCCAGCGTAGTGAAAAGGAGGGTAGAGTGTAAGCACCTAACAGACACCATGCTGAACGTGCGACCTACATCTGTTACCTCTGAAATACCATGTAAAGGGCTTTCTTATCAAGCTGGTTGTGAGGGAAAGGTTATTTTCTGCAGCCAAGGGACACTCTGCCAAGAGGGGGCAGACTTCTTTTATTGCCTTTCCTCTGAAGGCCATTGTAACTCAGAGAAACAGAGACTTGGCATTCACCAAGACGACAGTAACAGGCATTTCTTGTCAGCACCTGGGAGTAAAGCCATTAAGATTCTTTTTTTTCTAGGAGGTACTGGTATGTCTCCCACAACTGTACACACAGTTTTAATTAAGATGTGATGTTTACTACCATCTTCCTGAGCCAGAACAGATGTTGCACTCCAGTGAAAGGCTCTTGCAAGACGGCTGAAGAATTCAGTGACATATGGAAATTAATGGGATTTTTGTGGTCAAATTTATCTTAGCGTTGCTTGCCATGAGGTGGTCTTGATTTGTGAGTGTAGCCTTTGGGGCTCTTCTACCACATCAGTCCAATCGTATTACTAAAAGTAATGATAAAACCACTTCTGTTAAGGTGCTTAGAAACATTAGTGACTATAAATAACACCTCTGAGTGGTGAAAAAGCACGTTTACACCAATAAGTGAACTCCCTTTCTCCCAGGCAAAGAGAAGTTAACTTGCTTGAAGTGCTGGAACAAGCTGGTAGGAGCAGTGGGAATAATCTTGACCAGTATTTCAGCGTAGGTGGATGCCAAACCGTGTGCTTCCCACTGGTGGATGGGCTGAGACCTCCATGAGAGGCCAAAGCACCATGTTGTCTTGGGCTCCCTACATGGTTAGCCTGCACCAAAAAGCGTATGCCTTAGCTCAGCCTGGCAGCCTCTCCGTTGGTAGGATCAGTGCCAGCTGTGATCTAAAAGCCAGGGACGGCAGCTGCCTGACACTGGGCCCCAGCTCCCCCATCCCACCTACCAGCAGGACTCCTCAGGGTGCGTCTGCCCTGGATACATGGGTCGGGGTCTCCCAGAGCACAGGTAGCAGCAACACGCATGCACAACATACCGTGCACCCATATCTTGGGAAACCTGCCAAAATCAGGGAGAATTTGGCCTCCTCTGTGTGGACTCCTGCTGAGGCAGAAAGCATTTTATGGTATTAATAAGAATAGAGTTTGGCCCGTTGATTCTGAAGCAGACAAATGTCAAATGTGTAAAACTAAAGGAGCACTTGTTTTGAAGACAGTTCAGCTGCAAAAATGAATTGGCTTTGCTTTCCAGATCCTCCTACGAGTCCCCAGAATAGTTGGTGTGGTTTGCAGTTACACCACCCTATTTCTGAGCATGTTTTCTTCTCTTTTGTGTTGGCAGAAAAAAGTCCTTCTCTGCAACAAGAGAAACAAGAGGCTCCCTACATTTCATGTGGGTAAAATCAAAACAGGAGTATTTGCAGGTACAACTGCTTTCACAGCTACATGCATCTCCATCACAGGATAAAGAGGGGTTTTGTAAATAGCCTGGTGTTCCTGTATTGACATTTCCTCCGCGGGCAGCGCTTCGGCTTTGTGCGGGTGCCTGGCACTTGCACACAGTTCTGCTCTGTTATGGAAAGCCAGGCATGCGTGAGCTGATTGCTGGAGACAAGCAAGGAAAGGGGGACCTCGGTGAAGACGAGTCAGTTGGGGACAGGGAACACTGTGTCTTTTGTGGAGTGGTGTTAAAAGGAAGAGGGAGGCGAGAGCGATGCTTGCACGGCATCCCCAGGGCCTTCTCTCGCTCCCCAAATGGGCGTCAGCAAAAGGCAGACCTGCCGGAGCATGGCAAAACAGTGCAGCAGGAAAATGAAAGCCTTGGGGTGAAATATAACTCCTGTGCAATTGTGGAATACGAGTCCGGGGCGTGGGGGGCTGGGGTTGGAAATCACACCGTTGCTGCTATGGAAACAAAATCCTCCCCATCACAGGGACGAGATGTGCCACAGTCCTGGGCAAGCTAACTGCTCCTCACATCACAAGCCAGACCACCCCACTCCCCATCTCTCTACTCTCTCCTTAGACCTTAACAATTTCAAGGCCTTTTGTACAGAAATGAAGGGTTACGAAGCTGCAACAGTGTTCAACCAACCTTTCTGGCAAAATATATTCAGGTCTTTCTCCAAGAAATGCCAGAGGCTTTCTAGTTATTACCTGCCATTACAGGAATGTGCAGACTTTTTTGCTGCCCTCTGAATTAGATTGAGAGGAAAAATGGGGTTTAGAGAGATCACCTGTACTTCATGTCTCCCTCCGGGGCTTTTTCCACTGCTGAGTTTGGATGAGAGATACTGGCTGGAGAATTCATTTTGGAGCGAGGCTTCTGAGTGCGAGTGATCTAGCGGAGGAAAACACGCTTCCTATCTGTGTTATTTCTGCTGCATCTGTGCCTGAGGAAATGAGAGCGGGGTTTTACTGGCAGAGGCAGGGGGGAGCAAGGACTGAGGAAGAGAAAGGAAAAGAAAAAGGGTGATAAGGGCTGAGCAGGCCTCTCATTAACTTGTCTTCGCGTATGCCTGTGCCGGGCTGTGGGGTATGAAAAGCAATTGCTTTCCGAGCCCTGGATATAAATATCTAGCGCTTTTTTTTTTTTTTTCCTTTTTAGACAGCAGCTGTGTTCATTACAATGTGTGTGTTCACGACAGTTTTCTTACACCAGAGCCAGAGGCATATTGCTCAGTGGGTTACTGCAGATAGGCAAAGCTGCTAGCCATATATTTACTGCATCATCCATATAAAACCCCTGTATTTCAGAGAAACCTCTTAAACAGGCTAATCTGCAAGTATAAGTGAAGTAAAGCCCATGGCAGAAAACGGTCATAGCTGAGCTTAAGACCCCTGCTCAGAGGGAGTCCTGGTACCTGCTGGAATGAGGACAGGTGTATCTGCTGAATTCCTCAGGAGGTAAAAAGATATTCCCTGTATCGGCAGCCAAAAAGCCAGGTACTGTGCCTGGGATGGGATGTTACTGGAAACTTGGAAAACACATCAGGGAGGTATGTCTACCCTATTCTTTTATAATTCCCTTTGTATCCATAATTAGCTGCTGTTGGAAAGCCTGAGTAAAGCTATTCTGCTAGTCTGACACACTTCCTTCTGCGAGGAATAGCCCCACTGAACTAAATAGCACCAGTCATAGGTATATTATTATGAATTACCAACAAGTATTTACAGTTTTTTTACTCCATTGAGGTTTACCTGGCTTCTGCATTGGTCTAGCCCTTTGGATATTAGTGGAGACAACCCATTACATCGTTGTGAATGCTGGTATCAACCCTGCTTGCTGCATCCAAAAGTTTCTGGGGGCACACTGGTGGGCCTGAAGCACATGCTACAAGGCTGCAGCATATTTTAACCATTGCTAAAAAGAAAAAAAAAAAAAAAAAAGCATCTGGAGACAGAGAGACCTGGCCGAGTCCCAAGAGAGGGGCTGGAGCTGGGAGAAAATTCGCTGCTCTAGTGATCAGCATCTTCTGCAAAGACAGGAGCAGGAAGAATGTGAAGCATTTGTCCTGTCTGCAATGTTCTGTGACAAGAGATTCACCCTCTGTTATGAGCCCATTTCAGTTACAGTAAAACTCCTGCATGCCTCACTTCAGTGATTTTCAGTGAAAGGTCAGGAGGGGGTGGGCACTGGAGCAGCTAATTCAGCAGTTGCACAGAACCCTCTCTTAGATTCTTGGGGTTTTATTCTGTATTAAAAATAAGAAGCTGTTGTTTACTCCAGGATTACTGAATGACTTCTGTTCCCATGATACCTAGAGGAGGCTGACAATTATTGTCCCTGGGTTCTCCCCGGAGCTATTTTCTTTGCTGGTGGGGAGGAAATTGTTCATGTTTCATTTGCCCTACCATTGTTCCAGCTGCCAGAGCGGGACCGTTGGTCCGCCAGCCTGCATCGGTGGCAGCAGCTCCCCTTCAGACCTGCCATCTGTTAGCGTTATTCCTATTATCATCTGCGCGATGGCACTGCCTAGATGGATGTCCCCCTGTGCTAGATGCCCCTCCGGCATGTCAGGAGCGGCAAGGGGGGCACAGTGGAGACAGATAGGGGACACAAGGGGCTGGAGAGGGGGACTTGCCTGCCCCAGTCCTCTAGGCAAGCTGGGAACAGGGCCTTGCACTGCATCCTACTGTCTCTGGCCCCTCTTGGTCTCTTACTGAAATACTTCTTTAAATAGCCACTGTAAATACCAGCTGCAGCACAACATAATGGGCCGCTAGTCCCCTGGTTTACAAAACAAGGCTCCTTATAAACATCCTCATTCCCAATCCTTGTTTTATCCGGCATGATAAAAAAAAGGAGAGGAATTTTCATTTGGTTCCACCGGGTTCTTAGCCCAGTGAGATCCTCTGTAACGTGGGGTCCTCACTGCTCTGGAGGGGGTTTGTTGGTCGACTCACAGGGTACCACAATGTCCCCTCCCAGGCCTGGATTTCGGGTGCTGCAGTCTCAGCTTGGGCCCCAGCGAGCCGAGCCCCCCTTGTAGACACGACCCTCCGCCCCTCCCCCAGCCCTGACCACCCCTTGGCACCTTGTGGGAATACACAGATACACCCTCAGCGTCCGACCGTGCCGAAACTCCCCGTGCGGAGCTACCGCCCGTCACTTCACCCCCCGCCTTTCCCGTTCCCTTTGTCCGGCGCCGGGGAGGCGGCCAGCCCCGGCCCCCCCGCGGGGCCCGCCGGGCCTGCAGTGCCCGCGCTGCGCCACCGGGCGGCGCCCTCCGCACGGCCACCCGGGCGCGCCCGCGGGCCGCCCAGCGCCGCGCCGGGCAGGTGGTCCCGCACCCCGGCTGGGGAGGGGGCGCGGCACGGGAAGGGCATTTCCCCCTCAGCTCGGCCCCAGCAGTCGGGGGGCTCCGCGCACACGTCTGGGAAACGCGGGTGTTTCCACCGCCGGTGTTTTGTGAAGGGCGGGCTGGTAAAACACGGCTGGGCTTTCCGGGGTAGCATCCACACAGCGCCGATCGCCAACGAGTTTTTCATCATTTACAGCATTTCAGCATTTAGGCTTAGTAAGAAGTGTTTTCTTACTTGGCTTCCCCCCCCCCCTCCATCTAGCTTGGTTTTGATTTTGAAATGGCTTTGGTGCCTCCAGATGTTCGAATGATTCAATAATAAATGCTCTCAGCACAATATTGTCCTTTTTTTCTTTTTTTTTGACATGAAACTTAGCAGCAAAATTTTCAACTTTAAAATAATTCCGTGTTTTCTGTTTGCCATGCTATGAGTAATAGTTCTAGCAAGTGGGTATATACTGGTCAATATCTAAATCATGTCTAGTTTCACTTTCTGAAAATTATGACTATTTTTTTAACCTGGAAATGTGGGTATCTGATGATTAACAGTTATGTTTTTAAGCTAATTTAATAAGTCTTAGGAAGGATATAAAAATAAAACTGGTAAAAAAAGAAACATTTCAAATCCTGTCAAACAGAAATGGATCTGCAATTTCCATTAGTTCAGTTCCTTCATTTTTTGACCCACGCATCATCCCAATAGTCCTCCCAGTCCTGATCTGAGCACTACTGTGGTGTGGGGCTACTTGGGGCTGTGTCGGAAGAGATACCAGTGTCCTGGCCCCCACATCATGCAGACTAGGGACCCACCTGCAGGATGCCACATCTCCTGTCCAGAGGAGACTGAGGTGACGGGAATGACTGCAGGGGTGCCCCTCCATCTCACCCTGGTCACAATGTGCGAGTCCAGCTTCAGGAACTGGGAGTCTCCCATATTTACCAGTTTCTGTGTGGCCGCTCTGTCTGCTTTGCCTGGCAGAGCCACTTCCCTCCTCCACCTTTCCCAGCCCAGAACTGCAATTTCTGTCTTCTTTTCTGTGTGTTTTGGAGAAGTCAGTTAGGCATGACATTTTGCCATTTTGGAGAGCAGGCTTGCTCCTGCAGTCTAGCTCACCACTGGTGCATTTTTAAACAAAGGACTGTAAATGCTTCAAGCAAGAAGGAGGAGGGTTTGCCTGTTCTTTGGTAACAAAATGGTTTTAGTTTACATGCGTTTGAAGAAGATAGTTTTGCTTGACAGCTAGAGCTAGAAGAAGCCTGAGGAACATGTAGTTTTTGTTGCTAGATGACTTGATATACCACACCCCCACCCCCACCCCCCAGTAATCGATAGCTTTAAGTCAGACACAGTGCTTGGAAGAGGGACTCTGAGCTACAGCATCTGGGGACATCCTCAAGCCCAGCTTCCCAAAGTTATATAGGGTACCTAAATCCCACTGAAGTCAGTAGCCCTACATAATCTGTGGGGACCTTGCATGAAGGTCAACTGCAATGTTGTAATTGTTTTTACTCTCTGTTTCAGCAAGTTAAAGGTGGACTGGTCCAGGCTGACCCCAACAATCATAAGCTGGATGGACACCCCATGGGCATGTATGGGCCTCCATGGCTGCACATCCCTGCTGTATAAAATTGTACATTGTTTTCTGTCTTATGTGTCTTAAGAAAAACCCCCAACAAATAGACTGTGGCCAGCTTTCTTCCTCTTGTCCAGACCAGAGTCAAATTTTTGTAGCTCTGCCCTTCTTCCCTCAAAGGCCCTTGCCCCAAGACTGGTGGCACAACAGACAAGGCTTTTCTAAAGAAATGCAAGCAACAGAGAGTCCTTTTGCCAGCCCCATCCTTTCATTAGCTTTGAATCTAGAGGGCTGCTCCCTGGCAGTGGTGCTGCCAAGGAGAAATAAGCTGTGTCAGCTTGGGTTTGGATGCTTTCCCTCTTGGTCCCGGGCATTTTCTTCTGTAGTCATTGTAGGGCAGAGGCAAACCAGGCAGCTGCCGAGGGGAGTTGATGGCCAGACCTAGAAAATGACCCATCACTGCTTTGCCGAGGCTGCAGAGCCAAGTGGCTAGTTGCAACCAAGGCCACGGCTGTGGTGATGAGAGCTGCATTCGCACCTGGAAGGGGAGGCAGCCTCTCCCTGCAAGGCCCCTCATGCCCCATGGAGCTCCCAGGAGCGACCACTGCTAGCCCTCCCCTTTCTGTGGCAGAAGCAGACCCACTAGCTGCACTCCTTGTTTCTCACTGTTAGAAAAGCCAAATAAAAGGCAAATGAACTAACTTCTGAACAGCCTTGAGCTTGGCGTCCCAGTGGGGACATCCTCCCTGTGATACATCACACTGCAACAGCACTGTGCCTATTGACACCCCTCTCACGCCCTGGCCTCCTGGGTGGAGGATGAAGGCAAAAGAAGAAAGGTCAAAAAGATCAGACGAACAACACAGATGCAGCCCCACAACACTTCATTCAGGAAAACAGCTGCCTTTTTCCTCTGGGGTGTGAGCAATACGAAAGCAAGGACCAAAGCACCTGCATGCCATGACGCTGGTATGGAAACAGTAGCTGGCTGCAAAAGCTTCACTTGCACAGAGATCCCGGTGCAAGAGTTGGGGAGCAACAGCCAGCTGTGTCCACCTCAAGACTCCTTGCCTTCCTCATGTTCCAGCTTTCCACAGGGAAGGTGTGGACACCACTCCCACACCCGTGCACCTTGCTGGTAATGACCTATTTGCCCCTTCTGCTGTTGTATCCTGCATCTCAAGGTCTTCCTCCCAGCTGAAAAGAGAGGGCAAGGGCATGACCTAGCTGTCTGTCTGAAATTACTTGGGAGAGGGAAGGCCCTTCATGTGTACTGTGGGTTTTTAGGATTTCTTTGTATTTGTGTTTCTACCACAACTGGAGGGCTTATTTGAGGCTGGAATAGGGGCTGTGCCAGCACTTCGTAAAATGTTGGACATGTCCTGAGGATCCTCCCAGGAGGTAATGACAAGTGATACAAATTGACATGAGCATAGGCTGCATGTCTAGTAAAGCACACTAAAATGAACATCTGCTCTTTGGTGGGGGTTTTATGTAAATAAAGTAAAAATTGGTTATCTCTGCTTTCTGTACAGTCATTGTGTCTTTGAAAGGGAAGGAAGAGCTCACTTCTAATGCTGTCACTGAAACCCAGCAGTAATAGTAGAAATGGATTTTCTGTCATCTTAAATTTTCAGGTTAGGACTTGCTATCTTCTCAAAAGCCCAATGCAAGTCATTAGGCTCACCTGGAATTGCACAATCACGGGATGATTTAGGTTGAAAGTGACCTTACCAGGTCATCTAGTCCAACCTGCTGCTCAAAGCAGGACCAGCTACATCAGATTTCTCAGAGCTGTGTCCAGTCAAGTCCTGAGTATCTCCAAAGATGGAGAGACCACAGCTTCTGTGGGACACCTATGCCAATATTTTACTATCCTCAGAATATTTTTCTTTCTCCTGACACGTAGTCAGAATGCAACATGTTGCAGCACATCTTTTTGCTGGTTTTGTGCAGCTCTGAGAAGAAAGTCTTCTCTATACCTTCCCCTTAGGTAGTTGTATTCAACCATAATAACAGTAATTTCCTCTCAACAAATCTCAGCCTTTTCTCATACGCCACATGCTCCAGCCCTGTGACCGTCTTGGTTGCCCTCTTCTGGGCTTACTCTCACATGTCCAAAACTGGAGACAATACTCTAGATGTGGTCTCACCAGGTTCCGAACAGAGGGTAACAGTGATCACTGACCTTCTGGCTACACTTTCATATACATAGCCCAGTATGTGTCCGGCCCTCTGCAGAAAGGGCGCACTGTTGGCTCATACTCATCCTGCTCTCCAACAAATCATCCAAAGCCTTCTCTGCAAAGTTGCTTTCAATCCAGTTGACCCCCAGCCTATACTGGTGCTTGGAATGACTCTGTCAAAGATGCAGCACTGCATTTGCCTTTGTTGAAGTCTGTGATTCTTGTCCCCTCAGTTCTCCAGCCTGCTTTTCTCCTTGCAAACAGAAACTCTGCCCTCCAGCTTGTCAACTGCTCTCCCCAATTTGGTATCATTCATGAATGTGCTGAGAGTGCACTCCGTCCTGTCATTCAGGTCATTGATAAAGACATTAAACAATGCTGTCTAGCCCAGAGGGACACCATTGTTCCACGACCTGGATACCAGCTGGACTTTGTACTGGTCTTCTTATGCCTTTGAACCCAAAAGTACAGCGAAATTTTAGCCCACCTTATTGTCCATTTATACAGTCACTTTCCAACCAGTTTGGCTGTAAGGATACTATAGGAGACTGTGTCAAAAAGTCTTCCTAAAGTCAACATCTGCTGTTCTCCTGTTGGCCCCTGAACCAATCACATCATAGATAAAAACAGGGTGGCTGAGGCATGATCTGCTCTTGGTAAATCCATGCTGACCCTTCCAAATTATCCTCTTGTCCTTCGTGTGCCTGGAAATGTTCTCTGTAGCCTTTCTGGCTTGTAACTTGCTGGATCCTTCTTCTTGACTTTCTTCAAGAACACATTTGTGAATTTGCCTTTTTCCGATCATCAGGAACCTCCCCTGATTGCCATGACCTCTCAAAGGTGATAAGAAATGGACTTGCAATGACATTGGTCTGCCTCTCTCAGCCCCATCCTATGAATCACATCTTGTCCTATGGACTTGTGCATGTCTGGTTGACTTAGGTACTCCTCTTTGCCAAAGGTCCTGCTGCTACAACTTTGCCACGTTTGTTAACTCCATAGACTAAACCCAGCAATGGCTGCCAACCCACAGTCATATTACCAGGCTATTAAAATCAATGGGATTCCCTCCTCTGCTTTCACATTGTTTGAACAAAACTTCATGGGTTACAAGTTTTTTGATGTCTAATCAGGAGCAAAAGTTCAATTATAGACAGGAGTAGAGAGTGTTTGAATTTTTGCTTCTCAAAACTAATCTATGCCTGAGACTTATTTTTTTGTTGAATGATGTCCCAAGTTTGGGGTTTTTTTTTCCCCAGCAAAACCCAGAAAACCATGGGATGCAAAATACATTCAACTCCTGACTTAAGTAAGGAGCCTGTTTGTCAGCACCAGGCCTTCTATCCTGTCATTTAGAGGCTCTGTGGAAGGGTCCACAACCTTCATTGTCATCTCAGCCTGAAGATCAAATAATTCTGATGCAAATATGCTGGTTTTGAACGAACGTGTGTTGATGACTGGAGAGCAGGAACAAATGGCTGCTAAAAGCAGAGGTATAACTGGGAAAAGAATTCAGTTGTGAGTTTTTAGCAAACACACACATGAGATCACTTTGAATATTCAAAAGAATGCATGTTACTTTCCATATAGTCTTGATTAAAATTATTTTATATTGCACCAAAAGCAGACCATGGACCAGTTATCTGAGTGCTGTTGAGGGACCAAGAAATCTGAATTTGATTTCTTGACCCACTGTAGTGTGAGTCACTTTGTCAAGATACTTTATCTGTGTACTTTAATAGCTTTGAGAATGTGGAATTTCATTTCTTCATTGGTAAGAGTATGATGCTGTTAAAAACACCACTGTGTTTTGAACTACTTGGATACTCTGCTACTGGTAATCCTATCAATATCATAATATAAATTAAATAGAAATGAAACTGCTTTACTGCAGACTGCTTTATCCAGTCTAAATGCAGCCCTTAAGATCAATAGCTATTTTTGCTCATTTTTAATGGACAATTCCCTATTCTTTTGTTGGGTTTTTTTTCCTTCTGCCAGTAAATACTGCCGGAAGGGTCACACCTTAGAATCAGTCTGTCCAAACAGGATTTACCCTGCCACTCCCCTGACTTTTTCCACTTTAAGAACTACTCTGACTATATCTGTGTAGAATAATACAGCTTTTTAATACATGTCAATGGAATATTATATTCATTTATATCACGGCTCAGTGTCCTGTCTGTATTTTACTATCAGGAGTATAGTTCTTTGGTCTGAAAATGAATTTCCAAAATTATAGTCATGGTACTGTTGGCCACGGCTGGCTATTATGACCATTGCTTGGCTTTTGAACAGGATGGGAACTATGCCAGAGAAGTAATTATTCCAAGTAAAGAACTCGACCCTTTAGAAGAACAATTCCTATTGTAAAACTGCATCTATGATTTCTATGCTGCTATAATCATGCAATGCAATAGCAATGGCATGGGATAGATGGAATACAGGACCAGTGGTCAGAACATCTGGCTTCTGTTCCTGGGTGTGGTGTCCCTTTCTTCAGCTCTAGCATGGGCAATCGCTGTCAGCTTGTCTCCTTGGAGGGATTTTCTTTTATTAGCTGTGGGTGATATTCTTGATGATGTGTGAAATCTGTGCTGAGGTACCTGATTAAAAAACAGCCATTTTTTTCTCTTCCTGAGGCCTGTTTCAATCTTTGCAAAACAAAATTTCTATCTTGAAGCATGGTTTGTGACCAAACAAAGTTCAAACATTGCTTGATTAGACAAAGTTGGAGAGTGATTCCTGTTACTAGAAGGGGGTTCAGAAGCCACTCCCAAACCTAAATCACCTCCTAATATGGGGCTCCGTGCTTCAGAGCAAAGCACAATATTAATAAGGTATTATAAAGTCTATTTTTTCCCCTCAGTCATTACTTCAGCATAAACAGATTGCAGTGCTTTGCATGGGGAGGAGTGTGAACTTCAGGAGCTGGTGAGCCGTCAGAGATGGTAATAAGAGTTTCTGGCTGTGGGTAGAGACACACACACAAATCCCCACTGCAAACAGAGTACAGCCTGAGCTGCAAATATGAATGTCATTGCTCCGTGCTTATTTTCATTTCTAGCCAGTAAAATAATTCACTATGTCAATAGTACATGGGAGGCATGGATGCTAATTTACATTCCTTTGTAAAGGGTTTCAGATGATTATACTTCCCTCACAGCCAATCCTATGCTAATGAGAACTCTCTGATTCCAAAACACTGCCAGGATTAATGTTCGTGGACTCTGCACCAGGGTAAATGACCTGTGGCATAGCTTTAATTAAGGAAGACAGCCACATAATTAGAATAACAACAGCTTACTATCAATTTCTGCAGCAAGTCTCAGCCCCCGGGTGATACGTCATTTGTGTGCACCGCCTGCATGTGGGTGGACTACTACATGAAAGGCCCAGAAAAGAAAGCTTTGTCATTTCTAAATGGATATTACATAAACTGCACTCTTTGTGGAATCCCTGAAGCAGCAGTTGCAGCTTATTATTGCAAGAAGAGGAACAGAAACCAGTGTTGCACAACACAGACCTGAGGAGAGATTCATATGAACTGATCCCTGCTCTTTCGGCCTGCCTTTTTGAGCAGATGTAGTAAAAGATTTGGTGATGTTTCAGCCTAGGAGCTGACAGCTCTCTGGAGAGCAGACTACACATCAAAATATCTGGGTGCCTGGCCCCTCTCCTCTCCTTCATACTTTGTATGGCATGTTTTGCAGGGATGAAGCCTGCCCTGGGTATTTTAGGCTGTGTTTTCACTTGTCAACTATAAAAATTCCTGTGTGATCAGGGAGCTGGTTAGAAAAATAAGTCACCATTATCCATTAACCATTGTGCTTTCCAGATAAAGCTCTGTATGAGGGTGATTGAGTCTCAGCAGCCTGGCACTGAAGAAGGTGGGTATGGACCCATCTCTGGCAGTGACTAGCTTCCCTTTGTGTGTTTGCATGGCACCATAGTCAGATAAAGTCCTGCTTTCCAAACATAGCCACAAGGCACAGTCCATAGCCATGGACTCAAACTCTTTTACAACATAGATTCTCTAAAACTGCATTTTGGACCCTCCCCAAGCCCCAAATCTGGTTACATACAACTCCACTGTTCCTCTGACCCTCCACCCATCACCTCAGAATATGTCCATTTCACTGCCTTGACAGCCTGCCCAGCTATCCCATACAGCCACAAAGCAGAAGGAACCTTCGGGGGTCATTTAATGTTATCCCATGGCAGCATTCACAATGACGGCAGATGTCTAACTTGCTTGGAGAAAATGTTACCTGCAGTCTTCCTAGGAAGTCTATTGCAGTGTTTCACTGTCCTTGCAGTTAGAAAGTTTTTTCCTTATGTTTCAATGAAATCACCATTGCTGTAGGTTAAATCTTGTCCTATGTAACACGAATACTGGAAGGATTAATTCCTTTGTTATTTGCAGCAACCTTTCATGTGCTTGAAAACAGTCACTGTGTCCCTTCTTAGATGTTTGGTCATTCTCTTTGTTCTCCTTGATGTCTCTACAATAGATTCATATCTTTTCTAAAGTGGACTTTACTTGCTTTGGTTGCTTTTGACTTCAGCTTTAAGTTTCCCTAAATTTTAGATATTACTCTTTTTTTTGGCTCTGTCTGGGCACACAGGAGATTGTAGACCCTACAGAAATAAAAATAAAATGTTGTTATAATTATAGCATATAACAGTAACAAGGACAAAAATAATTATAGCAACATCTTAGCTGTTTAATGGCATGTCAGTGAATAAGGTGATACAGAGATAAATGAAAGCAGTCAGGCTTTTCATATGATATCCAGATGAGTTGCCTCATTGTCAGGCCTTTGAACCTTAAAAAATAACATTTCAGAGATCTGGTTGCAACATGACACATGACTGGCTGATGTTCTAATTATTCCAGTGGACAACAGACTTGTTCCTACAGAACAAGAAGGTAATTATTTTTACTTATAATAAACTCTTCAGATTTCACTATTAACATCTGATCTTCAGCATTTGCACAAGCACAACACACAGTGAATAATTATGTTAACACACCAGTGTTACCAGAAGCAGGGTTTTATACTAAAGTAATACTTCATTAGTCAACGTTGTAATAAAGAACAGAGTTAAGTGCAGTAAACTCGATTATGAGTTGTGTAACTGTGATTGCTTCATACAGAAAATCAGGGAGCCTGTACTTGGTTTTCCTGACTGTCTGTGATTGGGATAGTGTTTCTGTGTGAGTAGGATGGGTCTTCACTACAGAACCAGCCCAAACTCTCAATCTCTTCTTGGTTTGTCTGTCTCATTAGTCTGTAGAAAATAAAACTTTGCTATGATATAGCAATATAGGCTGACAAAACAGTTTTTCCTAAACGATATATTATTGTGTATGAGCTGCCTGCTACACTGTGTCAGGCAGTTACAGGCAGGCAACTTCTCCCATGCTTGCCTGGAGAGGACTCTTAGAGGGGTGGCTTCCAAATGTTTGGACCAACAGTTCGGTAGCCTTCAAGCTTTTCATTGGTCTGTGGCCCATCCAATAGGAAAATCAATAATATATACTACTTAACATCAGCAGATCAGTTATGTTCCTTATGGGCCATGTGCCATCTGCTCAGTTTGTGAGCCAGCACCCCTAACCTCTCAGGGCAAAAATCTGTGGGATGTGCCCCAGACACACATGCATTGAGACACAAGTACAAAAGCATTGAGGATAACAGAGAGAAAGCTGCTGGCCACAGCCATGCTCACCGTTGCATCAGGCTGTATCAGATGCTGTATCAGACCAGCCGCTCCCCTGGTTAAGCGAGAGGTAAAAATATGTGTGCGCTGTTAATATGAGGGAAAAGGTAAATACGGCATTCACAAATGTTCAGTTGTTTGTGTACTTCTTACACCAGAGCAAGCTGCCCTTCCCAAAGTGAAGTTTGGGGTTTTCTTTATTGGGGTGTGTTTACCTGCACCTCTCCTCTCTTTGGGATTTCCCGTCTTTCATATCTGCTTCTTCCTTGCTTTAGGCCATATGCATGACTAACCTGTCCTTCCAGCTCAGATGTGTTAAACACAACTCCTCCCTGAAACCTTCTGCTCCAGTCCTCAGACCTGCCAGGTCGTGTCTGTTTTAGCATGAAGCTCCCACCTGGCTCCCTTCCTATTCACCTTTGCTTAATGCATTTAAAATGCAGAGCGGTGGGGTCCCTCCCGCCCCACAATGTGCCATGCGGGTATAGCTGGTCAGGGAATCCTCTGATCTGCTGACAGCTGGGGTGGGTAAGGCAGGTCGCCCAGGCACTGTGCTGTTGTCCTGATTGCATCTTCTTCAAAGGAGCCCTTTTAGGGTGCACGTGATCCACCAGGAGCATCTGGAGCTCCTCACCATCCTGTGACCCAGTGTGGCAGCAGGAGATGGGCTGCTGTGCCATCTCAGCTTTCTGAAATTTAGGTATGTGACAAGGCAGACTTTGGGGTGGGAGAGGGTGGCGGGTTGATGGACAAGTACATTCAGCCACTTAGGCAGGCAGAGGTCACTGCCCGTGCAGTGCTTCTGGGCAGTGATAGTAATATGGATGGGGATTTGGGCAGAACATCCGAGTGTGGATCTCATTTATAGACACATGACCTCACCAGCAGGTTTCCTTAGTGCTAATTTGGGGTGCAGGTTAGGTGATGTTCAAGGGATTATCTAGAAATTGTTGCTTAGTGAAAGCAGCTGCCTAATAAAGTAAAAGTTATCTTTACTGGGATAGTTTCTAGGAGACTGCATTTATTGGAGAGTCATTATGGGTTTATGAACAGTTTTACCTTGTGAAGATTAGAGAACAATCACTGCAGGTGAAAGACACTAAAAGTTCAATTTGTCTCAGCCTGCGGAAATCTTTTACAACAGATCAGGTGAATGGTGGCTTGGAAATGGCCTTTCTTTCCATCGACTACAACGGGGGCTTAGTCTGACTGGCTCGCATGTGTATGCCATAAGTTAAATAAGCCAAATTCCACACTGAAAGTACAACAACCAGACCTAAATCTGGGATATGGATTCCTATGTCTCCCACTGCTGAATGAAGTGATATGATCCTTCTGTTATGGGGTATGCCCATAAATACAGATCCATTTTCCAGTACTGTCTTTTTAATATGCTCTGAATTAGAGACCCATACCCCCTTATCCCTCTACCTTCGTATTCCCCTGGCTTGTCACGGAGCGCTGTACCAGGGACATGTTCTTCCTACTCTCCAACCACGTGTGAAAGCAGAAGATCCCTGCACATGACAGACACTTTCCCCAAGCAGGTGACTTGTTCAGCCCCAAGCCAACTAGCCAGAGGACCATTGTTTTGCTCAGTTACTCAGAAACTTGCTGCGGACAGGCAAAAGCAAAGGGAAATGCCATTGGGCTATTCCTTCCATACCACAGGCAGGGAAGGCACCAAGGAAAACAACTTTATGTCACCCATTTTGGAGATACCCAATCTAAATGAAAAATCCCAAATGTCAAAAAAGTCTTCCTCATTTGTACATCTTAGAGCCAGGACAATGTCTATCTGAACATATTTGTAGTGTGTTCACTGTTGGCTTCTGTTCTCAGGTCCCCATGGAGTCCAGCTGCTCATGCCAGCGCAGGTTGATATTAAGCGTCACTGGATCATGGTGGGAGCATTTCTCCCCACCTTTGCCCTGGGGTGGACAAATGCCACCCCAGGCATTTCGAAGGGGAGGAGAGGACCCCTTGGGCTTTTGCACTGCTCCCATGGTCGACTCTGCTCTCTGCAAGGGGAACAAAACATTGGGCGCTGGCTGACCTCCACCACAGTGAGACATCTCCATGTTTCCCAAGGCTTGACAGGACATTGTTTACTCCGAATCAGGGAAGATTTTGGTCTAAAGTAATTGCTTTATGGGAAACAGGAAAAGCAGATAAGGAATACACATTACTGAAGGAGGAGGATAAACTATGCTAGTACAGATTGTCTTTGCCCTGATTTCATTGATTCACAGAAAGATGAATTACCTATCACGTCAGGAAGAAAATCACTCTCCCTTTCAAGAAGTTAATCTGATACCATGCTATGTGTGTATCAGGACCTGTGCTGATATTGCACTGGAAGGGAATGTTGGACTTTGTGGTTTGTGAATCAGCATTTGATGCCTGGTGCCCTGTTTAAAACAGGCACTTTTTAGGAAACATATATATGTCTATATTTTCTTCTACCCACAAATAAAAAAAAAATGAGGGGGGAAAAAAAGGATATGACAACATCAATCCTTAGGAACACAAAAAACTAAGTATAAGCAGCTGAAATTGATCCTTGTACCTATTCCCTAACAGTGGCTATTCTGCCATTGCACAGACACCATTTCAACCATCCAGTCCAGAGAAAAGTGGTGCAAAGAATTTCAGGTTTTTTTCTCCACAAGATAGGTGATCTGGACTCACTTGGGCAGGAGTTTTCAGGAGTAAAAGCCCCTGTAAAGTGGCAACCAGTGTAAACCGCTTTGAGGATGTGTACTCTTGCCCTAAGATGGAGCTGGGCAAAACCCCTTCTTCCTCAGCGGCTCCTTTGCTCTCAGCTGAACTGGCAGTGATATGAATAACAAGGCGGGACCAAATCTGAGATAAACTGAATGGACCTTTTTTTACATTTCTGTCATTGCCAAGATACGTGAACATTTTTTGCCTTGAACTTTATCATGCAGAACAGTGCAAAGGACTCTGAAAACAGGTAGGAACTCTGTCAAACCAGAATGATGGTTTTGCTCTCTCATCCTCTCTGAAATAAATCAGTTCACACAGAAACAGGGCAACAAAGAAGCAGTCCCACTTTCTAAAAACATTGTTTTCTCTTCTTTATCTTCCATTACTGCATTGAATAAGAAACAATTGTGCTGCCTTTCAGGATGGTAAGAGTGCTGGTGAGATTAGCCTTCTGTCTAGCACCCTCCTGGTTTTTCTCTTTCCTTGGGATGGGATATAGTGCCAAAGTCATCTCTGTTTGAAGAACAAAGGACAGAATGATAAGCAATTTATGTTATGAGTACTTTTGCAATGCTTTCTCATCCTAATTCCCGACAACCCCACATGACTCATTCTGCCTTCCTGCTGTGAGTGCTACTGGTCCTACATGTGAAATTAAATTCTGGAAAGCGTTTCACAGCAAGAGGGGTTTGCTCTTTGAATTCAAGCTCTTCCTTTTTTTTTTTCTTTTTTTTTTTTTTTTTTTTTTTTTTAGGCATGTGTTTAGTTTGTGTTTAAAGGCTAACTGGTTTCACTTGCTAAACCTGCTCTTATTTATAGGCAAAGCTGCTCTTGCAGAATATGAATCATCAAAGCTCAGAGACTGAAAGGGTAGATGAGGTTACACACTCCACTCCTTTGCCAGGGCAAGCTCATACACAGCTGTCAATTCTGTGTCCGTTGTAGTAAACATTTGAAGCAATAGGATATCCAGCACTTCTTTGGGAGACTTTTGGCTGAAGAAGCAAATGATGGCTTTTGTCGCATCTCTCCTAGTTTTACCTTTTCAGATCCTGTAGCATCTGCACACACAAAACTTGTTATCGAACTAGCATAAATATGAAGCTCACAAGGAGGGGAAAACAAATGGCTCAACAAGCCGCAGGCATTGTGTTAGATGTAATGAAATGGCTGAAAAGGCTGTTTTTTTCTGGAATCTACACTAACCTCTTATCCACTTAGACCTCTGTCATTCTTCCATCTGCAGCATTCACTGTAACTTGTTAAAATTAAATCAGGCTTTTTGTTCCTGTGGTCTGTCCATGAGGTTTTTTCCTTCTCGTCTTAAATCCAATCTAACAGAGAACTCACTTTACTTGTACTCAGATCAAGTTCTCCTTTAGAAAAGACTGTCCATTTTTCAGTACCACTATTGTGGGCTTCAATTTACTTTTGTCGTGCTCCACTTTGGATGCATTGGATTCCTTCTCTTTCAATACAGCTGATTTAATCTCCCTCTTTTCCCTGCATCAGGTATCTGGGAGCAATTGGAATGAATTTATACTCCTTTTTGGTTTCACACTTCTGCCTCATTTTCTGATGTTGGCTACAGGGATGGAGAGTTTTGTGTTTCTTTTCTGGAGATCTTAGCACAGTGACAGCTTCGATTTTCGTGTGTGCTGTTGGTGTGATTTAGGAGTTTTGCATTTTTCCCCCATTAGCTGTCAGTGTCAATCTTTTTGCTGTGCCAGAAATGTTCCCTTCCTCCGATGACATTAACTGTAATATATGTCACAGTTTACATATTGTTCAGAACTGTGTTACAGCTTCATTCTGACTTGCTATGAAAACTCAGTTATCGCATTTTGCTTTACAACTTCATTGAGCCAAGCTCTTATGTGTAGATATAGATTTACATACATGGTTACATTTGGATAAAACAAATGGTCTTAAACATACCTTTAATTTGCAGGTAAAGAAGCTTTGCAGAATTGAGACTATACACTGTAGTGAAAATAAATGGTTTAAAACACAAGACCATGAGACTTGTCTCTATTTTTGCTCATCCAAACGCCCTTTTACAAAGCAGGGTCACTGCAAATTAGAATTTGCAATTCTTTATTTTAGCTTGAGCATAATCAAAAGACTCAGAACAATAAAATGAACCTCAGACATCCTGAGCAATAGAGATGTACAAAGTGGCGCTGGTGAAGCAACACCAGGTGGAGGTTATTAAACTGTGAGCTCTGGAGCAATTAGGTGCTCTCGGCAGATTGGCAGGGCTGGAGGGATTTTTTTAGCTGATTTTTTTTTCCTGTGCTGTTTATTAAATCATAAATCCACCGGCTGGGATCATAGAAACATGTACAGCTTTCACTACGTTCATTACATCTTGGTTTGCAAGGGAAGGTCACCAATGGCTCTCACACAGAGAATTGCATTGTACAGGAACATGGTTATTAAATGTAGTCTCAGAGCATTTTAAAGTCATTTGCGTTAAGAAAAAACATGGCTACAGTAACTTCACTACAGAAACATATACGTGCAGTAAAGACATGCAAACATATACACAAGTCTCATAATGCCTTGTGAGAGCTAGTCTGTATCCTTCTGTTCTGTTGATGTATGAGAAATGTAACTCATGTTTAAAAAAGGCTACTGTGTCCATTTTTGGCCATGCTGGATTCTATAGCATCCTGCAGACATAAATGGATTAGTGTTTGATCTCATTCTCTTTTCTAGGTGGCACTGGCAATCTGTGCTATAAATTCATGTGGTGCCTGGAGGGTCTTTTTAATTTTATTCATTTGAGTTCCCCACTAGAAGTTCTGGTTCGAGCTACAAACCTGCAAAGCAAACCAATTCGTAACCTAGACAAACTGCAGAACTGACATCTCAGAAAAGGAACCCAGGAGGTGGTGAACATATTCTGAAGTTCTGAAATCAAAAGAAGAGCAAAGAAAGAAAACAAGCTTAAAAAAAAAACAAAAACAAAAACAAAACAACAACAACAACAACAACAAACCAAAACAACCAAAAAACAACCAAATGACAACCCCCCCCCAAATGTATAAATGTTTTATTTCCTTTAGTGCTATCTTAAAATGGAGCCATCCCATAGCCAAAACAAAACTGTTAGAAACAATTAGTTCCACAATGGGGTATACTATTTATCTGCAACTGCTTAAGGTTCAAAAGACTGCCTCTGTCTTCTAACAGGTCAGGACAGAACCATGATACTCATTGGGAGATTGTGTATGTATGTACATACATACATATGTGCATGTATAAGTACATGCATGAATACACATATGTATGTGTATGAGTGAAAATGGATCTGTGTGCATGCATGAGTTTATAAGTGTACATGATTCAGGTATGTCCTGGCATGTATGCTTATATATCTAAGTCAAGTAAAATATATGTGTGTGTATGAAATCCAAATATATAATTGCATATTTCCTCTTACTCTCCCTGTGGACAGTTGTGTGCTTATTTTCCAAGATACATCTAGGGGTTGGCTCCTTTTCTTTTGGAAGTAGGACCAATGACTTGACGCTGGCTCTGACACCCTGTGACAAATGTGGTGGTGTATCTATGTAGGAACCACTCTGAAGGCTGGCGTGTACAGTCAAGAACAAAGATACTACTGTCCTTGGTCATGCACTTACATACCACAACTGTGTCCATTTTTGTAAAACAAAAAGTCCAGCAAATACCATCCAATCAATCCATCCAATACACCACCAGTTGATGGCAGCTCAGAACAGACATAGCTCTCTGTCCATCCTCCACCATGCCTGTACATCTGGGTAAGCAGAACAAAAGCTACGCAACATAAACGCTGCTCCCTTCAGTGCTGTCACCCTGGGTACTTGCCCCGACCATCTTAGTCCTTCCTGGAGGACTTTCCACTCTTCCAAAGGCATGAGTGCTTATCAAAATTGCCCTTCTCTGTGTTGTGTTCCCATTTACAGAGTGAGGAGACCCAGAAAGAGGACACTCCTAGTCCCATCGTCATGCTCATTAGTCAAGATGTGTTTGCAAGGCTTACTCAGTCGTACAGGAGGGAGATGGCTCAGAAGCTGGTCCCATAATTACCAGGGAGTTTCAGAATATCTTTTCAAGCAAAGGTTTACATCTGAGTTTGCAGGGCTTCAGGAACTGGCAGAATTGTTCTCTGTAACACCAACTAGCTTTTTTGTCACAACACTTAGCTGTAAATACAGCAACAGCATAGATGCAACCAGGAACAACTAAAAGATTAGCAATAGCTTTACACACAGCCTCAAATTCCCTGTGCAAGTACAAGCCCTGGATACAGGAGATAACACTAGCAATATTTTTCATTTTAAAGTGGCCTTGGCGGCGTGACAGAAATTCTCACTGGTAGATAGTGCTGGTGTGTGATGTACTTTCTGACATGACTAGTGGGAACTGGATGCGCAACAGGGCCACACATTTTGAAGCAGTGCCATTAATCTCCCAACTGTAAGCGCCCATCTAGTATTTAATCTTTCAGCTGGAGTTGCTCTGTAAGGGTGAACTCACTCCTGGAATCATTCAGCTTGGCTCAGCTCCGTTCAGATTCTGGACAAGCATCAGCATATTGCAAGGAGTGTCTGGTTGATACAATAATTCAACAAAAGAGGATTTTCTCCGGTGATAAACTGGGCTGCAGGATAAACTAAATAGTGTATATAAAAAACTAGAGCCAGAGGAAAGCAAGGCTGCCAGGTGAAAGTCTCAAACTCTTGAGCATAAATCAAGTCTCAGAAAGCAAGAAGAAATAGTGGCAGAGCTCAAATCAGTAAGGAATGGTCATTTTAGTAATTGTGTGGGTAAGAGATGGATGGATAGCTGCCTACTGGAACTATCTCTTCCTGCTAAGTACCCTTTCCTAACACTGTGACAAAGTCCATTAACATTAACGGAAAAATTCCAATTGACACAAGGAGCCTCTGAATAGGCTTATCACTACTATCTATAACAAGATTCAAACTTCAAGCCTGCACTAATAGTAAAGAGATAGTACAGTTGTCTACACTGATGCAAATAGGTACATGAAATCAGATGTCCCGAGGGTCTGAAGAACCATCAATTCTTCACAACGGTTCTGTCTCCCATTAGAAATTAATTTAATTTCAACAAATATCATTTGGAGAAAGGATCCCAGGGATCTATTTAGTCAGGTCTCATGAGTTTCCAGGGAAGATGAAACTACATGGAAGACAGAATGGTTTTGCAAGTGGTTTCTAAGACATAACCCAGAAGGTCAGCTCTGCTGAATGCTAGCAGGGCTCGGTACCGCTCTGTTCTGGATTTTGCGGCTGTGCAGCAAGCAGTTCTATTGCCATGGGACTGAGGGTGGGCAGAAGTGAGAAAGGCAGTCCCAGTTCCTTCCCAGTAAAAGTTCAGCCCATCTTTATTTTTAATTATTCCATCAACCTTTTGCCCTTTTGATGGCCCTGCTTTCAGGAAATGAAAACGGAAGCTGCTGTCTCTTTTGAGCCAGGCCATCGGTGGCTCTCAATAAACAGTCCTTTCTACCAGTGCCAAATATCATGAGAAAGGGCTATTGTGACAGAGCAAGTCAAGGTGAGATCAGATGCTCTGGCTTAATTGCTGCTCCAGCTTGGCAAAGGCTCTCCTTACAATCACAATATTTGTTTTGAAAGCAGGACAGTAGCTAGGAGAAAGGACTTTCCAGCTCATTTTCAGGAAACAGATGGAGAACTGGGCTTATACTGTAGTTCTTGACAAATCGTACGTGGTACTGCTGAACACTCGGTTCATAGGTTGCATTAGCCTTGACAGGTAGCTCTTTCCAACAGATGATAATGCAGCATTTAACATCCCTGCTCTGCTTTGCTAGATCACTTCCTCAGGAGAGGCTGAAACCCAGGAGAGCTGTCGGCAAGATTGTGATGGCCAAGGAGTTCCCGTGGTTGCCATGCGCACCACTGCACAGGCTCCCAGGGCTGCTCAGCCTCCCCAAGTGGAAGTAGGCACTTCATCCTGTCATTGCAGCTAGGACCAGAGAGGATCAGTAGTGCGCATCACCCCCATCCTCAGCCGGGTGGTTTCTTCCTGTGGTTATATCTCTTATCATAATAGAGGGTGGAGACACTTTTGAGATAGATTGGAGGTTATTGTTCTTTGGGGTGAATAAGAGGTCCAGATTACATGTGAGCCCCTCTAGGCAGTATCAGTGTAAAGGGACAAGACAGTACCTGCCCCAAAGAGTTTATGGTATTGATGATGGTTAGAGGCTGGGTGGAAAAAGGCTGGTGAGCAGAGGCACAAAGGTCTGCTGGGACCATGATGCTCAGTGTTGCCTTTCATTGGAAACTGGGATGGGGGAGTAGAGCGGAAGAAGGATGTGGGTGCCCGCACCCCACTGGGAAGTGTTGCACAGCTGGGGGCACACCTGGCCTGGGAAACCAGAAGCCCTTCTAGGTCCTCCCTCTTCTACAGAAACAGCCAGAGAATAATGGAGCTGCCTCAGGGAGCTGGGACCTCACCACGGGCCACCCAACCCTTTTACTGGTGCTTCCAAGTGTTTCCCATAATTGCTACAGGGATGTGCCCTTTACAGCTTACTTGCCCCCTCTTGTCAGGTACTTAAAAATGCTCAGATCCAGAGTGGCAGTAATTTAGTATATCTTCATCCCATCATCAGGATATCTGAGAGTTTCAGCCCCTCATTTGGCACTATTTGTTGTGACAATTGAACAAAATACTACCATGTGTGTATATATACACACACGTGTATATATAATGCTTGTCTTAATGTAACACTGAGTACAATTGAAAGAAGCAAGACATGAACTCAAAGGAAAAGTTCAGAGGCTAAGGGCAGCTTTTAAGCCTTCGGAAATACTGAAATGGAAACAAAGTGGGAATTGTCAAACATGTAGGAAATAATTTCTGCTTCAAATTTATTGAAGACATTGGAATTACTCCAAAGAGGAGCTGGTCCATTAAATCACTTAAGAGTGGCTGCACGGAGTCAAATCAAAAGTCTATCAAGATAGTGTCATGTCTTTGGCAGTTATTGGTAGCAGATGCTGAAAAAGAACATAAGAAGGAGGGCAAGGAGAGTGGATCTAGCTAACCTCTAATAAAATCTGTATGTTGGGGACTTCTGGACCTATTCTCCACAGTGAGCTCACCTTATCCTTTCAGACCCAATGTTCACAGTCTCTTTCATTGACCTGTTTTACTTTTGGCTTTCCAAAAGTTTATGGCAGTGAATTTATGGCAGTGAAAATTTTACGACAGTGACTCTCCTCGCTGAATTATTGGCTGTGTGAAAGAGTATTCCCTTTAGTTTGCTTGAAATGTTCTGCTTGATCATTTAATTTGGTGTCCCCCGCTCCTTCCCTGCAATGAGCAATTGCACACTTTCTGGTCTGCTTGGAAAGCTGCATGATTTTAGATTTCACCTCATTCTCTTTTCCAGATTGAAGAATCCCAACCTATTTACTTTCTCCATAAAGAGGAGCTGATCACCTTTTTGACTCCATCTGTGCCTTTTCTATAGTTCAACTGTAAGGCCCCTCAAGAATATGAGTCCTGCCGCACCCATATAAAGCACCTTGCACATGTGTGTTGCCTTCCTCTGACCCAGCTGACATTACAGTCAGTCAGGAGGAAATTGCAAGATGCAGAATTTCTGCAGGTAGAATTTATGTAAATGGGTACAGTTTCTGCATTGCAGACTGGAAAAAAGATAATTTTGCCATCTCTGCCCCTCCACTAGAGTTATCTATTTCTAGTTAGCACAAGCGATACAGCTGCCTGGTGACGTTGCACTGTTCAAGGCTGGGCAGGGCAGAATTAATAGCAGGAGATACTTCAATGAAAATCGAGCACCAGGAAAGGAGTGATGTGTTTGGATTTGCTTTATACCCTAAGATGCAAAGCAGGTAGGAATACTGGACCAATTCCAGCTATATTGCACAGAGGCGTCCAAAGATACCAGCATTAAAGAGCCCTTTTATTTCCTGAGCCATGCCTCAGTAGTCAGGAGAACTTGTTCAGTGGGCCTGAAGCCAAAAGGCCCAACCGCCTGACTTTGCGAAGCTGATGTTTACTGTCCCTTGTATCACAAAGCTGCTGCCTGGAGAGCAGCTGGCCGGAGGTGTCTGGAACAGTCCCAGCCACCGTTTCATAAGAAACTCTTTCTACATCTCTGCTTTCCCACAAAGGCTCATATTTTGTAATTGCTGGTGGGCAGGAGGCTGATGAAATGCATAGCTGATCTGAAAACATAAAAAAGCAATAGGCAAGATTTAAAAATTATACCAGTCATGGTTAGGCCTGTGAAGTACATGACACACAGTCATTGCGCAAGGAGGAACAACAAATGCACTGCCCCCGCCACCGGCCGGTGTCCTGCCTGTGGTGCAAGGGGTGGGAGTCTGGGTGGTTAATTTACACCTCAGTAAAAGCCAGATTATAAATTCATTGTCCTCTCCCTTCCTCCTCCTCTTCCACATCCTCTCCGGAATGTAGAGCTGATTTGTACCAGAATCATTTTAATTACACGCTTATTTTTAAAAAGCCTCAAACTTCATCTTCTTGTGCCTGAGACCTAAGGTTGTCTGAAACAGAATCCCCCTTTGAATCAGAAATGGGCTGAAATGCAGTGAAATGCAGTGGTGTCGACTCTGACACCCTGGGAACTGTGAACTCTGCCTCTCTTCTGGTGGTCCCTTTCAGTTTGGGGGGAGGAGGTCAGGAGTGAAACCAAATGAGCCAACACCTTGCTGGTTCCCGGTCCCCATGGAGAAATGTGGGATTTGGCTTTCCCATGCTCTCAGCCTGGCAGACAAACACCCTCCCCAAAAAAACCCTGAAAAGCAATGAAAGCTGGTGAGTCAGTAATTACTCACCCCATCAACATTTAGCTACATGCATGCTGCCTCTTTGTGTCACCTCCTTTGCCCCTAGGTCATGAATCAGGGAACTTAATGGAGGGTTACAGACCTACTGTGTGTCTCTTTCACCTCCGCTGATTGTAGCCATCATCATATGGGCTCTATAGCCCACCTGCATGGATCTGCCTGGGGATGGATGCCATGGCTGCCCCTTCTGACCACAACATGTGTGGATGCAGTGCCTAGGGACATGGTTTAGTGGTGGCCTTGGCTTGGGTTAACGGTTGGACTTGATGATCTGAAAGGTCTTTTCCAATCTAAATGATTCTAAATGATTCTATGAATCTGTGTTGGTAATGTTGCTGGGGGAGCACTAGTGCTCCAGCATTTCATCATGATCGAAAGGAAAGAAGATTACAAAGGTGATTTCAAAAGTTGCGTTGTGACTGAAAGGCTGTGTCCTTTCCCTCTGACTCTCCTCTGATGGTCACAGCCCATGCCAGGGAAAAAAAAAAAAAAAAGAAAAGGGTATTGCTTAGACTCTGAGTCCCAGCTGTACCAAGGCCAGCTTATCCCAGTTTGTAGAGGATGCCTCATTTTGCTATGATCTGAACACCAAAAATCTCCAAATACTCAAGCACCACAGATTGCCTAATACATTTCTTGGAGACCTAACGGGAAACAGGTCCCATTTGTTTTTTGACACATTAGGGTTATGCAGATAAGAGACAGAGATGTTGGATTTTCTGGCTCGCTTACTTCATCATGAAAGGTGCAGAAGACACAGCAGCCCATGCCATCACAGGGTGGAGGTATTTATATGGAGCACACTCGGCTTGGGAGGTAGGTCTGAGCTGCTTGTGAGCCACCCTCACCTGCTGACCATCTCCTAGCAGATGAGAAACGGACTTTTGCACAAGCAAGACCGGGGTCCCATTTTGCTAGAAGGATTTTGTCAAAACTTCCCAAATATGAGGAGAATCGTCAAATGAGGAAAACATAATGTTTTAGAAGAACTCCAGCCTCTCAGGGCTACCTCAGCTGCCTGAATGTTGTTGTGCATTGTAATGGCGAGACAGTTGTCAACAGGGTTGCTCCTCAGAGACAAACAGAGGCAGCAGTGTTTATTTCGGCTGTTACAGGGGCAGCCTGTGTATATGATTCATGACAAATGAGCTTATCTACTGGGAACTTCCTTGAGTACCTAAAAATTCGTTCCAGTTTTTATGTTCACTGGTAATGATACGCATAAAGGGAAACTGAGTGCACTGTTTTTATTCCTGCCTGAGTACTTGTGTTTTCCACATAAAGAGACATGAAGATGCTGCTTTGCAACCTCCTCTCCTCCTGGGGACAGGAGGAGGGTATAGTTGCTTTTAATTGAGTAAACCATTGTCAGGGCACAGTCCACAAGTCTCCAGCTACCCTGGCAAGTGGCCAGACAAACAAGATTGCTCCATTTTGAGCCTCAAGTGTCATTGAAGTGTGACATATTAGCAAGAATAGCCTTGGATGGAAAACATACCTCAACCTGTGACTCAGCAAGCTGTGAAGCAGAAGTCTCTCGCTCTGTCTTCTTATTTTTACAGTCTGGGAGAATCTCTGTTTCTAATAGCATGAACCTCATCTCAGCAGTGAAATTGCTCTCTGAGCAACCTTCCTAATTACATCACATGCAGCCCTCTGCTCCCTTTCACTGATAATCACCCAAGCACCTTGTGGCTAACAAGCATATGCAGCTTTCGCTTCTGCGGCAAGCACCATTAGAAAAGTATTAACGTACTTTAGCTTTCTGTAATGTAATGAGGAGTTTTATTGTTCTTTGTATAAAGTTGACCATGGACGTCTGCTTTTCTTTTGCATTTTATTCCAGCTCACCCATCTGTTCCCTGTGGTGGAATAAAGGAGGTAGGTTGGCATCCGGTTAGCCAGCATTTCACAGACCAGCACTGGTTCATCTCCAGTTTCAGGATTCTTGCTCCTGCACACAACCTTTAGATGTGTTCAATGCTACACGATGCTACATTACATTACATTATATTACATTACATTATTCTATTCTATTCTGTTCTGTTCTATTCTATTCTAATTTTAATTTTCTTGTCCTCGTCTGGATGCCAGGTCAGATGACGTGTACTTCAGACCCTGTAAATCAAATAAATCAGATGTCTGTAAATCAGATATTCCATAAATGTGTTCACCATGGCAAAAAGCCTCCTCTTCTTTCCCACCTCCTGACTAAGGCCTCATCTGGAGTGCCCTGTGCCACCGTGGGGATGCAGGCAGAGTCCCTTCCAGCTGGTGTGCTGCTGATTCAGTGGTACTTACAGGAGCTGCACCACCCATTGCCAACTGTTCTGTGAATTAGATATGCAGGAATTGCCATGCCAGAACAGGCCGCTGGTCCATCTAGTGGCTAATGTAAGATTTTTTAGAGAAAGACATAAAAGGCTTATAATGAATCCAATTAGTCAAGGTTATACCAGTGGGGGATATTTCTCCCTGACCTCAGCTGGTTATCAGATTATGTACCCTGAAGCATTGAGGGTTGATAGCCTTTGTCGTTTCAGTGTATCTGGAGTAGCTGCAGATGCTCTGTTTATTTATATTTATGTTTAGGAACAAATTCAACTCATATACACGAGCTTGTAACTTCTCTAGTTTCAGTGGTGTCAAACTGGCAGTGAGTCAGATAAATCTATTGATTAAATACATGTTTTTGAACATGGAAGAATAATGTTAAGCTTTTGATATTTTTTTTTCTCCACACCAGAAAATAGATCTGTTCCTACAGAAGAGCATTGCTTACACTGCAATATTCTTAAACAGATTTTTTCAGCATGGGCACAGCAATTTAAAAAAAAAATATCAACAAAACCAAACAGCTGGCGTTTATTGAGGCAGACTTTTCACAGGAGCAAGATCAATCTTAGGAAAGTAAACCTCAAGTGCCTACTGTAATATTGATATGTACCTCAGACTTCAGTGTTTTTTAATGCATTTTTAATGAAGAATCACTTTATAGAAACACAGTGTGCCACTTCAAAATATTGCTGTGATATTTTCTGTTGAATTCACCTGGCTCTAAGTAACGCAATAGCAGTGAAGGTAGGTATAAATTGCCCCCCACATCCCAGTGTTTATTACAAATGTGACTTCCATTTGTGAGAAGGGAGCGTATACGTGAGTGTGTGTGTTTGCTTGTGCATTTATAGGTCTGGCATCAACCTGGTCGGCTGTTCACAGTGAAAGGTTGCTGAGACTTGTATGCAAGGATCAGTTTCTGTGATGAATTTAACCAGTCCTCTTCACGGTATTCCAGGTGGCTCACTGCCTCTGTGTGTGTGAACAGAATTCATCCTGCAGATTTCTCCTGGGTTTTGCTGTGAATATTACTTTGAGTATTCACTGATTTACATACAAATCAAGTCCTGTACTGATCACCTAAACCACATGCTGTTATGTCTACTCCCTGATGGGGATGCAGCCAAGTCATCTAGGGGCTTTCAGGAGAAGTGCATGTACAATACATGCAGCTGGTTTTGGAGAATATCCATTTGTAAAAGGTGTGCATAGTATGCTTTTTACATTACTGACATATTCATTTTTAAAAGGTAGAGAGGCAACAGGAGAGGTGCTGTATGAATCAGAAGATGAAGTGTTTGCTGTAGAAACTACCTCTCATGCAATTAATAGTGAAACATTTGTTAATATCTGGTGAACACCTGCATATGCTATTACTAAGAATAACATTTAATTCCAGTTTCTCCAGGAGAAACATTGCAGAACCATGCCTCTTTCCTATGATGTGGTACATTTGAAATAAAACAAGAGCCTGGTGCTTGGAAGAATTCCTAAAGCTTCCCCAATTCATCAGTTGTCCTTCTTCAATGCCTCTGAGTTCATTCCCTGATATGTCATTGTGTCGCAATGCTTTTCTGCAGCTGTCCCCCCCACCTTCACAGAGGGTTTAAGTGACATATTTCTTCTAATGCCCCTTGCAGGGTTTCAGATGGTCATTTACACCCGTGCCAAGGGATTGCACAGGGTGGATATTTGCATCACCTGCCATTAGCATATAGGAACACAGTGTCCTCAGAATCCCCTTCCCTGCTGGAGGACGAGAGGCTATTCCAGAGACTAGCCCAGAGGCCAGACCTGTCCACAGGTGCATGGGATGGCCTGTCCTGATTAGATCCACCCTCCGTTCTCACTGGGAGCTTGTTCACAGCAGACCGTCACTACCATTTGGTTTGAGTTGCCTTTCTGTGGAAACTTGGGTGACAGAAAAGTTCAGAGTTTGGTGAGCACCTGGACTAGGGCATGTCTGGAGTGTGCCTCCAGATGAGGAATGTGGATGTGTGCCCAGGTAGAGTGATATAGATACAACTGTACAGTATCTAAGTTAAGCTCCTCTTCTGAACTACCACCTGGAGGAAAGTCTCTCCTTCTGCACTACAAATTAAACCTAAAAGCTGGAGACAAGCAATAACAACCCTCTATAACCTAACCACAAAGAGAAGTAGGGCATTTAGACTTGCTGGAGGCTCAGACACACTTTCCACTGGTGTCGTGCTGGGATAATAATCAACGTCTGGGCTGCTCTTCCAGCCTATGACTCAACCATGCTGAATCATCCTACTCTAAAAATTGGGTGAACAATGAAAATGTGGATTGAAAATCAAAGATGATGCAGGATGGTGCCTACCTCCTTCTCACAAACATTCATCTTCACATGCTTTCTGAATATTTCAAAGTGTTTTGGTATGTATTATCCTGAAATGTTTTTTTTCAGCTCTGGCAGTTAATGAAAACTCATCAAATGCGGTATTATATTGACACTTAGATGCATGCTATCTCTATTACTTGTTCTTCTCTATTCATTTTCATGAACATAAAAGTTGAGGAGTTGAACCTAGGTTTTTGATTAATATACTGCTTGTTCCTAGCACAAGGATTTCTGTAGAGGATGAACTGCAGCAAATGAATCCTGAGCAGAGTGCCAGTGAACCTACTGGAGTGATCCCAGACACGAATTTGTCCCCCCATACCTACTTGGACTTTTTGCCTATTTACAAAGGATTTGGCTGAAAAATCGCTTGGCTTGAGCATGTCTAAAGTTCAGTTTATTTTTACTGACTTGGGTCCTGCAGGACTCCTAAGGATCGCAGGCACCAGACAGCTGTGTTTAGCCTTGTCTCTTACAGTAACGTCAAGGAAACCTATCATAACTGGCAAGCCTTCTGAAAACATGAGTGCTCATGGATTACAAAAGGAGAAAACAGTCAGATTAAAATAAACTGTTACCAGACAAAAAGACATCCACCCTTTCCCCCCATAACTTCTTAAAAAACCAGGGAATTTGCTTTGATCAGACTTTAAGGTGAGAGCAGATCTCCTGGAAGTTATCTTCAAGCTAACAAAATAGTGATAAGGAATGGAGGAAATGGAGCCAAGATATGGCATGTTTGTTAAAAGACAAAAATGTGGCCATTGTGACAATCTCTTCCAAGATCTCCCAGAGAGGACATTACAGAAAAAGCCTAGCTGAGCCCTGAACAGGATTTCCATTCTTGCACAGTTGGTCTGTTTGTGTGGCTTAGGCATTACATGGAAATATTCTCTGGAGGAGACACAGAGAGACTTGAAAATTCAGCCATCTCTAGTTTCTGGGACAGTCAAAGTATAGAGTGCAAGTGAAAAACAAAATTTAAACCAAAAAACCCTCCAAACCTCAAACCAAATTAAACAAAAAAGCCCCACCCAACAAAAAAACATCCAAACCCCTCAATATTGGTCTCTGTTGGGGAGCTGAGCCACTAAGGGATTTCAAAGCCAACACATGCTCTTGCCCAAACTTCTGGAAACTCTAGAAGAATGAGTTTCCCAAGGGAACATTTCATGCTATGGAAAAAAGGCTATTAAAAAAAATAGAAGTTGCAGAGAATTTGGCCCACCTAGTCAATGCTACACTAGTGTGAATCACTTTACCAGGTCAGGCTGGACAACCTGCTCAGCTGGAGCTAGCCTGCTGTAAACCCAGCTTCACTAGCCAGTTGACAGAGGGTTTGTGCGAAGCAGCTGGAAGACCCCTGTGAAAATGAGCCTTTAATTTTCATGGAGCAGTTCCAGGTTTAAAATGGAGTGAGTGAGATGAGAATTTGCAGTGAGAGAGTGTGGCTCCATCAGCCTGAAGCCAGTGGGAGGGATGGGGAGTCTCCCTGCCATGGGAGGAGCAGCCAGGTCTGTCACCAAAACGGGAGGCGCCTGAGAGTGAGTAACCCCATCCTTAAAAAGGTGTCTGTGAGAGGTGGGATGAATGATCCTTGTGGAGTCCTTCCCTCTTTCCACTGACTGCAAGAGAAGCACAAGCAATGTTTTTGACTCTTTTCTCAGCCTTTACACCCTTAAAAATCTGAGTCTGGTGGAACAACTCAAGGAAAATGGCTTATTGCCCCTGCAGGTGCCAAGGCTGAGGTGCAGATAAGCAGAGGACTCCCTGTGTTATCAGTCAGGTCTCCTCCACCCAGCTATATTTAGAGGGAAGAAGCCCAACAGCACAAACAGGATTTGCGCATGCGGTTATCTTGTTTGTCTAGATTTTGAGTAGCAGCAAATTGCTTGACAGGGCATTCAGAGGAAGGTGAAAACAAACAGCCTTCCATCTGGAGTTTCTCTGATAGTACAATTTTTTCAAACTGAGAACCCAGCATGACCTAAAGTCACATGGAAAAAGGGTCAGAAGTGGTCATGGCTCTGAAAGAAATCGGGGGCTTGCAAGCTGCTTGTCAGCAAGGACTTCTGCTTAGCACATGATTTCCACAGTGCAGTTTTGTCCTGGCTGTGTAAGATACAATGCTTAGATAAGAACTACAAAATGTAGACAGTAAAAGGACTTTCTTTTTAAACTTGTGGTGGTTGCGCTAAGGATAACCCAGGTCTTACCTGGTATATTCATGATAAGGGACAGTAAATGCAAGGGATGTGCCTTGCACGTCAGCTCAGAACGTCTTGACTTTATGTACTGCTGGGTAGTGTCTGATGATGCTGTCCTGAAATCATGTAAAAAACAGGGAGTCATCCCTGCAGGTAGTTTGGTAGTTTGCCATGTGTCCTGAGTCCCAGGATCTCTTTGGATGTTGTTGGTGTCCAGGGCATGACCTGGCCCTTTCAAGGCTTGTTGTTTATTGAGTCTGATGCATATCTATAATTGTGAATTAATATGCTGACTACTAGTCACTCCCATTCTTGCTTAAAAGATGCTTTTCTCAAATTCCAGACATCTTGCAGCTCCTGGATCTTAGGATAAAGAAGGGCAATTTAATGGTGCCATTTATGTACTCTTTGAATGTTACGTCAATTTTTGGCTTTGTTTCCCTTGACTTGGCAGCAGGACTGTTTTGCTTCATACCTAATTTCTTCCAAGCCCTTACCAGGTACTGAGTCTGCACTGTCAAGGAAGGCAGGAGAGGGAAGCCATGGAGAGTTGTCATAGTCCTTGGCATGGCACACCATGACTCCATCACTGCTTCAGAGCAGGAGCAGGAGCAAAAAGGCAGCATGAGCAGCATGTGCACTGTGGAAAACAGTGAAGCAGGGCCCTCCATCCAGCCAAGCACCACAGCTCAGTTAGGAAACCAGAGCAGTCCTCACTTTCCTTCACAGTCCAATGGCCTGCACAGACATTTTGCAGCTCTTTCTATGGTTTTCCAGTTCTGTGTTTCTCCTCACATTGCTACTCCCTTGCCCTTCAGACCTTCCCCCACCCTACCCCATCCCATCCCGTCCCATCCCATCCCATCCCATCCTGTCCCGTCCCATCCCGTCCCGTCCCGTCCCTGCCAGCTGGCCCCAGGCAACTCAAATGACACGGTGGGGCAGGACAGCCTCTCCCCATCCAGGTGCAAAAGCGCTGTTGTTCCTTCACCTTCCCCAGCCAGCCATCACGCCCACATCCAACTGCCGCTAAGCAAAGCAGCATGAAGCCAGCGGATTTGCATACATCTGTGCAAGCTTTCTGTGAGGTCTGAGTGGCTGAGTTTCACTTTGGGTTTCAGGCATATCTGGAGCCAGACAGTGGTGGATCTCAACAAGTGTGCAAGTGATGTGTTCTGCCCCGCCAGGTTGGGTATTCCGCTGTTGGATAATTCACTGGCTACTTATACAGATACTTAAAGGTTCCCTTTACTGGGCCTACAATTATTGTCAAGACTTTGCTGCTTTTGTCACTGATACCTGTAAGGGAAGTCTCTGGGATTGTTTAGTCTTTGGAAGAAATGACAAAAGCGGTGGTGAGGGTAGTGGTGGTGGGGATATAGTACCAGTTTTCGAAAAGAATAAACATTGCTAGCAAGAAGGGTGTGCTCTCCATGTCCTTGGAGGACAAGACAAAGTGGAAGTGGCTTCAGTTATCAAAAAGAGAGATTTTGCTTAGGTACTAGGGAAAAAATTCTCATGGTAAAGATGATAGTGCAGCCATGGAACAGCTTATCAGGGAGCGTAGCCTCCATCGTGGTGCCAGAGCAGGAGGTGGCAGAGGTCCAGCACAGATTAGATCAGTATCTGACTCTGTTGATCAACTGTAGAACAGACAGATGGACCAGGTGACTTCTCAAGGTCTCTTCTAGCCCTGTTTTCTCTGACTCATTTATAAAAAGTAGCACCAAGAAGCTGCAATCAGTGCAGTTTTGGAGCTATATTAAGATGGGTAAGAAAGGACCTCTACCCAGGAAAACCTCAGGTCAGCAGAGATGAGACAAAATGCGCCTGGGGGGTAAAGGAGGCAGAGAGAGGGAAGCCGGGTTTCCCAAAGCTGCCCAGTAACAAGACAGTGGGGAGGAATCTGTGCTTCTGGAGCCAACATTTAGTGGCTGCCTGACCAGAGGCTGGCCAGAAACATTTTCTGTATTGACAGTGGGTCTGAAGTTTGGTGAGTTTTAGATTGCTTTCAAATACTTTTAATATTTTGTAGCCCTATTAGAAGGCTACAAAACTGCCCATTCTGCCTTTCAGAGGCCAAGATAATGCCCTGAAGTACTTCAAATCCCTTATCAAGCCCTGTAGCACACAAGGTTTTGCTCACACAGCCCCAATGTCAGATTTCCACGTGATGCTTTTCTGCAGAAATGCCCAAGAGCTGAGGAGACATCCATATGATTTGATGAATCCACAAAGTTCTCTCTGTCCTTCTTTCCTTTTCACCATAGGAGAGCAATTGGCTGGTCATCTGTGAGCTGAAATCCCAAACCATGTAGGATGATGGTTTCACTGAGAGAGGGCTGCTGAAGAACCAGGCTGCAGCAGCAGCAGCGGCTGCAAAATAACTTAGGCTGCTTCTTCAGCTTCATTTGTGGAGCTGGGAGCGTTTAATGAATTAGGGAAAAGAATAGTTATATTAATCATTTGATCTTGATCTTTTTGCACTCTAAGTCACAGTTACTACCTGAGGGACTTTCACAGGCTCAGCTGGAGCTGTCACACTTGATGCTTGAGTTTGGAGCACAAAAAGCCAATACACACACACACAGAGGGACGTGCATGGAGGCAAGCCTGCCTGTCCCTGGTCCCTGGTCATTCCCTGTCAGCAGAAGTGGCAGCTCCCAGCGTGATGTTATCTCCTGGAGCTGGGGCAGATGGCAAGGAGGTCGGTAGGAAGTGCGAAGCAGGGAACCTGCCTCAGGTCTTTGTATTTCCCCGTTCACAGGACAAGCAGCATCCAGCTCTGTGCTTACCGGAGGGGAGTCAGAGGTAAGTAGTGCTCCTGGCCGTGCTGGCGAGCCTCAGCAGCGTGGGCAGCGGGCAGTGGGAGGCTGCGGCACGCTCCCTGCCAGCGGGCTGCTCTGCCAGGGCAGGGGAGGAGGGTGCTGGCAGGTAGAACAGCACCGCCGACACGGCACGCCAAGCCCCCGCAGCCTGGCAGGTGGACGGGCTCTGCCAGATTGCCTGCGAGCCAGCAAACAAATCAAGCAGAGTCGGCGGCATCTCCAGGCAGCTCAGCTCCCGCAGGTGGTGGTTTTATTTCCAACATCAGGGGAGGAATGCTGAGTCTCTGCAGAGAGATGAGGGAGAGGGAAGCTTGCTTTTGTTCGCTCCGATTTTTTGCAGAGACACCAGAATAGCCTTTCCCAGCACTGGCTTATTTGCCCTCTGTGTGAAGAAAGCAAAAGCTGCTTAATTAAGGAGTCATGTTGATAGATTTTTACCCTTTTTTTCTTTCTAGGAATTAATCTGACTCACTAAACATGCTGCATGGTCATGTGTTCCTTACAGACGAGCTCGTTTCTGTTTACCCATCACAGCACACAGCCCTGCACTCTTTTCTAGCTGTGAAACCACAGCACTGAGCTGGTCCTTCGTGACTTCCCAGTAGCTCCGACAGCCATCCCAGAGCTTCCTCACAGGAGCACTCTCCCTCCCCAGCAAGCTCACTGCTAGGAGCCCGCTGCTTTTGGTCCGGCTGCTCTGTATTTACGCAGGGAAGCCCAGGATAGCTGTAATAAACCCTTTTCAGCAATGATTGATGTTTCTGTTTTAGTGGGCAGTGGTGGCATTCTCTGGGGGATCTCACAGTCTGTGGGAGGGCAGGGTATCCTCCAGTCTAGCTGCTGTTTGCCACTTGGTATTTATTAGTAGTAGTGAATAACAGGGAGAACTAAGTTCATCCTCTCCCCTGGGAGCTGTTTGTGTTATTTAAAATAGCAGAACAACCAAATCAAAACCAGGAGCAGACTCTTAGGGATATCATCCCTCCCAAAACTAGCACCACAATAATCCTCAAGCCTTGCAAATAACCTTCAGCATCGTACATCGCCCTGTTTCAATGAACAGCCACTCTTGGAGAATGCCTCAAAGAGCAATAATCTCTGGTAACTTTCAGCAGTAGAAGTGTTTGATAAAAGTTCCCCCTACATGAAGGGGAGCTTGCAGATACAGCATCTTCAGGCTAGAAGTTAATCTAGTTGGGAAGCCTTTGACCCACCACAAGTTGGTGGACAAATTGGCTTCTGAGGAGATGACGAGTTGTGTCCCAGAAGATCCCACAAGTACCTTTGTGCAGTGGACTGAAATGAATCATCCCGCAAGCCCATGTGAACTGGAAATGGGAGTCGGTATTGGTATAATAAAGACTACATGGTATGTGGAAATTTCCCATCTCTGCTGCTCTGCTAACCAAGGTTTTCATGTAATCAAGAACAAGGGCAGGCCCTGTCAAGGACAGTTTGGTGATGTGAGTATGATGGCTCTAGCAGAAAATCACTGTCAATTCATAGGAAACACACAAGACTTGACCTGAAGTCTCTTATGGAAGAAGAACAATAACATCTGTCGTTGCTGGCCATCGAATGTGGTCAGCCAAGGCTACAGACTAAGTACTGACTGCCTTGGATGGTCCCCACCTGAATGCTGAATGAGACACATGCAACAGCGTGTGGAGTGAAGCCATGCCCTGTTGCAGTTCTCTACAAACAGGCTATCGATGTGTAGTTGTCTCAGATGTGACCTGCACAGTGGCAAGCCTGTGCAGGGCAGCAGGGTACCTGCTGATAACCAGTGATGGATGAATGTCCATGTGCAGCACCATCTGGCAGAGCTGGAGCTGGCCCTATCCATTTGTTACTCTGAAGGAAACCCCAGGAAAATGAGGAGTTCTCTGTGTTTCACTGATCCGTCAGGAAAGACGAATTGACAAGCTGAGGGCATCTTGGCTAAAGACACAACAAAATAGCCTCTGGGTCAACGGCTTCGTTGCTAAGGCCATTACCCTTGGGCATAACTTCAGAAAGGTGGGGGTTTTTTAAAGTGATTGAGGTGACAAAGGATTTTATTATCTTTGTTACTACGGTGCATGAATTTGAGAAGTCATCTAAGCTCCAGCAGCACTGATTTCCAGATCCAGGCATTAATGATAACTATGATACAATGATAAAATATTGAAGTTGTTGAAATGTGATCCAATTTCAAGACTCTGTGTAGGGCACAATCCACATTACTAGAGTCTATTTAAAGATATTTACTTGGCTACAGATGAAAAGGAAATGATAAGAGGATAGTATTAACATAGATACTTCAAGAAGAAGTAGGGGGTAGGAACTGTTTAAGCTGGTATTCACCGCAGAGAAGTATCTATTAAATCTCAACCTAGGTATTTGCCAGTGTTGCGCTAGTTGCTGCAGTGGTAACATCTTCTTGAGGGGCGTTAATAGAAGTTATTAAAATATAAAGTAAATATTTACAAATGACATTTTCATAAATGGGCACGATGGATGCACATGCAAAAACTTGTTTGGGTGAAAGCAGAGCAGTTGCAGACACAGAGCGACTGCTGGCACATGTGAGTAGCTGCTGGAATTTACCTTGAACACAAATATGTTCATTTGCATGGTTAAATGTTGGCTTCAAGCAAGCACCTGGATTTGATGCAATTAATGGATCTGGTGGGTGCTATTCCAGTCACCCAAACACTCATGAGACAGACCTACAAAGTAACTGAAAAAGCTTAGTAAAGGGTTTTCTTCGGAATAAGTTTTATGGTTTTATTTACCATCAAACTTCAGAGCTTTTCTGGCTTATTTGGCCATGTCTCTAGCTCTTCAATAAACCCATAGAAGTTTTGAATTCCTCTCTTTTTTGGTAATTAGAATTTTCAATTCCATAGTAATAATTTTTTCACAGGAACTAGGGTTTCAGGGGAGCTTGGTTCGGGGTCTAATGTGGATGAAGAGCATCAGCAACCACCATCTCATAAATCCTTTGGGAAAGGTTAGCATTAAAGCAAGGCAGGACAGTCCTCCTTCCACGCTGGCAGGAGATCTGGCAAACTGGCTGTATGTCTCAAGGTGAGAAGCCAGTGTCTGACCAGGGATCACGCATCACCCTGGCTCTTCAAGATGCCAGGTTATGCCACTCTGCTAGAGGCTTCATCTAAAAGTACAGCAAATAAAACAGTGATATTAACTTCCTGCCCTGCAATACTGGTTTCCGTACACTCCACATAGAGTTGCAATTAATGGTTGTAAAGAAACAAAATTAAATTCTGAAAAATAAACTCTTTTCCTCAGGTCTAACTTGCCTGGCAGAGATCATGTTTATTATCTTCTAGAGAGGTGATTGCCAGGCACTGAAACAAGTTACCACACATCTTTCCCCTCTCCACACCCCTCCTGCTTGCTCTGCAAGCATTATCACAGTGGCTTGATGCTAAGGCTCTAAGGAGCTTGATGAAGACTGATTTGAGCGCGCAATGGATCCCATTTCACTAGCACACTCAGGCAGTGTATACAGAACACTCTGGAAAATGCCACCAGAAACCTGGAAACATTAGTCTGAACCTGGAAAAGTCTACCATGTTCAAGACACCTGAGGAAATCTGTCTGCGCGGCCTCTCCTTTTTTTCTGTCCATAAGAAATTGTTATAGAGACACAAAACGGAATGTGTGTATGTCCATATACCAAAAATGGTGGAGGAACGGTCATATCTCATTTTGGAGTGACCAGGTGTCATTTACGCAGCATGGTGCCAGGAGCACACCATAAACTCAAAGTGTATCTTGGTTTGCCTCCCTCACCTACTCTGAGAAGATCCATCCTGGGCAGATGGTGAAGACAATGTCCAAGGAGCCCAGTCTCCAAGGAGGACCCTGAGACATAGGTAGAACATGTCCCAGTTCTCTGTTTTGTTGTCTTGCCACTATGACTGTGCCCTGAGACTGTTGTGCACTAAGAACTGGGTACCACCGACCTGGTCCCTTCATGACTAAGACAGAGATTTTCAGGCTCTGCTTTGTGTATGAAGAGAACAGACTTCAGCACAAAGACAAATATAACCTGTAAACATTGTCATATCTATGCAGCTGCCTTTGAACTCCAGCTTCTGTCCTGAATCTGTATGTAGCTGGTCCTTAGCATTTCACAGGCTCATGCAATGGTGGGATAAATCAGGCTGGAACTCCAGAGCAAGCCGGCAGGCATTGCTCCTCAGCTTCATGGCTCTGTGCTGAATCACCTCCAGCACTGTTTCCTTGTATTGTTGCCAGGGGTCTCCCAGTAGCAGGAGAGAGGTGTGTTAGTGGTATCCAAAAAGATACCAAAAAGATCAGCAAGATCTTTGTTTTCTTAGTGTCTGTTTCAAGGCTAAATAACATTTTAACCTTCACGCTCATGTTTAAGTGATGTACATGTGTGTGCAAGGGCTTAGTGTAAGTTTTGGAAGACCCTAGAGCCTCCAGAGCAGTGATAAAGGATGATGAGAGGGTGAAGGAGCTCCTTCACTGCTCATGTCTGCTCCGTAGTGTGCACACTCTACTAGCCAACGTCCGATTCACCCCACAGCATAATTTTTAGTTCACTTTAGAAAGTAGGTTGTGTGCAAAATAATATGTACAGGGACTGGAAGCCTGGCAATTAGCAGGGGAGCTCTTTGACAATATAGAAACATTCTGTTAACGCCAGTTATTTTTATGCCTGGCTTCTGCCCTTCACAGCCTCTGCATACAGACCTTTTTAACCAGATGTCCCTTTGATGTTCAGCCCAAATCAGTGTGAGTACTCCTTTTCTCCAGCCCCCTTGCCTCAGCACCATCCAAAAAAAAAATGTGCTTCATCTCTTGCCCTTCTATTTCTGCCTGTGCCATTGAAGATGTAACATGGTGTAATTTCCTTTGCACACCATTGCCCTTGCTGTCTCTTAAGGGAAAACACTTCCCTCTGCACAGTATAGGTAGCAGAGGAGCCATCAACTGTTTAAAAAGTGATGGCTCAATTCTGTAAGCATGAGGACTAGAAACTGTGAGGGGCATCCCAGAAAAGTTGGGGTGCTGTTCAGAAGCTACTATTGTGTTCAGGAGCAAAACCAAAGTTCATCAGCAATATGACCTTCCTCAAAGTCAGAGGATTTGGGGCTGTGATGGAGTTCCATCTTCGGGGTAAGCGTGGCTTTCTGTTTTCTTCATCTCTCTCATGATCCAGTAGATTCAAATCCATCTTCTCTCCACTTCCTTTCAAAAGAAATAAAGACTCGTTTGCTTTGCTCTATTGTCTTCAGCGCCCATGCTCAAGGTTCCTATTTTCTCCAGCCTAGAGGTAAACAGTCTGGGAAAAGTCTTAGAAGCAGCACTGGGCTTTAACAGGTTGCTCGTTGGCAATCTGTACAAAAAATTTTGAAGTGCAAAAACTAGTAGTAGTAGAAAAGGATGAAAAATAATAATAAGCAAAAGCTCGGAGTCCCACAAGTTGTTTCTAAAATGCTTAAAACAAGGGGGCCTTCTGGGGCACAAGGGAGCTGAGAGTCAAAAATGGATTGACATTTCTGTGTTTCTTTTTTGACACTGCTAGGGTTGATTAAGTGATAATTAGGCTAGAGAGTGTGCCAACAGTCACTGCTTCACCCTATTCCTTTACCCCCTCAGGACTTGTCACCACTGAATAAAGGGTAGAAATTATATTAGAAGTGCCTGCAGTTTTGAGACTGTGTAAATTAAGAAGCTTGTGTTTTTTAATGGTTTATGGCTGATTCGAGGCAAATCAAATTTCCAGACTGATTTCCTCCCCCACCCCACAGAAATGAAAGGAGATTGGGTTACATGCTTTTTGCTAGTAGGATCTAGAGCCCACAGAACTAGTGCATGGAGCTTAGCTGTGTCTGCATTTCTGTAGACATAATAGTGGAGGTACACAGATGCTTTCCACACGTGGAGTGTGAAACAAGGACAAATGTCAGTGTATAATACTGGCTTTCCCAGAGGACAGACAGTGATTAATACAATACTAACAATCATACAAAGTATCTTTCAATGTTTCTTCTGCTGCACAGCTGGGATTTCCAGTCTGAGGGGGGAGACATTTTAACTCCTTTGTTCTGATTCAGAAATACAAATTTTTTTTGTAAAAATCTCACAAAACAAAAATTCTATTAAAGACATCCCCCAGTGGCTGGAGAAGTGTATAGTTTAGGAAAATTTTTAATATCTATTGAAAAATTCCCTAATCGATTCTCTTGATTTCCAAGTGAATTTAATTTAATTTTAGCATTTGTTACTTGATTTTAGATTCTTTCATGAAGTTTTTAAAACATGACTTCTAGTTTTGTGACATTTTATGTGCAAAACTAATACTTATTTAGAAAACAACTTATTCTATAGTAGCAAAAATATAAAATATTCAGAGTGCAAATAACTATGATCGAACAAAACCCCTTATGTTCTAGAAGTTAGTGTTTCCTGTTGATTTGTAAGGAAATAATTTGTTGCATTGCTCAGGGGAAGATGAGCTCTGAGCACAACATCTACAGGGGCTGTATCTTCTTATTTAATTAGAATATGAGTTAGGTGCATGAATATTAATTATGTGAGTGTATCTGGTAGCAGTTGTTTCCAATTTCCTAGCATTCACTTGCTACTATTACCTGTATACCTTAGATAATGTGATAAGCTCCTAGGCCATTTTTATCCTGGCTTTTTCAGGTAGCATCTGTGCAAAAATTAAAATTGGTAATTCCTCCATAGCTTCTGGGAGAGAAGAACGTAGGAATGGCAAACAGAACAGAGTATGCATGTGGCCTAACTAAAGGCATGAAAAAATTTGAGCAAATATTTGATGGAAGTGGCTAGTGTGCTTATCTGACTCTATTTATGTCCCATCCCTGGATACGATCAAGGCCAGGCTGGGCAGGGCTCTGAGCAACCTGATCGAGTGGAAGGTGTCTCTGCCCATTGCAGGGGGGTTGGAGTAGATGACCTTTACAGGTCCCTTCCAACCCAAACCATTCTCTGATTCTTCTATTAGAAAACATGCTAAATTCACCACTGATCAAATTGATTTTATTTTTTTAATATTAATGATTAATTATCAACACTGTAGCACCTTATACTTGGACACACAAAAACTAAGCTCATTTCCTATCTCCCTTCTGGTATGACCATCGCCTAATACCGAAGCCTTCCCTCTGCTACCAAAGGGTATGCATCGCACTCGATGCCACTGCTTTCTTTACTTAACATGATAAGGACAGGTCTTGTAACTTGAAAGACTAACAGGAGGCATTTTCATTTAATTCCCCAACTCTTCAATCATGAATTTCAATGTTAAGCTATTACCATGCCAAAATGTGAAAAATATAGCCAAGAGGTACCTTAGTTATTGTAGCTGCTGGCTCACCCCTGGGAGAGGCAGGACTGCATAATTTATCTGATGTTTCTCCTGAGTAAGAACATATTTTCAAAATCAAAACTGATGATAGATTTGCGGTAACAGTGTTGAGATTCCTGAGATAGTTCTGTTCTGGTGCCCTGTTTGTCTGTCTGATAAACCATGCTAATGTTGCTCTTGGCACCCTCCAGATGGCTGGCAAGTGGGTATATCCCTCTCAGTGGAGCATTTTTCCAGTACCAGAGCTGAACTGGAAAATGAACCTGGGGGCACAATTCAGCGGCTGAGTGCCTGTGGAATGCGAAAGGAATCCAGACATTTAATTCCCTGGTAGCTCTCTGGAAAATCCCTGCCTCACTGCTCTCAGTAGCTTCAGCACGTAACCCTGAGCAGCTGGCATTGCCAACGAGCACCAGAACAGCTGGGGGAGTGCACGCTCATGAGGCATTTCTCCTTGGAAATGCTTTGTCACATCAGCGGAGATGCTGTTCCAGGGACCTGCTATTTTCCTGGCAAACCTGTGATGAATGCCACTGGTCTCAGAACTTAGGAAATAGTAGTAGTGGTAGTAGTAATAATAACAAAAACAACAACAACAATTTTATTATAATATTAATAATAGTAATAGTAAAAGTAATAATAATAACAACAACAACAAAAACAAAACAAAAAAAGGAGGGATGTGGTTGAGGAAATCCTCTAAAAAATGCTGGCCGTTTTAGCAGGTATGGTATGTCTGGTTGTGATCCCCCCTGTTGGCACCCCACAAGAGGGGCAAAAGGCACATGCCTCTGTGAATATTTCTCTAACCTTGTCAGTGAGACCCCTTCTACAACCCACAGGGATCCCTCAAAGGGCAGTTCACCCCATCTTGGCATAGTATCTAGGAGCAGAAGACTGACTCACTCTCTGTGGGGCCCTGTCTTAGATGCTGACATGGAAGGAGCCAACACCTGATTTTAAATGACCACATTTGGGTGAGATGAACCCACCCTCCCACGTATATAAACATTTAGCTCACATGGCTGAAGCATATGGACTGTTGCGGTTATCACTCCAGTACTCACCTTACACCAAAGTCTAGTTAAAATATACACAGCAAAAAAGGGAGCTTTTTCCTCATGTCACCACCCCTCTCCAGCACCACTGCAAGCACTGCAGATACCACCACGTACAAGTAGCTCAAGTGGCCCCAAGATTTACCCTCATCTCCAGCTACAGATTATTCAACCAGCAGCCGTGCCTCCGAAGTGAAGGTCAGCCGTCACTCAGAGAGCTCCTGATGGGTTGCCAGTGGCTTGTAAACCAACGCTTTCCCTAAAGAAAAAGAAACTCTTTCAGGAACAAACAATTCCCATGTCAGCTGATGCTCAGCCAGCACAGAGACAGACGTTAGTGACTTCCAGCAGGGAGAAGGGTCAAACTCAAAAAATCCCCTAAATTTCCTGACCTAGATGAGACCAGTCTCACCATGAATAAGAATCATATCACCACTAACACCCCAAAATAATGATTATTGTCATGCCTAGGACTGGTAATGAGATATATCCATTTAAGCTGTTTATATTTTTTTGTATAAAGTATGATTGTCGGGGGTGGGGGGGTGGCGTGTTGTAGGAAATGCCTTATTTATTGAACAGATTGCAATGTGAGACTGGAGTATGGTTTCACCAGGTGGGAAAGCATTTTACCTTAACGAAGGTTAATGACTTGCTGGCAGTTCAGCCAAGTCATTATCATTGATATCTGTTTGCTCCCAGGATGGGAGAGGACAGCCTCTGCCCACCAAAAAAACCCATCAGTATCCCTAGAGAGCTGAAGGCAGACGCTAGCCCTGGGGCAGGAGTGTGTTAAATGCTTCCCGAATAAATTAATACCCATAATCCCAGGAGTGAAGAGTGACTAGAAGCTGAGAAGCCCAGGAGACCTCAAGGAAGGGAAAACAAATTAAATGAGGTTTTCTGTCAGGAAAGACATGAAGCTTAGGTAAGAAATGAGTTGTTAAGTATGGCTCGTTAGGTGAAAGCAAGGAAGCCTTCCTGGAGCTGATCTTCAAAAACGAAAATAAGTGCTTGTGCTTTCTGTAAATAAGCGCAAGTGTCTGCTACGTGTGAGACTGGTGTTAAGGATGATGAGAATGTTGTCTGAGGCACCTGGCAAACAGCAAGCTATTCCCTGTTGCATGGCTCTTGCAATCCTTAACCTTAAAAACTAGTGCTGGAGCTGTGTGTTGAAATTAATTTCTGTGGGTGTTTAGGTGGAAAAAGAAGGCTTCCTCAGGTAAGTGCAGAGGCTACACATTTAGAAATGAGAAGGAGGAGAATCTGTTTGGAAGAAACTCTTTCCAATGGCCTGTATTAGCCGGGAAAGTGCATAGCTCTCCAGCAAAACAGTAAGAGAGCGCCCGTACCCCCAGGGTTCTAGTAACAGACACATGTTAGCAAATAACATTACATTTCAAGTTACAAGACTCCAATCAAATGAGTAATCATGTAAAAGGGGAAAATTTGCTGACTTCCTTTCTCTATAGCAATTTTACAGACAACAATTCTGCATGTTGCCATGGTTTAGCTCATGAAGTGTATGACAACATCTTTAAGATGGGGATGACTTCCTGAGTCTGTAAGAACGTCTCTCAATAAAAGTACTCTCATTTGCAGATATGGGGAACACACAGAGCTCACATGGAAATGCCTCTGAAAAAACCCAGCTGTTCATACCTGTATGGTGCGTTTGTGCATGCACACAGTGTGATAGTACACCGACATGGTGATCCCAGCCAACCAAAACTTCAGACTAGTCCTAGTTCCTTTCCATCTCTTTTGCCAGGGATACATCAACATGTGTCAGATGAAGCTGTCCCACATGATGGAACCCATGAGACACAGGTAGTGGGTCTGGCTGGGATGGCATTAACTTTCCCCATAGAAGCCCATATAGGGCTGTGCTTTGCGCTGTGGCTGGGATGGTGTTGGTAACCTGCTGGTGTGCTGGCTGCTGCTGAGCAGGGCCTGCACAGCACCCAGGCTGTCCCTCCAGCATCCTGCCTAAGGGCCAGTAGGCTGGGGGTGAGCAAGAGGCTGGGAGGGGACAGCCAGGACAACTGACCCCAGCTGACCAAAAGGATATCCCATGCCATATGACATAGTGCTTAGCAATAAAGGCTAAGAGAAAGGGAGGCAGGGGAGATGATTTGTTATTGAGGCATTTGTTTTCTGAAGCAATCACTATGCATACTGGGGCACGGCTTCCCAGGAAGTGTCTGGACATCGTCTGCTGATGGGAAGTAGAAGTAGACTATACTTCTCCTTCGGTTTTGTGGCTTTGCTTTGCTTTGCTTCTGCACACAATCTTCCCACCCCACCCACCCACGCTTTTAGACTGCCTTTACCCTGATCCATGAGGTTTTTACGTCTTGTTTTCTCTCCCTGTCCTGCTGAGGAGGGCAATTGAGAGAGCAGATGGGTGGGCACTTGGCAGCCAGCCAAGATCAGCCCACCACACCAGCTACAGTACATCTGGTCCTAGACGAACGAGTACAGTATTCATCATGTTCCCAGATGAGTGACCAGGAACAGTCCTTGTTCAGAAAGCCAACTTATGGTTATTCAAAAATTAAACCAAATGCATGGGGGAAAGAGAGAACTCCTATCCTGTGTTTAGTGGAGCAAGGCTGTCTATATAGGATTGTATCAAAGTGACACCTGACTGTATTACACACTGATTTCTTCCCCTCATGGCAGTAATGTGAGCAGCCACTTGTGCTAAGAGAGCATCCAGAGAAGTGACATGTGAGGGAGCAATCCCCTCTTGCAGACCTCTTCTTGTGACCCCAAGGGAATTCTTGAGCACCCAGCTATGCCCATGTGTATTTGCCCTGACCAAAAATATGAAGAACATAATGGGTTCCATTTTTAGCTCAGTGCCACTGAAGCTATGTAAATCTAATACTGTTAGTGGCAGTTTTTAGTACAGTGACCTGAAAACCTAAACCAAAGTTGTCGTTTTGTTATGGGTTGTTTTGGATATTTTTGCTTTTTATAATGCAGCTTCTTTAACCCAGATGAATTGTTATGTGATTAAGAGACCTTGGAGACAGAAGATGAGAAATCTGCCAAGCCCATAGATAGGTGATGTGCAATTAATGGAGTAATTTTAGCATCTTAGTGCCTCAGGTCCTTTATTTATTCAGAGATGGTATTTTCCCCTTCCTTCCTCAGAGGCGGTTGCGTGGAATGCAGGGAACACCTGCAATGACCTTTAATGATTTCAGCTGCTGTAAAAGTCAATGTATTAATGGACCCTCAAAATTTTGGCTCAATGGAAAGAATGATTGAGAAAAAATAACATTAAAAAGTGCATGTTCCAGGCTACGAGCTGTGCTTAGGGTCTATATTAAAGAGTCTATTAAGGTCCTGTTGGTGATTTTTCTTTTCACTCAGTGGGATTGACTCCATATGCCTTGTACTCTTTTAGCTATTATCCCAGGCTGGAGGAGTTGCTGCTCTTTCCTCTTGGCCATAAATGTGTAGCTGGAGCCTACTTGTGAGGTCCTTGGCTGCCTGGCAGGCCTTCAAAATGAGGAGGGCAAACTGAAGGAGTGTAGTTTCTTCCTTGCTCTTCTTACATAGCCTTGCATGTTTGGATTCCCACAGCAGAACCATTGATGGTTACCGAGTTTTTCTCTAGTAAGGTGGTTACAGTGGTCCTCACAAACACTGAAAGATGGCAGCTGCCTGCCTGTGTGTCTGCAGTGGTGAACCTCACCCCCAAACTTCTGGATGCTTCCCCAGCTCCCTAGATCTTTTGTGATTCATGGATGCTCATGGAAAGCAAAACCCTAAAACACAACAGTGCTTTGGAGATGAGTTTCAAAGCCACATCTGTAAAAAGTTACTGGTCTTGTCTTCTTAAAAGGCAGCAGAAACACCGAGGACATTCAGCTCTGATCTTAGTCCTCATGTCTCAGGCTCACTGTGGTGTGTGAAGTCATTTGAACACATACAGCCTTGGAGCAACTAAGTGGGTGTGAGAGTGTCTGTGGCTCCTGGGCACCTGTTGGTTTCCATGTCAGAACCAGAACAGGCTTATTAAAAGACATGACGTAGTCCATTTATTTTGGTGGAGTTTTCAGCCGTGCAATTTGATTTGACTGTGGGTGACAAGCTATACTGGACAGTGCCTTATTCAGCCTTAGTATTCTCATGTTGTAGATCACAACCTTATCTTGTTTGTTCCACAGCCCTCCTCCCAGTTCACCCTCCTGCACCAGCATGCAGTTGCTTTATTTTTAGATAATTAACCTTTTCTTTTGCAGGCAGTAGATGAAGTGCAGGGCTTTATAATTGATATGCTGTTGTCTCTGACTTCTTTACACCCACGTGGGGGCTTTCAGTCATTGTTAGGGCTGGAGTCTTGGTCTGAATCCACGACACAGAGCTGCCTTATTATTTACCCTGAGTAGGAATGCAGCAGAAATCAATGAAATGAATGATTGTTATTACCCAGAACTGACTGGAATTCAGATGCTGAATGATGTGCCCAAATGAATTTTTAAGAAAGCAGAAGTGCACAGTGGCTGCGTAATGCCAAGTTACACTTGAAGGCAATGCTTTCATTAAGAGGTGAACATCTGACTGTACCTGGATTTTCAGTGCCTAGTTAGCAGGAAAATCCCTGACATTTTATTGACTAAAAAATTTCTCAAGAGGCATGTTGGTTAAAGCAGCACCTAAATATTGAAATAAAAGACAGTGCCCAAGTCTTCAAGTAGAGCCAAGAAGATAAACCGTGTCCTAGGGAGGTCCTGTCCCACAAGCCTAATTTCAACAAGCAGGTCTTAGAAAGCAGTTTAAAGTACTGCCCACGTGGATGTTGACTGAATACAACATTTATCCTGCGGCACAGGGGCTTTTAATCTTTAGATCATTGAAGGGTTGGGTTTTTATGAGAGCTGTAAGTAGGATGTGATTCATGAATGCACATCATCACTTCTTAGCACTCATGAACACTTGGAAAGTCAGCATGACCTGGGATTGAATCTGTTTTTTCTAGCAAATAGGATTCTGTACTGTAACTACCTCAGAGCCTGGCACTGCAGGTATAGTGTAGTAGATCGTGCAGCTACTGTAAGATTTGCTGCTGGTTGTGTTCACTTAAATTGACTGAAGCTGCACTTTGCTTAGAAGTAAACAAGCATCATGTAGGGGAGAAGGGAAGGGAAGTCCTTTCCTTTCTTCAGCCACAGAGAGGTGATTTCACAGGTTCTCCCTGGATTCCTTGCCAAAACCATCATCGTTCCCAGTCCTCTAGACAAATGCCTGACTTGACTTTAGTGGTCCTGTGTAAGATCACAGGCTCAGTTTGCTGGAAACCCAAGGTGAGATTATGTCAGAGCAGTTGCTGATGCCCAAGAGATGTAAGTACAGTCTTTGTTTCTGATGCAGATGGCCATTCTCTAATGCAGGGAAGAGAAAGAAGGCTGTACTCGTTGGGCTGACCCCATAATGCAGCTGAGCTCTCGCACCTCACTTGTAAACTTCCATGCTCTTTACTCTTGTTCCTTGCCATCCCCGTGCAGAAGGCGAGTTTGCCAGCAGCAGCCACAGCCCAGCAAAGGTGCTGGATGGGAAAGGAAGTGGCTACGTGACCTGCTGCCCACCACCCCTGACTCCCGCCACCCCCGAGTCCCACCACCCCCACCGCCCTGCCTGCAGCAACGCCATCCCAGCAACAGCGCATGGTGACAGGGAGCGACCCTGCAAATGGGATGGGGGCAAGGGGCCCTCACCTCAGCCTGGGCCTGCACAGTCCCCTTTGGGCTTTTATTGAGCCATCCAGAAGTACGCCTGCCTACACCGAGTAATTGCATTTTGTTGTGGATGTTATAAAATACATTGGAAACATGTGTGGCTAGAAAGGGTACATTAAACTCCTGCATCTCAGTGTGCATTTTTTTGCTCTGTTTTGTTTTGATTTAACAGGCCAAAGGAGACATTTCGATGAGGAGCTGTGGTGCTCTCGTAGTTTTCTCTTTTCACCAGTGGGCTGTGGGCATGTGTATCAGGGAGGGAGCAAACTCAGGGCTGCTACAGGTTCAAAGGGAGGGCTTTGCTCTGTCTAAGTCATCCCCAATGACAACCCAGGGTAGCATCCCCTCCCTCTAGGACATTTTCCGGTGGCTTGTGGAAAGGGGGTTCATCTCTAGGGGAGCATTTGGTGTCAGGGCAATACTTGATGAGAAACGGCAGTCTTTCTCAGCAGCACTTTGTGGATATTGTATCTGTCAGAGTCACATTCCCATCACTACTCATGGGACAAGTTTAGTGCATTGCCCAGGGCTCCTAGCTATCTATCTGAGTGGGTTATCTCTTTGTTATTGGCAGTGGCACTTAGGGTCTGATTCTCTATAAAGTACCTAGGAGCTACCTGAGGTTTTGCAGGATCAGTCAGTGGGTTTATGGACAGGTCCTGTTTCACCTTTGTTGGGTTCCTCTTTGTGCAGCCCTGCAATCAGGAGCTGATCACGGAAAGCAGCGTGATATGTCAGGTTTCATTATCACCCCAGTTCCTGATAAAGGATGAAGATTGAGCAGCCCATTTCTCACAGTTTTCAGCTTTCATTGGCCTTTGTGCACAAAGCAGTGTTTAAAATGTTGCTTCCACTCTCCCCTGCAAATAAGAGAAGTCTGTGCCTCCAGCAGAAGGTATAAAGTATTTCGTTTATTCAGGGAAAGATAGCAATCACAAACGTTAGGCTGAGTTTAAAAGCCTTGGATTTTATTAGGGAAATTTACTTCAATTTAATAGGAAAGTAAGGGGAGGGGTGGAGGGGGTGAGAGGAACGAGAAGGAAATTTCAAACAAAAATGTTCCAAGACCTCTTATTCATGAGTTTAGCTTTTGCCTATTGAGCTTAAACAACTTTCCATTAACATTCCTTATTGAGTACTGTAAATGGAAAAAGCAAATAAACATTAGTCTGTGGCCTGATGTGTTGTCAGTGATGCTGTTCATGAATTTTTTTTCTCTGTCAGTGAGAGGGAGGGTGCCAGCAGCACTGCTAGTTGCCAGCCTGGTCAGACTCTGTGGTGCATCTCTGTGCAAAGCAGGCAAAAGAAAAAGCTTTGTTTCACTTCCATGCTGCCTAGATTGAGGACTGATGTGGGGCTTATAAAATGCACTCTGAAGTAAATTAATGGCTGTCAAAGGTGAGCCTTCCACCATCATATTGTACCCTCCCTTTCCTGAGCTGCCTAAGCTCTGTTTTGCAAACAGTAGGGTTTTCTGGAGTCCACCATTCTCATCTGCAGATCTTTGCAGCTGTAACGAGCAAGGACATCTCTTTGATTTCCAGTCTGCATTTTGTTGACCTACTTGTGTTTAGGCGAGGATTCTCCATAGTAGTTCCTTCCTTTCTCTCTCTCTTTCATGTTTGGCTGCCACCCCTCCTCCTCCGCACTGGCTTGAAATACATGGACATCAGTTATACCCCTTTTCAAGACTTCACACTGAAATAGCTAAAATTTTCTAGACTCTTCTTAGGAAAGAACATCTTGTCACCACACACAGCTCCCTAGCAGGACTCAGCAAATTCATTTCACTAAGTGCTTTACCTACTGTTCTCATAAATACCTGTACTTCCTTGGGTGGACCATGACAACCCCAAATCTCCTGGCCAGAAAGATGTTCAGTTCCATGAACTGGGCTAGCTTCTTGTTTCATACACGCTCTACCACAGGCTAAAATCTTTGTTACAGTTATCACACTAGCCAGCTTTATCAAACAACATCCACTTTTGGCTAAATTTAGTGACAAAAGTATGGAGGAAGTGGAAGAAAAGGCCACTCACCTATCCTTATGCTTTTTCTGTGTCAGGCTATCTGGAGGGAACTCTTGCCCCAGCATAAAGTGGGAGCATTGTATCAGGGCTATCTGAAGTCAGTGCATGATCAGCTACGTGCTGTGTAGTATTACTTGGACACAGAACACAGCATCCTACCATGGGGTGAGGCCAGAACACCTGGGGCTTGCATGAAAGTGCATCACCAGGTCTCAGATGATCTTTCCGTACCTCTTCTCAGATGCCAACAGACAACTGACCAGGTAGGCCAGCACATCTTTCTATACTGTGGTGGTTTTCAACTCATTATTTTTGTTCCTAGCTAGTAATGTACTCTAATAACAGGTTCATACAGAACTTTCCCCTCTGATAAAACTTTTGCCCCAGATTCAGGACAGGAGAGGCAGAGAACAAAGGAATCTCTCTGTTCTTGATCATAACCCAAAGAAGCTGGAGTAGTCAGAGAGTAAAGCATGTGTACCTTTGCTGGAAATGATTATACTTTGTACTTACAATACCTGGCTCTGCATTGTTTAGTAAGGTTTTTATTTGAATAGTTTTTATCTTGTGGGGAATTACAACATGTACTGAATTCAGGCTTCTTAACTGGAGGTGGGAGTCTTCTCCAGACTCTTGACATAAAAATTTAGGCATGTGATTACAGGTGTCTTCATGAGCACAAGGTGACAAAGCTCCCTATATATTTAATGGAAAGCCAGAGCTTGATTCAGTTGCTTAAGAGTAGGTGTCTGATACTATTTGTGCTGCCAGAGGTCATCTAAGACATCCGTGCTAAGCTTGCAGATATGGCACAAGATCTACAAAAGAGCCACACCTTTCTGGAAAAGCATCTCTCAACTGTAGGTGGTACCCTTAAGGGCATCTCAGTGACCCTGGATGGCCAGGCTTCAGTAACAGAATCAGAGCAAAAGAGCTCGGAGCTATTCAGGTCACCTACACTAGGCACCTACACCTGTCATCCAAATAGCTCTGCAGACTCCACTGACCATATTAATGAGCAACAGGAGCTGTTGTATTGGCACCAGCAGGAGCTCTGACACCCAGCTCGCATGTATGCATGCATGCTGAAGGCACCTAAATGACCTGCACCTGGGGCTGAATGTCAGCATATGTGCTTAGCTTAGGATGGAGGTCTTCGAGGGGGCAGTTCAGAGCATCCATTCATTAACTGGGTAAGGAATCTCTGCTGTTGAAATCAGATGCTTCCAGTGAGATGGTATTTCTGTGGAGGAGTGAATGAGGAGAGGAGGAAGACAGAGAAGAAAGCAGGAATGGAGCTGTTGTACAGGATCTTGGGTTGTGATAGAACAGCTGGTAATGGCAAATATTTGTAGAGTGATGGATTATGAGTCACATACATTTCAATTAAAAGTCTATACAGGCAAAGGTAGGCTGGTAAGTAAGATTATTTTTTTTCTTTCAGAAGAGGAAGCTTTGATAAATTGAAGGAACTAATTAACAAAGACAGCTGATCTCAGGATTTGAATGTGTCTGCGTGAATTTCAACCAGTTACAGAAAATATCTTAAACTTCTATTCCAAGTAAGAAGAGAGAACAAGTAAAGAAGGACTGTAAACATACGTGGGTGAATAACCCAGGGGTAAACAATCCTAGGAACACAGAAGGAACAGAGAAACAAAAATGGAAAAACTGGAGCAAGGAAACTGTCTTAAAAGTTGTAGAGGTAAAAGCAAGATTTTGAAAGCTCCAAGTGAACTACAGGCTTCAAAGTTTGGGAGACAAGGATGAGATATTCACCGGTTGTATTAAAAAATGAAGAATTAAGGAAATTGTGCATTATGGGGTGAATGGTACAGGTATTATAACTTTGTATCCAAAAGCTAAGAGAATGTGTTTCCTCTGTTTTCAAGAACATGGGGAGAAAGGCTGTGGTTAATGCAAATGAGTTTATCTACATGGAGCTCAGGTGCTTATGAACAGACAACCTCCATCACAGGACTTTGAAAGAGCTGGCAAACGGCACCAGGCTTGGTAGAAAAGTTTTTCAATAAAAATCTCAAGTTAGAGGTGATATTACAGAAACAGAAAATAACAAAGGTAATACTTATGTTTTAGCAATGTGAAAACGTAACATGGGAAACTATAGGCTTGCTAATCTGATCTCAATCAACCACAGGTCCTTGGAATGAAATAAAAGACTGTGGGTAACATGTAAATGAGAGAAATGCATCGTACTAGACTAAACTAACCTTTCCTTGATAGGATAATTCACTTTCTGAGGCAAAGGAAATTAAGCAAATCATACCTATCTAAATTTAAGTGAAGCATTTGAGACGGGGCTAAATAGACAAGAATTATGTGAGCTGGAGAAAGGGATTAACAGAAGAAATGTTATAGAGAACTGGCTAAAGATGAGACATAAATGGGGATAGTATGGAAAGTAAAGGCATTATAGGAGAGGCACTCTCTCTGATGTGGCTGGTGATTTAAACATATTTTGCCAAGGCAGAGGAAAATAAGAGTATCCGAATAATATGGGATGTGATTCATGATACTTAGGTTCTAATAATACGAGTTTCTGCTGTCAGCTGAGAGCTTTTCTGAAGGATATGGCTGAAAGGCCAGCTGACTAGAAGCCATGAAAAAGACAGACATGATCTTAACAGTACCAGTATGTTAAAAAAAAAAAGGGGGGGGGGGGGGGCGGGGGGGGGGAGAATGTATGCCATTGTAGAAGACATGGGTGACATTTTAGGTGCAATATCTCAATTAGCTACAACTAGGATTTTTTTTTTAGCTTAGTTAGATCAGGTGAGCAGGATGCTTTACAGATTGTTAGATTTGTTTGTTCAGCCAACAGTGGTTTCGCCCACCCTGGTTTTCTTCATGTGACTGAGATTGCCTCCTTTGCACACATATCCAGTAAGTCACGCCAGCGCTGCCCGGTGTCACTTTTGCCTGTTGCCTTTGTCGCACCTCTGCTTTCTGCATAATTTTGTGTCCCAGATACCAACTATGACTTGGCTGGGTAACGGTAAATCATAAATGTGGAGTGACACTTCACACCTGTAACTGCAGTGAAAGTGATTTTAAAAATGTCCCTGCCTCTCCTACACATTGCATTACAGGGGGACTGCAGATTACAGTGCATCTGAGGCATGTTAGCAGCAATGGGCTTGGCTGGTTCCCACTCGGACTTTGCCCTTCTCCTTTTCTCTTTTCACCCATTATAGTTTTGTATGACACTGCAGGGGAAAAAAAAACAATCCAGCTTGCCTGGCTTTGTAGACTGTTTGACTTGATGACATTTGCTACCAAAGGTTAGTGTGTGTTAGCTGTTCCTGAGTAATTCATAGAAGAAAAAGACGAAAGTTGTTTACAGGTTTTAAACCTTAAATTGAGTCTTTTGAGATCAGGTATGAAATCACTACAGGCAAAACACAAGGTTTGGTGTAAAAGTAAATTGCAGATCTATCTGCAGACATCTGGCTCCCCTGATATGCCAGGCTTCTGAAAACAAAAAGCATTAGAACAGAAGCCAAGAGCCAAACTTGTCAAAATTTAGCTACAGGAAACACAGGCCCCATCTAAGAAACAGGGAACAGTCTCTTGGAAGGAGGGATGAGCTGCCACTGCAAGTGCACAGTAAGGAGAACAAAAAACGTAATTCTTGCTTGTTAAAACAAGCAGATGATGAGTAAGGAACAAGGTTCACCCCTGTGAAAGGATGTCTGGTGCTTGGTAGTCATGGCTTCAGTGAGGATGTCATAATGGAGGAGACAATAAAGAAAAACAGTAAAAAATTATTTAAGGTTGGGAAAAATGCCTGCGAATGAGAGGTTGAAAGTTTAGCAAAGAAAGGACTGGGAGGTGACTGTACTAGAGTATATAATTACTTGGAGTCAGTAAAATGTGCTTCCATCCAGTTGTGACACAAGATGGGAAGAGATACTTGTGGGAAGCACAGGTCCCTGACCCCAGTGCCAGTGTATATGGGTGAACTGCTTTGCACGGTGCACAGATGGACCAACTATATGGTCTAACAGTTCCTTTTAACCCTAAATTCTGTGAATTATATTGCAAAGACTTTTCTCTATCCAGGGCTCACATCTCTCACCTGAAGACAGAGAAAAAGTCCTCTGGAAGGCTTTCCACTGACTTCAGGGTCTGTGGTCCAGGGCCACAACATAGCAGTGACATACAGAGGGAAGTAATAACTCCTTAGAGAAGTATCAAACAACAGTAGTGGCCTGAAAAGTAGCTGTCCTTCTAGGGCTGTGAAATTAAAGTTGTGAAAGACAGGCAAAAACCTGAGCCCACCTATGGCAACCCTTACAGGTGCTGGGTGGCGTGCTGGAACTCTGCTGACAAGACTATGAACATCTCTGAGGGAATTAGCTCTTCATGTTAATTTTCCAGCTGCAGCTTAGAACCAATCTCTTCTATACATTACCTTTGATCTGCAATTTTATTTTTTTCCCAGAGTGGAGCTTGCTGCATTGCCGTTTCCTCAGGTAAAACCATGTGGGCTCTGTTGTGCTGCGCAGCTGGGGAGATGTGCTTCCCCCCTTGGCCCTTGCACAAAGCCCGAAGGTCAAAGCAGTTATGAGCTCCTCGCTGGGACTGACTTGCTAATTATCAACTTCAATTTCATGCACTGTTTTTATCCATTTAGCTTCTAAAGAAAGACTTTGATGCTGCATTTAACAGAAAAATTCCAGTTCATGCTCATCGGCTCTTCAAATCTCCTTTGCCACAAGAGATGCATTTTTTTCGGAAGGCTGAGAGACCTCTCTGTGCTGAGCTGTTACATTCACTGTTCAGTGCTATAACAGCAAGACTACGTTGCACCTTTCACCATCAGGGCTTTAAAACAGTCAGGTACCTCTACCTGCCGTACCACAGAAAAAGATGAGGATGAGGAAAGACCCAGGTACACGTTTCTTTGTCCAAGCCCTATACCACAGCGGGACACAACAGGGGGGCTGTGGTCAGTGGTGGGAGATGACAAGGGAGGATGCCTGCTGGAGGTCTCTCGCTTTCCACAGCCATTGTCGTTTTAAATGCCATGCAAAATTTAGGCAGCTGAACTAGGTGATAGAGATAAATTGCTAAATCATGTAAGGACAAGAACAGCATTAGGAATCTAGTGCATCCCTACCCCATAAATTACACTAGAATTTCATCAGATGTGCTTCTTTGAAGAGTGTCTTAGGACCATGCGTATGACAGGACAGGCTGTTTTATCCTAAGTATGTAGATGTTTTAGCCCTGTTCCCTGGGCACACCGAGGAGACAGAACTGATTCCCTGCAGTGCTCTGGTGGATGTGGCCAAGAAAGATTATGGGTAACCTCTGTCTGGCAGTGATCACCATCCAGCCTTGTGACTCTGATTTTCCTCAGTTATGTCATCAGGATGATTATTTTTCCCCCATTCTGCCTGAAGACACACTTCAGATCCAATCTGTCCCAGCTGAAACAGCTCAGCTTGGTCTGGCAAAAAGCAGCCAAAGGATTTCATTACTGTGGATGTTTAACTCTGATGTTGAGTATTTGAATGAGCCCTTTATTTCTCTTTATGTCTGCAAACACAATGCAACCTCATTAATACTGCCCTCCTCTACCTCCTCAACACAGCACTGCAGAAGGAGCCCTTGCCAACATCATCATCATCCGATAGTGGGAAAATCTCCATGGGATTTCTCCAAATCAAGATTGTGAAGGGGCAGAGAGGCTCCTGCTGCTCCCAGGAGGAGCTACTCAGGTGCTAGTATATCCAGAAGCTGAGATGTCCAAATGGCAGTGTGGGATATAGACTTGGAGGGGCTTGGATCTGGGTTGTATCTGACATACAGCACAATGAGGCTGCCTCTTCCTGCTGAGTGGTCTTTACTGGGGTTCTTCCCAAGGAAACTTCAAGCAGAAAGCAGCAAGATTTTGGCCCTTTCTGTCCCTCGCTGCAGAGAAAAAGGGTCAAACAGCATAGGCAGGGGGATTAGCGCAGTATCGAGGTCTCTGTGGATTCTTATTTTTTTAACCAAACCTGCAGACTTTGGAGGCTTTAGTAAATCCTCCTCTTTCAGCATCATTTCAAAGCAAAAGCAAGAGTCCTAAGGCTTACCTATGACCTAACCGCTCAAAAGTGCAAATTCGTTTCCCTTAAAATTCAGACTAAACAGTTTTAAAGCCTCCAGAGAATTTACCTAAGCTTTGCCAGGTTCTGAATTAGTCACGTTAAAAAAAGGTAAATATTCTTTGCTAAAATGACTGCCCATCCTGGTGCCTGAAAGAGATGTTACTAGGATCAGCTAAAAGCAGAGGTATAATTGCCCTGGGGCAGTACCCCCTCAACACCCCACAGAGTGCCTTTCTGCTCCCCCCGAGTAGCACTACGAGAGTCTATCGCATTCTCATTTTCTGTGTATACTACTGGGGAATAAAGGATGAAAGAGAGGCGAAGTGTGATGATCTGCTCCTGAAGATGACAGCTGAAAACTGCAGTTGGTCTGCCAACAGCCCTCTGGAGCAGAGAGCCTGTGTGCTGCCCTTCAGCAGCTGTGGCCCGTGAAAGAAAGGTCTGAAGATTTAACTGCAACAAGAAAACCTCCACTACAAAGAAAACACAGAAGCAAAAAGGTGAGAGTGTAAATTCTGGCACCAGTGACTTCTAGCCATGTCTCAATAAGGAGGGCAGATTGTCTGGGCAGCATGCTATTCAGCGGCAATATCAAGTATTGATTTATTTCCAAGAAACCTTAATTACATTGTTCAAAGTCTTGAAAGAGAAGGACTGTCTTGGAGTTATCAGCAATCCAAGACCCGGCAGTAGATAACAAAACCCATCAGTGATTCTGAGCTGTTTTAATACACTTCTTGATGTGTTTCTCAGAAAAAAAAAAACCAACCACAAAACAGAAGACAATCCTCACCAGATACGCTCTTTTAATCTAACTAACCAGTGCTGTATGCTGGCATCACCTTGTTCCATTACCTCCTCACATTGTTGAGGCTTTATGCTTCACTTGCCTGAATGGATGAGGAGATAACCTCTACTTCCAGAGCATCCTTTGGATTTTTATGGTGTTTTGAATTAGTGATGCAAATCTAATTTTGTTGAAACAGACCTAGACTCCATTATTGAAGGAGCACTTTCTATTTGGATTAACAAGGCTGCATTGTGTCACTGCCTGATGTAAGGTGCAGAAGTGCCCAATTTATCAGAATATTAAATGCAAGAGCCTGTTGTGGTTTCTCTCTAGCCTACAGAATGTACATTTGCAGGTCTGCAGCTGAACTCCCTTCATCAAACACCTCATTACCTTGGCAAAGTGAAGGGGAATAGCAACTTAAATATTTCAGGAATATACTGGTTATACATTAACCCATGAGTCTGTAGCTGTAGGAATCAGAAAACCACCACATCCTATCTTTTGTTTAATAGAAAATTGAATTTAAAAAAAAAAAAAAGATATTCCTGTAGAGTATGAGATGTTGCTCCTGACAGAAATGAGTGTGAAGGAGGAGGAATGGTGTTGGTAAGGAATTCAACCTATAGCCATACTGGGGTACCCGAGAGCATTTCTGAGGTGTGTGCTCCCACTCTGTGTTGAAATGAGACACAGGAACACGCCACCCACCCCCTCCAGGGTCTGGTGTCCCCAGAGGGTGTGTGGGCTGGACAGAAATGCTGGAATAATCAAAAAAAGTCTCTTATCTGCACTTCCAAGGGAATAGGATCCCACAGTATCCCCCTCACTATCCCACTGGCCAATTTAAACAGAGACCGAGAAATCAAGTTTTTCTTTCTGGCTGAGTAAAAAGCTTTCTGAGTGACCTTGTAGAGTTACTTGTTCCTTTGTGGCTGGTCTATCTTATATAAATCAATGTTTTTTGGTTGGGTTTTTTTTTTCCTACGTAGCAAACACATTAGAAGTGGAAAAACCACTGGACATTACAGATGGATACTCCAATAGGAGGAAGCACCTAAGTACGCAGGAGCAAACTTCAGGGCTTTGCAAACCAACATGCCATCCCTTGTGAGGCTCTGTCCATTTGCAGTGGGTTTGCCAAAGAAAAGAGAACAAAATTATAAAATGTCTCCACGCAGTGGGGGAAAATGCATAATCCCCTTGGCACAGGGTGACAAGGAGCAGGATACAGGTCTATTGAGGCTGCAGAATCGATGTTTTAGCTCTAAACCCCTCCTTTTCCTAAGAGGAATCATTACACAGAAATTCTGCACATCTCAAAACAGCAAATTCTCCCCAATTCATCTAGAAAACCTTTGTCATTGTTAACATTTTAGCTGCAAAAAACAGGGAATGGTTGACAACAGGCAGCTGAACAGCTGCCCCACCAAATAAAGGAGATGGGTAGGATGGTAAATTCTGAGTTTGCAGCTCGTATGCTGTAAAGCTCTGCTGTGTTCAGGATTGATACACCTGCCACAAGGCATGGGAAATAACACTGCACTGGACTGTTGTGTGCAAACCCAGAGCTGTTATGCAAGACTGACTTTTCCAGAGAACTATAAACTTCAGTGAACTGTGTATCTTCTCTGTCTGTTGTTGTTTATGTGGCACTGATTTATCTATCCATCCATCCACCCAAAAGTAACTCACAGCTAGAGACTTCTCAAATGCTGTACAAGTGTTTCCATGTCCATATTTCCATTCTCCCAGGAGTTATCATTCTGGCAGTTCACAAAACTCTTTGTCAGTCTCAATAAAGACAAGAACTTAATTGTGCAGAACAGATAGTTTTTTGCGGTGGCACTCTGCCTACTGGTTATGAAGATGGCCAAAATTACCAAAACCTTACTTTTGGGGTAAAGTCTGCAGCATAAACTGTTGGATTTTATTTCACTGGAACGAAAGTCACTGCATTTTCAAAATGTGTCTTCAGTTGTATGTACTGCTAATCACCCTCATATCCAAAGGGGAGAACTACTGCAGCAAACCATATGGGGCTATAAACAACAGCAGGGAAAAGGGTCATCTTGTTGCAGACGTGATGGGAGCAGGTACAGTTCAAGACCCTTTGTTGCTTCTAGTCTGCCTTACAGCAGACTCTATAGGGACGCAAGGAGAGGAGAGGATCCTTAAAGATACTCAAATCCCACTTTAGATTGCTTGAAGTGCCTTAGCAGTGCAGAAACATTTGAGCATCCCAGGAAGTCCTGCCTATGCCAGTGAGCTTTGAAGGTCTGATCTTGAGGGTCCTTGGCCCAGATCCTTAGACACTTATGATTCCCACTGAAATGGGACTAAATGGGAGTTAGTGAGGTGATGAAGTTAACCTCTAGTGTCACTTCCTCATCTTGACAACTCAAAAAGGTATGGGGACATAAAATTGGGGCATTGCCAATTGCAAATCATTATGTGAGGATCGGCATTGGAGGACAAACCTGAGGCTGGCAGATCTAATGATGCATCACTCAAAGAGAGTGGGCAATATAATGATCTTAATCTTTGAAGGTATTATATGCTCATATACTTGCATAAAAGAGTGTCTTAAAGAGGGTGCAATTGTTTTAATCATGTCCCTGAGCTGGATCTGGGTTGCTGCAAGTCGCAAGCTGTATTTCTGCAAGTGCTTCAAACCGTTCAAAATAATGTATTTTTGGAATTTGTGATTATCTTGTGAACATTAATTCAGTTGGCTTCCTGGCAGATCAGGCCTGAATAGTGTAAAGATCTAATGACTGTGGAGGTCAAACAAAGCAGTTAACAACTGGTGCTTTAAGAAAGGAGCCCATGGAAGGACGCTGCCTTTTTTTTTAGTGTTGGCTAAAGATGCATTTGATCCTTAACCAGGCGGTGGGGGGATTTCTCTCAAGACTAGTTTGTACTACGCAGGAGTGACTAAGTGCGAGCTGGCCTCCTCTTCTTTCTTGCACCTGGTGGGATTTCCATTTGTATGTATCCTGGGCAGAGGTACAAGACTATCAAAGCAGCAGCACAGCTTTTCTTCACTCATTTGGTCCAAGTGCAAATGACTATATGAAATAAAAAGTCAGAAGAGTTAGGCTTTATATCACGTTTTGTTCCCAGTCTTAAGTCTCTGAAGAACAAATAAAAATTACATTTTCTGAAACCATGACTCTTATCTCAAATGTCCAAGATGAATTCCTCTGTTCCCTTCCTTCCTCCCCTACAGCCTTTTGGGCTCAACAGCCTGAAATGTTTCTTATCTCTGTTCCTAAAACGGACTGCATCTCCTTCCCGCCTCCTCTTTCTCACAAGCACTCGCACAGCCATCCCCCTCCATGGCAGGAAGCCCCAGAGGGGTCTGGTCTCATGATGATTGGCAGAAGAATAAAGTTGTTCAATTCTTGGTCTGAATTCACTGCTGACCTTGCTTGGGCAATCTCTTGAGGTTCCTTCCAAGCTGAACGGCTCTCTGAGATGATAATTCACATGTCATGAGGGGAGGCTCTGAGCCACTGGCCAGCCTGTCTGCAGGGAAGCAGTCACCTCACAAATTACCTACAGTGGTGCTCCGGCATTAAGCGAAAATGCAAAAATGTGCAGATCACTGCACACAGCAAACGCAAGCAGAGGCACAGCTGCCTAAAATCTGCCTTTTGGAAAGTCAATAGTGTCAGACCTGAGAGAACTGTTGCCTGGCACCTTGTTCTAGTCAGTTCTTTAAACACTGGGAGAGCTGCCCCCATTGCAGTCCTGGGAGAGCTGCAAGATGAAAAGACATACAGGATTTCCCTGAAGTCAGCTACATGTGGATTTTATTACAATACAAAAATTTGGGAGTGTACTGGGTGCTGTAGCGTACATGCCAGAAAAGTGGCTAAGGGAAACAGTCCACTTGTAAACACTCGTAGCGCCCCTACACCCAAAGCGGTCAGGAACATATGCAGAGAAACTTTTCCGTGGAAAAGGAAAGGAAGGAAAGCGGGTAGCCTCAGGGCTTGCTTTCATACAGTTTAGAAGCAGACTTCCTGTGCGATAAAGAAAACTACTGTGGAGTTTACAGTTTGGTCCTGACCTCCTCATACCTCCAGGTTCCCAGCGGGGATTCGCAGAAAGGACTAGCTCCTCTGTTGTGGCCCAGGTGCCTACATTTGCATTATGTTAATTAACGCATTCTGCACGGAGACATTTCTCAATCATCTGTTCTGCTGTGGATACAAATATTAAGTCAGAAATGAAAACGCTCCAAATTAGCTAAGTGGTTCCCTTCATTTGAGGATGACCTGCGATTCCCAGTCTTGTGAGAAAACATGGCATTCTCTAGAAGACTGAGAAATCAGGTTATATCAAGTAATTTGCTAAAATCCTTTCAAACTCCTGTTAAGATCTGGAACGGAGAAGCTAATTTAAATTCATCCCATTTCACCCATTGCTAGTTTTATTTATGCTGCAATACTTCCAAATAATATTTAACCGGCATGCAAGTAATAGATGTGCAGATGGTAGGTGGGTAGAAGGATAATTTATTACCCAGAGCAAGCTATAAACCAGCTTTACCAGTTGTAAATGGTACCCTGTGTGTTTCAGACCTTTGACACTTTAAACTGTAGTTAACATGTATGATGATTTAGCCCACAAACCAATTTCACCCCGAAACAATGCATTTCCTTGATTAAAGGGCTTCTTAAGGGTATATTTAATGTATCATGTAACAGTAAAATCCTTTAACTTAGCAAATAATTCCGGATTTCCAAAACTGCACCAAGCCAAGGTTGTACTGGCAGTCCCCTATCTGCTTCGTAGGAACCATATTTCTCCTTTTTAAACTAGATTTTAAAAAAGTAATAATAAAATATTGGAAATGCAAACAGTGCATAGAATAAAAATATTCAAACCTTTCTTGGAAAAAATAGAAGACCATATAGGTAGCTGGACATATTTTCAGGTATGTGGATGCACACCATTATTTCATGGAGACCAGGATATTCAGCACTGGAAAGATCTCAAGACATTTTCTGGGCTGGGTGTTCCCAGACTGTGGGACATTTATCACTGATGACATATAAAGCCATTTCTAGGATGTTCATGAAGGCAGCTCACCTATTTCTTAAGATAAACTTATCCATGTAGGCAGTTGCAACAAAACCAGTCGATAACGCTGAAAAAATGGGCATCATTAAAGATACCAGGAGTGTGGGAGAGAGGTGGGGAAACCGGAGAGCATGGCACCGGGAACTTAATTTGAATTGGATGGTTGTATGTGATAAGAGGAGGAAAAAAGGCCAGAGGCAACTCTCTTGCTCATGACATTGTTGCAATACCAGCAAACTCACCCCAAAATCCCTTAGGATACTGCTTCTTAACTGGTTCTTAGAAAACCCAGTGAAAGTGATTGCTGTATTACTTCAGCCCTAGCCTTTTTCTTTCCAATACTCCTTCCTGCTGATGCTCTATTTCTTCGAGCTTGATGCTGAAAAGTGTGATGCAGGGGATTCAAACAGGTTTCTCCACAAGAGCCTGCCTGGATTGCATAGATTTTCCTGGCTGTGCCCACGCATCTGTGAGCAACCGAGTGCAGCTGGTTTGGTCTCTGTGCAATGACAGAAACGGAGGTCTGCTGCCCAGCCCACATCATGGCTCTCCCTCTTCTTTGCCCCAGGTTCCTGTGGGCTCTGCTTCAGTTGTTTCACTGGATTCGATGTCCACACTTGTCAGGGGTAGAAAACTGTCTTTGGTCAGTGTGTTCTCTAGAGGTCCCTCAATTTACATCTGGACACAGTGACATTTAAATGCTGTTAGGTACAGCAGCGGCTCTGTGCAGTGGCTCTGCCTGTGGTGGCGGTACCGTCCGGAGTGACAAGCGCAGTGAAGTCTTTGCCAGGGGGGTGCACCAGCAGCAGCAAACCCAGGCCTCAGTGGGTGCTTCAGGGAACTTATGGTGCGTTACCTTTGCTCTCAGAAAGCAGTGATACATGATGCATGTCCATGTGGAGGGATGGGACCAACTACCATAAAGAAAGACACAGTAAGAGGTCAGCTTGGTCATTCAAACCAAACACAAATGTTTTCTATTGCCTCTTCTTCATTCTGTTCTTCTTGTATTTACAAACTTTGGATGTCCTTTTCTGTTATTTTAGTCACCATCTATGCCTATACTTTGTTTAAGCACCTAAAAGTGCCTTTTTTCTTTTTTTTTAAAAAGAAAACTGCACTGATATCCAAGTCTAACTGAGGGTTTTTTCCTGAATTTATTTTCTTTCAGTGGCTTTTAAGCATAAGCTTCAGTCTCACTTCCTCCTTTGTATTCCCTTTTCATTCTCCAACTCTGATGTTTTCAGTCATTTCTAAGTTTTTGCCTTCTTAATGTTTCGTGTTGCATTTATGCATACTGAAATGGAGTCTGCTGGCAGTACATCTACCTTTAAGTACCTTTTGCAGACTGTGTGATATTAGTTTATGACCCATAAGCTGAAAGCTGCTGCACTACACTCTTCTCTCTGTTTTACTAACAGCAAAATTTGATTCATTTGCACCTGAGATTATCTGTGCTACAAAACACCATGGGAGCAGAGCTTGTCAGGAAATGCCTGGGGAACCCAGAAATTATATGGAACAGTCTTTAAAAAAACAAAAACAAAACCAAAAAAACAAACAACAAAACCAACAAAACCCCAACAAACTATTTCCTATCAGTTTTGGTGTCATGAAGGCTTTACCCAATTCATACTGTGCACCCATTATTTTGCTCAAAACGACATGTTTTCAGAAAGCCCCATTCACAGAAATCCAGGGATGGGAATGCAGAGGTGGGTGTTGGGTGCTCCTTGGACCCAAGGGAGATCAGCAGCAGCTTCCTCCATGAGTCAGCCTCGCTGGAAATTATACCCAGGCTCTTGCTTCATCCTCCCCATGATGCAGCAAACCTGGAGACAGAAAAGCCAGCATCACTCATAAGCTCATGTACGTTGTGCCCATCCTCAAGTGGTTGACAGAGACGAGATTGCTCAGCTCAGCAGCTGCCTATTTTTTTCCTGCCAAGTGTAAAGGGGCCCAATGGCTTTTGTGCAGGCAGGCTTTACCTTGGCTGTGTCCCTTTAAATCAAAGCATTTGCAATTCAGTAAAGGCAAAGTATAAGTACAATGAAAGCCAGGAGTTCCTTTCAGTATGGAAATGTTTCCCTGAGTGACTCAAATTGAATTTCATAAGAAGAAATCCATGGTTCCATGAAATTTATAGATGCATTATAAAAAAGAAGTATATTGTAGGTTACTTGATTTACTGTTGATTCTTTGGGCAGCACTCAGCAGAGTAAGGAGGAATGTGATTTGGAAATACACTGGAGGGGATTCAGCAGTGTGCTGGCAGCATCAAGTTTCATCCAATTTGAGGGGATTTTCACTCTCCTTGGATACTGTAACTAGCTGGGCTTACTATCAAATTACATTTTGCTGGATCTCCTGTAAATCTGAGAACTAGTGACAATAAATGCAGATATAGCGACTTTGCCTCATTTGCGCTCCCATTAAGCTTTCGATTATTCTGACATAATTTGTTTCTCTTCTACTGTCTCTGTTTTTATGGGTTGTGTATGGAGACCAAAGCTTCTATACTGCAGGAGGACACATGCAAAGACAGTCCATGGGGGAGTAAGCAGAAGAGCAATACTATTTGGATTTCAAATGAAGCCTTTTGTCTGTGACCAGTTACCGGATCTGTGCATGTATGTAGGTGAAGCTGGTCTTAGGTGTTAGAGCTAAAGCAAGTCTATGGGGCTACTGAGTGTATCCAGGCCCTTGGTCAACACCTTGGATTTGAAACCAGCACACACCCCCTAGCAGCTACAACAGGTTCATTTGTCCTGTGTGCTAGGCACAGCATCACACAAGCACCAGCAGGTTACACAGTAGGTATTGCTGTTCCATGTAGTGTAAATTGGCACTAAAGATAAGTAGGAGCTTAGGTGGTTCTGTGTGTCCACTGTGGTGGATGTATCTGGGGCGGGGTAGGGGTAGGGAAGTCTATCTCATTTATGGAAGGTACCAGAAGGCAATCTGTGTGTGAAGAATGAGGATTATGGATGAAAGGTCCTTAAGAACTGGTACTGTCCCCAGTTGTGTCTACAAAAATGGTGTAGATATCTGAGTACTGGCTCTTTCTATAACCCAGAGTTATAGTTAGTGACTAGTGCTCCTTGTGATCTTACCATCACATTAATATATATATAAATTTCCACCAACATGGAGCAGACTTGTATTGTCTAGCTTGGGTAGAATGAGCAAGTGACCATCTTCATTTCCACATCTTCCAGACATGTCCTACATTCATCCTTTCATCCAGCCAGAGATTTCTGCAAGCCTTGCATGCCAATCTAAGCTCACGAAAGGCAGGCTGAATGTGCATTGACCATACAGTCCACCCTGCAACCAAGGCAGTGTGTATCATTGCCCCCTGTTCTCTCTCCTCCTGCACTTGTGAGGTTTTCTAATGATGCTGTTCTGCATAGCCACTTGGATCACTTTTCCTCCACATCCACAGCTAGACCCGTGGAGAGCAGAGAAGCTGTTGGGAAAGACATTATTGTCAGTGAAGAAGGTGTGGTTACAGGCTCACTGTTCCTTGGATCTTTCTACCATTCCATCATTCCTTCTACATTCCTTTCCATCACTCAGATCGGAAAATACTACTGCTTTGGAGGCAACTGCAGCCACAGGAGCGCTGAGCCTCTGTTTTGCCTTTACAGAGTTCCCTAATGAACCTCAGGTTTACTGGAGCTCCTTGCTGGAAGAGTAAATATGGCTCTGTCTGTAATCCATTTTCATTAAAATAAACTGTCCTGCAACGTCATCTGCAAACAGAGAATGGGAGATAAACTGCACTTCAGAGTTTCAAAACAAATGATGAGCTGTGGCAGGCAAGAGCACGTGGAGCATGTGAAGGCAAAGGACCAGGAAGGCTGTAGAAGTGGTGAGACCATGAAACCAGCAGCCTGCCTTTGCTAGAGAGACAGACTGGCTCCCACAAAGCCAAAAGAATCTTATTCTAGTAATCGCAAACAGCCGTGCTTGCTTAATGCAGCATGCAAAAAACGTGCAAAAGCAAACCATGAAGCCTGCCACAGAGGTATCAGTAAGCAGACACTTGAAAAGGCTGGGTGCTTGTTAATGTTTAACAAGCAAGTCCTCATATGACTCAGTATGTTGAGCTTTATTTATCTAATCCCTAAATTCACCAAGGGAAAAAGGACTGTCTTTATTAGCTTATGATAAATAAGTAAAAAGGAGGACCTGGAGTAATCTTGCCGAATTTATTCCATTTAATAGTAAAGGAGCCTGTTCTACACAGCCATTCCTTTATGAGATTAAGCAATATTTTAGAGTGATTTAAGCAAATCTTACCGTGAATACGATGGTGGAAGAGACAAAATTTTCCCATCCTGGAGTGTGCAACTGGATTTGAGAACCGTCTTTAAATTACCATTTCTGCCAGACTCATCTGTGGTAGAACCTGGGAGCAAGTGAGGAGGCACTATCCTGAGCCAGAGTTAGTTTTATTTTAGACAGGGACTCATAGTTCAAATCTAAAGCCAAATCATGCCTTAATGGAATATCACTGTGGGAAATCTGTAGCTTCTCTAGCTGCATTTTAATAATCAGTCTTCTGTCCAATTCTGTGGAAAATATAGGCTTTTCTCTGCTACTGAAAATAATTTTTATGGAATTATACTGGTTTTTTTCCCCCAGTTTACGCAGTAGGGTAAAGATACTCTCACTGCGGGATGACACCAAAATCCCAGCTGACCAAAGAATGGCTTCCAAGCTGAACTAGACAACGAGTCTCAACCAAGACTACTGCAGTAGGATCCGAAGTGCCATGTCCAGGGCTCAGATTTTAGAGTTTATCTGAAGACTCACTCTCACGGCCCAGCTCAGGCGGAGCGAGTGACACAGCCATGTTTCACAAAACCCATGTCAAAAGCAGGACAACAAATGGTCTTGCTTGGCAGCAGTCGATGCTGTGGGATATGATCCCCTGCGAAGCAGGTTGGAGAAACCTCACTCCCATCAGAGGGAGAATCCTCCATTCCTGATGTCTGCTTTAACAGGCGTTTATAAAAGCCATTGCACTTAATGAAACCAGGAGTGCTATTTTTAGGCTACAGCACTAGGCATTCTGCTAGGTTTGTTTAATACAGAGCAGTCATTTCCTTTAAAAGTCTGAGTATGGTTTTACTATCTGACTGCCCATCCATACCTCAGCTAACATTCTGGGGGCTTTTTGAGTTCTGACTTTCATCTTTTCTGGTTGCCATGGTGACAGAAATACAAACACCTCCAAAGGATGAGCTACTTCCCTTGGAAGAAGAACGTCTTACTGTATACACCAGGACTGCAGAAACGTTTAATGTAATTTTGACCACATGGTAAGCTAGTTTGGTGGGTCATAAAGCAGAAAACACCATCTGGGGCCAAGGTCATGTCAGCTCCATCAAGGGAACATTTTATTTTATTCTGTTCTATTCTGAAGACCACATTTTGTTTCTCACTCAGGACAAATCAGGGATATAACTTACGAAGAGTATTTTGCAACCTAAATAGCTATTTATAGATTAGGTGGAATATTTACTGCCAAAAGAAGTTTCTCCTCAGATTCTGATCTAAATCACTTTGATTATATGCTCTCAGAAACATGTTCCAGCCCCTTATCCTCCCATTCATCGTGTCTTCCACACAGGAGGGTGAATAAAACATCTGATAACTGTTAGCAGATACGGTAAATGCAGTTCTACATCTGATGAAACTGGGAGAGAGTGTGCAAATAACTTGATCAAACTGTACATAGGAGACGAGTGCCAGAGCTCACAGAGGGCCCCTGCATGGACCACATGGTACGTGGTCCCATGCTCAGACTGCTTGAACACAACACTTTGACAGCAAACCTGTCATACAAAATGCTAGTCTCCAAAGCAGCTCCAACATAATCAACAAAGATTTTACAATGTCCCTGGCTGGGAACAGCATGTCATGGGTACTGGATGGTATGTAGCAACCTTCCTACCCCTAGTCTCTGCAGGGTTAAAAAAATCTCAAACTGTGCTTGGGTGTGGGTTTCTTCTGGTGCTTCTGCATTACTTTCTTGTGGGAGGGAATTGTTGAACTATACTTGTACCTGGGAAAAAAAATAATGTTTTCTACAAATAACTGTTCACGTTGGATTCCGGAGAAAAATCCTTGCAATATGAAGAGAGGCAGCCTCATGCATTGTAATTTAGGGTTAAACCCAGGATGCTAGAATTTCTCTTTTTTGGCATGCAAAGAGTTAAAGCAATATGCTTTCAAATGCCCCTAGCTGCAGTCCCACCTCCTTCCACTCCAGGTCCCTGCCCTATATTCTGGCACTGCGACTGGTGACTAAAATTCTGAAGGAAAACAGAAGGAGCAATATTATTAGCATTTGAAAAATGTAAGAACAAACTTTGTTCCCTTAGGGAATCGCTTGAGTGACACAATGGAAAAAAGCCCCGGGGCATGTCTTCCTGCACCCTCTGCCTCTACCACCAGTGCAAAGGCCCCTGGGCTTCCAACGGAATTAAGTCTGCATTTCATGCAAGCAGGGCACATCTTGAAGAGATCTTTCTTAGCCATGAACATGTCCCAGATCTTGTCGGTGCTGCTCAGTAACAGGGAATTAAGTTCACCTTGTGCCCAGTTTGGCAGCAAATATTCTTCCTCTATCTTTGCAGTTCTGAGATTTATACTGTTATAATAAATTCTAAACCCCCCTAATAAGTTAAATATTTTATTCAATATCATCTCCAAGATAGAAAAAAACCAAAACCAACCCTGAAACAGCATCCTTGGACATATGTACATGCAAGCCTAGACTGTATATTACTAATATATTTACTTTGAGGTAGGGTATATATAGGGTAAAAATTAACATGTGACTCAAAGGTTTAGAGTATTTTGAAAATAACTCTAAAGGTAGCTCCAAGGTTTCAGTTTGGCACTGAAGTACTTGTAAATCTCCTTATATATTTGTGAAAATGGCAGTTAGAAGGTGGCTTTTTAAAAATTTTAATAGCAGCAGCTGTCCAAACACACTGCAAGACCCCTTTACACAAATATACAACATCTACTGAATTTTTGGATCGGTATTTTATTTACAAGCAAATCCAGTTGCTTTTGCACTCCTGTCATATACTGCATTTCACAGATGGCTGGGTTTGGGTTTTTTTTGTTTTGTTTTAAAGAGCTTTTGGGGTTTCTGAGAGGGAGAATGGCAAGACTGAAGTAGAAAAGAGAAAAACCGATGTGCCAGTGCTCAGCACAGCAGTTTTGTAATTACCATGAGTTCAGTGCTTTTTAAAGATCCACAAGAAAACTAATGCAGAGTGCATAGCAGTTCAGGGCAGAGAAGCAACTCTGATTTTGTATGCATGCAAATATTTGAGAGCTGTGTTGCAGCAGTACAGCTGGTGACTGTCCCCAGTTTAACTACACCAAAGGCCACTTTTGCCATCAGACCCTGCCCATTGCTCCTCATCAGGTCTCATGACTCCAAACCCAGAAAGCAGCACCCCATGCCCCAGGGCATCAAGGTGGTGTGGCACTGAGACAGCCCTGCATGGGGGCTCCTGCTGCATGCCCATCCCTGGTACAGACTGTGTTTCCCATTCTCTGGCCAGCCCTCCTTTGCCACATGTAACCACTAATTTGGGGCAGGTGAGAGGGACCAAGCCATTGGCAACCTGTCTTTGATGGGGTCCTGACCCTTAGCTTTGCCAGTGGGGAACACAAAGTACTGGCAGGCTGGGGGGTATCCAGATATGGTATCTAGACCTATTTAGAAGTTATTGCATCTTGGTGAGCCTTCCAGGTCAGAGAGGTTATTTAACCAGTGCTTGAAAAAGACCTTGAGACGTGGCTGGATGCGTATGAGTTGTCATTTAGACTATGCTCTTCACACTGCTGCTGGGACGTATTGAAGCAAGTCAGACCATCACCATCTCAAAAGTACTGGAGAACCCACGCTGGCTAGAAAGGGCTCCAGACTGTTCTGAGAAATTGGCTCTGGGAATCAGCTAGTTTTGACACATAGAGCTGATTAAAATAGTCCCATATTCACATTTCTGCCTCACACAAATGCTGGCTTTGGCAGAATATTTTTCAGATCTTAAACTTTCATCTCAGTAAGATGTATGAACCTGATGGGAAGATTTTACACCTGCTGGGGTAAGAAATGACTAACACCAGCCATACTGTAAGTAAGCACCATGCAAAAATCCCTACTGCCACTCTGGTGCTGTTATTGGCACCTCTAATTCTTACGATCCCTTTGCTATCCAGCCATACCGTGCATCTTCTTTGCTATTCATTCTGTATCATGCAAACCGCTTGCTATCCCACCATATCATGCAACCTCTTTGCTGCTTTAGCCCAGGCTGTCAATAATTGCCATACTCAGGAATCTTCCAGAGCTGAGAAGGGCTGCAGACAAGACCTAGAGCCAGGTGGCTACCCTGGGAGTTTTATGGATCTACTGGATGGAAAGGGCAAGTGGGCAAGTGACTGTGTCCTTTCACAGACAGGACTCAGGTTTCCATAGTGTGACTCTTTGTCAGCAGTGCTCTAGTGATTCCTCCCTCATACAGCAGTCCTTGTGTCTCCCAGCTGGAAATGCTGTCTCTCACAGCCTCTGGCACAATGATGTGGGGACTCACCCAAGATCTCTTTTTAAGAGGGCTGGCTGGTGCAGAGTGACTCCTGTGCATGCAAAAGGAGGGCCCATGTTCAGGCATCTCCCATGGAATGAGATAAAGCTTGGAAAAGACTGATTCTTGGACAAATGCAATAAGGAAATAACCAGCCTATTCCCCCATTTTCTGAGGTGCTCCACAGAATCAGCAAGACTACATCCAACTATTCTGATAACCACTAAGAATATAAGTGCTTTAGGAATAACAGACAAAAATGAATGTAAACAGGGAAAGGGGAAAGCAGGAACGCTTCCAGAAAAACCAGGAAGAGAACAAAGCCGTGAACTCTGGAAAAAGAAGATGAAACAGGGGAGCCGGAGACATACGAACATCAGTATTAGTCAGACTGTTGCTGAGAAACTGAGAACACGTCTGATCTAACTCCCACTAGACGTGAGTGGTGGGTTTCACAGGAGGAATGAAAGCTCAGTAAGAAGCAACATTAGGTTTAAGAGAAAATTTTCAGATGGAATTAAAATTAAGTCATTGAATCATCTCCCAAAATGTCATTTTACCCCCACCCCACCACATTTCCCACACTGTTGTCCAAGGTTTTTCTTACATGAAAGCAAGAGCTGTCTGAAGACCATTAAGCAGTCAGCTCAGTGACATTTGAGCATGGACTAAATGTAAGCCTTCGCATACTTTCCTTATCCATGGAGCTGAGACTCAACACTTCCAAGGAAATAAAAAGATTTACAGATTACACAACCATGTATGCACCCACTAAGGTAGCCCTGCCTTCCTTCTCAGCCCTGTCTCAGCTCAGACACCATGGAGAACAGCATCAAGGTAACCATAGTGACAAGTGCCTTAAAATGGTTATAGCCACAATCATTCAAAATGAACAGCTGCGTAAGTCTGGCCTAATCCTAACAAAATCCTCCGAAGTCTGTCAACATAAAAATAGAAAGATGAGAAGAAGAACAAACAAACAAAAAAGCCATCCACCTACTCAAAATTAGTGCTGCCTCAAAGGGAGGGCAATTTGTGCTTTGCAGCTAGATCTGCCTTCTGCTGCTCCAGAAGACAGGGCCTTTGTGTCACAAGTTCATTGTTATATTTTTAGACCCAGACACTGAAAGGTGGGGCCCGAATAAAACCCTCATTGTGCTTCGGCAGCAAACAGGAAGCAAATGATACCTTACGGAGGTCAAGCTCGATCCGAGTTCTCTGGAAGGCTGGGGTTTGTTTGTTTGTTTTCTTTTTCCCAGACATTATAGTTTTCTCATTACCTTCTTTCACAGGAAGTTTTTAATAGCTCTTCATGTGGCTATTATGGTAGTCACAGTGCGGAGAGGTTTAAAGGCTTTAAGTGACTTTCTGGAAGAGCGTCAAGCTTGGGTTAAATAACCACTCTGCTAATTTAACTTGGGGCTTCTGCTTACGGCAAGCCCAAAGTCATCCTCTGCGGGTCAAGATGTCAATATCCCCAGCTGCACTTTGCCTTTGAGAAAGGTGCTGGCACGCCAGTCAGCACTCGCTGTGATGAATAAGGCAGAGCTGTAAGGTGCAGACAAAGAGAGGTTATGTCAGGTCTGGATCAGGAGTTTTTGTGCAGGACTAGCCACATACTGGCAGTATATGCCTCTGGCTATCTAAGGAGCTGTGTTTGTAGTATGTTTTCTTTCCTGAGCTTCTAGGATCCCACCAAGATCCATCCTCTTTCCACCTCCCAGCTCCCTTTATAAATTTCTTGCGACTGTGCATGCAAGAGGACCTTCAGCTTCCCATGTGTGAACAACAGCCATCATAATGAGGTGTTGATATGTTTGGAACGCTACCTGCTACTATAATAGAAATGATTAACAGCAATAGATCATTTTCCACACCCACACAGATAATAGCATCTCTCCCGGGATGGCTGATAATCTAATTGTGGCAGAATGCAGGGACGTCTGAAGCACATTTCATTAGTAGCTATTGACCGGGGTATTCTGTCTCGTCCTTCAGGAAAAAAAAAAAAATTACAAAAACCACCTGACAGGAAAAAGGAAAAGCGTGTGCAGTACTTTTTAAAAATCAACACAGACATAATTAAGGATAACAATGCAGCAGCAAGTCAGTGCGACCGACCGGCATTCTCTTGTTCTGCCACGCACGACAACATATTTCCCCCAAGAGACGTTTTTTGAGGCGCACAAGTTCACCTGCAGCCTGGTAATTCACTTTGAGATGGGACTGTGATCACTTAATGGACTCTACTGTGCTGGCTGCTATGGTAACTGCTGCATCACACTCTCCATAGGCTTGTTTTTGGAGGAGCGCGTAAACGGCGAGGGCAAATCTCAGATGGGTTTGTTACTGGAATCGAAATCCCAGGGCAGATTTGCAAGTTTACACATGGTCTTGGCCCACTGTACTCTCCTTTTATGGGCATGTTTGCTCATTTGGCTTAATTTTAAACCCAGTCCCTCAGCATTGTGTGCTCAAAAACACTTCTTAGAATTGAAGTCTTTTGGGTTTGGGCTGGGTTGGAGACACATGTGGGAAGTGTTAAAAAAAAAAAAAAAAAAAAAAAGCACAGAGAAAATCCTAAAAGATGAGACATATAGAGCAGAGATTGGGTTAAAACACTCAGCCCATCTGGCCTGGTCGCTAAGCTCAAGGGCTGCAGAAGCAAAGCTCTCTCTAAAAAAGAGCAAAGAAATGTCCTCAGGAGCTGGGAAAAACAGGTACCAAGTCCTAACCAAATGTGACCAAAGCAGGGGTGACCAGGCAAACAGTCTGGAGCAATGATTCAGCGACCTGCGAGTGGAGAATTTTGACCCATCTCCTTGGTGCGAGCTTTACCGTGAGAGGTGACATTTGCCATCCCCTGGCTGATTTGTCTGCAGAGAGGGACAAGGCTGAGTGTCAGGTCTGGGGCAGGATGGATGACTGCAGCAAGTGGGAAGAAGGAAAGTGCAGGGGGAAAGAAAGGGGAAAAGGCAAGGAGAAAGTGGCAAGAGAAAGAGAAGAGGTGGAAAACTGGAGGTGGATTTCAGCAGTCTGCTAGAAACTGGCAAACATGTTCCTGCAAAAGAATGGTGAGTCTGGGATGAGGTCAGACTGTGGGAGACGCGTAGGGCAGAGGTGGTAGCAGAGGATGCAGGCTCGTGTCTGGGCAGGAAGCAGACCTGGAGCTGGAAGGGGCCTCAAGAAATGAAGAAGGCTATTCCTCTGCCCGTGGCAGGCCCCTCCCTGTCAGGGACATTTCTCACAGATCTGTGCATGACCCGTTCTTAAAGGTCTTCATCAACAGATTCTCCAGGACTTTCCCAAGCCTTTCAGTGGTTCACCCTCCTCTTCATTAACATGTCTCTCTCAGAGCTAGTGTTGAATCTCCCCATTCTTTCCCAGATGGATGAGGAGAACAGATTAATTACATGTTCTTTTCAGCAGTGTTTGAAGACAACTTAGTCTACTTCCCCACATCCTTCTCTAGGATTTCTTAAAATTAATTGCAGAATCACAGAATGGTCGGGGTTGGAAGGGACCTCTGGAGATCATCTAGTCCAACCCCCTGCTAAAGCACGTTCACCTAGAGCAGATTGCACAGAATCACAGCCAAGGTGGGTTTTGAATGTCTCCAGAGAAGGAGAATTTCAGTTGATGCCTTACCAATGAGCTTCAGAAGGATTATTTCATGGAAGCTATATTCATCTCAGGTGACTTCAGTATCATGTCACACTTTTTTGTAACAACCTAATGTTCCTGACCCACGGCCAGCTTGTGATACACCATTACATTCATACATTCCTCTCCAAAACTCCTACCAACCAATTTTCCACCACTATATGATCATGTCATTGATTATTCTAGCCTGAGTACACTACCTTTTGTACCTGCCAAATACAATTTGAATTTTTCTTTTCAGACCACTTCTTCCTTAAGGTAATTTTGAATGTTAACGCTTTCCTTCAAAATATTTCCCTTCACTGGTCTCCAAATTTAATGTGTGGCCTTTCTAGTCTCTCATCTGTTTTGCTAATGTACCGAATAGATAGGAATCAAGACAGACCCTTGCAAATCTCTACTGAATCCTTTTACTTTAACATGGATCTAAGGATAACTTCTTCCTGAAAAAATGCAGAAGAGATAGGAAAATGAAGAAGAAAGCAGGAATAGGTCACTTAGGGTAAAAAATTGTGTCAGGGGCGTGGTAGAGTTAAATACCTAGGTAAACGGCCTGTGGTGGAATACTACTCCTTAAAGCCATAAGGTAAGAGGCAGAAATGAGTGAAAGGACTAAAGCAAACAAGCTGAAAATCAAGGGAGCCATGACTGGACTGGTGGGTTCCCAAGACATTTGATAAAATCGGTGCATCAAATTTAAATTTAAAAAAAGAATGATACAACCATTAACAAAATGCAGAACTTATATGTGGTGACTGTTAAATCAATCAAAAGGAAAACACAGTTAAAGAATAGGTGGGCAGGTGGTGGTGGGCTAGTTCTACAGCCAAATGAGAAAGATCTGGCAAGGGTAATAGCGCTGGAGAAGCAGGTCATGCAGAACTGGGTTGTGCTGTTCTCTTGTGCCTGCAGCTGCATATCGCTCCAGTTACGCCCATGGGACAAGCCCAAGGAGAAGGCAACGTGGTCTGAGTAAGTACCCAGTAGAACACAGAGCAGGAGAGTGAATGACTGAAAGTCATCTGATATTAGCTGTCAGCAGAAAATGATGGAGAGCTGCTTTTCTCCTGGCTGCTGCATCTCTGCAACCTGCCATATGTAAAAGTGGGGCTTTCAAAACAGGATCAGTGTGCATAGCCCCGAGGAAGACAGGCAATGGAAAGAGAGGTTGGTATATCTCACTTCCCGCCCTCCCCTGCTGCCCCTTTCCCAGCTGAGGCTGCCAGCTCCTGGGTCTGCCGTGGGTTTGAACATCAGGCCTTAGCTAAGCTGTGGTAGCTGGGACATCCTGACTGTCCTCATCACCTGGCATCAGCTATTTAGGCTTTCCGCCCTCTGTCCTGTATGATGACTTCTGAGGTGGCAAAAGCAGCCCAGTGTGAGTGGTAGGGCTGTAGGGCTGGCAGGGACAGACCACCACAATGAGATCTTCTCAGAGTGTGTCACCACAACCGTCACTGCAAAGGTGTAATGACAGGTCACCATGCAAGCATTAAGGTCATGGGTGTGGAAATGACCACCCCAGTGCTCCCAGTAACATGCACCTGCTCCTGACTGTCCTAAAATGTGTGACAACTCAGTGGGGACAGACCTCAGCCACTTGGGGTTGGTCCCAGGGCACGGTCACTGATGGCGATTCACATGCTGAGCTCTTCTTGCTCACCACACACGTGGGTCTTCATCTGATGCACATTACCCAAAATAGAAAGCCCTCTTTAGCAACATGGTTGTCTCTGGAGTCATGTCTGGGCCTCACTCAGCGCAGCTACTGAGGCTCACCCTCCTTGGAGACATCGAGCTCCTCAGCCTACATTCGGGTGCTGCCAGCATCCCGGGAAGCTTTCAGCCATAGGGAGCAGACAAGCTGTGATAACACTCTCTTCCCATATATTTTGCAAATCAGCAGGTCTTCCCAGGTGCCACCAGCAATGGTTTTGCTGCCATGTTGTCCCTCCATGGAAGCTCTTCTGATGACGAGCAGCAGGAAACATTCCTGAGCCCTGGTCTGCAGGTGCAGGGTCTGTGGGTGCAAGAGGTAGTACATGGGGGTGAGGAACGCAAGAATGATGCTGAGCACGCATCTTCTGCGGTAGTGAAAGTTATCGCCCTAGCATTGCAGTCCTTCAGGGACTCTGCTGCTTTATGTCCCTCCAGATGAACACACGGAAAGGGGCCCTTTCACTCTGGACTATACTGGCAACTGCCCACCACTAAAAAGAAATCCTATACCCATTGTTTCAGAGGCCTTGACCTTTCTATCACCCACTGTCCTTCAAAATAAAGAGCATATATAATTATTCAAACAAACAAGGCCTAGGCTTTTTCAGCCTGTTTTATGCTTTTATGCATGAGATATATCTCACTGTACCAAAAAGAAAGAGACAAATTAGCCTGAAGCATCCATTTTTCAAGATACCTGGGCAGGGTTTTCTGCAAGAGAAAAATGAGCCTGAAGCCATCTGCTATTTCCTGTGAAATATCTCCCCTGCCTGACGGGGCTGACTGCTGCACTTCTTACTTCCTTTACACACGCAGAGAAAAAAAAAAAAGCAGCTCACGGCCACCCGCACTTCCAGCTCTGTTTACTGATATCCACAGTTTCCTCATGAGACTTTGCCAGAAAGGCAGTTTAGCTGACTACAGGCAGTTCTCATTAATCCCCCCCCGGCTAAACAAGATGAAGAATGGAAAATTGCAAAGGAGGAAAGCCAGCAAATTGCATCAAAGCAACATTTTAGGAAGCCTAAGCAAGACATTTTTTGTAGCACGCCCCCACTGATCAGCAGTTGTTTCTAACGAATTGCTTTTTACCAGCCCAAAGCACACACATTTCTGTGCCTATGAGGCCATTTGTAACATCTCTGGAAGGGCATTTCCTTCCTCCTGTGTTCCCGCTGCTTTTTGATAAGAGTCTCCACTGCATTCAGAACATCATTAATTAGCTGACTGAGGGCACTGACCCTTCTTTCTGCCTTATTTTAATTGTTTGCATTTCAGAGGAGCTAATAAAAGGCACCAGTGGCAATGCTGTAAGCAGCAGTGAAGTTATGACATTGCTGCTGCACTTCTTAATGCATCTTTTGGGCTGCTTTTGTGTCTGAAAGTACAACAAGTGGGATGGGAGGGCCCTTCTTCCTCCCCATTCCCCTGGCCAACACTGCTATGGGGGAAACCTCCTTCTCAGCTGGCTAGGCGGCTGGTTTGTTTGCCTGTTTGCATAGCTTATGGGTGAGATAACATAGGAGGAAGCATGTTGCACAGGCAGCCTGGAGAGCAGGCTGGGGTTCTGCCCTGCGGGAGGTGGAGGAGCAGGCAGACCCCTTGGCATACCCCTGACATGGCCATGCTCTACTGACTTCCATGGGAAGAGGGGCAACAGAAAAGCACGAGGTATACAAGCTAGTGTCTGGCTCCATTTCATGGGATCACAGGATAATAGTTGAGGTTGACAGGGACCCCTGCTCAGAGCAGGGTCAGCTACAGCAGGTTTCTCAGGGCTGTTTGAGGTCAGGTTTTGGATACCTCCAAAGCTGGAGACATCACAACCTCTCTAGGCAACCTATGCAAGTGTTCAACCACCTTCATAGTTAAAAAGTGTATTATCCACAGGAGTTTGCTGTGTTTTGGTTTGTGCTCATTGCCTCTTGTCCTGTCACTGGACACCACTGAGCACAGCCTAGTCCTGTCTTCTTTACCATCATGCATATGGATAAGACCCCCCTGAGCCTTCTCTCCTGTGAGCTGAGCAGTTCCAACTCTCTCAGCCTCTCTTTGCATGAGAGATGCTCCAGTCCATCATCCTCATGGCCTCTCATGAGACATTGCTAATGAGGCTCTCAGTGACTGACACTTTCGAGCATCTGTTTTCTGCCTTCCGATCAGCTCCTCTTTTGCCATAACCACCCTGTCAGGCTGGAGGAACCCAGCTGAAAATTGCTCATACGCTGATGTCTGTATAAAAGATCTCCCAGCCCATGCACATGATGCTTCCCTGACAGCACGCCAGAGTCAGATCACTTGACTTGCTTTTTGTTTCCCTTTCTCTGCCAAACTCGCAGACCCAGCAGCCACAGAAATAAAACCTCCAAGGCATGAAGTCAGGTTTTTGGTAAAGACACAGAAATCAGCATTCATTTATTTATTCTTGTTTTGGCAAGTGACATTACCCATTGCTCATATCCCCTACTACCTGTCTCCACTGGCAGTGTAATGAGCAGGGAGCTCACTTCCTACGCACCAAGAAAGTCATTCCCTTTTTGAGCTTAAGCGTTGCAATCACTGAGGTACCTAAGTCAGGCAGTTCTTGTAGATGGCTTGGAAACAAGTAAGCAGTCTTTCTGTGTTTTATTTCAATAGAGGCAACCATGTTTCCTTCTCCTTTATCCTTCTTGCTTTTTTTTAGGTTGTAGATTCCGCAGAGCATCTGTCTCCTACACAGTGTTAGCCTAATATAATAAAAAAAATCTGTGGTGATGTGATATTATGGGATACATACAAAATATTAGAAAAGGAGATAGATAGATACGTACTTACATACATGCATACATAGTTACATACACATTATGAAGACTAACAATCAAAATACAGGTTATTTTTCCCTTGAGACATTCCTATTAGTGGCACCCAGAGTGACTTCTTGCCTTTTCTTAAATGAGATTTCCAAAACAAGCTTCTGAACTTGTTTCCTTTACAGAATAATGGTTATGAATGAGGGGCAGCTTCAGGACATTCCAGGCTTCCTGTAAGCTGTATCTGCATTGGTTGCAACAGCATCCATAAATGCAGGTGTGCAGGGAAAAGGGTGGGATAAAGTTGCACATCGCTGAAAGTCCAAACAAAGCCAAGTCAGGCTGATCTTCTGAAAGGATACAACTTCATGGCATTCACATTTCAAAGTTTTAAGGTAAAAAAGGCTTGGCAGTTTTGTAAATAGCTTAACAGCCCTGTAAAACCCTGACAGATTTTCCCAAGCTTAGGAGAAAGATGGAAACTCTAATAGTTCGAGCGAAAGTAAATCCCTTACTAGTCAATCTTTCTGATGGGAAAGGAAATTATTCTATAGACCTGGCCAGGGACGATCACATATTCCATCAGAATAATTTCTGTGGGCAGAGACCCACAAACCTACAGTATGAAGGAACAGATGAAGAGACCACCATACCCGCTGGAGGGATTACAGCTCACTGTTTTATAGCTACATGCTGCTTTGCCAGCCCGTCTGAAGTTACAGCATTTCCGTAATCCACATAATGTACTGCAGAGGCATTAAGTTTGAGTAAACCAAACAGTAGTGGGTGTGACAGCCGTGCGGTAAACGCTTGACTCAGATGTCTACCACAGAACGTAAGTTTCTCATATATTTCTGTCCTCTTCAGTGCAGACAACAAACAAGGCTGGAACTTACCGGTCAAGGGCTGAGTGGGGCTGTGTCAGGATGACTAAACACCTGCCCTGGCTGTGGCACCAATCCCTGACTAATCTCTCCATGCCTGAGGCTTCAGTCTTTCTGTTTGCTTTGTTCTCAGGAATTGCTCACAGCAGGAGAAGAGTAATATTGTTTCTGGAATAATTCCCCTGGACTTCAATTGACCCAAGATTTGGCTAAATGTGTTGTAAGTGATACAGCAATACAAAAACATGAGGAAAAGTGGGAAGCTGATTACATTTGCTACAAACAACTGCTGTCTGCAGCCTGTGTGCGTTGGCAGGGTACAGCACAGTTTCTGAGAGGACGGATTGTATACGTCCTTTCGTTCTGCAGATCCAGGTCAATGAGTCTTGTAGCAGAAAGTGACACACACGTTGAGTTGTTTTCAGGAGCTAGGTCTTAGCTTTGATACTGGAAATGCTCAGATGACTGTGCTATTATGCAGAGCCATATAAACAACGAACTTCATGAAGAAGTCCAGAGATCTTGCAGAAAGACCGGAGCATAGCACAAAATCATTTTTGGATGTCCCACTGCTTGTAGACTCTGTCCATTCGAGCATGGCAAAGCCTTTCTTCCTGGGGTAACTGTTATGCTTCAAGCTCTCTGGTGTTACCTGGCTTTAATAATTAACTCCACTTACGGATATAGCTGTTTTAGTTTATTTACTTTATAAACTGTGGATTTTTCAGATGCTTCTTGGAATAGCAGCTCTCTGCTCAGTAAAGTTGAGGGTAGTTGGTAGTTTCCAGCTAAACAGGCTCTAAGCTTGGACTGACTTTCTGGGTACACTTTAACACACAGGTAGCAGCAGAATTTGCACACTGTTTGTAGTATCACCAGTCCCCATTTTACAGTATGAAGGTTTGTTGGCTGATACTTCCAAAGCTGTGGCAGCAGGAGAAAAAGCATAAACACGACACTAGTTTTCTTCTGGGTAGTTGATGTTTTCAATAAAGATTGACCCAAAATCAGCTGTTACAGTACACAAGCTAAGTACCCTAAAAGTAACTAAACCTCATTCTATTTCAGACTTAAAAACCAGAAGGCTTTTGAGCCAAATAAGTCTTCCCAAATGAGAGTTGTCTTAACGAAAGATGTGGCCACTCTTTATAAACGTTTTTTGTCTGTGTTTTCGGATCATCACAGTTCTAGCAACTCCACTAATAAACTTAATTTTGCATTGTAAGCTCTGGTGTCAATTTAAATCTTGAATTGAGTTGCAGATCCTGGAGTGAGTTGAATGTTAGCTGGCATAGGGAATGTCTCAAAATGAAATAATGCCTATCAGTAACAACAGTAACTGATTTAGCCTTAAGATGAGCTGCGATCAGTGAGGAACTACCTTTTAATAAGTTACTAGGAAAAGGATTTCAACCTTTGTCTGTGGTTTGGTTTGCTGTTATGCTCTAAGGTTTATGATTCTACTCCCCCCTTACAAATACCAGCTAAAATAAGTCTTACTTGACAGTTGCTTATTTATTTACAACGTCTTTCAGCACACATCTGGGAGTGATGGAGTTAAAAAACAGCAGTTGCATGGGGAGAGCTATTATGCTGACTTTGCTCTTGAGAATTCTTTGATATTCTTAATGAGACATGAAGAAATACTAAAAGAAGCAGCAAAACTGTTCTGAATATTTTCCTATCTGCAGGTCCCCCTAGATTCTTCCTGCAATATGGGAACACAGAGAAGACACTGAGTCTGGGCCATCAGATGTCATTATGCTCCTCTGTTACGCAAGAAAATGATTGGAAGGCATGTTCATAAAGGAGATCATCATTATACAATTAGAGTGAAACTAAGCTGGTGTTTGGGAGCATTTAAGCTACCATTAGAAACTGAAGCTCAAGCTAAAATCATATTTCAGCAATGTTCTGACAAAAGCCCTGAAGGAAATTGCCCTAAGTGAGTTTTGCCTGGATCTATGTGCTGGGTTATACAGTAGAGCTGATCCCTGGCATTGCAAAGATACAATGCCAACAACATGCAGAAAAAGAGTCTCCTAGTAACACAGATAACTTCTGTTTGAGTCTCCAGGCCTGTTCTACCCACCTTGCAGTGACTTCTAGCCTAAGCTGTATCAACCACGAGCCAGAGGACTTCCTGCATTCACTCTTGCTTGAAGCAAAGAACATTTCTTTCCAACAGCAAATCCAGTCTTGATTTGGAAATTGCCAGTAATGGAAGAATCAACCACAAGCCTGGATAAATGTTTCCAATGGTTAATTATCTCTGCGGTTAAAAAACATTCCTTACTTCTAGTCTGAATTTGCCCAGCTCCTGTCTTCAACCACTGGATCTCATTACATCGTTATCAGCTACGCTAAGAGTCCTTTTTAATATTTTTCTTATCCATGTAGGCATTCACAGGTGAGATTCAACTTAGTCAGCTTTAGATGCCAAGCGCCCACTCTATAATCTAAATTAATTCAGTAGGTCCCATTGTACTCAGTGAAGAAAGAAAAAATCATTCCGCATCCACACTCCTGGCTGCTGGCAGGCACACCTACCGTGTGTGACATAGCTGGGCATGGATGTGCCTTCCCTCTGCTGCTGTCTGACATTGTATGGGGACCCTGTGCCTGGATGACTCTTGCTGTGACTTTTCCATGTTTGACCATGCACGCAACAGGGTTTTTTTACGGGTGATGTCAGTAATAGGGCAATTGCATCTCCAGGTTCCTCTCTAGCCTCCTTGGAATCCCAGATACATTTGTGAGTGATCTCATTCCTGTGGCCTGCTTGCTCTGTGTTTACTCCATATCCCTCTACCTCTGTCAGGTTTTCCCATAACTATGCAAGTCTTGCAATGATAGCCAAGCTGTCTCCCACATCCTTGTTAGTTTTTCTGTTCTAGACTGCTCAAGGCCATTTGGTGATGTTGGGCCTGCCATTGCTTATGCAGTGTGCCCTTTCCGCGTATGGATGAGGAAATTTATTGGATTATTTCATATCCAATGAAATGGTTGATGTAGAAAGCTCATCTGGCACATTTCAGGGCAAATATGCTATTCCAGAAAGGGTGACTGAACTTCTGTTTGAGGAAAGAAGCATCATTTCCTCTAGTGGAATCCTCAAGCCCACACTTCCCCAAGGCTCTCATTTTCCAAGAACACCAAGAGCTACTGGAAGAATTTCCTTCTCTTCCCATCCCACTCTGGCCAGCTCAACACCCAAACCACTTCCATGGTCTGATTCTCTCCTTACTGAGAAAGCAGGATGTTTTCTAGACAAGTCCACTTCCATCTTACAATTTCTTACTGAGCTAAGGGGGGAAGGGTGGTGGTGTTCCTTGACTCCATTAACAGGAATTGTGCTGTTTTAATATCAGTCTTGCAGGTTCACAGCAGTTCCACTGAATCAGGTCACTAAGCCAAGGAGTACCTGCAATAGGGATCTGAATGGCTCTGGAACTAATGTGTCCAGCTCAGAGTAGGATATTTTTGCTTTTGCAAAAGTAAGATTCAAAAGATTAAAGGAATGAATGGACTAGTAGTGCCACAATGGGAACAAATAACTCACTGATGAGAACCTGAAGGATTCTACCCGCTTGTATTCTTGGACTGATGCGAACCATTCATTGTCTCAGAGATATAGCGGACGCTGGAGTAAAAGTCTTTTTATGTAGGGAAGAATCACAAGCCCAGAATGTTGAAAAAGATTGGCTGAGGCTTCAGTCCTTGTGAGTAAACAGAGTGAGTTCTACAAAATGCTGGTGCGGTAACATCATACTTCACCCAGCAGCTAACAACAAGGATTTCCGCAGTAGTGGCAATGTGGCCCTTGAGACCCCACTGGAAACTTGCTGCTGTTTACAGAGAAAATCACCCTGAACTGGTGGCTGTGCTTGTGTTTATGTGTGTGTGATCACAGGCACAGCTCATGATGGATATCACATTAGCAGAGTACTTTCACCACTGCTCACAGAAGCACAGATGTGCCAAAAGCTGTGATCCAGAGGGAACACGTCAAAGGCTGAGTGAGAACAGTTAATCCTTCACATCCATCCTGTCTTTTTCGCTGTAATTGCCTGCAGGAATGCTGCCTATCACCAGCTGTGGCAGAGTATGTAGGCAAAAACTGAGCCGGGGGATCTCAGATCACTGCAACTCCCTCCATGAAAATTACTGTACGTACCATGAAGGTAACATCGTGCATTTGATGCCAGCCCAGCCTGGATTTGCACTGCAGTCAGATATCATGTTCAGATGGCATAATTTGTGGCAAATCTACATCCCTGTTCCCCAAGAACTGTCACAGCCTCTGCTCCAATGCCCACAGCATAGCATCCTCCTGGGTGACATCATGGTTTAACAGTAGTACCCCGACGGGGTTAAAGCAGATCACACAGACTACTATAAGATATAAGATCATAACACCCACCAGAAGTGGGATTTAGGAAGATTTTTTGGGAAAAGCTGAATATGGCCTTTAGACCTAAACCTCTTCTCCTTGATCTTCACAGTTTGATACTGAAAGGCAATAACACTGGGCAGAGGGTTTCCCTCTTCACCCAGAGATCTGAGTTATGGGCTTGTTCCAGCCTCACAAGAGGATTTGTGCTTCATATTTCTTTGGAACAGCTTCACAGCTTACAGATATTTGCACATGATGGAGCTGGAATAAGACTTTTAAAGATTTGTAAATAATTTAGCCAGATAACACCCATTCATTTAATGTAATTCTCTAGGAAGTATTAAAAAATCCCCGTCAAGGTTTTTAGGAGAAATTTCTTTCTGTGCCAGAAAACCTTTACATAGCTCCTGCCAATGCTACTGTGGAAATAATAATACTGAGAGATTTCAAAATCATGTTTATAAGCAGGACTCGCTATGGTTCAGAAAACTCCAGTGATTCACCAGCACTGTTGTTATGGTTAATTTTCCTGGAAAAGCACATTATTGCAACAATTCCTCTTTTTTGTCATCACAGTTTTTATTTCATTATCTGTTTGTTTTTATTGCTGGATCTTAGTCTGGCACAGAGATCCTTGTATCTAAAAAGGGGTTTTAAAACCATCAGTGTATTTAAACTTATATAAATTGCCAGGGGATTTTATTTTTTGGCTTTTTAAGTAACATTGTGTTTTTGTACTTTTTAACAGCAATAAGCAATCCTTCTGCTCAATAGCAGTATTTTTAAGTGACGTTTCAACTTTTGTGGCTGCAGTCCACTCTTTTATAATGTGGGAAATGCCCTGCCTCTGAACTGTGTAAGTGATACGTCACATTCTCCACAAGTCTGCTTTTCAGCAGAAAGGAGTAAACACCTCTGAGGTCCTGAGGACATGTTATTAAACAGTGTCCAGTACTTACAAGGACTGTGATAACGATAGCTGAGGAGTTAGTAGAGACAAAACACCAGGTCAGGAAAAAGTTGCTGAGGACGGGGCAAGAGGAGAAACTTGAAGTAATAGCATAAAATGAAGCAAAGGAAAATTACATCTTAATTGTCCAGAAGCTGCTAGACTGCTGAACAAGCCTCCCAGGGGAGGTGGTGGGAGTCCTGGAGGATAAACGGTAAACACAGGCCTGGACAAAGCAAAGGAAAATGTGCTGGCAACCATTCTTCTACATGGCAGAGATAAGATAGGTGGCCTAAAACATCCCAGAAGTCATCTGTGAAGCATCTCTTGAGGCAGATAGTAAGCAGGAGGTGGTGACCAGTCCCTCCAGCCCCTCTTGTTGCTCCAGCCCCTGCCCATCTCCCCTTTTCCCTTCTCCCTTCCTCACTTCTCCACTCCCTTCCTGCCCTCCCTATCAGGCCTCTCTTAAGCAGCTCTCCATGTTTGTTGTAACTCTTTCCAAGAAGTCTGACAAGCATGGCGACGTTCTGGGTTATCACAGTACACAGGAGCTGTATGAGATCACTCATATCGTTACCACCACAAATACTGTCTGTCACAGCCATGTATCACCTGCCGCTTGTAAGATGGTCGCAACTCAGCTTAAGGTTTTCCTGTGAGAAAATGGGGATGGACACTTGGAGGAGGGCCCTACTGTCATGAAATGGATGAGACACATGGGTGCAGCGTGCTCATACCCTCCTCACTGCATGCCTCTGGATCTGTGGTCATGGACAATGCATCCAGAGTTTTCAGTTTTGTGATGGATATTTTCAGACATCCATCAGAAGGTTGGTCCCACACGACATGGACAGCTGGGGAGCTTGGAATGAGGAAAGGTGGAGGATAAACATCCTCCTTTTCCATAAAGAACAAGGAAGGCACAGAAAGAAGCATTTTAAGAGTGATGTCAAATTTTTCTCACCCAAAGGCAATCTCTCTAGGTCAGATTCCTCTGAACAAAGGAAGACGTCTACACCTTGGCATCCTAGGTCTCTCAGCATCAGCAGGAATAATAAGCACAATTAAAGGTGGACTTCTCATCTGTAGGTAGACATTTCAAATGCAGCACATATTCCTTCGCATTGACTCAACAGGGATCCAAAAGTGATTAGCTCAGATGTAAATAGTTGTGTTGTAGACACACGACAGGTGACATGGATCTTGCCTTCATGCCTTGGTATGCCCTGTTTTTCCTCTTCACCAGGGCTGCAGGCGGCAAAGCTTAACACCACTCCTGCTTCAATAGTTTAATTTCCCTTTGTCTTTTAGTCCATTTTTGATTCATGCCTGGACTTTGTGACTTTGTCCATGCCACTCCCAATACGCAGAGCATTCCTCCAGTTGACCTTTGTCAAACATCCTTATTCTTAAACCAGCTCAAAGCACACCTATTCTTGGAAATACTGAAGCTGCTGTGTCCCCACCCTGAGCAGAGTTTGCTCAGTCCTGTGGTACACTGCTGGCATTGCCAAGGGAGAACCTCCTCTCATTTGTATTTCACCGGTTCCTCGTTGCAAGGAGGTGCTGGATCATGCAAACAAAATAATAAATTCACCTCTCTAAAACTTGGAAGGTAAGTCATTCCCTTGTGCAGAGTGGAAGATAGGGGGAAATTTGAAAGGAGACCTGTGAATTGTCTTGTGACTGTCATTACATGAATGACTTCTGCCAAAACAGGGGAATAAATTGCTCTCTGTGGCCACCAAAGGTAGGATGAGAAGCAATGTACTAAAATAGCAGCAAAGGTGAGATGTTAGGGGAAGATTTCTGAAGGAAAAGATAATGGTGGTCTGGAGTTCATTAGTTAGATGGCAGACACTCTGTTACGGTTGTTTTTAAGATCAAGCTTGAGAAACATAGCACACTGCGGTCACAGCTAAGGAGCAGGACAATGGGGTACATGGCTGTCTGTGGCCTGTTTCCCAGGAGTAGATAAGTATCCAAATGTGATGAATCACAGGGCAGGAATCCTAGCTCATCCTGGGGCAGGACAGGGGCAGGGGGGAAGGTTAGCATTTGGTGAAGTAGTTTTGTAGCCCCAGGGAAGGTTGTTGTTGGGGTCATGGCCCTGTTTGATTTTTAATGAAGCTGCTTATTCTGCAGAGCTCACAGAGAAAACTCCCGCTGAGGTTAACAACAGTTGAAGTTCAGGAGAGTGTACAGAGTTGGTGAAAGTCAAGTAAAAAAAAAAAAAATCAGATGCGTTTGTTGTTCCTACTTGTTGCTCTAAGAGACACTTGAAAATACAGATCTGCCATGTGCTTTTCTCATTTGGAGAACAGCATTTTCTAAGTATTCTTTGTGTAGTTATGAGTTGCATCCCATTCCTATATGCAAAAGGGCTGCCATTTGAACAGGCTTGCAGGTAGACTGGAGAAATGTCTGGTTTGACCTAGGAAATCCAGGTTTAAGGTAAGTATAGGAGGTGAGATTCTACCAAAGCTGCAGTAAAAGCTACAGCACTAAGGCGGAATGGTTCCCTGGGGACACAGCTGGAAGATACCATGAGTGCTGTCTTACAACCTGTTTCCCATTCCCAGCCCAGGAACCACCGCAAGCAGCAGCTCTTCTCATCTTTTCCCTGTTTCTTCAGCCTCATACAGATTCCTACGTAGGTTCAAATGCTCTGTCAGGCCCTGGTACCCCTCCTGACCAAAGCTGAGCCCCAAAAGCAAATAACATTGTCATCTTCTCCAATGGCTTCTACAGCTTACCCCAAACACCATATTGCCACAGCTAAAGTGGTAGCAGTACCAAAGCCTGGTGGGACATTATCTCAGCTTTATCTCCATGGACTTCAGTTACAGCCGTATGGGTATAGATAGTCTTACTCTGGTCCCACACAACACTGTCATCAAGTGTCTTAGATATCCCCTGTGTCCCTGTGCTATCCCAATGAAGATTTAATGAGTACTATTTCTGTAACAACAGGAACTTGATGACGTGAAGAAAAGAAATCTTTTCCATTCCCATTTTCCTCAGGGACTTCCAAGACCTGTTAGATGTCTATCCCATAGGGTAGGCATACAAGTGATTTCTCACACTTCTGGTTCCCCCAGTCTCCAAGACCAGGAGACTTTTTCGAACATGTTCTAACTCCCTTCCAACATATGCTCAGCTTCTTTTCATGGAAACACCTTTGCTGATTCACATCCTTGTGATGAGCTGGGATTTGGCCAGGGGACACACCTGGAAACATGAGCTGAGAAACATGCAAGGATACTGACCCAGCAAGCATGCTATAGCAGGGTCTACACTTGCTCTGGCACCCTGTATCTCTGTCAGATGGTTATACAATTTTACTCTTTAGGTAGGTACCCAGTTGCTCAGCTTCATCCTGCTGTAAGGTCGTGTCTGTCCTGTCCATTTCTACAAGCTAAGGAGTAAGATCCTGGCACTCTTCCAGAGGGGTGTCCTTTCTGGAGGCAAAGCTGTGCTGCCCGTGTCTGGGGAATGATGTGTGATGTCCCTCCTGTGATGACAGTGCTTGACTGGACAACATACTCAAATTGCCACATGCTGTAGCTGTCTCCATGCTGCCATGGTGGCTTGTGTGGCCCAACTCACACCAAGACATGCTGCTGTCTCCTGAGGCTCAGAAGGTGACATGGAAATATTATGTGTGTTGTCCTGCTGCAGTAAGTACATTGCCAAGAGGAAGCCATCACCCTGAGGGAAACAAAAGCCTTGGGACTGGCTGGAACAAAGGGGAAGGAGGCATGCCCTAGGCCAGACTGGTCCTTTGTCCTCATGTGTTAGGGCACACGTGTCCTTGGATGGGTTCAGTCAAGCTCATGCACATAAAACTCTTCACACAACCTCTTAAGTTAGTGAGCTGTAAAGACCCCAGGGACATACTCCTTCATATTGCACCTTCTTGGGTATCACCTCCAGCATGGAGGTCTGCAGCCAGGTAAGCAGAAATGGGACTTCTTTCTGCCATGTGCAGAGCAAACCCAGCTTAGCCCAAACTCATGGACCTGGGTAGGTTCAAGCACCACTGTAACGATGCACCCTCCCATCAGTCCTGGCAGGACTGGCACCAGAAACCCCTGGAGAAGGGGTTTGAAGCAGCCTCAGGAGAGGTGGAAGGAGAGGGGAGGACTAGCTAGGGAGTTGGCTGAGCCAGGCAAGTCAGGTGAGGTGGTGAATCAATGCATCATTCCCGAGCAACCACAAGACAACTCCCCAAGTGGTTGCCCCTCCCAGGCAGGAGTATGTTTCTGCACAATGTACGTGGATTGCTGCTGGCAGTGAATCCCCTCTCAGGACCCAACGGATGAGTAAGAGGTGATTCAGGTCTTTGCAGTCCTCCTTGCTCAAGTGGAGCTGGGTAGAGGACGCAAAATATGAAGCCTGTTTGTATTTTTTCTATGTGACTGCTAGTTTTACTATAAACTGTAAAAACTGCACAAGGGCATTTTTTCTGGACAAACTTGCCTGCTGGGTGCACACATTAAGCTGTAAATCCAGTCTTTCATAGGAGAAAACAGCTTCATTTATAAGTGTCCCATTAGGCAAGAACATGCTTCATTATTTGTGGGGAGACCATTCTCCTGCCCACATGTTGAGGTATCTTGGAAGCAGTATGTAACTCATTGAGGACCTATTATTAATCTGAATTTATTAAGTGCTGACAGATGTGCTTGGTGCTTTACGGTCACATAGGGGAACCCTTGTGGCTGCAGTGTTTCAAGAGAAAACTCCAAGGAAAAGGTGGAAGCCTTTTTGGTTTAAGGAGGCTGAAAGACGCTGTTCTGGTTTTTGGAACGCTGGCCTCAGCGGCACTCCATGGCAAAGTGCTGATAAACACCAACAGGAGCAAACAGGGACTCTCCCCTCTGCAATTGGCTAGGTAACATCTGCTACACTGATTCTGTCTGCCTGAGCTACAGCTGAGGAACACAAAGATGCTGGATACATTAATATAAAATTTGGTTTGTTTTCATCTGTGAGAAGACTTTAGCTTCTCATTCTGAAGCCAATTTGTGGGCTGCAGGTTTTCTTTGATCTTACGCACTGTGTTCTCCCATTACCCTGTCCTGCCAAAGGGAATGGCATCTCCTGTGTCCATGGTTGCTAAAGAAAGTGCAGTAACAGAGAAAAATACACCCAAACTATTTTATTTTTAATGATAGTTCTAACACTCTCTTTCAGTGGTGATGAGTCACAATTCAGCTAATAGAGGGACACTTAATTATAAAATTCTGGGTTTGGGCCTGACACTACAGAGTAGTAAATGATACAGACTCACACAACATAGAGCTATTTTTTTCTTAAAACAAAACTGACTACGCTACATGAGTAGATATGTTTGGTTTTCCAGGCTATCTGTTTGTGAGACTTTTTTGGTAGTTTCACAAAGTAAAATGTCACCAAACTCTTTACCTTGTGACAACAGCCTTGAGATACTGACAATACTTAAATTGTAGTAAAGGGAAAGGGTGAGCAGGCATGCTCCCTTCTTGCTGCTATTGGCAGGAGAGGTGAGACCCGAAAGGCCCACACCACATATGCTCTTACATATGCTCTTTAAAACTAGTGAGTCAAAGACATGTGGTATGGAGTCTGGGAAACCTTCCCGCTAACTTGTTCCAGGTCCTTAAGCTTGTTGTGTGATGGTGAGGGTGATAATGATTAAAAGAAGAATCTGTTATGTTTGGGGAGGCGACATGGCAAGACACTTGTTTTTTTTTTTCATTCCCCTCCCACAGGTTAGATTACACTACAGAGAAAGAATTTACCCAAAGGCAGATAATGCTTAAACCATTTACAAATAATTAATAGACATCAGAATCATTGCGTACTACAGAAAATTGAGTCCCAAAAAGCTACACAATAACTTTCCTTGTTAGAGTAAAGGATGTTTGTTTAGGCTTAGTTGGTGCTTCCAACTGCCTAATTACCCAGAAATAAGGTAGCTGTGCTCTTAAGGAAGTCAGAAATGTGCAATGATGAGTGCTGGGCAACACAGGCCACACTGTTTTCAGAAAACATCGTGCAGATATGTTGGCAAATTAGTTTTGCAGGTGGGGGCAGTGTGTCTGTTTGCTTCTTTAAATGTCTTTTGCATTTTCTGAAAAGTCAAAATAACTTTGCATTTTGTCTGCAGAATCTGTTCCTTCTTTTGTAACATCATGCATTGAAGTGGCATCTTAGACACAGCTGATGTCTCTACTCAGGATTCATGAGGAGCATCCTCCTGACCATGGCCAGCAACAGGACCTCCCTTGTCCATCATGGGTGATCAGCATTCCTCTTTGGGACCATGGAAGCAGCAGGAAAGAGTGGATGCTCTCCAAACACCGAGTGCCCAGGGCAGCCCCATAAAACATGAAAAGTCATAGAACTGTTTAGTTTGGAAAAGACCTTAAAGATCATAATGTCAGACCGTTAACACTGCCAAGTCCACCACTAAACCACTAAGTACCACATCTACATGTCTTTGAAATACCTGCGGGGATGGTTACTTCGTCACTTCCCTGGGCAGCCTGTTGAAATGTTTGTCAACCCTGTCAGTGAATGAATTTTTCCTAATATCCAATCAAACGTCCCCTGGCGTTGGCTTGAGGCTGCTTCCTCTTATCCTTTGTTACCTGGGAAAAGAGTCTGACCTACAACCTCTTTTCAGGTAGTTGTAGAGAGTGATAAGGTCTCCCCTGAGCCTCCTTTCCTGTGCTCCAGACCCTTCACCAGCTTTGTTGCCCTTTTTTTGGACTCACTCCAGCACCTTTCTTGTAGTCTTTCTTGTAGTGAGGGGCCTAAAACTGAACACAGTATTCGAGGATTGACCTCTCCAGTGCCGAGTACAGGGGGAAAGTCCCATCTCCTCATCTGTGTCACATGCTCATTTTGGCTGCCTGTTCTCCCAGGGCATGGGAAGTGCCACTGCTCAGCTGCTGGCAACACTTGCACCCCAGGGACAGTGCAGCTGGCAGAAAGAGAAGCTAAACCAGCCCAGCTCCTTAGCTTGTTAAACAGTGCTGCAGGGAAGGAAGGGGATACGTCTGCTCCCGAGGTTTTGCAGAGGAGGTTGGGCAACATCCCTTTTTCCCTAGGGGCTCCTTGCAGCTGCAAGCGTAACACCAGACCCTGTCCCGCACTGGTGGCACAGCACAGCCGAGCATCTTTCTGATGGTGCCACTTCCTACCTCATGCTGCTTGCAGTTCTGGCACACCAGTCTCAGTTTGGCTTGAAATGGGTAAGATCTGGCCTGCTGAGCTGGGGTGTAAACGGGGGCTTAGCCATGCAGCAGCTGGAAGCCAGCTTTCTGGATTTGCTCCTGTTGTTTGCCAAATACTCTCCGTTCATGGGAAGACGATGAAAAACATTTCTGGGAGTTTGTGGCTGTCTAGTTCCTAGCAAGCCATTAATATGAGGGAGGGGAGGAAAACCCAAGTCCAAAACCCCAGAACCTGGACAGTTTACAAACCTTCTCTATAGCTTAAATAAAGGCTTGGTCTAATTCTTCTAATTGTCTGGAACAGCTCTTACCATTTCCCAGATGGTTACTTAAGTGCATGTAAGTACTCCAGCTACTATGCCTGTTGTTGTGCTGCGTTCCTTTCTTCCTGGCTGACGTGGAGCAATGAAACTACCCAGGTTTGACATTACAAACCAGGACATTGAAGCCAGAACATGAATGTAAAAGGCAATAAATACCCTGCTAATCTCTCCAGCAACACAGAAGCAGGAGCAGCCACTTTTTGCTCCAGAAAACTCAAGATGGTGTTTAGAAAGGCTTTTTTAATTCTTGGAGTTCATGTCATTCCGGTTTTTGAATGTATACATATATTTGTGTCCAAATGGTTCATACTGCTATAGCAAGACCTTAGCTTTTTCCTTGGACCCCAGGACTGCAATTGCCTACCACTCTGACATGTCAGTTAACATCTCTCTGAGACTAAAGTCCCCTTCTGTGAAATAAGGTTGTCACACTTCATTGAATTCTGGCTGTTTAGACTATTAGGCTTTTCAGTGTTAAAGGACTTCTACTTCTTTATGGGATCCAACATAGTGACTTCCAAGCTTCCTTCAGGTCTCTGAGGGAAAATGTAACACAGAGAATTAGCTACAGGGCTCCCACAAATTAAAAGTTGTGCTCCCCTGAGATACAATCAGGCATTTTACTAGTCAGTTGTTAGGAAGGTAGCAAATGTTGTCTCCATTCTCTTAAGAATGCCTATTTTTATGATTTATGCAGTTCAATATTTTATATTCAGCCTGTCCTCAGCCTCCTCAAGTACTCCTATCAAACTCAGTAAAATTTCATCTGTTCATTAGAAGGCAAATCAGGGACACTGAGGCAATATTTTCATCCTCACACCGCTTGGGCACGTTCCCAGTTGTCCCAAGAAAGTTTTCAAAGCCATGTTTCACCTGGCTGGTCCAGTACCCAGCAGGACCTGTGCTGCAGACCACACAGACCATCCTGAGAGGAGAGTACAAACCTGGATGACTACAATGCCAAATCGCTATCTCCACAGATCAAGCTTTGTGATTTCCAGACACAAAGCAGCATTGACAAGTATTATTTAGCCACATGCATCCATCTCACTCAGGGCAATGCCCTTTCCTTCATCATCTCAGCATCTTCAGAGGACAATTCAGATCTCTGAGCTGCTGTTCAGGTTTTTGTCTCTCACTCCTTTGAGTACATAGGTAATATGGGAAGCTCCTACCTTTGACATGTCGGCTAGGTGAGATGACTCTAGCAGAAAATCTTTCCCTTCCCTTCCCTTCCCTTCCCTTCCCTTCCCTTCCCTTCCCTTCCCTTCCCTTCCCTTCCCTTCCCTTCCCTTCCCTTCCCTTCCCTTCCCTTCCCTTCCCTTCCCTTCCCTTCCCTTCCCTTCCCTTCCCTTCCCTTCCCTTCCCTTCCCTTCCCTTCCCTTCCCTTCCCTTCCCTTCCCTTCCCTTCCCTTCCCTTCCCTTCCCTTCCCTTCCCTTCCCTTCCCTTCCCTTCCCTTCCCTTCCCTTCCCTTCCCTTCCCTTCCCTTCCCTTCCCTTCCCTTCCCTTCCCTTCCCTTCCCTTCCCTTCCCTTCCCACATTTTATTTACTAAACCTGCATTTAGGTGAAAAACAATAAAAGATTGCCAATAATCTATACCAGGAGTTTATACTGGGAACTTCTACTTACAGTATTTTAGCATCCTTGAAGAGAGACGAGATACCTGTTTCTCAGGCTCCTGTATCAAATAAGATCTGTTTACAAGCTACTCCTTTTATTGATATCTTGTAATGGGGACATCTGGTCTCTGAGCATCAAGCTGCCTATTTTCCTTTCAGCATGGCACTTTGGTCACGGAATGAGAAATGTTCCCTTCCCTAGCACCCGTTGAAATTATGTTCTCTCCGAAGGACCTCTCCGCTCCCAGGCCATCCAGCTAACCACCGATGGAGTCCCCCGGCACCCTACTTACCCAGCAGTTCTTAGGAGCATACATATGCTCAGGCAGATTTCACAGGAATGTTTCCCTCCCCATGGCTGGGGTCCAAGTCCTGCTCCCCACTCTGGCAACCTCCTTTAGGAGCATTAGGAGAGCTCTGGCATCCTCCTTTCCCATCCCACTGCAGCCTGGGACAGGAACCTAGACTAAACACTCGCTTGGTCAAGGAAACAGCTGGGGTGTCCGTCATCTGCTGCTTGTCCAGAGCAGGCATGCTTGTGTGAACCCAGCACTGGCTCACGCCGCCTGCCCCTCTGCCCCTCCTACACCGACATCTTCATTCTTTCCTCCAGAGCTTTCAGAAATGGAAAACAAAGATTCAGACTGTCTTGGATCCAGGCACGGGAGCACGGCAGGATGACGTCTATAAACATCCAGAAAATAATAGCATCATTTAACTTTCAGCAGAAGGCTTATTTACCTCTGAAGAGATTACACCAAGTGTTTCCATGCAGAGCAGAGCAGTGGAGTAGATGTAAAACCATGACAGGAAACTTTTTATACACGAAAGGGGATTGTAAATTTCTGGCGTAAAGTTATGGATTACATTCATGAGACAGTAAGTCAGATGGTTCTGCTTTACAACCACTAGAGATTTGCCCTTTACAACCATTCAGAGTAGTGATGCTTAAACAGACTGGTGAAAGAAAGTTAGGGGGAGCAGCACGCTCCCCCTCCACAAGAACCAGTCAGTGTTGGGGGCCACAGCAGGAGAGCCCACCCTGCCAGAGAGCCTGGCTTGCCATCCCAGGAGTTGTACCCACGACCCAACAGAGCACCTTGGGAGCAAGGAATGACAACTGCATGTAGCCTGGCTGCAGTGTGTGAGCTGCTGTGGGCTCTGTGGCTAATTCTGCATGGCAAAATAAAGAGCAGGATCAAAAGAAAACCTAAATTCACCAAGCCCGTGGCTGCAATTGGCACTCCGGCGTGTGCATGCATGCCAGGCATATGGACAGTCAGCAGCCCTGGACTGGAGGATGGTCTGCATCATGCTTCACTGGCAGAGCAGATACACCTTGCCCCAGGCATGGTGAAGATTTCCAAGCAGGAGGAGATGGGTAATGCTGGTAAATAACCTTCAGGATACAGAGCTTGATTCTCATCCCACTTGCTCTGGTCTGTTAGCAGTAGGATGTGACCCCTTGGAAGCCCAGTTACTCAGAGAGTGTCCCAAGCCGGTGAGGAACCTGTCCCCAACCTCCTGCTCTACCCCAAAGGTACTGAGCATACGGCAGTGACTACTGGGTTTCTCAGACAAAAAGAGGTGCCCTTGGCAGCAACATGTAAGAGGAATGCCAGGCCAACTGTACTATTAAAAATTAAGCAGACATAAGAATGACCAGGGGATACTGGAAGTGCCCCAGACGCAGGAATGGACCCAAAGAAGTGCATTGCGAGCATCTCCTGCTCTGTTCTCTAATATGACTCCCATTTGCATGCAGTAGCAGCAAAATCCCATCTCCTGGTATTAGAGTCAATGTATATTTGTGGGACATTTCTGAGCCCAAACTACCCAATTCTTGTGTTTGGGGTGGCAAAAAAACCCCACCAGCAAATCCCCAAAAAGCAGTGCTGCCCTGTGGGGCAGCAAAGGGGTGATGTGAGAAACACCATTACAATTTCTGGATGCAGGTTGAGTGGATAAAGCTTTAGGTGTTTCTGCTGAGCCATCCGGGTGTTGAGGGCTCTGTGGGGAGAGGGTAGTTGTGCTTAAGCTGAGACACTCTGGAATTGTGGCAGGTGGGTGCCCCATGCTTCACTGGGTGGGTGGGTAGGAGAGGCAGTGGGACAAAGGCAGAGGCAAGAGGGGATCCTGCAGGGGTTAGCGAAGCATATAAAAAAAGCAGATGCTTTGGTCTCCTTTCCAGGATGTGTTCAGTGATTTTATTTTTGAAGAACAAGGAACCCAATTAAAATGGAAATTCACAGTTATTGTAGTGATGCTCATAGGTCTACTTGACTTAGAGCTGAACGTACACCCAAGCAGGTAATAAGACATTTCCCATCCTGAGGAAACTGTGGTCCAAATGCACATGGCAGAGAGAGGGTGGAAGAGAAACGAAGGCCAGGCAAGCCTTGTGCCCAGCCTGCCAATGGACACGGTACAGCAGGGGCAGAGGGGAGCCCTGCTGCTCTCCCCGGGCTGGTGCACAGCTACAGCCCCGCTGCCTCCTTGGGAAAACACCACGGCTGTAGTGAGGCAAGATCCTCTGCAGCAGCTGGTGAGTCTGAAGTCGCAGCTCCATGCGCCTCTGTCCAGGCAGTTTTAGTATCTGTTTAGTGGGAAAAAATGGGTGTAGCTAAACACTTTAATTGAGGTACTTCTATCAGGTGGATATTATACATCTACAGACTCCCCTGGTCACCTACCATTACCGTACCCGAGCAATACAAGTGACTCAAGGTTTCTAGGGCCCCTTTAATTTAATGGTCGTTTATCAGCCCTGAATTACAGTGTGAAGGACCGGGAGGGAAAGTGAATCTTTTTAAAAGCCGTTTAAAGCAGAGCAGAGCCCTCTTATCCATTCTGCACCCTGGGTTAGCTCCCCAGGCTCTTGGTGTGATACTACTGTCTCTTCCTACATGCTTTTTTCAGTACAGGGCAAAAGCAAGTTTTTCCCTCCTCCCCTCCACTGCAGTTAAGCTCCATAGAGACTAGGGACCATGACTTTTGCTTATGCAGGTGCAAGCCAGTGCAGTCACAGGGAAGTGACTTGGGTCTTGGCACTGCTGCTATTTGCTTCATTGTGCAAACGGGATCCCAGTACGCATCAGGCTTCCCACTCTTTATTCAGTCAGTGGTTTGTCCTGGGCTGACCTGGATGTAGCAAGTGAGAAAAATACCGGACGAAGCCTCGTTTAATCCTAGGTTCTCTTTTAACTACTAACCAAGCCGCCTCTGTACCACCATGTCACATTGAGAGGATGTGGACAAATATATCTGTGCTGAGGAGTGGCAGAGGCTGTAGTCTGCATTTAGAAATGCTGAGCAGCATGTTTTCCTAAGCTGGCTAATTAGTATGGTCTTGAAACTAACGGCTGCATTTAACTGACAAGGCAATATGCTCTTCACCCATCCCTTGAGATGTCAGGAGAATTATTTCTTTTGAAAAGCGTGCCTGTTAACTCGTTCTTCTCTATCCACTTTGATCTTTTCAGTATAATCCTTTCCCTCTGCATTTCTTTTCTCCCTACAGAGGAGACCATGAAAGCAAATCATATTGATTTGCAACTGGCTCTTCCTCCCTTGCCTGCTGAGTTGCAAAGCTGGGTCTTCTGTGTCAGCAGCAGCAGGCGGGGCAGCTCTGCCACCCTGGTCTCACATGAGGTGCTGGGGAAAAGGCAACACCATGGTCTCAAAGTGTTAGCACTGGTGCAACCACGAAAAAGGTGCTGTTAGAGAAACTGGATGGCTACAGATGCCTCTGTCCTTCTGCAGGGCAGCGTGGAAGAAGAGGCAATGATTCAGCAAGTCACAATTTTCCTCCCAGGTTGTTCCCCTGGGCTCTGGATTAAACTAAAACTTGATGACCTGGCCTTTAAGTGGGAAGGAGGATGGAGTTTTCTGACAAATCTCATTTGGATCCAAGTACCGTGCAATTCTTCATGCAATATACACCCATACCCCAAGATGTGTGTTGTTTCTCCACATGAAGATGCTTGTTAATACTTAACAAAAGCAGGTTAGGGTCTAAAGGTAAATGGTATTTGGTGGGAAAGAAAAAAGGGAATATAGCAGTAAAGATACTTCGATATTTAGGGCCAAATCTTGCCCTCAATTTGAAGGCACAACAATAGGAAATGTTTGTGTGTATCTGAAGTTGGATATACTGTTGAGTATATCCAAGAACCAAGAAATGAATTGCCAAATTAGCAAGTACTGCACTTCTCAGTCTCAGTAGCAGTGGCAAATCTGGCCTTGCAAAGGAGTCAGAAGGGATTTCAATGTTTAGGTTGCCCTTGAGATACGAGAGGCATAATTTTGCAAGATAAATGTTTATCTTTTGCATCTCCAGAAATATGCTTGAGGAGACTCTCTTCCCTCCCACAAGGATCTGTTTGGCAGTTGAAAAGACTCTCTAGCTTTGCATTTCCAAGTAGCGATGCCTCTGTTTTGGCTTCCATATTCAGGGAATGGGCTAACAGTAGCTGTATTCCAGGAGTGCTGAGCACTTCTCCACATTATTTACAGTTACTGCAAGCTACAGATCTTTAGGATTTCATAAGGTCAAGTCACCAGGACTTAAATCACTGCAGCATGGAATTATAGTCCTATTTTGAGCCACCAACATTTTGAAATTTTGCTCCAAGCCAGCAATTGCCTGCAATATCATACAAAATTAAAAAAAAAAAAAAAAAAAAAAAAGGCAGAAAAAGGGTAAGGGAATAAGAGAGGTTTGGCTGTGAATAACGCTATTACACACTGTGCACCAAAAGGAGATGACTTCAGGGATAAATGACTCTTGTGACTGACTTCCCCAAATCACAGGATGTCAGTTTGTGTTTTGAAGGCACCTACTATGTATTGCAAAGGACTGATGTGAAAAAGTGCATGCTGTCCCCAGACTAAATAAGTGTCGCTTTGTTTTCAACTTAGAAAAGACAGAAAGAAAGAGGGAAAGGAAGGGAGGGACAGAGAAAGCATGTTACAGATGAAAGCACATTCTCAAAGGTCACACCAGTGTCCTTACCTCAGCAAATGCTCTGGTTTAACTTCATAACAGAATAATCCAGCTATCTGATACAGCCTGAGAAATAAACAGTGTTCTTTAAAGCTCTTGCCCATTTCACAGCACTTCCCTGTGACACTGTAATAAAGTAGGTTGCAGCAAGTATCCTGCATGCCATGCCTCCAAATGTACCAGTTAATTACTGAGCCCTTTAAACCCGGTAACAAGACAAGCCTTGTTCTTTCAAACTATTGCTTTTTGCCAAAAAAAAAAAAAAAAAAAAAAAAAAAAGAGTCTGTTGGGCAAATAAATCTTTCCAGAAAAAACAGATTTGTTTCCAAATCAGTCAACTGTGCTGAACTGGAAAGGAAGAAATGTTATTTTTTCCAGGATGAAAGCAAAACAAGATCTCTCCCTGTTTACCCTGTCTCACCCATTTCTAAAGAAGGTCAGTTTAATTCCTTCATTAATTTTTCCTGCTGTCTTATTTATCTTGAAGTCTTCTAGTCTTTTTCAGTTTCACTGGCAAAGACCAGCCTAGTTGGTCCAACATAGGGTACCCTGTGCTTTGCCCTTCACAGCCATGTGAAGATGCTGAATAGAGCTGAGAGAGCTGTAAACATCCAGAGTTTTTCCTTTCTTCCTCCCTTTCTCCATGCTCCTGAAAAAAACATAAATCTCAAGTGCTTATTGTTGATTTGTTTTCCTTTTAGTATCTTGTTCATCACAGATGCTCCTAAGCCTGTGAAAATGATCACAAATTCAGACTGCCCCAGCCCTGTGTGTTGTGCCACACTGAAACCCTTGCGCCATAAACATCTTCTAATACTGATGCCTCAGACTGGGTTTGGAAGGAAGGGATGGCAGTAGAAATATGAGGCAATACAGTAAGCCAGACAAAAGAGCTTTGCTATCTTCATAACAGGTAGCTTTTAAGCTTTAACTCAGAAGGAGCTTTGGGCAACTCTTCGGGCAGCTGCAGTCAGTAGGGGCCATCAGGCTGGCTTACACCATCCCCCCTAGCAGCTAGCATGCAAGGTGTGTTTTGCATGCTGGGAGAGCCAAAAGGCAGAACTAGATGTACATTTCTTTCATAGTCAAGGTCTGTAAGAGAGGGTCATTAGATCAGTTACTTTGTTCTCCTAGATGACATCTTGAGGAAAATGCACCCAGCTGAATTCTCCTGTAAGTGCTCTTATTGTGCTGGGTTGGTTACACCAGTTTAACCTCTTCTGCCCTCACGTACACTCCATCGACTTCTGACTACAGCATCGACAAAACTGCCTAAAGGGAGGTACATGTTACCTGCCGATATGCAGGTTTTAGCTTAGAAGGCTGAGACACATGATGAAGTGCCCATACCTTATCTTCAGCCTCTTCTGCTGTTGAATTACCTCACCGGTGCCTCAGGCGCTGAGCGTTCTGACAGAGCTGCACAGCTTCCCTGGGGCATGGGAAGCTGTGAAGTGGTGACTCAGGCACCCTAACCTGATCAGTGCTCCAGTGCAGCTGGGCAAGTCTAGAAGCATTCCAGGTTCTTGCAGTAGACACACCAAAGAAGCCAGAAGAGCCACCGTGACTAAAGACTCCATGTGAAACTCTCCAGTGGTATGTTGAACCCATAGCTGGACTCAGTTCTCAATTTGGCTTCTGCACTGAAGGTCACAGCCCTGTTATACTACAAAATGTACTACTTCTACAACCAGAAAACAACAGAATATAATATATGGCAGTCCCTACCTGTGTTCATAGTTTTGCTAGGAAAAGGAGCAGTAATTTCACATCTTCCAGGGCAATTCCAGTTCAAGTGTCAATGTTAAGTGCAGCAGTCCTTGCAAAACAAACCAATGCTCCCTCAGGCTCCCTTTTGGTTACTAGTCAGATTTTATCCAGTGTCCTAGAGCTACCAGTGCTTTTATTTCACAGTGTTGTCCTTCACCAGCCCAGATGCTAGATTAGTCAAGCATTCTGCTCTTTTCTGCCATTAGTGACACAGGAGGCAGATTGCCTGACACCCATTTGTCCCATCAGAAGTCTTTTCCTTGTTTCAGTGTTTGTCCCTTTCAGAGGGCTTTCTGAAGTTGCCTAGGTGTTCCTGCTGGAGGGAGTGCCTCACAGGATGAGGTCACCTACTTGTTTGCAGGGAAGATGCCAGCCCAGGAAGGACAGGAATTCTTTCCTGGAGTGCTGTATTTCCTAAGGGGCAATACCTCTGGCAGGGAGGGGCACATCTGTTTCTACACACCCCTGGCACATGGGTTCCTGTTGGAAGTAATTGCCTTGGTGACACTTTCTCCATATTGGATTCAATAATGAGAGCTACAGATCCCATAGTACCAAAGCCATTTAGAAAATGCTACCTACCTCATTTTAGCTCAGGCACCCACTGCTGGGATATATGAACCATTTTTAAAATGCCAACTGATCTGTTCTGCTGACTTTCATGGGAATGGATCCATGCTCCATCATCAGTTCTGTAACCTCCTCAGACTTCTGGGGATTGTCATTTTGAGTCATGGTTAATAATAAAGAAAGTATTTTCAGAAAACCAAATAGAGTGGCTGTGAAAATCATCACACTCCCATTGAAGTCAACAGGAGTTATTTCAGTGGGAGCAGGTGGCACCTGCTTTTTCTTTATAATCAGCATTTATTCACTCACTCTAGATGCTCCTAAAATCTTTACACTGTCAGTCCTTCTCTACATAGACCTAGTCTGGCCTGTGCAAAAGCAACATTTGCCAGCTGTGCTTCCAAGAAATTACACTGTGCAAATAATTATGCTAGAGGAGAACAGCCTTGGCAGCAAGTACCTGAGAACTGGAGCAATGCAAGGAGTCAAAGGGCAAGGCTTTGGAGAGTGCTGCCATAAACTATCTGGTGGGATGTATTAGGGAGACATTCAGCAAATGCGACTGAGACCTCTGATTCTCTGCCAGCTGTCAGGTTTGGAATTACAGCCATAACAATTAGCCATGATTACTTCCCGATGTTGTTAAGTACAGTGCAAAGATCACCAGTTGGAGTAGTTTATTTCTGTGATATTTTAGTGTGGTGCCAAAGAAGAGTGTCAGATCTTAGGGCTAAAGACTAGTGATGGATTGGCAGGTGTGCTCAGGGAAGAGACAGGAGGATCAATATTTACTGTTTATGCTTAGCAGGTCTCCTCAAGACATGTACTGGCAGTATCTGCTGAAACAAAGCCATTATTAAATATGTGAATAAAGATAATAACATCCCCAAGTAGTGCCATAGAATCATGTAGCAGTCCAGCTAGTTGCCCTGTAGCTCGACCTAGCCAACCTTGAGCTATTTCCTGATCAAAAGCATGAAGAAAAGACCTACTTTGTTGCATAGCCAAAAGATGAAATGTTAATACATTATTGGGCTTTACCTAGAACTCATGTCCACCATTGGCAGGCCACTGGTTTAGGATCCTAAGATCTCATAGAGAAAAGTAATGAGGAAACACCAGAACTGAAGACCTGTATGAGTGCCCTTGGTGCCAGGTAATCAAAAGAAATGTTTCCAGCCGAGTTCCTCTGGTGACCATAGCTAAACCCAGAAGAAAACACCTCTCTAGACAGCGTAGGGTACCAGTTACTAACTGTGTTCATCAGTAGTATCTGATATCCTATGGAAAGGTATTGTGATTTGAAACACGTTTAAACAAAATATTCTAAGCTTGCTATACCTTAATTTTGTATTTCGGGTTTACACTTTCAGGGAGTACAGGCTGAGAACTATTTACTCAGACGGGACTGGATAACCTCACCACAGTCAGTCTTTTCCCTCTTTGTTTAAATTCTCCCATACTTCTACTCATAACCTCCAGGCTTTTGTGAAGAATTTGTAGAGTGAAGAAGGGGTTTGTGTAGAGAGGTGAATCAGTACAGCAGACCAGCTTGAAAGACTTGCTTATCCTTGTTGACCTCAAAACATGGTGTAATGTCAAAGGGTTCAGCTAGAGATATCATGACTCCAGTCATGCCCAGTTTGCAAAGTCTAAAGTTGAGGTGTTTGAACCTAGCCTATTGTGGTCTATAAAAACAGTTGTTGCATACAGAATTACTATTTTTAAGACCCAGCCAAATAATGTACCATCAGTAACTAATCTGATGCCTTCTTGAGCATCTGCACTCCAATCACTGTGTCCTAACCAGCGTTTAGTTCCTGGCTTGGGTGCTGGATACCTCCTGTCCAAGAGGTGTGATACAGAGCTGTTCAGTTACAAGTCATCATGGGAGGCAAAGTCATTGTTTATCTTCTTTGCCAGAACAAATGTGACTCTCATAATCAGGCTTTGGTTAAGCGTTTCTGCCAGATCAAACGAATGCCCATGGAAACGAACCGTGGCAAAAATTAGTTTAGTTAAACCTTTGAACTAACCCTCTCTGAAATTCTTTTGGCAATGTTTATTCAGATTTAATTGTTTCATGAACACACAACAGTTTAAACAGGGCCTTAGAACCAACATCAAGCCCATACAGTTCATTTGATACAATTTAATTTGACCACTTGAGAGACATAAACATTCTTAACATGTGAATTAAAGGTGTCTCTGGAAGGCATTCAGCTTTTCACTAAATGTTGTTAAGAAGTAGACAGAAGCGAAACGGAGGACTGTTATAGGGTCAGTAATCTGATATTCTGCTATCATTACCATGAAGCTCTTTTTCACAGTAAAAACACCTTAGACATGAGATTCCAGGAAGAGGCGATTTTTTAGTATGAAAGAATAGACGCTTTGCTCTTTTATAATTAATGGAAGGAAAATCTTGCTGAAGTCTGCATAAGTTTAAGTTACACAAGATCTGGAGTTATACTGCTCCCTTACAGGACACAACCTGGTAAGTTATTGTTCCCAATGTTGCTAAAGTTTGTGTGGAAATGTAAGGTTACTAAGTATACAGCAAACTTTGATTTTCTGTCTTCCCTAGAGACAGTGGAAACCAGTGGGTAAAAAAAAAATAACCCTCAATTATTCCCTTAGCTTAAGCAGGAACCTTTTAACTCTACATCAAGGTGAAAGCCCAAATTTTCACTAACTTACATTGAAGTCAAAGGCTTCAAAGACATCTCCGATGCTTTATTGTCCAGGAAGAAGCAAAGTGTCTTATGGATGCCCAGTGAAGTTTGTCCTGTGGGGGAGTAGACATGTACAACTTAGGGCAAAAACCTTGCACACATGCTAGGAAGAATGGGACCACGTTTACACAGATAACACTGCCTCCAGGTTCCCCATTTCCTCTTGGTAACAAAGGTACCAGGAGAGATACATCTGCTTCTGAAAATTGCAAGCACCTGCAAAGCGGAGGTGCCAAAAAGTAGTGACGTCTATAGGGTATGAAGCCACCTTGAGTCTCATGGAGAGTTCCCGATCTGCTGAGGAGAAAGATCCTGGGGGTGAGGAAAGCACCATGCAGCAAAATGCACCTCGTATATATGGCCTCAGGTAGATTTGGGTCTGGGAGAGGAGTGATGTAAACACATCTACAGGGTGTTTCAGCCTAAGGCAAAGTGCTCCCAGAACTCCCAAAAGTTCCCGTCCTGCTCCAGTGATTAGTGGAGGTACCTAAGGGCAGTTAGACTACTGGCTTAAGTGCCTCAGCAAAGGCTAAAAGACAGGATGAATCTCGGTTCTAGGGTCACAAGAATACTTACATAAGCCAGTGTTTAGCACTTTGGTTTATTATGCCAAAAGGAAGAGAAAGGAGAAAAACAGGAAAGAATAATCTGCCTTCTGAGCTACTTAAAGTAAAAGTGAAAGGACATTTGTCAGTCACATATGAAGAGCAAAGACAGCGTAACACTGAGAACTGAGATAAAAAAAAAAAGAAAAAAAAATGTGTTCATTCCTTTAGCTGCTGTTCTTTTCTACAGAACTTTTTGTTGCCTGCTCTGGAGTGACCTGTGATTCATGGTTTACTACCAACAAACGCTAGATAGGTGATAGTGCAATTTGTCCACAGAAAGATGGCTGTGGAGATGCTCCAACACAGTCCAGATTTCCTAGAAGCTTACCAAAACAAACACAAAACAACTAAATCTTGATATAGCACTTCTCATTCCCAGATTAGGGTCACCATTTTCTACCCAGACATGTTCTCTTTTGCTCTAGACCTGGCCAGGTGTATTTCTATCCCTGGGAATGGCAGATAAAGGGGAAATGTGTCACTTGTCTCCTTTGGCCAAGGGAAGAGCAGCAATGGAGTACTTCGAGGTTAGATACAGAGTGGAAATAGATGGATGGACCCCAGGGAGCTGCAGAAGATATGAAGACTCTAGCTCTGAGGGTCTGGGACAGCCATCGTTGGAGGGGCTAGGTAGAAAAAGTAGAAAAATGAATGGAAGAATAAACTTGCAGAGGTAGGATTGAGCAGACTTTGACAAGTGCTCAAGGTGGGGCAAGTGCTCAAGACAAGGGCAGGTGGGGAAGTTGCAGACTGTGGCTAGGACTGTAGGAAAAGGAACAGAAAAGTGAAGTGCTCTGGGCTCTCAGAGATGAGAGGCTGAGGATAAGGACATCAAAGTGTATCTCTCCCCCCACAGCTTTAACGAGAATACTTCTTACAAGCAGAACAACATGAACACATAGGACCTCTCTGCTCTCTTAAAACCCATGACAAAGGGATGCCTACTTACAGTCTCCTACTTTGTTAACACTACTTGGACCAATGTGTTAACTCTAAGTCTCAAAGGACTTCACAGGAGAGCAGTAGTACTGTTGGCCTATAGGAGCAACAAGACTAGACAGAGGTAATCATCACTTCTTCAGAGTAGGCCTGCCCTGCAGACACCGCTAAGACTGCAGTGGATATGTACTTGCTGCTGTTAACTACAAACTCACTCAGCAGCAAAAGCAGAGAGCTCAGTTCAGGCAGCACAAACTCAAATGACAGCTTGAGCAACTGGACCACCTTGCAGTACAGACATGCAGGGGCTCTTTTTCTTTAAATATGGATCCCAAGACAGAAATAATTCTTTCTGCTTGTTGTCTTTTTCAGTAGGAAGTGTGTGGGAAACCTTGATGGCTGCACCTCAGCTCACCTAAACAACTTTTTTACAGAATGCTCACAAACGTACATCACATGCCTGGAGGTATGCTGTTGGAGCATAAGTGTGAGGACACAAGCCGTTGGGAGTGGTGGAGGGCTGCTTTAGGTAGAGGGAGCTAAATCTGGTGCATTTTTATCCATACTGTGTTTGGGAGGGGTCCACAGAATTTTTTTCAGAGCAATATGTGTCTGTGGTCACCATGTGCATGACCACTGGTCAGCTGATACAGGTCACCTCTAACATCAGATGACACTTCTAGCTTGAAATGAGTCACTGTCATTGCTGTCCATAGCTTTTTTGTTGCTGTCAGTCTCACTAAACACACACTCAGTTGTTTGGCTAGTTGGGTAGCAAAAAAAAAAAAAAAAAAAAAGGGGGGGAAAAAAGAAGTAGTTGCTTAAGAGCTACTGCTTTTTGAGGGCTTGGGATTTCCATTGCTTTTTGCTGGTCAGCAAAACTTGCTAAGCAGAACCAGAAGGCTGTGGCCCCTGCACACTGCTGTCAGTTTGAGTTGGAACGTGCTACCTCAGTGTGCGTAACCTAACCGTGAGAACAAGCCTCACTGCCCTGCAAACCTCGCCAAGCCTGCGTTTTAATGCTTAATGTAATTCTTGGCCTGCTGTCATTTTGGCAGCACTTCGGCTGTGGACCTCAATTTAATACAATTATTAAATGTAAGATGAATACCATGTAGGATACATCAGTCTTCATAGCCTAGGCTAGAAGTCTGGATCTCAAGAGGTGATGCTGCCAGTCCCATTGTTAGAGAATCAAACGCATCCCACTCTACCCCGGGTGATGTTTGTCCAACTTATTCGTAAAAACCTCCAGCCACAGAAGGATCTTTGGTAGCTCTGTAGGTCTGTGTTCTGGTTTCAGCAATCCCAGACCCACAGCAACAGCACAGTGAGCCACAGTGCTCCTGTGCTCACAAGGTGTTGATCGGGGCATCAGGAGGACTAGGCATTGCTTCCCAGTTCTCTTGCTGACCTATTCGGTGATCCTTCTGGACTTCCCAAACTTATGAAAAGAGAAATGATGATGTTGACTTTACCTGACAAAACACTTGGATGAAAAGCACTTTTGATAATGGTCTACAGAGTAAAAAGACCCTAATATTATTAACATTTAATAATATTATTAAAAAAATAAAATCATCACTATTATTAAAATCAGATAATAACTCATTTAAATATACTTGGAACACAAAGCCTCATCTAAAAAAAATGATTGTTTTCTTTTGTAGAGGGAAAAATTTAGGAGACTGGTCCCCTTTCTTTGAAATCTATAAGATTTGGGCTACAGGTTGCTGGATGGTGAGAGAAGCAAATTTCTGCTCTTTAGTGTACTGTTTTCATCCCATCTGTATAGGACTTCAGTGGGAAAGCAAATGGCTCTTTCTCATAATCACTTACTAAATTCCCCCTCTGATGGAGAGCCTGTAGCTAACCATCTCTGGGTAAGAGCTGATGAGCATGGTTGGGAGCACGGGGTCATCATACACATAGTCCTTTGCCCTTTGGAGCTGGAAGTTTTGCATGGCCCTGGGGATTCTAGGGGTGTTTTTAGAAGGGAGGCTTCAAATGCATTCCTGACTGCTTTTTTGAGAGCAAACCACAATTACATGGGGAAAGCATAGTGAAGGTATTTGACTGCCAGGCGCTGGAGAGATGATCTGCAGGAACACTTGTGTTTGTGTGGCTTAGGTTATTTAATTTGGAATGTCCTTTGACTTGACTCCCCTGTCCTCCTCTCCTCCAGTGCACACAGAACAATGAGGCTCTTGGGGAACTTCCATCTCCCCCATGCAAGAATTTTGTCTCTGACATGTATGAGGAGTAGGAACAGGACTGCAGCAATAAATAAATACCAATGTGATTAAAAACAAATGTATGAAGCATTATTAATGATACCCTGGAGAGAATGGAAGCATGGTATGCCAGAAATACCATCAGGAACTGAATGGATATCAAGGGCTACATAGCCTGATGTTAAGGCAGCAGAAGGGGACAAAGCAATGATTTACTGTGCAGACAGCCATATCCAAGCCTGCAGCTGGATGTTTCCATTTTGATTAGTAGAGCTGTTTCAAATGAGAAGGACAGATCAGACTCAGGTCTATGCAGGTATCCTACCTCTGTCAACAGAAACTGACATCTTTTCTCCTGTTTTCATTATTCAGCACACTCCCTGTCCCCCCTTCCATCATGCATTCTATGCTCACAGCTTTTGGAGAAGTTTTGACAACCTGCAGCCCATCTGTCCTTGCTTTGAAGGCATTTCTGGAAAGGCAGCTGGATTGTCTGGATGCCCAGCAAAACCGTTGTGCAGGCTAAGGTTTTTGTGGTACAGGGGGCCTCTCACCTTAAAAGCACAGCTCTTTTCCAGCAATTTTCCCATTTTTGCCCCTGATGCGTTTGAAATGCAACCACCTCATATGCAGTACTTTACTCCAGCAAGTTAATTATCTGATAGCTCCTGCTCTGAGTGCTCATGCAAATGTGTGTAGATGGAGAAGGAAACAAGTCATTTGCATACAGAGCAAATATTTTGTCATCACCTGCTGTTCATCCTAATGAGATTTTGCCAGACTCATTAGAATGATTCCATGCTTCTTAATACCCACTGGGATTGCTTTATTATTTGATAGAGTCAACAGTTGGCATATGCCTCACTGTCTTTGTATTCATCTCCCTTGAAACCTCTGAAGGCAGCTAAACAAAGTCAGTGAATAACCAGTTTTGTTTCCTTCTTTCTCCCAGGATGTCTCTACGCTGACACCAGTGACTCGTAGGCATCACAGTTAAAGGGGTCTCTTTATCAGCCCACTCCCACCAGCTTCTAAAGGCAGCAGGCATCTTTTTGGTAGAGACTGGCTTGTCTCTGAGTGGCTGAAAGCTGCTCCCTGCAGAGGACTGATGGGGATTTCTTTTTTCTGCTTCCCCTGTTGCTTTTAAAAATCTTGTTTCTAAATCCATTGGTGGTGTTTTTTTCTCTCCTATTACTCTGTCAAAAAGCTGTGTAAACAACAGGAATGAGCCCTAATACACAGACAGTGAAGCAATGAAATAGAAGAAATAATAATAATTTAAAAAAGCAGCTGTTGATTAGTTTGCTTCAATAAGAAACTCCAGATGATTTGGGCATGGCCCAAATTAACATGGTCCTTTTTGTGTGTAAGCTTTCCATGCAAGCTGATGATCACAGAATGCTATCAATTGCAGTAAAAACAAACCAAAAAATATGGAGAAGTACTTTTCCTCTAGTCTGTCAGCTGTAATAATCTGAAGTGTTCCAATGCCATTAGTAGGATATAATTGGTTTGGGTGTTACTTATGACAACAGGGAGTAAAAAAAAAAATCCTGAAGTGTGATATTTAAGTTGACAGTGTCACTTTAAGCAAATCCACTCTACATGGTTTTTGCTTTGGGAGTCTCCTTCTACAAACAGACCTTGCCAAGAGCCAGAGTAAACACTATGTTAATCTTAGATCAGCCTTTAATTTCTCTGCTTCCTTTCCCTTCCCCTTTCCTTTCTATTTCCTTCCAAGACAACAATATTATAGACAATTTAAATCAGACGTGTCCATAGCTGAACAACAAAATCACCAACAGAGGACAACAAGAATAGCAATAAACTCAACATAGTAATTATTTTCCCATCACACCAGCAATTACAAAGGCAAAAAAAAGAACAACTGAGTGATCTTAACCTGATATCGATCATTTAATTTTCTCATGTCATGTAATATTAAACAGGCTAATGCTGCTACAGGGAACCCTGGCAATAATTAAGCATAGCTATGAAAAAGTCATACTCACTGCAGGCTCGAGCAAGGGGGACAACTCACTATTCATGCTGATGGTAATAATTATGTGCAACGGAAATAGTGACATTAAAGACAGATTGATACTTCAGCACGAAATCACCATTTCAGTGAGGTTCATATGTGGCCCAGTTCCTGCCAGGTTCATGTTAACATGGTACATGTTGCTTACTCAGAGCTCCTGCAAGGCCAGCCTGTTGGCCAGTGGTTGGCATAGGCTAATTGGGAATTGTATGTCCTGTCCATAATGTGAAGGATGGAGCTGGCAACAGGTTAACTCATGAGCATTATGACTCACATGCTCTTCATTCATGCTGTGTGCTGAAACCTCATCACAGCTAACACAGGAAGAGCTGAGTTTGAGGTTTTTGCTGTTGGGATGGCTTTAAACTTGAATCACCTGTTGTTCAGTCCACAGAGCATATGTCTGTCTTTAGACCTGGAGATCTGGTTACCAAAACTTGGTTGGCTTAAGCATCCTACCTGGTATCTAGCTGCTCCTCCTAGAGACTATTCGCCTCCCATTAGTTTCTAATCATATCTGCCAGCCCTGGGTGTAAGAGTCAGTCTAAAGAGAGCGATATTGTCTCAACATTGCTAACAGAGACCTGGAGATGGAATGTGGTCCTCATGGACACCGATACCCAGTGATCCTGAAGGAGAACTGCATGGTACAAACAGTACTATGCCGCTTCCTGATACCCGGCACTGGAACTACGATAAGGCCTCATAACAACTGTCCGGAAGATGAATCACAACTGTTGTCGTAACAACGAACCAGAACATGCGTGATAACCTCACTCGAGAAGGCAGAGACTGACAACATTCCATGGGCCAGAGAAGGAGCCAGGTGTGTTGCTTGGTATAAAAGATGACTCCTTAGCAACTGAATTTTGGGAGACCTTCCCCACCAAGGATCACGATGATTGGAAGGACCAGAGGGACGCTGCCTGGACCTGGGGCCATAGGGACGCCTTGGACCTGTGGTGGTAGCTATAATCCTCTTTCCTTTTCTTTTTACTTTATCTTTTCTTCACTTTCTGTCTTTCTACCTATCACACACCGCTTTATGGGCAAACAATAAAATTGTGCTGTTTGATTGAAGCATAACCCCTTGGCGTGGTCGCCTTGATTTTTTGTGCTTCGAGATCATAGTAAACAAACCATCATGAGTCCACTGAGTGGACCATGACACTGTGTGAATACCTTAAATATAAGAGGATATCTCAAAAGGAAATTGATACCTACTTTTAGGCGACTGAGTTGCACCTCAACATTTGTTTCCATGAACAGCTCTTCAGATGCTGCTGACTGCACTGACCAGATTACAGTCCATTACATTGTGTATGCCACAGTTTCCGAAACACTGGCCATTGCAGTTGTCCTGCAATAGTATGGCTGGCCTCCAGTTGCCTCTCCAGGTGGACATGTGCCTCCTGTAGATACTGTGCCACATCTGTCAGCCCAGCATGAATACCTCAGCTATATCACGGCATCACAAATGGCTCTTGCTGTCTATGTGTGAGCAACTTAACTGGCCTCATGAAGTACCTCTCAACTGTCTCCAAACTAGGTGACCTTCCAGTGCTGGCCTTGAGGTTTATGCCATGAATGATGAACAAGTCTGCTTATGAGAGCAAACTCAGACCTGTGTTTAATTGACAGCACAAATAAAACCACAGTCACCATGGGAGGAGAAAGAATGGTGAACAGACACAGCGGGGTGAGGTTTTCTTCTCCATCTTTTCATGGTGGGTGCAGTAGCGGTTCCTCAGAAGCATTCTTGCTGCAAAAATGCTGTCAGATACAGAGGAAGCACTGAATTTGAACCATATGTGGGGCCCCTGCACAATGCAATCCCATTTACAGCTCCATTAATTTTAGTTTCTGTTATTTCATGTTGTACCACTTTAATCTTTCTAGGCAAATTACCATCAAAGTCCTACCCAAATTAGCAAAAGGCTGAGTTTTTTCCTTTCCTGATTTATGTCAAGGAAGAGAGTCTTGATTCAGACAGGCTAAGAAACTCCACCTCAAACCTTCCGCTACTTCCACAAGACTTTAAAGAGAGCTCAGGATGTTTGGATGGGTTTGCTTTTCTTTCCATTTGCTGAGGTAAGCTGGAATCAATGACACTTGCAGTATTTCTGACCATCCCCAGGTCTTCTAGCCCCTGAAGGGAAGGAGGGAGAGAGGTCAGATGGGTAATCAGCCATTCCCTCCAAGAAAGGATCATTAGTGAAAAAGAAATGGATTCTAATGATGAACGCATGGTTTTGTAGGGAGCAAGCACAGAAAATCCTGACACTGAATTTTTTTATTACTCCTTTTATTTTTATTTCCTTTTATTTTTCTTAGTCTCCATATAGATCCTATCATCAGAACTCCATGGCCTTGAGGATATCCTAAAACCAAGGAAGCCAGAAGAATAAAAGTTCCCAGTGGCACAAAATATGGACAGATATAAAAATGCGTGCCCTCGAGAAATTCCTGCAAATGCAGAACCTGCCTGAGGAAAAAAGAAAAATAATGCAAGTGGAAATATTTTTTTCTTTTAAACTGGAATTTAGTTAATTTTAAAAATTAGCTTATCTAAAGTTGTCATGACCTATGTAAAAGCTGAAACTGGTTACATTTAATCAACCAATTTGCGTTATAATGAAAGAAAATTTTTTGTACTAAGTTCACTTACCAAGTTTTGAGAAAAGGTGAAAAATGCTGAATATGTGAAAGCCATCAACTATGGGTTTGCTCAACCAATTTTTGAAGAAAATCTTTTTTTGTTGTTTGTTCAGCTCGAATGTCCTTCACATTATCTGTGGTACTGCAACGAGGACGTTCTGGATCATGATAATAATAATGATAACAGTAAAAGCTGCTAGCCAGTGTCCCCTCCCGAAGAGAGCACACCCTGGAGCATACAGCACAGGATATTTGGGCAGCTCTGCGGGGAGCCAGGCTGGGCTCCATAGAGCTTATTAGCTTAAGCTCAGCACTGTGCAAACACAATTATACACCTCCCAAACCCTCCCTGACCTTAAAATCGTGATGCCGTCTTCATATAGCACTGCGCCTGAACTGATAAACCATGCTGCACTGAGCCAGCTCAGGTCTCTACATCCATGGGACAGTCAATCTGCAGTCCAGATAGATCAAATGACCATGGATATTAGACAGATCGATGAAGCTCTGTCCAATAACTTGTGCACTTTCAGTTGAGAGTATATTTAAGCGTTGGAGAACCAGAAGAACTTGTTTCCCTCTTCTAGTCTCTGTGGTGAGAAGATGAGCTATATTCATCTAAAATCTTGAAAACCCAGGTGACCAGATCAATTCAGTTGCTTTATTTTCACAAATGCATCCTTTTTAAATAAATGTATTTTAGGGATTCTGACCTTTTCACTTTTCACTTAATTCCACTTTCTGTGGGAGTAGAATCTGACATAAACCAAATAATAAAAAACCAGAGTGGATCATCCACCATTTCCTGCTCTAATAAAAATTATAAAAGTTACGTTTCCAAATAAACATATGTTAAGCTACATGACTGTTTAAATCAGGGGCCTCCCATGCTGGTATCCTTTAGTACCTTCTATGCTTCTGGTTAACATTAACAAAACCAACAAAATGTAGTTTAAAGGAGCCATACCTTATTTAAAAGATGTAATTTAGTATTTACCAAGCAATAAGAATATATACCCCTTAAAAAAACCAAACAAGCATGAATGCAAACCAAGATTAAAATAGCCACTACAGACCAAGGTACCTTACTTGATGATTGAAAATTTGTTCACATTTATATCCTTTATTCCAAACCTATTCATTCTGAAAGCATTCCACATAGATTCAATCACAGAATTTCTTAATTATACCTGCTGCCTTATTCTGAGCCATGGATGGTCTTATCATTCTTGAACATCTCTATTACCGGTCACTATCAGCCTGCTTCTTGGAGAAAAGTATCCTCATCCAATGTGACATTTGAGGAAAAAGGGCTCCATACTGGCTCCTTATTGACAAACAAGTCAACACTCTCTATCTCCCCATCCAACAGAACAGAAGTACAGGAGACTCTCCAACGAAACTCTTCATTGCCATTGACCCGTTCCATTTTGTCCAGGGAAAATGAAGTCAAAACAACCTCAGATGAGATCATTCACACTTTCTTCCAAAAAAGACATTTAACCTCCACCTAAAGCTTATACTTATTATTTAATTGTTGCTTTATGCAAGTAAATTCTCTCAATATAACCCAGTATCTGATCTTGCCCTACCTTGATCATGATAAAAGCCCTTGAGAAGGGCTGGTCCTATCTCCATATCAACCCTGCAAGGATCCTGGACTTGTTCCAGTTCAGCATCTAGCTGGCATGTAAAACAGAAACAGAGCTAGTGACAGTGATGAATGATCTGATCTTGGCTGTTGCCTGCATTCACACTGCTGGATATCCCTACAGCATTTGATTGCATAAACCATGAAATCCTTCTGTCCACATTAAAGATGTTTGGTCAGCATTACCAGATCTAAAAAACAATCTCTGCAGAGCAAACTGGTAAACTTGTGCCCGAAGTAAGCAGACAGTATGCAGAGAAAGTCCATCCATTGAATGAACCCACTACTCTCAGGGCTATGGCAATCGCAGTTGTGGAACTGTTTAAACTCAATTAATGATTTGGGGAAAAAAAAAAAAGAACAGATACTTTTGGCAGCTACTGTACAGCTTACTTGTTATGTAATTGAAATGATACAAGCAATTAAAGAGTAATTATAATCAGCAAGTGAGAGAGTTATAGAAAAATGAGATGTGGAAAGACAGCAAGACTGTGGATAATTCATTCTGTCTTGAACAGTCGCTTGTCTCAGTAGGTTCCTTCAGCCAGAGATAAGCCGAACTGCAACGCAGTGCTCGGCTGGAGAAGAAACCACCAGCTGGCCAAGCTGGCCAGGTGGGTTTCAAGGATGTGGACACCTGAGAGAGCCCAGATGCAGCAGGTGTCCTGGTTTCAGCTGGGATAGAGTCAATTTTCTTCTTAGTAGCTAGTATGGGGCTACATTTTGGATTTGGTATAAGAACAATGTTGATAGCACACTGATGTTTTCAGTTGTTGCTGGGTCACGTTTATACCAAGTCAAGGACTTTTCATTTCCTAGTGCCCTGCCAGCCAGAGGGCTGGAGGGGCACAAGAAATTGGGAGGGGACACAGCCAGGACAGCTGACCCAAACTAGCCAAAGGGATATTCCATACCATGGGACATCATGCTGAGTATATATAAGCTGGGGGAAGAAGAAGGAAGGGGGGGGGCACTTTCGGCATAATGGCGTTTGTCTTCCCCAGTAATCATTACACGTGCTGGACCCCCACTGGAGCCCCGCTGCCCTGGGGCTGGCTGAGCACCTGCCTGCCGATGGGAAGTGGTAAATAAGTTCCTTGTCTTGCTTGCTTGTGTGCACCCCTTTTGCTTTACCTGTTAAACTGTCTTTACCTCAACCCATGAGTTTTGTCACTTTTACTCTTCTGATTCTCTCCCCCATCCATGGCGGGGGAAGTGGGCGAGCAGCTGTGTGGGGCTTGGTTGCTGGCCGAGGTTAAAACACAAGAGGCCAGAGCCGCACTACAAGGACCTTGCTTTCTCAGTCGTGGCCACAATGACCTCAAAACCTATTTTCTCCCAAGCTAAACCCAGTTGTCCCCAAGCTACTCCTTCCCCATTTCTATACCAGGTTCTTCCTTTCCCATCCCCCCCACCATGCCATGGGGCAAGGAGAGCTCTTGAACCAGATCTCTCCTTCAAAGGCTGCGCTGTATTTGTAAACCCCTCTGATGTCTATCACAACACAAGTCCACCCCTGACAACTGCCTGAAGGCTGGGGACACCTCTATTGGGAAAGAGGAGGAAACAAGCAAACAGAGACAAACCCTTCACCTTTCTGCATGTAATACTTTTTTACCTGCTTGTATTCACATATATTTTTGAGCCTTAAAAAGCCGCATGAAAGAGATGGATCATTTCTGCATGTCAGGCTTGCTTCTCTGCTGCATGAGCCTTGTGTTTGCTGGTGCAGTCAGCAACACAGCAGTGCCCCTGGCAGAGAGGGCTATGCCCAAATGCAGCCTGATGCGAGGACATCATCTTCCCTGAAGGGTCTGAAAAATGCATCTTGACCTATGCATGTCCCCGTGACAACTAGGGTAGGGGCAGGGAAAGCTGCCGAGTAAGAAATGGTGAAAATCGGAACAGGAGAAGGAATCTGAGCTCGTATTGAAGCTGGTGGGTTTTTTCATACCCTGCACATCTCATGTTACAGGCACCATTTGTCAGTAGCTTGAGGCAGCCATTTTAATACAAACTTAGGCAAAGTTGAAGGGAGACATAGAGAAAGACGTACATGTGTGTGCATGCTTTTACCAGTGCTGTTGCTGACAAACTGAGTTGATAAAAGTACATTTCTTGCTTGGGGGGACCTAACTCTCCCCCTTTTTCCACTGAAGAAAGAAAATGTAAAATATGTCTACAAAGCCACAATAAAAACATGCTAATGTGTCAGGGGGCTTTTTTTGCACTTCAGACTCCGAGAACCTGCCTGCAAAACCCCTTCAAGTAACTTCTGCATGCAGGTTCCCAGATGAGTTACCCCAGCTAACATCAGAAGGGGTTAAGGATGAAAAAATCCCAGATGCAATCCCAGCTTTAAACCTGACTTTTTAATTTTGTCCTGGATGCCTAAGCAGGTGTGCCAAGTATTCTTTGTGCTTCTGGGCCTGGACTAGCCAAACACCTCTATTCCAGAAGGCTCACATCTGCATTTCTCACCTGCTCCTCCACTGCACCAGTTTCTTATCTCATCATTTCTCCAGCCCATCTCTTCAGGGCATTCTTGGTGGAGAGAGGGAACATATAATCCCTGCTTGTTGGGCCAGGTCTGTGGGAAGGTCTTTTTTTCTGCAGAAAATCAGGAAACCTCTCTGGAAGAAAACAGTTTACTGTGATTCAAAAGCTGGCAGCAAACAAGAAGGCAGACGCTTTCTGAGCAAAGTTTCTCCAGGAAGTTGTTACTCCCACAGACCCACTGTGATGTTGCTTTTTATTGAGAATCAGCATCATTTAGGCTGGAAAGGAGCTTTTAGATCATCGAGTCCAGCTGTTAACCTAACGTTGCCAAGTCTACCACCAAACCGTGTCCCTAAGCACCACATCTACAGTTTCTCTAGGCACCAGTGTGTGTGCCTCTGCTCTTGTCAGTCTAAATAATAATCAAGCTATATTCTACTCCATCCACAACCTATTTTTAGGGCCTTACTCTATTAACCTGCTGTAGAAGTATGAAGAGTGCACACCCATCTCAGCACACGTACAAGAACGGTGCATCCAGCATCCCAGCCCTGGAGCTGGCTGCAGGCAGGAAACAGTCAGTAGCACCAGAAATCCTAAATTTTTATTCCCATGATGGAAGCAGAAATGTCACCTCACCAACACACTTCCCCATGTGGCTGGGGCTGGCAGCTGCATCCTGCATGGGTCAAAGCATGTCTGTCTTGATGTGTGATGTAGCTGGCATGACCAGGATAAGGTCCTTCCTCTCAAAATAACAAGACTTTGGTTAACTTTAGTTCTCTACTTCTATTTTAGCTTTTGATAAAACATACAACATCATGGCCAGGAGAGCCTGGCTCTCCCCCTGAGATGCTGCCCAAGGAGTAGACAATAACAAGTAGCATTGATTTATCACTGCAGAGGAGGTAGAGAAAGAGGAATGTAATAAATGCTGAGGAGATGAGAAATGCACCCATTCCTCACCCCCTACACACGCACACACACTCTCAGGCACTCGCAGCCCAGAGAGGGAGAGGAGGTTATCTGCCATGAACCAGCACATTGCTGAAATTCTAATGAAGCAAGAGACAAAGCAGGTAGGTGGTGGTAGAAATGCTGAGCTTGATGTGCATTTATCACCTTCAAACACTGAACACAAGTTGGTGAGGAATGTCAAGAGAAGGGCACCCTACCATTTGCAAAAATATTTCATGAGAAATATAGAACTGACTATTTTCTACACAGAATTAGAATAAATACATTTTATTCCAAAACAAATCAAAGCCCTGCTTTGAAGGAATACTAATAAGTTTGGCAGAACAAGCACATGAATGTTAGGAAATGTTAATTTAAAATTACTTTTGCTACCTTAATTCAGCCCTCATGCGTACACGTATTATGCAGACACAGTTTGTACTGCCTGATCAGACAGTATTTTTCCACGCAGCTCCTTCCTTCATTACACAAATTAGACCTACTCTGTGGCTGGGGCAGCATCTCTACCTCATGTTATTACAAAAGCTAGAAGTGAATGAGGAATAGGACTGTGGGGAAGAGAAAGTACAAAATTACACCCTTGGATCCTATCTCCTCCTTTGTTCCAGAGCACTAGGAGATACTGTTCAGACAAGTTTTCATAGATGGGTTCTAATTGTGTCTTTTTTACTTTCCAGGTGTCTGACTTCCAAGCCCAGTGGTTTGGTTTGCAGAAGCGCTGAGCTCTCAGTCTTAACTGAGTCAGAAAGAGTGATGCTTTGGTGATTCACAGGATCATATCTTATAGTAAGTACTCTGAAAAATCAGGTTGTGGTGGGTTCAAACTGGGCAGCTGCAGTGCTGACTCAGCTGCCCGTTTGCCAAATGACAATATCGTGATAGCTCATCATGAAGAAATTTTGTTAAAATCAACCAGCTAATAGTTGGGGAGCTCTTGTACAGTTGCGAGCACTATAGAAAATCCTATGAAGAAAAAATTTCAGGATTCAGATGGTAGCCATCAATCTGAGTTGTCCTCATAAAGCCCATTTCCTTGTCTGCTCTATTTTTCTTTCCCTCACACAACTATCTTTTCATTCACACAGCACTGGAGAGTTTCAAAGGGTAAGTCACAGTATTTTTTTACATATAAGCCTTTTCCCTCAACCTGAGTCTTGGCCATGAGGAACAGCTCTAAATTAAATTCTCCTCCTTACCCTATCTGTAATAATTCAGCCTGAGGCAAACACCTGGCTTGGAAAACGTTACTCCAAATGGTCAAATTTTAGCAACATTGTAAGTGATTGGAAAATGAGAAATCTTAATAAAATGTGAAACTGTCAGAGCCACCTGTAAAAACCTTGAACTCTAGACAGGGCTCAGCTGCCCTGGTGTCCTCGGTCTCAGACCTATGTCTTGGCCATGTCTTGTACATATTCTGCTCAGAGCTGGGAGTGCACCCACAGCCCATATAGCCCTGTCACTCTTGTTTCCACCAAAAGGAAAGCTGTCTGCAAGCTACAGTGTGACCTGGATGACTGTGGGACCAGGACTTCCCCAACTCTGCTCTCTAGGCTGGGTAGACACAGTCCCCAAGAGCTCCTGCTGGACCCCTGGGAGACCTACTGATGTATCCCAGCAAGGACAGAGGTGGAGCCACAGACCTCTCATCCTTGTCCTGGAGCAGCCCTGCAGGCAGGCAGGAGCAGGTCCCTCACCTCCCCAGGGACCTGCTGCCCCAGCAGATCCCCAGGGGTACGTGGGGGTGACCAACAGGCTCAGCAGGGGCTTGCCTGGCTGTGGGCATGTTATGTGCTGGTCTCTGAAACCGGTGCCCACCCACTTCTGAGAAGGTGAACACCTAGCACTGTCATGCCTTCAGCACGCTGTGTTAAATGTTAATGTTAAACATTAAACGGCAATAAGTGAAGGTACCCAGTGCAATCCCCCAGCTCTTTCTCCTTGCTGTGGACCTACTCTCTGGCCTTGAGCAAATTGCTAAATCTTTCTGGCAACCAATTTCCTCAGTTAATAAACTCTGTGGTGGGATACAGTGAAGATCGATTTATTAATGTTTGTGTAGCACGGGAAGGTCCTTGAGGGGAAAGCTCACGGGAGACCAGCACTGTTACTCTTATCTCCTCAGAGTTAGCATCTAACACATCTGCTCATGGTGACTCAGTCCCATGTCTAGCCTATTGCTTACTAGAAAGTATAGCAGAGTTTCTATGGTACAATGAAGCATTGGAAATAAACTGAGACAGGGATTTATAACTGCATTTTCTCTCAATGCGTTATAATAGCCAGCATTATTTAATCATGGAAACATGATCTGGCCAGAGCTAACTAGCTTTGCTCAGGTGTGCTTGTAAATTTAATTTGAGTTCTTCTACTTTGTGCAGAAGTTGAATGCAGGCTAATGTGTGTGCTGGAAAAATAACAAATCATATTATGGTATAGAACAGGAAACCTTTTAGTTGCACAATAAAATTGCGCAATTCAATGCATGCAGTATTTATATAGCACCATTCAGAAATATATTTCAAAGCGTTATACAAACAACTTGCATGCTACACCAGCACCAACATGTCAAATCCTATTAAAGAGAAGAAAGCCATTGTAAAAAGAATTTTTCAATATACATTTAAATAAAGCATTCACTGGAAGAGGAGTCCACTAACAATTGGACGTAGGTATTACTAATACATGTCCTGATAGGAAACTGAATCCATGGCATAAAATGTTTAGCTGTGATGGTCTCCATGTAAAGGCTGTTACAGTGCGTTTATTTAAAAAATGAAGTGCCTATGTGTCTGAAAGCCAGACTGGATGGGTCTGGATGTTCTTTTTCACTTGCATTATCCCAGCAATTGAAAAATGAAGAAAAGGAGTGAGGGGAAGGTGGGACAGAAGTAAAATATGTGACAAACTGAAATCCTCCACCCTGCTGCACTCCCCATAATTTTTCCCAGGGTATTCAGAGTCTCTCATGTTTGCTGCTTACTCCATTATGTTCTTTCACCCACCTACTGACACATCTCCATTGATTGCACATGTAAGTTTAAGTAGTTCTACCCACCCTGTGCTGCAAGTTTTTACGGTGCAGCTGAGGTGTCCACCAGTATACCACCACCTAGGCCATGTGGCAGGAGGGAGCATGTTTTGGGCCACGCACATCCCTCTGCATCATCTCTGGGGTCCTGAAAGACCCTCCACAGGCAACCTAGTGGGACAGAGGCCCCTGTTCATGGAGCCACAGCGGGGTGGCTGTTGTTGTGGGGCTTTGGCTGGGGAAGGCACAGGCTCCCTGGCTGCTGTATGATGCAGGCTCTGCCGTTCTGCCCTGGCAACTCCTCTGCTGTAGGAAACACAGGGAACAATGCAGAAAGAAACCACTATACTGGGAATGTGTTGTTTACTAGTACTATGAGCTGTAAGGAGGGAGAGGACAAAAAGTTTCCCTTGAACTCCCATCTCAACTTGGTGGTAGGCAGCCTTGCTGCTGCCTTCAGAAATATTTTTACAGTCCGAAATGACTAGACCATATCTGTGTTGGATTTACCATAAAAACTCAATGGAGTCTGCCAAAATAGTATGTCTAGCCCTGGAAATAGCAATGATCAAGTTTTTCACCAACTAAGAAGTTGGTGAACCATATACAAATATTAAGTATTGCTGACTTTTTTTCAGGTATGCCTTATGAATAAGACTCTGGATGCTGGTTTATTTGGGTTCCTGGAAAATCTGCTTATCTCTAAATTGTGATGTGGAATTAATGCACTAAAGGAATTTTTAACGCACTTCTCAGTGGTTGTTTAACAGCTTGATAATTTTCCAGCAATATTTTGTCATTCACTGCTTCACGCCAGCATTATCTTAAAACTAACACCAAAAGCAAGTTGTTCCAGAGAGCTAAACTGAAATGTGCAACAAAGGGAGCCGCAGCCAACATACCGGTTTCTGCGTCATGTGCATTTTTAATCACGCAAGAAGTGGTGCTTATTGTGCAGAAGACTGTACAGTCAGCTCTGGCGCCCTCCGAGATGACTCACCGACTCTCACTCTGCTACACAATGCTAACTTTTCTGTATATATCCTCTATCTGCATGGATATCCAGATTCATCCATTCTAACTTGGAGCTTTTTGGCTGGGAACCCTCAATTAAAAGCTGTCTTTGCTTGAGGCTCTTCCTATAGTCAGAGCAGAGGAACACACAGCCTCGGGAAGGCGGCTCTGCTCTTTGGTGGGCTGAGTCATTGCCGGTAGGCTGCTCTCCCCGTTGCTCCATTGACTGGAGAAGGAGCCTCAGGCAGGGCTGGTGAGCCTGCAGTGTGCGTGCCCCAACCGGCCCACCCTGCCGCTGCCGGTGGGCTGAGAGGAGACCTTGCAAGGTGTGAAAGACTTACCAACGCTTGTCTGGGATGACTCGTCTCCTGGCTTAGGTAATTCAATTAAATAAATGCATTTACACAGCCAAGCCCACAGTTACTTAGGTGGCAGCCCAGCTCCAAATTGGAGAGGTGCCCCACCAAGCCTCGGTGGCTGCACTCAGGCTTTCCCAGCCTGCAGCAGCTGTGAAGGTTGAAGCACCGTGTCTCATGAGCCAAAGTGTCCCTGTCCCCATGCAGGACTGTCCCCAGGCCATTTCCACTGACAGCCCCCATTTCACCTCTCCTTCCATTGCTGCATTTTGACTTTCTTCATTTCCAGGGTTTGTTCCCAAGCGGTTACCACCTCCCTGCTGCCCTTTTCTGCAGCTGCTGCCTCACACATGCTTCTTTTGCTGTTCTCTGGGTCCACCCTCTCCCTCGAGCATTTCTCTCCCGCAGAGCTGCTGCTCATTCCCACCAAGCACGGCTTCACCCCTGAGTTTCAGACAGCGATGCAGACATTCGCCAGACTCCAGTTCACAGGGGTCGTGTCCTGCAGAAAGCATCCACTGCCCCCAGGGACCTCAAGTCCCTTCCTTGGTCATGGGGAAGACAAGGATTTATCATAGAGCTGCAGCTCTCAATTTTGACTCCATCCGCAGACTAGTCTTTGGTAGGGGAAAGGGACTGGGGCAGCCCAAGGCTGTTACAGATATCTTCACAGTCCTCAGTGCTCTGATATATGGAGTTACTGTCTCTAAGCCTGTTAAACATCTGTCTGCCCTGTTCCCCCATACTGTGTCTCTTGGAAGAGAGGTAGAAATCATCCTCCCTAACTTTAAATGTCTTGAAAATTAAATAACTTGTAGTTTGGAAGTGCCTGCTTGTCAATGTGGAGTTATAGACAGGGACTAAGGAGATGGTCTGTTGTGTAGGGGTGCATGCTGCTTTGTAGAAGGCATATGATCCCAAAATGCTGGCCAGTTTGTGGGTGACATGGTGAGTGTGCCAGTCCATAGGGTGCAGAACACCCTCGGTCTGGCTGCAGGCATGTCACAGCCTGGTCCCCTGGACTTGGGATGCAGCAAGTGCTTTTCCACAGCAACAACAAACAGAACTGTGCCCCTTCCACCCCAGTACTTGCCCCTTGGGTCTGTCATCAAGCCTGGACCAAGCTGGATGCTCTATGGGCTTCCATACAACGTTTGGGTTGAGTTTATGGTCTCAGCTTTATTTGTCTCTATTAGTCTGGGCAACAAATGAAGAATGGGATTTCTGTCTTCTAATTTGAAGAGACTGGAGCCAGACCTTTCATCCCTTCTGAGGAGTCAGCTACTGTAACTAGACACCACAAGGGAGTTATTGAAGTTACAGAGAAGGACAAGGGCTTCAAAAGTTTGAGGAGCATTGCTTTTAGGACTACAAAGAGCACTGCATGGTCTATTAATAGTTTTGGTCACGGCTCAATGCAGCTGTAGGCCCACTGAGTGGGACAGTATGTCCTAATGATGTTGAGTTGGCTGATTACACCCTCAGCTCTTACTTTTTCCCCCTATGTTACTACTTCATTTCCCTCCTGCTGTTTCAAACTGCTGATTGATCCAGAGCTGTGGGTAGGGGAAAGAAATGTATTTATATTCCAGCACAACTACTCTATATTGCCAAGTTAAAGGCGTGCAATGGAGCTGGGCCACAGATGAAGAGCAGGTGTATTTCACAGCTGCTTCATCTCCGTTGCTCTGCTCTGATGAGGAGTGAAGCAGTGTACGTGGGTGGGTTAGGGAGTGGGAAGGAGCAGGTCAAAGCAACTGTTCGTGTGGCATACCGACATGGGCCAGCCTCCTCCAGCACCTGTGTGCTGATCTCAGACTGTCAGCAGCACCAGAGCCTGTATAAAAACACCCCAAAACATAACGGTTTCTGCTCTAGTAGGACAAATGCATGTGTATAACACAACACCTCACATAGCGGAGGAAAAGTAAATCTTCTCTCCGGTTACAGATGAAAACAAACTAGTGTAGTTGCTAGTCCAAACTGTGGCATAACAAGGAAGGTCCTAATTTTCCTGATTTGTCAGAAATGTATGTCTTCCTCCCTCTCCCCCACACTAGCTTACCAGGTTTGGAAGGTCTCTCCATGCCCTCAATGGGCAGCACCACCTGACCCATGCAAAGCATGCTGAAAAGCCTGGTGCTACCACCACAGAGCTGTGGGGCTCAGGCTGGGGTGGCTTGGCTGTTAGTGGCATAAAAAGAGGGTGAATCCAGTCTTGCAAGGAGGCTCAGGCACACAATTAACTGACAACATAGGCCAAAGTTTTGTGCTTTTTTTGGCCCACTCCCTGCACAGGCAGAGCCATGAGAATACCTCCCAGTTCAGAGGAGCACCGAGGGTCACGCAGGGTGATGTTCTGTGAGCTGTGCCTGGCTCACGTTTGGTGCTGGAGGCTCTGTAATTTTCCTTGGTGTGTCATCAGGACACTTTTACAAGAACCTCTGACTCAGATTTCACCTTGACTGTCAAAGTCCTTGTAATGAATGCCATCGGGAAAACAGAGGTTTGGTTTGATCCCAAAACTTAGACATTTGTATCCACACACCTAAAGTCTTCTGATAGCTGTGCTTACGGTGTGAAGAGCTGCAGCACCCAACAGTTACTTTCTTAAGCACTGCGTATGTGTTTTGAGTAGCATCATAGTGTCAGGTTGTGGTGAAATTTTAAAGAGCAGCTCCATGCTCCTTTTGCCTCTTCAGAGCTGAAGGAGCAGGTAGAGCTAAAGAGTCAGGAAGCCACAACAGCAGCAGCAATTATGCATGGTGAAGCTGCAGTTCCGCAGTAGCAGGAGCCACAAGGTGCATTTTAAGGATCTGGCTCTGGTGTAACACCATCAGCAAAGCAAGAAGGCACAGAGCACAGCTTCTGGGACAAGCTACCAGCAGGGGAGCCAGGGTGTGGCAATGCTGTGCATTAGCCACACTGTGATAACTCCATAGACACATGCTCCTACCCTAAGATAAACGTAAAACGGTTTGTCAGTGGATATGGGATAAACTGCCTCACATTTTCCATGGAGTAAGAGTAGGAGATCCAGCAGTCACGCTGGGAGCTGTTGCTGTTTTAGAAGGTCACACCCAAGTCTGCCATAAGGTCACTTTTTCGCATTGCCAAGCCCACACAGGGGAGAGAAGCCAAACCAAATTGACTGAAGAATGCAAACAGAGTGTCTCAGCCTGGGCGTCCTCATAGCTACCTCAGCATAACCCCGTGGGTGAAGGGTAGATAAGAAGTGAAAGGAGCAAGGCAGAAATAAGGAAAGTCTTCTGTAAAGTAGGAAGGGGAAAACATCTGGACTTCTTTGAGTTGTAAGTGTGTTTTTTTTAAATATAGTTATTTTTAAAATACAGCACTGCAGCATGAGATAAATGTCCTGTTATTCCTGTGGGATATTTACAAGTGACTCATTAAATAGTTCAGTAGCAATGTATTGCTCCTAAGATGGAAGGATTGACAGTGAAAGAGAGCTGTTGCTAAAAATTAGGAACAGGCGACAGCATGACTGAAAATGCTACTCTGCAGCTCAGTAGGCATCTGCAAATTTAGCTGATATGTGTTTTTAAAAGTTTAGCTTTATTTACTGGTATAGGTTGGCAGTGGCCTCTTAATTTCTACTGGAGTAGACTGGCTGACACTGGCAGAAGGAGTGAATTTCATGTGCATTAAAAAGAGAAAAAAGAAAAAAAATGGGGTTTTGATGTGGAAAATGTCTTCTCATTGAAGTTAAGAAATACTGTAACACTGCCCCTGCCTGTAATTCCTGTACCAAGACCACACTTTGTATTTCAGGTATAGCATGAGGTTTGAAAAGAAAAAGTTCAGAGACTTCAAGAAGTGGCGAATTCATCATATCCCCTCAGGAGCTATTTCAGTGCTTAATTAATCGCTGTTAAGATGCACACCTTATTGCTAGCTCCAGCCTCCAGCCATAGAATCTTGTTACATGTTGCCTGGTAGATTAAAGAGTCTCTACTATAAAAATCTATGAAAAAATTCACTTGTTGCAGAATAAAAATTGGGTGAGGCATGTCAAATTGCAGGTTTATAGGTCATGAGAAGGTTTGCAGATAATTTTGCGCTGGTTGCTTGTAACGAATGCTGACACCACGTTTTGAAAATGATAGACCTTCCTCTCAGTAATTAGGGAAGCCTGAAGGGTCTGAGTATGATTACGGTTTCAGAAGGACTGTAAGCCTTAAATTTGGAGGATAGTTTCCAGCACTATATTTTTGTTCAGCGGTTCTTCTGGGTTCCTTATCTTCTTTGCCAGGTGAGTCACTTCCAGTGAAAAGTACAATTCTTGCAGAGAGCTTAAGGAGAATAAACAAAAGGCATGGTCTTGTTCTCTCCCTGAAGTGAGCAAAGATCACAGCCTTTGCCTGGTCAGGGTTTGGACACACTCGGAACATATTCACTCCTCATGCTCTATGTTATTCTTGCATATAATATATAATTATAGAGACGTAGCCCCAAATGGAAAAGGCTGTTTACACGAGCTATCTACATACAGACAATAATACTTCTTACGTGCCTGCTTTAGAGATATTTAACAAGTTAATTTCTTTTTATTTCACTTGAAGTCTGTCCCAGCATGCTAATAGCTGGGCTCTAAATTGCTGCCTTACGTTTCCAAAAGCATTGTGCTTTTTATTGTTGGTGTTCTCTGAATCTCCTCCAATTTGCAGATGTCCCTCTTGTACTGAGGCACCCCTTTGTCAAACTGCCATGCAGGGAAAACCAGTAAGGAGGTAGCTGCCACACAGCATGAGTGCTTGCAGTTCCTGATGCAGCCTCCACCATTCCTGCGAAGCCTCCATCATTCAGAAAGAAGAAGTACCTCATCGCCTACCTGTCTCCTTCAAATGGGGCAAGGGATGAGCTCTGCACCCCTTGTGGAGAAAACCAGGTTCTGGTCGCCCACCATCTCAGGAGCATCTCTCCAGCCTTCAGAGCAGCCCTAAACACCATAATCTGAATTTGGGGCTGGTGCCTTCCTGATTTGCTAAATGCCCTCTGGGTGAGAAGGCAAGGCTCACAGAGCTGCCAAGAGATGGTGGCCAAGCTGGGGAGCGGCTGTGCTACAGCAGGGGAGTCCCTGCCCTGGGAAAAGAGGAGTGCCAGGGACGACTCATGTGGATTGTATCATTGGGTAAATCAAATAAATACCGTTTAAAGCAAGGAGGGGAGTTGGTTTGGCTTAGGCGTTGGCATGCTGCCTAAGGTTCTGTGGACACACCGCAGGGCATTTTCGAACCTGACCCTCTTCTCTCCTTTAAAATGGGGACAAGGTACTTTCCTCCCTCAAGAACTGCAAGGTGGGTTCAGGCATTAAAAACTCCAAGGTATGCCATGTCCACCTCACAGGATGCAGACACCTGAGTTGGCTGGCCCGTGGGGCACAGACTAGATGCAACCAGCATCACCAGTTTGGATCTGGATGGAAAGTATTTCTGCGACTCCATGACAGGGCCTGAATTCATAAATCCTGGCCCATGGTTAGTTTTATTAGCACAAGCAAAGAGCTGCCTTGACATCAGGCCAACATGGCCATGCTTCAGAAACTGAGGATTCCCATGCCATGCTCCCTCTCTGCTGTGCTTCTGGTGTTTGCTCAGGCAGGCTGAGCTCAGGTCTGCTCAGAAAAGTCATTACAGGTGAGCACTATAAGGTGTGCTCTGTAGCTGGGAAATGGCCAGGTGGCAATTCTGGTAGGCATGCCCCCAGATACCTTACAGATGACATACTCTTGAAATGAAAGTCTAAATAAATGCTAAAAACACCCATTGGGTCTTTTGCCCCAGCAAAATTACCTCTTTGGCTGCATACTGGTCTTCTACTGGAGGACATAGCATCAAGGAAAAGAGAAGGCACTTCTGTGAGGGTCTGTCTGAGGAGAGGCTGACTCGTGGAGCATGCTGCGATGAATGCCTTTGAAAACCTACCATGATTTACATGGGCTATATCTGTCACACTGCTGTTAATACTGAGGATACTACCTGTAATATCTGAGGACCATATCACACACAGCAAGACTCCGAAGACCATGCAGTTGTATGCTCCTGATATCTGACTCCCCCAGAATTCATGTGTTAGTGTATGCTGGATTTCTAGGGTTGTACACCTCAGCACAGAGGAAAGAGGGCATGATAATATATATTTTAAATTGAGTGTTATTGTTAAAAGAGACTCATGAAAGCTCCATTGGGTTATGAAGTACAGTTGAGCCTCCTCCAATGGGGTCAGTGCTTAGAGTTGCTCATGTTATTCTTTAAACCCATCTCATGGGCTCTGAAACTCCTAAGTTTGCAAAGCCAAGGCTGAAAATCCTAAGAGAATGGGTTTTCGTGCAGGACTGAGTGCCTCTAGTTTCTAGGCCAGCCTAAACTGCACAGAAGTTGCAGCTTCTTGTGGCATAGGTATAACATGCACCCATCAGGGGCTTTGGGAGCACCCACTGACAATGTCTTGGAAGAAATTACTTGTGTGGTCACGTGAGGTGACAGAAACCATGCAATGACTCTTTCTTGCCCTCCACTACCTATACAGTGTGCACAAGATTTTATTTGGATCTGAAAAGACAGCAAGTGCCTGGGAAGGAGAATTAATCTTTTCTAAATGTCATCAAAAGCATGATCACCTGCCAGCCTTTTATATGAAGAAAATTCTTGGCCAGGATGGGGAACTATTTTATGTAAAATGGCATCCTGCAGCGTACTATTTTTCATAAAGCCACCAAGATCAGTATTCTGTGCCTACGAGAAAACAACAGAAAATATGTTATCATCTGAGCCATTTGCAGCCAGCCAGGTTTGGGAGGAAGACTATCAGCACGCAGGGACTCTGCAACAGTGCCATGCCTGCTCTGTCGGGTGGTCCATAATGTGCATGTCTAACCAGGTAGTCTTAGCACTTGGGTGGTGGGCATGCAGGCCGATAACCCCGTTAGACTCTCCCAGATGCACAGCTGTCTATTAGCTCTGCCTCTGTATAGAGAGAGGAGGCCCACTAAATGCAGAAATAGACAAATTGCTGCTGAAGAAAAACAGAAGAGAGAGACTCCAGCAAGGGGCACACAAAACATCTGAAAAATTTCTCCCTCGGGAGAAGAAAACTTAAGATGACGCACTTCTGAAGACTTCAGTTCAGTCTGTTTTTTTAAGGCTTTTGAATTCCTCGCTCCCTTCCTGACCTTTTATGAACAGATCAGGGCCTTCTCTGAAAGCACCATGGGAGGATGCCTAAGTCCTCCTCGTCTTTCTGCTGGCGGCCTTTAACAGCAGGCTTCTCACACTTGTGCTAAGTGGAATTTAATGATATGCCAACAACCACACAGATTAAAGGAGGAGATAACCCATTAAGTGGTGTTGTTTCAGAACAGATAACCTGCAATCTGGAAGCAGTATACTGTTTTAAAAACAGGGTACGCTTGTCCTACCTTTGCCTACAAGTCATGTCAGGTAAATAAAGCTCTTGTCTCTCAGGCAACCAGGACATCCACAACAAACCCTACCTGGCTTATCTAATTTCTTTGCTATTGTGCCTGTGTAATTAGGCAGAGAAACAGGCATGCCAGGGGAAATCATCCTGAATACATCAAACATCACATATTCCCCTATTTCTTTGTCCCTGAGAGCCCGCAGAATTCTGAAAGACACAGCAGTGCTTCAGCCACTGATATTTGTTCTCAGTGCCCGAGTCAGCTCGTGCTCTCCATGAGGAACTCCTGCCAGATGGGATTGCATGCTCTATGTTTGGTTTTCAGAGAAAAAGGGCAAGCAGGTTTACACAGGTGTAGCTAGGATGATGACATGCTGCTTCTCCTGTGTGAGACAGCGAGCTCATTTTCCCCCGCAGCGGATAAGGAGCCACCAGTACATTTTCAGAGGAACGGTGCACTCCTGTTTGTTCCCTTCTTGTACAAGGTCGATCTTCCCATATGGTCTCCTGCCAGCTGACAAAGGTGTAACCTGAAGGGAATGCTGATGGCATCCCTGCAGGTATGTGATAACCCAAGGTTAGCAGCAAGCTTAAGATAGCTGGGGCTCAAGCCCCAGCCTGCTGAAGTACTAAGGAAAGCTTACTCGTGGGTCACTATGGGAATTGTAAGCATAACTTCTGCCTTAATGATCCTGAGATCAGAATCACTGTCAGCAGTAGGAAAACTTGTCATTTAGAGCAATGCATTAGACCACCAGACGAAGGCGACGATTAGGTGCAGGCAGGGGCTGGACCACCCTGACCCCCTTCTTGCCTCCTGCCTCGGCCGGGTGCGCGTTGGCAGATGCAGGGTGGCCTGGGTGTGGGCACGGCGGGGGAAGCAGGCATGCTGGTCGTGTGACAGCACGCGGTCAGCAACATAAATACTGCTCTGCTCCTTGAAACGTTTCCACTGACCCAGACACCTCTGCTTCTACCACATCTCTTGGGAGCTGCCCTTGCAGCCCGCTAGGTATTAAGAAGGGTATTCAGTTTATGCTTTGCTTTGTTCAATTTAATCTAATCGCTCTTGCCCATAAAAGTCCTTTAACCACACTAAACAATTCCTCTTCCTCACTGGAGTTTACACCCATCAAATACTTGTAGATTGTTATCAGGCTTCCTTTAGTCATTGTTTAGCCAAGAAATACAAGTCTAATCCAACTTCTGCTGGTGTAACGCTGGACATGGGAGGAATAAAGCCTGCCTAATGGAGAACATAAGGCGGGCTACTTCAGCATAAAGCTTTTTAAGAACTTCCCTCCTCTGGCAGATAATTCACAGCTGGCTTCAAGAAAGGCATTACTCGCCAGGAGGAGGGCAAGGCAAGAGGAGCTAAAAGATGATCTGATTTAGGGCTTTGTCAGTCAGGTTTTAGTGGTTGGGATGATATGGGGCAGATTCAAGTATTCCTCAAGCTGAGCTCTCTCAAGCCCAGACCACTGCTGGGAGCAGGTTAACCATCTGCTGACCATGGTGATGTACTGCCTGGAAGAGTGCAAGCTGGACCAGGCCAAAACCATATTAAGGACCGTGCCCATAATTTCTAGTATGAATAAACGTGGGACACTGTTCAGGCTCGTACCCTGACCATTTTCAGTTCACTAGTACACACACAGCATCCTCTTGGTTACAGGCTGCCCTGAATCAGCGGAGGGCCCACGGGAGACCCTTGATGGACACAGCACTTGGTCCCTGCTTGGTGGGGGAGCTCCCTTAGGGCACACTCACCCCTGCAGGTTCCAGAGACTGGATCTGGAGCATTGGTCTGGAGGGTATACTCTGCCTCCTGCCAATGAATTCATGTACCCGCAGGACATCATATCATTTCAGTTTCTTGCCCATGTTCTCACTGCACCTTCAGGTTTTTTTTTGTTTTTTGGTTTTTTTTTCTCCAGCTAACTTCCAGCCCCTGCACTGCTCCCAGGGCATTTCAAATAATCAGTCCCTGAATATTTGGGATTAATTTTTACCATAGTAGGAACAGTACAAGACTTCAGAAACCAGAGACAGGAGAGACTTGACTAACTGGTTCCAGGACAGTGTGGAACAACGTCGGAGAACCTCTTTTCACCATATTTCAGCAAAGCTTTTGGCCATGTGCATCAGTGCTCTGGCATTTCTTGCTAGGAAAAAATTAAGCCTAACTGGAATTATCATATTTGAGCTTCCTCACCCACTGAGGTACATGGTCGTCAGCACACTCAAGGTAAATACGTGCTCCTTTTCCACATAGCATACCTTTCTTCCTTTGCCAGGATACAGCTGGGGCCAGTTTGGTCCTGCTTTGCACAATGCACTCTCTGAATGGGTACAGCAGTTAGCCCTGCACCACTCGTGGGCCATCTGTTCTGCTGGCAGCAACCTAGAGCTATAGAGCTACCATGATTGCCAGCAGCAGCAGGTTTCTCCTGTGGTCTTCTGGACAGCAGCATGAAAATCAAAGCTTCCAGCAGCAAACTGGAGAGTGTGAATAAGCCAAATAGCTTCCTTGCAGTCTCTCTCAGCCACAGTTAAGCACAGATTATGGACATAATGTCATATTTCAGGATGCACAGAGTGCTGGTTTAGGGCTGGAGGGCTTTGTAGCGCAGCCAGGCTTGGTGTATCATCCATAGTGCCTACGGGGAGCAATGCCTGGAGTGAATTATCCTCGTAGCTATACTTGAAGTTTGTTTCAGACCAAACTAGCTTTTTCCTTACAAAGAAAACCCCAGGCAATGCAAAGTGAATGACTGGAGGGGCCCTGACCAAGGGTAGTACTGAACACCCACCTTTCCCAGAACCATTACACATTGCCCTTCAGAGGCACCTGAAACCAAGAAAGTATTCAAACTGGCTTCTGTGGCATGCTGCTGTGCTTCTCAGGCCCTTTTCAGATAGCACTTCAATATTCAAGCTAACATGATGAGCTTCTCATAATAAAGAGGAGTTCACTTTACTGTGCCCAGGGCAGTTGTCCATGTAGAGTCCAACCTTTATTTCTTCTGGAGAGGTCAGTTGTTGATGTCTGTGCCTTGTGGTGGTTCTTCAGACATGCTGCTTGGACCCTTGCACAAAGACACCCTAACCCCAAGCAAGCTGGACAAGGATGAATCCCCTGATCACACAGAAGTTCTCCATCATACCCCTCTTGTATAGCCAGGGACAAAGATATTTGGACAGAGATGAAGTGACAAGACCAAGGCTCCTAATACCCTGCTCCTCATCAGTTACTGGCTTGGGCCACTGCTACCAATTAGGCTTGGGAAAGCACAGGCATGGCTCTAGAGCTGGGCTGAGTGGTCCTTGTGTCTCCTGCGGGCCTGGCCCTTTACATCCACCACATTCCTTTCCTTGCCTGGTTTGGGCTGTTCTGTCCCAAAAAGCTGTCGCTTGCATTTGGCTTGCTTCAGTCCTTATAAATCTGAGCTGTTTATTACACATGACTTCATATTTGTCTCAAACGGCTCCATATTTGTCTGGATACACTTTTTCCCTTCAAGCTCCTTAATAGTTTCCCCAAACATTTTCCTGACTTGTATTTTTTGGGCATGACTCTGTTAAGAATAGGAAGAAAAAGGAATAGTTTGCTCTGAACTACAGATGTATTGGCTTATCCAGAACAAATTTTTGTAGGAGTCTGCCAACACAAGATGTCTGAGCCAGCGCTTTTCATGCTGTCTGCTGGTTTTTCTCCAGAGTGTCATTTTTCTAGGCAGTGTGCTGGATGTGTTCACCCTGCCCAGAGGGCATACACAGGTTTGCAGCAGGGAGGGGAGAGGGAATGTGCCATCCTGCACTGCACCGGTCCTCTTCCTGCAGAGTCAGTGAAAAGTCTCTTTTTTTGCTTGCATTTATTCGGATAAATGTTCCCGGAAACTTTTGAGGCACTAGTGTTGTTCATAACCACATTGTACACACTGGAGAGCTCCTAATAATGTAAATCCATTAGGTTTAAATGATAAAAGCAGAAAATAACATCGTAAGACAGAAACGAAAAAGAGGTTGGCTATTATGGGTTAGATCTATATTTAGCACCTTGGACTCAAAAAGCACTACAGAATCGTGGAAATTAAAAACAGACCAGAGCATCCACTCTCTACAAATGCAAGAGGTAATGCAGGAGGCAGAACAAATGGGTTTTCTTTTTTCCAGAATCCTTCAAACACAGGGGGAGCCAGAGGTGGGGGCAAAGGGGACAGTAAGCAATAAGTCCAAATTGAAGTGAGACCTCGGCAGGCAAAGAGAGATCAAAGATGAACCGTTTGGTTGTGTGCGCAGGGAGGGACACCTAGGACAAAGCAGCCTTGCTTGCTGCTCTGGCTTATAGGCATATAGTGAGTAAATAATGCGTTATTAATAACTCACAATAACCAGTCTGTTATCATCTATTCGTATCAAACAATGCTGAGGAAGGAACTGTGCAAATCAAAAGTACGATATTCTTTAATTATAATAATAATATGAGGACATTCTGCCTCTCTTACATAATATAACAGCCAAGGTAATACAAGAAACTCACAATGTGATCAGTCCCTTGTGTGTCATATTCTCCAGATGCCCCTACATAAAAAATACATGTCAAAAAACTGTTTCTTTGTGTAACACGGTAACACCTACAGACCCTCAGCCATACACTGGGATCAGAGCTGGGGGGCTGTGCCAAGCCCACCTCCGAAGCAGCAGGCTGGGTCAGGCTGAGGTATGGGCTGTGTGCCATGCAGGTGGGGTTTCAGGGCCACCTTGTCATTCTTGCCTGCGGTGACAAGCCTTCCCTCTGCACCTGTTCAGCAACTGCAAGCTGGAGAAATCGGATTTCTCCAGTGGCTCAGAGGTTTCTCCACCACATGAGTCCTTGATGCATCTCCAGAGGGTTTGCTTCTCCACTCAGCTTAGAGGGCAACAACTGAAGGCTCTTGCCCAGGATGCTGTCCCCTCTCTTACTGCAGGTGTCTTTGCTCAGATCTCTCCACTGACCAGAACTACTGCGGCGACATCTGTATAGAGGAATGAAGTCCAGGATAATCAGAGCGGCCAAAGCTATTTAAAATTAATATTTTTAAAGAGTTTGAAATTACCAAAGAGCCATGAATGACTAAATCAAACTCAAATAAAATGCAGAAAAGAGTCCAACTCACCACAGCTGAGATAAAGCCCTGGGCTATATTTTTGTTAGTTTCTCTAAGTAGGATAAATTCCTCCTATTAATTACAAGCCTTCTATGCCTCTGTCTGACTTTAATGATGCTCCCTTTGCTAAGAACAAGTAGAGTCCTCTCCCTCCCCACTCTCTTTCTAAGAGTTTATACAAATAACTACCATCTCAGTTATATGCAGTTTTATCTGTGTACAGGAAAACATCTGAGCTTGTACAAGAACTTACTTACTGAAGGTACTTAAAGCCTGTATATATGGAGGAAAGAGAAAGAAAAATATCTTGCAAGTGTCAGTGCTGGGTCTCTACATTCACATGCTTAAACTCAAGACTGGGCATTGAGTTTAGCTGCACATTGTAGTTTGCAAAGCTCTTCCACTGTGTCCCACTGGTTAATTGGAAAACTCCAGGCCTGAAACAAGTTGGGCTGTTCTATATTTAAGCTGAAAAATTACAAGGAAGTAAACATGCTTCTGGGGTGACCTATTACTATTTAAAACAGGGGTGGGGATGGAGAGAGAGAGAGAGCGAGTGAGTGACATTTATATACCCTTGGGATGCAGGCAAACATCTAGGGAATTACAATGGCATCTGCTGATGGTTTGGGGTCATGGGCTGCAAATTGCTTGTCTGTATAGAGAGGATTCCTAGAAGGGAAGCTTCACATGCAGCTCGGGGTGGATTTCTTGGCAAAGAGCATGTGAAAAGGGTGGTTGTGGCCACATCTGCCTTGCCTCATATTAGCACATATACATATACATAATATTACAGTTTGTTGGAGAAAAAAAAAGCAAGTTTTAATCCCATCAACTGGCACACCTGTAACGTTGTGCCTAACAATACAACAGAGTCTGCATTGATTGCCCTGCCCTGAATGGCCCACACTTTCTTCAGCATACAGGTGCATCTACTGAATAGGCAGCTGTTTAGACTGTTCCCACTTTTTTTCTTATGTAAAGCAGCTCTTCTTCCAACAGCTCCTCCATTCTTTCCCTGGCACACACTGCATCCTCCCTGCTACCGCCTGACATCCCAGGAGCCATGGCCTGGCGGAGATCCCCCTGAGCTCACCTCTGCTGAAGCACAGTCTCAACAAGGCTGAAAGGCTTGGGGTGAGCTTTCCCAGTGTGGTGCCTGATGCCACATGGCTCAAGCTGTGTGGTCTCATGAGATAAGAGTCCACAGCAGCAGGATGAGATAAAGATTTCCCTAGTCTCTCACCTTTTCACCCCTACTCCTCCAGTTTTTTTCTTCCCCATCAGCTTTATTAGCACCAGGACCAGACTGGGGAATTGATCCAGATTAAAAAAAGGAGGAGGGGGGAGGGGCTTGGCAGATGTTTCTTTAAGCTAGATCAGTTCCTCAGTTCAGTTCATAGTGTCGTTTAAAGTGTGCCAGTGAGCTGGGGGACCATGGTGCCGTGCACAGGGACAGGGGCAAGGACAGGTATTATGGGTTAGGAACACCTCGGGTCAGCATGGATACTGAAGACTTTATCTCATGAAGTGACATTACGGATTTAGGCAACAGAGTGAGAAGCATGATTGCTCGGAGGTGCCTTGAGCTCCCATAAATTAATTTTAAGCAGTCTGGTTTGAAACAGCTAATTTAAAGCCACCATGAAAAAAAAAAAACCACCACCAAACAAACCTTTTATATTGTTTCTTTAGTATATATATATACTTTATCACTTTCTGATGTAGGCAGTCAGTGTAAATGGATTGATTTGTTTTTCATTGTAAGTAAGGGTAAGTAAAGTAATCAAAAAGTACAAGTTTATCACTTGTTACAAAAACTATTGTCAGAGGTTGGAGAAACACCAGCTACATTACTGGTATGCTGAGATAGCAGGCTGCAGTCACTTTCCTCCAACCTTGTTCCTTTATGAACAAAAAGTTCTCCACCATTTCTAGGAAAATAACCTGCAGAAGGTCTGTGCTGGTTTTAGCTGGGATAGGGTTAATTTTCTTCATAGTGGCTCTTACAGAGATATGTTTTGGATTTGTGCTGGAAACAGTGTTGACAATTCAGGGATGTGCTGGTTACTGCTGATCAGTGGTTACAGAGCCGAGGCCTTTGCTGCCTCTCACCTACCCCAGCACAGGGGGGTGAGCAGGCTGGGGGGGTGCAAGGAGTTGGGAGGGGACATAGCCAGGACAGCTGACCCAAACTAGCCAAAGGGATATTCCATACCATGGGACATCATGCTGAGTATATATAAGCTGGAGGAAGAAGAAGGAAGGGGGGGGCACTTTCGGCATAATGGCGTTTGTCTTCCCCAGTAATCATTACACGTGCTGGACCCCCACTGGAGCCCCGCTGCCCTGGGGCTGGCTGAGCACCTGCCTGCCGATGGGAAGTGGTGAATGAATTCCTCATTTCGCTTTGCTTGCTTGCGTGGCTTTTGCTTTACCTATTAACTGTCTTTATCTCAACCCATGAGTTTTGTCACTTTTACCCTTCCAGTCCTCTTCCCCATCCATGGTGGTGCGTGGTGTTTAGTTGCTGACTGGGTTTAAACCACAACAAGGTCCTAATGAGGACCTAGTGAGAAAAAGTAAAGAAAAGAAAGATTTGGTTTGTATTATCAGCTGCCTCTGATCCCATTGTTACAGCTTGTTTCCTTCACTTGGAGTGTTGTTCAAGCTGTGTCCTCATCAGTTGGCATGCTTGTGTACCAATAATAAGTCAATAAGTCCAGTCATTAAATGCCATGGCTCCATCCCAAATGATTTTTCAAATCCATGCACCACACTGAAGAACACCTCAGGCCATGAGATTTCTGGTTTTCATTGTGCAGGGTGTGATTCTTTTCATACTGTGCAACGAAGAAGGCAAAATTCAAAACCCATGAGCAAGAAAAGGTCACATTTTCATGAAGGAGGAGGACGATGTATATGCTTTATACAGTTTTATCAATAAATTTCCATTTGATGCCAGAGACCCCAAGAGGCCACTGAGCATAAAAATATTCAATGTATATAAATAAACAATAGTGATGATTTAGAAACTCTCCAATTGTAGTCCTCATGTCCCAGTACTGCCCATGGCACCATTCAGGGCTCTGCTTGCGTGGGAGAGATCCCAGCTAGGTTTGCTTTTCTGGGAGCTTAATGAAGAGCTCTCCGTACAAAGCTGAATCACAGCTTTTTGTATTTAACCTGAAACAAAAGGATAAAATCTCACCCAGTTTTCAAGGCAGCTGGTTGATAACAGAACGGGTTCTGCCCTGACTGGAACAGGGCTCAACAGCCCCACTAACAGTGCTGGCCAACAGCACTGTCCCTCATTAAGTCTTGCTAATTATATTAGCTGCCTCTCAGCTGTTGCATGGACACCAGCCAGGAAAGGGATAGTGACAGAAGGGATTCCCAAGAAGGAGGACTCTTTACATGCACTGGCACATGTGATCCCGCCTTGCCAAGGGGAACAGACCAAGCGACATTTGGGGCCCTTTTCTCCCATTTTGTAACCCTGGCCAGACTCCGCCAGTCAGCTAATGGAGACAGCAGCAGAAGCTGCTGCAAGTTTGGAATGTAAACTCAAGCAAAAGCCATCTGGTCAGGAGACAAGGCACACAGCTGCCCTGGGAGCACTCAGCACACACGTCTCCAGGGGTACCGAGAGCATCCTTCTCCCTCACATCGGCGCAGGCCACAGCCCTCTGGGCATCTGACCTGCTTGAGGTTTGCTGGTGAGGCTGGCACCTGAGCAGCAATGCAGAGTGATGCTGATGCAGTTATTTTGAAGCCTGCCTGCTGATGTAGGATGCACTATACAATGATGGAGGCTGGCTAAGCAGTGCTTCCTCTGGGCCAGCAGCAATCCTGACCCTCCAGGGAATCCCTGTGAGCCAGCTCAGTCACCCTGGTCCGCAACCAGCCAGAGCCTTGGTGCAATCCTCTGCCTCCCTCATACCAGTGCTCAGCATCGGGCTGTAGAGTCCCTGTCTCTTCCCATGCTTGCAGCAAATGAAGCGGTTAATGGCAGAAGAGAGAAAGAGAGCCCTGTATCACAGGCATCCTGATAACACAGGGGCTGGGACCTTCTTCCAGGGTGTGGCACCAAGTTCCTGCCATGACTCAGGCAGAGATGGGTATTTCACATCCCAGGCAGGAGCCCCTAATAACAAGGTGACAAATGATTTGACCAGGCTGAGAATTGTGGGCTGAGCTCAGGCTTAGCAACAGAGAATTCCGTTTGAGCAGTGATAGGTGTCTGTACCCTTTCAGGTCAACATGCCCAGGCTATGCGCATCCCACCTGCATTTCATCGTGGGCTCATTCAGCAGCTTCCCATCCCTGTGAGATGACTGGGGCCACAGTTCCTCATGGGGGTCCACACAAGGAACCCATCAACACGTAGACCAGCCAACAGAATCCTTGTGCTGCTGTCCTGAGCTGGCCAGGCACAAGTCACATCCACAACAGCCATATCACCTCATTATCATGCTGGCACAGTGCCTGGGTGAGTAACATCTGCTGGAGCTAATGAGTGCTGCACTCACAGCCACAGCCACACCTGCACAGGTTCAGAGTGCCCTTGGGTGACAGGGCAGAGTGGTGAGGAATGAGTGTCTGTGCCAAAGAGCCTGGCTCCCAAACTGTGCTATCTTGTGGATATGTCTTCCATTCCCAGACCTGGAAAAGCAGAATGCCCAGAGACATAGATGCTTTTACAATAACCCTGGCAAAGGTCCACCTCTATGAGACAGCACTGACCTGGGTTCAGTTCAGCCATAGGCACAGGTGCCCCTTGGATGTGGTCACATCTACCAGCACCCTTCAGAAACTCAGGAGCATCTTGAATGGCACTAAATGCTTATATTTTGCACAGCTAAATGAAGACCCAGGTCCCCGTTAGCCGCAACAGGCGCTCAGATAACAGCAGACACACAAATGCATGCAAATGTCAGCTTGTTCCGTAAAAGCAAGGTTGGTCCTGTGCCAGTGCTCTGGCCAGGATGCCAGTCTAGAGGAAAAGCCTCTCCTAATTGCACTTTTCTTGTGTGAGTATCAGTACCTGCAACCGAACTGCTTTAGAAATGAACAGCCCCCTTCCATCAGTTGCATGGCAGGGATGAAGGCCCAGAAGCAATGCACCATGCTCACAGCGTGGCAGCAAAGGCCTGAGAAAATTTTGCTTGTTTGAGGGTTGCCCACAAGGTTCAACATGGTCCAGCCTGGACCCATGACAGATAACGGCACCATGAGCCTGCAACGCAACAGCAAAGACAGAAAAACCTGCCCAAACTCACAGCACCTCACAGCAGGGGGTGACATCAGCTTCTACACATTTTTCTGCTGAAAAGGAAAATAATAAATGGGAAAAATCAAGACACCTCCTTTATTCAGCAGTCAGTCATCACTTCCCAGGGAAGGCACCTGGGACCAGCAAGTGGCACCTTATCAAGTGGATTGTGTGAACCACCATCCTGGCAGGCATGCAGCCACTCAGATTTGCTCTGACTCATCAGCAGAGTATGTTCATCCCATGCAAGGTGCTGGCATTGGCACAAATATGAGGATTCTTGGCCAAAGAGTTGTTGGGTGAAGGTGGTGAGTTGGATCTCTCAGGTGTTTTGTTCAGGGGGTTTAATAATTAAATCCAATGGATAGGCTGCCTGAGTTGGTGTCAGACTCTGTTTGCTTGCTCATGTGGTCCTGGTCAGGTTGGCTCTTCACAGGTCTTGCAGAGGGAAGACAGGCAGTTACAGCTGTGGGTTAGCAGAGGCAGTAGCTGTCACGTAGAGGTCCTTGTGTTGGCTCCACAGGCAGTTTTCAGTGGGATAAATTCCTCCCGGGGCAATTTATGCACAAGCCATGCCTAATCTTCTTCTGAAATCTGAGCTAGGGACAAGTGAGCCAGGTGGGGTTTTAACCCACAGGTGATGCTGCAAAGGATGAGAAGTCAGAGGGCATGATCTGCTCTTGGCATTCCTGCAGCCCACAGGATCCCGGGGAGTATGCGGGGATATAGCCCACACTAGCTGGGAGCTGTGCTGCCTAAAGGACATAGCGTCAGGCAAGAGAAGGAGGTAGGCAGGGAGCGAGACCTGAAAAAAAACAGCTGTGCTGGCTGTGGGAAAGCAAGAGAGGTTTGGGGGCAGGAAGGAGGGAGCTCTGAGCTGCCCCTGGCAGGTGACACAGCTGTCCGAGCCAGCTGGCAGCACTGCAGCCCCGCTGCTGCTCCCGGTGTCTTCTCCTCCCAGCAGCAGGGCTCAGGTAAAGGATTGCTTCACCCGTGGCCAGGGTCAATCCCCTGCCTGCTCCAGACCTCAGCCTCCGCTCTCCAAACGGTGCCTTGACCTGAGGTCGTCACAGATGGATCAGCTTCAGTCCCAGCCTTCTTGAAACCCAACATACACTTTAGCCCTGATCTGCCTTGTGCACTGATCCTCTACTAAAGCTGTACATGAATATGTATGAACTGAAATGTTATTATTTCATGAACAGAGGTTCTCCAACTTTCCCACAGGAGTGTGCTGATTCCTGGAGAGATGGGGAAGGACAGAAAACATTCATAACTACCTCTGAACAACACTGACTTACCAGAAATGAAGACAGAGAATAAATACGATTAGAACTGTTAAAAACATGAAGCTTAAAAACTTCCCTGTCCACAAAATGACGGGTTTATCAAATGTTTAGTGGGAAAGTTTTGATTTTGAGTAAGTGAGAAACTTAGAACTAGACATAGATCTTCATTTATGTAATCAAAACTTCAATTTTGCTTTTCAAATTCTTCTTTCAAAGCTAAAGTTTGTTTCATCCCCAGGTTGTCTGTTTCAGTACCACACAGAAAGGAGAAAGGCCTAATGCCTAAGGAGGAGGTAGAGGAGAATTTCTCTCCACCTTTTCCAAAACTGAAAGGAACAGACAAAACCCTAGGCAATATTCATTCGTCTGATCCTAGCAACAGAAGCAGGAAAAGAAAGGGTGAGGACAATCCCAGGTAAAAAATTATTTGTGTTTCCAATCACATTATTTCAACTACAATCAAAACCAACTTCTTTTTTTTTTTTAAGCCCAGAGGAATGTCACAGCAGAAGATACTTTTAAGATATGTTTCACCTCACTGTAATGACAGGGACTACACAGAGAGTGTTTTTCAGGTGCCAGAGGATTTTGTAGGCCCATAGTAAGAAGATAGCGTGGAAAACTTTGCTAGAATAGTAGCTGTGCAGTTGTACGGGACTGTTTCAAAGCTGAGCATAACTTGGTAATATAGATCAATTCCCTGATATGAGCAAGCTTCAATATATTTCTCTTATTTAAAAATACGATGTCCCTAATTGCTGAAAGAATAACTGACATCAGCTTCACGCACTTCACATCAGAAGAGGAATAAAACAGCAATGGAAGATAGAAGCAGACTGGGATTCTGCACAGCTTCATACAAAAAAAACCCAACCAAACAAAAAAACCCTACTGCCCACAGGGAAAAAAACAACAAAATAAAAAAAAAAAAACATCAGATGCAAGGGCATACAGATGCAAGGCCAGACTGGCAGGAGAGAAAGTTTGGAGAAAGTTTATGTATTAGCTCCATCAGGTATTTATATACATTGACAAGATCCCTCTGAGCCTTCTCTTGTCCAGGAGGAACGTCCCAGTTTGCTCAACCTCTCATATCAAAGACTCTCCAGTCCTCTATCATCTTCATGGCCCTTTGCTGGGCTCACTCCAATATGTCCATGTCTGTCCTGTACTAGAGAGCCCAGCACTCCAGATGTGCCTCACCAGCACTGAGAAGAAGGGGACCTGGACCTGCTGGTGACCCTCTGCCTAATGAAGCATTGCAATCCACATGGCCTGCCAGGACCCCTGGGGCTGTTTCACATGGAGGCTCAGCACTGCTGTGGCTCCCTTGGTGTGCCAGAGCCATGGTGGGCACCCCAAGCCCTGCACTGAGCTGGAGGTCAGTCACCCCAAACCACTTGGTGTGTGGCTAGTGGAGGCCAGGATGAATCCTTATTCCTGCTCCATGAAGGCACCTTCTTCTCCTCCTCTCCCATGCCTGTTCATGAAGGACAGCATGTCCTCTACTCCTTTCCAAAACATTTCTGAAGGAGGTGGGGGTGGCCAACCTTTCGCAAAAGCTGCTGTCCCCGCTCCCAACCCCCTCTCTTGCTTTGCTTGTAGGTCTTCCTCCTGCTACCTCTGCCAACCCTTCCTGTCTTCAGCCATAAGCTACCTTTAATTTCTCCAGTGCTGGCAGGTGAGAGAGAGCAGCCTGTGCCAGCCGGGCAGATGGCCCCACCAGAAGCCCTCCCAGAGGCTGAGCTTTGTTTTCTTTCCCCCAGGAGAATCAACCAAGAACAGGCAAGGCTAGGGACTGGACTTCTTTCACCGCCAGAGCAGGTCTCATGCTTCCCTGGAGCAGTAAGACAGGCTTTCAAAGGAAATATAAGAATATGAGGATCTTGGTTCAGGGGGTTGTTTCTCTGTTTGAAGGACTCAGCAAAATTCATCGAGAAAGCGGGGACTCTGGAGTGTCAGCTCAGCATTGTGGCGGCGAGAAATTTAACAGTGCAAACAGGAGGAGTAACTACTGCACTAATTGAAAATAGCTTTGGGGGAATGTAGGTCAACAGAGCATAATCTGTCCTGCAGTCTGGCCGGGATACAAAAGTTCGTACCTCTGCCACGAACACTGCCACGAGAGGTTCAGGGACTGCACAGTTAAAATAGAGGATTACGTCGCATCCTGAAAGGCGGGAGCAGTGCTAGCAGCCAAGTTAATAGTCGGAGCCAGACGCTCGCCCACCTCCCATGCCTTCTCCCCAGAAAACAGGATGCCTTTCTTGTCTGCCACTTGCTATTCCTAGCACCAGCTGATGAGGCGTCTCTTTCTCCCCCAGTTGGTACAAAATAGACGGCCGTCTTCCAGGAAAGGCACAAATCTTCTTTGACAAGCAGTGATATTAACAGGGATTATGGAATGCAAGAGCCACGGCCAGAATTGACCAAAGGATGCAGCCCAGGCTGCCCAGCCGTGGAAGCGTTTTAATCAAGATTAGAGGTTACATTGAGGACGGGGCTGTATTTTCAACCCACCATGAAACCACCCATTCAGAGCAGGGGTTTCTGAGCAACTGGCAGCCTGCAATATGCAGAGGCTCACAACAGCACCACTCTTTAATCTCAGGAGTGGGGTGCAGTGATGGAAAGGGAGCATTGTTGCTGGCAAGGCAGTTTGCAGAGTCATCACTGCTGCTGGTTTGTATTGCTTCCCAAGATTAGATGGGATCACAGCATGAGATATTCTCTTATCAGAGCTCCCTTAGCACATGGATGGCAGACAGAGCTGCACCTTGCCTTCAAACCCCACAGAAACCTCTGCGTCAGGCAAAGGTTTTCTACTCTCTCACAGTGAGTTTGGCAACATGCAAACAGCATCTGTCCTCACCTATTCATCTCCACCCATGCCCTCTTGCAGCAAGTCCCTGTCGCATCCCCAAATTTAGGTGTGGACCTGCACAGGCAGTGAATGAAAGCACCTGCAAATAATAAAATCCCATGTCAGTGGAATCTGTGCTTTTCAGTGTCTTACCAAGATTATTTTCTAGAGTAATTCAAAATACTTTTTTCTTATATTTGATCTCTTTTACTTTTAAAAGACCATCAGGAAAATTTGCCCGCAATTTGTTTGTGGGATGAGAAGTGATGGACTGCTAACTCTTTCGTAATGGCTGCTGTCTGAGTGTCATGATCACATCTGGGGACTGGACACACATTTGTGACACCTAATGCTGAAGTTTTGATCTCTCAAAGTCATGCCTGTGTTAACAAATCCACAAGATCTTATTCAAAGAGTTGAAAAAATCAAAATCTTAGCTATTGTGAGGAGTATAATAATTTCTCCGACTGCCCTTAAAACACGCAGATCAGGTGCCATTTTAGCTGTGGCAAAGTGGGTCTTGGCACAGGGGGTAAAACCATGTGAGGAGCTGAGGAAACATTCAGGCTGAGCTTTCTCCACCACGGCTGGGCTGCTGTGGGCACCACAGCTGAACTGGCTGCAGTATAAAGTAAGCGTACACCCATGGGTGTAAACATGCACGCACACATTACCGCATGTGTGACAGCGATCCTCTGCGTGCTTTAGAATGCCACCCATCCACATTATACACTGAACAATGAAAACAGTAACACATGAAGTTACATGCTGATTTTTGTCTGGGTTTGAAGCTGGTTACACCCAGCCTTTGGTTTCATGCGGTTTCAAATGAAGGTTTTCTTCCTCTTCCTTAGAAGTGTCTCCATAGCCAGACAGAAAGAGGAGAGGGAAAGGAAACACAGACAAAACCAGGGATGATTGGAGACACCCGCCAAATTTGGTCGGCTCTTGTTATTAGGTGCCTGTAATCCTGTATCAATGATATGTGGACAGCCATTAAGTGCATGTGCAAATAATCATAACTGCTAAGCCCCTCATGGATTTTAGCAAGAAAAATTGCCTGTGTGAAATTGCCACAGGATGTGCCTTATTCTCTGGTCTGTATTCATTATTCTCTTGTTTTAAAATCTCATTTACGTAGTCAGAAACAATGCCATGAGATCTAGGCCAGCAACCGCACACCCTAACTAACCAGGAAGAAAAGCCAAAGCAAATTCCTGGATTCTGCAATACACAGTACATACTGGATAATTACCCACCAGAAATATTCAGAGAATAACAAATACAGTATTAAAAAAATAATAATAAATGTCAGGATTGGTCCATGAGCCATTCAGTGTTGAACTAACAAATTATGATTTTGAATCATAGTCACTCATGGGGTCTATTCAGCGCTGTGGGGGCTGTGGGTCCTTCCTCAATGCTGGTGCTCGCCAGAGCAGAACGCCCTTCCTGCCAGCGCTTGGTAACCGCCCTGCCCATTTCGGCACAGCCTGCAACGAAGGGAGCTCCAAAAGCCCAGCACTGAGGATGGCAGCTGCCCTGAAAACCCTGAACTGTCACCCTGCAAAGCAGCACCTGGGCTTGTACCAGCCGTGTAGTGCTGGACCCGCTCCCATATGCGTGCGGACTCATTTCGGCATGCTGATATATGTAAGGTCACTTGCACAAACACATCCTGTTTGTCTTCCTCATTGCCACCAGCTCTCACCCCCTCCGAATGTGATCGCTGTGTCCCTGCTCACATGCCCTGCTCTGGCATCCCTGTTCTGGTCTTCCTCCTGGGCTGAGCAACATTGGCTTTGTGTTGAAATCCAAATGAATTCCAAGAAGGGGTCTTGCAGCTGGTGAGAAATGAAATGTCATGATGGCTTCAAGGCTTAGGAGAGCGCAAGGGTCAAGTGGATTACCCTCCTCATATAGCTCACAGGTTTACTATCAGGAAAATTCCCCTCTAGTTATCAGTGAAGCAAATTACAGAGATCATGAAGACAGTTTCCTCCCAAGCCAGCACCTCCCAGCTCCTCCCTCTGTCCCTACCTTCCACCGGCCTCCACCAGTAAAAACCTCTGTGTAGCTTATTTCAAAGATGGTTGCAATTTCTAATACCAGTATAATTTAAGTGGGGAAGGCGAGATGTGCTTTTCTGTGGACTCGGGGTGCAGGTTATAAACAATGTGGTCTGAACAACTCTGTCACGTAGGCAGACATAGTTACCTCTGGTTTACCTTTGAGAAAACAGAGGTGCAAAGGCATTTTCCCAACATATGTACTGGGGTGAATACTAGACAGGATCTAGACCTTTCCTCCAGGGTCCTGTACTTTAAAGTAACATATTAGCCTACTAATGGATAAACTGATCTTAAAAAAACCTCAAACAAACCACGGCCCAAGCCCTAGATCTTCCTTCTTCAACGCATCTCAGCATCACAATACAAAACTTTCATTGCTTATTCTTCCGTTTTCAAATGGTCTTTCTTGTACTGTAATTACTTTATACTATCATTACTACAGAAGAAAATATATTACCTACACTAAAAAAAAAAAGAAAGTGGAAAATATTTTTTAAAATTAAATGAAATTTGTCTGGAATTTTCCTTACTAAATTCTTCCATGAAATCCTAGATAGCTCTGCCAAAGCCACTGTCATTGTTACAAATGGAAGTTACCAGTGGATAGACATGAGTCCATCTGGTCTCTGAAGCACATGATCTGCCCAATGCAAAGAAGCATATCTAATAGAATGCTGTGATGATTTGTATTTAACACCCCAGAATAGCCCATCAGGCATCCTGTAGCAAAGAGAAAGGAGAATAAAAACTGACATGACAGCAGAAGATAATTCTTTCCTGAGGCAGGCGTGAATCTAATATAGCACATCAATCGGGGCTACTAACTGGCCAGATCTGCACTCATAATATTTACATTGATATAACTGAAGGAATCTTTCAGTTCAGCTGTCCTTTAACAGACCTGAGATGTACAGTTTTTGTTTACCTACAAACTTTCAGGTGAGGAATATATTGTGAAGAGGTTTTGTTTGTGTGCTCTGCTTTTACAGTCCTCTGCTAGCCTCTGTTTCACCAGTACAAGAGAGCAAAACCTCCTCGCAATCTGGCATGACTCCATTTCTCAGTTCTTCTCTTCCAGCAGCAGTTTTGAACTCATGCATTTCATGGTTATTCCTGATTTTCCCAATTTATCTTGGTGTTGCACAGAGCTACAGCTTGGCCGTAGTCACTGAAACTCATGCCTTGAAACGTACTAAGATTCATTCATCCCCACCAGCAAGGATCTCTGGAGGAGAAAAGCAGCAGGGTTAAGCTACAGGCCCTTACCCAGAACCACCTTTCTCAGCAGATGAAACATCTCTGAAGTGGGAGGAATTGCACATGTTCAAAATTGGAATAATGCAGCCGGGTACCCATCTCCCAGTAATCCATTTGAGGGCTGTCCTAGGGCAAACACCTTTGAATGTCCAAGCAGGGAATGGCAGATCATGGAACTGCAACTTACAGTAATAGGAGAAAACAACAGATCAAAGGTGGCCTCCTAATCTGCTTTGATCTGTGCTCCCCTATCTCAGTTCACAAGGCATGCTTCATGTGCATGGCTGGAGGGGACTGTGCTTTTATTGTCTAGGAGACTTAACCTCTAGCCTGAGTTTAGTCCAACACACATTTTACCATCTGTTCTATTTCCTATGTGCCTATGAGATCATTTTTCTACATGCAAAATTATAAAGTGAAGATTCACATATGCTTACACAGCTTATTTCTATTATTATTTGTTAAATACCGAGAAGCTCCTTGGCACAATACGAGGCCTAGAATGAAGACATATCAAGCCCTGAAGCCATTCTTCATGTGAAATACACCCAAAATGGCTATTCTGGCTGAAAGAGCAGTGTTAGGAATTTCAAACCACTTCCCTTCCTTGGAGTTCTGAGCAGATTCATGACATTTCTGGCAATGCAGCTTAAAGAACCATTCACAGAAATTTGTGCTGCAGTCATCACAAAAGCTTTCTTTTTTTGCCTATGCAAAACCTGATTTTCAGTGCAAAATACACATTACAGCAAGTTTAAGATTGTCCATAAAGATTTTAGAATGCAATTTCAGAAAAAATGGTAATGAGAAAATGCTACTATTCTTTTTTTAGTTGATAATAATAATAATGTTGGTTGTTCATGAAGAAGCTCACTTCTTAGTGAAACTTTTTAAGCTAATTTTTCCATTTCTATTTTCTTGTGTTACTCTCCTCAGCTGACACCTCCCAAGTTACTCACAGCAGCTCTTGATGAGAGCTGAAACATAACATGGCTGAACAGAAGCTCCCTCTCCTCTTTTCCCTCCCTTTCTTTGTTTCCATCCTCTGTCCTTCTGGTTCCTTGCCTCTCCTGGAGACAAGGGCCAACGGTGACCGGATACTGCCCGATTCAGAGGATGCCATGCGGCTGTGCATGCCCTCTCTCACAGTCCCACTCCATGTGAAAAGGAGGATTTGTCTCACCTCCCTTGAGGTGTCTAAAATGCAGATGTCTGTATCTGCGTTGAGTGTCTGAAGCTCCCCTCAGAATCAGTAGAGAGAAACAGGCATGGATAAAGAGTAATTCTCCTTATCCTAGGTAGGTTAGTGCCCAAAATAGGTCAGATGAATCATGCCTTCAAAGTGCCATGCTCTACCGACCACAAAGAGAGCCTAGATGACTAAATGTTTAATGTTAGCTGAGATGGATTCTGTCCTTAGCGTCTTTCCTTTATGCCATTGTCCTGTCTATTCCCCTGTTGCTCACAAGCACACATTATCCTCCTCAATGAGCTTCTAGCTTCTCTTCTCACATGAGTGGCAATGCCCAGGGAAATGGTATCCTTCCCCCAGCTGCTACTATGAAGCAATTTCCCAGTTTAGGCTTTCTTCTGAGATCTCTCACTGATGTGATATTTCATGGAGTGCCTTCCACAAATCATTTGTGATAGCTCCTAGCTTATATTTCACATCTCTTCTCAAAACACTTATATCAGGGTGCATACACCGTAGCTTGCCTGTTGCTAATAGCTAAGTGGGTGGTATGTTGGGAATAATTAAAATTCTTCCTCTTTTACATTAACCTCGCCCCCTCCAAAAAAAAAAAAAAATCAGGAGTGAAACCTGCTATTAGTCTATCACCAGTATGCTAGTGCTGGCAGAGCCACGGACTACAGCCCCTCAGGTCTACAGGGTGGGTTTATACAATGGTTTACAATAGCTTTCTGATACTGCGTGAATGGCAGCATAAATTACAGTGCAGAAATAGATCAACAAGCTAAAGTGGCTTTACTTCTTTAAATAGCTCTTACAGGCACCAATGCTCCTCTACGGATTTAAAGAAGTCTTTTCTTCTTACTCCTCCACCTTCCTCATTTTAAGCAGGCAGCAGAGAATGGAATAGCACAGTGTGAAACACCATTGCCTCTTTAAAAGGTTACAGAACTAGAGAAAATAAAAGATGAAAATCCAAGTGAAAATCACTGCTGTTTCTTGTCTCACCCTGCCTTGGACTTCCCCCTAATAGCTGAAAAGGATTAAGGTCTTAAATAACGTGCTGACAAAACGACTGTATAATAGGACCAATTGGTAACATTGGGAGGAGATGTTCAGCTTTGTTTTTCTTCAGGTTCATGGAAAGTCTGACTAAAATATAACTATTCTCCTAGCCCATAAATAAATGCAAAGCCTGATCCAGTTGCAGGAGCCCCCAGCACAGGGTTGAGGCTCGTAAGAGGGTGGTATCTGGAAGCAGTTCTTCCTATGTGGGCATGATGGGTGCAGGCAAATACCTGCTTTGGCAGGAGAAGGGCATGTTATTCTGGTGTCAACTGGCCCATGGGAACCCATGGGAGCTGGGAAAGGCCTTTGCCTTTGGGAGTTGGCCCGTTAGCAGCATGCTCCTGCAAGAGGCTGAGAGCTCACAGGGAAGTTGCTTAGTGCTTTCATCTCCCCAGAAAGGCAAAAATAGATGTCCAGTATTATGAATGTCATCCTCTTGCTGAAGCACCTAGGCATCCTGGCTGGCATCTGGACATGGCTGTAGCAGCTGGTAGGGTCCTGGATCAGAGTGAGAATGCAGGGGCAAGCATGAAGCTGAAATAGGGCTGAAAGTATTAGGAAAAGAGGCGGGGCAGCAAAAGCACAAATACCTGTACTACTGCCCCAATATTCTAACATTGCGCAGACTATGAAGAGAACATGCTCAAAGAAAAGGCAGCCAAGCAAATTTTGTATACAAGAGAAGGAAAGCAAGTAATCATAGGGTAAGTATTTAACTGCCTATCAGTCTTCAAGGGTAAAAAACATCTGTAGAAAGAAGCCAGGATATCCCTTCATATCAGCAGGTTTTGCTCAGTATAACCTGGTCCAAAGTGCTAAAGAAAAATCACTGCAGTTGTTGCCAGTTGAGCTTCTGCTGCAATTTGGAAAGGCAAGGCCAGCTCCATGGGAGGATTAACCAGTACAAGCCAAAGACCAGCATCCATTGCTCCTGTTTGTAGCTCACTTTGCAGGTCTCCTTGCCACATGGATAATAAGAACCATTTGGTCTCACTTAGACATTTATAAGAAACAAGTTCAGGTCAGAGCAAGTTGTTTCCAGGATATTTTTCTAATAGAGAAGGGGAAAGAGGTACCTCCAGAGTGAAAGCCATTGCATCCTAAGATAAGCTCAGCGAAATGAACCTGGCTTTCTATGGGTGGTAAAGGGAACCTCAGACTCTGCCATCCAATGAGTGGTATGATAAATCCCACTCATACTACCCAAGCCTTCCACACTTTCCCAACACCTCTGCTGAACTTGTTAACTGTAGCTGCTACTGTGTTTTGGAAACTACAACCCAAGCAGATGAGTTTACTAGCATCAGCATCTTCCCTACATAACCAGCCACCCATGACTATGCTGAGGTCCGTTTCAGGACCAAAACTTTATTTCTGCCTCAGTTTTGGGCATCTGACACCTCTTTGTATCATTGCTCTAGTGCGTGCGCTGTCCTAGGTGAAAAGGCTTTAAAGAGGAACGGTGTCCATATGAGATGCAGCCCTCAGCCTGCCCTTTGCTCTCCTCTCCAGTTGGACAGACTGGCAGCTTCTATAGAGACAGCAGCTGTAAAGATCACTTTTCAGGTTCCACCTGGCAGTTGGTGTGTGCTTTCAACTCTTACCCACAGCTCAAGATGTGGCCTTAATAACATATTGCAAACACACACGTCACCTGAGACTTCAAGCTGCTCTTGCTGGTGTCTCATTAAGCTGCAAGGTGGTAACAGTCAGTGATAACAACTGTGAAATCCACAGTGACCTGACACATCTGGAGTCAATAGGTACTTGTGAGATTCTTTTGCCTGTGGCCTTATGCTACCTGCATAGAAACATTAGGTTAAAATAAACAGAAGAGGAAGAAAGCGTCATTACCAGGCAGGCACTGAGCAGAGTTGCGTTTTTCCTGTGATAATTTACTCCACAGTTTTCAGGTTTATTAGTTGGTTTGGGTCATGTTGTTTCAATATCTTTGCACAAAGAATAAATACTGTATGAAAAGTCTCCTAATGGACCCCTGTAGACAGATCCTAACTCTGGGTCATGGAAGCAGCTGGTGAATACACTCACAAGCTACAAAATCCACATGACAAACTTCAATACACACCCACGTCCCATTACCACCACCATCAGCATTTGCCCTGTGCTTCCCACAGCAGGGGCAAGCGACCCTGGGGAGCCAGAAGGAGACATCCTTGCCATGCACCTGGGTACACATGGCAGTGGGGACTGGGCCTTGGGGGGCAACCTGCGAACAGTGGGAATCCCAACCCTGTGCAGAGGCTAAATACAGCATTGGGCTATTAGAATCAAAGCATCGTACAACTGTTTAGGCTGGAAAAGATCTTTAAGATCAAGACCAACCATTAACCTAACACTGCCAAGTTCAGCACTAAACTATGTCCTTGAGCTGTGTCCCTCTACTTTTAAATACTTCTAAGAATGGTGACTCCACCACCTCCCTGGGCAGCCAGTTCCAATGCTTGACAACCCTTTCAGTGATTTTTTTTTCCCCTAATATATTGTCTAAAACTCCCGTGCAACTTGAGGCCGTTTCCTCTTGCCCTGTCACTTGTTACCTGGGAGAACAGACCGACCCCCACCTGCCTACACCCTCCTCCCAGGCAGCTGCAGAGAGCGATAAGGTCTCCCTGAGCCTCCTCCTCTCCAGGCTGAACACCCCCAGTTCCCTCAGCTGCTCCTCACCAGACTTGTGCTCCAGACCCTTCACCAGCTCCGCTGCCCGTCTCTGGACACGCTCCAGCACCTCAGTGTCTGTCTTGCAGTGAGGGGCCCAACACTGAACACAGGGTTCGAGGTGCGGCCTCACCAGTGCTGAGTGCAGGGGGACAGTCACTGCCCTGGTCCTGCTGGCCACACTGTTCCTGGTACCAGCCAGGTTGCTACTGGCCCTCCTGGCCACCTGGGCACACTGCTGGCTCCTGTCCAGCCGGCTCTTGACCAGCACCCCGGGGCCTTTCCCACCGGGCAGCTTCCCGGCCTCTCTGCCCCTACATGTAGCGCTGCCTGGGGTTGCTGTGACCCCATGCAGGACCCGGCACTTCTCCTTGTGGAACCTCATACAATTGGCATCAGCCCATCGGTCCAACCTGTCCAGATCCCTCTGCAGAGCCTTCCTGCCCCCGAGCAGATCCACACTCCCACCCAGCTTGGTGTCGTCTGCCAGCTTACTGAGGGTGCACTTAACCCTCTCGTCCAGGTCATCAATAAAGATATTAAACAGGACTGGCCCCAGTACCAAGCCCTGGGGAACACCACTTGTGACCGGCCATGAGCTCGGTGCAACTCCCTTCACTGTCACGCTTTAGGCTCTGCCATCCAACCAGCTTTTACCCCAGCAAAGAGCACACCTGCCCAAGCCATGAGGAGCCAGGTTCCCCAGGAGAACGCTGTGGGAGATAATGTCAAAGGCATTATTGAAAACAAGGTAGACAACACCCACAGCCTTCCCCTCACCTGCTAAGCAGGTCACTTTGTCACAGAAGGAGATCACGTTCGTCAAGTAGGATGGGCCTGATCCCCTGGTTGTGCTGTACATGTTGTGTATTGGCACTCAAGATGACCTGCTCCATAACCTTCCCTGGCACTGTCAGGCTGACAGGCCTGTAGTTCCCCAGATCTTCTCTCCTTATGGGAATCACGTATGTTAACTTCCAGTTAACAGGGACCTCCCCAGTTTAGGTGGGACTGTTGATCTATGATGGAAAGTGGCTCCTTGAGCACTTCCACCAGATCCCTCAGTACCCTTGGGTGGGTCCCACCTGGCTTCCTAGACTTCTGCATGTGTAAGTGGTGTAGCAGTCACTGACCATTTCCTCTTGGATTATGGGGGTTTTATTCTGCTCTCCATCCCCATCTCCCAGCTCAGAGGCCTAGGTACCCTGAGAACAACTGGTCTTACTGTTAAAGACTGAGGGAAAGAAGGCATTAAGTACCTAAGCCTTCTCCTCATCCTCTGCCACTATGTTTACCCCTGCATCCAATAAAGGATGGATATTCTTTTTAGCTCTCCTTTTGTTGCAAATGTATTTATAGAAACATTTTTTATTTTCTGTTATGGCAATAGCTGGATTAACTTCTAGTTGGGCTTTGGTCCCCCTAATTTTCTCCCTGCATAACCTCACAATATCTTTGTGGTATTCCTGAGTTGCTTGTCCCTTCTTCCAAAGGTGATAAACTCCATTTTTTCCCTGACTTCCAGCCAAAGCTCTCTGTTCAGCCAGGCCAGTCTTCGCCACCAGCTGATCTTTCAGCACACGGGGACAGCCTGTTTCTGCACCTTTAAGTTTTCTTTTTTGAAGAATGTCCAGCCTTCCTGGACTCCTTTGCCGTTCAGGGCTGCTTCCCAAGGGACTCCATCAACCAGGCTCATAAACAGGCCACAGTCTTCCCTCTGGAAATCCGAGGTAGTGGTTCTGCTGACCTCCCTCCTCACTTCTCCAAGAACCCAAAACTCTGATCATTTCATGATCACTACGTCCAAGATGGGCTGCAGCCATTACATCACCCACCAGTCCTTCTCCATTCACAAACAGCAGGTCCAGTAGAGCATCTCCCCTGGCTGGCTCCCTCACCAGCTGTGTCAGAAAGTTATCTTCCACACACTGCAGGAACCTCCTAGACTGTTTCCTCTCTGTTGAATTGTATTTCCAGCAGATATCTGGCCAGTTGAAGTCCCTCACAAGAACAAGGGCTGGCAATTGTGAGACTTCTCCCAGCTGCCTATAGAATATTTCATCTTCCTCTTCATCCTGGTTCAGTGGTCAATAAATCTCACCATGATCCCTGCCTTGTTGACCTCCCCCGTGATTCTTACTCATAAACACTCAACCATATCATCACCATCATTAAGCTGTAGACAGAGAGAAGAGACAAGCAGAGCCTGGGACTGATGCTGGTACAGTAAACTGCAAGAATAGGTCAAGCTGTCAGCTGTTATCAACCTTAGCAAACACCGTATCTTCCATTTCAGCCTCAATTAATTCATATGCTGTTTGTTTGAGAACCTTCTTATTACATTGTGGAGTTACTGGCTGTATCTCCAGCCTGACTAACCTGCCTGTCTCTTCTCCTGTACCATTTAAATGTCAGTTATATTTTTGTGGTTGACCGGTTAGTGAAAGGATGAATGAGTAAGTGTTTGTGTTAACTGAGTCTACATGAAGATGCCTCATTAAACAGAAATGGACATGGGATGATATGATTTTGATGTGGTCTTGGCTTGCTTTTGGAAACATATTTTCTGCTAGAGAAGTGGTGAGAAACACGAGACACTAAGTTTGATGCTTTTCTCCCCATTTTGAGCCCCTGGTTTGAAGTGTATCAAAAAAGAAGCACTTCCAGAAACCAGAGTCATAGTGTGTTCAAAACAAAAACAAAGGCCCAAATTCCTTTATTTATAGTGACCAGCATGGTGCAAGCAAGTCATTCCAGCTCATTTCTGAATGGCATTGTATTTCAGGTATAAAATCTACATGCCTTTGCTTCTTCAAAGATGAGAGGACTCTAGAACACAGATGTGTTTGAGTCTAGCATTAACTGAGATGTTACCAAGGCCAGGCACTGGGGAACAGGCCCTCAGGACCATGCTAACATTGCAATGCCCTGCTCTTCCTCATCCCAATGCTGTCTAGCAAATCCTCAGTCCCCAGCCAAGGAACAGGCTCTCCCCATACAAGGCCTGGGGGGAGCTGGGCACCCTGGGTACAGTCCTAGCCCTTCCTAGGACTAGGAAGAAGCAGAGGTCCTGGAACCCAGCAATACTGCTCAGTTCCCAGCTCTGCTTTGGTCCCTCCAACCAGCTGTCTCCAAGCCAAATCTACTACCCAGTGGAACAGCCCTAAGCAATGGGGCTCCAAACCAGCCCATCACCTGGGAGGCCAAGTTCATGTTCTAACTCAGAAAAGTAGACACAGCCATCAAAACCAGCCAAACTGCAACCTTCTGGGGCTGAAACCCCAGAGCAAGACCAAGAAAATACCTCCCTTTGCTTGGGACCCTACGACACGGGTGTGGAGGAAGCCCAGGCTCAAACGTTTGTGCCGTCTGAGTCAGAGCAGAGGCTTGACATGGCTCTGAAGTCTCCATCAGTCATTACACAGCCATGTGCTGAGGGGGGCATGGGGGGGGGGGGGGGGGGGTGAGAGGTAGTGGGGACAATGGCTCCAAATCTCTCTCGTTCAAGCTGTTTGACTTTATATACATAATTAAGTATTCGCTGGACCAAAAAGGAGGATTGATTGACTGATCAAATATTTAGGGAAAATGGAATGAGAAATGGAGCTGGTTTAAACTGGGGTAATATGGATCCAGATGTGCACTTTGACTGTATCCCAATCCTATGTAAGGCAAATTTCTAGCAACACCCTGACCTTTTTCCTGCTAGCCACAGGAGGAAAACTGGAGCCTGCAGGCCAGACGACTCTCATCACAGATTTTGGACATAATCCTGCTGATAACAAATGAGTGATCAGAATCTGGATGGACAGTCATCTAGATCCACAAGTCAGCATAGACTGAGGTCTGTAATTCCTACTTGAAATCAGGCAGAAAGGAGATTTCAACATGAGTCAGCCAACACCAACAGGTTTGCTTGAGGTACCCAGCTCTTCTGGACAGACAGATGGATGCAATAACACATGCCCACATACAGATGCTGAGGACCTGCACTCGTTGTCCCTAAAATACAATTAGCAACACAAGTGAGGAGGAATTTCAGAAACAACTGTCTCAATAGCAGCCCACTGCCAATAGGCACTGAGAGGACTCCTTCCTCTTCTCTCATTGCCATGGGATGTCGGCACCAGGCCTCCTCTGAAAACAGGCCCAAGCAGCTGGCTTTTGCAGCCCACACAAGTGACCACATTTCAGTTCTTTCAGGCCAGGAAACAGAGAAAATTTGCAGGGTCTGGAACCTTCCCACAATAGGAAAATAAGATACCGCCAGCACTTCTGAAAAAAAACCCAAACAAACCCACTCTCATCCAGGCAAAGCATGCATTGACTTGCATGAGGAGGACGGGGAAAAGCCTTCAGGAAATAGCTAACAGTTTCCAAGTCTTTCCCTTGTTCATTTTCACAGATTCTGGCTTTCTTTAGGGGAAAATATGTACTTTTTAAATGTGCCTGACCCTGGGCTCTGTTCCTACAAACATTGATTCAGGGAGGTACTTTGTCTTTATTTATTCTCAACTAATGACTGAACTGGCACAGTTCTGAAGAAAGGGTATCCCAAAAGCCTGATGTCCACAGACATTCCTGTTCCCTGCCTGTATTCTTCCTGCCCTTGGCTAATGGTGAATTGCCAAAAATCCTCCATTTTGGCTTAAGTGGGGTAAAAGCAGGATCAAAACTGTGCATCCCCCACATCTCTTCTTTCAATGTGCTCTGGGGCAAGATGTATGTGTTTGCTCTTCATACGTAGTGCTGAAATCCAAACAGATTTGCAAAGCATTACCTAGCTGTATATCTCTGGCAAGTATGGCTGCCTATGTTTATATATATACACACATATACTTGTGGCTACCATGGCTTCCTAGTACACTGAACATGCCCATGAACATGGTCTGACACCAAAGCTATCATGTGCAGAAGAGTCTGTAGCATCCTCTTAAACTCTCACACGCCCATGTCTAGGTGCTGTCTGGGAGGGCGATAATTCATGCAGGCTCCACCACTCCCTGGACCAGTCCAACAGTTTCGCAGAATAGACAGTCACACTCCCATGTCTAAAGCAGTCTGAGGCTTTGTTTAATTTACCAGTCTAGGGACAGCTTGTGAGATCCAAGTCACAACCAACTCCTAACTGAATTGAATCCAAAGCTCAATATAGCTGAAGGAGCCAAGAAAACTTTCCTCAAGAGACTGGCGCCATTTCCTAGAGTGGGAAATGTGGGTCATCAGCTTTTTGGATGCTCAGGCTCAGCACAGCCTGCAGCAGAGCCTTACAGTTGAGGCAGTTTTCACACTTGCATCTCAACATGTGGCTGCACATGTTTGTGGCTAAAAATGCGCTTTCTCCATAATGAAACTGGAATCAATAACCAATCAAGCCAGTATGTGCTTCTGTGGAACAGCCTGAAATGGGGTTTCTTTCTTTCTTTCTTTCTTAACAACTGCTCACAGGGAGTGCAACCTTTCATTTCTTCCACAGAGCTGAAAAGAGCTCTGTGATCACATCATCGCAGCACAAGGCAGTCACAAATATTCCACGTCTTATAAAGCCAGAGAAGCACAGGGAACTGAAAGGCAGCAAACCACTCTATACAATAGAAGAAAAAAACCCCCCAACCTTTGTGCCCGTAGAGCAGCAGCAGAATTACCAAGCTGAGCAATCCAGAAGTAAGGCATGTGTAAATTAACGTTGCTTGTGTAATATTACTTCACTCCCCCACCTCCCTCTGTACATATGCATCCTGAGACAGCCTTTAATTGTAAGAACTGAATGCTATTTTTTACCACTGTACCCCTCTCACTTTGTTCCCAGCACTTGATTAATGAACAACTATGCAATATCTTGTTTTCTTCTACAGCACATGGTCTCGTGCTTCATCTTTACTGCTCAAACCCTGATCTAGAGTTAGAAGTCTCCACAGATCATGTAGGGATGGATTTTTTTATAGATGTTTATCCCTTGGCCAAATTTGGGTAGGTTTTCCAAAGGAAGCAAAAATGTCGTGTGTGCAGCACAGGCTTACTGACCCCAGTTTCCTGCTCCAGATTGTGATGGCATGAGCAGTCCTCAGGAAAAGGCAGAAGTAGTTTTCCCTGAGGGCAACACAACTCATTTTTCTTCTGAGATGTGTGTAAGATCAGCCCAAGGGAGTCTCCTGGGAGGATCTGACCCTGATGGGTCAGGTAGAAATGCTGGATCTGAAATGGTACCCTGTGAGTTGCTCCCTGTTGTGGCTGAATGTGCCGTGAGCTGGTAAGACCATGCCTTAACTCCTGTTGAGTAAGGTGGTACTGGTGTGTTCATGGCTGTCCTTCTTGGAAAACCACTTCACAGTCCTGCCCATTGTAACACTCTCCATAGAGGAGGCAGCAAGGTTTGACAGAGCAGGAAAAATGTGCATTGAAATACAAATGTTAACAGCACTGGCTATTTTTAAAACTACCCAAAAAGAAATTGGTTTAATTTTACTCAGGACCAAGAGCCTGTTTATAATTAGTTCCCTTCATTAAACTTTTGTTTTATAACATACAACTGTGTCAAACACCAACATTCAATAACATTATTTGTGAAAAGGGTGGGGCGGGGGGGGGAATAAAACCAGTCACACTGATCAGATGGACCGCCAAATAACCACGTGACGGATGAAGAGGAGAAAAAGAAATGCCATCTGTATTTCCAGCATTCCCCAATTGATCAGCCCACTGGGAAATAACAAGGGAGGAGGATTCGATATTCTTCCTGTGTCTGCAAATCACTATTACACACCAAATTTTGCAGGAGATCAATACTCCTTTAATAATTCTGCCACAGATGCCAGAGCTCATTAGTAGGATGTGAATAACTATGGAGCTTGGAAATCCTATTTTACTTGTCTGTCTGAAGGATTTTGGTTTCTTATCAGCTTAGCTGCGGATTTCATGACCAGATTTTACAGTCTATGTTGAGCTCTTACTCAGGTAAAATTTCCTTATCAAAAAGCAGAGTTTTGCCTGAGCTGACTCAATAGGAGCCTCAGAGTCCTTTCTTCATTAGTTATTACCATTCCACATTGAATAAAATGCACAGGAGGGCAAACCAACCTGACCAGAGCTACTAGCGTCACTATTCTGATGTAAGACCTGCTTATTCTGATTATCCAGAATTCCTTCTTGTCCTTAAAAGTCCTCTCCCTCTGCAAATAAAACACAGTCACAATGAAAAATGAAAACTTAGGAGTGAAAACAAATTCTACTTGCACATTCTTGCCTTGGTATTTGAACTATTTTTTTGTGGTTTATACAGATTTCTCCCTTCTGCCCCTTGGAAATGCAGATTTCACAAAAGTCATGTCATTCTGACTTGCATCCTTGGTTCAGCTCTCAGGAGAAAATATATTTCAGAAGCCAGTACGGTCCCAGAAGGGCTATGAATAGGATTTTTCTCAAATTTGGTAGTAAAACATGATACTTCTCCCTTCCCTACAGTGCTCATCTGCCCTTTAGCTCTGGGTTATGAATGAGCCTTGAGAGGAGTGCATAGGCCATTCAAGTTGATAGCTGTTAGACTAATGAGTTAATGCTAATCAGTTTGCGTGGACAGGACCCTGCAGGATGCTGAGCTCACTGCAATACAGCCCAAGCCAGCGAGCGACCTGGCCTTTTGACAAAACGGTCCAGGTCCACAATTCTTCCTTAATGCTGAAACATTCATACTGAGCACCACACACCTGGGGAACAAAGCCTGGCTGGTGAGAGCTGCCCCAGCCACACAGCCGTGGTGCAAGGAGGTCACCCAACACCCTGCCATCACCAATCCAGCCAAGGGACTCATGCAGGGCTGCAGCTATGCCTTGGTTAATCTGGTGGAGAGTGCTGTCTAATCCCGCTGCAGTGTTCCCAAACACAACGGCTTGCAACAGAGGTGACTTGGAGGATATTACTGCATCATTTTGCAATGGCTGCCAGTGTTCCCTCTTGTGGCGTGGCTGCCTGTGCCTGTGCCTTTCCTGGAGAAAGGGCCATTCCCCATCGCTGGTTTATGGAGTCTTTATGCGTTTACAGGAATTTTCCACAATGGAGTGCAGTTTCATTTTCCATGTTCACAAGATTTTTCTGTCCCTGTAAATAACTGGGCTTTCCAGACTCTTCTCTGAAAAACAGAGCACAGAGGCTTTTGAAGAATCTGGTGGTAAAATTGCCCATCATTAGTTTCTCCAGAAATTCACACTGGCCATGTGCATGCATTTCTGGTCTGTAAACTTCCTTAATATGAATGCTGAGGTTGCATGACAAAATGTCTTCACAAGAAAATCAGACTGATCTAGTTTGATCTAGTAAGATGCTTACATACAATAAAATAAAAGTATGATGATTTAATGAAGAAACCTCTGATACACCCATTCATACATGTAACCAGAATGATCCAAAGCTTTCTAGACAGTAAGCCATGCAAAACCTTTGCTCAAAAACACACATTCACTTTATGTGAACAGGTTGCTTTAATCACAGAGGCCAGCAGACAATCCGAAATTATAACTACTTGGTGGTTTTGCTGCTTTAAATTAAAGGGAATGAGAAAAGGTAGAAACTAAGGGTAGATTTTCAAAGACATTGGCATTATTTATGACTTTGGAAATTTTCATCTAGATGTGTTTTAAAATACTTTTAAAACCTTGGATAAACTCTGCAAGTCCTGTGACTGAAACTCTCTTCAGAATCCAAATTTCACTTTCCCAGTTTCATAAATTTAATACTTCTTTTTAATTTGAATAGGGAGTTCTCAAATGCTTCTGAAGGATTTAAGAGCACAGGTTCTAGGGAAAATCAAGAGGCTGTGTTAATCTAAAAATCTTGTGTTTTGAAAAGGTCCTTCCCAGTTAATCAATTTCACATACTGGGGGGTTTTGTTGACCACAGTATGTATCTGCTCTTCTTGGACATCAAAACTCTCAAGAGGATTTTATTTGATGACAGACTTTTCAAATATTTTGTATAAACTTGTCTAAAGTCTTGATGAAGCATGCTTCTACGAGACCTGCATGTGAAGGAGTGTTTTGGCACAAGTACTCCTGTCTCTGAGGCTGCGATTCATTTAATTTGATTTTAGCCATCTGAAAGTTAAGTCATCATTCTCAGCTAATCACCAGGGCTCCCTTGCCTGGCTTCACTGTTGAGAAATAGACACCTATGGAGTTGTCTTATCCACTGCAGGCGTGGGATCAACTCCTTTCAGATATTCCTGCTTACTTCTTTTTCTCAGTTGACTATAGGAAGAGCCCAGCTGACTAAATGGAATGTTTGGCTTTCAAGTGGCCAGTGTTATAGCTGGATCCCAAGCATACTGTGCTATCTTATTTGTAAGGCATTAGGCACGATGCTGGGACTTTGCGTCACTGAGATTTCCAGATGTGTAGGAAGGTCCCAGAAGTGCCCCCCATGAATAAAACATTAAGGCAGTGCCCACTGCCTGAATTTGTTGTCCAGACTGCAGAGGTGATATCACCACCATCTTTTCAAGAACACTGTCCCTATAGATATCAACTCACGAGGACTGATTTCATTCACCATATAAGCTGATTTAGGAAGACATTTGTCTGAACCAAAATCTGAGGCTCCACACATCTGCGGAGAAGTGAAACTCAGGTAATGAGTCTGGAACAAATTGCTCCATCAGAGTGTGCTCATTCAAACGCCAAATGTGCATTTGAAATTCTGGGAAACAGGCACGTTCTGCATTGACAGGTGGGTATTTGACTGTCTGATACATTCAGTCTGATTCATCCAGGAGTAAATTTGTCATTGTTGGGGCAGGACCAAATTGACTGTAGGAGTTTCATCATATGTTCACAAGATCTTTTATTTTCATCAGTTGCAGTTTGGCTTGCCATAAGTTAATGTGTTCATGCATTAGGTCAGTTTTTTTCTATCCACACTACTTTAGCACCATCCGAAAAATGGTAAAAATCATTTTGGGAAAGAGAAAATTAGTATAAAACTTGTGTTTATATTTGTGCCGGTGCAGCACGTTCAAACCTCTCAGAGAATCCTTCAGTTGCCAAAAATGTGAAGAAAGATGTGTGACCTTCTGCTACATTTCCCATGTTTGTTGTCTTAATTAAACTTGTCATGAGTCATGTTTGCAACACCCAGCTTACCGCAGCCCTGTAACAAACAAAGACATTCAGCCCCTGATGTGCGTGTCCAAATCCACCAGGGATTACTGCCGCTGTTTTCATCACTTCCTGTAGATGGAAAATGCAAAGGCTAAATTTAGAAATGGATCACAAGTCTCTGGTCAGGTTGTTTCCAAGAAGGCTGATGAAATCTGCTTTCTTATTTAGCTTAAACCTGTCTTCCCAAGTATTATCTTCCTGGAGACTTTCAGACCTGTTTCCATCCCCTAAGCTGTTAACTCCTGCAGTATTAGGATTAAAAAAAAAGGTTAACCTTTCTTGGGGGCCAAAAGACAGATGTGAGATCATAGCTGCCATTTTGTAAGACAGATACTATGCATGTGAAACCCAACAGGGCTTCTTTTACATAGCTAAATCTAGAAAAATATATAGTGAAGCATATGATTTTTGTCATAATAATATTAAGAGTGTGAAAGAGTCACTAGCCCTCACATCAGGCTTTAATTTATGCATCTTCCTTCCTTACTAACTTCAAGTTTAGAATCATTAACACAATTAAAACTGGGTCAAAGAGTAATCATTTTTTTAACATTTGGTCAAAAGCCCACTGAGCTGCTTTTGAGTTAGCAAACATGCAATCAACATGCATCTCATTACAAGGGCAACCACCTCTTAAAGACAGGCTTAACACCAGTACATGTGAAGAAAACAAATAGGGCAAAGTGCAAAAGGAGCAGTCAGAAAATGTCAGGTGTTATGGAGGAGTAAGAACTATCATGAGCCTGGGTATCTCTGTGATTAGCAAAGTCCCAGAGATGGTCTTTCAATGCACAAAACACAAGGTACAACCAGAAACTGTCCTAAAGAGCATCAGTCTCTGCATCAAGAAAAGAAGGAATAAAAGGTTTGGGGAGGCACAAGGAAGGGATGTTAATTCTTACTACGATGCTGCTTTTTTAATCCTATTTTTAACTTTCCCCTATTTTAAAGGTTATTTTATTTGCATTCTTTTTTTTTTTTATAATTTAATTAATATCTCTCAATCTTATTTTTAACTCCAGGTTATGCCAGTGTTCTGGAGGAGGGTTTGGTGTCAGGCATGGCCATGCACAACCAAGCCCAGATACTTGGTGGCCTTAAAAAGGACAGGGTGAGGGGCAGGCAGGAGCACCCTGTCCTTGCAGCTGCCCCTGGAGGACCCTGCTTTGGTTTTTCTCCACCAGCTGCACCTTTCAGGGATGTATGTATGCTGCAGGACTTGGAACCAGGTTGAGCCATTCCCCAAGGAGGAGGATGATCCCCTGGGCATCTCCAGGTCATGTCTGCAGCCAGCGTAGGAAATGCCAGCAAGACCAGGCCCTCCCTCACATCCTCTGGGGGCCTGGCACTGGTCACCGGTGAATCCTCTCACTTCCCAAGTTCTTCATATCAGGCTGCAACTCTTATTTTTGAACTGACATTCCCTGGGCTTAATCCACTTAGCCTGTGACCACCTTCATCCGTTTCCCGCAAGCACAGCCTGAGGCTGCACGATCCTCCCTGCTGCACTCACTGTCCTCCACCACCATCCCGCTGCCCCTCTAGGGAACATGTATTTACAAAGAGGTGGATTAGAAACATTACCAGGCAGGTCACATTGTGTCAAGCTGCTCTTTTGGGGCTTAAAATCTGAGGGTCACTCAAAAGGGAGCGCTTCCCATCCTTGTGATGGCCATTCGGTTGACTGCTGCACTGTACTTGCAATTTACTCTATTAACAGTGCTGGTAATTTGGGCTGGAGGATTTAGAGACACCGTTCCTGTAAATAAAGCAATCAGGTGGTGTATAAAATGTTTACCTTGGTTTTCTTTTTTTCACATAGGGAAAAATAAACTGGAGCCTCTTTAAGTGCAGTGAACGGAATCCATAGCTGGTGCAAATCCACTTTGCTCCGCTGCTGCCAGTGAGCACCAGGTGATTTATACCTGCTACAGACCCCAGCCCGTAACACCCTTTGAGCCAGCCAGCCCCCAGAGCAATTACTTTGGTTGTCATCTCATCAGTGGAAAGAAACAAGGTGCCCACACCACTGCTGCCCAGCAGATCACTTTGCAGAAATGGGCTAAATGCCCACCAGCCCCATGGTGCCTCTGGGTCCACCATGGTGACATCTCAATGCCTGACACCATGCACAAGGCATTGGGCCCAGACAAAAAAAAAAAAAAAAAAAAAAGTGAGGCCAAGCTCTGGCTCCAGACTTAAATGTGTTTGGGTTGGACCCACGACTTGAAGGAAACGCTCCACCTCAGTACAGAGTTCTTATGGCTTGTAAATCAGGAGCAGACGTTCCCCTTTGGTGTACTGCAGGGATTGGTGGGAGGGCAAATCCTGAGTGCTTTGTCATTCTGCTGAGCTCTAATCCCATCAGCGTCTCCGGCCACTCATCAATCGGATTAAAATATGGCTGAAAGTAATAATACAGCTGGCTCACTCACAGGGAGAGAGCCCTGCACATGCAGAACCACCACCCATCACTGCTCAGCCAAGTACCATGCTGCTTGCAAACCCCCAAATCTTTCACCACTACAGGGTTTTGGGGCTGGCCAGAGCTGCAGACAGGGCAGCCCATGTTCAGCATCACCATGGAGAAGTAGGGGCAGTGCCTTCAGCCCCCTCCTACCCCTCCAGAGCCTCTGTGCTTTTAATGGATGAAGTAACTGTAGCATTGCTGTCAGAGACTTTTCATGTTCATACCGAAAGTTAGCCAAAAGTGTTCCAACAGAAAATACTTTCCATGAGAAAATGCTGCTTTAACAGAATCTAACCCTCCCGGGTGGAAACCTGTCAACTCTGCTGTATGCTGTGGTAGAAACCAGGTGGGTATGTACAAGAATCCTGCCTTCATCCTGGGACCACTGGCAACAAAAATAAAGATCCATTCAAGGTCTCTATCTTACATTTTTTGCCTTTCTCCAACTATGAAAATCATTTCATTTTTCTAACTTGCTGTCCAATTTTGGAAAGCTTTTGACTTCCTTCTGCCACCCTAAGAAAAGCATAATGTATGTGGGAAGGGGATTCTACCTCCAGCAGCTCATTTCACGGTCCAGATGGGCACATCCTTTCCATCTTAGTGAGGCAACAGGCCCATGACCACATGCAGCTTCACCAACATGGCTCATACAAGGACCAGTGGGTTGGATTTGGCCTTCAAGACAGCTCCAAGTGTCCAACTGCCTTTGCCAGGCTGGTCCATGGGAGTGTACACCTCATCATACCCAAACACATAAAACAGCAGGTCCCCAGGGCTGCCACATTCATGTGATGCACAAAGAAAAGCTTAATACCAGACTCAAGCCCTGACATCCCAGAACACCAGCATAAACATACCTGCTTTAAGCTTTCCTGAGGGTTTGAAAGATCATCTGGGGTCAAAACTTATCTCACACCCATTAATACAAAAGCTGAGACCACCCTAATTTTATGTGCTCCCAGGTGGACACCATATGGAAACATGCCAAATCTCAGAAGCTCAGAGGATCTCCACAGCAAGATCATGCTTGTCTTAATCTGTTATCTTGAGACGTCAACTTTTCCGAGAGCACCCAGTGGCTAAGCAGGAGTTGACCTCCGTAGTGCTCACAGGGTACAGTACTTGCTTTCTGCACAAAAGCACGTGAAGACAAGATTAGGTGAGCCAAACCATCACCTCTTCATGACTCAATGAGGTTACAAAGACCATCACTCTTTCTATTTATAAAAGCACAGTGTCTTGGCAATAGGAAAGGAATAGCTGGCTTCATTTTTATATTTTCTAAGTCTGTCTAAATTCAGCCTTCCTGTCTCTTCCACTGCACTTTTCTCCAGAAAACAGTCCACACTTCCTACTCATTTATGTTTTTTTCTTTCATTTACTTCCCCAATAAGTAATTGCTCACAGAAGCCATAGGAAGTATGAAGCTAGGAGGCTTCCTAAGGTGCCATGTAAGCCATAGCTTTCTCCAAAAATGCCCAGACTCCACCATTATCTACATACACTCATCACCCCCTTATGAAGATAGCAACAGTCTAGTGCTTTGAGGACTGGGCTGCCTGCACAGTTCGGATAGTGACACCCTGGCCAGTTTGGGAAAATCAGACAAATCCCTCTTTCCCTGTTCTATTTATGGCAATATATAAAATTAAAGAGTATAATTGAAAGGAGTTTTCCACAGATGTGAACAATCCCGGAGAATTCACTTGCAGGGAAATAAATTCTATATGCATATATTCCATAGGTTGTTTCAAAAGTTATGTTAAAGAGATGATCAAAGCGTGATACAGATTATGAATCATTTTATCCAGATTCCAGATGTAATATTCTCTCTTACTCCTAATTTGTCTGAAGTTTCTCCATCCCTTCCCTTTCCCCTCTTGCTTAAGAGACCTTTTGCTGTGTAAAATATTCCTTTACAGCTCTGCCTTGTACATAGAGGAGGTGACCCTGAACACATCGTGTCAGGCATTGCAGGCAACGTAAGCTCCCCGGTTAAGGTCTGACGCTAAGCCCCAACGCAGAGCCGCTCCAGTGTCTTGCATGTCGGGAAAAACAACACAAATGTGTTTGATTTGTAACTTTACAAGGACTTTCACATTGAGGTTTAAGTTTCTTTTATTAGCGGACTTAAGAGAAGGGCACCATTAACACATAACAAAGGAGGCAGCACTAAACTATTACCATAAGAGCAATGTTTTAAAAAACCCACTACTTAGAGGTTTATAAGGTTCCTTTGAAAGATTACTGCAGAAGCCACAAAATGGAAACAGAGGAGAGAATTTCTCAGCTGCTTTGTGCCTTCCCATGTGTTTTGGCCCTACACAGAGAGATGTGCCCATTCTAAACACCACTGTAGCCTCTCTTAAGCAACCTCCTTGGTTTAGGGCCACCTAGGGGTTTCCCTACACCAGGAGAATCCCCTGGCAAGATTTAAGACCCCATCATACCATTGGAGCAACTCAGGAGAGCCTTAGCAGTAAAACTGAAGGAGTAATTTAGCAGCTGAAACAACCGCTATTCCTCTCCCAACAGCCCTGTATCAAAGAAGACTCTCTGTTCAGCCATTTTTTTTCTGGTTTACTTTTCATGTTTTATTTTTCTAGGTATTTTGAATGACGGGTACCCTGGACCTGAAAATTCTCCAAGCAAAACATCAGTGTTTCAGTACAAGATGTCAGATGAAATACTGTGTCTTTTCTAACACTTCCATATTTGCTCATTTTGGTCATATCTAGAATTGAATTTCCAAATCCTCCTGGTTTCCCCCAGAGCTGCCTTTAAGTGTACTCTCCCTCAGAAAAAGTTTTCCCAGCTCCATTTATCTGATTCAAGGTCCACATGCTCTTAGAGTCTCGTATAATAAAGATATCATTAAAAGCTGTAAGTATGTACTATTTCAAGAGATTTCCTCATAATGCAGTGACACTATGTATTAGCAGCCTTTATTCTCTGCAAATCCCCGTCTCAGCCAAAGAGGAAGGAAAGGGCTGGCTGGTCCAGGAGGAAGGACCCAGCTGAGCCTCCACTTGTTCCTGCCAAAGCACATCCCCGTGCCCACACAGCCAGCACGGGGATCCTTGCCAGTGTTTTCCTTCCTCTCCTCCACTGGTCAGCCACATCTGGCACTGTCACTGGGGCTCTGAGTGAGGGTCCCCTCTCTGGATGGCCCAGAAGTGCTGGCAATTGGGGGGAAGTAGAGACTGGAGGGGATGGGTGACTGTCCATCAGGCAGCAGCTGCCTTTCTTCTTCCCAAGGAGAGTCATTGCTCCAAGGTGATGTGCCTGTGGGCAAGCCATCTTTCCAGCCTATCAAACAGACTTTTTCCTTCATCACCTGTCTTTTCCCTTTTTGAATTTTTTTAGGAGTTGCCTTAACCTTAGTGCAGCATGACTTAATCCACGACTTATGATGCTCTAATAGATTCCGCTCCTCGGACCTCGCTCCACAACCTCACTGCTCCGCTGTCTCCTCTTTGCCTGATCGCCACCTGACACAGAGAACACCCCTTTCACAGCCCTCCGTCACCCTTGCATTGCCTCTGCTGCCGCACATCCCCAAACCAGTTCAGCAGAAATCCCACAATACACTCCTCGCAGATGCAGGGCACTACCCCTCCCAGTCCCCTAGCTCAGGGGAGGACCACAACGCGTGCCTTCTGGCAGGAGAGAAAGCCATCTGGAACGTGAGCTCATGTTTTCCTAAAATAGCTGGGAACCGTGAGCTTAAACTCAACACCTGAGGCAACGCGGGAGTTGCTGTTAACACCGTGCAGTGTCCAAAGCAATCCTCGTGTGCAGCACGGCATGGCACAGTGCGAGCCAGAAGCACCAAGCAGCTAGCAGCCTTCCAATGGTGACTAATGCTCTGCTGCTAAAAACAGCTCCCAGGGGTTTTCCGTGATCAAATCTCACTGCAGGTTGAGTATTGACTTTTCACCTGCTAAATACAAGAACTTCACTGTAACGTCCACACCAACGGATTATTTTTTTAACCAGCGCATACCACAGCTAGTCAAGGAAACCTAGCTAGTTCATAAGTGATGGCAGCATCTGATCTTTGTTAAAGTCCCTCTCAAATGCCAAAAAATTGCCCTTCTAGTAGATTATGTGGGAGTGTGGAAACGAGGATGCGTTGTAGACGTGGAAGACTGGAACATAAAGTGTACTGCATGCATGCACATAAATGTTTAAGGTGCAAAGAAAAGCTGTAGAAAATAACATGCTGACATGGCTGCTCAGAGAAGCATAATGTTACATGAAAATAGGTGGTCCTGTCAAAAACACATAATGCTCAGCACCTTCACCAAAACACCAAGCAAAATTCTCCAGAGTCTCCTTTCAGAAAGAAACTGATAAGAATAGCCATCAGCCCTTTGATCTTACCAGGGTCTCAGTCCCTTTGGACCTCCAGTGCCTTGCTGTTCCTCTTCTGTCAGGCCACCAAGCCTCCATGTCCTTTCAGCGCCTCTTCTTCTGTGTAAATAAAAACCATATCTCCAAGAAAACTGAATGAACACATGGCTCAGGTCATTGTGGGGAGAAAAGTACATACAGTGCCAATTTTTGAACTTGTGCAATTAGCATCTCACCTAAACAGATGCCAGCATTGTGTTTTCCTACATATTTGAGGTTTGCAGTCAAGCAGTTCAACTGTGCAATCCACCATCTGAGGCATGACATACTGTTTGCCAGTCCTGACTGTCCCTGACAGGTTGATTCATCTTATAAATCATTTGGGCTTCCAATGAAATATAGATTGATTTTATTTTACTTATTTGAAGAGCAAGCAACTCACAGGTGTGTCAAAGTGCCTTCCCAATACTGCTCCTAGGAACAATACTATCCTTGCACAAATGTTAATGAAAAGTAGAGATGTGTGCATTTGCAATTGAAATGAGACTACCTTGAGAAGTTGCCAAAATATCTATGAATAAATTTCCCCATTAGCATTGTTGTACCAGCTGCTGAATTTTGTGGGAAACACATATGCGTATCCCCTTCCAGCTTAGGGGACCCACCTTTCAATGTTAGAACTTCCTATTGTGACTTTTCTTCAATATCTAAAACCCATCCAGGCCAATGTGAGCACTATGGCAAAGACCATGGATCTTCTACTAGGAGGTTTCATTGAATTCATGCTGCTGTGAAGGTTATGAGGAAGTAGTACAAGATGTGGCATTTGGCAGTGCAAGGGGAATGGATTGGCATGGTGCAACTCACTGTGGCCCGGGCCCTTGAGGAGATGGCCAAGCTTTGAAGACACTATGTAGCTCCATCCTGAGGACTGTGCAGCAGCTCAGTGCGAAAAGGATGGGTGCCATGGGGTGGCCCTGTCCTGGTCTGAGAAAAGGGATAGTATAAATCTTCTAAAATGGTTTTGACTCCAGAGAAGGGTCAAAGTGCCACACAGTCCAGTGTGGCAAAGGCAAGGTTCGATACCTTGAAACAATTAATGCTAGCGCTCCCAAGAGGAGAGAGCCTGCCTTCAACTTACTTCTAATTAATTTACAAATTAGCCTGCTGGCCCATAAAGAGCATCATGCACTAATTAAGCCCAGCTGCTTTATGGGAAGAGCTAAAAGGAAATCTGTAGATTTCTGGTACCAAAAGGAAATGTCCTATCTGCACGTTGTTCAACTAGCACTCGTTGCCCCTGGACATTGTTAAAGCTAAGAACATGTTCAGTCACAAAGAATTAAGCCGTTTATATTAGATCCTGAGGATATCCAAAGTTATAATCAATAGGAAAAAGAGATAGTGCCATTAATGCCAGTAGCTACCTAGGATTTGCATCTCATGTGATGGAGAGCCATGGTTGAAGGTTTTCCCACAGCTGGAGCACTTATAAAATGCTCTCATGTGTGGTTTCTCTGGTTTCTAATGAGGTGTAAGCTCACCCTGAGCTGGTACGTTTACCTCTCTCCGCACTGGGGAGCAGCTTATATTCATGAAACCCGTAGGAACTTAACTGTTTGTGAGACCTCCTCTCCTCTACTCCAAGTGGCTCAGATCCGAAGTGTTCAGAGGTTATTGGAGGCAAGAGAGTAGACAGAGAGGGAGGGAGTCAGAGATCTGCACAGCCAGGCAGTGCACTGGTTGCATAAGCCCTGTGTCTGTGGGAAATCAGACTAAAACCTTTTCAGAAGCAATATAAACATGTAGCCTTTTAGGACTAAAGTCATTTATGCAGAAATTTCCCCTATGGTCAGACTATTTCATAATAATCCACACTGGGATGTCTTGCATTTTGCTTTGAAGCATCTGGTTCCCGGCATGTCACCATTAGTTTGATCTAGCAGTTCCTATCCTTATATAATAGCAAACCATTTCATGGCTATTTCACACAAAATGTCTCTCTTTTTACCCATTAAATGACCTGGAACTAGAACACAAACATTCTGTTTGCACAGTTTTACATAACATTTGCCATAGTTTTCACACAACACTATTAAAGACTAATTTGTTTCTGTTCCCAGGCTGATGGAAAGCAGTACTTTTGGTAGCTCGATTGCGTCAGTGTTCTTTGAAAATGTAAATAGAGATACTGAGATAAGACCTGTCCAACTACAGAGCCCTTTTTCTCTTTATGTTTACCAGATACTTCAAGCTAAATAAATTATTCTTTGCACTTGATCTGCCTAAGAACATGCTCAACAAATTGATAATCAAATTTTCTTGGATATCACATACCCTCCTCAACTTGCTGTGGTCACGAGCAGCATCTAAGAGGATCCACAATAACATTTTCAAAAAGGCATTCTGAAAAATTACTTAGGGTCCCAAATACCATTTTGAAAAGCAACTTAAATTCTGAGGAATGGAATTTTCAGGGAGATTTTGATTCTTGAGCATTGGAGAGCTTGGAAAAAGGAGCTTCTTCTTAGCAGATTCTTTGAAAGAGTTGCCTTTCCAGCTCGTATTGACCTTGATGGAAATGCATTATTTGTTGGCATCTGAAAATCTCACAGAGCACTCACCATCATCTTCATTGGTGCAAAACACCTTTGCAATGTGATTTAAAGATGCTTTTTGAAACTGTTCTAACATCTTTTTTGCTAGGCAAAGGGCAAGAATATTTTCTCCTCCTGGTTCATTTTGGGATGGTGACTTGGAGATCCGTTTGCTTGGCAAGATTTCTTGAATTGACTGAATTTTCAGTAAAGACAGATGAGTTTGGAACAACATTCAGCAAAACTGCCCTTAGTATATTTTTAAAAGATGGAGATATGACCAACCTAACACGTGAACCACTCTCCAGATACACCCAGTTTTGAAAGACTAGTGAAGTTAGTCAGTGGGATGTTTACCTCTAATGCTCCAGGTATAGGATGAATACAGCACTAGACCTTGGACATGTAGCCTCAAAGTATTTAAATAAGCCTAGCAGTACAGGTTCATCAAATCAGCTCATCAAATGTTGGAGCCATGGAGCAGGTGCAGTTGGTAGAAGGTGCCCAGTTAAATGGAGAAAGGCACTGGCTCTTCCTGCCTTCATCTTTTTCTCTGCCTCCTTTGCTAGCTTCTTTCCTCCTGGACTTATTTCACCAGGTGCTACATAATGATCTTCTGGTCTCTGAAGCAGGGGAGTCACCTCCTATTGGAAATAAATGATGATGTTATATTCATTTTGCTGGGGCTGATGCTTAAACAACTGCTACAGTTATTACAGTGTTTGATGTAACATCCCAAATAAGCAATGCCAAGAATCCCTAAGTGTAAAAATAAGTGAGAAGAAAAGCAAGAAATGGAGGAGGCAGAAAATTATTAAGATCACATCAAGGTTTTTATGAAGGCCGAACACAAGGCATGTAACACAAAGTTATTAGCCTTCAGAAGGGCGTATGAGCTATCTGTTGTTTATGGTACAATATGAAACTGCAAACCCACATCTCAAAGGGAATATTATGTAGAGTAATAGAACTTCACTTGCCCAGTCAATTCTTCTTCTGACGTTGCTTAGATTTGTTTTTTAACGTGTATTTTGATAAGCCTAAAGAAATGTTGTCAATTTGGAATTGCTACCTTACACCAGATCCCAAGAATTATTATTTTTAAAAAAAGAGCAGACAGATAAGAAATTAAGAATATCAGTCACAGATACAGGAACAAGGCAACCTTTGAGGTCAGAATATTTCAGGAGGCACAGAAATTCCCCCTAAACAACTCAGCACCACATCCAACAGTACATGGCAAGAGTTTCTGAAGACTCAATGGCCCAAAGAAGCATTTTGGTCCCACCAGGTCTTTGATGCTGCCTGAAACAACAGCCAGCCACAGCCATTCCCTGGCATCAGCTGCCGACAGAAATGTGTTTAGAGGAGCTGAGAGCTTGCCAAACCTTTCCCAGCTTGCCAAACCTTTCCCAGAGTACTGCCACTTCATTATACAAAAACTCCGAAGTTGCAAGTGCTTAAAAACGTTTTGATGCAAAACTCCCTTTGAGATCAGTGGATTTTATGAGGACATCAGCACTGCCCAAGGCTATCCAAGAGCTGCTCTGCCCTGCTCCTGTGCAGGGATGCTGCGCAGGAAAGGGAAAGCCCACATGTCCTGTAGAGGCATGGATGGGTCAAGGAGACAAGAGAGGCTGTTCCCTTCCCACCTGTTTCCCTCCTGAGACTGCCTGGAAACCCTACCAAGGGTCCAGCAGCAGAAGTCACGCCTTGTGTTAGGAGTCCCCACACCTTTTCCTCTTCTTTTCCTTGGAGGCAGCAGAAGGGAGTGGACTCAGGGCTGTGCCACCACCCTCTGGGTCTCAGCCACCCCTTCCTGAGCACCTCTGCACGCACTGCATGTCTTCGCCAAGAAGGAAAGCACAGCAGCCAAGGTCTGAAGCATCTCCTGCTGGCACTGTGCCCAAGGCAGGCTGCGTCAGCAAGTGACAGTCCTCACCGCACCAGCTCAGCTTTATCGCCACATTTAATAAACAACCAAACATCTGCTTGATGGTATCAGCTGGGGCAGAAGTACTGGACATTGTAAGCATGATTTAACAATGTCTGTGACCTCAGTTTGTTGTTTCTTTAGCGAGTGCAGAGCCTGACCCCATTTGCATCCTCTCAATCCCATTGCACTCTTCTTTTCCTGCCCCCCAAAAGGACACAGGATGAAAATAAAAAAAAAACCCCCACCCCTCTTCCCCCCCCCCCCCCCTAAAAAAACCAAAACAAAAACAAGGGGCACTAGTATTATATTGTGAGTAGCAACAACCAGAAACTTCATCAACGTGAACATGGTATTCATACAACTTTATCACCAGCAATTTTTTTACATATCTGGAATCCACTATACTGTGAATTAGTCCCATTTGTCCACTCAGTGCTAATGCCATTAAAATCAACCTCATTTTCCAAAGCGCATGAGTCCAGAAATCCCTGGACTTGTTAATTTTTCAGTTTTAAAAAGTAATCTTGGTTCCTAAACTAAATTTTATGGAAAGAAATCTCATTGTAGTTTGAAACTACACCCTTGTAACTCTAAGGAAAATTAAGAGCAGACCACCTTTTGTTTGGGTTGGCACTGGAGGGTACTTTAACACCTGTATTATTTTCTTATACCTCAAGAGCAGCCGCTCATTCTTTTTCACTCCAGCCCAGTATTTTTCACCTCTGTCTTTGCCAGTGGTTGCTACAGAAATTTCACTGTGGCTCAGGTGACAGAATATGTGATTTATCACAGTTTCCCAGAGACTGTTCTGAAAAAAGGGGATCCTTTTCTTTTCCCCATAAGGGTAACTTTGACTATAGGCAAAATATTCTGAAAACTTAGCAATGCTGACAAAAAAAAAAAAAACAAAAAACCAACAGTTTTCTTGAGCTCACTATTTTCTTTCCACATTTTTTTACCAAACCCATCACTGCCTAGTGGTTTGCAACTAGCACTTTCCCAATGAAATCTGACTTCTAATTTCATTTTCTGTTTTTGAAATACCTTCTTAAAACTCTGCCTTAGCTGACTATAACTGCTATAAAGTTCGCTTTTCACCAACAGGTTGCTACTGCCAAAGATGAATACAAGTCTTACTTGGCCATGGAGAGATAATGAGAGCAGATACCAGTGGTAAAGGCTGTTCACTGTGTAAGTGTGGGTGAATATTTTTGAAACAGAGAATGAAAAAATATACATACTGTAACTAAAGCAAAGACAAGAAAAGGAGGGAAAAAAAAAAAACCAGAACAGTGCACCATTGCCCTCCTGTTCTTCATCTTGTTTGGTGAAGAAAACTGCAGTGTCATGCAAGAAGTCTTGAAATGGATATTGATTGCAGATGCGGTGCAGCCAAAAGACAGACCTTTGATAACTGCGTATTTCACAAGCTTCTGTTGCCTTTTAAAAGGCAATGCAGCTGTCACAGATTGATGAGGATGCCATCAGGTGAGTGATATACATACAGCTCATGAGAATGGGTACAGTCAGTGCAGGCAAAAAAACACCTCTTGAAAAATGAGCCCTCTTTCCTAGGAGATTTGGCAAGAACCAGCAGAATCGGTTAAGAAACCCCACTGCCGACGGTGAGCCCATATCTTGTTCCCTGTTTTTAGGTGCCTCTGAAACTGTGATTTAGGTTTATGTAGTAACCAGCGTGGTCCTGATGCAGGTTCCTGCTATAACCAGTTTTGTCCTCACGCAGCTTCAAGACAAATATCCTCTGTACATCTGTGCAAGTATTCAGCATCCTGAAATGCAATTTGCGTTAATCAGAAATAGGTTTTGGCCTGCTGCTCAGTGATAACCAGCTGTTATGGCAGAGAGGAAGACCCAAAGGGCCATCCCCCCCAGACCCAAAGGCTGCAGCTCACAACCACTGTTCTGAAAACCCACCCTCCAATGCTGCATGGGCAGCATGTCGTCTGTCCCCACCACAGGCAACCCACCAGCCCATCGAATGCTGAGCCTCAGCATCGCTCCCACTCCACCTCCCGCCCACGATGCCTTTGTGGGCAGCTGCAGTGGGGAGGGCAGCTGGCAGGCAGATGGAGGGCAGGCAGCTTCACAGGAGCTGCCAGCCACTTCCCGGGAATGGTGGCAATGCCGCAGCCCACCGTGGGTGTCAAAAACGGATGAGTTTCCCAGGCCCAATGGTGTGTCACCCTCTGGGTCTTGGCTTCCCTGCCAGGGAGGATGGGGAGAGGAGCCCCCACCAGGGCTGACCCCTCTGGGCAGCATCATGCAAAGTACAGGACAGTGGGAGGACCAGTTGTCCCCAGACTGGGGCATGGTGGTGGGATGCAAACAGGCATGTACAATTGCCTTTTGATGCACGCAGGATGGGGAGTACAGAAATAAGGTCAGGACTGCAGGGATGTGAAGAGGAGAGAGCCAGGTCCCAGGTGAAGGCAGCCTGTTGAAGCTGTAGAGGTGTCCCTACTAACGTCCTGGCAAGATGGAGGTGAGCTGCCCACCTGGGGAAGCATGGCGGGGAGCAAAACATGATGGATAGATGGGGGGCTTGGCATGGTCCCATCCCCTGCACTGTCACCCGGGGCAGCCTGAGTGGGGCCCACTGCTCATTGCTGTTGTTTTCTCCCATGAAAATCCCAGCCCATCTACCTGGCAGGTCAGCAGGGCTGGGTGTCTCTGGGACAGCCTGACCTGGGTGCTGCTCTCAGCCCCTGCTGCTGCCACCCAGAGCTGCATGCTTGTGGCACATTTCCCTGCTGTGCTCAAAGGGCCACGTCTTTCGGCGGTATTTTTGCAGCAATAAAGCAGCATTTTCACTAAGCGAAGCTGCATTTTAATAGCAAGTTGAGAGGACTGTTAAAAGCTGCAGCAGGCCCTGTTTGGCGCCAGTCATTGCTTTTTTTTTTCCTCCTCCATATGTACCCCATATGCAAGTACAGCTGAGAAGCTGACATAGAAACTTTTTGTAAAAGGAGAGAAACATCTGAAGCTGCCCTGAGAAGGATGTTCTGGGGTTTTTAATTCTGCTTTTGCAAGAGCTTGTGGAGACCCCAGAGATCTCTTACATCTGCACTTTTTAATTCCATCCTTGCAGGTAATTAATAACTTGGATAACTGTAATGGGGGTGTAGGGGAGAGACCTTTCCACTACTGAAACCCTCTCCACAGCCTAGCTGCTATTCAATGTTTTGTTCCTGTGCCATGAGAACATCTCCACGGCTGACACAGCATAAGCAGGTGGGTCCCAGTAATACCAAACCACTACTTTGCACAGATTTGCATGGCTGTAATGGGTCTGGGATAGCAGAGATGGGTTTGCAATAGATCTCCCAGCCCAGCCTCTCTTAAAGCCCCTCCACTGCCATGAGTCATCATGAGGCATCCAACACCACCAGATGCATCAACCTACCTTCATGTCAAGAGTCCCTCCTAGCAGAGCAGGGGGGCACCCAGAACAAAAACCCATGTCCAGGCTTGGTTTTATGACCCAAGTTTAGCCACAGAAGAGGCATAGCGCTGCCTGGGGTTGCTGTGACCCCATGCAGGATCCGGCACTTCTCCTTGTGGAACCTCATACAATTGGCATCAGCCCATCGGTCCAACCTGTCCAGATCCCTCTGCAGAGCCTTCCTGCCCCCGAGCAGATCAACACTCCCACCCAGCTTGGTGTCGTCTGCCAGCTTACTGAGGGTGCACTTAACCCTCTCGTCCAGATCATCAATAAAGATATTAAACAGGACTGGCCCCAGTACCAAGCCCTGGGGAACACCACTTGTGACCGGCCATGAGCTCGGTGCAACTCCCTTCACTGTCACGCTTTAGGCTCTGCCATCCAACCAGCTTTTACCCCAGCAAAGAGCACACCTGCCCAAGCCATGAGGAGCCAGGTTCTCCAGGAGAACGCTGTGGGAGATAATGTCAAAGGCATTATTGAAAACAAGGTAGACAACACCCACAGCCTTCCCCTCACCTGCTAAGCAGGTCACTTTGTCACAGAAGGAGATCACGTTCGTCAAGTAGGACCTGCCTTTCATAACCCCATGCTGAATGGGCCTCATCCCCTGGCTGTGCTGTACATGCCGTGTATTGGCACTCAAGATGACCTGCTCCAAAACCTTCCCCAGCACCGATGTCAGGCTGACAGGCCTGTAGTTCCCCAGATCCTCCTTCCTTATGGGAATCACATATGTTAACTTCCAGTTAACAGGGACCTCCCCAGTTTAGGTGGGACTGTTGATAAACGATGGAGAGTGGCTTGGTGAGCTCCTCGGCCTGATTCCTCAGTACACTCAGGTGGATTCCACCTGGCCCCATAGACTTGTGCGTGTCTAAGTGTAGCAGCAGGTCACTAACCATTTCCTCCTGAACTGTGGGGACTTCATTCTGCTCCTTCTCATCCCTGTGTTCCAGCTCAGGGGGCTGAGTACCCAGAGAACAACTGGTCTTACTATTAAAGACTGAGAGGAAGAAAATATTAGGTACCTCAGCCTTTTCCTCATTCTTTGTCAAAATGTTCCCCACCGCATCCAATAAAGGATGGAGATTATCCTTGGGCCTTCTTTCTAATGTATTCCTAAAAAAATGTTGCTTATCTTTCACAGAAGTGGCCAGCCTGAGTTCTAGCCGGGCTTTTGCCTCTCTAATCCTCACTCTGCATAACCTTACAACATCCCTACAGTCCTCCTGAATTGCCTGCCTTTTCTTCCAAAGGTGGTAAACTCTACATTTTTCCCTGAGGTCCAGCCAAAGCTCTCTGTTCAGCCAGGATGGTCTTCTTCCCTGCCAGCTTGTCTTTCGGCACATGGGGACAGCCTGCTCCTATGCCTTTAAGTTTTCCTTCTTGAATAATGTCCAACCTTCCTGGACCCCTTGGGCCTTCAGAACTATCTCCCAAGGGACTCCATCAATGAGGGTCATAAACAGGCCAGTCAGACCTCCGGATGTCCAAGGCAGCAGTTCTGCTGACTTCTCCGATAACTGAAAACTCTATCATCTGATGGTCGCTATGCCCAAAACGTCCTCCAACCACCACATCACCCACCAGTTATTCCCTGTTTGTAAACAGCAGGCCCAGCAGGATATCTCCCCTGGTTGGCTCACTCACCAGCTGTGTCATCGAACTTGACAGAAGCATTTTACACATGGAAAGACCCTATGACGTCATCCTTTATTTTTTTAATATTTGTCAAATGTATGCTAGCATAGAGAAGTCTCCAACTAATACAGAGTCACAGGCTTTCCCTGCCCAATTCCCAGACCCAGATTTCCACTCTTGTTTGTTGTATCCTTGAGCTTCTACAGCTCCTCTAGCATGGTCTTGCAAGTAATTTGGTATTACTTGTATTTCAATGGTGTTCAGCACTATCACTGTGCCAGACACTGTCTAACCAGGCAAGTCAGACAAAACAAGGGCAGATGTAGAATTTCCACCTCCATTTTACAGTTAGGCCAAGAGAAATTATGCGTAGATCTTAGCATGACAATTAATAAGGACCAAAACTGCAGCAAGAAAAGCTTTTTGTAAGCTTCTGAGACTCCTGGGTGGCCATAGTGCCTGTGTTTCCCCCAGCAAACATCCACTTTCTTGAAGTTCTGGTCTTTTTTCCCACATAGACCACAGGGTTTGTGACCTTTTCAGTGCCATGCACAAGTGAATGAGGGAGCAGGCTTCCCCAGGATCCCCACCACCCTTCCCAGCTGGTCCCTAACCACCAAGGATGCCTGCCTTCTTCCCTAGCTGAAACCCATGTCCCATTTCCAAGTGTTCCATGGTGGCAGTGCCCAGCTCCCAGCAACATGTCCATGATGGGGTCACCTGAGGACCAGGTGCTTCAGCCCTTGTCATCCTCACAAAAATCATGAGAACCGACAACTGGCTGTTAGCTGCTCTCTTCTGCAGTGCATTTTGAAACATTACCTCCCTTTTCATGGCCCATCAGGACCCCTAAGTCCCTCTCTGCTTGTTATAACATACCAGGAGAGAGATGTGTTCCTCAGCTAAGAGAAACTGGGAGCTGCATCCCTTCCCATAGGGAGCTGAGAAGGGCTACCAGCCACATACGGGACCTCGTCTGGGACTAGCTCACTGAAGACCAACTCTCAGGCAGCATCATTGTCTCTCAGCAGTAAGATGGAGAAGCAGATGAGAAAGGAAGAAGTATGGCAGGGAGTAGACCTGAGGAGTGATGGATTTAGGCAATGGACTGTGACAGGGAAAAGTATTTTTTTTACAGTTTTCCATATTGTCTACTGCAAAAGGTAATTTTTGATCCTATTTTGACCTTTGATTACATTTCAGTAGAGCAGACAGTGACACAGTATGTGATTCTCTTACTCCTACAAAGAGAGTTTCTTTATAAAGACACTGCACTGTAATAAACACGATGCTTGATGGTACTTAGGTCACTTTTCTATGGGGAAAGTTAGGCAAAATGTTCAAAAACCTGTGGCAATGAACATCTTTTCTGCAGCTTTTAAGAATCATCCTTCAATGGAGACACAATTCACCAGAATATCCTATAGGGTAGAAAAGGTAAGAATTGTTATTTTCTATTAAAACCTTTAGGACATTTTCTACAGAAACATCTTTAAAACCATTAGTCTTTAGGAGATCTGAATGCCTCTGTGTTTTGTTCTACTGCTTAAAGTGTTGTTTTAGAACCACTTCAGCCCTGTCAACATGTGTCTGCCAGACAATGCAGCTGATATGAATTCGCCATTAATTGGAGAATGGGGCTTCATGTGTACCAGACTAAGTGACTGACTTTCAAAGTGCTGTTATTATGGTTGTAGACTGCATTTGGTTGCTTAGAAACCATCCTCATCGATGATTCAAGTTTTCTCCTGATAGCACGGATAGCACCTTTATTTTTCTCTCAGCAGTTGTCAGGAGGAACTATTTTATAAAAACCACTGCAAGAGGCAGTATCCCTCCATGGATGGGCAATAGTGTAGCTGGCATGTTGATTTAGGCCCAAGAGGTACATTATTCCAAAGGAGCAAAAAATATTTTAGAAAACAGCATTTGTCAGCACGATGCTCAGAGATCTATGGTTCAGCTGGGGGAAGAAGAAGAAAAACACTTCCCCATCAACTGGGAAGACATATCTGACAAACAGCATATCTAACAAGCAACAAATGCTGAGAAAAAGGTCTCTGTAATGTTTCATTAAAACCACAGACACATTACCAATGTGGACTTTAGGCTGCAACTCATTAGTAAATGAATTCTATCTGTGACAGCCTTGTCAAACCCAAGCTTTACTGATTACATTTGGCTTTTAGGCAGTAATCCCCAGGGAAAGTGATTTATTTCAGCACTTGATGAGTTACTCCATCGATGGTAGTGATAATGACATTATCTTGACATAGGTTAGCGTTTATAGGCCTCTTGGAAGGAGTGAGTGTTCAAGGGGGATTTCAATTAAGACAGGAGGGAGGCCAAGCACGATGGTGTGAGAATAGATAGAAACGTTTGGAAAGCGCAGACCACCTGTAATAGCGGAGGGTTTTACAAAGCTGAGCAAATGCTCCGCTGGCCACCTTTCACAGGCCAGAGCAGAGAGCGCTGAGATGAAATGGCCGCCAGGTTAGACAGCGAGCCCACAGCAGGGGGAGGCTGCAGGCTGCCCACCGCCGTCCTTCCTGCCCCAGCCCAGTGCCCTGCTGGTCTGCAGGGGCTGAGCAAAGCTGGCTTCGTCTCCTCATCTCACAGCTAAACGGGGGGCTGCAAAAGGGAATGAAACTCTTCTCATGTCCTGCTCCTGACAAGGAAGTTTTTCCAGGTGTAATGAGGAAAACAAGTTGAATGTGTGGTTACCAGGCGCTAATGATGTGCAAAACCAGAGAGAGCTACAAACACAAGCAGAACAGAGTTAGGATGCTGTGAGGAGCAGAAACAGGGTGTTAATGCCTAAGACTAACGCTCATATGCCTCCTCAGTAGTCAACGAAGAGAGAAAGGGGAGCAGAGAGGGACAGATCAGAGCAGCCAGCAGCTCTGACTCCCCTCTAGACAATCCTTTCTTCTTCCAGTGCCCTTGGATCAACAGAGAGATGTTGGGTTCCTTAAGATCAAGGGAATACTCCCTTGAAGTCCAGGCATTAATCTTGCTAAGGGAAATCACGTTTCAGGTTCACACGTCTGCCATGGTAATTCATGCAATACAGGGCTGGTGGGCCAAAGAATAAATACTCACCTTAACAAGGAGACATGGAACAGGAGCTCCAGGAGAAATAGGAGCTGCCTTTGAGATACGTCTGATATAGGTACCACCGGTGAGATTGCTCTGCAAGATCCCAAGTTCTTGGGATCCCAGTCTGACCTACGAAGATGCTCCCTGCAATGCAAGGGGGTGAAACCTGAGCCTGGCCAAGGCCAGGAACCAAGGCTGTCTCAGCAACAGCTATTTGGAAACCCCTTACTTTGAGAAGTCTTTTCCAGCTTAGAAGAAATCAAACAGGGGTCTGCAGACACTTGACAACCCTTTGGCAGATCTAAGTGTGTCTGTTAAGGCTTCTTTGTCATCCAGCTGGCCTAGCAAGGCTCCTTCTCTGGGAGGAACATAAAATTGAAGCATGAGCACATTCGAGGATTGATGCATTCATAATCTCTAAAACAACATCACAATCTCAATTCTGCTGATCTGTTTTTACAGAAGATACCGCAAAAACTTACCCTGTGGTGGCAGCAGCATCTGTGGGCCTTGTGCAAATTCAGGAGAAGATTTTATGTCTGCTGAACTTGTTCTGTCAATTTTCACTCAAGAATATGCTTCTCGAAGTGCAATGAACATGCGCCATGTCATACCGATCCGGTGTTGCTCTAGCTGTAACAGCGAAAGCAAGAACAGCTTGTCTTTTTCAGTAATTAACTCTAACCTGAGAAGACACAGGTAATTGCATGAGTAAAGGCTATTACCCCTCCAAGAAATAAAATTTAATCTGCTTTTTTTTCAGCACCAGTGTTCAGCTGGACTACAAAGTTTTTTCTGTTGCAAATCAGAAGCATGATATGATTAAATAGTAAATCTACTATTACTGGTTTTAAGGTAATGACACCTTTTAATATCTTAAGCAACACCACATCAAGTGAGTTTGAGATGGAACCCGCAAAATTCAGTGACAACTTTTGGGAGAGAGTCTAAACCATAGGTAGCAAATGACTGGATTTCAGAAAAACGTATTTTCTTATTTAGAGAAAAAGGGGCAGAATGTTAGGCTAGTCCATAGTCCTGAAAGGGCTTTTCAAAATAAAAAATGTGCATATTAAGTCTTTCACTGGACTGGCATCACAGATATTGTGAACAGAAAGGAGTGGACTTCAATTCACCAAATGACCATGGTTATTTTAAATCGTAATGAATGGTTATCCCGGAGCAATTGTCAGCAAAGAGGAGTTCTGGAGGAACTGCAGAACATGAAGAACTGAAGACATGTTTTCTCGGACACACCTGGCTCTGGCTGTACTGGGGGCAGTTTATAAGCAAGCCCCTGCAGGGCACCAGCTCCTCAGTTCCCAGGAATATTGTCTAGGGAACAGCTCAGCTTATGAAGCAGTTAGAAGTGCTGTGTGTGAATTAAAATATAAACTATAAGGCTAAATGAAGTGAATTGTTTAGCCATAAGGCTAGATTACCAAATAATGCAGAGAATAATACTTTTCATCATGTAGCTATATTAATTCCCATACACACCAGTGAGTTTTGGAAACAATATGGGTCAGAGCCACTAGAAATACGTGGCTGCTGCGCTATTCCAAATGGCCTGTCTGTGCTGAGGACAATGCAAAATATGATTTTATTAATTTTTCCATCTAATTTCATGGCACTCAGCAGTGTTTGTGCCTGCGCACAATGACAGGCACCAATCCAGAGCCTGAACTGGCACAAGCTAGGTTTGTTCCATCTACCCCAACAAAGCCATGCTGATTTACACCAGCTGAAATCTGACCCATATTTTCTGCCTTGGGTGGATTAAACTGAATTACTTTTTTATGCCTGACCCACAGCGTTGGGATATCCCAGCATTACAAACCCAAGGGTATCCATGTCTCCCCTCAGCTGTAGTAAACTCCCCATTCAAGCCAATCTCACGACAGATGCCTGGCGAGAAGCAGAAATTGTGCTGTGGCACCAAACCCATTGACTGGTTGGTGTGGCCATGAGAGGTCACATGCCAGGGTTTCTGGAGCCCTGTGGGGCTCCAGGGGCTCACAACGCCTGCCCTGGCAGAGGCAGCTTTCAAGACCAGACCTCCTGGACTGCAGGTCCTGAAAACCAGCTTCTGAGACCTCCCCCACAAGGAAGAGGGGTTTGGCCCTTCCAAGGGGTCCCCCTCATGCTTGGTCCAGAGATGCCTTTGGAGTGCCCTTGGTCTGGTGATGCTGGAGAAGGGTGAATGTGGGGCCCTCATCTGTCTTGCAGCATCGTTTTGTCTATCAGTGCTCCACACATGTCACCCTCCTGCTGGCTGTCTCTGCCTCCTTGGTTTTCTACCACTGAATTACCCTTCTTGAAAGCTAATATGGAACAGGCAGAGTCAAGTGTAAATGCAGGGTTTGCAGTTTGCCCTGAACATTTCCAAGTCTTGGACCAACAGGGGAGAAGGGAGTACTTTCCAGGAGAAGATTTAACACCCAGGTCCTGCCACTTGGACAGTGACCATGCTAATGATGGCCCATGGGCAGAGCCACTTGACACAGGCCCACTGAGGATGTCAGAAGTCAAATCAGTTGGGACTTCAGAGGTTAAAACACAAGCACCTTAGATTGCCTCCCTGTGCCAGAATCAAGCGGTGGCTTGCCCAGTTCCCAGCATGATCCATTGCCCATGGGAAGTGCTGCTGAATGAGGACACGTTGCCACACTGTCCTGCGCTCACTGCAGTTTGACAAATGCTTATAGAGCAGCATCTTACATAGAGCCCATTGTAGTAATCATGCCTTAGGGCTGTGTCCTTTCTTTCCAAGCAGAAGAGGGTGAAAGCATGCATGGAAAATATTTCTCACTGGGCACATGGGTGTAGAGAAATCCAACAGCCTTTTCCCCCCATGCTTCTCAGCCTGCCCACCCTCAGTCATGCTCCTCTCAGCCTTCTGGTTTATGCAGCTATTAGGACAGTTTAGGGCACCTTCTGGTAAACAATTTGCAATAGAGGGATTATTGCCTGGTCCCCAATTAAACAGGTTCCCTGGTGATGGGGCTACAGAGTAGACAGGAAGAACATCCACCACAAAATGCATGGTGTCCCCCTCTGTGCCACCCTAGCATGCTACATGCCACAAGGCAGCATGTATCTTATATCCTAGCTCTGATAAGGTCAACGGTCACCTGTTCCAACAGCATTAGGCTTTTGCCTCAATTTTTTTTTTTTTTTCTGCATGGAATTCAGCAGTCTCTTATGTGAGGAACATTGGCCGGGTTTGTTTTGCAAAGCATAGCTGGGAACGTCATGCTGCTTGTCTTCCATGGAGGAACAAACCAATGGCTCGGGTATAATAATTTTAAAATCTCCTGTTGCTAAACTGTACCTCTATGGGGTTGATTTCACTGTGTCCCTTCACTTGAAGACATGCTGAAATGCAGCTGTTAACTGTAATGTCTATCTCCTTACGTCTCTGAAGAGTATACACCGGTTCATTAATTTTGCCATTTCATCTAGGAAGGATCAAATCTGGAAACTTCTTTTTTTTTTTTTCCTTTAACTTGGTAATTACACTGTGAGAAAACAGAGCAGAAAGGAAATTGCTTCTAAAGGACATGGTAATAAACATGTCACGTATATCACTTAGCTGGGTTGTGTTTATTATTAATTCAGAATGGGAGAAGACTCGAGTTGTGGTGTAGGAGCATAACGGACTGGTTCTCCTGGGAGTGCAATTCCAGACTGCACTACTTATCCCACATTTGCACCAAGGGGACCCAGCCCGTGCTGCACACCTCATTAGCCAAGCGAGGGACCTGGGAATCCTATTGCTGCATACATTTCTCCACAGCTCAGCAGCAAGGAATTCCCTAACATTTCACTCTCTGCTAATTTCCACTAACTGAGGATCCAACTATTTTTAATTAAACCAGTATGTACTGAGAATAACTCCTCTGACTTCACATTAATGCCAGCCAACAGAGATGAAACTCTGCCTTGTAGTGCCTCCTCCTCGGCAGCTGTCCACCTGGTGAACTTCAGCTGTGATTTGCTGAACTCTGGCACTTGTAGAGATAAACCTAAAGATGGTGGCTTGATGATGAATCTCAGACAGGACTCGCAGGGCAGTGGATGCAAAACCCTAGGGAAAGTCTCCTAAATTTCACTGTAACCAAGAATTCACTTTTATCTCTAAAGAATGCATTGATTCAGGACAGATTTGCTATCCTACTGCTTTAGATCACTCCCAAGCTGTAAAATAGAGTTAAAATTGTTAAACAAGTAGCTACTTAACCTGGGTTTACTGCTGCTTTGCATAAGTGAAATGGCAAAAAGCAGCTTGCATGAGTAGTTGAATCTGGCCAAAGCTTGCCCGGATTCTTCTGTTGGAATAACTTCCTTTATAGAAAGACCATGGATGGGCAACCAAGCAGCCATTACAGGTTGGCTTTTGGCTAACGCTGGAGACAGACAAATGGTTTGGGCACTCAGTTGTATTGTGGAGCTCCTTTGTTTTTAGAAAATCCTGGCGTAGCTCTGCCTGGAGGTGTGAAAGTGGGGCAGCTGCACCAGGGCCCCCAGGGCAGAGTCACCCTGGCTTTGAAAACGAGGCAAGGTAGGAACAAGCTCTCCACAGTGCAAGCTGGGACCCTGGAGCCATCCAAAGATGCTGAAATATCGCTCAGATTTAGGGAGGACATTCAGATCAGTTGGGTTTGGATCACTTCATGGAAGTGAGTGCACAGGAGCGATGCTCAGTGAGGAAACGGATGCTTGGATGGGAGCTGGGTCATGGTGATGTCCAGATCCAACAGGGCCAGTTTAGTTCTTGGTGGCCAGTCCCAGAGCAAATACTAGACACAATCAAAAAGAAAAAAGTGCACGCATAACCACAGTTCCTTTGCTGTCACATGAAGTACATTTCTCAGGGCACGTATTTTGAAAGATGTACATTGGCCTTTGTTTTTTTCAGGAAATTAAAAAGGTGGCATCCACCCCCAAAACTGTTTCTGCCTAATTTAAGTTAATAAGCTCCACCAAGACAGCAATTATTCCCCTGTTTGGCTGCTGCCTCTATTCATTACGTGTGTGTGTGTGTATATTATTGTTATTTATCAGTAATCTCCTTGGAGCTATACAATGACACAATATTATGACATTCGCTGCTCCCAGAACTTGCTATACCAAATACAAACAAATGATCAGCAAGAACCATAACAACTGAGCTACTGATCTAAGCCAGCATTTGATCTGTAGCTGGGAATTTGAGCAATCGAAACATGGCTTGTCAGATTGTCAGGACCTTGAGTTTTTATATGATCCACCAGTAAAAGTGGGTACTTTGGCTAGGGCATATTTGATGCACATTCTTTCAAGGATGCTAGGGCTTTTTCCTTGATTTGGGATCTTTTTCCCCCACACATGGCATTGGTTTGAAAGTATTTAAGTGGTGATTATCCCTTATTTTCCTACTATATTGGCAACAGTGAATCGTGGGGATAAACAGAATATATGCAATGGTGAAGAAAAAAAAAAAAAAAAGCACATTTCTGAGTTAGGAAAATGAATTGTGGAGCAAAGACCACAGTGCTATTACACAAGCTTATTCACTGATGGAAATAAGTGCTGTGGCAGGCAATTATTTCCAGACCTTACCATGCAAGAAAGGCAAACTGTTTGCTGGAGAGCATTCATGAGGGTCAGATGATGGAGGGAAAGGCCAGGAAGACAAGAAGGAAAGCTTTCACATCCTTTTTTCAAGCTGTCACATGAAAGAAATGCCTGCAGTAACACTCAGTGAATGTGAACAGGGAGATGTTTGCAAACTGCCAAAACGTCCTTCAGTGGGGTAGACAGAGGAGGGAGAAGAAAATTATCATGAAATAAAACAATAAGAGAATTGTTGCCATTTCATGTTATTTTTGTCATCCAGAGCTGAGTGAAGAGAAATGAGTTGTGCCCATCCCGTACATGCTACCATGATGCTACTATAGGTGTTGCACAGCCTTCTCATGTGCTGCTGGCGAAGGGCAACTCGGTGGGGTTGCTGGTGATACACCTTGAGTATTTAATGGCAACCAGGAGGAACCCATCACAGTAAAAGCCCAGTCAATGGAGGTCTTGTACTTGATTCATCATCACATGAGAAAAACAGTAGTGCTAAAAGCATGTGCTCTGAGCCCTGTCCCAGCTGCAAAATCACCTGGGCTTGTTCAGAAACCATACTGGTCCCTGCAGCACGTGCACGCACACCCAGTATGCCACATGTGCTTATAGACTTCTGCTTAGCAGGCACAATTCTATCTGCTGTTCAGCCCTGAGCTGGCAGCCCCTAGATGACAGGCATCTACCCGAGATAGCGGGCAGAGACTGGCTCCTTAGAAGGTCCAGAGTTGCCCCTCTCCCCTTGACCACAGAGGGGACCCCAAGCACGCATGCTTCTACCACACCGGAGTGGTGGGGTGGCTCTGGACCTGCAGGCACTTGTATGACAGTCCCAAGGCTCAGGTGAGCTGGCAGCAGTGTTCCTGTTCCTGTGGGCACAACAGCTCCGTTAGCCCAGAGACCTGCTCAAGGTGAAGTGATGCTGCAGAGAAAGCTCCTCAGGAAGCGCAGCCATTCAGGAGTAAGAAAGCATGTCCTGCTACTTATAGATAATGGGCTGAAAAACGGGGAACAGAGGTCAGGAGTAGACAGCCAGTTCTCACAACGGTGGTGTGATAGCAATGGCCTTCCATGGGGGTCTGTGCAGCAACCTCGGCTGCTCAGCATCCTCATAAATAGCCTGGAAACGGGGTGAGGAGAGAGGTGAGAGAGTTTGCCACTGATAAGAAGTTATCTGAGTGCAAGGACACCCTGTGAGAACGGCAGACAAGGTGATTAGTCAAAGGGCAGATGAAATTCAACACATGTAACTGCAAAACTGGGTTTTCGAGGAGGGAAAGAGAGTCCTAGGTTCATGTGGGCTCTGCACAAACCGCTGCTGGTTAAGAGCCGGGTCCTGTGTTTAGTGTCCACCAAAGCATGAGCTCAGCCCTCAGCAGTCAGGAAAGCAAGTCAAGCACTAGGAACCTTCAGGAAAGGAACAGAGATCTCAGAGGTTAGCAGGGGAAGCATCACAAGCCCTGTCTTCCCTCCTCCCAAAACATCTGGCCACAGCTGGAGATCGATACTGGGCTGGATGTGAAACAAGCCTAACCCACACAGTCAAGCTTCCTCTGTTGGCATGGTATCACCTCAGTATGCATCTAGGGTGGGAGATCTCTGCACCACACAGCGTCGTGGACATATTGTTCCTCTCACCACACCCAATAAAATGAGAAGATATGCAAATAATATGAAAAAAACTCCCCTGTGCCTTTCTACAAAGATAGCACAGTCCCAATAAATGACTGAATTTCTTCCCAGTCCTCAACAACAGGGTGTGAAAAGTCAATACCCAAAGCAAACATAACAGAATACTGACTTTAGGAAGGTCTACCACATTGTTTGTCAGCTGAAAGATGGTTTTAAAAGCCTGTAGCAATAGGTTTGTTGCCTGTCATGGCAGGAGTCACCTGGCCATGCAGCTATGCCATGGGGCACCCTCTCTTTTACCATGAGTAGTCATGCTTTTAGGGTACAGGTCTTGTTGCAAGGCTACTGCAAGCAGCTGGACAGTTTGCCATGTGTTTTCCTTCCTACAGCTTGAAATAATTCCTGGGGACGTGTTATATCCTGAAAGCTGAGACAGCCCCGGACTGAAGGAGCCAGAGAGCTGCCCGCACTCTCATTTTGGGAACCAGTTGTTGTGTCACAAGCAGGTAACTTACACCAAAACATTCGTGTTTCAAGCCTTGGATTTCTCCCCCAAAGGAAAGACTATACCCATATGGGCTTGAAATAAGCGGTGTTAATCGAAGGTGTAATAATGTGCATCACGAGAGGAAAGGGAGTCTTTGCTTTCATCTCAGATGTCATCCTTGCTGCTGTGGGAGCCACTTCTCCCAAAACCGCTCGGTGCCACCTCAGGGTTTGGCAGCCCCTTGTACTGAGGTGTTGGCAGCCCCCACTGCCCCGGGGACAGCAAGGGATGGGGCAGCAGGGAGAGCTGGTGGAGGACACACAGTGAGAGTGCAGGACATAGGCACAGAGGCATAATGGGACATGCATTGGGGACCACTGGCGACACACGCAGGGGGGTTGGTGGGATGTGTGGAGGATGTAGGGGGCACACGGGGACATTCATGAAGCTGCAGAGGGACATGTGGGACACATGGGGTGCATGCAGGGGCACAGGAGACACACGAGGGTGAAGAGGGACACATGGAGGTGGAGTGGGAAACATGGGAGCATGGCAGGACATGTAGAAAAGCATGGAGGGGCAGGTGTGGGAGGACAGCAGGACACAGGTGAGATGTTGGATCATGTTGGGGCACATGGGTGCATGGGGGGAGAATGTGGGAGCATGGGGGAGATGTAGGGGGCCAGGCACAGTAGGGCATGCTGTGACATAGGTGGCAGGATGCATGGGGCCACACAGTGGGGATACACTGGAGATCAAGGGGGGACACACGAGGCTTCTCTGGGCAGGTGTGCCTGCCTCCTGTGGGGTCCCACATGTGTCCCAACGCCACAGCCTGTGGTAAGCAAAGGCACTCAGAGGGATGCACACACTTTGGGGGCCAGAAAAGCGCCCCCCAGCAGCCCCAGCTGCACCATTGTCCCCATAAAAAAAAAAAAAAAGATATTTTTTTTATACACAGGAAAACATATGCAATAAATACATATATAGAATGATACATGTCTATATACTTACAATTAATTAATATATTTATGAAATAAGAAAGCAATAACAGCCAAATAGTGGATCTGGATGGCAAGTGAAAAGCACAGTGAAACCTCCACCCACCAGAGAGGAAAGGCAGTCCCACACTGGTAAGGTGATGCTGGGGTGGTGAGGCCATTAGTAGGGCTCTTGGGGGGACACCTCAGGTATGGTCCCTCAGCTCCCAGAGCAGGCAGGGTTCCTTTTCCCTGGCATCCTCTTCAAAAGGGAGGAAAACAACCTGCCTGTTCATTGCAAAGCGTGCGTCTGCCCCAGTGAAACCAGCAGAGGAAGTGTCAGACCCCACCCTGCAAAAAACCCACACATGTGCGAGTATGTATATATAGATGGCTCGGGGGGCGGTGGCTTTGTGGCTGAAGGGGGCCACAGTCTCCCCTTCGTGGCCATGGTGGCTGTGCCTGGGCTCCGACCCCGTCACCGCTCCACGGGCGGTGGGTCTACCCAGCCACCCAGCGCCTGGGCTGCTGAGGCTGCCGACAGCCAGGAGCTGGATTATGGGAGGGGGCTCTTCATTTAAGCTGAGCCTGCCTTTATCTATAACTCCTGTACAGCTCTTGTTTGGTCTAAATCCACTGACAGAAGGATACAGGTGGGAAGCAAAGAGTGGATGTACTCCTTTCCCTTCCCTCCATCCCTGGGAAAGGAGGGCGTGATTTCCTGGTGTCCCAGGGGGGAAGAGGGAGACCCGTAGCGAGGAGTTTTGGGTGTCTGGGCAGAGCGACCCACTCTGCCTTGGAAGTAGGACTCCTCAGCTACATTTGGCCAAAATCCATTTTTGTTGTTGAATCACCCTCATGTCCCTGAAGATGAACTTTAAAAGAAATATGCTACAGCTCTTGATGTTTTCCAGTCCTTAGGAAAAACTGGTAGATTTACTTTTCTTCCAAAAAAACCCACAACTCCAAGTAAACTATTACAAGGTAATTTAAAACAGTGTTTCTACAGCCCGCTGCCTTTCTGATAACAAGAAGCAAGAGTTTGGTTGGATTTTTTTTTTTTCATGTTTACTTTAAATCAATTCAATCTTTTCTTTTTTGCTCCTGCCACTTGTTGAACTGCAAAGCAGGGTTTGTGCTTGGAGTGCCCGTGACAAACACCAGCAGGAGTTACCACTTGCAGCATAAACAGCCTGGGATTTGCGGTTGCTGCTCTAGTGCCTCCTCTGTCCGCAGTCCCACATGGCCCCAGGTCTCACCCTTTGGGTCAAGGGGACATTCCTGCCAACTTGTGTTGTGCCAGTTAGTGGGATTTTGCACTTTCAGCCCCAAAATTGTGTTTGAAGCTTGGTTGTCATGCTCAGCACCACATGGGTGCATTGCCCCAGGTGGGAGGGGAACCCATGTGGGTGACACCCCTCTGGTTGATTCCTCTGAATGGAGGTTCAGCTCTGAAAGGAGCTCAGCAGCTGCCTTGGAAATGGGGTGCAGCCCGGGGGGGCTGCCAAAGACCCCCCTGGTGCCAGCAGGGACCTGCCCCAGGACCTGTCCCCACAGGGTGGGTACCCAGGGTGGGGAGAGAGGAAGAAAGAGCTGCTGGAAGACACTAACAGTGCTGAAATTAAAAATGGAAAGGAAAAGGAAGAAAAAAGGGAAGCCAAAGTATAAATTCAGTTACTTTTCAGAGCCAGGGAGAAGGAGTCAGACAGTTACACAGCCTTTACTCAGCTGCTGCTGCTGCTAAACTCTACCAGTTGAACAAGTCGAATGAGTAATTATCAGTATATGTCAGCTGTTATTTCAGTCCTGGCAACATCTGCATTTACAGAACATCTGGGGGTTTTGTGAAGCTGTTCTATAGTTAACATATTGGTATTTAATTCTTTTTTAAAAAGAAATCTTCAACCTGTTCCATGAGTGCTATGCTAGCAGTATACATGAAAATGAAACTCAACAGTCCAAAATTACTATAAATTAATGAACTTCTCCTTTCTATGGTTTTCCCCAGCCTCAGAGCCCTGCCTCGTGCTGCTTCATTGTACTGACTCGAAATAAACTGAATAGAAGTTGCAACATCTTAGCACATTTCACATAAGGATATTTCTGGCACATGCTGAAAAGCATCTATTTTAATGGGATTTGAGAGAGGGAGGGTTTAACAGTTTAGCTGGTTTTTGGGAGGAGGTGCCTGCATCAGTAGCAACTGAGGCATCTCAACAAGAGAAAAAGAAGAAGAAGAAACCCCTTGGGAGAGAGATGCTATTGGGTTGTTGAAGTTTTCAGATCTCAGAGCATCCTCTATTTTATTTACAGCTCCTCTGTGACTAAATACCATTTTCTAGTTACTATATTGTGTGTTTTTTTCAGTTGGGCTCCTTATCCTTTCTCTGAAGCAACATGACCGCATAGTAAACTGTTTTTGAGGAGCGTTTGCTGTTTGAGGTTAGAAGCTGAAACCACATAGTTCCTTATCTTGCCTTTCTGCGACTGTTTTTATATGAGCGAGTAGGGCAAAAAAGCAAAGTGCTAACAACCGAAGTCTTCTTTTTCCCCTCTCCACACCCATATTTTTGAGGCCACAGTCCCCTCTAGGACACAGCTGCTGGCTCTCTTTGGTTTTGTTGCCTGCGGACCAGGTATGAACATGCTTCCAAAGGGTGGGCAGGGAGAGGAGGCAGGGGGCTGAGCTGGGAGGTGGAAAGCAGTTACCAGCCTGGCATCGCTCCCTCTGAAACTTGTGTTTGTGGCTTAGGAAAAACGTCTGAAAGATGCAAAAAAGTTCATTCTGCTACCTTTCTTCCCCAGACTTTCAGTGTTCATTATTTAACGGCTGCTAAGTCTTGCTAGAAAATGTGTCTGGACGTGAAAGCTGGTGAGAGTCTTGCTTGGTACCTGGGGCACTGGGCAGCGTGGGGGTAGGTGGTGGCTGGAGTCTGTTCTCCTGGGATGCAGGTTGGCATCTGGTGTGGGAAGGTGGCAACCGTCACTGCTGCCATCTGAAATAGCTTCAGTAACCCCCAAGGGAAGGCCTTTGGATGAGCCCAGGTGACAAAATCTTCTCTTGTGGTTCAGTGTTAGGTTGCAAGGTTATTAGAGACTTCTAACTGGGACAGACTGGGTCACCTTCCCAGGCAGGGATGGGGGAGTCCTGGGGGGCTGCAAGCATCTGGTCCCTGCACTGCACCATGCACCTAGAGGCCTTTCAAACCCGCTCAAGCTTTCACAAGCCTTGAAGAGCATTTCGAAGGCATTTGCTTTTCACATGCTCCAGTGGTCATGCTGGATACATCCCAACATGACATTTTTATACACACATGCTGGTACAAATCATTTTGTGAGGCTACCTCATTGCAGCCTCCAAGAATTGCATGGGGTCAATAAAGTCTGGCCAAGCTGGGTTGGGTACTTAGTCCTGATCTTTAACAACAGCCATCCTTGGGCTTCTGTGGCTTTTTAACTCGATGACCTTTAACTAAGAGGGAAAAGATTAAAAAAAAAAAAACAACAAAAAACCTCCAGCTTCTCTAGATGTATCTGATATGTTCTTTCCAAAGAGTTGTTCCTTGCTGTGAGAAGGTACCCAACCATTTCCAGCATCCTTGGGCAGACAGCACGAGCGCTGCTTCCTGTGCTCCCTCCCCACATGTTCATCACATTGGACCAGCCCTGTAGGAACAAATGGCACCAAAATCTGCCCCGGTGCACTGGGAGCACTGGGAGGCCAAGGAGGAGGAGGAAGAGGCAATGAGCGTAGGAGCTGAAGTGTATTGTGACCAAGAGCAAGTCAACAGCACATAGCTGACCAGGTAGCCTCATCTTCTGAATCTGAAGGCTGGATTTGGGATTTTTCTAGTGGTAAATGATCACTTTGATCGATGGATTGATTTCTAAGTGAAAACATTTGTAGTATTGAATCCTGAGCGGCGTTCATTATTTGCACTCAGCTGTCAGCGAATTACACAGATATTTTGCCTGAGAAATAGAATTAGTTTCATTATCTGGAGACCCGTCTTGAAAACACAGCACTGATAATGACACGGGTTTAGTGCTGACTCTCAGAAACTCCAGCTTTGTTCTTGAACAAGATGGCCAGGGGAGCTGTGTTTAGACAAATGCTTCCTGCTGGCAGAAGCTATTTCCCCATCTCTTGTCAAGGTCCATGTGAGCCCGGGCAGCTTCACCTCAGCGGCTGACTCCTTCCAACTGCCGGACTCTTACCTCAAGGTCTAACCTGAACCCTGCTCCTCCTTCAGCTTCAAGCCATTCCTCCTCGCCTGCCACCTCCGAGAGCAGAGCAACAGCCTTCCTTCATTTCTGTTGGTCTCTGCCGCTAAAGTCCCCATCCTCTCCCCCGTCACTTCTTCCCAGGAAGGGCCCTTAGTGACCCCAGGAGCGATGTGCACAGGTCTGTATCTTCTGTGTATTACAGCCAGATTTTGTACGCCTTTCCTGAATACCAAAGGTCAAAAACACAAACCGTATCTCAGGTTGGCCTCCGCAGCTTCATTAACGCCATAGCTTTTACCTGTAACCCCTCCTCCCTAAGGGACCAGCCATCATTTCACTTCCCAATGTTTGTTTCCACAGCACTGCAGCATTACCCTAACATTTGCCTTGCTGGTAACTGCTCCCCACCCCCAGAGGCTTGGCAGGGGTTTGGGTTCACAGGGTCCCAGCCAGGGTGGCGGTTGCGTGATGTGACAGCATTGCCATCCCACCATGCATGACTGGTAACCTTCCCCAGCGGAAACTCCTGACATGGCATGTCACACCTGAAAGGGCATCTTCTTAATAGCTACCTCATCAGCCTAGGCACAGCAAGGCCTGATGTCTCTTGGACATGAGGATGCGTTGTCATTCTTCCCCTCCTTCTTTGTTCATTTGCTTCTACAGCTGGTAGAAGCCACCAGCACCCAGAGTAGGTGCTGGTTGGCTGGGGATGTCTGTGGTTGGAGCTGCAGGGGGGATGGGAGACCAAATGGCCCCTTGTGGGGATGGTGTGAGTGGCCCAGAGGTGTCCCTCCCCCAGGGCATCCCAACATTCCCTGCCTGACCACCAGCCCAGGTACTGCTGCAGGTCGGTGTGAGGGTACCATGTCCCATCCAGAGGCAATATAATCCAGGTCTGGAGGGAGGTGCCTCCTCCTTCCCACTGGCTATCAAGGAAGTGGAGTGACCTGCTCAGCTCTAGCTAGTTGTTAATTATCTACAATTAAAACCTGTATATACCACTCAGGGTTAAATTAAGGTTTGCAAAGTGCCTGGGAATGAAAGACATGCTGTGGATGCGCAGTGTCACCGCTGCTGGAGGTATCCACACCTGCCTGTGCAGTGGTGGGAGACTGAAGCATGTTTCCGTGAACTGGAGGTAGCTGAAGAATTCAGTGACTTCTCTCCTTCTTTCTTTTTTTTTTTTTTCCTCCTTTTTTTGTCTTTTTTTTTTTTCCGCCTTTTTTTGGGTTTTTTTTTTTTACTTTTTTTGCTAATTCAGCTGTTGCACGAAGGGAGGGATTGACAGGTGACAGGTCTTACGGCATGTTCAGAATCGTGGGTTGACAGCATCCTCCCTTCAGATGCTTGCGGAAGGCGCAGCACATTTGGATGCTGTAGGAGGCAGACCAAGCAGCCAGCGCCCACACTTCTTGCAGCTTATCCCCACTTCACCCTTAGCGGGTCAGGGGCAGCGCTGATATACTTGCTTTTGCCAGTCCTCAGTGGGCATTTCTCCGTCCAGCCTCACCCACATCCCCACTCTGCCCGTCAGAGCACCCGAAATCTGGCGCTGGCCACAGGCCCGCCTGCAGAGGTGAGCCCAGCCCGCCGGCCTTGCTGGAGGCTGAAAGCATCCCTCCATGTGACCTCCTTGCCTTGGCCCCTCTCAGTCCCTTTCTCCACTTTATTTCCTGTGACAAATTTGCCGTGCTGGGTCTGTGGAAAGCAGCTGGAAGGGTTTCATGCCCGCAGTATTTTTCTCCTTCTTTATCCCCCTCAGCAGGCTTCGATCTATTCAAATCTCCCTTTCTTTTTCTTTTCTTCTTCTTTTCAGCACAGCTTCCTACAGTTTCAGCTTTTTGGCTTGAAATCTGTCTTTCCTCTTCCCTGGTGCTTCCTCCTGCATTAACCCTTCATGTGCCATGGGCTTGCTTTCCACAGGCACGTGGAGGTATGTTTTAGAGCACGGTGGAAAGCCACTGCCTTTTCAGTTGGAGGGCTGCCACCGCCCCCAGCTTACCCCCTTAACCTCCCGGAGGTGGCAAGGGCATCAGCCGCTTCACCCTACAGGTGCAGACGTGGAAGGGAAGAGCATCGGGGTGCCGTGCCTTCAGCATCTATACAGCTCCTCACCCTCCCGTGGGCTTTTCCGGGAACAAGTGGTTGCAAACCCTGTGTCAGAGCCATTGGGACATGGGGTCTGCTTCTCCCCCCAGCTCTCCTTGCATTGTTAGGATTTGTCATGAAGTTGCCGGCATCTGCTCAGCACAATGACACAGCTTGGAAGCCACTGGTGAAGAAACCAGCCTGATGCCCCAGCTGAACATTGTTGCCTTTCAATGCCCCCCTTTCCCCCTCCTTTCTCTCTTTAGCTTTTTTCTAATATTACAGGCAATGCCCCACAAAGCCACATATAAGGAATCCCACAGCAAAAAGTTTTCAGGGCACACTACAAGCTGTGCTGGCTCCATCCTGCAGATGGATAAGGTGGGTAGATGCCCAGCACTTTGGCACACAGAGGGACTGCAAGATCAGTCCTTTAGGGACACTCAGGGCACATAGCCACTCCATGTCACAGCTGCCTCTCTTAGTATGTGCAACTGTGCCCTGGGCTTGGACAACCCCAGTTTTGATGGCATAAATGCAAATGCATTTCTGGCCGTCTCATGTCTTTTGGGGACTTGCCACAGCCTGATCCAGGAAGGCCAGCAGGCAGCTGCTCTTCCATTTGGCAGATGCCTGTGCAGCTGGGAGCCTGTACTGGGACACCAGTATGATGCCCTGCCACCAGCCAGCCACACTGCTGGCAGCTGTCTGTGCACATCCAGTGCTTGGGGGATGCAGGTACCCATGAGCTCAGCTGTTGCTGTATCAGAGATGATGGTTTCACATTATTAGAGAACAGTTAAAATAGGACAGGTTGAGTTATCTGAAGGGAACGGGAAGTCTCACTGGGCTCCTACCAACCCACCTAACAGCAAGGAGCTACAACACAAAGGACATTTTTGCTTTTATAGTGATTTTAACTATATGGATAAGCTGGTCCAGAGCGGGTCTGCTGATTTCAATCTGCTCTCACCAGGATGGATTTGTGTGATGACTATATGTATGTCTGTTTCTGGATGCATACACTGTGTGTATACTATCTTCTGTTTTATGATGGAACTTCTAAAAATATTACTACTATAATTATTACAAAAAAATGCTTATATGCACAACAGTGTGACATTGGCATCCACTTCCCAAATAGCCAGTGCATGATGGTTTGAATCGGATGTGGTGCTGAGCATGCTAATTCCTGGAACAGATCCCCAGGTACCAGAGTTAATCATCTCATGTTTACGCTCCAGACCCAGCAGCTCTTTTGCTGCATTTTTGTTTAAGAAATTTATTTGCCAAAAATATGCTCTTGCTCATCTGGAATTTTTATGGACATTAAACAAGCCAATGTCAACAATGCAAGAGTCATCCTTGCTGGGCCGGTCAAACTCATCTCTCTTTTTAAACAAGGCAGGTGCTCCCAGCTCCCAGCCCTGCCAGCTCCATGCCCCCATCCCCGCAGCAGCGTGTGGGACATGCTCAGCACTCAGAAACCCCAGCCTCATCAAAGACAAATGGCAAAGGAAAGACACCCACCAAAAAAAATAAAAGTCACTTTAGAAATGCTCTATGCTACCTTCACTTCACTTTTTCTCTATGGTTTTTGTGGTTTTTTTTTTTCAATTTCATATAATTTCATGGCATTTCATTAGTGCTGCATATTACATAATAATCTCTTATTGTTTAAATTCAGTTTCATTTTAAAACTATTAAAACCATCTGCCACTTAGTAAACACTAACATATTTTCTTTTCTAGATCAAAGTGTCTCCCGTCTGTGTTGTAATGGAAGTTTGACATTATTTTTTTTACAAGACAGGCAGGAGACACTTTGATCAGGTGCCAAACCATTTCACTACAACAAACAGGCAACACTCTGAGCTAGAAATGATAAGATGTTATTATGCGCCGTGATGATTTCACGACATGTCAGCCATAATGTTAAAAAAAAACCCTACAGAACATATAACATTAAAAACGTCAGTGTGAAATTCCAGGTTTTAAAAAATGAACAATTTATGAATTGAAAGCGTTCCTTTTATATTTTTCCTCTACAGAACTGTGACCTTTCTGTAGCATTTTTTGACTATTTTTTTTTTTTGCAATCCTTTTCATTTCAACGAACCAGTATCTTCAGTCAAAAACAATCCACTGAAAAAATTCTGACAGAGTTAACTTAAAAAGCTTTTCTTGAAAGCCTTTTTTATATACAAAAGATTATTGTCCTTGTCAGAGAACAAAAGAATCACCTGCTGGCTTTTTTGTCATTCCTAAATAAATTAATTGCTTGAGGATTATTTCATCCATGTTTCTCAAATGCACCGCTCCCCACTGGTCCCACCAGACCGCGGTACACATTTGCCTTTTATCCTGGGACACAGGATGCCTCCACAGAGAGCCCCCGACTTTCCAATAACACAAATACTGCAGCTACACGCTGGGGAATAAAAAACCATGCACATTGTCATTTCTGTCTTAATTTGCATGCTGAAGAGGAGAAGGGCTCTTCCATAGTCATCTGCACTCAGCGCGCGGGCATCAGAGAGGGGCTGGGCACAGGAGCTGCAGGTGGAGCAGGGGAAGGTGACCAGACCCTTCCCCCTCCCCCTAAAAGGGGGGCTACTCCTGCTTGGCTGAGCAAAGCTATTCCAGCTTTCCATGTGGACAACCACAGCTGAGAAAGGGCTAGTTGTCTCCAGCATGCATGGCAGCTGGAAGGGAGGTCCACGGCTCAGGGTAACTGGTAGCAGAAGGGCAGCAACACGCACAAGGGGGGCCTGTCTCACCAGCAGGGAAAGATGAGCACTTCTTATTTGAAAACCACAATTTATTTCACCCTAAAAGAGGTGAGAAACCTCAGGGGCCTAAAATTTGTTTCTTTACAGTGATCATAAAGGAATCAAGGATGACTGTGTTGCAGAAACCAGATAAAAGTTGCATCTGAGAAATGTCTGACTGGGTATTAGGGAAAAAAAAAATCACAAAGAGGAAGAGGTTGCCCTGGAGGGCTGTGTAGGATTTTCATCCTTGGAGATTTCCAAAATTCAGCTGGACACAGCCCTGAGTGACCTGCTGTAATGCCAAAATTAGCTCTGCTTTGCGTGAGGAGTTGGATCAGATGACCTCCACTGTTCCCTTAAAGGTTCAGCCATTCTACATCCATTTATGACATCGCTACAATTATACGGGATGAATCCCAGTTTAAGAGATAACAAGTATCAGGTTTGCCCAAACCTGATTGTGCGTCCTTACCTGCAGCCCACTGCAGCAATGGCATTTGCTGTGTCAGTGGTGGTGCCAGTTACCACCTCCCACACCACTGGAAGCACAGTGTTCAACCCTTCCAAGGGTAAGTCCTTGGCTTCCCGGATAGCTTCATTTCAAAACATGCATTTGAACCAGTCTGGGGGTTGGGGGACCTGTATCACACTGCCCAAGGTCAGGAGGAGACCCCAGACAGCGCTGGTCTGCAGGCGTTTCAGCACGGGGAGCTCTTTGTAGCAGCAGAGCCACATGCTGGTGCAGTGTCAACACACGGCGCACATCCAAGCGCAGCCCAGGCCGCTGCACACCGGGGTCTTGCGTCAGTATGCGCAGTACAAACAGGCACCAAGCGTGGGCCACTTCACGTTTAGGTCTTCTTTCCTCCCCTGATGCTTTGGGTCGGTGGGTGTCACTGCCCTGAGAATGACTTTCCAGCACCAGTGGAGCAAAGGCTGTGCAAGAAACGATTGAGCCTTAGCTCATCTTCTCCCCTTTTAAATGCAGATTCTCTAGAAACAAAAGCCGCAGGATTGTGTGCGCTTGTTGTTTCAACCCACTAGTAAGTATTTTAATGTGCAGTAAATCATTATTGAAAGAAAAGGTCAGAAACCCAGAGCCTGGGAGGCTAGAGGTGTGGGTTGGGCATTGCAAACCAGCCGACAGGAATACAACTCAGGTGTTTCATTCCCTAGGGCTCCCTCAAAATTCTCAGCTTTTGTGCTTTTCTTCCTGAAAGACTGCATTCAGGGTGTGTTAGCACAAGGCAAAGTTGGTTATACTGGAAAGCTGAGAATTCAGTACTTTATCCCCTATAAGAGGACCTGTTTACCACAGATTGTTTATTGCTCATTATTACTGGTTGTCTGCTAGCACCTCTCCCTCTTTCTTGCCCTCTCCAGGCAAAAATCAAAGCCTTTCCTACCACCCGTGATGTTTTAGTACCCCACGGGCTTAGCAATAAGCTTGTGCCATCCCTCCACACCCCATGTTGTGGACAGCCCAGCAAACCACACAACCCAGCATGCCTGAGGGCTTCCTTCCTCACCAAGAGAGGGAAACCACTGGGAAGCGACAACCACAACTCCCAAAGAGCCCATTGCTTCTCAAATGAAAACATTGTGGAGCTGTGGCCTAAATACAACCGTTGTTTGCCAACAAGTCAGAAACATCTAGAACAATCTCCCCTCTGGTCCAGCGCGAGGACCACCTGGTGCCCAGAAGCAGATAAACATCACGTGGCACCGTGAGCCTGTCCTGCTGCATCAGCCACACCTGCTCATCTCCTTGAAGAAGGACTTTGACTTGGGCTAGCAAAGGAGGCAGGGGTGATGCTCACCAGGATCACGGGCCTGAGCAGAAACCCTTGGAGAAGTGCAGCATAGCCTTCAGCCACAGCATCTGACCGCTCTCTTGGCTGTGCTTGGCAGTTGCTGCCACGCGGGTACCGCCCGTAGAGCCCACAGTAAATACCCCTCCTTCGCCAGCAGGAAGAACATGAAGATCACCAGGGTACCACGCTGAGGTGCACCATACACTAACAGTTCAGGTCCCAAATGTGTTATTTGCCCCGTCAGTTCCTGAAACATGTTTTTGTAAGATGTTCACGCCTCTCCCAGCACCAAAGACATCTCCAGCAGGACTGATCTATTATCCTGCTGCCCCTCTTTGGAGTGCCTTGTCCCCATTAAGTAAACAGTGCAGGAAACCCTTCGTATTTACCCGCTCCAGAGAAGACCTTTGGTTTAACCTTGTCAGGATGCGTCTGCTGGAGCGACAGCGTACTGTATGTTCTGCCTCTCTATTTGCATGGGTCGAGGAAGGAGGCTGCCTACATAACCACCCTCCAGATGGAGTGGTCCCGTACGCATCCAGACCTTTGTTGGCAGTTGCCAGGCTCACGCGGTACATGAGAAACACCTTACGTGTAATTATAGGGCTGCGGTGTTTTGCTTAATTGTTCTGCTGACAGAATACAGCTGTCAAAGGAATTGTCCCCTTGGAAACCTCCCTGTCCACACATTTTAGGACACTCAAGATAAACTAGATCTCCTAGCAGGCTCAGGATGGACAGATGTAATTTCATGGGGGCTGGGGGACAGAAGGGTCAAACTTCTAATTTTTCACAGAACAGCTCTCTTCTCGTTTGCTGTGCTCCTGATGTAGTTCTGCGAAGACGACAGCACACATAGGGGACTGGAGATGGGATCGTTACCATGGCTGGTTATTTTTGTTGGAAATGGCTGTTGCTATTTTTTAGTCTAGTTGATTTAGCCAGTGGTTTCCGGAGAACAAAAAAGTCAGTGCTTTCTCTTGACCCTTCATTGCAAAACGCAACCTGAGCTTTAGGAAACTTGTTGTCGGAAGGTTCCCACTCCTCAGACCTGCCCTGGCTGTCAGGGCCACTGTGAGAAAACGCCGATGGCTGCAGGGTGGCTGTCCCACCAGGCACTGAAGGGCATTAGCCCTGGCTGCCTGGGCAAGGTCTGTGAGAGCCCCTTCCCTGAGGTTCTATCTACCACAGAGCAGTTGGTGCCACACAGTGCCCAGGTTGTAGATGCCACAAATAAAACGCTCCAGAGAGTCATCTGGCGTAAATAAATGAATGCCATTGCTTCTGAAGTGAACTCTGACTCTGAGAGGTGCAGTAGAGCTGCAACACTGCACAACCCCAAGCTGGACGCTGCCTCTCCTCAGCTGTTTACACAGCTAAAAGCAAGCAGCCGTTTGCCTTCTCCATTTTTCTAAACAAGGTTGCAACCTTTGTTCCTGCCTTAAGGAACAGACTGAATTGCTTATGATCCAGAACAATATCATCCTTTATTCTCTCTCCAAAAGCAAATCGTATTTCACCTTGATTATTTGCACATAATATGATTCACCAGACAAAATACCACAGGTATAAAAATGCTTATTGATAGAGAAATTGATAAAAGGTATTAAAGATCCAACATTTGCTTAAATATCATGAAACTTGGCACACACCAAGAGCAAGATTTCAGCCCCACTTTGTGAACTGGGAAGACTGATGCTGTGTTTCTGTTCACTCCCAAACCCTTAATTAATTTGTTGTGGGACCAGGGCATCATAACGCTAAAGGCAGTTTGTGCTGCAGTCAGAACACAAGAACAAGTTTGCTCCAGCACCATTTCCAAAGCTATCAAAGCATCCCAAAGCCTCCTAAGTCTGGCCCAAATGCATCATTTAATCTTAAGAAAGAATTTGGTGGTTTTTTTTTTTTTTTTTCTTTCTTGTTTCTGGCTTGGTGTATTGCAGCTCATTGATACTTCTAGCTCTTTTCCTCAGAAACTGAAGGCTAGAAACTGACTCAAGAGGAGGTATGAGTCTCATCAGAGCAACATGATTTCAGGAGCTCAGATTTTAATGGGAACATCACATCTATTCGGCATTACAAGGTCTGATCTTGGTTTGCTGAAGGTCTATCCTGGGTTTGCTTCTAACAGAGATCATAGGCTGATGTATACAAATGTCTGTACTGACGTTGCCGAGCAGCCTCATTGGCAAACTTTGCAGTTAAATATAGCTAGAAAGGGATTTCTTTTAAAATTTAGACCAAAAGTAAAGGCCGTTTTTCTTTCCCCTCTTTTTTAAAAAAGAAAAAGGAAATTATTGATGTCTGTGAGTTTTCATACAGAACATCTCCAAAGGGTGGATGTGCTTTCATTTAAACCTTCCCTTAGCCGAGCTGTTCTCAGCCCTGTCAGGATGACGTCCTTGTTGGAGAATGAGAAAGCAACTTTGCACAGACACTAAAGGAGACATTTAACGATGTCACAGCTAAAAAAAAAGCAAATAAAATCAATGCTAACAATGGGTACCAATACTGAAAGTCCTCTTTTTCTGAAAGCGGAGAATTACTTCCTTTAAGTACCCAAGTAAGCAGGCAAGGGTGGCAAAGGTGAGGAGACAAAGTCTGCGGGGGGGGCACCACACGTTAGCCATGTGAGCCTACCTGAAACTTCAAGGGCGAGGACTTGCAGAGGACCTGACGACACCAAGTTCCAGGCAACACACCCAGAGCAGAAAACTCCATGTCTGAAGTGATGCCCATGGGCTAATAGCACAGATCAGGGCCAGTGCTGGGCTCCAGGCATGTTGCTATGCTGCAGGGCAAGCGTGAGCACTGGGGGGCCTGGGGAGCCAGGCTGGAGAGGGAGAACTGGGGAACATCTGCTCTTGCAGAGCGAGCGAAAGATGGAAATGAATTTAAACATGTGTCTGCAGGACATGTCCAAACGTAACCCTAAAACATGGGCATCCAGCTGCATCCTCCAGTTTGGAAAGTCCCCGAGTTGTTGGCTGCTGGAAGGTGAAAAGATGCTTCGGGACAAGGACAGGTCCACACCTTCCCTCATGTATCTGCTGGTGGCCATGGCTACTCAGATGTGCTGGGCTAGGCGGGCTGGGTCAGTCCCCACTGATAGCCCAGGCAAGGCCGTTCCGGAGGGATAACACACCGAGTTGCTCAGTTTATCCCAAGCAGAAAGCATCACCTTCAGTGTAGCAATACCACTACCACAGTACTTACACTGTACAGATTGGCAGGAATAGCCACTGCTAAAATACAATCATGCTCACACTAGGAGGTCCCATGACCTCAGCAACAGGCTTGATCTCTAACAGAAACCCCTCCCCTTAAGAACATCTCTGCAGTTTTTGGGGCAGTACTTTGGCAACAGCTTTTAAGGGACAAGTTGGCAGGTGCCGTTCCAGTATCGGGGTGCAGCATTTTTATGCCAGACACCTCACTAAGCAGCGTGTTTTCCCTTCGTGCCCTGTGTGCTGCAGCACACGCTTGGTCAGGTAGGAGCTGGAATGGCAATGAACTGCCAGGCTGTGCTGGAAGAACTCTTTTCTCCCCCTAGGATGGACTGGGGTAAGATTTTCACGACCAAAACCACCAAAAAATTACTGTGTGCAGAATTGCCCTTGCTTTTTTACATTACTTTGGGTTGGGGGTTTTTGCTTATTCTTCTTGATTAGCTAAAATGCCCACCTGAAATTTATCTTGAGAAAAGGCAAAGGATCTGACCCTCCTGTAAACAACAGACTGTTGATAGGATAACTTTTTCCTCTCTGAATTACTAATAACTGATACCTGTATTTTCACATCCCCAGAAAGGAACGCTTTTTAAAGAAAGGGGCATTTGCCACTGAAGCCGTAGGTTGAAATGCGAACAGAGTTGTGGCGTGGGTTGATTTTACCTCCAGGCTTGACTGCAAGCAGCCACGCTGAAATGAAATAAGAGCACCATGGAAAACTGGAACATTTTCCCTGGGCTACAGGGTGCCGGGGTGCAGCCCTCGCCCTGCCCTATGTGCCCCAGCACTCACCGGGGGCATTAACCCTCGCGAGGAGTACCACAGCTCCTCCAGGGAATGGTGGGTGGGCGATGGCTGGCTGAAAGCTGCCATCCGATGTCACTTGGTGTCACAGGCCCTCTGCCTCCTGATCCAGCAGGCTCAGCATAGACGGCCTGGGGGGTGGGGTGGGGTGGTCTGTGCACATACATCTGTTCTGCCAAAAACCCAGAGTGTCCAGGAGCAAGTTTAAGCACTGCAGGCGTTGAGGATGCTCCAGCAGAAAAATAGCCCCAAACCTCCTTGCTGGAAACCCTTTAAGACAGATAGGGGCCCATGTTACTTTCCTTCCCCCATAAGATTTCACTTCATTTATTAAAGCTACATTAAGAACATCAACATTGTGAGGGTGGGGAAAAGAAAGCCTCTTCAAGCCTCTTCTGATTTCCCCTGCTCTGCATGAGATTCATCTCAGCAGCTTGGCACTTGTACCTGCTCCCAGACCTCTCTGGCTACCAAGGCCACCCCAAGCAGCCCGGGGCTGGAATAAAATCACTGCCTAGCTCTGACATGTCCAACGGAGGCATTGGCATCCAACAGGCCACGTCAGAATGCTGCCTCCCCCATCATCTCCCTCTGTCCTAGACCTACTGGAGCACCCCCAGCCCTGATCTGTCTGTATCCTATTGTTGGCTGGAGCTGCTTCGGTTTGCTCCACATGCCCTGGCAACACAGCTACTGCTGCTCCTTAGAAAGCCCAAGTGCATTTATGGCACTTAAGTAGTAAATAGGAGTAATTGCCTCCTGAGCAAACAGGCTGTCCTGGCTCAGATCCTCTGCATGAGCCCATTAAAGGGGAGCTGCTGTTCATTAAGAGCATGACTGAACTTGATCCCACCACTGCTCCCAGGATTTTAAGTTGAAGCTGATGGAGACTGGGAGATGGGCTAGGGGACTTTTCCCTGCACTGCCTATGAGCACTGGCACTTCCAGCCTCTTCTCACCTCCCTGTGACAGACCTCAAGTGCTTTCATCATCACTGCTGGGGTGGATCCCTTGTGAACAGCAGATGGAGAAAGCCCATGGCTGCAGGGCACTTAGCAAGGCTTTGCTAAATCCTGCGCTCAGGGGACACAGACAGGTACAGCACCCCAACCCATCAAGGCTATACTCAGCTGCACCGTTCTGATCCCCATTTGCTTTTCTCCTGTGCCAGGTAAGCATTAAATCTGCCTCTCTATCAGCGAGGGCTGCTGCTCCCTGAAGGCACGGAAACCTGCCGTGAGCTGCAAGCCACATCCACTCCCCGCACTCACCTTTTTTCACTTCTCTTTGGGTTTGGTGATTTTGTCAACTGCATCTTTTCTACAAAGAAGCCCACGCAAACCTCCCTTCTGACTGCTTTCATTTGTGATTTGCAAGCCTTTATAATTGGTTCTTAGAAATGCTTTAAGCAAACCGCTGAAGCACTTTGCAACATCCGTCTGCAGCATTTTTAAACAAATGGTATGGTTGTGGTATGTGGTAGGGATCAACCTGACATCACTTGGAGGTCACCTTTACCTCTGGGGTCACGCAAATATTTCCAAAGAGTTGTTCCTCTTGGCGGTCTGGCCCAAGCAGGAGGTGTTTGGGCCTTGCCTCAGTCACCTCAGAAGGTCACTACGAGCAGGAAGAGTGGCCCTGGAGCAGCCAGCACCAGGGAATATGCATTTACAGCACTGGAGACTAAATTAAAATCAGTGAAAATAAAGCCATCCAATTCCTTTTGGTATGGACATTCCTACCAATTCATCATGCTTTCACACCCATGCAAAAAGCACAGTAATTTACCCCTGGAGCACCTTTGGAGCTTCTTCATCCTACTTCCCGAGGCAGAAAGACGCTACACTGCAGCAACCACTTTCAGTAAGTCATAAAGCAGATTTTGTGGCTCCTGAGTGGTGCCAAGTTTCTAGCTTCTCTCCTGCTTTGCAAGGAAGAAGTAGTACACTCCTACCAGCCTCTGATGAGGAACGGGCCCTCATTTCAAGCATCTGTAAGCAGAGCCAGCAAGGCAGGAGGGAGGATGAGCCGGTGGCAGGAGGCAGAAGGGCTGAGCAGAGCCCTGCAGGCTGCAGCACCAGCAAGCCCACAGCGTGGAGGGCACTCTGTTCTGGCAGCGGCCAGTTTCACAGAGATTGTGAGTTTAAGCACATATCTAATTGAATTGCAGATGTCTTTTCTGATGGCTATCTGGTAGCAAAGCTTCGATTAAAGCAGCAGCAGAGAGGCAGAACAGGCTGGTTCTCAGTAATAAAACTAATGGAAGGAAGAATGACCATTTACCGCAGCCTCCGTGGGAGCATAATGCAGGCAGCTACTTTAAACACGATTTTTGAGGGAGATCTGAGAGCTCAGCACAGATCCCCAGCTTCCAGCTCCTAGAGATCCTGAATGTATGTTGGACTGGAAAGCAGCTGACAGTAATTCAAATAATCCACAAATAAGCTCGTCTCCCTCCCTTCCCATACTCCCTGATGAACAACAGATCTGCTTTCCCATGAAGGCCATAAAGGTTTGTTCTTCTTGACTTTGTTTTTTAAAGGCTGACAAATTTTAACCACTGCCCTTTTGTTTCTTCCAAGATTCAGGTGGGTTTGCCCCGAGCTTGCACTGGCCAGATCTCAACCTTTCACCATTTTACGGTGCCTTTAGACCTTCAAAGAGGGAGAACTTTTAACAGAGCTCTCAGTCCACCCAAACTAGAAGGCTGGAGTGCTAGGATAACCTTTTTTTTTTTTCTTTTTTTTCTTTTTTCTGACTAGCCACTTTCTCGTGACAGCTTGAACCACATCCAATATGCATCACCACATACGCATCACTGAAAAACCACCCCCACCCAATCCAGCTGAAGCATCAAAGTTAAGCTTCAGGATGACCTAAGAACCTGGCTTAGCTCTAGAACAAGGCTTTTGAGAACTGTTTTCCCTTTTCTCAGCTGGCTGTTACACAGTACCCAAATTCCCGTTGTGCTGCCTTTTGGAGGCCTCTTGGCCATGTCCCACCCAAGCTCTTTGCCTCTTGGTGCAGCACAACCCTCCCGGGGGCACCTCGATGAACAACCACCAACAGGCACTTAGCTGCAAGGAAAGTCATTGCAGTTTTGCTCATTTTCGTTTTTGAACCGCTGCCCTTTTCCAGCGTATTTACAATGTAAGGAAGTTGGTTTATTCATGGTTTGGCTTTTAACTTCATTGCTGAGCCTGGCTTTGTTCCTGTTGGAAACTGGACCCCGATTCAGGAGGGCAGTTGCCAGTGTCTGCTGGAAACTCCTTGCCATGGGATTTTCAGACACGGCGTTTGTTGGCCTAGCTCAGCACATACTAAATGCAGTCAGAGGAGTCTGCTTACTCATCGCAGGAAAAGGACCAGGCCAGTAGCAGGTGTTTTTCAGAGTATCCTCAAACAAGCATTTCAAATGCCTACGTTCTTTCCAGACTTCCCAGGAGCTGCCTCCAGCAACTATCCTCCATTCGGTTTCATACATCTGAAGTTACACTGACCAGCAATGGATGGAATTAGGCTGAATTCCAGTTCAGGCACTTGGAATTGTAACTTGTTTCAGGCTCAGCCCAGCAGCAAACTTGCCAGAAAGTCAGAACGCATAATCCCAAAGAGAGAGGAGAAAGGCAAGAAATAACGCAGTGTCTGGTAAGATGTGAACTGTTACTAAAGTACTCAGCATGTTTAACAAGAGGTTTTGTGAATGGCATATATTAAGCTAAACAAGCATGCCTTCAGTCAGCGAGCTCGAGTACTGCTATTTCACCCTACAAGGAATAAATAATAATTAACATTCTTTGTATTGAGATAAATACATTCACTGTAGCTACAGAAATCAAGGGTGGTAATTCCCAAATAGCCTTGCTGGGTTCTTTCTCCAGCTGAAAGATGGGAAGCTGCCTCCCAGGCATGGATTTATTCCATGAGAATTAGGGAGAGGGATCTCTTAAGGCACTGCATTTACTCCACTGCTGCTGGGAGGTTTTGTCTGGGTGATCTCCAGATCAATGTTATTGAAGCATATTTCTCTTCCCCAAGTATTTACAGAGCCCCCAGAATCTGGACAATCTGGACTTGCCTTAGAATTATTTGTCAAAAATGATTGGTTTAACCAAAAAAAAAAAAAAAAAGCCACAAGAGGTAAAAAATAGCAACTTGCTCTCTACGATAATTGGCTTAGATGAGTTTATCATATTGCTGTTAAAAATAAAGCAAGTGTGCAGCTAATTGTCAACAAGTTAAATGACAAACAGCTTGAATATAGCCTGAAGAGTTACTGAGTTGGAGATAGGCAGAGAATAAAGAGCCTGGCAAATAAAAGACAGATTACGTTATTCTCACTGTGGATGTAAACCTGAGCAACTCAGAGCTCATACAAAGAAAAATTCTGGTGGAAAAAGGTTACGCTCTTAACTATTGATAAGCTTTGATTTAAAGTGCTCTGAAAAATTATTTGTTCTAGAATAAAAATAAAAATCAAAACAATTAATTCCAGAAGCATTACAACACCATCGACTGAAACACTTTTTATTTGGGTCTCAAGTGCAATTTTAGTTGATTTGAATCTGTTTCACAGAGAGGCTGCAGTTTTGATAGCGCTATTGCTAAAATCAATTCAGCAGCAAAACACTGCTCTGCCTAACTTTAGCGATTAATAAACAGCTACAAAAAAAAGCTCTATAGGTACTGAAGTTTTAAAACTGAGAGTAAATTATCGTATTTGTCAGCATTGAAGCACAAGGTACTAAAATTGTTGATTACCTAACCAAACTTTCAGACTTCCAAATACTGTATTAAAGAACAGTTAAAAAAAATATCTTGGATTTAGGATATGCTCAGGCTCTTCGTGAAAGAAATAAAAGCAGAGGTTAATTTCTTTCTTAAACAAAAAAAAAGTAATTCCTTGCAAATTTTGGTAAGTGAAGTGGGTGAAAAAGCGGCTCTGCATGTTGAGATTGACTTTTTTATATACTCAATGTTACAGCCTGGAAGTGCTAAAGAGACATTCAGAATAGAAAGGCAACTGGAGACAATTAAGCCATTTAAAAAGCACCAAAATTAGCATTCCTTTTGTCAGATCCAAATAATTCCAGTGCTGTTCTGCCACAAAGGCTATCATCAATTTCTAATTTTAGCTTAATCCATGAAAAAAAGCATCTCGCATTTCTCTCTGGCGTTTCCTCATTAAGAACATTCTCAAATTATAGACTGAAATCTCAAGAACACAAACTACGAATTAAAGTTCACACTCCCACAGAGACACACTCACGCATGCACTTTGATATACTAGTCCCAATAAAGGTAATGCAACTACTCATGCCGTGATACAACTAAGCAACGCCTGAACTGCCGTATGATGAGTACCCAAAAGCAAGAATTTAGCTATAAATCACACAAAAAGATGATCTGTTCTGCCTCTGAAGCCTCAGCCTTCTTGCTCCCTCTGCTACACCCGATTACTCTCAATAACATGAGATTCCACGAGAATGGTATCTCCTGATTTTCATTATATGGAATACGCAGTCATATAAGACCCTATTAAAAAAAAAAACAAACAACACACACCTCTGCAATTAACCCTTATGTTTTAAGCCAAATTAATTCTTTGTATTCAAATTTTAGGACAATGCTTTCAAGGTCAAAGAACTGTCCTACCACTCAACGCACTGACCATTCTCCCTCATTAACCGGGAATACTCTTTTAAGTATACAAGATTCACATGCTCAGCACTAGCTAACACGATCCACTGCAAAACTGCAAATTCCTTTGCTCCCCCGGTTATAGCCTATCAATCACGCTGTATCTAGTCATTCACCTAGAAATCGGTAGGTTTAGATTCAGTTGTATTTTAATCATCATAACTAAAGACGAACAAAATACTTCTTTCAAACCAAAGGGAAAGTTTTTATCTTCACACAGAATTGGAAATTCTTCTCAACAATTTTAGAAGGCAGAATTAATACTGCAAGCCAAGTTCAGACAATTTTAACTCACAAAAGTATCAAATAATCAAGATAAAAAGCTGTGGGAGTGAAAGTGAGAAATTCTTGGATGCCGAGGTTTCAGCCTGGCAGTTTGAGAGGAGGGCAGGTCGCTCACGTTTGCACTGCCGGGGAAGCCGTAATGCTTGCTGCCTCAGTCACCCTGAATTCAGGGTATCGGAGCTCCTGCCAGCACGGGGTGACCCACGCTCAGGCACGGGTGCAGTGTGCTGCCACGGAACAACCGTTGCACGAGATTTATACGTTCATAGCTGATCATACAAGCAGATGCCTGACTCCTGCTTATCTGCTACTCCACATACAGAAGGCACTCAACAGTCCTGCCTGCACACGATCAGAGCAAAACAAGGAGCTTTGCTTAGTCAGGCCCCCTATTCCCACCTCCTTCGTTTGGCTTCATGTTCACTGTGTTTCTAAGAACACTGTGGAAAGCAGGAGATGCATTTTTAGCTGAAACTACACCTCTGAAGCCTGGACCTTCTCCTGACCTCTCTGCTTATGTAAAACTGCATTGCAACATGTTGACAGTGACTGCAGTTAACATTAGTACAGTATACAGTGATTTATCAACATTGTATGCTTTATTGAAAGTTGACAAGTGCAACAGTTAAATACATTGACGTGTTACAACTGTTTAGAGAACATGCACAAAAACATATGCATACTACTATACAGATCATATGCAAAAAAATCCATACTGGGAAATCCAATTTTTTTTTTTTTTTTAAATTCTTTGCTAGCAGGGTTTGATAATTTTTGGAGTGGTTTTTCCTGTCTTGAACCAAACTACAATGAACAAAGATTTACTTCAAGATAATCAGCAGCCAGGGAACTTCAGAAGTTACACAAACAGCATAAATCTGCCAAATTCTGAACAGTTGCGTAGGTGCATTCTTATTTATGTAGCATAAAAAAAACAACTTTCCAAACTTCTTCAGATCAGCCAATGAAACAACTAAACTTCAATCTGTACAACCTAAATAGTTACAGTTTTCTATTTTACAAAGTAATTACACTAAATACACAAATATACAGTAGGCAAATAACCTTCATTGTAATTATCCTATGACCCAACTGTACGTCACCTACCTGCTTTCTATATATAATACAGCTTTATGCACCTGTCCACTGCTTCAAAAAACGGTGCAAGTATTTGCACTTAAGGTTTCAGGTGACAATTAAATGTTAAAACACTGAATTTACCTTTCTCCCTCTCCCTCTTCGATCCTATGCACCAGTCCTCACTTTGGAACCTCAGTGCACTATGGGGGATTGAACCATCACTTTTTACTCCAGTCTGTTTCCTCATATTTCCAAGCTCGAAAAGCACTTGTATCAGTTATGTCACTGGATGAGCAGAAGGTTTAAAAACAAACAAACAAAAAAATTCAGGCATGCAGCTTCGTTTCTCAGCCATTTGCAGAAGCTGCTCAAGTCCCCAGTGTACTTGTGCTAATTCTCTGGAAGAAGTTTATTTTATTCAGTCAACCTAAGAACAAAGACTCCTTCAAGCCAAAGGGGGGAGGGAGGGAAGAGAGAGAGACAGATGAGTGCATAACACGGGGAGGGAGAGAAGCCTCTCCTGATGTGTACAGGGCATGGAGTCCTCAGTCTGAGTTGCAATGTGCACTGAAATGGATGAAGGGTGGCTGTGGCGGATTCCCGCTAGTCCTTCTTGCTCTGGGCAGTCCAGAGGCCAGCAATCATGATGGCAACGACATCCTGAACTATGCTGAAGGCCCTGACCCCTGTGATGCCGGCTGAGCAGGCTGCTGTGTTGTCCCTTGTGACTGGGAAGAGGAAGGCGGGGAACCAGTCTGCAGCTGTGCTTGGAACTGGGCAAGCTGCTCCGGGCTGGCCAGTGTTTTTAGCAGAGTGTTTTCTTGCTCCAGCTGGGAGTTCTTCTCTATCAGCTCTTTGATTTGCTCTTTGAGGACCTCCACTTCCTCCCTTACCGCGTACATCAAGTGACTCTTTACCAGATCCTGAAAGGCAGCAGAGAGCTGGAGCGTTAGGAGAGCAGCCCCGCAGGCGACCCGCGCTGGCGGGGGCCGGCGCCGCCCGGCTCTGCCGGGGCGCGGTGCGGCAGGTCCCCCCCGCGAGGGACACGGCCCCGGCCCGCGGCGGAGGGCGCCGGGCCGGCCCCAGCGAGCCCCACCGAGCCCCACCGGAACCGGGGGCCGGTCACAAGCCGCCGCACACGTGCGGGCCCGGGGAGGGCGGTGGGCTCCGCCCCCGGCGCGCGGCAAGGCCCCGCCCCGCGCCCGGCCCCGCCCCCCGCGCACCGGCTGCAGCCAGTTCTCAGCGCAGGTTGCCGCATTTCCCTCCCTCCCGCCGGCCGTGCGCGGCCGTGGATGACGTCAGAGCGCGCCCCGGCCAATGAGCGTCCGAGTTATTTATAGCCGGGAGTTAAAGGCTCGGAGTTTGCCTAGCAACAGTCGGCAGAGGCTCCCGTGAGAACGGCTCCAGGCACCGCTCCAGTAACAAAGGGCGGCCGGGCCCCAGGCGCAGCGCGGCGGGACCGCGCCGGGGGCAGGGCGGGGACCGGGCCGGCGGCCGCGGCGGCCCCGAGGGGGACCCGCCGGCTCCGGGCAGCGCGACGCCCGTGCCGGCCGCCGGGAGAAGGGCGCAGCGGCGGAGGATGCCCGGCTGCAGTCCGCGGGGGATGCGCTCGTTTGGCAGAAGCGGGATGCGCTAGGAGTTTAAAAAAAAAAAAAAAGCGAAAAGCACCCCAAAACACCCCCGCTTTGGGGGGTGGGCGTGTGTGTGTAACACCCTACACACACACAAATGCCGCTGTCTGCCCCAGCAGCGCCCCTCCCCCGCCGCACGGAGCTGGGATCAATCGGTTGGGGAGGCAGGAGCCAAAAACGATGCCGTCATTCCCTCTCCGGCATCGATAGAGAGAAGTGCGCATTCCTCCCCGCAGGAAGCCTTTGATCGATAAAACAACAACCACCAGAAAAAAAGCCCCCAGAACCGGAGCCGTGCCTCCCCCTCCCTCTCCCCGGCCCCGCTACCAAAACGCGTCCGCGCACGGGTAAACCAGCCGCATCCCCATATTGTTTACCGCTTCAAACATCACCACGGTTTTATGCCCCAATCGGTACGTACCATCGCTTGCTCGATTTTGTTGTCGATAGCTACCACGCTTGCACCAGAGGAGCTGCAAAAGAGAGAAAGAAAGAGAGAGAAAAAAAATATTACATTAGCGGCGGCTGAATTATTTAAGAGACAAGAGACGCGGGCATTGGTAGCCAGTTGGCTGAGAAAGTCATCCTCACGCTGCCCTGCCGCCGCCGCCTCACCGGGATGCTCCACTGCAGTAAAGCAACCTGTGAAGCCGCCCCGAGCCCCCCGCCCGCAGCCGGATCAAATATCCCGACATTTTGCCCCCCAGCAGACCACAAAGACCGAGCTTAACTGCAGGCTGCGGCAGCCGCGCTCCGCGCCGGGGAGGGCAGCCCCTCCGGGGCGGGGAGACGAGGCGAGGCGGGCGCCCGGTGCCGCCGCTGCGGCTCCCCCGGACAAAGGAGTCAGCCCGGCGTTCACCTGCCCCGCCGCCGCCGCGCCGGCAGAGCCCCTCGGACACAACACTTATTTACCTACTGTCGAGCCTCAGGGACGAGTTGTCGGTGCCCAGCAAGGACGATAAGAAGGAAATTGAGAAATGTCTTAGTTGATAAACTCCTAGATCCATTGCCACTGGTCTACAACATTGGGCATTCATGCAATCACGGCCAGAAAGGCTCCCCGCAGAAATCTGGTCTCCCTCTTGCCGGACGTGTGCGTGTACGCGGGCGGCGGGGCAGCTCCGCCGGGCGGCGGGGCGGCGGCGGGACCCTGCGGGGCGCGGGGCTGCGCTCGGCCAGCTCCGAGGTCAGCGCTCCGCCGCGCCGCACAAAACCTGGCCATCCCGGCCCCCCCATAATTTATGCGGCGCCGCCGCCGCCCATTGGCTGCGCCGCCGCTCGGGCTCCGCCCCCCGCTTCATCGCATCTCATTAAGCGCGCTCGCCCCGCCCGCCCCCCCCCCCCCCCCCCGGGCCGGCAGCGCCCTGGCCGCCCCGCAGCGCCCACGCGGGACGACCCCGCACGCGTGGGGGGGGGGGGCGGCTCTGCCCCCTCCTCCCCCCTCCCCCCCCGGCGAAACCCCGGCACACGGGGTGCCGACGCACGGCTCACCGTGGATTTCCACCAGCAATCGCTGACGGCGAATGAAAACAATAATAATAATTATTATTAATAATAATAGTAGTAACAGCAGCCGCAGCCGAAGGAGCTGGGGAGCGGCGGGGGAGCCCAGCGCGCTGCCAGCCGCCGCCGGCGGGAGCGCGGCCCGCGCCGCCCAGGGGCCGCCCGTCGCCGCGCCGACAGCGCCACCTATCGGCGCAGGGCAGGGCCGGCCGGGCCCCGCCGCACCGGGGCAGCCCCGCCGGCAGAGACGGTGCCGGCTCCCGCGGCGGGATCCACCGCCCCTACACACATCTCAGCCCCGGAGAATGAAACCCGTTACCGGACAGCTTCGCCTGTGCGGGATGCACACGCACTGACAAATGCACCTGCAGATAAAACTTGTTTCAGACTCCTACAGATCTGCTAAAGCAGCAGCGATCTCTCTTCATCCTTTACACAGGCCTTATTAGTCCCTAAAACCATTTATGAAAAAATATTCAGCCATCCGATCATCCACAAAAAGCACACACTGCCAAACCTTCGGACTTCTAGCAACCCAGCTAATACTCTTGTACAATAACAGGGAAAATGCGTATTTGCTGATTTTTATATTGTCATCCAGCACTTAAGGTCTTAAAAGTTGCAGCATGTGCACTAATAATGCAGGAAAAAATTATCCCACATAACTGTGGTGTATTTATCAAGAAATGTTATGCTTTCATGTGTCATCAAACACAGCCACTACAGTCACAGCCAGTCCAAGTGATCCTGTCTACCAGTAGAGTTTAGGAGGAGACCCAAGGCTGAGCTTGACCACCACAAAACACCTCCACAAGAAAGGGCCAGCCTCTAAAACCACTATCTGCTAGACCTGCACTTTCATAAGGCATTACGTTACTTTAATGCACAAAAATAAAGTCAAAAACCTCTTCAATTCTCTACAGCAAACCTCTCCAAGAACTGGAAGTCACATATATGTCACAGGTGTTGCTCCCAGAGAAGCAGGAAAGCCAGGAGGCACAGAATAATCATCTTAAAGCTAAATTTAGCATTTGCGTATCTGCATCATCCTTCTTAGTTTATTTACGTTGTCCTAGTCTACTATTCTTTCATTCAGTAATGCCAGCAGAGTAGTACAAACTAATCCTGTTCACAAGAGAGGTGACATTTAAGAATAAGTGCTCATCATAGCTGCTATCCTAGTACCACACAGGATGTACATAGGATGTACATCCCGCAAGGGCACAGCTCTCATCTCGCCATCTTCAGATATCAGGGGAAGCTCCACAGGATACCACCTAACAGGCTGAAAATTAAAGGAAGGTTTTTTTGAAAAAAATCCTTTGCTATTACATTTGCAAGTCAATACAGGCAAGTAAATTAGAACCACCACATGAAAACATACGTGTCAGGCTCCAGCTTCCCATCTCCTGATGGACAAACACCAGTAACCATACAATGTGAACAGACTTCAACTAACCGCTTTCTTTGCAAAGGTGACATACTACACACAATGGTACTCAATCATATTCAGTGACCCAAGTGAGCCATTTAATAAACAGCTCCAAAAGCACATCATCTGTACCGGAATCTGTATCAACTTCTCTCCTAGACTTGATCTAAATTAGTATTTTATGAAGAGCTGGGGTTTGAAAATCAAGTAAATGTCTCAAATGACTCCTCCTCACAGTAGGGGACTTAGGACTTTAAAATTAACAGAATTGCAGCTGGACACAAGCTCAGGGGCAATCTCTGTTCCCTAAAGGTCTCAACCTGAATGGGGCAGAGTAGATATAAAACCAGAGAAATTGTATCTCTGCTAATTAGGTCCTTATAAAATAACTCCCTGGAAGATAGCAAACTCACATGCCCACACAGACGTACCCTTGAAATGCCTGCTTTTGTTGCAGGTCAGGCAGCAGACGTTTGTATGTGTTTTCATTAGTACATGTAAAAATAAAGTCATGGATGCATTCCAAGATGATCGTCAGTGCTGCCATAACAACTGGTGATTATAAAACACCATCATCCCACTTATGACAGAAAAACATGATTTTCAGACTAAATTAACAATAAGTAACATTGCCCTCTAATCTATACTAATGTATCTTCGTGAAGAAGAGATACAGGTATGATCCTAAATCCAATTCCCACTAAACTCTCTAGCCATCTTCCATTAACTTCAGTGGGCTTTTAGCAAATTCATTTATTTTTAGATGCCTACAAGCAGAGCTATGATTCAACTGAAAGCTGTCAGCTGCGTAAGTAGGACTGCATATTAATATGCATGTTCTGCTTTGCCCACCCTATTAAAAAGCAAAACATAAACGTCCCTTTATGGCTGAGAAAGCTCTAAGCTCTCAAATCATCTAGGAAATAAAAAAAGCAGGACATGTACTTTCATGTACTACTTCATCCCCAAAAAGGCAGGGGGGGAAGAACACTAATCTGTGATGTTCTCACCTCAACACCACATCATCTGCCTGACAAGAACATGGACAGAACTCTGTATTTAAAGTTGGGGGTTTGCTATTGCTTTTTAAAATGTATGATATAAAACAATCTACACAAGCTGTAAGGAAAATAATCCTCCAAGCTCCCTTTCCCCCCCCCCTTGCTTGCTCATCAATTTGTCTCCCCTCCTGGCCCCTCTACCATAACATTCAACATGCACTTTACTCAGCTTATGTTGTTTTTATTCACTCACCTTCTCTCACAGCACTAGAAGGGAGTCAAGATGACTACTATGTTACTCAAAATCTTCTCTCTTTTAATATCTCATTAACAGATACTACATGGTATTAGACTCCTGTGAAAGCTTACAATTTTACATTCCTGGGAGCAGAGGTGAGAAGGGCTGCAGAATTCCTTATTTCTGTAAAGCCACCCCGCGTCTGCACTGGGCTGGACCAATTCATGCCCGCTGTTAGCCCTGGACACGGAATGAGGGTCATTTATTTAGAGTCCCATCACACGGCAGATCACACACTTTAGTCTGCCTGGTGTTCACAAACTGCTTAAATTAATAGAAAAAGGGTTGAGATGGGTTACTGAGAAACAAGCAGGGCAGAATACAATATACTGCTAAACAAGGAGCTCACCAGCATCTCTGATGCTCAAGTAAATCAACTGCTTAAGTTGAAACATATACGCTAGTGAAAGACTTCTTAGCATGCTTCACCTTTTGTAGTGTTTCAGTTCTTAAACACTGTTTCTCCCACTAAATAAATTTCCTCATCTCAATATAATCACGCTAAGCACTTGAAAAAAGAGCTTTTCATCTTAAGCACATAATGAAGTAAGCTGCAGCACAGAACCATTTTGTCTCTACGCAAGTTTGGTTTGGCATATTTCTGTGTGCATGTTAAATTCTTTCACTTAAATTACCTTTCAGGTATCTTTGTCAATGTATGCCCTCTTTAAATGCCAACATTAAAAGCCCTAGATAAGCATCTCCTGAACTTAAAATAAATCTCATCTTTTGACCATGTTGCAAAGAGACCACACCAAAAACTGTACTAGAAAACAGCAATTTCTGTCGCAGCACACTTTCAACTTACGCTATAGACAGGCTCAGATCCTGTGCACTTCAGCTACAGTTTTCAACCACAAAATTAAAGCACTGAAAGGTTAATTTTTTTTTTTTTAACAATTACTAAAGAAAAGAGTACAGTAATTAGATTCTACATGACATCTGACTTTACATTTCACTTGGCATCTAAAAATGGTCAATAAATGGCAAAGTACTATTCTGCCTTAAAATTAATAAATTCAAAACTATTTGTGTACTGACAGCAATCCCCCCAGTATCAAACTTAGCAAAACTGCTCCAAGCTAATAACCTGAAGAGGAAACTCTGGCTGCAGTTGGCTTCAAGGACTTAAAGAATTATTTATTTCAATACACCATGACTTACTTTCTTCCTCTCAGTAAAGGTACACAATAGGCTGGAGAAGCTTCCCAGTGATTTCCGCTCCCCCCCCCCCCCCCCCCCCCCCCCCCCCCCCCCCCCCCGTAAGTTATAATTATTTTTTTAACAGACTAAGGACAAAACCAAACCAACCAACCAAAAAAATATCACATTCAGATAGTCTAAAAGATCACAGAATCTAGCCAACATCTTTTTCCAGCCCAAAAACTTGTAGCTAGGATCTTGATTTAAAGAAAACTTGGAGAGGTTGAGAACTTACTGCTCAGCTCCAAAGGCTAACACATATTTTATTTCTAGTTTGAATTCTGCAGATTTCCATTTACATATTTCTGCTAAATTGAAGAACCTCTTGCTGCCAGATACTACTTTAAATGTATCTTTTCCTCCCCCATAGTAAAGTTATTTGCAACTCTAATTTGGTTTGCTAGGAATTGGGTTTTAGTCCCATGAAAAACAGATAAAAGGGAAAGCTATGCAAGATGCTAGTGAAATGAACTGCTATATTTGTAAATAAGTTGGGTTTTTTGCAGATGTGCAAGCATAACTAAATAAATAGTCAGCAGAAAGAATACATACACCCTGCTGGGGTTCTGGAAATAACCTGACAGTACTTCTAATTGCAATGCACACACTGAAATATCACGCTGTGTGCTCTGCACAGGAGACACAAAGCTGCATTTAAAAGCAAGAAGGTAACCATGTAAGATCAAAAGACAAACAAGGAGAGGTTCTCACTGGCCCCTCTGAGGATATCCTCTTTCTCTTTTACAGGCAACTAATTGCTAAGTCAACCCCAGTTGTTTTTAATGAGAATTATAATGATTCTACCAATTGTAATGCTAACAAAATAAAACATAAGGTCTGTACCAAGTACACGTATATAGAAAAACACAGAGATAATCCACCCATCAGAGAGAGCTCTGCAAAGAAATGGGAACCATCTTAAAGCAATTTTGATGCTTGGGGAGAGACATGCGGCATACCCTTCCCTGTGATCATCCACAGATGACCATCTAGCAATGCAGCTGGGATGAAGGACTGTTCTGTGCACATCCATTGAGTTTCAAGATCTCCTCACACAGTCAAGTGAGATCTATCATAACTCAAAACCTGAAATTGCATCCAGATGTTACACCGCCTAAACTCAGAGAATTACATATTTGCAGTAACATCTAGTTTGGGAATCACAGGCTTCCCTAATTTCATATCCAAGCTTAAAATGAGTAAGTGTAAAATATTTAACTTCATTGAAAGTGAAAGTCCTTGTCAGTATTACATAAACTTTCCTTGGCCAAGGACTGGAAGTGGGAAAAGATCCACCAGCTGTGTTAGCACCCCTGAAAGTTTTAAGTGAGACATCTGAGCCAGGAATTTCTTTTCTTTCCTCCAGAAAGCTACACACAACATCACTCTGCAGGCTGACACTGTCCCCAAGATGGAAGGGGAGAAAAACCCCCATCCATTTACTGCCATAAAGCAGCCTATGTAGAACAGTGGTAAAATGTTACAACCCAAGTTTCACTACCCAAAGCATGGAACTGTAACTCATTTTTCCTTTATGTGAAATTTGGTTTAAGTAATTTTAGATTTAACTTATTCCCTGTTCTTATGCATAGCTTTCATGTGCAGTGATTTTCTCAAAACCAAACAGAACACCTAGAAGGAAAACCTACTTATACTAGCATTTAATCCCACTTGTTCTAGCTGTACAACAGATTTTTCAACTGTGTACTCCAAAATTAAAAGAGGGAAAGAAACAGTGTCACTGGACCATTTCAAGTTACACCTAACATAACAAAAGAAACATAGCAAATATAGGAAGTGGTTTGGCACAGTGACACCACAAGCATTTGGAAAGCTGAAGTTCTCTATATTAACTAGTATCTCTGACCCAGGGGGCCAACAGCCCAGGAGGGACTCAGACAGTGGCTGACACCCACCCCACTCTACCTTGATAGCACACAGTTGGATTTAGTCATCAAATTAAGTAACAGCTAATTTAACCTGTAACTGAGCAGGGTAATCTTTTATCATTTTTTAAACTCTTAATATCTTCTGTTTCCTTAAGGCTGTGGAAAAGTCACTCCAAGTAACATGAAATGGGAATACATCTCACTGACTGGTGCTAACCATGGAAGGGGGACAGAGGACCTTAAGTCCCTCCATTTCCCTTGTCCCCAGTCTCCAGTCCCCATAAAGCCTACACCTATTATGTCAATCTCTTCCTTCCTCTTTCCCACCTCCTCCACTTTTTCCAATTGTTCTCCTTGAAACTACATTGAAAATCTTGGATCAGCTAATAATTTACTCATGCTTATTAAGAAATTACTTATATGGCATAACAGTTGGCCTACACTTCTCACTGAATATCATTTTCCCTTTAATGGCTACTTTTCAATTCAATGCTTGAAATTAAGCCTGTGTTTCCCACAGAAGTATATCACACTAGAAACAAATTCAGAGTTGCTAGGAACAAAGCCAAAACCCACACAATTAACCAGTGTTGTCCTATGGTCTTCAGGAAGTCTGGAATGAAGTTCCCTATTCCAGCTTCTACAGAAATGATTAAAAACAGCCAATGATGATCAAAGGAGAAAAGTACAGGCATACAGACAAAAAATGTAAGGTAAGATCACAGTGCAGGAAACTGAGTGCCCGGGATGTGGAATACAATCTGCTGTGAATGAGGATGAAGGTCTGTCATTGCTCAGCTTTTGACATGGCAGATCACTCGTTACCACCCCATTATGCAGAACCTTTTTTAAGGACATTCTGTTAAATAATAATAATAAATACCCAACACTGCAACTCTTGTAACTATATGTTACATATATAGTAGAATATGTTATATTATAGTAGAATAAAGACAATAAGGTCAGAGTTCAACAACAATTTTCATCCTTGGCAAATATATGAAGATGACAGACCTCTATCCAATTGTCCATTTACACTCCTACAGTTTCAATCTCTTCACAATCACTGGCAAATGGCTTCAAAAGGTATTAGCAATATCAATTAACAAGTAGGTGAATGACTCCCCTGGCTCTAATGTATGTGTAATACCATATTTCCTAATTTCTTAAGTGGTCAAAACTTTCTACTTCAGATGTACCTCAACCCACAGTTTATCAACATCTGGTGACTACTTAGAAAATTTAGAGAAAAGTCAAGAGCTGTTGTTCCATCCAAGCAGAAGTGCACTTTGACAAACAGGCTGCATTCACTCTGATGTATTTAAAGGTATTTTTATAACTGAATGGAAACTTGCAGTTATAGAATGTACCTCCAACCATTCAGGAAGCATAGGGGAAACTTGCAGAAACCAGTAAGAATGTGACCTGATTTACTACACCTATTGCACACGGCAGTGTATCCCAAAGTCTTGCTCCTCTTTATCAACCTTTAAGTCAGCCATCTGCTGGACGATTTCCTGCCCAGGCTGTGCTTTCCCCACCCTGTGGAAACAAGGATATGAGAGAAGCTCCTGCTTTGACTCGGTACAGCATTAAGAAACAGGTACAGCTAGACCCTGGAGTGGGAAAGTACTCCCAAGCTTCTTAATCCAGGCAGAGCTTCAGTGACTTAAGAGACACAAATCCTGCTGACTCACGACCGCAGAAATCTCAACAGTATCTCCACATAAAAAAAACATTTACCTTCTCCCCACTGAAGGAAGGAATTTTAAAGCAATACTGACCTGAAATAGAAAGGCAAGAAACCTGGGAAAATACAATAAGCCTATGAAATGAGGTGTGCTTAAAAATGACTTCAAAATTACCTTAAGACAGATAAATATATTTCAAATCTGACCCAACTGTGCCTTATGGCTTTAGAGATGTATTACCCGCTTTAGTGCAACGTTTCGTTCCTGTAATTCTGCCACACTGCAAACCAAAGAGACCAGTCAGAACACAATGTGCCAGCTCAGCATATTTTGAACACGTCCCTGGAACACCTTCCAGGCCAGAGACTGAAAATGGCTGGCATAGGTCCCACCATCTACAGAAGGCCCGTATATCCTGAAGTCCTGGTTCTCCTTCAGTTGGGATTCAGCCTTCCTCAGTACCCTACTGCTCCTCTAAAAGAACCCCAGCCAGTACAAAGCCCTCATTTTCCGCAGGACTTCATCTTCTAGCAAGTACCTTGAGACTGTCAGATCCATGGTGGCCACACAGAACAGACACCGCTGACATTTAGCCACCCTTGAGGCAGACATTTTGCAAACAGCAGAAGATAATCTTAATCTTTTAATACACAACTTGCAAAGGAAAGCTTACAGCATGTTATTTCATACCTATTCAATATCTAGGTAATAGTCTTTATGCAGAGTTGGCTAAATTTGTGAGTGGCATACTGTTTATGAAGCAGTCCTGTCCACTCCCTAAGAGTTCTGATGCCTGTTTTCTGGTGGATAGCCACATAAAATAAGTTTCATTAGCTGTTCCAAGAGTCTTTTGTACAAAACAAGTTCTGAGCTCATGTATATACTAACCGAACGCTTCTTGAAAACAATTACTTCATCCTCCAGAAAACCACTGTTAATAAGATAACACCTTGAACCTTTGTGGCTTAGAAAAAAAAACAAACAACCTCAAAACAAAACCCCCACAAAAACCCCAACCAGCGCCAGCATCAGAAGCCTGAGATGAGTAACCCACTCAGTAACACATGGGAATCCAAAACAGCTCCCGGGTACATTTCCTCATTCTCGTGCAGGGTGTTAGCCCAGATGCCCAGTGGCCACTTCTACAGCATCAACAGTGGTGAGCTGCCACACTGCTGTCAAGGTATAAGGAAGGAGAGAAAACCCCTGCTGCAGGACAGGATTTAAAGCCCCTTTTCCAGCTCCACCACTGCTGCAGTGCCCCACCAAGCACAGAGCACAAGTCAGCTCTTCCAAAAAGCCACCCCAGGCAGCCTCCCGTCCAGGAAGGCATTGCCTGCTCCCGCACAAGGTACAGAACAGGGGAATTCCTCTCTGACTCTCCCCAGCTACTGCTAATTGCTAGAGGCCCTGGGCAGGTAGACAGTAACATCGATCAGCAGTTCAACCCCGAGCAATCATGACAGCTATAAACAAAAATACTTGCAAGTGAATGTTTGAGTCACAGGGTAACAACGGTGCCACTGAGATAGGCTCCTGCCTTAAATTAGTTTGGCCAAACCTGTTTTTCAGCCCCATTTCTGAAGAATTCGGCATTTTAAAAAATGCTGTTGATAAACTGAAACAGTTAGAAAACAACCATTGAACTGATTCAGAGATTGGGGTTGGGGGAATTCACTTACACTGACAGACTGAAAGATGTCAAGGTACTTGAAAGGATCCTTGAAATCCTTGAAAGGACTGAGAATGATGAGTGAAAAAGTTACCTTTAAATAGTGAAAATGCTAGGTTTCAGGAGCTGTCAGATTTTTGTTTTCTTTTTTCATATTAGAATGTATCTATTTAGTATTTGCCTAATGATGAATTAAAGCCTGCCTTTGAAAAATAGTAAGAAGGACCAGCTCAAATACAGCTGGTTTTCTATACCTTGATATCAGATCAGGTAGAGGCTGGATGCCCTTCACATCCTTGTTTAATGCTTTAAACCAGCTAAAGTTACTGAAGTTCAGATAGGAATGACCTAAATATAACAGCACAAGACACAAGTTTTTGTCCCTTTAACCAATACAGCCCACCTTAACCATTCCAAGAGTTAGCAGGTGCACCCAGCACTCCTTCCTTCCAGCTGACGCCATAACCAGAGCCTGAAGCATCTTCTGACTTGGGTGGGTTCCCCCAGGCCCCAGGCTCACATGACCTGCATTTCCAACCAAGTTTCAAAAAGAAATACAGAACATGCCACGACACCATTTGTTCAGTACAAATACAGAAAAATGCCGATACACACCAGGCCTCAAGCAGACACAGCCACCAACTGCCTGCAGTACAAGAGAAGCAGGAGCTCCTGCACACCTACATAATCGCAGTTTCCAGCTGCTTAGTGCTACACAGCTCCCCAGTAGCACACAGACATTAGGGATCACTCTTCCAAAGCACCCTGGCAGAGCTCCAGAGCCTGAACTCTAGATCTTGGATGTCATTCTTGCACACAAACTTTAAATGAAAAAGTATAAAGTATTTAATTTTATTAAGAGTAAAAGCCCTTCTCAGTACCCTGCAAACTGCCCTTGACCAAGGACCGCAAGTGGGAAAAGATCCACCAACTGTATCAGCATCCTGAAAGTTTTAAATGAGATGCCTGACCTGGGAATCACTCCTCTTCCCTCCAGAAAGTTGCACACAACTGCACTCCCTCTCAAAAAAGAGATTCTACATCAAACCTGAAGAAAGCCAAATGCTTCTTTTGATTTGGCCCACACATTCAGTAGGGTCAGTTTTGGAAAGCAAATACAACCATATGCAACAATAGCCAAGGACAGCTGCGCAAGAGGTTGAAGTTTCTCCTTCATTTGCAATTTATGGTGACGTGACAATCAGCCAGCCTTAACTCACAGAAAAACAAGTAGAGCAAAACCAGCGTCTCTGTAAACGAAACTAGAGGGAACAAAAGCAAGCGAGAAGTAAACAGGAAGTAGCTTGCTGAATAAGAATACAGGAGAAGTCATCCACATTTTCTACATAACTAACAGATGTAGATTTTGGTTTACAACTAGAGGTGCTACGCTGGGCTGCTATATGTATCAGTAAAAATCAGTTATAGCAAAACCTCTTAATAATGCAGAAAGGTTAAAGAAAAAGCATGTCTACTCCATCACACTTTTTTTCATCATACATTTTGTGGAACAGATTGTTTCCTACCACAAACCAATCTTCTCAATACAACCTTTCTTGCTCGGTAATATATGAGAACACAGGTCATTGCTGTACACACACGCCACTCAAGCACAACATACCTTTTGTTGTTATATTTCGATTTCTATATAAAATCGTAAAGTATTTCCATTACACTGGTTCCTTAGGCATACAGGTGATTTTAGTGTAGTTTTTAACATTCATTTCAAAATTCAAGCATGTTTTTAGAAACTGTTGATTGCTGAAGAACTTAGTTTTTTAAAAAAGTTTTCAATGTATAAATTTATATTCTTTAAAGAGGCACCATTCACAGAGGAAAGCTATTCTCCGTGGGCAGTACCGCAAACATAACTTGACAAAGGTAACAAGTGAATATGTATAATTAGTATTTATCAAAATTTATATGATATGAGCAAGGTTTCTAGATTTTAAGGCTGTGGTGTAACAAAAGCACCAGTTCAGAGATCAGAAGTTACGAAGAACACATTCTGTGCTCTCTCCCACAGAAGGGTATTTGCCTTCTGTACACAGAACAACAGCTCTTTAACAGGAAGAATGAGGGCATTTTCATTCCCCCAACTATCAGATATTTTTAACTCAGCAAAATAATTCTTCCCATTCACCAAGTTACTTGGTATTTCTTTTAAACACTAGAAAGGAACCAGATCAAAACCATCCACCTCATTTTTATACTGTTTAGATGGAAAGGGAGGTTAACAAATGTAATGCAGAAGACCATGTTTTATTTCAATGTCTCTCCAAACATTTAACAAGACTGATTAACTAAGCTGTTCTTTAAACACATGACAAGACAGAAAATATATTATGTATGAAAAATATTTACATAAATATGAATGTGCTTGATAATAAATTTCAAATCATGTCAAAATTGTCATTATTTGGTTTAGTACTGCATCACTTAAGATTTGGAATAACTGTAATAACTTTTTTGAAAAGAGGAAAAGTACTGTAATGGCAAACAGTTTACTAAAATATCTAAAACAATCTATATTATAAAGAGATTTCAAGACATGCAGATTTTCGGTGAATAAGTAAAACAATAAGTAAACAAAAACTATGTCTGCATGACACAGTACATTCAACCAATCGGATACTCCTAGCTTTAAATAGTTTGAAATAGTTTCAACTTGTGCCAAGCACCTTGGTTTAGGAGAAGCATTTTTAAGTACTTGCTCAAACAAATTCGTTTAAGAAACCATTTTTTTAAAAAAAGGAAGACCGGTAAATCAAGCATCTAAAAATTAAAAATTTTATAAATACCTCTTTAGATGCTGTTCCAGGTCCAAGAATAACACTTTCATGGTTATTTGGTCAAAGCCTTGTTTCTGAAGAAGTGTCACTTTCATTGATGTATCTATTTAGTACCCACTGATTAGTTTCCCCCAGATGGAAGGTTGGAAGAAATACCTCTCAGTCCTTGGCAGCCGTAAGATTAGCATTAGCATTCCACTATTAACCACAGGTCCTGAACTCTGCAGCACTTTCAAGAATCACAAAGCCTCACCCGTTAAAGATTATCCACTCGCTTCCATTCAAAGTTTGAGGAGTTTAATTGTGGTTGGTCATGATTAACAAAAACAAGAAGGGCGAACAGTGATGACACTACAGATTCTGAGATCACATGGTGTGCTGTTACATAAAGCATCAAGAGAGATTAAAATCTTCATGATGAGGTTTTCAAACCTCAAACAGATGCATCTTCATTCAGCAGCGCCAAATTTGCCAACTCTCAAGCTGATTCAGTCTGCTCTCACTTTTTCTGAAGCATGTTAATCACTACAGGTAGCCAATTCTGCTTAGAGAAAAGGCAGATGAGTTGCATTGTTTCTCAAATCAAAGTTCTAGTGCTTAATGACAACTGTAATTAGACACAGAATCAACAGTACCCAATCTGTCAAAACACATTTTACACGGGGAAATCGTATCCCCAACTACTATTATAAGAAGAACTGGTGACGGCAGTTACAGACATGCATCTGGTTAGTCTCTTCTGCAGACCAGATAAAGATCAACTCATCATGTATCAAGCCAAAATTCAATCAAATACTGTGTATTCTTCCCCATAGAAACACCAATCGCCATAAGGAATTTTTGGTGCATTGTAATACATCTACCATCTAACTATAAGCGTACTTGCATAGGGGTCATTATCCAACACTGCTTCGATGTAAACATACTCTTCTCTATCACTGTGAAAGCTTTTCAGTGAGAATAAAAATTGACTTGCCCACAGCACATTGTAGAGAAGTGAACGAGATTCACTTCCCTAGTCTACACAGGAGCTGGAGAGCCAGAGATACCCCCTCACCGTGGGAACAGCCAGATACTTGCAGCATGCGTGCAGGAGCTCCCACCACACAAGATAGCATGGGCATTGATGTTACACTCTTCTATCAGACTGAGACCACAAAAATGCAGACAAAACCAGAAATCAAACCTAGCAAATGTTACGTGGGCTTACTGCTAACTGCTAAAGCATGTCAGTTCCTCAGGCAGATTTGCCTTGTAAGACTATACAGGAAAGAAACCAAATAGAAGGGCCAAACGAGTTGGCTCAGAGCACAGCCATCTACTATGTAGCTGCACCTCTGTTGTACCTTGCCAAGGCACTGAAGACGTGACTGATGGCAAGAGAAGCAAAGCAGGTATTACACGATAAAAAAAAACAAAAACCAGCCTGGCCTGGGTGAGGGAGGGGTAGAGCCAATGCTTCTTAGTAGAACCAAGTCTACCCATCACACAAAGGGAATATTTTGGTTAAGAAGTAGAAAGGAAGCAAACAAAAAGAAATAACAATAATTGTTTTTTTTTCTTCCTGGCAGTGAGGGCTGAGGTGGGATTAGTTCTCCATTTCCAAAGTCAAAAGGGAGTTCAGTTAATTTAAAATAGGCATCAGAGCTACTAACTGTGAAGCAGGGCAGAATATTTCCAAATGGGTCTTCCCAGAGCCTGGTACACCTGACTTACAAGGACAAAGCATCACGTTCCTTTTAAAGCACACCAGGGAGATTGAAACAGACAAGTTACACTCTACAATAAATGTTTCTCTCATTACCTCAAGTCCATCTTAACACAGCATGGAAATGGGTAACAGTCATGGCTCATTTGAGCATTCTCTTCTCACTCCCACCAAAAAAATCATGGAGGTGGGACCACTCAGATGGTGGAGCAGTTGTACTCCAGGATCTTGGTTCTCAGAGAAGAAGCACAGAGGTATAACAGCCCTGAGAGAGATGCGTGCTCTGAAAGCAGAGCTACTCTTGAAGGCTTCAAGTGGAGACTAACATGGTACAGCCAAATATAAAATGAGAGGGGGTGGGGAAGGGAAATTATTTGTAGAAGGAAGGAGACTTTCAACAGGCTTTCAAGGAACAATAAGGTAGCAGCAAAGGGATCATCCATTACAGCAATTAATGACTATTAAGATGAGAAATTTTAACCCAGTATTATTTAATAGTTTCATTATTCTAGATGAAATATTACTTGTAATGAGGAATCTTGCTTATTTTAAAGAGCCAAAGCATCAAGCTGACTACAGAAATGCTCAAAACCAATTTCAAAAAGCTGAACCAAGACAGAAATTACAATTTGAGTGGCATCTTTACATATCCTTTCGTAGTCAGAGATTTAGTACACCAGTAATCTCTAAAGAATCCTGGTTACATTATCTTACGTATCACATATCCTACAACCACATATCCTACAATCTCCCTTGGCTGTTCTATAAACTACACGGCTGACCTGTGGCAGTCAGGCTCAGCTGAGTCTGTATCCCACAGAACTGCACCAACAGAGCTGACTGCTTTGGATTTTAAGCTGCCCTTCTCTTAATCCTCTTTAACATCCTTGCCATCTCTGTTGCCTGTATTCCCCTCTGTAGGGCTGCACAGCTGACATCAGCTAGGAAGACAATCTTTCTCCGTAACTGTTGTGCATACAAGCACATGCACTGGTCACAAGTGTTTTCCAGTATGCCCGAAACAATGAAAACACATTGGAATATGTTGGAGCGGGAAAGGGAAGAAAGCAGTGCCATTAACCTTTCCCATGGACAGTCTTTACTTTCTCCTTTCCTATTCCAAGACACCCTCCGAACAGAAGCTCCATCATGCTAGGGGCTGTGTTAAGCCAGTTAGAAACAAGGTCCAGTAAAAGCTGTGCACATCTGACCAATACATCACTCAGCTTCCAATGCTGATGTGTCTCAAATCTGGGTTTCCTTTATAGCCAGAAGGATCATTAAATGTTAGATGACGGGGGGGGGGGGGGGGGGGGGGGGGCATAGAGGGGAATATATGTCTAGAGACACAAATGTAAGCACTGAATTACTGACATAACTAACTGTACTATCAACTCATGCCCACAAACAAATCAAAAGATACTGTAAAAAGTTATCCTTCCAGCATCCCCATGAGCTTATGCTAAAGCCCTTGTAGTTTGCCCTGCTTATTAAAAGAAGTCTTGTCAGAGTCCGTTTTAAAGTGAAAGACAAATATATATGCATGTATGATGCAGGACTACTGGATATATTCAGCTGCTTCATTCTGCAGAGAAGCAAGCGCACTGCTGAGCCCAAGAAGAGAAGCCATAGGTAGCTCCACCTCTGGAACACTAATCACCCTCCCTCATGCTTCAGCCCCAATTACGGTGATGACTTTACAGTAAGGCAACACTCACAGGCTTAATTTGATGCTAATTCTCCAGTTATGCCAAGTAAAATGGTTTCTACACCACTATCTAAAAGCACCTAATTCCAGTTCATCACCTTTTTATGTGGGGGTTTTGTGCCCCAGAGGAGTCCTACCAGTTTCATTTATCACAGCCATGTGAAACAGCAAAGGATTTGCTTTGTCAGTTACCAGAAACCAAATTAAATGTTAAAACATAACTGCTCCAGAGGCAGGTATCCCAATAACCGATTTTCCTCGTAAACATTCCCATAAATTTGACAATTCTGGTTACAGTGCATTCAAGTAATTAAAAGTATTGCTCAGTTATGTGCAGGTCAACAACTTACAGGTAATAGAAACCACAAAGAAATTGTACGTCAACTGGATTAACTACATGATCGAACATTTTTACTGCCTTGAAAAATAGCCTCTAGCTGCAACCGAAAAAAGCTTGAAGTACAAGGATCTTCTTTCTTCTCCTGTCACATTCAAGAATTCAGCACCAAGCTATGCTTTCCTTCCTTTGTCCTGAACCATTCTGGCTCTTATATAAAGTGACAGATTGTGCACAGATGAATTATCACTGTGGGTACACTAGGATGTCAGATACGGGTAAGTTCCAGCATTTATTGAAACAAAAAACAACAAGATTTCATGCATGATAGCATCAGGGTACCTAGGTTCTCCCCTGGCCATAGCACTTATGCCCAAAGGGGAGGAGGGAGCACATTTCATGATACTTGATTTGCAGTACTCCTCGACAGTCTTGCTTTTAATTAAAAAAAAATACATCAGCGCAAGTTTAGATTTAGCCTGGTAACTGAATGAATCTGGCATTCAGCCAACAGAATTTACTGTTTATGTCAGTCTCAATGAAGTGCAGCACTTGAGCCCGAATTCCTCAGCATGTCACACATCACTGAGTGAGCTGCCATACCTTCATGGAGTAAACATTTAGCAGGTTCATTTCCCACATACTACAGAGGACTTAAATAGACTATAGGACTTAAATAAAACACTGTAGGACTTTAAAAAAAGAGGCAGCTTAAGTAATCCACAATTTACCATAGGAAAAAGCAGAAAATAAAGCACAAACCAACATTTAGACTACAGACATAAAAACCCTGATGGTAACCATGTCAATTTTGATGTGATGCAACAAACTAAGAATTATGATGCGCATGAGTGCTTGATAAAGCAGAAAATATACCAAACATTCAAGCTTTTCTGGAAGCTTTGAAGTTATAAACATGTAATCCTTCCAATATTTAAGGGCTAAAAAACTTACTAAAATAGTGATCCAAGATTCATGTAAGCCAGCACTCAGGATTTCCAAAGTTCGATCTGTGATCATACACCAAGTGTCTAAGACTACTACTATAGGGGGTTCAAAATCAGAAAAAAAAAATATCTATGTGAAGTTGTAATGTGTGTTACAGGAGATGCCCTACATACCATTGACATTGTAACTTAACTTTTTTTTTTTTTTTAATGCTTTGTTCCCCCTCACACCCATTTTAAAAATCAACCTTTATGGAGTACTTTGCCAAAGTGTTTTTCAAGGCTGCTAGTCAGCAACAGCAGCACAGAAAAAACAAATCCGACTTCAGAAGATACTCTTTAGAAGCCATCAGTGAAGCAATACACGCTGGATTATCAAGGGAAATAAAACTGACAATGAGAAATGGTAAAAAGCACAAAAAGCTGCATAAAGACATCTGCACCATAATGAAAACCAAAGCACGGAAGTGAAAGACAAGTGCATGGATGACAAGTTGGGAAATATCTCATTCCCAAATGCTAGCAGCAGAAATCACTGCTGTACCTTTGCTATCCTCGTATTTTGAACAGACGTAATGAAGTACAGTTCGAGAAGATAGCTTTATTTCAGTGCACCATTAAGCACTTCAAAAAAGTGTCTTTAGCTATTAACATCCTAATTGAACATCTAAGGAATATTCTTAGACATCCTACACAGTCATCACCAAGTGATGCGCACTGTAAGGCTTTCACAGTTGCACAAAGGTAAGCAAGACAATTGCACAAAATCAGCCTGTTTTACTGTTGATTTTTATTTTCATCTTGGCACTATGACACACACTGTCAAAAAGCAAATCCTCCCTGTGTGAAAGATCAAGAAACACGTACAGGAAAGATCTTATTGGGTATGAAACACCCGCCTAGCCTCTGACACCACCTCCAGGCAAGGCCAGAGGCAGAGGCCTGGGGGAGAACCCAAAAAGGCAGGGAGATAAATGCAGCTTCCCTACAGTACGCTCCTACCTGTCAGCAACCAGCAGCTTGAGAAGACCCTGCACAAGAAATAACAACTTAAAGTGTTTAATAACGTAAGAGAATTTTCTTTCAAGAACTGGCCCAGTTGCTTTCTTTCAAAGAAAGTACATCACATAGTTCTGAGACTTTGTAAAACTCTGCTTGGTTAATTCCGAGTTAATCACCCAGAAGAGGCAGTTTTCAAACTATCAAATACAACCACCTTGACTGCTAGAGAGATATGAATTCAAATCTCAAGAGCAAACGTTATTTAAGAACACGTCAGGAACACCTGGAAGCCACCACAAGCAAGGAGGAGCAGCTACCGGGAGTCATTCTCCAAGAACCACCTACGAGCAAGTGCTTTATATTCCACTTGTTGCAAATCACTGAACTTCTGTCCTTTAATCACACAGAATAACAGATGTACTCGAAGCATGTTCAGGCTGTGGAACTATGTCAGTATCAGGACAAAGAAACATTTTGAAAAAACTAAGTTATCTTGGGGGAAAGAAGTAATTATAAGCATTGATACTGAATTTGTATTATAAATTAGAAAATTTACTGGTTACTGCTTTTTGATTGTGAACATCAGTAAAATCAGATTAAGGCTACAGGAGACAAGCCTAGTATCTACTACTTTTACTTCCGCAGGTAAGGCATCTCTCTACCCTGGCTATGTTCTATTATCCTGGTCTACAGCGAGTGCTCCTTTCCATCACTGCAGGCACCTGTGAAACCCAAACCAGCAGAATCTCTGATTAACAAGGAGCCTGATTAACATGGACTGACACAGCACAGTAACAGCAGCTCAGCATTTTTTGCTGCAAGGGATTGTCAATTTAGTTTGCATGTTACATCAGCTGAATACAAAATTAATAATGAAGGATTTACAGACATTCATCTAGACTGGAGGGGAAGGAACCCTCCCCCCAACACAGATGTGTACGGTTGTGTTGGCATTTTTTAAACCTATGCATGCACAAGAAAACTTCAGAGAGTACTATTCAGTTGCCAGTCACATAATCCATGAAGTGGAACCTCACAGTTAAGGGTAAATAAGTTTCAACAGACAAATGCAGCATGAAGCAGGACTCACAAGCCTTCTTATTGAGAAAGGCCATCCAAAACCTTCACAGGCCAATTCCAAAACAAATCTGCACCCTGCCCAAACCTCCAAACTGAGGCTCATCACTAGGTGGGGGCTAACAGAAACCAGTTACAGCTCTTCTTGGAGACCAGACACTCCTCAGTAATACAGGAACTTTATGAAACTAAATTACAGCTGGCATTCCTTGGGCATTTGGTGACATTTGTATTGAAGGAGTAACATAAAGATTTACAACAATGTAGTTGTAGCCATTATCAAGACAGGAAGAGTTTTTAACTCTACAGCTCTCTTCCCCCAGACTTCTCCTTTCTTTCAGATTCCAGAGAGCAGTGTGCACTCAGGCAGCAGTTGAGGACCAAAAAGCTTTGGGCTCCATGAGGCTAGCATCTTATTTTTAATGTCAGCCTGTTGTAAAATGGAGGCAAGTAGAATGATGCAGCACTCAAACATCAAACAAGCACAAATCCAGACAGGAGTAACCAACCCCTTTTGGTACTGCGAGTACAGCAATTACAACATGACCTTCGACGCTCTAAATAAAGCAAGCTGCAGAGACCAGAGACTGGGTTTCTCTGCCATGCCCAACATCCTCCCATCGAGGGAGCAGCACTTTGCCATCCTGACTCTCTTCAATTAGGCCAGATGCTCTGAGAGGTGAGATCTTGCTAAAGAGAGATACTCTACTGTTTCAACCAGGATAAAGCCCTCCACAAACCCACTGCTGTCAATGGGAAGGGCACTCCACCAGGTCCAATCATTCAGCTGCTGGACCACCAGGACTAGAGCTATTGCAGCACGACCTCTCATGAGCAGCACAACACAGGTGCCGCGTGTGCAGAAGGAAAAAGGGTGTAACTTGCTGCTGAAACTTGAACTTTAGGACCTGACAAGCATTTTGTGCATAATCTGTTCTCATGCAGGTAACTTTCATGGTGCTGTGCAACCTACCCAAACGTGTATGTTCACAGAAAGCAGCATAAGTGCTTTAGGAGGTTTGATGGGAAACCAGCAGCAACAAAATAACACCGCAGGTAGCAAACTAAATATCTTGCCATGTTGAGCTACTGATAACCCACCTTTTTCTCCCTGTAGTGAATGCTCATCAGTGGCCCACCATGAATGATTACGCCACATTAGTTCAAGTTAACAACACCCCAACATTAAGTATTAGTTCCTTTAACAGGCACTGGAAGACAGCACTAATCCTATACTTGATTATTTTTACTGTGAACATTTAACTCTTACACAGCTCTTACCCTGTATTTATTTTGGTATTCTTCTAGATTGATTGTGTTCAGCAATGTTTTATTTCAGAAAAGACTGACAGTCACAACCTTCAATTTTCTTATCTGGCTATGTGACAACAGCAAGCAATTCTGAAATTAGCTGCTTCTGACAAAGCATTTTCTTCAGAGACTGAATGTATTTTCATTTCTTACCTTATCAGTAAGGAGTACAGAATGTGACAAAGTTGCAAGATGTGCTGAAACGCCTCTCTTCTAAACCAGAGATTGGGACTTCAGTTCCGCAACCAGTAATTATCAGTCATTTTCTTGAAATTAATTGCTCTAATCAGGTAAGTAAAAGCTACTGAAATTACTTGGGAGACCAAAATAGAGGTTTGGAAGATTATTACTGCATCTCACAGAGGAAGAGATATTATTTTTATACATGCTATTATTAACGAGACTGAGAAATGTATTTATCATGAAATTAAATATTTAGTAACAGAATCATAGGAAAACAATCCAAGTACAGATTTGAAAATCAAAACACACGTCACTGAACTAAAAGAGATAAGAAGAGAAGAACAGAAATAAAAAGGCAAGTGAAAGCAGGGAAGGAACAGGGAGAAATAGTGAGAGAGAACAGCAAGCAGAGCAAGGCAATAAAGACCGAAGGGTCAGAAACCGCATGAGGGAGTGAAGAGGATAAAGGAATTATGGGCTAAAAATACCCAAACGAAAGGTAACAGCAGATGTTATTTTTTTGGTACATTTAATACAACATCTGAAAAACAGCATTTCTGGAAATGCCAGATTTTTCTAAAAAAAAAACCCCAAAATCCAAAACAAACTATACAAAGGAAAGGAATAACAAATTAAACCTACAATGAGCAGCTGCAAAAGGCCTGCCACTTCCCTTGGAACAACAGCACTTCGATTCATAACCCAATACCATGACATCACTGTCTTATGACGACAGCTTTTGGAAAAAGAGGAAAAAAGGGAGAAAAAAAATCAGAAGTTTCAGACTCTCAATCTCTCACCTTCACGTATGTGAGCAAAAGCTTCCAGCCTGTAACGACTCCCTTCTTAATTCATGCTTCAAATACAATGTACTAGAGAAATACTTTAACCTAAAGTACCAGAGGTAAAAGTTACGTTAGCCAAGATAGTTACGTGGCTCAGCTTACCCCACTGAAAAGGGTTAAGCTGGCAGTGCTAGAGTAGCTCCTTCCAAAGCAACTCACACAGCCCTGAACTGTGCAGTGTGCATTCTGTAGCCACACAAAAGCCATGCAAATTCTCCTGTCAGGAGCATTGCAGTTCTGTACCGAACCAGCAGCCCTTGGCTTAACCAGTAAGGCAGCTGCCCTTCAGTGGAGATGGGTCAAACAGTGCAGTGGTTAAAAGCAAAAAATCAGCCTACACCTGTGTTTCCACAATCACAACTGACTGTCATAGCAAGCATGAGGATTTTTTAGGACAGCAGCACTCTGTGTGAGCTCCAAACAATACAGTGCTATTTTCAATCCTCTTCAGAGAACAGTGAGGAAGAGAGAGCAAGGAGGTGTTTTGAGTGGGGAGGACAGACACAAAACTAGTTTATTGACCTATCTGCATTTCAGCTGTTGTTAATAACAGCTAATGCTTCATATCATTCACTGAAAGATTTATCAGAAGTAAGGAAGTTGAGCTCCAAGCGTATTCCAAAAAGTCTCTGTAATTCTGGCTTCTGAATATCAATTTATCAAGTTATAAGAACTAAGAGTTCTTCTTTCCAAGATGCCCAGGTTAGAAGGAAGATAATCAAAGTTTATTACTTTCTCCTTCAGTGACCAGTTCAATATCCCATTAACCATTTGTGGTGACCCCTACTGGTACATACATACTGATCTAAGTCCAAAGATTCAAACCTGCTCAGGCATTCATGGTGACAGGCCTTCCACTCAACAACTGAATTTCACAGGTTTTAATAAAAAGCACAAACACAGCTAACATGTCAAGTTAAATAACGTTATTTTCCTCTCACTCCATTACACATATTCCACTATTGTATTTCACAATGGGCTCCAACTAATTGCCTCCTACTTCATCCTGCCCACAAGTTCTTGCCTTCTCTTTTGTACTGGATCTGATGGAAAACCAAAAACTATTACCTGCTGCACCACATGAACAATAGAAGTGAAGGCAGAAACAAGCGACCGGCAGAGAGGGAAGGCAGCTTTCCCCTTCCTCAGATACACCCACCCACCAAATTCACTATCATGGTAAGGTCTTGCAGAAAACACCAGACAGGAAATACTAGCAAAAAACCCCACAACCCCCAAACATGCAATTTTGTCCTTATTGTCTATCTGGATATTCTGTTGTTAAAGTCAGGGAAAGAATAAGAAAAGCAGATAAGGAAGATAATATTTAGGCCACTTTCCTGGCTAATTGTGTTCTCTAATGACAACCATCACAGCAGTAGGAGTTCCCTTTCCCAGTCTACAGTTACTTGTGTGGCGTGTCTGATTCAAGACTCTTTGCAAACTGCCAAGCAAAGGGCATGCTCAGTAAATAGAGATACAAACAGACTGTATTTACTTGTGTCAGAAGTTTATCAGAACAGTTGAAGAACCACATTCCAAAGAAGATAAGCAGGCAGGCAGAAAGAACATCAGAAAAAAAAAAACTAAATTATAATCAAAGCTACCATATTGAGACATACAACAGCAAGTACAATTAACATTTAACTTGTTACTTGAAGTTTATTTGAGAAGTGACTGAATCATTTGTGCCTTGGAGCAAAGAGGTGTTGACACAGATATAGCATTAGCCAATTATTTTGCTCAATAAAAAATACGGTTAAGTCATGAATTTGTCACCTGTGACAGCGTTTGGTCCATTGAAATGAACCCTTCAAGATAAGCAAGTGGTTAAAAAGAAGAAAACTCTGCTTGTAATAGTACTGAAGGTAATGTACATATTGGATATGGTCTTTCTCAGAGTTCTCTTTAGCGTTAGGAAAGATCAGACGTCTAGAGGATAGCACCCAGCCTAAGGCTCAGTCCCTGCCTTTCTCTCCACTAATCACAGAAGCAGCCCAACACAACGAACCTCCTGCACTAAGGTTAGCCTCTATAAATGTCCTTCCCTCTCATAAAGCAGTTTCTTCCAGTGGCCAGCATTAAGCCAAACTCTAAAAGGGAAGCTATTAAACCAACCAACCCCCCCCCCCACACACACAAAATAAAAAAAAGAATCAATTCAATGGACTAAGAGAATTCTGGTAGCTAAAAGGCATTAGGCAGAGCACCTAACGGCACTCTGACTTCACAGGATTACTCAACCTCCTCAGTTCCCTTACTGTGAAGGAACTTGGTAGCACCTTTTCTGTTCCTCTGCTTTGTTCTCTTGGCTTCTAAGTGCATCCAATCCCCCTTCCGCACTTCTCCTGTATTCTTTTCTCTGTCCTTTCTCACACATCTCCCTTTGCTTTAATAAACTAGCAAACAGTAAATCTGTCAGGTGTTCTCCCTTCCCCACCCACTCCACCCCCAACACAAAGAAAATACAGTTGGCAATCAACTTCCAAGCATGAGGGAAGTGCAAGATGTGTAGGTGAAGGCAATGGCTATCAAGCATGCATAATTCATCGGACCTACGGCTGCCTCTGTAGAGAATGGAAATAAATTATTTCTTCTAGCACACCACACTGGAAGAAAAGACGAGATCCACAGAACACACAAAAGATCAATACAGCACCTTTAACAAAGCCAAAGGTAACAAGGGGAAGAAAAAAAACCTACAAGAAAAAAATCATTATCTATTACCCAGAACTGCACAGACTAACCCTAAAATGATTTTAGATTCAGATATTTTTATGTTTCGTTCAACAGCTCCTAAAAAGCGCTCAAAACCCAGAAACTCCTACTGGTCTTAAGAAGAGTAGCTAGATTATGATTTCTGAAGAACCTGAACCTTTGTTCAATTGTACAGCAAAGGTATCTAAGAAATTGGAACAATGTCTTAATTCTGTTTTATCATTTGTCTCTATTTTCTTGCCAACTTGAATTAGAAGAAAGTCAGAGTTTTCAGTCTCAAATTGCAGTTCATGGATGAAAGTAAGTTTTTACTAGAATTAAAAGGCATTCCGCACAGCACATCTTTGTTTTTAAAGCAAGTGGTTACTCATGGTGACTTGAAACTCCCTTCATTCACGTTAAGTGGCTGCCTTTTTCTTCTTCAAGGCCACTATTGTGTCATAACTCAACTACTTATAAAACAGTTGTATATCTCCATACAACAAGCACGAAAGAAATTATCCATTTTTGCTACAAACACTCCCCTAAACCCACAAAACCAACTTTTTCTGGTTTTCTTTGCTTTTACACCTACTTATGAAACTGCCACCTGATATCAGCACTAGAAATAGATGCCTAAAATAGCAATGCAGCTTTTTAAAGAAATCCAAAACAACAAAAACACTATCATTTGACCATGTACGTATTGTTCGAGTGAAACTAAAGAGGTCACGCATATTTTTAAACTTCCCATACAGCACGCTACACAAAAGAAAAAAAAAATAGGAATCAGGACAGCACAATGCTTGCATAACCAGAAAGTCCTCAGTCTTGCTGCAGGAAGGCTCAACATCACCCACACCAACCCTGCCCCCAGAGGGATCCTTATACATAGGATTAACTTCTACAGTCATGCTAAGACAGAAAAAACTCCCTATTCACAACTAGGAAGTTAAACAAGAAAAATACAAAGTGTAAGTACAGGTATAGACCAGGTATATTTTCCTCCCAAGCATCACACAATTTCAGAGTTACTCAACCACAGCAATTAAGAATGCCTTGAGTGCGCTGTACCTGAGCAAACTCTGTTCCAGTGCACTACATTGCCGACACTGCAGCCTCAGCTGAATGTAACCCAGTCCTGGCAGCTTTGAAGCTTTTTCTGCCTTTCCCTCTAACGTTTCCCTCCCGTGGAGCCTGTGGGCTTGGAGAAGCAAGTCACTCCTCTAGTCAGAGATACACAGCTGGCTTGCAGAGATCAGGCAAGCCCCTGGTGACAACTTGTCCCCAGAAGCCTAGCTCTAAACATCTTCTATTCAGCTTTTAACTTAGAAATGAAATAGGAAACCCCAAACCAAAAATCTGCAGAATCAATCCATAGCGAAATATTCACCATCATAGATAAAAGCAAAACAGGCAGACTTGGTGCCAGAAAAAGCAACCTTAATGCTATTATCTACTTCCACCAACCCCCCCCGTGGAAGCCCATACATAAGGTCAGTGGCAAGCTCTGCCTAGCTCAGTACCATTTCACAGCTGCCATACGCCAGCAGAGTCTGCATCCTTGTTGATTACAGCAGGGCAGCAGCGTCCCTTCCCCTGACCCAGTCCCCGCTAACCCTGTTAGGTTTGGGCAGATGTAGATCCTGCTGTTTGTAACTACCAGTACACGCAAGCACGAGCTGTTCTTGACCAAAGCAGTTCTGGTTTTCACTGGCAATCAAACTGCGTGCAGTCAGAACCCTGCTTCTAGCAAAACAAGCTCCTTAAGAGTAAAATCCAAATCAACTGTTCAGAACTTTAATGCCTCATAGGGGAAATGGGGACCCCAAATTGTGCAAATTCCTCGTATTCTGCCCACTTTGCTCACTCAGCACCATCCATACTGAACTCCCATCACCACTGTCAAGGCAACGAGGAGTCGACCTTCTCGCCCTCCGCAAGATCTTCCCTCGGATACTCTGCTGAAGCCGCACTCCCGGAGTTTTAAGCTTCCACTATGAAAAACCTCAACCTGCGGCGGCCACTTTCCCCCGACTCCCGAGGATGCTGCCCAAGAGAGGCAGTGCCTGCGCGGAACACGGCTACTGAGCCCGCTCGCCACAACAGCGCCGCGCGGCCCCGGGCCGTGCCCGTGCCCCCGCCGCCTGCTGCCCGCGGTGACTCTGCCCCGCCACCTGGTGGCCGCTGCCAGCGCCAGGCCGCGCTGCCCGCCGCCGGCACCGCCGCCGGTACCGCCACCCGCGCCGCCGCACCCCCCCCCCCCTTCCCCCCGCACCGGGCAGGGGCGGCCGCCCCCCACCCTTCCGTAGCGGTGCAGGTTTTGCGGAGGCGGGGGGGTAATGAGAGGGACACGCAGCCCGCCCGGAGCCGCGGGGAGAGCCCGGCCCGCCCGCGCCCCGCCGCGGCCGCTAGGGAGCGCTGTGGGGCCGGCAGCGCGGCAGGGTCCGGCCGCTCGGCTCGGCGCGCCCGGCGCCCCCGCAGCCCCCACCCCCCGCGGAGAGACCCTCTGCGGGGACCTCCGGGCTCCGAGCCGCTCGGACCGCCGCTGAAAAACCTGCTGGGAAAAAAACAAACCAACCAACCCTAAACGTGAGATGCGCCAATAAAAGGGGAAGCAGCGGCTCAGGCCCTCCGTCGTTCCTCCAGAAAACAGATTCGTGCCCCTGAAAACAGCCCGAAAACCCCGGCACAAGGGGCCGGCTTCGCCCGCCGTTACAGAGAGGGTGGCTACGGGTACAGACACACGAGTACGCCGCTCCTGCACTGAGGCTGGCTGTAACCGGACAGCACTGGGAAGCACCGCACACAAAGGCCGGCTCGGAGCGAGAGGCGGGCTGCCGGGCCCAGCCCCGAGATGGGACACCGGGACCGTGGGCACATCTGTCCCCAGCTGTGCGCATCCCCCCAGGCCCGGGCCGCGCACCTCCTACCTGCTTTTATATCCTCCCCTAGTAATCTTCTCTTACTGCGGAGTCAAGGCACGAAGAACGTGCCGAGGGGGAGCCCACGGGGACCGGCTCCTAGAGAGAAGCCGAGACCGCAGACCTCTGCCTTGGGCCGCTCCCACCCCCACCGACTGCCCTGAGAAAGGGGGTGCCCCCGGGATGCAGCACCAGCCCCTTCCCCAAGGCATCCATCAGTCACTTACTACACTTTCAGGTCTAAGAAGAGCTCAGGGCCAAACCCGGTATCGGTTTTCCCTCCGAGTAAAATTTTTAAAGGCAGGAGCAGCCCAGACACATCGCCCCCCACCCCGCGCTCCAGCTACAGGCAGCCAGCCGGGCTTTGACCGCTGGAGCCTGCTACTGAACGGGGTACGGAGAGACGGTGACCTGCAGCAGGCTCCCGGCACACCAGGTTTTTCTCGGGACAGTGAACCTCCAGGACGCCGCAGCACAGACTGCAGCACACCCCGCTTGCCAGCTCAAGTCAAGCTAAAACAACACCCGCCCTCCCCTCGGTCCTCTCTCACCAGCAACAAAGCCACAGGCAAGGGTAGCAAGTTACGAGTGTCACACCAGAACATCCACGCTGGATGAGAAAGGAAAAAAGACAGCATTTCAGTTTATGGAGGCATAATGTCTAAGAGACACTTCCCCCCCTCCCCCTTCCAAAACACCAAATTGACATTATTATTTAAAAATCCTTCATCTTTCCCCACTGTAAAGCCAATGTCACTTCTCAGATCAAAGTAATCCTTGCATTAATTGGATTGCTAGATTCCCTCCGGTGTCTTCCTGAAAACTTCCCTAAATTCACTACTTTCCACTGCTGGGTGGTCATTAGATTACCCACAACACACACAGGCCCACAGCCTTGGAGCTTTATTGAGAAAAGAACCTCACCCTTTGTGCCAGCCTAGCAGCATATGACAGGGGAAAAAAATAATCCGAAAAGTTGGTCTAGCCAAAGATGCCAAAGGGTCATTGAACTCTCCCCCGCAACCCAGTCTAGCTTTGCTCACTGGCAGTTACCTCTGAGCAAATACTAAAGGAGCAAGAGGCTGTGCGCTTGAACCCTGCCACTATTCCCAGGGATACTACAAGGAAGGAATGGGTCCTTGCTGAGTCTTGCTTAAGAAAATAACACGTGTGTGTGTATGCATGTGCATTCATAGGCACACCTGTGAGGCTGGTATGTCAGAACACACTGATTTTAGAGAGCCTTAATCTCCAAGAATTTTACTGCTAGAATATACTTTTAAAAATCAGATCTTGTCTTTTTTTTAAAAAAATCTCTTCATGAAAAATGGGATGCGGAAAAAAAAAAAGTACTCCACGGTGCATCATTTTCAGTACTGGTATGTAATTCCGTGTTTTTCCTTTCTATGAACATCCAAACACTTGAAGGTATTGGCTTTTGGTTTTTTCCTTCCTTGTTTTTTTCTGTCTGTTTATTTTAACAGAGCATCAGCCAACATGGCAAAGACTTGTTCTTCAACTGCCAAAAGCATCACTAGTATAAAAGTGATGTCGGCACTGTTTTGTTAGTAATGTTGGCCTTCCCTCTGAAGAGGCAGAACATACACATTGCCAGGTCAAGCATTAATGGAAACTATTGTTAGTTTACTTAGCCCAGCAGCATGAAAGCTTGTAAAACAAGACAACATCATCAAAAAAGATCTGGGATCACCTCAAACAATCACTCCAACTCACTTCTCCTGAAGATCCATATGCTCAGAAATCCAAGTGACTGAAGACATGGCAGAGGTAATCACAAAAAAGGGATGGGATTAAACCTTGCCTTCTTTGTGCTCCTCCACCTCACCCTCCCCTTTGCTGTGCACTGGAACATTGTATTTTGCAGAAAAAGATGTGCCTGCAAGATTGTGAACTCAATGAAAAACAGGCATTTTATGCAGTCTACACTTCCAAATTTAACAATGAATCAACTGTCATAACAGGATTTGACACAAGTCTGAGTCTTTTGTTACTGTGCCAAGCTAGAGTTTTGCCTACTACTGTAGTTTCAATACTGCACGTAGACTCCATGAGTTTGCTGATCAAAACCATATTTGTATTTTTAATTATCAATGCAATGTTTTATTCAATTATTTCAGTGAATTGCCTTAGTCTTCCTGGTTACTTTAAGGAGATGAGTTCTTTCTACTGTCTACTTTGCATGAAATTATGAGAAAATTCTCTGAAAACCGACCTTGATCAGGATGCACAGGAAGAATACTGCCCAGCAAGTATCCTTAACGGACCTGCTATCTTTTGTCATGAGTTCTACAAGTTAGAGAACTGAAAGTTTATACCTTCAAAGTATGGGAACAAGTAATTACACGGCAGGCCCAATAAAAAGGAAAAAGCAATCAAGAAAAGTAGCTAAAATGGAAGCCTTCGAAACCACTTAGTGAGGTATAACACAGATGTTACCAACCACAGAAAATAATAGAAAAAATGAGATTGGAAGGCTTCTTTGGCTTTCACCTAGACCAACCTCATCATAAGTGAGGGCTAGCTTCAAAATTTTATCAGGTTGCCTTCTAAAGGAAACGAACAAGAATAGACAGAGCTCAAAGTTCGTGAACACTACTACCCTGACAGACTACCACAAGTTGGTAGGTGCCATCTGAAAGACTCAGCCTTAGGAATGCTAAAGAGCAGTAAACAAAAACTGTGCAGTCTTCATATGAACCTTGCAATTCAGATCAAGCAAAGGACAGCATTTGTGATCCCCCACCCCCAACTACAATAGAACAAGTTACTTTCTGAAACAGCAGAAAGGAAAAGAATAGAGCATCAGAAGAACCATCAATCAGTTCCCAAAATATTACAGCTCTAGGATGAGAACCAGGAAAAACTGTATGGCTCATCTAAAGTACCATTCCAAAAGTACAGCAGGCAACTCCTCAGAACATACCTTATATTAAGCTATATTTTTAAAATTACTTCAGCTATTTGGCTTCTGCACTCCTGGTTTGAGGCCAAACCAGAATCTCAGCTCTCCAACAGCAGTAGCCTTTAGTACGTCACACGCATTTTCTTGCAATATTTTAAGCTAAGAGATCACACTAGCCTGAAAAATAAGTATAAAAGTATAAATTGGCTCTTCTTCCTCGTGGATGTTTTAAAAGAAAAAAAGTCGCATTCCCTCAGTCTTCTGCTGGTAGGCTAAACAAGGCAGCATCTGATAAGAGCAAGAAACTCAGTACATGAAACCTTTTCAGAAATGCCCAGAGGGGGAGGGGAGGGAGGGGGAAGTATGCAAGTGGCAGTGAAAGGAGGACCAAATAGGTCAGTCAACACAGAAGACAACTGGTTTATAGCGCTGTCCCAGATGAAGCCCTGATTGCTTGCCTTGCAAATGTAAATACAACTAAGTTCTAGCTCCAAAGCACCCAAAAACCTCAAGAACTCAAGAGAGTGTAACTGTACCACCAGATCATGCTAGTAAGATCCAATTACATACTTAAAAACAACGGTCACAAACAATTATGTTGTAATTAGGTATGATGTCACAATCCAGAATGCAGACAGCATTGAAAGAAGGCTATCTTCAAACTGGCAAGAGAGATCTTATCTATAAAACAGCCTTAAGAGACTCATCCAAAACGTTAATGCTCTGAAGGTTTCAGACTAAGTAGCATCCACCATAAAAATGCCAAGTCTACTTAACAGGAAGCTATAGGTAGTATTAAAAAAAGGCAGGCAAAAATTAGGATATTTTCATCTTAATTTTACGTTAAAAACCTGCCTATTAATCTGCATGAGTTTTATATGCTTTGGTGCTGTCCAAATATATGAATGTTCACTCAAAATGACCACTTCTACAAAGTTCAACACCTGCATATCTTGGGACTATTTCCTTCATAGTGTATCACTCTGAACCACTGTTTCAATCCAAATGTTTAGATGAATGCTGCCCGAATTAAACTGCTATTAACAGTTCATTGAAGTGCACAGATATGTATTTGATTCATAACTCAGTGGATACTGCTCTCTACGGTCACTTCTGGAACTCAAAAGCAAAATAAAGCAGAAAATGAGAACAGAAACACTGAGATTAAGAGATGTAAAAATGAATGCTGCCAACACCTATAGTTCTGTGAAAAAAAGTAAGAAAGGAGGGTATGTGAAGCATTAAAACTATGTAAATGAACTGAAAACATATCTTAACCTCGTATCATCCTATTTAACATTATTCTTAAGATGTCTGTGTTACACAACTAAAATTTAAAGTATTTTTGAAGTCTATTAAGACCCAGTTACTTTGAATCCCAAGCACTCCTGCCTGCACTGGCTGCCAATAGTAACCACATACTTCAGCAAATGTACTCCTATAGCTTCTAGGAGTTAAAAACTGACATTTCTACTGTTTCAAAAACTTGACAGTCAAAGTTATAATGGAATTTTCCTTTTTTATGCTAGAAGTTGCAATCCAGACTGAGCTCTAACAGCAAGGTTAGAGACATGCTAGAAATGTTTGCAATACATGTTTGCTGAAGTTAAGAATAGCCCAAAGATAAGCAGTTGCCTAAACTTGGCAGTTACAAACTGGGTCTCTACACAGGCACAAAACATTCTTCTGATGCTCAGACTCATTTGTTCTCAAACACTGACTGTCCCGGCTCCAAAGCCATACAGAAGTTTAATGAGATGACAATCCCCTGCTGTCAGAAAAGTTTTGAGATTCAGGTCACAGCAAAAAAAAAAAAAACGAAACAAAACACTATGGGTAATTTAACACAACAGGAACTCACTGAAGAGAATTAGATAATATGTGCTAGGAGTTGGGTTTTTCCCATCATCAGATAAAAATCCTATTTTTTTTTCCCAACATTGAAGGAGAAGGCTCACACTTGGTATCAGAAAAATGTGTGCATATTTGATCCTTGAGTCTTGGAAGGTTTTAAAGAAACCTCTGATAAACTCATTCTTTTCAGGGGAGTCACCATTCACAATCACTTTGCCAAAGCTCTCAGAAGCTTCAAACATCTTAAGATGGTCTTACCTTTATATGCACCCATACTAAAACTAAACTTCAAGAGGTAGGTTAGCAGGGAAAGAGGAGGTGCAGCAAGACATATGATGTCATCTCTGGCAATTGAGTAACTCTGTCTCTCATCAGCAAGAGTGCCATATTGAATCTTTCTTCATTAACACATAGAATTTCCCATAGCATTTGTGGGAAATATTGATTTTGCACATTTAGCATTATTTGATCACACATGCCATCTATACCATCTCTCCTGAAGCTGCTGTAATTCTATTGTTACTGGAAAAATAACTTAAGTCATGGCAGCAATAAAAGAATTCCCTCACCCATAAAAGACATCCATTTTGTCCACAGGGGAGCACCTTATTTTACAATTCACTTTCAAACATAAAGTATACTTAAGGCCTTGTTTATACCAGTAGAGCCCATCAGACTCATCATTTCTATTTAAAATTTGATGTAAGAATGTTCATAAACACAGTGAATAAAGACTCACTAACAGTAATTTAAAAGTAATCGCACCTGCCTGTTCTGCATTAAATTTATCACCAGTTAGCATAACATGTAAGAGTGCATTAAGTTCAAATGCTTCATGTTAGCTGCACTGAACTGTTTTTCAACTGATCTGTAATTAAACAGGACTTTTCTGTAGAACTGGTGACCAGTTCCTGAAAGCAGATCATGCACAACAGGACAGGTTCTTCACCTAAGTCAGACAGTAACAGTCTTTCACCTTCTTCCCTTTTTTCATAGATTCTTACTAGGAAGTACCCAGGTTTCCATTAATTTTAAAAGCAAAACCAGAAACAATGGCATTTTCATCTCTGAAAATACAAGAGGGTTCTATTTTCAGCAAAATAGCGCTGCACTTCACATCAGTATGCAAGACCATTACACTGTTATTACATTTCACAATCATTAAGAAAAGGAACTTCCAGATTAACAAAGGGCAGACAACAATCTGGATGTTTCCTCACCACATGTAATAGACAAAAATTAAATTATTACAATTCAGACTCAAGCTTTACCTCAGTAACTGTATCTCCCTGTCTGCACACAGAAGACAAATTTTCATTCCATTGAAAGCTAAATCTGAGATGCAGTGATTTTAAAGAAAGTTACTCTAGTGATGGATACTACCACTATAAATAAATACTGGAAATTAAGATGTTGAATAAATTATTAAGCTAAATGAAAGACTTGTTTTCTTCCTCAAATTGACACTAGCCCTAATCAACAGTATGATCCTCAAATATTAGTTAATAAAAATGCCAACAGAAAACATGAGAATTAAGAAAAAAAGTTAGTAAACTCAGAAAGGCAGACCTATATTCAACACACACCAAAACAAAGGAAAGCATCAACACAAGATAGTTAGAATTATGTATACAGCATAAAGAATCTAAAAGATTTTTATTCCTTTCTCACCCTAAAGAACACAGAAAAGAGAACTCATTCAGCTTCTCTCTCTCCGCCGCCGCCCCCCCCCCCCCCCCCGGTATCATGGGATACAAGTTTCATGTTTTCATCTAGATAATTACTACTTTTGTTTTCTGTGAATTACAGTGTCACCCATTTCCAACTGAAACAAAGGCATTTATTAACTTAAGCAAGAAGGATCTGGGCTTCAAGTCATTAAGTATTTCAGAAATATAGGTTAGCCTATCTATAATTAGCATTCCTGATGATTTAAACATGGTTTGATGATTACTAAATTCATCATCTTTAAATAAACACTTCTGACTCAGCATGAGCAGAATAGAGACATTTTCATCAACTAATTTAGCTTAAGACTTTTTGGCAAGCAAGACTAGGAAAGAACCGATAGCTTTTATAACATCAGTGAAGGCAGGAATAGGCATGCAAGTATGTTAACAAGTAAAAGGGAAAATATTATCATGAAACTGAATCCAGAATCATTGCAGACAATTGTTCCCATACTCCAGTGTTTTGCATTTTGAAGTGAGTAATCAGTAAGCAGACACTACATAGACAAAAAACATCCTTATCTAAGAATTCAGGTAAGGGAGCTACCCTTTTTTTATTATGATTAAATACTAACATGCTTTAGAAGTCAAGTTGTATCTTGTAGAAGCTAACAATATAAAATGGAAAACATTTATTTCAGTACTTAGTGGTCAAAGAGGATGAAGCTAATGACTTAAATCAAAGATTTAATCCTATAATGGAGCCACAGTGTTCAATTGCCAACAATGAGTAGGAGTAGGAGTCATCTCAGCAAGTCACCTGCTAAGCAAGCCAGGAAACAATACAAAAATAAAAAAGCACCATGTATCCACAGTGGAAGAATGTACAAAGACTGAAAGGGCACGTGCCCACTAAAATCCTCAGCAAACAAAACCTGAAATTGGGTACCAGATTTATTTCATTAGTTCATTGTTATCCAGAACTGAGACCTTCCCACAGCTTTCAAAGATCTGGCCCATATTCAAAGGCCAGATCCAGAACTTTACATGTCACCTGAACTACAAAATCTTGTTTCCAATACATTGGTGTCACACAAGGCTGACTCAATCTTTTTTCTGAACACTCACAAAAAGCTTTTTTTTCCAAGGTTCATCTAATCCTTAACAGTGGTTTATTGATAATACATACACCCCCCATAATTGCACTAGAACACAATTTTGCATATCATGTCTTAAAGTCTGTTTTGTCTACAGACTCCTTGGAAACCTGGTTTGCATAACACATTCTTTCCAGAAGACTCCTCTGCTGAAATTACTATCTGGGTTTTTTCTTTTATTAAATATGAGGCAGTTAGTTCTCTGTAGTTTCAAAAACTCAATCTAAATCTTTATCTTAAATTCAGCAGAGGACTCTTCCTTCCATCTTCATGAGGCAGGCATTCCACCCTACAGATTGTACTTGAAATCAGTTCTTTCCAGATTCAGTAACTCTCTCAGCTTTTATATATTGCATTGACTTATTTGTTCCACATTGCACATTAAGATATCAGAGACCTTTAACTCTCCTTTCTAGTGTGTTACATCAGTCTTCAGCTACTAGGCTACATACCGTTCCTTAAATAGCATAAGCCATTCAGATTTTTTAGCAGTACGTACACATGAAGCAAATTTCCTCATTTTCCCCCTACATTAGTTGCTTTAAAATAGAGGAGACCTTAGAATGATGCCGAGTGTCTAACGTGAGCTCCTCCAGAGGTCTGACCATATTTTAGAAATTGAAAAAGGTCTATCTATACTGGGTACAAGGATATGGCTGAGTCCAACAGGAACCTATTTACACAGTGCCTCTGACATTTTGAAACAGCCTTGCAGCAAAATATCTGGGGCTCCACAGAGCACAACAGCACCAAACGTTTATTCACATGCTTACTGCAAGTAGTTTTCCCACTTTCCCTGTGAGCTTGCTTTTTTTTTTTTTTTTTTTTTTTTTTGGGGGGGGTGGTGGTGTCTGGTGGTTATTTCTTCCACTCAAAAAGGTGGCTGAGAGAATTCACTAAATTTCTTTAAAACTCACTAATTTCTTTAAAAGCTGTCAACTTACATAACATTTGACAAAGTACTACAGAGCAGTTTAAGCATCTAGAAGGTTTTATGAATGATGGCTTTTGTTCATCTGAAGTTTTTACATCATTATGGAGAAACTTATTACAGGTTTAATACAATTTGCAACCTCCACTATATGAAAATAAAGGGCTATCCCACTTAATTACATACTGTTTGTGGTTTTTTTCCTCTAGGGGATGCATGGGGGGAGAAGGCTTCAAGGTCAAATTCAGGACCCTGAATTTTGCCTAAGTAGACTAAAAACAAAGTAAAAGAATAATAATAAGAAATTGCAATATGCTACCAGAAAGATTTCATTAACAGTCTGAAAATTCACTTAGTAGAAGTCTAGCAGGGGAACAACACTGTCAAACACCATACGCCCACTTAAAGTTGTATTTTAAACAAAATTTTAAGTTCCAAATTATGTATGTTCAAGGTTAGTTATAAATGATGTAACCTTGGACTTCTGACTTTCTGTAAATCTTTAAAGTAATTTTCCATTATTCCTTACACTATTAAGTTTCTTATGCTTTTCATCAGCACAGTACATCTGAAAACCAGAATCAATTATCTCCTATAGTAAATGATCTCTAGATGTTCAGTTTGAGCTTTAATAAGGAGAGATTTTTTCAGACTCAGCATCTCTTCTCAGACCCACCTCCCTTTACTAATAGCTGCCAAATCCATCAGCCCAACAGAGGCAACACAACCCCAACTCCCTGCCCCAAGGTCCAGCCCAGCAGCAAGGCTGAGCACGCAGTCCCTATAGGCACACACGTAAAAACACATGCACAGCACACACATACACGGCTGGCCACACAAGTCAACACAATCTCAGCACTTAGGTAAACACAAGCAGCACCAACAACCTCCTTCTGCTTCTCTCTGATCAGGGTGAAAGTCCATTAGGAGAATACGTACAGATGTGCACACACAGAGAATATGGATACTGCTGTAACTGGCCTTGGGCTCGCTCTGAAGTCTCCCCAGCAGCTGTTCCCAGACTCTAGGTCTGCCCAGCTGCCACCACATGGCACACAAGCCCCTGTGGCCACACTCCAGCTGCTAGCACTCAGACCCCCTTGCAAACACATAAACACATCCACTACAGATCCCTCTAGGATCTGGCCTTGGACTCTTGGTCTACACAGCAGCTGGTTGCCAGAGCTTCTCACCCCTGGTTAATTACTTCATGCACAGATACACACACAAACAGGGGTCTCAGCCAGACCCCAGAGTCTCCGCAGCAGCTGGCCCGGACTCTTAGGTTCCTCCAGCAGCCAACCCCTCTAGCTGTCGCATACAGATGCACATGTGTTTTGCCTGGACTTTACAGCCACACTCAAGTCTCTTTTCCTACTCCCTGGCTCGTCCTGCTTCACAGACCCTAGTGATCAACACCAATGCATGCATCCTCAGTTGACTCAGCCACGCGAGCCCTTGTCATCCATGGCATCTGACTCTAGCTGCTGGGATGGAGACCCCTGTAGCCACACACGGTAGGTAGCCTCTATTTCTGTTTTCTTGGGTAACAGTTTAATGAGGAGATAGGCCTGCCAGACTGCGCCGAGGAGGACAGGACATGGCCAAATATACTGTCCAGCCACCTGCTTACAGGCAACCAGCCCACTTTAGCCCTCTGTCCCTCTATTTTCCCCACAGTTGTTCCTTCCCCCAAAATGACCCTGATCCCTCCCTTTCCCCAACCTTGGTCCCTCCCCTAAGCATCCCATGCTGCCATGTGCAATCCCAACATATTCTTCCCTGCAGCCCATAGTAAGTCCTACAGTGACTCTAACCCCTCTTCCCAATCTGCAAGCTGACTGCACATTGCCTCTCCATTTACTCATCAATTATGTCACCCAGGTCCCTGGGGGCTGATGATCTCCAGTGACAGACCTGGCAGGAGCCAGGTCAGGGGGCTTGTTTCTCTGACAAGGTTACCAGGGTTCCCCAGTTTGCCGCTCTGCCTGAAGGCTTCACTGTGTGCACAGAAACGAGCCTTTTAATCACATAACCTATTACCCTTAGTATTTCCAGACTGAACATCCAAAGCCATTCCAAGAGTATTTATCAAAGCCACGAAAATAACATTTCAAAGTTCAAAGCCAATGTGTTTGGAAAATCATCATGTTCACCACTTGTTTTAAGTTGTGGGGTTTTAGATTAAAAAACACAAGCACATCATTTATCAGATCTACTCACTCAAAGTTGTTGCTCTTAAGTGTCAGGTGCTTGCTCATGTGTAATCCTAATAAATGTTTTCCAACAGTTATCAGGACACTTAAGTAATACAAAAAGCACCACATACCTTGTTGACCATATCATATTGTATTTGCTTTATAAACACTCATGACTGTTAATGTTATTGCTAGGCAACTGGACTATCTACCATACAGTATCTGCATAGCACTGTCTATTAGCAAACAAATGATTTTGAAGTCTTTTCGTTCACAACTCACAGAATACACACCTAACACTGGACAGATTTTTTTTTTAAAACCTTTGATAAATTATCCAAATCATTGGGTGACAAAAAACTCACTCACCACTAACACTTAGATTGGAACTGTAAAGAGATTGTAAAAATATGGGAGGTTTGGGTTGTATGGGGGATAACAAAAAAGCTGAAGTTCTAATTATACAGCAGTTCTGCAAGGTAGAGGCAGCAAAACTAAAGACGTTATCTGGAATTTGTGAAGTACCATTTTATGCCTAGAAGGTGAGGGAACTTGTCTTTCCTTACCTAGCTGCTACAGCAGCTGCAAAGATGCAAATCTGTTCATGCACAGAGGAAAAATAATTAGTCTGAAAATTGAAAAGGAACAAAGAGGAACTAGGGCTGTGTTTCTTACGTTACAAACTGAAAAACTGCCCCCTTCTATTGCTTCCCACATACTATCTTTTCAGTAACCCTAACTGTGCCCTTCTCTACCAATACATGGTGCCATAGCTCTTTCAGATCCCTCTTCATTTCCATGTTCTTTAAAAAGCAAAGGTTTATTTTATCCGCATTAAAACCTCAGTGTTTCCAACTTATTTCATCCTAATGGCACAATTTACAATCTGACAAAACAGCGACTATTACTGAATTAAACTGTAATGCCCCCTCCCTGAGTTTCACTGTTGTAGTTGGTTTATAGCTTTTGGTAGCAGGGTGTCTACAGGGGTGGCTTCTGTAAGATGCCAGAAGCTTCCCCCTTGTCTAATGGAGTCAATGCCAGCTGGCTCCAAGACAGACCCACCACTGGCCAAGGCTGAGCTAATCATCAACAGTGGTAGCACCTCTGTGATAGCATATTAACAAGGTGGAAAAAAAAAAAAATCTGCACCAGCTGAAAAGAGGTGAGGCTACGTGAGAGAAAGAGCCCTGAAGACACCAAGGTCAGCGCAGAAGGAGGGGCAGGAGGTGCTCCAGGAGCCAGAGCAGAGGTTCCCCTGCAGCCTGTACTGATGACCATGGTGATGGAGGCTGTCCCCTTCAGCCCGGGGAGGACCCCACACCAGAGCAGACGGATGGCCAAAGGAGGCTGCCACCCCATGGGAAGCTTACACTGGAGCAGAGGAAGAGTGTGAGGAGGAGGGAGCTGCAGAAATAATGTGTGATTAACTGAACCGTAACCCCTATTCCCCTGTGCCGCTTGCGGGGAGAAGGTAGAGAAATGGGGGAATAAAGTTAAGGCTGGGAAGAAGGCGGGGGGGGGGGGGAAGTGGGTTTTTTTCTGATGGTAATAAATTAAACTAATTTCCCCAAGTTGAGTCTGTTTTACCCCTGACTGATCTCTCCCTGCCCTCACCTCGACCCACCAGCCTTCTTGTTGCATTTTCTCTCCCCTGCCAGCTGAGGAGGGGAGTGACAGAGCCGCTTTGGTGGGCACCTGGCACCCAGCCAGGGTCAACCCGCCACAACTGTTAAATGTTGTATCCCCTTGTGCAAACAATTCTACAAAAAAATCATATTCTGAGAGCAATAAGCTCAGCCAGACAAGCTGAGTGAGGGCATGCGGCTGGGCAACCCCACTAAGAGCATGCAAAGCAGGGTCTATACAGAGAGCAAGATTTTAACACATGAATTTCAGTGAGAGGCTCTGAAAATCTGATGTAACAAGTTGTGCTCTCTGCACTGCAATGGTGCACTGAAATCCTGTCAGTTACTGCTATGGAAAGGTCAAATATACAGTAAGAGTCAGCGTATTGTTTTAAATGCCCCATTCTTCCATGCAGAAGCACCATCTCAGTTGAATGGTACAAGCAGCCATGCACCGCCTGAATGGCAGCAGGAGTTGTTCATATATTCCTGTTACTGTCAGGTCAAAACAGTGGGTAATTTTAGAACTACTCCACAAGAGACACGTTTAAAATAGACAGATGAATGATAGGAATTTGGAGTGAGACTACAACAATTCTGATTACCAAGTGTCTAAAATTGAATGCTCTACTAGCTAGACACTAACCCAAATATTAGTTAGGCAGGTTTTCTAATCATGCAGCTTCACAAAAACCTATGGCAACCTATGTGCTTAGGTTATACCAGATATTCCCAACATAAATCACCTTATTTTTTGGTTTGATCATTCCCTCATCATTATTGATTTCTCACCTGTACTATTATCAGGAAAGCTGTGGCACTGCTGTTAGCAACCTACACTTCAACATGGTCACAAGTGCAAAAAAAAAATCACACACAAGAGGATATACAAAGGATTTAAGCCGCTTTTGCACGAACAACGACCTGTTGGCACAATTTGTAAAGTTTCTCAGACAGAGTGTTATCTTTTCTGTATTGAACATGAGAGAGAAAGCTTCAGTTTGCTTGTAAAGCCAATATTACAACAGCTATGGTAGAGAGAGGAATAATTGGCAAGAAGGATGTCATAACTTACAAGTGGAAGGGGGTAGCCAAAACAGAAGAATATTGCTACCCTTTTAAAAAGGGAAAAAAAAAATACACTTTCCAAGGTGATGCTCTTAAAATTTTCAAGTATACACCGAACAGCAAGAATTAGAAGTAGACAAGTAAGGCTGAGGAGAAAAGCCACAACCCCCTACTTCTTCAGCCCTACAACGTCTACTTAACTTGCACTGCATTAGTAGTGTTCCCAGTAGAAGTACTAACTTAATCGCTTCCTCAGGTTAAATAGTTTTATGAAACAATACACATTTAGTACATATACAATTACAGGACCTAGCATCATACAGACCTGAAGTCTCTGTGGATAATGGACTACACATCAACTCTGTTTTCATGTTAAAGTGTAAGGTATTCTGGAGACTACATCTCTGAATTTTTCCAGGGAGAGTGGCGGGATACAGGAGAAAACTGTACAAGCAGACAGATCCTTTTAAACACATTACTTATGCTCACTCAGATCAGCAGTCATAGGTTTTAAAATTTATCATAAACCCACATTATTTTTCAATATAACAAAGAAAGAGAAAGTAAATGTAGCACAACACCATCAGTGTCAATGAAGAACTACTCACTGATATACCGGGATAATTTTAGTATTACAATGCAATGGTGTTAAGTTTGTACTGGTTTAATTCCGTTACCAAAATAACAAGTTGAACCAAATCTAATGCTAAGTCCTGGCATATCTGATTATGCTAGAACTTGGATATCACAGTGGTAACACCACAGAGGCATAAAAAGAGGCCTTTCAAGGTGTTATCTTTAGATACATGTTACACATGGCCTATAATTCTCAGAAGGAAGTACTACAGAACAAATTGAGAATTTATCAATTTCATTGTTGATCAGAGAAATTTAAAAATCTCTAGTCAAACTGTTACAGCACTCAAGTTAGAAGAAACTACTAACTTAATATCACCAAATATCTGTTGTAGTTACATCAACATTATTTTAACTACTCTTTGTGCAGATTCTCCTTCCATGTAAAATTACAAGTGCAGTATTTAGTTCAAAGTGTATGTACGATAGAAGGAAAATGAGGTTTTCATGGCTCAGCAAAGACCACTTTCTATTCTCACTTACTCTTTCAGTCCTATTTCAAAAGGCAGGACTGAATTACTTCAGTAAATTGTGGTTCCTTTATTGTGACAACTAATCTGCTAAAACCAACTTTTATTTGGTCTACCTAATATCAAAGCTCGCTCTCAAAAAAGGACCGGTAGAAAACAAGGACTCCAGCCTCAGATTTGTGTTAGCACAATAGAAGCTACAGCCAAGCTGTGTATGATGTTAAGTCATGAATCTGTACAAGCAGAAAGCACATACTTCTGCATGTGAAGCACCATCTGCAAGCAATAAACTTCTCTATCTCACTCTGGCCTCTGGGAACATGAATAATGGCCTTTCACACAAAAGATACACAGCTGGATAGGGTGCCAAGATAAACCTGGAGTACTTGTGTTTACTGTACAAGTCCTACACAATTCTTAAGTGTTCCCAGGAACAGCCTCTCCTGGAAGCCTGTGTCTTGCTTCTCCCTACACATGCCCCAAACTACACCACTTACTCTGACATGCCGTAAGAAATAGCTTTAGTATAACTCAAAAGCTGTTAATATGCCCCAGGAAGAGAGGAAAGGAGCCTCCAGATCTCCAGGTGGTATGTTAAAACAGACCCTCTTAAGTGGGCTGCTTAATACAGCATGTGCACAAAAAGCACCACCCTCTGCATTGTCATCCAAGCAACAGTGATGTCAAACAAGCACATATTTAGAGTCAGAAGGTCCTCTGTAATTCGCAAGGCAAATACAACATCTACCAGAAATACTGACATGCCCTTCAAGGGCACATCGACTCTCAACAGCATAAATCAAAGATTCCTAAAAAGTATGATACCACAAACTGATAATAGTGTTAGATAGTACCTGTCTATCCCTAAGGGCCACAACATATCTATGAAAATTCAGCAGCCACCTCTCCAGGAAGGCCGCGCTGCAGTAACAGGTCCTCTGTTAATGCCATACCCCACAAATGGGAAATTAAAGCAGTATTAATGAATCCTCATGAGTTCTTACATGAAAGGATTTCATGAAAAAATCTTTTTATGGATGGCCTCAGGACTCAAAAGCATCTCCTCAAAATAGAAATCTTATGTTGATGCTCTTGTCAATACAACACAGAAGTAAAAGAGCCACTTCAGCATTCAAATCCACTTCTAAAGCAAAGGATTTCAGTGATTTTTTTCCCTTTGGCCTTGGTCTTACATACTGCTATGGTGGTGACTGAGAAATACTCCAGTCCACCATATCTGAAATTTAGAAAGTGCTGAAAAATTAAGTTGGAGGTAATGAAATAACATGACATTTCTAGAGGGCACGATTCCCACCTTCCTCAAGCCCTAGCCCACTTTATTGTAAGAATCACTGAGCTAACACTCAGGTACCAAGTCACAGCATTGGCAAAGCCACCTGTTGGTAAGTAAATCCGGCGCTGTTTTGTAACACAAGGAAATCACTTCTAAAGAAAACACAAAGTTTACAAACTTGTTCTGAACATGGCCTGCATACTCTTCATATTCATTTACAACCTTCATCTTTAAACAAGTTAACCTATCTGGCCTTTGCAATAACAACCTCAAGCGAACAGATTCAGCAACTTAAGTTCTTTAAACTTTACAATTTAAGATCGACAACTAAACCTACCAAACACCGCAAACTGTTTAAAAAAACCATACTGCTTACATAAGCCATCTCCTTTACTTAAAATGCAAATCGGCCGTCACCAAAACCATGTTAATACTTTATTTAAAAATGAAAGAATTAACTGACTTAATGCCTCGTTAATCAGTCTGTGCTCAGCATTTAAACCTCACTGCCCTTACAGGGCAAGAGCATTCAGGTCAAGTCAAAAAAGCAGCACACAGGAGTAACAGATGGCAAAAAAAGCTTCCTACAGCCCTATCAAGTGACAGAGGAGCACCACCACTGCAATGACTGATGACTGCTCCTGGTGGGGACAAAACCGTTCAATTATACATTAGTGCAGAATTATCAATAACTAGATAAATGTAGTATAATAATATTATTTTGAAGAGCTGGGGGAAAAGTTACTGTAAAACCCTTATTTAATGATTAGATGGTGGGTTTGATGGACTTTAAAGTCAAAGGGAAGAAATTAAAAGTTCTGCGGCCCCAGACAAAGCTGCTTACAAGTGATATTCTGCACCAACACGTTATATGTATTTATAGAAATGGATATATAGATATGTCTATATATTTATATATAGACAGATACAGACATATCATTTCACTTGCACATAAAATCTACCTAAGATTCCAACATGCTCTTACAGGCTGCAGGACTTTGGAGTTGATACAAATTCATGCTTTTAACTTCCTGAGCTCTTAAAAAGATACCAAAGGTAATGGCTCTGAATCTGTAGAAAACAGCATCCTCTCTCACTGAATGTTCTCACTTTAAAAAGAGTCATCTGCATCCTTAACCTGACCTCCTTATAACCAGAGGAATGGCTTCCCCTGGGATCCTGGTAGAACTCCTTATCTTAGTCTGCTTTCTGCAGGCAATCACATTCCTGGCTTTAGTCAGAGCTTTCACTTTAAAGGTCACCATAAGTGCTACAGAGCAACTCTTTAAATAACTTTAAGACATCAGAAATTTAATTTACCACTTATTTCACCCTTCAATATAAACTTCACACATATATACACAGTACCATCTCCAAAACTCTTCTTCAGTGTAAAACCAATACACAATATAGTGTTACTCAACTAGAGATCCCTGTGTAACCCAATACATACATATTTGTGTATGTACACCCACACACAGATAATACTCATCGGTTGGAAAAATACTTTCTGATTTCTTCTACACACAAAAGCATAAAATTTTATATAAAACACTAAGAACATATATTCAGTTCCCTTACCTCTAAGAATGCTCTAATTTAGCAAAAAGCTAACAAACTCACAGCTGAAGCTGTCACTAACAGCACAGTAGAAGGGGAAAAAACTCATATAAACTTTTAAATGTTTAACTAAAAAAAAATAATCTTTCTACCACCTTTAAAGGAGGAAGACACTACTACAAACCCAGTCAAAAAAATCAAGTCAGTGTGCTAAGTAAGTCAGTAACTAGGCAATAAATGCAGAGAGCTTATTAAAAACAAGTCTTCATTAGCAAAGTCTCACATCACTCTCAAGTATGAATCATTCCTTTTTAAAAACCCTCAAGCTACAGGGGGGGAACAGGAGGGACATAACAGACCAAACCAACAGGGTAGAATCCCCTGTCTGAAGATTATTTTTGTGTCATGTTAAAAAGAAACACTATCACATTATATTGTACTTTACACTACAGGTCTCAAAACCCCACTTTAGCAGGACTTTTGTCTTAACAAAATACCTTGTATGACAGCCTACGTTTAAGTTGGAATTTTGAGGAAACCGTTTTCAACTTTGGGTGCAAATGAGAAAATTCAAGTTCATTTGGGGTATAAATAAAAACCCCTGTCTTATAAACCAAATTAATGTTTGTACTGAAATACCATCCATGGGTCTCATTTAACAAGCAAAGTCTTTTTCTTGGTATACAGAGAAAAAGGGGGGATAAGTGACATACTGAAATTTTATACGAAGTAAACTGAAGTTTAGATTTGAGGGGGAAGGTACAAACAGCATTCATATCATGTTACAGTCATTATAATTCTAGATTAAACTGTAAATTCTTGTATTTTGATACAGGTCAAGGCTTTAAGTATCACGACTAGTGTATTTCATGAATTTGTTTATGGACCATACTGAAATCAATTGATCTTCCAGGTTTATCTAACCTGGAAGGATACTCTGATGGGTGGGAGTAGTTTGCCAAGTAAATAAACTCTCCTCATTGTGCCAGAAATTAAAGAGGAAACACAGGAGTGAATAAGGAGAAAAAAAAAAAAAAAGTGGGACTCCAGCAGTTTTATTGTACTTGCTTTTAGCTAGAATAGAGAAAAAGTTCCTTCAGCCAACAAGAACACCTTCCTTCCAGAAAGCCAGTCACTACATAATTTGCTCCAGTGCAGTCCACATAAATGTCTCCAGGAGTGTCCCAATATCACATGATCACATGTCAATCAAACCGATGAGACTATTCACTGAACCAAGGCCTTACACAATGCAGTTCTCAAACAGCTCCAATACGTAATTCTGCACTCTGTGCAAAGAAACAAATATGAAACAGCTAGTCAAGACATAACACCTTGCATATAAGTCACTATTTACATAAAGGCAGAAAGGAGAGTTTCTTTATAAAGTACACTGCATCATAGAGCAAGACAGATTTTGAAACAGTAGGTGCTCCAAGAGGGCCACAAAACAGATGGTAGCTCAGAGTGACTAAATGTGGCAATATAAACCATCCACTGCTTAAGAGTAAAGGCAAGTGAAGATCTAGATTTATCTCATGCATTCATATATGGCTTTGAAGCCTTTACAAAAATGTTTAACTTGCAAAGTTGTAAGGAATGAGCAAGGAGCCCATGTATCACTATTATACTGCCACCAAGATTACAAATTTTACGTGTCTTTGAAGGAAGCAGAAAATTAACCTGAAACAATAACTTAACTTCAACTACAAGCAGGAATCTGGGTGTTAAGATTACCGGGAGAGACAAGCAAAATGCCCTGCAGCTGAAGCGCTGCCACACTGGAAGCACTGGTTTGACTGCTAGCTGAGGAGATACGTTTGAGTCTTCCAAGTAATATGGTATTTCTGGAGAACAATGTGAGGACTGATATGAGGACAAAAAATCTTAAACCTTTTTCTTAAACATTTATTTTTTAATAAATGTAATATTATTGTTCATCTTTCTCATTTGCTAAACTGCTTTATTAAGAAAAAACCCAGTTCTGAGCTAGTTAAAGGAAGTAATACAGAGACCTGGTTAGTGTACTCTCTCAACAGGGATTGATGGGAACACTCTCCAAAGCAGATGCAAGTACAGGGAAGAATAACAAAAAAAAAAAAATTTCTATGAAGCTTAGCAGTAATACAAGGGAACAGACACTTAAAAGAGATCACCCATACAAGTATAAAGGGAACAAAAGTGTCAATAAAGAAATTACTTCTTGGAAGACTCTTGAACATAATACATAACAAAAGAAAGTATTATTCTTCCCTGAAATACTCGAAAGAAAATAATTTCATCAGGGGCTTTGTAAATACCATTTGAAAAAGTTCAGAGATCAATTAAGTAAGGTATGAAAAACATTAGTTGTGTTCTAGGACACTACAGAGGTAAAGCTGAGAAGAGATTAAGACAGGAAAAGCTAGGTTTGTTATAGCACATTCATTTTTACAACTACTCTTAATTGATTAGGAAAGGGACTAATATAAGCTCTTTCTGTGAATGTCCCTAACATTTTTTTTTAACCTATTTCTAATTTCAAACAGATCCAAGAGAGGGTTACAGCTTCCAAAGATAAACAAGCTCTTAAAAGAGTTCCATAAAAATAAACTGACAAGTCTAGGAGCCCTTCTGACTTGTCTCTACTTTCCCCTTTAAAAAAAAGCTGCAGCATTAACTCAACTGGTTTAGACACCATGTGGTGATAAAAGTAACTAGTGCCCAAGGCATAATAAAGCCTCAAATCAGTGCTTATACTTCATTAGACACCAGAGCACCTAACCCCACAACCTACAAATCTATAGGAATACAGACGTTACTAGTGTCATTGCAGGGGCAGGGGGGAAGCTTAGCTGCAGCAAGCGATTTTCTGTCAAGTCTACTGCCTGTTAAAGGAGTTTCTACTTTAGCTAGCTGCTTGTTATTCTAATTCCTGCACTGCTCCAGTATCCAACTCAGCCTCAATTTCTCTGTAGTCCTGAAGTCACCCAGAAACATCCTGCCTGTACCCAGTAACTGCACTGAAGTCAGCTGTTCTTCATTTACTCCTACTTGCTTCAGTCTGATTTCATCTCTCTATCATTTATACACAAACAAAAATATTTTGCAAATTATTATTTCATGGTTCCTCATCTAATGTAAAGTACTACCAGAGATCAGGAAGACATTTTGCAAAGTACTTCAAATTTTAGTATTCTGAAAAGTTCTAAACATATGTCAGCAACAGGTGTGTGAAAGCACCCCTGAAACACTTGAACACATAAGGATGCTTTCCCAGGTCACGGCTTATTTGTTTTCAAGGTAATTTCCACCATTTCTCAGATAATCATGTTTCACATTCACGTGCTACTTCACTTACACTCCACATTAAACAGTATTTCCTAGCCTTCCACAATACCCTCCCTCACTGGTAAATGCCAGTATATACAACTGTGGGACAACATAATGAATGAGAACAGAATTAAATATCTACCTTACGGAGCCAAGCTTTCCTGATTTTATGCCTTAAGCCTTCCCTTAGCCATAAAGAACCAAACTTTGGAAAACCTGGTAAGAATCTATTATTTGTCACTAATTTCTGCAAAATTACATGTCCAAACAGTCTTTCCATTCTTCCTGTAGCCCCACACAATAAGTACAGAACAGTGTGTTTATTCTACCTTGTGTTTTTAACAAAGGTATCCTACCAACAAGAAGCAAACAGTCTGCAAGCTCATGCTGCCTACCCAGTTAAACCAATTTTAATCAAGGTAATGCACAGAAAAAAGTACAAAAGCTACAGGAAATTCCATCATATTTTTACTAACAAATGATGCTGATCTACCATTTAACCTACAGCTTCTCTATAGCACTGTTAGACAGGTCTTTCCATCTTTCACCAAAAAAAGCTAAAACCAAAAAGAGAGAGTTTATTTCCCTATGTGCCATGCCAATAATTCTAAAGATCACTTGAAGTGAAATTAATTTCTAAACAGTGCCTTTCCTGAATAGCAGTCTACATTTGCTGGCAACCTTTCTGCACTAATATTATCACAATTTTAATGTGGGCTTTAAATGAGATAATTCCATCCAATGAATAAACCTCAGTTTAAGTCAGTACAAAGCTAAACTTCGCAGAAATTATCTAAATCACATTTCAATCTTCAAAAGGTAATTATGATCACATAAAATCTATTTATAATCATAAAAGTTTTGCTGTTTGCTCAAACGCTGTTTACTTTACAGATGCTATCTTTATCTGAATCTGGCAAGATGAGATCAGATACTGGTAAGGTAGAAATTGTCAAAGCAGTTACCGAGAAGAAAGCCACCCCGAGCCACATGCCTCTCTGTGCAATCTCTTACAACCATCCATCAGGATAAATAAAATTATTTTGTCCCCATGAAAGCGATACCCATTTGTGCAAGATAAATTTCTTCACTTCCTGTTCTGTAAGACAAGCCTAAAACCTACACATTTTCCTGACCTCTGCTGGATCAGAACACAGGAAAAAAAAAATATAAAAAAATCAAGAAACATCAGTTTTTACCAGGGAGAGAAAAAAGGACAGCCACCTATGTATGAGAGTAGATCAAGGATATTAAACAATGTAAGACAGTTTATTAGAATAGTGATTTTATATTCCTAAAAAAAATTTACAAGTTATCAGGCAAGCACCACTGTCATCAGTAAGAGAAACAAACTTAATATGGTTTTCAAAACCATTTTTTAAAAATAATCAATTTGTCATGCCTTCCATGCCATTTAAACAATCCAGCTTAAGTGGCAAAACACAACAATTCCCGGAACAACTCACCAACTCACCTCATGTTGCTGATACCAAATTATGGACATGGCTTAGAGCTCTGCAGCCACCAATTCTTTATAAAGTCCATGCAAGAAACAAAACTGGAAGGGTTCGACCATCTGTTACCATTGCTTTCAGAGAATGCCTTTTTCCAGCCTTCAATTAAAAACAATTTTCTGAACTAACCTCTAAATCACATTCATTCTTTCAGGGATCAGTAAGAGATGTCTGGCAAACCAAGGTATCAATCTAATTTCCTCAATAAAAAAAGAGCTGAAAAGGGGTTTCTGTCACTGCTACCTGCTCAAATTCCAATGCGCTGCAAATAGGACTACTGGAGAGATGAATTCCAACATCCAGCACACCACTGCTGATGGAACCAGTCTGGCTTTCAGAAGTTCACAGAAAACCGCTGGTTTTGTTACCCATCTCCCTGACTGTAAAGCAAGGGAATTACAAACACCCCAGAACCTACACTCTTTATTCTCCTTTTCTCATTTATAAAGTCAGCGTAATTTTCTGATTTACAAAAGGAACACATTTTTTGACACACCTCCCTCAAACTATTCTAAACAGACAATGTATCTCTCATGCAAATGACAGGTTTAGCTCTGGTAAAGTAGCAACATTAACAAGATTTCCCCCAAAGTTTCCTGATCTTTACAGAATACTTCCTCACTCTCAAAACATCCCATAATAAAGGAGTTGCAACGTAAGCCACAGAGGATGGACAGAAGGTGGAAAGCACAAAGCAAATCTTTCAGGTTAAACAATATAGATCTTCTGGGACAGGAAAAAAGGAGATGTCAACAGCCAGGATTTTATTGGCCAGCTAAGTAACAGTTAGGAGGCCCTGGCATCTGGTCAAGAAGATGTAAAGGATTACATGAAGTGAGTCAGGTAGCTCAAATGCTCAAGGAATCTTAAAAGGGAATAAAACCAGCAAAAATAGGAACGCTACAAGTCTATTCTGTGAAATTCAGTTAGTACTGCAGATTAAAAACCTCTAAAATCATACAGTGTTTTTCCATGTTTCCTGGCATTCTGGAGTCAGAGGAGTCCAATACTCAACACAGTTATGTTAGGTACAATATAAACAAGAAGAAAATGGTTTTAGACATCTTTATTATTTAATAACACAAAGGCAGGAGTTATTCCTCTAAAGATATATCAAGAACCCAGGATTCCAAGTTGCAAAACTCAGAGCATGATAGTAATATGCTAACACAATGCTGATAAGACAAGGAGTACCTGACTGCAGAATAGCAACAAGTATTTTGGTTTGTGTTTTGGGTAGTTGGGGTTTTTTTTTCTCCAATCATAAATATGGGGGGACAGAGGAGTGAACTAATTTTAGCAACTGAGACAATAACATTAGAAACAGTTCTCAGTGCCCCTGTTATTTTATTATAAGCATTTAGCATTCGTAAGTATTTGATAGTTTTAAATTTAACATACTACAGAACAAAATGACCAAAAACTGTGGCTAAGGCAAGTATACCTATTAAGGAAGGTACAAAAGGTATCAAACTTTAAATGGACTACAAGTCAGAAAAACAGGCATTTTCAACTAAAAGCACTGCTGGCACAGATCTCTAGCCACAGATGTTAGTATTTCTTTCTGAGACTGACAGATCTTCAGCTTTTAACTTCTAGATGACTCCTGTTCAGCACACAATTCATGCCTATACTTATAACAACCACTCAATTTTTAGGTCATCACATACACATTTCCACATATTAAAAAAGTATTTGTTACATTAAATAGAATTAAATTGATTTATCTTTAAACTTCAAAGTTCACAAGTGTTACTGTCGTTGCATAGTTTAACACACACATCCAACTACCAGTTTTCTAGAAATACCAGGTTATAAATTTAGCATTTTACTTAACCACAGAAGCAGCAAGACAAAGTAGTTTTGATACTCACAGCAAAAAAAGATATTAAAAAGCCATCCAGCAGAGCCAGATTTCAGAAAGTCCAGTGAAAATGGCTCACTACATAAGTATGTACTTGAACAGCACCATCTGAACAATTATTTTTAGAATGTACTAAGACTACAATGCATTCCAGCATAGTAAAGAAGGCCCAACTGCCATGAAGCAGTAGCCTGAGGGCTATGTTAAGACTGTTCAACAATTTAAATAGGCAGGTGAACTTAATGAAAGATCTAGGCATTAGTTAAAAAACAATGTTTTGTGGTAACTGATTTAAGACATTAATTGGATTCAAGCACAAGCATCTGATTAGTTTACTCCAACTGCCAGAAGCAGAAAACAGGAAAAGTGCTCTCTACCTACTGCCAGAGGGTCCGGTTCACCCTCCTGCCACCCCTTCTCGGTCAGCTTCAGAGCAAAGCTTTCCCCTTTCCTAACCTGAACATTAAAAGTCAGCCCTATTCTTCAAAACTGATTTCCTATAACAAAAAGAACAAAAGTACACAGATGTGTGTGTTGTTTACTACTACTGCCAAACATAAGGTTTTTATTTGAGATCTCACAAGACATGTAATTAAGTTTGACTATAGAAACCCTTAGGGGGAAAACAATTAAAAGCTTTCTGCTTTCTAACAAGTAACATTTCACTCTTAAAAAAAATATCAAAAAACTAAGTTTTTTCACTTCCATAGCTCTTAACACTTCCAATGTACCTTTTCAACAGAAAACCACAGGAAACCTGAAAAAATGCAGTACTTCCCATCATATTGCCCATTGTGACATTTTTGGCTCAAATTTATTTTTAAGTAAACTTGGAGAGGTAGAAGCCTAATTAAATACCATTTGCACAAGAAGCTTCATTAGTATTATTGCTAATCATTTAAATGGACTATAAGTGGACAAATCTTCACAAATGTAACAGTCTGAACCACAGCAGAACCCTGTTTCACAGCTTCATGCGGCATCTCCTATGCAGGGGACAGCAAGATCTGATCACGTTAGACTTGTAAACTTTTAAACTTGGATTTAACTTGATCTTCAGATAGGAAGATGCCAGGTTTAGGTTTTATAAAAGTCATCTTTCTGACATTGTAACAAAAGGACCGTGGGAGGCCAAACAAATTTCCTTAGGAATTATGCATTAGAAGTAATTTTCTGCCTAGGCCTCCATTTCTAGGGTAGCTCTGTGTGATGGAAAAAGGAGTCATTTCTTTCCCAATCCCATTTTTGTCAGGAGATCCTGCTTAAGGAAGGCCAAGATCCAAACCCAGTCATCTTCCAGCAACATAAATGGCTCTCAAGATCTTCTGCTGAAGGCTTGTGATGCAGTATAAAGGTTAGAAGGTGTCCTGAAGCAATTTGGAGGGAATGAAGAAGGAGAGAAGAGTCACAAGATGCACCAAAGTAATAATGTATGTAACATAGTTCCAAATGACCAACTCAGCATGAAAGAGGAACTGGTAAAATCTCCTTAGAATTTCATTGCCAGTTTTCAAGTGATTCCTTTTGCTAAAAGTCAGAAGGAAATTTAGAATAAACTTCCTGTGCCAGCAATGACACAGCTGGAAAAAGAAAGGTCTGACTGTGGGCTATCGATGTTCGCAAGGAAGAGGCTGTTGCTCTGCACAGCACGAAGCGAGAACGGCAGAATTTACCTGAGCTGATTCTACTGATTCCCCTTCTCTGAGCCTGAGGGATTGCCGATCATGTGGGTTAGCAGCACATCCCCTTAATCAGGATGTTCCAGTCTACTCCCTTCATATGGACAAAGAAACAGGACTTAACAAACCCAGCAGCCACAGGCTCCTCTGAAAGAAGAATGTTTTTACACATTTAGAACTGGGGAATTTTTTCAGTGCTGGGAATCAAGTCAGATTTCAAACACATTTGGTGGCCTCCACCTTACTGCACATTCACACCTAGCACTGGTGTAAAGAGACAGGGAGGAGATGAAAATTGTGCGGCTATGGGCCAAATACAGATCACTGGCCTTACCTTGACCCCAGCCACCAGTTTCTGCTCTTAGCTTCCTGTCTAGAAAAGGGTCAGGCCAAGAATGTCATTAGTGCTTCAAAGAACTGAAGTACAAATATGACCCACGGAAAGGAAGCTTACACAGAAGCATAAAAACTTTCCAAGATTTTTTTTCTCCTCTCTCTCTCCCCCACTTTTTTTTTTTTCTTTACACTGCTCACACTCTTTCCCTCTCTCAGCCTAGAGGAGTGGAAGACAACATCAACAAAAAAAAAGCATAGAGAAACATCATAAAGTCCATCCTTCACACCTGAGCGGATGGCAGTTCAAAGGGGCCCTACCTACCTGCAACCCTGTTGTTTGCTTCAAGAACTCTGTTTGCCCAAGGAAAAAGAGGCGAGCAAATCCTGGAAGCAGATCCTTCCCCAAAGGAAGTTTCTTTGTTTCTTTCTGAGTCTGCAACCTGGAGCTTTTGCTTGAGACTCAGTCCTCTGAGCGGATTCTTTCTTCAAACTCACACTGGTTCTTTACCTTTGTGGGCAGCTGGAAAAAGAATGAAGCCGTAGGCTGAGGCAGGGACTCCATACTTCCAGGATAGGGAGGCAGAAAGACTGGAGGGGAAGGAAAAGTGCTAGTTGGTAACTTCTTGAATAATGGTCTGCATTCCCTCATTTTCTGCCACACAGAGACATACACATAGTCACTGCAATAGGGGAGGATGACAAGAGATGAGTACTAGACATGCAGTTTTCACATGCTCTGATGCCAAAAAAAAAACCCCGAAGTGTTGAGCTGTGAACTTTCAAGACTTAAGACATCTACCAATAGATGAGATCAATCATAAGATGTTTTGTCCAGAAAGTTCTCTCAGTTTGTTACAAGTAGATGTAGGTGGGGGAAACAAAAAAAAATTTAAGCGCTCATTTCTTGGGAAAAAAAAGCCAAATCTCTCTTCTGTTCACTTTCTCTCAAGTGAATGAGAAATGGCATCTATCACAATGCAGCGAACATCTCCCCTTAATCTCTTTAAGAAGAAACAACCATACTTACCAGACTGTTTCCCTCACCAATGACTTCCTAACCCATCCCCAACTCCTCTGCAAGGCCTTACTCCAGCCTCAAGTCTTCTACTCTGTTTGCAAAATCAGATCAAACACTGATAGCATTTTAATGCTTTTGTGACAATCTCTGACAACCTAGGCGCGTTATGGATGCTGTGGAAGCTAAGAACCAACCCAAGATCCTGGATCGGTTTCAGGGTTTCTAGAATATTCCTCATTTTTCCTGAAAACCTAGATGTCCTAGGAGTCAAGTGTCATTACACGACAAGCAAAGATAATGCATACGAGAACTCAGATTTTCTTCTGCTGACAGACTTCTGTGAAATTTTATTAGTAGCATGGAGCCAACATGCAACGAAACAGATCTAGAAGTCTCTGGACTTAAAACACAAGTATAGGCATAGCCACTCACGTACGCATTTACCGGTTATTATGTATTGCAATACCTTTTGCATAACAGTAACAGCACCCAGCATTTGCACATAGGGTAGCTGTTGAGCCGCGCACCTCAGATGAGGCACTATCATTTTACCTGCAGTGCTTTTCATTGCTCTCAAGACACCAGTTAGAGTATGATCCAGTAGATAACCAAGAAGCTGTGCTACTCATTATGTTTGGTGCAAATTACTCTTAATTCATTTGGGGGCAATTTTGGTGGTGTTTCTTCATGTTCTCCTTTAGAGTGCACACCTAAACAAAACAGCTTTATATGGTTACATACTTCACATGTCCTTCAGTTTTAAGCTCTCCTCTCCTCAAAGAAATTTTCCTCCATTGTGCTCCAAATAATAGAAAAGAAGTAGGGGGAAAAGCTAGGTCTTCTCATTAAAATCACAGCAATAATGTATTTCTTAAAAAGCATCTTTAATTTTTACAGTTAGAGTAGCAGACAGGAAAATTTCCTGGTTTTTTTTTTTTTGAGACTGGTGACAGATAAAGCCATCAAGGACAGAACCTGATATCGTACAGTAATTAAACCAATCAGCAAGTTTCTTCCAGAGAAACTGCTTAGGCATGCAGAAGGATACTCTGCTGCATGATTCCTCTGAGGACACCGAATATGGTGATGCTATATCAATCTACGGTAAAAGGCTTCGCTCTGAATAGCAAGACTATTTCACAGAAATAACAGGATTAGTAGTCTTTTAGTGGAATTTCATGACTTTTCAACAAAAGACCAAGATGTGTTACTAAACCTTTCAATTTGACAGAACATTGCCTTTTTGATTATTTCAGATCAACTTCCAAGTACTAGAGAGCCAGGTTCAGTCTTTCCACCCCATATGCATTTTTTGGTGAAAGAAAGTCTGTCTGTTTGGAAAGAATAACTGACCAACACACACAAACATACTTGGCCAACAGATATCTCCAGGATTATGTTTATATTCTCCTCTTCCAGTAAGGCAGAGGATACAAGATAAAAGAGAAAAAGTTCAATGCAAATTTCTACTCCTCTGTACTTGCTGGCTAAAAAACTATCATAAACAAACAGTAAAATTAAAAGCATATTTCTTCTTAAGATTCCCTTGCAAACAGAAGGTTCTTTTTTACCAGGTAACTTGCAAGACTTTGAATCTCTGGAACTATTCAAGCTGCTAAGACTTGTTGCTTACAATTCATAACTTCAATGCAATATACAGCATTAGAGCCTTAATTTCAGGTGATGCACTGAAGCCTACAAACACTAACACTTCTGAAGTCAACATTCTTTTCCAGCTCAAAGCAGTAGAAAGTATCAAGAGCAAATCAACCCAGGTGAAGCAGCGTGACCCAGGTTATTGTAGCTTCCTTTCAAACAGGAATCTGCCTAGTACCTCTGTAATATCAAGATAAGGCTGCCTTTGAGAAATCCTCTTCACCATGGAAGGAACCTATTCGCTGAAAAGAGTCCACATCACCTTCAGTATGCTGCACAGTATGAAATCACCTACTGAAGTTTTAGGGGTGTAGAAGAGAGCATTACTTGGCCTTATTCTATTCATGTAGCAGTTCAGTACAAGAGACAAAAGATCCAACGTAAAATTTAAGAAAAAAAAGCATTTATCAGGACTTTGATCTTCCAGAAACTGTTTTGTTGTTTAGCTATTTCCATGAGAAAACAACAGTGGGCAATCTTAAACAAGTTGTTAGGAATAACTTGTTTTTAAATTCCTTTCCTTACTTCAAGGTCACAGTATCTCTCCTTTTCCAAGGAAGGGAGAACACTTTGCTTCTAATATTTATCCTTTCATACATACTTGCATACCACTTCGAACAGACTTCTCTCGAACTCTAAATAAATAAGGTTGGTAATGTTTGTGTTCTAGCTATCAGAAATACTAGCCCGATTGATTCCTATATATAGAGAGATATATACAGATGTATATACAGATCCACAAACAACTGGATCTCTACGTTTTTAGATGAGAAATGCTAATCAATACTCCTTTGCTTTTCCAAAGATTTAGAACAGAAAACAGATCTAGAATAGACCTTCCTAAGTACCTGAATCCTTCTTATGGGAATTCTGGGAGAGGGTTTTTTTGTTGCCTCACATCAATCATCAGAAGTGATTCATGCTGCCGAGATGGGATGTTAAGCCAGCTTAAGGCACTGAATATACAGTAGCTTTTCTCAGTCACTGTACCATAGAGTCTGCTGATTTACCTCAAGTGCAGGCCAAGATGGAATCCTTCTAGCTGGAGCAGGAAGAAGGGGCAGAATGAAATTATGGCTGGGATGACACGAGAACACCACATGCTGATGATCTTCAGGTATAGACGAAGTCAAGAAAGGCACTGGTAGATCTGTTTGTGAGTATACAGAAGACTGTATGGAATCCTATAAACAATATTCTTCTCTCCTTTGGGCAAAGAAAGGAACCTCTGCAATGTCTTTCCATAGTGACCTGACTGTTGATAAGATATTCTGGGAGGAAAACTCCCTTTAGCGCTTTCTTCCACCTTCCTTCTCTACATAGCAGGTTTCACAACCACTCATCAATTGAGGAACCAGTGAAGAGCAATCACCATTTTTCTGCAGCAGCAAGTAGAAGCTCAATAGCCAGTAAAGAAAAGTTTAAACAACCGTGAGTAAATTCTACAGAATAGCAACTGCAAAATAATCAAAAAACTGAATCTATGCATTTGGTAAGTGGTATTCAATATAAGCAACAACACTTTTTTTTTCATCCTAATACTGCAACTCCAACTATAGGATCCAAGTGAAAGAACATGGAAACAAAACACAAACTGTTAGACCAGATTCAAGGTACCTGCAACTAGGTCAACTATTTCTGAACCCTCAGACTGGAATTTTAAAGCATCATGCAATTATTTTAGATTTAAAGTGCAACTAGCCATATGGAGTATTTTCAATTCCTAAAATGAAACTTGTTCTGGGTTAAGTAGCTGTGGCCCTCCTGCCATTAATCATACCTCTAGAAGTATGTGCAGGCTGCAAACCCACGGCAGGATCTATGCACCAGCATCCCGTGGAACTGTTATTCAAAATAAACATTACAAGAACAACAAATTTTAGTTAAAACATCTTTCTGCTGGAAACCAGCACCAACATGGCATGCATATTGAAATATCAACAAGAATGATGTAAGGCTATTTAAATTCCAAGCTACTGACATTATGAAAAAAAAACAAGTTTCCCAAAACTGCCTGGCTTTGTTGGTTTTTTTTTTTTTTGAGGGGAAGGGGAAAGGACTTGATGGGAGAGAAGGGAAGAAGTCACTGAGCATTACAACAGCTATACCAGATAATGTCATCAAGTTCCAAGATGGAGAGAAGGCAGCAAAACTATTGATCAAAGTGTTGATTTTTAAAAGATTGTTATGCAACCCATCATTAAAAGCTAAACTTGCAGACAAATAGAATGTAGGAATCTTGACTTTCTCATTTTCAGGCTTTGTTTTAAAGCATTTGGTCTCTCTCCAGAAACATTTTCTGCTCAACTTCTTTAAAGGCCTACTAGAAAGACAGGGCCACAGCATTGTCTGGATTACCAGACAAGGCATTGTGTAAGACCTACTCAAGACTGGTGTAGGCACCAACCCCTGAAAGACCCTTCCTATTGCCAGATTACTTTTTCATTTTTCAAACTGTTTACATTGCAAGAATATTTTTAAATGTCTATTAGCATGCTTTTTGTTTCTTGTCAGCTTTGTATGCCAAGTACAGTTGAGAGCAAACCTTTTTTTGGCTTAACTAAATCACATTTCAAATTAGGTTAACAGACTTTACTGGCACTATTATATATTTCTGTCATGAAGACAGACCTTTATTCAGCCTTAAGGAAATTCTATGCTTCTGGGCAGAGGGCATGAGCAGATTTAAAAAAAAAAAAAAAAAATCAGTGTTTTTAAGACTACATATGATGCCAGGTTGTTCACCTTTTTCCTCCTTAAGAAAGCCAACTATAGCAACAAAGGTTACTGTATTTATGTGTATCTTGAACTTATTTGAAGAAATTCGATAAAATGTGTAGTTTCTTAATATTAAGTGTGTCTTTACACTTTCCTTTTTAGCTCTTAATACATGGCTTACTTTATTTAATTCAGTTCCATTTACAAGCAACTAGCTTAGATAAATTTCTTAGACAATTCTTTCTTTAAAGCACCATTTTTCTTACTGAGTTCTTAAACTTCACATAATTCCTATAGTTCTCTGGTCGGGGACTTTCAGCCAGTCTATCTGCAGAACCTGGAGGCTGAAATACTACACATAAGCAATGTTAAGAGGAGTGATTCCGTTACTGTTCATACAGCCACACCAAACTGGATGCCTGTGATTATTTTTTTTTGGGGGGGGGGGGGAGGTCTGGGTGGTGGGGTGAGGTGGAAACTGAATTTTCAGGTGAGAATGGCTCAAGGCTTTTCTCCGTAGGTTCTGACCCTTGATCATAACTTTCCTCTGGTGTCTAGAATATCTGGAGAATACAAATACAACAGAAGTATCCCTTTCATGCAGTATTTACTCAAATATATATATTTAACAGATTAATGTTAATAAGGGCAACATGGATTCCACTGGAAAACAAAAGCTAAACAAATTAGTTGGTTTTTTACAGTCACTAGTTAAGAAGTTCTACTTTGGAAAGTACTCAAAACATGTATTTCAGAGTGGAGTACTTTCTACATGTTGCCTTCCACATCTAATACTAATTTCTACATTTTTTACCTTTTTACGTTAAAAGAACATCCTGACTCTAGAGCTTACAAATGCAGCATACAATCTGACCAACAGGCTTTATCCTTTCCTCATTTTCAACAATAAGAACTCTACAGCCAAAACTGGACGGAGTTTTCTAGTAACTGTGACTGCTGAGATACAAAGTGATGTCAAATACTATTGTAAGCTGTGTTACTCTCCAGCACTAACAAATGTGTGATGTTAACTAAGGCTTATTTTTGTCTAACAAGCTGGTGACAGTGGAGACAGAAGCCAATTTAGAGTCATGACTTGCAAATGATGCGCAAGCACACCATGACACTTCTGTGATATAGTCCAACTCTTCAGTTCAATATTAAGAGAGTCTCATATGCAGTCAGTTACGTTTTAGCTTGGAGCTACTTTTATTTTTACCTAGTAGGTGTTAACAGTACATGAAAAATGCATTCTGGATTATCTTGTACTGCTACCATCACACAAAACATGTTGTCTTTAATAAGCTAATTTTCTGAAGATTTGCTGACTTACTTTATTGGACTAGTGCCTCGAATTCACCTGTATTTTAGTATCAAACTAAAATTGTGTAATTCTCTCAAAGACAACTTGGTATAAGACCACCACAAGTTTTATTATAAAAAATGTATGTAAGTCAACTAAGGTAAAGGCCATTTGAAATGTATCATTTGTCTCTACTTAAGGAAAAATTGTTTGCCTTGAGTTGCCCCTGCATCTTCTTTCCATGCAAGCACCTTCACACCTACCTGCTTTGATCAGCCAGAACTCCCAGCTTTTGCACTAGACAATTAACTTTGGCAGTGCCTCTTCACAGGCATACCAGTGTGCAGTGTTTGTCATTCTGTTATCTGTTGAAATATTAGCACTTGGTTTAGGTTGTGTGCAAGAAGAAAAAAAAAAAACACATTATCAAGTCATAGATAAAAAACCATGAAAACACAACAAGATCTATTTCTAGCCTAGGCTTACTGCTTTCACAAAATTATTCAGAACAGAGAAAAAAGACATAAAACAATCCATACCAAAATAGAAACTTACCCCACTGACTGATCTGGGTTGGAGAGTGTTTAACCATAGACTGAATCTCACAGGACCCTCTTTCCCTCATTTGAGTCAAGACTTCATTGACAAAAATAAACACAATCCAGGGCAGATAAAAAAAGAGCTTCCCACGCACTCAAACACACAAGACACTACGAACCCTCTCAAAAAAACCCACCATTTGATTCATTACTGAACACTTCTGTACATGATTAATATCTACAACATGCATCATTTATTTTGAAGAAAGTTTGACAACATACACCACAGATTTTTTGACATGACTCAGCATGAAATTAGTTGCCTCATCTCAGAGTTCTATGCCAAAACTTAAAAGGCCAGTGTTTCCTAAAACCAGTTGTATTTCATAAAATGCTTCTGCCTTTAAGTTCCTAACATCAGCTCTCCTATAGAAGACTAGCAAGGCTCCCTTCCTTCCATCACATTTTCTTTTTAAGGCGTGATTCTAAAATTAGTTTGCAGGAAGACCAAGAGAGATCTGCATTAAGGTTCTCAGGTTTTAGCTGTGTATTACACGCAAGCTATCATACTTTTTATTTAATGGCTTTCTAGCTACCAAAAAAAGTTTAAAAAAATCTCACAAGTATTCCATGTTGCTGTTAATTCTACGTGCAAGAAAGTTTGTATTACAAAACTATCTTACACACTCCTAAATTAAGCCAAACTCCATCTTCTAGTTCACTGAAATGTACAAAAAGACATAGTGCACGTGACCTAGCCAAGGTAAGGAAAACTGCAACAGATGCCTAGTAAAGTAAAAGTCCTTCATTGTTGGCAAGTGTTCAAAATCCATCCCCTAATGGTTGTTGAGTTAAGCATTACATTAATATAGAATTCAACTAAGAGCAAGTCTGTATTTTTAAGTGTACTCTTCCAAATAGCTATTTCCCCAAGTTTTAAATTATTCTTAATTCATAGTTTAATATCTGCATAACTGAAATCCCCATAAACATTTTGCAAACTAGAGTTTAATATTGTGTAACTGCTTTTTTGCTCCTTTTTTTGCTGGACAAGCATTATATTAAGTATTACTTCATCTATATAATATTACATGTGAACATCAAGTAATTTTCTATTCTTCTATTTCTTAACTATTTTTATTGTAAGCTTCAGTCCAACAGAAAAATTATTCAAACAGAACTGCCACTTCATACTTCAGGATGCAACTTACTGTAACAGTCTGCTCCTATTCCAGGCAATCTTTTAATGTCCTTTTTTCAAGTCATCAGGGAACTGCCATTTACCAGTCAAGTTCTTTCACTCTATTTTATAAAATAAAGCATGTATATGTATTTAAGCAGCCTGCATGACAGAAGGATCATATATGGTACCAAATAAAATGCATTCTAAAGGTACTTGTATAGGCAACTGTACAAGTTTGAGAGAAGCTATAGGAAGTATTTGGGTGAACAACAAATGGCACATTACAATACAGCATTAAAACAGATGTTTTCACATGAAAAAGATTTTTCATGTGAATTGAATACAGGTTTCAGAAATATGGCATATTCAAGCCTACACTAATCAAAAGTTTGCTCTTCCAGCAACATACCTTGATACTATGACTAAATATTTTCATAATTTTTTCTGTTATATATTTAAAATACGTACACAGAAGAAGGGGTACAATAGAAAAAATTAAATCACTAAAAAAATAGATTCTCTCTGATTACCACAATCAAGCAATAATTTGTTTTCATACTCACTGCAGTTCATTACAAAAATGTGCAGCATTCCAACAAAACTACATGAAAGATGCTTCCACCTCCAGAGTGGGGACAGAGAACATTCTGGGTGGAGAAGAGGACATGGGGAAGGGTATACTACACAGCCCCAGTGGAATCACTTGAACGCTTGTTAGCAGCATGTAAATTGGCACAGTGCTCTCAAAGAGCCAGTAATTTAACCACGATAACCCTGGCCTTCCAGAAAATGAATCATTAACTGGACTGTACAGATTTTTGGGCTCCACAGTAGCTACAGCTCTAACTATAGCAAAGTAACAATGAGTATAGACTAAAAAAAAAAAAAAAAAAAGCACACAAACACATGATGAAACTTTAACTGCCACTTAAACAGCGGTAAAAGACATTATTGAGAAAGTGAGAGTACTTTAAAAGGAAAGTAAAAAGACAAAATGTAAAATATTCTTCTCACTACAGACAACCACTTCTTCTTTGCCCACCAGTTCCCTAGCATGCATTAACACCACACATACGCCTTCCCTCTTCTTTATCACTTAAATCAGAGCAAATGGTTGTTCTGAGCAGTATCCTAAATGTTTACATTTTTTTAAAATTATGTCTCTTTAGCAGCTACCAATCAGAGAAGTCAGTATCATCTGACTACTGTTTTCTATCCATAAGGCAAATTTAAACTACTGCCACATGTTCATTTGGAGCATGAATATATACTGCAAGCAAAGTTAATCTGAGGTAAAAACATGACACTATGGACAAGGACGCCAGTAATCCATCTCCACATGGCCTAGTCATAAAGTACACAATAGGAGGAATCAGAGTTACTATGAGGAAGCCAAATTCACACAAGCTTAATCTATTTCAGAATTGCAGCTAACATTAAACACAGAAAACTACAATTTAGAGGAAAAAAGGGCTCATCGTTATTATTAACAAAAACTCATTCCATATTTTATTATTTTGTTTAGTAAATGACTAGAAGTTACTAGGCATTTATTTAGTTTACATACACAATTTAAAACTCCATAAACTTGCAAATTTCTAGTTATTACACTTAAATGGTTTGCAATGATAAACCACTCAGACTCCACAAGATTAGTGCCCACTACACACAGTTGATCTCAATTTTGATCAGTTTTTCAAAAACAAAAAAAACCAACACCAACAAACCAAAAGAACATGACAAAACAAGTATTTCTGCTGCCTGTTCCCTACAAAACAACTTTTGAACCACTGTTCAATTTAAAGCCTGTTTTGACACCTCAAAGAATAGGCACGTCATGAAAGCAATGGAGTAGATGAGCATGGCCCTATTTCTGCCTCTACAAGCAGAAGGCAAGGGACAGCAAGAGGCACTCCCAACATTACTCATTCTGACAGAAAGCCACCAGCAATCAGTGTAGCACATCCCAAACTGCGAGCGCAGCAGCCCACCCAGCCTGGTTTTTTAGGCAGCCAGCAAGCCGAAAAACACAAAGCAAAGGGGAAACTACAGTGGGGATGGCAGAGGGAAGAGATAAGAGAACTTAAATTACTGGGGGCAAAGGGAGGAGCAGTATGGCAATAGGAAGAGGGTAACTGCAGTGCCAGTCAAGGAGATTTCTGATAGAAATCCCTAGAAGCCCTACACACAGCCGCCGCCGCCGCCGCCCCCCCCCCCCCCCCCCCCCCCCCCCCCATTTATTTGTAACTCCTCCAGTATTCATGGAACTTTTTGTTTCTCAAATAAGAAACAAAAATACTCGGGGCGGGGGGGGGGGGGGGAACCAGACTTACAGACTTGAAAGTCAAATCTTTTAAGGTTGGTTCCTAAATCATACACTCCCCCCATAGCACAAACACTGGCCGCAGCAAGCTCCACCGACTTGAACACTCCTGCAGCATTAACTTCATTTATGAAGCCACTGGCAGGACTGCAGCCAGTGTTATAGGTGTAATAGCTGTGCTCCAACATTAGGCAGACTATTGCATCAGCCAAGCTATTTTTAAGTACAATTCAGCTTTTCTTCCATAACCTGATGCAAGCTTATATGTTTTTTGCCTTTAAACACTGTTCAGTTTGTTCATCACCACCTTATTTGCCAAATATTAAGAGCCACTCTAGTATCATACAATGTCTAGCAGTGAGAACATTTATTAAAAGCAATGATTGCTATGCTTGACAAGAGAGCTGCTAATATTACAATTTATCCTTTTACATAATATAACAAAATTGAGTTGCCAGCTTTGCATTATTTCCATTTTACTACTTTAGGCTGTATCAATGATAGTATCAAAATATTTAGCATCATTGTGCAAAAAAGTTAAGGCATCACAGGTACACTACTAAACCTAAAGTTTTTCACAAAAGCACACACTAAAAGAAATAAGAAGCACAACAATTTACAACAGAAGTTCTGAAAAAATCAGATTATCAAGTTTTAAACAACCAAAGTAGGGGGATTCTCAGTAAGACAACTTTGTCTTCAAACCTTATAACCAATACACATTCTTATTTGTGCTGTATTTCAAAGAGCTTGATCAGTTAAATTTACTGATAGGAATTTTAACGCAATTTTATCTTGAAATTTGTACATGCAATTTTTTGGAATATCAGTGCTTACATTAGCACTTAGCAGAGCTGGCAATCAAGCCTTTAGAAGTTAGGCATTGTCAAGAATATTTTGCAACAGATGTAATTGTTCTTCCCCACACTTCTTTTAATTGCCTGTATCAGGGGAGAAGAACATTAAGTTCCCAGTTTTTAAGTACCCAACATTTTAGAAATCCCTTGCCCTTCAACCAACCAAAGCACAGACGAATGTTTTGGCAGTGTTCTCCAACTGCAAATGGTTCCGAGTGCCCAGTTTGAAGTATCTTTGGCTCAGTTTCAGGAGCATTCTTCCTTTCAGACCACCAATACAAGTGCATTTTAGAAAAATACGAAGTGAGACCAGTCTGTGCTAGAATAAATAACATCCAAGAGACAGCATGAAATAAAGATTCAACTAGAACCAAAGAGGTTTTATTAGAATATGAAGCTGCAATAAAATGGAATGCAACAAATGAGCCTTAAGTACAAGAGAACTACACTGGAAAAAAAAAACCTGCTTCTTCCCAGTCCTCTGAGGCTGGGGAGGAACAAATGCCCTTCACTATATATTACCTTATTTTTCGGTTTACCCAAAAAACCAAAATTCAAAATACTTCCATAGAAGCAAAACCAAATTTATGAAAGGTAGTACATACTCTCTTAGAAATAACTGTAGAAAAACAGCTTAGCTAAAAGGCTAGTTGAACAGAAGAATTTAGGAGTTCTCAACCTAGGACTGCAGCAGAAATGCAGCAGAATTCTTTACGTAGTTTTGCAGAGCTCTCCTCAGTTCCTACATTGTGTATCTAAAAAAGCATCTTCCTACAGTCTCCAGATAGTTTACAACCTCAGAAAAAGAATTTAAGAGTTTGATTTGTGAGGTAATTTAACTCAATCAGGAAGCTACAATCACCGGTTTGTTTCTCACACTGACATTACCCTTAGACTTGCTTTCAGGATGGCATTTGAAATATCAGCAATTCCTCAGACACAACACTAATATCTTAAAAATGCATCATGGGAAACCAGGGTTATAATTTGTGAAACTTGCTGTTGTCACGGTGATCTAATCAGACCCTAATATACAGGGTCCTGGCAAGGGGAAGACAGACTTACAGATACCTGCTCTCTCCTGTTTCTTTTAATACTTAACACCCTAGCTTTTTCCAAGAAGAGTTTCACAAAAGTTCATGAAAAGGTAATTTTCAGGCTCAAGACAGGGTGTTTGAAGAGGGATATGCAGTTGCTAGTTCCTCCACCTTTGTTTTGCCTTGAGTTATTTAACAAAGCCATTTAGCAATTCAACAAAGAGGAAAAAAATAGAATAAACCTGAACAAGCATTCAAAAGCATATTCCATTTTCTTGGCTCCAATACACCCGCCCTGGTCTGCTCACTGGCCAATGTAAAACCACAAAAAACCTAGCAAGTTCTGAATTACTAGTATAACGGAAGTCTGAGCATGTTATTTTCACTCCATCATGCACTTACAGCACATTCTCTGCTAGTCCAGAAGACACAAAATGAGGGGAGGAGAGGGATGAACAGAAACATTCCAATGCCAGAATACTGGGAAATAATAGGTCTGGAATACGTCATGAGGCCTGGTGCTTCCCTTGAGACTTACCAGGATGCATACAGCAAGACCAATGGATATGCCTCTCCACTTGTGTGATGATCAACACCTGACTAGCTTCCTCTGGAAGGAGTTTCAGAGCATGCAGTCTGACAGCTGTCCAAGAAGCTTGTAGGCTGCTGCTCAAACACCACGAAAAATGGAGGAGTTGGCAAATGGACAACAGCAGGTCAGCAGGTTCTCCTGCAATATTGTGTCAAACTTTACAGTTCTTTACTTCAAGGTTCTGTTCTCTCTACAAGCATCAGTGAAAAGGAATTCAGAACACAAAAGCAAACCCTAGACTTTTGTCTTTTCTTAGACATCTCCCCAAAAATATGCATAACAAAATGAAAAATCCCTCAATCCCAAAGAGTTGAACTGAAGGCAGCTTTGCTGATTGCATTGTGGATTCCAAGACTGCAGGAGTAAGGAAATGGGACATGATATGGATATAAGGCAATGGGTGAAACAGGCAAACGTTAGTTATAGATCACAGAAGAAACAGTAAGTTTCCTTACAGTCCTATTAATTTTACTTTACAGAAAGCTAGATGTTCTCTCTCACACTACAGTGTAGTAAATTAAATTCATTAAAAATAAATATCCACCATAGTAACACTTAAGGTATGAAACTGTACACAAATTCTACTGCTTGTTAAAACTTGCTTCTTTTAAGTCAAACTGACAATCTCATAATGTATTAAAATAAACTAAAGATGGACAAAAAGCATTACCAGAACTGTGGGCTTAACACAGATAAAATACCACAGTGAATTCACCACACCTTTTTTCCTCTCCCATTGCCTAAACATCCCAGCTGAGGCCTTCAAATAAAGCAAATTAATAGGTTGAAGAGGAAGGCAAAGACAGAGAGAGCAAACAGAGAAAGGTAAAGGGACCTCAGGAAGGAAGGAAGCAAGCTGTGTCAAACAAGACAGCTATTGGAATTTACAGCAATATCTACATCAAGTTTCCTGATGGAAGAAGAATGTTATGTCTGTTTTAGTGAAACACCACTTTCAGTTCTTGTGTTACCATCACAGGTCCTATTTTTTACATTAATTTATTTTAAAAAAGAAAACAGAATCACCAAACAAGCAATTATGCTTCATTGCTGCCTAAGTAATATCATTCAAAAGAACAATTTATAAAAGTGTATTGAATTTCTCTCAGGATCACTGACTAGTCAAGGTTGGAAGCAATCTCTGGAGACCTTCTAGTCCGACTCCACTCTCAAAGCAGGGTCAGCTACCACAAAGGAGTAATGATACAAAAGGAATAGTAAGTGTGAGATGTTCTTGAGTAGCAACTTCTGAGACTCAAAAGCAAGCAGAGTTAGCAACTACAAACCACCTTTCCCTCTTCCTGCCCATTTTTTTTTAAAAGCTGGGTAGCAATGGCACATGTACTTCATTATTAGAATCAGAAGCTGCATGTAAGAGACCTGTATACCAATTTTTGGAAAAGCAGACTTTTTCTTTACAGGAGCTATCGTACGTTCAGTGAAGCACAATTCAGCACAAGGCCATTAAGTAAATATATTTAACATATCATTCTGACATCTCATCAAATCTGTAAACTTATTTGTTTACACAGATGTCACTGTTTGATATTTCCCACTTTAGGGGACGCCTTTCTCTATTTGTTATGAACCTGCTCCAGGCAATATACCATTCCTTTACTGATGGGAACAACTTATTATTGATTCTTAATGAAGTATCCATATACAGCAGAACTAGGGCATCACAAAAAAGCTTGCATCCTAAAAGTATTAGTTTCAAGAGTGTAAAACACTTATTTAGTGAAGGTGGTACATTCTTCTCCAACTGACAGTCCTGAATACATAAAATAACTATTTTTTAATTTATAACTACTTGTTTTGAAACTGAAGAGTCAAGACAGCTACAGAAAAGGTGTGAATTTTCTCTTACATGTCTGTATGGCTTAACCCAGAAAACACCAAAAGACATGAAAAAGAAAGTGTGAACAAAAATAGAAGCTTCAAAGAGCCAGTTCAAAAAAAGAGCAAAGACAGCAAGTAATATTCAGGGACACTATTTCTCATTGACTTCAAGAGATTTTCATTAGGATGCTTTCAGACACACTGCACTTGAAAAGAGTATATGCCAAGACTAGTAAATAAACTAAAACAGAAAAAACCAAATAAAGTAACCCCTCTTGAAGCATGAATATTAGCATGAGGTTTTTTGGTTGGTTTTATTTTGTTGGGTTTTTTAATTTTTCTTAGCGTTAAACCCATAAGCAGAACTAAGCAGACTAAATTGTTCCTCCCTACTTGTCAAGTAAACACTTACAGTCACTTGGGACCCTTTAAAGACAATAATTTATTTAAACTGGGCCAAAGACTTTGAAATTGTCATGGGCATTTCTTAACACATTTCTGTATTATGGATAACAAAAAACAGTTTTAAACATCAAAGATGTGGAGAGTTTTAAAGCTATGATGTCTGTTCTAGTTTTTATGAACTAACAGACACATTAATGATAAAGAAAACACTATACTGCAAACACTACAAGAGGTAATACTTATGAATAATCCCACTGGCTTCAATAAAAACTCTAAGTACATATATGTTTTCAGCTAAAGCTACATTATTAAAAACCTTAAGGATATAAAAAGTTTCAGAAACTACTTAAAAGTCAAAGTTGCGAAAAACCAAAATCCTCAAGGAAGGTATCCAGATCGCTGTTTTGGGGGTTTATTGGTGCAAGAGACAGATGAGATGTTCTAAGAACAAATATCATCAACTCTGTGTCAAATTATGGCAATTCACATTCTCCCACCCCATCTTGCTAATATTCCCTTAGAGAGCCATTCAGAAAAAAAAAAAAAAAGGCTATAAATAAGGAGTTGCAATACAAGATCTCAACGAATTTTTAGAAAGCTATGACCATAAATTCCGATTGAAAAGTCTTTGCTAGCTAGCTTTGCTTCTTTTTCCTCCAGGGAAAAATGTGTTCCAAATATTTAGAAATAATAAGCATTTGACAAAGGCTTTGAAATTAATTCAGCCTAGATACAGCACAGAAAGAACCATCAAATCAGAAATGCTAAAAACTTAAGTATCCTTTTCTTATATATATACACAAGATGGCAAGAATGATCAAGTATCCATTAAAAAGTTAAGGAAAGGTTTGTTAGCCATCTCCCTTCACAACTGGGACTTCCATGCATTAAACCTCAGATGATGGGATTTTTTTAATTATTAAGTAGGCTTTCTATTGCACAACTAATTATCTGAACTGATTATATTAACCTTTAGAGGACAAAAACTATTAGTACAAACAAAAGTACTCAACAAGCTTGTTTTGATTTTGGAATGCAATGTAAGGTTCTTTTGTGAGGCAATTGAAAAGCTTAAATAACACGGGGGATCAAATCATCCAAACCAAAATAGAAAAACAGCACTACACAGGTATCTGAACAAGGTTCCACAGTCCTTAGGACAGTTCATGTTTTCTGTACAAATTTCAAACAGTGGAAACATATTTGCATTTCAGACGCATTGCAATGCATAATACATTTATTAGTAAATACAATCACTGAAATTCTGTTCTTTTCCATTTGGAATCTCCTAAAGCTTCTGGATTTTAGTAGTTTGTATTTTAAAATAAGTCACAAACTAAGAAGAGTAGGAAGTATTTCAGTAGAGATCTACACAACATGCAAATGTTTCTATCCCCTTCTGCATTTTTTAAGGGCACTAACATCAGGAGTCATTGATTTCAAAGCAATTTACACAGTACGAGTCATGCACTGAGCTGTTCAGGCTTCCTTATTTTTCCCCTCTGATGATTTGCCTCCATCCTCACTCTACTTACATGATTTTTCAATTTTTTTTTTACTTAAAAGAACATCAATAACATTTTGATATACAGTTTAAAAAAGTATTTATGCCACATCAATTAACCAGAATAAAGTATCTAAATACTCAGCAATAATAGAAATGCAGCAATCCCTTTCATCATTTTTTTCCATTAGTTACAAACGCCTAATTATAAAAGCATGATTGTTTCCAAAACGTGAACAGTAGTGACAATTCTTCTCAAAGGCAAAACAGAGTCAACACTTATAACTAAGTAATAAAAAAGAAGAGTAGAGAAGTGTATCAGGAGCACCTTACCGTAAGTCTTTATCCAGCAGAAATAACATTCCATCCATCCCACAGCCTATTAACCAATATTGCATACATCAAATACTTCTGCTGAAATCGTAAGTTTTTGCAAAAGGCACCTATTAAAGTTACAGACACTAAGTTATTAATTATTCTAATTTAGAATTATGAACTTATCCAACAGAGCAGCTAGTGTCCTACAGAATTACTTGGCTAGTTCAGAGCAGTCAAGCCCCTTGTACCGTTGAACCGTTCATCACAGGCGTATCCTGTTGCATGTAGGAAGCAGCACATTCACATAAAATTCTTACATGCACACTTTAAAAAAAGTATTTCCACAAGACCATAAAAAGATTAGTGTTTGTAAGATCAGCAAAAAGCCCTAGCCAATAACAGTGTGGAAAACGCTTCTGAAAAAGGAGCTAGCCAGTCTAATCACATATATCTAAACATACTAAGTATGGCAGCTTAAAATAAAGGCCCAAACCAACACATACTATTACAGAGTAATAGCTGGAAGAAGAGGATATATTTCCAGTTAATGGACTTGGCTTTACCTTCCCACCTGCCCCTCCTCACCCACCAATGTTTATAAACATTCCCTACCAGAAGACTTCTTTCATAAGAACATATCCCTTTTAGTCTTGTCTACCAGCACCCCTTCTTTGTCCTGTATTTTGGCTGCTTAACTTCCACTAGCACAGTCTTCTCCTGCAGTCAAGTTTCTACTCCTGATCTTCAAAGGCCTTGCTGTCCCCTGCAGTGCTCAACAACATATGAATTGCTGCCACAGATCAAGTTCAAAAGACACAGATCAATAGCCAAGAACTTCTTCAGACCTTTTTCTCCTAGCACGCTTTACAGAGATACCAACAAAGTTGTATTAGAGAGGAACAGGTACATTTTGTTAAGATTAAAGCTACACATAAGTAGTTCATACATGTGGTTGCATCGCCCTCCCCAATCTTTAGCACGCAGTTTATCTTCCAAAAATGTAAGATGCTCATGTTTGTCCCTGTTCCAGTAGAAGTGAGCAATATGTGGCACACAGTAAGCACTAACATAATAAGAATTAGGGTTATTATTTCTTTATGGGTATTTTATCTAACTCCCAACAACTCTGCACACATTTTCTGAGAAGGTATTAAAAATTAACTGAACAATTAATGAATCACCTTAGTGTTCCCATAAACACTGCATTTTACAATATCACCTGGATGATAATATGATGCAAATTTCAAACACAGACTATCCAGCACAAGGAAGAAATACATTTCCTGAACAAAAGTCAAAGTGTAAATAAAACACTTGGCTAATCTTATTAGTTAGTGCAGCACTTTCCAATCTTATATTCAAGGTGCTTCATTAAGACAACGGTAAGATAGTCTAGTTGGACTTATATAACAAGACAGGTTATAGAAAAAAAATGGATTAAGTATAGAAATTCATGCAAAGACAGCAACACTAAGCAAAACCACATTTGCTAACTGGTCTTACACATTAGTTATAAGCCATGAAATGACTTGAAGTATATGACATTGGTTTTTGGATTTTGTATTTTAAGCCAAGCGTAGTAATTCCCTCCAATACTACCTGATGCTGCAGCCAACAGGGAACACTTGATAGTTTGTATTGGATATCTAGAAAATGTTACACTAATTTATTGGCTTTAGTAACTGCTATTAATTTAAAAAAGTACGTTTTGACAAACTTTTTACATTCAAAACAAGATCAACGGGCTTCCTGCATTCCTAAATTTATTAATCATTTTATGGCTAACTTGCAACATAATTGCATTATTTGTGTATAATCCACATCGGACTCTAGTTTAAAATCTAATCAAACATCCTCTTCAAACATCAAGCACAACCCCTGAAAAGTCTGCAGACTCCTCCAGCTTCTGAAGTAGGATTCCTGGAACAGGTGCTGTAGTTTAAATACAACACTAATATTTAGCTGATAGCCACATCATGAGGAGCAAAACAGGCAGACACAATACCTGGAGCTTGTCTTAACCCAGGCTTTGGCTTAAGTCCTTCCCACAATGGTACTCTTTTAGGGATCATATTCAGGTCTTGTCCAAGCACAAACTCATTAGACAAAACATTTGTTTCCACAGACTGGACAAGATATACACATTCTACACAGTATTCTGCTGTTGGATGGATTAAAACAGAAACACAACTTAATGAAAAGACAACTATTTTCAATATATTACAAATTAGACGTTCTAAATAAAGTCAGGAAAAAAAAAACCCTAAGTAGATTATTTGTCTCCTTCAGGGTTTAGTGACCTCTGTCATGCTTGCTGATCTGCAGAACATCTTCTATGCCAGCAACTCTAGAAATCTGGAAGTCCTGAAAAATGTGCTCCAGAATTTATTAGTAGCATAAAGCCAAAATCCTCCTCAACATTACTTAAAGCATTTGAAAAAGCAGCACTGTGATGAGGGAATGTTTTGAAAAAATTATGCCAGATCTCAAGAGTCCTGGTAACATCCTTTAAGATTACTATTAGCACCCTGATTGCAAATGTGACCACACAGACATGAATCAAGACAAACTGTCTTGTTCTTTTTTTACCGTGAAGACAGTTCAGAGCAACTCTGGCAACAGCATTTACCTGACAGAATTGGAAGGGGAAGCACAGGAAGCATTTCCCATCTTTGTGGGAGAGTCCTTTGCTGGCAGCAGTAAAATTGAGAACCTGGCAATTTTAAATGCTTGCTACTTGCCTATTTATTCATTAGCAACAGCTAATGGAGTTATCCACAGACACTAAGAGGGGTTATCTCAGAAGGCATCTTTCCTCCCCTTTGTCAGAATGTAACTACCAAGGATGACACTGGGAGGAGCAGGGAAGGAGGCTGCTTAAAGCCATCCCTCCTCCAGGACCTGGAGCATCCTGCAAAAGGACAAACAACATACCTCAATTCCATCTCATAGCCATTGAACATATGTTTATAAAGTAGAACTAGCCTAGAAAGGCCTACAGTGTATCCCGACATAGAACCAAGCATTTGAAAAATATGCAAGCAGGGAAAACAAGAAAAAAAACTGCTGAAGCTTTTTCTTACCTCACTGGTACAGCTACCACTTTACTCTGTAAAACTTCAGCAGTTCTTCACAGCTAGCTACTCTCCATGCACACCTATAATCAATTTAATTACTTTGTGTTGGCAATAAGAATTGTTGCTAATCTCGTGTATCTTTACAGGATTTTAAGCTCACTCAAATATTTTGTTAGAGGCACATAATTTTAAAATTTTGGAGAATTTAAAGCTTCGAAAAGCACCTTCTGATGCTTGTTTAACATTTAAAGCATTCTTCTTCTTCTTTTACAAGCCTCCCGGATGTTTGCCAGTGGGGCTCTAATGCCAGTACTACAGCATCCAAAACACTATTTTAAGCCATTGCTATGCTGACCAACACATTTTTCAAGCACAAGAACAGCTTCCCAAAAAAATATCGACTGTGGGCAAGTGTTTTTGTCGTTCATGAAATTTTAAATATCTTGCTTCAGCTTACAGGTCATCTTAATTTCTGACCCATGCTTTGATAAGAGTAGGGCAGTCATTACACCTTTCCCTACTTTAAAGGTTCAACAACCTCTGAACTATTGCGACTCTCCTAACTCAGTAACACGTCATTGCATCCCACCTAGCTTTTAGCAGCCATGGGATCAGTTGTGATCATTCACATTTCTATGAACAGTCAAGGGTATCTATGGCCACCTTCTGTACCTGTTTTCCCATTTGACTCAATCAGTTTCCTCTCCTGCCCTCACACTTCACCACTATTTTCAATAAAATTTAAATAAACTACAACTTAAAATTATTTTTATTTCAAGTTTGGAATAAGAAGGTACGGAGCAGTATCCTGTCTTCAATAGTTGCCAGCACCAAGTTATCATGAAAAATCACTGAAAAAGGTGAAAGTAGCAGCTACAATAGATACATCTCAAAGATGTACTTGCTTCCCCTGAATTAGCTAAAAGTAGTCCTAGAAGCTGAAGACAAAAGTCATTTAATTGCCATGTACTATTATAATTCTGTACCATTTCCTATATAAACACCAGGAAAATGTACACACACGTTATATACACATGTACATTTTTTCTCCTTAAAGTGCTGCTAATTCCTAGGCCTCTACAGGATCTTGTGGCAATGAGCTCCACAGACAAAATATTTCTTAAAATTGGCCAAGGCAATTTTACCCATGTTCTCTTGTTCCCAGATTATTTGAGGGCATATAAGGTCCACATCTTGTTCTGAAGTAGTTCTCATTTATAATTTAAAGTACAAAAAAGTGGCTATGTTATCATAGCTTTAGGCTCCTTATGAGTCATTGTCTCCATCAGAAGTGTGATGTAGGTTTACCATTGAGCCTTAGAGATTTGCTTCTCTCTTTAGGTATTACTTTGTCATTACATTCTGAATTCCTTCTAATCCCCTGTAGATGATCTTTAGTCATTAAAAAAAAAATTACACCACCACAACTGAATTTCAAGATGTTGTAGGACAGGCTCCGAGGACACAGCAGGCCTTAACTCATTAGCTTTTTGTCCTCAAAGGCTCAAGTTAAAAGTACTCACACAATTTACACGATGGACATCCTGGGTTTTCTATCTGTCCGCACCAAAGCCAAATGACCATTTTTGCACATTTGGCAACAGATTTGCAACTCAAACATATTAATTCACCACAGTAATAGTGGGTAAGAGTGGAAAACCCTTAGGAAGACAAGAATGATCATCAGGTAAGACACTCTACTTTGAGAATGTATCCACGAAGAGAAAAGGAAAGCCACTGACCGCAACACCAGCTCCACTCTCTGCTGGCATCAAACATCGGCAGCAAGAAACCTAACCTACAAGGACAATACAAACAGCTTGCGGTTAAAGTAAGAGTGACTCTCTAGGGAACAAAGAAGGGAAAATAATACAAACTGAGGTCTTCGCACAGTCTGACAAGAGGAATTAACAGCCCACAAACTTATCATTAGTTACATTGCTCATGCCATCCTTTTTCTTACCCCTTCTCATTGCTTCTGTTGTAAAGACTCACCAAAAGACAGCCTCATTTTCCTGAATCAAAGCATTTACTATTCATCGAGAGTTCTGAAGCAAACAGCAAATGCTGAACCAAACTGGATAAATGGAAAAAGCACAGGACACAGTACTGAAGCAGACCTGTAAGACACCATTCCAGGCTTAAAACCAAGATGCACTAGTTCACGCAGCATGACTTAGGTCTTGCAAGTGTTACATTTTGCCAACATTACCAGGAAAGGAACAGAACAAAGTTTTGAAGCCTCTACTTGGGTACCTAAGCAGAGCAACACAGTGAAGCTACAATACAAACAGTGCACAACAAGAAAAGCAAATACACTAGGAATTCTTAAAATGCAATTTGCATCACATAAAATATGCCAACCTGGTAAATCTACAATTAACTTTAACCAAGTGCTTCTATTATGTAATAATTCTGGAAGGTATTGGCCTCAATAGTTAAGTATCAATCAAAAAACAGTCACTTCCAAGGATATACAGCAACCCCACAACACTCAGTCATACTAGCCCGTCTACATAATCCACTCTAGCTGGCCAAAAGCTTCTCCACCGGTCATTTCTTCCTATGGCACTAGACCTCTGGCCATAAGCCATCAAGAGGGAGTAGAGAGAAATTATACTTAAGGTAAGAGAAGCACACACGTTTCTAGATACCTTTCAAATAGAAGGCTAAATGTTCAGAATCTCCATTGCAAACTGCTCCAAAACGCAAAGCTCAATTCAGGATTTTCAAGTTTTCCACATCAGAGCTCTATTTACCTTCCTTCTCCAGCAGTTCTTTCTTCTATTATTTTTATCAATTCCCTGATTATATGAATTAACACAAGTATGTCCTTCAGGAAGATCAAGCTGCCAAGTCAACAGCTGCCATCCTGACATTTTGAGGTGTTTATTGCCATGTTTCAAACACTTTTTATTTCCTTTGCAGAAAAAACAGAACCAAAGAGTCTTCATTGTCACATTTCACGTCTGTGCAATCTTAATTCAACCCACTAACACCAATATACTTGAGAGATAAAAAATGCCTACTTCATCAGAAAAAAATGCAAATCTCAGATACTGCATTTCAAACCATTTCTTACCATTTTAAGGTTACAAACTTTCTTTACCACTTAAGAACAATCTCACAGAAACTAGTCACATTCACTGACAGACACTATAATTAGTGTTCAGACATGGCTGGATCTTCCTTCATAAAGGAAAAAGCCTCCTTTTCCTGTCAATTGTATTTGGTACATTTCTTTTGTGGTCACTTTAGGCAGATTGGTCTACCAAAGGCAGATACTTCTTTTAACTCTTATTTCTGAAGCAAAACGCAGATCTTTCCAGCAACCTCATGATTTCTGAAAGGGCTTCATTTCTAAATCTTGTCTCTTCAATTAGAAGCAGACAACATAAATCAGTGGCTGAAAAAATGCAACTGATGAGCAAAAATTAAAACGTTCAGTGTTCACCCATCATGTTCAAAGTATTTTGCACAGGGAAAAATAATTTTTACTTCATTATAAATGTATACCTTAGAGCATATATTTAGTATACAAAATACTACAGAAGATAATCTTTTAATGTATTTTTTTCATATTATAGTTACATTAAGAATGGCATCCAAGAAAGTTGACGTTTTTAATAGAAAAGGCATTGTTTATTTACAGAAGCTCTACATATACATATCACAATTTACTACAGAAAACAAAAACTTTGACTCCAACATTTCTGAACACAGACCTCACAGTGCCAAGTTGCCTATGCCAAATTGTGCAAAGCTACACGGCAGTATTATTTGATGAATGCAATATGTGTGACTGTTCTAGTGATCACAGTAACAAAAGCGTGGGAAGATTTGTCTGCATACACAGAGGCTACAGACGTAATCCAGAAGATATCAACTTTCCTCTTAAGTCACAGACAGCAGGTCTAGTGCCTATCAAAGTACTTCTGTTCCAGAGCTATCTGAGAGCAACTTTGAGAAAGTAATTCGAAAGAGTACCTGTAAATCCACTGAATTATAGTATTTCTAAAGCCAAAATAGAAGACAGACAGAAAAGAAGGGTGTTTGTGATTTTGGATAACTGCAGGGATCTTACACAGATATGACTTGATCCTCCATCTAACATATGTTAACTCTATCATTTAACAAAAAGATATCCCAGTGTTTTGGGTTTGGTTATTTTTTTGTTCTTGCAACATACAAATAAAATATTTTAGATATTTATAAAGCGTATGTGTTCCTGTAACATTAAGAATTGATTAGTCTGCCTTGTTTGGAGGTTGGAGTAGGAAGGAACTCTTAAAAATAAATCTTAAAAAGCCAAGCTTAATACGTTTTAATTGGAGAGATGTTAAGGGGGGGGTGGGCTGCATGGCTTTCTTAAACACTTTTTAGATCAGTATCAAGACAACCCTCTATTTGAAAATACCTATGAAAACTTCACACAAGTTCAACATATTTTACAGAATTCTTTGAAAGACTGTTGGTGATACTTTCAGAGAAAACTTTCATCCAGTAACTAAAAAAAGTCTGTTCTAAATATTTTAAGTATTTGGACAGTAAATATATACATTAAAGAGCCCCAGAGACTGGGCTTTGATGGTCAAGGCAAATGCAAAAAGTGAAGGTAACTACTGCTAGTCACAACCGTCTGCTATATGTTAAACATTTATTTCTCTCCTTTCACAGATCACAGTACTCTCTAGAAGCTGAAAACGTCTTCATGCAAATCATCGTCTTGCATTTACCTGTTAATTTCCAATGAAGTAAAAAGACTGCTCAATTACTTCACCATGCTCCAGCATAAGCAAGCAGCAGTAAGAATCTGTACATCCCAAGAGCTGAGTCAGTGAAGCCTTACAGAAGGGGCTAACCCATGCTTTCATGACAAAATGGTGACTCAGTTTTCAATGCAACCGTATTCCACAGATCGTGTACTTCGTTAGCAACAGGTTACACCTCTACAGGAATATACAGATTACCAACCTGCTTTGCTGCTCTGTTTTTTCATAAACCATTAAAAACATTTAAGATTTTGCCTGCTTTAAAGTATCACTGTCTTAAAATCAATTCAGAAAGTATATGGACATCAGACAGCAAGTCCTTTAGGACCACCTCTTCTGTTCTTTGTTATAAAGCAACTAGCAAGGTGGAGCCCCAGTTCACAACTAGGCCTTTTAGCCACTATCCTATAAATAAGAGCAGCCTGTATTGCCAACAACTGCATATACTTGGCTCTAACACACACATGCCTGATACCATTTCAAAAATTAAAATCCCTATCCTGACCAGAAAAAGAAAGAAGAAAACCATAACTACCATCATAAATATTTCATACTTTCTTCCTCACTCCCCTGTCTCCAATCAGAAACGTGCTCAGGTACCCCTCTCTTTCACAAGTAATTACAAAATTGGAAAGTGTCTCACAAACTCTGAAAGAAAGAAAAAAAACACAGAAGCACATACAGATCCTGCACCAGTCCCTAAGCAGTTATGAGTAACTTGCCATTTCACTCAATTTAGGATATTAGGCCTACTAAAGAAACCCTTGGCAGTGCAATATGCTGATCCATTCTTAACATAATAACCTCATTCAATATATTAAAGAGGTACATTTATACCTTTAATTCATTTGAGTGCTACAGTAAATTATTTAACAAGTACTTTTAAAAAAATGTAGTCATTAACTCATGGTTTCTTTTATTTTCACTTAGTCTTATAAGAATGCAAGAAATTAAATTGTAAAGAGCAGCAACTGGTCGTTCTCTCACCAGCAGGTTTGTTTAGGGTTGCTTGGGTTTGTTGTTTTTTAAAAAAAGAAGGATTAAGCTTTATATGTTCTCATATACATGTATACAGATACACAACGTTCAAAATTTTAGACCAAAGAATCTCCAAAAAAATTAATCAAGAGATTTAGCAGACATTTCTAGTCAAGGCCAGGTCAAGATTATCACTAAACAGCTTATAACATAAACAAACCATAATACTGAATATAAAATAATTTTTTCCACAAAATCCTTCCTTGCCAGATTTCGGAGATGCTCAGAGTTTGAGAATCCTGAACATTAAAGGACAATGACAATTAACACCATGCACAAATTTACACACACGACAATCATGAGACATCCTGAACTGTTCTGCTTCCCTTTACATGCCTTTCTTTCTATAGGGCAAGCATTGCTGCATGAACCCTCGTGAAATCCCAGAGGAAGCTAAAGCATTCCACTTCTGTTAGGCTCACCCTGGAAGAATTAAAACACTATTTACAGTCCACAGACAGACTTCCTCAGAGAAATACAGCATCTCTTCACATGGTACACAAAACACATTATGGTACTTTGACACATACATCCAGTAAAATTACCAAGCTGAAAACGCTCCAGGAAATCTAGAGGAGTTGGTTTTGGTGGTTTTGTTTTTTTTACTATGCTTATCCCAACTCAGTGGCAATATATGTCAAACAATTCACTCACTATTCAGATTCTACCTGAGTAGCTTTTGCTTGCTCTTCTTTAAGAAGAGAAATTTTTCATGATTGCAGCCACAATGTAAGTGAAAGCAATCATACATGAGTTACTTTTAATCACAGTCTTCCTTACTAGCTCTAACAGCACTAAATAGATAGAAACACAAATTTAGTATAGTTACGTTTCAGATTCCTTCAATTTCTACAACTTCTTATATATGTTATGACTGCCAGTCATCTCTTTCATCTGTATACAACTGTGACAGAGTTGGATGAAATGAAGGTCAGAGGAAGCTTAAAAGGCATTTTAAGTTTTCTCTCATCTTGACATGGATTTCATCCCTCTACATTCCACAGGGAGTTCAAAGTTGCTGGAAATTTGTTAAAAAAACATTAAAAGTTATTTCTATACCATGCATTTGTTTACAACAATTTAAAACCAAGCACAAGCAACTCACAACAGACACTAAATTCAGAAACCTAACACTTTATGCAATTAAAAGGACTAGGTATGTAAGCACCAAAGAAGATTAACACTTGATTACCAATAACTAGGACTGTAATTGACCCATGAGACAATGGATTACAAATAAAAGATCAACAATGTTTGCAAAAAAATGATGTCACTTATATTTGATGTGCACCTTCTGATCTTACAGGAGTGAGTCAAGTGTAACACTGAGGATACAGAAATAAGCATACACTAATAGCACTGCATGCTGAAATTACCTTATCTGTGTAACTTGTCTTTACGAACTACACTGCAACACAGTAGTAAAAAAAGCTATTATTAAATGCATTAAGACACCAAAAGTATTGTTGAATGTGTATCCACATATTCAGCAGCTTTGAATACTGTCCCTAATACTTAGCACAGTACTTCAATACTGTCGCTCAAGTAACTGCTAGATAAGTTCACATCTTGATTACAAAGACATCACAGCTCTAATAAGTTCCTGGTGGATATCCATGCTAATTAAAACAACCTAATAAAAGCCACCAACCCAACAGACATACAAACAGGAGGTTGGATAAGTACTTAAAATCACATGCAAGCTCAAACAATTTGCCTGGCCAAGTGGTTTAGCACACAAGCAGGAGTTTATAGAACACTCTACAACCAACTTCCATTTGCTATCAAATCTATACCTTACTAGAAATTCTGTCTACATTTTTTTTAACAGCCTGTGGGCCCACCCGTATCTTTCTGTTAAGTCTAAACTTATGGAATACCACCTTCTGCCTGTTTTAGCAATTTATAAAATCATAATCCTCCACTATAGTCAAAAGAATGGGTTGTTTAAAAGTAGACGAACAGATGATCAAGATACCCCTTAAGTTTTATTAAAATACAAAGCACAGTTTTCTGAAAGTTCCCTTGAGAAAAAAACCATCAGTGGTACTTGCATTTGTTGCTCTCCAAGGATTATAGTCAGCTTCAAAAATTGTTTATTATTGACTAGAAATTTAACTAAAACTTCAAACTGCTTTACTTCCTACTCTGTTCTTCTAATATACTTTGAAAATCCGGTACTCATTCCATATCATTATCTACAACCCGCAGCAAGGAAGGCTAATTATAAAGGGTAGTTTGCTTAGGTAGACATTCTCTGCTGAACAAAGAAGTTACTTTGTCCTGGACCATCACTAGCCCTGCACTGCAAGACGAAACATAAATTGGGACAGGAACTTCAAGCCTGAATGCCTACAATACTTAAACATATGTCCTGATTGTCAAAGGTACTCAATACATGAAACTTCACCAACACTAAGCACCTCAAAAACAGTACAATAAACTCTTAAAGCATGAACATTTAAAAAACACATTACAACACGCATTTGCTTAAGCGCCCAAATTTATCTAACTAGGTACATGTGAATTTTACGCAGAGCACAGTGGTGAAAGCTGGACTTCATATATGTAGCACATATGGAGCAACACTTTGAAACACTCCTATGCTTATATAGGCCAGTTTAAATGTTTTTTAATAATTGAATTCTTAAAAAAAGGTTAAAACAACTTAGAAGTCAAGACCCACATGCGTAATTCAGACTGTGAAATAGAAAAAAATTCAGGCATCACTTCCGCTGTACAAAACAAAGCTAAAATAATTTAAAGAAAGTAATAACAAATAAATTGCTTGCTCAAAGAAAATGGCAAACAAGTTTACTGTGATTTTCTCAAATTACTGAAACAAAGTGTTCAAGATTTTACTTTGCAAGTGTAAAAAAATTCATATAATTGAAAAAGTTCAATTAGTAAAGCATAATGCTGTTTCTGAACTATGATGAGTATCTCTGCATGGCACCAAAGCCAAAAGTCATCATTTAGTAGGTGCTAGCAAGTCATTTAGTCCGTAAGATAACCAACCATGATAAAATACCTAAACTATCACAGGCAATACTCTGACATTTGCATGTATGGGATCATTACAATCCCTGCCTGCCAAACATTTATAATCTCTAAATCCCTCTCTGAGGCAAGTCTGTCCAGTGTCAGTGGAAGATGGAGACTTCTGCATGTAACTGCAACCACAAACCAAATCCTGCCTTCAAACACTGTTAATGTGTAACAGGTGTTTGGAAGGCTGGCACAAAATGAGCTGATAAGGGTTTCCACACCACAAGTGACTGTAGCACCATCACTATCTTAGTAACCAAAATCCAAAAGCAAACCAAGAGTTAAAAGATTTGCAAGACATTAAAGCAGAAGGATGATCAGGTGCTCCAATTTGATACCATAATTATGCTGCACTTCCATCATGCAATTTGTAATTCTGTGAAAGCTTTAGAACAGGCTAAAATGAAGTGGTATCTCCAGTCATTCAAGAGCTCTTTCTATCTTACCTTTAGGCTATGGTTTCCTGTACAATCACATTGAGAATAAACTAGTTCCTTGTTTATGGTGATCATTACCATTAAATAATTTACTGAATAATCTTACCCTTAGTCCCTGCTTAGTATGCTGTTAAAGCATGCTTTTGCTTAACAATATTGCCTTTGGTGGCCTAAATGCACTAAATTAAAGTTATAGGCCCACTTAAAAAAAGTTTTCAATTATTTGTTAAAAGTGTAATACCTATTACACACAGCACACTTTAGTCTCATAAATTAATCAAGAACAGAAACGAACATGTGCATTCAATCAATGAAAACAAAAGACAATATTCTTTTCTATTTTTTAACATTTCACCTACACCAAACTGCAAACCCAGATCACAAAGTATTCCCAAAAAGGTCATACTAAGAATACACTTGCTATTATTACACTGATACTCAGATGTGCATAGTTTCTTCTAGAAGACTACAGCAATACTACTGTTTACAACTTGACCTACCCCCTAAGCTCTTAAGAGACCGGTCTGAAAAGGCTTATTTATTTCATTACGCTCTGTAAAGTGAACGGCATTATAATAGGGGATTTTTGTAGCATAGGTGTGCTACCCATTTGCTTTTTTACTTACGCTTAAGCAAGATACATGAATATTTTGGGGGTGGTTTTTGGTTTTGGGGTGGGGGGTGATGTATTTATTTCCCCCTCCCATCCTCTTAACTTTGCTAGTTTACCACAGTTACAGTCATTACTCTGTTGTAATATTATCTAGAACATAGTAATTTGTAAAGGCTGAAACATTTCACTACCAATACACAGCCTGATGAAGGGATAATTCTAATTTCCAGATTAGCCTGTAACATAAAGAATGCAAAACCTGAGACAGTAACATAGATTGCTTTTCAACATTAAATATTTTAAAACCTTTTGTTTCTTTTTGTACATACATACATACATGATTTAGTCTGCTTATCCACTGACAATTTCCAAAGACCAGCCAAAACTGTAGTGCTAAGGAACATTTTCTGGAAATCACTTTATCAGTTGGAGAGATACTTTTCTCAGTATCTCCAACAATCTGCCTTAAGTGCTAAATTACTGCTTTTACAACCCCCTGATATCTGTTGGTTCTTCCTGTCTTTAAAGACAATGCAATACCAAGCCTGCAGCAGTCCTTAGTTCAAAGCATATCATGGCATGCAGAAAACACATCTATAAAAAGAGATGAGAAAAAAGGTCCATCCAAACAGGTATTGCCACCTACAGCTGGCCAGCAGACATACAAGGCGCAGACTGAATTCCTCATTGTTCTTTACTCAGAGCAGAGAACTAACAAAGTCAATTCAGCCAACTGTCGGTATTTTATTTCATCAGATGAAATGAGAAGCTGGACTTGTCAGCACGACACAACAGCAACCACATTTTCTTCACCAAAGCACTCTCTTTTTACTCATGTGACTTACCACTACCGAGGGTAACTATTTTTTCAAGTTACATAAATAGCCAAATTAAAGATATGAAGAGAATTTTCTAACAGTCAATTGCCCAGAACTCAATGTATGTAGTTTTCACATTGGTGGCAAGACTCTGCAGCAAGTTTTAAATCTGAAAGATGGAAAACACCACCACTTCCCCCAGGATGCAGCTAAAAAAACCCACTACCATCCTAAGCCATCATAAATCCTTCATTGTGAAGTATCTTCTAGAAGTATCTTCTCCCTTTTTCATCAAATACAGAAGCAAAATTTCCAGCAAGTAAGAAAGCCCATATACACTCTAGAACAGCTTACAAAATAATTATGCGAGTTACTGCATCAAAAATAACATTTAATTGAAACTTCCAGTTGTACTTTATTACGTTCATTCTCTACTGCCTAACATCTTCAATAAGTATTCAATTACATCTGTAAAAATCTCATTTGTACCTGATCAACCCTCCTAACTACATACACGATTAAAATTCACCCGATTTTCTGACTGTACACTTGCTTTACAAGCTAGTGCTAGTTACTACTATCAGAGATTCTCAAAGGCTGTTTACAAGTCTTTTCAGTGCTCACATTCAGCGTTAATCTTACAGTCTCTCCACAGACCTAATAACAAGTCAAAACATACATCCTAAACAAAAAAATATTTCCTCCAACATTTGTCTACCTCTGTCCAGGTGTAAAGGGATCTTTTAATAAAAATTTATCTTCAAACTATGAGGTTGTCAGATAATAAAGAATAATTCAAATCTCTATGTCAGTTTTATGTGTTTATCATCACCATTTCCTCCTTTCTCTTTTGCTTCACTGTTTGGATGAAATGCACATACAGGTGAAAAAAACTTGCATCAGACTAAATAGAATAAAAGCAACTCTACAGGAAATGCTGTCAAAGATCGGAGACAGTTATTAGTTCTCTTTCATTCTCAAAATCTGCTTTTGAGTAATTGTGAACAATGTTTCAGATTAAGTTATTTTTAAATTCACTTATAACAGCCCTTATAAATACTGTAAAATACATTGACTAAGTTTTCGCTTTACAGGTAGTTTAAGAATTATACAAGTCTGTACAAATCTTATTGCAAGCATCTGCAGCATAAGGCATTGTCTAGGAAGATGTAAAACTGATTTTGCAACAGTAAGTACAAATACACAAAAGAATTCACCACAATACAAATATGTATTTTTCCATACTTAAGTTTCAAAAGCATAAAAATAAAAGAAATCCTCTTCCATGGTTCTAGGGACGAAATACTAAGCTCAAAAGACCATGTCTAAAATTGACAGGATTTAATAACCAAACTGAATAAATCAAGATAACTGCTGCAAATCCAAGAAACTATATGAGAATCATGCACTGAAACAAGTCCACACCATGACGCAACCCAAGAAAAAAAGATACTTAACATACAAAAAACTTGCCAGCATTTTTAGTACATTGAAATATTAGAAGAGATGATGAATCTACCGACATACAAACCTCTACGGCATACCCAACAGGCTGAAGAAAGACTAGTCAGAAAAACTAGACGTGGGTTTGGTTGTCGGGGGGGGTTTTGTTGTCATTGTTTTGGATTTTTTTAAAACACAAACTGTAATGGTATTATTTGAATCCTCTCCTTAATAAACTAAGTTTGCAAATTAATTTTCCATACAACATTCTGCCAAGCAGTTCATTTTTAATATCTCTTATTTCAAGTCAAAGTGAAGTTTGTTTTGTTTTTTTTTTTTAAAAAAATCATTCATACTGGGGATATAAAGGCTACAGTTTTCAAAGCAGATACACCGACACCCTCTACACTGCCTATATTTAAAAGGCAATGCCCTGATAAAGGGCATAGAAAGAGCTGCAAATGGTGTTGTAAAAACTGAACAGGCCTAAAGACTTAAAGATACTGGCATGTCTTTAAATGCAATTATATACAGGTTTAACGGAAGCTGGGAGTTAATCTAAACAAGGTATTACATGGGTCAGATGTTTTTTCAAAGGCACACTAAATGGAATTTTACAGCTTCTTCGCTGGCCCAATTATGTCATCACTTACTCCTTTCTCCTACCTTTTCCCTTGCCAGGTTTAGAATCACTTGGGACGCATTGATACAAATCTTCAGCGGTGTATGTACGCATGAGAGAGAGAAATAGGGATTTTATACACACATATTTACAGCATACCTCCTTCTTAAATGCTTATGTACTGTCACAATACACTACCTTTTACCTCAGTAAAGGGGGGAATAATCTAACAAGCAGGCAAAAAATTCTCAAGAACTCTAGCTAGAGACATCTGATGGCCAGAGAAGTGAGGAAGCAAGCGGAGTAACAGCATTATCTTGCACTGCCTTTATTAAGTGATGAGGTCTAAGCTCTGGACCAAAAGAGATTCCAGTCAAGATGACAATACAAATAATACCTTGCCCTGAGATCCCCTGGAAGCTGAAACAGAAGCCATCTCACTAAGTTTTTAATGCTACAGACAGCTGTATGGGGACAAGTACTGCTGTAAATTATCTAACTGTACACAAAAGTGACCTGATCACTACTGCCATGCAAAACAAAAAGCAATTATTTTTGGTCTCCATTTAAAAGAGTCATATCCTGCTCTGTGTAAAGAATCTAAATGACTTTCCAACTGCAGCTAAACAAAAGTGTAGCCTACCTGGAGATGACAGACTGAACAAAGACACAACGTGCATGGGAGAAGAAAGGATATGATCTTTGGCTAGCCAAATAACAGAGGAAGAAGGTATTTCTGGCTATTGTTACCTTCAGGGAATTAAATATTCTGGAAAAGCTACCAATCATGACGAACAGCTAACATATGCTCTTAAAATCAGGGTAAAGTCACATGCTAGATGTCATTTTCCAAAACACTGAGTATCAATGAGTTTATCATTCTCTTACTCAGCTAGGATCCCTGAAAGCTTAGGGGGCTTTTTTTAAATGATGGGGAAAAAAAACCAAAACAAACAAGAAAAACCCGAACATAAAAAAAAGCAACACACACCACCAAACACAAACAGGACCCATGAAGAGGATTAGTGTCCTGGTTTAGAAAGATCGAAGGAAGGAGGACCAGAAAACATTTCTGAGAAAATTGACTGCTAGCAGCATAATGGGTGACACTGTGGGCTTTAACACTTTAATCTGTCTTCTACCACCTTCACGTACAAAACGAATCACAATGAAACAGTGTTGGAACTTGTCTTCTAGGACTCCTGGAAGACAAGCTGCTACTCATTATAGCTCTCTGGCATCTTAGAAAGATGTGATGAAAGCCACTAAGGCAGTCAACACCTCATGATCAACATAATCAGAGGCTGCTGATAGAGTTAGTATTTTCAATATTGAAGAGACTCTAGCCTCTCCCAGCAACACAATTTTATTTTTTTTTAAGTTTGGCCACTGATACTACTCCTGATTTGAGTTATGGCACCAAGAAGATATTTAAGAAGGACTTCACCTCCCATTGCTATGGCATTTTCCTCCACCTTGTAAGTGTTCAGTGCTTTATTCTGTCTCCTCACTTGAGTCTGTTTTTCTTTTCTAGTGTTCTTTTCCATCCTCTCCCACATTCTCAAGGCAGGTTATTTAAAGGTACTTCTCCCATTAATGTCAGCTTCTCATTAGACAAGAAGTTTTTTGGGAGAACCACCACAGTCTTCCTGTCCATTTGTAAACATGGAGGTCCTCAATACAGTGAGGAATTTCCTCACAGAATTAATATCAAACAAATGCACTTTGAAACTGCTGTTTGGATTGCTTCAGCCTGCACATGCAAGGGCCTTTCACAACCGACACAGCTTTTCTGCACTCACCGTCAAAGAAATGAGAATATTCACATGCTCTTACTATTAAGACCAGCCAGTGGTCATTTATATGAAAAGGTGAAGGTGGAAGAACATGTGCAGTTTCTTATTCTGACTGCATAGAATCAGTGCACCAGACTCAAAGGCTCACCACCCCTCCACAGGCCTGCACGGCTCTCACAATGGATTAATGCTTTGAAGTAAAACCACCAAGACCAAAAGTGCCCCAAGTTCAATTTAAAGAGCCACAACAGTGCTGCTGAACCTCCCTTTTCCCACCATACTCATTTGCCTAAAGCACCTCTTGGCTATCAAAGAGAAGGCTTCTACATACACCACAGACTTGCAACGAGTCCAAAGTGAGTAAAGTCAATCCTCGAAAAAGAGAAGCTGAGGCAGGATGAAGTCTAGGCTCGTGGGAAAAAAAATAATCTACCTAGGAATAAATATTCATTATTTCAATATAATAAATAAGCTAAACTACAATCACCACTAGCATACCCACATTCCACAGTATCCTTTTGTCTTCCTCTATACAATGGGAATATACACACTGTCACAGATTGTTAAACGCAATTTACCCATGCAGCAGTTTCAGAGCATAATCAATACAACCCACCCACCCTCCCAAGAGAAAAATAAGTATTTTATTGTAATACCTACATGTGCCGGGACCTGAGAAACAAGTTTCTGATTAGACAAAAACATCACACCACTTCTATTCACAGAATGGCTGTAACAAGACCTGCAAGTTAGTGTAAATCACACTGTATCAGTCTACCCCTTAATAAGGTTACAGGCAGTCTTACCTCTCATCCTCACCATCTACAAGAGGTGTTGTCAACGGCAGCACCTTCAGCGGAAAGAGGGAAGCAGAGGATGGCATATTGCTGCTACCGCCATCTGAAACAGCTGATGCTCCAACACCACTCTCGCCACTGGCAGCTTGAGGTAAACCCACCAGGGAAGGTTCCGTAGGGCGTCTGCCATCTTCAACTTGGCTTACAATTGACTGAGCTAGTGATTGTGTGGGGAACTGGGTAGAGCTTAGCGGTATCTGCTGTGGCACACTCTGTGCCACTGGCATACCTATACTTGTTGATATCAAGGGAGGCTGACTAACACTTTGAGCCAAATTCCCATTCTGCACAGCTGAAGCTTGTGCTATATTCTGTGGCTGTCCCAAACCTATAGAAGCAGAAGGTATGCCAGGGGGCACAGCTGAACCAGCTTGACTTGGTGCAGGAACAGAAGGTATAGGGCTAACCGCAGGCAGCTGCTGGCCAGTCATCCCTTGGACTACAGATTCCACTCCTTGTGCCTGTGGCTGTACAGGTAACAAGGTGTTTTGCTGAGCAATGACCATTTGCTGAGCAAGGCCTGAAGCACCAGCCTGTACTCCCTGCTGCATTATTCCTGTCTGCACAGGCTGCACTACTTGTGAAGATGGAGGAGCAGCCGTTGACGGCATAACTGGAGGTGGAATTTGGTTTGCAGCAGACGGTGGCTGCACCACAGCAGCTACGCTTCCTTGCTGCCCAACATTCAGCATTTGACCACTGGTACCTACACCTGGTATTGCTGCCGGAGCATGTGCAACAGGCTGGGCTGGGGCAGTGGCTGGATGTGCTTGTACTGAAGGCTGCATGCCCTGTGCCTGGGCAACGGGAACCGGCTGCCCTGCTCCTACTCCAGTAGAACCAGGCTGCATGGCAGGGGCTGGAGGCTGAAGGATCTGCTGATGTTGAATGTAGTCTGGCATAGCCCCCGCAACCGAGTTTTGGTTCACCGGCTTAACATGACCTGCAGCCATCTGCGTAGGAACTGTCTGTTGCTGCTGTTGTTGCTGTTGTCCATACTGCAACTGCTGTTGCTGCACAACTGGCAAAGTCTGCGCCGGCTGAGAATATGGTAGCGGCTGTTGAGCCATACTTTGAATGGCAGGTTGCTGGTGGCCCAGAGATGGGGATACACCTAGTATATTAACTGGGGCTGGCTGAACCCCAGTAACAGTGGTTAGACTGGCCTGTGCAGAAGGTTGGACCCCTGGCTTCTGCTGTGGATAGTTTACTTCTTGAGAATGCAGCTGGACTTGTGCAAGCTGTGATTGAGAAACACTCTGTGGTATACTAGATGCTGGAATTGCTGGAGGAGCAGCGCTGCTAAAATCCATCTGCTGCGGACCCACACCTTGAAACGCTTGCTGCTGTACCACAGTAGGTGCTCCCATTTCTCCACTTCCCACACTTTCTGTATAGTGACTCAGTGTGCTTACATTGCTGCTAACAGAACTCCCACTGGTGCTCTCCCTTTCAGAAGTCACTTCAAGCGGGTTTTGTTTTATCGTCTCTACTGCTTTGTTTACTGCTACTCCTTCTGAAACTGCAACAGTGTTTTCTTTATCATAGAATTCAGTGCATGTCCATCTACCTTTTTTGAAAGGTTCAGAACTAGAATCTAATTTTACAACCCTAAACCTTGATGTGCCAGATGCAGGCGGCTGCTGGCTTGATCCCACTGCCATTCCTGCAGTTGGATTAGTAACATTGTTAATGACACTAGAGGAAGCACTCGTACCATTGCCAACACCACTCAAGATATTCACATTAACACTGCTGCTAGTTCCAGACAAAGCATTTACATTACCAGTACTTGTGATGTTGCTTAAATTTATAGTACCAAGCACACTGCTTGCCACACTAGAACTACCACCACCCATATTATTTAAGGTACTAGCTCCAGTAGCAGGACTTACACCTAAATTGCCAGGAGTACTTGTAGTGCGGATATTAGAGACGACAGATGCCGGGGAACCAGTGGATGATGCAGCAGAAACTGGTGCAGTTGATATAACATTGTCAGAGCTTCCAGTTGTTGACAGTTTTCTAAATGATGGACTGGGTGGTGGTCCTCCAGAAACTGGGGCACTGCCCACCCCAGGATGTGATGGATGATGGTGTCCATGGTGGTGGTGGTGAAGATGGTGGTGGTGATGAACATGATGGGGGTGAACACTTCCATTGATCACAACACTCTGCTGTGGGTGATGAGGCAGAGGAGCATGCTGCTGAGGAAGATGAGGCTGGTTTGGAGAAACAGCCCCAGGAGTCTCTGCCTCTTGGAAGTTATTTAAAGTCTCTTCAGAGGAGCTCCTCTCGGGTTCTCCCAAGTCAGTGGCCCTAGATAAAGAAACATCCAAGATTTCTGAAGACGACAGGTCTTCAGTGTGGGACTCGTCCAGGTCATCGTAGCTTTCTGTATCCTCAGCTATGCTGTTATTAGAGCTCATACTCGCTGATATTTGAGCAGGGGTCACACTGGTAATTTGGAAGCCACTTTTCTTTTTCATTTGAGCTCCACTCTGTGCAAGAGGCTGCGGCTGGAGCTGAGACTGTGAGAGGAGGTTCAGGCTTTGTGGAGGAGGGGGTGTCGGCTGTGGACCCACTGATGAAGATGCTGCAGGAGATGGAGGTGGCGGCTGGACCAGCAAAGGCGGCTGATAATCCTCGGCAGAGAGGGCAGCGCTCCCAACGCCGGTACCTGGTGCAGTGGGAGCAGTAACGCAGCTGCTGCCGCTGCTACTGCTGCTGCCCCTTCTAGGAAACATTGCCGGGTGCGCCATCTTCCTAGCACTAATGTCTGCGGCTGAGTCAGGCTGGTGCATTGTATCGGGTGTATTTTAAGAGTGCAATCCCCCGGCATGGAGAGAGACAGACAGACACACATACACACAGTTAGCTTTGCGCTCACGGCAGGGCAGAGGCACCAGGCACAGCCACCCACCCCACCCCCCGGCTCCCGCAGAGCACGGGCTGAGGCGCCTCAGCACCGCCGCTAACCACCCCCCTCCCCTCCTCCTCCCCTCCGAGACAGGGAGGGGGCGAGGACCGGTCCTCCGCCGCCTCGAGATTAGCGCCTCTGAATGTGACACTTTCAACCCTCCGCCATTCACTTTCTTCCTCCCTCTCTCCCCCCCCCCCCACCCCCTTTTGCTTTCCACGACCACCCCCCTCCCCGGCCGCCCCCCCGCCTGCGCCTCTCCCGGGGGGCGAGCAGCGGGCGGAGGAAATGCCCGCAGGAGCCGGCCGGCCCCGGGGGCGAGCCCCTTCCTCCCCGCGGCTCGCCCGGCCGCCGCGGCTCGCCGGCAGCCGGCGCAGCCCGCCCTCCCCACGGTGGCCGCCGCCGGGCCGCCGCCTCCCCGGCGGGGCGAGAGCAGCCGGCGGGCCCTCGGGGCAGCCCGGCGAGGCAGACGGCGCCCCTCGCCATCACCGCTGTAGTAGTAATAGTAGGAGAACGCAGATACGTACAGGACTGGCGCACGGGAGGGCGGCAGCGGCAGGCTGAGCCGGGCAGGGACATCCCCTTCAGTGGCAGCCATGGAGCTGAATCATTTTGGGTATTAGAGAGACGGAATAAGGAGGGAAGAAAAGCAGCAGCCCGACAAGAGAGTCCATGAAAAGGAGGGAGGGAGGAAGGGGGAGCCAGCCAGGCAGCCTCTCTCTCTCCTCCCTCTGTGTCTGGCTGTCTCTGGAGGAGGCTCCGCTCCGCACGCTCTTCCTTCCCCCTCCGCCTCCTCCCCCTTTATAACAGGCGGCACCCGCTCTTCCTCCGCAGAACCGCGCCTGGGACCGGTCCTCCTCCCGCGTGCGTCTGCCCCGTCCTTTCTTCCCTCCGGCTCTCTCCCGCCTGCCCCGCCGCTGCGGGTCTCTCCCCCTCCCGGCCCCGTCTCCTCACGGAGCGCTGGAGGAGGGCGCTGCGCGGAGCTGCAGGGGGGAGGGGAAAGCTCGCCAAAGGGGAGGGCAGGCGAGAGACAACGTAAGATGGCCGCCGCGCATGCGCGCCCCGCTGGCAGACATAAAGCCCGTCTGGCCGAGGCCGACGGAAATAGGCTCGGTTCGCGTGGCGGAAATTGCCGAGCGGCGCCGAGCCCGGGGAGGGGGAAGGGCGGGGTGTCCCCGCGTGGCGGCGCTCCTAGCTGGGGAGGGGGCGCCGGGCGGGGGCAAGGCTGCGGCTATGGCTATGGCGGGCAGCCCCCCCCCTACGCGCCCCACTCTCTTCTTCGGGCCCGCAGCATGACTGTGCCTCACATGACCCGCCGCCGCCTCCCTCCCCCTCTCCTCAGCTCCGCTGCAGATTTATTCAAGTTATTCATCACCTTCTCCTTCCTCCCCTCCCTCGGTCCAGAATATTCCTGCCCATTCCTTCCTTCCCTCCGCCCGGGGAAAGCGGAGCCGCCTCACTCGGGGGCCGCCTTCCCCTTTGTATGTACCTCCGGCGGCTTGCCCCCGACCCCTCCCCGCGCCGGGGGTCGCCGCGGGTGGCTTCCCCTCACGCCCCGAAATGGCCGCCGCCCAGCACCCCCCAGGCGCTCTTCCCCGCTCAGCCGGCCGGGCGGGAAGGCCCCCGGGGCGGTGTCACCGGGTGGTGACGGGAGGCCGCGGGTGCTGCCACCGCGGCGCGGGCCGCCGGCAGGGCGGGAGGCGCGAGCCCGCTGCGGGCGCGCACTGAGGCGGCGAGACGGTGCCGGGGGGGCGGGGCTGCGGCGGGGCTGTGGCGGGCGGGGGACGCCGCCGGCGCCCGAGGGGAGCGACGCCCGCAGGCGGCCGGGTCAGGTGAAATCGTTCATCTGCATCCACAGGCGGCGTGTGCGTGTGTGTGGATGCGCGTTGTGTGGATGCGCGTGTGGAGGAGTTTCTGATGAGAGGTCGAGAGGAAACGCGCTGCTCCCAAACCGGTGCCGTTCACAAGCATTTCGAAGTGACTGAAGGGAGCTGCGGTGAAACCCACCGCCCTGCCCTCGCTGCTGGCGGCAGGCCGCCCGGGCCTCCTCAGCGCCAGGCAGCAGCGCTCGACGCGCCTGTCGCGGCAGGGCTGCTCCGGCTCTCCCCAGTCCCACAGTTGGCTTCTCCTCATCGTGGGGCAACGACCGCCTGACCCCTGAAGACGCTAGATGCGTGCGTGTCTGCCGGGAGATGCCCCGTCCCTGTGGCTGTTAGACTGCAGGTACACAGCAGGTAGGCAGGCATCTCATGGCCGCACAAGCCCGACAGATTGGCACTGCCGGTATTGCTCCCCCTTTCCCATCAGCAGGATCCTTTCCAGGAGTGCTTTCAGAGCGCCGAAAGTTGGGCCTCCCGCTTTCCTACAGAGAGTGGGACAGGTTCGCACCCTCTCCTCCCGCAGCCTGGCGTGCACCGGCGCCTGGAGAGCTGCTCGCACTCCCACCTCCTGGCAGCACGCCTGTGACTCCGAACCCAGGCGTCCCTGAGCTTCTGGAGTTGTCCGAAATCACTGCTTTGGAGTTGGTCCAGTTTGCATGGAATAATATAATGTTTGCAGGACTTGACTGGCATGGGCTAATTCTGTAATCTGACTGTGAAGCCCGCTGGACAGGACAGTCAACAGGGCATGGGGGGGAAAAACAGGGCTTGGTGTTTGCTGCAGTGAATATTTAAACATACCACAAAGAGTAGTAGAGCTTTAACGAGAGGAGAGTTGTGAGAGTCCAAGGTAGTATATCATATAGCTGAGTCATTAGAGAGTTCTTGTGGGAGATGTAAATGTTAGCTCCTTCAGGCAGAGAGGAGATTTGAGTCTCCCATGTTCACTGTGTGGCGTTTAATCACTAAGGTACTAGAAAAGCTGGGTTTCTGGCTCCATTTTGTGAAAAGAGTGAGGATTTAAGGTCACACAGAAGGAGGAGCTTTTGCTGCCTGTTCCTGAATTTCACCCTTCCATCTTGCCTGTCCCTGTTGACCTAGCTTACCTAATTCTCACTCAATGTGGGGACCAGTGTGGCTTTGAGAAAACCCTGCCTTTTGTAGCCTAATTCCTTTTATGCCTGGAATGCAGACATTCAGCTCGTCTCTCCAGGTACCTGAAAGGTAGACTTGTAACCCTTGCTCCTTCCATGGCTCTCGGACACTATATACAGACGCTATAAAACTATTGTCATGTAATTAAATAGGATTCTGCCTTTTCTAAGAGCAAGACAGTATTATTTTTTAAAACTGATAATCAGCTAGAACACCTTGACGACCACAATACTACCTGAACACGTGTTCCCTGTGGGAAGGAGCCTTTCTGCAACCCTCACAGATTTCAGGAAAGCATCACAAAGGTGCCCACAATCTGTCTACATCTTGGTGCAGCACTGAGACCTTGTATGTCTTCAATGAGATACTCACATGTGTAAACATTTTAGAGATGAGAGCCCGAGGTTGCAATCCAACTTCCATTATAAATTCCTGTTCTGTCTGCTTATAACTTTCCCAGACAATTTCCTTGAGGAATTAAGTCTTCTATGATTAGTTGCAGCTCGAAGATGATTTTTTGAATGTTTGAACAAAGTCCAACTACTTTTAAACCACATAGGCTATGAATACAGATGACTCTGTTTCTAACCTTAACAATTTGTGCAAAAGTAATTCAAAAAGGACTGGGCTCTGAAGTTTGTATGCACCTAATAGACATCAACAAGCCTGGAAAAGATTTAGAACAATAGTTTTGTCACTGGTTAAATGCTTGCTTTTACCCACACTAACTTATATTAATTTTGAATAGTTGATAGTCTTTTGGACTATAAACTTCTGAGTACAGCATGTGAAATGGTTCTTTAAGTTGGGTCTGTATAGTTCTCTTCTTATACAAGAGAAACTGAAGAAAAAATGAAATTTAGATAACAGTGTTAACTTATCCACATAATGCGGTCACTGGTCAGTTAACAATCCAAATGATTGTCTAGGCTAGACAAAGCACATCTGAAATGGCATTTTGAAATTATTTTTTTAATGCTCTTTGTAAATACGAACATTTTTGTGTTACACATTTTTTCTTTGCTTATCTGTTTTCATCAAGTATATGCTTACACTTCTCTTTCATTTTTTGCAAGCCTTAGTCTAAGCACAAAAATAGGATTCTCAAATTCAAGATTTTAATTAATTTTCATATCCATTAAAGTTTTTTAAATTAAAATAAAACCACTGAAGTTGATAATTTAATTGTTATGAATTGTCTTATTTAATTGTTCAAAGTGGGAAAAGAAATTTCATCATATACCTCATCTACAAAACACCACATATTTAAAATTCAACCACAACACAACTGACCACCTTCACATATGGACAATAAGTGAAATTACCCAGTAGTTATTCCAAACAAGTCCACCTGCTGTTTTTTAATGAACTGTATCAATCAACTAGCTGGAACCAGAGGTGCTTGTGTCATCACTGGATGAATCCAGCACCTTGTTGACCATGGTCACTGCTTATGACTACAGGGCAGATAGTCCTGCAATCCCGTCACTACCTCAGCCGGAGACTGAAGACTGCTGGAGGCTTGCCAGTATAGAGGAACCCCCTTGGATTGCATCTCCTACATACATGCTTCCCAAATGGGCCAGCACAGATGGGTTTGATGCAGCCCTTGCTGCCGGGTAGAGAGAGTGAGTGTCTGAAAGAACTCCTATTTCAACCTTAAAATCTTATCATTCACGTTAGGGCAAGAGAACAAGATCTTCACAGTATAAATATGTCTCACATATATATAATATTTCTTCAGAGAGGAAACAACAAGCTGTGTTGCCACCACAGATTCTCCAAGGATACAAGAAGCAGCAGTATTTTAATATTTTCTTTCTTTGGCTCCTTTGCTATTTGACACAGTTGTATGTGTTCATCCTAGCATATGCAGTAGTTCATGTCTTTGTGCAGAGTAATTATAAAACCAATGAACAGGAACACTATGGGTTTTTTACTCAAGAGAGTCAGAATCGTGGCAAATCAGTCTGATGTGTGTTTTAAATCCCATGTGACTGCTTCATAAATATTTTTTTAAAAACTTCAATGAAATGAATTTTTTTATGCTACAAAGCTGCCATTGTTAGTTTAGACAGAAGGCTTTTCTATGTTCATTAGTATTGCTGACTGTAGTCTCAAAGTTGGTTTGCAAAGGTGTATGCAATTTTTTTTCTTACTCAGAAAGTACAAGAAAATTCTCACCTTTCAGCTCTGAAAAAGTTGCAATTCTGCTTCTTCATTTCTTAGAAAGTTCAAGTCAAGTCTTGATCTTCCTGTCTTGTTTTGTTTTTAGTTGGCTTGTTAGTTGGTTGATTGGGTTTACTGACTGATTCCAAAACGCCTACTGAGACATTTTTCAGTCCTTATTTTAATTCTTATGAAATAATGTTGAACTTTTTGGAAAGGGAAGTTTTCCCTCAAGTTTTTATTAAATGAATGCTTGCAGAAATTGACAATTGTAGCAATCCTTAAAAAGACTAGTCAGATCTACTTCAATGCCAATATACTTGAAATGATAGATCATCTGGAAAAGTTGTTTTAAAATATTCATCATACCTGCACTTGGGGACTGTGGCCAAGTAAATAGTCTTTTTTTTTTTTTAATGCAGATTTTATGGAAGACTTCTAGAAGCTTTATGATCACTTTAAATTGTGTAGACTATGGGTTTATGGACTGTGTTCACTGTACTGCAGGAATGAAGGTTAAATTAAATCCCCCACCAGCTTGTGACTGATGCATTACCAGCCATAAGACCACCATGATTTTATCACTGTTATCATCTTGTTTTCCTTTACTTTCCAGTTTCACTTGCATTTGTAGTCACCTGATGAAATTGCATCTTAAAGAGCGACAATTTCTGGAAAGTATTTCTCGAATACCTCAACCTACGACCTTAATGGATACCGTTGTAATCTGACATCATTTATTTAATTAAATGTTTGTAGAGTACAGGTCTTAGATTGTTAACTGTTTGATCTTTGATTAGTCAGCCAAACGGTATATATAATTAAGCTGAAGATCAAATAACATAGATGATCAAGTCATTGAAAAATGGTCCAGTTGTTAAATAGACCCTCCCTTTTTCACCTCTGGAAAATCTATGAGCAAAGTAGCAAGTTAACTAGTTTTTTAGATTAGTTTTAGTTTTTATTAATTGATTACAAACATTTGTACATGACTAACAGTGTGGAAATGTGAGCTCTTAGCTTGCAATTCTCAGTCTCAAAGATCCTGTGGAATTTTCTTTTGGCTGATAGAGGGAAGCACTTAGGAAAATGCTTTGTTTAAGAGCGCACTTTGTGTCCCCTGACTACGCTGGCAATTCTGTGATGTCTAAAAGTTCTGCAATTTATGTGGTTTTCTTGAATGATCAGGGGTGAATGTATCTGTTGTGATGAGGCACAAATCTTTAACATCTCAGGCTAGGAATAAATATTTCCCACCCCCACACACATACCCAGCCCCAGCCCCTGAAGCACCAGCCTTGTTCCATGCAGAATTATTTGGAAAAACAGAATGTTTAGATAGTTAGTATTTAGCACAGCCACACAGTTTTTGTCATTATATTATCACATAGTAACTGGAGGCAGATAGGCTGTCCTAGTTGTGAAGGGTACAGAGAAATCCTTCTTGAGCTCATTTAATTGTCTGAATCTTGTGTATCTAATTTTCATCTTCCTTTTGGCTGTGTCAACAGTATTTCTTCCCATCTAAAACATATTCTGTGGAAGCAAATATTTGTTTGCACAAATCCTGAATTTTCTATTGGACGGTACTTGAGCAAACCTAAACTTTGGTTTTTATATGCATTAGTTGTAGTGTAGCTGAACCGCTTCGTGAAAGCAAGCACAGGCTGGTCATGAGCACAGCAGAAGTAAACACAATTTTTATGAGTAGTCACTTGGTATGTTTTTCCATAACTCAAGTAATAAAAGTCACCTGTACTATATTATTTCTCTGCTAAAGAACATACAATCTTATTCACAGTAATAGTAAATTTAATTCCCCCACTTCTGTGAGGTTTGTTTCCCTACTTTATAATTTTTCAGGCATTTTCTCTTTGATTATCTCTGCATTTTAGATTACTGTATGTGACACTTTTGCTTCTGCACACATACTCTGACAAGCCCTGAAAAGTCAAATTAAATGTCCTCGTGACAAAATTCGGTGGGAAACAAGTTTAGGATTTCCAACTGAAGCACCAGAAAAAAATTGCCTTAATCAATTTAAGTAGAACAAAAGATGTGCAAAGTCCTGACAGTTCAAATACATAGTCAGAGGCTTAACTTCAGTCATGTGAGTGGTCCCTTTGACTGTTAACTTTTAGTCACTAAACCCCTAAAATCTTAACATTAAATGTGTAAATATTTGTAGGCTCAGAAGACAAGAGGTATGTGCTAAGGTGTGGTCTTACGGAGCCTTAGGATTATGTTGACCTTTAGATGGTAACAGCGTTGAGTCCTTATCACAAAGAAAGTTACTCCATATGCTGTCAAACCAGGCATTCTCCAATATTTTTTGAAAAATGCTAACTTTCTATGTCTGATAGGAGCTTTGTGTCTGATTGAAGCTTTGTGTCTTAGATTAAAAGCCAGCCCTGCAATATTTCACTGCTTTGGGATCAAGCTACATTACCTCATTCCCAGTTTTACCACTCATTAAGGCATTTTACCTGTTGTTAGTAAGAGACTAGAAAATTGCCTATTTTAAGTAGAGCATTGAACAAAAAAACATGTTCCTGTTGATTAGAAAGTGCTTAATTTCTGCTCAGTCTTAATACCTTTATTAGTAGTTCGGCATGGAAGCACTGATGAGAGTTGAAAACCCATCGGGGTTACTCACCACATCTCACTGCTGAGTGAATTCTCAGACAATAAATGAGGAAAGGCAGAAACAGTGTCAAAACATGCCTCAGACTGTGCTGATCAAGTAGCCTGTCCTACTTGAATACGGGGCAGTATGTCAATGTGCCTGTCCCGTGAGACAAAATACAGTGACACTGTAAGAGAGGGAATTGCTTCCCACAGCTAACACCCCCTGCCCCGTGACTCCCCAATGACTCGGTTGTCTCTTGTAAACCATCTGTAGGAAGCAAAAGAGAAATCACAGTCAACACACACGCTAAACCTAGCTCAGAAACATCCAGGGCACTTGCTCTAGAATTGACAGAGGTCTTCTCAGCAGCTAGTGAAGATGAATGGAGGGGAATCCTTGGTGAGAGGACTTCTAATAACTCCCTGTTGAGATGGGCTGTCAGACAGTAGTTTTTTACTTCATGCATCGAGGAAGACCTTAATAGGATACAAGTGAAATTTAGAGACACGAAGATGCAAGGTGGTGCGGAAACCAGACAGGCCCAGGAAATAACATGTGGACTTCGTATCTCCAGGAGGACGTTTGCTTAGTTTACACATTTAGTAAACATGAAATTAGATATGATTTTGCAATATAAGATGAATGCAAAGTAACATTTTTAATGTTTGATGACATTTGCAAAGATGCTGTTGCTGGTATACCCTAGGAATTGTAATAATTTAAGGACACTGTGGTGCTCAAAGTATTTTGAAGAACTGGAAATAGTCCAGAGAAATGCAACAAAAGTGATGTTGGAAAAAGCTGGAGTTTCAGTCATAACACACGTTTGGTTTGCGAGTATCTGCAGGTCAAGCATTAAATCACAAGATAATAATCTCTTGACTATTTAAAGGAGGGGGTGTGATATTTCAGACCCAGATTCAGCTCACCCCCAGTGAGGTATCTAAATTAGAAGTGTTGCTATAAAATTTTTCATAGAGAATAGGGACCTTCCCCTACAACCTCTGAATCCCTCCGAGCTGCTTATTTCTCTCAATTGACTGCTAGGAGAGCCCAGGGTAATTAGACGTCTAGCGTGTGTCTCTCAGTAGGGGCCTAGAGTAAGGTGGGAGGTACGTGAGCCAATGGCATAAGAAAAAGAATATTTAGTCTGAACATCGGAACAAACAGTTCTAAAGATACATTGGACACTTAACAGTGAAATACAGCCTGTGGGAAAGTGATAGAAAATCAATTACAGGGACACTCACATTTAGCCAGGATAAAATACTAAAGAATTGCCTGTAGAGAGTAATCCTTTGCTGATCAAGAGAGGTCTTGTATAATCTGTAAGATTATTCCTACCATTAATATATACAATACTCTTATCTGGCAAAAGACAATAATCAATAATTTAAGGCTCTTACCTGATACCAGGATTAAAGTGACAGGTGATTATCCAGTGCAGGAAAGAATGTGATTTTATTCCTCAACATTATGCTGGGGAATAAAATCACATTCTTCGTGTAGGTAAATGTATGTATATAAACATATACATATATATGTCAGTATTTACATATGTGGTTTTATATGTGAATATGTATATTGTGTTACTTTTACATTTATTTATTTATTTATTTATTTATTTATTTATTTATTTATTTTTCCCCTAGCTGAAACTTGCTGGTGCTTTCAGTGCTGCTAATTGACACTTCTGCATCCCCCTGCTGTCAGATATCATTAGCTGAGGGTGCTCTGAGCTGGTTTCGGCCTGTCCTGGGCAGCTGAGAGCTCCTTCCTGTATTTCTTGTCTTCATTCTCACAAAACTGGACAGCTCGCTACAGTCCACATAAACATGACCTCCCAAACCAAATGCTGATAGGTGGATGAAAACAGATTTGTGGGTTCAGCCCTGGCTTCATGCTGCAGACATTGCCTGTTCTTTGCTCTGGCATCCACTGCATTTGAAGGCAGTGATGCGTCATGTTGATTTAAAAAGCGTTTAAGATGACCAAATCTGTGTTCTAGAAATTTCTTCATTGTTCAGCTTCTATCAGCTGTCCTAACATACACTTAACTTGTCATTTAAACTATATACCATGTTCCTTAGCACACTGAAATACATTAGTTCCTGTGCTGATGCTGGGTTTTTTCCTTCATTTGTCTTCTATCCTACTTTTCACTTCTCCTTTTCTTTAAGCCTTTCTCCTTTCTGATGCTTAGATTATTTTCTTTTTCTGCAAAACTTCCCCTTAGCTTAGATCAGCTCTAGCACATCTATGCATAGCTGCCACCACTTTCAAAATACTGCTTTCAGACTTCCAGTTAGACCAGCTTCTTCTCGGGTAGGGTCACAGAAAGGTTATACTGCTTCTCAGCTAATCCTCTGAGGCCTAGAAACAGGTTTTTCAAGCAGAATAAATAACTCTGCTGAGCCATTATGCTTGTTACAAAGTGTTAAATAGCTGATTTCAGTGTTTTTGTAGACAATGATGAGTGAATACTGCATTTTGTTTCTTTTTTTAGCCTGCTTTCCTAAGGAAACAAAGCTTACACAACTGTTCTGCCTGGCTGGCTGGCTGCTTGTCTGTCAGCTTCTCTTTAATAACTTTGAACCTGTTGGTTGATTTCAGGCTGGGATGGAGATGGTGAAGGTATGCTGGCCCTGAAGTTCATGCATTTCTACAGCTTGGGAGAGGACAGAGTCCTAACGCATTGCTTTTATGGGACAGGCATCCCTGTGGACGTTTGGGGTGGCAGTGGCCACAGCATCACAGTCCAGCCTGTGGGCTATGGCCAGCCACCACGTGTCCCTCCCCAGGGGCCAAGAGTTTGAAGAGAGGGGGATGTTCTGGTGAGCAGAAAAGCATTGACGAAGTGGGAAGGAAGGAGGCCTGCTCTGTATGAGGGACAAAACTCTGTAGGCAACCGAGTTTTGTTACTGCTCTTGTTCATGGAACAAGTGTATTTATGACAAAGAAGAAAGCATGAAAAAGAGAGTTTCCTTCACAGGAGTCTTTCTCTTCTTGGCATGAACATATGCATGTCATAGACCCACAGTGCACGTGTATTCGTTTTTCAGTTGGGTGGCTCAGTCTTGGATTTGAGTCACTAGGTGCCACTGAAATATGAACAAGAGATGTTAATGATATTGTAGCAGGAAAGTTAGACTTCGTTCCTTGGTACCCAAGAGATGGAGCCTACACCTTGCAATTTTCAGAGTCCTCCTGGGCATTCAAGTTTCCAGCTCTGCAAAGTCTTAATCATCTTCTCAGCATTGCTATAATTTTCAGCTGTTTATTCTTGCAGGAGGCTGTTCCCCAGATATCCAGTATCCAGATACTCAGTATTTGTCCTCTGTCCCTCTTTGTGCTGTGGAAGATGAGACTTTGCAGCTGCTAGTTATCAGACTTCATACACTTAAGATTTTAATGTCTTCATGCTTTAGCTCTGGAGGTCATGGTCTGAATTCTCAGTCATGACCACTAACAGCAAATAAGGTAAATCATCTGATTCACATGTTAAGCGGTAAAGGTGCACATAATTACAGTGTCTCAAAAAAACAATCACAGTGGCAGCTAATACAAACAAACCAGAGAACAAAATATGAACAGCTAAATGAATGCTAAAAAAAACCCTCATGCATCTGGCATCCAGGGCTGAGAGTTGCTATATCATATCTGAAATGGGTTGCTGGTGGGAGTGAATTCTAAATAAGGTGCCATCAGCTAAACAAGTCGTTCTGTCAGCAACAGATTTAATGAGGCCTATTTCCTGGGCACTTGCACTTCGTACTTGGATTCTCCATTGTCTAATATGGTAGCGACCTTGATCCAAGCTTTTCTTGTGAATGGGGCACTCCTCTAACACTCTTCCTGGGGAGTTTCTCTGCCAGCGGCTGTACTAAATCAAACAGTCTCAGGGAACATTTCTGGCCACTTAAATTCGATCCTTTGTCCTTTCAGATTGTCTGGTGGTTGGCATGGTGCTGTCCTGTGCCCGTAGCAGTCTCCGAAATGGCTCCTGAACACAGTTTGGAGTGAACTTTGGCCAAGGCCATTTCCAGCAGGTAATTTGCATTTGGTCTTGCCCTGTTTTGGAGGACAAGAGCATTTAGCAGTACATGGCATATGGTGTTCACTGCCTGCTGCCCTTAATGGCAGAAAATGGTCCTGGAAAATTTAATGTAGGAGTGTAGACATAGTCTCTGGTATCTACTAGGAGTTACACCTTTTCCTTAAGACTACTGATACTCTAGCAGAGCTTTTATCCATTGACTAACTAGCTATTTACACAGACCCATAGGAAATAAGCGTGTTAGAAATCTCTGCTGTGCTGTCAGCTTTGGCTGGAAGTGGCTGACAGCTTCAAAGGTATTAGTAGGTGAGGCACAGTGATGGGAATGGCAATTCATAGACATGTAAATGTACACACACATTTATGCATGTACATGTGCTTGCATAAAAACTGCAATCACAAACCTTTCCTAAGGAAATCAGGCTAGAAATGTGGTGGACAAACACAAACTGGTCAAATCTGGCAGAGCGTGCTGTGTAACCAATCTCAGCGGTTTTGATGGGGTTTAAGTAGGGTGAGCTGTAGTTTCTCAGGGAACCTGGCCTTTCAGAGCTCTACATTTGCTCAGGCCCCTTGAATTACTCCAATTGAACTGAATTTTAAGCAGGAAAAAGGCCACCATGAACTGACACATGCTTCTTGAATGCATTTGACTACACTGTGTAGCAAGCAATCTACAACTGTGGGTGTGCACAGATGTACACAAGCTACCATTAAACCAGCTTGGGGACTTTCTGCAGTGTAGCAATCTGAAGCTCAACACAGATAGTAGAAGCCACTTGAGCGATGGGGTAAATTCTTGGTTGGTGATCTTGTCCTGAGCTAGTGCATATGTTAGCATATGCAGGGTGGCTCATACAAGGTTAGGTCATGGATATTGCAATATATCAGAATGGCCTGCACTCAAACAGTGCCAGCTTGTGCTGTTGTTGCTGTCCATTTCCAGCCTGAAGTGCCCTCCTGCCCTTTGAAGTTGCAAAGAGACCCTTGAAAATATGATCCGCTGTAAACTTGAGCAGCAAATCTTCCTGAGTCTGCAGGCAACTGAACCAGAGGTTGTAGGCGGCAAGAAAAGAGATTGTACTTTCTGTAGCATGAAATCTTCAAGAGGAGGTTTAAGAGGTTGACAACATTAGCAGGTTCACATCTGGTCTCTTCAGTAGATATAGTTTATGTTCACAGCCTGAACCTGCTTCTCACGCTTCCCTTGATATACTATCCCTCCCTTCATCCTGCTCCACCGGTGCCTGAATGTGGGATTGTTGATACGCTACCAGCTGGGAGTAGTTTATTTATCCTGCAGAAGGGGAAGAAAGAACATGTGAACGTTGGTTTTTCACCCACATTCTGAGCAACTTCCAAACAATCTGTGCTGAAAAGGAAAAGATTCTTCATTAATTTCCACAAGGACTCATGAAAATCCAGGCTGTTCATGATTTGGATGGCGATTATAATTTTTTTCTCTGTCGGGAAACTACAGAAGATCAAAGTCACAGGCTTAAAGATAGGATAATGCAGCTAACAAGGGTACAAGACGTTACAGGCTGTCAAGTTGGTATTGTTCAGGGCTGTCAAAATTAAAGACAATTTATGCATTGTAAGGACAGGTTAAAATCAAGGCCTTGCAACTACAGAAGAACCTAAACATTATAGTAGTCTAGCTGCTAGAAATATCTCATTGACTGAATGTTAATGCATCTGTGGGATTTTCTGGAGTGCGCATTGAGGGCAGCAGAAAATGGAATGGAGTTTAATCTGGAAGGAGACAAGAAAATTATGTCTTTCTCTGTTAGAATCAAAGCCAAGGAGAATTTGGACGCTTTCCATTACTTTGGACTGACTCAGCCTCTTTTTTGAATTTAGTGTAGTGTCTATTGCAGAGATGCCAACAAAGCTATCCATCAAAATGCTGGGAGGAAAAAGCACAGGTGCTCTCCTGCCCCAGCTATTTATAAGAAAGGCTTGCAATCGCATGTGATACAAATGCCCTGGTTGAGTTTCTACATTCCAGAGCCCTAAATCCAGCTTTTTGGCTGAAAACACAGCTCAAAAATTATAATTGACTATCAGTTGTAGCTGTTTAGCAAAGCTGAAAAACTAAGAATTAAATTTAGCTACAGGAGACTGGGAAAGGAGAAGTAAATTTGGGAATCTTTGTTGAAAATTTACTGTTTTGAGAGAAAGATATTAAAGGCACCAAAGAATTTGCAAAGTATGTTAGTATAATAATATTTTATCAAAACCTGTACATCCAGTCTTATGCATATTTAGAATGCAGAAAATGCTATGGCTCCTAGATACAGGCCAGGATTTGTACTGGCAAATCTTTTACTGAACTTCCCAGAAATTTTCTATTCGTTCTCCTGCTGTTTGAGGAAATCCAAGGTAAACTATTTTTTTCAAAGATGATGAATATTGCTGTGGGCTTCTGAAAGTTCTCATAATTTGTGAATTCTTAAGGTTAAATATTATGAGAAACATCTGGGATTAAATAAGAAACATTTGCAGCCTACTAAAGGAACCATTTAGAGCTTTGCATAATGATATGAACATGTTGCTTCTCTTCTCAACATGACTGCTATTGTCTCAGTTGCCATAATAATTGTTTCGGTATATTTTTAACCGCTTCTTTAAATAAGTCCAAGCAGATTGCAAAGCCAGCAACAAATAAGGCAATTTCAGACTTTTACCTCTCTCAGGAATCTTCCAGCAGTCCTGCTAAAACTGATGTGCAAACGCATTGACCTACTTTGTCAGAGATCTCCACAAGAGTCTTACAGTCTCTCTGCTGTGTTGTTATTTCTTTCTGTATTTTTTAAGGCAGTGATTTGTTAGAAAGCCACATAATCAGTTGTTAAATTGCTGGTGGACAAAAAAATGCATATTTAGAAAAAAAACCAAACCAACAAAACAGTTCCTAGTCTGTGCTGTGAGAGGAATTCTGCTTGTTCAAAGGCAGCAGGCTCTATACAGACGACCTGGTCACCTGAGAGGTTAGTAGAAAAGGCAGTGTAAACAAAGGATGTGGGCAACAAATCCCAGGATACTCAGTTTTGCAGGAATGCCAGACATCTTAGAGCCTCTGCTTCAGTTGATCTAAAGAAAACACGTCCCAGCAGTACTCCGTTCTATCTTGTGCAAAACCCCATCTTTCAGGAAGGCACTTGAATACCTTCAGGGACTTAATAAGGTGGCTATAACTATAGCCAAATTTTGGTGGCAATGTACCACAGACAGCATTTAATCCAGTGCCTCTTGTTTCCAGTGTGCCCAGTAGCTAGGAAAGTTACTGTAGGGAAGCAATGAAGATCGGCTTCCTACTGATGAAAGGCTTTTACTATAGAGCAGAAGTGCCCCTGCCAGCGAGGTGCCCAGCAGCACTGTCCTAGCACTGTGTCTATAAATAAAGAGCTGTGACTGTTTTACTCTTTTTGTTCAGTAGCATGGTAGAAAATGAAAAGCCCTCCATGTAATATATTACTTTTTAAACTAGTTTCCAAAAGATTTGAAACTTCTGTGAGAGCATATTTCTTCCTTTTTTTTCCCTCCAAACCCCAGAAATTATATATATTTCTGAACAATATATGATTTTTAGTATATTTGACAAGAAGATAGAGGTCCCAGACACCTTTAGTTAGTACAAGCTTAGCGCAAGTAGAGGAGAAAGGTTATAGTGCAGCTTTCACTCCTGGTACAACAGGAGGATGGAGAGAAAAGCATAAAAGAAAGAAAGAGAAGCTAAAGATGTTGCATAAAAAACCTATAGCCATGGGTCTCCCAAATTTCACAGACACAGCCTCAGGGAGCCAAGCTTTCCTACTCCTGCTGCAGACCAGCTTGCAACCCCATGCTGCAGCAGCTGTGAAGGGTGATTGTATAGCCATTACTAATACAATAGCATGTGTAATGATGACTTTATAATACTGACCTAAAGTAGGTGGGGAGGTGACACACCAAGCCCCACACCTACCATAACATCATAACGTCTCTATGCAAAGACGGCGCTAGTCTCCCACAAATCCAGAGGCTGTCAATTCTCTGTGTGATAAGCAATGTATACATTGCTATGATGCTATCAGAAGTTCTCTGTGCAAATCATGCCATCTGGGAAGGGCAGTCTTATTCTGGAGCAGGAAGGTAAGCCTGGCACTGGCTGTACATCCCACATCCAGACTACTTCTAAAGCATACTTAGAGGCTTGCAAAAATAGGGCAGGGTTCCTTAGTAACTTAGTAGAAGAAAGGATCCTGTGAACTCTAAGGTTCATTGGCACACACCTGACACTGTTGGGTGCAATGGCAATCTGGGAAGTTTGGGGTACCAAACAGAACAGCACCTCAGAAAACAGCTGCTCACCAGTTCTGGCTTAGACTCTTGTGGTTAATATCACACTTCAAATAAAGTTTAAGTGACAGCTTTGGCATAGGCAGCTATCAAACACAGTTTAAGTTCCTGGGTTTTTTTGTGGTTTTTTTAATGCTTTGCTTCCATAGCAATGTTTCCAGCTCATAATCAAAGGCACAAACCTTTGCTTAGCAATAGCAAAACTAACTGCATTCATTTGGAGAGTGTCCAAAGTGTCCGGAACAGATTTGAGTGAATCTAATGGGGTGTGGCACAATTCTTTTTTTTTTTTTTTTTCTCTGGTGGAACCAAGCCAAACAAAGAGGCATTTGCAGGCAGAGCCTGGGGGTACCTCAAGCCCTGAGAAGTTCAGCAATCCCAAGGCACATCTGTTAGAAAGGTCACTTTAAGGGCTGGTCTTTCTTTATTCTGGGAGAAGTACACAGAAGTCTTTTGCCTGGTGAGGGACAAGTAGTAAAATGACATTCCACAACTGTGGAAAATAGATATCATCACATCGTATGTTCACAGTGTTTATCATGAGTTACTTGAAACACACAGACCAAGAAATGTATGATTTGCAAAAAAGAAATACTAATATTAATTTCTTGAAGTGCTGAAATTGCAAGATAAGGTTATTGAATGGAAGCCTGGCTCCACTGAAATCAGTAAGAGTTTTGTTCGGGATTAAAAAAAAAAAAAAAAAAAAAAGAAGATAATTTCACTGTAAACTAGTTTATAGCTTTCACTAGGTAGGTACTACAAAGTGAAACTAGTGAAACTATATCCCTGTACAGTAGACAGGTATTTGCCAACTGGGTTTGGGTTGGGATTAGAAAGAAATAAAATTTGCTCTGTTCTTTTCTTTCAGTCCTCTAATTAATTTCTGCTTAGTTCCGCACTGCCTTTTGCTGCAAAGAGCAGACATTGAATTGGGATTGTATGTGTTGACAGTCCCGGCTTGAGCCTTCCCACGGGTTGGCTGAGATTTAACAATACATTTTTTCCCATGGTATTTTCTGTCACATATTTTTTTAAACAAACACAATTCTGTCAGCTATAGAGGGCACAAAGAAAAGATGTGCTGTAAAATAGCAAGCAAATGACAATTTCAAGTTTAGGATTTGCAAGATTATATAATTATGTTGGCAACTCTCCTTTTCTATAATCTCTTCATGAAATGTATATTCTATTTACTGTGCTATTCAAAGTAATAAAGGCAATTACGGAACATTTCATTAAAAGGAATGACTCAATTTACCTTTGGCCACAGAAGCACAAGCTTTACCAACATTTTACAGAGTCGCTGCCAGCAGGTCTGGACTTTGGCTTCAATCTAGAGGAAACAGACACCTGAAAGGGAGCCCAGCTGTGCATCTACACACTGCCACACTAGCTGTGAAAACTGAGGAAATGTGCAGAGCCATATGATGTCACATAGCAAACATTTGGTGCCATCACACATACTGTGGTACTTCATGGTCAGAAATAACCTGATAAGGTAGCTTATTTTTCCAAGAGAATAGTCTTGTAGTGCAATTTGACACGATTGGTCTGAGCTTGTTCGCTTTGAAATCAGTGATAAAATTCCTGTTGTCTTGAACAGGAGTGGTATGGAGCTGGGAAGACATCAAGCTAAACCACCAGGCACTGCTTTGAAAGTTAAGGAAGTGTTAAGGTCAGAATAATAATTTTCATTTTTTCATGCCATCAATGCCATTTGCACTGTCCATCTATTCAGCTTGTTGTACATGCAGATTATCTGCATCTGGTTATCACACTTAGTAATCCCAGCCTGGCACTGACTGAAAAAGTGCCTTACAAAACATACAGCCCAGGGCAGGAGACTCCATAAAGTCAATGTTTTTATTGCTTTTCTTATTGATGTAACAACTCCCTTGTCATGTAGATTTTCTTTTCTTTCTTCTTCTTTTTTTGAAGAGAGGGAAAAAAACCAGATCATACAAGATGATAACTTAACGCAGTGATTGCTGGTTGTCCATGGAGAAGCATAAACTTGATCCAGGATTTGGAATACAGTCACAAAAAGTGCTGAAAAGACAAATCCTTGATATCATGTGCTGCAGGTCACGGTGGGACACATTGCAGAGCCTGTCTGTGGGCTCCAGCTCCATCTCTGCAGGCACCAGTGTCTCCCTGTATAGGAACCACCGTGTTAGACACCAGGAATCAGTACCGGCAGTTCTTCAGGTGGGAGAATGGTACTTGCAATTAAAAACTGCATGCATAGTGGGTGTTACAAAAGATAAAAGAGATGGGGCAGAGGATGGAGGAACCATCCTGAAAGAAGCACTTGGATTCCTGCCACCCTAAAGACCTACTTGAAACGAAAAATTTTGGAGAACAGAGAGAGCTGAATCAAGTCCTACTCCGAAAGGTGTCTATGTTGAGGGCACAGAGGTACATCTCTTGCTGCTGGTCCATTAGCTTGCATGCTGCTCTAATCACTGATGGCATCAAGATTTTAGTTCGTGATGGTGTGCATGAGGGGAGGAGGGAGGGGTGATTTTGCTTGCTGCAGCCTGCAGGAACACTTTGAGTCCCTGTGTTGCTGTACTGCAACCCATTACTTCCAGAAGAAGCATTGGGCTTATTCACAAGCATTTTGCCCATGGGCTTGCAGGTTGAAGGTAGCTTGCAGCTTGAAGAAAGCTTGCAGGTCCCAGAGAGCTTGCAGGTCCCTTCCTCTGGCCTGTTTCTTCAAAGAAAAGTGGCACAGTGCCTGCTGTAGACTAACTGTGTCTGCTGGACTGAGGCAGCTGCCACTGGGTTGCAGAGGACAGATGCTGGGATGGAGCTGGCCTGTTCAGCAGCAGCAGTTGTCCTTGCAGCTCCCATTTCTGCTTGCATGGCAGCAACCACAGTCTCACCTCATCCTTTCTCCTCCTCACCTGCAACATCCTAGACCTGACCTCTGAGGCTGGAAAGGAGGAGGTGAGGGCTTACTAGGGATGAGGTGGGAGAAGACCAAGCAGCTCCAGGTACAGATCAGGGAGGAAGAGGGTGCACTGCAGAGTGAGGATGAACAACCCCAAATCTCAGGTCCAGCTGTGTTGGCTTCTGAAGCTGGAATCCTTTCTGGACAGGAGGAACGATGTACAGCATTGTTCAAACTACAGTGACAGGAAACCTAGTTAACACAAGTGATGCAAAAAGCCTGGTGGGATGGGATCAGGAGGAGGAACACCCTTCTAAAATGTATTGGGCAAAGCCTGCTTGGCAGCTTCCCTGTTTGGCCCGCTGCAAGGGAAAATGTGCATGCAGAACATGCATCCAAACTCTTCTTCCTGAGGTCATGTACTGAAATAGTCTTTTGAAAGGATTTACACAAGCTGAATAGCCATATTTTATTTCTCTAATACTGGTATTTGTAACCAACTGCCATAAAACCTGTAGTATAAAATACTGTGGCACACCACTCAGGATTCATCATAGCAATGAGTCCATGCAAGCTGGTTATGTTTTTGTGTGCTGGGAGCCTGGTCACTGTAGGAGGTATTAAGTTACAATGAATATAATGAAATGCTATAATGTATGAGCCTGAATGGATGGGGCATTTCCAAGCAGACATCCCATCAGCAACAGGCTGCTAACAGGCGTTACGACACGGGGCCTTTTTGCTCTCCTAAGCTCTTAGATAAAGTAGCTTGTTACAGCTTCTTCCCCAGGCACAGCAGAAAGTTCTTACTGCATATGTCTCTTAGCTGAATTAGGTTGGTACTTGGCCAAAACTGGTCACAGAATTTTGCTGAAGAAATCTCATGCTGTTAGCTGCAGTAAGTGCTTCATAAGTGGGTGATCATTACTGACATATATTAGATAATAGAGGAGTTATTGCTGAAACACTGTACTCAATAAAGATAACTGAGCAAGCATGGCTATAACGTTGGTGTAAATATAAAAAACTATCTGTTGCAATTTTCTCTTTTTCTATCTAGTGCCATAAAATATGAGATGGAGTGTAACATTTATTTTACATACCACAAGAAAAGAGCTTAAATAGTAGTAATCATTAAAAAAAATCTGATTTCCATTTTTTATAAAAAAAAACCAACCTCAAACTCTGTTATTTATGGTCCCACTGGCATTATGTACTGTCTGACCACACAGCACACAGCTTGTCTCTGACAGCTTGGTTGTGAGAGGACTTTTTAGGAGGTGGAAAATGTCTTTGCACCTCAGTCGCGAGGAGTTCAAACCCACAGTGTCCATATCCCAGAAAACAACCACAGCTCCATAGGTGGTGCAGTCTCTGTTCTTGCTGAATATAAACTGCTTTGCAACACAGGTTCATGAAAGCAAGATGGTAGGACAGGCTGAGGATGGCTTTGAAGGCTCAGGGTTTAGGAACAGAGGAACTTAGGACTCATTTTGTGTTTTACCCAACATTAAATGCAGATGCTGCCCTGGGATCAAGGACCTGAACCTCAGGCTTTCCTTGCCTATGCAAGTTCTTTGCCACTGATGTTATTAAGAGCATACCTCCATGGGTTATGTCATTTCATATATAATCAGAAGAAACAGACTATATTCTCAAGGTGATTAATTACAGTAGAGCTCAATATTCAATGTTTTTTGGGGGGCATGTTCATTTAAGCCAGAATTAGTATTTATTGAATTATATCTCTTTTAGTTCTGGCTCCTTGAGATAGAATTACCAACATTCAGTTCTGAATTTGAGGAAATCAACAGTTTTGTATCCTAACTACTGGCCAGAGTTTTATGCATGATGTTGACAAGAGTATTCTCCATTTGCATTGGTATGAACCCAGAACTACTCAATTAAGATGCAGTGATTTATAGTAGAGGTGGATTTACACAGTTTCAACCAATATCTGTCTCCACCCCAGTATTCCACACTTCTGAACAAATGTTACAGAAGCACTGTTCTGCAGGAGGCTGAGTATCTTCCCTTCCAGCTCAAGGTCCAGCCTGCTGCTTGCTGCAGTCTCTGGGAAGTTTTCCATGGCTTTAGGACGTACTGGAGCTGGCTCACAGTCTGTTCCTTTAAAGCAGCAAACTGGTTTAGCTAGCACAACCAGCGCTTTGCAGACAACTCAGCAATTACGGGATCATATAACTACAGTAAGAGGCTGAGTGCAAATTACTGTAATTATGAATATTTCTGTTGCAAGGCAAATTTACAGCCAGATATGTCATGTCAAAATTATTTTATTTTGTGGGTAATTCTAATTCTGCAATACATTTCTAGAACTTCATTTTCCTGTTAAACAGCATTTTAATTTGAAGAGTCTATTACAGTGGTTGTGGTGGATTATTGTTAGAATTCAGAGGCAGATTATGAAATGCAAACATGCTCCATCACAAGCTAAATCCTGATCCCAGGCAGAATAGCATGGTTGGGAATGGTGATTAATATTGTTACAAGGGTATTGGACAGTGACTCTAGAGAGGCTCAGTTGTCTCCAGTTCCTCCCATATACCCAGATAAAGCTTCCTCTGCAATAAAAAGGGAGAAGACAAGCACCTCCAGTGAGCTCAGCCTTTGGGGGCGTTCATCTAGAGAACAGAAGGAACATGGGGTGAGATTGCTCCCAGCATGAATGCCAAAAGCAAGGCAGCGGGTCTTCTGTGTGACTTTCAGCAAGTCACTTTATCTCCCAGAGTCCTTTTATTTAGTTCTTCACCTGTACAAGGAAGAAGACAGGATGTTTTGGGAACATGTATTCACTGATGGCATTTAGGTTCCCAGAAACTTCAGTAAAATGGTCTTGCTCATTAGTAATGTTGCAATTTCCTAATCATTTGTTTATCTTAGTCAAATGTCAAGTAATCTACATCACCACCAACACCAGCTCTGACCGCAGCTCCAGGATTTTGGAAGCGGTACAAGCAGCCAAGTGGCAATTTCCACAGGTTTAAACCACACAGAGCACATCCAGGTTCCAGCCACAGTACTACTTTTTTAAGTAGATCTCCCTATTTCCAAAACATCAGCCTCTTCAAACTCTTCCCGAAGCTTCAGGCACTGCCCAAGTGTCACTGAAGGTGATGTGCAGCACGGCCTGCCTTTGGGGCACGGCGTGGCCTTTCTCTGCCCCATCCCTGATTGACATCAGCCAAGTGTGGCAGCTTCACCCAGCTCCCCAGTCGGTCAGCACAGGCTGTGACCCAGCACCAGTGGAAAGAGCTGCGACCTGAGGCCTCTAAAGCAGGATTGACCTTGTCACCTTTGCCTTCCTATCTAGTTATGTTAGGCTCCTTATCAGGAGGAAGCCAAAAAACACCTCTCCCTTGCCAGCCTGTTCATTAGCAGTTAATGGGACAGGCTTGACCCTTGTGTCCCCTACAGCCACCTCCCCTGTTGATTGCAGGGGGCTTGAGGCATGCATGGCATGCAGGGCCAGGCTTTGGGGCATGCTCCTGGCCAGTCCCAGGTGGGGCCGGTGACCTGGGCTGTTTATTTCAGGAACAGCTGCAGGCTGGGGCCGGAGCTGGGAGCTGGCTGCAGCAGCGTACTGCATTCAGAGGGCTCTCATCGCTGAGATGCCAGCTAAAGGTGCTTTCAGACCCCTGACCTGGTGATGGGGAGTACTTTTGCCCTATATCCCTAAAAGTTTTGGTCTCAGCAGTCACTGATGTGGTACTCAGTAACTCCCATGTCTAATAGCCTGTCCCTGAGAAATTAAAGCTTTGTTTTGTCTCCTTTTTCTGATGCAGAGGTAGCTGATAAAGGTAGAGGGCTGTAGATTTACTTCCAGTGCTCTCTGTTGTCCTGCTGGCTCAGGTGTCTGGCAAAATCTCTCATCTAAATTTTAGGTGTGTGCGGACAGATCCAGAGCATGGGAGTGAAGACTCGGACCACCACTCACGGCCGTTTCCTAGACCAGCCTCACTCACCGCCTTCCTGGTTCACAGCTGTTCCCTGCAACTTGTGTCGCACTTGCAGATTATTTTCACATACTTCATCTAGGCTCTAAGTCAAGCGATGAGGCACTGACTCTGACCAAAACAGTCTGCAATGGGATTTTCTCTTGGTGAAGCGTTTGTCCTCAGGCTAACACAAATGAAGCCCCTGTGATACAGGCACAGCAGCTGTTCAGCCAGTCTTCCCCTCCAAAGACATGATCTTACCTACAAAACAGCTGATGTCACTGAACCCATCCTGTTTCTGAGGTGTCATTTGCAGGATTCTACCCCTTAAAAGCCTGAGCCTTTATTTTAAAAAAGAATTTCAGTCTTTTCTCTCCCAAATGCTGTAACATCCAAGAAGCTTCGCAATGGGAATGGCCTTTGCTGAGTCCCTCTTGCCTGCACACTTTCCAGAGAGCTGCTTTTTCCAGTAGGAAAATCGGGACACCCTCTCAGTGAGCGAGCCTTGTAACCAGGGCTGCCGGGGACAGGGAGCTCTAACAAGTGCAGTGGTGACTGGGAAGAAATGACTATTCAGACACTGAAGAGCAGAGAGTAAAATGGTATAACAAAATATTGACATGTCATTAACTTCTGCATTACGTCACAGGCAAATCACTCAGCACCAGTATTGCATATGGTCTGGCTTTGCAAACATTCCATTCAATGAGGCTAATTCCCATCATCTTGACGGCTGAGACCTGATAGTCCCCTTCATGAAGTATCAATTATTTAATTCTGTGCACTCCAAAAGTCAGTGGGTCCTTTTGATATGCAAGATGACTATTAAATTAGCTGCTGAAGGACTACTGCTGCTTTTCAAGCTCAAGCCTCAGCAAGAGACATTCCCACCTCGTCGCTCCTTATCTCTCTCATTTCCTCATGCAGCAAAGCTGATCTAAGTGATTTCTGACCTGGCTGCTCCTTCCCACCTCCACACTGCAGTTCACTGTCCCACACTTGTGCCAGTGCAATCATTTTGTGAGGGCAAGCGGTAAATCAGGTCACTGAAATGTTAGTGCTCCTCCATGGGATGCTGTCGATGACTTCATCCAGGAGATGAGCAAGAAGCTGGTTGTAGCAGCATTTCCTTCTGATGTTCCTCTGCACAAGCAACTTCTCAGAGGTGTCTTTCCACTGCCAAGGAGGTCCACTCAAACCACCAGGCAGGGCATTGCACCTACATAAAACTGTTGTCCTTCTTTCTTATATATGGCAAACTAGATTAAATTCATTTCTCATGAAATTCAGTAGCAATTCAACTCATAATTAATGTAAATAGCCAATTTAAAATACACCCAAGAGGAGATATTTAAATATACACTTACTGGTCATTTATATTCTATTACATTACATTAGGCTGGAAGATCCATCTGTTACTGAGCTTGCCCAAGACTTCTCATTAAATAAAATTTTAATAGTTCTTACAATGCAGAATTTGTTCATGCTGGTTATCTGCCTCAAGTGAAACAGCCGAATATTTTAGTTACCTATAAGAGTAAAGGTAGAAAAAATAAGCATGATCTCTTGTGAAATAAACATTGCCTCAATTTCCTTTGAAAATGTGAGGTGAAAACCTATGCGTTTTTCAAATTTTAGAAGTGTAAATGACATCAATCTTTTGGTTTTGTCTCAGACCTCACATTTGCATTGAACTAGTCGGACTGAGGTATAGGTATCATGGTAGCTATTTTAGGTGTATAAAGATTACTCATCTAAGGATGTGTCTATGACAGATTTTTTTATTTGCACTGGGAAAGTGCTTCTGAAATGCATCCCCCAGGCATCCCCAGTTTCCATGCTATGGTTCACGTTATGGAGTGGTCTCAGAGGCTGGATACCTGGCTGATGAAACAGAACCAAAAGGTGTGCCCTAGGGACACATCTGGTGTGCTAATGGGATGAGACTAGAACGAAACCAATGTATATAGTGTAAATGTCAAGTTTTCAGCACTGCTTCTCCATCTCTCAATCTGCTCCTATTGCACTGCACCACTTGCTTCAGTGTACACAGCCTAAGTCAATGCTAACCATCAAAGTTCACCTGTCATTGTGGGGATGTCTGGATAAACCCTAACTAACTTAGAAAACTCACTTCACAGTTCAGGCTAGAGAAGATGACTCCACCCCAGGCATGCATCTAATTCTATCTACCTACCTCCCAGTTAGGACCATGCCTGTGGAGGCAGCTTAACCTGCTTTCAGACTCCAAAAAGTGCTTTCACAAAACATGTGTCTGCAAGTAAGAATCTCTCCTCTGAAAAGTGAAGTTGCAGCTCCTGAGTCCTGTCCCTCTTGCATCCTGGGAATGCCCAGAAACCTGCTTCCTGGCATGGCACAGCGTGTTGTGTAGGCACAAAACATAGCTAGGGCTCAGGACTCGAGCAGAAACACTTCCTAATGATGCTGTGCGCACTGGAAAGTAATTTCTGGAACCCAAACTATGTAAATAAAGTCAGCTACTGACCTCTTTCTCCCCTCTCAATTCCCAACCTTATAAATAACTCTTACTTCCACCTTCAGAATTTTTCCAGAGCTCTGCTGAGGCTTTTGGTCTGCCTATTTTTAGCTTTGCATTTATTGACAGTGGTTTCCTCCTTCTCTGCCTCTTCAGGCTGCAGCCTAAAAAACACAAAGGTTATTTGATTCCCATATTGGCTTTCCATGGACAGATCTGTAAAGTTTCTGAAGACAAAAAGAGAGGTCAACATTTCTTTCCAGAATGACTGACATATATATCTTCTGAGAGTCACCAGGGGAGTGATGCACTGTCTGCCTTCAGAAACTTCCCGAGACCTGGTAACATGCTCTCTGATACCCAAGTACAATCAGTCATCTCCGGGGAAGCCAGCAATGAAGGCTGTCGTGCACATAGCAAGGAGTAGGAGGGCATTTGAGATAACTCCAGTTAAAAGATATTACCAATAAATGCTTAGGAAAACTGCTAGATTTTAGTAATGCAGATAATTATTCCCATTTCGCAGCAAACAGCTTTGAATCACTAGGCTTGTACTGTGCACATGAACTAGATACAAAACTGTTAGTTGGGAAATTCCCTCCCATGTGGTTGAATGTAGTGCATGATAGGCTGTGTGGGATCATGCCAATTTAGCATGTTTGAGAAGTGCAGACAAACTTGTGAAGCTATATGGTATGCCCATGCAGTTTATGGAGCTTAAGGTAAGACACAGAGGCAGGTAGATCCTGTAAATTTTTTTTTTTTTTTCTGGTGTCTAGTTTTATTCCCATGAACTAAAAGGAGGTAAAAAAATCCCAGACCATGGGTAGTTTTAGCAGCAGGTTGTTTTTTTTTTGTTTTTTTTTTTTTTACAGTGATAGTCCTTCTTGTGGGGTAATAATGCAGAAAAATGGAAAACAATCATCATGTAACTTTAAGCCATAAAAAGATAACTTTGACAAACATAGTAATGTATATGAACCTTTATGTTTGCTTGATGTGCTGCTTCAGGCACAGAATTTCAGACAAATCCAACAAGAGAGCTAAAATGACAGAAAAAGCAGCAAATTGCTACAAAAAATTGATTTTTCAGAGGTACGTGACATAAGGCCCGATTTTCAGAGACATGCTTAAAGTGGGACACATGATTAAAGAACTTGCTGAATCAGAGATTTTGTGTACAAAAGACCAGTTATGCAGCTAACGGGCTGTGCAAATAGCCTCTGTGATTTCCTCACGCAGTTGTGAGCTACATGTTCATTGCTGCTACAACTTACATGAATGCTACCAGGAAAATACAACACTTAGTATGGCAGTAGCTCCAAAGGTTTTCCACTGTGAACTGAATTTTAGCTTCTACTTTGTCCCCACAGGTAGCATCTGCCTTGAAAAGCCAGTAGGTCAGATGTGGTCTCTGGTAGATTGATCCTTCAAGACTTCAAGTGCCTCAGACACTTGATCTGAGGGAGTAATTGATAGCAGTGATAGGTTGCCATCCAATCCTTGGACCAACGAGAAGATGAGGATGATAGCACAGTTTGTGGGTGGGTTTCATGGCTGTTTCTTGCCAACAGAGGAGTGCCAGGATGGGTTTTATCCAAGACCATGGTGGAGAACATGCTCAAGCCTCTCCCAGCCTCTGTTTCTTTTCTCATCCCTGGCTTCTTGTCCTGGTCTCCTAACCTTTCCAGATGTTCCTATTTTCCAACCTGTGAGCTATTTATCCTTCACCTGGCCTCTCCCCTGACTCCTTGGTGCAGTCTCTGCAGCAATCAGCACAGAGCCAGGAACCTTACATCAGTCAGTCTCTGTTCCTCTTTCCCTTCCTCTCCTTGAATGGTTCCTGGTCCTCAGATACTTTCCCCATGACCTCCCATCTTTGTGCTGGTGCTTGTTTCCTCTGCCTTTGAGGTGAGCACCTCCTTCTCCATGCAACCTGGGCACCAGGCAGGGGAATGCTGAAAGGCCAGGAGAGACAGAAGCCATGTCCTGCATTTGTGCACTGAGAGCCACCATGGCCACCGGCAGTAAGACATGGTGACAGTGAGGAAAGACCTGCAGCCCTGAGCTGGATCCAGCCCACAGGCATGATGGCTACGCAGCCTGTTTGGTATGTGAGGGCTTGTGAAAAGGTGAGGTATAGTTAAAGCAGGCGAGATGCTAGGAGGATTTAGCAACCACATTCAGGCAAGATGAAGATAAAACCACCATCTCCCCCACAAATGCGGCTATGAGAATATATGAATAACCCCATAGTAGTGATGAGTGGCACAGAAGGGACCATGAGGAAAGGAACAAGTCTGCCTCTGAGAAAGGCTTGGATAACGTGGTCAACCAGGCATTGAGCTAGGCATTGAATCACAACAAAAAACAAAAACACTGAACAACCGCTCACTTGGTGGGCACCGTCCTTTCTGTGCAGGGAAAGAGGCAAGGGTTTCTAGGTGGTGGTGGGACAGTATACCCACAGTATACTCACAGTGACTGGAGGATATATCACAGCAATCTAGCTTAAGAGCAATTCAGAGGAAGAAGTTAGGAATCCAGTCGGTGGGGAGAGAGTGTGCCTGTGTAGCCTCAGATGGGAGGTATGAATACTCCTTTATCATACCGTTAATGAAGTCCAGAGGCTTCTTGCAAAGCTTCTAAACTAAAAATGTCACAGTCCACTTTCATACCAACGTTTACTAGGTGTACCCCACTTTGCAGCCTGATGTTCCTTTAGCATGGTTTTATGTGTGCATGTACAGCATTGTATAGATTCAGAGCAATACCTCCTACCACACCCACAAATTAATAGCTGGGACAGACGATAGGGCAGATGTATAAGACATTTGTGGTATGAAATGCTACTGAATAAGCAAGCAGCTGTATACCGATCTGTCTTTTTTTTCCAGATGGTCGCAATGAGCAGCATCCTGCAGGGAGCATTATAATGGTCAAGTCCTGAGTTGACAAAGGCTGAGTAAGTGTAATAATATCTGCGACTTGAAAGAAAGGATTGTACAATTCCTGCCAAGAACAGATGGCAAGATAGTGTTCTGAGCCACAACTGATACCGACCTGCTAGCAGGAACCACAGATCTTTATTGCAAACATATCTTATGACAATTGATGCAATCCCTTAAGCAAAGAGCCTTGGCTGTTTCTCTAGTTAATTCCCCCATCCAATCGACATTACTGGGCAATGTCTGGTATAAGGCTTAGCCACATAAGCAGCTCCTAAATTCCTATCTCATGAAGATGCTGGCTCATATCGTGCATTACATCAGCCCAGTCAGATTAGATAGAGAAAGGGTCTTTATTCAGACTGCCTATCAGCGGTGCCTCACGTAGATGCTGTGACTCTTAAAGGATCAAAGGACTGATGAGTGATCCAGATCTCAGACCTCATGGCATCAAGAGACATACTTGTGGGATAAAAATTAGGAAGATTCTCTGCTGATAGTGTCTACCAGGGCCACAGCAACTACTTGTCAACCAGTACTGCAGAGCTGCTGCTGAGGGGCAACTTGATCAGCTACTACAAATGCTTGCAGTCATGGGCCTTAATGCCTTTAATTTAGACAAGGAAAAATATTTTAGCACAGATTAGCCAGGCAGAGCAAAGTTAGCTCCTCATTTGCCTTCACTTCATCCTGAACCATACCTTTGAATATAGAACATATTAAAACATTCTTCAATATGAATGTTAAGAGGTAGCAGTTAGAACACGACGCCTGATGCATTTTACAATAATACCTTCTGAACTAAGCAAGTACCCACCAGCCATAAGGAAATCACTCCCAGTGTTTTATTTTTCGTTCATCGTAGCTTTCCTTTTTGCTGTATGTGCACTCTTCTTTCTTTTCCCATGAGATCTTCCATATTTATACTTGCTTCAGAAAGCTGTTGCTCTCCAGCCTACCATACATAATACCAAGTCTGTGAAATCAAGTTTGCCCTTTGCTGTTCACCCTGAAGCCAGCAAAAAAAGAGGTAGGAAAGGTGAGGAGAGAAGGGAAGAGCAAGTATTTTTTAAAGAGATACACCAGTGCTGTTTGACAAACCGCCCTTTACCCACTGTTTATAATGGCTAAGGGATAGCCTGGACATGTAGATGCACATTGACATGGGGTTGGAGAAAACAGTCCTCTCCAAGAGAAAAAGAGGATTCCCAGGAGAAGTGAATGTCAGACCCAGGCTGTCTCAGTGAACAACACCCTGAACTATGGACAGGCCAGGTAACTGTGGGGCAGTCTGAACCTGTCCCTATAAATACGCCCCAGCCAACCTCCAGGCATCTCCCTCAAATCCCGCATGTTCTAGAAATATCCTGGTGGATTCAGGGAATTCCCAGGGCTCATGTCTGGTTTAAAGGGCAAGCCTGGGTGCCTGGAGCGATGCTGGGCTGAGCATCTACCTCCTTCAGGCAGCGCTTGTTCCTCACTCAGCTCCTCAGCACACCACCAAACTTGCCAGCTCAGCACAAGTCATCTTTTGTAGTGTCAACTAACACATTCATTTCGAAAACCCACAAATTAAAAGCAAAAGCAGCCTCTGAAATGCCAATTGCACTTTTAAGGATGAATTTTCCACTTCCATCCGTATTGCTTTTCATCTTTATTGCTGTACATTTATACAAACTGTCGGGGTTGAGGGGATTACCATCACTGCTGTTTGCTTTTCAAACAGAAGAAAACTTTATCCTTGTAGATCAGGCATAAGCTCAAACTCTGTCTGTGCCAGCAGAGTCTGAATGCACCTCCAGGGCTGCGGGCAGGGCATTTGCCTTCCCCTTTCGTTAGCTCAGTGGTTCCTAAAAACCCAAGTGCTTGTCTTTGGTAGTCTGCACTCTGGTTTATTAAGATTCACAGACAATACTGTTGCAAACACCAGTGGGGATAGAAAGAGTCTGCACATACCAGCTGAAAAATAACAAAGTGACATTTACTCAGAAAATGAAACATAATACATCTAGGGAAAAACCAGCTGAAAGGCAGATGTTCAAGGGGACAAGAAACCTAGAAAGTCAGAGCTCTAGAGGAGAGCCGGGGCGACAGAAAGCAAAGAATGTGCTTTGCAGGGCAACGTGGAAGGAAACACTCATGTAATTTTGACCTGATGTTACGTGACCCCGTGGGCAGACAGAGATGTTAGTGGTATCTGCTGGAGCCCAGTGCCCACTTGCTCATGTGTAATGCCAGGCCATAAAGCTGAAGGCACAGCAGGCTGAGGCATCCCTGTGCTGGAGCCAGGCTACAGTTTACTTTCCCATTAAGCTTTTTAGCATTATCCATCTACACTCCAGCAGTTCAAGTAATCCTACCTTCACCCAGGTGTCTTCCCACCTGCCCATTGCTGCTGTGCCACACAGTGACTAAGTGCCCCTCCTGACACTGACAGCAGCAGAAGTGCTTTGACCAGACCAGTCCTTGAACCAGCCAGGTCCGCAGAAGCTCCTTTGTGCCTTGTGTTGCAATAACAGAAACTCACTCAAGCAATAATCAGGAGGTGCAATTTCTAAATGTTGGTGTGCTGCAACACAGTTGTAGGCATCAAAAGGTATTTACCCATCTATACAGCTGCTGATGGAAAGGCTACAGATCAAAGTTTAAAATGTATAGATTATAGTGCCATTACCTTAGATTAACCTTTCAGTATTTTCCTTGTGCTTGTTGGAAATGTAGGAAAGTACACTTCAAAGGGGCATTGATTTCCGTGGAACTCAAAGCGAAGTACGTGCTCAGGAGATGCACTGACGTAGGACCTATGTCTTCTTTGAACAGTAGGTCTGGGATGTTGTATTTCAAGTGTATTTTGGGTGCAAACACACTTACTGTTTCTTAGGATCTGTTCTGCACTGGGACACATTCCCTTCATCCTTCTCAAACGGTTCAAAGAGAACTTCACTGGTCAAAACCAGTCAGGGAACCATTGGCCCCATGCAAGCATACATCTTCCTCTGCTGCCTCCTTCTCTCTCCTACCTAACAAAGAAACCCAAATTGTGTGTATGAAGTCTGCAGAGAAGCTTTTACGGGCTCCCTGTGGATAATCTAACACCTGAATCTTCTAGTGAAATCAGGCCACTGATGAACCTCTGTGACACCTGTAGAAGTTACGAAACTCCAGTGAATCCTAGCCTCAAGGAGCTGCTGGGAGGTTCGCTTTGCTTACTTCCAAGCATCTGGGCCCCACACAGAGGGAAAGAACCCTCATTTCCCAGGCTTACCTTAGCTCATTAAATAAGAGCATTCTTGTGACGTGATAGGAAAAAAAAAGGGAAAGCCATACTAAAAGATAACTCAAATGCATACTCTATGTCTCCCTCGTGCACCAAAGTGTAATATAAAAGGACTAAGAGATTTTACACTGAGATTCTTTTCGTTTCTCTTTGACAGAAGCTGAAGGTAAGTCTCCTTCTCCTTGGTCTGCCCTTGCTGATTCCCTCTATTCGTGGCTGAGGTTCTCGTGTGACATAAGCAAATCCCTGTGTCTGAATGTCTGGACATCTTCCTCAACGTGTTTAACTTGCAGGGACCTTACTACAGCTTCCCTTACATATAGCCGTTGATCTACATCTGAACCTCTTTCTGTACATGTCCTCATCCTAGTGTTGTTATTCCTAGAGCTGCATCCTCCTTCAGAGGGCTCTTGCTCATTTTGAAGACATTTTTGAATCATTTCCAACCCTAATCTACTTCTAAAAGCAGAACGCATGGAAAATGTTATGTATAAACACAGTCTAAGGCAATTGGTGTAGCTACCTTTGATCTCATCTTTTTTCATACTTTCCTAGAGGAGTCTGGATTATGATGTCTTTCTAGTGGATGTTTTCTCAGATTTTTCATTTTTTTGTTACATGATTTTGTTTTCTGGATAGAGGGATCTGTAATCAAAATATTTTGATTTGCAGACTTCTATCCTGTAATGCTGAAATAAAGAGTCCAAGCCTAACAAAGGCTCATTAGTCTTCACTGCTTTTCATGAAAGCCTTCGAAGCAGTGCCCCGATGTCCAGGAAAGCCCTGGGTTTGACCGTGTTTTGAAAAAATCTGAAGAAGACTCCGCGTTGATAAACATCCAGGCCCAAGACATTTGAAGAAACAATGTCCTCTTTCTTATTCCCACCGTGGTGAGCATATGTCCGGCTGTGCGGGGGTCTGAGCATCCCATGGCCCAGATTCCTTTCCTGACTTGCAATTGTTTTGCTGCGTGACCTATCTTCATCATCACTCCCTATGGCCCTGATTGCTGTCACCCTCCAGTCCTGGGAAAGGCACTTAACCTCTCTGAGGTTCAGTCGTGACCTCTGCAAAAGAAATTGCTTCAGAGCCTGTCATGAGAAGCTCTCTGGAAGCTGGAAACGAGCTGCTTTTGCTCATTAACGGGAGCTCAGAGGAGTTAAAATGGAGGAAGAAGTAGCGTATGGACTCAGTAATCCCTCCTGTTGTCTGAATCATGCCAGCCTGCCAAGAAGTGGTGCCCTGCTACCTGGCATGCCTGTTTTCTGGCCCTTAACGAAGAGCCTGTCAGAGCTGCACATCTCCCTGCCATTCACCAGCTGGCAGGGTCCCAAACGATGGGCAGCTGCTCACAAGGCATCTCGGCTTTTTGCCCTGTGCTGCATAACACTCAAATGCTGGTGGGGAAAAAATATCAAACATTTTCATATGGTTTCATTTGTCCTGAGGCATTGCTGGACAAGCCAAGTTCTCCCCCACCCTCCTGGTGGAAAACAGGGCTGTGCTGAAGAGCCCACCTTTTGGTGTGCATTTTCACCACAGGAATTAAACCTTAATTGCCTGCTCTTAAAATTTCAGACTTCCTGTGTGAAATCATTCCCTGCCACGAAGGAAGTTGTCTCTTTTGTTTAAGGAGTACAGCACGCTGCTGCAGGTTTCACGTTAAAATGTCTCTTTCCTCCTAGTAACCCTTCATGTCCTCTGAGGCTCATCTCTCAAGCCACACAAGGCAGGTAGATTTATGTGTCACGGTTTTGAACATTTGGTTAATAATCCCCAAGGAGCAGACGAAATGCAAACAACAATTACCCTGAAATAATTTTCTATCAATAGTCTCAATTTCTGCATTTTATTGTGTCACGTACAAATGTGCTTCTGCTTCCCCATTGAAGATTGAGATGAATCGGCTGAGGGAGGGGAAGAACGTGTTTAATTTTAGCTCTTTAGTACATTTTGAAACTAAACACAAATGCTTTGATTGTGATTCCTCATGTACAGGCTATTATTATTTACTCATTGTATAGGAAGTCTTCCATAGTATGAATATATGGTGATACCTGATACAGACAGAATATTTCTTGAAAATCAATCCATTACAATTTGTTAACATTATCACACTCTTTTAAAGTCCTCATTTTTAAAAGTTTATCAAATATGCCATCAAAAACTCTCAGTTTCTTCCTAATGACGACTTATAGTAACAGGACAATGATTTATATTTTTCTGGATGCCAAAATAAATATAGAAAATAATTTAGCTTTACTTGTATCCCTTTTGTGTGTGCTATTTGGGTCACTGCACAATATCCTAAAAAATATTTTGTGGTAATTCTACTTCTGGAACTGTAAGTAAATGACACCACTGAATCTGTGAGAGTGCCGGCACATTTCTGCTATAGAAGCAAAAGCAAGAAATAACAATAATTATTTTAAGTGTCCATTGAGCCACAAAATATCAAAATGAGAGTGAAATCTCAAACAGAGAAACAGGTTTTTTGGGACATAATGATGCTGCTGTAGACCAGTAACGATCACATATATGCAAGACTTTTCTATTTCTATTGTCTTGCTCTTGCACTTGCCTACTTTGTTATCCAGCTTCAAGTGAATATCAAGGAAGCAGTCAGCCCCATCATGAATGCTAATATTGTACTGGATGAAAGGTACCCACAAAGATGCAACATCTATGGAAAAAACACTATGAAAAATAAATCCCACAACAATTATATTTTCTTCCCACTTGAAATACAATGAAAGTGTTGCATTAGCAAATAATCCAGTGGTTTATAAAGACGTGCCTCTTAGCATTAAGAGGTAGATGAAAAATACAGTATAAAACAACTTGAGGTCAATAAAGTATTACATTACAGCTTATGGATGAAATTAAATTTCAGGCTCACAGTTGTTAAATTAAGGTGCTTCTAATAAAAGTTACTGTTGTGGTTTCTTCAACTTATATTGCCTATTATACGTCAAAGAAGGAAAGGCTCAACTTCTAGAGCATCTCATTTCAGCTTGCAATCTGCATATTCCGTGCTTTTCCATTTTGCTCCTGATTTTTGATAGTGCCTTTGAAAAGATAATTAAAAGATATGAATTAGCTGAGGGCGAGCATTATGACCAGCAAGCTTGCCAAGAGGAAGATCTTTAAAACCACAAGATGAATGAGAAGCAGTACATACGCATGACAGCATTACTATTCTTTCCATTAGGCCGTTTACTGCTCTTGATCTGTGACAGAGCTCCTACTGATGTCAAATGTAGTCATACGCATTGATCCAAAGGGAAGAAAAGGCTCTTGCAGGAGAAATATTTTTTTCCTCACTCCCTGCGTGACAGAGAATTGATCAAAGCATAAATGCTGGGGCTGGGGAGTTCAGCACAGCAAAGCCAAGGCCTGATCCAAAGGGGAACTTGGGCACCTCCAGGACAGAAGATGTGATGCCCAGTGCTTGGGTGGCCACCAACCAGCTATCTCTGATGGCCCAAGCTGGGCAGCTATGTTACCTACACAGCACATTCAGGGGTAGGTTTAGTGCCTGCAGCTAGGCTGGCGAGCCCCGGGGCACAGGCTTGGGATTGTCCACAGGTAGAGTGGACGAAGCCATCCCGTTTCGGGGAGACATGAAAGAGTTCAGGCAGCAGGGTGGAAGCTGTGTGTGCCATCAGTTCTCAGGGGTCCCTTTTCCCTGCCAGTACAGATGGCACCCGCTGGTGTACAGACTATGGTCCTGCACCCAGTGGGGCTGTGGGAGCTCTTCAAAAGGCTCCCGTCCTTTTGGTGGTGATACTGTCAATGGCGAGGGCCACCAGCCAAGGGACATCTCGCTCCCCTGGGTAAGGGCATTTAAGGCACAACTCCTCAGGAAAGGACATCACATAGTCCTCCTCTGCAAACTGGGCCACTGATTCAAGGGGAAATGCAAGATTTGGAGGGCCAGAAGGGAAGAAAGCTAAAATGTATAGGCACTCGGGAGTTCCCTGTTCCCAGGGGTGTCTCTACATTTAACGTCCACCAGCCGTCACTTGCCTCAGTGAGAAGAAACACGGGCACCATGGCAGTGGCTGGTTGAAGCCACTGAGTTAGGACAGGAGTGCTTAGGGTCTGGATCTGGCCCTCAGCGGGCTTCGAGGACAGGAGCTCTGGTGCCCACTGAGGAGGTGCCACAGCAACTGGTGGCTGCTGGAAAGGCAAGGCTCCCCACGCTGGGCTTCGGGGCGCAGCAGTAAGGAGCAGCACTGCCTGTTGCACAGACCACAGGATCCAAACCATATCAGATATCCTGAGCCTGTTGCAGATCACTCCTGAAAACTTGCATGAGCTGGAAGGCGGGCAATGTGCAGGGTTGGACATGGCCAAACTGGTGAGGTGGGGGCACTGCACAGCAACACAGCGTCCCCCTTCCACCATAGCCCTTGCACGCTGGAGGTTTTCAGGCCCAGCAAACTCTGGTTAGCCTCTTTGCCCTTTGAGTCACGTCTGATTTATACTCATCCCCCACATGTATAACATTTATTTATTTCTGTAATATATTAAAATACAGTAACATTCCATACTTGAGGGGGAGCTTGGAGGGTAATGACTTACACATGTACTGTGCTACACTGGATCTTTTCCAGTATTATAAATAAGAAGGAAAGCAAAATTTTACAGCTCAGCCATTAATGAGAACAGTCCACTATCACATATGGAAAAATACTTTAGTCAGTAAAAGCTGACACAACACTGATGGCATTTAGCTGTCCAGTATGAATCATCTTCATAGAACAAATTCCAAGAGAAAATGTTATATCATTAGTTGATTTGTAACCTCATAGCAGACAGCTGCAAATAAATGTTTACATTGGTGTGCTCTATACTAGGCTAGCACAGCTCTAGAAATAAGTTAATTAAACTGCAGGTACTGGACAAACAAACTCTACCAAGAGTTAAGCTTTCTAGGTATTCCTTTGCATTACCTGCAGGTAACTCCTTTTGGGCCTTTTTTTCCTGCTCTCTGTGCTAGGTGGATCACATCAAGAAAAACTGAATAAGCAGTGCACAGGAGTCTGTGCTCTTTTAAGAAATGGGCATAACTTGAAACTTCTTCACAGCATAAAAACCCCCAGCATCCTCAGGAAGACACTAACACTGAAATGGAAATAGTCTGAAAGGTAGAAATGAAGGTTCGAGAGCCACCCAGTTCCCAGATTTGGGTTATACAGATGTCTCTGTTCCCCACTCCTGGAGAGTAAAGCAGCACCTTTTTTTTCCATATTTTTGCTGCTAACAGAAGTGTTCTTCAGTCTCTCTCTCACACAAAATTTGCCTCCTGGCTTGCTTATGGACCACAGTCTCCAGGACAGTGGTTATTTCATTTGCAGTCTTGCAAAGCACCAAACCACTTCTCGCTGCCCTCGGGCACCTGAGGCAGTGCAGCTGGGAGCCTATTTGAAGTAGGCTCCCTCCACGGAGATGTGTGGCTCTGAGGGGTGGCTCAGTCTGAATCACCCCTGACAGCACCTACTTTTTCTTGGGTGGCTAAGCTGCAGGCGTAAGCGCCTCTATAACATGCCTAGTGTTTGGTGAGGAGAGTCTGGCTGCCAGCATCTACGTGGGGTGTAAGTGCCTAAACACCTGTGTGGATCCCAGCCCTTTGGCCTTCCCTAATAAGATGGTTGAGCTTTATGCCTGCCTACGCATGCAACACTGTTAGTAAAATAAGAGCTCACAGTCAATGATACTTTCTGTAGCTAATCATTAACATTGCTTGCATGCATATGCCCATACCTTAGGAGAATCAAAGGACAAGTTTTGCATAAACGTATTGTCAAAAACAGTATATGCCAGTTTTCTTAGCATTCAGTGCATGCCTTTAAACATCCTCCAAGTTGTGCCATGCTGAGCCAGCACACTCATTTGAGCACAGTATCTTGCTCCACCGTAAGGGTACGCAAAGCCTGAGTCTGAGATAAAATTACACCTGGGGTTCAGTTTTTTCTCACTAATTTATTCTTATAAGGATGGTTTCCTTCCTTGGAACCGTTCAAGAAAAAAACAATGTTTTAGGAAGCTGCACACTGTGAAATGCTTGTACTGGTAAATAGCAAGTAGCTTTTAAAAGCTGAAAAATCTGAATTCTTGCCTGGGCTTCCACAGGGAGCTGATTTCATCCACGGTGAACACAGATCTTCAGCCTGTAGCAAACAGCAAAGCAGGCAATGTGCTTATCACTCCTCCTGTTTCCTGTGTTTTGGTGATGCCTCAGGACTACAGGCCCAAATCTTTTGTCCTGTTGAGTTTGAAGAATCAGTGAAGTTAACTGTCCATGATTCAGGGTAACAAGGGAGTTGAGTTCGCTGAATAACAAAAAAATGCAGAAAATAGGGGTAGAGTGGGAGAGTCAGCTGGGAGGTTTGTATGTAGCACAAAAGCAATTTTCAGATATGAGGTGACCTTGAAAGCCATTCAGCTCATTTTCACATGAGTTAATTAGCCCAACTGGCTCCTGCATGTAGGAAGGAGCTCATGCCTCTGTGTGTCTAACCTGCACCTTGGATAAAGCAACAGGAAATAGTAGCTCTGTGCCTAAGACCTGGCTGTGTGGGGAGTAGCAACAGACAGTGGAAGAAGAAATAGGGAGCGGGGCATAGCAATAAAAACACAGATATTTCTGCATAGTGAGCACCCATCTCAGCTTCTGTGCTGACTCCAGCAGATCAGGGTAAGGGCTGTCCTGCCACAGGCAGACAGCCGTGGGCTTTCAAACGGCTGTTGTTATCAGTAGTCACTATCTGTGCAGCAGAAGCACTGAAAAAAGCCAAGCCGAGCATTACTGAGTAGCCACGAGAAACATGGAAGAAATGTCTCTGAAGTTCTATATAGGTGATAAAAACAGGAACAGAAAGGTTAGGTGCATAGACAAAAAGTAAATAGGTCAGTCTCTTGGGCCAAGCCACCACCAAACAAACTGGTTTGAACCCAAGCCAAGAGACTGCTCTCTAGTGAACCTGATATGTCAGTGTGGACTGGCATGTTCTCAGCCACAACCCAAAAAACAGGGGGAAAAAAATCCCAAATAGCTGCTTATGTCAAACAAGAGTTACAATGACTTCCTGGCCCTACCACAGTAGCACTGGGAATTTCATCTGCACAGGGACTATAGAATATTTTGGGCATCTGAAGTCTCTCAGTTCCTTTTCAGTTCACAGCTTTGCTCTGCAATAGTCTTATTAAGAAGCATGCAGCAATACATTTGTTTGGATACGTAATTATACTCTGACAAGATTCCCATATAAGGGTATATTATTGATTAAATTTTAAAAAAAAATATCTACAGAGTCATCTCTATATGGTATGCCAGACCTCAGATTTATTTTGGATACTGCCAGCAGGAAACTTTGTTAATGAAACAGAAAAGGAAATTACATAAATTCTTACATTACACTATAGAAAAGATTCCTGAAATTTGCATCCAAACCATATTGGATTTTTGAGAGATTTGAGCGTTTAACATCTCTTTGTTCCTTATCAACATATAGTAGAAAGGAACAAATTAGCTTCCCAGAAATTGCCTGATGGTTCTAATACTGTTGACACCAGAGGAAATGTCAGGCAAATCAGTCACCATATTCCAGAGGAACCGCTGCCCGTGAACTAGGCTGTCACACGCTCAGCCTTCCCGCACTGCTTTGCAAGGGTATAGGGGCTGGGGATGGACACACACACAGCAGTTTTTCACCCAGACATTTTTCTCACAGATGTTGCCTAGCTAATTCATAGGGTAATTTCTACCCCTCCCTAACTTCTGCAATTTGTTAGGTGCCTGAATGCTTTCCTTCTTTGATTAAGAGTGCAAACTTCAGAAGACAAAAACAATATTCCCTTTGTCTTTGTGCAGCACCACACACAAGAATAGGACTCAATAGGTAATTAGAATAATGAACGTAATGGCTTAGTAAGCAGAATGAACTCTTGACTGCAATCGCAAAGGATCCCTCGCCTTAGCTATTAGGAGGGTGCTACAGAATCGAGGTCATTGTCGCTGCAGGTGATCAGCAATTTAACAATAGTGCATTGCACATGGTTTCCATCTCTGCGATAGCTAAGCGTGCAGTATAGTCTTTATGAATCTCGTTGGAACAATTACAAATCTCTCTTTCAGATCATTCAGATAAACAGACATACCTTGGTGTACCAGGAATATTGTCTTTCCTTCGGCCAAGTAATAAGTGAGGTGACATCAAGGATCGGTTCAGGGCCTTTGCTCTGTAATCCATTAAATATAATTTATCCCTCCTAACTAGCAAGAATTACAAAGCCAAATGGATAGTTTCTGTGGTGTCTCTGATGACATTTTCTGTTTCTCATGGGATCAGCAGTTTGAATCATTTTGCATGTCTAGATAGTGGGGGAGAAGAGGGATGACTCTTTCAAACAGGGATAACTGCATTCAGAAGGAAAGACAGATGTATTTTGAATTCCTGACCATGGTGCCTTCATCTGTAAAGTTAATGCTTGATAGGGCCTGCTCTAATTATCATGATTTGGATATAAGGTGGGTGAAAAATTGTCTGGACTGCCAGAGTCAAATGGGTGGCATGCAGTGGTTTAGAGTCCAGCTGGAGGAGTTTGTCAGGCTTTGATTCAGGAGCATGACCTGGCAACAGGACAGATGATTGCCTCATCAGTGAGGTCACCAGCGATACTAAGTCATGGGAAGCAGTCAATAAGCTCTAGAGCAGGGCCATCCTGCACAGGGACATAGGGAAGCTGGAGAAGTGCTCCAACAGGAACATTCTGAAGTTGAGCAGGGGAAATGCGATACTCTGCCCCTGGGGAGGAATAACCCTGTGGACCGACCAGTGGAGGCTGGGGGCAGCCAGCTGGAAAGCAGCTCTGCAGAGAAGGACCTGGGGGTTCTGGTGGCCAACGAGGTGACCGTGAGCCGGCAGCACTTCACGGCAGCAGAGGACATCAGCATCACCCTGGGAGGATCACAGCCAGCCTCTTCCCTTTGCTCCTTATTACCACACCGTATTACCAGCCCCACTGTCCATAAGCCGGTCTGCTGTACCCAAGCATATTTCATATTTACACCATTCATCGGATGCCGCTCTGTGTGTGACAATTCTCTTTCACTTTTGCTAGGTGTGATCCCTGCTCAGGCTAGGATACTTCTTAACTCATCCTGGTAGGTAACGAGGAGAGAGCTGTGCAGCAGGCTGTGCTTGCTCAGCCTGCAGATTCCTTTTGCACGAGCTAAGTTTGGGCACAGAGCTCTTAAATAATCTCTTGAACTTTCCATTCCCTATTTGGGCTAGATTATCCCAGAGGCTGAGGCAAATAACTACCTGGCTCCTCTCATCAGCGGGGGATGTTCATCATTTTGCAGGCTCAGATCCTTTGGTTATGCAGCTGTGGTGTGGAGAGCAGGCCTGTTTTCAGCTGACATGGGAATTTGTGCCTATTGCTCACGTGTGAGACAGGAAAAAAAACCCCTCTATTCATATCTACCACCAATGGGATGTCACAAAAAATATCAGACTAATGAGGTACTTTATAACAAAACTCAGTCGAGACTTTTGTTATAGTCAAATCAGTCTCCATTTTAACAATTCCCTGTGGCTTGTACGTACTCGTGATTATCGTGGGCATGAGTGCGGTCACTGACTCCAAACACTGCTGTCCGTTTGCATACCCCAGCTTGGAGGCATTCAGTCATAAACCCCAGATCTGCAGAGAATCTGCAAATGGGAGTTAGCAACTTCTCACATGCAAATGCAGGGAAGTGGAAAGCATTCAAAACCACTTGGGTATGCTTGCATAAACCTTTTATGGCACACACTAACAGTCTGCAATTAAGTGAAAGGAGGAAAAATTAGACTGACCCTATGATTCAATAGCAATGGCATTTTATAGACCATAGGGGGACTTCAAAACTGACCTCGAGACGTGGTCAAGGAAGTAATCCACTTCTGTATGCACATCGGAGCGTATGTGGCAAGATCCGTTCTGGCCAGTTTAAGCACTTGTGCCTAGGTTTAAGGTGCGTGGTTTCATCTGCTCAAATGTGCACTGTGGATGCCTACCTCTGACTAGTTGTCTGGATTCAGAGAGGAGAGCAATGAGTTTGTTTTAAGGTGCAGCTGCCATTTTACTGAAAGAGATGTATGAAAGTGGTCAGGGAATGGCTTCCTAACAGTGCCCATCTCTGCCCATGGACTATGAAGGGTGACTAGGTCTGGCCCTTAAAGGGCTCCAGCAGGATAGCCTGTGTCCCAGCACAGTGATCTACACTCAGGCCAGATGTCTTTGTGGCTTGCCCTTGCTGGGAGTCTTCTCCCTCTGTTGACTTTGGGGGACAGCTTCAGTGAGTGCCTGCAACATCACCATGAGCTAAGGGCATTGAGGAGGCAGGCTGCTCCCCAGCCACCACCAGTCCAAAACGGAGCAGACAGGAGAGCTTCATCAGCCATTCAGTCTTAACTTGGATAAGGGATATGACCCAGCAAGAGAAGCTAAGAACCAGAAAAGGCCAGAATTATAGCAGGAGCTATTGGAAAAGGGCTCTGCCAACTGACAGCCCAGTCCTCTAGAGCGTTTGCCGCCCATGTAGCCCTTATTCAAGGGGTTAAGTGGTTTCTTTGACTGTGCGCGTGGGGCAGGGTTTGCTGGATTGGATCCCTTTTCATAGAAAGATTCGCTACACTCAGCAGTTTGTTATGGCATCCTCTTGAGTGCAAATCATACAGTAAAAGTTGCAAAAGTAGTTTCTACTGTAAACCCTTGCTTTCATGGCATGCCAAAAATGTTGCCTTTTCCGATGGGACATTCCAAGGTTGATTGCAATCCAAAGGTCACTGCTGAAAAGTCAGAGCAAAAGGCTTTCAGTTAGTTGTGAGATGTGATTGCCTCTGTATGTGCATGGAATTCACTCATTTTCAACTTCCTCTACTGTCCTCTGAAGTATGTACCACAGACCACTGTGGTAAAGCCAAAATATGGGATAACATGAACTACCAGGATGATCTGTCATTGTGTTCTCGAAACCCTGTCATATTTGTAAGCTTTGCTGTGAACCCAGGATCAAACCTGAAATGGAAGATAAATTAAAGCCTAGCCATTTTCTGAATCTTTCCTGCTAAGGCTGTGTATGAGATGTTGGTGCATCTGACAGCATGAATTTTAAGGGGACATTCCATGCAAAGTCATTTCATTCAAAATTGCATCCTTCCCATGGAAATCAGCAGTCATTCTAAAAAGACTTAAAAATGGCTTACATGCTTTAAGCACCTAGAAGACTTAAAAGGATTTAAGTTGGCTTTAACGCTTACATTGTGCTACCTTAAAGATTTAAGGCAGCTTAAATGCTTATGTGCCTAAAGAAGTTAGGGTTACAATCACTTTGTCTGCACAAAGCCCAAATAATCGGGATTTATTTGGTGAAACACTTCAGGGAGGTCTTCCAATCACCTCTTTTCTCAGGCTGCTAGAGGTGTCTTCATTAAGGGTGACCTGGCAGCACTTGCTTACAGTTTTGTCTGTAAACGTTTTACCTAAACATCCACCCACCACTTTTGCCTGGCACCCAGAACACAGCACCTCAGTATTTAAGGTTTGTCTTATCCAAGCACGTATGCTGCTGCGGGCCTGAGAAAGCTCTTACCTCCCTCTTGTTCGTCAGGCTGAAGGGTTGGCCCAGGACAGCGCAGGAAGCCTGATGCAAATCAGGAATGTGAACCTGGATCTCCCACCCACTAGGTCCCTGGGTGCTGGGTCTGCCCCCTGCCACGGCAGCTGGACTGGCTTCCCTGCACCCGCTTCTTTCCTTTTAAAGCACTACCCTTAACTCAGCTGCACGGGCACAGATGAAACTGCCCCAACAGGAGTTTGCACTATTATCGTTCTGCCTTAGGGCAGCCCCACTTCTGTGACATCCATTTATTTCCTTCTGGCCAGAACCTGTTTCCACATTAACCCCAGTCTTGCTCCTTTTTCTGCTTCATTATACAGAAGCCATGAAAGGCATTTTTTGCCATTTGGCTGGAGTACTTCTGAGAAGTCTTCTCTCCTTCTCTCTAAGAAGCCAGCTCTCCCCGGGAACTGTTCCTACTGCTGGAGTTTGGGACTGCAATCCAGACATGGAACTGGGCAACCGGCCCTGTTTGAGCAGGGGGCTTGGGCGAGGTGACCTCCAGACGTCCCTTCCAACCACAGTCATCCTGTGACACTGTGATATGTCCCACATGCCTCAACATCTGCTCCTCTCAGGATTTTGAACTAGTTACAAAGGAAGCTCATTTCTAGTGCCTGGTTTTACTAGTTGACAGTGAAATTCCACAATATCTGTTGGATAATGATTGCAGTTAGCCTGGAGAGAAAAGCAAACAACACGGGATGGGATTGCAGTGGGTCCGGGATGCACAGCTCTGGGAGTAATCACTGGCAATCGTCCCTGTTTGCATGCACTTATTTGGAGTTAAAAAGTCACTTCTTCCCCTCCTCCAACACATTCTCTCACTTGCTCTTCTTGGAAATGTCTTTTAAATAAAACAACAAGTGCACCCCCACAGAGCAGGACCAGATGTAGGCACCGGCAAAGTGGATGGATACCCACGGTGGAGGGATGTCCTGAAGCAGGGAGGAGGGAAGGGGCTAGGTCAAGGTCTGTGATCCTGCTCTTCACTTTGCCTGTGCCAGAGCCCTGGAAGCCAGAGACACCGCTCCTTATGCTGCCGAAGGAGAGGTTGGGGTATAGCGATGGGCAGGGGCACAGCCTCCCCTGGCAGCAGGAGCTGTTCTGCTCAGCTCTAGTGTCCTATGGGCAGATGCAGCAATCTCAGTTCTCCGTCCAGATCCCTTCTTATTGTTATTTTTCCCCTTGCCATGGCATGAGCCACTGCATTCAGCCTTGGCCTGGCCTTTCTCCCTGTTCCTTGGGGTAACAACATTCGATTTTGCATGTAATTCTGCATAGCTTAACTTGGTACTGCCTCAGATCAAAATTAAAGGGCCAAATTCAGCTCTGTGCACCTGAGCGGTTTGCTTCTTATGTTGTTCCTCTGCAGCATTTCTCCCCGAGGCCAGCAGAGCTACACCAGCCCAGCCAGGGGCACGTTCAATGCACTGAATTTCATTCATTGAAAGTTCTTTCTTCACCCTTGCTGGTTCAAAGGCAGGGGGATGAGGAAGCACTTGGGTCCATACAACTGATTTGCTGTTGCCTGGTTGGCTGCTGAAACAGCATGGCACAGAAACCTTCCCATGGGATTAGCCAGGCATTCAGCATGTTAGGAGCTCTCCCAGCTTTTAGGATGGGGAAAATATCCTTACGGGCAGTGGGACTTCCACCGAGCACAGTCAGGTTGCCCCAGCAAGGATGTGACTTGTTCTCCAGAGGCACACCAAGCAAGGGCTTGTCAATATTGTTAGGGGCAGAGCAAACCAATCCACTGAATTCGTGCTTTGTAAATGTTCTTTTGAATATGCTACCAAAAAATGGCCCTTTTCTGGCCTTCCTCCAGCACCTGGGATGCATCCCACTCCCCAGGCAGGCCACAAATTGAGACTTACGGGGGAAGCATAAGTACCACGAACAGCCACAGCACAAATTCCTTGTGTCAGGTCGGCTTTAACTTGTGTCCCCTCCGTGCACCAGGAGCTGCCTTTCTTCTGAGGGGAGGTTTCAATCATAAGATGACCGCTTTGGTATGTAAATGGGGTATTTACAGACTTTCCATATTTAATGTTATAGTTAATATTTAATAATGGTCAATAATGGTCATTAACTGTAATAATTGTTATGAAGATCTCTTCATCTTTTCTAGTAGTACTTCACTTTAAAGTTACCTGCCAGTTGATATGACTAACCTTTCCTGTCTTTCTTTTTTTTTTTTTTTTTTTTTTAGTAAGCATCTTTGGAGGAGCAAGAAAGTGGTGAGCCCACATGTTTATCCCAATAGCCTTCTTTTATGTGTTTTAACATAAGAGATAGACATCCACTGTGTGGGCTGGGTAACAGGTGATATACGTTCAAGTAAATATATACACACTGAAGAGGAATGTGGAAACTCTTCCAGGGTTTATTTAACACGGTACAGAGCTATGAGGTTACTACCCATCCAGAAAAACTAGTGAAACTAGCTCTGATCCCTTAGAAAAAAGATGATGAAGGGGACTTTGAGCGTTTTAGAAAATAATGACAAGCAGTGAGGGCTCTAAATAACTTACTGCCTTCAAACGTTGCTGCTAAGCTGCACGGGTTGGGATCCAGTTTCATTTTGAATAGTGCCTTTCATGCAAATCACATCTCTGTATGCTTCAAGGCTCTAATTAGAGTGTTATGACCGAGAGAAAAAGAAAAATCGGAGATATGAGCAAGTGTGGGTTTAGATAAGCTTTGAGTAAGATGGGAGAGGCAGTGAAGCGGAGAGCTAATGTCATCTCCCAGTAGGGGTCAAGAATTTAAACTCAGCATATGCAGGATGGGTGGGCCCAAAAGAAATGCCAGATGATTTAAAATAGCAGAAGGAGCTAATGTACAGGACAAGCTGCCATGGGGGAGAACACAAGGAGCTGGTAGAACAAGATTTTTTACCGTCTTTTGTTCAAATGAGTTACAAAAGGCAGGGGAAAAAACTCGGAGGCAAAATGCAGAGAGGACAGATTTGTGCAGATTCTTAACTCGGTCGTTAGATGGGCTGTCTTCTGGAGCATGCCACCGTATGATTAGTTCTTGAATTAATTAGGAAAATAATAAGTGCCCCATCCTCCCTGTGGTCAGTGCTCTGAACCTCATTAGCACCGGTACATAGCCCATTAGTGGAGGACTTGCAACATCAAACCCTCCAAAGGCTTGTTGGTGAGCAGGATGTGATCTAGGAGCCTGTAGCAAACACAAGACCTACAGGCATCTCAGGGGATAAACACTTATGCCTGCGAGGACTGGACAGTGTGGTGTACAGGAAGGACTTCATGGACCATCTAGGCCAACCACGAATACCAACAAATTTTTGCAAGCTTGCTTTTTCTATCACACTGGAGAGTATTGGTGTTGCTTTGAACTGCTTGGTGCTCATAGTCCTGGGATGTGTTGTTTCCCAAGGGCCAACAAGAAAGGACTTGCAAACTGCTGATAGCCAGGCAAAAAAAGCATGCGGTAACGTTTGGCTTTGCAGCTTATTTTCTTACGAAGGTGGTTTGGGGTTATGTTTTCCCCCTGAATTTTCACACATAACTACATTAGTATAATCTGAGTCATGTCTGCATATTTACAAAGAAACAGATCCCCAAGGAGTTTACGGATTTGTCATCCCAGCACTGAATCTCTGAGAACGATCCTTCCAGACCATAATGAGATATTGTGTCCGCTCACAGAGACAAAGCCTGTCCTTGGATGCCTGTCCAGCTTTCCCAAAGGAGTGAATAATAGTCATGAGTACGTTACCCTTCTGCCAGGGCATGATGGTCAGTAGTGAGGGCTGAGTTCAAGTGTAAGGGTGTCACTACAAACCCTTTCGCTTGAGCTTGGAACCAGCAACCTGGGAAAAACAGGCTAAACTGTGTGATGAGCAGTCATTCTCAAAACAGTCTCAAACAAGAGTCAGATTAAAAAGAAATGCACTAATTAAAGGGGAAAAAAGGATATTTGAACAAGGTAGGTAAAGAGCATCATAATAATGAATGCCTAAACTGTAACACTTTCACTTTCCACTGCGTTGGGATGTAACTGCTTGGCAGCTTTCCCGCTCCTGCGCAACCTTCGCTGATGGTTTCAGAGTTAGTCCTGCAGGACAGCAAGGACTTTCACAGCTGTGAGTCCATGCTCTGCCCTGTGCCCCTTGCTGCTGGCTGCGCCTGCAGACACACTGCCGTATCTTCCTTTGCAGCTACGGTGCTGAAAGCTGTGGGGTTAGGTGGGGAAGCCACTCATCCCAGGCTCCCTCTAAAAGATCTAGTTGGCCCGTGCTTGCACACACTATTGCAATCACCACCTTTTATGCATGCAAAGCTGTTCAAGCATGCATGCAAAATGAACACGTTGCAGCTCTCACCACTGGGCTTCTTGTTTCACCTGGTAGCAGAGGAGTCCCCCAGGTTTGGGCCCTTTGGCCTGTGGGAATTCCTGGGGCTCCAGGGGGGATGATGCTTTCGCTGGAGTCTTACCTGTCAAGTTTGCATGTATTTTCACTGTCCAAAGAGTGTAAAATGGGAATTTACTTGGCTTCCTGAAGCATGTGCACTGCATCTCCACCTAACTGCATAGGACATAGGTCCCAGCTCACTAGTTAAATCAGCTGAGTTCCAGAAAAGTCTACTCCTACAAGAAAGTGAAAGGATCACGGAATTGGGTACATTTGGAGTACATCATTCATGGGATTTTATTTCTTTCCCCACTAATCTTAAGCAATTACTGATTGGATCCACCCTTGAAGTGGGATGGCTCATAGACCATTTTTTGCTCTTGACACACCTGCTGGGCCTATTTGTCATGTAAATGCCAGCCATTCCCAGAATCTGGCTAAATTATCATTTCCGATGCTACCTTTTGAAAATCATTCCCACATATGAAGCATTTGCTGTTAATGTCATGAGAGAAACAAGAAGTCACAGACTTACGGGCATGGCCCCATATGCAGGCAGAATGACAAAACCCACCTGCTCAGTTATGGCGACTGAGGTGTGCGTCATTCCGAAGAAGCAGCATTTCTTTTTGGGGGTGTTTATACCCATTGTCTTTCATTTTCATCTGATGTCACTCGGCTCTTGTGTTAAATAAAAGGAAATAATGTATTCAGCTGAAATATTCTGTGTTACTTCAGCTGTTTTATATTATCTCAAGTCGTTCTGTCAGGTGCCTTCATATTTACCATCGCTGTCACCTGAGCCTTTTCATCTTTCAGCCTCATCTGCTCCTCAAACCTTTTTATTGCTCTTTCTATGCTCCTTCAGACTATTTTGACCTCATCTCTGAAGTGCCACACAGGATTTTCTGGTTTTGATTAACCTGGGCAAATCGATGCCTTCAGCATATTTCATCTCCTCTCGCCCTCGTCCTGCGCTGCCCACCAGGATACCTGCAGCTGGGTGCTGCCTTTGCCACATCGCAGGTGAACTCTGGCTTTACACTCTTGTCGGCGGTTTTTATCCATGACCAAATTTTACCCCTGTGCCTGTTCGGTTTTCTGAGGAGCATTTTTAAAATGCTACTGAGATTATAAACCTGTTTTTGAATCGCTTCTCCTCTTTGCTGCAGGTGAGTTAACAGGTGATGGGAGAGGCACAGCCTGTCCTCACAGAAGCCATGCTGGTCTGCTGCTGGTCTGCTATGGTCGCCGGGTTGTTTTAAAGCACCGTGTCAATTTTCAGTTCAGGCAGTGCTTACTCTTCCTGATTCGAGACTTCCTGGCCCACAGCTTTTATTTTCAAGACTGGTATGATCACTGTGCTTTGGAGGGTCTTAGCAGCCCAGAGAAAAACATCCCAAATTCCTTTAGGGCTTAGTGGGGATGTTTTTACTGGTAACTTGATCTTGTATTGGTTCCAGTCCTTGGTTGTTTGATATGTGGTGCAGGAAGGAGAAGGAAAAATGAGCCTCCAAAGTGTTTGGGCTTTCAGGATGGGGAACAATATTAGAGGTCCTGCCTCAAAGGCCATTCCCAGAAGCTCTGTGTCATGATGGAGAGTGCTTCTGGAGGGAGCAGCAGCTGCCCAGAGGGCTTCTGCAGAAGCAGCATCTCCCAATGACTGGCGCGTTTGGCTCCACTTAGGACCAGCGAGGATGCTGGCCAACACACAGGCAAGAAAAGGACTGACAAGTGTCACCAGGCTTTGTTGGAAAGATGGGCCACATTTGGTCCATCCAGTGTGTTCATTCTGCCACCATCAATGACAAACTCTTACCAATTCCTCTGGTAGTGCTTCCTTCAGCCTACCAGTTTTATGTTTCTCCTGATGAATCTATGCATATTGAACTGGGATGGGGATATACCTGCAACAGTGGGGACCCCATAGCTGGAAAACCCCTGCATCATATTTTCTCGGTGTATGTGCACAAAGGACATAACTTCAGGGGGTGAGGGGGGGAGGGACTCTTTAGTGTGGTTTGTGATTACATACATAGGGACAAGGGACACAAGCAAGAACACCTGTGTGATAGCTGTGATTTACCAGCCAGAGTCTCTCATGCAGGATGGTTTGCCCTGTGAAACACTTTAGGACAGGGCACATTCCCACAGAATACAGGAGAAGTCATCCAAGGGTGTATTCATTATTTCTATTAATATAAAAATAGTTAAAGCCATAGAGAAACAATTCCTTCACTGTGCGATTGCCCATGGGTGTATGCAGATGGCACGATTGCCCTTGTGCTGGGGTAAAGACAGAAGATTTAGCCCTTTTTTGTAGGTTTTCATTAAAATCTAGCCCCATGTACACCTTCTACTTAGATGGCTGTTTTAGTATAGGATTGTATTTTACTCATTAAGAAAGGAATCAATTTTCCTCTGTCTTGTGGATGGTCTCTTTCTATGAGATAGAGGACTGGTACAACGCATGCAAACTCCTTGTTGTTGTAGTATTCATAGGTTTTGGCTTTACTACATCCCAATAAATAACTAAAATGTTCCATCAGTCCAGTAGCATGGGGAATGAGAACAATGTATGACCAGGTTATTAAATGTCTTGTCTTTGAACAAGAAACAAAGCAATTTTCAATAGAGGCTGCTAAACCAAGCGCCCTTGCTCATCTGATGTGCTTTTGGGACTGTTTGGTATTCTGTGACAAGTGATTGTGTGGGGATTTTGCTGGATGCAAACACTGGGAAAAAAACCCTTGTTTATTCTGCTGTTCTGGCTTACTCATTCCAGATATGACTTTTCCAGTCCTGTTGAGAGCCTTAGAGACCATGGGTGACTCCGTTCAGCTCTTCCCTGGCTCAGCACAAAGACGAAACAATACATGGGCAGCTCCACATAGGCAGGGGTATGCCCTTGTCCTGTGTCCTACAGGAGAAAAGAATCCATTTTCCATCTCCTCTAGGGAAAAAGGTGCTGTAGACAAAAAAAGCTGTCCCTGGCCTGGCTTCACCATATAGATCCTCCACTGGGCAATGGTGAATTGCTCAAGAACAGCCTCCAGGGCCAAATGCAAGATGCTAGAATTTGAGAATGAACTATGCACAAAAATTAAAACTCTTCCTCTCTGGTAATTTACGTTATAACCTACATGGTATCAAGTATTTAATTTAATTTAATTTAATTTAATTTAACTTAATGTAATTTATTATTTTATTTTATTTTACTTTATTTTATGTTATTACGACTATTGTGCAACAAAATTGGTCGAACCAGTAGCTAAAATAATTAACCTTAAGGAGTTAAACAGGATACAGAAGGAAGAAGACAAAACAGCCACCTTTAAAGAACAGTTGTATCTTAATAATCTACTATTTTTCTTTTCACATCTCAACAAATAAAAACAGATGTACCATTTTGGCTTGGATATTTGTGAATGAACAGCACACACAAAAAAAAAGCCCATAGAAGGGTTAAATAGTGAGGTAACAAAAATTGCTAATTATGCTTTGCTTCCAGATGAGTGAAGGCTGTAGGGAATTATGCAGGGACTTAACAAAAAACGTAGTCACCAGAGCAGCACAATGCTACATGAAGTCCCCAGATGCCAAATGCAGCCTGATGCGTGCTGAGAGGAATGCCACGAACACTCAGGCATACCTCACACAGGGTTTGAAACTCATCAAAACCAATACGAAAAGAAAAGCAAAGGGACTCTCCTATTTTTCTTTCATGCTGCCTAAAGGTACCCATCAGCTGCACAGCTGCCTCCTACAAACTGCTCCTGAAAACGCCTTTTGATTAATACAATTTTTTTTAAAGGCAGCAGAGAATAGTCTGCTTGTACTGCTCTCCTTTGTGGTCCTGTGTCCGACTTCGCTTGTTTTATACCTTGGGCTTGGTGGGTTTTTTCTATATATCTGCAAAATCTGACTGCATGCCGTCCTGCTCCGGTGGCCACGACTCCTGGCCAGCACGGTGGTGTGAATAAAGTTGCACAAAATCGAAGCACAACAACTTGAAAAGGGATTTGAGGATTTTTTAAAAAATACAATGTAAAATTAAGTGACTACCTTGGACCATCATGCCATAAGAAATCATTGAGAGAGAAGGCCCTCAGTAAGGTTGAGGGGTTTATAAATGAGAATTCAATGTTCTTTCTTTCTTAAAAAAACAACTTTTTATCTCATTTTCCCTTTGTCACAAACCAGTTGTGAAGGGAAAGATAAGGGAACGTACCTGAAATATTACTCCCTAATTGTCCCTTTAAATGTTTCTTGCATTTGCCTTTGAAATATTCATCTCCAATTATGCTCAAATAGGGCAGGAAGGTAGATGGATCCTGGCTCTACGTGGGATGACAGTTCCTCTTATTCTCAGCAAAATCTGTTTGGCTGCACCCACCAGTTACACCAGATATTTCATAAACCCCCTAAATTCCCAATTATTGAGCTGTTTTCCAGCTATTTGGGCCCACGACACAATGGCATTCCCAGGGAATCCCAGTTTCAGAGCAGAGCTGCACCTGGAGCGATCAAGAGACCAGCAATCACAGCTGGGAATTTGCTCCTGAGCTCCCATCTCCTTTCCAACCTCTCTGCAGCCTTTTAAGCAGAGCAGGGAAAAAATCTCTGCTGGGATGCTGGCTTCGCCGGCCAACTGACAGGCGTAATCCGGTGCACATCACGGTCCCAGATTGAAGATCACATGTGACCCCCAGCAGCCTTGGCATCTCCCGCCAGCTGCCTCCATGGGCAGAAGTGAGAATGTTAATAAACACCCAAATGAAAGGAAGTTGTTGGGTTGTAATTAACATATGCCATTAGTATCTGTCGATTTGGCCAGCCGCAGCAGACAGGCTGAACCCATACATACAAATGAGAGTCTGCCTGAACTGCGGGGAAGGGAGGGAGAGATGATTTCATTGTGAGCGTCTGGTGCTGTCAGCAGCTTTAAATCACACGGGTACTTACTAACAAAAACAGTAACGACCATTGTGTTCTGGAACAATAATACGGCTTTTAAAACCTTGTTTTATTCAATAAACAGTTCTAAATGTTTGCTCACCCTCTTCTTTTCACCAGAGATGCTTAATTGAAAAGATATTCCAAGGGCGAAAAATAAAGGTTTGGCCCACCAAAGGTATTTTTGGCACAGATTGTCTGCACCTACAGCCCTTTCGGAACTCTTCCCGGTGCCGCTGCCAGCAGAGGTGACAGTGGCAGCCCCGTGGGAATCACACCAACCCACTTCTGAAGAACACAGCCAAGGGTTTCTGGAAGGTGGATAACAAGCCCAGAGCCACCCGCACTGGCCTGGATCATGTCGCTGAAGTGGTGATGGTACGATTCCGTTCCCATTACCAATAATTACCTTTGTACGGCTGTGCACTGCCTCCCTCACCAACTCCTCTCTCCTAGGGGGCTGAAAGATTAAAATGCACAGATGAGCCTCTGCCCATTGGCACTGCTGGAGACCTCCCTGTTAATTGCTATCGCTCTCTCCTTGCTCCAAAGAGATGTGTCAGGAACTGAAGGCTTAGCAGGTTTTATCCTCTCTAAAAATAAAGCCTCTGTGAATTTGAAAAATAATGATGATTTGTAACCCCCAAATACATTGCTAGAAGTTAATTGTAATTATTTTTTGACAGCCGCTCTTAGTCTTCCTCTAGGTTTTCAAATGTTTATTTACATAAGTGATTAGTTCAAGGACCATCGCTACCAAAACCAGTAGATCCAGGACTGCAAATGTGATTCTGCTGAATTGCTAAACTGCAGCGAAAAACAACAAAGTCAGAAACGCCTGGGCTGTGCTCCAAGACACGGGATTTATATGATCACATTCTGCATCTTGGTTCCGTCTGACAGCATTTTCCTACTTTCTGTATTAAAAAAGCTTCAAAGGTCTCTGCAGGAGTTTCTTTTTGGAGGCATTTGAGATGGCAGATGATAATTAGATATTTCTATAGGGCAGAAATTATTTTCTTTGCATTTCCCACTTCACAGGCAGAGCTGTGGTCAGCAACCCTGTCTGACTCAGCCTCTCATCTTCCTGCTTTTAAAACCCTACAATTCTGTTATTTATTGACTTTTTTATTTTTAAAGTCTTACTGCCTCTGAAAAAATCCTGTTCTGTTGTCCTTGCTTCCAGCTTTCCGCAGCAAAGCTGCTGCTGCCTCCAGCAGAATTTGTGTTCGAGGAGGCCCTACAGAGAACCCGCAGGATCGTCCTTGTCCAGCAGGTCCAGCTGGATGCGGCTGGTGCTCCCTGATATGGCCTGGGAGAAGCTGTGGGACCGTCCCCTTCAGCTGGCCCTGCTCCAAGGGAAAAGCCAAAGGCCAGATGGATGAGAGCTGGCAAAGGAGTTGCTTGGTTTGATGGTTTTCCCAAAATTCATAATAAAATCCTTAGAGGTGGTTGGAGCAATACATCCTCCCGCACGTGCAGCTATGGAGCAGCCAGCTTGGACTCGCCCAGCATCACCAGATGAGCAGCAGGGCTGCAAAGTGGGGGGGCTGGTTTTCCAGCCTTTACACCTTCCGTCTTAGCCCTTGATGTAATTCCTCCATTTTTCTCTTGCTTTACATGATGGTGTGGGCAGGAGGCCGATGTAGCACCCTGCATCACTGAGACCATGCTGTGGTTGTCCTCACCACGCTTCACCATACCTTCATCAGTCGGTGGCCTCTACAGGAAAGAAGACCCAGGCTACCACCTTGGTTTCTCCAAGGACCCGCCACCAGCTCCTGGCGCTACCTAGAGCCAGAGAGAAGTGGGGGGACTGCACTCCACCGCGTGGCGATCAGAGGGCTGCAGCCTGTATGACCAGGCTTGCTTTGGTGCCACTGCAATCGCCACACTACAAGATGGCACTGGAAGGATATCTTCAGATGGGGACTTCAACATGCTGTTAGATTTTTGGGTGGAAAAATACAAATATAACACCACATCATGAAGCTGTTGCTTCTTGCCAAAAGACTGCAACAGCATTTATTCTACCTTCAAGATAAAATGGGCTGGGAAAAAAGTACTGGATTGGACACCTGCAACTAAATCCCAACCCTTCTGAAGTCCTCAGCCAGCCTGGGAACAGATTTCAGAAGGCTTTTTTAACATCAGGAGAAAGGGGATAGTCTCATACTGTGGGTATTTTCCCCTGCATGGAGTCCCACCACCAGTAACAGGATTCCCAGGGAGAAAATTGAGCTGTTTTAAACCAAATTCTCAGATCAAGACCTAAATCTGAGGGAGCTTTGTGGAAGCTGGTTTCATTAATTTTATCCACAAAAACTATATTTGGGATGTTGCGAATTTTTTTTGACCTTTTAATGATGCTGTTTTAACTCAGGAAGCCATTCTACCCAGAAGCTCAGTTACATGGAATTCAAAGGCATGGAAAAAAAGAAAAAAGTTTGCCAGTGAAAAGTTCCATTAGGAAGTAGATTTAATCTTAAAATATGTATATTCATCATTGCTTAACTTATTTAGTGCAGTGCCCAGGGCAACCCATTACGTGAGGTGGGGATACAGCTACAGCCTCGTTTGTTTTGCTCTGCATGCATGCAACTTCCATCAGCCTGAGCCAAGGCAGCTGTTGCCTTGCTACCCCCTCCACCCCCATGCTCCCACCTCCCCCATGGGCCAGCACCAGCACCGATGCGTGCCTGGCCCTATGGTGTGCACCTTAAGCCCTTCCACCAGCAAGAAACACCCCTGCAAGTAACAGGTAGCTTTCGGCAGGTCTGGCTCAGTGGCTTGTCCCACCCCTGTGCTGCCGATGGAGTGGGAACCAAAGCGCCATGGAAGTGCTATAGGCTTCACATGGGACTCCTGTGTGATGCCCTTGTCTCCTGTGCGCTTTTCTCATGCTCCAAGATAAGCAACCTTGCATGTGAGATTTGACAGATCAGTCTTTATGTTTCCACCTGATAATTTCCACATATTCTGGTTTCACGTGGTCTTTCAGGTTTTCAGGGAGCAGTTTGGCCATCCTGAATGCAGCACCAGGGAGCAAGAAGCTCTGTTAGCCTCAGAAAGGGTTCAACGTTTACTTTTCCTTTATTTTGCATATTTTAAAGTATCTCAGAATGTTTTTCCATTCAAATTTTTGCCATAGCTGAAAATATACATTTATCATTCCAAAGGTAATGAGTGATAAGCCCTAACACTGGAAACCAAAACAATCATGCTTTTCCTTAATATCAACCATCTGTTAGAAACAGATGACAGGCAGGCACATGTCAGTTTTCTTGAACTGATGCACCTGCACAAGAAAATACCCAGAAAGGCCCATTTGTTAATCCAGAGATAAAAACTTCATCTCCTGTGTTTGGCACCTTTGCAAGAATGAAGCATGAAGTATCCCCATGAAAATGTCCCTGCCCCTCTGCTCTGGGATATTGTCCTCTGGAGCCTTGCTGGACACCCTCCAGGAGCTGGTGCCCTCAACAATGCCCTCAGGGTGGGGGGCAGCTGCTGTTATTACAGGCAGACCCCAGCACTGGAGAAGCTGGGGTGGCAGCTCCTTCCCCATGAGAAGCCACTTCTACTGCACCACCAAGGACTGCTGCTCTGGTAGGTAGAGGCCAAAACAGGACCAGACCTTGTGCAACAAGGAAACCAGGTTTTCTTCTGGAACTGATTTTTTTGTTGTTGTTTTTTATGTTCTTTACATAGAAAAGAGGGACTTCAAGAAGTAGTGTGAAAAAAGTGTTCATTATGCTTTGTAATTTCATTAGAAGAAATTAGAAGGTTAGAAGCTCACATAAGAAGCAGAGCAAGACAAAAATACAGCAGGTTTAGTATTAACATTTTTTTAATTAAGTTCTTTGTTGCTGTGAAGAAAAGCTGAGGATCTCTGTGATTTGTTTGCATTTTTGTAAGACAATCATGTATCCAGTTTCTTCCAGTCTCTAAGACTTACAAATTAAGTGTAAGTATCACTTGATGGATCCCATAAGGCACTATCATCTGGAATCACGGGAGTACATAAAAATATTACATTTGACTTTTTGTAAACATTTAAGTTTTCCTTCCAAAGCTGTGACTCCCATATATACAGAGAGAGAAAAAAATATATATCAACAGAGTTGGTTTTTTTTAAAGAAAATGGCTACTCTTTAAAGCTTATTTCCTGATTTTGAAGGGAATTGACTCAATGCTTTCTTGCGCACTTGGATGTGACAGTACACTTGGTAGCACACAGACATGAGTGTGGCAGCCTGAAAAACCTCAGTTCATGTAAGAGAAAACCAATTTTAACAGATGCTTCCTTCCTCTGTGATGTGGTCATCTGCCATGTGAGGTATCTGGACACATGAATGTGTATTTTTAAAGATGACACAAACCTTTTCTCCCCATGTCCATTAATCAATCTCTTCCCTTAAATGCAGCCTGCACATACACAGCCCTACAGCTCTAGGAGGTCCCATGTTTCTCCCAGGCTAACAATGTGTTTATGGGTAAATTCTTCCAAAGGGAAAGATGGATTCTGTACCCAGTCTGAACTTTATATTTAGGTTATTTTTGTGAAAAGCCTTCATTTCTGGCTGCCACATTGGAGAACCTCCAGATGACTTGGCTTCTTCCAGAGCATGCATGCTTGTTGCTTTCAGAAATTTCACATTCTTTCAGGATGCCACAGGCTGAGTGGTGGAAATTGCTGGTCACTTTTGAAAACATGGCCCTTTGGCATTGTCATGGCACATTGGCATTGTCCATGCATGAGGATGACCAGGAGGGCAGCAAGCTGAGGGCCACGGCAATCAGTGGCCAGAGTAAGGAGGTTGGGGTGGTTGCAGTGCTCCTGTGCTGCTGGAAGGCCTTCATCATTTGAGTCTTCCTGGGAAAACATGGGCAATCTAAATTTCTAATGTAGCAAAACAAGCATGGGGGAAAAAAAAGCGCCTACTTTTGAATGCTCTTTTCATGCCTCATTAAAAAAACTGAAAGAAATCCAAGTGAGGTCTCACTGCTCAGTCCCTCTAATCTCCTTAACTCTGTCGTGAGTTTGTTTGTTTTTTTTCCCCCAGTTTGTGATGGTGATGAGTCCTGACAGCCATGAGACAACATTTCTGAGTCCCTGGCTTCATATTCAACAGTAAGGGCTGGAAAGCAGGAGCTGTGCTTCCCTCCATGTTCAGTGGGCCAGAGAATGACTTTGTGCTCCATGCATTTATCCATGTACTTAGCCAAATGCATTACTTTTCCAAGCAGACTCCAGCATGGCCTGCATCTCAAGTGGCTGCAACTCCATACCTGAACTTAGGAAGAATAAGTAAATTATTCTGGCATCATGTCACAGCAGCTGCTGGTGTTCAGCAGAAACAGAGAAGCCTCCAGTGGCCAGGCAAGAGAAGAGCTGTAAATGTCATAGGTTGGCCGCAATAATATTAAAGAGCTATGCTCTCCCACAACCTTTTAAAGTATGTATCATTCAAAATTTATTTGACCTTTCTGGCTGACTTTTTTATATATAGATCTGATTTGACAGCTGTTTCTCCCTCACGTTTTGGAATGCTTTGGCGTCACAAAAGTGTATTTCTACTCAGAGACCAGATGTATCCTCCAATAACAATTAAATAGCACAGAGTAATAAACCTATTCTTTAGCCCAGTAAATCAAGCTGTTTAATCAAAGAAGCCAGATTGTTCTTTCTTCACTGCACATCTGTAACGCTTTGTTTGACTTCTCATACTTTCACGCATATATACATACATACAGAAATATATATGTTTTAATGCTTCAAGTACTGTGATCTGCAGAACAAGCAAAGTGGAGTCCCCATGTTGGAAAGGCGTTGCTGATCCATCAGAAAAGTGTCCCTCTGAGCAAGCCCTGCACCCGGGGCTGAAGTGTCGCTGAGCTGGGATCCCCAGGGGTGCAAGCTTGATGCTGCGTCAGCGCCTGCTGTCTCCCTGGAAGAAGCAGTGCTTCCCCTGGGATGTGTCACATCCAGCAGCGGGTGGCTCAGGGGACATGTGCGCTGCTGCTCGGAGTCATGGTCTCAAAGCAAACACAGGCATTGGGCAGGCAGGAGAGAAATTTAGGAGGTGTCTGACCCCCAACCGAGACAGCTTGAAGGGTGGATGACACGCCATCACTGGGCTTAGAAGGAATTTTAGAGCAGCCAGAAAAGCCAATTCACAAACATGAAACATTTATTAGCAGCCAGCACTGTTTTCCCATTAAAGACAGCTACCAGGTAAGGGGAATGAAGCTGCTTTTCTGACGATCATACACAACCACCTGCTCCTCCTTCCCCAAAGCACAGCAATCACTGCTGAAAACCCTCCTCTCCCTCATCTGAGGTGACCCCCATCCCACAGTGCTCTCCAGCATGCAGAGCTCCCCCAGACACTGCCCCATCCCTCTTCCCAGCCCCACACCTTTGCAGTCAGTGTCAGGCAAGCAGGGAAACGTGGGTGCCACCAATTCACCCAGGCTTCCTCATGCCTGTGTAGATTCCTCCGCTTTGCAGAAATACACACACACACAGATATGAGAAAACATAGCATCCCCATTAAATGCATTTCCATAGGATTACGTTTCTCTAGGGCGCTCCTGGATGGGTAGCTTTGCTTCTCGTAAGCTTCCAACACCAGGTTTAGCCCAGCAAAGCCTTTCCCTATACAAATAGCAGATTTAACACATGCAGAGGCTGTGTCTTGCCAATAAATCCTGATTTCTGCTCTGAACATCCACCTAGCCCTTCTGCAATTTGTCTTCCAACCATGCTTTTGCACAGCATCCTTCATTCTTGCCTTGAAACTGTCTGTTGTGATTTTATAATATACTGTGCAAATGGGATCTATCTAGTTCTTCTTCTGGGACTTGGCACTGCAGAAGGCCTCTGCCCTTGGTTTTCTGGCTACCTTTAAATGCTACCTGACAGTAGGCAAATAGCACTTGAGGTGCCACCCCTTGTCTGTGCCCCGCTATTTAAAGTCTCATTTTCACCTCCTATAACCCTTTTTCCAGAGTGAGCTGCACAGGTGAACTCACATTGGGTCAAGACAATCTGCACTGGAAAAAAAGCAGGGTTTGTGTACACAGCTTTTCAGGTAAAAACGTTAGAAAAAGCTAGTCCAGGCCATTTCCCCAACCAAAACTGCAGGCCTGAAGGCATTGCAGCTCCCATGCTGCAGCCTGCTAGATTAAGTCATATCAAAAAAGCCTGATGAGCTCTTCCAAGAGGCAGCCACCAAAGCTTCCTTCTGTCAGCCTGGCTGTGCTCTGCCCTGGAGATAGGCAGTCCCAGCTCCCCAAGACCAAAAACTTGTGTTAGGTTACTGCCAAAAAGGAGCGTGCACTAAGAGTCAATAGATTCATGCTCGTTTCCTAGATTTGAGACAGTTGTTCTTCATGGCCTTGTGCTAAAACCACTTTTTTTCTCCACTTCCTCTGGGTCCTTATCAGGAAAACTGGAACATTTCCTTACTTCCAACCTGTCCTGCCCCCCAGAGGGGTAAGCTTTACAGGGAAGGTCTTGCTACGAACAGGTACAGCACAACCAGGTCCTGCTCTGGGGGTGCAGGGGAGTGTCAGGATCATTTTCTGGATGCAGGGAGGCATAACCCAGCTGGATATTTCTTTAAACTCCCTGATAAACCATCAGAGGTTAGAAACAGCTAAAGTTTCTTCGAGCTCAACAGGGATCATATTCCCCACTGAAAAGCCGCCCTGGGGTCACCAGAAGTTTACAGCCCTCCAGCCTCAAGATGCTTTGGCTTCTTTGGTGAGGACACGGGTTTATAGGAATAGAGTGTTTATGGGAGGAGGATGGCTTTTACCTGGCAAGGCAGGGAACCAGCAGCAGAGCTTACACATCCTTGAACTGTCTGGTTTGCCTGTCAGTGCAGCAGCTCTCAAACCCTTGAGGAGAACTTTTAGTTCCCAGTTCTTTCTGATTTCTGCAATGCCCTTCAAGAAATTATAATGCAAATACCACCAACTGATTTTCTTGCACGGAGCCTTCCAAAGTGTCAGCACACAGATGAGTTTGGTTTCATGCTGGGAAATGTGCAGTTCTTGCACCAGACTGCATATTGAGCAGAAACGCCACCATGGGAGAAGGTGGTTTTCTTCCTACCTAAGTATTCATGTCAAATGATCCTTCCTTGGACCTGGTTTTGATTGGAGATTTTTGAAGGAAGCAACTGACCTGCATGCTGCCACCTGTGCTGGCAATGGTGGTGTGTTGCTCCAAAAATCTCTCTTCTCCATGTTTCAGGTGTCTCCACCACTAGTGAGCTGCAAAGGTGCAAACTTCTGCTAGGGCTTAAGAGAGCAACACCACAAACTGCCCAGAAGAAGTAGCACTATGATTTCAAAGAGCCTTTTGGATGTCACCATGGTGCCTGTCCCCAGTGAGAGACAAAACCATTCACACTGATGTGCCAGTCAGGGCTGCAGCCAAGCGGACTTGAAAACAAGAACAGCTGGATTTCAGTGGACTATTAAAGCACTGCAGCCAAAAGCCATCACTGTGGACCTGCTCGCATACCACAGACCTCAGGAGAGGATCGTCTGCATAATTACAAGGATCACAGATCTTGCACTTCCCCTATCAATGAACATTTTCCTTTTGGGTACAGTATGTTCCTGAAGATTCCAACGATAAACTGCTCTAATGGTCTTTGCAGTCATCTGATTTAGCTACAGAAAAATGTCCTAGAGCTGAGCTGAAAATGCAGCTCCCCACCGCATGAATCTGCATGGGAACAGGGTGTGTACAGCACGTTCCATCCATGGATAAGCTAATCCTTTCTGCAGATAAAAACTGCCAGCAAAACGTAACCTGAAAAAGTAGTTACTGAGGCTGTTTATTTTTTAAAGGATGGATAAAATTTCAGAGCGATAAAATCATTTCCTTGAAATACTTTCATTCAAATAATTTACTTCCTTTTGAAAGGCTTAATCTTTCCTTGGTTGAACTTTTTTTTTTTTTACTCCTAAGCAGGGTGAGCAAGGGCAGAGATGGCCCTAATCTGAATGGGGGGATGTGCAGTTACAAGACTGTGTTTTGTGATATGGGAGCACGTGCCATGCCAGCTGGAGCTAACATGCGTTGAGGGGGGACAACTAACACCCCACAGCCCCTCCAGTAAATGTTGCATTGTGCTGGTAAATGTCTCATTGTGTTAATTCACAGGAGCCCTGCAGACAACTACAATGAAAATTGTTGTGTAGTCTTGCTTCTGGGGCTGTGTCCACAGCTTGGACCGTGGTGGTGGGCTACACCTTACAGAGATGGAGCCGGTGAGAGGTGCAGGCAGGGCACTGCACGCATGTTGTGGCCAGCTCAAAGCTTTGGACTCCAGGATGGAGTTGGGGATTTATTCTTCTGTGAAAACTGAGCTTCTTTGATTAATTGCATGTAACTTTAGGCAAAACACCAAACAGCACAAGATTTTCTATAAAGCCACAAAAAGCTGGCAGTGCTGGAGAAGTGGTGAAAAATGAATTGTTTTTTCAAAATTGCATAATTACTTTAGTAAGGTTGGGAGCCAAAGCCTGAAAGACTCTACAGAGCAAAAAATCAAAGCCGCTGAAAAAAAGAAAGGGTATGTCCCTGGCTTCAGTGCTGGCCTGGGGTTCACAGGGTATTCTCTACTCCTGCTGTGCAGTGCAAGTTGCCTTCTGGAAAGTAGATTTGCAAATGGTAGGATTTAATCCGACTACTATGGAAATCAGTGAAGTGCCGTGGGATCAAGCAGGGAGTCCTGTGGGCTTGTGCTCACCTGTGGGACCTGAGAGCCCCCTGCCCCAAGGCTGTCATTCTACTGACCTGGCAGAGGACAATAAGGGGAAGGATAAAATGTTACCCACAAAATAGGGCAAAAGAGAAAGAAATGGCTGAACCTTCTCCCTGGGCTGGCTGACCCATGCTGCAGCAGTGTGAGGACACCACATCCAGATGTCTTCGGCCATCAAACTTCTTACAGCTGGTTTGGTGGGCAGTGTCTTTCTGTGGGTGTTTTAACTGACCCCTCCACAGAGGGGCAAGGCAGAAGAGGAGAGTGTTCAGCTCCTAAACAACAGCAACGAGGGAACAATGATTCATCCCATTTGCTCTATAAGGGCTTTTGTAGGTATACACGGCAGAAATGTGTCTGAATGAGAGTTTATATCGTAGCCTGGCATTTAACAGGGAGCAAAAGGAGAAAGGGGAGATTAATGCCTTCTCTGCCCCTCCGTATTAGCTACTAGATATCAACACCTGTTCCTGCCCCTCTCTCGAGTGAAAGTAATGGCCATGCTGTATACTCCCTCCCAACCCCTTTGGGTGACTTGAAGCTGCTTACATCTATTTTTGGGTTGTCTGCTAGCCCATTTCCTAGTATTCCCAAAGCACCCACCAAGCAGAGCACTATACAGATCTGAAAGACAAAAAGATATATGAAAAATAGGTGAGGAAGCTGAATGACAGCAACAGAAGCTTCACAGGATTTGGTGGAGCTGTCATCAGGTTAGTTTTCCACCAGTGTAACTCCACTGATGTAAATGGCAACTAACTCACATAGGCAAAAATCCTTATTGGAGTCCGCTCCGTTGCTGGAAGATGGTGAAAGGATGGCACCTCCAGAACCTGAACAAATTGCATGTTTCCTGGAGAAAATTTCAATAGAGAAGGAGAAGCAAACACAACTAGAACTAAAATAAATAGAAATGCAAACGTATCTGGACAGGAACTGATCTGAGTCCAAATGAGAAAACCTAAGTGTGCTCTCTGTGGCTCCTGGTGGGCCAGGTTATAGGTACTTATCCTGTATCTCACAGAGAGGACAGCAAAGTAATTCCTGGAGAACAGGGGTTGTTCTTGGAGTAACTGTGTTCTTGCAGCTTTGATGGTCTAAGGATGTAAATGAGGCAAAGCCTATGGGGAGAGGTAATACCTGTCAGTAGATCAGCTAAATGCCATTGAGGGAAAACAGCACATAAGCCTCCTGTGGGGACCTTCTCCATCAAGCACTCACTGTGTAATATAAATTGGCTTAATATAAATTACATTAGAACTAGATATAAGTGCCTGACAGGATGACGGCAGGCAATTGGCTCTACGCAAAGGCACTAACAGCAGTAATTCTGTTGTAACACCGATGGTCTAAAGATGTGAGCCAGGTAAGGGTACAGGGAATGGTAATATTATGCAATCTATATGTATAACTGCATTGTGCAGCCAGATACAGGATCTCTGGTCTATCATCTCCTGGGACAGAACCACATAAAGGTTTGTTGTTTCTATTCCAAGACCTTCTAGAATAAATTACACTAGAAATGCAAAATGAAATCAATAGTAATACAGACGGGTGGCTACAGTTTATATGATTTCTATCTCAATTTCTCATCTTTGATAGCTTTTTAACAAAGCTTAGGATCAGCTGTTCCAAGCACGCTTAAAATAGGAACTGATCAATTTTCCCAACAGTCCAGTAGAACAGGTGAGCTGCCTTATGTATTTTAGCAGATGAAAAACAGTAAACCAAAAAGTGAGGAGGTTTACCCAAAGGCTCAGGGCAAGCTTGTGGCAGAACCTGAGACTATCCCTGAGGCTTCCTAATGCCCTACCTGCTATATGGCCACCCGGCCTCTCTCCCCTCCAAAGAGACTAACATAGGAGCTTATGGAGGGTTCAAGATCTCCCAAGGCACTCACAACTTGCCCAAGTGGTTTCCTATATAAAAACCCAAGTGAAAACTCTCTGTATTCCTGAAATTAGGAGCTCTGCAACAGAGAGGAGAGATAATAAAACTAGCCTAGGGCACGGGAAGCCCCTCCTCTCTGACTTCTGACATGACCTGAGTAAGTCTGAGCCTTAATCTCGTTAACCCCAGCTTCCCACCACTAAAACACCATAAAACCATGAAACAGAATGTTATTAGAAAAACATATGTGCTTTATATACATACATATTGTGTACACAATGAATATACTTCATATGGTGTGGTTACCTCAGCACATAATGAGGAGATCCTTCACACCAAAACCTGACAAAAAGGGAGAAGCTCTCCTTCTCTGATTTTGTTTTTTTGCTGGCCTCATCTCATTAATTTAATTTTTTCTCCTCCTCTTGTTTCCCTGTGCTCACCTTCCACCAGAACAGCTTGTTTGCATGTGTGCCGATAACTGCAGTGTTTGCACAGCAGCTGCCACCTTTGGATTTCTTACTTGCTTCAGTAACGTGAAGAAAAAGCAACTCCGTGGCCTGTAGTGACAAAAAAATTTCCAAAAGCCTCTGGGTTTAATACAAAACCCTACAAAAATCCCTCCCAGAACTCAAAGCAATTTCTTCTGAGGGAGGTTTCTTTCAAAAAACACACACACACAAAAAAGGAAGCTCCCACACCTACTGTACACCAGATTCTCCATTCACAGAGCAAGAAACCAGAAGTCATTCCTATCCATTGCAGTCACCACTGTGTAAAATCGCTGCTGCTGAGCAAGACCACAGACCTCTCAGTTACAAGATCACCTACACAGCTGGCAGCTTGAGAAGAAGAGTTGGCTTGGTGGGGAAGAGTGGGCTGCACTCCAAAATGACAGCATTTGAGGGCTTCGACATGCAGTATTTGCTGGTCTTTGTCGCTGGGACTGAGAAGTTTCTCTTTTTTTCACAAGTCCATGATAAGCCAAAGATGCCCGCACAGCTGAGGGAGCCTGCCTGCCTGAGCTGCAGCAGTATTCAAGCAAAGGGCTAGAGCTTTGCTCACTAAATAGCTTCTAACCTGCTCCCAGCTAGTGAGACCTGTCTTGTTTGAGCTCTTGCAAAGCTAATGAGCTCTTTTCCCTCAGGTAAAGCAAAGCAAAGGCAGGAAGAAAATGGTAAAAGCACTGCTGAATGAGACGATCTACCTTTGGCAGTGGGCAGTGCCTGAGAATGGAGGATACCCTCTCTCAGCAAAAGAAAACCAAGAAAACTTCGTTTGCAATGAGGGAATTGCATGTCGGCTCCTTGAAGCCATTAAACACTGAGATTTCTGCCTGGCTTTATCCTTGCTAAAGGCAAAAGAAAGCCTCAGGGAAAGCCCTGGAAGCCACCTCAACCACAGGCAGAAGCTGACAACGCAGCGACGACTCTCGGAGTAATGACTGTGAGGAGAAGTATAGCAAAGCTTTTGCAAGTGAAAAGTAGAGCAGAAAAAGCAGCCAACTAGTAAACAAATAAACAAGAACCAACCCAATCCCCGAAAAATGAAATGAAAAAACGCCGAAGAAGTCCTGCTCACCTCCATGGCTAATTCCCACCATCCTGCCTAGGTGCACTGGTTTGGTGCTCTGGGAAACAGACTCTTCCATGGGCTTTGAGGACCCAAATGCTAAAAGCTAAGGGAGTACTAATTACCATCAGTAAAAGGCCTGTTCATCATTTAAAGTCAGTTTAATGGATTCCAAGTAGAAGTGGCAAGCAGCATTTCCTTTGCACCATGAGGGAAAAATTGTTGCTTTGTGTTTCTCCGTAAGCAGAAGCAAAGGGACTCAGGGGGAACCAGCACCCTGGTGTGCTACAAGACAAACACAGAAGCCAAGGGACACTTCACCCACGCAGCATGAGGTACCCGCATCGGCTCAGGGCCCAGGAAGCCGAATAGCTCCTAAACACTGCAAGCAAAAAAAAGGACAGAGACACTAGTTTATGCCATTCTTAGTTACTTTATTCCTTACCTTATTAGGTCTGATTTAAAGTTGTATAATTATGTAAAATATCCCACCTTTCCCTTCTGCCTTTGGCTCGCCTGTAGTGCAAACCCCAGAGCAGAACAAAGCCAAGACCTGAAGACCACCAAATCAACTCTGACGTGCCTTTTGAAGAATAACTTGAATAGTTCCCAGGAGCTGGAAGCAAGTGTATGAGGCAGATCTTGTCGCCAGTGCAAGACCGAAAGCATTTCCTGCTGCACTGGAATCCTGAGGGAGAGAAGTTGAGGCGATATCATACCACGCATTAGCTGAGAAGTGGGAGACAGTGATTTGCAGGACAGTCCTTGCAGGGCAGACTAATGCAACCTTTGTCATGTTTATTGCTGTTCTGAGGCAATACGCATTTTTTTTCTACCTGTGTTTACACCATCCTCAGTCAGACTGTACTGAAGAACTTGAATGCACGACTGAGTTGCCAGTGTGGCTTCTGGAGAAGTGCGTGAACAGGATGTCAAAGCTGGATAGAGCTGCAAAAGGGGCAGCTGAAGAGCTTCCCATGGCATCTTGTGACACCACCATGTGTTGGATGCTGTTAATGGAGAGGAATGACAAAGGCCCACTTAATCCCCACCAATAAATCTGCTCCTGTAATGTTGCCAAGTCAAGGTCTTAGGCCAGGTGTTTGCTGCAGCAGTTCTGCTTTCTCTGGAAAGGTCCTCGGTGACCAACCTGGGGTCACAGCCCAGACTGGCCTGCTCTCCTCCCATTTCTCCACAGTATCTCCAGAGAGGTGGGAAAGAGATGCTTGCCCTCCAGGGCAGAGGCCATCCCTAGGCTTGGTGGAGATGTGAAAACCCCCAGCACTGCAGTCATGCCAAGAGATTTCCTTCCAGAGACCCCTTCAGGCACTTTCCCACCTACCATTGACAGAAGCATGGCAGACCTTGCAGACACCCACTGCTGCAGCAAGCCAGCACCACAAGCTAAGCACATTTGACATGGTAACTTAAAAAAAAAAACACATTTAAACAAGCAGTGCTATAGACTTTAATGAGCCTCAGAGCCACACTCAGTAGCCTTTTGTCTGTGACAAACAAAAAGGGGAAGGTATTGGTTTGTAAAGCTTGCCAATTAGAAAATAGTTCATATCATGGGGAGGAAAAAGTGAAGAAACACTGGCTATGAGAGACGCAAAATGTGGTGCTCACCAAAAGGATGTAGGAAGTTCCCTAATGGAACAACGGAAAATCCCTAGATGAGAGTATAATTTTAAGGTAAACAATTAATTTGCAGCAGCACCTGCTACACAAAAGATGCTCACAGTACTTGAAGCAAAATCATAGGCTGAACATGCTTAAAAAAACCCAAACAGTCTGGTGAAGGTAAGAGCAGTTATAAATAGCACCAGTAGCAAGAGAATCATATCAAACAGCATTTCGATCATGCAGAGAGCAGCAGCAGCCAGTTGAACAGCTGAAAGGCAAAGAAGGCCACAGACTGATGCTCAGTGACAGGGACTCTCTGGGGAAGCAAAGAGTGGTGCTGTCTTGGGGGATTTAAGCAACCTGCAGTCACACTGGTTTCATGTGTGACCTTGAAGAAGTCATCCAGCATGTTTCAGTGTCCTGACATAAAATAGTCTTTATGAGAGTGTGTCCGTGAAGGTTTGTAGAGCACTTTGTGATGTTCAGATAGAAAGATGTTTGCTTGTTGGAATTGAGAATTAGCTGGCATCTGGGAGCATTTAAGACCACCTGTATTTGTAACCACCTTCCAGTAAGGAGAGCTGGAGCTTTCAGCATCTCCATCGGCAGTGGGACAGCCCCAGGAGCACTGTGGCTCTTGTTGCTATCCTAGAAACCAAACTAAAATCCAGATTTTAATTATTACAGCTGTAACCCTTATACCCAAACCTGCAGCTAGGCAGCTGTGATGGTAGCTAACAGGCACAGGAAAATGAGAAGGTTGTCCTAGAGTCCTATCTTTCTCAGTGCTCCCTATCTCTAAGGCTCTGGTCCCTTACCTGGAAAACCTCTGTGGCTCTCTCTGGAGCTGGCTTGTTTGTACCCCAAAGCCCCTTTGTTCCTTTGCGTCTGATCCTGCAAGGCTCATTGGAGGTGTGCACTGCCAGTGTGCAGATAACCATGTAGCTCCTGAGAGACTCTTCAACCACCACCAGAAGCCACCACCCTGTGTTGTAGGCATGGACCATCCCACCTCCACCCCACCCCTGGTCACAAAGTGCAGATCCTCCCAAGGAAGAGTTAAACGGGTCCTTCTGATTCCCTGACAGCCCATACATGAGGCGCAGACCAGTCCCCAAGCAGCCCTAACACATTTATCTAGCGAGGACCAAATGTGAGCCGAAGGTTTGAGCCTGACCCTCCTTCCTTTACTGTGCTGCCTCTGCACAGCCATTGCTTACCACGTTAAAGAGATGCCTGCTCTTGGTGTTACCCCAGTTCCCAATTGATTTGGAGATACTCGCATTTTTAGTTAATCCTTTTTGTTTATAGCCAGCGAAAGGCGTGATGCGGTCAGAATAAAATGCACTGGATTTCCTCCCGCGCGTGATGCTCTCGGTGGCATTCTCTGCCAGAGGAAGCAGCCCGGCAAACCTCACAGCAGAACATTACAGTAATCTAATCAGAAGGAGATAGGAGTCTGGATGAACGTTGCAGTGTCTGATATGGATAAACACCAGACCAAAACTTGTCAGCTTTCATGAGAGAATAAACCGAAGCATTTAGATAGCAGCAAAAGCAATCATCCAAATGATGAGGACTATTGAAATGAGATATAATTGGCAACTCACACTTTAAAAGAAAAACCAAATTCACTTCATCCATGTCTCTGTACTTACCTGCTCCTTTAGCAGGAGAAAAGAAGCTTTAGTTCCATTAGCTGACTTGACTGCACACAGCTCTGAGCTGAGAGAACACTCCTCAGGGACTAATTTATTCCACAAATGTAACATATTTTTCTGCTCACAGAATACCCACAAAAACATTGCATTTTCCTTACATATTTTTCTTTGAATTTTTTTGGCCCTTTTTCATTAATTGTTTGCGAGTTCACTGTTTGCAGTATTTAATGCCTGGAATCCAAGCGTTTGGTTAGTGGCAGTTGGTCACGTACATCACATGCTATTATTTCTGCTGGTCCCTGGCTGAGACCGTCCTTCACTGGGTCTAATTCAATGTCCTTTGATGTCAATGAGAGTCTCTCTCTTTGACTTTAGTGCACTTGAGTCCAGCCCTTTGTTAGGGAAGGATCTGGAAGAAGGCACTGGGCTTTCAGCCTCTCGGACTGGGCTCAGATTTATTTAGGAATTCAGCGAACATTCATTGTTCCCACACAGGCCTTTCTTAGCTCCACTCCTAAGAAAAACTGAAGTTTTCAAACATCTATTGGAGCCAACATTGCGTTTCCTTGCAACTTGTGTTGTTACTCAGGCCAGTGGAAAATGGGTATAATACGGTGCACTGCTGAACTTCACACCCACACCAGTGCATTCAGGCAATCCCAGAGGAGTGAAGGACGAAGCTCATCACTTGGATGCAGGGTTTGCCTTCAATTTAATTTCAGCGCTGTAAGACAAAATCCCTGCCTGTACCTCAACCCATGGAAGTCTGCAATTTAGAAGTTCAGATCCCCTTCTTTTTCAGCAGGAGCTCCCCCCTGCCCTCCCTGGCCCAGGTGTCTACATTTTTTCCTGTCCATCTCCCCAGGCTTATGGGCACATAACTGCAACCACTTCCAAACCCATCTCCCAACAATGTCACAGGACGGCTGTGAGGAGAAGCTGGGAAGCCTGTGTAAGTTGAGGTGCCTACTTTGATCTCAGGTACTCGTGGTGCTGTGAGGCAGCAGAAGAACCAGAAGGACTGACATGGAGATTTTTCTTTTCCTACTCCTCTAGGCCAGTGCTGTGTTGGCAGCTCATTTAACTTTAAGACTGTCTGCATGTAAAAATACAAATTGTCTTCTCTTCAAAATCTGGTTTAAAAATAGCACTATTTGAGGAGTATATAAATAAGTAATCATTTGGAACACAATATTAGACCTCCCTTCTTTAATTAAATGGTTGCTTGATGCATTTCAAAGCTCTGTTCTGACTCAGTCTTCCTGCATCCCTGTGCTTTTCCTGTTACGAACAAACCTCGGCTAACTGCACCATGAATTTTAAAGCAAACTAGATGGCGCAGAGTAATAGGACTATTAATATCCTAATTGCTGAGCTGCACTTGGGACTAGCCTATTCTCACGCAGACACAGAAAGAAATAACATCTCAGACATGCTGTTAAGCAGGAATGGCTTCAATGGCCATGACTGCCTCCATTTGACACCTGGCTTACAGGAGAACACAGAGAAAATATGCTAATGAGAGAGAACATATATTTTTCCTCTCAACCCACATAGCATTTGCTAGACACAGCCAGGAATGTAATCCCAACTATTCAGACCAACCCCTCTTCTGTTCCTGAATGCCGCTGGAGGGTGAGTAGAAAGGCCATGCATTTCCCTTTGTTGAAGTGCATTCTTGATGTAATCCCTGGATTGGGTCAGACTTTTTTTTAGTAGCACAGAAGTGGGGAATGGAAAAGACACATGACATGAGGCCAACAGTTCACCCCATCCCCGAGCAGGATTGTTGACTCTGTTTCATTTATTGATGCTGTTTCATTCACTAGGGCTTTGTCTTGTCCAGTTTGAAATTTTTGAAGTCGCACAGCTTTTGCTCGTCTCCTGGGGTGCTATTAGAAAGTGTATCTTAATAAAAGCTCCCTGATTTCAAAGTCTATAGCTTCCCTTTCTTAGTTTCACCCAGCTACTCATGCTGTCCCCTTAAAGGGTATCAGATGCTTTCCCTGGAGTTTTAGGGGACCATTGGCAACTGTTTAGCACCTCTGTACATATTCAGCAGTTCTTTTTTTGCTTGCAGGTCCTTGTTGCACTGGGAGTCAGATTTCCCTAGCACATCACTCCTCACTTCTCATGCAGGCTTGTGAGCAGCTGCCAAACAACCAGAAGCAGAGCACTTCTGGTTTTTTTCCCCTGAATGACATGACGGAAAGGACAGCAGGTCCTAACTAGAAGAATGCAAGGAAAATCACAGCCTTTGCTTCTGGCTGGTTTGCTTACACACTTGCTTTTTGGGAGGGAGAAAAGGTGAATAATTTATTTCCAAAGACGGCCTTTTTTCATCAGACATGCATGGACCTAAAACTCCCCCGGAGACTTTCCCCAAAAGGCAATTTTAATGGTGGGTGACACGGTCCTGGGTCCACACAACAGTATTACAGGCAAATTTGGTGCCTAGAGCAGCCCTGGGAGGACACAGGTAGTTATGTGGTGGAGCCGGGAAGGAGGTGAGCCACGCTTCGTGGGAGCTCACTCAGTGCAGTGTCTAACTTGCTATGGCATCACATACAGAGCGGTACAATCTCCTAAGCCCTTTGGTGGCTCTCACCCTTCATCGCTCCAGTATCATTGAAAACGTGGTTTCTCCTTCTCCCCCACCTGAGACCAACGTCCACCAACCAGACAGGGGCTGCTAGAGCTCTAAACCAACAGCCACCACTTCAGCTTCAAAGGGGTGGACTGGTCCTCAGCCTGCACACTTACCCCAGAAGCTTACACGATGACATTTGGTCAAAGCTCGTAGGGGACCAGCCTATTCAGAGTGTGTTGTGCACATGATCCCACCACAATCCTGTGAGAGGGTCTGAGGCTCCTGAAAGGCCAGTTTAGTAAGGTTTGTGTTAAGATTTGCTCACATACCCTGCAGAGATGAGCTGCTTTGAAATCCCATGTTAAAATTCACTTTGAATTTACAGATGACTGGTTTGAGTTGCCAGGCACCTTCTTTTTGTCCTCTAAGATATGACCTCTGCGTGAGGATGACACACACACATTACACAAGTGTGCCACTCCCTTTCACATGTTTTATTTTGAATTCCTTCTAAATATGCAGCAATACTCAACAAAGAGCTGATGTTCAGAGTAAATATAGGTGTACATTTCTAAGTACACCTCATAAAGCTGTCTTTGGGTGAGATTCTTTGTAATCTCACCCAATTTACTTGGCTGCTTTCGCTGTTATAAACGTGAATCTGCCTGATGCCAAGATCAGGTGATGAACAGGCATTGGGTGGAAAGCTGCTGTGGGAGGGGGATCACACAGAGCTGCTTTTATATTTTCTCCAGCTCTTCTGGGCTTGGGAGGGGAGGAGTGACTGACTAGGCAGGAGCAATGTAGCATCAAAGCACACCATGGGGCTGGCAGGGATGGAAAGGAGCTTAGGCACAGAAGAGATGGAGCTCAGGAAAGGCAATTTTCAGAGGAAAAACGAGGTGGATTAATTTGAAAGTAATTTTTTTCAATTAAAAAGAGGAAGCAGAGATACCACCTCACTCGCTCTGCTCCTTATTTTTAAACACTTGGAGTGGGGTAACTTCACAGGAATGTTTTCAACACCCAGAAGCAGCTCTTCTCGCTTACACAGAATATTCTGTTAAATTGCTTGAGGCTTGTGTGGTAACAGCATTATTCAAAATAACAGTGGTCTGCCTTTTATCAATTGAGAATCATCTTTCACTAATCCCTAATCCTCCCCAAAACTGCTTGAGATCCCCCTTCACAGAATCTTAGTTTTATTTGAGTGTTTGTTGAAATGGCAGCTGCGGCATTGGATCAAATATCTCCCTGATTCTGGGACATTTTGAGCCTTATAATGGGAGCAATTGACAGGCTTCAAAAAGAAATTATTAGGGAACAGTGCAAGAAGAGTTCTGTTTAAAGTTGGAAATTTTATAATTGCAGTAATTATGAGATATAAATGAGGTATCAGCCATGCTGCACGTGTATGACTATAAGGATTTCATGGGATTTAATCCCCTCCAGAACAGACCAAAGTTGCCTAAAGCTTGCAATAGGGGGTTTGTCATTGCCACATTGTGTTTCCAGGCTGGGCATAAGGACTTTATCTGACTGTCCTGCAGTATCATGCAAGCACTGAAAACTATGGACACTTCTTAATATGATGTGGTTTAGACAGAAAGCTTGCAGCCCCTTGCCAGCTTTCAGTTTCTCTCCTGTTGCAGGTCATAGTCCCCTGCCATGCAACATCACACCAAAATGATATTTGGCGTTCTGGCTGGGCGCCATCCCCAGGATTGATGACCATCATTGCACACAGACCAAGTAATGAGGAGCAAAGACATCTCTTGAGTGCATTTTGGAACAGTCTTCTTCCTTTAGTGGTCATAACCAATTCTGCAGGTTTGCTGGTATGGAAACAAAGTCATCAAAGATGACGGTTCTGGCATTGCCCCTTAGCAGCTCTTTCAGCATTTGCTGAGAGAGGCTCTCTTCAGCTATTCTTTTCCACGCTGACTGTTTTTCCAGACAGATCCCTACTGAGCCGATGTAGTCACACAGTAAACACTGCTAGAAGCAGGCCAACATATGGTATCACTTAGATACAGAGCAGTCCCAGCACCATCGTAATGGTATTGCAGTATCTCTGGTTCCACTTCTAACCCAAATCAGTCAGTTCATTTGTCCACAAAATGAGGGGGGGGGGGGGGGGGGGGGGGGGGGGGGGGGGAAGAGGTGTTAAAGAAACTTTTACAACCCATGGAAAGAGTTTTCATTTGATTCTGTGCTTTGTGCCTTCAAGAGGAAGACACCTAAGAACAGGAGGAGAACAATGCCCAACAAGCAGTTGGCTCTGTAGTCATCTGATTGCTCTGCTACAGACTCAGTGAGATGTTAAACAAAAATAGCTTTAAGGTCTTTAAAATTAGACTTCTATGCTATACAACCTTACCCAGCTTTGCTGACCTAACATGAGAAATGTGAGCCACTGCAGATACAAATCCAGCAAACACGAACCACCAGGACCTAATGGAAAACCACGAGTCCCATTGCGACTGCTTCTCAGTGTTTCAAGCAGCAGCTGAAGGTAGGGCTGCAGGCAATGCAGCAGGAATCAGATGTGTAAAGGGGAAGGAAATCCTGGTGTTCGGTAAGAGTGAACGACCTGGGACCTTGTCAAGGCAACTCGTCCCCGTTCGCCTGCAGGACTGGAGCAGTGTAAAGTTACTGAAGACCACATAGGGAATCCAGATGTTTGGCAAAGGAAATTGATGGAAGCCTCCCAGAAAGTGATGGGAGCACCTGGGTCTGGAGCAGCACAACCCAGGTCAGAAGCAGTGAGTCACAGACTGCCCGCACTAGTGAGGGGTGGCAGGACAGGAGTGGTGGCTGTATGAAGGGAAAGGTGAGGCTGTTATTTTGCCTCATGAAGGAGGAGCATGACTGTGTTTGGCAACCCGGCACAAACCAGCTCTCTGCCTGTCGAGTTGCTTTTACCTAGCACACGGCACCTGAAGACTCAAGATATCCGTAAACCTTTAGTGGGCTCCTAGCAAAGCATGGCTCTAAGCCATGGGGGGATTTTGAGGAGGCAGGTCTGGTCCTCTGGGTCAGATGGAAATGTGAAGTCCCAGCTCTGAAGCTGAAGCTGCTGTGCGGAAGGGGACTTGGGGCCCTGGAAGCAGGGGAGGAGGAGCAGAGGGGTTATGGCTGGGTTCAGTTCCAGCTGAAGCCTTAGTGCAGGCACAGATCACAGCAGCTGGATCCCCTCCCAGCAGTGGGCTGCGAAGCCAAGGTGAGGCAGTTGGCCCCATTTATGACAGCAGCAGATACCGTCCCTCACCAGAACGAGCAAACGGGAACTGTGTAATAACACACAGGATACACTGCACAGAAAAGAGGACATGCCTAAGCCACACAGAAAAGAATTGAAAGATTGTTCTTGCAATTTAATAGTCCAGATGAGTACCTGTGGGCAGAAAATCCTTTGGAAAACCTTTTTTTAGAAAATCAGTTTCCTTCAACAGGAAATCTAAAAGTACTTAAGGAGCTCAGAGTCTCTCCACCTCAGCAATGAGGTGGTTGCATGTGCCCCAGCACGTGTGACACAGAGGTGTCACACCATATTTTTCAATTGTGGGTATCTAAAGCTATGCATCTATATTTGGAGCCATAAATGAGGCACCTCACAACTACTGAGCAGTACAGACTCCTCTTTCCTGCAAATTAAGCTTTAGGAGCATCAGCTTCCGACACTCACAATTAAACTGTGAAGTTTCTAAGGTTTGTTAGACATCCTTACACAGGGAGGCCAGCACAGCAGAATTCAGCAGGCCACCTCCTCTATAACAAGATCATCACTAATGAGAATGTGTTATCCTGCATTTCTCAAAATCAATTATCATCTTGCTCTTTTTTGGGTCCTTAGCTTGAAGCAACTCGAAGTAATTGCAGTCTTCCAAAGATATGAGTTCAACATCTTCTGAGAGAAGTCAAGCTCATTTTAGAAGCACCTTATATTGGACAACCAAAAAAGGAAGCATTTTGAAAATGTTGGCTGTCCTAAGGGAACAGTCTGGGTCATTTACTTGCTGGACTTGCAATGACTCAGTCCTCAAGCAATGAGAGGTGCTGGGACCGGTGAGCCGTTGCCTAAACACAAAGATGATAGACATGGTGATCTCAAATAAAATGTGAATATTGTAGGTTGACTTGTGACTCAGGTGTTCACTGTACAGATTTTTTTTGTGTGGTTTGTTTTTTTTTTTTAACTTCAGGCCTTAAAGAATAAAATCAGTTCTTGAAGGATTTTAAGGGACCCCACGACGACTGGAAGTCGCAGCCTGTGTCCTCACTGCCTGAAGGGCTACTGGGGGCTCTGGTGGAGCCCCAGTTCGGGTAGGAAAACAGCTGCTGTGGTCCTGTTAGGGGAAAACCAAACGGACTGCAGCAGCTCCTGGAGGTGCCCGAAGTCAGTCCTGCCTGAGCCATCTTCCCAAGGGTGCAACAGGCAGTGTGGCCTGGTTTTGCAGACCTTTTTTTCTCTAAAAACTCTGTTCTTGCAGTAGTAGAAGCTGTCCCTTTGTTTTTTAGTACACACATTCACAAAAGGAGGGAAGGGCAGGTAGCAAAGCCACTTGGGTGCTCGCTGCAAGCCTGAGTGAGGACTGTGGTCCTGGAGTCCCCACACAGACGAACGCCATGATACCCCCAGAGGCAGTGAAGGCAGGAGGCTTCATACCCGAGTGCAGGTACCAGCAGCTGCAGAAGGGAGACATAGCCCAGGGCTGCAAAAAAATGAAAATCAGACTCTTTTTTAACAAGTAGTGCTATTTCTGTATTGCACAAGAGCCGCACAAGTCACGCTGAGCCTTCTATGATTGGTATGCGCATGTTTAGACTGGTGTTTCAGGAGAGGCCAAGAGAGTCCCAGGACTGTGGGAGCCCTTCTACTTATAGCTATGAATTAATTCTAATTAGCCCTGGAAATGGGTCTCTCTGGCTCTTTGTTCTCTGAAATTGTGCTTTTCAGATGCAGGCTTCTCAATTAGCAGCTAATTATGATGGTCTTGCCTCCTTGCGGCTAAAGGGGTATAAAAACCCACAGCCCCTGACAGCTGTTGGAGATATGCCTTCAGCTTGGGCAGCAGAATTATTGATATCAGTTTCAAGGGTCTTTCACTCTTGTCCATAAATCCCTCACAGACCTGAAACCTTATTTGTAACACTACCGAGAATTATTTGATGCTGTGACCTCTGGAAAAGACATTACATTTCCAATCCTCACCAAATATAGTGAAAACAAAAATAGACAAGCTGTGTGTCCGATTGTCTGTCCCTCCTCTCCTCTCCTGGAGCAGCGAATGAGGAATCCAGATGCAAACGCCGGCACGTTTTGAGGAATAGCTAGGTGTTCCCAGACTGTGTTTTGCTATCACCAACCTTTCTCTACAACTGCTGTTGGACAATGCTGCTAGTAGATCTAAGTACCCTTAACCTAGATCCAGATCTATTATCCCTTATGCCAAGGATATTATCCCGATTAGCCATTTCCCCATGGGCTAGCTCCAGCTTTGTAGGCTATTGCAAGGCCAGAAAAGAATCTTTTTTTACCGCTGTGATAGGTAGGTTTGGCTCTGGAGTCATGAGCAGGGCAAATGGGATGGGGAGGAGATGTTGTTCATAAGAATATCAGACATGTGCTACTGGGGTAAGACCGATGGCCCACCTCACCCCATATCCTGCCTCTCTCGATGGTGGTAGGACAGGCTGAGTAGGGAGTTTCTTGAGTACAGCCCTACTTATTCTTTTTAGAGTCTCTTTATGGACCTGTTGATCATGAATTTATCTAACTGCTTCTTCAACTATCTGGTAGCACCTGTACCCATAGCCTTCTGCAGGAATGAATCACCTAGGTTTGCTACTCATTGTGTGAGAAACAGGCTTTCTCTCATCTGTTTTAAGATGGCCTCCTAGTTCAATCACCATTTTTCCAGCGTTGCCCGTCACTTTCAAGCTGCGTCCAGTTCCTTCTGCATGCAGGGGGAGAAAATTTTTTGTTTGTTCTTTAATCTGTCTGTCTGTCTGTACTAGGGTCTGGCCGTACAAAATGGGTCTGCTGAAGGACGTGACAGAATCATAGTAGCATCACAATTTTCAGCTACTTGTAGATGTACAGTTGTTCTCAGATAACTGGAAATACAGTCTGCTCAGCAGTTCCCATGTTGTTCTTGTATGATGGTTTCACTTCACATCTCCATGGAGTAGCTGTCTGATATTTCCTTGCTAATACCGGAGGGGATTAGCAGTACTGGAAGGACTCTGCAACAGTGCTGTTTTAAGATAAAATTTTTCACGTTAAATATAGAGATAAGACAAACCCCAGCTCTAATCATCCACAGACTTTCCCCCACTGCAGATCCACATCTGGATATGAACTTCACGCAGATGTTAATTGTTTCCATGCTGCAGTAGACAAACTCCCCAGACCCAGACTGAATTTCAACTCCAACTAAATCACACATCCTCAGTCTAAAGCATATATCTGGGAAAGCAAGGAAGCCTAACACCAAACAGGTATAGAATAGCACCTCCTTCCACATACATAAAACACTGCTATGAAAACCTGTTTCCATGTTGCAGGCACTTGAGAAATGCAGTCTATACATTACTACTGTAGCATTATAGCTCCCAATATGTTGTAGTTTCTCCCTCAATGCAAAAAATCTGTGTCCTGAAGGGAAAACAATCACCTTTACACTAAATCAATTACAAAACATTTATGCTAACAAATAACGTCAATGAAGATTTCTAGCATTTCTCATTCCTACAGAAAATTGGAAGGGTCACAGCAGCAAATGAATGCCGTTTGGCTGGTTTAAGCTGAACTGTGTGTAAGATCTTGTCATCAGCTATGTATTTTGGATCAGATGAAGCAGCTGAAGATAGGAAAGTACAGGGAAAAGTTGTCTAGGGGGACTGGAGTTTGCATCACTGCAGGGTTTCAAAAACAGCTTAGACAAACATCACTCAGAAAGGGTGGTGATGGATTTGATCCTGTCCTGAGACAGAAAAGAACAAGGTAATTTCCTGAGGTCCACTGCTAACTTATGTGACTCTGTAACACAGCAACAAACTAACAAAGTAGAAGTCTGCTTCCATTTCATGCAGCACTTCACAACTATGTCTGCTAAGCAAATTTGCCAAGTCTACTGCTTCACTAAATGGCATGCCATAAGCAAAATGTTGCTTTAAAAAGGGACAACACATAGCATCCAGACAGAAATACAGCTGCAAACAAAAAACTTCCCTGAGATTGCAACATCCAAATGTCCATCCTTAGCAGCATAATTGAAACTGGTGGTAACAGTGGAAAAACAACTGAAAAGGGAGAAAAAAGAGGAAGTAACGAGGGAAAAAAGGAAGGAAGGAAGAGAAGAAGGGAGAGAGGAGGGAAGGAAGGGAGGGAGGAAGGAAGCAATGAAGGGACATCAGAAGAAAGCTGGAGCACTCAACACTTACCAACACCAGGAAAGCTCCACTCCAGCAGCTACAACTCGTCACAGTAAAAGGAAGAAGGTGGCTCATCGAAAGGGGAACAGTACAACAGCCACTGCCAATGGTTAAGAGCAACAGCTGGAGCGGAACATGAGGATATGAGTCAAAAAGAATGATCTACTGGAAAACACTAAAAATCCAGAGAGACTTAAAGCAAGTGCATGTGCAGTTGCAAGAAAAAGCTGTGCAGTGCTCTGTCGTGTTCTTAATGCTATGTTTTTTAAACTACCGTGTTACAAGCCTTCCCAAACAAAAGCCACTGATATCTTTTATAAAACTCAGTGTTACTACATTTCCAATATACTCGTAGGGAGCCACTTTCCTACTGACGTAAATCTGTGAATTAACATATTTTATATATTTCGGTCTGTTTTCTGCTTCTCCTATCTTGTCAAATTCCTTTTATTATTCTTAGATATAACAGTGCCAGCATTACCATTGAGCACTAAGGACACGTTTCCATCCCTTAGAAGTCATCCTTCGTCGGTTGAGCTGTAATCACTGATCTTATGTGAGTTTTCAGCCTGCCTCGTCTGCAAAGTAAAACACAAGTGTTTAAGTGAGCCCGTTTCATCTGGCAATTGAGGCAGGCTAAGAGCACACACATGGTTAATTAGTATGGTTCAGCCAACAGGCAATAACTCATTAAGCTGCAGTAACTCAGCTATGTTTGATCATGTGCTTTGTGCCCCAAGGCACTTCATAAGTAAAGCAGCAAAGTCAACTTATCTACCATCTCAATTTCTCTCTCCCTCTCTCTTTTTTTCTAACCACAGAAAATCATGGTTAAACCACAGAGGATAATTTCTGGACACAAAATAGTTCACCACCTTCCTCTTTTTGGCAGTCTAACTGCACTTGAAGATTGCTATTGTGTCTCCTTTCAGCCTTGCCCTCCCCAGGCTAAATACAAATGCTTTCTCTCCCCTCACAGGCACTGTTTTATAGGCTCTCTGCTCCTTGCTCTCCTTGGGACCGCGGCCACGTCTTTCCCAAGGTGTAATGCCAGAAACCAGTCCCGGTGATGTAGCTGCAGGGCTTATCCCTCTGTGCCTAACATGCGACGTCCCCATCTGTCCAACCCAGCCCAATGTCTCTTCCTTCCACAGCTGAGTCATTGCTCCATCATAACCTCCAGCTCCCTCATGGCAGAGCTGCTACCTGGCTGTTCTCTCCCACCGTGTGCCTGTGAAGCTGATTATTTCAGCGTAGGTGCAGATTTGCGCTTGTCTTCACTAAATTGCATCCTGTTTATTTCCAGACCATTCCTCTAATTACTGAGATCTCTTGAGCACTAATCCTCTCCTCCCTAGTGTCTCTTACTCTTAGCTGAAACTCTAACGAAGTGGCTTTCTACCCTTTCATCCAAATTATTAATGAAAATACTGAATAGTCCTGAACTCAGGCCATATCCCGAGGGATCCAGCTCAACAAATCTTTCCAATTTGACAGTTTTTACCAGGTAACTGCCCTCTGAGTACTTTCAGTAACCTCATCTAAACCTTTTCCCCTTGATTTTCTTGTAAGAACACTGCTTCTCTAAAGGCGAGATGTAGCTACAGCTTCTCCTTATATGGGCAGCAAGAAAACCTGTATATGTTCATAGCTAATGCTAAGATAACATGTAGAAGGGAAACTAACATCCATGCATCAGACCTGACTTCAGCCAGCTTCTGTCTGCAGAGGATTAGGATGTGACCAAGTGTCACAGCCTGCCTATTACAAACCCATTTCAGCATTCACCAAAAGCATCTGCTGGTGGTCCCCACTGCAAATAGGATGATGGGCAGAGTGGATTTGGAAAGAATTTAGTGTAACTGTTCCTAAATCATGGGCTTCCCAACATCCATGAGGTATGCATCAGGCCCATATGAGTCCAAATTCAATTTCCAGCTCCAAATATAAGGGATGGGTTTCCACCAGCCATCTCCATTCCTGCAGAGGTTAAAAAGTCTGAGCTTCAAACTCAGCATCAGAGTAGGCCGTTTGTTTTTATACAGGGGGAAGAAAGTCACCTAACTCGTTCCCTTGTGCTCTTGTAAGTTTGCATAATTAATGCTCAAGTGATTTGCATAATGAAATATAGGAAGATGGTGGGTAACAAATCCAGATACACAGAGAACTTGTGCTGTTCACATCATCCTGAAGAACAGGTGCATGCGCGAAGGTAAAAGAAAATATAACCCTAAACACCTGTTCTATTGCATGGCATGGTAATAAAATACTGCTCACTTAACCAAGAGCCTTTGAACTGCTCACTAGAGGAGCCCTTCCCTTTCCATTGGTTTTTATAGGCAGCCTAGGGAGATTATGTGCTTAAGTTAGTTTAAATTTAGATACCTAGAATAAACATTGCAGACTCCCCTCCTCCCTCCCAGAATAAATACTCCATGATGACATAAGGCCATTCTCTTTTCAGAAAGGAACTGGTACGGCAAGAAAAAATTGATGAGAAAAGAAGTATTTCACTTGCTCTTCAACGCGAGTTGAATGCGGTGGTTGTTTTTTTGTTCTTCTAATGTCAGTTGTGCCTAATAACTGAACGGGAACTGATGCAAATTAAGCAAGGGCATTTCTGATCACTGGCCACTCACATTGTGCTGACGAGAAATTGAACTGTAAAATCAAGTCAAAATATTTTTTCTGTCGTTCCCAGTGGAAGTCAAAGGAAATGCACATTTGTGCTTCCTCTTGCTCCACAGGCGGCTTGGCGCCCCTTTCACTGACACCGAGTCCTGCCAGAAAAGCCCATCAGGTCTTTCAGGTTCCCACTGGCAGAAAAAGTGCCACTCTCGTTGCACCAACATTTGGAAAACAGAGAATGTGCTGAGTCTCAATGTCCCTCGAGCCTCCATAAATCACTCATAGAAAAGAACGGGGATTAGTTGGGCAGTACTTTGTATGCCCAAAACCAGAGCTGAAGGAGGACCTCCAGAGTCGCTATAGAGGGATTTCATCACGAGGAGGGGAGGCTGAGCAAACAGCAAGGATGCCTTGTTACAACAACATCCTGTCCTTGCAAAAAGGAGAATGGCTTTTGAGGGAATGACAGAGCTTTGGATCTCAGCTCCCCAAGGCAAGTTCAGGCAAGTTCAGACTCATTGCTTTTGTGTGATGGAAGGTTTGGGTTTATTATTAGATCAACTCAAAAGAGCCTTGCCAAGCTTGAAAGTTCATGATGTTTCAAGCAAAGAAAGGAAGTGTCTTACCTCTTAGGCTAGTTTCTCCGTTATGAAACAGGCTAGGAGTTATTTAGCTCTTGTTCCCAACGATGAATGGAAAATGGCTGAAGAATAGTCTGCTGAAACCCGGAGGCAAATCTGCCCCCCAAAGCTCACAAGTGAGGGCACCGTGGCATTTCTCCTCAGAGTGAAATTCCCATTTCCTCGGTTTGCTTTTTCTGCTGCGAATGAGATAAACATTGATACAGCACAGAGCAAACAGAGTCTGCTGTGAAGCTCATCAAGGGATTACTGGCTACTCAAACAGAAGATAGGGTGGGAATTACATTCATATAACCCCAAGTCTTGCCCCCTTGCTTACAGCTCTTTCTCACCCTCCTCAAACTCTGTCTTCATGCCAGCTGGGCATTTGCCTCTGAAGGCTGTCCCAGAGCCTCGCTGCTCTCAAGCCAGAGACATCTTCTAGTTTCGAGCCTTAGCTAACAGCAGACAGTTCAGACCCATTTCTTTTGTGTCAACTATCTCACCAGTTTAAATAGTTTGTGCCCGTCCTTTGGGGTTACCTGCATTATTTTGATAGATGGCAACCATAGCTCCTCTCAGCTTCAATTTTGCTGATGAAAGCAAGCCGAAGGTTTTATTCACCTTTTATCAGTTAGGTCTTTTTTCACCCCTTAGCCCAGTTTTATATCTTCATCTGCACTTAATTTCAGTAAAATTTCTCTCTCTTGAAAATGAGTAATTGGAGTTGTATAAGTCAGGGCTTGCCAGCGCCTTCATTAGGGCTCAGTATATCCCTCCTCTATACTAGCTTTTTGCACTTATTGGGACTGCTTTGGATTTTTCATAGCCGCCCCACGTTGGTTCTCTATAGTCATCTATAATTGAGGCTAGTGCTCAGGTCTCCCCAGACCAGATGACTTTTAATGAACAAATTTCCCAGAGTGTAGCACAAAATTTCCTTTGTGCATCACTTTGCAGTTCCGTGTTACCCCATCTCATCTCACATGTATTGCCCCACTCCTCAAACTCAACCAGTTCTTCCCCAAAACTGCCCTGATCCTATTGTGTAGTGACAGCCCATTAAAGCAGCGTTCACCAGTATGCTCCCATTTGTCTGTGCCAAGACCAGACGTGCAAGCATTTAAGAAAAAAAACCTTGAGACCTGTCTGTAAGGAATGCCACTGGCAAGTTCCCTCTGGCCTGATGCTCCGCTAAAGTACTTGAGTGCTTTCTCACCGTAAGCCAAACCTTCACCCATCTCACAATTCTTACATTAATGCCCATTTCATTAGCTTCCCTGATAATTTTCCAGGTACCTCTGTATCGAAGTCATCTGTTGAAATCCAGCTGTATTAGATCTACTTAATCTTTCATGCCCAGAAAATCAATTATCTATCAGTTATCTACCCATCTGTCTGTTGTCTATCAGATTAGGCTGGCTTGAGCTACTCCTGCTAAACCTAGTCTGAATTTCACAGGTGTCTCCTTTTTTGCCACGAACACCCCTCTAATTTTTATTTGTCCTTCAGATTTTGTTCTAGGCCTTTCCTAACATCAAAACCAGTGGTCAACTGGCTAGGAATAATTTCCCATTTTTAAAATCTGGGTCAGCACCTCTAGCTGAGTAGGTTTACAGAAAAAGCAGTTACTGTTGTATTAATGATTTCATGCCATCTGATGAATGAGTCTTTAGCGGTCCTGGGATGGAGATGATCTCGTCTATGCGGCAAAGTGCATTGACCACACTGCTTTGTTTTCACCCATGGTGTGGCCCCTTGAATTGTCATGCCTTAATTGCAAACAGCTTCCCTGGTTTTACACCAAGTATTTAACATCTGCTTATAGAAAAGTGAATTATGGTGGTTTTTTTAGCTTGGTGCACTATCTAAACATCTCTTGTACTTGCCTCTTCCCTTACTTCCTCCTTACTCACCTTTTGTCTGCTTTCTGCGTATGCTGTGGAAAGGACCTAACTAACTGCTCGCTGTCTTTGAAGGGTCTCACTCGACTTGATTTACAGCAACTTCCTCTTTATATCAACCCACAGATACCTCTTTTCTTTTCCCAATTTGTTTTTGGTTCCTCTTCCTGCCCAGTGTCACTCTGTCGCTTGTCCAAGTAGGTCCAGAGCCTTCCCTTGCGAAGTCCATCCAGTTCATTAAAGTGACACCCTGCCTTTGGTGCATCTTGCTTTAGGAAGGGCAGTGCTGAATGCAGACCAGGGGCAGAAGTGGGTGTCCCCATGGCTGAGCACATGGCACTTCCCCAGGTGGAGAGGTGCCACCTCCTCCTGAACAGCTCTGTGGCACCCATCCCAGCACAGGAGCTGCTTGCACCGCTGTGCTGCCGTGCTCCCCCAGACGGAGGGGCACTCCAGCATCCCTGGCTCATCTTAATCACAGAGCAGCCCCTGAGCAGTCATTAAAACAAAGTGCGAAATGTACCTCCCTGTTCAGCACTTCCTGGCCTGGGATTTGCTTGCTCAGAAAGGTGCTTCATTCATTAAAATGGCTCTTTGACTCCACAGCTCCCAGCTTGGGGTGAAGAAAAGGGGACAGGTGTGTGTGTCCAAAATGCAGAGAAGTGAAAGTCACTTTTCCTCATTGCTTTGACAGCACTTACCGGTGGTAGCATGACTCTGAAAGAGAGGTGGCTGGAAATGCGGGTCACGCTGAAGAAGACTGAAGTTGTTCATTCCTCCTGGTGAAACTGGGGTGCCTAAACCATCCAACAACTCAAGCTTGTGCCATACATTTTAGAAAGATTTTTTGCATCTTGTGTGCGTGGGCAGCTCAAACTTGAAATGCCTAACCAAATGGAGGTTAGATTGAATGATGCCCAACTCAACGCAAGATTTTACATAGGAAAGGTTGTGCCATTGTCATCAGCTCCCTTTCATCTTGGCTGCAGCTGCTCCTGCAAATGGCAAAATATAATTATTATTTTTTTTTCTGAGGATCCCCCCTTCACCTGCTGCCTGGATTTGGGGAAAGCTCCTGCTTGAGTACTTGCTGCTAGAGGCATCCTTCCCAGTGTGCTGTATCTGTGGCACTGTCCCACAATAGTGTCCTGTTCTGGGGGGCTGAGCAGCAACTGGGTCTCTGCTGGTGTCTCCTTTCCAGCATGCTAACTCTGAATGATGATGTGGCAGGAGCGCTGACGTTACATGCCAGACCAAATGAATGGGAAAGAAATATTTTCATTATTTTGAAATGCCAGATTGATTTCACATCCAGCTGGCACTGCTTACATATCCTCCTTCCCGCGCCCCCCTCCCCCCCCCCCCCCTTTTTTTTTTAAAATACTGCCCTGATTTCACAGGCTGTGATTGTTTCTGCAGCCCCTTCTCAGGCCACAGCTTTTGAGAGAAAAGAAAACCAAACACAGTTTGGGATTTTTCCTGCACTGACTTCATTAGCTGCCCGTCACTTTCACAATGAATGTGCTAGTGCTGTCATAAGGCATATGCCGTCAGTGGGGTTTTCTTCCCACCCCTGCTCTTTAAACACAGCAGAAGTTTCCTTTTTTTCTGTAATGAGAAGCTGAAAAAAAAACCAGCCAGGACTGGCACCAGCACAGGCACCAGATACACCCCTAATAGATAAGAAGTGAGCAAACAGGCTCAGATAAATCTCAAACCCTTGGCAATTGGCCCTGACCATCCTTATTTGGTGTATCTGACTTTCCTGTGTCCAAAACTTTGTTGATTTTGTTTTTATTAGGTGATTATCTTGGTCCTGGCTCCTTCTTGTGAAATGCAGCTGGACCCACTGTCTGTACCCCGCCAGCCTCCTGCCTGCGTCCCCCCACAACAGGAGAGGTGGAGGGCGATGGAGGAGTGGTGGGGAAGGGGCCCTTGCCTTCCCCCTGTGCTGCCATGCTGCCTGCGCCTACTTCAGGAGAGTTTATCTCATCTTGCCTTGAATACATCTACTGTTTGAATCGTAATTACCTCGCTAGGCAAAGTACTCTGTTATCTGATGTCCTTTCTGGTAGGCATTTTTTTTCCAGCAACATGAACTCAGTTGGGCTTCTCTTAAGCATCATTCAGCCATTCCTGTTTCTGCTTGTGGTACCCAGCATTAGCAGGCACTTTTTTTCTTTCACCCAAGTGTTACCTGCCCAATAGCAGTTTCCTTCCACCCCGGTGTATCAGTGGCAGGGGAGAAACTGCATTTGTAGCTGATATTTTACAGACTTTTGTACCTGCATGCTTTTTATTCCAACAAGAAACTTCAAAATCTAAAAGCTGTACAAAGGACTGAAAATGAAAACAGAGCTGAGTCTTTCAAATCAGGTGATTTTGAATATATGGACAACAGCCTTTAAAATGGTCTGCTCTCATATGCTTTCCAAAGGTGTTCAACACCCACCCCAAAATTACACAAGCTGAAACTTCAGAACAAAATTACTAGAGGAAAGCACAATAAGAACATGAACATGAATGTGAAATATTTCCTCCTTCTCAAATAATGACTGAGAGTTCAAGCTAATGCTATTAGAGCCCTCAAAAGTGAGCAGAAACGTCCTAAAATTAATAGACAATTTTATAACTAACCAATGAAAAGATTCCAAAGCCAGAGTAATCTGATTAAATACTCTGAATCCAGTTGGCATCCTCCCACATCACTCTGTATCGGCTGCAATCCTTTAATAGCACAAGCCATGAGGTACAAAAGTAATGCACCACAATGGCATAAGTTTCCCTGAAATACAGTTAAACTTCCATTAGTCAAATTATCCCATAATAATAATAATCACTTTGGGCTGAATACAGATTCTTTAGTCTTTTTGCATAGGTCTGATCTGAAATATTTGACACAGTAAAAAAAAAAAAAAAAAAAAAAAAAAAAAAGCAGAGTAAGGAAAACCCCATATGCAGTGATTGTAAAAATCAGACATTCCTTGAGGATGTGAGAAGAAGAAGGAAGATTACCCAGAAACACTGTTTGAAAATTCAGCACTCCACTCCTTGGCATCAGATTGAGCAGCTTAAGCAACAACAGAAGCAAAACTGTGGTTTACTTGCCCTTTTTTTTTATATTTTTTTTTTTTTATACAACCCAGTGCAGCTCAAAGGGAACGTGCTGGTGTGCTGGAGCCTCTGACGTGAGAACAGAACTGTTTTCATAGTTAAGGCATGATCTCTACACGTCCCCCAGATTATAACCAGAAGGCTTACACAGAGGCAAAATACCAGAAGGACATTGGCTGGCTTGTTAAACCTGGCATTTGGCACGGCAGAAAACAGACCTTCCTCTGCAAGCCCAGCCACTGGGGTTCCACTGTGGGAGGCAGCTCCCCTTGTGCAGGCATGGGAAGGGGCAGAGCTCGGTGCATCCCACACCAGGCAGAAAGCAGGGGTCTGGGACAAGTTGGGGGTCAGCTCCAGCCAAGGCCCTTCTCCTTCATGGCTGCAGTAGATCCCAAGAAACTAGATTTGCCCTGGAACTTGGTGGTTTTATTTATTTTTGGATGCCTTAGGTAGTTTCAGCAGCAGCTGAACATACCTGTCGAGGCTGGAGTTGCACAGACCCTTTCATGGTATTGTTGCAGGGATTTTCAGAGAAGAATATATAGGAATAAACACAGCATGTCATAGAATAAGATAAAAAAGAGTAAGAGCACCTAGGCTTGGTGTGAGAAAACATCAGGAATGAAGAGCCAAAACACACCAGGTGTTTGTGAGTGCTGTAGAAGGAGCAACATGCTCATTGAATTACTCATCCGGAGCATTTCCTATCAATCATGCTTAAGGACCTGAAACACATCCTTAGATCAGCAATAAGGGAGACAATGGAAATAGTACCTACCAGACCATTTTTTTCCAGACCAAGCCATTGGGGTTAAGAGCCTGTCAGTGCATCACAGCTATGCTGGAGGCAGCTATGACATTCCTCCTTGTCCCCACACCCCAAAACATGCATGGATCCTCCATTTACAATAATTGTTCAGACATCTAGGGTTTTTTCTCTCTTGAGGCCCAGATCTACCCTCCTTCTTTGTGGACAACTGCAGTCCTTTAGAAATGACATGACAACTGCATGAACGGTAGGTGAGCAAAGGTCTGAGCTTGAATGCGGAACCATGGCACTGGACACCCAAACCCTGATTAGACCGAAGCAAAAGCTTCAGTTTCTGTTTAAGCCCTGCAGCACCCAGCATCCCCCTGTTTGACTTCTAAGAAGAAGCCTGGCATCCTCTCAGCATGCCACCCCCAGAAGCCCTGCAGTGAGCAAGCCAGGGGCTAGTTTCACCTGAGGAGGAGGCAAGTTCAGCTTTGCCACCAGCTTCCAGAGCTGCTCAACCATTTCCTGTTGAACACTCCTATTCCACAGCACATTTCTACATGGATAGGAAAGATAATTGCTTTAATTAAATATGAAAGAACCCATTATTCTGCAACGCACAGAAAATACAAAAAATATTTGGGACTTAAACCACATTTTTGTGCGCGGTACACCTGGCAGAATTTGGGTTGGCTCCATGTATTTCACGTTGCTCAGCTTCACCTCCATGAACCCTCCTGGAACAACTCACACACAATTTTTTAAGTGCTTGGAAGAAAACAAAGAGATTGATAACAGCCAGCATGCATCAAACTGATCTAATTGTGTTATGTCAGACCAATCTAAATTTGTTTTCACAACAAGATAGTGGGAGAATCAGTAAATGTCACATATCTTGACTTTTCAAAGATGGGAAAGTATAGTCTAGATTAAATTATTTGAGATGGTTGCCAGAGTGGCTGGAAAATCATAGCTGAAGAGAACCCTCAGTGCCATAGTCTCACCTCACAGTCAGACTGAAAGGACATTCAGGCAGCAGTCTGTGTGCTCTGGCCCAAGTCTGATGGCACTCCACATTTCCAATAACAACCTGGGAACAGAAAAGAAGGGACATTTGCTAGTGATGTGAAGCTGGAAGAGGTTGCATGTAAGTTAGTGCACAGATGAAAAAAAATTCTTTTAAGAAATCCCCTGCAAAACAGTGTGATTTGGTTTTGACTAGTCAAACACGAAGTTCTGCAAACTTCACAAAATCACACGAGGGAATTACCAGGTCAGGAGGACTTTGGGGAAAGTGGACCCCAGGCAGAGCGTAACTCAATGATAACAAACCTTGTTGCTGTAAAAATATAAAGTTTGTACTGGATGTATAAACACAAGTGTCCCGATGTGAAAACACAAAATTATTCCACTCTGCTCCGCTTAATGATCTTCTTTTAAAGCCCTCAGTGGGCTTGAACTGCTCAATTTGGGCAACAGTACTTCAGGCACAAACTGTATGATGGGTAGACCAAGCAGGGAGAGGTCAGAGGAGAACAGAATTATTTAATGGTAGAAGTGAGAAGTTAGACGTTAGGGCATGGACAGCTTTCTAAAACTGAACATAAGGAAGCACTGTAGAAGATTGTCTGAGAAAGCTGTGGTTTCTCCATCGCTGAAGGTCTCTACCAGGTGGGCAGACATCTGTCAGGAATCATGATGCCTTTGTGCAGAAGATGGAAGATGGACCAGAGACCAGACCCTCTCCCTGCAGAGCTGGTGCTTGCCCTGGGACAGGCAGCATTTCAGAGAAACCCAGGCATGAAGCCAGGCTCCTGGTTTGAGAGGACCAGAATGCTAGCTTTAAAAATGCGGTGGAGGTGCTCCATCCTCAACTTCAGATCAGCATTGGCTGTCAAGGACTTTGAGAGGTGACATGAAAGGCAGCAGGGATAGCTTCATTTTCACTCTCCTCCATCCATTTGTGTGCACTGTCCACATTACGGCTCAGGGGTTTGTGCCAGCGCAGCTGATGCACAACCAGAGAAGGAACATCAAAGCAGTAGCTCTAATTTTAATTTCACTGCCCTGGAAGAATGTCAGCCTGGCAGCTCGGAGTCTGGCTGGTTTGTTTACAAACCAAGTGCACCACGAGTTTGGTGATGCCAAATCTGATGGTGCAGAGTAGGGCTGAAGTGCCTGGGCAGGGAGGGAGCAAGGAGTAATGTCTCTCCAGCCCAGCTACAGACCCCTTGTGCAGCGGTTCTCGCCATCAGAAGGTTTTAACCCTGTGGCTAATCACTGCATTTCACAACTGCTCAGCACACAGCCAGTGGCGAGGTCTGCCAGCCAGTGAAGGTGAGGTTGGCCATATGTCTGGATTGGGGATAGTCACCCGCAGCTCGCTCTGCACTCAGAAAACATAGTCCTTGTTTCACAGCCTGTCCACCTCCATCCGTCCTGTTAGACAGAGACATTTTGTGGCGATTTCACACCAGGTCCATCTCACTTTCAAACACAGCTTGGGGATCGCAGCTCACAGGAGATGGTGGTGGCCAGGCATGGCTCCTGCCCTTGCAGGGAGCCCCAGTGAGACCTCAAAATAATGTCCATCGTTGTGGTCTTTACCATTAAAGCTTCAACAGGACAGAGGACAGATGGACAGAGCAATTTTTTTTAGCCTTCTTTAGCAAACACATAGTAAAAGCTGCAGAGAAACCCACATGGCTGCCTGCATCCAGACGTATATTTCACCCTGAAGAAAAAAATCAAGCTGGCTCCAGTTCGGAAGGTGAAAACCATGTGGTAGCTAGTTAAAGAGCACATGCGATTAATAATTTACCGCAGCTATTTAGGGCTTGAAGCCCTTACCCGGCTAATACCAGGAAGGAGAAAGGGAGCCGTGCAAGCCATGCGTGCTGCACTGTGACCCACAGATGATGTTTTGCGTAGGTCAGAGGTGGAAATGATTTACAGCTGCTTCAAGCTGGAAAACCACAAAGCTTGGAGGGAGTGGCAAACTTTGCTAGTTACCATCATTTATCTCTCCTGTCTCTTGTGTTAGTCTCTAATTTTAAAAGTCAGTTTCTTTTAAGAGCCATCATTATGTTTTCAATCTCCAAACCTTTCAGTTTCTCTGGAGAAACAAATGAGGGGAAAAAAATTTCAGAGCTCAGGAGGAAATAATGGGTTTAGTGTGATCATTTCCTTCTAGGAGATGGGTTGGTAAAGGATTTCTAAGAACAGACTCAAATCAGTGTGGGTTTTGTGTTCAGCAGTATTGCCGGGGAATTTACACACCTGTCATCTAATTGCCGCTTCCTTTGTAAAAGAGAAATGACAAACCCAAGTCATTTGCTTTTATTGTCTTTTTTTTTCTTTTTTCTTAATAGCAAAGTGCTTGACACCCTTTTGAAAAGAAACAGCAGATTTCCTCTGCACTTTGGGATTCAACATAGGCTGCAATCTTCAAGGTGTAAGCAGAGTGGGTTTCCTTTGAGTCAGCGCGGTATCAGATGGTGCAATGTATTATTAAAATCCAATTTAAACTTCCTATTCTCAGGTGCCAGATGGCCAAACTATGTTTGCAGTCCTGGAGCAGAGCTAGCATGGGCTTGTCACATGCTTCTGTTATTGTCACATCTATCTAAATAGAAAATTCTAGTATCACTTTGGTTTTTAAGTAGTTTGAAGCCTCTCGATCATTTCAGCTCTAGGATGTCTAAGTGCTTTACAGGTCTCGGTCACGATGCACAAATATTCCCAAGACTGTAGAGATCCTGCTTAATTCTGGCAAAACTGAGGTTGTCCTTTACCGAGTGGTGGGAATAAAACTGGGGCTGGACTTTAGTATTTGTCTCCTGTTCCTCTGCCCTCATTGCAAAGCCACGAAAAAACAGAAGCAATGTGCACAAAGAGACTGCATTCCCAGGGCCCGACCAGACTTTCCAGCTTGTAACCAAACATGAGGTTGGGAACAGCTTGTTAAACAATAAAAAGAGAAAGAAATCAAGGAAATAAATTTTTTATGTCTCCAAAGCTCGGTGGATTTCTGCCAGGAAAGTTTTCTTATTTTTTTCATCTGCATGTATTTCTCACTGGAATTTTCTGCGCTCCATTACATTCCCCGTTGCTTTGTAATTGAGGATTTTAGAAGACAGGACAACTTCTGAGCTGGCAGGGTAACAAGGACTAGAAAATTATATAGGACATGGTTTGGGTGGAATTTAGTCCAATGACATCATGGGTGCACTACAACACCTTCTGAAAAAAAGCGGCCTCCAGGTCACCTATGGAGCAGGGCATCCTCTCTGGAGAACTGTCCCACGGTTGTCCCTGGGACAAACAGGATGGGGCAGATGCAGATGCAGTGTGATGACAAGGGAGGTGGCACGTACCTAGCTACAGTGCCATGGGCTGGAGCTCCTCCGCTGTGCTCAACCGTATGTACATTGCCTCCAGGGAGGGATACGCTGCAGCTCTGGGCTCATGAAGAGCACTCAAGCACTTCACCACTGAAGGCTTCACACATCTAAGAGTTGTCTGCATCTTCCTCAGAGAGAGGAGCCAAAAAACCCCGCCCCATGAGGATGTCTCATGGAGCCTCCTGCAGGCTTTCTCTATGTATTTCCTTCAGAAAAACAAAGATCAAGCCGGGTTTCTCATCTGTAATCAGGAGAAAGGAGATCCCTCATGGAAGGGAGGAATAAGGAGAACCCCAATCACTACACAGGTCATCACATGTGGATCGGGAAGCACTCAAAATGTTTGGAGGCACAATCTGCCCTCCCTCACAGCTAACTCTGTGTTCAGTAGCACGGCAACATGACCGAGCCATCCTTGAAGCTAATACCACATGAGGAGATTAACTGCAAGCAAGCAGGCAACAATAACAGGCTCATTGAAATGCAAGGAGAGCTCTGCCTCGGCCACATTGAAATATCCGTTTTCCATTTTGAGCTTCTCTCCTGCTGCTGGCGCAGGTGCCCTGCCCATGTGGCATGGGAAGCCCCCCCTTTATGTGGTGGTTTCCACCAGCTCCGCGCCTCTGACAGCAGCACGCCCAGGAGGTGTCGGAGAAGGATGTGAGACAGTGGGATGATGACAGGGAAGTCCCCAACCTGGCACAAAGTTGGGGCGGGAAAAGGAGAGCGGGGAAGGGGTTGTAAAGCTGGGGGCAGGTGCCAAACTGGGATGCAACTCCCAGCAGGGCTTCCTGGAAGAGGCCAACCAACACACTACAGAGAGGGGATTTATCCTCTCCTCCTCCTCCCTGCAGGCCCCCAGAATAAGTTAAACAAGGCATCAGATGTTTCTATTTTAAGAGCAACCAGGGCGGCTGGCAACTACAAAATGAAAAGGAGGGGAAGGCAGAAGCTGTCTAGTAAAATTAGCAACACATTTCCTTCCCTGCCTTCCAGAGTGCGTGCCCCCTTCCAGCAAGCCAGGGTCTGCACAGCATAAATTATTCCTGTCTAAATTTGAGCCTGTGCTGTTGTTTCTGCCAAGTGTTTACTCTTGAATGCCATATTTTTTCAGGCGCAGATGACAGTGGGTGACATATGTCATCACAGTACGTGTCCTTGAAAAATATGCACTGTGAAATTGCACTGACGTTCTCCAGGATGGGCTGCTCACGTGTGCAGGGAAAGCGCTCGGAAGGTCTCGGTCAAGAGACTTCTCGTCCATCCCACTGTGGCAAGGCTGGACTTTGGAGGGCTGGCAAAGCTCTCCGCTGCCAAATGTCACAAAGTTCACAGATCGTCACTGAACAGTGCATGTGCTTGGCTTATACAGATAAGACCTCTGGGCACCTTCTCCCTCAGATATCTCTGCACTGTTGCTTCCCTTGTGAATGAGACCTGTCCTCCTCACTGCAGTGAGTGAAGCCACAACTTCAACATCTGCCACAGGTTCCTTAACATTCAGAAGCTGCTTCAGGTGCCCTCCACACAGCACGGTGACCGTGTACCACTAGCAATCACTGTAAGGGAAAAGAGAGATGCTCCTAAATATTTAACAACTATTTTCATTCTCCCAAACACACATTCCTGTTAACCCCTGTTGGCCACATGCCACCTGCCAGCACTGAGACCGGAGCTCTTTGAGAAGGTCGGATGGTCCCTTTTCGGTCGTATTCAGATTGCTGAGAGTCCAGATCCGTGCAGTATGACCAACAAACCAAATCACTCCAGTAGTGTACAGGTCTGCTTTGATTGTGCCAAGTAACAGGCTTTTACAGCTGGGGATGCAGCGGCAGTATTCTGCCACCAGAACAAAGATCTCTGGGCTGGGCAGGCCCACCTGGCTGCTAATTAGCTTTGGCCTTTAACCGCTCATAGGTTTCTGTCCAATATAAGGCACATGGATTAAAATAAACTGTACATTTAAAGAGAAGGCTTCAAACCCCCAGTTATGGAAAAATATTTTAAGTTACTGTCTTAAGCCCCAGCATGTCAAGATAAGAAAAGTTTTTATTTCATTGCTCTGACACCATATGGCCAAAGTCAACAAGAGGCTGATGTGTTTGCTGTATGGCAGCCCAGCATGATGTCATCTTTGGGAGGTCATGGGATTAGTGCATTAAACAACCAGATACAATCAACATTAGGCACTATATCTGTGCAGATGGATCGGTCCGTTCGCTGCAACTACAGATGGGAAGCCAAAGTTGGATGAAGGTCATACAGGGCACCGTAACTGTCAGAACCTGTGACTTCCTATCCCATGTGGTGCTACTGGTAGAGGAAAGCCACTTGTCCCAGAATGTCTCTCACTGCTATTAGCATTATTGTGCTTCGCAGCTTAGGTTCACCCAGCACACCTGTCTGTTCCAACAGCACACAGCAAATGGAGGAGGACATCTGTGCTGGGGAATTGGTTTCTGCCATCTTCTGCTATTTTTACATGGTGGCTGTGAAAGCTTCCAGAATGAGATGCATTGCCACAATTAAACTGAATGGATTTAATAGCAAACTGTATCGCAAATTGCAGAGTGAAGCCACTTCATATTTCCGTGGGGCTTGCTGGAAAAATAGCTCCAATTAATGAGGCACATAGTAGACTTGTTTATATTCAGCTGACTCTGTTTGAGCAACAAATTATCTCTGTGTGATTATGAGGTCAAATTCGCCCTATAATTTTTCATTTAGCCTTCTTTTACTGCCTGGCCTGCTCCACCGAGCTGAGGAGGTATTCGTGGAGCAAAACCTCCCTGTCCTCACCCCCAAGCTTCAGAGGACTTTACAGGTGTTGTACAAGTCACAGCATCCCATGCATAGCCCCTGCTCATTAGTACCACCTTCCAGGCTCAGAGTTAGCAGGCAGAGGGCTGGGTCACCCTTCTGGCTGGGTTTGCTTCTCCCTGGGCTCAGTAACCAGACACAAGGCAGAGAGGATATTCTGGCATCAGCTTGGAGTGGTAAAACTCATTTCATGAGTGTGCACCAGCCCCAGACAGATGTGGGGCCTCAGCATTTGGAGGGAAAGAGCATGGTGTGCTTTACCACCTTCCCCATGGCACCCGTGGGGAGGCACGTCCCCGGCATGCCCGCGCAGGCCATCCACGTCCCAGCGCTGTAATTCAAACCACCTAATGCTGCAGCACCCGGCCACGAAAAGCAGCAGAGGTTGCATTTTATCCCTAATCTTGTGGTTTTGCTCAGAGCTACAAGTAGTCTTCCCAGGAAAACAGGCGCAGGCAAATTTTTGTGTGCTCTTCACGTGGCCGTGTGGGAGGGTCTCTGGGCAGAAGCCTTCCCAGGATTGAGTGTTTTGGCGTAATTCAGGTCTCATAACGATGTTTCACTGCACGTTTTAGAACAAGCTGTCTCTGCCCCAGTCACTCACTGCTGTAGGCACACTGGGATTTCCATGATAGGGCAGGGATGAAGAGAGGAAAAATAGCTGTATGTTACAATCCTGAATTAGGACAAATGTCCCCAGCCCTTATATAGTCCCATCGCTTGGCCCACATAAGCAGTACCAACCTCAAAACCTCAGGTTTCTCTTTTCCCTTCCCTAAGCTGCTGGAAGAGGCATCCCAGAGCAGCCCAGTAGCAGAGCCCCCCATCACGGCACCTATGCCTGGTGCACACCTTGGCACTTGATCCCAAGCACAGGGGCATGGGAACCCTCATTTCCATAGTGGAAATTGCACAGACTCTGTGTATTTATAGCCTCCTACAAATGTCCTGAAGAGGAAAAGGGACAACAGAAAAGCACCAACCAGAAAAGCAAACAGAGAAGAGCAATGCCTTGTCCATGTGGTTCCACTTGTTGCTCAGATGCCTTTTATTTTTGGTCCTTGTTCTAGCAGTTTCCAAGAAATTTTCCCCTATCCTATTTCTATGGGGAGGTATAGCATTACATTCCAACCCTTTAGGCACAAACATTTGAGGACAGAGTCAAGCCACAAGGTCAACCCTGTATGTATAATATGTGAGAAATGTATGTATAAGATGTGAGTGGGGTCAGGTCACTGGAGCAGGCTGCACTTTCCTGAAAAACTAAAAGATACTCCAAGGGTTCCCAGGATGATCAGGAATTACCAGTACAGTCCTGTGTAGGTTCTGTAGGTTTGCATCATGCAGAAGAGCTGGATGGGGAGTTGCATTGCCCCGCTGCCACCAGACACACGTCACCTCACCCCTTCCCTGAGCAAGCCAGCGCCTCTCGGTCGGGGTCAGCAGGGGATGGGCAAAACTGCCCAGCTCTAAACCCAGGTCAAATCTTGAGTCTCTGCTGTTTCACCTGGTTTGGTTTTTAGTGGGAAGACTTTCTTTTATTATACCAGTAAAAGCATGTCAAGTGACATTCATCATTGTTACTTCTACAGGATTAAAGCATGGGGTGCCTTTTGCCATTTCAGATTTTTGTTAAAATTTGTATAGCTTATCAATTTCTCCTTGGCAATAAGGACCAAGTAAGACAGAGGCAGACATAAGCCAGACATACCAAGAGCAAATTTACTAGGGAGCATCCCTGTGGGCAAAGCTTCACCTAAGTGCCTCTTTTTCTTTTAATAAATATGTCTTAGAGACATTTTAATGTGTGGAAGAAAAACACCTCTTATAGGTTCCACTGGTATTGCTCATTTCTCACGTGGAGCCACAATCCTTTCCAGTAGTAACGAGTTGAGATGTCACAAATAAAGGATTATACCTTCAGGTGAGGCAGAGCTTCTTACGAGCTTACTGCTTAGCTATTATAGTTACTGTTCTCATGCAGAAATTACATGCACATACAGATGTGTGCATTAAGACAGAACAGCAAGACTGTGTACGGATGGATAGCTCAGGAAAGCAGGAATACTAATTATTGTTCTTCTCATGTAGCCATTCAATGCTGATGTGGGGAAAATTATGTACGTGGCATTAATCGATCTTTCAGATATACTTTTTAAACAGACTATTCAGCAGGGGAGGAAAAGTTATCATCAAGATGTGTTTCTTATAGTCAAGTAACCAACACTGGATTTGGCTTGATGTTTTGACATCAAGCTGCAGTTGTCAACCCCACAGGCAGGTTATTCCATTTGGATATTTCTGACCTTGTGCTAAAACTTCAAGACAAAAGTACACTTACATTTTTAATGTGCATCCTGCTGATATACCACCTTTCCCGGTGGGAGAAGCAGTGCACGAGGAGGGAAGAGTAAAAAAGACGATAAGTTATTCCTCTCAGTTGGATAAAGTAATTGATTTCATATGCACAAGTTAAAAAAAAAAAAAAAAAGGAAGTCATCATTGTATGGTGTTTATTATTTCAGTATGTGGCAAAATTTCATTCTAAAAGTAATAATAACCTACCATGAGAAGCCACATAATTTTTATCAGGGTAATTGATAAATCAGACCTCTACCTAATGTTTCTCTTCATAGCAAATTACAGCCTTGGAGAACAGCACATTATTACAGAGAACATCAGAGTGAGCACTGAAGAGCTGACAGCCCTGGCTGGAGACAGAGGTTGCTTTTCATGGGTAATGCAATGTTTTACCAGCGCTAAACTGATTTGGACCATATGACAATCAAAGTAACAACATTTATAAAGCTTAATCTGCTCTACGACCCAAACAGTTGCAAGAAGCTTGCCCTTTCACTGCACTTATCATCGAAACGTGTAATATATTTAAAAACACAAAGTTGGAGGAAGTCTCCAACGATCATGTGTTTTCCATCATTTCTCCCCCAGAGAAGAAAGATCTGCCACTCTGACACCAGATGAAACCATTCGTGGGACCTTTTTCCTAGCATCGCCCGGGCAGAAAGCCCGCTGCAACGGCAAGCGCTTGGAACGGCTAGTCTGCAACCGCTTCCGACAGCCTCGGTCATGGCTCCCCTCTTCCATTTCCTCTTCTCCAAAAGGGAAGCCAGACAGCTGTTTAGGAAGCTCTGGGAAAAAAAAAAAAAATTGTCAAAAATTTAAAAGAAGAAGGAGACGGTGTGAGAGTGTGTGTGTGTGTGTGTGTGTGTGTGTGTCTCCAGGTCTTGGCCCATCTCCAGCTGGCTGACAGTATGGCACTGGCTTTCTTCTTTGTTTCCAAGCTGCAAAATAACCATAAAAACAAAAACCTAAGTAATGTATTAATGGGCCTGCTTAGTTTCACTTTTTCCATGTATTCCGGTACTCATGCAGCCCCAGAGATGGATGTTTCACTGTGTAACTATAAAAATAGGAGTCTTTAACTGTGGAAGGGGACAGAAGAGCTTCAAGAGTTTACCAACAGTAAATAACACTGCTGTTTCACACCTACAGCATGAAAAAAATAAAAAAGGGGAGGTTTCAGTTCAGGGAAAATTAAGTACTCTCTGAAATTTTCCCTGAGTGCCTGAGAGCACAATAAAATGCAAGCAAGCATTTCCAGGAATGCCTGAGAAGGTGGGCACACGCTGCCTTGGGTTCACAAGGAGACTCCTGTTCCTTTGTAGCCCTAGAAGGGCTGGATTTGTACTGCTCCTGCTGACCTTGCGATGGTCATCCTGAAGGCCAAGCCTGCTTTTTAGAAACTCTTTTCTTAAGAAAGCAAGTCCCATGAAAGGCAATAGGGAATAGTTTATCTTTTGCTTCACTGCTTAGCTGAATTCTGGTTAATATTTTAAAAAATCACTCCTGAATCACTCAAAATTATTGTTGGTATTCAGATCTTCATAAGCCAGAGCAAATGTTGCACCTTGCCCTTGACCTGCCACTTTGTAAGTTCCCCATAAATTTACAAATCTAAACTAAATTTAATTTCGTTGAGATCCTAGCTCTGTATCCACCAGAACACATACAAGCAGACACCCACCCTTTCGTTATCTGTGTTGCAGAATGCACACACCATTTTAAGTGACACAAGAACCCACTAACATAGTTATGGTCAGCACTACAGACAAGAATCTTTTAGCGATGCTTTTATTTCCTCTGCTGGCAAATGATCACTTCTCATGGTGGTTTCCCCAAATATTACTCATTTTCTGTCACTGAGCTGCAAGAAATCATCTGTCTTCTATCAGAAGAAATCAGCAAAGGAAGACAGACAACCTAAATCCTGACTCTAGTCCTTCTGCAGAGAGGGGCCGGGTTAAGGAAGCAGGGTTTGACATAGCCTGGCATCCACCTGCATTTTATGCCCTTCTGGCTTTACTGGTCATGAAATGTCCATGCAAAGCCAAAGGACCCTCCTAAACACTTGATTTGTTTTGCTGTGAGTTTTTTATTCTGCAGAAGACCAAATTAACAGCAATGCTAGATAAACTACCCAGTCTTTCCCAAGACATACCACTACTGTTTTCGGCTTTGGAGTCCACAAGAGCAGCATGATGCCCTTGCCTTTTAATTAGCTTAAGCCAGAGGGAGCGAAGATCTGAGCTCTTGGACTGTGCTGGAGAGATCGAGAGCTGAAGAGCGGAGGCAGAGCTGCTGCCACCCGCCATAACCCCCCCTGTGCCATCAAGTCCCCATCAGTGTGAAAATGAATGTGTTTATTTCCCATCAGTGGGTGAAATCAGAGCCCTCGTGCAATTTCTGTCAACAATTACTTACTTGATCACCCTATTTTTGTGCAGGTCTGATGATTGCAGCACAGCATCTCTGTCAGGGGACGGGTGAGAGGCTGGAAGGGATCAACCTATTGCTTAAAAACAGAGTGTGACAGCTAGAAGTGTGTGTTTTGCAGAGCTTTTTTATTCATGTGCTAAAATCCTTCCATATTAAAGAAGCTAAGCTAATAGATGTGGCAAATTAAATGCTAAGTCAAGCCTGCCTTGGCCCGCTGCTGCAGCTGTTAATCTGATTTTTGAAGCCACCAGCTTACTGGGCGGTATGAACACAGTTTGCTGGATGCTCTCATGGCTGGTGGTGCAATGTAAGCACAACACTTGGAATACAATCCACCAGTGTCCCCACGCCAGATCCCATAACCTACTTCCTAGGCCTGCTGCCAGTGTTGTGCTATGAGTCACGAAGAGAAACAAACACAAGGAATGTCAAATTAAATAGGACGCAATGCTTTCGCAGCATTTAAAAGCAGAGCAATTGTGCTGCAGTGTACAAACCTCCCTGGACTCCTCTTGGACTGCTTCTCATCTTGGTAATAAGAAACATCCCTTTAATTAGTTCCACCTAATGAAATTCATAAGCCAGGGAGTGGGAGTTTTGCTCCTGGGTAGAAACTGAAAACTTCTCTCCACTCGATCTGCCCATTTTCTGCAGCAGTCATTAGCAAATTTTATCAAATCTCTGCATTAAACAGTAACAACTATTGTTCACCAGAACACAAGTCCATTTATGAGCTGCAATACAACACATCTTGGAAACCCCAGACTGAAAGGCACTTGTAAAAAAAAATTAGGACTGGCAAGAAGAAGTAGTTTCAAATTTTCAAGAATAAACAATAGAGAAACTTCTACCTGATCTTTTCAGCTGCTGAGATCGGAGAGGTTCTTTTATCTTTCTGAGTTTGGGCAAAATAATTTACGAAATATTCCAGCTTTCCTTACAGTTCAAGGGCATCCATTACCTCTCCAGCTGAAGCTCTGGGTGCTTCATCCTCCTTGCATGAGGGACAAGTAAAATAGTTCTAGGAAGCCTCAAGATATGCATTTACTCCTATGGAAATATTGACCCACGAGGGTCTGTTTAAATCAATTTTGGTTATGTGTCTCTCAAGACAAAGTGATATCCATGGCAACAAACAATTTCACTGCAGAAGAGAGAGCACATCCAGAAAGAGCGTGTAATCGCTCTGTTTATTGATGACTAAAAGCCTGAAAGCACAAAGTTTGAGCCCTCAGGCGCAGCACCACTGCTCTGCAGAATGCCAGGGCCTTTTATCAGGACACTTTTGCAAATGTCCATCGCAGAGGACAGCAAGGGAAATCGAAGCCTTGCCCACTGTTTTCATTTCCAAACTCTTGCAAAGAGACACGGCTCACTGTGCTGCTGCTGTTGCCCTTTGAGAATGTAACAGAGGAGGGTGAGGAGGAGGGAGCCGATTCTCAGCTGCACTCGGAGACAGCAAAAGCACAAGTCACGATTAAGACAGGCTCTTAGGATGATCAGGATTTTGGTACAAACTGTTTTCAGCTGAGGCCCTTCGGTGTATTTGCATGTTTTCCTCAAAGTGGCTGCTGACCGATATGTTCATCCTGTTATTCCACATTGGGTCCCATAAATACAGAGCCTGATTTACAGGGTTGGTTATAGCTGCTATTACGGGAAGCTACAACGCTGGATGCAGCTGTAATGCTGGTGGGGGAAAGAGGGAGGAAGATCACACATGGCAGCTCTTGCATGAACACTTGCTGCACTGGGCAATGTCAAGAGAGAGAAGGGAGGAGGAAGCCACAGCCGCCCTAGGGTCCTCCCAAGACTCCTACCCATTTATAAAGACAACTTTTATTTGGGCTGCAAGGCGTGATTTTCTAGTTTATCAGTCAGGTGTGAGTTTCTCAGAGCTCAAACCAGCTCTGTTCTCAGGACCTGCTAGAGAAAGGTATTGGTGCAGAGTATGTCTTGCTGTGCTCCCACCGGAGCTAAGGGACTGCTTTGCAGGTTCTGTGCATTTTAACCCAGGAGTGTCTTACCCTGACCTGTACCCCCTTCCCCTCCAAATCCGGCTGCCTGCCAGCACTTGCTGTGCTCTCTAACCTCTGTGCTCTGGTCTCCATCCTGTTGAGATAAAAAGCTCCCACCAGCACACCAGCATTGCTCAAAGCTTTCAAGACAATTTCATGAGCTGTTGGCATGCTTGTACCTGCAAGCCAGAGCCAGCACTCACTTTTAACCTTGAAGACCTGTGGAGGGTGGGTACGGGTTTGCCAGCCAGCCAGATACTGCTGTGGAGGGAACACAAGAGAGACCCAAGGCTAAATTTTTCAAGTAGTGTTCTGGTGCCGTGACCCATCTAAACACTACATATCCACTTGAAAATGATTTGATTGATTACAAATTACACCAACCCCACCCCATCGGACCTTCTTGCCTACAGTGGTGCTGACAGAACACCCTCCAGCTTAATTTCCGAGAACCCATAAATGCAAAAGCTATAAGGTCATCACCCTCACAGGCAAAAGAAGGGACCCTTGTTTTGAAAGCCAAGGTGGCTGTATTAGGAATTCAAAGTCAAGATACTTGAAGGGGCACACACTGTCCCCTAAAGATGTAGCCAGGGTGAGCACACCTCCCACAGAAAACATGAAGGACAAGAAGTTTGCTTGGTCAGGGAGAAAGACCAGGGGTGATGGTTTCTTTCAGGGGTTTGGCTCCATATACTGGGGCTTCTTTTCCCAAAGAAGAATGGGTCCTACTTCTGGAGGCCAAAGTTTATCCATTGAGGAGAGCAAATTATTTGAAGACTAATACTGAATTTAGCATCTCTAGTTGAGTTCAGGAGGTGATTTTAGGGATTAGACTCACCTGAGTGAAAAAAAACCACAAAACCAGAGGCATTGCCTCCTCCACCCATGCACTTGCAAGTGCCTATGACTCCCCCTCCCGTATCCACCTCACCCCACCACCATCCATCTGAGAAACCCCACCTCCGTTACTGCAGGGGTTTCCATTTCAGCTGCAATAGAGGGTAGACTCTCGCTCTGCAGCAGCAGTGATATATTACCCACCCAGGTACTGACCAGGCTCTGTGCATCAGCTTATCTGCCAAGGTCTAGTCCCATGACCCTTTGTCCCTGTTAGCCTGCTGAATTTATGCTCCTTCTCTGATGTATTGCTACATGAAGCTGAAGGCAACGATGAAGTTTTTCCTGGTGATGCAGTTAAAATCATTAAGGGGAAAAAAAACAAAACCAAAAGCACGAGCAACTGTGTCACTTTGCTGAGAGCAGGTGGGGTGCAACCTTACTCTCTTGTTTGGAACATAGCAAATATCAGTTGATCAAAACGGCGTCAGGTATAGCATTTTTCATACAAATTTGAAAGAGCTATAAGAAAACATCAGTGCTGCCTTGGGGGGATGCTGGCCTGAATTTCGAGACCTTCAAGTGACTGGAGTTCAACTACATGGCTTAGAGTGAAAATCTCTACTTCAGTGATTCTCAGTGAAAAGACACAATGCCAAGTTAGGTTTTTATTATATTTAACCCTTTTGCTGCTTACTGTTGGAGTTATGGATTTAGAGGCATATTTAGATCCTGTCATTGGCTGCTAGTATAAACAGCATCTTCTTGACCCCAGGAACTGATGGCTGGCTGCCCTTCTGTCTGTGGGGTTTCCTCTCCCAAGAAATTGTGGGTATTTATAAGTCAGCACCTTCTCATTTGCTTGCCCTTACTAGGGCAGTGCATTCCCAAAGCCATCTGTCAGAGCTGGGCTGGCTGAGGAGACTGAACTGTCTCCTTCTTCTCCCTCCCCTCCCCTCCTCTCCCACATCATACCCTGTAATGCCTCCCTTAGTGGTGGCCAAGATCCTGCTGAAGCAGACCAAATTTCAGACGTCTCAGCACTCCCAGCTCTCAGGGGAGCACGAGACACAGGCTACAGAAGCCTTTCCTATCACTACTCCTTGGAGCCACTAACAGCCAAGAAGTAGTTCTGCTGGATCTCAGCTCCTCTCTGCTTACATCTCCACCATCCATGACCCTAACCAGGAATCCCAGACTTATAAAATTAAACAGACCATTCCCACAAACCACCCTGGGACTCCACGGTTGGATGGGATCAGGGGAAAGAGCAGAGAAATGTCTGCTCCCAGAGCAGTGCAGAATAAGCAGTGTACAAACGCAGGCTCCAAGATTCCCTGGTCCTGTTTTTCCCACTGCAAGTCTAACTGGACATGGATGTTGCACAGTAACCTATTGAACCAGATCTCATTAGCTAACTACAGAGCAGTCTAGCAGACCATTAAAAATTCAGCTAAATATAGGCACACATCAAAAAAACCATAATGCTAAAGCTCTGAGCCTCATTCATCAGGGAGCAGAAAATCATAACACACGGGATGTTCTTCAGAGGAGCCAACTGCAGCTCTAGTGAGCCAGAAAATTTTAACCAGATCTCCCCAGAATCACAGTGAGGAATGCTGTGCCTCTGCTCTGCTGCCAAAAAACCCATCCTCCTGCATGCCTGGTTATTTTCCACGCTCAGACATGCACGAGCTCACACGGCAACCCAGGGATGTGCTACCCTTTCCAGCCTCCTCTGGCTCACTCCCGCTTTCAAGACTTGCTTGGTAGCCCAGAGGACAGCACAGGTCATATTTCCCTCAAAACCAGACGTGTTGGTGGCAATCAGTCACGAGTAGGACCGACAGCCGGGGACAGCTTTCAAACAGCCATTGTCACTGGGACAACCTCCTGGTCTGACCCTGTGAAGCCACTGCTGTCGCTGCTGCTTTTGGCTCACACCTGGGCAGTAAGGACACCCGACTGGCAGTGCTGGGTGTCACGTACAAAGAAAACATCTTTTAATTGAGAGGCAGGTATTGCGCAGTGCTCTGAGCACAAGGCTCAGTGGCAAGAGCTACGGACCTCCCCACCTACAGCCTTCAGGTTTCACCAGGATCTCATGGAGGCAGAATTAATGGAACAGACCAAGGAGAGACCCTACCAGATATAAAACAGGACCCTCACAGTGGTCACATAGGGTTAAATCAGTTTGTGCAAAGACTTTGGGATCACAAGTAATTTTCTGGTTCAAACCTCCAACATTATGTGCAACACAGTCCTTTGATAAGGGCTGAATTACTCCAGGAAACTTCAAAGCCATCAAAGAACTTGTGCTCAGTGACGTTTGTGCGCAGGGCTTTGAGTGAGTTTTCTCTGTTTTTCCTAGTCACTGCACAACAGTCAATTAAAAAGCACTGCTCTCTTTGTAGCCTTTGCTGCAGTACCAGGTTTATTATCCTATTTATCACCGCTGAACTGCCTCTAGCTGAATTATTTATAGCGCTGGAGAAGATGAATTAAGTGGTAAATTCAAAGTGGGTCACAGGGATGTTGCCTTGGCCTTTCAACCCAGACATGTCGGTGGGCTGATGCCTCGGCATCCTTGGCTTCACAGGAGGGAGCATCATTGTCTGTGCCTGCCCTGAAACCTCGAGCTGCCTGCACCCAGCCAGTGCTCCCCTCCCTTTGGGCCAGAGGGGTAGGAACAAGTACCAGCACCCTGCGTTATCCTCCACAGGTGACTTGCCCCCACCTTTTTATCTGTGCATACTCTGGTATTTCCATTAAAGAGATCACTGCATCACCCTCAGGAAGAAACTCCATGACAGAGCTGCATTTCTAGCATGCGGCACGGCGTGCCACTACACTGCAGTGCCGGTGACAGGCTGCAGTGTGAGTCAAAATGCCCCAAAAATTCAGAAAGCAGCCCACCAGCCCGAGTTTTTTAGTTTTTAGCGTAGGAACAAAACAGCTACTTAAGCACGGGGTTTTTAAAAGGAAACCCTGCATGCATTTCCATCCCTAAACCCCAAATGAATCTTGTAATCCCCCAGCCAAGAACAGCCTGTGCTCCACAACACCTCCAATTTCGATGACAACAATGATTCAGTTGTATCCAAAAGAGGAGAATCACTATTCACATTACTGCTTTTCTTACACCACATCTGACTGCGTAGCAGAGGCTCCAGCAAAATGCTTATGCTGGGAGTCCCCTGGATACTCTCCATGTCAGAAGGTGGGGAGCCTTCCCACAAGCAAAGGGGATGGGGCACCTGCCTGGTATGGCCCTGGAACCACCAATATGAGGGCATTAATCTCATAATATTGGAGATTTACATTATTTTACCAATATCTATGTTCAAATATTATGCCCAAGCATTTTTTAAATCCACCTTAAAAATACATACATATATGAGGTGGAACACTGCTCCCTCCACACCACCCTTGTTCCTTGGAAAGAACCAGATGTGCTGATTCTGGTCACCTTCGGGTGTCATGGGAGCTCAGAGACCAGCTATGACCTCCTGTGTGTGGATGGAGGTCCTGGGCTAACAGGCACCAGGTTCTCAGAAACGGTCATCTGAAACTGAGATGGAAAACATGCTTATGGCCGTGAAACCAAAGGGCAATAAAAGAAGAGTCTTTTTCCTGTGTTATTGGTATTTTCTTTCCATGGTGCAAGGGCAGACAAATTTCATTATCTCTTGAGAAAATCTGTATCAACAGTATCACCTAATAGCACAAAAGACAAGGCAGGCACCAACATTCAGAATGAATTGGCTTTAATAGAAAGGTTAGGAAACAACCTCCACTTTTGGAAAGCTGCAATAACATTTGGTCACTGTATGATGCAATCACCTTCCCTCCAACATTGCCTGGTACAATACTGACATCTTGCCCTCGAAAGTCAAAATCTCTTGGCTAAGAGACCAAATGCAAATAAAGAAGAGGGTTTAGGTTTAAGCAGGATGAAGAGTTTTAGCAACAGCGAACTTGCTGAGAAATGTGGTTTAAGTAATCCCACTGCTATTTTCAAATTCAGGTTGAATTTACTTAATAGCTCCAGCAAGCGGGAGAGCGTGGACCAGACTCCCCATCCTGGTCAGAGACAGAGGAGGAGGAAAGCAGACAACTTTAATTAGGAGGCAAGTCAATGAAAGCACTTGCTCAGGAGGGGATCATCCCAAGGACGTGGACCCCCACATCTTCCTGCTCAGGAATACTCCAAGCACCACATTGCCTCTCTCCAGCATCCTCTGGCTTTTTGTTTGTTTTTGTTTGTTTGTTTTTTAATTCCATTTTACAGAGGTCCAGCCTTTCAGATTTGTAGCCAGTCAGCAAAGCAGCCTGGTTCTTCCTCCACTGGGAGGGAAGCACTTTGGGTCAAGTGAAGTCATGAGGAGGCAGGAGATGGGGCTGGCCAGACACACATACCCCAAGGGCACCGCTTGGGCACCCCTCTCTTGGGAGCCTGGGGATGGGGGTCACCTCCTCCCATGCTGAGGATCTATTCTGGCTTCCTCATTTCTGTTAAAATGGAAACAGAATGCTTTTGTCCCAAGTGAAAAAAGAGGTTTCACCAATCTAAAATGAATGTCTCCAAAATACTATACTCTGCTCAGACGTATTAGAAAGAAATCTCTGAAATTATTACAAACTGGCATACTTGGGGATGTTTCAGGCTATCTCTGGAACTCCTTGCTTGCCCAGATCCATCCCTAAATCAACCCCGTGGGAAATCTAGTTCTTTCGCCCCAACCATTTGCCGAGGAAGCAGAGTTTAAAAGGCACCCAGTCTGAACAGATGCCTGCTGGTCACAGGAGTAGTGGCCCAGCACAGACAAATATTGGTGGCAATTTTCTTTCAGCCTCCCCAAAACCAAGGCTACACTTCCATTATTCAGGCAGATCACCCCGTGTTTATAAAGTAAGTGGAGAGACTGGAGTGGGGAAAACAGGTTTAACAACTTGGTATCTACCTTGCTGCAACAAAGAGAAAACAAATCTGCTGTTTTCCTCCGACTAGATATTGCATTTGTGCCAATTTCTTGTCTCATTTTCCAAAAGTACCCAGATCAGTGTCTTCATGGTGATGCCAGAGGCAAAGCATCCCAACAAAGAGGAAGTCAGGCAAAAATGTCAGGAGGCCTGCATGGATGAACAAGGAGCTCCTGGAAAAACTCAAACACAAAAATGAAGCCTGCAGAGGGTGGAAACAAGGACAGACAGGCTAGAAGTAATACAGAGAAACTGTCTGAGCAGCCAGGGATCAGGCTAGGAAAGCTAAAGCCCTGGTAGAATTAAATCTGGCCAGGGACATCAAGGGCAACAAGAAAAGCTTCTATAGGTATGTCGGCAATAAAAGGAAGGCTAGGGAAAAAGCGGGCCCTCTCCAGAAGGAAACAGGAGACCTGGTTACCTCAGACATAGAAAAGGCTGAGGTTCTCAACTTTTTTGCCTTAGTCTTCACTGGCAAGTACTCCAGCCACACCAGCCAAGCTTCAAAAGGCAAAGGCAGGGACTGGGAGAATGAAGAACCTCCCACTGTCGAAGATCAGTTTTGAGAACATCAAAGGAACCTGAAGTTGCACAAGTCCATGGGACCTGATGAGATGCATCTGTGGGTCCCAAGGGAACTGGCAGATGAAGTTGCTAAGCCACTATCCATCATATTTGAGAAGTCGTGGCAGTCTGGTGAAGTTCCCATGACCAGAGAGGAGGAAACATAAACCCCATTTTTAAAAAGGGAAATAAGGAAGACTCTGGAAACTATAGCCAGTCAGTCTCACCTCTGTGCACAGCAAGATCATGGAGCAGATCTTCCTAAGGCACATAGAAAATAAGGAGGTGATTGGTGACAGCTAACATTGTTAACAGGCAAATTGTGCCTGACAAATCTGGTGGCCTTCTACAATGGGGTTACAGCATTGCTGGATAAGGAAAGAGTGGCTAATTCTGCATTTGCATGTGCAAAACATTTGACACTGTCCCACATGACATCCTCGTCTCTAAAATGGAGACACAGGGATTTGATGGATGGACCGCTTGGTGGATGAGAAATTGGCTGGATAGTCGCTCTCAAAGAGTTACAGTCAACATCTTGATGCCCAAGTGGAGACCAGCGATGAGTGGCATTCCTCAGGGGTATGTACTGGGGCTACTGCTGTTTAACATCTTTGCTGGTGACACAGACACTGGGATTGAGTGCACCCTCAGCAAGTTTGCCAACGACACCAAGTTGAGCCTGGAGAAGAGAAGGCTCCCAGGAGACTATAGCAGCCTGCCAGTGGCTGAAGGGGGCCTACAGGAAAGCTGGGGAGGGGGTCTTACAAGGGCATGTAGTGACAGGACAAGGGGGAACGGCTTTGAACTGAAAGAGGGTGGATTTACATTAGCCATTAGGAAGAAATTCTTTCCTGTGAGGGTGGTGAGGCACTGGCACAGGTTGCCCGGAGAAGCTGTGGATGCCCCATCCCTGGCAGTGCTCAAGGCCAGGCTGGATGGGGCTTTGAGCAACCTGGTGTGGTGGAAGGTGTCCCTGCCCGTGGCAGGGGGTTGGAACTGGATGATATTTAAGGTCCCTTCCAACCCAAACCATTCTATGATTCTACGACAACAGTTAACCCGAAAAATGTTCAGCTGAAATGCCTACTGAATTTCCCCTCACCCAAACCAACAACTGCTCCTATGACTACTTAGGGGTTTCGGCGTGTCAGATACTCCTCAACAGAAGCTTTATTTTTCTGAGCTCGTATTGCTTTCATACAAGAGCCCGTGCACATACAGAGTCTATACAGCTTCCTTTAAATATACAATAAGGATAGAAAGATTATACCAAGCCAAAAAAGCTGTCTAACCAAAAAAGGGCTTCCGCCTGAAGAGTGTATTTAGAAACTAGAGGACAAATGTGGAAGAGTCACACAGCATAAGCCAGAAGAGTGATGAGATGTAGGGAGAGTGGGAGTTTCTTTCAGGTACTGAGCACTCCCCGACTGCATCAGCGATACCAGCCTGACAACTCTTTCTCACCTCACCCAGTAACAGCAACACACAGCACTTAGATGCAGCATTTTTCATTCATCCATCTCAAATTGCATCGCAAGGGAAGCAAAAGCACTGGAATTAGCATCCTGGTCTGCAAACTGATGCATGGACCTGAAGTCCAAGGTCATGCAAAGGCAAACACTAGGGACAAACATAGGCCATGGAATCGTGTCCGTTGTCACGGATGCCAAGTCTGGACTTTCTCTTCAATCCTTGAAGCAGCCTGTCAGCTTTGTAGGGGCCAGGCAGCCTGCGCGGTTTGACTGCTCAGTCGTTTCGGTCGGGGCAGCGCTTCCAAGGCAGGTGTCTTACACTGGGAAGTAATTTCAAGCAGCACATCCACTTTAGCCCAGAGTCCCAGGGCTGCTGGGGCTGACAGGCACCTCTGGAGACCATCCAGTGCTCACAGTGGGGTCAGCCACAGCAGGCTGCTGGGGGCTGCGGCCTGTCAGGTTTTGACTATCCCCAAGGATATTCACAAGCTCTCTGGGAAACCCATTCCAGTGTTTGAACCCTCTCAGAGCAAAAATGTTTCTTCCTGTATTTAAAATAAATTCCCCGTATTTTGATTACTGTCCCTTGCCTCAAGTCCTGGGCACCACTGGGAAAAACCTGCCTCCATCTTGTTTACTTCTCCCATCAGGTATCTATCCACATGGATAAGACCCCCCTGAGTCTTCTCTTCTCCAAGCTCTCCCAGCCCCATCCCAAAGAAGCTCCAGGTCCTTCATCATCTTTGTGGCCCCACACTGGGGTTGCTCCAGTATGTCCCTGTCTCTCCTGTACTGGTGAGCCCAGCACTGGACCCAGCAATCCAGATGTGCCTCACCAGTGCTGAAGAGAGAGAAAGGACCAGCTCCCTCAGCCTACTGGTGACTGATCACAACCCTCTGAGCCCACACTTCAGCTAATGTTTGATCTATCTCAGCATCCACCTACCTAGCCCACACTACACCCATGAGGATTTTACAGGACACAGTATCAAAAGCCTTGCTAAAGCTACAAGCAACATCCACTGCTCTCACCCCAGCCACCAAGCAAGTAATCTCACCGTAGAAGACCTGCCAGTTGATCAAGCATTTCTCCTTCATAAATCCATGCTGACTAAACCCAAACACCTTCTTGGCCTTACTACATCTAGACATGGTTTCCAGGCTCATCTGTTCCACCACCTTTCCTGAGGTCAAGGTGAAGCTGATGACCTTTAGGTCTCCAGATCCTCCTGAACTGGTATTCGTTTTCCTTACAGTCCTCAGGAACTCTCTCCAATTGTCTTGTGCTTTTAAAGCTATTCAAAAGTAGCCTCATGATGACATCGGTCCACAGTATGACAGATTGCCACTTCTAGATAGCTTGGGGAATACAAAATTCTAGCCCAGACTTCTGCCTTTAACAGAACAACCTGCCCAAAGCGTTTGTATTTGTGCCTCAATACTTTTCAAACACTTAAGATCTGCTAAGACTTTACGACTGTTATTCCTGAATAACGACTGCACTGCATGACTTGGCCTAGTGGTGACAGGAACAGAGGGAGCAGAGGGACACCCCTTGTAAGGAGCCGACAGAGGATAGGAGCCAGCCCTGACAGCACCTCCCTTTGGAGCAGAGCTAATCAAACCGCCCTATCCCCTATGCTCTCAGTGCAAGGACTGCAACATCAACACACAAAATCTGTTGCAAAAGCCCTCTCTGGCCAAGAAATCATAGGTTAGAAATGCACAACACTTGTTTCCCTTACCCTCATCTCAGGAGTAGCTAGCTGTGCTGTAATGTCACTGATTTTGTTCACAGGGAAGCCTAGATTGCCTAAGCTGCACCACCACGACTGAGTAAAGCCTGATTTTAGTATTTTTTTCTTCTCTCAACTGTTCTAGCTCAGTAGGTGAGATGGATTTAAAACAAACAAAAAACCACCAAAGCCCAGGAGTACCAAATTTAAACTAGACACCCACAATTACATATTCAGTAGCCAAGTTAGAAGATAAAAATAAAATTTCAGAAGTGTGAAGGTTGTCACTGAAATATTTTTATCTGAAGTGAGTCAAAAGCCTCAGAAGTAGGATTTTTTCCTAATAACACTTGAAAAAAACCTCACCACAAACCCACCACCCCACACCAAAACAATGAGAAAGTGAAAAACTACACAAAACTTAATCAAGACTTTGGTTCCTGCAGTGTGTCAGAAGCAACAGGTTCTTCTTACACAGACACAGAGATGCATCTTATTAGAAAGGAGTAAACAAAACCCATCCCTCTTAACACAGAGCGGGAAAGCTGCAGGGACCAGAGAAGCCTACAGGCATTTGATAGTACCAGAAGAAGGTCATTGTGGTAGCTTTCTTATCCTAAGGCTGAATCCAAAGTACTAAGCACATTCTTGAATAGCAGGAAGGGGTATATGATGTCTGAACACAGCCTGGAAGAACAGGAAAAGTAGGTGAGAGGAAGGGGCAGAGACCTTCCACTCATTGATCAAGACTGCAATTCAGAGTTTAACATTATTGCAGCATATGCCTCCACATGTCTGAAACGGTTCAATATGAGAACAGCAGCAATTCTGCATGTACGCAGCAAGCCCTAGGTTAAAATGCCTGATGCATGCCACAAACTGATCTCGCCCCAAAAGAAACCTACCTCCTCCCATCTACATTGAATCAGACTTTTAATATATATTTCTTCTGAAATTTTTTGGTTTTGTGTGAAAGTTTAATATACTTAAGTCCATAATGACAACATCATAAAGAAATCAGGTTAAAGTTTTTTTTCTGGTTCTGGGGATTTTTTTCAGTGGGTTCCCCCCCCCCCCCCCTTTTTTTTTTTTTAAAAACACAGGGTTAGCGGACAATCAAAAAAAGCTCTGCCATCAACTCAATAGGGACAGAAACACATTAAGAGTTGTTTAAAGTGCAATTTAGTAGCAGTCCTAAGACATCCATTTCTTTTCCTGCAGCTGTTACCCATGCTTTCAACAGCACTGGTACCACTCCACTCCAAAAAAATCACATTCTGTCCGAGTGCCAGATCTCCGTGGCTGAGAGTCCTTCACTGGTATTTTCATTGCAGTAAAACTGTAAGAGCCTTAAGAAAGTCCATGAGATTGAAATGGCTCGTGGGATCATCATGGGAAGAATGAATCATCTGCCTTAGAAATATAATGTTTATGATCAGTGCTTCTATTCTGCACATATATTCTTGAGACACAACTTTTACAAGGGTGTTGATATTTATATAATTCCATAAATTTAGACAGTGCATTACAAACACAATATGCAGTCATAGCTATAAATAGCAGAGCAGTGGGACAGAATTTTCAACTATTTCTTGTTTTCTGTGCACCACAAATGAGATGTATGGCACAAGTTAAGGAACTAGAGGAAAGAAAATCATTATTAGGCAACAAAACAACCCCATGTGAGCCTGTATTTTAGATGGTGGAATGGAAGGCTAGACTTCTACCAAACAACAACCACCACCAAAAAAAATCAGTCCCTGAGATTTAACTCTAACATTTAACCATGACTAAAAGACAAAGAGCAGATTCTGAAGTGGAGGTTTTGACAAAAGATTATTTTCATGGCATTATTTTCAGTTTTCAATGTCAATGTGACAAACTAACATCTGCCCTTGACAAGGATTCTGACAAACAAACGCACAATGTAATCAAGACTAAACTTGTTTCTAAACCTGGGCTGATGCTTTTTTAGTGCTCACAACACTACGGATGTATGCACAGATCGGGGGGGGGGGGGGGCGGGGGGTGATAAACCACAGGATGCTGTAGGAGCACCATAATGTACCAAGGAAGACATTCTTCCAGAAGGCAAACTAATAAATTCCCAATGCATATTAAAAACGGACAAACCAGTAACTCTTGGTAAGCCTTCTAAACTTTAATACTAAGAGTTTTCTTCAAGAGCTAGATTTGTCAGGCAATGACTGTAACAGCAGTTAAGGCCCAAGGCTTAATGCTGGGTACCCGAGGTCAACCAGCAACCTAGCACTGATGCAAACAGTTACTTCGTTAATTTTAAAAAAAAAGGCTTCTCATGTCAGTCTGCACCCTCACTCCTGTTTCTCTGCTCAATTAACAAACTAGTTCAGAAAGCAGGAGACTCCTGGTACAAGCAGTACTTTTACAGCCAGGTCAGTTGTATCTTCCGTTTCATACTAGATGTATTACACTTGTATTAGCTATATTGTATTAGTAACAGCTGTGGAAAAAAATGTTCACTGAATAGTCATTTCAAGAGTACACCGAAACACTTCTGGACACTCAGATACACGGCAGACCATGATTTCACACGAGGAAGACCCATCCTACCGCAAGACTACCTGGCTCTGGTGATGGACTGACACACATTTCACAATGAGGTAAAACAGAGCTCTGAAGCTCAAAAGCAACAATCTGCACCTACTCTAGGGAAGGTCATACTCTGTGCCACTGCTGCCTTTCTGCCATGGAGAAATGCAATTACTCAACACAGATGCTGTTTTCACAAGGAAACTGCCACCTCAGACAGACCCGATCAGAAAAGTGGTTTCAGGGCTCTCAGTATGTACTTAAATGATTATTTTGTTATACTGGTGTCTTTCAAAAAGCATGAGTCAGGCAGAAGATGTAAGCCTGTGCTTTATTGTCCACAACAGACATCCATTCTACACTGCATCTTCACACTGAATTGACGGGGTTTCCCATGTGTCCTCATCTGCCACATGAACAATCTGTGAAGTCTGATCCATGGGCACTTTCTCACCCTGGGCTATTAATAATGTATCATCTTCTCCTCCTGCTAACTGAAGGTCAGAGCTACAAGAATGATTAGATTCATCAAGTTTGTCCATCAAAGACTCTGTTGTGGTTGTAGTGGACTGTTCAGTGATTCAGCTTGTGGTTCTGTTTTACAATGAAGTCCAAACATGTTGTTCTGGATGAGGTATCGAACACACTGCAAAATCACATTCCTTTCATGTCGGATGTCCTGGGCCAGTAACTGGAAAGAAAGAAAAGAAGTTGATGCACATTTGCTTCTGGCTTTGTAGCTGATACAAGCCTAGCAAGATGTATGGCTCTACTCAGTGATTTTGAACATCTCTAAAATTAAATAGTTGGCGCTCTCACACAAGTCCTGGACACAGAGCAGGAGACTGCCTTACCAGACACAGCACAGGAAAGCCATATATTCCCACCTTTCGTGCCTTTCCACTGACTGACCGGGACTCTGGCAGAGCCAGCGAGCATGTTTGACAGCACTACTATGCAGCTTGCTGAGCTGGGTGATCCAAGGGCTCATTCCCCCCCCTCACACCAGCTTGTGCTAATCAGACCCCTTACTATATCAGTTCATCTCACCAGCCAGGAGAAAATGAACCCGACAATTAGCAGCAAGCAGTCAGGTGTTCTGGGATTTTTTTTATTGTTTGTTCAGGCATTTTTTTTCAGGGGCACACGTGTCAAAACCTGACTAGTGTCAGCAAAAGGCCCAGCATAGCAGAGAAGAGGTGGGAGGAGGCAGCAGGGAGGGAGTTGCCCTCCTGGGCAGCAGCAGGCTGCTAGAGCAGCGCAGGCTGGTGGCCAACCACCACATCTAGTGATAGAGGCTCACATTAGTCATGATTCACTATGGTACTGGCACATGACTATCACTGAAAAGGATGAAAAGTACGTGCCCAAAGTGCACGTTCCAGCACCGCTCACTCAGTGCCAATAACACACTAAGGCAGGTAGAACAAGCCAACAAATCTGATGGTACCTTTGGATTAAGCTTTCAGTTTCAGTTTGCTCAGGTGATGGAGAATGTCACTGAACATACCGGAACATTAGGAATTTCATCCCCAATTACCTGACTGTAGACCCACGAGATAATGTTGTCATATCACAAATAGTAGGCCATGCATGCCAGTACATCAGGATAGCAAGTCTATTAACATCTTACACTTTCCAGGTTATACTGCATCTGTAATTTAATATCCTATGCATTTTTAATTAGAAAATCCCTATGAGTAAAAGATAAATACAAGGAAAGGGCATGTTTCATATCAGGTACCAGATTGCGGATTTAAATAGCAATAACTGGTTTGGGCTATAATCCACCAACATAAGTCTAGTAGCTTAAAGTGCTGGAGGCCTCCCTCATCTCCTTTAACCTCACTAAAGTTCATTTTGGTATTTTAAAATAAGAAAAAAATTAAAGAAAAAAAAAATCAGCCAGAAGACTAAAGGACCTTTTGTCATTGAGTGTCAGCAGAATCTAGTACTCTGAACAAACAAGTTTAAAGCAAGTAGCTAATCTGTAACCATCTGATCATTTGCAGATCTGTATTACACATTGCAGAAGATCTAGCTAAATTTGGCTTGTAATGTCACAAATAAGCTTTCTTGTTGTTGTTCTAAGTTTCAACAGTGGTTTAATCAGCCACTTTAAAGTGCATGTTTCTCTTTAGACTAGTTACTAAGAGATGTTACAAGCACCTGACACCCAAAACAAGCCTTCGGAAACCTCCCATCTGAATTAACAGGTGCATGTTAGGGCAGACGGGACAGCACAGTGATGTTCTTTCTTTGCCGGACTGACAGAAACTGACAGAAAATTCCCAAATGGCCAAATAAAGGCACAGATGGGATGCCCCATCACCCTATCAAGACTGTATCGTTGCATTATAGCTTTTAATGCAGGGATGGATCTCAGTGGAGTGATGCTACACAGGCTTTTTATTTTGTCAGCATACAAAATGGATAAACACACATTACTGTTTTTGCATGGCTACAATAAACACGTTTTAGTAGTGCCCAAGCTTACTGCCAAATGACTGCCAATAGACGTCTGCTGCTATTCTCTTACCTCCCTTTTCATATTTTTTTTTACAGCACCATTTCACTGATACAACATCCTTTTCTTAGCAGTTCTACTTCCTCACTTTTTGGATAAATTCTCAGCAGTGACTCCTCACTGTAAAATTTCAGCCTTGCTTCCTTGAAGTTTTATATGCTGACCATTTGCAACAGTGGAAGCCTACCTGTGAATCTCAGGCACTCCCCCCGCAATTCACAGCTACAGTACATGCCCTTTAACAACAGTTTTGAGCACTATTAAAGGCAAAAAAACCCACCAAAATGCTATTTTGAAAATGGACTATACTGGCAAGCTACAATTCAAGCTTCCAATATTCTGTCAGCTTCTCTTGGCATGTGGGACTTCATCGAACTTTCTTCAAAGCAGTGAGGACTCTGGATCACCAACAACTTTGAAGAGCAAGAGATAGACAACTGCATGCTTAGGGAGCTACACAAAGGGCAAATACTTCCTTTTCAGTCACTAGGAGCTTTAATTCTTGGCAGCAACAGTACTACATGCTAAAAGGACTATCAAGGGATTTCTCCTACATCTGCAGCTTGGGATATGCTTTATCAGGTACCTCTTGCCTAAACATCCTGTGTCGTTTCAGAGCCCTGATGTCAGTGGCACGCTGCTTTCTGCTGTGTTCCGCCCACAGCAAGTCTTCCCTTGATGGAGGAGCTCTTCGCTGGCTATTTACAGAACCACAAGGGTAATCTTCCTATCTGATAATCTTTTGAACACTAAATGCAATAAAAGCTTCGAAGTTTTGTTTATACTAAAGCAAGTCACCAAGCCGCCAAATAAGATGCTTTGCACTGCTATTCAGAACAGACTTATAACACCTTGGACTCACCCCTACAACCCTCCTCTTGCTCCTGTAAGACACCAACCTGCTCTTCAAGGTACCCGTGCTATCACTTCCTCAGATTGAGTTAAACATGTCTACAGAGAAGAAACACACATACCCCTACAGATTGCAGCTCAACACCACTCCACAGTTCAAGGCACCAGCAGCCTTATCAACAAGATCTCTTTGCATCTGAAAAACTTGTGTGCTCCTCAATCAGAGGAAGGCAGCTGAATAGCAAAGCTGAAAGCTAAGGAAGATCAGAGTAAGGCCGATGGGATCACACACAAACAAAAACCTAATGGATACTACCACAGGGAGCAGAGAGGAAGGAATAAAGGTACTGTCATTTGTGCAGCTCATTTTAGGCACACGATTAAGTTGTCACCTCTTGCTCACTTTATGAGCTTGACATCAGTCACTACCTGAATGCACCCCAGGGTATTTCTATTTGTTTATTTAAGCCATCTACACCTTCTCCGAGTGAAATGCTCACTGGCTATTTTTAAGACAGGACCTTTGCTAACAGACTGCTCTAACCTCCCACAGCAAAGAGAACCACTCACAAACAGTGCTAATCCTGCACAAGAGGCATTGTTTTAGTACTAAGACTTACCATTTCCAGAAGAGTTGGACGGCGCTTTGGAGGGAGAGGTAATGTTTTCTTGCCCCAGTTATCAGGCCCTCTGGGGCGACGTGCATTTGAATTCGAGCTTCTTAACATTGTGCCTGCATATTCTGAGCGTTTCTGATTCCAGTTTTTACTCCAAGTAACAGAAGTAGTTTGCGGTGTATTTCTGAGCGCAGCCTGGTTTTTCTCAGCTTTTGTTGCAGTCTTGACAGAGATTTCTTAAAGAAAAAGAACACACTTTCATCTCAAACTTAAAAGCTTCTTTAACAAGCTTGTATCTCCATGCACTGGCAGTTTGTTAGTACTATTCTTGCTCACATAACCTGACGTGAAGATGTTCAAGGTTTACTTAGAGAAAGGGTGGGTTTTGTTTGGTTTGAGTTTGGGGCTTCTTTTAAAATACAAATAATAATCTCTAAACATTCACAGAAAGGAAAACAAGATATTTAAATTCTGCAATACAAAAAAGAAAGTAGAAGTAGTACGAGCTGAACAAGATTTTTTAAACTGCAGCCTTGTTATCACTTAGCAAGTACATTGCTTCCACTTCACAATATAGTTTGCTGCAAATTTGGCTGCTGAGAAAATCATGATGCAGTTAGGGCAGAGGATGCCCAAGTTCAATTCCCTGCCTGCCAGATGCTCTCTGTAACTTTGGGTAGGCTACCTAAGGCAAGTAAGCCATAGTAACTACCTGCAAAAACAAGTAGTAGCAGCAGTTCTCTACCATACACTGATGGATACACTCAGACAAGCACAAAATCTACGCACTAGAGTTCAAGCCTTACTTCAACACCCAGCAGCTTTATGGAAAAAGCCCTTAAAGACATAGAAATTAGTTCACAGGGTGAGCATAACAGCTTTTTCCTGGCACTATTCAAACATGATTTGAAGCAAGGCTGCTTCCCGCACACCCCCACACCCCACCCCAACTAAGGGAAAAAAGGCTTGGGAAACTCAATGACACACACCCTAACCAAAGACATTTTATATCCCCCACTTCAACCCAGGGCATGCTGCTGAGAAAAGGCAAAGATGGGGGGGAAAAAACTCTACCCAGTCTTTCAGGAAAGTCTGTTTGAGGCTTTCTAAAGTATGCTGTAGAACTGGGGCAGTGGGGGAGGGAGAAGGCATTAGTGCGACAGGGCAAGTGGACAAGGCCATCCCCATGCAGCAACTGCCTCCACAAATGCAGTGTTCTGCCCAGGTGCTTCTCTGAGACTGGGAGCTATCACCATACTGGTAACAAGTAATGGCTCACCCAGTAACCCCAGCTAACGCTCAAAACTAGGAGGGAGGAATGGGGAAACAAGAGGAGCAGAATAACAGCATACCCTTTTACACGTCCTAGCCTGTCTTTATGCATAGCTTACAGCAGTACTAGCATACACTGTCACGGAAAGCAAACTGGAAAGAATGTGTACATGGACTGCAAAAACATCCCCCTGCATAACTAACAAGCTTGTCTGTTTACTTGTATAAGCATAAAAATCGACAGGTACCAGGCAGCTCTGAATTACAGCAGTGGCAGAGAGGCCAAAAATCAAAAGGCATCTCCACAGCCAAGAGTTTCAAAGATAAAGCCACTGAACTACTGGTCACTTTAACATCTTTGCTAAATGTAAGCCACAGCTCACATGCTATATTTTCTTCTGCAACACCTTTGATTTCTTTTACATTTTTTCTCAAGAAATTGTAAGTACTGCATAGGTTCTGACCGATAGCCTGCAGCTTTCAGCAGCTGGGAACGCAGCTGTAAAGAGCTACTGCTCTCACAAATGCTGTATTTATAAATACACAGGGATGGGACAACGGGGTGAGAGAGGGCAAAGGAGAGGAGATACAGGAGAGGTTAAGTCCCCAGCCCTCCCCAAAGAAGGGTAATTTGCGATCAGGTTTTATCACTACTTGCGGTCCACACCAGTGCAGTGATGCAGGGTAGAAAGGGAGAGAAGGGCAGAGGATGCGCTTCTACACACCTTCAGGCTCACTGTCAGACGCGCTGCCGTAGTTGGCCGACAACGAACTCAGGGCAGAGGTGACCTGCTTGGGAACAACAGTCAATCCCAGCCTCCTGTCTTCAGCTGCTGCTTCATCCTTGTCAGACTCTACAAGGAAAGAAAAGGCAAGAGGAATTTTTTTCCCCAATACTCCTGCAACAACAGCCAGCTCCCCATCCCATCACTACGGAAACCCAACGCCAGGCACCGTTCGTTGCTCAGCACCATGAACTGACAGGAAAGCCCCACATTTGCCTACCCTCTAGAGGCATTCAGCTGCAAGGTTGTCTCACCGCTGGTTTGCGGTCCTGCCAGCAAAGCTACAGAAGCAAAAAGTTTCCTGAACAAGAGCTTGGGCTTTCTGCTTCTTTCTTCACATACCAAACATAATTATAGGTTTTATTATCAAGTGTAGGTAAAGAGAGAGAGAGGATTTCATAACACGTTTTGAAGTCTTGCTGGATGTAGTCCTGCGGAGGCAGGGGGTGGGGGAGAAGTATTCAAAAGCTGGTAAGGGAGGTGGGGGGGGGAAAAGTAGGCTCAAAGTGAGCACTGAAGAGCAAAGAAATTTTTTGATATTGAAGTTGTAAGGGACATTGAGAACCAAGGCTTCAAATTAGAAGATTGGTTTTCAGCAGTACTTCAGACTGTCCGATACTTAAATCCCTGCTGAGCATTATGAACATGCCTAAGTAAGCAAGATATTACAGTCTCAAACTACCCCAAAAGAGAATACTGGGAAGATAGGAGCCAAGTGGACCAAAAATGCTGAAATTGAGGATAGTAGGAAAAAAGAGCCCTACCAGAAAAAGATTCCTTGAAAATAAACATGCAAAACTGTGATGGCTTTAGTTTGAAACAAAGAATCTATATGCACTAAAATCCTGGACTCAAGTGAACAGTGCTAGAGTTAGCAGGAAAACTAGGAAATGCTTTCCAGCAATACACCTGCACACAAGTTTCATACATATATACACATACATACGAACTCCCCACTACTAGTAACATTCTGAGAAACCAGCCTGTTGAGACTTCTAGAAAAAGACCAGTTGCAATCTTATTTTCACAAAAAGAGTTGGGCCCTCTGTCTGTCTAAGCCTGCCCCATAGGAAAGCTGCCTCCTTAAGAAGATTTTACCAAAATAAACACTTTTGAGATCTTTTATTTTGAAGTCACAAACGTTTCTCTATTCTCTTTTAAATAGCATTAGCAATTGGCAATTTGATTCATTGGCACACATGCCGCTGAGTAAAACATAGTTTAGAAAAATACAGAGATATTTACCTAAAGTGCTTACCTGCCTCTTTTTACTTTGAGGTCTTTTTGAGAAAGGTTGACTCTTGCTGATTTACTAATCATGCCAATTTGCAATTACATTGGAAGCTTATGCTAAATACAGTGCACTTTCCTCATGGAGAACACACAGCACTTGCATATACTTCAACAATGATAAAACCAGCATTTACTTCAAATTATTTTGATTCATTGCTGCTTTTTTCTATCTCATGCAAAATGCTGAGTGCATATTGTAGTTGGGTGCCTTTTTTTTTTTTATTTTCTTCAAAACTTAAAGAATTACTTTTAAATTGCTTTTCAGGAAATTGGAAGAACACATTTACTGGAATACATTTTCTCTATGACGGTAACATGTGGAGAAAGTGTTATGCACTACCGAATACAACCAACTTTCTAGTTAGTAGATCCTTCAAAATTTTACACCTGGCAGGCTCATCACCTTACCTCATTTCTGCTTATCATCTCCCATTCAATTTCTTAGCTTTGAAGGAACTAGCCACTAAACAAAACTGAAGTGAATGCATTATGCAAAAATATATTCCCTCTAGAGAAAGGGCTGCTGCTGTTAGAAAGGTTTAAATATCCAACAAAATGTATCTGTACAGTAAAATCACGGACTTCAGTTGTAGGATTTTTTTAAATAATTCTACTTAGTTACGTTGTGTTTGTTATGACTGTATTTCTCAATAGTATAAAAAACCAGCAACTGGCTTTAATAACATGTAATAAGCAAGTACTACATTCCTTTTCCATCTATTATAACAGAAGTTACTAGCTGTACTTTGGTATAATTAGACTTCTTATCATTAAGTAGAACACAAGCGCTTGCAGGAAAATAGAGTTATATTTAAGTATACTCAAGTTTCTCAACATGCAGAGATTAGTGGAATAAACAAATTGCATAGGGATACCGAGTTCTTGTTCCCACTAATTGAAGATTATGTTTTCAAGCGGAAAAACCCAGCATCAGACATCTTTCCAGGGGATGCATTCTAGCCTTGCTACTAAAAATAGCTAGAGTATAAGTCAGCTTACATGCCACATACTAAGAGTACTGCAACACTGCTGACTATAAGTAGTTATATCTGGAGATTTTATATTGCTGCCAGCATGTGGAAACAAGACATGCTCACCAAAAAAACCTAAGCAGCGATACTTCAGAAAACACACACATATGGAGAGTATCAAGAGCAATAATACAGAAAAAAAACAGAATGAGAAGAAGAATACCAACATTTTAAGTAATTCACTTAACTCATACAAGGAAATTTATTTGTTTTCACATTCTAAATACTGTTATTTTCAAAACCACAATGGGTAATTTAACAGTTTTTCAAAAAATAACTTGATTGTTGATGTACTTTATTCTTCTTCTGGCTTTATAAAGATTTTCTTATTTCACACAGTTTAGCAACCTAAGATGGTACATGTTCTTTAGATTACTGTACAGTACTTACGTCAGAACATGTAATGCTGCACACAAACTTTATGGCAGCACTTCCAAAATCCTGACTTGTAAGCAAAAGCTATTTCTTCTCCTCCATAATGTTACCACAGCATCACTTCCCTATGTAACAAAGGGCTTTCCTTGTGCTGCCTCTCCCAGCTGTTTTGCACAAAAAAGCATTCCTAAGCAGGAGATTACAGGTAAAATAAGATTATTATGGCAAAGTACTTGTTAAAGATAAATTAAGGTGCTCCATTAGGAGCCCAGAAACCCTCTTCGATTAGTTACATAATACCGATTTAAAACTAGTAACATATTTCAAAACATACAAAGCTAAGAAAACTAAGTATCCAGAGTAGTTATTTTTCAAATCCAAGACACACATCCTGTCTCCCAGCATCTTCTCCCATTCATATAAACATTTTCTGATGACAAGAGAATAAAATTTAATGCTTCCTAATTCTCAGAGAAAAAGACAGACATAAAAGTAGTCTGCTAGATTTTCCCTGTGTTTATAATACAATCAACATGGCTTGCAAGCAAGTTTATGTTGAAGTGCTTAATGCTGGTAGTATCTTAAACGTTCTTGTGTCAGCCCTTCTAATCAGAATTTTTCTTCCTCTTCAATGACTTTGTATTTCAGCTTCTTTCCAAAACTTATCTCAGCCAAGTGCACATGTGGACACGAATTCAGTAAGACACATAGTAGTCTAGAGGACTTTGAGATACATGTGAGATATTTTCCTCCATAACAGGCCAAGTCTACCAGGACAGAAGCTCCCCAAAATGCATTTACCCCATTTTAGATAAAGCACTGACCACCTCTTTTACAATAATTACACCAGGAATTTCCTTCAAAGACCATGTCCTGAATCGGGATATGTTTCAGTAGAAATTTCCATTTAAAAGGAAGTTTTAAGTGCAAGTTTTAGGCACAGGGATGTTGGACTACATTCAAAGCTCATAACCCTGTTGGCCCTGGCACTATTCTAGCCGCAATACAGCAATCCTGAGCATTTTTGTTAGTAACAATGAGGAAATAAGCGTGACAACAGGCTTCCAAGTATTCTTCTCCAAGAATACTGTAAAGCTTTGATTCATTCTTCTGTTAAGAGAGTTTCCTCATTTTAAACGTGCACAGTTAGCCCTCTTTCAATCAAGGACAAAGTTTACATGGTTTTGGAAATCCCCAGCTCTCCCCAGAAGTTCCTAGTTACGCAAAATATCTGAAATCACTTCAGCAGTACTACTAAAAATAATTCTCCAAGTTCCTTCATCTTACCAACATCACTGTTTGCCAGAAAACTCAGAGGATCTGTGTCCTTCACATAGGGCTGAGCTGCCGAAGCATGCTGGTTTTCATGTTCCTTTTCACACATGCTGTTTTCTGGTCCATTGGCTTCATTTTGAGTTCTATGTACATTATAATCACCATCATTTTTTCTAAATTTCTTCCAGAACGGGCGCCTTTGTCTTCTCCTTTGCCTTCCTCGCTGCCCAAACTTCTCTTCATTTTCTGGAGGTTTCCACATCCCCTTCATTTTGCTGGAGAATAGAAACACAAAGCTCATACAAGTGACAAGCTATGAGAATAAAATCAACTGATGTAACCAAATCGCTCAGGCCCACATTTAAGGTTCAGTGACACAGCATGATGCCAGGACTTACTCCAGCTCAGCTAACATGTGGTGACAGACCAGACAGGCAGTCACAGCTCATCTCATTGGCAGTGCAATGTGACAAAGCTGGAACATAAATGAAGAGTTTGAAGTTCATTACTTTTATTTTTAAAAAAGGCAAAGGGCACACAGGCTAAGCAAGCTCCTTGATCTACAGTGTGAGGACACTGTTTTCATTTCACATTATGAAGTTAACAAATATTCTCTTCACTTAAGCAATTAGGTCATTCAAAACAGGAGGAACATGGAATTCAAAGGGAAGCACCTACAATAAACATACTTCCACTGCTTAAGTCTCCTTTTTCCAGTTACAGCTCAGAGAAGGATCTTGCTGCACTAAATCCATTCAGCCACCTGACACCATCAGTCGCAATGACTGCCTGCTTTTGCCTCCAACTAACATGCCATTCATATCTTTCACTCCAATGGAAAAGGAATAAAAGAAACTTCTGATCAGGACAATGGATTTTTAAAAACCTGAAACAAAATAACAAGTTCTAGACGAGGAGAACAGCACAGCATGCTGGTTCCATAATCTTCCAGGTTACCCTGTAACCACAAAACATGTTTATAGGAAGGTACCTGGAGAGCTTAAACTCTTGTCAAAGTCTACATAGAGAAGAATAGGTGCGACCTAGAAATGAAGGGACAGCCTAAGCTTTCTGAAAATACTTCTTTTCAAGCAACAGAAACTTAATTCAGCAGAACAAGACAACCACAAAAGACACAGATCTACTGTCCTGAATGAGCCCCACGGTTTGTTCGGCCCAGTACTCTCCCTCAGCCTCATCTACATACATGGTAGAGGTCCTGCTACCCCTAGTCAACCATATAATGCCATACTGGGACAAGAGCTTCTTCCTGAAACTTCTTCCTGGGTCTAGTCATGCATATGCAAGCAATCTCTTGTTTGGTTAGGTGTATTTCTAACCTGGTACCTTGTCACTGATAAGCAGCCAGGGAAACAGGCAAGGAAAGGGAAAAAAAAAAGCACAAAAGCAGGGTAAATGGTCACCCTTCTTCTCACCTGCTTTTCCATGGTGTACCACACAGAGACCCTCTCTGACTAGAGATGCTCCCAAGACACTGATGGTTTTGCATCTTGTGCTGCAGGATGCAGTGTGAATGTCTGGCACACTTGAAATCTTGCAGCAAGGTATTAATAATTTGTGAAAAAGGATCTCTTTCGGTTTGCCTTCATTCTGATGTCTAAAATAGTCATTTGGTACCTCCATCCTTCCCAAGTTACAAGAACCAGCGTATAACTACAATCTATTCACCTCTTCCCACCTGTGTAATTCTTCTAGACCGCCATCATACAGCCCTTCCAAGCCACACACTTTGCTTGTACAGAAACGTTCCCATTACCAATAGATCTCTCTTCTGATCCTTTCTAGCCTAATTAGGTCCTTCCTGAGAGAACAGCACCTGCAATAGCATTTAAAACGGCTTTGTATCACAACAAAGCATATTTCATTCCATTCTCCAGTCATTTCATGACTGCGTCTAACACTGGTCACTCAGCCAGGATAGTGCCATCCACCAGTGCTCCTGTGGCACACAAGGCAAGCCACCACTTTCATGAGCATCAGTCTCTCACCCACAAAAGAGGACTAATATTAGCTCCCATAATTCAATTCCATTGAGCACAGAATTGCATTTCTGAATTTGTACAACTGGGCTCAAAATTTAAGGTATTGTTGTATAACCTAGAAGACACTGAACAAATAAAGGCTGAATTAGAGGTGTTGTCCTTGACCAAGGGTTAAATACAACATTCCAATTTCCCCGAGGCCTCAAACACCTAGAAAGAAACCCCCAAGGTCACAAACACATCCCAACAAATGTCAGCCTGGCACCTGCCCTTCCTCTTGTGAAAGATATACTACTCTTCACTTCCCATTCAGACTGGATAGAGCGCCATGCACTGTTAACTCAGCTGTTGCAAGACACCAGACAGACTACTAAGGCAGTCCTTCTGCATCTCTAATCTCACATGTGGGGACAGTGAGAATTAGCCGTTGTAAAGCACTTCAGAGAACCACAAATGGAAAGCACCGTAGAAGCGTTAAGTATCTAATCCTTTCTAAATCTTACTTAGCTATTTGCTTTAATAGTACAGCTTGCAGAGAACAAGCTGTATTCTATTTTTGCCTCACACATCAGTAAATTTGCCAGATAAGCACCAATTTGAGAATCTTTACTGTTGACATACAAAGCAGAAGTGACAGCTTTTTGGAGAGTTCATCAAGCCTATAGTGCTAGCAGCTCAGGGGAGGGGGGCAGAGATTTCTAGAATCAACCAGAGTTAAAGGTCACTACGTGAAACCAAACAACCTATAATTTCAAGGGCTTTTTTCCCAAACAATTTTCCGGATATGAAGTTACTAGAAATGTAATAGTATGGAATTGCTGATGGACATTTAAGACTACATAACACATCCAACTCACAGCCACAAGAGCCACCAAATAAATTGGTAGACACCAGTTGTGTTTCTGTGACAAGCAAAACTACTCTTTGCGCATAACAATCTCCAAATACAGTATTACATGTGTGCAGCTTTAGCCTCTGTGTCTAGGTTTGGTTCCTTGGGCCCAAAGCACTTCTGAAACTTTATATCCTTAGAAGGAAGTTTTACTTCAGTCTTTTATATACCTTTCCTTTCAAAGTCACGAAAGGCAACCAGCTGGAGGGGGTAGGTAGGTGCTGGGTCTTCTGAAGCACATGCTGCACTAAAATTATACTAGCCCGACGTGAATCCTGTTCTGCCCTAGTTCAACCACTTCACCATGGTGCAAGTTTTATTTTGTTTGCTGTCATCCCCTATAGAAAGGAAAAAAAAAAAAAAAAAAAAAAGACTCAACTAACCCCAGGTAAGCTCCAGCTTCACTTCCATGCAGCAGCAAATAGATTTTAGCATGAGCCCCTTAGGACTGAGTTCACTTGTGCCTTCCAGCTCAGTTTTTCTAGTTTAGTGATATTCTAGTAGCATGGATCACAACAACATTTTTTTAAGAAGTCCTCCCACAGGCTTTAAAGTACAGCTAATGAAGTTAGCTGGGTCCACATAACACTGACACTGAGGGGAAGAAAAAAGAACAAAGACCATACTGGAAAGCAATTCACAATACAAGGGAGAAAAGGTAAAAATCCAGAAGGACTAAGTATTAGGCTCAGAACAAAGGTAGCAGACAGATCAAGATGATAGAGGGTAGAAAAAAGAAACAGCGCTACTTAAGTTACAAAAATGAAGTTAAATCTCCCTCCCCTCTTCACTTGATTATTGATTTATCATCTGAAAGGAGAGAGTAAGATGACAAATCCACTCACAAATGCCATTTTCAGGCACTAAAGGATTAGACCACATGGATTCATTATGTTGCTTGACTTCCGTCCCCATTACTTCTTTTTCAGAGACCAAAGTTACACGGATCTAATGAATGGCCACTAGAATGTGATTCTCTCAAACAAGCCAGAGTGCAGAATTCAGCAAGAATTCATCACTCTGATTTCCAATACAATTATTGTTTAATTTAACTGAAGTGGACTATGAAGAACTGTAAACAAAAAGAACATTACATCTGCAGTTTTTTCAAATGACCTGTCCTCTGTTAAAGGGTAGCTAGATCATGTGTATGGTAGAAGCAGTAAGTGCTGGGAAAACAAACTAAGAGAGCATACTTCTGAACTCATTAGCAGGAAAGTGACAAGCTTGTTTCAAAACACTTACCCAAACTGTTGGGTAGTCAGTACTTCTCCCCTTTCTTCCTTCTCTATCTGCATCGCCTTCTTCCTTTCGATGTTTGCAAATGTAGGATAATTTCTAGAAGACAAAAAAAATTACTGGCTCCTAAGTGATTCACTGTTCTTTGTAAATTCCCCCTTTACCAAACCAGCATGCTCTAAATGTTAATAGATCTTTAAAATGTTTTGTGGAAGTTTAACAGACTGTTTCCTTCTTAAAGTTGTTAGCAAGGAAAAGAAACCCTAGTGCACTTACGCTTACATGCTCAGATCAAATAAATAAATAAGCCTACCAAATTAGCACAATTAGATCTACAAAACTATCAAACGAGCTACAAACGAACAGTTCAGTAACACTTATGGACCTTCTGCCTACCCCTGCACATAACAGCACTATTTTGTCCTGCAATGTGACTTTTTATGGTGCGTCAATTGGACTATTTGAATTATCTCAAAAGGTACAACATGCCTTTAGCAAACCAACTGCTGAGTTCTTGGAATAGCAAAAAAAAAGCTTATAAGAACAGCTTCTGGGTGCACAAGATTTCTTTAATGTGACAGTTCAAGAAAAGCATCCAAGTTTCCTCTCGAGCAATATTCAGTACTGTGCTTGCACACTGACCTCTAGTTCAAAGTTACTGCCCCTTTTTCATTCCAGCTTCAAGAAAAATTGCTAAGTCATGCACATCAAAACAAATCTACTGTTATAACCATCTCCCAAACCATCCCTCTCTTCCATTACCCACACCTCCCTCACCATCCCTCCCTACAGACAAACCCCACGCTGGTTCTAACATGCAAAGCCTGCTGCAAATTACCACCAAAGCCCCAAAATGGCTACACTAGTTGCTCTGTAAACATTAGCTAGCTAAATCCCAGTGCTTTGCGATAAAGGAGGTAAATGAGAAACACATGCATCCACACACACTCCAGCTTCTGGATAGAAACACAAATTATAAATATTTGATAAGTCTATTAAAATAGAGTAACAAGAAACTTAGAGCAACTGCCTGCTAAATATAGGTATCAAAAAGGACACATATCTTTCTTTAAATATTAATCTTATCACATGCATCTTCCCCAATTTACAACATGAACGTTAAATGTCACACCAATGCAATACAGCCTGACCACATACCAAGGCAAAAACATGAGAAGCATTTCCTACAATAGACACCTGAACACACTACAGAACTTTTCTCCTTTAAGAGGATTTGAACACAGGCTGTCAATGTCGATTTTCATTGGATTTCTCCCAGAAATCCACCATACAATTCAAGTGAGCACAGGGGTGTGATGTTTTATCTCCACTCTTTCCTGTTAGCTACATTTGTTCATCCATGTTATAACACTCCCAGCACACAGCAAGCAGGATTAAATAATTCATTGCACAAGAGCTTTGTGTTGACAAAGACCCCTGTGCTTGGCACCTGTACACAATTTTAGGATAAGGTGCCTTCCTTCACAGTAATAAGGCTCACTGGAGGAGAGCAAGCTATAGAATAAGTAGTTATGCTCAAAAAAGCCTCAAGCTTGTGCTAGAAATTATTGTTTATTTTAAAAAGACAAAAGGGAAGACCCTTAGTCCTAGAGCAAAGGAGTCTTCAAAGTGCTGTTGTAGTTATGCTGATTAAAGACATATTCAGACACGCTCTCACAACATGGTTTGAGACGTGACTGCCTCCCACTTTCATTCCTATGTGTTACCACTCCCTCCACTGAGCCACCATAATGGACTCCACGAATGCTTTCAGTTCGATTCAACGCCAAGACAGACAGATTTCTCCTAAACCACCCTTCCAGTTGACACAGGCAGTAACTAACAGCTAAGGAGAGCTCAGGCCGTAAGTCCAAGTATTGCTGCAAAAGCATATCTGAGAGCACCTGAAGTAGCTGTGGGTTTTTTTCTCCAGCTCTTCTCAAATAAAATAAATTCTCAAGTAAAATAGCATTTTACTCACTGCCTTTACCTTACGCAGAAAACGTACCTATTTTCACAGCACACGTGCAGTGCTTCATTCACACCGAGCAAACGAGCATCTGCTAGTTTATTTTTCCATCTAAGGGCTTGGCAGGCAGCAAGCTCTAGATGTTCACAGGTCACTAGCCTCAGTACTAGGTAGACTGAGTTCACTTCTCCCCCAGGTGCTCTGCTATGCAACAATGTCTGGGCTAAGCCCACCTGGTGTGACCTAGCCAAGCCAACCCTAGCTGTCCCTACAAGGAGCAAGTGGATGAGAGAGGCGCAGACCAAAGTTACCCATCCACCCCAATGTACCAGCTCCAATGCAACTCCACAACTGGTCAGGTATCGCAGCCCCAGCACAGAGGTCTGTACGCCTCCTAGCATCAGCTAGCTCTGCCCACAGAGGCAACAAAATTCAATCGGACCCTAAGTGGAGGCAGACGTCTACAATGGTAACAGTATGGTCTTGAAATAAACTTTATGGCACACTTTGCAAACTTCACTATCTAAGGACAGCCACAAAATACTCAATAGAGGTCAAAAATCAACAAGAGGGGATTTTTTTTTTTTGATACAGAGAATTCTTATTCAGGAAGACAACATTTAGGAAGACTGTTTCTGGACAGAGGTGTGACAACCAAAAGGAAGAGCCTATACTGAATCTCTGCACATAAAAGGGTATGTGTTAGTCTGAAGAGCTGATTTGGGTTTGAATCCTTCTCAGAAGGCATGCCCTCCTCCTCCCCTAACAATATGAGGTTCTTAAGACGTTACCTACAAACATCAGTGAAGTAGAAATATGCCAGCACCTAAGCCCTGCAAACAACTTGTCAGAGCTTGAGTACAGACAGCTTCATCAGTCACCACAAAGGCTTTATGAGCCTACACAACTCACAGTAAGAGGGAGTTAAACCAGGATGTAATGATCTGGCACAGCAGATTTCACGGAGGGGCCAGTACTGCCCAAGAATGCAGCCCCATTTCACAGCAGCTGCAGTTTCCAACCACAGACACTTCTATAATCCATACTGGAAGTTCCTCAGTATAAATTGTCAGGTTAATACCAGAAAAATGGGTTTTCAGGCTAAGAAGAGTATATTACTTACACACCAATAAGTAAAGGATACCCTAAATTTCCAGAGATGGCACTGAGCATGATCACTAACATGTGCCTTAGTGAACAGACTTTTTTTTTTTCCAATAAATGAGTGCACTAGCAGGAGTCATACATGCTTTATAGGCCAGCATACTCCATCTTGCTCACATAAATATCAGTGAACTAGCTTTTAGCAAGAAGTGGAAAAACGGAGCTTTACCAATGTCTAACAGAAGAGAAACCTGTCTCTACAGCAGCTTACACAAATTTCTGAGTGAAAAGCTATACAAGTTTATCTTTATAGGAACAGCACAGCGATCAAATTGCCTCAATTTCTTGAGCTGGTCTTCATTGCATGCACACAACCAACAGCAAGGAGGACATGGATAGCCCAAAGGGAACAAAGATGGCCCAACAGAGAGCTGACAAAATCATCATTTTAGACTCCCTGGCACTTTACCAAGCATTGCATCTCTAGCGTGAGTTTATCGTATGTTAGCTGAGGCAGTCTTATTGCCAATACATCCCTGCAGCTTAGAATAAACTTTACTGTATCTATGTTCACCTTGATCTACCAACACATTCCTTCTACTTTGCTTCATTGTCTCTACTTTTACCAGGTGCTAAGAAATTACTTTCCTTATTTCATATTTAACTACTATGAATGAACTCTGGAAAGATTCCAAGCAACTCTAAGATTATCATTATTCAACCAGAGAACCACAAATTAATTAAAAGTGGTGTGGTTGACAGTACTGGCCTTCATTCACTACATACATGCTCAGCCTACGAGATGCACTGCAAGAAAATACAGCTGACAATCCCTAACTGAACAACAAAGCCCCCAACAGATTAAAGAAGGGAGGGGAGGTGAGGGAGAATTTACAAGCAATACACAAGATCAAGAAAATCCTATGGTGTTGTATTAGGAACTAAGGAAAAGTAAATCTAACAATTCAGTTTAACACCACAGCAACCTTGCCACATTCTTTCTAATAATCTTTGCTCAAGAAGAGCGGGTTAGAAACAGATGGGCTAGCAGGACCCAGATCTCACTTGGTAAGAAGGGAACACAGCAGTACCCCATTCTGACACATTATGGAAATGCACTGTAGAAAATTCCCTTTAAGCTCATGTTTAAGAAAAAAATATGCTAAGAACAGCACACTTATTTGGAAGGGAAAGACAAATCAAAACAGGAGAAGCAATTGTATCACCAAAACTGATGTCAGACTTCACAACCACCCAACTGCAAAGCATAGGGAAGCCCTGAGATCTTGGGGAACTTTATCTGTATTGCTCTTCACTTAGATTGCCTCACTCAGCAGGTTCAATGGGCCACAAACCGTTAAAAAGTCTTTTAGGTAAGCACATATGCTAGTTGCAGCAATGAACAGGGCATTGTACAGAATCAGAAAGGAAAACATAATTCTGACCCAGCATATTTCATTCAGAGATGCTCACCCATTACCAGCTCTCCCCTTTCTCTTCCCTCTACATGAGTAAGGCTGCACTTTAAACACAAGCTCTTTCTAAATGACTTTAAGTGGGATACACAACTGAGCAACACAAGAGCTAATTAAGAAGAAAAATCTAGCTCTGTAAGCAATTATTTATAACGGCTGAAAGAACAAGGACAGGAATGTTAGGGATGCAGCATGGAAACACACATGTTAAATCACTGCAACCTAATTAGAAACAAACTACTAATGACCTAAAAAGATTCATTCGAAGCTCTGACTGGAGCTTCTGGAAAGAAAAAGGCTTTTTCCTGTCACCATAAACCAAAACTGCCTAATAGCTCAGACTCCCTCTGGTGTCCTTTTTTTCCTGTACAATGCAATGTTTATTGCAAGTCAACAACAAACCTTCAGTACTAAACTGATGTTTTGCTGGTGACCCAATTAAAGCTTCACAAAAGTTTCAGCTGGGTTTCTCTCACTTTTTTTTTTTTAAAAAAAGGATGTTAGTACAGCTACCTTGGTGTACAAAGAGTAACAAAAGCCACCCAGGTAGTCATTCTACACTCATCCTTTATAGTTAAGATGCCCACAGAAGGACTAGGTACCGAAATAGTCCACAGCATTACTCCATCTAGTGGCCTTGGCTTAGAAGGTCCTAACCCCGTATTGCCTCTTTCGGTTGGCGATCGTGACTGCAAGACTTATTTCCATGGATTTCACTCTGCTGTAGTGAACAAAGGCTTTCAGCAATGTTGTAACACAGCCAAATTACATTAATCTGCAGAAAACCAACAATACCCACCATGAGATCCTCTAGAAACTCAATAAAAAAAAAATCTCAGGTAGAGTATCATCCTTAATATTAACTGCAGATACAAGTTGCTTTGATTGGCTGCACCTATTTCTCAAGCAAACAGCATCTAAAACATGAGTGTACATTCAGTTCCTGCTTCCCTAATGTTTTACTGTACAGTAGGGCTGGTATTGACACACACACCTTAAACAATTTCCACACTTAAACCTTAGCATCAGCCACTAGACATGAACTCTCCCAAACATCCCCCAGAGTGTATGAAAAGTTAAAACAGAGTAGAAAGACTGCACACAAGTATTCTTGCTTTTCCTCAGAGCTACTGTTACAAAATAAAGTGTAGGCCACCAGAAAGACAAATCTAAGGACATTTTGGGCTTTGCTAATCTTGGTAATGCTTCGTATTGTAAGTGATAAAGACACACAAGCATCACTGTTGGGGGAAGGGGAGGACAGCAACACATAGACCAAAAGCAAATAAAAAACAAGCCTTGGAGTCATCTTTTCAATAAAAGAATAAAAGGGAAACCTGGAACCAAAACTAATCTAACACCAAACCATACCTGAACAGACCACAAGCAATTTTTTCTGGTTAACTGGCATTTTAAACACAGGAGAAAATTTTGTTTCTTCATCAAGAACAGCCATTTTTAAAAAGAGAGGAGCCTACAGATTCCCTTGATTTTTAAGAAATGAACAGCAGGTGCAACAGTTGACTGCTGAGATGTGCTGACACAGTGGTAAGACTTCCCGTTGCCTTGCTGAAACCATGTCCAAAGGAAAGGTAAAACTTGCAGGGATGAACTTACATGGGGAGGAATTTTGCTTCTCAATACAGCAAAAACTGATGGAAAGTATTAAAAAAAATTTCCTACCATACATTCCACTCTTTTTTTTACAAAGCCACTGTGTAAAAATTTGTTAAGGGAAGTCAGGTTCAAAGCAAGAACACTTTAACATTACTTTGTGACAAAAATTTAAGTTGGATTCATCCGTAAGACTGCATCACACAACTGTGCTTATTTTAATTAAAAAAAAAAACAAACAGATTACTTGTACATTCCCCTAGCTCTTTGCCAGTGATCTTGAAATTAAATTTGTTGCACTTCTCACACTGCATATAGGACTCTTGCTCATGGAAACAAAACCCATGTACTGATCATTCACTTGCAAAACTATATTCTAAGTCACAAACAGAAGCGAAGACAACCTACAGCATCTTTCACCTGCCGGGAAAGGGAGGATTTTAACCTTTTCAACTCAGGAAAAAAAAAAGTGGAAAAGGTCTATGGAAGTAGAGCATGAATTTTTAAACACTTCAGTGCTGGTCAACCATAAAAAAAGTTATACCACCTCATATCACAGACCAAAAAATAATGAGAAATACTGCTTACATGGGAACTTCACCTTGCACCCTAGGTACAATATCAGTTAAAACTACCTGAGACAGCATCACTTATGGATTCTGTTCTCTTTCAGCAGAAAAGTGTCAAGCGATGCACAAAGTTCCTTAAAACTAGGAAAACTCACTGTTGAGGGTCTACTGGGACAACTTAAGCTGTGGAAATTAGCACACATTGGGATGTTAAGATTACAGTCAGTATAATAGTTTCAGGTTTCTTAGCTATTAAAAAAATCACCATGCACACACAGTTTTGTGACCTAAAATAACCTCAGCAATCAGACTAAAAGGAATCAAGTCATTCAACTAAGCTGTGGTACCAAACCAAACGTGTGGGAAAGCTACTTCTTTCTCAGTTGATATCTTGCCTTCCACTATAATAATGCAAATGATTGTAGTCTCTGCAGCTCGCACTCTCCTGGCTCATTCTGACACAGGCCACTCATGCAGGAGTTCTGTGGAGTCAAAGGAGCAGCCGTGGCAAGTATGCGCTACTGCTGCCTTTCAGCTGTCATCTAATGATCACACTGGGAAAGTATAGTAGAACAAATTCATAGGTCACAAGTCTTACCTTTTTCTTTCTTCTCTCCATCTAGCAATCTCTTCTGGACTATCTAATTTTATTCTTTTAGCACCAGGTGCATGTGCCTAAAGAAAAAGTATTCATAGGTGTTTAAAAGGGGAAGGAAATAACCCATAAGGAAAAAGAAAAAAAGCACAATTCTGTCAACTGTAGTAGTATCACACCGTTTCATCTCCAAAAGAGGTGAGACTGTACACAGCAATAACAAAATGAATCCATTAAGAAAAAGTCATAGCATTCAACATCTTTTCATCCACAATATTGTCTTACAACAGATCCTACTCAAAAGCAATACGTTTTCCTTTCAGGATGAAAGCAAGCCTCTGAAGAATGAGAAAAGGGGACTAAAGTAAAGATTGCGTAGACTTGTATCTTGGGCCCGGGGGGATACCTACGTTCTTCCAGTGTATCTGAACTATCTTCTCATGTGCGCTGAAACTGCAACCTTCTTCTGTGCACTGCAAGATAAAGAAGTGAACTTAAGACACACCAGATCGTGCAATTATAAACAAGTATTCAAGCACACTTCAAATAAAGTTGGTGCCAGACACCTGTACAGTTAGTTATAGAGCACTTCTAAGCTACCCAGTTTCAAAACAAACGTGATTGTCAAAACAGTAAGAAGGGATAATGTACTTCTAAACTTAATCTTGTTTCAACATAATCAGTGAAGCTAATGTATCTGATAATTGGAGATAAAGTGAAGTTAACCTAAAAGAAAGATTTACAAGACTCTCCAATTTCAAATTTTGATACTTCTTTGCAATAAAGGAGTGGATTTTTGAAATATGTTTTTCACACAAAAATTTTACATGCTATACTGTCAATAAAGTAGTTCCTACCACTTTGTAATACATCAGGAGAAAAAAAGATTACTTCAACAATAAAACCAAACATACAACTAAGACCTCCCCTACACAGAGCATTCAGAAAAAAACCCTATGAACACTTTCTGTAGCTCTGGAATCTCTTTGCTAAATCTTCCATTCAAAAAGTGACTACAGCTAACTACTTATCAGGCAGAAAGTTAAAAATCAAAGTGTAAATAAAACAAGCTAAATTCATCAACCTGTTTGTGTTGTGAAACATGCTCATCATACTTCTCCTGGTTTTTATAGCCACGGTCACAGGTATCACAATAATGAGAGAAAACAGGCTCTTTTTTCTTTCTGGTCTGAAAGTAAAACAAGAAATCATCTCAGGACTGCAGTAACAAGATTACTAGATATTTTTAATTAAGTGTGAAACACATGAATGAATATTTATGTTAATAAAACAGTCAATTAAAACAGGCTTCAAAGATAAGCTAACATAACATGGAAGTGAAGTTCAAATCCTTTACCTTCCAAACAAAGCGCCCTGCACTCAACTCTTTCCACTACCACCTCTTCCTCAATTATCGCTTCTGCAAACACACCAGGCTGGCACAGATTTATTGAGGGCTAGGAAGTGAGTTAGGCTACAGCCTTGGGTATCTTCCCTATAAAGTCAGACCACGCCTGTTCTCACATCACATGTAAGAGCTCAGAGGGTAGCAGAGATCCTTCCTTTTCCCACTACACACATCAGGGTGATCTGGCTGTCTGGCCCTGATAATATATAAGAGCACTAATCTAATTTAGGCACTCAGGCATCACCACGGCAAGGGCTTTTCTAAAGTAAACCTGTATTAGGATTTGGTTGAAATGTATCTTTGTTTCAGCAGGCACAAGATTTGCAGACTGATTGTCATCCATCTGCTCTCTTGCAAGGGCAGTCACATTAGGCAAGAGTATGAAGTCTCTGCGGTACCATGGCGCAAATCTCACACACCTGCTACCACCACAGAATGACAAAATGGTTTGGATTGGAAGGGACCTTTAAAGATCATCTAGTCCCAACCCCCTGCAATGGTCAGAGCCGTCTGTCACTAGACTAGGTTACTCAAAGCTCCACCCAACCTGGCCTTGAATGCTTCCAGGGATGGGGCATCCACAGCTTCTCTGGACAACCTGTGCTAGTGTCTTGCCACCTGTACCCTAATACATTTCTTATCTCCAAACTAGATCTACCTTCTTTTAGTTTAAAACCATTACTCCTTATGCTATCACTACAGGTAACCTGCTAAGAAGTTTGTTCCCGTCTTTCTTTAAGTGCTCTTTAAGCACTCAAAGGCTGCAATAAGGTCTCCCCAGAGCTCTCTTCTCCAGGCTGAATGCCAGCTCTCTCAGCTTTTCCTCACAGCTGAAAGGTTCCGGTACTATGACCATTTTTGTGGCACTCCTCTGGGCCCAATCTAATACATCCATGTCTTTCTTGCACTGGGGACTCCAGTCCATACCTTTGGCTTGTTATTTTCTTCTGGAAGATGTTTAGTAAACCCAGGAGCTTGCTTGCCTTGCCATTTCTGGGAGAAATTACCATTTCCACCTTTGGAAAAGGGAAAAAAAAAAAAAAAAAAAAAAAGAGCCAGTCACACATGCAGCTGGTACAACACCCCCTGCCACCTCCGTGGGCCCGCCAGAGACGAGACTGGCCTGCACGACCAGCACGAACATGCCTGGAAGGAGGGAGAGTCCCCCACCCACCCTCCAAGGCTTAGGGAAAGCCCCAGGGTCCGTGCCGTTAAGGGGCCCACGGGCCCGAGAGACGCCCTCCCCACACCCCTCACCAGCGTGCGGGCCCTGCGGCGGCTCCCCGTAGGCCGGCGGGTTCCAGGCAGCGGGTGGCGCGCAGCTGTCGGGCTGCGGGTAGCTCTCGGCGGGCTGCGGGTAGCTGCCAGGCGGCGGGTAGGGCCCGGCGGGCGTCCAGAAGCCGGGCTCCCAGAGGGGCGGCGGGCAGAAGAAGGGCGGGGGGAGCCCCGGCGGGGGCGGCGGGTACCAGGCGAAAGGATTCATGTCGGGCCCGGACGCAGCCCCCACTCCGCGACCCGCTTCCACCACCACGTGGGGCCGCGCCGGCAGCCGCTACGAAAAGACGTCACTTCCAGGGCTGAGCCACTCGCCTAGCGATTTATCAACCCCGGCCAGCGCAGGCGATTGCGTCATTCCGTAGCACCGGAAGCGCGGCGGTGGGGGGCGGGGAAGCGGAGCGGGACGGGACGGAGCGGGACGGGGCGGGAGAGAGGGGCTGCGCCGCCACCCCGGGCCAGGCGCGACGCCGCGTGCCCCCCCACCCGCCCCCTTCCGCGCCCCTTCCCCGCCATGGCCCGCGAGCTCATCGGCCCCGCTCTGCCGCCCGGCTTCCCGCGCTGCGCCGAGGCGGACCCGGATGAGGACTTCGGCCAAGGTACAGCGCGGGCTGGGGGCGGCTGCGTCCCCGTCCCGGGTCCCCGGCGGCGGGGGGGCGCCCCCAGTGTTTCACCTCAGGCGGTGCGGCTGGCAGCGGGGGGCGAGCGTGGCCCCTCGGGGCCCCGGGGCCGCTCCCGAGGCCGGGGCGACGTGGCTGCGCGGCGGGTTTGCGTGAGTCTGAGCGTCGCGAGCCGTTCTTACAGCGGCTTCTTAAGGAACAGGAACGGAAGTAGAAGGTCTTGCCTGATGGGGTGCTATCGATAGGAGACGGTCTAAAACTTGTTTTTAAAAAATACCGCGTCGATCCGTTTATGATTTTCCTGCTCCAGCTCTACATGTGCTCTTCGGCCTGAGTTCTTCAGTCGCTCGGTGTGGTGCTAGGGGCAGGAGGGAAGGCCGCTGGGCAGGCGGCTGCGGCCTGCTGGCCTTTGTCAGAGCAAAACGCTTCACCAGCCTGTCGTTTCTCGGTCGCTTTCCTCGGCATGCGGAGGCGGCTGGCGCCCGGCGGGGCTGCGGTGACTCGCCTGCCAGCAGGGTCGCCAGGGTCTCTTATGCGGACACAGGGGGCACGGCACAAGTGGGACCTCGCCGAGACCAGCTGACAGCCAGACTGGCTCTCCTGCGGTGGAGCAGTTTCCCCCACTTGGACTCTTACGTGTTCTGTGTTAATAGTATCTCTGGAAGTTGCAGTTTGAGCGTTAGTACTCCTTGCCTTTAACCCAGGTTCATGTTATATTCATAATAATATGTTCAGTTTCTGGCACCGTTCCATTCAGTTATTCCAAACAAAGCAGCTCCGATGGGAATGGCTTGCTGTGCTTGTCTGCTCTTCTCATTTTTTTAATCCAGAAGAGGGAGCAATAGGAAGAGAGAGCTGGCACTACAGCAACATCGAGCTCCAGGTCGGCAGCTCGGCTCTGTACTGAAGCCCTGACTACACGCTAGTTTCAGCTGATGCAGCCTTTCCTACTCCTGTTTGTGTCGATGGCTTACTCACTTTCTAACAATGTCCTGTTACACATCGCAAGTATCTATACTGTGTGTGAATCCACTGAACAAAATAAGTTACATTTATCAGTAGGCTGTGGTTTTGTGATATCAAGTGTTTTGGCAGTATGTAGTCTAGGTCATTCAGCCTAGTTTGTTCACATTCTGTCTCACTGTACGTCAGCTCCATAGCACTACAGTTACACTGGCAGATCTTGGGGATTTGTGTGTGAAGTGGATGAAGGAATTTATTTGCCTTTAAAAAGAAAAAACAAAATCAAAACAAAACAAAACAAAAAAAACCCAAAAACCAAACACCAAAACCCAGCTATTAGGGGTTGTTTATTTGTTTTTATAACTTCTATAAATGTTTCCTGACATACAACAACTTGGTACAAGTAAGTGTACCTGCTCAACACAAGGCATACTGCTGCAGTGTAGAGAAGGAAGAGAGAGCAAGTACTTTGTTGTAACATACTTTGTTGTACAGAATTACAGCTCTAGTTGGATCCCAGCACCTGGAGGTTCTGAGTGGCAAAATTGTGTGGTGGGGCTGCTACAAGCATCTTCTGCACTGTAACGCTTGCCGGGTCTTGAGACAGAATGGGCCTAGAAGTTCTTCTACAACTATTTCTTTTATATTCTAGTTATTTTAAGGGGTACTTCCCCTTTTAAAGCTGAACAGCTTTTCCACTATGTTTTCTTTCCTTGTGGTCTCACCAATATTTGCACTGCTCTTTGCTTTTCTGTAAGAACACTTGGGGTTTTTATTCTACTTCCATTGTTTCCACCTCTGAACAGCAGAAAGTAGGACTTTGAGCAGCTGTTCTGAGAATTCTGTCAGAAAGGTTTCATTCAGAACTATAAGATAAGGGAATAGAATAGATTATTTCAGTTGGAAGTGACCTATGACAATGATCTAGTCCAACTGCCTGACCACTTTAGGGCTGACCAAAAGTTAAAAAGCATGCTGTTAAGGCCTTCTTAAACACTGACGGGCTTGGGGCATCAACCACCTCTCTAGGAATCACAGAATGGTTGGGCTTAGAAGGAACCACTGGATATCATCTAGCCAAGGCCCTGCTAAAGCAGGTTCACCTAGGGCAGGTTGCACAGTCATGTCCAGGCGGGTTTTGAATGTCTCCAGAGAAGGAGACTCCACAACCTCTTTGGGCCACCTGTTCCAGTGCTTTGCCATCCTCAGGGTAAAAATTTACCTTATGTTTAGATGGAACTTCTTGTGCTGCAGTTTGTGCCTGTTGCCTCTTGTCCTGTCACTGGGCACCACTGAAAAGAGCCTGGCCCCGTCCTCCTGACACTTGCCTGAAGATATTTATATGCATTGATAAGGTCCCCTCTCAGTCTTCTCTTCTCCAGGCTAAACAGGCTCAGCTCTCTCAGCCTTTTCTAGTGAGGGAGATGCTCCAGTCCTCTAATCACCTTCATAGCCCTCCTCTGGACCTTCTGCAGTAGTTGCCTGTCTCTCTGGAACTGGGGAGCCCAGAACTGGACACAGCACTCCAGGCGCAGCCTCACTAGGGCAGAGCAGAGGGGAGGATCACCTCGCTCAACCTGCTGGCCATGCTCCTCCTAATGCACCCCAGGATCCCATGGGCCTTCATGGCCACCAGGGCGTGCTGCTGGCTCATGGGCATCTTGCTGTTCACCAGAACTGCCAGGTCCTTCTCTGCAGAGCTGCCCTCCAGAAGGTCAGCCCCAGCCCATGCTGGTACGTGGGATTATTCCTCCCTTGATGTAGGACCCTACACTTGCCTTTGTTGAACTTCTGTTAGGTTGCTCTCTGCCCAACTCTCCAGCCTGTCCAGGTCTTGCTGAGTGGCAGTGCAGCCTTCTGGTGTATCAGCCACTCCTCCCAGTCTTGTATCATCATAAGACTTGCTCAGGGTACGCTCCGTCCCTTCATTGATGAATAAATGTAACAGGATAGGACCCAGTACTGACCCAGGGAACACCGCTGACTACAGGCCTCCAGCTGGACTCTGTGCTGCTGATCACAACCCTCTGAGCTCTGGCATTCAGCCAGTTCTCAGCTCACCTCACTGTCCACCTATCTCACCCACCCTTCCAGAGCTTGCCTATAAGGTTGTTATGGGAGACAGTGTCAGAAGCCTTGCTGAGATCAAGGTAGACAACATCCACAGCTCTCCCCTTGTCTACCCAGCCAGTCATTTCATCGTAGAAGGCTATCACATTGGTCAGGCGTGATTTTCACTTGATGAATCCATGTTAACTACTCCTGGAAGCCTGTTCCAGTGTTTGACCACCTTCTCAGTAAAGCAGTGCTTCCTAATGTCCAGTCTGAACATCCACTGGTGCAGCTTTGAACAATTCCTATCACTGGATACCGGGGCGATCAGCACCTCCCTCTCCACTTCCCCTCCTCAAGCAGCTACAGAGAGCAATCGGGTCACTTCTCAGCCTCCTTTTCTCTAAATTAAACTAGCCCAACAAACTCCTTAGCCATTCCTTACAGGACATTCCTTGCAGGCCTTTCACCAGCTTTGTTGCCCTCCTATGGACACATTCAAGGACCTTTACATCCTTCTTAAATCGTGGGGCCTAGAACTGCCCACAGTACTCAAGTGAGGCCACACCAATGCTGAATACACAGGATGATCATCTCTCTTGACCAGCTGGTTATGCTGTGTTTGATGCACCCCAGGATGTGGTTTGCCCTCTTGGCAGTCAGATAAGCATTTGTCCTACATCTGGGATATGACACTGCCATGCTAGATGTAGTGAAAAAAAATAAGTGTCTGTTGATCCATTCGTAAATTTGTATTTCTTTCATCTTTATATGAATAACACAGAATTACGGAAAGGTTGTGGTTGGAAGGGACCTTTAAAGATCATCTAGTTCCAACCCCTGACATAAGAGCTCTGTTGTAACTTGTAGCATGCAAATTCTTGCTGCTTTTTTTTTTTTTTTTTTTTTGTTAAAAGAAGAAAAACTGAAAATGTAGTAATTGTAGCTTGTGTAACCACATTGATGTTGATGTGTGGTATTTTGTATTGTGAAACATGAGTGGAGTTAAAAGCTGCCTTGTTCATTTCCCTGTGCATCCCTGCCTCGGAAGATAAGGGAGTAACTTAAGATAAAGTGCCAGTTGCTGCTCTACCTGTAGGTCAGCACAGAGGGAGGGAGTTGAAATGGACTTTGTCAGGAGATACAAATGTCCGTTGGTGTCAGAGAACTGCTGCTTCTTGAACCCTGTGACCCTTAATCATGACCAGAATTGGGAGCAAGTGATAGCTGGACAGACTCAAAAGCTCAAACCCTGCCAAATATTTTACCTTTCCTTCTTCAGCTTGCACTGCCCAACCTATGGGACTCACTCATCTCCTGATTCTTTTTTCTCATGATGATGCTTTGAAGCTGGCCTAAATGTGTTCCTGCTGGAAGACTTCTACTTCCTTTGGCCCTTTTGTCCCTGCCTCTGTGCTGTCCTTGTACCAGCAGGAGAGAAATACTAGGAAAGGGCTAAAACTAACCAGAGATACAGAAGAGATTTTGGCTATTTCAGCATTGAGGCCCCATTTGTTGAAGTACAGATGCATTGATGTGATATGTCTGAGTTGATCTGTCGCTGTTGCTGAAGGTGAAAGGCCGTACTCCTGTCTGTCCTTGGAGGTTCCCAGTGCCTGTCTGATGGCATGGTAGATTGCTTAGAATTGCCAAATACAGCAGAGATTAACCTAGCAAAAACAGACAAAGCAAAAAGTAGTTTTCCATTTGGATTCTGAGTTGAATTGACTTAATTTTCAGGTGGATAGTCACCAGAGCCTGCTCAATGGAGAGAGCAAGTCAGAGCAACAATGGTAGGATGGCCACTTCTAGCAACTGTGAAACATTCATTCTGACTTTAGACATATCCTTGGCTCTGTTTCTCTCCTCTCCATCCCCAAAATTTTCTTCTGACACTTTCATATCCCACTGTCCTGCTCTGAGTTGTTCTCAGTTCTGGTTAATTCCTCACTTTCCTGTTCTGTCATTGGTACGTCCATATCTCTTCCTGACCTCGTTGGTTTTAGTTTCCTGATACTGACCTCTCCTCCATTCCTCCTTTGGTCTGTATCTCTACTTTTCATTGGCTTTCAGGGAATTTCATTCCCATCAGATCTTGGCCTCCCTTCTTACCCTTCCCTTTCTTTGCTCCCAGAATCTATGCTTAGCAATTCCCATCCCTTCCTCTCTACTAATCACTGTGGCTCCCCACCCCAACCTAATCCATAACTGTATCCTCACCTGTGCTGATTATTAGTCTCAGTCAGTACCATGACCATAATTTTTAATCCCTATTCTCCCAAGGCTTTCTCTTCCATCCACTTCTTTCACCAGGTCCAATGACTGTTTCTTCCCAAGGCTTTAAATGCCATTTTCCTCTCATGAACCAGTCTGACTCTTACTTTGTTTCTGGTTGTCCTGCTTAGGCTGCAGTTCCACGAACAAACAGTTCCTTCAGGGTAGTGCTGGGTTTTGCAGTGTTATTTTTATACTTCTTCAGTTCCCTGATCCAGTTTATTGCATAGCCCATGCAAATGGCTGTGCCAGCGTAACAGACAGGAGGTGGGATAGAAAGCGTATATCTTAGCCCTGATGCTGGACAACGTGTCAGTGGGGCCAGTCTCCTTCGTTAGATAGTTTTGGTTACTAGTTCTTTCCAGCTCACAAAGCTGATCCCTATTTCTCTCTTCCTCTGCAGTATCAGACTTACCAAACTGCATCTCAGTTTGCTTCTTTCACTCCAAGTCCTTTCTTTTGTCTGTCTGCATTCAGACCAAATGAAGCTCTGCTTTTATGGTATCAGGGCACCAGGTGGCTGGAGAAGGCTGTTGTGCAGGTTTTGTCGGGTTTTTAAGTGGGTTTTTTATCCAGTGGTGCTTCTCATACCAAAATGGGAGGCTTCTTGATACCAGTCTTTATTTCTATTTATCATTCATCTGTTTGTTCCTTCTCATCTTGAACTTAATTTACCTTTATAGGCTGGGGTGTTGTGGGTTATTTTTTTTTCCTACTTCGTGCTGAAATGGATTTTTTTGTGTCCTGGTTTAAGCCTTTCCCATTAAAACAGAAAACAAAACACGTGGCAGATCTGTCTGGCTGCTTTGTAGCTAGTAAGCTGTCCTTGTTCTGCGTCATGTGCTAAAGATGAGTAAAAGCTTTATGAAGCTCACTTGAAGGACTCAATTTCTGCCTAGCTTTTGTCAGCTAACAATGGAACCATAATCTGTATCAGGTTTTATTTTGTACCATCAAAAAGTTGTAGCTCTTTAACTGGAAGTGCAATTTTCTGGTACCCTTCATTTATGTGGTTTTATTGTATCTCATCTTTTCATCTAATCCTTGACTATTCATAAAGCTAACAATGTCTTTTCCCTCCAAAACATCTTTCTGTCCTGTCAGTCTTGGACTCAAGGCTTGAAATATTAAAAGGAGGAATGGTGCCTGTGTTTCAGGATGCAAAATGATCGATCTCCATTTTATCGGACAGCTGTTTATGCTGTGTGTGTCAACTGGTGCTGGCCCTGCATGCACTGCCCTGGATCTGGGAAGGCCTCTTATCTTGGGACCATTGCTGGTCTTTGCTTACTCCAGGTGGCTCTGTGTTGATTGAGCCTGTGAGGGTATCTGTATTAAATGTCTCATTTAGGGGGCGTTTGCTGTTAGGATCGGTGGCTAAGCTGCTTCTGGACACAGTGTATGTGGTACTGAATCCAAATAAGTGTACAAAGGGCTGTGCCTGCTGGTGAAGAACAGTGCCAGAAACAGCTCAGACCTGTTAGCAGTCTTAGGGTCTGATTTTTTCCTTTGCTGAGATATCTGTCCCCTTCTGATGACTTCAGAGGTTGAAGGGTTGACTGGAACATGGGAGCTTCATCCACGGCCCCGGCCTTCTGACAGCAATGATTCTTCCAAGTCTGAATGCCTAAATCATCTTTTTCAGCAGAGGACATAAGTCTGTGCCTGCTGCTCATGCTTAGCTGAACTGGGAATAACCTTAATCATTAAACCATTCCTAAAGCAGGCTGGTGATCAAATTTAACTAACCTATGGTCTCCCATGCTGTGTACATACAAGTGATGTGACTCTTCACTAGTAAGCTTCAAATGCTTTATTAAGGTGGTAGTTTCTTTTTAAGTATACCGGTTTATAATATATGTGTTGTAAATCAGTTGTTAGATGAAACAAGGTTTTCTAGTCCTGTTCCAGAAGACACTCTGTAGTAATGGATTAGTGATGTACTAATTTAATGGGGGGGGGGGGGGGGGGGGGCGTTGTTCGTTGAAATATGGAGCTGAAAAAAGTTACTTCTAGCAGTTGTTAAATATGTTCTTAAATGCTAGACAAAGCAATGATTGAATAAATTGAATTCCAGGTAGATAGGTATTTTGGGAATGCCAGGATAGATCATATTTATTTGAAACATTTAATAAGTATCCCAGATAACTCTGGGTGTTCAGTTGCAGGACCAGCACTGCCTCCAGGCTATAAAAGCAGCTGTGGCTCAGAAACTCCTGACAGTGATGATGACTTGGAATCTCTTCCTCTACCCAGAGACACAAGCAGAGATTCTGAAGAGGAGACAGAAGGAGATCCAGCACCCAAGTGAGTATGTTCTTAGATTAGTTGTATATTTGTGTTGTATTACAAGTGAAATGTGTCTATAAATTGTGAGAAAGGGATGGTATTATATAAATAAAAAGTAAACCCTGTAAAGAAAAAGGGTAAAGCCTGTGTAAAATCAAGAATGTTCAGCTGACCTGTTTGACAGTTGAATTAAGTTATGTAAGGCAACCAGATTGCTGTAGTTACATGTTTTGTTTTAGTTCTGCAATTAAAGTAATAAAATCCTTAATGTTCTGCTTGTTTATACTAAGGATACCACTTACCACATCTGTAAGTATTTGGTACTTGAGTTTTGCCCTGTGTCTCATATACTACATCTCATTGGAACGTCATAAGAAGTATTTTTGGGCATGAATTTGTGCATTCAATTGAGTCAAATCTGATGAAAAAATCCAAATTGTTCAGCAAATAACAGGAGTCTGCACGTACTCGTATTTGGCGGGGTTGATTACTCACAATTGCTGTGTTATGAACTTGTGTGTGTTTGTGCTAGGGCTTGTATAAAGGACGTGGAGGGCGTTATGCCATCTTAATGAGTGTTAGAGTAATTTCATCACTTTTTTCTTGTTGTCCAACAGTTTTTCAGTTAATTAAAATTGAACAGGGAAAAATACTAGTCAAAATGCAGACTGTATAAAAATGGAGAAAGAAGTGTGCTAAATTTAAAATTACTTTGTGACTAGAAAATGGTAATTCAACATAATATTACTTTTCTTTTTACAGAAAAAGCATTCTTAATTTTTTTTAAATGTCAAAGCATTTTTGGACTGAAGCTTATGCTCTCAATTTTTTAATTGCTTCAAATTATTTTGGATCCTTTTGCACTGTTTCCTTGGTAACAGCAGGATATTTAGTACATAAGACTGTCTGAAATAATTTTACATATTTTTTTTCCTTTTTTAAATGTAGATAATTGCTATGCATGTCAAGGTAATTATTAAGCGAAATCTTTATATTTGCAGAAAGCCAAAAAGAATTCAGGAAGATGATGATGATGATGATGGATTTTTTGGGCCTGCTCTTCCTCCTGGGTTTAAAAAACAGGATGATTCTCCAGAGAGGTAATTAAAATGGAATTATATTCAGGTGCTTTTCCTTAAAACACAATTATTTTAGATAAAATATTTTGTAGCACTATTACAGAACACTTCAATTGTGCACTTCAGATTCAGATGATTAGAATTGCTTCCTCCACATCCTGAGAATAGGAACAGCATTCCCTTGAAACAGAACACACAACCCTCCTAGTCCTGGTTGGAAGATTGGAGAGAAAAAGAAAAAATGTGAATTGTCCGATTTGTATTTTTAATGTCAGATTTCTTCCATTTCTTATGATAGGTCTCAGATCAGTGCAGAAAAAACCAATTACAGTACAAGGACCCATAGTTCTATAGTTCATTCTGGACTGTGAGGGAGTAAGGCAGTAAGTTTTTGTGTGGTGCAATACAGTGCAGATTATTGGAATTGTAATTTACTAATGCACCAAGGATTATTGTTTATGTCTGGAAAGCAAGCTGTCAGGTGTAAGTAAATAAGCATTATTTACAGCCTCTGTCAGGAAGCTTTCCATTTGATTACACACAATTATAAAATACTTCCCCAAAAAAATACTTATGGATTTTCTATGCAGACTTTAGCCATGTCTTGCAGCCTTCTAGTCTTTACATTAATCTGTGCACTTCCTTCTATAATTTGAAGTTATGATCTGTAGTTAAATTGGGACTTCCAAGGGGATGCTTATTGATGAAAGGTACAGGAGAGTCCATCGGTCACTATTATTTTCCTCAGAGCAATAGGGAGCTGGTAGATAAAATAAGTTAATACCTTCCTCTCAGGTGTGAGTTTTCAGTTCTAGGAAAGGGACTCAATTTTTTGTCAAGCTGTTTGTATAGTATACCATCTCAAAGGAAATTTTAAAGTTGAATTTTTTTTTTAGTTTGGATAAATTTTTATGATGCTTGGCAGCAGTTAGGAAAACAAGAATTTATCTAACTAAGCTTATTTGGAAGTATCCTCTTTGTGTCCTTTTAACTATGCTTTGCTGTAATCAACAAACTTTTATAATTGTGGGTATCATGCTCAGGGGGCTTGTTTGGTGCTTTGATGGTCCCAAGAGTAACTAATATTTTTCACTTGTGTTTCATATGCACTATGTGTTATTTTAATTATAAAACTTAAGAAGTCACTAAAAATAATGTGATCTCTAATAAAGCAAATAAATGCTTGTACCTTTTAATACCAGCAGGGGTAGCTTTCTTGATTTTTGGCATGAGTACTCCTGTGGTAAAATGTTTTGTCAAAGTGTGCAAAAGAAAAAGAGGAAGAAAAGAGGCAAATTGTAGTTTGAAGGTCAGAGAGATGAGCAGTGACACAGGCACTCACCCATCGTATAATCTTAGTCTTTTGTATGTTCACCCAACTTTTATTTCTACTTAGCAGTTTATTTCCAAAATGTTGGGTAACATTCAGAGGCAAGAGTCTGCCCTGTGTCAGAGTGTAAGAGATTAAAGCAATAAAAGGCACTTGGTAGTTTGTCGGGGGTTTTTTGTCCTAGCTCACCATACAACCGCTCCTAGCACACAAGGAGAAAGCAGATTGAGCAGAGCTGTTTTGCGCCCAGCCTGATTCCCTGAATAGGTGGGAAAGGTGTGATGTGTGGGAAGAGCCTTGTCTGTCTGCCACCCCCATACACCTGGTAGTCTAGTTGTCCTGACACACTGAGGCGTGTAAGCTGTGCAGGGTATAGACACAGTGTGTTAACCGTGTCCCCACTGCACTGCTGAGTGTTGAGCAGATTGCTGCTGATGAGCTAGCCACAAATAATTGAAACAAATGCAAGCTGTTTGTTTCAATATATGGACAAACTGTTTGTTAGCTCTGTGTGACCTATTCATTCTTTTAGAAAAGCATTCGTTCTGTTACATCTTCTCCAGACTTGTCAAAGCAACATATTCATGATTAGGAGCAGCTCGTGTGCCAATTTGCAGCTTGTTAAAAATTGTTTGAATAATTCCAGCATAAAATACATGTATGAACTGTTTTCCTTCAACTTTGATAACCAGCAATGTTTAGATAACTATGTTTTAACTAACAATGTTAGACAGAAGTGCAGCACTCAAATATTCCCGAGGTATGCGCACATCAAGGTAAAGAGCAAAGGTTATCCTAAAAAATGTTTTGTTATACATCAGAAGAATGCTGAAATGCCTATCTTGAAATACACATTAGCAAAGACTCCCAAGCCCAAAACCAGAGAAACATTCTTTGCCATATATGAAATTCATTATTTTTTAAATTAAAGCTTAATTCATTGTAAGTTTGGGGGTTGTTTTTGAATGTGTCTAGATAGGTACCAAAGCTACCCAGAGCAGCAAAATGTGTTTAACAGAGTTTCATTTAGATTCACTTCGCCTTTCAGGGAACCTTTGGACATCCAGGAGCTGTCAAGAATCACACTGGCTGTGCACTGCTGGGGAAAGACCCAAGCAACAGGGTTTTTCATGTGGAGAGAAAAAAAAAAAAAAAGCATAGAAATAGAAAGTGTGGGAGGGATGAATATAGGAACCGTTTTTCTACTCTTTGGAAGAGCCTTTGAGCTGTGACAGAAGCAAGGCAGAGTATTTGAGATCTGCTCTTTTTCACAAGTTGCACAGATACAGCCTACAACATAGATGTTCTTGTATATTTTAGCAGAAGGCTTTTTTATAGTTTGGTTTAACTGTCTCTCCATGCAAAATAAAGCTATTTGTGTACTAAAATAAAAGATTATTTTGGACATATCTGTATAGGTTTAAATTCAATCTCTTTGAATTATATTGGGAATTTAAAATATGATCTCAACAAGAAAGCACTCAGAAAGGAGAAGAGGAAAATAAAAGCTGTTTCTTTTTTGCAGCAGTTAGGTGGGGGTGGAACTTCAGATTCAACCCAGACCTCTTGCCTGGGTTTGAAACCTCACCAGTGCCCTTGTCCTGGCCTGAGCTCAGTTTTATTGCTTTTGTCTGTCTGTCTGTGGTTGGCTTTCTGGTAGGACTTTCTGCTTTTTAATTCCCCTTTTCAAATGCTGACAATAATATCATTACAGCAGGACTGTACTGATTAGATTATGCGGGATTTAGTAGAAGACCATAATTAGCATAATTCAGTTTACATTGTGTTATGTTTTATTTCCCTAAAGTTCAAATGGAAGATAGTAATAAATGAAGTCTCTGCTGATACATTGTGAGGATGCTGTCACTTGGCTATTTCTTCAGGTGATAATTACTTGAGTTTTTAATTAGCTTTTATTAACTTTAAAGAATATGATGCTAGATTATTAAGAGGAAATGGTATACAAAAGTATTTTCAGTACTGCGAGCACAGTTTCTAGTGTGCTTTGAACTGTTTTCACCATTGAAAAGTGTTTCTCACCTTTCTGTGGCTCCTGGAGACAATTGAATTATACTGCTTGCAGAGCTGTTGCATAAGAACAAATCAGTGAAGTTGCCTGGGATCACAAAACTTTTCTTCTCCCATCCCCATTCCAAGGGAAAATAAACTTGAAATCAGAGCAGTTCACTGATTCTGTTTATTGAAGGACAGTGAAACTGTGGTGCAAAGCAAGAATGAACAAAATTGACTTTGTTGCTAGAGAAAAAGTAGCATATATTTGACCTCTCACCTTTCATTGCTCTTGAATCTGGTGAAGGAAGGTAGGGAAGAAAAAAGTAGATTTCCGTGACTACATGCTGCAACTTCCCCAGTTTTCTTGCACCCCAGCTATCTGCAGAGGTCCTCCTGGAAAACAGAGAAACTCTTACTCAGTTATTTTTATAGTGTGTGCGTAGGGGGCACACTTGGTATGGGGAGGAAGGAGAATCACTTCTTATCAACATTTGATTTTTATTTTTATATTAATCCATTTAATTTTCCCTGCAGCAAATAGTAGAAGGCTATCATTTAATGTACTGTCCTTGTTGGTTATGTTACTTCCTTTTTTTCCTCCTCAACTGAAAACGAAGATAATTATTTTTTTTTTCCCCCTCAGGCCCATTATAGGTCCTGCATTACCACCTGGCTTTAGGAAACCTTCACAGGACACTGGGAGTAGCAGGTGTTCCATAGGACCATCTCTTTCATCAGAGTTCCGTACCCAGGTTTGTGAAAACAGAAGACTTTTTGTTTTAGTACAGTCTATCTGAAATGCTATAACAAGTAGGAGCCTGAAAAAGTCTACTAGACATACTTTTCAGCATCACAGTTTAATTTTAGACCAGAAAGTGTCTGGCATATTTTTGCCTGAGTCAAATACTGAAGCATAAATAAGCCTTAAAAAAAAGAAGGTGGCTGGTCTGGTTTGTTGTGATTTTGCTGTTAGACATATGAGGCACTCACCAAGTGCAAGAGATCTAGGCATCCTAAACTGCAGTCACAGTAATATTCCCAATGTTTTTCCATTCTTCTGGTGTGACGTCCTTCACGAGTGGACATCTTGGCAAAGTTCAGATTTTTTGAAGATGTTAAAGAAGTAATGCAACCTGTTAGAATGAAAATATTTACCTGTAATTCAAGCTTTTACTCTGTTGCTGAAAGGGGAGCAAAATGATTGAATATTTCACATATCTTCACTCTTAAAATGTTTATTAGTGAATGTGTTAAATACATTTATTCAAAAGAACGCAATCAAGAATGACGCTACAGTATCACTAACTGTTTGTATCAATAGTAAGATGATACCTGTAACTAGGAGTAAGGCAGAGCAGAACAGTGACACTGATGCAATATTTTGTGTTTTTTGACAGTTCTTCTCAGGTTAGGTAAAAACTAGGTTTCTACCTAGTTTTTTACCTAACCTGCAAGTCCTATAGTGTAATCCATAACCACAGAATAATATATGTACTACCAAAGAACATTCAAGAGTAAGATGCATGATAAAATACAGCTAGAAGTATGGGGAAGATTCAGCACCCTAAACATGGGCCTGTAGTATCATTCTGAGGGACCTGAATCATCTGCAGCAGGCTGGCAGATGGGGAGTAATGACTTAGAGAAGCTTGCATCCTTCTTGAACAGCACCACTTAACCCAGGCAGGATACCCTAAGACATGAAAAATGGTGCTGGATACCAGTTTTTAAGCAATTAGATCTCTCTCATGCTATGGTATAGTGAATATTAATTCCTTGTGAGAATTAACAGTTACTCTGTTTATTTCTAAAATACTTAAGTTTTAAGTTTAACTCCCAGACACTGGGACATGCTAGGAAGGAATGAGGCAAAGGTTGCTTTGGAACTTCACTTTTTTGATTAGTAGTTGCAAAGTACATCATTCTTCAGCCTCCTACACCGAGTGTTGTCAAAATCCTTCATGAAGAATCAGTCTGACATTTTTAAGATCCTTGTCATCTTATAACTCCAAATAATGATTAAGCAATTTATCATAATGACAAATCTCTTGAGGCAGGAGTGTCAAAACTGATCTGCTTATGTATTTTACAAACAAAAAAGTCTCTTTTGTCCTAAATAGATCTTCTAGCTTCAGCTTTGTTACAGATACTACAGAACTTATCTTACCTTATTTTTTTCCTCTTCTTAATGATACTCTAATCTTTTACCTTTGAACATAATGAGTAATTTTTCTGTTTATTTTGGTTTAATTTATTTATTTTGTATTCTAGTACATCTTTAGAGGCAGCTTATTCCATGCTGATTCTTCACTTTATATTGATTTCCCCTTCAAACTTGAAGGCAGTATTTCTCAATGTTTGTTTAATTTCATCTTGATTGAGGTAGGTGGTAATGGAGTGAATTGAACTTAAGACTAATGAGAAAGGAAATGAGACATGCTTCTTCAATTAAAACTCAACATGGAATTTGTCTTTCATCCTCAACTACTTTACAATACAATTTATTATGAAAATCATATCTTTGCATTTTTTATTTGTTTGTACACAGAGAGAGGGTGGTGGTCTTCTACCTTGGTTTCTCAAGACAGTTATTCCTCTTTCCCACCAGCTCCTTCCTTCCTTTTAAAAAAGAGAGAGAATGCAGTCACCCCATTCTCTAAAAGCTGAAGCAATATTGCAGTGGTAGATAATGAGTGAAAGCTTGACTATGTAAATGTTTTTGAGAAAAATGATGAGAGAAATTGGTATTACCACCTTGTTTTGGTGGTGTTTATAAATGACCAGCTGTTTCTCACCCTCCTCAGTCTTTCAGATCAGTTTCATGCAACTGGTCATACAGCCATTAAATTTGCTAAGCTGCTTCTTGCACCTTGTGGTCCACAGCTGTGTCTTTAGCTACCTGAAGCTTGCCTTCCCCACTATCTATACCTTTGCTGACTCCTAAAGGCAGACAGGGCCAACTGGCTTAGCTAGCTCAGAGCAGTGTCATTAAAGCATGCCAGTTTCTGTAGCAAGTGGCCCACATAGGAGTAAAGTAGCTTATTTCACACCTGCTGTCTTCCTTAGCCCAAATCCCTCAACAGCAGTGGGGTGCTAACTGCGAGCAGCCTGAAGTATTAGGCTTGAACTCTGTAGCAGGATACGTTCCTGCTCTCCTCCTCCTTTCACTCATCCTGCGTCCCCCGTGCACCCATTAGTTGACTTCTAGTGAGGTTCTGTGCTCTGTTCTTGCATCTTCCACTGATCACCTCTGCCTCAGGTGCCTTACTTTACATGGAAGGCTCCTAATAATGTTTTTGCGCTGCTCATTGCTCTTGAGCCCTTATCTTCTCTCTAGGCTGTCTGCCTGATAACCAAAGTTTGGCATGACAAAAACAAGCCATTCGCCCCCACCTTCTTCACCCTTCACTTAAAACTTCTTCACCACCACCTTGTATTTTCAAGTAAAGCTCTGTGCTTCCTGAGTATACAGCCTTCTTGTCATCCTACTCCCTTTGCTTCATCGCCCACGTTCAGGCTGTAGCTAATTCTTTTCACTTTTGTATATATTGGGCACCTTAGTTTTGCTTCCAGGGCACTGTGGCATCGCCATTTTCTGTCTAGTCCTGCCTCTGTCCACGTCTGTACTGTTTTAACTTGGAGGGACCCATGAGATTTCTGTACAACTCCTAGCATCCACAGAGATTCTTGTTAACATCTAGTCCCTTTCAAACTAGGTTTTTTTGAGCTGTCCTCCAAATAATTGCTTAAAATGCAATGCCAAAAGGGTTCGAAGAAGCAAATGTCAAAACAAGAGAGCAGACTGGCAGATACTATGCACCCAGGAGTGTAGAACCATGTATACCACTGTACTCTAGCTTGCATGTTCATCTTTCTAGCATCCTTACAGAATCTGAGCTTGAAACAGGTCTTGTCATGTGAAACTGCGATCCTTATTATGGAAATACGTCCAATAATGATGGTAAACCCCAAAGTATCAAAGATGTATGCTTGTGTGTTTCAGATTTGCATATGGCCACAGATGTAAAGTAGCAGGACTTTGTGCTGCCACTATGTTTACCAGCGGTTTTGCCTCAGACAAGAGATGGTGTTTATGAAAACATGGAGACTTAAGTATCCATGTTAAAGTGTTGGAGCAGCTCTAATCTGGAGTGTTAATCCAGGTTTTTGTTGTGTGACTGCCAGATGCATTGTGTTAGGTTTATGTGCTCTTACAGACAAAAGTCATTCTAATCCTATGAAGCTAAAGTGTTCCTTGATGGTCTTAGCACTATGGTTGAGAGAAATGTTTTATTTTTGGAAGGTTACAGATAGTAGTGAGGAAGAAGACAATCTCATAGGCCCAATGCCTGCAAAAGGACCAGTAGAGTCTGATGTGACTAAAGACTTTGAACGCAGAGCTCAGAGAATGAAGGAAAAACTTACTTCAGCAGACGGCGTAAGTTGGATTTCTTTATTTCCAGTATTTTGTTGCTGGAGTGTATTTGTTTTTCTTTGCCTGTTTTCTGTGTGACACAGTTGCAATTGCTCAGGATGCTCAGTGTCTGCGGTTGTCAAGACAAGGAAAAATCCACGATTTCTGCTGGTAACCAAGAAATTCAGACAGCAATTTTTGATTATGCTTTTTTTACTGTTCCCCCTGCCCCTATTTCTTTTGTAAAGGATGAATCCAAGCAAGTTACCAGGGAATTATGGATGACAGAACTTCCACCTGAATTGAAAAGCTTTGGATTTGGCCCAAGAACATTCAAGAGAAGAGCTGATGACAAATCAGGTGATAGATCTATTTGGACAGATACTCCAGCTGACAGAGAAAGAAAAGCCAAGGTGAGTGTTTATTCATTCATATACACCTGCAGGCAGCAGGTATGTGAAAACAAAGATACCCCGAGTTGTTCGGTGATTATTTTTTTTCCCAGATTTTTCTTTGTTATCAAAACTTATGAATTCAAGGCTTAAAGGTAAAAGCAAGGAAATAATGATTTATATTTGCATTGATAATCATTTATTCCCTCTCCCTTCTACAGTAATCTGGTACTCTGTATCAGCTCATTGAATTACATACAGTGTGCCCAATGTGTAATTCACGATTACAGTGTGTCCAGTTTCTTCTTTGAGCAAAAAATACCTGGTGGCCTCTACCCTTCAGATTTAATTAAAAAATAAGTATAGATTTCCCTGCTTTTTACTTCAGACACTGTGATTATTATAGCATGTGATTTCTTCTACTTATCAGGAAAGAGAAGAGGCAAAAAAGTCAGCCTGTAAGGATAATGAAGAAACTGTATTATCTGGGAGAGAAAAGAGACTTGTTGAGCAGGTGACTTCATACAATGTAAGTGTAATAGCAAAATATTTCCTCTTCCTGCATTTCCCTTAATTCTTCACTCTTCTGGTTCTGATTTCCAGGGCTGCTGGTTTCCATGGTGATGCCATTATAGTCTTCCCTTTTAGTGCCCAAACCTACTGCTGTTTAAGTCATTAAAACATTTCACTTCAACAAGAGCAGGACTGGGTCCTCCAGCTGCTGCTGAAAACAATGTGACAGAACTGGGATTTGTGTGTATTGTCCCAGTTTTAGGTAGTGTTTTCCTTAAGTCATCCTCATGTCAGGACATGGTTGCTGGGAGTAGGCAACCTTAATTCAAATATTAGCTTGCTTCACCAAATTACCAACATCACAGGAACAGAACAGTAGTACAGGTTTAACTTTTCAGACAAAGTATGCATTAACCCAAAATAAGCTTGATGGGCTAAGCGGATTGATGCATTAATTAGACCATGTAATTAATTACATCAACTGCTCATTACAACAGCTTTATTATATTAAATTTTTCTCAAGTCTCTGCAGAAGGCAATAATTTTCATAGGCAGATGTTGATTACTAGAAGTCTGAACTCCATGTCAAGTTCCATCTCGCTTTTCTGTCTGCCAACCCCATCCACCAGAGTATATGGACTGTTGCCTGCCTTACAGGCGTTCGTGGCAGTTCTTCCCTGATTCATGGCCTGAAGTCTTATGGAAGGCAGTCTGGTCTCTTGAGAGTATCATTAACTTGAGAATTGCAGCCTTGGCTTATGTTACATGATTGAAGTTTATCTGACAGTTTAAATAATTTATTTGTAGTTCATGAAATCACATGTCCCTCTTGACTTAGAGGCTTGCAAATCCAGAGCTGTTAGCATAATGTCTTAAATTTTTTCTGTATTGTCTGTTTCTACTGTTACTGTGAGTAGAATAGAACAATTTTAATGTAAAAATACAGGTTTTGCTCTGTACCATTGCCAGAATAAGACATATATAGGCCTTTACTGTTTCTAAGGTTAATAGAGTTCTCTCAAGAAAAATTGAAGAGGATATCTTATTTAAGAACAATGTTTCTTGGGTGGTTAGGTTTTGTTTTGTTTTTTTTTAAATCGGCTCTTTTCTGATTTTCAGGTGTTTTGTGTGTGTTTCGTTTTTTTTCTTTTAAAGTTTTTTGCTCTCTCCTTTCCTGTTTCTTCCTGCACTGACCTTTATCAAGGATACTTTTCATTGAACAGGAGCTTTAACTCTTAAAATAGTTTCTTACAGTTAATTCTTTCAGTGCTGGTGCCTTATACTTTCTCTGGTGCAGTTCTGTCAACACCGATGTAGTTACATCGTGAAGAAGTGTTGTCCATTTCCTATTTTTCCATGAGCATCATTTCTTATGTCATGTATGCATAATTATTTGTGTGATGAAGTAAGTTTTCGCACAGGGAGTGAAGGAAGATGAACCTTCAGGATAAAGATCTCGTGTTCTTAGATAAGAGAAAACAGGGCTGCTCATCTTTTGCTCTTTATGATGAGAGAATTGGTTTGGACTGATGTTTTGGCTGGTTTGTAATGATTTGAGAGTCTAAGAAATTGATTACTTAAGGAAACACAAGTACACTTTACCCGAGCAAAGGAGGGGCACATAGTCTTGTGAGAACTGATCTATCTCCTGTGTGAAATCAGCAAAAGTTTTATGTTGTATTTGGGCTGGATCACACTCTTCAATAAATGCAACTAAAGTCCTTAACATAGCACAAAAGACATGCTCTAGCTCAAACCTGTGGCTTTGTCCTGTGGTCTTGCAACAGATTATTCAAATACTGAAAAGTTATGAGCAGACATTAAAAACACAACAGTTCATGAGGGTAAGATTGAAAGGATATCTAGCTCATTCCTGCCCCTAGCAGTGACCGAAAGCAGATGCTTAGGAGAAGCATGTAAGAAACCAGGCCTGTACTTTGAGATATTTCTCTTGTTGTCTGCTGATATTGGCAGAGCAACTTTCGTATTTCTATTGCATTGTTTTATAATTTACCTCCACTGCGGATATTCAACAACTTTATGGGTACCTTTAACATCATTGAATTATTAGTATTTTATTCAGTGTAGACGAGATTACACATGCTTTCTGCTCTGTGTATGCTTAATTTATCACTCTATTTTCCAGTTACTAAGCTGTTGTCTTTTTCTGGAATTTTTAGCCTTCCCAATTCCAGTCTTTCCATTTGGATTTTCTATGTGGTTGATACTTTGTAATACTTTTATTTCTTCTTCCTTCTTCCCATTTTCCCAGGAGTCAAAGAGGTCAGAATCTCTCATGGACATGCATCAGAAAAAGCTAAAGAGCAAAGCATCTGAAGAAAAGAACAAACCTCAAGAAAGAAGGCCATTTGACCGAGACCAGGATCTCAAAGTCAATCGATTTGATGAAGCACAAAAGAAAGCTCTTATAAGAAAATCCAGAGATCTGAATAGTAAATTTGAGCACAGTAAAGGCAATATGTTTTTATAACATAAAAGCATGAAGCTTTTTTGAAGTCAATTAAACTTTGAATACTTAATTTTATAAGTATTTTTCTGTAAATATTTGTATGCAAAATAAATACCCTAATGGTTAACTATTTTTTCCTTGTCTGTAAGTACTCCGTTAGGTAGGATCATCTGTACTACAACTAAACTGTTGTAAAGTTTGAAAGTACTGGTGTAAAAAAGGTAATGTAAATTTGCTACTTTAAAACATTGGTTGTTGTTTTGAGGTTTTTTGTTAGCATAAAAATAGTTAATTAAAATCAGTATTATTTTAAGGATCTCTGGATATGATCTTGCAATGGAGTTGGCAAGTTTTCCCCTATTGGCTGCCATGGAATATTCTTGCTGAGCCTGACCTGAAGGCCGTGAAAAAATCCCCTTTAAGTTAATGGGCAGGACATTGAGTTCATACTACCCAGCAGGAGCTCCAGTCAAGCAAATGGCAGCTTTTATGTCCACCCAGTGCTTTTATTTCTCTGATTCTATCTCTGTACATAAATATAGGTTTATATGTATGCAGTATAATTTCTGTACCATAGCAGGAAGAGTTGTTGGTAGCAGAAGTAATAAAACCCCCAGATTTGCAGATTTTCTTATAAAATGTTAGTATACAAGAAGAGAAAATCTGAGTTTTAATTTGTAGGGCTTACCAACAGAAAATCCATCTTTTTTAAGCAAATACAATGTGAAAATTAAACGAATATAAAACTTGTCAGTTAGTTTGCAGAGCAGAACAGCTTTTTGATATCAAAAAGGAGATAAATCTGACATTTAAAAAAATCTACATCCATGCTTAAGAGTTCTTCAGCTGCTCTGCGCGTACACAGAGGAGCTAAAGGGGGAGTTCTGTTACTTATTTAAAATTGTACTTGCATTCTTTTTCTTTCAAGTAATGTTTGGGATCCTTTTTCAGGAGTTAGTGAAAGTATCTATATAAGAAAACAATTTTATATATGAGATGCTGGCAACTTGTTTGGAAGTGTGACACATTTCATGTATTCAGTATCATGGAGTTTACTGTAATTTCAAAAAAGGCTACAGTGACCGACAGTGTCTGGGTTGGTTCACATTAATGGAGCAGTGACCCAACAAGCCCCAGAAAAAAGTGGCTGAAAACTTGGTATTATTTTATTGCACATGTGCATGAGGCCAAAGCACGGCCTCCACATGCTGAAAAGTTTTGGAGGATTTTTCAAAGTTGCAAATGAATGCTTATGTACAATATATTTAGATACTGCTTTTTTTTTAATGGACAATCTATTTTGCCATCTGAAAAATCTGCTACCTTCAGGAAGAGGAGGGACTGGTTTTGTATTGTGTTTGATTTGTTTCTTTTTCTATAATCAGTTTTGAGTTTATGAGCCTTTTCGTTTTGAGGTGAGGAGGGTTTAAACAAGGGGCATTTTTTTTTTTTTTTTCTCCCTTAAAACAGACTTCTGTCAGTGCCTCCTGCTTTTTTAGCTCAGCAAGCAAGGCCTCGCTGGGTTTCTGTCTTCTGAATTTTCTCCTTCCCCTTTTTGAGGAGCTCCTCTGCAGTTGGTTGTTAAATCACATCTCTAGTAATTCAGAGATTAGATTTCTTAATTGGAAAGGGAGTAGTAGGAATGTTTGAGGCTTTTTTAGGCAACTAAAGCAATGGCAGGTTGAGCTAAATCTTCACGGTTGACAAAAAATGGTCCTCATGCCCACTCTTGGAAACCCCACTGCCTTGAGAAATCGATGTATTATCAGGTGTTGCCTGATGTTGAAAGAGCTGATCTCATGAGCACGTCGTGCAGTCCTCACTCATTGGGACAAGTCTGTAGCCCGGATGAGGGTTCCTTGTATTAAGATTTTTTTACATGCTTCATTTTTATTTTTGTTCTTTGGTCCGTTCTCCAATCTAAGGACCCGGTCATCAGGTGTCGCAGATGGCCGGATCTTGCCATCCAGCTGTATCCCTGCTGTTTGCTTGCTGCCCTCCCTGGCCCTGTCGCACCTCCTGTCTTCGCCAAGGCCGTGTTTGCGTGGAGGCTCCGCAGTGTGGCTCAAGAGGAGAGCGCTTGTAACGGGAGTGCAGGCAGCCCCTTCGCGGTCACGCGGCAGTGCATTACACATTACATCTCCGTATGTGGGATGTGCAGTCCTAATTAGTGCAGCCTTGATGTGAGTTGGGAATGCTTTCTCTCATCTGTTAAATCTTTTTTATTTTTTTCCCCTGCTCTCAAGCAGCCTCTCGTAGACTTGATGAAACCCACGTTATGAACTTGAGATAGAGGGAAAGTGGAATTGTTGAGAGTTCAAATTAAGCTTTTCATTATTTTGTGTAAATTGAGTGAACTTTAGAATTGTATTAATACACAAACTAATCTCTTACTAATGCCAAACCATTCCTTCAAACAGTCATTAGAGCAAGCAGTAACTCAGTAAATTACAAGCTCTGTAAGCTTTCGTGGGAAAAGATGAGCTGTCCTCTACAATTTGGACAAGCTGTAAAGCATTTCTGCTGAAATGCTAGTGGGTGATTTTTCAGAATCTCGTTTGAAGAAAGAGAATTTATTTCACAGAAAATCCTTACCATAATTACAATGTAACATTTTGAGTAACCAGCTCCTGATGCAGATTTGATGGATTCTGTTGCTATTCTGTGCCGCCAGACTGTGTCTTACTGACTCCAGGCACATCGGGAAACTGTTTTGTAAAAAAAAAAAAAAAAATGACAGGGAGGTTTTCCTGGATGTGAAAAGACTATCAGCCTACATTTTAAAGTGCTTCCCTTTGTTTTGTGCTGGCATAGACATCCTTTATTAATACTGATGTTAAAAATTTCTGTTCATAGGGTCCCTTCCTTCCAAGATATTGAGTAGGTCTGGAATCTGTACTGAAGTCAATAAAAAGCAGGCTTTTGTGGTAGGCATATGAAAATTGGATGGTTAAGAGTAATTTTAAGAGATATGTTAATAACAACAAAATCTTGCAAACACTGCTGGGTCTGCTGTTACCAAGGAACAATTAAAAGCAATGAAGACATTTCAAGGAAACTTAGTGATTTCTTTGTATGTGTCTTCAGGACAAAATATGGAGCTACCACGTTGTTTGATCTGGAAAAATTTGTGAGAATACGGTATAGCAATACTGTCGCCTGAGGAAAATCTCTGCTCTTCTAATTTAAACGCCTATTTGTAGAGAGTTATTTTTTGCTGCTTTTGTTGCAGTCAGTGCAGGCACTGTGCATGTTGGCTTTTCTGGATGAAGTGCATTTCCCAAGTAATAAACAGCAATACAAATGCATATGATTTAGGGATTTGATGGTGTCATGTTGATAATACAAAAGTGGTAATGTTGAAATAGCTTTCTTGAAAGAAACATTGGTATGTTTCTGTCCAGTAGGAAAGGGGTTTTTCCGCATAAGAAGTTTCAATATGCTCCAGAGGGCTCCAGGATTCCAGGGCTACTCATGCTTGGGGACTTCTTTTGTTTCTGAAATGTAAACTTTGTTATTTATGTTCAGGCAATTATAAATTGTATGTTGATCTGAGAGTAATACAGCATTAAAAATCAGAATCTGTGAAAACTTTATGTACGCGCATCCTTAATTTCAGCTGCATACAGTGCATATAGTTTCTAATTGTGTGATTACCTAATGCTCGGATAAAACACATGCATGGGATTTTCTGGCCTTAGGAATTGTGTGTAGTGTTTTATATGCTGGGGGGAAGTAAGTTATGTGGTTGTCTTTCAGCCAACAGCTTTAGATTTTTCTCACATGCTCACTATGAAGATGGTGTCTTGTTACCTGAAGTCACTGAGGACCACAAATGCAGACCCCAGTTGTTGCACACCTGTGAAATGCATCTTCCTGATGCTTCCAGCTCTGGCAGCTGAATGGAAAGTGGTGACCCTCAATAATAACTCACTCAAATGTGGCATTTCTATGCTTTTTAATTGGGACATGATGATGGCTATTACCTGTGCAGAGCCAATCTGTTCACAGCATCCATTTCTGGGTCCTCCCACAGTGGCTGTCACCACAGTAGGCAAAAGCCCTTTCTCCATTATCCCATCTTTGTTCCTCGTGGTTCTGATCACCTGTTTTCTTACACTGGTCTTCAAACCAGTAATAAATCCCTTTGCTCTTTAAAATTACATTCATTTTGAAGAAGCATGGAAAATCAAGCTTAAAAAAAAAAAAGTCTTGTCTTTTGGAGTGGGAACTTAAGGTCTCTAGGAGACAGCAGCACAGACTGTCACTTCAGCAAGAGCAGCTGCAGCTGTAACTTGTTCCAAATAAGCAATCCAAACATAAATATTCGAAAGCAATTCTCATAAGCAGACTTCAAGAGAGGTGGAGGAGAAAGTGGCTGACCCAGGCTCTCAATTGCTTAACAGCAATCACTTGTTTCACTTCATAGGGTTGTAGCCGCTTGTGCTTGCATGGGTACACCTGACTAGGAGTCTGACAGCTTCCCCGCCTTGGGGCAGATTACATCTTCTCCCTGGCCTTTCCTGACCGTCTCTCAAGGAGAGCCTTGCTCCCTATGTTTGTTAGTATCTGAGCTGCTACAAAACACTTGGATGTACATCAACAAATACCTTTTGCTACATCTTAACTTGTGTGAGCCCTGGAAGAGGCACTGCAGCTCTCCCCATCGGTCTTCCTGGTGGCCTTGCTCTAAGAACCCGCCAACTGCAGAGTTTTGTGGCTACTCCTTCATGTTTCTTAGGATCTGTCCTTCAGATCTTGCTAGCCTGTGTGGGGTTGCCACCCACCACTAGCATGGGGTCAGGAAGGAATTGGCCTGAGCTCAGCCAGGGTGGGGAGAGGACAAGTATTACTACATTGGCCTCAGCTCATGGTAGAGAAAACCCTTTACCCACTGGAGCTCGATAGTGGGATTTATGGTAGAGCAACAGAGCTGTGACACCACCGCAAACCCAGCAGCCACCCAGGTTAAGCCCCTCAAGCCAAGACTGATGTTCAAACACAAGAAATCCCGGAGCAGGAGAGCCCCACAGGTACCTGTCTACCTTCCTTAGCCTGAGCAGCAGTCCCATCGCTCAGCAGGACCCATCTCTGCATCAGCCACGCCCCTCCCTCAATGAACCTCTTGAAGACACCTCTCCTCTTCGGTGTCCTGCCAGACAGCCCGGGCAGGCTCCCATGGTTGTGCACTGTTGGGCAACAGACAGGGAAACAGACTCTCTCCCATGTTGCCTGAGAGCAACCAGGATTAACTAATGCAGCAATCTGTGCTCTGCCATGCTTTAACCCTCAGTTACCAAATGCTCCCCTGAGTTTTCTCCTCTAACACGGAGCAAGGTCCTGGGAAGACTATCCCCAGGAATCACCGTATGAAAAGGATGGAGGGGCACACATATGAAAGAGCAAAGGCACCAAGATGCAGCTGGCGGCCAGTGTTTGCAGTTCCTAGGGCCCTTCTCCATTTCTGCTTTAGTCATGAATAAATCAAACTTGTGATTGCTGCTGGGACTGAGTTTCTTTCCACTCGCCATGGATGCTGGAGGCCTGTGATTATACGTATGGACCTCAGCTTTCCTTTTAGAAAGTGCTGCGTTCATAGTCCTCAGGGTGGTTGGGCACGGCTGAGCTCAGCACTGCCTAACAGCCACAGAGCTGCAGCCCTGGCAGCAGTGTTCTCCCAGTTTATTTGCTAGTGAGAGGCATACCCTTGGAAACCGAAGAGGTTTTCCTTTCTTTACACACTTAACAAATATATACGTATATAAAAGTTCCTGCAACCTACTTGCTCCCTTTTGGCAAGAAAATGTTTGTCACCTCCCCTTGAGCCGCAGTATGAGCGCACAGGCTGCGTTGCCAAGCCTTAGCTGAAGCTAAATAGGCTGCTGCAGAACATAAAAACTGTGATTGTAATTCTCCCCAGTTCAGCCCTAAATGAAATTACAGTTTTGGGACCACACGGGCTGCTGCTGCTCCAGACCTGCAGCTATTTCCAATTCTAAATAGCAATGCCTGACATTTTCTGTTTGAATATAACATATATGAAATATTCCATGGTATACACGCAGGTCTAATACCCCACAAAGTTTAAAACTCTTCCATAAAAGGTTGCGCCAGATACAGTAAAACATTTCTGGTTTCTCTACTCTGCAATTTAGTCTAAAACTTATTTTACATGAGTCTCTAGGACTATCTTGTAATGTCTTGCAAAGTCTGTGTTTGGTGCAATGTCTTGTAGAGCTTTGCAAGGCACCTTCAACTTCATCTCCAGTGACAGAGCATCAAAGAATGGTGGTGGTATTTTGGGTGCAATTTTGGGTATTTCTTCGGGTGAAATTTTGCAGCAACTAAAACTTATTGTTTCTAAAACAGGAGGCTGGTATATGAAGGATATCCTAATGTCCTGCACTTCTTTGAATGTGTTCATTACAAATAACAGCAGAAGAATCTTGAGGATCAAGGATGGCCACCCCTCTGTCCCACAGGTAGTGGCAGAACCCTTGGCAGCCCAGTGGACCTTTTGGTCCTGAGCCCTGTGAAGTCCCATGCAGTAACATCCCCCCCTGGTTCACTCCTGTGGTTAATATTGCCTCCTAGTGATGGCTGATCTTTCTGAGGGGAAAAGCACAGCCTTCTTGTGTCTCTGTTAAAAATGTGTAGATCTGATTTTAACTTTTTCATATTAATGCGATACATGTATTTTGTGGCAAACCTCTGCTCCCACTGGACACTCAAGAGCCCAGAGCAAGAAAAGCTTAAGAGCTGTGAAAGGAAAAATTCCCACCCTTAGAGCTGTGATGAATTTGAAGGTTTGGGGGATTTCTCAAAGTTTCAGATCTGTCCTGCTGTGCTGGCAATTGCTTCTTTTGAGTAGGCTGGTGTCCTTGCCTGCCAGAGAAGCCTGCCACCCCATCCGTTTCCTCTCCGATGGCTGATCAGGGTTGAAGATCACTAACGGTACATGGACATGTACAAGCACACACAACCCCCATGCAGCTGTCGTTGGAGACACCATCCCATAGCTGGTCCCTGACCCCCTGCTCTCCCCATTGCTGGTACCCGGACATGCATGCCCGCAACCTGCAGCCCTGCTGCAGCTGCAGTACTCAGCCCTCTTCCCCTGCTCAACAACCAGTCCAGCATCACATTTGCTATGCTCACACTTAACCACTCAGACCAGAGAGCACACTCTGGTTTTAACCAGATAAAAATAGGTTTTATTGAGAATAAAGAACATGTTGCAGTGATCAAGTGTAGACAGGGCTCAAGCAAGCATACTGACCTGCCCTTTTTATCCTCTCTTTTTCCCCACTCTTGCTCCTTCCCAATTCACCTTGATCCCTTTCTTTCCCCACTTTTAATCCATCCCCTAACATCCTGAACTAACCCAAAAGCCCCTTAAAAAGATCCCAAAATAAGTTGTAGACAATCCCAAAAATGTTTTCCCCGCTGCAACTCATAATGAGTCTTACATTCATCATCTTGTCCTAAGTACCTCTAGGTGTTTCTCCATGACCCACAAGGTCATGCGCATGCTCTGCTGGGGCTCACGCACCATGATGTTCTTCTCACCAGAGCTCTACTGCTTCTGGATCTGTCTTCTCCCATACAAAGTCTTCCAGCACAGGAGGTTTTCTGGGGATAAGGTTGCCCACAGACACAAGAAAGGAATTAGGTATGGGAGCTTCTGAATGCCATTCATCATTTAGAAGGGGCCTCCTACAATGTAATTTTAAAGAGCTAAATGTAAGTTTGTGAGTAGGGTCTCCAGGACACCAATAGAGGCTGGTGTTGGAAAAGGAGCCAGACTCCTTCTAAGAAACAGTTTTCATAGAAGAGGACAGAGGGTGGCATTTCTCCTCCTGGCTCTTCCATACCCCACGTGTGCCATTACTGTAGTTTTGAGTTGCGTTTCTTGGCGTATTCCTCTTCTGCCTGCCCTTCCCCTCCTCCTGTTTCACAGTGCGTGAGGGAGCTGTGGGTGACACACCGGCCTCATGGGCCTCTCAGGCAGGCACAGTTGACAAGAGGGACACAACGGGAGCAGATGAGTCAGCCATACACTAAGCCACAGGAGCGTGAGCTGCTCCCTCCCCCCTGCCTGCTGCAGCACTGGGCAGGCTGGCCAGCCCCGTGTCACCGGCAGCCAGGGACAGCCGCCACATAGTGCTTGGCAAGCGTGAGGGGGACTGGGTCCGCTCCACCTCGCACAGGCCGATCTGACCATGCTAAATGCAGGAGGCCTCACCAGCATTTACACTGAGGCCATGGAAGACTAATGACCCTTTCCACTGCTTAAGGTTTGCTTTTTTCTGTTCAGCTGCTTGGTACCTCTCCTGTCAGAGCAGTGAAGGTTTGTCCTTGCCTAGAGGGACACCTGCGCTGTATGAAAGCCAGCCAGCCACCTCCTGCTGCAGCTTCCCAGTGCGCTTCCCTGGGCATCTGATGCCCCCAGGGCAACAGGAGATGGTAAGTCAAAGGGTCGGTTCTCATTCCGCAAGAAACGGCACAATGGAAAAAAAGTAACTTCAGGAAAAGGAGCCCAGCCAGCTGCTGGCATGCATGAAGTCTGCAGCCTGGGGGAAGCTGTCTAGAAACCATCAAGGGCTTGCTGTGGTTTCCAAGGTAACTTCCATCTTCTGTGACCCAGGTGAGGCTCAGCTTTTCTGAGCGCATGGGCAGAATACAAATAGTGGGTCTGAGGTGGAAAACAAAATGCACACAAAATGCCATATGTTACCCCAGCTGCTCTGCTAGCAGCTGCTTGCCTTCCACATCTGCCCACTGAGGCGAAGTGCCAAGACCAAGGAATTTGGCCACCGCAGCTTGAACCTTCATGACTTGCTGCCAGAGGGAAGCCAGATAATTCAAAATTACCATAGGTGGCTTTCCAGCTGGGGTCATGACGCAAAAGCCCAGGGACCTGGTTAATGCACAACTCCCCGGTGCCCACACAGCATGGCTCTGACCCTTCCTGTGTGCTCACCTGAGAGCATCCACGAGTCCACTGGCCAGCACTGGCACAAGCTGGACTCAGCTGTTGCCTCAAGGGCTGTCCTGGGGTCTTCCAGGAAAAAAAAGGAGTCAAGGCTTCCCAAACATTATTTCTGTAGCAAACACGGGAAAGCTGGGCTGCTGTCACAGGAGAACCAGGTAGCTATGGGGTCACATGGGTCAGGTGCTGTTCACCTCCGGATCACCTGCCACAAAAGCCACCAAGTTTTAATTGCCTCTTCCAAACCAGTGTGAGAAAGGAAAACCAGAACAGTGAGGTGACGTACTCACAGTCACATACTGAATGCAATACTTTAATTCTTTGATGTGTGCATTATTATCCACAAAAAGAGTTTCCAACAGCAGAGAAACCAAAGCCATTGCTGAAGGCTTCACACAGTTCTTCCTGTCACTATGTCCTGGTTTCAGCTGGGATGGAGTTAATTATCTTCTTAGGAGCTAGTGCAGTGCTTTGTTTTGGCTTTGATGTGAGACACTTCAGTTCCTCAGGCCTTTCTAGCAAAAAGGCTGGAGGGGCACAAGGAATTGGGAGGGGACACATCCAGGACAGCTGACCCGAACTAGCCAAAGAGGAATTCCATACCATGGGACGTCATGCCTGGTATATATACCTGGGGGGCTGACGGGGCAGGCAGATCGTTGCTCGGGGGCTGGCTGGGCATTGGTTGGTGGGCAGTGAGCAGCTGCACTGTGCACTATGTGTTCCTTTCTTCCTTTCCCTATGGATGTTATTCTTTCCCTTCCCCTTTTCAGTACAACTGTTATTGTCATCATTGTTAGTATTGTTCTTTCACTTTTATTCTAATTCAATTACTAAATCGTTCTTATCTCAACCCTTGAGTTTTACATTCCTTTTCAACTCTCCTCCCCATCCCTCTGGGTGAGGGGGGAGTGAGCAAGCGGCTGTGTGGGGCTTAATTAGAAGCCGGGGTTAAACCATGACACACTATCATGCTGCGCACAAGCAGGGAGCCCACCCCAAAAATGTCAGCTTCCCACAGAGCTCACGGATGCACGCCCAAGTCATGGCACTGCTGATGCCACTGGTCCAGTGTCTTCTCTCCATCACCTTAACATGACCCAGGCCTTGGCTGGGAGAGGGACACAGGTGCCAGGCTGAGCCTGTTATGGCAGAAGCTAATACAAGAACATCACCACAGTGCTGAGGGTTATAGGTGATGCTCTTGAGATGGTTTCTGCACAGTACTGATGCTCTGGCAGGAACCAGTGCATGGCCAGGAACCAGAAGGGGACCAGGCAACAATACCTGCTGCAAATGTCTGAAAAACTTGGCATCAATAGGTCCTCCTTTCCAGCTATTTGTGGCTTTCCTGAAATAGTCTGTCAGCTGTCATTACCTGTCACCTCTGGTCCACCCACAAGACTCCATGCCACTTTTCTTTTTCCAGTATTTCGGGGCATAAACTCCACTAGCAGTGCTGATATTGAAGAGTTCCTAGCTCTGTGTTGCTGAGAAGCTCTGGTTTGGAATACGGTCTTAAATTTGGGAGAGGCAAATTTGAGAGTCTTACTATAAACAGGAAGAATTTTAATATTTTTTACCAAATGTACCCTCATATACAAGCCTTCAACTCTCTCAAGTCACAAATTCTGAGAAGAGACTGGCTGGAGCTTGAGGAGCATCTCCTTGAAACCTGCTCTGGCAATGCTGTATCCCCAAACAAGGGAGGCAGCTGAGATTCCTTCCCCAGGCAGGCAGGAGCTGCAGCAATGCCACGTTGAGCAGGTTTGTGAGCAGGGAATCTGTCCACCACACAGGACCAGTCTTCTCCCTCTGTGTGGCTAGGCTGGCCTGCAGGAGCCTTGTGGCCCACTTTCTTGAAAAACACAGAGAGATGTGCTTCACCTTGTCTGTTCCTGGGATGAAATGATGTCTCATCATTAGCTGAGGCAACCAGTGAAATTTCTGTCCCATCCCCATGTGTTTAATCCTGCTCATCAAGGTTCTGGAAAACTGAGGGTGGAAGAAGATGCCTGGCCACCAGTTAGTGGTGATCTTCACTAGCACTGGGAGATGGGCACAGCCCAACAGGCTGATACCTCCTGGGACATGGACCTCAGTCTTCCTCCTTTGATACCTCCTGTATCCCTACTGTCCTAAGGAGGAAACATTGCCCAACAGTGGACTTGGAACCTCTTGGCTGGCTTTAGGCACACAGAAAGGGCAGGGACCCCCACCAGCATCCGAATATCAACAGCAAGTGAGACGAGACACAATGCAGGCAGCTAAGGCGTCATCCTATTTTGATGGCTGCATACCCTTCAATTAGCAGCTGAGCTGTTTTGATTGTGAAGAAACATTAAAAACTCTTCACCAGGAGGAATTCTTGGTTTAGCAGCTAAGCTGAGACAGTGAAGATCCGCCAAATGCTTGGGAGTTTGAAATGCAATAGGTACAACTTCACAACGGCAAAAGAAAGCTTTTCTCTCAGCCTGTCAAAAGATATAATCTTCAGCTCTTCATATGAGTCAGCTGGGATGAAGTGCTTCCAACAGGCAACATTTCTTACGGTGCAGTCACTCCACCTCTGATCTCCCAGCCCTGATGCTCAAAGAAAAACTACAAAATCTTCTCTAGGTAAATCTGGAAACTGTATCTCATCACTTTTCTGAATATTAACACTTTAGAGCATGTTACCATCCTCCTCTTTTCACCATTCCCACTGATCTCTGTGCTCTACATTGTGCTACTATTATTCTACAAATTACCTGCCTCTCTTTTTCCCCTAGGAGATAACTGCCAATATCCCCTTCATATTCCATGTGTGCTGGCAGATGTCTAGCTCAGACACAGGTCTAATTAAACCCAGAACAACTGTTCCCCATGTGCAGTGAGGTCTGAAATTCACTGTCTTTTCTGAGAAGCATGCATGCTCCAAACCTTATCTGCTTTCTCCAGCTATATAGTCTGGCTTTATAAATGCTATTACACCCACCTACAAATCTTTATCTTTAAACTTTTTGGTTTAACAATACTGCCATGCCAAAAGGCTGCATACACTGGAAACAGAAGGGGCAGTGTGCAGCTGGGTCTGGTTTATAAAAAATAAAAGGTGTAACACTATGCCATGTTTCATAGAAGAACTTAAATTCTGCTTCACAGGACACGGTGGGGTTTGAGCAGTAGTTTAAAATCAGTGTTTTTCTTTGACTAGCAACACTGACCTGTATCTACATGCTCCGGTGCTGCTCAGCCTTCCCTTCACTCCTTCAGCCCCTGCCTGGAAGAAACACCTCTTCGCTTCTTTCTTCAGGAGGCTCCTCTCCAGAAGGGAAGCAGCATCTGAGCTGCCCCTTCACTGAGCCTCAACTTCCCATCTGTAGAATAAGGAGGTAAGGGTGCCCCTCAGCCTTGTGAAGAGAGGTTCAGGCTTAGCCACTCCAGCCTGCTGTCACCCCCACTACTTACCCATCGCTGCTCGTGTTTGCTCCTGGCCGTGGCCAGTCTCTGCAGGGAGCCATTGGCAGTGCTTTCCTCCAGGGGTTTGTGCAGCATCTGAATGTCAACTTACTGCATGAGTAGGACAGTGTGTCCTGCCAATACCTCCCACGGTATCTGCATAATATCTGTATTGTGCATTTCCACAGCAGGAAAGGACCTGAATCTCTTCTCCCTGAAGCCAGGTATCCTCGCTGGGAACTTCTGAAGAGGGCTTGCCCAATGTGTGCAAAGCCCCCACACACTAACACACTGCAGCAACACCTGCCATAGAAGATCCCATGGAGAAGGAGCATTGCTTGTGCAAAGCAGCGTGCAGGGCAGAGGATGCAGGACTCCCCACAGTGTGGGCTAAGACAACGCTGTAGCAATGCCCCCATGGGAGTGTTGACCACATGGGGCTGGGCTGTGCAGAACAGCGAGGAGCTCTGGGACCAGTGGGTACCCAGCCTGCCGGGTGACCTACTAAAGGACTATCACCACAATATATATTTGTGCCATTCAGAGAACCATCAGAGGAGGTAAACCTTGACTGTTGGCCAAGTGTTTAATAAAGGATGGAGACCAGCTGAGGCTTTTCTCATATCTGGAGTATTTTTAGCATCTCCTCCCTCAGGTTGCTTCTCTAGGTGTCTAGTAAGGGCTGGGCTTACACTGCTCTCTCTCTCACTGGATCTCTAGCAGGATTTTTTTCCTCAGCTACACCTCCATTTTCCATATATTTATAGCAGTATAATATCTTTGAGATTTGGTTGAAACTGGTCGATGGTTTCAAAAGCTAGGGAGGGGACAATTGTCAAGCAGACATACACCTACACTGACAGCATGACCATAAGAGCCTCCTTCCTATAGGAAAACAGGCTAAATGCTCTGTAGTCATGACATTCAAGGCTCTGTCATAACACAGAAACATAGATGTACAGAAATAATGCTGTGCGGGCAGCCTAAACTTCAGCCTCTTTTAACCTTTGGCTACTTGACTTCGCGAATTTCATTACTTTTTCAAGGAACCGTTTTTATATGCAGTGCAGTACCTTGTGAAATGGCATGTTAACTTTGATGGAGTGTGTTTACGTGAAGGACTTTTAATTCTCGGTTGATTTTCACCTTTTTTACATTCTTCTCACACACACTCTCCCCCACTAAGAGTATATTCATGAACACGTGAATACACAGAGGATCAGCAATGCAAAAGCCATCCACCTCTTTGTCCCTATGCCACAGGTGACGGGAGGCTGATGAGTCTGATCCTCAAGCCTTGCACAGACAGGCTTATTGAACTTGACAGCACCACTTGTGTGCAGAGAGATGACTCACTTAAGCAGAGGGTATGGGATCTGCCCCTAGTTGTGGGGCCACTTGCTTCATAGCAAATATTAGCTGTATATACCACACTCATGTTTCTATTTTGGGTCACTGTTTGCAAGTACAGACTAACAACAGTGAAAGAACAGGAATCTGCTAGCAGCCAGTGCTCTCCTGGCACTCTCAAAAGCAGCTTACAGAAGCTATATTTCTGGAGAGGGTCAGAATGGACAATTGCTGTAAATAAGTTCACAAGATATTAGCTGTGGGAGATTTCACATTTCCTAAGAGCAAGGTGAGTATCTGGCACTTTCTCTAGCATGTTAGAGGAGTAATTGTTAGTGAGACTTAGACACTGACTTATTTTTGACAGGTTGTCAATGATTTCTGAGACTAGAGAAGTGTCTCAATGTTTTCAAAATACCAGCAAATTTTCTAGTGAAGAACTGCACCTTTTTGGGTGCTTAACTGAAGCACCCCTGAATGGCTGTCAGAAATAATTTGCACTATCACTCAGCAGAGGCAATGGATGATTTAATATCCTGGCTTTTTGTTATGCACAGAACGTGGCAGATACGTACATAGCTGGCCCAAAGGAAATTACTACCTGTTCTTTTTACGCTTCCTTCTCTCTGTGTGCGTTCACCTGCTACTCCAGCAGGCAGTTCAGAGTCCCTCATCAAAACCGTAATTGTGGTGCAATCAATAGCATTTTACAAGAGGGAAAATGCCTTGACCCACAAGTGCTGAAAATGGAGGTCACGCCAAACCTACAGCTCATCGAGATGTGAGGACACTTAGCATGACCTGACTTGATTCTCAAAACCCGAGTTTTATTGAGCAGTCATCTCGACAATTTTGTGTTGTCCACACTTCCAGTACAGCAGTGGGCTCTTCTCTGTGATGGACTCTGTATGCCTAGAAAGCCCACAATGGGCTGGCAGGTGCAAGTGACTTCCTATGTCTGGGTTTTCTTCAGCAGAAGCATGTCACTGAGAACAACAGGGCAAGGAAGGAAGTCCCAGAAATTTAATCTCAGCTCTTCCACTCACCTCTCCACATGGTGAGAAAACTCTTAACTCTTTCCCCTTTTTCAGTTTCGACCCTCTACACATTGAAAAGTAATGTATTATTTCAGATTTAATGACGGGGGAAAAGCCTGTCCTAGCCAAAGCACTCAAAGTCAGTCAAGCAAGAGAAACAAGTGGAAGAGAAATCAGACTTCTTTCTTCCTAGCTCTGCCAGAATGATGCCTTCTCTCTCACCCCAGAAGATGTCCACGCAAACAAAGTACGTTCAGGTAATTTAACCATCATGCTGTTAGGGAGATGTTATTGCCTACTGTAACGTACCAGAAATGAGGATAAAGCCTACGGCTGGCTTCAAGTCATTGCTGTCTCAGTTCCTGATCAAAACTGTTAGGATGTTCAGTGGTAGCCAGGGGCCATCAGAGGTTCTGGGGATGCACAGCAGGGATGGAGAGATGAGCAAGAAGCTCAGCTGGGGCCAGCTTTTTTTGTGTGCTTATTTGTGAGACAGCTGAGTCAGTCAGCAACAATAGCAAATCTTTAACAGCAAATCAGTAAATTAGATGCAGACATGTTGAAGGTAGGAGACACGCTGTGGCTCATATTGGGGTGTTCCTGAAAGGATTATGTTCCATTTGTTCTCTAAGAACTAAGTAAGTAATGTGCCATGCAGGCATGAGCCAGATCCGCAGGGCAAGGCAAGGCAGGCAGAGGGGGAATACTCTTTCTCAAATAATAATGTAGAAAAGCAAGATGCTGCTAATTTGCTGAGGGGCTCTGAGCGTCAAACTGAGGAAGGGCAGATTAGGCAAATGCTCTGCTAATAGGAATACCGAAGGGAAAATATTGTGTGACAGGTGTAGCACTGAAGCTGCACAAGAGACAAGGCTTTTAAGGTGACATGTATAAGAAGAAGAAAATAATGGTAAAGCCTTGAAAAAGCTGTAATAATCAGAAAGGTTATTTAAGTGAGGACAATTATGCATGTTAAAAAGGAGCGCAGTTATGTAATGTGATGAGGGCCAAGAGCTCGAATTCACCGAACAGCAATGGGAGGCACTGTAACCCTGAAGGTAAAAGGAGGAAAGATCCCATGACCCTTAGGGCAGGCAGAAGTAATGAGATGAGGTTTGCAAAGCTAGTGAAAATACTGTGGACCCTGAAGGGAAATCTCATTGCAGTTAGAAGCAGCCTTTTGTTGTTTATGTTTTTTAATTCTGGTAACTTGAAGAAAGAAGTTAACATTCAGCTTGGTTAGATAAAGGTTCGGTGATTCACTCTTAAGAGCACATGAAGCAAAGAGCTGAACTCCTGATCACATTGGGTCTCCAGAAATGACAAGTGTATGTGAAGCAGGGTGTGAGCTTCTGGAGGGATGTGGATATATCCTGCAAGCTGCAAGTGCTGATTTGAGGGCTGCTGCTGCCAAACAATCTTCAGGAGAAATTGTTCTCAGTGATAAACCTGCAGCTTTCAGCAAGAAGCAGACTGTGAGGAAATAGTCTCTGATGATAACTAATTCCAGAATAATTGTATTTCTTTCCCTAGCCCCATGTGCCGTTTGCCAGGAGATAAAATGAAGCTACATGAGGCCATCAGGTTTAGCTGCAATCCCTGCCCCTCTCATCACCCTTTGGCACCCACGTTCTCTCAGATCTTCTTGTCCTCACTAGTTTTATGTGCTGTTTCCCTCTGTTCCTCTTCTGTTTATTTTCCTCCTACTGACTGAAATGCCATTTCTGTTCTTTCATGTTTAACTCATACTAAACTAGAAGGCAAAATTTCAGACCCTATTTAACCTCATCCATTAACAGAAATCCAGTAAAATATGATCCAGTTTTAGGTCTGTAACACTTTCTACTCATTCCAGTTTATTCATTTCAGTTTAGCTGGAAAGCCCTTCTTTGTGGCAAAGAGAAGTATTTTGCTCTGGTTTGTAGTAGCATTTTGGCTTATGCAATGAGGAGGCAAACCACTCTCCTATAATCATATTTATTAGATCATTAGCACTGTTTTAAAGAAGTGCCAACAACCAGCACTTAGGGAAAAAAGAGAGCTGGCAGTAAAGGCCATTAAGTAGAAAGGCTTTGGAGGGAACCTGCAGGTAGTTCGCAGCAGTAATGAAGCAGACTGATGTCTCCAGTTAATTATCTCACTGAGAGCTTTTTGGGAGGTGCTGCCATCACTGAGCTGCAAGCAGGTGCAAGGGTGGGATATGAGGTTAGAAGCAAATACATGAGGCTCATTTCCCTTAATCATAACACTTAAATATGTGGCATCACAGGGTAACAGTATTCACTTCTGAAGCAGTGGCACCCACAAACTAGGTGCCTTTATTGCATTTATATATACACAATTTCAAAATTGCATATACCTGCCTATGCTTTCAACTGTGGGCAGCTGCAGGAGGTTGTCAGCTAGTCCTGTATGTGTTCTAACAGTGTGACTCCTATACAGCAGGCTGGCTGGCTTCACAACACGAGCATCTTGCTTTCTTTAGTAGCCTTCTAAATTTGTTCTTCTGGTCACTGATATTGTTTTAGCTCAGCTTAGTCACACAGTCCTCTCCTAGGGTCACTGGAAAGTTCCCTTTGCAAAACAGTAGTCCATTAAGAGATAATTTATATATCAATTAACATACCTTGGCAATTGTGCATTGTTGATACCTGGATAATTATGGCAATATCACTGCCATATAATCCCATTTGTTTAATTGTAACACAAAGGAATTTTACTTTTTTTTTTTTGGTAGCTGAACAGAAAATGCCTTGCTCTTCGCCAAATCATTAGTGGAAAGTCCAGGAGAAGAGTGACTGTACGAACCACTGACCTTTTGTGCTGAAGTAGTACATCATGAGAAAAAATTTAAGGACCAGAAAAAAGGTAAAGGAGTACAGGACTGGAGAACAGGTAGCACTCAGTTCTATGTCACATCTACTTACCTACAATGAAAAGGCACTTTAAAAAGCTACAAGCTGCTCAGAGCTCATATTACCTTTACACTACTAGATTAAAAATGTTGCATGCTTAAAACCCATTCTTGAGAAACACTGGTGAAAAATGTTAGCTACTACTTTTTTGTAGAGGGATGAAGCTGGGTTAATTATCATTGATAATATACAGCTGTGGGCTGGCTTCAGGGGCGGTGGGTTGGCTGATGTGGATAAGGTGCAGCTGTGGCTGGTTCTGTTAAGGGGTTGGGCAGCCAATGAAGAGAGAGCAGCTGAGGAAGACAGGGAAGGAAGAAGCAGAAAGAAGAGAGTGGGTGGGTGAGTGAGCCCTGGAGGGGGCGAGATTAGAAGAAGGCAGCAGAGGGACTGGCATGAGAAGTGTGTTGGTATGAGATGGTAGAAGACCTTGTTGCAGCCAGCTAGTTTGGAGAGTTCTGTGACACTTTTTTTTATACCAGAGAGAGGCAAAAGGGACCTTGAGTTAAAGAAATGTTGTCAATTTTATGGTCACTTTTTAAGAAATTATTCTAAATTAGGTTCAGATCAAGTATCTCTGAAATTCTTTGACAAGTGTACTCTCTTTTTTTAAAAAAAAAAAAAATTCAGTGGCATCTTTCAATTATATTTTTTTTCCCTTCCTTGATACGGTTAAAATCCAAACAGACAAGAGGCCAGGCTGCCTACAAACTCTGTGCATATTGTTAATGTGATGGAAGACATGGTAAGGGTAAAACTGGAAGCACAGTTGCAGTTCCACTAACCCAAAACCTAGGTGTTCTCCAGTTCATAGCATACACAAAAATGTGTAGCTGTAAACACATAGAAAGAATTAAAAAGGATTAATTAATGAATGAAGATTGCCTTTGGATGAGAGCTGGGTTTTTGAGTTATGCTTTCAGGCAGAAGTGTGATGTTTAATTTTTTCATACTGCCTAGCATTTTACTGATGGGGAGGCTCTGCTGTGAGGTTGATGCTTTTGCACTCTCTGACACAGAACAGCTTGGGGTGAACAAGTCTGTTATTAATGTATTGCTCAAAGGCAGTCTGAAAACACAGCGGCTGCAACGCATATTTTGGCCTTGAAGAGACACACTGAGAATCCTTTACTGCTGGAGGAAATAGATATGCAGCTTGATGACCCATGATCTGTTTCAGTAATAAGACTTTATTTTCTCTTATTCCAGATCATGCTCTGTCCAGATGTTTTTAGCCTCTCTGCAGATTATTTCCTCTCTTTTTTTCCAGGTTACATAGACCACCTGCATTCCAGGCAAGAGAATGATGCATCACAGTTGAAGATGGCAAAGGTTTACCATTTGCTTGCTTTGGCACTTTTAAGCATTAATGGTAGTTTTGAGATTCACTCTTCGCACGTGTGAAGCCATGGGTTCTTTGCTGGCTGAAAAATCAGATATTCAAGCTATAGGAGATACCCTCACTGGCCAGTGGAGATCTGCTGATGCTGTGTGGTACTTGTAATGGAGTAGGACAAGCAGCTCTGTAACAATCTCACTCCATTCATTTTCCTCTTCCAAAGTAAGTGCCCTGCTCATGTCACTTTGTTAATGAAAAGGTTGGATGACAGAAAGGAATGAAGTCAGAGCATTAGCTGTTGGTGGAATAGTCTCCTTCCTGGCTCAGTGCTCCCAAGTGAGCTTCTGCAGGAGCTTCCCTTTGTGCCCGGCAGCACACCTCAACTCTACCTCCAGATCCAAATATTTTGACCCTATGGAGGCACCACACAGCTCCTGTGTACACAGCTGAACTCAGGGAGCACCCAGATGTGAGCAGCACTGAGCTTCTTCAGCACTTCTGTCACCCCATCTACAGAGAAAAGGAGAGGTGAAACCAGGTTTCTGGGGCATTACTATTTCCCAGTGAAACGCCTTTTGGAAACCTGGGAACCAATAGATGAGGAAACATGCTAAACCTACCAGGAATCACTTGTAGATGCCAAGGGCTCCCCATCAAACATGAAGTGTGACTCAAGGAGGCAGTAGCCCTGCAACATGTTCAGCATCATCAGCCAGAAAAGAAGAAGGGTCCTCCAGTCATTCCCCGAGGAGATCTACCACGAGGAGGAGCGAGAAATCACCAAAATGAGGTCTTCCACCTGCATAAATCTAAGTGAACGCTTTGGTCTTAGGTATCGAAGCCTCTGGGCTGTGAGGTAGTGAAACCACATCTGGCCATAGGGAGTTCAAGGCCCCTGGCTTTTAGGGCTGCCCAGTTGTTGGGCCAGCCAGATGGCCAGCATGACCTAGGAAGCCTTGTGGCTTCTCTCAAACTCTTCCCACCCCTATGTGTCCCCAGCTACATAAGCATTGTGATGGGATGGGGGCTTGCTGGCCATGCCCCAATGTCTTTCACAGGAAGCTGGGGAGCCCGTGTCCCAGTGGCACGGTTTATCCTGCAGGGAGAGCCCATGGTTGGACGCCTGTGACACATCTGGAGTGTGCGTCCCAGAGTGGCAAAGTTGCTGCAGCAGTTTGGGTAGGAAGGGGCTTTCATGTGCTTAATGTGATTTCACAGGACCATAGCCAGGAGCTGCAGTCCCTCTCCTCCTTGCCTTGTGCCAGATACACACTTCTCCTTGTCCACCACGCAGAAAGTCACAGGACAGGGGGTCTGCAAACTCATGGCTGGCAAAGCAGTGAAAAGGAGCCAGAGGTGGTTGTGATTCTATTTTACTGTCCCTCAAACCAATGATCTTCTCTGATGTCATGCACCAGAGTAAGGAAATTTTTTTCCTCTCTTAAAATTCCATGTATGCACTCTGCCTTGCTTATAAACTGAAACACAAGTTGGCATCAATTTGCTTAATATGTCAGTGCTTGCAGTTTAGTGTGATCATAGCTGATTTGTTTGATCTAGTGTATGAAAACTGTTTGTCACCTGCTACTTTACCCATGTGAAAGGTCTGGGGACATCTGCACAGAGAGCAATACAGACCTCTGTGTTGTATTAGCTCATAATACACTAATTATCATGTGCTCTTTTTATTTCCTTTCTAACACAGCTTACTTCACTTCTCCAGGGGTTTCTCCCCACCAGGAAAAATACAGAAAAAAATCTCGTTTTCATCAAGACCTCTGATGTTTCTAAAACAACATTATCCTGTTACTTCTTCTTGCCAGTCAGGGAATAAGGACTATGTTGAATCATCTTGCAACTAAAACCAATGAGGCTGAGGCAAAAGAATCCTGACATCTTCAAGAGCTGTCCTGGGGGAGCTCCTCTGTTTGGTGCTATTACTTGGGGCTCAGGGAAAGAAAGCATGTGGCCTTCCAGGCTCGCTGGCCAGCTCTCTGCCTGCATGCCCAGCTCTCTTCCCTCCAGCGGGAGCCAGCACGTTAGGAAGCAGTGCCCCGCACGTGCGTCCCCGTGGGCACCCTTGGGGCAATGTGCACACTGTGTCAGGAGATGAACAGGCTTCCCAGGTGTCACGGTGTATTTAGTGCTACCCAACAATAATGAGGATTTTCCCCACAGAAGATACAGCTGAGTGGTTTGAGCACTTTCATGTGCAATACACTTCGGCAGTAGATCTTTTTCCCCTAAAACTCTATTTAATTTTTAAGAAGTGTTTTCATTGAAACTTGTCCAATAGTGTTGTATTGGGTTTGCGTGGCAAGGTGTTGGTAGCAGGGGGGGCTACAGGGGTGGCTTCTGTGAGAAGATGCCAGAAGCTTCCCCCTTGTCCGACAGAGCCAGTGCCAGCCGGCTCCACAATGGACCAGTCGCTGGCCAAGGCTGAGCCCATCAGTGATGGTGGTAGTGCCTCTGTAATAACTTATTTAGGAAGGGGGAAAACCTGCTAGGAACAGTAGCTGGAAGAGAGGAGTGAGAGCAGGTGAGAGCAACCGCCCCGCAGCCGCCACGGCAGTGCAGGAGGGGCAGGGGGCTCCAGGCCCGGAGCAGAGGTTCCCCCCAGCCCGCGGTGAAGCCCACGCTGAGGCAGGCTGTCCCCCTCAGCCCGGGGAGGCCCACGGAGGAGCAGATCCCCACCGGCAGCCCCTGGAGGCCCCACGCCGGAGCAGGTGGGTGCCCGAGGGAGGCTGTGACCCGTGGGCAGCCCACGCCGGAGCAGCTCCTGGCAGGGGGCCCCGCGGGGAGAGGAGCCCGGGCTGGGGCAGGTTTGCTGGCGGGGCTGGGGACCCCGGGGGGACCCGGGCTGGAGCCGGCTGTGCCTGAGGGACGGCACCCGTGGGGGGACCCGGCTGGGGCAGGGGAGGGCTGTGAGGAGCCGCCCTGAGGGGAAGGAGCGGCAGAGGCAGCGTGTGAGGGACTGACCCCAGCCACATGCCCGGCCCCGGCGCTGCTGGGAGCGGGGAGAGAGAGCGGGGGTGAAGTTGGGCCCGGGGACAAGGGAGGGGTGGGGGGAAGGTGGTTTAAGGTTTGGTTTCATTTCTCATTATCCTGCTCTGATGTGATTGCTAACAAATTAAGCTAATGTCCCCAAGCGGAGCCCTGCCCTGCCCGTGAGGGTCACTGCCGAGCGATCTCTCCCTGCCCTCACCTCGACCCACCGGCCTTGCGTTACATTTTCTCTCCCTGCCCAGCTGAGGAGGGCAGCGGTAGAGCCGCTTTGGTGGGCACCTGGCACCTATCCAGGGTTGACCTACCATAAGTGTCCATCACTGACATCTTGCATGGGACAACTACTAGCTCCCAGGAGCACAACTTACATCCTCCCCTGGCTTTGAGGGAGGCACTAGAGTTCCCTATGGCAAAACTCCCATCAGCTTCAACAGCACAGCATCAGGCCTTTTCATCTTCTGCTGTGTTGGTTTTCAACCAGCACCATCAGGCTGCAGCAATTAGCCCGTTCCTAAAACGAGTGAGGAGAAACCATGTGTGGCTACCGATGACACTGCAGCCTCTTCATCTCACCTATTTGGGGGAAGGAGGGGCTGGGGGGAAGAAAGAAAGGTTGTGTAAGTCTGAATTTAGCCACCTATCTCCTCAGACACAGCATCTGTTTCCATGCAAGCAAGAATAAAATGGTTGATTAACACACAGCTCTGCTGCTCAGCAGCTGGCCCCCAGGTCCTCTTCTGTGGCACTAAATATGTCCCTGGCAAATTTAGGGACAACCTTCTCCCTGGCAAACAGAATGCTGAGATTTCAAATGAGGAATTAATGAAAATGTGCTCTTTTCCTGCTTGTTGTCCCTTTAAATTCAGTTTCCATGGAAACGGGTCTGGAGAGGCTGCCTGGAGGGAGCCATGAGAGATCTCTGCCTGGCTGCTTTCTCCTCTGGCTTGCCAGCTCCAATTGCCACCCCAATTGCCAGGTTTTTAGAGAGGTTTTTGCTGTTGTCATTTACACCTGCAATAGGAGCAATGGTTCCTTGTGGGTTCTTTCTCTAAGGAGTTCCGAGGTAGTCAGCCATGCTGCTGTCACCTGCAGCCAGGCCACTTGCAAGCAGAGCTCCTCTCCTTCCATTGCCTGCACATCGCGGCGCAGACTCATCTAAACCTGCTGCGATGCAGCCTCACTGAAGATGTCACTTCTGTTTGAAACATCCATTCTGATGCTTTTTTCTTTTTTAAAAGTGGCCGTGGGTGTGATCTGAGCGTGCAGACTGAGCTGGGAGTGGTGGCAGAGGGACAACTTGATCATTAATTTGGTGTTTATCCTAGAGGAAAATGTGAGACCCCACCTGGAGTACTGTGTCCAAGCTCTGGGGTCCCCAGCACAAGACAGACATGCAGCTGTTACAGCAGGTCCAGAGAAGGGACTCAAAAATGGTCAGAGGGATGGAGCACCTCTCCTACAAGGAAAGGCTGAGAGTCAGGGTTGTTCAGCCTGAAGAGAAAGCTCCAGGGAGACTTCATTGTGGCATTTCAACATATAAAGAGGAGTTACAAGAAAGATGGAGAAAGACTTCTTACCCAGAGCCTGTAGCGACAGGATAAGGGGCAATGGTTATGAAAGAGGGTAGGTTTATATTGGATATCAGGAAGAAATTTATGATGAGGGTGATGAGACGCTGACACAAGTTGACCAGAGAAGTTGGTCTTCCAACTTCATTGGAAGTGTTCAAGGCCAGGTTAAATGTGTCTTTGAGCAACCCAGTTAGGTGAAGGTATCCCTGCCCATTGCAGGGTGGTTGGACTAGGCGATCTTTAAAGGTCCCTTCCAACCCCAAGCTGCAGCACAAACCAGTAGGCTGCAACAAGGCTTTTACCATCAGTCAGATTCTACTGTCTACGCTGTTTCTCCTTGCTCCAGAAACCACACCACTCTACCTCCATCCAGCCCCCACTCCCACCATCCTTAGGGCTATTTAACTACTTAGTGGGAATGAGCTACAGCTGCCCATCATCCATGTCAATCAAGCCACTGCCTTCCCAGCAAGGCCACAGCTGCATATTATCAATGCTAATCAACCCACTGCCTTCATTTCTCTACACCAAACCATTCTGTACTTCTGTGATTCTAGGAAAATCGTTATCTCTGAGCTCATTTCTGCCAGATCCATTGCCTTTGTTGTTTTATAGCAGGGTGGGGAACAGCACGTATCCTGATAAATGGCCTGAGAGCTTTTGGTTGCAGGTGAGGGTGCAGTGTTTCTTGGAGTTATGCTGGAGGACAGGGCTGGGTACAGACAGTCAGGTGGGATATGGCTGCACCCATACTTTCTTGGATATCCAGCAGTGCCTCTGGGTTTCTCATAGAGAGAATCCACTGTCTTGTTCTCAGAGACCTCAGGAACAAACTGTCCTATGTACTGCACAGGCAATCAGTGGAGTAAAACCCAAAAGCAAACTGTAAAGTGATGGCATTTGAGTAGATCCACCCTTTTCCCCAGTGAAAAAAACTAAGGGTCTTAGACCCATAATATTTGGGGGTCACATAGTCCCACAAATGGTGGCTATTTCTACCACAGTTGCAATGCATCTGCTTCGGTTTTTGTTACCATTTGAGGAGATGCCTCTGGTGTATCTGTGAAAGCTTGTCTTAATGAAATCTGAATTTTTAGTGAAAGCTAACAGGATAAGTCTCATCCACCCTCTCAGCTGAGATCTGCAGACAAGTATGGTTCTGATGTAAGAACAAAAGTATTTTTTAAATTTAATTAATCCTAATCAGAATAGTTCAATGATAGCTGTTATTGCTTCAGATATGCATGAAAGCATTGCCCTCCTTGGTTACCTAGATGCTTGCCTATAATTAGAAAGGCAGGCTATCCTGAGATGTAATACTGAGATCGTTTTCTGCAAGCCAGATGAGCAGTGTCTTGCATACCGTACCATAGAGATTCTCTGCTTGCTGCTGGTGTGGTCTCAGACGGAGTATGACCTTCACTGTTGGACAACCAGACTTCAAGGAGGTTGCAAACCAGTAGCGGGGAGAATCCAGAGAGCAACAAGCATGGCCAGGGGTCTAGAATATATGACCTGTGAGACAAAACTGAATGAACAAGGCTGTTTAGTATAAGGGGAGGCAAACCAAAGGGATACACCTCAATGAAGGTATAAAGTAAAACTGCAGAGATGAAAGCAACAAAACACTTTCCATGTCCACAGCGGGTAGAAAAGAAATAATGAGCTTAAACTGCCACAAGGGAGACAGTCCAGGCATTAGGAAAACTTCGCCAGCAATAGGGTCTGAGCCATAAAATAGAGACACAGAGAGGTTATCTATGCCCAACAGCCCCGTCTCAAAGCAGAACTGGCAGATGCTTCCTCTCTCCCGACTTAAGACATTTCCAGCGTTGGAGACAGCATCCCACTATCGGACAGCCTGTTCCAGCACCTCACCCTGAATTCCCTTTGCAGAAAGCTAAGCCTAATCCTTCCCTTTCTATCCATGGTAAACGACTGACCTGCTCTTTTTTTCTGACTGTTGGGGCATACTGTGCTGCTCCGACCTCTCTCCCCTGAGCCCACCCCCCCGCGCCCGCAGGGGGAAGCATCGTCTTGGGGGCGTCTCCTCCCTCCAGGCTGCCCCTCTCAGTTTCTCTCGATCATTTGGCACGCTGCTGCCGTTGCCCAGCATCCCGCCGCGGTAACCCTTCCCGTACAGGGTGAAAATAACCTTTCGTGGCCGCCATGTCACACGGCTCCCCCTTGCCGGAGGCGGGGCGGGGACTCGAACCTGCGGCCGAAACGTAGCGGGGCCCGCCGTCTCGCCCCTCCCTCGCCGTGCTCCATCAGCGGAGGTTTGTCCGCCGCGGGCCCCCGTCTGCCGGCTGTGCGTTGCCGGGCGGGTCCGCCGGCCGCGGGAGCCGGAAGAGCTGCCCGCGTGCGCCGCCCGCTCGCGCCGTCCTCCGCCTGTGCCCGGCCGCCTGCCCCGCCATGAGCGAGAAGGGCGAGCTGGACCTCACCGGTGCCAAGCAGAACACGGGCATGTGGCTGGTGAAGGTGAGGAGCCGCCGGCGCGCCCCCGGGCCCGGCCCGGTGCGGCCTGTGGGGGCTGGGCCCCCCTCCCGTTCCCGCTCCGCAGCGCCGGGCTGGCGGCCGGCCGGGCCCCGCGGTAGAGGCCGGGCGGCGGCGCGGAACGGGGCCGTGCCCGGGGCGCGGGGGGAGCCGGGCCGCGGCGTGGGGCCGGGGCTGCCCACGTCAGGCTTGCCTGGTGTCCCCGGGCAGCCGGTCCCCCCGTCCCTTCGCCTGGGCGCCGGGGCTGGGCGGGCAGGGCGTCCGTGGTGACCGAGACACCGCGGGGAGGCCGGGTGGCTGGAGCTGCCCTTGGCTCCTGCTCTGTTAGGGCTAACAGCCGCGGTGATACCGGCGCTTTTGTTTTCCCAAAACTCTTGAGAGTTGGAGAAAGTTTTGAGTGCTCCCCAGTTCACATCCTGGTTAAAAATAAAGGAAAATAAACGCTTGTGTCGCTACAGCTCATTTTGGTGCTAGAGAAGTATAGCTATAGTGAACGTGCTATGAAAAGATACAAAGGTCACCAGATCAAACCCAAGCACCAGTTTGGGGCATGGCCACGCTCTCGTCTGCTGCTGCTGCTAACTAGGCCACCGCTGCATGCCCACCGGCTCTGTTCTGGGGAGAGGCTTTCTATAAACCTGCCTTGGCTGCTTCTGCTGGCGACAGCAAGCATTGGCTCCGGGAAGAGGACACTCACAGCCAGCGGGGAGAATATGTGCCCTGGCCCCCTTCTAGTCCCATGTGGATGTGCCCTCGTTTTTCTAGACCCAGACATTTGTTCTGTCTGGGGAGAAATGGTTACCTCTTCCTCCTTTGGGGATGAAGGGAACAGGCTCAGACCGTCAACTTGTGAGAACCGGTGAGGGTAGGGTAGTATCCAAATGCTGGTCCTGGGTGGTGAGGGAGTGTGACACTGTAGTACTTCAGCTACCAGAAAATCTCATTGTGGCCCTTGAAAGTGGTGGGGTATATCATTGCTTTGTTGTGCAGAATTTCTGGTTGTGAGGAGGTCGCTGCATCTGGCTTCCTCTTTTTGTACTGACACCCAAATGTCTGGTTTCATGAAACTGTAACGAATGCTGCATAGTGCTCTAATCATAATAGCTTATCTAGGACAGTAAAAATGAAAGCTGACAGCAGAAAGCTGGAAAAGTGTATCATGATACACTGAGTGGCAGGATGATAAAATTGCAGATGAAATTCACAGTTGAAAAATCAAATCAGATGTGCGTAGAGAAAAACTGCTAATTACACATACATGGGGATTGGGTCTCTGCTGATTGTGATTCAGAAGGAGGTTAGGTTTTCAGTAGATGTGGATAGCTATAAGAATGTCATATCAAGTGAGCAGATTCAACATTGGACATGATTACAAAAGATAGAACAAAAGAGAAAACATTATTGTGCCATCATATTCCCGGTACCCCGAATACTGTATGTAGTTCTGGTCTCATTCTCCCCATTGTGGAACATATACAGTGGATCTAGAAACAGTACAGAGGAGAGCACTGGGGATGATCTGGGGAACAAGGAATGGTGGCTGTGGAGGGGACTCTTGAAGACATTGTTGCCTTTCAGACTGTTAAGGTGATTGATTTGGAAATCTTACAGGAGTCTGAAGTAATCAGGAATGTCACAGGTGAAGAAGGAAGAAGTGAATAGGCGAAGGTGAATCGTGAAAGAGTCAGTTGGAACACGAGAATTAGGGGTGTGTCAAATTAATTCCTCTGGGGCTCAAAGCAAGCAAAGCAGGTACCATTTTGCACAATACGTAGTTAAATTTTGGAACTTGTTGCAATAGGAGTTTGTGAATGTCAAAACTTTGCAGAAGCTCAGGAAGCCATTAGACAAATTCAGGCAAGAAAATAGAATTGAGAGATCAAAAATGAGTATGCTTCCTTACCCCAAGACTGCTGAGTGAAAGATCCTAGAAATTAGAAGAGCATGCTGGGGAAATACCTTTTCTTCTTATGTTCTCCTGTTCTTCCTGAAGTATCCCTGTTGGCTGCATTTGGAGATGGGACACTGAACTTGCTTGTCCTTTAGTCTGATATAGTTTGGTGTTTCTTGAAGCAAGCCAGGAATTTTCAGGCACATCTATGCTTACAGTTGATGCCACTCTGAGCACAGATTTAATGAGAAAACTGGACTAAAAGGAAGGCTTCGATATTACTCTTCCAATTAAGTATTAATGTAAACCTTCATGCATGTGGTCTGAACTTATGATTTGTCTGTCTTCTTGTATATTAATAAAAAATATTACATGGTTGTTAACACTGATAGACTGTAGCAGGGGATGTGCAGGATTTTATCTTTTGAATTCCTTGGGACCTGAGCTTGGAAACAGCCATCCTTGTCACTAGGACCTTCAGCACACTCAGGCATGACAGTGTATAGCACCTGTACTTTCTATCTTCACTAGCTAGGGTAATGAAGCTGAATTTATTCTTCCTCTTAGGGACAGAGCAATCAGTTCTGCTGGAATTAAAAAAAAAAAAAGGCATATTTAATTTCCTTTTAGCATGTATTATGCTAGCACAGGAAGTATTCCAGAGAGACTATTTAACAGGCAATAAAAATAATGTAGTGATGGGTATTTTAGAAGTATGAGCAGTAAGAGGAGGCACCAGAAATTGAGTGAGTCACTTTAGTACAAACCCAGAAAGCAACTGGAATAATTTTTTGTGCGTTTTCAGTGAAAGCTGAGATAGGGAAATGTAAGAACTCTTGGTTATGCACTTGTAAAGTGAAGCCCGTTTAATGTTAGCCATTGGAATTGTCAATTTCTTGTTTCCTGTGTGGTAGTTTGTTGGTTTTAACCTGCTGCATTGATCTGTATTTAGGAAGATGGTATCTTTGTATAATTTCTTCTTGTATGTTCAAAGGAAAATGAAAACATAGAACCTACCATCAGCCTTACTCAGTTTCTGATGTACATACTGCATACAGATTGCTGTATAGAGAAAGAGCTTATTTAATTTCACACAGAAGGTTGGAAGTAGTTTATTACCGGTTGAGGCTGCCTGTGTGTTTTGTTTTAAAGGCAGAGAGGACGCTGAGAATAAGCTGAAAGATGCATGGAGCAGGGGCCCTTGTGTCCTACACTACGTGCAGGGCGTCTCGCGTACTGGGGCATGGGTGTCTGATGTGAATAGCAGGAAGAAAACAGCAGTCTGAAGAGGTCTTGAAGTGGTGCTATTCAGTATGTCAGATTTCTTCTCATGATTAAATTGTAATGTTTTTTTCAAGAGAGGAGTGTTCTTACCTACAAATCCCAGAATAAAGGCCACTTGCCTCGAAAACTTTCAGTAGCCTTTCAGTGTGGCAGACAGAGTATGACTGTCCATACGTCAGCCTTTCTGTGGGTATGTACTTTTCAAAATCCTGCTGTGGGATCTTTGAAAATGCTTTCTGCTCTGTAAAAGCAGGTTGCTCTTGTTTTCTGTACATCCTGTCAAGGAGTGTAAAGTGTTTGAACACTGACCTGTTCTCCGTAAGTTAAACTTTTATTATGCTAAAGTTAATAGAAAGTGGCAAATTAAAATGTCTACAGTGTGTAAGACCTTATTTTATCTTTCCTGTGATTGTTTACACCTTCAGCATGGAGCTACAGAGTTTAGCACATGGTTTTGGGAGTACCATCTGGTTTATACTGAAATATCTGTGTGTAGCTAAAAGTAGTCCTTTGATCACAGTCCTTCATAACTCTCTTTCTTTCTCTACATGGCCCTTGACATAGGCCAGCAGAAAGATGATTAATTGCACTCTTTGAGACTGTTTCCTGTACAGCTGAAAGAAATGTGATTGAACTGCAGTCTCTTAATCTGAATAAATTCCCTGTCTGATTATATTATATAGCAAGTCAGTGATTTTAACAACATGAGAGTCCTTCACTCCTTGCCCACTTATACTGAATGTGTGTCTACTTCATTACCTGGCAATATCAATTAGATACAGATTAGGTGCGAGCAGATAAAAATATTTCCATTAAGTCAGCTGGGGCACATGTCATAGCATTTATTTTGGCTTTAGAAAGAATATGGTATCTGATTTGACATGAAATCCGCTGTAGAAAATTACCATTTGAAAACTGAAAAAAAATGTGTATCTCAATAGATTGTGCCAGTTCGTGGCTTTCTGTTGTGCATGTGACGTTTTTGACCCAGCGTTAGGACTTTATGGAAACCTGGACTGACATTTAGTTTGGTTGAGCATTTGGAGGACATCTGGCTATTTCACAGTGCTTCTCACAGGGGTGCTGTGAGACCAAAGGAAAGTGCTAAGCACCAGTACCAAGATGTTTTCTGGATTTTTTTGAAGAACAGATAAATGCATGATCAGTGTTAAATTCATTTGAGCTTTAGGAAGCTAAGAGGTTGCTGTTTGTCAGCAAGTTCCCGGAACAGGCTCTTCGCAACTTCAGCTGCACAGTGAAACTTGGCTTAGTTTTATTCTATGCAAGACAAAAATCAAACTACCAAGTGTCTTTTTGCAGCTTGAAACAGAAAATGCCACAGACATAGCTGAGTACATTTCTCTTTCTCACTGACTGTGTCTCACACCACTTTTCTATGTGGGCACAGATGTTTTCAGTAGCTGTGGACTGTGTGAGCCAGAATAAACTTTGCCGTACCAGTAAAGAACATTGCTGCAAAATTAAAGAGTGTAGATTTGTCCTGATGTGTCATGAGCACATGAGGAAAAAAGATATAAAATTCCTGTATCGGAATGCTTGTTTTTACATGGTGTTGGAACAGTAAATGATTTTTCCTTTAACAGGTCGCTGTTTTGTTAGACACTGAGACTACTGTAGGTCTTTAAGATGGTGTTCTCCCAGCAACTGCTGCATCCTTATTGGAAAGAAAGGGTTTTATAGGAAGTAGTGGCTTCTGTTAGACTGTTTCCAGCTATTTCCTTTTGAAATAAATCTGTAATTCCCTTAATGAACATCTTAACAATTAGATTTGAATAGTCAGGTGTGAGGTTGTCCTTACTGCCTCAGGTCTGTATTCCATCTCTTGATGTGCCACAGTACTTCTGCATCTAATAACTTGTGTGTAGGGGGGAAATTGCTCCAATCTCAGATTTGATGTACTAATGTATCATGTTCTGTCTTTATAAAAAGCCGTAATTGAAAAGACAGTCATAATTGTTGAATGGTGGCGACAAAAACCTGTGATCTGCAAAGCTATGTGAAACATTGCACTCTGCGCTTATAACTGATTGAGATGGCTTCTGGCAAGGAAAGGTGGATATGGCTAGAACTGATGCCATGTGGTGGAGGTAGAGCAGTTCCTCATTCCTCTGGTGCTAAACTGAGAAGTTTCAAGTGCCTCACCAAGGCTGGATGCATGAACATAGGGGCTGAGCTGGAAGCTCCTCTCTGGGGCAGAGCAGTGACAGCCACTAGCTCAGGCCACCTTTTGAAGTCCTGGGGAACTGTGCAGTCATAGAACTGTTCAGATTTATAGGTGTTTGTCAGTGATAGCACCATATATCAAAACAAACATTTCATCAACCTTAAGATTTCACGGAATAAATGTTGTTTGTCATCTTTAACCTTGCCTGGTCTTTAAGGAAACCCAGGATATCTCTGCTGAGCACTGGGCACATTCTCCTGGCATTACTGTCTCCAGAAAAAAGAAGTGCCGTCACTGCTGCACACAGGTGTGCATGTTTCTTCAGGTCTGGGACACATTTGGGAGTCTGAGGACTGTGGGTGTGTGGCACAGTGGCAGCAGCAAGGCGTTGAAGCTGGCTGTGGAAGTGCCAGCTGTTGGGGTCTAGGTTACCTGGTAGTGAGCTGGTACATTTTTGGCCAGAGACCGGAGAGGCAGCTTGTGATTTCAGCTCACACCGCATTGATGGGAAAAGAGGAAAAATGGGTCTGCTTTGAAAGCCAGCTTCCAGGTTGTTGGTTGATTATGTAGGCACATTGCTGTCCATCATGAGCTCACATCACCTGATGCTGCAGATGCCAAAACCTTTGTAACTCAAGGAGATTGTGTGTAGGTGAGTCAGCATCAGTGGAGCAGCTTTTATTCCTTGGATGTATCACGTTAAGCGGGGCTGCTTGTTCCTGTCCCTGCACTGACCTCTGTTTTGTGTAGCTGTTTGGGGAAATGCATTGGGGAGCTAGTTTGGTTGTTCCACCTGCTAAATACAAAATCAGTACAGCTAAAACATAGAAGTCGCCCACACCTCCCAGCCATCTCAGTTTGCTCTTTCTGTATATTGACCAGCTGCACAAAGGCTTTTCCTGATAGTGTGGGGGGGTGGGAATGAGTGACTTGAGACAGATCTGCCTAGCATAGTTCTGCTGTTGGAGAAATGGACATCTGGTGGGAGTGGGACTGTGGTTTGCTGCTCAGCATGTCTGAAGTTCCCAAACTCTTAAGCCTTCCCTTCACAGCACCTTTTAGTCTCAGAGTTGTAATTGCCTAACTTCTCATCATTGTAGTGGTTTGGTTGCTGTTTTTTTTCCCCAGAGAGATGACAATTTCTAATGAATATTTAAAATTCTAGTTTTACCTGATAAAATTATTGGGACTCCTTAGTTTAAGAACATGGTGCTGATCTTTTTCTGCCTTTCATGAGTGGATAATAGTATTTAAGGTATTATAATATTTTTCCTGCATTTGGAACTCTACACTGGCTTTATTTTTATGCTACATCATTCTCTTTGCTCTCCCTAACAAAATATATATATAACAGCTTGAGAAGTGGGCCCTTGTGAACCTCATGAGGTTCAACAAGGCCAAGTGCAACATCCTGCACCTGGGTCAGGGCAACTCCTGCTATCAATACAGGCTAGGGGTTGAAGGGGTTGAGAGCAGCCCTGCAGAGAAGGACTTGGGGGTACTGGTGGATGAAAACCTGGATGTGAGCTAGCAGTGTGTGCTTGCAGCCCAGAAGGCCAGCCATATCCTGGGCGGCATCAAAAGAAGCGTGGCCAGCAGGATGAGGGAGGTGATTTTCCCTTCTACTCTGCATTCATGAGACCCCACCTGGAGTACTGACTCTAGCCCTGAGGTCCTCAGCACAGGAAACCCATAGACCTGTTAGAGTGGGTCCAGAGGAGGGTCACAAAAATATTCAGAGAGGTGGAACACATCTCTTATAAGGAAAGGCTGAGAGAGTTGGGGTTGTTCAGCCCACAGAAGAGAAGGCTCTGGGGAGACCTTATTGTGGCCTTTCAATACTTAAAGGGAGTTTATAAGAAAGACAGGGACAAACTTTTTAGTAGGGCTTGTACCAGTAGGACAAGGGGTAATGGTTTTAAACTAAAGGGGGGTAGATTCAGACTAGCTATAAGGGAAACAATTCTGCAGTGAGGGTGGTGGTGAGACATTGGTACAGGTTGCGCAGAGAAGTTGTGGATGCCCCATCAATGGAAACACTCAAGGTCAGGCTGGGTGTTTCTCTGAGCAACCTGATCAAGTAGAAGATGTCCACGCTTATTGCAGGGGGGGTGCACTAGATGGCCTTTAAAGGTCTCTTCAACCCAAACAATTCTGTGATTCAATATTGTCTACTATATTTAGGTCATACTGTATTCTGAAGAGGTAGGGTAAAAGCATTTTAAGAATTTTAAAATCTACTTTTCTTGAAATCTGTCTTGTCTTAGGTCCCCAAATACTTGTCGCAACAGTGGAATAAAGCTTCAGGAAGAGGTGAAGTGGGAAAACTAAGGATTGCCAAGTAAGCCTTTACTGTACCTTTATTGACTGCATTTTTTAGAAGAAGTTACCAGCAGTAAAATAGGTTATGTTGCACCTCTTATAATGCATAATACTGTTTCTTGCAAACACTGCATATTTCTCTGATACCTGAATGGTACTTGCTTGTATAGTAATTATGAATATAAATTTTATGAAATTACTCTAGACAGTGGTTGTATCCCATTATATGATGTTTGATTTCTTAAACCCAAGTAATATGCACATCTAACTAGAGAATGCTCTATAACTTACATGTGCTATTTTGCTGCTTCTGTTCTCAACTGCTGACACTTTTCCCATTCTTGGGCATCAGCATAACAAATTTGAGCAGCTCAGGAGTGTAGATGAGTAATAAAACTAGGATTTGAGTGTGGGTTTTTATCAGGAAAGCTAAACTTGTGGAATTAGATTATGAAAACTAAAACATTAAATATTTTCTTTTGCAGAAATCAAGGAAGAACAGAAGTAAGTAATTACTAAATACAAAGGCTGTGAATGTGTTATATTTTGAATTCTAAAAATTGTTTAGAACTTGTTTAGAACTAGTTTCTAATGTCACTTTTTTTTTTTTGTTACACCTGTAATAAGGATTGTACCACAAAATCGGGAGGAGAGAATTCTGTTCATAATTCTGCCCATAGATTTACTGTGGGACTTTCATCAGGTCTCTTTGTTCCCTAGGTTTGTTTACCCATATGTAAGCAGCAGTCATAGTAGCGACTTTTTCTAAACATTTTGAGATGTATTAGTGCAAAAGGCTGTCTGAGGACTAAGGAGTATGATGATAAAGTGAAAGAAGTTGGAGATGAAGGGTTGCAATTTCAGAAAGTATTCTGTCTTATATTTGAAATTTGGTCCTACTAAATATAAAGCAACTTGAAGGTTCTGCATGCAAAGGTAACTTCCTTTATTAGCAGCCTCAGTGCGTGATAGTAACTTCCTGTATCTTTTTCAGGAGATAAGGGAAGTTGTATTAGTTAGAATTACTTCAAGTACCACTGAATAGGAAGAAGCTGGACAAAAAAATGGGAAGGGAACAAGCTGCATTTGCCATTTGATAATCTGGCCAAAATCCTTTTAAGATAAGTGGAGAGAGTTCTGCTGGAGGTTTGGATACCTCCCTAATTTTGTGACCCTCACACCAAAATTTGGATATTGATGAGACCCACAAAGTTCATTTTGCAGACCATGTAAAACCAAGCAGTAAGGAACCCAACGAGTATGGGTGCCTTCCTGGGGGCCCTGTTGCTGCATGGCAGAATGAGGCTAAGCAGGATGTACAGGAAAAGCATGTACTGCTGGTCTGAAATGTCCCTCTTCAGGTTTCTTGCTGTGTCCTGTGGCTGGGGATTCTGGTTACCCCAGGCCCCCTAGTCCCTCTTCAGCTCGTGTATTGGGTACACAATGTAAAAATAGCCAAGGAGCTGTATTTGAACCTCTCTTGGGCTGCATAAAATTCAGGAGTTCCTGGGCTAATAACACTTGTGGTATATTAGCACTTTTCCTGGAATTCAACTGGCTGTGTGAAACATTTTAAAGCACTCCTGCTGAGCAATGTCTGAAAACTTATTATGCCTTACATTTTAATAAGTATAATCCAATTGTTCTCGTGACTTCAGGAGGAAGTAATTTACAATTTTTTAAAAGATGAGTAAATTTTAGTAAGTAAATGAAAGCTTTGAATTCTGCATTTCAGCAGGAGATCAAAGACTTTTATCCCACTCTTTATGTTTTTGAATTGGAAATTTGCTATACTGCTTGTGTTTCCTCTCTTGTTTTCCCCATAACTCTCAAAGCTGTGCAATTGAGTCTGTTTAGTAACACTGTGGTAATTGTGACTGTTAGGTGTCATTTACTTTGAATGAAGAGCTTGCAAGCATCAATGATATTGGAGGAAAACCTACTTCAGTCAGTGCACCAAGGGAACATCCATTTCTTTTGCAAAGTGTGGGAGGACAGACCCTAACAGTGTTCACAGAAAGTTCAGTAGGTAAGTTAGAATTAAAGTTATTTGTTATGATTCCAATATACATGATTTCAATAAACTGTATTCTGTAAAGGCCATAAGACCCAGAAGTCAGATTTTGGCTCTGTTGTGTTGTTATCTGCATACGCTGTTGTACTTTTTTTGTTTCTGTCTCTCCTTATATGATTTAGCAACTAATCTAAGTTCTGCACATAGGGCTTTCATGTATGTTTCAGCTGTGAGTCTGCTGAAGAGAACAGGGAGAGTGTGGAGTGCAGTACATTGTCTATTCCCCTTTAGGTTTTTCACTGGAAAAAATGTTTTTAAGTTCCCGTGCACTTTTGGGAGCAACTAATACTTTTTTGTCCTCCTTGAATTGGTGTCTGCTGTGAATATAGTTTTACAAGGATGCTGATTCTTCCTCTGTCCAGTTGAACAGATCCATTTTATCAATGAACACATCTGTTCACCACATTGAAGTACATATATGGTTTAAGTGTATTAAAGCTTAATAAGGTCATGATACCAAACAGTGCAGCAGTTGGGTTATCATTTTTCTCACTGGATTCCAGCTGTTTGGCCTGCCTTAAGTTCAGCTCAGTAGCTCTATGAGTGATTAGGATATTCAAGATCATATGTCCCAAATCACATGTTAAGCTTAAGGGACATCGTAGTGTTACACTGTACAGTAAGTTCAGCAGACTGCCTTGCATGTAACTCCTATGTGCTATAAGGTTTTTCTACTGAAATTACATGATCATGTTCTGGATGTTAGAGACAGAAGGAAGGTGTCTGCAGAGTGTACCTCTTTGTCTGCAGGTTATCTGTTTCAGGCATTTAAGTTTTGGTGTCCCCAGAAGACAAATAATAGTAATTTTTTTTTTTAATACTTCTGCCTTTTGTTGGGCAGAAACTACAGTGTGACCAGCTTCTGATTTTTTGATGTTCATAGGCTGGCAAGTAATTGCTGTGATGTTCGTGTGATGCTTTACCAAATAAGGAGGGAGAATCATAACTCACAGGACAGACTTACAATACTTAGTAAGTTTGACCACCTCCTTCTTAAAATCTGTTTTAAAGATTTAATGGCTGAGCTTTGAGATATTATGGTACAAGGAGCTTGGCTCTCTCAGTCGTGTTACAAATACAAGCTTTTACACTACAACTTAGGCACTTTGCATTTGTTGTCCCTTTATCTGAAACTAATGTAATTGTGTTACTGGTTTTTCACTTTAAAAAAATTGTATTGTTCTGTGACTTGCAACACTTTAAAAATACTGGCTTATAATTCATAGATTACAAATGTGGAAAGGGAACAAATTTTCAAGAATGTTGCAAGCATTTTAGTAGTACCTGATCCTTCTTCATTTCTCTGTGCCCATACCTCAGAATGCTTGACAGAAGAGAGAGATTTTAGGTGTGAAGATGTGTTTAGAGTATACATTCAGTGACTTTTACATGATGCAAATCCCATGGGATTTTGCTTCCCAAGACACCTTATGATACAAAATACTGCTTCAAAAACCTCTTAACGGTAACTTGAGTTGCAGCAAGTGCAGATGCTTAACTTAAATGTGGAGTATTTGTCATTAGTTAGAATGAAAGTCATTAGAATGGGATGGCTGGAAGATGCCTGTTTATTTCTGTTTTACTGTCTCTAATGCCTGTGTCTAGAAATCTTTAGGTACTTAGAACCTGTCCAATTATTATTTAATAAATTAAAATTTTTTAATTTCTTAGCAATTAGAAAATGCTATTCAAGGACCATGGATCTCTTGAGTAGAAGTTGTTACATTAATCGGGAGCAAAGGGTAGTTAGTGAAATGAGAAATACTTGAAGCACTGAATAAGCATAGAGCCTGTCAAAATTGTTTTTGCTTGAGATCGGGAAGCATAGCATGCAGTCAGTGAGTTTTCATGAAACTTGCTTAAATGCAAAATGGCTAAAATGTGTTGCTGTTGTGTTAAAGCTGGCGTTGGCAGTACAATCAAAAATAAACTTTAATGTGCTTTTCTAGCGTGACTTTTTTTGGTTGTAAAGATGAATGTGACACATACATTCCAAATTCCAGTCAGATTTCGTACAGACACCATGTTCCTGCAGCCACACTCTTGTGTTTATATGTGTATTGCCAGTATGTTTTGAGCTTTATGGCCAATTTCAACAAATTTCATAGTGAATTATGGCTAGCATGACAACAGGTGTCTGAAGCATGGGACAAAACTATGTGGATATCCCAGCCGAAAGAAAGACTGCTACCCTATTTGATACCACAAGTCCACATAGGAAAAAATGCTATAATTATATCAACCATGAAAAAAGACTCAATAAAAACTTACATCTTTGCACATCAGTCAATCCGCAGTATGATATAGTCATAGGAAACTGAAATTCATTTATTCTTATGTTCACAGACCAGTATTTGTCTTCAAATTATAATTAGCATATTTCTGTGAAAATGTGATCTCGTTCCTTTTTCTTTTGTGAAGTGCACCATGTAACAGAATCAATATGCCAATTTGAGCTGTGGGCCAAAGATTAAGCTGGTATGGAACTGCAGCTGGTGTTGCTAATGTGGAATCTGGAAGGATGCATTTGAGGAATTATGGAAATGAAATACAGATAAAAAAGTGCTTCATGCACTATTGATGTCAGTCAGTACCCTTCTTGAGGACTGAACTTACCTAAATGGAGCAAATGGCATAAACCAGTTGGGTTTCTTTTGTAAAGGGTGGGGAGTTTTTTTGATTGTGGGTTTGGGGGTTTATTTTTCTGTTTTTTTTGAGCACGTTAAAAGCCCTAAGATCTATTTTGTGTGCTGTCTTCTAATCCTGGGATCCTTATGTTGTAGTGAGATGGTCTTTCAGAAAATGAGGGATGACAAAACTGCTTCTGAAATATTTTGTAATCTTGAAAGATGCTGCAGGGAGTTTACATGTTCTGGATAATTCTGCACTTCACATTGACTTGGCAGGTCACTTAAAACAAGCAAAAGAGATCAGATTTGACAAGTAATTTAATATTTTCTTCATGATGTAATTTCTAGATTTCTGAATTGGATTTTGTGTGATTTTTGTTTTAACTGAACTTGTTTCTAATACCTGTTGAATTGGAAGAGGTACTTTAGTTCTTACATTGTAAACCTCTGCATCTCTGGTGGTCCCATATTGGGGACAGTATTGTTAATCCATAGCAGTAGGCTCTTCTGAGGTGCCATTTGTTACGTCCAGAGTCTAATAAATTGCAGTTTCTTGGCCTTCTGTAGTTTGCACACTAGGTCTGAGCTACTATGAAGCTGGATAAAGTGGATCCCAACCCAGATACTATTAAAAATCTGGCTGTGCTGGCTTTCACACTTGGTGCACTTTCTGTTTAGACTAACTGGGGTTTCTCCTGTTTCTTTTTCTGTATTTTACAACAGCTCTAATGAATATTACAGAGTAGTACAATGCACTCCAAAAATAGTAGCTGCAAAATATCTCCCTACTTCCTTTGCAAGGGAATTTGCACATGTGAGATATTGCTTTGTCTTCATTGCTGGGCAAGACCTGTGGTGGTGTTCCTGAATATCAGTTTAGCAAAGCTGTGGCTTCTGTGATGACTGCAGAGGGATCTGAAGTACAGTTGTCTCTTGCTGTGTAGGTCTTGCTGTCTAGGCTGGTTTCAGTATTATTTCTGCATTAAATATGAACTACATTCTGTTCCATAAACATCACCATATGTACATCAACAGTTGCTATGCAACAATGCTATTTGTGCTTCCAGTCACTTTATTTTATCTTTGTCATCAGCTATCATAGCTGTAATTTTTTGGGCGGGAGGAAAGGAGAGTATTTTGCTTATATTTCCATTTGTTGTATTGAACAAAATTAATTTTTCTTATGCATGTATAGCTAAGAACTATCTAGGTGGAAGTCATGGCATGACATAAGGTATATTTGGTTAAAATTGTTTCTTTCTGAGCTTCCTACTGACAGACACCCTGACATAAAGATGTGCTGTAATTTGACAGTTTCTTTCTTGGTTGAAGGAATGGGAACATGCTTTTGTTAAACATTTAACAGCAAAATTTTCTGATTGCAATTATAAATTAATTCCCTTACTGCTTTAATTGACTTGCTTAATTTTTTTGCCAGCAGGTAGTTTAGGATTGCTGTCCCTGAATATAAATGAAAATTGGAGCTATGTTACAGATAACGATAAAAGTTTCTTACTGAGCTAGTTCTTGGACAATTGTGCTACTAATGTGAATTGGGAAAACACAGACCTTGGCAGGCAATTGCATCCCTAACTGTAAAGGACTGATGGGTGGAGAGGAAGGTTTTACGCTGCCGGCACAAATAAATTACAAGTTATTTCTGTAAAGTAGGATGAGATGACTCATTTTATTGAAATTTTAAGTGTATCTTCACAACTCCCCCTTCATAAGTGGGATTGCCTTAATGCCTGTTTTAGTGATTTTAAATTCTTTCATGCTTGTTCCATCTTGCTGAAAGTAAAAAGTGTTTAGAGAATTCCATTGACAGAATGACTGCCAGACCTTTGTTTCTCAGCAGCGTTCATGCATGGATTGTTTCACTGTTTTGTGCTTCACAGAAGACTGCTGGCTGTTAACATTGCGTTCTTCTCCAGTTTCCTGAATCTTCTCTTCTTTCAGAATCTCAATTCATGAATTTCAGATTTTTTTGTGTTCTTGTTCAATAATACACGTAACTGCTTATATACCTTAGAACAGCTCCTTTATTCCCACACTCCTTGAATATTCTCCCTTTGTTTTGAGTTGTTTTTTTTCCTTTATACAGCTTTTCATACATGAAAGGACCTTTTCTGAGTTTGTACATGAATCACACTTACTGTTTAATGTACAATGCACAATTGTATTCCAGTGAAAATGAATATTCAGAGGTCTGTATTCTGTATTTTGTGTATTTTGAAATACCAGATCTATCCAGACATTTAAAGAAATGTGAATGGAAGAAAGACTAATAAAAATCCTGGAAAGATGTTTCTTCCCATCATTAAATCAGTTACTTCTTTAATTACACTTAATTATTTCCAATAAAATATGCAGTGCTCAGAATCTTGATGCCTTCTATTACTACTACTAATCCTATTAGATTAATGTTTGACTTCTCAAATTTCTCATCAAACTCTTATTTAGGAATTAAATGCACTCCCTCATCATTCTGCCATCTTAGCTCTGCCTGCTGAGGAGTTTTGATGTATACCTGTCTACTTTAACAGTACTTTCAAATTATTTCTATTCAATCTGCCATGCATTTCTGTCTCCAAAATGGTTTGGGGTCTTAATGCTACTTTGTTCCTCTATGTACTTCAGTCTTTTATGGACTGTTAGCAGAAGAGGAAAACCTATCAGCAGCCTCACGATCAAAAGAAATAGAAGTAGCAGCAGCCTTTCAGGTCCCTGGCATTTATGCAAATTTTCAAATATTTTTGAGGATCATAAAGAAGATGCAACCCGTGATCATAAAAGCAGAATATGTGACTCAAGTTAGTCTAATTACAGACAGCATTTTGATGGGTCAGTATTATTGTGACTTACGGTCCATTTAGAAAACAACTGTGACTTCTTACATCATCTCTCTTCTCCACCTCTAAAAAATGGAAATTGTATTTATTTACTTCTTACGAGTGTTGCAAGAATAAAGAAATTACTGTAAAGTACGTTCAGCTGGCTGGCACGGGTAGGCTCCTAATTTTCATTTTTGTTATCAAAACTGTAGACTGTTAATGTCTGTACAAATTTAGCAATTGAGAATACAATGCACAAAATACAAGGTACGTTAGAATGGGTTCAGTGTGATGGGAATAGAATTGGATTTCTGCCTTCCTCATTGACTTAAAACTTGTTTTTTTCAGTCTTACTGATGTATGTGTAAAAAAACCTGCACCACCACCACCACCCCCAATAAAAAAACAACCACAAAAAAACAACCAACCAACCCCAACCTATTGATATTTATCTGTTAATCTTGCATGTTGTGGAGGAGGCTGAGCAGCTGTAGTCTGCATCAATAAAATATATTGAATAGACATAACTTCTTTTACCTTCTTCAGGATATTAGTTCTGAGAAGATTTTTAAAGCAGAGATTTGTGACCTAGTCATAACAAATCCAAATTGTCTAATGATGAGGAAAAAAAACACCACTTTTTTGCAAGGCTTGAATTTTGTCTGTTTTTTTGTCTCTGCTGTTGAGGGCAAATTCTGTTGATACATACAAGCAAACACACACACTCCACCTATAGACATGATACACGTTATTGTTCTTTGAATCAGAAATGCTTGATGTGTTATGCAGTAGTTTTGGCTAGGTAGCTAGTCTTTCACTGAAACAGTTAAAAAGAAACTGCTTTAAATCCAGCTGCTTCTTACATCTCAGTCCAGGCAGCAGTTGACATCTTAGTACACTTGCGTGTCCTTCATTGTGTCCTCTTTTGTGTGTGTGTGTACTCAATGTTTCCTTAATTAAGTTACAACTGAGTTAGGGTACTGGTTGGGTAATAACATTGTGCTGTAAATGTGCTAAATAACACAGAAAATATGATGTCAATGAGAAAACAAATGTTTTCCTGCAAACAGGCTATCCTGCATGTATATCTGAAAGTTGGCGGAATTTTAACTCACTTTGTGAATACTCACGGGTGGGAAGAGGCCATATAATGGATATTTTCTCTTGAGAAAGCACGTGCTTTCAGCTGCTAAGACTAATGACAGCTACTGGGAAAGAAAGAAGGCTCTGTGAGATACTGCTTTTTCCATTTGCATTAGTTCTCAGGCTGTCAGCCATCTCAATGAGAAAACAGGGCTATCAGCCATGAAAACTAGAAAGAATCAGTGGAAGAAAAAAGGTTTTGTAAAATATTGCAGGTTTTCAGTTCAGTTAATGCCCAGCCTGTAAATGGCAAAAATGATCAAACTAACTGAACTCAAAAATTATTATCTGAGTTAAAGCAGTAATTCACTCTCATCTGTAAATAAATAGCCCGTAATGATAGTTGTGACATGTCTGAGTTGAAAGCTAAGGATGAATATTACCATTTTAAACCGTATTTCAGATGAATGAAAATGTTCTTTTTATTCTCTACCTTAGAAGATGTGTAAAAAGGAGAAATGTAGGAGGAGAAGTCAAATTTTAGGTTGATAATTTTATGTAGGGGATTAATTTCATAGGGCTTGGTAGATGTTAGAACTCAGTTTACCAAAATACATTCGCTGGCTGCCATTTCTTGAAATGTGGGATTGGAGTGTCATGCAGAAAGCTGTTTCTGAATCTGACTCTACCATTCACCCAAATGATAATTTTTTGGCAAGTCACTTTGCAACACTTGTGCCTAGGTTTTTCCTTCATACATTGCTTCTCTGCTTTGTGGAACAGGAGACATTTCTGATTATGTGCATTTTTTGTACTTAACAGGTTGGGCTATAGTATCGTTTGAGGGCCAATGATCAGAAAGGGAAAAGATTGAAAAGAGATATTCTTGTGTGATCTGCAGAAAGGGTAAAGGAGAGGTTGATCAGGTTAAAAAAAATACCTAATACCAATTAAGAGCATTCTTTTGCAGAACCTTGATTATTTTTTTATATATAAAAATAATATTCATTTGTCTAGACTGACCAGTGAGATAAATAGATACTATTTGTTGCTTAAGCATAATCCTACCACTGATTTTGTACAGATGTGTAACTTCATTCTTGCAGAGCTCAGAGGTGTAATGGAAGTTGTGAGTTTGGGCACTGATTTTAAGTTGCGAGTTTGGGCACTAAAGGTACCTTCAGAAGGTAAATTTATAAACATTAATCAAATCCAGTGATTATGATTTTATCATAATTTATCATCTTCTTTTCTTTGCAATCCACTTTTTACATGTAATTTCAAATAATCAATACAGAAATGTTATGTTCCCTTTTATATTCATTTGGTTGGTTTTTTTTTTCCAGAAAGCCAACCGGAAGAAAAATCTGAAAGCAGCAGTGCTGGTAAGTATGGATGCTTTTCTTTGAAACACTACGAAAATTAATTATGACTGCAGCTTTTCAGTTTTACTTATCAAGAAATTGGTAAGGAGTCTTTTTTTGTTACATTTCTAGAGTAGGATTTCATAAAATTGAAAAATTATTTCATAAACTGATTCTCTGCTGCAACCAAAAGCTTAAATTATTAATATTTGTTATGTAAAAGAAAGGGAATAAATGATGTGGGAAAGCTTTAGAAATGTAATGTTCTTTGGAATGTTATTTTAAATATTTAAATTTTTTTATTTCTCAACTTTTTTTTTAAGTTCATTGTATTTTTTGGTTTGAATTCTTTCCTCTTGATTGGAAAGTTTGTAGCAAATTTCCAAATGTTTTGTTATTTGATTTTAATTGCATAGACTAAGCAGTCAGAAAAGTAGCCTTCTAGTACTGTACTTTATTTCATTTTTCTAATGGAAAAAAGTTTTCTTGTGAAAGAATTAGAAGTTCTTTCAAAAGAGTGAAAAATGGCTAGTTCACTGGTTATTACCTGCCAGTTACATATTAGTCAGTCCAACGATGTCTTAAGTACAGTAAAAATTCTGAGGGTGCATCTCAAACTGCCGTTGCTATAATAAAAGTGTTTTTTTTACACAGTTCGTAGTAGTCAATAGAAGTATTGCCCTTTGGTATTTTTTTGTGAGAAGGGCAACATGCTTATATCAGATAGGATATCAGCCTTCAGAATCTAAAGATTTTATTTCAGGTCTGAGCTAGTCTGTGCAGGCTTCCTTTACAGCCTCTGAAGGAGGCAGTCCAGGAAGTCTTATTCTAACATAGGTACGTGCAAGTACAATTCCCCAGCAGCTCCAGCAGAACTGTCAAGGCTCTGTGTTCCTGGCCTGCTCCCTTCTCTTCTGCTAAATCCTTTGGGCTTCTGTTACTGAAATTCCTGGACAGGTACACAACAGCATGAGAATCTTACAGTGTCAAGTAATGTTTAATAAAAATCCCCTTTTCTGCTTTTGTTAAAGGGATGTTACAAAAATATCATTGATGTACTAGCACAGATAAGTGCAACTGTTTGTTAGTAAGAGCCCATGAACCTTGGAAACCAGACGCATCTAATATAAAATATATAGGTAAATCTGTTTTGTCAGTAGGATTACCTCTCATGCACACAGATTAAACAGTACTGGGACTGGGCTGGCACTTGGGAGTGGCAGAGACAGCAGATGGACTGGAAAGAGTCTCATGGGCCTGGCTTAGAGACCAGTTCCTAAACATAAGACTAATGCTAGCGGGTTTTCAAAATGTCTTCTTCAAAGTAATTTTTTGAACACTTTAACATGGAGATGTCTGTTTTTTCTAATACTTTTATTTGAATTGCATTTCAGTGTTCGATCTTGTTGAAAGTGTGTACTTTGTGTCTGGCTAGGAGTAGGGTCTGGGGGTTGTTTTTTCTAGGAGGGAATTCTTCGTAATATTGAGGTGCTTTTTGTTACACTGGCTTAAGCATGTCAAAAGACTAGTGCTAGAAATGTTATAGTCTGACGACTTACTGAATTCAAGGTGTGTTTTATAGCTTGCAGTTTTTCACAGTTGTTAAAACCTGTTCGCTCTGATTATATGTTAATTGTGGTGTGGTTTTAACCTTATGAAGGGCTGCTTTCTAGAGATTAGTATTTTAGGCCACTTGAAAACTGAGACTCACTGCTGTGGGATGTCTCATGTAAAGCAGATCTTGAGGGTTTAACTGTTAAAATGAATCAGAATTTTGATACTTATATTGCATTTCTCTGATGATCTTCAGTTGCAGGGATGCACCCTTAGTTTTGCTTGGCTTCGGGGGGGGGGGGTTGTTCTGTTTCAGTTTGTATTGGAATGGTTGAATTGTCTGCTTTTCACTCGTGGTGTCTCCTTGTTCTGCAAATATTCTGTAAGGTGGTCACATGTTCAATTGTTTGTATTTTTGCTTCGGCCAGAAGAATGAATTACTGTATGCTGGGGGCTGTTTAAATATGCTGAGAAGATGAGTGCTAAACCCATTTGACGGAATCAAGCTGGTTGTGGATTCAGTTTCTGAGTGGTGATAGTTGGTTTACACTGGAGCATTTAAAGGAGGGCTCTCAGCCATCAGTTGTGTTTATGTGCTTTTTTTCTCAAAATCATCACAGAACTCAGATGACCTTTTCCAGGCTGCCTCACAAGTAATTCAGATTGAGTGCTCCATTTTGCTGTTAATCTACTTTATCTTGGCCTATAATAAGTACTTTTGAGGCAAAGATGATGTCTTTCATGTATTTACGTAGCATTTTAGCATAACAAGGCCCTAATGACTGCTTTTAGGTATTTCTGTAATAAAAATATTTAAGGTTTATTTGTAGTTAGAAAGTAAATAAAAGCAGTAAATGAGATAAATCAAAGGATTTCTAAATATTATTTATATTCTTTTAAAAGTTCCCCCACATTTTTACATTAGGAGGGTGTTGTCAGTCTTCAGAATTTCTTATGTCACAAATCATTAGTATTATGTATGACATTTTTAATCACATTTATTTTTGGTAAGTGGCTTACAACATCCCAACAGGTGAGATAGTACCAGCATTGCTACTGGATACTATTTGGAGACAGACAACATGATACTGGGTCTCACCAAAGATAATCTGGCTGGTATCCTTTCCTCAGTGGTAATCAATAGCAGATGCCTTGAGAAGAGTGTAAGAACAATGCAGAAAGCATAGTGATACCTCCCCAGAGTACTTCTTCCAGCCTTTAGTGATTCACTGGTCAGGGAGATCCAGAGCCAGGTGTGATGGTGTTTTGTTTAACAGGGCCTCATGGATTTTCCTTCTGTGAAGTATCCCTGTTGGTTGAGTCCATGTAAACCTTTAGCATCCATAATATCTTGAATGATGCTATGGTTAGGGTCAAAATATTCAGGAATGAAGACATAAGTGAAACCAGTTTACTTAAAGTAATTTTGAGCTCCTCTTGCATGTTATCATTTTAGATCACTTTTTCTGTACAGAAATCTTATTTGATTAGTGCTTGTGATAAACAGTGCTTAGTGGTTCAACCAATGTTGTTTAGTGCCTGAAGGCTGGTTTATGTTAGATGTGAAAGGAGTGAAGCAAATTACACACTCAGCTAAAGAAAAAGAGAAATGAGAATTGGCTCTCCTTGTTCTTGTATGATGATGAGCATTGGATTTAAACCCAAATATGTGTGTGTAGCTCCTGTTTGCCTATGATTTTGCTTGCACCTACTTGTAAGTGCTGTCAGTGGTGACAGAAGCTGTGAAAACCAAGCATTTGTGCCAGTTAAAGTACGACCTTCTCCCCCCGCCCAATAAAAATCCCCAGAAGCTGCTGCCCTGAGCCTGTGTAGTCTGTTGAGAATGATACGGTAAACAAATGCATTCACCTGTAGGAACAAATGTAATTGGGTACTGTCCTTTTGGAAGTGCATTAAATGAAAGTTCCCGGGGCAGCGATGGATTATGATGTTGCCTAAGCTCTGAGAAGGTAGTTTTGAAAGTATAGTGTTGGTGTCAGGGGGATGGGGGGCGGTGAGATGAGTGTATCAGCTCTGTACATAAACTACAGATGCACCGTTTTCTTCAGGGGTTCACCAGGGAGTGTTTTGTGCAACCTGCTAGTTGCAATTCCTGAACCTTCTTTAAGGCAATTGAACTACTGTTGTATCCAAATGTCATTTCTTGAAGCCTTTGATGTAAGTTTATAGCAAATAGCAGCCTTCAGTACTTAACGTGCATTTGGACAAGGTATTAGTCATCTCTTTTCTGTAAACCTGCCAGTGAGTAGTACAAATGCCTTCTAAGGAAGGGAGAGGCACCATTGGGACCATTTCTTATTTGGCTTTGGTTAAAAGGAGTAAGTTATCTGAGCTGCTGCAGACAATATAGTGTGAACCTAGTATTAAAGTGTTGCCAGTTGTGAATGTACATATTTGACTGCATACACACATATACAACACTTCAACTGTCTGTAGATCACACTTGCTTCATTTTTTTGATGTTGCAATATGAAAAATTCAGGTGGTGAAAATACATGTGTTTAAAATTTATTTAAAATAAATTCAGTGTAAGCACTTTGATAAACACTGAACTGCATATGGTAAAATCAGCAGGTTTTTGTTAAAGGCACAGAGTTCTTAACATGACGACACAGGACTGTATAAAGCTGCTAAATGCACATTTGATTTCATCCTCTTCAAAGTGGCTAACGTATACTTATTATACTTCAAAAGTGAAACTAACTGAAAAATGATCTTCAGGAGGAATAAACCAGTAATTCTTAATTTATATACTAGCTCAAAAGTCAGTCTTGAAGATAACTGAATTACGGAATCTGCCATTTTCAAGCCACAGAAACAATTTTGGTCTTGGAAATATAACTATTTCTGTTGACAGATAAATGCAACAAAACTTCAAATACAGGCTTCCTAGTAGTTTTCTAGGAGCCATAATCATTAATGAGACTCCATTTGTAGCTGTTAAACACACAAAGAAGCAACAATTCCTGCTTTAAGGTATATGTAGTCAAAGTCTATCATACTGGTTGCAATAAATATTGTGGAGAAAAAGGGAAGGCGCACTGGTCGAACAGCAAAAAGGGTATGGATTTGATGTAGGTCAGCACTAACTGGCGTTAAAAATTTTTAGGAACTTGCATAAATGGCCTTTGTGTCCATAGGGTCTGGCTATTTATTTTAGTATACTGTATGAATATTCTAACATTTATGTTTGCCTGAGCAGCACCGATGTATTTGTTGTCATGCAGTCTCTATCCTGAGAATAGAACCCAATATAAAACAGTGGGAATTAATCCTATGAGCCTGTTACTGTCCTTCAGCAGTGTCCACATCCAGCTTGTCAAAGTATTGCACTAAGCAGAAGCATGCTTTTGGCTTGTATTAGAGTTCTTGGTTTTCCCTTCTGACTCTCGAGAAATTTCAGGAATTTCAGCTGTGCTTGGCATTGCAGATCATGACTCCACAAATTGTGTTTGTCTTCTGTGAGGGATTTTGCTGATTATTGCAGTTCACCCATCTACCAGCACGATCACATTTGATGCGTTCAGACCTTTGCCGTATTGCAAATTAGAGCCTTGAACGATGGATCAAAGGGTCAGAGGGAGATCAAATGCTTGCTGCCTTGGCCAGTACAAGACTGGCATGTAGCAGATGTAAAGCTAGCAGGGAGCAGTTTCAAAGTAAATAAAAAGAGGTGGTTCTGCACTCAGCATGTAATTGAGCTATTGAATTCGTTGCCAGAAGATGTGGATGTGAAGGTGGTATTTGCTAAAAGCTTACATGACCTTAGCGGACACCAAAGAGATATGTGAAAGGTAATCCACCGAAGGGTACCGAGATTGAGAGGACAGCTGATTTAAGAGACCCCCAAGCCACAAAAGCCTGGTAGGCACTGGGATCCATACCCAGTAGGAGAATCATGCATGGCTGCTCTGTCCTTAGGCTTCATTCATTCTTCTTTCAGACTTGATGATCTTAAAGGTCTTTCCAACATAAATGATTCTATGGTTTTATGATTCATGGATATCTGCTTTTGGCTACTTTGCTGGAGTCACGACACTGAGCAAGCAGACCTTCAGTGCTGTTACTCTCAGACTCTGCTTTTTGTCATGCTTTGTTTTTTTTCCCCCACTTCTGTACTGTTGTTACACTGCTTGCATCAGGGATAGTTGAAGTTTCTTACTTTTAACCATGGAATTAACTTCTGAGGGGAGAAGCAATGAAGGCAAAGGCAAGAGCAGCTGTTTTAAGGTTGCTAGCTGCCACTGAGCGCACTGGAGGCTGCAGCACAGTACGACCTGAGCTTTCTGTATGCTTGAGTCTAGAAACAATCTAGCAGAGCTCATTTGGTGCTCTTACTGAGGTTTCCAGCCCCAGTATCTTGCCAACAACTGTGATACAGGAGCAGGAATAACATGTAGCTGCATTACAGCATATTGTCTTACTCATACAGGTTGTCTTAGGGATTTCTGCACTGTAGTCTGTGGGCAAACCCTAAAATCATTATCTGCATGGCAGAAAAGTCTTATAGAGGTGGGCTTTTATCTTCATGTAAGGCATAAAATAGCCTACATGTCAGATGTTTGCCCTGTTGGGAAAGAGTAGTATTTGCTCTTCAGTTTGATAAAGTTAGTATTGATATGACTCCTAACGTGAGAGTACCTTTTTCTCTGTTTAGCTGATTCTTGTCAGCCTGGCTTGCAGGACCTTAAATTTGTCTCCTCTGAGATTACTAGTTTTAGCATTGAGAAAATGTACTGCTTTATCCCTAATACTTGCCGAAGGCTTTATTTAAGTAGTAGAGAGGCAATAAATGACTGGGTTTGGTGTTATAGTTGTTTGTTCTGTTTACATTTTTTGATGCTTAGCCTGTTCATTGCTATAGTTTGTTTGCTTAATTTTTTCTTAATTGAGAGTGTCTGTACCCACCTCTGACCTGTTCTTTTTCTTCATCTGTTCACTATGGTACAGAATCAAGAACCTCCTCTGAGTTAACAAGCAGCTTTCTGCAGAGCTGCAGCAGTAGATTTGTAGCTCAAGGTTTTCTATTAACAAATTTTTTTTAAAGTGAACTTTTCTGACTCCTGCTGCAAAAAAAGAAAATTTCCTCTCTGAAATCTGACATATGACAAGCCAAAATAATTTATTTTGGTTTTGGGGGGGGGGTTGTTCAATTTTTGTTTTTAATTTAGTAATTTCAGGATAAATAGATGTTGCTTGTGTTGTACAACCTCAGTGTTGCATTATGTGGTCATCTGCCACCTCCATAAACCCAAGACCCTCAGGTGATGGTCACCGACACGGAGTTGATTGGCCCTTCTCTTTGTCTCTAGGTACTCGGGTATTGTAGGCTCTTTTGCCACACTGCTCCCTCCCCATCCTCACTGCTTGGGGACTGCAGCACTGCAGGCTTCCCTGAGCATCAGGTCCATGGCTCTAGCAAGCTCCTCGGATCCTCAACTTCTTGGGGGATTTCCCTAGCAAGCAGCCTTGGGCTATTAAATCTGAACTCTCATCCCCTTGGTGTGTGCTCCTGTGGCTGGTGAAGTGCCACCCCCTTACGCCGGACACTGAATCTCCCTTCAGGAGACATGAGCAAGAAAACCTGCTGCCTCCTTTTGGCCAAGCTTTCCATACCGGGAACAAAGCTGCTGTTGAAAGCTTGGAGTGGTGTGGTGTCAAAAGCAAAAAACAATGTATCCTGGAAAAGTGTAGAGATCTAGTTTTTCAGGTAACTGAAATAATGCTTGGGAGTGTAACTAGTGGAATCTCCCTTTAATGTCCAGAAAGATGGAGGGTTTCCTGAACTCACTATAAATGAAGATTATGTCCCCCAAAGTCACACCACACAGGCGATACTGTAGTGAGTTTTAACATTATCAGAAGTTTACGGATCTTCAGAATGGCTCAATTTATAACAGTCATCTTCTAATTGATTTTGAAACCTTAACATGTTGAACGTGCATGTCATCATGTCCTAACAGTGTTTTAAATGAGTAGCTGCCGTTTACAGCTGTAATTATTGTACCAGCTTTGTGAATGGTTTTGTTTCTGAAATGGCAGAGCAGTATGCTTTTGTGAAGCTTAAAATGAACAATGTAGTGTTAAATGATAATGGCAATGATGTTAAACTGTTATCATTGCAGATAGAAACAGCTTTTTAGGAGACTGTTGCTTTAGCTGTGTGTGGTACTCCTACTACACACATTTTTAGGAGAAGTAATCAACTGTCTAGTTCTACAGGATATTACGCAATTTCTTTCAGAAAGGCAGCTGCACTTTCTTCTTCCAAGTGCTTGCCTGTCCACATTCCTCAGGTGTCATCGTACATCTCCCTCCTACCTTCCCCAGTGCCTGCTGCACTTCTTGTTTTCTGGCATTTTATTGTGAATTATGATGATTTATAGAGACAATGTTTTGAGACAATGTTCCCTGTAATATACCTGTAAGTACGTAGGACTTACAGAATGCCTACGTCAAAAGCCATAATGTGAATTTTCTAGTCTTAAATTTCTTGTGCCATATCAATTGCTTTTGTTTCAACCTAGTAAACTATGCAAGCCTGTCTCTTCATATGAAAATACCTTCATGTTTTTAACTAATAGTCATTTTCCTGTCAATCTAAGAATTTCTCCCCTGCGTTGTGGGACAGAAGACAAAATTAGGGTTAGGCAGTAGTTATTTAGCAAAGATAAAATACTTATAGCCTAAGAAAATAATATTTATTTTGTCATAGACCCAAGTTAACTTGTCCCCTTTATCCCCAATCCATTAGTCAACAGAATTAGGGCAATGTGACCCTTCTACCCAAATAAATTAATGGTCGAGGCACTGCTGTTATTAAATTGTAATATTTGTTGCCTGCCCTTGTTCTGCTTGTATACTAATGGGGAGAGAAGGAGGAAGATCATTTTCTTAAGCTGTTTTCATCTTATTGAATGGAAACCTTGTAATGCTTTTATGTAAGAGGAGAAAATAATAATGCCACTGATTGCTGCAAATGATGATGTAATTCCCCTCCCCCCCCCTTTAGGATCTAGAGAAGTATTACCTACTGTAGAAAAGAAATGACCAATTGTCACTTACACAGTTGTAATAGGCACAAATGCAAAAAGACAATTGAATATAAGACATGACTATTTGAAAATGTCAATAGTGCAATTATGATGCTGTGAAACACTGGTCAGTGGGTGAGCAGGTGATGTAGGTGAAGAGTTGGAGCTGTAATTTGATGTTGCACAGCCTGTGTATTTCACAGCATCAAGGCTACCTCCAGAAGCCACATCTGGCTCTAGAAATCACTGGACAGTAAGTGGCTGGAGACTGAGGAAATACTTCAAGGGAGCATCATATATGTTTGTTCTGGTTTTATATTCTTTCCTGGGCATACCTAACAAAGCCCCAGAACCTGCCTGATGAAAGGGAGGGGTGCGGTGAAAGAAAAATGAAAAGTAGTTGTTGGATGGGAGGAGGTGGGCAGCAAGATAAGGGGAAGTTTGCGAGGGTCAAAGGATCAAAAATGGGGATTCTGCCCAGAGATGTGAAGGATCAGGAGGTGGAAACAGTTCACAGTCACCAGGGGATGCTGGGCTAGTCTGATGTAGTGCAGCCAGTCTTAGATTTTGTCCTATGTGTAAACCAAATAGTGGTACCTATGCCAGTGCATTGCTAAGTGTGATAAAAGAGCCCTTGGCTTCTCCTCCACCAATGGAAATGCTGAGCATCCAGGTGTGGGTATTTTGGTCTTTTGGGCAGCTATATATATTTTTTTTTCATGAGCAGTCATTCAAGGAATTAATAGAGGCAAGGATATTCTTTTTGTAGTGTATGTGGGGTCAGTCCTGCCTTCAACTCTCTCTGTCCATTCTGCACGGTGGTCCCTTTTCTCACCCAAGAAAACAGGCAGGGAGGCAAGTGGAGCTGACTGAGCCTGGGAGCAGGTTAAGTGCCTCCTTGGGGAAGGGGGAGGACGCTCCTTTTTACACCTACAAGCAATTGAAGATCATCAGAGAAATTATGGAAATTGTTGTTCCTCCCTGCTTGTAGGACTGTTCCAGTAAGTTCATTGTAACCCAAGTCTTGATGAGAAAAATAGGAGTAGAAATACTTCACGTGCACATCGTATTCTAAGAAATGTTGTTAGAACAACTGTTAGTACTTCAGACTTAAGAACCTGATTTTGTGGCTTTCTCCTTGTCATAGTAGTATTGAATGTGAAATTTCCAACCTTGGAAGAGAAGACAGAAGTAACTGATCTATAACTGGGTACCTTTTCTGGCACACCCTACAGTGGTGTAGCACAGGTATCCACATAAGTGACTGAACATATGCAAAATATATTTATATTTAGTATATTTGTGGAGTAAAAAGGAAACATTATTCATAGTGTGGAGGTTTTATGTGGTCATTTTGTTCATATACCAAAGGAAGACATGCACCCCCGCTGGTTTGTAAAATTATTCAAGTTTCAAACTGGTTTGAAGTGTCTGATTATAACTGATATGGTGTGGTTCCACATAGTTGTGGATTTCTTCAATGTGAACAGGGAAGAGAATAATTTTTTTTACCCTCATCTATCTTCTGTTTCTGCTGTGTCAATCAAACAGCTGAGTGAGGTGCCTTCAATCAGAGATGGCATATTAAAATTTCAAACCCTGACACCTGTGAAAATGTATGGATGCTCATGAAAATGGGAAAAGAAGACAAGATTGAAGTTAGTGTTGCAGCAGGTGACTTTACATGTATACCACAGATGTCAGTATTATTTACACAGAAACATTTTTTTTAAAATGCAGTGAACAGTATTTAAGGTAATGAAACACTGAATTTTAAATAAGAAAAATAGAACACCACTAGAATTTATTTTTACTAATGATTAGAGATGTACATTTTCACTTAAAAAAAAAAAAAAAAAGAAGAAAAAGAGGTTTCAGGTTCTCTTTCTTTTTCATAGGTTGAGGGAAGTAGGTACTTTGAACCAAAAGCCTGGCAAATAAAAGCCTTCCTGTAAATCTTTTAAGAATAGCTATAGAATATTCTTAAAGATGTTTCAGATAGTTTGAATTTTACCCACGGTTACCAGCTTGTGAATAGCTTATGTTTTAAAAGTATTTTCTACAATAAATGCAGACCCGTCCAATTCTGTACTGCTTTTTCATGAGTGAAGTCATGCTATGATGAAAAACTAGTACTGCTTTCTGATATGAAGTGCTAACATTTCCTTGATGTTTGGCATTATAAGAGCCCAACTGAAAAGCAAGCAACCATAATATATTTTGATTAATGTGTAAGTATATTGATTGTTTGAAATCAAAATAGATTTTTGGTATTTTTCTTTTTTATTTTCAACTGCAATGACATTTTAAATCTCAATCAAAGATCAATTACAAGTGAAGGTTATAACCAAAAGTGTTTAAGTGAAAACGGATGATTTGACATCCTAGGAGCAGCAGCCTCCTCCAGACTCTGTGCTTATGCAGGCTGTGTATTTGACAGCACTAAGAACAGGCTTCTTTAAAACTTGTAGATCAGTTATGGAGCTTTTTTAGATTGTCTTGTCACTTTTTCTTGCTCATGTAGAGAATTGTGTGTGCATAAAGGGCTTTTCATGTAATTATTATGTGTGATGGTGTTTCCAGTTCTTGTCCTAGAAGATCAGCAGGATTTTTAGACTTCTTTTAGGGGAGCTTTCACATTTACTTCTCACAGAAGTCTTACAGATTCTTGTATGTACAAGATTAGTGGTTAATGCAGATTTTTTTTTGAAGATACCAATTTGAAAATAACTTGTGGCTAGGGAAAGGAGGGAGGATGACACACAGTGATGTTTTATGTAAAGAACTGTATTTTACTATATGTCTTTTGTTTGTAGGTAGTTAATGCATTTAGATAAACTCAGAGAAGTTTTGGGATACGTGAACAGTTCTTCAGCTTGTGTGCCTGAAATGTAGAGTGATCTGATTTTTAAATAATTCAGTTTGAAAAAGTTCCGCTTAGAACCACATCTTTTGTGATCTGTAAGCCTGTAACATGGAGACTGGATAGGAAAGTTTGTCATTTCTAGACAGTGGGATCATTCTGATGGAGTATTCTGGAGAGGTTGGATTTCTCCATTTGATAAAATCATACTGGAATATGTTCCAGTCACTGCTACCTGGTCTGAAGATGTAGACTTCCTCTCCCAATTCACCTCTAGTGGGGGACCTAGTTAATACCACCTATTGTATGTTACAAGTGACATAGAATTTTGTGTTGAAGGATAAGTAGAACTTGCATTTACATTCCTGGCCACTACTACTAAGGATGGATTTGTTTCTGAAATGTGCAATAAAACTTCTCAGCTGTTTTCCTTGGTCGTCATTTCCAGTATGGAGTGTATTGCATTTTGTTGACATCCTTAATATTTTTTCTTATACTGATGTTTTGGGGAAGTTGAGAAACTACTTGGTTGTTTTGTCTTTCTTTAATAGCATTTTACTTGAATTTTGGGTTCATGTGAACTGTGAATGATGGTTGGGTTCAGTTATGGACAAAGCTTAAACTTGGAGTTAGTGCAGCTTCTTTTTGCCTTATGTGATGATTTTTCAGTCCATCTTTGTGGAGTGGTTAAATTAGAAATGCCTGTGGTTAAATTAGTTACAGTTGTTCCATAGATGCTATTAAAAATTTATTTAAAATATAAATGGAAAGATTTGATAAATAGTGGATATGAGGAGAAAGAAGGTATTTTTCTATTAAAGTGGTGCATCTTAGGTGCCAGTGGGTGGTGTATTCAAAACTAATAGTACTAGTTGCTTCTGGTAAGCCATTGTGCAAAGCAAGAGCTCTGTTCCTTGCCTGTCCTTACGAGCACAAATTATTAGTAGGAAATAGTGACTTTAGCAGTGTGGGATGTCATTGCTAGACACCTGTTGTATGAAACCTTATGTCAAGTATTTTTATTAGCCATTTGACATGTATATATAATTAGAAAATTTAACATTCTGTGCAGATGCAACTAATCTCCCATAATAGAACTAATCCCCGCCCCCCCCTTCCTTATTTTGTTCATTTACATGTTTTGGCAATTATTATTGGTGTAGTAACACAGCTATAAATTTGGTTTTAAGTGAGTTGATAAATCATTTAACTTTAAAATCAAGTTGGTTAATTCTAAACTCTCTTGCAATCTCAATTTTTGCAAATTCAGTACAATAGATTAGCAGATTAGCATAAATACTAATGAACATTCAAAATCATTTATTCCAGTTAAAATCTGTTCTGAATGTTATAAGCAAAACATATTTTAAGCCTGCTTATGAAAATACTCTCACTGCTGTTCAGAGCAGTTAGGTGTATGCATGTTAGTCATACAAGTACACAAAAATTCAGCTACACTCTCTGGTTGAAAGACTGCATCGAGAAAACATGTATTACAAATAGCATAAAGCATTCAATCTGTGTTTACAATGTTTAGCAGATAATTTTTATTAAATTCAGGCATAAAATTTTCATTCAGCTTAAGTAAGCCAGAGATGGATGTCATTATGAGATTTACATACCATTAGCTCACATCAATTGATTAGCAGCCGAGCTCTGTGGTACAAAGCTAGTTAGATACATTATTTGTGATGCCAGGAGGCTGCAAGTCAAGGAGGTTTACTGGCTGCATGCTCGCTTCCTTTGCCTTTGTGATTACTTGATAAAATGAAGAGCATCACTGTGAACAATTGACCCTTTCGAACAATCCAGACTGGTCAGCAGTCTAAATCCGCATTTCAAAGCCATCATTATAGCCTCAAACTTAAGAGTTTCCAGGGTGCAGACAAAGGTGTTGTCCTCCTTCAGTACCAGTCGCGTACCATTTTCAGACTTTATGAAGTACTTGAATTGAATAATATTTGAAGATACTGAAAACTCCTCTGGAAATCCATCCAGCCTGCTTTTGGACACCAGTACAATTCTGGATTTTATTTTTGCAATGAAATCAGGAGCATTACAAAAGATTCTAAGTCCTTGTGAACGGTCGTGGCTGTCAGTTATTTCCAGGAAAGTAGTCTCTCGAGATGCTAGCTGTTCCTTCTCCCACCGTGATTTCACTGCATCCGAGAGTACCTTAAGCTGGAAAAAATCTGCTTCTTGTGCCAAAAGTTGATTTTCTCGAAACCCTTCTGGTAGGAGAAGTTCTCCATTTCGGAGGAAGTTGAGAATGTGTCTGAAAAGGAGTCCATCTCTGTCTATGAAGTAATGACCGTCTGCATCAAACGGGCACATTATTTTTCCATTTATGATTCCTTCCAGAAAAGAGTCTGGATACTTGGTTAGTGTCTGTTTTTGTGTGATGTATAGATAGCCGCCAACATTCAGAGTAATCAGAGATGTTCTATAGTCCTTGTCTTGCTCAGAGCCTTCGGAGTTGCTGTGTTTTTCTTCACATTCCTTTTCTCTTCTGTTTATTTTTCTCTCCATTATCAAAGCTAGGACAAAAAGCCAGCTATCTTGCTTTGTTCTTGTCAGCTTGCAAAGAGATTTTTTTTTCTTTTTTTTTTTTTTTTCCAAAAAGCACCTTTATTCAGCTCCGGCACGATGTTGGAATGGAAATGCTGCTAGCATTGCTGCGACTGTCAGCTCGGGTTTGCAGTAGGTGGCGTATCAGCTGTGTATGCAGGGAGATATCAGGAATATGACTGTAAAAGAGAATTTGCATTTAACTGTATAAGGGAAGAAGGGTATAACAACTGTTTGTCTCTTTTTTTCCTTTAACTCTTAAGAAGTTTTTGTCATTTTGGGGCTTCTTCACAGAAATGCATACTACTATTCTAAAAGACACCTTATTTTTAATACTTTAAGATATATTTGAAGTATCAGCTGGCCAAATCATGTTTAGTGCTTACAGTGTTAAACAGGTAGCTTCATTTATGTTTCAAGGATTTTAATTTTCACAAAGCATCTTTTCACATTTTTTAGTACTGATTACAGTACCTGATGCATACAGCAGGACAGCAGTGAAAGGAAAGGTGTCCCTGTCTGTACAAGGGGGGTGTCATCTATGGAGTGCATGCACATACATATTCCTCATTTATCGGACACATGCACGGTGGTAAGTTGTTTTCACAGAAGATAACCTGGAAGTGATGTTGAGGACTTGTTGGTCTGTTTTAAGTTTGTGAGATGAAAGCTTCCATTTGCAGTCAATGGGAGTATCCGCGCCAACGTAAGAACCACAGCCTGATTAGGTCTTGCTTTTTGCCTTTCTCTGTGCCATAAATAAAAATCGTTTTGGAGAGGGGATTTACTATTTTATACTGGTGATGTTTTTTAAGTCTCCAAGGCTATCTAGCATCAGTTTGTTCTTTCTCAATAGAAGTAAATCAGCTGCCCTGTGGAACAAAGGGTTAGTGTGCCTACAGATAGCTTTGAACATCACATAACATTATAGCTTAGCAACACTTGGGTATGGGGAGGGGGAAACATCAGCAGAGCACACTTGAATCAAATGGCTGTCTTATCTCCATGAATTTGTGCTTTAAGGCTCTCTCTCGGTTGCCTCTTAGAAAAAGGTTTCCCCTTTAAACATTTTCAGCCTGGAGCAGGAAAGGGAAAGCTCTCCACACATCTCTGTGTATTTCCTTGAGAAGCGGCGGGAGCTGCAGCATGCATTCCCCAGCACGGGCAGGAGCAGGCACTTACCTTGGGCTGGACCTGGGGAGGAGGTCCCATCTTTTTCAAGATATATTTTTCACTTTACAGGTAGATGTCTTCTGCTTTGCCTGGTTAGCAGTGAAAAGTCAGATTATTCTTCTGCTCTATTTCTAAATATTTTATTTCTACTGCTTTCACTGTCTCTAAGGCTGTTTATCGATACTGTAGAGTCATCACTGTAATATTTTATTAATTAAAACTGAATCTAGTAGAAATAAATGCACTTCTTTTTACTTACTATTCTCCTTGCCACAGTATCCCTAGCACTGACAAGCTGAATTTTTCTTCTCCTATATGTGATACATTAAGCAGATATTATTCATTAGATTTGATTTATCAGGAATTAGTCATGGGTTTAGTTTTAACTCTTTGATGCCATTGATATGTTTAGTATAACTTCAGTCAAAGAGATTTCAATGAGTTTCTAATTTTTACACATTTGGGCTTTTTTCAGAATTAACTCCTTTCACAATTATTGGGTGAATAATTGAGAAAATAAGAGCCAATTAGTTTCAAGTATGATTTTTTTTTTTTGCCATTACAGGAGACACCATTCAAATTCATTTTATTGTTGACTGATGGGAAACTCAGTTAATGTGCTTAAACTCTGCATAGCTACAATGTTGAATGGTCTTAGTGGCTGTTAGACCCTAAGAGAATGATTTCTGTGGTTCAGTCATGTTATACAGGGATCTTGAAATACTTTGAAGGTGAATTAGGAATGTCCTAGCACCAGTAAGCAGGGATTTCCAAGGAGAGCTGGGATTTGTAAAAGATATGTAATTTTTTGTGGCCAACTAAGCTGTCTACGTTTTAAGCAACAGCAGTTACAGAACAGTATCTGCTCACTTAGTTTTTCATGCTCATCATCTTCTCAACGTTCTAACACTTGCAGTTGAAGTTTTCCACTTTTGTGAACGAGTAAGTATTCTTTGAAAGATCATGCAAAATCATTTTAGTGATTTGTATGATAAAATATTCAGGATTGATTTGATGTGGAAAATGTACTCTGTGGAGATCATGAATATTTACATTTAAACCTTTGAGACTTGAGAAGTGTAGGGCTGCTGTAAAATTTTCATCACCACAAACCCATGTAACTTTACTTCACTGCAACTGACAGTCATGTGTAACACAAAATTAAAGCCTGGCATATCTTTGTGAAAATTTTCTATTTTCTGTGCCATACTACAAGACTCCTTTCCCAAAGAGCCCTTGTTCTTCCTGTGTACTTGGTGATGCATATGGTATTGCAGTGCATGTAGTTTCAGTGGAGTGGTTTCCTATAGCTCATGTTTTTCTGAAGGTGTAGCTATGCCTAGAGGAACTGGATTTTCTTTTATCTGTCCCTTGTCCATGCACTGGAAGATCATAGAAACATTTGTTTTGGTAAAAGCATGCAAGTGTTTTTTGCAATCTAGTTGGAGACTTTGACCATTCTTGTGCTCCAAGAGTCTTTGTGTTGTGCACCAGTGATAGCTGAGATGTACCCACTGCATCCTGGGTCTTCTGGCTTCCCACTTGCGTTGAGACGAAGAGCAACCTGCTGCTGCGTGCTCTCCCATGCTGGCTCTAACCAGCTGAAGTATCCTGCCTGCCAGTGTCAGTAGCTAGCAATCCTGAAGTGACTGCTGCTTTACAAATTGTTAGTGTCACCTGTATGCTGGGATTGGCCATTCAAGTAAGGAATAACAGTGGAATCCAGCAACTGAAAGGATGTTGTTTTGGTTCCAGATTAAGTCAAAATATACTACATGCTCTTGCACACAAGAGAGTGGTGGTAGTAGTAGGACTCCATTTCCAAGTTACTCACCCTTAAGGCAGCAGCAGGAGGGCAATCCACAGAGCTTTTCAGTTTCTTCTTGGTCAGACAAGCTGTCCTGGAGACTGAAAACGCAGTGCTGGTGTCTGTCAGCTACACAGGAGAACAAATCCAAGGAGGAAGGGGATAAGCATCTGCTCCTCATTCTGTCCTACATGTTTCCTTCTGGAAAATAACTTTACTCCTCAACTTTCACCCTTCTCCTGAACCTCCTGGTCTGGAAGCTTGAGCACACTAAACTAGAGCACACCACAGGAAAGTTTGTGCTTTACCTATGGTTCAGCTTACTCGCATGTCCAAACAGCATCAGCTTCACTGAGAGTCTACCATCAGTAAAAATGACTGGAGTTACAGAAAACAGCTACTTTTATTTATTACAGTACAAAAGGATAGGAGGAAAAATCTCAACTATAAGAGGTAGAGAATTTTTGAAGTGTATTAGGAAGCCATGCTAATGAAATCTGTTTGGGTTATTGAGGCAATTTGGTAGTTATTTAATGCTGTGATACAGAAGATTGGCCAGGTTGTTGAACAATTAAACCATTCAATAGCTACTGTCTCACAGTGTTGGTAGCATGGACATTCTCATTTCAATAATAACTCCAGGACATTGATTAACAGCTATTGAAGACGAGCTCTACACTCTAATTAAAATAGAAGATTTTCAAATCAGCAAGTCTGAACAATTTGCATTCAGGACTTTTAAAAGAGCTGTCTGAGAAACTCAACAGTTGCTGTTGATATTTTAAATAATTTTTCAGCACTGCAGTTCTACAAAACTGAAAAAGAAAATGCGGTGCCAGTATTTGAAAGGTGAATTGGGTGGCCCAGGTATTTAAAAACAAAAAGGGACTGTACAAAACCCAGTAAAACATCTGATTTTGAAGTCAATCAGATAAAAATTAAGGGAGAGTAATCTGATAGTAATCAATGTGGGTGGAGGGAAAATGGATTGTGCCAAAAGGTTTCCCCTTTTTTTTTGATTACAATTTGTTCAGCAAAGCAGGTGATGCTTTTTTCTGTTAAATCTTTCAATATGTCTCATTTGTAATTTTGAATTATAGTATATACTGTATTAGTTTCCCTTTCATTTAACTATACAAAAATTATCTGCAGGCTTCAAGCTGGCAAAATGTTAAGCAGAGAGCTATCACTAAAATGTTGCTGTGGTTTGGTTCTTGGTCCTATTTATTTTTAGTCAGTGATCAAGAAGGGGGTAGTTACTGATGAAGTCTGGAGATGATACAGACTGAGAACGTAATCAATAAGGAGATACATTGCTGATGCAGAACCATTTAGATAGATGGTTAGGTTAACATTTTAATGTGACCAAATATGAAGTTTATATGCCCAGGAATACGCTCTAGACAGGGCTTGCAGTACATGTGTTTGCAGGAGGATTAGGGCAGCTCTGTCCTACGTATAATGAAACGCTATTGGCAACTAAACGTGAGGTCATCGTTGTGTGCAGTGGGCAGTAAAACAAATCTATGTATCTTTGGTTACCTAAGTAAGGGAGTGCCAAGTGAAGACCAGGTGATACTATTCTCTAGCTGTGCAGCTACCAGGGAAGGGTGGCCTGAAAAGGGGACCAGTCTTGAGGCTGCCCTTTGAATGTGAGAGGTGCCTTGAAGAGAGGTGCCACAGAACGCCTCTCATCTGGAAGAGCAGAGCTGAGGTCTGGTATAGGAGGAGGGGGCCGCCTCTTGTCCAGCCATCACGTGCAGTAGCCTGGGAAGCTGTACAGCAGTATCAGTGGGTAGCGGGAACTGCCAGGGCTTCTGACTTGGATGCTGGGAAGCAACAGCCCAACTTCTGCCTGCTGAGGAGCTGGAGGCATGCATGCCCATAGCCTGTCCTTACTGCACTTTCTTCCACTTTTTCTGCTGCCTGGGGATTGTGCATCCTGAGGCAGGTCTTCATCTCCTACTTCCCTGACTGCTCACAAAGAGCAGGAGCTGGTAAACTCTAGATCCTATCCTATGTGCTGTCAAGTCTGGCTGTGAGAGACAGTGTCTTGGGAGAGATGTTCATGAACTGAACTTTCTTAGGCCAATAAGAATGATTAAGAAGCTGAAAAATAGGCCTAATGGAAGATTCAAGAAAACATGATTTATTTTTATTAGGCTTGATCAATGTGGAGAGTACATAAGTGCTTGGATGGGAGAAATACTTTCATAGCAGGCTCTTCAACTTAGCAGTCAATGGTTTAACAAGATCCAGCGGCTGGAAATTGGAGCTGGGTGCAGTCAGACTAGAAAACTAATAAATTAAAAATCTCCAAGCCTGTCCATTTTTCTCTCTCTCTGTCTGTCTCTCTCTCAAAACCCAAAACTAAAAACCACCCAATCAAAAAAACACCCCCTATCAGACCATATTCTACACAATGCCAGTGAATTTCTCCTCAGTGAATTTATTAAGATTGCCTTAAGCATTTTAACCACATTCTGTTCATTTGATGATGATTGTTAGCAGGATTTGAAGCTGGAGTCAGTGTCTCCACAGCGTGTCTCCCTGTCATCTCATTGGAAGAGCCAACAGTTGAAATTCCTTTATGAATTGGCACCGGGGCATTCAGGCAGGGAGATCAGGGTGAGCACACATTTGGCAGCTAATGATGAAGCTATAGGTTATGTAGACCAGCCTGTCCAGAGCTGCACTTGCGGTGTCCTTGTACCTGCCACTCCACATAGGGCAACGGAGAGTGTAAGGTGCTTGGCAAAATGTCTTGTTTTCCCTTCTGATCACTGGTCTTAGCTAGTCTTCCAGACCTATTCATTTATCTTCTACTACTGCTTTATTTTGAGTAGGTATTTTTAACAGGGAATTGGTACTTCCATGCCTTAGTGATTTGGCTTCTAGGCTGATGTGACTATGGAAATAACAAGGCAGACATGTGGCGCTTTGGGTGTCTTTTTATTGCAGCTCTGGTCCTGCAATGAGTGAAGACGGACCCAAGTCTTGGAACTTGAGTTTGGTGAATGAGGGCTAATTAGGCTGAGAAGGGAGTAAAAACCGTGTTCCCCCACTACAGTCTCGTATCCAGAGGTTTGCATGCATCTTTGCATATTTATCCTGCTAGATTCTCTGGATGTGTTAAAATCCCCAAGAGGATCCAGGGGAAGTGGGACATAAACCTTGGCTTTTGGACAGTGGATGAGCTTTGACAGCAGCCTAGCTTAGCTGCAAGACTGCATGCAGCCATGTACTGTAAAGTGACTGGAACTAAAAAAAGCTAAACCTGATCAATGGTAATTAAAAGAGGGCATTAGCCAAGACATCAGAGATAAGATATTACTAAGGATAAGCATGTTTAATTTGCAGGTTCATTTCCTAAATAGTTGGTGTGTGGGAGCTATCTGGTTCGCTTAAGAATAGTTTGAAACTAATAGTTTGAAACTCAAACTTAAGAATAGTTTGAAAATTGTGCCAGGTGCAGAGAGGTTGATAGCAGCATGTGTGGTGTTCGGGAAGTTGGGCTGGATGGCTCAGATGAGTGTAGGCTAGTTAGCCTTGAACCTGAACCGTAGAAACTAATGGAAAAACTGTCATGGAGTTAAAAAGGTAGAAAAGATCAGAAATATAATGAATGCTAGCAAATGTGGCTTTATGGAAAGGTTTATCTGGTCAAACAAACCTAATTTTGTTTATTTCGGAGATTACAAGTTTAAAGTAACAGCGTGTTTGCAGCCTGCTTAGCATTTCGTATTGCACATAATTTAGAATCTTGTGATGTTCTGATTTATGTCTAAAAAAATAATAATAGCAAGCGCAGAACAAGATTAAAAGCTGGCTGGCAGTTATCAGAAGGTAATTATCAGTAGGAAGCCACTCGGGCTGGAGTTTGAAGGGCTTCCTCAAGGATTAGCAAGAGGGACAGTAGTAAGTGAGAATCACTGCTTATAAAATGTGTCATGATTGACACGAATGCTGGTCAGATAATGAATAACTATGACAGGACTGTCATGGTGTGACTGAGATCACTCAATTCACAGAATCTGGTTAAAGACAATGCATTTTAATCAAGACAAAGGCAATTATACACTTAGGAACAGGGAATGCAGAGTGCGCAGGTAAAATGTGAGGCTTAGAAAAGACTCAGAATAAATGTATTGGTGATATAATAGCCAGTGAGCTCCATCAACCCACAGAGCTTGATTTTTAGAGACAAATTGATCTTAACCCATTTTTAGCTGTCTAAACATGAAGCACAGTCATGGGACAGACACACATACACCCCACAAAAAAAAAAACAACCAAAACTCAAAAAACCCCACCAGCACAGGGCCATCATTGAAACCTAAAAGAGATGGGACCGATTTTCTTCTGAAAGTCTCCCTTCCTCCCTCTCTCAGCTGAATTCAGAGATTCTGCTGAATAACCTTGAGATGGCTGAAGTGAGGTGAGAGAAATTCCAGCTCCTGTATCTGTTATGTAACCTCCATACATGGTTTTGATAAGGCCAGTACAGTAGTATTAATTACATCTGTTTTCTGGTCTCCATATTCTTAGAACGTCATTGCAGGATTGAACAAGGTGCAGCTAAGAGACCCAAGACTGATTTAAGTGTGGCGTAAATGCCTTGTGGGGACATAATGCATGAGCATGAATTACTTATTGAAAATAAGATTGATAAGTGACTTGATTACAATGTGTAAGTACTTTATAAGGGAGGAAACATGAGGTACTAAAAGGCCCTTTAGCATAGTATAGAAAGTCATAAGAAGAATCAACTGCTAGAAGCTGAAGCCAAATTCATATTAGAAATTCAGAGGCAATATTAGAGTCGCTGTAGCCACACGTAAGTTACTGGGTTTTACACAGAAGAAAGAAGGTAAAATGTATCTGTTGGTGATACACAGGAGGTCAGACAAATTTGCCAGGTTGTCTCTCTTGACCATAAACCTTAGGACTCTGTAAAACCAGAAGTGGTTTAATCAAGTTTTCTTTGTTTCGTTCAGAACTACTGAGAAAAGTATGGCATTCTAATTCCTTTCAAGGATTTAGTTTCAATCAAACCAAGAAATTTTAGATTAAATAATTTCAAAATACATGGTGTCGAAGTAATCACTCTCTGCATTATTCAGGGAGAGCAGACTTAGATTTCCAGATGTAGTAATATTTCATAGTAATCACACCCCCCATGCACACATTATGCACTAGAGCATTGTAGTAGAGAAGCAGGTGTTTGCCCACCATTGCTTCTCTCTTCCTTTCTACATCAAGGTGCTTTTAATTTTTAGGCTTTTCCACCTTTACGGAGCAGGCTGGTATTATCGTACTGCTCTGGTAGTTGTTGCTTTAGGTGAAAAGGTGTTCGCGTTGTAATACAAAGCGACTGTGTTAGAGGTGACTGTAACAGAGAGCAGTATTAACTATAAACTTAGTATGTGATCTCCTAGATTACTAACCACAAGTTTTTATCTCTTTTCCCCAAGTGTCAGCGTGAGTAGTATTATTACTTTATTTCATCGTGCTTCTTTAGTGAACCCTTTCTTTATTGTAGTAAGATGAAAATGGGTTACTCTTTTTCTGGGGGTAGGGATATAATTAGCTCTCATTTTGTCTTCCACTAATTTTGGATACTTTGATGATCAGGTTCTCTGTAGATTATTTTTTTTTCATGGTCACTGACTGTATTCAATGCCTGTTTCCAGAAAATGGTTCTTAGATAACCTGAGTGCAACAATCTAGAGAAAGGAGGACTGCACAGTTACCATCTCTTATTTAAAATTTGGTCCTTGTGATTCATTCTTAATATGTAAAACATCTGATGGCAAAATAAAGAAGTCTAGGTGATAGCAGCTGTGCAAGTATGTTTTTCCTGCTTATTTTTTCGGTGTCTAAATAGCAGAGATTTTAGAACTTGAGAACTTAAATTACATTATGTTTACTAAACACTTTGTTAGTGAAAAATAATTCAAATGTTGACCATGTTGGTGAATCTTCTTTTAATGTCCAGCTTTGCTTTGCTTTTTTCATTGTAGATAAACTTTCCTTGGAAGGAATAGTGGTGCAACGTGCTGAATGCAGACCTGCAGCTAGCGAAAATTATATGAAACTGAAAAGGTAGGAGTGCTCTATTACAAATGGATATGTGATACTGACTTTGATGCTTTTATTATTGCCTTACTAGGGATGGACTACTTCAGTTACCATGATCTTGTGCAGGATTTATACAGGATCAGAACTGTTCTTGCTTTTAGGGTGGATTTACTGTAGGGAGGGAGTGAAGGCTGCAGGGCTTATACCTCCCTCTGCTATTGTCTGGTGGGATGGCATAGACTTCTGTGTTCCATCATGTGCAGAGCTCTTACTAGAGCACACATTCGGCCTCTTCATACTTAAATGTATGAATGTATGGCTATATTAAAATGTGACTGAGGCTGAATTTTCTGAGGACTTAAAGGTTTACATTGGTCTGGTCAGGACACGCTTCTGGAGTATTGGTTTCTATGTGGATGGTCCACATATTTAATTCCACTTAATACTGTGCCATGCTAGATGAAAAGCACCTCTGAAAAGATAACTTAAAATGTCCAAACTAGGAAGGGGTTCAGGGAGAAGTGCTAGACCTAAACTGGTGTGCTTGCTGGGAAAGTCAATGGCTGAAAATGTCAGAAGTGGTATGGAAACAGCATGGCATACATTTAACAGGATCATTTAGTGACTTTATAAAACCTCATAATTTGTTGCATCTAGAATTTACCCTGTGATTTCATATATCGTATGGATAATTAACTTGATGATGTTCAGTAGCAATAAATCAGATTTGAAATTGAATTGTGTATTACATTAAATGCACATTTGTATGTTTTAAGCATGTAGGTTTTAATTAAATCCCCCTTTTGTATTGTAAGTTTGTTGTAAATAGAGAGGTGCAAAGCAGGAAATTTCAGGAAGAGAATTGTCTGTGACTAGTTGTACAATCATCAAAAGAAATGCAGAAAAGGCGAAGTGATGTTTTCCCCCAATTCCTGATCTGCTTTCTGTGTATCATATACTACATTTACAGTATCTTATGCTTTATTAACTTTTTCATCTAAACTGCTCCAGTATTTCTTTAATGTTTTCATTAAAATCTGAGAGTTTATGTTCTGGCTGTTGGCAAATTGATACTGTAAGTTTGCTGCTGTACAGTGAACTGCTTCATTTCAGACTGAGTGCTGTGATTGCTATCATGATTTTTGTCATCAGTGTGAAATGGAGTATGAAGCAAATGCAATGTTACTAGAAAAGGATTCATTTCTAGCAATTTAAAATATATACAAATGTAGTCTGTGAGATGTATTTGCTTTCTAATTGTTTTAATCACAGGTTGCCTGATCCAAGTGCTTTTTCACATTTTCTATTAGTTGATCAGATAAGCTTCTTCTGGTAAGGCAACAGCAGGAGACCAAACCAAAACTGATAGCTTTAATGACATACTACCCAAACTTTGAATTTTTCAGCATTCTACTTTGTCGCACATGGATGCACGCAGCCCTCTGGTCTTTGATTTTGTCATGTTCAACTCCTATAGGAGCAACAAAGATACAAACACAAAGGCAGGTTTTTTGTTTGGAAGCCCTGGCAGCTGAAAACTGATAGTAGCATTGTTTTTTCTTTCCTGTAGAAAAATTGTCAGGTTGTGTATACCTAGTTTCTAACTTCCCATGTTGAAGGTTTTTTGCTTTTTACTGAAGAGTTAAAATAAAAAATCTTATCTGGTGGGAACTGGCATGAGATTTAGCAGATCTAGCAGTCAAAGCCTCAGAAGAAATTGGTTTATGTCCAAATATCATCTCTCATATTTGAGTAGTAGGATCTACTGTTTCTCTTCATTCCCTTTACTCTCTCCTACCCTCAACATGCTACAGTCTGTATTTGTGCTTTAAAAAGGTAACAGCATTGAAGATAAACCACATAAATTATACAATTATGTTATATTACACCATTTTTATTCACTTTTCTATTTACTGTTGTGCTCTACATGAGAGAGACTCTCCAAAGGTGGAATTGATAATGTTGATAAAACAGCAAGTCTGTTGTGTAGGCTTTCAAAGCTACAATAGTAAGTTGAGTTGGGGAGGAAATAAAATTAAAAGATAAATGCAGTTGCTTCAGATTTTTAAGATCTAGAAAATGAAATTAAGCTGCACACTCCAATAACTGTGATAATTCGTTTTCTTGAGAGCTGGCAGTGACCAAATGGGATTATATACAACCCTGGTATTAAATGCAGGTATGGATCCTATCTATTATATAATCTGTATCTGGGTCAACGAAATTGGCCGATAGGTATGTGGCATGGCGTGGCATTTGATTTCCATGCTGCTTTGTGGAGTTTCAGTGAGAGGACAGGGTGGTGGTCTTGTGATGGCGCTGCCAGGAGTTAGGTGGGAGATGTGTGTGACGTGTAAGTTTAAGGATGGGTAATGAAAGCACATATTTTGGTGACACATATGGGTGAAAGCGTTACCAAGTGTAGCAAATGGGAGGGGTTTTTCCCAGGGAGCAGCTTTTGAATTGATTACAGGAAAGGTGTAGATGCCTGATGTTCAGAACACTTTGAATACAAGGTACAAATGTGTGTCTAGGGATGACTAGTCAGAAAGGTAAATCAAAGGTTGTGTGACCGTCACTTGGTATTTTCCATTTTGCAAGTTTTGATGTTGGGAGATTTGCTTATTTTTTTCCATTTTCCTTAATTTCAAGTTCTAGAAGGGGTGCAAACACCATGACATGTCAGCTATCCTGTACTAGTAAAGCTGCATGCTATTGAATTTCCTGAAAGTTTTTTTTTTTAACAATGTATTTGTTCATTGTAACACCTTAATGATACATTTGCAATTACTGCTGCTGATACTGTTGCTGCTAGCTGGAAAATAATATGTGGTTTCCACGCTCCTGTCCTAATTTCTGTCTTGTGGGAGTGGATCTCATGGTCCCACTTAAAAATATTTGGACTGTGTAGTGGAAAAAGTAGGCAGACTGTTCCCAACTGTGGATGGTGTTACTGTGTGGCGGTCACAGAGAATACTGTCCCTATGCTACTCTTTCTGCTTGATACTTACTCTCTTGCCCCGTCAAGCCTGTTGGACGAAGGAAAATTGTGGCATGTGAACTGTTGTAGCAGAGAGTGTGTATCACCGGTGGGCTTACATGCATCATGGCTCATTGTACAGCACACGTTGTGTTTGCACAGTCTTGTGCCCCCACCATCCATGTCTGCTTCAGGCAGGCTCCACATCCACCCCAGCCAGTCCCACCCAAACTAAACCGTTTTCTTCATCTTACTGTAGTCAGCTTTCCACCATGAGGAGGCGTTATCTGTCCCTTAATTTTATCTTTCTGAGGGTTAAGAAATTTTTGTTTCCATTATCTTTGTTCTGTGATCCCGGTGTTTAACCACCTTGGAGTTAATGACTCCCCAAAGAGAGAGGTCCTCCGAGAGGCTTGTCTGCACTAGGAAGGACAAGGTACAGGGAGAGAGAAGATTCCCAAACATTTAGGATCCCCCCAGGCTCCAGATGACTTGAGAAGAGATGAGAATAAGATTTTGATACTCCTAAGGGGGTTTTGCTGTGCACAGAAGAGGCAAAATGGGGGACTGGCATGCACCCCATCTCAGATTCTCTTTGCCAAATTACCTGTTTCTGTCCTTGCACTGCTCCTCACATCTGTTGTGTTCATCCCTCTGACCACAACCAATGCTCCTTTTCTGCAATTCTTTCTCAGTCCCCCTTTCCCATTTCTGTTTACTTCTGTTTCTTCATTTCCTCACAGAAATAATTTTGTTTTCAAAAATAATTTGAACACATCACTATCATATATACTCAAACTATGTTTCAGTTTGAGGAAGAGGTAAGGAAGAAAAACCGCCTCTGTGAGTGACTTCTGCAAAAGCTTGATTCAAACTGGCATTGTCAAGTTGAGTATCTACAAGGTCTCCAGGACTGCTCAGGTCCTTTGCAGTGGGGTGACTGGGCACCAGTTTTTGGGGGAGCTTTTGAAGGCACATGCAAAGTGCATTTAACAACTGCTTGAATTGCAGTGTTTGATAGCGCTTCCCCAGCAGTAGTGGATGACAGGCAAAAACTGGGATAAAATCAGAGCCCTTGTTTCACTCTAAATTGTGCCATTGAAATGCTGGTCGCCTTTCGAAATGGATTTTGATTCAACTAATACATAATCTGAATCATTGTATACATAATACGTAGATATAATAGATACTATTATGTATTATCTGAACTCACCCGAATTGTACATTAAATACTTTTTTTAAAAAAAAAGGACTCCCAGTATTACAGAAAGCCTGGAAGAGCTTATATTTTAACACTTCAGTGAGGCTGGTAATGCCTATAATTCTCTTAAGTAACTTCAAATACATCTTGAAGTATCATTAGTGAAAATGGTAGTTTCCAACATGGCAGCTTGTAACAAGGCTGCAAGAATTTTGTTTATCTTCTTGCTTTTTCTTTTAAGAGTTTTCTACAGACAGTGCGATGAAAGTCCATGGAAAAAGTTACAGAAAAAAACAGGTGTGATAGGCTTCTAGGAGGAACGGGTTGGAAAATGTTCTAGAATAACTAATGACCTTCCATGTTTGAAAAGTCACATTTCTTTACAACCATATTACGGAGGCCACTGGAAGTCCTGACACTTGGTGGTCTAGCCAAGGAGCTGGAATTTAAGTTGCTCATCTTCTCTAAAACACTGTGAGAGCATTGTCTGACTGACAGTTCAGTATATTGCTGAAAATGAGCATTATGCCAGCTCTTTTTCCCCAAATACCCCCTACCAGCAAAAGAGTATTAATAATTTGACCGGCATGCCACTTTGTATATATTCTTGTAGATATGCTTAGTTGGCTATGAATTCCCTTTCAAAATAGATATGTATGAATACATTTAGGCATTTTCCACAAAAACTGATACACTGCATAAATGCTGTTCAGTTTGTTTGAAGTGGGAGGCCGTTGTTACGCAAAACTGATATCTCATCTGCCTGCCGGTCAATGCAACCTCGATTTTTCAATACCAAAGTTCAATTTCTTTGTCTTGAAGTAAGATTCAGCATTATACAAAAAGACGTTCCCTAGGATGTTTTGAGCAACTTATCATTAAGTACAAAAAATAGGAGATTTTTCCATGTGCTAATATATTTCCAATCCCAATTTTTCCTGGAGAATAATGTGCTGACTTTCCATTCTCCTTTTGTTTTACCTTAAAATGGCTTTGTTACAAAGTGGCATGAAATTTGCCTTCTTTCCATCTTTTAAATGTCATAATTACCAGGTGATGGGCACAGAATCACAGAATGGTTGAGGTGGGAAGGGACCTCTGGAGGTCATCTGGTCCAGCCCCTACGCTCAAGCAGAGCCACTTAGAGCCAGTTGCCCTAGAGTGTGTCCAGACACTCCTGCATCTCTCTGGAATTGAAATCATGTTATAAAATGCTGCTGGGAAGCTCTTGTGTTTCTTAGTAGTGGGTATACTGAATGCGTTCAGTACCTTTTAAAAAGGCACATTGTTGAGAGGAGCCTAGCCTGAAGGTCATTTTCAGAAAGAAGAAAGATGCTTAGAGAGGCATATTTAAGAGGAGTTTATGGCAAATATTGCATGGATTTTTCCTTATGCTCTGGGGAAGGAAATCAATAGTCGTAAACAGAGAGTTCTCATTGTCTTCTTTCTATGACACACAGTTCATAAAACAGTATTCGTCTTCTGCTGGTTACATTACTGCTTTTCCCTTGCCATCAGAAGCATTGCATTTAAGAACGTATCTAGTTTGTCTTTGTGGTAATTAGCCAAAAAGCATCCTTCCTTTTTTTTTATCTGCTGAAGGGGTGAGGCTAAAAACAGTTCCCCTGGAATATGTCCAGGCTTCAGTCGCAGCCAGTTTCTTCAGGCTGAAAAAAGCTTCATTCAGTACCAGTGCTCAGCACCAGAAGTTCTGGGTGCTTGTATTTCCAGTAAACCTAAATATCAGCGGTACAGATTCCTTCTTTTGAAACCAAAGTCTTTGGTGTCATACAGTGCTGAAGGTCTTTTTAGCTTACTGTTACCAGGGCTACAATAATTACAAAGGTGTCTCTGCTGCTAAGATGCTTTCCAGATTTTAATGAGCAACTTGTTTAGTACTTAGGGACATCCTTCCTGTTCCCAGGGCAGCACCGATTCGTTCTTTTCATCTTCTTTTCCATCTGTGGTATGAAAGTCACACTATAATGGGTGAAAATCTCTGAAAGACTGTGCAGTTTTAACTATCATGGCTTATCCTGTGTTATTAGATGTACTAACCTGTTCTTTTCTTTTGCCGTCATGCTTGACCCTGTCAGGAAAGATGGGGATGATAGCTAGCTGGTATAAAAAAGGCCCATTCTGCATTTGTGTCAGCATTTGGATGTAAATCTTCGTTTTCTGTATTGCAGAGCAGAGCTCACTGAAGCTCATGGATCTCTTCCTAGTCGCCATGCCAGATTCTATAGTCATCCTGAGTACTGCCGGTGTTCTGGGTTCTGCAAAACTGATTTGGCAACTAACAGGCTGACGAGCTCAAATTTACACAATATGTAGAATGTCATCACCACAGCATATCTTCTATTTATAAGCAACTTTGTTCGCATACTTCCTGATGATATTTGCAGTTTGTGAGAGATCAGTGAACTAGTATGATCCAACAGTTACCTTGCTGCCAAGGAGCTCCAAAAATTGTATGATATCACAAAGTACTAGAAGTTATCCTGGTGCAAAAAATCAAAGGTTGGAATTACCAAGTGGCAAGCTTTGTTGCTGACGTGTTGGTTTCCTGGCTTATTAAAATATTCCTGAAATTTATGGAAATGCAGGAAGGCACTAAAAAAATAGCCTGAAGGGTGACAGGTACGTATGTGTCCATCCAAATTGCACTTGTTACTTGGGATGTTGCCAAGTTCAAAGATGACAAACCATCCATCCTCTATTTCTGGTTCTTTTTTGAGGGAATGTCTGTCTGTAGGGCTCCAATGCTTCTCAAAGTGGGGTTCCCTGCAATCAGTGGGTGATGTATTTCCCGAAGACACAGCAAAATTCCAGTGGGAGCTTAACTCCTAGAGTGCCACAGGGAGAGCTACACCACAAGGGAAGCAGAGTTATCTCCTGTGCTCCTCAAAGGCTTTGTGGGTAGAAAAGATGCCAGCCTTGGAAATTAATCACAGCATTATATTTTATGGGAGAATCTTTCATTCTCTGAATTCCTCAGATATTCATACAACATACTAAAAGCACTGCAACTATCACTTAGTTTCAGGCACAATCCAGAAATGTTTTCCAAAAGAGGGGACTTTGTGCAGCTACCTGCCAGTGCTTGAGTCTGGGACATTTTTAAAATGGCTTGGGAGTTGAATTCAAATGAACACCATGAAATGAAAAAGAAGAGTGAGTTACTTTTTGGAGGGGTTTGGTGGTTTGTTTTTTTTTTAAAGAGAGAGGTACAATGTAAAATCATTTGAATTTCAGTCATTCAGCGTACTTAAACTCACTTATTTTCTCCTTTAATTATCTGGATGGAGAAAAGGAGACTGCCAGTATCAGAGGCCAACAAATTGTACTTAAGTTGCAAATACAGGGAAGGAACTTTAAAATCCTAGGGGTTTTATTTACCTTCCAAATCAAGTGCAAATAATTTTCGATAATATTTTTAACAAAAGCTCTTCTACAGAATGTTACTTTCCACAGCCTGAAAGATGCAGAAATGTATACAAAGGACCACTACGTAAAATATTTCTTATGTACATTCATGTGCATGCACAAATTTAACAATACTGTAAAAATGACGGTTTTCAAATTACATTTCCCATGCCTGCATTTAAATACTGACACTTCTGCTTATGGCCTTAAGAAAATATAGGCTGCTATTGTAATTCTGTTACCATTGCAAGACTAATATGACTGAGGGAATGAGATGGTTTCTCGTTGAAATGATGTTTTATCAACAGAATGTTAAATGTCAGTGCTGGTGATGTGCAAATCATGAAATTATTCCTTCCTTTTGAGTCTACAATGACTTTGAAATTTGCAAGTTACTTTGTGCTTTTTAATGAAATATGTTTCTGAAGTGAACCTCGTAGACAATAGTCACACAATTCCTGTGGTTTCTGGTTGTGATCTATTATGATGTTCCTGTAAGCTGTTGTCTCCTTTGTTTGAAGTTAGTGGTTTTGGCTGGGATTTAATCACTGTCATTTCAGTTTCTGTGCTGCTTTGCTGAAAATTTTGCACTATGCACTAAGCCAGTACCATCCGTGGGACCTAACATAAATGCATCTGCACTGATAGAAAGTATTACAAATCTGGCTGTAGGTATGTTTGTTGAATAGTGCAGTGTCCATGTGAAACCATTGTAGGGCTGGTATGCTTTAATCCATACCTGAGATTAAAATGAGAAGTTTTTTCGGAGCTAACCTTGTATGTTGAATGCTGTGTAATATACCCCAACAGGAAAGCATAAGTGTGCTGTGGACTCGCTGCCACTCAGTTCCTTCCTTCCCTGCTGCCTGTGGATTAAAGCTGAAACTGAGCAGTTTTGTGTCAACTACCTGTAATCATCAAAGTCTAGTTTACAATTTTGAGTTTGTTGTATAATACAGTTGGCTTCTGTAGCATGCATGTGTATATGATAATATGCAAGGTCCTGCACCTGGACTGGGGCAATCCCCAGTATCAGCAGAGTGGGTGATGTGGTCAGAGTGGGTCAAGAGCAACCCTCAAGAAGGACTTGAGGATATTGGTAGATGAAAAATCGCACATGACCCGGCAATGTGTGCTTGCAGCCCAGAAAGCCAGCCATATCCTGGGCTGCATCAAAAGAAGCATAGCCAGCAGGTTGAGGGAGGTCATTCTCCTCCTCTGCTCCTCTGGTAGAGCTGGGTGGACCCCAGCTGGAGTACTGCATTCAGCTCTGCGGTCCTCGGCACAAGCCACACTTGGACTTGTTAGAGCGGGTCCAGAGGAGAGCCACAAAAATGGCCAGAGGGATGGAACACCTCTCCTATGGAGGAAGGCTGAGAGAGTTGGATTGTGGGGTTGTTCAGCCTGGAGGAGGCTCCAGAGAGACTTTATTGCAGCCTTTCAGTAATAAAGAGGACTTATAAGAAAGCTGGAGAGGGACTTTTTACAAGGGCCTGTAGTGACAGGATGAGGGGCAATGATTTTAAAGTGAGAGAGGGTAGGTTGACATTGGACATAAGGGAAAAATGTTTTACAGTGAGGATGGTGAGACACTGGCACAGGTTGCCTGGAGAAGCTGCGGATGCCCCATCATTGGAAGTGTTCAAGGCCAAGGTTGCACGGTGCTCTCAGCTACCTGATCTAGTGGAAGATGTCCCTGTCCATGACAGGTGGTTGGACTGGATGATTGGGTCCCTTCCGACCCAAACCGTTCTGTGATTTTATGAAAGTAGTATGTGGATATAAGACTGGACAATCAGTTTCATGCCTAAGGCAAAGAACTGACTTCTGCTCATGCAGTGGAGGCAGGAATGCCATGTTGCACAGGAATTGTGAAGATCTGTTTTGCCTTGGAGGTGACTGTTCCAGGTGACTGCACTGTGCTTTCCCAGCAGCTCACAAAAGCTTGAAATGTCCAAATACAAAGTTAAAATGTATAGTGCAGCACCTGAGAGTTGTCAGCTCCTCCTGTATCAGATGCTTGCAAGCCATGAGTTTGGAAAGAAGGTATAGCATAACGTGAAACTGAGAGAGATTATATGCTGGTATTTGAAATGAAAGTTTCCAATAGAGTGTAATTAATATAGCAAAGCCACTAAATGGAAATAACAATTAAGAAAAAGAGAAGGGTGCTCAGCTTCACCCAAGTTTCTGAGGTACCTAAATGCTGATAATGCTCTGCACTTTAAGTGATTCTGCACAACTGGATTAATATCCTATTAATATCTATGTGTATCATATCAACATATATTGATATATGTCACCTGCCCTATCAAACATCTTAATTTTTTTTTCTCTTTGGGATCCATTTTCTTTATTAAGGTGTTGTAACATAGCTAGCTAAAGCCATATCTAGTTGGACCATCTCTGAACAACTTAGAAACCACTGTGTGCACAGGCTGGAACTTACACTAACAAGGTGGAGGAGGGCAATAATGAAACCTGCGGTGGCTGACTGACTGAGGGTGGGAAGTTCTGGAGGACAGAATGACTTTTTTTAATTGCTTACACAGAAGTGTGTGTCTTTTCCATCCCCTACTTTTCCATCCCTTCTTTCATCCAGCATACTTATCTCACTCAAACTTGTAAGTGTGCTGGATGCTCCCCACATTGCCAATCCCTGTCAAAAATTTGCTGGTAGGAGTTTAGGGTGGCCCTTTCTGACTCGGATGAACTTGCGTGTGTGTTTATCCGGGGGTCATCTTCATCAGCAGATTTAAAATGTAAAGCAATTCTGTGCTCAGCTCATACAGTGTAATCTATTGACAATTTACATTTGATTTTACAAATAACTAATGCCAGAGATAGCAAGTTTCCAACTTTATTAGTGTATTAATCTGTCCTGGCAGATGTTTCACCGGATTCAGTCCACTGCAAGTCCAAAAAGACCTGCCAGAAATTAATGGATACAGCACTACCTCATAGGTCCTGGACATGCTGAAACAGTAGCTGAGAGAAGTGTAAACAGGCTAGGTCCTAATGAAAGTTAATGTCCATGAAGTATCTATATTCTAATCGATATTATCTATATAGATCTATAGTATCTAAAGGTCTTTGAATACTTTGTTATTTTTGCAGTAGTATCTAGCTAACCCCTCTTTTTAATGCTAGTGGCAGAATCAGGAGGAACTGTACCCTGTGACTTGTAATACAAATTTGAATTACTGTCCTGCTGTTCCCTCAGATTGTGTGTATGTGCTTGAATGCTGACTGAGACTTTGCCAAGGAGGAAGATAAAGAAGAAATAGTTAAAGAATTAGGAGAAGAAACAGCTCACCAAAGAGCTTTCCTCTGTTCCTTCTGCTCCTGGACTGTATTCAATTCTGCGGCTTTGTGCAGCACTCCTATTAACAGGCATAGGGAAGTTTGGGATTTTACAGGGTTCATTTCTGTGAATAACATAAGGCTCTGGCTTTGTGATTCCAGTCTGCAGACAGTGGAGACACACAGGCATCTTCCTTCTGTAGAACTGATTGAACTATGTTAACTCAGGTTAGAATAATTTGGGAATGTAACAACAGCTTTAAGGTGAAAAAAACCCCAGGCTAACACAAGTGCTTAACTTCTCATGAACCCAGGCTCTTGTTAGTCCTTAGACCATCATGGCCATGACAATGCAACCACTTTTGATTTAAAAGCAGCGGGAGGTGAAAAAATCACTTGCAAAATCGTTTCCATTAAAAAAAAAAAAAAAAAAAGGCTTAGCTGGGGCTAGAAGCAATGAGACACACATCCTGGCTGCTAAGCTCATTTTTAAAAGTTCCTGTGTCATATCTGAAAGAAGGAAAAGACAGGTTCCTAGCTCTCCAACAGTGTTAACTGTACCTGAGGTTAAAGGAAGCCCTATGTTCAAAACCTGTTACAAAGCTGAATATTATCTGTATTGTAGTTCACTCCATTTTTTCTAACTGGAAAACAGACAGGAGAAATGGGAGCACAAAAATACCCATGGCTGGATTTCTCTATGTAAAAAAAGGGAAGAAAATCCCAGCTTTCTGTATTATATTTTGAATTGAGAAGTCATCTTGAAAGAGAAATTTCACTGTATGTGAGTGTAGGCGGGAGTATAAAAACGTGTGATAAAAATAGCAGACTACATGGAAATCAACACTGATATGTGGATGCATACCTGGAGATGTTACATGATAATAGCTGAGAGAGAAATATGCCTTAGGTTCTTATTTATATAATACTTTTCAAAATGGAAAGAAACCCCCTTACATAATTTTCAAATTATATTTCAAATAATCACTTTATTTTTACTTCTAATTTCAGCTCAGACATTGGCTCCTGTTCTCACCTGTGGGAAGTGCTTAGAAAAACCAAGATCATTTAACTACTTTCAATTGGTAGCACATGTTGAAAATGGACTTTTCAACAAAGTCCTTGAAAAGTAGGTTCTCTTTCTCTGAAATAAAATGCAAGGAAAAGTACTACATCCTAAAAATCTTGAAACCATGATCAAAATGCTTACAGCACTAAGAAATAGCTATATTGCAGAAAGGACCTTTCAGCTGACAAAAGGTTAATCAACCAAAATAATTATCTTTAAAACAAGTGGGTGTTTTTGTAGGCTCTGTAAGGCACAGCTATGGACAGGTACAGCAAACAGAATTTTCATATGCAGCCTTTTTGGTGTGAGAAGCAAAATATACGTTTTGTAGATTGACAGAATGCACAACTTCATGAGGTTAATTTGGTTATACCATATAAAATAAAGTGCTCTTCAAGTCAGTACGGTAAACCAACTGGAAAAACCATAGATACTTTTATTCAGCACTATTTAGTGATTCTCTTACTGTACCCAATGTCTTCAGAAAAACACATTTCAGATGTGCTCTTAAGTGTCAGTTGGTCTTTGTTATTATCAGCATGATGCAGGAGCAGCATCTGTCTATGGGAATGCAATTTATGATGAAATATAGCTAATTAAATCCCTGGAGGATTTATATTCATGTATGCTGTGAAACTGAATCATACAGATATTTCCTATTAAATTATAGCAGAATTGAAGTGTGTATTTTAATTTCTAACTGTGTACACCTAAACCCTTTTCCCCTGTCTTTCTATGACAAGTGTAAATTAATATGAAATACACTGTATTACTGCAATATCAACCAGGAGAGATACTCAGGGTAACTTGGAGAGAAACACGTACAGCATAGTTATGCTGCCGCATAATGGAGTAGGAGTAATGCTGTGGGTTTTCTAAACTGACACCGAAATCACCCGATCTTAGTAGATTATTAAAAGTCATTCTATTGCTATTTCCTTTTTAACTCTTCTTAGCTCTTTTTTTATATTAGTAGAGAAATATCCAGTGTAGTATCCACTCTAGGGGACAAAATGTTTCCCACAAACTGGGTACAGTACCCAGTTTGTGGTACCCTAGCAAGGACAAAGCTAGCAAGTAGTTCTTCCAGACTTGAGCTGTTTTATTAAATCATACACAGACACTTTTCTCCCTTTTCTATCCTAAACTTTTAGCGCTGCTTGGTGTGGGACAGAAAGAATTATCAATTAATACATCCTTTTGCTGTTTTTTAAAAAAAGTGATTTTGAATGTCATTTGGATATTAGTTTGTTCTCTGCAGAGTATGTTTATTATATAGCATTTAGATTTTTATTATTATTATTTCATTAAGCACTTACGTAAGTGAAATGCTGGGCTGGTAAATGGTATATGTTAGCTGTAGTATGCATATGCTGATTTTTGTTCCTTAGCATACCGAAGAACTAATGCTTATGGAAAATGAGCTATGATTTTGTGTGTTCATGAAGTATATTAGTTGCTGCATAGCCTGTGTCTATGTAATCAATTTTTTCAGAACATAGATTGCAATATGGGAATTATTTGGTTTAATTACTTTATCAGCTCTTATAACCAAATAATTTGTTTTCTATTACACTCTACTTCACGTTTATAAATGCGCATAGTACCACTGAAAGGGAGGTTTCGCATGCTTTAATTACCTAAGCATATAATTTGTGTAAGTCTAGAAACTGGCAAAATGGAGGATAGGATAAAGTTTTGGGGAAATAAACAGGATTGTATTTTTATCTTCTGTGTATATACTGGGACTTCAGCTGTATGAAGGAAAATCAGATTTGTGAAAAGCAGCTGCCTGCCTAAACAGGGTGTAGTCATTCATCTAAATTGATGAGAAAAAAGCAAACAAATCATAAACTGATCTATTGATGCTATTTTCTAACAAAGATTTCAAACTTCAAACCGATAAATGATGCATTTATTTTTATGTAATTGTAATAGAATATTGTAAAACTGTATGTAAGGAATCACAGGTAAGGTGTTACCAGCTTTAGTGAATCCAAGCTGGTATGTTTTAGCTATAGGTATATAAGTTAGGAAATAAAATGGCATACATATTTTACTTGTGGTTTTATTTTTCTGAAAGGGCCAGTAAATTCAAATGAGCTTGTACACCTCAGAGACTTCTTGGTCCCTGAACATCTGGGTGATGAGGCTGGAACAAGGCCCTTGAAAATAATATCCTCTCTTGTAACGGAATACAACCAAATTAAACGTATGTAATTAGTGATGTGTTCCAATCTGCACATGGGCAGCTGTATGATCGGTGCCGTGTAAATATTACAGAGATAAACATGAGTAATGAAAATCAGGAAGTGCCTAATTATGCATGAAATAATTTGGAGTTACATAGATTATGGGCAGATTGATTTCAGAAACTAATGAGTGAAGCACAAGTGTCCTATGTATCAACCAGAGAAGATGAAGATTTATAAGCACATTTGCCCAAATGTCGTGTATGCTGTTATTTTAATAAAAGAATAAACAGAGTTTAGGTCTGGGATTTAGGAATCCTGTTAAGTGCAGAGTAGAAGTAATATTGCCAGATAGCAGGTGCACAAGCTCTTACTATTTCAGAATGACCTACGTCCTTTTCGGAAGCAAGGGAAATACCTTGTTACACAGTCAGATTTGGTGTTTATATGGGCCTTTCAATGTATTTATTCATATACAAAGTGACTGATGTACCAGCCATTTGGCAAAATTTTAAGGGCAAAAATTAAATGTTTTGAATTCATGGCATGCTACATCCACCAAGTGGTTATTAGAAGCTCTTTGGGCCTGATCCCTGAAACCTATCAAATCCAGGAGGAAAACTTCCATTGGATGCAGCAGGCATTAAATCCAGCCCTTTAATGGTGGTGCAGAGTCCTATGTCTTAAGTATATTCTGTGGTCATATAATACTTCGTTTGCTTTTTTAATTTTTTTGCTTTTCTCACTGGTCTGCATCTACTATGTAAGCAAAGAAAATACTGCTGTAATCATGTGGTTTTTTTCCTGAAACAAAATGCAAGGTGGAGGCCACCCATTCTGTAACACTGCCTTCAGAATTATTAAGTGCTGCTTTGTCACCCAAGTGCTCTTTGGATAACCTGGCTTCTTGCACTGACTTGACAGTTGCATTTCTTCATTAATCACTACAAACACAAGCAAGTACCCTGGACTCAGTTACTGTCTGAATAAAATAAATTGAACCTGGCTTTGTCTTCAGTTTTGAGTGTGAATTGAAAGCACCTTGTGAAATGAATTGAGTCTAAAAAGGATCATCTGCTCTGAGCTCTCAGGGACCCAGGCAATTAGCACACACTTCCTTTTTGCCTTCTATTAAGATAAATCAGTAGTTTCATTCAAAGTAAGGCATCATATTACTTAAAAAAAAAAAAAAAGTAATTTTTTGCTTTGGTTTTGTTCAGAATGTTTCTTAAGTTAAACAGAAAAAAAATGTTGATGGTTTGACAAGATGCAGAAGTACTTCCAGTTCATTGCAGTATCAATAAAGAAGGGAAAGAAAAGTCAGGTTTAGAGGATTTAAGCTATATAAAAGCCAGCTGACAAGAGAATCATCTTGTTCAGACATAGCTTCTGGCTGCAGCAGATAGGAGCTTCTTGGAAATAACTCTGTCAAAGTAAATGACTCAAAACAAGCAGCTAGTAGCCCATCTCCAAGGAAAATGAAGCTGTAGACATTTTTTAAAAAGAAACAAGATTACAAGAAAGAAATACTTGACTCTATCAACAGTTTCTGTTCTTCATTGAAATAGCCTTGAGGTTGCCCTATTTTGACTTCTGGATGGAGATTAAAGTGCAATAGCAACTTCACTATGTCCACCTACAAATGGATGTGCTCCTTTTAGGAACCTCTGGTATGCAAACAAAATTTTGATGTCCCTAATCTCCTGTGAAGTACAGAAAATTCATATCTTATGATGGCTGTCTATTGGCCTCTCTTTTGTATTTGTTGGTTATCCTTTTTCCTCTGTCATGTGTCTTTAGTCCTTTTTGAAGTAATCCTATTTATGTAATTGTGGCTTCTTGGTTATGTAAAAAACTCTTGCAAAGAAACTCCCATTTTTCCATAATATGTTTCTGTCTACGTTGTCATTCTTCATTTTCTGTAACTGTTGGAGATGGGCCAGTCTGAATGTCTGTACAGATGCACAGGGTTCCCTGCTTGAGACTCTTCTCATCAGATCGTGACTGTTACTTATCCTACCTAAATGTGGTAACTCGTAAATTTTTTTTTTTAGTTAAATGTAAATTTAAAATGAATAGTTCTTTTATTTCTTTTCTATTGTGGGTTTAAATACTCAGCTTTGTCACGGATGTCCGTCTTGAACATGTAATTTGATTTCTCTGCAGTTTCATTGGCCAGTAGGAATAAATGTTTCACTTTTTTTCCTCTTCCTGCTAGGGTTTGTTAGTACTCTGTGTATCCAAGGGTCATGCAAGGCTTTGCGTTTTAGATGGACAATTTTATGCAGTGTTTTTAAGCAGAGAAATAGATGTGTGAAGCTGACCAGTCCAGATTTGGTGAGTGGACTGATGGTGTTCCTCTGCAAGTCCTGCCAGAAATTCTGTGGCATGGCCACTTCCCAGCTTCAGGCAAAAACCAGGTTCATCTTACTTTCTGTTGTCTATGTGGGTCATATGAGATGCTTCTCCCTTTCAAGACTGAAGTCAAAAGCCTTGCTTTTTTGAAATAATACTTACTTGAGTCAGAAAATCTTCCTTTCAATTTTTCTTCTGTCTTTTAGACTATTTCCAACAATAGGATTGCAACAATATATGTCTTTATGTTCTTGTATTGGATCCCATCCTTCTGTTAAGAGGTGCCTTTGAGCAGAAGCTGATTAAATCTACCACACATTTGGAATGACATTAAAGTTCTTTTTTTTTATTTCTCATCTAGTATAGCTGTCTATGACATTTGATTACTGGCCCAGTAATTAACATTTCTCATGACTGTCATTTCAATTGAGTGAGAAGAAATCACAACGATGTCTGGTACATTTTCTCTTTCTGGATTGTCAGTTTTATTGGAGTGGAGCGAGTGCTCAGCACATCCAGATCTTCATCTGTTTCTTACAGACCTGCATGTAGCTGTACTGTAGTTACAGAGGAGGGACTGTGGCTGCTCTCTTTTTTGTATACCTTGGAGGGCTTACCTCATGCCTTGCACTGCTCAAGGGAAAGGGGAAGTGCAGCATCTCTGCAGTTTTCCTGCTAAGTTCAGCATGTTATGCTTGTCCTGTGATACACACAATGTTATATTTTATGCATATAACATGATTTATGCCTGAATTTTTGACTGACTGTGCTGGGTCAGAGCAAAAACTGTCTCACCAAATGTCACAAAGAGTCACCAGTAATGGGTGGCTTAAAGAAAACTTAGAACAGGGCAAGATCCTTCATCAGCACAGTCCTTGAGTTTGCAGCAGGTCATGCCTCAAGAACTGTTGGGTTGTCTTGGTGTTTAACAGCCATCAATACAGTTATCTTTTTGGAATTCATCCTTTTGAACCCATATGCGCTTTTAGCATCCATAATACCCTGCAGCAAGAAGTTCCATCAGTTGTTTACAGGTTGCGTGAAGAATTGCTTTCCTGTGTTTGATTTGAATTTTTACATTTTATAGGTTTAATGTCTGCTAGCTCTGGTATTCAAACCATGCAGTAGTTGCCTATTTGTTGTCTTCCTGAACTAAATGATTTTGTGACCTCAGTCATATCTTCGTCTCTCATTTTTCTCTTTTCCAGCCCTGAAGAGTCCTACTCTGTTTTCTCTTACAATGTAACTTGTTCAATACCTCTATGAATTTATACTGGGACACAATAGTGCCCTAGTAATTCTCATTTCTTTTACTGTCCTTTCAAAAGAAAGCAGACTGCCATTTTTAATGAAATACTGTTTCATTAATTGCAGTATATTACTGCCTGGAAATAATCTTCCTCGCTACTGAGAATCTATAGAATAATAATGTTGAAATCTCACCCTGGCGTCTCAAGCATTTATCTCAGGTTCATTTTTGTGATGCTGGCATATCAGATGAGCATCTAACCAATGTGTCAGCCTGACTTTTCAGCTGCTTGTAAGAAGGGGTCTTGTGTATGAGGTGTCAGTGTTGCTGAAGTCATCTGGCTGGCTGCCCTGATACGGTGGGTGGCGAGGGGAGCTGGCTGGCCTGGAATGCAGGGCTCTGGCATTCCCAGGCAGCTTGCGCGCCTGCACTACAGCGTCAAGGTACCATGGATGGTCTGGCAGCCCCTGGGCTGGATTTTAAGGTAGTTTTTTGTCATTTTTGTCCCTACAGCAAGCCATGGAAATAGCAGTTGTGAAATGACAGGAATTATATTAATTGCAGTCAGCAGCTGCTGAGGATACTGGGAAAGCATATTTTGTTTTGGGAACATCATGTTTGGGTTTCCAAAACAAAATTTGGAAGGTTTTCTGTTCCATGAAAACTTTAAATGTTGGCTTACCTCCTTATTCAAGTTGTGTTTTTTTTCTTGAAAACACAAAAAGCATGTAATAAAAATTCTGATTTCCAGCCAGTTCTACTTGGGCTTCAGTTGGAAGATTATTTCTCTTTTTTTCCTACATGTTATTAGTAAGAAACTTCATTATATCTACACTTTCTGCATTTTTATTTCTCTCATCACTGCAATGGTTGTTAGTGTCCCAGTGTGCTGCTTAAATTTTCTTTTGCCTAATTTTGTTTCATTACTTCATTGCACAGCCTTCAAATAACCTAACTGCTCTTTTGTTTACACCCTGACATCCACAATGATAATTCTTTTTAATCATTCTGAAGCTAAGCTATATCTATTTGTCTTGTAGTCTTCTGATTACGGAGTAAATATGCAGCTATGGAAAATACACATTCTCTAATGTATATTAGTAGAAGCAGATGGTGCAATCTGTTCATCGGTGGAATTCAGTTTCTAAAACTGATTTAATCTGGTTTGCAGCAGATACCACTCCAGTACCGTCTGTCGTGGAACATATGTGAAGGGAGAAGTCCCGTTTCATCTTGGTTGTATTTCATTGCAGTAAGGTGTTTATCTCATGAGTGACATGGGGTATTTCATACCAGAACACCTATTGTAAAAGCATGTTGTTTCAATGCACAAGACTACCTTCTTTATTATTTCTGTTTTCATATATTATTATTTTTCATTACCTTTTTTCCATTACAAAGCTGTGTACTGCCAGTCCCTTTGGCAAACCTAGTTTTCATGCAGCCATTAATAGAATCTGCACTCAAGAAAAAATGATGGAGAATAATTTTCTTAATTTGTAGATAGGAATTTGAAATTCATTATAACAGCGCTTTGCATAAGTTGGCATTTTTCCCATTGTGAAAAAGAAGTTTCCTCTTTTCTTCAGATTGGAGGATTTTCCAAAATTACCAAGACCAGAAAAGCTGTTTGTCTTCTGCTTCTGCTAAGCCAAATGCAGAGAAGAATACAGTGGGTAGTATCTGTCTTCTTTAGCTCAGACAGATCTGTAACCTCTAAAACAGCAACTGCTTAGGCTGAAATGGTGAATTGCCATAGAAGTCTTAAGGCTCTGTATAGCTGAAGAAACATGCTAGCAGAGACAGCTTTCTTCTCCCCACTTAGCACAAACACAAAATGTTTGCAGCTCTAGATACAGATGTTGCAAGCAATAAAGGAGAGTGATAGGTAATTTATATTCCATTTCCTTCTGCACTGAAGGGTGTGGGAATCCTCCAGAATCTTGTGGAGTTAATAACATTAAAGGGTGCGCAGTGGAGCAAGGAATAAAAATTAAAAATAAAAAAAAATCAGAAATAACTTACAAAAGCATCCATTTGGAAGAAACCTGTTAGGCTTCTTGCATTTCTGAGTAATTGCTTGACTATTCTTTGCATTTTAAGAATCAGATATTTGCTGCAGCTGTTTCTTTTAAGTGATTCTGTTTCCCAGTCCTTTCCTCTAGAGTATCCTCAGCTCCTCTGGACTTCAGGCTAGAATTTAAAAACCCAATTTCCCACGCGATTTAAACACTGTACACCAGCTCCAAAGCTGTCAAATATTACAGTTTTCACAAAAGATGCTTTGTTTGCTGGTTCCCCTAGAGATGCTTATAACTATATTTTTTGTACAAAGCCAGTAATTAATACATAAGAAAAACCAATGCGTGTACTTTAAGGTGATAGTATTGTGTAAAAAGAAAGGACCTTAATAGGAGACATATGAGAGGGGAAAATACAAAACCTGCCTTTTTGTAAATTAGTAAGTATATGTGATATACTGTGATTGTTCCTAAAATATACCATGTATGCTGCTGAAGAGAGGACAGATGCCCAGCACATCTGGGTATCACATCGTTCCGAGCTGAGCTATATTTACTGCTGTACGTCAGCTGCAGACAGCGGTAGGTGTATTGTTCAGTACAGAGTACTTCTTGCATCAGTGTTAAATGTTTTTTAAAAACTTACAGCTCTCAAGATGTCTTAATTCCAAGGTAACTTTTTATAAAGTTACAAATTTATTAGCATTTCTAAGTGTGGTGAGTTGACCTGGGCTGGCTGCCAGACACCCACCCAGCTGCTCTCTCTCACTCCCCCTCCCTCAGCAGGGTAGGGGGAGAAAATAAGATGGAAAAACTCATGGGTTGAGATAAAAACATTTTAAGGGAAGACAGCAAAGGTTGTGTGTGGAAGCAAAGCAAAACCAAAGGAGACTTATGGTCTGCTTTCCATCAGCAGGTGACGTCCAGCCCCTGTGTGAGAAGCAGGGCCCCAGCATGCATAGTGGCTGCTTTGGAAGACAAACACCTTAATAATGAACACCCCTCTCCTCCTCCTTTTTCTTAACTTTTATTGCTGAGCATGGCATCGTATGGTATGGGATGTTCCTTTGGTCAGCTGTCCTGGCTGCATCCTCTCCCAGCCTCTGGCCACCCCCAGCCACCAGCCCATGAAGGCTGTGGGACAGGCAGCCTTGGTGCTGTGTGGGTGCTGCTCAGCAGCGGCCAACACGTGGTACGTTACCAACACCCTCCTCGTCACCATATGGGATGCTATGGGGAAGGTTAAGCCCATCCCAGCCAGACTCAGTACACTAAAATATGCTGGTTTACACTGCCATTTGATATGTATATACACACTGAATTAAAAATTGTCAAAGTTTTTTGAAAACTGTACTCTTCTCTCAATAATAATAGTTTCACAGTATATTGTATTTCATGTTTGGATTACTGATTAACAAATTCAGTTCCATGCAGGTTTATGACAAACCAATGAAAGTTGTGTGTAGTATTTCTTGTGTGTGTGTGTGTGTATATATATATATATACGTTTTTTTTATTTTTATTGCAGCCTTAGGTGTAATTAAGAAAAACTATGCAGAGCAGGCTTTAAAATGTAATGGTCCTGAAGCTTCTTTCAAGACTACTTTTTTTTTTTTTTTTTTTTTTTTTCCCCTGTGGAAGACATACTCAACCAAATTACACATGCATGGAGTCTGCTTTCACACAGATCTTACGGACAAACGCAATTATCCAGCTTCCTATTAGGGAAGCTAGACAATGTTTGTGCTTTAGCCATTAACTGGTTTTGGAATTTGTCATGCCAGACAAATCTATAATCAAATCTTTGGGGTTTTTTATCTAATAACAGAATAGGTATGGCTTCACAAAGTCTGGGTGAGTTTCTTTGTGTTCACAAATAACAGGCAATCTTCTGAACATCTCTAATTAAGAGCAGAATACTAATGTAGCAGAGCTCAGAAGTGCATGGAGCTAGGTTTATTTCTTAATAAATAAGCTCTCTAGAGAATGTTCAAAAGATAATATTCTGAGCTTCCAAGCTTATATTGTTGTTTTTTCTCCAAAACAATGTCAAAGTTAGTTTTTAAATTATATTTTTAAAATGCAAAATGAAATCTTACGCTTTCTGGACTCAGTTGCCTCAAAACCTAGCCATGTCCTTGTTGTTATTGGTGTGTTTTTAAAAGAAAGATATTTTGAAATAACTTTGCAAATTGTTGGTTTAAAGTTGTAGCAGAGCTTGAAGCTGAGTCTTGGGCCACAGCCTCCAGATCCTGAAAATGTTTTCAAAATACTGAGTGAGAGCTCTTGTCAGGGGCTAACAGGGACACATCTGTGGCTGTGATGGGCACTGCGCACCCTGAAGATGATGCGCAGAAGCCAAGTAAGACTTTTTAAGAAAATAACACTCACGTTTGCCCTCTGCAGCACGATTTCAAAGACCAGACCTTGAGGAAGGTGACTCAAGCCAGACAGAATGATACAGGCTGGGTGTAAAACCATCCTTCACACAGCCTGGCGAGTGGAAGCAGAGGTCTGCAGCGGGTGGTCCCATGGTGGCTTTTCTTTCCCTGTTGCCATCACCTCCTAGCTACAGAGCAGCCTGGCAGCTCCCACCCCTATTCTTGCTCGCTGGGCTCCCTCTGCACAGCTGGTTTCTGCCTGTGGCTTTGCCACAGCTGCGTACCCCCTTGCTCTGCTTGTGGGAGCATGGTCCCCACTCAGCAGCTGAGGGATGGCAGGTATGTAACGTATTGGGACAGGGAGCTGGGGAGGCACTTGTTTTGCAAAATCGGAGGAGGTAAACTGTAATTAAACTATAGAACAAATGCAGCAGAGCAGCAGTGCTATACAGTTAGCAAAGGAAATACAGGTGACTGAAGGAATGATTATCAAACTTTAAAAAAAAAACTGCTTTCTGCTTTAACTGATACATCTTTCAGTCTGCTCTGGTTTGCTGTGTTACATTTTTTTTTTTCTGCAGCTTGCCAGATAAACTGATAAGTTTTCCAGTTGGAGAACAAGCAAGACTGCTTTTTTTGCATGGACTAAGGAGAAAGATGGGTTTCTTTCCTTTCCTGTGTTTGTTCTGTTGTATATAGCATAGGGTTTCTAGGGTTTCTGAGCCTACCCAGCTTTTCTTTTTAACTTCATGCTGATTTTGCTTGGATTAAGCATGTTTTCAGAATTCAGTTTAAAATAATTTGGTTCTCTTTGCTTGCAGGAAAGAGTGTTGGGTGGGTTAATTCAGCAGTTTCGTGCAAGCATATGGTTAAGCTACTTAACAGTAGCTGAACTGTGCAAGATTACCTTTTAAGCTATTGATGGCAGTATATAGTCATCAACACATTAACACATAGGCATGCACAACGCTGTTTCTCCCAGCAGTTTCATTTCAGTGCCCTTTGCAACAGTCCCTCGCTGGTGGTTTCCAAGTTTATTTTAACAGAAGGGAGGTGGATGTCCTCAAAAAGCCATTCCACTATCTAGCAGTTTAGGTCTGCAGGCTAAGGAAGGAAGGAAGAAGAGGAAAACCTCGAGGATTTGAGCCAGATAGGTTTTCTAGGGAAGCAATCCAAATGTTTCCCAGATTGCCACAAACTGTTAAATTGTTTACAGTAAATTTAAACTGGAAGATCCCCAATGGAGCCAGATGCCGTGGCTGTTTGCAGAGCTATGAGGGGAGGGGTGAGGCGTCTGGGAAGTGGAGTTTTCAAGATGGGAGAGTGTAGTCGGAGGCAGAGTGCTGGCAGATGTAACTCCATAAAGACATTTTGTAGAAGGGGAGGAGTGGTTCAGACTGAAGAGAGGTAGCTGGGATGCTGTAGGGATTTTTTTTTTTTCATTTAAGGACTTCTAGCCAACAGTCTGCCTCTCTCTTTCCAGCTTTTCTGTAGCTGTGAGTGGTTTCATTGCACAGTGAATTCACTGAGCCTGTAAATCTTCTACCTTTTTACCAGCAATTCAAGACCTAGGGCTTTCAGGGTATGGTGAAGATGTAGCTTTCTAACAGACACCCTGAAATTCTCCTTTCTTGTTCTAATTAGCAAAATTCAGCACCATTTCTGAATCTGCAGACACTGGCAAGAAGTATTTGGCTTTGTGTTGCCTGAACTTAGATATTCCCATTATTTATACTATTGGTTTCAAAGAGCAACAAGCACTGCAGATTAGTTTTGGCAGGAAAATGAAGATTATGTGATTTTGAGACAAGTCTGTTTATTTTACTTTTAGAAATAATTGGTGGTTGAGGATTTAAATTTTCCTTTTCTAAAACCTGATTTGAAATAGTGTCTAAAAAATACATCCATTTGTTATGGAGAAATGTGGGGACTGAGGAAAACGGGAGCAGGGAAGGAAACTAGATCTTTGAAAATGGAAGTGGGAGAGGAGGCACATAGACATACAGTGATTCTTCATAATTTTTGGTTTTTTGAATCACAACAGGATGTTTTTATATAAATGATGTAGTGTAGCAAAATTGAAATTATATCACTGGATATTCTTCAGTCAGTAGTACACTGACGAGCGAGGGAAAGCAAGCAGCCAACTCAATGTGAGTGATAAAGCAAGCTTCCATTTATTACGGCGCGATTATGTCTTATATACAGTTCCAGTTAATTATGCCTACAAGTCATCTGCTGATTGGCTAAGCTCTAAAGGGTTACATGTTCATACGTCCTCCTACTTGCGGTTTCTGCGGATAGCTAGCTACATATATTTTTTTCTCTCTTGTCTACGCGAATTCCTCAAAGTTATTTACAACATTAGGCACAAGGTCAGTGCCTTTCTCAGCTTCCTTATCAGCATGCCTCAGCACAGCTGCAAGGCCTGCTTCAGCTAACTTACGCTAACTTTGTTTCACAAAGGTCTTTAAGGGAGTCATGGCCGTGATCACACAGCCATTCTGCAACAGTACACAGGGGAAAAATTTAGATTATCATTTCATTATTACAATGGTCATTTCTGTCTTTAAATTATATAAAAACCTGAAGGTAACTTCATTTTTAAAGATCCATTTTGTCTTGGTTTTTACATTAAGATGCCAGATTTTGTCTTCCTTCTTTTCTCCTCGGTCATCCAAGTATAATATTGGCATTAATTATAGAATCATAGAATATCTCAAGTTGGAAGGGAGCCATAAGGATCATCAAGTCCAACTCCCTGCACCTTGCAGAACTACCTACAACTAACTGTATGATTAAGAGTGTCATTCAAATGTTCCTTGAGCTCTGACAGGCTTGGTGCTTCCTTGGGGAGCCTCCTCCAGTGACCAACCACCTCCCTGCGAAGAACCTTTTCCTAATCCGCAATCTGAACTTCCCCTGATGCAGCTTCATTCCACTTACTCAAGTTGAGGTTTTCCTTAAACAGGAAACAAGTTTATAGTGGCAAGTTCCTGAGTGCAGGTGCAGACACTTTGAAATGCATTATTTGTATTGGTGGGAGAGTGGGCAACCCAGCGCAGTCAGGATGGACTGAAAATATAGAACCTGATGGTCCCCAAAGTTTGGATAAGAATAGGGCTCCAAGCTGTGTAATTTTCAGAAAGGTGTAAATGGCATAACAGGGTGCAGAGCTGGGAACAGAGCTTGACTTTAAACACATCTTATTCCAGGTTCTTGTTCAAAAATCTCAGGGGCACAGACATCATTTGTCACCTAGATCAAAACTCAAAGTGCTTGGCACTTGCAGGGTTTAACCCTTTCACCTATGCTGTCATTTTTAGCAGTCTGCATTTTGTCAACGATGTTTCAAATACTTTATTTTTCAGTTAGTTGGTTGGGTTTGTTTGTTGACGATTTAGGATAAACTTCCCTTTTAGTAAGAGGCAAGAGATTTCCAGACATCTGGCTGCGAAGCAAGAAAAAGTCTTGAACCAGCAAAAGGGGACATAAAACTATTCCTTACACTTTTGCCTTAAAAATAATTACACTTCTTAAAATGTTTTTCTATGTATTTAAGCTCACTTGTACATTTGCAAGAAGTCTGATCCCTCCCCAAAACCTTGCAGTCTTTAATTTCTTTTCCAACTTACCTTCCGAACCATCTAGTAGAGTTAAAGAGGAGGAAGTGACGTTGTATTATTGTTTCCTAAAGGATACTTTTTGATAGGAACAACTATAATATGTGTGCATACAGTTGGACTCGATCTCTAAGGTCTTTTCCAACCTAAATGATTCTATGAATCTATGATTGACTCTGCAAGGCCTTCGATCCACAGCATGACAGCAATAGAAGGGCCTTTTCACCCAGCAAGAGGGCAATGCTGGGTTGACCTAAGTCCTCCTAGAAGAGCAAGGAGGATGCAGATGCTGCCTTGCTTCCCAACGGTGAGCGGGCATCTGCACCCTCAAGTGTATCTGGTCAAGGACCCTTTCCAGTACAAAAAGGGGTGTTGAGTAAAGGTGGGAAGCAACAAACAAAACATAAAGAAACACAGACTTGGACAGAGAAGCCTAATGGAGGCAAAGACAAGAAACTTCATCAGCCATATTAATGGATGGGCTATTTATAACCTCACTTAGCAGTCATATCGCATAGAAGATATCTCTTGAGTTATGATTCCTTTTTAAGCTTAGCCTCAGATGGCACACTTCCACTCTGTCCCCAGTATGGACCATGCATGGCCAGAGCTTGGCTTCATCAGCATCAGGACACTTATAGAGGAAGTATCCATAGAGACATATGAGCTTGATTAAAAGTGTCCGCGATGCCAAGCAGATCTAGTAATTTTCTTCACCCTAATTGCATTAGGGCATCACTTAAAATGTTTACAGGTAGGCATCAAATAATAAAGTTATTAAATTATATCACTCCTAGAATGCTAAAGTCTGTCTTATCTTATTGTTACATTATTTATCTTCACATCCTCAGCCCAGAAGGATTTTAGTCATTTGCAGTACTAAACTCAGAGAGAAAAACAGGAGCTTAGTGGTTTTAATCAACTATTCCCATTTTATCAAACCAGAAAATAAAATGTATAAGCAATTATTAGTTATTGTTGAATTGCCATTCATATCATCTTGTGTTCTGTACTGGAGAAAGATATGTAGAAAGTCTTCAGTTATGACTGTGGCGCTTGTCTCAATATTAGACATGAAATTATCTTCTATTCATATAATTCATCGCTCAGCCTTCAACATACGTAGTTGAAGATGTCAACTTCAGAAAAGCCTAATAGGTTTCCTGAACATGAAATAATTGCAGCACTTTTCTTGAAATGCCAGGTTTTCAGGACTTAAAATTAGTTATAAATCATATTCTATATTAATAACATGAAACATTTCGTTATTTAATGCCAGCAAATGTGCTTCTTAATGCCATTTCCATTCAGCTTATCCTCTTCCCTGTCTGCCTGTCTGGTCTTTATAAATGGGGATGGACTCATTTTGCTTTGGCTGGGTGTGCGCGCTGGAGTAACACTCAACGTGTGAAGGAGAATAGTAGATTCATCTGTGCAACAGGCTGCAGCCGTCCACCTCCATTTAATGTGAGACAGTAGGACTCCTTACAACACAACATACTGAATTTGCATGCTGCTAGTTCTTATCTTTCAGAATATATGACAGATTGTTATGTGTAGCAACAGATTGTCATCATTATTATTAGACAATGTGTATTTCTACCAGTGTGGTCATTCTGGCAGTTTCCTGTGTTGTTTGTGGTTGGGCAGTGCCATGGAGGTTTTTTAACAGGATGTGCCCCACAGGTTGCCGAGTTCCCCTAGTTCCCACAGAATTACAAAAACTTTTACGTTTCAGCGTCTTATAGGAGTTTTTGTCTCTTGCCCATCATCTGCTCGTGTCTTATATTACTAATCCTCTTGCTTGGAAGAAAAGTCAGAAAAGATGCTACCTGAACTTTTCAGCAAGGTGCTGTAGTCCAAATGAATGCAACAGAAGTAGGTATGAAGTATATTATTAAATTTATTTTATTAGCTTGTTTTGGATGAGATTTTGCAGCATGTACCTATCTTTTATCACGTTTGGGATGCATAGCTAAACAGGGAAGCAAAAAAACTTGGTTGCACATCTTGGGTATTGTCGAACTTCGTATAATGCAGCTGCCAGTGTCTGGTTCAAGTACAGAATTACTGAGTAAAGGGCTAAGAGAGCATTAGTCCTTGGCTTTCACTCCACTGGTATCGGGCTGGGAACTTCTGTGAGGAGTCAAAAAAAAACACCAACCAACTGCAGAACTGCAGATCTGGAGAGGTTGTTTCTTCCCCTCCAAAGCTTTGAGCAGTGGGCCTGCTCTTTTCCAGCGCACCTCTGTTGAGTGATATTGCGGAGAGAAAAGCAAAGTAACTTTTCCTCCTTAGCAACAGTTAAGGTTGGCTCCTTACTTACTAGTGCCCTGTGTAAATACAGCTAAGCACACAAAGGGATTGAAACTTTCAGTCCCATTTGTATAGTAATTTCTTCAGAAATGTCAAGAATTCAAGTCCTAGCAGCATTTCTGATTAATACGTGCTTCTAGTCTTTGAAACATTTGTTTTATGGCAGAAGATTAATCACAGTAAATCATCTATTCTAAAGGTCTTTGTTTTATTTTTTGTTGCTGGAAGATACATGTATTTAAAAGCCAGTGAGCATCTACTCCTAGGAATGTACATATTGCCTTCATCTGTTTCCCTTTATGAGCCTGCTGCATGTTGACAAATCCTATAGAATTATTTCCAGGCTGTTTGAATATTTTTCCCCTTATTCAGCTGTAGGCACAATGACAAATCAGAGTTGCAGTATAAAATGTATTCTGCTGGGAAATGACCATGGTGAGTTCAGTGCCGTGCTGGTTACTTGCTGTATTTCAAGGCAGAAGAGCTATATTTGATCTTGGGGGTGGAAGAGAAAACCACAGTGTGCAGGCTGGTGGCTGCTCTGTCGCTAGTTTATTGCCAGTTTTGGGGGGAAAAATCTGCATTCTTTTTTTAGGCCAGATATTAGCATGAATTATGGCACTAGCTATTTCAACAAGAGTCAAGTGGAAAATCTCCAAGGAGTTAGAGTTGTGTGTAGTTCTGACCCATAACTAGGGCTTTTAACTGTCACACTCCTGCAAATCATAATAAAGAGTAATAGGTAAAAAGCCACTGCTCTTTTAAATCAGTGTCACCAGTGACTCAGAATACCTATTGATTTTTTTTTCTTTATTCCTACCAACAGTTTCAATTAAGATTCAGCAGATCCACTCTGAGAAAACCCTGTGTAAAATGCTTCATAAATATTTTGGTTTAATACTGTTTTTTAAACTCTGTTTAAGAAATGAGCATTTAAAAGTAATTATATCTCTAGCACATTAAAAATTGCTCAAAAAGGCTAGTATAATGCCCAATTCATAGCTTTTGTTGCAAATTTTTGAGTGTATAATTACTAGAATCTATAAATATATGTTTTATCAACTTTTTTCAAACAACAACTGTACAGATTTTAAAAGTCAGTTATATTCACCCAGATATTTCTGAATAAAGGAGAGTTACAGCATGGTTTTGGGAAGGAAAAAAAACACCACTGTATTTTCCCTGCAAATAGCATCTGTACCAACAAATCATTTGGACAAAATGATTACAGGCCATTTGTCTTTACCCTTTGTAATGCACTAAGCAAATTTTAGTGCCTCATCTACACATGAACCATTTGCTAATTTGGGGGTTATAGCACATTTGTCAGGCCCTTTACCTGTATTTGTGCATATTTTGGGGAGGCTAATGTGAGTTATGCAGCAGCTGTTGTTCCACATAGATTGTGTGACCATATTCTGCATGGAAGCCCCGTGGAAGGAAGGCAAGCTGAGGCTCTGTCATTCTCCAGGAGATCTTGAAAGCTGCAGAAAAAGAAATGAGAAGGACAGCCATTAGGGAGAAGAGCAAGATGCATGTGTAGAATAAATGCATACTAATAAAAAGGTTTGCCTCCTGAGTCACTGTGCTTCCCGTTTATATTTCCATATTGGCATGTGGCAGCTGCTGTAATTGCTTGCATTAAAAAGTAATACCAGGAATGTAATGTATTTTTAGTTCTCACTACAGGAATTTGTCAACTAGGAACAGGGAAAAAATGTAACATTGTACTGTTAGCCAGTTTTCTGAGGACCATCTGAGACCTGTGGGTTGTAATGGGCAAGAAACCCTGAAGTACAACAAAGACATCTCTGAAATTTCTTTAAGAGGTACATACCTTTGTAGCAGATACATTTGTTATTTGGTACATGTAGATCTTTCTGAAGTCTGCCATTTTACAAACAAACTTAGATTGTCCGTTTCTGTTTTCACTTGGTAGGCTTCCTTCCTGTTTCCTAAGCAGGCAAGAAGTTTTTCTTCACTTTCAAGATTCTGTGCTGGGGAGCTTCACATATTAAACGTAACTTCACTGCCATCAACCTCTGGAGGCCTCCGAGAAGTGCATTAGCTCTCCTACGCATTTGGTTTTCTACTGGTTTGGAAATTAGCAGGTTAAAATGAAAAAGCTGAAATGCATATCCTGCATGGCAAGTGAAAAAATGTTAAGAAGTAAATTGCTGGTCTTCTTTCCTGCAAAGAAGGATTAATTTATGGAAGCTGCACTGAAATGGGGGTTGAAATTTCCTGTATTGCAATTTTAAAATGCCAGAATAGGAAGAGACCCTCAACACTGAGCAGTGTCTGAGGTTCACAACAGGCTGTAGAGGAAAGACCTATCAATTGTTTGCATCCTTAAATATCTAATTCATTAAGAAGCTGGAGGGGGTTTGACATCACCATTCTAAGGGTTTTCCTTCTGAGGACAGTCTAAGGTGTTCAGTGTGTATTTTCAGTGTTCTGGCATTTTGCCACTGAAGGGCTAATGACTTTTTCCTGAAGAAATGGAGGATATGGTAAATCTACCTTGTAAAGAGTAATGACTGTAAAGCCCAGTGCAAGGAGGATTTAATCATGGAGAAATGCCACCATGGAAAGCCTAGTGCTCCCTGATAACGAGACCGTCGGATATGTTTTAATATTGTCAGGAGCCTTGTCTATCACTTACCTGTGCTGCAGCTGTAATAAAGAGAAGGACTCTGGAACAACATCACAAATCAAATCACTAAATCTGGTCCACATGAAGGTGGTGCAGTGGCCTTGAAGGGGAAAGCAGGAATAAGAATTCCCAGTTCATCTCCAGGAGCCCCGTCTTATGAACAGGAGCAGTATCAGTAAACAGGTTGAGCGGGAAATATTTACAGAAAGGAAAAATATTTGAGGGGAGAAGTGAGATGAAAAATAGCGCTACAGTAGGGGAGAGGGAGGACTGGAAAACTCCCCAGGTCAAAACAACAGGAAAAATGGCAAAGAACTGCAAGAAAAGATTTTATAAAAATAAAAATTAAAGCCAAACTATTAAAAAAAAAAAAAAAGCATTGAGACTAAAAGGAAAAATATTAAGTAATGAAAAGTTGGAATAAAAGACAGATTTGGAGAAAAGATACAGATTTAGCTTTAGCCTGTGCCTCTGTGAAGTGTGAGTTTAGAAGACCTTTGGTAACCAGATCAATAAAATCTTTAAAATTATTTAATTAGATTGAAGGCTAAAAGATAAACTCTTGTGATAAAAACACCTTTATTTGCCAGGACAGGAGTAAAAAATGTTCACTGCTCATTTACCTTCCAATTTATTTTTATTCAAGCTAAGAAAACGTGCTACATTTGGACAGAAGAAGGCATTGATGTACCTTTGAATTTAGAAATGTAGAATACAAGGCAGTGGTTGCTTAAGGGTAATGAAAACTATAGAACAAATGACGAATCTGCAAAGATTCAAAAGGAAGCAAGTTTCTATCTACGTGTGAGACAAAACCGTCAGCAACTGCTGTCCACTAATACTAGCTGGGAAGGATGATTGCCTTTATTTCCAGCTGCTACAACTAGAGAATTTATTTAATGTAATGCTTATTTTAATTGTAATTTATTTAGGTTGTTCTAGTATTAAATCACAAGCATGCTGAATTTAAATCAAGCTTTTGGGGTGCACATTATATTTTTATAAAAAGAAATCAGTGATGTTAAGCACAAGTGGTTTTGAAAGAGCTGTCGTCTTTATCACTTTTGTGTTTTACATTAGTAAACATTTAGTTTAGCATTATTTGCATTAGCGTCACTGTATTAATTTTTCTTTGGAAAGAAGCAGATTTATTTTTATTTATTAAAAAATTATACATTTATTGGGCTAGAAGTCTCATATTGTGTTTAGTGAAATTGACTCTTCTGCCTGTAAGATACACCTTTGGAAACAAAATAACTTCACTGATGATAACGCGTTACTTTTATGTGCTATAGAGCTGTTTTCTCTGAAAAGAGGTCCTGCACCTTTCTAAAGCTTGCTTTCTTGCATCTTCATTTCAAGTAGCAATTCTTGAGTAAACTTGGAGTAAACGGAGCTGCTCTTCTACACCATCATATATAAGCTTTAAATTACGTAGGGATGACAAAATGTGTTCAACCTCAGACCTTCTCAGAGTCTTCCCTGAAGAGGGATGAAGGTCACCTCTTGGTAACTGTATGATTGAAACTTGATTGTACATTGGTTTGAACACGGGTGGATTTCTCTGTGTTTTTAAAAGTGCTCGTAAAACAGTTACTTGTGCTCTCTGTGCTATAATGCTAAAAGAAAGGTCATGGAAATTTATATTTTTACATTAAAATATCTAAGAGAAGGTCATGGAATCTGATCTTTGCTGTGCTCTGAGAGTTAGCAGAGGTGGATCAGAAGCTTTTTCCGACCTCAGCTGAGTAGGCTGGGAGATTCTGGGTTCATTTGGGTTGGGTTTGATCTTTTTTAAGGCCTTTCTTCCATCTGAGTGTCAGGCTTTGGGAATAAAGTTTGTATTCAGACATGGGTTTTAGCATCTTGCCTTCACAGTTGTTTGGTTTTCAGCATTTTGGTATCTTCTGTAGCATATAGTGTCCTAATAATTCACCGTGTTCTTGAGCAAAAATAAGAGTAGGAAAAACTTAATTCAGAAGAGTGCATCTGTTCTGCCTTATGATTTGTTTGCAGCTGACCTTCGATAAGGGCTGGTTCATACTTGCAGATTTTTAGAATTCATTTGGTATATGTGCTTGTCTGAACTTTTTCTAATTCTCCTTTTCTTTTGCAGATTACAGATAGAAGAATCTTCTAAACCTGTAAGGCTATCACAGCAGCTGGACAAAGCCGTAACCACAAACTACAAACCCGTGGCTAATCATCAATATAATGTAAGTAGCTTTCAGTGTTTTCCCTTCTTCTTCTCTTCAGGAATCTGTCTCAGGACTCTAGAATCACTCTGCTGCTGTCCTGCAGGTCTTTTGCTCACAGTTGGCCACTGTCTTTGGAAACGCTCTATGTTACCTGGTTTCTGCCTGATTTTGTCTTCTGGGGATCTTCTTTCTGTCTCAAGACCGGTATCATCCTTAGGGCTAAGGTCTGCCAATTCTAACTGTCGTGCTACCTGACAGAGGGCAGACCGCCTTTACCCAAACCTTTTCTAGTGGCTTTATTACATTCTTCCTCTGGTCTTTTTTTGTGAGATGTAATTTCGAAATATGGCAATGAAAGGCAGTTCTGACTCTGTGCTATGAGATCTGGAAGCACTCCTCTGAGCCAAATAAAATATCATACGGGGTTCAAAGACTTGAAAAGAATCATTAGTTTCCAGTCCTTTGCAGGAACTGACAAGAAGTAGAGAAGAGTAACAGCTGATAATTTTTCACAGTTTCATACCTTCACAGTATGTGTTATTTGCATCATTGGCTTTGTCAATATTACACCCACACTGCTGTTCCAGATCAGTTGATGTACATACAAACTATAACGTCCTTTTTCTTAAAGATCTTCGAGTAATTTGTGTGTATGCATATATAATTGCTGTTACTGTTGAATGTGAGTAATGTTAAGTCATACTGAAAATGAGTCACTGTGTTAGTCATTTAAACTTTTACACTTTTTATTAAGATTTTATTTACATAAAACAAATGACAATATACTGCATGATATTTAAGCATTATTCTGAAAGGCAGTCTATTTCCACAGAACCAAAAATAATCGTTTCTCTCTTATGGGACTGTTTTGTAGTAGTTACTGTTCAAAGTCTGATCTATACGCAGATGATCATACCAATATAACTATTTCAGCTAGGGGAATGACATTTCACCAAAATAGTCAAACTGGTATATCCTGCTATGCAAGTGTGATTTTATATGAGTATATTGTTTTATGATGCTACTATTAGTCTCCTTCTTTAAATCTGAAATAAGCTACGGTGATGTACAGCTGCTCTTTTTACTAGGATGCTGTGCCATTTCCCTGACACTAGCATAATTACAACAGTATGACTTCTGAATCGTTAATCCAATTGCAAACTACTGTCATCGTATCATTACAGAAATTTAAGTCTCCTGTGAGACTCAGGGGGTATAACCAGGACATAACCAGGCGTCTTAAAAGTTGTGATGCTCTTTTGTCCTAATTGTAATATTTTTATTGGTTACATAGCGGTCCGTGCTAGTTGAAGTCCATTGGCAGTGTGTTTACTTTTCATGTCTACCTTAAAGATGTTCTGATAGGAAATAACTAGTAGGACATACTTGTACGTGAGTCACTCTTGGCCTTGCCTTGCCTTTCTACATCTTTCTTTTCACTACTCTTTTATTAAGGTTCAGGTTAGATGGCTGAAAGGATGTACAACTGGGAGAACACGTCCATGAACTTTTTAAACCTCTTCGATATTTTTCTCCTGTTTCCAAGCAGCAGTTGCTTTCTTAAAACTTGCTGCATTGCTTGTAATCGTATGACAGCCCTGTTGGGGACAAGACTTTTACTAAGAAAGAAGAAAAAATACACAAACTACTGTACATGCTGATACGTTCAGTCATCTTCTGGGGAGTTTCTGAGGAAAGAATGAGTATCTGGTAAATTAGAAAGCAGTAACATTTCCTGAAGGAAGAGATGATAGAATATCAAATGGGGCTTAAACGTGGCTGCTCCATGTACCTGTAAATAAACGTACAACAGGAAGGAGGGAAATAAATTATATGTGGATGAGAAATAGCAATAGCTTGTTTGGATACAAGGATGGGGAAAGTGATTTTTTAAATTTTTTTAATTTTTTTTTTGCAAGACGTTACATTAAGCCTACCTTTTTATTAGAAGAAATTGCAGTTCCATTACAATATATGCCAGGATTGTGACTTTGTTTTTCTTCTCTGGGAAAGGGACCTTCATTTTCTGTATATATGTAAATATTATACGTTTACAAGGTTACAGTATTAATATTCTTGCGCTGGAGTCTTTCTATGACTTAATTATTTTTCGTAACACAGCAGAAAAGTCCTCTAGTGGTCCTGGTTGCCCCTTCAGAGGCTTCTTTGTGATCTCCCCTCTTCCCACTCTCCCATACTATAGAGGCTGGTGGTACCTGTGCTCCAGGGAATGAGAAAACTTTTAAGACTCCTTTCAAACATCTTCAGGTGAAACTTTAGATTTAGTCTCACTTCTCTATCACCTTTGTATTAGCTGTCTACTGAAGCAGAGTAATACATCAGCTTCAGTATTAGTGATACCTTCAAGAAGGTAATTTTGGCAGCTTTTCAGCAAGCTTAGCAATGTCCTGGGAAGGTAAACAAAGAGAAATTGATTGCTGTGTGAAGTCTTGCAGGGATAAACTCTAAATTTCTACGCTCAACAGCTTGTTCTGAAATGGTCCTTCCTTGAAATCAAATCGTATTCTAATGCTTCTTAAACTTAAAAGCCACACAATTTTGAAGAAATCTCATTAGTTGACAGTGTACATGCGTTCTGTAATATGACTCTCAAAAAGTCTTTTAAGCCTACTGCATAAAGCATCCTGTTTGTGAAGAAAACAGGAAGGAAAAATAATGAAAGGCTGCATTGTAACTTGCTATGAGCAGTGTATTCACAAGACAAAAAGAAGAAAACAGCAACAGATACCGTGCTTTTTTTTTTTTTTTTTTTTTAAATTAGCACTTCACAACGCACTCAGTGTTTTCAGACACAGTGGGAGCTGTTGCTGAAGTTGGAGAGAAATGCTGGAGTGTTGCTAATTAAATTTGGGGCAATTTGGACACCAACAGCAAATAACTCTTTAACAAAGGGAGAGTTTGATACTCAGATTTCTGTGTGATTTTATACATTAATGAATTAAGAATATTAGAATATTCACATTGCATTTGTATGGGGAATACTAACACTCTTCTTTGATTTACTTTAGCTCATCCAGAGAATGTAAAGTAGAAAACCCTAGTGGGGAGAGTATACCGAGGCACTGAAATAATAGAGAAAGAAGAATGCTGGGCATTACAGTTTGCTAGCAAAAAAAAGATTGTGCTTTGGTTAGAAAGACTACCTCATGTTATTTTCCAGGAGACTATTATTCGTATAATTAGGATTTTATACCCAGTTGTGAAATAGTCCTGTCAGAGACCTAACATCAGTGAAGATAATGTTGAGAATTTCCTTATTGTTCCTTTGTTCCTTTGTGTAGGAAGCATCAATTTTAAAGTTGAGTACTTTTTTTCCTCCACAAAGGGAGAGTAGTAGCTAGTTGCTAGCTAAGCACATTTTTCCTGTGTGTCATTTGAAGAGGTACAAATAGTGCCATGGATTTTTTTTGTTGTTCTCAGAGATTGTCTTGAGAGTCCCAGTAGCTTTTCCAGCTGCAGTTTGTTTCTGTTTCTGTTTTTCTTTTTGTTCATTTTGGTTTTGTTGTTTAGGGAAGCAGAAAATTGCAGGAGGCTTGGTAAGAAGAGATGTGTAATAGTTGCTGCTGTGGCAGAATGATACAGCCTGTAACTGACTGTCCTCATCTTTCACACTGCATCTTTCAACTGGTATATTTTTGAGTCAGAGAAAAGTTGCTAACCTGAGAAAAAACTGCATAGGTCTTTGCACTGAAAAGTGACCTCAGATGTATGCGGAAACCCAGAACTTAGTCATTGCAAACAGAGACACCTTCATCTCTTCTGCGGTCTCCTGGACCTGACCTCTACTGAAGTGCTGGATGCTTTTCTGGCAACAAATTAAGGCTGGATAATCCATGTCCTGCTCTTGCAAAATGTTAACATGTGCCTATATTCAAAACATTCTTAGTGTCCTCAGTCCTAGTGTCCCATAAGCCAGTGTCTCAAATGTAATAGGGCTCTATTGAACATCCAGTTGACTGCTGTTTACCAGTATCAGCCATGACCTGATCAGCAACTGCACAGAGAAACTGGAAAATTCTGGGTATCCCTACATCAAAAAAGGTTGGAAACTCAGGATCAAGAAAGCCCACTGCAGTTGATTGCAGCGGCTAATTAGAAAACTCTGTTTCCAGGAGAATACAGTGTTGATGTCTTGATTTTTGAAGAGGACTCCATAAAGTTGCAGTCGTGCAACTTTCCTTCCCATATGGTACAATATATCCAGGTATAAATTAAAAGCATTTTTAATGTGCAAAGTGACTCGCATTAGGTCAGCTGAAGATCAGATGCAAAGACTTTTTGGCAATCAAACAGTTGATTTAGTGTATTGCTTATTTATTGTTGCTTATTATTGTAATGCTTGCAGGTAGCAATCTCACACATCTCATACTTCATCCTGCATTTCATGCAGCAAGAGGCCAGGCTCTTCCTGCTCCCTACTCTTTGTGTCATTTCTATAGGTGCTTCATACAGAAACTCTTGCTCAAGTACCAGGTCATGGGTAGTGCTGTAGGTCATAGTAGACTTTTAGATGAATGGGATTTATCCGGCTTCTCCAATACCTGCATGGCTATGTGAGCATATGCAGAGAACTGGCCAGCTGCTTTGCTGGTGGACTTGCAACCAGCAGAGGCAGGGAACCCCCGAGTGCACCCTGGCAGTGCTGCTTGGTAAAGAATTCGGCTTCTGTCACGTTACGGTGTCATAATTTTTTATTGTATTAATGGATCCTGACTGTATTTTGGGTTTGTAGTTTTAAAGTGTGCCGGCTGAGTAGACTTGTTCATACTTTTTTCAATGCCATTGCAGTTCTGCTCCATGTGTTCACGACTGGATGCAGTCTGCTTGCATTATCCAGCACAGTGAGACTACACCAGTACAGAAACAGAAACTGAGTCCACAAAAGGGCTTCCAAAGCTTACAAGTAAAACCTTTTCAAGGTCAACAGAAGCTCCTAATGAATTGTCTGTTGGACTTTCAAAAGAATCAAATGTTTTGATGGATAATTTACAGGCAGGTTAATTTTCTAGATTTATGTACCTACTCTATAGTTTCTGTGGCGTAGCAGTTCTGCTGTAGATCATGGCAACCGAGATGATGTATTGTGAAGCTGTTTTACTTGATGCTACACTTAGCTGTTGTTGCAAAGCTATTACTGTTTTGAAGATTTATTGTTTAAATGCAGAGACTAAGGAGTTAAATAATTACACCAAAGTGTATTAGTGGATAAAAGCAATTCTGTGTGTTTGTGTGGGGAGTTTATGTCTTTTATATCACTAACATATGGTTGGAAAAGCAGACAAGTATTTGGTTGCCCAAGCCCGTCTTAGGTTTTTAGCAAAAGCAACAGACTTCAAGCTACAACTGAGAACAATTGTTCTGCATTCAGTGTGGTGATGTACATCTGTTTCAGGATTTGAAGGAGCAAGTTGGCTGTGCAAAGACCTGTGAGCAATGGCAAAGGTGGTAATAGTCTTTAGCCACTTTGGGACAGATACCAAGAGACAGGCTATTTTCACTCAGAGAGTAGGAGGGAGTTAACTGGAAAGGAAACATAGGAAAAAGTAAATTGTGCCATGAAACTGATTTCTCTTCTTAAAAATCAGATTTTTAGTATCCAGTAGAACTGGGAATTTTCATCTCTAGGTTTCTTCTCTGAAGCTCTTCATTTTGAGGATCAGGTCTGAGACATCAGAGGCAGAACAACTCCCATAGAAAATTATCCCACTGGCAGCCAGGCTTGTGTCCCTTATTGATCACGTACATCTCTTGTGCTATATGTTGTACCACTTCAGATGCACCCATGCAGTTTGCCTGAAAGCACTTGATGATTACATGAATTGTATTACCTTCTGGGTCACCTTTTTTGGTTCCAGGGAGCTTGATGTATTTCTGTTATTGGGGGTGGTATTGCGGGTGGGTGGAATGGTGTGCTGGCAGATGCTGCGGTTGGTGCTTTGCAGTGATTGGGACTTGTTTGGGGTGTGCTGGTCTGTGCAAGTTGTGCTTCTGATGGTGAATCTGAGGAAATGCAGGAAGTATTTTTGGAGGCAGTAGAAGTTTCTGCAAAAATATATGGTCATCTTGTGCAGATTATAATAGTTAAATACTTTTTAATATGCATTCAGTGCTTTTTAATACACATTCTGAAACAGGATGGTATGTGACAACAAGGGGCCTCTACTTGCTTAGAAAGTTTTTCTTTGGACTGTTGTAACTTTGTGTGTGCTGCTCAGGTTTCTCCTGAAGGCATATCATCCACATCCTTGAAGTGTCTTCACTTGGTGAAGATTGGTTTTATATTGACAGAGTTGTTGCCCGGAGTGATGAGGCTATGTCCAAGGGCCATCTGAGCATCCTTTGGGCAGCTGGTTGTTAGGAGTGTGGATGTAGCCATATTGGTCTGTGGATTTTCCTGAGTATGGCCATTGGTAAGTTGCTTGATAGCTGTCATTATACTTCAGAAGCCAGTATCAGCAGAGGTGGAGTGAAAATATGTCTCAGTTTCCATTTCTGTACTAATATTAATTCTCTCTGCAGGTTTGGGCGTATCATGCAGGCTCTGTTTCTGTGTTTTTTTACTGGTTAAAGCAGAGATACATATCTGAAAAGCTTATTGTGCTGAGGACAAAATGCTTAGTTTATGTTCATAAAAGAACATTCGAGTGCTCAAAAGAAAATTTTCCAGATGAAAAGCACTGAGTCATCGAACAGTGTTGTATTAAATTGAAGAGGGGTTTTATGTCTTAATGTTCAGCACTGAGAATTATACAGCGTTACATACAAATGCCTTTAAAACATGTTTTGTATCTGATAGATCGAATATGAGAAGAAGAAGAAAGAGGATGGAAAACGGGCTCGAGCTGATAAACAGCAAGTGTTGGATATGCTTTTTTCAGCCTTTGAGAAACATCAGTATTACAACATCAAAGACCTGGTGGACATAACCAAACAGCCAGTGGTACGTACGTACTGGTAGTCTCGTAAAATAACCATTTTCAGTAGTTATACTATTGTGTATATTTTCCATATCCAGACAGTAGTTTAATATACACTATATGCCTTTGAAACATCTAAATATGTTTTACAACAAACAGAAATATTCAAGGTTTAAGTTCACCATTGCAGGAGTGTGTAGGATACCAAGCATTGCAGTGAGTATGCTTTTTCTTGACAGAGGTGGTTTAAGTAACCTAAATGGTCTCTTTATTATTTAGATTTGCTTTAATACTAGAAACTAAATTCTGTAATGCTCTGACATCTCCCATGCTACTCCTGCCCTCACTGAAGTAACAGCCTATTTCTGTTGCTGTTATCAGTAGAGAGCTTGTGTTATGTGAGTGGTCAGCCCTTCCGGCAGCTTCTGAACTTTATCTTGGCATAGCAACAGGCCTTATTCTGTAAGTCTAGAAAATTTTTTAATGGAATTAATATTAAATTCATGCATTGCCCATGTTAGGAGCTCAGGCATCATGTCAATACCCCCAAAATCACTTGATTTCCTTTACAGATACAGTAATTTTAGACTAAGATTTTACAGATTTGATATTTGGGGTTTACTTTGATTTTTTTTTTAAACACTGTTTTGATACATGAACAAGAAAAACATGAAGGTGTGTGTTTGTGCGATGGTTTTGTTATCCTGCAGTGTCTGCCAGCCCCTTCGTCTATGAAACCTAACTTTACAGTTCTTCCCCTTCTTTCCCTGGTCAAGCTTTCCTTGAGCAGAAAAGGCAGGAGCGGGGGAGACAATGACACATGAAGTATCTTTGGTGCTGTTCATGTTTTTCACTGCTGACTGTGGTATCTGTCCTCAACCCAGCTGCAGTTCTCAGAAAACCTAAAGGGAATTAGTTATGTTTGAGTCTAAATGGAGCAACGATTTCAAAAGTTGTTAGAGCAAAGGCAGAAGAAAAAACAGTGACAGCTGAATTATGGAAAAAATTATTCCACTAAAAGAGGTGGGGAAAAGGGAGATGCTTACTAGTTTTGCTCACTTCACATGTAGAATTAACTGGATCTGCATCGGAGGGTTTGTATAAGGTGCACAGTCTGGTTAAGAAGCTGCACAAAGATGGTACTGGATTCAAGTACATGTAGGTTCACGGTGTTCTAATACCTTGGAATAAGCTAGTTGGATAATGTATTCGTGTCTTCTATTCCATTCATTTATCTAATGACTCAGCTCCTTATCTGTATGGCAGAGAAGATGTGTGGATCATGGGAGCTGAGGAGGAGGAAGAAATAGGAGGAAGATACGGAGGAAGTGGCAAGAAAATTTTGAGATTTTTTTCTTTTTTGGTAAGAGATAGGTGTGACAGTCACTGTCTTGATCACTTTGAATGTAAGTAGGTACAGATTTATCCCGTCTAGCATGACTTTCAGCTAGAAATAGTCACCCACAACTCCCTCTTAAGCCATTGGAGAACAAAAGTTCTCTTCCTTCTCTGATGTGATTTACTTCTTGAATGTACCTGTCTCTCTGCATCAGCTCAAAGGAGCCTGGAAAAGCTGTGCTTCTGACACAAGTTTCTTCATTAAGCACCAAAAGTTGGGCAAGATTAATCCAATTTTTGTCTAAGTCACTGCCCTAAGGATTAGATGTATAGAGTAGTTATTAAATTAGAGCAGAATACCTCACATTTATAATTCTGTTAAATGTATGTTGAATTTCTATGCCTGTCTGTATATCTCTGCTATCATCATACACTCCTGAATATATTCTGCCTGTAGCATAGCAGATCTGTGCTGTGTACTTTGATCTTAGCAAATCTAGCCTTTTTTTTCAGCTATTGTAGTACTAAGATAATGTTAAAGGGAAATTTTAGATTAATTTGACCCAATATCACATGTTATTTGGGCTATATCTTTGCATCTGTGTTTGTTATTTGAATCTGTACTGATGGCTAGAAGTCCTGTAGGGCTCCTGAGATTAATCAAACCATTAACCCCTCCTCCCCTGAGTGGGCTGTGCAGTCTCGGTTTCGAGCTCTGCGCAGGAGTTAGGGGTTTTGTGTTCATTCCCAGATGCAGTTTTGCTGTAGGTGTTAGTGCCCATCCAACTTCCTCAGACCCAGATATCCTGAGAAAATAAGTGACCAAAATCCTCTTCCTGGTGCCTTTCTTCATTCAGTGGCTAGCCAGCTACTGTCTTTCAGTACATCATCTACCCCTCATCCTAAGCTATCCTGATTTTCAGTCTGGGTTCCCATTAAAAACTGTAGGGAGCTGACATCCATTTCCATTTTAAAATACTGTCTCTTGGTTCCTGCTGCTCAGCCAGTGTTTGCTCCATGTGTGAGCGCCCCTGATGCTGCCGAATTGAACCTCTGGTACTGGCAACATTTGTTTTTTTGTCTGAAAATAAAGGATCTGTTCCTAATGCCCACTGTGACTTTATTGCTGGCAGAGCAGCTATACCTGACACAGAAAAGTAAAATGCCAACAGGTGAATAGGTATGCTTTCCCCGAGCTGCTAATTTATCTCTACAGAGTGTTCACTGCTTTATTTTCTGTCATAGTGTCTAAGATTGTCTGGGTATGTAATTTCTCCTCTGAGTTTCTAAATGTTGAGGTTATTTTCAGATGCAAGGAAAAAAAAGCAGCTGCTTCTGTCTCCTCAGCTCCCGTTGAAATGAAGTTCTAGGTGCTTACATCACTGGCTAATAATATTTAAAACACATTTATCTAAGGGCAATAACATCTTTGTTAGTAAAGTAACAAATCAATAAGGGTATTTTTCTTATGTAATGGTAAATGTGAATAGTAAACCCTTGCTACAGAGTATGTTGCATGTCACACGGGAAATTGCTGCCATCTTTGTTTTGTGATTGTGAAATCAAAAAGCAAGTCTATTCTGAACACAAACTACTGTTACATTAGGGAAACCTGGGTTTATTTGTTTTCCTTTTTTATGAAAAACAACAATTCGCAGTAGTAGACAAATCTGTTGCCGCCTACCCAGATGTAAGTACTGAGCGCTCCCTGGAAACACTGCAGTAATTCTAGATTTGGACTTCACGGCTCAGAACATAATATGCATTTTATGTGAGAAATCAAATACTTGCGAAGAATGGAACCAGTACGGAACCGATGGTTAATGTGAACTGTGTTTTTTCAAAATAGGATAGATTGTTTGCAGTTTTTTTCTTTTATTTCAGCTTTAAGTAATGGTTATCCTAAATACAGGAGGGGTGTCTCCTCAACGTTTCAGAAGCGTTTTCAGAGCTTGGAAGTTAACTCCTCCCTCAGAAATGTGTATCCCATAATTCTATAATAACATTTCACTTCTTACAGAAAAAAATGTGAGGGAAGGTGTAACAGAGGAGAGGATTCCTTAAATGTACAAACAGATTACCTACAGATTCGCTTCTGTGTTAGAATTTATGTATATAAACATATTGAACCCCTTTCCGAGAAGAAATTGTGGGGCCCTGGTTAGTGCTCCCCAGGCTCTAAAATTCAGTGTTTTGGGAGGAATTGGGGAGTTTCTCTGGACAATACAGTATCAGACTGAGTAGCGTGCTTCAGGAGGTGTAGGCCAACCGGGCACAGCACAGACCCAGGTGGAGGGTCATGATATCTGGAAGGAAAAGTGATCCTGCAGGAAAAATCCATAATGTCCCCTGAACTCATCTCAAGCCACTTGCTCTCAAATATGGTACGGTCCAGCAGGATTATCCCTGATTTGTAATTGTCTAAAAACTCCAGCAGTTCGGCTCGCTCTGAGTCATGCAGAGTGATTTTTTGGGGGTCAACGCTCTCAGCTGCCCTCCCTAAAACCACTGCTGCTTGTTTCCCCCTCAGTGGAGATGGCAAATAGGAATATGTTGCAAATCCTCAGTTGCTGCAGTTCACAGTCCCAGCTTGAAGTGCCCTTACTTGCGGCACAGACATTTATCTTGCTGTTCAGTTCGGGTTGGGTTTTTTCCGTTTTGTTATGCTGTTGAAACAGAACTCTTGGAAGTTTTGCCCAGAGAGAAGCAGAACTGCCTGAGGAATTGGGTCTGAAAACTAGTTGAAATTAAAAGTAACCTTTGTATAACTGGGGGTGTGAGCAAGTAGTGAGAGGTGAGAGCTGCCTCGGGCAAAACATCGCCCAAAGACGCTGCCAGTGAACAGCAGGCGGGAGCTGTGGACCTTGCAGCCGTAGCGGTTTCATTCTGTCTGAGCCCTGCGGCAGCATAATGCCTTGTGAACTGGCTTCCTAGGTGCAGGCTTGGTCTCTCAGCCCAGGAACTGCATATGGATGTACTTGATGGGACCAAGTGCAATTATATTTTCCCCCCCGATTCTCATTCATCTGTGTGGTCTAGAGCAGAATTTAACCTTGAATCTGAGTGTTTCTTCCATCCACTCTGCTGTCTTTTGAAGTGTCTGTGACTACTGAAAGCTACCTCATGCACATGCACAAGGATTGCAAAGCAAGCAGTGGATATGCAGGTATACACATCTACATGTACCCATGTAGAAATCGCTTTTTTCACCTGCTTTCATCACCTTTTACAAAATGCATTGCACAACAGCAGCAACAAAAACAATTTGCCGATTTGCCCATGAATTGCTGTTACAGTGAGTACGATTGTCTTAGGTACCTGGCTCTCATGTAATGACAGCATCTCTGCAATATGAGAGCTGTGGAAAGGTGTGCTAAGGGATGTGTATAGATCTCCTGCTGCCACCTGCTGGGGTTTGCATCGGGCACCCTCGAAGAATGAAGAGCCATCCCCACGGTGCAAAATGAACTCCCTGCTCACCGCTCACAGCTCCTGCACAAAACCCCCTCTGCTCAAAGAAAAGACCCTAAGAAACTAGTTTGTATATGCAATCCATTACAGTCATCTCTCTTATTTGTTGGACGAACACCCCTCATTGCTTTGAGATAGGTTTTTAAGAATAATTTTGCTGCATGAGTTCAAATGAAGTATCATCATTACTGTGGGATCTGGATTATTTTTTTTTTGCTTTATAAATTTTTGGTGTGTGCCTGGAGAGGGAGTAACGACTGGTTTCTCTAAAAGAGAATTTTTTTACTGAGTGAGAACATGCTGATTATTTATTTCTCAACTTTTCCATTTAGCAAAAAATGGGAAGAGTAGAAGGAAGAAACTTGGCGATCAGCCTTTCTTTTTTTCCTATGTCATCAACAAATATTTGATTTTTTTTTTAATGAGTTGGAGTATGTTGATATTCGTGCTTAGTGGAACTGTAGGTGCAGAAAATACAAGGGTTCCAGTAACTCCAGTTCAATATATGCACTCAGAGAGGATTAAACTGCTGAAACTAAAGCAATTATTAATTTAATGTGGAGATTCTTAAACTGTGGTCTGCAGTTGCCATGGCAATCCACTCAAGTTGGTCCTGATTAATATTTAAACAAACAAGCAGGCAATCAGCTCTTTAAGAAATGAAACAAATTACTGGTGTTTATTATGAAGAGTTAAGGAGGGCTATATTAGTGAGCTGTCTTGTGTCAAAGATGATACTACTGGTATCATAGCTTCACTTGGTTTTTTTCTTTGATTTTTCTTCCTAGCGTTAACACTTGAATGTATTAGAAAATTCTCTGGCACCTACTCAGCTCTCTGAAAATGAGGCCATAATAAAACGCTGAAAGCTTTGCAAAAATGGCATGAAAACCAACAGCTTGGGGCTTTGAAGGTGTCTGAATAAAGCAGGGAGTTTCAAGATAATCCCAGCCCAAGCAAGATGAAAAGCCAAGAGCTTGTAGCTTAGGTGAAGAAATTCCAGAAGGAGGAAGACGTGTGAGACAACCTCAGCATCACCTACCCCTCTTTTCTGCAGCCTGTGAAGCACCCATCTAGCTAGCACCTGCCTGTCTGCACCCCAGCAGGGCTGGCCGGGAATACCCGGGAGCTGTCACACTGGAGCTTGGGTGCTCCCTGCAGCTTCGCTGGGGCTTGAGCTGGGTGTTACACTTAATCTGCTGCTTAATCACGGTCGGTGCCCAGGGCTTGAAGTCTATCACAGAGCCATTACCGCTCTGGCTAGTGCCCATCAGCCAACCTCGCTGCCCACCGGATGAGTTCTGTGAACCAAGTTGATGTGATTGAGCAGATCGTGAGACCTCGCGTAGGAACTGTGCTAAGTGCCTGCCTGTATAATTTGATTTTTGTTTCCTTTCAGATATACTTGAAAGAAATTTTAAGAGAAATAGGCATCTACAATGTGAAGGGGACCCACAAAAACACATGGGAGCTGAAGCCAGAATACAGACATTACCAAGGAGAAGAAAAGAGCGATTAACAAAGGCGTTTACAAAGCAAGAGCCAATCAGAGTGATTGCACTGAGGGAACTGTGGTGGGTTTACAGATAGGACTGAGCACAGCGCAATTCTGCAAGATTCAAGTTAAAGCAGCTGATACTTTGTAATTTTCCGTAGCTTCATTTTTTTTCCAAGGAATATTTCTTGTATGTTTCTATAAGTGTTTTGTCTTTTGACAGGAAAAAAATATTTATAGAATAACTTGTATTAGATTTATCTTTATTAGAAATCTTTTGAGTTCTGATCTTTTCTTTGGTAGCTTTATGGCTTTTCAAAGCCTTGATGACTTTGGAAAACGTGTCCTAGAGGAAACCATTAACTTTGTGGTTTTGCATTCGAGTAGAACCAGGTTAATACCCTCATTTCTGCTGGGATCTGTCAGGGCTTTGTCTGGAAGTCTGCAAAGGTGCACAGCCTTCTGTGCAGTGTGTGGGTGGAACAGACATGATGCTCCTTTTGGGATCAGGCTTAGAAAAAACAGCCGTACCCACAAGTGCTCATCATGGTCCTTAGACTCCATAGGAACAACAGGTCAGTGGGAAGACAACAGTCTCCCTCCCCCACCAAGTGATTACTGAGGAAAAAAAAAAAGAAGTGTCTGTCTGTTAGGTACATCAAGGAATAGATTTCTCTTGTTTTATATCACCATGTTACCTATGTTTAAGCATATCAATAAAATCATTATTTTAATTTGTACCATGCAATGTTCTGCATTATTGACTGAACACGTTGTGATTTAGATAGCGTAGGTATGAAGGGTTTTTTCAAACCATGTTTTTATTGCTGGCTTTGCCACTGGGGGTTTCTCTGTGTTTTGGGGAAGATTTCTTAATGCATCTGTGTCTCTGTTTGTTTAGCCATTTTTTAAATGCACATTGCAAGGGTTCAGCATCCTTTTTGGGAGGAAGCAGGAAAGGAGATGGGAGGGGGCTATTAAATTATATTCTCAAAGCTTTTATGTTAAAGAAAGAGAAAAAAAAACTGTGGAAAAAAACCTCATTAGTATACCAGTATATAAAGCAGAAGGTGATGTTTTAAAAGCACAACTTCCACCTCATATAGGAGGTGGACTACTGAGTTTTTGAAGAGCAGGTAACGTTCCAGGGATGTGTGCGCTTTCATAAATACTGCCGTTGAATCCCGTCTCCTCAGGCTCTGCAAGCAGGACCCAGCTTGCTAATGGCTGTGAGGGAAACCCAGGAAGTCAGCCTTCATGTCTTGCTATAGAACACAATGTGCAGGACTGGTCTAACTTCATGCAAGGCTGCAATAATCATTTAGCATTTGGGACAATCTCATTTGGATCCAGCACACAATAACTGGCAAAAACTCTCCAGCTCCGCTCCGCTTGTTCTGCAAGGGGACCTTAACACAAGTGCTGTTAGCAGGATTGCCATCTGCTGAAAGAGTGGAGGAGGCGGCTTGTTAGGCATTCAAGTCTGATCCCTCAGCCCCCACGTTCAGATTCATTTAAACTTTGAACTCACAGCCATGATGAGCACCAGTTCCCTGCTGGCTTTGCATGTGCTGCTGTATTTGCTTGCTGCCGAACTGTGCTCATGCAGATGCTCTTGAATATTAATTGTTGAAACATTGGTCCACAAGCAGGTCCCATAGGCATGAGCAGAGATATCAATGTGCTAAATGCCATTAAACGAGATTAAAAGCACATCCAGCTCTTTAACATTACTTCTCCCACATGACCAGTTCTTTTGAGTCATCAGAAATTTTATACTGGGCACACCCAGGCAGTACCAGCATGGACCTGAGCTGATGGGAGGCAACAGTGATGCAGCTGGCCCAGCAGAGACATCCCGGTGCCAGTGGGCTGGCAGTGCAGAGGCTGCCACTGCTAAGCGAGGACAGGGGGTAGATTTGCACCCAGCATGGGACAGGCTGGTCCCAGTGCTGCCATGCTCTGCTCCCCACCAGCTCACGGCTCTAAACACGTGCCTGCTGCCACCTGCCTCCCCTGCTGATGGGCCTGGCAGGGCTGCATGAGAAACAGCAGCAGAAATTAAATGCAGATATTAGCTGCAGGCTGGCCAAAAGCTGCGTGGCTGTAACTGACACCACATCTTTGACACAGCTGGGAGTGGGATCTGAGCTCACTAGATGCTGTGATCCCAACAGATGTTCCCTACAAGTCATCCATGCTTTGAGTCAGCTATGTATTGGCCTTACCAGCTGCTTGGAGTTGGCTCCAGCTGAATATACCTCCTGCATGTGTCAGCTGTGCCCACCCATGTTCACATGTCCCTGTCACCAGGATGGCATTTTCATTAGTCACTGTATTTATTTGACTCCTAAATCTTTCTCACTAACACAGCATCGGAGCTGAGCCATTGCTCCAAGCTCACCTGGAAGATCATTCTGCTTGTTGAACTTCTCAGCGAGCTGTGGCTGGGTACAACCTGCACTGTTTCTCACACCAATGGCAGGACTGCAGGACACTCCTGGCTCCCCTAACAAAGACTATGTGTGGTCAGCCTTTCTCAGGGAGTGTTTAGTTACTCACACAAGGATGACAAACTCCAACAGGAAAGATCAAAAAAAAAAGACCCATTCCAGAAGAGCTCAGCACTCAGGGCTGCAGCAGGTGTCAAGGCTCTCATCTCTCAAGAAAGTCAAACCCTTCCACATTCAGCTCCCATCAAACTCAAATTCTTAAGTTTACCACATTTTGGAATAAGGAATTGAAAAACGCCTTTAGATGAGAAACAGGGGGCAGCTCTAAGCTGGGGGGGTCAATGAACACAGGTGCCTTTGAGCATCCCTTCAGCTAACCACACCTAGGGCTTGTGTGATGAGATTCAAGCACCAGCAGATGAACGCACAGATACTGTTCTCCTGCCCTCAAGAACCTCAACAGAAGGAGCTACTTGTACTGGTCTCCGGACCTCTGCCAAAACGCACTGCTTGGACAAGTGCGGTCATCCAAGAGGGACTTGCTGCCCCTGATGGTGTTACGTAGGGGTTTGGGCTTCTGCAGCCGGTATGTTTGCAACTACAGACAAAAAGAAGGGAGAAGGTGCAGACCTTGGCTTTCAACCTTGAAAGAAAAAGAACACCTTGTTTCTCTTCCCCTCTGCTCCATTAACTAGTTTTACGTCTGGAACACATTCTTGAAAGTGGCATTTCCACAGGAACCTAAGCACCTCCAGGAGGCAGGGAAGGCTTTCAGCAGCTGTGAGACAGATAACCAAGTAGAAAAGGAACATGCACGGGCAAAAGCTTGATTAAAAATGACAAAGGAAACTACAGAATACTTCCTCAGCCTCCTGGACCTGTGCCTGCACCCACCCAGCTGCTCCCACCAGTCTGTGGTGGGACGGTTGATAGCACTGGGGGAGGGAAATGAGACCCACCCACCCTGGGCTTCACACATCTAATTTAAGGTGTTTGGGTGTGGTTTTTGTTTTTGGTGTTTTGTGGTGTGTTTTTTTTTTCTCTCCAGAGTCTCACTCACATAAAACCCAGCTTTGATTCCTGAGAAGCCTCCCTCCAGCACTCAGCCAAGCCCAGCCTTGGGAAGAGGCTACACTCCAGCGATGGGAGAGGCTGCGGTGAGGCAGGGCCCACCAGCCCAAGCACCCCCAGCCACAAGTTCCTAAAGCTACCTAGCCCACTAAGCAAGGGGCCATGAACACAAATCCCTCTACCTGTGGGCAGCCACTATCTTGCCTTTTCTGCTTAAAATCAGGTGTGTTCGTGGGGGCCACAGCAGTTTTATGCCACCAGAAGGCATGTGCCACGAGCTGGCTGCTGGGCCAGGGCAGCCAGCCAGCAGCGAGGGCTGCACCGAGCCCTTGAAACATCTTTGTGTGGGCAGCTTGACCAAGGCCCAGCAGCTGCAAGCAGTTCTGGGGCTGCAGGAGGCAGAGAAATCAGCCCTCCCTGGTCGGCTGGAGGGGCCAAGGGTGCCAGTCCCAGGTGCAGACAGCTGTAGGTAGAGATGAACCTCAGCCAGTGCCACAGTGGGGCTTTGCTAGCTGCACCTCCGCAGGGAGCGGCGAGGGAGCATCCAGCTTTAGCTTTTTCTTTTCTCAACTACTCCATTACAAAGAATTTGGGAAGCTAATCGTTACATACTTCCCAAGCATCTAATTTTTGGACATTCCCTATAAAAAAAAATAAAAAAAAGCAGCTACATTGCTTTGGCAGGGCTGCCGGCATGCTCACACCTTGCAGAGGATGGGAGGACACGGCCACTCTGGAATGCCAGCAGTGCTTCCTCCTGGTCACACAGGGCAATGAACCCCAGCTGTTGGCTCCCAGGGTAACAGGACGGGTGCAGAGAAATAATTTCTCATAATTTTTCTCACCACATTCAGCTGCTGCCTCTTGTTGGCATCACACACCAAGAGTCTAAAAAGGCCTCCGAGGGCTTTTGGCTTCTTTCTGCCAGAAGTGGAAGGTGATGAGCGCAGCTCTAATGGCTCGAAACACCCAGCAGCTACACGCATCAACATCCTGCTGTGCCCCTCCACAATGCTCCTCGGGGCCTGCCAGCATTTGCTGGCACCCAGTAAAGCTCCCCCAGCCCTGGCCACAGCCACTTGGCTGTCATCTTTGCACAACAGCTTCCAGCTGCAGCTTCAACCAAAAGGCAACCAGGGCCCAAGGACCACAAACCAGTATGCTTGTGCTCCTGGCAATGAGTTCTGGGCTGTTCAGGGCAAAGATTTTCAGACTTGGCTAGCGGGTTTTTTTCCTCCTACTGAGGCATTTATGTCCAAGCTAAATGAACATGGTGTTCAGTTGCTGCTCTCCCACTGTGGGTTAGCAGTGACAGCAAGATTTACTTGCTGGCTGGTGCAGAGCAAACAGCAAACCACTGGTTTGTAACAGCAGCTGCATCCTGGGGAAACGGCTGCAGAGCTGAAGTGCAGCCGGAGGGCCACAGGAGCAGGAGGAGGCACCTTACCTGCTCCAAGTCAGCAGCAGCACGTGAGAGCAGAGGTATCTTGATGCAGATGCTATTGTATAATGAAAGCATCCTCCCTACATAGCTGTCACTGAAGACACTGCCCAGGATGACAGCAGGCTGGCCTAAGCCAGCTCAACAGAGACTTGCTGAGGGAAGGAAGCAAGCTGAGCATTTATTTTTTTTCCTACATCTGCTTGAAAAAATAATTTGACAACAATCATAGCCTAAGCTTATGCCAAGTCCCTTCCGGCCTTAAGCTAAACCAAGCTGGGGGGTGGGACAACCCAAAAAGCCACCCAACTCTGTTCCCTACATCCATTCATTTATCGCAGGCTCTCCCTCCTTGTGCAGAAGCCGAGGGCTGCACAAGGCTCCAGGACCACTCCCCACCTGGGCTCTGGCACCCACCCCCCGCCCAAGCTGCACAGGCAAAGCCAATGGGCAGAGTACCCAAGAGGGGGTAAGGGGGTATCCAGCTCCCCATGGCCCCACCAGCACCTCTCCCAGCACGCCAGCTGTTCCCTCCACAGCATCAACATGCCCAGGCTTGCACCCTTTCTCCTCAAAGCAGGCAGCCAAGGAGCAGCAAGCTGCTGCAGCGTCATTCAAATGTTAACAGCAGTCACTGGTCCACAGGGGTGGGATATTTTACCAGCGCTGGGCTGTGGGGCTGGAGACACTGCAGGGATGCTCTGAGAGGGCAAAAAAGAACAGATTTGTAGGTGGGGCAAGATCCAGCTGGGGCAGCAAGAAGAGTAGCATTGGGGTGGGAAAGCAAAAGGCCAAAGGGGACCACAGGACACATGCCAAGCACAGTAGCCACTTCCTCCAGCCCAAAGACATCACAACCTTCAACACAGAAGTACAAAATTAAAATGGAAGGTGTCCATCTAGTCCCGTCTCTCCCCTCCCCCCCCCCCCCCCCCCCCCCCATTAGCCATCAGCCCTCCCCTGCCAGCAGCCACCTCATGGGAGGTGCAGGAACAGTCTCCTGCCCTGTGCAGGGCTGACACCCAGCCACTTCACCTACCCCACGAGGCTTTGGGGAAAAGCCGTTTGGATCCTTCCCAGCTCCACAGTCCTTCCAGCCATGGAAAATATCTTCCCAGGAATGCAAGATACAGGCCTGATAAGCACACTTTAAAACAAGATGGGGGTAAGTTTTAAAGTTGTCCTTCAGTTCAGGCTGTGTTTAAGCAATAGAGTTATTTGTTATGAGGAGGTTTTTTTAATCAATTCAGTAACTCCAAAGCTGTAGCATTAACAGCCTTACAAAGCCTTGCCTTCTCAAATCTCTTTGGCTTTTCAGCCCCACAGAACAGCTGCTTGAAACGAAGAGGGGCCAGAACAGGAGGAATTGGGTTATGAAGAAATATGCCAACTTCATTTTCAGCCGAGTTGCATCACAGGCCTCCCACTTAACAGAGCAAGCAGCAACTCCCAATGCAAGGAGCCGGATCCCACCTTTCCCCTCACCCTGCCTCCACTGCAGGCAGCTACCACAGCAGTGCAGCAGAGACCACTGCTTGTCACTGCCACGGTCCTTCCCTGCCACCGGGTGTGGTTTAACCTCTCCTCACTGGTGCATGGCACGTTTGACACTGCAGAGCAGCAAGACTTGCCCTTTTCCCCAAGAAAGCGAAGGCAGCAATGCATTTTTGGGAAGCACAGTGCAGCCAGCCACAAAACCGCTTCTCTTGCCAGGGCTCACTGGAAAAGCAAACAGAACAAAATCCTGCATTCTCAAGAGTCCTTGAACTGACACTTTCCTACAACAGGCTGAAGGGAGACTCCCCATCAGAGGCTCCACCACACAGAAAAGACATGAGATTGATGGGAGCATGTAACCCAATAGCTCAGCATGCTTGCACACACCAATTAAATATCCCAGTTAGCCTGGAGTACAGACAGGATGGCACGCAATTTGCCATAAGCCACTCAACCCAACAGCGAGGCAGTGCTCATCATGCTTTTAAGCACCTGCTTTTCAAAGCAGCACCTCGTCATTTGTACACAGCTGCTACACAGCAGTTTGCTTCAAGCCTGTGCCCAGGGTTCCCAGCCCCAGCATAACCAGGCAAGCAGGCAGAAGAGCCATTTTCACTCTCACGTACCAGCTCCATGCAGTTTTGAACACTTTGCCTCACTGACTGGAAGTGGGAGCCAGGGATGTTAGGGGCTGCACAGCCATACAAGCACTGCCCTGCCTACACTAACCTTACTCCACTGAGAAGCAGAGTCTCAAACTGAGCAAGTGTTCCCAAGCTCCCAGCACGTGCAACATCCTCACCCAACCCCGTTAAACAAAGCCTCTGCAAGGAAAACAAAAATTGGCTCACACTGATTTTATTTAGGCTTTGAACCTGCCTCCCTTTCAGACCCATAGGGTAAAGGCAGAGGAGTATTAATTTACATCGCTCAGATTACACCAAAGTTGTACCTCAGCCAGCAGTGCAGCTGGCCCGACTTACTTGGGAAAGCCAAAAAAAAAAAACAACCAACACACCACACCACCACATATGTAAATGAAGTTCCCACAGAACTAAAATAGACAAACCAGATAGGAACCTCCGAGATAACTAGGGCACACTCCACTCCCACCTCCGCAGACACAGTCACTCCTCCCAGCCTGCTGCCACATCTATCTCACCCCTGCAGAAACCTGGCTCCACCTCAACCCTCCTGCACCAGGGCCCAAAAACCAACAAGACAGACAAAAACTCTGAAATGGAGGCCTGAGGCCTCACAGGTCCACAGCTACCCAGCGCCTCACGGCCTCCCCTTTCAGGCACCTTAACCTCCGATACCCCTGCGATCACTGCAGTAGGGAAGAAGTTATGATTTCCAGTCCAAGGCAACATCCCTGGTCAGGCATGCACTGCATCAACAACAAACCCCCTTGCCCCAAGGCTCTCTGTGAAGGTATTTGTGTTCCTTTATTCAATCCAGACTGCCACCAGGTCAGGCAGGTAGAAAGCGCAAGGAACCTGTTACTGTTGCATCCCAGCAAGGACCAGAGAAGCAGCAGTGGTTTGCTCCAGGTCTGTCAAACAGATGCATTCCCTAACAAGGAACACAGCAGGCACAGCAAGTTGTAAGTACTCCAGTAAGTCTTGAGCCCAAGCATACACTTGCTTTGTAATGCACCTATGACAGAGCGGGGTCATTCCAACATTACTCTCCTCCAGTAGTACAGAAAACCCCCAAACCCTGCAAACTGACCAAGTTCTAGTTAACCTGCTCCTGAATAGCTGTCAAATACAAATGAGCTATTACCACAGCCAGGCTGTGCTGAAAAACCTCATAATTTCACCCTCTTCCCCAGTGTTCCCAGTACTCAGGCTCAGCCAGTGTGCTGGTGTTGACTCCTGTTCCATCCATCCTCCTACCTTGATCTTGAAGTCATACTACAACTGAGGACAGACTCAAGTATCCTTGTCTGACACAGCAGCTCAGCCAGCACTCAGCTTGAATAGTGCATAGTCCATTCTGGGTGTATTTGTTTGGGGTTTTTTTGTTGTTTTTTTTTTTTTTTTTTACCAATTTTGGTATCTCTTCCAGAGAAGTCTCTGAGCAATCATGAAAGACGAAGGTGGTCCACTCCATTATGATGGCATTTCTTGGACTTTGCCTTATTGACCTCTGCCTGCTCTTGCACTCCAAAGCCACAGGTAAAAACTGCGTGAAGTCTGTCTGGAAACAGTCAAGTTGTACTGTCAGTAGTATAGCCTGGTCCTAGCGCACTACCAAATCCTTGGACAAACACCTTGCTGCAACCTCTCCTGCAAGTTACCCTAAGGAACACATTCGACCAAAAGGCATCACCTAAAATGGGTTTAAATGAGTTTTATTTTAGACAACCTACATGACAGATGTTTGGGGTTTTTTTTTTTTTCTTTTTTTATAACAATGCCTCCACTCCAAATCAGGGTCAAAATAAGTGAATAAAGCTCAAGATGACATCAGTCCAGTTAGACATTGCCGATTCCTGGTGTTGTGCCAATGAAGAAGAAACAGCAGCCAGCTATGAAGACAAGTGATCCAAAACCATACTGTTTGATTTGTTACTGAAACAAAAGTAGCAAGGGTTAGTTCAATGTCAAGACAGTCACAGTAAGTTTCTATAACTTACTTGTGTATTCCCTAATTCAATCTGAGCTGCCACAGTCAGGCAGGCAGAAAGCGCAAGGAAGTTATTTTTGCATCTTAGTGCAAACCAGAAAGCAACAGAAAGAGTGCTCATGGTCTATCAGAGGATGCTGATCATTTTTTATGATCATACAGAGCAACTGGTACCAGCTGCTGAGCAAGCCAGACTGGATGCTTATTCATCCCCTTTTTGCTTGACACACCAAGTTTCAGATTTCCTTTCAAATAAGAGTATGTCCTAAAGAAGTACTGAAGTTTATAACGTACATATGTCTCTCTTAAGAGAGCTGTACACAAAAAAGCTGTAAGTTTTTTTGCCCACTGAAACACCCTGATACTATTCCTGTAACTCCACCTACCTGAAGATGGTGTTACCTGAATCCAAAAGGTCTGCCCAAGTAGGGTAGATGCATGCAAGCTTCTGGTCTGAGAAGGTACCTGCCAGGTGACCACCTATTCTAGGGCCCAGGACAGACATCACCCTTCAGTCAAGCTGCAGGAAGCTGTGTGTCTGTTTTGGCCAGTAAAAGCATTCCCTTAGTTGGGCTACTGCTCCACAATAGAATTTGGTTCATCTTTACATGACTGGCATACCAGAAAGCCTGTAAGAGGCTTTACAGATAAATTTAGCTGGCTATAAACAGACTTCGTAAGTCCACAATGACTGGGCAAAGCAATTGGTGATTCCACACCGCTAGTCTGCATCAAATTCCACAGTTCTCCAAATAAGCTAAAAGTGCAAGTGTTGGGATCCAAATACTGTTTCACTGCAATCACATTACAAGAGTAGTTAAAGCAGACCACAGGAGCTGTCTGAGCTTAGACAGCTGGAGATTCCAAGTAGAATAAGGTTAAGTACTCAGTCAAGTATCACTGTGATCCCAAATTTAGGGCAATATTTAAACAGTTCTTGCATAAGAAAATAAGGGCATCAGATTAAGTGGAAGAAGAAAAAACATGACCAAATACTTCAGAATTAAGCCCCCCACAAGAGGGACCAAAGTAGCAAGTGCTCCATTTCAGAGGACATTGTCTTTAATCTAATAGTTTAAAACCATAACCAATTACACATTTTGCCAAGGCAATTCTTCCTACATTTCTTAGCCATTAAGTCACCATGAATCGCTACAGTGAAACTATGTCCCCTTTTACTATAATTGAATAGTATACAATGGAAGTTCCAGCCACTTTGTATAACACGAAGTAGCAATTAGGGTGTACTTACATGAACTTTTAAGTTTTTGAACTGGCAGCTACTGTTCAACAGGGATACAAGAGAACAAGTGATGCATTGAAAGAGCTAATCATGTAGCAGCAGTTAGGCACATTCATCCATTTCAGGTCAGTACTTACACATTTCTCAATTTCTAAGCCATCCTTAAAGAAAATCATATACGGGGTCACACCATCCTCACGGAAATCCAGAAGAGCCACCATGCCATCTGGATTCATGTTCTCTCCTACAAAGAACTTCAGAGAAATATGTTACTGAGACATTTAATGAGCTATTACCAGGAGAAAGTGACTTTTTGTATAAGAAAGCTACAACATCTCCAAGTTCGAAGTCTCCACGACCAGCTGCAGCAATTTTGCTTTCTGCAGCTCATGCATTTTAGTGCCACACCACACTACTATGAACAGCAGAGTAAGACACAACGGACAAAGTTATCCTTCTTTCAAGTCTTTTAACTCCACAGTTCCTAAATGGCGATAACTATAAATGTAGTTAACTACAAACAGTGCAAGCTGAAATAAGACCCCCGAACACCAAGTGTTTCGCTTTCTCCTCCCCGATTCTCAGAGACCCTAACACTCTTAGAGAAAGGATGTCCCCACAAGAGAGGCCCTCAAAACTCAAACTAGTTCAGCAGATGAACCAATTGCAGCTTGCATCATTGCAGTAAAGAGACAGAAGTTTCATTACCTGGTAGTTTTTGAAGTTAGCAAGGATGTGTTTGATTTGTTCTGCAGCCCCAGTCATGAAAGGCTTTACTCTCTCTGGCTTGTGTTCCTCAAGTCTGGCTTTGATTCTGGAAGGAAAAACACACTGAAAACATGTTCTAGCTTAATAACTTCACTATGCAGCATCACACCATAGCAAGTAAGAGTTACTAGCAGTCGAACTGTGATTTTGCTGCCTTTCTCCTGTTCCCTCTCAAAGCCCCCAAATTTTAAGTGAACTAGCAGAACAGTGCCTGCCAATCATCAAGCTCACTTCTAGTGGTAGATGAAAATTAGCAAGCCACTTCCACAGCACCAAGCGTACTCTCTGTCAGTATTGGAAAGCATTTTCACCTTTCATACTAACCCACTGAACCATGAGCAACAGAAATTACACCTTAAATTAGCAAGAAGTGTCATTCACACACATTATTTTTGGACATTTAAGTGTCAAGTTAGAAAAGCTTCAGGAAGCTTTTCTTGACCACCTAACCCCCTTCCACATGAAGGTTTGGCATGAAGAAACCCAAAAGAAAACAACAGGGTTACAAATAAGATCTAAAGCACATGACCAGGTCCTCTACCTCAGCCAAAATAAACTTAGATATTCCAGTATCAATTCTTTAGAGCTCCAGTTCTGCCAAGCGTTAAGACATTACAGAAGTTCACAGCCAGTTTGGCACGTGTATCAAAACTAACACCTACTGGGAATAAAGTTCAACACTGTTTTTAAAATCTCAGCAAACTAAATAAATTTCGCAATCCCTTTTAAAGATAACGCCTACCAATACTTACGCTTTCATGTAATCCTTGATGTATTTCTTGTAGGATTCTTTTGTAAAGCTGGTTTCCTGAAGATGGTGGTTTATTACTATATCGACACCAGTTATGACCGTGGCTTCTGTTCCATCTCCCTCAGGACCTTCAGCAGAGGCATTGCCACCAATTAGAGAGTCATCAATTTGACCCTCTGTCCTGGTGACCATCTAGATTTAGAGACATCAAAAAACTTAACGGCTCTGCGAAAGTTTTAACGCTACCGCTCTTACACATCTATGACCTGACAGCAGGGCATGACTTCAGAGCCACAGTTAAGCGCAAGGAACCTGACTGCAGCCCGAGCACGGTTTAAGCCAGACGGCTCTCCCAGCACCTGACCTGACCGAGGCTTTGCTACACCGCCGGCGCCGCACACCAGCCTGGCTGCCCCGGGCCCTCTCGCTCACCACCGGCCGGCCCTGCCCCGGCCACAGGCACCCGGCCGCGGTGGGTGTCCCCCTGCCGGGCCCCCGCAGGAAGCCGGTCCCCGCTCCCCAAGCCGTGCCTCCGCCACCGGCCCGGCTCCCCGGCCCTGAGTCACCGCTGCGAGGCCTGCCCCCCCCCCCCCACCGCCCGGGGCGGCCGGGCCACTCACCTTCCCCTCCACTTCCAGGCACAGGCCGTTCGCCACCTCCCGGATCTTGTAGATGTCCGAGAACATCTCGTCCTCTGCGGGGGACGGACACACACAGGCGGGCGCCGCCGCGTCAGCCTCCACCCTCCGCTCCCCCGCGCCGGCCCACGGCCCCTTCCCCTCACCGCCCGGCCGGGCCCACGCTCCCTCCGGCTCCCCCACCCCCGGGCCCCGCGGGCCCGGCCCGAGCCCCCCCGGGCCCGGCCCTGGCCCCCCCCGGCCCCCCGCCGCCGCCGCCCGCACTGCACATGCGCGGCACCGCCGGGCCCAGCGGCCGGGCCCAGGCCGCGACCAGCCGCTTCCCCCGGCCGCCCGAGCCGCCGCCCGCCCGCCCCTCCCGGCCCCAGCGCCGCCCCCCCCCCGCCGCGCCGCCGCTCTTACGGCTGATGCAGTCCCGGTAGATGATCATGGCGGCGGCGACGGGCGGCGGCGGCGCGGGTCTCTGCGCAGCGACCCGAGAGCGGGCGGGAGCGAGGCGGAAAGGGCCGAGTCAGCGCCTGCCGGGGCTCATATAGCGGGCACGTCCCGGCGCGTCATCGCGCACGCGCGCCCTCCCCCCCGCCCTCCTCCCCCCGCACCCGCCCCGCGCGGCGCCCCCGCGCGGCCGGTGGGCGGGAGGCGGCTGGCGGCGCGGGGGGCGCCCGTGACGGGGCCGTTAGAGCGGCCGTTGGCGAAGGGGGGGAGGGGGGTGTCCCGCAGCACGAGCCGCTCCCCCGCACCCGCCGGCAGAGCCGCGCCGGCGGCAGGGCGGCGTGTGCCCCTGCTGACGGGGCCGGGAGCCGCGGCCGGGGGGCGGCCCTCTGCCCGGGGCGGGGGCGGGGCAGGGGCCGAGGGCGGGCTGTCGCTGTGCTTTGGCCGGGCGGTTCGCCCAGCGCCCGTGGCCGCTTCCCCCCGCTGGCTTGTGCCCCGGCCCGGGCGCGAACCCTACCGCCAGCCCGGGACGGGCTCAGGCGGAGGGGGGGAGCGCCCCGCGCCTAGCCCGCGCACCGCCGGGTCGCGCCGCTCGGTGCCCCGTGGCGTGCCTCGCTGTGCCCGCTCCCGAGCAGCCCGATAACGCGCCTGTCGGTTGTCGCGACCGCCTGCAGGCGCTGCCCGCTCACCTGCGGGGGCCTCGCTGGAAGCCCCACCACCTGCAGGGACTGCTGAGGGTGGGCCCTGCTCACTCGCTGCTGGGGAGCTCCTGACACCTTGTTAGGGCCGTGACGTGGTGTCACTGTTCAGGGTGCTGCGCCTTCTCCAAATAAACGCTGTTCTTTAATAGGCAAACAATTAAGAAGCTGTTAGAGTCCTCCTGTTATTCCTCCCCCCGATAACGAGAGTCGGGTATGTTCAGAGACGCCACTTCCGTGCTAGCGGAAGGACTGCTTGGAGCAGGTATATTGCTTGTATTTTTGTCCACAGAGAAGTCAGATTAAGCCCGGCAGGCAGGGTCAAGGTGAAAGGCAGAAGGACAGTGATGCCTAGGCCTCTTATTTCCCCCTTGCACGTACTTTTCTGCAGCAGCCTGTCACAGCAGACATTAATGCAGACCCCCCTTGAACCCTAATTCTTAGGGGACATTGACAAAATACCTTCAAAAGACACCGTGGGGCCTGCAATGCTTAATGTTGCTAATGATCCTGGACTTGACAGAGGCACCGGGGCACAGAATACAATTGCCTGTCCCTCACCTCCTCAGGCAGTAAATTACTCATTGCTTGCTTTGTGTATGCCAGAGGAGCTCGAGTTTTATCTCCTCCTCCCCTGTTATCACTTCCTTTGCTCTAGAAATCAGTGCCTTTTTTTTTTTTTTCAGATGGTCTAGCTGCTTACATAATTAAATTTAAGTCATTCTCTGCTGTTTTTCACCTTCGTGACTACCATTGCTATTTCAGACCTGAAAAAGGGGCTTCTGCCCCAGAGCTTATCGGTTTTGTCTCGGTGGCAGCTGGCCCGATAAAAGATAGCCCCTCTTCTTACAAACCGCGATAGAAAAAGAGCAACTTTCATCTTCAGCAGTGGGTTGAGTGACAGGGGAACATTTGGCTCCTTCACTGTAATGTAATATGCAGCTAAAAACATCCAGTTAGTAGGTGTGCTTCAATTTGGTTATATTTTGAAGAGATTGTTCTAGAAAAATGAATATTTCTGTAGTGGTATTGAAACCTCTTACAAATTCAGCAGTTGACTCAATTTACTGGAGTCAAGGTAGAAACCCTTTGACACAACTGCTAAGCTAGATGGACCTTCAGGCTGATTTGCCTACATTCAGAGTTGCAGCTGTGAAGTGGGAGATACTATTAAAAAATGTGTCAGTTATATAGGTCAAGGCTCCTGTGTGAACACCAATTTGGTGTGGAGTTAAACTAAATAAATATCAAGTGGAAAAAGCTTTAAATGGGACTAGGGGTGTTGACATGACAAGGTTTTGCATCCTTTTAACTTGAATTGCTTTTAAAATTAATTTAAACTCAGACAACCCTGAATAAATCCCAGGACTAAGTGATATTTTAATTGGTATAGGTTTTGCAAGAAGAACTTCGCCAAGGTACCATTGCTGAAAAGTTCCTGTGATGCTATATAAACAGGCAATTATGTCATGTGTTGATACATTGTCATGAACTAGATTAGAAAATGCATTAATTTACCACCCCCACGCCTCAAAACCAGCATTGTTTGAAGAAAACCTTAGTGTTCCTCACCTGCTTCATCCAGCCAACAGTTAATACATTCCAGTGTGGTAGGCTGGTTAAAAAGGTGGTCCCTCCCGCAGCACGTTCTTTTTAGGTGCTGAGTGACATCTAAAATGATGTGACAGGTTTTCCTGACAGTGCACCTCATCTTTGGAGACATGTAAATCCCCAAGGACTGAACAAAGTCCTGTGTTTTTATAGATGAGGCTTTTAATATCATTTGAGGTGGATTTTCTAGGCCGGTGTCTGCAGAGTCTTACAAGAAGCCTTTCTCATGGAAGACGCATCTCAGCTAGTCGGGAATTATTGCACTGTTACTTCCACCAAATATTAGCATCTGGATATGACTGTGTTCAACTAATTGTTTGTGTCTTGGATTAAAATGGCAGATGAGAGCTGATACTTTGCCGTTCTTTCTCTAAGTGAACAATACGTTTTCAGCCCGTTGTGGTGCCTCCTGTTGAGCTGTATGAAAAGGGAGGAGGTCTTGCCTGCAGCTAAGGCTCCTGCCAGGTGCAGTCAGTGGAAACAAATGAGAGGTGAGGCTGGGCTGTCATGTAAGGGACAGCACCAGTGCGTTTGTTCTAACCTTTGTAAAAGGCACATAGTAGTGGTGATATTTTACATCATTTGCTGGATGCGGGAGAGGGTCCTATATATATATATGTGTGTGTGTGTGTGTATGTATGTGTGTATAAATATATATTTCTCCTGGTAGAGACGAACTGGAAAATTGAAGACTAAACAACTGAGCAGGACTGGCATTGAAGAGAGGCCTGGCAAGGCAGCCTGTGCCCAGTGCTGTCTTCCCCAGCACATCTCCTGGCACAAAGCCTCTTGCATTGGGAGAGAGGATGCATGGCAAGCCTGTGATCAGCTTGTGTCTTCACAAATCTGGCTGGAATTTAGGACTGAAACAGGAGCTGTGACTTCATAGCCCCTCATTCCATCCATCCAGATAAAAACTGTAGCTCAAACTGGTTTTGTTCAAGTTCTTTCCCCAGGGAGTTTCAGGGCAATAAAGGTTTGATCTTTAGGTGCTAAAAACCTTACTAATTCGGATTTGACCTCAGAAAACTGGGCCATCCTTTTGACTCTTTCAGGTGTGTTTGTTACATGATATAGTCAGCCTTTCAGGCCCTGGCAATTCTTGGAGCTTTTTGGGTCTTGAGTAAAAATTGGTAATTTATATCTACATTGGCACAGTACTAAGTCAGAATCCCAGATCCCGAGATTGATACTTGAAAGAGTTGAGCTTTGATCATCAGTATATCTTATTGGGTCTGACCTATTCACAAATAATAGTATATGTTAGACTGGATTAGATAGATGAAGATATCCCAGAAAAAGGCATCACTTTTTAGAATACAAGAAAGATCTTCAATTCAGCAACAACCCCTCCTGCACTCATAAGAAATGTAGGCGTTGTTACTCTGACATTTACAGTATTTACAGTTCTTTCCGTTGCAGCTGGGTCACTGAAAATCCTCTGCATCTTTCTTGGCTGTACACATCCACAGCTGTTTTGCTTGATGGCTGGCTGCGCTTCTTCAGACAGACAGAGGTCACTGCACAGCAACAAAAAGCCTTTTCTCATCTGTGACATTAGGTGCACCATTTCAGTTTACCTAGAACCTCTCTGGTGGGGAGGTGTGAGGGTGTCAGGGTACACTGCAACTAGTGCATTTTCAGGAAAAACAGGACTGGAATTGTAAAGATAAGACCTTTGAAGCACGGTGCTGCCCAAAGCTGCAGCCACATTTTAGACTTAGGTACATAAATATCCACGTGACTATAAGAACTATGGTAGAAAGGCCTACTCCTGTCTTGGGTCTGCTGCCATTCAGTGTTTCAGTGATGTGCTGAATGCTGGGAAAGAGGGTGCATTCATTAAAGTTGCAGGCATTAGGTTGGGAAGGACCACAAGGGTATTGCAGATTGAGAATTTAATTAAAAAATTATTTTGACACATTGGACAAATGGCATGAAGAGTTAGAAGGTACTTGGACAAGGCCAGTAGGTCAGAGAGCAGTCAAATTTACTAAAGGAAAATCTTTCAAAGGCTTTTAAACACGAGGATGCAATACAAGGCTCAGGCAAACTCTGAGCTGCACGCTGCTAGAAACTGAGATGGTGTATGGGGGAAGTACTGCCTCATTACTGGCCCTGGTCCTCTGCTCTTCCCTAGGCTTCTGCTGCTGGCAAATGCCAGGGGACACTGGGCTGATGCTGCACTCCATATGGCTGCTTTGATGTCATGCTTCTGACTGCAGAGCAGAAATGATCAGCTACAGGCACAGGATAGAGAACTGCACAGCTGTTCTGCAGAAAAGATCTGGGGTACTGGCAGATCCAAAGCTGAACCAGAATCATAGAACCATAGAACCATTTAGGTTGGAAAGGACCTTTAAGATCATCAAGTCCAACTGTTAACCTAACACTGCCAAGTCCACCACTAAACCATGTCCCTAAGAACCACGTCTACACATCTTTTAAATACCTTCAGGGATGGTGACTCCACCACTTCCCTGGGCAGCCAGTTCCAATGCTTAAGTACCTTTTCAGTGAAGAATTTTTTCCTAATATTATCTGTCTTACCTGTTTTAAGAAAAGCCCACACCATATTGGAATATATAACTGGTGATGTTATGTGTAAGAAACTGCTGCTGTCTTAAGGATGTGAGGGGCTGAGCTCTGTTCAGTGCTGCATATACCTCCTGGAGCACTGACTCCAGCTTTAGCAATGCACTTTGAAAAAGGTATGGACTAATAGGCCAGGGTTCAGAAGAGCAGTGGGAATGAGTAGAAGGAATATGAGCTGGTTTATTTTGCTGCAAGAGAGTTTAAATTAGGCACTGGGAATGCTTTTCAGCACTCTCAATAGAGAAGCAAGGAATAGACTGTCCACCTAGTTCACTGTCCCTGCAGGTTTTTGAGAATAGGCTAGAAACCTGCTTAGGTGAGATCAGAAAGTATGTTAGATCCACCATGAATGACACAGGTAACAGCTGACCCTGCCCTGCAACAGATGGACAGACTGCCTCTAGGTCCTTTTAGCCCTATTCTGTGTCACCCTGCGATTCTTAGATGAGCTATGTGCTGTCATTTACACGTGTTTGGACTGGTTACACAATTGGGATAAAAATAATATCCTCATAACCCTATTCAGAGTGGACAGGAGGGTTTGGAAGACACATGTTGTAAGAGAAGAATGTGTTTGTTGTTCTGCATGGCAAGATAAGTCTGTGTGGAAATCACATATGTGCAGAGGGAGAAGCATTCAGGTTCTGCAGTGCCCAGAGCTTTAATCCTGGTACAAGTCCTTGCTTTAGTCCTCTTTAAACACAATGTGGTACAGTCCTTTGACTCAGGTTTGAGATAGGCTGCAGAAAGGGCTCCTTCCATGCCAAACATAAGGGAAAGGTGAGCAGGGATTTAACTACTTTTGTGCTTGCCGGTACTCTGCTTAATCTGCAGGCAGTAAGCCTCGATCTCTCTGCAAAGAAATGGAAGATTTATAAATTCATTCACACAAAAAAAAAAAAAAATTGCGGGAATCAGCACACGCCTGGATAGTTCAATTGCTTTGCAAAAATGACAGTGGAATTCATTGTATTTAACCTCCACAGAACAGACAGCTCACTGCCAGATCCCTTTGTTAAGTGAGCTGAATCTGACTTCTCACGGAGCAGCACAGCTTGCTCCTAAGGGAAGGGGAGCTGGGAGGGCTGGTGGTGGCGTGGACAGTTGAATAGCTTTTTTCTAAGGCAAATTAGCCTCTGCCTAATTTTTCTCCCGAAGACGTTGAGCTGAACTGTATCCTCAGCTAACTCAGCGATCCCCACAGAAAAGACTCAAGAAATCTGTGTTTGCGCTCCAGGTGTTAAGGCTTCCTACTTATTTGGGTGCTTGTGACATCCGGAGACGCCCCACTAGATGGCGGGACAGGAGCTGGTGGGTGGCAAGCAGGGCTCTACTCACCTTGGTAGGAGGCCAGAGCTGTTTCCACTGGTGCTGGTGTCATTCCCGTATCACCCGGAATGCCCCAGGACCAGCGCAAGACAGATGTGATCTTGGGCTTGTAACTGATTTAACTTCTCTGGGCCCCTGGCCACTTGGATGCTGCACACAAATACCCTTCTCTCCAGGTGATCAGCATCCCCATGTGGATCAGCTGGGGCCTATGGAGTTTTTAACCATTAGAGGGGCTAATCCTGCCATGATACACTCACTCAGCTGTTATTTTTCAAAATGACGTTTGCTTCAGAATGTTTTGAAGACTGAAATTGAATTCTTCCATTTTAATCCACTGCTGCATGCTTTTTAGTTCATTGTTATGTGGGGTGAGTTCTCGGTCTTGTCAACAGAGAAATAATCATCAGAGCACGCAGCTTGTTAATGATGTTATTCCTAAAATTCTGGCACTGGATTTGCCAGCAGGTAATAAATAAGGAACGTGCTCAGTTATGTTTGTAAAGCAACCCTTGCTGCAGATGCCCCAGGAGAATGGCAGGAATAAAGATGGTGTTACAAGAGAATGGGAAGATCAACCTTTTGGTCTCCCAGTTGTGCAAAGCATCACTTTAAAATACTGTAGAGGAAAGCAGGCAATAGGACTAAAAGACTGCCTTTTGGAAAAGAGCTTCCTAAATAGTAATCCACTAACCTGAATTCATAACACTTGTCAATTGCAAATACAAACCTGCTATTATTTTCAAAGATCCCAAGACAGATTTGTTATTTATTATTTTCTGATAAGGGTTTTGTGTCTACTGTATTCCCCCCCTTCTGTGAAAATCAAAAAGGGACCTGAGTGACAAAGGATTCAGAGGCTTAGGAGATATCACCCAGCTTCTGAATGATTTTGAATTCCTCTGGTTAAATTGTTTTATAAAGGTCTGTACCATAGAAGCCATTATGAAATGGGGAATTTTAACAGAAGGGTGGTAGAAGCAGCTCTTTGCAAATTGTCACCCACAAATGTGCTCTGAGGAAATAAGGGCTGATCTGTTTATCTATCTGTGAGATCGCTGATAACCTTAGGCACTTTAAGATTAGGGTAGGAAACGACCTTGAGAGGTCAATCATCCTGCCCTCTTTCATCAGGGGGATTAGTTAGACACACAACACTCTGGGGAGAAGTTTGCCTTGTTTTTCAGATCTCATGATGGAAATTTCCATCCTCTTCTGCAGAACAAACATTTACTGAAAAAGGGGCTGGGGGCTGGGTACTCCCATTCCCCTGTGAGTGTTGTAAATACAGGATGGATCAGAACCTGTATTAAAGTGGATTTAGGGGTCTGTCTGAAGCTCAGATCTTGATGGAGCTCAGTTGTCACATTCTACATGGACACTTGGTTGCACAGTTTCCATAGTTATAAAAAAAAATCTGTATTATTTGCCACTACTTTCACACAGGATGAACCAGGATGTTCCTCACTGTTTGGTTCCTTCACTGGGCCAGTGGGCACATGGAAGTCTATCTGCAGGGCCATGATACTGTAGGCAGAGAAGAGAAATGGAGGAACAGGCCCATCTCATGTATTTCTGCTAAGAAGATTTACATATAAAAAGCAGTTTAGCTAATGAATACAAATCCGGGCAGAGTTGCCTGAAGCAATAATAGATACCTCTGTGAAAACAGAAAAACAATTCTCAGTGCTGATCAGAAGACTGAACTGCTAATGAAATTTTAAGAAAGAAATAGAGAATAAAACCAGAAACATCCTTGCCATATGTATGTCTGCATACACACATAGAATAAATATATGTATACACACACATACACATTTTATATACAACTGCTGTATGCCCAAATGTCAAATGCCATGTGCAGTTCTGGCCTCCCAGTGTCAAAAGGGTATGATAAAAGTAGTAACAGTACCAAGAGGAGAGGCAAGGAGTGAAATACTAAACTGGAATAGGACACACCAGCTTTAAAAAGAGATGTCTGGGGTGTTTGGTATGACAGCAGTCTTTGAAATTAACTGAGAAAGTTAAAAAAAGGTTAATTATTTGCTGCCTCTCAGCATATAGAAGTATGGACACATCAAGAAGACGATGAGGTGCCCAGGTTTAGAAGAAGCAAAAGAAGGGTCCTTTTAACATCCTTTTTATAGTTCTGTTGTGGAACTTAGTGCTCGAGGATGCTGTGGATGCCAAAAATTTAGATTATTGCAAAAGCAATTAGAGTCACGGAAAAAACACAGGAAGGGCTATTAAGCATTTCTGGCTCAGGAAGAAGCCCTTCAGCCAAGGACTGTGGGAGGTTGGGCAATTTAACGCTTAAATATTACCTTCCTCTGCATAGATTTGTAGGTTTTGTGGGAAAAAGGGTTTGGAAGAGATCTCCTGTATCCTTGAATCCCCTTTATTAATTGATCAGTCAAGTGCAGCCTCAGGGAGGGACATTTCTAGGCAGGAAGAGGGAGCAACTGGGTCTCGAGGAGGCTAGGAAATCATCTCTGGCTGTTTCTCTGACCTGAAATAACCCTTGGCGAGCTGTGGGGCCATGCTGAGGTGAGGGAGGACTGAAACCCGCTTTGCCTCACTAGGTCCCAGCTATGCTGATTGCATTAGCTGCTGCCCTGAGGATTTCTCCTGGTCTAATTTTGCTGTCTCATAGTCCTGACTTGGTTTTGACATTTGAAAGAGCAAGTAAACCCCTCACACGTGTCAGGTGGTTTAGCTTCCTTAATGTTTAATGACTGTGCCCAAATGCGCAGCCGAGGCGGTGTTGGGTATCCCTGGGTAAGCAAAGGATTACGGAGGTGCTGCGAGGTCAGTCTGCTTTGTTTCAGCTGTGCCAAGAGATAACATCCACCCTGCGCAGTCTTCTGGGCAGACACAGGCCCCCTCCGTCTATCTTATTTTGAGTAGTTCTGCAATGTGGTCTCATCCTGTATCCCTCTACCTATGGCTCACCAGGCATTAAATAACAGCAAATTTCCCACCTGGGACATCCTGAAATACCTGCACACCTCATCCTACAAAAATTTACATGTGTGCAAGCAAGCCCAGTGTGTCAAGAGGTAGAAAAGACACATAGGCACATCCAAAGTTGAGCATACTTTTTTGCTGTTGTAATTGAAATCCGCTGTAGCCACAATGTGCACAATGCCTGTTAGGTTTGCTTTTGTGGTGTTTTTGTTGTTTTTTTTTTCCTAAAAGGTTATGCTGTCCTTCGGTTTTGAAAAGCTCAACAGTGTGGGTGGGAGCACAGTATGCACCTGGGAGGCAACAAAGAAATTCCTATGTGCCAAAACTGGTCCTTACAGCCTCTCTTGTCTGCAACGGCAGTCAGTGCATAACCCTCCTGTCTCAGATTCTCCATGCACGAAATGAGGCTAGTAATGTTTATCCACCTACTGTGAGGGTTGATAGAACAAATCATTATTACTCTACAGGGACAGGAAACCAGGAAGAAATCCCATTGAAATAATTAATATATACAGGAGCAAGTGAATGTGAAGCAAAGAAGGAGGCTCGGGGGCGTATGCTCTTCTAGCACAAAGCAAATGATTCTCCACTGAGAACAGCATGAATATGGAAACCACGCAACAGATGCACTGTGCTGTACATCAAATGTATGTAAATTATTCTGCTTGTCTTTTTGGTGCATTTCCTCATCATTCACGAACAGTTTTGTGCTAAACATCTGAGAGACAAGCTGAGGAGCTGGTTTTGGTTACAGTGGCTGTTGCAGACACACGGTGAGAGCACGCAGGGTACGTTGTGCTGGTGCTGCCCAGAGCTGCAGTCGGCCCCTAAGTAGCAGGATAGAAATTGGCCTCTTCTTTCAAACTGCTCTGTGGCAAGGCAAAGGCAGTGAGCCCCAGCCAGGCACTTAAGAGCAATGCCACAGAAATGGGGACAGTTTTTCTTTCTATTAATCTGAGTTTATTATCCACTCCTTTGGATTTCTGCTGGTGGCCAGTGCTATTTAAAGACTTGGCTTTTATCCAAAGCCCGCGCATGCACGCTTCATATAAGAAATACAGACAGAAAAGAAGCGAATTCTCCATTAGTTCATTGAACAGTTCTGCTGCGGCTGAACACAAAAGGCACCATTTCAGTTTCTCCATGTAGTCCTGATTTACAAGCAAGCTGCTTCCCTGAGGGTCAGCCTTGCCAGAGGAACGATGTGCCCCCTTGTAGTGCAATGTGTCCCTGCTACTTGGAGTTTCACCTAGGTAGACAGAGGCTCAGGGCAGTGATTTTTACTTGCAATTCTTTTTTTTTTTTTTTTTTTTTTTAGGATTTCACATGGAAAGTGCAAACACAAAGGCTGAATCTTCTGATTGTTGTGATGCACTGAAAATGAAGGGCCATGAAAATTCTTCTTTATAATTTCCTTGATTTCTGATTATATTGTCCATTCCTGAAAACAGCCATGACGACTGGTAGATATATTGACTAAATGTTTTTATTCATTCATAGCTTCTCTTTTGATTTAATGCAGTTGTGATGAATTATTACGTGTTTCCATAGATAAGGAAACAAAACTATGGAGGCAATGGATATTCAAGAAGGACAGTAAGAACCCAAGATCTTGCCATGATAAAACATTTCAGTGTTGCTGATGCAGGAGTTTGGTCTTCAGAGAGCTACAGCGTCTGTTTTGACAATGTGGCATTTGGCATGTGGCTTCCCCAAGTTACACAATGTTAACCCTGAAAGAGAAGCATGAAAAAGGGCTGGATTTTGGACTAACAGCTGGAATGTCCCATGTTGTAGCCCTGCTGAACAGTATCGCTTTCTAGGGTGTTCAGGGCTAAGCCTGAAAATCTGTATTTAGGAATCAAAGTAATTTTCTTCTGATTCTCAGAGGAAGGTAGATGTTTCCTGTGGTGCTCAGTTCTTGCTCTTGGCACTCAATTTGGGCTTCCATTTTTTGGTTTCAGTCCCTTTATTCATAACATGTAGCTGTGGGCAGAAACTCTGACCACACACAAGTATCCAAAGACTCACTACTAACAGCTCAAAAATGCAATATATGGGATGAGAACCTTTTAAAGCCTCAAGGAAGAAGGCTGAGTATTACAAACATATAAGAATTGCACCCCATTGCTCAAGCCCAATTGCAGAGACATGAAGAGCTGCAGGCACTGTTCCAGCATCTTTTCACTATCAGTGCAATTTCAATTATATTCAGAATTTTGAAGTCCTTTATTTGCCCTTTCATACTGTTAATATGAAGGACCTACTAGCCTAAAAACTGTAACTAAGAACAGCTACGGATTTACCAGGAGGCACAAAGGGAAGAAAGACAGACTTGTGCTATCCCCCGATATTTCAACAATACTGTTATTATCCATATATCTATCTCAAAGAATTAAAAATTATATTGACATGCATATAATGTTAACAACTGCTAGCTAATAAATATTTTTAAATGTGAAAAATACGAAAGCTACAGACTGCATCTACTGCACAAATGGACTTGCATATACAACTTATGAAGAATGTACTGACGATCAGATAATGTTAGCCTTTGAATGCAAATGTCCAGTAGAAATCTGAGAGGTAAAGACTGTTGAACATAGGTGTTCAGGTTTTGCCTGGTGTGTGATACAGTAGTAATATTAAGATGACTGTAGTTGTTACATTTTTAAATCATGCAGTTTGCAAGACAGGAGCTGTGATTTACAATGCAGTGTTTTATTTTCCATGCTCTGGCAAGTGACACCATGGCTTTATTCTGACTTGGTTCAAACACAAATTCTTATGTTAATAGTGTATAGTAAAAGGAAAGGAAGCCAAACAATGAAGATTTGCAAAATTTTAGGTATAATTCTTCTATGATTTCTCATTTGTTTTCCAATGCTTGCTGTTCAAGGAAATGCATTTAAGCATGCTTAAACTAAGAAAAAGGATGATCTGAATTATTACTGTGTATGAATGTAGTTGGCATGTTTTAGCTGATGGATCATCATTATTGCCACTGTTGTTATTAATTAACATGTTGAATGTCTTGAATGTATTAAGGCATAGTAAGTTTGTAATCCATAGACAAGGTTTATGTTAACAAACATTTATGATTACAGTTGATATAAAATACAGCACTATACTACCAAGTCATGATGCATTTGCTACAGGATCTTATGCATTCTCTACAAATATGTTTTGCACTACTCCTCCCAGTTTTCTTGTGATCACACATTCATTTTATAAGCACTGTATTTTTTTCTCTTTGTATTGCTTGCAGTAACTCAGGCATGAATCCATTAATGCAATTACAGAAGTGTAAAGCAGAAAGCAAAAGACTTACTTGGTAATACAGAAGCACAGAGTGACCCCACGGTAAGGTCATGCTGCTTGCCCTGGCTCCTGTCTGTGGTCAGGAGAGGTCTCTGGGAGCTGGTTTTGGAACCTGGCACAAACTTACTCCATCATGCGCTACTCGGGGAAAAGTTCAGACATTCAGATCTGGGCTCAAAACACAGGCAGCAAAAGCCGAGGTGCAGTTCTGGGAGAGGAAATTTATTACATATTTTTACCTGTCCCACACAGCTCCTGACTGCCCTTTTGACTGCACTTTTTAAAGTTCATGTTTGCAAGCACCTGTTCAAGTAGGAAGCAAGGTTGGGAGTGGGGTGGAGAGTATCTATATCTGGGTATGTGGTGTTCAGTGATGACAAACATTTCAGTCTATACTTGAGAGAAGGTTTTAAAATTGAGACATACCAGAGCCAAGATGGATCAATGTAGTAGTATGAATAAAACCAGCCAGTCTCTGTCATCAAAAATTTAAAGTGACTATTATTATGCCTTACCACCTTTGATTCCTCACCTCAATGGCCACAGCCAACTAGAATCAACAAAGCAAAGCCTATATGAGCTCAGAGCAATGTTTGAACATACATCTCTTGCATTTACAGTGCAATACTTAATGTCAGTGTCATGGTATGTCTTTAGGTTTAATGTACACTAAAGAGGATCATCTGCTCTATAAATTCAGCTGTACCTTTTCTGGAAGCACCAAGCACTAGTGCACATGAAGTATTTTAACATTACCATGTATAGCCTAATATTTGAAGATGTGAGGTTAGACCTTCGGCTTAGGATCAGCAGTTGTTAGCATCCTGGCAAAAATCTGGGGGACGTATTTTGCTCTTGGTTTCATTCAAGACTTTTTGTCCCATTTTTGCCTCGAAAACTTATGCCCTGAGAGTTTTACAACATAATAATCGGCCTCTTACTACTGCCCTCTGAAATCAAAGCCCTGGCTTTCCAAGCAATTTCTCAGTACATTCCTCACAAGGCTAAGAGAGATCAGCTAAAACTTGGAGGCAAACCTAGATCCATTTAATGAGCCTATCATTCATTAACATTTACATTGCCATTTGTTTCAGTGCACTTGAAGCAAATAAAATAGGGGAAGTAAAGCAGAAAGACATCAATGTCAGTGAGAAGCTTTAGGGCCCGATACGATTGCTGCTAGTCAGCAAACAGCAAATACCTCCAAACCTGGCAAATGCACTCCAGGGTTGCTGAAACTGTTGGGAGATAGAGCACTGGATGGGAGGAAGAATGTTGTGGCCTGTCTGAACAATTGTTTTCCAGGGTGTATTTTGCAGTGGATTTAGAAGAATTAAGAAGAAAAAAAGCTCTTCAGCTGAGCTTTCTGGGTAAACTGACTTTGACCAAGAATGTTGTTTATGAAAATGCAAAAACACTCTCACTGTTTCTAATGCAAAACAGAAAAAAAAAATATCTGTGGCACAGGCAGAACAGCTTTGATTGTAAGATTCCCTATTCTGATTCGTCCTGCTACAAGAAGTGCTGCACTTGTGCCAGTGTGCCAAGTAGTCTGTTCCTAATGCTGTCTTCCTGCAACACATAAAGGAAGTTTTGAAGGTATGGCTGCTGCTGCAGCTCTGTCTGGTATCACAGGTAGAGAGTCACAGCACAGCACCCGGCTGCTGCAGAGGCTACACTGGCTTAAGTAAATTCTTAGAACCATTTCTGGGCAGGTATCCAGAAACCAGCTAAGTTTAGAGAGCTTTTCAGACACAACTAATCTGATACTTGACACCCTTGAATTTAGGTGTGTTAACATTTATATCGAAAATACTGGCACAGCTATGTGTTAACATGGTCAGATAAGATGGCAGCTTGGTTTGGGAGCTATATCCTTCTGCAGTGGTGATGCAGTCTGTTAAACTAAGACCTTTTTTGCTGATTAGAGACTTGCTGAGCTAATTGAATGAGCTCTGTTCAAATAAACCAGATGGAGCTGCAGGAGTCTGCACACGGCTGTGATTTTTCCCCACCTAATCTTTAACCACACCATTTAAATGCCTCTACGATGTGCCACATAGCACGGAGGGAGTAAGATCATCTATATTTTACACTTCATTGCTCACTCTCTGCACCTCTCCCATTCCTTTCAGACGCTGTACACCTATTGATCAAAAGCCATCTTCTGGGGTCCCCCTGCTTCTGGAACTGCTGCTGTACTCCAAAGTTTTAGAAACACAGAGCACCCTATTTATAATCTCCAAAATCAGTGTTACAACAGAGTCTGCAGTGACAATCAACATCAGAAAAACTGCTACCATCTGCATATTACTGAGAAGCATTTGAAAAAAAGTTCTGTAGCCTCTAAAATGACCACATTTTCATCTAAATGTGTTTACATCCATTATAGAAGCCTTTCAGGTAGGGACTGTAGTTTAAGATATAAAAATAGTAAGAACAGTGGATGTATGTGTTTTGGAACCGTACGAAATCCAGGTTGTGTCAGAACTACAAGAGCTGGGCTAGTTTCCCATAAAATTTATAGATATTACAAACCCCTAAAGTTTAACTCCATCCAGGGGGAATTATATAATCTTTCCTAAGTCCTGGTCTCCAAGCAGCCTGAAGAATGGCCATGCTGGACTCTCCTAAGGTGTGACTGCATAGTGCTGTGGCATTCTAAGGTCCCTTAAGACCTCCTCCAGGAAATTCAACTCAACCTTCAGCCACTTTCCTTGGAACATTTTGGCTCTCAGACTGCTGAAGTTGTCAGAAGTAGCTTTCATCAGTAGCACTTTCCTCTGGAACAAGCTACCTAAATACCTTAATCCTCATGTCAGCTATTACAGAACTGGCAGACCATCTGTTTTCAAAAAATCACTTATTCTTTTCACTTACAAAAAAAAAAAAAGCTTGTCATTTCATACAGTCTAGCACCAGTAAAAGCTTCTGTACAATTTATACATGCCTGTTTTCCTCACGTCTCTTGTCTCAGCCCCCATTTGCACTCTCTTCTCTTGTTCATCTATGTCACTCTTAATTGCTTTTTTGTCTCTCTTCTCCCTGTCTTCTCATTTAAAATGAAAAGCAATGAAATTTTTAGACTGGTTCTTTGATTCTACAGGACTGGATTCCCCATGGCCTTAGAGCTGAAACAAGGCCAACCCATCTCCTGCATGAATTAGGCTCTGCATTTTTAGCTTACTCTGGAAGTCCACCCGAAGTCCTTAGATGAGGTTTTATACATGGTCCATCTGGCAGCCTGCAAGCTGCAGGGTGGTTCTGCCTTGTTTGCAGTCTCTGCTCTCCGACCTTGAAGAAGGTCCAAAGAAGTTGTTAGTGCACTATGTGAAGTCTGGTGGTTAACACCACATCATGCTCATACTGCAAGCCAGACAGGAGGCCAGGGGTATTAGGATGTGTTGTTAAAGGCAGTATGCATACTGCAACCCCTAAAAAACCTTTTTGCTGTGCCAGGTACTTGTGGCTAAATCCTGTGAGATGTTGAGTCATTCTAATATTCGATGCTTCCGAAAAGGCTGAACCCATTGCAAGCCATGCACTCCTGCTGCTACTGTTACATTGGTGCTGGTGCCAGTGTGAAGCCAGTTCAGTTTCATCAGCTGATAAAAGCCTGGGTTTTGTATGTGTGCGTTCCATAAATGTAGTGAGTTGAACCTGCTCGCAAGTCAGATGAGAGCTATCACCAGTGTAAGCAAAGGGCCACAGCTGTGTCTGGGAATGGGAGGGGGATGTGGGAAGGTAAGGGAATCGTGTTGGCAATGAGCTGCTACATCAGTGCTGCCATGTTGTAGAATACCCTTGTTGCAGCTGTGAGGCACATCACTGCGCTCACTGGTGCTGCCACCCAAGGTATGAGTGAGTCCAAAAGCTGGCATCTGCTGAAGCCTGCATAGGGAAGGATGACTATGGAAAATGGAGGGAGGTGATTGAACATGTCAGCTGTCACATTTTCCCAGAAGCCCAGGGTGTCTATCACCGCAGTCTGTGCCTGTTCAGCCCCTGGAAGACCACCGCTTTCCCACTCTGTCGGGCTTTGAAACCATAAGCCAGTGGAAATGTGAGCTCCTACTTGTGGCTGCTGCTTTGCAGCATCGGCAAGGAATCCCAGTGCACACTAAAGTTCCTGAGTGACTTGTCCAAGGTGTGTTTTTTGCGACAGATGACTACCATAAGGACAAAATCCTACAGCTGTTCCCCTGTGCTGTGCAGGATAACCTGTCTTGCTCAAGGTTGACAATAATCAGCTCATCTTGGCCAAACACAGTGTTAGTTCTGGGACGCTGGTGTTGTCATGCTGTGAATCAGCAGGCCTGCAAAGCAAGAAAGTGCTTCAGAAAGCATCCTGTCTCTTCAAAACCTTCTGATTTCAAAAAAATTGTGATGGTACTTAAATGCTTCATTTTACAAAATTTTGTAAAGTACATTTTTCAATTTAAAAAGAAGGAAATGGTATTCAAATGGTGATAGGAAAAGCTGGGTTACCCAAAGCCAGACCGTGGTAAACAGAAGAAAAGCTGGATTATTTCAGTAATGATTTAACACAAAGTATTCTATAGACAATATGGACAAATGATCAAAACTTGGGAATCAGGAAAGAGAATAGTCAGGCTCCTTTAAAAAGTAACAGCACTGAAATTTTGAAATTTTCCCCACATAGGCAGTCCTGTGTTTTGATCGACTTAAATCCTGTACTGTTAAGGGCATGGCTTTGGAGTCACCTGCTACCACATCTCACTGTCTGTTATCTTGTGTAAGTCATATTTCTGTTACCGCAGACCTACTTCAACTGCAACTCTTCTTTCACAGGATAGGCAAGTACAAATACGTACTGCCCTCAGCACATGCTTCCTCCTCCTTGGGTATAGAGTACTGCCAAGTAAGGGGTGTACTTAAAGTGGTAGAAAACATACTGTGTGGTAGAAAACATACTGTATGTACCGTGCTCTTTGGTGTTACACCAACCTCTCTGTCCGTTCAACATTGAATCATCTCCTCTTTTGGAAAAGGTTAGGCCATATCTTATACCACGTGCTGCCTGGTTTTTAGTACAGCATACAAACATGTTTGCTTTTCTTTGTGTTGCTTCTACTAGCACCCAAATTGGCATAGTTTCTTCCAGCTGCTGCTTGTTTAGCTGCTGTGCCATGTTGGCCAAAAGCCTCTGTGAAGCAATTATGACTGATCTTTATTTGGCAAGCAGTCAGAGAACAACAATCTGCTTCCCAGATCACCTGTTGAGATTGGAAAATACTGTATAGCAGTGAAAAGCCTTCTGTAGCACCTTCCTACCTGAGAATCTTTAACAGCTTTTCATTTGCTTATTCAAACAACATCAAATCCAACACCATGACATACATAGGAGTTATTATCTTTGTCGGGAGTCTCAGAAATGAAATGAAATCAATTTTCCAGGACCTGCTGGAAGATTGCAACACTTTCAGAAAATTTTGTCTGGATTGCAGGTTTACACTTACTAGAATTGCCTTGCTGGGAACTCATGTTGTGTGAATTTCTGGTCCACTCAAAGCTCGGAACTATTCTCAGTTCCTTCACCCCCTCAAAGCCCGGAACTGTCCTCTGTTCCTTCACCTTTACAGGTTAAACCCAAATAACACTGTCCTTTTTTATCCCAAAACTAGCATACGATAAAGACCTTTAGCTCTTGCCAGTGCCGGAGTCCACTTCAGATTATAAAAAATTACTAACAACAAGGCCACAAAATAACATTTGCTGTTATTCCTGCTTTCATTTTCCTTTCTTCTTGAGCTCTGCACATCAGAGTCTGTTATTAAGTTAGAAACTGCAAGACGTGTTGTTGTTGTGTGCCTATATGACATACACTAGAAGCTGGAGCAAGAAATATCCCCAGTCAGTCTCATCTAGCACTGTTCATACCACTAGAAAGTCTGTTCTAATGTCTATTACAAGTAGTGGAGAACAGATAATTCCTTTCCTTTGTATGGCCACCTTTTAGTCTTGAAGACTATGTTATCCTTAACCTTTTTTTAAATAAACAAATCTACTTCTTTCAATCTTTCCTTGCAGCTCATCTTCTGTATCCCTAGCCTTTGTCTCGTAGCTCCTCTCTACAGCGCTCCTGAAATGCACACCATGGAGCTGGACGTGGTGCTCCAGCTGAGGCTTCGCCCCTGGCAAACACAATGGAAGGACTATTATATTTTTACACACCAATAACAGTGATGAGTGTTTATTTTTTCCAATGAAGTCATCTGCTGTATGACTGAGCATCAGATTAACTCCTTCTCAGACAGAAAGTCCAAACCCTGAAGACGAGAAGGCTGTGCCAGGGCAGGGAGTAGTTGACTCCTATGTGCCAGACTTGCTTTCATCATGCAGTCAAAGGGACATGAACAATGAAAATGAAGTATGCGACTAATAATTATGGAAGTTTCCAAGGGACAAAGGAAACTCTCCAGTGGTTACAACTAGTGACAAAATGACAAGGCAGTTTGAATAATGCCCATAACCATCTGGGTCACTTCACTAGCCATTCATTTAAGCAGTAGGACACTATACAAAACTGCCTCCACCACTGCAGAGACCAGAAAAGAAACGATTTTCCATTGTAAGTAGCAGTGAAAACAGTGAAACAACCATCAATGCACAAAAAGCAGGGCTCCCTGGTACAATTGTTTGAGGGTGGCCTGCTTTTGTTTAAAAAAGAATCATAAAAAATATGTGTGAGGAAACTCCAGAGCAGTAAGGTCAGGGAACTAATTAGTTAAACCTTAGTCCTTCACAGCCCAGCAGGAAAGAACTGGCTTTTGGACAAAACTGTTGAAAGACTGTGTAACCAGTAGCACACCAGTAGCACATGGATGGTTCAGAGACATGTGAAAAGATGCTGAGCACTAAAGTCAACTGCTGATATGGCACTGATGTCAGGCTCAAGGCAGCTTGCCAAGCATAGTCCGTTGACTGTTGATAAAAGCCTTATTATCTCATAGTATGAATTGGCTTGAGAATACAAGAAAAGAGGTTATTCAGAAGATCCATCCAGAAGTCACTAAAAGTAAGAGAAGTTAGCCTGAATTCCCCTGTATTCAGAAGTATGTGGTTGAGTACTAACAGGTACTTTAGAAACATTATCAGGTGCAAGCTGTAATGAGCAAGCAGGAACCGGTTTGCATCAGAGATAATGAAAACCAGCTGCCTGCTGAAGGAACTGGCCAAACTCCAGGAACAACTTCAGGTCAAACTGGAACTAAAGTCCTCCTTAAAAGGGGACAGAAATTTGGGAAGCTGGAAAACAGAAGTGGCTGTCCTGCAAAATCACTCTGCATTAGAGCCAGTTCAAATGATCTCTGCAAAAAGAAAGGATCTGTTCAAAGTTTACCTCAAATAAGATTGTCTCGATTGTAGATATAAAGCTTGGAAAGTACCAGACAGTTACTAGGAGTTTCAGGATGGGGTCTGAACGTGAGTATCAATTCTGAGGTGTGAGTTTGCACCTGCCTTTGGAGAGGCCCATATGCACAGACAACTTTGCAACACTCCAATTGGAGCATGGGCTCTGTGGGCTGCCCATGCTGTAGCAATCAAAGTCTAAAATTTCTGGGAGGTCTGTGATGGACTTGGATGGTTGTAGAGAACTATTTTCTTTGTATGAAGCATTTTCAGCACACTGGGACCCAAGCTTTAAATCCCTTTTGTTTGAGACATTCATGTACGGCTACAGCCAGCTTCTTAGCAAAAGCTGAACAGGCATCATTCCCTTTCTCCACCAGCCATTAAGCTTAAATAAAAGTTTCTCAGCTGCCAACTTTGCCCTGAGATTAGCGAGGGGAGCAATACCACAGGGTGTTTTGACCTTTCAAGGGTAAGGTATGACCACCCACATGCCACAAGGCAGCAGAGTGACAGCAGCACTGGAGTTGCACCACAGGGGTAGATCCTACAAGCAGGTCTGGCAGCTCTTCAGTCAGAAAGGGAAAGCACTGAGGTGCCAAAACAGGCTGCCTTTAGGGGCAGAGAAAGAGCTAGTTTCAACTATTTCACAGTGATTCCTGCACTCTGAGCCAAGAGAATAGAGTAGTTCTGGGTCTTGTCCAGTCTTTGTGGACTGGTCACCACCACCAGTACAGCAGCTGGGACCAGCCCTTTTGGATAGCCCCTGCGTTCCTCCTCTAGCCAGGCAGTGTCATGGTGGCCACAGCTGATATCCCATACACAGCTCACAGTGACCCTTCTGGAAGAGGATCAGATACACATTCACAAAGCGATGCAAAGCTTACATCCTGAGGGCGTAATTTCAGCATTGATAATGCAAAGAAACACATGGAATTGCACAAAGCTCAAAAGAAAAAAAATCACCTGTGGAAGTGTTTTATCCAAAATTTTCAACGGGGTATTTTAAAGAGCAAAGTAGCTATTTAAAACCACGCTGCCCTTTCCTGTTCCCCCACTGAGCAGTAACCCAGGCCTGCTGTAGCGCTTCGAGGAAGCTTGACCCCAGGGTGCTGTGGTGTTGCCAGGGAGCACAGGCCGCACAGCTGCAAACCGAGGGGCAAACCCCTGTCATTACAGTTAACAAAGTGGAAAAACCCTGAGGGGTGAGTGACCTGTTCATTAACTGAGGGGCACTGAAACACCTCATGTACCTGTTCCAGTCTCATGGGGTAGCACTACTACTGGAAAATACTGCCCTGCTAGCCACAAGTCCACCAAGGCCAGCGTCAAAGGCAGGCTCCTGACTGGAAAAACAAGGCAGCTCAGTTCACTTCCTTTTCTTCTGTCCGCCCCCCCAGTTTGTTACAAACCAGCTCGTTATGTTATGCTATATCAGCCCCCAGTTATCAAACCTACACCGGGGCCCTTTAAATCAGCCGGCCCGGCCCCTCAGGCGAGCCCGCCCTCGGAGCGGGGGAACGGGCCGGGCTTTATAACCGGCGGGGCAGCGGCGGGTGGTGACTGGCACGGGCGGAGGCGGGAGGCCTCGGTGGTGAGTGGGGAGGCGGCAGCTATTGCTGGCTCCTCAGGCCGGGGGTGGGCGCGAAGGTGAGGTCTCGCCTGGCCGGCGGGGCCCGCCAGCTGTTTCTGTGCGAGCTTTGCCGAGCGGTGTCCCCGGAGGGTGAGAGGGTGTCGCTGGCTTTGCTCGGCGCCCTCCACCCCCGAGCGAGGGCGCGCCGCTTCCTTCCCGCCGGTGCTCTCCCTTCGTGGTGCCGCTCGTCTCACGGCGGGGCCGGAGGGAGCCGTTCTGCTTGTGTGGGTGGTTGGCGGTGGGAGGGAGCGAGTTGGCCCGTGCGGGCGTTGCTGCCTCCCTTTGTTCCTTACCCGGCGTTACCGTGTCCCTCTCGCCAGTGGCGCACCCCTCCTTGTGGGACAGCTGGCGTTTGGCGAGAACGTGTAGCTTTAGCCCAGGTTTCTTTTCTTTCTTCCTAATGATGCTTCACTGCTTGAATACAAAGTCTGGGCTGTGCGCCTGTGGTACAGTCTGTGCAGTGAGAAAGTATTGCTTGGGTAACTATGTGTGCTTGTAGTACAGGTGGTAACTTTTTGAGACTAGTAACTCCTTTAGCATAAGCCTTCTGTAACATTGAAGGGCTAAATCAATTTTAAATAGCTAAAACTACTGTAATCTGGAGTATACTGTGTGATTGGTATGCTAACAATAGATAGTTAGCTGAAAAACTTCAATATGTGACTTAAAGTCTGTTCTCAAACAGGGCAATATCTAAATATTTAAGTGATGCATTCTTTTATGGAACCTGGGCTTCTGATTTTATTCCAGTCACACTGCCAATAAAACTAGACTTTCTTCTGCAGAGAGCGTGTGGATGAATCTCTGTATTAACTTAATGCAGTGTCCTTCAGGGGTGGTATCACCTCTGCCACCTTACTGTTGTAATGGAACAACAATGTATATTTGACAAGGACAACTTCTTTCCAGTACAGCTGGAGCCCTCAGTTTACTCCCTAATGAGGGCTGGACTCCCTTTTTAAGTAGTTTGCCACTCACTCACCTGGTAGAGAATTCTCCTAAGGAGATGCTTACTGTTTTTATTAGTATAGAGAAGAAATTCTGAGTAAGAAACCAACCAAGAAGTCAGAAAATGAGACAGTTGAGGTGAAAGGGCAACATTGCTTGCTGATACATTTTTTTTGATTTTTTTTTTAAGATAAGCTCTGCTTTAATTTCTTCCTATAAGTATGGAAAGCTAGAAGGAGGGATGCAGAGTGTAAGTGGAAAGACTTGTATGGCTACTTTGGCCTACATGGCAGGAGAGGAGACTGGTCAGCCTTTTAGAGGTAGAAGGCTTTCTCACCTTGGGTTATGTCAAAGGAAGGGAGTGCTGTAAAATTTCTGCATTAGGGTATTCTACACATACGTTGAAACTTCAGCTAATATTAGTAAATCTGTGTGCAGTTTGGAAACTTTGGCTCTGCAGTGCTTGCATAATTCTGTTATGTTAATGCTCCAGAATTGCGCAGAAAAACTGCGTAGCCTTCATTGCCTAGATAGAATGAAATACAAACCAGGAAAAAACCAGATATATACTAGTTCTGTCAGTCTTATCATATTTGTGATAGGTGAAAATTTGTTTTAATGTGTTGAGTGGAAAAAAGTTGACTGTTTTCAGTTTGAGTTTCTCAAAAGCAAAGTTTATGTGTGTGGCTGATAGAGGGGAAACTGAGCTTGGCTTTGTCCTTGTTAATTAAATGATCTGTCACTAATCACGGCTGGACAGGAATATGAGGAATGTGGAGCTGGAAGTGACCTCTGTCTGGCACCTACGTGGCTCTGCTGCTTTCGTATTGAAAAGCTTGCATAGTCTATGCCTGTGGCTCCTGACCTCTGTTCTGCATTCTTGGCAGTTGGTAGGTGCCCTTACTTGCCTTTTCTTTGGGTTTGTACATCAGTGGTGCTCTTCGCAGCGGCCTAAAGAGTCAGATGGGTTTCTGTGCACTTGGTTGTAGAGTATTTGAAATGGTGTGCTTTGAGCTCCTGTGGGTTTTTTATTGTATTGGCAGAAGACTGAAGACCCATGTAACTAACTCATCATGAAGTAAAGATGACAAAAGGAAAACTAGGGCTGCAGTAACTAAACTATTCAGGCATGCTTACTGTCTGCAATGTCTGTTGATTTCCTTTGGATGCTGGATTATTGACGCTTCTTTGGCCACTTCCTCCGGAATGTTAAATTTTACAAAAGGTGGTAGTAAGCAGCTGGTGTATTTGCAGTATTTTCCAGCTGGCTAGTACAGGTGAATAAACAAAGTAACAGGGAAGCTAGGTGCCAAGGGAAATTGTTTCAAGTACAGTTATGCCACAAAATTGGCAAAAGATAACTGTAGAACCCAATGTTTAGGAAGATTTAGAAAATGGGTAATGGGAGGCGTTTATATTATGAGGAAGGGAAAAAAATAAGCAGTGGAGAGACCTGCTTGGTTTTGGGAAAGGCAATATTGTATCTGCAGGACTAGTCTGGTTTTGCTGTTTTTAATCTTTTTTGCAAGATGATTGGAATATTTTAGTATCTCGCAGAGCATATGCCATAGTTAATCATGATTTGTGGTCACTTTGTGAAATTAATTAAATTGACTTTAAGCTAAAGCAGCCTTTTTTACTGTAAAAGGCCTTATGTACCAGATTACACTGTTTTCATATAATGTTCACAAGCAGGAATAATGTGAACACCGGTAGCAGAAATAGGCCTTAATGGAAACAAAATGTGGTATGCACCTCTATCTTCTGTCCAGGTGTACCAGCTCAGGTCATGTTAATGTTGATATGAGGAAGAAGGAACAGAAATTTGGTAATGACTGTTCTAAAGTTCCATTTGATTGCAGGACATAGTCAAACTATTTCAGCTTGGTAAGAATCCTTGGCAATTATTCACTGCAGTGCTCCTTAAGATCATGTCTGGGAGACAAACTGCTTCAGCCTTTCATGGTGAGGATAGTGGTGGGCCAAATAAATCTGAGACACTGATTTGAACCCAGATGCCTTTCTGCAGTATTACTGACCTTCTTTTGATTATAGAAGGTATATTAATGTTTTTACCCTTAGTATGTTTGGAAGATCCATCTTAAATGGGCAAGGCACAAAGTTTTATTAAATGTTAGCATATGTATTTATATAACAGATATAATTATAGAAGCATTAAATTGTCTTATTTCACAGAAGGAAGAATCAATGTCAGCGCTAAACTGGAAGCCCTTTATCTATGGAGGTTTAGCATCAATCACTGCAGAATGTGGTAAGGTTTGCATGATTTTTTTTACTCTGATAGTCCTTTTTAAAACAAGCTTGATTCCATGCCATCAATTAAACAGTAGTATACGATGGTCTGCAGCATAGGAGTTTTTTTCTTTAATGTTGTCTGAGGGGTTCCTCAGAACTTTGTTATAATGTCAGAACACTTCAGTCTGTCAAATTTGATCCCTTTTGAAACTTTTTATACAAACTTCATATTATATGGTGTTTGATCTGTTCCTAGGCAGTGGTCATAAGTATACACAACTTTTCTTTTCCTAGAGTAGAGAAGTTGAGCTCTTGTAAAATTTTTCTTTTGGCTTTTCTGAGTAGCTATGTTGCAATTTAAATTCTTTTTCTTGAATGTGAGCAGCTGATTAGATTTGAACACTTCAGTTAGTGAGCAACGTAGAATAATTGCTGTAGTGAGACAGTGCATCTGATTCTTTAGTGCCTATTTTAGACAAACCTAAAATATAAACATCCTTTTAAAGTCTTATCTGAAATGCATGTACATGAAAATAAAGGAAATTTGGATTTTCACAGTAGCAGAACATAGCCTGACATACAAAATTAAACCTAAAAAACCACTTTAAAAAGCATAATTAGGTGTAAGTTTTCTATTTTGTTTTCCTTTTCTGCCTTCTCTGATGAATCTTGTTGGAACTTGATTGTGAAACTACTGTTATTTGACTTGACTGAATGGTGCTGGTAATGCCAAAAGCTTTATGAGGAAGACAAACAATAATAAAAGCCTTGCTTGTGTGGTGAACCTTATTAGAACAGATGTTGTTAATTCTGACTCCTATTAATATTTACATGAGTACTGAATGTTGAAGTGGTCCCTTTTCTAAAGATATGCTGTGGAGGAGTATGCTTTCTAAACACTTTATTAAAGGGAGCTTGGAGAGCATGAGTTTGACATAGCAGTAGGCCACAGGAAAGCAGTAACAGAAATGGGTACTGCTGCTATTTCTTTTGTAGATTCTAAGCTAGAATCTGTATAGCTTGTCCTGTGGAATTTTTCTTTGCCTTCAATGAAGTGATCTTCAAAAATGCTGGTAGAATACACATGCAAACTCTGTACTTGATTGTGATTCAGAGTCTTGTTCAGTGTGGCTGTTCACGGCCAGGCAATACAGTGTTGCCTGAAAACATAGTGAATGCAAAATGTAAACAGAGGAAGTAGGTAAGGCCTCTGACAAGCTTTTAGAAGAAACAAGGTGACATAAAAGAAACCACTTCTTTAAAAGAAAGTCTTGGTAAGAGAGGCTTTTTTTTCCCATGGGAGAATTTTTGTGATCTGGGATATAACAGTGGTTGTTGTTTCTTACATAATGTTCTTTGTTGCCTTTGGTTAGGTAGGTACTTGATTCATTTTCTCTGATTTTTTTTTTCTTTAAGGGACTTTCCCCATTGATCTGACCAAAACACGTCTCCAGGTTCAAGGTCAAGTTAATGATGCCAAATACAGAGAGATTCGTTACCGTGGAATGGTGCATGCACTAGTCAGAATATGCAGAGAAGAAGGACTGAAAGCCTTGTACTCTGGGTAAAATTGACTTGCAGTAATGGTTTATGAACAGTCTGTTGATAAGTATAAGCCCATAGTGTGTGAATTCTTCGGTTTCAGAATTACAAGGTATTTGGTTAGTGTCAGTCTGGAAGTTGAAAGCCCAAGCTTAGATTGCTTCAGTCTTTGTACTCTGCAATAGCATTTCATGTTTAAAGAGAACAACTTCAAACAACCAAAGCTACTTGGGGGGAAAAAAGCTAAGCATAAAGTTACTCTGTATAATGCTGTTATGGTTGTTCCATCTCAGAAGAAAAATAAATTAACCTTTATGTATAAATGGGCACTGTTGAAGGTGTCTGTGCCCATGGCAGGGGGGTTGGAGCTAGATGGTCTTTAAGGTTCCTTCCAAACCAAGCCATTCCATGATTCTGTGTTTTTTCTTTAAAAATGCAAGATGGTGGGGGAAAGATGTAATCTGCAAATTGTTTCAGACATGCTTACCAGCACGAGTTGAGGCATGTTTTAATAGTAATCCTTCCACAGTTCATTCATGTTATTGCAGGCTTTGTTTAAAAAACAAAACAAAAAAACACCACCAACAACCCTCCCAACCTTGTTTTGTTTATAGTGAGTTTAAATTGTTGATTTAAATGAACAAACCTTTCTCTGGTAGATAGCTTGTGTTCAGTCTCTCCTGCTCTAAAATATTTTCTGACCAGTCTTTTGCTATTTTGAACATAAATATTATCACTTTTTTACAGGATTGCACCTGCAATGCTACGACAAGCTTCATACGGAACTATAAAAATAGGCACTTACCAGAGCTTAAAAAGAATGTTTGTTGAAAGTCCAGAAGGTGAGTTTCCAGTTTAGTTGAGGACTGCTTTGCTTGAAGCTGGCTTTTTCCATTTGGTATCTTGCTGTAGCAGTTAAAAGTCTGCTGAAACAAAGTGAGTCAGCACTCTCTCTGGTTAGAGGATGGGTGGCATCATCCTGCCCTGATGCATCCTAAGCTTTGTAAATCTTCAGCTAAACTCTTTTTTTCTTTGTTTATGTAATAGATGAAACCCTGGTGATAAATGTTCTATGTGGCATTCTTTCGGGGGTAATCTCATCATCTATTGCCAATCCTACAGATGTCTTGAAGGTAATGATGTGTTTATATAGAATTTGTCCTTAGTTTTTGTCCTCTCATTGAGGAAATGCAGAATCTTCTGATGAATATGGGATTTGTTTTGTAATTGTATTTATTCTCATCTCTTAACTTCTAAAAATCAGTAATGCTCTAAATTCTTGGAACCTCCTTCTGGTCCATACTAATTATTTTGAAGTATGCACCAGGAAACTGATGGCTGAGGGGGTAGTTGGATTTGTGTAACTTTTTGGGGGGGGAGGATAGGGGGAGAATAATGTAAGATCAACTTTCATGCTGTAGCATTTGTGTGGAAGTGACACTGCATATATAATCTATAGTTCTTGGTAACACTGTTAACTAGGTGTTTCTTGAGCTCAAAATAGGTGAAGAGAATTCAGAGGCAAGAGTTTCAGTGACTGCTACTTGTACTGTAGGATTCTTTAATCCTGTAGAGAGGCTATGGAGTCCAGTGTCCCATGGAAACAAGTGTTCCAGCATCAGCCATTTAAAGTGAATTAGTGAAATGATCAGCTCTCTAAGAATGTTAGCTTAATGATAGCCATTAAACTCTTTTCCAGTTGCTTGAAAGGGTTGATGGTATTTAACTTACAGAACTGTAGCATGTGACTTGTGTGGCTGCCTCTAACGAAAAATTCAAGCCAACACTTCCTGTTCTTCTAAAGCTACTAAAAACTTAGTCCTTCATACAGCTAGTGTGGTTATGTAGAGGCATTTCAAACAAAGCTTGTATTTCAGTTGTGACTTCAAGTAGTTATTTCCCAAAATTATATCTGTGTACTAACTTGCTTGTCACCAAACTTGTATTTGGTAGTTACCATGGCAGGTTCCCAAGGACACTTTTAGAAATCCACGAGGTCAAAGATCATGATCCTTACTAGCTGGAATCTTAATCTTTTTAACCTTTCATTTTAACGTGTTCCTCTGAGAACACTGTAAAGGACATCCTGCAGAAGCTGTCGGTCAGTCTAAGTGGAATAGTGCACAAATACAGAAATAGAAGTGACTTAATGCATCTAAAAACTACACCATGTACTTGTTTAAAATTAGCAGCTGCATTTGGATAGTTAAGGCAAAAGACTGCATCATGGTTATGATACTGTCGGCTATGAATTTGTAGTCAATGACAAATTGACTTTACTAAAGATTGTAAATTAAAATGTTAATGAAACTGTATTGAACTGTTATGTATGTTTGAAAAGTATTTATATTCTATCTTCAAATGAATCTCAGATCAGGATGCAAGCCCAAGGTAGTGTGATTCAAGGAGGAATGATGGGCAACTTCATACAGATCTACCAAAAGGAAGGCACTAAAGGATTATGGAAGGCAAGTTTTTTTAACTGTGTCCTGCACTTTAAATACACCTTCTTGCTCAACTAAATTTCAGGTACTAATACAGTATTCTCTGCTAAAATATGGAGAAGCTAATATGTGTGTAGTTTGTCATGACTACTTCACTGCTGGTGTCTTGATGCATTTTGGCAGAGGGTTACTGCCAGTCTTGTGTTCAAGGATTAGCTACTTCTTAAAAAAGGGGAGAGATAAATGGAGACTAAAATTAGGGTGACTGGCTTTAAGGCTAGTTCAACAACCCTTTGCAAAGACATGTCTCAATCTATACACTCTGCTCTTTTGAAAAAATATAATTAATATTTACAAGCAACGGTAGTAATGAACATCCACTGTAGCTCATGAATTCTTGTACTCAGTCTTGTAGGTTGTCTCTTATGCCAGTTAAACAGTGACTGTATGATTGAAGACCCAAAATGGACAATTGTTCTGAAACAGCTGGAAAGTAGAAATATTTTTCTATTAGTGTGCTTTCCTCTGCAAAGTTTCTCCACCTCCATTTTTCTGTTAATCTTCCTTACTTTGGTTTTCCAGTTAGTGGCAAGGGGAGCCAGTATCACTTGGTTGTTGAGGTCTTAGCCTGACTGTTAATGTAAGAATTCAGGTGTTAAGCACAGATGGAGTTGCACAAAGGAACTGAAACTGCCATTCAGTGTGGGAAAGTTATTTGTCTATTAATTTGAATTTGCATTTTTGAAGTATGCACATCTAAGACACATACTTAGATGTACCTTAATTGAACTCTGTTCTTAACACATTCATAGTGTATTGCTTTGTACTAGAAAAGCTAGGTGCTTCTCATGGTGCACAAAGGTTAACTTTAAACTTCAACTATATATTTTCTTTTGCCAGGGAGTATCATTGACAGCACAGAGAGCTGCTGTTGTTGTTGGAGTGGAACTGCCAGTGTATGACCTTACCAAGAAGCACATAATTATGTCTGGATTCATGGGAGATACAGTATATACTCACTTCCTGTAAGCTTGTATAACTGACCATTAACCTAGCTTATCGTTGGTTAGTTCTCATTATAGGGCATAAACCTCTTTTCTGTTATCAATCCAGATGTAAATATACTTCTGGTGTGTTTGTACTTCTTAATGCAATAGTATCTCAAATGGTAGCACATAGCATGGAAGCTAATTTTATTTAGGATTTGGATTTAGCTTTCTTTTGAATATGGATTTTTTGTGAATGGTCTGAATATTTCAGCTGTGCAAACAGAGGTTAGAGGAAAGTTCCAATCAAGTATTTGCTGTTCTGAGAGGCACAAACATCTGTTCAAGTATATATATAAGGGCTGTATATCAAACCTTCAAAATGATGCTTTATAGTAAATGAAAAGGAATTTTTCACATTTATTAGCTAATGTAATTTTTAATTGTATTAAGCACTCGTTATTACTGCATGCTTTCTGGAGAGGGGGAATTCTTGTGCATCTTTAAATGTGGTAGGTCAAATTTCATTAAACCTTTCTTTTGTTAGCTCAAGTTTTACTTGTGGGTTAGCTGGAGCCCTTGCATCCAACCCAATTGATGTTGTAAGAACACGCATGATGAATCAGGGAAGCCAACAACATGGGGGACGCTCAAACTACAAGGGTACTCTGGATTGCTTGTTACAAGTAAGTAGTTCATGTATCGACATAAGTAGAAACTGATGCCATCAAGCAATGATTTTGGTGTAGAACTTGAAGTTGTTCTAAGTTTCCCTAGAAATTAACCCAAGTAATTTAGATTTCCTTTTTTGCCATAATGCTCAAAAGGACTATATTGCCAATAATGCACTTGATGTGAAAAGTATGTACGATTTTGACAGGCAGGAAGAAAGTTAGTATATACTGCAGGCACTTAATACTTTTTGGTGCTTGGATAAGGAGACAAAGTCTCTCAGCAGCACTGTCTCAACTTTATATGATGTTAGGATATTGATAGGAAATGATGATTTTGTAGATCAGTTCTTGAAGAACAACATCTTGTGGGGCAGATGGTTTTCTCTATTGCATATTGTGTAATGGAAGGCCTAGTATAGCCAAAGGCAATGTCAGTCTCTTGATTGTGATTATTTTTGCTTGGTTTCTTAAATACCTAAATTGAGTATGAGGTGTGAGCATGGTGGCCTTTTACATGGAGAAGGGTGGATAGGAAGCTATTGGTATCCAAACTGTTGACTGAACAGTCAGTCATGTATAACAGTCCAAGTTACGCTATCCAGTGTAACTTTGTGGAGTCCATAAAGCAAGCTGAAAAATTTCAGGGGGTGCCTAATGTGAGCTGCAGCTTTACATGCAGCACTCTGCAAGGCAAGGTTGGTTGGGGTTTTTTTTTTGGGGGGGGTGGGGGGGTGAGGTAGAGGGGGAAGAAAAGTCCAGGAATGCAATTTGAATGAATCTGGGTTGGGTACTGAATGACATAGACTGCAGCTTTTTCTGCCAGGTAAAGCTGCAGGCATTACTAATCTTGGCTTTATCTAGTGAAATGTTTTTGTCCCATTGTACAAGGTTTAAATCAGGGTTACAGCACTAAGCTATCACCTTGTCTGGTATAGAGTCTTGTTACTGAGATGCTGTCTAGATTTCTCAGAACTACATAAATGCATTCTTGCTATTGCTTTTTTCCAGACATGGAAGAATGAAGGCTTTTTTGCTCTGTATAAAGGGTTTTGGCCAAACTGGTTAAGACTTGGTCCTTGGAATATCATTGTATCCTTTTCAAAGGTGTGCAAAACTATTAACCTAGCCATACAATAGCAGGTATTAACAGTTTCACAGAATGCTCAGTGTGGAAAGTGTCATGTCAGCGCAAATATTTGCTTTTATATGAATAGAAAATTGTGTAGTTGACAATTTTTCTTAGTCAATTGCTGCTGGTCAGATTGAATTTGTGATTCACACAGAGTGAATATTAAGAGTGATCTTGCAAAACATTTTTCTATTCCTCCAGTTTCATACCTGGCCATTTCATTGGTTTGGAGTCCAGTATTAAATAAACAGACCAGATGAGTTAAGAATGGGGGCTGCTGCCAGAACTGGGGGAATTGCTGGCACTTAGCCATGAAATCTTGTTGTTTATCTTACTCTGACACAATTTTTCTTTCAAGAGCCAGCTGATCAGAGCCCTGGGAGTTGTGTTGGTAGTAATGTTTTTTTTTACCATGAGCAAACCTACTTTAGCCCACTAAAGCTAAGTGAGTAAAGAGAATCTAAGGGCTTTTGTAGGGCTTTTTTTTTTTCTGCGGCCTCAGTCCTGTGTTTCAGATCCTGAGGAATAGGGATGGGAAAGTAATTGGCATCACTAGCCTTAAAGCAAGCTTCATTGTTCTGTGTAGTACTGCATAACAAAAATGGCCAGCCAGCAGCATTGCATAGGAGGGAACAAAGAGTGGAACAGTTTCACACAGGTGCAACTGTCATTTAGTAGGAAAGTGACCATTTTGCACTCTGAACAGGAAATAGTTTTCCTTAATTGCATATTCCAGTTCTTTCTGACATATGAACAGCTGAAGAAACTGGACTTCTGACATGCTGAATTATGTTAATGTACTGTTTCAGTTTAACCTGTAAGTTGTCTTGGGTATTTGCTCTGTCTGACATGCTGGCCAAGAGCACTACAAGACTGTTGTGGATGAGAACCTGGAAGTGATTTTTGAGGCAAACTGGCTTCTGTAACAATGGCTTGATCGTGTGATTCAGGTGGAATACCTTCTGTCAACTCTCTTAAGTCTTCTTCAATATGAAGATCTGTAATGCAACTTTATGCTGTTGATACTCCAATGCACAGTGTTCTTACTAGAGGCAAAGAATGATCTTACTGTAAAGGAATATAAAGGAGGATACCAATGAGCTGGGCTTTTCCTGTTTTCAGAACTGTATACAATTTGACTATAATAGTTTATAGTTTCTAATTAACACATCTTTGCAGCAGGTACTTTGCTGAACTGCAAGCCTGCAGTACAAATTCTGGTTTTGGAGCTTTCCTATGTTTTCAGTCCTTAGATGCCTGCATAACTTTCTGGGAAAAACTCTGCTTCATTTGAAAGTGCGGTTGCTACAGTTGACATCAGCTTTCTTCAAACTATGCAAAACTGACCTGTTCCGTCCCCCCCCGTATCATTCTTGATTTTTGGCATAAGTCATTCTTCAACATACCCATCTGTAAATTGCAAGTACGAATGAAGTTCCAACAAATCCATGTTCATTTGCCTGTCTTGCAGAGAAACAACTTTCCATGCTTCTTCCATTGTTGGGAAGAGCTACTTGTAATGGTTTACTGGCTGTTACATAGCATCTGAGAGATGCACGTTTTAAACTGAGTGGTTCAGGCTGTGTCATGTAGGTGCCTCTGTGAAAAGAACCAAATCCCTCCAAAGGTAGGTCTACTTGTTTTGAAACTAAACCAGGTTTGGGTGTCTCTTTAAACAAGGAAACTTGAACTGCTGAGCACTTCCATAGAGCAAAAGGGCCCAAGTTGCTGTTACATGCAATCAAACACTTCATGTATGTCAGCCACAGCTTTCTTGAAGTATTACCTCTTGGCTTCAATGTACATCAGAGATTCAGGGCCATTAACTAAGCAGTTACATCAAGGTTCTTATTGAATGCTGCTATTGAATTCCAGGAAGGGAAATGTGTGAGATGCAGGTCACATGATGGTCCTGCATTTACAGAGGGTAGCAAAGCAGGATGTGTAGCTTTAGACTTTTGTGGCATTGTGTTAATTGCTTAAACATCTTTGGTTAATCATACATTCCGCTTAAAGAAATTTCGTTGCGATTTCAGAATTACTATAATCACTTAAAATTACTAATTTTGAATTCACAAATGGATTTTGAAATGCACAAGGCACTTTTCCTAAGCATACCCATATACATAGAAAAACATTGTACCTTATGTGCAGTGTTTTCCATATAGCTGTTTCTATGCTTTAATAGAAATATTTGTAAATATTTTTATATGCTATGTAAACTAAGTGTATGTTTTACATTTTCAAGCTTATTAAAAGTTTTAAAAGCATTATGTAGTGACTCTGACTTTGAGTTTTGAAGTTTCAAGTGGGCAGGGGTGCATTTTCAAGGTGATTAACAAGGGAAAGCTGTTGCTAGCATTGAACTGCATGAAGTTGGTTATTTAGCCAAGGCAGTCTAAAGTTGCTGTAGTTAACAGCTTATGTTCTTGTAACTTACTGGCTCTGGATAACATACAGTGAAAACATGTGGTGTTCTTTGGCATATTTTAAACTGCAAGACCACTTCCCACTCCTAGGGAAGCTGCTTGGTCTGCAACAGGTCAATCAGCTTAGTTTTGTGTAGCAGTGAAATATGCTTATTAATGTGTAACCTGAGTGGATTTCTGGGGTTCACATGTGGTAGCACAAGTTTGGTGGGTGCAGTGCTGAGGGGAGGAGGGATCTGCCAGTCTGGAGTAAGGAGGCGGGAGTGCTCTGGCTGGGTACCCTGGGGAAGCTGGAAGGGGGGTGGGTGTACAGGAGGGGCTGAAGTGGACTGCTGAGCACCACGGGCAGAGCTGTGAATGGGAGTTGGGGGCTGAAGGTGACTGCTGCAGTGAATACCTTGCACTGTTTTCAAGCTCTTTAATTCAGACATGCCTTAGGATTTAGTTTAAAGGTAAAAATTTACAAAAACTAACAGCAAACCAAAGATAATGAAGGGTGTTTCCAAAGTAAAGAATGAATCCTGCAGTGGGTTCTGAGGAGGCATGAGGGAAAGGGCGGCTCTGGTTAACGGGTGATGCTGCAGACAACGAAGGGCAGTAACGAGAGGGGCCGGAATGGAGGGTCCTGGGCCTGCCTCGGCGGGCCTCTGCACGCCAGCGGTGCTGCCCTGGCCGTGGGGGCGGTCACCGGAGCTCGCACGCAGGGGCGGGGGGCGGCTCCCTGCTTCGGCGCCGGGCAAGTGCCACAGGTGGCCGTAGGGGACACAGCGGCCCCCGCTGTGCCAGGCGCTGGGGCCGGGGCAGCTCCGGCGGCGTCGGGTGCCCCAGCGCTTCCCTTACCTTCAAGCGGACGCTAGTTGTCACGTTACGATGAACCGAGGTCGAAAGCACCGCAGCGAAGGGGCGCCTGGGTCGTTAAGACGGGCGTTCCGGTAGGGCTGAGTGTGACAGACCGGCTGGCCGGGGAGGGAGGTGCCACCGGCAGGGCTGTCCTGCGGGCTCCGCCGCCTCGGGAAAGAAGGCCCCGGGGAGCGCAGGGGACGACTCAGCTGCCGACTCCGGCCTTTCTCCAGGCTGCTCGGCGGCGTCCCCTGGAGGGCCGCAGGCGTGCGGGCGCGGGGCTCGCTCTGCCCGGGGGCGCCGCAGCCGCCTGCGCTCCTCCCGCCGGCAGGGGGCGCCCTCTCTGTCAGCCACCGCCCGCCCCTCTCTGACGCGCCTCTCCGCCCACCAATGACGCTGCTGCCACGCGACGCGGCGCGCGCCGTGCCTCCCCGGAAGCGCCGACGCGCTCCCCGGCGTTCCGCCCCGCTCCCGGCCTCGGCCCGGCCCGGCCGCCGCTCGCCCCGCCGCCAGCATGGCGGAGCCGCCGCCCGAGCCGGCGGGCAGGGAGGTCCGGGACCGCCTGAGCCTGTGGGACCGCCGCCCGCAGCCCGCCGCACCGCTCAGTGACCGTCAGACGGACTCGGTACTGGAGCTGAAGGCGGCGGCCGAGAACCTGCCGGTGCCACCCGAGGTGAGGCGGCGGCGCTGCCCGGGCCGGAGGGAGGGACCGAGGGCCGGAGGTGAGGTGGCGCCGCGGTGCCACGTCGCCAGGCGGCGGGGGGGCGGCCCCGCAGGCCCCGGCCGGTCGGGCTGGGCCGCCGCTCTCCCCCCGTTTTTACGTGGCTGGACAGCGTTGTCCCTTCTGGCGAGGCTTCGGGGCGGCGCGGCGCCGAGCTCGGCCCCTGCTGCGCTCACAGCCCGCTCCTCAGCCCGCCGCCCCTTTCGCCTCCCTCGGGAGGGCTCGCTCTTCCTTCAGCCCTCCCGGCTGCCCTCCCCGGCCCCCCGCCCCCCCCCCCCCCCCCCCCCCCCCCCCCCGCGGCCCCCCCCTACCCGGGCTTGCCGGGGGCTTGTAGCCAGCAGCGGCTTCCCCCTTAAAATCTAGGGGGCTTTCCCTGCCTGGCCTTACCACCTCGCTCCGTTCATCCGAGTTTGGCCACTTGAAATTGAGAGCTTGTAGTCCTGCAGGTATATGGGTTTGGCCCTCCAGACTTGAGCCCGATCAACGCATAGCTGCTGGCACCAGTGTTGTTTCCTGGTGCAATTTACAGATGCTTCAGCAAGCCATATAATGCCACGAATAGTGGTAAAAAGCTTAATAAGTTGTTAAGACGTGGTCTCCCCCTCAGTTAAAACATAGGAGACTCTGTCAAGGTGGTCATTGTAAGTGATGAGTGCTCCTTTGCCTACAAATGGAAGGGGAACAAAATGTTTGCGTTCCTTAACTGCACTTTTCATGAGCGGTTATTGTATTTGAACAGGTTCGTATCACAAGATATATAGTACCATAAAATCAACAAAGTTGGCTCTCAGCAAGTGTCTGAAAGGTCAAAATACCAAAGGGGAGGGGGCAAAGCAACTTCTTCCTGAAATGCACTCGTTTCATTTCATGTTTCCTGGTTTCGTGTAAGCTGTATGCAACTACACTAAAGTAAATATTGGCAGACATTCAAAATGATTGTAGAAGTATGTGCTGCTGTTGGAGGATGTTCTTAAGGATCGAAAACAGGTTTGCAGCAAGGCCAGTACTGTATTTGCCAGCTAGGACAGTGGGAATGCCAAGATGTTGAGTACTTCAGCTGTTTCTGGCTCCTGCTGAAGTGGATTGGGACAGTCACATGTCAGCTGTTCTGAAAAAACAGGCTCTGATGGACTCATCTTTTCCTCAGTAGTAGTCTCAAAAGAGTCCTGCCTGTTTTTGGGGGGCAGCGGGGAGAGCTATGTGGAAGTTGAACAAGATGGGGCAATCGGTCTTTTCTCAAATAGCTGAAATCCTGATGGTTCTTTCTTTGCTGGGCTAATATTACCAGGCAATGAATATTTTACAAAGTGAGTAATTTTGTAGAGCTATACCAACTTGTATTTAAGTAGTGCTTTCTGTTTTTATGTTTCTGATGTTCTCATCAATAGAAAACATTACTTATCAAGTGAAGTAAAAAGGGTATTACGTTAAATAAGAGTATATAGCAGTACTTGTTTTCTTGAATTAATTCCTTCCATATAAGCTAATTAATAGTTTCCAATCATAGCTGAATACAATTTCTTTCAAGTTACTTTCTTCCATAGTGTTGTGGTTTAACCGCAGCTGGTAACTAAGCACCACACAGCTGCTCACCCACCCCATCCCAGTGGAATGGGGGAGATAATCAGAAGGGTAAAAGCGAGAAAACTCGTGGGTTGAGATAAAGACAGTTTGGTAAGTAAAACAGAAGCCACATACGCAAGTAAAGCAAACCAAAGGATTCATTCACCACTTCCCATGGGCAGGAGGTGTTCCGCCATCCCCAGGACAGCAGGGCTTCATCATGCGCAAGAGTTACTTGGGAAGACAAATGCTATCACTCCAAATGTCCCCCCCCTTCCTCCTCCTTCCCCCAGCTTTTACTGCTGAGCATGATGTTATATGGTATGGAATATCCCTTGGGTCAGTGGGGTCAGCTGCCCCGGCTGTGTCCCCCTGCCAACACCTTGTGCCCCCCCAGCCTGCTCGTGCTGGGGTGGGTGAGAGGCAGCAAAGGCCTCCGCTCTGTAACCACTGATCAGCAGTAACTAGACCATCCCTGAAATAGCAACACTGTTACCAGCACAAATCCAAAACATAGCCCTGTACCAGCTACTATGAAGAAAATTAACTCTCTTCCAGCCAAAACAGCATGCCTTTTTTTTTGTTTAAAAAAATGACTGTGTGTGATCATTTCCATTCAACAGAGCTATTCCTTGTCTTCTAAAAAAGCTTTTCTTTTTAGCTTGACTTCTTCAAAAAGCATTTGAAAGAATATGAAACACTATCTCCTGCATAAATTCTGGCAGTCTTGAGTTTTCTCTGATTATCTGGCAAAAAAATCTGACAATTCCTGTACAGTGGTGTTGCCATGTTGTGTAGACAGTGATGACATTTATTTTTGCTTCTGTGTATGGTCTGAATTCTTATGTTCTCAAATACTTTTCTAGTGCATTTCTCTGTGCATAGAACCAGTTAAATTGGAAATTAAAGTATAACGCATCAGTATGTCAGGTACATGTACGTTTAGTTTCTCTTCTGACATGAATATGCACTTACATAAAATGCAGTGTAGTGTTTTCTGACTTGAAAAAAGAAAATAAATTTTGTAGGTATTCCTGAATATATAGATATGGTAGTTGTTGGTGTATTATCATATTGATAGATAAAACGTCCATTCCATTTGTTGCTTCAGAAGTAGATGCCTGTAATTTTTTCAGGTTGATGCTTTGGATTGTGTTACTGTAGTTGAGCAGAATATACTAATTCTTAGTAAGTTCTCTAACTAAAGTTTGTGGGTTTTTGTGAGCAGCTTCCAATTGAAGATTTGTGCAGCCTAACATCCCAGTCGCTTACTGTTAGTCTGACTGCTGCGGTGCCAGAATCCACAGAGGATGTCCTTTTGAAAGGATTTGCCATACTGGGAATGGAAGATGAAAGGATTGAAACAGCACAGCAGGTAAGTGATGCCGAAAAACCTCCAAGTTGCAGTAACCTTCAGAGAATTCTGTGAGTTCCTGTGTCTCTTGCCTAGCTTTTGGTGGATTTGTTAATTTTTTTTGTCCATTTTCAATATGCATGAAGAAACTTGAGGGGGTGGGGAAATCTTTGGAAGTCCTAGCTGTTCAGTGACAGATACTTTTCTGATTTTGATTGGAGTCCTCTGTGAGCGTAAGGCACCCCTTCAGTAAGATGGTGTTGCTCATAATATAGAATAATGTTGTGCCCCTCGCCCCGTTCTAATGTGACAGCCTTGTTCTTGTGCGAATAAAAAGGGATGAAATTCGGTCTTTCCCATTTTGATTTAGTGGAGGAATAGAATAGAGTTATTTTGGTTGGAAGGGACCTACAATGATGTTTCCTTGATTAATAATTAGGTTCTGAAACAGCTCTGTTTTTTTAAAAAAGCTCATCTTCATTTCATAGATCTGATTTATTTTTTTTTAATTGATTGCATGTGATATCTGTATTGTTCACACCATAAAATCTCTTCTAGTTCTTCTCCTGGTTTGCTCAGGTACAAACACAGATGGATCAAGATGAAGGTGCCAAGTATAGGTACGTGTTCTTCCTCAGTTCCTTTCACTGTAAGCAATTTCAGCCTTGAAGGACTTTATCTTATCCATATAGTGTTAGCTTGCATTTGGATTCATCTGGCAGGGAATAGGCGAACGTGTAGGAACAGCTGAAGCTTTCCAAGGCAGTATGCCCCACTCGCATCCTGAAGGCTATTGCCCTTGTGGCAGAGCAGTTAAAAGGGGTGCAGATTTCCTTCTTAACTGCCCGGTATATTAAGACAAATTGAAATTAGTTTTGACTTGCAGATAGGGCTGTAGACAAAGGCAGTTTAAGAGCTTTCATACACCTTTTCAACTGCCGCTGCTATTGGAATGGCACCTTTTGTGGGCGAGACTCTGTAAGCAGGTGTGGCTGGTAGTCATTTCTGCTTTCACCATTCAGTCCACCAGTGACTATGGCCATGATTCTGTATCTGCATTCCCTGCATTCCTTGGCACTTTGCTCAACTCCAGTTTTGAGACTGGGTGTTCTCATCTATTTTTGTCTAACTGACTTTTCAGTCAGGCTTGGAAGAACCCCTTCCCACTGACTTTTGCAGTTACCTCTCAAGAGTCTGAAGTACAGCTGAATGGCTTAGCCAAATCTGCTGGCGGCTTTTATGGAAACTGGCTTGTGGTTTGAGACTTTACAAACTTGTGCCTGGTCACAAAGAGATGCTGCTGTATTCTCCTCTTCTGATTTTCTCTGCTTTTCTTTGATCTGTCTCTTCATCTCTTGCTCTGACATTTGAGGACGTGACATTTCTTAAAATTAGAGGTTTAGGCATATACTAAGCCCATGATCAGATCATTAACGACCTAAAAAGGGTAGCACGCTTGCGCTTTGTCAGTTGACACGTTCATAATAGTGCGCACAGATACCTAAGTGTGCCATGGATGCAGAATGGTTTGTAGGATGGCCAATAGGGTCTTGCAGGAGACCAGAGGAGCAGGAGGAGAATAAGGAAGTTCTTTGCCTGTTGTGCACTAAAGGGTTGCAAATTACTACGGAAAATTGTGATTTTACTTGCTTTGTATTTTACATGCTTTCTATGTGATAAAGTAGAGCTCAGAAGTTTTTGCTGACATCCAAGAGTAATTAATTTTAAATTATGTTTTGGTCAAGTTGAATGCTTGACTTATATTTAGTGATCATTTAGAGTTTATATCTGCATTGAGCCTTAGACAAACTTGGTGACATTAGATACTGCATCTATTTCGTTTAAGCCTCTTTCAATCCTCATAGTCAGTTTTGAATCCTTTGGGTAATTTCAGCTCACTTAGGAGAGTAAAAGTAATTTCTAAATGGAAAAGTGTATGGAAGAGGAGACCCAAATTAACACCCTGTTGGAAGCAAGGCAGGTAGAATTTGCCTGCTAGCAGCAGGCCTGCAGTAGTCATGATGTTTTCGCTGTTTAGACAGTATCCATGTGCTCTAGACTAGCTGTGGTGCATGTTGCTACTTTCTGGGTACGTTTGCTATGAGGAATGTCAGGGAAATGGAGTTAACTGCAGTGGCTATTCCAAACCCCATAGCTCTGTTATTTCTGCAGGTCACAAAACATCTGCTTGTTGTGCACTCTTGCTTGATGCGAGTGGTCTTCTATTCCTAGAGAGGGAAAGGTAGTGGTAGTGTCCCTTCAGGCAGCTGGATTCGCAAATACAGAAAGTGAAATTTTACTTCTGTTATCTGTTGATTCTCTTTTTCTAGAGAGATGAGGGATTACTTGTCTGGCTTTCAGGAGCAATGTGATGCTATCTTGAACGATGTGAATAGTGCCCTTCAGCACCTGGAGTCACTGCAAAAACAGTATCTTTTTGTATCCACAAAGACAGGAACGCTGCATGAGGCCTGTGAACAACTTTTGAAAGAGCAGGTAATCTTTGATGGGAGGATTACTGGAAACTTCTAAGGTACCATAAGTCAAAACTAGTGGGCTGTGGTGACAATCCCTCCATTTGCTTTGGACCTTGCGTTTGGTGTGTTTCACCTGCAGCTAGGGTGTTAAGCTCTGTGCAGTAAAACGTTCAGTATGTGTTGATACACAGTTTAAGCAAGAAGGATGGCTAGCTGAGGGGAGCTTTTGTAATTGATGCCTGACAAATGCAAACTTTTTTAAGGTTAACAATTCATGTCACTTACAAAAGTATTTTGAGCTGGCTATAGCAAGAAGAAAGATTTTTGTACAAAAGTTATGAGCTTATTTCCCAATACTTTCTTTCTCATTAGCTGCTCCGACAGTGATGTAACGAACATGTCTTTTTAGCATGACTGGATAAAGGAGAGTGGCTCCAATCCTGAAATATAGGATTTCTACCATTCTCTGTAATACCAATGACAGCGTTGCTGTTTGTATGCAACATCATCTGTGGAATGCTGACAAACACGTAGGAATATGCTTTTAAATACACTATTGAGAGTAATGTGTCTTTCTCTGGTAAGAGAGAGCAAGAGAGCACTGTTGTGGTCTGCATCTTTTGTTGTACTTAGTTGCAAGTTATCTAGAGCTAGTTAACAGTGGTGTGTGCTGAGAGCTGAAAGGGAGGCTAAATAATTTTATATATATTTATACTACTTGCTAGGTTGCTGATTTTCTTTTATTTTCTTTTTTTAATAGTCAGAACTTGTTGACCTGGCTGAAAACATCCAGCAGAAACTTTCTTATTTTAATGAGCTGGAAAACATCAACACCGTAAGTATTATGTCACTGTTAATAGTCTTAAAAATGAAAGTGTACTGATCTTTTGAACTTGGTCGCCAACACTAAGTTACTTGGATTCCTTACAATGATCTTTGTCTTGTTTTCCAAAGAAATTGAATTCCCCTACGCTGTCTGTGAACAGTGAAGGATTCATTCCCATGCTGGCTAAGCTTGATGACTGTATTGCATATATTTCATCGCATGTAAGTAATACTGTCTTGGTTTTGGTTAAATCTTAATAGTTTCAAAACTATGTATTCATACCATGTGTGTGGTGATTTTTTTTCCCTTATGAAATGTTCCCTCTGCTAAATACAGTAAGAAAGCAAAAAATGACTGTTTATAAAACCTAAGAATTTTTTAATGAATATACTTAATATTCTGCTTACATTTTATAAAATACTGCTTTCATTTTGTACAAAATAGTATTTCTAGCTAGTAAAAAGAGTATTTTAAGTTTTGATAAATTTTCAACTCTCTTATTGTTTGTATTTAAAATGGATTCTTTAATTTCTTTCAGCCAAATTTTAAAGACTATCCTGTATATTTGATTAAGTTTAAACAATGCCTTTCTAAAGCTATGCACCTTATCAAGACATACACTGTGAATACCCTACAGAACCTCACAAGCCAGTTAATGAAAAGGGTAAGGTGAATCAGTAAGTGGTAACTTGAGCTGTACTGTAATGTCTGTTGTAACACTATACAGTTTTCTTCTGTTTTTTTGAGGGTGGGAGACATCAGCAGTTTTCTGTGAAAATACATCAGTCCTGTACCACGGTGTTTGTGTAGATTGGCTAAGTTTCAGCTGAATCTGACAGAGATCTAGTGATCCAAAAGATTTAAAAATAGTAATAATTAAAAAATCCTGGAAATTGAAGAAGGTGAAGTAGGTGAACAGTAACCTCAGTGAAGGCCAGGGGTGGATAAACAACTGTTAGAGAGGCAACAACCAGCTGGGCAGACAGCTTGTTTTCCTGAACTAATTTGTGCCTTGTATCTCCGAGTCAGCTGCAGTGCACGCTGCTATCTCCGTTGCCAAATGGTGAGGGTGCACAAGAGAAGTACAGGTACTGCAGGGGTCTGTGTTGGAAATGGATTGTTAGAGACAGAGAGGTTGCAGGGAATACTTGAGAAAGTGTACAGGCTCTGGGTGTCGTAGGATGAAAACTGTTAAAGCACAGCTCTTGAGTTCATGACATGACTCTTTCAGTATTATATTCCAGTATTTTTAGGTGCTCTTGATCATCTAAATATTTCTTTTTGATAAGCATGTGGTGCTTTGTGTAGCTGCAGAGAATAACTGTGACAGGCTCTTGCTAGTTTTGGCAGTATCTTTTGGCTGGTTTTAAAATGTTGACACTGATGTTGGAGAGTCACAAGGGAAGAGTTAGGTGCTTTCCTCCCACTCACTACAGTAGGATTGAGGCATGAAGGTGAATAGGGAGGTTTTTCGGTCTTATTAAAATGTTAATAGTCTTGTGCTGGAGTATTTTGGCAAAGGAGAAAAGAGAGGGGAATGTCTCTTTCCACCCAATTTCCTCCTTTCTCCATTTAATTGTTGTTTGCCTTGTGCTCAGTCTGGTTACAGGCAAACTTCTTGTCATGAGGGATAACCAGTGAAATTGAAAGATGCTAGAGCTGAGAACTGACAGACCTAAAAGAAGGGGATTTTAGACAATATTCATGGAAACTTTCTAAAGAATACTCCTGGAGTGAAGATCTTGGTTAAGTGGCATTGATCGTTTTTCATGTTTGGTACAAAAGTAGTTTTTATTTTTAAAACATTATTGTAACATGGTTTGATGCCAGTGGATTGCCATGACTGAGCTGAATTCAAGCAGAACTGAACACCTCTGATAATAAGTGTATCTACAGAGAGAAGTGAAACCTTATTTCTGGATTTGAATTGCTGTTTAACAGTTTTAAAGTCAGGAAGGAGATCTCTTTTAGGAGTCAGATGACCTCCTCCCCACCTACATGGGGGTTTTGTGAATGTTTTGCATATTTCTCTGAAACAGCTGATACCTGCTTCTGCTAGAAGTGCAGTACTGGTCTTAGTTGTTATCAAGCACTGAGATTTCCTACTGCAACACAACAAAAGGTCTTGTTATGACTGGAAAGGGACTGATGAGATCTAGATGTCCTTTGTTATTGCTCACATGCGAGTGTTTGGGGATTTTGATCTGTGTAGAAGGATGATCAAGCTGCTCGCAGGAATGAAAGTAGGAGGGTGGGGAAGGTGGAAGAGTTTTCCTGTCCCCACCATGTTTCAAAGGAAAGCCATCTGCTTTTTTTGTCATCAGCAGGGGTAAGGGGAAGAAGGCCTGGTGGCTAAATTGGGTCTCTGCTCTGCTTCCTTAGTGCTAGAATTTGTCTTAAGTTCAAGCTGTCTGCCCAGCTAAGCTGGGGAACTGTGTCAACACTTGACCTTCCAGCTGAAGCTTAAATGCAAGCTGAAATTTAGCTTCTCTGCCCTGGGACTGGAAGGTAAAAGGCAAATTTTGCTCCACTTTAGTACTACAGATTAAGGAGCAACAATCAGTACTACTATGTCCTGGGAAAATTTTTGCTTTTAATGGAGAATTCCATAATTACTGAAAGTGTTACTTTTGCTATAGAAGCTGTTGGTTGAAACTTTTGTTTTGGGTTTTGTTCTTCCATCTGGCTTTATCCAAGTTCTGAAATAAGCATGCCTTTCTAGCTGGAAAGCGGCAAAGAGCTGTTCCACTAGCAATATAAGCATAAAGAACCAATACCCAGTTTTAGAGCCTAATTATCTCAGCCATTAAATACTAAAGCCAAATATAGTATTTTCCTTTTTAATTAATTACTTATCTCTTCTTTCAGGATCCTTCAGCTGTGCCAAATTCTGACAATGCCTTCACACTGTTTTATGTAAAATTCAGAGCAGCTGCTCCCAAAGTCAGAGTAAGTAGGCTGGTAACTGTTAAACAGGAAGCTGTGAATATGGTGTTTGAATTTATTAGTAGTATAAATGCAAGGATTGCATATTGTGCAAGTGTGAATGTCCAAAGATTGCATATTGTATCCATGGAAATATACTGCAAACTGTTTTCCAATTATTAAAAAAAATAATTTGCTGGTAATGCTCTTTTCTTTTTTTGAGTAGACTCTTATTGAACAAGTAGAGCAAAGATCTGAAAAAATGCCAGAGTGAGTATGTTTACATAATTTATTTTCAAAAATTTTAAGTTTTGAAAATCCTTATTTTTGTTTAAATACTCTTTAACACATTACTTGTTTAAAAGAAAGTTTTTAAAATTGAAATTATGTAGACCTAAAAGAGGGTATGAGAATTAATTTTGTGTTTACTAGAAAATGAGCTTAAGGGTGTAGTTACTGTTTTAATTTCTTGGCTAGGTATCAACAAGTTCTCAATGAAATCCATCAGTGTTACCTTGATCAGAGGGAGCTTTTGCTTGGTCCAAGTATCGCTAGCACTGTTACAGAATTAACCAGTCAGAACAACAGAGATCATTGTGCTCTGGTAGGTAGCCATGTGTTGTGGGTTTTTTGTTATGTTTTAATCCTCCTTCCCCCAGGTAAACTGTACTTACTTACTTCAGTAACGTACATGCAGAATTGTCTCTCTTGTGGTTTTGAATCATTAAAATTTTACTGGTATTTTCAAGTAATTCATATTTTGTGGAAAGTTGTTCTGAAAAACTCTGCTCTGCTACAGACCTCACAAGGAGATATTTGCAAAAGCATAAAATGTGGTTACTTAAATTTATTCAGAAATTAAAAGGGACAGAAGATGCACAATGAGCTTTTATTTGATTAGTAACATCTCTTCATACTTGATCCCAATAATTTTGAATTTCAAAAAACTTCAATTTAATCACAGCTGTAGTACTACTAATAATACAGTGTATAATGGTATAACATATAATAATGTCTGTAGTACATCCTGTGGTATTAATGCAGCAAAAATAATTTAATAATAAGGTATTTGTATTTCTGTGAATACAGGTACGAAGTGGTTGTGCCTTTATGGTCCATGTATGCCAGGATGAACATCAGCTTTACAATGAGTTCTTCACAAAACCAACACCAAAACTGGAGTAGGTGGTACATGCTGGTTTTGTTTTACTGCACGTTTTATTTACTATGCTTTAATATAGCAGACAATGTTATATGGCAAATAGGATTGTATTTAAGCGGTTTGGTAAGAACCAACAAGAAAAAAAACCTTAATAATTTTGTGTCAGAATTTGATGTTTGTTTTCTTTTTTCTTCACGCAAAGCTCATAGTTTATGTTCTCCATAAATAATCTGAGTGATGTAAATGCTCTGTAGATGGCCTGAAAGAGAAAGACACACAGTTGCTTTGGAAATAGCTGCAGAAGTTTACAGTGCTAGAGCTCCCAGCTGTTTTTGTACTGCCTGTATGCCAATGATTTGCAGTCATTTGCAGAAGCGCTTTTCATTTACTTCAGTGTAAAATTAAGCTGATGAACTCCACCCATTTTTCATCAAGGATTTAGTGTTAGTGAACTGCCCTTACTGTCAAGGAATACTTGCATGTGCCTGTATGTGGGCTGAATGGAAGGCAAGGTACTGGACACCTGACAAGAACAGTATCTGTATCTGCTCTACCTAGATCTAGTGTTGTATTATTGTAAAATCAAGTGCAGCTTGAGTTGAATAAGTGCGACGTGGAAAAAATACTGCCCACTACTGTCCCCATCCTCTAAAGCTAAAGGAAAACCATAAATACATAAAGTCTCACTAGAAATAAGCCATAGTCCCAGAGTAGTAGCAGTCTTTCTCCTTTCTGAGGAATTGAGGTCTTGTGTGGGACATGCTTAGGATTTGATGTGACCTAACTAAATTGGCTTAAGAACCAATTTTGCTATCTCAGTCCAAATCCTGAAGTAAACATCCCTAATTAAAATCAGTGTGAGATGTTGTTCAGACAGAAATTTTGTTACTGTTGCCCTTCACATCAAGAATGAGAATAGGCTTCTGATTATTTTTGAATCTTGATGGAAAGTAGTTACCGTCTTTCATTAGAACTTTTTTCCCTTTTTTGCCTACATCTAAATAAAATAATTTGAGGAAAATGTTTCGTATAGTAACTACTTTATTAGGTTTTTCTTAGCTACTTGATGAATAGCCTCATTTTTTTCTGAAGTGATGTGAGTCTCTGAAGACATAATAGCTGTGTCTCTGTACAGATAAAAGAGTTTACCAAAAATCTAGGCAAAAGTAGAGATCTGAGGTTGACTGTTGTATTTAATAATAAGGCTGTTGAAAGTTTCTCCTTTGTTTCTGCTTTTAACATGGAGAGTTATTGTTTTATCAAGTTGCTTGTAAAGCTATAGAATACAACAGAAGAGGCAGATTCAAAATGTTTCTTCTCTGAGCATTTTTTGTCCACACTTGGAAAGGAACTGTTGTTCTATGGTCAGATATTCTTCACGAATCAGAAAAAAAAAATATAGTGCAATAAACTCAACAACTGCACCACGCTGTAAATACTTACATGTTCTTAGTGTTATTATTTCCAAGTCTAACTGGGGAGTTACTGTAATTTTCAGTTACTGACGAGAGCTTTATTGGCTAATCTGTGATCAGTGAACGGAGCACTATGAATGGCAGATATGTCTGGAATGAATGCTGGTAGTGTCTTAACAAAGATATGCATCACTTTGAACAGGAAGGAAAAAATACCGTGCGGTATCTGGTGGTGTTTCATATTGCATTGATATTGTGTTAGATTGGAAAGTGTGCCCTGCAACGCCAGAAGTTGTTACAGAAAAGGTTACCAGGCTTCTCCTGTGTCTGTCTGATTCTAATAAGCTATTGAGTACTTGGAATCAGAAGAGCCTTTTCTCAAAGGGAAACTGGGAGTATGATTCTGAGCTCAGCAGGAGCGTTTCTTTACATAAAAGCCAGGTAACCAGTATGCAGTGTCTTCCCTTTGTGACAGACTGAGTTGTTGTTTTTTTAGTTGTTTTTTTTTGTTGTTGTTATTTTAAAATTAATTAAAAACCATACCACCATTCTAAGCATTTGGTATCCTACGTCTTTTAAACGGCTTTGTAGGAAACCAGGGGTTCATGTTATAAACACTTCTTAAATCCTTTCTTAAGTCTTCAATGATACTGTGTTGCATTGTTTTCTCACCCTGGTCTTAAAATTTTTTGCCATAAAATAATTTGCATTTGTGGTAAAATTTTATTTTGGTATTGCAGGATTCTGAAAGTGCTTTGCTTTGTTTTATTTTTTCCTTATAGTGAACTCTTGGAGAAGTTATGTCTTTCACTGTATGATGTCCTGAGGCCAATGATCATCCATGTAATTCACTTAGAGACACTTTCCGAACTCTGCGGGATTCTCAAAAATGAGATGCTTGAAGACCATGTACAGAACAATGGTAATTCGTAGATGGAACTTGATTGTTTTTAACTGTCGTCTTAACTGGTAAAATTATTAAATTGTATAGGCAAAAAAATTCCAAGACTTTTTCTCTTTTCTAATGTGTCTTAAACTTGTCACAGATGACGTAAGGTTATTTTAAATAAATTATGTTTTTTTCATTTATAATAGAAAGGTTTGTATTTATGGGTATGTGTATATCTTCATTTAAATTAATATACTGATGTTATGGAGGCCTATTTTCTCTAGATTTTACAATTGCCAGCAAGCAATCCCCCCAGTGCATATACATGCACCAGGGTTGATTTGAACTTTTCAGATGAATTAATTGCTTTGCTTGGCTCTGCTAATGCATCATTTGTGTAGAGCTCTGCATACATGATGATAAAGCAATGCAAACTTGATTTTTTTCATTCTCCTTGACAGTTTTTCCCAGACTGGAAACTGTAATTTCAGGAGAGGATTTTTGGCAGTTTTTGAGTTTTGGAAGGTTTCAGAGCTCACAGTCTCATAGAAGGGAGTTGGCTATCAGAAAAAAAATGTTCTGTCTTTTCCTTAGTGCGACCAATGCATAATGGAATCATTTCACAGTCTTAACCTTGCACTGAGTGATAAACAGAAATCGTACTTTGTAGCTGGTATATAACACATCTCTGAAGCTGTGCGAATATCATGAAGAATTGCTCATTTTCCTGGAAGTAGAATTGTAATGCTGTTGAGAATGAGGAAAAAATTAGTGACATAATCTTTTGGTTAGTCTTAGGAAGTGACTTTCTACTACTTAAACTCAGGCTGGTACAGTAGTTTTGAAGTTGCATGTGAGCAGCTTTGGATTTTCTGTTCTGGTAGGTAGGTAGATGAGCAAGCTTGTCAACTCCTGACAGTCACACTGCAGGCTTTGGCTGTGATAGAACCAAAGCATGTTGGTTTGGTGTCCAGAAATACCACTTGACACGCCCAGGTCTCAGATAATTAGAATGCTTAATTCTGTCATGCCATCTGATGTTACCAGCGTGAGATCGTATTTTCACAGTCTAATGAAAATTTGGGGAGCTGAAGCAACTGCAGTATGGAGTTCAGTAATTCCTTGCTTGTCACAAATTTGTCTGCGTGCCGCTGTTCCAAAAATAGCTGACTTCATCTGCAGCAAGCCAGTTTTGTGATGATTCAACATGTGATGCTTCAAACTTTTGTGTCTACAAGCTTGTTTTGTAATTAAATGAACAAATCTGTGCTTTTGTTTACCTTTTTAGCTGAACAACTGGGTGCATTTGCAGCTGGTGTCAAGCAGATGTTAGAAGATGTACAAGAGCGTCTTGTCTATAGGACACATATTTACATTCAAACTGATATCACAGGCTACAAGCCTGCTCCGGGTGATCTTGCATATCCTGACAAGTTGGAAATGATGGAGGTAAAGCATCTGCTATTTTTGTTGTCCTTGATTTGGTTTTCTTTTTATATGCAGTATATACAATTGTGCAGTATAGTGTTTTGCAAATGGAGTTTTGCAGTTCTTAGGTGTATTTAGTATTAGTGGCGCTATCAAATTGGCACCTGCTGATTAAATTATGACCCTAAACTATATGTCAGAGAACACGTTATGTCAAACCCATTTTAGGGTGATAGTTCTCAGAGTTAACAGTTTTACCTAAACTTAGAAGCATCTAAATTTTCTTGCATAACAGTAAATTTTTATTTACTTTCATAAACAGTAGATATTACCTGGTGTATTTTCTAGCTGAGCTGGAGCTGAAGAGAAGCTTTATAATAGGCACAGTTAGCTGCAAGTTTGTTTTCAGAATTACTGGTCAACTAGTGCTTGGGACACATGTGTACGCTATGTTCAGACTGTGAGGGTAGACTTGCTTATACCTCTAGGTAATTTAACATGTCAGCAGTGGTTTCCATTAGTCTTTTCAGATTCTTCTCAGTATTAGCCATTTTTGTAGTTATTCCAAGCCCTTTAAGTCAATGTTCCTCTTGAAAGGAATCAAACTAATTCTACTTACTTTAAATGGTTAATACTATATCGATGAAAGATTTCACAATGAAACTATTCACAGAAATAAGAAAGTGGCCGATGAAAGACTTGAAATTAGTTTTTCACTAGGGCAAACTGCATTTGATATGCAACAAACAATTTGATATGCAACTGAAAGGTAGCATTGCATGGAAGGGATTAAGCCTGATAAAGATCCCCCCCAAATAATTACTGCCATTCACTTTATAATGAGAGGCCCAAGCTGTCAAATGATTGACTAAGAATGGCAATTCCAACATGGGCTGGCAAGATCCAGATTTTACTGCTCAATTCGGCTTTCCATCTATCTACCACAATAACTGGTTGTGTTTAGAAAATTGTAGGATTTATTTGCAGCTGGCCAGTTGCAAATCTATCATCATAGATAGATGAGCTATTGCTTGACTTCAGAATCAGAGCATTACTTACACAAAATGCAGAAGCTTTATAGCTAGCTAGCTATCCACAATTTTGCTGTGGGCTGGAAGAAATTAACATCTTACAACTGTATCTTGTTCTGTTCAATTCTTGTCTGTAAACAGAAAAACACTGTGGGAAACTTCTTAATACTGAACACTTGCTGCTGTGTCTTTATACATGTCTAGAGCTTTTATTATGCTACAGTTCATGTTTCAGTTTATGCTTTGGTGATTATAAGGTACATTCAAAAGTTTTTGGGAAAGCAGCTACAAATCCTGAAGCTAGTGAGTTTGTAGAACACTTGCCTTTTATACTGCAAGTTTAAGGACTAACAGGCTTTTGAGGAAAATACAAAAAGAGTAATTGAGAAGCCCACCATGCAAAATGTAGCTAAATGTGATCTCCATTCAGAACAACTACTGATCAGAAGTTTTACTAGTATAACTGTTAGGAGTGCAGGCTTGTTTGGTTTGAGTTTTTTAGCTAAAATTGTGTGAATAAACTGGATAAAAAGATTACTGTGAGAATTTTTTAATGTTAGCTATAGCTTCTGTAGGAAGCAATGCGGTTACTTAGTTTATATAAGGCCTTATTTTCTAACTAGGGTTCTACTGCCATTCAGTTAGGAAGAAGAGAGTGCATTTTACAGTTCATTCCAAATTGAGAAGTTACACTGCTTTTCATATGTCCTCATAAGACTCCATTTTTTTGCCTCATTTGAGACTCATTTTGCTACTTGATTGCTTTTAATCCTCAAAACCTTGCTATTTAGAGAGGCCTTCTGTCTGAGTAAATGAATTATTAAAATGTTAAAAGCACAGGGCAGAAATATTTCTTGTGCTGTTCTGCTCAAATATTAATGCAGTTCTTTGCCCACTCTTGCTGCTTCTTGTTGCTTTGAAGCAGACCAAGTAACGAAAAAGGTTGAAGTGTGGAAGTATTCAGTAATGTTAGGGGAAAGTTTTCTGTTGAACTCCTGCAGGTAATAAGCTGGAGAGTACTTTGGGGACATCTGCACATATCATGTATAAGAATAAAGCCATCACAGAAATTATCTGTATGAAATCCAAGTGAGTGTTGGATTGGGTTCCCTTATTTTGAGCTTCTCTTTCCAGGCGGCTTCACAGGTTATTATTTAGAGATCAGTAAAAACAGGTGAAATGGAAGGAAAGTGCCTTACATAGATCTGTGTGGTATTTGTGAATCTTAAATTGATACTGAAATGTTTCTGCTGCTGTTTTGGAAGCATCTGTCTTTTTCTTTTAATGTCTTTGGAACACTGGGAGCTGAGTGTAGCTGACTCTCTTTGCAATTTAGTATGCTTTTCTCTATCGTAATCAAAGAAGCGTAATGCTCCTTAATTTAAAGGCAAAAAAAAAATTAAATCTTTGTGGTATATCTTCCTCTGCAGCAAATTGCACAGAGTTTAAAAGAGGAACAGAAGAAGTTGCCATCTGAAGCTTCATTTTCAGATGTCCGGCTAGAAGATCCTGAGTCATGCAGCTTAGTTAAATCTGGTATGAAATATATCTTGTGTTGTCAAATTAATGCATGAAATTCAGGGAAAGTGAGCGTTAACTTGAACCATCATTGATGGTTGCATGTATCTTAAAGGGTTATTTTCGTAGAGAAATTCATAAGATATTTTGAGAGGTGAACTTTGTCTCAGGGTTCTTAACAACTTTGTTTTGGAATGAGAAACAACTTAATCTTGTCCTTTTGGTGGCAATTCTTTGTGCTGCCAGTAGAACCCATTCTGTGAAGCAGCTACTTCTGTAACTTGCAGCATCTATTGTACTTTGTATAAAACAGGTTCTGTATTTTCTACTACGAAGTAGCCCTACCATCAAGATGTATATTTAAGGATGCTTCTGTTTCTTAGCTGTGCTAAGGTGAGAAGGGTGGTTTGGTGTGTCTTAAAAGAATGCTTGGAGCATCTAGGTAGTGTCTTTGTGTGTGCCTTCACCTGGAAAGGTGACTTTTTCCTTTAAATGCATTTGCATTTTCATTTACTGAAACCAGTTAGTCATTTTAGCTGTTTACAATAATTCAGAATATAGTCCATGACTTTTTTTAATATATGATCCATGTGCCTGTAAATTGCAGTGAACTGGAAGCAAATTCCATGAAATATGGCTCTTTCGATGCTAATCATTTGAGTGTTACAACCCTTCAAATTTTTGTCTAACATCCATGAAGAATTTCTCACTTTATTATACCATTGCTCAGAATCGTACAGTGTTATTTTTCCCAGCAGCACCTTTCTCGGCTCCTTGTCATTATTTCTTATATTTGATTACCTGGTAGCTTCTTCCTTTTGGCTTGCAAGGTCTGCAAAGGTGTTTCTGGCTGTTTCTAGCTGGACTCCTCAAATCCTGTTGAGAGTGGAGTTCATCTTGCTTCAAGCCAGGTGTGTGACATTTGCAAGTCCTGTAAACCCCACCTGCATTCAGGAGGTGGAAGAAACCTGTATGGTGTAATTTGAAGATACGTGTCTGAGATAATTGGGATTATTTGCCCTTCAAAGGTGCTGTGCTCCAATTTCAGTGCCTGCAGGAGTAGCTGAATTGACTAATAAATAGCCTAGGAATCTCAAACTGACAACTAAGGTCTTACAGGCCTTCTAATTACTGTGACAATATATTTATTGTTGCAAAAGGTAGAAATAAATTATTGAATTGTTTTGGACAACTCCTGCGCTGATCGCATGAACACTTCACAAGTACTTACTCCATCACTAGGTAAAACTTTAAAAATTTTACGTTTTTAAATGTTTGCTACTTGCAATCAGAGTTCTGATGCTATTGACTCAGCTGTTTTCCAGGGTTGAAGGACAGAATGAAAAGAATGCAAGACTTCTGTCTGTCAGGTGTTGGAAAAACCATTCCGAGCGTACGGAATTCTTACAAAAGTTACCCAGGAGCGGCGCTTCTTTATGTTTACAACCCCCTCATGACAAAATTGGTTTTGCCATTATTTCTGTCGTTATTAACATGACGTTTAATCCCTACACTTTCTGCAACTGTTTCATCCATTTAGGATTATCCTCAGCAGAAGGGAAAGCATGAAGAAGTAAAACTGATGGAATGGGGTTCCCCCCTCCCTTTTTTTTTTTTTTGCCTCTTCTGAGCATCTCCTGTAGTGCCATGTTCACTAACTATTTTTTTCTTTTTTCTCCTATGCTTTTTTTCAGTAATTGAGCATTTCATCTGTTGAGCTTGGTTAGGGGTATCTGTGTGTGTGTCTCTCATTGGAGACATGCCTGTAAAGCTAACACATTATAAAACGGTTGAGCTAGGCCATCCCTGAAAGTGGATTCATGTCTGTCAGAGCTATGTGCTCTCTACACAGCAGAAATCTAGTCAAGACCTGCTCAGAATGAAAAAAACCAAACCCAACCCTAACCTGTTTGGGTGCAATAAAATATGTCTTATTACTGTGAAGTCAGTATAAAGTGTAGTCAATATTGCAGTCTACTTCACTTGAAAGGACAGATGGGCAAGTTTTTCATGTCTGTATTTTATTTTTAAACAGGTTCAGCAGAATCCCTTAATCCCAGGCACCAAACCACGATTTCACCAGCAGATCTGCATGGAATGTGGTATCCTACTGTCAGAAGGACCCTAGTGTGTCTCTCCAAACTGTATAGATGTATAGATGTATGCAAAAATTTCTTTATCTAATTTTTTTAGGTGAAGTTATGAAGTGTGTAGCACCATATCTAAATATTTTAATGTAAATTAGGATTGGACAATTACTGACCTCTGCTATCGCGTAGTCTTTTTGCTGCTATCTTTGTGTAAAACAAGTGAACTGACAAATTTAGGTCATAATTTCCAAGACAATTTTGTATTTTTAGAATTAGAAAAAAGTCAGTAGTTTGTACATCTGTTGCTTTTGCTATTACAGTAATAGTTCAGTGTCTGATGCTCAAGACACTGCTCCAAAGTTGAGGAGTGAACAGGATGAGAAAGAATAGAAGGTTTTGGGTTGATTATAGAGAACGATCTTACTGTTGAAATTCCTGGGTGAATGTGTTTCTTGCTATGTGCTTTGCAGGAGATCAGACAAGGTGATATTTCTGGTCTTAAAAACAGTGATGTTCCTACATTTTAGAAATGTTCTCAAAATTTTTTTATGACACATCTTTGCACTTTCCAAAATGGAGCAGACATTTCCATAGTTTAAGAAAGCAGGAATCTTCATGTGTAAAAGAAACAAAAGCAATGTTTACTTCACAGGTATTTTGAGACTCGCCCTATTAGGTGACAGATTTATGTCTGTAACCTAATAGCATAAAATGCTAGTAAGTCTCTGAGAAACAAAATGTGTGTTTTGCTTTTCTGTACATGTTGTATCTTTGTTAGATACATTTAATGCATTTCAAAATATCTTTGATAAGTGTTACGTGAAACTGCTACCAAGATGCTGTTTGCTTAAAAAGAAGCTGGGAAATATTAATACTTTATTGCTTAATATATCAATCTCATTAAAGATAAATGAGTATTTGCCCTTGTTTCCAGCTAGACCTTTGGAGATGAGGTTGTTTTTGCATTGTTTGCAAGGCTCATTTATAGTGTCTGCACAGTGTTATTTATTTATTTCCCCACTGAGAGATTCTAGCAGGCCTGGTATGTGGTGCCTGCACCCTGCAGATAGGAGAAGACATGAATGAAGTGGCATTGGCAGGTCTTGGGGCAGTCAGGGCTGTGACGTACTAAGCTGGAGTGCTGGTGGAGGCGAGCTGTGTTCCTACAGCTAGCTCAGCCGTATGATCTAGTTGCTGCAGCTTAATGAGTTACTCTGTGTCACCTGGGCCATGGCAGCTGTCATGTTTGTTTACTAACCTGGTGCAAATGGTGAGGTAATTTTAAGTTTGCTTGAGGTTAAGCTCACTTGAATGATCTCACTTCTATAGCAAGTATAAATTGTGCACACAGATAGTTACCCTGACACGTAAAGTGTCTAGTCAGGTTACCCAGTAAAAACATCGTTCATGCTGTTAGCTGTGAATGCATTAGGTGTCACTGACCATGGCGCTACCCAGCTGCAAATTCCGAGCCAGAGGGTGAACAGGGCGTGCTTGAGTATCCCTGTATCCAGTCTAAGTGCTGTAGCAAGCTTTTATATATGAACACTCCATCCTGTCTTACTGCATTTAGGTGACATGCTTGTAGCTAAGTAATCTAGAGCTTTATGTGCTGGTAAGCACATCCTTCACAAGATACAGCTCTTAAATTCTGCTTAAGCTTTGCTAACACCTTTTTCTGGTCTGATTTCCTTTTCCCCGCAGAGGGCAGTGTTTCAGGGATTATCGCAGGAGGCCTTATCTGCCTGTATCCACTCGCTGCTGGGAGCTGCTGATTCTATCAGCAAAAACAAGGTCAGCATCTGCGCTTTGGGTATGATCTCTTTTTTCCACCCGTGTATATCTAAAGCCGTGAAGTAGTGGCTCAGAATTCTGTTGAAATCTCAGTGAAAGCATGTTGCTCTGCCCCCAGAGACCTGATGGATTTGCCAGCTTTTACTTATGGTTAGTGCATTGTAAAGCAAAGATAATGATTCACATGCTAGCCTGTCTGAAAAGGTGGAATGCAAATCATAGCAATCATGTTTACAGGCTGCTCTGGCTCATGTGAATTCAATCAAGTGATACCTAAATAAAAATTTCTGCTATAAATCTCTGCTCCCTGTATTTGTTTTCACTGCCTGTTACTCTCTTCCTTTTTTCTCTGCCTTCATTGTTTGCATTTTCAAAAATTTTCTCAATATTAAATTCACTGGGAAGATTTGTTAAGTATTCTCCATTCAGAACTGTCTGTTAACAGAAGGCTTGATCTGATGTGTTGCTCAGCATTCAAGACAGTTTCATCACATAATTTTAACTTTAAATGTTACTTTCAGTAGTTGGAGTAAACCTTTTTTTCCCCTCACAGTTCCTTTAATATAAATATGGTAGTAATTTGCTAATTCCTAACAGTCAGGAAGTGAATTAAAAAAACTCCCAAACCTTAGTAGGCTGAAAATTATTGGATTTGTATAAGCAATAAATATTTAGTAATGAAAAAGTTTTAATTGCCATTAGAAGTAAAGAGCTGTTTTGAAGTATTTCTTTTGAGTATCCTTTGAAAAATATCTGTTAAATGTAGTATCTTTAAAAAGAAATTCAAACAGTTTCCTTCTAGCTTGAGCAGATAACTGTTTCATATGGAATTGATTCAGAGTTCTACAGTTAATTACCCGTTTGAGCACTGTACATCCCAGATCACCATCGACTTAAAGTATTGCAGAGAATGAAACTCATCCTGCAGTGAACCCTGGATAGGTTGGTCCAGGACTAGGATATGGACCACTTTGTTCTTGATGCAAGTTAATTTAACTTTATCTAGTGAAATAGCGCATGTAAGAATAAAAACTATACAATCTCAAGAAACCCTTCCACCACATTTTTTAGTAAACACTTCTATTTGTTAAAACTTCAGATTTAAATCTAATTTCTTCTTTACTGTTTTATTTAACATTATATCAAGGAAAGTTCTCTTCCAGCTTGCAAAATCAAATATGAATTCTTGAGTCTTCCTCCATTTACCTCAATGAGCCATGAACTTCAAAGATTAAAAGCAGCATGCAGTATAAAGCACACAGCTAAAATAACAAGCAGTGCAAAACTGATACTCAACAGTGTGAACTTGGCCTTGTTTTATTCTTTGTATCTTTGCTGTACTGTTTAGAAATTAACTAAGCTTTGTGTTTAATGACGTGAGAAAAATGCTTCATAAGACTTTTGCACAATAGCATGGTTAATCAAAGTTATTATGGAAATTTTAACTGTCTGGCTTTTTTTTAATCATCGTAATAATTAAAAAAATTTAGAATGTCATGTTTTTCAACTATAAATTATATGAATTACGTGAAATAATTTCTGGCTCTTGTGAAGAATAGGTTTGTATCTTTCAAATAACAGATACCTGTACTTAATGTGGACATTTAGTAATATGGCTGTGAAATCTAATTCTTCTAAGAAAAGTGAATAAAGTCTGCTTCTGTAGAGTGGTATGTTAGCAACAGTACAGAAGTGGGATTTGTTGATCCCAGAGTGTAGTTAGTGGCACTGCAGACTAGTGGAAAAAGCTTGTTAGGAAGATTCTTAGTGTTAGTTTTGTTATAGGCTGTAACTAATAAAAGTGGAGGTGTTGAAATTTTGCTCTTCATGTAATTGTTGGCATTTGTTTAACATGTAATGCATGTTGTTTTTCTTGTTGTGCCGTAGACCCAGGTTGATGGACAGCTTTTCTTAATAAAACACCTTTTGATTCTTCGTGAACAAATTGCTCCTTTCCACACTGATTTCACCATTAAGGAAATTTCCCTGGACCTTAAGAAAACTAGAGGTACTAAACAGTTGCTGGCTACAGAATGGGATGGGATTGTCCTCCCTCAATGAGCCAGCAAAACTGGGTTTATTTTATGTTCACCTGCAATGACCTGTACGCTTGTTCTAATCTCTTGCTTTGTTCTTAAGCTTTTCTGAAAAAAAACCAACCCAAAACCATTCTCTGATTTAGGGTAATTCAAGACGTATCTAACATGTTCTTTATTTTTGTATGAAATGTGTTTGACTGCTTTTTACTGCTGACCTAATTTAGTTATCCAGTCCTTTTTAAGAACAGCTAAGTAATCTATATTTCTATTGCACAGAGATGTCTTTCCTCTTTTCTGACCCTTTAAAAGAATATTTTTTGTTACTGCTGTTTAGCAGGTGAATTTAACAATACATAGTTGACTTGCCTAGAACTAGTGAAGATTTCCTAGGCCTTCCTGTGAGCTTTTGTTTTGGAAAGGATTTCTTAGGCTGCAAGTTCAAGAAAGTATCGCTGAACAGTTTCATGTAGCAACAATGTCTGTTATAGGAAGAGAGAGCAGAGGATAGTGGCCATGGTCATGATTTTTGAAATTTACTGTGGTTCCTTTGTAAAATGCAGGAAAAAAAAAACCCTCTCAATACAAAACTGAACTGTCATGCACTTGTCAGGTTTATAAAGATAATGGGAAAAATAATTGGAAGCATGTCAAGTTTCTTTTCTTCCATTCTAGAAGAGAAAGCTGAAAAAATAACTTTGCTTTTCTGCCATCTAATATGCTGCTGTTTTAACTCTGAAGCAAGCAAATCTTACACTAACCATTTCACCTATTGCATTTGAACATCAATGAAACCTCCTACCTGTTGAGTAGTTTCTAGTTGACTGGAGGTTAAAGGGCAAATACATCCTTTTGGTGTCTTGTCCTGGCTGACACACAAGTTTGTTCTCCATTTTCATTTAATTGAATAAATTTTTGTGCCAGCCAGTGCTTTTCACATGGTAGTGGTAAGTAATGGAAAACGCTTTCTTTATATTGGGTGGTGGCGGTGGTGTTGGAAAGATGGACATTGTGCTTAATTCTTAATGTAGTGTAGCATAGGCCAGTAGGGCTTTTGTATTCAGGATGAATTGTAGAAGAAAAATAATGTTGGTAATAGGAGTGTTACTGTTTTCTAGCCAAGATTTTTGTATATAGATTTAAGATTTAATTTGGCATTTATAGACAAAGGGACACTGCTTAATGTAAAAGTCATGCTTCCACCCAGATTTTTTTTTGTAGTAATATAATGCTAAGGTTCATTTAACTGAAGTAAACAGTGGGGAGTCACACTGACTAGCTTATAGGGTTCTAATCAAGAATTTAGGCTCTTTTTGGAGTCAGTGAAGTTTCTGAAATACTGCAGGGAACATAATTAATCTATCTCTGCAGTCTCTTTTTAACTGCCTAGGAGTGCAGATTCTTAGTTCAGTGCAAAACCTACATGCCTAGGTATCTAGTATTCCCTCTGTTTGATGCCTTTGACAGCACTTTTAACTCATGTCTGGTTTCCCTCCCATTGTTTTATACAGCAAGAGGGGTGCAGAACTGCTTTTGAAATGAAAAAAAAAAAAAAAAAGCACAGATGTTTGTGTGGGATGATAAATGAATGGCGTTAGGGCAATAAGCCATACTGAAACTGTACTGATAATTTTCTTTTTCCCGGTTTGACTAGATTTCAAGTTGACAACATCCTGTTAACACTATAGGAATAATTTCAGTATCTTGTGCTAATTACAGACATTGGTGCTTTTCTTTCTTGGGACTTCTGTAGAGACCATAAACATGAGTGTATATCAACCTTGATGTTTTGTTGTTTAGTCCTAACTAAAATAATGAAGCACTGAGGAAAAGAGTGCCAGTTCTAAGTTATTTCATGCAGCTGTACTTGGTTTTCCCAGGCAACATGGTCCAAATTCTGCATAAGGTTTATAAATGCTTAACTACATAGCTTATGTAAAAGTCTTTCACTTCTAGTTACAGTTACAAAAGGAAAAGAGCTCGCACAATTTGCGTGCTGATGGCACTGCAGCTAGTATCAGTCATTTGTTAGGTTCATGTAATGTATATGTCTGTTTAGACTGTACAACTGTTAGATTCAGGTTTGCCATAGGTACAGTTGAAAAGTAGTGGATCAAGTTCTGTGTGTTTCTGTGCCTGTGCACTTGTGCATCCACACCTAGTGGTAGTGGAGATATTAATGTTATAGTCCTAATCATGCTAGGCCATTCTTTGTGTGTAAATGAGTGATTGAAGTTTTTAATTCCTGGAGCTGAATGCCATTGACTTACAATGTGAGTGACTTTATGATTCACAGATGCAGCATTTAAAATCCTGAACCCTAAGACGGTTTCAAGATTTTTTAGACTAAACAGCAACAACGCCTTGATACAGTTCTTACTGGAGGTAATATGGAGTGTTATTGCATTAAGAAAAATTGGATCATTCAGGCAGGTGGTGATCTCTGGCAAATAAAAAGGAGAGAATTATTGTCTTCTGTTCAAGGGTACTCCAGAAATCAGAGAACATTATATCGACTCTAAGAAAGATGTAGATCGTCATCTGAAATCAGCTTGTGAGCAGTTTATTCAGCAGCAAACCAAACAGTTTATAGAACAGCTGGAGGAGTTCATGACAAAGGTACAAACATGTTATGTTCATTAACCTAACTGAAATACCAGTAGGACAAGGGAATTAGTATTTAAATTGGGTATAGGAGAAGCTGCTAGTTCTGTCTGATTTACTGAAGACGGTGGCATTTCCCATTATAAGGTCATGATTCCCTTTAAGTTCCAACAACAATTTTCCGGGCATTTTTGAGATTAATGGATTAAAGGAACATGGCGTAGTTCATTTGTAAAAGCAACCCTTAATACATTTTGATCAAGAAGCTTTAATGTTTCATTGACTTGAAACAGGTCTGTGAAAATTGGCAAAAGCTTTTCTGTTTGCGCGAAAATGCCTACTTTGACTGAATTAGTAAGCCTTCAAAAATAATCTTGGGTCCTGTGTGTTTTTGAGGGACATCTTAGACTATGGCTGTGAAGTGTGTTAAATTTTTCTGTTCTCAGCATGTTTTACACCAGTGAGGTGCTTGCTGAGCAGGACTTACCTCCCAAGTCCTGTCCGTGACAGAAATTCCTGATAGAAGTTGGTCAGAAAGACTGGGCATTCTAGGGGATAGATTGTTACAATGTACTTCTTTCTACAACCTGCTGTAGAGCTCAGGATTTTTAAGCATCTTGAGAAGACCACACAGCAAGATCTGTTACTTCTGGAAAATGAAGTGTGTGATGTGGATCCTTATTTATGGAAAATGTGGCCTCACATCTCAAAGTGGGGCTACAGCATTCCGTGGACATCATAAATATCCAAATATCCCAGCTGCTTTTTTTTGAGAATTTAGAAGATTACAGTATTAAATTTACCAATGCCTGTCAGACTGGGGTGAGGAGCCAGTGGCATGCCTAAAATATAGGTGGGTAACTGGTGAGATTGACAGGTTGTCCAGGTGATCCCAGTGATTTGTTGGGAATCTGGGGAGTTTGACTAACCTGCTTAAGTATAAACCTCTTTTGAGGTTTTGTGTCCTTAGGTGTCTAAACATCTTTGTAAATTTAATCCTGTTTTAAATTTTATTTTCAAGAAATAATCATGGTTGTAATTTTAAATTGCACTTCTGTCAGGCTGCTTCCCCTGTGTGGTGTTAAGTCAGGGTTTGGAACGGAGAGAGCAGGGGAGATTGCATACACTGCAGTATCTAACAGACTTGTGCAATTGTGGCTTGGTCGCTTTGTTGTGAGTTCAACTGAAAGAAACTAATTTATTGGTTGTACTTACTTTAGGTAGCTGCTTTAAAAACAATGGCTACTCAAGGAGGTCCCAAATACAGCCTTTCGCAGCAACCGTGGGCGCAACCAGGTATTTGCCTTGTTTTATATTCATGTTACCCGTGAGGTGCTTGTAGGCTAATAAAGCTTTGATCGTTTATTACTTTGAGACTTCTTCTAAAAACTTTTCATCAAACGGAGAAAGAAAACCTTTCCATTCACCATTTTTGGTAGACCAATAGAAGCTGCGTTATATGGGGCTCAGGTATTTCAGAATGTCATTTGTCTCTGTACCTGACTTCTAAAGCATAGGAGTCTGAAAAGCTGGTCAGATTAATTTGGACTGTGAGACTGTGATTGATTTTGAAAAATTCTAAGTACCTAAGAACTGTCTGCCTTTTTCTTGAAAATCCTGGCTTCCATTTTTACCTCTGTGCTAGTTTAAATGTCTTAAGATGCCTCTAAATCAAAACCTGACAAACTTCAGAATATGTATTTAATTGGTGCAGTAGATGAATGACTTGAGTATTTCTCAGGCTGTGATTGTTCTTGCATGAAAACAGCATTTCTGCAACTGCATACAGAATGTGCTTAAGGAATTATTTGATTACATTTAAGATAAAGCTTTTGCTTTTGTAGCAAAAAAAGAATCTGCATTGAAGCTTTTATTGTCTGTACATTTGGTACCTGCTTTATTTTCAGTTTTCCTGTCACTATGCAAAAATTGAATCTAGCTTCGTTTTCTTCTTCTTAAGAATTAAAATGTGGATGCTTCCTAGGAACATTTGGAGTAGTTTAGATGCTCCTGGGTTGTTTTGCTCTTCACATTACAAAGTTGTGCTTTTGGGTGACACTGAGAAATCTGTTAGTTCCAATCCATACATTGGAACCTTCTGTTGCATCATGTCCTTAAAATGCAAAGCTAGCCTCGTTCATTCATAATTCAGTGCTGCTCCATGGGTCAGACATTCTCAAGGGCTAACTTGAGCTTCTACTTAACATCTCCTGCTTCTTCGGCAGTGTTTTTAATGTTTGTTTGGAGATAATTATGTGTGTAGAGGCAGATCTAAGCAGAGCTTCTGCTGTTTCTTGGAGTCATTTGCCTGGGAAGCAGGAGTAGGGAGAAGATTTAGACACAGTAAAAACTGAGGGGAAAAAAATAAATACAGTATATTAACTTTGATACTTTAAAGCTACAAAATGTACTTTTCCCCTGCCCTTTAAGCAAAGATATTGTAATATCATTAAAATGCCCAGCAATAAAGAAAGAAGGTCTGGTCTGAGAGAGGATTCCCGTTTGGTTGATTCAAAATCCAGATGGCTGCACAGCCTTTATTCTTACAGACGTGGCCTGTGGTCAGTAAGGAGAATTTGTGACAGGCTCTTCTCTTCACTAGCACTGTTTATTTCCCAGCAGTTTCTTTTCCAGACAAGTTTTCTAGGGAGGAGGCTATTTAGAACATTGTTGCTCTTGGAAGGCGGTGACTTCAGGAACCTCAGGAGGATGTGGCAGCTTGCAGAAATGGGTTGGATGCATTTCCTGTAGGGAAAGAGAGGCTAATGTCATGGGTAGGTCCCAAAAGAAAAGCCTTGTCTGGCGTGCTGTGGTTGTATGATGCTGCACAGACCGGTCATCCCCTCTTGCCCTTTCACTCAAACCTGTGGTTATGATCAGCCCCAGTAAAGTGGAGGTGATACTCTAGAGTGTAGACTTCAACTAGCAGAATGACATTTTAGCCTATTAAGCATATTTTCTTTTACTTTCAGCAAAGATCAATGATCTGGTCTCTTCCACTTACAAGACAATAAAAACAAAGCTGCCATCAACGTTACGAAGCATGTCGTTATACTTGTCCAATAAAGATACGGAATTAATTTTGTTTAAGCCTGTTAGGGTGAGTATTGCTAGGTGTACTTCAGCATGTTTTTCCGTAGTGTTGGGCCTTCATTTAGTTAAAGACTTTAAACACATTTTGTGGATCGTTCGCCTTATATTTCTGTGTGTATATGGTTATATGTATAACATACCTATATAAATGTATGTGTATCTATACAGACACAAATACATACACATGTCTGTAGAGTTACTCTAAGCTACCAGTCCAGCCAGTAAACATGACACATACCATGTGTATGTAATAGTGAACAAACTATAACAGTCACTGTGGTGTCCCTGATCTAAGAAGCCTGTTGTAAAGACGCACAAAATAAAGTAAAACCAAACCAAAACCCAATCTAGTGATGTTTTATAATGCTACGTTTAGCTTTAAAACCCAAAACAAAACAGCTGTCCTACCCTCCATTATACTCAGCCTACATAACATACACGTTACAGGGAAAGTAACTGGTTCTGTTCATTCTGCGTGTCTTCCTTAACACCATACGAGCTACTGTAAAGAAAATTAACTCTGTCCTAGCCAAAACTAGTACAGCTTGGTCAGTTACACATGGGCAGAAGCACTGGAGGCAGAGAGAATGATACAGCTTTAATGGGAGACCCACTGCAAGCCCACCAGAAAGAGCAAAGCTTCAGTTTTAAGCTTCCAGGCTAAGTCCATAGGACTCAGTGGTTCACCTTAGCGTATCTTAGCTGAGTTTTCATCTCACAGCCAATGTGGATTCCTTGTGGCTGTTTTAGGGGCTTGTTTTAGAACAAAAGCTCTTAAAGCTCAAGTGCTTCTCCCTATCTGGTCACTTCAGTAGCTATTCCATGTACACTGTGCTTATTCTGGTTTGTTTTTGAGATGGGTGTTGTGGTTTTTTTATACTGAGTTTTTTCTTCTTTCCTTTAAAAGAATAACATTCAGCAAATGTTTCAGAAACTCCATGCTTTCTTAAAAGAAGAATTTAGTGAAGAAGATCTCCAGATCATAGCTTGTCCTTCAGTGGAACAGGTATATGTGGAAGCTCCCTGTTTTATGAGTTACTCTTTCATGTAACTGGCCTTTTTTAAACATTAATTTTTTTCATTTTTAGTATTTTTAGTGTTCAGAATCTTTGTTTATTTACTGTACCCCTTAATCCTGGATGATTAAACCCAGGGCTTTATCCGAACTCTAGGCTCTCAGCTAAAAGGGTTTTTTTTTTGTTTCTTTTTATGAATATCCAATAGATTTTTTTTTTTAAACTGAAGGTGGTGATTGACATTGCTGGGGATTGAGTTGTACAACATCATGGCAGAATCTTGCTGTTTCTGGGCATTGCCTTTACGGAGAGCTATCAAAGATAGTGAATATGCTTTAAAAAAGCCTCTGTGTTTGAAGGCAGTCTTGCTTTTGACAAATGCAAAAAGCAGCAACTTTTACATTTAGGAAGCATGAGAAAGAATCACAAAGGTTCATTTGAAGTAAATTGCATTGGGAAAATGTGCAGATGTTTATGGTAATGTAACCCTGCATGATAAGGTCTTTAGTCTCTGAGATGATTTGGATTAAGAATTCTCTGTATTAGGATGCTCTGACAGAAACTAAATAGGTTTTTAAAAATCTCACTTTGCCCTTAGTGGTTCAGGGAATGTGGATAGAATTGCGATTATTCCAGGATGCCAATGTTTAAACAGATAATCTAGTTTAGATTAGAGGACGTGGCCTGCAGTGAATGTGGCTACAGGGATGTGTGGTAACTGTCCTGGAGCACTGAGTGGGAGTGGTGCACTACTGGAAGGAGGTGGGGTTGTGCTAGAGGAGATGGCTTCCTCTAATTATCTATTAATCTGTAGGATCAAATGTCCTACAAACAGAAGTGTATGGGAAACCGTATCGTAATCTATGTGAAACAAGTATTGTGAAGGATCCTCAGTGTGGTTCAAATATCTAAGGTGAACGTTAACACTTTTTGCCAGTATATGTATTATTCGTAATTCCTACTAGACACTTTGACACAGTAGGTTGTGACTGCTGAAACGACTAGTCGGCATGGTCAACAATTGTGTTTTAAAAAGCCTGTGGGTGGGCATTTGACTGGAAATTTTGGCTAGTTGTTATTGTAGCTGTCTTCTCTGGATTCATCTAAGACTCTGTCTGCTTCCTAGGAATCCTGTTTAAAGGTTAAAATGTAAGACATCAGTTCTGAAACTTAGCCGCTCTGTCTAATGTAGGCTTTCCTTTTGTCTTTCAGGTGAACTTACTTTTATCGATGTCTAAGTAGCCCAACAGTGAGGCTGCTTGAAATATGCTTCAGCTGAATGCCGAGCAGTGAAGGGAATGCAAAGACATTTGCTTGAAGTAGACTAAGGATCCCACTGTGCAGGCCAGTCTGCATCAAAGCTATTCAGGCTGCTTAACCCTGGTTCAGGAAAAAAAGAGAAAAAAAAGTTTTATTGATTTGTTAAAGGTCTTTCTGTTCATTGGCTTGAGAAATGAGGGTGAAGAAAATATAACGAAACCCCTTTGCTGATCACTTATGAAAGCTCAGTTACTGCCTTATCCAGATGTTTTCAAAGTTGAAATATCTTTTTTTTTTTAATATATGTAAAAACCTTTCTTGCGTTCCTTTAATAAGCTGATGTATGCAGTGAAAAGCTGTACTTTCAAAGACACACTGGAAATAAAGAGGAGGGAATTGAATGGGAGCAGTAATAGGTATTTGCAAGGCTTGGAGGTAAGCACGTTGGTATGAGAATTTGACTAAAGCAGGCATGCTCTGATATTTCTTTAATTCCCCAAAAATCCTGGCAGTCAACCATGTGCTTGAACATAATTCAGACATTCTTAGTTGGGCAAACTTTATTTCCCATATATGAAGCATTTCTTGAAACGCTGGATGTGCTGTTTTTCTTACACTGTTGTGACTGGGAGCTGTGAGGTCTGACCTGAAGTTTCGTGCTCTAACCTTCTGCCGTGTAAAGAATCTCAGATCCTTGAGATTTGCAATGGAAAGTTGTGCAATATAATTTCTGTTTCTGAGGGAATTGCATGTTTGCAGGTGCTTTACAGCAAAGCTTAGCATTGAGATTCTCATTTACTTAGTTTTGGGTCAGAGTTGGTTTTTTGCTTTACCCAAGATCAAATGGTGGTGTCATATTGTTTAAAGTGGGAACTGGGACTTGTACAGCCTTTGTGCGCTGAAGTTGAGTGCTAGTTAAGGGGGGTGTGGGGATGTCAGAAATTGAGTGTTCAAGCCTGTCAAATCAGCATTGTAAACAGGGGATAAGTACTCGGTAACTGATAAACAGTGCACACTGTTCAGGATGCATTAATTGGTCATTATTTCAGAAAGCTGAGTACTAAACACTTGGCCATTAATGGAATGAAGCACTACAGGTAGCTTTAGAGTGTCTCAGTGTGTAAGTCTTTATTGTGCAGCACTGCAAAAGAAGAATGTGGTGACTTACATGGCAGATTTTTAACTTATTTATAAAACTTGTTCTGTAGTTTAAATATGTAGAAATTTCCATGCACATCAGTGGTGTTTTGATTTAATATTTTCTTGTTATAAATCATGGCTGGAGACTAAGATGGTAGGGTTTCAATCTACCATGAGAAGAGTTGCAGCAGTGGTGCTGAGGTACAAAAAAATGGTACTCGTAAAACCTTATATAACTCCTTAAAAAAATACCTAAAGGAACTAACAAGGAAGAAAACTTGCCCATTCTTTTTACTTATGTAGAAATACAGGCTGTAAAATAATGTCCAGTGCATTGTAATATATGTATATTTGGTTTTTATAAAGTTTTACAGAAGGACTGCATGGTCGCTGTACAGAGTTAGGACTGACAATACAGACATTGTACAGAGAAGACGTGAAGGGTAAACCTTTGCAGTAGCCACTCTTGTGCTTGGGATCTTTTTCTCTCTAGGAGTACCCAGACAACTCTAGGACAGCTGGTTGAAAGATTAGAAGAGCAATCAGTTTATACAGCCTGTTTGCTAAATGAACATTTGTTTAAACATGTACAGTTTCAGATATTTACGTTTACAAATAGTGTAAATACTTTCAAAAGATTAATTTAAGATGCTTTATATTATCTGACTAGAAACTTGCTGGTTTTAATTTTTTTAAATAAAAACGTTGCCTCCTATTTTGGTCCAAGAGTAAACCTTCATTCTGTATCCTGAGGCTTGTCTGTCAAGATAACTGTAATACAGAGACAATAAACATCCTGTAAGCACAGGCAGTGCATCACTGAGAAGTGTTCTTTTTTAGCAGTAAATTGACTTTATTTGGCACAGATGTATACCTGAGTGCTGAATGTACAGCTAATTGTTAAAGTAATGCCTCTTTATGGTTATAATAAAAGTAAATTTGTATTTTCTTTACTGATAAATTATCTTCTGTTACTTAAATGGTCTCTTTGCTTGCAATTTTGTTAGGGGGAAGAAACCACAACTGCAACAAGAACTTACTTTAACTGGTTGGTTTTTACTAAGAGAAAACTTGGGAACTGGTGGCAGAAAGCACAACTATTACTGTATTTGATAGCTGTTCGTGGCACCTGGTTCTTCACAGACTCACCTACCTGTAGTTTCTCATTACCACATACTGTTCTCTTGGCCCGTGGTATTGTAGAAACACGTCATCCAGAGGCTTGTGGTTTGTACCCTCTAATGTCAGCATGAAGCTTCCTTTCATCCTCTGGCTCCGACAATGTCATTTGAATGAGCTAACCTAGGGAAAAATGCTCCTGTCTCTTGGAATTCAGCTTCTGTCTGACTGGTGTGGGGCAGCGATGTGTGACTATTGCTTCCTAGGTGCTTGGAGCCTCCTTAAAGAGGTTTGGTCCTTTGGATTGCATCTCTCCTAAATGAAGCCAATGCCAAAGCAGCTGCCCAGGCATTCATACTTCTTGTATGACAGTGATGCCCACAGCTCAGCTTATGCTGTGCCAGCTGTTTTCCAAGCAAAACCAATAGTCTTGTTATCTCAAGTCAGGGTTCTTCTCCTGGTGTGGAAGAGCCAATCCACACACCAGCTGAGATACTTGTTTGTTGTCTGTGCAGAGATGGGTGCTAGGTGGTAATCCACAAAGCTAGCACACCTGTTAACACATGGCAAAATTTTATAGGCTTTGAACAATCAATTACAGTTATGTTTAGTTGCACTTAATTCTTGTTGGTTCTTACAAGTCTCCATTTAAAGGTACAGTGTTCTTTTTTTCACCACTCGTTCTGTGGGGAGGGGGCTTTGCTAGTAGGGGGCTCTCTTTTAATCGAGGATGGATCTTATAGTATGCTGATTAGGATAGTTCACACACAGTTCCAGTAATTTTCTGTTCAGTCTCATTAACCATTTGGTTCTCCTTGAGGTTATCTTGTGCCCCAGCCCGACATATTTATGGTCTCTGTGCCTTCTCTCAAAGCCGTGTTTTGTTAACTGTAAGGATTTAATGAACGTCCTCTGTTTTTCACATTTTCTTCTTTTTCATTATAGATATTTACTTTTTTGGTTTTCCCTCTCTCTCTCTCTTAAAAATAGTTCTTGTATCAGTCCCTTCCTTAAATTGTGCATGTTTGGTATTGACAGAGTGGTATGGGTAGGAAAAGGGGGAAAACTCTGTTGCGGAGGCGGATCGTGTGGTGACTGCAGGTAGATCCAGCCCTGTGTCCACAAATGCTTTCTCCTACCCTCCTATGTTTTCAGCGTCGCTGAACCCTAAACCCAAGCCAACACTGTGAAGTGAATCATATCTTTAATACAAAGACCTCTGAATAGAACAACAAAAAAAGAATGAGGTGGCCCCTTTTGGTGGTGGCCAGCCATGCCGCTAAGCCATGGGAATTCCCATCTACCACCAACTGGAACCCTGAAACCCAACAGGTACCTCATCTTCCCTCTCCTGGATTACCTCTGGTCCCTGTACCCAAGCTGTCATTTGTCACCCCCTCTCGACCCGTGTCTCTGGCAGCCAAAGCAGGCTGGTCAGTCGCACTGGGTGTGGGTTTGTAGGAAGGAAGTCATCTCCTTCAAAGTCCTGCACATTCCACATGTAACCCCATGACCATGCTGTGATACAGCAAGTGCTTCCGCTTGGCGTTAGGACTTGATGTACAGGAGGACAGGCATTGTGAGCTTGGACAAGGGAGCTCTGTGTGCAACACAGAGTGACTGTTATTGCCTTTATGAAGGAGAAGCTGACCTGAAATGCTGATGTAACTGCTTGCAGTGAGTCCTAATGTCTTCATTTCAGTATTTCAGGCAGGCAGCAGAAACCAGAGGAGTGATATCACCAAGAGAGGGGTTGCCAAAGGTATTGCAGCGCTCTGTATTTTGGACAGCAGGCTCCCCAGCTGAACCTTTTTGGATTGGAGGAAGAGCTCCTCTTCACTCTCTGGCCACTCAAGTAGGTGACTTGTCTCTGGATCTTTCAGCAGCGAAGAGAGGCTCTGCAAGGCGAAGGGTGTTAACGAACCCCCTGAAGGGAGGCAGGGTAGCAGAGCAGAGCACACCTTGTCACCCAACCTTCCATGCTCACCTGTGTAGCGTGTCCAGGCTGCCCTTCCCCTCCGTGCCTGTGGGGTGCCCTAACCCTACAGCTCCCCTGTGCAGGTGATCTGATGCCCGTACAAGAGGGCTGAGAAGCCAAAGTCGTGCTCTGGCCTCCTTCGGTGGGAGTGGGCTGCCCAGAAGTTGTGGGGCAGGGAAGATGTAGCAATGGGTCCTAGAAGAAGTCTGAATTTGGAGGATGGGAGAGCAGGTGCCAGTGCTTTATGGTTCCGTATACTGACGTTGGATTGTTGCCACCTTTCTGAATAGCTACCTCAGATGTCTCTTTCCATTAGCAATACATCTGTGGCCACGTGTAGAATATTGCTCTGAGGACTGTCAAGATTTGGTTCGTGCCTGCACTGAGGAAGACCACGGGAATCCTTCACCCTGAGGCCACAGCCCCCCACCAAGCACAAGCTCCTGGTGCTGTGTGACCTGCGTTTCAGAGCTGACCACTCGTGTTTGCATCCAGCAAAGGACAGGGATGCACACCAGTGGGCTGGGACGGTTGCACCAGCACTGAGCAGGGCTGAGCCCTGGCCAGCACATCATTTCCACCTCCAGGGAAGGGTCAGAGGTGGGGAGCCTGAGTGACAGCAAATACCAAAAGACTTTGGCATTCCTCTCCCCAGATGCTCGTTTCACATTAAGTGAAATGCTGTTTAGATAAAATCAGGAGCTTTGTGTTGGTATTGACATTTAATATAAATGTTTTGAAAAGAAATAGTGTTTCAAAATGAATTTGTGAGACTTGCAGTTCTTACCCTTCAGCGACAGCATTTCAATCTTATCTAAATGCTTTCCTGAAAGGGAATTTCATTAAGATTCACACAGGCAGGAAATTTGCTTTTGAATGAAATGGTGATTTTTCCACCTGAAAATTTGTGACCGGTCCCATGCAGCAGCCCCAAGCTTATCTCCACTGGGTGGTTTCCCTGCTGCTGTTGCTCTCCGAGGAGCTGGCAGGCAGGAGCTGGCCAGGCAGGGCTACCACAGCAAGTGCTCACCTTGAGCCAGGACCCATGTTGAAACAGATGTGATCGCTGCCATCCAAGTCAGTTTGATCCTGAGCCGGGACTGTAATGGTGATGTGGCTGTTCAGTTTCACAGTGATGGAGTGGAAAGAAGGACTGCGAGTGTGGTGGCTGAAGTCGTACCACTTCCAGTGCTTTGGGCTGACCCCTGCCTGGCCCAAGCAGATCCCGGTGCAGGGGTCCAGGGTGGTCCTGGGGACAAATTCAAAGCTGGATGAATCCAGAGCCAACAACTTTCTGGTCCCAAATGCCATCCTTTGCCTGCAGTTGGACCAAACTTCCTTTCTATTCAAGAGTCACTGCTGGGACCTGATGCATCAAGTCAGGGACTGGGTTTTGGTAGTAGTTTTTGTCATATGCTAAAAGCACCCTACAGAAATTAGCTGGCTCCCAGCAGAGCAATGAGTCCCTGAAGGGTAGAGAAAATCCTCTGGTGCAGCGTGTGCTCTGTGTGTGTGAGTCTCCCTCTTCCTGTTGCACGTCTATATCTTCTAAAATTCCCTGGACATGGCAAATTATTTTGCTCTGGCAACCTTTATGCGAAAAACAGGTCCTCTATGCATGCACATGTGGTCATGAATGTGGCTGGGTAGGGGAAATGGACTTGCCAAACTACAGAGAGAAACACAGCGTGTGGGGGAAAGCAACCCGTATTTATGGCATACAAATGCACATTGATACTCCCTATCTCATGACAGCCTGGGTAGGTGGCTCAGGGCACTGGAGCATCCCCCCAGCCATGGTACGTGGACAGTTTTTGTCATTCACGGCATGTTTACGTTGAGTTTTTCCCGCCTAAGCGTGAAGAAGGTGATTCTCGCCGGGCTGCGAGAACAGCTTGGCCTGCCCCAGTGTTACCTTGTGCTGCAATTTGGAAAAAAAACAGTAGGGGGGAAAGAAATCTTTACAGCTATGATGTGCTACAGCTCTGGCCGTGGACAAGCCTGAAACTGGTCCAGACACAGAACAGACAACCTACCCACAGGCTGTTGGTGTTCTGCTTTCGTCTTTTTCTTAAATGTCAATGGTCACCTAGCATTGCCCTGAATTTACAAGTGCTGGGAGAGGCTGGCAGGGTCGTAGCAGCCTGCCCCAGCTCGGTGGCAAGCCAGCAGCTGGTGCTTGGCTAATGCTGATGGGGACCATGTGGTCCAGTGTGGTCAGGAGAGACCTGCGGTGGGGTCAGTGATGGTTTAGTGCTGCCAGGGGTTGCCTTGGTGCCGGGCTGTAAAAACCTGGCTGCTGCGTGACGGATGAAAGGCCAACATGTCTGCAGGCAAATGGTAGGACTGCAGGAGTGTGATGGAAGCATGATTGCAAAAGCTATTTAAAATGATTTGTAATAGCCAGGTAGACATTTAAGATGTCCATTAATTAGTCTTAGCACAGGGAAGAGTTGTAAAATTGAAACGGGATGTACTGATCCCCCCAGATACTACCTTTCTGAAGGCAAAGTGGAGACTGGGGGTGGGGTGTTGAAAATTAGTATTTGATGGCTCAGACACCAGCGGTTTCTACTAAAGCCATTGGCCACCTCATATTACAACCCAGACTGCAAGAAATTGTTCACCTAAGTAATTATTTAGTGAGGAACACTCACTGCATATGAGAAACAAACCAGAAGCAATGTTGATCTCAAGCTAACTGACTCTGGCTATTGCGGCTTTTCCTCGCCTGCAGCTGATAAGCCCACATCTTTCCAGCGTGGCCACCTGGGGCTCCATGGGAAGCTGGTAAAGTAGATGTACCCTGATCCCTGCACTGTAATGGGGTCAAAACACCTCAATGGCCATGAGGCCAACCTTGGCCAAGATCCATCCTCACACCAGGGTCTGTGGACAGATGTCACTGGCAATTGAGACGGGACAATCCCCAAGTGCCCTTGTGCCATGCACAGTGCCCGCACCTGGCACCTTGGTGCACAACACAAGAAGACACATGACTCTGGTGGACTGCAGCACAGCCCTCCCACCTTTTCATGCACTTTCACATAGAAAATATAAAACTGGAAAAAAAAAATGAAGATGCTTTCAACGTGCCTTAAAGCCCTGGGGTGCCATGGGGGCAGGTTGGGGACAAGCTGGCACCTGGTGTCACCTCTGGGCTTGCACTTACCACAGGTGGCCATCAGGGTGGAAGCAGACCCCGTGGCCATGGCTCCTGAAGGCAGCTCTGATCCCTGGATAGCTGCTGTCCTCCGGGATGCAATAGGTGAAGAGGGCTTCCTTGGTGAATGTGGTGAGAGTGGCCATGCTGCCCGACAGGTAGCTCAGAACCAGTTAAGGAAAGACGAGCCCACAAAAACCCCACAGAAAGGATGCTTTGGAAGAAAACTTGTGGGACAGTGTCTGGGGGGGAAGTGACCTAAGCCTTCACCACCCTTCAGACACCCAACCCCAAGGCAACCAGCTCTGCAGAGCTCATTTCCTCACAAGAGCAGCACAAGTTGCGTAGCCAGCCCAGGAGGCTGAGGCGGGTTGCCCCAAGGGAGGAGGTTCACGGTGGCCCGCCTTGAGGCAGGGCGTTCCTGTGGCTGTCCCCCCAGCAAGTGCTGTTGCTGCTGGATACTAAACCTCACCGCTTCCATGCATTAACAGGAGAAAAAATGTCTGTCCATCAGATAATGTCATCTTACGGGCTCAGGAGAACGGCAGAGCTGCAGGAGCAAAGGCAAGGTCGTGAGAGGCAGGTAGGGGAGTGGGGCAGGTGCCGAGGGGAAGCCTGCCTGCACACCGGGATGGGGATGCTCTGCCCCAGGCCTTCCTCCCTCCACACTGATACCAACCCCGAGCATTGCCAGGCCATCACACTCTGCTTTCCACCTAGCCTTGGGTTTTTTGTTTGTTTGATTACTTTTTAATTAAATCCTTTTAAATAACTGAGGAAAACTCATCCTTCACTTCTGTGTTTTTGCATTTCATGTACAAAGCTCAGCTCTTCTTATTTTATGTTATTAGCTGCTCTCTGATGATATAATTTGCCAAGGGCCCTCTTTCCATTAGAGACACAAATTTATCCTGCAATACACTGACAAGTGAAATAGAAACATTTCTTTGCTAAGGGCTTAGCTCCCAGCATTACAAGGGAGTTGGGTTTAATGCTTTCTAATAAGAATAAGCAGCATTACTGCCTGCTTCTACGGGAAGAATGGAGAGCAGCTAGGAGAGAGGGGAAGAGGGGACATCTTGTGTTCCCTTCCAACATCGTCATTAAAAGCAGCAGCTAGCTCTCATGTGCAGAAAGGGGCTGTGCTTGGGTTTTGTTTGTCGCAGGGACCCAGGGGACCCATCCACAAGGGCTCCCAGGTGGAGGCACCTGTGAAGTGGCTGACTCCAGTTTTAACTGTGGCACCAATTCATAACCTGGAGACGCACATTTTGGCTCTGCAGAATAGTTAAGAATTACTTCCTGGTGGTAAGGCATGGAGTGGAACAAAAAAGCAACAAACTGACGATTCTGTTCCTGCTTTTATTTTTCAGGCTTTTTATGAGGCTAAAAAGACAGACGGTCCCAGACAGGAGGATTTGCTACCCCTGTATTTCAGGAGGGGAGAGCAGTATAATGCGCTTCTATGTCGAAAATAAAAAAGCCAACAAAATCATTGATCGTGTGATAAATCACAGGTAATTTTCTTGCACTCCTGTGGAAACTGCAATGCTGTCTGGTTTGGGAAGGGAGAGGAGAGGAGAGGAGAGGCAGGGAAGGGAAGAGAGGAGTGATGCTGCAGGGGGCTGAGCTGGCAGGGGGATACCATCCAGCCCCTGTCTCTGCTTGCCCTCCCAGTGTCACTGGGGCTGAGACAAAATGCCCTGGGGAGCTGCTTCTTGTGGCAGCAAGGGTGGAGGGGACACCCCATCGACTGCTGGACATGGTTGTGATGTCCCTCCTGATGAATGAAAGGCTGCCTGGACCCTGTAAAGCTTTTGCCTGTGGTGTTAAATTGTTGGAATGGGGCTTGGCCTGGGACCAGGAGCACTCATCTACTGGGGGTCAGTCTTTTCTGCCAAGTGACAAGCAATAGGACAGGAGGAAACAGCCTCAAGCTGTGCCAGGGGGGGTTTGGATAGGATGTTAGGAAAAATTTCTTCACCGAAAGGATTGTCAAACATTGGAACAGGCTGCCGGGGGAGGTGGTGGAGTGACCATCCCCGGAGGTGTTTAAAGAACACGTAGATGTGATGCTTAGGGACATGATTTAGTGGTGGACTTGGCAGTCCTGGGTAATGGTTGGACCTAATGATCTCAGAGGTCTTTTCCAACCTAAATAATTCTATGATTCTATGTTTCCTAGCTGAGGATCCTGGATCTGACCCCACTAGACAGTTAGGATAGGGCAGCCTGGCATCAAAAGAGATGAATGAAAGTGTGGAAATGAGTAGAGCGGAGTCCGAGGCTTCAGTATGGGTGGGGATCACTGACTTGAGGAGAGGAGATCACTGACGTGGGGGGATCACAGCCTTCAAACTGCATAGGATACCCCATAAGTAAAACCCTTTGTACACACACCATCCCAGTAGAACCCCAGGGACATCAGATTCAGCTTTCCACCTCAGCCATGAACACCTGATTAAGTCCATCTTGAAACAGGCACAAGTTGGTATGTCCCATCAACATAGTGCACCCACTGATAATCATTTTAACACTTTGCTGAATCAGAATCTTCTCCATATCTCATAGGAGATACCTAAATGACCTTGACCAGAGCTGCAAAACTCTCACAGGGTATGAGCAGACCCAACACAATGCAGCTTTCTACAAACCGTGCCTGAAAAGCCACAAGAAGAGATCCAACAGGCTATACCCACCTGTATACAACAGATGCAACAAAATCACTGTCCGGCTCCAGTATGTCTTCTGGAAGTGCTGATGTCAGCTGATGCCTTTTGAAAGGGGCAGTTTTCAGTCTGACAGTGGATTTGTTTTGTTTGGAGAGTCTGAGTGAGATTCTGGTCCCTTAAAAATTTTTAGAAGGTTGTTGTTGAGGGGAAGGTGATGCAGCTTTGTTTCTCCAAGCCTTGCATCATGGATTATTTGGAAAAGAGGGGGGATGGAGGGAGGGAAGCGCTGAGTTTTTCTGTCTTTTGCTTTGTTTGAGGAGAAATAAGTGGAAAGGGAAAATCTTACCTAACAAGGATGGGGTAGGGTCTGTGATGCTGCAGGGTGGCTTTCCTAAGAAATGTAAGGGATCTCCTTGCTTAAAACAATGAAACATCAAGCCCACGAGCAGCTGAGAATTACTTATACCAAAGGATACTAGACATGAACTACCAAGCCTCTTCCATTGCATCTCCTACTCCTCTCAACCAGAGGACAAATAGCTTGGAGATCACAGGCCTTGTTCTATGTTTTGGGTAACTATGAACGTCCCTGGCCACTCATAATTAAGATTATGGCACCTTTTACTACTCAAAGGACTTCATTCTCTGCTGCTTCTCTAGGTGCACTGAAGCTACCGTGTGCTTCTGGCTCCAGGTCAAGACCAGCAATAACAGTAACTCACTAGCAAACGTACATACAGGCAAAAAATTACAGGCACTGCTGAAGTATTTCCCTGTAGTTCTCAAAGCCTCCTTCATCCAACCTAAAATCAAAACCAGGGAAGGTAAAACTAAGACCAAGTTGTTGGCCGATGACACTACCCACTCAATCTAAGGGAAATCAAGTACCATGGGTTGTTATATCAGGATTCACCTGAAGCAGTGCAGATGCCTGTATATGAGATTGTCACCATCGATGGCTTTTGTAGACAAAGAGGAGATACGGGAGATCCATCTCATTGCAGGTCTGATGAATCGTGCAGTAGAAATGCCTGTTTCCCTGCCCTTGGGTCAAGGAGAGCTGCAGGTGATGGGGAAAAGCATGGCTATGCACGTGCATAGGGAGGGTGACCAGCCCTTGGGACATCCTGCCCACGCAGCTCACCACGCGTGTGGCTGGGCACCCTGCCTCTCTCCACCTGTGTGCTGTGCCCCGACTGCCACGCTGGCCTCTCCAGGCAAAACTCAGCTTGCATGTCTGATGGGACCAAGCCCTGCACACCGTGTACACTGCTGACCCCTGCAGAGCCAGAGGACAGACCCTAACCAAAAAGCTCCAACTGGGTCCTACCTGGAGAGACCTGAGTGGCACTTGAACCTTGTACTGCCTCTCTGTAACTGAGACAAACTTCAGTGTGAGCTGTCATTCCCATGAAGATAGGGTGGCACTTAAAAGTCAGACCCCAAAGGACCAAAACAGTGGAGGAAAGGGGAAACAGCAACAAAACATGGATAACTCCAGTGATGCAGTTGGTCTCTGCTCACATTACTGAGGCCATTGTGGCCCAGCCATGGCCACCTGTGGTGTGCCCTGGGAAAGATGCGTCCCTAGGGGGGGAAAGCAGGAGTTAGACCCTTCTGCTACTGAGAAGCCTGGGAGAAGGTTGGCAAGTCATATCCATGTCCAAGGCTGCTGGGTGTGGGGACTGAAGCAGCTGCAAGGCAAGGAAGGCCCCGCACAGTGTCAGATGCCTTCAGGGTCTCTCGGGAGAGAACAGTTACCTGGGGTTTGACTAGGGAAAGCCTTTTGCCATCTGGGAAAGCATGTGGCTCCACCCCCCTTTATAGGGAGCTTCCTAATCTGTGAAGGACAAACCTTCAGTGGCCAAAATTGCAGATGGTTGCTGAACCCTCAGCTCTAGGTATGGCTCATCAAGCCGTTCAGTGCCTTTCTAAGGGCTCTACAGTGAAGATGCGCGGCTTGAGGACTCTCAGGCAAGTGTTGCCTTGGCAGCACTGAACTGTCTTGGTCCAACATTTTATTCTGGTCCCATTCAGTGCTGTTGCCTGCTCAGCATGTCCTGCCTAGAGAGGGTGATGGATCTTTCCTGCCAGTGATACCATCGCAGGACTGACATGAGGATGCCTCAATGCTTGTTGGTGCATGTGGGCAGTAGTGTTATGCCAAAAGTAGGTTACTACCAGACAAATTCTCTGGGACCAGAGTGAAGGAACCTGGTGATGAGGCTTTCCTCCTCCCACCAGGGTCTGGGGCTAGTTTCCCTCAGTCCCTTACCATTGCAGCAGTTTCTCCTTGATGCTGCTCCTCAGCTCAGCTTGGGCAGGGTTGGCATGGGGAGTGATTTCCAGCTCTTCTTCCACTTCACCTTCATGCATCAGCTTTTGAATGACAGCATCAGACACTTCCTTATAACTCCTGCAGCAAAATATCTGTGGGGTGCAGTGCCTGCCATGGGCGGTGGGCCTGGCATGGGGCACCTAGGTGTATTGGGTTCCTCCTCACCCTCCAGCTCCCTCGGCCCACATCCCTCTCCCCTTCCTCTCTGCTGCTGCCAGGGGGTGGTAGCTCTCCTTTTTTTTGCCAGGAAGCAGCTTGTGCATCAGGCATGCTCACATGGTACAGGTAGACTCACATTTGCCTGGGGCTGTTCCTTCAGATCCACCACTGTTGGGACTGGCTTTTCAGGACTGCTGCAAAAGGTGCACTTTGTGGAGTCTTCTCTCCAGGTGGTCTCCTCAGAGGACAAAGGAAATTCAGCATCAGCGTCATTAGTTTTTTTAAAACTAAATTGGGCTTAAGTCTATGATGTTCCCATAAAGGCAATCAAGCCCACTGCATTTAGTGTAATGCCAGAACTCCTTTTCTTATTTTACCATAGAATTAATCATAGAATTATTTGGCTTGGAAGGGACCTTACAGACCATCTAGTTCCAACCCCCTGACACGGGCAGGGACACCTTCCACCACACCAGGTTGCTCAAAGCCCCATCCAGCCTGGCCTTGAGCACTGCCAGGGATGGGGCATCCACAGCTTCTCCGGGCAACCTGTGCCAGTGTCTCACCACCCTCACAGGAAAGAATTTCTTCATAATATCTAATCTAAATCCACCCTCTTTCAGTCTAAAGCCACCCCCCTTCAAGCCACCCCCCTTCATCCATCCCCATCTTATAAGCCCTTTTTAAGAATTGAAAGGCTGCAATCAGGTCTCCTTAAAGCCTTCTCTTCTCCAGGCTGAAATATGTATATATGTAATGTCAGCAAACGTAGGTTATATTTAGTTATCTGTGCTCCCAAATAAATGCAGTTGGCATGTTTATGTTTCCTTTTTCAGAACTCGGTGTTGTTTTTCACATGAAAATGTGGACAATTTTTTAATTTGGCCTCCTTTTAACATCCTGTGAAGCACTGAGAAAGCGGAAAAAAGAGCAGAAAAGGCTTTAAGCCTTTTTAAAAGGGTTAAAATTTTAAAACTTTTAAAACAACTTTAAAAAAGCAGCTCCTGTCTATTCTTTAAAAACAACCCCCTCAGAAACTACATTAAAAAACAAGACACACTCAGTTTTTAAGGCAATCTTAATATGGAGAAACTTCAAGGGAAATGAGAATGTTTGCATTTTGGAAAGAAACCCCCCCTGCATTTGCAAACCATTTGTGGTGGAAACATTCATGATTAGCTCTCTTCCATCCTGCTGGGACAAATCACAAATACAGGCTGGGCAGAGAACGGACTGAGAGCAGCCCTGAGGAGGAGGGCTTGGGGTTTTGGTGGATGAGAAGCTCAACATACCCAGCAATGTGCACTTGCAGCCCAGGCAGCCAACTAGATCCTGGGCTGCATCAGAAGCGTGGCCAGCAGGTCGAGGGGGGTGATTCTCCCCCTCTGCTCCTCTTTCATGAGACCCCCCCTGGAGTACTGTGTTCAGCTCTGGGGACCCCAACATAAGAAGGACATGGACCTGTTGGAGTGAGCCCAGAGGGCCACAAAGATGATCAGAGGGTTGGAGCACCTCTCCGGTTAAGACAGGCTGAGAGAGCTGGGGTTGTTGAGCCCGGAGAAGAGAAGGCTCTGGGGAGACCTTATAGCAGCCTGCCAGTGGCTGAAGGGGGCCTACAGGAAAGCTGGGGAGGGGGTCTTACAAGGGCATGTAGTGACAGGACAAGGGGGAACGGCTTTGAACTGAAAGAGGGTGGATTGAGATCAGGCATTAGGAAGAAATTCTTTCCTGTGAGGGTGGTGAGACACTGGCACAGGTTGCCCGGAGAAGCTGTGGATGCCCCATCCCTGGCAGTGCTCAAGGCCAGGCTGGATGGGGCTTTGAGCAACCTGGTGTGGTGGAAGGTGTCCCTGCCCGTGGCAGGGGGTTGGAACTGGATGATATTTAAGGTCCCTTCCAACCCAAACCATTCTATGATTCTATGGTAGTTGCTCAAAAGCAGTTTAAGTCTGTTTTAACTTTAAGGCCTCTTTTTCTCTCTGTGGTATTTATGGTAGCCATCCTGACGCCTTCTACTGTGAATCTTGTCACCCAAAGCCACCCCATCTTGCCCCAGGTTGCTTTCTAGGTGGGTTTTCCTCTTCCATCAGCCAGCTGTGGACCAGGGCTGGCTGGCAGCACAAACCCTGGTGCCACCAGGTCTGAGGAATGGCACCTGTACATTTTTACTGCATACTCTGGTTTTATTTGCTTGCATTGTGGGTTTGCACTGGCCTGGCTATGTGGGCTGCTGCCACTGCTGCTTGTACAAAAGTTGTGCTCTGTCTACAATCCACATCTGACTTTCTGGTTGTGAGAAGAGGTATTATTTATTACACATTCCTTCCCAAAACCTCCCATTGATAGAAGAAGGAAAAGAGCCTCCAGCTCTGACTTGAATGGAATGGGAAATTTGAATGCGAAAAATGGGAAAATGAATGGGAAAACCAGCAACCGAAGGGACTAATTTTCTACTCCCTATCACTACAGCAGGGCTGTGCAAATGTGTGCACCAAGCTGGTGTAGTTCATCAGTAGTGGGCTGGCACTGGGCACACCGCACAGCCATTCCAGCCCCAAACCTTACCCTTAAACAAGCAAGACGTGAAGGCACAGCCCCCGGTTTCAGTCCCTGGAGCGGGCATCGGCATGGCCAGCACTGGAAAGGCTGGGATGGAAATGGAGATTTCTGCCTTTGTGTTTAAGGTGGCTGAGTGTCATCCCCAGTCAGAGGAGGAGGGAGTTGATGGCTGCAGTATCAGTGGGTCTGCCACTGGCCTTTTCTTGAATTTCTGTTTTGCTTTGTGGATCTGTTTTTTTCACTTTTTTTTTTTTTTTTTTTTTCCACATGCAGGCAAGTTTTTTTGTCAGGAGACACAAGTCTTCCCACAGTTGAAGATACACTTCATGCCTGAGTCACTGCTCTTTTCTCATCAAAGGGGTCCTGGTTTTCTGATGGTCAAGCTTAAGTCTCTTAAAGGGGAGAGCCTCTGCCCTTTGGAGCAATTTTTGCTCCATTATCAGAGAAGAGAGACTTTCTTTCTCCCTTTACAGCTGCAGGAGCATCAAACTGCCTCCACAGAGCATTTCTCTGGAAGCCACATGCCTTTTCTGAAAGGCATCTCACCAAAGAGCTGGCAAATCCTGCACTGCCTGGCTTAAAAGGCTGTGATAAGAAATTACTGGGGTCACGGAGAAAACATACTTTGTGCGACCCTGTGGCTCTGAGGTGGACCACTGGACCCTCCAGTGAAGCTGTTCATTTTCTCTCCTCTTTTTTCCCTGGGTGAATTAATTTCATGCCCGCCTTTGGTGCTGGAGTGATGCTTGCCTGACTCCTTTTGGCTACAAATAGCAGCGGCAGCTCTCCAGCCTCCTCCCCCAGACAAGGATGCCCCCAGCAGAAAGAAGTGCCCCTTGTTGTTGCCCCCTGCTGCTGACCCCTCCCTGGGTACTGCTGCAAGCTGCTGCTTCCCAGGAAAAAAACAGCACTGATAAAGCGCTTGTCATTCGTAATTTCTGGTTTCTTTTGCTAACTGACCAGCTGGATCTCACCTTGCCCAGCCAGAGGGCAGTTGCTGTCCCACCATCTTCGTACTCTCCTCCCATGGACAGAGGTTTCTTGTCTGATGCTGGCCTTGGATGACTTGGGCAATCTCGACAGGCTCCCATATGGCTTTTTGCAAGGAAGATTTGCCATCTCACAACTTTGTGTGCAGAGGTTTTCTCAGGGAAAGGCTTTGCCATTCGTTGCTTCCCCTCTGCCTCCTCTCTTGGGCCCCCAGGACTTCTGCACATCTCTTTGTGTCTGGGCCCAGCTTCAGCAGGAGAAAGGGCCACTATAACCCTATCCATCTTCCACCGGTGGAGGGGGCAGACGCACATCCCAGCAAGCGGGATCATCCACTCCAGTCCGTGCAAAGGGAGAAGTACACGTGCTGGTTGGGCACAATGCCATCCATTCCCAGGAACACAAACTGATCTCCAACGACACCGCAAGAGCTTAGGAAACTGCATTTCTTCCCTCTCCTTGGGACCTGGCACTTCAAATTTGAGAGGGAAAGCTGCTAAATCAGCCTAAACATTGTCCCATGCTTTCAAAATATTCATAAATAATCTCAAAATAGCAGTGAGCAGGAAGAGGAGAAGTTTGCTGCTGATATTCAGCGTGGTCGAGGCAAAGGGCTGACTATGAAGAGTTGCAGAAAGACCCTCATGGCACTGAATAAAAGGGTAATAAAATCACAGATGAAATCTTATGTAGATAAATGTAAAGTGATGTGCATGGGAAAAGACAATCCTAGCTTTACACACAAAATGATGGGCTCTGAGTTGGCTATTTCCACTTGGGAGTGAAATTTTCAGGTTATAATAGATAGCTCTATGCAAATGTCAGCTCAACACTCAGTAGCAATCAAAAAAGCAAACAGAAAGCTAGGAATTATTAGGAAAGGAGGAGAGAGCAAAACAGAGGAAATCATTATGCTGCTGTATAAATCTGTGGGTTCCCATCTCTTGAATACTATTGTGCAGTCCTGATTCACCAATCTCAAATATGATACAGAAGAAATAGAAAAGTTACAGAGGAAGGCAATTGAGGGTGATCAAAGGCATAAAAGGGCCTCCATTCAGGGAATGACTGAATAGATTAAGACTTTTTATCTTGGAAGAAAAAATGACTGAAGAAGAAATATGACCGAGTTTCGTGATGGGAAGAGTGACACGACTGGGGAACAGCTGTTCCCATTATTCAGTGCTGTTCAAAGGAAGAGAGTGATCATCAAAGAAAACTATCAAGTGACAAGTTCAAAATAAACAAAAGAGATTTTTTAGCTGTGGCACTCCTTGCCGTAGGGTACAGTGGATGTTTGAAATTTTCATTGGTTCAACAGGGTGTGAACCAATCGATGGAAGAAGAATCCATCATGGGCTATTAAATGCAGGGACAGTGTCTACAGTTCAAGAGGTTCCTGAGTCACAGACCACTAGGGGAGTGGAGAGTATTCTGGGAAGTATAAACAAATGTTTGATCTATTTTTGTATTGCTTCCTGAGCATCTGTTCGTTGCCCATCTTGTATTCAGGGCAGGATGCTGGGCCAGGTGTATTTTGGGGGCTAACCCTTAGCAGTCATCCCCATGTCCTGCACCTCACACCAGGCCATGCCTCCTACTGAGAAAAGCAGCTTAAATGTAGCCCCAGGCGTCTGGTGCTGCTGCCTGTCACCGTTTCCCATGAAGCCCCCTGCATCGCAGAGGTGGAGCTGCTGGGTGGCTTTCCAGCCTGAACACACCAGGCATGATTTTCAGCTTCAAAACTCTTCCACCAAGACCCACAAGCAGGTGCCTCCCCTCTTCCTTTAGCTCCCAAAGCAAAAGCCTCTGCAGGCCACCCACTTCAGAGCATGGACCCCTTCTCATGGTATACCCTTGCTGTGGAAGGGGAAGCCATGATGTTTGTGGCTGCTGAAGCAGACCTTAGTGATGGAGGGAAAGCACCAAGCCAGCTGAGTGCTGGCTATCCCTGATGGGCACACTGACATAAAGCAAAAGGCATGCGCTGCAGTAACCTGGCTCAGCATCATCTCCTCCCATCACTGAGTCTGGGACCTGAGGAAACCTGTCCAGTCCACCTTCTCCTGCACAGATAAGTCTCCTCTGCAGATCCTCAGCTGGAGGCCAAGTCTTTCTTGAAACACAGCTGATAACCAAGGGATGCACCTTGTGCTCCTTGTGGACCTCTGATGTGCACCTCACCGTGCAGTGGAAACATGACCTGGTGGTGGCTGTCTCAGAACAAGGATGTTTGAATGCGGCCAGCTCACCTTCCCGCAGCCCAGCCTGGATCATCTTGGGGTTTATTGCCCCAAGGCACCACTGAAAGAGAACGCATGGTTATGAATGACGGAAGAGCATAAAAAAGAAAATGTGCAGCAGTGGCTTGAATGGTCAGTCCAAATCTGAGTGATTCACTCAAGATTTCCCCCAGTAAATTAAAAACAAACACTTGGATACTCTGCTGACACAATATGTAAGTGCCTCTTCTGGCTGAAAAGTCGCCACCTTAATTCCAGGGACATTTGTTCCTGTGCACTTTTCCAAGGCTGCCTTAAAAGCCATGCCTTGACTGTTTACCGGCTGACGGACACAAACTAGGAGCCTTGCTTTACACCTCCTTCCTAGCTAGAAATGAGAATGAGGGATAGTGCCTATTACAAGGTAATCACCCCCTGGGGGAAATTCCTGAGCTCAGTTATCTCTGCTCCCCAGATCAAGGTAATCTCCTTGCACTTGGCTAGCCATTGGCAAAGCTTGTCTAGCCAGGCTGGCTTGTCACTCTCAGCATTTAGGAGCCTGCCCTATTTCTGGAGGCTGCTACATCTTCCAAGCAGCTTTGCATCGACATTGCACACTTGATAATGTGGAGGTGAGGCTTATTTTCTGAAAATCTACCTTTTCCACCTATAAGTCCTAATTTAAAGTAAATGTAAGGCTGTATTCTATTCTTATTTACATGTGTGCTATTTTGCAGCAGCTCTGAAGGAGTAACAATGATATATTTTAAAACAGGAGGACAATCAGACTTCTGTTGAGTTGATTGATCTGCAGGAGAGGAAGCACAAAAAGGTTTATTACACACACTGAAGCAAATACTCTGACAGTGACTGTTAGGGGAAAAAAATCCCCACCCACATTTCTTGCCCCTAGATTTCCATTTGGAATGAGTCCCTGCTGTGTTTGGCTCTGTAGGATAAGGAGGAAGATGAGAGTCTTGAACGCAGAGTGTGAACTGCAAGTGGGCAAGGGTGGGAAACCCCAGCTCTTGGCTGCAACCGGGGGAGACCAGGTGGCTTTCTCCCTCTTCCTCTTCCTCTTCCTCTTCCTCTTCCTCTTCCTCTTCCTCTTCCTCTTCCTCTTCCTCTTCCTCTTCCTCTTCCTCTTCCTCTTCCTCTTCCTCTTCCTCTTCCTCTTCCTCTTCCTCTTCCTCTTCCTCTTCCTCTTCCTTTTCCTCTTCCTCTGCCTCGTCCTCTGCCTCTGCCTTCACCTTTGCCTCCACTTCCTCTTCCTCTTATTCCTCTTCCTTCTCTTCCTCTCCTGTTGCAGGTGCTTCTCTCACCTACTCCTCCTCTTCCTTGGGGCTCCTCACCCGTCACTGGTGGGGGGTCCTGCCGCACCCAGGTTGCCCCCTGGCACCACAGCTGAGCCAGCAAGCCAGGGCAACCCCCAGCCCGGTTCCCAGCACAGGGTCTGGCCCCATCCTGCCGGTGCTGGAGGGAGCTCTTAGCCACCGAAAGGCAGAGCTCTGGCACCCCACAGCCATACGCCACGTGCATGGGCTGCCAGCGCAGCATCGCTGGCACAGGCTCCTCTCTCCTGCGATGGCCTTATTTTAATATATTTGCACTGAATAATACATATTTCTTGTGAAGAAAGGCGGGTATCTCTGTGCAGGGGGAGCTTGGCAGCTCTGAATACTGAGCAGCCATTTCCTCAAAGCAGTAGGATTCAACCTGGTAATCAACCCTATTAGCATTAAAAGGAACTGTCTAAATGTCAAGCCATGTTCAATAAATAAGCACTAACACATTTAGAAATGGCTTAGAAAGGGGAATTAAATTTTTAGCTGCTAATTGTGATTCTTATTTTAGATTTCCTGCCAACTCTAGCTCTTCCATTCAATTGAGACGATCATTTGGTGCCAAAACGAAGGAAACGAGATGGCCTGGAAGTTGAGGGTGGGCAAAGCTGTTCATACATCACAGAGTATGATGGGGACCTCAGCCCCTTTCACAAGCCCCTGGAAGCACCATAAGGATGAGATCAGCACACCTTTCGGTCAGGTACCTTCCAGCCTCCTGTTACAGTGGTGCCCAGATCCTCTGATACCACTTGATCCCACTGGAGTGGCGAAAATCCAGGAGACAAAGGAGAGGAGGGCAGGCTCCTGCCAGCTGAAGGCATGCAGCCCAGGAGGCAGGTGAGCAGAAGCAGGGAGCACAGCTTGCTGGAGGCGCGTTTTATAAGCGGTGCCGGTTTTAACAACCCTGCTCCTCTGGACCCAGGCACCTCCAGCGCTGCCTGCGTGGAAGTGGCTCACCGATGTCTGGTGCTTTGATGCAATAATGACATGTAACTGATACTGATGGCAAAGGCTAATCCACTCTGCCCCATAATGTCCCCAGTCAATCATGCAATATTCTGTTATTGGAAAAACTAATTTTTGCCCCTCCGATAGTAATCAGTGTATGCCCTGAAGCACAAGGCTTGATAGCCTGTGTAATTTGCAGCCTAGCTTAAGTGTAACTGCAGATGTTAATCCTATTTATATAAATGCCTGACAAGCAAAAGTAGGGATGGAGGTACGAGCTGCAGGGCAGGCAAAGGCATAGAGCTGGATTTCCAGGAATTCTCCTCCTGCAGATTTCAAGCTGCCACACCCCAGTGATGGGAGACTGAGAGGTTTGGGGTGGGCAAGGGGAGATAGCATAGGCAGCGTCTCTGCAGTTGTGCCCTTCCTTTTGCCTGGTATCTATCCTGGAGCAGACCTCACCATGGAGCATGTCTCCTGCTCTGGGCAGCCACTCTCTACCTAACAAATGTGTGTCTAAGCTTGTTGTGAAAATAAAAAACTAAAAAAAGAAAAGAAAAAAGAAAAAAAGCAAGATTTTCTTCTTTCTGCCTCTGATTCCTGAGTGCAGAAATCCAGACAGAAGAAGAAGAAGAGAGGAGTTGCCTTCTCTGCAATATTTTGTCATCAGACTTTCAATGGACAACCAGGAGTGTTGCCTTGCTGAGCCTACCTCCCCTGCTCGCTGGAATCAGCCGCATTTTGCCTTGCAGTTTTCATTTTGCAAATTTGATGATTTTCTTCTCCTCTAAGTTTTGCTTCTAATTTCTATCCACCTCCTCTTTCAACATCTCACTCTCTGTTTTCCCACACACCCCACCCCGCCCTGCCTCTCTCCTAATCCCTATTCTTGTTTTCCTCTCCTCCCTGGGGTTTGTACTTCTTAGTTTTTCGTTCATATCCCCACAGTTGTTGGTATTTTTTCCTTCTCTAATCTTGTATTTCTTGCCCTTTCTCTCAGATTTCTAGTTTTTCTTCTTTTACCTCCTTTCCCAACTCTTTTTCTCCAAACCACATCTTTCTTGCCTCCTGGTCTCTGACACTCCATGTCCCACCCAGCTGAGATGGGGCAGAAACCTGTCAAAACTGAGGAGAAAGGCCATGGGAGGAAGAGGGATGTGACCCTTCAGTTTAAGGCTGGAACTCCCATGCATCCACTTGGCCCTTCCCTAGAGACTGACTCTGATGTTCTGACAAAAATGTTCCCATTCATGTTTCTCTCCTTGTTTTTATTATGGCCCTAGATCACTTGTCCCCGATGAACACCAAATAGTGCTTATCTCTGATCCACAGTGGCAAAAGAAGAAGTTCAAATGCTTTGGTCATTCTTATGAACAAAATGTTTTTCGGTTTCGCCTGGCATTTTCAAAGGATGGCAGATGGGCACCTAGAAAACTCAGGATTTATCTCACAGTGGCTGTGATCATTCCCAGTAGCGCACTGTACCTTGCTCACACAGTCCTGCTTGGTTATTCTCCTTTCTGTCCTCAGCTGCTGCCTCTTCCTGGGTTTCGGCTGGCTCCTTGCTCTCTCCAGCCTTGTAGTACCCCTCCACATGCCTGGAGAGCATGTCCATGGCTGGAGAGAAGAGCAGGACTTCTCTCAGCATGGGGACACAGTGCTGAAGCTGCTCCTGCACTGTGGGAGCCTGCGGTGGGTGCCAGGAGGGGGGACTGTGTGCCCCTGCTGCAGCCAGCCTGGGCGGAGGAGAACGTGGGCCAGCTGAGCATGACTTGCTGCTCCAAATACCTTTCCTGGCACTTTTGAGGAGGGTGTCCCACAGGCCAGGAGACTTGTGTGAGCTGAACCAAGACCCAAGGTCATCCCACTAAGTGCCTGAATTAGGAGCCTAATATTGTCAACAGCAAGAAACAGGCACCTCCAGCAAAAGATTTGGAGGAGTAGGCACCTAGCGCCGGGGGGATGAGACGGGGACACAGCTCTTTAGTTAGCCTTTCCTAAAAGGGCACTAAAAAGCATCTCCTCACCTTGCCAGGGTGCAATGAGGCCTAAACACATTAAATAACATATTCTGGGTGAAATGTGCTCTGTAGCGATGCTAAATTTTTCTGCTCAGCTGCTCAGTACTGAAAATACCCTCTGAACTGGTTGTGCAGGATTGAACTGTGGGAGGAAGGGTTATGTACTGAGACAGGCACCGAACCTGCTCCCGTCACAGGTGGATACTCAAAACACACTTGCAGTGGTGATGGGTACTTGTGCCTGCTCACTCCATCTATTTCACCAAGGAGGGGGAAGAAGGGAGGTCACTGCTTTGTAACTGCAGGAAAGCCTCAGTTTCTAGGAATTCACACCTTTGAGTGAAATCTAACCCAAGTCTCTTAGGCCACATGGAAGAGAAAGACTTAATGCCAGCAAGCCTGGACTTTGCAGGAGCTGTGACCTGCTGATGACCATGGTCCCATCGGGACAGGAGGGATCCAGCTGCCCAGCAGCATTTCCAGCCATGGATTTTGCTGGCTTTGCTGCCCTCCCAGCAGCCCTGCAACACCCAGCATCTGCACCCTGACGTGTTACTGCTGGTACCATCCCTTGTCCTGCAGGATCAATGAAACAGCAGCATTTCCCTGGTCTTATTCCAGGTTTAGCTAACCTAAACCAAACACCAAGAATCCCTCAAACCCAAAGCAAGGAAATCTGAACTTCACAACCATTTAATTAAGGATAATACCCCTGGAAACATAGTTATAGACTACACTGTATTTGTTGTGCTTTGTTTGCCTCCTGTTCATCTCTAGGGATGTCTCCCACTTGAGCAAAAAACATCAGACAGGCTAAAACCACATGTTTGTGGGTGCTTTACCTCACCAACACATCTTCTCTGCCTGGTTACACTGCGTCTTGTTTACTTTTTAGAGCAAGGCTGCGACAGCTTGGCCCTGTCACACATTTCCATAGCTGCAGTAGCCCCGACTGTGGCCAGGGCTCTCCCCACTTGCTGTGGTTCCAGCTGCAGGGTCTAAAGACAGCAGTAACGGTGGGCCGGCAGGGACCGGTAATATCTTTAATTGTACCTATTAATATAGATGGAAAAGAGAAGACGAGCATTTGGGCACATTTGCTGCTTTCTTTCAGACCTGAGAAATAGTTGGTACAGCCAAGAACACATTTTCCACCCCAACTGTATACTACAATTGATCTAATAAAAATGTATTTCATTTGCCTACAAAAATCACTCTTCTGGGCACTTTACAGCCATAAAGCATGCTGTTTTCTATTCCTGGGCTCCTTTAAAAGGCCAAGTCTTGCTGCTTATATTAGTGAACGCACCAGACACATGGTACAGCCAAGTGAGCACTGCTGTAGGAGTCTTCACATTACAGTTTTCTAGGCTTGATCCTCCAAGCACTTAAATTGATTTTACACTCATGGTACTCCTGGGACACCCAGGCAGCTGCTTCAGGTTTTCACCAGTTTAAGTAAGATTAGGATCAGGCCCAAGAGCTTTACGCCTTGCAGCAGCCTGCGTACTGCAGGCGCTCTTACCTTGGTGAGCTCATGTCTGTGTTTCCAGGGGACAAAGAGCAGGACTGGGACCCACAACTGGGATGCGTGCAAAACTGATGGTTAACTGTGGGAACCAGCAAGCAAACTCACATTAAACCAGGCAAAACTGATTTAGGATCTGGTTGTGATGCGCATGCCAGAAAGTAGCATTTGGTCCTTTTGGCATCCCTGAGAGCATGAACAGAGGATGGTTTGGTCAAAAAAGGTGTATTAAAAGCAGAACCTTAATGCTGCTCACCTTGGTCTGTGGGCTTAAGGCTGCTCCCGCTGCCCATGGCCTCTGAGCTCTTCTTCTCTCTCCTATTACTGAAACAGCCTAAACATTATGTTTTAGTTATAAAGTGAGTTTAGTGGGTGGAAGGGTGGGAGGGGAAGGGGGATTAAATTTACTGCTTCAGTGACTACAGATCTGAAATAAATCTCCGATTCAATGATAGATCAATAACACCAAGATTGGGTTTAAATTATTAATAAACTATGAGAAACGAGGATAATTATTCTATGAGTCACAGCTCTCTAATGCACTGCACATTTTTTCCCAAGACATCTGCATTGAAGCACGACCTGCCTATCTTTTGGCAGAAAGCTGTAGCCAAGAAGTTAATGCTTTTTGTTTTGCTAGCTAAGCATTTCATAAACCCTCGTGGGGCTGAGACAGCCTAGTGATAACGTTGTGCTTCTCTCACAGAGAAACCCTTAGGTCAGGATCCCCTAAAACATTTAGGTGTCTAATTTGCCCCTGGAAATCAATGTGATTGATTTGAATCACATTTGTGAATGGGTCAGAAGGCCCTCAGATGTCCTTCTGAACCTGGATGGCTGGAAATCAAGGAGTTGTGTGAGAGGAGATGCTGGCCTTGGAAAGTGGCCTTGGATGGTTGCAGAGGCCCATTGTCTTGGTGGCAACAAGTAGGGACAACCTCAGGACTGTGGGAGGCAGGGAGGGGAGGAAAGGCTTTTGCATGTTGCTGGTAGACTGCAGTAACAGCACCACAGAAATGCTCGTGAACTTCAAGTGGAGTTCACTTCACTCCCCCTTTTCAAGCAAAAAAGAAGTACCCGTCAGTCTGAGGAGGCCCATTAAAATCAAGAAGCTGAAAACTAGAATATTCCTCCATTCTGGGTTGCAACCATCTCTGTTGGGTGAGACAGCCCACACTGACTCATTATGGGCTAGAGATGCTGAGCACCTCTGGGTATCCTCCCACCTCAGTGGGTGTCATCCCTCAGCTCCAGCATCATGGCTTAGGGTGGTGGTGGAGAGCAAAACTGACTTCAAGGGGCAGCTCACTGCAAAACCAGCTCACCACTGCTCTTTGACGGAGGGGGCTGGGGTTGTAGGGGCTCAGAGCACTCTTGATGATGCTCATCAGCTGCTGGGCTATCAGGCAAGGTGTTCAGCATTGCCTTGGCTTACCAGAAGAGTACCTTGCTTAACAGGAGAGGAACAGAACTCAGGATATTGGTAATGGAAGGCATTTATCCTTGTCAAAGTACTTCAACCAAATCAAAATCTCTGCCAAACAAAGCTTACCTTGTAATTTATTTTTTTTTTATTTCAGTAAACGATGCAAAAAAGCCACTTTTTTTAAAAAAATAACAACCATACAATTCTGAGTACTTGGGATGTTAGGCAGGATTGCTTTAAATGAACTTACCATCCCCCCGGCACCAGGGACTTGTGTGAACAGCTCCACTCCATCTGTGTTATCTCATCCTCCGTGTCATGCCTTCTGCTGTGGCAGGAAGGAGGATATCCATCTACATGCTGTCTGCAAAGAGGTGACACTGGGTGGGATGCTCCTCGGTGGTTCATGGCCAGTGGGGAAGAGAGCTGTGGGGTTTAGGAGCAGGCAAGCTTTTCCCAGCAGTTTCCAGTGATTCTTGGCGGCGTTATTTTGGACAGCGAACACCAGTCACCTTAAATGAATCCTGCCTCAGAAGATGTGAAAGTTAGGTCTCTGCAGTGTGTGGAGGGAACAGACGCACTGGCAAAGCTGAGTATGGCAGAGAAGAGAGGGGTGACTGCCAACACCCCAAAATGGGCAAGGAGTATTGATAGCAGCTGTGCGCAGTCCTCTATGGACCTACTGCTTTCCTTGCCTCTAGTACACTGGATGAAACAAGGTTGTATCAGTCCTAAAATCTCTCTCCTGCTTATCTCAGCTTACACAGTTCTGCAAATGGCATTAGGTGACCCCGACTCTGCCGGGTGATTCAGCATCACTCCGCGCCCCACACAGGCTGGGGCTCTGCTGGAACGCCCCTCTTCTACTACAGCACATCCAGCAGCAACTGGGGCTTTCCATACCCCCTCCCACTCTCTCCTTTCGCCTGAAGTTATCTGGCAGGGTATGAAATCATTCTGAGCCTACGACACGGAGCTATCAAGGTGTCCAGCTGCTACTGTCTGTGTAATGCAGGCGAAATTTTTTGATCATCCCTGTGATACACAATTTAAAGATGTGTGTGTGGCCTTGACAAATGAAAAAAAAAAACTTATCACCAAACATGGGGGAAAAAAAAAGGTGCCAAACAAACTGTGATTGGGGCCTGATTTGATCTGATTCAAGCGAAGGAGTGAAGAGTTTTTGATTTTTTTCTTTTTTATCTGCAATAGTAATTCAACAAGGCCCTTACACATCACTGCTTTTTTATTAGTTACCTACAAATTTTAAAGGATTCTGGTCACAGTGCACACAAATTAATGCATCTAGGGATGAAAACTTTCAAGGAATAGGGGGAGCAGTGATGCTGTGGTGTTTTCATCATGTGTTTGCTCTCCCAGCTCTGCTGAGGTAGCCAAACGCCATCATTTCTGCCTTATGCATGAGGAGCAGAGCCCAGGAAAGGGCCACGTGCAGGTTAACTGGGACAGGTATCAAACGCAAATTTCATGGGGACCCCAGTTCTGGGACTCAGGGGTGGGCAGGTGACTTGGGCTGCTCCATGGGTCAGGCTGAAGTTTGCTCGAGGATGAGATGTTCTCAGGTTGAGCAACCTGCCTGCCTGTGATGGGTCTGGGTGCAGCCCCAGCAATGTACAGGCAGCTGGCTGCATGCACCCCACATGCACCCCAAATCACGGCCGATCCCTTAAGGACAGCTCAGGCCAGCCCTGCAAGATGCTACTGCTGCTGGGTCCCCTTCAGCTCCTGGAGCAGCAGGTCCACACCTCGTGGGAAGGCACAGACTTCTCAGATGGGTTGGGAATCTCCTTTTTGTTACGTCTGGGTAGTGCCTTTCTGTTAGCCTGGAAACCGTAAGGCTGATTTCCCTTGCTATCACAACAGAGGCTTTACCTCAGACCATAACATTTTCATAATTTGGGGAAGAAATAGAGCTTCTTTTGGGCTGCAAGTTATGAATTTATAACCCTATAATGAAAAAAACACCTTGCTGCATGTTCACGTAGCAATACAACAGACTTCCCTTAGCTGCTTATATCCATTTCCCTTGGTGCCAAGCACATGTGGTAGCATCTTTAAGGAGAAAAGCCAAAACATCCTTCAGATATTCATATAAGGAATGTTATCAATGGGACTGAGTGACATTTAAAGTACACTGCAGAAGAATTTGGTCTTTATTTGTCTCTTGAACGAGCGCCTCTACCCAATTTCTCTTCTCTCCCCTTCCCTCTGTCTGCAAGGAAGATTAGATATGTCTAATATTTATATCAGACAGCTGAAAGGGGTGAGTTACATCCCCAGCCAATGTAAATCCATGTTGCTGTAGCAGCATCAGTGGTGTGAAGGGTGGTATTACACTGATTTACCGTGGCTGGGGAATCAGACCTCCCTTTCCTCCCCAGCTGGAAGAGCAGCCTGCAAAATAAAAATCACACATTGCAGCCACTTGGAGAGATGCTGCATGGGATTTATCAGTCCAACAAATAAGAAAAAAAAAATTAAAAACCCCTCTTCAGAAGCTGACAGTGTTCCTTTTAATACAGCAAATGCTGAGGGGTCCAAAGACAACAACTTGGACAGACATAACTTCCAGTTTATTAATAGCAGGGGCACTGCAGCAGCTGCCAGGCTGTGGATGTCTCAGGCATATTGTAAATCTCCAGTTGTTCGGTGTTCCTGCTGCTTGCCTGCATACGGCATGAATACAACGTAACGTGACTGAATTATATAGAAAAAATGTTACCAGTTACTCTCCTTACTTGGATTCCTTCAGCTTAGAGCCGGTGGGCTGAACTGACGGGGAATCTGTCGCTGGTGCTGGAGAGGAAAGAAAAAGCTTTCTTAAAAAAAAAAAAAAAAAAAAAAAACCAACAAAAAAAAATCCTCTTTTTGTGAAGAACAGTGGGGTTTTTTTCTTGCCTTAAGATTTCTTGCCATTTCATTATTTTGTATTTCAGATAAAACCTTCCCACCTTAACGAGGAACATTTTTCCCCATCGGTTTTAATGGTGTAATAAATTGCGTGAGAGCAAAGGAAAAGCTCCCAAAACTGAGCTGTAAAAGAAGTTGCTGGAGACCGAGGGCAAGCTTTGGAGAAGAAGAGACAAGAATTACAAGCTAATTTACTTTGCTTTTTCATTCAGGTTTTATCTGTAAGTAGCTCGGGTCTGCTTATTTTACTGACTCCTTGGGAGAGCGTATTCCCATGGGTGTTTCACCTTCCCCACTCGAGGCGTGCAGCTGCGCAGGGGCAATAGGGCAGGGGACCAGGGCTACCCCTCTGTGGGAAGGACATGGTGCTACAGGCATGGGGAGGAGACTGGTAATTTTGGCTTGAACACCTCGTACAAGCAAATGAAGTGTCCTGAGGGATTTGCTGTCAAAGCAGCACCTTTCTCCTCCAGGTTTGCATTATTTCAGCGGCCACAGGCTGCACGTTTCCCCCTGCATGCAGAGTGCAGCAGACCTGGGGTCTGTTACCACCCCACCTACTGCGTTGATTGTACCTCTCAGATCAGCAAAAATCCTCTATGAAATAAACCAGCGCTTATGCAACCTACTTTGGTGCCTACATCCCAAGAGGTGTTATTTCTAAAAAATCAGAGAGGACAGAGGGAGAGATTTGGGGCAGGTGTATGCAGAAGGTGGTGGGAGAGAGGAGAGACACCCACGGGCAGGCAGAGGTCTGGGGAAAGAGGGTGGACATAGAGGCATTTGGGGAGGGCAGTAGGGTGGCAGAGTAAGTTGTGGAAAAACAATGTAGAAGAGTAAGAGACTTGGGGAAAAAAAGAGGCATGGATGTGACAGGGAGCCAGAAAAAGCATTGAAATGAAGGGTGTTACTCAGATTACATAAGCCACTCTTACGAAAGTCAAAAAACAATGAAAAGAGACTGAAGAAGGCCAAAGAAGCCTCTGAATCACTGTAGTGTACAAATTCTTGAAAACGTATTAACTGTTCACTGTAGGTTCCTAATGAGGCATTCCCATATTTGAGTCTGCCTGGTAAATCTATTTGTGTCCAAGTACTAGCCTGCTACTGAAACAGGCTGAAAGGAACTTCATATTTCATCTGAATTTTAAATTGTGATGTGGAAATTCAACAAGCGACTGCCTGGGATAGCACTGCATGCACTTACTTCCAGTCACTTGTGGCTGTTTCAGATCCTCAGCCTCTTGATGGGGCAGATTTGTCTTCAAGGATACAGCTCACACATATACCTGCTAAGAATACTTGATTTCCACGTGGAAAGCTCTTCAAAAACAAACATTACATGTACAAACAGTTGATCTTTCTCATTCTTGGGAGCTGGCAAATTTGTGTTGAGAAAAATGCAAAAATGAGCAGAAAACACTTCTGTTGGCCAGCCCCCAGGGAGGACAAATGCATGAATTCTCTAGGAAATAGGTAACCCTTTACTTCAAAGATTAGCCTGTCTCTTTCGTGCTGGCTGTGCATTTTTGGCTGTGCCAAGGCAGGCTATCCTAGGGGCTCTCCTATAACAGGTGGAATGCATGTTCATAGCGTGTTCAAAGAAGAAATATGGAAAAAGTTCAAACTTTCCTTTAAAAACCCGATTTAAACTTAGGACAAGGACAAGTTGTCCCACTTGGACCCCAGTTTGGTATCCAGTCTCTGTTGCAGAAAGCCACACTCTCTCTGTGCAGGGAACCTGTTGCTGTTCCCCATGGCTTTGTGAGCAAGACTAGCCCGCTTAATATAATCTCGTATTCTCTGTTTATTGAAGGTTTCTTCAGAAGTCGTGTACTTCTTTTCCAACCTTTTCACATTTTTCCTTGTGAGAGCAGAGCTGGAATCTGGTGACCCAGTACCAGGGAGAAATATTTTCGGTTGGGGCTGGTAGTGCCAGACCCTGACAGCTTGCGTCCATTAAACTTATCTGCAATGCATTAAGGAGATGAGAATCTTCAGCAACAGGCAAAGTCAATTCATCATTCTGGTAACAAAGAAAGAAAGAAAAGAGAGATCCCATTAGTCATTTAGTCCTGACGGGCATATTGATTGATGTAGTTAAAATGTTCACACTAAGATAACCTTATTAGATTGAAAATCACTTTCTTTTCAAGAGGATCTACTAGGCTCCAATTCAACAAAGCACTTAAAGAAATACCTGATATTAAGGGCATCCCCAAGTCCCATTGGTGGGATTTTCTTAAATAGGATCCACCTAACACTGAAATGCCAAAGCTTAAGGTAGCTAAAAAGGATAGCATAATGCCTATCTAGGTTCAGATATGCCCAAACCAAATACCTTGCGTTATGCAATGGTACCCTCATCCCCACTAAGGCTGTACTAAAGATTGCATCGGTGATTTAATTATTAACCTAGTTTGCTTTGGCTGTAAAATGCAGTACAGCTGAAACTTACTGTATGTGGACTGGAACAGAGTGCACTTTATATTCATTACTAGTACTCAGACAAATTATTTTGGACATTTTATGCTACATGCTGATGAAGAAAAAAATAAAAATGTACAGTGGAATCTATTGAATCTGTTTAATTGGACCTGCTGGTGGTCATCCGACCATGCCAATTAAATAAAGACAAACAAAAGCATCTCTCAAAGGACTTGCAGTGAATAAACTCAGGATAAATACTGCATGATTTTTGTTATTGCATTATCCTGTATAGTTGTGTGTCTGAAACACAAGCTAGCCATAAAAAGCTACTTGCCCTCCTGTTTACAATATCTGGTTAATTGTATCTGCATCTTCCCTTCATGCACTCAGCCTGTTTAATGTCAAAAGAGAAAGGAGGGAAAAATAACAAGGTTAGTGTGGCAGAACTAGTGCTTTGCAACCTCCTTTTCTCCTGCCTGTCCCTCACTGCCAGTTCCTGTTGGAAATGATGTTCCTATGCTCTGCCTGACTGCAGAGACAGCTGTTTCCAGGTGTTTTACTGATGCAGGAGGCTCAAAACATTTGGGCACCTGGCTCACCTCCAGGCTATGTAACCTGCTGTCCACATGGGCAGAGTGGTCTGTGTGCACTGCAGATGTGCAGGGACCACGCAGTGGGACGTGCTCCTCACCCCTCAGCTGGGCTTCCCTGACGGGACAGTTTCTGAGAACAGAGTAAGCAAATGCCAAGCAGGAATGTCACAGCCCCATCCATGGTGAAGGTGCTGACTAGACAGGGTCACAGTCCGCACTGTTTCTGTGGGACTCTGGCAATGGTCAACTGTTATGTGTCCTTGCGTACTAAAGAGCATAGGCCTGAGACATGGTGGTTAGAGCATTTTAATCTATATGGCTGACCTAGTCCGGTTTCTTAATACAAGTGCCTGACAGGATGGACTCAGATGCTACGGAGAAGCACATCTATAGGGTATCAATACTGCTCCCTTTGTCAACTTATACACCTCACTGAAAGAAATCACTGAGCTGGTCTGGCAAAAGCCATACTGTCCAGCTCTGTTGATTCACGTTAAGGACTATCTTTAATTCTCCTCTTATACTTCTCTCAGGATAATTTTTTTTCAGTTCTCTGAAACTTTCCTTCTGATCCAGGACTTGTAAAAACCAATACCAACAAACCAGCGAGACCCCAAAAGTTTCTCTTTTGCTACTGCTTTGTCTGGGCTACTTGTCTACACCTGATTTTAAAGCACCTAGCTTTACAAGTGGCAGTCTAGCACCGCATCCTTCATTGCTGGGACAGAAAGTACCTCAATATTATGCAATCTAATTACATTGCTTGATTTTCATCGCCTTAGAGAACCATCTTTGGAAAAGTTTGTGATTTAGCCTTTCATGAACAATTCTGTAATTTCTCTTATAACAAATTGTTAAGATTCCTTTGCTTCTTCATCATACTTTAAAGCATCTCTGATGTCACTAACTCTACTGATCATTGTACTGCTGTCCTTTTGCTTCCTGTGTCAAGTTTTCATGGTCACAGACCTACAGAACAAGCCAGGCTGGCAGATGCCACTGGAGGTTGCCAGGGTCCAGGCCCCTCCCCAAAGCAAGTCAACTAGATCAAGGGCCTTGGGGTTTTGTCTAGTCAAGTTTCAAATGCCTCCAAAGACTGAGATCCTACAGCCTTTCTGATTCCAGTATTTAACTACTCGCATGCTGAAAATATTTTTGCTAATATTTAATTGGGATTTCCCATACTCCAGTGTGTGTCTGCTGCCCCTTATACAACCACAGTGCAGTACTGAGAAGAGCTGGTTGTCTTCTCACCCTCTCATTTGGCATCTATTGGCAGTGATGGGATGTACCTGAGCATTTTCTCCTCCAGGCTGAACAGTTTCAGCTCTCTCAGCTTTCTTTTATGCATATAGGCTCCAGCCTTTACATGTCTTGGTGACCCTTTGCTCCAATATGGCCGTGTCTCTTGTACTGGGGAGCCCCCAAATGGACACAACATTCCAAACGTACCTCATCAGTGCCAAGCAGAAGGTAATAACCATGCCCCTCCACCTGGGGTTTGGAAGTCAAGTCCCACCCAGCTGTTTTGGTTGCTGCTTCCTTCAACTCACAGTCACCTTCATCTCCCCACTTTAATGCCTTGTAATTGCCATTTCCCTTGGATGGCAATGTATGGATCTGGGCAAGCTCAGCAACTGCTCTGGGGCAAGCCAATGCCATTTTCGCAATGTCTGAATGTCAGGGGCTTTTCTGGCCCCACGTCTGTGCACGACACTTCACCTCTGGCCAGGTGCTGTGATTCACCTAGGTAAGTCCTGCACACCATCACCACTTAAAATTGGCTGCCAGCCTTGAACTCTTCCTCTTCCACAAATGTTTTCCAGCCTTGAACTCTTCCTCTTCCACAAATGTTTTAAAGGACATTTTAGAGTGTATTCTTAGTAACGCTTCTAAAAAATTTTCTCTTGCACTCTCAGTAACGGGGAATTTGAATTAGTAAAAGCACAGCTGAAACGAAGAGTTTTCAAGCCCAGGGGAAGAGCTCGAGCCATGAACATGCAGACTTAACTCACCTGCCTGGCTCCACACAGCATCATCATCAGCGCCTACGGGTAGGATCTCTTCCTTAATATACCGTTTGTCAGTGTTGCCTTGTCACCCTTCCTGTCCTGATTTCCCCCTATAACAAAAGAGAAAAATCAGCTTATACAGTAAGTGTGGAGAGCTTCTTTTCCAGTGGTGGTAAGGCATTTGAAATGGACTTTCCCATTCTCCCTGTACCACTTTGCACAAAACCATATAGCTGACCCTATGGGAATCATATATCAGGAGGGTAAAGCCTTCAGGACAGACAGCCTCTGGCTCTGTGCTTGTACCGTACCTGCCATGCTGAGCTTTCACTCATTAGGACGGTCCTGCTGATTAATATGAAATACAGTAGCTTTTAGAGGACTCTCTCCCGGTACTTGGCACATCAAAGCTGTGCAACTCGCGCATCAGCAGTTTCCCCACAATTTGAAGAAATGCAGTACTTGAATGTTCATGTTGAACTTTTCCAGGAAACTGAAGAGAATCAAATGAAGCATTTTATTGAATTCTAAATAGGGTGTTTTTTGTTTGCATGCTTGCTTTCATCAAAAGAAATGTTCGAAACAAAAAGCCCATGGCAAATTAGAGGGATGAAACGCCGCATTTTAAAAGTGCCAAAATTAAAGATTTCTGCTTTGGAAATTTGCCTCTCCATCACAAGCCATTCTGAGATTTTGATATCAAACCGCCATATTTTTCACTTGACCTGATACATATTTTCATTACCAACCCCAATCTTTTTTTGCAAAATGCAAATAAACATTTTGCTAATCTGGCCAGATAGGATCGCCACACAAAGAAGAGTGCTCTTGCTTTTGTAAGCTCATAGTTCATGGAGACTGGTGTTAAATAGAAAAATCAGTCACATCAAAATGACAGGCTTAAAAATCTAATAGATTATGGTAAGCTGCCCATTACAGTGTCACAAGAGATTGTCCACGAAGTATTCACAAACACATCTGCAGCACAGCAACACGTCTTCTCCAAAGCCGTATCTGTCCCTGACATCAGAGCTCACCATAAAAAGCAAGTGAATTCAAAGCAACATTTATTGGCTATTTCCTCTGTAAAGCTTCACTTTCTCTATAGCTCTTCTGTTCTCATAATAATATGCTGAAATCTAGTCAGAATATTTGAATCTTAGAGAAAAAAACACAGCTGAAGTAGCTGGAAGGCGAAGGGCTTTGGAGGCAATTTCCTCTGATTCATCAGGAGACAAAGGCAGCGAGATGACTGTGTTTGTGTTAATAACAGTGGAATTGCCTCTCTGGTGCTGTTACCCCTATATTTCTTTGGCTATTGCTGTCATGTCCCATCTTGCAGCCCCTACTTCTTTGCACTCAGGCTGGATGTACCCACGGGAGGTCATGGCAGGACCTCTTGCCATCCCCATCCTGGGGCACTACCCTGAGCTTGGTGGGGCCAGTGAACAGAGCTGCCCGGTGCCATGCTGGTGTTCCCATCACAGCTGCCAACTTTGCCATCAAAACCTTCTTTTCCTTACTCTGAACTCTCCCATCGTCCCCCATTAAAAATCAATCTGACTTCACCATTTCTGTGACAACGGCCCTTGGGTCGGGCTCCCTGTTGGGTGCAAGGGTGGCCAGGAGAACACTGGCAAGCTCTTTTGCTGAGAGCATCTGGTGGGACGCAGTATCCCAGGCAGCTCTGCTGGGTGCTGCAGAGATATGTTCAGAGGTGACACCTTCCCTATGGGATCATCCGAAGGAAAATGGTATTATTTGCACGGCTGTAACTCCCTGGGCAGCCGCAGAAGGCAGAGAGTGCAATGCCATCAAATGAGGATTAAACTCTGTGCCGTACTGCAAAATGTCAACTAAATTAATTCCATTTGTAAGCTCCCCGCACATATCCCAAAAGGTAGGGGAGTGTTACGTACATAAGGCTAGAGAGATTTTTATACACAGACATTGCAGGGGAATTTCCACACCACAGTGGTCTGGAGAGAATACTGTGTAAATATGAGTTTAGTCAGCCTCAGCTTTCCTTTGCTATCTTCAAGATGTTTGTGCTTGTAGAGGGAATCTTTCCCTCTAGGCAATGCCTGCTTGATCCTACGGGATTTATAATCTCCTACGCTATAGTCCACTGCAATCAAAGGCTTCCGATGGTGCCTCTACTTTGTTTAGATCTGACTTTGTGGCAGGACTTTACAAAGCAATATGTGATCTCAGGAGCTGTCAGACTCACAGCCCAGGAGAGTCTGAAGTCTTCCCGTCTCTGCAGGCTCCCTGTTTTGTTGGAGCAGAGGGGCCCACTGGCACCACGGGTGCTGCGATGCGCAGAGATATGGGTCAATACCACCCAGCCAGGGCAGGTTGGGCTGGTGGGAGTCCACACTTCCTTAAAGGCTAAAAAAGCAGCTATATGTGTGTATATATGCATATACGGATATGGGGACCTATTTACAGATCCAAGAAGAATAGTAACTACTTTCCTAATAATGTGTACATTATACACACTACCATTATTATTATACACATTCTGTGCATTTTTACATTAAATATAATAAATATAATAAATACAATATTATCTCTCTCAAAAAAAAAAAAAAATTATGGGCAATAATTGCAGAAGAAGCCCATTGAAACCAGGCAGATTGTTTCACCTATTTCTGTCATTGAAGTTGTGTCCAGACTAGATCTCCAAATTTCTATTTATAACCACTGCTCTTGTAGAGAAAACAATCTCCTAAAATAACTCCATTTCTGCACTTTGCGCTTTCAAAGGTGTTTGGAAAGCAATTGGTTGCCGTAAATCACACAGAAGACTCTTGAGTGGTCTCCTGTTGTGCGGCCTTTGTGCCTATTGCATCCCACCAGTTCTGTAAGGGCGGGCAGAGCCAGTAATACTCCTCTCAGCAGTGTCTGTAGTTTGAAGGGCTGCATCCAGAAGCCTGGATGCCACCATGGTGGTTGACATCAGCTTCAGCTGAGGGGCTGCCTACCTCTCTGCAACCCACAGTGGCCACTTGTAGGAATCCTAGAAGGATACGGCAAATATATGGTGATCCAAGCCCCCGTGAATTCACTCAGCCTCAAGGTCATAAAGACTGTGCTGTTTCTGCAGGTGCACAGATGAGAAGCAGCTGCCTCTGCTTGCCACCACTAACACCTGCAAATTAGGAGTTAAACCCTTATATTCTGGTAAATCAGAAAAGTAACTTCTCTTCCTTTGCATTTGTAATATGTAGGCTTAGGAGGGGCATGCAGAATCAGACTACCGACCCCTACCACCGGGATTTTCAAATAAACCTGGTTTTAGCAGATGTCACTGCCTGGGCCGTGGAGCAGAGAGGACACATGCTGTATGCACAGCTGATGAGCTACAGCCCATGAATATTCTTCAGAAAGCCCAGCCCTTCAACAGGATAACAATTACATGATACAGTAAAACGACGCGGCTCCAGCCGTAAATCATGGTTATTAGCATGTGTTCTGGGATTTGTGTCACAAGAGACAAGGAGTAAACTGAAGTCAGATAGTCTGAAAGAACAGAAATCCCCGATTAACACTGCCAGTGGTCGGTTCTGGCTCTTTCCTGCTCTGGAAGTGAGAAGGACTTGTCTGACAGTGCTGCTGGAGATTTACTGGCTTTGGCTCTGGGTAACACGGAGCTGAAGTTACTGCTGACTGCGGCTTTTATTTCTAACACTGCAGCGAACTGCAGGTAGAAACATTTTGTGCTTGTTTTGGCATGCAGGACCTGATCCTCTCATCCACGCAAAGGTCTTTTGGCAGGAGAGTCCTTCCTGCTTCACGTCCCACAGCACTAGAAGGAAGATCAGGCACCATTGCCTTTCACCCTGTCCTCCACAGAAGCCAAATATTTTGGTAGAGATTGGAACAGCATTTCTTACAGGTGGCGAATAATGCATAACTAATCCATTAGCCCCCAAACACAGAGCTAAAGGCCATAGTCACAAGGCACCCAGTGAAATGCCAGTGATGTAAATTCACAGAAATACTGAGTAACTACAGTTACTGTAGGTTTAGAGCAGAATAAATCACAGAATCGCAGGCACTTATGCTGAGAAAGAGCTGAGAAGCTCTCTGATGTCTCCTGCTTCCCTTCATGGAATAAACTATACTTACACTATTCAACTGAGCTTCTTTTTTATGCTAGGCTCCCCTAAGTGTGCATCTAGCAATATAAATGTTACAGTAAGTCTCAGGAAAAAATACATATATTCACAGAACTGTCTATTAAAACTACAAGTGCTGAAGTAGAAATCTATGATGGTGTAATCTGAATAAAATAATGAAATAAATGAATGTGAACATTGTTGATGAAGAAAGAACAGATAACGAGAAAGAAGCCAAGAGCCAATGCTGTCAGCACTGACCCTGCTGAGGCACAGTCCTACCAAATGCCCTAAAACCCACTTGCCTGCATGCTATCCATAGGCACCTTGGCCACAGGCTGCCTGCAAGGCTGCACTGTCCCTGTATGCCATTGGTACAGTCTGCCAGCCTGAGGGTCTGGGCTGGCACCCTGAGATGGGGGCAGCCAGGGGGCACTGGCTCCAGATCTCACCTCGAATCTCTCAGCAGATTTTGGAGAAAGTTAGTTTTCTTTTTTTTTTTTTTTTTTTTAATTAAGGTATGTAATAGTATGGTCTGACCAACTGTTGCTCTTACATTTCAGGAAAATCTGACTTCAGAGAGGGCTGGGGGGCTGGAGAGGGAGGTCAGCTCTGTACCTGTTCCCCTCCCACCACCCATCCTTGTGTTTCTATCCCTACCTGCTTTGAGGAAGACAACAGCCCTTGGGGCACCCTGCAGCTTCCTCCTTCTCCCTATGTAAACCCCTTACAGTGCCAGGGTTTTTCATGCACAGGTTTGGTTTTCATCTCCTGGGTGAAAGGGAAAATGGGGAAAAGCAGCAACAAAAATGGGAGTGACAAGGTGTCCTGGTTTCAGCTGAGATAGAGTTAATTTTCTTCTTAGTAATTGGTGCAATGCTGTGTTTTGGATTTGGTGTGAGAACAATGTTGACAGCACATGGATGTTTTTGGCTGATGCTGGGTTGTGTTTGTACTGAGTCAAGGACTTTTCGGTTCTTGGGCCCTGCCAGCGAGAGGGATGGAGGGGCACAAGAAACTGGGAGGGGACACAACCAGGACAGCTGACCTGAACCATCCAAAGGGATATTCTGTACCATTGGATGTCATGCTGAGTCCTATAAGCCTGAGGAAGCAGAAGGAAGGGGGGGGGGAACACATTCAGCATTATGGGGACATTCAGCATTACGGCGCTTGTCTTCCCAAGTAAGAGTTACATGTGCTGGAGCCTGGCTTTCTCAGGGATGGCTGAGCACCTGCCTGCTGGTAGGAAGTGGTGAATGAATCCCTTGTTTTGCTTTGCTTCCATGCACCCCTTTTGCTTTAAATGTTAAACTGTCGTTATCTCAACCCATGAGCTTTGTCACTTTTACTCTTCCGATTCTCTCCCCCATCCCAGGGTGCGGGCAGTGAGCGAGCAGCTGTGTGGTGCTTAGTTGCTGGCCGGGGTTAAACCATGACACAAGGAAACACATAGGTAAATGGTAAAGCAGCATCTGACAGTCACAGCAAGGCCCTGAAAGGGCTTCCTCCTTGTAAAATCCTGAACAGGCATCCCAGGACAGGCTTAACTCTTCAGGCAGGAGTATCCAGGAAAACAAGAGATGCACCCCTCTGCCACGAGGGGTAGGCAGAGACCTGCTGATGGGTAGGTGCCTGGGACATCCTCCTCGTCCTCAGTGGCCCTGAGAGTTAGTGGACTTCTTCCCCTTGTTGTCCTATTGTCCTATTGTCCCCCAATTCTGTCTGGCCGCTGGTGTTGCGGTTCCCAGGGCCCTAACAGTGGAGCAGACAGAGATTCCTGCCAGCTTGCAACCTTCTTTGGAAATTTCAGCAGGGCGGTGGGAGCCTTGTGCAGGACTGGAGGATGGAGGGAACAGGGACTTACTGTGGTGTGGGATGTGTGAGACTGTGTTCAGAGAGGTCAGGACTGCCTGGCTTGCTGGAAGCAGGATGCTGACCTGCAAACTCATTGCAGGGAAGGATCGGTACTGCCAGCACCTGAGGCATCTTGACCCAGGCAAGCCCTGAGAGGAGGCAAGTGAATTGCCTTTTAGTGTTTCTCCACAAGGAGAGCCTGGGCATCTCATGCTTGGACCTATCCATTTAATTTACGGTGGATGGTTTCCACCCAAGGGCTCCCTTGCAGTTGTTTTTTTTTTGCTGTGCTGCATCCTGACCTTTCTCTGGCATGAGCTGCCCCCATGGTCCCCAGCACACCACCATCCTCACCCCATCTGGCTGCTGGTGCTGGGGCATGGAGTGAATTAGTAAGCCCTGCTGTCCTCAAAAAGGGCTCTCCAGCTTGGTAGGTTTAGGTCTTTTATAGATATGCCATTTCCCTTCCCATTCAGAGGTGAAATTAGGTTGCTTCTTATTCTGGCAGCTGAGCATCTGAGCTGAAAGGGCTTGGGGTCCTGGGGAAGTCACAAAGGCCAATGACTCAGGCAAAAACTGCTTCTTCATTTAATTCAGAGATTTCTTGAAAGGAAAGACAGGTTTAAAGGGAGCTCTTGCTCAAGTCCAGCTCTGAGCAGTACCGGTGTCATCAGGAAGCTGTGGCCCCATCTCTGTGGCCTCCAGCTTTTTTCACCCTTTGTAGCCAGTTCCTTTGAACCCCTCCATCAGACTGTGGGATATTATCCACACTGGCTACAATGCTTATGGTGGGCACGGGGGATGACCTTACAAAATGCACAGAGAGGAATTAAACTTTGGCTTGGCAGTGTCTTGATGTTGTTTTTTTTTTTGTTTGTTTGTTTGTTTTAAGGGAACAGATTAGGACAGGTGAAACAAAAAAACCCACATGACCAGGTCAGCAGCCATGCAGCCGAGTTGCCTGCAGAGCCCTCTGCTCTACATGCCCTTCAACTTGATGCCACAGCCTGATTTTCCTCTTCTGCGGGACTAGCAGTAAAAAGTGAACCAAAATGTCAGTGGGTTTGACCTTTGCATGTGGTCCAAGAAGATACAATTGATAAGCTGGTGGCTGAAGGGCCGGTGGGGCTAGAGGAGCTTTCCTCCTCCCAGCTCCTCCTGCAAAGAGTGGGGAGAAAACACCAGACGATGGTCAAAGAAGATGTCTCGGGCCGGGGGCAGTGCTTGCCTCCTCTTCCAGACAGCCGTGATTTCGATTTTCACCTTATGTCCCTGGAATTTCCCTGAGGGTATTCAGATGTGGAAGTTTCTCCTGCAGTGGTGCTGTCAGATGGGGGCTGGGCCTCCACTTCCAATTGCAAAATGATAGGTGGCTTTGTGGAGGCAGGGGACATTTCCTAATATACAGTAACTTAAATCAAAATCATGTATTTTACCGTGCATACCTCTAATATACTATAGATTTTATAATTAACTCGAATTTCTCACTAGGAAAAAGTCAATTCCTGCATGGCAGGGCAGCCAGAGGAAAGAATGTTTTAGTCTACTCAGCAAACAGAGACCTATTTTTAATCCAAAGGCCCTCTGTTAGTTCTTACCTATTTAATGTAAAAGCAGGATTTACTACACATACAACTTAATCCCCTTTTTATATTTGCATAGAGATCCCGGGCATGTATATGAACAGTTTTTGAGATAAGAGGGGGAAGGCCTCAGGAGTCAAAATCATTATTTTTGAATGAAGTATTTAATGCTAAATATAAATATTGAGAGGACTGAATTCCCATGCACTTGCAGACTTCACTGTCATGCTCCTGAGGATTTTTGCTTTACATCCAGTTATTAAGAGCTTGGTTGTATGTGAATAAAAAAAAAAAAAAACATACAGGAAACCTTTATAGCGAAGACACTTAGCAGGCTTCATTTTCCAGTTAAAAGGAGAGAAAGGTTATAGGCAAAACAGAAGCAAAGGTGGTATACTTCTCATCTCCTCCAAAAGATTGTGGCTAAGGAGTGGATGTGCCGGGCAATAGAAATCCAGCCTGAGGAAAGGACTTTCTCCAGCAGTGACCTCAAAGGGGATTGAAGCTGGAGTTCCTGTGGTGCACATTCATCAACACTGCTCATTGTAATTCGCATGATTTACGTTCTCACAATCGTGATTAGGTGGTGAAAAAAAATGATCTACACGCGGCTTGACTTCAGAAAGCGATCCTATCCAATCAAGCCCCGCGGCAGGCAGTCCTTTTGATTTAGCATTAATTTTAATATGTGTGGCCCTGAAAATAACCCTCCTGGCTTTGGAAACTTCAGAGATAAAAAGACTGTTGGGGAAGCACTGGGCAGAAGATTATCTCCAAGAGCTGTCATTCCTTCCTCCAGAGGCAGTTTAGCTGGAGTGAAGAATGGGATGCTGCTCTGGCATGAAATTCTTCTAAAAAATGTAGTCAAAGGCAACTTGGTGGGGAAATTTACTTCTCCATATGTGAAAGGGGGTCCAGACCCCGCCAGAATGGCTCGTGGAGTTGGTGTGGGCTCAGCAGTGCAGTGCAATGAACAGCAGACTTTTGCCTTACTGGGGGTAATATAATCAGATTAATTTTTGCTCTACTGGCTATAATAAGACTGGCAAAATGCATCTGCATTTGGATGTGAAGTCTCTGACTCACTTGATATCGTTGACTTCAATGGGCCAAGATTTTACGCTGAAGCCTCCTGCTGCTGCTACTCAAAGCTTTCCAAGATAGTCCAGTAACAGCCTGGTTCTTGCCTGCTGACAGCTGGGCTCTTCATTGCAAATCAAAGAACAGAAACCAGCAAACTGCATGTGTGTTGGTCTGATTTTCACTCCTAAACCAGGGCAAAACAGGAGGGTAAAAACCTAGGCAGCATCTTTCCAGTATGCCTTCCTACAGTGCCTTGCTATGTCAAACTTCAAAAGCAAACCTTCACCAGCATTAATGAGCAAGAACTGTGGCCAGTCAGCCAGGAAAATGGCTCGTGGGTACAAAGGAGGATGAAATCAGAAGAAAAGTGTTGCTTAACTACTGCAGGCTGACAAAATGAGTTTGAACACAAAATGTGTGTTGGGTTCAATCAGACAGACAAATGAACAAGAGCATTTTTATTAGCATGCTACATACCAAGATTAAGTAACTGTTCTCTGCTAATAATGCTTTTGAAGCCATTAACCAGTCACACTACGCTGGTGACAGCTCTTTCCTATGCTCTTGAGTGGTTCTCCCACCCTACATTTTTTTTCCTATGAACAGAATGTTGTAGTGCTGATTGCAAAGGACAGACACCTAATTATAGGGCTTGTTATTAGTAGAGTCTGGGAAACAAAAAGTCTGCAGTTCATGTAGTGTAGAGAATGGTGAAGCATCTCAAGTCACTAATGTGACTTAAAATGGGGTCTATAGGAATTTGTCCCCATTAAACCCAAGGGAAAGCCTATTTGCAGCAAGATTTGGAAGGCTTTGCAGTTCTGTTTCTCAACTTTTGCCAAAACTGAGCTTGGAATGTTTTCCTGATGTCTTTAGCTCGTTGGTCTGTCTGTCTCACAATGCCCCTCATTCAAGCCTATTAGGGTATTCTATAATCCAGTGTTAATAGATGTCTTAAAGGAAAAAAATGCTTGACAACATCTCAAAGGCTTGAGAAGCTGCTGCACTCAGGCACATCCCAGCCAGTTTCTAGGCCGTGTTGTCCCTTTGCTACCCTTGGTGCACGCTCATGGCCTATCATGGCATCGCAGGCTCATTGCCCTCAGTGTGGCTATTGGGAAACAACCTGGGGAAGGGATGGGAGCGGGGTTGTTTCCAGTCAGCACACACCTCCGTCCCTGCAAACAGTCTGCTTTATGGTTGTGCTTAAACCAGATATATTGTTTAGACTAAAACAGGGAGAGAGAGAGAGAAAAGAAAGTGCCCAAGAGTAAATATATGAAGTGAGGGGAAACAGGCACTTCCTTCTGTGTTGCTGAAGGCTTTGTAAAGATAACAAGCCATTAAACTTTACGACCAAGGTCTTAGGGTAGTACTGGTTTGGGTTTTTTATGCTGCAGTTGCCTGCACAAGTTTTGGACTGCTTTTGACACCTCTCCTCCCCTCCTGTGTTTTCCTCCTTTCCCCCTGCCCATTTCTGTGAGATATCGAGTCCTTTGAATAAATTGCACCTATCCATTTCTCCTGGGCTTATTGTCAAGTCCAGTGCCTGTCTCTTAAGGACAGTCCATCAGGCTGAGTTAACCTCGTTTGGTGATGGTGTAAAGCACATCTGGGCTTGTTGCTTTTCAGTGGATGTTGCTAGAAATTTTCTGTGCTGGTACTCCATTAATGAGCACTGTGTCTTTATGGCCTGATATACCTGACTCCAGAGTCCTTGTTACGTGACACATGGTATGCATGGAGAAAAAAACTTTGGATTTTAATCTGGGCAAAAATAAAGAGGAAAGGGTCATTTCTAATTCCAGACCTCAGTTTTCATGAGAAAAAATACAGATCCTCCAACCCTTCTTCCTCCTCACACTCTCTTTTGGGACTATGATATCTTAGGCTAGTTCTAAACTTTGGCCAAACCCCAGAAGAAACACAGCTCATAATCAGCAAATTATGACTTGCCGGACATAGAGGTATCAAATGCAAGAAGAAAAAATTGAAGAAAAAGAAGAAACAATGGTACGTTCTTGGAACTGGATAAAAGAAATTAGACTGTAATGTACTGTTCAAAGGAGTAACAGAGCAATTTAGGTTAGAAGGATGTGGCAGCTGAACCCACTTGAATATGGAAATCTTAGGCTTTGTAAGTTTTGTGGGAAACCCAGGGCAGACTCACAGAAGAGGAATAATGTGATCTTGACGTTGCTAATGAGCTGGTGGCAGTGGGATTCTGAAGCAGCTGCAAATGATATAAAGAGTTTACCAGGGAAATTGAAGATGGAAAGAAAGGAGTAAGTAGAGAGAGTGACAAGATTATGTTTCAAGGATTCTGGTTCTCCTTGACATAACATGTCAAAAGCTGGAAATATCCAGGCACGGGCTGTAAACAGCTTTGACAATATCTGATTGATGTGGACATTAACTGAAGTTATGACATAAAATATACGATCCTGCAAGTGCTTTATTTTCCCCATGAAAATTATTACCACGAGCACTTTGTGCAGTGACATATATGTGAACTTGTACCTGTGGTTTCTCAGAGACACTGCAAGAAGATGTCAGTATAATGAAAAGCCACTATCTCTATCGCTTATTTCATATGTATATGCAAGTGACAAGGCATTTAATACAAGTATCTTTTAAATAAACTTCATGGTCCGACCAGATTTTAGTTCAACTTTTGTTACCCACATCTGCTTTTTTTACTTCGGAAGTTTTTCAGTGATTCTGCCATTTGGAAAAAAAAACAAAAACCAAAAAACAAACCACACCAGTTGTGTGATGTTACTTCTCAGGTACTGGTGTTTTATATGTGCAATTTGGAGGAAATACTGCTTCAGATTTCTGTGAGTGTCTGTAGTTCCAGTGGTGTGTAGTTTTCCTCTCTAAGAGCACAGGTATCCCACAGAAGGATAGTTTCATGCTGTATCAACATTCACCTACATTTCAGAAGCTGTTTCCTTAGCAGGCTTCCCAGGAGGTCTGCAGCTCAGCCCTAGCCATCACCCAGGTACGTCTATGCTTTGGTGCCAGTTGTGCATCAAAGATGATGGGTTTCAACAACAAGGCAAGCAATTTCTGGTCTCATTTGGTCAAACATGTTTATTGCATCTGAATTTTTACCTTTAAACAGTACTGCCTAAGGCTTCCTTGAAAGAGGAGAGTGAGGGTTGTGCGTAGGTGTAAATGGAGATGGCTGGAGATGGTTTCTAAGGGTTTAGTGTTTGGTGGGGTGGAGCTGGGTCAAAGAGAAAGAAATGGAGATAGTGGCAGGCAACAGAGCTGATAGGGCTGTAAGGGCTGCTAATAATCACACTGGCCAGAGGAGCTGGAGGTAGCTAGCTGCCTAGTCGTCTGTCTGCTTTTCTCTTCTGAGGCAGAGTTGTGTGCAATAAATGCTTATAGTGTGGTGTTTTACTCCCTATATAACAAGGAAAAATTCTGGGACGGAAATCACAAAGAAAAAGTAAATATGATGAAACAAAGGCAAATAATTAGGCAGATGTCTCATTATTTGTAAGAGAACATCGACTGTCATCAGAAAAAAAGTAATTTTATGTCTCCCAGGGTGAGAAGGAAATTTGACCTCTCTAAAGATCCAGAAACCAGATGTCAAACAAAAAGAACCCTTTTTTTTTTTTTTTTTTTTTATCTTTTAAACTGTCCTTATTTTTAGCAAGTTTTATCATTGTTGAAGGATTGGGGTTAGCAAGGCTGAACCTAGTCAATGAGACTATAGAGCACAACAGATAACAGTATCTTTGATCAATCAGGCAAAGCAGATAAAGATACACTGAAAAAAAAAACGGCCCACAAGCCACAGAAATATCTTTTTTCTGTCATTCATCTGTTCTTGGGATGAGACTTGTGGAATTTAATCAGCATTGGGGTGGAAGGTGAGGGAGATACAGGCTGATGTCTGCACCTTGTTTGTAAGCTTATGACAGGCTTTGGTTCAGTCATTTCAGATGAGGCTTTCCAGGCCACTGGATGCCCCTTTCTGCCTCAAAGAGGTGGTGTTAGTATGCTGTCTTCTTATTAGTGTCAAGTAGAAATCTTGACTAGAAATAGGAGGACAGTCTCCAGGTACCTTGTTAGATACAGAAGACGTGACAATCACAGCAGCAAATAATACAAAGCATTTCATGGTTCAGGAAAGACTGCTGTCTCATAAAAAGCGTTTGCACAGATTCTGCAACCAGATGTACTATTCTTGCATGTTTGTTCAAATTTGTGAACAAATGTGCAGGTTGGCACACGTTTAGAGGAGCAGTTGTGCAGCTTTCCACAAGCTGCAGACTAATGACTACTTGGCTTTAGACAGGAACTGCTGACCCATTATGTTCTTTCTAAGTATGGGAACCAGTGACCTTGGTGTTTATCCATTCAGCAGCAAGCGCCATGGTACTTCGTCTGTGATAACCTACGTGAAAAGTATAAAGAGTAAATCACGTTCCTGGTACTCTGTCTATGCAGAAAGTGACTTTGGTAAGATAGGAAGAGTAACATCGGCACAATGTGTAAACTCAGTGTTTGTATTATGCAAAACAATGTTTCAGTTAATGGTCTGACTGCCACGTATTGTATGTTTATTTTGTACAGAAAGTCCAGGTGGGTTATGTTTTCTACCACAACGCTCAGGTTAAATACCTTGCAAAATATTTCAATGGGCATTGTGCATTTCTTCCATCTCATCCCTGCCTACAATTGGAAAGAGGTGAACTGCCTTTTCCCCAGGCAGAAAAGGATTAGCGTTGCTAGTTGAAGAGCCAGAACTGCTCAGACCAGGAGTGATGCCTGGTGCTGTCTGAGACGACTGGCAGCTCAGTCTCATAACATGACTTATGCTGTAGAAGAGACCTTGCAGAAGAGACAGTGTCCCTTACACAGTAAATCAGAGATCCAAAGCTTATGTAGGCATAAGTGAGCCCGCTGGACAGTACACATGATGGTGTTTTGCACCCCAGGGCCACCATACCAGAAACCTTGCCCAAGGTGTGGGTGTCATTGCTTGAGTGCGCTGGAGCTTATGTAAAAGACCACTGGAGGGGAACTGAGAGCACGTGCAAGCTAGTAGCACACCGCTAATGTGCAGCTGCACAGTCACAGAGTGACCCATTTGGCCCCAGAAGAAGGGTCACCTCCATTACCCTACCCGTCAATGTTGCCAGCAATCTGACCGCAGTTCACATTTAGCAATGCAGGGCAGGGTTACAGCTGTGTTTGAGGAGCGTCACTCCGGATCTTGTCGCATGCCTCACCCCACCTAAGCCTTTTTCTCAGACTTTGCTCACTGAATCACTGACATTACAGTAATGTGAACATCTTCAGGGATTTTGTCCTTCCACCTAGCTGAGATCTGTGCTTTGACTGAGATCTGTGGCTTTTTTCCTTCTGGATGGTTAAGAGTGAAAGCACTACACCAAGTAAGGAACAACAATAGTAACAAAAAGTAGTGTAATATTTTCTAAAGCTCAATAAACTCTGTACTGGCTCCTGCTGAGATACACCTTACTATGAAGCTGATGCCACTGATACAACTGCTCATTTGAGCAAGGCAAAGCAGCAGGGACATTATAATTAATAATCCTTAGCAGGAAACAAGTTATTGTGCTTGGGGCGAGAAGGGTGAAAACTGTTCTCTATTATTTTTTGAAGAGTTAATTGGTAGTAGGCAAAGATTTGCTGTGTTGTGCCAGCAGGTGCTGCTTTATGACTACATTAATGTTAATGATATCCTCCGGACACATATGAAGACGTTTAACCTATTTCTTTCTCGTTGCATTTCTCTGGGGTGGATGTGTGTTCTGGTTCCAGTTATTTTTTAACTGCCACCACAGAGCAATCGGACAGACAGTGACCCCAAATTTGCGCAGATGTTTGCAGGTAGTTTTATAAGACCAGGTAACTTTTGTAACCTTCATTCACCCCGGGACAGACTTCACAGATTAAAAGCTGAGGGAAATGGGTGAAAGGGGCTCCTTCTCTGGCATAAAATCATTCCTACGGGTTGCATAACATTTCTAAAATTGGCTATTTAACTGCTCCTAAGCATGCTTAACAATAGTGCCTGGGATCTAACTGTTTATTCTATTTTTTTATTGCTGAAACCGCTCTTCTTCTGGCGTACTGTTAAAAAAGTACTCTGACAGCAATTTGAACCCTGAAATGAACAAGTGCTAAAACTGTGTTCTGCAAGTGCGTGCTGTGGCCCATCAAAGCATGATACATTGTAGTGAAGGTAAACCAGTGGCTCCACAGGGCCTGAAATGGTCTCATTTCTCTCATTTCAGCACTGCTCCACGTTTCAAGTTTTGCTATGAGCCTATATTAGCTGCTCCTTTCTGTGCTTTTTTGCACATCCAATTTGACAAATGTACACTGTCCAGCAATACTTCAGAGACCCTTCAAGTTATTTATATTTTTCTTAAGAAGCTCCTTTTGCACAATCCCATCAGCTCCAGTCAAACTCTGGGTGCAACTGTGGCAGGTGAAAATGCTGTGGAAGGACAGACCTTGGAGCTGTGTGCACCATCAGCAAGCTTGCCGACAACGCCAAGCTGTGTGGCACAGTGGACACCCTGGAGGGAAGGGATGGCACCCAGAGGGACCTTGACAGGCTTGAGAGGTGGGCTCATGTGAACCTCATGAAGTTCAACAAGGCCAGGTGCGAGGTCCTGCACATGGGTTGAGGCAATCCCAAGCACAAATACAGGCTGGGCAGAGAACGGATTGAGAGCAGCCCTGAGGAGAAGGGCTTGGGGGTGTTGGTGGATGGGAAGCTCAACATGACCCAGCAATGTGCACTTGCAGCCCAGGCAGCCAACTAGATCCTGGGCTGCATCAACAGAAGCATGGTCAGCAGGTCGAGACGGGTGATTCTGCCCTTCTGCTCCTCTCTTATGAGACCCCACCTGCAGTACTGCCTTCAGGTCTTCTTATGTCCAACATAAGAAGGACATGGACCTGTTGGAGTGAGCCCAGAGGAGGGCCATAAAGATGATCAGAGAGCTGGAGCACCTGTGCTGTGAAGACAGGCTGAGAGAGCTGGGGTTGTTGAGCCCGGAGAAGAGAAGGCTCTGGGGAGACCTTATAGCAGCCTGCCAGTGGCTGAAGGGGGCCTACAGGGAAGCTGAGGAGGGGGTCTTACAAGGGCATGTCGTGATAGGACAAGGGGGAACGGCTTTGAACTGAAAGAGGGTGGATTGAGATCAGGCATTAGGAAGAAATTCTTTCCTGTGAGGGTGGTGAGACACTGGCACAGGTTGCCCAGAGAAGCTGTGGATGCCCCATCCCTGGCAGTGCTCAAGGCCAGGCTGGATGGGGCTTTGAGCAACCTGGTGAGCCCATGGCAGGGGGCTGGAACTAGATGGTCTTTAAGGCCTCTTCCAATCAAACCCATTCAATAATTCCATGATTCTTTGAATACTTTTTACTGATCTATAGGTGTAGGAGAAAGAAACCAGACCAGCAGTGGCTGAGGAAAACAGAGAAGAGGTACAGAGTAGCTGATGGAGCTGGGCTATGATGAAGAGCTAGTAGGAAACCATCCCACAGATCTAAAACTTGTTTGGGTTCTCCAGGTTCCTTGGAAGTCAGCTCATACCTGTGAAACCCACTGACAGTACAGTTATCTCCTTGCATCATATGTGTCTCCCTATAGCATGGTTTTGTGTATAAAATAATAACTTGTTATTGCATTTGCAAATATACCCTGTTTAACTCAAATTGTGGAGGTGTTACCAGTCCCACTGGTGGCAGGTGTAAAGATCAATGTGGTTGTATATAATCAAAATCTCTCAGTTAGTCCCTTTAAAAATGTCAGAAAATGTACATGCACAAATGTATGTCAATTGAACATCAAGGCTGTAAAGCCAAGCATTCAAGAGACAGGAAACACCTGTCCTAGCCAGCATTTCTAAATGAGACATGTCTTTCTGCCCTGGAAGGTTTCCATCGTGCTCTGCCATTTGATCATCTGGGTTAGCATCTGAATGGATTTTTAATGTTGCTTTCATGATTCTTCATGTAGCATTGCTTATAGCATAGCATCTAGTAAACCCCAACGGGACACAAATTTTTTAAGATCTTCCTCTTCTTTACAGCTTTTAAAATAAAATGAAATGGTTAGATTTCAGTTAAACAGATCCTTATTAAAGTAGGAGCTAGTCTGATAGTGACTTAAATTGGTGCTATGTGGCCATCACATGTTATTTGATAAGCATTCCATTATAATTAAGAAGTGGCTAATAGACAATTAATATACAGGATTGCACACTTAGCTAATTACATGATTATTTTTTTTTTTAGATTAAAATGTATAGGACCCCATAAATCACTATTAGAGATTGTTTAAAAGCCTGAACCCTCAATTTTCTCCCTGTCAATCAGGAATGGAGCCGCTGACTTTTCCTCTCACCCAGCGAGACTTGCCACGTGGAAGAACCACTGCATTCAAAATGAGCTGAAACGCTCTCAACTCCAAAACTTCACATCTTTTCGCAGGATGTCGCAGCTTGAGTCTGTGCTCTCATGGTCTGCTCTGTTTGTTAAGACTCTCAGCTCCTGGCCTTGCACATGAAATGAGACGTTTCTCAGTGTTCCCCCACGCCCACACCTTTTGCAGTCTCTTGCTTGATGCCTGTGAGGGACAAGGATTTTGCACATGGCTTTTTGTAACCCCTAGGAAGACTGTGTTTACTTTTAACATCAGTATTTTGGTTCTGCAAAGCTGACCCCTTTTAGGTGTCCCAGGCCATGCAGCGGTCGTTGGCTCAGTGGCACCTTGCCTTGCAGGGTGCACATGAGAGCCAAGCTGAGCTGGAGTGATCTGCTAGGGCCTGAGGCTTCGCTTTAACCACCTAACTGAGAAGGCTAACAACTGCAGGCTCCTCAGTGTTCAGTGCAGGGTGAGACAAGTACGTCTTTAGGAGGTGGCACATCATGTCCAATAACACTGTGGGCCAGGGAGGATTCACCTCTAAACTGTAGGCAACCACTCTGAGATGTCTACATGTTACACCTACAGGACAGTGAAGTGTTTAAGCTCTCCTGCAGCCAGCAGAACCTAACCAGTGCAGCAATGAGGGCTGAAGTATCACTTGACTGACAAACCACAAAGGGCTCAAGTCTGTTACCAGCCTATTGCTGTTTGGGGTTTGTGGGTACCAGAGACCAGGGCCAACAGGTTTGGCACAGCCTGGTGGCGGGCCTGTCTCTCAAGGTGGCTCCTGGAGGCCACATGGGATATGCCATGGTCACACATGGCATGTTGAGGCAACCGTACCCATCTGAATTGTCATAGTATAAGGGAAGAGCAAGGAGCTTGTTGGTGCAAGGTCATCTCTGCTGATCATTACTTCTAGTATATACTCAGCAATAAACAACTAATGGGCTGTTTCAGCAACACAGAGTGCTCTGTAAAGTTTGATCAGACAGAAGTAGGAGAGTGATGCAGTAATTGGGCTGTGAGTGTTTTGCTGGCAAGGCTCACAAGCAGTATATCACAGAGGCACCACACAATGCAATAGCGTTGACAGGCAATGGCTTAGAGTTGACCAAGAGACTGCATGTGGTTTGATATGTTTTTTTCTTTAAATATTCATAGGTGAAGTAGAATGTAACTAAAGTGGGAACGAGATCTAAGGTAGAACAACACAAAGCCTGACATCTTTGTAAGATGTCACTTAATAGCAAAAGTCAAATGTTTTGCTTCAGCTTGTAAACAATGTGTGTATTATAATCATGGGGATAAATAAGAGTGATGCTTAGGGCTTCTTTACTGTGGTGTTCTTCGTGTTCAAAGCACTTTACAAGTAAGAACTAATTTCTCTAGACAGCTTGCATCAGAAAGTATCTCAAACTCACTGAGAATCTGAGGAAGTGGGGTATGAGGACAGATGATTTGCTCGATTTCTGAAGTGAAAGTAGGACCAGAAGCAAGGTGTAAAAGCAGGTATTTTTACCTTCCATTTCAGCTCTCAGCTGACCTGGCATCCTGGCTGGTGTTGACACGAGTATGCAGAGTTTAGTGTTTTGCAGAGCATTTGCACACGAGGGTTACACCCAAGCACACAGGCAGCATCACTGTGATCGTGTCCCTGGAAGGACAATTAGTCCAAACAGATGGTGACATAGATGTGTCCCTCAAGCCATTTATCTGTTTGAAAAAAAAAACTGCTCTGGAGGTTTTTATTACTGATTTTTACACTGCTGACCAAGTGCATTCTTCTCTTCCTGGGCAGAATACGAGGCAGAGATGCCACCACTACTCTCTCTAGACACTTCACTGCCTCAAAAACCGAGAAAGCATAATTTTTACTCTATATTTGGTTATTGAGGTCAGGAGATGATTCAAGATCACTTAAATATGCAAGAATCTTTTTAGTGACTCAGTGGGATTTGCATCCAGGCTTAATGCCCTGGAGAACCACGGGTGAATGTGCAGTGAGGCCAACCTGTGCTGACATGAACAGAGACTGGCATTTCAGAAGGACAGATGTGTTTGGGATGGTAGAAAGTAGCAGTGGGCACCTTTAGTTTTATCAAATAGAGATTTGGGAATGTAACGCACATAAAAAAAGAGAAGATGCTCCCAATTCAAAGAAACACTACACTTTTACTAACACACACACACCCCTCCCTGCCCCCAACAGACAGATTATTTTGATCGCAGGCACTTTAACAGCTCTTCTAAACCCTGAAGTGTTGCATGATCTTCATGGCAGCAGTTCAGACCTTGCTCTCCCCCTGACTTCCAACCCGTCACTGGATGGTAACCTCTTGCAACCCAGCGTGGAGCTGAGTTTTGAAACTGGAGAGTATTCTATGAGTGTGTGTGGGAATACCTATTCTCTCCCACTGGATTCTTTCCAGAACCAGATATCATCAAGAACAAGGACAACAAGGTCAGCTGAACAGCCTGGTGTAAGGAGTGCCGCTAAAATGGGGAATATGGCTTTGGTTCCAATTAATATTTAGTTCTTTGTATAGTGAAACAGCTTCACCTGGAGAAACTGGGTAGCCTGAAGCTGTGGACAAAGCAGTCAGCTGGGAAGTTAGTTCAAACCCTTCTTACAGAGCAGGGGTTACTTGTCTCTTGGCAGGGAGGGGAACACACTCAGCATTATTTCTGCCCTTATAATCTTGTGAGCGACATCTCTGTCCTTTTGAGAGTCTAGCTCCAAAATCAGTGTAGCTGCTGTAAAAAATTCTATAGTGAGCTGTTGCAGCATGTCCAATTTTGATGTACTTATACAGACATCTGATGATATTCACGAAATCTGATCCAAATATATTAGTAATCATATATTAATCAGGAAAATCATAATTTTCAGCACATAAATTACTTGCCAGAACTTTAGCCAACTTTAAGGAAAATGTTGCATAAGAAAATGCAAAGGTACACTGCTAATTTAGTTCTCAACAGTTCTGGATTAAGCAGCCTTTTTCTACTGATTAGTCCTATGCTGCACTTGTCTCTGTTAACTCAGATTCCAGTCAGCACTTAGACCTTAAAATGTTCATCAAAGGTCTGTTTCAGTGTCCACAACCTCAGTTCTTCAGAAGTTCAAACCAGCCATCTCAGCCACCTCTCCTGAAACTGGCTGCACTTGGGTAGTACTCTTAAATTCCCATCTGATGGCAGGCCAAGCACAAGCACCCCAGGATAAAATATTTTCCTTTTTCTTTTGAGGACATTTTCCTGCTTTTCTGTACAGGATCCTGGAGCTTCAATAAAGGAGAGTGCTCCCTGGGGAGTTGCCATAGTAACCTGTGATGTTTTTTTGTTGTCTAAGGTTAAATATAAGCAAGGGGGAAATTACAGAGAAGAGTTTTATACCTGAGTTTATCATCTTTGTGTAACACCAAAGATGAACTGTACCTCCAACTTTTGAAAGCAATAACATTCACCTTGAGGCTGGTGTCAGGTTGGTAATTTTCACTGGAGAAGGAATTAACTGCTGTATTTATTATTCAAGAACCCTGATTAGGAAAAAAAAAATCCACATCTGAAAGATGTAGCAAATAAGAAAGAGAATGAGATCATTAGAAATGTAAAGACATGGAAGTGGCAATAGCTGCTACAAATAATATCTAAACTTGTAATGCATGAATACCCTGCATATTCTGTTTTCTTAATAGGGTTCAATGACAGTCTGCTCTTAAACTTATAGTCAAAGAAAAGCTCCAAACCCAATTCATCCTTGGAAAATAACTTCAGGTCTCATAGCGCATACAAGGAAGTGACTTTTGAATGTGTCATTATCAGTTCAGCAAGAAACACAATTTAAGAATTCAGAATGAAAACAACATCTGTTTTAAGAGGGTGTGGCGGAGAAAGAATCCACCCAAATTGCTGTCAGTTATGAGCATCAAAGGCAGATCAGGAAGTCTGGGATCAGGAAAAGTCATGAGAGCTGAACTACCAGAAAGGTCATTTCCATGAGAAATAACCCAAAAGTGCAATGCTGGGAAAAATCAAAGACAATCCTTGGAGGGCTGGGGGAAGGAGTGCACAAGTGGGTTGTGCGAGGAGGCTGCACAGGAGCTCCCAGCCCCCGGTACGGGGGGGCAGGGGGCTGGTTCTGGGACAGGTCCCTGTCGGTGCTCGCATCACAATCGTTCCCCTTGTCCCCTGGGGAACACTGGCAGCAGCAGCAGGACCTCAGACTGGGCTGCTTGGCAGTGCCACAGGGAGAGGGAAGAAGACCAGCCCTGGTGAGCAGGTGAGCAAGTGCCAGGCGTGTAATTTAGCATTGCTGAATTATCCAGCCTGGCTCGATTTTGTGCAGCTTTCCCCCAGCTGGCTGCCCAGCCCGCCCACCCCAGCTGCCCAGCATTTCCTGGGATTATTTAGTTCAAAGATGTGGGGAGAATGATATGAGAGGTGGGAGAACTTGAAAAGTGACTCTGAAGCCTGGGTTGATGTCTCCCTTGCAGCGCAAAAGAGCTGACAGAGCTGCTGTCAAGTTTAATTGTCCCCAAGATAATGTCCTTCAATGCTGTATATATTATACATTTCTGTTTATCCTGAAAACATGCCGTCTAAACACTTTAAACGTAAGTGACTTGAACAGCTCTAGCTGCTTTCCCATGATATGCAGTGGTAGGTGGGTCTGGGCTTATGATGTTGCATGTTTTCTGCTTCTCCTCTGGGTACTTAGGGGTCCGTTCGTTCCCCCTGTGGCTGACTCACCTCCCCGTCTTGGGGCTGTAGGTGGAAACAATGGGACTGGGCCCCCTGGGGGAACGGGATGGGTTGGAAAGGCTATGGGGCAGAGGGTGCAAGGGAGGGAGCAATATATGAATATGAACATGCCATAAGTAGAAACAAAACCCTCCAAAAGCAGAGATTTTGGGGCAAATCCCTTTCAGCAGAGGAACAATATTATGAAAACACAAGTCTGATGTGAGATAAACCAACTGAGGATGTGGAAGACAACCCTGAAAGTCAGATGGAGGCCCTATTGTAATAAAGTTGTTACTGCAAACAGACCTATATTGCATTTTTCCTCTCCTGTATTAAGGGATTTTGGATTCTCCAAGTTTTTGGACAAGCTTGAGAAGTGGGTGAAGGAAGCAGCTACAGATGTTGGCTCTCAGAATTAACTTGGAGGAGCCTGAGGATGCAGTGCTGCATGGTAGAGATGACAGGAAAATAGGAGAAGAGCAGTTTTTGGAAAGGAGAAGGCAAAAATAGGACAGGGGGTGCACAATGTGATGGCAGAGCAGGAGGGTACGAGGAGATTGTGTGTGATGGTCACTCTGTGCCTAATGCTTAGGGAAGAGACATGGGGGCAAAATTTATGAAGGTAAAACTCTCCTTATCGATGGAAAGGCAGAACTGGGTTTCTAAAGGGACAGGAGGGCAGCTGGGGGACTTTAGCAGGGAGAGGGTTAGACCTGGGTGAAGTCTGACAACCAGCTTCTTTTTTTTTTTTAACTAGAAAAAGGCACATTTGTGCTGTTAGATACACTGTGCAGAAACCCTAAGAATGCCAACAATTTGGTTATAAAAAAAAAGTTCAACCTCAGTTCAAATTACTTCACTGTGAAAACTGTACAAATTTAATTTTGGTAAAAGCTGCAGAAGGGAAGGTTTTGTTTGGTACAAACCATATTATTTTGTGAAGCTGGGGGGTTTTTTGTTCACATAAAAAGACTGAAATCCTTCATTTGCTCAGGTTTACTCATGAGAAAAAGGTGATTTTAAGCCACAACATTTTGAGTAGAGGGAAGGAGGGAAGAGTGTTGAGCAGATAAGTCTGAGGTTTCTGTGACTGAAATGACAAGCATTGGAGGTACAGCTCGCCAGTATGGATTTTAAAGAGATGAGTTTTCTGATGATGTGAAAAAAAGGCAGACGGACTGTAGGAAAGAGATGAACAATCACTATTGCAAGGCTAGAAAGCAAGAAAAATAATAGAGCTATCAAAGGATATAAAGAAAAGAGTGACAGGAGAAATGAGAAGGAAAGATCGAGAATTATCTATGTCTTGGAACAGTTTTTGGACCACGGTGATGGGAACTTGTCAGAAAAACATGCAAAGAGCAACAAAGCTTTCCTGGTGCTGATGTCCCAGGGCTGTGGTTTGGAGTTTTAATTATTTGTGCATATTGTATCACGTGGTGCTCTTCCTCTTCACAGTTCTGGGGATTTTAAGATCACAAAGCACAACTGCCACTGCATTTTTGCGATGTCCTGTTAGCACAGGCTACTGAGCACCAACCAGAAAAAGCTGCTCTCAGGGTCAGTTTTTCACTGTGATCCTTTAAAAATATTTGATTTTGAAAAGTTGGTTTCAGCTTCATAATTTTTAATTCATTTGTCTGCCAGTCATTTAGGAACAGACTATTCTGGGGTGCAAGGTATTCTTACATTTTAACCCCTTACCTGCCTGTAAAAATGAGGTAGAGAGGAAAAAGGAGAGTCCAGGTTTTTATACCAAAGCTTGCAGTGCTGCCACAGAGCTGCTTTATGTACCAATGCCAATTTTCTCAGCTTCTATAAACTATGTTTCTGGTGTATTCCTTACCTTTCAAAGGGGCAACATGGTTGACTGAGAACTGACTTATTTGCTTTTTCCTGTCATCCAATGTACTTTAATTCTGACCTTGAATTTTGGCAGTAACTCTGTGCATTTGTGTTTTCTGTTCTTTCAGTCCTGATCAAGCTTCTCCAGCTCCAGGGTGTCACCTACTCCTTGCCAGTGGTCAGTAGCCTCTTGCAGAAGTCCTGGAAGAAGTCTTTTCACACACTCCTCCTCAATTTACTAAAGAAAGGCCATGTCTGCTTTCAATCTGGCGAACGAAAGCATGCAGGGTACAGAGCCTGAGATAGAATACATCACCTCAGGGGTAAAACTGAGGGATGAGACGTTTGTCTTTGTTGATGGTAAATGGGTGAATGACATGTACTGCCAACCACCATTTGCTTACCACCAGAAGCTCTTTAGCAAGAAGGTACAGAATGAGTGGAGCATCTTGGAGGAGAACAAAGCACTCTGGGAGGAAAACCAAGCCCTTTGGATGGAAAACAGAATGCTCTGGGAAGAAAACAAGTTTCTGCAAGGTCTCTAGACACAGAACAAAACTGTCCAGGTTATTTACACTGATGCCATTCAGCAAAGCCTCCAGAAGGAAAAGAAGCTTGTCCCATTCTTCCAAAAGAGGAACACAGGCTTTCAGGTCAGCCCAGGCAACAAAAGTCTCCAGGCAGTTCAGCAAAAGCAGAGAGTCTTAGAGGATTTCCAGCAGGATAACAGAACAGTCCCCATCATCTGGAAAGACCAAAAAGCCTTCACAGTCCATGAAGAGAGCAAAGATACCAGCTCAGATCTTCAGAAGGACCCTGATGCCATCACAGCTGTGGAAGAAGGTAACCCTGGCCCAGCCCTCCAGCAGAAACATGAAGCTAAAATCAAGAGCACCACCTCAACCCAGAATGAGGTCAAGTCTGCCCCAAGCCTGCAGGGTGAGTACGAAATCATCCGGGCTCTCCAGGACTTCTATGAATACCTCCACATCTTCCTGCAAGCAAACCATCTCCTTGGGGAGAAACAAGGCTGTCACATTCTCTATGATGTGAACAGATCCTTCCAAGAAGATTACAATAAATTGAAGCTGCAGCTGAACGCTGTGAAAAACACTGTATCAGACATTACGGCTCAAATGGAAATGTTGGAAAAGGAGCTCGTTGCCATCACTTCCTCAATGTATGAGGAAGCAGGACAGAAGCTGGCAGCTGTGCATCAGCTTGGAGAGATGTGAAGCTTGGTGCTAAGACCTGCTAGTTCAATTTCCTGGAAAGCTTCTCTCCTTGTTCCAGGGAACCTAATAAAATCCCAGTAGAGCCTGAAGTCATCTGGTGAACATTGTGTTATTCTGAAACTTACTTACATGACTCAAATGTATTTCACCTTCTGAATATAACAGTGTGCGTGACTGTTATGAATTTGCCTAATGTCAGGAAAACATGTTTTTCAGCATTTTTTTCCAAAATTTCTGATAATAAGGCCTAGAATTTCAAAAGATAATTCATGCTTTTCACACTTATTTTGACGTACCTTCTGTTGGCCATGTTTTTCAGAGGGATGGGCACTTCTGGAAATGAGGATCCCAAGTGTGAGCTATATTTGTATCCCCAGCGGTCCCTTTCTTTCTTATGGCTGGCCAAGTTCAGTGGCTGAACTATGTCTTCTGCCATGCAACAGCCTTCCCTTTCTCACATAGGGTAAGCAGTGGATCATGGAAAATGTAGCCTCCCAGATGAGACAGGCCCATGAAAGACAATGGGACACAGAAAAATACATTCTAGGTGCCACATATATACAGTCCTTCTGTCTCCTTTTCCCAGTCCTTCGTTCCCACTTAAACTGTTGTTTCTTTCCCTTGTTTAAAGCTCTTCCTCAGAAAAGAATCCATCTCTTGCCTCAGAGTATAACAAGACCATAAAGCAAACGTTGCCCACCAGAATAGCACATCCCCTTCAGCCCTGGTTATTTGTAAATTACCTTCACTGGTTTATACTTTAATTAGGCTTAATTCTTCTCAAACTGCCCTGTTTTGGTACACTTGAATAATCCTACTGATTTCAAGTGAGATTATTATTTGCTTAATTAATGACACTTTTAGGATGTAGTTTGTATAGGAAAGACTGCTTAGCGTCTTATTTACAGCTCACTACTAAAAGAAAATTCCCGTAGACTTTGGTGGTCTTTTTGGACCAGCTCTTCTCTGTGGCCAGGAATGAAGTGTGTCTTTGTCTGCAGACAATCACATGTACTTAAGGAGCTAACAGCTCTCCAGCCTGGAGGAGCATTGGTATTTCTGGTGGTATCACAGGGCAAGGGAAAGGGCAATACCCTGCCCCTGTGCAGCAGAAGCCTCTGAGCAGTTTTGTGAGTCTGAGCTGTCTTTCTGAAATCTCCTGTTGGACTTAGGGGACCACACATACTGCAATAACTTACTGTCACATGCTGAGGACCGGGTTGGGGTAGGTATGCTGTGAAGCTAAGCTGTGATGTCTTCACCAGACTTGCTCCATCACCCAGTGTGTCCCTATCAACCAGACCACTGCAGGCAGGTGGGGAAGGGCTGACCTGCTCTGTACCTTAATCATGCTGCTGCTTCTCTTAGGATTTTTACACCTTCTCCCTGCAGCACCTTTTTGTTTGAACGTCTGATGATTTTCCTCCTTTGTTTTGAACTGTTGATAACTGATATCAGCTCAGCAGTCCCCTTGCCATGTGCTTTCTTCAGCTTTGTTTTTGCACATTGCACAGCTTAGCAGCCACCCTACTGTCCTGTGTACAAGACCAGCTGATGAGGCACCTGCAGTTCATCACTAAGCTACTTTCAGCAGAACTGTCCCAGTGATTGGCAGCTCAAAAATTTGGGCCCTGCCTCAGGGACACAGCCCCAGAGAAAATGAAGGGAGGTCAGCGATATGTCCTCACCTGTGGTGGAAGAGGAGAGCAAGGATGCAACACTCATGTGGGTGCTTAGGCTGGGGGAGACACTGCTTCTGGGGAGAAGTGCCTGCTTCTGCACCACGGCTGAACTGTCGCATGCAATCATAGCCTGGGAGGGGTGGATAAAAAGACTACAGTGGGAAACACGGGACCCAGCTCATAGTCCAAAGGCATACTCACAGCCCTCTGCTGCAAAGTGCTGAGGAGTAAAGGAGGATCCTTCCTCCCAGACATCATGGTGGGGCTGCAGGAGTAATGGAACAGGCAGCAGGGCCACATCGCCTGCAAGAGCAGTGAGGCCCCTCTTAATTTTTTAAATGGTCATATAAGGCAGATTTTTAGCTGTTCCATAGCAAGCTAGTAGGTTGTCAAAACTGGAATTTTGGTGGCTGTTCCATGGCTTAAGCTGGTAGTTGGATGTGTGTGCTCACACTATGAACAGACATGTCAGTCTCAAGTGATCTGCTGACACAGAGGATGGAGAGCCTGTTGATGTGTTTATGTTTAAAAATTGGGTCTAGTCTCAATTGTGTGGCAAGAGTGTCTGGAAATGCATTTTCCTCTGTCTTGGATATCCTTGACGCAGTGTAATTTGTCGCAATCTTTCAGGCAGAATATGGGAGTCTTTAGGTAATCTAAGAAGACAGGTACAAGGAGGCTTCTGCAGAGCAATTGTAGGAGCATTATTGTAAAGCAAAAGGAAGTTTGTGGTGAGATTTAGCTCTTGCAACAGGACCCAAGAAGTGGGTTGTCACTCTAGTTTATAGGTCTCTAAGTGATTTGGCATCAAATTACCTAAAGGATGAATTATCTTTCACCTTGTATTTCACTCAGACAGCACCAGGCCAAATACCAGCAATGACTGTTTACTTCAAGAGGCTTCAAGTAAGGAGTATTTTATTTTGCTGTTAGGCCTTCAAGGTGCTGAGCCAAATCTCCTCTCATGGTTGAAGGTAAAGGGTTGGCTCAGGTGGTGCGGGGAGGGCTGCATGTGTAAGAACTAAGAAGAGCAATGTCCATTAATAGGAGGATGTGCAGACAGCAAGTTGCTCCTGCTTAATGACAGTTCACAATGATATATAGCTAAATACCTCAACCCTGTGCTGGGGAACATGTTCATGCTTCTGTACCTTCAGACCAACACTCTTTTTCTCCTAGTTGTCTCCCTCATTGTGTTTTAATGTAATATTTGTTAAGAGGCAAAAGGGGTTCTGTGAAGACCCTAATGTTGAGTTCTGAAGGGGAGCAGCAGTAGTGACAACATTTGGTTTTGTATAAATATTTTAACAAAATGATGTGTGTTCTGTTAGAGGAAATAAACCACTCCTTTGCCAGTGGTCAGGGCACTGACTGCTGCCATGTCCCTGCACATGGACAGGGAAGGCACATGGATGTGCAGCCTTTCTAACACGCACTTGGGAGGAATCATCTGACCTAACGTCAGGTGTCCCTCTAGGACAGCACTTCCAGATCTCAGCTAGTCACCCCAGGATTCCTTTCTAACCTGTAGGAAGAAATGGACACCTTCAGGTTGTGATTTATATGACATCCCTTAGACATGTTTTAGGATGGGCTGAATCACCAGCTGGAGTCACCTGCTTCTCTCTGTTGGCTTTGTAACTGCTCTGGGGACAATTAGCTCCAACTTACACATTCAGTTTGGAGCTCTCTGAATTATATCCTTCTCTCTGAGTGAGGAGCCTGGCAATCCCGAGCAGAGGAGGTGCTTCACCAGATGGTGAAGTGGCACAAGCTTGGGATCATGTGCTGCTGGTCTCAGTCCCTGCCTTTTCTTTCTGTGAAATGCCTTCATTAAGCAGCTGATTCAGATCTCTCCATTGTGTGGGGAAATTACTACTTTGTGAATAAAATTGACTTAGTTTGGGCACAGCTTAACTGCCAGGAACATGTGTAGAATCCTCAAGGGAACATGCTACTTCTCCCGAATGTTAACAATGTTCCTGAAGGGAACCAGGTTTTGTGAACCCTTTGCGCTTTGATCACTGCTTTGGATCTTTGATCTTCCTGGTTATAAAAAGTCTATACCCTGTGTATATTTTTTGGCATCAGTCATGGAGAATTTGAATTGATTCATGCCTTAAAGGCTTCTCAAATCTGCCATGTGCTGAGATAACAATGCCCATAACGACTGCCCAGCACTTAATCTTGCAGAGGACTGTGTGATAAGCAAACTGTCATAATCCCAGAAGGTACCAAATTTCCAGTCTGCTTTTATTTGGTTATAAACCTGACTGAGTTGGTGATAACAGTGAAGGGTTATTTCTGGCTGATGATGGCAGAACGACAGATGATCATGTGTATTGCTCGGTCTAGGTGAGTATTGCTTAATCTCTTACTCAGTGTTGAGGGCACAGATGGTAAGATCTGACTGAGTTGCCTACAGAGGGCACAGGGCACTCTGTCCACAGGACTGCACAGGAGAAGTCCTAAGCACTGCCCATTCTCTGCTTTGCTCCATGCCCTCAGTGAGTGGCATTAACTATTTCAGTGGGGTCCATCATAGTATCCTATGGGTCTCTGTCCAGAGCAGGTGCTGGTGACGAAGGCTTGGCTCCCAGCTTTTGCAGCCTATTTAAAGTACAAATGGAGGAAAAATGCAGCAACAGGTATTTACAGGAACAACTTGTTAATCATCATAACATTTAGGCAGGTTTGGGAAAAAATGGGGTAAGCTGAATTTTTTTCCCTAGCCTGTTCACTGATTTGCAAGTCCCTGGGAACTGATAACTATTCTGGTTTGAAATGAATGGATGTCATTGTTACAGCGCATAATTTACCTTTTGCAGAAAGACAAACTTTATGCCTCTCTCCTTCTTATTGTTGCTGATTAGCTCCTTATTTTTGCACTACTTGTGTCAATACTATTTTTGGAAAGCTGGGTTTTTAGCAAGGTCACCATCAGCCTCTTGCTTCTCTGTAAATTGGATTATTGCCTGTAGCTGGACTGTGCAAATGCTGACTTTCCCATTTTCATTTCTTATTAGGCAGTCTAATACAGCTAGTTTTGTACTGTCTTCATGTAACACCCACCCTGGCCTTTTGCACTTGTCTTAGCAGCCCCACCACACCCTCCTATCCCTAAATTGGAATTTAGAATTTTTTTCGAAGTGTTTTGAGTTTCCTTGATCCCTGGGTTCCTCCTGTTAACTGCTGAAGACAGTTCTTTTGGAGTTTTGCTTGTGATTTCATGAAGTCTGGGATGCGCTTCAGAAGCTGTGGCACTGGCCAAACCCTGTGTTCTCCATGGTGGTGTAGGCTGTTTTTTGGGTTCTCAGTAGCCCAGTCTGGTCTTCCCAGTGTTGGCCCCAGTTCAGTACAGAATGAGCCATAACAGTACTTGTAAATGCAGGCTATGGAGGGAGTTGTTCATTCAACCTTTGTGTTGAAACAGGACTAGTCATCTTTTTTTAACATTCAAATTTGAGCACAGACTACTTATAATGTTCATGCAGTGAGGTGCAAATGGAGGGAACAACCTTTCAGGTAAGGTGCATGAGACATTGTTTCCTGCAGAGGCTGTTGGCTGGTTTTAAAGCAGACAGCTTTAAAGCAGTACTGCATTTTCCAAAGTGGTATTTATCCCGCCGAGGTGGAAGAACTTAAATGAAAGCAGTAATTGTGATCCATGGCTGCCTGAGGTGGGTTCTGCAACTGATGGAGGAAGGCCGGCTTGCTAGAGAGACTCTCACCAGGGGTGCAGGTCTTCTCCTGCTGGCTGCAGTGAGCCTGGAGTGGCCAAGTTAAGGTGGGAAGAGCCCAGGCCTGAGTAATGGTCACATCCCTTAACACATGGCTGAACAGAGAGCTTTGGCTGGGACTCAGGGGGGAAAAAAGAGTTTATGACCTCTGGAAGAAGGGGCAGGCAACTCAGGAGGACTACAAGGATGTTGTGAGGTTATACGGGAAGAAAATCAGAAGGGCCAAAGCCCAACTAGAACTTAATCTGATTACTGCTGGAAAAGACAATAAAAAAGATACATTAACAACTAAAGGAGGGCTAAGGAGAATCTCCATCCTTTATTGGATGCATAGTGGCAAAGGATGAGGAAAAGGCTGAGGTACTTCATGCCTTCATTGCCTCAGCCTTTAATAGTAAGACCAGTTGTTCTCAGGGTACCCAGCCCCCTGAGCTGGAAGACAGGGATGGGCAGCAGAATGAAGCCCCCATAATCCAAGGGGGAATGGTCAGTGACTGCTACACTACTTGAACACATGCAAGTCTGTGGAGCCAGGTGGGATCTACCCAAGGGTACTGAGGGAGCTGGTGGAAGTGCTCAAGAAGCTACTTTCCATCATATATAAAAACTCCCAGCTAACTGGGGATGTCCCAGTTGACTGGAGGTTGGTGTATGTGATGCCCATCTACAAGAAGGGTGGGAAGGATGATCCAAGGAACTACAGGCCTGTGAGTCTGACCGCAGTGCCAGGGAAGGTTATGGAGCAGATCATCCTGAGTGCTAACATGTAGCATGTACAGGACAACCACGTGATCAGGCCCATTCAGCATGGAGTTGAAAGACAAGTCCTGTTTGACTAACCTGATCTTCTATGACAAGGTGACCCACTTAGTGGATGAGGGAAAGGCTGTGGGTGTTGTCTGCCTTGACTTCAGTAAAGCCTTTGACACCATTTCCCACAGCGTTCTCCTGGAGAACCTGGCTGCTCATGGCTTGGGCAGCTGTGCTCTACACTGGGTAAAAAGCTGGCTGGCCGAGCCCAGAGGGTGGTGGTGAAGGGAGTTACAGATGGTGGCCGGTGACAAGTGGTGTTCCCCAGGGCTCAGTGCTGGGCCAGTCCTGTTTAATAACTTTATTGATGATCTGGATGAGGGGATCGAGTGCACTCTCAGTAAGTTGGCAGAAAACAACAAGCTGTGTGGGAGTGTTGATCTCCTCGGGGGCAGGCAGGCTCTGCAGAGGGATCTGGACAGGCTGGACCGATGGGCTGATGCCAATTGTATGAGGTTCCACAAGGAGAAGTGCCGGGTCCTGCATGGGGTCACAGCAACCCCAGGCAGCGCTACAGGCTGGGGGCAGAGCGGCTGGGAAGCTGCCCGGTGGGAAAGGCCCTGGGGTGCTGGTCAAGAGCCGGCTGGACAGGAGCCAGCAGTGTGCCCAGGTGGCCAGGAGGGCCAGTAGCATCCTGGCTTGTATCAGGAACGGTGTGGCCAGCAGGACCAGGGCAGTGACCATCCCCGTGCACTCAGTACTGGTGAGGTCCCACCTCGAATCCTGTGTTCAGTGTTGGGCCCCTCACTGCAAGACAGACACTGAGGTGCTGGAGCGTGTCCAGAGACGGGCAGCGGAGCTGGTGAAGGGTCTGGAGCACAAGTCTGGTGAGGAGCGGCTGAGGGAACTGGGGGTGTTCAGCCTGGAGAGGAGGAGGCTCAGGGAGACCTTATCGCTCTCTACAGCTGCCTGACAGGGGGGTGTAGGCAGGTGGGGGTCGGTCTGTTCTCCCAGGTAACAAGTGACAGGGCAAGAGGAAACGGCCTCAAGTTGTGCCAGGGGAGGTTTAGACTGGATATTAGGAAAAATATCTTCACCAAAGGGTTGTCAAGCATTGGAACAGGGAAGTGGTTGAGTCACCATCCCTGGAGGTGTTTAAAAGACCTGTAGACGTGGTGCTTAGGGACATGGTTTAGTGGTGGACTTGGCAGTGCTGGGTTAATGGTTGGATATGCTGATCTTATTACCAACCTAAACAATTCTATGATTTGCCCAGGCAGTACCCCAAAGGATGCTGAGGGAAAGGGAGGTTGAGGAGCCATAAGTGGCTTGGCAGAGGTCACTTGTCTTTCTTTTCTTGTAGGCAAAAAAACAAAAGCTCATTTCCTGAACCTGACATCAGCTTCCCAGCCTGACCTGGTGGCTCACAGCCATTCACCCAGCCCTGGAGTCAGGGATTTAGCTGCTGAGCAGCCTTTCTGCATTGCCTCTGAGTGTTCTGTCCTGTGCTCCTTGAAGCCCATGGCAGAACTGCAGCTGAGTTGAGAGTTGGCAGGATGGAGGATAGTAGTTAGATCACACAAATAGCACAACCAAATCCTACCAAATTCATTGTAAATATATGCATTTTAGCTTTTCAGCCTTTCTGTGCCTCTGGGTTAATAGTTTTTTTTGTTGTTGTTTTGGGTGCAAAAGGTAAAATTGCAGAACTTTCAAATTTTCAGAAAAATACAGTTGACAGAAATGTTTTCTAAATGCAAATTGAACATCTTCCTTTTGATCGTGGGCTATGCCAAAGCTCTAACATACATCTTTGATCTTATGGCAGTGTCTGGAGAAATTATGGGAATCTAATATGGAATAATAGATTCTCATCAAGACTTCTAGCTTTAGGAAATTGTTTAATCTCCATTCTCAGTGGCTGTTTCTTTGATGCAGCTGTGACTGAAGGGTCCCAAGTGCTGGGAAAAACAGCTCACCAGCTCAGAACAAAGCTGATTATGTAAATTGTGCATTAAGATTCAGCTTCAACTTAATTTTATTCTGTAAATAAATATCCCATTAACATCCATCTGTTAAAAGTCAGGTAAAACATTTTCAAAACCTCCATTGCTGTGGCAGATGTGACTGTACCATAAATAGTGATCGGGTGGTGGCATGAGGATATCAAAGTATAAAGTACGAAGCACATTTTAAGAAGCAAGGAAGGTGATAACATTTAATTATAACAAAAGACACCTTGCCTGATTGTTTGAGATAGACAGTGTTTCCATTTGTGTTGTACTGTTTGCATTGTACAAAATGCTTTCTCTTATCACTGTCCCTGAGATCACTAATAGTTATAGCACATTAATTCACTTAAAATACAAAAACATTTCAGCTGATGAAAGTCATTACTGAGAAATGTCCAAGTCTTTTGCTTAGTATCTTTTTATTTCAGCAGCTTTCTTGTGAGTAGTCATCTTCCCTTGGTCTAGCTGGTACTTTACCACCAATGATGTAAAAGGTTACACTGATCAGGAACAGAATGATGAGCTCTGTCAGGTTTTCTAAAATTACTCTTCAAAGGGTATGAAAAGGTTTGAGTGGTCTTAACTCATAGCTATTTTTTACTATTTTAAATAATCAGGGATTTCATGTGCCCTGCAAAAGAGCCCTTGACAAAGAAGCAGCTAGGGGATTGGAGCAGATTTCACTTATACTGAAGTGTAAAGCTGTGTGTCTCTGTCACTTCTGGAGATCAGAAACAGGTTTCTTATACATTCTTCAACATCCTGAAGGAGGAATTGTAATAGTGGTAACTTAATTCCATAAAGAGAACGGAAAAGTTATTTTCTATGGGACATACTGTAGGGAATGGATAAAGGTTGCCTCCAAGATGGAACAAGCAAGGGGAAATTACAATTCTTCAAGATACTATCAGACCTGAATGCAACCTTCCAATGCTCTGCTATTCCACCTAAGCTCCTTGTTTATAAGAAAACTGCACCATATGTGCAAACCCTTACTGCTTGGCGGAAGCTAGCCTTAGGCATAAAACTGCATGTCTGTAAATACCTAATTATTGGTACGACAAAATACCATATGCCACACGGAAGCTGACAGTCTAATTCCCAGTTAAACCAGTGTGCATTAGTGCTGCACTGAAACCTTTTCACCAGCGCAAATAAAAGCAGAGTCTGACACGAAATTTGAAGAATGGTTTACTGCTCAATTTAAACGTGTTTGTAAATCTGAGACAGCTCAGTGTTTCTCCAGGTATTGGATATCACAAGCCATGTCCTCCTCCCTGTCCAATTTTCCAAAGAAAGTTGAGGTTGTGGGGACTGTAGATATAACTGAAGAATACAGCTGTTATTACAGCCTCTCCCCATGCATCAGTATGCGACAAGTCTGTTTTGACTGTGCATTTTCTCAGCTATCTTAAGCTTTCATCTTGAATTGGATTTTCCGGTGGTGTGGGTGCTGGGCAAGGAATAGAGGACCATGCAGCTTTGATCACCTCCCACATCCCCAGCTGTCACAGGTGCTGTCAGATTAGAAAAGGGAGGTTATTCCACCCCACCAGGCCAGAGGCACAGCTCTGACCAGGCGAGAGCGACCTCAGAGGAGGACGTGGTAGGAACAGGCCCTGAGCTTTGCTGTATTCAGCATTACTGCCCTGCCCATTGCTGGGTGAGGCTAAGAAGGCCAGTACAGATCCCTCCTTGAACATCCACCCATCCCTCCCCTTCTCCCCTGTGTGAATCGGTTCTTCTGCCATCTCACCTATAGGCATGTCTTGGACAGAAACATACCCTTCATCACATGTCCTCTAACGTTCCCAGACTGCAAAGATGCCAGCAGTCTGGGGAAGCTGGACTGTAACAGGGGAAGGTGCATTGAACATTGTTGCTGCAAGAAAAGCTTTGCTCAGGTGCAGTCTGAGACCCTGAGGGGTTTATTGGCTCTAACACCATGAGTGAAATACAACATGGAAATGCAACTCTTCTCAAGAAGGTTGGGCTCTTCATTTGTGACGTTATTCAGGCTGATGTGCTCTGCTAAGATGGTGGGGGAAAAGCAGCAAGTGACCCTGCTAGAGAACATCTCCAGAGCTGGAGCATTAGATTGACCAAGACTACTCAAGAAAGCACCATTTTTTGGCATGAACACCAGCTATTCTGTACGTGGAAATCTCAGGCTCCTCCTAGGAATAAACACAGATAGAACATGGAGTTTCATCTGGTCTAGTTTTCACAAGATTCAAATGCAAAACTGAAATTAGTCTTCAAAACAATATTTCTGTTTTTTTTTTCTTGACAGCCCATGTCACAGATTTTCTCTGCCCCTCTGCCCATGACGTGACACGATGGATATCCATTTCCTTACCATATTCATAATGTCTCCTAAAATCCTTGCCCAGTCTCGTCTCTTAAACCTCAAGAGCCTTACTTGGGACAAGTTACTCTAAATCATGTAACGCACATGTTGAAAATTATACTTTTCTGAGGGATGAAGTTCCTGGGGACCCTTGGGTGTGTGGCTGCTTTTGCTGGTATCTAAAACTGGGCTTGGATTTCAGTTTCAGGAAATTATTTGAATATGGGACTGATCAGAGCTATTTTTGTTCCATTTATTTACTTTTGGCAGGGAAGAAGAGCTTGCCACAGCTGATGGGTTTTCCATCTTGCGACAGGCAGAGAGCAGCAGGACTCCTGGTGCTGGGTGGGCTTGGTGAATGCCCCCTTCACCCCAGGTCACAAAGGGACGTTTCCAATTCATTACGTGTTGCCTATATGGAAAGAAAATCTTTTTAAAAGAGGATTTTTGGAAGACATGTTATTCTAATCAGATGCTTCTGTGATCTTTGCAGCAGAGAGGCCAGGGATTGTTGGCAAGCTTTATTGAGTATGACTTAAATGTATTAGATTAGAAAGCACTCAATTTAGCTCGTTGTTTTTCCTGATTTGCTTGGCTACTCCAACCATCTCCCCCTCCCGATCCTTTATTGTGATGGAGATGCCGTGAGGCTGGCATGCAGAAAAGACTACATGTCAGCACATTCAGGGTCCTAAAGGCGAGATGCATCTATGATTGCATAGCACAATGATGAACAGAATTCCAGGGCTTCCCAATTAACCTATCTAATTTATCTTCCCACCATATGGTAAATCAGAAGTTAAATACGAGTAAGGGGTAATTCAAGGCCTCATTTTCAGAAGGTCAGCCTAGCAATTTGCATGGACTCTTTCCACCTGGGATCGAAAAGCAAACTCAAGCACGTCCAGCTGTTTGCTGAGGTAAATGGGAGTGGGGAGAGATGCAAGTACACAGGGAAGTGTTTTGTAAATGCAAACATGGAACTTCAATTTTGACAGGTGAAAAATGTTATCAGGCAAAAGGGAGGGGCCAGGCCTTGCCTTGTTTGAAATATGTCTTCTTAATAATTTAGCTTCAAGATTCCTGCCGCTGCAATCTGGAGTGAATCTGTAGGGTGGGTGCAGCCACAGGGCTGTTGCTCCAACACAGTGGGACTTGATGAAGCTGTAGTTCAGAAGCACATAGTGGCAGAGGGCTAGTAAGACCTGCCTTCTCCTTTTAAACCTCTTTCTTAAGTCTCAGCAGGATAGACTTGCTCAGATACTGAGCTGTACTAACTTCTCTGAATAGATGTTTAGGAAAGTCAGGTATGCCTGAAGTCCCTTGTGGTTTTCTGTACCTAGATGAGTTCTCCATTAAAAGAGAGATGTCACATTAGAAAAGTTGGCATACTGAGATCCCATATAGATTGCAAGAATCTTTCTTCCTGAAGGCAAAGGGCATATCCTGTCCCTGCAAGAAGCAGTTTGCAGGGTGTGCAACGGAGGGGGGATTTAAGCAAAGGACCTGATGGCAAACCCCTTTCCCAGGGCTTGCAACCCTCCTGGTGTGTCAAGCATCAGACCTCAGTCCTGTACCACATTCTCACCCTCCTTTGAGATCCCTGAGCCTCCCACTGTAACAGCACCCAGTAGCACCTCTGTGGTGCTCTGCTGCTTTGCTGGAGGGGAACACACAGTTTTTAAAAGAGGACGGAGGCAAAGGAAGGGAGAGAGACAGGGTTGGAGCCATGGGCCATCCCCAGGACTTGCTCTGGGAGAGATGGGGTGAAGGTAGAGACCAAAATGCAGCTGCCTGGTAATTTTTTTTACAGTGGTTTAATAAAAGATATCCCCAGTCACAGAGTCTCCAGGAAAGGCATTTAAACACATGCAAAACAGTCTAAAGACCTGCGCATCTTACCTTTGGGCTTGACATGCCCTGGAAGCAGGCCAGGCTCCTTGACAACTGCTTCTTGGTCTGCAGAAACTGGCTTAACCGCCTACTGCACCCAGCCTTGGAGAAATGAGTCTTGGAACTTGGGCTGCAACGCCGCTGCCTCACCCAGAGCCTGAGCTTGCTTGGGGTGACCTCGTTTACTGGTGGATTGTTCATCTACAGCTATGGCTTTCCTTTCTGCCTCACCCCCGGCCCTCCTGCTAGTAAGCTAACCAGTATGCATGTCCAGTAAATACTCCAGGAAACACTATGGTAGGACATGTCCCAGTCATTCAGGGAGACAGGAGCCCTCTTGCTTCCTCAGCACCACAACTTCATCATCCTACATCTCTTTTTCAACATGTTGAGGTGTCACTAACATAAGCAGTGACAGTGGCAACAAGGCACTCATGCAAATGTACGTATTAGAGGTAAAATGAAGGTGAAGAGGCACAGTTCATGCCTGGTTAATTCTTTTTCTAGATCATCCATTTCCAACATAATTCCAAGTTAGTCCATATATATATGTAAAAATATATAAAAGCCATATATACACATGTGTATGTGCATACACACGCGTATGTGCATACACACACACACATACCTGCACACACATATATATGGAATTCATTACAATTAATTTCCTGCTCCTTTAAAGGTGTCCAGGAATAAACAAATTATGCCCTCACACAAGACAGGTTTCATGGATGTTTACACAGGACAGTGGTCGCTCAAGTATGCAGCAGTAAGGCTGGTGATGAACAGCCTTGAAAACACAGTCCCAGTAATAGTTACACGGCACTTTGAAACTTCACAGTTTGCTGAAAACACAAATAAATCCCATGAACTGAACAGTTCAGTAGCACTACCTGCCTCTTTCAAATGGATTATGAAGGAAGAAATGCCACCATCATCAGCAATCAGCTTAATTTTTTTTTTACTACAGCAGGAAATCAACAACTTCAGCTCAGAGCTGAAAATGTGGGGTTTTCAAGTTTTAAAGGAAAAGTAGGCTTACCCTTGAGGAAGGCTATGGGGACCCATCATGGCCACTGTGAAGGTCTCCAGCGTGGGCGCAGGGGGTTTCCTCTCACCACCACCCACACAGCTGACCTGCGGCAGCACCCCACGAGTGCTTATTTCCTTGGCTATAAAGGAAACCACAGTATGCCAACAGCTACATTTTAAACTATAAAGGTGGGTGAGAGATCTCTGATTCCTTGTGCTACAAGATTTGCCTCTGCAAAGTCCAGCCTTGTGCATACAGAAAAGCTAATGACCACGAAAAATTGAAGAGGTTCCACACTACCATTGGTTTCTCATAGTTATAGGAAAAGATAGCTTTAGCACATACACATTTTTCCTTCCTGAAAATGTTTACAATCCATTCTTCTAATTACCCATTGAGTATTAAATGCATGTTTAAGTACTCTGCTGAATCAGGACCTGAAGCAAACAAGTTCAGTCCATAGAAATTTCAGCTGGTGAAATGAAAGAAAAAAGAAAAGTGACTAATCTATTTTTGTGTTGTCTGTGACAATGACTGAAATGAAACCCTGTGGGATTGCATTTCATTAAAATGCACTTCACAGAAGACACAGGAGGAAAACAGTTGTGAGTCAGTGACACACATTGCTGGAACCCTTTTGGCTCCTTGTGTGCTGGCTGGCAAGAGCTCTGCACAACCCCACAATTTCAGTGTGCTTCTGGGACTGATGCTACTGCTGATGCTGAAAAGCATTTTTGAATGATCTGTGTTTGCAGTGTTATTTCCTAATAGACAATTTGCTTTTAGGTAGAATCCATTGGTGAAATTACGTTGCGAGCAACCAAGCTTGAAGTGATGCTGCAAATGGCACTAAAGGTTCCTTGCAATATGGTACACCTTTCAGAGTAATATACTCTAGTTTAAAGGGCAGGTGACAAAAAATGTCTTTGCTGAGTTTTTCCCTTCTGCTTTAGCAGCTCAGATAATTTATAACATCTTTTGCACTCCTTTCCCCTCAGACTAGAACTTTAATTTTAAATTTCATAGTATGCTGGAAAGAAAACAAACAAAAGCAAATAACAGAATAAATCTACTTAGGAAAAGAAAATGCTGGAGAGTCGCTTCAGTGACTTCTGAACATTAAAGGTGTCCACTTGATGTCATGGGATTACAATACTGAAGTGGTCAGAGCTGCCTCACTGTATTACAGTCACTGAAGTTCAGGCATGAAGGTTTGACTTCCAGTTTTCAATTTAACCTTTTAAAATCCAGGATGAAAAGAAATATATAAAACTCAGGTAATAGCATATTTCCTGGATTTTGGCCTGCCAAAGCATAAGGCCCATGCTGGAGGCTCACATGCCATTCATCTGAGTGAGCAGTAACAGTGGGGACATGTAGAAGAATGAAGCTGGGTTAATTATCATTGATAATATACAGCTGTGGGCTGGCTTCAGGGGTGGTGGGTTGGCCGATGTGGATAAGGTGCAGCTGTGGCTGGTTCTGTTAAGGGGTTGGGCAGCCAAGGAAGGGAGAGCAGCTGAGGAAGAAGCAGAGAGAGCAAGGGCCAAGAGAAGGGAGAGCAAGAGCCTACTCTGGATGAGGAGAGGCTAGGAGAAGGCAGCAGATGGACTGGCATGAAAAGTATGTTGGTATGAGATGGTAAAAGACCTTGTTGCAGCTTGATAGTTTTGAGAGTGCTGTGAGAGGGGCAGAGCACTGAACAGAAATTTAACAAATCATTTCAGTCTGAAAGGGCTTAAGTTTACTTTTGCTGCAAAGTGTGACCAATACTAAAAAAAAAGGGCACCATAAGCAATAATCTTCCTGGATATGCTCATGTCTTGTTTTCTCACTAGCAACCTCTGAAAGCAATTGGGTGTCCTCCTAAAATGCATTCCATAGGTCAGCAAGGAAATCTGAACTCAGTGTGAGAATCCTGAGTGCAATCAAATAGCCCTTAGTTCTGTCAGGGAGCTCAGACTAGGCAATTAGTTTGTTCCTGGCCCCAAAATTTATGAATTGTGTACCAGCAGTGGCTGGCACAAAGAGCTTTAAGCTAGGAGAAAGTCTTTTTCACAGGGGATTTCTTCCCCTGGCTTACTACCATGATCCAGCCCTTTACAGGGGACCAGAGACAATTCGTATTATAGTGAGTGGTGTAATTTCTCTTTTCATCATGGCTGCAGAACTGGGAGAGGGTAAGAGGATATTTTAGACAGCAAACTCCAGGAACAGCAAAAAATATTGCTTTGAGGCTGTGTCCTTTAAGATGCATACAGATTTAACCTTACTATTTAGATACAGCTTCTCAAATGTGGGGTTAGGGAGACGTGATGTAAGCAGAGGACCATGGAGGTGCTGTCTCTGTCAAGACAAGGTCTGTCTCAAGACAAAGGAGGAGTTTTCCTGCCTGAATGTCCCCTGTACCACCAGGGCATGATAAGGCAGGCTCAGGTAACCTGAGGTGGAACTGCAGCATAGGAATCATCCTGAGCTGTCCCTGAAATGGCATTTCTCTTTCCTTGGGCCCCTGGGTATTTCTGGTACCATCAATGCAGAAGACTGATGTAGGTATATGCACTGGCTTCACTTTAGGAAGATCTGGGGAGGACTGACCAAGCCTGACAGGATTCAAATGGCAGGTTTGCAGTGGAGTTATCAAGCTCAGATATGGTTGATGTTATCGCTAGTGAAGGTAAATAGGCACCCTCAGGGTGCAAGACCTCTCCCAGTACAAAGGTTTAAGAGCAGTCAGATGGGATAGATGCTAAAAGCACCCATTTCTCCCTGCAGACAGTAAAGGGAGCTGAGAGTGGGACATTCAGGAGGAGACAACTGCTCTGTTGGCATCCTAAGCTAGGTGAGATAAATCTCTGGCCCTTCTAGCCTGATTAGCACCATCCCATCCCTCCAGGTCAGCTTCACTGATGGAGAGCTGTGATGATCCCCCTGCATCAGCATGCCACAGAGGTGGATGAGAGCATTGGTCACTTCCTAGAAAAGAGGAAACCTCTGCAAGGTGTGCTCAAGTATATATGTGTGAGCAGTAATAAGATCCTGTGTATTATTTGGTTTATACTGAGTGCCTAATTAGGTGTACGTGCTCCTGGAGGACGATGTGCACTACCTAGGTCAAGAACCTCTGCTCCAGCTCTAAAGGAGGAGGGTAGGTAACTCCAAGGATAGATTGAGAGAGCTGAGATGTGATGAGTGACTAGCAGCCACTGGCCAAAGCATGTCCAAGAACCTTCTCCACTCTTCAGTGGAAAGGAAGTGGTCAGGCTCTTCCCTCTCATCCAGGCAGACAGTAAGACCCTGAACCATCTCTCTTTTCCAGGACAGTCACAGCTGTGGCCTGTAATACATCATTTGCTGTCCTCCCATGCACACCTTGCAAGCACATCCCACTGAAGACAAAGCTATTCAGGCTAGTCAAATCAAAGAAATAATCATTACTTGTAAGATTACTGCAAGCTGATTTTTCTCATTAAAATTTCATTAATGTCTTTTTTTTTTTCTCCTTACTGTGCTAAATCCCATACTTATAGAAGCATCTCATTCTATTAGATTTCCATTAACACTAGCCATCATATTAATAGCTTGAAAACACAGGTTGGTACATCTATGCTGGTAATGAGCACTGCCCTCACCTTCTCAAAACATAGTTATGACATGCAAAATAAATATTACAGCTAATGCTTTGATTCCTCCTATGGATGTGTTTTAAAGACATCATCAGGGTTTGCAGTTGATCTCAAAGGTCTCATCCATGTTTGATTTGGAAACAAAATGATACCGAGTTATTGTTGTCTCCATCTGAGCACAGTCAGAGCCTGACTGACAAAAAGTGTCATATTAATGCAAGCTGCTATTTTGTCATGGTCTCCAGGCTCTGAGAAGGATCGTTTTACAAACAGAGGGTCATCCTGGTGGCCTTCAGGGCTTGCTGAGCCCTCTGGTGGCATGGGTTTCTGCAGTGGGTCCCCTGCTCTGTGGCAGCTGCACTTCTCCAGGAGGGTTTCTCTGCTCCACCTTGTCCTCCAAAATTGGCCTTTTCTGACTGGAAACCAGCAGCCCGATGTGGAGGAGCTGATGAGCACAGTGGCTCAAAAAGTTGAGGGAGGGAAATTCATCAAGGACATGCCTCACTGTGACAAGGAGCCATTGGCACCGGTGGGAGTTGGAAAAAGCCCCACTGCTCTGTATGGTCCTTCCCTATTTGTGCAACGAAGCCTTGCACACCTGCCTCTGTTCTTGCTGGGGTGTCAGCCTGGAAAAAATGCACCAGGGGATTACTGAAGGGCAGCAGGAAGATGCCGGAGGGAAGAGTGTTTCACTACGTACCAACACTGAACGTCTTCTGAATACTTATCCAACTGGCTGCTGCCTGTGTTACAGGGCTGCCTCTGTTCCCGTCCCCAGAGGACATCAGCCATCACAGTTCCTGGCTGCGGGGTGTGGGCTCATTAGTTTGAAACAGGTAAATGCACCTCTCCGGCGCGCTGCCAAGGAAGCAGCCTTCACCGCCCGTCCCGCTGACATTAAAGGCAGCTTTTAGGGATGTGAAAATTTGGCTGATTCAGGAGCCTCAGAGACATCAGGATCACCCCTGGTGTGCGCAGATCACGCATAAAATAATCCCATTTTAAAAATTGCTCCTAAGGACCAAAGGATTGTGTGAGACCAAGGAGGCAGACGGGCTGCGGTGCCCTGGCGTGCCGGCGCTCTGCCTGGCAGCGTGCCCACCTGCTGCAGATTCATACTGGTGTAAATGGGAGCAGAAGCTGACGGATTGCTTCACCGTCTTGCAAAACACCGTGTAACCCCCAAGGGCTGGAAAAGGCCCCCTTCGCTCAGCCTCCCTGGCCGTGTGGGTAGGCTTAGCGTGCTAATAAAGCAATCAGAGAGCACAGAGGCAACCCGCTCCGCTATGCCAGTTACTGCGCAAGCAGCAGTGTTTCTTTCTTATACTTTCCTAATTAGGGGGAGAGAAAAAACAATATCCATGCACAGCATCTCCTGGGAGGAGATAGAATTTTAACATGTAACTTAAGAAAAAGATAGAGTTATCTTTTTTGGGACCCAGGATAATCTCCCCTTTTCACTGGGGGGGATTAGGGCTAGGGTTGGAAGATTTGCAGTTTTAATCAGAGGAGCCTCGACAACTTTCATTGTCTGCTCCAGATTACTCTGGCATCTCCATATCCTCCCATCCCTCTGAATAATGAGGAGCCATGGACTGAATCCTATCTTACTGATACTGCCAGAGTTTTATGGCTTTATGGAAATTAGCAGTAACTTAGGCTGCTGCCGCTCTTTTCAGAGAAAAATGAAGGTTTTCCTGGCATTGAGCTCGTGCCCTGCTCCTTTCAATGATCTAAAAGATCTGGAGAACTTAATGAACTTTTCTACCGGTGGTGGGAACAGCAGGTCCAGTCCTGCTTGACATGAGTGATGGTTGGTAGAGCAGCAGCTAAAGACAGGAGAGGTGAGGAGAGGCGAGGGAAGAGGAGGGGAGGGGAGTCTGGCTCTTCGACATCATCACAGGTTTAAGCTCGCAAATTCAGGAATCTCAAAGGTTTAAGGGGGTAAAAAAAGCATTCCTCAGGCCTGGATGACTCAAGAAATTGATTAATTATTATAGAGGGTTTGGTTTGTTTTAGCTGCAAGAATAATGTTGCTAGTAGAGGCCAATGTATTTTGACAAACCACTATTTATTTACACAGAATGGAAATGAAATCCCATTCCCCTCATTGAAATAGAAACAAACACACCTGGCGATTTCTTGTCTCAGAAATCCCATTCTGGTGAGTTCTGTGACCAAAAGAATCTCATCTCTGTCCTTGCACGGCCAATGTGCCTCTGCTCCACTGACTTACTGCAGTCAAATCTAAGGGAACAGCTCTTGCTTGTGCAATCAGAAAACCCCGTGACCCAAATTAACTAACAATGACCAGACCTTGAGATGAAGATAATTTTCTTGGTTGAGAAACTACCACAGTGTCCACCTACCCAACAACAGAAAGAAGCTTAATTTTTAGCTCAGCTAGTATGTCTGGAAAGAAAATGTGTTTAGGCTAGTTGCAGAGAGATTTCTTTTTTAAATAAAAAATGTATTTTTTTGCTAGATTTGGGTTTTGTTTTCTTTTCCGAAAAAGATATTTTGTGGTCATATATTGATTTTGACTGTGTTTTCCCGTTCTGTTTTAGTGAAGTTTGAGGTGGGCTGTCTGGCTGTACCCTTGAGGGAGGGAAACAAAGGGGGAGAAATAAAGCAAGCTCTGAAAGCCCTGACCTTTTCAATCTTCCAAAGGACCTTTTCAATCTGTTTTGACATAATCCCCCACTGTGAAAATCATCAGAAGCTATGGGATTTCTTCTATAAAGCAGATTTCAGGACTTCAGAAATTCTTATGATACCAAAGTGAATTGCCACCCTTCAGCCATCCCTCGTCCCTTGCACAGCCGGGTGCTTCAGCTGGACCTACAGCTGGCCTTGAGTTGTAGCTCACCTGCTGGCCACCACTTATCCCCCTCGGACTCATGTAACAAATACTTCAGCTTATATTTAGCAGGTCTGCCCTGAAGATGACAATAAGCAGCCCCAGAAGAGAGCTGAAGAGAGGAGGTAGGGGATCCCTCTGTGTGGGAAGTAGTGTATGTGTGTCTGGGAAAAAGCCTGGCTTGGAGCTCTTGGAGGCAGGAAACATGCAGATGAGCAGCAGGACCCACCAGCTGAGGACACTCTGGGGTCCAGTTATCTAAATGTAGGCATGGTGAAAAAAACACCCTGTCGCCTTGGGCTGGGTGTGAGGGCACCTGGTGTCCCATATGAGGACCCTCTACTTGCTGGGGAAAGTAGCCCTGAATGATTTCTTAGGAGCAGCAGTGATCCAGAAAGGGGGAAAGCATGTGCATTGAAGGTTTTCTAAGTAGAAAAACATTAATTTCTCCCTTGGTGTTGGTGTATTTATATGGATTGCACACAGAAGGGTTTAGGTTTGGGGCTGGATACTCAACCTAGGGATATCAGAATCTCCATCCACTGGTGTGTGGGGGCTGCTCTATATTCTCTCACATATCCTGATATATCCAAAAACAGCCCTAAGAAGCTGGCATTATACTTCCTGGGTGAAAAACCAAAATTTGAATGAGACTCTCTCGTAGCTGTGCGAATCGTTTTGGATTAATCTCAATCAGTTCAGTGATCCTGGTGGGGGGATTACTGGTCTTTTTCCAATTTCACCTTTATTGCTTGATGTAGGATTGATCAGCTTTCAGTCAAAGCTGATATTTTTATAAATAAATGTGGAAACAAATTGAGTTTGCATTCAGTGTCTTTGTCTATAATGCAGTTTTCATTAATGCAATAAGTTTGCAGAATGAATTTCTTCTGAGAGTCTTTATTGTATTTCTTAACAAGAGCAAGGCTATTCCACTGGAGCATTTCTACCATAGCATTTTAAATACAGAGTCATTTTAATCTCACAGTTGCTCTCATTAAACTAAGTGGCTTAAAAAAACGTGACTCCATGTGGACAGTTGCAGGCATGAAGAATTTATCACTTGTTCAAAAATACTTGTATCCTTCCTGAATCCACCCTTGTTTTCTCTGTAACTCTGGGAAAACCACTTTTTTTTTTTTTTTTTTTTTTTAACAGATGTCTGCAGCCTCCTACATTACCCTGTCACTTCCAGAAAATAGGATTTCTCACCTACAGATGGTGAGCAGAGAGGAGGATAGCCGTGAACATTAGGTTGAAATTACTTGTCAAGTTTGATCAATTCATAGAAAGACAAAAATCCCTTTTGAAAAGGCACAGTTGATTTTTGAAGATTAGTAGCAGTGTCCTCGCAGCTCCATTGTTTGGGTAAATTATACAAGGGTGCAGTTTATTACCTAAATGAAAGATACATTTGCATGTAGATGGTACATAAATTATTTTATTCTGTGCTGGACAGTGCAATGAACATCCCCTCTCCTATACACACGTGCACACAAATGCACACGCTCATTCACTTACCCAGGACTTACGACACAGGGAGCAGTTATTTTCTTTGTGTTTTCTTTTTCCTTTTATTGCCTCGTAAGTATTATTATTTGACAAAGCACTAGGGAAGGAGTACATGAATCTATTAAAGATAACAAAGCTCTATTGTGACCCGAAACTCAGGAAAGCAGACAAATAAATCTTTCATAATGTGGAATAGCTGGTCCCCAGCTCTTCAGGTAAAGAAGAAAGAGTCGATCTCAAAATGAACACTAATCTGAATCCTGCTGTTCTTGTGGTGACTTCTTGTTGCATCAATTTCTTCTTCCAATTTAGTCATGTCATGATGCATTAATTACCATCTGTGTGGCTCTGTTTAATGGGAGCATTAAGAGGCAATACCTGTTTTGTTCCCTCCCAGAGTAGTATTTATAGGAGGCAAGTGTGCATGTGCCAGAAAACAGCTCCTGATCTGCTGCATGCTTTATGGTCCACCGATGTAGGCTGTTAACAGGCAGGCTGTTGGCTGTCTCTGACAGGAGAAAAAGATATCTTTCATAAACAATTCTAGCTTCCTGCTCTGGTTTTCAGCCTGGCTTTCTTCAGCAATGCGGTTCACACAGCCCTGTGCCATGCAGAGTCCTCACCGTGCCTGAACCGCGGGACAGTTTTGCCTGGGTGCCCCAGAGCTGGGGCCAGCTCAGCCTCCCTGCCAGCAGCTGCGTCCAAGGCTGGATTTTGGTTCTGCTGTGTCCACGCTGCTCACAGATGTGAGTGAGCCCTTCTCCCCACCCCATCTCTCCCAGAGTGGTGGGATGTCTCATCCCCAGGGAAAGCCTGCGTGTGAGCTATAAGGGCAGCTGAAGAATTGGTGTCCCATGAAAGCAACTGTCCTGGGCTAATGCGGAGCTGCCAGGAAGGTTTTAGGAGGAGAGGTGACCAAGCTGAAAACAGGGAACTCCCAGTGGTGCCTGCGATGGAGAACAGGCTTCACCATGCGTGTGGTCCCAGGACACTGTAGAGCCTGAGAAAGGGCTGTGATGCTGCAGATATGTCCCGGGCTTGCAGAAAGGTTCAGCCAGAGTTCACAGTCCATTTCTTGCATAAGACACGTGCCTAAGTTTTGGGCTAGAATAAAGGAAGTGTGGGTGCTTCAACCCCCAGCACCTACAAACTAGGGAAAGTCCAAGTTCCTCTGTGTAAGAAATATCCTGATCCCCCATCCTGAGCTGTGTGGAAATCCACCTGAAATGTTATGAAAGCCCTCTCTGACCCGCTTTTCTTGCTGATTGTGTACAATCAGCCTTGGGGAAATAAAGGAACTCTTGCTTCTACATGATTTCTCCTTTATCCATTAACACCTTATTTTCCTAAGATTAAGGGGAAAAAATTGAAGACACGAACAGCCTCATGTTTCTCAACACTTTGCAGCAGCAGCAAGAAACAAAATGAAACAACCCCTTAAATTATTGCATGTTCAGAAAGAATCATCATCTTGTCATATAGACGGTGTGTGCCCAGCCCTCATTAGCATCCTGGTCTATTTTTAGCCCCTGTTCTTGCTGCACATGGAATTTGGCTGTGTTAAAAGAAGTTTCACACTGCCATCCCCAAACATAATTTTGGTCCACAAAAAGCACTCTGCCCCTTCCTGCCGTGGGTTTTAAGGCGCAACTGCCTTCTTTGCAAACTAGTGATTGCTCTGCAGCCACCAGTGTATTTGTTCATGGGGAAGTTCATGCGTTCACTGGGAATCACCTGCCACATCTCCCTCCTCCAACACCAGCTCTTTTTTTGTGTCTGCCACGAAGAATGTTGTTAATCCTGAAAGAGGTAGAGTCCTCATCTTTAGACCTTGTCGAAACAGTCTAGGATGGCACTGTCAGGTGAGACAAAAGTGAGGACAAAAGAAATTAAATCTTCTGCGGCTGAACCGGAGACTGATGCTAATCCACAGCCCAGGATGCTCCTTTGGTAACCTTTTGTTATTGCTAGCTGGTAAATGAATGATCTCCCTGGGGAATTTTAGCCTGTGGCAGGAGTGCAAGCACGAGGCACCTTTTGCTTCTAACCCGCAGTGTTTAGGATAGCTTTTGCCCTGGTTTTCCTGGAGATTAAAGTCCCCAACCAAGAGTGGAGGTTGATGTGAGCAATGCACCAGCTTTATTTCTTCTTCCCTTCCAAAGCAGATGTCTGAATAGCTGAAACGGGTCACATCCTCAAAGTGCCCTACCTCCACCTTCCACACTAGAAACTGTTGGTAACCTGTGCAGACACAGGCAGTTATCTTCCAGATGTCTAAAATCAGAAGGGACAACGTCCGTGCTTCACGTCCAAGCAGGAAGCTGGTTCTTGTAGTCCCTTCAGGTCCACTTTCATTTGTACGTACAGCAGAGAATTTCAGGTTTTTCCGCTCTGAGTCAGATACAGTTTTCTTTCACTGTTTTGCTGAATTATTTAACATGAGTTTGATGTCCCTCCCAGCTCCTCCAGAGGAATGAGTGGTAATGAGGCTGTAATTTGTATGAGAGACAATAGGTCAGCTGAAGGTACCCTGCTCTGAGAAGAGGGTGGATGTTGTTCCAATAAACCATGAATATTCATCTTGCACGTCTGGTCAGTTTTGATCACTCAGCTTTTTTCAAGGCAATTTCTATCAAGCTTCATGAGTGCCTGAAACAGGTTTTTGGCAATAAGAAAGCAAAGAAAAAGATTGATGTTAAAAGGAATTGACAGGCAATAGGGTTAGAGATCCTGCCTAATTTAATTCTGGTCTTGCAAATAACAAACCTGAAATTAAAGAATTAATCTGTGAAGGTCCTTGACAACTTATGGGGTAGCATTAAAATATATTCCCTGTTAACTGTCCAGAAGAAAAAAACAGACAAACAATATCAACCCCCAAAGCTTGCAGGAAACAAGGAGCAGCCTCCTGTTGTTTCCATTCAGTGAAATGACAGAAAGATTAGAAAATGCCAGGAACCCCTTTCTTTGTTTCCCCACATGACCACCTTCGGGCTAGACACAGGACCAAAGCGCTCTGAATCCTGCGTGGGTTTTCAGGCTCCTGCCGCCAAATGCAGGCAGTGCTGAATCCAGCGCACAAGGGCAGCTGGGGACAGCCCAAGCTGGGAGCACCGGGACCTGAGTTTTGCCTTTGGTGATGGTGACACTTTTCTTTTCAAACTGTTTATGACTGTGGAAGATTAAAGGTAGGCAATAACAAATTGTAAGGCAAGCTTTAGTAGGCAATGCACTTTGGCAATTGTTCTTTTCTTCCTAATATTTCATTTCTACCCTCTCATGATGCAATACCCTCTTCATAAAAGTAGCCCTCCAATGCAAACAGGTGATACAAGCTGAGAATGCCAAACAGGATTTAATGGCGATTTTCATGGCAGACACTGTGAAATGTTTTACGGATACCAACAGAAAGGTTTATTGCTGCTCTTTTGTGTAATATATCATCATAAGGTTTTCTAGAAAATTATATACATTGGTTCAGATTAAGAAATTGTTTCTGAGGTATCATTGCATGTTAAAGTGGAGCACTTCATACAATGTAATGTATTAAGTCGATGTCAAATATTCGGGACAGACAGAGAAATATGAACAGTAACAAATACAACTATATGTCAGAAAACATGGAAAAGAACACTGCTTAGGATCTGTACAGTAAATTTCTTACCTATTCCTATGCCGCTTTCTTAAATTCCAGTCTGGCATACCTCACCTGGGTTCAGGCAGGTAGGTAATCTGTGCTTATCTTCAAGCCTGTATTTAGTCTTTCCCTGTCCATTGAAATGCGTAAGCGTATGTGAAAATCTCCTGACTGAAGTCCTAGGAAAAAATTGCTATGCATTGGTCCTTTAATGAAGCAGCTGGTCTAGGAGCTTTGCCATCATAAGGATCTCAAGTGGCACAGCCTCGTACTGCTCATCCAAAAAGGAACTGTTTCAATTTCCCAAAGGATTAATTTTCTTGAGGCATGAGCGGAGTGATACTGCTTGAATTTTAATAGAAAAAATAGGCTTTTGAAGATGCTGTCATTGATGCTTACAGATGGACACACCTCAGCATCTCAGAGGTTAAGCTAAGCATTTGGATTAAGTGACCTGAACTGTAATTAAATCATGGAGTAGTCATGTTCCAGAAACCCTTCTTCTCCACAGTCTTCTGCTGAGCTTCAGTGATGCCGACCTTGCCAGCCCAGCTCCAAGCACTACTTATTGCACTCCTTGATGCTTCTTTCTAACTATCTGAAACTGGAAGCCTGTCTCTCAGTCTCTTGCTGGTTTTCTGCTTGCTGTGCGCTTTGCAATGCCTTGTGCTAGTTTGCCTTAGGGTTAAATGTCTCTATTCTGGGAAATGACACTGTATTATGACATGTGGCATCTAACACAAGGCTGAAGAGATAGCCAGGATCCCCTAACCCCCTGGGAACATGAAGTCTTGTGGAATTATGTTGACATAACATGGCACTGGGTTGCATTCACTTTTCCAGCCGGGAAGTTTTCTTTTTAGAAGAATTAAAGTGAGGGCCTTTAAGCACTGCAAGGGGATGGGATTGCTACCTGTGGAGGAATAAGGATAGTTTTGTGGGGTGTTTGGGCTGGAGGCAAGGCTGCTTGCCAGGGAATGAGACTGCTCTGCGGTGGGGTGATGAGGGGACAGCAGGCTCTTCTACCTTGGGGGTGCTGACGCTATACCCCATGACAGTGTCTGAGCCAGAGCTGCAGCCTGAAGGCTGTGGTCCAAGGGACTGAGGACCATTCTCAGGATCATGCATCACCATGACCACAATCAAAATCTCTCCCAGATGAAGTGATTTGAATGTGGCTGTAACCACTGGATGAGAAGAGAGCAGTAAACTAGAGGCATTTTAGTGGAAATAAAAATGCTTCCCAACATCACCACTGTTATTTCTGCCTTCCCCTAGAGGACCTGAGGCCAAACATTTGTGTAGCTGTGGAGTCAGTCTCTTGATTGTGTGCGAGCTGGCCAAAAGCAGCCTCTAACTACACAGCCCTTTTCCAACACACTCCTGCTTGACAAGTTAGTCCCCCAGCCAGCTTGGTTAGTGCTTCTCTGATCAGAGGCAACTGCCACTGAGTCTTTTAACATGCAATTATACTTTGAAAGGTCACTCTGTGAAAATGGTTCCGTGAGGCTTCGTGCTTATTGACTGCCTTCCCTGGGCAATTTGCTTAGTTTACATGTAATGAATAAATGCTGTTCTTGGCTGCTGCCCAGCCCAACAGGTCTGAAAACAAAGCTGTGTCAGCTTTCTGCCAGGGCATTATCACCAAAACTAAAGGTTGTTCCATAAAAAAACTCTTGACCTTAGCCTAGGAGTGTATTTTTCCTGTCACATTTGCATTTGGGCACTTTGCCGTAGTCCTCCTTATCAGCGTCCTCCATTTCTTCTCGTTTTCAGCTGCTTATGAACTCCACCACTGCTTGTATCTGAGCTAGATTTTGGTGCCATTTTGTACCACTGTCAATTTTCACCTGCAGCGTAGCTCCCAGCTTAGCTGTGATGGTTCAGACCTGTCTCTAGAACTGGCTGTTGTGTCTGCTTAAGGCATTGAGGAGAAGAAAATGAGGTTTGTCATATTAGACAGTATATCAGCCTTGTAGATGGCTGCAATCTATAGGGTTAATTGAGCCCCGGGATGGGCAGCACCCATGAGCTCACTCACCATGGGCTGAGTGACTTAACCTGGTAAAGCAGTAGGACTGTCGCCTCAGGATGGCTTCTGATGCTTGTGCTGGCTCACCTGTAGTCAGATCCCAGGTGTAACAGCAATGCAGTATAAATGTAACTGCTTTTCAGATCTAAGGCTCCAAAGGATCATTCTGATCTTGTGGCTTTATGGTGCAGATGGGGTTTCTGCAGCAAGCCTGCACCTGGAAAATATCACAAGTATGTAGAAAAGCTACACTGTGGCTACACAGAAAAGCAGTCATGTCAGTCGCTGAGGAACCGAGAGCCAAAGTGTGGCTCATTTGACCTGATATCCCTCAAGTCTGAATGGGAAGTGCAACCATCACTGCACAGGGAAACTCCCTGAGTCAAGTAGGGCTTTCACTTAGGTAGCAACTTGAGTGAAGACAAGTGTGTTTTGCAGGAAAAGAACCGCTCTGTTTGTCTCTGGATGGGAGAATCTCTGAAGTTAAGGCTTATATTCAAAGACTTCTCAGTATTTGGGTCTGTGCTGTTTGGAGTTTCTCCCTATGCACAGCAATGGGCCCTCCAGGACAGACACCTCCATGGTGCTTCTGTGCTGGTGTCAGTAACCTGGACACCTGCACAGCTGGTGACTCAGCTCTGGTTCCTCCAGGTTTCCAGCTGAGATAAGAAGAGCAATCAGGAGGCATAAGTGAAATACAATCCAGCACAGACAGTATGATTAAGTGCTCGCCCTCGATGTGCTAAGGACATATCTCATGCAGAAATGTTTTTTCAACGTGACTTCTCAGTGTTTACATAACCACGAGCCAACATATGTCAGTCCTGCATAACAGGCTATAAGGCCATAACCCACAGCCTGGCTGTCACCATTAGCCGGTACAGACATACACTGCTGGAGGGCCCAGGTTTAATCTCCGCTGGTTTTCAACACGGGAGTTATCACACGCAGTCGCTGTACAACAGCAATAACAATTTACAGGCTGTCAGGAATGCAGCCAGCCCTCCTCAGACCCGGGGCTGTCCCTGTCCTCTGCCAACCCAGCAGAGGAGCGGCGTGGAGGCTAACCCACAGGAGAACGGATAAATCTCTTTGGCAGCTCTCACACTGGTCACACTGTTCAGTCGATATTAATACTCTTTTCTTTGCAGTCCTGGTTAAGTATTTCTTTGTGAAAACTCTGGTAGTGACAGAGCAGGGGCTGTGACATGCTGAAGTTCAACCGTCTCTGCCTACTGGAAATCCTTTTCCAAGGACGTGTCACAAGAAACTGCTGCCCAGAGGCAACAGCAATATATCTCTGCTTCACTCGGGACTCCCTTAGCTAATTTTTTTTTTTAGTTCAGCAATTCTTTGAGTAATCAGGGTAGCCCTGAGACTGTGACTCTTCTGGATATCTTCTTCCACATCTCAGTAAGGGAAAAGCACAGGCACCACCTGAAGCTTATTTTGAGTAATGATCCCTTTCAGTATCAGCTGCTACTTTTGAAGATGTTATCAGCCCTAAAAGGCCTCATTGCATTATTATTTTATGTTAGTATATTATGCGATTGTTCATTTATATTACTGTAATTCCCAGAGGCCTTTCTGTGGATCAGGACACTACTGTGGAAGGTGTAGGAGCACTTAGCCTTGTTTTGTAGCCCAATGTCATTGTCAGGAGCCAGAGAGGAACCCGTATCCTGAAAAAAGAGCCATTTGACGGACATATGAATGGACCTAATGTTTGTGTGCATGATCTTGCTTTAATTCTCAAAGCTAAGGGAGGGACTGAAATTGATTTTGGCTGCCATTGGACTGAACATCTCTAGAACTGGTGGCATCCAGTTCTGTGGTCCAGCCATTTACCACGGAAAGACCCAGACTGGTGCCTGTGGATGTGTCTAGTGCTCCTGCTGTGAAAGCCAGAAGCAAAGATGGAGGGCTTGCCTGCATCCCTGGCATGCACACACACCGATGAGCCTCGCTGAGCCTCAACAGAGCCTCACTGTCTCATGCCTGAAAACCACCTAAAAGTCAACACTAGTAAATTCTCAGGAAAAAGTCTCAAAGTCATCAAAGACCTCAAGTCGGCTGCCTGACAGCTGTTATCTTCAATAGTTGAAGCAGTGATTGTAACATGAAGAAAATGTATATATAGGTTGTGCCTGTGACTCTGAATTGACACTGGACTGGAAGGAGATGTAGTGCCCTCCCCACAGTCTGCTGGCCAGGCAGTCCAGTCTGAAAAGAAAGATTCTTTCCAGACTTGTTTCTTACACAACAGTGTTTTCTTTACTTTTTAAAGTGATCTTCTTTAGTAGAGACAGGAAGAATCTCGGAGTTTTTGAACTCAAGCCAGCAGGACCTGACTGGCAGTGAAATGACTCTTGCTATGCAGACATCCAGTCTGCAGCAATAAGGAAAGTGCTTTTAAGACCACCTGAAAAATCTGCCCCAAATCTCACGTTTGCATTTGAATAAGTTTATCTCTTTGTCTAAAAGCTCTGATTTTTTCAGCCTGCACCGCATGGATGTTGAAGCAGTTCATCACTGTTGCCATGAAAGTTCAAAGCCATTTATCTTCAATAAGGTTACTTGATGCAATTTCTAACAGCAAGAACCCCTCAGTCCTGGGGCTTTCTACAAGATTAAGTGATGTATTCAGATAGGCAATGTCTCAGGAGGATTTTCAGTACCTGGAAGATATAAAGCTCATTCTAGTCAAACGACAACAGGCTTTGCAATTGGTGTTTCCCATTTGCCTCCTGCTAAGGTTTGTTAAGCTCTTTTTTGGAGCCTGGCATCCCTTTGTGAAACTACTGTGAGAACAGCCATCTTTGCAATGGATGTTAGTCCTCATCCTTCTCTTGAAGATGATCATTGCCTGCTAATCCTTCACATGCATGTTCTGGAGGGGCAGAGCCCAAAGGGGGATAAAAAAGCTATGCATTAGTCTATTTCCTTTGCAAAGAGAGAAAGAATGAGTGATCATAGTCCTAACCAAGGGTATGAGCTACAGGTTTAATTTGATGTTTTGCCAAAGATTTTTTGGGGTGGTTTTCAGCAAATACTCTCCTACCTTGGTGGGAGCTATTCAGGTGAAAGACAACAAAACTGTCAGGTGCCAGGGCTTGGAGGAACCACTAGCAGCTGCAGGTAGCTGGGTACCCACCAAAACCAGAGGAGCTGTGGGGCAGGATATGGGCTGGGTGTCTGCACTCACTATGCAGCATCAGGGCCATCTGCATGCAGACCCACAGCACCAAGGGCTGGTCCTCTCATCTACACTGCTCCCAAGACAAGGCTCCCAGCAGACAAGAGAACATTTTGCTGGGTGGAAGGTGCTGATGTGAAGAGACACATCTCTGCACAGAGCCTCAGCTCCCCTCTGGTTTGCTGCTCTCAGAAGGTCTGATCATTTTCCTGACAGCCCCTGCTGTGACCTCACTCCGAGTGGTTTCTGTTGAGTAATGTTTCTGTCCGGAGGTTGAGCTCTGCCCTCAGTTGCAAGTGTACGCCTCCAGAGCCTGCAGGCACTGCCTTACGCTACCCTGCTGTGAAACCCTCTCGTTTTCTGCAGGGTCATCTCTGTAGAAGATGAATCATCTTATGTGAATAATTCTGGTGATGGTACATGTGGCAATCTTTGTTTTCCGCCCTTCACTCAGATGGTGTGAGCATGCACAGTTAATTGGATTTAAAAAAAAAGGATTAAAAACTCACGCTTGTGTCTGAACAGTTCAGAAGCTGCAGCTCCTCCATGTGAGAAGGTGTTTCTGATCCACTTGGAGCAGAATTGCATCTCTGTATCTGTTCTGACAGACTCTTCTCCAATGAAAGTGTTTTTCAGGTGTGTTACAAGCTAGAAAAGCAGACAAATCACCTACACTACAGTATCGTCAATCAGGTTTCATTCCTTTGATGCCCAAAAGCAGTATGCAGAAATTTATTGTAAACTATTAATTTTGTTATAAGCCTTTCATTGTCTGGAATTTACCATCCCTCCTTTCTTCAGTAGCTCACTGGCCTGTATTCATAAAGGGTGGTATGAAACAGAGGATGTGATATCAGAGTCCAGTGGGAAGAGGACTATTGCCCTACTTCTCAGCAAGCCCTCTGTCTGGCACTGGCACAGCAAGATCCTTTGTCATCTTCAAGATGATGAGACTCGGGAAGCTTCAGCTGATTTATAGAGAGTCATGGATATATGATGTGAGCTTAATTCATAATGGGATTGAGCTGAAAGCACTAATGCTGTTTTACTGCAGGTCTGACATTAACATTCACACTGTGTCTGATGGATAGTGCAGAAGAACCAAAGCAAGTTTTCTAGTGGGTCTGGTAGCAATCCATCTGGCTTAGCCTGATGAAATTATTGTTGCAATTTACTGATCAAGGCACAATTAAATCCATCCATGAATACAGATATGTAAAAACTCTAAAAAAAGGGTCCATCATTTTGTCTATATTGTTCTCAGGTAGATAGGAAAAGAGAATTTTGCAACAGCTGTATAGCAATTTTGCCAGACCTCACATTCTCCTGCACCAAATGAAGGGTATTTCCATATTTCAAAGAGATGTAAGGCAGTGTTCTTCACAATTTTGAAGGAATTCGGAGTCACTGGGTTCAATACATTATAGATGCAAAATACTAGAGTACGAAGTTAATTCTAGAAGGCCCAATTTCAGCCGAAGTTTGGGAAGCAAAGTTACAGCTGCCTTTTAACCATGAGTAGAAAGCTATAAAAAGTGCTATATTATGGGTACTGAAAGACTGCGCATAAACTGAATTTCATTGTTGATCCTACTCGCCAGATTTTAGGATTTATGTCCCACCATGCAGAATATTTGCTTCACCTTTGCTTTATGGCAGCAAAGTGTTACCCATAGGCTTTGAATTACAATAGAATTAGAATGTCTTCCATGGTAGTAAGTCCTTAAATATACCCCTTAACATTTGAGTTTTATGTTGAGATGCTTATGAAGGCTGGATTTAGGCACCCATATCTCCTTTCTCCCAAAAATGTGTCCTCCTTTTTCATACTAGAAGTCTTACTGGGCATATTTTCATCAGTATTCTAACATACCTGGATTTCCAAAATCCCTGCCAGAGCTGGTGCTTTGCAGCTGTGGAGAGAGGCGAGCAAGGAGGTTACTTGGTTGGCTGCAAAGAGCAGCAACAGCAGTTTAGACAATGGCTCCTAAGAGGCAAAAGTGGGAGGAAGCAAGAAACACCAAGAACTCTGTTGAAGGGTGAAATCCAGGTTGAGAGCTTGAGAACAGGCTGAGAAGGGTGACCACAAGATGAGGGGGAGGACTGGGAAGGAAATGGAAAGGCTGAACCGTTGGTGTTGTCATGAGAAAGCTGTGGGAGAAGGACACAGGGGATGTGAGGAGGTCCATGTCAGGGAGGTCGCATTTCCACTGTGCCTCCTGCCCCATCGAAACCAGAAAACCAAGGTGCTGGCAAGGGATGGAGATGCCCATCCCAGAGAGCTGTTGTTGTCAAACTCATCCTGCTAGAAGTACACTGGTCCTTTGGTGAGGGGCATGCCCTAAAATACTGACAGTGCATTCTTCATTTCAGTAGCTATTTCAAGAGCAAAAGCTGCCAGGTAGCAAGAAGTAAATAGTCTGGAACAAATGAATACCCAAGGAATATCCCTCCCTCTAGAACTGGTTGGGATCAGGCAACAAATGCAGCATTACGTTAGGTCTGCACCACAGGGTACAAAGAGCTCAGGCAGTTTAAGCTAGAGGAACTGTTTTTATTGGGGTTTTATTGCTTTATTTTTGGTTTTAATTCAGCAGTAGAATATTTGCCGGAGGAGCTGGAGAAGCCAGTTTCAGTCCACAAAAACGCCAATGATTTATTTATTGCTATCATTTAGGGAAAGGGCAGCAGTAGCTGGTTCTGAATATTTAACATCTCAGGGAAAAAAAGCAAGCCACTCTGAAGCCTGTGTGTTCCAGTGAAACACTGCAAAGCAGCATGCCCCCCCATCCCCAAAAATTCAGAGGTGGGAGAGTTGTGAAAGTATGCCCCAGCACACTCTTACAGGGACTGAGCCTTCTTCAGAGCTCAGCTTGTGTGGTCACAAGCAGCCTGTTGAAGGGACCCTAGCTCCTCTCTGAGCAGTGACCTGCTATGGCAGCAGGTAAGGAGGTGAGGTACAACTGCAACTCAGAAGACACTACCTGCACAGCATTCACCTCAGGAAAACTGTGATTTGTTTTACTTCACGCATCATTTGTAACAATTCCCAGGAGAGCAGCAGGTGGGAGAGATCAGCATCAGTGTTTTTGCCTACCCAAAGCCAGCTACAGCAAGATGCCTTTTGAAATGCTGAAGGACTGTTCTAGCTTGCTTCCCCTCCTTCCTTAGTTTTCCAAGGGACTCAAGCAATGAGCCTCAGTCTCTCTAGCTACTAACTGACCCAACCCGCCAGATGTTTCTCAAACGAGCATTCAGGAGCAGCCAGGCCACAGCCACACGCGGGCAGATGGGAAAATGGGAGAAGACAATTTCCCATGCTTCTCGTGTGTCACACTCGCTGTAGAGCCCTCTCCTTCCACACGTCACCTACTGTGGTGGGATTTCACTGCTGTTGTTGGCTATGGAGGAAACGTGCCTGACTGCAGATGGGACCGAGTGTCCGGAGATGGCCAGCAGCTGCCTCTGACTCTCCCCAAGAATCCATCCAAGGTAGAAGCTCTTAGAGAAGCCTGTGCCTTCACGTGGCCATTGCTGTCTGTGAAACACCCTCAGCAGAAGGAAGGGACCATCATCACCCCAAGTGTATGGAAGAAAAAAATTTAGGTTTGATGTTTGTTTTTTTTAAAGCATAACATTTCAAATCTCACAGCCAATTTGCGAACAGATATTCTGGCTGCATTGCTTTAAATCAATATTTAGCAGCACATAACACATTGTGGGTCTAAGGGGTCCAGAATTCAATAGCAAGATCAGTGTACAACTTAGGACTGTCCTGATGTTTTATTTTTATTTTGTGAAAGTCTCCTCTTGAATGCTTAAGGAAATAGGAGCTAAAACTGTGAATCCCCGACGGCTGGCTGTGATTATATCCATCCTGGCTCCAGACCATCTAGCAAGTCCTTCACTGCCCGTCATGATACAAGAGTGAGATTTAACCATGCTCACAGTGACCACCCACTAGCTGTCATCTCTGATTTAATGCAGGATGAGGTTTTCCAGGCCCTGTCTTAGCAGAGGTGGTGACTTTGTCTTTTGCAGCTTTCACTGGCTGGTAAGGGAAGTTTCCTCGGAAGTTGAAGGGAGATGCAAGCTCCCTGGGGCTTGGTTGTGAACCAGTGTAAGGGTTAAATCACTGTTGCTGGTATGGAAACCTGAGTGCTCTTTTCCCTTAGTGGAATACCTTACCTTTTACCAGGCATAGGGGCCTCCTCTAATTACCAGGCAATTAGGCAAACAATGAAGAAAACACATTTGCATAGCATGCTCAGGCAGAAGGTTTCTGTGAGTCACCCTGGGTGCACTTTCCAGGAGAAAGTGTTGTTTCCAGTGTTGCTGGAAGGCAACAATAAATTGATTAGCCTCTTTAAAATTTCTCATAAAATTGTATTAACAAAACAGTAAATACATTACACAGAGACCGTAACCACAGGATGTTTACATAACGCCCACTGTGGACGAGTGCTAAATACCATAAAAGACCTGGGACCCACCCACCCCACCCCCAAAAAGTCCACAAGTCCTGGCTCTCAGAAGGCAGAAAGAGCACCATTGTTGTTCCTGCTCCTCTTCCTCTTCCCCCTCATATTTCAGCTTCAGCATTGTGAACTTTGCTGGTGGTTATTGCAATTCCTATTGCTAGGCTTCCATTGTCAGAAAAGAGCTGAGCCAGGGAAGTGTTCAGCACAAGGCAATCTCCATCTGAAATGACAGAGTCAACACACTCCAGTACCGACCTGGGGGTCGCCTCCCATTTGAGGCGCCTCTGGTTCCTGTTGAGCTCCAGCCGGTAGGTGAAGTTGTCAGCTTGGGTCGGCGTGCCGATCAGCATCATCGTGGCGAAGAACTGAGGGTGGCCTTCATACTTCTCCTGCTTCCTGAGGACCAGCAAAAACTGGTGGCCAAGGCAAGAGTGCATGATGATCCAGTCCGTGGGTGCAGGCAGGTGCATGTCTGTGGCCAGGAAGACAATCTCTGCCCCCTGAAGGATGTTGATGCGATGGGTCTGCCTCAGGTGGGACACCACCACCTCCAGGTGCCCCTCCCATGGGCAGGAGAAAAGCGGGCATGTGCAGGGAACCAGCTGAGGGTCATGCACTGCTTCATGGTGGTGGCAGGGAGAAAGGATGCCTTGCTCTGCAGATGTCTGTGCAGCTGCGCAGCGGGTCGGTGCATACTACAAGAAGAGAGAAATTACACATGATAGCAGGTGGATCAGGAACCTGTGCAGATCTTCAAGGTGCAGCCCCCGCAGACATCAGTCACCTAACATACCGCCTAAAACAGCACCAGTGGGAACATCAGGAGCTCAGCACTCCAGAGATCAGGGGCAATTCCAGACCTGAAATCTGCACAGCAAAAGGTGCTGGCAGTAGCCTTGTTCTCCAGGGGAAGAGAGAAACGGTTTGAGCCATGATAAGTCACTTCAAATGAAAGTGATGTATGTGTTTAGAGAGCGGGGGGAAAAATCTGATTAAAAGGAAAAAAAAGCCCAACAAAGCAAGGACAGCATGGGGCGTTTTATATAGTTAAGGCTCTTGCAGCTCAGAACAAGAAAATGAAATATGTATGGCTTTATTATTCTTTAATGAAACACACTGGCAAATACAGGCGTTTCTCCTGAAACAATATGCTTTATAACACCCATAATTTGTGAAACAAAAGTCAGTTTTTATTGTATACGATGCCTTCAGTTGTGTTTATTTCTTGTCAATGTATTTGTGCTTAATTGATGTGCTTGCCTCCATGAATCTTAAATGGCTTTCAAAGGTGGATGGATGGCAAATATAGAGCACGTAAATTTGGATTAAGGTAGGGCAGCCAGCTAAAAAGGCAGCAGCTCTGGCAGCAGGATTCCATGTGAGGAGTAGGAAGCAAACCACTCTGCCTCTGTCAAGTGGATATTGTTGAAGAGAAATGAGTGAGTCTTATTCAACTAAAAGTGTATCCACATGTAATGCTATTCAGGAAGAGTAATGGCTTTCTGCAATAACTCTGTACATAGACAAACCCTAAGGCACAGGCATGTCGGTTGTGATTCATCCTTCCCAATTTTAAGCATTTACTCCAGCCTCCCAAGATGGAAACCCTGTTACCTTGGACTGCCTCTGCAGTCAACAGAGTGAGGCCACCCTTCCCAGTGGCAGATTCAGATCTTAGCTGGAGTAATCCACCTCCTAAAGGTGATGCTGGCTGCGGCCAGAGTGACTGAGATCCAGCCTGTCTAGCTGTACCTAAATTTTAGATGCTTAAACGCAGGAAGACATTGCCTCTCTCTGAACTCCTCTGGAGATGCTTATAAAGAGTACAAGAATTAAGAGTACACACATATATACATACATTTTGCTTTAACATATGTTTTAGGAAGATTTACGTAATTCCTTAAATACTGCCCAATGTCTGCTCATTTTAACATATGAACATATGTACCCGAAATTATAGGAACAACAGTATGGTTCTAACATCTAACAGTTGTTCTCCATGCCACATCCAAGTCATAGCAAATCTGGGTTTTCTTCAGCTGTTTTTGAGCAGAGACTTGTCTTAACCAGGGGCAAGCATAAACCTGTATAATAGGTGCCGGATATGCTGCAGATGGCTCGCTGTCTCATCTCTCTGTGGGTACCGTGATGCCTTTATTACAGCCTTGATGTGAGAGTAAGCATTCTTACTGTAAGCAGTTTTTCCTTAATGTTTCCTTAATGTTCCAGTAGTACCAGAACTTGTACTTTTGCTTTCCAGGATGTTTTTGGAAGGCAAATCTCTTGGGTCAACTGTCCTAACTCTCAGGTGATGAGGGATTCCTTGCCAATCCAGGATGACAACGTCTTGGATCTCCATTCTTATTGTGTCAGTAGCTGCCAAGGGATGTGTTGAGCAGAGCAAGGTTGTGATTGCTGCTGCTGTGAAATTCATGGCTCTTCCCAAAGCACTGGGTGTCAAAGGGAGCTGTTTCTTCCTCCTGACATTTGATACGAAGAATAATTGCCTATTTAAGCCCGGCTATTGAACCTTGCAACTTTTTCTTTGGAGAATTATTGCTGTGATAGTACTGTTCTACTTTTTCCTTCCTCATATTTTATTTGTTTTGCTGTATAAAATCCAAGAATATAAACTTTCCAAGAAGATAATGAATTGAGGACAGATAAATGACTATCATTGTCTGGAAAATAAAACAGGTCATTATAAACTAATTGAGGTTTGTGGCTTTAGTTCCCTGCTTATCACGGTGGGATTGCTGGTTCGCACTTAATTCTACATTAATTTTTGCATCCCATTAGGATGAAAGTTATGGTTAAATTAAACTCTTTTTGGTGAAGGAGGCTACTGCAATGGCGGATCATAAAAGCCTTTTAAAAAAATCCCTGAAATGCTAATTGCCTCATAAAATGAATTCTAATCTCCCAATCTAATACAGTGGGTGTGAGCAATTACTTTCTCTCACCAAACTGTTAATGCAACATTAGTGATTATACTAATTAAAACTAATGAACTCATATTCGCATGCTGATAAACCTCTCAACCACTCGACAAGTTCCAGCCTTCTATCAGTTTTATTTAACTCCTCTTTAGGAAGATGAATCTTAAATTAACCTCTTGAATAACATTCAAAATTAGGTTTTGAAATGTGAAGCTTTATAGACTGTGTATAATTCTTCTCCAAAGATTACCAGAGTCAGAGAAACCAGTTCTACTGAGGATGTAATTGAATTTAGAAATGCATTCTCCTAATTTGATGAGCATGGAGAGCAATGGTAGCTCATCCATCTAAACTGTATCCAAGGTAAGGAAATACAAATATCTCAAAAAATCAATTTATGACAAGCACAGTTCTATGGCTCAGGAACTGGAAAAATAAATTACAATGAGCAATTCATTAGATGTATCTTTCTTGTTTGCTTCATTTGTGATATTTTGTGTGTGTGTGTGTGCAGATAATTGAGATTTCCCTTTCACAACTCACATTTTTGAAACATTTCCATGAATCATTTCAGCAAAGTATTTTTGATCTGACTTTGTTCAGTTCAGATTTATTGAAAACTCTGGAAAAACAGCACAAACCACATGATCTATTTTTATTCTTTGACTGGGGTAAGTCAAAATCTGGTTTCTGAATTATTCAACATTCCTGTTTCTAAATTATAAATTTTTGAATAAATTTTTGAATATTCTGAAATATCTTAAAAATTCCCTGTCTTTGTGAAGAAAAGTCTCACAGAAAACTATTATTTTACTTTTATTTTTGAGGTATGAGTGTAACTGTTGGGGTGCCTGTCCCCTTGTTGGTCTTTCATATGGCTGTGAATGGAACCTCTAAAACTGAAATGCAAAATGGGCATAAAATGGTCACCTTGAGAGCATTTAAAAGCTTGAATAAATATTTATGAACTTTTTTCCCCATGTTTAATCTGCTCCAGTATTTACTTTCCATCATTTATTGCCTGATTACCTAGTTAAATAAGGTTTATTATATTTTTGTGTCAGTCCAGTATTATTTTCAATTACCTTTCAGCCTGTTGGACAGTTTCAGTCAAATTTAACTGTGTGATAGAAGTCTCAAAGGCTTTAATCTTCAACCGGTTTTGTGAGAAAAGGCAGCACGGTAGAGAAGTATGACCCTTCTGCATCTCCAGGGAGCAACAGCTTGCCCCGTGTGCAATGTTACATTGTCAGATAGGAAAGAACCTAAACAACGGCAGCTTGAACCCACACGTACTGTAGACACTAGAGAACCCACATGAGACAGTGTCTTTATGAACAGGAGAAAAGGCTTCAGCCAGAGTGCTCCTCATTAGATGTGAGATAATCCCGCCACGAGACGCCAAACCGCAGGACACCAGGCTCTGCCGCTCACAGAAAAATTTCTTTTTAATGATGCAGCTTATTACAGTGTAATTCTTTTAAAGAACAAGTCATTTGGCAAAAAAGTAATTTATAAACACATCATGCTTTTCTTACAGGAAAAAATAAAAAAGGGTTATATTTGGACTTGGAACACAGGGTTCCTGGGTCCTGCCCCAGCTTTTCTACAGACTTTCTGCTAAAAATGCAACAAACCACTCTAGGTGTGACTCATCTGTTCTACCTTTGATGTCGGAGGAGTAGGTGGCTAACTCTGAAGAACATCAGCTCCTTTTACAGCCTATGCAGAGCCCTGGAGTGCGATTCACTTGAAAGAAATGAGAGAAGGAGTAACCTAAAAGATACTAAGGAACATGCCCCTGGACACCACTTTCTACATGCAGCCAGGACCAAATCCATCCTCAGGGCAGGCCCACAGAGGTTTTACTGGTTTCTAGACAAGAAGCAGGAGGGTACCCCTATCTTAGTCAGGAGAGAGTTGTACCTTCTCCAGCTGGAGACAAAGCAGTCCATGGAGAAAGAAATGGATGCCTGTTCATCTGAGGGTGTAAATCTGTGGCTCCCTACCACCATTACACTCTGGTCACCAGTGGCTTGATAGAAAATCCAGGGGAAGGTCAAAGGGTAGATCCAAGAGGTAGAGATCTCCAAGATCTCCAAGAGGTAGACATGAGCATGTCTCTGAGTCTGCAGCTGCAAAGCTGAGGCACCCATCCAGGAGAGAGGGCTTTGGGATTGCTCCTCATGCTCTGAGGGAACTTTTGTATTTTAACTAGCAAAGACTTTAGGTCAGCTATGGTAAAAATAGTGGAAACAGAGACAGCAACGCACACCGCACCCCTGCTGGCTGAGCTCTGGGCCCTGTGGGGTGCTGGCACCAGCTACATCACGATCCCTCAACCTCTGCTTCTCTGCTGCACATGGGCACAACTTCTAACAGCAGAGCAAAGGTGGCTGCTGCCATGAGTAGCCAAATGCTTTGCAATTCAGGTCCTAACTTGCAAATGAGAGTTTGCTCCCTGCAAACACCTCAGGGTGAGGGAGTGTTCAATCCAGTTCTCCCACCCCATGGGACAGGATCCAGACACTGATGATCTGGAGTAAAAGGAGGACGAGTAGCACCGTTGCATTGTAGAAGAATAAATGTTGCTAAGGTCTTCAGAGCAAAGGTTAAAAGTCACCTTTCTGCACTTTCCAGTATTTCCCAGTGTTATACTGGGAGCCTGGATGCCTTATTCATACTTTTACTTACAGTAATGCACATAATGTGCAAAAAACCAGCCTGTGAACGGTGCCAGCATGTGCTGAGAATATCCCAAAGAGTGAGGACAAGGACTCATTCGCTGCCCAGTCAATAAAGGTTTTTGACAGCAAAGCAGGTGCTGCAAATAGTCATCCTTTTCCAGACATTTCACACCTGTGCAACTGCATTCTACCCACTGATCACACACAACTGTGCAAACACCCATTAATTCACCTATGGGCTGGGCTGTTTCCTTGGGGAAGTCAGTGATGTAGTCTGAAGGTCATCATGGTGGGTCTTCTGGGTAGGATCACTCAGAAACCAGCAGAGATGAAAATAAAGCCATCAGACACAACAGCCAACCTGAACAGCAGACAGTGCTCCTCTCTCTCCACCCCCGTCCAGCTTTAGCACACCCTGAGACATTGCAACCTAGTCCTCTTCCAGGGAGGGAACCCATATCTTCTCCTTCTGTGGGTCCCAGCTCTTCCTTCCTTAGCCACATCTTTCTTGGCTGGATTACAGGAGGCTTAGTAGGAGCCGTGTATGTTCATGGAAGCTGTCACCTTACGTGGGAGCCCGGGTTTCAAAGGGGCTGTGCTCACACCCCTGCCACAAGCCCATCACTTCTGCTAATGCTGCTTCCTGCTATGGCTCACCTCTGTCTGAGATCCAGTTTCCTTTTGTGTACAACTTTGTAAAGCCTATATTCTCCAGGGTAACATCTGATTCAGACTGACTTAATATATTAAATTATATATACACTTATATAAACACACATACACATATTTATACAGGGACACATAATGCTTACAGGTCTGTTTTGAATGTTTCTTAGAACAATGCAGTGGGGAAAACCATATTTTTGTGCTGGTTAAACCATTCTGGTGCCTTTTTTATTTAAAAAATGGTGGGATATGGAGGGATGGAAGCCCGTGAATTTTGATAATGAGCTTATTTTTGCTATCATTGTGAAAACAGTGCCAAATTTGAGACTGCATTTTTTTAAACTGCCTCTAAGAATAATTCACTTTGTCATGTATTTTTTTCTCCGATGAAGCTCCTTGCTGTGGCTGTCTCTATGGATAACAGGCATCTGTTGGCTGATATCTATGATGCTGAGCTAAAGTACAACAGTACTATTATTTCTCAGTTTAGGGTCAAGGAATTTAGGCTCGGGGAGATTAAAGATCTGAGTGCATTGACCATATTTTATTGCCCAGCTTCTATCACATACCCCCTGATTTTTCATAGGAAAATTGCCTCCTAGAGCACTTGATATTTTCAAAATCCAGCCTCCATTAACCTCAGATGCAGCTACAAGTGCTTGAACTATCTGCAGATCGGGTCTAAGATTTTAGGTTGAGCATCCCAGGGGCAGAGATCGACTGACTAGAAGCCACCCACGAGAGGCTTGCTGTAAATGACTCCAGTTTCACAAAGGGCTTTCCAGGCAGAGACATGAGTGCAGTCCAGCTCTCCAGGGCTATGTGGTCTTCCTCCTAGCTACAGGACCTCCTTGCTAACATGCCATCACTTATCTCCTCCACCACCCTACCTATGACAAGGGAAAACAAGGGATGCAGTCATCCTGTAGGCAGGTGGAAACCCACCTGGAAACATGCTGTGAAAACTTGGTGGATTTTTGGCTTTGACCTAAAGATTTCCTCAGGCAAGGAGGGACCCGAGTCTGCAGCTGGTGAGATGCTTTGAGTGAGAGCTCCATGGCAACTTCCAGGGTTTCTATTGAAACAAATTGGTATTTTCTTTGCCAGTGAACTGTGCCGTTTATTCAGTTTTCTTACTGTCATCCTCCTCTTCCCTGGCTTCTCAGTGTCTGATTGCTTCTTCTCATCTGTATGGAAACTGCCTCCAATAATTTTCTAATTCTCAGCTTCTTTCTGCCTCATAAAAGCTTTGCCACCCACTAACATCCACCTCCACATTACTCACACCCACCACACAGGGACAGATGCTCAAAAGAACTATAAAGGTGACATGAAGAAAGTAGTGAGTCTTTTAATCCTGGTCTTGATTTAATTTCTCGTCTGCTATTTTCTAGTATGCTAATGAGATTTTGTAAATCTATCAGGTGAAAGAAAAGAGAAGGAAAATACCCCAAAACCCTCAACCTATTTTGTCAAAAGCTGTACTTTCATATCTGCAATTAATAAGTCCAAGCCAAGGCTCATGTTGGGGATTTATTTAAAATTTTAATTACACAAAATCCTATTCATTATGAATGCAGCAGCTGAATTTCTTAAGTACTGAATATTAGTTGCAGCTTTGGCAGTGGGGGGATTTGTTTTCCCTACTATCAAATGGCAGTGAGAGGACAACTTCAAGCTCATTTTGCTAATCTCACTTTGCAACATAATCAGGCATGACTTGGTGACACAGCACACGGGATGTGTTAATGGCTGTCCTCATGCTAATTACACACCTCTGAGTATGCAGAGGAAATGCTGCTTTAGTACATGTCCACACTGTAGCATCACACTTCTCTTTATCAGAGGACCCTGAATTTTAGACGAGGCCACGTATTTTTAGAGGTATTTTGGAAAAAAAATAAATTTGTTTTTGTGGTAGATGTAGCAAAAATATGTTACGGCATTTTAAATGCATCCCAGACGGAAAGAAAGACATTATTCTCAAATTAACCCCCCTCCCTTGCTTTTCAAAAATCAGTTTTTTCAACATAAATTGTCATGCAGACTTGCAGTGCAAGTGAAAAAAAAATCAAAAAAACTGACATTCTTCAACATATTGAAAACAATGCAATTATAATGAAATATAAACAGGATTCACACTAAAGCATTTCAATCTTATAGATGCTTTCTGAGGGACACCCAGGTATAGACACCGGCAGGGTGGAGCAAGGTCATGGTGTCCAGCTCTCCTGCTTTAAATGCAGGTTTGATGGACCATTCCCAGCCCAGCGAGGACACTGAAACTTCCTGTGTTTCAGGCTCAAGGGAGATGAACCGTCTTGCTGACCCCCAGTCCAAGCTGTAGATGGGTCATGGACATCCAGGCAAATGATCCTGGTTTAGCTGCTGTGTTTGCCGGATCCTACCTGAGATCACTTTCTGTGCTTTCTTTGAGGAATAAAACACATTGAGTAGATACAAACAAAACCATGCACATGGGCAATTTCTGTGGAGTATCTTGCACAGTTATTTGCTAGCCAAAATGAATGAAAAGCGTGGAGATTAAGTGGATGAAATGGAAGCATCTGGACCTGTGGAGGTCTGGCGGGTTGGCAAGCAGATCCACATCACCTGCTCTGGGGTAATTGCCCTGTGCCTGCTCCAAGCACTTAAACAAGGATGATTCTTAGATTTAAATCTGTAACCACAGAAAAAAAAAGCATCCCATCTTTCAGTAACATGGTATGAGACCATGACTGCGGGACCAAATAGGATCAGACATGCTCATAGTGGCCAGAGCATCTTTGGTCGGTGTGGGTTTATCCTGCACCCATGCTCACTACCCTCACCCATGTGGCCTTTCAGCTCTCTGTTACTTGGGTTTGGGACCCCCTGACAGAAACAGTGGTGTCCTGGAAATTGTGAAGGACTCCTAAAATGAAGGGAAACAATAGAAGATGATGAAATGCTCCTGGTCCTCAAGGAGAAACCCACAAAGGTTCTCTTGCCAGTACCATTTAAGCCCCTTAGAAAGGCATCCAGGAGAGGAGTTGTATTAAAGCTTGTTTTGTGGAGCAGGAGGCTGGGTCCCTGCTGTGACCAAGCAGAGACAGGCTGCCTCTGCCATGAGGAGCTTCCCTGAAGTGCAAACAGTTACTGGGGATGAATCCGGATCCTGGATCCTGAGCTACACCTACTATCAGCAATAGAGGTGGAAAAGGGTGGACATCTGCAGGTCAGAAACACGGTTTTCCTCTGCTGGTTTGGTTCTGGGAGAACCTAAGCCTCCTCCAGAAGGGCTGGAGCCATTATGGATTTGGAAGAAACTGGGCTGGAGGGTGGGACATGCCCCTGGGACCTGATTTGCAACTTGAATTCTCTTTGCTGCATTTTAGGACCGGGCACAATGCAGTGACAACAAATCGTAGCGCAGAGTATTTGATGTTGCATTGCAACTGCTGATGCACTGGGGCATGGAGAAGTTTACTCCCTTCTCTTTGGACTACAAGAAGATTTTATACCTTTTTCTAAGCAAGGGTGATCCCTCTAAATGCCATCTCCTTTGGCCACAGAAGGCAAGTATCAGAAGCCAAAGCACATGCTGTCAGCTTTTGCTCCAGAAGGGCAGGGTGTAACCACTGTTTATCATCAGATCTCTCATGAGACAATGCTGGTTGTGGCTCTGGGTGATGTAGTGAATGGCCTGCACATGTAAAAAGAGATAATCCAAAATGTAGAATTATCTGAAGATTCACTTCATCCTTTATCCACTTTGTGTTTTGGATAAAGCCTGTTAACAAAGTGCAAAACCATTATAGGCTTTAATTAAATGCAAAGTGATAAAGTAGTTCCAAGCTGCATCTGCTGTGTCTGATAGGGGAGGCAGAGTTCACAAGAGCCCTATATCTGACCTCTTGATTTTGTGTTTTACATTCACACTGAAAAAGAAATTAATATGGAAAAGATTTTTTTTTTAAAAAAAGCGATTACCCACTGTGCTCATAAACTTACCAGTTCAGACTGCTTCTAATAACTCATCATCCAATATTCATTTACAAGTTACTACAGTAACAGCATGTCTCCAAGAGGAGCAGATTTGCTGGTGTCATCTGAGATAATTAGACCAAATCCACCCTGAGACAATCGAAATGCTTCCCTTCCATCAGGCAACCTCCAGCTATCACAATTATATGACATTTAAATCTACTAACTGCTCTTTCAGAAATGCACCCCAGGAGTGCCAAAGGACGGCACAAACATTATTGGTTTGTTGGAAGGAGACCAGGGATGAGGTGGTGGCTGAGCAAGCCGGCAGCCTCCCTTGGCGGGTGTGATGTCTCCAGTCCCATCCATGCACACCTCCCTGGCCAAGGAATTGCTCTGTGCTCTGTGCCACATTGGTCTTGCAGTTGCCAAAGGGTAATGGGCAATTAAGGCTACACCGGGCAGGTCACAGAGAGCTCAGACCCTGCGCTGCGGCCGCAGAGGTGGAGCAGGGAGCACGGGGCACGCAGCACTGCTGACGCTGGCTCCCTGTCCTGTCTCAAAGGCTGTGCCTGTGCCTACATCTCTGTAGCAGTCACTGAGCAATGAATGAGCTGTAAGACACTCCTCATTTTTGGTTAAGACCTTCTTCTGAGAGCTGTGTCTTGGGAAATGCAAGAGTGGCTTAAAATCATGTCTGCCTGCCTCCTGCCAAGGCAGCGCTGGTACTGGTGGGTGATGGGCACCTCAGACTCATCCACAATGGCCTGGTGTGGTGGAGGTCATGTTCAGGTTTCAGGAGCATTAGGAAGAGAAGAGGGGAAAATAAACTGTGCCAAGCCCAGAGTCACTTCCCTTTACAGTACCTGTTCTTGCCCCTTCTCCATTAGTGACCTAGCCCTGCGCTTTCAGTTTGCCCTTGCTCTGGATACCTGCCATGTGCATGCAGCGTTGAATGAAAAAAAGTCTTCCTGTTACAAGACAACCCAAAAGTCATCATTATTCCACTATCAGCTGAAAGTGTGTCTCAAATTTGTACAGTCTTAAGAAAGGGGCGGGGGGGCCGGGGGGGCGGGGGGGGGGGGGGGGGGGGGAATGCAAAACAATCCAGAAAACCGATGTAAGCCATTAGCTTTGGGCAAGTCTGGGGAAATTTTTTAAGTTTCTGCAATGTATGTTGGTGTTTCATTGACATATTCTTTGCAGTAAAGAAAGGGACATTTCTGTGGGAACATTTGACTTTTATCACAGATACTTTTAATTTTGTGCAAATCATAGCCTGTTCCTTCTTTATCCTCCCCCTCCAATTCTCAAAGAATAGTTGCTCTATACGTTTTCTTCACATGGGGAGGGTGCAGGTGGAAAGAAAGAACAGAAAGGGAGGCTCATCTTTGCCAAAGAAGACAATGTTCCATCTCTATTAATAGGAATGAAAGTTTAAAGAGCTTTATTGAAGGGGAAAAAACCCAACACCCAACAACCTACTAAGTTAACATTTATGTTTACGGAGAGGTACTGTACTGACAGCCTCTGAGCCTGCAGTGCTTTACCTGCAGAAGAAGCAGAGCACAGAGAAAAATACCATTCTTTTTTTTTTTTTCCAAAATTGCCTTAGGTCTGAGACAAAATGGTCTCCTCTAGCCAGGAGAAGTTGAGTCTGTCTCCACGCTACCCTTCCCGTAAGCACTGCCTTTTTGGGGAGGGAATCTGCTGTCATCCCCTAGCCTGCTGGCACCTCCACTCTGACCACACGTGCCATCAGGAAGAGGGAGCATAGAGTCACAGAATCACAAAATGGTTGGGATCGGAAGGAACCTTTGAAGATCATCTATTTTCAAACCACCCTGCCATGGGCAAGGACATCTTTCCACTACACCAGGTTGCTCAAAGCACCATCCAACCTGGCCTTGAACACTTCCAGGGATGGGGCACCCACACCTTCTCTGGACAACCTGTGCCACTGTTTCACCATCCTCATAATAAGAAAATTCTTTCTGTCCAATATAAACCTACTCTCTTTCACTTTAAAACTATTAACCCTGGTCCTGTTACTACAGGCCCTGCTAAAAAGAGTTGTTCCGTCCTTTTTATCAGCCCCCTTTATATACTGAAAGGCCAAAATCAGGTCTCCCCGGAGCCTTCTCTTCTCCAGGCTGAAAAACTCCAGCTCTCTCAGCCTGTCATCATAGGAGAGGTGCTCCAGCCCTCTGACCATTTTTGTGGCCATTCTCTGGACTTGCTCCAAAAGGTCCATGTCTGTCTTGTGCCGGGGGCCCCAGAGCTGGACACAGAACTCCAGGTGGGATCTCATGAGAGCGGAGTAGAGGGGGTGAATCACCTCCCTCAACCTGCTGGACATGCTTCTTGTGATGCAGCCCAAGATAATATGGTTGGCTGCCTGGGCTGCAAGTACGCATTGCTGAGTCATAAATGAGATTTCATCCACCAGTATCCCCAAGTCCTCCACAGGGCTGCTGCCAATTAATTCACCATCCCGCCTATGTTGATACCAGGGGTTGCCCCAATCCAAGTGCAGGATCTTGCACTTGATCTTGTTCAACTTTGTGAGATTCACAAGGTCCCACTCCTCAAGCCTGCCAAGGTCCCTTTGGATGGCATCCCTTTCCTCCAGTGAATCAACTACACTGCTCAGCTTGGTGTCATCTGCAAACTTGTTGAGGGTGCACTCAGTCCCGCTATTTGTCATTGACGATATTAAATAATATCGGTCCCAGTATGGACCCTTGTGGGACACCACTCATTGCTGGTTTCCACTTGCATGTTGAGCCATTGACTGTAACTCTTTGAATGCTGCCATCCAGTCAATTCCTTATCCATCTAACAGTTCCTCCATCAAACCCCTCCCTCTCCAATTAAGAGGTAAGAATACTGTGAACGACCATATCAAAGGCCTTACAGAAGCCCAGGTAGATGACATCTGTAGTTCTTCCCATGCCCACTGATGCAGTCACTCCATTGTAGAAGGCAACTAGATTAGTGAGGCATGATTTGTCCTTGGTGAAGCAATGTTGGCTGTCTCTAATCACATCCCTGTCTTCCATATGTTTCAACATCTTCCAGGAGGATCTGCTCCAAGATTTTACTAGACCTGTCACCCAGCAGAGCTGCAGCTCCTGGGTTCTAGTTATTTTTAAAGTTGGGGAAACTCTTGCTGGAAATCCATTGGCATAGGCTGTGTAGCTCTGGCTGCAGCACCACAGGCTTTTTCAGTTTGCTCTGGTCTCTCTGGTTCTCCATCCTAAAATTTCCTATTTCATTACAAGTGTAGCTTTGGAGAAAGGGGGAAGAGGGACCACTTTCCTTATTCAAAGTCATCCTTGCACTTTAATGTCCCCCCTCTCACCCTCACTTGTCTGGTGGGAAGGTTTTATGTTTTAACTTCAGCCAGGTCCTCCCTGTGTAGCCAGCTTAATACATGTTCTTATAAACTTGTCTGGCTGTACACTACTGCATACCTTGCACATCTTAAAAGCGAATAATTGTACAATTATTCTGATACATTTATGGATTTTAAGGATTTGAGAGCGGGATAGGTTTTTTTTAATTTATTTTCAGCTTTCTATAGAGAGCTTTTTATAGAGCTTTGTGTGTGACATGTTATTGAACAAGATGACAGGCCACTCATTTCATCACATCAAAGGTGTTTCAGCCTTTCTTTCACAGGGAAAACCTCTCTGCTTTTCCCCAAAGGGCTGCCAGGGCTGAAAGGAGGACGTGTGGCAGCCCAGTGACTGGACACTGGGAGAAGATCTGCTCCCCTTATATCACACTGCAGTGCTCTCTACCTGCTCCCTGGGCCAGGGTGCATGTGTGTGAGGCAGAGCTCAGCTCCACTGCCCAGGGCTCAGGCTGCTGAGCTCCCCGCTGCAGTCCCCGCTCCCCGTCAGGACGTGACTCTTAAGTCACAGAATGGTTTTGCTGCAAGGACCTGCACACCCCTGTGACAATCCGAGTTAGCTGGGGTGGACATTACATCCCCTTCTGGTTTCGTATAGGGCGAGGAGATCTCAGGGAAGACCTCTGGGACCAAGGGTGAACGGCTGTGTGGTGTTTTGTGCAGCCTGTCAGGCCAAAGGCATGAATCGCATGTGTAGTCACCACAGGAGAGATACCCACACTTCCAGGAGGAGCCACTCAAGTGTTTCTGGAAAGTACCTAACAGCTCAGTGAAGGCTGTTAGGCACCCTCACGCCCCTGTTAGCATAGCTTCCATCTACCTTTAAAACCCTTCTTTTCCCTCCTTTCCACCCTATGAGCATGCAGTAAAGGCTTACCCTGCAATTTCCAAATCCGCAGCGAGTCCACGCTAACTCAGAATGCTAACTCAAAATAACATCTTTTAGGCCCACAGGGCTCGCAAGGACTTAAAGGGGAAGGATAACATTACTTAGCAGCAGAAACACCTGTGACAAAGAACTGGATAAATTTTGGGTGGGATTTGTCTTGTCTAATGTATATGTCTAAAAGATAGACATGTTCAAATCTGAGCTACTCACCTGAAGCTCCCTTAATAACGAAGGTAAGATGTACCTCCACAGAGCAATTAATCATCCCTATTTTGAATGTGCCTATCTTCAGGAAAAGATGAAATTACCTTCCAGCATCTGCAGGTGATGTTCACTTCTCTTCCTTGGCTAGAGGTGGAGCTAGGGTTTCTGGCCCAGAACAGGACATGAGACTTGAAAAGTTTCACCACATTCAGTGCAGCAGGAGAGTCACGACTTGGCGTAGCAAAGAGTGTCAGGAGACAGCCACTGTGACTGTTTAATGGGTGATTATGAGCTGCCTATTTGCCTAATGCAGAAAATCCCTCGAGCTGACACATTTTCTTCCCAGCTAAGGGATGGTCATCCTAATTTTCAGGCCTCTAGATTTAACAGTGAAATAAAACTAATTTACAGCTCTTGCCATTAGGAGGACAAATTTTCATCTCCGTCCTTCAAGTGAGAGGCACTATAACAAATGAATGATTACTGACCCATGATACCTATTAGAGATTGCAGTTGGGTCATCTCATTTGTTGTTTTAACACAAGAAATTAAGAGCCCTAGCAGGGCTGTCACAGAAATTGAATTGATAATGAGATGAACACTGCCTTTAACAGAGCCTCTTCCTAGAATTACATGCGGGAAGAGCTCAGCAACGACAGGACCTTGAACCGTGGGCCTGAACTGCAGAGCCCAGCAGGACTTGCTGCTTGCACTGGCTTCCTTCCATTGCTGCCTGGAAGTGCTATCCAGCTGCTGCACGTTGGACTTCACGCAGACAAAGAAACAGTTAGCCATGTACTTGCTTGGCCCTTTTCTCTCCATCACTGCCTGCAGCTAAATTGCCCACCAAAGAGGTTTTGAATCAAAAGGGGGTAAGTGGATAGGACAGCTGGCTCCCAACATCAGCTGCTGTGGCAGACCCCTGTGTGCTTAGACTGACGCTGATTGCAGACCAATCCCTGCTGCCTGGTCTCCTTCAAAAATATCCTTAATTCTAGGAAACAAATAGCCTTTAAGTTTTAGGAGAAACACTGGAGAACATCATGGATAAGGGGACTTTGAGCCGTAACTATAACTGTGGGCACTGTGCATCATGTACATGTAACTCAGCACCACAGCATCGGTCCTGGTCTGAGCCTGTGCTCCAGCTGCACCCTGGACCCTTGGAACCACCAGTCATCTCTGATCTAGCAGTGTTGTTCCTCCCAGTGACCTACCCTGACTCGCCAGGCTTTTCCCATTGTGTGACAGTGCCCTGGTATTGCCTCATATATTGAAGGAAAGAAAATTTTAAGAATCAACTGCAACTTAATCACCTACTAGCTAGCCATCAGTTGACTAGTTGTTTTTTCAGATCTAACATAAGATGGAAAACTGTCCCGCCACCCTTAGCTCACAGAGGCCTGTTTAGTGCATTCACAGACAGAGAAAGTACTCAGAGAAGTATCCTACTCTTACTTTGTGGAGTTGGGTTATACCTTTCCCCTCCACACTGGGGTTTCAGCTTAGCACTGGGTGGAAGGAGATCAGAGCTATAACTTTGTTCTACAGCAGAGCAGCAGAGCTAACTGCCCTGTTTTCATGGGCTCAGGGAAGTACAAACAGGAGGCTTTGAAAGGTTGTGGTGTGAAGCTACATGGCAAGACCTGCTTCAGATTTAGACCATAACCCAGAAGTTAAATGATCAATGAAGGGCTTAATATTTTCACTGCTTTCCTCCATCTACAGCCACTTAGGCCAGTGCACTCCAGAGCAGAATAGGGCTGTATGAACACAGGTCGTCCACCACTGCAAACCAGACCAGACCCGGCACCCACCAGCTTAGGATGCAGACCATTAACCTCATCCCTGCTTGGCCTTTTGTCAGCACTGGTGAGAGCGGATAACTTCAGGGCAGGTAGTGGAAAACCTGTTTCCGCAGAAAGTGTTGATGCAGTTATAGTGGGAGACCTCCCACTCCCTTCTATCACTGCAGTCCCAACATCACAAATGCTCTTTCCACAGAGCTGCTTTGTCTTTCTGGTGGACCTGAGGTTGCGAGGTCAACATTGTGAAGTCGGACCTGCATGTCACATCTCCACTTTGCTTCCCATGTGAGCTTTCTTCTCATTTACTCCTGCTGCCTCTTTTACACGAAGATCTGCTTTAGCTTTTGGGCTTGCTCCAGCACCACAGGATAGAATTATATTAAGTATTGATTGGTAACAGATATATTAGAGGGCAATGCTATTGAGGATACATTAAGTAAATGGAAGAGGAGGCCCATGCTGCTTTCTTTCTTTCACTCTGTTGCTGTTTATCAAAATGGCAATCATCATCAGCAGAGATGTAGAGAATCTCTATCAGCCATGACTTAAACTGGCCCGAGATCATTCAAATTAATAGGTTATGAAGAAGACTCCGTGCTGTGTTAAGTAGCTGTGGACCTGGTACTACCCTAGGTTACAGAGTAGTTACATAGATGATCTCGTGAAATGAGAATCGTTCAATGAAAAAACTCTGGTGATTCAAGAACCTCAGCATTGTGGTGATCCGCCATAATGCTCTATGTCTCATTTTCAATTATTATCGCTCAATATTTTATTTTGTTTTGTACTTAGAAAGGTGCCGAGGCCTGGTGATGGTGATGACTGGTTACTGTTTTTCAAGCCGAGCTACTCAGGCAATGAAATAGAAGGGACAATAAAAGAAGAGTAGACACAGCCACAACTCCAGGTGATGGACATTAAAGTGACACCGGCAGAAGATGAAAGTGAATGTTTCAGGATGAGAAACTGAGGTAAAAAAGAGTTTTAAGCAGCAATTTTTCACTAAGACACAGAAAGCAAGGTAAATTGCAACTTTTTCCTCACAGTCAGATGTGGAAATAAGCATCAGTGACAGCAGCATCAAACTAAACTGACTTGCAAATGACCTTTTGCTGGAGTTCCTTGCTACTGGTATTACACGGCTGACTGCAATTAAAGGAATGCAGGCTGAAAAATTAGGAAAGTCTGTGTATGAAATAACATCAGGGTTAAGTTAAACCACCTGAAGCTGTAGAGTGGCCGAGTTATAGCTAAACTGCCTTCCCAGTTCAGTCAGGTATTGTCCTGATTCTGGTATCACCTGGCTATTTCCTTCCACTGCCTGTAAGGGGAATTGAAGGTAACTAAGCTGAGCTCAGAAGCAGATATCTGGTTTTCAGTTCCTATGTTCTGGTGAGATCAATCCCACCCTGCTCTTGTCTCAGGTCCTGAGCTTCCTGGTCACCTTCAAGCCCTTTGATTCTGTCTGTTCCTGATCCATCTGCTTGGCCCCACACCAGCTTGTCCCCATGTTGCCTCAAACATGGTCCCTTTGTTGTCTCCATGTCCTTCTTCAGATCAGCACTTTTATGAATTTAGGCTCTCCTAATAACACTTCTGCTCTTCCTTGAACCCTGCTCTAACTAAGCATTGAGACAGGACCGTCACCATCCCACTCTAAACTTAGACTGCTTTCACGATCTCAGCTAGCCAGCTGGAGTACCTCCATGCCCTCTCTTTGCTGTGTGAAGATGTGCCTTGACACCGACCGTCTAGTTGATAAACTCTATACCACCTGGTCCCTCGTGTGAAAAGCTCCATATGACAAAGCAAGCATCCCTGTTTCTGCCACGACTTGCAGCCTTTAAAGGACAATGACATACAGGTCTTATGTCCAAGGACTAAATTGACAAATAAAGGAGGTCTAGGGACAGATCTTGAGTCCCAGGCTCAGGTGACACAACCTGGCGTACAGACATACCTTCACTGAGGGGAGACAGGAAAGCCTGAACCCATGCCAAGGAAAGAGTAGTGCAGGTGGTCAAGGTCCACACCTCGTTTCTAATTTGCCAGCGTAGGCTACTTTTATACAGATTAATAAAACAGGCCAGGAGCTATTCCCTGGCCCTGACAACAAGTGGCACGTCTTGTGTCCATGGGGTTCAACTCGCCTCTCACACAGGGTGACCTCTGCGTTGTGGCTGGTGGGAACAGCCCTGGTCTCTGAGCCCACGAAGGAGAGTGCCTGCTGGCACAGGGCAAATCCAGGGGGAGTGCTGGCCAGCACACAGCACGGACGGCTGCAGGCTGCTGCTGTGGCCTTGGCCTGCTGCGGCATGGTGGATGCAGCCCTACCTGAATTTCCCACACCCAGAGGTGGCTCAGCTTGTGCAGGTGAGAGGCAGAAGTTCACGTGAGGGGAGCTCATGTGCTGTTTCCCAAGCCCTTGAAGGTTAATGGCTGCACAGAGACTGTCAGCCTTCAGGGACATCTTTTGGCACCTTTCCTAAGCACTCGGTCATTTGGAAGGGAAAATAATAAGTGCTTTCCTGTGGAGGGCTTTTTCTTTTGGCATCTTATGTCAAGATGTAGTTACATGTCAGGTACGTGTTTGTTTTCATAAGGCACTATGTAAAAAATATCTTTTCCTTCAAGCACAGACTGTGTCAGCAGCTCTTTTGGACTGATTTCAACTCCTCGGCCACACCACGGGTCTTCTACAGCTAGAAGAGGGCATTCAGGCTTTACCTTCCCTGTCAGCTGAAGAGTCACATCTTTGTGACTTTGCAAACTGCCCTTGAAATCAATGTGGTTGCTATATTAGAAATACTTAGCACATAAATTGTAGGACATGGAGTCAGTGTGTGTTACAAGGCATGATAAGCGTGCATTGAACCTGCTGTACAAGCTCATTTCAAAATCTAGCACAGACTCCTTGTTCTCCCACTTGCTTGGGTCAGAGCTTTAAGGGAGGGTGTGCTTGTGAAGGTACATGGCTAACCTCATCCAGACTCCAGTCAGCCAGAAATGGGCCTGAGCTTTCTCACACATTATGTATTTTTTAATGCTGATATGCCCCTACTGCAGGTTTAGTTGTAAAATGAGCTTTCCCACCTAATTTGCGCACTTTCATCTGAATCTGAGGAAGTTACTGGGTGGGCAGTGGTGAAAGAACAATAAAACAGGAATAGAAGTGGCACACCCACATTTAGACAGGTGCCTTCAAAGGGCTCGATTATGTACACACTGATAAATAACTATAAATGGGTACTTTATCCTGGAACAGTGTGACGGTGAGGGAAAGAATGGAGACTACCTGTGCCAGTTTTTCAAATGCTTGGGCATTTGACCAAGGAGACCACGGTAAGGATGCAGTCAGAAGGTGGTTTTGTTTCCAAGCCCACCAAGGAAAGATACGTCTATGCATGTAAATATTAAAGGCATATCTTGCGTGTTCGCGAACCCGAGCCTATAAAAAGACAAGCTCATTTACCAGGGAAAGTCTTTCTCTGTGAAAAACGTAAAGGCTCTTTAGACATGCCAGATTGATTTCTTTGTCTTCAAGCACAAATATCAATTAAGCTGAGGTTATGTCCTAGCTTAAAAGCAGGGTGAGATTTATGTGAACAATTGGTTTCAGTTACAGGGAATTAATTTTAAGTGTATAGTACAGGCATAGGAGTGCATTCCTTTTATGTCATTTGTTTCCTGATACTGGCATTCTGGAGCAAGGGTATCTCAGGTAAATTTGGCTTCTCATTATACATCCAAATCCCATCAGCACAACTACGGACACCTGGAGAAGGGTCACATTCAGTTGAACATGCTCAGCTGTGTGCAGGTGACATCATGTTTCAGCGGATGCACCTCAAGGTTTCATAGACATCGCTGGTAGAGCAGCCTGGGCTCTGGGGGAAGAGCATGTGCTGAGTGGGTCTTGTTTGCTCTGGAGCGGTGCATTTCTCACTTGGCTGCTTTACTGTTGTGCCACCCTCATTATTTCTGCTACTGCTATTTCTCCAGCACTGAGCATAACAAGTATCTTGAAAAAGGACCGTGCAGAAAGGGTGAGCTGCTACAAACACAAATTCTTAGCTGATCAAAGCCAGCACAGCTCCACTGCAGCCATCGCACCTCTGCTACGGAGCTGTGCTGCTAGGAGCAAGGAGACACAGGAACAGCAGAGGCTTTCACAGTTTGTGTGCTGACGTGAGGGAAGATAAATTTAGGATCCAGTCCCAGTTCCTGTGGATTGTGTTTTACAGGAGACAGTAGCTAAAAGAAACCAGGCTGCAGTTTACTGTTTTCACAAGGCACGTAGGTATGGAGTCACATTTCTTCTAGCCCAAGATGTTTGTGGTTTTGTCTGCATGACGACTTCACTTCAACAGAAAGAGTGGAGGGTGATCCCTGCCCTGATCCTTTCCACAATGAGGGCATTCCTGTTGGAAGTAGGAGATACGGTTTCCCCGCTAAAGGAGAGACTTCTTGCTTCTAGGATGTTCTGCCAGCAGTGGATGAAACATAGACTGAAAGCTGATGCCAGGGAGTTGCATCTTCTCCTGCCCTCTGTGCTGTCACTCTGTGTTGGGTACACTCACAAATTAAATACTAGTCCCTCAGGGAGCATGGGACTGCCTGATTTTGCACCCAGAGAGCTACAAGTGGGAGACACTGATGTGGGCAAGGTGATGTCCTAAGATGTCGGCCCTTTAGGGGTGGGGAGGCACACTAGGCACATTAGCACATATTCAGTGCAAGCTTTGTTGTACAGGGGCTCTTACAGTGTCTAAGTGATCAGGTTAGGCACTTTTGGAGTTAGAGACCAAGTAGCATCTAATAGTATTTTAGGAGCTGGATCTTGCCCTAAGTCCCCAAGAGGTCATGTTCATGGACAAGTATGGGAAATATCACAAAATGGCTAAGGCACTATCCATCATGGGAATTTATCCATCCTCCAGATACTGGGCGACCACGGAAAACCTTGGGTATCTCAGTCTATTAACTACAAAAGAGTTACCCTGCTTTGTGGCACCACACCCAAGCTTGCACCGAATGAGTCTCGTACAGTTAGCTGAGAAAAAAGGGACACTGAATGAAAATAGTGGGAAAATGCATTCAAAAGGAGGGGTCAGATACTGGATATCTCTGCTCTGCAAGTGGGAGCTGAGCCTGGTGGTGGCTGTGGCTGCAGAAGAGGGTGGGAAGAATGGAACTAGGATCAGCAGGGGTTCAGTCTGAAATGCTTGCACAGGGGTTCCCTAGAAGTGGGGCACATGGTATTGGTGGCATGCAAGCCTCACGTGGTGCCAGGACCTATCAGTCATAATATGCATCCTCAAAAGCACTGCTGATCTTGGCGCCAAGCAAAAAAATCACTTGCAGATAAATGCATCCATAACTCACTTACTCCCTAACAATTACAACCTCCTCTCTTCCTAGAAAGTAGGTCTCTGTGATCCAGAAATCCAGTGCCTGGCTCTGGCTCAGCCCAGGTACATAGCCTTGGCTCAGATCGCTGAGGAAGAGCTGGAAGAAAGTGCAGAGCAGTGACTCATGAAATGAGAAAGGTGAACATGCAAGCAGTGGTAAGATTTCTGAGATGGTGATAGGGAACAACTCAAGGATTCAAGAAGAAAAACACCACTGTGGGAAGATATAAAATCCTAGATGGCAACATAGAGAGTTGGAAACTGGAAACTCAGCAGCACTGAGGACATGCCACAAATGCAGTAGAAACGAAACCTTCCCCACGTGATGGCTGACTGCCTGGCCAGCAAGGACTCTTCAGGTATCTTAATGGGGACACTGAGCATAGTAATGCTTAGTCTGGTAGCACATTAAGTCCCAGCTATCTCTTGTCTGCGTCAACTGATAAATACCTGTATTATATTTCGAAGTTGTGTACATCCTGCTTACAGAATCTCTTTGTGCATAGCAAAAGATGCCTGAACAAAGTGACCTAGAAAAGGAGGGTTACAGTTTCCTCTCTCCAGCATAGAAAGCCAGCATGACCAATAGAAGAAAATCTGGTTTCTTTGTTCTTGTTCTCCCTTTTAATCTTCATCATCCCTCCAACTAATGAAAACGAAACACTTTCATTGTGATTTATTGGTGTTAGGGGTTGCCACGAAGGCATAAGGGTAAAAAACACAGCCAGAGTTGTATTTCCACTTGTACACAAGTGGGAAGTGATGTCTGTAGTATGTCATGGTGGAAAGTGATATATGTAGTATGTCAATATGTAGGTGTTGACTTTTTCAGGACAAAATTTCAGATTTTAGTAATAGTCACAGAAAAAAATAGCTTTGAAGATGTAGACTATTTAGGTCGTGGAAGGTTCCAGTCTGCTGGGCTAGAGTATCTACTATCTCACAAAGAGAAATCTGGCTAATGTTTTATCCTTTGTGTTTCAAAGTTCTGAGGTCACTTAATCCCGTCCAGCAAGAAAAAGTGTGATTCATCTTACCTGACATCATAGGTTCACAGGCATCTGTGTATGATCTATTCAATACAGGCTCTCCTAAAAGTCAAGGTAAATAGCATAGTCCTCTGGGCTCACCTCCCAATCTGCTTTTGCATCTATACTAGGCATCCCTATTCCCCTTCGTGGGGTAAAATGGGACCCTCCGTTTAGTCGTGTATCTTGTACGTTTGGCACCAGAAGAGCGCAGTGTGCAAGGAGTTAGGAGTCACAGAGGCTGTGGAGCAAAATCAAAATGAGGAGCACTGGGTCTGGCTGGGACGGAGTTAACTTTCTTCACAGCAGCCCATATGGTGCTAGACTTTGGAATTGTGACCAGAACATCATTGATAACACAGAGATGTTTTAGTCATTGCTGAGAAGTGCTTGCATCGAATCGAGGTCTGTTTCTCACTCTGCCCTTGCAGCAAGTTGACTGGGGCTGGGTGAGAAGTCTGGAGGGGACACAGCTGGGACAGATGACCCCAGCTGATCAAAGGTATATTCCATAACGTCACACTCAGCAATAAATCGGGGAGGGGGGTGTGTGTTAGTCTTTCCAAAATACTCTTTGCTTGGAGACCAGCTGGACATTGGTCTGCTGGTGAGAGGTGGCAAGTGACTGCATTTGCATCACTTGTTATTTGTTTTCTCTCTTTCCTTCACTTATTAAACTGTCTTTATCTTGACTTGTGATTTTTTCTCACTGTTGATCCTCCAATTCTTTCCCCATCCTGCTGATGGGGAGTGAGTGAGCAGACAGTGGGTGCTTAGTTGCTGGATGGGATTAACCCACCACCAAGGACAAAAAGGCAAGAAATGTTAGTGAAGATCGAAGGAAAGGGCACCAGAAAATGGACATTTGCACGAAATAAATCAAATTCTGTAGTCCCCTGGCAACATTGCTGAAACATGAAGGAAATGGGAATGGAACTTCCAGGACTCCAGTGCCACAGAACAAACAAGGAGCCACAGCCTGAAAGTAACAGTTTTACTAGAAGTTTATAACATTTGGTTGCATCAGACCTGAAAAAAAACCTTCCCATTTTGTATAAGGTCTCAGCAATATTACTATTGTAATTCTGAAAATCCTGTTTGAACAATGCCAGCTGCGGGGGCACCCGCACTCAGTGGAAGAGCAGTTTGGCAAAGGAAGCTGAAACATGACCCAAAGCTGAGACCAAAAAAGCAGGAGGTGAAAAATTTTGAAATACTGAGAGTGACACACTTGGAAACAAACTTGTGTTCGTACCATTTATAGCAAAGATAGTCCACAGCGCTGAGCCATCCCCGCAACTAATCCAGCAGTGGGGAAAGACCTTGCAATACGACGCTGTGGGAAGGTAGAAGGGACAAACAACAGATGAGCTGCTCCATGCCATCCACCACTACTATGCAGAGAAAGCGCAAGGGTGTGCAATCAGCCCAGATGACAGCCCCCAGATCTACACTAGAAGCAGCTATAGGGAAAGTTAGTAGGAAATGTTTGCCCATGCAGTTTGAACAGCAGTCGTCTGCACCAGTTGTCTGCAGTGGAGGAACCACATGAACAGCAAGCAGTGTGGAGCACCAGCAGCTGGAATTGCCAGGGTAATTTTGTGATTTGCAGCAGGCTGACCAGAAAATAAGTGCATACGAAATGAGAGGTCAGGGCAACATGCCAGAATGAGGTCAAGACTGGCGTGCTAGCTTTGTCAGAGGTGTTCCCCAAGGAAACAGGCTGAGCTGGTAGCAAAAACTGGTTGCACGGTCTTTAGCCCCTGCAGATAAAGGTTAACCCAAGCTGTGGTAGCCTGCTCATGGTTCAGGTGTGATGGCAAAGGCACGGGCTGAGCAGCTGCTGTAGGAACAGGGTAACACTATCTTTTAAAAATCAGTTTGTTTGTGAGCTGTGATGGAGAACTACAGCAGAGGGAAGTGGAAGGTTACACCCTGTGGCCAGACGAGAGTGCCCATGTGAAAGCTCAGTGGTGTTTCTCTCCACCCAGGCCTGCTCTAGGTAAGTGCGGAAGAGAAGCGATCTTCTCTTTAACCTTTCAATACACCTCCATGGTGTGAGGTTGTCCCAAAACACAGCGCAGGTGTGGTTTGACCACAGGCACGTGCAGCACCACTTATATCATCTGCCTCTTTTCCGATGGGCTTTCCTGCCTTCCTTCCCTGCTGCTCCAGCCCCACTCTGATGGCACATAGCTCTGAAGCCAGCATGACCCTCACAGCTCTGAAGCCAGCATGACACCCCCGCAACCCTCTGGTTTGCAACTTGCTGCCATGATGTTCCCTGGGCTGACAGCCTAATCTTGACCCGCTGGGCAACACTGCAGCAACGTGCCTTTAGGGCTTCCTCCCTGACTCAGTTACTGTTACTATTTCACAAAAGCTCCTGATGGTTTGGGAGCATCCTGATATTTTCTGACCGTAAGCTACACTTCCTTATGACTGCATTAACTTTTCTTCCTCTGGTTGTGTATGATATGAAATGCTTAGGAAGTCTGGCAGCTGAATGTGTTACGTCAACACTTTGGCAGCTTGCTGCCCAATGCAGTGGATTTCTTGCTATCCACCACCACACTGAGCTGAAGCTGTGTGATAAATCAGATATGATGAACCCAGCCTGATCTGGTGCAGCCACAGTGACCAGGCCTGGGAGACTCTTTTTGTGTAAAGCACATTTGTGGAAACGCGGCAGCCCATTGCTTCCAGATAAATGCAAATAAAGAAGGAATGACTTAAGTGGGTTACTCCCCACTGCCTTTGGATGTGATGAAGGACACCGCATTAACAAGTCTCCTAGTAGCCACGATAACATTTCTGAGCATGGAGCCAGCACTGGCACCCTCGTTCTCCTTTCCCTACCTCCTTTGAGACAAATTGACCGTGCCTAAGTAAGAAAGGACTTTCTTAATCACATTAGAACCAGCTTAGATGGCAGAGAGGGTAACAGAATTAGAGCTTTTAAACCATTATCTCTTCTTCATGAACATCTGTGTTGATACAAGCCTGTGGAGAGTTAAGGAAAGCTGAGCTATGGCTGATCTCATTATAGCTTTAAGAAACAAAATATATGATGGAGAGCTGGTCCATGGCTGTAAGAAAACTATCAGTCTTTTTAGGCTCTGCTTAAGCCCAGAGTGGTTGTATTCTGATCCATGGTTTAAAAAATAAAATGATCTCTAATTCCTCAAGTCTTTTCCTAGGCTCCATGTGCAAACTAATAGATACCTAGTCAGGTAGTGTGCCTATAATTTCATTATATGTGTCATGCCATAGTGTTTTAATCCTGTTGTCTGCATCCTGTTTGAGGCAATAATTTATTGAAATATTTTACATAACCAGAGTTGATATATTGTATAGAGAAGCCAGGGAGTGTGTCTGATCTCCTTGCTATGACAGCAATAAATGAAGTGTTATGGTTATTGTACTCGGGGAGAAACATGAACTCTGCAGAAAAAACGGACTGGATGAAATAGAGGATACGACTAGATTTTGGCTAATGCAAAGTAGACACCTATATGGCAGATGATACAGCGGTCAGGAGTTTTACCACGCAACATGTTTTTCTTAAAAGCACTGAATAGGAACTGTTCACATATTTCTTGACATAAAGGAAAAAGCAGGACCTCCTGTTGACTAATTCTAAGTATAATTTACTGTGAAAAAACTTTTATTCATGTATTTATGTATATAAATAAAGCTAAGAAGGTCAAAAATCATACCAAAATATTCTGAATTTGATTACATCAGACAGATGGGCCCAAAACGCAAAGCCGATATCTGGAGCTGGGTACGTTCAGGAAGAAGGATATGTGGCTATGTCCAGCAAAAGAAAATCAAGTAGTGAACCCAAGCACTGAACTCCTGATCATCCACATACATTACCAGCTCACTCCCTGGCTTGCTTTGCCCTCTCCAGCTACACCTCTCCAAGGTGAAATTGCTATAGCGAGAGCTAACCCTCACCGGTTCAAGGAGTCACTGGCATTTAGCTTCAGGCAAGAGGTTGCTTCCCATCCCTCTTTCATTTAACAGTATAGACATAACCTGCCAGTCTTGGACTTGATAGTGTACTTTGTGCAAACACCACTCCTGCAATGCATTTATACTGATGTGTATAAAATGCACGTGTGCATGTATGCACACACCCACATTATCTTTGTCGCTCCAATTTGGCAGAAACCTGAACCTAATTTTGAAATGTCACAGCTCAAATATAATGCCCCAGAAGAGTTTGCAATGCAAATCACTACAGCAATCTAGTTCACAGCACAGCCCCCAAAATGATAGTATTGGTAACAGACTGAGATGAGAGAGCAAAAACTTTTTAAGCCAGCCTCACCACTGAAGTCTACTAATGAAACTACCCTCTCCATCTATGGACATTTAATTGCTACCTGGCTTTTGGCCTCATTAAATTTCAGATAATTAATCCCCAAGTACTAGATTTTCACTCTGCTCCAAGACACTTCAACAGGTTTTCTTAGCGGTGGCCCTGAAATGATCATTTCCTGCTCTCAGTGCTGGACGTGCTGTGCCAAGCAGTTTATGCATGTCCATTAACAGCGGACCACTTGGCTATATCAAGGGGAAGAAGAAGAAAGAGTACAAGCCTTGCACTATCATCAGTTTCGCAGTGAATTCGAGTGATTAGAAAAACACAGATTCTACCACTTGCAGGTCAATCACCTCACTGCTCTCCAGGGAGCTCAGTTTGCAGAATGGCCAAAGTTCCAGGCTGAGCTTCAGAGCTGCTGCCACCGGAGTGCCATTGCACACCCCTCCTGCCCTGGAGTCATCACCAGCCTCGCAGAGACATGAATGTACCAGTCCAAAGGGAAGGGACCAAAACCTAGTCCCCCTTTTTGGCATTGAAACTGTCTCCCAATTCCACTCCATTCTCCCATTCTGGTTCAAAGGTGGAAAAAATCCCAAAGAAATGAGCACAATGGACTCCCCATTGTGAAACAGGGACGTAAAACTTAGCTGCAATTTATTCCTAGGTAAATTCCACCACAGATCCAATTCAATCAAAACTTCCCTTTTTCTCTTAAATAATCAGCAGAAGGCATTTGCTGTAGGTTCCCCCTCTGTGACGGGCACCAGCAGAGACATAGCTGGAAGGTGGCATCCCATGGACGCTGCCCTCAGGGACAAACAGAAGGCACCTTGTGTGAAATTTGCACTTTTGCCCCTGGAGACTCAACAGCATCTTCATTTTTTTCTATGATTTGGATAACAAGTTTAATGTAATCTCCAGATGACACAGCACAGACTTGAAAGTAGCTCTTAGCTTACTTATTTATTTTCCAGGCTTTTGAGTCCGGCACAACAACCCTGACAGGAGCTGGAACGTCCTCACTAAGTGCCTGGTTCACATACTTTGAGGTGAGGTAGGGAATAGTGTCTGTCCTTCAATGGGCACCTTTTCTGCAGTAGAAATTCTAGCAGCTTATGTTTACTTTCCTTTTTTATTTTTTTTTTTTTTTTTTTTTTTTTTAGCACTGTATTTCTGTGTGTTGTATGTGGCAGGTGCTTGGACTGATTGTCTCCAAAACCAGCATAATTAATGGCTTTCTGTAACTTCAAAATCAAATGTATTTTTATGAACTTCAAAAAAAGACCTTTCTTTCTGCTGATGGGAGGTGTGAACCTGTAAGTGCTGAGCCCCTGAGACTTTCCCTGACTTCAGAGGAGGTTTCATCTCTCATTCCACAGAATTACTGAGAATGCCTTCTTAATGAAAAGAGAGGAGGCTGGGGCTTTCTTCTTTCTGCGTCTCAGACCTTGCTTTAACCTCAGAAAGGCCTTGGTTTTTCCATCTCTAAAATGTAGGTGACAGTATTTATAAGTGGACTGGGAGTTTCTACTTGAGGAACATTGTATGAAAGCCTGGCTATTTGCCAAAGACAAGCATGATCTTTTCCGGACCAATGAGCCATGGACTCTTTACTGCAGGGGGGAAAAAAAACCCAACAAAAAATCCACCACAAGAAGATCCAGTCCTCTGAAACAAGTTTCGATATTTAATTAGAACAGAAGTGGGGCATTAAGGCATTGCAACCCTGCCAGGCTGGTACCCCCAAGGCTGAGGGAGCAGAAGGCCCACAGCTGATGTCCCTGATGTGGGGATGACCAGGGCTGCTTCAGGAGCCTGCAGGAGGAGGTGCTGTGCAGGGAGAGTGCTCTCTGCCTGATCCTGGATGGGGAAACCAGCTGGATGGCTCAGGATGCAACTGGGGGGAAAGTAAAGGAGCAATCTGGCAAAATGGGGCAGGGGGAGGGTGCTGCAGCTACTGTGAGAAAGCAGCAGAGAAGGCTGGGGCTCTGCTGTGGGGTAAGTGCTGTGTGCAGGCATCGCTGGCTTTTACAGAGTGCTGAAGCACCAGTCAGTGGTTTTGCAAGCTGGGGTGACTTTCACGAAATCTCACAGGGCAAGAAGTGCTGATCCAGCAGTCAACATGAGCTGTAACTGCACCTGTGAAAGCTGGTAGAGAGAGAAGCATGGGGAAAAGCCGCCGTGGAGAAAAAAAGGCTGTTGTGTTGAGCACTGAGAGAATGTAAGGCTATTGCAAAATTATCCTGCGGAAGGGGAGTCTCACCGTATAGATACAAACTTCTATTGTCAATCAGCTGTAATTGATTTTTCTGGGGTTATTTCACTGCCTCCCCTCCAACCCCCAGCAAAGTTACTCCGTTTTTTACAACAGACATAGTGTTTCTGTGGGGATATCAAAGTTCTCCCAAGCAGAGGGGAGGGGATACTTAATTTCCAGGCTTTTGTGTGGGATCTCAAGTTGCTGCTATTTTGTTAACATTCAGGAAAGAGAAAACACTGAACAATGTCTTCCCAGCTTCCCCAGAGCCATCCAAGGTAATAAAATGTAGCCTTTTTTTCTGCTGACAGTACCATTTCTAAAAATACCGTATTTTGCCCATAGACATGTGATCTCTATTGATAAGTCACTCTGTCCAAACTAGAGTTCTTTCTAAAAGACATCAGGGAGCTGAAGTTATGGCCTTGAGCTCCTAAGGAAGATCTTAGCTTTGTGCAGCTGGTCTGGTCAGGTTACCATAAGAACCTCTTGTGGCTTTAAATGATGTGAATCTATGTCTGGGAGGCAAGAAAATTTCACTGTACCCTCACCAAAGCTTCACCCTGTGTTATGTCAGTGAAGTTTCAAATTGGGATCCCTCCTTTTGCCTGCCCCTGCACCAGCTTCACAGGCTCCCTCCAGATGCTTGTCCTTATTGATGGATGAACATGCTGTGAGCACACAAAGTCAGTGACAAACGTTTGAAAATCCTCAGCCTTGTGACTTGCACTTCATTTAGGTCAAAGAAGACACAAGCGTGTTGCCCTGCAGTTCCTGGGGTTGGTGGCTTAAAAGGCAGCTCAGTGATCCCACTGGATGGTGGTTCAACCCTCATTTGAGGGACCAATGCTGCACTTCCCAGGGGAACTATATCCCTAAGCATGATGCAGAAATGGAAGAGCCATTTAACTTGTGAGGGTCCCATCCTACGCAGGGAGCTACAGCAGAAGGAACCTTTGAAGGACCACACACTTGCTAGGTCCTGGCAGACACAGATTCCCTTCCCAATTAATATTTGTTGGCGTGTATATATCATTGTCGTGGTTTAACACCAGCTGGCAACTAAGTACCACACAGCTTACTCTCCTCCCACCTTGGTGGGATGGGGAAGAGAATCAGAGAAAGGTTAAAACCCACAGTATGAGGTAAGAACAGTTTAATAATTGAAATAAAGTAAAATCTAATAATGATGATGATGATGATGAAAAGGGTGATAACAAAAAGAAACAAAGGAATAAAACCCAAGAAGAACAAGTGATGCACAATACAGTTGCTTGGCGCCTGCCGACCAATGCCAAGCCAGTCTCCAAGCAGCAATTGGTGGTCCCTGACCAACTCCCCCCAGTTTATGTACTGGGCATGACGTTCTGTGGTATGGGATACCCCTTTGGCTGGTTCGGGTCACCTGTCCTGGCCCTGCTCCCTCCCGGCTCCTTGTGCCCCTGCTCACTGGCAGAGCACAGGAAAGTGAAAAGCCCTTGCCTTAGGGGTAAGCACTGCTCAGCAACAGCTGAAACACCAGTGTGGTGTCAACCCCGCCCACATCCTAAATCCAAAACACAGCACTGTACCAGCTACTAGGAAGAAAATTAACTCTGTCCCAGCTGAAACCAGGACAATTGCTTAACCCAGATCTGATGCACAGAATTGTGATCTTCATGGTAACAGTCTCCTCTCCTTTGATCATAGCAGGCCAGGAGTTTTATGAAAGTCTTTGGTATCTGCTGTGTCTACAGAAGAGTTGATTTATGGTTTGCTTAATGAACATTGTTCTATTGCATATTGATTTTCTGTGTGGTTAATAGTTTAACTTTAAAATGATGTGAAGGGTATAACTATGTTAAACCTGTATGAACAGCAAAACACTCTGACATAACAAAGCAAGAGATTGTTGCTGACCTGCAGGCTAGTGCATCCTCTCTGAGAATCTGCTTAAGCATCATAGCTAACACATTCTCTGAAATAATTTTTCTCAGAGGTGAGCTCGTAAGCAAGCTAATTAAATATCAAATTGGTTATTGCAGGTGCATTTACTGGGCATGAAAAAGTGATGCAACTCTGACATTTCCCTCTGTAAATATGTTTTGAATAAGTCATTGGTTGTTAATTACCATACTATAAAATTAAGGCAAATAGATGTATTTTGGATGCTATAAGGCAGCTGCTTTATGGTAATTAAATAACATCAACGGATTATGCTTAGATAAGAATTCTGGAAAATCAGGAGCATCACATCATGATATGGCATTTATTGCTTCCCCAGGCATAGCTTCTGGATTAAAGGAGGCGCAAGGGATATATCCACGTTGGCGACAAGGGCAGCACGGAGCAGGAAGGAGGGGGCTGATCTGCAGCAAGCTGTTATATCTTGAGGATGACCTGTCCACAAACCCTGTTTCCTGGCCATGAAGTTTGGGGTGGCTGCCAATCTTGTACGTTCACCACAGGTTGCTTCCTACTGGGGTGGTACCCATGAGTGAGCTGTGGGGCACAGCTGCAGGCCTGGGACCTCAGGGTTTTGTCCAGAGAAGGATTTACCCCCTTGAGCACATACATGTTTTTCCTTCTTCAGCTTTAGGACTGGATTTGAGAGGCAAGCCCACCAGAAACGCAGGCTTCCTGCTCTTGCTCCTCTCTTTGCTTTGCAACTGGAGCAGCCACCCCAGGTTGATAGGATTTGTGTGTTTTGGGAGATTTGGCCATGACTTAGCCATAATTTGGCCGTGCATCCAAGATGCAGTTTATCTGGTTACATAATATGGCCAGCACATGGCCTTAGTCTTATCTCGTATATTGGGAGTGAAGATAACGCATGAAAATAAAATCATTTGGAACGATGACAGCCTCAGCACTTGTTTCATATGGTGACAGATATCTGGAAAATTAAGTTCCCTGGCAGGATGAAAGAAGATCTTGCCTTTGACCACATCATACATGTACATCTGTTATTGCCTAACTTGCCTCTCCATTCTCATTTTACCCTGTCATAAGGCAGTGCACAGTACCCCCTTGAATTTTCTGTTGGTTAAGAACTTCCTGGAGGTCGCTGAGTTGACAAGATTTTTTATTTGATCCATGGTATTAGGATGTTTTCTATGAGAATTAAAGCTTTCCTGGAATTAAAGCCCAGAGACTGGATAGCTGTGGTGCAGACACTGTGATTTCTGCCTCTGCTGCAGCTCTGGGAACTCATTATGCTTGCGACTGAATGAGGCACAGCCTAATCGCTGTTGTGCACAGGGAACCACCAAGAAAATCCAAAGTGATGAAGAACACTTTTGTTTATCAGTGAAGATAAGGCAGGCAAATACTTCCATACACTTATTTTTTTAGCAGGTCATTTGTGTGGTGAAGCCTAGATGATTTATGATTGACCTTCCAAGAGTTTTGCCTTTGCCAGGGAAAAACAGAGGTTGCTGCACTGACACATGCTTTTCCAAAGCACTGCCTTTGACCTCTACCTAGGTGGCTGGATTTTACTCCGACTGGAAGCTGAAAGCAGAAGGTGCCAACTTTGCTGTCTTTGTTAGGGAAAAAGTCAGGATGTTGGCGCAGATCTGCCCTAAAACCCCAGTGCACAGCATCAAGGGAGATTAGGGCACTGTGCATGCCTCATGCTCTGTACCTTAGAACATCACCTTCTGTCCACCTCCACCTTCCCCCTTGGTCCCAGGTGGAGCGGGTATCCTCTGTTTCCTTTCTGAAGGCAGGCAGGGATGACGTGCTGTGTAATGCTGAGGCAGCATGATTGCTTCATTCCCTCTCAGTGGTGGCTGCATATTAACTGTGGATTAATGAGCCCTCTAAGTATTCCTTAATGCTTCTAAAATGCTTTATATTTTCTACTTACAGTATAATCATCATTAAGGGATTAAGGTAAAAAAATTATAAACTTAGGTGGCTACAATGAAGCTTCAGCATCTTCATTTTAGGTCTCGCATATTTACAGACTGACTGTGAGACTGGAAAAGTGTATCACCTCAGCCTGATTGACACCAAAAGGATTGGCAGCTTCACAGTATTTGTGGCAGCAGGGCCAGTTTTGCAGATGGGTCCCTCACACACATACAGCGGCTTAACCTACAGCAGATCTGACTATTTTGGCCTCCATCCCAAACCACCTAACTGGTGTCATAGAATCATAGGATCATTCAGGCTGGAAAAGACCTTGAAGATCATCGAGTCCAACTGTACATCGAGATCCTCCCACACTACCTCATAACTATTTTTCTAAAGAAGGTCACAAAACAAATAATTACACTATGCAACCATTAAGAACTAATATACCACACCTACTCTCCAATAGAAAGTTGGAGAACATTGTTCATCCCCATTTGCAGAGAGAGAAACCAAAGGCATAGACACCTGCAGAGCATCCCAGCTCGCTGATTCCCCCCGCAGCTCCAGTGGCACAACGAACTGCTGCAGCATGTGGATGTGCCCGTCAGGTTTGGAGGCAGATAAACCACAGTGCCTTGGCAGGATGCTGCAGTGAACAGATCCTGTCTCCTGCAGGGCTTGTTAGTTCAGGCACAGTAGCCACTTAATGCAGCTATTTATCTACTAGAATCAGCCTGGCTCATATCCAGTCTCTGCTGCATCTCTGCTCCATCCTTCCTTGCACCCCAGCTGCTGGGGCGAGCTGGGCAGGGGATGGGAAGCCTGCCGGTGCTGTTGGTGAGCTCAAAGGCTGGAAAAGCCGTTTTGGGTACAGAGGTAAGCACAACAGACTCTCTGTCACCTTTAACTGTGGCCTGGGCTCAGAGCATTGGGTCAGTCACCACTGAGGGCTCTTTAGGGAGCTCAGCCTGATTTTGCCTGTGAACTCAGGAACAGGTGCTGGCTGCATGGGTCTTGGGGAAGTCTGGTGATGCCCACCAAGAGCTGAGGTTGTTCCCCACCAGGGAAATACATTATCCTGTAGGACTTCTTGACTGCAGAGGGCTGGACTAGGTTCTTGCTCATCTTTTAGCACTCAGCTATTTGCAGACACCAGGTGGCACGGGTCTGACTGGAGTGCCTGAGCTGTAATTACAAGTCAGCCAGGACTGCAGTGGGTTGCAACCCACTGCGTGACTTGCCTGTAGAGAGCATAAAGGTCCTTTTCCATGAAAACAACTCAGAAGCTACTTGATCTGCGAGTTTCTTCCATGTTGTAAAAGTCAACAAGCAAAAGTTACCACTACAAAAAGTGCTGAAAGGCTGCTTCTTGTATCAATTAATTTATTTTCCCTATGAGTAAGTAAAGAAAAGTTCTTCCCTTCCCCAACATCTGCTTCATCAGACTGAGTTCTCTTACTATAGGCTGTTGGTTGGCCTCTGGCAAATTAAAGTTGCTTTAGTTAAAGCAGCAAATAGGCAAAATACCCAGATGCAGTCTGGATTTATCTGTGAACCGGGATGTTGTTTTCTGATCACTGGCTTATTGTCAAAAAATCATTACAAGCTTAAATTTTTTTAAAAGATACCTCACCAGTAATCTTGTGTTTAGCTGCAACACTAAATTATCTCCAGTTGCCTTGTGAAGCTCCTGAAGATTAAGCTGGCTTCAGATCTGTTTTCTGATAGCACCTTCATCTTTTACCAATAGCCTGAAAGAAAATTCATTCTTTATAATCAGTTATTTACAAACCAGTGGTTATGTTTGTGCAACCTTGCATGACCTTAGCATTTCTGAGTCTCTTTTTTGAACTATTCTCTATGGCAGAAGAAACCCTTTACAAGTTCTGTTTTATTTTTAAAGCTGTATTATTTCCTGTATGATCTAGGTCCTTGAGATTCCAGGCAGGAACTGGATGAAAGATTCCAGTTTGGCTGTAAGTGGGAAACCAGATGAAGCAACGGTGAATTACTTTGAGCATTTGTGTCAGTTTTTCTGCTACACTTTAAATCTTGACCTGGGCATAACCATGAATTGTCTGCAGGTAAACACCCCCCCATTTATAAAAAACGTGCTCCTGCTGCACTGCTGCCTTCTTTGGGTTGCATTCTGCCGAGGCTGGTGTGTGGCGGTGGAAAACGTGTCTTTTCACCTACACCCAAAAGCACAGATAATGAGAGCTCTAAACCTGAGTACTTGTCTCGAGGCAAATATTTATATGGGATATTGCTTGACTCAACAAGGGTAAAGAGGTCCCCAGAAAACTTTTGCCAGAATGATGTCAGAGAGGAAACCAAATGAGCCAGACAAGCCCCTGATCACATCACAACTATTTGGTAGGAATGCGAGGACAGAAAATGAAATGTGAACATCTCCCCCAGGCCAACAAACCTTAAAAATGAGCAAAACATTTTTCAAGGACCAATGCTTCAGGGTCCTGTCAGATATTGTCTGGTGAAGCTTGTTAGGGTGGCCCAGGACATTCCTGATCCCAGCATCTGCGTGGCCGCTGCAGGCAGCCACATTCCCACAGCCAAGGCAGCAAAGGGGAACACGTGCCTGCATTTCAGCTGCCTCTTCAGTCTGACACATGAATAAAAACTCTTTTAATAGACCCACAAAGACCTGTGACAAGACTTGGAGGTGGTGTGAGGACCAAGCTCTATCTCCTCCTCTGCTGCCCCTGCACCAGGGCAATGACAACTTTTAAGGGATCGACAAAGTCATGTGGGATAGCAGCATGTTCAGCTGGCCTAACAAAATACAGGTCACCCACAGACTTCCATACTGCAAGCCATGATCTGGGCAAAAAAGTCTGTATAAATCAGTGTTTCCTCACCTCTAATGATGCTATCTCATTCCAAGTCACCAAAACCTGTGTAGGACCTCTGGCTGTCACTGATCAAAGACAAACAGAAACAGACTCCATCAGGCCTAGGAGCAGACCCAGAATCCAGACAGGGAACAGAAATGACATTACCTAAGCAGCCTCTCTGCTTTGTACCTCTTTGCACAGCTAATTAACACAGCTCACAGGCCAAAAAGCGGGTCTGAAGCATTAGGAATCCTGCCATAGGGGGAAAGTAATCATGAAGCAGTTAATTGAATAAACCCAGAGAAAGTTTGTCCTGCTGGCAGCCAGCCCAATCAGGAGAACGAAAGGCAGATTTATCCAAATGGATTATTTGCTCCATGTGACTTGCTCCACGTTATTTGCTCCACTCAGCGCTCTTTAGGAGCATGTTTACCCTTGTTCTGGGGTGCAAAGCCTTTTCTGATAGATGTTAAACAATCTGTCCTCTCCCCTTCAGAATTTATTTCATATTGCTTGCTATTACTAATAAGAGTGCTTATGTTGAAGCATATTTTGAAGTATGTCTTGCTGTCTTTTGCCATCCTTTATCTGCCACAGTGACCTCCTTTCCAATCCAGACTGATTTCATTAGCTGGTAATATCTATGGGCTTTGGGCTACCATAAGGATTTGCATTTCTGATGAGTTTAAATTACTGGATACTTGTGTAACTGGTATAGCTTCATAATTTTTGGCTAGTGTCAGTCTCCTGTGCTGATCCTAGGATTCCTGAGTGTGTCCCACATGTCTGTTTGCCTTCTTCATTCTTTTCAGATATGTCTTTTTGATATGACTTCGGCTCGCTTGTTGTTGATGCAAACACTCAATGGTTGTTCTTGAGACCCTTGTATACTGCCCCCCTCCTTGCACATAAACTGGTTTTATACAGAACAATTCAGGTGGGAAAGGAGCTCTGGGCATCACATTGCCCAACTCCTGCTTAAGGGACGGTCAACTGCAAATATAGTTCAGGTTACCCAGGGTCCCATCGAGTTTTAAAATCCCCAAGAATGCAGATGGCAGAGCCTCTCTGGGCAGCCTGTGGGAGTGCCTCACTACTCCCATGATAAGGACTTTTTGTGTCATATCTAGTCAAAATATCCCTTGCTCTGGCTTATGTCTAGTCCTTGTTTCCTTTCCAGTGTGCATCTGTGGGAGGAGTCTTGTTCTGTTTTCTCTATACAGTCCCATTAGTTAATTGTAGACAGCAATTACCTTCGCTTCCCCAGGCTGAGCCAGCTCAGCCCTCAGCCTCTCCTCCCCCACCCTGTGCTCCAGCCTCCTGACCCGCTTGGTGCCCCTCACTGGGCTCGCTCCTCTGCCTCAGTGCCTTTTCGGTGGCAGGGAACACCAAATGGGATTCTGTACTCTGGACGTGGTCTCACAAGTTACAGTCCTGCTAACAGAGCCCAGGATGATGTTGGCCTTTGCCACAGGGGTACAATGCTGGCTCACATCCAGCTTGTCCACCAGAACCCCTTTGCCCCTCTGTCTTGCCTGGCAATGGTGACAGCATCTATGGTTTATTCAGTTGCTTTGCCTGAAATTCTCCATTGCCACTTTGTTCAAAAATTTATTCCCTACTTTTTGCATGATGAGAAGTTCCTTGTAGTAGAAATAAACTGAAAGCTCTCACTCTGCAGTTATGTGTCCAGACCTTATTTTGCTGTATCTGAAAACTCCCTCAGAGCTTGTTTTTGGGGAGTGGAAAGCAGGTTGTCTTACCTGAACCTGCGTAAAATAGTAGTGAATATAATACTTGGTGTTACTGTGCCCAAATTTTCTGGATTTATCTTAAGAAGACAATTATCCTGATTGGATATTCTTTTGCATAAGTCAGAAAAACTGTAGCGTATTTGTGGAGTTAATTTCATCTAGCTTCAGCTGGACAAAAATGACATCCATCCCAAGCTAGTTTTCTGGCTTCCTTGATTGTTAGTGGCAAGAAAGACAGTCTTCCTTTGAGGACAACACATCTCACTGATCCTAGACTCCAAAAGATGTTGCACCACAGAGGTGTCCTCAGCTCTCAGGTGGTACGAGCAGGCAACTCATAGTACTGACCCACAAGCAAAGCCTGGCCCCACTGATCTGTAATGTGCCTTTTCACACCATGGGGGTCCAACCAGCAGATAACACATGCGGGCACACAGTCAGGTATTCTCACCTGAGCAGATGTAGCAACGCAGTGGTGAGACATCCCTGCTCACTTCCCTGTTAGAGAGGAAGATGGCTTCAGTCTGCCCTGTGCTCTTTAGAAGAGATGGATAAGTTTGCTGGACTCCAGCGGGTTTTCCATACGGTCTTTTACTGGATCAAGTTTGGTTATTTTTAAATATGTATGTCTGAGAAAGGGTCTGATCCTGCAAAACATACGTATTTTTGAATCTGTGCACATGCTTGACAATGAACCTGGCGAGGTCTCGCTGAGTTCAGGGCACTACTGTGATAAGCCCACTTGCTGCCATCCTGCCGTTTCCATTTCAGCCTGTCATTTCCACAAAGCCTGAAGGTGACCATAACTGTCCTCTTACCCCAGCTGCTCTATGTAATCCTTGTGTAGTGGCTATTTACTCCATTTTCACATTTATTACTTTGCTTATTTTCCACATGGCAGTCCCTAAGAGTAGAAGAACATTTTCATCTGCTGCTGATGTGGTTTTCTGCTCCATAGCATCTGCCTCCTTGCTCATCTATAGTGTTTGTTTTCTGTGCAAGGGGATGTTACCAATTTCATCTTTTTATGTCTCATTTATGCTCCATTTCTGTTTCTCTTCCCATTTCAGCTGGCACTTGATGTGAAAGAGTGTGTGATCTTGTGTTTAAGATATTCACAGGGATCTGTGTCTCTTCTCCGCCATACATTTCCCAGGGTTTGGTGAGCAATTCGCTACATCAATATCTCCATGTGTAAATTACTGGTAGCATCACTAAGGCTCTGAAAATGATTTATTTTATACTGGGGAGGCCAATCTGGAATGAAAAGGGGTTTCAGTTTGGATCTGCTCAGGATGAAATTGCCCTGGAAGAAAAGAATAGAACTGAAAGCACTGCATATGGTGTGGAAATACCTGATTGATGCCTTTCCGAAGTTGTTTCAAATATTTCTACCTTTTACAAAAAGTATACCAAAATAAACATGCAAAGTGCTCAGAGGTCTCTGCCATTGTCCCCCAGTGACACTTCCACGTGGTTGCTGAGACTAAAGGGGAGAGCTAAAGATAAATCCATTAATGTTATATAAGATGCTCAGAAATGTCTCTAAATAAATAAAGTGCTTCAAATTCCACGCTGCATATGTGTCAGGCAATTTATCAGCAGTGCCAGGATGCTTTTTCCTCTTTGGAGGAGAGCTCTGTGGGAGAGCTGAGCAGACGTATTGCAGGTGGCTATTAGCAGCAGGTCACCCAGAACAATTTTCAGGATATCTCCATGCACAACTGAAAATTTGCCATTCAGCACAGCCCTCAATAATCTCTAGGGGTAAGAGCTTCATGGGAGGTTGTGAAAACCACGTGCGGCCACTGCCTGGCCCAGCGGCCTGCTTCTGCAGCACGGAAGCAGAAGGGACATGTGCCCACCTTGGCAGCGTGCATGCCAGACCACCAGCTTAAATTCCAGCTGAAAGTGGATTTGCTTCACCACACCAAAGCACAGGGAAGATACTCTCTTTTGCCAGCACTGGTGAAGGGCTCATAGTCACGGCTCACTGTGCTGAGTGGACAACAGGCAGCTGTGACACCTCCAGCCAGACCTGCCTGCTCCAGCCCTGATCCAGTGTGCAATGGCAATTACGTTTTGTACGGTATGTAGGGCACTTGGCTTCCTCGCCAGCTGCACCTGCAAGTGGTGACACGGACTGCTTTTTGTAGCCCTCCTCATCTTGCTGGCAATCGTTTTAAAGCAATAGGGAAATTGGTGGCACCAAACAAGTGGAGGATTGAATTATTGTGATTTCTTCTGAAAGATCTTAGAGGGAAATAGGAGATCCAAAGTTGCTGTGAAATTAGTGATGCTTTCCTTTCAGCTGGACTAAAAAAAGCCCAAAATTAGGTTACTGAAGGACGGACGAGGTGAATCTTATCATTTAAGACTATGGTATAGCAGGGAACGTGCAGGGTCAGAAGCACAATAGTGCACAAGAAAAGGTACTTAACAAAAAGAGAAAAGCTACGGTAAGAAAGAAAACGCAGTTTGATGAGTTGTTTAATGTCTCAGCATCCACGCTTTTCATTTCCAAATACAGTATGTGCATAGAGAGGTGGGCTGCGAAGTTGCTGCTCTGCGTTCAGCCAGAGCCAAGCAGAGACTTCAGGCCCAGGCTCTCTCCAGCTCCATCAGAAGGTGGATCCAGATCAGCCAAACATGGTGGTTCAGCTCTGTTCGCCTCTGTTGCAAAAATCACAACAAAAGCAGGCCAAGGGTATTACCTAAATCTTTTTTGGCTCTCCAAAGGAATTGTCTCCTTTTTGGTGGCTCATGTGCCTCCCAGCACCCACCTTCAGCAGCTCCAGGGAGGACCATGGCTCTGCACCACACTGTGCCATGCCGTGCCAGGGACTTGTGCTAGGGACAATGCCACCAAGGGGTGCTGAGGGCAGCCCATCACAGTCATCGCTCCCACGGTCATTGCTCCCAGCACACCAGGGGAGCAGCAGGCCTCTCCACCTCAGCCTCGTGCAGCCAGAAGAGCATGGCTGTGTCCTCCCATGCTCCTCACTGACTCGCTCAGGCCCCAGTAAAGCTGGGTCAAGACTATCCCCGTCATCCTCCCTGCCCTGTGAAATTGCACGATTCACTGTTTTTCCCTCTTCTGCATCAGGCTGAGAGACGCTGATTGCCTGTTGTGATGGAAAAGTTTTGGGGGTGCCAGGAGGGACTCAAAGTCTCAGCTCTGAGCCAGCCAGGACAAGGCTTGTGGGCTTTCTATGGTGTATGAAGTGCTGAAACCCCAGCGAGACAGGGCACAGCCACAGGAGCTCCTTTCCTTTGCTTTACTGGAGCTTTTGGGATTCGTTGTGCTTCCTTTAAACTCGATTTCTTGGATCACTTAAGAACCTCAGACTATCTCTGAGAAAAAAAGGAAGTTTCCAAGGGCGCCCCAGCTAAGTGTGCTGGGATGCCTTTGATGCCAGGCGACAATCTTAACAGTGAAACAAAAATGTATACTCCCTGCAAATTCTGACTTTGAGGCAAAATTCATGATGCTTGGAAACCTGGCCTGGGTCCTTTTAACATGGGAGGTTTGCAGGACCATGTTCAGTGCTCAGCTTCTCTACCTGAGGCAACCAGCAATGTGTGCTAATTAATGCCAGCTGTGAGAATGTCTGGGGTTGACTTACATCTGCTGGGACGCAGACTGAGACCTCAGCACTCATTTCATGTAATCAAGGCTTATATTAAAACAGTCCTCTTTCCTCCACACCCCGTGTGTTAGCCACAGCAATTGCTTTGGGGCAGCTTTTCTCCCAAGGGGTGTATCTGGGTGCTTATGTCTAACTCAAAGGGCTGCACCGAGAAATTCTCGATATACCGAGCCACATCAGAGTGGGTGGATTACAAAGCTGTATGTGTTGGTGTCTGATGGCTACTCCTAGCCCTGTGGCCAAACACCCTGTTGAGGGGAGAGGCATTTCTCTAATGTTAAAATAACAGCACTGTCTTCCATTGATAACATCTGACTTGAAACATCCTGCAGCCAGGTTGGGTTTATTGAAATTCACCCTCAAAATGAAACGTGGTTAGGAAAGGACCCAACGCTTACCTACTTTATCCCATTGCCGGAGCTGTAGCCCGACAGGCAGGGCCAGTTAACAGTGGTAATTAATTTTCTGCAGTGGGTTTTGGGTGGGAGGTGGGGAGAAGGAAGCTGGAGCGTTTTAACACAGAAACTTCTGAGATGGCAGCTCTTCCCCTCCCTCTCCCTTCACAGAGAAGACGCCGGAATTGTTTTTCTGGGAGACCACGCTGAAGCTCTGAGCTGCCCTCCTTTGCAGCGTGCTTGGAGCAAAGCCCGCGCCGCCCTGCGCTGCTGTCCTGTGGGCTGTGCTGGTGTGTGGGTCTGTGGACACAAGGTTAGTGCCTTACGGGACAGGGGAGTCCCTGGGACCGGGCAGTGGCTGATGGAGAGCCACCAGGGACAACTGCCAGAGCATGCTCTGCCTCGCCTCTGCAGAGCACCATTATGGTCACATCTGCAGGCATCTGTGGATGCAGAGATGGAAGCTCCCCAGATGCTTGAGGTCAGCTTGGTTTCCAGTTTTGCTCGTTGAAATCTTTTCAAACCAAAGCAGGGCTGAAGCAGGGGCGGCAGAGCAACGCAGCTTGCTTCCCTCCACATGTCTGCAAAAGGATTTGAAAGCCTGAGGTGCCCAGTGCTCGCACAGCCCTGGTCCACAGCTGGGACAGGACCCAGGTGCCTTGCCAGGAGCCTGAGTTTGCAGGCAGCAGGGGGTTTTGCAGCCCCTCTGGCCACAGCTGTCATGATCCTGCTGGACATTGGGGCCAAATGCCACTTGAGATCCCCAAATTACAGCCCTGCATGGGAGATTTGAGGATGTCTGGGCTGAGACAGTGGCAGAGGATGTCTGGAGGTTGTTAGGGGTTTCAGAGACCCTCTCCTGCCTTGCACCAAACAAATAAATAAATCTCATGGGGGTATAATGCACCGTAGCATTTTAATCCTGCTGGGCATGAAGTGGATTACAATGCTATTTGGCTGGCCACTGCGCACGGAGCCAAGCTGTTATAACAGGATTAAGATCCCTTCCCTAACTCAGAACAGATTTGCTTGTTACTTTAGAAAGTAGCTAGAAGACAGCTCGGCCCATAAACCATGCTACAACCCTTTTTGATTGTAAGATTGAACTATTTATGCCCTCCTTTAAATATGCTTCTTTTTGTAATTCAATGAGTTTCTTGAAGTCCTACAGAGATGGAGATGGGTGGGTTTTACAAGAGCATTGTAGACACACTTTTTTACTCTTTACAAGAACATTTTTCACACTCTCCAAAGAGTTAAAGTTGTGTGTAAAAATTCTTGAATGAAGAAGATCTGGTTTACCCAGCCATACACAACACCTTGCAAAGCATCGGCACCCATCTGGGTTGTGATTGCACTGCTGTCCCCTGCCCTGTACCGCTGGTTTTTGGGGCAGAGACTGATGCCAACTAAGGAGCAAGGGCACACCGCCCGTCTTCCCCTTCTACCCAGCGTGCAATTAGCAGTGCTGGGGAGAATTGCTACTAACAGGGGGAAAATGCACAGGAATTCAGTGAGACTCATCTCCGCTAGACCATCAAACCCTGCTTACTTCTTCCATGTGCACGGAGCACCTTTAAAACTTTCCCTGCATGCTGGGGTCTGCAGCCAGTAACATAAGCAGTGCTCCTTGAATTAATATGGCCTTGGAGGGAGCAGCCACTTGGCTGGGGAGCTCCCTTGCCTGGCCATGCCTCTCCAAGGGGAGACATTCATGGCGACTGTACACTTGAAGGAAGGCAGGTTACAAGGTAATGCATATAATATGATTAAGAGCAAAGGTGACCTATAGTAATGTGGTAAATAAGTGGTTTTCTCTGCTTGGCCAGTGAATTTTGATCCCAGCGTAGCACTGCGTTGTAAGGTGCCGCTGCTATGCCTGGTGAAGCTTGTGGGAGGACAAAGAGCAGAAAGCGGCAAGAAGTACAAAGAGGCTCCAAAACACCCCCTGCCCCTGCCTATTCATACCCCTGCCAAAGAGGCGAAATGGAAGGGGGACGGTTGCAAAATTGTCTTTCCTTGTTTAGAGCTGCCTGTGTCAGCCTGTAGTGCCCAGGGAAAATAGCAGCAGATCAATAGAGGTGTCTGTGCTGACATTCTTACTGTCTTGTCCTTTAAGATACACTGAATCACTCACCAGCCTTCCCAGTTAATGAGCCTTTCAGTGGGAAGAAAGGCACAGGTTTCTTTCTAAGTGTGTGCTTCTCTGCCAGCCTCCAGACCTCTCCTAAAGGAAGACATAAGTGATGGGCTCTGGTCATGGTCAGAGGTCTGGGCTATGATTGCAGCAACAGCGTGCTGACAGAACTTTACTGGAGGCTTCCCTTGGTCTAGCTATGGGTTTGTGACAACAGGAGCTGCTGCTACCTTTCCCTGGAGGGTAGCAGGGTTCCCCTGCCCTCTGCCACTCACTAACTGCTTTACATGATGCCAGATCTCTGGGACACCATCCCTGAGCACTCCCCTGGATGGAAGGAGCAAGAACGGAGGTCCTGCTGCAATTTGACTTTAATGGAGTTATGTCCGTTGGCACTGATCAAGGACCTGACCTATGTGAGGGATGTCAACGTGCATAATGACACCAGAATATGATGCCTGTCATTTATCACTTGCACCAGTCATCCAGGAGCCCTGTTGCCCAGGTGCTGTGGAGATAGGGAATAAAATAATTCCTTTGCAAAGAGCTTACGATTTTGAAATAAGCACAGACATTGAAGGCTTGAAGGTAAGGGAGAGAAATTACATTGCTCCTAGTCCTTGTTACCTAGCAGGCTTGCATTCATCGACCGCGAACCTTAATACAGTTTTCACTCCACTTGTCAATTGTTAAGATAGATTGGGGGGCTGTCAACAGAATGTTACAGTTGAAAAGATCCAGCTAGGAATAATAGACTACGAAACATCAAGGTAGTCATAATACTGTAAACCACCACAGAGGAATGCGTTTGGCCCTTTCATTTTTAATGGTCCCTCAGGTGTTGTTTGGCATACAGGACAATTTGGGGGGGATTTCCCTGTCCCAGCTTCAGAAGTGTCTGCTCCAGGCTGCCCAAGGGAGCAACCACAGCCTCTCCTTGAGCATCCGTGGGGGACAAATGGGCACCCCAAGAAGCAAGTTCATCTGGCTTGTCTCTGACACCAGTTTTAGGACAAGGTGCCTTGCCATCCAGAGGTGACTACCTCTTCATCTCTAGGCAAGAGCAGGGGGGGCGAGGTGTCTCGCTCAGAGACAGCTGGCACTGGCCTACAGGCTCCCACTCCTCACTGGTGCTGGTGGGTGGGTGTCGGTAGTGCTGTGCTGGGCACAAAGGGGTCCAACCCACGCATCACTTCTGGGTGCTGCCACAAAGTGGTGGTGCATTCTTTACAGAACTGGTGGGAAACCACACTGAACACCTTGAGAGCAGATCAGAGCTAAAGCCTGCTGCATTTACCCGGCTGGATGTGAGCTGGGTAAACTTGGGACCACCTTCAAAGCATATTTCGCTTTATAGTCAGAGGGTTTTTTTCAGAGCAGAGAGGTTTCTTGTCAGCTTGTCCATCTGCCTGGTGTCTCAACAGGCCCGTGTGGGGAAACACATGCCATCAGGTTCCCACTGCCATCGTATAGGGGTAGGAATTCATAGCCAGGTCAAGATGATTCCTACTGGGGTTTCACTGACACGTCAGACCTTTTCCTAGAGGCTGTCATCTGTTTCCAAGAGAGTTTTGCATCCAATGCCTATTTTCAAGAGCTGCCAAGACAGCACCAAGATTGCTCATCTCTCTACCGGGCTTTGGGTCTGAGCAGTGGAGAGGTTGGCCACAGGGGATTTTAATAAACTGAAGTGCTCTGTGTATTTAAAAGAGAGGAACAGAAACATCAGCTTTTTTTTGGTATGCTCGAAGGTAAAATGTTGCAGCTACTACAACAGCAAATCTGCTACTTGAGAAGAACTGAACTGATAAATTCAGGACTATCCTAGGTACAGTGGAGCAGTCGGTGGACACCCCTCTGTGTGCTTATGAGACCTCATAAGACAGTGCCACTGGCACTGAAATTGTGTTGTGACCTTCAATAACCTTTTTCCTTCTCAGTTGTTTTTTTAAATAATTAAAATTATAGATGAAAGTAGTGGGAGACAGACACATAAAAGGGGTCGAGCACAGAAGCATTCACTTACAAAATCTCCCCATGCACTTAGGAATGTGGCTATTTCTTTTATCCATTTGGATGGCCAGATCCTTTCAGATAATGACAGGGCTGTGCTTTTTTTAAATAGCTTGTGTTGGTGGAGGAGCACAATGCTGGGAGAGGCGAGCCCACACCCGAGCACTCCATCCCCTGGGAGAGCCTGCCCCAGCCAACTGCGCTTCTCAGGCTGAGCATGCCCTTGTGGGGAATCTGTCCTGCTGCCCGAGTGCAGCCTGAGACTGGAAATACAACTCTGGGAAATCTGCTATTCTGGGGGGACAGGTCCTGCTCTGAAGAGGGATTTACCCCATCAACAGACCTCCCTGGGACCTATAGCTCAGGAAAGATGCTCCCTGCAACCACTCCGAGTTCCTCGCAGGGACCTCAACAGAGCCAAAGATAAGTTGTCCTGAATTAAATTAATTTCTAAGCTTGTGTCGGGCTAGCAGCGTGGCATTGCAAGTCAGGTTTGCAAGGACTTCCCACAGAACAGGAGCCACTTTGTTAAAGTTGGTCATTCACTACTGTGATAAAGTAATTAAAGCCTCCCAGTCTCTTTCTCCCCCTGCTGCTCCTTCTCTACATACAAACATCAGGGCTTTGGCATAGATGGAGCTGTTGACACTTTGTCAGTGAAAATCCAGAGCTGTGCGAGTAAGAGAAATGCTTTATGGGGACTATAAATAGTTTTGCATTAAGGCAAATGTATTCTCCCGCCTAAAATAGACTCACCTTGCAAACAGCTTAAGGACAGTTTCAGCACCAGAGGAACGCCTTCAGACTCCCCTCAGGAGACAGAAACAGCCTTTCCCCCCCGAAAATGCAAAAAAGAACAGCAGCTGGAGACCCCTCTGCTGCCATCCCCCCTCTCCCTGCTCCCCACTGCCTGGCAGCATCCCGCTGTGCTTGGGTGTCAGCCTGGGAGACCACTCAGCATCCTTCCAGCAAAAAGGGACATTAATTCATCCAACTAACTTTTCCAATCATTTTTTCTAGATGCTTGCAATATGCGTGCTCATTACACAGGTGAAAGGGTTGAGGAAACTTTGGGGAGGGGGAGCAGAGACTTCCCATGATGGCTTGGAGCAGCAGATAGCTTCTCCTTGCTCCGAAGGGAATCATGCAGCCAGACAATGCAAACATCCTCTCTGCCAGGGCTTCAATGTGTTAACAGCACTCTCTCCTTGCTGCCAGAGCACCGTTTCATTCCCTGCAGAGAAATGCCAGTGGGGGTGGGGGGTGGGGGGGGGTAGGGGGGTGATGAGAAGATGTCAGAAGAGCAAAAATGTTTTGACTCACCTTTAGGCTGTGCGTTGGGTTGACGACGCAGACAAGTTGCCCGGCAGCTGAGAAAACCCTCTTTGCCTTGTAGTGCTGAAACCGCAGGTGAATAAGATCTAACACAGCTCCAAAGCACTGGGTGAAGAAAAGCATCACAACTTTTGGCGTTGCTGCTGCTGCTTCTGCTGCTGGCAGTGGGCAGGGGAAGCAGCGAGGGAGCCCCTGAGTCCTTGAGCCTGGGGAGGGAGTGCAGTCGGCGAGAGCTACGCTCCAGCACGGCTTAGCATGCCTTCATATTCATCATCAAAATAAGACGGGAAGAGGCTTGCAGCAGCGGGGCGGCCAATGGAAAGGACAGAAATGTTATCCTTGAGGTCCGGAGACAGCCAATAACGAATGCCTCCCCTCCAGAAACTCCCTGATGAATTGAGCCTGGTAGAGAATGTATTATTGAACATTACCATACATCAGCACATTGCATTTATCTTGTGATTACAGCCAGTCATATGTAAGGCTGTGGAGATATGCAGGCAAAATTGATTGCTTAACGTCTCCATTTATTAATTGCCTTAATTTAACAAAAGAGCACTCGGATATCAAAGCTAAATGTAAGGCGTAGGGAAGAAGCCCACCAGTGAAACTGTTAGGAAGTAGCAAAAATAGATTAAGTAGCCTGTGTTTTACTGAGGGAGAAAAATCAAATATGCAAAGAGAGTTGCAGTTCCTTGCAGGGGTTAAGCAGAAGTAGAGCTCGCTGTATAAATAGATTCACGTCTGTGCATTTGCAGGCTTTGATTTGGATTTTCACCACTCTGAAGTTTTCTGAATTTTATATTCTGCTACTTCACAAGGGTCCCAGCACACAAATGACATTTTCCCCACCACTAAAAATAGGAGACGTCAGGTGTTGGGTCTGGTGTAACTTGGAGTAACTCCATTTAAAGTCAGCAATATTTTCCTGATTTACACTTGCCAGTGGATCAGGTCCGTTGGACACAAAACATGGTAATTACTGGATGCTGGAACTATGAAAGCATAAAAAGGCACAGAGCATGCTTCTAAAAATAATGAAATACATGATGCATGAGAGCACACACACAGAGAAACTTGCACTGAGGGAAAAGTGGCTTCTAAATCAACAGAATAATTAAACATGCAGAAGGCTTTTGCTTGTCATTCATCTGCATATCGGTGGCCAGGAAATTACGAATTAGCCATTAGATAGTCCTAGGCATTAAAAAGGAATTAGGGAAGTGCAAGGAAAATAACATGCTCTTGCATATTATTACCAGTGCGTATTTCTGTTGGTGGGCAGGGATTCTTCTCGAGCCATTGAGTGTCATTAAACTTGAGTCCCTATAACCAGGTTTTCTGGGAGGTGTCTGCACCGAAGCAGCCGAGGGAATCAGAAAGCACATTCATTTCATGGGACAATCCTGTGTGATATGTTGCTCTGCTTGTTAATAAATCAAAGAGGGTTAATTTAATTAGCTCTCTGCCAGAACTTCCTATCAGGGTACTATTTAGGCTTGCTGGCTAAGTACTCAAATGGCTTATTTAGCCTTGGTAATCCTTTTTTCTTTCAAAGCAGAACAGATAAAAGTAGCTTTTCTTTCTTCCTTTTTTTTTTTTTTTTTTTTTTTTTCCTTCTTTTTAAATATGAGCCCCATGCTGGGGGTGAGGCTGCTGCTCTGGACAGAGCAGCCCCTGTACAGTGCAGGCTTCAGCCTGGGACTGGATTGCCACAACTGCCTCTTCCAAAATCAATACTGCAATACTGGCTTTGCCAGACTGCAGAAAGCCTGTGCGTAAAAACAAAATAAAGAAGCCTGAGTAGATAAGTAAGTGGGAAATCGTGAATGTTGGAACAGCTGACAAAGCAACCCCCCCTGAAAACTTTAAAGATGGGAGGCATATGTATCTCTCAGTTCTTAACATTTGCTTGTAAATGACAACAGGAGATAATTTTTGCAGCACTGAGAGACACTTTGAGAATATTTTCAGACAGACTTGAGGACAAGTGAGTGAACTGATTTGCTTAAATGTATCCTTTCCTCCATTCCCAAAGTAAATACAAACATACAGCTATTTATTATTTATTTCTTCCTGATTTGTAGTTAGTAGCTGCACAAATACTTTATGCCAGCAAATTTCAGTCTGCAAGTTATCAGTGCAAGTATTCAGCCATCAAAGCCCTAAATGAGCAAAAGGTCCTTTCTATTTTATGTTGGTTATTGCCACCTAAATCCCCTGGGATTATTTCTGTTTGACTGATTCACTCAACTGAGTGCCTGGGCTTGGGGAGCATGACCACATCTGTGGGCAGCAGAGATGGCACTTCTCATGCCTGCTATCCAGCCAGCCTTGGGGCTCTGGCAGTGCTGTGGTCCAGCCCACCTGCAACCCAGCTGCCTTCCTGGGGGGGCAGGAGAATTGTCCCTGATCCCACAGGGGCACACAGATATCTTCAACCTGAATATACATCCCAGCTTCTGGGCTGGTATATGAAAAGGACTGCCATTTTCGCAAGGAAAAGACCACCTTCAAGGGTGGGCAAGGGGACATTTGCAGTGCCCAAATCACCATATGAATCTATGCCCATCTCGCATACTACACGTGACCTTCTGAGGAGCATCCCTGCCAGCAATAATTGTGGAAACACTGCTCACTGAGCATTCGGTGCATCTGAAGGTAACTCCTGCTCAATGTGCAAGTTCACGTTCATGGCGACACTTTCAGAAAATATTTTATTGCTCGTATTGTTCATGTCCTGAGACCCACGTACAGCAACCCCTTACTGCATTTCAACACACAATTTTGCCCTGGCTTGACAAGGGACCCTATATCTGCCGAGCTGTGGCAGCTGGCCGCTCACGCAGCTTCGCTTGCAAACAAAAGCTCAGCAGCGTGGTCTGGTGTGTGGATCCAGGTCTTTTGCTTTCATACAGAGCAGCTCTCAACCAGTGTAACTCTCTTAATTTGAGTTTGTGGTGGTCTCATCCAGGCTTGAGGATGCAAGGTCTGCTGCCCTACCTGGCCTCAAACCCTGAGGCAGGTCCTCAATGGCATTACTTAGCTGTATGGATGCAGCCAGAGAGAGGAGGAACAAGTCCACACGCAAGGGGCACTTGATGAATCCCATTTAAATGCTGGCTGGAAATTTCTGGTGACTGTAGCTGTTATTTCCAAGACAGTTGATTCTGTAACATGTAAGTGTGACCTGGCAAAAGGCCATAGGCTAAATCACCGTTAGGATCCAGATTTTGCCAGTTTAGCAACTCTAGTGGCACCCCGTAATACACATAGGATTATAAAGCTCTAACAGCTCAGCTGCAGGCGGCTGTGTCAGGTTAGCACTACAATAGGATCAGCTAGACAAAGAAACTGGCCACAGTCATGCTAGCTTTCCAGTTTTCCCACTTTGCTTTCAGTCCAAGTTGCCGAGGTGAAAGGGAAATGCTCATGAGAAACCACAGGTGTCCAGGCACTGTGGGACTTGGCAGGACAACACCCTGGAAGATGCAACACTCAGTCCAAACCCAACATTAAATCGCAGGGCTTGGGTGTCAATCAGATTTCTTTACCTTTCTGACTGGGCATTTTTGGGGGTGACCTTCCTACAGGCTGCTCTCTCCCCCTTCCTGCCCTTTCAAACACTGCAGGTGTAGCAAACCCAAGTTCCTTCTCATCCCTGCCTATGTATCCTGCTGATATCCGTGGGATGATTCCCATGCAGGTGGCACCAGGCTGCCCTCCATAACTGACAGCCATCAGGGAAACCTAACCTGCCTGAAACACTGGCACTAGTCTTCATCTCAGTGACGGGGATGTGGATGCTGTTCAGGGCATCACGAGTATCCATTCAGCCTGCTTGCACAGCCATGTTTCTGACTGCTGGTAGGATTTCTGGCAGGGCTGGCTGACATGGGACGTCCTCTGGCTCCACTGTTTATATTTCCTTGAGGAAGGAGCCAGGCCAAGCTAACCCGTAGCTGCCCTCTAGCAGGGCCAGCCCCCATGAGTGCCTTGGGGCAGGAAGGACACCTTTTCCACCCTTTTACAGTCTTTTACAGCCCTCCCTTCTAGGGATGCTAGCTGGCTTTTTAAATGACTCACTGTCCCCATCTAGCTAGGGTTCAAGTCCATTTTCTGCCTGGCCAGGGGCTGGAGGAGTAGGATCCATGCCAACTAAGCACCTCTCCCGTGACTGTCTACATCTGAGTGCACCAGCCCAGCTCCCTTTATAGTCATGGGAGGAATGGGTCACATTGAGGATGCATCTCCCCTGATCTGGCTGGAATGTCAGGCAGTTTTCTGCATCCTTTGGATGAAAACAATGTGTGAAGTTTCATCTGCTCCTGGGTCTCACAGCAGGTTTTAGGGTGAGGTGTTCACACTGTTGAAAATTAGAATTATAATTTTCCTCTGTTGTCCACCAGATCTTTTAAGCAAGAACATAAGAAACATCTCGCTAGCTCAGTGCAATGGTCTCTCCAGCCTAGCACCCTGTCCCCAGAAGTGACTACAGGACATGGAATTTCAAATTGCCTCACAGGCAGGGTCCAGCACCTTGCTGCCCATTCTCCTGGTATTCCCTCAGCACCTACATCTGTTGTATCAGGGCACAGGAGGGCAAGTCCCTAGGGAAGCAGAGCCAGCAGTTTTAAAAACTGGGAGGACAGTTGTAGCCCTCCAGCCTGCCCCCTGTAAAGCACATGTCACTTCATACCGACTGCTTTGTGTTTTGTTCCGAGATCATCCTTTCCAAAAAGCCTGGCTTTGATGTTTCCCATGAAGGAGACCAGTGGCACCTACTGGTAAATTCTTCCAAAGGTTATTTGTCTTCACCACTAGTATTTTTTGTCCTATTTCCAGTCTGAATTATTTTTCTGCGTAAGCTCCTGCCTGCAGAAAGTCATTGTGCTTTCCCTTGCTGAGCTGGGGCAGCCTCTGCCATCACAGACCTTCTCCATCCAAAGACACAGCTTTTGCCTGAGATCTACTTTAGCAAACCCAAGAGACAGACAGTGTTTCCTTTGCAAAGCAACTTTCTTGCCCAAGATCAGGTCACTCTTGCAGCTTCTCTATGCATTTTCTTTACCTCCTCCTCCTCTCTTCTTGATCCTGATCTGCTGCTCACCTCTGATGAGTGCAGAAGCAAAATGGCCCATTGGGCTCACGGCATCACAGTGCACAGGTTGCAGGTGTGACACATCCACTCCTTTAGGTCCCCATTCCCACACCTTCTCTTCGTTTGCAGGGCAGATTGACACCACTTCAGCACAGCCACATGGGAGCCAGAGCTGCCTGTGGGCAGGGAGGAGAACCACAAACCTCCCTGGAAAATGCACGGAGGTAATCCCTCCTCTCCTCTTCTCTGTGTCTATGGCAATGAGAGGCAAGCACATCAGCAAATCTTGTTTCCTCTTTTAAAAAGTGATCTATTTTTTTAAAAAGCAAAGTGCTGTCAGAAGCTGTTGACTTTACCAAAGTACTTTATTTGTGGTGAATTATTTTGCCAAATGTGTTTTCAAAAATCCATTTTGGCTCCATGCAGCAATATAAGCAATAGCTGCACTGGAAATGTACGGATGCTTTAAGAAGAAGCTGATCTTAAACATCTTAACAATTTTGATTTTCTCAAGAGAACAGCTTTTATTGTGCAAGAACTATCAAAAGCAGTCTTGAAAGTGGTTAAATAACATGTCAATTAAGATATCAGTGATAAATGCCACAGATAATCTACAAAACTAGGAAGAAAACAGGATTTGCTGAACTGGAACCAATTTCACAATTCTGAGGCTCTTCACGACATTTCCTCAACACTGACTTTCTCCTCCCTCCGGGGAGCCTGCCTCGAGCTGTGCATGGTCCTCACCCTCAGAGCTATTTTGCAATGCTGCACACCCACCACCACTGCCAGAATAAACGGGGATGCATGCAGCTGTCGATCACACACTCGGGCCGCCTCTCCCCCATCTGCTACAGGGCAAAAGTCACTTCTGCACGCCCTGGCCACCTGCAGAGGGGCTCGTCAATGCACAGCTGCTGCGCTGGGCTTTCCCTGCTAATCTCCCCTCTGCAGTAACTTACATTTCCCTCTGGTATTGAAGGACACTAGTATGGCAAGAGGTGTTTTTCTTTTATTCCTTTCAAAGCCATCCTTTCCTACACTATTATTAGCAGTACACGAGTTTTCTAGTTGCTGGGTCAAGAGGGGAATTCTTCATTTCTCCTTGGGGGACTTCTGCTGCCTAGGGAAAAAGGTTGCTGCCTCCACCTTCTTAATTTTGTCCCTTCACACCGCTGCATTTGGTATGCTCTCCCTTCCTCTGCTCGCTTATTAACAAGAGAGTTTATGGCAATATCTCATGCCACTTCTCTCTGCAAATGTTATACCCAAGAGAGCATTTCCTTTAACTCTCACCAGCAAGCCAGCAGCTCAATAAAGACACTTTACATTTTCATGCTGTTATTAGATAAAGTAACTGCCATCATTTCCTATTCATAGTGGCTGCCTGGTGCCCCCATTACCATAAGGATGTATTGCTTTCAATTGCCAGCCTAATGCAGTGCCCAGCGGAGAGTCCTGCTGCCCCGGGCCATGCCGGCACAGGGGGTGGATGGATCGTAGCCACCTCGATCTCCTTGTGTTGGAGTGAAAAAGCACCAGGAGCCAGCAGTGGTGGAGGGAGGAGGCTCCTTTTCCTGCCAACAGCCCAGGCAGCGGCTTGTTCAGAGACAGCCTCTAATTTTGAGCAGGTTTTAAAGGCTGGAGAGTTTCTCATTTGCTGGGGAGCCTGCCTGAGAGGCTGTCTCTGGTCATGCTCTGCGGGCTGGCGTTTCGCTCCTAGAGCTGCGCTCAGCCAAGGAAGTGGCAGCCAACAACGCAGACCGGCGGCAGCGCTGCTGTCACCCTCCAATCTCCTTAGTGCGCTCTCAGCTCCAGAGCTGGTTTGTAATCAGGATGCTGGAGGCCTCCCTAGGAGCCTGCCAGAGTCACGACGGGCTTTTTTTGGGTCCGGCTGCTTTGAAACAGACACAAAGACACATGCACGGAGATGTGCGAAGGACAGACAGGTAGCAGGGCTGAGACAGACTTGATGTGCTCATGTCTAAGTGTGAGCAGCTTCTGGGCATGCAGACGAGCCCTGCTGAACGAGGTCTTGCTGCTCCTGCCTCATCCGCAGAGGAGGAGGGCTTGGGCAATGAAAGGTGGAGGGCTATATGCAAATGACCCAGAAAACAGACGGAAGTCCCTGCTCTTCTGGGTCACAAGAATGATAAATAATTCAGGCTTGCTTCAGAGCTTCGGATCCGATGTTTATCCTGGTCTTGGACTTTTCTGTCTTCAAAATCTGGTTGAGGCAAACGGGAGATTTTCATCAAGGATTTTCCAGCCATCAGAGGTGGCACACATTTCCTCTAGCAGATGCCTATGCCTGAGTTAGCCAGCCGTGCCTCCTGAGACAGTGGGGAGAAGCGGGTCTGGGGCATCTCAGGTTAAAGGAGATATCTAAAATAGGTTAGATGACTCACCACCTAAAAGTACCAAATCGCCTCCACTGACTGTACACCTGTGACTCCGCAGATGTAGCACCACGCTCCTCTGTAACCAGGTGAGATGAACACCAAGCCCAGAAAGCTGGGCATTGCCACACAAGCAGCAGCTCTAGTACATGACATCCTGCAGCCCCACAGAAACCCCTGCACATCCCACCCAGACAGTGGGTACCATGGCAGGGACTGCTTCAGGGAGGACCTGCTTGCCACCAGCACTGCTTGGCCAGCACTGCAGGAAGGCCAGCCCTGGCCGTGACCAGGGTGGGAGTGGGTAGTCTCTGCAAGGGGTCCTGCTTGCTGTGAGGGTATGTGAGCAGCCCACGCTGCTCTCCCTGGACCTGGCATCTCCCTGGCCTGGCCCTAGTGAAAGCCCCAGAGCCCAGGTGACCCCAAATTAGTCTGGGTACACACCAGTGCAGAAGTCTTTGTGTCCCCTCTGGTCCCCATCCTGCTTTGGGCAGTGGAGCTCCCCATTGACAGCCATACTCCTTGTTGACATAAACATGGGCAGGGAATGGTTGGACAAGCACCAACTAGGTCCAAGTTTCAGATCCCTTTTCTAAAGTTCTAAAACCTCTTCATGAGAGTTCCTGGGACAGAGCCCAACAGTAGCCTCCCATGTGGCCTCACAGGGGCCGTCACCACTATCATCAGCTCCTGCTATTGAAAGGCTCACAGATCCCACTGTTGCCCACTGGCCAGGTGGGACATGTAGCCTCTCCAAATCTGTATTTAGTCATTTGAAAAACATGCCTGCCAATGCTAGTGTTGCTGAGGTATTGCTGTGAAACTCAATTAGCTAATGGCACAGAGATTTGGAGAGCGACATGGATGGGAGGCAGTACTTAGTGCCAAGTGCTGTTAAGATGATTACCATATCCCAGTGTATCACCAGAGGCATCCATCCCTCATGAGCTGAATGTGGCAACAGCTTGCCTGGACCATGCTCTTTCACATCTGTACATGCATCGAAGACATCCTGGCAGCCAGTGGCATTTTTTCAACCCACAGATAGCTAAGGTTGTGCCTACCTAGGTCAGAGATGGTGCAGGGACTCATCTGCCCAGAAAGTGTGCACAAAAAAAGGATGCTCAACAAGAAGGACCTCATCTAGTGCACCAGATCCCTTCCCACATTCACACGTGGTGCTCCCATAACACCAGTGGCGTTTGTAGACAGGTATCTGATGGCTGAATTTCACTCTTAGACTGTTTATTTCACCTTCAGGATTTTCTCAGGAGGAAAATCCAAAGGTGGCTAGTCCTCTCTGAAATGAATTTTTGGGCTGTCCTTCAGCTTAATGTGCTCTTACAATTACGCTGAGGTCAGCAGAGATGTAGACTGATGCCTGCCATCACCAGCTGGCCAGCACAGTGTAAGCTACCCAGCTCCCTCTGGGCTAAGTCCTGCAGTGACCATTTCTTTCTCTGCATCCGGACTAGCGCCCCATGAGCTAGAGACAGGTTGTGATGTCCAGGACCCATCACATCTGTCTTGCCTTGACTAACACGGCAAACACCAAGGCGAGAAAAGCTGGGAAAGACTGTCAAAGTATGACCTCTTTTTACCTCCTCTTTGCATCACAAAGTGATGTTGTGCCATGCTTCAGATGTGGCTGGAGTCACGGACAGGGCAAGGGGTGTTGGTAGAGCAGTGGAAAGGCGCAGGGGGAGAGGAGCAGGAGGTAAGAGTTAGGGGGCCAGAACATGTGCCTGTAAATAATCTACCTTCCTTGTGTGGCAGAGGGAGATATATCTGGAGTTATTAACCTTGGTTATAAACCCTTAATTCGTGATTTCCTCGGAGCAAGATGGCACAACTCCCCTTCATACTGGTGGGCATGTCACTCCACTGGGTCCCTCTGGGCAGGTGGCTTCTCACCAGTATAGGTTTTCAACAGTGCTTGAAATAGATTTAAAATATGTAGCACTGGAAATTACAACAAACAAATAAAGGCTTGCAGCCACATGGCACTCTTTGTTTCCCTGGGGAGAGCAGTTTTAATAGTGACAATGTTGCCTCTGTTCTGGGGCACAGCCACAGGACAGACCTTACTGGTTTTATTCCTGCCTTTGTAAATTTAACTAAATTGATTTGATTTATATAGCAAATAAACAGGCACTTCTGTCCCCTGCTCTCAGATGCAATTGTCAAATGGACTGCTCCTGCAGCCACCTCTCCACCAATAATAACAATGTCTTTTAGTAAAAAATAATTATTTAAAGGAACAACTGTCCTAATTGCCTAATGGCTTAATTCTGGGTCTGTGTTCCAGAGAATAAGTAACGTTTTTCATAATAAGATCGGTTATCATCTCTGGGGATACAACCGCCTTCTTCCTGGAATGCTTTTCATGCTGGGGGATGCACACTGAAACCGAGCGCAGTATCACCAGTGAAAATCCCAGCTGATGCTACGTGTTTCTGACCGCGATACAGCTGACTCCCGAGAGGCGAGCAGAGCCTGACCTCAGCGCAGCCAGCAGAGAACAAGGCTGCAAGCTCCCAGCCTGGCTGGGATTTAGCTCTGCTACTTTATGCTGAAGGGAAAACTCCCAGAGCCTGCTCTCCAAGAAGATTTTTCTGGCAAAGCGACTATTTTGAGTTAAATGTCTTGATGTGAAAACATCCCTCTGCTGGCAGTAATAGCTGAGGGAGAGTTCCCAGGGTGATTTGTGTGTAATAGCACTGGGACTAAAACTGCATGCGTTGCTAATCACGGCACATCAAAGAGCCAGGCAGTAATTCAAAGCTTGATTATTTTTTTTTTCAGGGACTCAGTGTTTCAATTGCTATTTGGCATTTATTACCAAAAAAATCTGCTCCTTCCATAAAACCGAGCACCCAGATAGCTCAACACAAACCCTAAAAGTAGATTGTCGAGACCGTCCTGAATATATCTTGATCCATTACTAGAAAATAAACAACTCCTGTGGACCTTTTGCAACTGATTAGCTAGCAGGCAGCAAACCACTCCTCCCCAAGCCCTTCCACCACTGCCACCCACCCACCCAGCTATTGCCCTCAATCAAGGAAAACCCCACTGAGCAGATGAACCCTGACCTGCGGCCTCGAGGCCATCGTGCTCCGGCTCGGGGCGAGGGGGATGAGACTCCAGAGACTTCCTTCCAGAATGCACACTGGTTTACATTTAAAATGGCAATTTATAAAACCAGGACACAGCTAACACTGAAAACTCAACTTGTTTGAAAGCAATCCCTGCTACACAGCATGACAATGGCATGCCTCAGGGTTTGCCGCCTTTTTTTTTTTAATGTAAAGATATCAAATGATCAGCAGACTCTCCCAGTGTTATTTCACCTCTCTGTATGAAGCAAGCCCATCAGAGACACTTTTCTTAATTACTCAGCAATCCCACTGAGATTCATTTATCTCCAGGGTTAAAATATGCCAGGCATTTAAAGTGCAAACCAAATGATTGTATTAAAAGTTTGCCAGAAGGACTATCAGCATTTTATGTCTGTAACATCCCTGTTCAGATGATTCAGAAGGTGGCTGTGATATATTCCATTTAATTATTTCTTTTGATGGTTTTATAAATGTGCTCTCTACGATCTACAAGCAGTGTACATCTCGATTATATATGACATGTTTGCTTTTAACTAAAAGCAAATCAATAAAGTGACTCTATTTTTTATTTAATGTTGCTATTGGATGGCTGCTCACGACAGAAAACCCACAAATATTAGTTGAATCATAAAAATCCAAACAGGCTACTTAACAAAACATAAAAAACTAGATGCCAAGTCTTAGTTTTGGAATTAGGTTATAAACCATGCCCCTGCATCTGAAATGCAAAGGAGCAGAGCTTGGAGGGTAAGGGACAAAGCAGCACCTTTGCCGCTCTGTCTGCTGATGTGGTGGCTTTGAATCAAAGGTCAAAAGGAGCCACTTTGCCTTGGAGAACACTTACCACCCTCCCTGACCCCACAGCCCATCACAAGAATCATATAATCAGAGAAACAGAATAGTTTGGGTTGGAAGGGACCTTAAAGATCACCTAGTTCTGACTCCTTTGCCACGGGCAGGGGCACCTTCCACTAGACCAGGTTGCTCAAAGCCCCATCCAGCCTGGCTTTGAGCACTGCCAGGGATGGGGCATCCACAGCTTCTCCGGGCAACCTGTGCCAGTGTCTCACCACCCTCACAGGAAAGAATTTCTTCCTAATGCCTGATCTCAATCCACCCTCTTTCAGTTCAAAGCCATTCCCCCTTGTCCTGTCACTACATGCCCTTGTAAAAGCCCCTCCCCAGCTTCCCTGTAGGCCCCCTTCAGCCACTGGCAGGCTGCTATAAGGTGTCCCCAGAGCCTTCTCTTCTCCAGGCTGAACAACCCCAGCTCTCTCAGCCTGTCTTCACAGCACAGGTGCTCCAGCTCTCTGATCATCTTTATGGCCCTCCTCTGGGCTCACTCCAACAGGCCCACGTCCCTCTTACGTTGGGGGCCCCAGAGCTGAAGGCAGTACTGCAGGTGGGGTCTCATGAGAGAGGAGCAGAGGGGGAGAATCCCCTCCCTTGACCTGGTGGCCACGCTTCTTTTGATGCAGCAAGTGCACATTGCCAGGTCATGTTGAGCTTCTCACCAACAAACACTCTCAAATCCTTCTCCTCAGGGCTGCTCTCAATCTGTTCTCTGTCCAGGGTGTACCTGGAGGAGCTGTGACAAATTGCAGTCCAAGGTTCAGATCAGGAAGTTTTTTGCATTTTTTTGGATCCAAACCTCATTCAGCCCCTAATCCAGTGTACAGACCAGGGGTTGCTGTAGAGGAATGAAGCTGCGTTAATTATCATTGATAATATACAGCTGTGGGCTGGCTTCAGGGGTGGTGGATTGGCTGATGTGGATAAGGTGCAGCTGTGGCTGGTTCCTGTGAAGTAGTTAAATAGCTCTTTAGGACTATATGAAGAGCAGCCAATGAAGAGAGATCTGGAAGAAGCAGAGTAAGGAGAGGGACTAGCCTGAAGAAACAGTAGATGGATCTTTGAGACCTCATGGGGGATTGGTGGCTGTGCCAGGGCAAGGTGTGCTAACTACTTATTGAAGTTAACCTGGTATGTGGTGGTAAAAGACCTTGATGGAGCTGGCTAGTTTTGAGAGCACTGTGACAGGTTGCCACCTTGTTTGCATGTCTGCTGAGGGTGAGATGCTCCAATGCACAAGTGGGACAAAGCCATGATGGGAGGACCTGACCTCTCTCATGTTCTTGGGTGCTAAACCCATTTCCCTCTAGCAAAGAAAAAAATGCACATTTTGATTCCTCTGAAACATCACTGGAGGAGACTTGGCCACCCTGTGTCTCTTGGCCCTTTGATCCCTGGCTGAACCCATATGGGACTGCAGCCCCTCCACAGGAGGGCTTGGGAGTGGCAGCAGCCAGGATGCAGGGCCTGTTCCTGTAGCAAAACTGGGCACAGAGAGAATCTGGGTGCTCCAGGGGAGACAGGGGTGGGGGGAACCCATGGCACCCCAATCTCAGCTGTAGGGGTACTCGCAGCCCAAATGGGTGTCCTCAAGCCCCCTCAGGAGTCTCGCCTTTCCCAGCCCATGCATTTTCCTGACATGGGTTTCACTATCACAGCCCCTTTTACCTCCTGCCACCAGCCTTGGAGCAGTGGTTTCTTGCCTCCTGTAGCATGTCTGGAAATGGCCACATCTGTGGATGAGATGGACTTCTCCATCTCAGATGTCAGGGCAAGTAGAGTGGTAGGGGAGGAAAACTGCATCCAGATGAATTTACATGTAGCAGTTATTGTTAATATTATTGGTTCTCATTATGAGAAAGGTGGGCAAAGAAAAGAATTTAAATGGCTTTTGTTTCTTGTACATCTGATTTTTTCCACTGTTTGGAGATCCCTTCAATTAATTTCTCCTGGAGAAGAGAAATCCCTTCTAGATCATTTTCCAAGGCTTTGTAATTAATGTAAGCAGAGCCCTGAGGAGTGTTCGATTTGTGTTAGTGTCAGTCTCATTTACGGTTAATTTGGGATGGATCCACTCCACTTTGCTTTGCTGGACTGTAGCACGGAGTCAGATCTGTTTATAAGATGCACTTTATTACCAGCAGAAGTACCCTCAGGGCACTACATCAATTTACAAGTACTTAGTAGTTTCTTTTAACCCTCTGACTACCAGCATATTTGCATTTTGTAAGTTAAATAAACAGTGTTCAGTGACTGAATGGAGTAAATAGCAATTTCTTTAACTAGTGGATCCTACTTAACAAGATAGGAGTAAGGCAGACACCCGTCTCCTAGTAATACCGTCACTGCACCATCATATTTCAGCTGAGGATCCCTAGAGTCTTTATGTGACAGTGAAGGGGACAGAAGGGGCATGGGGGTGGGTTGGTAGTGAGTACAAAAGCCTCCCTCTGCAGATGGGCACGGGGGTTAAATGACCCATCACTCCCTGCACAAAAAGTCTGGGCAGTGCCTGGAAGAGAGCTTGGAAGAAAGCCCTTGAGTCCTGAATTTCACAGCTCCGCTCCCCTTTCTGGCTTCAGCTTTCTCCTGCTTCTTAGAGTCAGAAGTAAATGGGAAACCATTCCAGTGGTTTCACCCTGACACCAGAGCACCCCAAAATCCCACTGGTCTCCTGGATATTTAAAGGATACTGTGAGCGTCCTGTGGGGGCTGAGCTGGGGAGTGCTGACCCTTTGACCATGGCACTGTTCCTGCCAGTGACACTGGGGGAATCTGGGGGAGAGAAGGCAAAATAAACAGAAATCAAACAGTGTAGAAAAGGTGCTCAAGCACAGGGGTGACTTGAGCTGCTAGTGGAGAAGAAAATTGTTCCTGATGTTTTCCAGTGAAAAACAGCTTTTCCACTCAATACACATTTTCAAGAACATGCTACTTTCAATAATTTTTCATGATCTGAAAAGTTTTCGTTGCCAAGAAACTCCCAGATATTTCAGTGGGTTTCTCACGGAGAAACTTGAGAAAACATCAGCATGGACAACAAAAGTCCCTAATTCCATGGGGGGTGGGTGGGAATCGCCATCAATTCTGGCTGCAGTCTAGAAACAGCCCTGCAGACAGGACCCAAGAACAATTTCCCACCCTGTTTGCTCACTTCAGTGGCAAGGAAAACTTTTTCCTTGGTTAGTGCTGCAGAGCAGGCTTTCTCCTACGTCCTCATGAGAAGGAGTAATGGTCACACCATGTAGCACAGGGCAGAGGTGATGACTCGGTGTCCTGTGTCAAGGCCAGTCTTCTAGATAATGTGAGAGGAGAGAAATGGATCCCCCATTGTAGCAGCTTTTGAGCCATTTTTCTGCTCCAGTCTCACTTCGGTGAAAGTTGGAGCAAGAAAAGCCCAGAGGAGAGTGGCAGTAAAACAGGGATCTGTAAGAAATGATAACAGAGAGAACATGTCAAGAGGGTTTAAACTGACAGCTTACATGAGATGGAGGAGTAAATGTGGTTAACACAAAGCATTTTAAAGCCAATGGTAAATGACAACTATGTTCCTTTGTGTCTTATTATTAAATCGTGTTGGATTAATCTTGCATTAAGTGGTATTTCTGTCTCTCTCCTCTGTCACACAGATGCATCGTTCCTGTGAACATTGGCCATGATATGTTTCACATGAGCTTCAACCAGCAGTGTGGGATCGGCCTGTGTTTGCAGAGGTTAGAAATGGATTCCTCTTCCCTACTGCTCTCATAGACTGTTTTTCTAGATATTAGATGGGGAAAAAAAATTTTGCAAAACTGGGGTGTTGACTGTTCAGATTCAGCTTGGCTGGTTCTGTTCTTCCTAATCAAAATTTTGCTATCTTGGACAAATTGTCTCCTTGTGAAAATTATAGTGTACTGTCACCAAACAAAACTGTGATGTTCCACCTTGGAGAAGACAGTAGTGAAGAGGTCACCCTCCAGGATATATTTTCTCGGGTGCTTTGGGATGTCTTGGGAAATAAGGAGTGATGGGCTTCAGCTACACACCGAAACAACCAGATCCTTCCAGAAAGTCCACTTTTCTTACAGCCACACTGAGTGAAAGGAACAGCCCTGAGAGCTGTGTTGCCTCCTGTGGAAGTGGCCCTAGGTCTGTAAATAAATAGTCATGGGTTCTTTGCAAGATTTTCCACTGATCTCTCAGGTCATTTGGACAACTTTCAATTATTTTCTTCTGGACCTCAAAGCTGAACTTAAAAAAAAAAAGAAAAAAAAAAAAAAGTGAAACCAGCAGCAGTTCCTGGAAATTCTCCTGAGCTTTCTGGTATGGTCCTAGTAACATGTATCGGGAAGCAGAGAATGACTGCATAAAGCATTTGGCATTGATTGAATATATAGATTGGTGATGTCTCAACTTCTGTTTTAATCTTTCCATTACCCATGGTATTTTTTACAGGGAAAGCCTTATTATTTAGAAAACAATTTCTATCAGCCTTCAAATAGATGAGAAGCTGCAGCATCTTAATGGAAGGTAAATTACTGGTGCTTTCACAGCCAGAGCCTCTCCCTGGTCTGATGGAAAGGTTAACTGTTTAGCACCTCCTCAGTCTGAACACTGTTTTCCAAGTAAATGAGAATTTGGCAGAATTTGTCACAGTGTATTCATTCAATAGTGGGACAAGCATCTCCACTTTTGCTGCATCTGGCAGGGGAACGACTTGCAGGGACACATGCATCAGCAGGCTGTCCCGTGTACCAGGACCAATGTCCCCAGTCCTGGCTTGGTTACCCTTGGCTACTAGAACGGGGCTTTTGGCCACTGGAGTAGTTCAGGTGATCTGTTCGCACCTCCCTCCCCTGAAGCAAATGAGCAATTTCACTTGAGCACCAAAATCTGATTCCAGCTGAGGTGCCTAGGTGGGGAAGGCAATTGCTTTAATCCATTAAGCTACTTTAGCTCCCCGGCTTTATCTGAAACTCACAGACAGAAAGTGTCAAGGGGAACTTGATGGACTTAACTACTTAGTGCAATCAGCATTCCCGGGTGCAAATTAGGGTTTCTTGGTTACATCGCTTAAAAGGGAAACAGCCAAAAAGAAAAAGCTCTATTACAACCTTGCATGCACCATTTTGGAACCAAATTCTCATCAGATAACCTGGGCCAGCCAAAAAGCATCTCAGAAGAGGATGGGGACAGGAGCGGTGTGGGGCTTTTGCTTTGAAGATGGCTGCAAGCCTGGAAGTCCATCTGTTTTTAAAAGGCAAGCAAATCCAGCAAAAATGCTAAAAAGCATGGAGCCAGTTAAATCAGTTGGACTGCCAGCAGACACTGGTGTGACATGTTGATTTTCCTGTCTCTCCCTGTTATTTGGTAAACCACAAAGGCTTCCCACACCTCCGTGCTGAATCCAGCTGTCACAGATCCATAGTTCAAGGCATACACTGGCATCACAGCCTTTGGATAACTGCAAGCACACTCAAGTGTGATGGATAATGAAAGTGGCTTTTGGCATCAGGCTTTTAAAGACCACCACCCCCCCACCACCCCCCGGCTATTACTGTGTTTAGATTTTGAGAAGAGGGGACTGTTTTGACAAAGGGGAATGCTAAAACCCACCCCCAGCTCTGCCTGTGTGTGGGCAGCAGATGTGAGGCTCAGACGAGTCCCCTCCATCCCATGTCTTTGTACTGCCTCAGCCCCAGATTTCCATGCAAAAGTCATGGAGGGCCACGGGAGAAATTGGGAAAGCATGTGGAGCTGGCACCAAACGTGGGGGCAGCTCCCCAGGCTCTCAAGTGAAACTGCTGCAGCACCAGGACCCTGTCACCCAGGCCGAGCCCTGGGATGCCTCATCCCCACCGCAGACCCCTTTCTCAAAGACATCTTGAAACCTTGACCAGGTGTCCCAAAGCCCTCACGTCCCACCCCCACCACACCAACCCGCTTAAAACAAAACCTAAAATGCTTCATTACCCTTCATGAGGTTATTAAAGGCAATGAAGTGGGGGACTCTGGGAGGTGAAGGCTACTTCCAGTGTCACTAAATCAGGAGGGGTGTAACAGCTGAACAACGTGCCCTTTTACAAGGGTTTGAAAGTCAAAGTCAGAGGCACCAGGAAGATTTATTTTTATGTTGGCTTTTATAATCCGCTCAGGCATTTTCTTCCATAAAGCGTCTCTTCTGAGTTTTGCTCTGACACCCTGACCAGATGCCAGGGTGCCCATTTTTCCCCCTTCACTCCCTGGTCAGGAGCTGACTGATCTCTGGTAGCTTCACCCCTGCCTGTGTTTTACTGGGGAACAGCATTCTGCCCTTATGTCCACTGGGTCCATCTCAAAACAGAGGTCATTACCCAGAATTTCCCTTCATCCATCCCTCCTGACTTCTTTTTCCTTACGCACTTTTTCTTCTTACTATTTTTTTGACTCTCAATCTTTTTTCCCCACAAGTTGCCAATTTCTGGATTTTCTGGCCCTTCTTTCACCTTAGGGTCAGGGCTTTGCTCTTTCTCCGGGTGACAGTCACCAGCTTAGGACCTAGCAGGCTGGCAGAAGAGGCAGACCAGCGGTGCCCTGGCAGGGGAGATCGCAGCCGCTTGCAGAGCAGTTTCTTCATTTATATAGCCCTCAGTCCAGCTCCAGGCCTGAGGAGAGCACAGCTTTCCCTGTGTTTCTCTCATCACCTCCAAAGAAGGTCTCCAATTGTTTCCTAACCCCATGGCTGTTACAATTGTCCCCCCAAAACTAAGACATACCGTGATTTAGAGGGTTTTTATTCCACAATCCAGTCTCTGTTCCCCAGACCCAGGGCGCTGCTGGCTGCTGGTTAATGGTAATAGCTGCATGGATGAGAACCAGGAGTAAATTGAAGGCCCCCTTGAAAACAGGGGAAACAGATGTTTGGAAGGCTCACACTCCTCATCATTAACTTTCGAATGTAAATGCCTGCTAATTCTTCATTTTATTGCCCAGCCTCATGCTCAATGTCAGAGAGAACAATCCTGCAGGGATGCTTCATACATCAACTCTGAAGGTCATGGCAGTGGTGGAAATGTACCTAAACAGGAGAGGGGAAAGGGGTTGGGGGGCTGCTGTTGCAGCCGGTGGGCTGTGGCTGGGAACAAAAGGGTCTCCTGAACAGCTGTGAGAAAATGAAATACCAGAGTCCAACAGCAGAGAGAGAGCCCTGTCCTGGGCACGCAGGACTACTGGAGTTGAAGATTATCCTTAGCTGGATTCCTGACTACTTTTGGTGTTCAGATTTTTTTCAGTAAAGAGCCATGACATTTTTTTGCCTGGAAGGAAGTTTGTGAAGGACAGATCCCTGAATCCAACATGACTGTGTTGGGAGCTGGGTCTGTCCTGGAGATTTTTCTCTGTGTAGAGGGGAGCTTTTGACTAGCTGGTGAACAGAGATTTAACAATATCTCCTCACTCTCTTGCTTCTTTTTCCAGACATTTATTCATACTCTTTTCCCCTGCTTTTCCATTTCAGCTTTCCTTCCCTCTCTTCCTGAACACTGTCACTGCTCAGCACTAGCTGTCAGGGCTCAGGACCAGAGATGTGGTGGTGAGCTGGCAGGGGACAACAGCATTTTGCACTCTCTGACCCTGTCACTTAGGCCTCCACACTGAAGCTCACACTCCATCATGATCTAACTCCTGCACAGAAACAATCCTGCAAGAAAAGCATTCATAAGGAGATTTTACTGAGGCCAACACTTCAACAAGTTTGCGGTGGTGTGTCTAGAAGGTTCTCACCCTTACCACAGCAGCTCAGCTGGCCTCCACTGCAGCAAGAAGGACCGGGCATTGCTCGTGGGAGAAGGCGTACTTCTAGCTGCAAGAGCCTAGAAGACACAGGACATGCAATGAGTCCTCTAACCCACAGCACAAAGGAGTGGTTTACCAGATCTTGATGCACAGCAGGGAGCACTGCTGACAATATTAAAGCTGGATTTACAATGCAAAGGCTTAACTAGCGAGCTGTATTTCCTTGCAAATGGATTTCTGTGAATGCATGTACAGAAAACACAGCAGCATGGATGAGTGGAGCAGAGCTGAGGCAGGCAGGTGCATCCAGCATGAGCAATTTACTGTGTTAGTCGGGAGATCAGTGGAAACTCCTCTCATGTTCTCTTAATGTCTAGAGTTTCGCTTAATAAGCAGAGAAAACATGCATATTTATTCTAACCTTTAACTGTGCATACAAAGCATAGGTCAAATATATATTTGAAGACAGCATGACCACAGCAGTATTCCTTGGGGAATCTGAGTAATAAAAAGGCACCTAAAAGTTTTCCACTTAACCAGCCTCTCTATATCATCATGGACACTTGTCCGCACTTGAAATGTGACAGTTTAATAACTATGAAGCAACTGGAAATAATAATTGAGAAGATGGCTGGCTAGAGCAATATTAATTATCTGTAACAAATACATCAAGCCAATATGCTGTTGTACATGTAAGATTAGCTTCGGCTAGTCCATTAAAAGGTCAGCATGAAACGAGGGGTAGGAAAACAACATCTCTGATTTGTGGACTTACGCTGTAGACAGCCAGGAGTGAGGTAGTCCAGCCCACATCCCAATGTTTATAAAAGCACAGGGGTATGTTTTTCTAATCAATCACTTCCCATTTATGAATACCAGCTCATACTCGCCAAACACAAACTGCGTGCACATGTACAAAGACTATTTTTGATTAGCAGCTAAGACCCACCCCTGAAAAGGCCACAGGCACAGAGGGACTCCACAGCTGTGCCTACAACCAGGATAACATCTTGGCTGGGAACAATCCTCCTTTATCTTTGAGGAATAAAAAATGCACAGTAATCAGGCAAGGGAGATATCCAAAGTACAGTTAATTTTGGTGAGGCATATTGATCATTTTGCAGTAGTAATGAAGTGAGGCAATATTTAGAGGTCTCCAAGGGTATGCTAATCAAGGAGGTTTTGCCTTGGTGCTTCAATGTGATGCATTAGAGACAACATGGACAACAGAGAAACCAGTCAACAGACCACTAAGCGATGATCTGTACTATGACCGCATCCCCTAAGTGCAAGTTTCTCATCAATATTCAAGTATGCATAGCAAAAGACCATAAAATAAACCTGTTAGATGTCAAAGGCTAGTCACAGAGGAGTCAGGAAAACAGGGACTTCACCTTGTCTAGACACGCCCAGGCTTTTGGTGAGGTGGGGGTGTGCAATATATTAAACCTGAAGCCAGCAAGAATTCAGACAAGATAAAACCCTAACATCAAAAATACGGGTATGCATGAATGCATTTTTGTCACATCACTACTTTCATCTCGTACACGCTTTGCCTAGTCTTTTTGAGATTGTTTCATACAAAATAAACGTAATCACACATCGAGTATAATATTCAGATCATGGCATGCAGGCATACACAGAGTCAACATCTTCAAGTTGGGTGTAGGGATGGAAGCTGGTCTCATGAAGGACAGGGACTAGTGTGGAAGCAACTGTAGTGACAGAGAGATATCTGCTCTGAATTGCTAACACCAGACACTTCAGCACCAATTACTCCTTTCCAGCCTTTCTTTTTATGGAATCTTTCTCTTCTCCCAAAACATGTAACCTGTATGTTAAAAGGGAGTTAAAAGACAGTAGGTAACTTCTTGTGCAAGTTTAATATTAAGTATGAGCACCTTGCTCCATGGCTAAGACCTGAGCGCTCACTATAAAAATGCCATTAAGCACAAGGACAGTCTGGTCACTGCCTTTTACTGTTTCATCAAATTGTATCAAGCAGAAGGTTTATTAAACTCATTAATATGAAGAGTTTTTTTTTAATTTTGTTTGTCTTTTTAGGATAAGCAGATGACATTAGAGTTTGCTTCAGATTCTGTCTTCCTCATCAGGATAACCTGCTTACTAGAGAGAAGTGTGACAAGTTTAATTTATGCTGCAACAGAACAGTGGTGAAAAACGCTGAATCTAGATAAGATTTTTAGTACAGCTTTCTTATCAGAAGTAGAAAGAGCACGGTTACTCATACACGCACGTACACTCACTCATACACATAGCCAATGAATCTTATGACATTATTAATGAAGATGTTTGGCTTTGTTGTTTTTAATGCCTAAAATATCTACTTTGTTGGATGGCTAACTTTAATGTCATATTGGTCTCAGAGTTCCCCCTGAGGGAACTTGCAATCTGTATTAACAACCCAATTCAACAGAGAGGCCCATTTAACACTCTTATTAGCTCAGTACAAAGATTAATTAAGCAATAATCTCTTCTAAACAGCTCCTCATCAGTGGTTAATAACATGTTAGTTAACTTCCTAAGGCTAGATCTAGGATGGGGAATGTTCTAGTGAGCTGGTTAACTGTTTTAGCAATTATTAACAGTTTTATTGCCAATATAAATTGTACTTCATAATTTGTAACCAGAGCAGTGTTCATAAAGAGTTATCTGCAAAAAAAGCAGATTTAACCATGTAGATAGAAAGCCAGTCATTTAACCAGCAGGGGTCTAAGACTCAATTAGAAAGAAGGCCATGCTGAAGATAACTCTCTCTACAACGGTATCTGCGACGTTCTTTATAAAGTATTTTTAAATGTGCCTAAGACCTTTGTTGGCTTTTTGAATGTTTTTATTTACAACAGCTTTCTATTGCTGTCTAATAACCCTTCCGTGATTCCTTTTCCAGCAAGCCTGCGTGGAGCTGCCAGGCTGCAAACAGCAGCACATGCCCAGCAGTGGAGGGAGGAGCAGGGCAGGAGCAACAGCTAAGAAGTAATTGGGATCAGGCTTTGTATTGCTCTGCCCACTACTAATCCAGGTCAAAAGCTGCATAAAATTTAATTTTTGTAAGGCTGGAAAAAAAACTTTCCCAGCTCTTAATCGGGAACGTGTGATGAATTGCAAAGGTACCCAAGCCTTGCAGAAGGGAGAGGGAAAAAAACAGCAATTCAATTTAGTTTAGGGTTACACTGGTGTTTCCTCCATCCCTTTATGAGACAGTGTCAGCATTTATCAAAGTAGGTTACAACATTTCCAGATGAGTGGACCTTGTGCTTTTGTGCCTTGCTTTAAAACAGTGATACCATGTAAATCCTCCTAAAGATGCAGATTGCAAACATTTGGGATGCCCTTGCTTATAGGCAGCCCAAAGCGTGATCAGCCTTGCAGGGTAGTGACCAACATGTTGATGCTCCTCCTCAGCGCTGCCGCCTCTCCTGCACACAGCTGGAAGCACCATGCTGAGCCCACGGGCCCCACCGAGACCACCGCAGAGGCACCCGACACGCTTCTGCACAACGGCAGAAACTGCTGCCTGTGTTCATGCAAGTCTAAGGCAGGTGGCTGCCCACACTCTGCTGTCCTGTGGCCAGAACAAACCCCTGGAAACTGTGGGAAAAACATATGTATATATTTCAGTAACAATAAGGGACAAAAGCCAAGGAAACTCCTTTAGCTCTGTACCTAATATTCCTTTTTCAATACACAAACCAATACAACAGCTATGAGGTACTTTTAGAGCAACACAAAATATTTCTAAAGAAAAAAAAAAAAAGCCCCCACCTGACAAATTCTCCTCTACTGTTCTCAGGTGAAGAGCTGAAACCCAATTTCTATGGTACAGAAGCAAGCAGGGAAGGAAAACATCTTTCCAGGTATTGGATTTATCACTTTGGTAGTATATCAATTTAATCATGTCATTCTCTTCACAGTTCACATTGGTTTATACAGGTGAAAATTAAGAGTTGAATCTCCCATACATAAATGTGATTTTTTCTTTCTGTCCAGATGTGCATGGCTGAGCTGAGGCTGGAACTGATACATGTCTGTTGCCAGAAAAAGAAAAAAAAAAGTCTGACTCTGAAATTCTCTATCCAGTCACCTTATTTATTAACTACCCAGCACATTTTATTATAGGCTCCAGCAATTTAATGGAAAATCAGGCTGATTTCTGCTCATATGGTATTTGATCAGTATTAAATTGCTTTTCCTAAAATGGTGCTGAAGTGGGACCCTGATTTGAGTGTTTCCTTATGAATGAGCCTTGTGGTTATGCAGCACTTCTGTGATGCTGTGATGACATTAACATGTAGATGGTGATGCCATTGGTCCTGTGTTCCAGGAAAAGGCTCATGTGCCCATTCAAACATGTACACTTAACAGAACAGCTGGTTTTCACAGGTTTAGAAACACTTTAAATTAAGCGGGGTTTATCAGTCTTTTTTTTTTTTTTTTTTTTTTTTTTTTTTTTTAAGCTTCAGATCTGCTAAGATTCCATGCTTCCACCTGGGTCAGAGGATGCCAAGATTTACACTAAGCTGTCATCAGACAGCACTCCCCATTTTTTATGTATAGTTATGAATGCAGCATTAACTAGATCAAACAACAAGATAGAATCATGCATCACGCACCGCACACGCCTTAGAGTCTCCTGATGAATAGGCAAGGCCATCTTTATAATTTGTGCACCGAGAAAGAAAAAAAAAAGGGGGGGAGTATAGATTATAGCAATAAAAATGGAAATTAAAGGGATGAATACAGCAACTAGATTATGCTATCATTCCAAAGCAGACAGCGGAGAAGTCACAGTTGTCCATTTATGTTTTGACAGTTCATGCATCAGATGAAATTTGCCAAGAGGGGTACCACTGCTTCAAGAAAGTGGAAAGCAGAATAGTTGCTGCTAAGTGTGAATTTAACAGTGCATTTATTTGGGCAACTTGCTTTTGGATAAGCTGGCAAGAAAGTCTTTTGCATAAAGGAAAAAAAAATATTCAGATTGTGCAGGAAAAATGGCCCAGTCAGGTGTGTTATCTGTTAATTCATCCCTCTCTTACAGTTGTCCTAACCAGACACCTCAAAGTAAAATTCAAAAGCCATCAGATAGGGTCTCCTAATTTCTACCAGTTAGACACAGGCTGATGTAGCCTTCTCACAAGGTCTTACAGTCTCCAAGAGATGAGCCGTTTAAGTCTCACATACATTAAGTCCCACATATGTGACATCCTGCAAGATTCAAACACGCCCAGGATGGCTCCGTTTGAATGATTCTGTGACCGAACGTGGCCTGTCCCAGCCTGAATGTTTTGCCACACAAATCCCCTGTGTAGTTTGGCAGCTGGGTCAGGGGCTTTTCCCAACAGGCAGCCACCTGATTTCAGGAACCAGGGCAGCTTGCTCATACAGAAGCAAACTGCTGGGTACTAGGAGCTCACAATGCCTGAGAGCCTTCCCCATTGTGTATAAATTCATGTAATATAGGCTGCTATAGATGCAGTATTAGTTTACTTCCCAGGAACAACTGTGTATATTGGCAGCATGCTCAATCCTTTTGAAAATCCTGCTAAGTTTTAACTTCTGCAATGTCCTTGAACTCTAAGCCTAATTAGGCACTGTGAGGAAGACAAGAATTTCCGTTTTATTATTCAATTATGCCACTCTTTAATTTTACTGAATTACAGCTGAGCTCTGTCATAAGGAGTAGGTAAAAAAGTATTTTCTCTCCTCCTTTTTCTGGACCACTATTTCATATATTTTAATCTTACCTACTATTACTCCTCTCCTTTCTAAGGACATAGTCCCAATCTTCTACAGAAAGTACAAGATCTTCTGTGCCTTCCCTGAGTTCTCCTGTTTGTCAGTAAACTTTCTTGCATTAGGAGCCTACTCATAGCACAGCTTCTACCTTTGCATACATCATCTTTTTGTGTATTCTTCTGGTTTTGCCTTTACACGTATCTCTCTACATCAGATTGAAATTTTCTGTGAACTGTAGGTTTCCTTCTGGCACTGATATCGCTAACTTATGGCACTATAAGGTATAGACATTGATTAAATTTCCCTGTGAGTGATACGTCAATGTGTCGGGCTGACCCTGGCAGGACGCAGGTGCCCACCAAAGCGGCTCTACCGCTGCCCTCCTCAGCTGGGCAGGGAGAGAAAATGTAACGCAAGGCCGGTGGGTCGAGGTGAGGGCAGGGAGAGATCGCTCGGCAGTGACCCTCACGGGCAGGGCAGGCTCCGCTTGGGGACATTAGTTTGTTACCGATCAAATCAGGTCAAGATATCAGGGCCCTTTCTGAGAAAGGCTTTGTTCATTGTCTGGGTGCCAGGTTGCAGAGTGATGATACCTTAAAATGTAGTGCGGAAACAACTGACACTACATCTGGCTCTCTGAGCTCCCCTGCAAATCAGTTCTGTGCCCACCCACCTGCAACGAGGGGCTGCCCAAAGCCTCCCGATGGGGGGTGTGCCCAAAGCCTCCCACAGCTTAAATACTGACCTGGGAAGAGGAAAGCTCCTCAGGTGAGTGTGGGGGGAGCAAACAGCTCAGTGGTGTGTGAGCTGGCTGCAAGGGTGCTCTGCTGCATGTAGGCATATTCCAGGGCAGAACTTGGCTGGGTAAGTGATTGCATATAAGCAGCACTTATGCATGCAATAAAGGATCTCACCTGGGGTCCATGCCTTCATATGCCACAGGTAAGATAATGAGAAATATATGCAAATCTTAAAAAAAACCTTCCTCCACCCCTCCCTTCTTCCTGAGCTCAACTTCACTCCCAGGGGCCGGGCATGTGGCTGGGGTCAGTCCCTCACACGCTGCCTCTGCCGCTCCTTCCCCTCAGGGCGGCTCCTCACAGCCCTCCCCTGCCCCAGCCGGGTCCCCCCACGGGTGCCGTCCTTCAGGCACAGCCGGCTCCAGCCCGGGTCCCCCCGGGGTCCCCAGCCCCGCCAGCAAACCTGCCCCAGCCCGGGCTCCTCTCCCCGCGGGGCCACAGGCCCTGCCAGGAGCTGCTCCGGCGTGGGCTGCCCACGGGTCACAGCCTCCCTCGGGCACCCACCTGCTCCGGCGTGGGGCCTCCAGGGGCTGCCGGTGGGGATCTGCTCCTCCGTGGGCCTCCCCGGGCTGAGGGGGACAGCCTGCCTCAGCGTGGGCTTCACCGCGGGCTGGGGGGAACCTCTGCTCCGGGCCTGGAGCCCCCTGCCCCTCCTGCGCTGCCGTGGCGGCTGCGGGGCGGTTGCTCTCACCTGCTCTCACTCCTCTCTTCTAGCTACTGTTCCTAGCAGGTTTTCCCCCTTCCTAAATAAGTTATTACAGAGGCACTACCACCATCACTGATGGGCTCAGCCTTGGCCAGCGACTGGTCCATTGTGGAGCCGGCTGGCCCTGGCTCTGTCGGACAAGGGGGAAGCTTCTGGCATCTTCTCACAGAAGCCACCCCTGTAGCCCCCCCTGCTACCAACGCCTTGCCACGCAAACCCAATACAGTCAGTTTGGACATCTTGATTGCTGACTGGCAGAAGGACTTGAAATAAGCTAAATGAGTGTGCCACACAGGAGAAAATGCATCTCCTTAGGTTTTTCTCTGGTTTTAACTGTGACTTGCAAATTTTCTCATCTTGCTTCTCAGTCAACTCCTTCCCAAATCACAAATGTACAGGGAGGTCACCACTGTGAGCTGTTTGTGATGAGATGTGATCATTTAATCCTCTGTTTTACCTTCAATTTCTCAGTTAATTTTTAATTCATGTCATTTCTTTATCCTCCACTTGCTAGTTTAATTTTTTCTAGTAACCTTGTGTGAGACGTTTCAAAAGTCCTCTGAAACCTCTTGCCAACACATTTTCTGTGAGCATGCAAGACAGACATAGGAACGATACCAGAGACAGAGGCAACTGCAGTTCTCATGCTGACACAAAGCACCTTTACAATTCAGAGAAAGTAAATCTTCCATGCACCTATTCCAGGTCCTTCGGGGGCTTCCAGTATCCATCTTAAAGGTACACATGGGCAGCTTAGGCTCACCTGTTTTTTTTTTGCTGACCTTCAGTTTTTTCTCCCTATTTCTCACTTTCCCATTTTTTTTCAGGAGACGGCATTAACACTCCATGCTTCTCCTGACTTTCACGGCTCGCTGTATCTGTAGGCTGAATCCAACTTCTGTGAGTATAGAGCAAGGCAGACCAGGTAAGAATTTGTAGGTACTACCGAGAGCAGTAAAAGCACTCCTCTCCATGCTGGAAACACCTGTCTGGAGCCATGTTAGCTAAGGCTACACTGCCTGTTTCTAGAGCTCTTTCACTAGCGCATTGTGCGCTCATTTAGCGCACCTAGATCCTCTTGTTTCCTTCGCTGCGATGAGTGAGCTCCTGGCTTGTAGAAGTGTGAAGTCACTCTCCCAGGCTGACAACTACAACCCACGCTACTCAATTCTGTCCCATTTCTACTACACCCTTCCTCAAGTACTTTGCACACAGTGCCCCGAGCACCCCTCATACATATAATATTTTCAAACAACAAATTTAATTATCAGGTAGATGATCCCCATCACGAAGCAGAAAATCCCCATCCAATACTTCAGTCTTCCCTCTTGTTCAGGAACTGCATGCTTGCAACCAGCACAACCCTTTCACATGTGAACTTAAAATCTGGCAGCACACTGCTTTGTGCCACAGCAGTTTGCTCTAGCATGTCTGACTCTTCAGTCTTTAAAGGCAACACCTTGACTTCATTACTAAGGGGGGGGGGGGAGCAAGCCTGTGGTAGATGCATCCCTGGCAGTGAAAGGTTATATCAAGAAATTAAGCTTCCCCAAATACACTTATCTCCCCTCTTTCATCGATTGATTCCTACTGACAGCAAATGATAGTGCCTGTTCATTATAAAAAGTTTTCTTCCAAACAACTTCAGCTACTTGTTTAACTTTTTTTTTTTTTAGACTTTGGCTCTCTTCTATGTTTGAACTTGATTTTGATGGGACAAATTTCCAAATTCTTAGGAGGTCAGTTTGGTTTAAGAAATCCCTTGCACATTGATGCTTTGTTACATTGCTTTACTTCTGAGTTTAGGGCTTCATTTAAGAGCTTTTTGTTGTTATTTTAACAGTACATTTGCTATTCTTAAGCTGCCTCCTGAAACTGCATCCCAGAAACCTTGGTTGCCCACAAAACAACAAAAAGCATTTGGTACCATCACCTTGGGTTTCCCCTTAGCATTGAAGACCTGTACAGTGGAAACAACTGCTTTGTACAAAGACCCTTTGAAAAGCAGACTTTGTCTGTCACTGCAAAACAAAGGAGGTTCCTGAACTCTTTAAGCTGGTAGGAACTGTACAAATTGAGTATGTCCCGTGCTTGACCTCATATGGGTAGAGCAGCTCCTGCCAGCATCTCTGCTGAAGGGCATCCCTATGGCAGAAAAAGAACACAACTGCATCAAGGCACTTCAAACAAAAGCCTTTGTTTAGTAAAATGATCTGAACTCAGTCTTTTGAGTACACTGTGCAGATGGCCCACTGTCAAAATCTGTATCTCACTCTACTAGCCGAAGTAGTAATAGCCTTGAAATATTATTTGAGATAATGAACGTGACAATATCCCTACATACAGGTCAGTCCCCTTTGTGTCTCGAGGCTCTAAAATCTGCTCTGTCTGTGAATTCGTTACGGCTACAAGATCTGCACATGGTGTTTCACCTGGTTGAAGGCCTGCCACATCTCACCAGTATACATGGCACCTTGCTCTCCTGCAGCTCCATGTTCCAGACAGCACCTCGGGGATGCTTACAACTAATTTACCATCCAACTAGGCACAGCATGGGCTTAGCAGCAAAAAGGGCTGACATCTGCTTTGGTACAGGGACCAATTTAAAGTTGTTGTCACAGCTTAAAAGGAGAAACTGAGTATGGACACGTGCCTCCCCACATTTTCAGACTTGGAGCTGGAGCACACAAGGGCATCTGAGGCGCATGTTCAGCCCTGCCCACACACCACTGCCTGAAACATCACAAGCTCCTGTGTCCCCTGCTGAAGCCTTGCAAAATGAGAACTGGACTAAATTCTTCCATCTACTCTTTTTCCACACAAAATAAAGCTAAGAGGGAAATGGGAAGAAAGAAAGAGATGGAAGAGGCTAAAAGGGCAGGCAGACCCCATCAGGAAAGCAATGAGCAACACAGGGGAGGGGATGGAAGGTCCTAAAGCAAGTTCTCAGATTCAAACAAGTTTCATACCTTTTTCTGAAACTGGGATATGGGCAAATTTCCTTTTTGTAGTTATTCTAAAATTACCTGATGAGTTTTGTAACTCACATTCCCTGCAAACTAAACACTATTTTTTGTTAAAATGGAAATCAAAATACTCCTACACAGGACACACTTCCTGGGCTCTACCTGTGCAGAAACTCTTGCCAGGCAAGAGGGGAATTGCTTGGAAAAAGATTCTTACTGCTTCCCACAGGAACAGGCATGTTTTCTGCCAGTACCGTGATGTGCTTCTGCACCTGTAAGTGCTGCAAATCAAATCAAAACAAAGGTGTGTAAACGGCAATTTCAGCATTTTTGTGTAATCCCAGTAATTTCAGGGATTGATCTGCCCTGATACGTAGCAGAATGGAAAACCAGTAAAGGTCAGCACTGACTTTGCCCTTCAATGGGACACTATCACTTCACGAGACATTCAGAGTAGCCCATCAAGCCTACTTTATTTTGTATTTTCTAGGGTAATGTGAAATATTCTTCTGCAAACTAAGTGCATATATATACCTTGACTGTTTTACAGGAAGAGTGTTTAAGTAAGCACAGTGTAATTAAACGCCACACAGTGAATCTATTTTGTGTACTGCAGTCTTAGACACGGCTGTTTCTAGCTATCAAACATTTTTATGTCTTTTAGAGACTGAGATTAAAACACACTTTAACATAATTGGAAGCAATGATCTAATACTTTCAGCTTAAAGGCAGAATTATTGTAGCTATAAAATAGGTGAGAATGCATTTAAATGCTGGGTGCAACAGGTTTGTTAACTCTTGCTCAGGATAAAGCACTAGTGTGTTTAAAAGACTTTTTTATAAGCATACATAAAATCACCGATGACATTAAAAATAATAGTCATTAAGTCCCTTAAAAATGTTCAACAAGTGAAAAACTTCAGAAGATAAAAGTTTTGCCTTGATCACACAATTTAATAAGAATCAAACAAATGGTAGAAATTTCTCAAGTCATTTCTATTTGATACAAGTACATATACACTAGTGTGGGCACTTACAAAAATATAAATAAAACCCCCTCACATTTTCTTTAATAATACTTTAAACATAGTATAAGAACATTTTACTGAACACTTATGTACTAGGCATTATAGGAAAGCATTACAGTAAGAAATCTTTGTATTGGAACTGAATTGCTATTCATATTTAGGCCTTTGCTTGAAGCCAATACAACTGTCAGTAACCACAAGAGATGTGAGGCAGGCCTGCTGTTAAAGCGCACAGTCAACATCCCACCTCAGTGTGCTGCTTCCATGCGGACAAAAAAGGTAAGAAATTAATACAAAACAGCTGTCAAAAAATGTAGTAGTTCACAACTGATTTTCAACCTGAATGAGAACAATGAGAACAAGCTGCTTTGCAGCAAGGCAGTATCAAGGTTAAACTATGGATTTCGTTCCTACCCTCCACAAGCAGAATTCAAAGCAACACTTCAGGATTAAACCCAGGAAAAGTAGAGAGGTGTATAGAGACTTAGTCTTAAGTTTTAGAAGTCTCATTTTCACATGGAGGACTCCACAGACTACTTAAACATATGTTACTGGTATCACTCAAAGATCCCACACAAGATATTAACTTCTCAAACTGAAAACAATTCTTACAAAATTGATCCCAGGCTTGACAAGTCTCTAATCAGGCCCTTGAAATCTGTAACACCCAGCAAAACATCATTGCTCACTGCCTTTACTGTTCACGTTTGAAAACTCCTGAAACTCATCGAGTGTGAAGTACCCTCAGGTTGCTGCATGGGATTGATACTTAGTAGTATGTAAAATATAGCATTAGCCCTCCTTTTGGAAGCAGCAGAAATTTTGAAAATGCTGTTAGTTTCACATATAGGCATCTAAACCTGGTCATAAATCATTTCCTGGAAGGTTTTTTTTAGTTCTTTTCATCAACAGAAAGGGGAGCCTTAAATGACTAGACCAAATTTTTGTGTCCAGAAATTAAAGAGGAAACTACGTGAAAGATGGCAAAGAGCTAGAGTTTTGTCCAAATCCAGATCCACAACAGAGGCTTCTGTGGTAAGAAAGAGATTTGGAAAGTGGAGGAAGACAAACTCCCAGGAAGTGAGCTATTTAAGAAATTCCAGATGTGTACCGAAGGACCAGGGTGATGGTGGAAAACCCCATTCACAATAAGGAAAGAGATACACAGACAGTTTTCTTCAGTTTAATGTCAGGTGGTGTTATAAACTGCTAAACCCAGACATCTTCACATTATTACACTTGATGCACCATAAAAGAGGTTTATGTTACAGTGTAAGATTCAATATTATAAAACTTATAGAGAACTTCACACAGAAGTCTTTATTTTTTACCCCTTTTACTTACATCTAAACCCAGTAATTCTTATCTGTGTACAAACGGAGTTATTTTCTTCCATCTTCTAAGAGCTGCTTTCCAATGAACCAGTTCTAAATATCAATCAGTACCAACACTGGTAGTGGGACATCAACTAGAAAGTGCCACTGTGGTCATTCGCTCAAGACACACACGCTTCTTGCTGGATAGCTGGTTGTGGAATTTTACTATCCTCTGTCTTTTCCTGCCCAAGAACCTGGCACACAGTCTTTCGTTTGAATAACCGTAGACTCAACCGTAACAGGTCGCTGTCCATTGCTGCAGAATTTGTGTATGTTTGCTTTGTTGCACCCTGTTGAAATTAAAAATGAAAAATAAAAAATAAAGAAAGAACTGAAAACAGTGGCTTTTAACATGCAAACTCAGAAATTAACCTCAAGTACTCTCAATAATTAGAGCTTTAATCATAGGTATTCACTAGAAAAGACTAAGAATTAATGATTTTTCTATTAGCATGCAAGATCATAAAACCTACTGCAGTGCAAAAAAATGGCTAAAATATTTTTTCTTTCAATTTTAACTTGGAAGAACAGAATCTTATAATTCTTATAAAAGTACATGGAATCTCAAGCAGAAGAATTATTCAACAATGGTCCTTGAAATTGTATTTTAAACAATTATTTTTATGATGTATTCTCTAAATATAGGAAATATATCTCCAGAATCTAAACCTCAAAATGAGAAAAAGCACCTACTTCTAGCCTCAATCTTAATCTCTCATCCTAAGTAAAAAATAAACACCTTACAACCTCTTCAAAGAAACAGCTGTTCTCCATTATTTGAAGAACTAGGTCTACTTCAGAACAACAACCACAAAAATTATCTCCCTAGAGAAATGCTTTTTTGCATTGTGGAATCTGTGATTCCGTATTTTGACCAAGCACTGTAAACAAAACACTTGCCTTTTCATTCTTCATTAGCTGCTTACGAATTGCAGAATCCCTTCGAAAGCACAGTGCTTTGCAGCAAGGGCCCAGATTACTGAGAAGACCTGCTCTCTCTTCTTTTCGTAGAAGTGCAGCCATGTTCAAGGCCCCCAGTTCATGTTCAAAAAGGTTTTCTGCATCTACAAGGAATTGATATTTGCATATCACAAGCATGGTATTTTTGAACAGTAATGTACATTAATATGAAATTCCTTAAAGTTTTAATATTTGTATTTCTGCCTTCTAAACAATATCAAGGTTTGGGAAAAAGGATATAGCCATTTATAAAATGCCCTGAATCCTTCATCATTTAAAGGGAAGAATGGGTACCCTCGTATGTAGCTTCAGCACTGGAAAGCAGTATTTAGACAGCGAGCACTGAGAAGCCTAAAAATCAAGTGACAGCTGTGGGACAGACGAGAAGGTATCATTTATGGTCAGACATGTGTGACAAAAGGTATTTACTACTAGCATTAATCGGAAAGTGGTCTAAGTTTCACTTCTCTGCAAGACACGAGACAACTGTACCAGTGTCAACACAGAGTCTGTATGGCTATGCAGAAGTGCAATACGACTATGTAGAGTAATTCTTTTATACATGGTGGATGTACCTGGAGAACAAGTCAACAGATGCTAGCAAACTATATCCTCCTACCCGCTCATCTAAAGCATTTGTTAGCAGCACTGAAAGTGGCAGGACTAGTTTTTTAATATATTTATCAGAAGAAACAGTATACAGCTAGAACACTAACCACTTTAAGAAAAGACAGATCCTGAGGTTAGCCTTATTCTGCAACAAATTTGTTTCTATGACATGCAGACAAAGACAAAAAGTGTGCACATGGCCAGACTGCAGCTCATTGATTTATAATCCTTTTACAATAAATAGGAAGATTATGATATATTTGGAAAAAAAAAAAAAAAGGTAAGGTATGTAAGCTAAATCTAATCCAGCTGGCTCTCTATATTAAAATACTGGGTGTTTAGCAAAGAATTACTAGAGGCAACAATAAACCTGGGGAAAATATAGCAGCTAAAAGCAAAGACTGCTACAGCAGTTTTGACAGAAGAGAACAAATCATTTTTGTACCACCCACCCAGAGAAATCTGGATGAAGCTGAGTAAAACTAGTTTTTAAACAAGGTGAAAAGAAACAAAAAAGTTACATGAAATCAAGGTCAGGCACTGAAGTCACCAGGATGACCTCAATGGACAATCAAGACCACAAATAAGTGACAAGATGCAAAAAGGCCACTTCAAAGGTAACACTGACAGCTTGCAGAGTCTGCCTAGGTGCCAGATGCTGAGCATATCTGACATGTAAGCATGTCCATATCCTTAGAGGAAACAATTGCATTTAACAGATAAAGGGTAAGTCAGCTACAAATCTAATTCTATCATATATCACAGATTTTTTTTTTCCAAATAATTAAAAAAATCTCTGAAACAAGCAAGCATTTCCTTTTTCCTGCATTTCACTGTATTACCAGAAAATTCATCCACAATAAGAACAATGAAGGGAACACAAAACTTGGCAAGTAAAACAGGGAAACAAATTACACTACCATGAGCAAATCTAAAGTCAAAACACTACATTTTCACTGTAACACACTGAGTATCTGGCTCAAATCCGTTCACTTTTCAGGGCACCACATTTGTGTCTTTGTTTAGAATGTGTGTGCTGTGGCTGTGTAACCACTCTACAAGGAACCTTCGCTTTGCAGATCACAGAAGAAATGCACACATTTGCAAGCCTACTGGCAGTTCCACGTGTAGCAATTCCAATGCATGAAGAGACTGCACACACCAAAGGCAAATCAAGGAAGGCACTTCAACCCCCCTTCCTCTCCAGAGCAAGTTCTGCTCAATCCGAGTACACTTAAAACAGCCCAGAGGCAGTGCTGGAGAGCCTCCTATTATCACTACGGACTTTCTGTTTATTTCTAGAGAAGCATGCAAGGACTGCTGAGGTTATTTCAGGTATCATTTTAAATAGCCTGGTGGAGTGATCCTGCACTGCTGTTTCTATTGCAAGGAATCCCTAGTAAAAAGTGTTTTAGTAGTATGCAGCAAAATTAAAGCTTACAGGGAGAGAGACATAGTTCATACCTTTACTGTATCACAACAATTTGCTAACTCGGGAAGACTCAACATTATATCAATTACATTGGTTACGTGAATTCTTAAGGATAAGAGCTGAGGGTTTTTTAAAACTAGAAGAAAGCTGATACTGTGCAGAAAGAGCTGCAAACGTTGCAGTGGGACATTTACAGTACTTACTAATACCAAGTACACACCTCAAATTATACCATCTATGATGCATTAAGAATGTTTGCATTTAATTTGACTTCAAAAAAAGGTAGAAGCAGTAGCAACAGCCTTTGATTAGTAGTTACACAATTAAAATGGCTCAAGCAGGCGGTGACATTCATGGAGATTAACAAGGCTGGGAGAAGCAAGTTTATCTTTTTCCCTCTCCACTTATCTGAGACTCCAAAGTTAACAAGACAACTGCATAAAGAATAACGTTGCAAAAAATTAAAAAGTATTGTTTCAAATTAAGAACTAAAATTTAGGAGTAAAATAAAAAAAATCAGAAAAATCTGCTGAAAACAGAGGCTCCACAGATACCATTATGTATAAGCTATAATTTTCTCACATACAGATCCTGGAATAATTTGCATAGAGATCCTACAGAAAGCAATTGTTTCATAGTCCTAAAAACCTATATCCACCATGCAAGTCCTTGCAAGCAGCTCAGCTGGTTCCTGGGATGCCAAAGAGAAAAAATCAGTATTCTCCCTCATGCACAAGCCCTGCTTACAGTACAGAATTGTAGTAAACTGCACTGGTACAGTTCACGTCCATCCCACCAATCGTGCATGTCTAATGCCATACACTTTGTCCAAATGCCAGACCTGTGTATTATTTAATTTCCCACTGCTAGCAGAGACATAATATACGAATTTCACATAGCTCCTTCATTCTGACCCAAAAACTCCTATCTGTGTGTTCTGGAGAGGACCCTCGGAAGGAAACTAAGAGAACATGCAGAGGACCTTCACAGAAAATAAGAAATCTTAATTCTTTCTTGCAGTATTACTGCTAATTCACTGCAGAAGATATTTAGCACTCAAAAAAACTGCTGACGCTTTAGGCTAGGAAAGCACGAATGCTCTCACAAAAAGAGTATTCCAACTAGGATGAAAAATTTTGATTAGGCTATTATTCAACACCTCACCACCATGCTGGAATTAAAATACTAATTTGATTGACATGCAGCTGCATTACATTCCTGTAATTTTCACACAATACTCATTATACACTTTCTGTGGCCCTGAAACTTAAAATAATGAACTAATGCACATTTCATAAGGACTTTCACTGAGTAAAAAGACAATTCAATCCCTGCAGAAACAATTACCTTTAGGTTTTTCTAACACTCTCTGGCAAGTCTCTTTAATTTTGGCGAAGAGTTCTGGTCCTGCTAATCTCTTGGAAATGCCAACTCTCAACATAACAGCACCTGGTGTGAATTTTAAGAGTGCAGCCCCAGGCTCACGTGGTTCTTTTGGCTGCTTTGGCATGAGACTGGACCAGTCTACATCTATAACATCCACAGGATCTGCAAAAACATTGACAGAGAATGAGTTACCATGTCATTATCCCTTACAACAGTTGATTAATTTCACATGCTGTGTACATCCCCGTCTCCTAAAAGCAATATATTTTAGATTAATATTGTTCTGCAGTTCTCAAGCCAGATCCTTGGACACTTCAGCTAAGAATGTCAAAACTCACTTAGACTGGTGGAAAAAAGGAACATACAAATATAAAGCTCTTTGGATTAAACCCCCAACCTTAATATTCTGCTTCATTTTCATTGCAACTCCTTTGTGGAAAGCTGCTCGGACTCTGCTTAGCCACAGATCTGGACGCACGACTTAAACATGCACAAAAATCCCAGTACAACTAAACATGCTATGACAAATCCAAATTAAATGCTTAAAAAGCTAGTATTTCAACTCTGGATGCTGGATTTTTTTTCAAAGGAGATATTATACTATTTATTGAATAACCATACAACTGCATTTGTCCAGTAGGTTTATCACAGAAAACATAAACACTGCTGATACAACCCTGATGACCCAACAACTAAACTTACAGCAAGTAGAAAATTCCATGCTTCCCAGTGCATTTGGGAAGCATTTATGAACAGATTTAATCCATGCTTGAAAATAGCAGTTCCGAAAAACTATCAAAACCAAATGGGATAAATGAAAACATGTTTATAAAAACAAAAATCTTACCCTTCTAGCTACGTAAAACAAGATAAATACTACTTCACGATACAGGTCCCGGTACTCTTTTCTTACTTTATACTTCTCAGCCTCACCTGACTATTACAGAACAAACAAGAAATATTGAAGAGCATACAAACTGCATTCCTAATTCAGAAATACTGTCAACGTCACAACAGCATTATACGCGAACTAATCTAATCTTTATATTCAAATAATCATAAAGGGGATTTGCTATACTTTTACCAGGCATCTTCTCATCCTCTTGTTGATCCTCCCGCTTTTCAGCATCACCTGCCAGAATTTCATCCAGTTCATCATCACTGATTGGCTCATATTCTCCAGCACCAGATGCCAGTGACTGCACATCATCAATCTTTGCTTCTTCATCTCCTCCTACAGAGACAGATAAATACTGTAGCTTTAAAGCAATAATTCTTGTTTTCTAAACACACTTCAAGCAGCCTGAAAACAAAGAGGTTCAGCAAACTAAACTGTTAGGTTTTGGGGACAAGTAAATTCAACATGAAAACAGGTATTAACTCATGGAAACAGAGAAGTTATTTCTCCCATACACAATGCAGCAGTTCGAATTTTATGTATCTCTGTTGGTTTTTTGGGTGTAGTATTAGTCAAACTGCACATGGAAGGCCATATTCAGAAGAAACATATATTGATCATCTGATATTTAGGTAATAATACAAATCTAAGTTAGCACCACAAAGTCTTTCAGGTGCTTTTGTACATGAATTCAAGCTCAGGATTCAGTCTGAAGGCTCTACAAGAGAAAGAAGTAACAAACCCCGAAAATACAAGAACTTGCAAGATACCCTGAATGAGGCAATTATTCACAGAGTTTTAGACTCTTTGTGGAAGTCACCAGAAGAGCTTTTAGAAAGCCATGCCAAACTTCTTCAGTTGTTATGCTCCTCCATTCATGTACTATATGCATAATACAAATACCTGTGCTGTTATATGTAAACATGTTCCTTAAAATCTGTAAACACAAGACATTCAAACATTGCATTTTGCTGTACATGAAAGGAACATCTGAAGGTATTCTCTCACCTCCAAGACTGAAAGATCTGATTCAAGTATTTAGAAACCACACTGCTCTAAACTCAGGCTTTCTTAGGGTTCTCCACCATGGTACTCTCAATGAGTTGTGCCATACGAACTAGACTGAATTTATAGGGATTCTCCCCTGTGGGCCAGCTATTCTAGTATCTTCCAGATCCCTCAACCAGAAGGGAAACGGCCTCTATTTTAAGTTGCCCCCAATATTTTTTTTGCTTGCCTTTGGAAAAGGTACAGATAGGGAAGAGAAAAAAAAAAATTAAATTACCTCAACTAACCTAAAAATCAGCATGGAAAAAGCAAGTAAAAGACATGCTAGCAGAGCATAAAGTAACTACTCAGACCACCTGACAATGCTTTGGAGGAAGCATATAGCATCTTGGGCATTATTTAAGCCGGCTCCTAGAGCAAACACATGAAGGTTCACAGCATGACAATAACCTAGTAATTATGTCCTCACACATTTTGTTAGATAATATACTACAGTAATTTGTCCAAGTAAATATCAGATACCTCCTTAACCGCACCAGATTTGGAAACTGCATTTAGTTTTCTAAAAAGTTCTTCCTTTTTAAAAGGAAAATAAGGTGATCGGTACTAGATTTTATTTTGTGCCTTAAGATTTTAAATATTCACTGCCTGCCTGTATGATCCATCTTCTGCCTCCACACTGATCTACTGGACACACTAGCTCACCATAACTATGTGCTTAGACAACACAGATGAACCATTAAAAAAATTACTGTATTAAGCAATTAAAAATAATAATCCATAGTTCTCAATACATGATTAACACACATTACTTTTTCAATTTTGAATTTCAAATCAGTCTGGTAATTTCTAATTATAATCCTATCATTACCTTTACTGCTTATGTACTCCTATATTAATCCTGCATTAAAACCATGACATACTAGTCATCTAAAAGAAGCAAGGTAAACAGGAGTAATAAAGTCATGGAAGACAATAAAGTACACTAAACCTCAGAAAATCATAAACATGCCACATACATATGCTTTAATAAAATGGAACGCCCTCTAGTATTTACCAAAGATATTTATTTTTCTAAAAAAAATGAATCCTAAATATAGCATAACTTCCTACAGATGATAATTTTCAAAGAATTAAGAACATAACCTTTGAAAAATACAGAACACAATACACACATTCATACACTTACAAGAAGTCTGCTGAAAGGCTAGAACGTGAAGAACACGTTCAACATGCATGGCCTGTTTAGTTACAGATGCCCTCTTGGAAACAGGTAATGTGCCTAGGAGTAGCCTTTCACCAACTCTCTTCTGAAGTTACCACACTGCACTCTCAGATTTATTCCACCATTGTTTCCTCTAGCTTACAAATCACTGAATTCTGCCCATTACAGCAAAACAGAGCAGACTTTCCCATGCGCACTCTAAATATGATCTTTGAAAAGTGCTTCCACTCTACAGATAATCTCCTTAAACGCAATTTTCTCAATTGAATCAATCAACCCTAATGACCACTTTGCGAGTAATCAGGTAGGAGGTATAAGTAGTATTAAATATTCCTCATCATCCTCTCCAGACAACATTTAACTGCTCAAATTAACAACGAACACTACAGACAATTCTTCTTAAGAATACAAATATGATGAGACAATGTCCTGTTACCTTGTGTAAAACTACAAAAGCTTGATTCGTGTTTCTCTTTCTGTTTCTAAAGACTATGGACTTCAGGTCTTACCATCCTAAACAGCCAAAAATTCCAAATCCTACAATGCTTTTTTTCCTTTCAACAGATTTTAGAGAAGGAAACTTCTGCAGTCACCAAAAATACCCAACTTAACTGAACTTAACTGTAACATACACCAGTTACTCTGGATTCAGACTCTTGCTTCTTCTACATCGTTGATATAGGTGAAAAGTACTTCCCAAACTCCCTATCCATGCAAAGCTCAAGCTGTCTAATCCATGTGACAAGAGTTTGTTATTGTCTGCCTCTTAGTTACTTTATTTATTAATCCTAAACATGTTTTCCCCAGTACAATTACGGCCAGCAAACTGAAGCTGCATTTAATCAGATTACCTCAGGAAAGCCATTTTTGGACTGTTGTGCCAAGCCACACATATGTTTCACCTACTCATCAGACAATCATTTCTATGATAATTGGGCTCTGCAGAAAAATACCCACCACTAAACCCAAAGAACAGATCCAAGTCAACACTTCCCCCCCCCCCCCCCCCCAACCTGTCACTTCTCAACTAAGAAATAGATCTTACAATGATATAACAAGGCAATCAAATTCGGGCATTATTCTTTAACAAACTGCTTATTCAGAAACGCTACACCTTGGTGACATTATACCTCAGATCATTTATGCTTCTTTGCCTCAAGACTTCTTCAGAAATTAACAAATAGCACTAACATAATTAACACTAAGGAAGACGCCATCAGATTTCTCTCTTGCTGTGTCTGCTTCCACAGTAGAAGAGCTGGAGCCAACAATCCTTTTAGTAGAAAATTATTCTAATATAGTTCAGTTCAGCACTATGCTAAAAGAGAAAGAATGAAACATTTGTCAATCCAAGTTATTTCCCAAAATATCTCACCTTCCAAACTCTCTACCTTTTCGGCCTCATTTCCATCTTCATAACCTTGTAAAGGTCCTAAGTCTTTGTCTGTTCTTTCCTTCTCTGATGCCGCTGAATCCCGACAAACACCATCAAATTCCTTTTCATGATCTCTGTCCAGTTTCGTTTCACTGTGTTTTGTTGATTCTTTTTGAGAGGGGATGTCAACAGTTCTGTCTCTCTCTCTCTCAGCAGTATCAGGTAGTTGTCTGTCTCTCTCTCTGTCCAGCTCTCGTCTTTTTTCTCTCTCCCTCTCTCGTTCTCTGAGCCTCTCTCGTTCCCTGCTCCTTGGCCAGTCTTTGTCAACATCTCTGTCCCAGTCTCTCTGTCTTCCCTCTCTCCTGTCTCTCTCTCGTTCACGATCATGTTCATGTCGATCTCGCTCCTGAAGCCTTTCCCTGCTATCAAAGGACCCAGATCTGGAATGGACCTGACGATCTGATTCAGGAGAACTTCTTCTTGAACTGTGGCTTCTTGAATCTTGACGATCTGAATAAAATATTTGTAATATATAAGTGACTACAGCATGTAAATGTAATACCATTTTACTAGACCAAAGCATTTTGAAGATTCAGGTATGAAAATATACTTCTCAAAAGCATCATCTTCAAATCAGTAACACCTTCAGATTGCCTATCAATTTAACCTTACTTAAAAATAAAAGGTATTTCTCCCACTCACGAAAGATTTTTAGTGGTTACTTCCTGCTATGACATAAGCCAAACTGAAGGCACATCATTTTAACTCAGAAATTTAGGCAAGGGGGAGAGCAAAACACCAAAACAAACAAACAAACAAAAAATCATCTCAAAATTCAAAAGTTTCAAAATATGTCTTCCAAAAGCTCGCAATGTCTTAGATAGCAAATGATGAATTCAGAAAAATAATTTCAGGCATGTAACCATGAGGAGAACACAGAGCTCTAGTGCTTTAGGAGGAAGATATTTTCCTACTGATGCTGTTAAATTTTAAAACATTTTACCTTTTTTTTTTTTGACAAGAACTACACAAATAAAACAAGTCAATTGCGATTATTTTGATTTGCAACAAAGATGATTTCCATATGCATTAAAAGCATGCCTAAGAGGAACCATGACAGATTTACCTCAGTGAAAGTAGCTCCTGAGATGATAATGGATCTCTCTTTCAGAAAGAAGAGACATTTTCATTTTGCATAACTTCAGTATTTCCATATCAAAATGAATGTTAGTAATGAATTTAAGAACATTATTTAGATAATAAAACTACCTCAATGTTCTGTTCGCACAAGCATTTTCTCTTTTCTGTCCTACAAATCGCTTTATTCCCCAGTTAGCATTAACTGAATCTGACTGAATGTTTTGGTGTAAACAAAGTAGTAATCCTGCCTGCTGAGAATCACCTTCTCAAATATGGTAACACTTGCAGGAATCTTAATTCACTCTAGTTTTACAATGAATGGCAGAGCCCCTCCCTCTCCCTTCACACTGATTACAAATGAAGAGGGAATATTGCCATACAAGAATGATTTGGGATTTGTACCTTTGCACTTTTATACAGAAATTATATAGGTTGGTCTCACTAAAATGTATCTTATTACCTGAAGATGTGCTGCGACTGGGTTCCCCTCGTTTCAACTGATCAATTCTGGACTTTCGTTCCCCAGTGATTTCTAAGCTTTTCTTCTCTCTGTCCCTGTCCCTGTCCCTATCCCTGTCCCTGTCCCTAGAGCTACTGTGCAGGATCCTCTTCCGTCCAGTCTGGTCATCTCCACTGCGATGAGCTGACTCATTGGAAGGGGATCTAAGTCTGCTTGAGGCATGGCTCCGATTACTACCAAGGCTGCTGCTGCGCTTCTGATCCACAGGTTTACGGTGTGGTCCATCCTCTATAGTAACATGAGGTGCTTCCACCTTTTCTCCCCTCGTTCTGTGACTTTTCCTATGGGAATCCTCAGTGCTTCGTTCTGGAACAACAATGTCACCACGTTCGGGAACATCTTCATCTGACCAGTCACTAAACGTTGTATCTTCTCTTTTTGGAGGGACTTCTGCCACAGCTTTCTCAGGTGGTGCTTCAACCAATTCTTCTTTTGTTACAGGGGGGGTTCTTGGGCCTTTCTTCTTTTTATGATGTGGAACAATTTCTTCATCAGAAACTTCAGAATCACCCTTGGACCTCTTCCGCTTTTTCTCTACATTTTTCTTTTTTTGACCTTTCTTGGGTGAAAAGACCTGGCTTTCTTCAGTCGTTGATTCATTAGCATACCTTTCCACACCACTGTCCTCATCCTTCTTTTTCTTTGTGGCCTTTTTCTGTACTTTAGACTTCTTCTTGCTGTCATCATGCATTCTATCAGAAGCATCTCTTTCTTCAGAGGGACGGTGTCCAAGATTTTCCTGAATCCTGGAGCGGGAGCCTTCTGAAGCATCTGGCTGCTCTCTTTGCTTATCTGCCGAAGAAACCCTCTCTTTAAACTCTGGTTCTTCGTAACGCCGGGAACTTTCCTTTCTGTCTGATTTTCTATCTTCTTCTTTCCACCGACTCTGTCGCTCTTCCGTAACATGAGAGGGGCTCAGTGACCGTGATTCCTGTGGCCGCACAACCTGACTCAGAAGTCTGTGCTTTTCATCTAGAAAACGGGAAAAGAAGAATTTACTTGTATTGCTTAGGGAGTTGAATATGTGAGCATTTGGTATCTTGTGCATGCCACAAAGTGTCTATTAAAACACATAATCCATTATTTCAGTTACATTTCTTAAGTTTTTCTGCTGCTGCAATAGCAACAGACTATTTCCATTTTGGTAAACATGCATCTTAATAGATGTGGAAGTCACTGTCACCTGGCAGATGTAACATAGTGACAAAACAAAAGACAAATATATAGATTAAGCAAAATGGTGCTGCTTATAAAAATAAGGGGAGGAGGACACTTACAAAAGCTCTCACCATGTTTCTCCTAAAGATTGCAAGTTATTTGCCATAGGTAGAGGGTAAGCTGGATCCAGCTGCAGGGAGAGCTCACTCTTACTTACTTTTATCATCTCCACTGTTGTAAGCATCACTATCGGGAGAGTGCTCACGGCGACGTTTGGGTGACTGACGAGGACTTGGACTGCTTTCATTTCTGTGACGCTTCCTGTGGAAGAAACACATACAGTTAAATTTCTTCAGGATTCCTTAAAGAAAACTATTCATTAATTGAGTTTATCATTAATACAGTGCCTGAAGTTAAGCACCTCATACAGAAGACAATGCATCTAAGGATGCCAGAAAGTTTTGTAGTTTTCTAAGTTGTTCTTCCAAAACAGCAAGTATGATCAGTTTTCTGACCATACTGTAAGATACCTCAAACTAAAACTCTAACACTTACAAAGGTAACTTTTTAGAAGAAGTTATGAAAGACTACCAAGATCAATTTTTCCGTGTGGCAATGATCCTTGCAGTGAGCTGACCCAGCTGGCAGCTAAGCCTCCACATAGACACTTGCTTACTTCTCCTCTCATTGGGATAGGGGAGAGCCCATATTAGATGATCTATGGGAATCCACAATTCCTTCACACAAAAGAAACTAATAATTTCCAAGCAAAGCAGCTATTCAAGGCAATGCTGTTTTGTTTACTATTGAAAGAACAATGAGAATTTTAGTATACTAAATGAAAAAAAAAGAACTGAATCAGTGCTACACACTTAAAGGAAACACCACACATTTATTTGGGATAGTATTCACACCTTCGCTGGTAGCCTTCTGGTACTGAAAATTTAGTAGTGCAAAGGGTAATGCATGTTCCACAGAAATGTAATGAATAAAGTCATGAACCCTGACCAAGTTAGCTGCTATCTGACTTTCCAGGTTTCAAAAGGCACCACAGTCTGCTATTATGTTCCCAAAAACTCCAGCATTATTAAAGGCAAGACCATGCAAGTATGCTTAGAAGGGAAAATGACATCATCCAACTCAATTGTTAGCTCCTGAGTAGTGCCATGATTCCGCACTAACAAGGCATCGGATTAACTTCACCAGCATAGCACTGATTGTGGGGCCACCAGTATATGCCATACAGATGCAGGCAAGCCATGGCTCCATACCAGGCCTCTGCATGAACAAGGTATCTTCTTCCTTATGATATTCCCCCTTCCTTATTAACTTAGTGAAATCAACAGTAAAAGACTGCCTTCCCCTTCCCTGCCCCCCTCCCCCCACTCCCAGCCCTTCCTCTTTGACGGAAGTAACATTTGGATCCACTCACTTGGATTTTCTTTCCTCATGGATATCTCTTGAACTTCTTTCTTCTCTGGTATCTTCTCTCTTATCCCTGCGGTCTTCCCTTCCTTTTTCTTTGTCATCCCAGTCTCTCTGGCGGTCTCTTTCTTTATCCCTGTCTCGACCTCTCTCCCTTTCGCGTTCCCGCTCTCGATCTCTTTCTCGCTCTCGCTCCCTTTCTCGTTCCTCCCGCTCCCGCTCTCGCTCTCGCTCCTTCTCCCTCTCCCTCTCCCGTTCCCTCTCCCTATCATGGTCCCTGTCTCTGTCCCGCTCGCGGTCCCTGTCTTTGTCCCGCTCTCTCTCCCTCTCCCTTTCCCGAGCACGATCTCGTTCCAACTCTCTTTCCTTCTCCCTTTCTCTTTCCCGGTCTCTTTCTCTTTCCCTCTCTCGGTCCCTCTCCCTTTCTCGCTCTCTCTCCCGGGCTCTTTCATCTCTCCTATCATCGGACCGATCTACCCTTCGCTCCTCTCTTCTTTCATCCCGCTCGAGGTCATCACTTCGTCCTTGATGTCGTACTGGTGAGCTTGCTCTCTGATCTGCAAAGAGAAGCAGGTTTGATTACCAAGTGCTAAAGGGACATAAAGTGCTTCCACTACACTTATAAAAACCCAAAAGCTTTTGTTTCGACAATCTAGGTATTGGTCTGCATTAAATGAAAAGCAACTCTGCAGAAACATGAAAACTCGTTTGGGGAGGGAAAATACAAAAAGCGGTACTAACTTTGAAAGATTTTTTCAATATTTAGCGAGTGGGCTCTCCTTATTTTAACCAAAAGTTACTACAAAGATTTTACTGTCTATCAGATTTTTCTGAATGGCTTCAAAAGGTTATTATATGCCTCACAGCCTAGCTACTACCATTGCATTACTCAATTCAAAATCTGGTATAAGATCCCAAAAAGCTCAAAATGACATATATATGAAAAGACTTCTCTACAAAAATTTTACTTCCTTAACCTGTTAAAAAAGCCATGGGCTTTACAGGAACTCACACTAATACATACGTAAGTTACCGCAAAGTAAGAAATACTGGCCTGTCTCATCACAGGAGAACCCTGCAAAGAAATACACAACCAAATCCATGAAAAAGGGAGAGGCAATGATAAGATACAGGAAGCAGAACTGCTGTAAGTTTTCATACATATTCACTGCAGAGTCTCAGTTTTAGAAGCCAAGTTTTTCATTGTTCAGACTGTGGAATAGAGTCAGAAAGAAAACTAAACTTATGTAGAAAACTGCTAATCCAGAAGGACAGTGAAACCTGATTTATCTAGATTATATTTACTCTCCATAGATTTAAATGCATTTTGTTAATTATATTTTGGATATCTTTTGAGTATTTCTATACATTCAGATCGCTTCATAACAATTTCTATGCTGATGTTAGTAGTACTTGAACCACAACAAATCAATAAAACTATTTTTCCACAACATATATTAAAAGCACTATACAAAAGAGCAAAACCCAGCATGAACAGAGGTTGGTATTTTGTGGTCCATTACTTTGAAGCTCAGAATACACTTCACCGTAAATGAAGACAACATCCACCAGGGGCGAGCAGTGAGAGTTTGAACTGGATTAAATCAATAAAACGTGCATTTCCATCAGTTTAATCAATTTTCATTTCTGAGTGAATTAACAGCGACTTAAAGCTCCCCTGTTACCAGGTGAAATTAAAAGCAAACTTGAGCAATGTGGATGTAACACTTTATTTTAAAAAAGGCAAATCATCAATCCACACAATTGGTTCCATGAACAGGTTTCACATTCTTTTGATGATGCCTGTAACACTGTATGATTTACTGTGTGTATTAAGTACTAGATTTTGTACAGAAGTTCTGTAACTCCTATTTGTTACATCAGGTGAAAAAATATCCACATGAAAGTCTTACATTAGTTAAGATACTGGAAGTATATTAGACAACTTAATGTGGATAGTCAGCACTTCTTGTGACTTCATTTTTTGAAGCACTGTTCAGTGGTTGATTGGAAGACTTACTATTTGCCTTAGTTGAATAAACGTGGCCCAAATCTGCAAGCTTGCATTTTAAAATCATATTAAAAAAATTCCTTACATATCAGAACTAAGTACCGACCAAAATGTATCTGGATTTTTCTCTGAATGACAAATGTTAAGACTGTGGTCTAATTATGGAAACTATGACTTGAATTGTGACTCTGACTACATACTATTACAAAATTTGACCTAAATTTTTAAGGAAAAAAACAACAAATCTTATCTCCATTCAAGCTCTTTATATTTCCCCTCTCCAGGAAAACAACAACTCATTCAAAGCAACTTCCCTTCTAGAAATTTATTTTGTTATGATGTCATGTTTTACTTCTAAAGTTTTTTCTGTTTTTTTGTTGTTGGTTGTGGGGTTTTTTAGTTCTTAATAAATTAAGAACTCTGTATGATATGAATAGTACAAATTACATTATAATATACCTAGGATTTATTGGGGGTGGGGAGGTGGAAGAGATGAAAGCTAGTCTGCAAAAGCCAACCCCCAGGACACATTCAAAGTGCAGGATTTTTCAGGTGACAAGAAAAAGGAAGCCTGCTTTGTTGAAATCCTGCTTTCAAGACAAGAGAGAATCTAAAGCAGAATGTTCCACAAGAACAAGCAACAGACAGATTTCAACAGGCCAAAATGCATCTCTCAAAGTAGCATACAAAACATCCCTTTGAAAAACTCAGTTAAACAACCGCTAGAACATACCTGTCACTTCCCAACTAAAATTCGAGACAGAAAAAAAACCCCACTGTAATTTTGTATTTATTCCTCACAGCTCTTTCTTTCATTTCCATGCTATTTTAATTTCCCTGACTCCTCCTGTTCTCTTAATTGGTAAGCAATACAAATTTTCCAGAGTGAAAGTTGGCACTAGAGACAACACAGTACTCTTTCAGGTGCAGAAGTGTGACATCTTGCATACTATGTCTAAAAGAACAGTCTTTCATACTCTTTCCATGACCACTGGTATCTGTACCAACATTTACTAGCCAATTACTACTGACCACAGTAAAGCATTCATCACTATTAAATTCCCTAGGCAATTAGTTTTTTTAAATTAATCATAAACCTAAACTGTAACTTACTCTAGTAGTAAGTAGTCCATAATTAAGTCAGTCTAGTAGTCAGGCCTTCCCCAAAACACGCGTAAATAATTTACAGTGCAAAAGTACAATGTTTCTATACAGACAAACAGAACAAGTAATGAAATACAATTGTGATTTTGAGCTTAGATTTATAAGTGTGTACATGAAGTTGAGGAAGAGGCAAAGAGGGCGAAAAATATTTTACACTGAAGTTGTACATAGTACAATGTAATCTCTGGAAAAAATTTAGTTTGTTTAAAGACTACTTGGATTAATAAAGACAGAAGCTGCCAAAATATAGCCATGGGGAGGGAGAAAGACCATAGCACTCATGTACACTGCCAATACAAGAGATGTTACTACAGAAGGTAACTCAAGGATAGGACTAGTATCAGTGTGCAGTGCCAGATGACTTATTTATGAATTAATGGTGTAGGGGCAGAACAAGGAAGAAAAAGGAAGCAGAGAGAAATACACATATTCATACATATACATTTGACTACAAATGTATGTGTAAAAATATACATTAAAATACCTCTTTCTCTGTTGTCACGCCTGTCCCGTTCACCATGTCTTCTTTCAAAGGAGGAATCCCTTGCTTGTTCTCGACTGTCATAGCGATCCCGATCAGCGTAGCTACTCCTTGATTCCCAGCTGTCATGGTAGTTTCCACTACTGCTGTGACCATCAACCTGGGATCCTCTAGTCCCCCGACTTCCTAATAGAGATGTATCAATACAAAAGATGAGTTTCCACATGTAAGGAAATCTACTGATACTTTATACCAACTGAAGTAGTAACTTCTAATAAACTTGAATTAAGTGTTCATGGAAACAGAAACTGTAGCACTAAACTCTACTTAAGCAACAGCTCCTATTTCATGTTTTAACTGTAAAGTTATTATTTTCATACTGGAGACTCAAGACTTTCCAAATCAGCATCTCCTAGTCATAGCATGAAGCCTCCTGACTGGAAATATAACAGTCCAAAAGCCAGTTCACATTTGTTCTGAGTAGGATGTAAGCTTATAGACAGTGAAGCAGGACTAAGTGGAGAAAGTAGAGATCATTTTTTCTTATACAAATTGTATGGCATTTCCCTAATGAAAACGTCATAACAAACCTGAGAAAGCCAAAATATATTTACTATAGGCAATTAAAAGGTCGTAAGTGAAGCTGTTCTACAAAGTGCATCAGACTTTCAAAACTACTGCCACGGGTTAAAATCCCACTTTTTTTTTTTTTTTGGTCAATTAAGAAGGGGCAGGGTGGTGAAAGGTGGTTCTGTGTGAAAGATGTTTTGCAAGTACCCAAGACATGCAGCTGTTTCTGAGAACACAAAAAACCTGCTGTCCAGTACATGGAGACAAACTGCCCCCTATGAATCTTCTGCTACACATCAGCCTCTTGTGTATGTAGCCCATGGGAAAACCTAGGGTTGCAGAAACATTAAATAGAGTGGTGTAAGGGTTAGGGTTTGTTTTAAAATGGGATGGCAGAATACGAGTGTTATGCCACTTTAATGAAAGGAGAACACAGGAGTGCTATAAATTTAAGCAACTGTTCCAATTTAACGACAATGGAATTGAACAAAGCCTTAAAAGCATGCACTGAACTGTTTGGCAGCACTTCCATAACAAATATTAAACACGATAGTATGAATATCAATACTCAGTCTCCAGTGATATGGACACTTATTAATTTTTTAAATCACGCAATACCCTTGTCAGATAATTCTGGACCTCTGCCTCGACTTCTGCCAGTTCTATCACTTCTGCTCTCATTTCTGGAGTCACTTCTGGAGTCATTCCTTGTTTCAGCACGAGAGCTGTCCTCTCTGCCATGTGATCTTCCATAGCTGCGCAAGTCCTCCTGATACTGGTCATCCTTTTTATGGGCATCACGACTCTCTCTGTCTCTGTAGTCATGGGAATCTCGTGTGGAGCGCGAGTCTCTCTGATCACGGCTATCTTTGGTATCTCTGCTATAATCCCTCGTATCTCTGGAGTCTCGAGTGTCTCTGGATTCCCTTGGCTCCCTCCGATCTCTGTTGTCTCTTGGCTCCCTCCGATCTCTTCCATCACGAGACTCTCTGTCATCTCTGTGATCCCTGGAGGTACTCTGCTCCTGGTCATAATCACGATCATCTCTTGTTTCTCTGTCTTTCTCCCTTTTCCCTCTAGTTTCTGTAAAATGTTTAAAAGAGTAATACAGTCAAAACATACTTCTGACATACACAGAGAAAATAAAAATTAATATATAAGTAGAAGATCATATTGGGTATCTACATATATATTCACTAAGTTTTAAGGATCTTTTTGTGAATTTGAATCTGTACTTTACAAATATTTACCTGTTCAAAAGACAGCAAGTATACTAAAAATAAATTTCAAACACATTAGAGAACAAGCACACTTCAATAATTTTAAGGTAGGGTCATTTCTCCTTCCATCAGATTCCTTTTTTCTACAGACACACATATTTAGACCACTTGCTTTTAAGACCTCAATGCCCTGCTGAATTATTATTTTTTAAATTACATGTTTATAATGTTACTGCTACAGGAAGGCAAGTTTACAGACAGTCTAAAAAAAGCTGACATATATACTCTTTGTAATCTGTCTTTTGAGAGGAGCAGTGCATTTCCCCATTACAAATTACTCAACCAGCTTTACAGACTTCCAGAGAATGATCATTTCTTTGCACAAACTTCAGGTAATGTCAGTTAAAAAGACAATACATCTCACAGAAAAGAGTAACAGTTACTTACAGTATCCTGCTGCCATTCAGCTGATCCACTAGTATATGCCTGACACCAAGAGAAGACCACTTACCTACTGACACCAACATTGCGCATTACTGACACCACATCTACACAGATGCCTACAGGACCTTTACAATCAGCTGACCCTACATAAGCAGTCCTGTCAGGAATACTCCACTGCACAGTCCTTGAAAACAGCACCACCAGCACAGGAACAATAATACTGCCAGTATTTTCTTCACCACCTAGCCATTGGGATAGGTGCAGATAACGCCACAATCTGAAAATGAAATTTCAAAATGCAATTTGCAAACAAATAAGAATTATTCTGAAGTGCTATTTCTTATTCATACCATCCCGCCTTTCATGGCGCCTATCATGAGACTGTGAAGTCCGATCACGATCATGTCTTCCTTTTTCTCTTCCAGGAGATCGGTGTCTTGAAGGGCTTCGCTTCCTCTGAGGAGAAGAGGAAGAGTGGGGGGGATAAGGAGAAGAAGATCGCCTTGCAGGCGGGGAAGCTGTCCTTTGATAGGATGGAGAAGGAGTTCTTTTGCGGTGTGGGGAAGGAGAATGTCTTTGAACAGAGGAGCCTGACTGTGATGAAGAGGAGTGATGTCTGGAGGATATGGGAGAATGATGCTGACCTGATGGGGAAGCAGACCTGCAAGGAAAAGTCAAAATAGGCACACATGTAAAAACTTGGTTTGAAAGATTCTTACCCTGCCCTACAAAAAAAGTGATTAAAATAATCTGTGCATCTCTTCCCTTTGTCTGATGAAAATAAGTGCTGTTTCTCTACAAAATATCAAAGCAGTCTTCCCTCAAGGGTACCAAGCATATCTTTTCAAAGTACACTTAGCTTTAAATGGTTACAGTTTATTTAATATCCAAGAGCAAGTTGTCCAATCAAAACGTTTTTTACACAGTACTACACAGCTACCAGAACGCCTTCCTGAGGAAGGGAGGGAGGAGTCAGAAACTATCTTGCCCGCCCCAAAACCAAGAACAGTTGTTTTCTTCAATGTAAAATGCTTTTTGGAGGTCATGGTAAAATCAGGCAGATAATTTTTACACAGTGTTACCTACGGGTAATTTTTCTCATTTTGTTTAAAGCAAAACTGTCTCCTTCTTGTGCATTTTTTAACTACTTCCTTTTATTATAAGCGCTGATCTTTAAACAATTTAGGCCTGGATCCTTAAAACTCGTATGCATATCTACTTCATATTTTAGTGAGCATTAACGTTTACACGAACAGGGAAAACTCATATCTAATAGAATAAGAAAAAGCATATGAAGTGTCTCTCGTCTTTGAAATCCCATCACTTAACTAAAGATCATCTACACAGCAGTACAAAAAATTCCTCATAATACATTATCCCATACAGTCTAACATGGACAAACACACACTTCAAGCCTTTAGGTTCAGTAGTGGTTTTTTTCCCTTATCAAAATCAAAGCAACTTACCAGTATCTCTTCCCATGAAATATGCATTGCCCTTAAGTCCCAACTCCCTCCCACTTCACAAAATTCTCCAAAGAGAAGAACAGGAGTCAGAAAAACCACACATGGATAATAAGTCTTCAAAAATACCACTTAAGTAAATTAGTCCCTGCTTTTGAATGTCCATACACAGTGTTGGTGTCTTCAAATAAACATCCAGATCAGACAGATGAAGCTCTCCGTTTCAGGTGGCACAGAAATGACAGACTACTTCATCAAAGGCAGTAGTACCTCCCTGCAATCTTCTACAATAACCTAACAGTTGGTAAAGATATATATGTAACGCAGCTTTTGCTGAATAACTTGCAAACATTGCAAGAAATTTTTCTCAGCAAGATAGTTGCTGTCAGTTGAGCTCTGAAGAGAATGAGCTCTGGCATAATTCAGGTTAGCAGACTTGCAACCTGTCATGACACTATCCAAAAGCCAAACAGACAGTTGCCCAGCCAACGATACTCATTAGTGGATCTCCTGGCTAATGCTTCTTAAAGACCCAGACTCCGCAGGTAAACAGATTCTCCTCATGTCAAGAACACAGAACAATGATTCAGCTTCCAAGGAGCAAAGCTTCAGGAATGGAAAATGAAGTGAAATCACTGGCAATCTGAGGTAGGAACTCAAGTCTGTAATGAAGTCTTTTTTTGCTAAAAGACAACATGGTGGAAATCTATTAGTATCAGCATTTCACCTTTCCTTCTAGTCAATATCAGTGACTCAAGAAAATTACCTTCAGAGCCCCGTGGAGTAGTATGCTGATTACCATAGGACCAATCTCGTGAAGATGGTGGTTTTACAGCCAGATTCCGTTACAGAATCAGATATATTCACCAAAGAAAGCATCTTGACTTGATTGTTGAGGCACTTCAGACTTGTTTATTGAGAGAAGTCAAACAAAATTTTTGCAGGACAGGCTGAAATAATACTTGAACTGAGCCTGCATACGTCTAAGATGACAATTTGTACACACGGTCACATACAAACGAAACAGATGGCCTGGAATTAGTAGCAAAATTTCCGAAGCACTCAAAAGTAAAATACTGTCAGGGTCAGGAAGGACTGACAGAATACAATATAATTTCATGATTTCCAGTCTTTAAACTAAGACTACATTTACTTTTCGTCATGAAAACATTATTATGAAACACGGGGTTATCAAAATTGGCTTGCATGGAAGGCTATCAATGGTTTGGAGACAAACAAAACATTCTGAATATTCTTTCCTGCTTCTAGCAGAAGGCCCATTTATCTTCCCTACTTAACATTCCCTTGCACAACACCTGATACATTTGCACAGAACCTCCAAGCAGGCAGTAATGAGCAAAATACTGGAATAGGTCAGAAAAAAATGGGGAAAAGGGTACTGCAGATGTATTTTTCAGTCTCCTTACTACTGTCAGCTGCAGGGGGAGTGGGCTGCTCTAATTCCTTTGCTATAAACAATCTAATTTAGAGAAAATGTCTATCAGTGACATCTAGGTTGAAACAATACAGTTTTTCCAGCTAAACTGAGTCACCACAGCAACAAAAGAGCTTGCTTAAGACTCTTAGGACTGCAGATTGGATGGGTTTTATTTTGCTTGTTTTATCAGCATGCAGATATATGTGTCATCTGGCGTCTTCCCCTCATCCTTCAACAGAAGTGCAGGAGATAAGTATGCCTCCCTCTCCATTATACGGACATAGGACTGTAGCAGTATTTAGCACTGCCTTTCTAAACCTAAGCTTACAGACTCCTTCAGACCAAAATAAGAAGCCTCCTTCTTTCTTTTTAATGGGTGGTAAAAGATTTTTTTCCTAAGGCCTCTAGAACTAGCAGGATGATATCTTCCCTGAAGCTTTCTGCAAGAGTGGTCTCTGAAATTGTCCTCATATTGTACTGTTTAGCCAGCTGTGCTTGATTTTCAGGAAAGATTTGTAGAGGCAAAATCTGTCACCCATTCTAGAATGGAGAAACCCTGCTCCTTCCCCATCTCCAAGACAGAAGACTTCTCACATTTTCTACTTTTTAAGAAGGGTGAAGGTGAGGAAAAGAGAAAAAAAATATTCCAAAGGATCATAGACTATGCCTCATATCAGACTTCTGAAGTTCCACCTGAAGCTGAACAGCTGAGAGGAACTGATAAACGGAAGCCCATAACATGACTTGTGTTCTTGACATGACAGGTACTCTCAACATAGTAATTTGGCAAAAACCCAAAAGTCTCAGAGCTCAAGTGTTTGAGGCACACACATACCCACAACAGACACACATAAACAAGTAGTCAAACCAACAGAAGAAGTTTCTAAATTAGAACTATTCATGGAAATAAAATACATGCAATTGACCTCCTACCTGCGAGAGGGTGAGAAGTTATGTTTGTGAGTGGTTGACTTGGCTGGAGCTCGGGAGGTCTGTCTTCGCCTTGCAGCAGGTGGTGAATACTCCCTGGAAGGGGAAGAATTACTGCCAGAATGATCTGCAGGACTAGGAGAACGCTTCTGTCTATGGGAGCTTTCAGAGGGATCCCTGGGAAACATAAACAGCAGGTTGTTTAACAGGTGTAATACGGCATTAGTACATTTCTAAGAAATTACAAACAACTTCAAGACAGAACCTGTTCTTACAAGATCAAGAACTATCTTAGAGTCATTTGTTCCATCTAGAATTTCACATATGAAATTACTTTAATCTAGCAAAACTTAAGAGTGCAAGATATACACTAAAGTTCTTGCTAATCACTGGACTGTAAAATACAAAACTAGAACATGTAAAACCAAAAATACAGTCTTTTAACTTTACCTAATATTTAATGTGGCCGTGAAATGGAATCCCTATCAATGGAGAATTATCTTGCAACCCTATTTAAAAAATTCTGTAATGTCAGAACTTTATTTAAGAAGCCTCAAGCTCACAGACATTTTCAAACACTCACCACAGTTGCAAATGGATGAGAGATCTGTCGGAACCTTCAACTATTTCACTTACTGTACACCATGAAGATTTGACATTATTTCTTAGTTATTATTATTCTTCTTTAGGAAAAAAGACACAAAAATCCAACACTGAAATAAAAGGCTGTAGTCACTACAGCAATATCCGATTATAGTACGATAAGCCAAGTACTCTTAGTCCTTTCATCAGCACTACCTAGAATGTTCTTTTCTACTGCTTATGACCTCCTTCCAGTAACGGAGTGTTAAAGCATGAGGAAATAATATATTTTAAAGTATGGTGTAACTTATTTAATCAATTAAAAATACACAGTTCAGCAGTCTTCCACTCCTTAGTCTTCACTATACATTAGAAAGCAAACCCATATACCAACACATACCCTATTTTCATCAAGGGAATACAGGACTTAAAAATGACGATGATCTATTTTTCAACTTAAATAGATGCTTATGCTTCAGAAAATAATGGGAATAGTCATAGTAATCCACCATTTGAGAGAGAGATAGAGAGAGATAAGCAAAAGTGAAGTAATGCTAAAATGGCAGTAGTCTTTGACTGCTACAGAAATACTTTTAACTTACTGATTAGGGAGAGTTTAAACATGCCACTGCCAATTTAGAAAGATATTAGTCCTCTAAAGATTTCAGAAAAGCAGGCAAGTGGACAAGTGAACGACTCTGATAAAGATTTTGGCAAATGAATTGCTCCATTGGTGAAGGTCCAGCTTCCTGAGAAGTAGTGAATCTCTCAAAAGGGCACTTTACAAGCTTACTAAGTTATGTAATTAAGCCTACCAATCTGATAGTTCTAGTCTATCAATCTACCTAACGCATGTAAAGTATTTAATGAGTATTGAAAAAGTTCTTGGCAGAGCAGGTATAAACCCCTTATTATTCAGTGTTTAAAAAAATAACCTGAAAAGCAAGGTTACGTTAACGTTAGAAGCTAATAAAGCAATATAACTTACCTCTGCTTCTCTTTTTTCTCCTTGTGCCTTTCAAAGTCACGCCCTCTCTCTTTGACCTCCCTTGTCTTTTCTTCTGAACGTTCTTTCGCTTTATGTTTTTCTTTGTGTTTTTTCCCCAGGGGAGTTTCCTCTTGTACCGGAGGAGGAGGACTAGGGGTACGAGGACCCTTCTTTTTACTCTGGTTACTTTTAGAACTCCTAGAGATAAATTAACAGCAGGGGTGGGGGCAAAATGAAGGACTGTCAACTATTTCAAGTAATTATTTCTCCAGTATTGGCAGGAAAGTTACAATGTAAAGGACCTTGGAGCTTTTATGATAGGAATCACCACTCCATTAGCACCGAGTGTTCAGTAACTGTACGTGACTGAAGGGTAAATGCAGACGGTAAAAACTCACACTGAGTTCTTCCATTTAAAACCTTTATTTCTAAAGCAAGTGAACAAAAATAGGAATTGCTCCTGTTCAGACAGAACTAGTGTTCAAACTCAAAATGCCCTTGCATGAACTGCACACATCAGAGGACCAGAACTCTGCAGAGTTGCCTGTTCAGACTCCTGTTTCTGCAATGCAATACCCCAATCATATGCACAAAATGACTTGAAAAAAATCATGTCTTCTTTTTAACGTTAGCTACCTGACACAGGATAGAGCATCCAAATATTTTTGAATATGCATCTCACAATATGAAATAGTATACATCTTTCCATATAAACTACCGCTGACATAAACCCTATAAACCAGATTTCACTGCATGCTGAATGTCAGTAGCATTCTAGCCCATGCTGTACACTCATGCAGCAGGCACAACATAGTTTTGCACCTATTTTAAAGGGTTTTTTTACTTAGCAAATACAAAAGTGTCTGCTGACACTGCTACAGTACTTACTTTCCTATCTAAAAGCTGCAAGCAGTGATTGAAAAGGTCCTGCAGCCAGCAAGAATTATAAACAGGTTTTGGAGATTGACCTTTTCTGGCAAGGTGCCCAGTTTCAACTTCCTGTGATTTTCACATACCTGGGCCTTACCTTTCCACCCCACCCCACATCCTCCACTTCTTTTCCCTTCCTAAATTCTGAGAAATTCCCTGCCTTGAAAGTCAAACATTATTTCCTGAACATCAATATGCAATACCAAAAGAATGTGCAGTCAATCAAGTTTTAAACATTTTACTTCAGTCTACAGGAGCTACTTCACAGGTTGAAGCATCTCAAATAAAACTGCTTCCCACTTTGTAATGGTTTGTATTTCCTTATCGCCTGCCAGACTCTAGATACTCGAAAAGACCTGCTTGTAAACCATGAAATCAATCAACTGACAACTACATGCATCTAACAATTTTTTGCATAAGATGATTCAGAGTGCACAATTTAGAGACCTTCCCCTAAAGTTATTTAATCAAAGGCCTGAAAGCAAGGAAAATTAAAAACCATATTAATTATGAAAACCCCAATAATAAAAATCCACACCATTCTGTTCTTTCTCACAAGATACATCGACATACTGACCTTTGCTGATCCAAAAGTGGGGAAGACACAGTAGATGCTTTCTTTTCTTTCTTACTAGCCGAAGATGATTTGGGACTGGATCTTCGTTTTGGAGATTTGCTAGACTTTCTTGGTGATGGTGATAATTTAGATCTAACCACCTCTGGAGAAATCTTGAGGAAAAGAATATATTAACTGGTAAGATACTGATGCTCAAAAGCTTAACTGTATGTTGATATGTGTGTCAAATACGTAAATTCAGTATCATCCCACATCCGAGATCTTAACCATGTACACATCTACCTCAAATAAAGCAACCACACTGTTTTCAAAGAACACCATAAAGGGAAGACAACAGGAAAATGGTGGGGGAAGAGAAGATGCACTCTGTAATACATTACAAAAACTGTTACTACAAGTTTAAAATCAGTACTTTCCCATATAGCACTCAAGTTTGAAAAAGAAAGAATTCCTTTCAGGGTTTTGGTTTTGTGGTTTGTTTTGTTTGTTTTTTTTTACATCTTCACCAAAATGTCAGGGTTTCTAACACTTACAGCTTTGCCTTTGTCACTCTACTCTGTTACTACAAGACATGTTGGAAAAGCAGCTTGGCAAATGGCTTGTGTTTTCTTCTACACATCTTCTCTGTTAAAGGTTAGCTTTTTATCATTAAAATGCATTAAATCCTACTCATTTAATAGCTAACTTCATAAAAAGAAAACTTGGTTATGGTGCTGAATGACTGTCCGAATACTCACAACTAATATCCAAGTCACATACTAAGTTATACACCTACATACTTGCTACTATGTAACACAATAGCACATTGGTAGCCCAGGAAGCTCAAGTCTTCCAGGAAACAATTCTATGAAGCAGCTGATGACTTATTATTTTAATTTCACATTTACGTAATACAAACCTCTTTTTTAATGACTATTTCTTCTCGTTTCTCCATGTTTTCCTGTTCCAATTTCATGAGTTCTCTCTGAATCTTTTGGCGCTTCATTTCCAAAGACAGCTCATGATCATAATCATAATTAACATCTCCATTATCAGAGTCTTTATTTAAAAAAAAGAAAATAATTAGTAAACAATTACATATGAAATAATAATATGTAGCATACTGGATACCAAGCATAAGTATTTCTGTGACTTTTAAGCAGTGTATGAATGGCTCAATGAAGCTAAGCGAATCTATTCTCTAATTATGTGTGTAAACCTGAAATAACTCCAGTTAGTAGTTCCATATAACCTGCAGTTAAATTCATAAGCTTCATTTAAAAAAACACCTTAACTTTTTTCAGAGACCTGCATCAGTTATTAAAGCTGAGGTAGCAAGGGAAACCCAGGAAACCATTTATTTATATTTAAATAACAAAAAAAAAATAGGAGTGTGTCTTCATAAAGATCAAAAATATGTAGAGCACTATTTAATTGGGAAATCTCACATGGAACAGGTTTAAATACTGATGCTTGATACTAAAGAATTTTGTTTAACAGAGCATCCCACAAATCAATTGATACACTTGATTACATCTACAAATTGATTTTAAAATAAAAGAGGTCTGTATGACCTCTTTCACTGGATAAATGCATATCTTAAGAGTTTATTTCTGGTTTTACAACGTTATTACTGTTTGGTTTTCACATCAGAAAAGGTGATTATTTCACTTACTTCATTAAGTCATGGCTAGCTAATACCATACGCTTCAAGCCTTGAAATCTTACTGAAAATTACAGCAGTTTTACTCACCCTGTTTACATGTATTTTGTTAATGGTTATTTAAGTCATGCTCAAAAAACACTTCAGGAAAATAACTGTCAGAGAAAAGATGACTTCATTAAAAAGTCATTAGCTTTCACTCCCCTTCCTACACACAGGAACTATATAAAAGGTTTTGCAATAACTAAACTGAAGTCTACAAATTCCATTTATATGTCACAAATGCACGGGAACAGCTTATAGGGAGGTACATTTCCTAACAACATAGGTTCTTTCCCAGACCATCTGTCTGCTTACATAGCACTCACTAGAACTTTAAGAGACAGTAATTCTACTTTATCCACATACCTATGATTAACACGATTTTGAAAAAAAACCATAATCCTCAAGTTGAAAGCCTCAGTGTCTAAGAGTTAAGACATTCATACTATATATTTAAATAGCACTTGAGGGTTTTATATTCCAAATTTTCTTTTTACTTCAATTTTATTTCCATGCATACATATCATAGGTCAACGCTTCTTAAATCACGCTGAACACAAAATTTAGAAAGGAATGAAAATATATTATGGCTACTTTTCTGTTCGTGTATTGTGCTTAAGATACAGCAAAACAGTATTCACGATACTTATAGCCCATACTACAGAAAAGCTACCTACTTAATGAGATCTACCGAGGAGCTCCATTCCACAAACAACTTGTAAATACTTTCTTGCAAATACATTCATTTGAACTGAATTCACACAGAATGTATCAGAATTCCCATCTTCTCTTGCAATATTGTAACTACTTCTGAAATACTGAACACTTAAACCAAACAAAAAACCACCCAAACAGAAACAACAGAAAGTAATGCAAGATTCTTGTTCTCCTTCAAGTGTTTTCAGAATATAACTAGTTCAATTTTATCTTCAGCTGTTGTTATTCTCATGAAACCCTTGTTAATGAGACAGGTCACATCATTACAAATTATGCAACAAAAACCTGCTGACTTTTTAATTCAAAGAAGCTATGCTCTCTCCTCAGACTGACCAGTTTCAAAAGTACTTTGGATGTAATGTGGATTCAACTAGTGATCTAAATGTGAAAGGTTCAGCCACTGAGTAGCCTATGGCCAAGTTCCTTGTTGTCCCAGGAATAAAGAAAAAAAAAAAGCTTATGTTTTTAAAATAAGTTGGTTTTACCACTCTAACAGTCCAACTCAGATTGCTCCTTTGCTCTCCTCCAAAAATAAACATTAATGGCTACAGTGTAATAGTGTTCAAGACACCAAATCTTCAGGCATTCTGCTTTACACACAGCTCAGTAATCTTGCAATTCTTTGAGCTGTAGGAGGACTCCTAGTTTAATTATACTTACCTTCTCTATTTGTTTCCCAATCCCCATTTTCCTCTTCACTTTCTGGTGTTCTCTCCTTCGTAATTTTGATATCCTCCTTTTCTCTATGTCTTCCTCGTGAAGACTCTTTCTATAAAGGGAAAAATGCTGCATTAGAGTAAACAACTTTATTTTAAGAGAAGCCTGAAGAAGCAGGTATGTTTTACATGGTATTTTGGCTGTTTCTTTTTTATAGTATAAAAAGCATTTTCCCCTTTAGGCTGTTGAACAAATACCTTCTTAAATAAGCAGAGATTCCACAGGCAACATGTTCTAATGCAATTTCATATAATCAATATGCAAATAGCAGATGGGGAAAAGAGAAGAGAGTATTCATAAGAGGGTTTAAAGGCAGGGCAAGAATCAAGCATGTATCAGAGAATAAAGTTTAAAACAGGAACTGAAAGAACAGAGCAGGTTCTTGAGACCAGAAGTTTAATGAACTTTGAAGAGTATAATTTTAACAGCCTGGGTAAGAGTTCTCAGCTGTAAGTAAGAATATTTATTGGCAATGCAGATGAGCCTCAGAAGCTGAGCTGTTTAACTCTCCAAGGATTAAGAAGGGGGGTGGGGGGGAATAATGAAAAAAAAACACCCACAGAGACCCTTGGCTGGCAGAAGGAAGGGGAAAAACATCTAAAGCAACACACTGGAATCAAGTTTTGTTGATAGCTTTATATTTGACCTTTCACTGTCCCCAAGCTATTAGACAAGTCTAGCTATTGCAATAGCACCCATTTTGCATGTGGCAGATGGTCCCACAGACACCTGAGGAAGCCAGAGACTATTATTACAGGAAAGAAGATAATTTCAAAAGGCAACTGAACCTGTGCTGCTCTTCTCCCCCTGCTAAATTCCAGTAGTAAAGCTGCACAACTGCATCATTGCCTCTGCTGAAGTGACATTCTCAAAATAATCAACCTAAGCTCAAGTGGAGTACAGGGCAAAGTTTTTCCACTATTTGCGGGGTGGGGTAGGGAAGAACATTCAAGCTTAGCAGTATCTCGGGTTTATTTATTAAGTAGGAAATCAGAAAGAGCAAACAATGAAAGTCTGTCCCATATCCCTTTCGTTCTCACCTCCCATAGTGCCTTCTTTTTGGGATTCGTCAGTGTTGGTATGTAGGAACCTTTGGGTTTATGCCAAGAAAAGGAGATGCCTGAAAATGTCACTACCTATTCCTTAATGGGAGTTAGATCTTGAGTAAAATTAAATCCTTAACATCACCTTAGAAATTCAGTAAGGAAATAACATTGTGGATAGTCACTCCCAAATGAGTAAAATTCAACTATTCCTTTTTATTCACTAACAATGTTAAAATCTTATCTCTAGTGTAATGGCGTAAACGATGACAGAACAAGTACTGCAATTATTTTACCTAGTGAACTAAACCAGATGCTTCAATGCACAGTTATCTTCAAGCTTCTCATCTTGATACATTCAGTATATCATATTCAAAACTTTAGAAAGTTTGGAAAAAACTGACCAGTTGCTACGTAACATGAAGGAACTTCACATTAAAGAACTAATTTGTGTCATGTTTAATTTAAAGCAGCTTGCAGAATAAGGAAAAAAAAAAGTTATTTTTTTCTCCATTTCATGACAGGATCTCTAAAATGTTGCATGAGATCCTAACCTATCAAGTCATGTTTGTTGCTCAGACAAGTCTACACATCAACTAAGCCATCACCACAATAAAGGCATTTCAGTCTAAGAGCAAGAATTGTACTACACTTTAAAGCACACCGCTTTACCAGAAAATTACTTAGATCTGCAAATCTGTAACTTTATCAACAAGCCTCTCCTCTAACCATTTTTTTTTAAGAGTATCTTTATTTTTCTAGACTGCCCTCCTCGAAGGCTGCATCTGTTCTATTAAACTGTGTACTGCTATATACTCCAACTCATTCCTAGAATATAAACAACTTCTTAAACACAAATACTAGTTTCTATTAATTCAACACTATTTGTTACTAGCAAACTGAAATACACGTTAGGACATCCTCTATATACTGATTTAAAAAAAACCTTCTCAAAGCCAGTTCCCCAAATAAGTTGTTAGCAGAGAATGTGCAGGTAAGACAGAATGCTTCAAGACCAATTTAATAACCCATGTTAAAAATACTGCGCAGCCTGTACGTATCTCGCCTATTCTCCAGACTTAGAACCAACCACAAGCATCCTGAAACAGCCTGTATTTTCTCCTTTCAATGGAGAGATTCAGTAGTGGCACAATCATACTTCTGCAGAACTGAGAACAAAAACATCTATGAAAAGATTTTTATTGCATTACTGAATATAGGGGAAAGGAATAGACAATTTTCATACAAGCATGCTATTTTACAAGTCAAGACAACTTGATCCGAGCCCATTCATACACTAAATCACTTCAGTTTAGTTATCAAGAAAAAAGATCCTGGTAATATTGCATCTTGAAAAACAAATCTCAGTTTAGAAATTGAGTATATTTTCCTGGGGCAAGTAAATGAAGAACTTAAGTTATGATGGTTTAGAAGTCATATTTGAATTTTCTCTTTGAAAAATCTTCAACATATTCCTTTTATTGTACTTGTTCCACTTAGAACACATTTAATCCCCTCGTACTATGGGGAGTAATTTTTCCTTCATATCCTTACACAGGCTTTTTTTTGCCTCTCCCTTAATAAGCCAAGAATAATATAAGACAAGCTCCTAAAGGCCAATAGCATGTCTTTCACTTGCACTTGGAAGATGCTGTATCCACTTCAGACTCTAAAAAGTGCCACTTACTAGATGAGAAACAATGAACTTTCATAATATAATTTTTTACTGAAAAAAACACTGTAGATTGTCCTAAGAGTAAACAACAACTTAGTAGACTTTGTCTATGCTGTTTTCAGGTATGTGCTCACAGTTAAACTATTTACATGTGCTGGATAGATGATTACAGTTTCATGTTGACATTCAGGAGAAATGCTACTTAAGATCAAGAAGTGCTATTTTGCCAACACCAACGGAGAGAATATTTGTAAGACTCTTACAGCCTACAATTCTTAGAAGGCAGAAGCTTCAGTTTCAGCCTTAGTACATGTACACACAGCAGCAATATTAACTAACTCAAAGGCACAGCTTCCTTTAAATCTAGAACGAGCTATCATGTATTGCAGCTAGAATCTTTTGGGCAAGCACAAAACTATTTTACTCTAGGTATAACATCTTTATAGCGTAAGCTACTACCACCCTACACAAACATAGAAGAAAATTGACCTGAAGTTTCCCTGAAATGGGCAGGTATTGTTTCCATTTCAGAGATGCAAGACAATGCTGACTATCCATTTCCAGTGGAGATACTCAAAAGCCACAGTGACAAAACCCACAGACATGGAACAAGTGGTAAAGATTCCTTACAAAAACCTTTCCTAAATGTACATTACATTCAAGTTCTTCCCACTGTTTCTCCCAAATCACACACAACTCCCAGGTAATACTTCATATACTGCAATGTAACTGTCTTCTCATAATATGGAGAAAAACGCAACATAAAAATTTCTGACTAAACACAATAAAGGCAGTAACCTTATCTAATTATTTGCATAATAATTGATATACTAACATACAGTGCTGAAATAATTCTGAATACAGATCTGAGATTCACAGAAACAACTGAGTTCAATGTAGTTGTCCACGTAACGCAGCATATTCCCTCTGAAAATAACAATACAAGATGTGAAGAAATAATAAGGGATATAGTCTACAAGCTGTCCATATAGGAAATTTCTAACTAAATATATACAGATTGTACTAGTTATGTTTCCAAAAACCAAGAAATCTCTTCTAAAAATATTTTATATTAGTTACACTGTCTCAACTTTTTGTGGAACCTATTCAGGTTTTTGACTGTATCTTCTGGCAATCAGGCAGAATTGTCATGTATAACATAAAGAGCATTTCACCTTGTCATTCTCAAATTTGCCACTCTTTCTACTACGATAAAGTATGAATATGACGCATCTAATTTACATTCTCTCAACCACACATTACATACATTTGCCACATGTCCTTTCTTCTCTGCAGTCTCTTTCTCACCTCCTTGCCCACTTCAAAAAGACCTTCAACTGTATTCTCTTGCACACAGGTGATCACAACCAACCAGCATTTCAAATAAAACAGGACCATGAATTTCTACAGCATAATATTGATCTAATTTCATTTTTATATACCTGAGTGTTTGCTTCTGCAGCTGTGACTGCACTTTGAACAGATGGTTTCATTGAGCTGTCCACAATAACTTCTTTTTCTACTGGATAGTTTCAGTTACTTTTAAAATATTCATTCATGATTTTTTGTTTTAAATGCTTTCTTCATTGTGCATTACCTTGCACTTGCCAACAGCAAGTTTCATCTGCCATTGCTGGAAACTATCTTTCCCCAACCCCTATGGCATTCCTCAGACTTCAGTAATCTCAACTACTGTTTTCATATCTTCTGCAAAGTTTGGCATTTGGGATGTCCAAAAGTTTTTCAAGATTCTTAAAAAGTTATAGGTCTTTAGATAAGCACCACAGCATCCTCTGTAACTTCATCATTTGAAAATAATCTAAAATTTTCCCCTTAGCTGGCTGATAAGCCCGACAATATTATACCTGCTATTCTGACTACCTACACACCCCCAAAAACCTTGCTTCAAAAGCAGCTATTTAAGTTTCACCTGTATCAGACAGTTCTCTTAGCCACTACCCTCTATTAAAGTTTCAGGCTAGTAGACTGGTGAAGCACAAACTTTGTCTGAAGGAACAGTGCTGCTTTTTTTTAAAAAAAAAACAACCCACAATTATGAAACTTTTTATTGAACAAGCTACTTGTTATTTCAAAACAAAGTTAAGATTTATTATCCAGCTCCTCTGTTATCCCAAAAGCTTTAACAAGAGATGGAAACATCAGATACTACATCTCCACCATAGTAGTAGCTGTAACAGTGGAGCAAGATCTATGTTAACAGTTCAGTCACTTCGGTCTTCTGTTTGCTTAGATAGCCTGGTTCTTTGCAATGCCAACTTCTGACGACTGCCCCTCTTCATCTACTTTTTCCAGAATATTTCCTTTGGATAGCCCGTATTTTGAGAGTTGCCTCCGCACAAATAATACAAAAGCTCAGTGGTTTCCTCAGCCTTGTTTTATGAGATTCAAGCAAAGCATTTTTTTTCCTCTGTAGCATGCTTATCCTGTAAATACTTATTTGGTACTTGAACAGACCCACTAATTCTTCAATTCCTTTTGATTCCTGCTTCCAGTTTCACCTTTACTTGGGATTTAGTTGTTTAAGAGTATTTTTTTATTACATTAATAGAACACTATAAAAAGCAGGGTTAACTAACCAAAAGTAAGAATTACATCAAAATTAGAGTTGTACCAGGACAGAAAAAGTTACAGTGAATTTTTAATAACGGTTGGAAAAAACACTTTTCCCACCAACCACGTACTCAATAACTGAACAGTTTATTCAAACTATTAGAAAATAAAAGGAACACATTCAAGAGTAAAAAGATTGAAAGTTTACACAAATTAACAGCAACTGAAAACATGATTGGAAGGTAAGCCATTCTGTTAATTTAATGATAACAGCTGCTGTTGATTTCTTTACACCTGATAAAAATCCAGTTTACACAGCAAGTAGGAACCGACCGAGGAAAAAAAAAATGCTGTTAATACCTGCAGAAGCAAAACCGATTTTTCACAAATAAAAACTTGTCATCATTATTCATATGAAGATGGTCTTAAAAAACATGACACAGGAATAACTGGTTCTATTGTTACACAGGTGCAGGGTCACACTACAAGCTTCTGCCCCTATTTTTTTGTAACAAAAGGAACAGATAACACAAATTAAAAATAAGTTAACTTCTGATATTTGAGGGGTATAGGGCTGTAGAAGGATGATTAAAAAATGAGAACGATAACGAATGAATTTTATGCAAAATCCAAAAGTGAGCAGCTGGGATGCCTGATGAGTATGGGATGAGGGCAAAATGAACCAGCACAACAGTAACTGCATGGTCTCATCAAAAGCAAATTTGAGATGAATAACTGGAGTCGGGATGCATGTAAACAATGGACATGAATAAGTGTTGGGGGAAACAGTGGATGATTGGAACAACAGTTAATACACTTTCTTGGTAATAATCAAAGAGTCTGCACTGTTATTAAATACCTGTTTATCAGTGTTTAGAACATATCTTAGTCTGCTGGATTTATAAAATCTTTGGGAACCAAAAGACCAGAAAGTGCTATAAAATTGCAAAATAATACAATCATTAAGACACTTCATAATAAACATGCCACACGCTATGTACAAAATGATCAGTCCATTAAAACATTTTAAACATTACAAGTCACCACAATCAGGTTTCTAGGACACACTGCCCAACTGCTACTGAGGGATTCTGGAGTTCTGCAAACTCCATTCTTACCCTAACAGGAGAGGATGATTCCTCTGTACTTCGTTTCTGTGGCTCTGACTCAACATCTTGACGTTTGTTCTTCATTCTTTCCCGAAGATCTCCAGTGGGTCTTTCTGGCGACCTGTATAATACAGAAACATAATATAACCAGTTCTATGGGACTATTTTTAAAGGAATACAATCTGTCTTTTAATTATCTTTTTTATTAGTATATATAGAAAGATCTAAACCTCCCACCCAGAAACAAAGTGGATGAATAAAAAAAGATTCCATTTTAATGAGCTTAAGCGTTCTAAAAATAGAGCTCTTTCAGAACACCAGGAAGACTTGACTCTAAGAAGAGAAATTACTGCATGTATATATGGCATGACTCAGGAACTATAGATCAGCTTCAGGTGGTCCTATCCAGAACAAATCTTTTTCTGATCATCATGCAAATGTGTTTCACAAACACTCCTACCAAGTCTTTCAAGATATTCTTTACCCTTCTCCACATTCTAAGCTGCACCTATTTTTAATATATTTTTTAAAAAATATATACATATATATATACACACAATTAACACAGAGTCAAACTAGTGTAGACTAGCAGTGATAGTCACACAGAAGCACAACTCTGAATACAGATGAAGTCTGCAAGTGGAGATAACAGGATCTAGGTGCCATCCTCCCATGACCTTGCTGAGTGCCACAAAAAAACCTGTTGCAGGACTATGCACCAGAAAATCACTCTTGGAGGCCTCTTCCATTTTCCATCTTGCAGTAACATAATTATTTCATTATTTAATTAAAAAAATATTGCATTAACTCTACTCTAAAGTCACACAGCTAAGGTATATTTCCTGTAAAATGTATTACTGTGATGTGGAGAGGGGGAACATCTTACGCTACCACAAGACATCTATACAACTTTGTCACCTCTTACTATGGATTCACAAGTTCATTTACACTTATGCACTAAAAGAGAACAACCCTTGCATTCAAACTAGCTCCTAAGCAAAGGGGATGTACGAGCTGCTTCAAATGATCTTTCAGTTCAAGAAAGCAAATTTTCTCCTCATGTAAGTCTGGCTTGAACCTGAGTCTGGTATTTCTGTGATGACTGTTAGCCATAATTACAGATTCTTCTGTGAACTGGCTGTATGAAAGTACTGGATATGTACCTATCAGTTTACACTAAAGAATCAAAGAGATGCTGATGCTGCCTTAGTTGATTAGAAGAGTTATATATAATACTTAAGTAATGAAATTTACGTTTGTTGTTTTTCAGATTGAATTAGGGTTTCCATTTAGAAAGCGTTCTTTCTCCCACCCTTCTTCTGTCACATAATACACAAAGGGTAAACTGTCTTTCACAGCTTATGCATACAAAAACCTGAATTAGTATGATGTCATTTCCAACCTGTGCATTTTTGAAACAGTAACTGGTTTTCACTTCCTCCTTTGCAATGTTACCTATATTGAATCCTTTAAACTGCATCACATTGTTAAGTGTTTTAGGATCTAAGAAGAAAAAGACCAATGACTGCTCTCATTTTTAAATGCATTTCATTCTTCATATAGTTGTAAATACAGGTCAATCTAGATCAGAGGAAAGGTACAAAACAGTAGCGTGTTGCTCTTTTCAGCACTAAGGATCAAATAATATCCAGCATATAAAGCTAAACAAGTCATCTTCTTTGCACACATGATTATATCCTCTTTAAAGTGACTGGCTTTAGCAAAGGTATCTTTTTTTCCCCTCTTTCCATCTTAGAAAGAGAATTCCTTTGCATTACCAAAACTCTCTGAAGCATACCATCAGCTACCTAAAAAAATAAACTGTCCTTCAACATTAAAAAGGCAATTCAATGCCTTATTTTTTAATAATATTTCAGCTACGGCACAAAGGATTTGTATCTGTGAAACTGAAAGTTAATTTAACAGGCAAAAAGAATATAGATAATGTACTAGAAACACTGTTCCTCAAGAGGAGCAATTTCAGGAAAAAACCCAGTAGCTGAAGGAGAAAGCAAGAGAACTTATGCTGAATGCAGCTCATGTACTTTCTAAAGACATCTGATATTTTAATCTTTTTTTATTTTTTAAGTTATATGCTGGAGTGAAAAAGCAACCAAACTATTTCACCCTCCATTAATACTTATTTCAGTATGGGAAGGAAGAAAAAACCCATTTTGTTAAAACATTATTCAAATCTACTTAAAGATTACAAAAGTTATCAAAAAGAAACAAAAGATACAAAAGAAATCACAGAAATTAAAAAAGCTTCAGAGCTGGGGTTTGTTTGGGGTTTTTTTGTTTGGTTTTGTTGCTTTGGGTTTGCGGGGATTTTTCAGCTTTATGAGAACGCTGGAGCAAACTCATGGTAACCATCCTACCCTTCCTTACCCAAACACATCATAACCCCCCCAACTGTCTAATAAAGTAAGACTGAAAATTTGTCAAATGTTAAGAAATAACTACTCAGAAAGCTGTGAGCATTTTTTAGATACTTCAGAAAACAGTGCTTAATGCACTGAAAAACAAGCTGGTCTACTACCTGTAGTAGTAGGTACTGCTTTCTTTCAGGTGTACCACAGTTTTAATTTTTTACACAATGGCTTCTTTTCTACATAACTTTCCCTCTGCTTCCCCTCCAAAAGGGATCTTACGTTATTCCTGGTAAAATGCACACTGCTGAATTTCAACAGATAACTACAGTTTTACCTCTACAGTTTATGTGGTTAGACTGCAACTGGTAGAACCTTTCACACAAAAGGCTCCACAGTATTATCCCTGTACACTGAAAGAAGAAAACTTCTCAATGAAAAATTTCTCTTTTATGACTTAACATTCTGCGCTGGGCCCATCTTTTAAGTAAGGCCTAACATGCAAAATTTCGTAATTTGAAATTTTAGCAGTGCAGTTAAGTGATTTTAAACAGCAGCACTTTCTGCAACAGTTCAGTCCTCCATATTCAGTGGCTTGGTTAGGAAAACACACTTTCATACCAGCACCTCCATTTGCTTCTGTATCTCTTAGTGTCAGGAACAACCTACAAACAGGCACACATTACAACACACTTATCTGTGAATACCTGTGTTTATGTGCACACACACACGTGTGTATAGGCATTGACAATTACTGGTGTATAACATATGCATTATTATTGAATTTTTCAGTTTCCCACACAACAATATTTGAACCCTGCACAATCCACGTGTTATTACCTATTATTACTGCTGGTTTGTTTTCTAAATCCAGTGTAATGATCCAGAATGAAGAGGACTGGACAGGCTAACAGAGGGATGCTACGATGGCATAGATCCTTACAAAAGTATAAGGGTACCAAGCAGGAAGCTGCCAAGCAACTACCCAACAATCTACAAGTGGAGCAAGAGAGCAAAACTCCTTGTGCGATATCATGTTTATAGACAGCTCTTTCCTTGCTAGCTTCTCCTTACTTCAGATACTTGGAAGACTGGCATGCCTATTCTAAGTTCTTAATTATCCTCATCAGGAAAGCTTTATATGTAAAAACATGCTAGGTTTTATTTTTGTAACAGCAAGACTAAAATTCATGCTGACAGCATTAATGCTGAAACAGTGTTATAATGAAATTAGATTTAAGAGTCTTTTTCACACTTTAGAGTCAAGTTTTCCTACTGTCTGGTGATGTTCTGAACTCTGGAAGGCATTATGGTCAGATAAAACCATTAACAATGGCTTATTTCAGACAGGTATGGAATTGAAGGGCCAAGACAGAAAGGCAGCAAGACGTTCTTTGTCCTACCAAACTGCTTGCAAAGCAGACAAGAGACTTCACCAGCAGGCCTGGCTGAACTCCCAGATAATTTAACAAGGGTACTGCTTGAACCCAATTGATGTGGAAGCAACGTTAGCTTGGCTTGCAAGAAGCCAATAAAACTGCATTCAAAATACTGGGACAACATTTGTAAAACTCTCTGTAACGTTAAATGGCATGAAAATGCCAACATTTTATTATGTACATAAACCAGCTTTTTCTGTGCCTGGCCAAGAGCTATCAGTAGAAACTTCTAAAGACAAACACAGTTTTTTTCATTTGTCTGTTTTGGTTGGGGTTTTTTTTTGGTTGTTTTTTTGTGTGGGTGGTTTTTTGTTTGGTTTTTTGGTTGGTTTTTTTTTGGGGGGGGGCAGGGGGTGCAAGTAGGTAGGGGCTTCCACACCCTTTTTTTTTTTTAAGAACACCTTTATTAAATGCTGAATGTCAGGCAAATAAGCAGCAACATTTGTCGTTTGACTTTTTCATACAGTCCTAGTAAAAAAAAAAGTCAGCAATAAAATGAAGTAAATCAACATTACTCTTAAATGTCAGTGGTGACAGTGAAGCAGAAACACAGCTTTAATCATTAAAAGAAATGTCACTTTTCTTGCAATGACCAAGCAGAACTACAGACTGAGCGTTTCAAACATTGAAAGCCAGGAGAAAGTGACATTCTAACAGCTTTAAAATTTAATTTCTATCAGTAAATCACTCATTTTTCCCATTTGGAACACTCAGTACAGAACAGAATAAAATCTTTTCCACACCTAAAGAAACATTACACTCGGTGATATATTTTGTACCCCAGCTGCTACCACCCTAGAAGCAAAGAAAGATCAAACAAGCAAAGTCAAGATCATCCTCAGAGTATGCCACAGGAACAGGAAAAAGAACCAGAAACAGAACCCTAACCTCATGCCAACCTTCCTGTTGTTGCTTTATACTTTGATGCTTCAGTGTGCCCATCCATCATCTAGAGGTAACATTGACATTACTGTACCATTATGAAGCACAGCTGTTTGTAAAATGTGAAGCCTTCACACAGAGGTACTATGCTAAAACTGTACTATCTTGTCCTTTATAGCAAGAATATTACAAACTTACTGCCACATTTAGTTTCAGTTAAGTGTTACGCTACACAAAGGACAGTTGAAAAAAACATTTTAAAATTATAGTAACACACGAAGGGGCAGATAAAAAAATACTCTCTTCAGAAAAATGAAGTAGCTTTTTGGATCTCCTATGGTACAGGGTATTTGTTCTATATTTGAACAGATAAAGTCACAAAACTATGTTTTAAAGAGAAGTGTTTTCTCACAACAGGAGAGAAAGCATAGACAACTTATTCATCAAACAATATAGCGAAGGCAGAAGGGCTGCAAGTATGTGAGTACTGCTATAAGTAGCTTCAAAACAGCAATTTAGTAAAGGACAGAAAGGCATATCAGAAGCTGCAGTGACACTACGCAAAAAAAAAATTAAATTAAGGTACTTGAACTTCCCATTTTGAAGTAATATAAGAAATTAATCTGTATCCAGCGGACTCCATTTTATAAAGCTACATACACACAAAAATCCTGGGAAAACCCATGGCAAATTGCCAAATTAATTGTTTTGAGCAGCTTCACAATGCAATTGGTTATTGATGAAACATACCATTAGGCACACCACAGCATTTCACTTTAAAAAAAAAAAAAAACAAAAACAGAAGACATAGTTGCAAAAGCTATTTTCCTACAGCATGTGAAGAATTCAAAGTGAGTTCTTGATTTACCTTCTATAACTGCTGCTATAGCCTTTACCTCGTGGTGAAGGGCCATGTACGAATCTACATGTGTTCCCATAGAGGCAGTTGCCAGTCTTCAGCCAGTTACGGCACTGTGTCTAAGAGACAGACATTACTGGGTGAATTTCACACTCATTTCTGGAAATACCATTGGTGTGAGTGTGACAGAACAAACAAATGACTCCACATTAACTCCCATTTATCTGTAATTTCTGTCCACCAGTAATATAACTAATTAAAAAAATAATCAACAATGAGTATCAGGTCTGGCAGAGAAAAATTTAGGTTGGTGGAAATACTATTATATGTACAGTACTACTGCTCCTCTCCAGAAGCTGGGACAACACACTTTATTTGAAAATTCTAGTATTAGTATGTTGAACATCCATGTGTTAAGGAGTTCTTTTCACCTTTACTAACATCAGTGACATCTGAGTATTTGACACTTGTGAGCTACTCTTTCCCACCACCTAAATCCTGGAAAAGAAGATGCTGGGATGGGGAGGAAAAGAAGAACACTTTTACAACTCACCTCTGCAGTACTTCCAGTGCTGGGTCCAAGCCTTTCAAACACACTGGGTCTTCGGGATGTGCTATCGGATATGGTCTTGGTATTTTCCACTGTGACCTTCCTTCTAATTTTTGACATTTTGTACTACTTCAACCAAAAAAAAAAGCAAAACTGTAAAATCCTTCAGTTTGGGGCTATCGACACTGAACTCACATGAATAAAATAGTATGATAAACGTTGTAAGAGCTGCTGCAGAGGTGATGAAGAAAGAAAAAGAAGTCATAAATGAGTGAAATGTATCTAATAACAAGGAATGTCTCTGATTTAACTAGTCAGCTGAACATCAGTAATGATAATTTTTCATTTTGTTTTATGACCTGCTTTGGATTCTTCAGTTTCCCTTTGGGAAAGGTCATATGACATATCCATTTAGGTAGCAAACACCACAGAGAACAGATGCTTTCCTTCGTCATATATGTTTTGTACATGAACTCAAGTGACTTCAAGTGAAAAGAGCCTTTCATGTTACTTCACCAACCTCTCAGAAACAGGTTCTTGACTACAATGGCTCCCATTTTCAGAAACAAATCTCCAAAAATGAGAGCTTCATTTTTCTCCTCCTCAGTAGTATGTGACAACCTACTGAAAAACCACCTTGATATCATCCAGTCTGTGTTTGTTACTGGTTTGTATTCTATGACTATTTGGAATCACCCGAGTTTAGAAAAAAAAACAAAAACAACAAAAAACCCCACATCAGTGACACACTTCTCAAGTAACTCCTTTTCATTAATAAAAACAGATTTTAAAACAAATACAGTGTAAGTCTGATAAATAAGAAGTTGCAATTTATCTTGCCTGAGAAAGGAAGGAGTTACTGAATATAGAAAGTAAACCATTGGTGTTTGTTTTTTTTTTAAAAAAGGGAATATATATATTTAGCACTAGAGATAAGTTGTAGAAAAAGGGCAAAATAGGCTCCAAAAACTGTCCATTCTCAAAATGCTACTTCATCTACACAGAAATAAAATAATTTTGGGGAAATCTGCCAGTTGCTGGACTATTTAGATACAGCTCAAAAAAACCACCTCTTTGTCATATTGCAAAGTGCCATCACCCTAGAACTCTTTAGTCAATATAACTTGATTAGCTAAACACCAATCTCCTGCCCTACTGCTGTCTCTTCTGCTCCTACTCAAGTATCACTGCATTTAGAACACACACACTTAAGCTAGTTTCCCACACACAAAGAGGTTACAAATGGCAAAAAGCTCACCCATACAGTCAGAATAATACAAATTTAAACTAACACCCACCAGAGTGGACTAATACAAATTTGCACTGATCTAATGAGCAATATGTTCCCATAGCATTCAGACTGGAAGGTTCCATTCTATAGCAAAAAAATGTATAATGTATAAATGTGGACAAATGCACATAAAATGTAATACTGCTGTAACTTACATACTCGATACTTCAGTAACACCTGGTTTCTCTCTTGTACTTTGGTAAAACATCATTATCTGAATTCTGTGGTTACTTCAACAGGACCTCTCTGGAAGTCTTACACCTGTGCACTTTCTACAAATAAAACTCTGTGCTGAAGCTCTTGCTGAGCACTTTAGCTCCTTTATAAACAGAAGAAAGCAAGCTTACACTATGTACTTGAAAGATTTCTCAGCTCAGCTCTAGTGACTACTTCTCCAAGCATCGGATTATCTGAAGAATTTTATCTCATAAATGAGGTTCAGATAACCAAGACATTAACCAAGATGCTCAGAGAGGGTAGAAGTTAACCATGTGGTTTATACCAGACATTAAAAACAATGGTTAACATCAATTAGTGGAAGCACACAGTGAAACAGTAGAATTTGCCAGTAGTAAGAAATTATGTGGATTAGTAAAAATTGAGGAGAATAGAGATTTCTAGAAAGATCTAAATGAGTTAGAAAATTGAGTAATACAACAGCAGATGAAATGCAAATAAATATAATGTAATGCACACAAGGAAAAATTATTTTATCTAAATACTTTATGAGTTCAAATTAGTCCAGTCTTCTGAGAAAAATAATTAGGAGTCATTGTGGACAGCTCAATGTGCAGCAGTAGTTATAAAGTCTGACAGGATAAACCATTAAAGTTAGAAAGCAAAACAATACCACATCTCACCTAGCTGAGCACCCTTCCATTTCAGGATTGTTTCCCAATGCATTTCAGCAAAAACCCACTAAATTTCTGTTTTCATGCAGCTACACCCTTTAACAGAGGATACAAAAATCGACTGACATATGCAAAAGCATTTTTAATAAGACGATCATATACCAAATACTGATTTTGGGTTAAATATTTACAGTAAGAAAAGCCATATCTGAAACAAAAAGGGTTAGAAGAACGGCACTGGCAATGGCATAGGAAGAGGGTTCAACACACAAAGGACAGATAAAATGAATGCATCTAATATGTAAGTACAGTACACACTGACATGATAGCCGTATACAAATGCCGAAAATTTACATTCATTTTGCATCCTAATTTGAATGTCTTTTTATTTTCAAAGAAACAGAGGCAAAACATCTTTATGTTTTTAATGTTAGTTCTCACCCAGCAAATAGTAGCTTCTTGGAATTAACTTCTATAGGAAGTTATGATGATGATTAGGCTTAAAAGAATAGTTATAAATATGGAGAGGATAAAGGAGGTGACATCATCATAACTCAACAGATAATTTAATTCCGGCTACCAACTTCCCTATATTTTAGCTGATAATTTCCTGTAAGGAAATTAAGAGAACATCACCCAGCCCTGAATCTTCTAAGGTTTGTAAATACCCTTATTTTAAATAAATTAAAAACTTGGAATGTGAGACGAATAAATGTACTATTTCAAGAATTCTATCCCTACATTCTGGCTCATATCCACCAGTTTGTAACTAAGAACAGATACTTTATTAATACAGGAGATATTTCATGAGAAATTATTCTAAACAAACAAGAACTGCATGCTGCAGCTGCACAGCATATTTCTTTCTGTATGCACATATTACACATGAGGGTCCCACTCCTGCAACCAGAAGTGCATGAGATTTCACCGTTAAGTGAATACAGCTGTTTTACAGGCTGCAGGATAAGAGTCCAGACACATTATTCAGAGGCAAACTGAGGAATTCTCACTATGTCAAACATTACAACTGAGAGACTGTATCTAAAAATGTAATCAATCCCACTTTCATTTTTCAAAGACCAATCAAGTTGGAAACGTAAAGACTATTAAAACAATACTGCTGTTGAAATCTCGGATACATAATGGCAGTTTTATATCAGCCACGCTTCCTCGCTTATAAAGAAGTAGTGTGAAGGGCAAAAAATTTAAGTGAAATGTTTAATTTCCAAAGTTTTTCAGACCGCACACTAATGGATAATAAAGAACAATTTAAATGGAACATCCCATAAAAATTCCCATGATTTGCTCAATTCTCCCACATTTTCCTCATATGTTGCTTTACCCTTGATATATCACAGTCCTGCTATCAACCCCACACTGATGGCCAGGGCAATAATTTTCCTTTCCACCAAATGCTTGTGTCTCTGAACTACCACCTCCTTACCAAAGACTCAGATGGATTAGACAGAACTGAGTATCAGTATGGACTGAGCCTGAGCATTCATATTTCAACATTTCAAATAATTACTACCAAGATTTCTTTTATAAGAAGTTTCTAAGTAGAAAATTATGTACTTCTCTATTTCAGGTACCTGACATTGCATTGCTAAATCTACTTAGGGGCACTGAAGTTTCTACAACTTTTGCAACAGCTTACTACCACTAACTGAAATGAACATTGTATTCCTAAAAGAAATCTTAGCTAAGGCTTTAAGTGTAAGGTATCACTTTCCCGTACACAAATAAGATCCAGGGGAATCTTTAATAATAAATTTGGTATTTTAACACTACATTTACTTATTCACAGATGAATCAGATGAATTTTTTAATCGAGGTAACTTTTCCAGGGTGAGAGACAGTCTGTTAATGACACTAATTATACTACCATTTGAAGTAAAATATATCTTACTGTTACTTCACAAATAAATCTAAAATGTAGACAGACTTGAGAAAAGTGAGTATAACTAGTGGGCACTAACCAAGTAATTGGAATCAATGAAGTATGATATGATTGACACAATATCAGTGAAATTCTATATTTTTTTATTATCAGTACTCCTACATTTTGGTGTCAAGCATGCTTAATATTTTTCTTCAAGAGAAGTATGACATTACATAAGCCATGATCAAGAGAAACACATCTGAAACACCTGTTTTTCTGTTAGAAAAACTTAATCCAGTCCTCTGTAAAAAATAATCCTGCTTCTCCAGGAAAATTAGAAACTGAGATGTAACAGAACAAAAGCAAAGTTCACAAAAAACTGTAAGGAGATACAGATCTCTTTAAGAAGTCGAAGACATCACTAGTAAGCATGTCAATATCTGTGCATGCATATGTGCATACCACACACAGGCTAAACATTATGTCACTTACAAACCCCTACCTGTGAAGTGATAAATACGCTATTTAAAATAACAAGCAAAATTTTAAATTTAAAATCCTATGTAAGTTGAGATACAAACTGATTATAATGCTCTAGGATAAACTAAATTCCTGTGGACAACTAAATAACAGCTTAGAAAGAGGAAAATGTCAGCGCTTCCCTTCACTTTGCCAAATGAAGAGCTTTTACATGAAAAGGTTTTGTTTCTCATTACAAAGTTAATGTTTCCATGTCACAATACTAATACAGTAGTGATATCTGAAGGAGCTCCACAGGTTTACTACCTAAAAATAATGCTAAAAATACTAAAATACATTGTTAACCAACTTTAAAAAAAACAGTCAAATATTGGTTGCACACTTATGTGGTGTCAGTCTAGCACTCTTCAACTCACACAAAGAAGCCTGTATGACAGAAAACTAGAAGTTATTCCAAGTTTACTTCAACAACTCCGTGCTGTTAACCCATCACCACATTAACTTGTACCTATCCCTTGAATTTAACATATGCTATTTCTCCATTAGTAGTGATAAGCAACTGCTAATTATGTTTTCACAAGTATAAAATCATGATTGGCTTTCTACATGTAAATAAATAAATTAAACCATCAGGCCCTAGTATCACAAAAGAAAGTACACAGTATTCCATATCTTGTCTAACAAAGTCCTCATACTCAAAGAAGATGTTTCACCAGACTAAGTGACACAGTCTATGCAACTGGTGTGGACAGATCCAAGCTCACTCAGCCTTCATAACATGTATCCAAAAAAACCCTTGGTATCTCCAATCTGTAAATTGGATCACCACATTAGCATACTGTCACACTCCAGCAAGCATGCTGAGAAATGTGGTGCATCATCTCAGGCACAGCCACATATAGACACACTTCTAGTTTTCAGATACGTTCAGTTCATGGGCTGAGCTGTCCACTCCCATCTGCACAGAGGAATCGTAAGTATTTCACCATCAAAGCAAGATCCCTTTTAAGGTCCTGGCTGCTAATCCAGTATCTGTCAAAACCTGTTCTTCCGTCTTGCAGAAGGTTGACAAGAAATCAGTGCTGGAGTGATAATCCAGCAGAGAAGTCAAAGGTGAGGACCTAAGCGAACCACCCATAACAGTAACCCACTATGCCCAGTTTACAAGTTCTGGAAGGGATGGGAGTTAGCTGTAGCCACTATCTACAGAAATGGTGATGAGTGAATTTACACAAGTGAAATTAGTAGTTCCTCTAAGCGCATAAAGCAGAAACTATTTTACTGCCAGAAAGTGGGCCAAGAGCCTCATTGAAGTGGAAAAAAAAACCCCGAACAGGGAAGATCCGAGTATATGGGAGGTAGACTCCAGCGCGGCCGCCGACTGGCGGAACCGCACCCCAAGCAAACTGCCGGATGACCGGCACCTGCGCTGCGGCCCCGCGGCCGCCGGCGGGCCGCCCCTACGGCGCACCGCGCCGGGCGGGAACGCGGCCGCCTCGCAGCTCCGCTCCGAAGGCCGAGCGCCCCCGAGCCCCGCCGCCCCCGGGCAGGGACCGGATCGGACTCGCCCCGCCTCTCCTTCCCTCACGGCCTTCCCCTCCTCTCCCCTCCTCTCCCCTCCCCTCCCCCGCCCTCCGCGCCCCCGGCCGTACCGCCGCACTCACCTGCTCCTTCCGCTGCCGCGCCGCTCCCCGCCGCCTCCTCCGCCGCCGCCCGGGGCGGAGAGGGTGGGAGGGGGCGAGGGGGGAGTCCGTCCTCCCGGGCCTGACCGCGGAGCGACACGGAGAGGAAGACGAGGAGCGCCACCCGCTCCCGCAGCCGCACGGCACCCGCCGCTCCCGCCCTGCCCACGCGCGCCAGGGCCGCTGGGTAACCGCCGCCACCGCCGCGCGCACCCTTCCCGGCGGCCCTCGCGCCCCCCTGCCGCTGGTGATGACGTCACGGGGCGGAGGGCGGTGCTGGCGGGCCGGACGGAAGCGGCAGAGACGCCATGTTGGGGGGGGGGCGGGGAAGGCGGCCCGCGTGCGCCGCGGCAGGGCTGCCTGTTGGCGGGGGCTGCGGCGCCTCGCGGGGCTCCGGCCGGGCCGGCGTTCCCGGCAGCTCTGAGCGCCCCAGGCGGGTTTGCCAGCCCAGAGCCTCGGCCTAAGCCGGTCAGCGTTGTGGGGATGATAAAACTGTGCGGCTGAGGTGCGGGAAAGACTTACAGAACGGCTTGGGTCGGAAGGGACCGTTGAAGGTGATCCCGTCCAGCTGCCCTGTCGCAGGCAGGGACAGCTTCCATTAGCTGAGGTTGCTCAGAGCCCCGTCCAGCCTGGCCTCCAGCGTGTCCAGGGACAGGGCATCTGCCACCTCCCTGCGCAGCCCGTGCCAGAGTTTCACCACCCTCATCACAAAAAATGCCTTCCTTAGATCTAATCTAAATATTCCCTCTTCACTTTAAAACCGTTGCCCCTTTCCCTGGCACTACTGGTGCTTGGATTAGTCTTCAGGCCTTAACGTGCCATGCAGGCCTGTGGCTGCAGGGTAGATAACCCTGCCAGCCAACTGCGCAGCCTCCACCGGGTGCGGTGGTCTGGCCGCCTGCTGCCCTTTATCGATATGTGCAGCAAGAAGTTGTCAGGTGAACATCCTTTTTGTTTGACAGTGGAAACTATGAATAGGGTTGTTTTCTTGTAAGGAAGTCCTATAATAGTCCGAATGACCATAATTGGGGAATTTGTATGGATGGGATCTGGCCATCATGCTGCATGTCAGTCAGGGGCCCATTAGATGCTAGATCACCTGGAGGTCCCACCATCCAGAGAGACATAAGATTATCTATGCTATTCTCCCCTTATAGTGTGCAATACATATATATATGTAGTGCACTGAACTACCATTGTAGGTATAGGTATATAAGTATGGTTGGAAAAAACTGATGTATTCTAAAATGAAGTATAGGGGCTGCAATCATACTTTATTTTTTGGCCTATATATAAATACTTCTAATAAAGTAGAAAGCTTTTTTATTATTGAGCTGAGTACAGTCATGCTGAAATAAGTTATATTCAACATCACAAATTTTCAAGAACATGTTGAGCTATCTCTTTGACAGCAGAAAGTGCTTCTAAGCAAGTAGGTTTAATTTCATGAGGAGGAAGCAAAAATCCGTAAGTTCCTGTGTCCCGAAGCTCAATGGTAAAGGAATATTTAATGCCAAGATCATAAGCCCAGTCATCTGACCCTCCAGGAGCTAAATCTGTGTGAGGAAGGGAAAACAGGTAAGTTACCTGAAACCAGAACTTCAGTTCAAAAGCTGTCTTCTGATGCTAGCAAGGATACGCTGTCATGCCTACTGTTGCAGTAAAATCGTACTTACAAATTGTTTGTGCACCAGCACCAAGTTTGTAAGTTTTCCTTGTTGTCCTCTTTATAGCTGTAGCTGCTTTCTTTGCCAGACTTTCCTGAAATTAAACAAAATATTAGTTTTATAGCCTTGTGATAATAGTTAATGGATTTACTTACACTGTATTCTGGATCTCTCATTTGTTAAATACACTTACAAAAAGGCTTTAGAAAATCCACAGAAGCTGGTTAAAATTTTCAGCGTATGTCCATGCTACCAATTGCGTTTCTGCTATAGCTAGATAAAAAATATAGATGGGACCGTACTACCACTTCAGGCAGCAAACTGTTGTCAAACCATTTGTTCCCACTTGTATTTTTCCTTTTCTACCACAGTATTTAAGTCACTGTTGATTTCTATAGTAGTATTGAGAAAAATGGCAGAAAAATATTTTCATTGAGGGAATTCTACTCTTAAGCCATGAGGAAGACTTAAATGCCTAGAATTAGTGCATCTCTTTCTGCCTTGTAGGGAAGGAGTCACAAATGCATTATTACTGTTCACTCTCAACTGCATTTTATTGCAGTATATAAAGCAGTTTGTTTCAGGAAATTAAACAGCATCTGAGACAGCGTAAGAATGTATGTTGTTTGGAGTTAGTTTGTTCTGTATTTACATTACTCAATTTTTTTTGTTTCTTCTGAACACACTGGCACTAGTTACCAATGGAGATGCTATACTGGACTGTCTGGGGTTTTGTCTAATTAAGTAGGATGTTTCCAATGTTTTAACTGTGTACTTCTTTACAGTCCTCTTATCTCTACAACATATGTTTCTTAAAACATTTTTTAAAATACGGTTTTTAAAAACAGAGTGTTAGGTAAAATGGGAGATACATGAAGTTGAAAAGCAGAAAAAATGGCAGCAGTGCATGCAAATGTCAATCCTGTATCTTTATAAATTCTCTTACTGCCTGCCCTTATGTCATGTAGCATATGAAGTGACCTGTCCACCTCAGACGTGCTGTCTTCCCATATGGCAAATCCTAAGCCTGCAAAGCTGCTTTCTGGTCTCCTTTACATGATTTCTACTCCTTTCTGCTAGGGAGGAGCTCTTGCTGCTAATAAAATAATTAATTGCTGCGGCACTTGGAGCTTAGGAAACGACAAAAGTGGGCTGGGAAGCCCAGGAGAGGGAATTCCTTGCTCTAGGGAATTTGATGGCTTTAAGTAAAACGAATATGACTGAGCTGTCCACCTACTCTGACAGCTTAAGGTAAGACTTACCAACTCATCATGGTCTTTGCTTTTGTCCATAGTGTAAGAATATGGAAACAATACCAACTGGGAGTAAGAGTGCATGGTTATGTAGGCTTTAATGATGTCCTTGTGATCTCTGATAAAACGAGCCACTGCCTTCACTTCAGGCTCAGACTCTGGGTAGGGTCCACAGTATATCTCGTGACATTCATAGGGAGATGCTCCTACCCCTGTAACAAAAAAGCACACGGTGTTACTCCTTGACCACTTCCCTTCCACATTTCTGTTTGTCTAATGAAAGAGCAGAGTATGGTACTAATATGCAAGAAATCATGGACTCTGCCATGCTATGGAAAAAACTTGCGTATTGTAAAAATCGTTGTGAGCCTATTAGGGTTTCTCACCTACCTCCTGAAAAAAATATGGAGAAGGTGAAGAAAAATAAATATTCAAAGACTGGATATAAAGTATTAGAGGAGAGGATGAATATGCTCCCTTTAAATTCATCAAGAAAAAACTGTGAGATCCCTTCTTAAAATCTAGAAGTACTACAGGGAAAAGGCAGTTCTAATCTCAGGGGGAAAGCAAACTGCCAATTGGAAGTTGAAGAAATGCAAATGAAAATGAAGGGTTTTAAGAATGAGGAAAACTAGGCACTGGAATAAGTTACCGAAAAGACAACTAGGATTCACCATTTTTGCTATCTTCAGAATAAGACCAAATAACTTTCTGGAAGCAGCTGGGTTCTTTAGTGTTAAATGTCAGCTTTTCATGTTTTAATAAATTTTGTAAGTTTTCCCCTTTGCTACTATCTGTAGTTTAAATGGTTATTTTATCCTTAAGTCTTATGCAGGAATAAAGCTCACTGAGTGCTTTAACACCCACAAGACTTTCTTCATCCACAGGCACTGGGAGACTTTAAGAGATGGCCGTCTTCCAGAAATCAATAATGCCAGTTACATCTGCAGAGTAGCAGCGCTGTAGAAGCAACACAAGGTATTATCATACGGTACAGGAGAGAAGGAAATGTCTTCTGGTGCCAGTGATATCTACGGGAGATCTATAGCATGCCACAAAGTAGTGGGAAGCGTATCTGGACCCCAAAACAACTTAAAAGTTTTTGATAGATATATATTTTAGTTAATTAAAAGTTGCAAAGCTCTGTACAGGTGTATATGGGTGAAATGTAGCTGTGATAGACAGAAAAACTAGGTTTGTAGGTCATGTTACCTGGCTGTCAATGCTAAGAATAAACCTGTATTTTCATGCATTCAACTGTTGCACAGATACTGCAAGCCCCTTCTTAATATCAGTGGCTGAAAATACATCCTCATATGACCTACACCCTTGTGTGACACAGCAAAAGAAGCAGAAATAATATAGTGAGGAGAGCACGCTGTGGGGGAGAAGTGTCAACAGAGACACTGACTCTGGGAAATGTAGGCTGGGGGGTCAGAAACAAGGGTAGTGAGGCAGAGAGGGCTGTGATATGTTTATGTTCTGGGATACATATATATGCCTTAATGCTTCTGAATTGAGGGAGATTTCACAGACAGTCCATGAAAATTCATACACATGAAAACAAACAATTCCTAGCATCTATGTGAAATCATGTGAAGGTGACAAAATGACAGTGTTAAATTTTACACTGTTCTGTTTTGCAGAGAAGTGAGTACTGTTCAAGGAAAAAGGCAATGAAGAATCTCTTGGCTGGCAGTCTTGGATGAATGTTCTGTCTGCTTTCCTATATTCTTGGTCGTACTCAGAACAGCCAACTAAGGAAATAATGTAGAAAACGTGGAGAAAAAAATTAAGTCTGGGTTCCAGTGAAATTCAGTTCCACAGAGCAAATTCCAAGATTGCGCATTGCTTTTAGTGGAGTAATTTTTCTTTTTAATGGTATAAAAGAAGAGCGTAAGGTATCACTGCATTTAGTATATTTTGCTCTTCATAGAAGATTGTTCATAAAGTTCATAGAGTTGCTATCTGAGCAGCTGAAGGGGAAGAACAAATAAACACAGCAGTACATTTCTAATTAAATACACAGATCTAAAACCTGGAATTTAGTGGTGGTACAAAGTATATTCACAAGAGCACTGAAGCCAGTGGACGTCTGAACATTTGACACCCCTGACTAAAACTCTTCACTGTTTAAAGGTAGGTGAGTAAAGATTAAATGGCATGTTTGCATGAATTTGTGGTCATTTCCCATGAACATAGTTGTGTTACTGTATTCAATTGTCACAGCTAGTAATAATTACAAGTGTTATAACGTGATAAAACTCCAGGTTGGTTCTTCTGAGGATCCTGTTGAATGCCTGGTGTTTCACACAGCTACAGCTGTGTGAAATAATGGAGATTCTGCAGTTAGTATGTTCTGGATCAAATCTGTTCAACCATTGCTATCAATGGCTAATGCATCTGAATCGGTATAAACAATATTTTTATGCTAATTAAGAAAAATATGACTTTTTTTCAGCATTTTACTGTCTGTATAATTAAGAAGTAGAAACCTAGGGAGATCCTTAGCAATCATCTGTTTAAGTTATTTTAAGCACCAGACTTTGGTGCCTAGGCTAATCTGTACAGTTTTTTCTCTCCAATGACCTTGCAAGGTGCTGAGGCTTCTCTTTCCTATGTTTTCAACCATGCCTAACTGAGGAGTGTAGCATGGCTGAAAACCAGTATGAATACTTCCCTAGTTACTCAATTAAGATGTTCTGGTTTTGCCTTGTAAGAATGTGTACATTTTGTCCAAAGGCTTACTTGGAAAGGAAGTACTTTCTAATCTACCTGCATTCTTCTGCTCTAGTTAAACTAGAATAATTTCTCCTCTTCCAAAGTTGTTCACCACCCACCAAAAGTGCTTGACAAGTTGAATGCACCACGTTATATAACCTTGCCCTGAAACTATTGTCAGTCTTGTCCAGGTTCTGTCTTTATGACATATTTATACTGAATATCACTTTTAAATCTATGTATTTAGTCCTCATCTTCATAATTCTGTGCCTGAAAAAAGGTATATTTTTCTCTATATAATAGCCATGGATGGTAAGTAAATAACTTTATTCCCAGTTTAGCAATGGACTAAAATGGCTGAAAGTCATACAGGACATCACTGTCAGTAGTGAGTGAAGGCAGGTCTGATCTATATGGCAACATATTAGTTCTGCAGACTATTAAGTACTAACGTTCCTGCAGTTAAGTAAACATGATAGAGCCTTGACAAGGAACATTCAGAGCGAAAAAATCTTGGTTATCTAGGCTTTACTGAAAAATGACTGAGGTGATTAGTTCATGCAACATGGTAGAGCATCCGCTCAACTGGATGGTGCAGTAGGCCTTGGGTGACATGGCAAGGGCCACCTCATCCCTCTTTCCTCCTCATCAACAGTCTGCACCAGGTGTGTCATGGTGTGATGCAGTGGATGGGTTCCAGGGTCCTGGTTCTCTCCTCTCTTGTCATCATGCTGAGAAGAGATTAGTCCCCAGTGTGGCACCTGGGGAGGAAAAATCCTGAGTCCCAACAAAAAGTCTCAAAATGGGGATGTGTTCACTGGTTCATAACGGATATTCAGGTGCATTTATCTGTATATCAACTTTGTGAAATGGTAAATGAAAAAAAATTCAAAATAAAGAATTTTAAAAGCTAAAAGTGAGGCAGGGGTACAATAGGAAGGAAATAATGTCATACCACACCAGCGTGCATCAAAATTCCTGTTCATGTCAGTACCGATGCACTTGCTGTTACCGTGTGATGAGCGGCTCTTTCTCCACAGCCGATTCTATGGAAAGAGTCACACAAGCCATGTTCAGGAGAAAAGCTGAGAAAAGCAATGCACCATCTCACTGGTTAGTTAAATGTGACTTCTCACTTGTGCCTCTACAGGTCACATGCCAATGAAGAGGCAAAACACCAAGGGAGATTATAAAACTACAATCTAATTGCCCGTGAGGCTGGCTGAGAAAAGGAGATGTTGAACAGGATAAGAAGTGGACATGTCTGGTCTGATTTCAATGGATTTGGACTGTGGAGGGAGGAGAGAAGACACACAGTTTGGCCAGGTATTTGAGTTTAGGAGTCCAAGTGCAATCTTTCTGTAGGCATTCCTGACAGCATGTGGAAAGTTGGAAATCTGGTGTACAGCTGTTGAGGTGTATCGATGTAGTTATCCAAATGTGAATCAAGCTGGGTTGAAGATCGAATTGAGTAAAAGAGTGGAGAAGATTTATCTTTTTGAAACTTGAGTGAAGGATCTGAAAATCAAAGAACATCTCAACAGCTGGGAATTTCCAACCAATAAATAAAATCCTTGGCAAAAGATACCTTCATTTATCTGAAACAAAAAGTACTCAGAGAACAGGGCTATATTGCAGGAGGAGGAAGTGAATTATTGGCTGTGCTCTATGTGATGCAGCACACTCTTCAGCTTGTGCTGGATTGCGCCATGTTTGTAACCTTGCTGCTGCAGGCTGGCACAGGCATTTCCTGACATCTGGAAGTATTAAAATCCCAGGATGAGGTTCTGTCATTTCCAAATGTGTTTCCAGCAGCTTGGAAGACACAAAAGTACAGTGGCTCAAATGCCAATTAGTTTCAGTATTTTTTGTATTTAAATAGGGCAGAGACGCAGAAATCCCAAGCACAGATTAAGAGTTTGGGGTGTGCAGTTCCATGATGGAAATGATGCCCTAAACATGCACACTGATAGTTTCCATAAACAGCACATCAGTATGTTGCACAGCCTGTCACAAAAGCTGTACGTACAGAGGGATGGCTCCATGTGTACACGTAGCCGTCCACATTCACAACAGGCATGACGTAGAAATCAAAGTGCTCCAGAAGTCTTGTCATGGTCCGATCTCTCTCACGCACATGGATTGCCTATAAAGCACAGGGGAAACTTAAAAACTTAAAAGTTTTTGTAATAGTGGTTTTCTTACCTTCCTAGAAAGGCACCTGATAGCATATGTGAAATAATTGTGCAATTATCAGACCAGTCTACCTCTTGATAGAGGCACGTCATGTCACAGAAATTGCTTAACAGCAAAGCAGCTCTTTGTTTAGAAGTGCCAGGGAAAGGGTAGGAATCAAACTGATACAGTCAATCAGATATACTGCAGTCTTTTAATGTTGGTCATGAAATAGAGTTGAAGCCTAATAATAGGAAGGTTTGAGTTTTTGCTGCTTGTATAAATGATAGGAACCCTCCCTGTCACCCCAAATGCCACAAAGGCAGCATAAAATAAAGCAAGACCAAAAATAGCAAGTAACATTTCCGACGGCTGCTGTATGTAACATTTTCTCTTCTGGTCGCATTGTAAGTTCAATGCATTTGTATGCCAAGTCAGTAAGATCTACATTGCTAACTTTGCCTCACAGCCTATTTTGAAGGTGTTAGTGATACTAACCTGGTTGTTTGTCCACAACACGGTGGGGGGGGGGGGGGGGGGGGGGGGAATTTTAACCTAGATAAACAGGTTTGTTACTATTGGAATAGACTAAGTCCTTAATCATATCTTTTTTTTTCTTTCTGCCTTACTTAAACCACCCTCTTTCATTTAAAATCCTTCCTAGTTTTCCTAAGGCAACAGACTTTCTCTGACTAAATGAGAAATGTCAATCTTTCTACAATCTTAATGACAAAATTAAATGATAAAGTGGACCCATTATAAAGAATGCCTAGCATTTGCTAGAGAGGGCTCATGATTTTAATGTGTGTGTGTGTGTGCAGATGCGTGTTAATGTCAGATTTTAAAACGTTACTTTGTGAATTGTTATAGAAATAAAATTTGAATTTAAAACACGTCAATTAGATCAAGGGGATGGAGAACCTAAATGTTTAGCTTGTTACTTCTGAAAAATGCTGCAGGGATGTGTCACTTGGAAAGTGGCAGCACAGCTGGTTATTATTTGGAACAGAATGAAAAGGGCAAATGCATTTCTCTCAGAGGGAACCTTGGAGGCTGGGATTATCAGTGGGTCACAAGTATATTCAGCTGTATCTGTTCCTAACTCCTTCAATTTCTTTTCAAATGTTATAGTCATTGAGGTTTTATAGTTGTGACTGAGGACAGAAATAAACACATTTATCATCATCATTATTATTATTATTGTTATCTTCACCATCATCATCCATAGTTCCATCATGGCCAAACCATAATTCATGTTTCAAGGACTCATCTATGTTGTTTCTCTGGCTATAGTACTGGTGATTGTGAAGTCTCCATCTCATCCAGCTTTTTTTTACTGTGAACTTTGCTTCTGTGAAAATGTAACAATAAATAATATCTCAGGATATTTACTGAGCAAGCTGGACAACCTTGTCTGAGACAGAAAGACCTTAGGAGCATTTTTCTGTTCTGTACTAGGAGCTGGGCCATCAGCTCAGCATAATGAGTTGAGCAGAGATGCATTAAATTCAAAAAGATGGAGGTAACATATGTTAAAATCCAGGTGCAAAAAATGGGTGTTGTATCTTTCGGTGTACCTTTGTTCACTATGCTGAGCAGCGAAGATATTAAAGATACTAAAGATCAGATGTGACCATTGGTCTGTGGCAGCACATCAAGGCTGGTCAGGCTAAGCCCATACATACTACAGTTTGATCCCACCTACTTGATCCCCAGATTTACTAGTTTCCATGAACTGTTAGTATGTGTGTGGCTGGCAGTTATTGGTCATGTTCTGGAGGTCTGAAAGGAGGGTGTCTGTACAGGGGTACCTTCAGAAGAAGGTGACTTGTGTGACCTCATTCTCTGAATGAGGCAGATCCAGAAAAAAGCAGGAGCACAAATAGAAAATGCAGAGCAATAGCAGCAGGTGACTCATCACAGCAAGTGCTGTATAGAGATTGCTGGCGTGCATGCTGGTGTGGAACTATGCCATGCCTGGCACAGGCAAGTGTGGGGTACCTATTGCTCTAGGAAGGCACATAGGGAAGAGCCAAGGCTTGTAGGACATCTTGAGGTCACTCTGGGTGTCCTCTGATCTACTCCAGGCAGTGCCAGCTGCAGTAATATGAGCATGAGCCACCATGTGTTGTATGACCCAGAGTCAAGGTAATTGCTCAGATCCATGTGGCAGTTTAAACATACCCTTCGTAGATTACCAAATACTTGCTTTTCTTGGCATGCCCTCTGCATCCCTGACTGTTCATAATTATAAATGTCTCTTGAATTTGCTGTACATACTTCGGGGTTTATTTCATACTTGAGGATACATCTGAGCTCTTTTGCATTTGATCCATGTGACTTTCTGTCTCTCTGTCACACACATACACCGCACCCCCCTCCATCTAGTGACACACACATACATGCACATACACTGCTGTGTATGCAGCTTAGACACAAATCCCATGTGTTGGTGTTATGGAAGTAAATGGGTTAAGACTTTATGGAGCTCAGAGTGCAATTGGACAGAGAAGGTAAATGTCATAAAGATTTTTTGCTATGATTTGAAAACAGTAATCAGATGTGATTATCTACTCACATGGCCTATGAACCACAGGCAAAAAGCAGGAGAAATCCATTCTCTAGCATGGATACCACAGTCAATCCATATGGCACTTTTGGATTTTCCCTGGTTTTTAGAAAGCTAACAAAAGAGAATTTGTATTAAAATGACATTGCTGTAAAGTGTACCACATAAAAGTGAAAGTGAAAAGAGTAACCAAGAGGGAAGAAGTATCTGTCTTCTAGGGAGGGCTTAGACTGATCCTGGGCCAGGATACTGTCTTACGTTCATGTACAGTCAGAGAGCCACATTCAGACTGCCTGCAGCAAGCTCCTAACATAGACACCAAGACTACAGCAAGATCTGAGGTCAAGTAAGCAGATGGCCAACTCTGCAGGGCAACAAACTAGGTTGGCTTCATAGTCAACAGAGGAGGGTATCCACCATGCCAGTATTTCATGCCTTTGGATGATGGCCTAGATGTGATAGCTTCTTTGTGACCCAAAAAGGAACCTAATGTGGTCAAATGCCTTTGCAAAGGTGATGCACCTTACCAGAAGAAAGTAGGAAACTTCTAAAAACCAAAAAATCGCCATAGAAGTATAGATCTAAGAAAGTATTCTGGCCAAACCCAGTCTCACTTGCTTACGTTAGGACTTGGAAAGTTTTTGCATTTAAGTCACAGCTGTACCTTCAGAATATAAAGTGGTCGTTTTTCATATGATGATCCAATATATATTTTCTGGAGGAGGTCAGAATGGACTTTCACTGCTTCTTCCATCCAATGATATATCTGCAAGGAAGAAGTTAATAAACAGATCTTCTCCCTATTGTTTTCCTTCATCCCTGAAAGTGGTCTAGACTTAAATTCATTCTTCCTCCCAAAATCCTGCCTCTTTCGCTGATGGGAAAGAAAAACTAGCAATTCAGCCCACTTACCACTTGGCCTGACTTTAACTTCTTTTAAAATAGTAAGGTAAGATACAGTCACAACACAGTCCAAGTATAGCCCTGAAATTCCTCTTTAGTTCTGTTTGGCTAAATTATTATTCATTTAATTTTAAAAATATTTATATGTTGTTTTGTGATTTCATTTTGCTTCTGTATTGACTGTACTTGAAGGGCAGTTTGAGGCAATACATGTATGAGAGATTTTGTCTGGTGCTTCATTCTTTCTCTATGAAGCCATTACAGTAAATACGATTCCCAGTGGTTAAGCAGTACAATGACAATTATTTAAGTGTTGATGATTTCTTTCCCTATCTCCATTCTCAATCATAAGACAAATTTCACCCCTTGAATCTACAGAGGATTATAACAAAAATATCTTACTTCTTTCATTGAATGGTAGTGTTCATAATATGATGAAGAGCTGCGTGGGCTGAAGGTGTCATTGATAGTCTGGTCTTCAATAAGTCCTCGAACATCTTCCACCAAGACTCTGAATAACAAAGAAAGAGCACAATCTCCTGTTAAATAAATGATGAACAACTTCACAGAAACATTCATGACAACAAATAAAAAATACGTACTTGTGTTGGATGGTCAGTTGTCTTAACTGAGCTTTTGTGCTATTTATGCTGGACTCCCTGACATAGAAATGGACGTCTCTGTCCTTCTTGATGTTTTCAACCACAACAGGTTGCCAGAGAATGACCTGCAAAGTTTTCAAAACGATTTTATTTTTTTTACTGAGGAAAGAAAAACTATTCGTACTAGTATTTAGTAAGTATTTTGAAAATAATCAAAGCATATGTTTTCAATTTAAAAGACCAATTGTAACAAGCAGTTTAGCGTTCCCTGTGTTGTGTTATAGCTTTCTGCTACTGCTGGAAATTAAACATGTATTTAAGAAGTGTTTATAATGACTTCTGCACATAAATTCATAAATCAAGAACAAAGACAGGAACATAACCTTTTCTGAGAGAGTATTTCTGGTATATGTTTAGCTGGTTATTATGTTACATGTTTTCAGGTCTGCTGAGAGTTATTTTCCCTGAGGGTATTTGGAGAATTAATGAAGATCAGACCCGTCTTTGTAGTTATTGTATTTGCTGATGACTTTGATCAGGGATGAAATAAATGCCAGAAGGGGTTTGAAATAAGTCAAGTTGAAGCAGCAGTACAGAGATTAGAAATGGGAGGAAAATAAGAAAATGAGATTCTTCTTGGTAAAATTAAATCTTTTTGCAATAATAAGATCAGAAGCCAACATATTCAATGCAGACTGAAACTTTAGAACCAGTAATACCAAAAGATCTAGGGGTAACAGTAAGCAGAAAATTAGGCATGAATTTACAATGTGAAAAAGGTCAACATAGTTCCTGGATGCATTTTAAAAGGCATAGAGCATGGAGTGACCAGACAATAGGGTTTATTTTTTTCTTTTCTGGTGCAGTTGCACCAGGAATATTATACTCAGGGCGTCATGTTTCCAGGCATGTATGAGCTGTCAGCTGTTTACCTCATTAATTTCTCAGAGAACATGTCTGCAAAATCATACAGAAAACTCATCCATGCTTTTAATCAAGACTTTGGAACAATAAATGGTAAAACATTTGGCCCCTGGATGTATTACTGCAATGTGCTATACAAAAGGCTGAGCTAGTCTCAGTGTAGCCTTCTCAGACATTATTGGTAGGGTAGCAACACATCAAACAGCATTGTTTGGAAAACCCATCCAAGGAGCAAGCTCAAGGCTTAGCTTGCCAGCGCTGCTTTCCCTGTTGTCCTGACTAGTTTGCTGTCTGCACTGGTGTGCAACAGTTCAGATTTAGTTTCTCTTTGGTGTAGGCATTTTTTGAATTGAGAGTAAGGAAAACTAAGGAACTCTGGATTGACACAGGTGAGGTGTCAGAGGAGCAATGAACGGGCGTAAATGGGAGACTTTGATAATGCATATATGGTTATTGGTCTCTTTACCCGTCATCAGCAATGGTCAATACTGCCCCAGGGCCACTACAAATAATTCTGTTGTAGGTGTGCACTGTCTGGGTCTTCTGATGGATACTACATGCAATGTGTGTGCTGCAAGAACAAAGGATTTCCTTTGTTTTAAGTTTTTGCTTTCCAGCTTTTGCAGGAGTAGCACCTGTAATTAGCCTGATAATTCTTCTTGTAAGATGATAACTTTCAGTTGCTTCTTTTTTGCTAGATTGTAACCATTAAAATTTGTTGGGAGGTACTATTTGTGTCTTCCTGTTCCCTTTCCTATTCCTATTGCCCTTCATTTTCCCATTTCTTTTTATAACTTTCCCTTTTCTTTTTATAACTTGCCCAGTTTATAGCCATGAAAAAAATGGACAGTTTATAACCCTTGAAAAATGTTCAGTTCACATATTCATGGAAATGACTTGTGAATTGCTCTTTCTGCACTGAATGTGCTGCAGTTGTTCATGACTTCTTGGGGCTCCTGTGTACAAGAAAGTGAAGAATGATGGTGGTGAGGAAAAGATGGAGGAGGGGAGATTTGTTTTGGTATAGCAAAGGACATGGGTTATGTGAGTTGACTTGTGAAGGTGGAAAAGAGCAAGGAAGGTTATCGAGGTTTGTGAGAACTGAAGGGAAGGATCAGAAGATGCTAGTAGGGACAGCAGAGGAGTAGCAGGATTTTGGCGTGGGCATAAAATGAATAGGAGCCGAGAAAGACTGCGCATAGGCACCATTAAAAGCTTGAAGTCATCTGAGACACATCCTGGTTCATCCTGTAAATTATGTTGGTCAAGGGAACGGTTACACCTTTGTCGCAGAGTGATGGCTTCATACTGGGAGAGTGTGGTTGGACAAATGTTTTTGAAGAGGGAGAGATGCCTCATTTAAATTAAATGCTCTATTATTTAGTGAAAGATAGAAGCAATTAAAAAAAAAGTATTGCTTAAGAGATTCTTATTTTCTAAATGCTGCTTTAAGTAAAATGCTGCAAAAAATCAGTCCTGATCTTCAAAGCTGTGCATGTCATATAGGTCAAGATTGCATTGGTCTAAAGTGCTGAGGGTCCCTAGCAAATGTATTTCTACTTACTGTGTGTTGGTGCTTTGACAATTTAGCAGTGTCTTAAAACACAAAATCAGTTGCAGAAATCTGAGCTCTGATATATGCACTACTATAACATTGTGAAGGAAGGATCTTCTCATGTAAATCAGAAGGCAGCAGAGCAGTGAAAACCAAGCATTTGCTGAGTTGCTGTTTTAGAACAAGTGAATGAAAGTGGGCTAAATCTTTCTCTGTGGGGAGAAGCAGTATTAGTGCACTTGGGGGAGAATAATTTGTCCTAGAGACCGGAGAGACAGAAGGATCTGTGTACCTCAGTTGTGTTCAGTAAATCCTGAAGGGCTTCAACCTGTTCGTCTGTTTGTGGGCGAGCGCACAAAACTTCATCCCTGAAAACCAAGGGTATTTAGGTAAAGCACAGGTACTTGGAACTACTCTAGGTCATGCAAAAGTAGAGAAGGCTTTTCTTGTCTTCCCTGGCTTGGCTGCCATGAACTCAAAGAAGATTCAATAATGAAGATGCTGAGCCCCATTCCAGCCTCTGCTTCTGCCAATCGGTAAAATCCATAAAAGACGTGATGCAGGGCTTCGTTAGCCAGTATCTACTGCTGAACTCTGAAACTGCTCCTGGGAGCTGGCACCAGACGGCAGCGACCAGCCCCAGCTAATCTGGAGTGCAGCAGCACCTGTGGAAAACTAGCCGAGACCAAGACGACAGCTCTCCTGTTCTCCCCCGAGTTCTTGGTTTCAGTCACTGTTCAGCAGAGGCATAAGTCCTCCCAGTCTGGGAAAAGCCCTCCCAGTTTGGCAAAAGCCAAACATGATAGTTTGTAGAGGTGCAGAGGCTGCTACCATCATTATTCCTACTCCAGTCCAGTTTTTCTGATCTCCTCATTTCTGTCCTCCTGCCAGGTATGGTTTCTGTTGGTCTGTACCACTGTCCTCCCCCTCTGCTGGGTAACTAATACTCCCCTTCTACTTGAAACGCATGGTCTGGACATACTGTACACGAGATGGTGCTTCCCAGCTACTCCATGCCTGACCCCACCATCAGTGACAGAAGTGAAATTAGCTTTCTGGAAAGAAAAAATACCACTTTGCATTGTAAATCCAGCCTCGATCTTCAGTGCCCTGCAAGCCACGTAGTTCAAAATTGCATTGAATTAATATGAATTAAAATAATTTGTGTTTGTAGAAGGAGGAGACTCAGGGGAATGTCAAACCTCTATTTCCATTTTCTGGGTTGGGGTGGCTTTTGGACCTCCCATCATGTGGAGTTGGTGGCAGTGCGTAAACCAGACACTGTGGAAGTCCCTGCCAGCCCTGTCTGCAAACACTGTCCTGAAAAGAAAACAGGCAGAGCCCTCAAAAGTAGTGTTTTCAAGCTGTATGCCATGATTGTCATAACTTGTTGTTGTGACTGATTTCAAGCAAAGACCTGACAGCATCTGGCAACCAGGTGATTCATCTTTTCTACTTTTAGCCCAGCTCCAAGCAATCACTGTTGTTTCTCATGCAGAACCAACAATATGCCAGCCCTATTTTTGCCTCCACCATCATTTGACAAAGCATCAAAAAGTCATCAGGGATAGGCATAGCTGGCAGTTTGCCTATTTCTTTAGGCAAGTGCACTCCAAAGTGTGTGTTTGGGGCTACTTTAAAAATGAATTCATCTTCCTGTATCTGGGGAAGTCTTTTCACAGGGGAGACTAGAAAAGGGCTTCTGCATCTGGTTTCGTCCTATGATTCCCACAGCCTGAGAGTACCATAATGAGGAAGCTGGTATATAATTGTACCTCACCATTTGTTGCACAAATATTTCAGGTGAGTGTGGTAAGTGCTGGACAGGTGGTAACTAGCAGCAATTCCTCTATAGCTTGTGTTGGTAGGACCTGAATACACTGAACAAACTGATCCAATGTCTGCCCTTGCTCTTGTAGTCATGTTTAACATGGGGAGTATTAACAGACAAAATTGTAGTCGTTAGGCTTCTCAGTTCCTCTGCTTTGATTTGGCATTATACCCCCTTTCATCTGTCTTCTGCCCCAGCCCTGTTAGAAAACACCCAGACAAAAGCTCTAGTTACTGCCTTTATACCAACCTCAGAAACAGCCCTCCACCCCAGCTTCCTTGCCCTGCCTGCTGCTCTGGTACAGCTGGACTTGAACACGCCTCTTTTCTTTCACTTTCTGCCCTTGTGCCCAGCTTCCCTGGTTGCTCTTGGAGTTTGTCCTTAAGGTGATCCCTCTCGTTCCCCTCCTCCAGCTTTCTGCCGGGGTTCCACTGGAGTCTATCGCTGTTCCCCATCTCTTTTTCCTCTCCCTTTTACTTCTGGGTAAATAGAAGTCCAGCTGCTGTCTCCACACTACAATGTTCAGGTCTTATCTGTAGCTAAGACAAAGAGAGTGGCATGCATTACAGTTCATTTTGGATGGTTCTGATATCTTCACCTGAGCTAGTCACTCTCTTAATAAAAAAAACAGGCACTTTCCAGGCCCAGTTAACCTGAGCTGATTTAGGTGTGTGTGCTGGAGTGGAATGTATTATAACCTAAATACACATCTTTTTCTCCACTAGCTGTACAGGAAGGTGAAGAGACTTGCTTCCATGCAGAACTGCGTAGAAATCCCATACAGTCGGATGAATCCCACCCAGGGGCCCTGGACACCATCTCACAGGTTGACTTAAATTAGTGCCGGCTCTCAGCAGGCGTTTCTGTGTCTTCATCCCTCCTTGCCACTGTGTTCCTCAGTCACTAGGAAGGCCATCAGCATCACATGTCACACAGGCCCTCAGAAACAAGGCATCAGCATGGGTGTGTCTCTCTGTCCTCGTAGCCTGGCTTGGTTTAAACCTTGCGCTTGTTCTTTCTGACTAACATCACCTGGGGAGAGGCCTCCCTACTTGTCTCCAGCTGAATGTCTTGCTCTGGCTCTAGCAGGTAGTGTTCCTAAAGGAGTGCTGCCAGCATCGTCTCCTGTTCTGGTCCACGTAAGCTCTTTGTCTGCCTGGAGCACAGATGTCCGCTGTGGGCTCTCTTTCATCCCACCTTTCTTTGGCTCTCAAACAGCCTCCAGCCTTGCCCTTTCCCTACAAGCGATCTAGGTGCCTTTCCAGTGTTATCGGCTCCTTCACAAGTCTCACAATGTTCGGTATTTTCTTAGACGTCCAGATGCAGTAATCACACTATGACCTTGCAAAGGGAAGCTTTAATACATGACCACTAAATCCTCCAACAGCCTTCAGATAAAAGTAAAAAGTCAGATATAATGTATTACCTTTAAAATCTCATTATTTTAGCTCATAACTGGGGCTGAGAGGGTTAGACTCATGCTTTCCAGTGGGAAATGCCATATACTTCTGTAAGGGTCAGATAGTCAGTGTTTTATTTAAACACGAAATAAATGAACCTTCAAGCAGCACAGAGCAGTACTGCTTCACTGAATTCACCTAAAAACATGTTTAACTGTCCCGCTACTGTAACCCTCACACCGCCATAGCAACCTACTATAAAATGCGACTGCAAAACAAACAGATCAAAGATTCTCTTTTTAAGGCATGAACTCAGTGGTGTTCACCTGTCACAGGTCTGCCGCTGGTGTGTGATGTGGAGTCACGGAAGAGCTGTGAGACATAATTCACTATTATTTATGTAGGTATTTCAGTCCTGGGAGGAGGTTGTTCAGCTTGCTTGATACCAAAACAGGAGGGGCTTATCCTTTTAGTTGTAGCTATTAAAACATTTCAGGTTTTTAAACCAGCTGTACATGTGGAAAATAAAAGCACTTTGCCTGTCTTCATCTCTGACATACGTTCTCATGCTTTAAGAAAGCATTTGGTTTCAGGGCATTTCTGAAGTTTATCAATAGGTAACAATAAAGCTGCTTCTGAAACATTGTACAAATGCAAAATGGTTATTCAAAAATGATTTATGACTGGAAAAACAATCATAAAAGCTGCTTTAGAAAGAAAACAGATTGTTAGCACTTTCTGAAATGGTTTCTCTTTCTACCTCAAGAAGTAATTCATTTAAGATCTTGTTTTAAGCCAAATGAAGCAAATTATTTTTTCCCATTAAGTTTCAGAATGCCCTTTATTGGCATTCAAAAGCACTGAATGAACAGAATTGATTTGCACTTAGACCGAAAAGAATAGTTTTAATATGATTAAAAACATAGGATTTATGGATGCAAAGAAGACTTGGAGTAATTTCATTTCCTCCACCATCTATATGTTAAATTGAACCACATATCCAATTACAAGAGCAATAAATAATGTCAGCCTTTGCCAAATGTTTTCTTATGCATCTTGGAGTTCTTTTGCCTCAATACTTTCCCTGTCCCACACACCACCCACTAAAAGCCCAGTAGCACCAGCAGATACTTACTGTGCAAAACTGAAGAAGACATGCTTCTCTGGAATCCAGTTAAATAGGGTAAAAAAGAGCAGGTAAAACCTCATCTTCATGGCATCCACAGTGAAACAAAATGCAATTGAAAAACTGAGGGTTCAGGACCCACATTATTGATTTCAAAAATGTTATTTAAAGAGTAGTTAAAATTTAATACTGTCTCTCACCTCAACTCCAAACTCCCGGTGGCTAAGTCAATATGACAGAGCTCCCTGGGGAGGTCCTGCTTATATTGATGTCATCCGTGTAGGAAAGGATAAAAGTACATTTTGGACATTTTCATGTTGACAAGTCACTTTGTAATCTCAGCCTTTGTGTCATTTCATTGTGGCTACGAACTGCAGACGTAAGAAAGAACACCACATGCAAAGTTTTTCTTTGATCCTCTAATAAACACAGAGGTCCAGCAGTACGCTCTGCGTTCAGCACTCCTGTAGCACATCACAACTAAGCATGAAGCAGGGTGAGAGGAGTGAGATTGAGGTTATTAAGTCCAAATGGAAAAATCCTGAGCAGGAAAGCTTATCTTGCTGGCATTTGCTAGCAGAGAAAACAAGGAGCAAGTGGGACATGATACCTACTGTTTAGGGCCATTCCTCTAGTTCAGGATGAGCACATCAACTGGGTGTCTGTCTTCCGTAGCTGGCCTCTACCTCTTTGGTTAACACTGAATCCATCCAAGGATTTCAGATTGCTTGTGCTGCTCCGTGTCCTCTTTTCTGTGATGTTTTTACATCCATGTATTTTCCATATATCATGTTGGATTAGCTTTTTGAGAAAAAAGTACCAGTGACTCTTCATCTCATTATTATTAATTTTGGCATGCCCCAAGATTTGCCTCCCATATTCCTATCCAGAGTTGTTCAGACAGGACATGCCGAAAAGCTGAATGAATTTGACATGTCCAGAATAGATCATCTCCATCTGCATTCTGTGCCTGAACAGTAAATGCAACTCAGCTAGCTTGTTGTCATGGTAGAAGTCCTCTTCTTCCATGCACCAACATACCAATTCCAGGCATGACACTGGTTAGAGAACACCCCAATGGCAGCCTTACGTGTGGGAGAACTGCTCACTTACGTCTCCACCATCAGATCCACCCACATTTTAGCTCTTGGCTGACCCTGTTGCATAGGTGCAGAATGATAAAACCATACCTGCTGTCTGATATAGAAGGTTTTTTTGGGTGAGTAGTGCCCAGAAACACAACATGGTTTTCTTCCAGAGGTAATTCATTCCAGAGGAGGACCGAGGAGTAAATCAATGTAAGCACAATGGGGGCACCAGGGAGCCAAGACCTGGACATGAATGGGGGAAATAAATTATTTGATGCTGTAGGGTGTAGCTTAGGTTTATAGCTATAGAACTGGGTGAAAAATGCCTGGAGACAAGCCCTGGAGCAGAAGTTAAGTAACATGGACTAGGCCATATCCACCAACCTCATCTAAAACAGCTCTGAAGTGGTCTGGATCAGAGCCAGTGCTTCAGTTAGGCAGGCAATCAGGTCTTCAGAGCTCAAATTCAGTCCTGGCTTTTTTTTTAAATTTTTTTTTATTTAGGAGGGCAGACCTGCCCTAAGAACCTGACAGCTAAGTTTTGGGTGGCTGAGGTCAGCAGAGGTGAATCATGCTCCCCAGTGAGTACCCTTGGGGTTAATGTCTCTGTGAAAATACACCAACACTGAAAATACCCAACCTAGAGTTTAGCACAAACCAGATACCAAAGAGAAAGAAAGAGGCTCATGGGAAGCCAAACCACTGATACCTTATCTAGATTTTGTAGCTCCTATTTATCTTTTCTAGATGTTGTTCAAACAAATAGGAAGTTGTGGTGAGGTACAGAGGCTGTTCCCGGCAGCGCTCCCAACAGGGGTTGATTTTTAAACCAGTGGTTCAGACGCTCTTCCCTCACGTAGGCAAAAGGAAGCTGCCAACAGAGGATGAAATGCAGGAGGCAGAACTTGGTCACCCAGGCACACTTTTCATCTGGAGATGTCTGATGCACAGATACAAATTTAAAGAATAATTGGATCTACTGAGATAGGTGTAACAGAGGAGATGGAAAAGCTGATGGAGGGGGGTTGCTGGTAACAAAGGAAAGAAAAGGATCATATTTCTCTATGTCTTAAAGTGTTAATTAAGTGGGAAAAGGGAACACTTCTTGCTATCTACCTGAGAAGGATGTTTTGGACAAATGGTAGGTGTCAGACACTTTTGCATGTTGATTGCTTTTCCTGTGAGTTCTCTGGCTTGTTGCGAAGAGATGGTTCACACGCTGTTTTCTACTTGCTTTTTGGTTTCTGGTATGCACTGGAAATATCTCACACACACACAAAGAAAAAAGGAAAAAATGAGTGTTTGAGGAAACTAAAGGCACTAGAGGAAATTCTGAGGGAAGGAAAAACCAGAGTCTTGTGGTGGTTAATGCACTGCACAGCTTAAAACACAATAAATGGAAAAGTAAATGTAGGACGGAAGGTCAAAAAAAACCCAAAAAGTAAAATGGAAGATGTGACTGACCAGGAGGCAAAAATTTATAACCCCATGCCTCTTGCTTGTCTGAAAGCCTCAGAGATCTTGCGACCCAAGGGAGCACAAAACCCCATTGCCTCTCAGATGTGTGCTGGACATTGCTTATTTGGATCAATGGTCTTTTTGCTTTTTTTCCCTTCCATTAGTATTTAAATAATGCAGATGACATCCTCCTCACTGTCTTTGCTCACTGTTCTTGCATGACTAAATGGCAGCTCCATACCCACTGCAGCCCCTAGCTCCGTCCCAGCACCACCACCCCACCACCAGCAGCCAAATTGTTTGAACCTGGGTGCCTAGAATGAAGTTCCTTGTCAGTAAGCACCTCCATAAAGAGGGCTGATTTTTGAAAGCACGGAGGTTCCCATTTGAAAGATATTTGTGCTGTGACGCACACCACACACACAGACAAGTTCTGTGGCAGTTCAGTGTCTGATTTCCTTTCCTAACATGATATATTTATACTGTGTTGCTGTGGTTTGCTATAATGAGCAACCAGCTATACACTGATTACCTCGATGCCCTGTGAGCTGCTGAGGAGCACTCTAGCTGTGTTCAGGCAGAATACCAGTAAAAATGCCTGCTGACATAATAGAAAGGGATGGGTATGTATTTAGACCCCATCCTTAAGCATTAACTTCCCTGCTTCCACCCAGCTGCTAGGGGTTATCATTTGTCCTTTGGCTTATGTTGACATTCCCCCTATCTGCTCCTCTTACCTGCTTAGGAAGAGAGAATCATCTCCTCCAGTGTTAGCCCTTCCCCGTGCAGACCACTGTACCTGAGTGAGCCACCTCGTGTCACTTGCGTAGGTGCTGCAGAGAGGTGAGCACTTTTGGGGAGCAATTAATCCATGAACTCCTGTAGACATCTCAGAGGGTAATGAAATGCCTAGTCCTGTTCATGGCCACCAGAACTGGGGGTGACTCACTTGGAGGTAGGAGGCTGCATTTGTTCCAGTGAATCCCATGCGTTCTGTTTATCTCCCTCCATCAGCTTGGACACTTCAGGTCTGTGTTATGGTTAGAAGCAGTAAGCAGTGTTCTGGGCTACAAAAGTCATAAATTAAGATATACTTGCTCTACCTACAACAGTAACTTGTTTATTAGCCTTCAAGAATTTCTGAAAACCTGGAAAGTATTTCCTAGATAAACTGGAAAGAAAAACGAGGTCTTAAATATTGTGAATGGCAGCTATAAAAACAATTGAGTTATTAAAAATGTTTCATTTTGATAATTTCAGCTGTTGTTTGATTTTTAGTCAATTTCAAGGCTTTTTCATGATTCTATTGAAAATTAGCTTGCATTTCTATGCTCTTTTTTTTAAGACCTGGAGGAAAGAGCATTGAATTTAAGTACTGTTGCAAGAGGAGATTTCAGCCATTTGAAAACTTTCTTGAACAAATATATTTTTCTCTCAATGGGAAATTCATCAGAACTGATCCTTTCCAGCAACCCTTTTTGCTTTTGATGAATCAGCATTCCCTGACAAATTGCTACTTGATCAAAAATTCTGGCTGAGTTCAAAGGGTTTTCTGCACCTGGATTAATTATTCCTTCTACGCTGTGTATGGGCTATGCTAAACTGGTGCCTGCAAGTGTTACCGTAGCAGATGTGACCAGAAGCCTTGCAGTAATGGGGGACAGTTTGATCTGTGTTGGTTTCTGTTAAATTTTAGAGTAGCTTTGGGACATGCATGGGCTTTTATTTAAAAAGGGGTGATCAGGTCCTAGTTTTCAGAGCAGATAATTTACAAAGTAGTCTCTTGATTTCTTTGTTGAAAACTACACGTGTGGGAATTAGGACTGGCAGTATATAAAGCCTCCTGGTGCCATTACTATATTGCTTTTAAAACTGTAATCACACTTTAAAGGCAATTCTAAAGAGATATTTCCACTCTTCTGGCTGAAACTGCTGTGTCTCCCCTCCCTCTCCATATTCACATATGGTAAGTAACACCAGTGTCCTCTGGACTCTGCATAGGTGTTGTACCTCACCCAGACCAGGCTCTGGCATATATTTACGTGGTGGTTTGAGATCTCAGTGCCCAAAAAGGTAGCAATTGAAGGGGCCAGGCACCCATGTCCCAGCTAACTCAGGGTATCTATCATTGCTCAAGCACCCTCTGCATCAGCATAGACTGAGATGCTGGGCTGGCCATTGTGCTGGGCTCCTGTAGCTGCTCTTGCTGGTGAAGGAGATCCAGACCACAGAAATTTGTCAGATAAAACAAGTCAAAGGAAGAACTGCTTGAACTCCTGCAGCCAGATGGTCTCAAACAGCTGCAGCAGCGACACCAAGTAATCCCCCGTGACTCCCATCCATGGCACCCTTGTTTTTCAGCAAGTGTTACAAGATTTCCTCTAAGCTCAACCAGGAGTTAAGTGTGGCTATGCTCTTTGATCCTGGGGCTTGCACAGTGTCCAGCAGCAAGATTTTAAATAACAAGCCTCATCCTGCATCAGGATTCTCAGATCTGCATATGCCAGAGCCCACGCTAGTCTGGTACTGTCTGTAACAGCAAGCCTGTTAATGAGCACACAGAAAGGGCAGGAGGAGGGGAGGTCAGCTGTTATCAGCCCCATCCCTCAGATCCTTTTCCCTGTTTGAGATTAGCATATTCTGCTATTGTCTTGATCCTCCAGAATCCTCTTGTTTCCAGTTATTCAGCAACGAGTCCCTCCAAGGATGGGTAATCACACCAATGGATCCATGCGACTGAAGCAGAACACAAAAGTCACGTGAGCCTGTGCTGTCCTCCTTGGTTCCTTAAATTCAGATTCAAATGCAAAATTAATCTCCTGAAAAATATTTACAGGCTCTTGCCCTTTTATGTGTGTGTTATCGCTACTGATGAGGCCAAAGGTAGCCAGATAGCATCCTTCCTACATGAGACAAAAGATGACTAAAATCTAACTAAACTCTGATCCCTGATGCTTGCGTTGCGATACAGCTGAGTGCCATTGCTCATGAACCACACAAGGATGCAATTAGTTTAACAGCTCTTTATTATGAATGCGGCAGAGCAGAATTAGAACTCAATTTACAAGTCTCCCTTTCAAACCCATTCAGCCGTTAAGGCCGCATCATGTTTCAGTTTTCCAAGGCATATAATTGATAAATGATTTCTCCCTGCACACCTCAGCTCCTCATCTTTATTCATGAACCAATTAATCTCCGTAGGACACTGTGATCATTTACATACATGGCCAATGTCACCAACCTCTGTCATTTCATTCTGGAAACAATTTTGCAGCCTGTGAAACCACCAGGAGGGGAAAATCTGAACTATGTCTAAATTTCTTTGGTTCTGTCATTTCTCCCTCATGTCATTCCCAAGTATAAAAATCAGATGCTACCTGTGCTAGAAAATGGGTTAACCTGGGAGGAAACAGACCTCTCATCCCCGGGTGAGTGCTGTACAAGCAGTATGTTTCAGTCGTGGCAGACAGGTGTGAGCAGAGCTGAAAATACATGTTCACTTCATGATTTTGAGTACTCAGTTATGCCAACCTACTTTATTCATTTTTTATTCTACTCTCCTTGCTGTTCAGCTTTCCAGGGTCAGCAGAGAGAAATATGCTGTAGTGTGCGTGCTGTTTTGAGGAGGTGAGGATGTGTCTGTACTGGTTAAAAACTTTCCTCATGAGCTCTGTTTCCTGAAGGTTTATTATCGACTCCCACCCAAACAACATGTTGTCCAAGTGAGTCATGTTTTCTTATTGCCAGTAGATATGATTTTTGTGCCAGTATCTTAACAAGGAGCACTCGCAAAGCAAGTTCAACTCTGTTAAACAAAGAATATCAAAGGGGGGCACAGGAGCACTCCAGGCACAGCTACTGAGCACTTGAGAAAGGTGCTCCGAGTACCACCTACAGAGAGCATATTTCAGCTAAGGTGCAAGGGAGTGGATGCACACCAGTCCCCCTCCCTGTTTACATAGGTTTGTATGTACACATCAGGAATGCAGTTAGCCCTGGAGCAGTGATGAGTTCTGCCTGTCTCTGGGTGTGTCAGCAGTATCTGCTGCTCTTCTCTGCACTGCTTGCACTTGCTCATACTGCTTGCATGGCATCTGGCAGAGGTTGGAAGAGTGGGCCCTTTCTTTGGGCTTTTGGAGGATGCCAGGACCTGTTTGAGGCTGCTGGTGAAGAGAAGCTCCATGGAGCAAAGCTCCTGCCCTCTTTCATTCAACTCTCTTGGCTGGTGTGGTCCCAGCCTGAGAGGCGCATCTCACTCAGCCCATGCTGACCATCAGTCTGCACAAGCGGATTCACTTAGTTGTATGGCTGCTGCTGCCCAGGACCGTGTGACTGCTCTGGCAGCTGAGAGCATCTGTGCTGAAAGCTTCTGCAGTCTGCATCTAAGGATCATGCTCTGACAGCCCTATGATTCCTGTTTGGGGTATCATTTCCAAACCTTTAGGAGATCACTGCAAGATACAGGGTCTGTCACAGAGAACACTGTCATGGTGCTGGGTATCCCTCTGCCCAGAGCCTGTATGAGAAGTGCGGAGTAAAATGACCTTAGGAGAATTTGATCCTTTACTAAGCTAAAAGCTTCTGAGTGCTCCCTAATGGATGCCGGTAGGTCAGCAGAGGCTGAACCTGTATTAGTAGGTTGCTCCCACATGTTGCAAAGCTTGGCAAGCCAAGGAGGTTTCTGACAGTACAGGTCCCAGTAGCACTGTTCACAGCCTCTAAGGTGAGTAGAACCTATGTTCCAAGAAGTTGGCTCCAACAGTGAATTTGAGAAGTTTCCAGAGACATTTGACTGTTCTGCAGGGTCTGATCAGCACATGGGCAGCATTGCCCCATGTTGGTCTGAGGATTGTGACTGAAGCGTTACGGGGCACTGCGGCCACATTTCTCTAACGTGAAATGTAATTTGACAGGGCAGCAAGCAGTGGAGGCAGGGCTGGTGGTGAGGGCCTGCATCCCTCCTGAGAGATCTCGATTACTTTTCACTGATAGAATGATATCATTATTTAGGTTGGAAAAGACTGTTAAGATCATCAAGTCCAACCGTTAACCCAGGACTGCCAAAACCCAGGACTGATGTGGCTGACTGAGCCTTTCACTGCCATGTTACTTAACCACAGGACTGTTTTACTAGCACACAAGCAGGTGCAGGTCTTGAGGAGTAAGGCATGGAGAGGTTGATGCACCTAAGGTTTATCCGCCACCTCTCAGACATGCAGGGTGTTCTGCTCCAGGGCTGCAAAATCAAGGGAGGACATGTTACTCAGGGGCTGGTCAGAAGACATCTGCTCACATCAGTGACAAACTGACATGTGCTCTGAGGTGTCTGGTTTTCTTGACTGCAGTGAAGAGCCAGGACATATTTGTAGGCTGCCAGATGTGCCTGGCAGTGGGACATGGCTTTTCTGCCTGTGTGAATCAAAGCATCATCGTGCATGTCAATCACCTGCTAGGAGATATCCCAAGTGGATGTGTGGGTTCCTCTGCATGCCTTGTGTGTTTACAGATATTCATTGCTGTATTCCTTTAGATCCTTAACAGGAGCACTAAATGACTGCCTGCCCTGAGGGAGTTCAGTGCTTTTCTGCATGGTTGGTTATGTAGCTTTCTGCTCTGTTCATAATTTCAGACACACCACCACCTGTGAGCACATGCCTGTGTGATTCTGGCCCTTCTCGGCTTTGGATAATTTATCATGGATCTGTAATAGCAATAGTAGCTTGCACACTAGGAGCAGATTAGGTTTTCTGTAAGACACTGTTGCCTTTAAAAAGTGATCAGGACACAAAAAATAAATAAAGTGCAATGATAAACAATGCTCTAAAAATATCATCATTTTACTAAATGATAATGAAGACTCGAAGCTGTGTGTTACTTTCAGAGCAGCAAAGGAACTGCTGGGGGAACAACAGTTTTCCTGGTAGCAAAAGAGAATCGGCAATGAGAACAGACATAAAAAATAGGAACAAAATGAGAACATAGCCAGTGTTGTCGGTCCTAATTCAGACTTTGCCCACACTAAGCTATAAAAAGTGCACAGAAATCACCTTACCGGTACACAGAGCTCCTCTATTTCCTGCCTTGCTTATGAACAGCTTCTTAGGTTTGTGGATAAAATTTAACTTTGACGTTGCTCACCACACAGCAGACAATGAGGCTCAGGCATTCAGTGGTGCTACTCTCTGCTGCTCACCTTGTCTGCTTGCCTGAAAACTACTGGACTTAAAGCAGCTGAGCAGCCTGGAGCAAAATACTCCCAAAGTCTTGACAAGTCTATTCTCCAGATGTTGGAGGAGATGACAGAAGTGACAGAAGATGGACAGCTGTAGTGTCACAGTAGCAACTCAACACATGGGTTTGCAAGATCAGAGGCACCATTTCTCCATCAAACTGAAAGCAGTGGTAGCTGAGGACTTGCTGTAGGACCAGTGCTGCTCATGTGCTTTTTGCAGCCATCTGCCAGAGACAGGGTTCTGTTTTCCAAGTGAGAGCCAGACCAAAGCTGCTGCTCTGTTAGGCAGCAATGGACAGCAAGACCTGAAGTTTGTGATCAGGCTCACAGCAGAATTAAGCTGCACTTGGAAGGAGGAGTAATGTCAGGTTGGGGTTTCAATTCAATTCCATCTCTGCAGGAAGCAGAAACGTTACTTTTTCTGTACAGGAGCACAGCAACCAGCCATACTGCTTGCTGTCTCCTTTCTAAGGCCAGAATAGATGATTTCTAGCCAGGATAGATGATTTACAAGAAGGTGTAAAATCCTCATCATGCACCTAATTATGCTTTACTACACTATGGGGAGATATTTCCTTCTGAGTCCATCTGGTGATCAGACTGTACCCTGAAGCATGTGGGTTGATTGCCCTCATGGTTTTTTTCTGCTAGATATTCTAACTGCTGATGCTTTATTTTTATTCATATAAACATCTAAGCCTTTTTTAAGCATTGAAAATTATGATTAATTGTGCAATGAAAATCAATAATGGAAGTGCTTACAAAGCCAGCTTGATTTGGGAGTGAATCCCAAAGGCAGCTGCTTTCTCTAAGAGTGGTGGAAAAAGTTGGAGAAAAGCAATAGCAAAAAATTCCAGATCCTGGTTTTGTGTGGTGTTTGTCATGGCTTTAACTCATTTAGCATCTGCTGGGAGCTTTATTACAGGCTCCTGTTACTAGTTTATGAAAGCAAACTCTCAAATCCATCAAATAAACAAGAATACCTGATTGAACAGAGGTGCATTGAAAAGTGAAGATGTTTATACTCCTGTACCAGTATGCAGCTATTCCCACACCTTTGGGTCCCTGACAGATTTATTTTTCAAGGGAGATTATTATAGAGATAAGGATGAAGATCTGGTAAGGCTTTTACTATAGTACCCCTGCCAACAGCACTTATTCCCTTTACAACACTGGCAGCTGCTAGCGTTTTGCCTGGGGTTAAATATCCCAGATTTTCTCCTTTTCCCAGAGGAGAGCGTTTCCGGAGCGCATGCCTGCCAGTCTCTGGGACTCCAAACAGGGTGACTGCCACCTGGTGGCGAGATGTCGCCGCTGCGCTAGGCCGGGCTGGCGCCAGGGCTCACCGCTGGCCACAGCTGCACGGTGGGGCTCAGTGTCCCAAGAGCCAGCCGGGGGGCAGGAGAACAGCAACGGGGAGGGCTGTATGGCAAGGTGCCTGGCTCCAGTGCTGGGATGCTGAGGAGGAGGAAAAGCAACCCCCTTCACAAAACATGCTTTGAATAGCAGCGTACATCACCTGTCGTCCCCCCCCGAGCCTAAGTTAGAGGCAGGTTTTGATCCCCAGGGCCCCTGGAGTCTTACATCTTGCCTATGGGAAACCCATGATGTGTAAAAACCTCTTCTCCCTGCCTCCTCAGCAGGCTTCTCTAAAAATCCTATCCCTGTGCAAAAAACCTGAGCCGCTAAGGGCTGCTTAATGGGAAATGCCTGACATTCTTCTTCTGTCTGGGGATAGCAAATGCCTACATTTATTTGGGACCAAGGGAAGAGCCCCCTTTCTCACCCTGGTGCTGCTGCGGTCTCCCATCTATCATCTACTTCATCCCTCATGTCCACCCCTGAGTCTGGGATGAGGACATCTCTCCAGGCAGGTTTACCTTGCCCTCTCAGATCTACACTGTCCATCCAGCCAAAAACAGCCCCTGCATACACGTGCATGCCACACACGCAAAATACATGGTCATCCCACCCGAGGGAAATGCTGCGTTCACAGTTTCTGCCTGCAGTTTCCCCTCTCTGGCTTACCTCCGTAGGGGGGTGGACTAGATGACCTAGGGGGTGGACTAGGTGATCTCCAGAGGTCCCTTCCAACCCTGACCATTCTGTGATTCTGTGACTCTGGAGTCAAACAACGTAAGGGAACAGCAGCTGCCTTTTCAGAGCCACCCCTCACGTAAGGCAACAGCGGGTCCTACACCTGAAAAGAGGAGTAAGCAGTGTAGGGGCGATGATCTGGTAACTCCCCCTTGCTGGGCAATAAGCTGGGGTGACATCTCCATCGTTTAACACTCGAGACAGTCTCCTTCTCTGCCAGCACTGGGAAATGCTGTGACCAAACCGAATGGGTCCTAGGATGCTGTACCTTTCCCACCCTGTATTAACTATCTAGGTTCATGAGAGGAACAGGGCAGCCAGATCTGATCAGGAACAGGATCTGACCGTTAGTACCAAAACAAAGTAGCATGTTTGCATTGCAGAATGCTTAAAGAAGCAAAGTCTATGGGTATATGAGCACAGGAAGAGGGTAACTGATACTGAGCTGAATGGGAAAAATCATATTGGGTCAGGCTGTGGGTCCAGCCCACACAGCATCCCATCTTTGGCAGTGTCTCAGTGGCGTCTTCAGAAATGGCCTAGGAAACAATTCTTCCTGCTTTCTGCAGTCTGTGAGTTCAGTAACAATATGGAAGACACATCCTTAGCGGGGCCACAGTTGTGTTTTTTTTTTCAAATCTATCCCTATTTCAGCTATATGATACTCACTTCCCCATTAGCACATGCATTATTAAAAGCAAAGACTACACATTTGGCTTTATAGAACTTTTTATTTGGAGACACTTCTCACGAATATTGGTTCTTTATTAAGGCAATTCTGAAAGGATTGAAGGGGAGGGAAGGGGAGAGGGAGGGAACTGAGACTGTCAATGGGATTGCATTAAGGCAAAATTCCCTCCTTCTGCATTTCACCACAGTAAAATCCATGTGAAGGCCAGAACAGTAAATGACTCATTCCAAGGAAGAGATTCAGTGCAAATATATCCCACTGACTATCCGTAGATGGGGCTAGGCCCTCGACTGAGGCAAACCCACAGTCCCTTGTTAGCTGCAAAGCTATGCTGAATTAGCTCTGTTGAGGATCCCTTCCCAGTGGGTTCAGGGAAGCATTTTAGTTTGTTTCGTATGCAAGCACAGGTTTAAATGCTTTCCTGAATCAGGGCCACAGCCCTTTGAGTGCAAGTCTGTGAAGTTAACAGAGTTTAATTTTTGTTCATTGCATAAATACGTCATTCTGGGTCCCTTTGGTTCACTTCCTATTGTATTGCTGCTAACTGAGTACATCCCCTTAGTTTCTTTAATATCGTTTTCATTTCTATCATGCTTTGCAATCTGCTTAAGTTTTAAATGTGTTATGACATAAAAATGAATTATCCTCTGGAAAGCATTCCTTGCAAAGGTTCCAGAGTTTGGGTGTTCTTGGAGGACCAGGTTATGGTGTGTTTTTTCCAGTGAGTAGTAATGTGCTCTGTGAGTAATGCCAGGGGTGGCAGAGGCATAACTTGCAGGGAACAATACTGCTCAGTTCACATACCAGCAACACATTGCAGACCCCAAACACTTCTCTCTTTCCACAAGATTTCCTAAGAGGATCCTACCATTCCAAAAATATAGTCACTAATACTTGCGTTGGCTGGGAGAAACTCCTTTTGTTATCCCAGGTGCAAACTGAAGGAAAGTATGGCAGAAACGCTACCAAAAGCATGAAGACATTTTTCAGGCAGAAGTAGTATATAACCTTTCATAGTCCTAAAAGCTGTCTGTACTTCCCAAGACAAAGATCTCCAGGTGACCCCTGACAGAAAACTCTGGTATCCATTAATAAAAGGATATGTGTAGTCTTCGCTATTGAAAACTTATTCAGGAATATGAAATGGTTATATCTAGCAAAGTGGAAAATAAGGCAAAGAAATCAAGCACATATTACTGTTCAAAACAAGACATTTCTTGGATACACATGGAGACTTTTGTATGAACTGGAACCACTGTGTGTGTGTGACATTCATGCCTTAAAAGCATGAGCACCCTGCATATTTCCTTGATACAAAGAGGAGCATCCAGTTTGAGGGAATCGAAAGGGTGAATACCAGGCATCAGTACAAGTCTTTTATGCTTTAAACTTTCTTCATGCCTTTTCCCATAAGGCAAGCAAACACTGTCATGACCATTTTGGGCTTTACTTCAACCAGGTCTTCTGGAAGGGCATAGACTCTTGCTCCAATTTTTCGTGCCATAGAGATGGCATACCTGCATTGCACGAGTGAAAAAAAAATAAAAACAAACAAACAAACAAACAAAGAAGTTAATGCAGTAGCATTAATTTTCCCTCTACTAGAGTAGGTTGGGAACTTTCTTACTGACTCATCAAAATCAAATTTCTATAGAAGTGTGTGAGACAGGTTCTCAGAGAACATTTCTAGTAAAAGATAACAGTGTATTCCCTGATGGTTAGAGCACTGATTACTGCAACACAGGAGACTGCAGGTCAAACTGGTATAAAACATTTAGTCTCCCATCCCCTGAAAGATTATCCTCACAACCAGCCATTCTGGTCTTGCTCCCCCTCCATCTCTGTGACTGTCTTTGCACATAAACAAATTCACAAGGGTTGAAAGCGGAAGGCTGATGTTGGTGGACATCAGTGTTGTTGGAAATCAACATTCAGGGGCTTCTCTTCTGCTTGAGTCATACTCAAAACATGCAAGCTAACCTTCCCATCTCCCTGCTCAGAGTGCACTGTTGCATGGCTACTACTGACTGTTCTCCAGGGGGTATGTCTCTTCTATTTTTTCATGAAAAAGCTAGAAAATCTCAGGTTATTTCCACTGCAGAGCACATACATTTCTGAAATCCTGTGCAAAATGCAGAAATACGGGGGGGGGGGGGGGGGGGGGGGGGGAGGGGGGGGGATGCGGGGCGGGAAGCAGAAAGAGACAGGGAAAAAGGGAAACATCAGTAGAGAGATGAAGAAATTAAGTATGAAGAAAAGTACACATAGGACTGCAAGGAAAGAAAGAGAACAGATGGTAGGAAATGGAAGGGGAAAAGAACAGTGGAAAAAGTCTATAAAAATTACGGCAGTTCTGCTTGCCTTACAGTCGCCCTTTTCCCTTTTGTAGTTGCCACATAGCAAAGGAGAAGCTAAACTGATAATCAGACTGAGAGGTGATCTGTATAACTCTGAAAGGGAGATGCCCCCAGGATTGCTTCTCTGCTAGGAAATGGTTTCCACCCAGGAAAAAAAAATCAATATCCACATCCATAAAAACAGTTTTTCAGGAATGAATCCTGTCCTCCCCCTTCTCTCTTAAATATGCCCTTGTTCCACCTGTATGTGACTAAAAGAGGTACCATAACCTCTAATCACTGGTTTCCATGGCTCACTATTGTTGGCATTGTTCCCTGATCTCTGAATGAGTTTTAAATTTAATAAGAGAAAATAAGAGCTTGTGAAGCCAAGTGATTTTGATCCCTTCAAAGGGATTATAAAGCAGGAATTATAACATTACACACTTCATTTCCATTGATAGTGGGTTTTACTGCCTAACTCCTAGTCTTCGTGCTTTTAGCTCTGGAGGTATTTCTCTAGTTGAGGTTGTGCCAGATGAGAGTGATAGCAGAGCAGTTCTCAAAGACAGACTCAGGCAAGCCTTAGCAGGTAGCTTGTGTTGCATGCCACTTAGCATGAACGTACTTAGCATTGTTTAGTTTCTCCTCATCATTCAGGTCCTCTGTCTTCAAGAGGTCATATTTGATTGACCCTGGTTGAATGGCATCAATGAGATCCAGTACTGGCATGCTGGTGCTGATTTTGCTATCCTGCATAGTTGTAAAATAAAATTAGATGCAAGAACACGATGACAATGGACAGCTCAGTCAGATACCATTCAGGTCTTCATGAAGGGCTGCTTAGCATAATTTTTCATCAAAGGCAGACTAAGAAACCTTTCAAGGATTTTTCCCCCCCCAGTGGATGAGATATCATGGAATCGTAGAATCATTTAGGTTGGAAAAGACCTTTAAGATCAGCATATCCAACCATTAACCCAGCACTGCCAAGTCCACCACTAAACCATGTCCCTAAGCACCACATCTACACATCTTTTAAATACCTTCAGGGATGAACACTTCCCTGTTCCAATGCTTGACAACCCTTTGGTGAAGATATTTTTCCTAATCTCCAATCTAAACCTCCCCTGGCCCAACTTGAGGCCGTTTCCTCTTGCCCTGTCACTTGTTACCTGGGAGAACAGACCGACCCCCACCTGCCTACACCCCCCTGTCAGGCAGCTGTAGAGAGCGATAAGGTCTCCCTGAGCCTCCTCCTCTCCAGGCTGAACACCCCCAGTTCCCTCAGCCGCTCCTCACCAGACTTGTGCTCCAGACCCTTCACCAGCTCCGCTGCCCGTCTCTGGACACACTCCAGCACCTCAGTGTCTGTCTTGCAGTGAGGGGCCCAACACTGAACACAGGGTTCGAGGTGGGACCTCACCAGTACTGAGTGCACGGGGACAATCACTGCCCTGGTCCTGCTGGCCACACTGTTCCTGGTACCAGCCAGGATGCTACTGGCCCTCCTGGCCACCTGGGCACACTGCTGGCTCCTGTCCAGCCGGCTCTTGACCAGCACCCCGGGGCCTTTCCCACCGGGCAGCTTCCCGGCCTCTCTGCCCCTACATGTAGCGCTGCCTGGGGTTGCTGTGACCCCATGCAGGACCCGGCACTTCTCCTTGTGGAACCTCATACAATTGGCATCAGCCCATCGGTCCAGCCTGCCCAGATCCCTCTGCAGAGCCTTCCTGCCCCCGAGGAGATCAACACTCCCACACAGCTTGTTGTTTTCTGCCAACTTACTGAGAGTGCACTCGATCCCCTCATCCAGATCATCAATAAAGTTATTAAACAGGGCTGGCCCAGCACTGAGCCCTGGGGAACACCACTTGTCACCAGCCACCATCTGTAACTCCCTTCACCACCACCCTCTGGGCTCGGCCAGCCAGCTTTTTACCCAGTGTAGAGCACAGCTGCCCGAGCCATGAGCAGCCAGGTTCTCCAGGAGAATGCCGTGGGAAATGGTGTCAAAGGCTTTACTGAAGTCAAGGCAGACAACACCCACAGCCTTTCCCTCATCCACTAAGTGGGTCACCTTGTCATAGAATGCAATGTCATTAAGCAAAGATGGGGTGCTGGGCTGGTGAATTTGCTTCCTGTGAGGAGATAACACTGATACACAACTACTGATGGGAGGTGCAAGGGGCCCCAACTGTGTAACTCCTGAGCTTATTACATGAATTCTGATGGAGCCATCCTTGCCTGGTGTAAACTGTTGATTTACATCCACTGAGTGTTTCCCAGCTTGGGAAGCATTGCAGATGCATTAGTAAAAATAGAAGCCCTCTGGAACTGGTCTGTCTTTGTGGTTATATGGTACCTTGCAAAATAGGGCAAGGTACACCTGCAAGGTACTACCAGGTTATAAGCATATTTCCATTTTTTTATATACTTTAATACTGTTTTAATAGAATTTTAATACTGACATTTGTAATTGCTGTTGTTTAATAATCAACAGCACAGCAGCTCTTGCTTAATTTTGGTCATCATTCCTGGCTCCATACTTTGATGCCCTATGTCAAACTGGCATTCAAGGTGTTTCCTGTTATGTTCATATCATGTTTCTGTTACCTTTTCATAATAAAGCCTCTTGAATAAAATCTGTATATTTGAACATGCCTTTAAAAGGGAATGAAAAATAATCACACTGTGTCACTAATTATATCATAATGTAAAGTGTGCATGTATATGCATATATACATCTATATACAGGCAACATATATAACATACACGCCAACACATGGAAAAAGAGATTCCTAAGAGACTCCTAACAAAACTACCTTGAAACTGGAGATGGTTGAATCCTTCCCAGCTGCAGTCAGCGTTTCATTGACCCAGCTGACAATGATTTCATCATTGACCTTCTCTCCACCACCAATGTCTTCAAGGATATTCAGGGTGTACCTTAAGAGGGAAGCCAGGATAAGTGCATTTGCTCAAAGTCTACTATAACCTCAGAAGTATCCTGTATGTGTGCCACTTGACTGGGATCACCCAATGGTCCTCTTAGACCTGATACTCTCCTGCTTCCCACACACTCACAATGTATATGAATTATATTATAACACGATAATTATACTAATGGGTCTGATTCATCCCCAATTCCGTAATCCCTGTTCTAGGAGTGTCAAAAGCTTTTGACACTCAAAACTCCTAGAAGGTCTCTCTTAGTGGATCCTGGTGTAAATGACTAATTCTCATAGTGTTTTAAAAAGTAATCACTGACTTTCAGGCCAGAAGGGAATTGTTATGCTCATCTAAGACTGACTTTCTGCATAAACACAAGCCTGGAATATTTTGCTTGCATGTCAGCATACACCTTGGAAAGACATCCCAAACTGATGGCAAGTAATCCACATCCCTAGATTAATTATCTGCCTGATAAATGTATACCTTGCTTTATAGACTGAATTTAGTCTCTGTTCGGTTCCTAACCACTGGGTCTTCCCCCCCCCCAGTTACGATGCTCTTAAACACACACACATACACACAGAGAATTACATTAAAGTGGAGACAGCTACTGAACTGCATCCACTTCAGGTAGCAGATTACAAAACTTCTGCATCAATTCCTTGTTTCCAGTACGTTCTCCCCGTTTCCTGATACAGAGACCTCGCAACTTCTTTTTCTCTCTTCCATGCAATGGACATTTATTCATGCTATACAGATAGTGACAATAATAATCTTCTGCATGAGCTGATTGCAATGGCCTTGCCCACAAGATAATGTGCTCCTTGATTGCATCCTTAACTAGGAGTGAACAAAAGGTTACTCTGTCTTTGCATATATGTGCAAACAGAGGAGTGAGAAAGCTGTAGCCTGTAAATCCTTCTCAGTGATAGCATCAGGAAACTATTATAATGCAAACTGAGTATACCAAAATGTTCTAAAGTTTGTGTCTGACTGCCATACCTTCTCATCAACTGCCAGACTAAGGCCAGCGTGAGCGTACGGTTTCCTTCATTCAGATCTTGCCCAGCAATACCAACAAGGGAAAATTTGGCTTGATTCTTTCCCAGTTCCACTGCGTAGTTGCAGTTCTCAAGCTGTTAATGACAGGGTCAATTAGTGCAGCTCAAAAATACAGAAAAAAAAAAAAGAAGACAAAACACTGTAACTTTAATTTTTTTTGGATTACTTAGCCCAGATCCTTCTGGGCAAACAGGAGCTTTGGGGCTCTGTATAATACAGCTGTTTGACTACCAGCAGCCATCCATCCCAAAAATACCATCGTAAAGAGTTAACACAGAAGGAAATGTTATAGTTCATCATCAGGGACTGAAAAACAGATTACCCTGGAAAATACAATTCTACAGCTCATGGGTACCTCCAGCACCATGGCATTGCACTGAGGCAAAGGATTAGTGTCCCAGTCAATACTTTAGGTCAGTTAATCAGTCCGGCCTAACTGGATAGAATTAGCCATCCAGGTAGCTGGGAGAAAGCTTTGTATTTAGCAGCAACTCTGTGATCTGTTCTTGAGGCATCTGGTCAAGAACACTTATCATCACTGTCTTCCTTTGTTGTAGAGGGCAGTGATCCAGACAGCTGCAATTAAGCTGGTGCCACATGACTCACGGTCAAGATGCATTATAACTGGTGACTGAGACAGTAGTAAAAGTGGTCTGCAAGTACAGTTTTTAAATATTGACACAAAAAATTGTCAAGTCTTTTTACTTCACAAATATTGTTCACTTGTCAACAGAGCCAGTGAGTCAAACATCTTGTTTCTTTTTCAGGACAAAAAATTATTTATTGACGGAAAAAAGTAATTTAATGTGCTGTACTTGGGACTTGAGAGCAACATGAGTGGCCACATTGCTGTTTGAATTGATACAGACATCAGTACTGGAACTATTCCAGCTTTTTTGTACCTTCTTCATGTTGCCACCCAGTTTAGGATATGGTGGTTTGTTCACTCTGTTCCAGTCTACTGGCACTTTGATCTTTTCATAGAGCTGGAAGATAACCAAGGCATCTGACAGGTCACTGAAAACAATAAAAAAGATGTATTGTTAGACAAAGAACAGGGGAAGGGAACTCAACTAAGCTATTAGTAGAGGTAAACTTAGTTTCCTTAAGAAAAGGAAAAAAAAAAGTAGCATATATTCTTATAGGGTCCAAATGTTTTTATGCTTTTGTAAACAAATTGCTGGCTCTTTATTATCTGATGGAAGTGCAGTACCTCCTCTTACCTGTATAAGTGATTTACACGTGGATTAACACCCAGGGAGTTCATCCAGTTTCTGAATGTCCTCTCTTCCCTTGTCTCACCTAAACCAACAAATACATCAATCAACAGGCCTGCAAAAAGACAACTGTCCAGTAAAATCGGTGTCTTGTGATGAAACTGTAACTCAGAATTTACAGCGCACTGAACCATAAACAGAAGGCGACCCTGGCTGACAGGTGAAATAAGAGAGTATGGTGCAGCATGTAATATTTCTTCATGCCCTATATATTACAGTATTTAGGCAGATTGGCTTGAAACACCTTCAAGAAATCAAGAACAGCCTGTGCCTCAGCATGAGCAGTTGCACTATGAGGCGGGGAAAGGAGGACCTGAAGCTCAGCAAATGATCCATACAAGGGTGGTCCTGACCCCAGCCCAGAGCAAGCAGGCAGCATGTTAATGCAAGATCTGATTTTTAAATTATATTCTCAATTAAGGGAATGTGAGATTAACTCTCGATTCCACTAACAAGCATGCTCAATAGTGGGATGTCTAAACCAGTATTGGTTTAGACATCCCACAAACATTTTTGTCTTTTAACATGTGCTATCCATAGGACAGACCCCTAAAATGTGAGAATTTACACACAGGTAAAGAGCAGCTTCCCCTTCTCAAGGCTGCCTGTGCTAATGGTGCAGTGAGTATATGTCTGAAGGACGTAAGGTTGAGTTAGCGTGTCATCGACTCAGAGCTGGGGATACTGTGGCACAGGTGGCCAGAAACATCCTTTATTTGCATTTTCCTTACCTTCAATGGAGCTCCAGTCGATGTCCTGGTTCTCTGGCTTATGAAGGGCAGGGTATTTGTTGAACAAGTTGGCAATGAAGGCCAAGTTTAGCTTCGGGTTCCCCCGGACGACGTCGGTGGCTGTGACGAACTGCCGGCAGCCCAGGCGCTCTGCCTGCTGCAGCATGCACTCTGCTCGCTGGACGTCATCCTTCTCCTGCACCAGCAAAAAGTGGGGCCATCAGCCTCACCCTACCGCCTGGCACTGCACACAGGACCCGCTCAGGATCTCTGCATGTGAGCAAGGTGTGGGGCTGTTCAAGCAGGTCCCCGTCAGATCTATAGCTATTTCCTTTCCCACTTATAGTAATGGCAGGTCTGTGTTTTCAAAAGGGCTTTACCTACAATGCAGAGCCATCTCACCGTATTGCTTTTAGTTATATTCCATATAAAAGAGGATGGTTTGATGAAACTCCCAAATAAATGTATTTAAATACACTTGTTACATGTTAGTAGTTTAGCAGCATGGTTCAATGGTTGTTAAAGTTTCAGTGATAATATCTAACAAAAGGCAAACCACATCATTTAATTATTTGAAAGCTTGGATTTCTGAAATACAAGATCATGTTGCAATGCTAAAAAGAGTTTGCTTGTTCTGACATCCTGGTGCAACCCCGTGTTGGCCAGCAATGCAAGTAACAGACAGAAAATATCGGCATTTACTCTAAACTTATCTCATCTTACCCTTAATCCTGACATGTCAATAGTGATAGCTGGAATGCCTTCTTCATCTCCCTTGGGGGCAACTTGGTCCAGCAAATGGTAATAAGCTCTTGAGTCCTGTGACAGACAGAAATTAAAGGGAAGAAAAATTACATCTAAAGCCAGGTTTTGCATGCCAGTGCTCCCCTGAACAATGTGCCTGCATGCTTTGTTTTTATTACATCAATCATTGGGCTACATAATTAAATTAATTAAGCTGGAAGCACTTAGCAATTCCTACTTTATGCTGTATTTGCTGGATCTGATTCTTCCCTAAGCCAATATATATATGCTGCAGAACGCTCAACACACGAGACAAAATGCTGTGTGTTGCACTCACAAAAAGGACAGCAACAACAAAGAAAGATTAGAATTGAATTAATCTGAACATTAAATTAGAGATAAGAAAATGCATACCTTTATAATACTGTAGAAGTCAGGCTGCTGAGTGTTTAATAAAAGAAAATGCAGAAGGAGAAAGCAGATGTTTAAAAGCAGATTTCAAAGCAACACTGGAACAGTTATGGAAGAGAAAGCATAGTATTCACAGACAAAATTAAAACTGACAACAGTATCAGCATTTTTCAGGCAAAAGAGCAGGAACCAAGACAAGGATTTAACATGTCGTGTCTTTAATCTTTTGTGAAATGTAATGTTGCTTCCCTGTGTGGAAAATAATCTTATTTCAGAAAGAACTTAACTGAAAATAAAGCTACATGTTAGTATTTAGGGACTTGACTAACTAACCCATACTCTTCAAAATATAAAGCTGATTACCCGAATTGTTTTAAATCTTATGCATATGCATTACAACCCACATATCAAAAAGGTGGTTGTTTGAGGTGGGGAGACACAGTTAGAGAATGACTGTAACGGCTAAAGGCTTGGCCTCTAAGAGGTAAACGTGCCTTATTTTCCAACTGTAAATATGGTAGGTGTGATTTAGTGATTTATCTTTCAGTTGCAGATAGGATTTAATCAGTTGCATTATAGTCCTCTCGGCCAGCATACAGAAAGATGGGAAGACTCCATTCCCTTCCCTTTCCATCGATATTCTCCAGTCACTTCCACCCAGTGAACCAAAAACCTGTTACAATAAAAACTGTATTGTCAAATGTGACTCTCAGACTCTCCTGTTGCCTTCCTGGGTGTTTTTTTATGTATGTCAAGTAAGTCATGGTAAATGACTTCTTGTGCTTCAGTCCCTGGTGAAGCTTACAACCAGGCATCTCTGGAGTGGGGCTTTTCCCATGCTCTGCTGGGAGTGGGAAGGTCAGGTCATGGCTAGGGAGGTCGGTGTGCTGGCTAGCCCCTGGCTTTCCTTCAAGCCAGCTCAGACACCCTCCCTGATACACCCCCTACAGCCCTGGAAAGCTGTCTGGGCCTTTCACTGTAGCTTCAGTGCCTGCAGCTCATCAGTGTGCACCATTCAGGTTCAGCTACCTCTGTCTGGGAAGAGTGAAGGTCCTACAGAGAAAGCTCTGCACCCACAAGCCCGTGAAGTCCCAAGTCCATGCAATATGCTGCATGGACTAGGAATGCATCCTTGCAAGTGCCTCCTCATCTAGCTATGTTATTTTGAATAGTCCTACTGAATTAAAACTTGCAGGTTAGTGCATGCAGGTTTATAGCAAAGGCTGGGAGATAGAAGCACATAGCCCAGGTGCTGTAGTGAAGAAAAGATCAAGTGGGGGAACTGGAAGAGCCCATCCTCTTCCCCTACACCTGGTTACATGTCTGAGTAAGGTCCAGCCTTTCCAAACCAAAGCCAGGTCAAGAAACATTTAAGGACATTTAGGAAGGAGGACAGCAATAGCGGCAGGGAACTGAAAATACAGCAGTAGAGTGCGTATGCCCTGTCCAGAGCCAGCCAGCCATTCCTTTCCCAGGCGTTTGGTATGCTAGGGCTGGCCGTGATGACTGGGAGGTCAGAAGGAGGAATACTACTGAGTGGAAGGGTAAACCCCGCTGAAATGATTTTCTGTGCCCAGCTCTATGTGTTTGGCAGAGCAGTCTCAGCTGCTTGGATTGCTTCAGTGCACAATCCCTGTTTGGAGGACAGGGATTTGGGAGTGGACCCGCTGTTTTGCTGTTGTTGGTCAGTGTTTCTCATACCTTGATGTCTGAGCTGAAGTTGTTGACTTTGTTGCATCCTGCATTCTCCAGGTGATAGTTTGCCCACCTCAGCAGCAGTTCCTCTGGAGACAACTTCATCAGATCCTCCAGGCTCTCTCCTTCTCTCAGAAGAGCGATCAAGGCTGAGCAAGGAAAAAAGAAAAGTAATAATGTTCTGAATACTTGTAGAGGAGAATGTGTAAGTATTTTCTCTCTTACACATTTTGCTACCCTAGTTTCTAAAAGTGAGTAATCAAAGCGTTGACAAAACCCAAGGTGTGTTAGGATGACAGAGGACATAAACAGAAAAAGGGTCTCATCAATAAAATGAAGAAAAGGCTGATAGTTGTGGAGCTAGTAGTGGATCATATAGAAATGCAAGACAGTTTCAGTGTGGTCTAAGAATGACTCGATTTCCTTGCCTCAGGTCTTAATGAAAAGATGACCATAGAATCATAGAGTAGTTTGGACTGGAAGGGACCTATAAAGGCCATCTAGTCCAACCCCACTGCAATGAGCAGGGACATCTCCAGCTAGATCAGGTTGCTCAGAGCCCCGTCCAGCCTGACCTTGAATGTTTCCAGGGATGGGGCATTCGCCACCTCTCTGGGCAATCTGTGCCAGTTTCAGCACCCTCATTGTCAAAAATTTCTTCCTTATATCTAATCTAAATACATCCTCTATTAGTTTAAAACCATTTCCCCTTGTCCGGTCACAACAGGCCCTGCTAAAAAGTTTGTCCCCATTTTTCTTATAATCCCCCTTTAAGTACTGGAAGGCTGCAGTAAGGTCTCCCTGGAGCCTTCTCTCCTGCAGGCTGAACAAACCCAAGTCTCTCAACTGTTTTTTCTTCACAGGAGAGGTGCTCCAGCCCTCTGGTCATCTTTGTGGCCCTTTTCTGGACCTGCTCCAACAGGTTGATGGTTTTTCTGTGCTTATGGCTCCAGAGCTGGACACAGTGATGTTGAGCACAAAGGTAAGATGGGAATGGGAAAATGAACACAGACTTTCTGCAGCTTAGATGAAAGAAATCTCAGTGACCTTCACACTGAAACTGGATACACACAGGTATTCTACAGATTTTGCACATGACTTCATGGGTTCATGGGCCAGTAGAGTTAACTCACCTGTCAGTTGGAGAAGGTAGCCTATTTGCATAGAAAAATTAACACAGCTACATTCATAGAAGGAGAAAGAGGCAGGAGGGAAGGACTGACCCTTGCAACTGCAGGATGTTCAGCTGATCCTGGAGCATGAAAGACTGGAACAAGTTTCAAAAAGAACAACTAATAACATGGAAACTTATTGTTAATGTGATAAAAAGGGAGAGTGTGTCACACTACTGTGATCTCCTTGTGATATCTTTTGTCATTCCTTGAAAGAAATATGGCTTGAAAGAAATACAGATTTGCTATATAAAGGAAACAGTGAAGACCTACTGTATCTGGAATTCAATAGATAAATTGATATAGAGTGCTTTGGGGTTAAACTGAACCAGAAAGGGGATAATAGAAGCATTTGAAAGTAGGCAGTGGATTTTATGAAGAGAACAATGTTAACATGGAGAGAAGTAGGCTGGAAGAAAGATTCTTGTGCAGTCTTGATCATGGATTTTTTTTGGATTAATGTTTTTCTTTTTGCATCAATTATCTTGGCACAAATACTAGCAATGTGCTAAAAATTTGATGATGATATTCACTAGGTGGCATGGTCAATACAGAGGATGATCAGGAAGTCACACAGAAATAGCTAGATGACACTAATAAAAACGGAATGTAATTTAATAGTGCCATGTTCAAAGGCATTCACTAGGGAACTAATATGAATAACTGCTGTTAGCTAAAAGCTTATACAGACAAAGGATGAGAACAACTTGAGTGTATTAGATGTCTCCTGAGCTATCTGAGCCACCATGTGATGTGACCAGGGGAAAACCAAACATGATATTAGTGCATCCTAGTTATTTCCCATAGAGGCTGGGATGTATTACTGCCTTGATACCATGTGCTCATGAAAGCTCTTTGGAAACACAGTGTCCCATATTCAAGAAAGGGTAGTTTCACCTGGAACAGCTGCAGAGAAAGGCTATCAGGGAAAGTGGGAACCTGAAAAGAAATCAAAATTATCTTGGCTTATCTAACCTGACAAACTGAAGTCTGAGATGAGAAGTGAAGGAGAAAATACCAGAAAGGGAAAAATAGATATAAGGTGGATAAGGCTACCTACAGAGGAATGAGGACTGGGAACTCTGGAAACTGGTGGCTCTGGCTATGAAAGGGATAGAAATGTGGAAGGAGTGAAGCAATGAAGGTAACACCTGCATGGTAACTGGAGGAAAGAAGTGTCACTGTTAGTTGAACAGACTACCCAGAGGCACAGGGGACAAAGCAGCAAGATGAGGTGTGTGTGGACTGCATGTACACATCCACAGCCTCATGCTAAAGCTACTTCATGGAAAATTTTGGCATCAGGAGTACTGTGTCCAGTTTGGAGCTCCCCAGTACAAGAGAGACACTGACAGACTGCAGCAAGTTTAGTGGAGGGAGATAAAGATGATTGGGCTGGAGTACATGATATTCGAAAAAAGGATGAGAAAACTGGGTTTATTTAGCTTCAAAAGAGAAGGAGGAGAGGAACAAGTATTGTCTTCAACAACAGTAAGGCCAGAGCTGTGTTTCCCCAGTATGTTACAGTCACAAGGTGCAGGAAGCGAAATTCAAACTATTAAATGTAAGGAAAAAATGTCTCAGCAAGAGTAGTTTGGCTGTGGAACAGCCTCTCCAGAGAGCACTGGAAAAAGCACTGAGCAACCTCATCTAACCTTGAGACTGGTACTGCTGTGAGTGAGTAGTGGGATGGCTGAACCAGAGGAACTCCAGGGTGGACCTCCAGAGGTTCCTTCCAGCCTTAATTATTCTGTGATTCTATACTTCTGATTTCACAAAGAAAGAGGAGATGTTTGGCAATCAAGAGCAAGAAAAGAGCAAAGCTTCCTGAATGCAGTGTAGCATTTCCTTATCCCAGATTTAGTGCCCAAACACCAATATACCTGGGTGTAGACCATCATTCCTGATCCAATGAACATGAAATTAGCTCTGCACATGCAAGCCTACACACACCCTTGGACTTTGGAGTGCTGGAACTTGTAAAGAGCACGGGAAATTAGAGAAATCAAGAAGACAGGCAACAAATACTTGGAAAAAAATTCAGCTCAGATTTTTTTAAAAAGATCTTTATCCTAAAGGCTGTTCAGTGACAACAGTAGAGCTATACATACCTTCATTCCTGCTGATCTCTATGTCAGCAAAGAGTCCAATTTTGATGACTTGCCATAAAAGACCCAAAACCAGGTAAGGTTTCCCTTCTTTTAAGTCTTCAGCTCCAATGTTAACAACGTGGCACCCAATGGCTGAAGCAGAGTTCAGGGCCAGGTTCAAATTTTCCTAGAGAGAGAAGAGAACTTCCAAATGAAGCAGTAACTGGAGAGCTGAGGATACAGGAAGGGAGCACAGCCCAAACTAGTAAAATCTGTGAGCAGTTTCACTGTGAATGCATTCACATACCTTGAATCATAGAATCATAGCATAGTTTGGGTTGGAAGGGACCTATAAAGGTCATCTAGTCCTGCAGCCCCCTGCATCAACCCCCTTGCAGTAAGCATGGACATCTCCAGCTAGATCAGGTTGCTCAGAGCCCCGTCCAACCTGACCTTGAATGTTTCCAGGGATGGGGCATTCACCACCTCTCTGGGCAACCTGTGCCAGTTTCAGCACCCTCATTGTCAAAAATTTCTTCCTTATATCTAATCCAAATACATCCTCTATTAGTTTAAAACCATTTCCCCTTGTCCGGTCACAACAGGCCCTGCTAAAAAGTTTGTCCCCGTTTTTCTTATAATCCCCCTTTAAGTACTGGAAGGCTGCAGTAAGGTCTCCCTGGAGCCTTCTCTCCTGCAGGCTGAACAAACCCAAGTCTCTCAACTGTTTTTTCTTCACAGGAGAGGTGCTCCAGCCCTCTGGTCATTTTTGTGGCCCTTCTCTGGATCTGCTGTAACAAGTCCATGTCTTTCCTGTTGTGCTGGTTTTGGCTGGGAGAGCGTTAATTTTCTTCAGAGTAGCTGGCATGGAGCTATGTTTTGGATTTGTGACAAAAACAGTGTTGATAATTCAGGGATGTTTTAGTTACCGCTGACCAGCCCTTACACAGAGCCAAGGCCTTTGCTGCCTCTCAGCCCACCCCATCAGCAAGGAGGCTGAGGGGGCACAAGAAGTTGGGAGGAGACACAGCCGGGACAGCTGACCCCAACGGACCAAAGGGATATTCTGTACCATATGATGTCATGCTCAGCAGTAAAATCTGGGGGAAGAAGGAGGAAGTGGGGGACATTCAGAGTGATGGCGTTTGTCTCCCCAAGTGACCGTTTAGTGTGCTGGAGCCCTGCTGCCCTGGGGATGGCTGAACGCCTCCTTGCTGATGGGAAGCAGTGAATGAATGCTTTGCTTGTGCACACGGCTTTTGCTTTACCTGTTAAACTGTCTTTATCTCAACCCACAAGTTTTCTCACTTTCACCCTTCTGATTCTCACCCCCATCCCATGGCAGGTGGGTGGGAGGGAGTGAGCAGCTGTGTGGGGCTTAATTGCTGGCTGGAGTTAAACCCTGACACCCGTGCTGGGGTCCCAGGGCTAGAGGCAGTGCTCCGGGTGGCTCTCACCAGAGCGGAGCAGAGGAGCAGAATCGCCTCCCTCAGCCCGCTGGCCACGCTGCTTTTGGTGTAGCCCAGGATATGTGTCTGACCACAGGGACCTGGGGAATGCATAATCTGCTGGCATTACTGGTAAATTCTGAGTGCCAACACAAAGATGGAAAGGACCTCTTTGGCAAAGGTGAATGACGCCATGTCACAAGGCATTGAAGCTCAGAGCATACGTCTGCGTTGACAGTGATGTCCTGGCTCAGTCCTGGTTGTCAAAGCCAGGCTTTCCCTATAGCTAAGGCGCAAACACGTGATCAAGTGCAGACTTAGCTTCAGCATGGGGCAAGCTCTGCTCTGCTCAGTCTTGCACACATGGAGGAATGAGGTAAGTTATAGCCCAATCGACTGGCAGATATTCCAGGTTCAGCTCTCCCTAAACAGCCCTAACAAAAGCCCTAACACCTAAGATACAAATAATTTGCTAGCTGGCAAGGTATACAAAAAGCACATGGTCATAGGAATCAGTATGAATACACTTGAGGTTTTTAACCTTGCAGTTCAGCCAAGGTCAGAACAGGTCAAGCCTGGGTATTTTCTTTTTGAACTTCGGAGCGTGGAGTCCTGGTTTGGGAGCATTCAGTGGAAGCAGAGAGATGCTGTGATTCATAGTGAGGGGTGGAAAGAAGGTGAGGTTTCAAGAATGTTATGTTCCTTTTCCACTTCCTTCCCATTTAAAACAAAGAGTATAAAAAAACCTGAGCCACAGGTCTAAGCTATTCAAAAAGGTGGCTTGGTAAACAGAGGATAAGTAAAGCAGACAGAAATCTTGAAAATATAATTTATCACACAGAGTCTCAATTTTTCACATGAATTTCCTCACCACTGGTGTGACAGAGAGATTTGATTAGATATAAAATGCAGAGACATAGTGTAAATTCTCATAAGCTAGAAAAAATTGGAGCATTTCAAATTAATTACCTCTTCTCCACCAGACAGCTGTAAAAGGGTTAAGTTAAAGTGGAAGCTATATTGATCAAATCATGTCTATGTGTGACAGGGATTGATCTGAGCTGCATCACTAAGCTATGCTGCTGACCAAAATGATTAGAACTGAAAGATGTGGTACACAGCATAAAAATCCAATTTAATGGCTTCTGAGCTTACTTGAGCCCGGCTAATGTTCCATCAAATCAGAGTAGCTGAGGGCTAAACTGGGTTAAGTTCATATCTATTTCGTATATCTATTTATATTCTGTATCCAGATATATAGATGCTGTTCTTATAAAAATATTTCTCTACATACTGCTGCATGAGAAACACAATAAGCTTTATAAAGTGAAAATTTGCTTTTTTGTCCAATTTTTAAATCTTACACATGTGCATGTAATAGAAATAAAGAAGGGATTCAGCATTCAAGGTGAAATAGCATGGATTGTAAAAGGCAGGCAAAGACTATGGTCCCGTCTCAGGCACATTGCACATCACAGTGCTTCCTGGATCTCAGTTAATATTTTGGTGAGGACATCAGACTGCAACACAGCAGTTGTGAATTCAAGTCCATGGCCGTGCCTGTGTGACCTTGTATGCAGGGTTCAGCCTTCTGAGAGCTGCTCCAACTGAGGCTGGTCACCACATTATCGAGTTGCTCTTGCATTTGTACGGCACCTGCCGCAAAGGCATCTCAAGCTTTGGACTGGTAAACATACATTGGGTTAGGTGCAAATATAAACACAGATTGTTTAATGAGATTGCTCACATGTTTGGAAAGAAACAGAAATATAAGTCTTTATGGGTTTACGATGTGGACCTGAGCATCTCACTTTGGCACAAACAACTTTGCCTGACTGTGTTGGGCAGGACTATAGTACCCCCAGCCTTTGATCTGAGTATATCAGAGCATCCTAAAAGAAAAGCAAAGAATCTTGTATTTCAGTACCTGTATTGTGAAGGGTGTGAGTTTCTTTTTGTTGATTGTTCTCTCATCAATGGTATCTGGCACTGAAAAGTTGATCATCTTACTGGAAATAAAAGATAAAGTAAGAAATACACTACTAGCTATGTGAACACAAAATACAGATACAGCTTTTATCACTACTCTGTAGGGCAAGCCAAAATGCTGGAGAGTTACTGAATTGAGCAATTCTTTTGGGTCACATGCAGATTGCACTACACGTGTGTGGCCAAGAATGCCACAAGGTGGTGTGAGAAGTTTATTGTGCAGAAAATTTCTGTGAAAGCACTCACTACCTCGTGCTGCCACGTGAACCCCTAAAAGTCCTTGGACAAAAATAAAACCAAGTAACTCCTCAAATTTCACTGTATTGCAAGGCTCCAGAGGCAAGGAAAAACTCTCGTTTAACATGAAAGAAGCTTTATATTTTTAAAGATGAAAGAAACAAAAACCCTAGCATTATTAAGGCCCTAAATCAGCAAAGATTCATGAGCTTAATTAGTCAGCAGCTTCCCTTTAAGCAGAGAGGTGAGTTTCTGGAGGCTCACAGTTCCCATTTGTGAGAAAGACAGGTATTATTTACCAAAGCACTATGCCATCACCGACCGCCTGGAAGAGGTCATCTGTTTCTGGATTCATTGGGACCACGTGCTTACAGTCAGGGTCCTTCTCAAGAGCTTTATTAATCCAGTTGACAAAGGCATACTTTTCTTCCTCTGTAGACACAACATCAAATCCATCAGTTTGCTGATATGGTAGCAATATGTCTACCATCATATTACTTACAAAGGCAGAGCTCCTTGCGGGGAAGACTATCCCACCAGTGTGACGGATCAACAAACGCCTACAAGGGAAGAAGGCTCTAGGGAGGGAGGCAAATGAGCTGAAGACAGCAATGGGTTTGAGCTAGTAATACTCATTCCATACTCTGTCCCATTGACAGGGGTTGCCCAATATCATGAGGGCAGGCATATTACAGAGACTGATAATGAAATTCTCATGATTCAACTGCACGTTGCAGTTGCTACGCTCTGCTAAGGGTAATACGTACTTGCACCGTAATGTGAGTGCATTGCTGTATCACTCCGCTAAATCCAAACCCCACATAACTTCAAATAAGTTCAGATAAGTGATTTCTGTATTGTAGATTACACCCTCCACATGCAATATTTAGAAGAGCGTGGCCAGGGTTGGATTCTGACAAGGAGCATTGAGAGGGTAATGGGCAAATATTGCCTGTAGTCCAGCAGGGCTGAAATGTGGCTATCCTGTACCAGCAGCAGCTCACACAGCCCCCAACAGCTCAGAGATGGTGTCCCCTGTGCTCAGCTGGGTGGAGGCCTTGGTAGCATCCTCCACTCTCCCTTCTCTGGAGAAAGTCAGTTCCTCACCCTTGCCCATGGAGAAGACAGCCAAGGGTGGGACTTCCTCCCTGTGGAGCTGCTTCAGAGTGGGCTGTACCCAGGAGGCAACAGAAGCAACCATGGCTGCCCCAAACTTTCAGCTTGGGGAAACAGGCTTGGAGAAAAGCCTTCTTTATAGGGGTCATGCCATCTTTAGAAAAAGGTCAAGAACCATTTGGTTACAGGTGAGTTTACAGAGAGACTACCGGACTACTGGTAAAATGTACAAGGAAATGGGTCAGCAGCAATGGGGAACCCATGCCCTGCCTCCCTGTGAGCAGGGACAGCAAGGGGCCAGTCTCTGTGCTGCTACAGCCAGGAGGCTGTTCCCCAGCAAAGCTGCAATGCACTTAAGGTAAGGGAAGCGAAGCCAGCTGGAGCTTCCTCCCGTAGCCACAGCTCTGCCTGCCCCAGTAAACCAGCTCACATTATTTTTTACAAAGACCCTGCTCCAGACCTCTGTCACCTTCACAACTCTGCCTTGCACCAGCCTTGCCTGAACAGCCACAAAGCTCACCGAGGCCAGAGCACCTGGGTTTGCACTGCGATAAGGTGCAGATGATCTCTAAGGGCACGCTTGTTCCTCATTGCTGTCAGTGTAGGACAGCTGTACGTACCTGAGTAAGAGTGTTGTGTGCCGGCACTGGACTGCTCGGACGTCCCACCGATAGCACAGATCCCCTCCTTTTTGTTGATTTGTTTTCGGAACGACTTAGCAACATCATCACTCTTCAGGTTTTGGAAAATCTTTCAAGCATGAGAGACAATTTTAAGATTTCAGAGAATTGAACCAAGCTAAAACAGTGAGCTCTTGGGCCAGGAGGCACGTCCTCTCTGCTTCATATGTACATAGGGAAGCATGGCTTGTGCGTTATTCAGTGGTATATACTGGATAAAATCTGTGTATTGTCTGCCATGGTAGAACAGGATCGTGTGCAGATTTTTGTTTTCAGAGCAGTGAACAAAGATCAGCTAAGTAACCAACATGTGTATGGTATGAAACAACAGAGCTAAAATGTGCAGGAGGAGGGCCTTTAACAGTTTTGGTTTGAAGACAGGACAAGTAAAAATCTATTTCTCCATCCCAAGGAAAATCCACTTTTATTTTAGCGTTTGCTTTTGTCCTAGATCAGACCAGGAAAAAAAGCTTTTTAAATAGAAAAAATGCCCCATAAAGTTTTTAGTTTCAATCTGCTGAAATTTTTCATAACCATATATCCAGAACAAAATCTTTTTGCAACTTATAACTGAAAATCTTTATGCCACTGCATATTCCAACCAAATGGAAAGGTATTAAATGTATTCAATACACAGCTGCATTTATGTACATAGAACTTGTCCCACTTAATTGCAGGATTTCTAGTTTGCTTACCTCCTGCTCTCATCTTTTCCAACCAGAGGACTCCTTGGATTAACTAGGTGCCCAGGATACCCTGTGCTTGTGCCTCTGCTGTGCCCTGGGGACAACCTTGAGTATCCCACCTGGCATCTTATTGAAATAAATAACATCTTACTTACTGAAATAAATTCATCAAAACTGATCCTGCCATCCCCCGTGGTTGTCAAATTCTGAATGAGTTCTCTCGCTTTGTATCCTGGGAGAGGGAGGTTGGCTGCCTTCAACACATCTGTTAGGTCATTGGCATGGATGAAGCCGTTCCCACTGATATCTGCAAAGATTGTCACCAACATTTAGATTCTACATCAGCCCAATGAAATTTTATGCACACAAAGGCTGTTTTTATTTTACCTGGGGAAGGGTACATTATATATAAAGGTTTGGTTCCTGAAATTCAGTATTTTCAACCGTTGTGGTGTGTGTTTTCAACCATTCAGCCCCATGAAGAAATTGCAATCACCGTTTAACAAAAAATACCCCACCTCACAGTGATGAAATTATATGGTTTAGAATATAGTAATACTTTAACAAAGCTAAGTTTAGATGGATATAACTGACTATCCAAGGTTTGCATATAGACAAACATGTGATTCATAGAGGGAGTATCCTGTCTACAGAACAGCTAAAGAAAATGGAGTTGGTGCAATACAGTTACACCTTACATGTGTATATATTTATAGATATAACTGGTGATTTTAGCCCGTTTTCTGCATCTAGTATCACTGGAAGTCATGAAGGTTTGGAACCACGTATGTCATCCTTAAAATAAGAACATGGGTGTTTCTCTGCAATGGTGCTAACATAGATAGTCCTGCTGAGCCTGTTGCAAGATCCAGGGTAGGATTTTATGAGATCACCAATACAGGTTCAATAGTCCTTTGTTCTCCAGCAGTCTGTGAAAATCTCCAAAGATAAAGAAGTATACTGAATCTATTGTATGGAGAGTTTCTGTTAAAACACTATGGTTAGGTACATAGTGTTATATAGATATGTATATGTGTCTTTCTTGTTCTGCAGGCTCTTCTTCCTCAGCCCAGAGGCTGAGGTGATTTTAAAGAAGTGTGTGCCAATTTTCTGCGTGGTAAGTTGCAATATGAGTCACTCCTTGCACGCTGCAAAAAGGCACTCAGCTCTCAGCATCAGTAGCACGGATTAATACAGATTGCAGAGAGCATCCTATCCATTTCTGCAGTCATACAACAAAAGGATCTGGACTTGGAGAGCGAAATATCTGGGAGAGGAACAAAAGCCTCCGTCCAGCATTTGCCTTGTCAGTACATCAGGTGTACGGGGCACACAGTGACCAGATGCTTAAGATTGCCAGCCTGGGCTACTGTGTGCTCAGAAGCTGAACAACCATCACCTGAAGCAGCAAGGACAACTGGTTAACACATAATCCAGCCAGGCTGACAGATCTGCTAATAAAAGTTATGTGAGCTGTCAGAAGCTCAAGGACCTTTTTATAGAATGTGGGCAGACAGCGATGGGTCTGCGTGACTTTACAGGAGACAAATCAGATGATAATTTTTAAGGCTTGGGAAGGAAACACACAGTTTAAAAATATATGGGGCTTGAAAGGTCATAGTAAAGGGATGACAAATTTTGTAACCATTTGGACATTTGTCTTCTCCAGACTCTTCCTCCCCACAGGGAGTACTCACTTGAGAATTATTTACAGCATGGTTTTCTCTACAGCTTCTGAGATTATTTCATAAACGCTGCTTTCATCGCCTTGCCATCTCTCTCCAGCAAGAGCCATTGCTCCGCAGCATGCTGGTGTGGTTTCACCCAGGAGGCCCGCAGTGGCAGGAAAAGGAGTTTCTGCGGTTCCTGTGACACTGCAGCAGCGCTGGAGTAAACTGCATTTCCTCACAGCTGGTCAGTACATCAGAAAAGAGCTTGCTACAGCTTCACACTTCAGCAGTGCCTTTCCTGTTTGCCGTACTCACCAACTTTGCTGAAAGCCTCCTGTAGCTCTGCCATCTCCTCCTCCGAGAAGTGTGCTGTTGACGCCATTTCCTATTTCTCCGAGTGGCGGGTCTGCAAGAAGAAAGCACTTGGTTTTATTTGGTGACTTTTTGGGTTTGTTGTCATGATGAAAAAGGGGGGATTTCACTTGGTTTTTGAAAGTCTCGGAACAGCTCCCCATAGCTGAAAACCCAGTTCCTCTGTGCATCCCAAAATCAAGTGAAGGGGTAAAATCCTGAGTACATGACATACAAATCCATGTCCCTCCTGTTGTTTTCCCAGGCCCTGCTCAAAATCCCAACAGTTTTATTTATACTAATGTAATTGGAATGAAATCCTACCTCTGCTAACTTTTGTTTCTCATGGAGAAAGCGGACAAAACTGTGCTGGCTCTTGTTATTCCCCCTTTGGAAACACAATTCACCATGTGCTTCTTCAGCAGTGCCGGCAGAGAAGCAGCAGCCCTGTCTGCTCCTGGGGGGCTGGCTTGGAGCTGAACCCTGGGGAATATTTGCACCGCCTACCTTTGGGTACCTAATGAGGAGGCTGGTCACCCTTACGGGGTGGGTGGATGGAGAGAAGCTCCTTCACAAGGTGTTCAGAGCACCAGGTCGGGCTTCCCAGAGGGCTACTTCTCTTCCTGGCTATGGGGAGAGTTTAGGGACTTGCCCACAGGGTACCTAAGTTAGTGCCTGGGGTCGGGTGGCACTTTAGGAATGGGTGGCTGGAAGGAGTTTTTCTGCCTTTCCTCTCACCAAAGGTATAAAGCAGGAGGAAGGATTAGACTTTCCCTTTCTACGCACCTGTCTTAATAATCAGAAAGTGAAAGTTTACTTCCCTTTGTCATATTATTTAATACACTGCCAAAAGATGCACGTTATACCCCTCTGCTTTTTTGTGCACCTACTGTCCCTTGCATCTATTCATGAGGAAACTGTTCAGGAGACAATCTATTATTCTATATTTGTCAGAATGTCTCTAGTGTCCTATGTCTCTTTAAGTATTAATTAACCAAGCAACTATTTAAATAGAATAGAATGGAAACCCGAGTTGATCCTGGAAAGTGGTTGCTGTAGCTACAGTGTTCAAATGGGGGAAAAAAAAAAATCAGAAATACCTCATTCCCAGACTAAAACCAGCATTGCATCATGGAGGCTTAGATTCCAAACTTTATAGAAGGATATACAGGGATAATTTTAAAAATTAGAGGTTTGCTACAGCCTATCTGGGCTTCAGGTCTAATGCTGTCTTGAACTCGTGCATTGATTCCTTGTATCTGTGAGAACCAATCTGGACATGGCTTTGACAGCCCAAAGGCAATCTCATGGGGTTAGCTTTTTGTCTGCTGTCTGCCTGTAGCATTGCGCACCCTTTTTTTGCCACATCACTGTGGTTTTAGGGTGAGGACAGCTTCCAGAGAAAAATCTGTTCATTCACTCCAACCTTCATATGCAGAGAAATGCAGCATAATCCACAATGCAGTCACATACTGGGGCACGAGAACCCAGGTGCAGCTTTAGCACAACAGAGCTGCTGGTTGCTGCCGAAATACTAATATAATATAAATTTTTCTAACCACCTTACTTTCAAACATTACCTGTAAAAAGCCCTGTGATCCACTAGCAAAATAACGACTAGGTTATATATACTCAGGTAGAATTAGATCCAGTCTCGCTCCTTCATCCTGGTACCTTTCCTGCCTCTGACTCCTCACTACCAATCTTTTTCTGTTGCATGCTGTGGTTTTTTGCAGTATGTGGATTACCTAAAATGCACCTGGACACATGAAAATCTTACACTATCAGCAAGAAAATCCATATTCCACTGCAAGATCATCCCTTCCAGTCTAGTCACTTGATTAAGCAATGTAATTTGCGACATAACTTTTAATAGCATTAAGACTGTTCTAGAGCTTAACAGATAGAAACACCACAGGCTGTTGCCTACAACATTACTGTTGCAAAGAGTTTTACAAACTTGAGAAAAAATTATCACCAACATAAAATGGACTTTTCTTGACTGCATAATTTGTTGCCTCTGATCAGTAACTAACCAAACTGTTAAATACAAAGAACCCTACTAATAGTACATATATTTACGTGTGTGGGCATTTATACTAATAACACATAATAGGATGAAGGGCTTTGCTGTAACGAATCCTTCTGACATCTTTTTTAGGTCAATGTTATCCACTGTGCTGTAAAGGTGGTTAGACCTAGCTGAGAAGTCAGATGAATCTGTACCAAGCATGAGAACTGGTCCTGAGGACCTAAGGAGTAGTTGTACTCGGGTGATGGAGGTATTGTCACTCCCCACTCCAATACACAACTGGGTTTCTTCTGCATTTTCATGTCCTTAGTATCTCTTCATTCCAGCCTGTCAGCTCCAGCATCTAACATCACCTGGTGCTGCTGATTAAAAACCAGCTCTCTGTTTAGGCAGCAGTGAGATTTGGACAGGCACCCTCTGTCAGCCAGGCCCGTCCTGTCATCTGTGCAGCTCTTCTGGCAGGTCAAGTGCATCGTAACCCATCACCTCTCTGAGGGTTTGACACTGAGGCCCATCACAGTACATCTGCCATGTAAAATCCATACCAGCAAGAAAATCCCCACCTCTACACAGTCTCAGGGTTACCTCTACTCCTGGCTTTGGCAAGGGACATAATAAAGGCAGCAAAAGTGTTAGAAGTCTTCACTGCACGTTTTCCAGGCTCACCCGCAGCCAGAAGATCTCTGTGAAGTTACTGAAAGCCCTCACATTTACACTCAATTAATCAAAATCAGAATTTGCAGATTAAAGATTTCAGGGTTATTCACAATTAAAAATAACTGTCATTTTTAAAAATTGTTCAAGTAGTAAAAGCAAAACATAGGGAAATCAAGAGAGTAAAAGTCCAATGCTTTAGCAACACACAGCAAAAAGGAGCAAACCCACTTTCAAAAAGCTACTTTTCAGTATATAAACTGCTTATTTTGCTTAGATCATTACAAGTAAATTATGATATCTAGGCACATAGAAATGTAAAATGCTTCTGGGTAATGGTAGGGGAGGTTTGGCCCAATATTTTCTTACTAATGTTATCAGCCAAGAGCAGGGTCATTTGCTTCTAGGGGTCAAGCACTTCCAGCACTTCATCATCCTCAGTGCAAACTGAAAATACCTCAGGCATCCCATCAAGAGGGCATCCAACAACCCTGGGTGAATAGTCCGATTACTGATAATCCACAAGGCATTGTAAACATATGGTGCACTGCTCTGCTCCAAACCATTTGCTAAATCAGTATGACAAGACAGATGCCAAGAAAAAAAATGCAGAGGGTGGTATAGCAGCAAAGTATGTGGAGGTGACAGGTAATATGAACTAGTTGAAACAGCTTCTTTGAAGGGAGTGGCTGTTGAGGTGCTGAGAGAGGAGCAAAGGGAAAATCAGCAGATGAGAACCTGGGGATGGCTTTGAGCATGGAGATGTAGAGCAAGAAGCAAAGAGAAGGCTGGGCAAGGGTGAACCACAAGCAAAAGGGAGGGCAGTTTGAGAAGGAACAAATGCAAATGGCTTAGCTATCGGCACAAATGAGATTTTAAAGGTCAGCAGCAGCTGGGAGGAAGGATCTTGAACTTGGTGTGATCAAAGATCAGTGAAAGAACTGAGGTTCTTTAGAGAGAACAAGATGAAAGTCAGCACATGCTTGTATGTGGAGGCAGGATGCTGAGGAGGGGAATACAGCTCCACAGGTCAGAGCAAGAAAGCAGAACAGCCAACAAGAAAGAAAGGGATGGTAATAAAAATTCAGAAGGAAAAAAATCACTCCTTCAGACAGACTGAGCTTCAGATAGCATCAGGACATCTGGATTACACATTGCCTGAAAGTGACGCTTCGTTCTTGTTTGCCAAACAGCATAAACCCACTATTGCAAAAGCAAAAATAAAGTTGTGCAAACTACTTCTTCCTCCCCAGAAGGCTGTTGATTTACAGATTAATGTAAAAAAGGGAAAATAGCCTCACCTAAGCTGCTGAGAATCGTACCAAACTGATATCAAAAGAGCCTCTACGAAGCACTGCCTTTCCTGCCATCATTTCCAAACCAATACATTACAGCCATGCCGTAAAGCTTCCTTTTATTTGACCTTATCCTCAGAAGGACCTACTATCACACTGATATTTTAAGAGATCTAATAACAAACAATTTTCAGTCTGGAATATAAAGGAAGAACTAAAATAATCTCAAACCTGAACGTTACCTCTAAATTGAAACACAGCAATATTGATGTTCTTTCATCTCTTTCAATTTTGAAACCATAGCCTGAGAAGCTGCCTGGTTATGCATTAGTTGGCAAAGTGTGCACCCACCACGCAATATAAATAATAAATGGCAAATCCATTAAAACCTCAAGGTTTCTAAGGCTTGTATTAAATGGTTACCTTGTTTCATATTTTCCTCCACTTCTCTGGTGTTTAAGCCTTATTGCAAGCAAGGCAATGAAAGCCTTGAAGGTGTGAAACTGCAGTTTACAGCTAGACATGAAGCTGTACCTTTCCCCAAAGCAAAAAAGTAAATTTCATGGGGCAACATTACATTTCACAAACACATACTTAAGTTGTCAGGAATGATTTAACTGTGAATTTGGTGCTGAGAAAGTTGAACAAATTACTAATATTTACTCACTTTCTACCATCAGGGCTTTATTATGTTAATGTACTAGTGCTTTGTTAGTAATACAACAACGCCTCTAGCTGTTGGAGTGATCAGATAAAGAACTGCATATGTGTTCCCCATCATATATACATTCCCCTATTTCTTCTGCTGTCTTCTCTTCATACTTTTTTATTTTTTCTGAAAGTGATGCAGCAAGAGGCACATGGTGTTGCAAAACATAGCTGTTAGAGTTGCATGGGGCAGTGTAAGACTGTGTCTCCCTCTGCACACAGAGCTCTGCTTTTTACTTTATCAGAGCTCACAGCTCCAGTTCCTTTTCTTTTCTCTTTCTTGTCTCATCCACAAATTCAATTTCCAAATGTCCAGCTTTCCATAAGGGTTGGGGGATACTTCCCCAGCTCCTTTCTGCATTAGCCTTTCCCTCCTAGCTGATAGCAAAGAGGCACCACCAGCAATCCTCCCACAACACGCAGCCCGCCCTGGACAGTGCCACCAGCAGGCAGGAGTAACAGAGGTGGCCTCAGAATTGTGCAGAAACTCTTGTGATAGATCTGAAGCATCTTGCAGGCCAGAAAAATACAAGGGAAAAGAGAGTATCTTGGGCATAGTCGATCTTTGTTCCATGCTTCTTGCACCTTTGGGGCCCTCCTCATTCCTGTCACTCATCAGAATATCGCTGATAGTATAATCCTCCCTAGAAATATTCCCCTCTGCCTTTCCCTCATAAGGTCCCACATGTAAATCTACATATCCATATGCATTTCTGTTCAAATTATGTCTCAGTCAGTTGATTTTCTACAGCGTGGAAGGACTGAGGGGAAGACAAGAAAAGAGGAGATTTATGAGTTAGGCTCTGATAAATATTTTCCTTCTGGAGACAAGTTTTGTTATTTTAGTTCTCACCAAGGGGTGAGAAAAAGAGAAATTACTCAGTGGATCTCGTGTTGAAAGAAGAATCAATGCTATAACCACAACAGCATGGCCTAGAAGTTCCTCAATTTTAAAGTTTCATCCTGTGCTTATTGGCAAAAATCTTAAATTAAAATGCAACAGGCAAAGCTATCTTGTTGGCCAAACATATGTCAAACATCTTTTTCTACATAATTCAGAATAGTTTATCTCCCAGTTAAACTTCATATTTTCAGCATACTTGCTCTTATCATGCTTCTCTCTCTTACAATTATTATTATTTGTTGTTATTCTTACAGTTTTGATCGAAATAATGTGTTTGTATCCCGCCACTAGCAGGGTGATCCATAGTGCACCCACAGCAAAGTAGGACAGTAGCATTAACACTAAACTTCCCCAGCCTTGCTGCCGGGTTGGAGCAGTGATAAATTGCCACGGTGGCTCGAGGGCATCCAGCCATCTCAGACAAATAAACAATCCCACACACGTCCTTTATACTTGTTTGGCATCACAGCTTTCAAGCAGATTGTGTGGACGTTTTTTTGTGGTGGGGTTTTTTTTTGCTAATGATATAAGATAAAAACTAGAATCCGTATATTACTTCCTTGCTGGTGAGTGTCACCATCTAGCCAGCTACTCACCATGACTGACAGCATCAGCAAATACCATCAGGTTTTGAACCACTTGTCAATTAGATGCATTTCTTACACAACAACTTTGAAAATTACTTAAGAAGCACAAATTGCAAGATCTTTGAACACCTGAGGTGGTTCATAAAAAAAAGTTTGTTTTTCAAGTTGTGCACTTAGTGGTTTGACTATTTCCCTATTTAAATAGCTATAGTTATACACACGGATAAGAGGTTTTTCTAATTTCCTCAAAGATGCTGAGCTAAATTTTAAATCCTAAAGTAGACAGAAACATGCTTGGCTCTGTTAGCAATATGTAACTTGGATTACAGTACCTTCAATTGGGGTGGGATCTCACTGTTTAAACCAGCATACAAAACACAGAGAAGAGTCTTTCTGAAGTTATGGCAAATAGTTCCTCCCTGGTAGATGATAAATACTCACAGTTTAGCCCACATTAAATGACAATCTTTGCCTCAAAGGCATTTTAAGACAGCAAAATCTCACCAAGTGTGCAGGCACTGAAATTAAGTTGTTGCACTTCACATATTATTTCATATACAATTTGAAAATACAGAGAAAATACATTTATCACTGTTCAGAAAGCAACACGGTGATGCCCATGAGTTATTTTCTTAATGTTCCATTTTATAAAGGACCTTGTTTGTCAATGTGATGCCTGAGTCCTAAATTAAATACGAGTCAACAGGGCTTAGGAAGGGAAAATCCACAGGGTTTGTAGAGAAATGAAGATCTCTTTCCAATATACCACTTAGTGGCAGGGTGTACTAATCCTTCAAGGAAACCGAAGAAACAGAGCTGTGAACCCATAAATACTCTCCTTATGTGTCTTTTATCTGTCAGATAAATTCTACCAGGGAGACAGCATATCTGTGCATATTATTTTTCAGTCAGAGCCTGTAGAATTTTTCTTACAAAAGAAAAAATTGACGTAGTACACTACATTTTTTGTTGGGTCACTTATCTTTTCTATCCCTTTACCCACACAAGCTAGCTAGCTTTAAAATGAAAACATTTTTATATAGAAAAAGAAACATTTTGATTATCAAATGTTTCCAGTGATTTTTTTTCCCTCTTTTTTTGGCCAAAGCTGGTTTTCAAACCAAGCCAAATTGACAAACAGCTTCTGTCATTCCACAGATGTCCTACTTGACAAGGAAAGCCCTGGCCCACCCAGTTCCACCTTTGCTAACTAAGGTGGGGGAAGAGGGGAGCACCTAGAGAGGCTGCTTTGGATACAGATATGAGGAGCTACCCCACCTCTGCCCCATCACGACTGGGATGGCAGATGTGACACAAAACCCAAGGCAGACAGATGAAAACTGCTCTTCCTATTCCTGTGTGGTACTCATTGTGCTGCAACCCAGCGGCAGAAGGTCAGGTCACAATGTACTGACTCAGTCCCAAATGCCCTGTGAAAGCCCCGTAACCGATACAAGAAAAGGAGAACGTGGCCTCTTGTTTCCAGCTTGTTAGCAGGAAAAGAGTTCCTCTGTGCATGGAAAGTATTAAAAACATGTTCCAGCTGTAAAAAGGAGGTGGGTATATTATTTTTAGATGCAAACTTTATATTTGCATTTGACTGATTGCACCTGGTTTTATGAATCTGTTACTGTTGCTCCAACACCAGCAGCTGTATTCTGCTCTGTTTTGCAGGACTCCTCGCTGATTTCAGCAGGGATTCATAGGGGCTTAGCAAGCCCCTGAGTGATCAGGCTCTTCCACCCACCAAACCAGACCAGAACATGGAGAGCACATCTGAACATAGCCCTCCTTACCAGCTGCCCTGCTACTTGGGACCCGCTCCTGCAATGGTGCCATGCTGGGAGATGTAAGGTCTCTGAGTGTGCAAAGGGGAACTGAAGCAGGAACCGGAGCAGTAGGACACACAGTCCTCCTGTGCCCCTTTTCTCTGAAGAATAATCTGGATTTATGGCATGGTTGCTGAGTCCCCACCACTGGGCAGCCCTCATGGCTCACATGCTGTTCTCCCTGTGAGCGCTGCCTCCATGTCCGGGACACCCCGCTTGTCTCATCTGGGGGTGGCGATTTATTTCCCATCCTAGTTTTCCCCTTTGATAACTGCAAAGATGCGCAGAGAGATCAATGCAGAGCCTCCTACACTGTCTTGTAGCACCTAAATAGTATTTCAGGTTTTTTCATATGTATTTTTCATTTTGATAAACATTTTATGTTTTGTATCAGCGTTTTACTGGAGTCTGCTGTTCTGCATGAAAGGGCTAATAGTATGAAAATCAGCTACATTTCTGAATGCATTGTACTCTCCTGGTCGCCTCCATCTCCTTCCTTCCCCTTTACTCAACCCCTTTATAAGGTTCTTTCATACTTCAGAAAAAACATACGGTGATGACTTTTGCTGTAGGATTTCTATCAAGATAGCTCTGCTCCATGCTACACAGATGCATTTTAAGCTGCTCGTGAATGAAATCAGAAGGAAACATGATAAAAAAAAAATTTGGTAGCATTATACAACATGATGGAGTGCATGGTAGGTTCTGTGAGCAGAGTGAGAGAAGTGTCACCACTGGACTTGTTTAAGTATGATGAGTTTCTCAAACACTGCATAACCATAGCAGTATTCAGTCCAACCCCTTACTTGGTTTCCATTCAGGAAGCAGATTCAAAACCAGCAACAGAATACAACTTTTTTTTGACCTGTTGTGTGAACACTGTCTTCAGCTTCTGAGCTAAGCAAATCTGGGTCTCACAGTCAGGACTGAAGCAGAAATCCCCATCCTTGCTACCAGCAAGCAGGGAGGTACTTCCCAGTCCCTCGTGGCTCTAGCATCTCTCCTCAACGGAGTTTCCCACCACAAAGGGGGTTTCAAAGTCTCCTGTCCACTCCGGAGAGCTTCCCCAGCCCCACCCCTGACCCTGCACAGACCCTCTGGCCCCATCTCGGGAGGGCAAGATCATCCCTGTGTGAGAAGCAAGAGGGGAGGGAGGCAATACATGGCCAAACCTCTCTACATGAGATGTTTCAGGGTGTGATCTGCTTTTATCAAGACAATCAAACCGCTGAGCATCCATCTGCACTTCTCATGGCACAATCTCGCCTGCCATTTGCTAGAGATCGTCTTCACTTGATATCTGCAGCAGTGAGGCACCAGCTGGCCAACTTTGTCTGTGGCTTCAGTGACACTAACAAAGGCCTGAGGTCCCATTTGCTTGAAAAGTCAAGTTGCTCACAGATTTAAGGCTCAGTTTACAGTGTTTAAACCAAATCCATGTGCTGAGGAAGCCACTATCTGACAAAAACAGCAGTCTACTGCTCTTACGGAGCAAAAAGTTAAGCCCAAAGGCTCCTGTTTACAATGCTACCACCTAAACCATCTGTAGACATTTGCAAGACACAGTTGGTCTGCAGCCTGAGCTGAAATCCCAAAGAAGACAAGGGGCAAGCCTGACCAGCTTCAACAGTCAAGATCTTAAAAGGCAAATACAATGCTAGAACCTTCTCATATCACTGTTTTTAAAGCAGAAGTCCCTACTACACTCAGGGTCCTTCATGAATCAGTTTTATTTGTTCTCTGAAGAGTGAAGTTACATTTATAAAAGCCTAAGATAAATGTCTTAACAGTCAGCAGAGTAGATTGTAAACACTATGGGCCAAAATACATTAGCTTTGTGAATCAGTGTTTTTCATCACTGGAATGACAATTACCTCCTTAGAGGGATCCACTCTGTAATCTAAATAATGGCTTCTGACTTCATCATACCCTGACGAACCAACGCAAATTCAAAGACTACCACCCTACTCAGTCAAAGACCACTCTGCCCAATTAAATCCATCAAACGCTTCCCTGAAGGTCAGTAGAAATGCTGTGCACAAGACAACTGGAACATGCTTCATGCTGTACAGACCTGCACTGCTTTGTCGTTGTGACCACAATTTCCTGCACAGTTAAACTGTTCATACACTCAACGAGAGCTGCTTGCTAAAAGAACAGCGTGTGCTGTGATCTTACCTCCCGGGCTCAAGCGGTGGGTCCAAACTGCGGGCACAACAGCTCGACAGCTGCAAATCCAACAGAAAGGGGAGAAGTTCTTAAAAAACCCCAAACTTCTGGTGGCTGGGGAACTCCCAAGTAGTATGTCGAAACAGGTTGCTGCGTGATGAGGAAAATCTTCCTTTTCTGCAGAGCAACTCGTCAAGCCCAAGACTGTAAGCCCAAGACTGAGCCCAAAGCGGGAAGTGACTGGTGACAAAACATCACCGTGAAATAGATTGTCTTTATAAGGAAATTCTCTGGTCTCCCTCGCCTCGTTACGCCTACAATAGGTGCACTGATGTGTACTGCTTCCTCTCAGTTTTACCCTCTTTGGTTCAGTTCTCTTTCACTAAGCAGATGTATACGCACCAAACACCTTCTCTTTTTGGTGATAAAAGCAGCCATGTTTTAAATTTGCATGACAACAAGGTCTGCAGTCCTACCCTGCGTTCAATACAGGGCTGGCTGCAAAGTCAGGCTGGGGCTTTTGGGGCCGCATCTCCAGGGATGGAGAGTCCTCAGCATCTCTGAGCAACCTCTGCCAACATTTGACTGGTCTCACTATGAAAACTTTTTTTCTTTGCATGTGGTTGGAATTTCCCTTGATGCAACTTCTGACCTTTTTATTCTCAGTGCACACTGACAAAAGGCTGGGTACGTCTTCTCTGTAAGTTCCGATTAGGTAGGTGTAGGCACCAATAAGATTCCCCTCAGCCCTCTCTTCTCCAGGCTGAACAAGTTCAACCTTCTCTGCCTTTTCTTGGATCTCATGTATTCCAGCCCCTTGACCACCCTGGTGGCTCTCTACGGTTTGTCAAAGCCTTTCTTGTACAGGGGAGCCTCAAACAGGACACAGTGCTCCTCACGCCGCCTCACAACTGACACTAATTTCAAGGGTATGTTTCCCAGCTACACTGAGGGTCAAGGGTAAAAGTGTGATGGATGCAAACATTAGCTGTCTTTCAACCCTGGTGATGCAGCGTTGCAGAAGCTGTAGCAGAACTGAAAACACAACATCAATAGATGAAAGTGATTCATCAGTCCCATGGGGATTTTAACAAATGTCCTGCCTTAAGAGCAGAATTCCCACCACTTTCCATAGGCTGAAGAATCATCCTTCAGCTTCTTTAACAACTTCTATTCTGACTTTTACTACCTCCGAAAACAGGCAGCTGAAAAAATAACCCAACTGAATGGGCTTTAATGAAAAAGCTGTCATTCACAATTCTTCAGACCAGCTGAACCATCAGCTACAAGCTCATGTCAGAGAGCTTCAGGAAAACCTTCTCATGAACAAATCCCCATAGTTAAGATCTATCCTTGAAGCACACGTACATTTGCTGTATTCAGAATTACAATGAAATATGTTCCAGGCATTTATGATTACTTCCTTCTACTAGAAAAATACCTCCTGTGTGGTATTTCGTTATTTGACAGACTCCCCTTCTTTGTTTGCTAAGATATTTAACACTAGCCTGATGATTTCCCCCAACTTTTTTCTTACAGGCTTTTTCAAATCCTTAATTATTTCTGTTGCACTCCACGACACCTCCTTAGATGCTGCAGTACCTTTTCTGAGATAGGGAAGAGGGCACCAAATGGATGCATGCCTTAAATCTAACATCTTACTTGCACAGGAAAACTAGGGGTGGGCGTTTTCTTATCAGAGACGTTTGCTAAGCACTCTTAACATCCTCCCTTGAGTTATCATAGCTGTTGCAGAAGTTAGGTGAGGTACTCAGATTTTCCACCCTAGCGTATGATATTTTATATTCATCTCATTTAGACTGAGCTTAATCCTGTGTCATCAGCACACAGTACTGATTCATACCAGGACGTATCAATAAGCACCAGCTGTGCTTAAAAAGTGCTCAAACAGCTTAGAAATACGAGAACAGTGGGGATGAGATTTAAAGTATGATGGATTTATAAACAACAAAAAAATTATATATTTGCCATATGGACCATGAATCCCTTTTCCTTTTGCTGCTTTACTGCAAGACCTACTAGAATGTCACTGTGTATACTTAAAAATGCTGTCTCACCAAAATTCACTAAACTTAAATAGTCTTTACACACAACCTGAGCTGAAGTCCTGTCATGACAACGCACTATTTAAATTCTGCACTGTGCATCCTTGAAGCATCACACAAATAACAATTTTATTGGGCAGCACTGAAATACACTGCATTGGTACAGTGCAATAGTTAACTCCCACCTGTACCTGGTTAACTTGTACCTATGTGATGCTTGTTTATGGCATTGCTGGCAATATATGATTATATACCAATGATCTCTCTAATGTAATTTCTTACACAGGACAGGATACTGCAGGCAATCATTATAGTATCTATTTCCTAGAAGTGTGTTGAATCATAACTCTTCAATATAAATGAAGTACGCTTACAGTTAGCAACAGACTAGTTGGTGTTACGATAGGATGTGCTGTGATACCGAGTTCAATGTCCATTACTGTCCCCCATTAGAAAAATAATACATTTGACCTACAGCTCCAGTCTTAGGGGCAAAATCTCAGTGCAGCTACTGTGAGATTTACTTGAATGAAAGGCAGAGGAGTTAGAAGGGTGTTCCTCCAGTTACATGCAAGGATATTAGGAAGCAACTAAGATGACTATTAAGAACCATAAATTAACATGCACTGTGTCTAATCACTCACAGAGAGAGGACTATAATTATGAACAGACTATGCCCCTGAGCCACAGCCAAACAGGCTCCAAACCAATCCTTTCCCCTCTGTTGTCACCACTAAAACACATCAAAAGCCTTGCCCCTTATCATCCCCGTGCCTGAAGGACCTTTCTTTCCACGTACCTTTTGCAGCACTGATACTCTCATCCTGCTGCCCGTGCAATGCAGCCACGCGTCACTGCAGGTCAGGCAGGCTGTGTCACTGCAGGCTTCAAACCCTTCCACAGCTTTTGTCCTCCTCTCTCGCAGCCTTGGCTCTCCTCTGCCCCTGCCTCAGCCCTGCAGCCCTGAGCAGCAGCAGGTGTTCACTCCTGCCTCCTCGCCTGCCAGCGGGCTCTCACCTTCCTCCCCTTCACCCCTGGGTGTTGTGGGGAGCCTTAGCAAGGGCAGCCACTGGCCACCTTCTCCTGTCATCAAGCTTGGATATTTCTTAGCAAGGTAAGCGGCAACCCAAAAACCCTGCAGGAACCATTGATCCCAATTGGTTTCTGCCAATGAGTGGGAATTAAATTCAAAGGAACTGGGGCATCTGCCTAAGAAGAGGTACAGCAGCAGCTTCATATTACTTGGCAATATTGTGTTCTGGCAGCCCAGAGAGGGTCTGCAGGGATCCCCAACTGAGGAGAGATTTGAGGTCTGCTGTAGGTGAACAGTTTCCTTGTGGGAACTAGGGAAGAGTGTTCCTGCGGTGGCCTTTTCTGGCACGACCACCTCTTTCTTGGCTCTTGCATTTGTAACTGCTCACTGCAGTCTCCTAAGACCCTCTTCCTTGGTCTTCCTGGAGACTGCTTCTGCTTCAGGGAATGAGTTGCTCCAAAGGCCATTATTTTGCAAAATCACATTCGTATCACGCACCACCTTCCCTTGCCGCTGCTGATACAGTCACAGGTTGTGGACTGTCCTCTTCCAAGAACATACACAGGATGGGAAGGGAGTGGTGGGGAGCAAAGCAGGGACAGCAGCACAAATCTTCCAGACTGACAGTGGCAGCTTCCTGAGGACCTTGCAAAGTGTCTTTGTTTTAATGACAGCACAATTTTAAATGAACCCTTTGAGGGGAACCTCCTGGTCCATGAAAAACTAGGGCAAATCAAAATTAATGGAAATTATTTAAAAATGATCTCATTTAAACAAATAATATCTTGCTTTTACGTAAGTACAGAGTACCCGGTCTAATTCCCACTACAGTTTGATGCAATCTAAATCACACCTTTATTCCATGTGACCCCGTTCTTGTTCCCATTGAAGTCAGTGACACTTCCAGTAGCCACTAGTGATTTAGATACTGAAATAACCTGCCTTGCTTCTGAAAATGGACCCTGAGAACTTAAATGCTGTTGAAAGGTAAATGAGTCCTTGTGAAGCAGGAGCCATTACTCTGATGGCGTGTGCTCAGGTAGAGGGGAGGTAATCTGACCTACTGCTGGGACTGTCTGCGTTAGCAATGTATCTCAAAATGCCACTTGTGATCTCTGTGGGAGAGAGAATACTAAAGACTGGGAGCTTTGCAGAATGCCTGTGAAAATAAGACCTTTTTTGCTGTATTCTTCCTGCATTACATCTGCCAGAAAAAGCCTTGAGAATACAAAGCAATAGTGGGTGATCCCATTGAATTGTTCACAACCTGGAAACCAGGGTCTTTTGCAGCTGGAATCATGATATCATGAAATCCTTGTTGGTGCAACAAGAGCATCTCACTCTCTGTCTCAATCCGTTCGTGCAGGAAGGAGTGGGGCAGACCTGTCACTGCAGGACTTCACCTCCAGCTGGAGCCTGCCACTGAGCTGTCCCTCCCAGAGACATGGGATCCCTGACCCTCATGCAACCACCACCCTCCATGCCAGGACCCCTTGTACCGGCACTCCCAGCGGTGCCCTGCACAGCCGCTGCACAGAGCCAAAGGAGGAGGGAGAAGGCAGCGTGGAGGGTGCTGGCCCACGCCTGCGCAGGTGTGAAGAAAATGAAGGGAAACCTCTGCCACACAGCAGGGCTGGCAGCCTTGAGCGGGCATTTTTACCTGGGCAGGAAGGGAAGCCTAGGCTCATATACTGGCACGTCTGGAGATAGAGGAATGTAGAAAGAAGGTCTCTCATACTGAAAAGCATGCTTTTGGCAGGGTCATTCTCAGGACCAGTGGCTCTCCAAACTCACACTTTCCCTTGGAGCTGGGCACAGGAACGACCAGGAGGATAATGTCCTGTTAAACTTAGGCTGGGAGACTGGTTTATTTTTTTACATGCTTGTGCAGCTTTTGGTTTCCAAACCCTTAACTCTGAAAACCCATCGTAGAGCCTTTTAAGGAAAACTTTATTTCAGTTTCACTGTCAAGCTGTCTTATTTAGGAGTCAAGATGAGCCATGACGCTCAAATAAGCTATGAGTAGACTGTTTCCACATCACAAAGCTAAAGATCACTCCTAAGCAGGGGGTACAACCTACAACCAGCCTAGAAAGATCTACACATCTCAAAACATACATTCAGGGGTCTGAGAGAGAACAGTGTCTGCTGGCAGAGGGCGAGACAGGGCAACAGTCAATTGTAGGTCCTGGAGCAGGTTGTTTCCTCAGCAGAAATAGCCAAACATCTCTGTGAAACAAAAAGCAGATAGCTCTGAGGCCATGGATGAACTTTGGGTTGTCGGGCTTGGTACCGAATTCCCAGTCATTTGCTTGAAAGAGATTTCCTGCACTGAAGTGACTGAATGTGTTTGGAAGTTTTCCTTATGATAGCCCAGTCCCAGGTCCTTGCAGTGAGAGCTTAGCCTTACTTAAAAGGCATAAGGAACAAGATTAATTTCTTGCAAGTAGCCTGAACTTTGAAGGAGAGGCATTTAAGCAAGTGAAAAATGGCAGGGAAGAAAACACCCTGTAAAGTGAAAGCAATGATAAATAAATAACAGGAAAGTGTACACCCCACTACAAATTTAATAGGCTACACCCAGCCATGAATTATTGAGCAGAACCATCCATTTGCTGCAACGGCGAGTACTGGTGAAATATTAATAACGGTGCAGGAACTAATCTTGGGTTTTACTTGGTGGGAGAGTGAAAAGAAGAGGCTGGAAAAGCCTGGCCACTGTTAAGCGGCAGAGCAGCCACGGCCAGCAGCCAGCCCGCAGGTCTGACTGCAGCGGGAGGCGGAGGGCACGCGCCCTGCCTCTCCCAGGAGAGCGCCCAAATCCCATGGCTCGAACAGAGACCAGCGGTGACTCCTCCAGCTCATATATCCGTTTCCAAAAGGATATGGGTCTAGAAGTGTCATTCACAGAGGCTGTTGCAACAATACTGGCTCTTGTGTATTTATTTTTTTGGGCAATCCTATGAATACCAGAGTCTTGGTTAGACCCTGACTCAGCCCAAAACCTGTTTCTGAGCTGTTTGGGTTTTCTTTCAGGGTCTGGAGCACAAGTCTGGTGAGGAGCGGCTGAGGGAACTGGGGGTGTTCAGCCTGGAGAGGAGGAGGCTCAGGGAGACCTTATCGCTCTCTACAGCTGCCTGGGAGGAGGGTGTAGGCAGGTGGGGGTCGGTCTGTTCTCCCAGGTAACAAGTGACAGGGCAAGAGGAAACGGCCTCACGTTGCACCAGGGGAGGTTTATATCCGGTATTGTGAAAAAATTTCTTCACCAAAAGGGTGGTCAAGCATCAGAACAGGCTTCCCAGGGAGGTGGTGGAGTCACTGTCCCTGGAAGCGTTTAAAAATGCATAGATGTGGTGCTTAGGGACATGGTTTAGTGGTGGACTTGGCAGTGCTGGGTTAATGGTTGGACCTGATGATGTTAAAGGTCTTTTCCAATCTAAATGATTCTATGATTCTACGATTTCATCTTTGTGATGAGGGAAAAAGTATGAAAACGTGACTTCGGTGGCTCAACTCGTCAGAGGCTTACAGGAGTAAAAAGCATGGAGAAACAGATGGAAAAAGTATTTTATTTTTAATTATAATTATGACACTTGTTTTTGCCAAGCTGGGAGGAAACAAAGTCATGATTTTTGAGGATCTGAATTTGTCAAAAGCTGTCTCACTGTAACTTATCTGTTATACTTACAGTCTATCTCACCCAATTTTTGCTGAATAAACCATAGGTGGCTTTGGCTTAGCGGCAAAATGGGCTTCCCCAGACCCACCTGCCCTGCCTGCTACGTGGGCACAAGGCTCTGCCATGTGCCTGGGGCAGCTGTCACGGCAAAGATAAAGCACTTCTGCTGGGAGCCCAGGCGCCGCCATCCCACTGCCACAATTTCATGTACCTGTCTTCTGCTGCAAGCTGGTGCAACTGCAGGAAAAACCCCATATTTGTAAGTGAAGCTGCTCCCCCCAGACAAGTTCTCCACAGGCAGCTTTTTGCCAAGAAAAATGTAATTCAATTTCCTTTGGGCCCAGATGGAAATCTGCACATGAACGCTTGTAGGACTGAACAAAATAGCATGTGCACACAGGCTCACTCGCACACGTACCTTCTTGAATACTACATCATTATATTTTTATTTTATATGTTTTTAAATTTTGGAAATTTTAACCTCCTAGGCTGTTTGCTTTCCTTTTGGCTTATTTTTCATTTTTTTAACTCAGCTTCTTTAAAAGCTATATTCCTGTATCTCTTCTTCTTTTTGTTGGCATTTTTCCCTTTATTCTCTCATTTTCCCTTTGCACATTTTCTGTAATTTTTTTCCCTTTTCCCTCCACCTCTTGCCATTTCCTTACTCCCTGGCTCATACCCTGTTTAAGCTCTCTCGCTCTCATGCAGTGTGCTTCTGTGAGCATTCTTCATAATATTTCTAAGGATATTTAGCTCAGAAGCCCCACTTCTTTTTACAGCCTCTTGCCTGCATTTTCCAAGCATGGTGGTCAATGGCCTGAAATTCTGCACAGAAGCTGCCACTCAGAAACCTGTACAAGCAGTTATTAGTTCCCTGTTGGGAGGGGAAGTTTGCCTCCCGCAGGAGGAACTTGCTGCGTTTCTACAGAACATAAAAAAAAAATAATAATTCAGTACAGAATGTGGAGAACAAATGCCCAAACCGAGGGCATTTCGTTTCCAGCCTTGCCACGGCTGTGTTTGCAGAGCCAGCCCTGCTTCTGGCTCCGCAGCAGAGGGACTCGCCATGCTCCTGCGGGTGGAGGTGAGAACCAGCGCTAGGCTGACCATGTGCTGCACTGGGTGACAGCCTTTCACTCAGAAGGAACACGTCCTGCATCGACTGGAGCTGCAGGAAGACAAAAAAAGATTGGGTGGTTTGGGTTTTTTTGATGGAGGCATCGGTATGGAAATTAAAGACGGGAGGTATCTGAGGTCAGGCTTTCTGCAAAGGTCCTGAATCCAACAAACTCTTACCTGGTACATCTCTATTTTTGGAAAAGGAATGCTTACAAGGCCACCCTCTTTCCTGACAAATCTAGTCCCAATAATGTTTTTACATGGTGATTAAGAAAACCTCCAATCAGAGCTTGTATTTGGGATTAATCCCTTTCATGATATACATAAACTAACAAATATGAGGGGAAAAAGCTTGGGAAGGGGGAGACACTTCTGCCCCTCTCTGCCTGCTAGCAATCGTGAGCACCGATTACAGCTGGTCTTACTTGCAATTCTGCTTCAGGCCAAGCCCATAAAAAACCCAGTTACAATTCCTTCATGTTTTCAGTATCAACTTTGCTTATCTCAAATAAGCAAAACCAAGCTTTTCCTTGCTTTTCTTGTTCTGTTTGTTTTTTCATTTTGCTGGTCAAGCACCTTCCTGCCCTAGTGGTTAGCATTGACACCTCTTGGAAGCTCAGCTGAAATAAGGCTGGAAGCTCCGCTGAGATAAGGTTGAAGAGATGTGGATGCGCTCTGCAATTGGAGGGTATGCATCCAAAGACATGTTCCTATTCTATAAGTCTATACAGAGCAGTAGCCAGGCTTTGACAGTAACGGTGGCCAAGATTGTGAGGCTTTGCATGCCTAAGCAAAAGTTTGAGGCACCCTGGACAAGTTTTAGCAATCAACATATTTAACACCTAACTAAAATACGGTCAGGAAGACCCTCTGTATTGGGACAGTAGTTAAGTTAACAATCATACAGAAGGCGCATGTGGTAAAAGTGAAAACCAGACTAATTTTGCTGACTGCTTAAAGTGAAAGACCTTTGAGGGAACACAGAGAGATGGAAGGATCCACCACTCGAAAGCCAGTACCAAGTGTGATGTGTCAGATACTTATCAGCAGCACACAGATGCTGCTTGTGTTGCTGCCAGTGGGTACCATACAGGAGCTGCCTGCACTGCTAGGAAGCAGGCAGAGCACATCCTCAGACATGCAGGGGAGTTCCTCAGCTCTGCATCCTCATTTAGCTGCTCCGTTTTCTGTGCTGCTGTGGCCAATGCACACCAAAAGCTAATGAGGCAAAGTCAACAGGTGTGTTTCCAAATGTCAGAAGACTCAAAAGAGCCCCTAAACAACTGTTCTTGAAAAGGAGCACAAAACATTAGCTCTTGCACGTTATCTAAAAGACAGATAAACTTGAAACAAACATTAATTGCTCTTTTGACACAGCATTCAAGAGACATAGGAGAAACTGAAATGTTAAACAATTCAGCAGCAAATGAAAACTCCACAACTGTATTGATCTTCTCTGTGTGTTTGTCAGTGGTGTCAGGAATTTAGAAACCAAGGCCTTCTGCAGGGCAAAGCCAGGAGATAAACCCTGTGCTACCCAAGTGACACACACCAGTAATCCCAGCAAATGCCCACTTCGCTTTCACATATCATGGAAAAAGAACAAAACCTCCCAGGCAGCTGCCCAGAAATCCCCTGCACAAACAGCCCAAGGAGCAATAGTGGTTGGCCATATTCAGCTCTGCATCCCACTAAAAAAAGGCACAGACCATGTCTTCCTTGCAGGTCACCCACAAGTCAACAGTGAAGTCCATTTTCCCAGGCACTCATTGACCTGCAGGGAGCAAAAGCACACAACCCACCCCCTAAACCTAAAGCCCAAAAGGGACAGTGTCACTAGTCCTGCTCCTAGCCGACTTTGCTGCCCAGTTTCCATCCCTCATTCTACAGCTGGGCTGATGAGCGGGACAGCTCTGGAGATGATCTCGGGCAGATCTATTTAGCCTCTTCTCAGATAACTATCCGTGCCTCACACAATGAATGGCAAACACCCTCACCTCTGAGCTCAGCTGTTCCTAAACAGCAGGGACAGAGACCCTGAACACATTCAGGATGAAGGAAACCTTTGCAGATGATACCACTGGCCAGCTTATGTCATGACCTGGAAGTGAGCAACTGGCCAGTATGGACAACTGAGGCATGGCCAGCAGCCCTGCTGTCACTGCCCCTGGGTAGGCAACTGAAGTTGTTCCAAGGACAAGACATGGGCATGCAGGGAGTGTGGGGCTCGATTGCCCTGGTGAGCTGATGCCTGCCCTATGGCAGCAGGAGGGAAGGGGGAAAGCAGGTGTTCCATGGACACAGGGAGGATGGAGCCAGACAAGCTTCCCAAATAGCTGAAAGCCATTCATGGAACCTTACCCTCTGCCTCTGTCTCCTCTGCATATCCCACACAAGATAACTGAGGGTACACAGAGGAGAGATGGGCACCAGGAATACCACCTGAGCAGTAGGATTTCTTGATGCATCATCAGTGTGAGATGATTTCCTCCTGCAGTTTCGACACCCTGCAGTGCTGGTGACATTTTGCATGCTCCATGGGCACAAGGAGCAAGCCGAAGAGGCTGCAGTGTAAGTCCTCTGCAGATCTCCACAGCCGGGAGTATCTACATATCCACCCTGGGGGTTGCCAGTCCTGTTCTACCAGGCCCGTTCCCACTGAAGCTGGTGGCAGACATGCCTGGCAAGCACTGCCATGGTCAGTAATGTACAGACTGGCCACAGAGTCCACTCCAAAATTTTGGACCAGGTACAATAAGCCACGTTACTGCTCAAGGATAAAAATGGCCTCAGTCACTATGAAGTGCTGGCCAGAAACCATCCTCCCTGGCACCTCAAGTTTGTGTAGAGGAATGGGTAAGGCAGCCAGGAATTTTTCTTCCAGAATGGTCCCAAGTGCTCAGCTTTTTTCCCCTTTACAGCTTTGCGTCTTCTTTGTTGCTAGGGCTAGTTTGTACAAGAGCTCCTGGAGCCTCTGGGTACTGTGGTTCCAGGAATGAAGAAAGATAGAGGGTAAGAAGGCAAGCTGCCCCAAAGGGCTGGCACTCTCCCAAACGAAACAGAGAGGGAGGTAAGAGGAACCAGATATAACAGGCAGACAGGATGGTTTGCTCTACCACCATCATTCAGGTAGCTGCAAAAGCGTGGGGGAGAAGAAAGCAGGAGCACCTTCAGTTTTTACTACAACCCCCTTTGCTAGCCAGGACTGAAGGAATAAGATTGAGATGAAAGTCTAGCACAAACCACCAAATAGCTCAAGGGAAAGAGCGTTCAGTGTCAAGAGTGCCAGGAGCAGTCTGCCTGCTTGCTTTGGCTGGTTTAATGCTCCTTCAGGCATTTCTTTGCCTTTTCCCACCTGGTGAATTATGAGCTTCACGTGAGCAGCAATGAGTTTCCTACATGACAGTAACTCTAAATCCTTTTCCAAGCATTAGTGTGGAAAGTATCCAAGTATCTGAGTTTTAGCTATAACAAAATATGTTCTTCATCTCTTCTACATATTACATGTACTGAGTAGTGTGTAATGAAATATCTGCTTTAGCTGTCACACACACTGCACAGCCAAACCATAGGAGAGCCAGGCAAAGACCTCCCACTGCAGAAAATCCCATCAGTTTGCCTGGTTCCTCTCCCTTCTCTGCACATGAGCTGTTCCTGCAACTGCAAAAGGAACAAAAACTAGGGGGCAGCTCTGATGGCCTGCAGTGATCCCCTACAAACCAGTCTTCTCCTGATTCATTCCGCAGAGAAGACCTCCCGTGCTCCTGTGCAGCACACTGATTAAGGGCATCCTCAACTGCATGCTGCAAGCTGTGACTTACACATCGCATTTAAACAACAGGGTTTGCAGGCACTTTTGCAAAAACTAGATTTAGTTCAGCCTGTTTGTATTTCCTCAGTAGTTTCAGCTGTATGTTGTAATCTGTTTCCTTCATGGCTGAAGATCTGTTACCTTTTATTTTAAAAACAAGTGCATTTCCACACCCCAGTGAGATTTCAGTACTGTGGGCTTTCTCTACTTAAAGCTCAGGGACACCTTCGGCAGGTGTATTTCTGGCCATGGCCACATGAATGAGGCACCGTGAGGACAGCTGGCATGTGAACTATTATGCTTCAGCTACTCTATGGCCAAGGGTATGTTCCAGCAATGAATGGAAGAGATGTTGACTCATCAGTGAGAGATAAATTACTGTGCATTTACTAAGATCCTGTGTACCGGCTGCGCTGCAGCCTCCCCACAAAGCCGTGTGGTCCCCCTTCCTTCCCAGCACAGAAGTGTCTGCAGCCACAACCCCAGCTTTTACTAAAGGCCATCTTTTCAGCAGGTCTTCCTAGCTGCCCTCGCAAAACAAGTCAGCATTTAAGCAAAGCCTGTGTGCTTCTGTCCAGAATTTCTAGGACATGCTGCTGCATGGGTTCTGTGCACCTGGGCCAATGCAGGAGTCCTCAAATCCCACCACAAGAAAGGCTCTAAGGGGAAGGATGAGAGGATAAATACATGGCAGATACATGGTAGTTCCAGCCTAAGGGGATACTTCTCTTGCAGCTGCAAAGATTTCTGTTTACCATTGGTTGCACAAACCCATTTAACTAAAGGTATGTAGATGCCGAAGGCAGAGTAGTGCAGAAATACGATTTGCTTAAAAAGCTAGCTTAAAAATTTGCTTAAAGAAGCTAGCTCAAATGCTGGTAGTAACCAAGGTGCCACTGACTAATGTAATTAATTAATTAATATTCCACTTCTTTTATTTAAAAAAAGACATATTTTTAATACATGTATCTTGGAGACATCTCCTATGGTTTGAAATAGTGGTCTAACCATCAGACATCCTTCCCCTTCTGACTTTCTGCTTGTCTATATATCGTACGTAATTGTGAAAGTAGATGTTGAAGATGTCTGAACATTGGGATGCAAACGAGAACTGCAGACAAAGGCTAATGCTTGGGCACTCCAAGCTTTGCAGCAAGGGCAGCCAGCAGGGGTTATCTGAAAATCAGTGTCAAATGCCAGTCCTCACCTGAGGGCTGCTTTTGAATTGGCTTGAAAACTGGTTTTCTAATTCTAGGAGTGTAGCATCCACACAAAAATACTGGGGCTATACCAGTGGGTATATCACAGCATTGAGAAATCGAATGTAAAATGTGTCAGCTATCCTTTAAGGTGGGTCTAAAGGATCTTTAGCAAGGGTATTTTCCTTCTCTGAGTCACTATAAATCCCTGTCTCATTTTCTGGAAAGTATCTCTCCTTTGATACCTCTTTTTTGACCTAGCAATCTCTCTGAGGCAATCGGGCAATATAAGAACTGTGTTTGCGATGTAAAAATAAAGAAACTGATTACTGCCTCATCCTGTAGAACAGTTACCATCATCAAGAAGCAAAACATTATTTTCTCTTTTCGGGATTTTTTTTTTTTTTTGGTAACTAATTATTTGTCCCAAATGCCTTGTGCATACTGACATGTCCAGTGCTACCTCAAACCCAACAACTTTTGCAAATATCAGGCCTCCTACAGACATGCATATTCAAAGACAGTTTCTTTTTAAAGAGTTTATGGTTGGTGTTAGTCCTGAGAAACACACTCTCATGAGCACGGGAGACTTTCAGCAGCTGATGACCCCATCTCATCAGGAAGGGAGTCGCACAGTCTTATTTCCTCTGCCCTATTTTCCCCTTGCACCATCTATCCATGTGATGTCTATGTTATTACTGACCCACTTCACAGGCAGCAGATGACCCCAGGCTTGGCACTTGGTGGCACCACAAGTCTTTCCCACCAGGTACAGGGGAGCCCGTTTCCACACTCGGAGATGGCTTCTTTATGGGGCAACCCCACCAACCAACTTGGCAAGGCATTTGGCTTTGGGTACCTCGTGAGGAGGATGCTTTCCTTCTGCTGAGTCTTGGTCTTTTTAGCAAGGGGAGCTCGTCCAAGCTAGGGGCTGCTCTGCCTACCCTTACAACAGAGCAGTCGGTGAGGACCCTGCCGATGAGCATGCTCATGGAGTTTCAAGGTGGGTATTTTAAAAAGAGTCATTAGAGAAACTAAGGTTTTTTTAAAGAACACATGAACTACATCATTTTAATTCATAGGCAACAATGAATATTTTTACATTGTTGCTCATTACGTGTCCCTGCTCACACTTCCTGTGTTAATCACAGTTCTGATTAACTCTGCTCATTAAAGCCAAGCTGATCAAGTCACTAACATGCAAATGACCTCACTGCACCTGCAAAATGTAATTCAAGCAAATTTACACTGTATGACCTTTGCCATTTCCCTTAACCCTGAATGGGTCAACTCTGAGATCCAGAACCTGAGGACTTCCACAAACTTCTGGTCTGCAGGTCTTGCAGAAAGCCTGGATGCATCTTCGTCCCTGGGACCTTAAGGTCCAGCTTTCTGATGGTAGCTGCTCAGCACTTTCCTGAGACTGCTCTATGTTTTTTCATGTCTTAGACTGGCTAATCTGAAATCTCAGTTTTATTTTGAAAACTCTGACCTGGATACACAGGTGAAAAAACTGAGGAGCAAAGTCATGACACTTGCCTGTACAAAAAGACAGCAAACATATGGGGAGGGGAAGAAGCAAAAAATAGTCTACCAAAGCTAACTAATGGGAGCCAGTTACATATTCAAGAGTTTATTACTAATATTTCATGATAGAAGTCTCACAAACTGAACTTCATATTTCTCTTTACAGAATGTCAGGCAAGCAAGGACTGTATACAAAACAACAGGACATAAATGCTAGAAAAGTTTGCTGACACTTGGGAGTACAGATGTTTTCAAATGTAAAAGTAGGGTAAAAGTTGTATAGCTTGTAAAGATTTTGATATATGGTATAAATTATTTATTTTCTTGCAAATGGAGAGAGGATTTCGTCTGTAAGGTACACTGAAATATCACCCTTTGAGTTCTTCCCATAAGCAGTAGAATAAAATTATATTGACAACTTCCTAGAGTCAATCATTCAGACATTTGTTTAAATAAAAATTAGAGAATGTTCTCATGTGTCTTTACATAATCAGGAAACAAAGAAGATGTTCTAATGATGCTATTTTTAAGTATCTCTTCAGTGATTCAGTTTGAGTCTTCTGCTTAACAGCAGACACTAGGGTTTGCATTTTTCCTTGCTGTTTAACGATGACCCCATAAAACTGCTGGGGGTGGGGGCAGGGAGAAGCAGTAGCTCAGTAACTCTGGCTTTTTTTCTTTTTTTTTTTTCCACACAATTCCACTCTTACCCAGCACACTGCCTCCCTTTTACCTTGTGTACACTCAAGAAAATGAAACTTTTTTTGCACTTTTTTTCTATAACACTGGGATAGGCAATTCAATCCCAACATGGTAACAAGCATATATAAAAAGTTAACAAAACTGCTTTCATTTCAAGGTTAGGAAACATAACAGCATAATGACAGGAACTGTAATGAGGAAATAAATTCCACTTTGGTAAGAAATACAGCTATTTCTGCTTAGAGGAACAAAAAAAAAAACTTTGTAAAATACTCAGGTCTCTGAAACAAATATTTTTTTACTGCAGTTTTACAGTTCTTCATCTCTGGGGAAATCAATTTCAGAATGATGCTGACCTTTTCAAAAAACTTTGGACTCGTCGATTTAAGTGTGCTGTGAAAGACACGGGCTGCCACTCTGCTGTCCCAAATACTCCAACACCAGAGCTTTAACCATGCTTTTCCATCCTGTCGTACTCAGCTTAGACTGAGAAGAAAGAACCGTGGGTATGTTGGTTGCAAAGGACCTCTGGAGTTCACGTACCCAAATCTCATGCTCAGTGTGTTACATTAAAACGCAATGCTACAAGGAAGGAAACTTTCCTGAGCTAAAAGCATACCTGCTTACTTAGCTCATACGTATGAGTGTTCCCAGCTAAACCAGTCCGCTTTCTGCAAGATAAGGCCTTGCAAGAGCAAAATTAAACACGTTGAGATTTTCTTTAAAGAAAAAACTCTACAGAACAACCTCAGAAGTTTCCTGAAACAGCAGCAGCAAGGGTGTACATTCACAATCTAATAAAGGCCTACTAGTGCTAAAATATCACAACAGGAAAATAAATATTGAAGGATCAATAATGAAAATTAAAAAAAATAAATACATTTTAAACTAGGGAAATATATAATATACTGATTCAGAATAATAAAAAAAAATCACAATAGAAAGAGTAAATATGAATAAAGCAGATTAAAAAATATATTAAGTTTATTCAAAATACTGGTTAAGTGGACTAGCTACCTTCCTATAAAAGAGAAGGAAACTGGACTAGCTGTCTTCCTGCAAGTGAGAAGGAAATGAATGCACTGTAAATACTAAAGGTCACTAGGTAGGGTAGGAAGGAAAAACAGACACCTACAGACTGCAGATGTTTACACAGGGACTATTCCCTTCGCTAACGCCAAGCATCCGGACTCAGGCTCCTAAGCCTGCACATAGCAGGACCAACTGAGAGCTGGCTGGGTCAGGGTTTCTGCTTGGGCACTCTCCAGAGGGTCTCTGCCCACAGGCAGCACAAAGAGAGCCTGGAAAAAAGCAAAACACTGAGAGAAAAAATAATGTTTTCTTTGCAGCATCCACCATTAATTTAGAAAAACATCCCTCAAGTCCGCCTTGTAATGCTATTACCAATTGCTGAATTTTCCAGTTGTGTGCTATGTCAGCAATAAATACTAAAGGTCAGCAGGAGGACTAGCAGCATGGTCCTAGCTTCTTCTTGATGAAAATCATTCAATTTTGGCAACGCACAGAGTTTCATCCAGCCCTTAAAACTGTAATGTGGTTTCTCTAATAGCATGGAAGAGACTAGAATTTCTGATGAATTATTGTAATTTCATGAAAAAAACCCTGCAGGTTATCTGTAAAATAAATACATGAATAAATAAGTATGGTTATTTAGCAATAGTACAGGTTACACTTGTGCATGCAAAGGAGCAGAAGACGTGTATCTCTGCGTTTCCTCCTCTTGATCTCCTGGCATGTGCTCCCAACACAACCCTGCCTGTGGTTCTACGCTGCTCCTTTCTCTTGATTTTGTGTGGATGATCGGAGGGTATGAGTTTTCTAAGGGCTTATTTTTCAGCAAGGGCTACCTGAAGTGAGTGTTGCACATGGGAAAATTCAGGAGTTGCAGGTCTGTTACAGAGACAGTGATGGGATGCGAGAGGGTAAGCATTAATGGTGAGAAAGCACCCCGTGATGTGGGAAATGGGGTTTCATCTGAGTTTCATCTTGTTTTCTAACTCAGGAATACCGTGTATAGCATACTCCATTACTGGACTGCCACCATTATTGACCTTCTCACTCACAATTTCTACATCTTAATGACTGCTAATGGAATAGAGAAGATAATTTTGGAAGCAGCCAATGAAAGTACCGTCCAAACGGTCACCCATAACAGATCATCAATGAAGAACAGTGCCAGACACTGCTGGGGATCTGGGCCACAGTCCCTCCCATGTGTCTTGTCATACCAGACACCTGCTCAGGCGTCTGTGCCACTACCCAGCTGCTGTCACAGCCCCTGCCATTGCCATGGGAAGGGTCTGGAACAGAAAATGGAAAAAGGCTCTTTCCCCACCAGGGAAAACACACAAACCTCAGTGAGATGGTGTTTTAAGTACAGCTCTTGTAACTTTCTTTTATGCTGAAACAAAGAAAGATAGGCCTTGATCTTGCAAACACAAAGGCCACCTTATTCCTGAAAGGAGGAAAAACCCAATCCCACTGAAGCCTGGAGAAGTTCTGCCAGGAGCCCCTATAAAAGCAAAAATTCATCCCAGAATGCAGGATGCAAAACTTCCTCAGGAGAGGGAGCCTAAATCACACTCCGGTATTCAACAGGTAGGATTTTCAGCCTGGGGTGCACGTACTAGCTAGCACTGGCCCATATGGTCATACAGACATGGCTGCAGAGCCAGGAGGCAGCGCTGCAGGAAAGGGTTCCCCGACCGTCCCCACCAGCGGGCACCTGGCAGAAGGGACCCGGCCAAGCCCAAGCACTGTACCATCATCTGCTGTGCCTGGACCGACCCCACATACCACTTGCCAAATGCTTGGCTTCATGCATGTTGGTGAAACTACTAACCCTGCTGAAGTCACTGCTCCAGTGGAGAAAACTTAAGAATTTTGGCAAGGGTTTGTTGGATTATCCCTATTGCCAGACATAAAGTGCCCCATTTACCTCCAAGAGAAGACTGCAACCCAGTATTCCGCTGTCAACAGCATGAACACACATAAAATGTTTCAGTAAGAGGTTTCGGGTATCCTTTGGGTATCCTTCCAGCCTTCCTCAGAGTGTCATCCTCAGGTGTGTCATCCTCAGGGTGTCATCCACACCTACATCTGACCAGGGGACTTGGGAGTGTGCCTGGGCGATCAGGTCTGGATGCTCACCCTGGTCGTACCCTAACTCCAAACTCAAAGGCAGGCATGAACATCCCATTCCGCCTCCCACAGAATGGGGTGCTGGGGCAGAAACTGAGGTGTCCCGCCAGCCCCAAGCACCACCACACCACGGTGGAGATGCAACCACCGCTACTGTGCCAAGACAGGGACAGCGGAAGTCCTGCCCAAATGAGCTTACAGCCTAATGGGGGAGAGCTCACGATTTCACACGGTGTGCATGTAACGTGCATTTCCTCATTGTGACGTTTTGCTTTGAATCTCACACTGCTAAGCACAAAGGCCAATGACAAAATAAATCACTCGGGCACAGTATTGATTCTTGGATGACAATTACATTGAAAAAAAAAACCTTAATGTTTCGGTGTGTTACATAAATATTTCCCCTCTGGCATCTATTATACACATTGCAGCCATACCTTTAATTTAATTTACGCAGTTTCTTTTGAGGACAGGCATCCAAATTTTTGCCTCAGCCTATTCCACTCACTTTACGCAGTGGAGTACATGCAAAGGAAGAGCAGAAGCAGAGGTAAGAGAGGGAAATTGATTGCTGCCAGCCCAGTAGGGACACGTTAACCTTGCAGGCAGGGGACAAACAGCAGAGTCATCTGCAACATGCAAACCAGCTTCTTCATTTCCATAGTGAGGCAAAGGAAATGCCCTTCAGAAATTCTCAACACTATTACCGCTATAAAGAAGTTGCCTTTAGTGGGACCCTGTGGACAAAAAGGAATTTAAAAAATAAATACTAAGATTAAATGTATTGGCTAAGCAGTTTTTGACACCGAAAACGATGGTGGGTGGTCAGTGTTCGCCTGACACTGATGCAGGCTGGTCATCAGTCCCTAAACGCGACCTCACGAGATCGTTTTCAGCTAATAGAGATGCTAAAAGTGCCTCCGCTTCGGCACCCCCCCCCCCCCCCCCTGCCCTGCCCAGCCCGCACCCTGCCCCGTGCCACATCTCCGAGTCACTCTCAACCGACTTCACACCCCGGCGGGATTTCCGTCGCTCTCCAGCCGGCGGGGCTCACTTCAACCAGCACTGCGGTGCCAGGTGCATTTCCGAATAACCGTGTTGCCGAGATGAATTCTTACGAGGTTTGGCTCAGCCCGACCCAGTTTGCTGAAGCAGCACCAGGTTCACGCCTGCCCTCCCCCCCCCCCCGCGGCCGAGCACAGGGCGACACCGAGAGCAGCGGAGCCCCGCTGCCAGCCCCGTTCCCAGCCTCGCCAGCGATGCCCGTTCCCGGGGCACGGCTCCCCGCCCGCCGCCACCCCACCCCCCCGGAGCCGCCGCCTGGTGCCGAACCGGCGCCGGGACCCCCGCGCTGCTCCCGGCCGGCACCGCAGCCCCCGGGGTCACCGCCCGCCCGGCTGCCGCGCCCCCCGGGCCCTCCCTGGCGAGCGGCGGCGGCTCCGCTTCGTTTTAATTTTCATTTTTTCCCGCCAGCACCGTAGGGGGACATCAACCATCACCATCACCTATTAAGCATAACCGACAGAGGATAGTTACCAGCGAGGAGCGGCGCTGCAACAGGCGATGCCGAGCAGGGGGCGGGCGAGCTGCCGCAGCCCCTCCGCCTGCTCCCACCGCCGACGCACCCCGCGCCGCCGCGGGAGCCCCGCCCACCCCGCGGGAGCCCCGCCCCACTCCCCTGGTCCCGCGCGCCGCCGTCGCTGGCGGCCGTGAGGTGTCGCCGGCTGGGGCGGCCGTCGCGGCTCGGAGAAGGGGAGCCGGGGCCCCGGGACGCCCCGAGCTCTCCTGGGGGCTGTGGGGGCCTTACAGCGGGACGCCTGGCCGCCCCCGGCAAGCCCCGGCTCCCGGCGTCCTGTGCCTGAGCTCCCGGGGGCCCGCGCCGCCCCTGGGGAGGCAGGAGGGTGCGTTCCCTGGGGGCCTCGGCCCCGGGAGCGCCTCAGCCCCCCGGCCCCGGGGCCGGCCGCAAGGTCCCGGAGCGGCCTATCAGGGACCGGCAGCAACGGAGGTGTCAAAACTACCCTGTCCTCGAACAGAGGCAGGAGCTGCGCCTGTGGCTGTGGTGCCCGTGTCCCCCAGCGCTGCGCAGGACAGCCTTTAAACAAAGCTATAAAAACAATGATAAGGAGGAGGGGAAATTTCAACTTAAACTTGGGAAAGATTCAGAGTAAAGAACAACAGCAAGCATAATGTTGTACTTCGCCAGTATTGCACATTACACTGTAAGAAGGGTGCCTCTGTAAAGAGTTTTGCCCTGCACTGATAATGCAGAACCAGATTCTTGCCCCTGATCAACATTCACCTGGTTTTGATGCCATGCAGCAGAAATTCCTGATATTTGGCCATGGTTAGAACAGAACACAACCATTATCAAGGTTTGTTTTGATCCACGTCTGAAGGCGTTCTGTGCCACTCTCCCTCTTTGTGCTGTGCTTGTTGTAAATTGTTGTCGTCCCCCACCCCATCTGCCCCTGACTTTGCTCTTCTCCCATTGCAAGGTCTGAGCCCAGCAGGGTTCATCAGGGATGGCCCCTTCCTTTGTTCCTGTATCCATTGCTCTAGTGCGTATTCACCGGGCTGAATTTCCCCGCTACTAATTTTCTTCCCTTCTTCAGCACTGATGAGTCTTGTTGGCTCAACTGCCTGGTGTCTTGAATTAAGTAACACCTACAAAAGTGACCACAGCCATGTCTTTGTGGCCACAGCCTTTAGACTTTCATTCTGGTTTTAACCTAGATTCTCACCAACTATAACGGTCAATTTTATCTCATGAGAAAATAACATTCCCTCTCCCTTTGGCTTTCTTTTATCCTTTCTGTCTCTAGCAGCCTGAACAACTCTTATCTTTCTTCCCTGCCACAAACACTAGGGTTTCTTGTCTGTGCCACATTTGCTCCACTGCCCCTGTGCAGTCTCCTGCTTTCCTTTATACCCACCTTGCTCATCTCCATAACTTCAAGTTTCCTTTGGTGCTTTCACCTCCTTCCCTGACTCTAAGCCAACTGAAAGTGCTGTCTACTCGCTGTCAGGACTTCTTTCACTCCACTTTCATCCTAGGCCTTCATTTCTTTCCAGTCTATTCTGCCCCTGGGTGATTTGCTGGCAGTGCACCTCAAGGTACTGATGATTTCTTCTTAACAAATCTGTGAACATTTCTCACCATCCTTGATCTGTCAGCCAGTTTCAACACAGGTTGCCTATTAATGAGAGAAAACAAGAACATTTATCTATCTTTTAGATGTGTGCCCTAACTGGGTGTGCACTCTATGCCTTGATTTTTATCAGTGATGGAAGGAGGCCCAGAGGTTGCCCAGAGGGGATGTGGTGTCTCCATCCTTGAGTAAAGCTGTGAGCAATCTACTCAGACCTCATAGTCAACCCTCCCATGAGCAGGTATCTTTAAAGTGGAATTGTTCCGTATGCTATGATCCATGTGGCAGGTGCCAGAACCCTTATCCCAAAGAGTGAGACTGGAATGATAACATGAAGTGTATCACAAGCAAAGTCCAGACATATCTATAGAGTGTTTTGTTACTGTTCTTGAAACTCAGCTTCTTTGGCTTTTTAAGAAGCCCTGAATTGTGGGGGTTTTTGTTGTTATTGGGTTGTTGGGGTTTTTTTTAATGATATTTTATTATTCCTCCTGTGCCTCCAGTTTATTGCAAGGAAGCTGTCCCCAGCCTCATGGTCATGAACTATGCCAGATTCCAGTTATTTTTGTGTAGTGGTAGCTCATCTTGTTGCAATGGCTGACCACTTATTCAAACTCAGCATGGCTATAAGTAAACTCCAGGCTTCCTTTTCAAACTTCCCCTGCTTCTTCCTGTCTCCATCCCCTTGTTTAACTGTCATTCAAGTCCATTAGCTGAGCGTCAAACCTGAACTCAGTCCTGCTTATACACTTCAGAACTGTGTCCATTTATTTCATCACAGTGTTTTTTTCATCAAAGTTTATATAATGCTACAGTTTACTTAATCTTATCCACATGCAAAATTGCACTGAAGTCTAAAGTTTACTTATTTTCAAATTAGATTACTGAAATACTTTTTGCCTGGAGATGTCCTTGGTTTTAGCTGTGCAAGGGCCCTTTCTGAGAAAGGCTTTGTTCATTGTCTGGGTGCCAGGTTGCAGAGTAACAAAGTCTTAAAATGTAGTGCGGAAACAACTAACACTACATCTGGCTTTCTGAGCTCCCCTGCAAATCAGTTCTGTGCCCACCCACCTGCAACGAGGGGCTGCCCAAAGCCTCCCGATGGGGGGTGTGCCCAAAGCCTCCCACAGCTTAAATACTGACCTGGGAAGAGGAGAGCTCCTCAGGTGAGCATGGAGGGAGCAAGCAGCTCAGCGGTGTGTGAGCTGGCTGCAAGGGTGCTCTGCTGCATGTAGGCATATTCCAGGACAGAACTTGGCTGGGTAAGTGATTGCATATAAGCAGCACTTATGCATGCAATAAAGGATCTCACTTGGGGTCTGTGCCTTCATATGCTATGTAGCTGTATGTAACAATTTTCTTAATCTTTGCAAATCTTTGTGTGAGCCATTAGTTTACTAATATACTTTCAATTTCTCTTCCAAGTCACCTTTATAATGCTTTCCCTTCTGTGTTTTCCTTCTGCTTTCTAGTTCTTTAGGCTTCAATCTTTATACTCTGTGATGTCTTCTATGTTTTCAGCCCTACAAAAAAACCAAATCCCACCCAAACTGCAATTTAGGACGTAGATAATCTTGAAAACTACTGCATATCAGAGATTTGCTATACTTGGCTACTAATAAGAGGATTTCTGAAAACAAATCAAGGATTCTTTGATTGAAATCAGTATCATTGTGTGCATTCATAAACTAATAGGAAACCTGAAAGAAGGATAAAATTGCTACTTGCAGACTTGGCCTTCTGCCAAGGTTAACTGTTGCTCTTATTAAATCTGTTTATCCATCAGAAAACTCTTTCTGGGAGCTCTCAGAATGCTTGACATAAGGTGTTTCTCTATTTTACTGTTCCTTGTTTGGCTCAGATGTTTTAAACTCTAATTGCCTTAACTCTTGTGACAGAGATGCTGAAAAACATTCTTTAATGCAAGCATTCCAGTTAATAGAATGGCTCTCTTACTCTTTTTTTTTAATACTGTCACTGATTTATTCCCTGAAATGCTATTTATAACTAGAAAAACTGTTGAATCGGTCACTAAGAGAAAAAAGGTTCTTTTTGGCCGCTTCTGTTTTGTGATTCTTTTATCAGCTGGTTTATCTGAGCAGACATCTATAGTTCAGCACCTTAAACTAGAGATTACTATTTCTTTTGTTGTCCCTTGTCCCATTTTTCTGAATTTTTTAAAATATCTTCAGTCTTCTTCTGCTTTGCCTCTGTTTCTTTCAGATGGCTGAGCAGCCCAAACTGCTTGGTAGACCTCTGCCTCCTAAGCTGCCGTCTAAACTGTCTACACTATTTGTACAATTTACCTTCACCAGCATTCTCCCTTACAGTTCCTCATTCTATGTGTTCTCTAAAATTAACATAGAATAAGATAGATTGGAAGTTAAGCCACTAGTGCAAAGCAGCCTGAGTAAGACTGCAGTATGACCCTTGTGACCTGCATCTCTCTGGGAGGCCCTTCATGTAAATGGTGGAAGAGTCATCGGGGCAGGTCATGGAACCTGGGTCTTCCACTAGCTAACAGAGGCATTCCCTCTAGATCATACAAAAATAAGTGAGAGAACTTTAAAAATGGCTGCATCAAGAAAAATTAAATTAAATCAAATCACATGGACTCAGACCATAAAGGAAGTAACATAAAATTTTTATTCAGACAAAATGAAAAAAAAATGAGGTTTGGGGGGATGGTCCTCCTGAGAATATACATCCATGTAAAAAGACATTTCTTAGCTTAAACTATTTTAAAGGCATCAAGGATTTCTAATTGAAACAAAGGACTTGCAGTATGATTCAGAAATAACTGTGCATTTTGTATGCCTGTACATGTGAATGAAATGCTCTTTCCAGTTTGTATGAAGTGGCTATTGATTAAATGTTTAAGAACTAACCTTTAAAAATAAAACTTAAAACAATAACATGATCTATAATCAAAATATTTTTAAGCTAAGTAATAAAAAAAATAAGCTGGAAACTAGGTACCAGTCCTGAAAACAGATCTGTAGAGAAGGACCCTGGCATCTGAACAGGCTCACTGACTTCTGTCAAAGTGTCAGGCCTCAGGATCTGCTGTAAAAGCATAGCATACAGGAATTTTACAATTATTTTTTTCCCACAAATCAGCACAGTGAAGTGGTAACATGAAAAACCAATGCTGTCACTATGAAATGGGTCAAAAAGACTAAAGCAAGCTTTCTTTTTCCCATCTAGCTTCTTAATTCTGTGGGAGTATCTAAATAGCTAAAACTTCCCAATCTTTACAGAGTCAATAAAGCAGGCAAACAGGAAAAAAATATCAAAATTTTTATGATGTTTGAAATAAATGGAAATAATTTGACTTTGTTTTATTTTGTTAGAATACTGTCACACTGTATTTGTTACTATCATTATATAGTACTAATTTTAAAGGAACAACAATAATATATTAAAAGCAATACCTTTATAACAGTATTAAAATAGTAAAGAAATTCAGTTTGGGAAGTAAGGTTGAAAATTCAGATGGTGTAATTATTGGCTCCTTGATATTATTAAGCCCTTCTGAATATTATTTTGAAAGGCTGGTCAGATCTATTTCTGTACAATACATTTCCAGTCTGGTGCTGTCCAAACAGATGTATTTCTGGCTCACTACCGGAGCTGAGCTTCAATGATTTAAACAATTTTAAAAGTGATAGATAAACCTTCTGTCCTGAAACAAAGTTCTGTTGTAATGGCTCTCCTTGTAGTGGTACATATTAGTGATGGATGTTGATTATAGTTTATCTATTTATATATTAAACCTGACAAGAATCTAAAAACTGCGCAGTATAGTTAGTTCAAGGATCATTTCTCCAAATGTAACCATTTCACCTGAAAGATATTTATACAGCAGCATGCCCATTGATCAGCAAGCAACTCTTCAGCAATGGTAATTTGATTGTCTTGGTGGATGGAATTGTTTTGTGCTTCATGAAGTGTGAGACCGAGACCCGAGAACAGAAGCCCTGGGCTAGGAAGGAAAGGTAGTGTGCTGTGGCATAAGTGTCTTTCCCCCCCACGGGGCAGAACAGAAATAGGGTGTAACACAACAAAGCAGTTGACTGAAAAGGCAGCAGAAATGTCAGGGGGTGGACTGTGCCCAGCAGAGGCCTGGAAACTGTCAGCCATTGTGGTGGATGGCAAGAAAGCCAGGGAGATAAGCTTTTCCAGAAGCTGATTCCTCTGTTCCTTTCACAGTCTGACCACAATTGACCTCACTTGTATCATCATAGTTTAAAAAAAGTGCACTCCAAGGTGCTTTTTTCATATGGAAATTGCCTGCATGTTTGCCCCTTTTCCATTCAATAGGGTTAGGTTGAGGTGTAGGTGATATAGGGAACACTCACTGAAGGAGCCCCATCTACTTCTCAGGTGAAAGATCTCATCCCTTTCTGAATGGAAAGGGGTGGTCAGGGGGCTGGAGCACATGACATATAAGGAGAGACTGAGAGAGCTGGGTTTGTTCAGCCTTAAGAGGAGATGTTTAAAGGGAGATCCTACTGCTGTTTTCAGCTAGAGTCAGACTCTTCTCAGAACAACAGAAGAGGCAACTGACACAAGTTGGAAAATGGGAAATTCTGGTTAGATACAAGGAAAAACTTTTTCCCCATAAGGTTGGTCAAACAGTGGCACAGGTTGCTGAGAGAAGTTGTGGGTTTCCATCCTTGGGACATCTGGGAGTCAGCAGGAAAAGGCCCTGAGCAACCTGGTGTAGGCCTGCTTTGAGCAGGGAATTGGATCAGATGATCTCCCAGACATCCCTTCCAGTATGAATTATTTTATGATTCTATGTTGTTCTTGAAGCTATAAAACTTTAAAATCTTTTATATTTAAGGTCTTTCTTACTGCATTTGAATAGTATATAGGGCTTTTCACAATCAAGATTCTGAGTGATATGTATAAAGGAACCTAGTGCTTGTACATGCAACACGTCTTCTGCTATTATTTTGCACTTCTCTTTAGAAGTGGCCTTGGAAGAAAAATCTGATTCACCAGAAGAACTTTTGGAAGAGGAAAAGAAAGAAAAAGTGTATATTATACACTACTTAAAGCTACCTGAACCCAAAAAAAGGACCCTTTACAGATAGGATCAAGAAGGATCACTTTTGAGAGAGAAACTACATGGATGACATGGGTTGATGGCCATAAAATGGCATTATGGGAAACAAGATTCTCAGAAACACAGCATGCCACTTGTAGACTGAAGAACTAAAACTGCTACATCCTGTTACATTAGCAAAATAGTGGAATTACAGTGTAACAAATTAATCTTGATTTGGCATTGAAGTGACAATGAGTTTGAAGGTACAAGATGTAAAGCATTCAGCCACTTCTGAACTGTTTCAGACTGAGTATGCTCCAGCACAATGAGAAAGTCTGAAGTGCCTGTTAACTGCAAATGGTAGCTATGGAGGAAGGCAAACTACAGCCATTACTGCAGGCTATAATCCAATACTACTCACAGGCCTCTTCTCATGTACAGAAAAAAAAAAGATATTTCTCTCCCATCAAAGGAAAAAGAAAGGAAATATTTGTAAAGAACCTGCAATCTTTTTATCTTTATGCAGGTATTAATGAGTTCTCTGGTTACTGTGTGAGAGCTCTGTCTGAGTATGGCAACAAGGGATCTCAAGTATTAGATGTAGGAGTGTTGCAGAACACTTTGTCAGTCTTTATTTTCTTATCTTTGCTTTCCCCAAAGAAGTCCTGTAATGCCTGATCCTTTTTTATATCATAGATTCTAATGATGCCCCTGATGGCAGTAGTGTGGAGGATGTTTAGGAAACCAATTTCCATTTTATAGCAAGCAAGCAAGATGAAGAGGAAAAACTGATGTCTAAGTCTCAAGTGGAAGTATTGTGTTGCTTCTTGTACCAGGAGATTAGTCTTAGCCTTCAGGTATAGCCTTTAAAAATACATTACTCGTGTTGCTGTGTTTAATAGTCAATAGCAACTTGCATTCCAAAAATTATCTTAAATCTTATTGTACCACTGCATGAAAAAGTGCTTAGAATGATTGAGAACTTTTTTGTTAATATTAGAGTACCTCAAGAGATAACTGATTTACATAGATTCTGATTCTATAAATCCCTTGCCTTAAATTCTCCATTGTTTATTTTTTCTTTTCTTTTGTCTCACCTTCTTTCACCATGTCCTCTGTAACTTTACTGTCTCATTTTTTCTGATGCATCCTGCATAATTTTCATGGCACTTGCTCAGTACTGAGCCTATTGCCAAAGTGTAATTCAACCCAATTTATGTCAGCACCTTACAAAAGTAGTTGTCAGAAGCAAAAAACGAGAGAAGGTGCCTCTTGCTTTTGGTCAGGAACCACAGATTTAATATTCCATGGTTTCTGGGAAATTGCCTGCTGATCAAAACTTTGTCCATTGATGGGTCTGAACCAGCAGTTTAGTCTTATAGCTGAACAAGCCAGAGGAAGCTTCATCCAAACTCCCATATGGAATCTTTTGCCAGAATTTGTGTTTCTGCCTTCATGGAGGACACAAATCCCTGGCAGCTGGCATGAGGAAATAGTTTTCTAAGTCACCTTTATATAAATGGTTTGTAGGCTTCACCCAGCTGTGTGCTGCAGGATTCTACTGGAATAGGAGTTGCTATCTGGATAAGCAAGCTCCTCCTTGGAGGTAGGTAGTGGATTTCAGGTATGGACTTCAATAGCTCAGTTTAAATATATCTAGTGGGAGGGTGGGTCAGGAATAATCAATTAGCGATTTTGGGGAATAATTCTAGCTGGATACATTCTGCTTTAAATGAACCTCAAGTTTAAGCAAATGCTCTGTGTAAATTAACTGTAAATATCCCATTCCTTTTCCCATAACCTTGAAAGAATGGGTATCGTTCCCTTCCCTGTTCTACAATCTAGAAAACAGTATTCACAGTGAACTTGCTTGGTACCTGAAAACCTTATGCTGTGATATGGCTGTGTTTGGAAGCTGTGGTAAGAAATATCCCAAGCTGTTGTAGCAATACGGTACAAATTTTACCTGATGCCTGTTTACTTTGAGGTTCTTTGGTACCATATGCAGAAGAAGTTTAATTATAAAATCAAAGAGATTATGTTACTTCATTATGCATTTCTACAAGTGTGACCAGAATGGAAACTGGCAATGACAGAGATGGAATTACCAGAACCATCATCAAAAGCAAACGGTGCTGGGAGTTCTCTTTCTTGGTATTATAAAAAACAATTATTGATTTTTCATGTTCTTGCCAGCAATACACTTAAGAGGGTGTAGAGAAAAGTATTTATAGATCTTTTTTCTCTTTGCTGAAAAGTGTACAGTATATAAATTCCTCAGCTGTATAAATCGTCTCCAAAGCATCCAGATCAATGGAGCTACTCCCTGCTTTACCACCTGATATCCTCAAATGACCCCTCCTCCTTACTTTGTTCGGCATCTCTACACTTTGCCTACTCTTTACTAAGAGAATACTACTAGCGTTTTGCTGTCTTTGTAAGGGGAAAGACTAGTCTTGTCAAGTTATTTTTAGTAGACAATCAGGCCTTGCCACATACTAAAAAGAGGTCTTTTTTTAGACCACTTCATGGTCATCACTGGTGAAATCTTCCTTGCTGTGCTGTGTCCTTTCTTCTTTTGAGGCAAGCTACTTAAAGTATTCTAAATTACTTAAAAGCACTTAAGGCTGGGCCAATGCTGTGGTTATTTATGAGGGCCTGTTCACCTTTTGCATGTTGCAGACAGCTCCAGGCTGGCCTTGAGTGGGCTGATGCATCAACACGGTGAGCCACAGCTACATGCAGGGACACAGGGTGGCCCTGCAGGATAGCCAGGTCAATGCAGCCCTGCCTCTTTGCTCATGCACATCTTTGCACTGCCATGGTTGCATTGCATCCTTTTCTGGAGCAGGCAGACTTCAGTTACTCCTAGAGTCTCCCCACTGCTGCCTGAGGTCTGAGACACTTCATTCCAGAGTATACATGTCTTATAAATTTATGCAGCACCTAAACAATGATGTCTGCAGCTTTGCTAAGGCTTCCTATAAAAGAAATAAAGATTTGTCATATTGCTTTTTTGCGTGTCTATAGGAGAACTGAGAGGCCTGATGCTTTGCTGAGGTTAAGGCTCTGTTACTGAAAATCCACCATGTGCAGAAACTCCAGAGGTCACTGTGCTGCTCTGCTGTACAGCAGTGAAGGTCTATGTGTAAACAAATTTCAGTCATGTATAAAGAAATTGATGGTCATGACAAACATTAACAGAAGAATGAAAATTGGGGAGGGACCTCATTTTAGAGTCAGTATTCTGGTGTTCCAGATACTTCTCAGCCACCATTAATAATTGGTCCAAAATCTTCCAATTAAGTCGAATTATAAAAGTGGTCCACATTCAATTTTCTTTTAAATGTCTTTATTTTTAATTTTCAAAACACATTTTTTTGTCTAAGGCACATTGCCTTTGAAATGTCAGTTTATTTATTGAAACAGAAGTGTAGATTCATAAAAAGTTAAAAGACTTTATCATAGTAGTAGAAGACAGAAGTACTGAACTGTAACGCCTGCTAAAATACCTTGCCATATTTAATCTCCACTACCTAAATGTATTAGTCAGCTGTGGCTCATTTTCAGTAAACAGGCATTCTAGCTGAAAACATTTTGAGAAAGAATGGTCTTGTGGCTTCCCTTCTTAGCTCTACTGTCTGCCTTTTTGTGTTGCAGTAAAAAAAAGGTAGCATTTAGAAACTTTGTCAATACATTAAAATTTGACTGTCCTGTGGAGATTCTGAAGTACAGAAGGAAAAGTCCATTTTTACAGTATTTCAGAATGCTAAGACCTAGCTTCATCCTCCTGGCTTTAGATATTTAATGCAGGTACCCGTCTCAACATCCACACTGAGTGGAGAGAATACCTCCAGAGGTCATCTCAGCTCATGTAAGATCTTAACCACAGTTTTGCATACTGAAAATAAGCTAAGCCATCATACCTTTCCATAGTAGGTAAAAAACCAGAAAGGCCTACACACTGTGTAGCAGTTAGAAATGGTTTGAGCTGTAGGGTTGGACTAGATGACCTCCAGAGGTCTCCTTCAGCCTAAATTATTCTGACTCCATGTTTCTGTCACTTGTGTTTCTGATTCATCATTCTGTTTTCTTTCATTGTAGGTTGTTTTTATTAGAAGATCTCTAGTATCTGGACATTGCCTGTATGGTATTAACTTTATTCCTAAGACATCAAGCACCTCAGGTATATAAGCAACATAAAATGAAACTAGATCTGTACATCATAATGCTGTGGATGATAGATACATACCTGAAATAGCTATGGATAGAGTAGAGCCAGCCACTATTTGCAACCATCTTGATGATAGCTGTAAGTTGAATATCCCCATGCAAAATAAGATTATTCTCTCATTTGGACCATATATGTGCACATACACTTGATTTGTATGATAAGGAAAGAGAAAATGTATTTCTGAAACATGTGTGGTTGTTTTCAAGCAGTGTGAAGTGTTGGTGAGATAAGCATTAAAATATAGCTCTGTGAGACTCACCTAATAGAAACTGTAGACAAATTTTATTCATACATGAGACAAGAGTGTTGCTCTTTGTTGCCCTTAATGTTGATGTTTTCTGTGAACAAGTCTAATTCATTCAGATACACCCACTCCTGTCTTTCTAGATAACCCAGGTATTTATATTATAATTAGCAAAGTATTGTATGTACAATTGCACTGTGAGAAATGCATAGCATTTGATATATACATGCCATCTTGTTTTAATAATTCATCAGATAGGTATCAGAAATTATGTAACTGTGGTCAAGGTAGGATATGGTGTGAACAGCTTATAAATACCTGGTAATCCTTGAAATTGCAGAAAGCTCAAATGTTTGAACCATAGTCATTTTGAGGCCAGATAATTTCTTCAAATTGCATTTGTGACTGAGGAAGTTGAACTGCTTGGGTTGTGTATATAGTTATAGAAGGAAGATGCAAAGTTTTTGACCCAGTTTCTTCATTGTAGTTTTGCTGTCTGTGACTGCTGCAGTGGACCTCAATAGGGCAAAGGAATTGGGCTTGTCCGATGTAACAGGAGCATATTTAGATTTGGAAAGCTTCCCTTTTACTTCCATGCCTGCTCATCATTATGGCATAGAAACTTTGTCTCAGACTGAGGCTTGACTCCAGTACTTTGTGGAAAGTGATGTGGATTACAGAGGAACTATGAATGGGATAAAACAATTAAGAAATCTCATGTTCTTCTGTTGGACAGCCTGGGCCTCAGCTGGAGTGATGGAATTGCTTGCTGTGTGCTGTTCCCAAATTTTTCCTAAAGTTCTACCGGCTCTGAATGGTTTGTTCCATATCAATGAATGTGTAGTTGAATTGAAATGAAAGGTAGACTGTCCTATGTAAAATCTCTGAAGTTACTTGCTGACCCTTTGTTTTCTCCAGTGATAGCTGGTGGGGGACTAGATTCTTCCCGACTGCTAGCAATATGTCATTTTACATCATAATACTTGTCATTGCTTTTAAAAAAAAAAAATTACTTTATTCCTGGAATACAGATTACATCTAGGATTGATCTGTCAAAACTGCAACATTTTTGCAAGCTATAGAAGGTCTTGTAAATATGTTTTGGTATATCTTGCAAATACATTTTGTTTACTATAAGAAAAAAACCCATACTTTTTAATGAGTTTCTGTCCCCAAATCTGAAATGCCTGATGTTTTCCTAAACATAAAAAAACCCAACCAAACAGAACCCCCTTGCCTAAGTGACTTGATAAAGACAGCCTGCAACAGACCTGGGGTCAGAGCTCCAGCATCTGATTTGGTACCCCTTAACCACAGTACTGCTCAGTAAGGATTTAGTTGATGCTTTATGTCACTTCCCACATTTTATCAGTGCAAGTGACACAATATACAGAAATAGTGACACTCAACTGCTGTTTTAATAAAAAAACTCAGACCCCCAACCTCCCAACTTTATTATCATTCACTTAACAAGACAGGTGCAGAATTAAGTGTAACAGCTTTTCATACCTTTTGATTGAATGACAAAAGTCAAGCATTTTTGCACAGCCACACTTCGAGGGTTTTGTTCTGATCTACTTGTGTCTATTCCAAGGCAAACTTTTTTTTATGTTCAGAGATTTTTATCACGGGTCTGTAATGGACTTTGGACCCTGATGTACTGAAGTTAATGCCTGAGTCTTCCCTGACTGTGGAATGCCTGCAGCTACAACATGGACTGAACAGGGGAAAGGAACTGTTGCCTTATTCTCTTGGTATGGCCCCATGGGACTTGCCCCAAACCTGATGTTTTCACAGCCTTCATCTGGAAGTGCCTTGGATTTGTGTCTGTCGTAAAAGCCATTCAATATTTTGTGACTTGAGGTTGAAAAGACTGGTAATGGCTTTTCATAGAAGCCATTCATTTTTTACACAGCACTATAAAGGGGCAGTTGGAACATAAAGGCAGAAGAGTTTGAAAATGCTAAGAAAGATGAAAAACTGATGTCACGGGCTTTCTTTGTACCCAAGCATTCCTATGGACAGATGGACACCTCTGCTCCAGTGATAAGAACACAGAATTTGTCCCCAGATAATTGTTGGATTGATTGTCTCAATAACATCAAGGGCAGGGTCCAACATGTGCCTCCTGCTCCTAGGAGTGTTGGGCCACAAAGGCAGGTGCCTACTGCTGACTTCTCATCTGGCCCCATGAATCTTCCATGCCTATGTAGCTGTAGTAGTCCCCCTTTCCCTCTCCATCACCCCTTCTGCTTTCCACCACACATCACTTTTTATTCCTATTGATTTGTGGACGGTGTGGTATGTTTACAAGGAGCTGAAACCACCTCAGCTGAAGAAGGAACACTTTTCAGCTCCTGGTAAGTTGTGCAGGCACAGTTTCCCTTCTGCTCTCCTCCTCAGCAATTTCAAGTGGACTCAGTGTTGTCTTTGTGTTTCCTAAAGAATGGTAACCCATATGACTGTGGGCAGCAATGTGTCTTCAAGTGCCTTGGGGAGCTGTGAAGAGATTTTAGGTGCCTGTGAACAAAGGCCAAACCAAGGATACAGCTAGGCTTCACTCTGTTAGCTCCACGCTCCTGAAATCTCGTTTCTGTGGGACTAAAGGATGAAAGTAACTTTGTGATTCTTTCTACATTTGCTATGCTCATTATAGTAAAAAACTCAAACCGCTTTGTCTCTGCTGGAATTTCCACTGGATTCAATTGGTTTGTAGAACGATAGAATCACAGAATGGTTTGGGTTGGAAGAGACCTTAAAAATCATCTAGTTCCAAGCCCTCTGCCATGGGCAGGGACACCTCCCACCACACCAGGCTGCTCAAAGCCCCATCCAGCCTGGCCTTGAACACTTCCAGGGATGGGGCATCCACAGCTTCTTTGGGCAACATGTGCCAGTGTCTTGCCACTCTCATGGTAAATTCAGCTGAAAGTTCTCTCAGTGCAAATGCCCAGCTACAGGCTGCCAGAAATGGGGATAAGCAGCAATGTGGGCTGGGAGCAAAGTTAAATTTAAATGCAGAAGCAGAAATTGATGTAGCAAAAAGAGAACTGAAAGAGGGAATTCAGAAGTTTAGTAGAACTCATGGGAATTGTAGTGAAGAGAGAGATCTGAAGAAGTTTATGCAAATGATAATAAGCATTATTCAATCACAGAAAACAGGGAAATATGTCATTGGCATTGGCTACATGTTAAACCTTCACATACAGAGCAGAAAATTGATTTAGACACCACAATAGTTTCAATGCCTATCATAGAGCAGGTGGTCTGAACCCTATGATTTTGAGAGGACCAGGAAGGGAAAAGCTCCGTGATACAGAAGGAAGGGAGATTTCTGTTTTTCTTTAAAGTTGTTTGGGACTGATGTAGTCCTGAAGATTTGTGCATACTGAAGAGTTTGTGGCTGGAATTCAAAATAACTTCAAAGCATCACCAAATCCAGAAACTAGCAAGATCCCAGTAACCTTACCAGCAGTCTTGAGTTTTATCTCCTGATCCTGGCTACTCACAGCAAGGAAAATGAACTCTGGCACTGCGGAGTACAGTAGGTGCTTCTGCAAGGAGGGGATGCAGGCACAGATAAACATAGGACCTCCTATGCTCTGGGCTTGGAGTTGGCTGGCAGAGGAGGAGCTGTGAGCAGCAGTTACATTTTCTTCCATGCAAATTGGTATTATTATTATTATTATCGTCATCAAAGTGCAGCACTGCTTCACTCTCTGGCTTCCAAGTGAGAACTGGGCTGCACCAGGCTGGCATGGAGGAGTTGGTATGTGTCAGTTACTGCCTGAATAGATACGCCTTTACAGAACAGTAGTCCTGTGTCTTCCAAAAGAAAAACATTTGCGAGTGCTGTGCTGCTCTAAGGATATCTTTAAGCGATTTCTTCTATTATTTTAGGAATGGCTGTGAAGCTTCCCAGGACTAATTAATATATAGTGTCTGCAGACTGAAAGAGCTCCAAATGCATTCAGGATTTCTGGACCAGACTCACCACCTCTGCGCCAGCCTCTAGGAAGCATTGCAAACTTGGCGTCAGCAGAAAGAGTTGGCATCCACTGTGTCTTTTACAGAATGCAAATAGTAAACATACTTAAGGGAATATAGGAATGGAGGTGGGCAAGTTTGGAGTTGTGAGAATGAGGAGCTAGAGCTTGAAGCAAACACATGGTGCAGCTTCTGCAGACACTGGAACTGCTGGTGTGTGTGTGTGCATTGCTTTCTCCAGATGGACGTTTGCTCACTTGGGGTGGCTCTGAGGGTGCATGTTTGGGGTAGAAAGCAGCAGGAACACAGCAACGCAACATTGCCGAGGTTAGCACTCCGGGCTTTGCCCCCGGTCCTGGGCAGGTCTGGCGGTTTGTGTGGCTCCAGCTAGAGTGAGGCGTTTGCACAGGCTGGCGGTGTGCATCGGGGCTGCATCGGCCGCACGCCGATGTACCGGCAGCGCTACGGGGCACCGGCCAGCATCGCTGTTCCTCACCCCGCGGTGCAGAAACCTAAACCGAGCTGTGTACAACCGGCCCCCTCTAGCGTTACTTTTCCAGTGAAGCTGGAATGCTTTGTAAAACTCTGTGTGTGTGCAATTTTATTTTATACATATAGCATGGTGAGATGAGCTAGTGACATGATCGAGGTTTAAACTGTTTGAATCGCTCACAGTCTCTCTTACCCAGCAGAGCAAGGCACATGGAGCAAGTCACCCTCTGAAGTTTCTGTGACAGAATGAAATGAAAATTATGATCAAACCATTCAAACACGAACAAAGCTGCTGCTTGTGGATACACAGCTTTTCACTTCAATACTAATGCTTCTCTCTCATCTCCCCTGTGAAAGTCACCAAGCCTCATTTTCCTTGCTCTTCACCCAGGGCATTTCCAACCACACCTTTAAATGGAAAGCTAGTGTTAGAGGAGATCCACCCCTTAAAACTAAACTTCATCATTTTACTAGCAATATTTATTGCAGTGTAACTTAAGGCATCTGAACCACATGCTGGAGCGTAGGCATCATATTTTACAAGTGATGCCCTACATACAGAACTCATGCTTACACAGCTCCTCAGAGAGGACTGAAAAAGCTTAAAATTACAGCCAGATTGCGCTGGGGGCCTCAGTTTGATCTTCCCACCAAGTCAGGATTTTGAAATTGTGTACCTTGGAGGCAGAAGACAAAGCTTTGGTGAGGTGAGAAGAAAAATCATCATCTTGTTTTATCAAAAGATCATTAAAAATATAACTCTGACTTTCACATCGTGTTTGGATAGCCCAGCCATGGCTTATTACTGTGTGATCAATACACAACATCTGGATTCCCAGATGTGGCCAGATTTGGAGACAAGAGCCGGTAATTCAGCCAAAGTTAAATGTGACATTTCCTGATGGTTTTGCATTGGGCCCTGCCCCTTTAAATGTGCACGTGTGTGTGCGTGTGTGCGTGCGCGCGCACATGTGTGCACACCTGTGTCCAAGGAGGTGTGTGTGGACATAGCTGTACAGGCAGGCAGGGAACATTTTTATTGCAAGACTTTTCTCAATTCAGTGCTCCAGCCAGCTGGCAGGTGGCTTAAGGGTGCAGGTAATATGTGTGGTGTAGCGAGACACTCCAAGAGCTCTTCCCTTTGCGTGCAGTGGATAAGGTAGCTGTGAGCGACATACACCCCTGCACTGGTTTTGCACAGCCAGTGGGGAGGAATGTCTTCTCCCACTGCTTACAGAGGAAAAGCCAATGACTGAGGACTGACTGCCTACTGCGTTCCTTGGTTGCGTGGCTACACCCGCGGCATTTTGTACCTGTAAAATACAGACAGGTTTCTAAGCCGACACGCAGGGCTGGGTGTTAGACCAGCTGGAGTGCACAGTGCAGTTGCCTGGTCCGTTCTGGAGCGTGTCCCCCTTGCAGGAAGCACTTGCCACAGCCCAGCTGTGCGTTAGGCAAGCACAGGAAAGGTGTGTGTGCAAGGGGAGTGAAGTGAGGCTTGCAACGGGAAAAACTGCAATGATCTCTGCTTAACAGCACTGTACTATTGCCACATCAGATTTACAAAACTCCTAACAGACTTGCTCCTGCCGTTCCAAGCTTTTGCTTTTTACTCTTATCCGCTCCTTGTTTTGCCCTCTCACTGAGCTCAGCACACTTAGATATTTCTCAGCTATTCCTGTTACCTGCAACAGTTCCATCTCCTATGCCATTTACACCGAGTCACCTCTTGGAGTCCAGCTGAGAAAGCATCTTACACTTCTCACAATGAGAGGAAAACTGTGTTTTCTGCTTTATTGATTGAGGCTGGGAGGAAGGGAGGTTGTAAACAGACACAAGCCACTGCTTTCCTTGGTCTTCCTGCGTGTGAACTGTGCCAAAACCCTCTGGAGGTCAAGGCACAGCTTTCTGGTCAACGTGGAAAACACTCCCCTCTTCATTCCGTTCTTGTCCTCATCTTGGCTCAGGGCAAAGTCCTCAGGCAGTGCACAGGGCATAATTTAAGCGATGTCTTGTTTTTCAGTGTCCAGCTGCCTGTGGCTGAGAAGCCCAGGACCAGGCACAATGACATACCTACTTGTGCAGGCACATTGCTGACCATTAAATACCAGATGGGCCACCTGGGGTTTCTACAAGCAGCTTACAACCATTCACACATAACTAGGAGCTCAAGCTTATGTATAAATTTCACAATTTCCTGCAGCCTCAGCGCATGAACCGCTACATGGTCATATGCCATGCCAGAGCTTCAGTGGCATTTTGGCACCCTCACCGCTCAGCCTCTTAGCAGAGAGGAAGGAGGGGACAAAGATTTTTTTTTTGCAAAAAGCAAGAAATCCCTGGGTCAGCTTTTATTTCACTGGAGTAGGAAGAAATGATTCAGTGTCAGCAACTTTCCTCTTGTTCCTCCTTCCCCTGACTCAGGCAGAACGCTAGAGAGAAGTCCTGTGTAGCCACAGGTTGTCTATTCATTAGACAGGGTTTTGTACAACATCCTTGGTCAGTCAGGATGAGTTAGTGGCAAACAGTAAATACCAGCTCCCCTCTGACCCTGCACGAGCAATGCTTGAGATCATCTATGGCACAGCAGAGTGGTAGGACCAGCAGGTAAGTTTTATGCCACCTGCTGTCAGATTTGGATGATGGGGCTTTTTTGAGAGGTCTGCCCTCAGACACTGGCATGGTTTCAGCATTTGTTTTCCTGGTAAGACCCAGAGCATATAAAAGACTGGAAGCACCTATGGACTCACTGACTTGACAAATAGGGCCCTAAGGACAGTCAGATGCTACAGCACATGTGGTCACAGCCCACCTCTGGAAACAAAGACGTGTCATTTTTTCATGATGCATGGTAAATGGCAATTCTAGATCTAGAGCAGGTATGACTCCCTGGATTATAAAATCTGAGGATTTACAACAAATTCCTTTGAGAAAAAAACCCATGTGCTTGTATTCTGTTCTCAATAGGATGTGGGGAGACAAAGGTGAGTTAGCTCAGTCTTACACCATAAGAAGGAGTTTTTTTCCTGTAAGCTTGACTAGAATTCTGAATTCTTTGGACTAGGAAGTTATGCAGGTGAACAAGGGTCAATGGGAAATGGAGTCATAAGTTGCTGAGAGGTGTTTCAGGCTTCACTGGCAGTCAGGTCAAGTTGGAAGAAAGGATGAGTAGTGAAAATGTACCTGGCAGAGAGCAGTGGAGATTTCAGTCATGGAGTAAGTGAAGTCCCTTAGTAATAGTCAAAGGCTAATTCTTGTGACCAGCACTGGAAAATTACGAGTTCTTCAGGTTGCTCCTCTGGAGAAGGAACAGGGATAGAGAGCAGGGGAGCACTTGGACCTGAGATGAGTGCCCAGAGGAGAGAGTGGCTGGAGGCATTAAGCGGCAGGCACCAAGGTGCACCTTCTTGGCAGGTAAGGTGTGAAGGAAGGAATGCTGAAGGCTCTGGACAACCACTAGTGTCAGATTCTAGAGGAAGAGAGGAGGAAATACTGGAGGAAAAAGGTGTGGCTGTGGAAGCTAGGAACCCTTGGAAAGGTAGGAGCGAACAATGTCTCCGCAAGAACTCGGAGAGGAAAGTATAGGGTGGGATGGCCTGAAGTTTTCCATGGAAGGGAGATGTGGGAAGACCAAAAATGTGAGGAAATTTGCTAGGAAAATATGAGAGTAAGGTCATCATATTCTTTTGGGGAGCACTCATCACAGTCCTGGGACAAGATCATCATTGAGACAGGCCCTGGACCCAGCATCAGAGGCCAGATACAGAACCAGTAGATTGGCTGTGGATCTCCCCATCTACTCTGAAGGTTGACCTGGCGGAGTGTGGAGCGTCATGGCCATCTCCAGCCAGCATCTGCTGGAGCAGCAGTTGTGCACACTTGCTCTGGAAAAGGGGAAGCACATGTGTTAACTAGCCAGAAAGTAATTTTGAAATAGGAAGTGTGTAGGGTATGCTGGTAGTTATTTCTGCTTTCCCTTCTGTCTGTCTGTCTGTCAAATACAGAAACCCTGGGGATCAGGGTCAGGGGGAGACCAGCCTGTCTAACTCCAGTACGGGCCTTGTGCCTGACAGCTGGGGCCTGCTGAAGGAGCCCTACTACAGTGAACAAAGTGCTCTTCAACAAGGAGAGAAAGCTAGGTGTCTTTGAAGATGTTTAGAGTGGAGACCGGGGCAACTAGATTCTCCATGTTATGGAGACTGAGAGAGAAGGTTGATGAGTGGTGCTGTTAACGTGTTGACTCATAAATTGATGAAACATAAATTTTGCTTCACAATGGGGAACAGATAGGGCCTCTTCACCCTTCTCTGTGTATTTCATCCTTCCTGAGAAAGTCTGTCTCCATCACTGTTGTGTCTTTCAAGGTAAGGGAAGAAAGATGTTCCTCTGCTCAGGATTCTGGTCTTGATCTGGCGTGTGCTTCTGTCTGTACCATCAACTTCCCCAGGGCTGTGTCAGCCTCAGCTTGACTGCATTTTGCTATCCACAAAACGATGCAAAACACTTTTCTCCAATTACTCGTCATATCATCTCATCGTATTTTCCTGCTTCAGCGACCTCTCAATCTTTTGCTACACTTCTAGTAGCCTTGGCGCTCTGCTTCAGTCACTGACTCCCAGACTTTTTCCTAGCATGGCACAGCATAACATGCTGGCTGTGTTAGCGCTGTGCTGGCACAGGAAAATGCTGTGAGAGGCACATGGCTATTTCAGCCAGATGTTACTAAGGTCTGATTTAGCTCAGGAACTCCTCTGTTACAGGAGAAGCATGGCTATATTGTCTGTCATGTGTTAGCACATAAACTACTACTCACATTCTTTTGTCTCATCCATGAAATGTGTAGGAGGTCTGGAAACATACCCTATTCCAGTAAAACCATTTCTGCTTTGATTTAGTTTCACCTTCTGAGAACCGAGGGAGGGGGAACTTGATTTATAGTAACTGTTGGACTGAGATGAGAGCACAGTAAAAGGGCTTCCAGTTCCAGGTAAGGCAAATAAATTCTCCTTTCCCACACCACACTCCTTGATGCGCAATAGCAGCATTTCAGTAGTCACTGACTTGCTTTGAAGTGACCACACTAGCACATTCCTTCTGCTTTATGTAAGGTACTGTGATTTCTTCCTGAGAATGCCTCTTGGTGTTGTCTCCTAAGGCAGCAGGGGCAGGTCTTCCCAAGGACTTCTCTGTGCTACTCTACAGCACTTCTTTTCTTCAAGCTGACACCACTCCAATGAATCTGCTTTCCTTTATTTTGCTAACACCTTCCTCAGCGTCATCCTTAGGTTATGGAATAGCAGAAGTATTTTATTTTATTATTTGCTTTATCATAAGGAGCACATCTTATAAAGAAATTCATCTGGGCTGTAAAGAGGTAAAAATGGTTTAGAAAGTGAATAAAACAGCCTTACCACAAGAGGGGCTGGTAACATTGGAAATTTACCTCTTGGCTTCATTTTGCTTCTACGGACAACTGGAAAGGCCTTGACTAAACAGCAGAGAAAGGAATCCAAGAGGAACTGCTGCTGCTACTGCTTGGGGAAGCAAGGCAAGTGAGATCATTTCAGGTAAGTGACACAGGGACAGCGGCAGCAGCTGTCAAAAACCAGCCCGGCTCAGCTCCTACCAAAGGCCACCACCCAAGCAGCTCGGGTGCATCCAGATCCTGCACTGCTCGCAGCATGAGCAACACAGTGCTGGGGCACAAGACAGGCCCTTGAATGAAATTATATTTCCAGCTAAGAGCTGACATTGAAAGATGGTCCACCAGCATAATATCCTGTTCCCTGAACTCTCTCTTATAGCGAGCATCTGTCCATTATTCACGCAGAATTCCCTGTTTTCAAATTCCAGGCAGGTGCAGGCAGGAAACTAGAATCAAGCCACTCAGACTAGGGCAATTTAGACCTGAGGAGCAGGAGACCTCCAGGCAACAGAAAAAATTTTTACTGAAAAGGACCATCAAATTAAGGCCTCTGTAATACTGCAGTGTTTTACTCAGTTCTTCCTTATTCCCGTTTCAGCACTTTCTATGGGATCCAGGCCATTGGTATCTGGCTTCCTTTGCACTGCACCAAGATGCAGGTGCCCACCCCAGGTCCATGGCATGGGCACCGTCACCACAAAAATCCATGCCACAGATATAGCTCCTACAGCTGGACCACATGGTTAATTTGGGATGTAACTCTTGCTGCCGCCTTGTGTCAGATTTCCCTGTCTACGTGGTGATCTGCTCATACCATCTGTGCCGGTGCCGACACAAGTACTCCACAGTATTTCCAGATACTCACCCTTAGGTCCATGAAGGTCACAGAGAACCTGGTTCTTGCTTACCAGAACCAGCTGGGCAATTCCTAACTGCTTATGATTCTTCCATATAAACCAGCTGTTTTTTTCAAGCAGAAGGTGCTTTGGTACTCTTTCCCCTGTGTACCTATCACGTTCAGGGAGGTTCTTTAGCCCCTAAATCTCACTGCTGTCCAGCCCCACCCCTGGAGCAGTTTTTATGAGACTGACACTGAGTTTGGTTTGGTTGCAAAAAAATGCACCTTAAGTGATACACTGAGGGGAAATCTGCATAGTGGAGAGAAAATAAAAATACTTCCTTTTTCTTCTGCCTTAGGACATACTCCATCAAAGGCACCAAAATAACAAACCTTCAGCAATTTGTTGGGGAAAAACAAATTTAGGGAGATGTCGTGATTTTGCAGAAGGTGAGCAATTAGCAGCTAGCAAGCTGCCAACTTTCCTAAGCATACAAGTGGTCACACCAATGACAGCCATAGAGGTTTTTGTAATCAAATCATGGACGTCTACACATGCAAACTCTTAAGACTAAACGTGGCACAATTCTGGGCCGTAACAGCAAATATGGATCAGGAGTTAGCATGGACAGGGAGCCATTCACAACAGGCATGTTGGATTTGGTGACCCCACAGTGAACAAAAGTATCCTGGGCAAGTTTAATTTACTAATAACAGATTTAACCTGCATTATTTTTAATCTAGTCAGAGGTAAAATATTGTCATCTTTTGTAGACAGGATGGATGATTCATTTGATGCAGAGCTTCTTTTACTGCTGCCAGCCTTGCTCAGCTTTTTCCACACACCACTAAAGCGTACGCTACCCAAGCCTTTTCTTGTAAATCTATTCCCTGCCTCTTATTTCCCTCCTTTATGACCTCCTGGTTTTGCAGTCTTTGGAAGACTTCTAAGTCTGCAGTCAAACAGATAGGCAATGTGTGATTAAGCATGGCGCTTACATGTACAAAATAAAAGAGTCCTGTAGCTTTGTTTGGAATCACAAGGAAAGGCCAATAGTCTAGACCAAAGGATACCAATGATTATGTCAATGCTGAACTATATAACTACAATGGATTATTTTAAACAGACAGTTTCAGGTGATTTTCAGAGTATTCAGATTGCTGGCCTAAAAGAAAACTGTATCAAGCAGCAGTCCCAGAGCAAATGTGGGAAAACAGTGGTAAATTTCTTTTAAAAAATGAGAACCAAGAAAATACACACATCAAGAAGTGAAAGATTTCTGCTGAAGGAGTTTGTGTACTCCCTGTGCAAAACCAGACAAAATATCACTTCTCATAAAACACAGATATTTTGTTCTTTTAAAGTGAATGGGTGTGACAGACATCCCTGGAATTATATGGGTCCATAAAACTACTTAATTACTTGAAATACTTGTTTACAGTTGCAACAAGACCTGTATTTGTGAGTCCACGCTACACCTAGCAATTACTATTATTCTACTATTTAAAGTAACAGCTGTGTGATGTATCATGAAAGATCCTGGCTGCAATGCACTGTACAAAGACTTAGCAAAGCACTTCCATCTTCTGACAACTCACAATTGAAACTAAGAGGAAAAAATACAACAAATCAGTATAAAGGACTAACTAGTGGAAAAGGAGGTAAAATTGTTAGCAGCAAGAGTGAGATATTGGTATTGTGTTCCTTTGAAAATCTGCTTCTACGGAAATTACTAATAAAATTGTCTTGATCTGAATCCTGCCTTGGAGTGAGGCAGGCAGTTAACTAGGAACAGGTTTCTCTGCCTCTCATGTCCCTGAGAGTGCTCCTCCAGTAGGGTCCTCAGAGGTGCTCCTCTTGGGTCCACATGGCATCATGGAAACCTAAGAATGAGCACTGGTCCTCATTAAGTGATCAGAAAGATGTGGCAACTCTCTTTCAGGACTCTTCTCACTGTCCTCTGTGAAATGTGTTCAGCTTCCCAGCTAGCAAGCAGCTTATTCTGAATGAGCCCAACTCCTTAGTAAGACAACCTAAGCCTTTGATGCCTTCCCAAGGAATTCAGAGTTCCTGCACATAGGATTTTACTTCCTACAAAGAAGTTCACTGTAGCCATATAGCTTTTGTTTCTTAAAAAGTTCTTGTCTTTGTTCTGCCTCACCTTTTGGTTTAAACTAGAAATGGTCAAACTCAGTACTTATCCAGAGGTATGCTCAGGAAGAGCAGAGTATTCATCTAAGAAGCTTAATGAGTCTCAAGACTTGATTCAAAGAACACAGCAACACCCTAAAGACACCTAGAGGGTTTATAGCACAGAAGTCACCCCTTCCTATCCAAGTCACTTTATCACCAAATAAAGATACAGTGCATGTTTTCAGTTTTATTGTGGTTATCCCAGCAGCTGATAAGAAACTCTCACCTGAGCAACACTGAAAACACATTGCGGCTATAGGTCTAGACACTCACGCCTTGCTTTTCACCAAAGAGGTCCAGTGTAAATGACCTCAGCATGTTTCTGTGGTATCTTGTGCTGATGTGAGTACACAAGAATGTGGTTTTGGTATGACCTTCCTCCAGACCCAACAGTCAAAAGCACCACCCCCTTAAAAGCAGCTAATTGTGGCCTCTGTTACTCCTTCCAACTCGTGACCAACCTGTTGGCACCTCACAGCTCGTTCCTTCTTTCTTTAGCTTCAGCAGCATAACATTTTAACTAGTTTTACTTCGATTATAGGCCTGTTGATCCTCTTGGGTCTTCAGCTTTCTGCCAGCTACTCAAACTCATCAAGGATCTTCTCTTGCTGTGATACACATTGTGGTACACAGCAATAACTAGTCAGGATTAACTGTACGGGTTCTATAGAGACCTGGACTGAACCAAGTGGATGTAAAATATCAACAACTGATGCATGAAACTCACACTCTGACACCCCCCATCCCGCATACCACTACTGTTTAGGGAGACCTTTAACGTTTGTGAAAAGCACAGCCAGAAACCAGATCAGCTCTTCTAAATTCATAAATAATGGAAAAGATTTATTCAGTTGCCCTGTAGGTTATCCCACAGAAGGATTATTCAAGTGAGCTCCTTTGTAAGCAGAAAATCCCTACAGCAAGGCCTTTCATGTGATTCAGTTAGTCGTGCAACCGACTTAAATGAGAATTTACTCTTGCGTAACTTTAGTTATGCAGTCAGCTGCATACACAGGCTCTTTCTCACCACGTCTCACCCTGCATCAGTATCCATTTGGTGATCTTGAGTGAGAGATGATAATCTTGCTTCTAAGCGGTAAGTAGGTAAAGCTGATTTTGGCCACAGAAAAAATAGCTAAGTGGAAGAGTTAGTGAGCTTACTAGTACCGTAAGCATGGAGGTGAACTTACACAGCCCCTGACAGCAGACAGCTGATATTTTCCTTGCTAAAAGTGGAAGCTAGCAAGTGAGGAGAGGAAGAACAATGCACAAAATGAGAACAATAAATTCAAAATACTAAGAGCACCCCATTGGAAAGATCAGAACTTTGGTATGTGCTTTCATGTTCTAGGGTTTCTCTGTTCATTGGTACTTCCTATGTGGCATAAACAGCAAAATGGTTTTACAGGTTCAAGCAGCTGTTCTGGGTTTCTGAAGGCAGGGGCTGCTTCCTCAGCCAGTCCCATCAGAAGTAACCAACCAGGCAGGGAAAGAAAGCTGCTTTCAACTTCCAGCACTTTGCCTTTAGGCAAGGACTCAATCTACAAGCATGAGGGTGGATTTAAACAGGAGCATCTCTCCTACTCACTCGCTGCCTCTCCTCACAGTTTTAAGTGCTCTGGAAATTCCGGAGTTGTGTACTGGGTGTAGGTGGCAAAGTGTTGACAGTGGGGGGTTGCAGGGTAGCCTCTGTGTGAAGAGGCTGGGACTGCCCCACGCCAGACACAACTGCTTCCAGCCAGCTCCAATGGACCGACTGCAGGACACCGCTGAGCCCCTCAGCCAAGATGGTGGCACATCTGAGAAAATGTATTTAAGAAAGGGCAAAACACCACATAGGCAGAGGATGGGGGGAGGGGAAGTGAGAAACAGCAGTATAACCACCAAGGTCGGTGAAGAAGGAGAGGGAAGAGGTGTTCCAGGCACCAAAGCAGAAATTCCCCTGCAGCCCATGGAAAGGACCTTACTGAAGCCTGTGGCTATTTCCTGAAGGAACTACATGTCCTGGAGAGCTCATGGAGAAGCAGGTTTATCCTGAAGGACTGCAGCCCAAAGACAGGAAGAGCCCACACTGGGGCAGGGGAACAGCATGAGAAGGAAGGAGCAGAAGAGAGGAGCTGTTATGGACGGACCACAACCCCCATTCCCCATCCCCCTGCATCACTTGAGGCAGGGGCAAAGGTAGAAGAGTTGGGAATGAAGAAGTGAAGATTGAGCCTGGGAAAAGGGGTGGTTGAGGTAGGGGAAAATTGTTTTAGTGTTTTTTTTCTCGCCACCCTACTCAATTTCAAATCTGCAATAAATTTATTTTTCCCCAATTTGAGTGTGTTTTTCCCATGACAGCAGTCAGTGAGTGATCTGTCTTTACCTCAACCTACAAGCTCTTCCACCTTATTTTCTCCCTATGTTCTGTTCAGGAGGGGGAGTGTGAAAGCAGCTAGGTGGGCATCTAGCAGCAGGCCAGGGTGAATCCAAAAGCTGTTGAATAGATCTGTCTAAAAGAAACTTTAAATTTACTGGTTCACATTAAGTATTGGCCAGACAGAATTTCAGTTCAGCATCTGCCTAAAGCTTGCAGACAAACTTTTTCTATTGTAGAGCTTTTGAGAGAATGATTTCATACTTTACCACTTTTTCTAATTTCCAAAACCTGACACAGGTAATGATTTGCAACATTCATTTACTACCTATACATTATTTGCAGAATTACAGAGAAGCAATAATCTTTACATGGAAAAATATAATATTAAAAATCTTACATACAAGGACAAAACAGCAACAAAAGGCTGGTCACAAAATTAACATCTAGCCTTTCCATCAGCAGTTAAAATTAAAACTCCTTTAGGGCGAGTTTTCAATAATGATATTAAATAGTCTTCTTTTTCTTTTTTTTTACCCCCCCATAAAGGAGACACACATTAAAAATAGTAATGTCTAAAACAACATTATTTAATTCTTAGTCAGGCACCTGAAGGTTTGGCTTTGAGCATCTTCTGAAATCAGCAGTCAGAGGAATCCAGTTTCACAGAGGCACCAGTGATGGAGTTTCTGAAAGTGTTCTCCGAGCTGCGATCCGCAGACATTTGGGGCAGCCTCCAGAGTTGAAGCACGCTTTGTGAAAGCATGTTTTGCACTCTGTTTATATGTACAAGCAGTTTAAGATTCAGGAAAAAAATAAAGTAAAAAATGAATCAATAGCTGTGTTCCTTGAAGGATGTTCTATCTAGTTCACTCAAGTATAAAAGTAAACAGCAGCAGTGCAAAAGTAAACAGCAGCAGTGCAAAAGTAAACAGCAGCAGTGCAAGGCCAGGACAACAACCTCTGTAATAACTAAGACTAAACATTTTGGTAAGATTCACAGGATATACAATGAATGTTGGCAAGATATTATATAGCAGCAGCATAGCACCCTCCCAGGCACAGACCCAAAAAATAGCCCACCCCTGCAGCCATAACTATGTTCAGGCAAGTCCCTGGTTTTGCTCTCTGAACTCACTGATGCAAGACAGCTGCCACAAGTTGGTTTTCAAAGACACATGCCATCCCTGGCTGTCCAATACATATGCAAATTTTCAAATATACATGTTTTCAGTGAAGCAAGCTCCCAATGTTCTCCTAAAATAAGTCTGAACAGTTTTACACACCAACATCGCCTCCAAGGAAATAAGAAAAATGTCTGGTCTGGAACATACCTGTGCACCTTTTGCATTTGGCGGTCTGATAAGGGAAGAGCAGATCTGCACTCTGACAGAATTCACAGATAAACCCCTTCGCTTGACAGAGCTACAAGGATAGCAAGAGAGTTGATTTACTTTTAAGCTAAGAAAAAAAAATAATTAGGAATGTCAGCAGGGATATTCCTCACACTAGCAGCTGCAAGGACTAAGAGCCCTGGCTTTTCTTTACCTCACAGCCATCCACATGGGAGGTGGAGCTCTTCAGAATATCTTTAAGAAGGGGCAGTAACTGTCCTCGTTTGATCTTCACGAGGTCATCTAGTGAGAAGAGTTGCAGCTCCTCTGTCAGATGGCTGGGGACCTGTTCAAATTCTTTCAGTACTCTGCGAACAGAAAGAAAACATAAATCAAGTTACAAAAAGTTGTTTTTCAAGTATATTTGAAGAATAATCCTCTTTCACTTCTCTGGTCACCCAGGGATCATACAAGGCAAGTCCATACTAAATCCTACCTCCCCTTCCAATCTGAGATCACATTAACAAAAAGTGGAGGGTTTGGGATTTAGAATAAATGTCTGCTTTAAATGTGCTTTCCTTGCCATGTGCAGTTATCCCAGAAATTCCTAAATAATGTGTAAAGGGCTCCCTCCTACCTCAGAAACACTAGGTAAAATCCCATAGAATATCTAATGTGATACTCTAGAGTTATTTGCTTCTTCCCTCCCCTCCCTCCCCACACCCCCAAAAAAAAGAACCTTGAGGGTTTTTATACTGCATAGGTCACTATTGGGTAAAACTATGCTTGTACTGAGCAGGTGAATGCTGAAAACATAGCTATTATTTTTAAAATATCACCAATGTAGAAGGTACAGCGAGGATCCTAATGCTTATTTCTGTAATGGAATTACAGCTGGCTGTCCAGAATAGAGACATTAAAATACGTTTCTATTTAGTTTTGGTGAATAACATGCAATTGATGCGTAAAAGAGGTCAACGTCAAAGAGAAAACAGAATCTACTTTTAAAGCTTATTTTGCTTATGTTTGTTTTCAACAAAGTCAGCAATTCTGCAGTGAAGGTTTTATCACTCACATGTTTACCTATTATGCCCACAGTTTGGGAAGGTGAATACCAAAAATCTTTAATTTGTAGCTGCAAGCAAGTTCGTGCTTTGGTATTTATCACTTTTGGTTACTACTTTCATCTGAGCATGTTTATAAAATAATCTGAATTGAGCCCAAATATCTGGAAGAAATCTTTAAAGCCTCAAGGAACACATTTGTTAATTTCTTTAATTTTTTTTTTTAAAAGACAAATAATCTCAGAGATATATGTAAGTACCTTTGACCTGTTAAGAATGAGTCAGAACATGAGAGACAGAGAACGAAAAAACATACACCTAACAAAAATCATTCAACATTTAAAACCGAATGTCTCAGTATGTTACAACAAACAGAAAGCTACCACACAAAACTACCACCTATTCTTCACTCAACATTTGCAGTGCAATAGAAGGAAGGGGTTTTTAATCAAGATTTTTTTCTAATTATCATATTAGCTCATATAAAACTCAAACATCTCTAGAGAAGAAGGCTCTATAAGCACCTTAGGTACATTTTAATAAGCCATTTTTCATGCATGATGACGGCCCATACCTTTCACCAAACCTGCAGGTTTTCAAAAGCTTTTTTAAATGAAAAAGCTGTTCTTGTGTCTCCTAAAATATGAAGGGGAAAAACAGAACAAATTTTAAATGAAAAGCAATTTGCATTTATATATTCAAATAGAGGAACACCACTATTTGAGTCAGTAACCCTTGTCAGTACATCAAGCCACACCTACAAATGGAAACTTCACACTCAGCACAGAATTAAACAAATGGATTTTCTAATGCACGGAAGGTCCAGGAAGGCAAAAGCTACTTTTATTCACTGACAAGGGAAGCAATTCCTAATGCTACAAATGGCTCTGTGTCAGCACATCAAGATTGCTAGACCCAAACCTGTGTAAGAACAGGTCAGCGTCTCCTTAGCCAAGAAGGGAGTGTACGGCAACTTGTAATCTTAAGCACAGCACCCTTGCTCAAGTTGTACGAGGCACAGCCCTTAGATGAGCCATGAGTGTTTTCTCTACTGGCCAAAAAAATTAAGCAGTCATTCAAAATTTCTGGAGCTTTCCAACAGCCAATTGCCAAGCAGAGGCAAATTTTTAATGCAGGAACCCAGCTCCCCTCCATGAACTAAAACTGGAAACCAGTAAGGAAATGGCTCCCAAAGACAAGGTGAGAAATGAGAGCTCTGGCATAGATTGGAAACTTCTCCCTCCTCCCCCTTCAGCTGAGGGGAGAGAGAGAGCAAGTCCCAGAAGCAGTGATGGGCCAAGTCTCAGTGTGGAGAAGCCAACTCTACTTCCTTCACACACACAGAGCAAAGGACAACCTGTCCTAAGTTCTTCCTGAAAATCTCAGACCTGCAAATTCCAAAAAAAAAACAACAAACCCAGGTCACACTTACCCTCACCCTGTCCATTTCTTTACTTTTTGTGTAGAGGGCTTTGTTAATACAAGACACATTGAAAATTGGGTGCTGCCATATGCTGTCCAGTAGGTGTTTGGAGAAGTTGCATACATAGTATTTTTTGAAGTCCCACTTCAACAGTATTCGGGCAGGAATGGATGACTGGGCATAGCTGTGGCAGCAGTCACAAAAGTATTTCCCCAGGTAGTCACAATAGCGGAGTCTCCTGATATATTCTGCAAGTAGATAGCAATGAAATTATGAATATTTATAAGACTTAAGGGACATACATCTTCTCTGTATGCCTATTCTGTCCAAGTAACTCGAATCTACTGGAGTGAAGGGCATGGAATTTTTCTGTTTGGTTGGTTGGTTTTGTGGGGTCTTGGTTTTTTGTTTGTGGGGTTGGTGGGTTTTGGGTTTTTTTTGTATTGGGTGGGGGGGTTTTTTGTCTGTTTGTTGTTTTTTGTTAAATAGGAGGTTTTATTATTGTGGTAAACACATGCACAAGGTCTGTACTTTGCATTAGAAGAGAAAGGTTTCCCCATTTCCACATTTGTGAAACTGAACTGATGATATCACCATGAGATCTTAAAGAAACCATTCTTGCTTTACCCACAAAAGAGACGCAACACAAATCACACAACAAAATACTTCTACCAAATGAAAAGACAAGCTGATCTTGGAGTCACATTTGCAGAATACTTTTTTCATATAGAAAGGTTTGTTGTGGATTTTTCCCAACTATCTCAGCATCTCAGGTTTGCTCGAATTAATGTGCCATCACAGACTGCTGATACTTTACAGGCCATCACAAATTCTGCTCTTTGGTGAGCAGACCCAGAACAAGTCTTGAAAGCCACTTCAAAGATTTCTTAGGTAAGGTCTGGCTGTCAGACCTGTAAATCATCATGCTTTCAAGCAGTTCTCACAAAACATCACAAATAAAACACAAGCAGGATTTTGTGATCAAGATCTAAAGAAAAAAGTTCTAAAAAGACAACCCAAAAGAGGAAAACCACACATTCCATAAGCTTGCATAAAGCTTCCACAAAGTAAAAAGAGACTTTAGGAAATGTGTAAATTGGCACAGAAAAGAATTATTGAAAGAAACCATTGAAAGATGTAAAGCCAGCACTTTCTAGCCTGGAAGCTTGATTTTTCTGTTTTGCTTTTCGTGTTTTGCTGTTGACTCTCATGAATTTTATTGTGTATGAGAATGACATCTATCATGTATTGTATTCTGTCTGCAGTGAGAAATTACAGTGTCAAGATCCCACTGCTTGTTTTATTATTGCAAGCACACCCATGAATGAGATTTTCCTTCTAGCTCAGACGATTTTACAGTTGTGGTAGACCTATGTTGGTGAAGATTACAGCCTGATCACTAATAATGGATTTATTAGGTTTGTTTTTTCCTTTTGGTAATACTTACTGCTTTCTACTGGGGTTCCACAACCAACACACGTAAAGTTCTGGGCAGCCACCGCTGCATCTCTCCTGCATACAGAGGCAAACAGTTACACCTTCCAGCATCCAAAACACAGTTCAGTTAACATTCTCCCAAACTGCAAGACAGCTACACTGGCACCAGTGAAAATATCCAAGTTAGGAGCCGACTCCTACACCTCCACATGAAGAAGGAGGTTCTGGACAGAAATGCAGATTATTATTTTAGTGGGAGTCTCTAAGCTATTCTGTGGATGATAAATCGATTACTGCTTCTAAGTATGGATTGTTGCAAAAATTAGATTATTTTCCATTTCTTAAGGTGGCATCAATATCAAGAGGGAGGGGGAAGAGGGAAATCCATACCTGAAACTGAAAAAGCAACACAGGGAATAAGCCCGTTTGCCTACTGTGTGCATTTAACAGCACTTCATGCAGAGTGAGATAGTAGTTTCCCAAAATACGACATGTTTTCTCCCTCCTTTCTGAAAACCTACTACCCACAAAGTATCAGCAGGTAAGTGGGGAAACTGTTAAGAATATTCTCCAGGGAGTCCAGCTAAGCACGCTGCCACCATAACACCAAACAGTATGTGTATTATCACATGTAAAAGTGCACGTGCCATGTTAACCAGGATGTACCAACAGAGGGGAAAAGATGCCATCTGCCTTCTAGCAAAACTGGTGGCAGACACTGCAGAAGGCTGTGCCATGCACTAACTCTAACCTCAGGTTCTGTTAAATCACCCAGGCTCCTCCCATCAAATTCAGCAGGTTTTAGATAAATCCCCATGCTGTACTAAACAATACTCAGATCTCTTACACTTACTTAACTGAAGGGTGAATATTAAATATAATCTGCGATCTTGGTGGAGCCCAGCCAGAAGATCCTCTTAATTTGGATATGATCTTTATTTCTTCAGCCAGATTCAAACTGGACTCAAACACTCTTGGAATCTCTTCTTTCAGCACAGACTATTGGAAAAGACAAACCCATGAAGATGAACAAGCCCAACAGCTGGGCATATGTTAAATGCTATGAAACATCTCCCTCTATACTCCAGGATTTTGAAGTTCAGTTCTCACCTGCATGTAGTGCCCCCTCGGTAAAACTCCCTCCCATCAGTCCCAGAAGAAAGTACATCATGATTGTTCACAATTGTACATCTTAAACATGCTAAAAATTGCTAAAGAGAGAATATTTTTTTTAAAAAAAACAATCTAAAGTGAACTAATAAACTGTAAGTACTTGTCTGTATTTATTTTTTTCTTCTTTTTTTTTTTTAATGCAGCTTCCCCCTTCCCGTAACAGTGAAGCAGCTGCAGTGAGACAATGATTATTTGGGAAACTGAATAAAGAGCCCGCTGTTTTCAGCTCAGACTCACCCTCTGCTTAGATGAGCTCAGGCAACCAGACAGTTGAACTGCAGAGTCTGTCTGCAACCAGTGTTTTCTGAAAGCTCTGCACAACTCCTGGGCTGTTGCTTCAGCAGAATTGCTGCCTGGTTCAAAAGATGATCTGAAAGTTAAGCAATACAGACAGTGAAAAATAGCAGCATGTCATCAGCAGCTCCATTGCTTCTTCAGCATCCCTGAAAAGTTTTCTCCCATCCCTTCATTCCTATCCCCTTGCTTTGATACACCCAGCTCCTCAGAGCCACAGCCATCACCCTCCAGCCAGACTCGGCAAAAGAGAAGGGCTCTGCTAAGCCAAGTGCCACAGACATTTGCTGTCAAGCAGCATTCCTTTCCCTTCCTTGGGAGGACCAAATTTACCACTCCCACACCTTTCTGCGCCCCAGCCAGAAGAGTCACCAGAAAGCTGGTCCAGCAGAAAAGGTAGTGCCACCAGGCTATTATAGTAAAGACACACAGCAATACCTTTCATCTGGTGTGACTGAGAGATTTTCAAGATCTTCAAGTTCTGCAATAAAGCAGAAAATTTTATCAAGCCATCTAAGAAACAAAGCTTCTGTTACTCAGCACTATTTTACATCTATCTTCTGTGCTACCACGGGGTCAGTTTCAAATATATGCATCTTTACAACACCCTTACTGGATGTAGGAAATATGCCTGTTTTTTCAACCAGGGATGAGGTTAAGGAGTCTTATCTCCTCTGCATATCCACTGATGAAGAGTACTCCCTAACAGATATGCATCATATCATCACCATCAGCCTCCCTTCAAGAGCAGGAGAATTGGTAAGGAGAGACTCATACCAGCTAGTCCAGGTCAAGCCAGGAGGCACTACACATAAATAATGACATACATAACCAACAAGAGCATGTATTAATTTTTTTGGACACTGACAGATATTTGGACCAGAAACACACCAGTTAATGCTATAAAAGTCAGTAACTGGTGAGATTAAGAAGTGTGTGCTTTAATTCCGCTAATTCTTCATTCTGCATATATAGGCAAAATATGATTATGCAGGTAAGTGTGTTCACATTGGTACCATTCGTTTCGGCCATGCATATTGTTCTCAAGACAAATGCTTCCCCATTCACACATATCAAAACTACTCTTGCTACTAGAAATGCAGTTTGGGGCTAGATCTTCATTAAATTAGGGAAATAGGAGGTGAAAAAATAAGTGAATCTCTAAAATCAAAGGGAGCAATAAAAAAGCCATTGTTAACAGAAAAAAATAAGATAGAAGTTAAAAGTTGCCCAGGCTACTTTTAAGGGTTTCTATTTCCATATATGTAAAAAACAGAAGTTAACTAAAGAAACTCACGATGTCCTGAAGAGAAGCTAAGCACTGGCGACTACAAGGGGCCAGAGATATTCTCTCTAGTCCTGAAGCAGTGAGGGCTGCCTAAGACCTAATCCACCTCTTAATTAGGAAGTGATCATGCCCTAAATTCTCACAAACAATGCTGCTATAGTTGGCTGAGGTTGTGCCAGTTTCACACTTTGCTCACCCACATTCATTGGATTTAATCCTTCGACAATTTCAGTCCCTGTGTTGGGTTTGTGTGGCAAGGTTTTGGTAGCAGGGGGCTGCAGGGGTGGCTTCTGTGAGAAGATGCCAGAAGCTATCCCCATGTCCAACAGAGCCAGTGCCAGCCGGCTCCAAGATGGACCCACCGCTGGCCAAGGCCGAGCCCATCAGTGATGGCGGTAGCGCCTCTGGGACAGCGTATTTCAGAGCAACCGCCCCGCAGCCGCCACGGCAGCGCAGGAGGGGCAGGGGGCTCCAGGCCCGGAGCAGAGGTTCCCCCCCAGCCCGCGGTGAAGCCCACGCTGAGGCAGGCTGTCCCCCTCAGCCCGGGGAGGCCCACGGAGGAGCAGATCCCCACCGGCAGCCCCTGGAGGCCCCACGCCGGAGCAGGTGGGTGCCCGAGGGAGGCTGTGACCCGTGGGCAGCCCACGCCGGAGCAGCTCCTGGCAGGGCCTGTGGCCCCGCGGGGAGAGGAGCCCGGGCTGGGGCAGGTTTGCTGGCGGGGCTGGGGACCCCGGGGGGACCCGGGCTGGAGCCGGCTGTGCCTGAAGGACGGCACCCGTGGGGGGACCCGGCTGGGGCAGGGGAGGGCTGTGAGGAGCCGCCCTGAGGGGAAGGAGCGGCAGAGGCAGCGTGTGAGGGACTGACCCCAGCCACATGCCCGGCCCCGGCGCTGCTGGGAGCGGGGAGAGAGAGCGGGGGTGAAGTTGGGCCCGGGGACAAGGGAGGGGTGGCGGGAAGGTGGTTTAAGATTTGGGTTTATTTCTCATTATCCTAGTCTGACTTGACTGGTAATAAAATAAACTAATTTCCCCAAGTCGATCTGGTTTTGCCCGTGACAGTCACTGCTAAGCAATCTCTTCAGGCCCTTATCTTCACCCAAAAAGCCTTTTGTTATATTTTCTCTCCCCTGTGCAACTGAGGAGGGGAACGATAAGAGTGGCTTTGGTGGGTACCTAGCATCCAGCCAGAGTCAATCCACCACACCCTCAAACCAGCAAAGATAGTATTTTGTAGAAAGGAAATCCTGCACCAGTCTGCTATTACTGCATGTGTTCTAACCAGGAGTCATGCATACATTGCTCTTTCCATTTTCTTATGTTATTTCTCCTGCAATAGCACCTACTAAGTCAACAGATTTTCTAAATGATGCAATAGATTCATTCAGCTGAACAATGGAGCTGTTTCTGCAGTTACAATTTCGAAGTCTTACCAATAATTACATATTCATCGTCTGATTCACTGTGGCAACGAAATCTGGTAACCTCATGATGTGATGGTAGATACATTGGGGAGCTGACAGTCAGCAAAGCACAGCCTGTCCAGAACAAAGACAACACCAGTTAAACTTTTCCAGCATGTATAGAGTAGCTGCAATTATATTTTTCTTTGCTTATCAGAACTTAAGCACACAGCCTGTATTTACAGAGCAATTTTATTTATTTATACACACACACACACAGCGCCAGTTGTTCTTGGGAGTCTGTCACATAGCATGTCCCCCTTTAGTTTCTTGGGAAGAAGCTTCTAGAGACTAAACCAAAAAAGCTTTTGATTATCAGTGGTCTCTCACCTTCTCATGTGCAAGCGCATCATTCATTTTCCCCCAGATGTTACGGCATTTAGACTTTATACTTAAGTTTCATTGCTAAGATCCATATTACTCAAGAGACTAAAATCTACTTAGAAATGCATGTGCTGACTCAAGCATTACAGTGCCAGGAGCATTTATTATCTTGCCTCAAACTATACGTGAATGAATATTCCGGGCAGTTTCACTCAAATCAACTGTGTGACCTGATCTGCATAGTGCAGAAGTAAGCACAGAAGGACAGAGCCAAGCTTCAAATCCTGCAAATAAGGAGAGAAAACCAGCCACTACAGGCATGCTTCATGGAGAGTTGTGCTTGCCATGTGGCACTTCAACCATACACTTTCTTTTTCATGTTAAAAAAACAGATTACATAACACACAGATGTGAGCATTCAAAAGAAAGAGTCAAACCCACAGAGAAAGTATTTGTGGCATAACAATCCTCAGGGAACACAGCTCTTGAGAGACTCAAAGAAGGTAACAGAGGATTTGTTTCCAAGCAATGCCCAAATTAATTTAATATTTTCTTGCCCAAAAATAAACAGCAAAGGCTGTCAGACAAGAATGCATTATAGACTAAGTAACTTGCCTTCATAACCACTGTCTGAAGAGGCAACAGAAGAATCAGACTTCTTCACCCCAGGGTAAGAAGATAACTCTGAATCAGTGTGATAGCTGCCATCTGATCCACTTGTTTCCTCCACACCCCAGGACTCCGCTTGTTGGCTTAGGATATTACATTTCATTTTTTCTAGCGATGCTATAATCATATCGGCAACAAAAAAGTGTGCGTTTTCCTGGACACAAGATTGGAATGCTCATTAGTACATAGTACATTTGATATTTAATTAAGAAGAAGTGAAACACATAACTTTTCCCCATACTTTTTCAACTCAGTAAAAGAAAACATAAGGCTATCTCACTTTTCATTTAAACACCAAAAAAACACCCCAAGGGCAATTCAGAAACAACATGCCCAGATAATTGTCTCACCCTTGATTAAAGCACACAATTTACTTTTATCTTACCCATCTATTAGATAAAAAGGAACTTGATTACATGCCTAATTGATAAATATGTATGCATTTTAGGGACTTAGTCCTCTAGTTACACTGCATTATTTAGTATGCAAGTGTGAATCTGTGTAATCTATTTAATAGGATTTAATTTCAAGTCAGTGTGTACAAGCAGTTTTGCATGCATGCTAACTTGGATGGGGCCAGAAATGGCAAGTTTTGAAGGGACTGCAGACCTTCAGGTGACGGGTAGTACAGAAGCTAGTAAAATACTTTGATGTGTTAAGAGTCAACGCAGTGAAGTAGGGATTATGAAGTGAGATAGCTTACACTGTCAACTGAAGGCTGCACAGAAAGTCTCTGATAAGGGTAAGCAGGAACCTAGCTCCGCTGGGGTTCATACTGCCTTAAATAAAAGGTAGCCGTCGCAAAGCTTCACCATAGCATTTTACTCCCAGACAACCTCTCCCCATGGTGTCCCTTACCATCTTGCCTACCCAAGGTCACCTCTTCTCCAGGAAAAAGAATTTGTAAAGCCAACTCTGACATCACTGAGCCATCCTGACAAACCTTGGGCTCCCTGCCCCGATGTCACTGCTGTATCCCTTGCTTCCTGTGGTCTAACAGAGCATCCCACTAGTCCATCTACGCTATTTCTGCTAGCCTGGGCACAGCTTCCCAGCCCAGGCTCAGCTCAAAAGTGGATGGATGGGAACCCAAAGATGGTTAGGACACTCACTCCCTTTCCTCTCAACCGCAAGTGTTCACATTATGCAAAGCTAAACCTCTGTCTAAAAAAAAACACGGCAGTATCTAATCCTAGAGATTCTGAGAGCAGAACAATTAAAGCTTTACAAAAAATGGCTCATGCTCAGAAAATTGTACCACTGAATGTCAGTTTTCATGACATCCCCTACAACCTCTATGGGAAGCACAAAGACAGACATCAGTGTTTAAAAATAGCTAAATCTTAAGAAGCACAACAGACATCGCTGCTTTCTTATTGTCCGCAGCCAAATGCATTTAGAAGAGATTAATCTCAACATTAGAGAGAGCCCACAAGTCCCTGTGGGTGTCTGAAGAGACTTTTATCTTTTTACTAACACTGATTAACATCACTTGCTTGGTGCATAGTTTCTCCAGAGACAACTTTCAGTGAACTTCAGGACACACCATTAGCAAAGGAAAGAATTAAACAGCCTTTCTCCTCTTGGGAAATAAAGATGACATCTCCTACTTTGAAAATTCAAAAAAGCCTGTGTGGCACTGGTTAACCCCAAGTTAGTGGCAGGACACAGCGTATCAGCATGTCCTGCTGATAAAAGCAATTATGAGTGTATCAGAGAGTTGCATTGCAAGAAAGATGGAACAGGATACAGGCACTCCTGTAGTCAGCATGACTATCAATCAGCTTTCAGCTCTGACTCCTGATAGGTCTGTCACCCTAGGAAGCAGTCTCAACTCAGCTGTGACACACCAACCTTCTCACTTCTCTTCCTTTCCACTTGCATCAGTGGAAAGTCCCTCTAGATTATCTGGCCCATCTCCTTCCTGGCACACAACTACAACTCTCAGACTTGCTGACACTACATGCATCTTAGTTTTCAGTCTCCCAAGTTTCAAAAAGATTATTTCACAACCTAAAAGTGTTTGGGGACTTTTTGTTTGTTTTTTAAAGGCAGCCTCACTCATAAAGGACTGAGCTCTTAATATCTTTTAACCTGTAATCACATTAGCCCACAATCAGCTGCACAAGAGAAGTAGCTGATGTTATCTTGCCTCACTCAACAGTTCTCAGACTGTGGTTTCTAATCCAGGTATCTACCTGCTGGTCCCCTGGTGATGGAAAGCAAGTTACTTCATTTTTTTGTTCCCACATTACAGACAGAGAAACATCATCTCCTTTCACAAAAAGCAACATGACAAACTAGTTCACAAGCATGGTGTTTTTTGGTTTTGTTTTAAAATGCACCTTGTAGATGCCAAGTTTCAAATCCAATGCAGAACTTGCCACTCCAGTAAAACCAGTGCTATGCCAAAAGATGATGACCTCTTGGGCCCAGGACATGGGACCACATGCACATTGACAGTTAAGCAAAAAAAAAAAAAAAAAAAAAATCATTTTCTAGGCACATTTCTAAAGCTTTTTCATATTAAATCCTACTCACTGCAACAACTAATTATAATATTAACCTCTTTTCCAATTGTCAGAAAAGATTAACATTTAGCACACAGGGTTATGTGTGACAACATTATCTTCTCATCTTCACCTCTGTTTATAAGCTCAAATGAGCTGCTTATTTGGCAACACTCCTAAGACCCTTTGGGCCCATTATGCAAATTGGAAACCATGAGAAACTGCTTAAATTACTGAAGATGTTACAGTTACTGTGCTGTAAAAGGATTACAACATGAATAACAAGCAAGCAATCTCACATGCTCATCATAAGCACACACAAAACCCACCCAACATCTCCCTGTCTCCTGATAGTAAAAGCATGAGGTAAATCCCATCCACCACACACACGTAGTTGCAACAAATTCTATGTAACATATTCTGATATAACTTTAACGTAGCTCTAATAAGTTTGGTCTCAAGGAATGTGTGGGAAAATGATGTAATGAAAAATGGAGATGTATAGTGTTCTAAAATATTTCCATTATTTTAAGATAATTAAAATAATGAACAGACTAAGAGTAAAAATAAAAGAAATATGCATTTTAGGTTTGTAGGTGCACCCACAGAGGGGAAGAGGAGGGAAAATACAGCATTTGCAAAGATTAGTCCATCCATCAGAAAGTTCTGTTATTGAGAAATGCCTCCTCTTGTTTGTTTTGCCACTATAAAATGGAAAAAAGATTATGACTTTGTTGTCCTCACCTTCTCCACATCTTCTGGAAGCATGCAGATGTCCTGCAATGAACGATTCCAGGGTATAGCACTTATGTTCAAAGGAAAAGTAGAACCTGTGGGTTTAACAAGAACTTGTGTTAGTTATTTCTTTCTCTGTAGCTCCCGGGATGCGTGCAGGGTGATCTCCAGAAAGCAAAGTAAACTTTCTTTCCCAAAACTGAACACTTGGGGCTGGAAAGAGAAATGTGGGGAACATGTTAGCATTTGAACTACTCTGGCAACCTGAAGCACAAGTATCAACTACTAGGGAAACACAGTAAAAATGACAAGTGGTGACAGTACCACTGCGCTCCCAACACCAGCCCTCTCCCAGCTACATCTTGAGCTGCTGGGGACAATAACAGCCAGAACCTCAGGCAGGGATTACAGTGATGCTCTGCAGTTTGCAATACAGTCACCTAACACTGCTCTCTGTTTATTCACAACTGCTGAAACAAAAAGAAATCTCACTGCTGTCTGGGCATGCAGAGAGATGCATCGGCCTCAAAAGATTCCCTGAATTACTACTGGTATTGTGCGACTACAGGAAGTTTGAAAAAAAACACTGCCGTTATGTTTTCATACCTCAAGAAAACCTCCCTCCTCTTTCCAAATGCAAACCATACTGCATAGTAATATGTACAACTGGAGCAGACGCATTAGCCACAGTACTCCCTGCTTCTTGGAACAGCAGTTCTGTTTTCCTGGAATTCATCGCTGAGTATGATGAGCATGTGAAACAAATTTCATCTTTCTTCCCTGTTAAGAACTTTTCACTATGCAGCAGAGCATGCATCTGGTTTTCTATAGATGTACCATGGATTGCTTTTTTGTATAAATATCTATATAGTCACAACCTTCTTCCCCAGAAAATTGAAGGTATGAAATCATGCCCTCATGTTTTGTTTTCAATGCACTCACAGCCACTGCTACAAGAAATTTGCTGGAAGGATGATGAAGATTATATATAATGTATACAGACATACACTATAATGACATAGGAAAGGAAATTACTTAAGTTGCTTTTTTTTTAAACACTGACTGGTGTCTACTACCTCTCCTCTGACCTTATAACCAACCAATTTCTGTTTCACTGTGGTGATGTTTACAGGATAAAGTAGACCATATCTAAATGCTACCACCACACATGCCATGTAAAGCCATTGCAGGTAACATGGCTTAATCAAAGGCTCTTTGTAATAAAAAAAAATTGCCACTCCTAAATTTGTTTAAAAGTCAACAGAAAGGATAAAGAGGTCCCACATAATGTGAGAATAACTTTTCCCCAACTAAAGGACGCTGAATCTCAGGCCTAGTTTAGATTCTTTATATTGCTTTATTTGTAGACACCACGTTATGCTGCCCTGAGCATTGGTGACATCAGGCTGGAAAGTCAATACTGTGCTTGAGCGTAGTGACACTGCCATAGTGGGTTTGTACAGAATTCTTAATTGTGTGTATCATGGAGGAAAAATGGAAAGACTGACAATCTGACTTTTCAAAGCAGATTTAATCACCCAGTTAGGTTATTTTCATGCCTATTTGATGAGTCATCTTACTGGGTAAGCAGTGTATGGAGGGTACAGGTAACTGCTAAAGGCTCTACAGCTGGGTAACAGCCTACGTTCTCATCAGTTAAGATAACAAACATTACTCTCTGAACTAAAAATAATAAGCAGAAATAAGGAAATGGGAAAATTATTCCTTTCTCTTTAAAATATAAGATGCAACTAATCTTAAATATAATTTTGAAATCTAATGGAAGCTTTCTCTTTTGCTTACCTCTTGCATCCCACTTGCATCTTTAAGTGAAAAGAATGCAAAGTGGGAAGAAGCCCAGGCAAGGAGCTCAGCTTATCCAGCAATGGGATGGAACTGTGGGTCTGACACAAAAAATTATTTGGTTGCCCTTCTGCTCCTCCGCACTGTTGCCTGGAGGCTGCTGGGGCTTGGGAAAGAGTCCTCAAGAGCCACAGAAGGAAGTGACATTGATGTACACAGAGGTTAAAAGCAAGAACTGCCAGTGACACACTGACCACAAAAAAGCTCCACGAAGATACTCCATTCAGTCACAGGTTCTTCATTAACAATGACGTAGCCTTTTCAGAAGGTTACACGAGGCCACCTTCATATTTAAAAGTATTAGCAAAGCCTAACAGGAGCCTCACAGGACCAGAAGAAACCCCGCTGAAAAAATGTTATTTTGATTTAAGTAATCTTATGTCACTTCCTTATGCCTTGTGCACCCTTCACCAATTCTCCTGCGAGGAACAAAAGTGAGAAACCACCACCTCTGAGACAGCAATGGAAAGGATGGCATGTAATCCCTGCCTTCAAATTAGGCATTCTTTTTCAGTTTGACATTTGTTTTTCCCATCCTCATAGCCCTGCACAACACAGGGGAGAATGAGACCTCCCCGCCAACCACAGGCTACCCAGCAGCAAGTTAAATGGCTGGAAGCCACAAGGAAAGATGAAACGCAGAAATTTTCACTTTGTACAGAACAGACTAAAGTCTAACGCAGACAGAGCCCATCACGTTGCACAGTGCCCAACAGGATCCTGGCTCCTGCAAAGAGTATTTGTTAGCAAAATCAAGGACGCTACTTCTTCAGTTGTCTGGCTGCTTCTTCAGTCGTCTGGCTGCTGTACTCCTCCATTTGCTTTCCGGAGAGCCAAGAGCATTACCAACCCAACGCAAGCACATCCCACTCGTGCCAGCGGATGGGAGTCACTCATGATTTATCGGCTCTGACACCTATGCCTCACGGTCCCAGCTGACACGAAGAACCCGGGTTGTGTTCGAGGCAGCCACTCAAACCTGCGTGGCTGGCCCCAACCGCCGGGCACCATTTCCTCCTCCCTGATGGCACCTCTCAAACACGCAGGGCCAACAAAACACCCAGCAGAAGGCAACAGCCACAACTGTCACCATGCTAATTGCTGACGACAGCCTGTCCCAGATGACAACGTTGTTATTATTCAGAGTGCCCAGTCCTGCAATGTCATGTCCCTATTTGAGAGCTCGCTGCCAGCTTGAGGCCTTGGAGGAGCTGGGAAGGGCCAGAGCTTGGAAGCGGAGATCAACGAAGCACCACTATTAGGACTAATATTGACCAAAGGGAGAAGAAAGAAAGACCACAAAACAAAAACAAAAAACCCCAAACAACCAAACCAAAAATCTCCCCCCAAAACAACAATGCACAAACCCAACACCAAGACACCAAGCACACAAAAAACAGCCTTTGCTGTTTTTACTGAGTTGCACCAAGGCTCAGTATAGAGTAAGATTAAGTCCTTAGATACCGAAAATAACCTTTATAAATAACATAAAAATGCTTCCTCTTGCTGCAGCAAAGGCTGGTCGTACCAGCATTAGGTATGAAACACAAGGGGGTTATTCTGCTGTCCCGGCCGAGGGCAGGTGCCCTGGCCTGCAGCCCAGGAAGGCCGGCAGCCTCACGGAGGCACACGCAGCCCCCAGGTCGCAGCAGCTGCTCCACCAGCCATCTTGGAGGCACCGCGCTGAACATCCCCACCGAACAGGTCCTTGCCTACAGGCCTGTGCTGCCCTGAGCCCCCTGCCACCGAAGGGACAGGAGGCACACTTTGCTAGCAGTAGCAGCCCTCAGCCTGTGTCTCTTCACAAAGAGAATGTGGGATATCTATGTGGTCGCAAACTACTGAGGAGCAAAAAAAAAAAAAAAAAGAGATCCTGATCTGTATCAGATGGGGCTACGTGTCTGAGATGGTGGGTGCACCTGGAAAGGGGAAGAGGGAAGAATAGTCCCGCTCTGGCACAAGCCAATGCAGTCAAAATGATAATGGATGTTAAAGTCCTGCCTTCAAAATCCCAGAGGACTCCCTCTCCTCTGGCTCATGTCAGACACCAGGAGATGTCCCAGGGAGTATGCGCGCACACCAGCGAATTGCTACCAAACGCCCAGATTTACATTATCTGTTTTTGGGAAAAGGATGATGAAGACAAGATGAAGCTGGTGAAAGCCTCATCCAGTGGATGTTCTACATTGCTCACAGCTCAGTGGTTTTTATTTTACCAAAGGCTGACTATGACAAAAGCTTTTCTGCGCAATGAAACAGACTACTACTGCAAGCATGAGTGTCTCCTGTTTCATCAAGTCCAGCCCTCTGGTTCTCCTTTGTTTTTAAGCTTTCGCTTTCTGCCCTCTCTCCTGTTTTCAATGACAGCATTTGTCTAATTCACAACTGCCATAAACAAGGCCCATTTAAATTACAGTTGTCTTTCCTAGCACAGAAATCATAAAACAAAAATGGACCTGTAAAGTTACCTGTTCGATTGACTGGCTCTGACTGGGCAAGTCCACTGGGAGAACTGCTGTCACTGTTGCTGACAGGAGCAGGCTCCAAAGCATCAGGGTATTTCAACAGATCTGCTGGCTTACCAGCAACTGAATTGGAAAGAAACTTTGTGAAAGTCAAGTCTTGTTCGGGGGAGGTATAACATTCTTTTCCAGAATGCACAACAGCTGATGTGACAGTGCCTCCTGTTAACGTCACCTGGGTAAAGCAGTCCCGCTTCAGAGGGGATGCATCTGAAGGAGAGAAACCATTCAAAGAGGAAGCTGCAGGATCCCCATCAGAGTAACGGGGACAAAAGAAAGTATCCAGCGAAGGTTTAGAGGAATCATAGCACGTGTTGTCCCAGCATGCCCGGTGCCTTGTAAACCGAATGTCTGTTTGTGTACAGGCAGGGTTGTGGTGTGCAGAATCGCTGTCGCTGTCATCATGGCTATCCCCAGCACTGCTTTCTTCCCACTGTTCCACGTCACTGTCCAGATGCTCAGCTCCCTGCATTGTGGTCTGCTCTGGCACAAAAGAGGGCTTCAAACCAGATGCATTTAAAACAGACATGAGAATGTCTTTGATAGCTTCAGCACTGTTTGGGTATGATCCAAAACTTCCAGCATGTCCAATCACTGCTGGCCTTGAGTATTCATCTGTTCAGAAAAGAGAATAAACTAAGAAGTTAGGAAATGGCACTAAGAAAAGGTTAATTTACAACGTGAATAAAATGCACATTCTTTTTGACACAGGTAAGAAGACAGGATAGAGCTGAATTCATGCACCACTGTTGCCTGTTCCTGCAAGAAAGCTCTTGCTTTCTACAGTCAGGAAGCCATTCTGTTATTGATAAGGCTAGGTAATAAACCAACACTAAAGTATGCTGCTGCTAGCCAAATGCAATTAGTTAAGACTTTGATGGTGACCGATTGTCAATGTGCTTGAAAACATCATTGTTCTACAAAACTGGATGAGGTACAGTTACTGGTACAGGTTCTGTTGCCAGTAAAAGAGAAGGTCACATTATACCAAGACATATGGAGGATCAATACAGCAGGAAGAAAAAAAAAAATAGACACTTAGCAATAAAAGCTCACGTGCTTGTGTGCTTCAGTTCAGTCACTCCTCCTGGGGAAAAGGCTAAAGTAACTTTCAGTTCATTACTCATAGGGGTGGCAACATTTACGTGAACCCATAAAGAAAATTAGCTCTGTCATAGCAACTTTGCTATGCCTCTGAAGGAATCAAAAATATTGCCTGCCAAGGTCCTATATGATCTACTGCAAAACTGTAGTTCAACAGAAAATGGAAAAACTGCTTTTAGTGACAAACATAGCAACATTAGTGTGATGTAGAAGTGTGCACCACAACCAGTAGCTATTCAACAATAAACTGAAGTCCTATACCTTGAACAAAAAGCTTTGCAGGAACTGCCATCAGCCAAGCAATGGAGAGATTAGACAAAAAGTCTATGTTCAAGAATAAATTATCAAACACATCACAACAATGAAGTTAACAACTGTCTACTTTGGGGAAGAGAAGTTGGTTATAAAATTCTATAAACAATCAAGAAGATTTCCTTCCAGAGCAAATAACTCTTAGTTAGGACCACGAGGAATGTCAAACAAGGCTGATGAAAAAAAAGCAGCAAGTCTTGCAGACTGCAGACTTTTCCCAGAGGTTGCTCTCCTTCAACATATCTCAACGGAAAATGGTAAACCTCTCCACCAAGTCACTCACCTGGAAGCCAGCATGCACTCACACTGCATGATAAGAAAGTGTACTAATGAAGGGATCAAAACCTCCAACATACTCTGGAAAAGCAAGTCTATATAAAGAGCAGTACTCATGAAGAAAAAGCTAAAAATAATTATTAAGAACATCACATATAAACTATACTGCAAGAGCTGCTAGCAGTGCTGTCAGTAAAGCCAAGTCAAAATTAGCTAAGAGTTCATCAGTGATTGGGACCAGCCACCTGCCACTTACCAGAACAAAGCTCTTGCAGAAACAGCAGCAATACTGCACATTTTACCAGCTGCACTTGCAAAGAAACACCTTGCTGACACAGCCAGTCATGGCACTATACAGACAGGAATGGGAAAAGAAAAGCTAGCTCACTTTCAAACAAACTTATTTTGATCTTTTCAGGAAAATAAAGCAATCTGGTAACTGCTGACATTTCAATTGCACAGGACCACCTTAACCTGGGCTGTAAACAGCATCCTTTCTGTGTAAGACAAAACAAAACATTTGGTCTTAATGTCTTTGACTCTTCTGCTCTGCTATCCTACTGCAAATCCCATCATGACAGCCTTTCTATCCCCTTACCCTTCATCACCTCCCACTAATCCAGCATCATATGGAGTATCTCTAGCACTAATCCTATAACCATGCTGACTGCCTCTGCCAAATACTTTTTCTTAGTGCAATGTAAGAGAAAAAAGAACAAGCTTTAAACATTTTAACTCAAGCTTCTGCTCTGCCAAACTTAAAAAAAGCAAACAACACAACAACAAAAAAAACCCACCAAAACCTGCATTTTAAGCTACTACCAGAAATAGGTTAGTTCCAATTAAAAAACCCAATAATCTCAAATTTGGTTTTGCAACTGACACTCATGTGAGTAATTATGGTAATCTGTTAAAATCTGAGAAACTATTTCTTGAATGAACAAGGAGTTAACCTGCCAAGAATCATGACGTATTTTACTCTGAAGCACTTAAAATGCCAATATAACTAAAATGGCCAAGCTACCATTAAAAAGGTAAGAAAACCCCATACCTTCAAACTGTATAACATACTTTGGTGCTTCCCATCTTCAAAGCCAGTAAGCAAGGCTCCCTCTCTAACCAGACGATACTTGTTTAGTACACACAAACTTTGATAGCTTTTGCTAGCACTACAAGCATCAGCAAAGGTCCCCAGAGGGAGGCATTTTAGAACAAATTGGCATACCTGAGAGAACGGAGATTTGAGGTGTCGGAGCAAGGCAGCTAATCCTTGCTGAGGGATTTGAAGAATACGCTGATTCAGTAAAAGCCACCTTTAGGCTTTCGTGGTTTAACTAGAACAAGAACACACAGGCAGACATTTGGTTATAAAACAGGAGTACTCTGGTAATGATACCGCCAGTCTCACAGTCATTCCATCAGGAAGAACACCCTGCTAAGGCCTGCCGACAGTCACCTAACCACTGCCTGTATTTCTGGTTGTCTGAAAATCTCCACAGAAGCACGCACCACCTGAACAGCACTGGCATCTCTACATCTCTCATTTCACTCCAGAAGGCAGGTGAGCAAAAGAAATTCTCGGCGATAGGAGACTTAAACATGTGCATAAGGCACATACAAGATAAAATGCTGAATCACATATCTATATATCTATCAAAACAAAAGCAACGAAGTGGAAAAGAATTCAAGAAAACACCAATCTGTAGCTGGAAGTCTGGGCCTGTTTGGATGTGTATAGGCTGTGAGCTACATCTATGAGGCCCTGTCTTCACAAGCACCTGATTCATGTGCTGCTTGATCTCCCAGCTGTATCAGCTGGGAGCAAGTGAGGTCACATAATCATGTCAGCCTAATTTGATAGACTATAGTACCTGTGGTTCACGTCAGCAATGTGGCTGACCCAGCATGAAGCAAGAAGCAACACAAATAGATAATCTCAGCCTGGCACACAGCCTGCCAATGCAAGCTGACAAAAATTGTGAATGCATTTGAACTGACTGAGCAGGTTTATACCAGATCAGCAATTTCACTTTGTGTGGTCATGACGCTTCCCATTTGGTATTTCTAAACCCAAAGCTGGATTTACCATATTGTCAAACCAGCATAAGCTGAACCAGGGCATGCAGTTTAGTGCAGATACCGAGGGACAAGGGGCTAATTCCAACAAGGGACTAAGATACAGTCAGGACAACAAAGCAACAGGTCTCTTCCCTGAGCTCACAAATTCCTTGTGAGGGTCACACATTTATCTCCCACTCCCCCAGGTATGTCACAGACCTGCAGAGCACATGACAGAAACCACGGAAATCAAAGGGGTGCCCTGCTCTGACAGGCGCATCATTAAAAAATAGTTAACCATGCTGTACCCCATGCCTTCTCCCCACTCACAGACACCACTGCAATGTCTCCACACAGAGGCATCCCCTTGCCCTCCCCTGCACCCTACGATCTCATACAAAGAGAACAGAGTTAAAAGGTGTGCTGTCCTCTGCCACCCTGCATGGAGCTCCACATTCCCCACATTGTCCTGTGGGAGAGTGGGGTGACTCAGAAAGCAGATCTAATCCAGATAATCTTCAGACTCATGGAAAGCAGAAGAAACTAAAAGCCACAAAGAATTTCCCTTTTAACTAAAGAATAACATTTCAGCCAAAAATAGTATGCTGAATTTTAAATATTTAGTGTTTGATCATGCCAGTGCTTGGAAAAATACTCTTTTCAGTATAGGATAGTGCTTTCTTTTTTTTTCCCCCTCGCACTAATTTTGAGAAATCGTTATGTAGGTAGGCTTTACACATATAAATATCATTATCAACATTACTGGATAAAGTAGTTCTTACAGGAATGCTTTTTTCTTAATTATTAAAAAAAAAAAAAAGTATCAGCAGTTAGCAGACTCTACCTTTTAGGAAGCAAGTATCACAATGGCCTGACACCAGGGTGAGTGTTAAGTACTTTTATCAGTAAGCATAAACATTAAGAGTGCGAAGTTTTAAGACTTTATCTTTTTTTTTTTTTTTTAATAACCCTCCCATCTCTTAGATCTTATCAGAAGAAACGGGTGTTCTGAGAATTCTGATAAAAGACTTCCATTTACTTTCAAGATGTTATGATTTCAACTGTATCACAAACTGGGAAAGAGCTCCTTTAGTATTTAACTATCAAACTAAAAAAAAACAACACAAAACCCCCACAACGACAAAAAAGCAGTGAAAGAGCACATGTAAGGAAATACAACAGAGGTGCATGAAAAGTACCACAATGCGCTGCCACAGCCAATAACACACTTGACGGTTTGTCATCTTTCATAGCATAAATGCCTTTCCCCCTCAATATACCGTGACTGTACTTCCAAAATTAACTCCGTAATGTAACCTTTAAAAATAAAGCATTTACCACAACCACTGACAACTAAAAGCTGCTTTTAGAGGGAAGCTCTCCTGGCTAACGAACACACCAAGCCAGACTTCGGGTGCCTTGGGTGCCTCACCTGCTCAGGGTGGGGGTGCCTGAAGACTTCTGCTCTGCTGTAGCTGGCTACAGCTACCGCATGGAGAGACATGGTGGGGCAGCGTGCATTTTTTGTTGCTGTGACGTACCTGGAAGCAATAGGGAAAGAATTACAGTCACCACCACTCTAACCGCGATTCTCCATGTATTTTGCAGACTCCACATTTAATATCCTGAACTGTTTTCGGTCTTGACTCTGCATGCCTCTAAGCTTACCGAAAAGCAGAGCTCAGCAATAATGGAGATCTGTATTAAAAAGAGCCTAATTCAGAGGTTTTCTTAAAAACAACTCAAGGGGAAAATGCCCACCACAGACATGACAGGCACGTACCGATCGGCTGTAGCCCGCAGTTTGTGGCAAAATGACGAAGAGACGGAGCGGACCGGGCAGCGGCGATGCCCCCGCGCTGCGGCCCTGAGGCGGCTCTGCCCCCGGTGCCGGCGGTCAATAAGACCCGGCGCCGCTCCCCGAGCACCGTGCGGGGCAGCCGCGTAGCGCCCCGCGCCCGAGCCCCCCGCCTGCCAGCCAGCTTTGGAAAGCGCTTAATCCGCAGCGAGACACCGACCCCCGCCGCCCGAACGCGTCCCGCCCCAGCAGCGCACCCCGCAAGGCACCGACTGCCGCCCGGCCGCGACTCCCCGTCCCCACCTGCAGCCGCTGAGCCCGGCTCCTCTGGTCGGCGAGCACCCCGCCCGCCCGCCGGCGCACAGCGCGGGCCCCGCCCACTGCCGCGGCGGCCGCCGGCCCTCCGGCTGCGGGGGAGCTGAGCAGCGCCCCGGGGCGGGGCGGCCCGGCCGGCGTTGGGTGCCTGAGCCGCCGCTCGGCTTCCCGCGGCCCGCGGTGCGGCACAACGTGGAGGAAACAAACCCCGACGGAACGAACGCAAACGGCAACAACAACGACCTGTGGGGAGCGGCGCGGCAGCCTGGGGCGGCCTGGTTTGGAGGAGGCGGCTGAGGGGCGACCCTGTGGCTCGCTGTAGCTGCCTGAGGAGAGGTGCTGGTCCCCCGGGCCGCGGGGCCGTGGGCACGGTTCAGAGCTGTGCCGGGGGAAGTTCGCACTGGGTGTTAGGAAGCGTTTCTCTACCGAGAGGGTGGTCAGACGCTGGAACAGGCTCCCTAGAACAGTGCCCTTAATATGCTTTAACGTTTGGTCAGCCCTGAAGTGACCAGGCGGTTGGACTCGATGATGGTCGTAGGCCCCCTCCAACTGAAATAGTCTATTCTCCTCCGTTCTACAACCAAACAAAAGCAAGAGAAGTCAAGTGGGAGGGAACGGCCAGTGTTTTCTCAGTTGGGGTGGGGCATGCTGAGGCCCGCAGGCAACGTGCAGTCACACCTCAAGGATCAGCTGTGCTTTGGGATTTGCAACCAGCTGGGACATCAGAAATGACAGTGATCCATTCTCACTTAGCTTTTAGAAAGGAATTGAGCCATCTGCTAGGCCAGTCTCTTGAGTCAGCTGCCTTAGCGGGCTCAAAGATAGCACGCTGCGGTTCCTTGTAGCCAGTTTGAGCTAAAAATACCGTGAAGGAATGCTGAGCTGCATTCATGGAGCTAAAAAATTGCTGATTGTCCATAAAATGCAGAAAATATGTGCGGGAACTTAGGAAATTGCAAACCATGAGGAAGTAGGAAGGAGGCAGAGTCCAGATGGTACCATGCAGAACTAAGTAGAAGTGGTAAACAGAATGTACAACAGCTGCAGCTGAAAATGTGGCTTTCAGATGCTCTGGAGTAATTGCCTTCTTTTTTAAGCACAGATGATGACTTGGCCGGTAAATAGGACAGTGGATTTAGGCTCTGGAAACTTAGGGGTAGCCGCTGGCCGAGCTGCACAGTTGTTGTCTGAACTTGGTCTGGACAGGGCTCTAAGCAACCTGCTCTAGTTGAAAATGTCCCTGCTCATTGCAGGGGGCTTGGAGTAGATGACCTTTAAAGGACCCTTCCAACCCAAACTATTCTATGATTTGATGTTTTCCTATGTTATGGTGTGTGTTTCAAATCCCCATCTATTTTGGTAGTTTTGCATGGTTATTTGTAAAAATAAATGCTACTTTGGAGATACTTAATATGGGAAAAGCAAGTAGTAAGGTAGAAAAAGGCTGTAGATTTATTTTTAGTTCTTACTAAAAGCCTGGCAAAAATGAGTTAGGGAATCTGTGCTTTATTCCCATAAAGTTTTGCAGTATCCTTACATGAAAAGAATTACACAAATGCAAAATACTAAATAAGCCTGCAAGCAGCACTGCACAAAAAAGAGTGTGGTAGCATTTTCATACCTGTTTAGTGCTTTTTTTTCTTTCCATGCCACTCTATGTATATATTGTCAAGAACCCTTGTATTGTGTTTTGCTTTGCTTGGGATGCGATTAAAAGCCTCTCTACTTTTTGCAGATATCACCAACAGAAATATTAGAAAACTGGCAGATGCAAAGTCACAAGGACAAAAAGAAAGGAAATGCCAGACTGGTTTTAAAGTTGGCAAGGCGGAAACTCAACAAGGCCAGGGTACACCAAACTGTCATCTTGCTCTAATACCTGAATGATCCACATTGGCTTAGAAGGAGGCAAAACCAAGCTATTTTAATCTAGCGCATATGCCAAAACAGAAAGCATCAGCAAAACCTGCCCCAAACCTTCCAGAAGAATGTCAAAAACCAGAAGAATGAGGTTGGGAACAGACAGCGGATCAAGAGGTTACGTCAGTGGGCTTCTGCGGAGGAATCTTCCTACTGTCCACATCTTGGGCATGGAAGTAGATGGCTTGTAAAGTTCAACAGTAGCCAAGATATATACCACAGTGAGATCTTTGAGCTACAAAGAGATACACTGGGGAGAACCAAAAGCAGATATCCCTAGTGTCCCTAAACCAGCTTATTTGAATATCTTCAAGGCATTGTTCCTGACAGTGCCCAAGACAGTGTTGACTCCATAATGTTTGCATCAAACTGCCTGAAAGAAACAGGCCTGCTTTTTAAATCAGTGAGAGGAGTATTTTTAATCACGCAACTAAAATAGCTTAACCTTGGCAATTACTTGGAAGACTTCTACAGAGAAGCCCCAAAGGCTTTTTTCCTTTTTCTTGAAGTTTTAAGGGTAATGTTGCAAAATGACTGAATTCTACCTTTTGAAAAGAATAATTATTCCTAATTGTTGAGGAAAAATTTACCTGGAATAGGCTTAAAGTTAAAAATACCAGCAATATGCTAAAAGAAGGAAGTGTAAAAATAATTGCATGTAAAACCCAAATAATTACAGGGATAGGATAACTATCCCAAGCCAAACATACATACAGGAAATTGGTGGTCAGCTGACCCCCTAAAGAATTCCAAAAATGATGATTTACAGGCATCCAGTCAAAATACAAAATATGTGTGAGGGTGCTGGTACCCTGGCAGAAGACAGCAGCTTCCAACAGTGTCCTCAGCTTTCCACCCAACTGCTGGGTGGCTGGCCACGCTGCTCCTTAGTGAGCTACCATAGCCTTGGTTTGCTGGTAGACCTTACGGTGCTGTGGCACATCTCCATCAGAGCAATGCGTATCCTTCTTTGGTTGGTGGATATTTCTTCACAAATACGTAGTAAATGCTAATACAACCAAAGACCATAATTTCTGTGACAATATAATTTAATTCTAGTAGCTTGATAGCTGTTTGATATGTGACTTAGCCACTCAAGTTGGAAAGACAAGAAGACCGAAGACACCTTAGCCATTGCTGTTCAGGAACTCTGGCTCTGTGCATTACTAGTACTATGCAACTTCCATAATTAACACACATACATATTTTAGATGAGATTAAGCCTTTTTTAAAGACCCTGTAGTGAGTGAAATGGTTGTCATTAGAAGACAGAATCAAGTGTCCAACCACACATCCTTTTAACCAGTGGAAATCATGGAGTGGAGAAAAAGGCAGAGAGGAGCTCAGCTCAGGAAGAGTAGAGCTGGACTCAGGAGGTCAAGGCAAGAAAAATGAAAAGGCCTTCAGTTCTCCATTGAAGTCAGACTGTAAAGGCTTTCCAGTATTTTCCATTTCAAGGCAGATGGGAAAACTTGGCATCTTGGGAAAAGGCTAACCCGTACAGCTATGAACTGAATATCAGAAACAGTTGAAAAAACATCACTTTGGGATGTTTTTAATAGTTAACTCTGTACCAATACAACCACTAAGGCAAGGATTATACAGGGCCTTTCATGTCAGTGAAATACCATATGTACACGTGTATTTAATTAACTTCTGTTTTTAACTTGTTGCGTAGCTCAGGACACAACTATTCCTTATGAGTACAACTAAAAAAACCCCAATAATTTAGAAACATAATTTGCATAGAAATTTCTGCAGTGAAGCATCTGGGGAAGGGTGGATTACATAGGAAAAGGGAGAAGAGTGAATCACATGGGAGGTTAAAGACACAGGAAATGGAGTAATTTATGAGCTGACTCTTGACTGTGCTAAGTCCTTTTTACGTGGGATAGAGAGTCAAGTTCACACACCAATGCTTGCCAATGACGGTGGAGTTTCTTGGCATGAACATGTGACAGAGAGAGAACAGATACTGTTAACATGGACTGTACTTCTCTGTATCCCATCTGGGTAGGTAGATATACCATATATTTTCTCGAATGGTAAAACTGGCTAAAGAAGTTATTGTCCTTGCTGCCAGCTATCTTGCCTAATAGCTATGTGTTGCTACATCTACTCTGCAGTTTATTGCTCCTTCAGTTGCTAGTGCCACTGTAATTCAGACTATACATTAAAGGAAAAAAAAATCAAGAGGTATTATAGCTTATCATTAAATTTCATTATTTGGCAATCCCATGTACAGCACAGCTCCACAAGACCGATACAGATGAGGAATTGTGTGTGTGAGAGAGAAGAAAAAGCAGATAGGGGGAAAATTGAGGGCTGGTTGCTTGTTAAACCAGCTTTGTCATAAGAGAAAATGGATCAAGGAGCTACAGCTGTATTACTAGAATAGTCAGTCACTTGTAGAAAGGTGGGTTTTCCTTTTTCATTTTGCCCATCACAGATGCCAAATGACTTATCACTAGGAAAGAATTTGTTCTTCTGGCAAATTTCTGTAGCAAATCAAATTATTTCACCTGCATTAAATAATGCAGGAAGGTACCCAAAATAAAAATGCTGAGAACCATAGTTGCAAATATGGAAAGTAAAAGATCAAGTGGGAGTAGTCACTGCAAGTCATTAAAGTAGGCAAGCCTGACACAGCTTCTTTTCCTCCAGTCTTTGCTGGGAAAGCTATGTGAGTCAAATGAAAACGTGAAGTTAGCGCATCAAATCTACATTAAGGTCTCCTCTTCTTTTGAACAGCACAAAAGGGTGGGCATGGCTTTTTTTGATTCAGACATTCAGTACTCAACAGATAAGTGATAGATATTTTATTCCCAGAATCACAAGTCTGACTTATGACGTCTGAACTGTGTAACTGTTGTATTGGAGAGCTGCATGATGAGGAAGTGACGCTTCATTTGTTCTGGTGAGAAGAAGTTCCCAGGCAAGGTGCGGGAATATTTTCACAGGATGTCTTATCCTGCAAAATGTTAGAGTGGTTGCTGAGAGAGGTGCACTTATCAGAGTCAGACCCTCAAAAGCTTCCATATCATAATGCTGGAGAGCATTCTCTAGTGTCTTCTCATGCCTTTTCCTAAGTCTGCAGGGCTGCTGCTTGGAAGGTCAATTTCTGAGATAAATCCTTGTGACATCTGCTGTTGTTATGAAAAAAAAACCAAAACCAAACCAAACCAAAAAGTATGATTTCATCATAAAAAAAAATAATACTGCTGAATGATTGAGTACCAGAAGCAAGAAAAGTGACATCAGATTGCACAATCTTTTCAGTTGCTTCAAGGTACTTGCTGTTGGTTCTGTCATCAAGCTTCTAGGTCATTATCTACATGGAAAGGTACACAAAACGTGTACCAGTTCAACAAAAAAGTTCCTTTTCTCTCCAAGAATTTTGTCTTCACAGTAGATGGCAAAGTAATTGCAGTAGTTACATTTCATTGCAGTTAACAATCTTGATGGAAATGCAGATGTTCGCAGTTCAGCATCTTTGAAATAGATGACTAGTCATTCGCTTACTTCTGCCTTCCATTTTTAAACTGAGTTCTGCTATTTAGACATCAACTGTCCTTTCAACTGTAACATGAACAAATCTGCTATTTTACTAACTTCTGCTTTTTAGTATTTGCAACGCTGAATTGTTTAACTAGACAAATCATGCAAAAGCAGTTGAACTTTATTTCCAGGGCAGTTGTTCATTTAGTTAGATTGATTTATGAACCTCTGCAGCATTTGTATTGCAGGCAGAGCCAAAAGTCTCCTTTTTGGAATAGTGTTCACAGAGAGTCCCCAGGAAATCATGAGGAGTGTTTGGAGGCATAGCTGTCCACCCAAGCAAATGCAGTAGAAGCAGTCCAGTCGAAGGCTCCTTCCCAGAGAAGTTTTCTTGTGATAGAACAGTCACATTTATATAATGGACATATTCTGCTCACGCACTATTCTGGTGATAGAGAGAACATAGAAATGTCAAGATGCTTTTTCAGAAAGGGAGACTTTTGAACTAAGTGCTTAAAAGAGAGAGGCAATGCCTGCAGAGGGAGGTAATATCTTTTATTAGACCAGATGATGCAGTGATGAGGAACAGGCTGGCTTTCATGAAGACAAGAAGCCCTTCATCTTACTGAGGGTGGTGGCTTAGTTCATGGTGCCTGAATTCCATCCAAGGCCCTGGTTCCACAAGATGAGAAACTGTGTCCTAGAGGAGTTACTTGACACAAAGTGGTACAAACTTGGGATGCCAGCTGAAGTGTAATACATATTTTGCAGAGACAGTTTTGTCCAAGCACATTTTACGGTGGATGAGATGTCATCTGCCAGCCTTCAGGGACCGCAGCACTGGTGTAAACACCGTCTCCTATGCTCTAACATCATAGAAATGGTATTGTTGCTCACACTTCATATGAATGAAATTTATACTCTTATGTGATGCTGTAGCACAAACCTGGTACCAATGAATAAGAAAACACAGTCTAAACCAAAAGTGCTTGTTTTAAATTACCTGGTATTTATAAAATGTTTTCCATTCCAAGCATAGATGAAATGTGTGCTCACACACACACAGCAATCCGGTGATATTTCTCAGTAGTAGTGCTGGTTTTAAATAAAATCCCTGTCAGTAATATGCTGAAACTTTGTGGTTCTAACTAGAGGTGGAAAAACAGCCTTGTGGCCATCACTGAATTTAGAAATTATGGAGAAAGTCAATTTTTTTTGCATGAAACAAAAGGAACAGATTTAGTGATGTTCATAGATGATATTGATACTTTCGTACATGGGGAAATTCATCAGAACAGCCAAATAGGCCTAGCTATGTTTCTACAAATATTGGGGAGGGGAATGCTGTAGAAAACTATTATCAGCATTGTTATGGAGCTAATTTCCTCCCACATAGGCAGATTTATATGATCTAGGCTAGTTAATGTGCTTCTGTCTGCCTTGAATGAGAATGAAATGCTGCCAAAGGAGAAGAATAGAAATCCAGAATTATCAAAGAATTCCAGAAGGGTTGTCTCAGAGAGGAACTATATGAATACACCTGCCTTTAAGGTTTTTCAGCCTTACTTCCACTCCAGTCTGTATTTTTGGCAATGGGAGAAAGGCAGAATTTGCTGGTTCCTGTCACAGGGAAAAACTGCTCCACCCACGTGGTTTCAGTCACAGGGATTTATTAACAATTGGTCATTGATTTATTAATGTCACATAATCACCTGATGATCAGTGTGCTACACATTCTGGATCAGTACGTCAATACAGCACATAATCCAGAACGTTAACAGGCCTGAACAAATGCCTGAACACCCTTCTCTGAATAACCCCTCAAATTTCAACCCCTTCCCAAATGCACGGAGCTACAGGAACCTATAACTCACACCCCGTGCTGATGGGGTGATGTCTCGTGTTCCAGGCCAGGTTTCTCTTCCTTCATCATGCACTTGGCACATTTGTTTAGGCTTCTTTTGAAGCTGACTCCCTTCCCACCTCCCCCATCCCCACCCCTCAAGTCTCTTGGTAATTTCCTGGTTACTATTTAATCCAGTTTATCGTGCCCTCTCTTAAGCAAACTTCATTATTGTTATTTTCCTCTGTAATGTGACCTGCTTTGGGAGAAATGCCATTGCAGGCAGTTTTGGGGAGTCTGTTTACTCACAGCTTTCCCACTTGCATCCTGTCACACCAGCGCCTGTTACCCACCACATGATGTCGAGACGGGGGCTGTACACATTGACCCCCTCTTCCAGGAGAGGAGCCACACATTGCACCCAACACCTCCATCCCTGCTTCTGAGCCGGTTGTTGTCAGCCAGGCTGGGGCTTGTGCGCATCTAGGATGTGATTCAGTTCCTCCCAAGAGGAAACAGCTAAAAGACATCAGAAACCTACACAGTAGACATCTAAGTTAGGGTCCCAGCTCCAACCTTTAAAGAATGAATACTTTGTTTAAAAACATTTTGCTAAATGGGAAAGTAGGAATGAGGCTGGCCTGGCTTGTCATGCATGGATGAAACTAACTGCAAGAAGTGTGTGAGCTGCACGCTTTATGCTCTCTCCCTTATCAAGATATATCGTGAGAATTTGCCTTCCTAAAGTTGCTTATATGGTGACCTAACTTCACCAAATGTAGTTACAGCTCTCTCCCACTTTTCTTTGTGTGGCCCAAGGAGATCTGTAACAGCTATGTGAGGGATTTGGGGTTTGGCCTTAAAGTGTCCTGCACATGGTTGAGTCTGTTCCAGGGATTTGTAAGCCAGCGTTTGTTTGCACGCTATTGTGACTCCCTTCATTTCCTTGCAATGCACGCAGTGTCAGACCCCAGTTTCACATTTGGTGATAGTACTGCCTAAACTGCTTCACCAGCTTGATTCTCTCTGTTCATGACTACTTGTTCCCAATCACCTCCCCAAACCACCCTCACAGCAGCTTGCACAGCTAGCTGGTGAACCAAGTGGTGGAGTGGGGATATCTTGGAATGATTCAGAAAAAAAAGGTTGTTTTCCAGCCAGATCAGTTTATGCAGCTGCACACATGCACCTGACCTGGCCTAGTAAAGGGATAACACAGGTGTGAGAATTTGCAAGAAGAATGGGAGCTCCATAAGGCACTATTGAGATTCAAGACAATGTCTGTGTAACCATGTCCTCCAAGGCCATACATTCAATTAAATGACTGAGAAAATCTTGCTAGGGTTATCTCTCAGGTGCATGCCTGATACTGAAGCTTCAGCTGTGCCTGCAGGATGAACTGCACTGTATTTTCCAACCCCTGAACATTTGGAAGGGCCGCTGGAGAGGTCTGGCTTTGCATGGCTTTTGAACCTCTCAGTCTCTCTGCTTTCAGAAGGAACTGCGATTTTGTGGTGCAAAATCTACCTATCTAAGTAACTATCTTCAAAGGGTTCCAATGCTAAAGTAAACCCTGGGAGTGCACAACCAATTTTGCATGCTGCAAACCCTGTTCATATACTCTGGAAAAAGAGGATGTAGTGGTATATAGCAAACAACCTTCGCAGTAGCCACACACTTGCGTAAGCAACCCAGTGCCTGAGAATTTATTCTTTAACTGCTTCTTCCAATACACAGTTTATAACTGTTGCCTCGGTATTTACTCGTGTTTAATTCCATTAAATCCGTTGGAGAGCTGAGCTGTAACTCAAAATCATCACATGCCCTATAAAAGGGAAATCACTTTTTTAATGTATTACTGACACTTTCTCTTAAATTCAGAGCTAAATGTCAGTGGGTAAATATTTAGCAGCAGCTGCCTTCTGCTTTCCTCCCTTAAATACGTATATCAACCTCCCTTAAATATCGATACCATTTTGTTGCTAATTTAAGCAGAGTGATTTTCCATATGTATTGTTTTCTTTCAAAAATGTCCTCTGCTGAAAAAAAAAACCATTTCCATGAAATCATGGCAATTTTGCTAACAAATTAGTTGCCTTTTCTTGCTGAACGAAAAAGAATGACAAGGAATGGCAAAATTTCAATTTAATAGTATTAAGATGGACTGTTAGGTACTACTGCACAAAGTACCACATCAAATTATTTTATTTTTCTTTTACTGCATAAATGAGAATATCAGCTGTTTCTAATATTATTGCACGAGGCTACGTTCCTTTTCCAAGATATGAAAACCAGCTGGTTTTCAGACCAGGTCTGTAGCCGAAAAATTTTGCTGAAATATTAGATGGGTACAGTTAAACGGAAAAAAAAAATCCTACTGTGAGTGCAGCTTATACCAGTGAAACCAAATCCTAGCACACACTACCTATTTCAGACCCTGAAATTTACAGAACCATTTAAATACTGACCTGGTACAAACTATATTAAAGAATTTAAGAAATAAGGTTTCAGACTAGCCCAGCCTCACGTGTATTTTCAGTCTCTGTGTTAAATGGTGTGAATCTTGCTAGGTGTCAGTACAATATCTCCTACCGTTCTCCCTGGCTGTTTCAAAGTACCTTTCTGGGCAGCTTTTCAAAACCACCAGCAGAAACCTGTGCTAGCAGGACTTCAGCTGGTAAAATCCTTTAGTCCAGATAAAATCTAAAGTGCCTGTAAGATGTAGGGCAACCGGTTATGAGAAAGGCAGTTTCTTTCACAACACAGAAAAGAGATTCAAGGTTTCTACTTAGTTATTTGTCAATTAGACACCAATTTGTAAATCCACAGTGGATAGTGGGTGGCAGGAGTTGGAAGAGTAAAATACAAGGTGTGCCCAGGTTGCCAGATGAGTTTGGGTTTGAAGCTGTTTTCAAGTACAGACTTGTCACTGAGCTTCACTGTGTACACACAAGCACAGAGTTTATCCTGGCTCTGGAGTCTGCTGGAAACAGATTTTAAATAAATTCAAACTCTCATTAGTAAGATCTATGCAAATGGCCAAAAGCCAAAACAAATCAGCTCTTCATTTCACACTGTCAACCAGCAGTCAGGCTTGTCATAAGTTTCATCTTACAGGGGCTGGGGAACACATGCAAATAAAAATGGATAAGGAGCAGCTGATAGCTCTTCAGGGGCAAACTTCATTCAAAAGACGTGTCTTGCAGCCTGGTTCTCTCCTTGTTTACACTGGCTTGATGATGTATGGGTTCACTGAGAAAGCTAGACCTGTAGGTGTTGTAGTACTGCACAACACCACCACTAAATAGGGAAGAAAGCTTTGTGAAGGAGGGCTTGAGGTTGTGTTATTTTCAGAGTGTTTAACATTTACAGTGTGTGAATTATGTTGGAGCTTGAGCTCCTGGTAGGATTTCACAGAACCACAGCATGGCTGGGGACAGAAGTGACTTTTAAAGGTCATGTAGTCCAACCCCCCTGCCATGGGCAGGGACACCTTCCACTACACCAGGTTGCTCAAAGCCCCATCCAGCCTGGCCTCAAACACTTCCAGGGATGGGACATCCACACCTTCTCTGGGCAACCTGCCAGAGTCTCGTAACCCTAACAGTAAAGAATTTTTTCCTTATTTCCAATCTAAATCTACCCTCTCTCACTTTAGAACCACTGTTCTTGTCCTGTCACTACAGACCCTGGTGAAAAGTCTTGTCTCTTTCAATAAGTTCTCCCTGGAGCCTTCTCTTCTCCAGGCTGAACAACCCCAGCTCTCTCGGCCTGTCTTCACAGCAGACGTGCTCCAGCCCTCTGATCATCTTCGTGGCCCTCCTCTGGGCTCACTCTAACAGGTCCATGTCCTTCTTATGTTGAGGACCCCAGAGCTGGACACAGTTCTCCAGGTGGGGTCTTACCAGAGCAGAGTAGAAGGGGAGAATCACCTCCCTCGGCCTGCTGGCCACACTTCTTCTCATGCAACCCAGAATACGGTTGGCTTTCTGGGCTGCAAATACACATTGATGGCTCACGTCCAATTTGTCATCCACCAGCGCCTCCAAGTCCTCTGCAGGGCTGCTCTCAACCCATCCACCCCCTGTCTGTACTGATACTGGGGATTACCCTGACTGAGATGCAGGACCTTGGGGTTGGCCTTGCTGAACCTTATGACATTCACACAGGCCCACTCCTTGCCCCAGCTTTTTTCTTCCGTCAAGTTTAGTGAAGTTTTCACATACTTCTTAAAAATCAGTTCATAATGAAGGTAAACTACTGCACCAGAAGCTATTTACTGGGGAGGGAGGGGACACCACCTCTCTGTGCAGGGTGTGGTTATAGCAGAAATTTAACTCTAAAATGAGCCATTAGCAGTTACTAAGATGCTCCACATTTTGGAAGAGGCAAGGCTGAAGGGAGGGGCAAGTTTATTTGTTGTGACAACTGGCATTAGGTGGACAGAAAACAGGCCACCTTTTGCATCTGCAGTCTTTCATCAGTTCTTAGAAATATACTGCAACATGTATTGACTATATGAACCACAAGTGGTTTTGTGTCAATAACTGAAAACTTTACAAATTCACTCTAATTCACACTTAGGTAGGACTATTTGAAAAAGTGGTATTTTCATTTGGCTGCCCATTTGAGCAGCTGAAAAAACAAGAGCAACAGTCCTACCTTTTTCTGTCAAAATGGTAAATGTTAATAATTCAGTTTCGCTTTGGGTTTTTTTCCCCTTGGGAATTGGAGAAAATGCTACCTTTCAGTTGCGGGGAAGCAAAGAACTAAACTCTCTGAAAGAGGCTGTGTTCCCGCATACGGTTCTTACTGAGAAGGCTCTGGGTTTGGTGGGTGCAGTTTCTTCCTCCTGGGAGAGATCTCACACACTGCACTTAGCTCAGGGTGGAGGGCTTCAGCACCAGGGCCTGGGTTGCTCTGACCTGCGTGTGCTCAGTCTCCTGCTAAATGGGTATGTAATGTGAAACAAAAATTCACTGAAAATCCCAAAACACAACAAGTTGAGCCTGTAGCTTAGCTGCCAGGGCATTCACAACAAGGGAGGGGATATTGGGAGCCAGCCCTTGCTTTGAGCCATGTGCAGTGTAAAGTACTTTTGCCAAGAATTCCTCTGTTGGGGATGCATTGGCCTCTGCTGTATTAATGACTGAACAGAGGAAAGAAAACAGATATCCTCTATTACCTGAGGGAGTATTAATCTGACAATGAAGGATCCAACATTCAACAATGAATTTGCTGAAATCCAGTCATAGGACCCATTTGGGCATATCCTGTTTTTCTGTCTTTATAATGCTGACCTCTCCTCATACATCTTTCCCTCTCTGTCTCATTCCAGTTTTGTTCTGTTTTGTTCTGTTTTTCCTTCCTGAATATGTCTGCAGTACTTTCAAACAGGCATCCTACACTTTTTTCAAAGGAGGAGTAAATGTATGTGGTGGATGGAAGCCTGCTGTCCAAACCCTTGCTTTTCTTAGTTATCTTTCAAGGCTAAAATAGTCCACAGACCCCTCAAAGAAAACTAGTGATCTAGTTTGAATGCAGAGACCTTGATATTCAGAAATGAGACTGAAGACTTGACCTTGCTGTGAAGATGCTACTGGGTTTTGTTATGACTTCAGTGACCATTGAAGTCCCTGAAGCTGAAGCCTTGGCAGATCGCTGTGTTGCCTGAAAAGACTGGCATTGTGGTAGTGTCAGAAACACGGGAGGATTTCACAGGTCACCAAACATCCCTGAAGTACAATTCAGAAACCACAGACCTCTCCTATGATAAAAAATCGTCAGTAAGCAGGGACTATGAAAGTGAGAAGTAGGGAATTTTCTATATGGAGGGGTTATTTCAGATGGAAAACATAGATATCCTTTTTTGAAATCTCACAGGCATCAAGCCAAGGTATGATTCTGTTGTCAATGAAATCAGTGGATTCTTTTTCTGTTTGAATACCACAAGCAAATGCGGGGTTTGTTCTTTTGCTTCAGGCATGCAATGTTTGTTACATCCTCTTTTGCCTTTTTTCTTTCTATTCTTTATTTAAATGCTTTATATTTGTTTTCTTTCTTCCCTTTGCTTGGCATTTTGATTCCTTTTTATAAAAGCTAATGACACAGGGAGGCATACAAAAGAGTCACTCTGACTTTATGCGATCTAAGCCCTGGGTTACAAATCTTGCTGTACTGAATGAAATGACTATTCTGCAGAGCGCTGTCAAGGCTGCCGTTGTGGTTTGTAACCCCGTTCCTGGCCAAGGCTTCCTGCTTATTTTGGTGCTTCTGCTGTGGTGAACCAGCCACAGCAGACCAATATTTCAGGGAATGAAGATGACGTATATTGAGGGAAAAGAAACCAACATCGTGACTGCCCTGCCTGTGCAAATGTCACCCCTCGCTCCTATCTCATACCCTGTGGAAAAAACTCACTCTGGTGGCTCCGTGACAGGTACCTCAGGCCACCTCGAAACCTGCTGTTTTTTCTGATCCCCTCTGCATTCTATCACTTGTCACTGATGGCCAAAGTCAGAAAGACTCATAGGCTCCATGGGGCAAAAAAGACATCATGCAACACTGAATGGTTGGCATTATCAACTGAGATCCTGAATGAAGCAAATCACTGGGATTAATTAATAACACAGGCACTGACAGCAATGTGGGCTGCTTCTTATTGTGGAGGTAAATGAGTGCAAAGTCCCCCCATCAATTCTAGGCATTGCTTAGCAGCAGAGATACATGTTAATAGCTGAGAAAGAATGTGCTAGATTTAAGGAGTTGATAATTAAGGTGTTTTAGGCATTTATAGTAATGAAAGGAGGAACTTATCTTTGAATATTAAAATGAACTAGATAGCTATTTAAAATAGGATTTCCAATTACTGCTTTCCCAGAAAAAGGGTAATGAGTCCTCCAAAAGGCTTTCTCTTCTATTTTCGACAAGACACACTTCGTACAGGTCAATTGACTTAGGTGATCTAATCAGTCTCTGCAATAAAATGCACTAGGGTCCTGAGAATAAGAAGTATGCCAGTGTTTCTGATTTTATTTAGGAAAAGTACTAACTTAATCAGAAAGCACATAAAGGGAGCATTGTGCAGCACTTTATACATAGCGGCAGATAAATTGGTTGTAGCTGCAGAATGATGTCCATAGGATTAGTGTGACATCATTAGACTGTCCGTTTAAAAAAGCATAAAAACAAATTGTACAAAAGCACTGTCAAAACATCAGAGATTTTCGTTAGGGTTTTTGTGTGGTCTTGAGGAGGGGATCCTGTTTGGTTTTGTAGAGCTAGTGGGCAGCTCCCAGTGCAATCTAATTTCTTTCATTATTAGCAAGAGGAAAAAAAAGATTCTGACTCCTGAGAAAACAGCTAATTAATGCTAAGAGTACAATCACTGTATGTTGTAGAATGCTTCTGCTTTTGCCACAGTTCCCCAGTTTAACAAGCTGGCTGAAATAACTCCAGCCTGTTGTTGGAAGGCAGTGGAGGCAGTAGTAGTATAATATTCAGTATGCCCTAAAGCTGTTTGAAGCCATCTCTAAGCTTAACTGATATCTTTCCCAGACTCAGCTGGGGGATAGGTGCCAGCCTGTGGAAGGGGACAGAAAGAAAAGAGGGAGGTGACCATGGCACCCTCAGATGAGACAGATTTCAGCCGTCACAGAACAATCGCTTTTTATTTCAGGCTGTGTCCACTTGCTTTGGTGGCTGCGTGGCTGGGAGGGCATGGCTGTGGGATCTGGCCCCACGCCATCTCTGTGCACAGACTTCCCAAAATTGGAGTTTTGAGGTTGAGAAAGGGGAAACATCTATGGAGGAATCCTCATACAGACATTTTTCGTTGTGGGTCATGAAGTAACGGGAACTGGTTTCAGTTCCAGCAGCACATGCAGAGCCTGCAAAAGCTGCTCTCTGATACTTCACAGCATTTTATTTGTCGCACTGAATTTCACACCTTACATTTTAGGACAGCTTTTGTTTTGATCAAAAATACTGGTCTCCGCTTTTTCAAAAATGGGCATCAGGTATTCATTTTCTCCGTGGTGGCTACTGGGGTTCCTGTCCTGACGGTGCTGGGGTTGGTACCGTGCAGCAGCCGTGGCTGGCGGGTCTGCGGGCTGAACCCATGTTGGGTGGGATGCTGGAGACCTGCAGTTCTGCCAGAGTCTCACGCCATAGGTAGTTGCAGAAGAATCAGTGGCAGTGCCATGACCTGTGCCACTGAAGACAAAAAACCCAGCTCATCCTGGTCTAGGTGCTCACGGCATCGCTGCGTGCGTTAGGAACGAGCAGTTTTGCACTGTGTTTTCCAGACATCCTGTCAAAACACCCAGAAATACACACAGCCGGCGCGGAACCGCCACCCTGCCCAGCACTGGACGGCTGGGGGAGGAAACCGAAAAGCTTTAGGAAGCCCCGGAGACAGGCGCTGCCAGCTGTACCCGCGCTGCAGCCGTGAGGTGGCGACCGGGACCCCGAGCGGCCGCCGGGACAGCGGGAGCGGGGCCTGGCGGGGGCGGGAGCGCGCCCAGCAGGGGGCGCCAAAGCCCGGCCGTGCCGCGCTCCCGGCGGCGCCCCTCAGCGAGGAGCGGCGGCCCCTCAGGGCTCTCCTCGCAGCCGCCCGCCGCCCTCAGCGGCGGCGTTTCGGGGCACCCCTGCCCTCTCCAGCCCGGGTGGGAGGGAAGTGTGTGGAAGGGCCGGGGCTGGCGAGGTGCCGTCATGTCCTGCAAACCAGCCTGTCCTCAAAAATGTCGGGCTTGATAGAAGTCGGCCTCCGCCTGTGGTGGGCGGAGTCCCTCAGGTCCGTTCAGACCGCTGTGGAGACCTTTCCTGACGGGTGAGGAAGGGGCTGTGTTGACCTAACCTCAGCTTTGCCAGCCAGGACCGTACTGAGTTCATGCTGTGTCGTACCAGTTTAGGTTATTTCCTCACACACGAAGATCTGCTCATCGTCAGAAGTTCAGAATCCGGAGTTCTGCCACCTGCAAGAAAAGGGAGACTTGCAGTACCTGTGCTTTTCCAAGGCCAGCCAACAGCCAGTTCCATGAAGAAGAGGAGGAGGTACAACGATTAAAATTCAGTACTAATATAGTCTGCTACCACAAAGGTGAATATACAAAAGCCCATAAGTAAGCAGAGGAATAACAAGCTATTGTGCTGGTATTACTGGCAGGTAGGAAATAAATGAGGTCACCTGCTTCTCTTACCTCACATGCCCTGGCACAGCTCGCTGGCATCATTGCCTGCTCTCAGTTAAAGCTGCCGTTCTCATACAAAACTGGGATGTTTGCAGAAAATGTTACTCCCTCCAAATTTAGACTGCTCATCTTATAAAAATGCGTAGGAAATTTTGTTTCAGTCACAGGTGTGTTAAACTGGCTCACGATGTCAGCCTTATCAATACAGAATTTCAGAGGAAAGAGTTCAAGCAGAATAGCAGATAAATATTTTTCTGAGCTGGCAATGGTATAATGAAAAAATCTTGTCAAGGAGAGTATTTCCTGTCTTATGGGATGTTATAAGGACAAATTCAACAAGCAGCATTCAGATCTTCCAAATCTGGTGCCTGCATTATGTTCAATATTAAAATTAATGCACCTGGCCCCAGCAGGGAGGTCCAGAACTTCCTTCTACTGTTGATGGAGGATAACAGGTACCTCTGAAGCAGTACCTAGAATGCTTTTGTGTGACGAGGACCCAAAGGAAAAGAATAGCTGGTAGGAAACACTCATCACATCCCGTTTCTGCAAGGTAAGATCCTAAGTCTCCATGTCCCTTTCAGGTTAAAAAACCAAAAACAAACACCAACCAACACAGAAAAAACAAACCAAAACAAAAACAAAAGAAGAAGATAGAGAGATGCAGATGGTGGCTGAGGATGTTATCTGACTAGTCAAAGAGTAAACATCCATTTTAACATGTTACTTTCCTGCTTAAATGCAGCACCCAGGGATATCTGCTAATGTTCATGTTAATGCTGTTGTCTTGCTCAACAGGGTAAAGCAACCAAGCTCAAGTCCCTCAGATGAAAAAAGGCAAAGAGTTTGCCTTTGGGTCAGTAATTATTTAAGGAGTGCTTACGTACAACATCTCAGCCCCTTGCTTGGGTTGGATGGGACTGTGGTTAAAATAGCCCACCCTCCTTAAGGTAGCCACAAGTTCTAGTAGAGATACAGTTTAAGCATTGCTGTGGGGCAGTGTCAGTTGACTTCCTCAGGGTAAGCCACACCTTGAGTCAAAATAGCGACAATCAGTATAAAAACTACGTGTGGAGCAGGCTGTGCTGTAGATCCAGCTTACAAATTTGCCTTGGCTGAGACTCAGGTGCAAAGGCAATGGCTGCAGTAGTGTTTTCAGGCAAATCAGAAAATGGCCATCCTTTGCTTAATCTTTGTTGCCTTGTTCATATGAACAGAGTTAGTTGAGTTCATTAAACTATTTAACAAGCTCAGTTATGTTGTGACTGGTAAAAATGGCACTTTTTTACATACCCTGTGGGGATAAATCCATTATTCATTCTCAGGTTCGTGGAAAGTAAACAGGGATAAAGACCAGTGAGTTTACCTCTGTGCTTGTCTCACCTATGAAAAATAATTCCCTATGCTGTATTTTGATTATTTCATCCAGTCTTTGTTGAATATAAGAAATGCAGGCTATTTCTCATGCAAGGCAGTGCATAATCCAGCACATTTTGCTGTTCTTATTTAACTTAAATCTTTCATTCCTTAGTTTCACTTCATTGCTTCAAGTTATAACACTATGTTTCCACCACCATCCTATGCTTCCATGGCCGGTGTATGTGTGCATATGGCACATTTATTTACATGTTTCTATGTCCTTCTAGTGATTAACTTTTGGATGGTTCAGCTGACATCTGTGGAAGTGCCAAGTTGTGTGAGAAATCTAAACTGAGGTACATTTGGCCTGGTTTTAACAGCTCAAGCTGAGCAATGAGAAATCTCTGATCATATAGGAGCTGGGGAGAGCAGGAGTGGCAGGCAGGTCCATGCAATGCACTGGGGTTTATGAGCTTGACTGAGCATGCTCTCCACACAGTGTTGTACCAAGATGCCCAAGCTCATTTCTCACAGAGCTAGTCTCAGTGCAACATGGTTTATCAGCTCAGCTTTACACTAAAGCAGCTGTATGTCTTCCACATCCAAGAGCAGCTACATTTGCAGGTGTTGTTGTGTATCTAAACCAGTAAAACTGACCATACCTGAGCTGTCAATGCATGCAATCAAGTGCAGTTAATCCTTGAACCAGATAAATCACCCAGGGGTGCACAACAGCTGAGGGCTTCTAGTATCAAGACTTATAGCTAAACATGCACTTCTTTAGTTCAAGCTTGTTTTCATACCCAAGCTTTCATCTCCACCAGCACCTTCTGTACCACAAGCTACTCAACCAATGCATTCAGTGGGCACCAGACCATTTCCTTCCAGTTGTGACCTAAATAAACTGTGCTTTCAGTATTTAAGTGGGTCCTGCCTCTCCCTACTCTTCCCATCTGTGTCCCAACATCTGAGCTGAATCCTCTTTTAGTATTTTTGAGCATGGTATTTCATAGGGGAGGTCTGGGTGAGAGCTGCTTCTCCTTCTTTCTCCTTCTCCTTGCCATTTCCATAGGCTGCCTCTGATACAGCAAAAAGTCTTAGTAGCACCTCTGGGTTTGACACTCAGGCACTTGAGCCTAAGACTGGCATAATCAAGCATGTGATCCTCCTCCATTATAGATGCACCAAAATAGAAGCTACCAGTGCCAAATAGCCATGGGTTTTCCAGTAGAGTCTCCTTCAAAAACACTAGGACTCTTGTTCAAAATATGGGCCTGATTTAGGTTCTTAATTCTACTTATTGAACTTAATTCCAGACAAGTGAGAGTGTGGATCAGGTAACTTTGTCCTTGCAGTCTTTATATGGGGAAAAGTATTGCTTTGCTTCTTGTAAGATAAGGTCAGCATAAATATTTAAAGATGACACAGTCTATTATCTCTCAAATTCAGCAGACGTGCAATGGTGCATCCATGTTTCACTGGGCATAAATTCATTCTGCTGCCTGACCAAGCAGTGCACAGCTTGGTATTAATGACCAAAGAGCCCCGTACACATTGCAATATCCAGGTCATACTGCAGGAACTTGAAGGGAGAACGGGGCTGCATTTCAATGAAACAATTCCTTAGCCACATTTTCCCTTCCCATCACCATGTCTCTCTGCCCCCTCCATTGAGCAATGCAACAGCTTGTGTGGCTGGAGTGCAGAGTGGATTATTGACATGATTTAAACTAAAGAATAATTTTAAAAGGGTTTATTTTTAAACTGAGATCATTGAACTGATCCTGTTTGCAGCACAGTCCCCAGAGCAGCTGCCTTGGCACAACTGAGGGGTGTGAGCTGCAGCATGTCAGTGGGAAGGAAGGGGCTGAAATGGAGAGAGGAGCAACTTTGATAACCACTTTCCCACTGGCAGAGATGGCTTTCCAGACCAAGAGCCTCAGCTTCTAAGGGGTCAACTGTCTGCTCTGCACTGACCCCTCTGAACTCTCCCCCCAGGACCTTGATATTTGTGAATTTGAGGGGACTTGCTGAATGGTGCAGCGCTACCAGAACAAGCCATCGATTTCCTTTCTGGGAGAGGAGTATTTTGAAGGGGGAGACGAGAGAAAGGTGACCTGAGCCACGGCATTCCTTTTATTCTCAGCTGTTGCAGTGCCCTTGACAGGGGCTGCAGGGGGGCAGAGATGCAGCAGCTCCCTACAGCTGAACGCAAGTTGTCAGAGAGCTGAGATTGTAGTTTGTACACTGGTGACACTGGAGGAAGCCCAAGGGAGGAGAAAAAGGCCATAAAGCCCTGTCTGTTCCTTGCCTCCTGTTTCATGCTTGACACAATTGATTTTAAATACCAGACAGGCCCAGGAAGCCTTGTGTTCACATTCCTTAACTTCAGGAAAAGCAACTCTGTGGTAATTGTACCACATGTTATCTCTCAGCCTGGCCTTTTCACAGCACAAGATGCTCTCACAGCGTAGAAGGGAAATGACTGAACAGGGAATTACAAATAAAGAGAGGATCAAGCTATGTGCACTAAATCCTGAATGCTGATGCTAAACACATTTTTCCTTAAATGGATATCATCTGACTTTGCTGCCTGCAGGCACAGCTCTGAGGGTGAAATTAAGATATTAGGCAAAGTCTAGGACGGAAGAATAAACTTTTTGTTCATGTTAGTGAGAATCATGTGGTTAAGCCACTCTCCAAAGTCACCCTCAGTAATTAAGAAACATACTTAGCCCATAATGGAGAGTTAATGGATTAAAGCAATGCCTTATTGCACAGTGGTTTGGCTGTGCATGGCAGCTTTTATCCTAAAACACTTAAAAATCCCTGGGCTCAGGCTTGTTGCTATTGCAATCAGTGCTGAAATGATGATTGACTATCCATCAGCTTTGCAGAGACCTCATGCTGCCCAGCATTGCCAAAGGGACCTCCCTTCAGGGATCCTCACTCCCCTAGCCCCATCAGAACTCATACTTGAAAGAAGAATGCTACTTTCAGGCCAGTCCTCATTCCACAGGCATCTTACCTGTTTTGCATTTATCTGCATAAACAGACCTTGAAGTAGGGATTAAAGCTACTTTTTCTTCCCTTCTGGATGAGTTCCTTAATCCTTGGACTACAGCTACACTTGTTCTTGTATGCCTTCTGTTGCTGTTCCCTTCAAGCTTTTGGTCTGCTGCCAAGTAGGAAGCTTCACAGGGCAAAGCAGGGTCTTCCCACCAGGTGGGTGGGGAGATTTTGGTCTGAACCCTCTGGCTCTGCTCCTGTTGAAAGAGATTGGGTTCCAAATTCAGGACTTTGCTTTCTTCTCCAAGCCCCAGGCTCCTATAGACAAGGCGTTGCAGCACTGAAGATCAGAGTGCCGGAGGGCCATTGTGATTTTTGCTCCAGGTTATTAGGGGCATTGACATCCTCATCTTCTGTCTTTCCTGAATTAATCCCCAAAGTACACAGTGATGCATGAGTCCATTTCATCTGATAAAGAATCAAGCTGATTTCTACTTGAAACTATAGCTCAAAAAAAATCTGTGTCATAACTGAGCATTTTTATGAATTAAAAAAGACAAAGCACAAAGCAACTGATTTTTTTTAGGCTAAGAATTCTGGATGTTGCAACCTTATCTGCAGCTGTGCAAGTCTGTAAGAGGAAGATCTGATGTGCCAGTGTCTTAAAACAGACAAACACTGTTGTTCTGTGTTATTCCATCTATATCTAACATTCATGCATAAATTAATTTTATAAAACTCTGTGATAATAAGAAGTTTGGAATTCTTCAGTGTTAACAGAAACCCTCAACCTCTTCTGAAAATGAGAGTAAGTTGGCTTATTTACCCTCAGTATTGTTTACCCATTTTGAATGAGACAATCCAGAGACAATGGAACTATACACTAGATAGTTACACAGGATGCTCCATGATCTTTCTTTCATTTTGCAGTTTAGCTCCCAGGCCCATGTGCCTCCATCCGTGTTTCTGAAGTAGATCAGAAATGCTTGGAGGGCCTAGCCTAGGACCATGGACCAAGGGCTTGCCCTGTTGAGGAACTTGTATCACTGTTAAGAAAAAAAAATCCATAATTTATTCATGCTCAAGCACAGTATATAGTTTCAAGTACAATTTACTGCTTGATCTTAAATGCAGCAATTTATTGTCACTAATTAAACAAGTCCCTGCACAATGTTACAACGCCAGTAATAGCCAGAACTTATTAATAATGGAGTTTAGTAAAGCTGAAATGCAATATCCAGGTCCTATTCTGATTTACTAGTCTTCCAGTAAAGTTTTTAATCAGTTAATTTATACATTATCAACTGAATCCTTTGAAGTCTCACTAGACACAAGTGCATATGGACATGCAATATGTCCTTGTCTACCAGTTTAATGAAACAGCATTCTGAAATTCTAGTTTTAAAATGTCTCTGAATTCCCTTGTAGAAGAAATAGGGTTCTGAAAAAGGATCTGCAAGGAGCTCTACAGATTTTTGTGTTATTTCTCCTTCACCTTTTACAATGAATTCAAGAAATACCACATGTCCAGGGAACAGGGTAATTCTAAACTTAACCAGATTACTTTGACTGTTTGCTGCTGCTGTCTGTCATTCATGAAAGATATTACCTCGATGTGTGGATGGTGCCTCTGAATTCAATGGAGCTAGTAGATTTTGAGAAACAAGATACGCCAGGGGAGTGTGGCAAACTTTACTCAGAGATTGTTTCCACTTCAGGACAGAGACAATGTCTAGCTAGACAGCACATAGTCTCCATCTCAACTGGCAACTCTGGGCACTGCTGTAATAGATATTAATAACAATTTTGGTGAAAGATCTCATTGTAGTCTTTGATTTGTTTTGGCCCAGCCACATGAAAGGACATCCAAGTAAGAACAAAGAGTACAGACCATGGCCAGGGACAGAGTCAGCTAGTTAGGAGCATCTGGGGCCAAGAGCTGAGGGCCCCGGTAAATCAGCCTGGTATTTGATCTATATGGATTATTTGAAAAACACGGTTAAAAGCTACAGAGAGAAGACCCAGAGAAATTTTAAAGAATTGAAAAAAATACCCAAAATAAGACAAATGAAAACTTCTTTTTTTAGCATCTCAAAAATAAATTAAGAGATGAGAGCATGCAAGTACCTTGATTGAGAGAAAATGCAGGAGTCTTTAGGAGGACTTAGGAGGACAAGGCTTGGCAGAAAAATGGCTGTAATTTAACTCATTTAACCAAAGAAGTAAAATTTAAAAATGAGGCAGAGATTTTTACATGAGTGTCTTACTATTGAAAGAAGACATGAAGGAAAGAGATGAATGCCTTTTTGCTGGGGTCTTGAAGTGAAGTCTAAAGTATGAATTGTTTTCTTTGTGACACCTAAAGTAGTTTTCAGGTTTTCAAACATAAAGTTTAAAATGGATTCAAACAAGAGGTCTTTTGTGGTTTGTAGTTTAGTGTGTTAGTGTGCTAACCCATGGTTTTGTGTGTTATTTTACAGTGGAAGTTCTTTCTTGTTTTGCCTAAAAAGACCTTTCCAGAAATAAGGGTCTTCCTGACTGAAGTTTCACTGAAACAGAAAGCTGTAATGAAAATGTTAGACATTTTTTGATTTAAAAACAACACAAAACCAAAACTTTAATTGAAATGTTCCCAACCATCTCTAATGAAAGATTCCTATCACAATATCTTGGATTTTCAGTCAAGAAGCATAATGAAGCAGATTTTATGTTAATTTATGTTTTCTGTGTTTTTCTACTACCATAACTATTATTTGTGTATTAAATGACATTTTGATTTATCATATTGGGTTATATTCAACAGTTTGACTTTTCTAACTCACTTAATTTAAGTTTGAAGTTCCTGCTAATTCTCCAGAGCACACACGTGGAACATCAGCTGAAGTTCTCTGCTTTCCTTTGTGCTGAATTTCATCAGGAAGAATATGGCATTTTGATTACCTTTCTGAGATACAAAAAAAATTACTGCTCTTCCAAAAGACAGTGTGGAAGGAGGATGTTAAGGACCAGAAAGGTGATGTATTTCATGGAAGATGTATTGAGCAATTACCTACAAGAGGAATGTTGCTTTTCAGCAGCTGCAATGACACAAACTGTACAGCTGGGAGACGACTCAAATTGCACTAATCCATCAGCTTGTTGTGGTTTCACAGACAGGCCATTTCCCACAGGACCCAACTGATCAGCCGCGCTCTGTAGCTTGTCTGCAGAGATAGAAGAGGATTCCCACTAGCCCCTGACCTCTGCAGTCATGCAGGGGCCAAGCTCCAGCGATCACAGAGCAAGGAGTCCATAGGAAAATGTCCAACTAAAAATAGACTAGGAACCATGGGGAATAAGCAGCTGAACTGAAGTGTGATGCTGTGAATAAGAAACCTGATATATGTATGTAGTACATACACTTAGGGCAACATTATGTAGGAGCAGGGAGGTTGTTTTCCCTTGAACTGATCCTGCTGTGATCATTACTGTGCTTGGTTTGGCCCAGCAGGTAGAAGGTAAGCTGGCACTGAACTGTAAAAAAGTTCCTGTTTTGGGAATCAACAAGTCCCTAGCTGATTTTAATAGCTAGTAAATGTCAGTCTAACTGAAGGAAGTCTTTGGGCTATCCTGACTCACTGTGGTGACAAGAGTTTGTATTTTATATGCTTGTGTGGTGCATTTTGATACAAGAAAGTGTGGAGCAGGATAGCTCCAGACGTACAGTCACAGGTCTGGGGATGTGAAACAAGAACAAGCCCAGGGAACACCGTATCATTCAGAAGAAATGGTCACAGTGGTCTTAAATGTCATTACTGCCAGGTGTTGATAACCTGTGTTTTCTGTGGGGGTTAACCATAATGCCTCTTCCTGCATACCTGTGGTGTTTCTTTGGGGAAAGGTGGTGCTGCAGCACAACCCTACCATGTGCAGGCATCTTCCAAAACCAGGATCTTGCCCTCATCACTGTGGTGGAGCCAGCTAGGACTGCACAGCTAAGAAAAGGCCAAAGCATGTTCCTGTGCACACAGTACTAAGAAGCATAACAACAGGTTACAGATTAGAAGAGCTATTAAAAAAAAAAAAAAAAAAAAAAAAAGGGGGAATTTTAGATCATACCAGTTCTGCTTAAATCACTTCATATAATTTTAGCAAGTAGAGAAACACAATGAGGATGATGTCAGAAGGGTATTATATTTGCCCTCCGTGGCTGAAAGGAGGCAACACACAAATGATACATGAAATATGTGGCTTGACATATATAAATCTTAGATATAAATCATGTATGGTGGGCTGTACAGTGCAGAGCAGCCTTTCTGACAGACATGTTGATAGAGTTTATCTATAATCAGGAAGATCTCCTTAGGCAACCCCTCCACAGGTCTCTGTTCTGAAAACAATTGAAAGAAAACAGTCCTCTCGCTTTGCTAATTGAAAGAAGAGAGTCTGGGTTAAATATTTTTCTGAGAATATTCAACATATCTTTGCATCTTAACGAACCTGGAAACCTCTTTTGAGTTCCTCTCAGATGGGAGGACAATGCTGCAGGTTGGAGCCGGGTGAAGAATACGAAGCATTCAGCTCCTCCATCAAGACCTTATTCTGGTTTCTGGCAATGCTCTTGAAAATGCCTTCCCTGAGCCAGAGCCTGATGGGGTGCTGCATGAGATAGCTGCACAGCTATACCTTATAGCCATGTAAATGTACCTAAATGTCCTAATATTTGGGGTGGTGAAAGTCCAGAAGAACTGTTTCCAAAGTTATTCCTGCTTTTTCCTGGGTTTTCCTGTTTCCTTCTAGCTTAAGTTTTCTGCTGCATTGGGGACCTGAACTGTCTGGACTTGGGGTGAGGCGAGAGGCAGAACTAGTGCAGGGATGGGACCAGAGCATGCAATGTGTGTGGTCTGTGTAGACATCGTGTGTGCAGTGTGTGTTGGCACGTGTTGGTGCATGCAGGCACATGGGTGTGCAAGGTGGGTGGGGAAGGAAGAGCAGGACAGGCCCTTTTGGCTCTGGTGAGCCCAGCTGGATGGTGGAGAGTGTTCCCTGGGAAATGATGTTTCCTTTCTTCTGCCAAAGGTGCCTCTGCCAGAAGAAGCAGAACATCCCCCCCCCCCCCCCCCCCCAGAGTAATACACCCACTGCGGACTGCTGCAAGAGGCTGTGCTGAAGGTAGGACAGCCCTGAAACCAAGTTAGTATCCATGTTTTATACAGCAACCTAGCATATAACCAAGGACCAGGCTAGCTTAACTAAGCAAGGGCAGGTTTTAAATGTTCTGCACATTTTCCCACTGTATTTTACAATAGCAAATTTACAATAGTTCTGGAGCTCCAGTCACTTCAGTGTGCGCTAAATCCAGTATTTCTGTATTTATAGTAGTGTAATTGCTGTCTGTTCAAATAGCTTTCACTGAAGCATCTCCAGCCCTTTCATTGGACTGAAATATAAAACTGAGTAACATGACTGATTGTAAAGTCATTTTAGCTAGGGGTGTTTGTAATTTACAAAAGGTGCATATCTTTCAACTTGTGTATGTTTTGGGCCAGGGCTATATATATCACTAATTATGCCAGCATTAATGCATAGTCACAAGCAAGGAAGACAGTAGGTATTCTAGGTCCAAATCAACATCCACAAGCGCAGAAAGGCTGTGAAAGGTGTCAGCAACATCCTGATTGATTTAATACTCTCATAGAAAGTGATTTTCCTGTGCACTTTAATTAACATTGTTTCTCAAACATTTTACTGGTAGCTTGTGATACTAAAGCAAGCATGATAGCATTAGAATGATTTACATCTCCTTTGATTTTCATAACGCCCTGGTTATGTATAGATCATGTCATATAAGCAAACTGAGAAAAAATGCGAGGAAGATCACGTCCTGATGTAACAGAGTTACAGCAAGAAATATCATTATTATAAATGGCATGAGATGTGGGGGGGGGGTTATTGTATCAGTGAGATGTGGGCTTTTATTAGGTTTGGACTCTGAGCATTTAACCTGCCCAAGCCAAAGGGCATTTATAAATATATGGGCAGGCATTAGCCAGGAGCTGGAGGAATATTTTTCTTGTACAGCACCAGCATAAACATCAGGATGACAGATCTATATAACATCATGCCCAAAGGGGGAACTAGTTTCTTCTGCTTTGACTCACTTCAGATGTACTGATTTCAGCCCTCAGTTTATATAGTCACAGCTCTGCTGAAGGAAACATGAATGCATGAATGTACCTTGAGGACAGACCACAGATTATCATCCCATCATAAAAAATGACCTGGTGAGATCACCTGGTCTGCAGAGCCACTTGGGGCAGCTGAAAGCAGACACAGATTCGTCTTTCTCACAGCCTTTAAGAGAGAACCATCACTCTAATGAAAGAGTCCCTGCAATAAGAAATTACTTTCCATTCTTATTGCCACTTTCTTTTCCTTTCCTGCATCACAGGTTTGTGGCTTCTCTCCTATGGTCTGGTTATGTATAATCCAACATTTTATTGCCACTGCTGCTTTGGCTCTGATCACAACAGATCTAGCCCAAAGGCAGGGCTGGCTCTAGCTCCTCCATGGTCCCAGGCAGCCTCATTGGGACTAATTCCTCAACTATGGTCCCAGGAAGGCACCACATTGCTTGATCAGTAAGCCTTGCATGCAAGTCTGTGTTACTAATGAACCCTGCTGATTTTTTGGGGGGAGGGGTAAATCCATGTGGCTGGCAGATAGCCAAGTCACTTTGCAGCTCAGGGAATGTTTTCCTCTAATTTGTCTGTCCCCGGCAGGTGCCTAGTTTGCTCGCAGAATGGACCCAGTCCTCCTGCCCCTTTCAGTTATACTGTCTGTGGCTGTGGAGGGTCTCACATCTCCGCCCTGGGAGTCTGCCAATCCCCCACTCCAGAGGTAGCACACATCTGTCTGGAGGTGCACATCTGTCTGGAGTCCACAGGTCTGGCCAGTGGCACTTTGCAGCTGTGTTTGTAGCCCGCAGAGCACATCCTGGCACCTCTGAGGGAGGCTGAGCAGCTGTGGACATCCCAGACGAGCATCCACCCAGTAAGAGACCACATCAGATTTCTTTCCTCTGCTGCCTGCATCCACCAAGCCTTGGCAGAACTTAACACTCAGTTATATCTTTTGTAAATATATAATATATACTTACATCTTGGTGGCTTTGCTGTTAAAGCCATATTATAAGGTGAGGTCCCCCTTGATTAATCATACAAAAATAACCACCAAAGTTCCTGTCGGGTTATCCTGAGACAGTACAGGATGAAACTTGTGAAATGGAACCCATGGGTTAGGCTGCCTGCTAGAGACGTTGCCTAGTAGGATGCAAAGCTCCTCTGTTTTTTCATCTGTAACACAGGAAAGAAATGGCCTGCAAGGAGGAAGGCTTTGGATGGTTCACTGTGAACTGTATAAGCAGCACATGCCTCTCCTGAAAGAGTGTGAAGGGTAGGCCATTAAACCATGATGTCAAGATCCTTTTTTCTAGCATGGCCTGGAGGTGTCAAGACGGAGGTCTCAGCAGCGGTCCTAGAAGTGCTCTTTCAGCTTCAGCAGGCAGGGATTGAGCATGCTGCGCCAAGGGCTCTGTGGTGCTAAGGTGGTCGGTGGAAGAATAAAGCTCCCAGATGATCCCAGCATGGGAAAGCAAGTGTTTCCCTCTGAGTTTAGGGCAAGGCTTGGGTAAGGATTTTACGGGAGAACTGAGATTAAAAAACCCTTTCAAAAAACTCAAGTGGGGATGCCCACAGTTCCTACTTTTTGCAGATGGAAAAATCCTGGCCTGGATAGCTAACCTCCTGGCAAAAATGAACAGAAGAACCGAGCATACTGGCTCCTTCAGCAGGACTCCTGAATGAATGACCTTGAGTTATCTTTGCTGGAGGCCACTTCATTTCCCCCAGACTCTCCTGCTGCAGCTCTGTGCATTTTACCTCAAACATATGTTCATGTTTAAGCAGTACCTATGCAACCAAACAGTCCCATGTTTCCTTTCCAGTCTTCATACAGAAACAATTTCAAGCACCATACAAATGTGAAAAGATCAGTTTGAAATGCATTTCAAGGAAGTTTTATCTTACCTGAAAGAACAGCTAAGATCACCCTCCATACCCTGACTTTTATTATCTAAAGATAATTTATCCTATGCAATTATTGCGGGATAGATTCTGGGCTGAATAAGGCACAATATGTGGTATTGTTCCAATATGCACAGTGTATAGAGCAGTTAAAATGTTTATAATCAGAAAGAAGACTGAGAGCAAGGAGAGCTGATCACAAAAGGAAATATTAATGGACAAAATTCTTGAATTGTTTTTGTTGCTAACAGTGATGTAGATGCTGCTGCTACTACAGCAGCATTAGCCATAGTTAACCATGCAGATCAGTCTGTCATAAATGCAGCTTAAATAATATTGGTTTCAAGGCTGGCCAGGAGCTGATATGGTACATTTTGTAGGATGAAAGTTTTTTGTGTTGTCCTCAAACCTGAGCTTCTTTTTTAGCTAAAGAAACAGTGGAGATGTGGTTGAATACAGCTTATTTTTCTCTATACTTTCAACTAAAAATGTCAAATAGTTTCCCATAGTAATTCATTATTGCACAGATAGGAAAGGGGAGTAACACCTCATGTTGTTTATTATTTTCAAGGTGGTGATAAAACTGCACAAGGAATATCTGAAAATGTAAAAAGTCAACTAAGTTCACATTATTTGAACTTTGACAGTGTCATTAATAGTTTCTGTTAATGCAGATGTTAACTTTGGAAGATGCCTCTCGTTAAGATTAGCAGAAAAGAAAATTGTATTTTCTTCTACCTGATTAAACCTCTCACATTATATGGCAAAGTAATTTGATTTTAAAAGCAGTTTAACAACATTTACAAAATCTTTTTCTTGATTCCAAGAGTTTTAGAACTGTGGGAGAGATTTCATTTTTGCTAACTTTAGACATGTGGAAATACCAAGGTATACCTCCAGATGATGGTTATCTCCATACGGTTGCGTTGAAAGAATTTTAAAGATATTTTTCTAGCTCTCTAAACAAATAAAGAAATTCTTTATCTCTTTGAACGTTAGATAATGATTTCCCAGTTGAACTTTTAAATTCTTGAAGGATCACTTACATGCAGTTGACAGAGGGGTATTACCAAATGTTTAACATTTATTTCACAATGTCCCACAAGATTATTTTTTTATGATAACCTTAAAATTAAATGACCTTATGATGCATGTGCTGAAGTTAATTATATCATGCATTCATTGAGAGGTAAGTCACAAGATAAACTGGTAGTTCCTCAGTCATAAGTATAGCTTTTATCTAAAACAAATCTTATTTAAAAAAAAAATAGGAAAAAAAGCATTTTGTCACTTACCCAAACACTTGACTTCACATTCTAATTTCAGTCCTCGGTCTGACTAGGATGCTTTTACTGAAAAAAAACCATTGACTTTCAGGACACTCTTAAGTTCTCCTGAATGGCTTCAATCTGATAGAAAGCTGACTATGGAATATTTGCAGGCTTATTGTATATCAAAAGTCTCAGCACAGCTGCTTGAAAGTGTTTCAGGAGTCTTATATTAGGAAATTGGCTAAATCCTGCTGTTCTCATGATCTTAAACCTCTCAGAACTCATGACGCCATTCCTACTTCAGAGGCAGAGCTGCACTGAATATTTTTCACAAGTGAACCTGTTAAAAACTGTATTAACATAAGGCTTCAAACCAAAGTAATTTCTGTTTTTCTGGGGAGAATTGCATTAACTGATTTTAAGACACAGGGGATAAGTTGAAATGTCTCAAAACAGGTTGCTGGCAATAATGACCAAAATAAATGATGCCCTGAAGCTCATGGAAATTTAATCGGATATTAGAGAGTATTTGATATGAATGCTTGAGAGACACATCCGTGATTAAAGGGAAGATATCGACTCCCTAAAGTATCCCATATCAGTCACAGTTTGCTCACAAGAGGTGACCACCTGTGCCGCGGAAGACGTGCACTCATCCACCCTCCCTGTGAGCCCTGCCCCAAATGGGGCCCCAGATGTCTTGCCCCACCGTGGCCCTGTTCCCCTTGCCTGCTTCCTGCCAAGCCCATCCAACCCTGAAACCTCCTGCAAACCTCTGGTCCTTGCTGTCTGCTCACTTTCATAGCAGTTTCTCATCAGAAGGGGTTAAAGGAGAAGGTTGCAGCAAAGGTTGGGTGAACCTCTCTGGCAGGATGCAGGCGGCCCAAAGCCACCGGATGCTGGTGTGGAACCTCGAAGTGGCTGGCAGGAGTGCCGCCTCGCTTCCTTTGCCGTGCTGCTCACTGAGCTGCAGTGATTCAACTGCTTGTCGCTGCTGGAGCAAATCCTAAGATAAAAAGAGAAGTGGAGCTTTTTCAGTTTGCTTATGCAGTGTAGGGTGGCACTTGGTATGCAGGCGAGTTCTCTGCTGCATGCAGTCAGCTTCCGCCTCGTGTGAGCAGGCATTTCTCATGGAGGAGGGGGGAGATATCAGTAAAGCGCTATTTCTAAACAAAGCTTGGCAGGAGATTCAGGATAAGGTACAGTCCTGCACTTAATCTTTTTTCCAAAAGAATGGATTTGAAATTAATGACCCCTGAAACACATTTATTGGCTTTGAAGGAACAACCAAAACATCCTTTTTTTCTTCATTTGGGGAGGAGGGAGGTTTGCAGCACAGATTACTTCTATTTTAACACTTGAAAGACAATTCTGTGATTCACAGGAGAATATTTACATGATTTTCCTGACTTAGGAAATATACTTTGGGCTGCAGGGGCAGGAAGTAACTACTGCAAATATTTTAGCAGAGGCTGTGGGTTGATGGCATTGCCGCAAGCACAGGTCCATCTACAGGCAAGGGCTGTGCTGTTTTCAGTGTGACTTTGTCTTGACATGGACATGTGACCTGCCCAACCAAGCCAAAGCGTGATAAGACTTGCAACGTGATTTAGCAGTGCAGGAAGAGGGAAAACAATGATTGTTTTTCAGAGTTTCAGGAAAAGAAATCCCACTCTGCTCAACTTTTTTCTTTTTTTTTTTTTTCCCCAATTGTTTTCCAGAGTAACTCAAGCTTTTAAAAAAAAGGTCTTGTTCTCAGTGCAAATTTTTCCTGTGGGTGATTATCTGGACATACATAAAATTGGGTCAGTGGTTCCCACCCTTTCTAAGCCATGTTTGCAGTTACTGGATTTCTGCCAAACTTTTCAACATCCCTCATTGCCTTCAAGTGGAAGAACTGTGGCAAATTGGACCTGTATAGCCCTGTCACTCCCAGCAGCAAACACAACTGCCTCAACGACTACTCAGATAGCTTTTACTGATCTACAGTTGCTGAGACATGGCTGAAAGCTTGGCCTCCAGTCTTCTCATCTGTCAGAGTGATTTAAAAACATATATAGTCAAAGCTCTGAATGCTGAATGATGGGTACTTACAGAATGCAATGAACGGTCAGAACAAAACACTGATGTCTCTTTATGCTGACAGATCTTGTCACTCAGTGACCTTGGAGTGCATTGATGTAATATTTTGAGGCTTTGACAGCAATACACTCCACTGCAGTTCAGGGACGTTTTGCTAATATTTCTCTGAACACAAAGAACAGCTTTTCTACCCAATGCTGGTCATACTTGTTGCCAGCTGAGGTTGTGATTGTTCCTGCTAAAAATCTTTGGGCTCATTGCACCCCAGGAAAGATGGGCAACATTCATAAGAAAAGGCACTTGCCAAAGGACAAAGTCAGCACAGCAACAGTATTGTTGCAAAAACAAGTCATACAAGACACAAGTGTGTGTCTATGTGTATGTATGTGTCTGTCTAATGAAGAGAAATCTGTAACTGCTAATAGCATTGGTGGATTACAGCAGATATATCACAGACTATGCAGCTGAACTTTGTAAGCATTTCCCCTGACAAATACAGTATCATTTTAGGGAAAAAAGAGAGCAGTTTGGAAAAATATGTTTCACACCAGCATTTGGATCAGTTCTTCTATCAGTGACAAGTCATTCCTCCATGTGCCTTCTGTTCTGGCTCATTTAGTGAGGTCACCCCAAATAAGATGGTGCGCCCATGTTATATTTTCTGTAACATGAAACAGCCTTGGAAAGACAAAGAAAATTTGCCTTTTTACAACCTCCCTGATGGCCTTTTTCCCAACTCTGGAAGCCCACACAGACTCTCCTGAAGAGGACCAGTCCCATATCTTGTGTGTGCCATTGGCTTCATAGACAGAGGGAAGTGGGATTCCCCTAGCTCCCCAACACAATGCATTGCTCTTGTGTCAGTAGTGGGTTCATAGCTCTTCAGACAGTCACAGAGATTCCTATAAACCTTTGAAGTCATGATCTGAAACATAATGCTGGCAGCGAAAGCCAGGATGTGGGAAGCTTGGCCATGGGACACAGGCACGCTGCTCTTCAGTTTAACCAATAGGTCACTTCCTATTAACAGTAGGGTTAACTCCTACAGGCAAAGCCATAAATTGCGCTCCCCAGCAGTCACCAAGTTGAGAAAGCCACCTCTGAATTTAGAAATTGAGTCTTGAGCTATGCCACCTATTGCTCCATCCCTCATGCATTATGCTTGAATCTGTGGAATTTGTGGGTTTTTTAGCCTAGCTCATAAAAATAATGTCCTGGATGATCAAAGCTCTCCTTTGATCTGCAAACCTCTTTTTTTGACTTGAGGCACCAGCCTCAAACACCTCCAGGACATCTGCTAATGAGCCTGAAATGAGTTTGCCCTTCACTGTGCTGAGCAGAGCTAGATGGACAAGAACAAGCAGCCCTCAAGCTAGTTTATGCAGTAACATGCTGGACATTTTTTCATTTGCCTTAACCACAGTGAGGGCTCTCAGGTGTTGCAAGACATCTTGTCTCCAACCTGGCCTATCTGAAAGAGAACAATTTTTCCCAGGATTCCATCAGCTGTCTTCAGTTCAGTCCTGACTGAAGACTAGTTACTGTGATAGGAAGCAGCTCTCTGTCCAGCAAATCCTGGAAAACCATCTTCATTAGGGCCAGATTCCCCTCACACTATTCTCTTTCCCAAGAGAGACCTTGGTAGTACTCAGGCACAGATTTGTGCTAATCCTCAGCTTGGTCTGATGGAGAAAGCTTGGGCTTTGGCAAGCCCTTAACATGGACCAGGGTGTGTGTACCCCTGCACATACAAATGCTCTGGGAATGCTTTGTCTTAATTAATACTATTGCTGTCCTGGTAGCCTGTCACATGGTGATGGGAAAGACATGGTCTTTCTAGGAAGCATCCTGACATCGCCTGCCAGGGATAACTAGGATTTGTAGATACCTTAGTGTGAGCTGTCTTTTGCATTTGGGTCCTTGCTGCTAAGCCTGATGCATGCTATGAGTGTGCATGGACTAGGTGTGAGGAAGCACACCAGGTTTTTCTGGCTCGGCCAGCTCAGCTTGTGTTTAGGTTTGCCAAAAACTACTGGGCTTTGCTGCAACCTGTCACCACCCCAGTATCTCCCTGTGATGGCCTGAAGAGTACATGGTTCTCAGGGAGAACTGAACTGGGGACTTGTCAAAGCGACGAGGGTTGCGCTATAGATATGACTGGGGGAAGGGAAGAACCCAAACTATGTGAGATTCTCACACCATTTCATGCTGTAAGTAATAAGCAGACTTCTGGTGTAGGGCAAGAGCAGAGGGGTGGAGAGTTGCATGACTGGTAAGTTTCCAAACATACAACATTAATGTGTTTGAGAACCTGAAATAGGAAATAAAACTGAAGCTCAGAAGAAAACAAGAAATAGAATTCTGTGTCTATAATTTGGGGTTTTTTGGTGCACAGGCTAAAAAAAAGTGCCATCTGGGATCTTAGAGACTCTGAAATATCCTGAACATTCACAGGGAACAAATGCATGGTCTTATGGAAGAATGCCCATGCACAGGCATGTGGCCATCAGTGTGGCAGTGAATTAGTAGGACACATATGTCCCATAGAAATGAGTGTCAGGCAGTTTCCATGATTCATGGAGTTAGTTCCCAAACAGCTCACAGTCAAGACAGTAAATTGAAAAGAAAAAATCAAAGTCAAAGTCTAGGTCAAAGGCCAAAGTCAAAATCAAAATCAAACACCGCATCATTTTGATGCAGAGACAGATACTGCAGTGCACAGTAGAGAAACAATGGGAGATTCAGTTAATACTCAGTCACCAAATCTAATGGGTTTCCAGTCCTTCACTCCCTGTGTCTAAGGTTTCCTCAGTACCAGTGAGTGGTGGTTTAGACTCAAGGATGTGTAGCATTTAGGCACAGATACCTGTAGCATATTAACAGGCCTCTGTCACTAAGGTTTACATCACTTTTTGACATTGCCCCCAAATGTTAGGGGTGCCACAAATGGGAGAGTTTTGCTGGGAAGGAAAATCTGGAGTTAAGCCCAGGCTAAACACATGGCACGGATATGCACAGTATTCCTGCTGTGTTTACAAGCAATTACTTGACTCTTTCATGGATTAAATAGGATGCTTTTGACCAGTCTGTGTGGCAATCCATTAATTTAATCCTATTTATTTGGGTATGAGCATATCTCTGTGTGTGCATTTACACTCCACCAGGTAGCATCTTAACTCCTGCTGGACCCTGGTTAATTGAGTCACATCAATCTATATACAGATCCCAAGTCCAAGGCTGGCTGCTAGAATCCAGCTTTTTAATGTTTGAGCAGTTAGGTGGTGTTAGGAAACAGATAAAAGGCTCAATGGATATAGTCAGGTTTCCTCTAATGACATATTTAATGCTTAGAGGGGAAATTATCATAAAATTGGAGACACCTGAATCTGATGAATAAAACAATATAGGACAAGTTTATACACATACATACATATATATACACACATATGCATACAGGTCCTATGCTGTTGGAGTTTTATATATGTGTATATATGCATATGTTCATATGTGTGTACATGTATGTATAAGTACAGGGGAGTGTCTGTGTATTTGTTCTGCTGATGCTGCTAGGTCAGGGCTGGTGAGCAAGCACAGCTTCTGCAGCTTCTCACCCTGTGGGATTGGGAGGGGTTGGCCTAGTGTCCTGCTAAGGAGGCTGGACCGCTCTGGCGTGGCTCCAGCCTGCAGCTGGGCAGCTGCAAGTGCAAGCAGGTCAAACCCCGTCTGTTTGATTCAGCCTCTGAGGCATACCCCCAGCTGCAGCATCTGAAGGGTTAGTGATCTCTGCTTCCAAAAAGCTTGTGGGGCAAACCCCAGATTGTCTCCATTGGAGTTAGGACCCCCAGGTGTCCTTTCCAGCAGGTGGAGAGCAATGGGCACTCCAACAGCACAATTTCTGACCTATCTTAGGGTGAGATGACTCACTTTCTAATAGCGTGTGGTTCTCACCACTGAAAAAATGAGAAGTTAGGGTGGCTAGCTCATGCGGTGACTACTTACATTTACGCTGGATTTGTCTATGTTTAATCAGATGATAGAGAAGTCTGTGGTGTTCTCTAAAAAAACAGCGCCTTTCTGCAGAGATGTGTTTTGAGAAAACAGCTGGAGCAGAGCATTATCATTTGAGGCTGTACAACAGATAAAGCCAGCCTGACCATTTCACCTCTGCACCCACAGAATTACATCATTTTAACTAGAAATGAAGCATTTTATGTTTAATTTTATTCATCATTCATGTATATAATCTGCTGGTAGACAGGCTTTTCTAATCCTCTTGTCAGCAAGGGCTTTGTGGGGTTTATGTTCTCTAAGATGATATATCCTAGCAACACTAGAATTAAACTAACTGCAGTAAAACAGGGAAGCTGACGGAATGTCCGAGATACTGGACATTTGCCGTTATCTGATTAATACAGCTGCTCTCAGTGAAGTTTCAAACAGCTCAGTGTCCCAAAGATGCATCATAACAGCGGTATGATCAAACAAGTTATAGACCATTTCTTACAGCCACATTTTCAGATCCCTAAAATCCCCTTTGATGTTATGCTAATCAGTAAAGACACTGTAATGTGGTTACGAAAGTAGCTGTCAAAGTCAGAGGGAGGGCATGTGAGTAGCTAACAGGGAGAGACAGCACTGCTTCTCTTTCTCTGAAAGTAGAGAGATGCTCCACTCTCCATGCTGATCGCTGGGTATCTCTTGGCATGTGAGCTCACAGAGGAAGTTTTCATTTTAACAGCAGCACTTTTCTCCAGTTTTTTTCTTGATCTGTTTTTTACTGAAGAGGAATTATCTAAAAAGCGAAAAACAAGCAGAGACCTCTACAAAAGCCATATCCGACACAATGCAGCAGCTGGGGCAGCACTTTCATCTACAATATCCCTGGATTAGATTCTGCATATGTTCCTGTGTGATAGTGAAAGATATCAGTGAAGAATGAAGTCCATAAAAAATTCCCTGTTTTTAAACAAACAAACAAACAAACAAACAAACAAACAACAACAACAACAAAACCCAGTAGAGAAAGGTTCTTCCCACTCATGTTGAAGACTCCCTGTTGGGCTGCAGCTCAGATGGATGGCACTTTCCTAGTGCCTCTGAGCACTAGGCCCCATTTTACCTTTATGTCATGAACTTCTGGGAGGAAAAACTTCCATCCTACCAGAAATTATTTAAGTCTCCTCTTCCACTCCACCCTAAGCTTGTTCATCTGATTTCTCAAACAGACCATGTAACTGAGCCACCTCTTTTAATGCCAGCCCAGTTTTAAAGCAGGACAGGCAGACTGTCACACTTCCCAGTGTGACATTCGGTCCTGTTTACTGCTAACCCCCAGGCATCCCTCTAAAAATGTTTGTTACAGTCCCGATCTCCTGATGCTTCCTTTCTTTTGGGTGTTACCAGCCCTCCCTCATCCCCAGGGCAGTGTAGGAGGGAGCTTGCCCTCCCTTACCCAAAGGATTTCAGCACACCCTGGTTTAACCTCCTGCTCTGCCATCCTCCCACTAACGCTGCTGGCTCCATTGGCTTTTCCCCTACTCTCTCTTTCCTTCCCTGCTCCCTGGTATTATTCTTTTATTCACTTGTGGTCTGTAAAAATGGTACCGACATCATCTGGGGCTGTGGCCAGAGCTGAATTAAGGCAGAAGCATCCATCTGCTGGGAGGCAATAACTCCACTATTAATGAGCTGCTTTAAAGCTGGTAGTTAGGGTCAGTGGATATCATATCACATGGCATTTGCCCCCTTCTCCTTTCTAGCTTTCTGATTTCCCCATAAATCAGTGGGCTGTGCCCACGATATAGCTGTAAAACACCACACAATTCTGGAATTGATTGACTTCTTCAGCATCCTCAGATAGCTGCACTGGGGCAGAGACTTGTCCTGTAGTTGAAAAAAGGCATTTGCTTTGCTTTGAAAGAAAAAAACCCACAACTGTTTCATCTGAAAAATTAAAAAAAACACCCAAACCATTCAAGAATGGTTACTTGCTTCTTAGGTGATATTCCCCAGAGATCTGTAAGACATGCAGGCTGAGTTCACACAGCATTTTCTGTATAAAAGTTCCTGATACCTTCTTATGGGAAGTCTCCAGTTCAAACAAATGAGTTTTAAAGAAAAGACCATATGAGAAGTTCACCAGATCAGTGTAACTGTTCATCAGCATATGATTAATTCCCAAATTTCAGAATACTAGGGATCTATGGATACACTAATACAGTCAGTTTTCTCAGTAGCATACTGCTAGATCTTCAAAATTCCCAAACTACACTTTGAGTACATATACAGCACATACTATAGCATCCTAGTCAACAGCATTGATGTAATCACTCTGTTAATTACTTGTTCTGTATCAGAAAATTCTTATTAAATTTAACTTGCTAATTTATCACTACCATCGCAATATTTGGCATTTCGCCACTACTGGGAGTGATTTGATTCTGAGAAAATCAGAGCTTTTATTAAAAAAGGTACTTTTAAAAGGCTTGAACCGTTATGCAAGAAGACATGAAAATGCACATTAAGTAGGCCCTAAAGGCTCAGAAACCAGAAGGCTAATTGAAAGAACCTACCATTTATTTAAGAAACACAAAACCAAAAACCAAAGAAAGAAAAACCTTTCATGGTTTTCAAGCCCGTTTCCTACTGCTCAGGATCATCAGATGGTTTAAAATCCTGAGTTTAACCATGTTGCTAAACTCAAAACCTCCTCAGAAGTAGAAACTTTCTGACGTACTCCATCATCAAGCCCCTGCCTGTTCCATGCAACATATTGTTTCCAGAAGTGTCCTAACTCCCTGTGACAGCATCATGCTTTTCTCAGTTCCTCTTTGCTCCCTTCTCTTTCCCAGTGTTGTGGGATACTGAGTGCTTGCACTGCTCCTAATTCCTTCCCACTTGCTTTGCACTTACATTTTTGTTTCTAATGTTTTCTTGGACTTCTCCCTAAGCTGTAGCTGCAAAGAAAGAGCTAGCTGCAGAATTATGCTAAGAAAGCCCAAAAGGGGAAGGGATGCCACCAGCCCAGAGGTCCTGGGAAGCTGCTGTGGCATTGCGGGCAGTCCCCAGTGCAGTTACCAGCTTCCTCCCTGCCACAGCAGCTGCCACCTCCTTTTCTTCAGCTTTTTGCAATATTACCTGCCCCACTGGGCCTCAGGAACAAGGTAAGCAGTGCCCTCCCAGCCCCATCAGGCTGCTGGAAGGGTCAGCTTGTGGGGGAGAAGGGCCAGGGCATTGAAGACCCCCCAGGAAATGGTGCAGGGACATCTGTCTTTCTTGTGTTATTTCTGCATCCGCATGGGTTATAGTGTACATCATGTCTCCTCCTGCACAGCCATGGTTGCCTTCCCACTGCCCATCCTCTTGCCCTTCCATCAGGTAGTGCCCTCTCTCCTCTCCCTGCATCCCAAGCTTTCATGTCCTATTCTTGCTCAATGACAGTACTAAAAGCAAATGCTTAGATGGATAGGAGGACAGGGGTAGGTAACTAATGCAACACACTTGTAAATATTTGTCTTGACTTTCTAAGGGAGTGGCTTTGGCCATATCAAGGTCCCTTTTCGTAACCAGTTGAACTGCACCAGCAAAAAAATGTTCAGAGAGGTAGGAAGAGGTGCTGGCCCTGCATGACAAGCTGTCTCACCCTCGGTGCTGCCAGAATTTTAATTTGATAGACGCTGTGAATCTAATTGCTATGGCACTGCATTGGCTTCTTAAAGCCTTTGTTGCAAGTTTTACAGCAGTGTTCCTGCCAGCATATGCTTATCACCAAAATGCTGCTTTCCTCTGATTTTTTGCTTTTCAAAGGAGGGCAAGAATGTCCTGCTGTGAGTGGGAGCAGGCATAAAAAGCACCAGATTACTTCCTGAAATGAGGTTTGAGGACAAAACCAGATCTGCCTACTCATTACAGTGGAGTTGGCTTCTTAGCACAAGTTTTCACAACAAAGCATACAAAATGCACTTTGTAAGGCCAAGGTGAAGGTAGTCTTATGGTGATACTGTTAAAAAAGGACATCCCAGCACACCTGGAGCAAGGTTGGAAGTGCATGTTCATCCTCTGTTTGAATGGGAGTCCGCTGCTATTTCTGTTTCTGTGCTTGAAAAACATCTGAATTACTCCCTGGTATATTCAGTGTAAGACACTGAAGATCTAAAAAAGGACAGTTGATAAATGCTTCCATGCTCATTAACCATAATAGCAAAAAATGTTTGATCATCTCTGCAAACCTCTACCTGAGATGTACTGTTGTACTCTGCTCCTGTGTCCTCAGCTCAGCCTTCCACTCTCGCTCTGCTTGGGCGTGCTGGCTCTGAGCAAACCTGTTTCATCCAACATGGAAGACCTTGTGTGTTTGTGTAACACTCTGGTTCATCCATATTGTGCTCATTGTTCTTTCCAGTGTCTTTTCCTGAAAGGCAGGTTGTTGTTTAGCTGCTGATCGCCACACCAGGAGGAGCCTCCCTTCAGTAATGGGAAGTTTTCTGCCTGAGTATTGAGCAGAGCACTTCGAAATCTCTAGAAGTTAAAGGCACCAACCAACTACAGTGTTATTTTCTAACTAAAATGCATGAAAGGAACTAAAATATCATCTCTCTCTGCACTGCAGATCTATTTAATATTCCTCCCTTATCTGCAAGCAGAACTTCTACTGGCATTGACTGGGTCTTTATTTGCAAAATACAGTAGGTAGCAGAGTCCTCAATGCAAGCAGAAGAGGGAAACAAAGAGGAAACCTTGCATGGTAGGCACCCAAGATCAGGGGTCACCACTGAAAACTTCAGATGTGAACTTTCTCTGCATTGTTTTCTTCCTGTGACTAGGGTTTGCATATCCACATGGATAAATTAATTTAAATTAATTTGAATGCCTGGTTCATCTAAATATAATAAAAGCATCATATACTGGCTTGTCAATATACACATAAGCTTATCCTAATAGAAGGTCCCAATAGATGTGTGTTTTGAATGCATGCCTGACACTCAAAAGAGCATCCCATGTGATTTTTCTTGTGTTGACTCATGGTCTAGTCAAGTATGCACATATATGGGGAAAGATGTCAGGTCATGATAGTGTGCATCATGCACCCCAGCACACGACCAGGATGACTGTTGTGTGTAAAAATAGCAGGAAGACATGAATCCAATTGTGAGCAAGTGAATCAGGAGCTGTGCGTGATGGGGGTGGGGAAGCAGCTGGTGTGTCATGCAGAGACTGCTTTGGGGACCCCTGAGCTCCACTGAAGGAGGGCCTTTGAGGCACCAATAGGTTCCTGGAGGCAGCTCTGCAATTGTCGGCTGTTGAACATCTCTGACATGTCAAAGTAAGCTCCTCTGTAAGAAATGCAGACAGGCTCTGCGTCAGTCTTAGCAAAAGATGATAAGAGGTGTTCTGGTAGGTGCATTAGTGGGGAGCACCAAAAACCCTCCCTTAAATGGCAATCCTGGCCTCCTCTCTCGCCCTGAGCTGGAAGGAGCAAGGCTGTTATTCCTGAGCCCTCGGCAGCACGTGTGCTGGGTAGGGAGGGGGAGGAGGAATTATGTTTATCCTTGTAACAGGTTGCCACAGGGTCGTTTTCTCTCTCTGCATCACCAACTCTCAGACTTCGCCCATGAAATCCAGCAGCCCTTCCCAGTGGGCTCCTGCCTGCCAATGGCATGGTGAACCACAGTGAGGGTGGGTGTCTGCTGTCCCTGTCACCTGGGCTCTCCCATGTAGGGGGGGTACACATGTGCAGGGCAAGGCAGGCTGAAGCTGGGCTAACAGGCTGAATCATGGCAGGTCTGAAGGCTACGCCGCTGTAGAGAACCACCCCGTGGTTTAGATGCTGCCTGGGTATGCTGGAGCTATTTCTGAGATGTCATGTCCTTCTCTGAGATGGAGAAGTCATGGTAATGCAGCTACAGCCATTTGCAGTGCATGTTTCACTCTGATGGATTAAACAGAGCATTTTACTTCATCCCTTTTGGTGGAGGACGTACACTGTGACTGCTGCGGGATGACACCTGCAGAGCTGATCCTTTCTGACAAATGGGCAGTGCTGCAGTCACAGCGGCCTGTCTCTGAGAAAATTGTTTGGAAGCCTTCCAGTTTCTCCTAATCCTGACTTCCATCCCAGCAGCCAGCACAGCCCTAATCTGATCAGGGAAGCAGGTTCTGCAACTATGAGGCAGCGAGGACCTGCTTGGAGTGCTTGCATTCTTGTCCAGGAACCCCCATGATTGGTAATCATGAAGATGAAAAGGAGTTCATCCTTCTTTATTTGGGGGGAAAAAAGAGAGAGACAAGGCCAACTTTCTTTGCACACACACCACCCCCCCCCCCCATCCCCCCCACCCCCCCCACCACCCCCCCCCCACTACCCCCCCCCCCCCCCCCCCCCCCCGTTAGTTTTGTAAGATTCCTCCCATGCACCTTTTTTTCTGGGATAAGAAGGTAGGCAGAACTTCTTCAGGACACACAGAGTCAGGATTTCCCTAACAAGACCAGTCTGGTTCAGCATGAGCTACTTAAAGATTTGCTTTGAAAAGGGTTGGAAAGCTGTGGAAAAATCCCGCTTTCTACACGGAAAACTCCCATCAGCTTCAGACGGAGTTTTCTTAAATGTAGCCACCAGGATGTGGTCCAAAGAAGATTAAAGCTGTATGCAAACAAAATTCATAGCAGCTGTGAGACCCAGAGTGGCTTTCTTCTACCCTGCAACTGACGTGGTAGCTGCCCAGCAGGATGCAAAGACCCACAGTTCACCGATGTATGTGACAGGTCATGCTACAACACCTGCTGAGATTATTGTGCTTCTGATGGGAATGTAACAAAACTGGAAGAGCCAGATCAAAATCTGCCAGCACCAGGGAGCCCTGAGCCTCTGGGATTGTGCAGCACAGGGAGAAGCAGCTTGGGAGTGTACAGCTGATAGAAGATAAGTGCAGGGGGAGTGGGGAAGCGCCCTGATTTCAGTGCATACTCTGAGGGCAAACCTGGCCTCTGTGATGCTCGATGTGTCAGCTCTGAGCTGCATGAGCTCAGGATGACTGCGCAGAGTTGTTCGTTGTGGTGAAGGACTGATGGGGTGCTCTAGCCCCTGTCATCACCCCACTGAAGTCAGTACCCTGCCAGTACAGGAAGGGCTGGCTCAGAAAGGCCCCTGGGAACAGCAGCATCCCTCACTCCATGCCATGTGACATCTGTGGTGTTTGAGTACATACAAGCCCCACACCATTGCCTCGGTGAAGACCACAGTTTTTTGCATCGATTCACAGTCAATTCTGTAACAGGCACCTTTTCTACCTGATCCAAGACCATGCAGTGCCAGTGCTCAATGGAGGGGAAGATAAAAGGTTTAAATAGCTCTGAGGATCACTTAGTGTCAAATACATTTTTGGCCCTGTTGGAGGAAAGACCCTTCTCACGGCTTTCCACCACTCTGCTTTCCCTCTGGGCTGGCTGTTGTAGGGGGTGAGTGCTGCCCCTCAAGTGCTGCTGTGAGGAGGGAAAGCAGAGACCCATCAGAACCGCAAAGTTATCTTCCTCCCTGTCCTGTCATAGGTGGTCCTTGTTGCTCTTCTTCTCCTTCATCACCTTGTTTGGGAAGGAGAGGAGCTGCAAATTCCTCTTAGATGCTTTCTTCAGCTTGGAAGGGGGAGGAGCTGGCTGTGACACTCTCTGCTCTCTTCCCTCTTTGCAAGCCCTGGGGTGGGGAGTGCGGAGCCCCAGGAGTCATGGGGATAAGCTGGGTGTTGCAGGCTTGACAGGACATAAAGTTCATGTTGGAGCAAAAACATTGCAAGGAGTTGCTGGCTGTGTGGGAACCGCTGCCGGAGCTGGGGCGAAGGAGGTGGGCGCACATCACAGGGTAGTGGGACAGTGGATTTGGGAAGGTTTGGAGAGCAGAGCAGATATCGGGGCAGGTGCATCAGGTGACGAGGAAAACAGGCTCCTGACAGGGCTCTTAAAATTAATTACCAGGTGGAAGAGTGAGCCAATATAGGGACAGCAATGTGCCAAGCCCTTTGTACATGTGCACACATGTATTTTTCCAGGCCACTTTACAAACAGCCTGGCAGTACCTTGGTCTTCAGAGAGCACCAAACCCCTTTCATGTCTCATTTCCCAGTTACAAGTGACCCTCAATAGATGTGGTGGTCTTAACAGGCAAAGGCAAGATCTGTTCTTGCAATTTCATCCAATACACTGCTCAACATGGGACATATAAATGTAAGGTAGGGAGGGGTAATCTGGGAAGGGAGTGACAAAAGAGGTTCTTACAAGATTAAAAACAGGCTGTCAGCAACTGCTGAAAACACAACTGGCTTTCACTAGATATTGGCAGCTGCAGAAGGGACAAAATCCAGCAAGATAAAACACTGTAAAAGGTGAACAGAGGTAGGACAAGAATGGTGTGGTGGGGTAGGTGGCACTGGAAGCTATCACTAAATACTTGGACATTTCTAATAGGCAGCGGGTATAAGAACATTGTTTTAGGATGTGCTTCATGTTCTTGCCATGCTCGATATTGAGCCCTATATACAAGCAGGGAAACCTTGAAGCTCTGGCTATGCTGCTAGGCAGAGCTAAAGGGATAGTGAGAGCTAGAGAGCTAGAGAGAGAATCAGGATGAAGCAGAGAGCAACATATAAAATGAGATCATTTGTGTCTTAGAAGTGCCTTATTTTCCCCTTTGCTTACAGAGATGCAACTTCGGATTATAGACATCTATCCATAAAGATGTAAAATCTGATTACATCGATTTGACCCCAGTCTCTTGCACACTCCCAGATACAGAGGTAGGTGTGACCCTGGTCTTGCAACAAAGACTCAAAAGCCTCTGGCTTGCTTTGGCATAGATGAGAGACTTCTGGCTGCTGCTGTGTCCCTGCCATCTCTGGACAAATGGTTTGGTTGCTTGTGCATTCACTCCCAATCCCCTTTCTGGTGAAGTCTGTCAGGTTTTAACAGGAAAGGCCTGTTTATACTATTTTTTAAGCTAAAGCACCTAGTTTTGATGAATCCCTTAGGAACAATCTCATGGGCAGTTCATCCATCTGGCATCTTCACTAGACAGAGAAAATGGGGAGAAAGTGCAGTGAGGAGAGTCCGGTTCAATAAAGGACCTGAAATACTGGGCCAGGTTTTAAAGAAAGCAGCATCTCCATAATGTTTAGCTTAGAAGGCCACCCCACAAGCTCATGCCAGCAACAGTGCAAGGAGGACTTCCAGCCCCAGCTGGTCATGAGGCTTGGGGGAAGTCCCTGCTCCAGGATGGTGGGTGTTCTCCAGCACATGTTCAGCACAGCCAAAAATGCACTGCTGCTGCTCACATGCAGATCCAATACTTCAGTCAGCCAAGGAAGTTCTGAAACTGTGACAGCCTCTGTAGTCTGGGATGCCTCCAGGATGCGTGAGGACTGACCAGTTGTTTCCAGCATTACTGCTCCGGGTTTGGGTGACAATGGTCAGTTTTAGATGTTTGTGTCTCTTCTGGATCTGTCACTTGGTAGGTACATAATGATGCAATACGAGGGAGCCCAACCTTTGTGTTCTGCTCTTATTCTCGAGCAATGGCCCAGTTTTCACTCTCTGTGTGTTTGCCAAGCAGATGAGAGAATGTTTCTGAGGTAGTTTGCAAAATTTAGGGTTTTTTAACAAGCAAGTCTGAGCTAAGATTAGATCTGTGCCATTTTTCCACTTAACAAATGTAATAAAAGACCCAAATTCTTGACCCTTAGCCCGTATGCAGCCAACAGTAGGAAAACAAACGCAACTCCTGATGAGTGAACTTTAGGAACATTTCAGTCTCTACGTAAAACAGCCAAAAGCACTGGGTTTTAAAAGAAAGGAGTTGGACAATAATTAGCTTTATCATTTATGATCTGGTATTTCTTTATATCATTTTTCACTGTGCATGTGACTGGAGTATGTTTTCAGTGGTTTCTAAACTTGCGTGCTTCAATGGTGGAGCTTTTGAGGGTGAAGAAATAATGATGAGCAGTGCAGGCTATCAGGAAGGTGGCTTTCAGTGGATGAACTGGGACATGACCTGTTGCAATCACTGATTATAGATCCAGTTTAGTTTACAACTATATAATGTAAATTCGTGGAGATCAGTGGAGTTCAGTTAGTGGAAGTGAAGGAAGAACTGATCCCTTCAAGCATTCTACATCTAGATAGTCCTTTTATCTAACAGGGGCATAATAATACGGCACATTCTCACTTTTTATGCATTTGTTGAACAGATGATAATACGTTCCCATAGCAGCCTGCAAAATTTAGGTATGAACTCCTGATTCAGCTTCAGCTGCAAATGAAGTTGTTTCGACATGGGCATGTAATGATTTAATAAGCAGATCAGTGCATCTCAGCTTGTTGAATTAACTTGTGGTTGGCTTCAGAGAGGTGGGGCAAAGGGCAAAGAAAAGGCAAAATTATGTATCATACCACATCATTCTTCACTGAACCACTGCTTTGAACCAATAACTAGATATGAGGTTTTAGTCCTGGTTCAGAAAAGACTTAGTCAAAAAAAGAATAAATCAGGTTCAAATTCAGCTTGAGAAAAGTTCAGGCTCTTTTTTTCATCAAGCTACAGCTCAAGTTTCTCAGTTCTGAGATTTTATTGCTATGCAATATATAAATTATATATATATATATATATATAAAATATTGTAATATAGAAATACTATTTATGTATGCCAAACACACAGTGCAAGAAGTATCCTTTTTTTGGCAGTGCCAACACATTACAAGGAACCATCTTCAATTTTCTAGCCAATGCATTGCCTGCGAGGGACAGCTTGCTGCTGGAAGTGGTCTCAGTGCTTGAAGCTGGAAACATCCTGGAATGTGGCGAGAAATCTTCTGGTGGGAGATCCCTGAGGCTGAGGTGTAGCCCTGCCTCTATGCATCACTGTTCACCCCCTCCAGCCCTGCTGAGCACTGTGGGAGCTCTCACAGCATCACTTCTGCCACCAGCACAAGGCCCTGAGGAAAAGCTAGATCTGCTGGCTGGCAGTAGCTCCCATGTGTAATTGTAAACCTCCTAGAGTTCAGAATTATTTCAATAAAATAAAGCAACTGGTTCTCTTTTGTTACTTTCTGCATGTTTATTAAAAAAAACCTGAAGAGTGAGCAAGGCTCAGAAAGCCTTTCACAGCTTGTCTGGGCATCCTTACTGCAGGGGTAATGATGCTTCCTCCTGTGGGCTAGCAGATGTTTTCAGGGCAGCATTCAGCCAGAGGTAGTCCTTAGCCAAAATTCAGCCAGCTGAGACTATTCTAAGAAGGGGCATTTTTATTTGAATGTGAAAGCTGAAAATTGCTTGGAAAACTAAAGCCAAACAGAAAACCAAGGTTAGATTACTTTTGAGGTGATGGTCGGGAATACAAATAGGTTACCAAGGGTTAAAATGAAATACAGAAATCATTTCCTTATGGCAAAAGTGTATGCAGCAAATCAAGAAAATTCAAGCTAAAGAGTCAACTTACCAGAAAACACCTAAGCAAAATATGGTACCGTATGGAAACTTACAACTAAAGCACCTAATTAATCTTACCTCTGTCCTCATTGTGGGACTTGGCACTCCCTGTGCTTATGAATTATAAATGCAGCAATGTTTACTACAGATGAATGCCTTTGGTCCAAGAAACATTAAACTGGTTGTTACTCAAAACAGACTGTTCCTTTCTTTCTTTGTGTCCTGTATACATAATGCTAAGCTAAGGCAGTTTTAAATACTCATTTGGAGAGTTTAATGTGTTATAAAAATCCACATTAAATAAAAACACAAATGCTGCTGATAAAATGAATCTGTTAGAGGGGCTACAAGGTATCCAGCAACATTGGTCTCTCACATGGTATCAGCACGTGTGGAGGTGCAAAACTGGCAGCAGCTTTCTCACCCAGTCTGCTAGCTCTTTATTCTTCCCTCAAATATTTTTTCTACCTTCTCCTCCAGTCCAAGCACTCAGTCTGACTTCCTCACCTCAAAAACGAAAGGGGGAAAAAAAAAGAAAGATTACTATAAACTTCATTCCATTTCCTTGTGTGGCTCACTGCATGGCTGCACAGATAACTCTTGGGGGGAAGGCAGGATAAATAGGAACGAGTAAGCTGTCACTGACACTGGAAGGAGCTGCTCTTCAAGTCGCTGTCACTCTAATGGCTCTTTCCAGCTCTGCAGCTAAAAGCAACCATTACAGACATTTAAGGATGGAAAGTAACTGAAATTCCCCTGTCCTTTGATGACGCTTGCTGTGCCTGGCATTAAATACAGGAGCAGATCACATCACATGGCTGCAGCCTTGCAGTATGTTTACTGAGGGTTGAACTTCACTGCTGTTCCTCCTCATGAGCTATCAAATGATCTTTGAGAGGCTTTAGATGTGGAATACCTGGGGGAATGATTTGGGAAAAGGTCATTTAAACTTCAGCTGCCCCTAGTATTGGTAGAGTCCTAAAACAGTTGCTGTAAAGCTGAAGGTGGACAGGACCCTTCCTCAAAAGAACATCCTATTTGCTTCTCACTCCTTCAGCTCCTGCCCTGAGAGCTGCCCTGAGCACCCTACCTAATCCCCAGACCGTAGGAGGTGCATCATGGCTCAGGCTCAGCTCCGCAGAGGGCAAAGCATCCTGCTTTCCTTATAGCTGACTTGCATTATGACACTCAAAAGGCAATAGAACACCAGTCTGTTGTCACACATTGGAGACATACAAGGCTGGCATATGGTAGTGGCATAAGAAAGATAAGAGAGAGCTGCATGCAACTGCAAGATGTAGGGAAGCAGAAGGACTTGAAGCTGCTTTGCTCCTTTCTAGCAGCACTTGATTCATGTGGTGTGTGGCAAATTTTCCACAGATGCATTGTATTGTAGTGGAATCTCACCAAAATTTCTACTTCATGACTAAGCCCTTTAGTTCTCTTTAAATTTATAATTTCCTTCCTTAAAGCTCTTTACTGCTTGCATCTGATCCTAGTGGGGAGGTATTTTATGAGCCTTGCATGTTTGCCACACTTAAGATTTCGAAGATCTGTGAACTACTAAAACTATTTATTCCAGAATGCCTTTAGCTTTGGTTTCAAGAAAATCTTTTTGTGCAATATGGAGATCATCACAAAAAGCAAATTTATGGCTGTCTTGGACCTTGAAAAATGTGCTAAGCAATAATAAGAATAACCCTTTTATGACCTTTCCCCATCCTACAGGGAGCTGTACAAAAAATAAAGGAATTACATTATCTATTAGTGATGGTTGTTGAACCACTGTTATCTTTTGTATAGACAGGAATATGGAAATTATGTTCTAGGTCTCAGAGCTGGAAGCAATATTGTTGATTCTGGCCCACAACAGCATCAACATTATTTTCTCTATTTCTTGCTTGTGTCTACCCCACATTTCCACAGGAGGCAAACAAAAATTGGGTATTTTTCCCTAAGCATCTGACAGGTAGTACTTTAAGGAAATTTTTATCAGTAATAACGTGTAAATAAGAGCCTAATCAGTCACACCTCATAACTTTGCAATAACAGCACTAATTAAAAAAACATATATCCAAGCATCCAAAGGTTGCTAGAAGATGACAGCTTTTAAATTGCCAGATTTCTGCCATCATTTTCAAATTCTAATGCATTCAGCTATAACAAAGCATGTGCATAATCCAGCTTTTGCAAGATGCTGAATGTTGGAGCATCTATTTCTATTACATCTTTTAAACTGCCTCACTGGAAACAAATGGGTTCTGAATAATTTTCATTGCAGAATTAAATGCTATGGTGCTGTCTTTGTTAAAAATTAACAAGAGATTATCAGTACCCAGGCTCACATTTCTATTGTTCTGAATCTATCTGTATTCATAACCTACATTACTGATAAAAGGTCCAGACAGTGGAATTAAATATTATGGAAATACAAATGTTAAACATTGTTTCCAAGTGTTTTGGCAGTAATGACTCAGAGCTAAACTGCTATCTCTAGATGTCTCCCTGCTTGTATGCTATAAACTGTGCCCCACAGTTCTGCTGTGTTAGAAGTCCTGCTCTCCAACCTCTCTCTTCTGCAGAAAGTGTTCAGTTGATGGATGTCCACGCTGCTGGGACTGGTGGCACCTACCATGGGAGCTGCAAAGGTGTAAATGCAATGAGAAAGGAGTTTTCTTGCAGGGAGTGATACTGTGGACTTTCATGTCTTTGTGTTGCTGGGGTAGCCAAGTAGTGGAAGAGCACCACTTGTGGTACAAGGTGGTTGTCTTGTCATCTTGGTAAGCAGTGGCTCTGCAAGGGGGCTGATCTGTAAAGACACATTTGGCAAAATAGAGTGTTGCTACAGGCTTGTCCTCAGTTGTTTGTTTGGTTTTTTTTGTTTGGGTGGTTGGCTGGTTTGGTTTGGGTTTTTTTTGTTTCGTTTTTGGAGGTTTTTTTGTTTCTTTCCAACTATTGTCCTTTGCTAATAGCTGCAGATTGAATGGTTTCCTAAAGTTTTACCTAAAAATAATTGTTCTGGTACTATATAAAGCACAAATCTCTGTATTGAACTAGTACTGCACAGTCTTTGCTATTATACTTGAATACCTCCTATTTATGCTGAGAAGATTCTCATTTGAAGTGTCAAAGTGCACTGAGAGTCTTAATGCAACAGATTAGATCCTAAGCATAATTGCTGTATGATTTAGCTTTCATCATCTTGCTATGACCCACTTTTGGAGTGTATGCCTACACTGCATTCAGAGCTGTAAGTGCAATGCAGATGCACCGAACTGACCTCGAACAGAAATGCTCAAGTGCTAAGAATAGCTTAGGTGCCTGCAATCGCCTGGCTACGGCAGCAGCCAGCCCAAGCCAAATGAGTTTGAACCTTGAGTAGGATTTGTAGATCCTGCTGAGTAGCTGCAGTAGAGTTGGGCAGGGAAGAGCTTTCTCCTTCCATAAAGGAGAGAGTTTACTTTCTAACATATCTACATCAATACGAGATGCTCATCAACACAGGGCATCTTCTCACCAGTGCTGTGTGAGATAGGGGTCAATCTCTTGCTTCTGACTCAAGCACAGCAAGAGTCCTAGCTGTTGTTCTGAGCTGAGTTGTTCAGCCACTTGTGTCCAGCTATTCTGAAGCAGTCAAATTGCAATTTTTCTTCTTGTTACACTCCTTTTTTCCTTCCCCAAGGAAAAGATTTTGGTTTTGACAAATCAATACTCTTTCATGAGAGGTTTCTTCCCAAACATTCCTGAAGCTGGGCACTCTCAAACACTGTCAGTCTACATGGAAATGCAGTGTCAGGATGCTACCAGCTGCGTCACAACATTAGGGTGGGATATCTCAGAGCTGGGTTCTGCCACATCTGTCATTTCAGGACAGATGGAACAAAATACATAAATGATTGCCTAATTCCTGCTTAAGGCCTCCTACTACAGTATCTTGGTCCTGCTCTTTCAGATTCCTGTAAAATGAGACTTCCCATCCTCACTGGGTTGCAGTCCAGAGCTCAAATACTGTAGTATGGCGTAAAGGGAAAAAAGTAGCTAAACTCCTAAGGTAGATAGATACAATAAGTAAAATCAGGACAAGAGTAACCTGGTAAGTTTTCTTGAGATTGTGGCTGCCTGAGAAGATGGTTCAGCTCTAGCCCCGAATTTGTATTTCATTTAGGAAGTAATTTTACAAAGGAGGCACAATAACGTGCAAAGAATCTACTACTTTTTGAATAGCCAGTCTAGATCTATATTAATGTGTGGTTCAGAGTGTGGGAGGAAACAGAGAGCCCTGTTGGATATGGTGTTAGAAAACAACAACAAACCCAAACAGCAGAAGCAACCTTTACTCCAATCCCCAGTAAAACATAGTGGAAATACTACTGTGCATGCTGGCAAATATTCCCATAAACTTCATGATTCCTTGCTTAGGAGACCAAGATGCTTTGGACATGCAATTACAAGGCTGAATCAGGAGGCTCACTGCTGATATCTGATGAGCAAAGAGACTGTTGCTGCAAGGTTGCTGTTTAGCAATAGATTCCTAATTTCCAGCTCTTACCAGAATATAAGACTGGCTTTACTAGTCTAGACCTCAGGTCCATCTATGTCACTGTCCCATGTCCACTGATGTCTGTCAGTAGGTGTTTGGGAAAGAACATAAGAACAGGGAAAACATAAATGATATTTCTTGTTACTAATCTTCTGGCTATTTCTAACTCAGAGACCTCCTGAAAGGGAAGGTTTGATATATTATATGCATAATAAACTTTTAAAAATAAATTGGTATTTCCTAACTGTTGGTAGATTTCTCTTCCGTGAGTTTATCCAACCATTTTCAGACAAAAATACAACAGAGAGCTTGATCAATAACTCACTTTCAGATTTTCATACTGAAAGAATCTGCTAAAAGTACCTTTGTTCTTCTGGAAGAGTAACTGAGCTTCTAAGAGGAGAAAAGGTTTAAAAGAAGTAAAAAGTTTCCAAAGAGACAGACAGAAGACTTAGTGACATTGTGTGAGTTTTTTTGTTACTGCTGTTGTTTAGGATTTGGGAAAGAGGGAATATGCAACTGAAAAAAGACAAAGCCACTTGTGCTCAGCTTGCACAAAATGGGGCCAGGGCTGCACTTGGCCATGGCTGGTGCAATTCTCAGTTGGCTGAAGGACCCTGGCTCGGATGCACTTGAGCATGTAAGAGAACTGTATTGGTGCACATCTGCTGCGACTCAATGCTCTTGTTATTTAGTGATTACTGGAACACAGAAAGTGAACTTCCCGTCCCTTCTTTTCTTCTGACTGCTGAATTTCTGTCCATCTGTGTAATTACTTTAATAAAAATCTTAGGGTACAATGCTTTGTCCCAAGTTGATACTACAGGTTTCTCTTATTTCCTGTTCCCTGTTTACTCCTTTTGTTCATAACCTTATAGTATCCTCATTGTTATTCGTTTTCTTATATGCATTAAAAATAGATTCTCAGTTACCATAGTGGGGAGCGATACATAAACTCAGCTGAAAGGTATTGAGTTTTCCCTTAGCTTTCTGGTGTATTTTATCATTCCTTTAAGTATTTTTCAAGCAGTAAGTCTCATTTCATAATGTCCTCTCTGTTATTATAAATCTGCCTCCAAAAGCTCCTTAGCTTGTATTAATCTCAGCAGTTGTTTTGCACTATACGGGTGCTGTTAGCTCTCATCGATTCCCCAGAACTTTCAGTCAAATGTCCATGTAAATGCAGTGGAAAACAGAAGTAAAACAAATCCTTTGTATACTTAATAAAGATTTTATAGGAAATCTAAAAATAAAAAGATTTGTAGTAGTAGTGGCACTGTCTATTGTTGTTTGTCCAATGCTTTCCATGATGAGCTCCTGTTCTCTATTGCATATAACTTTGCCAAATGGTAACAATTGGGAATAAAAATTGCCCTGCTGGGCATCTGCTCATTTAGCTGAAATTTAAGTGCATAAATAAAACAACAGTTCAGTCTCTTCCAAGAATGTGGCTAGAAAATATGTATTGTTTTGATGATGTTAGTGTCTGTCTTTTATTTGGGAAGTCTAGTTGGCCTCCATGCTGTATAGGAGGAACATGAAGCTAAGCATAGATGACTTGTATATTTTGTATCTCCAGAAAAATTAACCCGAATATGGCCAAGCTGTAGACCTTTTAGGAGGAACAAAAACGCAATTAGCACATACTTTGTATATCTCTGCCACAGCTGTGAGCTAAATACCTTGGAGAGTCTGTCTGAGCTGGACACCATTACTTCTGCACTGTGCAATTGCAGCTCGAGGCTGCCATGGCCTTGGGTCCTGTTTTTTCCCAGCCTCCCAATGTCCTGCTTTTTCTGGCTGGTGGTAGCGAGGAGAGAAAAGCTGTTTGGTTTAAATATGGGAAAGATCTGAGCTGGAGCTTGGAGATGTGTGAGCAATTTTGGACAACAATGGAGGAAGGGGAGAATGGGGAAATGAGGGTGAGAGAATGTAGGAGGTTGGGACTAGGCAAGAAGCCGAGAATGGGAAGATATGAGGCTGGGAGGACTGGGAGAAGAGGAAATTGAATTTGGGAAGGGCTAGGGAGGAAAACATGTGGCCACTCACACACAATCTCCTGCAAAGTCCAGGGGAGGTCCATGAGAGAGGCCACAGACTTCATATAGTTCTCAGATAGTTTTGACTCTCACCTGTCCTCTCTAGGACAGGGCCACTAAGAAGACAACCACCTGCCAAACCATCTGCAGTGTCCTACTCCTACTGGTGAGCCAGTCGGCTCCAGCCCTGGTGTGACCCTTCCTAGTGAAGGCAAAATCAGGGGACAGGGAATCAGTATTTTCAAGGTTTTTGGAAAAGGAGAAATAGAGACACCTCCTCCCCTAAGCATTATTTTAGAAGAACTTTTTTTTGATTGCAGAATCACATATTCAAAAGGCAGGAACTTCTGGAGTTATTATAATCTCTGAGCTGTTGGCTCAGGCTTTATGTTACAGCCTTTGTTCATAAAAAGGAATTAATGGCTACACTGGGAACCTTTGGTTGCCTCAGGGCCAATGATTGTGATCTGATTACATTCAATATGGGCCACCAATAGTGAGTATGTATTGGTTATCCTAAAGATTAAATTCCTGAAGCAGGGGTAAATTGTGAGAGAAGTGTATGTGAGATAGAAAACTGAAAATAAATATGGGAATTTATTTCACCGAAGTTTACTTAGATGGAATAATGTCAAATTTCCCTCTTTCTCAAGGAGGGACTAAACATCAGTCATGATTCAGTGGCAGAAGGAAATCAGCTCTTGAAAAGACATGATTTCTATAGTGAACAAAAAAGAACAATGAGAACAATGCATATAAGTAAGGAATATTACATGCTGAAAATAGGTATGTAAATATTTCAGGAAAAAATCTGTGAATGACAGTCAAGGATAATATGAAAGCACTCAGTTACTAGGAACAATGATGACACTTTAGGCCCATCACTAGAAAGAGCAGGCAAAACTGCTATCAGTGATGCAGAACAGGCAGAAATGCTTAAAAAAATATTTTCTTATTCATAATAGAACAGGGTTTGTGCTTGCATCCTAGCAGAGTCATACACAATTTTCAATGCATCAGCAATTAAAGATGTTCAGAAAACACCTTGGAATCAGAAATAAATTCCTGAAGACTTGGAAAATACAGAGTCCGTGCCAGAATTCAGAGGGTGTGATGAGCTTGTTAGCTTGACATCAGTTGTGGGCAAAACAAAAATGACATGAGGCTTCAAAGGAACTGACATCTACAAATATAATTATTACCCATCAATACAGATTAACAAAAATGGGTTACTGTAAAGACAGCCTGATTCCATGCTTGACTCATTTATGTAGTTGGCTGATAAAAGGACTGTAATATATGTAGGATTATTAAGCATTTTGACTTCAGACTGGATGTTAAAAACATGATCACTATCCAATTTTCAGAGGTTTTATTGCAACTATGTTGCAAATGTGAAGTGCACCTGGTAATCATCCTTTAAATATATGTTTGTCTTGAAGTCAGTCTTCTTCACTTATCTTGTTAAATATCTATGACTGAAGTCAGTATGTACGTGAGGCACTAGGTAATTTGGAGATGCTGTGAATGAAAGATGCAGTGTTGCTGTGAATAAGTGCCTGGCATATGTAAATAAGTACCTCCAACACAGCTCAGGAAAGGCATTTTATAAGTTTTCTATGTACTTTTTCCCCTCCCTGAATCCCAATTTTAACAAACTGCAGTGACTGAAATTGGGCGTACTTGGCATAATATCCACACAAAGGCAATTCACAGAGTCCTACAGGTGTGTAGAACTTTGCCCCATACAAGCCAAACCCACTTGGGGACTAGACCAAAGGCTCCTTATGCTCCAGCACTGGTGGGCAGTGCTTGCTGAGAGATGTGGAGCCATGTGACTTGTCACATAAGATGCTGCTACAATGGGGCTTGCTGGCCTGAAGGGTAACTAAGTGGCCATAGATAAAAGGTATGAGGAGCTTGCTGCTGGTTTGTGTGAGCTTGAGCTGTGTTATATATGCACAAAGAAAGATGATTTATGACTTCAGAATAAAACTTCTGAAATGGTTTATGCAACATGCCTCATTGATGTGGACTGTAATTAGAGAGAGGGGAATCTCGTCAGAGTAGAAGGTATTCGCATTACAGTTGCAATCACCCTAACAATTCCCGGATTAATATGTTGGAAAAATCAATTGCTCTTTGCAAGCACAGAGAATGTAGGTTGGGTTTTTTTTGGGAGGGGGAAAAAAATCAGTAAAACACTGGTCACAATTTCTGGGTTTTATTTCCTTTTTTTTTCCATAAAAATAATTTTTGTCCCATACCTATCATGCAAGGGCTTGAATGCTTTCCCTGACAACAACTTTGCTTTGTATTTTTTCTTTTCTACAGAGTACTAAGAACATTTATATCACTTTGTTTGCTAGCTGTTTTCATCCTTTCTAAACAGCTCTCTGGGCTCCCATGAAAAAGATAAAGGATATACTTGCCATCTATATGCTCAAACAAATTCAGAGAAAGGTAGCAAGATCCCTGAAAGGTGTTTCTCAGGGACTTCTGTTGTTTCTCTTTAATTTATCAGAACCACTGGGGACTAGTAATCTGGATTACTGCTTGGGTGTTTTAGTAATAACAGTGTTTTCAGTGCTATAGGTAACACATGGAAAAAACATCCCTGTTCTAACTGCTATATGAAGTGTAGGCTGTACAGGCTGCTCTGTGTTTTACATATTAACAGAGATGTAAAGATCACAGATGGGGGGGGGGGGGCATGGGTGGAAAATTGCTTTTCCTTCTCTTTTCTCTCCATGCACACTTCATTAGCTCTGCCATTTCAGTGTTCAGCTCTTATTGTTAAAAATAGAGTGTGAGGCATTAATTCTGAGAAAGCACTTGAAGGCACAAGGTGAGGGAGATAGCTCAAACAAAACTGAGGGAGAACAGAAAAGGACATTGAGGTAGGTATCCTTCAACGGAGGCATGTCAAGAATATAAGGAAATGTGCCCGTACGGACAGATTCTGCATGAAGGTGAGCACCCTCCACTCCCATCAGCTTCTGCAGCAAGGGAGGACCTCCTGGCATCTTCCAGGAGCCAAACTCATGTGAGAAATCGGTCAGAGCTACCCAGAAGCTGCTCATCCCTGGGCAGCCTTCTGGCCTCCGCTACATGCAGGATATGAAACTCTGCAGCTAACTGGATTGCCTTTATTTTTCTATGCCCAAAAGTAGGCTCTAACTCTACTTGCCAACAAGAAGGAAAACTATCCTGCTGGGTATGTGTTGCCCAGTCTGACAGTGTTTATCTGGAGGAAGGAAGGAGATAAAGGGAGGAGTGCTGCCTGCCCTGTACCATGAGAACCTGACTTACCCCATGTCAACAATTTTTGAGCTGTCTTTTGCAGTCTGTTTTACTAGGAACAATGTGTACTATTTCTTCCCAAGAGGAATCTATTATTTCCATTTTGTTCCTTGATACTATGCCTCTTACTTCACTTTATGCACTCAGTTGCCAAACATGCAAGCCTGTGTGTATGGAATATGATTTACTACTTATAATGCAAGAGATCCTGGCCAGTAGCTGTCATCTTGCACAGTATAGTGCAATGAGGTCTTTGTTTGATGGGGATCTCCAGCAGTTTTTGCTTTTTCCTTTGGTTCTTACAAGTATCTTCTTTGGCAAAGACTGAGATGCTCTCATGTAATGGTGTGGTTTGGAAAGGGACAGGGATAAGTCATATGATGACGTTCGGAGGGAGGCTGCAGAAACAAATGCTACCTTTCTAGCAGGGTTCATCTGAGCACTGGTCCTGCCTGTGGCTCCCACCCAGCTCCACCCTATTGTGTCTGGTCAGTGGTACCTAGCACATAAGGTTTTGGAGTGGTGGAAAGTTCAAAGCCCTATACTGCGATTGCAGGACCCAGACCTCACTGGAAGGCAATAGGAATCTGCTGTGTGTGGATCCTGCTCACCTCCCAGATGCCGCAAGCCTGTGATGCACTGCTGGGAATTGCTTTCTGCTGCAGGTGGAGTAGCAAAGCCACACCTGGAAGAGCAGTTCTCACCTCCTCTTCTCAGGTTCCTCCTTCAGCACACCCTCTGCACCCTAGCCCACCCCATGCTGGTCCCTGGGGATCCAGTTCACAAGCTGGAAACTAATGTTAGGTGACTGTTTACAAGATGGAGGCTTTGTTTTGTGCTGGTGGGAGATAAGACTGCTCTGAAGTGTATTCTGTAGCTAACTGGGAGTAAAATGCCTGTAAAATATTGCTTATAAACTTAATTGGTGAAGTTATTATAGTTACTTTAGATGTGTTAGTGACTTATGATGAAACAAGCTGAGTCTTTGTTTTTCACTCAAATAAACCAGCAAGTGCTATATTTCTTGGTAGTTATGTCAAAATTATGGTTTTGGGATATTAAGTATGAACTGCTGAATGCCTTGATCTTTATGGAAGGGGTGAGGACATAAATCACAGTTAAATAATAAACCTTAATCTTGATTCTTTGCTGCTTTTTTTCCCAAGAGCTATCCCATAGTACTTGCAGCATAGCAGACAAAGGGCAAATGTGGGTTTAAGTTATTTTTGAGCACCCCAGGATCTGCAAGGCACTATCAGCTGCTCTAGCAGCACATATAAATTAGAAAAGAATTGAAGGCTGCTCTAAGATGTACATTTTCTTTGTATATCATACAGCCCACAGTTCTTGAAATACAGAGTATATTGGGTATCCCCTTCCTAGTCCAGCACTTCCCTTAGCTGTGTACCAAGACAGCATTCCCCCATGGGCCAAAACCTGTCCATCTATAACACGTATACCTTCACTTCCATGAAAAGTGATTGAAACGAAATGATTAAATCTGAGGGTCCACATGACTTGCTCTTCAACAAAATGTTGCATGTTAGTGTCTTTGCTGATGTTTGGGCGCTGTTAGGACATTCAAGGAGTAGCTTACTCTCTGCTAGTAAAAGCCTTATTCTGATGGTGCTGTTATTGCAAGTACCCCTTGGTTCAGTAGGCCTGGACACATGTTGGAAAGCAAAGATGTCCCTTAAGGGTGAAATACCTTCTCAGTAAAGAGGTGCTGGTGGTTGCCAGGATCCACATTTGTGTGCATTATCAAAGCATTATATCTGGTTATTAACATGTTCTTGGAGACGATTTCCCACTCAGGAACTGCACGCATGCTTTTTATTTTTTTTCCCCAGTGACAGGTATTTGAACACCTTCTTTGCAATTTTACCGTCACACTTATTGCTGCCAGTCAAATGGTATCAGCAACAGGGTTGGACTGAGTGGGGAAAAGCCATAAACAAAGCACTGGTCAACTAAAATTAGTTACCTGACTCAAGTCAGATGAGTGGTTTGCAACCACCAGGCTGGTGCTTGTTCATGGCTCTTATTAAGTTCCCAGATGTCTCATATATACCAGTGAGGTGGTTTGTGTTGTTTACAGGGAGAATATTTGGGCTTGCACTCAGGTAGGGCTGTTCTTCTATTTCCAGTGTTGCTTTTGGCTTTTAGGTCTTCATTTTCTCCTTATATATCACAACTGCCTATGAGGCAGTAGTTCTCTTTGGTCCCAGTCTTTTTGCTGTTCTTAACAGGGATATGAAGCATTTTACCTGCTGTCTTTCCCATAATCATGAACATGAGTCTTACAAAATCTCTGCCTTGCATGCTCCACCTAGAAGCCAGAGTTCAGCTGCTTGCCTGATGTCTTCTATCTTCTTGCATATTCTGGATTTTGCAATAGACTGAGGACTCTCTTTCTGTTTCAGTCCCATCTGTCTATAGCAGTCTGCTGTGGGTAGGAAATCAGGTTTGTATGGTTTTTTTGGTTTGGGTTTGTTTTTTGGGTTTTTTTTTGTGTTTTTTTTTTTTTTTTTGCAAGAGACATATAAACTGTTGTATTTCAACAGCATACACTGGAGGCATTGTGGGCCTGCCAACAGTATTTCGCTGTAAATGCTGTCTCATTGCTAGTGACAATGACCAATTGTCTCCTCTATTTTTATCAGAAGACAGGTTATTTCTTATTCTGATGGCTTCTTCCCCTACCAGATGCTGTTTTAAATTTTCACAAAGACAACCTCCTGCAAGGCATTCCTTTCCCAACTCAGGTATGCCTCTTCCACTGACCGTGGTGCAAACACCTACCTTCCTGTTGCAAGGGTAAGGCTCCCACCCTGGTTACAACCCCCAAACCTCTGCTGAAGTTGTATTTCAGAAGTAAATTCAAGGTGAGTGTGGACGTAGTTACGACTCCATGATATTGCACTTTTCAAGGTCATCTGAGAAACTTGGGAGAAACTCTGCCAGATTACAACTGCTAATAGTCTTTGAACTAAATTAGTATTTCAGGTGTGGGCATGTTACTACTTTACCTTTAAATGTTTAGTCAGGTGAAGTGTTTCAGGGATACTAGGTTTCATTTCAGTTTTAGTTTACCCTTAGGTCTATTTCCATGATCTCTTTGCTGCGAGCAGAGCTTTTGGTCATGATCTCTTGCAGCTTCTGTCCCGTTGCATCTGTGTTTGTACAGTAGCATTGCTACCATGACAGTGAACCTTGCTAACATGTCTAGTGTGTGTGGTGCCCTTTGGGATCGATCTTGTGGCCGTTGACCCCCACCAACTATCACTCAGTGTGTGTTTTGAGGCTGCCCACCCGCTGGGTCTCAGGACACAGGGAGGGAGCTGTTTTCCTGAGCTCCCAATGCTTGCCACAGTCAATCACTGGGACCAAGAAATGCTTCTTGTCTGTAGCAATTAATTAATTCTGTCCCCTTCTGTAGTGAATTTGCTTGGATCTATGTGAGGATGAACCTTGTATGTCTTCTGAGCAGTGGTCATGCTGCTTACTTACCTCCTGAGCTCCTGCTTTACATATAAGCTTCCTCCTATCAATTAATTGATCTCTTCACTTTCTCTCTTTTATTCCCCTGAGTATTCTGGGAGGCAGGTGCTATATAGATGGATTTTTCTGAGCTATTTCCCTATATAATTTCCCTGCCCTTCAAACTCCCTTCGCCGGCTTTGCTGCAAGGAAGCTGCAGCACTTTGTCTGCTCTGCACAGGCTCCTGGTACTGCTGGCGTGTCTGCTACCAGCCGCTTGCCTGAGGCCTGGTGTGAGCAGCTTCAGGAGTCCGAGCTTTAGCTGAAAAGAGCATCTTTTAATGTGCCACCCAAAGCTTCAGTCTACATGCTTTTTCTCTTGGGATTTCATCTAATAATTTTCCTTGTCCCGGTGCTGTTAGGGCCATGCTACCAAGGATGCGTAATGTGGCCTTTCTGAGTTGTGACTGCTGTTTTGTGTGGCACCAGAGGTAGCCTAGCAAGTTGAGTGACACCCACTTTCTCTTTGGCATTTGACTTTGTGTTTCTGTCTCCACACCAGACAGCTGGGATATTCATGTGAAGAATGCCTTGGTGTATCCTGACTGTGTACGAGCTACCCTATGCTATTGCCTCCTCAGCGTTGTCCTAGAACCCATGGATCATGAGGCCAACATCTGTATGTTGAAGTAAAGTGAGGCTCTCCCATTCCATGCTGCAAAAGTTCTGTGTCTGGTACTCCACACCGAGGTCACTCGCTACCTCATGAGGCACTGACTCCCTCACATATAAGCCTTTACATCTTCACAAGCCACATGGACCTTGTTATTTGCCTCTTTTCTGCCAATTTAGAGTGATAGAAATTCACTCTGAGAATCTAAGGCTCATGGTCTCCCTCTGCTATGGTACTTTCTGTACATCTCTGATAGGATTTTTCTTGTCACAGCCATTATGTGTGACCCAATTTGCAGAAAGGTCACCTCTGCAATCTTCTGCTACACCCATAAGTCTTCCGTCTGTCTTCCTTCTCTCCTCTGCTACACTCGTGTTTGCTTGCTGAAGAACATCCACTGTTTTCTTTTCCTTCTAGACTTAATCTTTAAGCTGCTCCAGGTCTCATTGAAGAGTCAGACCAGTGCAAATACTGTCACGTAGGAACTGGGGGGATCACATAGCTGAGGGCAAGGAATGGAAGGGCTGCTTGCAATGACAGCTTGCCACTAGCTCAGCTTAGCTGCTGCGCCAACTTTGTGATCCAAACAAAGTCAATATATGGAGTGTGACCTTTTATATGCATCTGCATGAGTAGGAAACCAGTGCTGCTGTGATTGATCTTTTCTCTTTCTGTAGTGTTTCCAATTTCCAATCCCTTGTATCTATAGGAACGGAGTTAGATCTGGCACAGCACTCAGGCAGAGAAGACAGAAAGTCAAGGCAATACAGCTTCCATGCTATATATATATGTATTTTTCACCACAATCTTGATAATGTTAGCAGCCTTCAAAGTGCTAGCTCCAGGAGTTTCTACACAGCATCTGATAAGCACAGGTCATGCCCGCATTGCACCTCAGCTGCTCAGATCAAAAAGCAGGTTAAAACAGACTTGCTCCCTGTTATTGGTGTGTGCCTTTGCGTGGCTATAAGGGGGAACCTACATCTTTAACCCCTGCTAGACCACATACTAGGGTAGCCCCAGTCTTTCCATATCCTAGCGGTCCTGATGTTGGGTGTCTGAAGGGGGAATGTTGTGCTGACTTCTCTGCCTCTGCCAGCCATGGGCTTTCATGTGAGCCCAGCGGGGCAGCTGAGGTGGGCATGCTGTGCCTGCCTGCAAGCAGGGCAGCCCGATGGCTCCTTGGCACCTTGGGTGCCTCCTGCAAAGGACGGCGAGTTGTCCTTCAAATGAGGCTGAGAAAAGTATCACTGTTAACCTTCCTTACGTGAGATGATGTGAATAAAATCCTAGGATTAGCTGTACAGTATGGAGATAATGAAGAGCAAAGAAACCTTTCTGGTTTTAACAAAATCGGCACTAGAAATAATTTTGTCTTACCAGAAGTGGGGGAGGAAGGAATGTGGAGTCCCACTGGTGGGAAAATTTCCCAAACCTCACCAAAATACGGGCCTGCTACTTGACTGTAAAGAGCTGAAGCTGGAAGATGAATTCTGCAGATATACTGTCTGAATGTTTAGTTCTATATTACTAGTTTCAAAATAAAGTTGTATGATGCTGGGTAATTTAATATACAGGAAATCTCCTGTGCAAAGTCATTTACTGAGTTATAAATGTAAAGTCATGTACTGAGTTATACAATATATGGTATTTCAGACTCCTCTAAGTGTAAAAGAATACAGTACCAAGTTCACTAAACTTGCACTAAAAAAATATATTTCCATTATAGGGAAAGTCTAGCAGTTGCTTTTATCCACAGCTTACTCAACTTGAACTACTATTTATCAACACTTTTCCTTAAATTGCTATGAGAAGATTTAGCTATTCATTTGTTTCTTTATGCTTTCCAGCAGCAATGCAGAGATGGCACACAAGCTGGAATTAAGCCTCTTAACAAATCCAAAACATGCTATTCCTAGTGGAAATTTGTGGGAAATACAATCTTAATAACCCATCAACAAGCTTTGTCAAAAGTAGTGTGATACCTGGGCACAACTGTTGTGGCAACTGCTGATTTCCTTTTCGGGTAGGGACTCTTCCAAGGGATGGTGTCAAGAACTGCTCTCTGGTGCACCCAGAATTTTGTTGAACTGCTAGGACACTGAATTTGTCATGCTGAAACCCAAGATCTCCACATCAAACATGAGGAATTGGCAACTGTAGGTGTGAGGAGAGTTTGGACTGGAGCTTAAGCTCAGGGCCTATATTTTAGGTGCAGTATGAGTCTACATACAGTAAAATAATCCCCCTCCTACCCATCTAACCTTACAGCTCTTTCCTTAATGTAAGGCAGCCTCTTCAAACATGCAGCTTCACTGCCTGCAACACTTCTGCAGTGATGCAATGAGTATAAAAATTAAATGAAAAATGTGGATACTGAATGCGTATCTTGATTATAAAGAACAAGTTTTTAATGGGTACTATGATACCGTCATGTGAAAGGATTTACCTCTAACACCCTTTCTCCCTTTTAACCCAGTGCCATGTCTTGTTGTGACTGTGGAGCTCATGAGGATCTCTCCAGTTTTTCAGAAAGTGCGAGTTATTTCCTTGTAGCAACTCTGTCTTCCTTGTCCCTGTAGTGCTCAGTGGCTGAACTTCCTGGAGCTGGGAAGACTTCGGTTTAATGTCAGCCATCAACCACAGCACAGGCTGAGTGGAATGTAATGGCCTGTAAAATACAGGTCGTGGGTGATGACGTACAAGCCCTTTTTTAGCTTTGAACTCTGTAAACCCTGTGGCTGCTCGAGGCCTCGCTCCTCTCCCACTCCTGGGCTTGTCTTTGCAAAGCTGCAGAGAGAAGGGGGGCATAAACCAAAGCCAGCACCCTCGCCCCCTCAGAAAGGTTGTTTCACTGAAAATGGAACCGTTCGTGGTCCCTGTGCTTGGTTTGTCACTACAAATCACACCTTTGAGGGTCTCTCTTTGGCAGGCTGTCCCCAGGGGCCATGCACATGTGTGAGCCAGCTCCTGCGGGAGAAGCGAGTCGCAGAAAAGCCTTCTGCAGGGCAGAGGCTCCCCAGGGTCTGGTTCGGTGGCAACAGCCACTTCAGCTTTTAATTTTCAAATGAAGCCTGCCGCCTGAGCACACGCATGCCTGCCTGCACGGCGGCGCACGGTGGTTTCACACCGCCCAGCCACAAATTGCAGAGCATCCAGCCCCCGAGCCTGCCGGTGCAGGTAGCGCGGTGCGGGGAGAAGGGGCCAAAGCAGGTGCAGGGCAGAACTCCCGGGCTGGGCTGCCGAAGGGAAGGCGGAGGGGGGTGTCGTGACAGAAAAAGAGGAGAGGGACCACCCCTCCTTTTGCACTCGCACGCGGTTGCGTTTGCGGCGGCGTTTGCAACTTGCAGCAGCAGCAGCCGCAGCGCGGGGCAGGGGTCGCGCCGCCGCTAGGTGGCGCCGCAGCGCCCCGCCCCGCGCGCAGCCCGCGGGCGCGGTGCCGGGGGGGAGGGGCGGTGGCGAGGCGGAGCATGCGCAGTGGGCGCGCCTCGCCCCGGCCGCGCGCCTCCGCCTCCTGCCTGCGCTGCCGCTCCCCCTCCCCGTCACGGCGGCGGCGCCGCCGCCACCACAGCGAGCGGGAGGAGGAGGAGGAGGAGGAGGAAGGGCGAGAGGGAGGCAGGTCCGGCGGCCCTCTCGGGTACCCCCAGCGGCCAGGCGGGCGAGGGGAAAGATGGCGACGCTGGGAGGCGAGTCGCAGCCCTTCCCCGCCGCTGCTCTGGCGGCGGCGACGGCCGGGGTGGGCGGCGGCGGCGGCGGGTCCCTGGGCTTGCAGGCGCCGCTGAACCGCGGTCTGGAGCGGGCGCTGGAGGAAGCGGCGCACTCCGGGGGGCTCAACCTGAGCGGCAGGAAGCTGAAGGAGTTCCCGCGCAGCGCCGCCGCCCTCAGCCACGACCTTTCCGATACGGTGCGGGCAGGTGAGGCCAGGCGAGGAACCGGGGGCGCGGAGGGAGGGGGCGGCCGGCGCCGGTATCCGCCTGAGGAGGCGGGGAGGCGGAGAAGGTGGGTTTAATCGCTGGGGGACCCACCTCCCCGCCCCCTCGGGCATCCTAGTACCCCCCACCCTCCTGTGAGGAGGACAGACACCCCCTCCCCACCCTTCCACTCAACCTCCGTGACACAAGGCGTTCGCCCTCTCCTGGGCCCGTCCCCACACGGAAACCCAGCCCGCTCGCAGCCCTCCGCGCACCCTGTGCTGGCTTTATTCCCCCCCGCCTTGGTGCGTGAGGTAGGTGTTTGCTCCCGTATGGCTGGATCGCTGCGCGCTCCCCTCCATCCCCCCTCTGCGTGTGGCGAGGCAGAGCGGGCTCCCGCGGCTCGCCCAGGGAATGTGTGCGCGGGGCGGGGGGCGGGAGATTTTGCTCACACCTGTCGTCTTCTCCCTCTGGGGAATGTGCATCTCTGTGCCACCCTCCCCTGACCGCCGAGGTCTGAGGTGGCAGCCGGCCCACCTTTGAATAGTTGGGGGAGGAATGCACACGCAAGCCGGGGTGGATACTGCTCCTTCTGTCCTGCTGCTTGTAGGTGGACCCAGCTGGCACGGAGGGGGTGCAAGTCTGTGTGTAACCACATTAAGACACTCACGTGCCCCAGGAAATGTCACCTTCTTAAACGCTGTAGGTGGAAACTTGACTGTAGGAGCACTTTTGCTCTGCAACTACCCCAGGGAGCATGCTCCCTTCCACAAATGCCACTTGTTTGACACTGGGGTTGACATCCACCCTTGTATCCGTAGAGTCATGTAGCCGTAGTTCCAGTTCTATATGCAATGCTACCTCCCAAGGCAAATGTGGAGAGAAATCCCTGTCTTCACAGGTGCTCTACATATTTTACAGTGGGGGACACCATCGTTACATAAATCTGCAGGGGGGACAGGCCTGACAACTCTGCAGACAGGAGTGCTGAGGGGAAGTGTATCCAGTCTGTGTTTACTTTGCCTTCACGCGCTCCTTCCAACATGAAAAAAGGCACCCTGGTTTCTCACCTAAGGAGGCAGACCCCCACAAAGGGTCATACCTATTTTCCTGCCCCTATTTGTGCCAAGGGGTGGAACCTAATCCATTCTTTACATAGCATCACTAGGTTGAACAGTACAAACCCACACTAGAGTAATGTATTAGTGTATTCCTAAGATCTTTACCGTACTGCCTCCACATGCCCTTTTGTGTCCCCATTTGCCTGCTGAAGGCAGTTCTGTTGTAACAGCAAAGGAGCAGACAAGCAGTAACTCGTTCTTGTCCCACAAAACAGCAGGTGCTATAGCTGCACACAAACATGTGATAACATGAACCTAAATTCTCAGTTACTCCTGCACATGAGGGTATTTGCCTTCCTGTATGTGGATACGTATGTGCTGACAGCATATTTGTATCTATCCCAGCTATAAGGAACAGAGTAATGTCTCAGATGTGTAGTAGATGTTATATGAAATTGTTATATAGCTCTGTCACTTGTTTGCTGTTGCTGAATGGATTTCGCAGCAGTCTGTATGAATGCCTGTATCATATCAATAAAAGAGAAATATGAAGGAAACTTGATGAATGAAATTACCATGAATAGATAGCATGAATTGCTGTGCTAACCATTAATTGTCTCGGTAAGAGATATGAAAGATAACAGATAAGGCATGATAGTGGAACTGTATGTAGTTAGAAGAATGACTTTCAGCTTGTGTCTGCAAGCACACCATTCTGTCTTTCTTTTTTAAAGTTGTAGTCTAATGAAGACATGTTGTGCTGTGAGATAAGGAGTTTGAAAATCCAAAAAGTTAGCTTGTTTGACTTAATATTCATCCAAATGGCTTGAAAACAAAACTATATACTGGAAAAAGTCTTTGATTGACAGTGATTGCATGTTAGTATTTATATAACATGTATGTTCTGTAAAAGCATGAGACGTATGTATAAGCAGTACATACTTGTTACGTGCTTACTTATTTTAGTAAATTTTGTATTCAGAGGAGAACTCAGGAAAAAAGTGGTCTTTGCCTTCAGGAGTTAATGTCATTTTAGTGGAGTTTACACAGAAGACATGCAATATGAAGTTAAATGTAGAATGGGATTTTCATTCTCTTCTTGTTTGCTATGAACAGCAGTGTAGAGCAGTCCTTTTTTCATGCTCCCATTTTAGGAGAGCCATGTGTTAATCTATAGTTACTCTCTTTTTTTTTTTTTTTTTTTGTAACAATATGTTGTAACTGTTTAATGGGAATTGTTTGCCTTGTAAGTTAAGTCTGTGTTGATACATTTTCGAAAACTCTGTGTTGCTTTTCACTTGCTACATTACATAAGTAGAATTTATAAACAGAAGAGGCACTTGGCTTGAGACCAGGTTTCTGAAGCTCTTGGGGCAAACTCCTGATGGGAATTTTCTCTCTTGCTTCCTCTCCATAAATGTGCATAGTATAAACACAGTACACTCTTGTACTACTTGGACTATGTCCTTGCAATGAGTGACTTCTGCTTTTGGATTTGATGTGCTGACATGTCTCTAAAGCCCTGAAACTTTGGTGTTTGGGGTAGGAGTAGCCTTTCACTGTTGAAGCATTTTTTGCTAAAGAGGGCCAATGTCACTGAAAGATACAGATGGTCCTTGATGTAGAGAAGACTAGTCTGGGGGATTGAGTTTAGAGATCTCTGAGGAACAGGGGATTTCCACAAAACTGAAACCATATCTACATCTTGACAGCGTTTCAGCATTAGGTACTGACGGTATTTTTGGATTCAGAAAGTGATGGTCTACAGCTACTCCTGAATAAAATATTGTCAAGCTTGTTTTCTGGAAAAGTTCTGAGTGCTTTAAGTATGTCTGAGGAAGACAGATGTGTTAAACTTTAAATTCCCTGTTCATGCATTATTTTTTTTCTTGAAGTTAGAAGTCAGTTTTTATCTAGCAATTGATACGCTTATGAAAGGGATGCACTTGGTTGCCTTTAATAGCTGGGATTGATTTGACTTTTCCAGTTCTTACTGCAGTTACATTCCATAGTAACTATTGAGGCTTAACTATACTTGTCACTTTGTATTGTTGCAGCTTCTTGGTATGCTTTTTCTTCTCTGACTTTTCTTCGCGTTAGATACATCTTGCTTGTAGAGACATGGTAGGACATTTTTTCCTCAGTCTCTGAAAGTTTATCTCAGGAGCTGAGTGACCTGGTCAGATAAACTTCCAGGCAGTATCTTTGCACACAGAAGGGAGTTTGCATGGTGTGCAGTACTGTTGGAAGAAAATAAAACCTCTACATAAAGTATCTACATAAAGTTTAGTCAGATGCTTTAAACCACATCAGTGTGGAAGCATTGCAAAAACCATTTCAAAAATAATAAAGGCTATTCTTATCACTTTTATTACAGGCTGGGTTATGCAGAAGACAGTGACACAGTAATCATAGTTCTTAAGTAATAGTATGCAATTATATTCCTCAAAACCACTGGGAATGTGGGAAGCATGTTAGTTTATAAAAGAAGAAGAAAGAGCCCCAAAGCTGTTACCTAAATGTGTAACCATGGCTGCCCATGTCACTTCAACCTCTTTCTGTAGGGTTTGGCTGTATTTCTGAAGACGGATCCTCTGAACCTTTTCTGGTTAATACCCATTGCATCTATTTCTGTTGTGTGAGTTAGGCACACAAGAAAGGATTACTTGCTGCAGCTTGTGATGATGTGGAAGAGAAGGAACTATTTTTCTTTTAATCAGGTGTTAAATTGTTGGAAAAGAAATAGAAATTACAGTATTTGAATGCTAGTTTGGGCAGTATGAAATTCTGGAAATAATATGTATTTATTTTTTGTACTTTAAAATGCTCAATAGATATAAGATCTCCTACCTGCTGGTTTTCAAAATATTTATAAGTGGACTGTGCTTTCCAGACAGTGCTGTGCTGAAGACATCTTTGCCTGCCTGGCTATTTTTGAAATAGTTTGGACTGTATAACTATGGATTTGTTTTGAAGATGGTCAAAAAATCACAGTAGCACCTGAACAGCTATCTGAGAACCTGTAGAGTTTTAGTTTTTGGGGCACTTTAGCTTGAATTTTGTCATCTAAGTGCTTCCTGTGGGATCATGTAAAGGAAAAAAACCAACCAAATTTACAAGTTGTCGTTCGTCACAGTCAAGTCCAGGAATGCATTTGTTTGTACCCAACAGCTGGAAGTTCTTTCTATTTGTCTTTCTGAAATTTTTTTTCTGTTTTGGGGGTTGATACTGGTTCAGGTGAAATATGTTCCTTTCAGTCCTTTTTGCCAATAACAATAAAAGAAATATTCTCATTTCCTCGTTGTGGTTAGTTGTTTTTTTTTTTTTTTTTTTAAATAAACAACTGTTTATATTAGATCACCATAATTCATTCTCACTGATTTTCTCCAACTCCTTTATTAATGTAAGTTTTCCTTCACTTCTGGGAATTCTTATAAGCAGTAGATGTGCAGTTGGTTCCACTTAATACAAATGCAGATTGTACTGGGAAGGATGTCACAGATACAGACTAGTTTGTGCTATGGCAACATTTTCATGAACCAAAAATGACAATCAAATGGACTGTTCCTTAGAATTTTGTTGTTATTTGGTCACTAGGGAATAAAAGAGATTTGCTATGACCCTCTCCTTTCAAGATTTTTTTCTGATAATTACTGCTTTGAATAGGTTATAATTCATCATCTTGAATTCATATTTTGATTACATTGTGGGTTTTTTGAATGAAGCTTCTTGAGAACCTTTCATTTTGCTCATTTTGTCCAAACATATCAATGAAAATAACATCTTTAATTATAAATCTGAGAAAAGGAATAAAAATGTTTCTTCTTTATGTTCAGTAGTCAGGCCCTTCCTACAGCCTTCCTGTGTTTATTTGAAGATTTCTTCTCTTACTTATTCTGTCTCTTACTTAAGTAATATTTTAAGTGTATTAGGAGAGGGAGAGAGGAGGAGGTATGTTTGTTTATTCTCACAAATAAATTGAATATTACCCTGCAGCCAAAACTTGTAGGATGTGACTTTTTTTTTGAGATTACTATATACTGTGTCTTTATATAAAGGCTAAAAAAATGAAGATAAATCCATTTTGTATTCATTAGTATGTATCCAACTATATGTGCAGTTTCAGACTGTAACTTCATAATGTGGTCTGCCTGGACATCTCTGATTTAACATGTTCTAGTTTTTTGGGTTTTAGTGGTTTTTTTTCTTTATTTTCTCTGATAAGGAATGCTGTGTGAAAGAGCTTTATCAAGCTAAATTAATTATTTAGAAGCATAGATATGCTTGTAAGTGCAGAATACCCTTTAAAGCCCTTTGGTCCTTTTTTCTTTTTCTTCCCCAAGTCTTGAGTATGTCCTTGCTTGTGGATCTTATAAACAGCAAGGCTATTGACTCCTGTTCAAAAGAGCCTGTTAGTTCTTTTACTATATAGAGTCTAGCCAGTTGTGCTTTTGAAAGTTACCTCTTTTGTCTAATGTTTTATGCCCCCATAGCTGAAAAGCAGTCAGTTACTTTGCAGGTGCTGTCTGGCCCTTCTCAGCACAAAATAAAGCAGATTAGCTCAGAGTGCCTTTTGTTGCATGAAACAAATTAGGAGTACTCAATGGCCTGGTTACTGTTTCAGAATGTGGCTTGAGCAGATTAATGGCTTTTCTACCACTGACTCTGTGTGTGTGTTCATGTCCATGTCCCATCTCCTTCCCTAGTGTGGGTTGGTTGGTTTGTTTGTTTGTTTTGGCTAGCTTGCTTTGTTTGTAGAGAAGCTTCAAAACTAATGCAAGGGCTAAGAGGTAGGAGAGATGATAGCCTGGAAATCACATGATAGGAGGGAGAGTGAAACCTCTCTGTTTCAGCAGGAGTAAGCTCAGCTGTTTATTGAACTTTTACCCTTAAAGTTAACTTGTAATTTAGGGTAGCTGTTTAAAATGACAGCTCTGCCTAGAATTGCCAAAACCATGTTTGGCCATGCTGTGCATGTAAATGGATGAAAACTGATTGCTTTTTAGAAATCTTGTCACTTTGTGTGCTCTTGACGCATCTGCCTTGGAAAAGACTGAATCAGAGCTTCAAAAGTGCTGTTACAGTAGTAAAGGTCCTACAGGTTCCTTTTCAAATGCTTCTAGACAAGCAACTTTGTTTTTGAAGATCCGCTCACATGTGATTGCAGGCCTTGTGAGAGGTAGAAGCCAAATACCCTTACGTGGTTTGAGAGCCTCCTGTTCTTCCTTTCCTCACTATGTATCTTTTGTGTCCTTGGCACAACAGACATCTTGGTTTAGAGACCTGTAAAACAGGAGAGACAGTGTGAATTTAATACAGTTACTGTATGTAGAGTTTTGAAAACACTAAATACTTCTGTGAGGGGAAAAGACCAGGGTAGAATTGGCTTTGACAAAGCAGAATGAATATTTGCCCAGTAGAATTGTGACTTAGAAGAGGAAAAGTGCCAATATAATATAGGTTTGAACAAGAAAATATCTAGAAAGAAGATGCTATTTTTAGGCAGAAGTTTCATACAAAGTGAGTGAAGATTTTTGAAATGGTGGAAACGAAAGAAGGGAAATGATTATAAGCAGGGAGGTGAACTGTATATTCTTGATTGAGTGTAATGGCTGGGATACTTTTCTGTTATCTGTAAAACTGGATTTCGTGAACAGTTACATTAATAGTCGTTAGAATTTTGTGAACAGACATAAACATGGAGAAAATTATTTGACTTTAATATACATGACATTTACAGGTTTTATGCTACAAAAAATAGTTTAAAATTCATACTTTAGAAGATTAACTGTTGAATTTGATTGGGAAGCTTAGCATCCATTTGCTTGCAGAAAGAAAAGCCGGTGACTTTTTTGCTGCTTGCAGAGTTGCAAGAGCAACCAGGATGTAGGGACTGGTGTTTTGCATATCAGAATGACCATTCAAGGAAGGAGTAACTTCCCCAGGCCATAGACTGTTTATTCTGCCTTCTGTGTTCTTGCTGGCTCTATTAGTAAGCACCTACTAGATTTGCGAACATTCCCAAGCTAGTTAGATCCCTAATTCACAATTAAAATAAATATGATTTAAATAATTTAAATGGCACTTCTGAAACCAGAGACATATCCTTAACATGTTCTACTGAGACCAGAATTAAGAAGATAGCGTACGTGTTTTTTATTCTGCCATGTGTAAAACAAAGAGCCATAAAAGTTATCATTATATTCAGCATGCAGATCGCTGTCAGAAGTGGGAATGGATGTTATGTCTCCTGACTTCTGACTGACTGTTCTTTGTTGACCATATTTTACAAGGTATAATACAGCCATCAGAGTAGTTCTGGGAAAAGTACCAGTACCAAGAAGTTAAGCTTCTGGAGGAATTACTTTCTGATAAATTTGTGGGTAGATGCATCTTGTGGGAGGAGTTCTTGGAATTTCTAATGCTTCTCCCCATCTTCTTTCCCCTAAGGGTGTCTTGCTGGCCAGCTTGCCTTTTTATCCCTTTCTTTCCTTGTATGGTACAGAACACCATAATATCTGTAAACCTTTGAACTACTTAAAAATAGAAATAACAATAACAGTCTTTTGTCCTTCTATCCCACTCTGTAGGAGAAATTTTTTTTAAACAAAAAAAAATTTCAAAACTTATGAGTGAGATGATGATCTTGGCAGAGGCAAATGAGTTTGCATTTAATTTGGAGCCTGAGGTTTGCACTCACTTTTGAAGCTGCATGAAATGTGTCATGTTCAGCTGAGCTTGTGGGAATTCTTACTCCTTTAGTTAAAATGTAGCTGTAATTTTGCAATGCCAATGTGAGGTAACCTTTCTAGGTATGGTTCAAGAAGTTAACTGAAAGTAGCTGGAGGTTTTGAATACCAGAATAGAGGTCTTGAATTGACCTTTATCAGAAGCAGAACAAAACAGATGAGCCGCCATGTTAGTGATGACCTGTGCTGCTGAATGGATAAGGTTGTTGGTTTTCTGCAGCTGGGTGGCTTTATTCCTTGGTACATGCTGCACTAATTGTGAGTCTAGAGGATGCGAACTTGTACAAGTGGTTTTCTTTTTCTTGGTTTGAAATACTCTTGTAGAACGGAGGAAATTATTTGTACTGAACAAATAGGAAAATATGGCAGAAAATACTTGTTCTCTGTTAATTTTTCTGATTTCAATAGATTAATTTATTGAAATACACCAACTACTTGCATATATAAATTGTTAATGTTTTAAAGATTATAAATTTTGTGTCTCCCTATAATTGTTTCTGCACTTTTCTTGATAATCCTTCCTTTTTGAAGTGGATGTTGCCATGATCAAGGTAGACTTGAAATGCTTACTTTAGAATCAAACTTTTATTTCTTTTCAGATTTCTTCATTTGTTTCCAAAACTGCAGTGTTGTAAAATGCAAAATTGGTAACAGATTTAATTTATTTTTTCAATTTAACCGTATAGACTAGTGTTTTCTACTAATGCAGCTCTATAAATACTCCTTTCTGCTAGAAGGAGATACTGCTGGGACAGCTAGCATTAATATGTGGGTGGAGGATTTAAGGTAAATATTTTTTTTTTTTTTTTAATTAAAGAAACTAAATTCAGCAAAAAACATCTTGGAAGTATATTTAAGCATGGCATATGCTTTGCTTTCTTTATACTGTAAATTATAATATAAAGTAGTATGTTTCAAAAACTAGACAAGTAACTACAAATGACAATTTCACTTTGATTTATCATGTGTATACAGACATGCTAGGTTTTTTTAACATCTGAATTCTGCATCTTTGTTTATTTGCAGTGACATCGCTCCTTTGTAGCACTACACTGGACAGGCAAAAAGTAAAAATGAAAAAAAATCAGATGAGAAATAAAAAACCCTCCACATTTAAATGTGAAAAGCATGAATGAGAATTTGATCTGTTGTTTGGTGGACAGCTTCTTAAAATATGTGTGCAAAGATAAATTGGTCATCACTGAAACTGATGGAGAGGTTTTGGAAAATGGGAAGAAATGAGGTAGGAAAAGAAAACTGAATCAGAGATTAATCCAAGGAAAGAAGTTGAACAAAATACACACTTGAATGAGGCTCATGGGAAGTAAGGCAAGATAACAAAAATGCAAGTACAACAATTCATGTATAGTAAGAACCTTGTGTCAGAATTTAAAGATAGTGAAATTGCTGTCATGGTAAGCAAAGTTATTCTTAAAATGACTTTGTTTTTTTACTGTTTGAATCTTAACTGTTTATAAATCTAGTGACAGGAGAAGGAGAGGGTAAAGCTATTGAATACTTAACATACATAGCGTTGCCATTGTTACATTGCTGTGTTGTGAGAATAGTAAGGCCTAGCTGATTTCATTCAACACAGTGTTTTTAAGGCACTGCAAGTGTAACAACAACAAAGCTGCCTGTTTATTCAGTGAGGGAGGAGGAAGAACGTAGTGTCCTTTATATGTTATTACAAAATACAGGTGGTGATGAAGATTTCTGGGATGGGATTTCTGGTCAAAGATGAAAGGAGCCTTCTCAGCCATCAGGGGCAGGGCAAAGATGCCCTGGTCATTAAACAGCAGCTGTGATTGGTTAAGGGAAGAAATTTAAACCCAGGTTTCCCATGCCTGTTGTATGTTATATTGCTAGGGTTTATTTTTAATTTCTTTTTGGAGTTCATCCTAGTTCAAGAAAACTGCCTTTTGCCTTGTACTATGTACATTGTTGTTTCCCTACTCGCTAAGTTTTGCCTGCGATCCCTGTTCCAAGATTTGAATTTCAGTCTGGCTCAATGCCTACTCTTTGCCTGTGTTTCATTTACCAGCCAGTTCAGATTGCTTTGTGTAAGTGACTTGGTTTTTTCCCTCACTTGCACACATCCTGTCACTTGCAAGTTTTACCAGACATAGTATTTTCCGCTGCTTAGTAGTTTTTGAAGAAATATGTATGACCAAGAATTTCTGGGGTCTGTCTAAAATGTTTTGTGTTTCCATACTTTGTGTTATTTTAAGACCTATCAGTACTGGTACCTAGTTTGTATACAACATCAACATACTTTATCATTGCATGTAGTTCTTGATTATTTTTTTTTAATGTCTCATGAGCGGATGATGTGGTTTCTTAGTCAAAACGTGCAGAAACTAATAGGGTGCTTTACTGAACTATAGCTGTATTATAATGACTGTTTCCACTGATTATCTGAACTTTCAAATTTGATGGAAAACTATCGTGTCATTTTGACAACGTGTAGTTTCATCCATTATTTTTCTGAGACATTTTGGGGGAGGGAAGGGGGAGTGAAAATGGCTGCTGAGTCTGAAGTTGCTTGTTTTCCTTTAAAAAAATTGGTGCTTTTGTGTTTTTTTTGTGCTTACTCAAATTCAACATGAAAAGTAAAGATGATCTATGGCTTACTCTTTGAAGAAAATCTTTGATGCAAGTGGTATGGATCTTAAGTTTTGAATGAAAAGATGAGCATACAAAATATGCAGTAACAAATTTAAGATGTTTGCAAGGGAATTCAGAGATAAGACAGGTACTCTTTTGGTATATTTTTTTGTGCCATGATATTGCAGCTTTTACTGCCTATGTTAAAGTGTGCTGTAACTTTGATGTTCAGCCAACCAATCTGGAACTTAGGGTAAAGGAAGTAGTCTTTTGAATACCTTGTATTTTTATTAAAAGCCATTTATGTAAATATATTGAGTGTTAATATAATGACTTTAAGAGCTGATTACTAGTTTTAGTTGGTCCTAGCATAGACCTTGTTCTATGTTTCTGTTAAAAATTACCTATCAAACTTTGGTCTCACTGAGAAGTGAGCTATTTCATTGTTCTATAATGATGCTGGTTATCCCTGGTTTTACTGATTAGAAAACTGAGGAACAGAAATTTTGAATGGCTTAATCCAGATCTCAGAACAGATCAAGGACAAAGTTGTGAAAGGAACCCAGGTTTGGTTCTCTGGCTTTTAGTTTTAAGTCTCAATCAAGACAATGTAAGAGATCTTGAAGAGTGGATGTTGGGGCATTTGGATTGAAGCTTTGTTCTGGAGGTGTTGAGATAGTAAAAGCATAAACTTTGAAGCTTTCCTTATGGTCTGAAGTTGTGGAAGCAATTTTAAAGGTATTAATGTAATGCAAAAGTGAAGACCTCACTTTATAGTAGCATCTGGCACAGCAGCATGATAGTATGATTCAGAAATATTCAGTCTCTAAAAGAATATCACTACAGATTTGCAATCAGTTAAGAATCAGCTAATATGAAAGAGTATTAACTTTACAAAAAACCTCAGTATTTTGGCAAGAAGTGCTGTACTCATCCTGTCAGTTTTCATATCTTTGTACATTTGGCTTCCTAGAGAACTGAAAAGGTTATTTTTGGCCTAGTGCCCGAGGCTAAAAATGGCTTCTGGAATCTTATAGCTTAGTTTGGTGTTAAACAGTTCTGTGCGGTAGTAATATAACTGCAGTAATTGCTAGTCTTACTGAAGCATTTTAGTCATGCAGTTAAATGTTAAGCTGTGGGAGATGTGGCCATGTGATCCCTCCAACATCCAGTTTATCAGAAAAAATTAAGCCATGTTTATCTATGAAGCAATGGTAGCCTGGAAGGGTTACTTGTTAAAGGGAAGTAAGAATGAGTGTAAGGGTTAGCCTTTACAGGGAAAATCTCTAAAATGAAGAAATAAATCATGGTATTGCTATGGAAATAGTGAAGCATGAGTGTTGCAGTTGAGACTATACGTGTTGGGAACAGAATGAGTCTGTGAAACTTCCTTAGGTTTCTAGCCAGTACAGTAGGATTTACCATTCAAAGTGTATATATATATATAAATATAAATAACAAAATCCAACCCAAAACCCACCCTCTTTGAGAAACAAGTAACCAGCTACTATATGTGAATGTGTGCTTATAATAAATGTAGGCTCCTGAATGATTTCTGAATAGTTACATAACCAGGAGTTTGGAAGCGTCAGGACAATAATGAGAGGCTAACTATTTAAATCTGAAAAAACTTACACCAGTAAAAGGTCTGAAAAGGAACACGCTTATGAAAAGGCTGGATATCGCTTTCCTCTACATCCCTCCCATATTTGTTAGCTTTCTCCCAAAATATTTATTCGAATGAGTGGGAATATCACATGGTGCTGCAGGACTTTTCTGACTAGAATTTGTATAAAAATGCAATTATATTTTTTTTGTGGGTGAAGTCAGCATGGACAAATTCTACATGAGAATCTGTGTTGCTTTATACATAGCTCATAAGCATCCATAAAATGCTCACTCTAAAATCTCCTGAGATATCAGTATTGGCTTTTTGTGTTCTGAATTTGCACTGTAAGCCTTTGTTTATACAGTAGTCTGGAAATATGGCCAAAATAAAATGAGTTCTGATAAACCTTGTGATCATACAAATTTGAGATGGCTAGATCAGTTAATGACTCTGCAAAGACTGTTCTGTATTGGTGGTAATGTTTGAGAGCTATCTGCCTCCAAAATTACTATTTCTAAACCACAAATGCTTTTGTTCGAAACTATTTATGAAAAAGAATTATTCCAGATCAGCTTCTGTAGGATACCTGTGCTCAGTCTGTAGAAAGGTTGACTTTTGCTTACCTGGACTTTGCCAGTTGTCCTAAATACAACTCTCTCTACAACAGAATCTTTTGTTTCATGTTTTGATGTAAACAGCTTAGACTACTTAGCCATTTCTTGCTTACAACCTCTAACCTAACAGTTTTATAGAATTTTTGCTATTTTTAAGAATTATTTTTCATGCAATACTTATTGAAGATAAATCACCTTCTCAGTTAACAGTATTTGAAGGAATTGGATGGCCTAAAAATTTTCCTTCCTTGTCTAACAAAAGTGTCTTATTTTTCAATGTTCTCATCAAAGAGAAATAGAAATATTTGCAATTAGGAGGTATTCTGCTTATAGTTGAATCATCTTGAATTGAACATAACCACTATACATCTTTCCTGTGGAACAGTATAATTAAATCCATGGGAAGCAGTCTTACAAAAAGGAAAATGGTAGAGAGCAGTAAAGCTGTTAAGGTTTTTTTCTGTATTGATAGAAGCTGCTGCCTTTTAGAGAAATGTTTGTGATATTTCAAGAATATTTAGTCACTTCTGTTGTTCTTTGCCAGATGTATCTCACCTTATTTCATGCTGCTGTTTTCTTTCTGGGGCTAGTGGACTATACTTGTTGAAGCATGGAATAATTTATATGACTTAATACTGAGAGACTTTTATGTTGATACAGTTTGACCCTCTGCCTAATAGTGGCCATAAGTTTCCCTGACTGAGTCTTTGTATCTAGATAAGAAATTACGGCTTATATGTACTGTCTCAATTTTAAAGTACACCAGTGACAATAGTATGATTAATTATACATTTCCTTTGGAAATAAATATAAGAAACTACGTGCACTATTTTGTATTTTCGCTTTGACATTTGGTCATTTGTTTTGTTCTAATCCGCTATATCAGACATTCACTCTTCTGTAGTTGTTTGTAAATTAATTTTTACCTTTATTAAACTAAAAGCTTTGATTAATGAAGAGTAATTCCTCTTACTCTAATTTAAGATGCTACTGCAGCTGTTCATTTAGTTTCCTACCAGAAGGTACTGCCCATCTAACTAGAGTGATGAGACTAAATGGTGATGAAGGTGGGTTTAAACTAACTGTACAAGCTCTGAATTGCTGTCTTGAGTAGCTGGCACATGATTGCACCTGCTGCCCCTGTTCTAGGGAAGGTTACTGCCAACCAAGGAGTGGATAGCAAAGTGGAGGCTGCTAATATCTTACATTACTGTAGTGAATGTTGCAAGGGCTTGTGGGTCAGTCCTAAACAGATGAACCTTTGGTGTTCTGCTGTGAAATATGATTTCAGATCCCAAATCTTGTAATTTCGTGAAACCCTATAGGTTTTTTGGGTGCTTTAACCTTTTTATTGTCTTTCACTTAGTTATTAACTCAGCAGCTGAACACAGCAATTTGTGAGGTGCTTTGCAAATACGTCAGTTGGGTAATGTGCATTCAGCTTATTTATCAGTAGCTGCTGTTAATGCACCCAACTTTCATGATAGTCATTTGTGCCTTAGGGTTGGTGGGAGCTCGTGTTTATCACTCCGAACTTACACTATCACTTTCCAAGACTATGATTGCATTCTTCTATGTTGTATTTTTAAGTTTTCATATGACGCATGATTAAATACAAGCTTAATTGTTTCTAACCTGCGATATGCTCCACACCCTAATGTATCTATAACTTGGTCTTGCTGTTACTTATAGTACCATTAACATCTGTCACTTGCAGATTTTATCAGCAATGGCTTTATGTTCTAGGGGGGAAAGTCTCAAAAGTCTTGACTGATGTTGGGTTGTGAAGAAATAAATCTAAAAATTTTCTCATACAAGATGCTTAATTATCTCCTTGAGGATGTTGTTCAGATTCTCTGAGTAGCTGTCAGATAAATGCTCTACAATCAAATAAAATTGACTGATATTCTGGTATAAACAAATAAAAAAGACTGTTCTGGTAGACAGTATGTTCGCATGAGATCATAGAATATGATTTGTTTTGGTAGTGTACAGGTTTTAGCTTCTGACTTCTTTTTAAAAAATTATCAAAACGATGATGTTGGGTTTTTTCCTTGCAATAATTTTACACTATTTCCTTTGGTGTTTTGCTATATGAATTTAGGGACATAAAAATGAAGGTTATTTCAAATGTTGAACGTTTTAAATTAGAGGGAAAAGTTGCTTTTTAATTAAGAATTCCTCCTTGAATATTTGTTCTAGAATGGATTGCTTGATGATTCTGTTTATAGAAACAGGATGTTTTGATTTTATGAAATGTGGATTTCTTGGGAACTCATTTTGAGAAACTTTGTCTGCCTCCACCCTTGGTGGAATGTAGATGACATCAGATTTTTTTATGTACTGGTGCTACAGCCAGTACATAAAGACCAGCTTTAGAAGTGTCAGTGACATAAAAGGAATTGCATGCTAAGCAGTCTTACTATTTAAGGTGAATTGGTGGTATGATGTCCAGCTGATCATACCTAAGGCAATAGTAGAATAGTAGGTGGTTTCGATTTTTACCTGTACCATTTTAAATATTCTAAATGATTGCAGTGTAGGTTCCACTTTAGATCATTTTGTGATTTTTCTTAAACATACCCCTTCAGTTGCTTTTCTTGGATGGCAAAGCTGTGTTGTTCACTTATTTTGGATGTCTTATCTGTGGTTTTCTCTCACTTGTGATAATTTTGGTTCAACTGGAATTTGATTGAGTGGTAACTTTTCCCTTTGGGAACTTTGGTTAAGATTTAATTACAGCTTCATAAAACCAGCTTCTTTAAGCAGAATATTTGTTTGTAAATAAAAAGGCAAGTATCAGTTAAAATAGACAGTTATTTAATAAAAGCCTTATTTTAAATTTGTATCTAAATTTTATGGTAATGTAGGATAACTCAGGATGGAAGGACCCCTGGAGATCACCTAGTCTAACCACTTGTGCAAACCTGGGTCAAGTATGAACCCATTCAGTCTGTTCTTGCCAGCTGAAACATATTTCATTTAGCTGAGGCATTCCCAAGTATCTTGAACTGCCAAGTATTCCCCTCATGAATTTCCAGCATCATCTTCGTGAAAGAATACCCAAGGTGATTAATTTTTTTTTACAATCTTACTTTGCATCTATGCAAAATGACTCAAGACACCTTTTGTCTGCTGACATATCAACCCCTAAACCTACGTGTAGAGTTTTGCTCCAGTTGTGTATTGACAAATTCTGACATACTTTGTATCTATTACCAAATGCAGACTGTCATTGTTAGCGAGTCTAGGGAATACTGGAGAAAGAATTAGGTTAACACATTTTGGAAATGCTTTTACAACACTTCAAAACAGAATGTGATGGTCTTAGTTATTGTTTTAAACCCTATTCTGGGTACATTGTGGTTTCTTAATTTGAAAGACATTCACGAGGAACTTGTAGCATTGAAGACTGAAATGCACAGTAAGAATATTAGGAGACACAGTTTTGTTTAGGTTGAGATAGTGTGGTTTTTTTTTCTTCTCTAAGTTTTGATGGCAACTGTGGAATACCTGTGTTTAAAATTATTAAACTGTTTAAGTTGCATGGCAGTAAATTTTGCTTATTTGTTCTGTGTTAACCTCAGTAGGCAGCTAAGCCCCACAAAGCTGCTCGCTCACTCCTTTCTAGTGGGATAGAGAAGAAAATCAGAAGGATAAAAGTGTGAAAACTTGTGGGTTGAGATAAAGACAGTTTAACAGGTAAAGAAAAAGCTGCACGTGCAAGCAAAGCAAAATAAGTTGTGGGTTTTTTTTAAACAATTTGGTATGCAAATACAGGTAGGATGAAAGGTAGGCATAACTGGAGTTATTGACAAAATCCCTTCTGATCTATGTGGGATCTTCCCTGTCTGGAATTTCTAAAACAAATGATACTTTATAGGACTAGGTTGTAGCAGTGTAAGGTAGCTTACTGTTGTCTTTTATCTTCATAAACCTCAGCACAGGTTTATTCAACCTATTTTCTTGGAAAGGTCTCCTGTCATGCTGCTGTATTTAGCCTGATGATTGCATCTGGGTTCAGTTAGTTCAAAAGGAGTTTCAGTATGTCTGTGTCACTGTGACTGTAGTAGTATAGATGTCTGTATAAATAATGTGACTTTGCAATTACAGCTGTTGAAAGATAGTTATTCTTGCTCACCAGCTGGTACGTATGGTCTTGCATGTTATCCCTTGGTTTTAATTCTTACTTTTTAGACTGTCTTAGGGGAACTGTAGTGCTATGTTGGCAGTAATGTAAATAATAAAATGTTAGGAAAATTTGTTCTTATATTCCAGTATCTGAATGTTTAGTTTATAGCCTACTCTACTGCATTTATGCAGTCCAGTAGCATGTAAGTATTTCCTTGGGAGATTGCTCTATGTTCCTTAATTTTCATTTGAAATGTTTGTCAGTCAGTGTACCTAGCAGTAAATCAACTGGAGGACGTCAGTGTTTAAATAATACCATTTGACTGCATCATCTGAAATGTTTTTAGAGACTTTCCACTGGATTTCCAGTGTGGTAATAGGTAGTTTTTAGACATTTTTTTTTTTTTTTGAGAAGCTTTGGCACTTAGTCTTTCATAAAACTGCCATGTAAGCGCTGAACTACAGATACACCTCTAGACATTTTGACTGCACTTTACTAATTTGGAGTAAGTTATGTAGCATGAATCTATTGTTTTAGTAGTTAACTTGGAATGGCAGAATGAATGCATCTGTACTGTATGTTAGAGTAAGATAGCAAGGTTGAATTTTAGCATACCTGCTGGGAATTTGCTCCCCCTTTTGCTTTAACCGCAATTTTTACAGTAATGAAACTTGTTAATTTGCAGAAGACTTGCATCTTGGTGCAAATAGCTACTGGCCTCCCTCTGACACTAAGGAAAAATGAAGGGAACCGAAGATTGATCCCACCTTCTCTTTTTGCAGAAAAACAAATTCTGATGTGCAACCCCTTGAAAAGGGGTTTCTCTGAAACTTTGCTTTGTTTTTCAGTTGAGCAATAAGTGGATCTAATTTGGAATGGTTATTTAATAAAGTTTATGAAAATGAATGTATGATTACCTTGTTTTCATCAGTTCTGTTTTCACTGGCCTGTGTTACTTGGAAGTGAAATTTGAAAAAACAGTTTTTAATACCAAACAGTAACTTTCAGCTCCTAAGGGAAGGGTATTGCATTGCACACTTAAATGCCTTCTTACTTGTGACTGAATCTATTAATTTATGACTGTGCGGAAAAATATTTTGTTATTTCTATGTACCTTTTTTGTATGGAGAGCGCCAAGTGATCTGTAATTGCCTACCTGGTATCCTGCTTCATGCAGGAGATAAATACGAAAATCAAAATGAACTAATTCAAGTTAAAAAAATAAATACAAATAGACCATGTGGGATACCATAGCCCAAATATCTCTCTGACCAGTGATTTACAGTATTACATACTTCTAGCAAATGGCAAGAGTAGTTGTGTAATCATATTTCCCACAATGCTAATTTGAATTTCAGAGTAGATTAATTTGCCTGTTTGTGCTTGTGGTTTTTTATTGTAGTGAAAGCTTACTTTGCAAGGGCTAGTGGACTCAAAATTTCTGAAGGTTATCAGATCAGTGTTCCTTGTTTTGCTGAGACTGACCAATGTATGTGTTTCATATTTGCTTGTAAGACTTTGAGAAAAAAATAATTTATATATTACTGTTACACACACACACACCAAACAAGGATAAAAAGTATCTCTCTCATACTCAAGTATTGGCCTCTTTAGCCTTTGTAGGGTAGGTAGGGTACTTACTTGCCAGATAAAGCCACGGTTAAGCCATGAGAATGTATTTCCTTAACAAACTATTCCCTGGGGTAACTATTCACATAAAACCCCATTTGTTTTTAGTTTCATAATTATATGCAGGCAAAATATTTCAAATTATACTGGCTATTGAAATTACTGCTTACCAGAGTTTTGTATAAAACGGTTTCTAAAACAAGGTTGTATTTGAATAAAGAACTGCCTCAGTCATTGTGCATTGTATTCCCTTGTTTGCAGGGGTGTGCAAGCACGTGTCCATAGATATGCGAGAGAATTATGTACACGCACACACACACTTCCGGCACATGGACTTAAAATTTGGATTTTCATTTTCTTGTATAGCTGGGAGAAAAAAAAGGCACCTTTTTATGTCCATAATTTGAGAATTAAAAGTCTTTCTGATGTAATCATGGGGGCTTTTCAGGTGAGTTACGCACAGTTTATTCAAGGAAGTTATGTATTTCATTCTGAACTTGGTTGCTACTCAGAATACATCCTTATGGAAGGTGTTATTTTTACAGTAATTTCTGCGTGGTCACACTTTAATGTGTTTAGGTGGTAGTGTAGCATTAGCTATTTTATTACATAGTTATGTATGTCATATAGTAATGTTACATAAAGTATGCAGCTGACTGCCTATTTAAGTCCCTATTCTCTGTTTTTACAGTAAAAATAAATACCAGTACAATATGAGCACCTCAAAATTCTACCCTAATCCTTTTTCATTTTATTTGCGACCTTGTGCAATTGTTTCTATAAGTATGTCTGGTTACAGTTTAGCAAGAAAAAAATATATTTTGCTTTTCACTTATGATTTCTATAGATATTTCCATGTAAATTTTAGTGTTGTGTGTATCATTATTTTCAAGATTTTTTAGGGTCTGACAGGAATTACCTGTCTTATATATGCCAAGGTATTTATGACTATTTTGTTATCTGTTTTCTGATTTCTTTTTGATATTACCATAATATTTTGCCTTTCATAGGCAAAGGAAATCTCTTCATACTTCAGATACTTGATTGCATTCTGTTCCTCTGTGTGATGAGAAATACTGAAAGACAGTATTTTACATGGATTTAATATAACTGAGGTTTTTTAATGCATATAAACACTAATGAAAAAAATCTGTGCCTTCTCTGGGCTGCTTTTTGTATCATAATTGTGTTTCTTAACAATAGTCCCTGGCCACTAACTCTTCCTCTTAGATGTCAGTGGATTACTGCTGCTATGTTACTTAAAACAAGATGTGTTAATCTCTTACTCAAGGTTTAAATCTATGAATCCTATAGAAAAACTGCATAGAAGCTGAAGCAGTTGTAATCTGTTAAATTTCAAGTCTAACAGAGATAGCTTTTACTTTTTTTGTGTGTTTTTTTTTTCTTGTTTCTTTAGGCATTAAACCCTGAGGCAGGTGTAATGGATGAAAATAACAGTGAAAGTTTTGTTACACAGTTATTGGTTTCTCCTTTGGATAGAACTGTATTATTTAATGAGATTTGTTCATGTATACATTGGCAATTAGCACAATTTTTAAGATTAGATCTTAAAAGCAGAGTAGTTGGTGATGGGCTCCAGTCATGTTACTGTTACACATTTAAAGGGATTTTATTTTTGACTCATTCCGATCTCATAGACCGACTGCTGTTTTAGGAGTGTACTTTCAAATTTTGTTGCCTCTAAAAGTTGGTGTGTTCTCTGCTGTGCGTTACAGCATGGTAAACGGTGATAGTAAGAAGACTTGACCTTTGGATTCTTGATCTGAGTTAAAATGCTGCTGTAGTCATACTCAATGTGTTTTCAACAGTCTTTTTTTTTTTTTTTTTTCCTGACACTAGTTAGAATATAACAGGAGGATGCCTATAAAAGATGCTATGTTCAAAGTATCATGTCAAGCATACAAAAAAAAATCACTTCCTATTCTGTTGAAATAAGAAATTAGTATTTCTGTCAGGGCTTTGAAGGAGAGAATGCCTAGAGTAACTCTAATCTTATATTGCATTTTGAAAGATGACTGGATCTAATGCTTTTGGAGCTGCACTTAAGTACCTTACATTTAGCCATTGCCCAGATTTTGTTTTAATAACTAGTACTGTTTGCGGTGAGTTTCTCTCCTTGTTGTACATAAATAAAGAGGTAAAAAATTAAGTTTTTTTCCAGTTCAGAGGACTTTAAGGCTGACCTTGTTTTGACAGTTAAGTTGACAGGATTACATAAATTAACATTTACTTAATGTGATTCCCAAAATACTGTATTAACTAGAACAGAGACTTCAGGTTTATTTTTTTAATATAAATTGGACATAGGCAAGAAGTTAATTTACCTTAGCAAAATTATCATGCAAAATTAAACTGTATCATAATCACATTTTTAAAGGTAATATTTGGAGCATAGCTGTTGCTTTAAAAAGACACATATAGTTTTAATTGTTGTAATTTTAGAGGGATTAATTTTTTTTCTGATGCTATGTGGCAATCTGCATTACCTGATATGTTGCAAGAATGTTTTAATTAACGCCTCCTTTTAGTGTAGATGTGCCTCCTTTTTTTAGGTGATGTCATAAAAGCTCAGCTGCAGCCCTACTGAGGAGCACAGAGAGGTAGTGCAAGAGGGGGAGCCCAAATAATACCCTGCTCTGGCTACTACAGGCCTTTCAAAGGCCCATCTCCAGAAACCCAGCAGAGCACAGAGACACAAAAGCAGGAAAAGAACACAGGTGAAGGACTTGGAGGAAGAGATGATCTCCCTGGATGCCTCAGCCTGATTATCCAGGTGTGAGACCCATCAGGATGAATCAAAGCTGGAGCACCTTTTAGACCAAGAGGGGTCTTGCCTTGGGAAATGGGCCACACTGTGGGCTGCAGGGGAACAGCATTTTGGGATTGCACAGGATTTATTATGGTGTGCTTTGGAGATGAACCAAATATGGAGAGAAGGAATGATCTGAGTGATTTGAGGAGGAACATAGGGGTATTTAGGGCATAAAAAAGGCCAGTGCATACAGCCTCAGGGCCTCATGTCCAGATGCCAGCAACTGGGGAGACATGAGTGTCTGAACTCTGCTGGAGGGATCCACATCATGCATACATATGTGTGTGTGTGTATATGTATGTATATATATATATATTTCTTACTAGCCAACTTTCATCCTGTTCAGTCAGAATGTGAGCAGGATGAGGCTGTTGGTACTGCCTGTGATTGTGAGTGCTCTGTGTGTATGTCATTGTTATCTGTGTGGCCAGTTGTGTATGTATGTATATGTGTGCTTTGTGTGCATCTGCCTACTGGGAATACCTTTTCCCTGGCTATTGGTTGGCCCTGGAGGCATGGAGCTGCAGTAGTTTATCTTCTCTCAGGCTGTCCAATCTGACTGGATACCTTCCCCTAATACCTTTTCATTATGGTAGGTATACTGGTTTTGATGTTTCAGTATTGATGTTTTTTTTAAGGTTTCTTAATATGGAAATTGGAGAATATTTATTATTACAGATACAAAGTATTTGATAGGTCATCTTCTATATTAGTGTTTAGTTTAAAAAAACAAGTCTCCTGCAGGAATTGAGTGAAAACAGTGCCTTGCATAGACACTCAACACTTGTAGTATAAAAGTTCAGGCATGGGTGAATGTCTTAACATGGGAAATCACCCACTGTGAAGCGACTTTGATTTTGCTAACTTGTTACACATTCACTTTAAAGTGATTAATTTTATTTGAAAAAAAAAAAATTGAGTCTTCAGTAGTACAGCACTGCTCTCAGTAAGCAGGAAACATGAGAATGTGTTTTAAAGCATGAGAAAAACAATGTCACTTAAGTATGACATCCTTTCCACCAACACTACAGCAATTTAAAACTGGATTGTGTATTTGCGACAGAATGTGTCAGAGAAGAATTCTGCCTTTCCAGCGCTGTCCCTTAGTTATGTAACTTTCAGTCTCTGTTTTTTAAATATCATTTAACAAAGTATAACTAGGGCTACTGAAAATCAGGGTAATGTACTGCTGGTACAGATGTGCCCCTAACTGTGGTGGCTGTACATGCTTAAAGTGTCTAAAGACAGCCTCTGGAGCTGCAGGAAGGGGGACTGCTGCAATAGCCAGGTATCAGCATGGCTCTGTAATGACAAGATGTATGTAGACTATGCAATGTGAAAGAAAAGCCTTCGGTGTAGGCAAAACATTAATCAATCTTATTGGATATGCAACATTCATGTCTGTGTAAAAGTTAGCTTGGGTATTCCTTATAAATCCTTTCTGAAACAAAGGTATGGAAAACCTTTTCCCTCTGAATTTATGTTGCTGAACTTTCCGTATCAGAGAAACTTTGGTTTTGATCTGTTGGAATTGGAGGCAGAAGAGATCTTGTACTGATTTTTTTCACTTCAGACAGTTTGTCTACAACAGTAGTTTCTAAAGTGAAAAATATTAATTACATAAAAGTTTGAAAGTGCTGTTCCACTCAAACTGTTTACAGATCCTTGACATGAAACCTGAGGATTTCCTGAAAGAACATCCTTTTTCCTTTTTGACGACTAAAAATACAAATAATGGCCCAAAACAAAACCGACCTCTGTGTGTTAAGCAGTTTTCCAAAGGAGAGCTATTCTAACTAATCCATAGGTTCTAGAATTATTTTTTTTTAAGAACAAGACTTTTTCTTTTCTCAGTCTTGCCTGTTTCAGATGCTCTTCATAGATGAATGTAAGCGCAGTAGATGAACCCTGGGTACAGGAGGATTAAATTTATCCAGGTAGGATTGACGAGTTATAGAAGAATGAAGTTTTTAAGAAAGTTACATGAATAAAATGTCAACTTCCCATTTTTAAAGGAAAAGTTAGACGTGATAGGAGTTCTGCAGACTGCTACCTAAAATACAGACTTTGGTCAGAAAATTTGTGGGTTTTTTGGAGGGGCTGAAAAACTTTGAGCACCTTGTATACCTTTATTCCTTCTTACATTTGGTTTAAACAGCTGAGTAGGAGTGCTTCCCTGTACTCATCTAGAATTGCAGTTTTCCTTCTTGTACAGGGGTGATTGTTGTGGCAGGCTTTTGCAAGGCTTGCTTCTTATGGCTTATTCAGTGTTGCAGCTGAACTTCTAATGAGATATGCTTGTGGAAAGCATATACAAGAGAAAGGTAATAAGCAAGCCAATACTTTCTGGAAGAAGTGAAAGATACCTATCAGTTAAAAGGTGAGAGATGGTAATATGGGCTCACAATGCTCCATGGATGAGGAACATAACACAACTGTCTATTTTTCATAACTGATGAAGGAAGCCCCTTTCACGAAAAGAGAATTGCTGTGAAGGACTGGTTCTGAGAAAGATTGTCTCTGCAGTGGTGGTTGAACCTCCCTAAAAATGCCTCAAGGCCCTTGTAGTGTCAGCTTTAAAAAATCTGGAACATCTTTTGCTGCAGTGACTGTCTTTGTGGTCTGTTACCTTACCAATAACTGAATGTAATTTGTATATAAATGATGAAGTTATGTGCGTTTTATCTAGCCTGCTAGTGTTTGTCTGTGCTAGAACATTATTGCTTTCTCTAAGTTCCTAATTAATAGCTAAGAATTAGTGAATATAGCTGCCTTTTCTGTATGTTGAAAGTCTGAGGATTACAATTGTATCTTAGCTGTACTTGAGAGAATTCATTAACCTCAGAATTCACGTGACCTGTTTATTATTGTTATTCCTAGTAACAGAATAGGATAATTTCAGAAGTAATTTTCTCAGAATTGTTTACATAACAGTAAGCAGGCTTGAGGGAACAAAGAAAACCAGGGAAAGCACATGGCTGCTATGAGAGAAGCAGGAGGATCTTGGGAGGTATAATGCAACCAGATTAATTTAACTGAGGATGTTTTTTAAATAGGGGTAAATTCATTTGCTTATCTCCACTTTGAAAACAAAATGTATCAGATTGGTCCAATTCTTTTGTGTTAGAAGGAACTTAAACTTCCTACCCAGGACTGTGAGATGGAGTAGTGAGTTGTAATTAGCAGCTTTTGAATTGTGTAAGTGATCTTTTACATATGTGTATGTATACATTTTGGAAGCAGTTTTATCTTACACCATGAGGCGCTATTGTTTTTTAAGAAAAGAGCAATATATTTTTCATTTGTAATTCTGAATATTTTCTTTTCACAGCTCATAAGCATTTTTATTGGTGTGATTAAATGTTATACATTTGGGTTTTTTTCCTGTCGTGGAGTCTTATCCACTGAAATTGTCTGCACATCTGTAAAAGCAACTGATTGTTATAAATCTTACACTGTTTAAATATGTTTTCGGATCATTAATTTCAGTTTATTTTATCACTTTGCAGAAAACTCAGAATATTTGTTAGAATATTTGTCTGGAGTAATATCCTACAGGATCTTCTCATGTTTAAACAAGATGGTAAGCCATTATACTATTGGCTTGACTTTCTGTAATGTAAGAATATTAAAATCTCCCTGGCACCTCCTCAGTTAAGTTTTGAAATGGTTTTAAAAATCCATTCATCATCTTGTCACCAGGGAATTCGTCATTAATATTCCATAAATTTAGTAATGAATTGTGGTATTTTTTAAAATACCTTTATTTTTGAGGTGGCAAAGCTTAGATAAATATGCTTGATTTCAAAACTGTGTTAGACGTTTTATGGCTGGTGATAATAATTGAAGCATATTGAGCAGAGTAGATACTTGCCCAAAAGATTTGGCTAGTTTGTTTTACTAGAGGTATTTTATTTATTGTGAAAGTGCTTTCATGTGCCTTGGTACCACAGTATCATTAATGTAACAGCTTTATCTGGGTAATTTTTTCACTCTTTATATGAATAATCTAGACTCTCAAAACAGGTACTTGATTTAAATATCTGGTTTATATTGAAGTTCAGAATTACTCTTGTGTTAATTTAGAAGCAGAGTATATTTTTGCATTGTGTTTGGAAATATTTCAGATGGACTATTTGTGAACTGGAAAGAAGTTTAAAGTCCTTTTCTTGCTTGCTTTTTTTTGATTGTGGCTTATCAGGACTTCTGTGCCTTGCTAGTAGAGACATTTAGTTTGCAAGGTTTTGAACAAAAGGAAGGTGGGAAAGAAGGTAGGTTCTTAAGGGTTATGCTGAGGTCCCTGACTGTGGCAGTGCTTGTGGTTTTCTTGTGGAATTGTCTGAAATGAATGTGAATGAAGACAGGACCACTGGGGAAAGAGGAAAAAGCAAATAAAGGCATACACTAAAAAAAGACAACAAAACCTTCAAATAGCATAGTAGATTAATACCCTGTGGCTGGCCATAATGAACAGATTAACCACAGTATAGAAACAGTTTCTGGATAATGTTGATAGCCAAGGCTAAAATAAACTTTTTTTTGACATGCAGTTATTTCGTGTGATATCTAAATTCCCAATAGAACTGAGACTTTTTTATTATTGAATATAGTTGCTATTAAAAAGCACACAAGAAAAGCACAGGGAAAAAAAGCATTTTGACTAATTAAATGAATGCCTAGCCTCTGCTTGTATATAAAGCAATGCAAAACACTTTTTGATTCTGAGAAATGGCGAATAAAATATAATTTTCTTAAAACTTTTTGGACTTGTTTAATTATGGGTTGAAAATTATCTATTGGAGCTATAATAGCCAAATCTAAGCAAGGATGTTGTTGTTTATTCCCTAACTTTGTATATAGTTAGATATAGCAAAAGTTTCTATATTGGCACTAGTTTATGGACTGCACTGTTACTATTGTTAATATCTCTGTACCAATACAAACTAAGAATTGGATTTTTTCTGAATTTTAGTGTTTACATTTAGTAAATGCTGGGCAATGTAACTTCAGTCTGCAGCAAAGCAAAAAATTAACTTTCTGAAAGAGTCTTGGATTCTTCAGGCAAAAGCTCGCTTTCTATCCTGGTGTTTAGAACAGTGTTTGTGTATGGTAAAGACAGGGAGTCTCTCTTTTTCACCCCTTCCCTGCCACTTTCAGCAGTATTACTGTGCACTTTTTTCCTCCTCTAAATCCTTTTACAGCCTTTCTACCTGATAATTTTCCTTTAGGAAAATAAGTTACTGTAGAACATATGTCTGGGGTAAGACAGACAAATCTGGCTTTCCCCTATTAGTCTGGCTTGCATTACTTATTAATATGGATAGTAAAACTCCCCTTGCATTTGAAGCAAATAATGTGTGGTACTGTTGAAAAATGAATTTCAGGACAGTCAAATAGTCACTGTGTCTCCAATCCCTGTCTTGTAAAACAGATATAACATGAATTTTTACCTGGTGGAAGTCTGATAAGACAAGTGTGATAGAGAGGGATGCAGGATATCTCAGGATTACTGGAAATGTCAGCAAGATGCAAGAAAAAGTGCTGGAATGTATAGGGAAAGATGGAAGAAAGATTGGAACTAGGAGTGGGGGAAAGATGGGTTGTATTATAGTGGGAAAGAGTAGCGCTGCCCCTCACCACCAGCCATTTCAATAGTTTGGTAGAATTTGCAGCTACATTAAGCTGTCATTGAAGTGTTTTTTCTCATCTTTTTTTTTTTAATGACTACCATATACAAAAGATGTATTTATTTGATCATGCTTAAATGCTTTTAAATAAAAATACAACTAAATAATACAATAAAAATGGTAAAACTAAGCAGTCTCAAAAGCTTGTTGCTTTTTGAAATTGTATGTGTAAGGATCTCGGGCTAATGGATATTCAGGTAGGCAGATAATGACCAGAGGAATAGTGGAAAGGCAGAGAATTGAGCCAGCTTAATCTGTCTGAATCAGCTGTTCCTAAAACCAGCAAAGGTGATCAATAATGAAGCAGTTATCCCTGTTGCAAAACCTGCTGTGATGATTCACTGGAAGAAATTCTCTGGAATGCCAGGCAAACTGGGGAGGGGGAGTTGTTGAATAAAGGCGCATAGGATATATTGGAGCACCTAAGGGGTGGAACTGGGCATGGAACAGAAGAGTTTGGGGCTTGTAAAGATCTGTTAAGGGATGGTTAAGGCAAGGGCCGCAGATGGAGAAGAGAAGGATCAAAGTGAAATGGGGAGGAATGAGCATGGGGAAACAAGAGAGAAGGAAGGAATAAAAGGGGCCAGTTGCATGTAAGCAGGCAGCTGCTTTGTACATTTGCCTGGTGAAGCCTGTTGCCTGATCACCACAGCTTACCCTATCCTATTGAACCCTTCCCCCTGCACCCCCCCCACCCCCACCCCCGTCTTTCTAGTATGTGTGTGATCTGTTAGCAGAGTTCAAGCCGCACTAGTCAGCAAGCAGGAGGACAGGCTGAGAGAGATGGTAGAAGGACTGAAATTCTGGGAAGGTAGCTTTTGGAGACACTAGTGAAGGCTTTTTTTGTCTTTAAGCACTGATCCTTAGGAATAGGGTGGACCTATCTGTGCTGTGTTTGTATTATTCAATGCAGTACTGTCCCCTTCTATTCATCGATGTGTTTGTGGTAGAGATGTATTATCTACAGTGTGTGTCTCTGTCCCATTGGAATTGCTGTTCCACCTTGCTCCTTGGAAAGGTGTTAGGGAACAGCTGCTCCAGACCAGACCAGAAGAGGATGGAATCCACAAATCCCCAGGTATACCAGATTTGGCTACCCCTAAGGTATAACCTTTTTGCTTCTTCAGTTGTTAGATGTGAGGGATCCCTTGTAGTGTTTGCTGCTCTCAAGTGTTCTGTATCAGAATTGTACCTAACAGCACAGAGTAAAACTTTCTGTGTTGGAGGCCTGGTATTCAAAAAATGGTTAACACCCTGAACTCTGTAGGAATTTGATATGCACTTTGGGTGATAATCACCTCTGAAAGTTAGGGTACTTTCACTTTTGGATTTTAATGCATGCAGAGTTCTAACAACTTTCTGTAACAGCATATAAATGCTGTTACTGATTTAAGTGTACACAGTATCTTTTAGTACAACTAAGTACTTGGAGGGTTGTTTTAGTAGTCTTTAGTACTTTTCTGTTATTGCCATACTTACTAGAAACAAATAGAAAGTGATAATGAGGGAGAGAAAGGCAGAACACATGAGAAACTGCTGCAAAACTGCTTTAATACAAACACTGGTAAATGTGTAAACATGAGTAGGTAAGAACTGTTTTAGGATTACTTCCATTCCTAGCCCTTATTTCCCAGCCATTTCCAGAAATGCTGTTAATATAAAACTTGTTTTCTGATGAAAATGACAGAAATTAAGTTTCCTGTTGGGTATTACGCCTTCCTTGCAGTTGTCCTTTCACCATAAGGAGGCCAACTAATGAACTTAGCTGTCCAAAGGGATTAACCTGCTATACAGCTGATTTGTGAAGCACTATGTGTGTCAGTGAAAAGAAAATCTGCAAGATGTAGTTGGATATGAGTTTGTTTTATGGTTTTCATGGTTTTATAGTTGGATTCTTCAGGGGTAACTCTGGAAATCAGTTTTCTCTGAAAAGGAAATAACACTGATCATTTCATATTCTTACATTTATTTTGCTGTAAACATTTCTGAAAATGGGAGAAATTATTTGCATGAGAAGAGCTTGCCCCTCCATAATACAGGATGAGATTAGTAGTGTGGCGTGAATTTCACAAGGCATTTCTGATTAAGTTCTGGTTTTATTTTTAACAAAAGATATCTTGTAGATTTGAGGTCATGATTAGTCTTGTTAATAGACACAATGGCTGAAGTAGAGAGCTTCTATAAATTCTTTATCTCAGAAGCCTGGACAGTTTGTTTTATACCAGTTTTATGCAAACCAGTATTCTTAGAAAGCTGGTTCTGAATTCTTAGAATACTTAGTCATCTGCCCCTGCTCTAGCTTAAAATGTAATGCTCTCCTGCTCCATTTTACTGTTTACTTTCTCTTTGTTGACTGAGTGTTGGGTTATCATGCAGTAATGGAGAGATTAACTCGTTTGTCATCTCCAGATTTATTAAGTAACTTTTATGTTGTATATTGTGACAGTATGCATGGCACCAGGTTACTTCCTCTGGTTTTAGATGTTCCTTAATAAACAAAATGATATAACTTTGCCAAGTACTGTTGCAAGACATGAGTTTTACCAGCTCTGGTTGAGACACAAAACATTGTTATGGATTTGACAGAAAGTGTAAACATGATCTATAAACATTGTAGAAGTGTTTGACTGCCAAGATACTTAGCCTTTTCCTTGCACCTTACTGATTTAAGGCAACTCCTTCTAACAGCAATGGCATATTTTACGACAATTTGCCACTTGTAGCTTAAAGTCAAGATTTTCAAAGAATTTGTTTGGAACCACTCTTGATGGACGGTTGTGTTCTATTTTGTGTTTATGAGAGGAACCTTCTAGTCTTGAAACAATTTTAAAGGGGTTTGTGAAAAGGAAACAAAAAAATCCCCACCAATAAAAATTTTGGTGTTGGTATCAAGTAGGCTGAAATTACCAGTTTTCCTACTATTCTGTATGAAATTAACTTCGTTGTTTGCGTACATTTTAGCAACAAAAACCATGATTGCTTACCTAGGCTTGTATTGCATGCTGTCCTAATTCCTGTGTGACAAAGAAAATGATGTGTTACTCAGTGCTAGTAATGACTTTGTGTGTGGCTGCAGATTAAAAAAAAAAAAAAAAAAAAGCTTGGGGAGATTGTGCAGCCTACCATTTTTACAGTTAAAACGTTTCTGTTATATGACAGCTAGACCATTTGAAGTTGTTAGGTTGAGAAATTCAGTTACTTTCTCTTAACTTGCTTTACAAAGAGTGTCAAAATTTACTAGTACTAAAAAATACAAAATTCTTAGGTCTGTCCTGGTTTTGGTCGGGATAGAGTTAATTTTCTTCCTGCTAGCTGGTACAGTGTCGTGTTCTAGATTTAGTATGAGAATAATGTTGATATAACACTGATGTTTTAGTTGTTGCTAAGTAGTACTTGCCTTGAGTCAAGGACTTTTGTTTCCCCTGCTTTGCCAGTGGGCAGCTGCACAAGGAGCCGGGAGGGAGCAGGGCCAGGGCACCTCACTTGAACTAGCCAAAGGGATATTCCATACCATAGAATGTCATGGCCAGTTTATAAACTGGAGGAAGTTGGCCAGGACCTGCTGATCGCTATTCAGGGACTGGCTGGGCATTGGTCAGCAGGTGGTAAGCAATTGTACTGTGCATCACTTGTTGTTTTGTCATGGGTTTTATTACTCTCTCTCCCTTCTTTTCTTTACAATTATGATTGTGATTATTATCACTAGTGTTATTATTACATTTGTCTTTATTTCAATTATTAAACTGTTCTTATCTCAACCCACAAGTTTTACCTTTTTCTGATTCTCCCCATCCCACTGGGGGAAGGGGAGGGTGTGTGTGTGGAGTGAGCAAGCGGCTGTGTGCTACTTGGTTTAACCCCAGCTGGCAACTATAACCAGTCTTAAAAAGGCCAATATATAAGCCATTGAATCTGCAATAAAGCAGTAGGTGCAGCAGTTTTTATAGGAACCCAAAACATAATCCTTATGTTAGGGGATGAAAGATGGAAGTAAAAATGTGGTGGTTCAGTAACCCTGGAAATGACTGCTATCTGGCCAGGTACCTGAAAAAAAGAGAGCCCAAAAGACAATGAGGAAAAAAAAATTAAGTCAAGCTGGCACTTGTTGCCATATTGAGAAAAAACCTCTTAAAAAATGAGCTTGACTTTTGACCAGGTTCTCACACAGCTGTGTTAATTTGTTGGCACTGACAGTAATGGACAATTCTGTCTGTTCCTTTTCTCTTCCTAAAGGATGCCCTCATCAGAGCATGCTTTTACCCGAGGCTGCAATTTAGCCTTCCTGTAATTCATGCAGTTAGGCTGCACTTTGTGAACTCTGCTTCATGAGCGTATAGTTCATGAGTTTCAGCCGTGCCTTAGGTTTTTGCCTCTGGAATGTCTCATCTTCTAGCAGATACACAAGTCCAAAGTTTAATCTAATTTCTAACTAGTACTGGCCACCACATTTGCTAGGTATAAAGGAGTTCTTCATTCCATAATAGTAAGGGGCTGCTAGTTTATTCCAAAGACACTGTGAAGTTTTTAGTTCAGACAGATGCAGTGAATCCAACTGGAGGAACATATTTCTGGGACTCTTTTACTCTTTTTGAGAAGTTCAAACTAGAAATAGTTTTTAGGAAAACTGGAGAAAGATTAGGAGATCCTCTTTTAGTTTTAATTGCATGTATGTGTGCTGTTTTGACAAGCGCGTAAGTGTTTTCTGGATTGATGGATCTGTTTAGCAAAGAACAGTTATGGTCATGTAGTATTCAAGCCTATGGTAGTTACTGACTTTTTTCATAATTTCAAAGGACAAGCTTTTAGAAATTGACTGTGCAGTTTTATCTAAAGTATTTTTGCTAAAAAGAATGGGAGATTCATAAAGGGGAAATTGTATGGGAAGGTAAATCCAACCCTTGCTTTGTGATAATTGCATCTACTTAAATTCTTGAATGCTTTGAATGAAGAGACTGTTATTAAAGTATCAAAATTTTATTTATAATCAAATTTACTGTTAAAAACAACAGTACTATTATTAATAAGCAATTATACAAAACCTGAATGTTAAGTATGCTACACAAACTTGTCCTTGATCATTTGCTTTAAACAGTTATTTGCTATAGGGCTGTTATATGTCTAATAATAACTTTTCTTATCAAAGAAACCTAAATACAGCTTTTGGATAGATGCTTTGAGTAGATAATTTTTGAAGGAGAAAACAGGCCACAGATCACTGAATCTGCAGTCTAGGAGAAATTGTGTGGTGACTAGCTGGTTTTGTGTGTGTTTTTGTTTTTGTTTGTTTTTGTTTTTTTCATTATTATTTTTGTCATTTCATTTCATTACATTTCATTATGACTTTTTAGAGGGAAGCATTTTGCTTCACAGTCTGATCCACAAATTGTTTCTCTCTACTTAATACCATAATCAACAATAATCATAATCAGAGCAAGAGTTCTGGAAGGGTCTTTTCTGGATTCGGTTCAAAGTCCACCATTAGTTCTGTTGTGTGTGTTGTGCCGCATGTATGTTTCTTCTTTACTTCTCCCTATGGCATCCCAGTTTTACTGAGCTGCATTTGTGCAAAATATATTCCACCCCCACCCCCAGCTTGAAAATGAGTTGAGAATCCAACTAAATGAATTTGCTTAAAGGAAATTAATTGTAGTAGTTCATAATTAAATCATTTTTTCCTAATACTTGTCATGCTCTGCATGTTCTCTGGTGGTTTCGGAATGGTAGATGCTTAAGGTGTTTTATTTGATCATCCTTTTCCAGATGTTAGATCATCTTGATTTTCATTCGTTTGTTGGAATTGCAGCCAAGGGAGGTAAAATAATGTAGGTGCATCAGAAGCACAACATGTGTGCTGTTGTTTCAAAGGAAGACATTGTTTTTATTCATTGTTTTGCTACTTGTTGTAATGCTGGAAGATTTCCAAAACTAAGTTTTCTCCTGTTAATGCCCCATTTTGAGGTAGAGAAAGGAATGCTACCATCATATAATACAGGTAAGTGGGGAAGCTCAAATTATGCTTGTGTGTTCATGAGCAAACACGTTTGAAAATAATAGGCTATGTTTTAATGTGCTATTGGTTTTTATTTTTTTTTTTTTTTTTTTTTTTGTGGAAGTCCACAGCACAGCATTGCCTTAAGGCACTGTCAGATCTTCCAGCTTTTTTCATACTTGTAAAACAGAAGAAAAAAACAAACCCACCTGTTTCTAAAGTGTAGTGTAATGTTTTATCAGACAGAAGAATGTAGTCCATAGAAAGTGAGCATGGGATGTAAAATTTGTGTATCCTCTAGGTGTGTTGCTTGTATTCTGAGATGACTGAATAGCTTAACGCAACTAAATTATGGATGTATTGAGTGTGAACTAGTATAGAGAGGCAAACCTGTTAGTGTAACTAGGGGAGTGTAATTGATGGTTTTACTTAGATAAGTGACTTAACATTATGTTTGCTGAGATAGTTGCAAAATACAAAGACTTAGACAATTTGTTTCCCATTGGTGTTTCGTACGGGTGTGTTGCATATATTGCATTTTTTGTCTACATTATACATTTAATGTCTTCAACATACTTTCTTTATTGAATAGTTAGCAAAGACAATCAATAGAACAAGCAACCCTACTGAACTTTAAAAATAATTTAGTGGATGTATTGTAGCTTGTTCAGTTGTACTCTAAAATACTTAAAATTCTGATGAATGAGCGACTCCATTTTTCCTGCCACAGTGATCATTTGTGTAATATTCCCCATGTTTGTGGAAAAACATATTATTATCATATTATCTTTTGGTTTTTTACTTAGCAAAACAGAAGTCTGTTGACTCAGTTGGAATTTCAGAGTCAGAATTTACTGGCACAAAACCCTAATTTTTATTTTTCTAGAATATAATTCATTTTACTTTTGTGTGCCTTAGAATTATATAAGCATATTTTAATTTGATCCAAACAAAGCCATAACTATTTTAGTTAGAAACAATAATAAAAAAAATCGACAGCCCATAGGGCACCCTAGAAACTACTGGCTTGATTGTTTTGTGCTATGTAAATAGTACATTTGTATGGCATACCACAGATTCTTTGTGACTTTTCACTGTAATGGGGAGATGAAACAGGGAATTTCTAAGGAATTGCAAAAAATAGTTTTCAGAATAGCTACAGATTATCTCAGATTTTTAGGAAATTCATTTTAAAGAAGTTTGTGCATAACAGTAATAGAAGTCTCAGTCTGCAGGACTGTTTTGCAATGTATAATGATTGTTAAGAGCTCCTTGTAAAATAAATCTTAAGGGTTTTGTTTCTGCTTTTCAGTGTTTTATTTTTTCCCTATGGAAACTGCGGGATACTGTATCTTCTGCAATTGGCAAAACCAAGTTGTCTCTAACTTCCAGGGCTGAAAATGGAAATCACTACAGAATTTGATCTCTGTTTAATATTTGGCATGCAGCTATTTTTAGCATAGTTTCAAAAATGCCTGTGAATCTTTGCAGTACTATAATTTTTTTAAAAAAATAATTTATTCAGCTTTGTTTATAGTTCTGTTAAGTCATTGTGCTGTGGTACAAGAATTCCACAACTTAATTACATTCCTCAGGAAATGAGAAACTTATACTTGCAATGAGGTCAAATACAAAAGAACTAAATAATTACTTTCATCAACAACTTCTTTTACCTCATACAAATCCTAGAATTCCAAAGCCTTAAGTGTGTTTGTTGTACAATGATACTTTATGGGTTTTGTATGGTTGGGTTTTTTTAGCTAGCACCGGCACTGAGGCTGTTTGATTTAAGTTCAGACAAAGTTTGCGGGGAGCCAGTTCAATTCAGTCTTCATATTAAAAATTCAGGTATAGCCTTTTCTGAAAGGATCTTGAAACTGCTGAGCTTGCAGGATTGTAATGTTAAAGTACTAAGTGGGAATTCACAAGGGAGTTGGGCTGTTATTCAAGTCTCGTGCATTTACAATTTTTGCATCAGAGAAATTATTAGAGCTTCTTGTTAATGGAGTATGGCTTTTGACTCCGAGATTAGAAATAATTTGTAAGTATCAAAGAAACCACCTTGATAGGATATGAGGTGGGGTTGAGCACAGTACTTGAACCAGAAGATACAAAGCCAATAGCAAACCTGGGTTTATTTGTTCTTCTGCTGCTTTAGATTTGTTTATAAGATGGACCATGCAGTACGAAGTGCAGAGGGTATTGATGACTTCTTTAATAACATGGGAGAGAAGACAACTGTAAATATCTTAAGGGTGGGTGTCAGGAGGACAGGACCAGGCTCTTTTCAGCAGTGCAACAGGCACAAACTCCAACACAAGAAGTTCCATCTGAACATGAAGAAAAACTTTACCCTGGGGGTGACAGAGCACTGGAACAGGCTGTCCAGAGAGGTTGTGGAGTCTCCTTCTCTGGAGATGTTCAAACCCATCTGGACATGACTGCAACCTGCTCTAGGTGAGCCTGCTTTAGCAGGGAGTTGGAATAGGTGTTCTCCAGAGGTTCCTTCCAACCCCAACCGTTCTCTGATTCTGTGAACATGGCCACCTACTATATCTTTCTTTAAGTGAGGATTTGATCTTATATGTAAGTCTTTGGTTTTGGTGGTTACCCACCCCCCCACCCCATATAGTTTTGGTATGTTTTTGAATTTTCTCTGTTTCTGCCAGATGCTTCTGAGGTAGGTGATTTTGAGAAACAAAGCCTTGTGTAATCTGGGAGGTGTGGATTGTGCAACAGTCTGCCTAGCTCACATTGCCATGTTTCCATTTATGAAGGTGATAATTGGGTAAAGGTGATGTTAAGGATCATATATCATTTTTCTGTGTAATAGAAATTTTTTCATGCTTAATTCTCTTCTGATATTATAAGTATAATGAAGTAGTTCTTCAGGGGAGAGACATTTTGATTCAGGAGACATGAAGCCATCTGGTCATACTAAGGCTTTGTTTTCACAATCGAAAGAGAAAAATAGCAGCGGGAGTGGCATGGGTTTGAGCTTTTTTAACCATGGTAACTGTGCATGGGCAGTGCTGGCAAAACAGTGAGGACAAGTTATTTCTGTTTTGCTGAGGTAAACTTGCTGAGGCAAGACCTGTATCTCTCTCTAAGGCCAACCTTGTATTTAGTTTCCCTAGAGGTAAACACTTTTTTACCTTACTAAGCAGTGCTGAACAAACCTGAAAAGTTGCAGCTGTAAACCAGCTTGGAATTAATTTGTTAAAGTGCAAGTGTTTTTAACCTTGTGTTTCTTCATTTGCATCTATGAGCTGTTAGTCTGCAGTGTGAAACAAAGTTACATGGCTGTTGTTTAGTAATTTTCAATATATTTTTTCCTTTCTTTTAGATCTGGTTTTGATTAATGTATATGTGTGGGATTTCTGATTAAGCTGAATATGTCATCTTGTGAGAGCAGGCTAGCACAAGATTTTAAGACTTAACTGATGAAGAGACCCACTTTGAGTTTGCTTGGAGGTGAAGGTATTTGAAGAGTTCATAAAGGTACTGAATATGTCTTTAGGGTCATATTCCTCAGTTTAAGTCTTGTTAAAAGATGTATCTTTTGAGTTAAATGGATGCAGCTGAATAATTAATCTTCTCCAAGGAAATTTTTTCCTCTGCATGTTTGCATGTTTGTTCTGTATTATCTATGCACAACTGCAAAGGAATTTTAGAAATTTATGTAACAATTGATATATTCAAAGACTCATATTGTTGACTGCTGCACAGAAGAACTGCTCAGATTATGTAGTTTAAACCACAAAAAGCAATTTATTGATTTATTACTGTGATGTAATTGGCAATCAGGGAACTGTATGTTTAGGATTGATATCAGCAGTAGGACAGATATACCAGTGTGCTGGACCATTAAAAAAAATTGAGCAGCATCTACAAACACCTAAACACTTTTCATAACTGATCATGAAAAGTTCTAATCCCCTTCTTCCCCTCCACAGTTATTGGCACAGAAGTTACATGAGCAGTGTGGGTTACAGGCAATGCTTGCTATTCCAGGACTGTGAGTTCACTTAATTGCACACACCTGCTCCCGGAGATACCCATGTTCCAGCTTTATACCAGGGCCACTCCCTGCAATCTGCTAATCTGCAGGCCAGTGGGAAAGTCCCTCATCAAGTCACATAGCCCACCTGAGCCATGGATTCCCCCACCTGCTGCACCCCAAACTGACACTCGGTTAGTTGGAGGGTGGCTGCCCCTGTCATCCAGCGGGGAGGTTGCTCCCCAAGGCATGGAGGAGGTTGCAATACTATTGGGGTGGTTTCTCCATTGTCCAGTCAGGCTTCAGTGATTCTCTTCCCATTACAGTTATGAGGTTCCTCTCCTCTGTTATAAATGAAGTGTGAATGTTTGTCCTTTTTTTCAAGCTGACTCTTCCTTTGTTTCAAAAGTCCCGTTGTAATTCCCCAGTTAGTGTTCAGTCCTTCTTGGAGTTTTCTTTTTAGCATTACCAATGTTTTGACAAAACACTCTCGGATAATTTTGGGTGTTCCAGTTGCACACTGTTTATGCTTATGTTTCTGGCTTTGCAAGTGTTGTCATCCAGGCCTTTTGCTAAGGATGGGCCATATGGGTGCCCTCTCGTTGACACTAATCAGCATAATTTTGTCTGCACGGAACATTAAATTGTTATATTATCAATTTATCAGATTATTAATGCTGTGTCGTTTCTTGTTTAGCCTTTTGTACTCAAGTGATTAGTTTGTTTTATATACACTAAATTGTAAAACTGCGGTGCGTCCTTAATGGTTCCTTGCGTATGTCTTATGATTTAACTCTGTCTAAAGCACTACGTGCAGGGGAGGAAGGTAATTTTGTAACTTTACCTGTCTGAGGCCAGTTGTAGCTGTGGTAATTGAACCATGCTCATAGTCTTCCAGCTGCAGTTAGGAGTAACATCCTCATTTGCAGTTCTGTTGTGGGACCTTATTTGTTAAGTGTCTTGGCTTCTAAGGTATTATATTGCAAGTTGTCAGGGGACAGTGTAAGTCTGTCATCTTTGATTATTTCATACCCAAGCTTTTCAAAAATGTAAAATCTGAGGCATGGTTCTGGCTTTTGAAATAGTTTGGTTCGCTTTGCTCCTCCAGAAATGTTTTTGTAGCAAACTGATTTGGGAACATCTTAATTAAGCACACAGCTTTTGTATCCTTCTTTAAGTGTTGTAGTTTGGTAACAAATTACTGAAGTAGTCTACTGTGGTTTCTCTTCCTCTTTACCTTAATATGCAAAGTGTTTGTATGTGCTGAGTTAAATACAGATTGACATGATTTGAAAGCCTTTTGGACTGCTTTATATTATAATTGCTTATATGTGTAGGTAGACTTTTTCAAAGCACCATGATCTTAGGCTTAGAAATCGCTGAAAGTGAAACCTGGTTTCCTCAAGTCCCTAGGCCTAGATCTTCAAATGTTTTGGCATTGATTAAGATCAATAAGCTACGTGCCTATCTGTTTAACAAATTTTCAGGACTTAAAAAAATTTCAGAAAATCTTGAACCTGTTGCATTGACAAGATCATAGAATTTATTGACTTTTTTAAAAAGAAAAAAAAAATCCTAGTTTTATTTATTCAGTCTTTTTTAATAGATTTTTCCATCCTTCAGAGACAACATGTTTGTAGCCTCTAAGTTTACTTGGATTTGACTACTGCATATATTGTTTCATGCTGTTGTTCCAACAGTTTAAGTTTTGTCTCTGTGCCAAGAGACAAGGGTATTTTTAATTGGTTGAGATTTGTATTTGGCACTTTGGTTGTTTCTTGACTACTGTGTTGTTTTTGATTAGTGTAAGAGGAAGACTGACATGCTGGAGTGAGTCTTGAGCGCTATCAGGATGGCTGGTGAGCTTAAGTCCACAATGTATGAGGAGAAGGTGAGGGTATCCATTTGCTACAGACTCCAGAAGAAAAGGCTGGGGTGGGGGATCTTAATTGCTGCCCACATCTACTTAATTGTGGGACACAAAGAGACAGAGGCACCCTTTTCTCAGAGGTGTACAGTGAAGGGGGCAAGAGGTGAATGAACACAAATTGAAATGAGAAATTCCAGTGTGAGGGGAGTCAGTTGTTGGAGCAGGTAGCGCAGTGATACTAAGATACCTCCATCCCTGGAGATACTCAAAATGCTTTAGCTCAGGGACCTGTACAATATGATATAGTTGGCCTCACTTTAAGCTGGAGGTTGGACCAGGTGACTCCAGAGATCCTTTCCAATCTAAATTAGTCACAGATTTTATGGAACACATGGATATAATAGAATGAAATCCTGTCTTTGTTTAATATTATGCCACATTTGTAAGTGGGTTTGAAGTGGTTGCATTTCACCTAAACCCATAATTTACTTATTTCCATTAAATATTTTATTCATACTGCCTTTATATGTGGTATACTTTCTTTTTACGTCTCTTAGGCAACACCATGTGTTTTGTGAGTAAAAAGATAATTGACATATGGTTTGGAGTAATTTTTTTCATGATTGATCAAGTTGCATGCCAGGTAGACTTAGTTTTATGCTGTTAAGTGTTTTCTTCTGTCAATCTGCAATAAAGACATTGTATATAAAAATAAATATTATAGATACATGCTAGGCAACGTTTTACCTAAAAATAGATTTGGCAACAATTGATCTGAAATTATTTCAGACCTTGTCAGTAGGTGACCTAGCTGAAAACTGTTCCTGATTTTAATACTTCAAATTTATACCAACTCTTTTCTCTTGAAAAGCTTTACAAAAATACATCAACCTTTGTGAGGCCTTTGAGGTTTAATTTTTTTTTTCACTTCTAGCTGAAAAAATTGCTGCAGGGGATTGGTCAACTTTGCCCAAAACTACCAGGCAAGTAGTCTTCTGTCAAACCAATTTTTTCTATCTAGGTCATGATTCTGTCACACAGAAGAGCATCATGTGACTACATTGTCATAACATTTGGATAACCAAAGGATGAAGCAAGTGGCAATAATTACACTTGAGTGCTTTCATGTTTGCAGAATGTTGAATATATGTACTAATGTGGTTGCAGTGAAATATAGTCGTTGAGACTCAAATTTCAGATGTAATGAAATTGGTGCACCTTTCCTTCATAGGAACTCAGATTTCATCCGTCAAATTCACTGTAAGCATTGTGCTTGAAAACCAGTGCCCCCTTAAGTGTTAGATGTAGGTTCATCATCTTCATAGATGCAATTGCTGGATTAATTGAATAAAACATGTTTTGCTTTATCACATGTAATTCAAGGAGAATTTTGGAGAAAGCACCTCAACCATTCCTCCAGTGCTTTTTTGTCTCAATTGCAGTCCTATGGTGGAATCAACAAAGCTGAGAATTTTAGCATATGACTTCATATATTGTCAGATGTTTTAAACTGAAGTCCTGTCAGAAAGGTGTCTTATTTAGAATTTTTTTGTTGGCTGCCCTTCATTACCTGGTGGAAAAATTAATTCTAATTGGGAAACACCAGCTCTGTGAAGAAAGTCAGGTGGGTCACATTTCCTTCTTTTGATATGGTTCTAGTTGTCTGCTCATAAGTCCTGTATTCTGTAATTCAGTTACATTCTGAATGATGTCCGGGTGATGATGAATATTATTACTGGAAAGCTTAATTCATGTAGCATTTAGTAAGGTCTACTAGAGAACTGCACCTGTGAACTTCTGCATGTTACACATCTGCTATGTGTAGTTGTCTACCTCTAGATTTAAGAACTTTTCAGAGAAGAGATGATTTTGTTCCTTGTGTAACACAGTAGTTATTCATATAAAGTTAACAATACTTTTATATGTGGATGTGGCCTTTTTATTACCATATTAAATGAGCATATTACTGGGATATGAAGAAGCTCTTTTTCCAATCTATTTTTAGGAAAGTGCATATATATTCCATTCAAACTAAAACCCATCATTACATTGACAGAGTGGCTGCAATGATTTTCCATTAGAAGTCCTATTCCTTTTCATTTACCCATCATCTTAAAATATTGAGCTGTCATGCATACAGAACTGTGTTAGAAGTCTTGAAGTATATTGAGGCATATTAAATGTCTACTTTGACCTTAAAATAATTTTGGCATTGAATTAAAAAGTGCTGTATACCAGGTTTGCTGTGCAGATGGCACAGTGAAATGGCAGAAATACTATTTGTGCAATGAAATGTCAAGTAGTAGCTTTGCTTTCTGTTGTGCAGCTAAAGGACTACGATAAATTGGTGAACTGCAGTCAGTAATCATAATATACTACGGTCAATTGGCAATTTTAACAGAGCTATTGCCCTGAATTTTCATCTGCCTTAACTTCATATAATCTTTTTATATCCTGATGAAAGAGAAGAGCTTGTAGCCGTAGCTGTTGCTTAGACCAGTAGCCTGTCTCTGTAGCATGTAGTGTGTGCGTAGAGTACCACCTAGTTAATGTGACTTCTTACCTCCCCACAACACGTGGCCAATTTAAAAATTTTCCGAGGGACTTCATGAGGCAGAAGTGTCACCTTTGTTTTTAAGTCCTTGGTCAGCATTTCTTTCAGGAAGTTTGTGTATTTCCTTTTTGAATCCAAATAAACCCTTGTATGGAGTTCCATGTTTTGTGTTGGTGTTTTCCCTGTATTACAGAGACGGCTGAATTATTATTCCTTATTGGCTATATTGGTTTTAGTCCTGACTTTGACTCTTACATTCCTTCCATCAGGTTACCTCCAACCTGAAGAATCTTGAACAACTTCGTCTTGCTTTTTATGGAAATTGTTCCACAGCTTTTGCTTGCTTTTTAAAATCTTTTTGCCTTTTTTTTTTTAGCTTTTTAGTTCTGTCCATATTATTTTGGTAAAGGGGCTGCTAGAACCATGTGCAGTCTTCAAAATAAATGCTCCGTGGATTTACATTGTGGCATAGTTGTTTGCTATTTAGTCAGTACATGTTTCCAGCTTCCTTGCTTGCTTTTCTGAATGTTTGTTACTTTTACAATTAATATTGAGCACTGTGCTGCCCTTTCATAAACCTATTATAAATCAATCTCTATCCTCTGAAGTAACATACAATTCAGAAAAAGGGGGAAAAGCGTCATCTAGCTTTGTTTACTGAACGCCTCTTTTTAGGGTATGGAAAAGTGTTAAGCATGCTGCAAACAGTGCAAATGTTCTAACAATACTTTACATTTTTCTGGGAACTTTATATTCCATGTTTATATCCTGCATTGCTGGATGAAGATTTTATATTCCCATGCCTTAAAACCCATTATTTGTTATGTTAAATTGGATTCCCACCCACCATATGCTTTATTTTTATGCTTCATTTATCTGCCTGGGTAGCACTGGTGTCTGTCTCATTTAACAACGCTTAAATTGGCTTTTGTCTTTACAGCCATGAGAAGTGTAGTATTATCAACTGTATAGTTGTTATGCTTAACTAAGTCATGATCTAGTAGGCCACTATTTGACCTAAAGAATGCAAACAGCATTATTAACCTACAAGGAAAAAAAACCCCATATGTACAGTTGAACAGCTGCTTTTAAGATCTCCTTTTGATCAGGGTAGAATTACTTTACAGCTTGCAAAATAAATGTTAAAAACTGACCTCATTTAGAAAGACGCTAACCTTTACAACCTCTTTCATCTGACCCTGATAAGTTTATCATATCTTCTTCTCATTTAGCTAATGCCTTTTTTTCATCTTGTAGTTCTAGAGGAGTAAAGCCAAAGGCCTAGTTATCTGCTCTTTTATTGACTTGCATGCATACACATACAAAGTCCTCTTTACCAATTTGAATGATTTCAAATAAGGATGGTGTTGAGGCCATCTGAATTTTTAACTGTTTTGAAACTAAATTCATGTGGATAAACTCTTTTTAATATAGTGGTAAAAGACGTTGCTGGGAACAATGTTGGTGGGAACTTTTTAGTTGTAAGATTAGACTGAGCTGGAAGGATAAGAAAAAGCAATATTATGTGCAGTTTTGTTGCATAACATTGTTTGTTTTATTTCTTAATTAGGGTTCTTAAACCTCTGCAGAACAATTTGTATTAGATTTCTGTGATATTGTTTTTAATTTCAGTACTGTATAAGTAAAGTTTCAGTTTTACATAGACAATACAGTAACTCAAATGATCTTTTTGGGACTCCCAGTTACTGCATTTTAGATGGTTGGGCGCATTTGATGCCAATATAGTTTGAATTAATTCTGTTGGGTTCAGTTGTAATAGGTAAGTATGTCTAAACAACTTCACACCTCCTGCCAGCAAGGGTAGGGACACTGAAGTTTGTTTTCTATAGGGAATAAATAGTACATCACAGTTTGTATTTATGAAATTCCTTGTTCAGTGTAGAGTAATAAGTAATATATTTTGGATATGCACAGTACACTTACTAAATGAAATTGTAGTACTGTGGAAACAGTGGTATAAAAATAAAGCTAAACTTCTGTTGTGTGTTAAGTTCCAGATGTCTTATTGTTGTTACTACTTTGCCTCTACTGAATTTAAGCAGTGTCAGGAACTTCTGTTGCCTTTACTTCTCTTGAGTTGTTGATTTGCCAATAGTGTTTCCTATAGATCATATGCTTAAGCATTCAAAGCAACAGCTGAGATGGTTCAATTGTCTGTGAATATATTTATTTACAGTGTTACTAATAATAGCACAGTTTAACATTTTCCCCTCATAAACTCCTCGCTTTGAATAGACTTGCACAATAAGTTCAGAAGTTTTAGAGTTGAACACTATATATCATGACAGATTTGTTTTCATTCTTGTATATCAGCTACTGATTGTGATCTGAAGTGAAGGCATTTAAACTCCTTCCAAACTTTGTACATTGTATTCATATGGGCAGTCACTTTGATCTGCCTAAGATTGAACTGTTCCTGGAGCCATAAAATATCACGTTTGTGAGCTTTTATTTTTACTGATAAAAGGTGAAAGAAGAAAGACTGATTTTTTTTTTTTAATTTTATTTTTTTTGTTGGCAACTTCCTTGGTCTTCAGACTAGATTATTTTGCAGAGTTCTAGAAAAATATTAATGGACTATGTTGCTTTATTGAAAATTTTTGGGTAAACACTGATGAGTTAGAAAACTGTCCTGAAGAGGAATCAGTCTGTACAGTGCTGGTATGAAATAAAAAATGGAGTGCTGTAATCTGCAATCACATAAATATCAAAATGCAGATTTTGCTTAGACCGAGAGTAGAATTCAAGTCCCTTGACCTCTTGCCCTGGCTTGTGTATCCCTGCATGGTAGGGGGATATCAGAGTTCCAGACCAAATTACAAAGGAATTATGAAAAATGATTCCTGTGAGCCCTATACATTAGGCTTGAAGAAAATAAGTTAAACTTTATAATTCCTTGTAATTTTCAAACTGCTTCAGTCATTTGAGTTTCTTTAGTTGATACACGTTTAAAACTCCTGTTAAGAAATAAAAAAATAATTCCTCTAACTCTTGAATTCAATAAAACAAAACTTGTAAATACTGTTGTTGTTACTGATAAGATGGATAATTCTCAGTAGAAAATAGGCCAAAAGTTGTACGGGAATTCAAATTGAATTAGTTCATTGTATTAATAACAGTTTGGGTGGCTGGTAGGAAAACCTAGGGAACAAAAGTCTCTGGCTTGGCATGTTTGGGAAGTTGATGTGATCGGGATAGTACTAGAGGTCGTATAACCTCAGTCAACAAGGTGTAGCCAAGGAATCTATCCAAAGCAAACTGGAGAGGATTGCTGCAGAGATTTAGATAAGCAGATACCGTGGACAGTATAACTGAATTTGAGAAAAAAAATATTTTTGAATTCTGAAAGACGTGAAGTCACAGCACTTTCTGACTTGAAGTCTTCTAGCTTCCTAATTAGAATGTTTTTTACCTCATCCATGTCCTGCAAAGAGGATAATCACCACCTTATCCATATCATGCAAAAAGGATAATAATTTAGAGCCCAGTCTAAAATCAGGAGTTTTTCCCCCCTTGTTTCACACGTTTCTGATTGAACTCTTAATCTAAGTACTGTATCGTTTTCATGTTTATGGCTGATTTGGCTAACATTAGTGAACTTTACAGTTCACTGAGCATTAGAGTGGAGTTAAGGAGCTTCATAGTTCACTAAACTTAGGACACTGAAAAAATATGTTTGTGATTTATAATCAGTATGTAACTTGAGCACAATTTTCACAATTCAGTGCAAGATTAGTTGTGTTGCAAAGACAATGTTGGAAACCCATGTGAAAGTAAAAGGGTATAGGTCCTTGTTCAACTGGATTTTCTTGGAAGTATTTAAAACCAGGAAGCTTCTAGAAACACCTGAAAAGTTTGTATTAAGGTCTGGAATTAAATTTTGAATGAATCTGACAAACTTTCACCAGCTGCCTTTGTTGTGCAGAGTCTTAAGCACAGAAACTGCAGGCATTGGAGTTAATTTATAATTTATCAGTTACAAATTTCTGATTATAATACTTTTTAAAAGTATATGACTTAAAATATATGAAGGACTCAAATCTTAAAAGGCACTTTAAAGTACTGCTTAACTGCTTAAATCGTTTTAAGTGAATTTAAAGGCTTAAAAGAGACTTTTAGCCTGTCAGAATTGGGCTATGAAAGCTGCCGAAGAACAGTGAATGAAAACTACTGAGTTGTTTGCTTTGGCTGTCAAAGAAAGGCTGTATTTCTTATTTGTTACACCTTTTAATGACTGAGAGAGAGGTTTTGTATGTTTAGTTGTGGTTTTGGAAGATACTGTTGCTCAATGGCCAAGTTTCAATAAGCTGTCCTGAAAGTTGGTACAAAACAGGAAGGACTAAAAAGCAGCTGGAAATGACATGTCTACCACTTGCAAATAATTTGACAATCTGTATACAGAGAATGCAGAAACAATTTAAAGAATGTAGACTGCCTCTGCTGGCAATAAATCCCCTTGTCTACATCTAGAAGCAGCTTGAGGCAACTTAGTGAGCGATATGCGTTGTACCAGTTGCTTTATGCTTATATGCCAAAAGAGAAGAAATATATATATTAACAGAGACTTCAACTAACTATTTCTGTGCTTAAGGACTTTTTTTCATGCAATCACTTACATACATACAGCATTACCAGTGTAATAATACTATTTAGAATATTACAGTCTAAATAGTATGTTAGTGGCACTGGTGCTTTTGGGGTTTTTTAACCCATGTTTGTTTATAAGTGTAGCATATGCAAGGATTGAGGTTTCCTCTCCCCTATTTTCTTGTTCCAGTTGGTGAAGAACTGTTCTTTTAACAGTCATATAATATCTGAATTGAAATTTGCATTCTTTTAAAGAAAACCAAAGCAGTTTGTGTGCCTTTAGACTACGGTAGTGTCTACTGTAGAAAAAGTACAATAATTAATATTATTGAAAAAACCCACTTTAGACCAACAATTTTATAGCTATTTAAAATAATGCAGTCTTACTTGTAGAAGGAGTTCTGTTTTTTCTAAAACATATCTGTAAGTTGTAATCTTAACTCATGCAGGTTTCCCCTAAAACAGATGCAGTTTACACTGTGATTCTAGGCCACCATATTACTAATCCATGACAAGAAAATACTACTTTCAGCTTTAAGATATTTAAGACATGACATTGTCATCCACCATTCTGGTAGTGGTGACTTTGTGTTTTTTCCCTTTGCTATCAGTAGCATGAAACAATATAGGAGGATAAACTCTTAAAAACCCTACTAAAATGGAAGAAAGTAGTCTGTATGCCTTGCACATCTGCAGTAAAATTGAATTCAGTGGAGAAAATGCTCCAGTTTTGTTACTGTCTCTGAGACTTTTTTCCATTTTTTTTTTTTTTTTCAAATGAAATGTTTTTATATCCTTGAAAAAATAAAGACAATTGAGTTGGTGAGTACTGGCTGCATTGAACATTTTCCTGCTGAAGGAAAAGCAACAGAACCCCAACTCTGCCTTACTTTCCTTTCTGTCAAAGGCAATGATCTCACAGGTCTATTAATAACTCCAACTGAGTCATTCCTTGATCCATGGTCCCAAAATCTAAGTGTTGTATCCTACATGCTGCATGGTGCTGAAGATCACTTGTTTACTGAAGCTAAGCAAATAGAGGTTTTGCACCTCTCATCAAGTGCTGTTACTCCCTCTTCCTACTTTGTGTCTTAAACATAATGCAAACGTGGATTGCAGCAAGACTTCACTGTATTTTTTGTTATAATGTGCAGTGTCCTGCAACAAATCCTGCAGTTGCATGATGAAGGGGATACTGGTCTAGGTCAGTGTCATCCTCTTTCTGCTCCTACCGATGTCCTGTTTGATAGCCAGTATATTCAGTGAATTGCTAGCATGCCCACATTGCCTAGATTCTATGCTGCAGTCTCTGAAGACAGACTACACTCAGTGTCTGAAAGGAAGGCTAAGTTCCCTCTTTCTTCTGTGCATACTAGTATTTGCTCCCCTCTTTGAAAAATATTTGTATATAAATCCAGTCTATATATTGTTAATAAACAATGGGTTTGGAACTTGGCTACAATATCTAGACTTATAATTTACATTGTCTCCATGTAGTGTTTTTTTCTTGTTCCTTGGTAAAAAATGAATAGTGGGATAACAAATTAGTCTTCTCAGATGGAAGTTGTTGAGGTTATTTACATGGATTCTATTGCATTGGGAAAGATGCAACTTGAAATGGAAATGCTAGTGTGTACCTCCGAGTTGTTAACGACTCCCATTCAATGTCAAATGACTGATGTTGTTTCACATTAGAAGATTGTCCCACAAGTGTAGTGCCCACATACTTCATTCAGTAAAGTAAGTTTAATCTGTCCATTTGTGGTTCAAGAGTTTTTAAAGGTATAAGAGATTTGTTTAAATAAACATTTTTTAGAGGTTTATTAACCTCTAAAAGAACCTTAAAATAGGCCTAAATAACCTTTTTTTGTGTTGTTTTTTTGTTGTTGTTTGGGTTTTGTTTTTGTTTTTGTGAGGTTTATTTAACCTCTAAAAAGAGATTTGCTAGTGGAAAATGTAAGGAATCATTTTTTGTGTTCATGATTCAGATATGGCCGATGTATTAGTGGGAAGGAAGAGTGTGGGAAAGATTCTCTTCAGATGTTTGACAAAAGTAGACGTAGGAAAACTTGGAAACAAATGACAATAAGTGTGTGTTTCCAAATAATTCATTTGGTAAAGATGGTCCAGTTCTGGTTTAATTTACTGAAGTGTCATAGCTTTTATCTTTGGAATTACAACTGAGAGTTGTAATGCCAGATACGCTTAAGCCTGCATAACATTTTGTTATGAATGTGTAATAGAAATTGCTGTTGCAATTCTAACAGTTTTCTTGTGAGCAAAAACTTGGGGTTTTGTTTGCTTTGTGGTTGTTGTTTCTCTAATTTCTTCTTTAGTTACCTACTTCAGTTGAAATTATTTCTGAGACAGGAAGCTTTGTTATAGAAAGAGAGTATTTAGTTAGTGTCAAGTTTTTCTAACCCAGTGTTGTGTTTCTTAAGCACTTGCATTTCTTTGTGGTGAGAACATAGACTTGTGACAACAGTCAGGGTATATTTAATGTTGGAAACTTCATTGTTCTGTGAAGAATAGTCCAGAAGAAAGGCAGTTGAAAACTTAAGAGTCAATAAGTGAAGTGTCTGCTCCGAGTCCTGAATTCATTGCTTGCAATTAGTAGAGGAAGAAAACCTGGATATGACATTTGTAAATGTGGTCACAAATCTTAAACATCTGGTTTTGTCCTGAGACTGTATCAGAAAATATATTTCAATAGAGACTAGAAAGTCTTCATGATGTTATGTGTGGTAATGGTCTAACATAATCCTGCTACAGAGTGTTAAGCCCCATTTGTGTTCAAGGAAGATGACTTGAGGCTGAAACAGGTGCAGAAAAGATCTACTTGGATGGTCACGAAAACTGTAATGAGGAAACCAGAATAATCTATCTTGTGTATTAGTCTTGCAGAAGAACGCCTGGGAGAAGATCTTGTTCTCACAAATATATCACAGGAAAAAAGATGGGGCGGAGGAACTATTATAAGAACAATTTTCATCCTTAGCCTGACATATTCATGTGGACCGTTATAGAGAAAGTGGGCTGCAGAGTAAGAAAAAGTGTCTCTTGTATCTAAGGCATTGGAGAGAGCTATAGGAGAATTTATTGTCTACAAATTTTTCTGGCAAAAGATTTCAGATGATATAGCAGACCTTGACAGAATATATCTTAAGCTTGCTGACATTCTGGCATTTTAAAATCTTGAGATGCTTGATTTAAAGCATAAATTAAGATGTAACAAGGTTTTACCAACCTTTAACCTTTTCCATTTGTTAGAAGAGCATGGTATATAATAGATAATTCTGTTCTCAGTCAGTGGTTAAAATTAGCTTTCTGTGAAATCAAATACTGTCAAATACAGAAAACAGATCAACTTAAAATTTATAGCACAACAGTTGTGTAGTGTCTTGCACACTGTATATAACTTTACGATAATGTCTTTTGAATAACACCTTTAAATATATCTGCAGGTGTGCTGGCAGAGGGCTCAGCATGAGCCACGTTAGAAGCTTTGTGTTAGAGCTGATTTTCTGCTATTTGTGTCAATTACTTTCATTAAATAAACACAGGAAACACATGGGAATATGTGGTAATGCCATCTCTGCAGTGAAAGAATTGCTGGTTGAAATGATTCATAATTTCAGGATAATGAGAGCACCACATCCCCCCACACCACCCCCACTACCCTGAAGTAAAATGCATTTATAATTGTATATTTGCTAGTGAATCTCTTCAGAGTTCTTCCCAAAAGAATGAATTTCCTATCCAAATTCTTGAAGAGGCAGGGGGAGAGAGAGTAGGGATGAGACCTGAGAAGTGCATGCATTGGTCACAAAGAATACTCAGTTTTGGAAGAAGTCCAAGTGAAAATTTTAGAGCTTCTTGTGAACTCTTGCGCGCTTTTTTTTTTTTTAAGTAAAAAGAGGCTTAGTTGGGAGCGAGTTAGATAAGAATGCCAGACTGTTGCTTTTCTTATGCAGAAAAGCAATTGTAATCTGAGCAGAATGCCATGCAATTTTTCGATTAAAACCACAGTTCTCTCATCAGGTGTAACCTCTCCTTAACAGGCACTTGACACTCAAGTACTGAGTCATAAGAATGCATTTGGTAAGAGTCAAAGTCCTGACAGGAATAGTTTTAATATTCTCTAAATGGTGACAGTATTGGCTAAATCACCAGTGGATCACTTTACCTGTATTTTAATGAACTTGTTGAGGGTGCAGTTAAAAAATATCAGTTATTGAGTCAGACTGTTTAGAGGGTACGGTTAAAAACATCAGTTATTAAATCAGTGAGTTTTGCAGTGCATTAAGGACTTCAATGTGTCTACCATGTCAAGGGGGGTGATTCTGCCCTTCTGCTCCTCTCTTGTGAGACCCCACCTGCAGTACTGTGTTCAGTTCTGGGGACCCCAACATAAGAAGGACATGGACCTGTTGGAGCGAGCCCAGAGGAGAGGCACAAAGATGATCAGAGGGTTGTAGCACCTGTGCTGTGAAGACAGGCTGAGAGAGCTGGGGTTGCTCGGCCTGGAGAAGAGAAGGCTCTGGGGACACCTTATAGCAGCCTGCCAGTGGCTGAAGGGGGCCTACAGGGAAGCTGGGGAGGGGCTTTTGCAAGGGCATGTCGTGACAGGACAAGGGGAAATGGCTTTGAACTGAAAGAGGGTGGATTGAGATTAGATATTAGGAAGAAATTCTTTCCTGTGAGGGTGGTGAGACACTGGCACAGGTTGCCCGGAGAAGCTGTGGATGCCCCATCCCTGGCAGTGTTCAAGGCCAGGCTGGATGGGGCTTTGAGCAACCTGGTGAGCCCATGGCAGGGGGTTGGAACTTGATGGTCTTTAATGTCCTTTCCAACTGAAACCATTTTATGATTCTATGAAATGAATCTGTACCAGAAGCAGGAATTGTAGGCCGGACTCAGGAGGCATCAGTCATTTTGTGCAGTTCAGAAGACTGTGAAATGTCCCCCACAAAAAAAAATAAAAATCCGAAGGAAATTAGACCAGAAAGAAACCTTCTTTTGTCCTTGAAAACACACATTGCCAGGCAGTTGTTACATACCAACAGCACTGATGTTTACCTGTGGTTGCAGACTGACCCACAAGTGCCATTGATGCCTGCTGACTTATTTCCAGCTGTGCTGCCCAACAGGTATTATGGCAAGTGTCAGGTGGTTCCTGCCTGCTGGGTCACAGGCACTGAATTCTTTATAAGGAGAAGGGAGTGTGGGTGATTTACTTCCCCCCTAGTCTTTTTGCAGTCTACATATCTGATGTCTCTCATCTTATAAAGATGTTAGATTAAAATACTGGTGTAAATTATGACTTGTTAAAACAATTTAAAAGAAAAAAAAAATATTGCATGTGTTATCTATCAAACCCAGCCCGTCCCCTGACTGACAAGCATGAGATGTCTGTTTTGGTTTCCTTTTCCCTGAAGAAGGCAAGGTTCTTTGATTCTGAAGGAAAGAAAAGTGAGAAGGTTGAGAAACATTGTCTTAAACTTAAGAAAGAGCCATGGGAACAGTTACATGGGATAGAGATTTTGGTACAAAATTTATAGGTCTATACTTCTAGTGGTTCCAGCTAGCTGGTTTTTAATTTGTTTGGGGTTCTTTTTTTTAAGAATAGAGACAGGACATACTGTGCTTGCTATGCTTTCAGTTCAAGGAAGTGTTTTTATATTTTTTTTTTCCGTATCTTGGAATAGCCATCTAATTTTTGGTTATTTACTACAATTTATTTGTTTATTCTAGGTTTTACTTTCTTGGTACCTCAGTCTCTGGTAATGTTTTCATGGATTCCTGTTTTGTTTAGAAGTCTGAAGTATTTCTCAGCCATTTTTTTAGAACGTTGTACCTTCTGTGTAATAGCCATATAATTAGTTTATTGTTTAAGGATGTGCTCAATAGCATAAGTCAGTTTTATGGTACAGAACAGATTTTTGTTGATAAACTGTTACAATCATGTTGTGGTGACTTCAAGAACCATTGTGGGAGAAGTTAATGGATAATGTAGATAAGGTAGATTAACCCTGGCATCTGTGGGAGGTGGGCAGACAGAAAAGGAAGTGATTAGATGAGTAATACTCTGCTTTCCATGTCACTATAAATTAGCATCAGGTAGCTTTTTCACCTCTTAGCCAACATGCCTTTGATATACTCAAAGATCAAATAAATTTTGTTCATTTCCCTGTTCATAGCAAATTTTAGTACAGAATGTAAGACAGTTCATGTATAAAAATTAATTAAAAATAAAGAAATTAGTATTTTAGTCTGTCAGGTGTGAAAAACAGTAATCTTCAGAGTGCAGGCAAGTGAGATACTTCATAGAAACTAGTTTGTATGCTACTTCTACCGGATGGTAAATGTGAGGTAACTCTTCTTTGAGCAGGTCACCGAGGCAGATAATGCATAGCATGAATAGTGTCCTCTCTTCACAGCCTAAGGAATAATAAAAACAGCCATTAAAATAGAGAATAAGTGAAAAACAAACCTTGACATTGCAATCAGCTTGTTTCTTCTAGTAGTGTTCATCTGTGGGCTGGAAAAGGTTGTAGAGTAGAGTACATCCTGCTGTTTTTGAGTGCATCATGTGGAATTCCCCCATGGAAATGGAAGGTGTTGGCTTCCAAAGTAAACAGCTTTAAGAAATGAGATTTCTGTGGCTGAAACAAGAGATTCGTAATAGAAGACACTAGGGTGTGTCTGTGCAGGGATCCACCTGGGATATTATGTAATTCATCTTTTTGTTTCACATCTTCCCTGTTCTCCAATAGGTGGATGTAAGTTGCTTGGCTGAAGTAAGATTGTGTGCCTGTGTGTTTATATACATGCCATATGCGAGTTACACCTTTTTGAACTTTTGTTTTGAATTTGGTGAAAGCTGTGGTCACTATTCTTCTTTCAGAGAAGAATTTCATAATCCAAGTCTTAGTGCTGTGAGAAGTCTCTAATATACCTAGAAGTCCTCTTACAGCCCACAGTTCATCTGATCCCACAGCAGTGATGGCAGAAGCTAATCTTGAGGACTTCAGTATCAAGGTATGCTTCTAGTTTTTGTTTCCATAGAGGAGCCAGGGAAGGTCCTGCTTTTGTATCAGTGGGTGTTCACTATCAAATTTTCTTTCATGTGCCAGTATGAACAGTTCAGGCAAGTTGACTGAAATACAATTTGATAGAGTAAATGTGTTCAGCTGGATAGTATATGATGTGAACACTTCAGGTTTTGTTCCTCCGGGGCTCTCCATCAACCTACCATAACAGCTGAAAATGGTGAAGAACAGTTTTTAAAGTTTTTAGAGCTGGGTGAACATTTCTTACTGCTGCTGTACCTGAGAAAAAGGTGAAATATTTAAGTCCTGCTGAGGCTGACTAGTACAATACTGGAATGATACAATACATTGATCCTTCTTAGGGCTGGCTGTTTATTAAGGAGTGAAAATTAATTACTTATATCCTCCCTCTTGCGCAGAAGATGTGGGAGAAGGAGGAATGCTTCATGGCCCATGAACTGTGTTTCCTACCACATGTTATTAAAAGGTTATTCTGCTGATGGGAGGTGTTTGCTGTCTGGTATTTTTTTCATCTTGTGATACAAGTGTTTGCCTGTACTGGATTTACATAGCAAGATTTTGGTAACAGGTGAGTCTGCAGGGGTGGCTTCTGTGAGAACATACCAGTAGCTGCCCCAATGTCAGACAGAGCCAGTTCCAGCTGGCTTCTAGATGGACCTGCTGCTGTCTAAAGCTGAGCCCATCAGCAATGCTGGTCACACCTCTGTGATAACATGGTTAAGAAAGGTTAAAAATGCTTCCTCGCATGGCAGTTGTGTGAGAAAGAAGTGTGAAAAGTGTGAGAGAAACAGTCCTGCAGACACCAGAGTCGGTAAAGAAGGATGGGGAGGAGGTGCTCAAGGTGCTGGAGCAGAGATCCCCCTGCAGCCCGTGGAGAAGATTATAGTAAAACATGTTGTCCCCTTGGAGCCAATGGAGGACCCCATGCTGCAGCAGGTGGAAGTGTACTGAAGGAAGCTGCAGCACACTACAGACCAGGCTCCTGGCAGGATCTGTGGCTGGTGCAGAGGAGCCCAGGCTGGAGCAGGTTTTCTGGCAGGACCTGTGACCCTGTGGGCGACCCTTGCTGGAGCAGTCTGTTCCTGAAGGACTGCACCCTGTGGAGAGGACCCATGCTGGTGGAGTTCTTGAAGAACTGCAGCCAGTGAGCAGAACCCATGTTGGAGAAGTTCATGAAGGACTGTAACCCATGAGAGGAACTCATGCTGGAGCAGGGGAATAGTGCGAAGAGGAAGAAGTGGCAGCTGCAAAGTGTTTACGGACTGACCACAACTCTGATTCCCCATCTTCCTGTGCCTCTGGGAGAGGTGGGGATTGGGGGAGGAAGCAGGAGAGTCAAGAGTGAAGTTGAGCCTGTGGAAAGGGGGTGGGGAAAGGTGGTTTTAGTTTTGTTATTATTCCTCACTATCCTGCTCTGTCACTAATTGGCAGTAAATTAATTTTCCGAAGTCGAGTTTGTGTTGCCTGTGACAGCAATTGGCAAGCGATGTCCCTGTCCTTACCTCCACCCATGAGCTTTTTCATTGTGTTTTCTCCTCGTCCTGCTGAGAAGGGGGAATGATAGAGCAGCTGGGCGGACACCTGGTGGCCAGCCAAGGTCAACCCACCACAGTCCCAAATCTGTTTGTACCTACATGGAGATCTGCAGGAAGAATCCAGTTGCGTTATAGTATGTTTTTAGGGAGTCTTAGCACTTCCAATACCAGGTTCATCTTCAGTATATAAACAGAGTCCCCTCAGGAATCTTTTTTTCTGCCAGTCTCAACCCTGACCCTGAACTGTGTTGTCCCAAAGAGGAAGAAATAGGAGATAAAGGAGAAATTTAAATGTTTTATGTTGCCACTTGAAGGCAGCTGCAATAATGAGGCAGACTGCTGTAATAACCTTCTCTTTATTCTTTTAGGTTTGTGACATTGTTTTGAGCATGTTTCTTGCAGAGAGATTTCCTTTGTCTCCTTGGAATTGGAGTGTGCCGCAGAGCTAATAGCAAGAATATGCTACCCTTTTGCTCCCTCCTTCCCCCATCCCTTATTTCACTTAAAGGAAGCAGAAGACCCTGAAGTGACGTTTGCTCAAACTTTTGGTGTCTGGGAGAGATTGTTTATGCTATTGGATTGCTTCAGGCTAGTTAGTGCACTACCTGAGAAGAAATGCAGCATGCATGTTTCTTACACTTGGCTGTGCTTTACTAAGAGGTTACAAGGCACTGGAGAAAAGTAAGCTATGTATTCCATAACGGAGTGATGGATGAAACAGAGTAGATTAGGGTTGTTGGGGTGGAATCAGTTTGCAGACAGGGTCTTTGTCAAATGTATCATCTAAATTTAAATTCCACTTCTGTCTGAAATCGGCCAAATGTTGCTATAACTGTACTGCAGAGAGCTAAAGGATACCTCAGATTCTTACATCATCTGAAGAAAGGCTGGAGAAATGTACTTGAACTTGACTATTTCAGAATAGACTTGTTTGTTGTTTTTTTTTTAAGGGCTTGACCCTGTTAGAGATCAGTGTATATATTTGCTTCCCACAGTGGTGGTTGCGAGTCAGTAGCCTCATCTGTCCTATTTTGACAACAGTGGTGAGCAATACATTTATAGGAGTGCCAGGGGGTGGTTGTAAGGTGTGCGTTCCTGTCTCTGTCCTTTTCATAAGCTGCGAATGGTCTCTGAAAGAAGGAAACTTACAGAAACACCGTTGTTGGCCAAGCCTGTGAGATCAGGTCCCCCTCTAGTGGTGACAGCTCTGCCAGACTCCACGGGATGGTTTTCTTCAGTCCTGACTTTTTTTTTTTTTTTTCCCCTTCTCCCTCGAAACCCCACATCTAGGTTCCCTCTGATAACTGTGGTGAATATGTATGATAACTACTACAGTTGTTACTTTGACAAGTAACAAATTAGGTTCATACTGACCATCAGTGACACCGAGAAAAGTGTTGTGTTGTTTGTCACTAGTGCCAGCTGTTTAACTTGCGCACATATTATAATGCTATGTCAAGACACTGAATAGGGAAGAACCAGAGAACTCACATACGAAGTGGTAAAGGAAAATTTTTAATGTGTTAAATCATCATCATAATAATATTAATGATAAGAAAAGTGGATACTAAAGTACATGTATGATGACTTTGAAATTTGCTACACCTGTAGTGTAATCTTAGTTTGTCTGTGGCTTTGAGGTAGAGATTTTTAATGTTAGTTCTTAAGTTAACAATGGGAGACAGATGGAAAAGGAAACCGTGCTGACAGTCCTCTAAAAGGTAGTGTTTAGCAAGTGTGTGAAACAGCAGTGTTGCTTCATAATCTGTTCAAAATATTTTTCTTGCAAAGTCTGTACATTTTTATGTCGAACTGTCTGGGATAGATGCATGTTCTACACGAGTCAGCAGTTGTCCATCTAGGCTCAGCAGTGTTGATCGGTGTCTAAATGTTATTGTTTCATCTGACTGTATCAGTAACGATTACTTTCTTGGGAATCAGCATTGGAGCTACTTTTTTTCCTCAGTCTGTTAAAAACTGTAGTTTCAGAATGAAAAACATTGGGTCCATGCACTACTATGTTGTATTTTTTCTTATATGGAAGCAGAGTCGTTTTCACTTTATTGGGCATTCTTTGTCTTCTGTTACTTGTTCTTCTGTCTGCTAAATAAATAGAAACATCTTTTACGTGAAGAAATGCCATGCATTCTTTGTGGCGTAATTGTCATGAACAAACCAGAACGGTTTTGATGTCTTATAACAAGTCTGATGAGGAGCGGCTGAGGGATTGTTCAGCCTGGAGAAAAGGAGGCTTGGGGGAGACCTTATCTCTACAGCTACTGAAAGGAGGTTGTAGACAGGTTGGTGGTCGATCTCTTCTCCCAGATAACAAGTGATAGGACAAGAGGAAACAGCCTCAGGTTGCATCAGGGAAGGTTTAGATTGGATATTAGGAAAAAAATTCTTCACTGAAAGGGTGGTCAAACATTGGAGCAGGCTGCCCAGGGAGGTGATGGAATCACCATCCCTGGAAGCATTTAAAAAACACGTGGATGTGGTGCTTAGTGACATGGTTTAGTGGTGGATTTAGCAGTCCTGGGTTAATGGACTTTTCCAGCCTAAATGAGTCTATGATGCCAGAGTCAGTGGAAGTCTTTGTTGCTTCTTTTTAATTTATGTAGCATCACTGTCAGTAGAGGTTGCCAACTGCAGTAAAAGCTGGTTGTACATCCAGGACATTATTCATGAATATTGGCAGGTAGAGAGGGCAAGCAGTTGAGGCATGCTATGCCACTATGCTAGATGTGACAAGTTGTAGGGCATGCCTTAAAAGCATATAGCACTTTATAGTTGCATTATGGTGTTTTTGTGACTAATATATAGCATCTCTCTATGGAATGCTGCATTTTCCTACCATTTAGGGGGAAAAATGGGGTATAGGCCAGAATGAGGTAATTGCTTCATTAGAGAACTTTGACTATTTGATTCTGATATGTGCAATTACATTGATAATAGATCACTTGCCTTCTTTGCCAAGGCAAGTATGGGTGGGATGCAGTGTTGGCAGATGTCTGAGGTGAGCTTAAATTGATATTTCAAAAGTTGTCCAAGATGAAGTGCTATCAATTTGTGGCTTCAGTTATCAATGAAGATATACCTAGCTAATATGGAATTACTGGCTTCCTAAAAGCCTAATAAAAATATGGGTAATTTACAGTATAAAAGGTAAAGTTCCATACAGTTGTGTAATATCATATATAGACTTCTTTATGAATTTCCTAGCATTCTTATTACTTATATAATTTTCCCATGAAATTGTGGTTGAACTTACTGGTTTTTTTAGGATCTTACAGTGAATTGCTTGAATTCTTTGTCAAATCCAATCCAGACATCTCATTTGAATACCTTGAATGGTGTCTTAGTACAAATGCAAATAGCTTCTTCAAAATAACTCCTGTCTTTCATTCAGTAAGTGCTGAAGACTACAAAAATAGGAACTTGGTGGGCTGGAGTTAAGGTTGTCTGGGTGACTTTACCGCTCAATTTCTTGATTCAGATCTCTATCTCAAATGCAGGTATTTCATTATATGTACAAAATCTCTTGCTCAGTGGTAGATAGATGCTTACTTGCATAATTCCAGTTTTTGTCTGCTGAAGGTTTGTGTGGTAGAAATGTAAAATTACAGTGAATTTTTCTGTAATCTGAAAATTGTAAATCACTGCTTTTTAATGAACTGCTTTCATCATGATTCTTGGCTAAGATTTGTGATGTAGCAGTGCATATGCATATTTATGTAATGAATTAAAGGCTTAAATTATTTAGCTCTCCCATGAATAGCCTGCATTTTTTATTTAATAATGTGTTAATAACTGGAAGGTAGGAAAATTGGAGTACTTTGGTAACTTTACTGAAAGAAATGTAACTATATGACTTCTAGTAGTATTCTGATTAGTTTGACAATGCCTTTTTGTAGTGACAGTGTTTTATACTATGTAGGATATATATGTGTATAGTGGCAGCTGGTAATCTACCTGTAAAGCATGAAGTCAGAAAGATCCTAGTCAGTGGTGGTACTTCATAGTGGCATATTCAGAGCTTCAGCAATTGAAACGTTTTGCCCCAAGGATGGGGTCGGTTATCACTGGTGTGTGTGCCAGTCACCAAACAAAGACTGGAGTCTTCTGTTAAATGCTTACATACCAGTCTGAACTTTCTGCTTTTTATTGTTTGCACCCAGCTAAGGAAGTGCTTGTTTTGTGTAGTTCCTGTCTAGCTTCCAACATAGTAACACTTCTCATACAAAAGCCATGTCAGTGCGCCAGAATTGTGCTGATTTAAAGATCAAGATTCCATCTAATATTTTTCTATACTGGCTTGCTTATTTTTGTGTGTTCTGTTGCTTTATTTTGGATTTATAACAAACTTGTTCTTGGCAGGAAAAGATGAAGTGAAGCCAGATGTAGTTTGAAAATGTCTTGATGTCACAAATAATGAATGAATAGTGTATTTCATTTAAAACAAAAAGCTCGCTCCCAGTGCATGGCCTTCCCTGACCCCCCTCCATTTGTTGATACTTGTGACACCTATTTCACGATGGAAGTTAAAGGAAATAGTCACTTCATGTGAAAGCTACCTATGGTGTCTTGGCAACCATGAAATGTACTTCTGCCATCATAAATTCATTAATTTCTTAGATCTCCTTTGTGTTAGACAGTATAAGAAAATTAATCAAAATTTCTTTAAACAACAGCAAATTCCATCCCTCCGCTCGTTTCTATTTTGTAGCAAAAGCTAGTCTGTACAGTAACTTCATTATTATTAATTACTCTGAAGCATTGTTCTTCAAATTAACGAAGCAAGGGGAATGTGTAGCTTAGTGATTTGGGAAGTGCAGAGTTAAAAAAATACAGAAAGACAATAAAGGTTTGCCAATTAATTATTTATGTATTTTTTAAAGTATTTTCAGAAGTTGTTTAAAACTTTGGTTTCTGCATTCTTTTTCCCTAAATAATGAAGCCAAGAAAGCCTTTGCAAAATATTTTTCAGAAAGGTTATGAATTCTGACAGAAACGAGATACATGTGTACTGGTTTTCTCAGTGCATTCAAAAGGTTCTGCAGTTTTGTAGGGGCTTAACCCTGATATTTTGTTCTATAACTTAAAAACCAGAGTAAACCTGAAATACATACAGACTAATTGTGAGATGCGGTAATTTGAGGCAAAAGTACTTTCATATAAAGTAATAAAAAAAATAACTATGTAACCTTCAGAGGTTTCTGTACATGTTTATTCTTTTAGGGTGCAATACAAAATTGTTAGGCAGGCTGTTTTCATTTCTGAAGACATGCACTTTTCTGTATGGAATTTCCAGAGACATCTGAAAGCTGCTAGGCTTTTTTCACACTGCATCATGTTCAGAGGCTCACATTCATTCTAGGATTGTTTTTATTCAATCTCTTTTCTTCTTTTGCTTCCATTTGAAGGGAAGGCTGTTTTTTGGCAAAAAATATTGCTATAGTTAAAAAATATGATGAACATTCTGTATGTCAGATTCCATTCCAATACTGTTTCTCAATCTCAAATACGTTCAGGTTTGGTATTAAAGGTACCTCTTATCAGTAAATTATAGTAACAAGCTTCTGCTTTTTCTGTTAAGTTATGTTACAATGCTATTAAATACAACGTATAGTTTTTATTTCTCATGCTGTGATTAGATTTATTATTATTTAGGAAGCAACAATAGATAAAAGTGTTGAAATGATCTTACACTGTGATAACTAGATAATAACAAATAATTGACTTCCTTTGTTGTGTATGTAGGGTGTCCTATAACCTATGATCCTGAGGATGACAGGAAGGAATCTGTCTGTTATCATTTGTGGCTGTTTTGTCCTTCTTCAGATTAACAAAGCCCTTGAAAACAAAGGATAGTAATTAAAAAAAAAATAAAAAGGCATTTTACAGTCATAGTAATGTCTGTTATAGGAGCAGGGTCAATCTGGTTGCTGTTCCACTTTTTTGAGGTACTAGAATTTTTCAAGGGTAAGTCAAATGTTGTGGCAACAGTCCCTTTTATTCGATGCGAAGGTAAATAAGAAGAGGCATGAAGATGGAGTTAAGACAGCAGGCTGCAGTTTTAATAGCTTGAGAACATGTAACATTTTTGTCTTCCCAGTTTTTGATCTGTGTATCATTTGACAAGGATCAGATGAAGGATGAGGTGTCACTTTCTGTGTACCATGCAGTGCCATGTAGGTTGTCTTCAGCCTAGGCCTGAAGTTCAATTCACTCTGGATCTTGCTATTCCTTCTGCTTTAAACAGGGAAACGAGTGGTATGCATGTGGCGATGTCACTGCAGAAAAGTGTGGTTTAAAAAAGGGAAGTTCTTTGCAATCAAATTGTAAAATATGAAAATCCTCTACATGATTCAAAAGTTATAGCGTGGCAGTCCTCTGTTAATAGCTGATAATAAACATAGCTGGGAAGGCAGCAGGAGAGGGAAGCAGGGGTATTTTTTTTTTGTCATGTTAGTAAATAAGTGCTCTCATGATAAACAGAAAACAGTAGAAGATTAAAGCACTAAATTAGAGGAACACTGAAGAACTTTCTCTCCCTTTGAAACAGTAGTAACATTCACTGAAGTAGGGAATGCTTTAGTTTGATGGCAGAAGTAAAGGAAAGGAGAAGCTGGGGTAATGCTGCATCTAACTGCCATCAAAGCCTGGTAAGAGAAAGCAAAGCAGTTGAAATATTGCTGTTATTAGTAACTTAGAAGTGAATAATTTCAGCTGAGGTGCTCAATTCAACCATGCTGCCAATTTGGGTCAGCAGGGCTGCTCTCACTTAATGCATTTGCAGGCCGTTGCCGTTGTCTTGGTCGAGGATGGAATAATGAAACCAGCTTCTTGCTGGAAGCAATGGGGTGAAGCAAACTGGAAACTGACAAGGGGAATGGAGTACACTGAATTTCAGCTCACATTGCAGGAGACAGGAACAAAAATAAAAATGATGAACTACTGATGATAATTTTCAACTCAAGCTGTGCCTCTGTGCAGCAAACTGACAAGGCTGGAACTGCAAAGGAAGTTAAAAAGACCTTCTGGCTTCTGCCTGTTTGTTCACAAAAGCAAATATTTCTTTAAGGCCCTAAAGAGAGGAGTCAGATCATTGGCACTCTGGAAATGTATCTGCTATACTTTGGCTGCTTTTTCCTTTATGTAGTTTAAAAAAGTAAGCTTCAAAATATTCTTTGAAGGGTCAGGGAGGAGGCTTAAAATAGCAGCAGTGAAGAAGTGACGAGATTATTAAGTGCCTTGTATCCTTCCCATCAGACATTTCACTTTTTGCCTATTCCTGTTACTCCACCTTAAAAGAAGCGACCATTCTTCAGGTCAGGTTATCTGTCTGGTGGTATGGGTAGGCGGCATTTGTGTGGGTTTTGATAATAATAGGTGTTTGTTCTGCAACACTGTTTTAATCATTTCATTGAACCTGATTAGTTCAGTTGAACACTGGCACACATTATTATTTTATGACTCAAGCTCACATCAGTATTATGATACCTCATTTTTGGTATTGTGGTTGTTATGGAACAAAGCTCATTAACGTTTCTTTCTACTGGTTTTTGTTTGTGTCTCTGTGCTTAATAAGAAGGAATGAATAACTGGTCAAAAATCAAAAGTTGTTCTATGAATAGAAGCACTCACTTAGGGAATTGGAATCCATCATTGTTGTCTTGTATGCACTTATATCAAATCCATTCCTGAAGGTCTTCACCATTATTATAGGTACCATTCTTTTATAATTGATTAAGGTGTAGGACATACAGGTCAGTTTGAAGAGTTATCCAAAGAACTTTTCTATTGTATTATTATTTAAAGAAATTAAAGATATAATCCTTGTTTGTATTTCTGTAAATGCTATTGTTATTTGCAGATGTCTAGATGTGTATTGGCTAGATCTTTGGGTATATTATATGAACTTTGGAATCTACACTTGGTTCTGTTGGCAAGTATTTCCTCAGCATATTGTGTCCTGCAAATAATTACTTTTTATTAAACTGAATAAATTTTAATTGAATGTTTGCTCTTTTATATGCAATCTATTCCATTTCAAGATTGTAAAAGTTAGCACTAGTTTTATTTTGCATAATAAAAACACAGGCTTAATTTGCTGTCTTACTGTAGGATTAGATTTATTAATTTATTTTAATAAAGAAGTGTATCTTTCTGGTGGCTCAAAAATGTACCTTCTCTTTTTTTCTTCTCAGATTTATCCAAGAATAGATTAACTGAAGTTCCTACGGAGTTGTGCCATTTTGTGTCACTGGAAACACTAAATCTATACCACAATTGTATTAAAATTATACCAGATGCCATAGTAAACTTGCAAATGCTAACTTACTTAAATTTGAGGTAAGTTTAACTTTGCCACATCTTTGTGTTTATTTGCAAATGTGTAAAGCTTTTTTGTCTGCACTTTATGTGTTTCTGGAATAACAGAGTACACTTTTCATTTTATTGGAAACAGTAATGCAAAAACTCATTGGCTGTAGATCCAGCTCTGTATGAAGGTGTCATAAAGGCCCCTTTCTTTCTCTTATGCTTCTATTCAGAAGAAATTCATAATGCTAATCACATCAGCAGAGTTGGATTCTTTTAATTCCCTTCTGATGGTGAATTTTGTGAAACTTGACATACTTTTTGTGGTTAAAAAGATGGAGGGGCAAAGACAGAGGATTCATGTTTTTTCATGGGGAATGAAGAATTAAAATGTAATGCTTTATCATTAGTATCCTTTTATTATGCAAAAGTATAGTTACTGCCTTTTTTAGGAGGAAGTGGCAAAGAATTATTTAATTGTCTCTTTTCAATGAAAAGTGTGTGTGAATACTAGTTGGCATAGAGAATTGCTGCTGGTTAAAGTGCAGGTGAATGAATATTTGCTTTTGAGAGAGGGCATGTCAGCTTTTTCAGTTGGGACAAGGTGTGGAGGTTCCTTTGTAGTTGAGTATGTAAAAACTGTAGTAGTGAAGATCTTTGCAAGAATGAAGTTTGAGAGGGGGCAAAGTGGCTCTCGGGCTTTGAGATTTAAGGTATGAAGGCCTGATCATCAGTTTTGTAAACACTGCGGTATTTCTCAAGCCTTCCTGTGTTGTTACTGTACTGTAGTTTTGGCAGCTGTGGAGCACTAATTTTGGCTCTAAAAATTGAAACAGAATAGTGTGTCCTGAGTTTCTGCATACATATAAAGGATATGACTTGGTATATTGAAATTCTGTTATATATATATATATATATATATATAAACTAAGACTGTATTAAATTATTAAGTTTACATAAAACATATTAGTAAATTTAGGAATTGGAATGAACCCAGTTATAACTCAATATAGTGAACTGGTGAATTAGACTTCAATTTAGTGGCGGAATTTGTGTGAATCATCACAAAACCAGAATAACTACAGAGTTAATATCACGTATCACAGTAAATTAGGCAAAATAAAAGGAAACTTTTCATGTTTTATGTAAGATAATTTTCCTCAGTTTAAAATCTACGTTTCACTTGGATGTGCCCTTCCACCATGTTAGTTGAACACAATAAGCAGTCTGTAGAAAAAGGAAGTATATCCTTGACTTTCTAAAAATATTGCTGCTTGGCAAGAAAAATATTACAAATTTAGAATCCATATTTTTCTGCCTGTTAGAGCCCATATGTTATATAACATCAGTAAGTGATGCCAAGAGGTACACTTAGTGTTTGGGCCTTGGTGGATACTGTTCATGTTTCATTTAAAGATGTTCCTTTTAAACTAATGATGTTCTATTACTCACCCTGGTTATGTGTTGTTCTTTGTCTCTTAGTGGGTTGCTTCTGAGTTCTGTAGAACTTAAAAATGATTTTTACTTTTTTTTGGTGTGTCTGATCTGCTGCATAGTGTAACTTTTTTACATTCTAGGCTTCCTCAATTTATTTATAATTATTAAAAAGTTATTTCTACTTATTTTTTTAATAAGTTGTGACTTGATTCTGTAAAGACTCTAGAATTGAGAATCCTGACTCCACAATAAGCATTGTTTCTTTTTTTTTTTTACTACTTTGATTAGTAGTTGGATTTCTCATTTGTCTGTCTCTATATTATGATGGTTTGCTCTATAAACTGTTTTGAAACTGTTGTGTGGAGGATGAATATACATCTTGTACGCAGCTTTGTAGCAGACCACTGGATGGGCAGTTGAAGAAGAAATGCTTTGAGATTTGTGGAATTTGAATTTTTGTTTCCTTTTGTTTGAATTCAATGCTGCGACTGTTACTGAAATTACATAGGACAATTTTTGTCATCTGTTTTCAGAGTTCAGTTATGCATACTCGTTCTCTGGAACACTAACAGTCATGCAGGAGCTAACTAAAATGGTTCTTACTGGGGTGTTACTTTAAGTTACTGTTCATTGTTTTCCTACAGATTAATAACTACAATAAAGAAAAGTTGTATTTAAAAAAACATTCAAATATTCTAGGAAAGACAGTAGTTGAACTGTTATTCTGTTGTGCTTGAAGTTTCTTCTGGGAATTGATCCACAAATCACAAGAAATTAATATTTTTAATCATCTTGAGATTACAAGGGGTCATGGCATTTGTCATCTTTAAATTCTAGCTTCCGAAGTAATTACTACTGGAATGAGAACCTAAATCTCTTTTGAGAGTTTTATACCAAATTTTGCTTATCCTTGCAAGTCTTCTTCATGAAAATCTTCTGCCCACTTATTTTTTCTTTCAGAAATGTGGTGTGAAGAATAAAATGGCATGTCAGTCACTTATAATTGATAAAATAATTTTTAAAGGATAAAGTAAGATCCCGAGATGAAATGGCTCAATATGAGTGTTGGAAAGAAATGAACCATTGATAGTCCCAGGATTTTTTGCTGTATTTACCTGAGTTAACATCATAGACTCATACAAGTAATTTTCAACCATAAGTGTGTTTTAAAGGAATTGAGAAAATAACCATTTCGTTTGTAATTTATGTATTTATCTTTTAGTTGGAATAAAAGGCATCCACTATAGTGCCACATAAAACCATAGGAATGTTTAAATCCTTGCAAAATACTGTCTCACTTGGCTTTCCTGTATTCATTAGGAAGGGAAACAGCTGTTCTAGGTGACAATCAGACTTGTAACCAGATATTATTAAACTGATATAATGCATTTTTTCCAGAGTGGTAAATTCCACAATACTGTTTAGTCAGCAATGCAGATATTTTTTATATGCAAGTGTTTTCTTAGTGATTGCTATTTGAAAATTTACATTTTATTTGCATAAAATCTGACTGATGAAAATGAAGGAATTTTACAACTCTCGGACTTCATGTGAGTATACAGTAGAATGTCACTGGTGGTTTTAATGGATGGCTTTTTTGTTTTGTTTTGTTGCAGTCGAAATCAGCTTTCTTCTTTGCCAGCTTGCCTGTGTGGTCTTCCTCTAAAAGTCTTAATTGCAAGTAACAATAAGCTAGGTTCCCTTCCAGAAGAGATAGGTCAGCTAAAACAGTTAATGGAACTGGTATGTTACTGATCTTTCTTTATTTTTTTATTTTTACTTCCTTTGTATTTAACTAGAAATAGTAAAATTCACTTTGCAAATATATTTGAACAAACACCTAATACTATAATGCAGGCTTGAGAAGTTCAAAAGTTATTTTTTTAAGTGTGTTGGGTAGTAACACAATAATAGTTTCTTTTGTGTTCTTCAGGACCCTTCAAAACAATATCACTGCCCTTGGTTCATTCAAAACTCAGCTTCTAAGGTCATCATTTTTACCAGTTTTACACTGTCCACACTGGCTCCCTGTTTTGCTGTACGGGGTTCATAGGTCTGGCATAGGCTCTGCAAAGCTGTATCCAGCTCTGTAGCACCCTCCCATTCTGCTTCCTTTCTTTCTGTTATTACTATCTGCTTATCATATTGCATTCCACTAGCGATACTGGTCTTATCAGTACATTTTCATTTTATTTCACTATTTTTGTCATTCAACCTTTCTTTCATAGAACGCCCATCTAAACAGATTTACAACATTAATATATTCCTCTTGTTTTCAAAGCTGTCCACACCATCATTTCTGCAAGCAGTAGATCACATAGAATATAGTCTAGTAAATGAGAATCTGAAAAGGCAAACATTATTGGGTACCATAACTTAAAATTAATTTATTTGCACATTTTTTTCAAAGTTTATGTGTGGGAAATATATATCTCAAGGAACATTTCTCTTTCTCCTCTTTTATCTTCCTCTTTTGTTATATTGTAGGCTGAGACTCTGAATTCTCTATGGCATATGTGTTATGTCTTCTGGTTATTTCTGTTCACCTTGACCTCTTAAGATACAAATTGACAAATAAACTACATTCTGACATTGCAATTTATGCATAGTAAATAATGATATTTGAATTTTCTTCCAGCTGCTGTTATTCTCCATTGACAGCATTTATCTTGCACAACTTTTTGGTACCTGAAAGTGCCTGCTTATTATATCATCGTTTTTATAACAGTAGGTTTTCTACTAAGTTATGTTATAGAAACTGAACTGACCTTCTTTTAGGCCTCAGTCCCGCTACACATTCTTCATATGTGAAGTGGCAGTTGTAGGACCTTTTTCCTTCTGGTATTCTTTTTATACAGCATCCTGTGATATCAGGCTTCTATTATTTATTACAATGATCTGGCTGTTGATGAAGATGGCAGGGGTAGTTACCTTTCCCTTCTGGGCTTTACCTGAGCTAAAGACTACCAAGTTTGTTTTGTTTGGTGAGCATTATTGGTTTATCTTACCAAATATTTTAATTTTTTTGTGTGATGGGTTTAATTAGATTATCTAAATATTTTGAGTTAATTAACCTTCAAAAAAAAAAGTTAGGCTATAGCATTGTTTCTGTTGTGCTTAAAGTAAATTCAGTAAAATATGACGTTTTCAGTTTTATATATAAAGTTGAACAGTATTAAATACATCCTAATTTAGGGGATAGGATGACTGAATAGACAATAAACAACGACTGGAACCTGTTAGGTCTTGATTGTTTCTAGCTTAAATGTAGCCTAGCTTAGTGGTGAGGGACTTGTGAAATAATTGATAGACTTAGCCTGATTCTGTCTGGTTAGATTCACCTGTTTTAGTTGTATTAACTGATGCCTGTGATGATAATTTCAGGAAATAGCTGCTGAAGTACTTTCTAATTTCCCTCTATTTTCAAGTTTGGACCCAGCCAGTAAGGTGAACTAGCATTGCTGATGCTGGGGGAGTTTCATTTGTTGTTAGGAGTTTGTATATAGTTTAATAGTAACCATTATCTGTATTTTAGAATTTTGAAAAGTTAAAAGCTTGAAAATCAAATGTACATTATACTCAAAGAAGGTAGGGATAGATTGTTTTTTTTAAAACAAATCATGTTTAGAGTAACTTCTGCAATACTGGATTTTCATATTGCTTTCCAGTTAAAGTATAATTTCAGTGTTACTCCTTTGTCATGAAGAACACAACAATTCCTACTCTAAAAAGATTACAAATGAGAGGCTATAGTAGCATGTCGCTTCGGTAGCTGAGAAGAATTCTGAAATCTGAAGAAGGTCTGATGTTAGTTCTTTGTGATTAGAACCGGGTGGAGGGGAAGTGAGTAATAAATTTTTGTTAAATTGGGCATGGTTTGTTCAGATGACCTGATTACTTAATTTGCTTGCCACCATGATTGTTTGGTACATTTCCAGTGAAATTAGTTACATCATTTTGCTGGAAATGACTAAACTGTCATGTATTGGGAGAAGTACATAGTGGTAGGATTGAGAGCCAGGATCTGTATTGGCATATGTAGTATGATGCAGCTTAGATAATAAGGTGATCATTGTTCTAAAATGAGTAAAAAGAAAACAAAAAAGATCATCATACTGCAGTTGTTACACAAAACATTCAGCTGTGTGAGAGCAATGCCAGGGTGAACAGCATGCAGCCTCCAAGCAGCACCACCACCCAGCCCTCTTCCAGGGCATGCTCACGTTTTGGTACATATGCAGTGCTGGCGCTGAGCTGGCCTAGGGGATTGATCCTGAGAGGTGACAGATGCCACCTGGCTGCATGCCGTTTTTGTATTACCAGGACTTTGCCAAGCACCCTCATGTTCCCAAAGTGTTTCATAGGCTGCATGCAGTAAAATCTGTGTGTACATAGCAAATGGATTATTTATTTTGTTATCTTTGAAACAAATTTTACCTCTTTAGTCACATGATACAAGCGTAGTATGCTGCAAATTAGGTCCAATCTTTACAACTAACTCTTATTTTCCCTCTCTCTCCTCCAAAATGTGGTAGGCAGTTATTTTTCGATCATGTGTATATATTTATATAAATTGAACACTTGTTGCATAGAATGACTTGGATTTTACATACAGTAAATATTCAGGTATTCTTTTAAATTTTAGAGTTCTGGGTTATATAGATCGGACAGCTATCTTGCAAGCATTGAAATAACATATTAATTCTTCTCCCTGCAGAATGTATTACAATTACTTGGAAAATTTGGTTGGGAAACTTACTTTTATTTGCAGCTGCGTAACTCAGTCACACCTCTACTGTCAGCCAGAAGGATGAATGCAAAACTGGTGTGAAGACAAACTAAAACTTAATTTCCATCAAAGAAAAGTAATTAGGCAGAGATGTCTCAGTAATTGTACCCCAAACTATCAGACCTACAGTAAAATTCTGTTCTCCACCCTATCAGGCAGTATTGCACTTCTGCCTTCTTCAGGTAACAGCCTTCTGCATCTCTGGGATGCTTCTGTCTCATGTTCAAAGCCTTTAAATCTCTCAGCTGGGATTTATGTTCTTCACCTCGTTCATCTAACCTGGGCCAGCAGCCTGACCAAGTGGGACCTGCTGCCTGCTTTGCCTAAATGGATTCATGTGCTCATGCACTGTGTAACTTCTTTTTACCATTCAGTATGGTTTTTATGTTACAAGATCTGACGGAATCAATGTGCTTTTTAGGAATAATAGCTCAGTCAGGAGTCCCAAGTTCTAAAGTAGATGTAAAGAGGAAGTTTACCTCAATTTGGATGGTTTGGGTAAACAGTGTGTGTGTGAATAAATATGTTAATATGGAACTGTAGTACCGTATTTATTTTTCTGTTTATATTATGAAGTTTAAATGGTCTTAAACCAATAACATTTACCGTAAACAAAAGAAAATTGTTGATAATTTTAAATTTTTTTCACAGCATTGAGTTTCATGACACAAAAATTAATGTTAAATTGCATTTCTCTAATCTTGAGAAATTGTGTTGTCATGGCAGGATATGGCATAACCAATGAGAGCAAAATAGAATTAATGCAAGAAGTCTGACCTTCAGCAAACTTTAGCCCCTTGGAACTTGAGTAGGTATTTGCACTTCAATTGGCTGCAGATGTCCATGAAGTTCCAAACTGCTGGTTGCATAGTTCCTTTAAAAAAATCTTAGCTGGAAAACTATAGGCATTTGACTTTGATAGTATTGCTTCCATTACTGCAAAGTCATGGGGAAGATAAACATTGTCTCTGTCACATACATGCTCATGAAGTCTAATAATAGTCACGAGCATAACTAGAAATAATGTTACAGGTCTTTGTTTTTCATGGCTATTCAAACAAAGTAATAAAAAAAAAGTTGGACAGCAGTGTTTAGTAGGATAAAGGATACTACTGTCTCTAGAGATCTTGTGAATGCTGATGTGCTGTCATAACACATCAGTTTTATGGAGGATGTTTTGGAAGGTTGTAAGTGGACTTGTGTTTTTGAGGCTACACACTGCCAGCCTTCCCCCTGCCTCCCCCTCCATCCCTGTCACTTCCCTTAAAATTCTCTCTCTTTCCCTGACTACTTCTGATGTGTGTGCATAAGTGCACTTGGTCTAGAGTTTCTCTGCCACAAGGTGACATTAAATTTAAATTCTGTGCTCTAAAAATTGAGTATCTAATTAAGAAGTTGTGTAAAGCCTGTAAATTAAAAATAGGACAGTAAAGCTTTAAAAATAAATTACCTGGGAACAGTGCAATTAACCATACTTTGTGGCAACTTGGCCAAGAGATGCACTCATTAACTGGGGTTTTTAATTTCCTTGTCTAAAAGCTAGAATGATTTCCTGACTGTATTTTGGTAAGGGAAAAAAGCTTTGGCAGCAGTGAGATTCTGTTACATGAAGAAAATTGTCTGATACAGCAAACAGCATTGCCAGATCACATTTTGCTTTTACTATTATTTTTTGTTAACTAGTTTTTAGACTTGAAGATGAAGAGTTAATGTAATGCTTTTGATCAGTATTAAATCAACTGTCTTCAAAGAGATGACTTGGAAATCTGACTGATTTCTAGAAATTTTGTAGTCTAAGAGCTCCCAGATACACTATGAATCAATTTCAAACAATCTAAAGAATAGGAGTGAGTATCCTGTAAGTATTCTGTTGGCTATTCAGGAAAATTTGGTATTACCCCACTTAGCTTTCATACTCTGAAATACTTTAACGTTTTTTTAATGCAGGAATGGAAGCATAATTGGGACTTGATTCAAATTTACAGGTTTTCTGGGATGTAAGCAGAGGTTTCAACATGCTTTTGATTTCACATTAATTATAGATTGCTTGGCAACAAAAATGATAGCAAGTATGTGAAAACTCTCTCATTTTAGACTGACAATCCAAGAAGCTGATCTTTAGTACGTATTTGTAGCAGTTTGTTAGCAATAGTGTTTAAAGGGTAATATTTATTACACTAATATTACTGTATATAAACTATGTGCTTGAAATTATGCTCAGTATAGCCAGACCCTGTACTTTCAACTCAGCATTACAGCAGTTGCTCTTTTAGGAGTGCTGAAATGAGGATGGGTTCCAATTTCATCCATATTATTAAACCAGTTGTATTTAGTCATCAATATCAGACCTGCTTAGGACCTGTCAAGGCAGTTAAGAAGTACTTTTTACAATAATATGTTGAATATTTTTATAATACTAAACCAAGACCTGTTCTATTTTGTTATGGCCTACTACATGATGGGATAATCAAATATATGTCTTTCCTGGGCATCATTACAGAATTCTGTTGCTGCTTCCTCTGTCTTTTTTTTTTTTTCCCCCCTTCCAATTTTGCTTAAGGATTCCCTCCAGAAGAACAAGAACCCTTTTAAAAAAATCAGGTCCACACTTTTCATCCAAACATATTTAGTTATATAAACATTGTACTGAGTTCTTCATATGAAGAAAAGTTAAGAACAAAAAAGTAGAACAACTTAAGCAAATGGATTTATTTGAATGTTTCTATGAAAATTAAATTAACTTTCAAAATAAACTTGTTCTCCAAATAAGAGTTCACGCTGTGCTTTAATGTGTAAACATTTTTTCGTTTATCTAGTTTTGCATTGTGAAGACAGGACATAAATCTTTGCGTGTTTTCAGGTTAATAAAATGTTACAACACTAATAGCAAATTAGCTGCAATTTCACATCTGTATTATTTAACACTTAGGAGCCAAAAGTTCCTTATTTGTATTATTACTATTTTGCTGTAGGATGTCAGCTGTAATGAAATCACAGCTTTGCCGCAGCAGATAGGCCAGCTGAAATCTTTAAAAGAATTGAATGTTAGAAGAAATTACCTCGAAGTTTTACCCCAAGGTAAAAACAGTCAGCTCTTTTTATTAGCATTTTGAACATTTTTTTTCAATCATGTAAGTAAACAAGATTAAAAAGTAGCAATTACTTCATGTTTAAATTTATTCCTTTTGAGTTTGCAGAATATAATCTTCAGTGGTACTCATTAAATAAGTGTGAGGGTTTTTAAATTAATTATCTTTATAATTCTAGACATCTTTTAATTTGCACAGGTATTTACCTGTGAATAGTATGGGAACTGTCAGCTGAGTTTCAGGGGAAAAAAATTATTTCCATGTATTTATTTTAAAATTTAATGTCACTTCTATAACAACAACACTCTTTTAACTTCCCAGTATGGAATAAATGTTGCTCTTACACCTGCCTGAGTATTTTTCCTGAAAGCAAAAGAAGGTTTCTTCAGAAATATTTTATTCTTTTATGGCAAAATAAAATAAAGAGATAAAACACTTTCTCTCTTTTTTGTTACTTCTAGAACTAGTACAGCTTCCCTTGGTAAAGTTCGACTTTTCCTGCAATAAAGTGCTTGTGATTCCAATTTGTTTTAGAAAGATGGTGCAGTTACAAGTATTGCTGCTTGAGAATAATCCTTTGCAGTCTCCACCAGCACAAGTAAGTAAAATCTATGTTTAAATTGTGCCTTAATATTGGGTAGATGATAACAAGTTATAGCCTATAAAATGTCATCTTCTGCAACTGCAGGCTTCTGAAATACAGTTATCACAGACATTAGTTATTGATATATAAATAAGGCATAGAAAATACCTTATGTTCTGTGTATGAGTCTGTGCACCACTTGAACCAACGTAAGTCTAGAAGATTTCCATTCTATTAGCTGCCTGTCTATTTTTGTCTTTCCTATCTGCATATGAAACTTAATGTTGGAATATATATATAATTTTGAAAAAGAGAGGGGAGAAACTTCCTGGATAAATTTTCTCTGTTAATAAGAACCCAGTTCTAGAAGGTTCTACAGTGATTTATTATTAACTTAAAAATATGCAGATGGTCTAGAACAAAAGCCATGTGAAATTTATTTTACTTTATAATGTAAATCTATAGATTGTGATATGCAAACAAATCAAACTCCTGTCCTGAACTGTAGGCCATGCTGAGAAATGATGATACAAATGTATGGAACCTGTGCTTGCTGCTTAAGGACAACTACATTGTTGCCTTTCTGGACACAAATTTCAAAGTAAATCTCTGAAAGCTACAACTGTTCTAGATCAACAACTGTTGAAATACTTAGTTTGTATTACGTTGGAGAAATGCGTTTCATAACCAATGGTGATGCTGCTCCTAAACTCAAAAAATACGGTGCAAGTCTCAGCAAGCACTTGAGCTAGAAGTGTGCAGTTAAAGAAAAAAATTCTAAAATGCATGTGAAATGTGCAATAAAGATGCTTGGACACTAGTAAAAACAATTGACTAAGAGTATAAAGGTTGTGCTGATAAATTATATGTCATTATTGTCTAATTTTGGAAAATAATTATTCAATTTATGATTAATAGTAGGCTATATGATAAATTTTATTGTAATTCTTTGAGTGAAAACCTCATTTGGATTTTTTTAGGTAGAAATAATTGATTAATTGAAGTACTTCTTAGTAATTTAAAAAAAAAGAATAAAATCTGTTTTTGAAATAAATTATTTCTTTCATTCTAGTTATAAACCTAACTTATTTTTCTTATTTAACAGATTTGTACAAAGGGTAAGGTGCATATATTCAAATACCTGACTGTACAGGCCTGTCAGATTAAAACAGCAGACTCACTGTATCTTAATGCCATAGAACAACAGCATTTGCCACAACCTGTGGAGGAGAGGTATGTATGAAAATATAAATATATTTGTATCTTTAGCTTCCAGAGTTTTGTTTGTTTAGATGCTGTTTAGAATATGCTTTCTTGAACAGAGCTTTGTTTTATTTAATATATTTTATTCCAATGAAATCCTTATGAGAATTTAGAACAAAATATTTTTAACAATCAGTTCTGATTAAAGTTAGCAGCACATTAGGAAAAAGCTTAGAAGTGAACCTCAGTTTAGATCTAGCCTCTTATTAGTAGAATGTTGGAATATATGGAGAATAATTCAGATGGTAGTATCATTAGGTGTTGGAACTCTCTTGTAAATCTATTAACATATTAAATAAATTTTCATTTCTTGTGTTGTTTTGTGATTTATATGTTATTACACATGTCTCACATAGCTTTTTTTAAGCTTTTCTTACTCATCCAGAGGCTTCTCCATCCAGCAAAGGAAACAGCATGAGTGCTGAGACCCTTTTAAAGTGATATGTACTAATTTGTTAGCAAAATAAATGACAAAATCTTTAATGTCTTGCATCAAACATCTAGCAAATGTAATCTTGTATTGTGGTGTAAGAGCAGGAACTAAATACAAAGCAACTCCTTTCTATCAGAATCTCCGCAGCTAATTGAAAACCAGCTTCTAGCCAGCTCCTTCTTTGCTAAATGGGAAGTACAGTATAACCAACCAGAGAAAGTATGATAATGCCTTGGTTTTGGAGAGAAGTACCCAATAAAAACAAAGTGTTAATGTATGTACAAACAGTGATGCTTAACACCCCAGAAAAAAATCACCACAACCTGTTACGGAATCTCCCTTTCAGTTACCCAGATAAGGTTCCAAGCAAATTGTTTCCCTCTATGTATGTTTGAAGACACCTTTATGAATTTCTATCAAATAAATGCCAAAAGGTGGGGAGAATCCAGGATGAAGAGTAAGTTTTCCATTTGGGAAACACCTGCTGGTTTTCTGTTTTGTTCTTTTAGTATACAAGAAAATTAACAGGAATGTCATATCCTGTATGACGTTTTTGTTGTCTAGGAGCATACAGGTTAGGGTAAGGGTACAGAGTACTGCTCGGTAATGAATAGTCTAATGCTTTATCACATGATAGTTACCAATTTTTATTTTGAGGATAACTTCACACTTCTAAAGAAAAAACATAACCTGGTCAGGTTATGAAAAATCGTTCGTGTTTACTGAGAAATGATGTAAGGTTAGGATTAATCAAATAGCTTATTCATGTGCAGACTGGTAAAGTTATTTTTTAAATTTCTGCGTCAATCTGAACTCAGGATTACAGCTTTAAGAATTGCAAATGAGAGTATAGTAAAGCATATTTAAAAAAAAATAGGTGATGAGAGTATTTTATCTATTAGTGTACTTTACAATAAGTAGAGGTCATATTAGGTAATGAAACCAGAAGAGAGAGCAGTTGCCATTATTATAGTAATTTTCTTAAAAACCTAAATTTCAAAGTTATTTTAAAGCACCGAAAGGAGGTTTCTGTGTTATTAATTACTTCAAGCCCCAGGGAGATACTATTTCATTTTTAATGCATCAGTGGCTACAATTAAATCAGTTGACTCCAGTTTGAGTTCAAGTAGTTTAGTTGCTTATCCGAAGGCTAAATGACTTCAGACTACTGTGCTACTTAGCTAGTAACTAAGCATGTTTGCCTAGTTAGTGTACAGACAAAAGCAAGCTTTATAGCAGATTCTTTCTGTTGGTGTGGTTAATCCTTAGGTTTACCAGCCATTCCATCTGATCTATTTTACTGTCACCAGATTGCACATTTGTAGGTTTTGATCATACCAGGCTCTTTCACCCTCTACCATGAGACTGGTTTGAATTTTGCTTTAAGTGAAACGAGGACAGTATTCGAACAGTAAATACTATGATGGCTTTTTATTGATTTTCATTTATTTATGTATTTATTTGTTTATTTCACATCTAGCATTGATGACATATACCCAAGTAAAAAGGACTCAGATTCAGGTGTTGGTAGCGATAATGGTGATAAACGCTTGTCAGCAACAGAGGTAAGTTACCTGAATTTTGTGTCCAGCTTCCAGGACCTGTATTTTGACTTTATTTTAAATTGGGTAACAATGTGAATATGCTTTTAGCCATCAAAACTGTGCAACCACATACTTGGCATGAATTTCTAGCTATGAAATGGCTAAAATCAAGATAAAAGGAGATTGGGATTATTTTTTTTTCTATATACGCTTTCTGGAGAGGGCAGTGAGATATTTGCTTACAAGTGGTCAACAGCCTACCAATGATGCAGATTTTAGGTAGTTTACATAATCTAGAGAATGAGGACCAAACCAGAATCCACATCAGCTATTTCCAAAGAAGTAAATGTCCTAACAGGTTACATGCCTGACTTCTCATATATTTTCTCTCCAACTGATGACCCTTTCCTCTTAGGAATTAGCAGGACTTCAGTGTGCCCAGCCCTGGTGTGTTCTGTGGTGTCATGGTTATGCCAGTCTGCTGTAGTGTAGGAACTTCAGAAACTCTGCAGCTCTTAATGCATTTACATGCTCTGGCAGTTAGTCAGTACTGGAAATAAGCCTTCAGATTTTTTTTCTGAACTATTTTGTCTGATTGAGTGAAGAGAAAGATGGCTTTCTGAGACTAATGTTGTCCTAAGCAGTTAGAGCTGACTTTCCTGGGCCTTTTTTCTGAGGCACTGCTTAGCTGGACAGGGCACTAAAACTAGTTGGAGTGAAACAATAAAAGATGATAAATAAGTAAATAATTTGCCATATAATTTAGTGATGATCTCTCTAAAATGTACAAATAATGGGATTCGTGGTCTGACCTAATGGGAAATTTTCAGGTCACAATAAAAGAATGAGCTGCTTGCTACTTAATTTTACACTGATTCTTTAGTGTTTCTGTCCTCTTTGGATGAAAAGATATTATGCTGCTTTTGAAACAAATGTGTAAAGAATCAAGCTTAGATACTGAATTTGTAGTTACTAAAAAGCTGATTGAAAATGAATCTACTTACACACTGATTGGTCTTTTAAATACAAAAGCACTTTAAAAAAAAAGCCCACAGGGATTTCCAAGTGTTTGGGCAAGTTTCTTGCTAGATGGAAACGAAGCAGAATTATTGTGGTTTCCAGCCAGACTTCTAATGGTTCCCTCTAGTTGTAAGAGCATGCAGTCCATTCAGAGACACTTCTAAACTGTTTTGCCATTCTTATACTTCCTGAAGCTGAGTTAGCTTATTAATGAAACTGTTATTCCAGAATTTCCTCTTTAGCTATAAATAACACCTTTGGAAAATAGATCATCTTTCCTGTAATCAAAAAGTAGCTATCCCAATGCTGCAAAAAATGTTTTAAGGACAACCAATAGTGAACCAATACATTTCTGTTAGCACAAAGGCTTTTTATGAGAACTGTTTACTTATTCCATCCCCACCTGACTACTGCTCTACTATTAAGGAGAAAATAGATGCTAAGGTCAGTAGTCCCAAATGTATTTGGTAGTAAATTCACCACTTGCTTGTCCTTCTGATGCGTTCTTTAACACCTGTGTTACACGTGAGAATTTTGGAAGAAATATTAGCATGTTGCAAATATAGATTCATACACATTGTTAATTACAATCAGAAATCTACACACCAAACATCAGATAAACATTAAATAACTAGTCATAAAGTGATCATTAAAACATGTTTTTGGAAGGTTTTTATAAATACATCAGATGTATAGAAACAAACTACAGTTTAGTCTGAAAGCTAGTGCTGGCTGAGCTTCAGTTCTTTTACAGAAAATACTACAATGTCATTTTGCATTTCTGTAACTTCAAAACAGTAATTTAAAGGAATCACTTGTTTGAGTACTAATGTGTTTAAGCAGCGTGCTAATTAGCTTTGGGTCCGTACACATAGGAGGGAGTACTTGATGAAATGAACAATTCACGTATGTCCATCTGGCTTGCTGGTGCTATCATTACAGGGTCAGTTCTTCAGAGATATTGTCATCTTGGGCATTTCAAGTAAAAGATATCTTGTAGTGTTGCTGTAGAATTGATCACAGCAACTTGAAGGCAAATTCTGCTTTCAGGTATTGTACTCATGTACATCTTTTAGGAACAGTGTAGCATTTTGATTCATTATCCACATCCCTTTGGCCTTATTTTTTTCCTTAAGTTAAAATTCATTAGGACAAGAGGGTACTTGTTAAGATCCAGGTGTGGTCCCTACTTTATTACCTATAACAGTGATGTGGTAGTACCAGTAAGAAAGTATATGAGGATTCTTTCAGAATGCATCCTGTGAATTCAGTGTTGGAATAATGTTAGGTGTTTTTGATTCTTATATGTCTATTGCCTGCTATGGCTAGCTGAATAAAAATAAACCTGTGGACAGAGGAAGTGAGATACAGTATTTCAGCTATGAAGGAGCAATACTTTTGTATTATTGCAGGCTGTTTTGGGTAGTTTCTATTTCATAGTACACTGGCAGGAAACACCTGGAAAATCAATTGCAGAATTCTGTAAGCTGTGAAAGTGAGACATAGCCTGTTAAAGTAATGATTTTCTGTTTCCAAATTCAATGACCCATGGCTTTTTTTACACCAATACTCCAAAATGTTTTCCTAAAAGCTGTGAGCGTTACTTCAGGTAAGAAAAAAAAAATCCTGCTTGTTTTAGTATTCAGAACTTGTAATAATATGTATAAGAACATTTTACTGTAATATTTTATAATTATAATTGTGAAATTAACAAAACATGAATCTTTGATCTAGAATAACTAAATTTAGTGCTTAAATATCACATGAGATACAACCTGAAAGTCTGAATGAATTTATACTGTGCACGTGTCTTTTTTTTTTTTTTTTTTAAAGCTGTTGGATTGTCATTGTTTCAGATCTAGAAGAATAGTGACTTTTGTGCTTAGAATACTTGGAGTGTGGTTTGTTTATTTTCTGAGATACTGATTTGTTTCAATTAAAAATAAAATTTATTTAAAAACTTAACATTTATTTTAAAAATTGACTAATAAGAACATTACTGTGATGTTAATTCACTTCATTATAAAACTTAATCATTTTGCTAAGGCGTTATTAAGTCCCCGAATATTCTTTTGAATTTTTTTTTCTTTAAGCAGAAGAATACAGCCAGTGAATTTACAGAGTTAATAACATGCAATTTATTCATGAAGAACAACATTTATGGTGGTTCACATCTACAAAATGTGTTAAGTCCACGGTATTCTTGGCAAATAGGAATAACTGTATGTATCTTTAATACAGCTTTTTAAGAGCAAAGCAGGTTTGCTCCATCACTTATCACAACCCTTAGCTTCAGGATTTTAAAAATTAATTTCTGTATGGAATATGAACATATAAAGGTAGCAAAAATGGCATAATTCTACCAGAAACTAAAGACTGTGGAACTGAATAACTGATTGTATTTAACAATCTCCCATTCCATTGCAGATGTTGTGTTACAGTGGGCTGAACTGATAAACAGAGAAATGCCATTTCCTTAGAAATTTATAATCTTAAAGGATATAGAACAAACTGCTATATATTTGTTGTAGCAGTTATAATTACAGAATACTTGTATGGAATACGCATGTACAAAGTAGCAAGTTAACAGAAACGCAGAGCATCTAAAGAATGAGCGATGTCAGTGCGTTTGTTGGGAAATATGCTTGCAGAGCTCTGAGAGTCTCTTGTAGTGGTAAACTCTCCGTCTCAGGAGAGGAAGAATAAGAACTTGACCTCTTCTGCAAACTGTGTTTTTATTGTAGTTCACCTCAGGAGTTTTTCTGAACTCAGAAAAACTGAGTTCAACTCAGTTTTTATTGCAGCTCACCTTCACCTAGGAGAGAAGGTGAAGCAGGTCCCACTATGAGCAGATGCCTGCCAGTCCTGCAGAGCAGCAGAGCCATAGTGGCATGGGACAGAAGTGAAGGCCAGCGTCAGCGCTGCTTTGTGTAGCCGCAGCCTGTAGCGTCATAGACAGGATTAAGCTTAAAGATAGAAGTGATGTGTTTCAATGTACCCGTTAATACACCTGAAAAAATGGGTGAACTTGTAAGTCAGTGAAGAAAAGCTAGTCTACTTGGGAGTTTATGCTGCTTTTTCAGATCTACCAGTTAATCTAATAAAAGATACTGCCTCAGCCTACAAAGTTAGTCTTGCTTGTTTTAGGCATTAAACTAACAAGCTGAGTGGTAAAGCAGAGAAAGGGAGGGAAAGAAAAAGGGACTGTAATATGCAGCTCAGTTTTTCTGCAGATTTTGGTGGCTGCAAGGAGCCTGTATTTTCAGCTGTCCCAGGAAAGTGCACAGGGAGCAGCACAGTACAGTGGTGTCACCGCAAGGAGAGGACTGGTGCAGTAAGGACAATAGGAAAAGAGAACAGATGAATTTGCTGCTTGGCAGGCCTCCTGTAAGGATGTATTCAGCATGACTGCATCTTCCTACAACCGGATTTGGTCATGTTGGATGCTCTGGTATCCTCTCCCATGTTAGTTTGCCAGTCTTTAGTGAGCACTCATCTTAATACATACATTTTTATCACTCTTGGTTTGAGCTGAAACCAGTGATTCTCTTATTTCTTCTTAGCCATCTGATGAAGATACGATCAGCTTTAATGTTCCAATGTCGGACATCATGGAAGAAGATCATGTTGTAAAGGAAGATTCAGGTCACCGCGCTAACTCAAGAAAAGGTTGGAATGTAGCAACAGTGGAAGTTAAATACGGGGAAATTCTGTTGATACTTCCATGTATAAGACTGTAAATTCAGTTTGAAAAATTCACAGCCCAACAAGCATCAATATTTCAGGGGTCAACAAACATCATCTTTAAATGAAATCAGTTTTATTTACTGCTATTTTTCCTTGGAATTTTCAGTGGTTAATTTTGCACTGGATAAATGCCTTATTAATTTTTTTTCTTGCTGATATTCTAGTTGAAAACAGGTATTTTCACTACCTTGTGCATTTTAATTTTTTTTGTAATAAACGCTTACCTATCCAGAAGCTTTGTGCATGCACATGCAGTCATGTAAAAAAGAAAAAAAGTGTGCTACTTAGAATATTTTTAACTATAATGAATCGAGATCCTTATAGTTATTTTCTGTAACAATTCCAGTGAACTTGTGACACCTTATCTCAAGTATTAAAGTTCTGGTTCTGGCCAGGGGGAGAAAAATGAGAGTTGGTTTAAACCATGCTTCCCAACCAGTAATATAACGAGTGTAATAACTTAATAAAAACGTTAATGCAGAATCTGAGTTAGCAATGTACAAAAGCAGTCTATTTCTGTAGTTGGACTTCATGCATATATAAAGCTTTATTAATCAAACTCTGCATTACCTCTGGCAAAAAGTAAATCTCTTCAGATTTTACAAGAAGGTGTAATTTTACCTGGATTTTATTAAAGTCACTTGTATATTTCTAAATCATATCTATGCATTGATAAACAATGTTTCTCCAAGGTCTACACATACTAATGAAAAATGGCAGGATGAACTCAGTGAGTTGCATATATGGAAACCACATAAATAGGAGGTCAGCCTTTCCTCAGTGTTACATACTAGCTTAAATTAACTTCAGTTGAGATACTTATCAGAATTTAGTAGAATATGAAGTGAGATAGTAAGAGCATTATATCCTATAGTGTTTATTAGCAAACTAGAGAGGGTAAGTTTTAGGATCGGGGTACTTCAAACAGAGGGGAAAATTACTGCCTCATAGCCCTGGAAATAGTATGTGTAAGCAAGAGGTTGGCATGGGCTCTCAAGGCTCTGAATAATTTTGTCTGAGTTCTGCTAGGAATTTGAGTTTTTGTTACAGCATAGTGACTCTGCAGTTGCATTAAACTGCAAATCACTGGCTGAAACATTTGAATGTCTTAAAATATTCTGAAGCCGTCCAGCTGTGTTCTTGTATGGATAATGGCAAGACATACCTGGTACAGTTCAAAACTGACTCCATCAGTACCTGTTGTGGTGCTTCTGATCTACAAATGTATGAGCCCAGGGTATTGATTTATTACAATTTTAAAACGAATTGGCATCACTTGTTAAAATGCAAAGGTCTTAATTTGTTTGAAGTTTGTAATATGCTTGAAATGTAAACTTTCTTTGGTTTTGAGCTGTATAATTTAATACATTTAAATTATGTTAAGTAACACGTTGAGCTGAACCAGAAATCATTCTTCTATATTTTTTTGTTGTTACTAGTGGAATTCCATCAAGGATCTTCTCACTTGATGGTCAATGATAAGTCAAGAGAAACAGGAAACCAGTTTGATGAATCGGATACTCTTACTACTGAATTCATGACTTACATTAAGGCAAGTTTGTGACAGTTTTAAGTGGGGGGGAAATATCTTCACTACTTTTGTAAGTATAGAGCAAACAGGAATGACAAACTGCAGACATTTTAATGAATAAGCAACTGCATTTGATATTCATTGTCATAAAAGATACAGAAGGCAAAAATAAGCAGGTAGGTTTAAAGTGATTATAATTAATCTAGGAAGTCCGCTTACCCATAACGCTTTCTAATATATGTGAGAGTTATCCTTTAACTATGTTTAAGACTTTTTAAAAAAGTTGCAGTTATTTTCTGTACTATTTGCTTTATATTTTGAATTGAGCAATCTTTTTATTTATTACATTTGTAAAAAGCAAGACTTTCCGTGTTAGCTTTGGTGGCTAAAGTTATGCATTAACATTATGGTATTAAAATACATTTTCCTAAATGTTTTAAAATTATAGTAGAATTTGAGACATCTGTAAAGACAAATGATATAAAATCCATTATTCTAGGACCCCACCTCTTACAAGATTTCCTCTCTTGATGAGTTTAGGGAGTATACACTGGCTCTGTTATGAACTTTGTAGATGATAGAGGTGATAGAAAAGTGCATTTGAATAATTGTAAATGTATTTATGTGTATAACAAAACATATATGTGTGTTTAATGAAGTATGTAAGAAAACACAGGTTACCCATAACAAGAAACTCTGATATTGTACCCATCAGTCTTTTTCATATGTAAAGGTCTGGGTGCCACTTCAGTTTCCTTAAGATGTTCGTTACTGAACACTGGAGCTCTGGGTTGCTGGTTACACATCATAGTTGCTTAATCCATTACTTTTGTCTTTCTGTCATGGTTAATAAGTAGTTGCTTATCAGCCATGTGGCACCTTCCTGGCATATGGCTTCTTGTCACAGAACTATCAAATGGGCTTTCTTTTTGAACTACTTGTCACAATGAGTGATCTTTTAGAAATTGTTGTTGTACCATTTTGTTTTTCCCATTTGTGTTGTCATTTACTCATTTTTTTCTGTTTGTGGCATTAGGTTTAGTGGAATCTGTCTAGACATACATGTCTGAGTAAGCTGCAATAATCCATAGAAATGTATTAAGAATCATTAGTGATTACTGTTGTGTGGTAACTCATGAAATTCACTTGCTTTATTATATAGTAAGGACTGACTGATGAATTTATAGATTACATGTAGTTAGGTAGACTGAGGAATTTTTGGAACTTTCTGGAGAAATTCTGAGCAAGTGCTAAGAGTTTTTTTTCCTGCGAAAATTTATTTGCTGAATACTTTTTCTAGATCCTTTATAATGCAAAGGTACTTGAGAGATAGTAGTACTGTACCATTCCTGTGAGCATGATGTCTCCTCTTGATTTATAGGCCAGAAGGGATTATCTAGTATGGATATTTTTAGACTGATTTTCTCCTCCTGCAGAGATTCTTAAGGGGTACAAAGAGGCATTTTATCACTTCCATCCCTTATAGGAAAAAATGTACTGGGAAGTAATAGCAGAAAGAGAAAGGATGTGGCCTTTCAACCTCTTGGAAACAGACTTCTGGTTCTGCAAAAGATCTCTTTATTTGAGCAATTTTTTTGTCTTTTCTAGTAACAAAACTCTTGCAGATCATCTTTAGCTAGTTGCAGTCTCTGAGGGAGGAGACGCAGAGGACTAGCATTTAAGAACAAAGGAGAAAAAAAACCAACAAACTTTTCCTTTTGATAGTTACTGAAGACATGTAGTTATCAGAATTTTTTATTTATATAGTAAATACATATTACTGGTTTTTGCTATTTACAAATACAAATGTGAATTCAGTAGTGTATATTATTATTATTTATAGTTGCTGGATGTTTAGGACACTACAATTTAACTTACATTGGCTTGTTCTTTTGCGACTTCTATACTAAAAAAAGGTTGAAGGATTCCCCGCCCCCCCCCCCCCCCCCGATAGTTAAAATCTTATTAGTAGTATTTTTAGATAGTTAAAAAGTTAATAAATTATTGTATGTTTCCTGCATACAGATTTTCAGCAAGTTTGCACATTTGAGGTTAATGAACTAGGTAAAATGGGATAGAATACTTCCATCCTCTCCTGACAAAGGGGTACACACATCTGAAGCTGACCATACATTATATTATGTATACACTTTGTATTTCCTTTTCTTGTTCTTCTGATTTCATCATGTTGATTTTCAGTAGCATACCCTTTGCTGACTATTCCCTTAGGAATGTCCTCTATAATAGTAAGATAATATTATCTAAAATAATGTGTTGCAAGCACTGGTTCAGTAAAATATATACCACTGTATTGAATTTCAGTATAAGAATATTTCCAGAGTAAGCAGTTTAATTTATTGTCATTTTGATATCTTAATATTATGACAGTTGAGATCAACAACCGGTGACTTGAACAGGTAGTAAATCCATTTTATTCTCAAGATTTTGAATTTGGGGCATTTTCCTTCTTGTGCAGATTTCAGAGTCTGTTGGGTTCTTTGTTTTTTATTTAGTCATGTATTAGAATGCCTTTTGGGACAGTGGGTGTCTTCAAAAATTGAAATTCTGGTTAACTAATCTATACATAAAATCAGTACAACTTGCAGTGCAAAAGAGAAGCTTAATCTTGGAGGATTTAGTAATTTTTCAAATGTTAGTCCTAATTTGTATGGCTTTATTTTATCTATATAATTATGCCCAGAGGCTGAGGATCACCTTCTGGAATAAGTGCTGCAGTTTTTGTCATCTTACTATGTGCACCCTTTTTTGGGGAAAAATCACTACTTCATTCCTGTAAGGAGAAGAAAAAGAATGGCTCTCTATTCATTCTAGGGGGGATTGGCACTGCGAAATGGGCCATCTTTGGAGAATGTTAGAGAAGCTGGCACACTCTTCAGTGACACATGGCAGAGTTGGATAGCATTTATTGGTACAGGGTGATGCGACTGATGTGCCAAACACATGACATAAAAGAGTATAAGCCTCTCTGTTTTCTGCTGTTCATTGTCTACCAGTACAAATGCACATCCATTTAGAGAGCTTCTTTCTTTACCAGCAACTAAACTACTTCAGTGTTTCTGCCTGTCTGAGATGAAAAAGAAAAGAAAATTGTAAAGCACCAAATGCAAGCATAAAAGAGAGTCAAGGTTTCTAATAAGTAGTACTTGATATTACAGGTAGGACAGTGGGAGCTCTAATTTACAATACATTGAACCCAAAATAGCTGGCTCTGATACCAATTCTTGCATGCAGCTTTTGATCTGATTTGTTTTTTTAAAAAATAAATTCAAGGCTATTAAAACTGTCAAGTACGGATCCTGTTAATAATTATGGATGGAGTACACAGTTGCTACCATTTGCATATTTAGAATTTCCTTGTCTGTAAACAAATCTGGCTGTGGCAGGAGGTCAAGTAGGAGGAGAGTTAGGGTCGTGCTTAATTGAAGCATTGTTTGCATACACCAGAAAAGCACAAGTGAAATCTGGGACACAGAGTAAAGAATTCTCATGCTGCTTGATTTTTTTTTATTATTTTTTTTTTTACTGTTAAAGGAGGGTAAGGGCTGTTGACCTCAATAAAATCTGAACAGTGAATAGAAGATCTGGTAACCAATATCTTAAAAGGGGGTAGAGTGAGGAGTGGAGCATAAGTGTTGGATTGCTGCCACTAGCCACCCTAAGCTGTTACATAAATGAGGTCAGTGCTGAGTCTGAAAGCAAAATTTATCTGCCTACTTAATTGCAAAGTTTAGTTCTCAATATCACTTTGTCTGCTTACAGAGCAGAGCAGCAGAGTGTGATGAATTGCTGAGAATAGAAGAGGACACACAATGGCAAACAGACGAAATGTAAGTATTTTTTATGTATCTATGAGTAATTAGCTATGTCACTTAATTAGATTAACTAGAACTGGTATTTCCTTATTTAATAATTTTGTTGACATGGAGACATGACAGAAGCACAGCATTGCTGCTCTTGTGTGCTCAGTGTTTTACACATTATTGCTAAACAGAGTGGGTGATATATTACAACTAATTAATTTGTATGCACCAACAATGCTGTAATATTTTTTACCTATATAGCATGCAAGCCTTTTAATTATGTATTTTGATATTTAATCTGTTAGTGGCATTGGTAAAAAAGGATTTTATTGAAACTTGCAAGATCTAAATTTAATGTGCTTTTTAAAATAATTAATTTAATTGGAAAAAATTCCTCAGTCTTTTTTCTTTTGTCACAATTTTAACCCTAAAGCAATCATTAATTCATAGACATTAATTCAAGAGCAGAGCAAGTGAACATCAGTTGCTGAGGGGAGTGCATAAAGAAAAGGGGATTTAATATGACAATGTAATGTGATGTTGTCAGTCATCCAAACAGTGGAGTCTGATATGATTTAAAAACAAAAACTAAAAGAAGGGAAAAATAAGTACTTTCTGAAAGACCCTTATTGATAGAACTAACAGGAAGACTGTGTTTCTAACCCCCAAAAATAATCAGAGAAGTGGAAAAGCAAGAAAAAAGCATGCTGGTCCATTAAAAAGAATAATATTTAGTACTTATCTTAAAACAGTACATGTGATGAGTGCAGCCAATGAAAGTCAAATATTGGTAAATACATTTTCAATTTTAGAAGCCAGTCTGTTTAATTGAATGCTAAAAGTTTTAGTTCATCACATTTGTTTATGTATGTATGCATTAGGTCGGTGGGCTTAATTAAAGACAAAGTGCTGGAGAATTTTTTTCAGAAGAAATTCCATAAATTCAGCACATAGTAGTGTACACAGAAGCTGGTTTTTTCCCCTCTAGTGTTTGCAAGCCAGTTGAAAGATACAGCTCACAAACCGAAATTCAGCCTACCCTTGATAATTGCTGTTGTTCCTCTTTTTTGAACGCTTTTGTTTTCTGTTATAGAATAAATTTATCAGAAGAACAAACTATTGATATAGCAATGATAGAACAACTAAGAGAAGCAGTAGATTTATTACAAGATCCCAACAGGTATGCTTACAATAGCTGATGTGTTAATGTAATGTATTTAAAAATTTTTTGACTGACTTTAGAGTTCTTTTTTAACTGATAACTGAAAGGTCTCTGGAGTTATGAGGTGCTTTGTTAGCATACTGATGTTTTTCAGGAGGTGCTTAGATAGCTAAGAAGGAAACTTGCATTCTCTCCCTGAGTATCTAGACAAGATTCCCAGTAAATTAAGAAGGATTTCAGGTATAAAAGAAAACTAAATTTAGAGGTGGAGACACCCCTTAACCATTCATCTCATGTGCAGTGCTGTGATATTCTGAAGTTTTGTCTAGGACTGACACATTTCTTGTAGGGTGTATAAACTCTCCTCTACTTACTCATGCTTGGTGTATTTTGTGGGAAAGGAGATAGTCTTCTGGCCCAGCTTCATCCCATCTCAGTGGAGCACATAAAGGAGTGTCTGAATTGGTGGTGGGGTTTCTTTAGTCTCACTCTGAAATCAAACGGAGAAAGAGGAAGAAGCAGCTAGAGAAAGATTTTAGATTACCCCTGACCACAGAAGACAAGGTTTTATAATTTAAGTGTCTCTTTTAAATGGCTAAAGTCAGGTGGAATGACTCTGGATCTGTGAATAAGCAAAGGAATATGCATCTGAAAAAAAAAAAACCAAAACACACTTGTCTTACTTCAGAGGACTGACAGGAATGCTGTAGGTAGTTCTGTCCAGATGCTTGCTATTGCTTTTCTTTGTGTAATCACCTTCAGAAATTGGTTAAGTTCATTTCAAAGCTAGGTAACTCATTTTTCTTCGTTACTTCTGTGAGGTAACTAGCTGACAGCTTCATTTTTCTGAAGATTCTACTTCCAGGCTTAATTATCCTTGTTTTTCTCTTTCCTCCCTTGGCCACTTTACCATAGCTGTTTGACCTTGTGACTACACTGTTCTTCAGTTTAAATGGCTATTTTGATACCACTTCTTCACCTAGCAGACCTTTGTACTTTTTAGAACAGAATTTCACTCCTGTTAAAATTTCTAGGGAGACAATTATCTGGCTGTATTTTGAATCATATAAATCATACTTGAATTCTTGAATCATGTACTAAATACTTGAAACACAAGTATTTTTGCTTAAGAAAGTGTCATACAAATGAGGAAAACTTTATAGTTCCTGTGCTTTCTGTAAGATAGTATACCATTGCTTCTGCAGCTCGTATGAGGCTTATTACTTTGTGGGAAAAGTGTTGCAATTAAAAAGTCTGGTTTGGAAAAAAGCGATGTTAAAAAATTTTTCAGTTGTTAGCCTTATAAATTTTGTCACTTGTTCTTTTGTCAAATATTACCCTAATATTTCCTACATATATAGTTTTTCTTATAAAATTTAAAAGGGCAATAAAATACAGAAAATTAATCTGTTTCTCCATGCATATTCAGATGTTGCTTTCATTAGTAACACTACAGAAAATTTGAAATGTGGCTTTTAAAAATAGCTAATCATGCCATGATGTCCATACTTTTCTACTGGATTTTTTTGCATATTGTTGGGAGGGGGGTGGTTGTAGCTGCACTTTCATATTCTAACCTTAAAATTAGTAATTATTTTTAATTTACTGAGCACTATATAGGCTTTTCAATGTATGTCTCCTGTATGTTAACATCCAGACTTACCCAGCAAGATACTCCTGGGTACCTAATATTTGCCAAATGATGCTGTAGATTTTCAGTATTCTGGGCCATGGGTTTTTCATAATTTCTTTGATAATTACTGTATTACATGGCAGTTTGGTATATACTTACATTATATGAAGCAGACTGAGAAACTTGTGGTTTTCATACTGAATAGTTTTTGTCTATCCAGATCCACAAAGGAATTTAAATGCTTCCATTGCTATTTAGTTTAAGATGCACAAAGGCTTTCATGTGCTTTTAACTTAAACCTAGATCATGTCAAAAATTTTAACTTTCTTCTAAGAGGTTTCCTTTGTGCATCAATATAACTCTAATCACCTAGTTGGGATAACCTAGTTGAAATAACTAGCTAGCCAGAATTATCCTTATCTCACACTGCAAGCCTTTGAGGACTTAGAAAGAGAAACCACTGTAGGGGCTGAAACAGTAGGTGATGCTGACACACCTAGTGCACTAGCTAGAGCTCAGTGTAGAGCATTTATATATATATATAATTGGAGCTATTTTTGCTAATGGATTTGATTATTAAACTTTTAAAATGCTTGTGCAGTTACTGTTGTCCTACTGTTCTGCAGAGTTTCAAATTTGCATACCCTATGTGCACATAAGCAGCATTTCAGTTCTCGAAAGGGAAAATATTTCAGTCTCAAACTTTTTCAGTATTTTCAGATGTTTGCTTCACATTCCTATATTCCCTTTCCTATATTCACTGCTTTCTTTCAGATCATTGTCTGTTGTGAATTTATTGTTGTACTGCTTTATTTTCATCCGCTGTAAATTAAATGTTGATATCTAACCAGGGCTGTGGCTTCTATTTGAGTACAGGGTGCTAGAGGTTGGATATAGAACTTTACAGTCTGCTAGATAATGGCATGGTTGTTTGTAGCAAACAGGTCATTTTGTTTTGATACAAGCCATTGCTCAAGGTGACTTTTCACAGACTAAAGCATTAATAGTGCTTTGACTGAACTGGTGACAGTGAAGCATAAGGAGGCATTTCAAAAAGTTCTTAAGATATAACATTCAGCAGGCTAGAACCATAAGAATAAAGTATTTCATATATCCTTTTGTTTGAAATTAAATACTGAACAGAATGGTTACTAAAGCTATACCCCAGTGCAATATTTTTATTTCAAACCTTGCAGATTAAGCATGGATATTTCAGAGAGCAGTGGTGTGAATCTGTATCCCACGGAACCAGCAACAGCTTTAGAATTTCAGGAGTCTACAGTAAAGTGTGTTTATCTACCTTTTTTAGAGAAAAATAATGCATTTGTTAGATTCATCATATTCAAGTTTTGACACAATGAATCACATATTTGCATTTGTTTATCTTTATACATAGCAGTCAAATGCAGATGGAGATGTCTTCCCTTGGTCAGGTATGTTGAGTGTGTCATTACAAAATATTTGGGGGGAAAACATGGGAAATGAGCCAACAATTTCATCAATTATTAATCTACCAGGTAGGGAAGGGAAAAATTTAGTAGGCTGGAGGACAAAACTAATTCTTCTTAAATGTTTTTATGGAATGGCTTTTATTTTTTTATATGCGTATATAAAATTTTTTTTCTGGGTTTATCAGTTAATTTTTCATTTTATTTTTTTCCCCCTTGTGTGTGACTTTCATGTATGCCAGTTCACAGCACAGTTATGCATACTCATCTACCATCCCACCCTGCTATATTCCTGTTCTGGTGTAGGAGAAGAGTACATTCATTAAGGATAACACAGAAATTTATTGTACACTAAAAACTATTGTTTTCCCAGAGCATGTCACTGTAGTTACAGAGAGTATATAAAGTATGAGTTTTACAGTGTGATATATGCTGCTTATTATTTGATCTGTATCCTGACTGGTGGACCTGGTATTCTTTATGAAGCCATTTATTTACCTGTTAGCACTGGAACTGCAAGTATATAGTGTCTGCTTACTACTTTGCTTTTCATCACAGTGTTTGTAAGAAATACTTCTGAGGTAATGTTATGCCAAAAAAAAAAAATAATTTCCAGTGATAAACAGTCTAAAGAGTTATTTTTCTTACAGAGAGAAAATGCTGAAGAGGAACTAGAATTTCAGAGGAGGAAGGAGTTGATTATGGAGAAAGCAAAGCCGGAAGGGAGAACTTGTGAAAAGGGTGAAAAATGGTCATTGAATCAGGTATGGAGGTGTCTAGATGCATTAGATGTGGAAATGTTTGGAACTGATCATTGCATTCTCTCAGTTTGTGCGTGGAGATGATAGCGGGCTTAGGTCCATTGAGGTTGGGTTTTTTTGCCTTAGCGTGAATCTCAAGGTTTGGCTGTGAACAGGAATATGATTAAGACCAATTTTCAGGAAAAAAACCTGATATAACGGAACTAATAAAAGTCTTTCTTTTTCCCAATAAAAACTACTATAGTTGCAGTGGCTGTGTGCCCCTGGAAAAAAAGAAGTCATCTCAAAGTTAGATCTTGAATAAAATGAAACGCCTGATTCCTCTTACCCCTCACCCCAAATACTGTTATAGTTATGTAAGCTGCTAAGTTTTTGTTAACAGCGCTATTTTTAATTTTTAATGTTTAATGTTGCAAACAGACTGTATATAGGTTGAGATGATAGTTTTAGTTTCAGAAATATCTTAAATGTTGTGTACATTGCAATGATCCAGAAATAACTATTAAAAAAATAATTTAAATATTTGATGCATATGTTGTTAATTCAGAACTTGTTTGTAGAGGGATTTTTGTGACTGCTCTTGCAAGAAGATTCTTAGAACAAAATTACATATGTTCTGTCTAAATTAGTAGTACCTTAATATGGTCTATCTTATCCAGACGTAGACTGAATCTGGTTTATCTTGATGCTTCTCAAATATTTTTAGTATAATCATCATTACCATCAAATATTCCTATGATATCATTGTGATACTGTTAGTCCTACTTTTGTCTTTGCTTTTTTCTTTAAAATACCAAATTTACAAAAATTGAGTTGATTAATCTCTTTTGTTATATTGTCATACGTTGGGGTTACTACACTTTATTTGGAACAGTTCTTACTATGTTGCTGACGCTAACAGATAAGGTTAATTCACTGTCAAAAATGTGTGTGGTCTCGCTTTTGATGAACTGTTTAACAAGAACACTGCTGATTCACTTTCAAGAACCTTTTAAAAAGAAAGAAAGAAATCTTTCTAAACAGTGGCAGAGGGTCTGATGTGAACTGTTAGCAGGCAAAAGCCCTAGGCGTGTTCCATGAAATGGAGACATGTCTTGCAAGGGCAAGTTTTTAAATCATGCTACATTCTCTGTAGCACAGTAAGCACTTCTGTTACTTCTTGTGATACTCAATCAATTCAATTTAGCGTAAATTCAAAATTCTGACTAGTGATTTACGTGCTGTGAGAGAGTTTAGGCCTGCAACATAGGAATAATTAGCAGGTCTGTCACAAGAACATAGTCCCTGAGCACAGGAGTGCTCAAGCATGGAAGTCCCCAGGTAGAGCTGGCTGGGATCAGATGAATAAGATTAATAAGCTGAAGAATTTTTTTTTAAGCTTGAAAAGGAGCCAAGAAAGGTCATGAAGTAAAATGAGTGTAATCCCATCTCGTTAACTTTTGGAAAGCTCGGTGACTGTTGGCACCAAGTGTTCCAAGTGCTGTCTTTTGTTTCATTTGTTATTGATAAAGAAAAAAAAAAAGACCCTAAGGAAATTATTTTGAATTGAATTATAATTTGGTTTTACTTATGCCAGCTGTGTTTCAGCTGAGTTATGATTGATGCAGAATTAATGGTTGTATTTTGTAGTTGTTAACGTGATTTACATGTTTCCAGTTTAACTATAGCAGAAGTGGTAACAAAAGGTATGTTATATTGCAGTTATAAAATGAGCTGCTTACGGAATACTTCTCTCTTCAAATCTATATTAAAAAAATCTATATTTGCATCTTAAACTCTTGGTGATAGTTCAATTACAAAATCTGTGAAACAAAATTGGATACTGCATTTGAACCAACATATGTTAACATCTTATAAATGCAGTTAGGATTGAGACTAAAAAGTGAATGACAAATCTGTGTGATTAATCTCCACAAGGTTTTTGTGAATGTTGTTCATCTAGCAATAAAATATTATTCATGAAAATTGATTCAGTGAAAAAAATAATAATTAAGTACTCATGTATGTCTGAGTATCATGAATAAAATATCCTGTTGTGGTGTACCACTAATATAGTTGCTGAATTTTATTATTTTTTTTCCTCTCCCTGCCCCTTTTCGAAACATGCAGAATGATCTGATTGTTTGGAATGCTAGTGGGCAAACCTCCCACAATGAGGTAAGATGCTAATGCCATTTGTTTGTCTCTTACAGGTTTTACCTGGTTCGTATGGGTCTGCCTATGGTTCATACACTAAACAAAGCATGTAATTGAGTATCACAGAAAATATAACTGAGTTCATCAGTAATGACTATGTAGTTTATTTGGCCTGTGGTTTATTCTTGTTGTTGTAAGGATTTACCAGGGAATAGAAATACACTTTCTAATAAGCTTGTTTCTGAGTTATGTAGTTTAGTATAAAACGTTTTATTTTTTTTACATTTTGTTCGTTCTGCCACATTTTCTTTTTTTGACTCTTCCTTGTTTCACAAGTTTTTTTCTATTGGTTTTAATGAAATTTCTTTTTGCACAGTTGTCATGTTCTTGATTAGTTTTCAGAGGGGAGTCTGATTTTACTGATTCTGTTGCTTTCACAGTGCAAATCTTAGCAGAAGGTCAAAAAAGGAAACTGTAGGGAGCTCCTTATGGAGATCTTTTATCTTTATATTTTCTGTGCAGAAATAGAGCTTCTCCCTTTGCACTGCACTGTGTATGAGCATCTTGTAAATTCTTGAGCACCCACCCAGCCACCTTCTACCAGTCTTGGTGATGGGACTCCTGTGGTTTCTGGCTCCCTGAGGAATCACTTTTAAAATAGGATTCCCATTATGGAGCTTGGTTATGGACTTCCTATGTTACCATTGGTGGTATGATTATACCTCATGTTCTCCTGTATGCCACCGCTCCATTCCTCCTGCTGCAGCTGTTCACCCCTGACCCTGAACTAGGCTATATTGCTCTGAGGTGTATGCTGAATGTCCTCTTCTGCTTTTTAGTTAGAAATTCAGTGTTGCATGGAAAATACCATGCTGAATGGCAATTAATTCTGTGAAAGAAACAAACATAACTAAGGAAAAAACATGTCTTTGTTTTTCTAAATGTTCTATGCCACAAAAATGTACATTTGATGGAACCAAATGATTACATGGGAGAAAACTGAGAAACAATTGAGCTTATTTATAGCTAGGGGTAATATATTGCAGTCTTTGGTCAGAAACTCATCTTTTCCAGCAAAGGAATAGGACGCAATGAAAAAAGAGAGAATGTCATAGGTTTGAGGCTATATTGTGATCAGATTATGGTGATACAGTTGTAGCATGCAGTATTGTTACCTTTTGCATTTTATATAGTCAGTTGTGCTGAGATTTTCTGGATGTTACTCTTACTTAGATTCATGTTCTTGAATTACACAGAGCAAGGATAAAAGTCCAACAATGTCTCCTACGACAAACACCACGATCCCTTTTGGCCTGAAGCCACGCTCAGGTAATGTGGGAAAGAAAATCAACCATATTGTATGTACTCTTTCTTCTTTTACATCTGTGTTATTAATATATGTCTGTATTTTTTTCCCTTAAGAAGGCACTAATGAAACATTTTCTGTACAACAGCTAAAAGATTAGAATATTTTAAGGTTATAGGTTTTAATAGATTGAATTTGTTACGCATGTATTCGGCACATTATATATGGATTAATTTTCATCCTTGTGAATAATTAGATGTTTTATAAAATTGTATGTATAAAAATGTGTGTCTGTGTTTAAATACACATACTTTATACATATATGCATATATATCATCTGTGCTGACATATACTAATTGAAATACAATTTTTACTTTACAGTTTAGATATTGCTGAATAAATACACGTGAATAATTAGGCTCTTTTTGAAAACGCTTATGCATTTCTCTGAAAATTGCTCATTGCAGTGAGCTTTTCAGTAGTTATGCTTGTGTAAGGATGATTAGATGTTTACTTCAGCCAGCAGCTGAGTTTAATGAATTTGCAGTGCACTAAATCTGCATAACTATCAATCTTCTAATCAAGCAGCAGTTTATTTAAAGCAAACAAACAACATTCCCCCCCCCCCCCAACCCAAAACCCCTCTCACAAAAAAACCCCATAGATGTATTTGAGGGCTTGGATAACAACTTCCTTTAAAAATTAGCTACACGATTAAACTCACTTTTTATATTCTCTGTGCTGAGGTAGTCAATGTTGTTAAGTCATCTCACATCACCTTTGAAGAGTAACTGTAGGTTTTTCAGTATGTTCCAGCATCCTAACACTGTAATTCTGTTTTATCTCATTCACCACAAATGCTTTTAATAAAATGCTGGTAAACCACTACAAGCTTGTAGTTTCCATAACAAAATGTCTTGGCAATAATGGCAGCAGTTTCATATTTGAATGTTTAAGAAATTGTACCCATAGATACAGTTTTTTAAAGAAAAGGTTTTAAAAGCAAATAAAATGGTATTGAACCAACCTTGTTTCATGAAAAGGATTTTTCAAATTTCTCATGCATTTATGATACACAGTTTGACAGATCACTTGTATTTCTTAGTTTATTGGACTGTTAAACTCTGGCTCTATTCTTGTATGCTCCGGGTGCTTTAGATATGTCGCTACTTATATATTTAAAGTGTGGGTTAAATGATGAGCAAATGAGTCCTTTCAGGATTTGGAAAAAAAAATAATCCATTGAGTAATATTGCACAGTCCAGTGGCAGCATTTTCCTCGATGGTATTACTGCAAGATTTGTGAAGGCAAACAGGCCCATGCCATGTTGCAGCTTTCACAGGATGTAGCCTATGTTCTGCTGAGCTGCCAATGAAATCTGCTGCCGGGGACTGGAACCAGTGCTGTGCAAGAGAATGCAAGACTGTGGCTTCTCGTTCAAGCATTAGTTTAACATGTGCTTCTGAATGTTGGTATATCAGTGTGCCAAGATTTCCTATACTTAATTGCTCTAATAGGTCAGGGCAAAATACCCTAGTGAATCTTTTTTTAGAGGATTTCTAGTAAGACTGGATTGCGATGGTTGTTGCAGTTCTTTGCAACAAATCCTCCAAGTCGCATGATGAAAGACCAAATGTGCACAACTACTGCAGTTCTTCCCTGCACTATGTTGCAGCTGTATATAGCCTCTTTGAATACCCAAGTCAATCGGTTATAAGCTGTCGATTTCCTACATTGTACCAATCCAAATTCATACATTTGAATCATTTTGAGAATGCAAATACAATAGTGTATTTTGGTTACAGCTGTTGCAGAAAACTCAATAACCTGAATTTATTTTCCTTTCCATGTTATACATTAAAGAGTCACCATGCTTGAGCCATTACTGCACAATCTTTCACCTCATCACATCCAGTTTCAGTCATTTTACCTTAAATTTATACCACAGTAAGACAGGGGAATATGCCAACAGTAAAACTTTAGGTCCAACCTCAGATAAAAAGACAGTATATTAGCTGTGCAGCACAATGTAACAAAGTGAAACCTTGGAAAGCGGTAGTGAAGCTGCATGTTGTTCCCTCTCCTGCTCCCACCCTGGAATTACTTTAAAAGTAGCATTAAAGTTAGTTTTGCTAACATACAAGAATAATTTACATGTAAAAGTAGTACATGACCAAAAATACTGGTATGTTTAAATCCTGCATGTTTTTCCCATTAAAGCTGGTTAGTTTGCTATGTCTCTAGTTTCTTCACTGTTATTTTCTTTAAAACTTTGTGCAGGTTTGGTGTGAGTTGAACCACCCTACCGCTGTCTGAATTTGAACTTATTAATTTTGTACTGCTTTATTGCCCTAGAGCTGAGCTAGTCTAGGGGTTCAGCAATTCTGTGATCCAGGAAAGTTTTTCAGCTCAGTTTGTAGTTTATTTTAATAGCTTTTGTTCATTTAAGTTCTTCATGGCCTTAGGGGAAACTTTAAAACTAACTGAAAATGAGTTTTAGCTATTTAACTTCATTAGCGCTTACATTTGAATTACTTGCTTCTATAAATCTTTTAAATACAAGTGCCAGATAAAAGGAACATTAAAGTGTTCTAACACTCTTAAGTGTACATCACAATCTGTGGAAAAAATAGTGGCAAATTTTCAGTGGAAAATATATGCAACTGTACCTTTCTGAAATGGGAGAGTTTATGTTCACTGTGTTTATTTTCATCTCTTCTGAATGAATGTTGCTTTCTATTTGACCACTCCTCCGCCCCATCGTTGTTTCATAATGATTTATGTCCCTTGGAAGGGTGAAAGTAAACAGTTCTAGATTTCTAGTAAGGATTCCAGGTTTTTTGAAGTACACACACAAATGGAAGTGCTTCCAGAGGATAAACCACAGTGGCTTAAACTTCTGTGCTAGTACATACTGCTCTGTGTTCAGGACTGCAAGTCCTTTTATTCTTTCGTTTTAAAGTTAGGCAAAACACTGGGAAAATTTGTATCTGATGGCTGACATCAGATATGCTTTGAAAATGCTTTGAAAGGTAATGAATATGTTTTGATGTCTTGACAGATTATTTTCAAGGGTCTGATCTTTATGTAGCAGATAAAAACAGAGAGGATTTCTTAATTTTTCAGAATATTTCCTCCTGTATTTTAAATACTTTCATAGAGTATGGGCTTCTCAAATTCATGTTAATTTTGAAAAACTTAAAAAATTACTATTGAAAAGAACCAATGATTACAAATTTTATTAGAACTATAGTTTTGCCCTTGGGAAGTGCTTTTGCTGTCTGAAAAGAATGACTCAAAATAGTTAATAAATTTAAACTCTTTGTGCATGACTCGTGAATTGATTAAAATGTTCAGTGGTGCTAATTGTCGAAACAGAGTGTTACAAAGTTCTTGCCACAATATCTTTAATATGCCAGACCTTCAAGCCTGAACATCTACTAATACATCTTGCAGTACTCAAGAATATTTTTCCTTTTGTTCTGTGCCATTTTGAGGTCACTATGTTTCATAGTTTCTGCTGAACAAGGTGACAGCAATACAGAAAAATGAAAATATTGTACTTTCAGAGGCTAAAAGCAGCACTGACAAAACTCAAAATTGCAGAGCAGTTTGTATTGTGAAATCAAAAGTTGTTCCCTTGCAACTGTTTACTTAGCATAATCTTACTCATTAACCCAGTGTTTGTCTAATGTCTAATATCTGGATATTTACTCCTTCCATTTGTTTCCTTCCCTAACTGCACTGTCCGTGTACTTTGGAAAATAATGTGAATCCTAATTGCCAGCATAATTAAAGACTTTTATCATTTGCCATGAATCTGTATTCTGTTACCCACTGTTTACTTTGCTCAGAGTTTAAGTTGTGCTGACTCTCGGATTCAGCTGACCTGGTGTCCCAATAGCCAGAAGCAGTAAAAAGCTGGCTTTGGAAAAAGGTATGATGGCTAAAGAGAGAGAACTCTTGAACTGTTGAGTGTGAAGAAAATTTTAAGGTGGAGTTTTATACCACACTGTCTGAATTATCATGTTAATACATTTTCCAGAATTGTGGGAAGGAGAAAGTTCATGTGATTAAGTTCCTTATGATTATTAATTGGGAATGGTATAATATAGGGACATTCTGTGCTCACTGAAACTTTACCTTGGAGTTTCTCCTAATATTAAATGGTTTTAGCTGCTTTTTTTATCTACATGGTCATTTTAAATTGATTTAGGGTTATGGCTAAGCATTTAGAGTAGAGGTAGTTTATAATCAGTTTAGTTTGTTGCTTGTGTGGGGGATTCAGTAGATAAAACATGGAAATATGTGTAGGAAACCAAGAAATGAGCGAGTTCATAATTTTTGCGGCAGAAGTGGTAAGGAACATAATGATCAGATACAGGAAAATCTCATTAAGGCGTGACATCATTGTGAAGGGCAAAGAAAGAGAGGTTTAAATTCTGTGTCAGCCAATAGGAAACCAGGGGGAAGCTTTGAAAGGATCGGTGATGTGCTGAAGACAAGCAGGGAGGAGATTTTAAGGATGTTGGTGTCCAGTTCTGAAACAATGTAGAATGGAGGCTTGAGGAAAGTTTGGGCAGAAATCCGTGCCACAATCAAGACAGGAGACAGAAATGCAGAGTAGATGAGAAAGGAATAAAAATGTCTGCTGAAAGATTTGAGGAACAAGAAAGAGGTGTTGTCATGACTGGTTGAAGGAGAAAAGGCAGAATGGATGGAGAATAGGGACTGTATTGCTGTGCAAGTTGAGCTCCATAATGAGTTGATGGATGGTCATGAACTGTCATCTGGTGATGACTGTTTTACAGTCATCTGGTGAATAGTCTTCAGACTCTGTTGCAGCTTCTGTAGAAATGTGCAATACTACATGCTTTATGGAGCCCAGCTGGATCATTACTGAACTCACGTTTGTTAGAAGACTGTCTACAGTGCAGGTTTGCCAAGGCTCGTGGTGCAGGCTCAGGATCATCCTTTGGAATTCTTGTATGTCACTTCTTGTCCCTGGAAAGTCTGTAAAAGTTGCAGAGGACCAGAACTTTCCTCAGGTGGGGGGCCCATTGTAGCTTTGAACTTATTGCTGGAGAGAGTCAGCAAGAAATGAAAGTAGTGCTGCATGTACTATTAAGTGAATTAAATAAAAAGAAAATGTAGTACATGTACTTACAGAACATATTTCAACAGAATGAGAGTCCAAGGGATAATATAGTTGCTACTGATAAAAATAAACTAGGAAGTTGTAATGTAATAATATTTTTATATGGATGTGTAAATTTTCTTGTCTTTGGGGGAGGAAGTGTTCATATTACATAGTTACCAAAAATACCCAAATTCTTATTCTCTGAACTTTGCATTGCGGAACTTCATAGCTGATATGTTTACCCCCTGATTCACAGAGTCAAGGTTTTTTGTCAAGCTATAATGTAAAATCTGTGGGTACTTTTTCTTAAAACTTGGTTGAAAAGAAGTTGTATGAAGTGCTGTGGTTACAATGAACTTGCTAAGCTTAACAGCCTTAACTGCGCATATAATGTATGATTTGCAAGTACTAACATATAACTTTTCATTCTTTTTATTCTGCACCATCTTTCATTCTTTTCTCAAAAATTACACATTTTATATTAATCATCTTTGAATTACATCTTTGTCATTACCATACAATCCTAATGCCATATATGAAATGCTGCTGCCCACTTTTATCCCTTCTCTGGTCCTTACACCACCATGGCTGGACTGGCTATCACTCCCCTCCAGCAGACCCATCCCTCAGTCTTTCTCCTATTTCCTTCAACACACTTACACAGGCACAAACATGGGACAACTTTAGCTACAGTATCCCATCTGAAGGAGACAGTGACAATGGTAGGTGTTCCATATATAATTTACTTAATTTTGTTTCCAGAAACCTGAATATATGGCAAATGCTCCATGTGGCTAAGGATGAAAGATGGTACTCTTGAGGGAATGTTTATAAGACTCAACACCTCAGAGGATGCATGTTAATTTATTGTAGAATACATATTATTAAAACTAAATGACTGACATGTGTCACTGTTTTCAAGTCTGGCAAAAACATTTTCCCCATGACATCTGCTCCAAGAACTATTTCCAACATAGGTTTATTTACTTACTTTATTTTCAAGCGTTTATAAAAGTTGTACTCAAACAACAATTAGTTTTGCTGCTGTCTTTTCTGCATTTTTTTATTTATTATTTTTTGAGAGGTACTGACTGTTAATGAAAATATCCTGCTCCCATCAGCAGTTTTTGATACAGATGCGTAACTAACTTCATTAGAAGATAAATCCTTGAAGAAATAAAGCTGAAACAATCAGCTAAGCAAAAATAGTAGGTTTTGTCCGACAGAATCTGTTAGTAAGCGGTCAGACTTCTCTGTGTGTAGTGAAGACAAGGTACATTAGTGGACTTTGCTGCTTTTGTTTCATTTTTCTCCAGGGTGTCATTGTTGAGTCATGGCTTTAATATGCAAAGCTGGCCATGTTTGGGCTATCAGGATCTTATAATGCATTAATACTTAAATGTCAGATGGGAGAAACAGATCCTAGACAATTAAACTGTTTGTAATTATTGGATAGGGAGATGATTTTTTTTTTAAAGTAGGACTTTTGTTCTTCCAGTTGCCCTAAATTACAAGGGTGTTTAGGTATTAGAAGGCAGTGAACCTGTCAGAAGCATCAGATTGAAACCAAGACCACAAATCTTGAATGATAAATACCAGCATTCGTAGTTCAGTCCATTACTTGACAGTACTTTCTATTGCCAGAGTGTTCTTGTATATAAACCCATAAAAGACAGCATATGTAAGGAATTGGCTTTGTAAAGGAAATACGTATGGAATATAAGAATTGTGATAATGGTAAGTGGAAAAACTGAATTTAGTTCAGGATGGTATGAAGCCAACTTCATGTTTCGCTGATGAATATTCTAACAAAGAAAGCTAGAGGTACTTCTGTTGGTGCAGAATTTGATTTGTAATCTGGATTTGCTATTGTTTTGTTCCTCTAAATAAAACGAGCAGTACAGACTAGCATGTGCTTGTGCATTTGGAAGAGATAAATGTCTCATGCCATTCAAATCTTAAGCCAAATGCAAATATTAGTGGTTACCTTGGGCTGTTAGACAGAAAACTGCTTTTACAAGTATATTTTTTTTTAATTCAGATTTTACAACTGTAACTTTTTTTTATTCAAGACTGTTGCCTTTCTGTTTAGAGTTTATCTAAGGTGTATCTTCCTATGGTAGGAAGTAAAATGGACCAAAGACCATTCTCTGGTGGTGAGGTTAGTTGGCAGAGCATGATTCAAACACATACCTAAGCACTCTTACTTTCCAAAACAGGATGGCTGCATTTAAGCTACCTTTAGGTAATGTCCTTTGCCTGTGCTATTCCTCAAGATATACCTAGACAATGTGTGGAAAAGAGGGGGGTTTGCACTGACCAAAACTGTACCAGGAAGCAATGTTCACAGTATTAATATGTGCAGGCTTGCGAGTATAGGTGTAGCCTTTGATGTAGAAAAGCCATGCATCAATGTAGCATCTTAACTTTGTATCATCTTTAATGTAACTATCTGGCATCAGCTTTGCAACAGTGGAGGCTAAGTCTAGAATTTCTGGGAGGTTTTAAGGCTTGGAATAGACAGGTCTCCCAAGACCAATGTCCATACCATGGTGGAAGCTTTGGTTTAGCAAATACTGTATAACAACTTCACTCTTAAATTTGGACTGAATAAATCGAACAAAGAGAAATCTAACCATAAACTTTTAGCCTGACTTCATCTCTGCCTGTCTTTTGTCTATTATTTTTAGAGTCAGGTTAAATAATTTTATTGCTTACCTGAAGGATAACGTTGTCACACTAAGTACTTTGGACACTGGATTCTTTGATGTGCTATAAATAGTGACCTATGTACACTGTAAGTACAAAAATGAAAATTTTGACGAGGGAGTTTGTCCTTGACAGAGATATGTTAAATACATACAGTGTTATTCGCTATTATCCATTTGACTTGTTGAGACTTGTACAAAATACTTTTTTTTTAAAAAAAATAATATTGGAACAAGCATTATGTAGTACCCTTGGCTCACCAAGGGTTCAAAAAGCAGAAACACACTTGTGGAGAGCAGAGCCTGGACCTTCGGGGGTGTGTGAGGTGTGAGCTCCCCTTGCTGGAAAAAGTGTGGAGTGCAGAGAAGCAAGCAATTCCCAGCACTACCAAAACTCCCTGCGTTAGAACATTTTCCTTTAAATTCAGTATATAACTGAAACTTTTATAACTAATGCTTTTGAGAGTATGTGTTTTGTTTGTTTTTTTTTAATCAATTAAACTTATTTTATTTAGAAACTTTTAATTGTAGTTTCATGCAGCCTTGAGATTAGCCTGTCTTTTTCCTCATGGTGGAATGTCTGTCTCATTCGTGAATGGAATTGCATAAGTTACGTTGCTACTTACTTTCTATTAACAGTTGTAGTCTGAAATTGGAAGGAAGATCTTGGGACATTCATATTGACTTAGCAAAGGCCTAAGCAAAGACAGGTGTGGCCAAACTGAATTTAAGTCCATAATAATACTCTGATACTTGCAAAATTGAACATAAATATGAACTAATTATTTTGTAGGAAATCCTTTGAAATATTGCTGCTGCTAATAAAATTACAGTGCTATTTAAATACAATTTAATTACTGTTACTCTTCAAGTATGGTTTTATCTGGGTATTTCATCTGTGAGAGACACCAAAGCTCAATTAGTGTTATACAATGAACCATTTCTAAAATGAAAATCTAGAAGTTGCAGCTACGGTTTGTAATAAAAGTGATAGGAGATTTTTATTTAATCTCTTAAAAATTTAGAAGCAGTCTCCAGTGAATTGTTACAGAGTTGCTAATGCAGAAATTTTAACTCAGTACAATACAGTTCTGTACATTTAATAGAAGTCCTGGGAAAGAGTTTCTGCACTTTGAAAACTTGGGAGTTGATTTTCTTTGTTGTTCTTGTAGCTGTCCTAAACTATACAATTTAGTATGTAGTTTTAAATAACATTTTAGCTATTTCTAGTTAATTAATTTTCACCATATTTAAGTACCTTCATCAGAAATTTACCGATGTACTGATTAGTTTTAAATTATCTAAATCAGTAGGTAATGCTTTTGAAATGGTGCGGTTAAATCAGATATATAGATCGTTATACTTCATAACAATAGCAGTTACAGCCGTTAACAACCTTTATGTTTGGGTATGTGCAGTCATAGCCTCTGTACTAAATGTTAAGTAGCTCATAGTTGTTGATATACCGTGCTTTTGAACAGAGTTCTATTGGGAGCTTGTAGTTTGCCATCTCCAAAAGCAAAGATAAAATACGGACCTATTGAATCTGAAGGCACGACTCCGCTACACTCAAGTTATGTGTGGGAGGTCAGCAAAGTTGACCTTTGTCAAAAAATGTTTTTATTATGATGTGTGCACCTGTGTGTAGGTGCTTCTGAATGGTGGCACTGGTGAAGCTACGCAGTCCACCTGGAGAAGGGAACCGAGCTGCAGTCAGTATCTGTAGTTCTCAGTTCTGCATGTTCTTTACAGGACACTCTCCCACTCTGCCAGTGGGATTTCTGATGATATTAAGAAGGTTAGAGTTTATTAACATAAACCTGTAATATTTAGGTGTTCTATTTAAAAGCAGTTTTGTTTAATGAATAGCCTTTAATATGGCATTTCCTGAAATTACCGATTTAGCAGCAGTAGTAGATTTCAGTTGTCTGTGAAAAGTTATAACTATGACTGTGTGAGTCAAGTATTAGAAGGAAGCATGTTTGGGAACTGGCCATAGTTTATTCTGTCTTGGTGCCTCAGATAAGTAGCCTAAGGATATGTAAGGAGTTTGTTGCCTTAAGCTCTTTTCAGTAAATAAGGGAAAGAACTGCTGCCTGTTGGCTGAGCTGCCATAGGTGGTATTTGTCTGTCCCTTTGGTTAGAGAAGTAGCTTATATTATTAATTTTGTTACTTAACTAACCTGCATACAGTTAGGTGCGATTTCTGGTGACTAGACTTGTCTGAGACTTCAAAGCTTTTCTCGTGCAGAAACTTCATCTTGTTTATCTGAGCCTGAGATGGCAGAGGGTACAGTTTTGTATGTTGACTCTGAACTGATTTTAGGGCTTCAGTAACAGTTTACTTTTCATCAGAATGTAGATGAAGTTTCCTTCTACCGAGGATTCAACATTTTATTTTGTTAGATATTTTGAGGACTGATTTTTAAAATTCAGCCTATTACACAAATCACAACCTCAATAAAATGCCTGATGTGCCACAGTTTTTAATTGAACATCTGAATTACTGTGGTTATACCCATGTGTACCTTTCTTACAGTCAAGAGTACTTAATCTTTTTTTACTCTCTAGTAGGTGTCATTGGCAATTCAGACACTTCCAATTTTCTGATGTGCCTTTTAGGAAACAAAAGGCTTCTCTCCTATTCTGTTATTTATTGAACCAGAAATTATCCTCTTCTTCTTTAATGGCCTTAAATTAACAAAACCGAGACTGAGCAGTAGCTGTATGTAAAAATGGAGGTTTCTAGGCTTTGTACTTTCCATTAATTGGTACTTAGGGTTTTACGTTGCGTTCAGGAGAGAGGCAGGATAGTAGTAATACAAAACACTTCTTTCTTTTAAGTGATATCATTTTCCCTAATAATCAAGTTGGCCTATAATTTGAGTGCCACACAGGTGACAGTGGCATTTTTGGGAAACAAAATGGCAAACAAAGTGGCAAACAGGTGACAGTTGCTTTTTAATATACATCTTTTTCTCCCTGAATTATTCAAAACAGTCATTGATCACAAAAAAAAAAACAACCAGGAAGCGTAGAGGTGTATATATGCAGAGATTTCATGTAACTTTCAAGGACCTATATGTGGGCGAAGTGATACAGTCTCCAGGATGGTTGGGAGGGAGTATTGTGAATAGTTTGTGCAATGCTGCATTTGCAATACAACTTTTTAATGCAGGCAGACTTACTGAATGGCTAAGTCTGCCTACATTGGTCTTTGGTGGGTGGTTTGGGGTGTTTTTTGGTTTTTTAATATAACCTTCTCCAGTAAGCAGTTTGTCCTGTGTTGGAAGATGCTTGTCACAGCTTGTTGCACAATTCAGCATCTTGTAGGAGGGGGTTCTACTTAAAAAGAGGTGTTTCCTGCCATGTTACACACTAAGTTTTGTACAGATCAGAATCTCTAAGGGACAGTGCTGGTGCTTAATCATCTAACAAAACTTGCTGGTTGAGGTTTGGATTTGGTTGAAAAATTATCTATTCCATTGATGGTTCAGGATGCCAGTCAGAGCAATATCTAAAAAAATCTCAGATCAGATTTTTCTGTCCTTCTGAGGACAGAAAAATTTTCTAACATTTTTTTCTGGAGGCAGTGCCTAAGTATTTTGCTTCATTTAGAAACTAATAAGTCAAGGTGTTAAGTTTTTAAACTAAAGTCTGTCTTTTTGTGTTGTTTTTTTTTGTTTGTTTGTTTGTTTTTTAAATCATAGTGTTCTTAAGACCACAAAGGAATTTGGAATCAATAGACCCACAATTTACAATCCGAAGGAAAATGGAGCAGATGAGAGAAGAGAGAGAGCTTGTGGAACAGCTGCGTGAGGTATGTGAGTGTTGGTAGAATTCATTTGTGCTAATGGAATGTATTTTTTAATTTTTATTTTGGAAAGTTGTCTAAGTAGGAGAATATTATACTGCCTCATTTAACCTTTTTTACTTCTGCAAATCACATTGATGAGACTATTCCTGAAGAGCTTTATCACTGTCAGATGTCAGTACTTTAGGAAAGGTTTTGTAAAAATGGGAAATAATAATGGCAGTTACCTGAATGACATACAGTTAAACACCATGTCTTGCACTGGTGGAATTAGCAATTTATTTAATTTTATCAGAAGCAATGAAGTGATCACTTAAAAGATGGAGAGGTCTAGAAATTGTTTCCAAACAGCTGGAGAAGTCTTCAGTACAGCAAGTAAAAGGTATAATGAAATTTATTAGTTAAAGCTGAAGTTAGAAACTTCTTTTAAAAAGCAGATGGCTAATGCTTGAAACAGCTTTCTTAGAAATGAAATGAATATTTCACCACTTGAAGAATATACAAGATGGTTTCCTGGTACATTATCTTCAATATAGAAGCCAAAGCCTAATGCAAAAATTGCTGCATGTCGTTGCACAGGGTCTATATTACACAGCTAATATGTAGGTAGTACTGTTTGTGTGAAACCTGTTTGAGTCAAAAAGAAAGGAAAAAAAAAAAAAAAAGACAACTTTTGCTGCAAGGTGTGTTGCGAACCTGAACCTGTCAAGGTTTCTAGTTATGTCATGTTACCAACAGAAGAAATGGTATTGTTGCACTCCTAAATGCAGTGCAAATCCTGAAGGTGTGGTAGGTGACTTTGATATTGTAACCAAATTACAAGATGATTAGCTCTTATGTCATTAGCTTCATGGAATAACTAATTACAAAATTATTAATTTACTTTAATGTGTATTTTATTCTTTAATTTTGAAGCAGGTTTCACTTTTTTCCTCCTTACCAATAGCGTTTAAGAAGTGGTTCATTTAATATAGAACTATGAAGACTTTTAGATCTCTATTTTATTACCTCCTGCCATCACCTGTTTTAAGTCTAGATTAATCTTAATTCGTCTTGCTGAATTTTTGAACAGAACAGATCTTGTTGGAGATTCAACATAATTATCTGAATGTAGTATATTACCAATTCTAAACTTGGAAGATGCTAAAGGGGCGAGATACAGGAATTAGATGAGAGAGACTTACTGGTAACAGAGAAGAAAATAGAAGTAGCAGTAATAAACTGCACTATGATGTAGTTCATCTGAGTGTAGTCTAGTCGGAAGCATCAATGCGCCTTTTTACATTTAAGTTGCCACAAGTATGTAGCAAGTCCCCAAGTAATTGTTTCTAAAAAAATAGTGTCCTCGAGGTTCCTGTCTTGTGCACTAGTTCAGTCAATCCTCACAGTGAACAGCAGAACAAGGTTATTCACCGTATCAGGCATGATAATGGAGACTTAATAAGGATCTTTCTACACCGTATTAGTATCAGGTATTACCAGTAATACTGGCTTAACGTGTTATTGACCTTCAGTTCTGTGCACTGTTGTCCTTTGCCCTTACCCTGAAGCATGGTGTCCTGAAATTAAAGTTCTGTTGTCTCTTGTGAGAAGGCGTTGATTACAAGTCAAGGAGTGATGGTAAGAACTAGAAGATTGACCCTGTCTGGAAGCACATAGTGAGATTTTTTTGAATTGATAAATTTCACTCTGGTATGCCAGGTCCTTTAGTGAGAGAAGTAATCTCCAGGACATCTCATTATGTACTGTACAAGCAGATAGCTCAGAACACGCAAGTCATTAAATTCATACTTACTGAATAAACCTATCCATCTGTTAGTATATTTTCCTTTTGAATTGTTTCATGGTATGTTAGAATTAAGTGAGACTCCACAAAATCTGCATCTTTAGCCAAGCTGGGCACTAAACGAGAAGGAAAAACTATTACAGTACTTGGGCTCCTTATTTAGAAATTGAAATGCACAATTACCTTTAGCTCAAGTGCTTCACATGAGCCATATATTGTGAGAACATTGGTGTTTCTTCCATACGTTCCCCCCTTTTCTTTAGAATGATGTGTTTTTACAGAAAATGTTCCATTTCATAAAACTTTTTGCTTCAGAGACATATTTATTTTTACACTGTTTGATTTTGTATACGTCCACGGTCACTTCAGACAGTTGTCATTTCTAGAGTAATTTGCCACTTACACTTGAGCAGTAGAGTCTAGAAGAAATACTGGTTGATTTTTGCCACTCAAAGGGTAAACATTCAATAGTTCTGACATGCTAAGTGAAGCTATTTGCTGCTGCAGTGTGAATGATTTTTGAAAAAGAGAGCAGTTCTTCAATGGTGGTGAAATTGAAAGAGAATTGATCCACTTCTTGAAATCTTTCATTTTAATTAAACCTAGTTTCAAACCATGAACTCCAACAGGAAATTACATAGAACTAGTGTTGTAGCTGCACTTTTAATTCATTAATTTCTATAAACCTGTTTGTAACAGATGTGGGGAAAAGTCTCAAAATGAATTCTTTCTGTACATATCTCATATACCAAAAATGGTTTCTAATTTATGAATTAATCCAAGGTGAAAACAAAACATTGTATTAGTGCACGCGATGCACTTGCCCATCTGGCACTTGTGAGACCATACATGTGAGTACTTGAGTAGTGTGCCTAGTAGGAGAAAAACTGGGAAAATATAATGAAACTCCAGCGTGAGTTCTGTGGAAGCTGCTTCATGGTGAGGGCACCCAAACAAAGGATCTATAAGGAAGAAATAAGAGCTGGATTTCTTGAGCTTGGAGAAGAGAGTGCTTGGAATATCATGTAACTGTCCTCAGCTGCCTTGAAGGGTAGTAATAGGGAAGATGAAGCCAGGCTTTTCAAAGATGCACAGTGAAAAATGAGAGGCAGTGGCACAGATTTCAGAGACATAAATTTCAAGTAGCTATAAGGAGAAAATTCTTTGCAATAAGGGTGGTAAAATACTGAATAAGGTTGCCTAGAGATATTGTGGGTTCTCCCTTTCTCTGAGATATCCAGAACTTAACTAACCAAAGCTCTGATCTCACTTCCAATTTGTTAGACCAGGTGATCTTCAAAAATCCCTTCCAACCTACATTCTCCTTTGATTCTAATGATAATAATCTATTTTTGTCTAAAACACCCAGCATAGATTGCAGTAATATATTAATAGAGAGTAATGACATTAAGGAGGTCCAACTAGGAATAAGAAATACCTATTTAAGATAATGGAAGTTATTGCCTCTGAGAGTTAACCTAAGAGTTATATCTAAGTATAGTGTTGGAATGTTTTCAAGATTGGAGCACAATTTAGGAAACTCATCATATGTAACAATTGTACTGTAGGTGTTTTTTATGGAAGATTCTCAAATATTTTCAAAGTGTTTTATTTTGCAATATCAAATTATTTTCAGTGAGACTTCAGTTTTACTTAACGGGTATCCAGAAATTCATTCTGATCACCCTAGTGCTTCCTAAGTAATTTTTAAGCTACTAGGGAAAGATTGCCTTTTATTCTCTGCTTGTACAGTGATTCACACAAAGTAGTTCTGATTCAAAGAAATTTTGAGATGGATAAGTAGAAGACTTGGGAGAATGGTGAAAGGAAGGAGCCACATGTAGCAGAATCACATGGCTAATTGCATGCATATGTGTTTTTCTATGTGTATATAAAAAAACCCCGCATGTTATGACAGCAGCATTTGAAGTGTTGAGTTCTTTTGAAGAAGTTTACATAATTCAGTGATCAATAGTGCAGAGGAGGTTGGTTTTTAGTTTTGAAAGAATAAGTTATGTAAAGAAAGTGTGTTGCTAGGTAAACCAGGACTCCAAAACTGGCTATGTGTCTACACTACAGCATAGGAGAAGATGAGGATATGTATTCCCTTTTCTTTCCCCTTCATCCATTTGTGTATTAAACTGTGCATGTGTTCTTCATTTGCAGAACATTGAAACAAGACTAAAGATTTGTTTGCCTGAAGACTTGGGGTCTGCTCTGATGGATGGTGTAGTTCTTTGCCATTTAGTAAATCACGTCCGTCCTCGGTCTGTCGGAAGTATTCATGTACCTTCACCAGCAGTAGTGAGTTGGATGTTTCTTGCTGCATTGGGTTGGGGGGGAGGAATGTTTAAAAAATTACTGTTTCATTGCCAAATTATATTTGGTTACAGAAAGCAGGTTGCTGTTCAATGAATATTCTTTGCTGTTAGGGGCAACATTTACATTATTACAAATTCTAATGTTCATTAATTTATATGTCTTATTTTGCATATATGTAGAGTGTATGTATGTATGCACACACATGTGTAAGTGAATAAAATCATCCTGCCTTTCTCTGATCTAGCAACAGATCAGATTTTTTTCATAATGGCCTTTTTGTTCAGTACAGTACAGAACTATGATTGCAAGGTTTTATCCTAGGAGACCCTTTTTAAAAGAAAATTAGCCCCTCGTTTGTTGATTGAAAAAATATGAGGTTAACTTTAGCAATGTCTGGCTTAGCAGGTGTCATGTTACTAAAGCACTTACAGCACTTAGCATATTCTTCCTGTTGGGTTAAATGTGGAAATTATTCCTTTTACCTGCAGACAGAACGGATTGTAAATATGCACTGTAGTGATTTAATATTGGCTTGCCAAACCTAAGGATCTGGTGATTTCAAGACATAAAATTGATGTAATCTGTGTGTGCGCATTTCTTGAAACTCCATTTTCTTAGTATTTTCTCTGTTTATCGATGTCTTTTTCTTGGACAGATCACTGTTCCAGATTTCTGATACCATTCTGGTTCTGAAGAGGTTTTGTATGGTTTTAGACTACCTGCCTTTTGTATTTTTCTTTTTTTTTTTTTTTTTTAATGTACATGTTTGGCAATAATTTGCTGTGTACAGCCTAATACTTGATTCTGAGAAATAGCATGTGGATTTCAGAGGCAATCTATAAGAACTTCCAAGAAGACAGATACTAAGTAAAAGATGTTTTATCAGATGGTCTTAGTGGAGTTTCTTTTGCTGTTGCTAGATTTTAAATTACTTCTCTCTTTAGTGAAAATATGATATCGCCAAATGTTGTGGTTTAACTCTGGCTGGCATCTAAGCACCACACAGCTGCTCACACCCTCCCCATACAGTGTGGTGGTGGAGAGGATCAGAAGAGTAAAAGTGAGAAAACTTGTAGGTTGAGATAAAGACAGTTTAATAGGTAAAGCAAAAGCCGTGCATGCAAGCAAATCAAAACAAGGAATTCATTCACTAGTTTTGGCAGGCAGGTGTTCAGACATCCCCAGGGCATCAGGGCTCTGTCATGTATAACCATTATTTGGGAAGACAAACACCATAATGCTGAATGTCCCTCCCTTCCTCCTCCTTCCCCCAGCTTAAATACTCGGCATGACGTCCATGGTACAGAATATCCCTTTGGCTAGTTCAGATCAGTTGCCCTGGCTGTGTCCCTCCCAATTGTTTGTGCCCCTTCAGACTTCTCACTGGCAGGGCCTAAGAAACTAAAGAGTCCTTGACTTGACCCAGCAACAACTAAAAACATCAGTGTCCTCCTATCAACATTGATCCCACACCAAATCCAAAACACAGCACTGCACCAGCTACTAACAAGAAAATTAACTCTATCCCAGATGAATCAAGGACACAAAACCATGCAAACCTGAATTTCTGGAGCAAAAATTTAAGTTTTGTTGCTGATTATTTTTTTTTAAATTGATAAAAATATTCTGTTGGTTTTTGTAAGAAAAAACAAATCTATTTAATCAAATTTCACTTTTTTCCGACTTTATATTGATGATGATCTCTTGCTTGAAACAGCTTTGAAATTACTTTAACCTAGAAAATGAGTTCTTTAAAGTCCCTGCTATTATAGTGAATTCTTGGTTTTAGTGGATATTCTGGAATTACCGTTGTTTCACATCTTGCATTGAAAAAGTAGAATATTGAGTTTGTTTAGGGGGTTTTTTTTAGTAACATGATATTTGTGTAAGTATTTGGTAAATTAGTCCTGACTGAGACAAATTATGGATGTATTTGAAATTTTACAGTAATAGGAAATTTCTCCTTCAGAGACACTAAAATTGTTTATAGCTACTATACATTTGTGACTATGTAAAAAAAATTCAAAAGAGCCTATTAATTACAGTTAAGTTTGTTCTTCATGATGTATGTTAAAATCCTTCATCAGTTTACTTACTGTCCGGAAAATCCATGTCGTCTATCACAAATCATTGTAAGAGTCAGGCGTTAGAACCTCATAAGCTGGATGTGAACAAGTGGAGAACTAAATGTGCTGGTGACTTTAATAGGTAAAAGTACATGGCATCCACAACTTAGGTACTCAGATTGTATTTGTAGTCATGATGTTTTTAGAGCAGTAGAAAAAAATTTGAGCACAATTTTATGCATTGTTTTCAGGAAAAAAAACAAAAATAGTGCGTCAATACAAGAATAATGCAATAGGTGAATTGCCTGAGTGAATGTTTTTGACTTCTTTTGCCATAAACTGTTTTTTCTTGGTTTTACAGCCTAAACTTAGCATGGCCAAATGCAGGAGAAATGTGGAGAACTTTCTGGATGCGTGTAGAAAACTGGGGATACCAGAGGTAATTTAATTAAGTCTGTTATTTCTAGATGAGAAAAAATGCAAGACACATGAATTACTTCAAAACTGAAGGATAACTTTATGAACTACAATTTTTTAACAATAAAGACATATAATTTAAAAATATCTAAATAATGGTATTTACTGCATTTAAGTGGCTCATGCCAGAGCACTTAAAAATTGCAACTTTTGTCTTAAAGTAGTAATTCAATATTATCCCAATACCTCTTTATCTTTGCCATGGGGAAAAAAAAAAAAAGGAATGTGGTAATTAGGTAATGTGTAATATTGTAATTGGGCAGAAGTTTACCAGTTGTTTTCATCGTGCAACATAATTGCATTTTTACCTAGTGCTTTTAGAGTATGGACTTCATTCTTATTAGTTATATATTATTTTACAATGTTAAGTACTCTATTGTATGCATTATAAAACTGACTAATAACATACTCATCTCTTGTAATGAAACACTTCTGCAGTGATGTGAAGAAAACCGCTGTTAAGTATGGAAAGTATATATGAGGGTCTGTAATGTCGATGTGTTTCAGAAGCTGGCAATAGGAACACTGCAGTTCTTGGTATTTTCTGCTTTTCATTTAGGAATAGCAGCATTCGTCCTGTAATTTATTCTTATATTAGTAAGGAAAAATATCTTTATAACTAATGTTATGAATTCTGGAATTGCATTGGGAATATTTCAAAGACTCCCTTATGGTCTAGAAATACTTATTAAGGAAAAGCTAATTTCAAATACATGACTATCAAAAGAAGGTAAAAGTGTTATACAAGTTCTTTTTAATCTGAATACATGAAAACTGCATGTTTTATTGTCACTGTTGCCTACATATGGCAGCATAATGAAGGCTGAGTTCTTTTTAGTCTGTGTTTCAAGAATGCTGAAACAAAAGGATATTTAGTGTGTATGTCCCCCACCACTCCTTGGGGAGCAGGTAATAATGCAAGGATTTCAGACTGGGAAAGAATTCCAGTTTGAATTCTTTATATTTTATCTATATTAGCACTTTATTTGGAGGACAGCAAAAGTGACAGATCATTCTTGCTATTTGTAGGAATTTTGAGGGAGAGACTTTATCTTGCAGCTCCAACGAATGGTTCATCATAAATTTAATTTGAGAATTCAGTATAATGGGCTGGGTCTCTAACTTGCAGTGGTTGATTCTTGTAATTATGTAATTTATGATCTTAGAATGATGTCGTATGAAAAGTAAAATTTGAAAGAAGATCAAAATCTCAGTGCTGTAGGCTTGTAGATGTGAGCATTTGTTAAGCTGCCCCAAAATTCATTGTCTTCTGATGCATCATAAATTATTCAATTAATTAGAATACAGGTTGGGGGTTTTTGGATATAGTCTATTGGGAAAGAAAAGACCAAGACCTGTTTTCATTGTTGTCAAGAGACCTTTCAGAAATGGAAATAGAACAGAAATATTTATAAAGATCCTTGCAGTGCCATATTACAGATGGGTAAGCTAAGCCTTTATTCTGAGGTTTTTAATTTTAAATTTCTATAAGTAAGCTTTCTGGAAAAATACCTTTTTCTTTTCTGTGAATTGACATTTTTATATATTTATACGCCGCCTCTTTAATGGTTCCATTGAAATTAGTGTAGAAATTCTAAGGATCTTTTTATTTTAAAGCATAATTGTTGCAGAGTTGCACAGAGCCTTAAGCACAAGGCCAGATCTTACCAGTCTGATTTATAAATTACCTATATCTATCTAAACAATCATTAACTTAAGCTTTTGAGGGGAAAACCTCATCACTTAAACATTAAATGAACAGCCTTCAATTGTAAATTTGCATTAGGTTTTAAGTGCTCCGAAAATATTCTTTTTGATTAGCTTTTGGTAATTTGCAAATGTATTTCCTATATATTGTGAAAATCCATCCTTTTGCGGCACTGGCTGGTAGATGGTGGAACTTTGCTGGGTGTTGGAGGGATGTGTATTAGGAATACAAAGTTGTATGACAGCAAGTATAACTGTCATCTGTCAAAGTTTTTAAAGAACTACAGATGGTGTGTTTAATGCTGCTTCAGGTTGATGAGTTGTATATTGCCTAACTATCTCTGAACAAACCAGTAAAAGGATTGCAGTGAATTATTCCCTTTTCTAAAAATAAGCATCTTATGGGAAAGTGATAAGTTCCACTTATGGATCCTCATAGCCATAGGTATTAGGCCTTTCAGTGATACTTACGTCCATGTTATGTTCCTGAGAATTAATTTTAAATTCTGCTGCATGGTTTTTTTTAAGGATTTAAAGTTGTCAAAGTTCCTGTTGGTTTGTTTTCAGTTATTTATGAATGGAATAGAGTACATGCTATTTCCTGAACTCCACAGGTTTAGAATAATATCCTGTGAAATCATGTAAAACAAACCCAAGAAAACAGCTGAGCAATTACTGTGTTGTGCTGATGTGCATGGTCTCTTTACTTCTGTGGTTTTCAGCATTCAGTCCTTGGGTCAAAATTGCTTTTCCCGGAAGGATTTTTTGAGACAAAACAAATCTTTTTGTTTAGTGTGAGAAAGTGCTGGTGGCAGATAAGCCATCTGAAAGACTGAAGATTCAGAACATGTCTGTTATGCCCCTCAAGAGGTATATGACAAGAAAGGTACAATCTGTGTTGCTTATAAAAGTACAAAAGACCTTATTTTACACTAACTAAAAACTGTCAAATTGCCTAATCCCCTCTGTAATACCAATAGAATGACAAACACTCCTAATTTTTGGCTGATACAGACTGAATAAGCAAGTGGCAGTAGATGTGTGATAGGTAGGGGGTGCCTGTCCTACTGCATTTTTCAGAATGACATGCAGCAGTTGGGTGGTGCCATTCACTGGTGTAGATTGTCAGTGTCATACGAACCCACTACTGACACTACCTTTAATGCTTACCCACTTATATTGCACCCAAACTCTTGTGCTTTCTGTGTTTAAAAAATAAAGCTATTTTTTTTATTTATTTCTCTTTGTGTGTAAGTATGGCCTTTGAATTGTCAATTTGGAGTTCTACTCTTCTTAGCAACATCTCATCCCAAACGTATTAAAAACAATCAAGAGAATCTGAATTGTTATCGCATGAATATGTGTGTAAAGTTATGTAAAGTATGTCAGTTAAAAAAGTATTTTGGTTTCAACTGCTCTTTCATAAAACCAGTAACGATATACATAAATTAAGATGAAAGTATTTGTATACATTTCTTCAACTTGTCAGTTGCCACATGAGAATCATACTAGTAGCGCATATATATATATATATGTATTCATAATAGTATCAAAGTAATAGGCTTTCCCATTTCAACCTGTAAATCAATAACTTAAGCTTTAGCTTTCATTCTTGGTAGCTGCTATTCTTGGTAATCCAGATTGCAGAGCATTTTTTCTTATGCACATATAATCATGTTAACAAATATTCTTGTCAAAAGGAAAAAAATAATTGATTTATGGTGAGCTGAATTTTACTTTATTTCAAGTGAGATTTAGACCAAAACAAAACTGTAAATGCAGTATGTTATTTGCAAGGTAAAAGTTGTAAGTTTTGGTCTGCATATCTTCTAGCTCTCAATCACAAACAAATATAGAATATCAAAAGTATGACCTTCTAAGCAATTTGTAAAAAAAGAAATTAAACAAAGTATTTTCAATGTAAGCTCAAATGCACAAGCTATCTTTTTACAAAGACACAATTTTTATGGTCTGCAACTTACACTAATGTAGTGTTTTAAAAGTTTAGGCACTTGACCATCTTTTGCCCTTTACGGGTTCTCTTCAGGTCAGAGAAATTAGGTAGAGTTATTTTTAAGAAAAGGAGACAGTCTTTCCCCACATACACAGACACATCTTGTCAGTCTTCATGTAGCTTGAAAAAAAGATAGACGTGTTATCATGATTAACACTAGAATGGTAATTGATAAAATGATAAAAGGTCGTGATAAAATGAGATCTTTCATAGCTAGTTGTTACAGCATGGTTTATTGAGCTTCTGTGTTCCAGCATGCTAAGTAATGGTGCAGCACAATTTAGTGGGATAAGTTATTTCTCGAGTGGGAATGAAGAGACTTCTGCCTCACCTCTCAATTTTCAATCAGCTACTTGGTGTACACATACTGAACAAAAAGGAATGTGATGGTAAGAAATGGCTTTTTGGATCTCAAATCATCGTACGAAGATTCAGACCACAAAAAGCTTAGCTGTGCCCTCTCCTGTGACTTTTGAGTCCTGCAAACAGGAGCTGTTACTGTGTCTCAACACCTCCTCTGAAAACTAGGTCCACTATATTCCAGTGTCAGCCGGAATTATTCTAAAAATTGGCATGACTTGTGTTAGTGTAGGAATTGCCAGTTAAGTAAAACAAACAGAAAAAAACAGGAGGCTATTGTATGCTAAAACTGGCAGAACAAAGTTAAAAAAGCGACCAAGCAGAGTGTGTCAGGTGTTTTACCTTCTATCCACCTATGAGTTGCTCAACTGGTAATCATGTTTCTCGCTTTAATGCAAGGTATATTTGCATTACCACTTATGCTTGTCATCTGATCAATTCACATTATCAGTTACTTCTCCATAGTTTCATCATGAGACATCCATGAAGTTGCAGTAAGTTTTATCAGGTATGACTCCTTTCCTCCACCCTTCTGTTCTGGGCTCGGTGATGTACACTATTTGGCCTACAGTGTGGGGTTAAGTGGTTCGGTCTGCTGTCAGCTGGAGTACTGAAAACATAATTCTGAGGTCCCTTTCGTTTGTGTTTTGAGTATAGTGCATATGCCCTACAGACTTCATTCTTTCTTTAATGCACTTATGCAAACTTACTCTTGCCTTTTTTTTACCAGAGTCAAAATTTGAGGAGGTTGGTTTTTGAAATGTTGTTCACAGTCACTGCAGGAGCGTCTAGAATGAGGGTGGTTTGTACACACAAATAGCTGGTTATGCTTTTGTCATTCCACTTCTGACTTACTGTGTTTATTCTGCGTGCATGATTTTGGCAGCTGTATGATTTAATTACATAGCTTCATAGACATAAAAAATCAGTCCATAAACATAGTGATTAAGAATATGTATTTATACGTATATAAGAACTAAAAAGTTCTTAGTAGTAATAATTTCAGTCTCCTAAATGAGAAGGGCAGTGCTTGTGATGGGTGGGTGGTTGTCTTCTGAGGCTTGGTGGGGGTCATGTACTTTTTCACTATTTCATGATGTTGTGTTTTAGTTTGGTATTTTAATTTCACAGCTTCTGTAAAATTCTGGTAACTTAAATGGAAATGCATTCACCATTAATGAAAAGCTGTTGGATTGTTTTTATCTAGAGTTACATTACAGAAGTTTGATACATACAATATGAACATTTTACTTAAGATGTGAATGTAACAACAAATTATCCATTGTCACAGAACACACAAAAATAAGCAAAAATGATCAGACACTTCTCAGATTTCCCCAGGTTTCACTGAATTTCACTAAAGCACAGCATGGCAGTTCCCACAGGAAATTCCTACTGCATGTGTTGGCTGGTTTTGTACACTGGCTTCTGTACACTGCTCAGTATGTTAATCTCTGCTTAGCAAGTTCTTCACTCTGTAAAAATTCAACCCATTACCAGCTGTCATTCTTTAACTCTGAAATTACTTCCTTCTCCATTTGACTGCAGTAGGAACTTGGATTTTGGTGGGGTTTTAGTTGTTGGTTTGGTTGTTGGGTTTTTGTGGGTTTGGGTTTGTTTTTTTTTGGGGGGGGGAGCAGATGGAAATGTTCGTTCTGACATTTTGTTAATCTGAATTTCACCTCAATGCATGTTAGATATTTATTTTTGGGATGTATTTGCAACAAGTAGGAATTGAGTCTTGTATGCTGTTCTAAAATTAACCCAGCTGGGTTTATTGGTGTCTTTGGTAAAAGTGCAATCTATATTACATAGTTGATAGTCGCAAGTAGTTTGTTTGCCCTAAAACTAGTTTCTCTGGTAAGCAGCTTGTGGCTGTAGATGTTCTTGAAGACAGTACTAGACCTATCCCATTTTTAAACAAGATCAGCCTATTTTATTCTGTGTGTGAGTTTTCATCCTTTAGAAAAATCCATATAGAGTTGCATTGAAGTTCATTATTAAAGGAATTTTAAGTTGAAAAAAGTTCTGAAAAATGACAGTTAAAATAGCAGTGTTTTTTGCTAGGCAGGGTGGTTTTACCCCTCTCTTTGTCTGCTGGTCTAAGTAACAACACTAAAATTTTGCAGCTTTTAATTCATGTTAAAGCTAGAACCAGTCATGGTAAGCAAAAAAAGAAAAAGAAAAAAATAATAGTTTTGTGTATGAATGACAGTTCTGACTTCCAGTTTTGCTAGTCACTTTTCAGAATACAAGGGCCTTTTAAATATTTTGAAGTTTGATTTATTGCCAACTAGACCTTGAAACTTTGCACTAACAGAAAACAGACATCTGAATTTCCATGTCTTCATTTATTGGGTGTGCTGTCAGTTCCTTAAGCAAGTGAGACTGAAAAGCTACTAAAGAAACATAGTGTTCCTCTGAAACAGGGGATCTCTTTCTTTGTGTCGTTTTATTCAGTAAGTATTCACCATCTCTGATAGTAAGGCCTCATTTGCAGTGTGAAATGTTATATCATACATTGCGTTTTGAAAGTACTAGTTGTTGCTTAGTTTTATTTTAATGTTAAATATTATGTGTGCATATTAATATTAATATTACATATTACACTTCATCTTGTATAGCTAGTCTAGAGTAAATGGCTACATGAAGTCATTGATACTTTCCCAAAAATGTATGGGTATCTAACCTGCTGATAACTTAAAATGCTACCTAGGGAATTTAGTGTCAAATTTTTCAGTTTAGAAACTTTATTAAAATTGAAGTATAGTAAATGCTACATTGACTTTTTCAGTTTCCATCCCAGTGAATTGTTTAAGATGATATTTGAATACCAAGTTTTAGATTATTATCATAGAGAATTTTGCATACTTCTGACAATTTCTTTAAGTCCTTTTTCTTGAGACTTCATGTTGCTGCTGCTTGTGCTTTTAACAGCTTTCTAACCCACTGTTTGCTGTTATGTAAGTTAGATTTTAGAACTGGTTCCATTTAAGCATTTGAATAAGGCCCAGGTGGACAAAGGTGTGCAAATCTCATTGTAATAAGTGGATCACATGCACCTTCTCACCCTTGTGTATCTGGGCATAATTTTGAAAGGATTTGAAGGCCTGAGCTTTTCTATCATAACATTCTGATATTATACGATAGCTTCAGTATTTAGAGGAAATAAAAGAAAGCTTGGATGTCTAGTGACTAAGGCAGTACTAGGAAGAAACTATTCCTACATGTTTATGCTAGAATATTATGATAACTTATTTATCAATATCTTTCTATTTTTCTATTTTTAATTTTATGCACTGTTTTTTTCTGTTCTAATGGCTGCCCTTCGGGATAGGCTGACCTCTGCTCTCCGTATGACATCCTGCAGTCGGATATTCGTCACATTCGAAAGACTGTTGACACTCTGCTCGCCCTCGGGGAGAAAACCCCACAATCAACTTCTACCTTTCGCTCCTGGGATCTAATAGGCTTTTGTCTTTTTCACATACTTTTTATAGTCTTGATGTATATAACTTATCACTGGAATGTGCTAACAGCATAACCTGTTCGCATGTGCACACAAACTTTCTGCTTTGTCTCTGACAAATTACAGGTACTTAATTTCCTTCCTTTGTCTTGCGAACTTCTCCCTTTCCCTTGCTTCCCTTCCGTGTAATATCTTTATTAATCTCTTGATATAGGGGAGAGAGGGAGTAGCATCTTGAAGGCGAGTCCCATCTCTTCTGTCCCCTCCAGCTCTAGTTTAAGAGCTTATGTACCTCTTTATTTATAGTTTGTTTTCTTTTATGTTGCCTAGACTACACATTAAATGTGTTAAAGCAGTGATGCTACTCTTATCCCCGTTTTGGGTGTAGGCTAGATGTGTATCACAAAAGAAATGGAACCGAGCCTCTTACTTTTTGTGAAGATCCAAGAATGCTGCAGGTATTGAAGCAACTGAGGTGGCACTTCAACAGATGATAGTATTTTTTGAGTTGATGCCAATTATCTCAACATACATTGTGTTAAGAGCACTTGGAGAACTAGCTTTGAAATTACTGTTAATTTTTAATCCTTTAGATTAATAAGAGTACTGTAACTTTAAAGATTGTTGGTCATCTTTATTGTTCCAATTAAATTCCATACTGGAGTAGTGACGTTTTCCTACTTACATTTTGTTTTCCTCCAGATTCCATAGGATAATCTTTTTCTTCTGTTGCACAAAGCAGTGTTGAACTGCTTTTAAACACTTGCTGTAATACCCCAAAGATGATTGTAAATTAGTAGTGGGTATGAGCAACCCATAATACGCAAAGGACTTTAGAATGTTTCAGGATGAAGATTGTGGAGTACAGTGTGATACAATTAGACAGTTTGAGGATAAGCTGTTAGATCCCTGTATCTGCCATTCTTATGTGTGACGTCAAGCAAGTCCGTCACTATCTTGTCTGTTTCATCACCTGTGAAAATGCAGGTAATGTTTGTTTGTTTGTGTAATGAATGTAACAAAGACAACTTAGCTAAAAAACCAGATCATCTGGGAACACTCTAGATTTTCCATCCTAGGAGGTTTTAAAGAATAGGTTAAACAAACATTAGCCTCGAGGCGTTTTGGTGTGTTTGAACTCTGCCTGTGGTTAGAGTGCTGGACTGATGGCCTCCATTTCCCTTCCTGTGTTCTGTTCATCTAATATATATATTGTCTTATTCAAGTTTTATAAATATTTTTTTTAAATCCTTATCAACATGAAGTATACAAATTAAAATTGATTGCAAAATATAAAACCTTGAATATAAACCTATAATTGACACTGCAATATTGACCTCGATGCTGTTGAGTATATTTGTAATTCGGTCTCAGGCTGGCTAACCAAAGGATCTCAGTTTTGTGTATGTTAAATACATACACTCATTTCTCACTGCCTAGTATCTGAAAAAATTACCTATAGACCTTTAGAGGATAACTAGCATAACAGCATGTATGTTACTGATTATTCTGTCCATATGGTTATGATTTAGTGCTATACTATAAATATCCCCATTCCATAGATACTTGTAAAATTTTATTTAAAAATTCAGGTTCTATTCCTGGGGTCTATGGCTCAAATATATATATATATACACACATATATAAAAAGGATGAAATGTATAATTAGATATTTTAAAATGGAAAAATTAATTCCAGGCTCTGGATAAATCCAATGTTTTTAAAGAGTTTGGTGTCTAGCAGCTTCTAGTGCATACATATAACAGGTCTATTGTAGAGAGTGTCTTCTGCCACCAGGCATGAGTTCAGTGAGTGCTTCTAGGGTCTCTATGCTTGAGGAGAAGGGTGTGTAGCTATAGACCTGTGCCCTCATCCTGCACATGCCTGTCTTTTAACGGTGCGTCTAGTTTCAGTGAGTCCAACACCGGACACTTGCTTACTCAGGGTCAGAGCCTGACATTTAAGATTCCACTTTCAGCAGATCTTTGTCTTTATTTGGTTGCCTTGTTTTAACAAAGTTGCTTTTCTGGTGAAACTGAGAAAGTGACGTAAAGGTTGAATCAGTACAGAATCTATCAACTGTATGATTCCTTATAATCCAGTTTTGGTATTTGAGACAAAAGTGATGTCTTCTCTAGGGCTGGGATATTACTCCGGCTCCCGTAAGTGGTAAACAGGTCTCCTGTCAATGCTTTGTGTTGTGCCACTCCTTATATAGGACCAATCTGCATGTATCAGTATATTTTAACGTTTTTGAAATTAGATAATTGGGTGGTCAAAGCTGTTGCTACCATCCAATAGTACACATCTGTCTTATTGTCTAATATTGTATCTGATTATCCACTGTATCCACCAGCTTTGGGAGGGAGGTGGGAGAAGTAGCAGATCACTGTGTCTTGCATTTCCAGTCTACAGAAATGGAAGTTCATGTCTTCAGTGTTTTTGAGTGTTTCATCAAACTAGACACTGGGTTAGAGACTGTTGTGCCAATGTAGACCAACTGACAGGTCCCAGTCATAATGACACGTAACTCTCAAACTTGTCCAAAGTTTTAACTTTACAAATGCTTACTATGCAAACAGAGTTGTCTTTTAGTTACTTAGAGTACATTTTCTCACTGTTCTCAACTATGATAATATACAGTAACTAGTGTAACATTACAAGTACTTTCTTCACTTTCTTGTAGTTATGGAGTTGAAGCCATCTTGAACCGGACTGTGAAAAACGAGCATACTTGCTTCATGACAAGCACAGCCTTACTACCGTACATGAAGCTTATCCGGTTTCGTATTTTTTTCTGGTTATTGTTAAAACTTCCAAATATACATAAATCTTAGAGGGTAAAGAACAATAATATGTACCCTTACATTTCTCCTAAGTGTGCATATAGTAATGTTTCTCAAAATATATTTCAAACATAATGCAAATGTGAAAAATATCTGTCTGCCCATCCCTGAAGCCAGTAATTCTCCCACTAAATGGGGAGGTGGAAACTAAAACATAGAAGTAGCTCATTAATCTAATGGATTATTTGCTAAATGCAGAGTCCTGTTTCTGTGCTGCTGTTCTTGTGGCTTTAGTCGTTGGGAAACTTAACGTTTCAGCTGACTGGTGGTTCTTCACCTTTGAGGAGATACCAATATTGAGACATTCAGTTATATACAATTGGTACTTACCACGCACAGCCAGTCACGTGATTGAGTTGATGACCTTGGGTCTGAAAACAGTGTACATCGTAGATCACCCACATATTCATTGATAACATGAATAATATTTGCTCCCCCATTTCTTTCCCCATTCAGGTTTTTTTTTTCTATTGGGAGAAAATAATCAGATATTTTCAAACTGATTTCTTCATAAATTGGTCTACTCCAATCTGTACTGTGCCCAGCATACTGACTTCTCTTTTATCCTGTGGAGGTAATCTTATCCATACTGCAATAAAGTAATAAATACATATTGTAGTGGATATACATGCAGGTAAAATGTATTTGCACTGTATTACAAATGGCATTTTGATGTGAGGATTTGGCTTTCTTTTTCCTTGACCAAGAAAACAGATAAATATCTTCAAGTGCAGTGTAGTAGTCTTCAAATGCCTATTTCTTGTCTATTAGGAAGCTTTTGCAGCTGAAAGCTGCATATGGATTCTATTGTGTTCCTAATAGGTTTTCTGAAACTTACATGTAATGTGAATGGGGATTGAATTAGACCTGGGCAAATATCCAGTGTTCTATTTTGTATACATTAATAAGTTTCCAAATTATTGCCAAGTAATCTTTTTTCACAAAAAGAAGTATTCTTAGCATTTTATTACTGCTACAAAAAAAATTTATATATATATATAAAAAAAAAATGAAAGCAGTCCTAGGTGCAGGTTTAGAAAAAACAGTAGAGCAGGTTTTGTAAACCTTTGCAATTTCCTGCATTTCTAGCACATAAGCTGCATTATGCAGAAGGAGCAGTATAAACTTGCTTTAAGGTAATGACCCATTCTACTTCGATACAAAACACTTTCATTCCTTCACATCATCTCTCAGAATTTAATATTTAAGGTAATGGTATAATTGATATTTCCCCTGTGAGTATACATTTTCTCTCACTGTTTCGTGTGTCTCTGTCTTTATTAAGTTTTTTGTTCCTTGCAGTTTCAGGTCACTGTTTTCTTAGCATGTTATAATGAAACTGAAGCATTTTGGCAAAATATACGGTCTACTTTTAAAATTTTATGGCTCAAGGCCAGAATCTGTAAAAGGGTCCAAAGACTACCATACAAAAAAAATACAGTTTTGTAAATATATGCAATTAATTACATATTCAGAAGATGCACATATTTAGACATCGAACTGGCTACGACTCCAAATACAGAATTGTAGCTCCAGTATTGAAGGTCTGGGTTTTGTTCTTTTTTTTTTTTGCTTTTTCAAATCTAGTCATGTGTATACTTTACAAAATATACTAATCTCTCAATCAGAAATTAAAAGAAAAGAATCATGAAATCTACCTATAACCTGAATTACTGTGCCTTTTTTATCTTCTGCTTTTTTCTTTTGCACCTCAAATAGTATCTTCAGGGCATATACAGACATCATCAGTAATAGTAGTTAAGAAAAATATATAAAAAGACATAATTTCAAATTCCCTTAGATATGTGAAAAAGTAAATATTTTCTATATTTTCAGCTCTTTAGAAAGAAAACTTGGCCTTGACCTAACAAAATTTCATATAAGTTTACTTAATAAGACCTTGATGTTTCTTTCACTGACTTCCTATTTCAGAGTAGTTGGCTCCAAATGGTAAATGATGGGCATTACATGACTTACTGTTTTAACTTGTCCTTGGAGAAACTATGCATTCCCGTATTTCATTGTTTTGTGAATATATTGTCTCTTTCACCTCTAGATCTGAAATCCCATATCCTACAAATACAAGGAATAAAGATAAAGGCTCTTGCCAAATTGTAGAATTGCATTGCTCTGTGGTTTTGCTAACAAATACAGCTGGGCCCTGCTGTTGTTATGATGTGGTCATTTCACTACTTGCCCATTTGACATAATGAAAATAATTACTTTTTTGATTAATACTACTGTATCTGAATTGCCAAGCTGCTTGCCTAAGCATAAACCAATTCAAACAGTTGTCTTGACTTTGAAGTCACCTGATGTCAAAGCAAATAGATATGTGTGTGTAGTGTGTCACTTATCCTTGTGGGATTAGTGTCCTTGTGTATTCCTGGTTTTCTTCTACACCATCTAAATCAGACGCTTTGTTCCAGGATTAGAAACTTGCTTTGCCAAGCACGTGCAGACGTCTGTGTTTGTGGGTACACCTGTTGTACTGTCTTTTTGTGTTGCTTTGTGACTCAGCCTCCTGGCTGCTGCCTCCTTTTTGTACCTTTTTTTTTTTCTTCATCAAAAGGAGCTTGTTCTTTTGCTTCATGATGAGTTTGAAAATACCTCTACCCATTCAAAATAGCTATGTGCCTGTAGAAAGTGCTTTGCTTACAATAAGTAATTAAGTTCCTCTGTGTTCTTAGGAAGAAAAAAAGACATTAAAAAAAAATTAGATCTTTGTTGCTGTAGTAGATGGAGAAGAGAAATATTCATGCTGCTGTGAGTGGAGTGGCAGCTCTTCCCTCCACAATTGTTTTTCAAGATTTTTAGGCTGGTCTTGAGGATTAATAGCCAGTTATAATGTCTCTCTTTCTGGTTGTTCTGTGATGGTTTCAACAAGGGTGTTTTTAGAGAGGTGATTCATACTACTATATTGAAGTGTTACGGGTTTGATACCAATGTAAAAGGGATAGAAATCCTATCAAAGGTGGGGAGAAGTGGGTGAGGTTGAGTGTCCTCAGTCATAGGTGAGTTCTTCTCTTGATTGGTCAGGCTCAAAATTGGTTGGTATTGTCTCAAAATTCCAGGATTTAAGAAAAGTTTTGAAATCTTCATGGCGTGCAGCTTCACAGCTCTACTGTCAGTGGTTTCCAGATAGCAGCTGCAGTGGGTTAGAACGTGAGACAGAGCATGGAAAATGGACAGCGCTGCAGGAATAGCAGACTGAGGCACCTGGGATCTTGGCCCAAGGTAGCTGCTGTTACGCAGAAAGCTGAGTTGATGATCAGTGTGCTCTGGATTCCATCCTTGGCAGGATTTGATTTTTCTTATTCTGAGAAGAATTAAGTAAATGGCTCTAAAGCTGTAATTTGAGAAGTATTTGAGGCAGCTTTGATGAAAGCCATCAACAAAGTTTTGGAGGTAGTGATTAGGGCTTAAATAAGAGAATTGATTTGTGTCACATTAAGATGAAGCCTGTCATATCTAGGAGATGGTGTAGGTCTCGTCAGTTCTGGAACGTTCATCACAGCCACTTGTTTAACTGCAGAATTATGAAATATTAACCAAGTTCCACCTTCTGCTTAATAAGAGAAGGCTGTCAATTGTATATGTTTCAAGGGCTAATGAAAAATTTTGCATAATATAAAAAAGTAACATGCTGTGAAACTTCTCACTCCTAGAACACAGTTGTACAGTCTTATTTTTAATAGGTGTCCTTAAATAGCTTTCCTTATTTGAGTATGCATCTTGTAAATACAGCAGGGGGAGAGAGGTTGTTCTATACAAACCAGATTACTAATGGATTTAAAAGAATTAGATAACATATTGTCTTTAAAAGGAGAGAAATTATTTTGGATGGGGGTTTTATATGAAATGGGGCATACACCCCCTTTATGCTTTTAGTGAAAATGTGCTTCTAAACAATTGCAAAATCCCTAGCAAGAAAGCATGACAGAACAGTTCTCTGAGAGCTGTAAGGTGCCACAAAAATGGTAAGTTTAGAACTTAAGATTTTCTAAAGGAAGCATCCCGAACTGTGGCTTTTTCAGCAAATTTGGCTTCAACAGAATAATTTAAAATATTCGCAAACATAAATACCTAGCAAGGTAGGTTGTTTTGGGGCTGGGATTTGTGATTCAATCCTTGCCCTTCAGCCTTGTAACACTGATCACTTAGTTTTCAGACACTGGATTCAGCAGGCATTACTATTCAATGCCTTTTGTCTAGCACGGGAGACTAATGAAATATTGGCACGCTGTTGCACAGACTTGGTGGCCCACAAGAGCCTACTGTGCAAGGGCACTGGAAAGGAGTAGAAAAGAGTGGAGAGAATAACATTTCGCTTCAGATGTCTGATTTGCATTCTCAATAAATAGATGAATGTAATTTTTTAAAAAATTAACAGAATCAGAGCATTGTAGATTTTTGGATGAACTGTGACCCAAGATGTTAGATTGACTAAATGTTTGGTAAAAATCATACATTTGAAGTAGAAATATTTCAGTGTTGGGTTTTTTTTAAGTTTTCTTTCATATCATTATCTCTACCTTCTTTTGTAGCTACTCCAGTGCTAATCAAGTATCAGTTAAGGAGATTGCATCCTAGAATATATTTATATATTCCTCTGGAAAAGATACTTTTTTCCAGAGGAATAAAAGCTTGGGGAGAACAGTCTCTGACAACTTGAAGGTCAGTATCGCAGCCAGAAGAGCAAACAAGAATGAACTGCAGAACCCGGTGTCTTAAATGACCAGTTTAGGGTAGGTTTGGAATGGAAATCTGGGTGATGAACTGGAATGGCTGCAAGATGGGGATATTCCTTTGTGCGGACTGGGCAGACAGCTCCAGCAGAGGGGCCTCGGTAGCAGGCAGCGATGGGCAGCAGGTGCCGCAGCTGTTTGGTCAATGTGAATCAGAATCCACAAACTCAATGGAGTGGAAACCCAGCATTAGCAGATTGCCAGAATGTTGCAGCATCTTCCATGTGCAGAAATCTGTGTTGTCCGTCTCTCACAGACGTAGTCAGCCAAGCTCCTTGAAAATTACCTGTGTGAAATTGTTTCTTGGGTCTGTGTGTGCAGAAGGGAATCCACAGCATTTGGTGTTCTGGGCTATAACTACAAACCTAAAAAAAAATAAAGAAATTACAAATTAAGTTTAAAAAATCTTTAAAACATAAAATAATAAATATTAAAACAACTTTAGTAAATATAAAATGTCAACATAAGATACAGATAAATTACAGTTATCAGTATCAGATGCCGTGATTGTGAATAGTTCGTGTCTCGCTTTTTAGGTTCAGTAGTTTAATAGGTAAGTTTTGCAGTTTTTCTCTCATTGAGGCTGGAGTGGAGTGTGAGGAACTTAGCAAAAAATTTAAGCAGGCTAAGTGTTGGTTGTGCATAAAGGGAATATTAAAAAAAGAAAGTCATAAACATCAGAAGAAGTGGAGCAGCAGTTGAATACTGGTACAGTTCTAATGGAGCCGTGGCCCACTGGAGGAGATTTCCTCAGCAAAGACTGGATAACAGAGGGGTAAAAGCAATTAAGCATAGGTGCAGAACGTGATACAAAACTGTATCAGTTGTTCTTGTATGTACAGTTCTGCTTCCATCATCCTGTATATTATATTTAGTTTTAAGGCTTTAAATAGGTCAGGGAAGGGACTAGGACTGAACAAAATGTGTGATGAGAAGAGAGGATGAAGACACTACTGATGTTTAAATTGGAGATGTAATCAATATGAATATGAGGAAGCGACGATGAATTACATAAAGATAAGAGACCCTTTAGCTTATATCACAGAAGCAAGAATATTCAGTAGAAGACAGGCAATTAATTAAAATATAGTCTCAGGTGCATCAGTAGTTTTAACAGCTAAAAGTTTATTGAGCACCTAAGAGATTTAATCTGAGAATATCAAAGCAACCCTCTCTTTCTAAAAATATCAGTATCCCATGTCTGTTGATGGTCATGTATGGATGCTTCGGGAAAGAGCATAAGGTTAGATCACATAGATGGCACCTTTTCAAAATAAACCAACCTGACATGCACTGCTTAAGGACTTCATGAGCCAGACACTGTATCCACGTGTTTGTGTTTAATAGTGTTGTTTGGGTTTTCTCCTATCTGTACATTTTTGTCATCCCACTTTATGCTTTTGGCTTCCATGTTGTGGCAATGACTCTCACAGTTGTAATTATGGTTTACTCGATGTAGTCTAGCTTTTTCATTTATTTATTATAAACCTGCTGCCTGGATTCATAATTTCATGGATTTCATTAACAGGAATACCCAGTTATATTAAGAAAATCATCTTTTTAAAGAGAGAGCCTCTCATGACACAGGGCTGCCTCTCTGAGGAAGGCTTTCTGTAATTATTCACTGGGGGGGTCTTGTTACCTGTAGGAGACACAGTGTTTGCCTGTCTTCTGGTGTAACAGCCCCTGTGGACAGCTGGCAGGTTTCAGCCTGGCCACAACTGCTGTGTCCTTATGGGGAATAAAGTTGATCTGTGGCTATTTCAAAATAAGCTGCCAAGTACTCACAATGAAATGCTTCGCCCATTGAATGCACAACATGATACGCGCTTTTCTGTAAATGCCAGTGGGTGGCTTTCAGGGTGCGTATCTCCTGGGACCAAGACCTACCTGTTAGAACTCAGAGGTAGAACTTTTTTGACTGATAAAACCAGCCTTTTGTCCTCAAACCCACTTAAATGTAATAACACCTCATTTCGTAGGTGAAAATTCAGTGTGTACTTTGCCAGCCCTCCCTCTTCGTTAAGACATTTACATAGGGTAATGACCACGGAACAGGTTGGTTCCTCTCACTAATTCATAGGTATATTAAGAGCAAAATCAGAGACTTTCTGCCAAAATCACAGGAAGTTCTTTTCAATTAAAAGTAGGAAATGGTTCCTGCTTGTTGGGCTTTGTGTTCCAAGTGTGATGATGTGAAGCGAGGTTTTGCAGTGAGTATTCAGTATCCTAATCTTTACTCCTTTCTCTGTCTTTTTCTAGGAGAAGCTCTGCCTACCACATCACATCCTAGAAGAAAAGGGCTTGGTAAAAGTGAGCATAACAGTTCAAGCATTGCTAGATGTAACCACACTGAAACAACCTTTATTCACCTGAAACTACTCTCTCTGCTGTTACCAGCTCCACTGTGCCATCCAAGAATCAAAACACTGCCCAGCTTTCCAATGCTCCAAGAGCATTCTTGTACTTCTGATTTCAAAATCGTCTTTCAGACTGTACACGTGCGTTGAACTACAAACCAGAAACTAACCAGAAACATTTTCTAGAGCAAACTGGGGCTTCACTGCTTTTATAGCTCACTTTGTACAGTACTTACTAGAACAGCCACCTCTCTGCCTCTTAAAAATGTGTGGAGTACACAGCTGTCTTGCAGCAAGATACCTTCATATTATTAAATTAAGAATCGCTGTAATCATTTTGGGGGAACAACAGGAGGGAGACTACATCAGACTTCTACCACATTAGGTTTTTCTGCAGTTGCTTCAGGCTATTATTGCCTTTTAAAGATATCCAGACATAAAATATTTATATAAATATTATTTATTAGTGAGTTGTTATTCATCCTTTGGATGCAAAATGTAAATTAGGAAACTGTATTTTATTACTGCTTTTTTGTGGTTAAACACTTTATTTTATTATAAATATTTAGTTATTTTTTATTCTACTTGGTGTGCAGTAGCTCTAGATCTCCGTAAATTGTGTTTTCTAATATGTAAGATAAAAAGCAAACAAAATAGGTGCTTTTATTAAAAGAACAGCTAGCTGGAATGGCATTCTTTTTTCCTTGAATTTGTGAAACATGGGTAAAAATTTGTCTGCATTCCATGGAGTTTTTTACATTCCAGTAGCACTTTTCCCCCCACGACTAAATTGGCTGAAACTGAGAGCACACCCATTTTATTTGTATATAGATGTTTAAAAAAAAAAAAAAGTTGTAAACTTGAAAAATAAATGTGAACAAATATTTTTGATTGCTTATTTTACTATGCACAAGATATCTAACTTTTGCCACAACAAAATGAACGATGTGCATTAGCATCATTTGTCTTGAAATATAATTTTGCACTGTAACTTGATTTCTTTTAAAGACTACAGCACTACAGAACAAATAATAAAAAATAGCACAAGAACATGAATGAGAAGATTTACCAGGTAGCCAAAATTTTTTTTTCTTTTTTTTTCCCCAACGATTCCTTCAAGAGGAGATAAAATTATCAAAATTGCCAAAGGCAGTCTCAAAGACCTGATCTTCCAGATACAACCTGCTGGGTACAGTGCCTCTCCTTAGAGTCTCCATCATTTTCCCTTGAATTAAGCACAATGTTCTGTAGTGAATGGTTGCAGGATCAGACCTCTAACCCCACGTCAGCAATAGGAAATAAGGTTCTTTTTCTTACCGCTACTTTAAATTTTTTGAAGAGATTTTTAGAAGCATAACTTATTATTAAAACATCACATGTTTTAGACGAAAAAGTTCCAGCACAGCGATTCTCACAATATCTGGAACATCCGTTTTTCTTTCATAGGAGAAGCTAGCAATGTCGCTTCAGCAAGCAGGACAGGAACGCTGCATGTGGTGAAAAGGCTAGCTGTCAGGGGTCGGTGGTGCATACAAGCAGGTAGTTTGAAATGCGTAAGTAAAAGAAAAACAGGCAAAGCAGCGGGAGGACTGAATATTTAAGCAAGAAAATGTGGAGAGAACTATTGTATAAAGACTTTCTGGAAAGATGATGCATACTTGTCACTACTATGTATCTAGGCAAAGTTACACACACACACACATTCACAGATGCTGCGTTTAAAACCACCAGTATTCAAATAGCAGATTTGTAATGGTTAATACAGTATTTGAATGCAGACCAGGTGTTTTAATACCATAGATTGCCAATGGGCTGGTATGTACTGACAGCCACATGTTAGGAGGAGGAAAGTGGACTCGCAGTGAGACATACAGTAAGCATGGAACATCCAGTTACTTCAACCAAAGCAAAAGCGTTTATTTTGTAGAGGGAACATTGACTTAAATTGTAATTTTGATTGGCAGCTAGCATATTGTTTCCTATAAAATGTACTGTGCACTTTAACACTAAATTAAAATGTATTTTAATATTTTACAGAGCTGCACAAATATCTGTTTTGTCAAAAAGCACGAGCAATGTAAAGAAATGAGTCAGAGTTTATCAAATTTTAAAAGCATTCAAAGATCAAGTATAAAAATAGGAATATTGATTTCTGCATCTTGAGGGATAAAATGCAGGTTTCCGGAGTATTTTTTTACAATGTATATATGGCAACATGAAGCTTTGTAATTATTATTTTGACAAATCTTGTTTTTTCATAATTAAAGTTTTGGTTTTCTCCTGATAGTCTTTCGGTATTTGCTTGAAGTTGGCTGTAAGTAAATAGCTCTAAATATTTTGTAATACAGCTTTTTTTTTATGCAGTCTTAACCTGTACGGCTAAAAAGAGAATCTTCATGAATCTTTGTACACTATTTATATGTGCAATAAAACATGCATGGCAAATCTATAATACCCTAAGCAGTGAACATAATGTATATAGAAAATCTTTACCGTAGTTACAATTAAACTATATTATTTGTAGAAACCCTTTAATGACTGTCCCTGTGACTGACAGTTTCTTGTAAGAGAGGTGGTGTTTGGAGAGCTTACTGCTGGGAATGGCGGGCGAGGGTTTGGGGATGGAGATGATGATGATGATGTGATGCAAATAAAGGACTTTGGCAGCTAAACTAGCCATAGGATCCAGCTGGTAACGTGGGTTGGCATTGGTTCCTGCCACTTTGCTGCTCCTGTTGCACAAGATCTCCTGCCGGTCTTTCAGTGAACAGCAGCAGCTGAATTACCTGCCCTCTGCTTCCAGGGCTGGAGCTGGTGGGCTTAGCTCAGGGAGAAGGGAGACTCCACCTTCAGTTCGCTCGCTCCTGCTCACGGTGCCTGAGGAGAGTCATTCCTTTTACTGCTTCCCGCTCCTCTGCGCAGTGCTGCTTTTTCTCTTCCCTACCCTCCTTCTGCAGGGGTTTGCTTCAGCAAACATCAGATGTCTGTATTCTAGTGAATCCAGGCAATAATGCAGGAAGACTTTCTGACCTAGGGATAACCAAAGTGTCAGGGCTATGCCAAGCTGCTCTGCCCTCCTCCTGTCTCTGCAGAAACAGGTAGTAGGGACTACTGCTTGTAGCTCCAAGTATACACTTTCTCTTTCCCATGCAGGATTCTGAAATCACCCAAGTACGGATTCTTCAGTTTTTCTAACGAAGCATCTTTACCTTAACCAGGTGGTTTTGTAGCTCTATTTGCTCAGGTTTGGTAGTGGGTTTTGGAAGGAGAGGCTCCTTTGGCAATAATCTGGGGAGATCCTGCTTTTGATTGCTAAGGAAGCTTGAGTGCCTTTGTGGCTGTTGCAATACAAAGCCAGGACATGCAGACTGCTGCATTGGAGTCAGCACGATTTCAGCAGGAAGAGTCCCGCAGCAGCAGCCCTCTGGTGCTGCTCCTCACTGAGAGCAGAGCGTGCGTTAACATCAGGCAGCTGAGGGCCAGCGCCAGCGGCGTTTGAGTATTGCCAATGACAGCGATCTGAGAGCCTCGCACAATTCCCATCGGGATGGCGCAGACACTCGGTAACCACCTGCACAACTGATTCAAGTGCCCCCAAGTCTTCCCAAGGGTTTGCACTGTCCCGGACTTGCAGCCTGCGGCCCAGGGCAGTTCAAGGGCCCCTTCCTTGCCAGCGCTTTAGCACCAGTCGCGCAGAACTCAGGGCAGTTTCTGTAAAGCCTTAAGGTTACTTACTGGCAAAACCAACTCACAAGAGCCTGCTGAACACTTACCTGAATCTGCTCCTGCTCAAAAGCAAGGTGACTGGAAAGTCCCGCTCCAGGAGGAAGGCAGCAGTGTGCGTAAATGCTAAGTTTTATCAAGGAAGCAAACGGTGCGGGAAAGCAGTCAATTATCAAGTGCCAAGTAGACAACACAACAGGTATTTTCAGCTCCAAAATTGTAGCTGGGCAGTTGTTTGGGGAAGCTGCTATGGTAATTGAGCTCCTGCTGGACTGTAAATTAAGGATACAGGAAATAAAACTCCCTACAACCGTCTGCAGTGTAATGGGAAACTTAGAATTATGCCATATAAATTTATCAGGTACAAAAGAGGGCTGCTTCTCCCCCATGCAGAGCAAGCTGTTTCCTACCATTAACCCAGCAGCTTTAAAATGGTGGTTTAAAAGCACTTACAGTAAATTACAGGCTTAAACTTGTTTTTTAATTTCCTCTAATATAACATGCAAGCACATACACTATTAGGGAATGGAAAAAAGAATACATCTTTCCTCTAAATACAATTATCAGAATGCATCAGACAAAAATGCTAGCTTTGACAGATAACAAATAGAAATGTTTATCTATTAGAAGTACCTGCACCACTCTGAGCACCAACTCCACCGCTGCTCTGCCCGTAGCACTTGGCAGCACTTGGCACACGGCTGCAGTGCCAGCCCAGCACACTTCTGCTCCGCTGCAGTGTTAGATATAGCCCAGTAATTCATTTGCTGGCGACAGCAGAGCAGTTTACCTGGTTGCTGAGGGGAAGGAACAACTAGAAAGAGCTGCCACACATTAAACAAGCCTCTGAGCCAGTTCTGGTGTTGTGGGAGCGGAAAAAATCTAAATGTTTAGCACTTGTGGCTTACAACTTTTGTCAGTGCCTTGCTTTGTAAGAAAGGGGGAGTTGGTATCTGTTGTAAATCCACAGTGTGGAAAAATTGCAATCAGCACTTCAGAAAACTCTTGGGATGCGCACAGTTGTATCTTCCCAGCCAGAATTCTAAGCTTACTTCAGAAATCGGTAGATGCGAGGTTGGTAAAAGTCAATACATAATTTAAGCCAGTCACCAGCAACAGAGTAAGCTCCCTGCATCAGCCTCCCTGCAACCTAGAGTCTAGCAGAGGCCAGAGAAACATTCAGCATTGCTTACAAAAGCAAACCCCACATCTACCCTAGGATTTCCTCTGGCAAGAGTGAGTTAAGGTTTGAGCAACAATGCAGGTTCAGCTGAACCACGGGAAAGCAGAGTTTACAGGTGATTGCTTGAAGTTACATAAGGTAAGATAAACAGCTCGCTGAAGAATCTGTGTTCTTGCCTCTTGCCCTATAGAAGGTAGCTGGCAGCATTATACCCCTGGGAACTGCTTTAGATCTGCAACTGTCACTCCTAAATTCTGCCATATTTTGTAAAATAAGCACATTCGTTTTCAGCAATGAGATATCAGATCCTCTATAGATAGGAATTGCTTTTTTCAGATCTATTTATCAGTTTCCTCTCAGTCCTGTTAAGCTGAAGAAACCCAGAAACACAGCGTAAGCCTTTCACACTCAGCAACATCAAAGGCAAGTGGAGAAAAAAAGTGGAGTCTCCTCTACTACAGACTGCTTCCCCCACATGTATTTTAAGATGTCTTTTCTTTAAGTATTATCCATGAAATACTCTTCAGGTTATTTGTTTGATGTTAATAACACATAGGACAGTAAACCACTCTGCATAGCAAGCTTCTGTCTCTATTCTCCACCAGACTTTGTTCTTGGAATGTATTTAGAATGTATTTAGACAGGCCAAAGAAAAAATACACCAACCACTTCAGATTAATTAAGTAGCTTGATTGGTTGTGCCACTAACGACTTCCTTCAGCATTAAGTGATGAAGTGAAGCCTGGTATTTAATTAGCTGAAGAGGCACACTGTTGTTATTCAGTCTCTGCGTCTGCGTAGTTGCACTAGAAACTATTTTGAGGTCCCAAGTATGTATCCACATTCAAAATCTGAAACTGACTCATCTGCTAATTCTCATTTTGACCTAGAATTCAGCATGCACCTTCGTGGTGTTGAGTTTTTGAAGCATGCAAAAACATTCAAAATACTTACTCTAAAGCACACACATCAAATTAAGTGGGACTTTTATTTTTCTTAGCAGTACAATCAGTAAAGCTCCATTTTACAGAAACTACTTCAGCAAATGATTTTTGTTTAGTTCACCTCTACCCCTTGATTCATATTGGACAGGCGATGCTCACATCCAAATGGTTCAAGCATTGAGGTATTTCGCATGGTGTTTGATGTGGTCATTAATAAATGTAGCAATGAAAAAATAGCTGTGATCATAACCCTAGAAAAGAACAATAAAGAAGTTAGCAAATACACATAGTTCATGGTAAAGCATCTGTGCTAAGCTCTCTTCTAGGAAAACTGACAACTCTTCCTGTTTAATCTGTTTCAAGAAACCAAAAATACCTGTATCATATATAAAAACTGTAAAGGATACCTAACTAACAGGTTAAGTACATATGAACACTAGGAACCTGAACAAACAGGAAGTACCTTAACCTGCCCTAATCTGGGCATTTAGGTTAGAGATGGGGCAGAGCAAGATGCAATTTGAGAGACCAGTTCCCCTCACTAGCATTGTCCTACTGGTAAAACACACAGGAGGTGTAAGGAGAACACAGTCCAGGTCTGAATTACTGCTCCAGCATGATGCTAAAATGACATTTAAACCTCTGAACTACTCCACTTTTTCAGCACTAACTGTATGTTTTGGTGAGGGCTCATAAGTCAGAGAGGGCAATTCCTCATTCCCCACAGCTGGGCCGCTCCCTGAGTCTGGCCTGAAGCTGCCAGTTGCTTACAAAGAACTTGATGCTCTCAGGACAGTGCTGTGGCTGGACCACTGCACTACAGGAAAGAGCAATCCTTCACCAGGGTCTTTAAAGGAATCTAAGATTGCAAGCAGTTCCCTATCTTTCCTGATTTACACAAACACAGGCAAGCTAAATCACCAAGTTTTATGCTAAACACACAATACCCACAGTACAGATAAGGAATCCAGCAAAAGTACATCTGGCACTTTGCTTGTACAGTGACTGTGATACCTGTTAAAAATCACTAATGCAGCTTCTTCAGCCAACTACCAACAACTTGAGTTACCATCAATGGATCAGCTTGTTGAAATTAAAATCAGGACCCCACCCAGTGGTGAAGTGCAGCTGAATCTGATGGATATTGCACTCCTTGATGGGTGATATTAAGGAAAATATCACTTCTCACCCTCTTCCTCACTTGGCCAGGGACAGACTCACAGGTAATTAATATATGCCCCATTAAGAGACACTCTCTTCACTACCTCCCACACAGAACCATAAATCAGAAAGCAACAACGCGATAACAGAGGACTGTGGAAGCAACTTGCCTGCTGCAGTCTAAAAACCACCGGGATTTTCCGCTCTGTGCAGGCAGCAATGAAGTTATCAGGCAATAATTGGCCCGCTGATAGGAACTGGTCATCTTTGCCTTGATCAATCAAGATGTCCAGGTGAGAATCTGGACAGGACTTCACAAGTTGTGTAGCATCATATGCCTGCAGAAGTAACAGAGAAACAACGTTCAGTTATGTATGTTAGACTGGGTTAAATTTGACAACTGCAAGGAAAGAATGGCACATATAGAGTACTGGTGACAGTGATCTGGACACCAAATTACACTTTGGAAGAGCAAAAAACTGGGGAAATGCCAGACAACTGAAAATACCCAGGTTTTAAAAGGGTCACATAGCATGATCTAAGCAGTTACCAAGTTGGTAGTTTGACCAAAAAGGAACATCCAGCCCAGGGCTACATTCATACAGAATCGAAGAACAGCAATATAATCTAGTACCGATTCACAAGCTTGTACAGAAACTAGATCCTGCCAAAACAGCCTGGAATCCTGATGTAACTATTTCGGCAGCTAAATGTCAACACACCTTTGTAACACAACTATGCTCATGGAAGGCATTCAACCTGAAGGTTACCATGATAACTTGACCAAGAAAACTTTGTATGACTGAGAAACAAGGCACACAGCGCATAAATTAAGGACTATTAACATATATGTATCAAAATGTAACTGTGAATGGGGAACGTTTCCTGTAGGGTTCTGTGTTTGGTACATGTTCAACAAAAAACAAACAAACAAACAAACAAAAAAAACCCAAACCAAAAAAAAAACCAACAAAAAAAGACCAAATTCCTTTAAAAAGACAGAGAAGTGTTTAAGGCAGTGAGGAAGACAGCAAAATGCGAAGTCTTACACCAAGGCATCAGAGCCATGCTTCCAGGATGCCACCAGATCCAGAAACAACACTGCAACGGAAACATGAGCTTGGACTCAGCCAGGCACTGCGGCCATGGTATAAAGTGATCTTTGCACATATTTACATGGCAATTATAAGCAGAAACAGGGATCAGAGGTTGTATGTCTGTGCCAATGGCAGATCCAAGATCCTGACACTTGCTGTTGATCTACTAGATTGGGTTTGCAGAAGAGCTTCAAAGCAAGTTACAGGCCAGAAAAAAATTTATTTTTTTCCCCAAATAAATTAATTATCTTAAGTGCATGCAAGTTTAACTGATGATTTCTAAATATACAAACTACCTTATGAACAGCTCTGAAAGCAGCTAGCGCTCTCCATTCCTGTAATGTTTTAATCAGACCTGGATGTCTTCCCAAGAGATACTTTAATCCAATTTACAAGTGATTTAACTGCAGCTTGTGTTTATTTACAAAAAAAATCAGAGTACCTGGTCATGATGATCCCTTCTAACTTAATTTTAGACAGTGCAATGTTTATGCCGAGATAAAAATACCGAAGGGCTGCCCAAATAATGCAGCAACACGTACAGAAGCGTTTTTGTATCTTAGCCATTCATATACAACTCCTTACTAGTTCAGATTTAGGGCCTTGGAGCTAAAAATCTAACTTTATCTGGTTTAATCCTGTTCTACAGGATACCAATTTCCAAGTATCCAATGGGTTCCTCTTCTAGCTGCCTCCAGCAGGCTGCCCCTGCAGATGCCATGAGACTCACCAGTCTCTGAACAGTTTGTAGCACTCTGTTTTTTCAGGCTACTACAAAACACAGTTGTTTTGTATACTGAGATCTGAATTTTTGAGCAACAGGCCATAGCCTAACTCAACATTTAAATTGCTCGCTGCTTTCTGTGTTACATAGAGTCTCAGATTGTTCATAATTCTTCTTAGCCCAGACTTTGAGAACTTCATAAAACAGGGAGGAATTTAGTCAGTTTGATGACAGCCTTCTATCTCATTTACACTTGTTATAAGCACCACCAGGCACCAGAAAGTCATACCACCAGAAACATACAATGTTTAGCTGGCTTAGGGGTGTAGTAAAACAGCAGTACCAGCTCAGGGGCACTCCAGAGTTTTGTTCCAGACCCCTGCTGTGATATATATACAGATCACTCATTCATGTGTTATAAAAGGACTGTGGATGCAACACATACCTCCCATTTGCTTACATCTGATCCCAGATAACCACCAAGGGCTTTCTTCCCCCACTGACACTGAATTGGGTTGCAGATAGGAGCAAATGCTGATACAGACTGTTTGGAAAGAAAGCACAAAAAAGTATGAATTAAGAAAAGTGATTTTGGCTAACTAACAAGCAAACAAAACCCCTTTTTAACAATTGTTCTGAAGTTACTGCCAGAATCCAGGACTCCTCAACCCTCCGAGCTAGGTGCCCTAACCATTATTCTACTTCCTTCTTACTTGCTCTTTCTAGCCCCACAATTTTGCTTTCTTTTTGGCACATCAGCCAAGCTACAAAAGGCAGGGCTACATGCCTCATTCCTTTCCTTGATGGGAGATATTGGCTTGAATTCCCTGAAGCAGCAGAGAAAGATTTCAAGTCTACTGTTGAGTCAGCACAGTCAGAGTGCAGGACCATTTCACCTCCAACTGGATTTTGGCAGAGCACAACAAAAGCCTGAGGCATGGGGCTGCTCAGCCAGTCTAAACATGCAACAGTGTCTCACGAATCTAGACAGCTCCAGGATCTGGGGTCAAGAAAAGCACATTTCAGATCACAACTCCAGGTACTGGTGTCTGAAGTCCAAGCCCTATTATACATTGAATTTGGCCCTGGGACATCAATATTTCCACTCTTAGGCCTTGCAAGAAATAGCACCAAACCATCTGAGCCACTGCCAGTTCTGAGGTTTGGTATTTTCAATGTGATGTTTAATTCTTTTAGATAATACAATTAACTGTTAGTGCCAACAGTGAAAATGGAATTTGAACTACTGCCTCCAAAAGATAAAAGGAGAGATAAAAATAAGCCTTTATCTTACATTCAGCTCTCTTATTATGCCAAGCTAATGACACTGAGCAAATGTTAAGCTACCTTCAAAAATGCAGTTCCATTTTTGCAGCAGCTGACCAAAGTGCAGGGCCCGGACAGCCCATCAAAGGGCTGACCACAAAGGCAGAGCCCCTCACCTCACAAATGCCAATGCCTGATTCTCCCTCAGAAACGCATTTTACATAAGCATGTCTCCAAAGAGAACAACATTTATCTTGACCCTCATGAGTATAAAGAAAAAGCAAATCACTTCCGGAATGTTTGATTTAGGTTCAAGTAAAACAGAAACGAGCACAACTTCAGATAACTTGATTACTCTAAAAATCAATCGTTAGGAAAGCTAACATGCCAGCCTCAGAGGCAGAAAAAAATGGGGCGGAATGTTCTCCAGATACTAATTTGTGTGCAGTTCAGGTGCTTACAGTTACACTTGCTATCAGTTGGATTTAATAGACCTTGTAATTCTAAGCAAACACGCATATAATAGTGGTGAAAGGTTTGCTAGTAATAAAAGCTCTAAAATGAACAAGACAAGATTTGAAAAGATACTGCAAATCACACAACCAGATTTCTAGACAATATTGGCAGCATGAATTAACTCCAGAGCTAGAAGGAGCCTGTTCACATTTAAATATAAGAGTTGGTTTGGAAGAGCTGTAGCGTCATCCAAAATAAAGTGAACTTTTCTTAACTTTTAAAATTTGCAGATTTTTTAAGATTTCAAATACATTGCAGAGCGGTGTTTTTGGCAATTTTCCATATTCTAATACTAGCTATCAATGAACTGCTACAACTAAAACCACTTATACATTTAATCATACAACAGAACTTGGTATGATGTTTTCTCTCTTCACTTCTACAGAAATCTGTATAAACCTTAGTATATCTCATATAAGCTGTATGATATTTTACCTTGTACTTTCCAGGATTCTTCAGAGCAAGAATAAGAGCTCCATGACCTCCCATGGAATGCCCAAATATAGACATCCGTTCAGGGTCAGTTGGAAAATTGGCATTTATTAGCTTAGGCAGCTGTAAAGAAGTAACTGTGTTAATAAAAACGTTAAAGTAACCTGAGTGTATTTAGGAAAAAAAAAAGCACACAACTAACATGTTTTAATGCCAGGAACCCACTGAAACCAAAGACACAGCGTTGGTTCTAGCCTGAAATTTGTGATCATGGCCTGAAAGCAATTTGAACGTGACTGTAAAATCAAAAGGAAACAATTCATCTGACAGGTAACACAAAGTATTCTACAGAAATCTATCATACAAGATGTGGGAACTTCCTAATAAACATAGTCTTATTTTAATAGATACATAAATATGTATGTGCTGCTGTAAGTGACCATAATGATGCACTGCTCCTGGGACATTATTTGCTCCCCATATTCCCATCAACTTTAGTTTTAATCCAGACCACACACACCATATGCAGAGTAAGCCAGACACCTTTCTAATATATATCTCAAGGATCTCCTTTTACACCCAGTTAAAGAAAAAAAAAAAACCCAAACTACAAAACCATCACCCCACCCTCCCAAGACAGATAGTGAAAACAGTCTAAATGAGCAAAGCAACTAAAGTTTACTGGTTGCAGTGGGTTGTTTCAGAAGCAGCAGAGCAGAGATTCAACAAGAGCAGAGTTTGCACAACTAGCAAATCAAGACTAAAAGTGCTGGCCAACCCTGCAGCACCTCTGGCAGGAAAGATGACTCAAGGAGTTCCTGCTCAAGCCCTGCCAGGTATTACTATCTCTGTGCTGCAGTTCTCTCCATCCTCAGTACTACAACATCTGTTGGCGAGGAAAGGCCTAACAACTGGATAAATCCAATCACTGAAATGATCAAGGATTAAAAAAAGAAATGCTAAATTCTTTTTATAAAAGAGGAAAGCAAGAAAATGACAAGCCATCCATAATCTGTCAAGATCACCTTAAGCAAGCTTTGGTGTTAGGAACAAAAAGCATAACTGAACTGCATCCCTTCTTTATCTTACCCCCAAACACTAGGACAACCCAGCAGCAAAGTTACCTCATCCTTTATGTAGGAATACATCCTATAGTTTGTTTTCCAAGGATCTTCAGTAGCATCCACATAAAAACCAGCACCGGTGCCAAAATCCCAGCTTTCATCTTCTCCTTCAATATTGCAGCCACCTATCATAAAAATTCTTTCTATAGTTACTGTCTTTCCTTTACTGATTTTTCAGCATTGGAGAGCTGAACATAAATAATAATATTTATTTTTTATATAGAATATATAAATATGGAATGTTTAGATAGATAAATAGAATAAGTCAGACAGCTGGGACACAAGCTGCTCACTCAGTGTATCTCCACCCCTCCAAGTATAAGACAATTCAGATTTTCATTCATCAACACAGTGTTTTCAACAACGCTTTCAAAATGGCACTGACGTATTCCCTACAGATGTATCCGACTTCGAACTTGTTTCAGTACCCCTTCATAAATAATTATAAGACACAGATCTCTCCTAAACTAATATTGTAAGGCTTCCTCCAATTTACCCAGGGACTTCCTCAGAAGCTAGCACTTGTTAATCAGCGCTATCAGCTTATTTCAATTATTAGACCTCATCCTACCAAGTACAAGAAACTATGTGAGAACAGAACCGTAGAAAATTTTCTTTCTCCCAGAAGGAGATGTATCACCGAACAGTGTGTCCAGACCAGTTTATGTGTTTCAAATGTCTGCTACACCTCCCTTTTTAAGATTCCACAGCACAGTGACACGTACCATTCCTATAATTTTTTAAGTATATAACTCTACCTTTTCTGTAATTCATTTCATTGCTCTTCATTCAGTTCAGCTTCCCGTAGAACTTAAGTAATGAATAACTGCAGGGTTGTATCCTCTTCTCCACAACTACACTTTCAAATTAAATTTGCAGATGTCTCCTTCAAAGTTAATACATCCCATCCAGTCCTCTCCCACTCTCCCTTTGATTAGCCTGTGATTTACCAGCCTCGTTTGCAGAACAGAACGGAATATTTCAAGGTACATGTCACAGGAAATAACGGCCTCCCTTTCTCCAAAATGTTCCTAGTTTCTGCAATCCAAAATTATATGGGCTTTCACCACTGTCAGATTACACTGCAAACCCCTGTGTAATTTGACAGTCCCTGACAATTTGTGCAGATACCTGCCACCCTGTCGCAGTGTGAAATCAGATTTTTACAAGGATCAAAGTTTAGTTAGCGCCAGTGACATGCCCTTCAATGCTGAGTGATTTTGTGACTTAACAGTCCAGCAGTCACAGGGACCGGGAGTGCTTACACAAGACGTTAAGATCTAAAAAGTCCATCTTCAGACCTTCAGAGACAGACAAAAACTCAGCAAGTCCTGCCAGGCAATGAAGGCAACAATGATTCTCCTAAAAGAAACTTAAGGGAAGCCTTGAAAAAAGAAATTTGGAAAGGAACCTGCAAAATACTGCTCAGCACACCTGTCCGGAAAAGCAAACTGCTAAGCAGAAGGAAAAGTAAAGTCTAACAGGGCCTGACAGAGAGTCTGTAATAACAGGTATTTCATATTTTCATGCAGTCTTTTTTCCCCATCCAGATACATCTCCTGGCTCCTAGATAGCGATTCTCACATAGTCATAACTACACAATTAAAAAGCACAAGGGTTTTTACTACATACGCTCAGATCTCTTAATTTGTGATTACATTTGAACTGCTCTTGACTTGTTTCTCCAGACCAGTCCAAAGAGATTTAAGTACATTTGCAGTCTCAGAGTCAAAACCTAAGAGTATAATATGAAACACATATTGAAATTCATTTAAATAGCAGAGCAATCCTGATCAGTTATTAGACTAAAAGGCAAGAGAGAAGCTGCAAAGAAGGTTTTAAAATAAAATGGACAAAGCAATGAACTATGCAAATGCAGTTCCACATTGATAAAGACAACTTACACATAAAACTAAGAACAAGTCCCCATACAATTACCCAATGAGAACAATGCAAAGGCTAGTTGCCCATCTCTAGTCTGCAGCAAACAGTAACAATGAAGTGTGAAGTTCATTAATACGCAAGTTTTGCTCTTCTGTCCCTCGTCATTAGAAACATGCATTTCTGTTCCTTGACCTGATGCAACTTCCAAACCTAGGCGTGAAAAACACTTTCTGGAAAGAACATAATTTCATTCCCATATTACCTGTGTTCAGATCTCACCCACTAAAACTTGGGAAGTATTGAAAGTCTGCCATCTTCGTAAACATACAGCACTCATGAGACCAGCAGAATCCAGCAAATCCTAAACATAATACACTAAATCCCCCAAAAGACTCTATTTCCAATAACTGCAGGACCACCATTTTCAGGTTCCCATACCACAAATAAGCTCAGCCTTATACAAACAATAGCACACCACTTTAAACAGCCATTCGTTGGTACGCTATTGCAGCTGCAGGTGGCAAGGATTTCTGGTTTGCTTTTCAAAGTATTGAAATCCTCTGCAGATATGTATTTAGTTGTTTTTTAGTAGACAGAATAAAGAGTAAACATTACATCTTTGTGTGACAACACAATTCTGCAGATTTTTTAAAGTGTCAGCAAGCCACACAGTGCAGGCAAGTGTCTTGGATAACACGTGCCTCTTGTGTTCCTTTTCTTCCCTCTCCTTGTTCATGCTGAACTTAATGGCCCCTTTGATCTAGTCTCAGTGCCATGCCAATAAAAGAATTTCAAACGCCAAACCTTCACTACCATGTTATTAAGAATATGGACAATATACTCTGCCATACCATGCAAGATATAGAGATGAGGCCATATTCTAACTCAACTGGGCAACACACTTTGTAGCACACTGCAGCACTTTAAAGACAGAGTGTACTTCAGCTTAAGGACTGTTACCATGTCTCTTGTTAAAACTTACGTGGGCTTGTGTCTGGCGCGACTACAATAAGGCCATGTTCAGCTGCAGCCTGATGAAAACCAGCTTTCGTTATAAAATTCTGTTCTGTGCAAGTTAACCCTAGAAAAATAAAAATATCATTGGTTACACATTGCTCACAGGACACCAGTTTCAAAACACTTTTTGACAGAAAAAGTTTTGAAAAACAAGAGGGATTCCTATCGCCATAAATATGGGAAAGTCTTTTCACTAAGTTCAACAATAAGTACTTAACAATCTACAGACACAGACACAGTTGCACCTTCACGCCTAGTCACACTAACATTTGATCAAAAAGAGGTTAATGGGTACGCTCTAGCTGCTTGAGCACCCACTCATGTGGCACACAGCTTCCTCAAGAACTGTGTATTTAAATCCATTGACTACAGACACTGTTGCTAAGGTTAACTTCTTGTTAACCACTGACATCTAACTCTGCAACTATATTTTTTCTGTCTACCGCCATTTCACCTGCTTGCATTGCAGAATGGTACATGTCATCTGACAAATCCTACATCTTTTAGACAGGATAGAGACCTATAAGCACTCTGGCTCCAAAATCCACAGTAATCTGTGTCTTTTGTACCGCAGCAGGCCCAACTGAAGTCCAATTACAAATAAATAATACTGCACACCAATACTTAAATTTTTTTCACTGTGCTATTTGAAAGCGGTTAATGATTCTAGTTTTCTCTGAGAAGTTGCAAATAACCTAATTTGACTGATAAACTAGGCAAGATAGCATGGTTTAGATTAAAAAAATAAATGTGCTACATGTCTCAGAGCTCCTCAGACAATTTTAATGCTTCCAGGTTCAAGGATAAACATTTTTACCCAGTCCACTCTCATTCTACAAATCAGACCTACTAGCTGTTTCTGTGAAACGAATACATACAAGGAATATAGTCTCCCCACTACCTGTCAAATCTCCAACCACCTACACAAAAGTCTCAATAAAGCAACTCCTAAAATTACAGGACAGAGTTCCTCCTTTTAATTTTGAATAACAGGGAGGGAAAAAAAAAATAATTAATCCTGCAGCCATCACCAACATAAATCTGACCATTTTGCAAGCAATGCCTTAACATTACTTATGCACTTTTGGTGCAAGACCCAGCTCTGTGGGAGATAACAGGAACAGGACAGAGGAACAAAGGATAACTGGGAGCACGTTTCTTCACACAGTCTCACCCCAGCTTGCCTTACATCGCAGCAAGACAGCAGCTGGATAGGACACCACAGGAGCTGGAGAGATGAAGAAACAATGCTGCAGGTGGGACAATTTCACTCCTGCCACACAACCCTCTTCAGCCCCTGGCCTTTTCTGATCCCACAAGGTTACCTCACTCTAGATGTGCTAGCACCAAGGCAGCCAATAGCACCTCCCTTTCCAAGTTCACCAGTTGCTCGCTGCAAAATAGCACTCACAATAAGGTAGGGTTCAGAGGACAAATTTGTTTGCTCCCATGGACTAGATTTTCCCCCCTATCCTGTTAGCTGAAGTAGTCTGTCACAGACAAAGGAAAGCAGGAGATGTCCAATGGGAAGGCCTTTCAAGAGAAACTTTATATTTAAATGTTTTGGAACAAAATGTACAATTTAGAACAAAAAGGTAGAACATTTTGAACACTGGAGCATTTTAGAAGACAATCTGGTAGGCTACCCCTGAGGCCCGCTGCATCCAACTTTATCACAATACACTCAAAGTAAATGCATGTTCTAGAAGATGATCTTTTGTAGAATGCAAAAGTTGCCACTGTAGTACCCCTACATCAGGTTTTCAGTAATTGTAGTGCAGTAGCTTAACCATACTTAAGATTATCTTTTTTCAGTTACTAAAATTCATGTTACTTACCCGAGAGCCAATACAGCACAGGACACTTTCCAGTTTCTGCTTTTGGAGGCAAGTAGATTCCAAATTTCATTTTGCATTTTAGCTCTGCACTGTATTAATAAAATACTCCTTGTTATCACCACTACTTAATTAACAATGTCACTAACATTAAAAAAAGAAAGCTGAATCAATGCATTTTGTTCAAAGAGAGAGGTTTGGCCAGTGAATTATAAATACTAAATTAAATAAAGGGAAAAGCAATTTTAAACCTCAGCCTTAGCCTCCTGAATTGACAACAGCTAACCTTCCTATCTTTTTCTGAATATACTTAAAACAGAGACTTACAAATAAGGCACACTCTTGCAGTGCTGCTAACTGGGAACAGTTTGAAAAACTTAATTTTGAACCCCAGCAATATTTAACTCGAGTTTTGCCTATTAAATTGGAAAGTAATTTTTACTGAAGAACACATCCACATGACTTGCAGAACATACACTGTACAGCATGCCCCAGCAACAGAGGTTTTCAAGACGCTAAGTCTACAGACTAACCAATTGCCCAATTAATACTAAAACCTAAAATTGTCAATAAAATCTTAAGTAAGCATACCTAATGATTTTTTTCTTTGTCTCAGAAATGGAAAAAAACCTTGATTTTTTTTCTGTTCACCTTCATCAAAGAAGACTAGCTACTGCATCTGTCTGCTCACAGCATTTATTTTAAGAGTGCATAGCAGCAAAGCATCTGGAAGAGAGAACTGAACTTTGTACACATGGTGGTTCTCTGTGCTGCAAACAGGACAACCTAAAAAATAAGGGAGCTTCATTTTCAAAGATAAAAATACTGGCTTCCCATCTCAGATCTGCAGCACTAAGTATACTAGACATGTTAAACATTAACACAGAAATACAAGAATACAGCCAAAGCAGCACCAGATGACATTCCTTACTGAAACATGGACATTAGCGAGAACTCACTGTTTTCCTGCAGACTGAGAACACTGACAACGATAGATGGATTCACCTGCCCCATGCTAAACATCTAGGTTGCTTTTGTAGTGTTTACCTGTCATGTTCAAACACCTTCTGGAAACCCTCAAAGCATTTGTTGCTGGAAACCTGTTTCAGTGCCATGGCTTTAACTGAAAAAAAACCAAAGCAAGTTAAATCTCAAAATAAAATAAAACATTCCTGGACTTATACTGAGTTATGAGAACTGAGAAGCTGAATACAACTTAAAGCATCTTTGTTTAATGACATTTTTTCAGAAGAAAGAATCTCCTGCAAACACTTTCTGATCTTTCATTAACTTTCTATTTCCCCACAGAAACTGGGGGGGGGGGGGGGGGGGGGGGGGGGGGGGGGGCAGGGGGGGATTGAACTCTTGCAAGCAGAACCAACAAAGCATTCCTGCTTTCCTACAGATCCATGTCTCCAATCACCTCTACCTCTGCAGTAACCCTAGCTCGTTCTTCCATCTACCAATGCTGCTACCAGACAAGAAATCTCACGTGCTGCGATTAGCCTGGAGCTGCCTGTGATGAGTGGCCTGGCTGCTACCTCCAAGTTGACCGTGCAGGATATAAACATGCCTCACCTCTCATGTGCCAGTATCCAGCCACTAATTACCACAACACCGAGGGCTGTCACAAACCGTTGATGGAAATTAACTACCTTGTTCTCAAGTCTGGGGGGCGGCAGAAACACAGGCCTCACAGAGAAGCAGGTGTCTTATTTCCATGGGAAACAGTATGAAAAATGCAAGCAAAGAGTCAGGAGTTTTAAAACAGCCTGTAGCACACTCTAAGGAAGTTTGGCAAGGTTGAGACAAATGGCGACACCGTCAGTTTGCAGGGACAGTAGGTAAAGCCAACCAGGCTGCTCAAAGAGCGGTTAGTCTGAAGGGCAGCCACACAAGAAAATCCTGAGGTAACACCAGACCAGATAACAAAATGTCTGAAGGAAAACCTTCCCTCCCTCCTACCTGTGCACTCCTACGGTGCATGGCGGGCCAAGCCACCCACCAGGGCCAGCCCTCTGGGCCTGTTCGTTGCCTTCTACCACCCGCGTGGGGCTGGAGCTCAGCGGCGCGTTACACCCGTCCCCGCGGCAGCATCAAGCCCAGGGCCGCGGGGGCTGCACGCAGGGCCCCGGCCCTGGAGGCCCGTTTCGGTTTCCACACCGCCAGCCCTGCCCGCTGCACCCAAGCGCTCTCCCGCACCTCCATTTTCCCCCCGGCCGCCGGCTGACTGTGCCCGCGGGCCCGCACGGGCCTGCAGCCGCCGCCGGCCCGCTCCCCCCGCAGCGAGGCCCCGGCCCGAGGGCGGCCCGCCGCGCCCCCCGCCCCGCGCTGCCGCCGCCGGCTCAGCGCCCCCCTGTCCTGCTCCCTTACCCCGGCGGCGCGGCGGGGCCGAGCGGCGGACGGCGCGGGCGAGAGGGCGGCCCCCGCGGGGGTGCGGCCTCCCTGCGGCCCGCCCGCAGACCCGGCCCGCCCCCGGCAGCGGCGGGGCCTTGAGGCGGCCGCTGCCAGCGCGCCATGGTGCCGGAGGGGCCGCGGGCTGCGCCGGGTTCTGGTGCGCTTCCCCCGGGGAGGGCTGGGGGGGTTCGCGTCTGCGGAGGCCGCGGCCGCAGCTCTCCTCCTCCTCCTCCTCCTGTACCTCCTCCTGTACCTCCTCGTCCTCCTCAGGCGCTTCTCCAGCTCTTCACCCAGGGCCAGAGGGCGGTGGCTGCCTGCGGCCTTGGCACCTTCCCGGCCCGGTGCTGCGGTGGTCACCTTCCCAGCTGGAAAGAAGAAAATCTTAAACTGTGAAATGAATAAATAAATAAATACAAAGTTAATCCAGACAATCTGATAACAGTGTGCTACTCGAAGCAGCTAGGGTTTCTGTTAGCGTTGTTTTCCCTCCACCACCAAGATCTCATGGGGGGAAAGAAGTCAGTGAAGTGGCCTGAACTTGGGCCGCCACAGCATTGCATTTCACATCTTTTACCTCTCCTCAGTGTTTCAGCATGCTTCATGGCAGCTGCCACCTGACGGGGTCCTGATTTTATAATAACAAATTCTAGTTCAGGTAGTTTTTGTCATGACACCTCACTTGCGAGACCACAAAGGAAAGAAGATGCTTGGCAGTGCTGTTGTCTTGTTCACAGCCCAAATTCTTCACACTTCCTGTTGTTAAGGGGTCTTTTTTTTTTTTCCATAAACATGCCCATCGGTGGCTCAAAAAGTGTCCCCAGCAAAGCTCTCTCCCTCTTTCTAGTCTCGTGCCACATATGGCATGAGCAGTAACTATTTTTGCCCGTAACATTCTGCAGTCTGATGATCTGTTACTTTGCCAATGTGGCAATAATTCATTTCTATATTTAATCCCTAATTCTAGCAAGGCGCAGTACCGACAACTTTGGCCCACTGTTACTTTCTACTCTTCCCCAGCAGATCCGTTTGGACTGTGGCTGCTGGACCCTGGACCTGGGCCAGCCATCCTGCCTTCCAGAGCAGCTTTCCCGTCTTTTTTCTGTGCTTGGATGTAGCTGGTACGAATGCTCAGCCTATAAGCTGTTTAAACTTTCTTCTCAGTTTTTCTTTTGCAAGCCAGGTTTAATTTGTAGCTCTCTTAATGTCTAGCTCTCACTAGCAAGATATTGCCTAATTAGTTTGTTATTTGTTCTAAACTTTAGTTAGTCTGTTTTCTCTTGTATATAGTCAGCTATCATTACACACATCACATCTCATTTTTGATGGTACCTGTAATTGTTTTTAGCTGTTTCTGTCTTGTCAGTATAAAACCTGCTTACTTCAGCACTGATGGTGACAAGATTTTAATGTGTTCCTGGTCCTCCTGTCCGAGTCCCTTAGATAATCTCTGTCCAAATTGCTCCCATTTCAGAGTGACATATTCAGAAAGATCCAACTGGCAGCCTGCTGATTAGTTTACTAGCCTCCCCCCACGTCTCCATGACGTCAAGATAAAAGCATTATTTTTTATGTTTTTTCAACTGAAGTAAATGCATAAGTAAATAATGTGAGAGCTGTGCCACAGCCCTCCAGAGAGCCGTTTTCATGGCACAAAGCTGAGTATGTGTTCTGTGTAATAATGTGTGAAGAACACACCAGGATACTGTTGAGGACAGTGTAAGGTAGAGGGAGTCAAGCTGGTGCAGTCTTTACTGTGCTGTGGTATATAGATCTTTGTAGTATCTTTGGTTATACATGTTTGTTGAACTGTAATGCCATTTCTGTATCCATTCTTTGAGAGTGTCTGCACCAGTCACAAGTGAATTCATTTTAGTTTCATTCTGCATATCATTTCAGATTATCTATAAAAAAACAGGTGTGAAATGGGCTTCCTGTCCTTCTTCTAATGGCTTCTTCTTATATGGTGTAGCAGGGCAACCTGTAGAAACAAGGATATTAAAAGACAAGAATGACAGGCACTCACTTTGAAAAATCTCTTGGCTTATGTATTCTTGCCTTACTTATTATTTTATCAACACATACTTCTCCAATATACTTTCTGTATGTCCCCCCTACACAGACAATACTTAACAACCATTTTACTGCTGATCTAATCCAGCGGTGAGATACAATTTCACATCACCTGCCTAGCATTTCTTTTGGCATCTGTAAGAATGGATTTGTATTCTATCAGAAGGGGTTTTGCCTTGTCACCACATTTTCACCATCCTTTCTGTGCCTGAGGAAACACTCCATTAGTTTCAACCCACTCAAATGCATTTGCCATAAATCAGCAAGAAGCTTCCACATTGTAGGCAAACCACCTGCATGTCTTAAGCTTATAGTACCAAATTCTTCCTTTCCTATTTTATTTTCAGTAAGTACAGTCCGTCCCTCAACCATGCATCTGGGTACACACTTTTCCAATGTTTTTGTTGCAGTAGTCAGAATTAAGGATGGTATCTGCCTGATAGCTGTGGATTCCACCTCCTGCTAGTGCTTTGCAGTCATTTTTTCTCAATTTTGTGTACGTGATCTTGTCTTCCCTTTGATTATTCAGAGCACTGAATTCACACTTCACTGGCTACTTTGCCGGGAGATTATTTGTATGTTGTTCTTTTCTGTAAAGAATTTTTCCAGTGTTCATAATTTAGTCATTTATGATTCTAAAGTCATATTTGTCTAAATCATCTTAAACTGTCTCACACCATCTTATTGGTCATTTCCAAGAAACATGGTAACAGTATTATCCCTCAGTATATTTCATGCTGGCTGTATTGACACAATCTGCTTCAAGTCTTTAGCTTTTCAAGGGAGAAACTTTACACAGGGAGAGGGAGATTTTTTTGCCACTTCATTGTTATTGATTTATTTTTCTATTTCCCCTTCTTCACTACATCAATTTATCTTACTTTTTGTCTTAGATGGAAGTTAGACCTTCCAAAATTTATTTTCTTTTCTTTCCTTCTATACTGTCAAAATTTCACCTGGGTGCAACTTGTCATGTCCTGACAGGGTGCAACTGCTGTCCCTTCAAGGCATTTCTTTACATTTCTGCAACTTGCCCAAGGCGCTTCTTAGCCAACAAAACCCATGGCAGAGGCTAAAGACCACACACTTTCACTTATTTTGTTTGCCTACATTGGGTTTTTTCCTTCTTTGTTCCATTTCTGGCTTTCATTATTTCCTTAGAGACTTAGCGTGTCATTTGAGTCCATAGGTCTTTTTGGGAAACAGTGTTGTTCTTTGGTCTTGCTTGCACTGTAATGCAAGTTACAGTGGTGTTGCTGCTAGCTGCCTCCTCTTTTTGTGTTCTTTACAAGTTTTCTAATTCTATAGGTAAAAATATCCTGTCTGTAATAAGAACCTAACTTGATTAAACGAATGAGCAAGTGGAGAAGTTTCCCTCAGCAGCTTGGTGAATTTGTCTTTGGTCAAATTACAAAATCTCTTCTGTGGCCAGAGATGATTTCGAGATCAGCAGTTGTCTTCCATCATTCTGATTATCAGTATAGCTCCCTTGGCATCTCTTTAATTTGGCCATATCTTGTATTTGGTGTTTCTGCAGCACTGTACTGGTGATCTGGAATGGCTTCGGCAGCTCTGAGCTGCTGTGAGGTTGGGCATGTAGAGAGACTGCTGGAAATATATACACAGAAGATTTACAGCTGCAGAAATAAGCCATTTATGATAAGAAATTAGAAAAAGTTTGTGTTTTTTGAAAAAATAATTTGTCCCTGGAGCAGTCAAAGCACTGAAAACATTTCTAGAGAAGAGAACAAGCAGGCTTCTTTATTAGTCATGTGAGTAAGCAATATTGGTAATAATTCCTTATCATTTCAGAAAAATGCAAAATAATAATTTACAACTGATACTAAGTTCAGTAAGGTATATGTGTCTGATAATTCTGACAGAAAGTATTTTCCTCTTAATGCTTTACAATTAAAAATTAAGCAGTCTTGCTTTTTTATAGTGAATTGACTGTACATATTTGTATTATGTCTTTTTTCCATTTCTTTCTAGTACAAATTAAGTTTGAACTTATGAAGAGTCTGCTTGTTTGAGAATTTTTTCCACATACAGTACTGAAGTCCTCATGTTGGATTTACTGCACCTTTGAAGCTGATATTTTAGGTTCAGCTATCCAAGTGAAATCTGAGATATAATTGCAGCTAAAGAAAGATACTGGCTGACAGAAATGTAATAGTTAAGATCTGACTTAGTGAATGCCAAAGCACAAATTTAAATTCCATTTCAGCCAATAAATAATTTAATAGAACATTAGTGCTTGCCTTATTAATGGGAACCCCAAGGAGATGTGGAGACATAAGTGCTATTTGTTTAGGCTTATGGTTGTCCTTCCCTGGGAGATAGGTTTTTCTTTAGGTCTGAAGGGGTAAGTTAAGATCAGCAACACCAGCTAGCATTCCTAGGATTTCTTGATCCCTACATAAGCCTTGAAGTAATACAGGTACAGTGGACTTTCTTTCTTTCTTGGTCTGCAACCCTTTCCAACCAGCTTAGGTCCCTGTGAGGGAAAAAGCTAAAAGAGAAAAAGCATGCAGCATCATTTTGTGCTGCAAGACGTCACATTATCTCTAGGAAATAACCAGCATTTTACAAAAATGTGCTGCAGCCAGCCTACTCTTTGTTGTTTGTTGCTTCTGCTCTTAATTTAAGAGATTATTTTAAAGAGCATGGCTTTTAAAAATGCCAAGGAAAAGGCAGTATTTTATTGCTGTCAAAGACTAAGTATGGTAACATACCTAGATGGCATTTGGAACAACTGGCAAGATCTCTGGCAAGAAGAATGTTTATTTCAATAATATGTAGGTTTCCTAGGAGAAGTACAGACAATGAAAGAGTCAGAAGATTCCAAATATCATTTAAGATTAAAAAGTAAAAGTAGATGCTCACATTGCCTCAAAAGAAATAGCAAAAAAATTGATTGATCTGAATTTTAACAGAAGGTAGTGGTCTTCTGAATATCCTCATTTAATTTGATTCAGTCTGAGTAACTGAAATAACAGAAAAGAATAAACCTTGAAGGGGACAAGTTTTCACTTACTAATATGTGGTATTATTTAGTTGTAATGAGTGTCTGAAAGTGAGCAAAACAAATGGAGTCACAACCCTGAACTTCAGACGAGCAAATTGTGGTTATTGGCAGGATCCAATTTGAGACTGCCCTGGCAGGCAAAGGAGAGCCCAGGGGAGCTGGTTGGTCTTCAAGGACACCTCCTCAAAGCACAAGAAGAGTCCATTCACTTGGCATAAAATTGAACATACATGAGGCCAGCATGGATAAAGAAAAGACTCCTGACTGTGCCAAATGCAAAAAGGAAGCCTACAGAAAGTGGAAGCAGGGGTGGGCTATCTAGGGAGAACTTAGAAATATCTCTAAAGCATGCCAAGGATGGAGTTAGGAAAGCCAAAGCTTCGTTGGTACTGAAACTAGATTTGATGTGAAAGGCAACAAGAAAGGTTTCTTTATGTACACTGACAGCAAAAGGAAAGCCAAGGAGAATGTGGGCCCACTGCTCAATGGAGCAGAGGAGCTACTGACAAGGAACACAGAAAAGAACAAGGTACTCAGTGGCTTGCTTTTTTTGCCTCAGTTTTCACCAATAAATTTGGCCTGTCAGGTGAGTATTAGCCAGAACAATGTTTGGGAAGACTGTACTTGTGGATATGCACAAGTCTATGGGACCAGAGGGGATGCATTAGATGGTGCTAAGAGAACTGGCCAATGTCATTGCAAAGCCATTTTCTGTCATGTTTCTATCATGTGACACCCACCTTCAGGAAGGGCGTGAAGGAACATCAAGCAAATTAAGGTCAGATTAGCCTTACCACCATCACTGGGAAAGTAATGGAACAAATCCTCCTGGAAGCCATTTCAGGTACACAAAGAACAAGGTGATTTCGAATAGCCAAGATGGATTTACCAAGAGCACAGCATACCTGATTGTCTAATTACCTTCTGATGAGAAGTCTGCCTTAATGGATAAAGAGCAGTGGAAGTTTTATACCTTGGCTTTAGCAAGGGCTTTGCAATAACTTCTCTCAGTATCATTGTTTCTTAGCAAGATGGGCAAAATATGGGCTTGATTAGTGGACAATAAGGTGGGTGGGAAATTGGCTGGATTGCTGGGCTCAGAGGCTATTGATCAGCAGTAAAGAGTCCAGCTGGCAAAGTGACACCCCTCAGCGATCAATAGGAGGGACAAGGCTGTCTTTATTAATGACCTGGATGATGAGATGGAGTACAATCTGAGATACATAGGTAAGAAAAAAGTATTAACTGCAGTGACAGAGATAAAGAGAGAAGGATAATAGATCTTTGTGAAAAGAAGAGGCTTCAGTTCAGAAACATTTTGGAGTTTAGAAAAAAATCTAAGTTGCAGTAAGGATGGGAGATGCTATTCTGTACTACTGGTAATGTAGGTCATAGAAAAAAAAAAGTTATTGCCATTGACAGTGACGAGGCCCACAATGCAAAGCACTGTACAAAAACCTATAGAAGCAAACCTTCTGACTTGAAGAGTTCGCTGTCTACAAGACACAAAGAAGAAAAAAAGTGTTTTCTACACTTCATGTAGAGAATGGAGATATAGATTTCCAAATTCCAGCCATAATGAGCATTGCTTATGTGGAAACTTCTGCCGTGACTTCATGCATAGTTATATGCAGCAATTCAAAATACTTCGGTGGAGTATCTGTTGGACTAGCCTGCTTCTAAATCCTGAGATTTTCCACCTTCATTTGACCCTGACTCATTCCATCTCTTCCACAAACCAGTTTCTGAAGCAGATATCCATCCTGCCCTGGATTAATTTTCAGGCCCCTATGTGCTGCTTCCCAAATGACTACCATTTCTTTCTCATGGGAGGTATCAAAGAGAAACTTTGGGAATAATCTGTCTTTCTTTGGGTCATTCAGGGTCTCATGACTGCTGTAATTCAGCTCAGAAAGTGCCTTTATAAACTGCTTTTGCTTCCCACTTTTGCTGCTTTTATTTGCAGTAAATAAACCTGACTTAATTCAAACACGCAAATTTCAACTATGTTGCTAGGGAATTTTTATTTTTTTTTAATGTGTCAATAAGAACTGCAGATTCCCAGATGTTCTCTGGAAATCTCTGTTCCCTCGGCACTGGGAAGTAGAGGTTTAGAGTGGGGAGACCCTCACCCATGTCTTTTAAGTTCTGGGTTCTGTTCCTGGCACACTGAGTGGCTTGTTTTGCCAGTTTTATCTCACTGTATCTCAGTTGCCCATCAGCATGCCTTTTCCTCAAAAGAATTGTAATGATAAATAAATATGAATGTAGTCTGATAGTGACTGCAGTTATCTGTTTAACACGTTTCTCTTTCCCCCTTTTTTTCCGTAGATGTAAGTCTGTAAGGTGAAACCTCACTTCAAATGTCACAGTGTGCTCCTCTTTCATCAGCCACCTGCTTTTTGTGCAGATCAGAAGATGGCACAGTTCCATCTTTTCACCTTCTCTCAGGTGATTGTTGCTCAAAAGACCCATTCAGCAAATAGCCTGTGTTCTCCCTCAAGGACCTCAAATGTGGCTGTTAATAGTCTCTTAACAGTGGAAATTTATCCCTTATACCATATCTCTAGGCTTAGCCTTCGCCCCATCATTCCCAACTATTTAGTTTTGAAAAGCAATGTTATGTGGCTACGTTATAACTGCTGTTAGTAGTGAATGAAGCTATTTTATACTCATGGGATTTGAAGGCTGAGATTTTCTCCAGTAGGTAAATCCAAAGAGTGATTCTTTCCACTTGCCTTAAATACTTATTTTAGGCTGCCTCTCTCCATTGCCTTTAGGAGCTGGGTCAACTGGCTTAGACATGGACTCTTGACTAGCAGACCCCTAGCAGTTCCCAGCCTAAGTAATTCAATGAAAAAAGAGTTTTTCAGCTCACACCCCATTTGCTTTTTCTGCAAAGAGACAGGAATCACCCAAATATCTTTGTCATTTCAAACTATTCAGCAGCAGAGACTTTACAAAACAAGCGTGTTGTAAGCTTGCTTGGAAACTTACCAGCCATCATTTTAACTACTGGTTTCTTTGCTTCCATTTCCTGCAACTCTTGTGTGGTTGCATGAACATAATTTTTATTACTGGGTTCCTGAGAGCAGTGACGAACCATTTAAGGATTTTCCATCTTCTAGCATTAGCAATCTTTTGTACTGCTATGGGACACTTAACAACAGGAAGAGTAACAGTGAAATCACAAAATACTAATGTTAGTATTGTTAGTGGATAGTGACCTAAGAATTTACAAATTAACTCCTTGACAATTTTTAGGTCAACTGCAAATGCACTTGCAGAAATACAGAAAAGCAGGAACAGAAAAATGGGGAATTGCTTAATTAAATTCTTATACAGATCACTTTTTTTGTTTCAAGTCTTAACAGAAGAGCAGCTGTAGCTGTGCAGACTAAAGGTCCATTCAGCCCAACACCCTGTTTTGAAGATGAGCTGTAGCACAAACGGTAGAAGGAAGAGGACAAGCATTTGGCGAGCAGCTCCAGAGAGCACCTACTAACAGCTAGCAATCTGAGATCCCTTCAGTTCTTGGCTCGAAATGTCTATCTTCTCTGTGTTAAAAGAGTTCTTTGGCTTCATGAAATTGCCAATTTTTTAAGAGTCCTAATCTATTTAGATATTTACCTGTATGGAAGCCATCTTGTAATTTTGATTGTCCTTGTTGCTCTTCTCTGTACCCTTTACGCTTATCTTTAAATACTTTTTTAATTACTGCTGATCATTTTTTTCATAGTACCATAATACAAAAGATCTCATTCCCATGTAGTAATGGTCAATTTAGAGCATATTATTTTGTATGTAAAGCTAGAGTTCTTTTTTTTTCCCCCAAAAAAATGCATCACCTTGCTTTTTCTACTTGGAATTTCACCTGCCATTTCCAGAGCCATCACAGAGTATCATGTGGTCTTTGCAGTCAGTTCTCCATTATGCACGCTGTCACTTCTGATATGTATTTTTTCTGGAGGCTCCTGTAAGACTCACTGGTGTGCCAACTCCATGGTGAAGACTGATTATTCTGCCTTGCCCACTTCCTGCCTCCTAGGGGTCCTTTCACCATGCAAGAACCTTCTGTCTCAATTTGCGGTTAGATTCTCTTTAGCCTTTGATGAGGGACTATGCTGATGCACATGCATGCTGACTCCTTTCAGAGAATTCATCCATAGGTTGAATAGTATGGTTTTCTCTTTTATTTCATTATTTTTTTTACTGGCAATTTGATTTGAGGCAGATCTGACACATGATGGTGAGGAAGTCTGCTGACATAGGATCATTCCCGAACATCTCCAGTGTCAATACAGATTTTATAAAAAAAGAAAAAAAAAAGGATTTTTTTTCAGCTTCTATATTAATATGTCCTAAGGAAGGATCCCAGGACATATTCTCTGTGCCCACTGTTCACACCCAGGGTGGCAAAGCAGTCTTACTTAAAATATATTACTTCGCATATTCAAGATAAAACCCCAAAAAGTCCACTGCTTGAAATATTACAGTACCTGGCCATGATGAACACTAACTTTTCCCCACAATCACCTAAAATTCCTTGGTTACATTAGTTTTTAATTTTCCATTCCGGTAGGAATTTGGTAGTTAAAATACTAACACAACTATAACCATCACTTACTTTGCATGGCTTTTCACTTGTTTCATGGTGCTATAATCAAGCAATTTACATGCAGCTACTTCCAGCTGATGTCCCGCAAACATGAAGAATACGATAACTTTACTCATGTAAAGTGGCACACTGAATTTCAGTAAGGCTGTTGATTTTGCCAGCTTTTCTTTATCCTAAAATGAAGATTTCAAACTGGCTGAAAAATGTTAAGCTCTTGTGTAGGCAAATAACTTTGGACATAATTAATTGTGGTTTGCAGAACTGTTGTTAGCAATGTTTTCAGGGTCAGACAGCATGGTATGTCCGTGATTAAATTACAACAAACATAATAAGATTCAATCAAGGAGGCTTTCAGATTGCTGTGCCTATTTGCCAGGTCTTACATGTCAAAGCTGCAGGTATATCAGAGGACTTCACTGCATTATATGAAATTTCCAAAGACCCTTTTGCCATATTTCAAGGAGTGTCCTCAGAAGATTATACTATAAATCTGAAGACCAAATATCTTCTTTTCCAAATGTCCTTGCTTTTATGGCTTGAAGTGCCAGAAGGGCAAGCTAAATGCATTTGCTTTCAATGGTCAGTGCAAAGTATGTCAAAACAGGCAAGTCTGGCAAGGACTGTTCCAAAGAACGTAACAAATTATGATACCCCGGAGCCTGCGTGCAGTAGTTGAGTGCAGTGGAGTTTAAAGCTGAGTGGATTTTCAATTCAAGGATCTTATTTGGCACATTTCACCCTATGGTGCCTCACAGGTTTGTAGCTAAAACAATGTGTTTCTCTTTGTTTGATAACTTCTGAAAAATATGTCTATGTATTAACTGTATTAACTGGCTGAATGTCAGAGCTCAGAAGGTTGTGATCAGCGGCAGAGTCTAACTGGAGGCCTATAGCCAGCGGTGTTCCCCAGGGGTCAGTACTAGGTCCAGTCCTGTTACACTTACTCAGTGACCTGGATGAAGGCATGGAGCGTACCCTCAGCGAGTTTGCTGATGCTACAAAACTGGATGGAGTGGCTGATACACCAGAAGGCTGCGCTGCCATTCAGTGAGGCCTGGACAGGCTGGAGAGTTGGGCAGAGAGGAACCTCATGGAAGTTCAACAAAGGCAAGTGTAGAGTCCTGCACCTGGGGAGGGACAACCCCACGCACCAGTACATGCTGGGGCTGACCTGCTGGAAAGAAGCTCTGCAGAGAAGGACCTGGGAGTTCCAGTGGGCAGCAAGTTGCCTGTGAGCCAGCAGTGTGCCTGAGGGGATCTATCAGTGTATGCAAGTATCTTAAGGGTGGGTGTCAGGAGGACGGGGCCAGGCTCTTTTCAGTGGTGCCCAGTGACAGGACAAGGGGCAACAGGCACAAACTGCAGCATAAGAAGTTCCACCTGAACATGAGGAAAAACTTCTTTCCCTTGAGGGTGACAAAGCACTGGAATAGGCTGCCCAGGGAGGTTGCGGAATCTCTTTCCTTGGAGATGCAATCCTGTGGAACTTGCTGTAGGTGAACCTGCTTTAACATGATCTCCTGATAACAGCCAACCCTGACCATTCTGTGATTCTGTACGCTTTTCTTTACACATTATAAAGCTTGATGAAACCTTAAGATTAAAGCAAGGCTTTGAGAGGATGTCTTATTAACATCCATACTACTTCGATGTGTATTGCAACTGTAAACAAGAGCATGTGTGCTGTAAGATCAGTTGGAGGAATAAATCTATTTTAGTTTTAAAATGGAGAAAACAAAAAGGTTTCTTATTTTAATACTCTTTGTGAACGGAAATACTGCCAATAGGCGGCACTGCGGTTCTGTGACTCGGGTGTTACTTATAAATGTCTGTGCAACGGTGCACTGCTATTTATTTGTGCTGCTGTGTCGGGCTGACCCTGGCAGGACGCAGGTGCCCACCAAAGCGGCTCTGCCGCTGCCCTCCTCAGCTGGGCAGGGAGAGAAAATGTAACGCAAGGCCGGTGGGTCGAGGTGAGGGCAGGGAGAGATCGCTCGGCAGTGACCCTCACGGGCAGGGCAGGCTCCGCTTGGGGACATTAGCCTAATTTGTTAGCCATCACATCAGAGCAGGATAATGAGAAATAAACCCAAATATTAAACCACCTTCCCCCCACCCCTCCCTTGTCCCCGGGCCCAACTTCACCCCCGCTCTCTCTCCCTGCTCCCAGCAGCGCCGGGGCCGGGCATGTGGCCGGGGTCAGTCCCTCACACGCTGCCTCTGCCGCTCCTTCCCCTCAGGGCGGCTCCTCACAGCCCTCCCCTGCCCCAGCCGGGTCCCCCCACGGGTGCCGTCCTTCAGGCACAGCCGGCTCCAGCCCGGGTCCCCCCGGGGTCCCCAGCCCCGCCAGCAAACCTGCCCCAGCCCGGGCTCCTCTCCCCGCGGGGCCACAGGCCCTGCCAGGAGCTGCTCCGGCGTGGGCTGCCCACGGGTCACAGCCTCCCTCGGGCACCCACCTGCTCCGGCGTGGGGCCTCCAGGGGCTGCCGGTGGGGATCTGCTCCTCCGTGGGCCTCCCCGGGCTGAGGGGGACAGCCTGCCTCAGCGTGGGCTTCACCGCGGGCTGGGGGGAACCTCTGCTCCGGGCCTGGAGCCCCCTGCCCCTCCTGCGCTGCCGTGGCGGCTGCGGGGCGGTTGCTCTCACCTGCTCTCACTCCTCTCTTCAGCTGCAGTTGCTGAGGGTTTTTTCCCCCCTTCTGGAATATGCTGTCCCATCACTGACGGATGGGCTCGGCCTCGGCCAGCGGTGGGTCCATCTTGGAGCCGGCTGGCACTGGCTCCGTTGGATACAGGGAAGCTTCTCACAGAAGCCACCCCTGCAGCCCCTTGTTACCAACACCTTGCCATGCAAACCCAATACAGCTGCTTACTCATTTTAATCTTAAGTGCTACTTCTTAGTGAAATTAATTTAATTGGCTTATTACTATAGCAATACATCATTTCTAAGAGTGAAATGTCTTAAGCCATATGTAGTTAGCCAGAGTATACCTTTTCAGTAGAAGAATGGCAGCCCTTAGCAAAAGAGAATGATTGCGATGGCTTATTTTGAACCAGTTCGCTGAGGTAACTAAATTCTACGACGTGCTTTTTCTCTTTGTCCAGCAAGATATTTAAAATTACTTTAGCCTTCAGCAGACATCGTACTGTGAGTATGAATGGGAGAAATGAAACCAAACCAAAACAACTCCTTAAGGAAAACCTCTAGTTTATAAAACAACTGATGGCATTTAAATATTTAAATATTTTAATCTGCTTTACTAGCAGTGGGATCTGACAAAGCAATAAAGCATTGGAACACCATTTTACATTAACATTACAAAATACAGCAAACATTTTTCTCTATGTATTTACATAAGCAAACATATATAGGTATTCAAAATAGAATGCATCTCACCATCTGGCGATAATTACATAAGTACAGTGCATGGCTGGGTGGGTGGGATAGATACATAGGATTTTTTACCCTGAAGTGTATAAAGGATGCACACCAGCTTAGGAGATACATGGTGAGCTTCATGTCTTTGGATATTTTTCAAATGCAATCTTGACAGTAATAGAATGTCAATCTACTTGAAAAATTGTTGATTAAAACATTTTTCCAAACAAAGCAGGTTTTTTGGATGCAGATAGGACAAGCTGACTCAGCATGCTTTTCCTGTAAGGCAGGGAAAGGCCCTAACCTCTGAGCTAGCCTGTGTGAATGTCTTCTCTTTTTTTTTTGCCTGGAAAATTACAAAAATTTCCATTCCATTGTGATGCATAACAAAAAAACTCACATTTTTTTGCAAGATGGGTTGCTCTGAAGCTGGTCATACTAAACTGTAGTGTTCATCCCAAGCATGGACCCAGTGCTATAAAATGGCATTCGGAACAGCTGAACTTTGTCTTCTGTCTGCAGTGTAATGACTCTGTTAATTGCTATGTTCTGATGACCAACTTCCCGCAGATCTGGCATGGTGGGTAGAACAAATATAGGCACTGACTCTGTCATCCTCACTAAGGCAAACCACACAAAAAAAATCTATTAACATTTTGGTGCAAGGTGGCAGAATCAGGCATCACTAAACTGTCAAAGATGTCCATAAGGAGCTGGAAATATTGGTCTTTATCTGCTGTGCATTCTTGGCTTTGAGAGGCTTCTTAGGTAAAAGCTGCTGGTCACTCAATAAAACCACTGATCTGAGTGCTTACAGAATTAAAATGTCAGGCAGCAGATATCCATGCTTCTAAGCAAAAAATAAGTGTTATGTTACCTCCACCTGTCAATTAAAGAAATTCTGTCAAGTCTCTTAGGTCCAAAACATAGATTTTATTTTAATAAGCTGGAAAAAAAATATTGTTCAGAGTCATCTTCTAATGAAATATCAAGCAAGTAATTGAAACCCTCTCTGTAGTGAAACATTCCCTGTCAGTATTTGCAACCTGAGCAATTTGACATTGTGAAAGAGGAACAGAAGGTGAAATGAAAGAGAAACGGGGGGATGATTTGCTGTGCCATGTGGGTGAAATGCAGACAGTAAACAGAGCATAAGCGATGGACGTTAAATGCCCAGTAACAGTTTATCAAGTGCAAGCTGGTGAAGAAGACTGCGCAGACCAGCAACCAGATTCTTGGGAGTTTTGGGAGGAATTGAGTTCAGAGAAATGCAGGGTGCCGTATATATCGTACAGCATGCAGGCAGGCTCAGCTCTCTGGCACAAATGGGTAATAGGACCCGAGCCATCTGTCCTGTTTGCTTTTTTCTCTTGCAAGCCCAGAGACACTTGCGTCAAGATGGACACAAACTACACAAAATGTGGCAATTCCCTCCACTGGTAGAAGCACCGGTACTTCCTTTCCCCTTGCAGGCAGGGTTAGAGACCTTCGATCCTGTGTCAGTATTCATCATATGAAGGCAATCTGGTATGGTGGCAGATCCTGATCCTCAGACCTCTACTTTCAAAAGACCTTTGGTTTTATTACTGCCTACTTCTTGCCTGGGGTGCTTGTTCCCAAGGGTGAATCCTCAAAACCATCTCACCAGTTATGGAGTGGAGACATTTGGACATCAGGAAGTACCTGAATACCCTGTTTCACGGGATGCCTTGGACCACTTGTGCTCCATCAGTGCTTCATCCCTTGCCTGGGTGCCCTGTATGGTTCAATCTGACTGTTGTCTTAGCTCAAACACCCTGATTTAGGGTCTGTATCAAACTTGTCAGGAAACAGTGGAAAGTCACTGCTCCCACCTACTACTACAGTGGTCCTCATGCACAGCTGCATTTAGCAGATTCTCCCTGAAATCCCTTCTGTGCCCATGCCTCACACTGCACAGTGGGAGCAGGGTGTGCGTAGGAAGGCAGGAGCAGTGAGTCCATTTTTTCTTCTGCTGAAGCTGTTCAGGTTTTGTTGTTGTTGTTTTTTTTTTTGTTTTTTTTTTGTTTTTTTTTTTTTTTTGTGGTGAATAAGTGTACCCAGAGCTACAGTGACCATATAAACTACCTTAGTGAACACAGCATTTGTACCACTTGATTTATCAGGTGATCCTAAATTCCCAGTTTTGGGGGGAAAACCATTAATGGCCACAAGGTGATGGATGACATACATGGCATTGCTGCAACATGACACTTTGACCCAGGTGTGGAGTCTGAAGGCTGTGGACCCAGTCAGTGTCCCCATGTGCATGAAGAGCTCCTGTGACCTGCGCATGGTGGCTCTGACCTATTTCACATTGGAGGAAATGGCTCATAGAACTGGCAGATTTAATTATCATACTGGCAAAAGAACAATAAAAGCCGTTTCTTGGAAATCAACCAAATACCTAGCCAAGTTTTAAATCCTTTTCTACCACAGATCAGTATTTTAAGCTAAAAGTCTTCCTCTTCCAAAGACCCCCAGCTGGTAGCCTAGAATCAGATTCAGTTTCTCCCTGTCTCTCTCTTGCTCTGTCTTAGTGGAGATTTAATGGGTCTCTAAAAACTGAACAATTTCAAGAGAAGGACTCATGAGGGCATTAGGGTTTGGCATCTGGGCCAGGCAGTGTTTTTTTTCAGAGTGGACAGGATCTGAAACTGGAATGCATCCTGCTTCTGATGATTGTGGCTGCAAAATTCATGGAATTAATCAAATGCTTGGATCTAGATTTTGCAGGTGAATGCGACACTTATATTTCTGCTCTCCAGCAGAGTCTCACTGGCTTTGGTGAAATGGTCTATGATGCCCAAAAGGAAGCAATTTCATGACTAGGCATTCCTGTCAAGCAATGTATTTGACATTCTTTATGTAATGTATTGTGCCCTTGGAGCTATGTAGGTGAAATACAGTGTCGCTTATAAGTCCTGTTATTTTTCAAGTGGGTTCCATTTGTCCATACATATTTCGTTAAGGCTAAGTCCTAATAGTGCAAGATACCTACTGTTCCTGAGCAATCTACCATAACAGTGAAACAGTGAAATTATGGAAAACAATTTGGAGCAACTAAAAGTTTTCTTATAATTCTGGCTCTACAAGCACTAAAACAAAACCAGAAGGACATTTTTTATAACAGCTTTTGTAACCGAAGAGAAATGACGAGGTTCTGCTGCAACCTTTTACTGAAGGCTTTACTCATTCAAAATTTCCTCTGACATTACTTAAATCAGACTCTGTTGGAATCAGAGGCATGGATGTGGAATTGTTCCTGAAATCATTCAGCAATGTTGTGCCTGATTTTCCACTCTTCTCTCACTTCACTTCCCTGCCAACTTCAGTGGGAAGGAGCAGGGAATCAAGCCCAATAATTACTTTTGAAAAGATTACTTTTAAGTTTTAAGCTGAACAGATGAAACTTCTTGAATGGAGATAAAGCACAAGACATGAAATAAAGATTATGAGTGGTGGAGGAAACAAAGAATCATTCAAGTATAATTTACCTTTGAAGTTTGCTAATTCGCACTATAGAATGAATGGCAGAAAAGCCCAGTAACATTTCAGAATGGTTACTCAGAGGAAAAATATAGCCATAAAAACACTGTTACCAAAATGTCCATATAATTAATCTCTACAGGTTTTAATAGATTTTTCTTTAATACATTAAAATTTATTTTAAATATATATTAGCAAATTAACCATCATTTTATTTAAAATTCTGTAAAGTGCTCATTCAGTTGATGATAACAAAATTCCATTGTAGCAAGACAAACTAGCTGGAGCCAACTCTGCAAGAACATCAAAGCTTAGCTTTCATTTGCAAAGAGAAAAGAAATGCGTAGGTTTCTTCACAGCTCATGTTATAATACCAGAAATTGCATTTTTTTTCTTTAAGAAATATATCCTTTAGAATATTAAAAAAATAAGTTTAATAAAGCCTGTGCTTAAAATAGCCAAAGTACTGTATGAAAAAAAATTGCACATTTGATACCATTTCATCCCTGCTTTTCAACCACAGGATAATATGAGGAGTATGTGATGTTATTGGAGGGTCTCTTGAACAGGGCTGATTTTCCTAAGCTATCAGAGCTTCTCACAACCAGGTGAAATTTTCAGCGTACACATGGTGGTTGTCATGGCAGCTGCTGACCGTCAAACACCGCTAACCTTTTCATTTGCAGGGCTGATAATTCCCTTGGAGGTACCATCCAAATGATGTATTCCTATCGTGACCATTGAATAATCCTTAGCCATCATTTTTGCCTCTTTTTTCAAACTCTTCATTTGTGCTAGCTGGAGCTGGCTCGAATTATATGCAAGTGCTGGGATAGTGTTCACTAAAATCAGCTGGAAAGGTTTCTTCTCCTCCTTGTAGCGACACTGAATGTAACGAGAGAAAGCTGAACGGTAGGTTTTATTGAACAACGTATATACAAGTGGGTTGACAGCTGAAGAAAGGTAGCCAATCCAAACAAATACATTAAGTAGTCCTCCAACGACTTCTTCATTGCATGACTCCTTGCAAATCACGGCCATCACATTGGTGATGAAAAACGGGCACCACATCACAACAAACAGAAAGAAGACAATGCCAAGAACCTTGGAAGCCTTCTGCTCGTTGCTGATGGATTGCATGGTTCTCCTCCCAGAAGTCCCCACTTCTCTGTTCAAAGAGCGCTGGAAGAGTTTCTCTGAGGACAGGGAGCTCTGAGGGAGGAAGCTAAATGAAGCAAACTTGGTCTTTGGGCCAATGTCATTCACGCATAGCATAGCTTCCTTCTGCAGCGACTTGATAGTTAAAAAGTAGGTGACCACCATGATGGTTAGAGGGATGAAGAATGCCACAAAAGAGCCTACTAAGACAAAATTGTCATCCACAAGTAAGCAGCTGCCTTTCTTAAACACTTTGGAGTCATCTTGTAGTCCAAAGACAGGTATAGGCATGGAGATACCTGAAGGTAGATTAGAAAAATAAGAGGTTAAACACAGTAAGAAACCCCACTATTTCCAATCTCCAAGAAAAAAACCCCCACACTCTTAGCTATATACAGATAATTTCTCAAAGAATAAATGGTTATAGGACACAAATGAGCACTAACAGATGGACCCACAATTGATAGATATCCCAAAGCAGACTGAATTGACACAGGGGAATGAGCTATATTGCATCTCATGTTTCAGCAGCGGCACAATGCTAGTCCTGTTCTTGTGACATTTTACTGGGGCTGTCCTAAGAAAAGATGCTGTGTGAAACATTCATCCTGCAGATGCTGAATTTCAGGAACTAAATGTGGTCTGCTAGGCTCTGACATTTGTACTACCACCACCTTTACAAGGTTCCAGCAAAGAAGGGCAGAGGAAGAGCAGTGTTACAGTTTCGAAGTTTTTTTGCCGTTACTCTAATCTGAATTCCCTCTCTCTTTCACAGAAACCCCAGCCACAGGTAGAACACATGTCCTTCCATACAGCTGTCCCATGACACCTGGTAGCAACAAAAGCATAAAAAACTGCTTTATACCCTTGGACCTTGGGCCCCTGTAATGATCTCCAGACTTGCCTCTTGGTTCCTGCCACCTTGGCAAAGGCTTTTATTAACTATGATCAAAATGATACTATGTTTGTCTTTTCTGGGGCGGCTTAGAGAGTGGTCTTGGGCTGTTTTTATAAGAGAATTACAAGTGTTCTGGGTACTGGTTTCTGATTAGGCTGTGAAATACTGCTTTTAAGAGGAAAGATCAGTTTTTCTCATATCTCTGAGAGTAATCTTTCATTGGCTTTTTTTCTGTTCTCCCTGTAATCTTCATACATTTGACGATAAATGCTAAAAAAAACCCAAAACACTTTACATGTCAATAGCCAGAGGAATGACAGGGATATATTAAGCAGTGACATACCAGATGAGGCAGCCTGAGATGTGGTTCTCTGTGCAGGACTGCAAAGGTCCATTCATGGTATTGCCATCTGCTACAGGCTGCCCTCTCAATGCACAGCCCCGGAGGCAACAGCAGCCATGCAAACTTTTTCTTCCCCTGGAGCATGTGCTGTGTCCTTGCCTTGTTATGAACAGCCAGGCCAGGCTGATGAAGTCCATTCTCCTTGGACTGCTTTGTCTGATTCAAGCCCACTCAGCCATTTCCTCAGGGACTTCTGCAAATGCTGCTAGTGTCTCAGCAAAATCAAACAGCTGCTCTTGCTTTGGTTGTTGGGTTTGGGTGGTTTTTTTTCAATATTTGTCTCATCCCCACCCCCCAAATGGATACTGTCTCTCCAAGAAAGGCAATATTCAGACAGTGAAAAAGATGATGTGCTGTGAAGACAGCAAAAGTGGAGTTGTGAAGCAGAGAGCGATAATGCAGCCCTCTCTGGATAAAAGCAATGAGGAGTTTGACTCCTGCAGAAAGTTAGCATCATCTGGGGGCTTCAGTCCCCTTTGCATCTTTGAATAGAAATTTCAGATGCTGTATTTGGCTTCTGAGGAAGAAAAAATTCATTAGGGAAGAATTTCTTATGATGTGAGGATGATGCTGTATCCTACCTTGTCCCTTGTGTGCCCAAGAATGTCCTTACTGGTTCACAGTTGAGTCTTGAAACTCATCCCCTAACATTAGCATTTCAGTGGTACTTCCCTCTACGACCCTTCCTTTCCTTTCTTTCCACTCTGGTGCTTAGACAGGGAACCCTTTAAAAGCACAGGCTGTCTCTTCATTTCACACATTTCCAGTGCCCAGCACAGCCGTTCCAGTCCTAGAGGGAGGCTGGGGAGTCCAGGCACAGTAAAAAACAATAATAATGACAGTAATAATAATAATATTAGGCTATTATTCTCTTCATATGTTCCATTCCTTTGGTGCTTCTGGAGCTTCTACAAAGATATTTATTTTTCTAACACCATGGCTGTTTATTTTTCTAACAACACTGTAGCTTTGTCTGCACAGGTCAATTTACAAAAGCGCTGTTCTTATCTGCCTGGGGCAGAAGCTGGTGGAGACCCTGCGGTATTGCCCTTTCTGTTTCTGCTGCGCAAGCCCTAAATGCTTGAACCTGGGCTCTGAGAAGCCAGTGGGTGAGGTGCAAGCAGCTCCTGCATTGAACTGATGGAAATCTACAGTGATGCCAGGAAAGCTGCTGCCTAAAAAAATCTGAGTCAGTCCGACTGACAGCACAGAGGGAGAGGTCAGCTGCAAGGAGCCATGTTGCCCAGCCATGGATGAGTAATCTGGGGTGCGGAATACCTCCAGGGAAATGGGGAATGCTTTGACATTCCTTTTCTTTTTTGGATGAGTTGAAAGATGCCGAAGGCACCCAGCACCTCCCAGCATTACACTCCAGCTGCGTGGAGGCACAGCACTAGTCAGAGCAATGCCACAAGCTTCCCGTCTGGTTCTGCCCTGCACTGATAACAGCAGGGCTGTTTTTTCATTTCATTCAAAGACCTAGTGTGAGCTGCAGAGATAAAATAAACAATGGCGTTGACAGAGTAAAAAGATGCCTTTCATTACTACAGACCTTATGGTTCAGCTGTATCAGGGGGCATGGGAGGAGAGGCAGCAGCACTAGAAAGGAAAATTTTAGCACAATTGCAAGCTTTTTCAAGTAGAAGGCCAAAGTCAGTTACAACTCCTCACTTGAAATACAAGGGCAGCAGCTCTCCACCTGCTTTGTTTTGTTGTTATCAGCTTCTGGAGATTGGCATCTAAATCCAGATTTCTGGCTTTAAAAAATGGAAATGAGTTTCAGCTTGTAGCTGGAGTTTTCACATTTCCTTGTCATTCTTTTAACAAGCGCGAAAGTGCAGGTCACAGCAGAGCTGTAGCTGGCACTGGTCATGTTAAGTTTTTCTGAATGACCGTTCAAGGTGTTTTTCCCCTGCAGCCACGGGTAACTGGCCTGTATGCAGTCTGGAAATACCAGAGGTACCACGGTTTGGTAGCAGAGAACATTGACAGCTGTAACCTGCTTTTTGTGTACACCCAAGTTCTGCTGATGCAAGGGGTCCCACAAATGACACTGTGGCATTCCTGCGTGGCATAAATTAACTTCCAGCCCAATTTTCTCTTTTCATCACTCTACAGGGACTAAACTCTTTGCTCCTGTGCCCAAACAAACAAAATTTGTCCGTCTTCAACAGCTAGCTTCTGGCTTCTGTAGCATGAGGATAGCAAATTCCACACAGGGACCAAATTCAAAGGCAGTCATGTTTAAACTATAAATAAAGGAGCTTCCATGTGCAACCCATGTCCACTATTTTGATAGAATTTTTAGGAAGTATCATACGTGGCCAAGAATGTCACCTACATGTCACTCAGATTTGGTCAAGATCAGGCTTGTCCCGTAGACACATAACAAAAAGTCCTGGTCTAAGCTGTATTAGCATTATTGCAGCTGACTGAATTCATTCTTTAAAGATTGAAGTTGACTGATCTATTTCATCTTGATGATTCAGGTATATAATTTCTTGCTGGTTTTACTGTCCTTGCTTTCCAGCTCCCCACTCTTGGTGACTGTGGATGTTTTAAAAGACACAGACTGTGCCTGTGTATTCAAACATCAAGAGAAGAAAATCAGCTTCACAGGAAAGGATCATGCAGAGCTACCAGGTAGGGACAAGCAGGTATTTGGGAAATGGGCATGTGCAAACAGTAGAAACAGAGGAAACGACTTGGCAGGGCTGTTACAGAACAGCTGTTCCACACCCTGTCCATGCCACATCCCTGGCTCCCTCTAGCTCAAGCTCCGTCTGGAAAAGGTCTTGACATCCCCTGAGTGCTTTTTTATGGTTTATCTTATTCTGCTTCCAAACCAAACTAAGCTGAAGCACGAGGAAGCACTCACCACAGAATGGGAGCATCCATTCAAGCCCTGGAGGTACATTATCCACTGTGTTTCCAGTTGACATTTCCACTTATATCAGAACATTTTCCCTTGTGGACATACCCTAAATATTATGTTACTCTGGTAGAAGGCGGTTTATTCATATAGCTTGATTTATACACGGGTGGCTGTTTCAAACTCTATGGATTTTAATAAAGTGTAAAACAGAACCCACACAATACAGATGAGTAATAAATCCTGCATTAAACCTCAAGCATTTGGGCACAACTTCAGAATGACAAAAATCTCTTGAAAACATCAAAGGTTAAGAGGTAAAACAATAGCATCCTTCTTGTTGTTCTCTCAAAAAGCCTGGAAAAACTGACAAAGGTTGATTTAGTGGTACACATTGCTGGGTCGCAAATCTTCAGAGGTATGCAGCAGCCATAAAACCACTTTAACTAGACAGCTAAACTGGGTTTGCAGCTACCTTGAGCTGCTGAGACTATCAGTGAATCAAAGCCAGAATTTACAATATGCCCTGCAGGGTAGCATACTTGGGCTGCTTGGGATGAAGAGAAGTCAAGGTTCCTTCCGTGAAGTCTCCTTCAAGCAGAAGCTGTCAGTCACATGCTTTCACCTCACATATATCCATTTCAATTGATTTGAATACAGATAAGCATTACTATGTGCCCTAATAAATGTCCAAGGAATAGGAAATACCTTTTAGAAATGTCATTACAGTTTCTAGACAAAATTCAGCACCTTTGTTCAACTTTGCATGAAAAAGAAAAAATCGCCCCAGCTCAAGTTTTAGCAGTCACATTGATTCAGACATACTTGGGTTATGGGCCAGATGACGAGCCACTGCACAGAGATGCACTGTGACACTAGGGACTTCTGAAAGAATTACTGCTTGGAGAAGCATAGTTGCTCCTTCAGGCAGCTCAATGGGGCAATATTGTCTCATTTCTTTAGAAAAGCCCATGCCTGGTATCTGGTGCCTTTCTGTACTCAGAGAATGTCCTCCTTTGATACTTCTGCACATTCAAACAACAAACTTGTTGTAGGATGTCCATGTCCATCCACATCCTACATCCCAAGGCATAAAATGCATACAATGCATATCCTCAGTTTCATGTTGTATAAAAATGGCCTTGGTGCAACACAGCCATCACATTATTTCAATATTTTGGACTGAAGTAACCACACAAAAGAATATTCCTTTGGGCTACCACGGTGCCCTGTGTGGATGTTTGGTTGCTCTAGGAATATATACCACAGTGAACCACTTGTAGGGGTTCCCTGTCCTCCTCTGAGTGTCAAGGATGCAAATGTGTCTGAACTTCATATCAGGAGCTGGAGTTTAGCAACAGCTACTTCTGAGCTTTTGCTTAAACATTGTGGAAGAACCACTCAGTCTGGCTCCATGTCTCTGCTTGGCGTGTGGCACTCACTGTTACGGGAGTCAGGGTTTCCACAGAACTGCAAACACTTAGCTGATTTCTGCATGCACCTGAAAATGTTATTTCCCAACTGACCATTTCCAGTCATGACAAACCTTTCACTGTTATAATTTTCTTGCTGCTCAAATAGTGCCAGCCACATTGCCAATAGCAAGGGTGTGCAGTTTGCTGATGGGTGGCAGTGTAGAAGCAAACATTTCCACCTGGGGAGAGGGGATGTTGAAAAGTTGTGGGTGGATTGGGAATCACCATCTGAGGCTTCATCTAGTTAGTATGAATGTTAAAAACCCTCTGCCTTTCCTAGTCAGCGTGGCAGTGTCCCCTGCATCCTGGGCTAGAATTTCTCCTCATGTGTGAGACAAGCGTGGACCTCTTCTGTAGCTGTAGGAACACATGTTGGTGGAGGCGGGAGTGGGTGAGGAGCTTTCTGTCATATCCCCACATAATAAATTCCCACATAATATTTGCTTTCAGATGGATTTCCTCAAGAGCTAAGTGAGTCACGGTGCTAGGGGAGCACTGTCTCTTTTCTGCATCCCAAGAGGCCATCTTCACAGGGCTGGAGTCAAAGTGGATCTAGGCATTTTCCCTATCACTGTCTATAGGCCAAATTTAGTTTTTTATTCGAGGGCACACAGAGAACTGGTTTTCTATATCTTTCCCTTGGTACACTTCATTTGGTCACACATGTTATATTTAATAAAACTGAAAGGAAAACTACATTATATTTAACTTCCCATAGGGGGTGCCAAGTAATGCTTGGATTATTCTATAAATTTTGAAATGGCTTTGTTCTTGGCAGCTCAGAAAATCTCTGAGGAAACATGTTATTTAGCCTAGTAGGAGATATATTCAATTCTTTTTATGTGAGAAAATGATTGCAAATGATCACTTATAATAATGTAATGCCAGAAATCAGCTATTTCATTTTAGAAAAACAAAATCAGAAAAGTCTCAGTGTCTTACTGATGTTTCTCACTTATGTCCTCAGTCCTGAAGCCTATTTCTAACAAGAACAGAGATGTGTCTCTCCAAATTAACTTGTAGGAATGCAATAATAAGTTAAATAGAAACAGAATTAAAGGAGCATTACAGGGAGGACAGAGCAAGAAATGAAGGACACGTGTCCCTTTTTGACTCAAATGATTAGAAACCCACGGCTCCAGAGTGGGCTGAATTATGAGAGAGGAAACAGCTGATGGAGTTTCTTACTGATTTGGTATAATCTCATTCACTTACAAAATGTGCATGCAGCCCTATTTCCTAGAGGCAGCAAGAATCCAACTGTAGGGAGTGGTTTCTTTGCTCTCGGCTTTAAGTGCTGTTCCTGCCTGCATGCACCTCAGAAGTTCTGTGTCCTTCACATCTGGTCCTTCTTATTGCCTTGTTGGATTTTCCAATTGTTCTGAGTGTTCGCAGAAGACACAACCTTTTGCACAGTAATTTCCAGTGGAGCCTCTCCACTGTTACAGTCTTTGCTTTTTAGCTAATGACATTTTTGGCTTGGGCAGAGGCTTCTGCCAAGGTGCTTATTGGCTTCTCTCAGCTATGTCAAATCAAGAGAAGTTGTTACCCCTCTGTGTAATATGATTACCCGGTCACTAAAGGGTCTAACAGAGGCATATAGAAGTCTGCATTTAGCAAATAGCTAGAAATAAATAAATAAATATTTATGAATGTCCAAAAAAATTTACTTTGAAAAAGGATTTAGGGACTGGGGATTTCAGATCATGCCATTTGTGTATGCAGCAAGGAGCAATAGTAAACAGATCCTGGTGGTTTCAACTGAGCAAGCTGAAATAGAGAGTCTTGCTATTACAACCAAACCCTCTTAGTTTACTGCCAGCACAGGTCTGCACAGGCTGACTTCATCTTCTGCTGACTGCCGTGGGCAGAGGGGAGGCCTTCAAGGGGTGAGAAATTGCTTGACAAAGCTGTTCTGCCTGGTCTGGTCTTTCATAAGCAGCAAAGCAGTCACACTTCCCAAAGCTAGTCTTGCTATCTCATTTGAGTATTTTTTTATTTATTTTAAAGTAACTTCCTTATGTGCTTGTAGGCAATAATGTCCTCAGCTCTTGACTGCATATTGCCTTATTTTAGCTGAAGCTCTGCAGTGCTTCTGTCTTTTGTAGATCAAAAGTCTTTCTGCTTGGAGTTGGCACATTGGTGACCTTTTGTATGGAACACCTGCAGGTAAAACCTTCACCTCTATGGCCAGCAAATATGTGTATGTTCTTGATCAGTAGAAACCTTGTAAAACTGAAACACTTTATCAATTTATACAGATTTTTTCTTTTAGATGACACACACGTACATTCCATCTGCTTGTTTACTACAGCATTTATACGTACTGAGGCACAGAGCTTTTCCTAAATAAGTAAGAAATATCAGACTACCCCATAAATAAATTCTTGCACAATATGGCTAAAGGACAAAGTAATGTACCACATGCCAGATTCTTCCACAGGTCTCCCATGAATTCGATGAATCTCCCTTTTACTGTGCTTGGTTAGACCTCATGGTCTGATTCTGAATATTTTAGGGATGTTAAGCCTGGAGAAAGATGTCAAAAGAACCTGGCCCTAGACTCGGCAAGTGTGTCAACTCTCAGTTAAAAAATAAATCTCTTTGCCTTGTGTAGATTACTGTGCAAATACAAGTCACCATAAATGCATCTACAAGGAAGAAGAGGGAGGCAAGAAGGTATCTGGGCTTTTGCAGCAGAAGAGAGGGCAGAGCTGTTTAAATCCAGGAAGTCCAGGAGGTTAAAAGCCAGTAACAGAGCCTAAAAATCCTTTTCCTATTTACTGATCCAGAGGAACCCATTCAGCCTGACCTCCAGTAAGGAGTGTGCCATCATGCCATGTAGAGCAAACTTGTCCACCTGAGAAAGCATGATTCCTGTGTTCCCCATGTGAAAACTTAGCCCATCCTTAGAGGTGGGACAAAGAAGTGTTTATGGGAGGGATTCAGCAGTGTTGTTGGCACCGCATTGCCATGTCACATCTGAGGTGAAATTGCTTGTCTTTTGTCCTGCTCAGTCCCATGTTTCCCAGCTTATGCTGAGAGCACACAGACAACTAGTGTCAGTGGCAATGCTGAAAAAGCACAGAGAAGGGTAAACCCCACTACATACCAGCAAACTGTGTGGAAGCCATAACTTTCTTCTGCTGGGAGCTGGGCTAGGTTAGATTTGCATCCGGCAAGAGGCTTCTTTTTCTCATTAGCCCTCCCTCAGGCCAGCTATTCCTGCTACGTTCTCATGGGGAAGTGCCTGAAGAAGAGGAGGGCAGGGAGACCTGCCTGCAGCCTCGGGTGCATTTTAAAATCTGAGAGTATGAAATATTACAAGGACTGGAAAGGCATGGGTACTCTCCATCCTACTTGGCTTAAAGGCATGTGGATACCACGTGTCACATAAAAAGAAGCAGGGCTGAAAATAAGCACCAATTTCACAGAAACACACACCCATCTGCATGTGCCCACATACCTACTCAACTAAGATTGCCAACTTTTCTAAATGAGTTACAAGCTGTGTTTTCATGATCTGAAGTCACCACTACTTACATCAGTCTTGTTTTGACAACAGTGTCAGTAGGTCGTTACAAACATTGACAGTCCCCTGAGGACCAGCAAGGCCAGTGCTGTGACACCTTTAGCCTGCACTCTGACAACGTGCCAGTGCTGCTGTATCTGTTAGCGCAAAGGAGATGTCCTGCCAGCGCTCAACTGCACAGGGTAGAAAGGGTGTAGGGTAGCAGTGGAGGTTTCTGCAAGTTTTGTGTCCCTCTAGTTTGTCAATAGCATTTATATCTTCAAATGGGTCTGGTGAAGTCTCCTGGGAGGGTTCCTCCGCCTGTACATCACTGGTCCTCTATCCCAGCACTCCCAGCTGGGACACTGGCGTTGTATTTCCAGTGAGGCTGACAGGGCATGTGGCCCCATGTGCCAGCCCTTCTACATGGACTCCAGCTTGTTCCGTGCATCTGCCTCCACTTTAATCCCCACCCCCCACCTAGGAAGACCTGCTGGGAGGTAGGGTGGAGATGGCGTGTCGCATGCACAGTGCCTAGAGGAAACCAAACCGCAGCTGCAAAAATCGAGGGGGGGGGGGGGCAGTTTTCTAATGTAACAGTATAAGGCTTTTAAAACCTCCCACCCTGTAATTTAATTGCATTATTATTTACAATACCAATTTATTTGCAGTCTGATCTTTGGTGAGATAGACACTTATCACTCTCCCGAGCCTGGAAAGAGTAGAGAGTAAGGCGGTGTCTGGCTGAGCATGGACAGGAAGCCGAGGAAGCGGCTTGCCTGGAGGATGCTGGCTGAGCAGAGCCAAAGCTCAAGGTAGCCAGATGGCAGCTACAATCCTGCTGTCAGCTGGGAGTTGGAGGGAGCTGGGCTTAATGTTCTCCTCCAGGGGACATAGGCTGATGATGGCTGTGTAACCACATCGTCCATGGTGATTAGAAGTGATTAGAAGTGAGTGACCTTATGATAAAGAGCTGAATATTTAGTTTGAAAAATTGCAAGAGGTGCCCTAGGTCTCCAGCCTAGCTCTATGCAGAGGGACAAGATGCTGCTTATTCTTTATTTAAAGCTCCTGGATGGACAAACCTGCTACTTCTGTGGCTCAGCAAAATGCAGCAAAGCAGGTCAAACACCCTTTTTCCCTTTTGTATACTCAGTTAATGTTGTTTAAATTGCATTGGTGTTTTTAAGTTCCCTGTAGCAATGGTTTAATTTCTACTCAAAAGAAGTTACAAATTTACAGTTGTCACTGGCTTAGGTAAATACATTAATTTGAAAAGGAAAAGAGCCTTTAAGTGGGATCAACTCCAGCCACTTGTGGTATCCCTCTTGTTTAGCGCAGGACCTTTTTGTATTCCTTGTCAGATGGCTTTGCAATGTTCACTGTTCAGGCCCCTAGGAGAACAGATTTGGGGATAATTGTGCTTTGAGAAAGAAAGAAATACCATACGTTTGTAACAGGATCTTTCCAGATCACATGTTATCAGTCTGCCTTTTTAGCTATGAAGATCCTGAAGGCTCCTCAGGGCTAGCTTATTATATACTATACATGCTACACACACAGTAATGTCTAAAAAAATTGTATAGTAGCAATAAGCTAGAAATTACAGAAAGATCATAAGTAACTACTGTGATGTCTCCTGGAGCAGTCTGAGTGACAAGATCCTTTACTATCTCCATTTTTATACTTCCGGGCTTTTAATTATTACTCGGTATGATTTGTTGAATGCTGATAATTTACTTAACTCTGCCTTAATCCTCCAATGAACTGAATAGAGATTTCTTTTGGTATCTGAGATTTTTCCTGCAGTTCTGCTTGACCTCATTGCGTAGTTTAAAAGGAGACTGAATGTAACTATGAGATTAATAATAACAATAATTTTAATTTTAATATTAATAATATTTATTATTATAGCATTATCTTTCATCATTATTATTATTATTATTATTATTATTATTATTATTATTATTATTATTATTATTATTTTAGCAACTATTTTGCACTGAGTCTGAAGGCACAGACAACCCAAACTGTAATTCTTCTGAATTTTCTAGACCTCAGGCCAGTTCCCACTTTGATCCAGATCTTCGTCTTGTCTCTCTGTGCCTCCTTTTGTGATTGCTTGCAGAGAGGCTGCTGATTAAGCAAATAGTCTACTTCTAACTAGTTATATAAGGAGACTGCGCCAATGGCTGGACAGTTATTGGGGTAGATGTCCTCATGCGATGGATAATTTGGAAGGGAAAACAGGATGAGAAGCAGCTTAGAGACCTGCACTGCTCTGAACATCATGATTCAGGATACTGTACGTGATGTGTCAGTGCCTGGCCAGTATATAATGCCCTTCACCCTGACGGAACTGCTCTTTTGTTAAATCAGTCAGCTCCCTGGTCACATTTAGAAGATGGCAGGGTTGAAAAAGAGATGAAAAAGCGATAAAACATGCCTGCCCATGTATCCCATCTACAGGATGAACTGCCCTTGCAACAAAAATTGGCTGCTCTGAGTGCTGGAGGGATCTCCTCATGTCCTGCAGTGGTATGCAAGGCAGGTCTGGTTTTACCCTGGAAACATTCAACCTAAAACTTTTGGGCACTTTTACGCTTGTAAGAAGAAATCTACAAGCTAAACCCCATGCAGTATTTTTCTTACTATGCTCGGTTCAGCTCAGTCCATGATCCTAGCAATAGCGGTCAATTTGACATTTGGAAGCTCAGATCAAATACAGAATCATAACAAGGGTTATGTACTACCAAAAGAAAACAAGTCTTCCCAGTGGCTGTGATTTACTTGTGACATAAATGCCAGACTGAATGCTGTGAAATACACAGCTCTGATTTTGATTAGCCAAAAAACAGAGCCTTTATTGTGATATCTTAGCCTACTTTTAGGACGTCATAGGACTTTGACAGGCTGTTTTCCATCAGTGACTCTGGAGGACATCATAGGCAAAACCAGCTGACAGGTATTTCCAAATTTTTTTGTAGGTAATTAGAAATATGTTGAGTCATCTCTGACAAAACCCCTGACACTTATTAGCTGGACTTCTACTTAGAAAAGATGCCCATGGCATGGGCTGGGAAATGCATGGGGAAAGTTAATTGCAGACCAAGTGTGCAATAGTTTGCAATGCTCCTGTTAACAGGGGTAAATGTAAGGATTTTTTTTTGTAAAACAGAATTCTGTGATATGTATTTCTTTCTTAACATTATAAAATGTAAGATCTGTCTTAAATAATTTTTTTTAAATACATGAAAGAAGCTGTGAAATTGCTCTCTATAATTTTAAAATGAATGGAAATTTGTTCTTGACATTTTCTTTTATGCCATGTAGTGCTAGTTTAACAACACTATTTTTAATTTAGAAGGCAATTAAATGCAATTGCAGTGTACAGCTGACAGAGTTTATAAATCCCAACATGATTCCTTGTGCACTTCTTCTCTGCTCATTTATATTGCATGTGGCTTCTGCTATGTGGAAATTCCAGTTCCTCTGGTAAGAGATGCTAAAGTAATTTCTTGGTCACTATAAGATCACCTTTTGAGCATGTACTCTTGTAAAGACCTAGTGGAAAAAGATCAGAGCAGGCCTGCAAACATGTCCTTTCTGCATTTTGCAACACCTCACATAGTACTTTCTGCAGAAAAGAGTATCCTGCGGTAGGATCTAGGCTCATCATTACCTCTCTGGCTGGGGAATCCATTCTGGATTCTTGTAGGTATTGCACACTGTGCTGGGTACACGACTGGCTAAAAGATAACAGCCTTTCAGAGGAGGAGTAACTTATAATAGGCACTGTACTGTTACTGCCTTTTTTTCTTAAAACATTCTGTTTATCTGTTTATCTACAAAGAGAGTCTGGCTGGTTATAAGTCATATTGCCAACCATGAACAGTCACTTATTCATTGAAGAAACCTGACAATAGGACCAGCCTGGTCCAGTTGAGCTTAATGCTTCTCTGCCAGTAGCTTCAAGGGGAAGAATGGTTCTTGTGGTCTTCAGGGCAAAGACAAGTGTGTTTTTTTTTAAAAAAAGACAACGAACAAATTCTGCCATCAGTACCTTGACTGACCAGATCCTTTCCACACAGCTCCGCTATTTAAAATACAGCTCTATAATTTAAAACTTGCCTTTTTTAAAAAAAAAAATAAGTAGAAAGGCCACACATGAATGTTGTGACCACTTCTCATTGCTTTTTGTACCAGTAAAGCAGAATGTTTCTTGCAAAAGAGGTGCTCACAAAATGAAAGTGTGTCTTTTTCATAGGCAAAATCCTTCATCTCCTCCTGATAATCAAGTAATTACACAAAGAAATTAGTAAACGTATGCATAGTAATTATTCTTCATTTGACAACACATATGTGCTGGTATAATGCATTCTTCCCCATCCAGATGTTTACTTGGTTGCTCGGTGTCTCCAGTTTGGAAATGTGGCCCTATGGATTTTTATGCTGTTTCTTTATGTCTGTGTTTCCAAATTTGGAGAATTTGGAAAGCAGTTCAATCATTACTATTCTTTTCCGCATTTTTGCATACAGAAAAGTATAGGTTAGTAACACCACCTTGTCAGATAATGAAAAAACCCCCATATACAAGTTCAAAATGCAAGTTTTTTTAACTTTCACAGATATGAGAGGAAGGTACGTGTGGTAAGCTGTTGGTCTGGTGGATGAGATGTGTTCACTCTTCTGGAAAGAAGCAAAGGATTCTGTTACATGGGTAATATGGGAATAATTTACATCGATGAGGAAGGTAAATACGGTATTTATGTCTCTCTCTCAGAACCATTTAAGTAACGTCTCATAACCGGAATACATGTGCTAGCCAACTCAGAAATGTGCATCACAGCACAGAATGTTAACTTCCCTCAGACAACCTATGGATGAAGTGCTCATTTACTCATTAGTTATCACTGCTGGGGGAGTGATTAGTATGGCAATAAACTTTCTACTGGCATAATTGTTACTGACTACCAAAACTCATATATTGTGTCTCTATAAAATAACAAAATGAAAATCCTACTCCTGTGAAATGGTGATGAAGCTCTAATACTTTGTTCATGAGATTTTGTGCCATGGCCCTTCATTATAGTTAATGCAAATGTCTCTATATGTTGTGTCACAACTTTTTGACAACATTTTTCTGGCATTTTATTTTTATGGTGGCAGCTACATCCACAAATGGAGAGGGTCCCGGAGGATTGCCCAAACACAAAACCTAAAATGTTTGCTCTTGAAATCCTCCAGCTGGAAAGAGCAAACAGTATGTTCACTCTCTAGGAGATGATTTCATGAGTATGATTAAAAAACAAAGAAATGTTAACTAAGGAAGTGATTATAAATACTTCTAAAAATGCAAAGCCAAGTTTTGAATGACTACATGGTAAAGAGAGTATTGTAGCAGATATTTCCAGTTTAGCTCCAGCACTTCCAAATTTAAATGCTCAACTTTAAATCTATATTGTCGAAATACAGTGCTGTGTGTAATTATTTGCAATTTTATGTATTTTGGCAGTGTATTCCATATTATACCAAGTGGTCTTTTACTATGCCAAGCCATCCCTAAATTAGGCTTGAATGAACTGGCAAATTACAAGTATGTCATCTGGGAAGGATGGAGGATGTGGTGGATCTGGAACAGGGATCCCCAGCCTGTAGCCCCTTGGCTATTTGTGCCTTTTGAAAACAGTAAAGGGACTTTCAAATGAAAGCTGTCCTTGGCAGAAGGAGGTGTGAGCTGAAGAAGGCCAAAGCTGTCAACAAACCACAATCCAGAGACACTGAGACTTGTACTTTCCCAATCCCAGCTGCTTCCCTGGCCCTTTGTAGAGCAGCAAGAAGTCATGCAAAGAAGTTGCAGGCTGCCTGGGAAGGAGGGGCAAGCCTCTATGTCAGCATAAAACTTCACACTGCCAAATTATCAGAGGGCTCAGTTGCACTGGGCTTGCACCAGTGGTAAATTTTTGCACCCTGCACTTTGGAGAATGTTGCTTCACATGCTACAGTATTTCTCTATTTTTGAAGCCTTGGAAGCAACAGCAAAAATTTGGAGAGTTATGCAGTGGGGGATATTTCACCAGCCTCATCCAGCTCCACTTTGGACTTTTTTTCTGCATGAAAAGTACTGAATAAATCTAAGTTGTTAGTGACTGGGGAAAGCAGAGATTGCCTGAAGGCAGTGAACAGATGTGTAGGCTGAGTGAGAAATGATAAAGAGAAAACTCAGCTAAGAGGATTTGTGCTTCATCAAACCTCACATTACTTAGACCATTAACAGAGGAATAGAGAGAAATAAGGACAGAGGAATTACATATATAATGGATTAACATTCATGACTGCAGTTCTTTTATGAGGCCCTTTCGAGGATTTTTAAATGAGAGAATGAGGCATTGTTGGCCTCTTGCAGAGCAATACATTTCTTAGGTCCACTTAGGACTCAAAGGTGCTTTACCTGAATTTTTCAGCATAGGCTCTATTTACAATTCTATAGATTCCAGTCAAACACTATTCAAAATTCAGCTCTGATTTTTCTAGGAAGGGGAAATGCTTGGGCTTTTTACACCTGTTCTCAGTAATGACCTCTGTGCTTTAAAACAAATGGAATAATTTTCAGGGTTTAATGGGCTTTTGCCTTCAACAGCTACAAATAATCTAATTATCTAGCCACTCTGGGTAGTGGATGATTTAAGAATTAAAGACATGATTAGAATCTGTTACAGTAATTAGAATCAATTTTAAACCAATTGCCTGTGGCATTACATGGTCTAGCAAAAGAAATGCTGCTGGCTAAATGCTTTTCTTCCACTAAAGGCAAACCCAAATATTAGTACATTTTTTGTTTAAACTAAGAAAGTCAAGATTTCAGAAGTCAAGTAAATCAAATTATCTTTTTTTTTAGGGTGTTTTAAAATACTTAATACATACTTAGTATGTCACCGAAGCCAACAGAAGGAAGACCACTGAGTGACTGGTCTTTGGAACAAATTGACGGAATAAATTTGTGAGTTTAGTGAATAAAAGGAAAATTAGAAATTTGGTGAATGGAAGTGTTATTGCTTAGGTAAATTAGAAGTCATAATGAAAGAAACATGGGTAGATGGGAAGCAATAAGACAACATCTGCAAGCCCTGCAAATCAGCTAGAAGCATTTGCAGGAGTCAGTGAGCAGGTGGATAATGGTGATCCAACTGATACAATATTCCTGGATTTTCAGAAAGCTCTGACAACACTATGTCAAAGGGTCTTAAAGAAACTAAGCTCTAATGTCAGAAGAAGAAAGATTCTTTTGTAGAAAAAGGATGGGTTGAAAGACAGAAAACAAAGGGTAGGATTAAACAGTTTGTTTCCACAGTGAGGGTGGTAGAAGGTCACGTCCAAGAGCCCTCTGTGGTCATCAGCGCTGTTCAGCCCATCCGTGACCTGTTTGTGTGAACACTGGGACTGAATAAATGTGCTGGCAACATGCAGCTGTTGGCTGTAGAGCATTGCAGAAGGTCCTCATAAATCCCAGCTAATGAACAGCAAAGTAGCAAACAAAATCCAGTGCTGAGAAGCAGTTGTACATTAGTTTGGGGGTAGCCCTAACTAGATATGCAGAACTATTTGTCATTACTCAGGAAAGAGAGGAGGGCCATGAAAATGGTCAGAGGGCTGGAGCACTTCTCCTATGAAGACAGGCTGAGAGAGTTGGGGTTGTTGAGCCTGGAGAAGAGAAGACTCCATCTGGGGAGACCTTATAGCAGCCTGCCAGTGCCTGAAGAGGGACTACAGGAAAGCTGGAGAGGGGCTTTTTATCAGGTCTCGTAGTGACAGGACAAGGGGCAATGGTTTTAAACTTAAAGAGCATGGGTTTACGTTGGATATAAGGAAGAAAATTTTTTACAGTGAGGGTGGTGAGACACTGGAACAGATTGCCCTGGGAAGTTGTAGATGCCCATCATTGGAAGAGTTCCAGATCAGGTTGGATGGGTCTTTGAGCAACCTGAACTAGTGAAAGATGTCCTTGCTCGTGGCAGGGGGGTTGGACTAGATGATCTTTAAAGTTCCCTTCCAACCCAAACCATTCTCTGATTCCATGAGTTTGGAGTTAGTGAGCTCAATGTGCAGGGATAGTCCTAAAGATCAAAAGAAAGGTAGGTTTTATTGAAGTGGGAATTGAGAACAAGGCAGGAAATATTACTACACTACATGAATTCATAGTGTGTCCACATCTTTAATATTGTGGTCTGGCCACCTATGTCTGAAAGAGAATGTAGAAGCACTAGGAAAGATTCAGAGAAGGGTACAAAGATGATTGGGCACAGGATACTACCATACAAACAGAACATAACTAGATTTGGACTCAGCCTGGTAAAGCAGTCATTGAAGGGGGCTATGCAGGAGGATGGACTAAGGATTCTGACAGTGAGGGAGCTATTGAAGGTCTCTGATCATCAGGTTCCCACCCTCTTCCCCTGCTAAAATGAGCCTCTATGCAGGGGAGCAAAACATCTTTCATTTCTTTCTCTTGCTTTTTACCCTCCATCTCATACATCATGAAAGTTCACAGTGCACCAGCTCAGCTGCAAATTACAGGAGCAAGGGGAAGCCAAAGGATATCTAACTGAGGATGGAGGGCAAACGCTTGAGAAACTCCTGCCTCTCCAATGAGATAACAGCCACACCATGCACTGAGGAGAGCGTGTTGTGCCTGACAGCAGTGCTGTCTGTGCCACCTATAGCCCTATAGCTACGTGAAAATGCAATGAATTAAATAATTTATAACCCTGCCACTCTAAGTAGCACTGAGAGCCTGGAGACTGGTAAATGATACATAAAGTACCTCTCTGTTCAGAAAGCACTTCTGTTAGTAAATGATACAGAAAGCACCTCATTCTTTAGAAACCATTTCCTACCTATTCTGAGCTGAATGGTGGCAGATCAGGAGGGCAGGGTCAATGGCTGACTGACAGCAAGTTGCACGGGTGATCTGGGATCTAGCAAGGTTCCTTATAACACTGGCATTTTTCTTTATTCTGTTAATATAGCAATATGCCATAGTGCAAACTCAGTCCAGTCTGGCAGTGACTAGCTCAGCAGCTTCTTTATAGCTTGCCATTTATTTGCTTCTCTGTCTGTCCTCTGGAGCACATCAGATTTGCCAGAGCTCCTTCATGACATGGTTGCCAGACTGGGGACCAATTCGTCTTCCTTCAGCTTGTCTCCCCATGCCCCTTGCTTCCATGGGACTAGCAAACCAGCTCAGCACCGCTTCATTCCTGCACACCATAGTGTGCTTGCCTGCATTCATTTATATCTATTTAACCTACTTGCTTTTTTGAGGGACAGGTGATGTGTGAATGACATGAAGTTTACCCTATCAGCCCACTTACTTTCCTGACATCCACTGTTCCCTTACATGTGTCCTTATTCAGCTGCAGTAAAGCAGGACACCATCTTCTTCACTCATGCCACACTTGAGTTATTTCCAATAAAATAAGTTGTATTTTTCAGAGTTCTATAAATAGGGACCATGTTGCTATCACTTGCCATAGTAATAACAGATAACATCTGTGGCTCATCTGATCACTGTGAGAAGAAAATTCTCTAGAGAGAAGAAAAGGTGTTTTTACAACGGGTAAGATGCTGTCAGTTATTACTGCAAAGAACAGTCCTGACTTTTGAAATGAAATATCAAGATGTCAAAGAACTAAGCCCTCCTGCTACAGGACCATAAACCATGTTCTAACTAATAGGGCTTAAATATTTTTTGTGGATTCATTTTAATAGTGAGCTAATTCAGATACTCTGACAGTGAGCCCATGTCTGAGGAAAGATGCTGAGCAGCATGGATCACTAGGTTTCCCCTGGAATGGTTGTTCTGATCATTCTGTGAATTTATTTGTGTTTAAAAAGGACAATAATTTCACACACAATAAGCATAGGCATCACTCACAAAGGCAGACAAAGACAGTACATAGAAATTTAAGGAATGCTTGACTTTTTTCTATCAAATGGAGAATGCACTGAAAATGCTAGCACAGTGAAAAAAAAAAGCATAGTGAAAAACCGGACAAAGTAATGTTTTCTACTGGACTGATAAAAATGTGACTGTAGAGATATAAGGTATGATTCATCTAATCTAAATGAAGACATCTACATCTGAATTTCTCTAGGCTTCCTTCATATTTGAGAGGTAACTAGGTATTTTTAGGGTGGAGTTCACCTGGCCTGCGCCAAACATCTACAGCTGAACAGCTGAATGCACCCTAGAGCCAGACGTGGTGCTGCTGAACCTCATCAGGTCTTGGAGGAACTGTCCTCCTGTTGAAAGAGGGCTCCTGCTATTTCTTACTGCACAGCTATTTTAAGTCATAAAAATCCTAGACCGCTTTTTCTCAGACTGTGGGCCAGGATCAAGAGGGAGGCCAGGAGACCGTTCAGAGTGGCAAGCCCGCAGCAATCTCCTTTCCTTCCCCTTGGAAGAGTGGTAACAGATTACAGTTAACACTTGGAATAATTTGTATTAGCCAGGGAAGCAGCTAATTACATTTGATTGCTGGCAACACCCATCTCTTCCAGGGCAAAGAGGGATTTTTTCCTGCTTCTGAATAAATGAGCTGCCAGTGCTCAGGGGGTGTACGAAACCAGATGAGCTGAAAGGGAACCGTGCTTCCAACACGTCTAAGAAGCACTGCCCCAGGTGTGTGAGGAAATCCCTGGTGGCATCAGTCACCAACCTCTTCCCAACTCCCATGCTGTGAGACTGCCCTGGACCAAGGGTGCTGCCACCACGGGAACGGAACAGCAATGCTCCCATGTCTGGTTTTGAGCCTCTGGGTTTTGCTAGTGCAAAGAGGGATTAATCTAGCGAGTCATTCAGAACACCTATTTTAAGCTGTAACTCTGAACCGTCCTGTGGAGAAATTCCTCTCATTTTGGGTTTGCGCAGAGCGTCTAATGCCTCCTAAATAGGATGCATAAATACCCCACCATATGCACTGAGAAAGGCAGAAAAGATCTGCATGTATGAAACATTTGTAATCAAATTACCCTAGTAAGAAATTGGGAACAATAGACTTACATAAAACAGGGTTTTGGGTTTTTTTTTTTTCAGTTGAGATAAATTTTTCTTTTCAGACATTAAGGTAATAATGGATAATCAATATGGGAAATAAACACATCTTTAAGACAAACCCGAACCCAGTAGTCAGTTCTCCTACACTTCCTGTTGTTGTTTTTGATTTCCACTGCGTAATTACTACATTACAGCACTTCTTAGACTGTAGCAAGCAAAATATTGCAGGCAGAGAATACAGTTTTAGACCGCAATATATATGTCAAATCCTCTCAAAGGCTAGAAATCTGCAATTACATGCTGAAATATTGCCTCACTTACCAACTGATATGGTCCAAACAGCAATTATTTTTGCAAAGGCCTTAGTTCTTGAGTTAAACCGGCTGTGATGGATGGGATTTCGAATGGCAATATAGCGATCCAGTGAGATGGCACAGAGGTGCATGATGGAGGCAGTGGAGAAAAGCACATCCAAGTAGATCCAAATGGCACAGAGCTTTGTCGGTAGAGGCCATGTGTATCCTGCACAAGAGAAAGTTGACATCAGCTAAGAACATGTCATACATCTTTTGTTGTGACACGTATGTCTTAGTGCGTGTATCCTTCTAGTAGGAGGTGGTAGTAAGTGATGTCTTCAACAGAAGCTGCCTGATGCTGTATCAAGAAACCTTTTTTATTTGTTTGCAACCTTCTAACTGTGTAGCTTTTGGGATTAACTCTGCTTCTTTCCCAGGCTACAGGCAGTGTCAGTTTTTTTCTCTTTTATTCTATTTGCATAATGCTAATGCTTGATGTTATGATTAACCAATTCTGGCAGCAAATCTATGGAAAGAGAAGCAATTTTGTCATTGTAAACTTGCAAGCTCTCAATTTCGTTTTAGGACTTTTTATCCACGTAATTACTACATAATAATACCTGCTGGTATGCAAAGCCATCTAAATTCTGAAACTGAAACTTCAGATTTAGTGGCAGCTGAAGAAAAAAATGCATTTTATTGCATACCAGTGATATTTGTCTCACCACATACTTATATAAGCATATTCCCTGTATCAATAAATATTGATAGGCTCCTCCACAGAGAGCAATCCAAGGAAAAAGCATTAGTGTTTACCAATATCCAATCCTCTTCTTAGCTGCAAATTAAGCCTTCTCTTTTTCCTTGTTCTTTCCACTAGCCTTGAAGAATAATTGATTGCTATCCTTTCTGGAAGCTATTGGGAGATGGCTATCGTGTCTTGTCTAGTTTGTTGGTTTGTGTCTTTTTTTTTCTCTTCGAGACTAAGCAAAGCCAATTCTTTTATCTTTTGCTTACAGATGATGCTTTTAAAACTTTTGTGCTTCTCGTTTCTCTGCCCTGAAATCTATTTAATTTATCCTCATCTTGTTTGTCATTCAGTGACCAAAACAGGGCTTTGTATTCTTGCAAAGGCCTCCTGACTGCTAAGTGAAATACAAGATTGCTTCACAGGAATGTCCTTAGTTACAAAACCTAGAATTATGAGTGCCTTTTGTATAAAAATGTCATACTAGTGATGCATGGTTAGCTTATGATCCGTTTTGACAGTCAGATCTTATTCAGCTTTCCTGAAGCCTGGACAAACTTTCCCAGCAGTAGTTGGTTTGCTATCTTTTTCCTTAGTTGTTATCTTTGAATTTATCCTCACTGAATGTTATTTGTTCATTTCAGATTTTCTCTTCAGGGGTCCAGATGATTGTTGATGATTCTGATCCTGTCCCTCTGAGTGCTTGTAACCTCTCCCAGCTTGGTGCTATTGGAGAGCTGTGTAACTTCACGCTCTACACACTAGCCAAGCTGTTAGGGGCAATACTGAGCAGATCCAGGCTAAGCAGAGCCCTGCAGGACCCCCATTCAAAGGCCATTCTAGTCCTGCAGGCAATCACTAAAAACTCTCCTTGAAGTAAGTTTTGCAGTTATCTGCGTCCTTATCTTGTGGTGATTTAATTTAGAGCATATTAACCAAGCTGCCCATGACAGCGTGTCATGGGCAATGCCAAACTTAGTGTTGTGAGAACACGCTAGTATTTGGGGGAGTGCCTGTCTCCTTGGAAGATACAGTACCCGATTTGCAATAGCAGGAACAGAGGGAGAGGCAGAGAAGCGAGGTCTGTGCCTAATTGATTTTAGTCTTGGTAGGCACTGAGAAGACCTATTTCATGGTGCTCTTGGACTGCTGTAATATGAACTGATCCTGACAAGCCATACAGCATTTATGGGTATGTTTTATCTTGTTTTCTGGTTTTCCAGTGGGGAGTCTGGTCTCTGGGGTGTGCTGCGTGAGGGCGGGCTTTCTGGGGCATGTCTTCCCAGCAGCATCTCTCTGTCAGGCCAGGACAGTTTACAAAGGGAAAAGCGATAAAGTATTTTTACGCTTGACGACATGCATCTGTTCTCTTGCTTCAGTGGCCTTTGGGAAGGCATTTGTCATATCCTTCTAGATCTCTTGTCCTTGCTCTAAACCTGGATGGGGCAGGGGTAAAACAGCATCCATCAGATAAACTACGCTGGAGACTACAGGGCCAAGATAGGGAAAAGTACATGAGAGGAGCCAATTGTGGATGAAATAAGAGTTAGGAAGGGTGTAGACAGTATCCTCCAGGAAGACCTTGGGACATTTTATGTGGAGCATGGTGCAGGGCACCTTTGTCTTGTGCTGTGCTCTGACCACTGTCCAATTCACCCCTTGATATATCCAAGGGGAAACCAAACCAAACCAAACCGAGCAAAACAAAACACGGCTGCAATTTAAAGACTGGGTAGGCAGGAGAAGTTTTACAAGGTCCAGGATTTCATGTGGTCCATGAGAGCTCATGAGGTCCAGGAGCTCATGTGAAGGAGTTCCATACAAGGGACAGGCAAATGAGGCTTGTCATCTGTACATTTTCAGGTTGAGAGACTGAGAGGGAGGGCAGGTGGCCCTAGGATGAGATAAGATTTTCTTCCTGATATATCCAGGAGAGGATAAATATTTTCTCACCTGCCTTTCAGGTGAGGAGGCAAACAGGCCAAGCTGGCCAGGATGACTGGGCAGGAGGTACAGGAAAACTGTTTTGAGCGAAAGGCTAAGGAATTGCTGTAAGGAAAGAAGAAAGGAGAGTCTGTAGGCACAGGCAGTTGCTGACAAGGCCCTGTGCACTGTCCTGCCTTCTCAGAAGCACATCAGCCGAGACCATGCCTGGGCTGGACAGGAGCCCTCTGAAATGCCTGGTCCTTCCACTGCAGCAGGGAGTTATGTAGCATCTGCCAATAATCCCTACAGCTGCTCCACACTTTTGCTGTCACCTATGCATGGGACAAGTCTCCAAGGCAGGAGCAACAAGCATCCAGCACCCTATTGTTTTGTGTGGGAACCAGCACTGTTGTTCAGCTCTGTGAGTTTTCTGCTCTGTGGGCATGTCCACCTTGGCAGGACTTGCTTGGTGTCTTTTCCCAGTAGAAGCTGGTGCTGCTGGGTGGATGGAGAAGCCTGCCTGGGCCAAAGGATGCAGGCTGGGACAGGTGCATGACTGGTGTGACTGGGCACCCAAATGGGAGTTTCCACAGTAGCTGTAAAGTTCTCAAGAAGGAAATAATCTCTCTTTTGAGCAAAACAGTCACAATTCCCCTTCAAGGTGGTGCAGAGCGGGTGGTGGGGCACACTTGTTCCATAGCCTCTGAGGCGCCCCGGCAGAGCAAATCAAGTGCAAAGCCCTCAGTTTGGGCTCAGGACGACAACGCAGGTGATGTGGCTGAAGCTGGGCAGCTGAGACTGAGCAAATGCTTCTGTGTAAGGTGAGGTTTCCCTGCATGCCATCACTGGTCATTGTGGAGGATGATGGTGCACCATGCCGAGATGGCTCTTCTGGTACCTCTGTGCACCACCAGATGATTTTTCACCCCCAGTTACCCTGCAAAGGCCTCCCCTTCTTGACCTTGCAAGGCAAAAAGCAGGGGGAGAGGAGGCAAAGCCAACATGCTCCCTCCGCCATGGCTTTAGGTGCCTGGCTGCTCCTCCACTCTGGTGATTGCAAAGCAGGGTGATGCAGCCTTCCCTCTGCGACAAGGGTTTCGGCTTTGCTGTGTGCAGGAAATCCTGCGTCCCAACCTCCAAACCACTTCTGAGCCTCAGATTTCTGGCACCTCTTTGCTTGGCAGCAGAGCCTGGCCAGCAGGAGTCCCTGTTGCATGTCTCAGAGAATCATGCAGGATTATAAAGGTTTTTGCTAATCTCACCCATCGGACGAGTGCTGCTCCCACGGCTCTGGTTTACGCTGTTTCTTCCACCAAAGGTAGTTGCATCACTGATGCAATAAATTACAAAGTTACACCATCACTGATGCCAAATACAGTTTGCCAATGTTACTGAGGGCAATCTGCGTAGAAATACAGAAACTGGGAAATAAACTTCCAGGTTTCTGTATGAAATCTCTCTTAAGTCACAGGCTCGTGCTTGGACCTGTATTCCCAAAATAGTGAAGCAATAGAAATCTTTGTAAACAACCTGACTTTCCTCCTGATGTTGCCTGGCTTCTCCTTGAACTGTAGCAATTCAGTTGTGGCACTGGAAAACTCAAAGTTTAGGGATTATAACAGCCTGACTATATTAGTACTGAACACAGAGGCTGCTGCTTTTTTTCTACGTGAGCTATGCTGGAAGTGATTTTGGTGAAAATGAGATCTGCTGTTAATCATCTGCAAGGTTACGAACTGTAAGTCATTATTCACTTAATTTTTAAATAGCTACTCTTAAGAAATCATAGCTTTGCATTTGTAAATTTTACTTAAAATCAGGTAGAATTCATTCCCATCCATTTTTTAACTCCCACAATGTTTATTCCAGCATTTGCTGGTAAGTAAATGTCTAAGCAGGGTATTGGTGTTAAGAAAATTCTTTACATTTTTATTACTTAAACAAGAAAATTGAAGAGGTTGCCTACTTTGAATCTAAAGGTAGTCATTAGTGCTTCTATGCATATTTGCAGAGCAAATTAACTGACAGGACCCTACGTTCTCATTAGGAATATTGAAAATTATGAGCCAGGGAAAAAACTGAAAGAATAGCAAGAACAAAGCATCTTCGTATACACTTTGAGACAATTCATCCAGCAACTAAGTAATAAACTGATGATCTGGACTGTATTTAAAATGCTTGTAACTAGAAATAGAAAGTAGGAAAAGATTCAAATACTTCACCTATTTTTACATCCATTAACCAATTACATATATTTCAACTTGTATAGAATGATTAATTTTTTTTGTGGTAACTAAATGAAATAACAACAACAACAACATGTGCATGCAATGTTTAAAGCTTCTTAATACATGCAGTAGGTTACACAGCTAATACTCACCGTACAGTATGGTTAACATTGACACAGGCATGACAAGGAAACCCAGCAGCATATCAGCTATTGCAAGTGACATTAGAAAATAGTTAGTGGCATTCTGTAGTTTTTTCTCCAGTGACACAGCCATGATGACAAGAATATTTCCAGCAATGGTTAAAACAATCACTATCACTGTCAGCAAAGCTGGCCAGTTTTTCTGTGAAAGCTGAAACAGGGAAGAGTAGCACGGTGGACTCACGTTACTTTCACACGAAAGATTGGTAAGGTTTTCAGAGTCGACAGTCAGGTTAAAAAGATGTGATATATTAATCTCTCCAGCTCCATAAACATTTCTGTAAAGTCTTCTCTCATGATTTATTTGTATTAAGGAGTTTACAGTTGGGTTCACAGAGCTCTTCTCATCACAAAGAATATCCATCGCTAAGTCCAAAACCGGTGAGATAAGTAGTGAAAAATAAGAAATGATCACCCTTTGTCACCATCAGGGTTTATATTCCTCAGCTGTCCATGCCAGAAGTTGAGGGAGCACAATCTTTTGTCGACTGTATCTTTGCCACTACTGTGATGTAGAAAAACATACCAGAATTACTCCAAAAGCTGAAATGCTTTGTTTTCAGTTCCATCGGAAGTCCAGCGTTGGCGTACATTGAAAATCCAGCTGAAAAGCAAAACCAAGCTGTAGGATAGAGAATGTGGACTTGAGGCTTCAGGAGCAAAAATGTTGGAGAAAAAGAGAAAAAACTTTTGCAGCCACTAGGACTCCCCTCTGGAACTACATATCTTATTGCTATTGGTAACCATAATCACACAATTTTAAACACAGCAGTATTAAAATAGCTTGCCATACAAAACAGCAGAGCTCTCGCTTCCCTATTAAGAAAGTTGATTAAAGATTCCATCCAGCATCTTTCTCTTGAAATAATTAGGCATGCTCTTATTTATAGTTTGTCTTCCATGATATGGCTGATAGTGTCTGACTCCTGTTTATTCCAGCATCATTTTCAGCCTCATGTCAGAGACTACACATTCTGCTCCGTGCTGACTTTTATAGCTAATTATACCTTTTGGCCCAGCCTGGCTTCAGAATGGAAATTAAACAACAAGATACTATCATAAAAAAAATAGAATTTAAGGAAGACTTACATTGTACTTCAGAGCCCACTCTCAAACTGCAATTAGGTGCACTTTATACCCTGATTTACCATATTCTTCACTGTGTTTAGCCAGTTTTGTGTCCTTTTTCTTCAGCCTCCTCCAAAATGGTGGTGTTTGGAATAGTTTTTTGACTTCTAAACTGCACACTTGAGTGAAGCCGGTTCCTGTGCTGCAAGGCTTGCTCTTTTCTTCTGAGAGATAGGCTGCTTGCCGACTCTTTCCTTGTGCGTTTCCCCGCCCCAGGGCAAGCTGTATTTAAAGTAATAATAATATCAGAGCCCTTCTCGAAGTGACACAAAAGAAAGCACACACATGCACACGAAAAAGCAGCCTGCACGGAGGAATTACTGATTTCGACAGGAATGGAATTTCTCGCTCACTGCCTTGTTCGGTTCGTCAGACCTCCCACTGTCTGGATGTCATAAACTGCAAGGTAGCAACAGCAGAGGAGGGCAGGGGAGGGCAGACCAGGGGGGGTCTTTTTGGTAAACTAGCAGCTTGTGCAGCTTATATTTCAGAGGTCCTCCGCTTGGGTGCTTTTTCAATGCACGCTTTCCACTTGCAGAGGATGGCTTGCAAACACAGCTGCATGCAATTACAGTGTTTTACAGGATGCAGGCTTAACAGAGACAAAATCTAAGGCTCCCGATGGTAGATACTAGTGAAAAATGTAAGTGTGAAGCTTTTCCCATGTGGACGGAAAATTATGCCAGCCTTAAGATGAAGGAGTAACATCCAGTCCCCTTCAGTTTTAACTCCTGGTCTGTGCTGACACGATAATCAAATTGGCAATAGATATTTATAAAAAAATGAAGTCACTCTGATATCATGCTCATTTGTCAGGAGGTGGATGCAACAATTAACCCCAGCAGCCTGTCCCAAGCAAGTGTCCCAAATGGAGCAGTTCAGTAAAGCAAAAGAGTATACAGCAGAGGGGGAACCAAAACAGCCTTCCACCATTTCTGCTTTCTACCTCTGCTGCCAGGACGTGGATGAGGAAGTAGCCAGCTCTTCAATTTGCCACCTAGCATAAAACCTACTCCCGGATTTTCTGAAACACAGTTGTCAAAATTTCAGCTGAGTGGATTCACCGCTCCCCTGCCCATCCTGAAATACACTGCAGACTTCCCTCATGTAGAGGGCATGTACAGGCAGGCTCGGGCAGTTTGCAGTGAGAGCTCAGAGACACGCTAGTGTCACTGGGCACTGGTGGGTCCTGGCAGACCCACAGCAACTGCCGTGTGCTCCTATAGCGCAGCTCTATGTGCAGCACCACTAACTCTGCTGCACTTCCCGGGGGCTGCAAACCCAGGGAGAGTTACAACAGCTCAGCTGATGTGCCAATCACTTCAGGGGTCAAAAACCTGATCAAAGTCTCAGAGCACCCACCAAAGCCCATTCAGATCACTGAGGCACTGTTACAGGACCCCTTTCACAGTAGAGTTCCTGTGGAACCAGTTTTGCTCCCAGCTGAGCCCAGACCAACAGCCATCACAGCAGGACAGAGCAGTCAGGCAGTAGCTCCTACCGATGCCCACATGGGAGTTGGAGATGAGTCATCCCAGTGCTTAAATTTCCCAATCCTGTAGGTGAGGCCAGAAGACTATCGGGCAACACAAGATGGTAAAGAAGGTTAATAATGCTGAATTTAGCAGGAAATGTTTCAGCCCTGGCAGTCTTGTCCAGGAGCCAGAAGAGGCTCTTTCCCTCTTGCCTTTAATACAATAACCGAATGGGTTACTGTGTTCACCAAGTGAATTTGGCATCCATGTTCCAGAGGGTTCAGCAGCCATCCTGCGAAGATGCTCTTGACATGAAAGTGCAGATCTGCTGCAGGTGTTGGGCTCCACTTCTGTTGAACGTGGCTACTGTGCAAAACAGGGCACAAGACCCCTTGGCTAGGGCTACGTATGATCCTTTCTGAAGAACCCAGGTGTCCTGTTATTTTCTTAGATGGTTCCCTTGGGGCTCTAACATTTCTAAAGTAACAGTCATGGGGGGTGGGGGTGGGGCGGTACTATTTTGCAGGTGAGTACCCAAACTGTGGGTCTGCCAGCAAAGCCCAGTTTCACCAAGCAGAGCTGTGCGTCTTTTTTCCCACTCCAAGGACGGAGTGGAGGCTTAGGACCTGGTCTTCTAATTTCCTGAGTTAAGAAATAGGCTGTGTGTAAAAGGTTTGTGAATCCTGATTTCACATCTCCAGCTCCCTGTAGACCTGAAGCAGATGCCTAAAGGAGCTTCCGCGTTCTTACAGAGTAGCTTCATCTCCCTTTTACTAGAATGGCATGACTTTCACAGATACTTCATCCTTCCTCTGCTTCAATGACTCATTTAAGACTGCAGCTCTGCTCTGGACATCAGAAACGCAGAAGGTAAGTGCAAACAGGCTGAATGTTGCCTCATCTAAGACCTTTGCAGGTATGGCCATAAGCTCTTCAGCTAAGCACTGCACCGTTCATTTCCTTTGGTCTAGCTGTGGACCACCACCACCACCACCACAATGTTTGAGTGCCTTCTGAACATTACTCTGTCTCCCCATAAAACTGTTTGACATATGTGAAACTGAGGCACAGGTAGATGAAATGTCTTTTTTAAGGTTTGCACGTGAAACATGGATGAGTCACAAACCACTTTTGTATAGCCCAGTATGTCAGAAACAAATTTGTGATCTTACAATGTCTTCTAGCAAAGTATGTTGGATGTGCTACGGAGCACAAGTACGTTGTATTATTTGTCTCAGGATTTCTTTGACTGCAAAACCCAGCCATCCCATCTCCCCCACAAGAACCTGAAAATGGCTTCCCTTCCATATGGTATCGTTACAGGGGTCAAGCAATGCAAAAATATCCAACCTCCCTGTGCTGAACCCAGTGAAAGGCGGGTATCAGGGCTTCCACGGGTGCTTTCACCTCTATGCAGAACTAAGCATGTACTTTGCCTTGAGAGAGCAGGGAGGTACAACTCCTAGATGGTTAGTCACGTCTAAAGGCAGCCTTGACTATTGCTTCTCCTAATGGTGAGTAGTTCTGGAAAACTGTAGGTCCCATGATCTTCCGTTTTTAAACAAAGAAGCTTGCACTCCGACAGCAGCAGAGCCTCACATGCTGTGACCTGAAATCCCAGGCAGCATGTCTGCACTAAAAACAGACAGCTGCAGTCTGTCCCAGTCTATGTAAATTAAGTGAAATCTTAGCTTAAAACGGCGATAATGTAGTCTGCATTAGACATAGAGCATTCTTCAGAAACACAGCTGGCATGGGAACCGTCTACATACTGCTTTTTAATTTCTGGAAGGCACCAACATATCAGATTCATGAGAGCCCCTCCTCTGTTTCCTAGCTCTGCTTGGAAATGTAGAACATTAATCTGTCCTCTTGGGCAGGGTTTTTATGCTTGGCGTGGTGCACATAACTGCTTCCTAGAAATGCTGCTTTTCAACAATTTCATCTGAAAGAGGAGAAATACAAAAACTAGTTTGCATAACACAGATTTGGTGTTCTCAGGATTATTTCAGGTATAAAAATCCCCAGTTTCTGAGTTTGCCATTGCCCTGCCCTATGTTTTGAGTGGCTTGTGTGATCAGTAAATGTGTAAACTGCAGAGGTTAATCACTCACTCTGACATCTGAAAGTGAGGCAAGTAGAATGTGAATAATTTGTGTTGCGGTCAAGACAGCTACCATTTTGTATCTCTGTGTACATTTATCAGGGACTGTTGGAACAGTTAATACTGTGGTGCCTCAGGATGTGAATCAAAAGCTAGTTATTGCAAACCAGAACAAATAACTAAACAGTGCTGTTCTTTTTTTGGCACACACTCCGCAGTCAAGCTCATTCTGGATCTCTCAGCCTTCTTGACCCATGCCATTGCAGTAACGTGAGAACAGGTTGGCATGATCTTTCTGAAATCCACGCGGGAGCAGCGTCCCTCAACCTTGCTGTCCACAGGTGATGATCCTGAGCAAGCTGGGTGTTGTAGCACCAGCACCCTGTGTCCTCCTGTGGGCCACGGGTCGTGATGACTGAAAACCTGTGGTGAGTAACTGGTGTGTTGTTGTGGGGGTCTCTGCTGTGAAACTGGCTGTCTGTATTGATTTGGTCTGGACTGCTTTTGAATGAGAACTGAATATTAGAAGTTGAGGCTAAAAGCAAAGCTGGAATATCTCAGTTTGACTATAATTTCTAAGTGTAATATATACTAAGAAATCTGTAATAAGCAAATACGTATCATATATATATATATAAAAATAACAGAAACTGTAAACTTTCACGTCTATCCCACATGCAAATGCTCATTACAGTCTGTTCAATCCCAGGTGATTTTAAAAGCCTGATTGCCTCATTCATCCCTGAGTTTTGGAAAGATGTGCAGTATTCCTGGTGATTTGTAGGGTGTCCTCCTTTCTAACCACATGTTATTCTTTCAGGATCTGCAAGTTACAGTCCAAAGAAGGAGGTAAATGTGAAAGACAACCTGGAACAGCTTAAGGTACATTGTTTATCTTCCTAAGCCTGTGCACCAAGATCAGTAACATTGCACTGGTGACCTCTTTTAGGCTGGTATGATTCCAGTGTGATTCCAGTGCAGCTCAATTGAATTGCTGTGGCATAAAACTGATGGAACGATTAGTTGGCTGGAAATCAGTCAGATATTTTTTTTCTCATGTGCAATTTTGCTATTTAAACATTTCTTTTACCACATCAAAATTTTTTCATGGGAGGAAAAGTTCTGAAGAACCTCAGTTTGGAAGTACCCAAACATTTTGCTTCAGTCTTGTTGATCTAAATGTAACATTTTAATATTGTTGAATTAAAAATGTTTTCTTATGAGACAGCTAACTGGCTGATATGCAGATTGTCTTATTCCCTTATTCTCCTGGACGTTTTATATCCACCGTAACAGCAAGCCTAGAGGCAGTTTCAAGTTGAACTGAGCTGAAATAAAACATTCTTGTTCAGTTAAAAAATAAACTGAAACGTTTAATTTGGGTCAAACCCATGTAGTGAAGGAAATGTTTTGTTTTGATTCTTCCCAAAGGAAACCTGAATGCTTTGGGCAAAATTATTTTTTTCTTGCATAAATGTTGATTCCGTGGAAACTTAATTTCCCACAGGAGTCAAAACTGCTGGGGAGTGTCCATTAACCTTTTGTGCTGAATGGATGAATGGCCTTTGATGCTTTAAGGAGGAATGCTACAGCCGTTTTTAAAGAAACATCTCTAAAATTCCATGCTTTATTTTAGTGATACCTGAAGGGACAAGTTCTTCTTTACATCTTTCTCTCAGATGTAAATATTAACTATTTATATACCTGACAATAGCTTTTATATCACCAGAGGCCTCTGCAGACATTTGATTTACTAAAACACATTTTGCTTTAGATATTTCCATTTCAGCTGCGCTAGGAAGAAGCTGGCAGGTTGGCTTGTGCTGAGACAATATTATGCTGTGTTCTGATCCTCTGAATTACAAATGAGCCAGTTCCACTGTAGGTAAAACTTTATTTCATCCAGACACATATCAGTGCGAATCCCATAGCATAAAGCTCTGTATTCCAGTATTAGTACCAGAATCTCTTCCACTAATTTTTTCCTCAATTTAAAGCTTGCAAGCAGCAGTGAGCATTTTCCACTTGATTTACTTCAGTTTGCTGCTTGAAGATGCACTTGCTGCCCACAATTAACAGTGGTCATCGTCCAAAGCCTGTATCACCTCAGCTCTTACCCATCTTACAACATCTTTTTAATGGGGTGATCAAAATCACACACCATATTGCAAAGGTGGCATTGTGGGAACTTTCTGCCAAGCCATCATCGTCTATGGGGAGTCTTATATGTCTGTTAAAAGCTGTTTTAGCCTTTTAGTCAGGCAATACACACTATAGAAGGTGGGTGCACTTCATCCTTCATTCCTTTCCCTTCTTCCAATAAATTCCATCGCTTTGTAAAAGGTGATAAAGTTGTTTTTTTCCCTGTATTCACTGCTGATGTCTACTCATAATTTTAGATCCTACAATATTTAAATTAGACTTTTTTTCCCTCTCAAGGTCAGTACAGTACTACAAAAAGAAAACAAAAGCTGTTTCAATTTATTGTGCTCCATACACAGATTTGTCTGTATTTCTCTGGGCTTTTATTTTTTTTTTTCCTTTTCTTTTCTTTCTTGTTTCTCTAGCAGCACATAAGCAGAAAAGCAAGAGTAAGCTGAATCCATGAGGAACTTGCTACATTTCTACTTGGACATTGATGGATGGAGAAGCGTTTAAAAGAAAAAAAATATCAATATTGAATCCAAAAAGGTGGAGTCACCTCTGCTGGTTTAGCAGCATTATGGGTTGGCAGGGAGTTGCCCAAATATGTTTGTATTTCCCATCTCCCCAGAAGCTCATGGGTTCAACAGCATATGGAAGACACTACCAGAGACCTGTGAAATAGCTGGGGACCTGCCAGACCAGCAGGAGTTAACATTACAAATGTATTTTCTATGCATACCTTTATTGCTCTTTAAAGATGGCAGAACAAAACAGCTGCAGCCCTGAAGTGATGATCTTAAAAAAATAAATATAGCTGCTATTTGTTACAGCTCTCTATTAAACTGGCAGATGATTTCTGTTATGTTTTCCCTCTCTTATTCCTGGGATAGCACATTTTCCAACTTGTTAAGTTACAGTATGTAATTTATGACCATCAAAGTGGAAAACATTACACAGTGCATGAATTTGCATCAGCATGAATGTCTGTTATCGAATGTGTGCTGTAGTTCTAGAAACATGCAGTTATTCCTCCTTTGCAAAACTAATATTTTTGTTATCAGGTTTTGTTTAATTGTATTTAACTGATTAGAACAGCTTTAATGGATACATGCAAGAGTTCTGTAAGGGGCAGTCCCCAGTAGGTCTACTTTTCTGTGAAATCAGGCAAAGCTATTGTCTATGAAAATATAGTCCAGCATTAAATCAAGGTTGGTTCAGCAATGTGAACTTGCAAGAAGGTGCAAACTTGCAACAGACAGGCTGGCTGATTGAATCCTTAAGTATTGTAACTGTGGCTTGTCAACAATGCTAGCATCGTAGGCTGGGATCCAGTCTGCTTGTTTAAGATAGATCTTAACTGTAGGTGCACAGAAAAACATTTGCCTTAATGGAAAGGTAATTGAGTGTCTCCATTGAGAGTCAATGCAAAAGCTTCCATTGATTCCATGGCAGTGAATTTAGGGGCACTCATTCATCGGACTGCTGTGCTGGATCCCACTTTTTAATCATTTCATGTAAGGTGGTGATTCACAGATCAGGCTACAAATTGTATCTTCATAGCATCTGATTCTTGAAACAGTGAGAGCTGAGTCAGATCTGCAAAATACATTAAAAGAATCATGTTACCTCCAGGTATGTAAATATTTCTTTACATCTAGATGCAGCACTGGCTGATCTAGTTGACTCAGCTCAACTGACTGTGCCAAGACTTTGCTGTTACTTCCAAAGTTTGCAATGCTGTATTTTCTGCAGAATAATTTTACTATAATTTTAAGTGTTCCAGAGGAAATGCAGCATCTTTTTGGCTTAGTGGTACAACTAATTCCCACCTTCTTTTTTAGATGCAGTTTGTAAACAGGTACTCTCTACAGAGCCTGTAAAATTCTGCTCTGAAGGCCTTGGGGAGATCACAAAAACTTACAACTTGATTTGTAAAAGAAGCTGTTATTATTTACCTAGTTTAATAGACTGATTTATCTGTGCTCTTTTTCCTGAATACCACTGGAATCTGAATGTTTTTCTTTAGAACACTTAAGGCAATCAAAACTATTTATTTAAAGCACTGAATCACTTAAGGAAACAAATGGAATACAACCAAAAGCTAAAATATTTTTCCAGTGGGGTTTGATATCTCTGTAAACATTTTGACTTTCATTTTCTTCCTACTCATTTTTGAGTCTGTCGAGGATCTAATATTAAATTTTCTATCAGTTTCTACTAGGGGTGCAAGTACTATAAGTTGAAATACAAGTGGAGAACCTGCTGGCTTTATGTAGTACAGTTTATACCCTCCCACACTCTAACATATGGCTGAACACCACTGTATTGTGGAGTCCAATAAAAGACTGACTTACAGTCTTTTTTAGGAAAATCCACACTCACTGGGCATCTCCCTATCTTACACACTGGTATCATACAAACATGGGCTACAGCTGAGCATCAGAGCTGTGTAGGGTAGACACAGGAATCCCTGAGGGCACCTCTGATCTGAATGTTAAATTAGCTTTATTGAAATATCTCTTTTAAATGAATGGAACCTGATGCCTCTCTTGTACTGGAATATGCCTTCTTAATGATGCTTCCTTGAAAGCTGTTGATGAGAGGCAGGAATGAGGGAGCAGTCATTACCATTAAAAGTATTGAAGTGTTAAATGGTAAAAGTGATTGCCTTTCTTCCAACCATAAGTTTTTATCATGTTTATTAATACAATATAGGGCACTGTAGCTTTTTCTGTGGTATGTGCAGAGTCACTGAACTCATGTATAGATCACCTTCTTGCACACCAATAAATCCCAGTTAGCTGCTGGTCTGCTCTGGTCATCTGTGCAAAAGTCCTGAGAGACATGCTGGCATGATCCACTGCAGAGAAGATGTATGTGTCTAGGCATAGGTCTAGGACTAGGGCAGACAGAGTATTTCCCACAGCATTCGTATCTTTCATGAACATGGCTGTAGCCTTGGCAGCTATCCCGTGTGTGTCTTCGTGAGATACCGTCAAGGAAAGACTTCATGAAGATTGCTGGCGCTACTGCAGCAAGGGCAGAGAGGATGCATGAGCATCCTTGAGGTAGATGGAAGGCACCTAAGAGAGCCCTTTAGGCTGACAGCATTTCCTGGGATGTCCTGGCAGATACAGGGCAGCAATAGCCCCAGTGCTCCAGTGATTAATTGGGACTTGTAGCACAGTTCTTACACAGTAAGCAGAGGCAGGCAAAAAGGAAGGCACTTCTAATGCAGGTGTGAAAGTAGATCAGGGAGAAATACCAGGAGCAGATGCTGCTGCAAAGTAACAGGACCTGAAGAACAGAGAGTGAGGATGGAGAAGGATTTGATGTGTGACAGGTGAAGGGCAGAAAGGGGAGGAAAGGAAGATCTACCTGTCAGTTATGGTATGCAGATTCATAAGAGTCAGGTATCAGGTATGCGGACTCAGGTGAATCTTTGACAAAAACTCCCTTCCATATCCTGTGGCCAGCTAGATTCCTTTGTAAGCCCAGGAATAAACCTTTTCCACATCCATGGTTTTAAATTTGTTACTTCAAATGCAAAACCTCAAAAAGTAGAAAACCCCAACATGATATCTCTTTCCAAAAAAGTCTTTGGGGTCCTGGAGGGCTCTCTTTAAACTTTTAATCCTTTCTTGGCTAACTGTCAAGTCCTTATTTTAATGTCCTTTTTATTCTTCAGTATTTCTTAGTCTACTTTATCCATGTGTTTGTCAGGCATGCCGTAGAAAGAAGAACTTCTCCAAGTAACTTAGAGCCCTGTCCCTGTTCGGACTAAGAAAAGGAGAGCTTGGCAGTGGAGTACAGTATCTTTCAAACCACTGGTAAATCAATATAAATGGAAAATCTCCTGTTTTCACTCCAGTGTGTTTCCACATGTGAGAGAAAACAGCTTATCTGTGCCAGGTTCTGCAGTGAGCCAGAATCTGGACCATAGGGATCTCGTTACTCTCGTTTCCCAAGGTGCTGTGCCAGTATGCTTTCCTGTCTGAGAATGACCTTTAATACCTGAACACTGGAAATCCAGTGATGGTCTGAGAGAAAACAATGGAAAGCCTGCCTTTGTAAAGGAAGGCTTGGAATGGGCAGGTGAACTTTCAGCAGAAATTATGTGTAGGCATGAAGTCATAATGAATTGCACAGGTTATAATGGGGAGCAAATTCAGAACAGAGGTTCATGATCTTTGTTTGCAGAGGTACACCCCTGGTGCTAATGGGAGTCCCACCATGGGCTGCTTGGCAGAGGTTAGAGGCTGCATGTTTATATGTGTCTGGTTTTATTTATAGGGAGCTTTTGGACTGTACAATCCACAGGAGAAAAGGCAGGAGAACAAATGCATCACCTTTCCTGGTTGCTTTGTAGGAAGAGTTATTATGAACACAACTCATTTATCAGCATCTTATTGTTTATTGAAGTCCAGAGTTGTGTGTAGGGCGGTTTGGAAGCGAAAAGGACAGAAATACCTATAGCATGTTGACTTTGGAGAGACACTTCTGCTATAAAGAGGTAACTTCTGCCATTTGTGCCTTATACCTCATCCCCAAGAAACACATCAGGAGGGGAACAGAAATCAAAATGTTCCGTGGTGCTGGAAAATGTCAAGGCTACAAGACATACCTGGCACATGCTAGATGGAATCAATACATTACACAAGAGAGCTTCAAGCATTGCACTGAATTGCTTCTTTGATGCTCTGTGTGTAGTGTTTAATGTAACGTGTGGCATTAAAATGCAAGATTCAAGCCAGAAATTTGCCTCTGAAAGTAAATCAGGCACCCACCCAAATGCCTAACAGATGAGTTTTGCTTGTATTTTTTTCTAATGGCTGAAACTCCTGGGTCCTGCCAGCCTGGCAGAATCTGAGCCCTGAGTCAAGGGCTGCTCAGTTAATGCCTTTTTCCTGTAAATATGTGCTTAAATATCAGGCCGCTGAACTAGTGCATCCAGCTTGAATTATTCTGCGCTGATGGTAGGTGAACAAAGAAAATAGCATCATCCAAGACAAATAAAGGAAGCCATTGTAAAAGCAAGTTATTTTTCCTAACAGTGAATTCTCTGAAATCAATAATGTTCCCACTAACATGAAGTTAATGGAGAGTCAAGCTTCCACAAAAAGTAAGCTGGAGAATATGGGGCAGGAGTTCCTGCATCAAAATGCCTGAACTATCTCAGTGACTCTAAGTACTAAAAGGAAGTGATCCAGGCCTATGTTATGGGCTACACTGCAACTTGTTTTCTGGCACAGGGACACAATACTTACTGAGACTAGTAGGTGGTTCCCCAACAAACAGATCAGAGCCACCCACATCATTGTCCAGACTATGGAAAATTAATTATCACAGAGAGCCATAAAAACTAGGAATCAGCCTGGTGCTTCAGGAAGGCCATCCCAGAAGGCCCTGAGCTCCAGAGAATTGCAAATGAAGCTGGAGAACGGTGCCTCCCCCCTGCCTGCAGCTGTCAGGGATGGGGCTCCCCATTTCCCCATCCTGCTGCTGCTGGTGCTCTTTGGATGTTTAAATATGTTGTTCCAAGTTCCCTTAATGTCCCTGTCATCCATGTGTGCTGGCAAATGAGAGCAGTTAGTTGTGCAACATCCAAACCAACTAACAAATTGCCACCTGAAGCCTGCTTTCTGTGCTCCCCCCTCAAGCTTCTGGGATGAGCTCCTGGTCTGATTTCACATATACTGTGAGCAACTGACTTCTACAAGATAAGCAGCTCAGTGGTTGCACCCTGTGTTTCTCTCTCACACATGCTCCCTGGCAAAGAACAGGAATGAGCCATTAGATTCAAAATTTGAAAACTGGAAACGCTCCTGGGTGTATCATCAGCTGGAGAGAAATCCCATCATTACACTGCTACTACAGCATCCACCTTATTTGTGCCTCCAACTCAAATGCATTAAACTAATTACACAGTAGTACAACTCCAAGACAGATTTAACATACTGGGATAAGAAAAGCTTCAAAAAAACCACTCCTTCATTAATAATTGAAGAGATGGTTGTGCTGGCAACAGAGGAAAGCAAAGCCATGCCAGCCTGTGGGACAGAGCGCAAAGAAGCAGTCTTAAACTGTGCTAATAAACACATACAAATCTGGAGTTTGTGGTCATTTAATCCAGAACATGGAGTCAACAGATGAGAAAGCCCCTTAGGTCATCTATTACATGTCCCTGGCAGTGGAGGGCTGTTGCAAACAGCGTGCTTCTGTTGAGCCAGCCTAGTTCTCCACAGGCAGTGGGACACCCACTTCCTAGAATATCTTCCTATGTAAAGACTTTTTGTTTTTACCTCTCCACAATGGGCAGTTTAAATTCACCTTGTGATTTCATCCACTGTTCCTAATTGCATCCTTTCTGCTGAAGGACGTAACTCCCCTTGGTGTTCAGACCCTTCAAATATTGATAAGAAAATCACTGTGTCCCTTTTCTTTTGCAGATGTGTTTAAGCCCAGTTCTTTGCATATTTAGTCTTTTAAATCTTTCTTTCTGCAGCCCCCGCATCCTTTTTGCTGCTCTGCTTTTACGATTTCTCACTGTGCGTATGTCTTAACATTTCAGCTTTGATGGTAATACAGCAGTAAGGAAAAGTTTGGCAAATCCTTGCATCCAAAGTGGAAGATAATTAATCCTATTGTTCATCGATTTTACAACTGAAGACAGACAATTTGCTTTTCCTTGGATTCTCTTCCCACCATCTTCTGGGCTGGAACAGATTGTCCCCTCCAGTGCAATTTCAGCCACATTCAGTCCTTGAAATTGTGTTTGCAGCTTTTTTCTTTAAAAAAAGGAGGGGTGGGGGAAAGGTAAAAAAGAGGAAGTGAATTAGGAGCTTTTGGGCTTCCCATTTCACAGCTGTTTCATTCCATCATTAACCCTGTCAGTGCTGAAAAGCTTGGGAAAACTCAGGCATAGGAGGAGGTTGGTGACAGGCAAAGGGGATAAAGCAAGGCAAATGCTTTGGAGAACTGGTGAGCACCACTAGGAAAAAAGACACTTTTGAGCAGGGTAGCTGCAGTGTATAGCAAGGACCACATTGGGAGGTTGAACGGGGGAAACCAAGCAGGCAGGAGGTGACAGGAGGAAGAGATATGGCAGTGGCAACTCATGGGACAGAGGGATAGTGGGGGAGCGGGAAGTGATGCAGTACCGCTGTCAACTAAATTTATTGCCTGCTTGGATGTGTAGGGTGAGAAAAACAGACTTCATGGTGCAGCAGAGAACATGGGGAAGTTGGATTTGTAACCTCCAAAAAGAGCTATTACTCTGGGAAAACCTTCTGTACTGAGAGTACATCTTGATATAGGATGTTGTAGCATGGTAAGATGAAGCAGAATGAATAGGTATTAAGATGGAAAAGTCTTCCACCACCATATGCTTGACATAGCAGGGCACTGTAACAAAGAAGATTGGCAGAGGTAAGAGCTGCAATGATAATACTCCCCTCAGGGGAGCAAGAGGACCCCAAACTCTAAGGGGAACCTCTAGTCAAGGGTCCTCTTTTAGTTTATAACACTAGAAGGGGAATATTCTGCTATTAGAGAAACATCCCTCCAGAGGAGATGCCTAGTGGTGTGCATCTAATGTGGCTGGAGCTACAATATTTGGGTAAAGTTGTGAAAACAACCTCATCTTCATGGATTCTGCCTGTTCCTCCAGAATGACAGGTATTCTGAGAAATATTCACTGTTGCAATTAGCATAAGGAAGCCTTGTATATCAGTTGGGTTTGGATTTTGCTACATGATGTTTAATGGTCACAGTAATTTGCCAGGGGATGACAGCCAGAGAAGCATCAACCCACAGGAACAGATTAGCATGTAAAAATAATGATTGTTTTGCTTTGTTTCTGAGCATTTTTTTTACATATTTCTTCAGCTTCCCTCTTATTCATAGAATTTTAGCCACATATCTGCTTATTTCTTTAAATGTTCCATCCAGATTGTCATGCTGGAAATAGTCTCCAGCAAACAAGTATTTTAAGTGTTAAGCAAGCCTGATGCTTCCTTTTAAGTCTTTGGCACTGCCACACCCATAAGCATCCAGGACAAAAAGTGAATATAATTTACCAAAGCATAATGATAGAATTTTCCAAACACTAAGCAAGTTTGAGGTAGGTTTACTTACTGGCCTGCATTCATTAGTTGTAGTGGTGTCACCATCCCTTGTTCCAGCTGCGTGTGCTTGGGCAGGGTCTCATATGGTGCAAGCAACCTCATTTTTCAAGATGCTTCGTGTCCACAGTCCATCTGGAGGTTCCATGCTATATGGATGGGCATTTTCATATGGGTTAACTGCATACCTGCTTAAGCACAGGAGCTTTCATGTGAAGCAATTCAGCAAAGCTGAGGATCTGTGAGCGATTGCTGTGAACCAGCAAACATCCTCATTCCTGTTCTGGGCAGGGAAATATTTGTAGGTGCTTATCCTATCCTTGCATACAAATAAATGAGCAAAACAAAGCAGGACTGCTCCTGAATGTAATTCTGACAGCTTGTTTAAACCCCAGCACCTCAAGAAATGTTGAATTGTTCTTGCCTTATGGGAAGAAAAATGAACCTGTACTTAGGCAGACTTACAGGGCAGATTTTGCCCAAGTAGCATCTGGTCAGTGACATGTTCTTATCTGTATTTGATGCACCTGCTGATCGCAGTCCTATCAGTATGTTTTATGTTACTCAAGATGTTTCTCTTGCAGAATTCTGTGCATTTGGCCACCCTAACTTTTGACTCCTCCATTTATTCACTCACCATTCTCTGCTCTTCTACCTGCAGGTACTCCCTGCCACAGAAGGGTCTTAAGAAATTGCTTCTGAAAACTGGCCTGAAATTGTGAGGAGTCCTACATCTCTGCTTCCTAGATTTCTTTACAAAATATTATGTTGGATCTGGTACTGTATTTTACAAGCCACACTGGAACAGCTTAATCGTTTAGGCTTTGTCTTAAATAAAATTTTAAAAAGCCTCTTTTGGTTTGAAAAAAAATCTCTTTTTCTCACTTAAGAGGAGGAGCACATCTTATGTCTGCAGCAGCTGGTCAAGCTACAGAGCTCTGGTAGTAACAGAGAACATTTTACTTCCTAAAGCTGTATTTGGGAGGTAATTACTTTAACTTTAGTTAAAGTCTGGTTAAGGATTTAAAATTCCCAGTCCCTTCATTCTAGCATAGCCTGATCTGAAGGACGGCAGATCAGCAGACAGAAGTCAGGCTAGGCAGAGGCAAGACCTTCATCTGTGACCTGTTTTGGCTGCAGTATTGTTGGAAAGAGAAGTACCACTCCATCCTCTCCCCGTAGTGATATTAACCAAGCAGTGGCCCATGTAGTGATGGCAGTTGCTGCTGTTGAGGAAGCATTGAGGAAGACATGAGACACTGTGAGCCAGCAGTGATAAAGCCCCGAACATGCCCTGAGAGAAGACAGCTTGAGTGGATGCAATCTGAGGACTTACTGGGAGAGGAGAGGTGCTGACTAGCTTATCCTTGCTGGGTATTTGATGCAAAAGTGCAGTGAGGCATTTTTGACTAAGAAAATCCAGCATAGAGCGATTGGGAATGAAGGGCCTAGGAAATTTTTTTTTCAATTTTCATCTGTGTGCAGGCTGGTCTTCCTAAGCCTCTTCTTACTGATAGTGAAAGCAGGGTAGGAATCATATATAGGTTTGAGGATTGATAGTGTTTTTTCACCCTGGTTTGGTTGAAATAGTTGGGAATTCTGTGATTAGTTTCCATTCCTACCTGGTGAAGCAGTGTAGAGTGAAGATGGGTTGTCCTTGTGCAAACATGTACTGCTTTGTTGTTACTGTACAATGAAAACATATCAGGGCTCCAAAAAAGCAACAAGTAAGCGTAGGGGCTTAACTCTACAGGGAAGACTCAATTTAGTTGGTTATTAGGGGAGGTATACAAGAAGGGATGATAGACAGCAAGTATTTGGGGAATTCTACACAGAAGAAATGAGAACAGCAAAGTCCAAGGAAGGAAAAGGTGAACAGAAACAGGTTGAAGCCAAGAGATAATTTTTCTTTCTCCATCTTACCTCCTTCCCTTTCTGGAGAAATCCACCACAGGGAATTTTGTGAATGAGGATCTTAGAAAATACACAGATGACAGGAAATGTTTTGCATTGAAATAGACTCAATGTCTGGAGAGGTTTTTTCTCATTTCTAGCATCCAACTCTGACTGTGACAGTCTAGAAGATAGCAACAAAACCCTAAATCCTGCTGTATTTTTTACTTGTACTGCCACAGTGAAACTTGTTCAGAACAATATTGGTCTGAGGAAGCAGAAAGAATATCGATTTCTGACATTTCTTCTTCCATCAAAATCAGATGAAATGCTGAATTAAAAATAAATGTACCAATCAGTATTAAGATATGATATATAAGAACTACGGTACGGTCAGTGTAATGTTGTGCTGGTTTGGTAAAGTACGTGCCTAAATCAGCTGTATTGTATACAACTCCTTATCCTTATTTTCAGATTAAGTTCTTCACAGTTTGTAGCATTTCCAACTAAAATATCACCCTCTGGTTTAGAAGATTAAACTAATATTCATCTCATGGTAACAGCTCTGGTTGGCATTTACCACTGCTGTTGCCAAATGATTTTGTGATGTTGCACGTTCATATTAAGCTAAATTAGCAGTAGGAGTCATTCACTGAAGTTACAGTATGTATCATCATGACAGAGTGGGAAATTGTTTGAAACAATTTCCTATGTAGCCACAGTGCGCAGCTCATAAGCTGTTCAGAGCTTTGCATGTAGGAAACACAGAAAGGAATTTAGGACTGAAAAAGGAATACACTGCTGGCCATACCCTCATCCAGCATATAATGGCATTGCCAGCGGAGCATGCAGCCCTGATCTGAATGGGAAAGGAGATGTATAGGTCTCGATGCATCAATCATTGTAGGTTCACTGGCTGGCAGGGACAGAGAGGACGGTGTGGTGCAGTGGTGCAGACTTAACAGCATCTTGGAAAATTCGCTGCCTGGCCGTAACTCCAGACTTCAACAGAACTAACCTGAATTATGCAAGATCAAATCACCTCAAAAGATAATCAGTTACATAATCAGTAATTGACATAAGGTATCTTCTAGAGCTGTTTGGAAAAGAAAAAATTCTTTAGAAAAATGTTGACATTTTGGTGGAAAAAAAGAAATATATATTTGATTAAGAAAAGGAAATTTTTTTCCTCAGAATCTGAAAGTCTTTGAAAGACAGCAAAGCTTTACGCAGAAAGGTTTTGTTTAATAAACACCCCGATTTTCCCATTACTGCAAAGTGTGGATGGAAAACACCATTTGAGTCCCAGTGCTTGGGAGTGGATGACCTCATCAGACTACTGTACAAACAGGACCACGAGCTGCTCCCTTCCCTCCAGGGTCTTTGCTCAGGAACTGGCAATGAGAAAATCAGAGCTGAGGACTTAGATGCAACAGCAGACACATATTTCCACTCACCAGAGAAGACAGTATTTGCCTCCATAAATGTACTTTTGTGTATGTGACTTAAAACAGTATTTACTTATTTTTCCTTTTTTTCTCCCACCTCTGAAGGCATTTAATTTGTGCACATTCACATCTAGACTGCTTTTTGTTTTAGACGGAAGGCTTTAGAATTGTAATTCACAGGGGCTCAGGACCTCACAATAGGTATTAAAAACATTTTTTTTGACCTTCTTAATGTTACACCTAATGCTGCTAAGCAATTAAGGCAATAAATCTGTGTAAACTGAATGTATAATTCCTCTTAGGAATATAAATGTGAGAAAATTAAATGTCAACATCTTACCTTGGTGTTTACAAGTGCAGCCATGGAATGTGAATTCATTGCCTTACTTGAATTCCAATTTTGTATATATTCCTGTTAGAGGGACGTGGGTTTTTTGGTTGGTTTTTTTTTTTTTTTTTTTTTTTTTTTTTGGAAGACTTCAGATACATAATCTCTTTGGTAGTGCTGAATGTCCCACTTCTGAGGAACTTCCTCTGATGCTGTTTACCGCTGATCATGTAGAATCAGGTGCAAAACCAACTTGCATTGTTTTAAGAGAAGCATAGTGTCAAAGGCAGGGTCTCAGGCATGTGAGAGCTGATGGCAGCTCCCAGCTCTCGCAGTGGGTAGCCTGGGCCACATCATTTCACTTCCTTGTGTTCTTTTTCCTGTTAACAGTATTTCCTGTCTCATTGGAATTAGAAATTTCTGGAGGCAAGAACTTTGTCCTGTTCTACTTTTATACCATCCTTGGTGCCATCAGGGGACTCCATGCTCAGTGCCAGACTCAGCTGAGGCTTATACGTGGTGCATCAACACAAACACTAATAACACACACTGCCCACTCCCATCTGCCCGTGCATCAGGAAGGAAAGGGGAGAGGAAATGGAACAATTTTTGCATTAGGGAACCATCTAGGAGCTCCTACTGGCTGGAACTCAGATCGTGATAGCTATGCACCTCCTAATGACTCAGGAATTCACTGCAACTACAAAAGATAAAGAAAAAATCCTTCCTTTGGCATATCTTGCTGATAGAGAACTGATTCCACCTGAAGATACAGTGGTTTTATGTTAAAGGTTGTTATTGAGAGTTCTTTATTTGTTTCAGTCCTGCATTTATAGCGTTACTTCAGCTAGCTAGTCCTGTCAGAATACAGAGCTTCCTGCTAATTTAGTGTATACTGGTCTGGTTGTTCTTCACTGTTTTACTGAATTTGCTTTACCTAGCACAGCAAAGGAGACAGACATCACTTCTGTCTCATGTACCAGCCTGTGCTCAGGTGGGTCAAGTACCACAGCTGCATGATGAAGCTGACAAGAATATTTCCTGACCAAAATGTGAATTTTTTTCCCTTTCATTGTTCTTTTTTTTTCTTGGCAATTGAAGATATGGCCTGATGACCAAGTTGGTGTCAGCTTAATTAGCATTTCCATCATGTTAAAATGTGGTAAGAAGGGGAAAGTTTGATTTTAACATTAAATTTTCTTGCATTTTTATGTTACTGAAATAATAAAACTTCAGTGGATGCCACTGTCTCAGACTGAGATCCTCAGAGAGAAGTAACCTTGTTTCTGGGGCTAGCTGAAATGCAAGCAAGAATAACATCTATGAAGCCAAGCCAATAACCCCCGTCACTTGACTTTCACTCAAAAGTTGATTCACTCAAACCCAATTAAAATAATAACTCTGTGAATAAATTAAATTGCCCTTCCACTGAAGTGGAGGCTTAAGTAGTACGCTGCATTTGACAGAAAAGCAAAATAATTGTATTGAATAAAGGGTGAACTGAACAAGAATTTCTGCCTTTGAGGTAAGCTGGGAATTGAGTGCTCAACTTGGATTGAATGGTAAAGTTGACTATTTCCATGTAGTTCCTTGATGGGTTCATCTGTACTTGCAAGTATTTGCATGATTACCTTAGTCATCACCTACAGGGATGAATTGCTTCTCAGCAGATGTAAATTGATAATCAGCTTGCATGCTTTTGAGAGGAGACACTGTTTCCAGCAGACTTTCTGTTGGCCACATGTCAAGTTCCCCAAGTCCAGCTCTGCAACACTGTGGTGGTTTGATCTTGGTTAAGGACCAAACACTCACCCAGTCACTCATTCATTCCCTCTCCTGAACGGGACAAGGAGAGAAAATTGTGTGAAAAATCTCATGGGTCAGGATAAAGACAGGGAAATTGCTTGCCAATTACCATTATGGGCAAAACAGACACAACTTGGGGAATTTAAATTTAATTTATTGTCAATTAAAAATGGAATAAGACGGTAAGAAACCAAACAAAAAACTAAACCACCTTCCCTGCCCTCTGTCCTTCCCAGGCTCAACTCCACTGCTTCATTCCCAACTCCTCTACCACCTGCTTCCCGAAGTGGTGCAGGGGAAGCGGGGAATGGGGGTTACACTCAGCCCGTAGCAGCTCGTTTCTGCTGCGTCTTCCTCCTCACACTTTCCCCCTTCTACAGCATGGGTCCTTCCCAGGGGCTGCAGTCCTTCAGGGTGAACCTGCTCCAGCACAGAGTCTTCCACGAGCTGCAGCATGAGTATCTACTCTGGCATGAGGTCCTCCATGGGCTGCAGGGTGGTTATCTGCTCCGGTGTGGTTACCTGCAGCTCACAGAGGCTGCCCTGCAGCCCCTCCACCAACACCCAGGCACTGACACTGTACAAATGCTCAGTGAAAACCTGCAATTCCAGCAGTTATTCTAGCAATATTCCTGACTTCACACTGGGAAAATTCTTTATGCACCTTCCCAGCTTGATGGACAAAGCCAAAGTTAGCTTGGTATTACATTTTCTTCACTCACAAAATGTATCTCCTTCCCCCTGCACAGTCCCATGAAACTTGGGGAAACCCTAGTTTTGGATCTCTTTTCACTAAGGCATACTGTTTCTCTTCAGGGATGGTGAAGAATTCCTGGTTTGCTGATGGCAGTCTCTCCTCCCAGGCATAAGGTGTCCTGTGAAGGCTACCAACAGCAAGGTGCTATAAGAATTCCACACTGAGATAAAAGAGGTACCTTCTTACAGTTTTAATATTCTTCTACTAGAAATTAGTGAACGTTTTACAAGCAAAATTTTGAAACCTCTATCAAGAGTTGATAATTGATAGAGACACTCCTGTGCACTGACATGTTGTTCCCTGTTGAAAGAACTATACTATAATTAGCTGCACTCAACACAATTTAGAGCTTCAAGTGTTGGTGAAAACAAAAATAATTCTTACCTGCTCTATGCTGATTTACACTTTGCATAATGCTGGGCAATTGCACTGCTGCTTAAAGTTAAGAGCACACTTACTGTGCATCTAATCCTTCCATACTTTTTGCAACATTAACTTTTAACAGTTGTTTACACATGAACTGGGCTGTTATGGGTAGGCTCTGAATCATACATAGAGTCAGAGCAAAGGTCATAACTGAGGTACTGATGTTTTATTACAGAAATCAAATACGAGGCATGGGTGGGTTGAATTAGCTTTGGATTTTTTATTAGCTTTTCCTTTTTTCCCCCAAGAAACCCTCCTTGTCAAATAAGTTTTACAAAATAACCTATGTAGGTATATAGAATATGACTGACAATAGTACCTGAGAGCAGAAAGTTTTGGTAAAGCTGGGAAATTGCAGTGACAACAAAAGAAATGCTTCCTTATCTAATTACTATGTATTATAGAATCATAGAATGGTTTGGGTTTGAAGTGACCTTAAATATCATCCAGTTCCAACCCCCTGCCATGGGCAGGGACACCTTCCACTACACCAGGTTGCTCAAAGCCCCATCCAGCCTGGCCTTGAGCACTGCCAGGGATGGGGCATCCACAGCTTCTCTGGGCAACCTGTGCCAGTGTCTCACCACCCTCACAGGAAAGGATTTCTTCCTAATGCCTGATCTCAATCCACCCTCTTTTAGTTTAAAGCTGTTCCCCCTTGTCCTGTCACTACATGCCCTTGTAAAAGCCCCTCCCCAGCTTTCCTGTAGGCCCCCTTCAGGCACTGGCAGGCTGCCATAAGGTCTCCTTCTCCAAGCTCAACAACCCCAACTCTCTCAGCCTGTCTTCACAGGGGAGATGCTCCAGCCCTCTGATCATCTTTTTGGCCCCACTCTGGGCTCGCTCCAGCAGGCCTATGCTAGTCTTATGTTGGAGTCCCCAGAGCTGAAGGCAGTACTGCAGGTGGAGTCTTACGAGTGTGGAGCAGAGGGGGAGAATCACCCGCCCCGACCTGCTGGCCACGCTTCTGTTGATGCAGCCCAGGATCTAGTTGGCTGCCTGGGCTGCAAGTGCACTTTGCCGGGTCATGTTGAGCTTCTCATCCACCAACACCCCCAAGCCCTTCTCCTCAGGGCTGCTCTCAATCCGTTCTCTGCCCAGCTTGTACTTGTGCTTGGGATTGCCTCAACCCATGTGCAGGACCTCGCACCTGGCCTTGTTGAACTTCATAATGTTCGCACAGGCCCACCTCTCATGTACATTTTGCTTAAAGAAAAAAAAAGATAACTGAATTCTAACAAAAAGGCTAGACTAAAATTTAATTCATAAGTCAAATCTCTTCAGATCTCTTTGATGACATATTGCTAATTTAATTTTACATTTCCTAGATGCATATCAAATTAGTGTCCTACTTATAATATTACTGCATGCTATGTATAGTGCTATATATCTATTATATATAGCATATTTGTGCAGACTTCATACATATATTTCTCAGTGGTTAACTTCAGAATTAGTGGCTCTGGGGAGATTTTACCTATTTTTGTAAAGGTTTTTTTGCTTTTACTGTGGAACTGAGGTAGTCTTCTGTCTTAAGAGATATTACCGTAAAAATATAAAACCACAGCATACGTTCTATGAGAAACTTAATTTAGGAATTCACGCAGAGAAAATAAAACTGCCAGAGGTGCAGTATGCAGAAACTGGACAATACCAGGACACTTAGGAAGATGCTATAAAATATCTGTTCCTGTGACTGAAGTCCTTATTCTAGAGCTTAGCTGAAAGATGACCATGTCAGCTCCTGTACTTGCTTCTGTAAGGCAGTTGATCAATCCTAACTCAAAGAAAAGCCACTCACTGACTCACCAGGTCACAGGTCCAGGTGAGAATCAAAGCTGTGCTAGAGGCAGTTTGGAAGAGCTGGCTGTTATCTGCAGCCAGTTCCCAGACCGTCATCAGGTCCAAGAGGACCTCAGGCCTGACTGCTGCTGCTCTGCTCCCAAGAAATGCAACACTTATGTGTGGTTCAGTGGGTGGCTGTTCCTCTCTGACCTGCTCAGCCTTAGATCTCGAATCCCTAATCCTGGTGGTAGCCTTGTATCCTAGCATCTGGAACCAGGCAGTATTTATAGGGCAGAAGATACTTCTGTTGGCAGAGGTCTAAGGAAGTTGTTGCAAAAATGCTTAAGAGACTAATAGAGTTGAAAATAAACGTAAATCAAAACCTGACCCTTTCAGACATGCAGTCCCCTCAGCTCTTGGAAACCACAGCCACCTTGAGCATCGAGGCTGTTGGGACCACATTGTTCTTATTAACTCATAGTAATAAGTGCTAACACCAGCTCATGAGAGGTATAGGTGTTAGCTTGTTTCTTTCCCCGCCAGCAAAGATTTCTGAGTATAGGAAGGAATATATTTCTAAGTATATCTTGAGTGCCAGGAGATAGCTGAAATCCTGTTGTATCTAGGACAGCAAAAGTTCTTGGAGTGCTCTTGTCTTCTCCTGGGAGGAATTACCATTCTTTATTACATAGTAAGCAGAAGCACATACCTTATATTTTCACTGTGAAATTTTTAGTTTAAGAAACTTTGGTGCAATATTATAAAAAGAAAAACCTCTCAGCTTCCAAAATATTTTTCTCATTTCCGTTTGCTTTTGCAGCTAAAGAAACAACAATAGTTTTCTATTTTTTTCCCCAAAGTAAGAAGACAAATAGAAACTAAGATCTATCTAATTCTTCAGAGGGATCGAACCAATTCATGACACTTCTTAGATTTAACACTCTAGTCATTTGCTATGACAAAGTCCTCTGCTTCTGTAAGGAGAAATGCAGTCAGCGCCACGCAGTTCGCTGACACTGGCTAGCAGAACACATGCCTATGTTTCGGCAGGGAGATGGCAGATGTCGTCCTGTGGGAAGCTCTGGGGAAAAATGAAGAAGGGACCTCAAACCGTACTTCATCCTGGCAGCCCAAACCACCACCCCCACTCCGTGTTGTGCCCAACATCTGCATCACCCAACACTAAAGATGCTGCAGTCAATGGGGAACATAAAAATCCAGCTTCAATTATTCAGTGGTTTTGTGCTCCCAGTCTTCATCATACCCTTGTCCAGCATAGTGAGTGGCTGGCAGAGAGACAGGTTTCATAGGGAAAGGGATGGCAGGGACTGTGTGTGGCCCTGTTGACAGGCGATTCCCTGCTTTATAACGTGGCCACAAGCAGGCAGCTGTGTTAGCCACCCATCCTGAAATCACTGGGGTTAAATTTCTGCCCTGCTCTCCTAAAGATGGACTCTGTTGACCCTTACTCTTCCATGGCTTTGGAAGCTTTCATCGTGCAACCACTGAACACACAGCAAATCCAGTCTCATGCACAAACACGAGTATCTTGTGATTCAGCAGAGAAGATGCAATTTCTGTGCATGTAGGGAAGTCAAATATCCCTCTGAAATACAGAGGTGAACTCCCTGCAGAGGTGTGTCGTGCTGCAAAGAGCCGAGGGCAAACTGAAGTTGAGAGGAGAGACAGGCAGAGTGTAAAAGCAGCATGAATATGTAAGGCAGGCAGATTTCTGCAGAAGACTACTGCAGAGTCAGCTGTAGTTAAACCACCCACAGCTGCTGTTTCTCTGTCACCTTTGGAAGTGGAGGGTGCTTTAACCAGCAGCAAAGTCAAAGGAAAACTTCAGATATAACCTAAGATCTCATGTCCCTCACTGCCACCTAAGAGAAAACTTTTATTTTACCTTGTAACTTTACAGTCATCCATGATCAGAATTGAACAAACTGCTTTACTTTGGGAAGACTTTGGAGCAGATTGCCTTGAACACATAGAACCCCCCTTCATTTCATATATGCATCTTGGTTGTTTATCCCCCTTCTTAGTGGGAAGGAATAGGGAAGATCAAAAAGAAAAGGAAAAGTTTCAAGTGTTTTCAGAGTTTTTTTACTTTCTTGCTTTCTATTTAGAAAGTGTTCTTGTGAAAGAGAGAGGAAGAAAACAGAGAATAAGACTCTTTGGAAGGAAGAACATTTGGGGAATTTTCCTGTTCTTCCTAGTCATTCTTTTTCCATATATTTTTCCATCAGAAGGAAAGAGAGAGGGATGGAAGGAACACGACTAAGTGAGGAAAGTGATGGCAAGGAATCCAAACAGTAGAGGTTTTCCTTTTGAAAATTGCAACTATATTTACTTTTAAATTTTTTTGGTCAGCATTTCCTATGGGAAACATACTTCTAAACCAGCACTGCTTGTTATGCATCATTATTTGTGTATATGGCACTCTACATGTTTGCAAGAAGGCAAAATCACTCTGAAGTATTTGCCTCAGTGCAAGCAGATGTGGCGAGAACTCTAGCTTTAAGATATATTGGTGCAAATGGATGCTATTCTTGTTGACACCAGGCAGGTCTGTCTTTGAGGTAAGATGGCAGGCACTGTAATGCTGCAAAACCTATTTGGGAATATCCAGTCAATGAGTGAAGTGAAACTGAGGAAGCTAAAATTGAATTTCCAAGGTAGCACTCAAAAAGCGTATCTGAGGAACAGAGTAAGTCTGCATATGTGAAAAAAGGAACAAGAAGTGGGGGTTTGCAGGCAGGAAATAAAAAGCAAATTGATAGCCATGCCATAAAGGCTGGGGGTATAAAGGAGAAGCCTAGAACAGAATGGAAGAAAGCACAGAGTATGACAGACCGTTATATTTAAAGGCAAGAATTGCAGGGTGTGAGAAACTGTGGGAGAGGAGGATGGAGAATGTCTGATCATTACTGACAGGAAGTAAGAGAACAGCTGGGTCTTATGAAGGAAAGTAAGAAAGAAAAACATGGTTATCTAGCCAAAAGGTGTGTGCATGTTTGTAACTATATATAGCTATGTAACTGCATGAATGGCTTCCGCCCCGAGCCTGGTGAAACATATCGCTGGAATTTGTATGCGGGCTCAGAGATATAAATATGACCTTCATTGCACAATAAAGTGTCTCTGGTTGCACAACAACCTGAGTCCGTGCCTTCATACACCACAAGAAACAATTGGGTTTTGTGTCTTTTAAGGAAGAATTAGATTTAGGAATACAAAACAATAACCCAAGGGAAAGCTGGCTCCCCAAGTTGCAGGCAACAGTAAGATCCCCCCTGAATCTCCTCTTCTTCAGACTAAACAACCCCCATTCCCTCAGCCGCTCCTCACCAGACTTGTGCTCCAGACCCTTCCCCAGCTCCGCTGCCCGTCTCTGGACACGCTCCAGCACCTCAGTGTCTGTCTTGCAGTGAGGGGCCCAACACTGAACACAGGGTTCGAGGTGCGGCCTCACCAGTGCCCAGCACAGGGGGACGGTCACTGCCCTGGTCCTGCTGGCCACACTGTTCCTGATACAAGCCAGGATGCTACTGGCCCTCCTGGCCACCTGGGCATACTGATGGCTCATGTCCAGCCGGCTGTCAACCATCACTCCCAGGTCCTTCTCCACCGGGCAGCTTCCAGCCGCTCTGCCCCCAGCCTGTAGCGCTGCCTGGGGTTGCTGTGACCCCATGCAGGACCCGGCACTTCTCCTTGTGGAACTGCATACAATTGGCATCAGCCCATCGGTCCAGCCTGTCCAGATCCCTCTGCAGAGCCTTCCTGCCCCCAAGCAGATCAACACTCCCACCCAGTTTGATGTTGTCTGCCAGCTTACTGAGGGTGCACTCGATCCCCTCGTCCAGATGATCAATAAAGATTAAAGAGGACTGGCCCAGTACTGAGCCCTGGAGAACACCACTTGTGACCAGCCACCAGCTGGATGTGGCTCCATTCACTGTCACACTTCAGGCTCAGCCTTCCAGCCAGCTTTTAGCTCAATGAAAAGCACACCTGCCCAAGCCATGAGCAGCCAACTTCTCCAGGAGAATGTTGCGGGGGAGGGTGTCAAAGGCTTTACTAAAATCTAGATGTCAACCACAGCCTTTCCCTCATCTATTAGGTGGATCATCTTGGTGTAGAAGGAGATCAGGTTCGTCAAACAGGACCTGCCTTTCATAAACCCATGCTAGCTGGGCCTGATCCCCCAGTTGTCCTACATGTGCCGTGTGATAGCAGAGGAAACAGCCTCAAGTTATGCCAGAGGAGATTTAGATTGGATATTAGGAAAATTTTCTTCACTGAAAGGGTGGTCAAGCACTGGAACAGACCGCCCAGGGAGGTGGTGGAATCACCAACCCTGGAGGTGTTTAAAAAACATGTAGATGTGGTGCTTAGGGACATGGTTTAGTGGTGGGCTTGGCAGTCCTGGGTTAATGGCTGGACTTGATCATCTCAAAGACCTTTTCCAATCTGAGTGATTCTATGATTCTGTGATTTCATACTATAAATGCAGTAAGCCCTTCAGCGCTCTCCCAGTTACAAACTAGTAAAGGTATAACTCAGATGCAAGATCTCAAATTGCTGTATGTTAAATTACACAAGTATAAAATACACTTGTTATATAAATATTTTTTAAAGGCAGTCACAAGAACTGCATTATTTAATGGCCACTCTCCTCTCATAAATGTTTTTATCTGTCCTGTTCTTTCTTATCAACTTCCAAATGGGCATTTTCTTAATTAAAGTTATCAGGTCTGACCATGATGCTTGTAGGTTATTAACTTTATATCGAACTATTCTTCAAATGTTCCACTTTGCTTCTTGAGGGATCCTGCAGCAAAGTGAGATATTATGATCTCCTTAATCAGAAACTCTAAGGCATCAGAGTTAAAGCTAATTAGGATTTATGAGACTTTGAAGGGAATATAATTTGTATGCAAGCACTATAGGTGATATGAGGTTTCAGATGATGACTATAGATATCAGCTGAGCATGGGTACCACAGTTTGACAGAATAAATCATTAGGAATACATTACAAATTATTCTTTCATTTCATCTTACTTTCAGTCAGAAGGCTAAAGCAGGGAAAATGCTATGCATGTGATGTGATCTTGTGGCCCACCTTTTGTTAAAATCTAGGCTGGGACTGAAGCAGTCATCAACACTTCCTGCTTAAAAAGCACATCTCAGTAAAGTCTCAGCTACTAAAACAGCACCTCCCCATTCAGATGTCCATCCTACTTTCCTCTTAACACCTGGATCATATCACATCATGAGTAGGCATGTGCTCGCTGAGTGTTCAATGGGCGCTTTGTCAGAGGAATACAAACCTGCTCCGATGATTTTAGAGTAAGTGCTCTTGAGACCTCTTTGAACCACCCCACTAAGTCCAAGACAGCTGTTCTGTTGTAAAAGTCAGCTTAACATACGGTTTATAGTGGTTGTATATTATTATATTATTATATTCACTATAAAATAAACCCAAAGGTGCTTGAATTCTATGAACACAGAAAATTGCTATAAGCAGAAATGAAGAGAGAACAGTGATTATATACAATCTGTACCAGACTAGCAGCAAACATTACCAATAAAAGGAGAGGAACCATGAAAGGGAGGATTTCACTACTATGACAGCTGTCTACTTGGCAGCTAATACAACAGATATTTGATGAATGAAATCTCTCTAGGAGCCTCTGGCTATGGCAATAACTTTATTTTGCATTTGGCATGCTGTTTCCATGTTGGGGCAGCTTGGTGAGAGGCTCTGAAAATTGACTGTGTGGGATTTATGTTGTGCATATGTCTGAGTATGAATTACAGAAATTATTAATCTTGGAAGGGACTTGAAGAAGTCCTCTTAGCCATCTCCCTTCTCTGGGGAAAGATAAGCGTATGTCCTTGGCACTGCTTGTGGCCTTGTTAAAATTGCCAAACATTCCTAAAATCTGTGTTTCCACATACCACTACCTTTAGAAGTGTTTTTTGGTTTGGTTTTTTTTTTTTACATTTGGATTATCTCATGTGGCAAAGAACTTTGTCCCACACCTGGTGCAAAATGAAACCATTGATTGCAGTCCTCTTTATGAAAACTCTGTTTATATTGAAAGACATCTGGTGTACGTGGAAAACATTTGAACTCTGTTTCTCTTTTAATAGTATTTTCACTAATTAAAGTTATGTTATGTCCTTCTTCAAGTCTCTCTGTTCTAGATGGAAGAAACAAAATTCTTGACAACCATTTCTCATGTCTGTTTTCTAAACCTCTCTGAAACGGTGTTACTATCTTCTGGGGTTTTCCCATTACTTTTACATTCTGTACTCCAGACAGGTTCTCAATAGTGCTGTGAGGGGCCGAAAAATTACATTCTTTGCCACTTAGGAAACCTCTGTTTTTACATCCCACAATTGTATCAAAGTTTCTTGCAGCAGCATGTTCCTGACTCATGTTCAGCTTCTAATCTACTATAACCTCCAGATATCTTCTTTTTCTGTAGCGTCTTTCCTGTGTTAGCAGAGACAGTGACAGCTAGCAGAGATACAGCCTCGACACACCAACAAATGGTCTGTTTACAAGCTGCTCCGTAGTCTACATGGCTGTATATCCTGGTGTAATCTCCAGTCAGGACCTTAAAAGGCAAAAAGCTATAACAATGTCCCTATTTTGGGATAGGTGTGGAGTAGAGGTGATGTCACACACAGAGTCAACACTAACACTTCATGCCCTGTATAGAGCTCTACGCATTTCTCCCTGATGATATTGCATGAACCTCAAATTGATTCCAGAAAATTACAAATGCAACTCATCAGTTTAACTCTGTTTCCTGCCATGACAAGGAACTGAACAGTCATAACCAAAGGAAGAAAATTTTGAGTTATCTTGAGACGAGAACAAGACAATGTGGCTTTTTTAATGAGAAAGGCATCTTGCAGTGAAGGAAACAGACAGAGCTGTGGAACTGTTGTTTCTTCCAGAGAGTTTCAGGCTGCATTTCTATTTAATTGGCATCAAGCCCACTTTCAGACTTACACTTTTCTCTAGGCTTTAATTTGCACTTAAAACTACACTCCACTGGCTGAACATTGTCTTACTATTACTATTTTCTCACCTACAACTTTTCTTTTTAGTAAGAAACTCTGCCCTCATGTAAGCTGTTCATCTCCTGATCTCTCACCATTTTTTCTCTGCTTCACTCCCACCACTGTAGCTGAAGGGATAAACCCAGACAACAAGTGCTTAAACAGCTGGCAGTGAAGATGGTACAAATCTAATAGAGAAAATCACTGGCAACAAATAAAATTGTACAAAACTAAGCACTGATCTGCATCACCTGGCCCCTCTGTTGCCCAGAGAGGGGTGGCTGCTTGGGGTACATGGGGTGCCCAGGGGTACATAACTACTAAGCTGTAGGCTGAGCATGCATTCAGCTCACTGTTCCAGGTGTCACAGGTTCTTCATTCTAATAAATTTTATAGTTTTTCAAGTTCTTCTTTTGAGGTTGGTAGTGCTTACCTCAGCAGCTGCTTTTCCTCTGCCAGTTTTTATATTCCTTTCTTTCCCCTTTTCTTCTGTCTTATCTAAGGAATGGTAAATCACACTGTGCGGGTACTCTTTGTTTTCCTTTTGAGGGTGAGCTTAAGAATAGTTACATATCTGATGATGTTGGATAATAACTGGGTTTCTCACACCAGCTACAAGCTATTAGCCTATATCACCCTTCACCTTACCTCTTAAATCCTCTTCAGTTGAGCAGCAGTTCTGGGTTATTATAGCATATGAAGGCACAGACACCAAGTGAGATCCTTTATTGCATGCATAAGTGCTGGTTATATGCAATCTCTCATCCACCCAAGTTCTGCCCTGGAATATGCCTACATGCAGCAGAGCACCCTTGCAGCCAGCTCACACACCGCTGAGCTGCTTGCTCCCTCCATGCTCACCTGAGGAGCTCTCCTCTTCCCAGGTCAGTATTTAAGCTGTGGGAGGCTTTGGGCAGCCCCTCGTTGCAGGCGAGCTCAGAGAGCCAGATGTAGTGTTCGTTGTTTCCGCACTACATTTTAAGGTATCATCACTCTGCAACCTGGCACCCAGACAAAGAACAGATCCTTTTCTTTATCTCCACGTCCAGGGCTCGGGAGCAAGCAGGAAAAGCCTGCACAGATTTCAGAAAGAGCCCTTACGGGTTATCATGAAGTAAGTCTGGGGTACAACTAGCTAGAATCTTTTAAAGGAAACAACTATTCCAGTTCAAATCAGTCTCAGTAAGCACACGCAGAAAACAACAACATACATCCCAAGACCAGGAGGTATTATTTTTCCAAACCACGGCTGCACAAGCAAACACATGTTAAACAGAATCTGGCCTTAGCTTGAAAAGAAGCCACATAGCTGCTATCTGCCCATCTGGTTACCTGAGTAAGTCCAAGCTCTGGCTACTGTCATGTTTTGGGAATGTGTTTCTCATTTTCTTTTTTTTTCTGTGGAAAAATCCCCACACAACTGCAAATACAAAACCTTTCCTTATGTGAAGTAAGACAGCTTTGAAATCTCAGTTCTTAATGACTTTCCTCCGCACACGTACCCAAGTTCTCCTTGGGGAGCTTGCTCTGTCAGGGACTTGGAGGATAATGTTGCTGGATGTTAGAGGTCTCACAAAGTAAAGCCCAGCTAAAAGAAGAGGGCTAGTACCAGAGCTGTCCTAGGGAAAAGGCATGATTTCTGTGAGGCTGTCATCAAGTTAAGCCTGTTATAAAAGGTGGTTATAGGATGCTAGTTGGTTTTCTTGCCACTTTTGCTAGAATCCTGTGGCATCTGCAAAGAGGCAGGAAGAAAAGACCCCCACACACCATTCTGAACCTGTTCCTCAGGCCCAACACACAGCACTGGGCTCTGTTCTGAGCAGCAGAGCTAGAGCAGAGAAACAGAGATGAAAGGGGTTTGCTAACACCTTCAGAGGAACTCAAATTTGAAGCCCAAAGTTAGGTCCTTTCTTTTATCTATTTTTATTTCTGATAAATACATATATGTGTCTTTACACACATATATATATATGAGTGTGCTAACATCTATGATAGGAAGAGGTAGGAGGGGAGAGAAAGAAGGTTATCCTATTTGTTGTTTATATTCAGTTTTCTACAACAGAAGCTGCTCCTTTCTCTTCTGTGTGCAGTTGTGTGGCCATTACACTGTCTACAGTAATAACATGATAGCGTTACTGGCAAATGTAAAGCTCAATTGCTGTAAAAATGATTAAAAATTGTTGCGCAGCAACAGGTGATTTTGTGTACAGCTAGTCAAAATGAATGTACATTTTTCCCAACCACATGCTAGCAAAATAAGCACATGTGTTTAGGGCCACTTTAGTGGCTTAATTTTGCTTTTATGCTTGTGCACTTGACAATCCATTAGCTGTCAGTACCTCGTACAGTATCTGTCCACATAAAAGCTCCTTTTTTCCCCCTGTATGCAATGAAAGGCTAAAGAGGATGTGTTATGGAGAGAAATAAATAAATAGGTTTTCTTAAAAATATCCTTGATCCTAGAGACAATATTTCTAATTGATAAACTGGCATCTTAGTGGGAAAGTTACTGATGGTAATAATGAAAAAGAGAGTAGGATAGACAGGTTTATGAAATGGGAATCCAAGTACCGGAAAGGAACTAGGTCACTGGAACAACCCCCTCAAAATCAGAAGAGCTAGTCTATGTATGGCTTAAGCTGGGTGTGATTGTGATTGATCAGTAGGTGGTCAGGAGGTAAAAAACTCATGGCTTCCCAAGAATCTGACAGCAGTTGTGCTAGTGATAAATGCTTGGCTGGACCTCCTGGTGTGACATGCAACTCAAGAACATATGTGCCTATATTTGGGTGTCTAACACGAGCCTGGCCTAAGCAACCTTTGGGTTCCATCCTTGCAGTTGATATGATCTGAAAAGCTAGTCATGTCTCCTTGACACCTATGTTTGTCAGCTGAATTTCCCTGTAGACTCCATTGACTGTTGTGACCAGGGACTCGAGGAAATAGCCTACACGTAGGTCAACTGCCAGTAAGGATACCTTGGCTTGTCTCCAGCTGCAGTTTTGGTGTCATATCTGCCAGCCCTATGTGGGTATGTTTGGTATACCAGATTATTTTAAGTGACAATAAATGGTTGCATTGAGGCAGTTAACTGAAGTCCTAGTGATAACAGCAGAAGTTCTGCGTCGTTTACTTCTGACCATACAAGATTTTCATGCTGTCCTCATTTTTTTAGTGCCTCATGAACTTTAGCATAAATATTTTCAGATACTTTTGAGGCAGGAAAAAAAAAAAAAAAAAGTCTTCCATGCTCAATTCACCTGCTCTTGAGATGTGGAAACTGCATTTAGATCCACTCTGTTGGAGTATACTAGCACTGTATGATGACGTTCACTTAGCTGAATTGCATCTAGATCACTTGTCCCATTTCCTTTGCATTGGATCAGGAGCTGGGGAACAGAAACAAGGAAACAAAACAAAAAAGTGGGTCTGAAGAAAATTCTGTTTCAAGTTTAACAGTTTTAAGTTTTCCCTTAAACCCTGCGTAACTTGGAAAGTGATCGTCCTGGCAGGTGTTTCTTTGGATACACACCCACAGACTGGCATTCTTTCTGTAGGAGAGTGGATGTACATACCCAATGGTCAGAACACTTGTCAGATGAGAGAATCTTATGGTCAGTGCTAAAGGCTTTGATGGGTCAGTGTTATCAGATTTAAGGACTCTTCACAAAGATGATCAGAGGGCTGGAGCATGTCTGCTGTGAAGACAGGCTGAGAGAGCTGGGGTTGTTCAGCCTGGAGAAGAGAAGGCTCTGGGGACACCTTATAGCAGCCTGCCAGTGCCTAAAGGGGGCCTACAGGAAAGCTGGGGAGGGGCTTTGTACACTAGCAATAGGACAATATGGAGTGGTTTTACACTGAAGAGGGTGGATTTAGATTAAATATTAGGAAGAAGTTCTTTCCTGTGAGGGTGGTGAGACTCTGGCACAAGTTACCCAGAGAAGCTGTGGATGCCCCATCCCTGGAAGTGCTCAAGGTCAGGTTGGATGGGGCTTTGAGCAACCTGCTGTAGTGGAAGGTGTCCCTGCTCATGAAAATGGGGTTGCAACTATAGTCTTTTAAGGTCCCCTCCAACCCAACCCATTTTATGATTTTATGATTTGTTCCTACTTTCAACCCACCTACTGGGTGTTTCCAGAAGGAAGGCAGAAAAACTTGATTTTCTTTTGAGCTGGCTCTGGAAGCATAATGAATCTTCAGCCCTGTGAACTAGCGTGAAGCACTGAACAAACCAGCAAAGTTGTGTAGCTCACATATAGATACACCAGCAGTTCCTCCATTTCTGCATCAGCAACATGAGTGCCAGGCACCAGGGTAGCAGGTCCTCCACTGCATATTTATCAAGGCCTTACGGTAATTAGTATTAAATAGCAGCCACCACTGCTACCACATCATGCTTGTTTAGACCTAGCTACTTTTGTGAGATCTAATAAGAAAGCAGCGGTAATTGTCTGCAAACAAAGGTTCCCTGAGAACATACTGGAGAGAAAGGGAGTGTTATGTGAATGAGTAGAGTCTCAAACAACAAAAATATTCTCCCTATAACAAATAAAGCTCATTAATTGTATATACAGCACCACAAATCTGTCACATTGCTATCCATCATTTTGGAGTCCTGTCACCAGTTTGCTACCCTGCTCTACTAACCACTGTCTTTGCATCTTCCACCCTTGATTCAGTTGTTTGAATCTGATTAACCTGATCAGGATTGTGAAAGCCATACAGAAGAGGCACACTGGGAGGTTCACATTGATAATTAAGCCTCACGGAGTTATTTGCTGAGATGTTTCAGTAGTGATCAGCTCCAAAAAGCTACCATCCCCACCACTTGATGACCTTGACAATCCTGCTCCATCACCATCCTACATGTCATATATAGAATCCTTTACAGCAGTATCAAAACTAGGCAGCTGCAACAAGGCTTTTACCACCACATACCAGGTTAACGTCAATAAGTAGTTCCCACACCTCGCCCTGGCACAGCCACCAATCCCCCACAAAGTTGCAACAGTTTATCTACTGTCCAGGTTGTTTCTTCATCCTCTTCAGGCCAGGCCACCCTGCTTCTTACCTCTGCCATGTCTGGATTCTTTTGTCTCTGAACTCCTCTTCCAACCAGCCTCTCCTCATCCAGGCCCCCTACCTTGTGTCTCCTACATCCAGGGTGCTCTTTCTTTCTCTCTCTCTTTCTGCTTCTTCCAGATCTCTCTTCATCCAGAACTCCTATTCCATTTCCCTTAGAGCTTTTTAACTACTTAGCAGGAACCAGCGACAGCTGCACCTTATCCACATCGGCCAGCCCACCGCCCCTGAAGCCAGCCCACAGCTGTGCAATATCAATGTTAATTAACCTGCTTTCATTCCTTTACAATTCCTCTACAGTTCCTCTACAGAGTCCCTGTCTACTTATTTATTGTATGTATTTAGGACCCTGCACATATGCCACTATCTGTTGTACTTGGTAGAAATGTATCTTTGGTAGATACCTCTACTCAATTTGGCTGAATACACTTAAATCCTTAAATCAAGCAAGGAAATTTCTTTTGCTTGCAAAACTTAGATTTACACTTCAGCTGTGGAAAAGAGAGGAAAAAATACATAGAACTGGCAGGGAAACGAAAAAACCTGGGCAGTAGGAGAGTGGGTGGTTCATGAACCTTTAATGAAAAAAGAAGCAATAGTGTCAAGTTGGGTTTGATATTAAGAATGCAAAAATGTTATCAGAGTACTAAACAAAATAGAATTTGAGGGTCTCTGTAAACAAGTTCAAATACAAACAAACCTGAGTAATGTTTTTTGGAGGTTAGGGTTTTATACAGGATGGTACAGATGGGCACAGAGTAGAACACTTTTATTTGGTCACTATCTTTGGTCTCATTGTTCTTGTAGAAAGCTTCAACTCAGCAAGACTGCTTTTCAGTATTATCTACCTAGCCCTGGGGATTTGAGGGCAGGTGCAGTATATAAACACCATTGCTCTGCTCTCTGTCCTTTCAACAAGAATTATACAGGGTGCCAGAATATGCCAGCTACCATCTTTCAGGGAAACGGCATGAAAAACAAGGTAATTTATTATTTAAAGAAACCTTACAGAAATACCATTTTCCTTCAGCAAGTCATGTACTTTTGACTCAAGTGCACATTTCTACTATTTTAAAATATCTAAATAAATTGTTAAAGACTTAATTTATTATTAAAATAGTGCTTATTAACAGGTTTAATATGCTTCAATATTTCTTTGCTTTCTGAGATAAGCTTATTAAGGTCTTCATGTGAGTAAGAGAAATTAGCTTTAATTTGAAGCTCTGTCAGAAGGCCATCAATATTTAGCAGGATTCTGCAATCCGCCCAGCCTTTTTGCATAAAGAAAATACCATTGCAAGGGTTGCATGTGAGTTAAGACTGGCATAATAAAGTGGGGTTTAATCCATATGGTTTAATAAACTGAAATAACCAAGATTTTAAGGTGGAATATTACCTATTTCCTAATATAAAATTCCTGAAATATATAGAAGTAGCTTCTTGAATTGCTCAGTACACAAAATTTATATATATATATATATATAATTACGACCTAGCCTTTTGTCAGGTTTCAGTCTTTCAGTAATGCTTATGATTTCCTAAAAAAAAAAGGTCAATGCATTTTTTTTAAAAGAGACCTACACCAAGTTAAGATCCTGTTGTTCCTCAGTTCAAACAGAAGTTCAGATGCGGTTTATGTCTTTGAATAATGGCTTACTTCCACTTTTACCTGCTTTGTCGTGTCATGCTTTTGAATAAGAATGGCATTCTTGACCAAAAAACCTGTTGTTGTTTCTGTGGTATTTTACTTTTCAGTGAGGTCATAAACTCCAGCACATACTAAGTATTTTAATTTGGGGAGGGTTATAAAAAGTCTTCAGCTTGTGAGAGAAATATAGGTCACCAAAAGTACGTCTCCATCTTCCTAAATTCTGTCAGTTTTAAAGAGCTTTAAAGTGTCAGTGGGGAATTCCTGATCATTCAGTAGGACCTTCTTATAACACAAAACCATTTTAAGATTCTTTCACACTTGGGAAGAGCCATGGTGCAGGCTAATCTACGCCACAGCTTCAGTTTGACAGAATGTAGAATCTTCAGTAGTTTTGAAACCTGCAAAGTACAGAAAAATTGTCGGAACTACTGTGATATAGTCCCCAAGTTTCTGGTCATTTATCTTTTGAATGCTTTGCTGTATTGTATAGACAAAGAGAATTAGCAAGAAGCAGTTATTCATTATCCTTCTCCATTTATCTGTGGGCAGAAAGGTGTATCCCAAAGTCATCATTAACATTGCAATGATATGTTGTCACAATGATACATTGCCAAATTCAAGCTCAGGACACTGACTGCAGTACACAATTTATGTTTGCAAGCTTTTCTTACAGTTTTATTGCTGTCTTGAAAACAATGGGCTATTCTCCCTTCAACTGTGTAGTACCAGTTTATCAAAAACATTTTCGTATCTCCATGGTTTGCATCATCAGTGGCCACAGAAAAAAGTTTCTCATTTTCTACATTGTCTTTAAAGTCTTTCTCAATTGAAAGGCAAGTTAATACATTGTGAATGATGCCTGAAGCTGTTGTCTTAAGAAGATAAAACATTTTAGCTGTTGGAAGTCTTGGAATAACACTATTCATTTTGCTGTCAAATTAGAGTGATCTGCATTAAAAAATTGTGTGTGATATATGGTGGAGTGCTGTAGGGGACATTTTCTTTCCTTAGGAAGAAATGTTTTAAAGGTTTTCTTTTGTCTCATGTTGGTAATTGTTATGATCATTTACATGCTTACAAGCAATTGAGAAAACATGTCACTATGAAGTACCATAAGTCTTATGGGAACTATTACTTTCTCTGCTGAGCCATGAAGTCCTTTCTGTATTCCTTCCATGAATGCTCATTCCTCTGTTTCATCTTAAAGACTGTGTCTTGATTTGTTGATAAAATGCTAGTATCACAATCTCTACTATATCATCAGTCACATGAAGAAGTATCGTCATCAAGTACTTCTAAATCAATAATGCGCAGATTCCCTCTTGGATATAATCGTCACTGCAGCCCACAAAGTGTTGGGCAAATAAACACTTTATATGATACAGTCAGTAGTCAGCTCTACTTTTGATAAACGTTTTGGATAAAGTTCTCTTCAGACAGGAGAATGTTCCATGTGAATTACAGTCCGAGCTGCAGTTCTCTGCTTTTTGCATTGCTATGGCAGGTGGAATAATCTTTGTGAACAATGTATAAGGAAATTTTACATCTTTGGGTTTTAAGTGTGTTCTGCAGATGTAAACTGATGCCTGAGATCCCATCCACAGGCCCTTCTCTCAGACACAGTATGGCTTGTGGAAATGAAAGCCATCTTCAAGAAAAAAGTAGTTCCACTCCAGTTGTATGAAGTCCCTGTGGTGCAATATTTCCCTCAGCACTTCCCAACTCTTTGATGGATTTCTTGATTTGGCAGCAAGATTATGAGGCAGTTTCCAGCTTTTTTCTTCTTCATGGCATCTTTCACCCAGTTCTCGCTGCCATGCTTTGCCTTGAGATTGAATGTGAAGGGAACCCACCTCTTTTCCTAGCTTCAGGCTTCTCACCAGCCAAGGACAGGCTGACATGATGTGTACAGAGCCTGACTGGCCTGGATTCATTCTCTGCTCATAAGATGAAGAAGTTTGGATGAAAATATCCAGAGATTTCTGGTAAGACATCTGCCAAGGACCTCTAGCTTCTAAAAGTAAGAGGGCTATTCCCAAGTTCAAAGCTCTACCTTACACACACTCTACTAAATCTTTGCAATAAAATACACTAGAATTTATGTGGGGCAACTGTTGCTCTTTACATAACCATTAATTGACCTGTCTAGAAGTTTCTCACTTGTGTTCAATCTACCTGAGCTGTAAGTGGAGAGATGTTGTATATAAATGCCATAAAACGTTCTAAAGGTTCTTAAACATGAAGTCTCGTCTATGATTTTTTAATTTCAAGTGTGTATTTCAGAGCAATATTAGAAAAACACAGATTTCCATTTTGTATGTTCTGTGGTTATTTTCATTAAAAAGCTACATTATATTCTGAAACCAGTATTTAATCAATAGTTACATGACTCTGTTGGTCTGGCCAGGTTTCGTTGATGATTGATTCAATTTTCCTTTCACTCACGCAAGAAAGGAAAGAGAAAAAAAATCTTAAAATAAGGGCTCACTAGCCATCTTACAATTGCCCATAATAATCTTCTATCTTCCTTTATATTTTTAACAGTTGTAGCAGGTTACAGTGATACTCAGCTGTAGACTAATTCAGATTTTTTGTATGCTCTGAAGCTAAATTATATAGCTCAGATTAATTGTTCATTAGAAGTTAGAAGTGTCTGAGACCTTGCAACATCACTGTCAGAATGCCTGGTACTTGGGAGAAAATATTTGGGGAGCTAAACGTTTTTAACTTGTATATGTGCTGAAAAACTGAAAAATTTCTTGCCTGCCAATATTTGAATATTATAAGCAGTGAAGCTGGTGAAGGTGTTTTAAAGAGATATACCTAGTAACAAAGGCATGGAATTATATAAGCCAGAAATGTGATGGGTGAATATTTATTTTTTTTAAAAAAAGAATCTATTTTTGTCAGGCAAAGGTTTTCATCAGTAAAATCTGGGAGGGGGAAGAAATCTCACAATATAAAATTTTTTAGCTCATCATTTAAGATAGCTGCAACAACTCTACATCTGGTAGTAGAGAGGAAAATGTAATGATAACATTTTTATGGTGATAGGGGCATTGATTAAATGACACGATAGGTTTTCTGACTTTAATGAAGTTTGTAGACAAAATTAAATTAAAATAATTCTCTGATACCATCACAAACAGGAAGTTAGGAAAAAAGGGTCAGAAAGTGAAAAGGAATATTTATCAAATCCACATATGTTTAGCAGTATTTCATGTACCTTCTATGTAGAAAACCCCCTGATCAGCATTACAAGGCCACAAAAATGAAGGAAAAATCATATGGTTGCATGTGCAATCACTATTCTCTCCCCTCTGCAAGGAATATCATTACACTGTGTGGGATGAATCAGATCACAAAGGTGGAAAAAATAGCACAGAGGAATAGAAGTAGACCGTAACATGATGGATATGGAGAATTAATCAGAGAACCCAGATTGTTCAGGCAGTTATAAATTTAACTTTTCTCTTTTAAAGACAAAGCTTGGAAGAAATCTTTGTCTCTATAACCTTAATAATCTCCTCCTCAGGAGGAGGTTATCATGTGGAACTTAACAGCCGTGCTGGCTCAGTGGTCCAGCGCTCCAGTTGCTGTATTAGATGCTGGGCAAAGAAGACTGCCATCCCAGATAGGAGTTAGCTGGCTGGTGTCCAATGCCATACCTTTAGAGGCTGGTTAATGGTACCTGACACTGTTGGACTGAGCAGATTTTGTTTTGTGTACTAGAATCTGATCGGTCTATGTATAGTTGTAAAGAGAAGTATGGTGAGATGAACCAGACCTGGCTTAGTCTCCCATTCTCTACGACCTTCAGAACTCACAGATGCTGCTTGGCAGTACAAAAAACCAATGTGTAGATCCTCTTCCTTCTTTTTAAACTTGTTTTGGCACTTTGCCAGCAATATTTTTTTTTCTCAAGATTTCAAGCTTTAGTGTGGAGTTTGTGTTTTTTCACAGTTTATAACTTAGCCAAAGTTAAATGGATTTTGATGGGACAAAGTGTTTCTTTACCCTGAAGGCTTTCTCCTTTCTGAATTTTGAAGGGTTTCTGCAAACTGCAGGGATGAATTAAAGCAGCTTTAAAAAGCACCAAGGGTCTAGCTAGAATGGAATGTGTTAGCCTCTCTTATGGGGATCACTACCAGCTCCATTGCAAAGGGACCTGTGGTCATTTTAAGGACCTCCTATGGTTTATGGGCATTGTTATGCAACTTCATATATGGAATACCAAAGTAAAAAAAGCACCTACCAGTGACAGGAAAACCTGTGTTCCCAGCCTCTGTATTCACCTTCCACACAAGTTGTGTCACACACCAGAAAAAGGTATCAGCTATATGGGCCACAAAGAAAGCAAGGAGATGTCGTTCTGGAGCTTGGTGGCTGGATAGAGAGGTGAGGTGGGGTTTTGCCTCATTTTAGAAAAAAAAAATCACCTTTACCTCATCAAGTATTAATACCACAATAGATTTGTCCCATCTTCATTTTAGCTTCTGCTAGATGTGTAGGGTGAATCATCTTACATGATTAGTACGTCTGAACACTCTAGATTCTCCTTCCAGTCAATGGAGAGAAGTAGACAATTTTAGGGCACAATACATCTTAATGCATCTGCATAAACTACAATGAGATTAATTACACCACAGAAACGCTGTTTCTGTCTTCAATTATGAAGAAGGAAGTAATTCTGAGATGATAATCTACACATTAAACGTAAACACTAGGTCAGAGAACTTCCCCCAGGGTGTGAACTGCCATGAATTAAAGGTGGGGAGGTTGCTGGGGTTGTCCTTTCGATTTAGTCAAGAAGGCTTATGATGCCTAGGGTCTGAAGGCAGCAGATCTGTCTGACCCCCACAGAGATGGAGAACCTGCGGGCTTCCAGTTGCCCCAGTTCCTTGGCAAGATGAAGGCCTGGGACATCACCTTCTTCCCTGCCTGCTGAAACTGCTTCAGGGCTTCTTTGGACTGCTTTTCTGCTACATGAAAGGCTGACTGGGGGCCTAGGAAATACTTCACAAAGGTAGAAACCCTGACAAAACTGAAACATTTGAGGGGGTGTGCTTGTTGGGGATATTTAAATTTTTCAGTTATGTGACTTTTCTTCAAGAGACTCATCTAAAGTCTCAGGCTATTCTGCAGTTGGCCACCTCTGTTAAGCGTATTATTTTCATGAAGAAAAGAAGGCTTGATAGCTGCCCTGATTATCGGGCTCAGTTCTCAATGAAGTGACCCATTTCATCATATTTCCTTGCTCTTAGGCAAAGGGCTGTCACACTTGTACAAGGATAAAGCTCAGGGCTTTCAACATAGGGCAGGTAAGGCATGATGGGCAGATATCTCATGTTGCAGTTGTGTCTACTGAAGTCTGAAGTACCTGCCTGATCTGCCTCTCACCTCTTCCCTGTCCCGTTGCTACCTTGTATATAGCAGCAGAATTGCTGGCATGGGTATGCCAAAAGAGTCTGATACACAAACAACAAAATTATAACCTTTTGTTAGCCAACTGAATCCTGGGCTGCATCAAAAGAAGCGTGGCCAGCAGGTCAAGGGAGATGATCCTCCCCCTCTGCTCTCATGACACTGATCCCACCTGCAGTGCTGTGTCCAGCTCTGGGGACCCCAGCATAAGGAGAACACGGACCTGTTGGAATGAGCCCAGAGATGGGCCACGAAGGTGATCAGAGAGCTGGAGCACCTCTCCTGTGAAGACAGGCTGAGAGAGTTGGGGTTGTTGAGCCCGGAGAAGAGAAGGCTCTGGGGACACCTTATAGCAGCCTGCCAGTGGCTGAAGGGGGCTACAGGGAAGCTGGGGAGGGGCTTTTACAAGGGCATGTAGTGACAGGATAAGGGGGAACGGCTTTGAACTGAAAGACGGTGGATTGAGATCAGGCATTAGGAAGAAATTCTTTCCTGTGAGGGTGGTGAGACACTGGCACAGGTTGCCCGGAGAAGCTGTTGATGCCCCATCCCTGGCAGTGCTCAAGGCCAGGCTGGATGGGGCTTTGAGCAACCTGGTGTGGTGGAAGGTGTCCCTGACTGTGGCCGGGTGTTGGAACTGGATGATATTTAAGGTCCCTTCCAACCCAAACCATTCTATGAATCTATGGTTTTGTATCAAATCTGGGGGAATGAGCTGGGAGCAGCTCTGCTGGGAGATGTGGTACAGCAGCAGGAGGGTTCTGAACAGCTGGAGGAAAGATCCTGAGCAGTCTTACATGCCAGTAGCACAGCTGTTTGCTGAATGCATATCTGTCTGCATCTCACTGACAAAGAAATATTGGCAAAACCATACCAATATTGCTCCAAGTCAGAGCAGTTTTATTTCAGCGTATACATTTGGGTATTTATATTAGTGTTTTATTTTTATAGAACTTTGAAATTCTTGTACAATGAATTAAATATGACACACATAGGTGCTGGAAAAGAACAATTCAAAATGCATATAGACATTTCTGCCCTATGCTCAAGCTCTTTCCTTTATTGGGGAGGACAAAAGCATCTTGTCCTTTTAGGAAGCCTCTGACCATCTCTGCTTTCTCATACACTACATATTATTATTTATGGAATCATCTGTAATTTCATAATTGTCTCTATTAAATATTTTTTTAAATCCATTGTTTCCATTAGCAGTTTAACAATTCATCTTGTGCGGTATTCCTTCCACATAATTATAATGTATCTGACAGTGCTTAATTGAAGGTTTAATAATTTTTCATTTTATTTACTTAGGGGATATTAATGACACTAGATCTCTGGCAATGAGTAGGCTTGTCTAAGATAGCCTTCATTTACCTTTGAATGCCCTTTACTGAACAAGTGCATATGAAAGGATTTTCAGTATTGAGAGTGTGCTATTATGTCTCGTGTCTCATAATATTTCAAAGCTATGGTTAGTAGCTTATTTCTGGGGCATTGCAGTTACTTAAATAAGCACCATTATGCCCATTCCACATGATCATTTCATCTGGTTGCTCTTTTATCTTAGGATAAAAAAATGAGTGACAGGATGTTATACTTGTAAGCTGAGGTTCTCTCCTAGAAAAATTGCAGGCACTGCACTGCTCAGGAATCTTTTGATTAAGTTATCAGTCTCTACCTATCTACTTTCTGTTTTATGCTCCACAACGACAAACAATACTGGAGGGGTCTCCTTAACCTCTTGTTAGACAGGAAGCTAACTAGGAATATGCCTGAGTCTTCCTCAGCTACATCAGTAGACTGCATTGCTCAAAGATGTGAGCTGCCTGCAACTCTATAGTGGCTCAGAACTGTGTTCATAGCTAATGTGGAGATTAGTATCTGTCTTCCCGGGGTTTACAGTGCTACAAAGTGTACCTCCTTTATCTGGACAGTAATCTGAAACCTCTATTCTTCTTACCTGGTGAAAACCAGTGAAATCTGACCGTCTCTTCTTGTCTTTTGATCAAGATTAAAGTGCTAAATACATCGATCTACTCCTGACTAAAATGAAAACCTCTTGCAATTAGTTTCCCAGCTTTCTGTTATTTATGATGCTGTGTTCAATACATCATGGTCCTTTACTGTAGACAAAAATTTACAGGAATTAATTTGTTCCGTACAGAAATATCATTAATTTCCACCATAAATTCTTGCCCTGTGGTCTCAGAAATATTATTGATACCAACATGATACCTCAAGGATTTGGGAGCAACTATCTGTGTGTGAGATTTTGTAGAAAACAGAAGATTGAATGTTTTTGGAGATACTGTTGGTAACAGGATGTGAATTGTCAGGGACCATCTGCTGTGAAATTCATTGCCCGTGATTCAGACTAATAGCATTCAGAGACTTAACAATATTTAGGAAATAGTCTAGAAGTTTTACTTTCTTTTTTCTGTGCTTTTCTTTCCCAGTGGTCACCTTTTGTACTAATTTTTAAGTGGTTTATATTTAAATTCCTGTTTATGAAAAAGGAAGGCAATGCAATATTGACTTTTCAGTTTCATGATAATAATACTATGGTATTCAGTATAAGATTTCCTTCTGACATAAATAACCTCAAAATATTTATTCCAAGCATTTATTCTTGCAGAAATAAATTTAAAAATTTATAATTATAAATATGGTGTTTAGATGTTTATTACAATGTCTCCTATTTTTGTGAGCTGCAGAGATGTTTTGATGAACCTGATTTTTAAGATGGTTCTGCTACTTACTACATATGTAATCCCCTCTACTCAGCACTGATAAGACACATCTGGAGTCCTGGGTCTGATCCTGGGCTCCCCAGTGCAAGACAGGCTTGAACATACCAGAGTGAGTCCAGTGCAGGGCCACAGATTTGGTGAAGGGAATCTTAGCCATCTGGATAAATACCTGGTGAGAGGGAATGAAGAAGACAGAGCCAAGCTTTTCTCAGTGGTAACCATTGAGCTTAAGGCAATGAGCACAAACTGAAATAAGGAAAATTCAATTTAAACATAGGAATAAAGTTTTCAATCGTAAGAGTTATTGAACACTGGCACAGGCTGCCCAGGGAGACTGTGAAGTCTCCATCCTCAGAGATATTCAAAACACAACTGGACACTGTGTGAACAACCTGCTTTAGCTCACACTACTTTGCCCAGAGGGTTGCACTCAACAATCTGCAGAGATGCTTTCCAATCTCAGCTGTTCTGCGATTCTATGATATTTAAATTTCTCTATTTCTTAGGTGTTATCCAATCATACTAATGTTTATCACTCTTGGAAAGACATTAACAGGACAAGCTCTCTGAAAAATGTAATTTCCTTTGCCTAATTATTTGGAGAGAATCTGGGAGAGCATTTTCCGAGTAATCTCCATTTTGGAGCTGTGATAGTGTTTGGTAAACTCAGCGGCACTCAGTAGTCTGTGTGCATGGTTGAAGCTTTCCATTCCTTATGTTGATGTGTAGTTGCAGAGGTACCAAAAAGGGGCACGCATCTGGATAACAAAAGGTTCACAGCTGATCCTATCTGATGCCTGTGCAAAATTTCTAGGAGGCTCTAGGGAATCTCCGAGGATTTCCCATACACAAACTTGCATATCTTGATCAAGGGCCGGACATGTTTGCTAGGTGTCCCAAAGATGGCAAGTGGGTCTAAGCTCCAAACAGTACCCCTGGTCCAGCCCTGTCTCTGCGCTGGCTCCACAAGCTGGTGTCCTATCTGTACCTTTAAAAAGCTAGGCTCTGGTTCCCTTGACATCTTTAGTAATTACCCATTAAAAACCCAAATTTCACTTGTCTGTTACTTGGCTTCTCCACCTTGAAAGTGACACTACTGGCCATGTAAAATATTTGTTTGTTATTAAAATATTATGAAGACAAATATGGGAAGTTTTTTTTTTTACCAAAATGCAGTTTAATTTCAGTGATCATATCCCAAACTGGTGTGATTCAGCCTTGTGATACTTTCTTTATATCCTTACTTCCTATTTTTTCAAAATGCAAGAATAGTCATTTGAATTAAGAAATATATATTATTTGATTCATTATTCTTGCTGTCACATTAAAAATGGCTTAAAGTTTATTTTACCTAATGAGACAAGTACAAGGATTTTGAGTCTAATATTAAGGGGAGTAACTGTCACTGGCAGTGAATAGGTTTCCTATTTGGTTCTGTGTTTATGCACTAGACTGCAGCCCAAGTCCTGCTCAGCTTGGCTGAGTGCTCGGTTTTAATCAACAGCCTATTTATGGGCACCAGCAGTACTGAGGTATGTTGGGTTGAACACATACCTTTTCTTTCTGTGTTATCTTCGGTACTTTCCTCCTTCAAATATTCACTGATGTGAAATATATGAGAATGTAATGCAATCTGACATGTGTAGGTTGAAGCAAAGTAATCAATTAATCTGTATGAAGTGATAACCTAATTTTGTCAGAAAGATTCAGCAGCAGTTAATAAACCTTAATAGTTCCTTGAGATAATACATCCAGAGCTGAGGGGTAGACCTATTTTCACAACCCTATTTTAGGGACTAGTCATCTCAATAAGTGCCAGTTCTTTAGCTTGTAGAAATCTTGCTTATAAAACAGAAACCCATGGACTTGAAGCATCCTTAGAACTAAGTCACTACAGTCCCAGCTATAGGAGCTACTTAAGCCATCCAGGGAAAGAAAAAACAAAAAGAGTAACATTAAGGATTGGTTCTTCCACCTGCTCTCCTCCCATCATTTATTTTCCCCTATTACGGGGCATTCAGCGTTCTCAAGGGCTGAAAGGGCAAGTCCTTGCTTGGACAGAAGCTACTGTCTCTTGGTTTAGAAGTTCTTCCCCGACCAGCAACCCTATTCTGACCAGGGAAGGAGACCCCCTCTTCTTTCCTGGGGTTAGAATAGGATTGGGCTCATAGACCTGTAGGTGGGCTTATGGTAACCATCAGCCATCCAGACTGGTCTCGGTCCATGTACTGAGCACCAGACCGTAGGCCATCCTTGACTCTCATGCCCTCTCCTCTGGTAGGTGTGTTGAACTTGCCTCCCTGTGGCAGGTTTTAGTACAAGGCGACTGCCAGCATCACCTTTCCAGCCTCGTCTTGGCTCCTCTCCTGTCCAGAAGGAGAGAAAAGGCATCTGTGATAAAGCCATATTACAGCTCCACTTTGATAAGGAATATTGTGTAGATAGCTGTGATGTCAGTAAGAGGTTTGATATGTACCTGAGAGTCCTTGCAGATGACTTCAGTGCTGATCCTAATGATCAGCATAGGTATATGTCTAATGATCACTCCGTGAGTTTGGGTTTTTTTAATCAAGGGGTGAAAAGAAGCAGAAACCAAACTCGGATCCCACAATTTCAAGCTGCATGTATTCCTGCCAGCAAAATTTATATCGGCTGAGATGTGAGCAGACAGCTAAGTCCAAATTGAATGAAAATGGAATTTATTAGAATCAAAAACATCATTTATATTCCCTATCACAGTGGTATGACTACCTCTAAATACAAAAACACATGCAAATACTTTAAAGTAGGGCTTAGGTATATGGTTGAAATCTCCGAGCAAGAATGCAGCTACATAATTTGTCCATACTGAGATCTTTGCAAATATATGTGCTGCTAGCATTTCAGTATGGGCTACTTAAAACAATTTTCAGCTACTCTTCCCCATCAGCTTCCCCTGTGCGTAGAGAAAAACTCGACCAGATAATTTCATATTGAAAGGCTTGTGTAAGAACATTTGTGCTTGCCTTTTAGAAACAACCATTTTGTCACCACATTGAGAACCATGGCTGTAGTGACGATACCAGGCACGGCTGCCTACTCCCAAATCTGAGCCCCAGAGACCTATTAAGCCTTTTTTTCCCAGAGCCGCAGAACTGTGGCCTCTGACAGTGCAGGACTGGAGAGAAGTCAGTGATGTTATGGTTGTGTTCAGATCTTTGTTTTGTGTGCTTCACTTTTGTGCCCCAACAACCATCTCTCACAAAATATGTAGGAAGACCAGATTCTGGAAAGAAAGAGCTCGGAAGATTTTTTCTTGGATTAGCATACTGGAATATGTGTTGTCTAGAAAGTCCTGTGCCACATGAAAAAGGATGAGGGGACAGGACTGCATGGACCTAAGGGAGGAGCCTTGAGTGCTCTCTCATGATGTATACATTCACACCTCCCTCCTGCAAACATGGTCTGACAACATTGCAAAACAATTTTTTCCCTCCAGAGATACTAATACTTAAACCAATTTCTGCCAATGATTTAGCACTATTTGGGGATGAAGTGAAGTCAGCTGAAGCTAGGGGAAATCAGATAAAATTTTCATTAGTTTTGGTGACACAATTTGAAGAAAGAGCAGTGGAAGGCTCTCAGTGAATGCAACTCAGCGTATTTTTCCTTATTATAAGCCCTACCAGGTGGACTCATTTAAAACATAGGGAAATATCATTCTGTCTGGACTAGCCTGGACTGTAGAAGTGCTTAGGTTATGCATGAGACCAGTGGGAAGGAAGATGAGCACTCACCAGTGAAAGGAGATCGGTCTGATTGAAAAGTATATCATTATCCATCTAACAGCAAGAAGAGTGGCCTTCTGCATGCTGAGATCATGATGTTTCTGGTTCACCTTGGTGACACACTGGGACTAACCACACTGCACTGAAAAAGAGGAAAGCCCAGGACATGTCCTGACAGACAAGGTTATAGTGCTGTTGGGACCAGAATACTTGAAATCGTGAATGAGTAAATTAAAATCTGTGCTTGTACTAAAGACGCACGTATACTTAGGCTCCTCTCATCCAGACAGATAAACTTGGGAATCAAAGTCTGTTTTAACAGTTTCCTCTATTTTTACAAGCCTTTACTTTACATTGTTGGTGAGACAGTCTGAACAGTCACAGATACTCAATTGTAATAGTCTATTTGACCAGCTGTATCACAACCTCCATGCAGTATAATGAACTACAGCGTGTGCAGATATGTCACTACAGACAGGGAAAGAAGCCAAGTGAGCAGAAGAAAAGCTGCTCTCTATTGATGGAACAGCTAGTTTCAGTGTGTACTTAACAGTAATGAAATCAGCTATTTGACATCAGCTCTAGAGACGTACAAGTTCTCCATGTATCATGACCTGTAATGCTGATGCAAATCTCCACTTCAGCTAGATGTGGAGATCTAGGACAACAGAACTTTTCAACAACAGTTGAGAACAGAACCGTGTTGCTGTGTGCAATGAAATGAGTCACTGTTCTAGTGGATCAGGCTTTTCTGCTGTGTTCCCAGGTTAGAATGAGGATGGAACAGGGGGGGGACTGAAGGAGATCGTTTTCCCTGTCCCCTTCCCAGCAATGCGCCTTTGGACACAACAGCCCACCCTACTTGCTGGTATTTCAGTCTGAAGCTCCTTGTTCTTCCCATTCACGTGTCTTTGAATGGCTGTTACTTCATATCTACCTTCTCCTATCTCTCATATTTGCCTTAGTTTCCTCTCCTGCCGATGCCTGTTTTGAAGCTACGGTATTGCAGCCAGTGGGAGGTACAGTAGCTGAGCCATACTCTGTAATCTCTTGATGTTTCAGTTCTTCCACTGCTGGCAGTCATAGTTTTCTGATGCATGTTAGACAATACAGTAAGAAAGGTCAAAGTTATAAGCCTGTTGGTATTTGTAGTAAATGATGTAGACCTGCATTTAGGTAACTGTTGCAACTTAAGGGGTTACCATGACACTAGGTTTGCACAATTTCTTAATATCCAATGAAAAGGAAGGTTTATTTTCTAAATATCTTTATTACAGATTACTGAAAAATATCATTAGTAAAGGAAGTATACTTATGATTAATAAGGCATATATATATTTCATATATATATATAGCAAATATAAAGTTATTACAAAATTAATACCAGAAAAGCAATTGTGTGTGTATATATATATATTTCAATAGCAACAGTAATCAATAGTAACAGCTAGTATATATTTAAATATTACAAGTTATTAAGAGGTTATAGCTAATAAAGCAGCAAATAGTTATGATTAATCATTTATATATTATATAATATACAAAATATTAAGAATATAATAGAATATATACATATACAAAACTGTGCCAGTATGGCACTAACCAAACTGTTCCCAGAATTAGGGACTTGAAATCGATGGTAGTCAAAGTCACACTTCAAAAATTATCCACGTCAAGAGTACAGAGTCAGTCAGGTGTGTTTTTCTGCTGCGAGTTTGTCCCTGGGCTTGCATTGAGGAACACTGGCTTCGCAGTAAGAAAATTAACATATAAATAGTGAGCAGAAGGGTTCTGGAATTGGACTGTTGCCTCTTGGTCCTTAAAATGTAGTCATGTCAATAAAAAAAAATAATAAAAAAAAAAAGCTTGAGAACATTTTTGGCTTCATTATCTGGTGCATAATAACATCATTCAGATACTTGGTGGTGCAGCTCTCCGTAGCCCCTGAGAATGCCCATGTAAGTACAGAATAGATCAAGAAAGACATTTTACATAGGGCAGAATTGCACAATACAATGGAAGGAATATTCATCATTAGTAGGCACTGGCAGGGAAGTGCACGCTAGCAGAGCATTGCAGCTGGAGCGACTTGCAATTATTATATTTCCTGAGTCACGTACATTGCTCAATTTTCCAACCCAACTTCCAATCTACAAAAAGATATAATGCTTTTCTCCCTCATGGGGTGGAGCAATTTACAGGCAAGTACTGAAAGTATGGAATATAGTAAAAGCTCTGGGTTGCTGAAGTACCACAGCAATGAGGTCTGTGCAAGTATTTGGATTACATCTTTACTGTAAAAATTTCTTTTTCCACAGGTTTCTCAATCTCTGTGCTGCCTCAAAAATCATAACTCATTGCTGATGAACTAGAACAATGGCATGTATATTTATACAGTCTCAGTGTTGATGGAAGTCACATTCCCAAGCTTACCCAGCAATAGTTTCATTCAACAGAGTGGAAACCTTTTGACAATAATATGCCCTTTTTCTGAGGCCACTTTAGATCTGCAAAAGAATTCTGCAGAAGGGATATCAGAGAGCACATGGCAAGTATGTGCTGCTTGTGTGAGGGGAAGGGAATTAGACAGTCTGAATTAAGCAGTTCCCAGAAATACATAATGTATCCTGGGGGTGATGCAGGATGTTGGTGAGAGGTGTCAAATGAAGAAGGATTTAAACAGAGCTAGTAGAATCAATCTGAGCAGGCTTTCTGGCAATACTACTTTGCCCTCTGGCCCTCAGTTTTAATTGCTTCATTCACACTGCTTTCACACAATTATCCACAAAACTGGCTAAGGGATTTCAGAGAGGATTAGCAAGATAACTCTTTAGAACATATTGCAGTTGTGTCCAACCCACTGTACTCTCAAAGGGTAGAGAAGGGATCTCTAAAGATACCATGCAGTCCACCCATCTGTGTTGGGGAGGGATCAGATCTTCTTGAATCATCTTCAGTAGCTGTTTGGTGGAGACCTAGCAAACAGTAAAGTGAATCACCACCACTGCTACAGCAATCTTTTGTATAATCAAAGATTCATACAATAAACCCAATTATATCCTCCTAAATCATGTTTTCTGAGTCTCTTATCCCTCTTGTAAGCTCCAGTAATTTTATATTTCTTCAGTGTATAAGGATCGCAACTGGACTCGCTATACCAGCTGTGGCTTCCTCTATACCAAATAGAGCAGAATAATTACTTCCTGTGTCTTACATGTAACTCCTCCGTTAATAAAAATCTGGAGCTGTGTTTTTTACCCTACAGGTTTACATAGCTGACTCTTATTTTCTTACTGATCCATTATACCCTGTAGTACTGCTACCCATTACATCATTTCCCATTTTGGACTCATTCATTTACTGTCTTTCTTAGTTGACCAGTTTGCTCTCCTTCACAGTACTCTACTTTTCAGATTTCATACTTCTTTTTCCCTTCCAGTTTATCAAGATTAATTTTAATATTGAACCTGTCCTCCAGAGTGTTTACACACTTCTCTGCTTTATGTCATCTGCAAATTTGTGTGTACTTTCAGTTCATTAATTGTCCATAAAAAATACATTGTCTGTGGGGGTCAGGACAGGTTTCTGCGGGACCCATCCTTTTCAGTGTGATGAAAATACACTGGTGACTACTCTTTCGACTCAGTTTAAATGTGTATTCTTCAAACCTGCTTTTGCAACTACCTTCTTTTTACATCCCTCACAGTTGTTTTATTTTCCATTCTCTTTATAGATTGCTCTGCCTCATGTGCAGGTCTAAGGGATGGTGGGAAGGGGACTGAATTAACAGTGAAGTTCAACAGATGTTTTTGCTAAAAAAGCAGGTCTGCAGCAAGAAGAAAGCAGTTGTACATCCTCACCCTCACTGAATTAAAATAACCACAGCACTGGGCAAAGAAAAGATTGTCACTGAAAGCTAAAAGGACACAGAGTCTTATGAGATCACTGTTCTTGGCTTGAAAGCATTAGCCCAGCATTGTAAAGTTTTGGCATCATGTGATTAGTACTTGAGTAACTCCAATTCCATTACAAGAAAGAGGGTGGAAAAAGGAGGTTTTGGCTTGGGGATGCTTAAAGTGCATTTCACAGAATCACAGAAATATTGGAAAGGACCTCAGGAGGTCATATAGCCCTGTCTCCCACTAAAAACAGGACTTACACCAATGCAGAATTAGCGCTTCTGGCTTCATCCAGCCAAATCCCCAAAAATCACCAAGGGTGGAGATTGTGCAGTTGTTTCAGGGATCTGTTCCAGCTCTGTGACATTTTCCTAGTAATAGAGTACTTCCTAGTGTCCAGTCCCATTTGCTTGGTCCCATGATGTTGATGCCTCCACTTCAGATTGACAGAAATCATGATGGAGGTGGGTGTTGGTCTCTCCAAACAAAACTAGCATATAGGGTCAAAGATGCAACAGCAGCTGTTACAACAAAGGCAAGTTGCTTCATACGATTCTGTGATGAAGGGTGGCAATTGAGCTCTATCCTATCTATCATCTCTATAGGCCCTAAACTGACTCATCTAGACCTGCTATCACACTGCTATCTTTGATTGCAGGAAGCTCTTGACACTATGAAGATGAGATCTGGTAGATATTTGATGGTTGGAAACACATGAAAATACCTTGTAAGTGAAGGTGGCTGTAATGTTGTGATCAGGACAGTGACAGCCCTGTTGCCCTGCTGATTTGAGTATATCTGCTTTCCAGAAGCAAAATTCTCCTTAAAAACAGAGGGACTAAAAAACCAAAATATATTTGTATGTGTGCTCTCCAGCACTATTTGACATTTCTCTATCATATCATACAATAGCATCATTGATCTTCATGGTATTGACAGTACTGTTGAGGTCTTTACTCTAGAATTCTAGATTCTCTAGATCTTTTACTGCAAGTTCACCCCAATATCAAATGGGTAGCAACTGATCAGCCTCTTTTATAATAAATAAATAAATAATAATAATAAACCAGCTCCTTTCATTTAACTTTGGTTTTCTTCCACAAGGCTGAGAAAAACAACAGTGACACTGAAAAGAGTATGAATAATTCACTCCAAAGATATGATAATAATTTAAAAATATAAATATTGCATTTTAAAAGTTTCATAAAACTACCAAGCAATTCCTGTGGCTTTTAGGTTTTATGTACATCATATACAGCAGAAGAGGTTTAACTTGATCATACAGAATAAAAAAATACTCATTTTCAAAGCATCCAATATAGATACTTACCTCCTTCTTTCATTTTCTCCAAGAGAAGGGAAAAATTACAAAGAAAATATGCCCAAATATACAGAGGTGATGGTTTCTTCTTGGGAAATGTGTAATGCACTCAAATATGACTTTTGGCAGTAAAGATTCATGGGAGCTTTGTGTCTTATATGAAATTTGCTGCTGATTTTTGAGATTTTCCTAATATTTCCCAGATTGAAAATGACATTGTTTCTGATGAAGTCTGTAAAGCCTGGTTGAGGCTTGCTTTGAGGGGGTAGGAAACAGGCATTCCCCAGCCCCAGGGAGAAGGTAGGGGTGAAAAATACATGTTGACCAGAATGAAAGGTTTACTTTTTTCAACAAAAATAATTTCCTGTTAAAATTGGTAACGTGTCAAGACTGATGAATTTAATTCTCTCATGTTTTAGGAGGCAGAAGGAATTATAAAATGCACAGGTTAAAGCAGCAAAAATTATGTTTTTTCCGGCAATTAGACTAACACTAATACCAAGCTTGCTTCTCCTATGCCACTTGCACTGACAGACTGGGGGTAGCTTTTCAAAATCCAGAAAATTACAGTCATACTATAGTGCAGGTAGGAAAAAAAAAAGGGACCTATTCCTCGATTTTAATTTTAAAATGCTCATGCAGTACAGATCTGTCTTTTGATTGCTCATCTCCACTAAAAGAGCTAACATTTTTAGGAGTGAAAATTCAGCCCTCACCCTGTTTTTCAGAATATTGTCTTGCAATTTGTGTAAGCCTGGTGGGTATTTAAACTCTATGAAGAAATGCACTGGTTCTTCTTGCGTATGCTATTCATTAACATTTAGAGAACGTGAAAGGTTTTTTTCTCAGTAAATGCCAAAACCCCCATGTATTTGATTTTCCCCTAAAACACACACCTCCCATCCTAGTATTTTGTGCTGTAATTACACTTCAAATGAAAGCATGGAACAGGTCACCATATCGAAAACACCTCCTCAAAAATCAATGAGTGATTCCTATTCTGGATTGCATTACAGATAAGAATGCTGCAGTAATCCTTTCCATGAGGGAAAAATATAGAGACCTTTATATAGCACTATAAATGATGTCTCTCCGGAGTGAGCAGCAGCGTTTCTCAAATAGCTGCTAATAAGACTAAATATGGTAGAGCATTGCAGTGAATCACAGTGTTGTACTGGGTTATGCAACCCTCTAAGGTCACTTACGTAAAGAAGTGAACAACCAAAGTGCAAGCAAGCGCCTCCGTTAATTAATTTGTAAGGCGTAAGGCACGCAAGCAGCATTTAAAGAGAAAACTGCTTATGGCTGTCCGTTACAATGCAATGCAAGACTCTGACAACTAGTGTAATTATTCTTTGAGTTTTCTGAGCTCATCTGAAGCAACTGCTGGATTCATATGTTGTCAGGAATAATGCTGGTAGAACCCACACAGCCCTCCCTTGGATTCCCACTGGCCTTGAGAGAAGGGAGATTGTTGCTATGGCTCAAATTATGTAGCTGATTGTAAAATCTATCACAGGGGGTGGGGATGGGGTGGGGGTGGGGGTGGGGGGTGAGTAGTGCATGGGACAGGAAAAAGAGGGAAGTATATACTCCAAGAAATGTCATACCATGACAAGTGGGATCAAGAGTCTCTCCCCATTAGTTTAGAAAGTTTTGCCCCTTCCTGTCCCTGGCTATTACTGACCTAGTTGCACCTTTAAAAATCATATTGCTTCCCATTTGTGCTGCTCAATAAGGAGTCAAACTCTGGGTTGTTCATGGCGACCGGATTGCCTTTCTGTGGTTTTTTTTGTTTCAAAGCCATTCATATTTTCCCACTGGAATAGGAAGAGAGGATCCATAACACCTAGTAATACAGCTGACTTGAAAACTGAGCCGCAGTAGGAACACGTTAGAGCTCATGAAAAGTAGGAATATCTGTGTGTGCAGCTTTCAATTTTTGTCCTTTAAGGAATTTATATGCATAAGCATTTGTGTAAAATGATTCAGATTCTGTGTAAGAAGGAAGTATATCAAAGACCGACTGATTATTTAGCAAGGATAAGTTTCATCTTGCATCCATTAGTTGCAGCTACGCTTATAACAAATTAGCCAGTGAGTTAATTACTGACATTGTGGATGGCAATGCAAATTGAACGTTTGCTTGACAAGCACCATGGTACTTCCCCACATGATCAAAAGGGAAGAGAACTACTATACAGTTTTTTCAACTTGGGCTCTCTACTCACAATCTGTCTAGTCATCCTTATAGTTCAGAGACATAACCAATGCCCAGGAGGACTGAGAGAAGATTTTTTGTTCTGTGGCAAAGATCAGCAGTTTCAGACATTCTCTGTGGTCTGAGAGGTGTTGATGAGGGTGCAGCTCACTGGAGAAGAGGTAGATAACTTTTAAATTAAAAAAGGTGAATCACTGAAGTGTTTTAAAGGTGATGTTTCCATGCTGGACAAGGAAAAGGATCCTTAGAGACTAGCTCAGCTCTTCAGAAGGTTGCAGGCAGCTGCTACTACTGATCCAAGCCAACGGATGTGAAGGGATAACACAAAATGGCTCATATGGGCTATTGTCTCATAGACACCCTTAGGACAGAGGAGAAAGGCATGAGATGGACTTCTGCTAAGCCTTCTCTAAGGTTCAGGCTATAACTGCTCTTTACACAGCATGTTCTGTTGTACTTGCCTTAGTTTCCAGCTGTGCTCCCTCTCACTTGTTTTGCAGAAAGCTTCAAATGCTTGTGAGTGGAGGGACTCTGCCTGCTAAGGATGCCCAGAGATAATGCATTTCATTTTCTCAGATGCTAAGAGATGGGACATGGATGCCTGTGCTGTCTGTCTGGAGAGATCCTGGATACTCATTCCTCAGTCTTTGATGTTGCTGTCAGCCACAACAGAAGGTTTCAGTGTGATTTATTCACCGACTGCGATTTAGATTGATCAAAGTTACTATGAGCTCTCTCACAGCACTTTTCTCTCTCTGGTAAGCACTGTCGTACTTTCCTTTTACCTTTGGAAAGAGCTCATCTTGCCTAAATTGCTCATGGCTTGCTCTTTTGATTGTGGGGGTTGCCTCTGATTCTTTCAGCAGTTCAGGGATTTCCCTGAGAATGTTTAGTAGGTTTTCACACATTATTTTCACCACCACAGGAAAAGCTAATCACTCAGCAGTTGAGGGGAGCAGTAGGAAAGCCAAATTTCTAATTTTTTTAAATGAAAAATGTGTACAATATAATAATTTTAATTTTGCATAAGAAAACGCATAATAATGAAAGCCTAGTGCAGTTTTCATCCCATCCAACAGGATCAGCTAAGAAGCTGTGGCTTGTCACATCTCTCTGCTTTGTTCAAGGGGTTATATTAAAAAGAAGTTAGAGAACAGCACTGATGAGAATGCAGCTGTACATTGATGTGGTGCCTGAAGGTGCTGGGGCAGGATTTACAACTGAAATATTTAATTTACAGTATAAATTCTTTCATACACAGAGTATAAACGCTTTCAGGCTAGAGTCTGACACCATGTGTCCCTAATCATGATAGAGGCCAGAACTGCAGTATAAATTTTAAATAAGAAAGAGTTTATAATAAAATGTGTCAGTAGCATGAGGAAGCCTAAGAATAGGTTGGAAATATTGCGACACAGCAATGGACTATGACAAACTGCTTATGTCTGTCATAGTTTATTACTGTACAATGATTAACGCAATATCATCATGGGGTAAGAGATGCTTTTTCAGTATTTCCACCTGCAGGGGTTTGGAGAGGGAAGGTCTTCTGTCCGTGGGTCTCTGGGGCCAGAATGACATGAAATCATCTCAGACAGGATGATGGAGATGGAGATGCTGCTGGAGGTCCCTTTTTCTAAATTTTTCTTTTAATTGAGTCTGCCTAAAAGAGAGGATATATCTGACTACTTTCTTATAAACATCCTGCTGGCTCTTTTCCAGGCCTTGAAATGTGGCCTGAATCATTTATAATCTGGAAGAACTGAAAAAAGTTTACTTTGGCAAAGTCATTCCTGTGAACAAGACCAACAGTTTGGTCCTAAGTTTTAAATACAAGGCAGTATACATAGAAAGGAGAAAGTCAAGAAATAGAGCTAAAGACAGAAAGAACCTGCATGAGCAATAACAAGATAAGAAAAGAAGAAATGTAATTAATTTACTTAGCTTTTTTTCACTTGAAAAAGCTTTTGGTTTGATTTTCTGTTGTTTAAAAACTACTGAAAGGTGTGAAACAGCATGAATCCCTTTCTCACGATTTCATATTGCCTGAGAAATGTTACAGCAGCAGGTTTGGATGAAGGATAGAAAGAGAGAAGTAAGTGCAAACAGCAAAAAACAAGCAGGGGGTGACCTACAGAGAAACAACAGTCAACAGTTTTGCAGCACAAAAGAAAAGAAGGAAAGGCGGGGAATGGGCAGGACACAAGGATGTGCCCCTTCCTTCTCCCAGGCACCATGGCCAAGGTGTAAGAAATCATGGTTATTTGAACCATTCTTTATTAACCTTAAATCTGTGGAAAAAGGGTTGTGATGAGGATCACCTGTAGGCATATATCAACGCTAGCAATCTATATAGAATATAGAACTTCCTTCATTTTTTAACACCCTCAAAGAATGCTATGACTCAAGTGAGAAAAAAACTAAGCTCTGTAAGAAATACAGAGAAAAAGTCTACTTTTCCCCCTGGAAAGTAAAGGGAAAACTCTAAGGTCAAATTTACCAGAGTCCTGCAAATAATGAATAAAAGATTTAAAAGTGCTTGGTACAGAGTTCGTGTTAATCAGTGTCTTCTCATGTGGGCATGTTTCCTCCAGCCAGCCTGTAAACTTTGATTTTATGTGATTTGGAGGTTAAAAGTTCTCTTAATTAGCATCCACTTCTATGCGGAATGTAGCACCTAGTTTGCAATCACAAAGGTGAGGGGTTTTTGAAGTGCTGCTAATTATGAAGTAAATTTGTCTTTTGAAGCAAAATTCAAGTGTGGAGCCAAATGAAGCCTCAGAAGGACCATTTTTGTCAATATAAAAGGGAAGGTTAGATGGCTACATTTGATAACCTTTTCTGTTGTGACTATGGAGATAACAAAATGGAAATGAAGAACAAGTAGTTAACTGTATCTATTTAATAAATAAATAAATTATTTAATTAATTAATTTAGTAAATGATTGTGATCAATTTTTTTTCCTGGTGTATTAGTCACTTCAGTCGGCATACAAAGTCATTAGAGAAAACAATTAAAATTAAATTGCTTTCCTTAAAATGTAGGGGAATGAAGGTAAAAATGCAGTCTTTTCTGAAACAGCCAGTTAGAACACCGATAAAATGTGTGATTAAAGATGACTGCCTGAAATAATACATTTTCTGACCTGTACTCTGACTCTGGCTCCCAGGGACAGAGAAACAGAGACTTCTTCATGGGAATCCAGAAAACCAACCTGCTGAATAAATATTAGGTTTAGTGAGGTTCACTAGAAATAGTCCTCAACAGAGATTTAGCAGTTTTTATTTCATATATTCAGCACGTCACTAGAGAGCTCTATCTTATGCACATTAAAATTGATGTTGTGGTTTAACCCCAGCCAGCAACCAAGCCCCACACAGCTGCTTGCTCACTCCCCCTCACCCAGAGGGATGGGGAGGAGAATTGGAAAGGAATGTGAAACTCAAGAGTTGAGATAAGAACAATTTAATAGGTAAAGCAAAAGCCACACACACAAGCAAAACAAAACAAGGAATTAATTCACCGCTTCCCATGGGCAGGCAGGTGTTTGGCCATCCCCAGGACAGCAGGGCTCCATCACCTGTAACTGTTGCTTGGAAAGACAAACGTCATAATGCTGGATGTCCCCCCCTTCCTTCTTCTTCCCCCAGTTTATATACTCAGCATGATGTCCTATGGCATGGAATATCCCTTTGGCTAGCTTGGGTCACCTGTAATGGCTGTGTCCCCTCCCAATTTCCCGTGTCCCTCCAGCCCTCTTGCTGTCAGGGCCCAAGAAACCATAAAGTCCTTGACTGAGTATAAACATCACCCAGCAATGACTAAAACCATCAGTGTAGTTATCAACATTGTTCTCACATCAGAGCCAAAACACAGCACTGTACTAGCTACTAAGAAGAAAACTAAACTCTGTCCCAGTTGAAACCAGGACAATTGATCATAATGGGTCTTTTCGTTTTCAAATATTTCTCTTGTCTGGAGTACAGATGTAGGTGAAGGTGTTATACTTGTAAATAAATGAGACATAACTATTCTCCCTTTTATATATTATATGGACTTATCTAGAGTCACACATCATGGAGAAGAGCAATTCATTGCAAAGTACATATACCAGTATTGTGGTTTACCTACGGAGTTACTTGATGTGTCCAGCATAGAATTAAAATATAATTTTGGAGCTGCACAACTGAGATCTGAACACAAAATTATGAACTAAACTCTGCCAATCACTAGTCCTATTGCTTCTGAGGGATGCATCATTAGACAATTTCAATATCTTAATTTTTTGTTCAAGACCAAAATAGAAGTTATATTGACAAAGCCTAGTTTCCAGAGGTAATGAGTGTGGGAGAAAGAACTAGAAACTGGTGCCATCTTGCAGTCACAGAGCCTTATGCTGAGATTTCTTTCATGTGCACATTACAAATTCAATGTAAATGACCAATCAATCTGCCTGTAAATGAAAAGTTGATGTTACACCTTGTTTTATGAAAATACAGTGAGGTAACAGGCTCCACTATACATCTAAGTGGTGACAGCCCACCTTTTATACAGAGCTGTATCACATACGATCCCAGTACAGCAACAAAGAATCATAGAATGGTTTGGGTTGGAAAGGACCTTAAAGATCATCTAGTTCCAAGCCCCTGCCATGGGCAGGGACACCTTCCACTGCACCAGGTTGCTCAAAGCCCCATCCAGCCTGGCCTAGAACACTTCCAGGGATGGGGCATCCACAGCTTCTCTGGGCAACATGTGCCAGTGCCTCATGACATATTTCAACTGATCACAAAACCTTCATCCTCAATAACAACAGCTATACTAAATGCAAAACAATGTCTTGCCCACAAGATGGGCTATCACATTCCCACCAGACTTATTCCCTGTCCCATTGTATTTGAAGTGTCGCATCCTGACCTTTGAGGAGCTCAGTCCTGTGAGCTGAGGGAGACCTGAACACAAAATACTCCAAAAAAGATACTATGTGATTGGTATCTCCACTCTCATACCTCAGTGCAGGTGTCTAGAGTAAGATATTCATCATACAGAAGACATAATTTGTGAGGGAACGGGTAAAGGTCTCAAGGCACTGAGTCTGCAGGAAATCAGAGTGACTGCACAGGACACCTCACTCCATTCCAAGTGCAAAGCTCAGTTCTTGTCTTACCAATGGGAACAAACAGCACACAAAAAGGAGGAATAGCAAGAGAAAAAGTGCACTGCCTAATGGATTATTAGTAGACCATCACACATGAGATTGATGCCTGATAATAAGAAACAGAAAAGATATTTTCAGCATCAAGAAGATCAAGTGGACTTAGATTTAAACCTTCACCAGTGCATTATGTTGTTACAGCAGATAATTTGAAAATTATAGTTTGATTGGAGTTGAAGAATTCTCAAAAGACTGTGTTGACTTCATTAAATCAGTGGCCTTATGGACTGAAGACCAAACTTCTCTTTTAATGATAGTTGTCTTTTTGAGCTACATCTGCTGCCATGGTACAAAGACGGAATTGAATGTTTAAAGTCACAGGACTTTGCCTCAATCTCTTCAGTGCTACAGCATGACTGAGTAGAGCTGGAGAAGGGTAAAATTAACACTGCTTTAATCTTGGGGTTAAAAGTAAGTAGATAAAATACTTCAAAGCATATTGGGAATGAGAGGTTTTATTGAAAGCAAAAAACACACCATCACTGTGAGTTTGAAGAGTTTCAAGGGACTACAGAGATCTGTCAACCAAAGCTTCTAAATCCTGCCTACACAGTTAAAAAATACCACTTTTGCCTGAGAAACCTAGCCCATCTTGGCAATTATCTCAGTATGAGAGGACAAGATTCTAAAATAAATATAAGAAAATTAAAAGCCCTAGTTCCAGGCTTTCATGAAGGAACCAGAAGGGTGAGGTTCAGTTCAAAATCAAGACACTTTAATTTAGCTGCCCATGTCCAAAACACCTTAATTCAGATGTCTACACATAGGTTGGTGGTCTAAGCTCCTGTTACAGTCAGTGCAAAGTTTTACAGTGGGTGAAGCCCGGAGAGTGACTCCTCTGACCAGCTAGCTGGCAAAACTCGGTTGCCCAAACTACTGCCATTTGAGATGCCCCAGGGTATTCAACCCTATGGGGCTGGCAGGTATCATGCAGGACCTATGGGAGATCTATGGGATTAGTAGATCATACCAGGCAGGACACACAAGAGCATTTCAAATGGCACTAACATCCCTACTGAGTCACCTGAGTCCATCCAGGAGAGATGTCCTGCCTTGTGAGCTGGATCTTGCCCTCATCTCTGCTAGCAGTACTAAACAGAGGTGGCCCACATGTGGTTACCTGAACAGAGGCACCTGGTGCCTATTGGTATGGCTGGAGTAAACTGGCAGCCTCTGGCCACTGGTGTGGTAGGGCTGAGTGTCCCTAAAGCCCTGTGTCATGTCTGTGGAGGTGTCTCAGCTACTGCATGTGAAATAGTACTGGATGTTAATGCATGGGCAGCCCCCTTTGTGCTGGGAGCTTTGATGACATTCAGACATTTTCATGTGGACATGTGCATTGAAGTATCATGCTTGCCAACTGAACCCCTCCCTAATTGTGAGTTCAATTAGTTCAGTTCAAGCCCTTGATCAAATTATCATGGTCTAATGAGTAAACTAAAAAATTCCATGTGGCAATGTGTTGCAGGTTAGCTAAAGTCTCTGTCAAAAGGTGGTAAACTAAGTTAAATGCCCAGCATTTGCTGTGGTTCCTTGCATAACCTATAGAAAGGTAGCACATGTTATTGCTTGTCTGATAACTTTAGTATGCATTTGAAGCTGATGTGCCATCATTCATCACCTTGTTGAAAGAACAGGTCCAATCATGAGGTTCTATGGGCTCCTGAAATTTGCTTTCATGTGTACTACTGATAAACTATGCAATATCATTTAGTTTATGCAATATAGTGACAAGAACAGACAACCAGTAGAAAGTGATAGGCATTGGGGAAGTGTATATCTGCCTGAATTAGAGGACAGTATCAAGGAACTAATATTTCTGAAACAAAAGAAGCCCTGGCAATGGTATAGATTATGTACTAGGTGGGAATTTTAATAGCAGTACTGAAAATGCAAAGATGCTAAAAAAAATTGTATGTTTCGTTCATGGGTTCATTCATCTTTCTGACCCATTTACATTGGTTCAGAAAGAGCAGAGTGAGGTCTTTGAATTATGAAGCGTACGTTGTTGAAGTAAGTTGCATCCCCTTATTTAATGGATGATAGATGACAAATATTTCTATAACTGTCAGTCCTGTGCTACTTTCAATCAAGAGATGGTAACTGTGTTTTACATTTGTCAACAGTGTAATTTCCTACTAAATCTTGCAATATCGTTTGGAATGTGCAAGATCTTGAAAGTGCTTCTTTTGTGCCAATATTCAAAAGTGCAGTGGGCTGACCTGAAAGTTGTACAGCCGTGTAAGTACATCTGCTACAGGCAAATTAACAGACCAGCTGACCTAGGAATAAAGAATTAAGATGTAAGAATGTAATTAATGGCAGTCAATATGACAGGCTGAGAGAGTTGCAGTAGTTCATCCTGGAGAAAAGAAGGTTCCAGGGAGACCTTATAGTGGTCTTCCAGTACCTAAAAGGGGCTTATAAGAAAGATGGGGGAAGACTTTTCAGTTGGGCCTCTAGCCATAGGACAAGGGATAATGGTTTTAAACTAAAAGAGGGTAAGAGGGTGGATTTAGATTAGATATTATGAAGAAATTCTTCACTGTGAGGGTGGTGAGACTCTGGCACAGGTTGCCCAGAGAAGCTGTGGATGCCCCATCCCTGGAACGGTTCAAGGCCAGGCTGGATGGGGCTTTGAGCGACCTGGTGTAGTGGAAGGTGTCCTGCTTATGGCAGGGGGCTGGAACCAGATGATCTTTAAGGTCCCTTCCAACCCAAACCGTTCTGTGATTCTCTGATTCTGTGTTAAGGATCTAGCTGTTATCAGGCAATGCAGATTTCATTTTTTTATGAGATTACAAGTTCTGTTGCAATGGTAGTTGCAAGGATATGATAGTATTCAGACCTCTAGAATGTATATGGTTTAGTATCACACAATATGGTGATTAACAAAGGAGCTCTCTACGGTATCAATAAAGTACATATCGAGTAGCTTAATACCTGGCTGTCTCAAAGATCTCAAGAAAACTGTTGTCATCAGTGGTCTTTATCAGACACTGTGACTTCTAGGAGTTTCTGTAGAGTTCGGTGAGAAATTTCATGATGTTCAATAGTCTCACCTGTTTAGGAAGCTAATACAAAATTCCTAGTGATGCAATACTAAATACTGTTGAGAAGAACAGGACAACCAAAACCAGAGAGACGTTCATCTTAGGGTATGGTAGGCTAAAACGTAGCCAAACCAAATCATCCACTTCAAAACAGGCAATGCAGACTGTTCTTTCAGAAAGGAGTTCTGTACCCTGGAAAGGACTGACTGAAAATAACAATGGCTTCTAAGGGAAAATGAACTAGCATGAGTGCCTGTATGATACAGAGGCAAAAAGCACTAATTCAATTCTTGTCAGTATAAACAACAGAATAGTGAGTAGGAGGAGGAAATTGACTTTTCTTTCTGTGTGACATAATTGGGACTGATGTGGAATAATGTATACAGTCCTGGTGTCAACATTTTAAAAGGCACGCTGAAATACTACAGAGGATAGGGAAATAAGCCACAGATATGTTTTGGTGGCTGGAAGGGGGCGGGGGGAGGGGGGGTGGGGTGGGGAAGAGAACAGTGAGAGCTCGATCTGTTTATTTTATCAAACAGATCAGAAGACAGCTTGATTATAGCATGTAAGAACTTTCATGGGGAGTAAATACCAGTTACTGAATGGCTCTTTAATCTAGCAGAGAAAGGCACATCAAGAACTAGTGGCTGGAACGGAAGCCAAATTCAAATGAGAAATTAGACGCAAACTTCTAAGAGGGAGGGTGATTAGCCACTGGGTACAAAGGAGCTGATAAATTCTCTGTCCCCTCATTTTTGGCAGTCAAGGATAGATGCTCTTCTCAAACCATATGTTTAATCAGACCCAAGTGATCCAGCTTAGTATGGATGTAACAGCGTTAAAGCTACTGGCTCAGGAAACAGATCATGCTAGAAGTCAGATGGTCTCTTTCAACCTTGATCACTGTAAATCTTGGGAGTACATCCTCCAGTACTGAATCCAACCTTACTCTTAACTCTTCTGTGGTTTCCTCTATAAACCATGGTGAGGTTCATTCTAGTACTGTTTAGCACATATCTGGGGTTAACACAACCCCGTTAGCAAAACAGCAGAGGTGATGCACAAGGAAAGATGGAGGCACAATTCACCTGGGTGTTCCTCCTGGGGAAAGAGGAGAGCATTCAGACAGGACATGACAGAACTCTGACCACTTCTCAGTGCTCACCAGTACAACAGTCACACTAGTGACTAGTTAAATACTGAGCTCAGTACAAAAGGGGAGAACATGACTGTTGCTTCTTCAACTAAGGGATATAGGGATAGGAGGTCTTCACCTAGCAAAGACATTTATTGACTGTTTATTAACAGTCTGTACCTTTCCCCATGCCCCAGGACACAGGTTTTATAAGCCCAAAGTGAGGAATATAAACATGTAGATTTGAAAAATTGGCATTAATAAAATGAACATCTTAATTGTGTTGTGATGGTTATCTAGCACTTCACTGCAAGACAAATCCAGAGCTTTTTATATTATCTCGTGGCCACTAATAGAGGAATTAATTCTAGGTCAGGTTCTGACATTTTTAGCAGCATTCAGTGCACTTTCCTCTGTACATAGTTCAACTAAATGAGAGGGAATATTTACATAATGTGATAGCTTCCATGCAGTTACAACAACACTGGGCTTTCAAATCCATTGCTTGTGCTGTCTTGGGCTATTTCGGTACCTTGTAAGTGATGAAGAAGATAAAAGGGTAACAAGAGAGCAACTTCTAGAGTAACTTTCGTAGCCCTGAAGTCCCCTTCTGCTCAGCATAAGAATACTTCCTCGCCACTTAATGAGGTACCTGAATTCTTTGGGCAGAAGGGGAGGAAGCACAGAGGAGTCATAGGCATAGTTTGCCCCCTTGAAACAAATAAAGATCTCCTTCCTCCAAGAAAGAAAACCCTTGTGAATATGGCTGCGTGACAGCCCTCCAACACATAATCTCAATCTTGCATGTCTATCACTGGAAGAGCAAGCAGTTTTTATTTCCTTGGCCAATTTGTTATCTGTTTATTCAGAATAAAAACTTCCTAATAAAAGCTTCTTCCTTGTAGACAGATGTTACACTCAAAAATGTTTTATGAAGTCCCAGCACCTCAAATCTATTCCCATTGAGTCTACCTCACAGGAACACCAGCTTTGACACCTTGTTGGATAAAATGCCTACAGCAAGAGGAAAGCAGATGTGCCAAATCAGCTAAAGCTCAATGTGCAAAGCAAAAGGGCAACAGTTGGCAAGTATGCAAATATGATATCTGTTAAATACACCCTCCTAGGGTTGCTTGTATGCAAGGTGATAGATGTTCAGCACTGCCTTCATGGTTAGCAACCTTGACAGCATTGCTTCAGACTACAAAATCTCTTTCTTATGCAACACTGAATCTTAATGTGGTGGCTTTGTGGTTTTAACACCTTTGGATCTTTATGACTAACATACAATGCAAAAGCAGATTAGTTACCTTAGGGTACATTTAAAAGATTTCTTGCTAATGCAGTCTGAGTCAATACCATAGCACAAATTAACACTAATCTCAAAGTAGTAAAAAAACCCTGTACTTACAATATTGCAAGGGTTATTTAGTATTAGTGAGGAGAAGCAATATAGATTGTGGTACTTTCTTGGTCTCAATCTTGAATATTCATGGAATCAGATAGGCATATATCCAACACAACTTTTAGCTATATGCTTTATTTACAAGTATTTTACTGGACAAGAGTGTCATAGGAATTATGGATTAGAAGGATTTATTAGATCATCAGGTTCACCCAGTCTCCTTTTCTTTTGGAGAACCAGGGTAAGGAACTCACAATTATTGTTTGCATTTTTCTGATGTACTGTCTAGGCAATTCCTGTTTTACTAAACAACAAAACTTACACTACTTTCTCCAGGGCATTATTCCTCAGCCTAATGAACTTCACCATTAAAACATTCTTTCCCCACTTGTCCCAAATTCTTTTTTCTAGTTTCATAGTACCAAGTGCTGAATGACAACAAATGATAATGAACACTATATAAAAGTTAATAAGGATTAAGTTGCAATACTTCTGCAATGTGTGTGCTTTCCATTTTAACTACCAGTTGTTAGCAACACCATTGGGAATTCTGTAATTATATTTCTACCCACTTAGTTAAAAGTTTCCTCTGTTGCTGTCTAGTTGATGTGCTGATTTATTGATGGGTGAAAGAGATAATAATGCTACCAGTTCAGCTAGCAGATTCCAGTGGGAGGAGGTCAGTAGAACATCTACTTTGCAGTTTGCAGTTGTCTGCTTATTCATGTGCAGGGTTCTGTTGTCCCAGGAATGATTCAATCATATAATATGCAGCCTTCTAATAAAAGGAAAAAACCTGGTTTTATTGAGTTCTCTGAAAGTTATTTTTTGCTTCACTTAAGCTGAGAATTCTTAATTTTCCTCCACAATACAGAAGTGAGTTTGTCATGTCAAATTTATTGAAAAGATTCCTGTGCCTAAAGAGTTATCTCATTATTGCATAAATACAGATTATTATTTTTTTCTCTTTCTTTTCTGTTAATTACTCATTGAAATTATTTGGCTGACAGCTGTTACTCAAGTTGTGACTACAAATGTGCCTGAATCAAAACCTAGATCAGAGCATCCTTAAATGGCAAAAAATCTTGGACGCAAACGTGAACCTCACAGCCTTTCCCTGTATAGTAACGTAATGCAGTAAACAACGGCTCATTTCCTCCCAGCTCCAAAAGCCTTCAAATGCCTGAGCAAGCCTTATCTGAACCTGCATTTTCCAGTTCATGGCCCTTTGCAGCTCTAATAATAGGATGTAGACATCTACTACAGCGGTAGTAATAGAGCTATGCAACACAACATTTGCCATTTTAAATTAGGCAAATCAGCTATCTCATTCTGAATACTGTCTGTGGCACTGACAAATACTAGATGTTTATGCAAAAGCAGAGGAAAAAAGAACATTACATCAGAGGAAATTCATTCTTTGTTAAATGTTTTTTATGCCCTGGATACTGAGAGTTTATTTCCTGAATTTAGTTGTGTTTTATAAAAGTAAGTTCAAAGTGGAGTCCCAGAATATGCCTGCACAGAACAGCACACTGGTGCCTGAGCTCCCAGGTGTAGTGACAGGGACTGAGTATGAGAATGACACCTACATGTAGGTGCCTACACATGTGGTCAGCTCCGTGTCTAAGCTCCCTTACAACCTGTGAAGATGTGAGAGTAATTCTGCTGTTTAAATTCAGGCACCTGAGTGGTATCTCAGATATCTGAGGTACCCACAACCATTTGAGATGCCTAGGAGTTATTTTAGGTATCTGAGGTACTCCCAGGGGGCTGACAGATAGCACACAGGACCTGTGGGAGACCTTTGGGACTGGCAGATAGATGTCCAGCTGAACGCACAAAGACATTTTGAACGGCACTAGAGCCATGTGTTTGAAGACAGGGAGGGATCTCCTGGTATATGAGCTGGGTCTCTCCCTCAGCTCTGCTGATGGTACTGAATGGAGGTGGTGTGCAGCTGCCCAAACAGCAAATTATTGAACACTGACAGTTTTCCCAGAGAGGTTGTTCCATCTTCACCTTTGCAGATACTCAGAATCTGACTGTCCACAGCCCTGAGCAACCTGCTGTAGCTGACCCTGCTCTGAGCAGGGAGTTGGACTGGATGATCTCCAGAGGTGCCTGCCAGCCTCAGTAGTGCTGTGAATCTGAAATTCTGTGAGCCAAGTGTTTACACTCCTATTAAAGTCAATGGATATCTAGGCAACAATTCAGTTGCCTAAACCCCAGGAGTGCCTAGTGCTTTGACATACTCTAGGGTATCTTGCCTGGCCTTCAGCTGCCTGTTTTGAAGGCTGTGGGTCATCTGAAGGTCTTCAGCCATATCTGCCACAGAGAGGCAGGTCCAGCTAGGTGTCTCAGATATCTGAGGGCATCCCAAGTGGCACTGAAAATGCCTAGGTTTAGGCTCATGAACTGAGCCCATAGTTAATGAATTCAAGAGGATGATTTGGCTTAATCAAAGTAGGTCAAACGCATGAAAGCCTTGCTCCATTGTCTCTTGTATATCTGCCTATCAAAACTACAGTTGGATGCCTTAGTCTTGAACTGAACCCCAAGTGATGCTGCAAATTAAAAGCCAGGCAGAACAGTGGAGGCAAACAGCTGCCTATGTGTCCCACAGTATCCAGCAAGTTTCATCCTGTGAAGAGCTTCTGTCCTCCTGAGCACTTCATGCTTCACTCCCTGTTGTATTCACTTCCACAGACACTGAGCCACTTCTCTGCTGGTGGAAATTGTTGCAGCTCTATTGAACATGAATCACCACCACCACCATGTGCCTTACATAAAGCTAGCCTGTTTGTTGCCTGGGCTCTCAGATAAGAGGGACTCCTATAGGACACCTTTTCCTGTAGGTTTCCTGAGATCAGCTCAGAGCACAGGCAGGATTAGTGGATCAGATAACAGCACATCCTGCAGTAAAATGGATTCTGATAACTTGCCTAAAAACATTCAGATTTTCATCTCTTGGCTCTCTGTGTCATTCTGACTTGAATTTAATTACAGCTATCTCCTCTGGCTGTATCCCCATGCATTATTATCCTGTATATCATCCACTATTTGACATTTATTTTTTCAAAGTGAAAATGACCTTTGCTCCTGGAAGATAATAAAATATTTTTAGAATTACAGTAATTCCCTGTCACTTGAAATAACGTTCACTTAGAAAGACATGTTAACATCAAAGGCAGAAGTAAAAGCAAGAGATTTGGACAGGTGAGCAATCAAGATTGATAGATGATGTATATCGGTGGCTTGCCATTATTTCTTCTACCGTGCAAATATATTTAATATTTATAATATATTTTAGTAAAAAGACTTATATGTATTACATATGAAAGCTCTCCACATGAATGTTCAGGAGAAAAATAACACAGGGCTCACAGTTTTATCTTAACGAAGTGTTTAATAACTTGAAAGACTTTCATGTTAGAGATATGTAGTCCCTTTCCTTTCTTCCATCAGCTCTGTAGCTCACTTATTCCAAGTGTGTCTTTGGGTAAGAGATGGGACCCAGAGGAAACCTTATTTCATTTACTCACGTGATGCATTTGCTGAGGGTCTCTAGCTCATTTCAATACTGAATACCAGAGCCACCCTACATAGAAACAGGAACTTTTTAGAATTTTTCCCCCACCCTTTCAGAGAAGCAAAATTCCCCTATATGCTCCATAAATGCTCTTCAACATCATTATCTGCCCATTTCCCATTGCTGTTTTTTCACGAGCTGTGTCACAGACTGCCATACATGACCTGCAGACCAGTTGGCCAGCTTGCAGAAATTTGGGTGGGCTGAGAAGACTTGCGACGGCACACAACCACGTGCCCTTAACTGTTGTAATTGTATTGCAAAGTAATGCATATAAATGTAAGTGGGACATTTCGTTGTAATGAATACTATTCAAACATGCCTGATGTGACTAGAAATACAAAAAGTAACCCAAATCAGAGATGGGTTATTAGAGACTCTCGTTTCCTATTCATCACTAAGTATAGGCACACAGCCTTTAAGACCAGCTTTCCTGTATCCCTGGTTGGGAATCAGGCTTTACACAATGGTCCGCCTGAGCAGCGAAGTACTTGCATCCCACCTGTTCAAATGGCATAATGCCAGCATGAAATGTATTTATCACATTGAATGTGAATTCTAGTTTAGAAGAACATCCAAATTTTCTTCTCCTTTCTAAGTGAGGAAGCCAAGTCTCAAAAACATTTGGTTTTCAGAGCACTGGAAAACTTAAAAGGTAGATTGGTGAGAAATCCTCTCTTTGCATGCTCTGAAGGGTCTCATGACAAATAGTAAAAGCTGAAGCCAAGTGGCTCAGCTGTTTCTGAGCCTTTCTGGATCATGCTCAGAGGTAAATCAGGAAGAAGTGAAGAGGGAAAACCTGCATATAGAAGCTCTTAGGAAATGCAGGCTTAATATTACATGCCATTGAAGGGCACAGCTTCCTAAGCGCTTACTGCAGGACATATATCGAGGTTGTTACTCAGAATATCACAGATGTAACATGGAAAGTTTTTCCTTGATGGAGCAAAAATACGTCAGACAGGGCTGAGAAAAGAGAAGTGAGCAAAGAAGCTCAGCAGCTTACAAACCTCAGGCTGAACAAAGCTAAGGCCAGCTTTCCATCTGTGCAAAATCTCATGGCTAATAAGGTCCAGCATCAGCATCAGACAGCTTTAACTTTCTGTTTTGGCTTTGGCACAGCACAGGTCATTTTGACTTATGTACAACACAGAGCCTGTACAGATGGAGAGATCGTTTTCCTAAAGCCATGCAACAAACATTTTTCCTTTCATCCAGAAGAGGTTTCTGACTGCTCCCAAGACACTTTGAGCTGTGCATGCAGGTGACAGAGAAATGGAGCACTCTAGATGAACTTCCTTGGTGCTGAGAAGCAGCACAAAGTTATTATTTCACCAAAGTCCCACTTTAACATACAAAATAGGATTTACACTGTGCTCAAGAGCTATCTGCAATTAACAGGTTTTTTCCTCTTTTCTGTTTCAGTACCAACTGGTGTATTCAGCTCTTCTCTTTTTAATTGAGAATAAAGACAATAGCTTTAACAAAAAAGGTAGAAAACAAATTCCATGGTTCTGATGGAAGCAAGAGCTAGCAGTCTCAGCGAGGTACCCCAGGCTAAATTTTTAGCTGATGTCAGGCTCACAGGCCCCCTAAGGTCAGATTGGGCCAGATCCAGGGGCTTTGAGGTAGACAGAGCCCTGGGTAATGGCAAAGGCAGACCTGGGGAATTAGAGAAGCACACAGAAAACAGATGAAGCCTGGGCAAAACCCAGAAGTGTGGTTGTCATTAGTCTAGTCCCAAGCACAGCAGCGCAGGGCTGAGAGCCCTCTCTCTTTTCTCAGCCTGTCAGGAAAATTGGGGTAAGCTCACAGATAGCCAAATCCTTCTTTCAGAATTAGGGAAGACCGTTCTAGGAAGGCAGCTCTGGAGCAGTTTATTCCCAGATGGAAGGTAATGAGCTGGGATTGTCTCAGTCTTGCCTCAAAACTCCCCAAGGGCACTAGCAAATAAATATCCCAAGAAACCCTTGTGAAGTAAAGGGTGTCTTTCTTGTGAGCATGTGTCCTGCAAATTTTATTTATTTGAAGCATCTTCAGATGAGAATTACGTAAAGGTCTGGCTATGAGAAGCCAGCTCTAGGTTCTTCCCTGCTAGCAGGTCGAGCCAGTCCATTTTTATAGCACTGTGATGAGGAATCTCTTTCTGTGCCTATCCTTTTCTCCTCCTCTTTCAATATGTTTCTATTAGCTGTATTTCTGTACCCACTGCTACCGATGAACAGATTCCCAAATATGAGACCCTGGAGAAACTAAACTTACAATTAGATGACAAAATTATGAGAATCCATGCAAAAAGTTCATTTAGGAAAAACAAACTTATTCAAGAACAGTGATTATATTACTAAAAAGGGAAGTACAGACATCTCATAGTCAGTGTGACACACTATAGTTAGTCTAAATTATTATTACTGTGTTCTATGTTTACTCACTATGTTTTTCCAGACACCATCTCTTTCTACTCAATCCTTCTGATGATATTCTGAGCCTTTCTCATTCAGAACGTTTTCTGGGAAGTTTTTTTATTTCCTAAGGCAACAGTAACTAAGAAGTCTGACATGCATCTGTTTTTTAAAATGGCACTGTAACCCCATCACTCGGAATACTTAAGAAGCTTCTGATGTGTTACACTGGGAACAGTTCTTGCTCATATAAATTGCCAGTTTTATGCAGAGAGCTTCCTTGGAGAATCTTTGCATTATACTACCACAATATGATCTCTCCTTTCTCTCGAAAATATTTGCACTTTTGTTTCTTGGTATGTTGATACATGTTAACAATAGCAGATGACAAATTACTGTTTTATTGACTGGCAATCATATAATCCAATGAAGCACTGCAATACCAAGATTAGGTGAAAGTCATCATTCTTGTACCAGCCACAGGAGCTAACCTGAGTACGCTAGACATCCATAGCAGCTGAATCACAGCTTTAGAAAGGAAAGACGGTGCTTCAGAGAGATTGGTTCTTTGAGAAAGGAAGATTTCAGAATCTGTTCCACACACCCTCTAACTTTGCCTCCTGGAAAGGCAGACTTGAGGGAAGAATCAGATTAGCAGCACAAATAAGGCTGGAGTAATGCTTCCAGCTTCATTTTATAAGCACCCTTTGCCAACAATAACCTCAATCTCCCGCACACCCTTTATCAGACACAGCACAATAGATCTCATTCTCATCTTTCCAACTCCCAGCCAGCCCCTATAATACTTCCATATTCTCACCCCTCTTATTACACTTTCATCTCCATTCCATTTTTCCTTTCTTTCCATGCTTCAGCACTCCCAAACCCACCTGTAATTCTTCAGTCCCCACTTCATTTGTCCCATATACTTCTTCAGTTTTACCGGTTCCAGGATTTATGGGATTTATGTAAAGGTGAGTAAAAAGTCAATGATTTCTGTGATGGTGCTGGAGGTAGTGTGCTGGTGAGTTGCTTGGTTCCAGGCAGAAGGGCTCACGTGAATTCTTCATCTTGTACCACCCTGAGAGGGGACTTTACTAAATGGTGACTCTCTACTTCTCTAGCCATCAATGTCCATGAAGATCTGAAAAGCTTTATGGCTTTGACGTGTCAAACTTGCTGTCAAATTAGGTAGAAATTTGCCAGTGGGTTCACAACATGTGAACTGGAAGAAACAGCAGCAGAGAAACAAGGCAAGTGTCTACACTTTTATCATTAGGAAACTGAGTTAAAAGAGATGTAAAAGAGTCCAGTTTTATAATGTAAGATGTAAAAGAGAAACCATCATGTCCAGGTTCAGCTGGGATAGAATTAATTTGCTTCTTAGTAGCAGGTGAATTGCTCTGTTTTGGATTTGGCATGACAACATGTTGGTAGGACACTGATGTTTTTAGTCATTGCTGGGTCATTTTTATACTAAGCCAAGGACTTTTTTGTTTCTTGCGCCCTGCCAGCCAGAGGGTTGGAGGGGCACGGGAAATTGGGAGGGGACACAGCCAGGACAGGTGACGTGAACTGGCCAAAGGGATATTCCATACCATATGACATCATGCTGAGTATATAAACTGGGGGAAGAAGAAGGAAGGGGGGGACATCCAGCATTATGGTGTCTTCCCAAGTAACTGTTATGCATGATGGGGCCCTGCTTCCCTGGGGATGGCCGAACACCTGCCTGCCCACGGGAAGTGGTGAATCCTTGTTTTGCTTTGCTTGCATGCAACTTTTACTGTTACCTTTTAAACTGTTTTTATCTCAGCTTACGAGTTTTCTCACTTTTTACTCTTCAGATCCTCTCCCCATCCCACTGCGGGGGAGTGAGCAAGCGTCTGTGTGGGGCTTGGTTGCCCACTGGGTTAAACCATGACAAAAAGCACTACTGTCCTCATGAAAATGATAAGGTGCACCCACAGTTGTGTGAAAAAGTGGATGTCAGACAGTCTAACTTCCAGAAGGAGCACCCTAATACCAGTCACACAACTGACAGTCACAAAATGGCCATAAAGTATATCAGACAACTATTAAGGTGAAAAACACTGCCTACAAAATAAAATTGACTGTTATTAAAGTAGAAATACCACATGAAAATATATACACGTTTTTTTACTATCTTCTTGGTCCTTTAGAATATTGTTGTTTTAAATACAGATTAGGAATTTAGATATTTAGTAGGAGTTTCATCATTGAGTTCAGCAGCTGCATATGATCACTTGCGAGTTTTATTGCTCAAATCTATTCTGTTTTTTTATGGCTATCTGCTATGTATTTGAAAATACTTCTGCAAATGCAGGACAGCAGATTTGCTTTTACTTGTGCAAAGTTCATGTTGAAAGGAAAGTATGTCACTTCTTCACATGGCTTCTCTGCCTGAGAAACTGCATGGAAATGGAGGAAGTAATGGATTGCAGGGGAGAAGCCATAAACTGTGGATGTGAGTTATATTAACAGCTCACAGACTACCATTAACAATTTTTCATCACACATTCTCTATTAAAGCCAGGGGCATAAGGAGACCTGAGCATACTCTCCTTTCAAGATATATAATGCCATGACTTCACAAGAATTAGCCCCAGCAGGTATCTACCAAAGTGATGGAGAATCAAGTCTCAAGGCAGCAACTTAATTTCACGTATAATATAAAGAAAGTACTTAGCAGAAGATTTGTGCTGGTCTTCAGTGTCATCCTGGCTTTACTTTGGAAGGGTAGCTTTGTGCCTGAAGGATGAGTCAGGCACTATCAGTGACATTTATGGAAATTGTTTGTATGTGTTAGGATCAGAATATCCACCTGGAGGTTGGTTGTGCTGTTCAGAGTGGCAAATCGTGCGTGCCAGGGACACGTTTCCTCCTAATGCGTGCATGTATTTCTCAGCTTTGTCATGGGAATTGCAAGAAGCATTTGTAGATGCAGGAGTCTTGAGAGAAAGCTAACAAGACAGTAGGACAAGATACTGGGGGGGTTAAATGGCACAGATGCACTGAAATAATTAAAGCTACTCCCGTTTATACTAGCTAAAGGCCTTGGAGATGAACAATGCATTTAAACAGCACTGAAAGAGCAAAATTCTAACCTCAGCTAAACAAAGGAATGAAACTTCAGCCTGTTCATGTTGCATGAATTTAAAGGAATTAATAGTTAGTAGTATTCAGTGCTGCTGAAGCACAGTATATCTGCAGTTGTCAAAATGTTGACGGTAATAAAATTTGTGGTTAGGAAAACAGGAAAAGCTCCCTGTCTATCTCCTCACCACTCAACAGGTTTCACTTCCGAAATGAAACACAGAATTGTCTAAAATGAACTGAATGCAAATACAAAGTATACTTTACAGGGGATCTGACTCTGCTTGCTCTATTGAGGAGGAATAGAAGAGTGCTCATGAAGGGAAATATTATGTCCTACTACCTCCTTTAAAACAATTTTGAGGAACATCAGGTGGTACTCATAGCTGTGATGTCTGATTATCCATCCCAGGTAAGCAATAAGGAGCCATGAAAGGCATTTGCTGGCTCTTCACCTCCCAGGGCAGAGCAGCAACTGAGATCCTCTGTGCATTCTGCTCTGAGAAAGTGAAAGAAACTTTGATGGCTGCCTGTGATGCTGCAAGGGGTATCATTAGCCCCACTTACTTGTTACTATGGAGATCCGTTCTGTCATCCCACTATAATCATTTTGTCAATAACATTTTGTTGTTTGCTGATGAGCCTGCTGTTAGGAGAAAACATTTTTGTCAGAGATTAAGAAGAGCTGCTTGAGACTCCTGCTTGCACATCATGCAGAAGAGGGCTGAAGCAGTGAGTGCAGAAGTGTACCAGCAGTGAACTTCCTTCACTAGAGCTGAGCAGGGCTGCCTTGTGGCTGACCTGGAAGATCCCATAGAGAAGGTGTGGTGCATTTATAACGTGCATATATATGTATTCACATACAATAACACTCACAGTATTAACCAAGAGCAAAGTATCCTCACAGCTGTATCCACATTTAAATCAGATAATTGGTTATGTGAGTTCAAAGGCATAGGATTCATTGCATTTTGCTCATGTTCGATATTTTTATAATTCTTGAACAACAAAAAAAAAAGCAGTAGCTATCTGCCCCATTCTCACTACATGAATATGGTATGCCTTGAGGGGACTGAAATGAGCTGTCTGTTCTAATGTTCCGAGTTAGGAGTGACTCCACTAGCACTGCAGAAATTTGTAATAGATTGGTATGAATGGAAACCTGTGTGCGAAAGCACCGGAGGAACCAGCAGAAAAAAGGTTAAAAGGAGAGGCATGTGTTAATCACCACAGAGCTGTTTCTGTGATTTCATTCTGAAGAGGAGGAACAAACTGAGGTAAAGTTAAAGTTGTCAAGTGGATGAAGAACAGGACTAGAGCTTATCAGGCACGGAAAATAAAAGTTGTGAAATTCAGGAATTTTGCCTAACATTTACAAGGGATGAATCAAAATCACAAGACAAGTAATCCAAACCGGCATCTACTCCTACACAGTACAAAAGGCAAGTACAAAACTCAAGATATATGTTGAGTCCTCAGCTGCTGATGTCCTTTGCCCTCTGTGTTGCATACAAGCAGTCCAAGACTGCTTGGGCACATGTGTCTTGGTACTCGTGAGTATATGGGTCAGAAAGTGCATAAAAAAAACCTATGAAAGGCTGAGGAGTGGGTAAAAGTGCCTTGCTTAGAGATTTTTGTGTTGCAAAACCATTTTTCCTTCCATCTCTTGCAGAGTTCTGTTACAGTAATTTCTTACAAAGCCCATAGAGTAATAAGAGTACAAAGGTCTGAAACAAACCTTAAGATTTCTAAAGATTAAGATTCCTGGGATGTTTTTGTAATTTTGTCACTTTTCTACTGAGCAGGAGAATCTTTTATTAGACTAAGCAGTATAATTGGGAAAAAATACACAAGCTTTTCTGCAGAGTACATCTTTTCTTAGGATTAGAAAACAAAAAAGGAAGAACTTAAGCTTTTTACAGGTATGAAACTACTGCTCTGAATTTGTCTTATGTTAATTGCTTAGACAACTTCAAGGTACAGTTACATGAATATTTGGCTGCTGGCAAATTTATTTGATGTAGGTCTGACCCCAACCCCTTCACAGCAGCACTAGTGGAGTCACTCCTACCTTTACGAGGGCTGTGCCACAACCCGCATCAGCAAAATGAGCTGGGGTTAAAATACCAACTAGCAAAGCCAAAACCCCTTCTTTTTTAATCTTTTCCTTTGTCAGAACATTTTCTTGGTTTGATTTAGAGCACCCAGGCCTTCAGAGAATCAGTGTGGGCAATGAAGGAGACAGGAAAGAGGAGCATGAGGAGGAACAATAGGGTCTTCCAAGGGCACCAAGCATTACCTTGCTTTCCCTTACTGCCTTTGAAGCAGAGCCATCCTGCTCTGTGCCCTGCTTCTCTTTTCCCTTGGGCTTGTCTTTATTTAGGGGTGCTAGAGAAAGGAAAAGAGAACTCAGGGGTCCAGAAACAGCTGAACTGTGGCGTGATCATAGAATCTTGTAGGTTGGAAAAGACCTTGAAGATCATCAAGTCCAACCACTAACCCAGCACTGCCAAGTCCATCACCAAACCATGTCCCTAAGTGCTGCACCTAGGTGATTCCACCACACCTACCTGGGCAGCCTGTTCCAATGCTTGACCACCCTTGCAGTGAAGTTATTTTTCCCAATATCCAGTCTAAACCTCCCCTGGCACAACCTGGGGCCATTTCCTCTTGTCCTGTCACTTGTTATCTGGGAGAAGAGACCCACCTCACCTGCCTACAACCTCCTTTCAGGTAGTTGCAGAGAGCAATAAGGTCTCGCCTGAGCCTTCTTTTCTCTACGCTAAACAACTCCAGTTCCCTCAGCCGCTCCTCATCAGACTTGTGCCCTTCCCCAGCTTCGCTGCCCTTCTCTGGACACGCTCCAGCACCTCTATGATCCTCTTGATGTGAGGGGCCCAAAACTGAGCACAGTATTCAAGGTGCAGCCTCACTAGCACTGAGTACAGGGGACAATCACTGCCCTGATCCTGCTGGCCACACTGTTCCTGATACAAGCCAGGATGCTACTGTCCCTCCTGGCCACCTGGGCACACTGCTGGCTCATGTTCAGCTGGCTGTCAACCAGAACCACCAAGTCCTTTCTACCCATGATCTACCAGGCACAGGTAAGCTCCAAACACCACAGGCAGGAATCAAGCACAGCTGAACTGCTTCGGAGACCAAATAGTTAGAACAGTAACTCAAGGGTGACCTTAAAGCTGTAGTAAGCACTGCCGTGATGGAGCTGTGTTTGCCATGTGGCAGATTACAGATCTACTAGAGGTATGGTCTCCCACAGTGGATGTTCTTCGCAGGGATATTAGCAGGTCTAATAATCAGTGATCTTGACTTATTCTCATGGACTTTGATGAAAAAGTAGGAAGTACCATATTCCTTCTAAAGTTGGCATGTATCTTTTAAAATCCTCAGAACAGCAAAGAATCAAAGAGCAGCCTAAGAAACTGCACACCCAGCCACTGGGCAAGAGCAAGTGAAACCAGGGCTGTGCAAATTATGCCTGGGTGACATAGCATGCTCTTCATTTTGTGTTTTTTTTTAGGACAGCCAAGCTTTTTTCTTGGAGTAATTGATTTTTAAAATGATACTGTAGTGTTGAGGAACTTCAATGGGACTGGAATTATTTCTGTACAATCACTGACAACAGGTGATTTTACAAGAACATTTTAACAGCTGCAAATGAAAGCAGACAGCCTGTGAGGAGGACTGCATGGCTTGATAAACACATGACTTTGCTCTAACTATTTTCGGGATGACAGTTAAGTCAAATGGCTCTTTTCTGGTCACTGAAGTTCCTCTAAGATTTATTGGTAAGCTAAAAGGTCTGGCCAGTCTCAGCTCTGTCTTTACATTTAAGTATTCTCCTTTATAAAGGAAAATAGCCTTTGTTTTGTCAGACTAAGGCATGCCAGACTTTTTCGGACTCAGAAACACTGCTTGAAGTACAGCTAACACAAGGTGTGTTCCTTGCCCCAAGCTTTGCACACTCAGTGTGACGAGGTAGCATGTATGTAGCTCAGTTTCGTACGAAACCTACAGCATGTTGTGGCAAGTAAGATCACCACCTTCTGGGAAGGATCCCACTGACTTAAGTAGCTGATGACAGCCATGACATAATTGACCAGTCTCTTCTGCAGGTCAGGACACACTGAGGTCTACGTTAAGCAGTACAGTGGGATGAAAGTGTAAGTCCATCCCCTATCCTACATGAACTACATCTATATTTAGCTGTTGTAAACCCTGCATTTGTATGGATGCAATCATACAGATGCTTTAATTGTAAAGAACCTTTAGCACTGTCCCAGCCTGCCACTTCCCCTGAAATGTCTGTATGTGGACAATCTGCAGTACCTGCTCTGCGTTTGTTGTCTTAAGCATGGATGTTCTGATTATATACAAAATTAAAGAGGGGTGTCACTGTTGCCTAAAACTGTAGAAGTGATATTCCCTAGCTTTTTCCAGAGACACCTGAATCCCACATAGCTTTGAAATTGTCTTTCAGTGGCTGCCTTACAGAGGGCCTGAGAGTCACCCTGTGGCTGGGCACTGTGCTCTGATCACTCTTATTTCTGGCTGATTCTTGGGGAGCTCCGTCAGTAACCCCATCCAGACAACATTTCCTCTTACAGTATCCCACCCACCATGTGGCTTTCTTCTGTCAATCCATGAATTAATCTGCAGCCTCCAGTTTAACTACAGTGTCCAATGCTTTGCAGAAGTTCAGATGCATGAGATGTATTGCTTGTCATTTTTAAACTGAATTAGGGATTAAGACAACATTTCACAAGGAAATTTTTCATTTACAGTGCCTTTGTTATATCAGCAGCATCAAATGATTTACTGATTAAATTTACAAATAAACAGTGGTTGCGAAAGCTTTACATTGGAAAATTAGTTTTAGTGTAAATGAATTTTAGAAAACCCAGATGTCTGCACTTAATGATTGTTTAAGTATTTTAATTTCCCACCATGTTTCTTTGCTCACACTTTGCATCAGGCTCATTAACTTACAGCCCGAATCCAGAAATTGTTTCCCTATGACTGTAGCCTCTGGTTTGTTGAAAACATTATCTTTTTGTGTCAGCTCTATCATACAAATGACATGGTTTTCTGTTATTAGTATACAATTTGCATCATTTGTAATCAGGCACGATTTTCTGACTTCATTGCAGTCCCGTTAGCTTCATAAGCATATGTAACCCGGGAAGGTACTGCACAGCTAACTAACACAAAACTGCAGGCGTATGTTGTAGCTGTTCAGAGCGTGGTCCACTGCTGTACCTGTTCAGCTTTATGACGCTGTACTGCAGGGGAGTGATAGCCTTATACCAGTAAAAGCCTGCAGGCACACAGTGCTAACAAGTGCCTGTAGGGAAGGAGCACTTACCCAGAACTCCAGAATCCCAGAGAAGACTGTCATCTCCATGAAAGTTTTCAGGTGAGACCCTGTGAAGTTACCAAGACATAGGTTCACAGGGTGACTTGTGCAATATCTACATTCAGGTGCCTCTTTGTGAGTGGAATGGCTGCTGGTTTGATTTAGGACCTTCTGCTCCCTATCCAGGGCTTGGACAAGCTGGATTCCTTAGGACTGGACCTGCAGCCAACCTACAAGCAGAGCAACTCAAATCTGCCAGCAGCAGAGTCTGCAGTGGAAGTGTCATCAGACCCACGTGGCTGGTGTGCCATGCAGGAAGGCTGCACCTGGGTCCTCTCCTGGGTTAAAGACAGCCTTGACCATGAGGCTTCTGTATAGAAGCCGGAGGCAGCATGCTGTTTCCTGCTGAGCTTGTTCTCCAAAGAAAGCACGGCTAAGCCTTGCACCCTCAGGGTGTACAACACCAACGGGGGTCTCCTGAAGGCATGGGGAGACCCTGGGAAGCCCCCACCCTGTGCATGTCTTTTCAAGGGGAAAGGCAAAGATCTTGTGCTTGGGCGTCACAGCACTCTCCAAACTATCAAGCTGCAACAAGGTCTTTTACCAACTCATACCAGCATACTCTTCATACAGTCCCTCTGCTGCCTTCTCCTCATCCAGAGCCTGCTCCCTCTGCTCTTACTTTTTCCTCTGTTTCCTTCTTCCTCGGCTGTTCTTTCTTCATTGGCTCTCAACCACTTAACAGAACCAGCCACAGCTGCACCTTATCTACATGGGCCAACCCACAGTTATATATTACCAATGTTAATTAACCCAGCTTCATTCCTCTACAATTGGGCACTTAAATTCCCTTAGGTTCTTCTCAATTAGCTTTTAATCTGAGCTTTGGTCTCACTGCCTCTAGTCTGCAGTTTAATGAAATCTGCCTTTTATAAAACAGAAAATAGTTTGGAAACTCAGATTTAGAAAATCATTTTAGGTCTGGATTTGCAAGCTATGAGGTGTCCCTCTCTGGCAAGTGACAGCCCTCGATGGAAAATGCTTAATACTGTGGACATAATTTTAAAAGAAGAATCCCATACACTTTGCTGTGCTGTGTAGCATATTGCAGACTCAACACCGGCAAGGGTTTGAACAGGAATGGCAGCTGCACTATATACTTTTATTCAAATATAAAAAATAAAGGAGAGAGCAGGAGTCTGTTAACAGAAGATTTGCCTTCTCCATCATGCTGCTCACACTCTGTCTTTCTAAGAATAATTGTTTCTCTACATTGTAAATTATACATTTTTCATGCAAAGAAGAGATTCTGCATGCTTCAAAAGTCACTATGTGGACCAACATTCATAAGAGGGTGCCAAAAAAATTCAATAAAAAGAAATATTTTTAAGCTTAATATTTTTACAAAATACTGTTTGCGTAGTTAGCATTGCAGTCCTGCGAAGAGGCAGGCTAACTTTGGTGTTATTAACATTGCTTACTTGCTAGAGAGAGGGCTCTGATCACTAACTCTTTTTATGAAATTTTGGATATTGATTTCATCAAAAATTGGTTTTTTTTTTAATGAAAACACCCTCAGTTCTTAGAAGCAAACAAACAAAAAGCTTTCTGAAAAGTACATGCGATTTGTTTTAATGTTGTGGTTTGCTCTTCACTGTAATATTTGTGAAATTTTGGCTATTATATTTTTTTATTGAAGATCCCAAATTTTCTTCCAATAACCTTTTTCCCTTTGATCATTTCACAGTTTATTAAGTTCCCATGTCCTGAGATATATAGTAAATACTCTGTGCAGATTACATATATAGATCTCATAGATCAGTAAAATAAATCTTAAGGAAACCATAACTTTCCCAAAGTCACAAAACAAGGTCAGAGTAAAACAGCAGAAATGTGATGGCTTGTCTCTGTGGAGAAGATTGTCACAATAATTGTTTGAAAGATTAATCTTTGTCACAAATGATTGTCACACAAATTAATCTAGAGCATAAAGAATTAATTGGAGATCTGCTCCTTGTGACAAGAATTGTCACTCATGAACCTCAAAATGTACTCCTTGCAATAGCAAAATGAGTAAAAATAAGTCTAGGAAACACAACATAAAATTAATTATTGGCAATTTGATGGCAACTTCGTGTCAAACTTTCTGCTGAGAAGCTGGCAGAGGGGCATGGCACCTGTGGGAAAAGTTTGGGAGCACAAACCTTCCTCAAGCTATGAAAAGTTGCTCTGATAGCTCCATAACCAAATTTTCCCTGCCTCTGGCTGATGGATGAGTATTTATTTGTTTGTGTTGAATGAGGTCATATAAGAGAAATGTTTATTCCTTGCCTGGTGTGAACTACAGCACTATGTGTGTTTTACATGCATAGGGGAATGCTGAGCGTACAGGATCGCTGCTGCTGGCCAGATGCAGTGCTACCCTGGCACGGACCTGTGTGCAGATCTCCCTGCATCTCCATCTCCAACCCACCGGCCACTCTCCATGATAGAGGGAGGAGGGCCTGTTGACCTATTCTGAGCCCCTTGTGGTATATCTCATTTCCTTCCTGACACTTCCTCCTCTAAGTAATAAGCAGGAAGGGGAACATCTGGCTTTCTCAGAGTAAGAACTGAAAACTTTAAAACTCCCTTATATGTGATAAAGCCACTCACTTCTCATGGAGGTAAACAGACTGAATGAATGGCTAATGCTCCCTTCCCAAGGAAGCTCGCAGAAGAGTATCTGATACAAAAAATAGAGCTTCAAATTTCACATTCCATCTACCTTTAAGCAAAACCCTGCAAATCCTACTCTGGCAACGTTTCCTTCCAGGTACCTGTGGATTTAGCTGAGTAAAGGACAAGAATTTACTAGGAGAGACTGCAAGGTCCTTGAGGTCTCCTGCTACACCAAGTAGCCATATTACAAGATGCTCTGGGCATGCACATCATGCACATCATGAAGGCGTTGTGTTGCCTGTTCCTGTGTTACCTGGTACTCCAGCCCTAGGACTCTGCCTTGCAGGGAGTGCCTTATAGCCTTTTTTGCCAAGGGCATCAGGCAGAGATCTTTTGCAAGCTTCTTCAGCATCTTTGAACCCTACTCATCTCCAGCCTGAATTTCCATGTTCCCTTTTTACTTCTTCCTTCTTTGGTCAACAAGACCTTTCAATATAGATCCTCTTATCCTAAGGATATTTATAGTGAGTGACCATATAGAGTATAAATCGCTGGGTTTGTGTGATATTCCAGCTATAACCCTCTTTGATTTAATGTTCTCATCTGTCCCTGTCTACTGGAAATATCATTCCTGACACATCGTACAACTGCATCAACCTTTCTGTGGCTGAATCATGTTGATGACTCATGGCCAATACTGTGAATGATTATTTCCAGTCTGGGTTTTCTCCTCTCCTCACATTATCACAGTTCAGCCCCCAGCTTACAGCAAATCTTTTTATTAGTCTCTGTGTGCCAGGCCTGGCACTTAGGGCTGTTAAATTTAATCTGTTTTTTATTGCTTCATTGCTCAAGATTATCAGGTTCCTTCTATATGATATTCTAACCTCCTTCTCAATTAACACTGTCTCCCAGATTTGTGTCATTAAATATTTTTATTAGCTATTCTTTTACCCTGGTATTGTGAACAACTGACATAATGGCTGATCCTGAACATATTCCACTTAGAACCTGCCTTTTGCTGGCTTTGTCTTTTTTCAGTGTTAGTTGTTATTACCTACCCTGGAACCAGATCTTTTCCTAACACTAGTGGTAATAATCCACCTTGTCTTTGTCCTAAGTATTAATAATTGGTCCTTGGAATGTATGTAAGGCTTAAAAGAAGGTCAGGTAGGTTGTGTTTTTCGTATTCTTTCATCTAAACATAGACCAATATATCAGAGAAAGATACCAAGCTTATCTGTCAAGGTCCACTGCTGTAAATTCAGGTTGTATTGCTTCCCATTTTCAGCTTATCTCCATTTTGTTAGATAGTCTTTCCTTTGAAATTTGTTCCAACATCTTGTATACAGTGGAAACCAGGCTAATAGTCCTGTGACTGCATGGGTCATTTTTCTTCAAAATGCAAGTGCTGTGTTTCCTGATTTCAAATGTTAATGCGCTAGCCACAGATTAATAGGTTCATTTAGAAAAGCTTTGCTGCAGGACTTGCTATTTCACATGCTAGTACTTCCTGGCTGAAGATTAATCTGCTCCAGAAGTTTCAACACACTGAACTTAGATATTTTTTTCCTCATTGTCTGTTGGAATTTTTCTTTTCAAATACTCATTCCTGTAAAGCCTCCTCTCATCTTTCCCATTATTAAAGACAAGGGTAAATAAGCCATATAAATAAGTCTAATCTATCTCAAGCATGTGCTTTCTATACAGATCCTCCCAGCTTTAGTCTTTTCCTTTTTCCATAGGCTGATATAGAAGTAGATTTTAACTGCTACAATTTTAGATTTATAGCCATAAAATTGTAGATACTTGTCTTAGCCTCTAGCAACATTTTTATGTAGAGTTTATGTCCTAAGTTGTATGACCTATTCCACAAAGCTTTAGGCAAATATCATAGTGTCATTGAGATCTATCAGGGTGCGTCCATACTGATCCACCTTGCAAAGTCTAAGTAATGCTTCTTTCTTGATTCACCTCATATTTGTCCTAAATCCTGTATGTCAATGTGTTTGCATTTTTGTTTTGATCAGATCCCAGTTTTTAATCAACTGTTCAGGAGGAAACCCCATTATTTTCCATTTAATTAAGTCTGCAATCTTTAATTGTTCCTTATCATTTAGTTCAGCTTAATTTTTGTCTTACCAATTAACAGATACAGATCTAAATTTGTAATATGGGTTTGCATAGCAGATGTCATTATACAATCAAATATATCTCTGCATCTGGACACTTTCACCATAAGGTGAACTACATTTTGACAGTTTTCAGTGCCAGATGTCATGTTTGATCTGGTTAAACTGGAGGCCTCCTCTGTGTAAAGTTGTAATACCTTTAGAAGTTCCTTGAAAAGCTACTTGAAACATTTTTCAATGGCCAATTTTTTTCAGAAAATTCTGATTTGGCAAAAGCAACATTGTTCAGGAAAGAAGGTCAATATCTATTAATTTCCCCTTTGAAAGAAGATTTTACATAGTCCCCATGTCAGATATTTCTGACACAAATGTATAAGAAATCCAGAAGACCTATTTTTGTCAGAAGTTCAACTATTTGCAGTAATGATATAAGTAATAATTATAAAGTCAATTTTGTCTGAAAATTAATGTCATGAATTCTCAGGTTTTTGTCAAGGCTTTTCTTCTTTATTTTGACTTATTTTTTAATGTAAATTTCTGACAGAAGGGAGAAAAAGTTTTACACCCAATCTTGTTTCCTAAAAAAAAAAAAATCCTCATATTAATGCAAAGACTTCCTCAACTTCCTTCTGCTCAAGCTTGTACAAGAGGTCAGAAGCACTTCAGACAAGCAATATGCAATACTCTGTGTGGATCCTATACTGCATCAGTGCTGTCTTGCTGCTGATACTAACACAGTCTGCTATTGTAGGCTGTCATGGAGAGTAGCCTCAATGTTGTGACTTGTCATTTCTACATATGCCTGACACCTACTGAGCCCCTCCCAAGGGTCATTTTGTAGCCAAAGCCATAAGAAATCTGCATTTTATGGTTAACTCTTCCCAGAATTTATTCATTTTCAACCAGTAATAGCAGCTAGTTTCTCTCTGAGGCGGTTTTGGTGCCACTTCTTTAGTCTTATTACTGAAGGGTAAATTGGAGTAGTCTTTTGATTGGATTCACTTAGAAAAGGTAATCAAATAGGAAGAGTAAATAAACTACTCACAGTAAACTTCAAGATGCTGAAGACAGGTGAATACAGGCACACATGAAGTACTTTAAGGCATGAAAGAATAACCTGCAGTTTTGATGGAGACCCCAAAATGATTTTTTGTATTCCTGTATCATACATATGTATAGAAGGGAAAATTCTTTCAAGTTCAGTCTCTCCCTGAGAGCTTACTGACTTTTTCTTGTCCTTTTCTTTACTCTTGTACAGCTCAGTGCCCAGCTCTCTAAGCAGATGGCATATACCATGTGACAGCTGTGAACTGGATGTTTCTGACAGGTGCCATCACAGGGACATACCATGCAGCCTCTTGACATACATCTCAGCACTGTGGATAGCTAGGCAGGACCAATATATAATGAAATAACGAAAACATAGAGGCTTTCAGCAGGATCTTTATCCCAAAGGAGACTTTATGTGCTTTAGGCATGTAGGTACAAATGCAGGAGTCCCATTCTTATTTCCGAATGAAGAGTGCTAAAGTAATGAGTGGCACACTGAAATACAAAGAAAGCTACTTAGAGTAGGAATTAATGTAACTACTGCATCTACTTGAAACTGCAGAATAACCTGACATTGGGCAGAGTGTCATTGCTGTGATAGAAATTTACCTAGAGCACTAGAGTTGACTTTGGCAAAAAGCCTCCAAGGAGTGGAGGTGACACCAAGCACTCAGAATGGGAACTTCCTTCTTCACTTGAACAAATCTACCTTTAGCACTTAGTGTTTTCCTGATGTCCAACACACAAACCAGTCCAATCCAGGTTCAGAGGGAAATGCATTTTATTTAGCCAAGCTTCCTTTCCTCTTCTTAATTTTCCATACTCATTTTGACTCCACTGGTGACATGGGAAATCTGAGCTGCTGGCATTTTCTTCTGTCAGGCCAGATACTTGTCCCTACACCCTCAACTCCCTCAAAAATGCATGGTCAAAGCAACAAAAAAATAGTTTTGCTTTGTACAGTGGTGGGATCTCCCCCCTGAACTGCACTCAGGTCTCTACTAATGCCCTCATTTCAAAAGGAAGGAGCATATTGTAGGCACTGAGTAAACCAGCAGGTTAAAGACAGCAAATTTCCAAGGATGGTCCATAGACATTACAGAGAAGAGTTTTGGCTGGACTATGTCATATTAGGGCACCAGTTCATTTACTGGATTAGATACAGAGTTTTTACTGGATCAGCCAGCATTTAGTGGCTCCTTTCTAAATGGAGATCAGCAGGGCTACTTTTGTTTAGTTGGTGAAATAACAGCCTGGAGTGGTATGGCAGTAGTAATACAAACTGAATGATTACAAAAAAAATGAGTAATTATAGTGCATACACTCCTGAGAATTGTGACAGAGGAACTATACAACTCATTACTATCTCCTATTTAAGCATGAAGTTGTCCCTCATAGATTGGCTGATGGCAAGGTTGGATGGGGGAAGAAACGGTTTCAGAGACCCAACTGTAATTTCACTGACTTGCTGTCAGCATCTCTGTCACACATCAGCTCTAATTCTGCTCCTGACTGAACCCTCAGAGCACCTAATGTAATTAATGGAGGAATGGCCTCATGAGTGAAATGACCTAATCTTTTCCAGCCCAGTTCTCCCTTTCTTTATGCTTTGATCTTTGCCTGTTTTCTCCATGTTTGCATGTGAACTGAACTGAAGGCAAGAGTGTTGTCCCTTATGTTTAACCCACTGAGTGAGGTGCCTTCTTTGGCCAGTAGCTTGTGCTAAATGAAGGAATCCAAAGGCTAAAGGCTGTTGTGGAGCTGAGGATGTGGTTTCCTATGGTTGCAGACATGCTGTGTGAAGTTTCAGACATTCACACTACTGTCCTCAAACTCTGCACTGCCATATATAGTAATGACAGTTTCTAAGGGGAGGAGTTAGCTTCCTTTTACTGGATATGATTGAGAAGTTTATTCCTGGAATTGGAATTCTTGAAATAAATTATCAGTCAGTTCTTCAAAAGAAATAATTTCTCCAAAATATCCCAATAATAATTTAGGACCCAGAGAGTTATTAAACTAAGTACATTCCAGCCAGGCCTCCTGGTATGTTGTGGGGCTTTTTACTATCAGAAATCTTCTGCACAGAAAGACTCACTACCAATGCTCAAAAGTAAGCATATGCCAGTTCTTCCATTTCTACATCACTAGCCTAGTTCTGAACTGAATTAGGAAAGATATGGGCTGTTCATAAGCTACATGGGGCTATAAAAGCGTGCAGGGCACTGCAAAGGCCAGATGAGTCATGCTAATTGCAATCAAGTGTGGGGAAGTTCAGTGTTCAGGTTTCACACTTGCTGCATAGAATAAGAGCAAAAGTGTGTTCCCCATGGGCAATACAAAGCGAGTAGTGGTCAGCAGTGGCACAGATCTGTGAGGTGGGTAAGGGGCGTAGAGAGGTGGTGTAATCCCTCCATGAGCACTGACTCTTGTGGAACGGACACACATGCTCCAAAGCTCTTGTACTGAGGTTTTGAAAAGTTTCACACCCCTTTGCACACTCTTGCTTGGGCAACAGAACTTTGAAACAACATGAGCCAGATTTCCTGTATGAAAATATCCAAATGCAGCAAAAACCGATTTATTTTTAGCCCAATTTGCTTGGAAAGCTTGGCGTACATAACAATCTTGTCAACATATGTCTGCCTTTTTCTGGGTAATGTGTTTTGAAGGAATTGGCTAATTTCAGCCACATGGGAAAGATGAGTGGCATTCCTAAGGGTATTAAATCTCCCTGTATCTCATGAAAATAAGCAGCTAAGTGAAGGGGTAGTTTTAAGGATTTGGGAGAGAAAAGGACTGCTGGGTGAGTTCAGCTCTGATTAGAAACCAGAGCATCCACACAGGAATATTTTCCTCAAAATGTAAATCCTCAACAAGCTTAATTTTAATTTGTTCTGGTTTTCACGGGACTGTTTTGCTCTCGTTTTGCAAGCCTTATCTCACTTCCCTCAGCTTCTTCCTCTCTTTACCTAACTGCCCTTCCTCTACAAGGGAGTGGGGGCCTGCTCTTTATTTTGCTTAGGCTCCAAATAGGAAATACAGCATGTGAATAGGAACCACACATGCCCTGGGGCAAGACAGTGAGTGCCAGTGACAAGGGAGAGTGTCAGAACATGCTAGAAAGCTTTATGTTTGGGAACACCATAATGACAGACCCTGGGGAGGTGGGATGTCCAGAGATACCCACATCTCTGGAGATGGACAAACAGCAGCAGGGAGCAAAGGCAGGTGGTATTGATTTACTGTGGCATGTGCTTGGAGACAGATTAGAAGTGGCAGTGGTTCAAGTGTAGCAAAGTTAAGCAAATGGTACTTCCACAGTATTAACACTAAGTAGCAGAGCATGTGTAAGCCCAGAGCAGAGATGAGCATTTAGGAAAGCAGCTCTGCAAGACCAAGGGACTAGTGCTCTGCCAACTGCAGCAGTACTCATACAGCTTTGACCAACCTTGCAAAAGACTTATTTGTTGAACAAACCTAATGAAACCACAACTGCAGGATAAGAATATTTCTATCAGTTCATAGCAGTCCTTTTTCCCACCCACAGTTTCAGTGTTCGCAATGACTAGACCTATATTTAAATTGCCATACCGGCTGGGGAGTCAGGGGAGATTAACATACTGTGGGAGTTCACTTTCTAGGTCTTTTTGCTGGAATATTCTTCAAAAGTTGCTCCTTTCTCCAAAGGTTAGAATTGTATGAAGGAACATTTTCAAAGTTTGTGCTTCATTATTTTTATGGCCTTATAATGGTTTTATTCATGTGTTCATCAGCGACAGAAAACACAGTTGTACCTTACTTGTTGTATCAGAGTTTTACCTGCTGAGTTTCAAAGACAGATAACACCTGGCCACAGGCCCCTGTTGCTTTTAGCACACTCAACTACCAACTCACAAAAATGATCAAGTTGAAAGAGAATCAAGTCTTACAGCTTGTTTTGTCTGCAGTTTTCCAAGCATCCAGTTATTTGTTATCTTCTCTTCATTAGAAATGCTATACAGTCAACCTCCTGTGGCTCTCCTGAACTTCAACTAGAATTGCAGCCTCTCCTGGACTTATCCATTTCCCATTAACTTTTTCTGCCACGGTCTGTTCAGGCTTCTCATTCTCACAGGAGGAACTCCTGCTCTTGCAGATTGCATGAGAAAAATCAAACTTGGCTTGTCCTGCAGATGCCACAAGGCACACCATGCCTTTGGCTCTTGCAGGATGTTGGTTATTCATCCAACCTGAAAGCTTGCAAGGGAAAGATGGAGGTGAAGAGGAGCTCTACCTCCTCAGGACTATCTCTGGTACTCTAAAGACCTCTCCATGGTGCTCATATTAACCTTCCCACCTTGATAAAGCTTTTAAATGGAACTATTTGAAGGTTATGTTTTATTGGTTCCCTGGCCAATGTATCAGCTTTGCTCCTGAAGGAAATTGCCCTAAGTACTTCTATGCGCCTGCATGCCTTCCAGAAATGCTGCCAGTTCTTTTATTCCTTAGTTGGTAAGGTGTCATAGTGTCTCAGACTAATCAATACGAGCTGCAAAAACCAAAAAGGCTTTTGGCCATATGAGTTCTACACAGCTTGCTTGAATGCTTGAATGCATACCTTATTGCAATCTATGTAATTTTAAAATGTAAATGTGTATAAATAACTTAAATCTCTGGTGAACATTGGTAATCTGAATTAATTACGTTTTGCCTTTCTTGAAGACCCCCCTAAAAATACGGGTAGAGTTTAATAAACGGGCAATTACCTTGTTCATATGGTGTCATTCGCCTATACTTTGTGAACCATCTGGTGCAGTGCTACAAAGCAGAGATTCTCTTCTTTAGCTGACTTCACTTTACTAAATCACCAATAGTTAAGTGAAGCAGATATTGCATATACTTAAAAAAAGTGATGAGAAGCTTTTACCTGGCAATTTTCCTTCAGGATCAGAGATAGCAAAGATAAGCTAAGTAATCAAACTCTTTAATTCTAGCACACAAACTCAGGAGCTTTTTTGCTTATATAGTTCAGTGATTCAATATCAGTGTAGGAAAGAGAAGTTTGATTTGCAATGAATGCACATTAGGATTTAGTCATTACAAAAGAAAGGGTATGCTGAAAGGTCTTAGTCTACACTGTAGCTTTAGTCAAGAGCTCTGTGCTCTGGGGGAACGTACCACCATTGTGCTAAAGGCACCCATTCCCTCGTTTACTTACAACTTCACTAATGAAAGCAATGAAAGCAGCCTACAAGAACATTTTGGTGAAATATTTGCAAATATTCTTCTACCAGGGAGAGTGGAAATGCTGCTTTTAAGTAAAGGAGAGTAGGAAGGTTTATGTATGCCTGCCTGGGCAGTACTCTTAACCCTGTTCATTGTGCCATTCATTTTTATAACACAGAGCTTTTTGTGTCAGGTCACTTATATGTCCCCAGAAGCCCCACCAACTTGTACACCAATAACCACTTTCAGATGAGCTTATTGTAAAAAATTCTAATTGGATCCTTAATTTTATGGGTATTGAAAGCTAAAAATAAATAAAATCTGCTAAAATTGAATGAATTTGCTGAGGGACCATAGGGATAAGTTATGTGAGTCGTTCTGAGGATTTTTTTTCCTTCAGTCTCATACTTGCCCTTGTGACAGGGGAGTTATCTGTCATGTCTTCTTTTCCCATGGCAACCCTTATGTGCTTCTTTCTCTCTTCTATGTTCTTTGGGAACTAAAACGAGAGCCGAAAGTCATGTTTTTCTTCTCCAAAGCAGCCACTGAACTGGAAAAGACCCTTTCTCTACAAGTTCCCTTCTAATGTAATGAACCAAGGCCTCAGGGAAGCCAGCTGCAAAACCTGTTGAGTGTCTCCTCCCAGGCAGTTTCCAAAAGTTTTGCTAGATGTACCTATGGACCCTCCCTGCCACCTTTCTCTCCCTTACTTCCAAAACTCATTGAAGGATAAATGAAAGTTAGTATCATTAATTACAATTATTAGTAGCAGACTGCAACAATGCGGCTATTATGTGACCAGTGAGAGCAGTTTGTCTTCTGCAGCGCACTCATACCATCTCCAGTACCTGAGATAACTATCAAGGTCAGCAAGGGTACCCTGATGTGACATGACAGTCTGCAGTGCACATACACCCCCGGGGTGGCCTGGGAAAGATTCACAGTGAATTCTCCAGGTTTTGCTGCTTAGATATTAAGTAATTTAGGGAAGAAAGAGAGAAAGTTAGAGAAATAGAAGAAATAATGAGAAAAATGGAAAATTAAAAATGGGAATAGCAACAATAACTGCATTTGGAATTTCAGATTTTGTTTAAGCTCTAACAATGTTTCTAATGATGATGAAAACAAACTTTATCATTTCTACATTTTTTCACAGAGGTTTCCTCAGAAATAAAGCTTCCCATCCAAAACCTCAGAGCTGGAGATAAACAAAACAAAATAAGCAAAGAACTCAGAACAGAACTCTTCCACTTCTTGGTAATAATATTCCATCATGCATGTCTCCAAATCAGAGCACAACTGTCAGATTACCCTGAAGCACACTTCCACTGCAATTTAACCCTTTCAGCTGGAGTTTCTGTAGTGTAGTGGTTATCACATTCACCTAACACGTGAAAAGTCACCAGTTTGAAACCAGGCAAAAAAACCATGTTTAATGGTTGAGCTCAATGATTTTAATGGTCTTTTCCAACCTATGTGATACTGTGACTCTGGGCTACTGTCCACCCATTTGCTAGCTGCTTGCTGTCCCCATCACCTCCCACACACCAGGACTGGTACTCCTTGCAGTTCATGGTGTAGTGAGAAGTTTCAGGCAGCCATTCTTGAAGAATGGTGGCAGGGGTTGTGGAGGGCAGCCCACATTTATGTTGGCCTAATCTGCCATGAGATCACTGCATGGGGGTGCAGTTTAATTAACACTATAAATTAGTAGATGTCCAAAAGAAACTGGCTCCCTCTTGCAACCAAAACCTAGCACTCATTCTTGCCCTGCTCCCAAGCATGGACAGTGACCCGGTGTAGGGGACTGATCCAGCTGGAAACAAAGCAGGTTTTCTGCTAAGTGTGAAGGTGAGGAAATTAATCTGAAATCTCTGATTATTAGATATAGGTAATGGCATGTAAAAATATTACATAGAAATACTGAGAAGCATCGAAAACTCTTCACTATTGGCTTGGCTTATCTCAAATCAGAAAGAGCTCTATTGGTGGGTTGAGGTTTTCTTTCATAGTTAATGACTCCCTTGTAAACACATTTCTGCTAAATCCAGCAGGAAAAATTCTGAAGTAATTAAGTAGGAGTCACTTAATATAATTTAACTATACAGATATACCACTAAGAGTGTGCACTTTACTTCAATTTACTTCAATTAATGAGTGGTTCCCTGGACAGTTCCATGACAAATGCTACCGTTCAGCTCCCTAAAATCTCTGCTTTTCCCAAAGTGCTTCCTTATGCTCCAGACAAGTTCTTTCACACAAAGCCACTCTTGTTTTCTGACTGCGAGAAGGCCTACAATTCAATAAGGACTAAGACACAGAAAAAAGACCCAGATCAATACCCTTGTCCCATGTGAGGCACAGATTTCCTACGTTGGTTTAAATTCTCTTTTTTGGGCTTAGGTCTTAAAAGTTTAATGTGTTCATCACTTTCTCCAGCTTGCATCTGCTAGCAGCTGGAGATGTTAATTTTGCCTTGTAGGCACAAATGGTAATTGATTTAAGAAAAAACAGCGGAGGGTGATCACTGCTGTTGCCTTGCTGGAGGTTTCTGCCCCTCAGCAGCTACACAATGGAGCCAGCATGGCTGAAAAGGCAGCATCTCCAGCACCAATGGGAGGGGAAGGAACTGGGGACAGACCAAGAGTCTCCTGGAACAGGTCTGTCACAGCCGGCAGATCTGTGTTAGGAAACGCCTGTTTCCTTTCTCCCCTCTCCCAAGCCAGAGACCTTGCATTACCCCACTGTCCCAGGCACACTAAATACCACCCATGGGGGTACAGCACTTCCCATTTGTCCAGTAAGAACTACTGGCAGGGCTGTGGGAGTGAATGGTGAGCTTCCTGCAAATGTTAATCATACCCTTTGTGATCAGGGACATGGTCACCATTTACCTTCCTGCAGCAGCTGTCCCTCTGCCCACCTCTTCTGAACCAAACCTGCCATAAGGAGGCATGGAGGGAACCCTCAGAAGTCAGCTATGCCCAATGCCAGCCCATGGTGAGGGATATATATGTAATCACTATGACCTTTAGACTCCTCAGGCTGTGGGAGTAAAGCAGATCTTTATGACCTAATGAATCTCTGAAATCTGGCTACAGTGTAGATTTATTTACACATTAAAAGTGTGGGACTAAGATACTAAGAATCTAGACATTTACGTCTGAGCTTGTCACTATAAGCTCCCTTAAGAGGCACCTCTAAGACACAATTTATCTTATTCAAATAAGATTAGACCAAAACAGGTCAAATGAATTGCACTCTTATTTCTCCCCATTGAGCACAAAGGGAGTCTAAAGTGATTAATTCAGAAATAAAAATTTCTGCCATAGGTCTCTATAGATGGAAAAAGGGAATCCCACCCATGAGTTTAATTATTTTGTTCCAACACAAGCATCTATAAGATGGGTATCTACATACGCTCCTCTTATGAACAAATAACAGGAATAGGCACTACCAGAGAGCTACCTAGTGAATGGGTCTGTCTGAGGATAAGATAACTCACACTCCAGAAGTGCCAATTAAGTGTCTAAACTTTGAGAATGAGAATTCTGTGCTGAAATGACAAGCATCATATCATCGTATTTTGTTTTAGCCCTTAGCTCTGTAGCTAACCAGCACAGTCTGTGGAAGGAGAAATCTCAAATTTCTTTCTAGCAAAGGACAGGGAAAATGAATAGGGAAAAAAATGATGATTTCAAAATGCAGATTTTTTCCCAAAAGAAAAGATCCAGATCGCCTTCCTTTGCAGATAAAAGGGGTTCAGCTTATTTGCCCACACATAGGCCCTAGAGACTTTTGAGGCATCACAGAGTATCAGAGACCTCCATCAGGGCTGGCAGATGTGACACCTAACCTAAGGGAGCCCTTCACTACCAATAGCTAATTGACTGAGTGATACTTTAGGGCATCTCAAATAGTAACACATGTTGAGGTAAGGGACTCACACCCACAATGTAGGATATATCTGCTTTAATGCAGACATCTACAAGTTTTACCTTGTCTAGTATTTCCTCTTGCAATTCACCTTTGGAAGTGCCTGTTTCTCTCCATTGACTTATAAAAGAAGAGTCAGGGCGACTGGTTTAGGTTTAGATACGGTTGTGTATTCTAGATGCTCTAGAGCTTGGCATGAGAAACCTCACCCCAAAAATCAATGTGTTCTGCTATCTTCATTGTTACAGCTTCCCATGTGTCCGACTTTGTCTGGCTTGGCTCTTGCATCTTGTAATTTGACTTTACCCACCCCATTCCCACAGTCTCACTTTCTTTCAGATGCTAATTGCTTCTCCCTCAATGTCCTCACAAATTGCATTTACAAAGCAACTAAGACAAATCCTTATGCGTATATATATTTATGCTTTCTTTATCACTTAGCAAAAAAAATACACCTCCAATTTGTAATTGTCTCATTATTATACTCATCCCTCCTGTGTTTGGATTTCTTTCCCTCCAAACCTGACAAGAAATTACCTTTTCTTTCAAATCCTGCGTCAACACTTACACTGCTTAGGTCATCTCCCCCTCACTTTTCCTAGCTCTCTGTAGTTTCTTACAAACATTAGGAAGACACCGATTTCTTTCCCAGGAAGGAATAATCAGGGAAAGCTAAACAGAAAAACTTCATTGCCGTAGAAAAGAATGTTTCTCTGGGAATCCAGAGCATTTGCAGTCTCCAGCTCTTTAATCTCAGTTTCTCAAGAGGAGGCAGAGTTGTCATACATATTATCACACATATCATATGGATGCAGTATGTATTATCTCTTTAAAAATGTGGTTCAATAGCAATGGACATTAAACATATAAGTGGATAACAAAGGGAAATTTATCCCTGGACTTCTCCTCCTGAACTGTTTCTTTACAGCTACTCCTCCACGGCTGGTCCTCCCTGTCCCTTCACAAACACATCTGTTTCCTGCCTGTAATTGCCTTTGCTTCTACCTCTGATGCTCTGTGGGTTATCTGAAGCAGCATGTTATTTTCTAGGGTAGCTTTCAAAAGCACTACTTTAAAGAATTTGGAGGTTACCTGAGGTCAAACAGCCCGTAGTAGATTATAGCAATTCAGAGAAGATGTCATTGGTCCTGCTCTTGTCGACACTGATGGGAGAAATCATATTGGTTTCAGCAGCATGACTTACTCTAGATAATGACTGGAAGATCTTCAGAGGTCCCTTCAAACCTGAATTACAGCATCATCCTATGATTCTGTGACTTACTGTGTGTCTTTTCCAGAGTTTCATCTGTGGACAGTGCTTCACAATCAGTAATGGTAATACAAGCAAACATCTCCAGAACCTTTTTCAAATTAGGTCTGGTATTTCCAGCTTTCTTATATCTGATGGTTGTTGTAGCACACTAAAGAGATTTCCTGGCTACAGAACACATAAAAAGATGTGAGGGACTACTTTGACAGCCTCCCATTTAGTCAAGGATCCAGAACTGGTGATGCAGAGGTCAGCATGGAGTAGAAGATCACACCAGCTTGAAAGAGATTGATCAGTATTGTTGTTTGGATCTATCTACCAACTCAAGTGTTAAAATGCAGATATTACCTTAGATCATAGGGAATATATATATTTTTTTTTAATCAGTGGTAAATCACCCACTGACTTTATTACAACATCACTGGGTCTTCAAGAGCAAGAAAGCTGTGCCTTCATATAATTTGGGAGCCATAGTCATTTATCCAAGCCCTCATAATGTCTTCCTCCAAATATTTCATTTTTATAAAGCCAACAGCAAAGCAGTGGTACTCTGCTCACAGAAGACATTGTCATCTCCACTGTGTGCTGTCACTTTAACATTTCGACTCCTCCAGTGCAGGGTCTAATTTTCTGGCAATCCAGTATCATGGATGACCTTTAAATTGTGACAAGCAAGCAAACCTGCCAATTCCACCATCCTCTACAATCTTTTTCCATCACTGCTCCTTCTTGTTGAATCAGAATGAAAAGTTAGCAAAACTGTCCGTTCACTTTTTGTTTAAACATTTATGATTCTTTCTGTTCCGCAGGGGAGAAACTGGATAATATTCAAGTTAATAAACTCACAAACCCATGGGTAATAAGTTACTAAGACAGACCAGAGTACCTAGGACGATGCTAACATTCACTTCTCTGGGCAAGCCCTTGCTGGTTTCCCGAGAACTCTTACCCTTTCACATACACTTCCCCTTCCTTCTTACTCTTCCGTGGGCCTCCTTCCTTATTATGCAGAAGACTTTACACCTCATCCATTTTAAAACATTCCTTTCAACTTCACCTGCTTCTTCTGACTACTTACCCTTGCCCTACCCCTTGGCAAGAACTTCACTCCTCCATTTTGATTGCATCTTACACTGTTAAGTTCTCACTCACATCTAATCCTCAACAACTACTCACAGAGAGGCCCCATGTCTGTGCTACAGGAATATCCTTCCTTACTGGTTGTCTGCTTTGACACTCATCATGTTATTCTTCGGAAAACCTTGCCTTCCTCTGGTTGCAGTGACTATATTCCCTTGTATTTCCTTCCAGTCCCCAACAAGACAGCCCATGTTTCTAACCAGTCTTCCTCTATTGATACACACCAAGATCTCAGCCTGTTTCTCTGACTCCTCCTCATAGATGTCTGGCCATCACCTATACTTACCAGAGTGCTTTATCACTCCATTCTCCTTTTAGTATTAGTTCCTTCAGGTAATACCCATTCCTGGGGCTTTAGCCTTCAGGTCATCAATTTCATCTGTAGCTTCTCTGCATCTCCGGACATCCTGAAGTTCACCCTGAACAGTATTGCATAAATGTGCTTGCAGTCCATCCACACATCTAAATCTCTTTTACAGCTCTCATCAACTCATCTTAGTTATTGCAACATTTTTCCCTTGGTTTTGATAAACACATTTTTCCCCTTATCTGTTCAGAGTGTTGCCACTTACCTATTATTTTCCATGTCTTTGAATCCTGCTTGCCTATCTCACTAAATTTAAGTACATCACTATTTTAAAGCCTTTCATGGCCAGTGTCTACTCTGCCTGCCACCTGTCATTGAGCTCTTCAAAGACCACTCCTATCTGATTGCTTTATGGTTTTCAGTCTCTGCTTGCTTAATTCTAATCACATTTGTGATGACTTTTCCATTCTCACTCATGCTGGGGAGGTAATACCATAAACATCTTCTACTCTATATTGCTGTTGTTCAGAATATTCCTTCTAACTTTCTTTTACATAATATCTACAAAAAATTTGGAAGAGCTTGTCCTTTTTCGGCAACCTGATGTCTGCACTCACCTTTCTAATTAGCACTTGTTTCATTGAAGATCCCTCTTCACTTCTCTGGTGTTATTAATACTCTCTTGTCTTAAATTCAAAATGTGACCGTCTGTGGAGCAAAGGACATCTTTTATTCTGTGACAACGTCTATATGTCATAGTCACAAAGATAATTGTAAAAACAAAAATGATAACGAGAAGGAATCTGTTCTGAATCCAAACTCAACAGGAAAGATTTAGTGGCTTTAAAAATATAATTCACCTGTTGCTTTGGCACAAATTTTACAGCTTCATCACTGCCGTAGTTGGCCACAGAACATTGTTTATAAGGTCGTGTCAGCTGTGCTGTATAAGCACATAGATAAATGACAACAAAGCATCACTAATAAAGGTTTATTCTTATTTTATCACATGACTGGGACAAATAAATGTGAAGGCATACTTTAAAAATACCTTGTAAATTCTCCTCCTGTGTCACACTTGATGACTGAATGGTATTGCCCTTGCACTGCCTGAGCCATCTGCTCTGCTCTCAGCAAGCTCTGGTAGTCTGTCCCCTCCTCCTCTTCAGCTGTATTTTCCTGAAAGATAATATGTGTCTGTGGTGACTGACTGGTATCCCGTCCTACCTCAAATGCATTTGTTGTCAGCCAGATTTCCTTCCCCAAGTTCTTTATGTGAAAATTACCTTTTAACCACTCCATTGTGTGCCATTTCTCTCTCACCCAAAGTGGCATATGATAAGATGTCCTCAGCTCCTTCAGCCTGCCAGCTCTGATAGCATGCTGCCCTGCCTGCCATTTTGTGCATCAGACTGATAAGGAATTTCCATCTGCAGAAAGATGGAAGTGCAATAGCCACTGACATCCAATTTTCCTGGGCAGTCACATTTTATAAATAGCATGTATAGAAAGGGAATGGCAAAGAGCCAGGTACTGTGTGGCTCAAGGGAGGAAGGTGTGCCCTGGGCATGGCTTGCCTTATGCCAGACCCTTCCCATCCCTGCTGAGGAAGAGGGTCTACCTTGGGATACACCGGAGTTCGGCAGGACTGGAGTGCAGATATCCTTGCTGAACTCCAACAAAGAAGTGATTGTGAAACCACTTTATCACCATTGTATTTAGGCTCCTCTAAAATTTGTGTTTGGAGTATTTTGACTCTTTCTTGGAGATCCAGGGTCAGAAGGGTGGAAAATTGGCAGAGTTTTTGGTTGCAGGTTTCCTTTTCAAGAACAATCCAGCTAAAATGCTTAGCTTATTTTGCTAAAATGTTTGATGTTTTACCAAACAGCATGAGGCAGAGGCCAGTTCACTCTGAGACTGCTAATCCAGCTGCTTGTGCAATGTGATGTGACTCGCTGACTGCTGTTGGGGTACAGGGCCACATGCGAGTCCCATTTCCACTTGAGCACCGCAGTTATTGGGGGCATAAAGCTGTAAGAAGAAAAAATTAACTAATTATACTTACAAATTATATTCACAGCTACTTAGATGGCTGATTAAGCTCTCAGTTCATAATTCTTCAAGTTGCGGTATAATCTTTCACAAATTAAATACACCTACTAATAGATGTGTAATTGAATATATATGTACGTATGTATATATATTTTTTTATATTTTTATTTATATATATATATATGTATGTATGTATGTATATAAAGTAATGTGGATAACTCAGGCAATTAATTTAATTAATGCAGAACATTTTCTGGTAGTCATCTCTGTTGTATTACATCCAGAATCAGGAAGAAAAACATTTTCTAAACTTCTTGGATGGGATATTGCAATGTGAGATCTCCTTTTGCTGGTCTTAATTTTGGTTATTTTTCACATTTAGAAGTCCAAAGATTGTAAGAGGCCATCTGGCTATCAGCCTGTAGCTGGTTTCATTCCTAATGCACATACATAATAACACAACAATCAGTTCACTGCAACGTATCCTGGAGATATGGAGAGCTGGATGTTATTTACAAGAAAATCTTTTTTTTTTTTAGTTTGAAAATGCCAATTTGTCAAAACTAGACTTTTGTATGACAAGGGTTTGCTTTCAGTATTTTTTTCCAAGTCAAAAAGATTTGACATTTGTTTAATATCTTGTTCCAGTGTTTTCAAAATGAAATGCTCTGCTTTCTTGTTTCAAAAATACTTTCCCCCTGAAATGTAACTACAGTGAAAAGTAAGAATTTAATGAAAAAGATCAACATGTAAAAGTAAGCATTTCCACTGCTCTAAAGCAATATTTGTTGGGGAAAGGGGTTGTTTGTTTCATTTTGGTCTCTTTGAGTTTCTTGGCTTTTGTCCCAGTTTGGTAGAAGAATTTAAAATATTCCAAAACAAACAAACAAACAAACAAACAAACAAACAAAAAAGAGAGAGAGAAAATAGCTTCTTTTCCCTATTCTATCATGAAGTCCACATTTGCATTCAAATATGGTGACAAGTGAGTATTGTGTAATATGCTGCATCACTTGGTGGTCTTCTGGCTTCTCTGTCATTATACTGTTGGGATTTACATCTGGACAGATTCACGTGAAATCCAGTTATGTTACTGTCCTTTTTTCCCCTACCTACTACATCACAAATATTTGATTAACTTGATTGTACTTTTTCTTCTTAAAATCCATCTGTGAAAGGGTATTAAATTTCAACCAAGAACCACCTCAGGCTTGCAAGTCCACTAGATATATTTTGATTGAAGAGTCAATGTAAGGATTCAGCACAGCAACACACAAAACTGGTATGTTTTGTAGCTCAGGTTACTATTTTTTGTCAATCCATTTCTGGAAATTTCCAATCCCGGCATTTCATTACCTGAAAAACTTCAGGGGAAATATTGTTCATAAATAATAGGAGCTTCCATAATAGGTGCATGAACATTTATTAAGAGCAATAAGAAAATGTAATGAATAATCAAGAATGTGTTTAATATGTGTTTCTTCAGTTCATCTACCAATTCACCTTAAATAACACATCCAGAATTTAAAAGGTTGGTGTACTTTAAATGTTAATCCTGTGTGGATTTCACCTATAGAAGCTTAATCCATGTGTAATTGTTAATCATACTTTGACCTTAGGGAATTTTTATTTTCAGATAAATATTACTGATGTTGAAAAACAGCTTTTGGATCCAATTTGTCATTTCACAATAGTGCATAAGTAGATAATTCTAAAGCTGGAGAACATATTGTCTTTAGTCTTATTAGACTACTTAACTGCAATTATTATTCAATTCAACTTCCATCAGTCATTTATTTTTAAGTCATTTTTCTGGTAGAAGAAAGCTTTTGTCAGCCTTTTTGACATTGTCACTGTTGCTGCAATTCAGAATTGTAAGAAGTGATTCTTCTTGAGCTACCTGCTGTACTTGAGGTTATTGATCGTAAATTTCTTGTTCAACAATTGCCTTGATGTTTGCATACAAGAGAGTTTTATTTTTTATCAATTAATTTCACACTTTCTCCTGTTTGGGGCATTGGGTAATAAGGGTAATTGAGCAACTGCATTACTCGGTGTATAGCATCAGTTTTTTCTGCCTCTTGTTAATAAACTACTTGCATAGGTCAGATCTTTTGGTTGACAAAGTACAGATTTAGCAGTGTGCAAATGCGTGCTTGGACTCAGAATTCAGAAGATTGTGGATTTGGCATTTATCACATTGGGGCCTTCAGGTCAATTTTCCATATTTATTTCCTCCAACTCCATCTTTCTGTTCTTCCCCACTGCATAATGGAGTGCGGTGTTTTTGAGAAATTCACTGTCTTCAGCATTAGCCTGTCTCGTGTCCTTTGGTATGAGACCAGACTGTCAACCTCCTTTCCCTTTGGGGAAGAGCATCTGTACTGCTGTGGAGAGTCTGAGCCTGGTGAGTGGAGGTAAACACGCTTTTTCCCCTGGTATTTAAGAGGCTGAAGTTGTGGGCTTTTAGCAATAGCAGCGTAATTTCTTTTGTATCAAATCAGGTGGAACTAAAATTACTTTGGAAGGGGTTTTATCTTCTTAATACCAATATCTGAACTTCATTACTGTTAAAACTTCTACTGATGAGCATATTGAACTGTTTTCTGTACAGATCCACTATTCACTTGGATGCCTTTCTGAGAGTTCAGTAAGGCACAACTCTTGCTGCAAGACTTCATCAATTCAAACTACAAAAACAGTACCATAAAATGGTGAAGAGTGTAATGGCAAGCACACTGCACTAAGAAAATACTAGACTGATGACTGTCTATGCAAACTTACATTTATGTATTGTGATACAGACTTTAACTCTCTGGTGACTACTGCTCTACTGTACTGTAATGCAAATACACAAATTGTTGAATTAAGGTTACATTTGCACTCCATGGCTGTTGTATGACAGCACAACAGTGCCAGCAATTAAGGACAGCATTGTCTATTTTAGGGTTATCTGGTAATTACAGATCCTGTCCAACCTCTTCTGACTCCAGCCACAACCATACATGCCCAGATACTGTCTCTGCCTCTGTGACCTTCCTTTCTCCCTGCCTTACCCTCCATATTTAGTCCAGCCCCTTCCTTTATTTCCTTTTCATCCTGCATTATGCCACCCTCCTTTTCTTATCATTCTGTAAATCATCTTCACCTTTATCTGCCAGGTTCCAAAAAAAAGCCAAAGCTGATGACCTTACTCCTCTCACCATGACTGACCTACAGCAGTACCGGTAAGGAATAGAATAGAATGGAACGGAATGGAATGGAATGGAATAGAATAGAATAGAATAGGATAGGATAGGATAGGATAGAATAGAATAGAATAGAATAGAATAGAATAGAATAGAATAGAATAGAATAGAATAGAATAGAATAGGATTTCAGTTGGAAGGGACCTACAGCAATCATCTATTTCAACTGCCTGACCAATTCAGGACTGACCAAAAGTTAAAGCATGCTATTAAGGACCTCAAACACTGACAGGCTTGGGGCAGCAACCACCTCTCTAGGAAGCCTGTTCCAGTGTTTGACCACCCTCTCAGTAAAGCAATGCTTCCTAACAATCAGTCTAAACGTCCTCTGGTGCAGCTTTGAATCATTCCTGCATGTCCTGTCACTAGATCCCAGGGGGATCAGCACCTCTCTCTCCACTTCCCCTCCTCAGGCAGCTGCAGAGAGCAATCAGGTCACCCCTCAGCCTCCTTTTCTCCAAACTAGACAAGCCCAAAGTCCTTAGCCACTCCGCAGGAACTTCCTTCCAGCCCTTTCACTAACTTGGATGCCCTCCTCTGGACACATTCAAGGACCTTCACATCCTTTTTAAATTGAGCGGCCCAGAAGTGCACATAGCCCTCAAGGTGAGGCCACACCAACATGGTATACAGTGGGATAATCACCCCTTTTGACCGGCTGGTTATGCTGTGTTTGATGCACACACACAGACAGTCCTTTTGGACTGTTGCAGTGAAAGTCCTATGGTGCAACATAAATACACTTTTGGTCCATGAGGAAATGCTCTTGTGGTCAGGCTCAATTTGTGTCAGTAAAGGTGGGATTAACACACAAATATTTATGTGTCTCAGGTAGACGTTCACATGGCTGCTAGGAGCCTTCTGAGTTCCCATTATAGTCAATAGAGGTCTTGCCAATACAGCTGGTGGAGTCTTAGAGTTACAAAACAGACTGAATGACAGTGTCTACTTTAGGGTGATCACAGAACAGGATGTCAGGATAACTCAGGTTGGGAAGGACCTCAGGAGATCTCAGATTCAACTTCCTGTTCACAGTAGGGCCAGCTCTGCAGTCAGAGCAGGTTGCTCAGGGCTTTATCCAGTCAGGTCTTTAAAGCCTCCAAGGCTGGAGATGAAACCATATGGAATATCTGTGCCCCCAGTGGATTTTCCTCAACAGGGAAAAATATTTTCTCTATAGCCAGTCTGAACCTCTCTTGTTTAAGCTTAGGCACATCATCTCTTATCCTCCCACCATGCACCTCAATGAAGAGCCTGTCTCTCTAACTCTCCTCAGTAAACTCCCCATAGGAAGTGGGAAGATGCTGTGAGGTCTACCTGAAGCCGTTTCTTCTCCAGGCTTAGAAGTCCTGCCCTTCGACCTCTCTTCACAGGGCAAGTGATCCAGCCCCTGATCACTTTGGTGGCCTCCTCTGAACTCCCTCCAGTTTGTTGTTGCCTTTCTTGTCCTGAGTGGACTAAACTGAATGCAGTATCCTGATGTGGTCCAAGTGGTGATTAAAGGGGGATGATCCATTCCCTCAACTTACCATCTCTGATCCTGCTAATACAACCCAGAAGGCTCTTGCCCATCTTTGCTGCCATGGCTCACTCTTGGCTCTTGTGCAAAACACTGCTAGCCTGGCCCCCAGGTCTCTTCTGCAGACCTGCTCCAAAGGCAGCCCCCAGTCTGCTTTTCTTCAGGGCCTTCTTCCTTACCAGGTGCAGGACTTCATATTTTCTTCATGGCATTTCATAAGTTTCCTGTTGACCCATTCCTTCAGCCTGTCTAGGCCCCTCTGGATGGCAGTCCTGCTTCTGAGTATATCAATTGGTCTCCCCATCTTGTCATCTGGCTGCAAATTTGATGAGAGTGCACTCAGTTGCCTGCTCCAGGTCACTGATAAGGATGTTAGATAGGACATATCCCAAGAGGAGAGGACCCCTGCAGTATCTTTCTTGTCAGAGGCATCCAGGAGGAGTACAACCTATTAACTGGGGTCCTCTGCTCCAAGTCATCCAACCATTTTTATACCCACCTAGCTGCCCACTCATCCAAAACGTATGTTCACCTGGACACAAAAGTGTTGTGGGAGACCCAAAAGCTTTGCTAAAATCAAGGTAAATTATATCCATTCCTCTCCTCTAATAAACAAATCCAGTCACTTCAGCACAGAAAGTTATCGGGTTGGTCAGAAGTGATTATGCATGATTTATGCATGGTAAATCCATGCTGACTATATTGCCTATCACATTTTTCTTGCTCTTGTGACCAGAAATGTGGTCCAAGAGGATTTGCTCCAAGATTTTCCCATGGACTCCAGTGAGGCTGATCAGCTTGTATTTCCTTTTGGTTGTTTTTGAAGATGGGTGCCATTCTTCAAGTGCTGGAGACCTCTCCCAGTTTGCACATTCTTTCAAGTACAATTGCAAGGACATTAGACAGTTCTTTCAACATCCTTGGATGCAGTTTCTCAAACACAGGTTCTTCTGTTGCTCATGTTCTCTCAAGTAGTCCCTGACTTATCTGCACTGCTGTTCCTTCTCCTCCTTTAACCCTTTCACTAAGCACAGAGGTCTGGGAGACATACAGTGAAGACTGAGGCAAAGAAGGCATTGAACACATCAGCCTTATCTGAAACTCAAACTGAGATAGCGATAAATTTGCACAGGGATTGCACAAAGAACAGTTTTGATACCAGGTCTACGCAAATGAATGTCATCTTGGCTGTGTCACATGGAGATGCTAGAAGTTCTTAGTTAGAAAGCATTATAAGAGTTATGGTGAGCAAAAGAAAACATATTTTTTCTTAATCCCTGTTTCAGAAAAGCCTGAATGGCATTAGACAGAGCTTAAACAAATGTGTTCAAACTAAGGTACTTGCTTCTTGTGAAAACTGTTGGCCCAAAACTTCCATGTTTGGCAAAGAACTGAAAATAGCAAGAGTCAATCTGTGACATGAAAAGTTTATTTGTATCTTAGTAAAGAAATGTATGTTGGCTTGATGGTGTTTAATAATAAAGTTGTCCTTTTATCTTTAGCTACCACTTTTGAAACAGTTCTCTCTAGGAATCAGTAGAGAAAACTACTTGTACTTCCAGGCTCAAAAATATCTCCATTACAGTCTATCAGCAACCCCTGGACTCAGCCACCCCTCCAACTTCAACTATTTGCAATTTTTTTTTTTTTATTGCCAAGATAATGACCTTGTTTATTAGCAAGGGTTGCTCAGTGTAAAAATCATTCTTCTGCTTGTACTTCTACTGCCTGCTGAGCAATGCCAAGAATAAATGATTGTTCAGCTCTCATGTTTTCTCATATAGAAATGTTGTGCAATGTGTAATGGATAAATTTAATGGACTGATCACATACAATATTTGTGTAATTTAATTTGTAGAGCTGTTTCTGTGTCAGCCTTACATTACTACAGTTTTTAGTGGTTTTAACATACAGCTCTTTTTATTTTCTGTTGCTAAATATCTTTGCATAGAGAGGTTCTCCCAATTGCCTGTTACAGCATAGTTAAAATTCTAAATTATTCTTTCTCTGTTAAACCTTGGCCTTTACACAAGAGAGGAAATGAACATTTTTTCTCATTACCTTTACATTATCCATGGAGCTGAAGATGGTTCAGCTATTTTTAAGATATTTATGAGACAAAAACTTAAGTTGTTGTTGGTGTTTTTTTTGCCAAAGCTCTAACATATGCTTCAACATGAATTGCTCTAAATTTTAAGATTACCAGGTAGAGAGGACTGAGATCTTGCACAATTGCATAGAGTTGTTAGTAGAAAAACTTGTTCTTCAAATCTTTCATTAAAAACTAGTTGACATTAATACTCTATGTCCACATTTTTGTCAAGCATACTAGAAACTGCCAATCCCCATTTAAAATAAAATGTTATCAAAATGTTTCAAAATAGTGATTGCATTTTTCATTCATTTCAATTAAAATTTTCAATTTTAAAAATTAGTAAACGTTAGTTAGGAAACACTGCTGAAAATGGGTGTTTTGAACACTGCCAATTGTTTGCAATATTAAAAACAATTTCAGTATTATTTTCACAGTACCAAAAGAACTTATTCTTCCTGCAGTCTGTAGCTGATGCTGTAGACCTGGAACAGTTTTGCTATAAGATGATTTCTGCAGATCAGACCCTTACTGCCTTTTTAATCTGTTCAAATTGGAGTAGGATCATTCAGATCTACTTCTCTACTGAAAATGGAGGATTTTCTGAAAGGAGGTTTTAGTGTGGGGTTTTTCAGAATTTGTTTTTTCTGGCAGGTTGATTTTTATGGAGTCAGACTGGCAAATAATGGCTTTTACTGAGACCGTATTTTTAAGAAGTATTCAGCACATACCATAACCCACAGAGGTGTCTGAGTAATTGCCTTGGTATTAAAGAGAGCAATGAGAACAGCAAAGTACTCTCCAACTTCGGAAATGTGGTTCATCAGAGGTGCTACTACCCAGTACATATTCACTCAAAAGTGCAAACAACCGAGCTCGATATTTGATTTACTTCTTTTTTTACCTTGTCCAGCTACAGGGCACCTGGTGCAAGTGCCTAACTGTTGTTTTCAAATCAAATGTTAACATTTCCAGTTTAAGGTTAATTGAACACCCAGTCCAAGGCATGCTACGTGACTTTTTTCTGGTTTAATTTCCTACGGCTTAGCGCTGCGGATGGTAGGGACATTAGCCAAGTGAGCTCCCTCTGTTTATACGTCTTGTCATTAGTTTAATAAGAAGCTATTGCAGTGACTCATTCTCTTTTTCACTCTAAGGCTCTTGCCTTTAGAAACCTGGCAAAAAAATAGGTGAAGATCTAATAAAAGCAGAACTGGACTGTGTTTCTCCTTTCTTTTTCTCCATGCTTGTAATCATGGGGTAAGAGCAGGTGCTTAGAATCATTAACCCTCCACTCCTACTGAAGTGCCTGATACCCAGCAGCTTTTCTGGAAGAGGGTTGCCCAGGTATCTCTAAGAAATTGTTCATCCTTAGGGGGATTTCCCTGGGAAGACAGTTAGTTAGACACAAGTGTTCTGCAAGCAGGAATGGTGTGGGAAAGCCAGGAAGCCATGCTTTGCTCTCACTTTTCCCTGGCAGGTGTGACTAGCTCATACCCACTGCACAGTGAAGGACCCCGTTGGCCACCTCAGGCAGTTAGACCACAGGCAGTCTGCAGCCTTCCTGAGGATCCAGAGCAGCTGAGTGGTATGTACAGATGCCGGTGCCAGGGCCATGACTGTGATATTGGTCCTTTTCATCCTAGCCCAATCTCCTCTTTGAATTTTTTGCAGAGGAAAACTCATTGCTTGTCTGCTGCTGTCACTGTGAAGAACTCAGAGCAGATCAGCTCCAAGGGTCAGATATCTTGGATGTTGGACTCCCCAGGAGGGAGGAGCTAGTCCAGGCTGTCTCATTTAGATCTCTATAGTTAAGGGAGAAATACTTGTATTCTGAAACAAGTGGGTCCATATGTTGGATTAATTGAGCATATTTAGTGTTCTCTATTTCACAGAACCAAAGAAAGGTTGAGGCTGGTAAGCACCTCTGGAGATCATCCAGTCGAGCCCCCTGCTCAGAGACAGGACAGCTAAAGCAGGTAGCACACAATTGTGTCCAGTCAGGATCTGAATATCTCCAAGAACAGGAACTCCATAGCCTCTCTGGGCAACCTAATCCTGTACTTGACTACCCTCACAGTAAAAAGGTTTTTTCTTATGTTTAAAGGGAATTTCTTGCATCTTGATTTGTGTCTATTGCCTCTTAACCTTTCACAGGATACTATTAAGAAGAGTTTGGCTCCATATTCTTTACTGCCCCATCAGGAATTTATACATGAGCCTTCTCTCCTCCACTCCTCTACAGTCCCAAACTCTTCTCTTATGAGGGATGTTACAGTTCCTTCACCATCTTGTGGCCTTTTGCTGGCCTTGCTCCAGTATGTCCATGTCCTTCTTGCACTTGGGAGCCCAGGACTGGACCCAGCACTCAAACTGACAGCTGAACTCCTCCTTACTCTCCCAGATAATAGCTTAGCTGGATGTGCTTCTGTAAACAAGAAAGATACAGGACTATTGCAGTGTCAGCAGCTGTATGGATCCTGTTGTTAGAGATCCCAACAAGAAAAGTCTCGCAGAATATTGTTGTCCTTAATCCACCTTAAACTTCTTAAGCAGGGTAGAAATCAGCATTACTGCTCAGCATTTATAATGCCATTGCTGTACACCGTGACAGCAGGCCTTGTCTACATGGATTCTTCTGGTTTTAATAATTGACCTTGTTTGTCAGGCTGCCTGGCATGTGTGGCCGCACAGACAGGCATTTCAGTCAAGCTGTATTCTCTCTTTCCTGCAACTGAGCCAGCACCAGGCTTATGTGCTGATTATTGAAACACAGTTGAAAAAGTGGAAATTCAAGTGACATCTCCTCTTCATCCATACCACCAGGCAATAGCCAGCCCAGGGAGAAGCCCTTAATGCTCCGGAGGAATGTACATGAAGGGAAAGCAAAGTAAATTCACCCAGTCCAGAACAAGGGTGTCTTTGATCCCTCAAGCATGCACGTGAAAACCCTCATTTTCACAGAATAGGAACCTTTTTTAAACTGGGATCGGTGTTTCAAAGAGGATTTAAGGAAACTGAGTGGCATTCACAGGGATTGGTTTGGAGAAAAGCAGAGGAAATGTGTTTCCATGCCACTGTCCTATTCACTGTGTGACCACACAATTGACAATGCACCTCTTTAAAATACTGGCATGGTGTGTCAGCAATTGCAAGCCAAGTCCTACCACTGCTTGGAGCTGTTGATGTATTGCACATTTCCACATCAGAATTTAAGTTTAAATGAGTGCATTACATAGGTGAAAACAAGTAAGACTGTTTGACAACTAAGATTGCAAATTTCAGGCTGGAACTCTAGTTCTCTTCCCATTCTCCTTCCATTTGTGTCAAAGAGGTTTTCTGACAGGAACATTTTCTGAAACAATTACTTTGTCATTGCACCTAGTATCAACAAAGACTCATTTATTTGCTCTTGTTTCCTTGTTCTTTCTTTTTTAATATACTTTTCCTCCTTGTCATTGGTTCGGTCTTTTATTTTCACTTTCTTCTTCCCCATCTGCAATCATAAATGTGGAGAAGGTGTGGTGGAAATGAACAGCAGTTACTGAAACAATGAAACACCAGTCATCCTTTCTGGATGTCTGGGGGGTCTTTTTTCCCCAAGATCTCCCCAGTGATTTGAACATACAAGTACTTCTTCTTTCTCCACAGTATATTGCTAGGAAGTATTTCGAATAGGCAATAGTCTTCATAACCTTTTGTTCTAAAATTAAGAAGTTATTTCATGGGCCACTTAATCAAGAATAATTTTAGTTCAATGGATTTTAATAAGAGAAAAGGACATTAGGAAGTTTGTGCCGAGGGGTGCTACATAAAAATAAATGACTGGTGTGAGCTATATTTTCTCTCTAATTAGTACTCTTGATGAGTGGGTAGTATCAAAGCAGTGGGATATGCAAAGACTTCAGGAGCTCAGTATGTATTCAGTATTACTATTCAAGCAAGCATCCGACACAGAGCTATGTAATGAAAGCATCCTCTGGTTCTGCAACATAATGAGCAAGACATGGAAAGGTCTAAATAACACATAAACATCACTGAAACAGCAATTAAACTATTTCTGAAAAGTAGAATTCCTCCTTTTCAGAAATTGCAGCAAATATTCCTAAGGATACCCTTGAATGGCTGCAGTTCTCCAGCTCCTGGCTCCTCACCAGATCCCAGCACTGCCACATTTTGGTTCCTTTTCTCTTAGGAGCCCTCTGCAGTTCATAGAGCCCAGGTGGAACATTCCAGGTTTGATTTTCACTGATGGGAAGAAATTGCTAGATGATGGTGATCAGGAAAGGACAGGGTGCTTTTGTGGTGCCTTTTGGCATGCTTTTTTGGTATCAACTTCAGCTGATACGGCACAGGTGTCCGCTGGCATTTGTCATATGTGACAGACCCACCTGAATGTCTTGCACAACTTGGAGCATCTCAGATGACAGCTCCTCTGGGTTTAGGGAACCTTAGCTCTTTTTTTGTGTTGAAATGAATAAACGGAAGTTTGCCTTAGAAAAGAGGAGTTTCCCCCTCTTCTTGTATATGGAATACAACACATGATAATATAAATTTGCAGAAGGCGGCTGTATTTCTACACATTCTCTTCCTTGTCCAAGGTTAAATATTCCTAAAGTCTCTTCTGAGACCTAAGATAAACCAAGAGACCTAAGTCTCTTCTTTTAAGACCCAAGTTAAACCAATAGTGATGGAGCATATAGGAACCACTGCTCACAGCATTCATGAGAGTATCACAGGCCAGACTTTGTCTTCCACCCACTTCAGAAAGAAAAAAAAGGAATACCACATGCAATACTGGCAGTTGTACATTGTAGGCCAAATTTTCAGCCTTCCAGTTTTTCACCTTGCTCTTCATTGTCCTTTGTGTTGTAATGAATAAAATTAATATTTCAAAGTTATCAAAAGCCTTTCTATACTCATTTTTAACTCTCTCTGTTGAAGAGCAAAACTGAAATGAAAAATTATTTGATGTTGGCATTGTTGTACCTCAGGAGCCACAGCCCAAGTTCAGATCCTTGCTGAATTTGACAGCCTCAAAAACTGAACTGGGGCAACTGTATCTTCTAAACAGTCTGGATATCTGTTAAAAGAACCAGGAATGCTTTTTTTCTGGTGCTCGTATGCATGTACACACCAGCACAAACACTCAGCTTTGGAGACTGAGCTCACACCTTCCTTTTGCTATATAAAAATATGCTAGAATATTAAATGCAAATTGCACAGTGATAACACTATCTGTATGCAGGCTGTAACATGCACAAACCCCAATGTGTAGAGGGTAATTGCAGGACAGTAGCTGCTACTATGTTTTAGAAGCAGATTTCTTATTATTTTTTTTTTAAAAAACATCTGTTCTGTACTCTTCACTTTGGAGATTCTGACTTCCTTTCAAGTCTATAAAACAATTATACCTGTCAGTTTCTATCCAATTTACTTGCAAAACTTCGAATACTTTTTTGTCATTTAAAAATCCAGTAGTAAGAGTAATCAGTCATTTGCAGAGCTATGTAAGAAATAATTTTGCCATGTTGAAAATTGTGTGAAAATTATAATGGCAGCTACTGATTTCTTTGAAATCTCTGAATCTGAGGAGACCCTGGAGAACAGGACAGATTATTTTATATCAAGCTGAATCAACAGCAATTTCTGTGAATAGAAAGGAGTTATTGTTACTAACACCAGTGAAAATGAAATTTGGCTAGCTATCCAACAGGGAGAAAACCTACTGTGTTTCTGCAGTTATTTGTTTATTCTCATTTATTGTAGCATTTGTTTACATTATTGTCTACAGTAGCATAACTTTACCAGCAAAATGTGAAAAGGCTCTAGGTCTGCATGCAAACCTCTGGTCATCTGTTCTAGTGAGATACCGTACTGATATAGGATGCTGCTTGGAGCAGCTAGCATCATGGGCACCTAAAATCTAAATTCCCTCCTCTAATGTAAGACATCTAGCTGAGGGCACTAGGTCCCAGATTTTAATGCTGCCCATGATGAATTGTAGGCATCTCCAAGAGCAGTTCAGATTTTAGGAGCAGATCAATCACTCTGGGAAGGTACCTACCATGCTCCAATGCCTACAGAGAGCTGAGGAGAAATATGCTTCAAGTAAGAAGACTCTAGAATTTGATGCACTAGAACTGAGCTGACATTGTTTTCCCTATATTCACTGTTTTAACTAAATAACTTGTGGTATAATTATGCTACACTATGCTAAAAATATGTGTAGTCTATAAAGAAGGATCCCTCGTGCAGTACTGGAATTTATAAGATTTCTTATATATAAGGAGAAGAAACAGTGTTTCTAATTTTAAGCTGTTGTACAGGGAAGATGAAGGCAAGAAAAAGCCAAGCAGAAAGAACAACATGAGAGTAGTAATGAGAGAAATCTGTGCAATATCTCTCCACAACAGTCTCCAATGTTTTGGGAACAAAATAACAGCTGTCTTTCCATTTCCTGCATATACAGATCTTAAATAGAACAACAAAAGATGTATAGAGAACGATAAGATTTCATGGGTCAAAGATATTAGATTTGTGGTACCCAGAAGCAGGGAGACTTCAGGAAGAATTTGAAATGGGAGGACAAAACTGTAAGGGTGCCAACAAATAAATGAATAAATAAATAAATTGAATATATAGACATTTAAAAAAAAAAAAAAAACAAAATGGAGAAATGCCAACAGTCATTATATTTAGAATACCAGAATCACAAAAGGATTTATGAACATGGAATACGCCTAATCTGGAGGCTAATTAGACTTCTAACATTTGCATTTCTGTATTTATTGCCCAGACTTTCTCATCCATTTGTAATGGTCCTATGACATTTTCACATCTCCCATTGAGCATGATCAGAATAGTCCCCACCATACTAGTGCTAAGTAGCTACATGATTATGTCCCTGATGAGGACATACACATATTCATTCCACCTTCAGCACTTACATCAGTTGGTGTTTTCTGAGCACAGCTATGAGGACCTTTGCTCTAATGGAAGTGAGGCTTTCTCCTTCTCACTTGCTGCTATTGTATCTGATAATTTTGTCAACACACCTTCTGAGGCTGTGCTGGTCTTGGTTCATTTCTCCCCTCTAGCTGAAAGTACCTGAACCTGTTCCAAAGATGAGCCTGTATTTAGCTGATTCTGCTTGGCTCTCCTGTGTGCGCTCAGAATGATTATCCCTTCTTTCTGGGTTGAGGAGGAAAGGGAACAAAGTTCTCTTTAGCCTTGTTTCTAGGGCCATCATGTGAGATGACTAATTTGTGGGGAGTTCAGTTGGGAATTTCAGTACATTAAATAATGGCATTTAGAAACTCACTCTTGTGTTTGTCAAGCTATGCACTGTGTTAAAAAATCCAAAAGAGACAAGCATCTCTTTACAACAGGAACATTAACCCCTCTGATCCTGAGAGGCAATAGTGACATTCCTCCCACAGCATTTATTGCCAGCATAGCTGTCCTCTCTGCATGGCTCCTGTGCACTGTACAGGCAGCCAACACCCTTAATTCAAGAGTGTGGATGCCACTAGGCAGTCCACGTTAAAGTCACCAAGGAAAATCTCAGTTATAATACTAAATGTCTTTTAAAGAGATAGCTTTTACTAGTAACAAACTTGGATGCCTGGGGCTGTCACTCTGCCCGTGTTTGGGGCCCGCTCTCCCCGTGTTTGGGGCCCGCCCTCCCCTGAGGTGATGTGGCCTCTGATTGGTCACCTGGGGCTGTCACTCTGCCCGTGTTTGGGGCCCGCCCTCCCCTGAGGTGATGTGGCCTCTGATTGGTCACCTGGAGCTGTCACTCTGCCCGTGTTTGGGGCCCGCCCTCCCCTGAGGTGATGTGGCCTCTGATTGGTCACCTGGAGCTGTCACTCTGACCCTGTTTGGGGCCCGCCCTCCCCTGAGGTGATGCGGCCTCTGATTGGACACCTGATTCATCACTCTTTCCTTTTTATTGCAAGGGATAGACATCTAATTACCTACCATCTTTTAAACAGTGGATAATGGAAATAGCATAGACAAGGCGCTTATACTTTTTTTTGCACAGCACTTTTCTGTATAGGACAAGAATACTAAAATAAGGCAGAGAAACCACGCTAAGCTCCAGGTAGGATTTCATCCCATGCTTTACTGGAGAGCTCAGCACAATAGCAACATCATTTGACACCCTACCACAGCACTGCTTTTCATTACAAACCTGTATGGATGAGTATACATTCAACATTTCTTTTTTATTGCCATCCTTTCTACTACCTGTTAAGTACTCAAAACAGCAGTGTCATAACTGTTACTGTTGTTCAATTACCTTGCACAGTTTTCCTACTTGTTTGCCTGGGCAGGCAGGAGGAATAGGAACATTTAGAACCCGACTCACTGGAGAATCTCCCCACTGCTGAGTATTTCATGTGAATTGCTGCCCAGAGGAAGCTGAATGCAGTACTAGGCATTCTACTGTTCCTACTAAAGATGAAACTAATCTATGGATTTTTAAATGCTTCAATGTCTATTAAATGATTATTTGTCTCTGTATTGATGTTGAGTGCTCTAGTAACAAAAAAAAAAAAAAATTACACGCTGCCAAAGAACATTCAGACTAACTTAATTTCACAACCGGTCATTTCTATTTCTGTCCTGCCTTGTAGATTACATTTAAGGTACTCAATGCTAATACAATTGTATCCTATTAAAAAAAAACAACAAACACACACACACACACAAAGTCTAATGTCATAGTATAATCTGCCAAAAAACACCTTGTGTTATCACCAGAGTTCTTTAAAACTCAAAGCAATTGAGGTTGCAGATGTCTGTCCCGGTTTCCCTTTTTATAAGTTGCTCTTGGTTTGGAGGAAACAAGCTATGAAGAAGGAGGAGAAACTTGTTCTCAGCAACCGTACTGTTGCTTACACCCAAAAGGCTCTGAACACCGACAGCATCCAGCAAACCTCTGCAACAGCCTTGGGTTGAAGCCAAAGATTATGCTTCAGACAAAGATCTCCTTGCCAGCTTCCCAATAAGTCAAGTCCCCTGACAAATCTGCATATGTCTAAATGTTCAACCTTTTTGATCACTGACAGAGCTATCATATAATTGGGTGCCAGGAGGGTGCATAAGAAATAGGTCAGGTGGCTCACTTGCTAGAGACATCTATCCTTCTACTGAGTGTAAAGGCAGCATATGGTGATTTCATGTTCCTGTCTGCAAATAAAACCCCTGAAGCTAGTCTCTCCAGTCTTTATTACCAGTGCAGGACTGTGCTGCCATTAGTCTGTATTCTTGACACTGAGAGCCCTTTTGCGATCCTGTCTCAGTGCAAATGCCAGTCATGTCCCAGCTGTATAGCAGAGTAGGGTGGCAGCCAACCCTACCTTCTGTGTGCTGGTTTCCTGGGAAAGGGGACTTGGGTACACATCCCAGGCAGAAGTTCCAGTGTAGTGCGACTGTCCCTACAGGTCCCGTCTCCAGGTGACTGCTGGATGACTCCCGAGTCCACCATCTTCTGTCACATTTCCTGATCTGCATGCTATCTGCTGTGAAACCCATTCCTAAAAGCATAATTTTCCTCATGCAGGGGGAAGGAAGCATCTACAGGTAGCTCATGCTGGTGAATGGTACCACAGGACCTGAGACAAGGGATATTCAAACATACAGCCTGAGATGACACAGCTCTTCTTTTATGTCCCTATTTCAGTAGGGATGTTTAATCAGGTCTAAATACAAAAACATTTATCCCTTCACCAAAGAGGACAGATGATGTGTTCCAATACCTCTAATTTCCATGTAAATGTCAGGTGGCTAATAAAATAATGTGCTTAAAAAAATGAGACTGTATTATATACCCAGCCAATGGAGAGAAGGAGGTGCGTTTAGAAATATCCAGAGGGAGATTCTGTTCCAAGTGAAGTGAAGTTCCTAAATTCAGTAGGATTCCTTCAATAAAATTTAGATGGTAGCTCTATACTTAGATAGGCAGACTGGACATTCTTCCAACACCCTGAAATAATGTAGCCTCAGCAGCAGCATTGTCTGCACACCTTTGTTTATCTTTCTTTCCCTGAAAATTTAACAAACATGTTGGATATCTGATTACAATAATTATTTTTTCCCTGTGAGTGCCTAGTTGTTGACTGACTTCCTTGATTTTGGGTCCTGTCACAAAACACTTTTCCCAAAGAGAGAAAATTATATGAAAGGCTTCTCCAGGAGGGATCCAAAGGTTTTCCAAGATGAGAGCTCTACTGTTCCTGTGTATGTGTCATGGTTATCCAACTAATTCAATTAGTTGTGATAGCTTAATTTCTTCAGAAATCTGAAGTGTCTCCTCACCTAAATTTGCACTTTCTTGCATACCCAGAGGCTGAGGCACGAAGTCTCAGCTAGTTTTGACATGTATCCTCAGTCCATTCTGCAGATGAAAATCCAAAGAACTCTATTGCTTCTGCTTACATGCAGACCCTTATTTTCTGATTGAAATTGTCCTAATGCCTTCAATAATTATATCCCTGCACATTCCTGCTCAACTCCAAGACAGTGTAGGTGAAAAAGTGTTAATACTGGAATTTTGGCTAATATTCTTCATACAATAAAATCACCCTGAGATCCAAACTGAGTTGGAATAGCTATTGGAGCACTGTCATTTTAAAAATATGGAGGCAAACTAATCCCTAATGTGTTCTCAGTGGAATTCTTTAGGGACAGGTTCGGAATGGTTTCTGGGGTTTTTGCCAAACACATTCCATTAGCCTGTGTCAGTCTCACAAATACATATTGTTGTAGGCTTTGTAAATGTATCAATGACAACAGCCGTTTTCCTGTGAAGTTCCTATGTAGGCAATATTTCATGATGAACACGGTAGAATGGCTAATGTAGAGAAGATTCTGAATAAAATTCATTCTCTTATTTTGTAGTACCACAGCTGTGGATAAAATCCGCTGAAGGATGAGCAGTGATATAGCTCAGAAATAATTATTGCATCAAGAGGATAGTACTTTGAGGTATATACCACAGGGAAATGGCTAATGTGTGTCAGAGTTTGTCATCATTTTAAATACAGCCTGATGTTTTAGGAATAAATCAGCATAATTCCCCTGCTTCATCATTACTAGAGCTTTGCTGATCTACAATAGTCAAGAATTAGATCCATAGCACAGTAATATTAACTGTAATTATTGGCATTTATGCACCTAAATGATTTTGCATGCACAATTTGCCAATCCAACTGGAATATAGCTTGAACACTGAGGAAATATATTACTGTATTTGAACACAATGGATCCGTAAAAGCATCTGATTGTATAGGGCACTGAATACAATGATCCCTTGTATTTGTGACTACGATTTGCTTTCCCCAGGTTCTGCTACTTTTTGCAAGCTTAGAGCTTATGTAGGAGATGACTGACAGAAGTTTAAATATGGGTGTATTGCTAACGAAAGACATAGCCCAAAACTGATGAAACCCCTTACATTAGTGCAACTACCAAAATGCTCTATTAGATCCATTCATCTATGGAGATCCTTACTTCCAGACAAAAGTCTTTCATTTTGAGATAGTTTGAAAGCTTGAAGTTTGAAAGACAGTAGTAAATTTTTTTTTAAGGTTGGTTGGGGTTTTTTTATCATTAGGACAACTGAACAGTAGATAATCTTGACGTGGCCCCTTTCTCATTTTAAAAGATTGAGACCAGTTGTATTCAGCTGTGAGGTTTTAACCAGCACCCAACATGTGATGAACTGGAAGGTAAAAGCAGCCCCTAAAACCTACACCATGAGGGATTTTAGACTGATCAGTTACTGAAAATTTCCAGAAAAACTTATTTTCTTTATTCTGGACCTGGACTTCCAGTGGGTTACTGTTAACCCCACAACAGGGTTCTGGCCCCAGTGTAGCACAGAAGACTCAGAATATGGAGACCTCAGATAATCTAGGGAGCCCTGGGACCCCACATTGCAGAGACTGCTTGCAGGTGATCTGGCTGCTCCCACACCCTGGCAGCTCACACACTAGCATGGTCTGGAGCAGGAAGGCAGGACAGCAGGGAGCAGGCAGCCCAGAGGGCATCCTACTAGCTTCTCTGCTGCTCAGCAGGCATAGTGGAGAAATTCCAGCAGAAAATAGTCCCACCTTGAAATTTTTCACTGCTGTACACATGTCAGAGCAGAGTTCATTTTGGCCCCATGAGATTTAGGGTGTCTGTGTTGGACCACAAATTAAAAATAAAAAATAATAATTAAAAAAAAATCAGAAAAAAAAAGAAAATATTCAGAAATCAGAAACAGCACTTTTCTGTATGGCAGGAAAGAGGCATGTCCACTTAACAAATAATATGGAATGTCAACTCTGGACCACACTGTACTCTTTGACTTCAGCAACACTTCTAAGAACATAGAGTAATGCTTCTCATTGCTCCATTTCCCAGGACCTGGCTAATACGAGTCCCGTCTTTGCAGCATCCTTCCTCTGTAAGCAAACAAAAAAGACTGATTGGAATTTATTGTTTTGAAGAAAATTGCAGCTGAGTGCTACTTCCTTCGTACACTCCAGCTGACTCCTCACAAAGTTCTTTGCCTTACCCTCTGCCCATTTCATAGTAATCTGAGCTTTACCATATGTAAGACACATACTGCGTATGACACATACAGAAATAACAAGATGAGCATTCTCTACTCTGCTATTTCCAATGTTCTGTATAATTGCTGTTATTAACCCAGTTCCTTTGTGTTGCCTGAGAACTATGCTGTCCCCTGCTGAAAATAATAGAGGACAGTGTAAAAACCAGCAGAACATTTTAGAAGCACCTCAGAAAAACTTTCACTTTGTCAAACCTCTTTTTTTTTTTTTTAAATCCTCTCCATTTTACTTTTTTTACCATGTTTAGCTGTACAATATACTTTTTCAAGGACATTATATACACTCAGGATCCACTGGGAACTCTTGGGATATTGTTGATTTTAACATCTTTTTCCTTTTCTTAAAGAAAATTTTGGTCTTGTCTTTGCAGGTATGTGATTAAGATGCACATTCAAATTGAAGACTGTTTTAAAGGTTTCCAAAGCAAAGAGATCTCCATTCTTATATCCATGTTCTTTTTTTACAAAAGAGGCCACCTCTTTCTTGGCTGTTACTGAAGCTTCTATAGGCAATGAAGGTTTCAAACATCTTCAGTGTCTCTAGGTTTAAAGGGTTGCTTACAGTTTCAAGTTCTACCTTGCATGATGAAGGTTGTTTTTCTGCCCCGTATTTCCAATGAACTCTTGGAAATTGCAGCTCTGAAAGAAATACCACATATTCCAGTTCTGGTACATTTCCTCTGACATTTTGTCAGTGTGCTGTTTTCAACCTCATTTAGAAGAATCCAGGAGAATGCTGCATGCAGTATTTGCTCTGTTCTTGGCAGAATCCATGTTCCACATCTGCCCTTCTTTCTGAAAAGGGTGACCTCCATGGATCCACTCCTCTTTCTGCTGTATTTCTGATGCCTTTTATTGTGGGAACCAAACACAGAATTGCTGGCAGTGCCTACTGTTTAATTTAGACTTGCTTCCAAAAGCAAGGAAAAACTCAATTTTTTTTTATATATTTTTTCCTTTAGGAATAGGTAATTTTTGGCAAGTCGGCAAAAGGATTCTGGCAAAATCACTAGAGACTACACAGCCACTGGTGTCTAGTTAACAAAATTAAATAGCTGTCTACCCAAACTTGTCTACAAAAAGTAATAGGTCCTCCTCTAGTGGAAAGATGTACACCTGTCTTATCTCCAGAAACCTCAGACTCATTTATACTAGCTACAAATTTGGTTCAGGCTTTTTTCAGTTGCCTGAGCAACCTTTTATTCCCAGTACTTTATGTAATGTTCATTTCTGATGTTGCTGTCCAGGTGAAATTTCCCCTCCCTCATGCCACTCCTGATTTTGGAACATAAGCCTCTTCACATAAAGCATTATGAAAGCAAAAAAATATCCAAACAAAAAAAAAAGTCCACACTTGCTGCAAATTATTGACTGCTATTTTTGCACAGGGAAGACAACATTGAGAAGGTAGTGGGTTTTAAGGATAGGATAGTAGGATAGTTTAGGAAGAAACAACTAAACAAAGAAGAGTTATCCCTCATGACAAGCCAAAGGTTGGTTGCAACCAACCAACCTTTCAGACTGTCTAATATTTATTAGCTAATAACTTTGTGGGTATAAGGTACTCCCTACACTGGGTTCTCTTGGGTAAGCCTATGTTAATTCTCCCCAGAGTTTTGCAGATAAATCTAGCTATAGTATTATGCATATTTCCAAGCCAGATAGATATAGTCTCTATATGTATCTGTGGTCACACATAGGCCCAGCCCTTATTTTGAGCTTTTTGTTGGAAGTTAGGATTTCCCTGGATCCTAAATTCAGTGCCTTGTGGGGAGCTGACAGCTATTTGCATGTTCTCACCATCACCCTTAAGTTATATTCACACTCAGGATCCAAGTTAATCCAATTAATGGACCTAAATATTATCAATGCAACATCTTGATGTCAGTCATTTTACCCTGAAACTACTAGAAAGCTCAAAATGCCTCATCTAGCTTCATCCCTTCACTGCATCTGAGTTTTCTCCAACATTTGAGCTACAGAAAGCATCCCTGCCTTTTCTCTGTGCTATTTAAATACAATCATATTCTGCTCTCTTACTCTTTGAACAGTTTTCTTCCTTGTGCACTGCTCTCAAGCTGTTGACTTCACAGAAAATGCAGGAGAAGCTGTCCCTGGCAGTGGGGCACAAAATTCAGGCACCTGACTTAGAAATGCAGCATCCCTGGTTTCTCTGTGGGGTCTTTAGAGAGATACAGAAATCAGAGGAGGACAACACAGGGTATGTATGTTATAGTTCTGCTCGGAAGCACTCTCTAGAAATGCCAGGCTTTTCAAGGAGTTTATTGAGACCCTCCAAATTGCCTAACTTACATGGCAATACCTTGCCAGATTTCCTTTGGAAAATACCATTTGTTAGAGCCTAAAATTTATTCAAAACATGTCAGGTTAGATAAACTTTGGAAAAGAGATGAAAAATTTCAGTACCTGTAATTCTGCACCACCCAAGCATCCAGAAGCTTTGAAGCTGCCTATTGTGAAGACAGCAACCTCCCCCAAGCTCTCCTCTCCAACCATCTCAATCACCACCAACCTCACACTTCCAATGTGTTCATCATGAAGTTGCTTTTTTATCATAAATTCTCAGCAGTCACATAGTCAGGAAGGAATTTTTCCCTTAGAAACCCTTGTGAGTTGGCATTTTATCTGAATTTCCAGGTTGCAAAACAAAAATGTAATGGTCTTAGTATGGTGCAGATCAAGGAAGAAAGGAAGATCTCAATCTTCAAACATTTCTGGTGGAATGCAACACAGTAGAGGTATGTTGGACAAGGTCAGATGCAGTTCAGCACTCAGTACCAGTGTAAGTACCAATAAAAAATAAAAAAGGCACTTTTACTTAGCTTATTGACACTATTTATTAGCTGGGAAAACACTGAGAAAAATTCTGCCTTGCTTGTTTAGCCATGCCATGGGGAGCTATTTGTCCAAACAGTTTTAGAAAGTGAGTTAGTTCTTAGCAAGGATGTTCTTTTGTATGTACAATTTGAATTCAATAATCTAACTTCTTAATCAAGTTGTCATTTCCTCACAGGCATCTGGACTCTTCATCTAGAAAGCACAAAATGCTTACAGCTCAACAAATCTGAAACTTCTGAGTGACTGTGGTGAGATTATTGATTAAAAAAAACAGAAGAAAAAAAAAAGTTAGAGCTACAGCTACAGTGAACTTCTTGACACTGGGGTTTCTTGCACTATAGGTTGAACATTTTCACCACCAGAGGGGTAAAAACAGATAAATTCACTGCAGTTTCAGTGATGCTTAAAGGACTCAGAGAACACACATACACTTCAACACAGGACTATTTCATGCAAAATCTCCAGGGCTTGGTCGTTATGACTTACCAGTTTTCCAACTCACCTGGATGACAATAACATCCCAAAACATATCCAAAACACCCAGCCAGTTATTAGAGGTGTGGACAGAGGACTGCGAACAATTGAGTTGACCCTTGTGAAGAAAATCCCCTCCTGGCTTCTTCTTTGAAGAAGACCTTCCCTTGCCTAAGATGTTGTTGTTGACAGTGTGTGCTCGTAGTCCATAAGCCTTGTGAGTCAACAGAACTTAGTGTAACCCACCATTAAAGAAATGTTCCAAAAAATAACACCCAAAGCCTCCACTCTTCCTACCTGTTTGGCAAATGGAGGATTCACTGATGAGATGAGGACAGCATGCGGAGTTAGCGTCTAATGCAGGACCTTTTGGGATTCTCACTTTTCTTCACAATAAGACATACTTTATTAAGTTATTATTAGGTTATTATATTTATTGGGTTATTAAGCAGTGTAAAAACTACTTGGCCTCTGCTTTGTGCAGATCTTTTCTTTGAGTAATTCTACTAGATCTTCTGGGAAGGATCAGTCAGATAGGATGAACAGGAAGAACAATCTCAGGAGAGGTAAAAGGACAGGTGCTGTGCTAGATAGGTAAGTGAGAGGCAGAGGGCAAACAGCATGGAGAGGAAAAGAATAAAAACATGCAGAGGCAAAGCAAATGGGAGAATTAAATATAGTGGAAACAGTAAGACATTTCATAAAACTGTGATAAAAAAATAAAATGAGAGGCAGAAAAATGGTGAGATGACAAATGGAGAGGCTAGAAGAATGGGAAAACATGGGGACTGTACCTTGATGGTTATTTGAGTATCTCCTTCAAGGGCAGAACCTGGGCAAAATCCATTATTTTGGGCTGAGAAAACAGAAGCACTACAGTCAAAGGACAATACTCATTGTTCCTGTCCTTACAGTCAAGCTGAGCGGCTGATGGTCAAAACACAGATAATTTTGCATGCCAGGTGACTTAAACATACTCAAACCATCAAGAGAGATTTACAACCAAAGTCAAACTCAGTTCTTGCACAAGGTCTGCAAAGAAACCCTGGGGGCTAGTAGTGCGCTCTCCCATACCAATGCTGCACAGGTGTGCACACATCAGATGGATATACGGTTCATCCTCCAAAACTGTTAGCACTTGTTCATTATACTGGGAAAACTGGACTGTTTCCCTTGTCTTGTTAATTTGGCCTGTGGTTGATGCTTGCTAATCCTTTTTTTCTTGAAATATTCTAATTTGATAATTCTTTCCCTGCCAGCATCTTGTCATAAGTTAAAACCATTTTGAAATAACTTGTGGTTGAATGGACAACATGAATATTGCACAATAATTCTTTTTTAGGATATTTAAAGGGCTCTAATGATCTTGGAACTGAGATGGTTATTGCAACATGAACAATGAATAAAAATGTGAAATTAGGAAAAAGATGCAGATGTAGTGAATTTTTTTTCGTCTTTGACTTTTTGAGTCATTTTCACATATGTTTGTTATGTGGGTACTCCAGAAGCTGAGAAAAAAAAACAGAACAAAACTTCCTCTTCATTATCACTAGGCTGTGAAGAGGAGTAGGAGGCATTAGGAAATGCAAGCCTTAATGTTATTTCAAGTGTGGTTTTCATAACAAGGATTGAGTAGGAGGGATAAGAAGTTCCTATAAAGAACACAAGATGTATATACGTTAAAGGAGAAGTAATTTCTGCAGCTATGTCTAGGCCAGTGTTCATGTAGTCTTGTAAATTAATTTCGTATATTGCCAACTAAATCTACTTAACACTCACCTTGGAAAATTATGATCCAGACGTTTCATAAAGCCATAGCTTAAATCTTCAGGCTTTGGATGCACGAGATGCATAGAAGAAACCCCCACAGAGCCTTGCTCCAAAGAACGGGCTTAATTTAAGCTGAGGACTCTGATCCCATCACAGTCAGCAGGCCTACAGCCATGGATGTAACCAAGCACTTTGTGGAGCTGGGACACAGCTCTCTTTTTCTTATTCAAGGGCCTATTATCCTTTCTTTAAAAAAAGTCTACGATAATGAACCTGTCCAGACTCTGAGGCAGGGAAGAATGAAGTAACCATGATTCTTCTTGTCATGTCTAGAGCATAAAGTCTTTCTGGGTGAACTCTCTCAGTGAGTTGTCAATGGATTTCTGGGGCACACAGATGGTAAAATTTATAATTAAAAAAATATTCAAAGAATAAAACATTTCTGCACATTTTATTTGCTATAATGAACAAATGTGGAATTGGATATCATGGAGCGTTTTATATGGTAATTGTTACATTTACAGAAGGTAGTTCAGTTTGGGCTCAAAATGTTTAGTAGGGAGAGAATTATGGTTTAGCTCGAGCTGCCTTTCTCCTACAGCCTTGGCAATGGAGGGTTCCAGGTGAATGATGTGATGCTACTTTAGACAAAGCACACATTTTCTTTCACTGTTAAGAAGCTGTTCCTCAACTTAAAAAGAATTAGTGTTTTCACACATTGCTCTGTGTTCTCATGAAAGACTTGAAGGAGAAGCAATTGCTGAGAGCAAAAGAAACCATTTTCTCTCCCAAAGTCTGAGGATTCCTGGGGACAGTGCCCAGCTTAGCCATCAGCTGCAGCCATTGAAAGCAACAGGACTGGTACTGTTTGACAACCTTGTGACTTCTAACCTTTCTTAAAATGCTCCGTGTATTAGTATATAGGATGTTCTTGATATTTGCACACACAGAAGGGATGTCCTGAATGCTGGCAACCTAGTCTGCCAATATTTACAGTTCTGCAAAAACATCTCTTTTTGTGATCTGACAGCCTGGAAATCCCACTCTTAAGACTCCAAAGTAACTTTTGTCCAGTTAAGATAATTTTCAACTTGGACTATTTTACTCCCAGCTGAAAATCACTGCCTGCCACAGAGCACAAGCAAACATGACTGTTATCTGCACTAGCAACTCAGCCATCAGGGGAATGCACCCATGCCACATGGCCCTGACAACCTGGGAAGCCAAGGCAGGATTGATCATTCATCCCCAGCATCACTGGGCATTTTCATTTTGAAAGATTTTGGCTTAGTATCCTATAAAACAGACAAGGAAAACCCACCTCAGAGTCCAGGATGCTCCTATGTAGCACTGACCAGTGCCAGCCCAAACCTGGCACAGGATGACAACTGGTGCTGGGGGTAGCCAGCCTAGGGAAAGGCTCAAGGGTGCAACTGTTCATGTAAGTAGAAAGGTCATATCTATAATCTGTGGTCATTGTCTAAGTGTGGATATACATTAGGCTGGTGGGAGTTCATTGTAAGTGAACATCCACGGGCAGTTCTTTGTAGTGTAATGACTCGGTAGAAGAGCAAACAAGCCCCTCAAATTGGTAGCTCTTTGCTACCAACAAATAAAGTTAGCTAGCATAGACAGAAAGCAAACAAACCTTCTCAGCATGCCCTTCAGCCCAGGAAATGAGAACCTAACTGGCTGCCTAACTGTAGTCCCTGCATAGATACCTTGGAAAGGTGCTGGAGACCTGGAGAAAGTTCAAATGCCTCCTGAAGCTGGTAACCCATCAGGGACAAGGACAGAGAGAGCCTCATGTCCACCTCCAGCTCCTACATAACCCTTCCCAGAGAGCCTGCATGGTGGGAGAGCGAAAGCAGAATCAAAATGGAGTTCAACTCCATTTTGAGGTAAAGCCTTGGCTCTGTATAAAATTGTACCAGTAACAAAAAGTATATATTTTTCATGTTTTTACAGGACTTAAGGATCTGGTTAAGGCAAAAATGGAACTCAGTTACTGTGCAACAGATCTGTATGACGTCTGGAGAGACCAGCTCAAAGATATCTGCAGAGGTTATTAAGTTTTTGAAGATATTCTGGAATCTAAAATGGTATTTCATCAGTAGTTATGCGATTCTAAGAAGATATTTAAGAATCTTAGCTGACTTATAAGTCACAGATTCTTACCTTTGAATATCTGAAAAACTCACTACAGGATACAGTTCAAATTAGGTCTCATCTGAAGGTCCTATTACAGATGCTTAAAAAAACTTTTTATGACAGGCCACATGGTAAAAGCAGCTACTCCATTTGTCTAACCAGTAGAGTACACGCAAAAGGTTCCTGTGTTGGGGTTGGATGTCCAATCTGCATTTTAAACTACTTTTCATAATGCCCTCCAGGAATCTATACACTCTGGGATCATTACCAAAGTGTAAGAGAATATATACGTTAATTTTTTATATAATCACTGATGTGTTATGCATAATGTATTCCCCTTTTTTTCCACCCAGAGGAATCAGAGAGAGGCCACAGAAAAATCTGTGTATCTAATATAGATTCAGAGAATAACATAGTTTGGAAAGAGCCTCTAAAGTCTTCTAGTCTGCCCCCTGGCTCAAAGCAGGGTAAATTGCAAAGTTAAATCAGGCTGCTCAGAACCTTGTCCAGCAAGTTTTGAAAACTAGCAAGAATGGAGATTTCCACAACTCCCTTGGGTCTCTCTTTCAGTGTTTCATCATTCTTAGTGTGAGGGGTTTTGTCCCTGTTCCCAGATGGAATAAACATTGCACAGTAAAGAAAACAGTGTAGGCTTTACCAGAGAGCCGTTAAGTCACCCGCAGATTACTGGCTCCATTTCTGAACTGCACCTAAGTAAGTCAGTTAATTTGAAAGGAAAACACATGTAACGTCATCAGGTGTTGTTTTAGGGTGTGTTCTAAGAAAAACTAAAATTAGATTTAAATATTGAAGATAAAAAAGATGCTCTAGGTGATTTTAACATTCATTAGGTAGATCTGAATGGAAAATGCTTTGCAAATAGTATTGAGGTGATAGAAAAGAGGTGGATAAAGATTGTCATGTATCTTTGTGGAAATAGCTTTCAGATAAGTCTTCTCCGAAGATATTTTGGTCTGTCAGATCACATAATCAAAAAAGGTCAAATGCAAGAACTGATATTTTAAACAAAAGCAACCTTAGATTCCATTTCTTGACTCCCGAGTATTTCTTGGAAAGGAGGCATTCATATGGAATTATTAGTGCAATATTTCAGTGAACTATACATGCAAAAGTCGCTAGGAAACAGCTCTGCAACCAATTTGTATTTCCTTTATTTTAGTGCTATGTTGGTACATTGTAGAGGTACGCAGGGAACACCTTCGCAGCAGAAGTTTATGTTTATCCTAAGATTATGATGCCAAAGCTTGACTTTGTAGGACCATAGAGAAGCCATCACGATTTATGTTAAGCCTTATAACTTAGAAAAAACAAGCAATGCAGTTTACTTTATCCCATCATTTCTAGTAGCAAAACTGTCCTGAGGAGGAGAATAGAAATAGCACAGGACTTAACAACAAGAGGATGACATGAATTTCTATCTCCTCAGCAGTCTGCAACTCTCCAACTCATGCTTTCTCTGGGAGATGTTAATGAAGTTGAGGTGTCCCAAAATAACCAGTGATTTTCGTGTCTGTGTTTTGTGGTAACTTCAGAAGGGCTGTCGGGGAAGCCTCCACTGTGAGGGGCAACACAGGCAAAAGGCTGTTCTTCACCATGGCAATTTTTCTGATTCATTTTTCCCTTGTAATGAAGCCTTGGAAACTACTTGGTGCTTAGCCACTTAGGGTGGCCTGGGCTCTGAGCCCTCACATGGCATCCAGGTGACATGATTGCAAACCTGGGCTGTTCCACACTAGCAGTCAGGCTTAAGTGACTTTCAGGTATGATCCTGAGAGTTTGCAGTTAGGTTTTGACTTGTGCTTCACCAGCAATGGAAATATAACTCTAATGGCCTGAGTTTCAAAACCTGCATACTCCAACACTTTTGAAAACAAGCACTGCTTAAAGGGCCTGAGGTTATTCACCTCATGGCATTAGTCACATTAATGGCCTAAGCAAGCCAAGAACAGCTTGTTTTCTACCTCTTCTAACATTCCCTCCTTCCTCCCCACACAACTCTCTATGGCAAATACCTACATTGCAATGGCCTTTTCATTCCACATTCAAAAGCAGTGAAGCCCTTGCTGAATTAAATGGCCATCATAATGTCAATTCTTCAGGTTTGCCACTTTATATTTTAACCAGTGGTACACCTACAGTCCTGAAATTTGGCTCAAGACCTGTTGTTTTCCAAACCTGAACTCCTGAGTTCAAAATCTTGATCCAAGTAAGTGTCAGATTCCCGTATCTCTTATTTCTAATGTTTGCAGTCACTTTAATTATTGGCAGTCTGATCATATTGGCAAACTACATTACATTCAGGTCATATTTTAGAATGAAATAAAAAAAAATCCAGACAAAACCAATAACAAAATTAATTATCTTACTGATTCTGGAAAAACATACGTAACTGCAGCTGTTTAGGCTTAATAGAGAACTTTTCGTGGGTTTGCTTTTTTTTAAATACCAACTACTTAATGAGTCCTCAATTTTCCCCAAGTTATTTGTAGCCACTGCACATAATGTACAGCACATTCAGGCAGTGGCTAATACCTTTGCCTCCAACATTTGTGTTCAATAGCAGTAAGGGCTTCAGCAGAGCACTATGCTGCTGTAAGTAAGTGGATAAACAAAATCTATTCTGATTTCCCAGTGTTATTTCCAAGTGGTAAAGGGAAAGGAAGATTCTTACTTTTTTTCTCCACTCAGATAACTTGTTCAAGCAAACTAAGGAAGGTAAAAATATTTTTACTTGCATGTGATCTGTTTGGCCACAATTTGCACTATTTCCAAGTCAAGCACATTCAAGGTGGATTGAACTCCTTCTGTGGTTTTTATTTCTGTCACTTTTGTTTCTACCGGGACTAATTAAGCATATTGCAAACAATTTTTTAAATGGAAGAGGAATCATCACATTCCTTGCTTCTCAGTATCTCCAGAGTAGAGCAAACCACAGACATGAAGTTGTTCATCTTCATTATAACCAGTGAAACATTAGTTGGTTATAGAGAAGGAAAAATAGATTAAAACCATGTTTTTCTGTTAACAACTTCCCTTCAAATTGTCACACATCCTCTGACACTGGCATTCCTGGATAATACAGGATGGCCTACGTTACTGATAGAAGGCATCACTGTGTTGTCTTGTATAAAAACAAATAATTGTGAGAATTTTTTTGTTTCCTATCTGGACAGATCTTCAACTAATGTAGGTTTATGCCCACATTACATTGAGGTCTAATACCTCCATTGGGCTATAGTATTAGAGATTACAGTAGTTTAAGTGATCCCACGTGGATCATGGTTTGGTTGCTTGTGCTGAGAGGCAGATGTGGACACTGGACAGACTCTGTCCAGCCTCACTGGTTGCAGCCTGGGGTGCAGCGTGGACCATGCCCAGGGCACCCTAGTGCAGTGGTAGGGACAGCACAAAGCCTTCTTCCGGAGTTTACTTCACAAAGTCCCAGCTCTTTGCTAAAGTTAATATTTCATCTCTGATGAAAGATGGCCCTTCAAAGCTCTGGGGCAAAAGGCACAGTCTTTTTATCCTTAACATCCTCACTGTCTCAGTCAGAATTAATCAGCTGGCATCCGATGTTCCCAAATAAATCACCCTAATATCCTAAAATATTTAATGAACAACACAATAGGCTTTATATAAAATTTGAACACTTAAGAACACTCTGAAATACTAAGAACAGTTTCTTACCTAGAGATCCTTTTCCTCTAGAATCCTTTCACCATCTGATTTATTTTAACATCCCTGATGTTTCAATTTCATGAGGGAAAAGCTCCAAAATTTTATAACTACAGCTAACTCTGGAATTTGCTTGTTGCCTGCTGGTCAAAGCTGTACAGCTTTTCATCCTTCTTTAGTATTTCTTGCAGCAACAGCAAAGCAGGGTTAGTAGAGTATAAGGCTGCAATGGGTGTGCGTTAGCCCTTCAGACCCTGTGGTTCTTCAAAACCCTGGCCAAGCAGCTACCAGTGCTGAAGTAATTTAAGTTCTGATTGGTCAGCATATGGAAAATCAGCAAAGTCTTTACATCAGCTCCACAGTCGACAGGAAAATAAACTTCATGACCTTTATTCTCTTAACATTTAGTGACTAGACAATAGATAGCACAGGTTCAGAAGAAGGGATTGAGAAAGGCTAAGCCTGGAAGACCCTCAATCTTGGCAATTACTTCCCTCTGATTGGATGGCAGCAGGATTTGAGACCTTCCTTTAAACCGCCACCCATAGTGGGATTCCTGAACATATCCTGGGAGTGCCACTGCCACCAGATTGCTCACTATAAGGCACTTGCTCCTGGTTTCTGTAAAACAAAGTTAACTGGGTTTACCTGCAGACTCGAAGAGATAGTTCACAGCTGAGAAGCCCAAAAGGTGACAAGCTCCTGTATCTACAACAAATACAAATGATCAATTGACTGAGACCTAGGGATGAGGCAGGGTCCTTGTAGCTGTTATATTTCCCAGGCTATTTAAAAGGATTCCTCCTCATCTGTGCTTAATTTAGCAGTCCTAGGCAAGGGTATACAAATCTTTTCATAGGTCCTTTAGACTAGGATGAACTGCAAGCAGGAGGGCAGCCTGTTGTTGGGCAGGAAATGCTCGGTGTGATGCCAAGGTCCCCTCATGGACCCAGCCTGAAGGACCTGAATCAAAGAGTCTTTGTCCACAGCTGAATATTCGAGGCAGCATTTCTTTGCTCGTGAAAGCCTGTGCCATGTTCAGTTCAGCACTGCTGAGTCATCTTATTAGCACTGGCTTGGATGTTTGCAGGCCAGACTACTTGAAACCAGGTGATGGAAACCGGACTCATATTTGGGAAGAAAAGGTCAAGTGAGAGTGATTGTTTTTCAGGGGAGAAATGGATCAACTTGTATGTGCCTCTCTCTGGTGCTGGGGCTCGTCAGATGAAACTCCTTATTACAAGGTATGAAGAGTTGGAAGGTCCTTAAACTGGGCCACATAACAAACACCCAGCCCAGTTGTTCTGGGCACATCGATGTGCAAGCAGAGCACAGCACAGCACAACAACAGGTACAAACAAATGAAAAATAAATGCTGAGAGCAGGAAATGCTTCAAGTGTACTTTTCAAGGCTTTGGAGAATACCATCTACACATCTGGGACTGAGAATAGTTGACTGTTGTCTTTCTTCTAGCAACTTGGTCATGACTCACTGTTTCCTTGTGATGTATTTGAAGAAGGAGCTGCTCTCATTTTATGTGATAATGGATGTGCCAGGCAGCTGCCAAAGGGACAATAAAAAACAGTTAAACCCCCTCTTTTACTGTGAAAGGACTCAAACACACAGTTCTCACTTGTGTTTTAATAACTGCAAAGATATTTTCCCATCTATGTATTTTCATGGCCCAATGACTGTCAATTTCTTTCCACCCAAGGGCACAGTTTCAATAATTAAGCACAGAGGCTACACCTCTAGGTGTGAGACAAAGTCTTACACATTTGCTGTGAATTTGGTGCCTGAGGTGCTGCAGTTTCAATCCAGATCAGCATTATTCCCTCCTACTATGTCTTGAGCAAGCCTAGGAGCCCAATACCACTCTTGTGAGTTAAGCACACCTGGAAGAAACCTGCTAGATTTATTTGAGTGTTTCAAAGTGGTGGGTAGTTTTACATAAAATAATCAAAAAGCCACACAGATGGCTCTTTGTAACGTCATAAAAATATAGGCAGTACAGTAGACATAAAGTGGCATGAAATGCAGGAATGTCTGCATCCATTTTCTCACTGGTTTTGAGCAAATTGTATCATCTCAAGAGTTTGTTTAAGAAGTTCATGCTTACCTGTAACATTCCTCCTGGAATGTTCTGGCCCAAACTCACTGGATTCATTTCACTTTACAGCCAATGCTGAAAACACAACTTCCCTCTAAAGTCCATGGAGAATAAAGGGCTGTCTCCAGACAGCATTTCATCCCATTTTCCTTGCATGCAGGCTTTAGGATGGAATATATTAGGCACAGGAGGTGCTTGCCTTTTCACTGTCTGAAGACATTATGATTGTCTTAGACTAGATGTGCAATTTTTAGATACTTGAATTTAATATAGTCCCACTCTTAGTATTATCAGTGAGACAGATAATTCTTCCCCGAAAAGGAAGTACTTTTTTTCCTAAAGCATCTGTTAACCAGAGTCTCTGCTTCCTCCAGAGCCTCAATCCGTTCTTCCTTCCAGTCTTTTCACTCTTCCCAGTCCACAGGACAGTCCAGGTGAGTGGGGCTAAGATGTGGAAGCACAACTACCTGCTTCAGTGGTAAGATGAAGCTTCTTCCTCTTGTGGTCTGCAGCTGCAGGATCAGCTCAGGTGTTCATAGCACTTAACAAATGGCTTTCTATTAAAAGCATGTGGAAGTGAAAAAGGAAGGTAATACAGTAAAAGACAACTGTGAACCTTGGAGTACATCTACACTACATAGTTCCACAGAAATATTCGAACTTGGTCCAGACCCAGCAACACTTTAATGCTGTTTCAACACTGGAGCAGTTTATTCCAGTTATGTCCACTATGCTATTTCCAAAACCCAAGCATCATGCTCCATGGTATAGTGCAAAGCTGCTGTATTAGTAGTACAAGGAACTACCTGGTGAAGTTGTATCCAAAGAAGCAGACAACTCACAACAGTTAAATGATATGCAGAAGTTGTGTACAGATGAGTCCTTAAATGGTCCCCATCTTCCAAAGCCCACATCCAAATCATCTGCAATGTAATTTCATTCAAGTCAATAGAGACCCTGTTGAAGTCAATGGAGTTACAACAAAGATTAATTTGTCCCTTAAAGCTTTAATAACAGGAAATAACCATCTGGCTCTACATGTCTGCTTTATTTAATTTTTATAAGGCACAGAGTGACAGCCCTTATAGAAAGACAGATAATTATTGTGCACTATTCAAGCATCTTTTCTCAAAACCAGGCTTTATCCAACAGGAAGACTGCATGCACACTTGTTTCACTTACTGACGTTTTTCTTCTTTTATAAGTGTAGATGGATTATATTATTGTGTTTGATGTCAGTAAAATCTCAGTTCCCACAATCCCTGTTCCAAGCAAGTGATGCAATGCTTGAAGCCTGCAACTCTATTAAAAATATATAAATAAAATAAGTAAGTATTCCTTCAAGGATCACATGCCCAGAGCAGTGGACTTAGTTTATTGTCTTTCTGCGTCATTGCCTTCTCCTTTTTGTGGAAATGAAATTGATTTGCTACGTCTTGGCATATGATAAAGGTGGATTTGCTCACATGGATTTAGTTCCATGGGTTTATCCCAGTATTGATACAAGTTGTATAGCCAGATACCCACAGAAAACACAGGAAATTTACCCTTTCCCAGAAAATGTGAATTTTCACTAGCAACCTAAAATGTGAAAGTAGTAGTCTAAAGTTAAGAAAAGGGGTTGTATCAAATAAATTTGTAGGAGTGGTGTTCTGCCACCACCACCCCCCCCAAACTGAAAGCAAAAGGTATGCAAAGTGCTTAAAGTAAACAATCTTTTATGCAGCCATGTTCACACAGAGTCTTGAAGGAGCCCCTTTTCATCTGATTTATATCAATAGGCACAGAATTGCAGCAGGCTTTATTGCCTCTAAAGAAGATCATAGATTGCCAAGTCTGGGACCCCATCTTCCTCCTAACACACTTAATAACTGCATAAAACTTGAAACTCTCCCATCCGTTGTGAAGATGCCTTAGGTCTCAGTGGGGATAAATTTACGTGTATGTAAGGCCAAAAGCAGAACTTGAAAACATCTTAAACTTCTTTGAGATACATTGTTGTAATGGCTGTTTCTTACAGCTAATATGAATGTTTTTCACAGGAAAACTAATGGCAGAGCTGGTTTCCTCTGTGTCTTTGTATATAAGTTCCATTTGAGAGCATGATTCAGTTGGCAGAAAACTGATCCAATAAAATAAACCCACTGGAAAATACAAACTGTGTTAGAAAGGTTAACAATTGCTATTTTCCTTTTAATGGTCAGACTTCGTAACACAATTATGATGGGATTTACCAGAATTAATTCCATGCATACAGAAAGCAGCCCATTCCTCATTTCACCATCAGCAGTGTCATGCTGGGTTTTTAATAGAATTCTGTGGACATGATATAATTATAAATCTAGTGAATTGTTTGTGTCTGCAATATTTTTCATAATACAATGTGTAAAGTTTTACTAGTGTCTCTTCAGAAAGCTCTAAGAGATACAAGCAGCCAGAAGCCAGAAATGTGCTAATTAAGGTATACAACAAAATATTAATCAAGAGATCTGGAGAAGGAGTAGGGAAACAACTTCAATTAGTCACACCATTATGTGGCATCCAGCATAGCCTGAAAGAAAAAGCTAGCTGAACTGATGAAACAGTCAAGGAAAATAGCCAGGACACCTGTCTGGCATGCACTATGAGGCTGGGGACCACGCATGGATTCTGTAGATCCCCATGAGCTTCTGAGAAAGACCATTTGCAGAACAAAACAGTCAGTGCTAAGGACACAACCAAGAGCACATCCCCATATTTGCTTTCCCAAGCCTCATGTTTGAATAATAACCATAATAGAGAATTTAAACATGACATTGTAAAGAAAGCAATTGTTAATTACTCTCTAAGCCTCCCTTCACTGTTGGGTAAACCAGCATGCATCCTTCTGGAAGTGCCACTACTACTGTTAGAGACAGCACTGGAAATGTCCCTGGCTGTGCCATGTACTAAGGCTCTGTTGCCTCAGCTCTTCTGTGCATATTGTTTGCCTGAGACTCTAAAACAAATCAATACATTGTTGATTCTTACCTTCATTTCCTTTAAAGTTTCATGATGGGAGCCACCTACTTGTCCTGTAATGTTTGTGTCCCTAGAATTTGTCTTGTGACCCCAGTAGACCTCCTGTGCCATGCTATTTGCAACCATTATTTGTCATTGTATTGGGCCTGGCTGAGATGGAGTTAATCTTCCCCACAGCAGCCCTCAGTGCTGTGCTTTGTATTGGTATCTAGAAAGGTGTTGATAGCACACCAGTGTTTTGGCTACTGCTGAGCTGTGGTCACTCAGCATCAAGGCTGTCTCTCCAAACTTCCCTCCTCACCAGAAGGCTCGGGGTGGGCAAGATCTTGAGAGGAGACATAGCCAGGGCAGCTGAACCAAAATGATAAAAGGGATATTCCATACCATATGATTTCTGCTTAACAATCAAAGTTAAGAGAAAGGAGGGGGGCATTCATTATTTACAACATTTGTCTTCCAGAGCAACCACTAAGCATTGAAGCCCTACCTGCTGGGAAGTGGTTGAACATCACCTGCTGATGGGAAGTAAACAATAGATTTTGGGTTTTTTTGCTTCCAGTCACAGCCTTTGCTTTTATTTCATTAAACTGCCTTTATCTTGACCCATGAGTTTTTTCCAACTTATTTTCTCCTCTGCTGTTCAGCTGAGGAGGGGAGTGATAAAGCAGCTTGGTGGGCACCTGACACCACCCAAGGTCAACTCACCACAGCCCTTTCTGACACCCAGCCTAGGCCGTAAGGAATCTGAGATAAGGATAGTAATTGGGGGAGGTAACAGGCAAAACATGGACTGAACAACGTTAGAGAGCGGAATGATTGTGAGGAATTTTAGTTGTTCTAATTGTGATGAAGGGACAAGGGGTGGATTGTGTGTAAATTTCCCACTTTCATTCGGTTTTGTGATGATGTTATTTTGATTTTGGTGTAGGGAATCCTTTTTGCTGATGTGAACAAAGTGTGCGACATTTGTAAAGATTGTGTGAGGAATGTGGATTTTAATAATTCTTAAATATGTGAAACACAAGGGCAATGGGTGGAATATATTGGGTTTGCATGGCAAGGTTTTAGTAGCAGGGGGCTACAGGGGTGGCTTCTGTGAGAAGATACCAGAAACTTCCCCTATGTCTGACAAGGCCCATGCCAGCTGGCTCCAAAATGGACTCACCACCGGCCAAGGCCGAGCCTATCAGCAACAGGGGTAGCACCTCTGGGATAACGTATTTAAGGAGGGGAAAAAATGTGCACTGCAACTGCAGCTGGGAAGATGAGTGAGAATATGTGAGAGGCACAGCCCTGCAGGCACCAGGACCAGTGCAGGAGGGGCAGGGGGCTCCAGGCCCGGAGCAGAGGTTCTCCTGCAGCCCCTGATGAAGCCCACGCTGAGGCAGGCTGTCCCCCTCAGCCCGGGGAGGTCCATGGAGGAGCAGATCTCCACCTGCAGCCCATGGAGGACTCCATGCTGGACTGGTTTCTGAAGAACTGCAGCCCATGGGAAGAACTGATGCTGGAGAAGTTTGAGGAGGACTGCCTTCCATGGGAGGGACCCCATGCTGGAGCAGGGGAGGAGTTTTGGCTGGGATAGAGTTAATTTTCTTCATGATAGCTGGCATGGAGCTATGTTTTGGATTTGTGCTGAAACAGTGTTGATAATTCAGGGATGTTTTAGTTACCGCTGATCAGCACTTACACAGAGCCAAGGCCTTGGCTGCCTCTCAGCCCACCCCACCAGCGAGGAGGTACAGGGAGCGCAAGGAGTTGGGAGGGGACACAGCCAGGACATCTGACCCCAACTGACCCAAGGGATATTCCATACCATATGTTGTCACGCTCAGCATATAAATCTGGGGAAGAAGAAGGAATGGGGGGGACATTCAGCATTACGGCATTTGTCTTCCCAATTAACAGTTACGTGTGCTGGAGCCCAGCTTTCCTGGGGATGGCTGAACATCTGCCTGCCCATGGGAAGTGGTGAATGAGCTCCTTGCTTTGCTTGCGCATGAGGCTTTTGCTTTACTTATTAAACTGTATTTATTTCAATCCATGAGTTTTCTTCACTTTTACTCTTCCAATTCTCTCTCCCTTTCCAATGTGGGGGGAGTGAGAGAGCAGCTGTGTGGTGCTTAGTTGCCAGCTGGGGTTAAACCACGATACTTGCCTACATTCAGGTTTTAATTAGAGAATCTGAACTGTTAGTGTTCGTGTTTTATAAATGAAAACTTCTCAGCGTTGTCTTTGCATTTCCTCACAGCTAGAAATTCTCACCCTATTTCTTGGCTGTTTCAGCTCAGACAGGTAGAGGATGGACAGTTCCAGTGACTCAAGCTGTTGTTTCTGTTCGAAGTTGGAAGGAGGATTATATATTAGCAGAGCAGAAGTGCAGGGCTGGCTTCTACAGTCCAGCAGAGTCTGAGAATAAACTGGGGATCCTGGCCCAGATGTCAGGACATCTGTGTGACAGGTCAAGATCTCAGCAGCATCTTCTCCCTCAACGGTGATTGCATGTGCTTTGATTGACAATTGTCCTAAGGTTGGACATTTGCTACAGCACCAGGGGAAAGAGAAGCCTGAGAGGAACTTCATATTGCAAAGAGCAGCATGAAAATATCATGAAGTTGCCAGTTAATCTGTGACTGGTACAAACAATATATTGCAGAGAATGGCTGGTTTTGACTCCTTTAACCACCTTTTCACAACTATTTTCATTTCTCTATGCTGGGATAGGTACAGAGGGGTGTGCAACAATAAAGGAAAAGCAATGTCCTGTAAGTTTCACCCACCTGTTCTGCTTTTACCTTTCCCTTTGCTGCAGAAATGTAGTGATCATCAGGACAACTGGGTTCAGAAGATATTTTTCTAAAGTGTTTTCTGTCAACCACACTACAAGTATTCTGCATTTGTTGTTTTGTTGTTCTGGAAATTCTAACCCATATGCTTTTTATAGCAAACAACTTTGCTTTGCTGATGAGCCAGATTCCTCTAGCATTTCCTTGTGAAAACTGGAAGATGACTACTTTCTATTCTAGTATTTGAGAATGGGAGCCAATGTCCCACATTAGAACACCAGCATTTGCCCACAGTATTGCAGTTACACCACCAATTTCATGGGATATTGACCTGTTATCTGGCAGCCGGTTTTACTGGCAGCCACGGCAACTTTTATCCAGCAAATTACTATGAATGGGTACTTATCAAAACAAAGTCGAGATGAAGTGTTGCAAAATTCCAGCCAAAACATCAAAGGTGACAATTGCGTTTTATTGGAAGAAACCAGGGAACAGGATGCAAGACAAAAACCTTCAGTTTGGATTCATCTATAATGTTGATTGTTGCTTTTTTTCCTGGGCTTGTACAGTAAGCATTTTATAAATAATCAGAGCCTCTGTCACCTCTGCTTTTCAGGACCTCTTTTATTCAGGCAACTTTTTCAGTGTTCCAGCTATAGCATTAGAAAATTAAATTCCTATTCCAGCCTCATACTCTTTCCCTTCCTACAATAATTTCAGACAGTGTACTGAAGGAAGGAGATCTAGTTAGAAGTTTTCTTGGCTTTTTGTGTTATGGAAAGATCATGTCTGAAGAAGTGAACCCACATGTTCACTTGCACTAGCTGCAGTGTGTGGGTTTGAAATGATTTGACATCACATTGTGCTCACAGTTCAATCTGGATAACATGGCATTTACCTTGGGCTTTTTGATCAGTATAAGTCAACAGGGCATTAACTGTCTTGTGAGGAGTAACGTAACCTCTGCCTCATTCATCAAAATCCTGTTTTGCTTCCAATTTATGTCTTCTGGGAGCTTTCTCATCAACATAGTGATCATGATATTGACTGTTCGAAATGCATAAACTGCAGCCCAAAATTGCCAACTAGTATTAACAAAAAAAAATCTCTAAAAGTAGTTCGAAGTTCTAATAAAAAGGTCAAATATAAGGGTGGCTCATGATAGAATTATGTAAGTCAGCAGAACCACGATCACACCACATCACTCTATGGCTAGATAAATTTCAGACACACACTTTGACAGCAGCAGAATGACATGTCTGCATAGCTGGAGGAGCTGTTTCATACTTGTGTTGCTAGAAAAACAGACTAGAAGTTCTTAGATCTTTAGGAAAGGAAAAGATTACTTCCCCTGATGTCCTACACAAAATTAGGTCCTTAAGAAAGGGAGTCTAATTCTGCAATGTCAGCCTTGTTCAGTAATGCGTTAGCTTTATTTGCTCATGCCCATAGCCTCAAGGCTATGAGCATGAGCAAATAAATGTTAGTCAGTGTGAGCTAGTCTCACCAAGGCAGATAATCAGCGTAGGAACAGATACTGGCCTTGCCCTTTATTTTCAGGGGTGCATGAAAGAGGGTCTGAACCAAAATGTATATAAATGAAATTTGGGGGTGTCTCACAAGAAAGACAAGATCCGTGTAGCCCCTCAGGTCACCATTGCCATGTCATCACTTCAAAAACCTGGAGAGACTGAAGAGAATACTGAGCTTTGAAAGGTCTGTGCTCAGCATGAGGTTATCTGACAAATCCAGACTTTGGAAATAATTGCTTTCCCCTTTCCTCACATGTTCTCTTTTTTTAAAAAATACTTCATAATATTGCCTTTTCACAAGAATCTACCCCTCTGTTTAACCACCCCATCCATTATTGTCTTTGTAAGTACTCCAGTCTCTTGCTCAGATCCTTTAAAGTCTGGTGCCTGTCATCTGCTCTTTTCCAGATTTTTAGCCAATGATCTTTATTGGGTTTTGCCCGTGCACAGATTCTCTAAAGGCTTTGTCTTTAGAAGGAGTCTTTCCAAATTTGAGATATTGGCTGCCATTCAACCCATATTCTTCAGAAATAGCTGTTTGACATTTCAAGGTACTTCCCTTTGGAATCTGTGACACGGTGGAGGCTAGAACTGGGGCTGAGTTACAGCTGTGACATATCCCTTTGCACAGTTGCCTACCGAGGGCACACTGGCAGTTTCCTTCTTTCTGTTAAATCATGGCACAGGATGGTGGTTAGTTTCTTTAAACTTCTTTGAGCTTTAATTCCACTTCTGCCTCTGTGTCCTTGTGAAAGCTTCTATTAACATCAGATGATCTGGGAAGTCAGAGCTGTGGACAAGTCTCACTCACAAACGCTGTATCGTTGGTGCAGTATCTCATGACAAAGACATGTTAGAGGTTAGTAAGTGCCCTACACTCATTCAGTGAGTAAACCTCACGAACTTTTCTCACTTTATAACAGCTGGAGGTACAATGAGTCTTGATTGCAGAGAATGTAATCCATCACCCACCTTTATTGCCGTAATGTTAATTAGCAGATGTTTTTAAGGTACTATAGTAGTCAGTGTCATCTGTCCCCATGCAACATCAAATGACAAACCTATTTAAACAGGAGAAACTGATCAATTTTTTCTTTTAACTTCATTGCATTAGCATTAGGTTTCACCAATTTACTGAACATGAAGTGGGACATTTCTGCAACTGCAGATGTCCAAAAATAATATGAAAAACATCCTGTCCCTTACTGTTGTTGCTTGTTGATTCGGTAGCAATAGGTAAAATTTCTAAAAGACAAAGTTCCTGTTATTATGGGAGAGGCACTGGATGAAAAGTATAAATTTGTGCTCAGTGACCTAGCTCTTGTCCAATATCTTGACATATTCACAAAGTGTGAAGCTCTGCATCATGTGATCTAATTATTCTAGGACAGTTGTACCACCTGGGATTAATAGTTATTGATAAATAACTGGGTCATCATGTCAAAACCAATTTATTAAAAGATTTCAAACAGTGAATGAGGGAAAAGGAGTACAGAAAAGAAACAGGTTGTGTTACCCCAACATGAAGAACTTGTAGTGCAACTCATGAACTGTGTGAGGGCATTGGAAGACTAAAAAATCCTGTCCAGACCCTAGAACCATTACGAGCAATGATGCTTAGGAATGACCTTCATTAGCAGCTGCCTGATCTTACGTTGGTGTCCAGAATTACTCTTGACAATCATTACTGTATTATGTGCTGAACCAGCACACTGGAAGACATTGTTCTGTTTTCAAAGATCTTACAGTAGAAAAAGCACACAAGGAAAAGGCAAAAGCTAACAGTGTTTGGCAGATTAAAACTTAGTTTTGTTTTATTTCTGTTACAGAATTAATCATGCTTTGCTGTTTTGTTTCTTCTTTACTAAGGGAATTTTAGACTCTATGTAGAGGTGGGAAAGGGTAATGAAGGACTGTTGCTTTCTTTTCTGTACATAGCAGAACAAATTAAGGGGTAACAGAAGAGGCAGAAACTGAGAATAGATACCTTAAAATACAATGTAGAATATAAAGAGCATTTATTTTTATAGGCTCAAAGGACTGATTGGTGTTAAGCAAAATTTAAGAATTATGACACTGCTTGCATTTCTGAAGAAAAGGGTTGAAAAATGCTGTGCAGCATCTCTCTGATCTCCCAAAAGGCTAGTAGTGGTACACAAATCCAAATAGTGGTTTCATCCTCATTACATTTCCCAGTGATATGAACACAAGCATTTTGGATTTTGGCCACCTCTGCAGATAAGGAGAGCTTGGAAGAAAAGCGAAAAAGACATTTTCAGAAAATTAGGACACAGCATCACAATATATTTTTCTTTCTAGAAAAAAATGATTGGAAGATATCCTTAAAACATAATAAAATTTAGGATAGGAACAACTAGTAGGGTAGCACAGATGTAGCTGAAATTGAGTTGTGAGTTTGTTGGAAGATTTTTCTGTCTCGATGAGGTTTTACATTCAGTACTGGTAGAGTATCCAGCAGTATTAACTTTAAAGCATCTCCATCACTTAGATTCCTTACTGTGTACACACAAATCATTTAATAAAACACTCAGAGAAAATACAGCTCACTGGATTTTGATAGAGAGATTACTGACCAGAAGGAAACCTCCCTTCTGTAGTTGATTCACTTGCAAAGAGAAACATATCTCGACAAACATATCTACTAATGCAATTTATTCTAATAAAGTCTATCTTTCCCCATTGTTTTCAGAAGTAAAACAGGGTCATTTATTAGTAAGTAGGGTTCTCAACTATTTGGAGATGTACAGTTTTGCATATTTTACATATTTTGCTCTGAAGATGTACCTTTAAATCTGCTGTTGAATAGCCAGCCTGGGCTGCAATGCCCATTGCATTGTACCTCAGAGGCATCATAACTGCTGTCTGAAGTGGCACATGCCACCTCATCAATAAGATGGCATTAATTAGCAAACACTTTGTGAATCATGTGAGCCACTGTTACAAGTCCCTTTCATTGTCTTGTTTTCATGGGGTTTTTATTGACAGAAAAGTCTAGTGGCCTAGAATTGGGCAAGGGCTTACTCTGGGTTTGTTGTCTTTGGCTGTCTTGCATGACACCACGAGTGCCTCCATGAAAAGCCAGCTCCAGCATCAGGAGGAGAGTGAATTCATCTGTGAGTATATCCTCATCAGGCATGAGCTCTGGGCAATGAGGAGGCATTGGCTGGCCCGTCTCTCCACTCAGCTGCAAAGTCAGGATTGCTCAGGCATTACCATCTGTGCAAAGGCCAGACCTTGGTACATTTCACCCAGCTCCATTCCCATGGGAAAGCTACAAGCTGAGTCCTGTGGGTGCAAACACAGTTTAGTGACAGAGGAAAAGTATACTGAGCTACCACCACCACCTTTTTTCTCATAACCCAGAGGCATGGTGAGGCTTTGAGCTTATTTCACATGCTCAAACAGGAGCAGCCCTTTCAGTAAACTAAAATGGGTTGCAGAGATGGTGGTGCTTGGTGGTTCATGCACTTCTACTTAGCATCCTCATGGTGAAAACGCTCACCAGCAAGACGAAGATCCAAGTTCAAAGCCTGCAAATATTTAAATCCACATCTCTGTGTCTCTGTGTTTTGAAAGTAAAAGGTGACACATTTTTAAATCAGCTAAATACTTGCAAATACAAGGCATAATTATAAAGGGGAACACATTCACAAATTATTCTGAAGGCCAAGACTTGCATGAAATTGAAAACAGAATTATCAGTTTACAAGAGGACAATGACTGCAATTACACAGCTGAGAGTTTATGTGTAACCATTATTTGTGCAACAGAATAACACTGATCTATTTATATACATTGTGTATATGTATGGCATACACATACTTGAAGAGGACAGTTGTCTTTTGACTTATTATTCACTATTTTTCCTCTGTTCTTCTGAAGCATCTGGTACTGGATTCTGTGAAACTCCTTACCAGAACCAGTCAGATCTTTGGTTTGAGTTTGGATATCAAACCCCTTTTTCTAACTGCATGGAAGAGTGTGTAGGACTGAGTAATGAGAGTCTGGAAGGAGAATTATGCTTAACATGAAAAGAAATCTGTCTGGCAAATTTTCTTGGGAAACAGTAGAAGTAAAACATAATAGCACTTTTTAATAGAAAATGCTGAAACAAATCTGTGGTGTTGCCTTGGAGTCAGCATTCTGCACTGCACAAGAATCCCCTTGCCTGTAACAAGAATACCTTTCAGGCTACAAGGACAGGTAAATGGACCAACAGAGCAAGACCAGCTCCTTTAAACCATTTAGAAGTGTCTAATTAGCACTTGATTGCTGCTGGGAAATACTTATCATCGCAAATTAAGCTAGTACCCTTCAGGATCAAAGTGGAAAGTTGGGTGTAAAAATGTACCCACTGGTAATGGCATTAGCTACTGCTAATGATGCCAGCTGCAGTATAACTGTTTGGCTCACTGTTCAAGCTTCTGTGGAGGAAGCATTTGGGAGAAATTTGTTAATTTGCAGCTCTCTGAGGCTGATGTCATGGTTTACTAGCATAGAAATATTCACCGTAAGACATGGACTTGGCTTTAAGCTGCAAGAGAGTTTGGGACTTGTGGGTTTTTGCATTTTGGCTTGTTTAATTATACAAAATATTTCCCACATATAAGTACCTTTTCAATGACTCACAACAATAGTTCTGAGAAGAGCTAAATTAAATACAGCATAAATTTGAATACATATAATCTTATTAGACATTTGCAAGATAATGTTTCCATTATGGCTAAGTGTGTTTTTGAGGGTAACAGCCATTTCAGAAAACTAAAAATAAATGTTGCATTTGTGTGGATCATTTGTTCTCTTTATTGTTTAAACTTTTGGTCTGCAAAGCTTAATCATAAGTGACTGTAATGATGGATTTTCTCCTCCAAAGCAGCCTAATGCTACAAGGCCCTTATAACTGCAGGGCGCACAGAGGTCACACCAGCATGCATTGAGCCCTCAAGTTCAGTGGTGCATATTGAGTTTCTCACTGGGCTGAAAAAGTGTTAACAATACTAATTTTAACTTAAACACAGGTAAAGAAGATCATTATACTGCTATACATGGGAAATAACTCATACTCCATACATTTGCCCTGTCCCCACTCCTAGGAAGTTGCTTTTGGTTCAGTGGCATGCAAAGCTACATTTGGATTAGTCACAAATTTCTGGTTATTTTTCGCAACAATCTTAAATTCATTCTCAGTCACACAAGCATATTACTGCATCTTAGCAAACTGCACTGTATTAGTTGCCTGTTCACAAATGACAAATGACATATTGTTCAACACTCCTCTGCTTTTGGACTGAGCCTGCAGTCTGTTCTTAGAATAGTTCCTTAGCTGCTATGATAAATGCTTCATGCACTCAGTATTTGCATCAAAAGTCTGTACAAATAGTGAACATTGTGTTGAAATACTTTGAAATATGATCCAATCCATGACTGAATTTCCTTCTTATTTCCTGGAATGAACCACCAACTTTTAGGTAAAAAACTCCTAGTACAGCAGAAGTCCTGACACATGGGATTACTCCACGAGAGGTGCAGGATCAGGCTCATTACTTACTGCTAAGCAGCAAAGCGAGGTACCTAAGTTAGGTGTTCTCAGTCCTACAGTGTTATAACAGTGAGACATCTCCCCTGCAGGGCAATTTGAGCTCCTCTCTGATGATGCTCCTTTCTCTCTCCTTTGACTATGAGGCAACCTGAATAAGCCTGTGGTCCCAGGCTGGGCACCTGAGCTGCATGCAGGTGGGTGCAATGAAGCAGTGTTCCACCCCGATCAGGTTATTTTTAGCTGCATTAGCAATAGTGAGCCATCAGTGGTACCCAGGAGCTCCGTGGCACTGGAGACTATACACACACAAAAGAAGACAGCTCCTGACCTAAAGAGAAAATAATGAATGTGTTTAGAGAAGGCCATTTTAAAGGGGTGGTATGGTAGCACTAGTAAACATTTGAAGACTCTAAGTGGCTCAGAGAATGTGTGAGTTATGGTTTTATAAGGTAAGGCATAGGCCATAGACAAGGAAGGGGCAGCGGAGAAGAGCTTTTCACTTTCTCAGCAAGGACTCACTACTGAATATCATCACCACTGTGTACAAAATGGAACGTAAAAGTTAGATCTAGTCTGTCTGGATACAAGGTTAAGTATTTCTAATTTCTGTCTTTGCAAGGTAGTTTTATAGAGCATATAGTATACTAACACAGTTATATTGGTGATTAGATAAAAGAAGGTCTCTGTCTTTGAATAGTGCTCTTTTGGCCTTGTGCTCGAGCTCAGGCTGAAGTTATTACTTGTGGGTAAAATGAAACCTTGCTACTTTGTGCTTAAAATCTAGGCTTGGGCAAGATTTATCTCTGATATGCTGGCCTGTGTTCTGATGTATATGAATTTTATTACTTTTCTACTAAAACTGTTTTCTTTCTGTTTAATTACACTGCATATACATTCTTTGATGCAATATTTGTGGTGGTATGGGTTTTTTTTTAATTTTCCCATTGTTTTCGACAATTAAAGTGTTCAGCAAAGTTATTTTAGAGTTAGGGGGTCTTGAGTGTTTGGGGAACTGGTGCCTTGAACTCCTTTGCCTCCCTGTAGGCAATACTCAATATGGTTTATGTTGGTACATCTACTGCTTTCACAGAGCCAAGTAGTACAGAGAAATTTCCTTCAGTTAAGTTATCATTTCAGGCACAATAAATGAAATCATAAAGCAGAAATGGGTTGTTTTCACATTAGGAAGGGAGGGGAAAGTAGTGTTTGAATCAAAGAATTTTTGAAGACATTTCACAGCAGCCTATGAAACTTCACACCAAATAAAGATCTTTGCATGTTGCACATCCCTTTGAGATATGCTACACAGTCTGTCTAGGAATAGGGATAACATGGGAGGGATAACTTAAAAAAGCAGAAAAAATTTCACCTTGGAGAGTTATTATCCTAGTCCTGGAATCACTGAAAGAATATCAAATGCTATTACAAAAATACAAAAAGGTCCAAGCCAGGAGACTGGTCTTTTTTAAATCCATGTCTGGACCACTTTCTGCCAAGTGCCTGCTGGCCTTTCTGAACTCTGAGAACCTTCAGCTACTGTTGCTATTAAATCACTGAAGGCCACACACTATGGATTTGCATTGCATGTATTTCACACAACTGGAAACCAAAAAGGTAGTCACCCTTCTGCACTTGCAGATTTTCCCAAAGCTCTCTCTTTCAGTGCAACCTGAGCAAGATAATTCCCCTTAGGGTTTTCTTGAAAATAGAGACTGTGAGTCATCTTCCCTGTAAGAGGTTCTGAAAGCCAGAAGGAGATGAGAAGGATGATTCTTTTATCAGCTCTTTTAATTTAATCTGGTCCTTACTTTTCTGAATGACATATTCCAGCCCCATATTCACAGCTGGCTGTTCCATCAAGCTCCTCATCCTTGCATAGCATAAATTGTGTGGGATCCCATCTTCTTGAGGAATAATGAGCTTATCCATCTGCTTTTCACATACTCACTCATTCTTCACAGGGAAGTCTCACTCTGAAGCTCTCAAGCCACACACTGCTAGATGATTGCTCTGAATCTTTAAATAGTTAATCCCATTACCAATGGCAATCCAGCCTGTGTGCTAGGCCAAACAGCTCATAGTTGCCAAGTAGTTGGCAGATGCTTGTAACCTATGACTGGTCTCCCAAAATAACATTAAGAGTTTCTCCCACCATGTGGTTTCAAATTCTCTAAGCAAAGCAGAAAAAGATATGAGCAGCTGAGGAAAGCGTGTTTGGAGTCCAAAGCTCATCCAAATGAGTTCTCAAACAAATGTACCAGTTAAAATGTGGTCTTCTAAATAAAGCATGAAGTTCTGCAAAGGTGGGGTAGTCTGAGCTCTCCACTGCCTGGCAGAAACAGTGGGAAGGCCCCTGCTCCTGCAGCACAGAAACCCTAGACACTCTTGTTAGGGAAGTTATTGTCCACCAAAAGGACACTGGAAGGTCTGGGTAACTCAGACATCTCCGTAATGACTCAGTTGGTGTCAGGAGTTTCTGAGAATACCAAGAAACTGACTGAGAAAGTGGAGGATGAGCTGGCAAATCCAGTGGCATAAAAATAGCTGTCTAGTATCAGTTCTGGGGACTGTGCAGGAAAAAAATCCTCTGTGCTATTTTAAAGACATGGATATTTCAACTCTTTAAATTCAAGATGTTCCTCTCAAGACAGCAGTAATGTCCCTGTGAGTCAGGTATGAAGAAGAGCTTGTGAAAAACTCAGAATGAGCCCATCTTACAAGTTTTTTTACAAATGACAGTATTTAAAAACTCCCACATCATTTTAAGTTCTGATTTCTTTTGAGATATTTATGTTTCTGAAGGCAACAAACAAGATTTTTAATTGTATCTTTCATTCTGGGCAATGGTGTAAGACATACCCTTTCCACTAAAACCTTCTCTGGCCCTGAAACTTTACACATATCTTGTACTAATCTAAAAGCAAGCAAACAAACAGCAAGAACACACATACAAGGAAGAAAAAGTATCTCAGTTTTATGGTGCTGTAGTTTTTTCTGTTCGTTCTATAGGTTTGATCTGTGCCTTTGCCTTGGGTTATGCTGGCAAAAAGTTGATTATTTGGTTACATGTGGTGAAGAAGAAAAGGGATTGCATGTGAGAAAAGGGAGCTGAGGGGCATAAAGATTCGGAAATGTCATTTCAACAACATCTTAACTCTGTTTTATTCCATTGTTTCTGAAAAGAAAAACCCAGTGCTTCCCAGGTCAAATGTCTTTTATAGTTCGTATAACCCATTCAATAACAGATGAGGGAGAAAAATGAATCTGTATTTCTCACAGGCTGGGCAAGGCTCTTGTGGGCTGGATTATAGAGCTAGCTAATCAACCCTTCTCTCTTAGCAATATGGGAAAGGGGTAGAACTGTTAGCCTTTTTTTGATATTTTTTTTTCTTTGTGCAGAGTAGAATAGCTATTAAGATGGGCAGAATGGATAAATTTGGTTCCTCCTGAGAAGAACCAGTAGGCCAGCACTCACTTGAAAAGTGGAGTACAGCTTCATTTGCTACTTATGCAAATAGCAAATTTCAACTACCTTTTCGTACGGTCTTGGAGATGCTGTAACCACTAGTCTGTTCTCTGTTTAGCACGATCTGTTCTCTCTCTCTCTCTGCCTTTTCAGGAGACCTGGTGAAAGTTGTTAATTTTCTCCTATGGCTGAAAGGAAGCATCTTTAACACCTTGAATGTGCATATGGAATTCAAAATCCAGCTGTGCTCAGGACAGCTGTGCATGCTCATTAACCCAAGATGAGAAAAGCTGTATCTTTTTCGGGCCCAAGGACAGCTCTCTTAAAAATATGACATTTTAATATTACTAGCCAACTGGAAAATCACCTTTCAGGTGTTTGACTGCTATTGAGAAAGCCAAAGACTTCTAGTGAGCTTTCATGCTAAATTTCTTTGGTATCAAACTAAGTGTTTCTAGGCCTAAGCCAATATCTACTGAAATCAATCTCTTCAATAGACATTGGGTCTTTTTTGTGTCTGTCTAATATACAGCAAAAGGTCTGAATTTGTCTTATTCTCTTTCCCAATACTACCCTTCTGCTTAGTTTCTCCTACCTTATGTATTAAAATCCATTGATTTTCCTTTATCTTTTTATTTGTATTTTCCACACAAGCATAAACAATTACATTCCAGACATGCAGTAGCTGAAAAATGAAAGTGAACAAGCAAACAAATAAATTTCACAGAAAATGCCAATGATCACTGCTATTTCCAAACCTGTTTAATTTTTTATTCATTTTCATAGGATCCCAAAACATTTGTGTCTGGTTCTAATGACTGAAGAATGCGAGGGACTATTGACATCTGACATATACTAAAACTGTAATGTTTTTCTACATATTTAAACCTAAAAAGTTCCCCTAATATATGAAAAATTCGTAAAGATCCAGAATTCCAATTACACAATGCCCCACATATCTTTTTCACCCAAGAATCATTATTTTATTCCCAAGGACACTAAGAGGTCCTGAACGTCTAGAATTTTTAACTAAATCTTTAATTAAATGCCTATCCCAAGTGTTAGCGCTATTATTTTCTAAATAAAACTAATCAGCTAGACTAACATCTTTTCTGTCTTCTGCAGCCAAAACATTGTTCCAGTGTCATGATTTTATTAGAAACCAAGTCAGATTTGGGCTTGAAGGACTGCCACTGGGAGCCTGTGCTGGAGAAGAGTGTTCTGCCCACAGTATGTTGGGTACAAAAGAAGTGTACATGGCCTGTATCTTCAGCAAGTGATGGAGTAAGCTACACCTTGAGTTGAAGACATGTATCACCTAAATCTCACAAAAACCTTAAAGTAGATCTTGTAAGGGTCATAATTAACTTTGACATCTTCAGCAGGGTTCAGCCTCTAAAGCAGATGTTACTGCAGGGGCCACAACGAAGAGAAATACATGCCCTGTGTCAGCAGTATCACCATAAGTCACAACCAGACAACGTATCCATTGTTTCTCATGTTTCTACTTTTAAAATTCTTTTGAGGAGCATAGGAGAAGGAAGGTCGGAGAAACAGACCCTCTCCCCACATGCTTCCGACTATAGTTATCTTCTCAGGAAATAATCAAGAAAATTAAAAATGGCTGTCCTGGGTCCTAATACAGATAGCTCCTACCAGATGGTTGGTTACAGTCTTGATAAGAACCTTTGCAATCTGTCAACAGTGGCTGTAACAGGGATAAGAGGAGCACATTTTTCACCTTCATCCTTTGGCTGACTGCTGTGTGCCATGGGCCACCACAGGGCAAGGACATCCATCAGAGTTCCTGCAGGGAAGATCCTACTCAGTGAGACCCTCTGCTTCTCAGAAGGGAACAAATGGCCTTGTAGCATATTCACTGATATTCTGATTCATTCAGCTCAGGGGAGGGTCCTGAAAAAAGATAAAGAAATAGGAAAGATATTTTTGACGCAACCAACCATTACCCAGTAATATAAATTAAGGAACAATACATTTAAAGCTATTTACCCTCTGAGTCCAGTACAGTGTCTTCTGCTTTTGCTTTTCTATTGTTCTTCATGACACATTCTTCTACGCCCCACACACCTTCTTTTTCACTGAAGAATCATTATTTTATTCCCAAGACGTTATTACAAACACTATCTGTATTGATTCCCTCATGAGGCTTGTCATCAGTTCCTGTAGTTTATAACGTGAAATAATGGTATATTTTGTTTTATAAAAAATTGCACAGAACTTCAAGTCAGGCTGATCATCCTCTTACATTGTTTTTCTCACCAATTTAATAAAAAATGTTTCAAGACTTTAAAAACAATATAAATGAAATCTTATCTCTTTTCTTGTCACTTCTTATCATAGTTCAAATGATGATAAGTTTTCTAATCTAGCCGACACTGCCACACACCTCACCAAGTGTTGCTTGTGCCATAGGAGGGTAAGATGAGACATTTATAAAAGGTACAAAATGAAGGCAAAAGCTAGTGAAAAAGGAGTAGCATTTGTCTGTTGTCTTCTTGAGAGAAGTAGCGGCTTAAGTCCTCCACCTATATAAATGCCTCTTATCCATTCCTGAGCTGGTAACTGAAGCCCTTCCCAAGTTTGAGCAGACTTGTTCATCGAGCCCTCTCTACAAGAGCTTCAATTGGAATTACATGTGGGAGACATGCCTTCCTCCCACAAAACTCCTGATGGCTTCCCTTTCCTTTCCAAACTTAACCCACACAAAAGGTTCCTTTTGCAAGTCAGCTCTTGGCAATTTTCCCTCTCAGGTGAAGTTCAGCAAAGGAGCCATTGGTTTTGCATTTTTTTTTTATTTTACTCTATTATTTCATTTGGATTGTTGAAATTCAGCTGTTATAAACTCCTCCAGGGCTTTTGGGATGCACATGTTCTACCCACCACCTTTGTATATGCCACAGAGATCCTCTGCTTGCTAGAAAATATTTTGGCCCTTGTAACATCAGCTCTGAAGTAAGCCCATGTAATTTCTGTGGATACACACACTCACTCAGACTTTGCATACTGCAATACTGACAGTGCCTTCTCTGCACTTTTGTGCAGTGCAAAAGGCAAGTCCCCACTGCTCTGCCATGCCAGTCTACTGCATTCTCAATTTCCTATACTAGAAAGCTTCTTTTCTTAAACCTTGTAAGGTGGATGGGATTCATCGTGCGTCACCTCATCATTGATTTCTACAGTATTAGTCATCCAGACTTCTTTTACCAAGTGAAACAGAACTTATAAGGATAAAGTTAAATTAGCAGAATATGAAATACAAAATCTTCTAACTAGATATATCATTTTGTCACCTGTTACCATGTGAGCATCACAGAAGGAGCATGATACCACAGATGGTAAAACTGGGAATGGGAAGTAAAAGTAGGGTAACACCACCCTACTCACACATGTACTTTTCTGTGCACTGAGTTTTATACCATCTCTTCTGGGGGACAAAATTTAATAAATGCCTTAAGAGCTGCCTGTGTTTGTTTCATTCCTCAGCTTTCATACTATTTCATCAGTTTTGTATCTGGGTTTCATGTTTCCCCTCTTCCTCACTTCTTTCAGACCTGCTTCCCAAACAGCAGTGTTGTTCCATCCCTCTGTTGCCTCCTTTGTTGGCTTCACCAGTTCTGTGCTTCCCCATTTCTACCCAATTCCCTCCGAGCTATTTCCCTTCCCTCAGGCTCTCTCATTATTTTTCCCTCCTTATGCTCTTCTGTGTGCTGTTTTCTCTTATGCTTATCATCTTAATTTATTTTTATTTAAACTCTTCACAGGACTTTCTATTCCTCAAACACCTTCCCTCATGTCTCTCTGACCTGTAGTGATCTGCACACACTGACATGCCACTATTTTTCACCCCAGCCCTACGTTCATCCATACCCTTGGTACCTCACTCTAACACAGAAGAGCAAGGAGAATGACTAAGACATGTAGTGTTGGTGGAGGAGGGTGTTGAGGCCCAGGGAAGACAGACAGGGAGAGATGGAAATCCTTCTGCCAAACTGCAGCAACCCTGCACCCCACTGCAACTGTTACTTTCCCTTGTCACTCTGAACTCTTCAACAAGCCTGCTTTTCTCCCTTGAGTTTCATTCATTATGGTCAGTGCAACAATTTCTCACCCAATTTCCCCTGCAAATCCTTCCTGAAGAAGCAATACCTTTCCACACCAGTGTTCCAAATCCATTTTAAGATTTATTCCAGCTAGTCTTTATGGCTGTACCCTGATGGCACATCCAGGGTCCTACCCACTAATCAAGTGCATTACTATATATTAAAACATACATTGATCCTGTTCATTCCCCATGATCTTAGCCAAATATGTCTAATGTTTAGTATGTCACCAATTTTAGACTTAACCACAGTGGTGGACTACTATTTTTTTAAGGTTCTGGCCTTGCTTGTGTGTCTACCCAGCTCCAGACCTAACCTGAAGTCTTTTTCATGGCCATATTCTGCTCTTTTGCAAGACTTTTTTCATTCATCTTGGCTGCACCCGGATGAAAAATTATTTATTGAGCAGCACCCCACATTGGGCTTTGGCGATCTGCCAAAGACTGCCTCCCAGAGCCATCGCTCAGATCAGAAGGAAATCTTTGCAGAATAATCTTTGCCTTCTCTTTTTTAGTTATCAGATAGTATGGTTCTACTCCCATAGCTACTCTTGACCTAACCAGATAAGGGACATCAACACCCAACATTGCTGGCAGTCCTTTCACCTCTGACTCACCACGCAGCAGCTCAGTAAGCTCCCTCTGAATTGAGTCCCAGTGTCCTTGGTCAATCTACACCTGGACCAGCTTCCCCTGCAACTGCAAAGAGGAGCACCCCAGCCTTTTGCACCACAACACACATACTGCATACCTTCATCCAGCGGGACTGTGCTTGTCATAGTCTCAGCAAACCAAGACCAGGGCTTTTGCAGATGCTCGCTGCCTAGGGATCCTCCTCTGGATGGCTTCCCCACAGCTGCAGGCAGGCAGGGAGTGAGAGCTAATGGCAGCAGTAACACCATGACATTTTCCAGGTTCTCTAGACTCCTCTCTGAAGTCTTTCCTAGCAGCAGGCATACTTTCTGTCCCTCTGTTTTTCTTCCATTAATGAGCTCAGCTGATTAGCCCCCTTGCTGCTTCAGTTTCTCTAAGCCCCAGTAACCCAGGTGCTGCCCCCACACACTTTCTTGAAGCCTAAACAATGATTGCCCTTCTCTGTCTTGACCTTTTCTCTGTCCTCCTTCAGCTGCCTTTCTTTTATCAGTAAGCCACAACAGTATCTGACTGGTTTGATTTCAAAGTATGGTAGTAGTTTGAAGTCTTCCAATTAATTCAAATTTAGTGAATTAACCTGCAGGGTCCTCTCATCGAACAGCCTAGCAGCCAAACAAACACCAAATCCCCAGCTGCAGATAACTTTTACCACCTAAAATATAGAATGATGGAGCGGTAAACCTTTTAGTGCTTTGTGCTTTGACTCTCTGGTCACTCTGACCCAATGGGACCCAAGAATGGAATTAAAGGCTGTCTAAGGCAGATTGCCAACAAGCCAGAGAAATATAAGAGAGTGCACTGAGGCTGAAGTAACACCCCCACCCTTTAAAAAAAAAGCTTTAAAATCTTCGGAGTCACATTGTGGGGTTTGAACACAGCAGCCTAAGCAGTGTCACCATGCTTGCTGCTCATGACAGACCCACTTTTATTAGTAGTACTGTTTGCTGAGCTGATGACTCTTGTTGAAGTCCACAAAATAGGTCCGTCACATCCAACTGATCCTGCCTGACTCATAGCTTAGCACTTCTCTACATGCTCCCAGGCAGCAATCACAGGTCTTAAGAAACAGAAAGAACTTCTCTGAGCTTCCTCTGGGACCCTGATAAGGCACTAATCTTGCTTTTCTACCAATATTTCTTTTCTGACTGAATAGCTGTAGTCATATTTTTCCTTGTGCACGTTGTTTGTTCTTTCAGTTCTTTAGCAGTTTTTTGGTTTTGCCAATCTGTTTTTTTTGTCTCTCCTAAATTTCATTGTCCGTATTCCACATCCTAGTTACGCGGTACAAACCAGAATACTATGCTACCTGTTGCTGACTTTGTGACCTGTTTGGGTGTTACACGAACTGTTGCGGAGGTTCTTGGTGGATCATTCTGCTGGGAGCAGAAAATCAGATAGGTAGAAAGCAGCCCTTTGGCTATAACATTAATGTCTCTTCTATTCCCACTGTCTCTTCATGCCTGCAAAGCACAGAAGATAAATTTCTGAGATCACCGGTAGCTCTCATTTGCTAGTGTAGTAACAGTAAACAAGACTGATGCAGCTGGTTAGAGAAAGGGGAGCCAGTTCAGCAGGGACACACATCACACATCCTACGTCTTACAGAACAAGATGAATGAAACCATCCATACAGACAAGGGGAACAAATCAAGAAAGCAATGTTATGCAGGCAAAGCCTGAAACACAGAACTAGAAAATGCCTCCCTGAACACAACTGTATTGTTGTTCTAATTTTTCATAGGCCAAAGGTGCCTTGAAAGCTTTTAAAACAAAAGTGTGTGTAACTTCTGAAATCACTGGTGCAGTTATATGTATTAAAAAGCACCAGTAGATTTGAAAAGAACGGTTTAGAGAGACATCAACTTCTAGCATATTCTCTGCTTTATGGGACTCTTCCTTTCCCAGGAACAGTTGATTTCCACTGGCTTTAGTCATTTATGATTTAAAATAATGACTTGAAGATTGAGAAACGTGACCCTGGTTCAGGAAAGCCTTAAAAATGTGCTTCAGCAAGTTTCAGGCTGTTCTTCAGTATTGACCTGAATGCCCTCAACAAATTATACAAGAGTATATTCTAGGGTGTTATCTGGTATGCCGCATTCATCTAATGAGTCAAACAATTCTTGGTGCTTGTATGGACAGATGTGAGATTTATGTTTCATGAAAATCTTTAATAATGCATAGGATGTGGGAAAATAATTATAAACAAGAGATACTGAGATGAGAGACTCAAGATACTGTATGAAGTCATGAATAGGGGCATCTGGCACAGCCAGGATAATACAAAATTATAAATGCATTTATTTAATAGAACTAGATTGCTCCTTAGCATGCAGGGCTGCCTTCCTGCCTCTGTGACAAGCATGCTGAATGGGAATGCAATCTTTTTGGAGAAACTGTGAGACTTTTAATTTGCTGGAGTAGCAAAGAGTCTAAAGGATGACAACTGAAACTGTACGTGATATTGCTATTGCAAAGGCTGAATTATTCTGTTTAGCCCTGGGTCAGGAGATTGGGTGTTGCTGGAGGAGCTGAGAATCCCTTACCATGTTAATTCAGGGGTGATGTCCCTGAAGTTTGAAAAACTGCAGCTTTATGTCCTGATCTTTAAAGACAGTTTAGAGATGCAGCTTCATAACCGGGAATAATCCCATTCCTTTTCCCTGTTGGGAATAACCCTGATCCTTTTGTCTGTTGAACTCACTGAGCCATGCAGCTGACTTTACAAAGTCCAAAACGTGGACTCCATTTTGATCCTCACCAGTTCTGCCCTTACTGCCAAACGTTTACAGTTTGCCTGTTCACTGAGTTTGCTGATCTCTCCTTCTCCTGCACCATCCTCCTTGTCCCTAGTTTGCTCCAGTGTTGAGGGCCCACAGCCTCCAACAGGGTGTCATCTCCCTTTCAAACTGGGGCTTCTTTTTTAAACTAGGCACCATTTATTTTCACATATTTCAACCTGTGATTCTGTTCCTTGGTGTTTCACTGGGTCCCAGCCCAACAGTCTCTTAAGGTCACTTGTTTACTAAATTTGAAGTCCCACTGCTGACTTCCACAGTAAGGATGTGGTCAAGACCACATTGAGCTTCTCTGCTCAACCCTTTTCTCTTTCATTGCCATCCTTATCCATCATTTGCTCCTCATTCCATCTATGGCTCAGAAGATGTCTCTCTCCAGGTGCTTTTATCTTCTGGCACTGAATCTATGCAGTATTCCAACCCTGAGCCTAAACCTTATTTTATTTTTGGTGGTTAAGTTCCAGCTTGTCAGATCCTCTCGTCTTGAATGCTAGGAAAAACTGAAAGGATTCTTTGATGTGAAGTCCACAGAGCTGTTGACTCTTTCGCTATGAGTATCAGTCAGAGGATAACTGCTCTCATAACCTGTAATGGCTGTGTCTGAGCTTGTCACCTTGAATTGCCATCATCACCATTTTAAAGCACATTGTACTTTAGTACATGAAGCACATAAATCACCATCTTCAGATTGTGCTTTAGTACATGAAGCACATAAATCACCATCTCCAGTACATTGTAGATGTCTTTAATAGGATGATGTGATTAGCAGCCTAAATCAATCTGTTTATTTTCCGCTAATTATTGTGGAACTTTAAAGTAGCTACTCCAAGTGGATCCTATTCTTAAAAACAGGAATGTTGTGCAAGTTTAGTATGTACCAACAATCCTCCAAGTCAAAGATCTCATCACATCATTCTAATGTGGATTTTCCACCTCCTGCCTAATTCACGATATATAAAAACATTCTATAAAGACATGATTCCTTCAGAGCTGGCAAAACTGAAGCTTGGAAAGGTGGAGTGACTTGCTGAAGTTTATCAAGCACCCTTTGTTCAGCACCGAATTACTGTGGCAGTAGCCACTGATACTCAGATTAGGAGAGCTGGGACTAAAGCACCCTGACCTGGCACCTGTTAACTATTCCTTTAAATACCTACAGAGGGATCAGAAAGAGGGTGGCTCTATTTTCTTTTCCTTTGCACCTCAAATTCACTCATACACCCCAGCTATAGAGATATTTGCTGGACTTGTATGGCTGGTAACTTCAATACAATGTGATTCATGCAGTGAGAGAAAACAACACTTGTATTTACAACTAATATCTCCATCTGTAGATGCAAAACTGTGGCTGCAATTCTCCACTGCAACAAGTGGGCCCTAGGACCCTGGACCTTCTAGAACATTTACTCCTTGACAATTCCTCTGTCTCCAATTTCCCTGTCTAGAAAGAAAAATAATATTTTTTTCTATAGGCATGCTCATGCAATCAAATGCTGGCATTAACTGTCATTCAAATGAAAATTCTAATGTTATGGCTGCCCTTCATGCCTTCCAGGAGACAGGGATGTCTATTTTCTGTAACATCTGGTAGCATGGACAACCTTCACCTGATGACTGGAATAAAATAAAATAGACATAGTTTGACAAAGGAGACGAATTTCCGATTCTATAAAAAAAAAAAATTGAAGGAGAAGGACAAAGAAATCTTGAAGTAGTTGGTCCTGACTCCTTAATCAGATACTACAGAAAATACAAGTGCTCAGATATTGAAAAGATAAGGAAGCCAGCAACAAAAAAAAATTTAGAAGTGGTTTGTATTTTGTCCCACACATTTTGATGGTACTGTGGGGTGAAAGGTTTGTATGAAATTAGCTGACACCAGGCCTTGGAGCAGAGTTACAATAAATTCTAAATGTACACTGCATTTCCTTTGTTTCTTTTATCTTCATACCTCATGCTTCTGTGGACTGTTTTTCTTATGCTTATGTGGCAGATGCAAGAGTGTTACTCCCAATGCTGACAAGAAAGCATGTGTTAAAGCTCCACATGCTCATTTTTGGACACTATTTCTGACTTCCCCACAAAGGATTACTCTGGGGTGTGCCACAGGCTCTTGTCTTTGGAGATCTAATCCATCAGTGCTTGTGGACACTCATTCAAATCTGACTGCTACTACACAATGTTAAAATCCTAATGTTATCTGAACAAACATGGTTTAGACACCTTAGTAGTCTGGGATGAACTCTAGATCTAGGCTTGCTACCTTGATTAGACATAGTCATTAAGCTGAACTTTCCCTATACTCATTAAAAGCTAAGGGTCACAGCAAGTATGGGTTTTTTCCTCCTAGTCATCAGTCTGAGATCTAGACTACTCTAGGCAATTTTTCAAATTGCACACCCCAAAATGAGGTGCTCCTTTTTCTTAATTTTTTTTTGTTCAGAGTCAACCAAGGACTTGATAAAAGTAATCACATAGGCATCTGTCTTAATAGCTTTTCCCAGATTCTCCTCATCTGACCTTTGTTACTGTTTGAATCATCTTCTATTGCATTGAAGCGTAAATTCCTTCTTTGACATTGGATATTTTGCATTGCATTAAAAAAAATAGTCCCACAAACATATCCTCCAGCTCTGTTTGCTCCAGTTCACATACCTCATCCTGTCATAGTTGAGCTAAAATCTCTGCGATTACCATTCTGCCCCCTTTGCTTGCCTCTTTATGTGCTCCATCATTTCATGGCTCAGCTGCCTTTTGTCATTGGGCTAGTAACATATTTATGCAGTCAGTGGGAATGAAACTTCATTTACTGTGATGCTGGGTAATTGCCGATGTCTTTTAAATATCCACTTAAAAAATAGTATAGAAAAATCACCTTACAAATAAAAGCATGCATCGATATACATCAACTTACAAGCTCAAGTAGTGGGCCCTTGTGAACTTCATGAGGTTCAACAAGGCCATGCACCTGGGTCAGGGCAACCCCTGGTATCAATACAGGCTGGGGGATGAAGGGATTGAGAGCAGCCCTGCAGAGAAGGACTTGGGGCTGCTGGCAGACAAAAAACTGGACATGGGCTGGCAATGTGTGCTCACAGCCCAGAAAGCCAACACTGTCCTGGGCTGTGTCAAAAAAGCATGACCAGGAGGTTGAGGGAGGTCATCCTCCCCCTCTGCTCTGCTCTTGTGAGACCCCACCTGCAGTACTGCCTCCAGCTCTGGGGCCCCCAGCGTAAGGAGAACATGGACCTGTTGGAGTAAGCTCAGAGGGGGGCCACGAAGGTGATCAGAGGGCTGGAGCACCTCTGCTGTGAAAACAGGCTGAAAGAGTTGGGGTTATTGAGCCTGGAGAAGAGAAGGTTCTGGGAAGACCTCATTGCAGCCTTTCGGTAAGTAAAGGGAGTTCATAAGAAAGATGAGAACAAGCATTTTAGCAGGACCTGTTGTGATAAGACAAGGGGTAATGGTTTTACACTAAAAAAGGGTAGATTTAGACTAGATATAAGGAAGACATGTTTTGCGATGAGGGTGGTGAAACACGAGAATAGGTTGCCTAAAGAGGTGGTAGATGCCCCATCCCTGGAAACATTCAAGATCAGGTTGGACGGGGCTCTGAGCATCTAGCTGGAGAGGTCCCTGCTCATTGCAGGGGAGCTGGGCTAGGTGATGTTTAAAGGTCCCTTCCAACCCAAACTATTCTTTGATTCTATGTCCTTGTTTGTTCCCTTTATCATTTTCCCCTGAAGACATAAGCCTGTCTCTGGTGAAGTGAAAGCCTTGCCATGGGCTAAAGCCTGAACCTCATTCTGGTTTTCATTGCTGCAAGTGATGTTCCAAAATCACTCATCAGTCAAGAATGGCATGGGTCTGAGATGCAAAACACCGATTTGCCTATTTTAGTGTGTAGATGCCATCAGTCCCCCAAGCACTCAAGTTTCAGGTCCAGAAGAACATCGATGTGGCTTTAACACGTCGTATTTGCATTAAAATGCAAATGTGCATTCTAAAGGCAGCTTCAATGTGAGCTGCCTTTCTGAGGGGTGCTCTGTGTGCATCCCCCTAAGGGGAAGCAGCTGTCAGCCAACATCACCAAACAACTCTCCCCTTCCTTGTAGAGGAGTGGCAGGTTGAAAAAGTCCTTACCTTCTACAAACAGGTCTCCAAGTAAAATGAAGGCAAAGAGGAAGAACACTGCCTCGCTGAAGGCAGTCTATATCTCTGTGCTGTACTACAGTGAGGGGAAGAGGGACGTTGTATGCAGAACATCAATGGCAGTGAGTTCTGCTGAAAAAGACTGACTGCTTGAAGTAGTAGGAGCACTGCCAGACCCCCACCTGACAGCCTCTGCAAGGCTCCCAATTGTAAGGCTTGCACGGATTTTATCAAGACTGAGTGCAGCAGCTGAAGAAACTGCTGGCAGTGGTTTCTTCTGCCTTGCCCAGCTTTAGGCAGCACAGCACCCAACCTTTACTGGATGAGACCAAACACTAGCATAGACAGGTGCTCTCTCATGTGACAGAAATACAAAAGTTGCAGCATTTGTGCAAAAATGTTGCTTCTACACACCTGTTACTTTCCAAACACTACTTATTACCGCCTGCAAGCTTCCTTTGCTAGTCATTGTTTAACTAACTGTTATTTCCAGACCTGTGGTCATTTAACTAAGTATGCAGAATCCCTGAATCAAGGGTCATTTCTGCTGAGGCAGAAGCAGAAAACCCTCTGTCTATGCCAGCGTGGCCTGGCAAAGAGAAGTCCCAGGCTAACAGCCTGCAATTAACTCCAGCTGTCCTTTCACCTAGGACTGCATTGATCCAGCAACTTTGAGTCTTGAGATATACTTCATATAGTTTTTTCTACAACACCAGGAAACTTTACTGTGTTACCAGTCTTCCCACGAGGTCATTTTTCCTCATCTTTTAAGCAAGAATGAGAAAAATTATCCAGCGTGCACTCCTAGGCTTCCTGTGTGCACTCTTGTAATGGAGAGCATCAACAAGTAGTAACAGATCAGAGTAAGGGGAAACATACCAAAAAGCCTTCAAAAGGCTTTGGGAAGTCTGGCAGGTATCTAAGTGTTATGGAGTTTATCCTTTTCATTGACTTATTGCACATCATTTAACATGTGCCATGTTTTCCTAAAACCCCTAGATACCGCTGGAATCTCTTGCCACAGGTACTATGCAGCATAACACCCTTTGCCATTTTCTCACCAGTACCTTTAACTAGTTGTTACCTCCTTGTCTGCCTTTCCTGTTTTTCATTGCTGCTGCAGTATTTTATCACTTATTCTATTGTCAGTAAATAAAGTCTGTTGTTCTCAGGAGTTTCTACTTGTTGCATGTATTTCCGTTTTGATTGCAGTATTCCACATGTTGAGTATATTTCTCTCAGTAAATTATTTAGGCGGCATTTCTGCATAGGGACAAACTATGCTAGCGCTGGACCCCAAGAATTTCAGTGCAAGTCAGAGCAGCTAACAGATCTGGAATCACATCTAGGCAATGAAGCCGGTTGCTTAGGGTGGTGGGCAGCTGGGGACAAAGGGTGGCATCCATTCTACTGCAGCCAGAAAGTAGGCAGCTGGGCTATGCAAGGTGGAGGTTACTGCTGAGCGAAGTGGGGAGAAAAGCAATCATGTGAAGCTGTATTTCAGAACATGTACTGCTATCTGCTACTGTAGTGAAGGGGTCTCCCACTCATGGAGAGTGTGTAATAGTTAAATGAGTTAAACTCATCTGTTTCAGGATGTTACGGACACAGTTGTCTCTTTCACAGTCATGGGGCAGGGGAATAAACTGGAAAAAGTCCATACCACAAGCTCCCTTGCATGCTGGTAACTGGCAAGTTTCCTCTTCACTTTGCCTAAATAGGACAGAGAGCAAAAGTCCTCAAAATTGTGGTGACATTTCATTCCCCATGGAAACCTGTAGGCATCAAAATAACCATTACCTCTGTCAGTCCAACAGTTGCAGCATTTCTTGCTATACTGCAGTATCAGTGCTGAAAGTGGGTCCACCTGCAATGCAGCTGAAGTGCCAACATCTTACTATTGTTAGAATTACGGTCTATGAAAACATAACAACTACTAACAACTCCTATCGCATACTCACTTCAGCATATGTGATTTTTCCATGGGTTCAGTATCATTTAAAGATCACATCTGGACACAGTGTAAAATATCACTTGATTAACCCAGCCAGTTGTCTCCCATTCCATACTTTGGCATTTCTGCCTGTATGGTACCTTTCATGTGTCCTCATCACATTAGACGCCCCTTTTTTTTTCCACAGACCACTTTTCCAATTTGTCAAGTTTATTTGGGAGTTTAAGCCTGTCTCACAGTCTCTCAGAACTTGTTTTATATGGCAGCTTCATATCTGTATTCTCTCTGCCACCATCCAAGTAACAGGCAAAACCACGTAACAAAACCAGCATTGGTTACCTCAGACCTCATGAGTCTTCAAGAAACCTCTACCTTTTTGACAATGAACCATCAACAGTTTCTTTTTTCAGAAAGGTTGTCCACTCAGTGTTACACCAATGTTTTTCTAGTTAGTTAAATACACCAGTTTCAAATAGTTTGCTCCTGACTAATCTACACTGATGGTAACTCAGTCTCTCCTTAGAGAATTACAGTTTCACTTTTGCTTGTTTTGTTCCAGAGTTTTTCCAATAATTTAATTAAGATAACTGGTTGGGTTTTTTTAAAATGTCTTCAGTTCCTTTGCAAGATAGGTTCTATTTATGTCTTTTTTCAGTCTTCTGGTCCCTCAGCCACTCTCCAGGAGCTGTCACTTGTCACAGCACTACCAGAACTAGCCAGCTGCAACAAGGCTTTTACCACCACGTACCACGTTAACGTCAGTAAGTAGTTCCCACACCTCGCCCTGGCACAGCCACCAATCCCCCACAAGGTTTCAACAGGTCATCTACTGTCCAGGTTGTTTCTTCACCCTCTTCAGGCCAGTCCACCCTGCTCCTTGCCTCTGTTGCATCCAGAGTCTTTCTTCTCTGAGCTCCTCTTCCAGCCAGCCTCTCCTCATCCAGGCCCCCTGCTTCTCCTAGAGCCTCTCCTTATCTCTCCTCCATCTGCTTCTTCCAGGTCTCTCTTCATCCAGTAGTCCTCTTTATACAGTCCCTCTCTTCCCTACCCCTTAGAGCTATTTAACTATTTAGCAGGAACCAGCCACAGCTGCACCTTATCCACATCAGCCAACCCACCGCCCCTGAAGCCAGCCCACAGCTGTATATTATCAATGATAATTAGCCCAGCTTCATTCCTCTATAATTCCTCTGTAGTCACTGATAACGGGCCCATTCAGGCACTGCTTCAGCCTGCTCGCTACGCTAACCCAGAGACAAAGTCCATCAGACCTAGCTCACCAGAAAACATCTTTCTCAGTTAGCTATACCCTAGATTGTTCCTTCCTTAGGTGAAGGCTGCTATGAAGACATCATGTTGCTAATCATGCTCTCCGTACACTCTTGACAGCTATGGCTCAAAGGCATCCTCCTTCTCTCGAACAGTGGTTAGGAGAGACATGCTTAGGTGACAAAACAAGGAGATCTGGATTAGATTCATATTACTGAGAAACCATAGCCTTGTGTAATGGGCTTCTGGCCACCCTGAAGAGCACAGGCATCTTGGCAAGGGGAGAGAAGTATCTCTCTAACCTGAAATGTAACTAGGACAAAGGGATAAGGGGGACATAGCTACTCGCACATAGGAGATAATTCAGCAAGTAGTTTCATTCCCAGGAGGGAAAAACACACATTAAAAATTTAATCTTAAAGCTTTTTCAACAAATTAAAATCCCCAAACCAAAGGAAAACATTGCAAGAGTTGAATCCAGAAATGGATTTTACTCTGCAATTATTTTTTCTATTATTTAAATGAGAAAAAAAAAAAGTTGCCATTTGACAGGCTGCAACTCATTTCAATCTCAGTTTTTCAGGTTAGCTGAAGAGCTTGAAAAAATCAATTGTTTGCACAGCTTCTGTTCTGGAACCTTGGCAAATTTCCCTCTAGAGACAACAATTACAGGAGTTACGGTGCAGAACATGATCATGGAAGTTTAAATCAGAACAGACTGAGTTTTAGATCGTTTTGGAAGACGCCATCAGAGCTGTGTTTTGAAATGGACCTAAAAGCAGTTTCTGAAGCGGTAATGAGTATGGTTGACCTTTCCTATGCCTTTTCATCTGGCACAATTAAGTATAGTTACCTGTAGTGCTCTTCATGCTGACAGCATCAGATGAGAGATAGTTTCCTTGTTGTAGGTGAGATATCTAAGATGTATTGTGCTACTGCTGCTGGGAAAGAGGAGCTGCTTTTGCCTTCACTTAGCTTGTTTGCATGCATGGACACCAGGTGTAAAGGCCTTTCATAGGCAATTCAACCTTTCCTCAGAGTCACAGCAGTTCTGAGTCTGTCCCTCAGGGCACAGCAAATGGGTTGTTTCAAGTGATGAGTGAAAAGGCTGGTGAGTCTAATCCTTTTTCCAGTAATACATCACTAGTGAATGGAATTAACAAAGAAACAATTTGGGTTGGACTTTCTTTATCACTCAGGGTATGGTCCATGTATATATGTATATATATGCACTGAAAAAAACATGTAATTAATCAGGAGGAGTTGTTGGTGTGTTCTGTCATTGCTGTTACGACAGCACTACTTTAAATTCTATTCCCTGTAATATTATGCTTTTATTTAAATGTATGACATCATCCAATTTTTCCCTTGACTTTCCCCACCTGAAAAAAAAAAAAAAAAAAAAAAGCCCCCATTTCTACAGCTCTTTTGTGCACTGTTTTTTGAAAGGCTTGTGCTAAACCAATGTATTAGGATGGATATTAGGTAGACCTTTCTTTTTTTTTTTTCCCTTTGAAGCATGTTTCCTTTCACTAACTGAGAATACTGGATTTTGGCTGGTGGGTATGAGCCATGACATTGTTGAGTAAAATCAGGTAGGACCTATATTTAAATTTTGACCCCAGGTATGCAGAACAGGACACGGATAAGTTTACTTTTCCCATGAGGGCCAAAAAAGCTTGGTACAGACTTGTACTGGCCTTTTTTACCATTGGAGGATGCCATAAAACAGGAGCAGCATTTGGTGCCCTAGGTGGTTTGCACCTTAGCTTGAAGGAGACAAAGTGTGTGGCACGGTCAAAACCTGGAAGTGTACAAATGCCAGATTTGTGATAAACAAGGGATGTTACGGGGCAACACTTGGGGATCTCTGGGTCTGGTTTATGGTGCACTTGGAATCCACTGAGGAAACACAAGGTCCAGAAGGTGATCCAAACAGTATGGCTGCTGCAACTTAGACAGGAGAGCCATACAACAGCACAGGTCAGGTGTGTGGGATAGCTCCAGGCAGTACCAGGGGGCAGTGCTCACTGGTCTCTCTGCTCCCCATACCAGCTGGGAGCACACAAAACACTCCACAGCCTGACACAGCAGGACCAAACAGGAACCAAATGGGAGAAGCTCAGCTGAAAGCAGCTCCCACAGGAGCTGGCCGTGGGCCCCCCACAGCACGTTTGGAAGTCTTTCCCCATGGCCACTAGTAAGAAGTGGGGAGCCCTGCTCCATGCTTCCTCCGGGATGGCCCTGAGCGCCAGCAGCCAAATCTGCAGGAGCAGGGATGCTCAGCAACCTGACACTGAACAGGGTTTTATCTGCAAGTGCTTGCTTGGGGTTCAGAAGAGTGAGGTATTAGCACACGTCACTCACTCAGCTGCTCTAGAAACTGCCGCAGTTTCCCAAAAACATGTTGTTGCAGGCATAATGCTGATGGCGTTGACTGACTTCAGCACTCATTCAGTGAGACAGTGTTGTCAGTGCATTTTTATGAGACAGATCAAGAATTTATGGCAGCCTATCACAGATCGCAGGTGTCCCATTGGGCTCCTGCCCCTGGTTCATCCAGTGCTGAGTCAGGAGCTGGGCAGGGAAAGCTGACTCTTTTGTCCAAGTCATGGAGGTTACAGGGGAATTTGTGCTTGTCACTGTGTGGTCTTGGTGAAGGGGAGGTGGGACCTTCAGAAAGATACCATGGTAAGGCTCTCCCATTGCCTTCATCCATCAGTGGATTAACTCATCTACGAATACCATTCCTGTTTATGCACTTCACCCAGTTTCTTACTAATATAATGCCATAAAGACCAAGAGGAACCTTCCCAGGTTACCAGCTTCACTCAAGTTCAGCCCTAGTAAAGAATTCATGGCAATGCTACCCTGAGTGTCCTCTTCAGGTAATGGCCATTTAAGGCCTTCATTTGCCTCAGCTGCAATTGGTCCACATGCTTTGCAGAAACTACAGCTTGACCAGCTATGGAAATGATCAGTACTATAGCTGTCTTAATCATTTGTTTTTCATCCCAAACACAGAATGAAAAAATGATGTGTGTGTGTGCACTCACGCACATGTTGGCTCACAACTAAGCCTTCCTGGAGTTTTAAGTGGAACCAAAGAGGAAAAAGGGTTGTAAAATTAGTGTTGTATTCATCTTCCCAAGCATTTTAGTAAGGCAGTATACAAGACTAGGAATGGGACCTGATTTATGTTCACAAAAGTATAGAAGAGAGGATTCCCCCCTTATCTAATGCTTCAAGGTGTGAAGGACCTAAGCCTGACACACACTCTGAAAGCAACCAAGGCTCCCGCACCCCAGAGAGGTGTCTGATCCCTACCCTCAGCATCTTCTCAGGGCCCTCTTCCAATCTCTGGTTTTGGGGTTCTTTTTTTTGTAAACAAGTCTTAGCCAGTCACAGAAGAAGTTTTGAAGGCTACCATCAGTCACAGATGTTTCTCTCATTAGGGTCCCTTTATAATCATTAGACTACCTGTATCTGGAGCAGTTACGTTGTTTTGATTTGAGTTCATTTTCAAAAGTGAAAGATGCTGTCCAGGTGATTCCCTTTGACAAGCACAAGGTCTGCACTTTTGATATTCATTCCCTTTTACCTAGAGATGTGTCAGTTTTAGCATTACACAAAATCTGATTCACCCCAACTGCTTTCCCTCAGCTTTGCTCAGAGGTGCACAGAATATCCATATTATTAATATAAAAGCTCGTTGGGATTCTGGATGCTTTCATGTTTCTTGCAAATCACATAAAAGTAAAAAGAAGGAAATGCCATGTCTCAGTAGCTGATATATTGTACACTGATGGTGGAAAAGAATGTTCTGAATGTCACTGCTTGGACTATTGTTTCTTCCATCCTTAGTAACAAAGAATGAAAGGTTAGTAGTTCATAATTATGGGTGCCCAGCACTTTCCCTTAGCAGGCACATATTCCTGAGTAGTCAGGGATATGTCTTTTTAAGTTTTATCGGGCAAGTGCTTTTGAGGGACAGACTCTTAATGCAGAAAGATCCTTCTGGGGTTTGCTTTTATTAATTTTACATAAGGCATTTTTGTTAGCCAGAATTAGATAGCATCACTTATTTATGAATAACCCATGAAGGAATGCATGAGTCAATATGAGACACTTCCCCAGTCCCTGGTGCTGGATATTCACAAGTCAAGAATGGTATCTATGCAGAACAATCACCAACAGAGATATTTCTGTGGTATGTCTGGATTAACTTGGAATGAATTATCTTCCCAGCTATATGAGTTGCTTTCCCTGAAGGCTGTTTCTCCCATCCTTCCCTATAGGGAATAAGTAATGATTATGGTGGAGTTTTGTAGCTGTGCACTGAGTAGCCTCAGTTTCTTTCTACCCCTTTACTGAACAGTTCTAATGACTGCTCCTGAAAAAAAGAAACATCTGGTATATGTTGTGATGGAGAAATGCAAAGTGATAATGGTAAAATCCTTACCACTTACAAGATTTTTTGAGCTCAGCCAGTCCTGCCTGATGTGAAGTACAGGCTCTTTAACAATCTTTCTTCAGTGTGGTACTATTCATTCAATCCTAGATATGGGAACAATGGACAAAGACCTGAAGAAAAAGTGAATTGCGACACAGTGAAAGAAAAAGTGTGATAACCTCATGAAGGTTATCACAACCACACTATACATGTATGTAGGTGTGTAAGCATGCACACGTGCATGCACTCACATATCCCTGGGCTGACAGTTCCTCACATCTGCACTGTGTCTCCTGAAACAACCTACTTCAAGTAGTTAACATGTCCAGAACCGTTTTTCAATAACTTTAGTAAAGAGGTTAAAAAAATTTAGTTTCCCCTAAGAAATATCTACAGAAAGAAAAGAAAAAATACTAAGCCCTTCTAAACCAAGACTAGATTTCCATAGGTTATTCCTTCTGCCTTCATGAATTTCTTCTTTGTTCTCACTGGGGTAAAAAAGGCAGTTTTGTGTCCTTCCTATCTCCCACACACTCCATTCCTGCCCTAACCCTGCCTGAAATTTCTGCAGAAAATTAGAATCTTCTGTCCTTCTAGGCCCAGCTTTACTAACCCACCACACCCAGGATCTGCAACAAAGGAGGGAAACCAGCATTTATAAGTTGCACCCCAGGAAAATGTAAATCTGGAAACTGGAACGTAACACTGCTTAGCTTAGTGAGGAGCAATAATGCTCGTTTTTTTCTTTTTCAGGCCACACTTGAAACCTGGTATGCCTCACAGTCCAAACAAGCTCACAATACATTCATAAAGCATTGCCAGCAATTCATGAGCAACTTAGACATAGACTGGAGGGAGTTTCTGTTTAACGCAAAAGCCTGATGGACTTGGGTATGGGATCAGACTGTGATTTCCTCCTGAGATTTTGGATTCCTTTCAAAAGAGGGATCAAGCTGAAATTCATAGGCCACATGGCCAAAGTTCATATTATGTTTTCCTAACAATAAGAAATAACATTAAATAATCACAGCTCAGTGTATGGATGAACATGGTTTAGAGCTGCTCAGACAAAGGTGGCAGCTTCCCTGGGAGGGTAGGGTACAGAAGCAGGTCTCAGGTAGCTCAGAAATTTAATGAGGGCTGTCAGATGATGCTATCAGCATCTATGCAAAAAGAAAGCAATAATATCCCTGGCCCATTCACTGCTAGATTTTGGTCACTTCTGCAGGTGTTCAGAGAGAGAGTTCACAGGGATATCAAGCACACCAAAACATGGGAGATTTGGCATGAAAATCCTTGTGAATTTGAGCCACACCATCTAAGAACTTTCCCAAACAGTGTTTTCTTTCTCTAGTGCCAAGAAGTTGGGAAAGGCTGGGTAAAATTTTAACTCTGTCCCCTGCAGTGCCGAAAACAACTGGGAGGAACTATTTGTAGAGGGACCACATCACCCCTTACAGAGAGGCAGCAATTTCAGTACACTATAACCCTCTCAAAATCACAGGAGAAAATTTGTTTCTAATATGTGTGCTGGAGCACGCTGCTGCTCCAGCCAACCATCAGGCTGCTTGTTTTGTGTGCAAGTGATATATAGCCCATTGCAATGCAGATCCTAAAGCATAAGTGTTTCTACCTGACTCAGTTTAATTTTTTTGTAGTATAATATGAAAGGAGAATGCTGACTCACAATTTGCCAGAAGCTTTCCATATCTGGTAAAATATCAGGTGAAATTCAAAAGTGAGTGAAATATACTCGAGTACTTGTTTGGGCCCTGGAATGCATCCAACCTAAATCAGTGCATGTAGGTAGTAAAACATGACTGATTTATTCTGAATTGACAAAGCAATTGTTGAAATTATTAGCAAGTCTAGTTTAGAGCACATTTGGGCAAGTCATAGATACAACCATTCAAAAAAATGGGCACGGACATGAGGGACTTTAACAGGATCACTACCAAAATTCAAGTCCATAAAAATCTTACTTTCCCTGAATAGTAAGATAAAATTCATTAATATGGCTACTTTGTAATGATTCTTGGGTAACAATGTGAGGTTTACTGCACACATCTGTCTCCCCTAACTAGGTCTTTCAGCTCTCATTCATCATCTCTGTAAGAATGTCTGCCTTAGACACTAGCAGGTCTGGCTTAGTATTTCTGCACTGCATGTTGGGAGCACAGGTAGTCACTTGGAATACGTGGAATTTGCACTGATCCCCTAGATAGAGGCAAAATTCATGCACAGCTGAGAGCAAACAATAACAGTTCAACAGGTTCAATGGGTCTTCTCATGACAATGAGTCCTAACCCCATGAGAGAGGACTGAAGACTAAGAATTAAGATCTTTAAAATTTTAATTCACAAAACTAAGGCACCTTGGTCCTTAGTAGTGGGGAGAGTGTTCACCCTGCATAGTCAAAATGGCTTAATTCATGGTCAGAAGTTTATACAAACAAAAACTGAAACTGCTTCTACCAGAATAACAAGCAGAAAGCCTAACTTTTCTGTGTACAGAAGAATTACTTAGCAAATTATTAAATGCTGTGGTTATTTTGTTTCCTTAGCAATATTAGACACTCTAGTGCTCTCCTGGAATTTAATTTCAGTTTTTTCCTTTCTCATTCTGCAACAGTTCAGATTATTTCAGATGTGCTCTTCTTCCAGAATGTAAGGCAAGTTCAGTGATGTAGATACATAAGGCATATGCTAGGCAACCTGGTTCCAGGAAATAATTAATTTTTGTTTTAACAGACTATATATCCTCCAAAATAATCCAAGATCTAAAATCCTAATGTCTAGACCAGAGAATCATAAAATCCTAAATAGCTTAGGTTAGGAGTGAGCTCTGGAGGTCATTGCTCATAGCAAGATCAACTCTGAAGTTATATCAGGTTGCTCAAGACGTTCTGTCAATTTTTCAGCATCCCCAAGGATGCAGATTCTATAACACCATTCATGCAGCTCCTGTATCAGACTGTTAATATGAAGTGATGGTCACAACAAAAATAGTTCTCGCTTCACATGATACAAACCATATAGTCACATTTAGAATCAAAGAAACAATCAGAAAAACATTAACTTTCTAGTTGAAGCAGACTTTGACCAGAGGGACAGCTTTGATCACGTAGCCCAAATTCCTGAGGAACATAAGCTGGAAAGTTGTGGTATACGAAGGTACAGACCTCAAATGAGATCCTTTATTGCATGCATAAGTGCTTTGTTATATGCAATCACTTACCCAGCCAAGTCCTGCCCTGGAATATGCCTACATGCAGCAGAGCACCCCTGCAGCCAGCTCACACACCGCTGAGCTGTTTGCTCCCTCCATGCTCACCTGAGGAGCTCTCCTCTTCCCAGGTCAGTATTTAAGCTGTGGGAGGCTTTGGGCACACCCCCCATCGGGAGGCTTTGGGCAGCCCCTCGTTGCAGGCGGGTGGGCACAGAACTGATTTGCAGGGGAGCTCAGAGAGCCAGATGTAGTGTTAGTTGTTTCCGCACTACATTTTAAGACATCGTTACTCTGCAACCTGGCACCCAGACAATGAACAAAGCTTTTTCTCAGAAAGGGCCCTAACAGAAAGTTCTCTTCAGACAGGCTGGGAAGTAGTGTTCAGGCACCCATATACCTAGCAGCTCACTGCTATGAGACTCTAAGATCACTTGTGGAAGCAAGCTTTGTATTGTTAATCACAAAGGACGGTTTTAGCTAGTATCCTGCAACTATGCTCCACTTGCACAGTCTTCTACTTATTTGTGGAGAGTAGACAAAGAAGCTTCAAGGGCTCTTTGTCCTGAGCAATCATTTCAGGTTAAATTTTAGCCCCTGTGGATTGGTTATGAAGTTGTTATTCAAACTCGGTTTCAGCAAAAGGATTACAAGCATGATGAGAGGCTGTGAGATTGGCTCCTTCATACTGCAACTGTAAATCAGGACACGGAAACAGGCTGTGTCTACATTTGAATGAGCTAAAAGCAAGGAATTTCCAAACCTCGGCAGACACTGTTATCAGGACGAATTTCAGAAAAGTTCTAATCCTTGTAGTTGCTGGGTAGCTGAGGTAAGGAGCTGATACCAAAATGGCAGAGTAACTGCTCAGAGACCAATTTTGTCTTTAAGCAGCAAAAGTATTTATTTCGTGCAACGCTGGGGATCTAGCTGATTCACACTGGACAAACTAGCTCCAAAGTTTTCAGTGAAAAGTTAGGCATTTTATACAGTTTTTGTGAGAGGTTACAACACCTTTACATACATACTCATTTGATTTTGACACCCAATCATTCCATTCATAATAAGTGGGATCTAGGTGGAATAGACCTTTCAATTTTCTTTGTTCAGCTATTTCCTGACTTGATGGTCTCCTTATCTCCTTCAGGTGCCCAGCTTATCTTTTGTAATTATTCAGAGTACATTCCTTTCTCAGCACAAACAGAGCATCACCCAGAGGATTGTACCAAACTCATCCTGACTAATCTTTTTTCTTAAGACCTTGTTCTGTTTCAGAGCCTGTCATCTTTTTTTATCTCCAGCTGTGTTGAAAGATGTAGTTTTCTTCTGAAGTGACTTTTTTGTCTCCACATGGGCACCTTCTCCATCTTAGAGTGCTGGTTAGCTGTTCAGGCACGACAGCTGTGTGACCCGCACACCACTCAAGGCATCAGTCCAGCCCCTGCCTCAGAGACCTGTAAATATGCACCAAGTGTTCATTTGGTCAACTTCATATCACAGTGGACCTGCAGCACTCCTGCACATCCCCTGCATTGCCTCTGCAAAAGGACTCGGCTGCAAAGATCAGCCCTTGACTCCTCTGCATGTTGGGCGTTCATCTATCTTTTACCCTTGGCTATAGTAATAGGCTCCCAAGGAGGCATCTGGAGTTCTGGACAGTAACAGCTCTGGATTTTCAATGTAGTCCAAATTCAAATTTCAGTAAGTCTGAGGTATTTACCTCCCTTGCATACCTCTGGTTTCTGATTCCTGATTGATGACTCACGGCGCAAAGACAGAAATCCAGAACTCCTGCTAGTGAAAATGTGTCTTTAGCATGTAGCAAGGGGCTTGTTTCTGTGCTACATCTGGTATGGTCTAAAATAGCTCTTCACAAAGTTCCCATTTGCACCCCACTCATGGCAGCTCAACTGCCTCTTTGAACTGTCCCCCACCCCACCAGGAGCAGGCTAGGAGGCAAGGGTCAGGGCGACATGCTGCAGTACCGATGCTCATCCCACTGCAGTCCTGCGCTTCTGGTTCAAGCTAGTGCTGAATAAGGGCTGCCTGAAGAAAGCAACTGCTTGGCAGTAGCCAGTGCAGTCTTTGTATCTGCTCCCGGTTTGGAATAGTCTACCTGATGTATTGCCATTGTCTCCTAATGGCATGTTTCCCATAAATAGGTTTCTAGTTCAGATTTAAGGAGCGCTTGCTCTGCTGTTCAGTGAAAGAGTAAATGTCTTGTTTTGTGGGGGTTTTTCTGTGCTAGGTGGAAGTTTGCTGCTAGTGTGGGGTAAATCAGTTACAATGTTTCCAGCTCATTACACGAATTTAGGACTTGTAGCATGTGGCACAAAATAACTTCAAAGGTGGGCAAAGAGACTCCTGGTTGAAGAAGGTGGCACAAGTTATTTATTTCCTTGGCATCTATGAATGGGACAAGGCTGGGAACACACTGTATTTTAGTGTGCTGGTTAAACTGAGGCTAACCAAGGACAAAATGCATTTGACTGACATCCCGCTCTTCTTGCCTGCCATCAGACGGGGAAGAAAGGTCTGTTTCAAAGGTCAGCATTAAGTTACAAAGTTTGACCAGGTTTCTTTTTCCCTTAAGGATTCTGTTCCATTTTACCCCGTGACTGATGCAGGAGCAGCCATTGCCTGCCCTGCCCTGTTACGTGCTAGGTAGTCTCATACCCTGCTGAGGGATGACATCTTTGAAGAACAATTCAAGTGTATTGTCCAAAGAGACTTCTTGAACAAGACACACAAAATATTTGCAGTCACCTTTGCTCGTAAAGAGGGGAAAACAAACCTCCATGTTACTGGAAGGTGAGTGTTTTTGGGTGTGTTCTGGCAAGTGAACAGATCTTGCATGTCTCTCCAACAACCTTATCAAACTGCCTGTGGAAAGTTTCTGACTACAGGGCAGAAAGGTTAATACTGTTTCTCTCTTGGATGAACATTTAATCAGTACATGCCAGCACAAGACAAATGTTAAACATTTGTGAATAAAGTATTAGGAAATAAATCATAATGCTTACATTCTTTTAAGGGGGGTGGGGGGGGGGGGGGGGGGGTGGGGGGAGGCCGTTGTTTCTACTATGTTATAGCTCATTTTAGAAATTTATTATTCACCTGCCTGGACTACATCTTCCCAAGTACCATCAGTATTACAGACAATGACAAAGCCATGGCATCCAGCTTTCATGCAACTGCACATATGCACACTCCAGGCCTGCAAAACTGCTTGGAAACCTCAGGAAAGTGAATGTGCACATAAATTTGACTTCTGGTCTTCTGAAGAACACAATATGCTTGCTAAATTTGCTCTAGACCCCTGCTAGTGCACAGAGATTAATAACAACAGCTCAGTTATTTAAAGTATTTTATCATCTCAATGTTTGTTTTGGGAAAAGGATTAAAGTGTTGTTATTTGTATAAGGAATTTTTCTATCCACAATTAATGAGCCATAAAATATTTTGGTTTGTTAATCATCACCACCAGCTTAATGGGAAAACTTACCTTTTAAATACACTCTGACAACTACATTAATTTGTTTACTGCAAAGCTCTTCTCATTGTTAAACATGACTGTGACTGGAGACAACTTTGCAAGCCCCATTTCTGCAGAATTTTTCAAATGCCTGACTAATCTTCAGCATCCTCTTCAGTATGTATGTTCTCCTTATATTTTGCTGAACTAGGACAAGATTGAAACTTAGCACTATATAGCATCTATTGACAAGTCTTTTGTGATACTACTTGATGCACAGGTAAGACTCATCAGGCTGTGCTGCTCCCATCCTCATTTCAGATATGCGATATTCAGCCCATCCTAGAATGCATTTAGGAATGAGGATGGAGCTGAAGATTTTAGGGATGGCTGAGCTATGGTAGCTTTGAGCAGTTACATGTACTGTGTAACTCAGAAACAAAATTCACCATCTTAGGAATAACAAAGTGGCTCATTATTACAGAAGGTTTCATGGCTTCACATGAGCTTGGAACATTATAAGGTGTAATAAGCAAGACTTTTGAAACTGACTATTTCCCTCTAGGCCTCTGAGCATAGATTTGGTGCCTATAAAAATGGTTTCACTTTCAAATGTGCCTAAGGCCACACAGAGCTGTTGAAAGTTACACGGCTTCAGAAAAGATAGCTTGTATTTTTAATATTATTTGCCTGGAATTTTTTGTCCCAGGTGAGCTTCAGACTAACTCCTGCATTTTTTGTAGGGTCAATAGAAGTATCAAAATTTTCAGCCTGTGGGAAATTCAGATATTTAGGGAGTTGCTTTCAATATGGAAGCATTGGACTGAATTCTACTGCACATATTTTTCTCCAAGTGCACTGTTTCCTTATCGTTTTCTGTGTGAAAACACTGTTTCAACAGCGTGTTTCAAGACAGTATTGCCTGTACGTCCATTTCAAGCTATAGCAAACTCCCTGCAGGTAATTCAGACATGTTAGTCTCCTATTCTTCCTAAAGGTTTCAAGCCACATTTAAACTAGATCACCGATGAGGTGGTACTATGGATGGTCAAATAATGTGTACAAAATGCTTTGTTCTGGAGGAATAGCCCAACCAAGAAGAAAAATCACTAAGGGACTTGGAGAACTTGTACATATCTGGTCTATTAGTTTTGTAAGGCACTGCAGGTTCTCATGCAAATACATATAAACACTTGATTGACCAAAATGGAATGAGCTTATCAATTCAGAAAGCTGAAATGTGTGGGTTTCAGTAGGTCTTTCAAAAAAATTTCCTAGATTTTTTTTTGTTTTGGGTTTTTTTTTAATTCCCACATAAAATGTAAACCTAATCAAAACCACTTACATTTTGGCATTAAAATGTAGATGTTGAAAAAAAATCACTTTCCATGAAATAAAATAGTCAGGAAACTCCTGAATATCACTATTCTTTTCTGTAAGAAAAAAGGTGAAATTATACATACTCATGGAAATAACTCAAAGAAGAACAGCCAGACGAAAATGTTGCATAGATAAGTGAGGTTTTGGAAGCATACCACTCATACCACCAAAAGAAAGGTAAACCTTGGTTTAGAATTATTTTGTTCTGGTAGTTCAAACAGATCTAGCATGCTCCTTACCCAATCTTTCTAAAAACTTGTAAGAGTTGCTGAAATTTAATATTGAGGTTGAGCTGACCTAATTGCTTTTTTAGTATAGCAAAAGGGCTTCTCAACTGCAAGATGACATTAACCTGTCTTTATTATTAGACCTTGTCAACTTGAGGCTGAATACAGTAGTAGTTATGAGTGACAAAGAACTCTCTGCTGGTATTTTGGGTTGGTTTTGGTTTTGGTTTTTTTTGAGGAGGAAGGATTTTGGATGATGTTTTTCTTGAACTGCACTGCAATTAGGAACAGCTTTTAAGCTTTATATACGTCTTTTCAATAAGCAACTCAGCTTTGCATGTGAGATCTATGGTTATTATTCTTGTCTCTGTTCCTGAAATTAATGAGAGATCATCAATGTAAAACTAAAATGCTTTGGAGAATGCTGGCATGCCAAGAAGCACCAGAGCCAGAATAAAATGATCAACAAATACCAGAGGAAAATGCCACTCAAGTTTAGCTAAAGACATCATAAAAGCCTGATTTGTGCTAGCAATTAAAATAATTCAGTCACACCCATGTTCACTGAATCCATCTCTCTCTTTGCAAAAAAAAAAATAGCATGTGTATTAAGCTGCTACGTTTCTACACGGAGTTGAAAGGAGAATACCTTGACAGTAAAATAAGATATGCCAGTAGTTGTGCAAGCTGTGTCACCCCTGGTGAAGGAACCGTGGATTCCTCCTAGTCATAGAATAAACACATCGCAAAAACAGATTGTTAGAGAAAAACAAAACCTAGGACATAAGACAGAAGACGGTTGGTACACGTGTCTGGCAGGGAACTGATGGAGGCAACAGAGCCTGTCTCAGCTGTAAAGCAGCAGCTACCTGCTGTGGGAACAACAACCACTTATTTCTTAGGACTCTGAGTCAGAACATTTATCCTGTAGCCTTAAGTATACGCGCATGTTTTCACACGGGAGTTCCTGTGAACTGGCTGCATACAAGAAAAATAATGTTTGCTTGGGTTTTTGCCTTGAGACTTGAATGAAAAAACAACTTCGTAATACAACAGGGGTAATGTTTTGCCAACATTTTATTTGCTTTGCTGAGCACAAGCAAAATCTACCAAAAACATACAAACCAGAGAATACGAGCAGCAAGAGATCTTCCAAGACTATAGAGATAATTCCTATGCTTCCTTTCTAGAGAAAGCTTTGACTCAATTTTGTAACAACAGTGTTTTGTTCACTTCCTGGAAGGAATTAACAAAAAAGCAATGTGCAAAAATACAACACAGACGTCTAAGGTGGAAAAAAACCCTGGTCCTTGTGAGTGTGGTACACAGGGAAAGCCATTGGCTATTTGTGGGCTATTACAATTGAATATCTCCTAACAAGTTTGTAAAAGTCAGATAGATTCTACATAGACTTTACAAATATTTATCTGAATTCACTGATCACCCTTTCTAATGTTATATATCACATATATATAACAACATTGTTTATTACCTACCTGAAAAACTACATTTTCTAAAAAAGGATTAATGAATGATAATAAAAAAAAATCAAAAAACCCCCAATACCTAACAAAATATGTTTGTTGGTACAGCTAGAGATAAACAGAGATTCAAACAAGGATTGAATAGCACTTTCAAAAATTACGTCTTTGTCTGATTACGTGCAAATTTACAATGGTTGTTATTCTCCAAGTGGTAATCGTAACAAATCTGCAGTCAGAGCTGTGTTGGTGTATTCTTTTAGGCAGATTTTGGAAAGATATGTGCAATCTGAAAATGCTTTGATTTTTCCTGAATCACCTGCAGAAGCAATAAAAACGCTGAACAATACCCATGCAGTTAGTGAATACACTTTGCACTGGTATCCTTGTTTGCACAGATGAACCCAAACTGTACACCAAAGCATTGACTGAGAATCTGGCTGAATTTCTATGCCACAGAAAACAGCTCTGGTTAAAAATGTTAAATACTGAAATGTGTAACTTCTAGCTTGATTTTAGTAAGCATTTCAGATTGGAAAAACAAGCGGAACCCCAAACCATTTAGTTGTTCAATTGACATGGAACAACTTGACTGACAAAGATGTACACACATCCTGACACCCGTCGATTCTAAGTAGCCCATTTGGGCCCTATTTATTCCTATTCAGCAAAGAGATACAGCACAGAAGGCAGCTGGCAGGCTGCAGAGAACGCTTCCTCCTTTCATTTTCGTGCCTCTGCCTGCAAAATGCAGGATCTAGCCATAAGGACCCAGTTTTTCTTTTATGTGAGACCAGGAAATAGCTGAGGCATTTTGGTGTAATGGTGCAGAAACTGGTGCCACACACAGCTGGATGGAGCTGTGTTGAAGTGGCATGCAGGTGGGACACGCTGTAGCAGGCAACATCAACCAGGAGATGAAGATATGTCTCCCTTTGTGCCTTTTCCCCAGGCAACTCCACCATGCAATCCCCATAATCAGAACAGAGAGCAAAGGGAAAGTGGTGCCCAGCACTGCTCACTGCTGAGGACCACCAAGGAAAAAAACTATGTAACAGAGAGGCCCTGGATGGTAATATGAACATTATATGGTAGTTTACATGTAGTCTTTAGTCTATGGAAGGACACTGTCTTTAGAAGGAGGAAGCACACTTAAACACATCTACTATCTCATTGGACTCAGAGCCACAGGTCACATAGTCAAGCTGCCATTTGAAGAATGATATTATTACATGCAGAATATCAGAAAGATGGCCTGGGCAAGCCTCTGAGATACCAGCTTTTTGTCCTGATTACCATAAGCTGAACCACTTTGCCCGTGGGCTCACAAACTGGGATCAGACAGCCTGGACCATCCAAGCCGGTGAGGTATGTGAGAATGTTCAAATTGCTCCAGGACTGCAAACAAACCCCTGTGGGAGCCCAGGACCTGCTGCTGTGGTGCCCAGTGCACTGCACCATGACAGGGATGGCTGCACGTTCAGAAGTGGGAGAAGCTGCACCTTTTTTTTTTTCTTTTTTTTTTTTTTTTTGCATTGACATTTCGGTTCATCACAGATATTCACACTGGCTTTGAAGACATTTGACATAGAAAAATGATGAAAATACCGTCCTCTGTGAAGGTATGAGGAAAAGTTTTTCTCTCTTTCTTTCCAAGACACTTATTGTTCCCTTTCCAGAATTTAGTTTTGCCAGTACAGATCTATACAGACAATGAAAAAAATATTCTTTGACATTCCCCTCTGTATTGACCCCTGGGGTTAACAGGGTGAGTGGTTCAGATACAGATGTATCAAAGCATCAGCTGACATAGCTAGAGCATGTGCATATACAGGACAGTTTCAGGGGACGGGAATTTTGTTATCAAAGAATGATTTTTTTCGTATCGACCGAAGTGAATTTTTGGGGGGATGTCACTTTCATGCTGCCACCTTCACACTCCCACCCTTCCCTTCCACACCATCTGATCTCCTGGGGAAAAGCAGAGCTGACATGGGACAGAGTGCCCCAAGGACAGGATGGGCTTCCAGAGTGGACAAGGCAGCTGCACCCCATGCACAAACCCCCTCCCTCCTGATCACCACTTGTTTTCAGCACAGAGAGGTGAAGCCTTCAATCCTTAAACTTGTGGTGTTTTTTTTCTCTCCTGAGTCAGCCTCCTCTTCTACTCCCTAAGAAGGACTCTAGGCTTTTCTCAAATAATTTCAATGCTGTGCAAAACCTAACACAGCACATGAAGAATGTATCTGAACCAGAACGGTCTACAAAATATTTTTGAAGATTGTGAATTCCTACAGGCTAGCATGAGTCTCCAGGGCAATCACAAGTATGCGATGAAAATCACTACTCTGAATGACAGCCTGCTGCTGCCTGTCCCACTCCTGCCACTTCAGTCCCCGCCAGAATATTTGCATTTCAGCATACACTTCAAAGTCATTGTTCCTTCTGTTTTGTTTGGCACAACGGTGCTCTTTTTTGGAGGGGAAAAAAAGGCAAGAGAATAGCTGTAGAAACACAAGGCCTGGTGACAGCCACAGCACAGCAATATGCTGACACTGAGCCCCTGAGCATTTGGGTGGGCAGGTCCCACTGTCAGCAGCATGGCCACATCCCACCAGCCCCACTCGGCAGCCACCGAGCAGCACACACAAGTCAGAGGGTGTTCTGGTTATTTGCCTCACAACCCATATAAACCATAAAAGCACAAATGTGCTTGATTTTTATTATTACTTTTGACTTCAGCAGATGTCTTGTGGGCAGTAGCTGTCTCCTTAATATTCCGGTGAACAGTACTATTTCTGCTGTACAGTACTGGGGGGAAAGATAATTGCATCACAGGCAGTCCTCATCCTTCACAGAAAAATTCCCCCACTCTGCATCATGTCTATGTTTAATTACATACAAAATGTATATTTAGGGTATTTCAGAACTGATAGCTCATTAAAATAGCATCCTATCCATCAGCCATGACATTCCATCTGGGAAATAAAGGAAGCATAAATTTTAAGCCAGCCAAAAAATCAAGCAAAGTTCTCAACCTTTAAACCTGTAAAACAAAAAACAAGCAAACAAAAAAAAAAAAAAGCTACACATTAGTCAAAATTATCCCTTCCTCAGGCTCAATATAAGGCCATGAAAAGGGTAGGCACTACCACTCATTTTTATTGGGAAAGGGAACAAATCATTGCGTGTACCAGAAGCAGCTCTACCAGAGAGCCCAGAGGAGCTTGGTGCCTCTGCCTTCTACCTACCTGTCATCTGTAATTTGTGAGCATGTGGAATTTTCTGGACCGATTCAGCTTCTGTACTCTCATTTGGTTACTACCTGTTGCACTACAGCAGCAAGGATGATGGATATTAGCTGGTGGATTTAAAATATTAGCTGAACAGTCAACTCACAGCTCCCATTTGGCACCAGGGCACAGATTCCAGTCACCGTCAGACACGTTGCTCCACTGGAAACCTTAGTGTATCAAAATTTATCAAGTAGCTCCATGTATTCAGGTATTTAATCCATCCTCTCCCCTCAAAATCCCTTGTATGTACAAGACGAGGGATGTATGAAGTGTTAGGAGAGGCCGTGAAAGGACAAATATTCAGTGCTCTGGGAAAATTGCTAGTGGTACTTTTGCTTTCATTTTAAGGGAATTGAGGCTGCATATGGGTGCTAGGAACCTCATCATCAGAGTCTTTCCCACAGTTTCAAACACCTAACAAGCCTGCAATGTGAGCAAGCCTGACTGAAAAGGCTGGTGATGCTGGAGGCTCCATCTGTTGCTCATTCACAGCACGTTGTCAGGAGACCAGTAATGCCACTCTCCCACCTTTTCATACTCACACTGTTTTGCATCGATAAGATTTCAGAAGCACAGTTACGGCTCTGCTCAGAGGGGAATACGACAGTGCATTTGCTGTGCTTTCCCTCTGCCAACACATCTTCTCACAGACAGCAAATTGGGCAGCTGCTGACCTTATTGTCTGGAAAGACAAAATGCCATGGAATTATTTCTCTCTGTTGTTTTCAGAGGTAGGGGTTCTTTCCTCTGATGCTTCTTCATCAGTACTGAAGCGACATGCCTTTAATCAATATTGTGCTTTGACTTTCCTGACTGTGCCATAATCTACCCTACCGTTTTAGCTTTATGTAATTTCCATCTCTACCTGTTCCGCTTGGACATGATCCTGTCAAGCAGACCACGTGAATCACCGAGTGCCATTGGCTACATTGGATTACAGTGGAAGCGGGGAAGGCAGAGCATAAATCCATAGGTACAGGGGACAACAAGTTCAGAAGTGCTTGAGGACTTCCAGCATTTTCACTTTGGAGTGCCCAGCCTGCAATGACCACAGCTGATTGTCTGCAGTACAAAACCCCTACTACTGTTTTAAAGCCCTGATTATCCTTTAGGGTATAGTAAGGGATGTTATTTACTGCAGGGTGAAGTTGAACTGTGGAGTAGCGTCAGTGTGAACACACCTAATTTGCACATTCGAAGGTGGCTGGGTGACTTTAATTTGGGATTTGTGGACAAATTGGCATCGATTTATGGTATCAATTTATGGTCCAGAGGATCAGAGCCTCCAAGTTTAAGTGGAGTAAACTGGACCTCTGTTCTTGTTCCCCTGCTCTGTATGACACGGATTTCTGAATTTCACCTCAACATACACATGCATGAGTGGATGCCATGATGTAAATGGGAGGAGCAGATTGAGTTCCCCTGTGACCTTAAGGCATGGTGAGAGTAGGAGGCAGGCTGAAACACATCTAGGCCATTGTCCCATACAACATTCATCATCCCAGCTCTGAGTCACACCTTTTCTCCACCCTGGTATGTTTGTTACTTAGGGACACGGAGCGAGAGACAAGTCATGGCTCTGAGTTGAAGACATTATAGAAACTCTGCGAGACAGTGGCAGAGGAAGGTGGTAACAGGAATATTACAACTTGATACTAGATTGAGCTAATACTAGACATTATTACAAGGTATTTTCATAGAAAGCAGTTGACAGTTGTTGAAGAGTCGATATAAATTAAATGACTAGTGAAATGAAATCCAAATCATTGAGTAAGCATCACTGTTGAGTATTTGTTTAATGGACTTAAGGTAAAAGAGAATTCAAAATATGAAGGAAGATTTAGTCCGAAATACCAGAAACTCAAGAAAACAAAGGAAAATGAAAATTATTCAAAAACAGCATCTGCAGGCAAAGGATGAAGACTTGTTCTTGAAATGACTGCAAGAAATTGTCAAAGAGAACTAAATTCCTGTCTGGCTGATTATCTGTTTTGCATAAATATTCTGGAAGGCCCTAGGGCATTAGCAATTTATCACAAAACAGAAATGACTACTTACAGACAAACTTCTGAAGTTTATTTAAAAGGGCAATGTGACTTTTCAAGTGTTGAGTATTTGCTTTTGCATGTGCAAAAATAACAAGATGAAACACAGTGTTTGCAAGTGCATCTTTTCTTAACAGAGAAATCCATGGTGATTACAATCTTAATAAATTCAGTTCACATTACTGTAATGATGTTTGTCTAGCAATACCTTGGGAATTACAGTTAGCTTTAGCATTAATTAATTTGGTGCAATTTTCATGTGTTATTGACATATTTTACACCCTCTGCTGGATCCGAATTACCCAGGATAATGTAATTTTTTTCTATGCATGAATTTTCAAATTGCCTTTCAAATACAACAAAGAAAAGCAATCTCTTGGGAGCATGCAAGATGGAATTTTTAGTTCATGGTCTGCACCCATTTTTCCTGACTAGTAATATGAAATCTTAAAATAAATTGAATGCCACAATACCCAGATCCTTGTCTCATGATTATAGCAAATTGTTAAGAAGTAGGTTTTGAAGTTCATATCCTAGAAAAAGGCTGTCTGTAAAAGGAGATTAAGGTTGTGATCAGTTTTCAGTAACTCACAGGGAAACTTCTGACTGACTTTACTAGCACAATGAACAATTCTTGAAGCTCAGTAGTTTTGTATAGCTGTGCTGGTTTATGGCTGGGAAATAGTTAATTTTCTTCATAATAGCTGGTATGGGACTGTGTTTTGGATTTGTGCTGAAACAGTGTTGATAGTTCAGGGATGGTCTAGTTACTGCTGATCAGCGCTTACACAGAGCCGAGGCTTTTGCTGCCTCTCAGCACACCCCAGCAGAGCAAGCAGGCTGGGGGAGCGCAAGGAGTTGGGAGGGGACACAGCCAGGACATCTGACCCCAACTGACCCAAGGGATATTCCATACCATATGTTGTCATGCTCAGCATATAAATCTGGGGAAGAAGAAGGAACGGGGGGGACATTCAGCGTTACGGCATTTGTCTTCCCAATTAACAGTTACGTGTGCTGGAGCCCAGCTTTCCTGGGGATGGCTGAACATCTGCCTGCCCATGGGAAGTGGTGAATGAGCTCCTTGCTTTGCTTGCGCATGCGGCTTTTGCTTTACTTATTAAACTGTATTTATCCCAGCCCATGAGTTTTCTCACTCTTCGATTCTCTCCCTGTCCTGCTGGAGGGGAGCCAGCAAACAGCCTGTGTGGTGTTTAGTTGCCAGCTGGGGTTACACCATGACAATAGGTGATGTTACCACAAAGACCTTGGGGGAAAAGCATTACTTCAGCCACACAGGAGATAAAAGCCACAAGTTAGAAGAACAAATTAAGCAATGGAAAATAAAATATAAATATTGGGGATAAAGCAGCTGCTGTGAAGTCTATAAAGATAAGATGTCAAAATTGCCATAAACAAATAGAGGCAAAGACAAAATCTCACAGGCAACTATATGTGCTGCCTGGCAGCAGGGGTGGTTTATCCCTCTATTTTAATTTCACATATTCTAGACTTGAGTCTGCAGCAATTTATTCATTCACACTTAAACCATCTTTCCTTTACTGCTTTCAGTTCCATAGCTCAGGACAGCAATGGCACAAATGGGACAAAGAAGTTTCATGCAGGAGGCAAGGTGTCCATGTCCATGCTGCAGAGCACATGGAGGAAGGGCTGTTATACTGGGGTTTCACCATGCTGGGCATGCTGGAGCCCCTGGCTGACCCTGCCTGGGATAGAAGAAAGACGATTTGGCAGAGGTAGCCTCGACCGAGAGGGTGGAAATACCCTGTGACAAAACAGGTGGTGGAGTCAGCTGTTATTATAAAGTTGTGATTGCTTAGAACAAACTCCCTTTCCACACTTCTCCACAGAAGGGGGTAAAGGAGGAGACAGTGAAGCTAAGAAAATACCTGGTTAGACATGCCCATGTGGAAGGTGTTTAATAAGGGCAGTTACATGTAATAACCAGAGGCACACCATCACTTCACCTGGATAACAAACAAGCAGGACTTGAAAGAAAATCTCACTGTGCTTTTGTTGCCATGACAGCCTTATGAAAAGTGTAAGAGAACATAACACAACCATTGAACTCAGGGTGTGAAATTCCGATGAAGTCAGGATATTGTCTGACAGACTAGCTTGGTAATTCAGTAAGAGTCACCAACTTAAAAAATCATACACATATAGACCAATGTAGCGGGACAGACTTTTTAGTAGGGCCTGCAGCAATAGAACAGGGGGGAATGGTTTTAAACTAGAAGAGGGTCAATTTAGATTAGATATAATTAAGAAATTCTTCACTGTGAGGGTGGTGAGGCACTGGCACAGGTTGCCCAGAGAAGCTGTGGATGCCCCATCCCTGGCAGTGCTCAAGGCCAGGCTGGACGGGGCTTTGAGCAACCTGGTGTGGTGGAAGGTGTCCCTGCCCATGGCAGGGGGTTGGAACTAGGTGATATTTAAGGTCCCTTCCAAGTCAAACCATTCTGTGATTCTATGAATGCTGGTGTGAAGGAAATGCGGCAAAGAGAACTGCTGCATGCTCCTGTTTAGTCCTCCTGGAAAACAGCGAGACAGAGGGATTAGCAGCAAGGCTTTTTAATGTGGCCTTCCTTTTCATGACCACTGAAATATTCAGAGTTCATCTTGAATGTGTCATTCTGTCACCCTATCTAGATATTGTTCTGATCTCTCACATTTTAACACCCTCATTGCTGAACAGACTCTATCCTCCCTCACAGTGACCGGTTAGTACCAATTTTTCAGTGCAGACAAGTAGTCTGAGGTGTGCTCAAGAAAACAACCCAACAAACGATAAGCCCATAGGTCAAACGCTTTACAGAAAATCAGTACCGAGAAGTGGCTACTCAGGGCCAGGACCCAAGAGGACTTCTGTATTTAAAGTACTTTAAGACGGAGTATTCCGCTAACAGATAGAAGGTCATCTGCCACCTAACTTCCATCTTATTTTTAATAAAGTTCATAGCACCTACAGCTTCAATTCATGTTTGCAGTGAGCCCAGGCCTACACAGCCCAGGAACTCTGCCAGATCAAGAGCCCATCCCATGTCATGTGTCCCACCAGGCCACCACTCTCAAAACCTGCTGGACAGACAGCGTTAGGTTTCTTATAAAATGGATTGGCTGCTGCTTTCCCTCTGTCAAAAGCTAGAAGGTGCTGGGAGTGGTTTGAGCAATTTCTACCTGTTACCTACCCACCATTTAGCATTACAGCACCCGGCAGATGTTAAAAACCTGAGGTGGTTCGAAGCTGTATCTCGCAGAAAGTTATCACTTGAATACAAGATTGTAGGCTGACATGGCAGGGACAGTGTGCACTCTCACACCCTCTCTTCATGAAGCTAAAGTCAGAAAAAGCCTGTGTGTGTGCAGTGCTGGCTATACCAGGCTGGGATGGCTTGCCTGTTTTGATTTGGGTTTTGACTGTACGCACTTCAAGCTACTGCCAATACCTGATCTTTTCTTCAGTTCCCATAAATCTGCTACTTATAAGAGACATGAACTCTAGAGCACATGGAGGACTGTGGGATTTCTCTTTTCAGTTTGATGTCTAATATCGGCCATCCGGGAGTGCAAATCTTGAAGGATAAATTAGAGGCAGGACCAGGAAATGTGAAAGAAAAATGATACCAAAATGAAGGTGTCTACACTGTCCCAGCAAAAAAAATGACATGAAGGCACATCACCTTGTAGATGTTGTCCTCCTGCAGTTCAGTGAGGCCTGATCCAGGCCTTGATTACCGTATGAATTTATGTTACTGCTACAGATGAAATATGACCCTTTCCAGGGTAGAAAATGACAGATCACAATGGCCTCAAAAAAGAGACTGTGAGCAAAAGCACCTCCTGGGATCTGGCCACCTGCATGAACAAATTCAGAGACATAAATAAACCATGACAGTGAGACCAAGCATGTGCTACTTGTAGCCCTGACACTAAGGTATATTCAGGGCATGACACAATTTATTTCAAATTCACTGAACATTTCAAAGCCACAAAACCACAGATGATTACATTTTCCAGTTGCTATGGACAGAAAAAGGATGAATTTGATCTTCCTGACTGCCCTACTCCTCACACACACACTCTGCCACATTGTTTTCTCCCATGCAAAACATGGGCTGATTTTGCAGAAGGTCTCATGTTTTCTGAAGCCAGCCCTGCAGCAAAAATACACAGGTTCAGCGCTGAATCAGTGCTGTGCCCATGGTCTCTATCAAAGGCAAGCACCAAGCCAGCAACGTGAATCCTTCTCAGTTTGGGATGACTGGAGAAGGGCAAGTCAGAGGTAACCCATGTCCTGAGAAAACTATTATTTTCTGATTCTAGGGACTTTATGTTTCTGCATATAGGACAAATGAGCTGAAAAGGATGTCTTCTCATGTAGTCCATTCTTCTACCATATGTCACCTAATGTCCTTTAGTTATCCTTGTACTGGACCCAATAGCTTGGTTTTGGCTACAGCGTATCTTCCAGGCCTCTAGTGATAATCTGCAAATGCAAATGAAAAATTTGCTACTTCCAAGGCTAGTTCCTTCCCAATAATGAATCACCCTCCCTGTTAGAAGTGTGCATCTTGTGTCTCTTCTGATTTTTAATTGAAATTTGCAAGTGAATATTGCTTTTGGTTCTGGTAGCATTAAGCCAATGAATCACCACAGCTCTGATGCAGAGTGACAGCTTTGGCATGTAACAAAGAAATCCATAGTCTTATGAAATGCAGAAAGCTACATGGATAAATGCTTCTTATATATCAAAACTACTGGCACATGAACTCCTGCATGCTGTGCTGAGCTAACAGCATTCCAGGCACAAGCAAGCATCAATTAGAATTTTTTTAATCTCCTGGATGATAGAAAGAGACAATGACAATACCACATAAATGTCTGAGCTTCAGGCCGAAACTATGAGGTCAAAATGACAGCATCAGCTGTCTCTTTATCTTGAATGGTTTGAAAACTGTATTGGAAACCACCCAGAGCTTTCACAGAGTACTAGACTTAGGCAATCCTGTCCATTTTCTTCATTTGCCTTCTCATTCATTTATTCTGCAAAAACTGAGGGAGAGTAACATTAATCCCTCAGATCTCTAGACTGGTTTCTTGGTTAGTTATAACTCCTTTGTGGAGGCAAAAATTGTCAACAACATGTTTTCCCACAAAGTTTTGACTCATAAGGGCTCTGCTTTCTTTACTTTGAGGTCTGCCTCCTGGTTCCACTTGAAGAAAATCAGGGTCCTGGTGGTGGTATGAATGTAGAGCAGAACCACTAGTTTCCTCAGAAAATAAACACACACAAAATTGGTGTCTGCAACCTCAAAATATCGAGTGTGGGACTGTAATTACAAACCTACCTTACAACAAAGTCTTGTACTGCTCCAGCAAGGAGTCACCTTACCAGTGCTTTGCTTCAGGGTGGTTTGAATGCCCTGAACCGTACTTGCCTTTTCATGCTGTTCATGGTGAGGCCCTGCACTTTTGGTACAGTTTACGTCTAAGTATCTGCTGAAGCCTCACTGAAACCAAATTGCAGCTAAGTAAATATTGTGAAAAACAGAGCTGCATTGCACAAACAGTGGTAAACAACGTCATTAGTAAAAAATATTAATATCTGTAAAGCAATAAGCTTAGGCACATTCATCAATGAACTTCATCAGTTCACATATTCAAAGCACAATGCAATTAGCTTTTTTCAGAACAGCTTTGCATGCAATGCCAGTAAGCAATGCCAACTCCACTTACTACAGAACTGAGTTTTTTCGGAAATGTGCATGCATGTTTCGTGATGACTTCCTAATTGGAAGTACCAGTGCACACATGCCCCCAGAGCAATGTCTGATAGTTACTAGTACTCACAGGGAACTGTGAATGAATTCCAGGTAATTTCACATGTTAATTATGCATGTGTTTTTCTGTTGCATTTCTGAGAATCAGGTCCATGAAAATAATCCAACACATCAGCCACAGGATATCATGGCAGATTCAGGAATTTCTTGCTCTTAAACCAGATTTTGCTACACTGAAGTCCATTATGTGCTGCTTCTCTTTGCAGGGACTGTGGTGCCAACAGAAAATCTCTGTAGGGATGGTCAAACCCAATGAGTGTATCTGAGTCACTGAAAGAGCATGAAATGATTAAATTATGCTGCCAGTGCAAAGGCTGGGGAAAGGACCCATGGGAGTGCTTTGCAGCAGAGCACCAGGCTGCTCCTGGCCTGCTGGGAAAAGCTTCAGTTCCATCAACTAACATGTGCTATAAACTAAGATTAAAGTCTAAGTGCTTAGGAAAGGTTAAGATACCTACGTGTATTATAAAATTTTGGAGGTACACATAATAATGAGTTTAGGATGCAGTTTCTGTACTGTCACATAGTTTAGTCATACATCTGTGTTAGGATTTTCCCTTTCACAGTTCCAGGTAAAATCTTGTTACCATCCAGCATACTGTTATTGTTGAAATATGGAGTGATAGACTCTAAGATGCTTGGAAATCTTGCCACTTAACAGTGAAGCAAGAGCTGTAAATAAAGCTTTCTTCACCCCTTAAACCAGTTGGAAAATAAACTTAATGATAGATTGACGTAAGTAAAGGGAATCAGGATTTAACTATAAATGACCAAAAGGCTGAACTAACAAATGGAAGAATCAAGTCAGTGCACTCCTCACATGGCAAGGAAAGGATAGGCATCTTATACAGCCACGCATGAGGTTTAACTGCAGAAACTCTCATGATCAAGCAGACGTCAAGGTAGAGTTGGAGAGTAAAAGACTCCCACCACCATCATCACACACTCCAATATAGGAATCACTGTAGGAAAGGTACTGCGCTATTTAAAAATAAATAAACTGCTTGCTTGTAAATCAGGTGTAATTTAAGGTGTAATTCTTTTGCCACATCTTCATCACTTAAAGGTTATATTTAATTATGAGCTGATCACCCTTGGCTCATAGCTGGGGAGGAGTCACCATGCTGGTGGCTCTAATGCCTTCTAGCTGGTGACAATCTCTCCAGACATTTTTTTAATAGATCTTTGTATGTACATGTGTACATGTACACACACATATATAACACATGGAGTTCTAAGGGAATAATATTGTACAAAACAAAAATAATAAGCTTTATTAATTATCAAGGTAATTAAGAAGATAAGAACAGTTTGTTGCTTTCCATTGGAACACAAAAAATTACCATTCTAATATGGTTATTAAGAAAGAATGAAAAAAAATGTAGGGAGCCCAATAAGTCTCAACAGGGTATGAATCCCACCACCCCCCAGAAAAGAGCTGTTTGTCTTGGTCTCAACAGAAGACCAGCATCTCCAACAGTAAGACAAACCACATCCTGCTGTGCCCCCCCTCTGCATCAGAGGTAAAGGTTGTCTATGGGACTGGTTCAAACTCTGATATCTAAATTTTAGACATCTGAAGTTAGTGTAGGTGAATGACACCAAGAATATTTCCACTCATGAAGAAAGACATGAATAATATCAAGCATAAACTTATTTTTTCCCTGCTTAGCTAGAGAAAAAAAGACCTTTGTGATGGCAGAAAAAATGTAGTGCAATCTGATAAATATGGGGAACAAAGTAGTACCACAGTACCCTGAGTCTATCACCAGCAGAGATGATATCATCCATTGCTCTTCCCACACCTGACCTGGATGGTTCAAGATGACCCCACTACATCCTCCAGGCCCAGTACAGTGCACTGGAAACAGAAGTAGCTTGTCTGAAACTTTTTAATTTCCAACCAGATGCAGTTTCTTCCCATTGTTGTGTCATGTTTCTGCCAACCCTGTGCCACATTTGAACAGGAACTGCATGCCTGGACTTGACGTTACCTGCACAATGTTTTTGGTAGGAGTTCAGTAAGACTCATCACTTGGGAAGACACCAAAAATCAGAAACTCTGGAATTTCTAAGCAGACAACAACAAAAGGATTCACAAAAGAGAATCCTAAGCATGGGAAATAGATAAAACACTGAAAAATGTGTTCACGATGACCAAAGCAAGCAGCTCAGCACTTGACAGATCAGCAGTGTCGGTTTGATAGTGCTTCAGTTGAATTACTGATTGTTATTCTCAATTTACTGTGTGGCACTGCCAGTCTGGGCTCAAGGTTGCCTTGCAAAATAACAACTGACCAGCTCAGGAGGATTTTGCTGATTGTCTTCACTGCCTGCAGTTCCATAACATGACATGCTCCTGCATCAATGCAAAAAGCCACCAGCATCCTTTTTTCCTGGAACATGACTTTCATTCACTGCCACAATAGCATATCTCTTCCAGTTGCTGGCTTAGTTTACTAAACCAGAAGGGTAATGGCACTTCCAAACAGGTTTTCACACAATACCAGTTTAATCTTAGATTGGCACAGCTTGTGATCAGAGGCAGGAGTTAAGCCTAAGACATGGGTTTATGCAGCACTGAAGTGCACAAAACAACACAACTAGAAAACTGTGAGTGCTAACTCTTCAGTAAAGACATGCCTTTAATATAAATGACTGACATTCTATAAGCAACAATTTTCAGCAGTAGGAAGAGAAGCTAAAATTGTTTTGAACATTGGTAGGTTGGGGACCAGAGTAAATAATCTGGATAAAAGATGTTTCTGGAAAAATTAACTTCCACTCATGTGGCTGTTGCACAAAAGGGATTTTGCTATAGTTTATCACATGGCATTTAAGACAATCATATCAGTGTTTGTTAATACTTCCATAGTGAATGCCAAACTGTTATTGCATTACCTGCACAATGGGACACCTTCAGGTTCAGTCTACCAGGTTTCATGCTTTTGTTGCAAAGTAAAGACTGAACAAATGAGATCTGAGAACATCTGGGAGAAACTTGCTGCAGGGAGGCAGTCATGGAAAGAAGATGCAGCTTGCTGAGTGAAATCCTTAATTCCTACAAAACAGGGTTGGCATGGATCATAAAAAAGATTAGAAAAAATGAAGGGGGAAACTAGGCACGGCTTTAGTTCTCAGGAATAACAAATGAAGTAACCAAAACATGGCAACAGCTGATGGAGCCTGAGGAAGGAAACTCATACTGGTAGGAACAGAAGTCAAGTAGCTGATAGAGCTTCTAAGGGACTGTTTCTCTCCCAGCTGGGTTACTGAGTGTGGCTGGTAAGAAACTGCTTCCCCATCATGCACTAATGCGGGAGGCCTGGCAAACAGACCAGGCAAGGTGGAACTATTGGAACAGGATGTGAGATCAGACACTATAAGGCATAACAGCATGTAGTAAAATAGCAGCCACATTTAGAGCAGATGCATTGAGGAAAAGCAGTCTGTAGAAAGACAGAGATTAAGCTAAAGGCAGTGGGGTGCATCGACAAAGGAACTGAGCATAAAAGTGTAAAGGTAGAAACAACAGCATGGGCAAAACATTATGTGTCTCAATATCACTGGGGGCAAAAAAGAAAAAGAGGTTTTACTGGGCTGAGAAACCACTGTATAATTTCATTATGAGGTCTGGCTGTTATAGATATTTAGGTAATGTTATTAGAAAGAGAGATTTACTAATAACTGCATCGTTAAGGGACACTTCAATGTCCTAGATAAAGAATATAGAATAAGTGTGATTACTTCTAGATGGAATGGGTGGCAGATTTCCCTACCAAACAGCCAAAAAACCCAACAGCCTGTATGCTATTTTTATTGGCCTTGTAATTGTTGAAACTATTTTAGAAGATTTGATCATTAAAAATAAAACCCCAAAGACTAAGAATCTGAATTTATATTAAATGGAAAAGCATGTGAAAGTAGGTCTGCAAGTTCTTCACTGAAGACAGAGCATTATTAGAAATGAAGGAAACTAATTAAATCACCTGATGCTGAACAAGTCTATGTAGTGACTAATTGCAAATATTTCTGCTGTTCACTTGGATCTAACTAATTCCTAATGGAGAAGGACATGAAAAGAAGCTAGGAGTATTCTACAGAAGACTGGAGAACCGGGTAAAATTCCAGTAATCAATATTCAAGAATTTGAGTTGAAATTTAACCAGATGCAGAACAGCACTGTTCAGGTGGCCAAAGCAATAGGTACTTTATCTTGGGGTAAAAAAATGAAAACTTGATTTGTGCATTCTTTCAGAGAGAAGAATGAGAAGTAGGTTAAACCCAAACATGGAGAAAAGATCCGTCTATTGGTTTAAGAGCAAGTGGGTTAAACATTACATTAAAATGACTGTGCACACATTTACTATGGAAATGGGAAGGTCTCTTTCCTTCAGAGGAGGAAGTTTATGGAACAATGTTTTGGTCAAAGCAGGGCACAAAACCTAATGAAAGCTAAGACAGAGCTAGATCGGTCTATACGTTATGGCTGCAGCAAGAGAGTGGCTCTGAGGCTCAGGGGGACCCCTCCTGCCTGCTGTCTGCTCCAGCTATTGTAATGCCACTGTCAGAAGTGCAGTGCCGCTTACTAATAAACTGCTGAAAAATAGGACAAACTGGGCATCTTCCTTGCTCTCTCCTTACTAAAACAAACAGTACAGGAAATAATAACAGAGGAAACCTAAGACAACATAAGTTCCTATGTGCAATATTCAGCTGGCACTGATGTTCCAATATTGGGCTCTATGATTTTGCTTCTAATGCGGTGCAGGATACTGGTTGTTGGGCTGGAGCTGTTGATAATTATGTGGTGTTGATATTTTTTTTCTGTCTTACATAGTACCAGAGTTGTTTTCCCTCTTTGTTGATGCACCGAGCTTGCCAAAGTGCATGGGCTAAAGGGGAAGAGCTTGGGCTTGGTAAAATATCCCCTTCCTTTGCTAGCAGTGTCTGTAATGATGAAGAACTAAGGGCTCAGCCCTGCAGAAGCCATCCTGTGCTACTGCCAATAGTGCCAGTGACTGCCACTTGCATCAAAGAATTTGGCTGCAAGGACCTCTCTTTGCCTAAGGCATTTACCCTTAGAGTGTATCTACATGCAGCCGCCCTCCAGCAACCACACTGCAGATGTAACCCAACTGGCCTTCTGTTTGCTAGGTAGCATACTGATAACAACACCTCCGGAGCAGCTGAGAATTCAGGAACAGCTTCAAAATCTTTCTGGGAAGATGGGTAACTCGAGCAGCTGGCTGCTGATGATCTCTGCTGCACTTATTCCTGCTGTTCTGAGTGAAGCTCAGGTATAAGACAAATTGTCCTAAACACAGCACAAAGAAACATGTCTGGTAAACAAGAGGAGCAGTAAACTGAAAAATAATGAGCTAAAACCACTGTGGCAGAAACTAGACCTATAGAGTGAGCAAAATAGTGAGGGATCGGTCTAATGCCATCCTCCTCTTTGGAGGACCTTAAAAATAGATCAAATGAGAAAATCAAGCCGAAGCATAGAGGGACTGAAGAAATTATTTATACTACCCTCATGGCTGCTAGCCCCTGGTCTCCTGGGGTCCTCCTCTCCTCAGATATTTCCTACCTATAGCACAGAAAGGAAACCTGATATATAGCCACAGCCATCAGCTCCAACTACTTATTGAGGAGCACCTGGGTACAAGACTACATTCTCTTTCCGTTGTGTGTGATTTTCTTTCTGCATCCTCTTGGTTTGCCTTTTTGCTTGCTGCCTCTTTAAGAATAATCTGGGATAGAACCAGGAGAGTCAGCATGTGCTCTGAGCCTCTGACCAAAAGAGGCAACTCTCTGACCAAAGAGGCAACTCACAGCAGCGCCATGAACAGCACAATGCCTGGAGGAGCTTACCAGCTCTTGGAGTTGTTGAAAGATCATTTGCTGTGCCTGACCAACTGCAAATAAGGAGTACGTTCACTTCTTGCCCTTCACTGTAAGATGTGGCATGGACAGCACCAGCTCTGGAGTGCAGCATAGCTGTTATTTTTTGCCACTTCCAAACTACATTCAATTATTTAAATCTTCTATAGTTATCAGATTAACTCATTTTTCTTAATACTAGAATGTCAGGGTTACTTTGGGGGAAGGACCACAAAGGACACTTACTGTGTGCTTCATGAGCTAGCAGCTGATTTTCTTGTTGATGTTTAGCAGTTGATGCCCTCTAGTAAGTCACTCTCATTTTCACCTGCTTTATATGTAACAGTGTTTTTTTGCTTCTCTCTGGTAGCACCATAGGAGATAGTTAGCTAGTTTTGTCTGACTAGCACAGCAATATTTAACATTCAAGAATTATGTTGTTATTCTTACTATTTAAAGACTCAGTAGACAAACCCAGATAGTGGAAAATATTAGCAGCACCCATAAGGAGAATGCCTTAGGCTGGTCACAGCAAGACCAAGTCTGCAGAGAGGGAGGAGTCCTCATCTCATTCATTGACAGACCCGGGATTCTGGTGCTAAGACTTCTACCTGCTTCACATCTCTCTGAGCAAAAGTTTTCACCTAAACATGAGCCTAATTATGGCAGAAAAAAATTTTAGGTGAAGCTGCACTGTGTGCTAGAACCCCAGCATTCTCCAGAGGAGCCATGAAGCCCTTTACAGTGACTACCATGCCAAAAACATGTGGCTAACAATAAAAATCTGGCATCAGTGAGTGACCGATGTCATTTCCATGGCAGTGGAAAACCAAGAGGTTATTCATCTTGATTATTATTTTTTAAGCTCCAACAATCTAAAAACAGATTTGTTTTGGCTTGTTCTTTTAAAACTGAAGCAGAGGACAGTTCGTGACAGCTAGAACAGCAGGTGGCTGGCGATCGATTCATTTTAAAGGAAGATGACTAATCCTCTCCTGTCACACATGAAAGCTATTTCAATATCAAACAAAGAGTCTAATTTTGAGAACTACATTATACTCCAAGCATTTTAACGCTGAGATCTTCCTTCTCTGCCTCATGCAAAGTTCTCCTTGCAACACATGCACAATTCTTGTAACATGTTTCTTAAGAGATTTTGAAACAAACTGCTCCCTTGTACAAGGGAGAGTCATCTGGCTGCAAGTACAGTTGTATAAAATGTCATTAATTCTACTTAGGAAAATGTATTAGTGGTCACAGTGTGAGTTTCAGGCAAGATGAACTTGTCAGAGGCAGAGAGGAGAGAAAAGGAGACATAATTTTGTTTATTTTGTGGAAGTAGAGGATTTCAAATATAGTCTTGTAATCTTTGGGGGCAAATGAATAGATATGGGGGGGTGTCTCTTTATGAGGATAGATCATAGTGCTATTCAGATAGCTTAACACTGATGTAGTAGCAGAGAGCAATCATAAAGCCTCTTGCACTGACTTTTGAAGGATTTTGGCAGTAGAGTTCCTCCCACAGATCCTTTTCCCACCTTTTCTTAGAAAAAAAAGAAACTGGTCACATGCCTAAGAGCTTCTTGCACCCAGATAATCTGACCACCAGCAAGACATCAATGAGATTGGAAAGGACCATATTAGTTACAACAGCCCATAGATTTGCAATAGGAATCAAGCTCATTGAAGCCTTGGAAGTGAGACTATGTTACTGCCCCATCCTTTAGTCTTGCGTGAAGCATAGGGTGGGAAAATCAGCAGATTTGGCCAAGATTGCTTCAGTGTTTCAGAAGGAGCACTCAAGATGAAAGCTCTGGTCCCATCTACACTGTGCTAGAGGTTCTCAATCACTTTACACATCATTTAAGTTCATTTAAAAGCATGGATGGTACAGAGACTGCCTTAGAGACTCTTAAGTGTCAACTCTTGAAAACAGCAAGACAGGGAAAATCAAACTGTAGCAAGTGCCTCTTGAGCATATACAAATTTGTTTTTCAACAAGTTGTAAGTGGTAAGACTTGAACAGATTTTCACCAGAAGAATAAATGACATATTTTCAACGCAAATTGTAAGCTGATCAGAAGGAGAAACAAAACTTCTTTGTTACTCCATCTAAGTAGGTATGACAGGCAAAGCTTCACTTCATGTGATAGTTAATTGCTGTCAACATAAGAAACAACTGAAAATGGGGTCTAAGCATGAAACATAGGCACTTCTATTAACCTGCACAGCATCAGCCCTGTCTAAAATTATGCATTTGGTGTGTGCCCAATTTGACTGCAACCATTCAAAGCACACAGAAGAACCATCATTTCTAATCCTTCCCCCTCCAACAGACAAATTATAAAGTACTTATGTGTTTCATCCATAGCTTATTCTGAATGTCTCTTAATACCATTTTATGTAATCCCACATAGGCTGGGACCTCAGTCCTTGATAAACAATTCATGGAGTGCCGAATGTTAATATTTAACAAACAATCTCTCACTAGGACCCTGCTTAGCTTGCTGGCTTCCTGACTTGCTTTGGTGCCCAGCAGCACACAAGGAAATCTAAAGCCTGAAACTGCACTTGGAGGAAATCATCTGTTTAAGGAAATTATATATACTCAGAGCGCCATCATTCAGAATCTCTTTTAAAATAACAGGAGGAAACAGAACAATAAATAATTAACAGAAAACAAGCAATAACCTCAGCTCAGGGGAAAAACAATTCCTGCAAATTAATAGTGGGATGCGTGACATAAGGCTGGAGCAATACAAGAGACAGGAGTGCCTGCAAGTTCAAGAGGATATAAGTATTGTTCCAGTGGCTTAAAAGCATCATCTCTGTGCCATAAAAATCCATGAGCAGAGCACAATCCAAAACCATTTGTGAGATGAAGTGCTTTCAAAAGAGAAGGCAACATCCTTCAAGCCCAAAAGTGGTTACTTTTAGAAGTTACTACACTGACACTCATCTTTTCAGCTTGAAGCTAGTGGTTACCTGAATATAAATAGTAAGAGCTAAGAAAAGAGATGACAATTTTTTATTCCTCTTCTTCATTCTCCCTTGCTAAGCCTTGTCTCACTGCAGCAGAATTTCAGAGCTGTGAGTGGTACATGATTGTGCACTTGGTGCTTCAGGTTATGGAGTGAGTAAAGTATAAAAGGGTAACTAAAACTTTAAGTCTACTATTTCTGTGACAGTGTCACACATTTCCATGTTCTTTTAAGTATGATAACAGCAGCAGGCTTCTGAATAAAGAAGGGCACTATATGACATTTAAATAGCAGATCTAATGTAATTATGTGTAAGCTGGAACAATTATATGAAAATCATGCAATAAAGAAAAAAGGCAAAGCACTCAGCCATCTCCAATGAATGAAAATGCCAGAAGGGACCTAAGCCTTCATTATAGACTGATGACCTGCTAAATTACATTGCCAGAGCACACGCAAACCAATCATTGACAGTCTAATTACAGTCTACCTCTGTAGAAAGATGAGAAATCCTTCTCTCAAGCCCATACCCAGAAAGCAGATGAAAAGAGCAATGAAAATGAGAAGCTTCATAGGGATCTATCTTCTGGACCTTACTGATGCTGCACCAGAACCTGATTAAAGAGGTTACAGGGGACTTCATATTTCTCCGGTTTCTTCAGCAGAAAGAGTCTTACAAGAAATGTAATGTAGAGAGAGAGTGCGTAAATGAGGATGCTCACTGACCCATTAACTCTGGGAAGCCAGTTATTCTCATAAATGCACTCTTTCAACTTGTAGGTGCAAAGTGGTGCAAGCTTGCTTAGCAGGAGCTCAGGTGGCAGCGAGGCTGGACTGTTACACTGGGCGCAGATGAGGGTGGTAGTGGGAAGTGCTGCTGGAATACATCTGCAGCACACAGGGGACCGCAGGAGAAAGGTCCATTAGCTAGAATTGGCTTTGGGACAGTGTGAAGCACCAAAAAATCCAAGTTGGTTAGCTTTACTGTGGGTCAGAGATGTGATTAATAGAGTGGCACTGAGGCAAAATGGTTATCTGATGTTTAGGACAGGAGCAGCACCATGCCGTACTGTAGCTGTACACGCATACTCAAAACTTTCTTGGGGTGTGCCATATATACAATAGAACTGTTTTCCTGCTCTGGTTCCTTCTCTGGACTTGGAGCGAATCTTTTAACTTCAATATTCATACATAGGTGAAATAGGGTAATTAGGCCTACCTATCTTTCCAGGCTGTAGTGGTACTGTTGGGCTTGGTTGTGACAGCTTTACCAGCACACCAAACAGGTTATTGCAAAACTTCATTGCTCTAGGACATACTGCCCCTTAGGAGAAGATGGTAGAATACTTTTCATCTCCTCAAACAAGTGGACTGCTTGCATGCCTGGTCTTCAGAAGAGAGGGGCACTTTGCACACCTACACTGACTTCTGCTCTGGCTGCAGGGGTAACCTGCTGCCCCAAGGGGCTGCCAAGAAAGCCCAAAGCCATGACATGCAAAGGATGCTGAGATCAGTTTAAAAAAGAGAGGTTCCCTAAGCAGAGAGAACACAAGGAACAGACACAACCCCTCACTTTTGTGAGATGTTGCAGCTCTCCACAGGCTTTGGGTGAAGGGAGCACAGCATCACTTCCCAGAGACAGCCAGGAGGGAGCTGCACCCTAGCCTGTGACTACGTAGGATAGATGGAGACCTTCATCCTACCCCTCACAGTTTCTCCAGGGAAATCCTTTATGCTCAAAGAGCACTTTAAAAATAAAGAGAAAGCTTTTACAGCATCATATACATGGCCAGGGAGAGCTCAAAATGTCACCTGGCTTGTAAAGGACAACATAAGTCTCTGCAGACTCCTTCAGTTTTTACTAGCTGTTCTTATACCACCAGAGCAGTTATTAAACATAGACCACACCACAGAAAGTGGGAAAATAGCAACAAAAGCTTTTCTTGTGCGTATATATATACACACAGTGTGAGATAGATAGATAGATAGATAGATAGATAGATAGATAGATAGATAGATAGATAGATAGATAGATAGATAGATAGATTGATAGATAGATAGATAGATCGATAGATAGATATACAAACACATATATATAATGCTCGATTTTTTCTCATGGAGAAGCTTTTATAGGTTCTGTCAAAAAAAAAAAAAAGTTTACCCATTCACCTTGAGGACAGAAACATGGAAGATGTTATTTCCAAGATGATAAAGCTGTATGGCATAAGAAAAACTCTTGCAGGTACATCAGTATCAACATAGCCATAAGCGATAGCTGTGTAGTTCAGGCACACACATCATCACAGCTATCTTTGGGTGGTGCAGGAATCACTAATTAGCTACATCAATTTTCCTGTGATTTTCAAGACCACTGACAGATCTGTGATTTTGGTGACTGTGCGGAAGTGTTGAGTTTGGTCATGGGCATCAAAGGCTTCAAAGGGGATAGATTTGCAAATCACCACCAAGCAGCTCTGAAACAAGATGCCCCGATGCTGGAGCTGAGACTCAGGAGCATTGCAAGTGAAACAGGAGTGCTGCTGGAGCTGTTACCCCAAGGGAAGTGCAAGAGGATGCCCGGCTGATGAGGACAAAGTGAGCAGACCCCATAAAGAACAGGCCTATGAGGAAGTTTGATGAGAGAAACATGGAAAACAGGGTAGCACTGGACAAACAGTTGTATACCAGTTGTTTCCTATGAGTAGTGGCCAAGGACTTTGATTCACTAGCCTCAGCCAGCCACTGCCAACTATGTGGTCCACACAGACAACACCCACTGTGGGGTAAGCGTATTTGTTGCTACACTTAGAAGGGCACCTCCATACAACGCTTTCCCAAGGAGACAGCAGCACCAAAGACACCTTGTTGCATCAGCACAAGGCACCCAGCTCTCCAGGATACTGTCAAACACACTTCAAGTCCTCCACATTGAAAATTCATAATTTTTCACAAGCGCCTTATCAATATGTGGGTAGCATCTCATGTCAACAAAACACCACAACTTTATTTGCAAAACTCCTAGAGGCACACGGGGCGAGATAATCTGATCCGGTACACTCACTGAAATATCCTTTGCATATTAAAGCAGGGCTGGGCCCTGGGCTTAGCCCTTAGCTTCTCCCGTTTTCAAACTGTAAAACTCTTCACACACTTCCAGTTCTGTGGCGTACATCTTGGGGGCTTTGCTGTCAGAGTTCAAGGCCAGAAGCTCCCCAGGTTCTCTTGTAGTTCAAATTGAATGGGATCACTGCTGAGAGACAATTTAAGAAACTGCTTCTGCCTCTTAGCCATTCATTTGCATTTGACCTCCAAACCCAGAAATGGGGAACAGAAAGAGCACAAGCTCTCTGGACTGCTGCCCTCTGGTCAAGGGATGCTGATGCTTGCCCTTGGAAACTTGTCAGCTTCTGGTAAATGCAAGGTGATGTGAGTTGGCCTGAGAGGCAGATGCTTGGGAGAAGCCTCCCAGGTCAGTTTATTTCATTCAGCTTCCTATGCCGTTCTTGATTTTTTTTCTAACTTCCTGCCTTCATATTGATCTAAACGCAGGGAACACACTAGACCCTGCTGCATGTACTGATTTCTCCAAGGGAAAACTGAGGCATGCAGGTTGGAGGGAATGTGGGCTATACTCCAGGAAGGTCCCAGGCAGGAAGTTACAGGACAATATGCGGTACACATCTTGCGCTCTAGAAGTGCTCCAAAGGAACAATACATTTTTTTATTCCCCTCAGTATGTTTTTTTAATCTTAAGACTCTTCACAGAAAATAAGATAGTATCTTTAAGCATCCAAAACCATTTGATTTATCTGCTATATGGAAAAATCAGAAACGATACTAGAGAAGGACCTGTGTATAATCAGTCCACAGCCCTGTTATAACTTATCCTGGAGACACTTTGAAAGCACTGAACCAGAGACAAGGCAAAAGTGGGAGCTAAGAGTGACTGTCCCTGAGTTAAGATCTGTAAGGCCAGAACCAGCCCAGTTCCCAGACTTCCAGCAGTGGAAAGATGCATCTTTCCATGATCTTTTGGTACTTAATAGCTAACTGCATGTTTACTATGGTTCTAGTGTGTCCATAGTTAGCAATGGATTTAGACTACCCAAGATAAGTGCCTGATTTTGGCACCACTTTCTCCTCCAAACTTGATTCTCCTACCAGCCTTGAAGGCTCAAAATCAGAGGAGAACTCCTCTTCATTTCCCCAGGACAATGCAAAACTGGTCTTAGTTTTCACTTTCTCTGTGGCCTCTTAGGCAGCAGAACCGTCTGTGGTTTGCACTAATTTGGGGGAAAATCACTTTAAAGTCATTGAGATAAACCCTTTGGCTTTATCTCATGATGGCTTACAGACTTGCATGGTTCCCTGTGCACTAAACTACTAAGATCATTAACTATAGTATTAGAAAATGTAACTGAAATAAGTGCAGTTTAGAAAATTCCTTAGGGATGTGGTCCAGAGCCCATCAACAAATTGCTTTAGTGAGTGTCTTTCTGGTGGGAAAAAGGAGTTACCTGTTTATGTCTACAGCTATTGAAAGGCCCAGGCAGCCCCAAATTCTGAGGTATCCAACCACCCTGTTATCCTTGTAGAAGCTAGGATAGCAAAAGGGAGTGAATTTTCTATGGCAAGGCGTAAGACTTTCCATAGAGTAAGAGTCCCAGGCACTCTGGAGTCCAGACTGTGCTCCGACACAGCTCTTGGGTTAATGGTTTAGCTTTGGGCTCCAAACCAACCCAAACATGGCTATGGGTTAATGATTTAATTATCTAGGCTCAAAAGTAAATACATGTTTGCAATGTAGAGGCCCTACTTCTCAAAGTTGGTGGTAATTTTGAAAGAGTTGAAGTGTTTTCCTTATAAAATCATTGATACAATCAGTCTTCCAAGCACACACCAATGAAACGCATTCAGTCAGCTCAGTGACTGCGAGGGTAGCAGCCCCACCACAGCATCTGGGTCATTCTCAAGGGCAACACTGTGCTGGTGTTGATGTGCCGCTGTGGTACACTGTGCAGACAGGTGTATCCATGTAGAGCTGTGCTTTATGAGAATACAGCCTCTATGGGGATGAAAGACAGGAAAAACAGGAGTGAGCAGCTGAATCAGGCCCCTTTTACTCCACAAGACAACACATACCCAAGTGCTATCCACCATGGCAATGATACCATTAGCACAGCATCTATCACAGAGGAACATGGGATCTTCATGGCTGGAGGAAAAACAAGAGCACTGATAGCAAGGTGTGCTAACAGGTGTGCTCCTGACAGAGGCGCGAGGAATCCTGTTTCAAAGGGTTATGGTTTAAATCAGACTTGTGCTAGGATGTTTTCCAGGATGGATCTAGGCACCAGGCAGGACGGCTGGGAAGAAAGAAGTTTGACATGAGCAGGCTCAGGTGGATTTTAGGCTGTTGTTTTTCCTAGAGATTAATGTCTTCTTTTCAGTGATGCAGAAATGATGAAGATGTTTTCTTTACCATCATTTCCACCTTGATATGCAAGGCTTGATCCAGACAACCCTCAAAAAGCTAAAAAAGAGATAGGAATTTTCCTGTCATGCAATGGACTTTGTTTGATGTCTTTGCATTTGGATTGAAATTTTCTGGCCAGTGACTGTAAAACAACAGAGAAGCATGTTACTGTCGTTCACATACTATTGTGATTTTTTTTTCAACTGGAGACAAAACAGCAGCATTTTTGGATGGAAATATTTCAGCATTAAACAACACTAATTCTTGTTATGTGCCTCCAGAAATGATAAGTTTTCATTTCCATAATACACCCTCACTTCAGAAGCATCAGAATTTGTGCCAGCTCTGTGTCTTTTGAATAATGAAATCACCATGTTTGGTATGATAACATAGATCAAGGCAGTTTAATTAAGACAGTTCTGGAAAAGTGAACAAATATCAGAGCAAATGTTCATCATTAAATGAAAGAAAAATTGCTGCATTTTGTTTGGATAGTTTATATATTTGGCAGGGGAAGACATGTCCTACATAAAGACAGCTTTCTCCCTGCTATTCCTAGAGTGAAGAAAGGTGCAGACAAAGTGGGTTTTAAACACAGTTTGGGGCTAATCGTATGTAGCATGGGGCAAGAAAGAGAGTATATGGTACCTACTTAGAAATGGCCCCTCTTTCTCTTCTATGTGCAGATCCAATGTTAGGAAGTCTCGCTGTCATTTGATTTCCAGCACAGATAAGGAAGCCAAGCTACTTATGCAGGAAGGGATATTAGTATTCTAATACAAGCTGGTGAAATTCAGATTTCTTATCCTGGGGGGGACTTCAAGGCAGTGGCATTTGGTTTCATCCTACATCACAAGAGAAAAATAAAAAAAAATACTTCACTTTGACTGTTCTTGTTTCGTATCTTCTGTCTCTGTCATATCAGCTGTCTCTGAAACAAATGAGTGTGATGATAAACTGAAATGTTACAACCTTTTCTCTAACAAATATTTTGGTAATTTTCCACAAATATTTTGACACATTCATTTCATTTCTTTCACATAGCATTTGCTGACAGAAAGCTGTTACATTTACAATTGTTGACAAGCCCTGACTGGAAATGAACAGTTAATGGTGAATGAAGAGATTTATTTCTCCACCAATGACAAATCACCAGGCCCTGGGATGCTTAAACCTCACCTGGACCTACAGACAATCTGGTAACAGAGTGATGCTTCCACACTCAGGAGATTGGGCTCTTCCTGGACCAGCCTGTCCCTGCAGAGGGATTTCTCCAGAAGGGACAAATGTTCATATCATCATCTGCTCTAACAATGAGCTCTCCATCCTTGACTACCTACCTTCTGCTAAAGTAGCTGTGAAAGGAGGAATAAAGAAATGGAAGGAAAAACATATTTAATCTCTTTTAAGTGTCTGAAGTATCTTTTACTTAATGTTCTTCAAGTTTCTTAGTACCATTCAAAGGCCCATATTCCAAAAAGCATATTGACTGCAATGTACCCCTCCCTAGTCTGTGACTAAACTTGTTTTTTCTCCTCTGTTTGCTTGGATATAGATGCATTACCTTTAACTTTAAGGCCTTCAAGGTAACAGTTATTTGTCACACCCCATTTACCACCGATCTTTGTGGCCATCAGCAGCTCTACATAAATAATAAAGAAGATAGTAATAGCAAAGTCAACTGAAGAGAAAAGGAGCCCCAGCCCCCAGATGTGCAGAGGATGAGCAGGGGCAAAGGAAGAGTGAGGAAGGAAGCGGGGGCTGAGGAGAGCAGGTAATGAAAAACTCCCTAATCCTGCCCTGCCAAGCGGAATTGGACCAATATTGGTCCCTTGGGGTGAGCTGGGATGCTCAGATCCAGCCAAGGCCCAGAAATAAGAAGGGCTGTTGTACAACTGGGCCTTTCACCAAGCAGGCACAGGGGCTTCAAACCTTCTACCTGGAGGCATCGGTCCCCATTCACCCCTGCCTCCAGTATGGGCACTTAACGGAGGTGCCCAAGCCAGGAGTACAGTCAGCACAGGCTGCCTCAGTGGAGGGGAGGAGACATCTTGCAGCTGGGCACCCCAGGCTGGAAGGGATGAACTGGAATCTGCCTGCCAAGTGGGCAGCACCCACCTCCCACAACACAGGTACTGATGGCAGCCACCATAGTTAGCACTGCCCAGTGCAGAAAGCAGAAGCTGTCACTGAAATGTCATCCCCAGCTGGAGGATGAAAGCAGGATGCTTTCAGAGAGGGAGGCTTTCTCTTGCTGTGTCCCTGGGAGGAGCTAGCGATGTCAGGCCCTAATCCCTCTCAGTGCTCTTGGGCATATTAAATGAACATAATCAAGTTGTAATGAAAAGCAACAAGATGAAATGAAGCACTGTTCAAGTTTAAGTACTGGGAAATCACCAGACTCTTGGGAAAACAAGTGAAAGATCATCTTAAATCTTTTAAATGCAAAGTCACTGCTTCTCTTTCCCTCTGCATGGTTAGTTGGTAGGTAATATGTATGTATTGTCAGGCCTAGATGAAATCTGATGGCTCCCATGTTACCAAGGGATACTTGGTATTCCACCATAAAAAAGAGTGAAGGATGAGAAAATCCCTCTAAGAGAAACAGGTTAAAATACCTTAAAAAAATAAGAAAACAACTCTCCCAAAAAAACTCCAAAGATCCTAATGAGCAGACACCAAAAAGCAGCAAAAGTACTGAAATGGATCTGGCCACTCCACTGGGAGGGACCATCTATTGTAAAACTGTGAAATACAGTGGGACAGAATACAGTTCTGATTGAATCAGTATCTAAGATCAGGGAGATATACCCTAATTAATCCGTTCTGAATGGTAATGGGCAGGGATAATCAAGGCTGGTAGCTGCACTGTCAACATCTGCTCAGAAGTGACTAGGACAAATGGCAAAATAAGGAAACCTGTGGAAAAACAGAATGATGAGAAAAAAATGGTAATGAAACAATAATAGCTTGTATGTATCTAATGACTCCCAGCCCAAAGGAACCCACAACATTTTGCAGCATAATAAGGAAACTAATTAAGAGAGGTCACCTTACCCAGCACTGAGATGGAGCTGCCTGTTGTGTAAGTATCTGGTTGATAACAACAATTAACAGCACAACAGCAACAGTACTGAACTGCTTAAGTCTGGAAGTATAAAATAATACCAAAACCATCTGAAGCATCTGGTAGACAGGTCACCCAGCCTGGGTTCAGGTTTGATTAGGAAGGCAGTCTGAGTTTATCCTTTCAAAATCTGTGTCAGTAAGAACCAAACTCTCTGTAGTCTCCAGTGCAGAGATGTCTGTGCCTGAACTATTTTCCCTGGGTCCTCTTACAGACAGCAAAGGGAAACAGGTACTTTTCAGACACAATTCATGTGATCAACAACAGACATTTATTTTAAAATGAGATGAATCACATCCTAAAATTATACTCATGTCCTGGCTATAAAGGGAGCCTAGGCAAGTAATTTGAATGTGAACAGCTTTATTTTAAATTTATGTCAGATAAAGGCTACTTAATGTATATAGACACTAGATGTTGTGTGCAACACAGACTTTGCTGGGTTACTAATTTTTTTTTTATTATTTTAATGAAGAGAAGAAAAATGTAGCAACGTGAAAGTGCCTGCAAGACAACAAAGTATGCAAAGTCACCATTTACACTTAAGGTGATGCTGATACTTTTCTGTGCTCCTCACCTTCATATTTCTTGCCATTGCAACATTCTCTCTTCTATGTTGTGTACAAGTTCATGCTCTGCAGGTGGGAGCGGCTCTCTAAGTACCAAATCACTATATAATGGGAGAAAGAGTTCAGGATATTTAGAGAAACACTAGAAAAGCCATAAACACACACACTACCTCGCTCTTCCCACCCCCCACCCCCTTTATTTTGAGTTTAAGATGGAGGTAGTAACTGTCTGGGGGCCACAGCCAACAGCAAGAACTGCCAAGGCATAATCTGAGCAGACATTCAGGGAAATAAAGAGAAAAATGGTTGGCAAAGTTTCTGGAAGAATAAATAACTGCAGCAGAAAGGTAAGCTTTCTAGAAAAAACTTCACAGTGTTTTGGGAATCATCTGTGATTTTAACAGACTATGCTACTGAATTGGACAAATGACATCTAGCTAAGCCCTGTTTTCATGCTTTTGCTCTCATTCTTCCAAAAAGGAAGTATTATGTATAAAAAGAAATACTTCTACATATTCTGTGAATATGGTGACCTAGATTAATAAAAATGACAATACTAACTCCCGAGAAATGGCATAAGAACTAATGCCTTTAGTGATCAGCATGATCCTTGGCAACATGGAAAAACTACTGATTTCTTAAAGGTTTCTACTATTTTTTAGCATTACTATTTTCTCCAAGCTTTATCTTTTTCAAGAATATTAAAGCGTATATGTAATTGAACAAAAACGAACTATTACACACAACATTCAGAAGAGGCAAAAAATAATACATAAGTATTGCCTCCGAGTAGCTGATTCTGAAGGTGCAACCAGAAGTAGAACAGAAAGAATCTTCGGCAAACTCTTTTCAACAACTACAATGACATTTAAATTTTCATCATCTTATACATTTACAAGAAATAGTAGATGAATAATTTCTCTTCTAAATATATAGCTATATATATTGTCCAGAAGTCTTGCTGTAGATAGATTAAATTCATTATATACAGACATGATAAAACCAAACCTTGTTCTGTAATGTAAGGTGCAATGAAAAAGCAGATTCAATGCAATGTAGAAGTTTGTCAAGAAGCAGTGTTATGAAGATCCAGCAGGATTTTTTAATATATTCAGAACAGATGGTATTATAGGTCCATGTCCTTTATATAAGAGAGATCAGAAGCCAGAAGAATAGTTTATTTTTGGTTCATTAGATTTGGAGCATCTGGCAGTGGTGGGAGATTTTGAACTGAGCAAACCCAGGTCCTCACAGAGCTCTCATGAGTCAAAGCATCTCAGTCCTCTCTGGTTTTTACAATGAATCTATTAAAAAGTCACAAGTTCACCTTTGTCTCATTTCGCCCATCAATCCTATCTGTCCATATTCTGCATTGTGTCTTTGCACTTGAAGCTCTGTGCAATTAACATCATCATTGAATAGTAATTTACCAGTCAGATCCTGCTTTACATTTTTAGGTGCTCTAACAAGCTTACTTTAATCACTTTTTTCCTGGTGAAACCCTTGGGAGCATTATCATAACCATTTCACAGATGCTGCCACCAATCTCTGACATATAGAGAGATGAAGGAAGTGAACTGCTCAATACTGCAAGAGAAACTAGTATCAAGTAGGACTGAATTTCAGGAGCGTTTCTCACTTTTCTTCCAGGTTGATAATCAGAGTTTTTCCTTTTCATGTTTGAAAATCAAGTGTGAGGAAAAGAAATAAAAACCATAGTCAGCACTGAGGGCTAATTCACTAACAATATGAGAACTGTAAATCTATGAGGAGATCAGGATGGTGCGACACGTAGTCAATGGAAGAGCTGTCATGTGGCCCTTGGTTTGTATGAGGTGTATCTCATCTAGTTTTTGAAATGACATTCAGCAGCAGGTTGTAGACACCAATTGCAGAAAGAAGCTCAACAAACCTGGGTGCCTAGAACCATTTGGGATGCACTAGGATTTCTGAAATACCTGCATGAGGCTGACCTGCTCTGCAACATCAGCTTCAGCACAGCACCAACGGACTGTGAAAGAAGTCCCTGTTGTCTTCCTCATTGAGAATAGCTGCAGTCCCGGAGCCACTGGAGAGGAGGAGCAGTACTCTAGGCTGCTACTAGGGGATGTGGAGGACCCTGTGGTGATAGGAAGGATGACAAAAGCCTAAGCAGAACAAAAGCCAAGTACAGGACACAGTAAATGAGAAGGGGAAGCCTGCAGTCCAGGAGTTAGAGCAGTGGCCACGTGTTGGGACCAGTGTATCTACTCCTTGTGAGATTCTCAACAGCCACCTTGGGCCACAGCCATGAAAGGGACGCTGGCACCTAAAAACCATGCCCAGGGAGAGCTAGAATGCAATGCCTCAAAGCAGGATTCACAGTAATTAGCACACCAAGTTTTGAGGCAGCATACAAAATCACTAGTAGGAAATTCCAAAGGGCAGTATGTATCCTCCTTGAGATCCACACACCTACATGAAGCCAGGATTCCCACCAGGTACCTGCACAAAGGGGTCTCTTTGGGGCAGGGACTGACAACTGCCTCAGTCTTTTAGAAGAGTCTGGAGGGCAGAATCCTTGCTATTTCCATGAAGGATGGGAGTAAATTCTCCCTTGCCTGGGAAGAAACAGGCCACGGTACCACCATGAAAAAGTGCTGATTCCTGTATTCCTCTCTTTACAAGGTAGTGCCTTAGGCACAGAACTGCAAGTAAGCAGGGGAAGAAGATGGCAGCCTTCATTTTTGCCTGTGTTATAGGAACATGAGGTCTCTGGTGCTGGAAGGTGAGCGCATGTCGGAGTCTCACCCTGTGACCCACCAGTTTCAGGGTCCATGTGCAGAGGGGGTGTCTGGGGCTCCAGCTCCAGCTGTGCACTCTGTATGAAAGTATCCCTGGACAAAATTGTACATTAGTGAGAAACAAGAAGTGAATCCAGGAATGCTACTGAGGTGAGTCATAGCTTTGCCTTGCCTGCACGAAGTCCCCATGGAACTGGAGGTTAGAAAATGAAATCCACACCCCAACCCAAAACCATCACTGCAACTGTGACCCACAGCATAGATCTGTCCATCTCAAAGGCCGTTCTCCTCCCAGGCATACGCAGCATCAGTGATGCCTGCTCTGTTTGCTGTACGTAGGAGGTGCACAAGCAGCCTTGCACAGCCGCTGTCCAGCAGGCAGAGAGGTCTCAGCCTGAAGCCATATAAGAGTGTCCTAACCCAACCCTCAGCAGCAGGGCAGCTTCCCTTACAAACTGCATATCTGGAAATAGCAAGTGTGTTGCTGTAGCCATAGTGGTCTGAATAACTTACAGTGGTAGGGAGAAGTGACATCACCCGTTAGACCAGTTACTGCATGCAAGAATGCAAAACCTTTATCAAGTCTTTTTAAGTCCCTGTCATCTTCTCTGTTACTACACACAAATCTCAAGCCAAAGTGTGTTGTTATACTTGGAGTATATTAATTCAGGACAAAATTCAGATTAATGATCCTAATTACACATTCTAGTGTAGCACTTGGTCTGAAGGCCAATTTACCCATGTTGTAGTGTTCTGGGACCTCTGGAAAATTATCTCGTATAATCACTGGATAGCAGCCCAGGAGAATTTTCATTTTGGCTAGGGTTACTAATACTTATCTCCGAGTGATGGATTGGCTACATTATACAGTTCATATTTCTCATAAAACTTTTGCTCATAAATCAAGAGGGATACAGCCTTTTCTGTACTTCATCTAATGAAATATAGATTAGTCTGCAGGAAGATTTTTGAACGTCAGTTAGATGAAAGTCAGTCTTTGTTTCTTCTCACCAGCTCTTTTTGTTAAAAAATAATAATAAAAAAAAAACACCTGAGCAGGATACATCCATTAAAAAGCACAGGGATACTTCTGGGAGTCAAAGTGAGAGATTATTTTTCACATATATGCAATCAAGTGCTTGGTTCAGGTTATGAACTGCTAGTGGGGTACAAAGCAATCTCCTAAATGTCCTACTTACTGAAATCCTACAAACACATTAAGTATGTTTGCTTCCCTGGAGTTTTTCCGGTACAGAGGGTAACCTCGTGATGCTGTCAATACATGCCGACACAGCACGGTTTACACGTACCTTGCCGAAACCAGTGAATTATAATTACAAAATTAGGATACTCAGCTCAGCACCCAGGGTGGCCGTCAGAAACTGGAGATTAATACAGTTTCGCTTCTGCTCTGTGTAAGCCACCCAGCCCCCACTTTAAGGCTTTTGAGTCTCATTTTCATCTGCACATGATTACTGCCTTCAACTTGGTGTGTCAGGACCAAAGCAGGGGCAAGTGAGGTCTCCCAGGAGGGGTTCTTTCCACTAGAAAGTAGCATACAGCCCCCCTGTAAGGTGGCAGTGGTGGAAACCTCACAGGAACAGGGAGCAATCTTGCCTGCCCTCCAAGAAGCCTGCTCTGAACAACCTCCCAGGTGTCAAGAGCTCACAGCTCCCAACCATTGATGCTTTTCATACATAGGTGAGACAGGGAGTGAGGCTCAGGCTGGTAACCTCTGTGATGTCCCAGTGCAGCCAGCTGGGTCAGGCTATGGCGTTACCAAGGGCTTTTCACAGGCACCACCAGAGCTACAAGCTGGCCAGGGTAAGGTAAAGAAGCAGTGGTCCAGGATGGGGGAATATGGAGAAAAGGGTCTGGCAACCTCTGGGAAAGAAAACAGAAAAGGAGGAGAGGTTGTGTTGCCGATGGAAGGAGATGAAGGAGCCCCTGGTGCAGTACAGCAAAGGACATATGTGAAGGCGAGGACAGACGGATGCCAGCCACTGCAGGTCCAATTTTACAGAAGAGTCAGTGGAGGCATGTTAATTCACAAGAGCTGTTGTGTGTCCTGGGAAAATATTATGGGGTGGACTACGAAACCGCTGCTCACACAGAGCAGCCCCTTATTCTGCCAGTAGCTCTGAGGACTGAAGCAGAGGTCATCCGTACAGTAAAGCAACACGGAGTAAGTAGCTCATCACAGTTGCTGGAAGCTGGAGAAGCAGCTCCATTCTCCCTGAAAGACATATATATATAATAGAGAGATAATCGATTTCCTGAGAGGCCCAGTCACAGATGACAGAAGAGCACATTTCCAGTTATCTACTCATCTGAAAGGTGACTAGTGGGTGTCACTCACAATCAGCCTTATAGAAACAACGCACTGTACCTTTGAGCATGATATTTTTTGTCAAATACAGATAACAGAAGCATAACCACAGTGTTCATTCCTCCCAGGAAGCACACATTATTTTTTAGGTGCAAATATGTCCAAGTTCAGTAACTTATACCACCCAAGCCAATGGAAATTTCTTTGTAAGGAAATAACATGGTGAGAATCTCCGTCTTTTCTGCTGCAATTTTCTACTGCAGGGAACAACTCAGATTTGCTCCACTGATCTCCATGGATCTTGAGGGTTCTGTGTCTACCACCAGCTTAGTGGAAAAACATCACTGTTTTCAGGATTAATGCCATTTTTGCCTTTCTCTTCTGCCTTAAATACATACATACATACATACATACATACATACATACATACATAAATCTAGTGGTTTTCAAGACCATCTGCTATCTAAGGAAAATTAAAAACTGCAAAAAAAATCTAAAAAGTCACAGGGACCACCAATGTCTGCTCTGGCTCAGAGAAAATGGCAAAATAATCTGAGGACCCCTCTTTGCTATGAATAGCTGCAGTGAGCATTCAATAGTCCCTGTGTAACTTTGCAGTGCAATCAGCAACTTCTCTTGGGAAGAGGAAGGGGCAACTTTTAGTAACTTTCTGTCCCTGTCTTTATCTCTTATCATTGCCAGTTCCCTGGTCAATTTGAATATAGTGTGTACGCCAGTGTTAATATATGATCCTCTCCAGCTTTGTTATATATTTACTGTTTAAGTCCTGAATGTGTGTGTTCCTGAAGACTCTCTTAGAAGGAAGGTAAGTTCCAAGATCATTTCATTGTCCTCTGCTCTCCTCCTCTTCCTGAACATGGTAAGAGCTTGACCAGGTATTTATTTTTACCTTCATTATTTGTTGTGTGGTGCTGTGGCTATTCACACATACAAAACTGCATAGTCTCAATCACTATAGGCAGCCCAGGATCATATGTAAACTTCTCATAAGAGTCCAAATTTCAGGACTGGATGCAAATAGAAGTGTTCACCAGAGCACGACTGCCACCAAAAGTAATGAACAGCATTAATGAACAAAGTTTTCCTCAAAGAATTAATTAAATGGCAAAAGGAATAAATGACAAGGCTGACATTTTAATAGAGAACTTTCTTTCTGAGTCACAGCTGTGGGTTGTGAATTGTGTTTGGCTTATACTCAAAGGGTGTTGATTAACTTTTTTCAAATTGCTCAGCAACATGTGCTATTTAACACACTTAGTTCATGTATCCATAAGCTATTTCTTTCTCCTTTTTTTTTATGATGTGATTTTTCAGATTTCTTTGCAGTTTTTCATTTTCCTTAGCAGATGCTCTTGAAAACCACTAGATTTTCTTTTTTAAAAGACATTTGTAATCTCTTCTCCAAAAGACACTTTGGAGGTCAAAATTTGCAGAAATCAATGTATGTCTGAAAAGTCCAATGCAATCAGCTGTGTGTTGTAGGGGATCAGAGGCTGACACCAAACATCACAAAGAGGAAAGAGGACTACAAAACAGCAAAAGTTCTCAATTACTATCACACTGACTAACAGCTGTGGTTAAGAGAACAGTTAAGCTATGCTTAAGAGAAAATGGTAAATACACAGAAAAATAACACTGGAGAAATGGGGACCCCATTGACAAACATTTCTAAAATCTGGTCATTCTAGCAAGACTTACAACAAACGCTACACATCTGCTTAGCAGTGAAGCACATGAACAGGTGACCTGGTGAGCTAAGAGGGTCAAGAGCAGTTAAGGACAAACACAGTGCCCTGCATCTTGTTACTAAGCATGATGTCAGCACTCTAACATTAAAGTAGTCCAAGGACCTAAATGGGAGAAATGAGGTGAACTCAGAGATGTTATCCCCACTGCCTTATAGAAGGGCGGAATTTGCATTTCTGAACCTCATGACATGTTGACATGTTGTAACAACGATGATTTTAGATCTACTGAGAAACTGAGAAACAGATCTACAGAGTCATTCCATTCATTCTTAACATTTTTAGTCCCTTTAAGACAAGTTATGTGTTGGTCCCTCACACTCCAAATGTTACCTGTTGTGTGTCTGGTCATCCACTTGAGATGCCGTCTGTCACAGAGGGGATGTCCCCACTGAAAACCAACACAGGTTCAGCATACAAGGAATGATGTCATGATGAAGAGTTTTGCATTGCTATCCAGATCTTGGGTTTTTACTGGAGAGTGAGTGTGGTAGATAATCTTAAGAAAAGTTCACTGCTGCTGTCTCCTACGTAGAATTGGTGCCATTTGTGGGGTTTTTCTTTACTGTTCCCACATTCTATTTGGTCTGAGCACTGCACAGGATTTAGCTATGTTTCACGTAGCAGTCAGGGAATATATTGGACTTACACTGTTTGCCCAGTGATTTTCTGGCATGAATAATGAAGTTGCAGGAAGCCATATGCTTTTTCTAATTATCCATTATCCTCATTATTCAGCCACTGTCCGATTATCTGCTCCAGAAAACCCAGCTCAGCATTGAGGTTGAGATTCAGCAAATAAATTTTTCAAGTTGTTTCAGGTTAACTTAAAAAGAAAAGATAAATCTCACTGGAAAATTATACATTTGTTACAATAAATTACTGAGAACTCTTAGGGACGTGAAATTAAAAGTAATGTGTCATGTGAAAGGTTACAACACAAGTCTGGGAAATTCTTTCATCAACTTTTTCAATTTCCCCTTCATATCTATCTGGTACGCATTAACTCCAAAAAATAGAAGTTCCAGTCAGGAAGAAAGATGGAATACAGGGGCTTCACTAGGAGAGATGGGCATGTGATCATCCTGCTCTACTCAGCACCTCGCAGCCTGCACCTGGACTACTGTGTCCAGTTCTGCCCCCCCAGCTGAAGAAAGATGCAGGCAGACTGGAGAGGGTCCAAAGGAGGTTCCATGAAGACTACCAAAAGGCTGTAGAACATGCCCTATGAAGAAAGACTGAAGGAGTTGGATTTCCTCTCCTTGAAGAGGAGAAGGTTCAGGAGGACCTCATCACAGTTTTCCAGTACTTAAAGGGTGGCTACAAAGAGCAGGAGGCTCTCTTCACAAGAACCCACAAGGAGAAGGGGAAGCATGTACACTTTGCATCAGGCTAGGTTTCATCTTAATATAAGACAGGTATTTTTTACAGTGAGATCAGTCACTGGAACAACCTCCTCAAGTATGTGGTAGAGTTCCCATCAATGGAAATTTCCAAGATCCAGTTGGACAGGATGCTAGATGATCTCATCTAGGCTCCCTTTACCATGAATCCTTGGACTATATGATCTTTCTAGGTCACTTCCAACCAGGGCTGTTCTGATTCATGGAGAAACACAATGAAAAGTGCTAATGCATGAGGTTTTTCTTAACGTATTTTAAGGTGGGATAGCCACATTTTTAGACAGAGGATACATTCATGGGTTACTCCTGAAGGCTTTAGAGATGCACATTTGGCCTAAAGCTAATCCCTCAACCCAAAACCTGCAAGGTCGCCCTTACACTGAGCTTTTGGCTAGTGCTGCGGAGTCACTTCGGTGTCTCTTCCATACTCTTGTGCCCGGGTATTCACATTATTTGGTTTTAGGTCCTTATATGTAACAGAATTCAGAGCACCTGAGAAAGGACCTCACTGCTACCTGTCTTCACGCAGCCTCTGTAAAAGGATCTCCCTCCCCTCCAGCAGACCTGCAGAGCTTTCTTACCTGTCTCTCTCCACCGTAGGTCTCACAGGAGCCATGCCAGTGAAGTCAAGAAACTATCATCACCACTCTGTGTGGGTTCATGAACCTTCCCTTCCTCTCTTGCACCGAGCATGCCTCTGCCACATTGCAAAATCTGGTTCAGTGTATCTAATGATGACTGGTGAGTTGCTTTTTTACTAAAATGTGAGATAAAAAACTTGATGTGCTGCCCCATAACAAACTGGGTGTGAAAGACTTGAAGACGTTAGAGTGCATCTTGGAAATAACTTACGAAAAAGTACAACTCATAAACACTGCCACCATCAATGCAGAATAGAATGCTTTCTCTGTATGTGACATGCTTCATCTCCTGCACATGAAAGGATTTAACCAAGAGCCAAGTAACACTGAGGAGAGGTGCTGGAAATGCACTAAAAGTAAATTGCACGTGTTGTTCTGTTTTCGTGAAAGCAATAACCAATCCCAATCTATTCCTCTGGCCTCACTGCTGAACACCTAATGACGAGATCATGAAATGAGGGAATGCAAAAGCAATTGTCAGGGCAGAACAGGTTGCACTCAGACAACTCACTCAAGCAATTGCAGAAATTATGGAATTGGCAACGCATCCCCTGCCTTCAGCCAAGAAGGCTGGCCAGAATTACACAGCTAGTTAGCTGGATCTGTAGTCCAGCTACAGTTGCTGAGATGACAGAAATCCTCAACTCTGGCTAACCAGGACTAATCTCTGACCAGCCTAGAGATGGGTAATGTCTGTATCATTGCCTCATCTCCGTGAATTATGAAAAAACTTTTATGCCAGGTAACTTCATCCCTATTCACGTTGATATCCCATTCTCCTCACTGATCAATGCCACTGTCTTAAAATAACCAAGGAAATAAATTACTGAGAACAAGCTGGAAAATTGTGAGCAACACTTAGTACAAAAATTTTGCCTTATCCTCTCTCTACGACCTCACAGGCTGTCAATCTCATTTCTTTCTTATAAACTGGAATTTCTAGGGTTTTAGCTTTTTAAATATATTTTGACATCTTTTCTGGAGACTTTGTAATGATGTACAATGAGGCAAACCAAATCTGACAAGGAGAAGGCGGGGAATATGGGAAGACAAGATATGAGCTAAAACCCAGGAAAGGAGCTTTTCCATGACCTCCCACTAATTTCTGACATCACTAGGCAATATTTAGTGAGGTTATGCACAGAAGTTTGCAAATAAACTGCACCAAATTATCCCAGCATATGCCATTCATGCTATGCAGTGAGAAATATAGGAGTCATGCTTGTGACTGTTAGAACATCCTCCCTGTCCCTACTCATTGTGGAGAAAAGGCTGAGTTAAACCTGCCTGGATTCTTCCCGTAGCCTTCCCAGTTGTCTTAAACAGCCACAAAGCTTTTGCTCATCTTCCTGAACTCTGGAGTTGTACTGTTTTGATTCTGAAGAGAAGGAAAGACATCTAGTCAGGATTCTCCATGATAAAGACTGGTCCAAATGTAGTGTCCGCAGTTAAAAGTAACTGGACACTTGTTTTCTCCTCTAAGTTGTTCACCCACTTTATCTTTGCAGTTTGGTGGCAGGTTGCCACCTCATGAGAACTAGAAAGTATATCTTCCAGCATGCAGTTTGTACAGAATAGGGTTAAAACACTCAGCTGTTTAATCGATTCTTGTCGCTTTTCAGCCACCTTGCTTCATTAGGCGTTTCCTTTGATCTCCAACTTGTCTCTTCAGTCTCCTGAAACATTATTTCTCATGGAGAATTAGCCTACTCTGACAAAAGCTGTTTGCCTTTCATTAAAATATTTCATGAGTTGAACCTTTCAATAGCGTTGCTGAGAGAGGGCTCACCAGAAGTGTTTGTCATTCTATGCACTTTAATTGACTTTAAGGTTACAGTTGTATGGAGAGCTGAGAAAAAAAGTTTGCTGGAGTAGGACAGAATGACTTCCCACCTTGGAAGGTGCATTTTGATTGTATCTTACTTTACACAATCACTTTTTCAGTTTGGAAAAATAATTTTTTACGTGAAGCTGGGTATTGCTTGACCTGGTTTATTTTTAGAATTAATGATATTTGCATTAGGCAATGGAAATTCTCTAAAACTTTGTCTTTTGTTTGGTTTTTGGTTGGTTTTTGGTTGTGTTTTGGGTTTTTTTTGCATTCCTTTGAAATGGGCTGACATTTTGGAGAGATTTGGATTTCTGCTACAGCAGTGTAGTAATGGACTGATGGACAGTCCTCCAGTTAATGCTTTGCAATGAACCATATGAGCATTCATAGCCAGGCCCTGACACTTATCACGACACATGCATGGAAGGTAAGTATCCATCTCATTCCATCAGCTGTGAAACAAAACATGCTTTTCTGAAAGCGTGGCACATGCACTCCGTTTGCTTTATAATACCCCGTGCAGGGAGCAATGTGCAGAGCATACAGAGAAGTTTCCAAGCAGGACCCTCTCAAGTCTGGGTCAGGGGATATGGCTGCCTTGTGCTGTGACCCCGGCTCTGTTCTTCCTGATTTTGTCCTGGAGTTGTACTGAGACCTGGCAGCTCCTCTCCAGCCAATTTAGGTTTCACGCATGGGTAGAGGGAGGCTAGAAGAGGCAAGCAGAGCATAGGAGAGCATGGCTAGGCTGAATGTATGCACAGAGTAGGTGTGAGCCAGGGGCATAGGGTATCTCATATCTCAGAGGGACACAGGAACTGAAGGAGCAAGTATACCAGAATATGAGCCCTTCTGGGGTGAAGTTACCTAGGAACAGGCCCCAGCTCTCCAAAAATACCAAACTGGCTGAGAGCCAAGGTGGGAAGCAGATGGCTTGAAGGTCAGGGAGCCAGTATACTAAGAGATTCAGCTGTCCTGCCCAAAGCACCTTCCATCTTTTTCCTCTCACACTTCCCAGAGCTCCACTAATTCTTTCCATATCACCTTTTGGCCCTCTGAAACCCTCCTGACACAGGATGTACCTTCCTACTGAGCCACTGCCATGATGAATTTTGCTGCTGTCACTGGTGGGATCTGCACTCTCTTTCACTTACCATTGGCAGCTCCAAGGCAGCCAGAGCCACACTGCTGTGTGGCACAGGGAGACGTGGTAGGGAAAGGAGGTGGGGGGATAGGAGCCGAAACTTTTAACGGAGACAAATAATGATTCTAAAAACATGCATTTACAGTACTTCAAACTTTCACCCATGCACTCTGTTCAAAGTGTTGAGCAGAAAGGGCAGCAGCCCTTGAAAAGCAATTGAATTTAATTGGAGATCCATTTGCCATTGTCCATCCCCTACATGACACTGAGTCACCACGCATTACGCACCTTGGAGATGCATGTTCCAAATTGAAGGAAAGGAGCAGATAAATAAAGCAAAATATTTAACATTGTGAGTGGCATTGTCATACACTAGTGGAAAAAGCTTTTCTCAAAAATTGCTCTTGGTGTTATGTTTTTATGGTGGTGTTTTTATGGTGAAAACACAGACAGAGACAATATCTATGCAATTCTGAAATAGAACAGGTATGAGGTTTGAAACTAAAGATAGGTCACATCCATTTTTCCTAAAAATTGTAGAAATCTTTCCAAGGATCATAGGCCAGCTTTCAAGACAAAGAAAGAAAGAAAGAAAAAAAAAGCCCACCGTCATTTGTCCTAACAAAAGAGGCCTTTTTTTATCACTCTAGGAAACTCAAACTTTCAACTCAGAGGTCTTTGGGCTGATTTGATCTTTAGCAGTATTTCAAATCCTATCATTTTGGTGATGACCCAAAATCAAGGGAAAAGCCATCTCTGTTCCATAGGCCAGCTGGTGAGGTGCTCAAGCCCTTTCTGACTTTACCTGTTGGCAAGAAAAGAAACATGGCAGAAGACAGTGAAGGAAATAAAGCTTCTCCATCTCTGGGCAGTTGCATAAGATGTCTGTGCTGCTAATTTTTCAAGAGAAAAGTAACTCAATCAATAACTGCTTGGAGGGAAAGAGCTTGCTTGGCTTCCTTTCGGACACTTTGAGTGTCTTGGTTTCTTCAGTGTAGTCCTTCACATGTGAAATGTAACCTTCACGTGCAACCCCGACACATGGTGTGGAACAGCCTGAGATGTCGATCTGCATCTGTGTCTGCAAGCTGTAGGGGCTCAGGCTCAGCAGGCAGCTAGACAGCCCTGCGTGACGAAGAGTACTAAATTTTATTCAGTTCATGGAGTTCAGCACCATTATCTGAGCCCAATCCATCCTCTTTTTTTTTCAGGAGCTCCTTGTTGTTTCCAGTACCAAAACCTGCAGTCATTTCCTACAGAAGTGGGAAATGTCATGGGTGAAGTACTGTTTAACATATGCACTGAGCTTATCAGGTAAGAGCAATGCTGTCAGTGGAGTTTGGTAAGCCAATGACCACGTGTGTATCTACTTCAGATTGAGCTGAATTGTCCTGTACACTGTCCAGCAAACTCAGACTAGTTCCTCACATTTAAGGTTCTAGCACTGTTTGAGATGACCTTGGAGATTCCACCTGGCTGCCACTTTTTGGAGCTACCTTTCCAGAAAGGCACACATTTTCAGCAGTTCCCATGTCATATCTGCTAGATCCTTGAAGAAGTCTCAGATATCCAAGGTGACGGAATGCAGGGAACTGAACCTCCACTGACTGTAACAAGACACGTCTATTTAGACATCTGAACTAACATGCCTACACAGCGGAGTTGAATCTCAGCCCACCTGGGCCAGTAGCACCACTCTGAACACCACCAGCTCTCTTGACTTGTAGGAAAATGCAAGGTAATCTCCCTCAAGCTACTATTGAGGGGCAGATCTCAAAAATGTTGTATGTATTTCTCTTACATTTCCTAGATGGTCACAGATTGCCAGATACAGCTTAGACATGTCTGTGATCCAGACAGTGCTGGGAGAATTAATTTGCCCCCAAAAGACAACCATTATATGATTCCCACCAAGATGAATTCACGAATACAGTGGAGGTTTAGCCCATCCGTGAGATACAGAAAGATAAAATTGCCTGTACTAAGCCACAGAAGTATTTGAATGCGCCCAAGGTTATTTTGTCTTGCCATTTGCTGCTAGCCCAGAAGGTCACAGATCTCCCATAGGTTCTGCATCCTGTTCACCAGCCCCCTCCCTGCCAGGCTATTCCTGGATGCCTCAAATGACATTTAGACAATTGAATTGAGTTCCTGGTGTTTGCAGACCGTAGCTTGGGATTTCAAAACCAAATCATTGCTCTCATGAGGCTTCTTCTTATTCCTAGCAATCAGGTTCCATTAAGAGAAACTGTAGCTCTGCATTATAGTGTGTCATGTCATCATTATCCTTCAAGATCAGCAGTCTCACACTCTGCCATGATTTCATTGCATTTATGAAAGTGTGTCCAAACATCAGCATTATGACCAGACACTTTTTTTGTTATGGTAACTTTATAAAAACTTGAACAGTTTTTCAGAGTGTAAATTACATTCAGTACTTTTTTTTGTTTTCTAGTATTCACAAAAACTGGTGGAAAATAATCACCCTTTCTTTCATGGCTGAGCTTCATGGCTGGGCAGGAAAGTTACATGTCTTCTTCCAAACATGTCGCTTTGACAAACATGGCTGGTCATTAAAATAGTTTCAGTGCTATACTTTTCAAAATGCAGGCCCATTTTCTCAGTAGAAAAAAAGAAAGTAAATGCTATCTTTCTTTTACGAAAGAGCACCTTTTTAGCAGTATAATTGCGCCATAAGCTTCAGGTCAAATTTGTAGGAGGAGTGATCTCTTTGACACAAAAGTAGTGTTTTAACAAAGGGATGCTGATTTTTCTTGTCTGACCTTTGCATCCTTCTTGTGATAGCAATTGATACAAATGCGGATGATTGCATGTAGTCAACTCTTTAAAATTTACACTGTTTTTTTTCCATTTTGTAATGAATCCACCCTCGAAGACCCAGTTAGTGAAATGACTGCAAGGTAGGTGCTCTTTGGGGAAAAAAATGTGCTAATGCTTTTCAATGCCAAAACATATGTACTTTTCTGAAAAAAATACTTGAATTAGTATTCAGGAGAATAAGCTTTCTTTACTGTAATAATAAAACACATTGAACATTCCTTTTTATCCTTGTGAGAAACCATGTAACTGTAGTGATTTTAAATCAAGCTAAGAAGTTGTAAGCAGTTTCTCCTTTCTCTACAAGAGAGGCAAGGCTGAATTGCTGCATTTTTCATTTTCCATATGCTTGTCCCAGACTCAAGCCTTTTTTGATAACTGATCTGCAACCAATAAATGCTCAAAACCCAAGTCCTCCTTCCACTTACTGCCCATCCAACCCTCATGCCTCACTGAGGCTCACTCTGGTAAGAAGTCATGATGCACAAGCAAGGACTAGACAGACTGGCTAAACCAGAAACGAAAGATGGTCACGCACTGTCTAGGAGCATCTGTTTTACATCTATTTACACTTAGGATTCAATAGTAATTTCTAATTTTTATCATCTGTTGTCAAGGAACAGTGTACCATATAAGGATCAGCACTGCAGAAAGCCACATGGGTGACAGGTTCCCACTAAATACCTCCTCTTCCTGAGCGCAGCAGAAGAGAAACCAGCCAAAGGCAGCTGACACACAGAGCTAACCAAATCTAGTCCTCTAGTCCTGACATAATCTGGATTCAAGGCAGCATTGGGAGATTAAATCAGATCACAGTCAGTGATAGAGGAATTTCCTCCATGAGGAAGGCTGGTATCTATTCTCACCCTCCTGGGCCATTTGACATGGGTGAGGTCTCAGGAGAAGTGATGGGAATCTAATGTAAAGAGGTATAACAGACTGAGCACTTCTGATGTCATCTAACAGGTGCTCACAGAGGTCTGAACCTGCACCTCCTTTGCAGAAACGTGAAGGGCTGGCTGACTCTCTGATCCTTCTTAGCAGCCATATGCAGCCCCTGAGCAAACTAGGTAGACCAAGTGAGCCCAACACCAGCAATAAGCAGGGAAGATACAGCTTCACCCACCATGAGACACAGACATTTTCTGTCACCAAACCAAACAAAAGCTGAGGCAAGGTGAAGCCGGAGGAAGAAGAGTAAGCAGGATTCAAAACTCAGCATTGTCTCTATGCCAGTGGTGGGCAGAGGAAAGACAGTGATTGAGTCTAACACTGGAGAGCAGCGTTATCTCCATGATAGGTGCTCACCCAGTGATCAGTTCGTCCTACAGATCACGGGAGCTTGGCTTGTCCTCATTGATGACCTGTAGCTTTCCACACCCTTCCAGCTTGATGTGGAAAGCTACAGGAGCCCCAGAAGATCCCTCCAGATTTTTTTTATCCACCTTCCTCCAGGCTGGTTGGAAAGTGTGTTAAAACCGAATGAGACTAAAAACACAGATGCAGGATTTCTGTGTGAAGCTTAGTCTTCCTAAGCATCACCTTCCTCAATTATGCTCAGGCAAAAGTGGGCCAATCTTTTTCAGTCCTGTCTGTTGAGACAGGAAAGAAAGCAAGTAAGAAAGAAAGAAAGGTAAAAAATGCTTTTTTCCTGACAGATTCAGTCCAATGTTATCATAAATTGTCTGTGTTCCTAGATCCTCTTTCAGCTGGCTGAGGATCAATGGAGGTGATAAGTCAGCTGGCAGACTGTGTCACCTCATGCTACAAGGTTCCTATATCTTGTTGCCTAAATCAAAAATAACCTATTTTTTTCCCCAAAAGGGAGATTTAATGGAGGTAGTAATACATCAAGACCAACTGCACATTACACTTCAGCAACACTGATCAACAAATCAATTTCTGTTCACTCTCAGAGCAGTGCTTTTGATTTCTCTGCTGAGGTTTCAATGCTCTAAAAAAAAAAAAAAAAAAAAAAAAGGCTTTCCAAAATTCTCAGGATGAAGGCTGTGGCTGGAAATTATGTTCAAGGGGGTCATGCAACTATCTAGAAAAGGAGTCCAGCTTGTCTGTGCAGGAAAGTGTCTGTGGGGGCTGAGTCAGGTAAAGAAGTGAAATACCCTAGTAGGTAGGGACCATTGCAACCCTGGCACATGGTTCTTCCAGACAAAGCAGGTTGCTTTGACTCTATCATCTCTCTTTATATAAATACATGTAAATATATGTTTATTTTTCTTTAAATTCCCTTCTGGAACAAGACATGTCACCGCATTCATTTCCATTCCCCAAGTGCGGAAAGGAAGAGAGAACAAACAAGACATGACAGATGTTATTCATATTGCATAAAGTGCTGTTGGAAGACATTCAGATGCTAAGTGATAATACCTATAAAAATCTCAATAGAATACATTTCACAGTAGATCCACATGTAAGACACAGCCTAACAAGTAGGGTTGGTCAAGGCTTCCTTCACATGCACCGCCTGCTCCCCCCCAGCTCAGGGCTGATGGTCCCATGCATCAGGGATCGCATGCATCAAGAACCGCAGAGGAACATCCCTGTTCAAGAAATGCACCGTGTGCACAGGAGGATGCACATGGCTGTGGGAGCTGTGGGTGGTATTGGGAGGTGGTTATCTGGAGATCAGATGCTGGGTTTCTCACATCCACCTGAAACACACTGACTTTATGGGAAATGCTTTCCACAAGGCTCCAGAGAATCAGACTTGTCTGGCGTGCCTACAAGACCTCGCTCAGAAAGGAGTTTCCTTTCAGCCTCTGTTGAACACTTCTGTCCACCATGTTTTAGAAGCAAAATAGGGTTTGTAGAGAGAGATAAGTCATCTTACTAGGCAGATGGAAAATACGGCAAAGCTTTCAGGCATACAGGCTGCCTTTCCTATCCCAGACAGAAGCCACAAGCTTCAAGCAAAGCACAGGCTGGAACCAACTGCTGTTAAGTTTAACATGCTAATATTAAACAAACAGGTGATTTCAGATTAAAAGTGGCTAGTATCTGCAGAGTCAAGAAGGAGTATTAGCAAAAGATAGTAAGGTTAGCAGAGTGAAAGCCTAGTAATTATTACCCGAAGGACACCAAGACACTGTAGGGCAAGGGAGGAGGAAAACCATAATATGACATCGATCCCAAATCTTTTTAGCATCCAGCAAGATTTTGAATGTTATTACCTTGACTTGTCTTTTGAAGGTATTTTGGCGTTATGATAAAGAGAAATGTCTTAAAATTACTTGACTTTGTTGAGATAAAAATAAATGCTTGCAATGAAAAAAAATCCTTCAAAATGGTGATGCTGATTTTGTTTAATCTTCTTGCCAACCCGCCACAAGAGAGCTGATCCTCTTTCCATAAAATTCAACAGCAAAAACCTGTAACAGCTTTCACAGGAAAAGGATTAGATTCTGAATTAGGACCAAGAACACTGTCCCAAACACTGCTCAAATCCAGTATCATCTAGAATAGCTGAGTTTTTCTTCAGCAATCGCTTATAACATTAATGGGAAGCCCTTTAAACAGTCATTGTGGATAAAATTTAATGCTGGTAGATAGACAGCAGCAGTCTGGAAGCAGTTGATTAATGTTCTTGCTGTGCTATTTGACTTTTTTTTTTAATTTGAATTTACTTTTTAACAAGGAGATATTTACGACTGAGTCAAGTAAGAATGGATGTACACAAAAGCACAGCCACAATTCCCTCCTGCTATCTTGGTGCCTTGGAACAGTCAGTTAAACCTCCTTTTCTCATCAGTCCCCATATTGCCTCAGAGCCATGCACGACAGCTGAGAACCATCCCCGAATTCTGAGTTAGCACTTTCCCTCCTGCCTTTGTATCCCACAAATTATTTTTCTTTCCAAAACCCTGTCTTTCTATCCTAAAAGAAACTATGTGAGCTTTGATAATTCATACTACAGGTGTGGACTGCTGAGGAGTAGCAAAAGCCTTGGAGTGATGCTGCCAACTCATGAAAAAAACAAGCTGGGTTTTTGGTTCTGGTTGTGGAGACAGAATTGTAAGGAGAGAGTAGTTACCAACTGAGGGTAATCATATGCTGAGAATGATGACATTTGGGATTGCCCACATGTCAGAGAAGACTTAAACCAACCTTGGCCTGATCTTGTGGGTTCTCAGCCTGTTGCTGATAGTGGTTTTTAAATCTTGAAAATTCAAGCCTATCTATCCTGAAATCTCCCAGTCCAACTGCTAAAAGCCAGTGCAGTGGAAGCAGAGAAACTTTTCAAGACAGAGGGAAGAATTTCAAACCAATGTCAGAAGCCCAGTCAAGAGTGAGGTTAAAGAGTTTCTATCTAGAAGTATTTAAGAATTACAGGAGAAAAAGTTGGATTGTCCTTTTGTTCCAGATGAGGTCAACAGATTTTCTCAGATCCCCTCTTTTCCCAGGTGAATTAATTTCTCCTTAAGTAAAAGATTTTCACTGAATATTGGCAATGCTTCTAAATACATCACAGTCACTGCCAAAACTGAAATTTCTGAGCTTCAGCTTGTAATGTCCTTTATGAATTTTGCATATTCTGTCTCATACTATCTAGCATCCATAATTTTCAAAAAAATGTAATTACCAAAAGAAAAAAAAAAGTAGAAGGGAAGAGCCAAAACTGCATTTGATTATATTATGAATCCTTCAAAACACTCAAAGCAAGACAATATTACTTATGATAACATACTGCTTGGGTATGGTTAGTGTATGCAAAACATCATGCTGAATAGCAGGCAATTTTTCTAAAACTATGGATGATGGAACTTGTATGAAACACCAGCAAAATCAGTGTACATCTACTTTAGCATTTGGGGGCAGGATTGCACTTCTAAGCAAATTTCATGCTGATCTACACTGCACAATAATCTCAGGGTGTATGAACTAGATTCCTTATGGATGAGACAAAGCCAGTGGCACCTAATGAAATACAATTCACTCTCTGCAGGATGGCCAGGCTGTAGAAGCAGACTAGAGCTGAGACTTCTCCACTGAAAAAAACCCAACTTACTAGACCACTGTCTCATCAAGTTCAACCATTTATCGTATATCCCCCACTTATTGTCATACACACATGTAAATGACTGCCAACAGAGAATTTCTGAGCCTAGCAGAGTAAGGGGAAATCTTGCCATGAACAGCAAGAAATGCAGAATTTCTTCTCAGTTATCTTTTGATACTTGTGCTTGTAGCCTTCATACCCACAAAACCCAGCCACACTCTTAGTCCTGCTTATGGGCCCACATCATGGAGAGCAGAGCTCATTTAGGACCATATTTTGAGTAACAAATAGTTGAAGGTTGGAATAGCACTCAGAGGAGGCCATATATGTTCCACTGCCCATACGGTCTCCTCTAAGCATCTGCTTTTGTCTGCTGTCAGCAATGGGATACTGAGCTATGTGGACCTTGGGTCTGACTCAGCTTGACCACTCGTGTTACGTCACCCTGGGCTGGTCATTCCACTCCTGGTTCCATCATTGCTGCCTCTCTCACCATGCAAATTGCATTAAAAACCTTGATTCCCTCAGGCTGTATTAGTTGCAGCGTTATTTGCATACCTATGTGACTGATCTTCAAGATAGTTTGTATGAATTGCTGTGACCTCCAGAAATGCTCTTCATCAAAGACAAGAGACATTTCTAAACTCATATTTTAAACAAATTATAAATATATTCCTTCTAATAATAGTCACTTCACAGAGAACAGGATTCCCCAAACCTAACGGAAAAGTCTTGATTTAGTAGTCATAATTAGTCCGGAAGCAGCTAAAGGGTAAAATGTACACACATTCACCCAGACTTATAAGGAACAGACCTATTAATATTATAATTTGTGCAAAGACAACTCGAAAGGCAAAAATATAACAAAAGGATTGTTCTCCACCAATTATTTCTCCTTCTGCTAATTTTAGTGTGAGAAAATAGGTTGAACTTGTTCAGAAGCATACAAGGCTGAGCACTGATAAAGAAACAAACAAAAAACTAATTATTTTATGATGAAATTCCATCCTGGAGATTTGGAAAAGAAGTGCTCCAGATTTACATAGAGGAACTTCAATTTTTTTCGACACCTAAACTTTGTGACTGAGGTAAGTTACAATTAACACTCCCCTCCAAAACGTTTGCAGTGCTGCAGCAGGGTGGGTTTGTCTGCAAACTCCTTTCAATCCCAAAGCCATCCCACAGCCCTGCTCTCTGCATGCCAGAGGACCCCTTCCTGCTGCCCAAGGCTTCCTTGGAAACCCTCTGCCAACAGGAGCTTTGTTACAGAAAGCTAGCCACAGCAGAGACCTCAGTTCCAGCCCATCCAGCCTCTCCTGACACATAGTAGAGTTGAGTTGAACACAACAAACATCCCCCTTTGCTTCTGTCCCCAGACCAACCTGTATTTCCCAAGAGCCCACAGGAGATGCTGGGATCTTTGTGATCTTTGTTTGCAAAAGCAGGGAGTTGCAGAAAAGGAGGTCCCCTCCTTGGGCCTCCATGGGGTATGGTCTGCCCTTGCTCACTGCAGCCAGGATTTTAATTTGCTTTAGCAAGCTCTCACTGAGTCAGGTGATTGTTTTAGGATACCCCTAATAAATTAAGCAAGTACAGTTCTTATTCTGGAGTCACTGTTTCTGAAGCACTTGCACAAAGATGATAGGTATAGGGAAGGCCCTGACTCTGTACCTGCTGCCAAAGAACAACCGCAGGGAGCACCAAAAAGCCAACAAGGAGGAGACAGGTAAATGTGTCCTTACACTGCAGTTGTACAGTCTTCTGAGGTACTGCTGGATAATGTCCTGCTTTCTGTAGACAACACTGGCATACTCCAGAGAAATGCCCCAGTTACTTCCAGGAGCTTCGGTCAGTAATGTCAACAGGTGCCCATACCTGCTTCTGAAATGTGGATGAGTTATTTGGGTATTTAAATATGCAGTTAGGATCCTAACTACAATCACCTGTCTTTGGAAAACTCCAGCATGGATTTTAGCATTTTACTTATTCAGAGATGGCAATGGTTTTCCTGGTGGTTTGTGGAGGTTAAAAGTTCAATGCAAGAGCGTAGTACATGGGCTTTTCAGGCTGACTCCCTCACCTACAACACGAAGCAGAAAATGTGCAAATATAGAGATAACAGTGGACAACAGAGATAAGAGGTACCAAACGTCCTCTGAAATTTCAGGGTTAGTAAAATAAAGCAAATCTAAATATTGAAAAGGGTGTTCAAATATTAATATACAGCATTATCTCATTTGTAACTACTATACGTAAAGTGATAAAGGTGCTATTTATACCAGCACAAAGAATGCAAAGTTCATGAGCACCACCCATTCAAATACGTTTTGCTAAATTTAAATTACTTCAGTATTGACAACTGATTTTAAAAAGGATGTAAAATACCATTGACCTGAATGCAGAAACTCATTCATTTAATTCATTTTAACTGTAACTTTGCTACTGAAGGAAATAAGATTATGGAAATTGGCAATGCATGGAGAAAAATTCTTAAAACAAGACACAGCTACCAAAAGGATTCAACCTGGAAAATGCTACATTAGTCCTAAAAATTTCTCCATGCAAGAAAAAAAATCTCTTTTGCCATTTAATTTTTTTTTAAATAGTGCCAGGAATATATAAAATTAAATATAAATATTATATAGCAATTTTTTTACTTACTGCTCTAAAAGGTTTTCTGAAGTTCATCCAGAAACTACAGAGCTGCTCCATGAAACTGAATGCTTGTATTATGTTGTCTATTAGTTCTATATGTCTATTAGTTGTATATATCTTCAGATTTACCAGATTACAAGATGCCAGTCTCACCACAGGCGCTGTTAAACAGTTCATATACATCAGATGTACCTGAATATTGTTGTGAGTCATCAGTGTCAAATTTTGACCACTACTCGGCAAAAAAATCTGACTGTAGACCAAAAAATAAATGCTCATTTCTCTAGGATTACCAACAGCCACTTGTAATCACCATCAAAAGAGTGGGTGATCGTGGTTTTCTCACCTGTGCTTTTTTTTCCCTGTATTTTTATTGCTTTGAAAGCTCAGAACAGACTTGTCTTACACAAAAATATAAATCCAAATCTATTTTCATAATGTTTGACAGCTGTTGCTAGCAACGAAAAGACACTGGCTGAACTAAATACTGCTTTTCTCTGTGAATGCCAGGGTTATCTTTAAAGGAGAAAAAAACATTGAATGTATGATCTGAACAACAGAAGTCATAGAAATCTTCTGAGAATCTGCAGAGTCACAGAAGTCTGGGGAAAAGAGGCTGATGTTTCTTGCTTATCCCAGTACTGAAGGGGATTTCCCCTCCCATTTCAAGCATGATTCAGGCCATCACCTGCAAGTTTTTGAGGGACAGTTTTCATCAGCTGCAATTTTTACAGTTCAGGATTTGTATCGTATTCATACCCATCTTTGTCTATGCCTGCTCTTCCCCCATTAAACCCAGAGGATGAGGTGAGCAGCCTTGTTCAACCCAGCAGTTCATGGTTTATTCACTTATTGTAGTTAAATTATGAAGCGCTTTGACTGGAATCATTCAAATTTCCACTGAATCAGGGAGGAGAGATCCACTGGCTTGACTTGCACTTGACAAAGTGAAATCTGGGTTGCACTCCCTTTGCCAGTAAGTTTTTTTTTAGCATTTTTTGTCCTGAACTGCCTGTGGAAGAGGGACAGGCACACAGGGGATCCATCCTTCCCAGGCAGAGCCAAGGAACCCATCCCCTTCCAACAACATTCTCAGGAAGGTGCAAACCTTAATGGCTCTGAGGTGTTCCATCACTACTCTGCTTGATGCTCAGCATGGGGCTGGTGTACAGGGAGCAGAGGAGGCTCAGGACTCCTTCAGGCAGAGGGGAAAACTGCCCTCCCCAGCGAGTCTTGTAACCCCCAAGCTGTGGAGTTAAGTGGAGAAGAAAGGGTCATCACTTGATGGACCTGCAGCTTTGTGTGGACCTGACATCTGCACATCTGGTCAGAATAAACAAGCAGGTACCTAGAGAAAGTTACATGTGAAAAAAAGGAACAATTAGAGTTATACAACTGAACCAGGGGCTTGATAGTGCAAGTTATTAATTAAGGACTTTAGATGCTTTTGTTTAATTTAAGCCATACATAAATGAGTGGGATGTTCTCTCTCTCTCCCTCATTCCACCTGAACTATCTACAGTTCATGCATGTAGCCTAACATGTCTAACACACACAAAGCGTGAAGGAGAATAAAGAAATAAAGGCAAGTAGTTAGGAGAAAAGTTGACAGATTTTAAGAAAAATAATAAACTGCATGCAATGAAAGCTCATCTCAGACTCCATGTCCATCCAGTGTCACTGACCATATTTACTGTCTCTTCCTCCCACTTTCCCACCACTTCTGTCCAGGAAAATAATTACTACGTGGTTCTCACCTCAGCCAATGGAGGCTATGTGTCTGTAGCCTCCTATCTCTGCCAGCAGGATCTGGCTTCTCACTGGATCTCCATTTATGTCCTTCCTTTGCAGCACCTCCCTTGGCTGTTATCCTTCCAGTCATAAGTCACTCTGTGCTATGAGCTATAAACACACTAACCCCACTCTGAAAGACATCCTTTGATGTTCCTCACACACAGTGGAAAGGTAGCAGGCCAAATCTGACCTCTTTCAAACAAGTGCTAAGCATGACCACTGTCAGAGCTAACCCTGGGTGCAAGCTGTAAATTGTGCGGCAGTGCAGTGCAAATAACTACTTCTTAGCTGAACTGTTTGTACAAACAGACCCACTGAGGAGGAAAATGACGTGGTATTTCTATTGCAAAAGGAGCCCAAATACTTCCAGAGAGGACCTGGAAATCTTTTGACCAATTAGTTTCAGGAAAAGTTCTTTCTCTTCACAACTTCTCTAAAAAACCCTGTGGACTGACAGCAGCCAGCCTGGGAGAGCAGCAGCTGTGCTGAAATCTCCAATTAATCCAAACCCAATTAAATGCAGCTGTTCCTTCACGAAGGGCTCCGAGAGGCACAGAGCACACACCATCCATCCCTGCAACACATTCAGGTTTCACTAGGAGGGCGTGTGCCTTTAAAACTCAACTGGGACCAGCCCCATTCCTTCAGAGCAAGAGAGCACAGTTTGGTTCTACATTAACGAGCAGATTATATGATATCCATATTTTTCACTGAAAAAAGGAAATGCAAGATCTCCACCATATTTTACTCCTCCCTGTGTCAGCCATGTTGATGTTAAGGGGCAGAAGTAATTTGCTTTTGCATCTGGGAGGAAACTAGAGCTTGCTATGTGTCCTCAGAAGCTCTCACATTTTTCTCTGAAAGCTCTGCAATCTTTTTTTTTCTAACTAGAGGAAGGCATTGTTGCTTTTGAGGCAGAAAACAACATGACATTTCCTCCTCCACGGCAGGCAAAAGCAAGCTGAAGAAACACAGTATTACGTCCTGCAGAATTTATAAAACCTGGTTTCTCAGAGCTTTGCATCATCTTTGGAGCTACCCCAGCTTCCTCCCTTGTCCCCTGCATGGCACTGCTCCAGCAGAACTCCTCTGTCAGGATGGTGCTTTGCAGAATCTGACCCAGGATTTTAAACAAAAGTTTAAACAAAATAATGGAAACCCTGGAAGTTACAGACTTGCCTCAGTGTTGATTTACTGGTGTTGCTATGGATCATAGCCATAGCTCCCTGATAAGACAAAACAGAGAAGCAGTTTGTTTACCATAAAGTTGTTACCATTTATTTTCTGTTTAATTATTTGTGTTTTGAAATTCACAGATTGACTCCCCACATTTGCATTCCTAGAGGCCCTGGGGATTCCCAGATTGTAGCAGATCTGTTCATGTCAAATCAGCAGCCCCATGCTGTGGACTCTGCTGGGAACCAGCTTCGACAGTTTATCAATATTGTGAAAGTAAGGAAAGATACCCTGCTGTCCAGCATCCTTCCACCAGGGAAGCTCCAGGAGTCAATTAGCTGCTGGTTGCTTTCTCTCTCCAGTGCCTGCATTTTTCAGAGGCCACTACTTGCCCTACAGCAATCACTACCAGGTCCTCCTCCATCTGAAAATGAATATTTGTAGTGACTGTTGCAGACTCTGCCTCTCCTACCACCCCAACTCACTCCCATCTTTTCAGCCAAAGCGTCCCTGCAAAACAGGCTCTGTGATGTATGGTCTTCTACTCCAACAGGCTGTCAAGACCAAAGAGCATGTCACAGTGTGCCACTGCGTATTGGTGACAAAAAAGTCCCAGCAGGATCCAGCTGCCTGAATCCAAAAGGCCCAAGCCACACTCCCCTTTGTGTGTTCTCTAGTAACTCCTTAGACAGAAGCTGGTAACCCGTAAGGTACAACTATTACACATTTTCCTATGGGTTATCACCTTCTGTCATATCTGTAGGCATTAGCAGTCTCAGCATACATCCCAGTTCACGCAAAACATCTTTGAATGTCATATTCAGACTTTTCCCAGTGTGTTTTCTTACTGCAAAATAGCAATGTGCAAAGCACAAAAGCTTGATAGGCTTTTGTTAATCCTTTGAAAGACCACAGACCTCCTGTCTGCTAGTCTGTTCTCTGAATGCTCCTCCACAAGGCTTGCAAGCTTCTCTTTAGTCCATTTCCATGATTCTGCTGAATATTCTTCAGACCTGACTGAGCCAGGTATCCAACTTTGGAACCTCTTCATCCTATTTACTACAAAATAATGAGAAAAAAAGGGGCCAGTGCAGAATGCGGGGTGTATCACCCTATTTTGGTCACTGGATAGAACTAAAATGAATGTGGGGATTCACATCATGATCTGTTTTGCAAGCTACCAGCTGGCTTTTAGAAAAAAACACACTTCTTTGCTTCAGATGGCTACTGAAGTCAAAATGTTTCTATGGGGATGTACCACTCATGCCCTTTAAACTAACACTTATTTTGGCTACGCTGCTTCCACTTTATGTTGTTCTTTCCATGTTCTGACATGTTGGTCAGAGTGGTTGACAGATGGATTGATGTGTTTGTTCCCAAATTGTCAGGAAGATTACTCTGTAACTTTTTCCTGGGGAAAGGATGGAAGGTAGAAGCAGAACACATTTTTTTGGAAAAAAAAAAAACAAAACAACTCAGATGTAAAGTTGTGACGTACCTTAGCTGTACATTCTGGCAGACAGTGTTCTTTGCAATAAGATTTGCTTTGAATAAGCTATTTTCCACGTTTCAGCTAAATTTCAACTTGCCATGGTAAACACCATCAGAGCTGGCAGCAGCCTATGTCACTGTCTATTAAGCTGCCTGGACTGCCTGGAAGGAGAAGACCAGATTGCATTTAGCTGATCCTGCTCTTCCCTCCCCAAGTGATCTCAAAGGGAAGCAAGCAGATAACGAGTCATATCCCCTAAGTATGGATGGATTTGGGGGCATCCCATGCAGCTCAGGGCTATCATCATTCACAACTAACATATGTGGGCAGCTGCTAGGCAAGGGACTGATGATGAAAAGCTGTATGGTGAAGACCCCAGACTCCATCTCTTGCACTCAGTATGCTGTGTCTTATCCCATATAGCTCACTGGATGAGCAAAGGAAAAACACATCTAAAACCACAGACACCCAGATCCACCCCAGCTCATGCAGAGATCACATCTGAATGACAAACATAAAAAATGTTTCTGCTTTCCTAAGAAGAAGAAGCATTATGGGATATGGGGTATTCATTCTGCTCTCTTCTGAGCTCCTGAACTTCCAGGAACAACACACAGTAAACTGACACATCTGATAAACCAGAGCATTAATAATAGGCAAGGACCAAGCAAACTGCATTCAGATTAAAATACTGGAAGGCTTCTAGTGGATGCATGATGAAGACCTTGCTGAAATACATATGACATAGACATACATTCCTGCTCAGCAAAAGACATCAAAGTCATAAATTAAAGATGCACTTCATATTCTTCACTGCCTGCCTAATAAGCTAAATCACTTTAAAGGTCTTTATTTGCAAATCCCATGACTGACCTGATAACTTTATCTTGTCTTTTTCCTTTCCACTGGGAGCTACACTGGTCTTATAAGTTTAGCTTTAGCAGAGAGGTGCCAGCTCAGACTTGGTGGTGGCTGAAGAGCCTCTTCTGAACCATGAAAATCTCTGCTACGAAACTACGTCACTTACAGTTGTTGTTGGGAGGATGTTGAACTCCTGATTGAAAAGAAAGTCTTCAGAATTCCAGAGCTATTTCTGAAATTAGAAGACAAAGGAAAAAAGAATGCATCATTGAAAGGTGAGGTTTTCACCTTCATGCTTTTTCTTTCCTACTACATTTCAAAACTCAGCACTTTTCCTTGATCTATATATTCATGGTTGAAAACTGGGAGGAGGGTGAACTTTTCCCATGTGCATTTCTGAATGCTACAGTCCTCCACAAATACTTTTGTAGAGTAAGGGGGATGTTAAGAAGAGTGACAACTTGTTATTTGTATTCAAAACAACAGCGAAAACAATAGTTATAATACTTTATGCATGCAGTATATCTGCAAAGCACTGCAAACTAATCCATCATTATTACTTTTATTGCCTCAACAGTAGTAAGAAATAACTTGCATTGTTGTTGTTTTACCAAGTGCAGGGGGTTTACTCCTAGATTTCACTGGCTCCTGCGTAATTTAAATTAAATGTTAATTTAGGTATTACAGAAAGTACAGAAGGTACTGTGTACAATATTAAATTTTTGTCCAGAAAAAAATCTGTCTTCTGCTTCCAGATACATTACCCAGTTGTCCCTTGTGTAAACTGTATGAGGCAGAGACAAGCACAAACACAGAAATTATGGATCAGGACACATTTAGATGAATTACTGTTTGGAAACCTTCTTCCATCTTAGATTCAAAAGCTCTAGAAGTGAATAGAACAACAGTGATAAGATTCCAAAGGGAAGTGAGAATGGTGGAAGGGTTTGAAACACATTCATTTTAGCTTCATTATACAGTCCTCAGACAGTTTCTGAAGAAAAACCAATCAGCAACTGGAAGTGTAGGAAAATTATTATTTTTTAAAAGGATGGAAAAGACATAGAAAAGAGAATGAAGGTAAAATTGAAAGTAAAAGACATTCCAAATATGTTTTGAAGGATATATATTTTAAAGTTACCTTAGCAGACTTTTCAAAGATGAGGTAGAGCAAGAGAGCTTAAATACAGCAAATGAAAATGTAGGCATTTACAACCCTACAAATAAAGAGTTAAGAGATGCTAAGTATTTGCTAAAGGTTCCTGGAAATTACTAATATTTCAAGTGAGATGGAGAAAAATAGAAAAAATAATTTACATAATGCTATCCCCAGTTAATTTAATTTATTTAATAAATACTAACAGTGTCAGTATCTGTTGCACCATTAATGAAACAGCTTAAGGCACCAAAACTGAGAAAGTTTAGCTAGCTAGTAAAACAATTCTACGTTGCCACTCAGTAGTAGACTCCTCAAAGCACCAGTGTGCAAACCAAAATGAGAAGTGTCAGTGTTGGTCAGCACCTGTTTGCTTCATCTAAACCTGTTAATTTCCTTCTAATGACTGCAATTTCACTCCTTCCACTCAGCAACTCACTCTTCAGCAGGGTACAAACACCAGCCATCAACTTTGCAGGCTGTCAGGACAAATCCCTGTTGTCACCTGCCCAGTAATTTTCATGTGGACTGGGAGTTTATACAGTTAGCAGGAGTGTGAAACTCCTGTCAGTTCTCATGGAGTTGTTCCTTCTTTCCTCTGTCTACTGTCGATACCTTTCTGATTTCCTTGTTTAACCATTTTGTAGATGTTTTCTTCTCCATATTCCTATAAAGGACTGTGAGGAATGGCAGATTTCTGTTTCTAGACTGAATAAAAACAGTTCAGAAGTCCTTTATCCTAAAAACTGCAACCTAAGAGATCCTCATTAAGTCTTCAGAACTTTGTGACAGTCCTGCTATTATTTCACAGAGGTTCACAAGTGTGGATTTACAGTGGGAGGAGAGCTAGGTGGGACTCTCATGCTCTCGTACTCTACATCGCACTGTATAGATACAGCTGCTGACCTGTCCACCCTTACTACGGAGAAGCAGGATCCAGCCCTATGAACTTTTTTTTCAGTTGTTACAGTCCTGGTAGGCTATGCCCACACTCAGATGAATGCTGCTTGCACTGCAAGCTGCTAGAAGCTGTAGAGTTCCCAGGCAGCAGCAAAGACCACTGCACCACACTAAAAGCAAGGCAGGGCTGCAGTTTCAGGTAAGTCATTATCATCATATAATAGCCTCAGGCTTTGACAACTTTAAAACCAACTGATGCCACTATTACCTGTGAATTATTACTTTCCATCATGATTATTAGATGTCTGGCATATCCCTATGTACCTGGCACTACCTCTCTGGTAAGGAAGCCTCATCAAAGGAAATTAAACCTATCTTATATTTTCACAGATGCAAAAGGTAGGACTGTTCAGCACAGGATGTAGAAGCATACAAGGTAAAGAATATATTTTTCCTTGTGTGCGTATCTGCTAGCAACTCACAATGCCAGTTTGCTGATGGAACTTTTTATGCAATATCTGATTATCTTTAGCTGAGGAAATTCGCAACGATTACTTTTTTGTGACAAAAATTGTTTCGTTCTACACAGCCCGTTCTAGTCACTTAATTTAAAACCTAAGCAAAAAAACTGTCCTGGTTAAAATATAGAATTTGCACAATCAAAGCAACTGGTCTCAGAGATTGTGCCGGTTTTGAGGTGGACAGACAAGAACAGTGCACTCCCATGTCTCTGTGCAGCCATCTGTTCCAAGCAGTAGGTATTGTAACATTATGCACCAAGGTCCTTACCTGCAGGCACCCACGCTTGTTCAGACCTTGTGTGATAAGAAGGCTATTAACATAACTTTAAAAATCTTCTTCTCAGCAGAGTATCCCCATGAGGTAATGCTAATCAACAAAATCATTCAAAAACAGGGCTGGGTGATGCTCCATAAGTCATGTTACTCAACACTCTCCTCTGATCCCTCATAGGTACAACTAATCACCAGAAAAGCCTCTGTGATAGGCACTGGCTTGAAGTACCTGCAATACTGTCCAAAGACAATGACCCAACAAATTCCAGAAGTGGTCTCTTTCAGTTCACACCTGAACCTCTTTTTTGCTAGTTAGGCTGATTAGTTCCTATCCTACCACCCAGCTACGGATAAGAATGATTACCATTCTAGTTGTACCAGTTTAATCACTGGAAATGATTGTCATGTCTGCTCAGCAACCTTCTTTACCAGAAAAAGGAAAATTCCTTCAAAGTGGTTTCAATTCTTACTAGTTTTGTTTAATTTGAAAAGATTATAAGCATCTGCCATATTCCATCTTCTACATCATTAATATCTGTACTGAATAAAACAGACCTCTGCAGGACTCCACTTAAAATGTGCCGCTGATTTAAGAAGGAATCATTCTTAACAGTTTCTAGAGCAATTTTAATGTAATTATTCACTCAAATCATCATCATTTCATCTGAATCATATTTCCCTAACTTTCTTATGCAAGACAGTGCCAAAAGTTGTACTTAGGTCAGGATATATCATCACACTTTTTACTTCCCCTTAATCATCCAAAAAGATTGTTTAACATGACTAGTTCTTGACTAATCCATATTAACTTGCGTATTCTCTGAATGGGTCTTTAAACTGCTTTATTCACTATGTCCTCTTTTTTCTCCTTCTTGGCGACCTGTGCAATATCCTTCATCTGCCCCCTTGACTCTCCTTTGCCAGTAGCTCCGAGAGGTGCTTGCAAGTGGATCAGACTGTTGCAGTTCCTGCTTACATACCCATGGGAAGGCTTCTTTAGGACCAGCCAGCTAAATTGCCTCCAATTTACTTGAATATAAATATTCTTTATCATGATCTTTTCTTTTTCTGCTGTAAACTTGTATCCTTATGTTATAATTTATTACATTAAGCATCCACTCCCTGTTAACTTTCTGGGAGAAACCAAAGCAAAAAAAAAAAAAAAAAAAAGGGTGGGGGGGGGGGGGAACTGAAGGCATTAGCCTACCCTATGTCACCTGCTATGCTTGCCTCTCCTTTTCCTACACTCATACAGCCTTTTCTTGATGTCTCTCACAAACTTCACCAGCTAGAACGTATTTTGTGCAACAGCCTTTGTGTCCTTCCCCCTGTGTACTTCACTTGAGTAACTAAGCAGGGAATAATGATCAGTATCTGGGTAAGACAATGGACGCATTTGAGAACTTCATCTCAAATAAGCATTGATGTAAGTGGCTGCTTGTCTTCAATACATACTGTTTTCAGTACCTTTGCCTGGGTTCTGCATTCATACAAAAAAGGGTATGCTCCTTTCAGCAGCGATCTGGATACAGCTCGCTGCAGCTGAAGCTCTGGTAGATAGCTGCCAAAGCACAGGGAGAGCACAAAAAAATGCTAAAAATACAGCTTTCCATGTAAATTCATATGGGCACAAATGGAGCCACGGAGGCTCCTTTTTGAAAAACAAAGCCATCTACAAGCTAGTAGGAATGAGAGCAATAGATCCATTCCTTCTGGCTGGCCAGAAATACATGTCTAAAATAGCAAAGGGAAGACATTCCTGGCATATGGTATGTTAATAGAAGTAGCATTTTCAGGCTACGCCTATTATCTCTGCAGTTCGTTCTGTCAGTCTTAAAAAATTGTAAAATCTTATCTTCTTTAAATCATGCATTATGCAGTGGTTACATAAGATTTAAACACCTAAAGTTTTGCTGATCAACAAGTCTTGAGGACTAGTACCAGTCAAACATTTTCCTACAGAATATTTTTTCCACTGAAAAAAATACTCTGACAAAACAGAACCTTTCTGCAGGCACACATCACCTGCAGTGAAATTTCATATTAAAAAAAAAAAAAAGAAAGAAAGAAAAAAAAAAATTCAGTCCTCTCAGGACATTCTGCCAATCCAGTTCTTTCAATCCTTTTCAAAACACAAGGTTTGAGTTTTCAGCTTGACATGACATTTGATTTTGTAAAGTCATGGTATTAAAAAGCAAAAGTTACTGAAAATATTTTAGTGTTATCACTAAAGTAAAACACGGAAGCAGCTTTCCAAACATTTCTTAATTATTTTTGTGGGAAGTGTCACATACTGACAGCTTTAGTTTAAAGAAAATGTTAACGTTTTGAAAGCTCTTACAAAAAGATCAATCTGGTTCTCTCCTACTTTTCAATGGGACTGCCTCAGATAGCATTTCAATGGAAACATTAAAAATACATTAATGAACTCCAAAGTTTCAGTGTCCTCAGTTGAGTGTCTCATTTCTGACACCCTTATTGTATCATTGTGTGATGAAAAACTTGCAATATTGTCAGTGACAACAAAAAACTGACTTTGGGAGTTGGCCCTTGGAGGATGTTTTCAGTTGGGAATCTCAGGAAACAAAATCAGGTTTCCTTCATTTGTGCTGAGCCAGACCTCATCTTCACACACCTGGGACAATTAATTGTTAAAGATATTTTAGTTCTTAAATTATTTTTTTAAATTATTTTAATGTTATGCTACTATTCATATCATCTTAATTATCCTTTGTCCTTCAAGCTAGATTCCATCTTCAAGCATCTGTTGCTTCTTGCAAAGAGGCCAGGGTTCTCAGCCACCAATGAAGAGAAGAGCTCTGCAGAAAATTACACAGGCATGGATTTACTCTGGGTTTGCAACACAGAAGAGTGGAATAGCCTGTGTTTGCATGACACCGACTCCAGATGTGTAGACAAAGGAAAGCTATTAATTTATTGTAATAAGGTAACAGTTAAACCCGTAATTTCACATTAGGAAATTTAATTACAAGTGTAAGTGCCTAAAATAGAAAGTGGTTCTCTAGACTTCATGTAACAATGATGTATTTCTTTAATCACTTCAGCATCTTAAGTAATTTACAAAACAAATAATGCAAGCCCTATTCCCCAGCCCACCTCAAAGGCAGGTTTTTGCAGACTCTTCCCAGCACCACTTCTCTCATTTTGCTGTTGCTAAGGCAGCCAGGACCAGCATGGAGCCAAAGACATGGATTTATTCTCTCTCTCATATGCTAAAGTGGCCTTGACTAGTCTCTCCTAGCTGTTTTTCACCCTCATACAACTTGGTTGTCTGCACCCAGGCTTCAAGATGCCATGTGCAAACTGTAAGAAACAAGGCACTACCCCATCTGCCCCATCACCTTGTTCTTGGGCTCTTCTCTTTCTTTCTAGCATTTTTTATTTGCATTCTTGTCATGACTTTCAAGATATTTTTTTCTTTCTATTCATACTATGCCTAAGCAACTATGGTACATACAACTTATTACATCCAAAACATTTATCGCCCAATGAATACTACAGACAGCCTATGTGCAACTTGCTAATGAAATTGGGATGGATTTGGCACTAAAAGGTTTTATTAAGTCTTTTCCCTCATTATTTTTAGAGGTTCCTCTATTACGTCTTTCCTAGTCCATATTCTTAACATGGGGGTTTTCAGCACACAGTTGTCCTGACAAGCAGCTGAACAGGCTGTACATGAATATATGAACATACACATATTCTTGTTCCCTCATACTTGCATGCATAGCTGGACACTTAAGCACTCAAATGACAACTTGCATCTGCAATTACCTGTCTGTCACATGAAGAAGGAAGAAATGCATAAGTCATGAGACGTGGATAACAACACAAAATACCTATGGGCACTTCATTTGCCTTTTTTTGTTGTTGTTTGAGAAATTCTTTTCAGGTATATTCACTAACTAAACTTATTTACCAGTGCTTTGCAGTTTAAGCTAAATCTTCCTGAAGTATTGTATTAAATATTTCTGACACAGACCTTATTCTTGTTTCTTTAAATTATTCCATTTTAGAGAAATAGCAGTGACTTTCATTTTCACAGAAAAACTGAAATATAAAAAAGAAAATAAAAAAAGCTGACTGGCAGCTATTTTTAAAGGGCAAAGACTAAAGAACAACTTTTGATTTCCTGTTTCAAGTGGGTGGAATTAATTTTTCATCTGAAATGTTTTCCATTCAGACACCGGGAAAATATATTTAATGCTATTGCAATTACAAATTGATTCATTTCCATGCTGCTAGTATTGACACTCATTTATGCAGCCTGCATAGGAAAAATAATAAATGCAGTTTTAAATAAGATGTTACAGTTCAAGTCTGAATAAAAAATCAGGCAGGTAACAAACACACTGTGCTGTTACAGATAAAATATGCAATTACTGCAAATAATATTTTAACAAGAAAATATTTCACCGTATTTATTTGAGATTCTAATGAATGCTTAAACAGCCTTTGTTGAGCACCGGGTGTTTTTCATTCCTACTCCAAAGCAATCATGGTAGTGGCTGCCAGATGTTAGAGAATCACCAGCACTAAGTTCAGCAGTTTAGACTTTCCTAATCAGTGATTTGCCCGAGCTGTTCATAATATGTCTTCTCAATAGAGGGGGCTTCACCAAAGCAAATAGGAAGACTGAATTATGACTTCTCAGACTAAATGATGTTGGACTTCCTGGATTAGATGACCTTTAAAGGTTGTTTCCAACCCTAACCATTCTACAATTCCTGAAGAAAGCAGCCAGCACACAAGGTTTCCAGTACAGAGAGAAAGCCTTTCAAAACTGAGTTTGTTAACAATTCCAGATGTTTCTGCAAATCCTTTGAAATATATTGTACTGGATAAAAATGGAAAATATGGCCATTTACATGGTTTATATTTTGACAAAGGTCTCTCAGAAGACTGTTACTGTTGTGGGTTAACTCCAGTAGGCAGTTCAGCCTGAAACCACCTCTCACTCACTCCCCTGCAGTGGGAGAGGGAGAGAATCAGAAGGATAAAAGTGTGAAAACTTGTGGGTTGAGATAAAGACAGTTTAATAGGTAAAGCAAAGCCATGTGTGCAAGCAAAGCAAAGTAAGGAACTCATTCACCACTTCCCCTGGGCAGGCAGGTGTTCAGCCATCCCCAGGAAAGCTGGGCTCCAGCATGTGTAACGGTTACTTGGGAAGACAAACGCCATCACTCCAAATATACCCTGCCTCCTCCTTCTTCCCCCAGCTTTATATGCTGAGCATGATGACATATGGCATGGAATATCCCTTTGGTCAGTTGGGGCCAGCTGTCCTGGCTGTGTCCCCTCCCAACTCCTCGTGCACCCCACAGCCTCCTTGCTGGTGGGGTGGGGTGAAAAACAGAAAAAAAGACCATGACTCTGTGTGAGCACTGCTCAGCATAAAATAAAATGTCCCTGAATTATCAATACTGTTTTTCTCACAAATCCAAAACATAGCACCATAGGAGCTACTATGAAGGAAATTAACTCCACCCCAGGGAAAACCAGTTCAGTTATGGAAGGTGCACAATAGGTCTCCCATCACTGTCATTGCCTTCTCTGGATACTGGGGCAGACTTCCTCCTCTTCAGAGCAGGGGAATGACCAATTAGAAAGTTGTTAGTTTCTTAAGTTATCCTGGTTATGTGAGCATCAGATGGTCTAGCTCAGGGGTCCTCAAACTGTTTAACCAGGGGGCCGGAGCGTGGGTGCAGTGGCAGGCAGTCATCTGCGGCTGCTTGGTTTCCCCCCCCCAACCCCTGGCAGGGGGGTCTGTAAATACTGGGGGCCAGATTGAGGACCCTGGGGGGCCGTATCCAGCCCGTGGGCCATAGTTTGAGGACCCCTGGTACAGCTGCTCTACCTTCTACCAGCTGAGGTCCAGCAGAGTCCAGGTGTAAGGTGGCTTGAGTGATGAAGGGTTTCTGGTGCAGGCTAAATGAAATCCCTGAGGTCTTTGTAACAGTCCATGGCCCCTGCCCTGCACCCAATATTTTTGTGCATCTTATCTTTATGTGTAAGAAAATGGTCTGTGTCTAAACAGGACTCACCTAGTGTATACAAGTGTACGAATGGGCAGTATGGATGCCCCAATGCTCCTCAGCAAGAGGCGGTCTCCACATGGTTGTGTCACTGAGTCAGTACAAAAGCAGGCGGGAGCCTGCATAAGGCCCTGAAATCATGTCCTTTCAGGCATTTCTCCATTTAAGACTTCAACATCTGCTTATGATTCTTTTCAGACTTCTGTAATTCCGTTTTTGAACCATTAGGCATTTTTAACGCAATTTACCCTGAACTTTGACCCCTTTTAGTTCCTTGTATTTAAAGCTCACCTGCAAGGTTAATACAAAATTTTATCAGATCTTTTTGCTTTATTTCTCTTTTGGAAGTTCTGTATTGATTTATGGGAAAATGACAAATCACAACCAAACTGACAGAACAGATACTTTCTGAGGTGTCTATAAACCGACTCCTACACACCTCTCAGACATTGTGTACCATTTGGTGCAATAGCTGTTTCTCTGTGGATTGTGAAGCACAACAGTACAGTCTTGACCCGTTTTTTTTAAGAATTAGCATACCCAATGCATGCACTGCTGTTTACTTAACCTACACCCACAGCTAACTCATTCACCAGGCCTGACAGGGAATAGTATATTTATTGTGACTTCCCAGCAATGAAGACAAGTGGAAATGAAGGCTGGTGAAATGTGCTTCTACAACAGAAGATGCAGTCACATGAGACTGGAGCAACAAACTTGCACAGGTAACCAGACTGAAGTATGAAGAACATATGGCTGGAAAGAGCAAATTTCTGGTAAATTTTGTAAGTCCTCTTATATCCTTCTCTATAAATGAAGAAGTTGAGCTTGAAAGATACCAGTAAGTTCTTCAGTGAGCAAAACCATACCCAGATTCTTCTTTTATATTCATATTGTGGAAAGGTAGCAAATTTCTTCCTATCTAAACCAGATAAACAACATTTGACAAAGCATATAAAGAAAATAAGAGTAGTACACTTGAGACTCCATGTGAATGGAACTTTTACTGATGGCATTCAGGGCCCTCCAGAAACTTTTGAGAGCTTGCTACTCTAGGAAATGTCCACTCTTTCACCCACATACTTGCTCCAGTGCCTTTCTTCCCCATCCATTCTGCTGTTTTGCCAGTACCTAAATGACTTTGTGAAGATAATAATCTTTCTCTCCTTAAAGTACCTTAAAAGAGAATTAACAAGTATGCCAGTCTTGCAAGAAGACTCAAGTGCCTTGAAGGTTCAGAGAGCTGGCTGCACATGGGCTTGGAATAAATTATCTGTATAAGTTGCTTTGAGGTATTTAATGAGTGGAAGCATTACTAGAAGCAAGTGTTATACAGATGAGTGCCCATTCCTGAGATTTGTTTAAACAAAAGAATGCTTCAGCCTGCTAATGTGACACTTCTCATTTCACATCATCACTATTGCTCAGCAAAGATATCATCATCCATTCATTGCTTGTGTTTTATGTAAGAATGACGGGTGGGTATAGCATGGATCTAGAGGGTATCACTGAACAACACAAACTGCTGCAATTAGGTGAGACTCTTTGCCTTCTTCCCTTGTTTTAATAACAAGCATCTTATACCATCTTGCAAACATTGCCTGTTTTTTATGTAATTTGCCTGGAGGTGCTTCAAACATTGTAAATTCAAGAAACCTTGAACTGTAGGAAAGTGTGAACAACCATTCATTTTGTCACACTGGCTCTCTCTTGATTACTGTGGCATAATCAGCACTGATTAAAATCAAAGAGATAGGCTCTTAAGTCACTGAAGACCTTCAGTGTTTATTTGCTTGTACAACTGCCTCTATTCACTAGTAAAGTGTTAATCTCCCTCCACCACTTCTCTCCTGAAATAGAGCAGAAAGCTACTTAGAACTGAAGAAGCCTTTCTTCCCTCTGTCTCAACAAGAGTTGTCCTTGTCACATCAATTGTCAGTGCTGTTCCCCTCTTGAGTTTTCTGAGCCTTTTACAGGCTCTTTGGCAGAATAGGCAGGTGCAGACATTTTCTGATATTACAAAACAGGGTAACACTGTCAGAAAATGGTAGCAAATTCCACTACTAGCTTATTGCAAGCCACAGTAGCATGACAAGAAGCTGGGGAAGTTTTTAGGGGGTTAGGAGATGGCTGCCTAGAAACATACCAAGATCTACAATGACAAATATATCCAAAAAGCATCTTAAGAGCTGGCAATGGAAATATAACCTCATGAGTACTTCTAACTTCAGAATCCACTTTCAACACACTTTATTATTCATTTAAGTTTATACCACCATGAATGTGCAAGGAGGTGAGAACTCACACGTGCATTTTGAACATACACCCCTGGGCCTCCAGCCACAGATGGATGCAAGACTTCTATAGGCTTTTTGCCATGTGTCTTGGGTGCTCAGGGGAATCTAAAGAAAGCATTACATACCCATGTCTGGGCAGCTGAGTTGCGTGTGTCACATACAGATATTTTACAATGTGAAGCACCACATCACAAGATTTGGTTATTTGGGTCTTTAAGCTTTAAGTACATGTTTACAACCGCTGACTTCAGAGTACCTTTCTAAAGGATGGTGGATTTCAATACATCTTGAAATGCCTGGCTGAAGTGAGGCCTGTGAGAACCACTTAATCAGAAAGCACCAGCAGTAAGTTTTTCAAAGCATTTCATCAAAAATTGGCCATTAAAAATCCAATAGGTGGGTCAGGAGCCCAGCAATAAGTTCACAATTTACTTCTGCATGTCCATGCATGCACTTCTTTCCACTCCTCCAGGGATGTCTAGATCCACAGGTAGGGGAAACAAAAATCACTTCCATGCCAGATCTAAACAACCAGCTACTTCCAAGGGTAATGGCCCAGCATCATTTGCCTGCCCAGCACACACAAGCTGCCAAGCACGTGCCCAGGGTCACAGGCAGACACGGCAGCCTGCCCCCAGCTACAGTGCTGTGACTGCTTGAGTGAGCTGCTGCAAGGTGAGACTGTCTTTCTCCAGCATCTGCCATCTTACTGTGGGATAATAGAGAGCATTTACCCTCATTGGATGTGCCTTATGTGACACAAGGCCTTGAAAAATGCCATCATTAGGTACATTTTCTTCTCAAAAAAGGGTCTGTCCTGTTCCATTTATGCTCTTGCTATTCCTTTGGAGGTCATTTCCATTTACGAAATACCACTAGACTATTTTGCAATGCTGCGTGTCTTAAACTGAGTGTCTTAAATGTAAGCTTTGAGCTTACGTGCTAATTTAGCATATCAGAGCACATAGTTTCAGGAACTGCAAAGCTCTAGAATTACCTTTACAAATGCTGCTCAGCTGTCTGAGCGCTGGCTCTGTCCCTTACGGCTGTGTTTTATTGACATACTGCTGACAGCCACACCCCATCATATATTGGCTATCCCATCATCAGTCAATTCAGCTGGACAGCAAAAATTAATTCTGTTCTGGGAGGACATCATTCAGCCAGCCAGTACTGTCTGGGATTTCTTTTTCCTTATGGCTAATCAAGAATCTGACATGTGATGTGCTACATTTATCTCACCTCTCAATAAGTTGAAAATAGGGATGTCTTCTTGTTCTGTGACTTTTGTGTAGTATGTTCACGCTACAAATGCACTACAGAGGCACAACAACTTATAACCTGAGGGTTTTCAACTACAGTAGGTTTCTCTAAGGAAAGCAATGCTGGGAGAAGAGTTTGTTTCATCTATTTGAAGTTTCATGGACATGCAGAGAAAGGAACTCGGTCAGAAACACACAGATTTCCAGAAGAAAGTGATGGCTACCAGCATTCTATTCTACGTACTAGCTTGCTGAAACCAAATATTAAGCAACATTACAGGGCACACAAGGAGAGCTTGAAAGCCCTGCTCATGGGCCAAGGGTTTATGAGGACAGCTGCTGGGGAATGCTTGAGTGATCTCACGGAGGAGAAGCAGTCTAAAGGCTGAATATCAAAACCACTGGGACACATACTGGGAGAAGCCAAGAAAGGATATATCAAGGGAAGCTTGAAGTACTGTCAGGTGGGAGGAGATATCAGCCTGTTATCTGAACAGACACCAAATGAAATGGTGTAGGCAGAGAAAACATGAGGCACCTGCAGATGTGAAGAACAAAGCTCGTTGCTCACCAAAGCCAACATGCACACTGCATATTCATTTTCTAGTCCAAATATAAACTTGTCTAAACTAACACCTTGGGGCTAGAAAGGCTATATTAAGACAGCCAACAAAAAGGCATATGGAAAAAAAATTCTAATATTTGCCCTATTGACTCCTCCTTTTTCAAATCCACTCTCATAATTGGAAATTATACACATAACCTACAAACCAGGGCCTCTGAGTCTGGCCCTGTGTGACACAGCCAGCCAGCACAGCTTGATCAGATAGTCTGAAACCTGAACCAAGAGAGACTTGCAAACGACTTCCCCCATCAGCTACTCCGCTTTGCACAGGGTTAGCTGAGTAGTACAACACCTGTCCCCGTGCATGCAAAAGCACGAGTCTTCAAAGCCTGAGAAGGAAAACCAGGAGTTTAGAAGGCCTCCTACCTTTTCCAGTGTGTTAAAAACCAGGCTGTTTCTCCAGTACAGGGGCTGACATATCCACAGGTATTAGTTATAACACTATGATGAATTATTAACTCATTAACTCATTCATATTAACAAATGCAAAATAAATAACTTGTTTCTCAATAAAAGGTTTTTACTAGTTTTGGAATTGAAAGTGTGAGGAAGATTCAGAAATCAAAAAATACAATGTGCCTTTAAGGATAAAAATGAACTAGCTAGAATAGAAGTGTAAAACCACAGCTCTAAAATAGATGGATAGGAAAAAATATCCTGCAGAAAAAGATCCATGGAACTCTTTACAGAATGTGAAATTAAATTCCCTATGCTCTAATGTATAAATTCTGAAGGTTTAGCTATACTAATAGATTTGATCTCTTCCTTTTTTTAGTTATACTTACAATGTGATACTTGCAAAATTCTCAAGCACTGTTAAAGCTGATTTGATATAATAATTTCATTAATTAACAATACAAATGCTCCCTGGTGAGATAATGAAAGGAACTTGAAATATGTAGTTTTGGCTTCATTGTTAATAAAATCCTTTCACCTAGATCTTGGCCAATATAAGGAATCATGGACTCCAGTTAAGCAAGATATTTGAACGTGTATGCCTAATCTGGAGATATGAATAGCCTTATTAGCTTCAAAGAAACAGCCTGATTGAAGAAAAGTTATTCATTGGCCTAAATTTAGGCATATGATTACATACCTTACTGGATGACGGCCATGGCAGATGAGATGTGTCTCTAGGGTAATTCCACCTACAGACTTAAGCATGGGTTATCTTCAGATTAACCTACTCCAGTGTATTTGTGAAGCTCCCAAATCTGAAACTACCATGACTGTTTCAGCACAGGAAAACAAGCTGCTCCTCCAAGATCCAGGAAGCCCCAAGAAACTGATTCAGATTCTGCATTTCTTGTGCCATCTTAAACGTTATTTGAACTTCTAAAATTCATATGGTACAAAGCATGTGACAGTTGTGGCCAATGTTTGTAGGTAGAGTTGACAGAAAATTGCATCCCACTAAGGTGGAGTGAGTGGTCTGAGGAGGGGAGACAAGGGGAAGGACGTTCTCCAAGCTTAGCTAGGTATAGAGCTTAGCTAGGTTTAGAGGCAGCATCCACTCTAAGGTTTGAAATGCCTCTCATCTGGCTGGGGGCAAAAATTCTCAAATTTGGCCTCTGAAAAAACTTCTGTAGTGAAGAAGATATAGACCTATGGCCAGTGTTGGGGGAATGAAAAAACACCCCACGGATTCCATTGGCATCAATGGAAACAAGCCAATCTATTGCCTTTCGTGATCTGACTTCTACTCTCCAAGAATACTATGAAGCAAGGCTAGCCAAGCAAGTGACACGCATGCTTTACCACAAGCAACCTCTCTGCTTGGACTCTTGTCTGAGAATGATGCCTTCATCTTTAACAAATTATTTTTAAGTAAATGCATCTGCTTGTATGGCAGAAATACATGTAAATGCTATAACTGAGTCTAATTGTCTCCAAAAAAAAAAGGTTGTTTCAGTACATTTTATCTTCGATTTAATGGTATAAGATTTTAGATGCCATTTTATCTCACTTTCTTAACTGAAAACATCAGAAGCTATTTTGCAGCACTAATCAGCCCTAGACCTAGAAGGCCTTACCCTTGATCCAGCACAATGACGTACTGTACAGGGCAACTTCTGTCAGTGTGGAAATTCAAATTGGGTCTTGAAATGTTATCTCATCCACAGATTATAACAAAATTGTTTGCATGGCTCATTGAGTTTTCAGGAAATGAGATCAAGCTATTTGTTGTCATGTCGCTAAGAATGAGCTCAGACTCGGTGTTTTTCTAGCTTTGGCTTGAGTGGAGATAGACCACAAGTTCCTACCTTGGCTATATCTTGCACAACTGCATTTGTTCCTTCTTCCCCATGATGTATGATCCCTGGCTGTTTTCATCCACAAAGCGATTCATTTCTATTTCTTCTTCATACTCTGTGCTTCTCTGATGCCCAAAGTGGTAATACCTATCAGGAGAAAAGCTGGCAGTGATGGGAGAAGATGGGAGAAGAGCAATGATACACAACTATCAAAAATCAAAACCAAGCTGACATTTAACCCCAGTAACCCAAAGGGAAGAGAACATCTTCAGTGTCCAAAAATAAAAGCCCTCCCACCCCCCCATGGTTATAAAGAGAAGGAAGAAGTAGTTATCTGTTACTAATGCTACAGATAATCTTAGTTGTTCTATGTTTCAACAAGAAAATAAACCCAACTGTCATTCCTTTGTGTCCTGGTTTTGGCTGGGATAGAGTTATACTTTCTTCCTAGTGGTACTTAGTTGCTGGCTGGGGTTAAACCATGATATTTTGTCATAACTGAGTGGTAAAAAAACCCTTTCAACAAAAGTGTGTCAAATAGACTTCCATCAAAATAAACTAGATATTAATTAGCATGAGGAAATCACAGATAAAGCACAGGACATCACATTCCTGCAAGGATTTTTAGTAAATCTACAGCATGACTAGAAAGAGGGTCCCCAGACCTGCCACCCCAGCCAGCATTTTGATCCAAACTGAAATGATGGCACAAGCACAAGTCTCTGGGACATTGGATCTCCAGCTTCTAAACAGTCATGTATCCTTTTTGTCCATCTTATTTTTGGTCCTTTCAAGAGGTCAGATGCAGACGTGAGGCAAATTCTGTCTCTAACTCATTAGCCCTGGCTCTGATCTCAATGGCGTGTCATTATGCTGGCATATATTCCCAAAATGAGGTACAAATAGGGGAGAAAAACATTTTAAAAGTGGGAAGAACAGATGCAGGATAATAGCCATCGCATACAAAACCTAAGAAATGTAAGACTACATTACCATTAACATAATTAACAGCAGCACAGTTATAAACTAAGATAAATGCCCTAATCTAAACCCACAGCTTTATAAGTGTGTCCTGTAAGCATGAACAGTTAAGAGAAGTGAACAGCAAAGATAGTTTTCAAATGGAACTAGCTGTGCAATTCACTTGAAGACTCAATCATTTCACAAGAGATTATTTTCTCTGCTGGATCTAAACCATGAATTTATACAGAACTCATCTTTAAAGGGAAATACAGCATATTCCTGCAAACTGAGAGGGAAAAGTGGTGATTCAGTTAATCAGCTAATCAGCCAAGCATGAAAGGGTTTAGATAGGTATGAAAACTCAAGCAAGCAGCAGTCCAGGATGGACCAGTTCCATGCAAGACTTGCTCACCTAGCGCTCTGTCCAGGGATGACAACAACATGCTGTCCCCCACTATTTGCTCACATGAAGACTTCCCCAACTATTTGTAATAAAATCTGGCTCTAAGTCAGAATTTCATCTCTGCATGCATCTTGGATTTGATTCAAGTTGATGTCTGGCTTTTAAAGTCACGGCAGTATATATATTGCAGTATTTGGGCTGCAGGTCTTGAGAAAAGGCAATGTGGAAAATATCACTGTCAGTAATCATTCAGCTATCTTTTTTAAAATAATCTGGAAAAGAGGAATATTTTGAAGATGCTAGTGCTCCCAAAAGACATTCCCTTCACCGCAGATACATCTAGAAAGGCTCCACACAATGCTGGGTTCAGTCAGCCAGTGCTGACAATGCTGTACAATGAACCCTTGCTCTTTATGCAATTTTGATGCATAATTCTGAATTGATGCACAGTAGGCCTATGTAATAGCTCATGTTAGCAGGAATATTTTAGTTGATTTATTTTTTTTTTTTTGTGGTTTGAAATCTACACCAGATTTACTGACTTAAGCCTATACTTGAAAAATTTTAGGGTTTGGGGATTTTTTTATATTTGTAAACAAATCTGAGTGCTTGTACTTTTGTTTATGTCAACTGCAGGAAAAAAAAACACATTAAGGAAAACAACCTGTTTTTTCCAGCTGTACTATAAATAATCATCTGAGTTTACTGGTAGCCTGTTGTGAAGAGACTACCACAGTCCTGTACTGATCACTATTACTTTGTTCAGCAGCCAGAGGATGGTGGAAATCCATAGGGCTAAAGCCCTTGAAAACCAAATACTTTTGTTCAGTCCAAGTGTTTTACACTCCAACCTTTCATTCAGCTATTTATAAACTGGTCTAGAAGCTACCTAGGAAGATTCATCAGTGGACAGTCTTGCTCTAAAAGAAGTACCTTTCAAAGGCAGCTCTGCAGGGCTGGTATAAAGGGTCCAGTGAGGATGGGTCTCCATCTTGTATTTTTTTGTAAATACAGGGAAGGCTATTTAAATGGTATTTACCAAGACTCTTAGGGTGTCTGGCCAAATGTGGTATCTTTCAATAGGCACAGAAGAGGGAGCCACACTCAGAGCACTGGTCACCAGTAAAACCATGAAGCCTCCTTGCAGCCATCAGTGAGCCATTTTACACCAGGATTTGGGTATTTCTGCAGGATGAAGTAAGGTCTTACAAAAGCAGCCAGAACAAGTACAAATAGTGACAAATGGGAGAGGGGTGCTTGTGGCAGGTGGCGACCCTACATGTTTTTTTGGAGTCCGCACGAACCCTGTGCTGCAATTGTTGAGATGTGAGCTGGGTACTTTATGGTTGCAAAAAGTTAGCTAAAGCAAACACAGTCACAGGTTTTGTTCATGAAGCTTCAGAGAGAACAGGGCAAATCTGGGGTAAAACTTTGTACGCTTTTCCCTAATGTAGCCGAGTTTATTCTTACTATGGAGTATGCACTCAGACACGGAGCTATTCTTGAAACTCTCTTCCAAAAGAGATGTGCAGGCAAGCATGCAAATTATTTTATCTACTTTTTTTAATCTATCGGGTGCTTTTTAGGAGTAAGAAATTACCCACAGTGATGTAAATCTGAGACAGAGGTAGACAGACAACAGAAACAGAGATGCTCTTATGATAGATAGTACATTTTTGCCTACTGCCTTGGATAGAATACATACTTCAGCTTTGCAACTTCCCTTCTCAGGATGTTCATGGTTTGATTCTGTTTTATTGTTGCTCTATATAGTGATGTTTAAAAGCCCTGCCAAGAGGAAAGGCCCCTGTGAAACACACTGAAATACAAACACTAAGGAAAGTGCAGAGAGAGGAAGCAGGCAACAATGCTGAAAGGACATCTCATATATGAATAGAGGACAGGGACACAAAAATTTGGTTATGTTCCTGTTGTTCATTAAAGTCTCCTGCAGAACTGAAATAGAGTCCAAGGTCTTAAGCCATAGCTTACCATCTTAATCAAAACAGTGTCTTCTTTTTCACTGACAAATTCATCATTTGCAGCAGAGAAAAAATGGTGTTACAATGGCAAATCCTGGGGCTTTATCCTCAGATCCCATTCCAAAATGACTGCTGAAGCTGAACTATCATGTGTAAAGGGTAATGAAGCAATGTAGGCAGTTAATCAAATATTAAAAGCATCTACTGAGAGCCAAAGTTACATGTTTTCCTCTGTTTACATCTCCCACTTCAAGAGATTTTCAAGTGTAGGTTAAGTATTTCTAACCTACGTATACAAGCTGTGCTATCACATTGTCTGATACTTGTTTTAGAACACATTCTTTATTGTAGAAATGGAGACAGAAAAGGGATTAAGAGAGGTTATTCCTGTTTCTGCCGTCATTTCCTAAGTGTCTTAGCTGATTATATACAAAAGCACCAAACATTCTCTTCAGACAGCTGAGTCAGTTGTCTTGATGCACCTGTATTTCGGGCATAGAGAGAAAAAGCTTATAAAGTGCCGTGTGTATCTGTCAGATGTATGGAAATAAATGCTAGCCTCTGTAGTGGGTTGACCTTGGCTGGGTGCCAGGTGCCCACCAAGCTGCTGTATCACTCTTCTCCTCAGCAGGACAGGGGAGAAATATACAACAAAAGGCTCCTGGGTCAAGATAAGGACAGGGAGATCACTCACCAGTTACTGTCACAGGCAAAACAGGCTCCACTCAAGGAAATTGGTTTAATTTAATACTAATCAAATCAGAGTAGGATGATGAGAAATAAAAACTAAATCTTTAAACACCTTCCCCCCACCCCTCCCTTCTTCCTGAGCTCAACTTCACTCCCAGGGGCCGGGCATGTGGCTGGGGTCAGTCCCTCACACGCTGCCTCTGCCGCTCCTTCCCCTCAGGGCGGCTCCTCACAGCCCTCCCCTGCCCCAGCCGGGTCCCCCCACGGGTGCCGTCCTTCAGGCACAGCCGGCTCCAGCCCGGGTCCCCCCGGGGTCCCCAGCCCCGCCAGCAAACCTGCCCCAGCCCGGGCTCCTCTCCCCGCGGGGCCACAGGCCCTGCCAGGAGCTGCTCCGGCGTGGGCTGCCCACGGGTCACAGCCTCCCTCGGGCACCCACCTGCTCCGGCGTGGGGCCTCCAGGGGCTGCCGGTGGGGATCTGCTCCTCCGTGGGCCTCCCCGGGCTGAGGGGGACAGCCTGCCTCAGCGTGGGCTTCACCGCAGGCTGGGGGGAACCTCTGCTCCGGGCCTGGAGCCCCCTGCCCCTCCTGCACTGCCGTGGCGGCTGCGGGGCGGTTGCTCTCACCTGCTCTCACTCCTCTCTCCAGCTGCAGGCTGTTGCACAGGTTTTTTCCCCCTTCTAAAATATGTTGTCCCAGAGGTGATACCACCATTGCTAACAGTCTCAGCCTGGGCCAGTGGTTGGGTCCGGCTGGCACTGGCTCTGTTGAACAAGGGGGAAGCTTCTGGCATCTTCTCACAGAAGCCACCCCCGTAGCCCCCTGCTACCAAAACCTTGCCATACAAACCCAATACAGCACCAGTCTAGCAAGGATTTTGGGAAGCTAACAAAGGAAACAGTAATTTCCTTGTGATTTGATAAACCAATGGTGTTGGCACTGAGGAACCTCATTTGGAAGTGGGTTGATAGGAAAAGTCAAATGGCAAGCATTTTAGGAGCACTCAGTGTGCCCCCAAAAAAGGTGCAAACCATCAGCTGAAGTTACATGCTCAGGGCAGGGTGCCTCCATTCCCCTTAGCACTAAAAAAAGGAAGATGCGTGTAATCCAAGGAGGCCAGTACATCCTGGCTTGTGTCCAAAATAGTGTGGCCAGCAGGGCAAGGGAAGAGATTGTCCCGCTGGTGAGGCCGCACCTCGAACCCTGTGTTCAGTGTTGGGCCCCTCACTGCAAGACAGACACTGAGGTGCTGGAGCGTGTCCAGAGACGGGCAGCGGAGCTGGGGAAGGGTCTGGAGCACAAGTCTGGTGAGGAGCGGCTGAGGGAACTGGGGCTGTTCAGCCTGGAGAGGAGGAGGCTCAGGGAGACCTTATCACTCTCTACAGCTGCCTGAGAGGAGGGTGTAGGCAGGTGGGGGTCGGTCTGTTCTCCCAGGTAACAAGTGACAGGACAAGAGGAAACGACCTCAAGTTGTGCCGGGGAGGTTTAGATTGGAGATTAGGAAACATTTTTTAACTGAAAGGATTATCAAGCATTGAAACAAGCTGCCCAGGGAAGTGTCTGAGTCACAATCCCTGGAAGTATTTAACAGACACGTAGATGTGGCGCTTAGGGACATGGTTTAGTGGTGGACTTGGCAGTGTTAGGTTTACTGTTGGACTCAATGATCTTAAACATCTTTTCCAACCTAAACAATTCTATGGTTCTACGATAATCCCAAGCAGACACTTGGACAAAGAGTTGTGGTTCAAGCCATTTCTCTAACAAGTCCCTTGTCCACTGTATCACTGGCATTCCCATCTTACTAGCTTAAGCTACCCCAGCTACTGTAGAGGAATAAGTGCGATAAACACAGTCATGATTCATGTCAAAATAGAATATAGTGTGATAAGTGTAATTGTTGTACCCTGTGTAAATCTAAAATAGTTTGTGACCGCTATAACCTGTATCACAATTGTAATGAATAGGCGCGTGTGCTTCTCCTTTAAGACAACGTAAAAGCTCCCCCTTCCCCTGAGGCAATCGCTACTTAGAAAAGCGGCCAGAGAAAGCCCGCCAAAGGAGACTAAAGACCCTGAGGTTCTCAAAAGCCCGCCAAAGGAGAGCCAATAGGAGGAGAAGGCGTACCCTAACGGCCCAATGGGGAAAGGGCAGGACGGACACCCGGCGAGAAGGGATTGGTCACGATGCTGGTATAAAACGCGCTGCTTTTAGGACTCAGGGGTGTGTGTGGTGGGAGCTAATTGAGTTCTCCACACACCCAGGGCTGTTTTTGCTTATTGTTTCTCAACCTGAATTGACTGAACCCAAAATAAAATTGGTTGAATTGTTATCGTTTATAATATAAGCAACGTCTTTGGAAGTGCGCACATGAGGCTGGTAACTCTGCTTCTGTGTTTGGGACAAGGTGGAAGAAAATTCAGGTCTTTCTCTGCTAGGCAGCACCCTTTCACAGGTATCAGCAACACTTAGCGTAAGTTATCTACCACTGAACATCCACTCAAAATTAACAGGAGAAGGAGCTCCCCCTATGCAATTTTAGGAAAAGCAGGGGACAAAAAATATTGAGGAAGCAAGAAATATGATGGGTTGGGAAAGTTGGGAAGGAAATGCAACTCCAACAAACCTCAAAGAAATGGGAACACTGTAAAGAGTGGACAAAAAATCTATGAAGCCTTGCCACAAAGAGCAGCTGAATGTTCACATGGCTTTTGAGTAGAGGGATCCCAGGAACCTGAGGTGACAGAACACTTGCAAGCAGACTGGTGAGATCTTGGGCCTGGGGACTGAGGCTGGGACAGCTGTGGATGTCTGTATTCTCTTGTATATCAGATTAAAGATGCATTAAACAGAGAGGAGGATTCCTTGCCCTTTGTAATAAAATTACTTGTGATTGCTGCTATCTTTAGTTGCATTATTAGTGACTAAGACATACAAAAGTGTCTGGCATGCCTTCCTTGGGGATTTAAACTTGCTAATGAGACCTCTCAACAACTAAAAAATAGTTGCATTCAAAGGACCATGCCTGGTGAATTCTTAAGTACTAGGTTAACTTGTTTGTATTCTCAGATATGCTCTGTTAGCCAACACCAAACATGTTGCAAGTGGATTTTGTGGCTTGACATCTGCTCAATTAGGACCGTTTACTACATGGTCAATTGCAGTCTTTCTGCTCCTGTTTCAAAGGGTCAATTTAAGCTACTCCAAGCTTAGCTCACCCTTCACTATGTAACAGAGTAACAGCACTGCCCCGAAAGCCACCTGGGGCTACAGCCACCAAAGCAATGTTTCCAGCACTGAACTACTGTTTAAATTATGTATTCAGCTACAGTAGCTCTGTGCAAGGTCTGCTGTATTTTGGCAGAGTGTTTTTTGTACTTACAGTTTCAGGACAGAGGCTGGAGCTGCTCAGCTGGGCAGGAAGGAGATTTCTCTGGATTTCCCACAATGGATGAGCAGCTCCATGCCACGTCATGTCTGGCCTGGGTGCCAGACAGTACAACACATGGTCTCATCCCATGGGATCAGGGGCCACTGGGGACCCTTAGTGGCACCCACAGACACCGCCAGCAAAGGGCTGCTGCAGTCTGGGCACCAGGGGCACGTGGGTTTGGATTTGTGCATAAAAATGTTGCCCAAGTCCCACTTGGGGTGTCTAAGGTCTTCAGCAGCTTTTCTGCTTGGGAGGTTCGGTGACTGGTGAAGCAGCACTTTCACTTGCTGTTTGATCAGCTTGTCCCAGTGCTGGGAAGAAGGACTATTCACTAACCATGCAAGATTACTGCAGTCTAAGCACTTTTTGTCTTTGGGGACATAGGGCAGGGCAATGCACAGAGACGACTACTTTGATAACAGCAGTATCTAATTTTGTTTTTTACTGTTCTTATCCTTCCATGCCTTTTATGTCGTTCTGAGCCCCAAGTGTTACATCACCCCAGCCACGTACATGAAGGAGACAGCCACATGTGCTGGCATCTCAGGTGTTGATGCTCACAGCTGAATGATGCTGCCCAAGTGTGCCAGCCAGCACAGCAGTAGCCTAGCAACATCTGCCTGCGCCAAGGTGTGGACACACAAAGTCCTGCTCTTTTTTAACAAAAAGGAAGGGTGGATAGATATAATCATGGTGTAATCAATATATACGTGTCACTCTCCACCATGTGGAGTTATTAGTATCAGCCTTTTCAAACAAGAAATGACAGGAAGTGATTAAAATTGATATTTACAATTAAATAGGAAAAGCAACCATAGTTCAGCTGGGTCAAAAGAAATCCATGAAGTGTGCAGACACTGTTCACAATGGTGTCATTTTATTTAATCGATAACAAGAATATGTAGCCAAGGAGGCCCTTTATTGTAACCGTGGCGCTTCAAGAAATTCTTGCATTTCCAGCTCAAAAACCCTCTACAGTATCTAGCAGTATTTTGCTAGGAAAAGTTGTTTATCTTGCAAGGCACTTGAAACAACATCCATTGCCAAAAAGCAGGCTGGGGAAATTGCTTTACTGCATTAGCACCCCCCTGAACATTTCCCTCATTAAAGTAATTAGACATTTAAGACAAAGAAACGTAAAAACCCTTGAGGTGTGCACATTTCAAATGCTGTTGACATCGTTTTGGTCCACAATAGGATTTGATTAGTAGCTGCAACACAGAGACACACTACAGAGCATGAACAACTTTCACAATTACAAAACCTATAAAAGGTAAAATATATTTTACCTTTTCAAATTTTCTAGGAATTTTTCAAAATTCATAGGAAAATAAGTAGGGTGGGAAACAGTCTTCAGCAAGCTGACCAGGTCCTGGGAGTTTAAATTGGAGTCATAATATATAATATTAATGTTGGGTGGTGCTTGGTGTGTTACTGTGCAGTGAATGTTGTTGGTGTAGCTATAGCCGGAGAAGTGACCTACTTTGGAAATGTTTTCACCTGGAAATTCTCTGTCTGGAATCGCAATCAAAGGGCACATCAGAAATAGCAATCAGCAGCCTTGTCAGCCTTCTTATTTGCTTTGGATAAAGTTACAGCATCTCCTAGGTAGTAAGTGTAGGGAATGGACCTGGAATTGCCCTAACTCTTGACGACATTACTGAAAATATCTAAATGTTTACTGTAATTTTCACTTACTATGCAGCTAGTTATGAATTATGTAGTTATATCCCTTGGTTCAATAAAGTGATAGATAGTAATTCCAAGAAGACATCAAAACAATTCACCCGGACAGCTGCACGTAAAACTGCTCTGTTACCTAAAGTGGAGCAGTACATGGGAATTGCTACAAATTGTTTCAGAAAATGACCAGACTATTGCTAAAATTTAGCTCCAATGCCTTTCAGCAAAGTGAAAAGCAAGTGCATTTACAACTCACATACTGCTCTAACAGTTTACTTCTTCCTTTAACATCCTTTATTGCTCTATGCCTTTTTGTGTTCTGCTAATCAGCTTTTAGCAGTAATTAAAATCTAGGGGAGCAAGAGAAAATTTTGTGCTTTAATTATATTTCTGAAGCATATAAAAGTACTACATTTCTTCTTTAGAAGGTATAATAAACTTGTAGTAATTGCTTATTGTATCATTTAACTTCCCTAATTGTTGTGATAAAAAATAATCCGTTTTTTACTAGAAAATAATCATGTAAATTTAAAATGCCAGGAAAGAGTTTGTATTTAGATCTATACTAACAATTTAATCACAGCTGGAGTTTTGAGATCGGGTGTGTTCCCATCAAGAGACTTGGGCATCTAGAAACAACCTGTAATGACGTATATACAATAACATATTCTTGGTATGAATACACAGAGCTTTCCAACAATATGTGTGTATATTAAGGGTTCTAGAAGGATCTCTGTTAACTTCACATGGAGACTTCAATTCGGGAAAACACTTGAGCATATGCTGAAGTTTTGATTCAGCCATGTACCTAACTGGGACCTGACTTCAATACGGTTCAGGAATGTCCGTGATGTTTAACCCACACCTAAAGTCCATATTTTCCACTGTTGCCATCATAGTGAGAGACTATCTAGGCTCTGGCAGTGAACTGATAAATCGTGAAGCATAAACTGATCTCCAGAGCCTGGTAACTAGTTTACTTGGACAAGGAGTGTGGAAGCAGCTGGAGGATGTGCATTTAAGAACCAGAGCTCACCCACTAAAAATAAAAGAAATGCTGATGGGTGTTTTTCTAAACGTGTTTATTAAATATATTTTTAGAAAAATATATACTTTTAAAGGTTAATTATATATGTAAAATACAAATATATAGCAATAGAAAATTTTCTATATCAGTAGGATAGAGAGACACGGCACTTTATTGTAGCTTGACATGTTACCCTATAAAAAGGATTATTAATGTTTTGTTGAACATTCAGAAGTAACAAAGTTAATATCTTTTTAACACTCAGAGCACTAAAAATAAAAATGAAAATCAATAGGGTTCAAAACTAAAAGCCTGGAATTTTGGCTTCTTTTTGTCCAGATTACATTTTTTCAGTCCTTTATTACAAGCTGCAAATTTTCCAGTAACTAGTGAGAATTGTTGTTCCTCTCACATCAGCTATGATCTGAGCTCAGACAAAGCCCCTGGTACTCATGACTCTCTGTCTTGTGGTCTATATCGCAGCAACAAAAAAACCAGCTGCCTTCACATACAGATGAATTAGTCAAAGTCAGCCTTGTTGGCTACCCCACAGTGCTTGCAATCACACTTGACTGCTTTCGATATCAAATTATCCCACCTTTATAAAGTTATAAATCATTACAGTACTTTATCTGCTAACTGAGGGCTGGGTGAATCACACTTCTGAAAGAGGATTCTTCCCTCTAATCATACTTTGGGGAACGAGCCTATCATAGACAAAAGCTATCAAGGACCTTATAAAACATGCACATCCTACCCACACACAATGAAAACAGTGGTTGTATATTATCTTTGCTTTCTCTCCTCTGCAAGGTTGCTGAAGACTTCTGCTGAACCCTTTCACTGGAGAGGGGAAGAGGCAGGTCTGCTCACCTATAACTGAAATTATGTCATATTGAGATGGGGTTTCTTAACACCCTCCCTCCAGGTCCTTTTCCACTGTTTTCTTTCTGTCTACAAAAAAACAAGTCACCTATCCTGTCTTTCAGGCTGTTTATCCAGTTTATCCTTACCTTCTCATTCTTCAAGTCCAGACTGCCTCCAGATCTCTAGGTAGGGCAAGACCAGGTGCCTTTCCAGGCTTAGAAAGAGAAATTCAAATGAAGAAAGTGATAAATAGAACTATTATTTTCTAAAGTGTTTTCTCCTTCTCTTTCCCTTTCAAAGTTTATGAACACAGCATACACTAAGAATTACATTCATTGCTCCCTAACTGAAACCTGTAATGTGTTAGTTTTAACGTAACCAGTATTTTGTTCCTGAGCTCACTTTGAATCTATCCCTCCTTTGAGCAGGAGATTGGACTTGATCCCTCCCAAGTTCCTTTCCAACCTGAATTATTCTGCAGCTCTATTTGTTTGAATTCTGCCATTAGAAGGAAGCATCAGGAGTTGTCACGGTTTAACCCGGCAGGCAGCTGAACACCACACAGCAGCTCACTCACTCCCCCGCAAGGTGGGATGGGGGAGACAGCTGGGGAAAAATAACAAGTGACATTTGTGGATTGAAATAAAGACAGTTTAATAGGACAGAAAAGGAAGCGGAAATAATAATAATAACAGTAATGATAACAATAATCATAATCATAACAATAATAATAACATATTATAATAATGATAAAAGAATTAGAATAGATGAAACAAGTGATGCACAATGCAATTGCTCACCACCTGCCAACCGATGCCGGGCCAGTTCCAGAGCAGCGGCCCCTGGACAGCTTGCCCCCCAGCTCTGTATACTGAGCATGATGCCATATGGTATGAAATAGCCCTTGGGCCAGCTGGGGCCAATTGTCCTGGCTGTGTCCCCTCCCACCTTCTTGTGCCCAGCAGCCTGATCACTGGTGGGGTGGGGTGAGAAGCTGAAAAGTCCCTGACTTAGTGTAAACACTGCTCAGCAACATCTAAAACATCAATGTGTTATCAACATTATTCTCATCCTATTCACATATATTCACAGCACTACACCAGCAACTAGGAAGAAAATTAACTCTATCCCAGCCAAAACCAGGACAGAAGGAAACTGCAAGTGATGCAACAGGAGACTCCCAGCTTCAGGGAGCAGCATCATCCCATCTGCTAAGGATCAAGGATTGCTAAAAAGAAGAGGTTGGATCCACCTAAGTGGGGCAAAAGTATCTTTTCCAACTGGATGCCGAACATGGTGAGGAGAGCTACATACTTGGGAACAACAGCAGAGGGAGATGATGACTAAAGTTAAGAGAGGAAGTGGTGGACCAGGATAGCAAGCAAAGAGTTAAGGGTGTTGTAGACAAAAGACCTTCTAACAAAAGAGGGCTGAAGGAGTCCCACACCAAGTGTATGCACCCAGGCAGGGTAATGCCTATGAGGTGGCATTATGTGGAAAGGTCTTGTACCTTTTCAGGGAGACTGGAATGACTGGGTGCCTCTATGAAGTGCCTGTACAGTAATGCACATAGCATGAGAAACAAAGAGGAGGAATTAGAGGCCTGTCTGTGATTACAGGGCTATGATAAACTTGGGATCACAAAGATGTGGTGGGATAGCTCACATGACTGGAGTGCTGCAGTGGATGGATAGGCTGTTTATGAAGTATGGGATGGTGAGGAAGGGAAGTTGCCCTTTATGTGAGAACACAGTAGGAATGAGTGAAGCTCTCTCTAGCAATGGATCATGACCCAGTTGCACATCAGTTGGGATTAGATAGCAGCCCAACATGAGCAATGTTGTCATGAGTGTATGTTGTAGGTGACCTAACCAAGAAAAAGTAAATAAGGCTTTCTTCAGAAAATCAGAAAAAATCATCAGGTATGCAGGCCCAAGTACTCATGAGGAACTTGAAACACTCCAGTATCTGCTGGAGGGACAACACAGCATGGCACAAGCAATCTAGGAAGTGTCTGGACTGGACTGATGACAACTTCCAGAGATGACCCAGGAGCCAACAAGGTAAGGTGTTTTGCTTGACCTGACACTTACAAACAAGAACTGATTGGGGATCCAAAGATCAGCAGCAGCCTTGGCTGCAGTGACTGTGAGATGGTGGAGTTTAATTTCCTGGAAGATGAGAACAAGGCAAATAGGACCACAACACTAGCCTTCAAGGTAGCAGAGTTTTGCCCATTCAGAGAACTCAGAAGAATCGCATGGGAGATGATCTTGAAGAGAAAAGAGGTGCAGAAGAGCTGATTGACTTTCAAAAATCACCTTCTACAGCTTCTAGAATGGTCCATCCCTTTCTGCAAGAAGTCAAGGAAAGGTGATTGGAGGCCTACATGGATGAACAAGAAGCTCCTATCAAAACTTGGACATAAAATGTCACCCAGGAGTGATATAGAGACACTGCACTAGGGTGCAGGAATGTGACTAGGAAAGCCAAAGCCCTTATAGACTTGAATCTGGCAGAGGATGTGAAAAGCAATTAAGTGTCTCTACATGTGCATAAGCAGAAAAAGGAAAACTATGGGCCTGCTGCTGAAAGTGGCAGGGGACCTGGTGACAAAGGACATGGAAAAGGTGAGGTACTGAATGACTTCTTCACCTCAGTCCTTACTGGTAAGACCTGCCTCAGGAATTGCAGGCCCCTGAGATGAATGAGAAAGTCTGGAGGAAGGAGGATTTACCATTAGTGGAAGAGGATCAGGTATGGGAACATTTAAACTGGACAAATTTAAGTCCATGGGACCTGGTGGGATGCATCCACAAGCACTAAAGAAGCCGGCTGATGTCGTTGCAAGGACATTTCATCGTCTTTGAAAGATCAAGGTGACTGGGGAATGTTCCTGAAGACTCAAAGAAAGCAGATGTCACTCCTATACTGAAGAAGGGCAAGAAAGGGGATCCAGAGGACTACAGGGCAGTCAACCTCACCTTGATTCCTAGGAAGGGAATTGAGCAAATCCTCCTGGAAGAGATTTTCAGACATAGGATGGACAAGAAGGTGATTGGGAGTGGTCAGCGTGGATATGTGAAGGAGTAGTCCCGCCTGAGCAGCCTGATTACCTTTTATGATGAGGTGGCTACTTTGGTGAGTGAGAGAAGAGGAGTGGATGTTGTTATCTTGACTTTAAAGCCTTTGACACCACCTCCCATAATATCATCATAGATAAGCTGATAAAGTATGGGTTAGATAAGCAGCCAGTGAGGCGGACTGAAAACTGGCTGAATGGCCAGGCCCAGAGACTTGTGCATGAAGTCTAGCTGAAATCCAGTCACTGGTGTACACCAGGGATCCATACTGTGACCAATATTGTGTAATAGCTTCACTGATGATCTGAATGACAGAGTGCATCCTCAGCAAGTTCGTAGCTGATATAAAATTAGAAACTGTCAGCGACATACCAGATGGGTATGCTGCCATTTAGGAGGACCTCACTAGGCTGGAGAGTTGAGCCAGCAGAAATTTCATGAAGCTCAGCAAAGGGAAGTGCCAAGTCCTGCCCCTGGGGAGCAATAAGCCCATGCACCAGTATACACCCTGCTGCATTAAGAAGAGATCTCACCACCTGCTCCAGTTGCAGAAGAAAAGTTGCTGTAGCTTATACAATATGTAAAACTTAAGGCTTCCTGTGGATTCTCGACTTAACTCTAATGTTTTCTCATGCTCTGGTCATGCCATCTCAGGTCATTCAAACAATGACATAGACTCATGAACACATTAATTATCAGAGGGTACAGAACACGATAGGGGAAGCCTGCTACATGATTTTTAACCCTCAGCATCTAAGGCTTCTCAAAAACACAAGGCCTCCCATCAAATTCTTTCACAACTGTTTATTGGATAACAACAGTCTTTTTGGATTCAAAAACTGGTTTCAGGACTGAATTTTAATCTTTAGGGTTTTTTCCCCATACTTTACAAGATTATTTCCCACGATATTCCGTCTCTCAGAATTACAGCTCTTAATAAGGAATTCAAAATTAAACTCGGAGTTTATTTTGTCTAATTTTTTGAAGAATAGTGATTAAAGTCTTCTTAGTCCCCATACCTCTCAGAATATTTAGGATTATGCTGTCCTTATCCATAAATAAACAGAAGCTGACCAAATCATGCTTCCTACAGCTATTTAGACCTCTTCAGAAAGGTGTGCCACCATCGTGTCCTAAGATAGACCAGCCACAGATGGTAGGGACACTCTTTAAAAGCACAGTGCTTCCTGAAGGAATACACACATTATTAAGTGCTGAGTTTTTCAATTAGTAGCTGCCCAACACCAAGCACATTTACTGTAAGCAGTGAATAAACAGCACACTCATGAACACTTGGCTCCCATCTTGATAAGGAGTCAAAATAGAGCCAAAGTGCACGTATGGTCTAGGGAAGAGGGGAGGATTCCTGCTGTCATGTGACCAAGAAGGTTGTCTGGTTTTGCTGTAAATTATCTTTCCTCTGATAGGTTATCAAGTCAGGAGGAGACACAGATAACAACTGGTATTTACTAAAAACCTTTTATTAGTCAAGCTATTACTAATAGCAACTACCTGTTAATTCAGTACATTCTGTTATTTCTTCACACAGTTCATTCGTTCATAAATGCGCACACAATCACTCGTAGTATCTCATTTGGAGCATCATTTGAGAGGCTGACTCAAGCAGTTCACTCAGAAGCTGATGGCCATATTGGTATGCCAGTGACTTCCAGGCAGGTGTTCAGAAATCCCCATGGGATCCTTTCCTTCCTCAGTATATGTATACATATATGTAGTCCTGTATTCTGCATATAGCAGCCACTGCCTTCCTGGATGTGGTCCAAGCTACCAACTGAAATTGGACTGGTGGCCTTGTACAGATTTGGCCAACTCTTGCTGTCCTGATTTTGTCAGTTCTTGCAGATCCCACAGGACCACAAGTCTCCAGAGCTTATTGGTACCTGGGAGACTTTCATGTGCTGCCTCTCTCCACATGCACTATTTCTCTCTGGTCTGCTGTTTTCTGCCCACTCTTTCTCCATCCACACGCATAGGGAACCCCGAGATGTCCCACAATTCATGCAGAAAAATGCTTGATGACATCTTAACTCCTTAAAGGAGTAAAATTCAGTCAAAACCAGCTTTTCTTGGTTCATCCCAGCATAGGCCTTGACAATGTCAGCCTGCTTGTATATTATGCACACTTCCTAGGTTTTGTCTGACAGGCAGGATGTTGTGATACTTCAGGTTTTTCTGTCTTTAGAGGCTGTTCCTTCTCCTCCCCAAAGCCCTAAGTAAGGGGCACTCCTAAATGCTTTCTATAAGGTTTCAATATAAGAGAAAGCAAATTGGAACAGGATAATAGATGAAGGTTAATTTCTGTTTTGATCATTATAGTCAAGGCATGTATTCTGGAGTGCAAGAAAACAGTTCAACAGCACTGCTGAAAGCCAAACCAGAACAAGTACTTGCTCAGTAATGAAATAAGGATGGATGAGTGATGGGACATTGTACAGAGCTGGGGAGCAAACATCTGTTCAGCCTGTGGACTGGCCATGTCAGAGCTTTGGGTTCATGTTGGTCTTGCTGAAGCCACTGACCTGATTGCACCTGCATTTCAAGTATGACTTTTTGGTAGATGAAAAGAGGTGCTTATTCTAAGCAGGTCTGCACTACAAAGAGCTGGGACAAAGACAATGTTGAACAACTGCAGCAACTTGCAAGTATTTGTGCTAGACCAATCTCAATAAGAATAACATGCAATGTTCCAAGTGAGACTGTTATTAAATCTTTTCCAATCCATTTAGCCTCTGGTTTAAATTCTTTTTGTTATGACATAGTTACATTTCATCCATGGTGCTTTCGTGCTGTGTTCTTTTGTCTTCAGGAAAAATTAGTGACCAAGCTCAGACACAAATATTCTGAAGAAGCAAAGTACTTTCCACTCAAATTTTTCACAATAATATAAAAATACAGATGCTTCAGCATTTAGTGAGATGGGAAACAACATGATATGTGTCCCCACTATCCGGTCTCAGTCACTTTTAATAACTCTTTGCTGGGATGCATGGGTTATGGCAGAAAGCACCATCCTGCCAGCTGGTGATTTGCACTCTGTTCCCAGGCCCAGGCTTTCCTGTTAAACTAACACTATTCCCTCATCTTCTTCATCTTCTCTGTCTCTCTACTTTTATCTCTGCTCTACATCTTCAGACAGTGCAATGCCCAGCATGCTTTGGCACAACTGTCATATGGCAAAGAGAGAGGCGTTTAGTTATGTGTGCAGGCAGCACTGTGAGAAATGTGACACAGCTCATCCCTCTCCTTTCAGCCATCATCTGTCATTCAGCTAAAAAAAGCACGAGCAGTAGCTGGGAGGGAGAGAGAGGAGCTGACAGGCTGCACGTGTTAGCAAGAGCATGCACCTGATGGCTCCTGCATTGAGCTCTTCCTTGGCCTGGGAAGTTTCCTACTTCGTGGACCCTTAAAATAGTGGACTGGCAGCTTTTGAAGTCTTTTGTGCACGCTGTTTCTTTCCTAATGTGCCTGAGTTCTAACCTCTCACTCAAAACCTTGAACTAAAAATGCCGTGGTATGGGAAAGCCCAGGTATGACACTGAGAAAGGGAAAGTTCATTGGCCCCTCTCTCCTCCCTGCCTTCAGCTATGCCCTTGGCTGTAAATACTTGCAGAGGCACCCAGGATTTCAAAAGCAAAATGTTCCAAATGCAATCCTGCTTCTTTTTTACTCAGCAGCTCTGTCAAAACATTGGATGGGAAGCAAGCCAGTAAATTGCTTTCCTGCTGAAGGTACAAGGAAGAAGGGAAAGTGGATTGACAGCAACCACTACCATTTGTGTCACAAAAAAACCTCTGCACAAGACGCAGCCTTCACGCCTGCTCCTAACCCTGATGGTTCAGAATTTCTTCTGATTAGGAGATTCACAATTATTTTGTGATGCAAAAGCAGTTCGGTGGATTGATACAGGCTGGTGGTAATTAGTGGTTCCAGGGTAACCAAAACCTTTCCTTCATTCTTCCAGGTATCATCTACAGCAGCACCAGTGCTAAGAGGCTGAGGTTGACCAAAGCCAGGCAGCTCTGGCTGTACCGCTGGAGGGGGCACAGGGCTGTGAGAGGTTTTAAAGCACCATGTATTTTATGTTCTGTTTTCTCAAATCTCACTTTTAAATGAAGATAGAAACAATAAGCCAAATTATCCTCTCCTAGAAGGATGCAGACGCTTGAAAAGACCTGAACTTTTGCAATCCAAAAACTTTTCCCACACACTTATTTACATGCTCATAGACAAATATAACTGTTCACATCCAAAAAAAAAATGATAAACTTAGGGTGAAATCATCCAATACTGGGTATCCAGTGGTGTTAAAACATTTTCTTCACTCATAATCCTCCCTGAGAAAGCTTGTGGACTATTCTACGTGGTTTCAGTATGGCATACACCACATCATGGTGTTTCTGCTTTTCCCTTTCAAGTCCCCAAGGAATAACCTACAGTCTTAGTACACCTCAAAAGCTTTGGAGGTGGCAAAAAAGATGGGATGAGATTAGGATAGTTTATGAAATTAAGTGCTCAAAGATGAACACGGTAGCTGTGCTGCCACACAGTGACAGCTGGACAGGCTGGAGGGCTGGGCAGAGAGGAACCTCATGGAGTTCAACAAAGGCAAGTGTAGGGTCCTGCACCTGGGGAGGGACAGCCCCACGCACCAGTACAGGCTGGGGCTGACCTGCTGGAAGGCAGCTTGTGGATAACTGGCTAGCTGAAAAGGGTCACATAGACATAGTCCGGCTGGCTGGACAAAAATGCACATCGCTCTCAGCTTATCTGAAGTAAAGCAAAAATACACTGTCTTTGGCTGTTCTTGTTACACAATAACAGGAAGATTTTGGTGGGAAAAGAATGTTACAGCTGGGAACAGATAACTACAGAAGAGAAACGAGGGGCGGGCTTGGTATTTAGGCAACTAACCAATAATGAGCTTAACTTTTGTAATATGTATGAGCTAATTATAACAAGGCATAAAAGGTGACTGTAAGGGACAATAAACGAAGTCTGCTGATCACTCATATTGAGTGACTGTGTCTTCCCTCCGTCGCAACAGCAGCTCTGCAGAGAAGGACCTGGCAGTTCTGGTGGACAGCAAGTTGCCCGTGAGCCAGCAGTGTGCCCTGTGGCCAGGAAGGCCAGTGGGACCCTGGGGTGCATTAGGAGGAGTATGGCCAGCAGGTGGAGGGAGGTTCTCCTGCCCCTCTGCTCTGCCCTGGTGAGGCCACATCTGGAGTGCTGTGTCCAGTGCTGGGCTCTCCAGTTCAAGAGAGACAGGGAGCTACTGGAGAGGGTCCAGCGGAGGGCTAGCAAGCGTATGAGGGGACTGGAGCACCTCTCTTATAAGAAAAGGCTGAGGGAGATGGGCCTGTGTGCCCTGGAAAAGAGAAGACTGAGAGGGGATCTTACCAATATCTTAAGGGCGGGTGTCAGGAGGATGGGCCAGGCTTTTCTCAGTGGTGCCCAGCAACAGGACAAGGGGCATTGGGCATAAAGTGAAACATGGGAAGTTCCATCTGAACATGAGGAGAAACTTCTTTACTTTGAGGGTGACAGAGCACTGGAAGAGGCTGCCCAGAGAGGTTGTGGGATATTCTCTGGAGACAATCAAAACTTGCCTGAATGCAACCAGCTCTAGGTGATCCTGCTTTAGCAGGGGGTTGGACTAGATGATCTCTAGAGGTCCCTTCCAACCCTGACCATTCTGTGACTCCCTGATTCTGTGAACCCTTGGCATGACAGAACAAATTACACTACTTATTGGATGAGTAAACTTGAAATAAATGGCCATTTACCCTCTGGTCCACAGAATGGTCTTTTACAGGTATGTCAGCAAATATTTTCATGCCAGGTTTTTAGCAATCACTTTGCACTACACCGTAGAGCACAGGACATTTTAACGGTTATTCTGAGTATAGTCATGCTTTGTATCTGCATGCTTTCGCTTAAGCCATTTTAACTTGTGAGGTTTTGACATAAGATAATGATGTGCATGGTGTGCACTTGATGTCTTCTGAATGTGGCTGCTACTGAGATTTGGAAAACAGACAACCTCTTTAAATAAAAGTGTGAAAGTCAGAAAAGGTCAGAGAAGCAGAGGAACGACTTCAGCTGCTAGCTGCTCCCTAATCCCTGAGATAGAAATTGGTAAAGTGGTGAAAATGCATTTTCAGTTACTGCTGAAAATTATACAGCAGAAGAAACAACCAGGAAGAGTATCAGTCTGTGCCAATAAAAAAGCGTTACTTCATGGTAGGCCGTATCCTTGTGCTATTTCCAACACTGTGTATCATTGGGTGATCTTCTTCACCATCCTGTCCTCCTCATTTGCCCTTTATGAGCTCCTAACTGCTTTGCAAAACCCATTTCTCTCATCCAGTCAGAGACTCTTCCGTGTCCACCTTGGCATGAGTATTTCTTTCTCACTTCCGGTGGTTTTAGCAATCCTGTCACCTGCATTTTCCTCCTGCTTTCAAATCACCTTGCTCCAGCCTATGGCGGCATGGGGCTAGGCTGAGCACAAGTCAGATGTGCTCTATCAGAGAGCCAGCTCTCCTTCTTTGCTCCGTGTCTGGCAGCTCTCTGTCTGTATTACTTTAGGGCTTACACTTTGGATTTTATTCCCTCCTGTGATGCCTAGATAACAACCCTTTAAATTTAATCGCAATGGCGTTTGAGTCAAAAACCCTTCATCTCAAGCACAGCTGACAGAGGTTGCCTATGCTATGCAACAGCCTCAAACTATTTTGGTGAACAGGGGGAAATAAATGGAGCTATCTAATCAATATAGCAGGCTGAGCTTGAAGTACCCATCCTTCATTTAAACTTCTTTGCTGAGAGTCAGTGTTTTATTAATCTTAATCCTAAGAACTGTGGTAAACTGAAAGAAAGTAATTACTTAGATTTAGTACACTTAGCCAGGAAACTATTTCTCTATTAGGAGTTCTGCAGGAACACAGACACAGTTTCAAAAATGAGGGGTCAAAAGCAAAAGGTGTTTTTAATGGAAAAAGTAAACTCAGAGCAATGAAAACCAGCACCTCTCTGCAAACAGCCATGGAGAGAGGCACATGGGCACGTACCCTGTGCTCGGTGGCTGTGTACAGCCATGTTGCTGCTTCCAGCTGTACGCAGCTCCGTGGCTGGGAAATGCAGCTATCAGGATCAGACCCTGCTTTGGGTCCAAATGAAAACAGAGACAAACGCCAGGTGCTCAGGTGTGTAACTTCCAGCCAGGTGTTATGTCAGCCACACTTCACCAGGGAGCAGGTTTCTCTGGAAAAGTATGAAACCAGCACCCTGGAGGTGAAATCATTTGGTGCTTTCCCTGAGCAAACCTGGGAGTAAGCATTTGTGCAGCATCAAGTACCAGGTCTGTGTCTGAAAAGAAGAAGGCTTTGTATCACTTTCCTCCTTCTTCTCAACAGTACAAAGCAGAATAAGAGCCTCTTCCAGACATTTCAGCCCATGGAAACACAGCCCACTCTGTGTGGCTCAGCTTTGGACACGGTGTTTCTCATAACAGAAGTGGAGGGGTTGCTGTGCGTTGGTACAGAACATAATAATTCTGCTAAATAGCAGTTTGCAGAGGATATGTTCCAGAATATTAATCTAGTATGGGGTAGCAGAGATGCTGCCAAAATACCCAGTTATCTACCATCCAGCAGTGATTTCTACAAGTAGCTGAGACCCAGGGTTAGGAAAAAGCTGAAACCTGGCTGATGGGTGGTACCACTGCCGTAAACAAATGAGATTAGGTTGTCTATGAAATAATACGGCATCGTAAACAGAATCCCTTCTCTGTTACAAACCTCTGCCTCTGGCACTGTCTGTTAGGGATAGTTAGATTTTTTTTCCTAGTGTTTCAGGGCATTGGTGCCAGAAATCTTTCCCATCAGAGTGCTGGCTGAGCCAATACTCCAGCACTGGTTACTAACATACAGGGGTGGAGTATAAAACAAATGCCTTAAAAAACACTTGGAGTGCCCTCAGTTGTGTTTGCCTCATGCCTTCATAATTGATCTTTTGTCCTCTCATATCACTGATTTTCCAGAGAAGCTGGAAGTCAGGGAGGGCGAGGAAGGGGATATCTTTGTACATCTGTAAGCACAAGGAAGCACTGGCGCCCATTCCTCCTCACAGCACAGCCTGTGGTACGCCTGCTAAACTGTGACTGGTGACAATCTGAGCAGAAAAGGCACTGGATGATTCATATGCCAAAAGGATCTTGAAAGCTTCCTTTATGTGTGGATGTGTAGCAAACCCTCTGCTGTTATCCAAGTGCTCATTTCTCTGATAATACTGAAGGGCACAGCTTGATGATCAGAAAAATCCTGCAAGCACTGAGCAAACAGGGATAGAAAAGGTTCTCTCCTGTGTGAAGTCTGTCAGATGACTTCACCCTGTGCATGAATGCCAGACTCCTGAACTGCTGGTGCCTTCAGCCACCTAATGCTCAAAGCTGATGCGGCTGAAGCCTGCTGCACTTTGCATTCGTCCTATGCTGTGATCATGAAATACAAAGATTTTTTATTGACTCAATATTAGAAATAAAGTCAAATCCCTCTGTTTATAAAGCCAAATAGCCAAATCCTACCGTATAGAGTAGCTAGGCAAAAAAGGAGTCCTTCCCTCTGCAATTGCCATGAAGAACTGAGAAATCCTTTCCTATTGGAAGTCCTGAGTAAGGATGTGTGCTGGAGTGTCAGAGCCCCACAGAGAGCCCCTTTTGGAAACTCTTTTTATTTTGATTGCTTGCGGAAATACATTCCCAGTGCCTGGGTATCGGGGACTGGAAACCAGCTGATCTCACAGAACTCAGTGCTAGCACCATGACTGTCTCTGCATCACAGACAAGGCTGGGAAGTGGGGAACAAGATCACCAAAATTCAGCCAAGCTCACCTTTATTTGTTTAATTTCACTGCAGAATTCATGTTTATGCATTTGAATCTAAGAAATCACCTGCCACAGCCCCTTGGGATGAAGCAGCACCTTGAATGACTGAGACACTGGAAAGGTTTCCACCACGCTAACTGCAGCTAGCAGGATTCAGAGGAGAAAATGTGCCAGGGGCTCAGGTTTCCTCCTGCCTGTTAAGAAAGAGCCATTCGGATACAGCGATGACTGAATCCCCTAGAGACAGAGCCACAGCACCACAGCGTTGTTCCTTCTAGCTGCAGTTTCTGCTGCACTCATTCGGTATTAACAGCCCTCACACCCAGGCCAAGTTGCCCTGAGGGATGCACTCATGTGTGGGACAGTCACAGGTCATAAAGCTGTGCAGAGTTGCATTTGTTTTGGATAAGAAAGTCACACTGACTGGCACAAATTTTCCAGTCATTAAACGTGGTTCATTTCAGCCAATGTATCTGAAGCAATGCTTGTTATTACATCTGCTCAGTTTGTTTAGGTATTAATAACTGATACAGCAAGCCAAAACATGTTATAAGTATAAAGCCTCAAAAGACTTCTCCAAAAAAAGAAAAATTTTGCTAATTTTTTTGCTAAAGATTCTACAGTTTAGAATCTTTACAGGGAAATTGGAAAAAAATCTGAACACCGAACAAGGTATTTATAAAGGTCAGTCCAGCTACAGAAAATCTGCAAACAAAAAAATAAAATCAGGTTGAGATCATTTCCCCATATCTTTCTCCATCTAGAAAGTAGGTGTTCAGTCTACACCAATCATCTACATCCACGTAGGGAGTACTCCCCATATCCCAAGGCAGGAGGGATGACTTCTCAACTGCTTACCTCTGCCACAGATTATGGAGGAAACAGAGAGAACTGGCGTAATGCAAATGCCTGATTCTTAGGTGAAGAGTTGGCTGGGCGAGACAGCCTCTGTCTTTATTGGTCATTAGCTCTTTCCTGCATGTCAGAAAACTCCAGAGCTTGCAGAAGTCATGGTACCTTAGTCTGACTATAGCCATGGTCATGACAATGCATGACTACACGAAGGTTCATCTGCAGCTGCAATGCTGGAGAGCACCTTGTACCCCATCCCCAGCAGACTGGAAAGCACACAGAGCTTTGGTAAAGTTAGCTTGTGCCTCTTGACTTGGGTGCGCTGGTCAGTAAGGGACTATGGAGCCGTGTGCCAGCCGTACGTGTATTTTCAGTACTACCTTTACCCATAAAAGCAGCACTGCTCCGGCAATAATATATGCTGCAATGCATAACACAGCATCCTGGCCAGAATCTGCTGTGAATGGTTGCATCTTGGTTTTAAAGTAGTTGCATATTTCCCTCTTCCTGGCATGCTATATGTTGTTAGCTGTATAGCGAGGGGCACAGCTCGAACTACTGCGAACTGAGAAATACGTATTCATGCCATGTGGTGGGTCAAGGAGAGGGAAGGTTTGATGCTGTAGTGGAAATACAGTAATGAACATTGATAAATGCAACTTGAAAATTATCTTGGGGAAAAAGGTCTTTTTCAGTATCCTAACCCACGGCTCCTTCCAAATGCTGCTAAATAAACGCAAGGGCTGTGTTGAAGGCAGATCCACAAAGCCATACTCACAAGGTATGTGCAACACAGCTCTGTCTGTGGAATGCCAAATTCCCTCTTGCCTGTCTGCCTGCAGCTTGCGGGGCTAGGGCAATCCCTCCTCCCTGGGACGCTGAAGACACCATTTTTCTCCTCTCCCTTCTCTGGGTCTCCGCATGCTCCACTCAGATTTTTCACACTGTGCTCACCACCTCTTCTCTCTCTCACTGCTGCTGGCTTTTTTCAGGCCATTTCTAGTTTCCTGCCTGGTCACACCTGTAGGAAGAAATAGGCTTTTCATTAGCACTTTCTGAAGCTAGATCTATGTAGTACCATGGGTGTGAAGCATCTCATGCCACTCTGCGATGGGTTAGGATAGCACATCTATGATCCTGGAAGAAGGATGAGAGTGGCATCAGAGATGCCCATAACTCCATCCATATGTCTATAGCCTTCTGGACTGCAGAAACCCAGCCCTGGAGTTGATCAGTATTCACTTCACCCATTGCTTAATCCTGCAAGCTTTGATGAGTAACAATCCTTTCTCTCACTTTCGCTGTGCTAATAATTCTGCTTCTCCATATGCTGAATGTTTCACACCCATTCTGGGATCCAGGAACTGAGAAATGTTACACATATATAAAATTTTACCCAAAAAAAGTTGGTGTGCCACAGAAGTCGGAGCACAAGAGTGCCCTGCTTTGACTGCCATGGGAACCAGGAAGAAAATGTGAAACTAATACTAAACTTTCCAAAGTCCCACATTACACAAGGTACCCCAATTCCCCTATGAGGCAGAAAAGCTAAATTTAGCTGCAAATTACATTGCTTCCAGGAGGAGAATGTAATGATGGTTTACAGCATCCAGTGGATAAAACTGTGTGAAACACCCAACCTGATGCTTGCAGAGCTACCCATCAGTGATGCTTTACTTCATTTAAAAAATCCGAAATCACAGGATTTACTAACTTCAACCTTATTTTCCTTCTTCAATGAGAAGCATCACTAAGGTGCAAATTCATTCCAGCTAGCTTGTCTCCTTAATTAGGAAGCTAATGGAAAGGCATGAGGCTCTTTAGAGGACAATCCAGACCTTCACTGAAGAGAATTTCAGTCTCTAGAGGGGCAGAAATAGCACAAGCTTTCATAGAATCTCCGGTGGCAGATTAGAAGCTATTGTCTGGAAATGATCCAACAAATTCACTACAAAGTATTGCTGTCAGCATGAGATAGAAATGTGATAATAAGAAAAGCTACAATAGCCCTCAGCATATTTGTTTAGTATTTCTTACATCCCTATTTTCTGTTTCTGATTTTGTGTTTGATTGTGAGCCCTTGTCCCTTCTTTCTCTCCCCCTTTCCCTCCCTTCCTTTCTCACACCCATTTACTTCTCTTACCAGATATCTCCAATTTCCTCTGTTCCCATACTTGCCTCTCTGCTCCCGTCCTCCTTCCTTTTGCTGTGAAAGCTGAGGTCTCTGACTGAATGTCCCTCTTCCTTGTGAACAAGGATCTTTGGAGCAATTTATGGGTGCGTGCACTAGGGAATACACTTCCTCCTTTCATGAAGCTCACATGGAGAAGAAACAGGAGTTACAGGCAGAGGTGCAGGATGCAATGCTGCAGAGAAGTAAGGAAAGTTTCTCCACAGCCATTGCCACTATATGTCCAGAAATCCCAGAACAACAAGAATAAGGCGGCTCCCTGAGGAGAATAAGAAGTTTGAAGAAATTCAGCTTTTTCTGTCATCCCATGAGCTGCAAGGCAGGGGAAAAGACTCATCATTTCCCCCCACTTTCCTGCCACCCTGTTGAAATCAACAGCTCTCCTCACGCACAGAAACAGGAGCCGGTGTCATCCCCACTCACTGTCATTCACCCTCAGACATGACCCCTTCATATTGCAATGCAAGTTAGCTTCTCCGTTTTTCTTTCATTAATGTCCCACTTTTCCCATCTTCCTACCCAGTCCCTCTCACGCACAGGCTTCCTGCCGTGCCGTTGTAGGCATGCCTCTATGCAGAATCCTTACAGAGCACCAGCACACAATGAATCTAGCTCAACTGCCTACCATCGACACCTGGCCACTCTGTGGGGATAGTTTCATCCTGGCAGGTCTTGAACTTATGTCAATACCATCAGCTCCTGTTTCTCTATGCCCATGAACATTAAATCAGATGGAAAAAATCATCGGCCTGAGGAGTTTACAGACCACTTCAAGGAGCAGAAGGTGAAACAAAGCACCTGAGGGACAGAGCAGCAACGCTGCAGAAGACAACACATGTCACTTCAATAAATAAGTGGGGTTCAATACAGTCATCCTGACAGCAGTGTATCACACCAAAGAAGCTGAAACAAGAAAATGGTCTCACTGTTGTAAAGGAGATGAGCTCACTCCATACAGAAACAAGGGAAGAATGGTGGCAAGGCTGGTCATAACAATGGTAACAGTGGACAAGAGTTAGGAAGAACAGGAAGAGGATGAAAAAAAGACAGGCAAGCATGTTGGTGGTGAAGCTTTCAAAACTGTTGCTTTCAAAACGTCGTGCAAGGAAGGGAAAGTCTAGATGAGGTTTTTCCCACGAGGAAAGGATTTCATCCACAATCTCAATGTGTCCTGTGTGACTGTATTAATAGTTACTGCATTACCTCACACAAAGTGATGAGGGTGTGACACCCTCTGTCATCTTAATTACTAACCAGGTGCTACTGGTTCCAGTGCCCCAGCAGGAAGAGAAAAGGGCTTGTAATGGGAGGGGTAAAGATGCTCATGTTCATTTGCCTCATTATGAGATGGCCACTGTGTTTGCTAGAAGGACATACACTTCTCCCTGCTCTCAGCTTATTACAAGCCCATCCAAAGGAGAGGGCATAACACCTCTCCCATCGATGTCCATGAACTCACCAAGAGATCCCGCAGTTCCCAGCAGCTTTATGCCCTGCACTCCTCAGGAAACTCAGGAACCCAAGGAACCACACCAGCAGGTATCCTATCTTGGAAGAGGGCAGGAGGCAGCACATCCCACACGCTGCTCAGCACACCCACAGGTGAACCTTCCACAATGAAAACTCTTTGTCTGAGGAAGCACTGGCTGAACTGGGCCTCTACTGCCTCCACTGCGAAGCCTTACCATACCATTTGCTCAGGCTACAAGTCATAATGGAAATTATCAGAATGGAAAAGTTGGTGGAGCGGTGGAGCTAGCAGGGAATTATCCATCAGTGCTCATTAAAATTGAATAATCGGAAAAAAAGCTGCCTTCTTCCAATGTGAAAATAATAAATGACGTGTGGTCAGATGAAAAATGAGTAAGAAGACAAGAAAGTAATTTTCAGTCCCTTCTGCAGCTCAGCAGTCATAAGCCTTCCATTAGTTCTTGTTATAAAGAGATGATGAATTAATTAGGTTTTGCCCAGGGCATGTCACTTTAATTAAATATCTATTCAAACTAGGAAAACAGGAAAATGGTTTATTTTCTTTCCTAATTCCTCAGCAAGAGCTGAATATTTTCTTACATCATCTCAAAGAATAACAAACAGTTCTTATTAGGACTGAAGTCTGAAATCCTTAATGAGGCACAGAAATTAAATCAAAGCAGAGACTTGTATAATACACAGTTTACAAAAATTAGTCACATGTTAGATTGACAAACTACCAGCTTGTTTAAATGCTCTGTATGTTATATTTGACATGAAATGAAATCCCCCACAGCACTTGAAATACCACAGTGCTTTCTGCGAGCCTTCACTTGCAGAATTGCGTAGTGATTGGTGCCATAGAAATGCTTCCAGGAGGATCTGACCTGCTTCAAAATAGCAACAAGACAGCCTGCCAGGTAGAAGCAGAGTTCATATTGCTGGGATATGACTCAGCTGGATTGTTCCTATTGACCTTGGCTATAAATACAAAAGCTGTGGAGGGATCCCTTTCACATCCAGATCATTAGGTGCTTGAACTAGCCCCCTAAAGTAAGTGCCAGAGCTCCCCACCTAGAGCACAGAGAATGAGGTAGGTGTCCTCAAACGTCTTCAGAGGAAGAGGAGTCTGCCTGTCCACACCTGCCTTAATCGGCACTGACAGCAGGCAGAGGTAATATCCCTCTGGAGATCCTCAGATTAAAATATTACTTGACCTTTGGGGCTTTTTGAATCACTTCGCAAGAGTACTTTGGTACAATCTCTGTTTGGCGTACAGAGAACATTGTCTCTGCACAAGTGGCCTGCCTGAAAAGGCTGTTCCTGCCTCCGTTGCTCTACCTACCTTGAGATACTGCTAAACATCCAGAAGTTACCTGTGGGGAGCAGAGAGGAAGGTGTCTGTTCAGAGGAACATAATTACAACTAAGGCAATATGTGCACAAGGTACTCAAAAGCCAGACTGCTTCACGAGCCGATCATAGGTTTTTATTTTGTAAACTAGAAAGACTACTTTGTTCTTCTTCGGTTTCACATAGCATCTTGTGTAATGGAGCCAGGAATCCTACAGGGACATCCACATGAGGTTAGTGATGAAGTCCTAAACCTGAACTTGCACAACTCTTCACTTTTAACAGCTTCCTGCTGGCAGGAACATGCAAAAACTTTAAACAGAAAATAAACGTGCTTTCTAGGTGTTCTGTTCTCGTGGCAGGGAGGGGGGAAAGAAAGAAAAGGCATAAATATAAAAAATGACAGGTTAGAATAAAGTTCTTCAATGAAAGCTGAAAAGGGCCTGTCCAAGGAGGCTGGTTACAATGTGTGATTAAATGCATCTTTTCATACTTTGCTTTTGTTCTTGTGTTCTGACATCATTCATTTGGCCCTAGCCATTCATGCCTTTCAAAAGGCAGTTTCATTATTTGTGTTTACTCGTGAGCAAGGGGACTTCAGTAAAGTCATGAGAAAAGAAACTAAGGTAGTAACTTGAACCTTTTGGATCACTTAATCAAATCTGTTCTTGCAAGCTGTGCGTGAAAAAGACTGGCAGCTCAAGGCTTATGACGAAGATTAATTCATTTCGCCACAACACATCAACCACTGACATTTTTCCCATGCATTTATCAATAGGGAAGCTGCACAAAATCTTGTTGTTTGTCAGTCTTATTAAACTAGCTAACAAAGAAGGTCATTTGTTAGCAATGCAGATGAGCTCTGAAACACTCCATCTCTTTCTCCAGTCATTGCAATGTTGTGAATTTGTGCAGGAAGTTTCCTCCTGAAGAATTTCAGATATATAAGAATGTTCTCAACAGTGCTAACCATACGCTATTGTACAAAGAGAAAAGCTAGCAATGTCATTTCTCTCATGAATTTATTGTATAAAGACATTATAGGTGTGTTTGATGCATGTAATGGTACAAGGTCACACCTCTACTGTTAATTATGTCTGGCTCCGCTGGGATAGAGCATAGGAGCCCAGCCTGCACCTAGCTAGCAAGTAAATCAGGGCTAACCTATTTTTTTATCGCTTTCAGCTTTCTCCGCTTTCTCTGACCCTCTGGCTTCCCAGGTCAGTAAGCAAGAAATCAGTCTCATTCCTCAGCACTGCTCTCATCTCATCCACGACTAACTGGTCTTCCAGCAAGACCCTTCTGCTATTCTTCACCCTTATTCTCTCAACTACATACCACAAGCTTCAGTAATCAAGAACAATTCAATGACACCTCAACAGCATTGCATATATCTTCAGTTAAATGAAGGAGAACAACTGAGAGTAATGCACGTGTAGGACATGTTTTTGAGCTCTGCCCAGGTAGGGACAAGGTCGAGTTTTCTCAGGAGAGGTTTGGATCCTGCTAGAGGGTCCTTGAGAGGAGCATGGGGACTTTCTTGGGGGCACCTGGGAGAGGAGGGCTTGTGACCTGTCCTTCAGGCAGCAAACTAGGGAGGATGCACAGGTTGGCAGAGGCACCAGGGATATTCCAAAGCAGAAAAGGTTAGAAACTAATAAAAAAACCTACAGAGTTCCTGGGATCACAGTAGGAACCCAAACCTACATGGCTTTGTCCATAACACCTCGGCTGCCGTTTCCAGTGCATGCCAGAGGACAAATAAAATGATTTTCTAAGTAGGTGGGTAACTCCTCTCTGAAGCTGATTGCAGTGTTTGGTGCTGAGTATCACCCTGTGAGTTCACCTTGCTGTGCAGAACAGCCTTTGTGGGTTTGCATTCAACTGATGTCCTGTCATGCTGGCCAGGTCCTTTCTGCTTCAGGAAAGAGAGGATTCACCCACCTACTTACAAAATCATTGTATTTGTCCTCTGGTGTACACTGAAAATCACAGCCAAGGTGTTTTGGGCAAAGCCATGTAGGCATGAATTCCCACTGTCATCCCAGGTAGGCACATTAACTCTTGTAACTCTAGTGAAGTATTGCATCTGTGTGCTTGTATGCTACCAAGAGATTTTGGAAAGCAACACTTCACAATGTATACATAAATGTTAATTAATCTTTTTTCACATTTGTACTTTGTTCCTGTTTTTATGCTAGTAGGTGATCGAGTCAGTGAAACCCCAACAAGGTACAGTAAAAAAGAGTATGTGAGCTCTTGAAATGGAGCTGGCTCTGAATCAAAAAAGAGAAAGCAACTTCATTTGAATCACTTTTATTATTATACCTTGGCAGATGTGGTGAGAAAAGGGTGAACTGCATCTTGGAAGGTTTTGGGTTTCAAATCTGAGAGATAAAAAAAGTGCGGAATTGTCTTACGTGGAGTCTCTTGCATTCTCTTTTGTTCTAGAAGCAACATCCTTTGGAAACATGTGTCTTGGACATGATTCAATGCAAGGAATTGTATAGTTAAGGATGTAATTGTGCCTTCTGAAAAAGTTACAGGGAAGAGGAAAGAATATTACTTTTCTCTTTTGATTAGAATGTCTGTCTTTAAAATTATCTACTACCTATAATGAAAAATTCCTCACACAGAATAGCACAATAGCCCCAGAGATAATTGTGCTCACCTCGTAGGTTAATCAAACCAGGAATGCCCCCCACTGAATGAGAGATGGCAGAAGCGTGCGTAGGATTTTGTCAGTTATTTGCAGAAATGACAGGGTCATATACTTGAACATGACCTCATTACGTAGATGTCTTAGGATTATGATAAGAGATAGATTGCCTGCTAGAAACAACATAATACATCAAAACTCCTTTTTCTACTGGGCACTGTTCGTGACTACATATAATCAAAGCTGCTTCTTCCCACCAGGTTTGTAAGAATCCTGCAGTTCAGATGTACAATTTGTAAAGTGTAAGGGATCCAGAATCAAATCAGCTACCTGTTTTCAACACGGTTACTATCTATACCTGTACTGGTAAGACACAGTTGAATCTCCATTTGCAATCCACCTCTGAACACTCTGTGTGGGAGTCAACCAAACAAAAGACCTGACACAACCTGCAGCATTGTATCTCTAGTAACTCAGAGGATAGGAGTTTTACGGTAGAGATGTGCAAAATTTTCAAAAGCAAGTAGTTATCACAGATGTCTCAATTCTTTGTGGACAATTTGAGACATTTCTTACAGCTATGATGTGAATATTTGCTTTAAAAGCAGGTCACAGGCAGGAAACCTAACCCGTTAAGTGGAAATAGCTGCTGAATGGCAATTGTTAATTTTTGCTGTTGTGCATGCTTGACCACACATGCAGAGGAGATGACCAATCTCAACAGTAGCAAAGAATTGGTTTTGAAGAATGATCAGTGAAGGAAAAGATTAAGAATAAGCTAAACCATGTCTAATATGAAATCGATGTTGACCACGCATTGAAAAGGAGGCTGAACTAAAGACCTCCTGAAGTCCGTTCCAGCCTGCATCATCTATGATCCTGTGCATCATTCCTGGTGATACGTCTGCCCAGCTCACATGGCTACAAGGCACAGGATGAAGGACATTCACCTCAAATCAGCTCAGAGCAGCAACTCCTGCTAGGCACAGGGCTTGCCAGTGCACTTCTGTGCAAATGGAGAACTGGAGGGGAAATGGATGAGGCCAATTAAGCCAGGCTCAGAAAGGATCTAGAGCTCTCGGCACACAGGACATATCTCCAAGGGTTGGGTCAACTTGCAGCATGAATGCCCTGACTGACAAAAGGGTCAAGGTAGATATGGGAGAGAAGAGAGGCATGGGAGGGAAGGAAGACTGCCCTAGACAGTGCTTCAAACTCTGACACTTTTAACTTTTAGGTTTCCTTGAGGAGAACAGGTGCTTTGTCTTAATACGGCACTGCTAAGTGATCTGCAGTACTGAGCTTTCTGAAGAGTGAATTGCATTTTAGTAACAACTAGCTTTTAAAAGAAAAAAAAATAAAGTTACTTTTATTTGGACACAAGCCATCTCCCTGAACAAAAAAGATGATTCCACAGAATTGGTATGGCTTTACTATGAGCTTCATGCTGCTCTTCTACTTCAAGCTCCATTATACTTGTTTAAGTTTGATCCACTGGAGAGTAAATATGTATTTTATGTGAGATGGAAATTAAAGTAATATTCTTAAACAACAAAGTAGCTTCTGATTTGGTTTCAGGCAATCTAAGAAGGATGAACGCTTCCGTGAATACTGCTGGTGAGAAACCTTTCAAAATTAAATAACAGAAAACAATCTATCTGGTCTGGCACTCATACGCCATAGGTGGCCTGAGGAAAACTGTTGTAGTCTTCTCTTGGAAATACTTCTATAGAGATATTTTGGACCAGCCAGACTAGTTTTAAAAAAACAAACTTTGAATAATTTCTCTTATTTTAGTAAATCTGTCTTTGTGTCTGAGCTATAAAAGATGGATGCATCATGTCTCTGCTACGCCAGGGAATGCAGAAAGGACTGCCTGAAACCTGAATGAGCAGGTTTCAGGAAGGATGGAAACTGTCTGAGGCTGGGACCCACCAAGAAGTGCAGGTGCCCTGCATGAGCAAAGTGAAGCACTGATTTGCAATCCTGAGGGCCTCACAAAAAAAATAGGTTCAAAATGAATCACAGATTAGAAAAATCTTAAGAAAAACTTCTGAGATGTCATAAAATGTATGCATGTCAGTTATTAAAGTATTATTTTTCTTCATGTCATTAAAACATTGAGAAGAAAACCAAGGAAGCCAAACTGTGTTGAGTGGTTGCCAGTAGCAGCTGTATTGCTCCAGAGCAGGGAAACAAGTGTGCACCTCTGCAGTTGTCTCTCCTATCCCGTCTTGAGGAATGGAGCTACTGCCAGCAACTAGAAATGTAGAGGGTGTTGCAGGGTCATCTCAAGAAGAAAGCTGTGGTGGAAAAGGTGTTAGACTTGCAAAAAGTTTGAGAAATACTAGTTTAGACTATCAAACTCATTTGGATGCATACTTAGAAGTAGCAATTCATGCATCAACCAGTATGATTTGTCACCACAGGCAACAAAGTTGAAAAAGGTCTTAGATCTTGTGTTTTCTTAGCTGCCTTGCTCACTATTCTTCTGGATTATTATGTTAGGAAAGTCCCTTTTAAAGTGTGGGGTGCCTAGACAGTCCAATCTGCCCATGAACTGGTCTGAGAGCAATCAGAGGTCACTGGTTGCTAGTGAAGTGGACACCCAATGAGGAGACTCTTTTCTGATCTCTGATCTGCTTTTTCCAGCACCTTTTTAAAAAGATGTTGATTCCAGAATGGTACCTGACATCCCAGTGTAGGTCTGACTGGTCAGGCAGTGGTAGTGACATGTCCTAGTTTGCTGGTGACATCAAGGGACAGGTCCGGTTCTCATCCCACCCTGTTACTCTTGTAACCTTTAAAAAAAAAAAAGCATTAAAAATAGAAATAAAACTTGTAAGTTCTAAAGTAATTAGACTATCTTGGTGTGTACTGCAGAGCAACATTTCAAAATTACAGCAGTTTGTAAAGGCCGGGGCATAGGACCTTGTGGACTCTTCCACCCCACCCTTAATCAGGGTCAAACCTTTACACCTGGCTGCAATAATATCTGTCTTTTTTTTTTTTTTTTTTTCTTTTCCTTAATGACAGGAAGCAGTCCGTTTCTTCCTCCCCTCTTAAGCAGTGTTTCAAAGCAAGTTGTCACCTGGTGCAGCTTTATAGAGCAGCAATTTTAGTGAGGAGTTTTACAACAGATGGAAACCATGAGCTTTTTCCCCTTTTCATTTCCTTAGTTGGAGAGTCAAGACTTGCTGTAAAACACAAAGAAAACAGTAATTCAGTAGGATTTAGCCTTGTGCCATCATGGTGACTGGGAAAAGGAAAGAGCAACAAAAGTCACCAAGGTCAAGAAATACACAGTGTGTTCATAAAAGAAACTAAAACCTCTGAACAGTTCTAAGGGAAAAAATCTTACAGATGTGGGTGGGTCCAAAAAAACCAAAGACATATGGGGTAACTTGTCAGTCTGTTCGTGGCTGTAAGAACACAGACAAAGTCAACACGAAGTAAATAAACCCAGAAACTGGTTTCAGGATACACTTCATTTCCTCAAGCCTCCTTGCTGCCCCAAGGGAGAACAGCCAGGGGACATACAGCAGTGTCCTGGGGAAGTTGTGACAAATGACACAGCAAAGGAAGCCCTGTGCAGGCTGCATTTTCCCCATCCTGTTCACCTGCTAGTATTTAATCACAAAATTTTATTGTTGGGGTTTTTCTGCCTTAGGACACTCACCTCACTCACTGCATACCCTGGAAGGCATGCAGCCTATGAACAGCAAGTCAATGTATTGTTCTCTTCTTGTTGCTCAGAGCTCACCCCCTGACACACAGCGAAATATTTAAGCCCTGCTCTGACCACCAAGATGTTTGTATGGACCCATCACTGCCACGTTGATCTCTTTAAAGCCCCTTTGTGTCAAGGAAGCATTTTCCCATTTCACAGGTGGGAGGAGAAGCCACAAGACAAGACACTGGGGGACATCGCAAATTCCATGTCCTCAGGCTGGGAGGCCCAGAGTTGGATCTTTGAGTGGCTGGCACTAAATAGCACTTTACATGCACAGTCCAAAAAACCATCTCCCACTGACCAGTTTCAGCTCTTCGCATGCAGGCTCTGGGTCACAGTTCAGCTATCCAGAAAATAAGGAGCATGTGAGCAGGAAGATGCTCTTCTGAAAAACATTCACGTGTTGCATCTACGGCAGCAGCAGGGTCAGGAGGCAGCTCTCCAAGGAAGTACTGAGGTTGCTGCTGTGTGCTCCCTGCTTTGGCCATTGCACATCAGCCAACGTCTCCTGTAAAATGCATTTTATAGATGTGTCTTTATGAGCTTTTCAGGAAGCATTGCAGAGATTTCATCTTCAAGTTTTATATGTGAAATCCTGGAAAATACGTATAAACCATTCCCAGCTGACATTCAGTGAATGTGAATATAGAGTTCCCTGGTACGATAAACATTTATTGCACAGATAAAAATGGGGAAACACTTCTAATATTTGGAAAACGTGGGAATAATTTGGAATAATTCTACCTGGGTTCCTCACATAGCATTAGCCTCAGCCACTGTTACACAAACAGGTAGTTTGAGCATAGCACCCGTATTTCTTTTCTTTGGCAGACAAATATAAGCATCCTCTGTTTTTCATTGGTGACTGCTCAGTTCTTGCACTGAGACCATGTCCCCTGAACTGTTTAGAGATGGAAAGGATCTTAATGTCTATTCTGGAGACAATTCAAAGGCCTCTCAGCACACACACATTTGGCATCTCTGTGTCCAGTAGTTTTTCAGTGCTTTACTTAGAAGGAACGTGGCAAGTGGTTACACTTTTACAGTAACCCAAAATTTTAGTCTTGCCTTGGCAACTGCAGGACAGTGGAGGCTTTGCCTGGACCTCAGTGTAGTTTTAAGCTGTGCAGATATCCTGGGATTTGCATGCTTTAGTAGATCACTTATTTCTTCATCCATTTGTGTGAATAATACATGAGTGAAAGACACTTGAGGTTCATTGTGCCATAATGAAAATACGTCCATTATAGCTTGCTGGTTGATTCTTGAATCTCAGCCTGGCAACCCAAACAAACAAGGTAAGCATTGGAAAAACAAAACCAGAGCTTATCAATTGGCATTCCTCCACTGCCTGCCTCCCCAGACCAGTACTGACATTTGTGATTATTGCTGCAAGTCTCTTTCAACACCCTCATCTCGAGTTACTATGTAGACTTTCGAATGTTTTCAGAGATGCCTTATTATTCACCGAATTAATTACTAAACAACATCCTCAAATGCCATTGTATGAACTTTGCATCTAAAAGCATCTATTTATTCAGTCCAACAGCCCACTTGAGTACATAACATCGCCTCTCTTCCCATGTTTGCAACAAAAGAGACACAGGAGAGTTACCTCGAACTGTCAGCCTTGGATTTCCATGGCTGCTGCAAAGTCCTAATGTGAAAACAGGGAGTTGTATAATTCATGACCATGAGCTGTCTCCATTTGGAATTTTCTCAGACAACAATGCAAAAGGCAAAGCTGTTGCTGTTGCAAAAGCCTCATCTCGGGCTGGATGCAGAAGGTGCAGATCTCCCTCAGCCCCCTAACAAAGCCGTGCTGAGGAATGAACTAACACAGAGAAGCCAAGAGTACTCATGTCCTTCAATGAGGCACCTGCACCATGGGAATGAGAAGTATCACTGAGTTACAAGTCAGTGAGCCCGCACAGCACACTGGAAACTAAACATGGTTTTATAATCCTTTTGAGTTGTTGTTGCGTAATATGTCTCTGTTTTGAAGGCATGCTCATGCAAATGATTTCAAGCACAAGATGCTGAGAAGCCCTGGACACTACATCAGTGTTATTAGCTACATTCATCTTACCTTTCAATAGCAAATTTTCGGCCTGTGTAAGTGCTCAAAGCAAGCCAGCATATGGTGTATGCTGCACCACCACTTCCCTGTATTACCCACAGTCAGGTTGTTGCTTTTCAGGCAAATATTCTTGACAGGGGATGTCGCTAGTGCTGTCTACTCAGAGGGAGCTCAGTACTTGGAGAAGACAAGAGCTGCCCTTTACATGGGAGCCTTGCAAGCCTGAACAACCAGCAAAGGGCACAGTAGCTGCAAATGCACGAGAACCTCCCAGCTCCTCCTCCTTCCTGACCCCAGCAGGTTCCTGCATCAGGGTCAGTGCCTCCAAGCAGCTGTCAGCAGTATCTTCCTTCTGTGCAAGGGTCCAGCTTGCAGTCATGCAAGGCAACAGCTCCTGCTCAGACCCATGGCAGCTCCTGAGCCAAACCCTCATTCCAGCATTGTACCCTGTACTATGTTCCATGGCTTAGTTATCCTGTCCTATCCCTTTGGACAGACAGCCCTGAGGTTTTAGGTTAAACATCCTGTTGGATGTACAAGGTTGAGGAAGGTCTGTACTTGGCTGAGAACACAGGACAGAGGAGATTTCCTGAAGGCACCTTCTGTCTCCTGTTATCACAGGTCTCCATCTCCTGAAATATCCTTATATATCAGGATATTTCAGTTGCAACATCATCATAATGCAGCCTTCAGAGCCAGCCTTTTCCATGGGGTAAACGGCTAGCGTTGCGTGGATTTGTTTTTTTAGTTATTGTTGACTGCAAGTTTTTAGCAAAAATGAGAAAGGGACAACATAGCTTCCAGCCTTTTCAGGTTAAAGAGGACTTAGAGGTTTTCAGGTTAAAGAGGTCTCTTATTTCCTGAGCAAGGACTCAAAAAAATTAATAAGAAGTATCCAATCTTTTCTTACACCCACTCTTCTAAAGATAAGAGGAGAAGACCACAACTTACGCATATCAAAGAGCAGGTAGACAGGAATACCTCCAGTTCTTTTTCATTTCCCCACTCAGACTGATGAAGGATGCTAATCCTGCTTTGAGGCACCCAGGTCTCCCTTCTTCACTAGTTATGTGTCACTCAGCCTTGTGAATTCCCCTCTTGGAGACAGCAGCTCTCTTCTGGGTGCTGCAGCACTTTGATATCACACTGAGAGTCCGCTTTTCACACCTTTCTTCAAACAGCCATGGATTTTTATTTTTGATGCTAAAGATGCTTCTGACTTGAAGTATGCTGGCAAGGTCTACCAAATTTCATGCTACAGGGATGCCAGTACAGAAGATAAAAATTCATGAAGTGGCTGAGAACAAGACAAGACTCTGCTTTAAAAGGAAATAAAGAAGCTGATTTAGAAGAATACCCTTAGTTCTCCTGGGTGAGTGGGTTCTTGCTGCATTTTTTTTTTAAATGCAGATTTAAAATGCAGATTAGACATTATTTCCAGCTGTCAGGAAAATAATATTGTAAATGCAAAGACTATTCTGGACATGAATGGGGCAGGTGGCAGAAGTAGATAGAGGAAGGAAGAAAGGGAGAAAAAGTTGAAAAGCAGAGGTGAACATGATGTCTTTTTGTCCATATGCAGAAGGCTCTGTGCGTAAGCACTCACATGGACATGTATTGCAGCAAAGAGCCTTTGTCCAGCTCTGGCAAATCCAGCATCTGATGCAGTCTCACCCCTAAAACCATCCAAACCTGCTGGAGTCTCCACAGCACCTTTGTACTTCTCCACAGACACAAATGGCCCACAATCTAGCCCCAGTGGAGAGAGCAGATTGAAAGCAGAACAGTATTAAAAAAGCCTCTCTTCACCTTGCAGCCTGGATAGGGTGTAGGGAAGGGTCTCCACTGTGCCCAAGGCTCTTTGGGTGCCATCATAGTTCCTTGGCTGCACTGATAAGAGCAGCAGCTTCCCAAATGCACAGGCAGCTGGGTGGGGGAAAGCCGATCCCAACAACAGCATTTCTCCTTTTCCAGTTTCACCCACCACAAGTGCCGGGGATCTTTCCCCCAGCCATCTCTTCCCCAGCAGGTTCAGCACTGACCCAGAGACTCAGCATGCTGGATGCATGGCTCTTTCAAAACACTTATATTTTAATAGTAAGGCATCAGATTATTTCATGCACTATTAAGGGAGTGATTTTCTTCTTCTCTCCTGCTGTCAAACCTAGATGGTATCTGGAAAAACTCAGAGGAATGAATGAAGGTTCACATACAAGAAAATATCAGGGTTCATAGGGAGATACAGCAATCCAAATGGGTTTGGGTGGTGCTTTTCTACAGAGACTGAGCTACCCGGTCCCTTCTTCCCCTAAGCAGAGGGATTTAGAAAGAAGGTGGCTTTGCTAGTTTGACTGCATCTCTGCACACTGCACCAGGCAAGGCACTAAGTTTGAACAACAAGGTAGAGTTAAACATTGTCAGCACCAGCAGCTTTTCCTCGAAGGTCTACCCATTCCTGTATCAACAATAATATTGTTTAATAAATGTAGCAATTAAGCAAGGAAGCACCTAATATGCTCATTTGATCTCCCTTTCTCCCTTGTGCTGTGTTGCAGCAATAGCTGGAAGTTTCCAAATAATTCCTTCCTTATGCCTTCCTTCTTAATAATGCTGTCTGTGGGCCAGTTTCAGTTTTCATTAATTTCCTTTCTTTCTCCATGGGAAGTTACCTTCTCACTGCCTCTTTCCAAGCATGCTTTGGGTTATTGTGCCCATAATTTCATTCTGTGCTAGTTCTTTCGGACCATAATGCACGGTCCCCTTGGAATGGAAGAGCTGTAGCTCTTTGAACCATCTTATCTAGCTATTGCTTGGCTTGGCTGCACTTAAAGAAAAAACTAACCCGAGGGAGCACACAGACTTGGAGTCCTAACCTCATGCCATGTAGTGTTTCATTGCATTATTCATAAATAACGACCTCCTGCAGCGCAGTCAGGAGCAGAGCTGTACAGATAACCTGGGATGTGCCACAATGACGTAGCGAGGCTTCAGCACCAAGAACCTTAGAAAAACCTTTAAGAGGTGAATTGGCACTTTGCCGATGGACAAAACTGATGGTGGGGAGATAGTGGGAGTTCTAGGAAATCAGATTAACAGGAAAGCTGATGAACTAGAATGAATTAATTTAACTGTATAGGAATTTGATCCCCCATGTTTGACTACTTTTTTCTTTCCCAGAAAATAGGTATTTCTCATTTATTTTATGAATTGTGAATCTTTCACCACGTGAGTGAAAATTACATTGACTTTATATACAGGACCCCAGAAACCCAGTATGCCATGAAACTCTAGCAAAGTAGGATAGAAATCCTCCAGTAACACTAAGCACATTAAAAATGTAGCTATTACTGAATAAAACATGAAAATGAATAATGTAGTCTGAACAGTATTCCTTGTGTTATTAATTTGATGGTAAGTTTAATTAACTTAATGCTGCCCTAAATTTTAATTTTCCTTCTGCTGCAGAATCTCGGGCTAGAAACACCAAAGAACTTTACAGAAGTTTTAGAGAAACCACTGGGTATTGGTGTGGGTGGTGAAGAGGGGACAGCTGGAGTTGCTGGGGATGTAAGGCACGGGCAACTGCGGGAGGGTGGAGTGAAAACTTTGGTACGTGGATCTTCCAAAATCACCAGTAATTAAACAACATGCACGGCTAATGGTAGGGGGGCAAAAACCCACATCATTTCTTTCTTCCACCAGCTGGGGTAAGCTGAGGTAGACTGGGAGGATATGGAGTGCCCCGTGAGCTGTGCTTAAGGAGGGTTGCCAGCTGACACGTCTGTCATTGGAGTCACATAATGATTACTGTTTCAATGAAAATTTACATTTCCGAGCCCAGTTCGGTGGCTGACTCATCTCAAAGTCCATGAAGCTGACAGGTGTCAGCAGGCAGCATGAAGGGCAATTTTTATGAGGAGAATCTCCAAAAGAAAGCATGCTCTAGCAGCAAGGACTATCATTAATAAAATGGTCCCTTCCCAGTTGCTTGGATGTCAGTGCCCCGCTGACGTGGCCTCCGAGCTCTCCGCAATGTCATGATCTGACAGGTTTTATCTCCTAGACAATTTGCCCACAGGACTGCAATCATCATTCTGCAGCTGGCCCCGGTGTCTTTGTGTATTTACAGCCAGTCACTGAAGATCTGCTGCAGAGAAGCTTTTTCACTCACTCTCCAGGCAATGGGATGCATCCCAGCAGGAGACATTTAGGAAATTACCTTTTATCTATGTATTTATTTGGCAGTGCCCCGGGTATAGCAGGCTAGAACCAGTCGACTCTTACACAAGGGGCAAGAGCCCGACTGCCTTGAAGCCAGGGAGGTCCAAGGTGGCCCAAGGGCTGTCAGTCACAGACAAAAAGGCACCTCAGGAGAGGAGGGACCAAGGTAAATGCAGAGTTATTCTGCACACTAGTTATTCTAGCAGCTAGATCTTGTATGGTTCAGTAAATCTGGGTACACAAAATACATTTCTATGCATCTTCAAATTTTTCTTGGATTTTCTGTTGCATGAAGGAGAAACAGTTTGCTGTATCACAGACCTGCTTTCTAGCAAACTTTCTCCATTTCATCAAAGTTTTCATTGGTAAATTAAGTAGCTGTGCTGCTGGCCAGCTGCCAAGCAGCTCTTTTCATTTGCAACTACAAAACAGGATCCTCCTAAACAGGAGCTGTCACTGACAGCCGAGAAATTACTTTTGTCTAGAAAACAGTATATTTGGCTCTTTGACGAACTAACCTTTTGCCCCTGTTTTCCATGCCAGTGGAGCACAGTTCCAGCATCCTTACACACATCTGCCTCAGTGGGTTTTGATTCCCAGCCTTCATTCTTGCAGCATCACAACACAGATCCTTGGTCCCCACCTGACAGTTGGTGCACCACTGTCTCCCAGGCCTTCCCAAGACTGGGGCTGCACTGTGAAGGAGAAAAAGCCACCCCAATCCTCTCCCTGTTCCCCTCCATCATGGTATATACCTCTCTGAGACAGAGAAGGCCTGGCAAGAAGTCACTTAGCCCTAGATGGACGCTACTTCCATGAGGCTAGGCAGGGGGTCCTCAAACTGTTTAACCAGGGGGCTGGCACGCGCCGATGCAGTGGCAGGCAGTCATCTGCGGCTGCTTGGTTCCCCCCCCAACCCCCGGCGGGGGGGTCTGTAAACACCGGGGGCCGGATTGAGGACCCTGGGGGGGCTATATCTGGCCCGCGGAGCGTAGTTTGAGGACCCCTGGGCTAGAGGGTACCATGATGCCTGGTCCGAGCCAGAAACTAGTAATAAACCAGTCACATTTCCTTCTATCAGGTATGCCTGACAGCTTGTGCAGTAATAGAAAACATAAGGTTGAGAGCTTAGAGAAGTTTCACTTTGCTATTTCCACCTTGCCTTCTCAGGGACAGAAGAACTTTTCAGCTCTTAGTGGATTAATGATTGTTCATAACCTTATTGAGAACCTAAGAGGACACCTGATCTGCCACAGGAACATAAGTGTTTCCCACATGGAGAAGGCATGACTTTTGCCATGGGTTAAAGATCCATCAGAAGTGGGGGTGAAAGGGGAACCTGGGAAAGATTTAAATCCAAAGGGGCTTCCATGAAGACCTTGAAGAAGGGTTTAAATATTAGCATATTTAATCAGTTTGAGAGTGAAGAGTGAACTGGGCAAGCAATCATGGCCAAGGAGACACAATCTTAGAATAGATCAGCAAAATGAAGTTTTCTTTTGTTTTCCTAACATATTGTTACAAACCTGTATGACAGACTTCCCTGATTTAGGTCATTAACTAGCTCCTTTTATTTGCTTTAACTAAAACCTGGTTTGGCTTCTGGGGGATTTATTTCCATTTCCACCAGCAGAGAGAATGGCCTTTTGAGCGTGATCGTGTAAAGCCCCTGAGGTCTCTCCCAAGCATCCAAGGGCACCACATTATGTCTCCACCTAGGTGGACGATCCACAGGGATTACCTCTGCTCCTGGTATTTGGTGTTCCCTACGCCCAGTAAGGACCAGACATTTCTTCAGCAATTGCGTGTTGTTCACAGTGAAACCAAGAAGGCGCAAAGGGTCTACCTGTGAAAGGTAGCTGCCTACCCAAATATGCTGCCAGGCAGTAGTAGCTTCTGAAATCCAAGAGTCATTAAGCCTAATGCCAACAGTATCTCCTCTCATCAGTAGAGACAGGCGCCTCCTAATCGCAAACTTAGGACAGGGGGCTGACCTGGGAAATCTCGGGCCCCTTTAGAAAACACGGAGTGAGGCTGCTGCTCCCCTTGATCAAGCCCAGCTTTCCCCTCTGACTATCAAGAGAACCAGAAACTGGCCTCCTGCCACTGAAATTAGCTTTTTATCCATTCCTTCTCTCCGTATGACATCTACCTGCAGGTATAGACAGCTGTACAAACTACAGTTCTGTGCAAAAAGCCATAACATCTTGAAAGCAGATTTGAAAAAACCTATAACGAATATATTCTAACTCATTAACATTTAGGCTTACTACAGTATTAACTCCAGCATAAGCAAGAGAACATTGAGGCACATCTTTGCTTTATGTATTTCACAGAATCATAGAATGGTTTGGGTTAGAAGGGACCTGAAAAATCATCTAGTTCCAACCACCTTCCACCACACCAGGTTGCTCAAAGCCCCGTCCAGCCTGGCCTAGAACGCTGCCAGGGATGGGGCATCCACAGCTTCTCTGGGCAACCTGTGCCAGTGTCTCACCACCCTCACAGGAAAGAATTTCTTCCTAATGCTTAATCTAATCTAAACTACCCTCTCCTGGTTTAAAACCATTCTTCCTTGTCCTATCACTAGATGGCAAGGTGCCATTGTAAAAAGTCTCTCTTCCAGCTTCCTTGTAGTCCCCCTTCAGGCACTGGCAGGCTGATATAAGGTCTCCCCGGAGCCTTCTCCAGCCTGAACAACCCCAACCCTCTCCACCTGTCTTCAGCAGAGAGGTGCTCCAACCCTCTGATCATCTTTATGGCCCTCCTCTGGGCTCGCTCCAACAGGTCCATGTTCTTCTTATGTTGAGGACCCCAGAGCTGGACACAGTTCTCCAGGTGGGGTCTCACCAGAGTGGAGCAGAGGGGGAGAATCACCTCCCTCGACCCGCTGGCCACGCTGCTTTTGACGCAGCCCAGGGTTCGGTTGGCTTTCTGGGCTGCAAGGGCACATGGCCGGGTCATGTTGAGCTTTTCAAATGCTTCTATTTGCAGAGTCATAATAGCATTGGTTTTCCTTAAAACAAATGACTGTCACTTCTGCCCAATTTTATTCTTTTCATTCAGTTCCTTTTCCTAGAGGCTGGTGGAGATTTTTTTCTCCTCACTGCTTTTACAGGAAGGTGAATAGCTCCCTCAAGTGCCCCGTTCAGTCCCTCACCTGATGGAAAGGTAGAGCTGACATCTCCCTTGGGAATCCCTCGATCTGTTCTGCAATTCCAACCGCTTCTTATGACCCAGCAGCTGGAGTATGAATCAAAAACATAGCCCAGGAGAGCAACTACCGTCCAAGCTGCATCCTCTCCCTCCCTCCTGTTTAAGCGCAATAAAAATGAGGAAAATATTCATCCAAAAATCTGGAAGTTTGAAGAAGAAGAAGAAGAGTAGGTCTCTAAATAGGCAAAAAACCCCAAAGAACATGCTTAAAATTATTATTTAATTTCAATTACTTTTTCTATGCCTCATTTTGGAAGTTTTTATTCTGTGAAAAGTGACATTACAGACATCAGTGGTGTGAGAATCCCGTACTTCATACTAACCTTTTTTGGTCCAGTAGGAAACTGGCAAAATAGATATGGCAAATAAATACTGCTAAAAAAAGCAAGCCATTTTCTCATTGGAAAAGTATTCTTCATTTCAAGCTGAATTTACCAGCATGCCAATAACTCTTTTTCACAGACACCCCTTTCACCAAACAACCCTAGAGGTTGCTCAGGGCTATGACCTGGCAAGTTTTGAATACCTCCAAGGCTGGAGATTCTACAGCCTCTCTGGGCAACCTGTGCCAGAGTTTGACTACCCTCCTTTGTAAAGTCTTATGCTTAAAGAGAATTTGCTGTGTTTCAGTTTGTGCCCATTGCCTCTTGTCCTGTCCTGCCTAGGCACCACGAGATGAGCCTGGCTCCTTCTTCTTCACTCTTCCTATCAGGCATTCATCCACATGGATTAGACCCTTGAGTCTTCTCCAGGATGAAGAGTCCCAGCTATCTGTCTCTTTAAATGACAGATACTCCGATCCATCGTTTTCATGGCCTTGCACTGGACTCACTACAGTAAGCCTACATCTGCGTGGTACTGAGGAGAGTCCAGCACTGGATGTGGCACTCCAGATCTGCCTCACCAGTGCTGAACAGAGGGGAAAGATCCCTCAACCTGCTGTTGATCCTCTGCCTAATGCAGCTAAAACACCAGGAAGACACTGGTCTTTGCTGCAAGGGCACATTGCTAGCTCATGGCCAGGTTTGCTATCCAACAGAAGCCCCAGAGCCTTTTCTGCAGAGCTGCTTTCCAGTCAGTCTTCCTCCCAGTGTGTACTGGAGAGCGGGGCTGTTCCTCCCCAGGTGCAGGACTTCACATTTCACATCGCTGAACTTCATGAGGTTCCTGTCAGCCCCTTTCTCCAGCCTGTAGAGACCCCTCTGGATGGTACCACAACCACCTCATGTATCAATTGCTCCTCTCAGCTTTTGGACTGTTAGCTGATAGAAAATAACATCATGTTCTCCCTGCTCTTTTGCCTGCATGCAACAAGCCCACGCTCTGCTGCCAGGCACGCTGCTTGAACACGGGAAAACTGAGCCCAGCAGCCATGCTGTCCGGAGGGGTATGGGGCCAGGGAGAGGTGGCAGCGGAGGCAGAGTGCCAGGGCAGAGCCAGGAGCCCTCAGACAAGGTCACAGCTTCCCGCAGTGAAGGACAGCAGAGCAACATGAGCCGGGAAAGTGGGAAAAACTTCCATAAAACTTTTGGATAATGCAACTCAAATATGATGCAGCTAAGCCCAAGGGTCATCCAGCTGCAGTCCCCTCTCTCCATTTTTTCAGTATTATTCTGTTTTTACATCACAATGGTTCTCTCTCCCGTTAAATCCTCATTAATTAGGGAGTGCAGACTGGGGTTTTGAGAGCAGCAGTCTCAGGGGACTTGAAGAAATTTGATTTCTGCTGTCAAAGAGACTAAAAATTTGAGGGAGGCAATGGGCTTCCCTGCCAGGTAGGAACCAAGGAAGCGTTTTTGAACAAGGAGGGATGTGTTTCAGGGAAGAAGTGAGATCTAATGCACGTCTGTTCTAGCAAACCAGATCAAGCTGAGGACCCCTGACTGCCCACCCTGATTACTTTTTAGATCACTGCCTTTCTGTTTTGGACTGCTCTAACCAGCTTTCCCCATGACATATCTGCCCTGGAGAAAAACAGCCCAAAGAAGGGTTAATGTGAACATATCCCTGACTTTTAATTATGAGCACAGACATAACCATGGAGGCCAAGCTGTCTTCAGTGATGCCAGTTCTTGGAAAACAAAGCTAGTCCAGAAAACACTAAACACAGCTTCATCAGGAGGCTTTTCAGGAGCTTCTCAACCCCAGACCATGAAGGCACACCTGTGCTACAGGCTTCGTCTGGAGGATAGACACACATCCACCCCCACAGCTAAGAACATTCCCCACATCCCATAAAGAAGGGAGCTAAGGAACAGTGGGGGATTGCATCACCACCAGCAGCAAGAAAATGGTTTCTCACTGCAATTAAACACGGAAAAACAGGGCTGAAGGGAATCTGGTGAGGTCTAACCTGCCTCCCCCTCTACCCTGTTCCTACAGGCCTCTGCGGGGAAGACTCAGCAGCGTCCCAGTGCTTTGCAGTCCTTGCCCTGAAAGGACACTCTGCCTAGTGTCTAACCGCAACCAGAGAGGTTACCGTTCAAGCCTGGAGTTCCTCATCCTATCTGCCACAAACATGGAGAACAGGTTGTTCCTTAAACCTTTTCCTAACAGCCTTTTGTAACGTTTGTCAGCCCTCAGCCACCTCTTCTCTAACACAGCTTCAGTGTTTCTCTCTCTCCTCCAAGGTCAGGCCTTCCAGACCTCAATTCACTCACGGTGGCCGCCTCCTTACTCTCTTCAACCGAACTACATGTTTCCATGTATGCTGAAAACTGCCTGCCTTACTCCATTAAACATACCAAGTTGAGAAATTTTCCTCTTTATTCACCCCTTTAAAATGTATTACTTTTTCACAATAGTCACAGAATCACAGAATGGTTCCGGTTGGAAGGGACCTTAAAGACCATCTAGTTCCAACCACCCCGCCATGGGCAGGGACACCTTAGCTATCTTCCTTTGCATCTTTTCGGCAACTGCTGTCTGGCCACTGGTTCCCTGATGTTTGTTACCACAGTTCAGACTCACATTTTGTCTCTCACATTTCATCCGGTAAATTCATTTTGTTCTTGTCTTCCAGTGCACACATTGCCTCTCCTAGCTTTATGCCATCCACACATTTAAGGAGCATATTCTCCCATCACAAATGCCATTAAGGAAAACACCAGCTAAGAGTCAGATCCAGGACAGACCACAGCATGACCTCACACCCAGGGTCCTCCCACACTGCAGCAAACCACTGTTCCCTGACTGTGGGCCTGCCTGGCTGCTAATGGTTTCAGCAAACCAAGCTCTCTGCCTTGCACAGTAAAACATTGTGTTGGACAGTGCCAGAGCCCTCGCAAACAGACCAATGCCCAGTCTTGGAGCAACAGTCAGCTTGGAAGACAAAATCTTCAGTGTTAGTGCCAAGCATGATATCATAAGGCATGGGATATCCTTTTGGTCAGTTGGGGTCAGCTGTCCCAGCTGTGTCCCCTCCCAACCTCTTCCTTATCCCCAGCCTGCTCACTGGGGGATGCTGAGTGGGAAACAGAGAGCCTTGACACTGTGCAAGCACTGCCCAGCAACTGTCAGAACATTGATGTGTTATCAACGCTCTTCTAATCACAAATCCAAAGCACAGCACTATATGGACAGCTCTGAAGAAAGTTAACTCCAGCCCAGCCCACTACGTGCTAATAACAGGAACATTAGATTAAAAACTCCTTTGCACAAACAATAAATTAGGTACTACCTAAGGACATATATACAAGGATTCCTTAACCAGCAAATGATGCTATGGTTCAGAAAGTGGGATTATGTCATTACTTGTACTAGACTTCATGTATGAAAGCACTGCTTGACAGACAGCTGGGGGGGGAAACAATCAATTAGCAAAGCAACACGGTAGATGTGTATAGGCAAGCTGCCAAGAAGCAGTGGAGAAGTCAAAGGAAAAGGAGTAAAGGAGAGCAGTCAGCTTTAAACACAGAAAATGCAGCTAAGCTGCTCCAGATGCAAGGAACTAATGCCAGAAAATCATAACACATGGTTAAAAAGTCAGGGGACAGAAAGGTTTTTCTTGTTTTCCTTTTTTAAAGAAGGGTAATATCAAGCTGTCAGGGAGTCTCTGACAGACAGCTGCGCTGTACTGGCATTAGTTTCCTTCCAAGAACACCAAGGACAGGAGCTGCTTTAAATCCATTTTCTTTGAAATGCGTTTGCTCCAAGTGATTTGGTGTTTCAAGAACCCTGTCTGATAACAAGTCATGGCCACAATTGCTCTTGAAGGAAAGGAAATGGCAGGTATCAGAGGTAATCATGTCTGATCACTGCAGACACTGGTCATGGCGCTGCTCTGAACTGCGACAGATGTGCCATGGCAGTGACAGGTCAAGGACATGCCTGGAAGGTAAAGGGTACATTAGCCTCGTTACAGCAATGAGGACGCCATCCAGTATCCCACAGCTGCAGGTTTTACCTGATGTATGTTCTTTTCTTCTTTTTTTTGTCCCTTCTAATGTGAGGACAGCACCACAAGCTTTTTAGGATCGTAAACAGGAATGCTGCATCTTGCTTACCTTTGGGAACACGGTAAATTAAAAGAGAATATAAGGAAAACACAGGAAGCATACTTGCTGTTCCCCTGAAAAAGTTAGATGGTTAGTTCAGAGAAAACAGGAAAGCAGCTAGCGAAGTCTGAAATTTGCTGCTGAAGACTGCCAGCTAGGAAGCAGCTTTGGTCCCTCCATCATCAGCCAGCTTTGCAAGGACCATGAATGCTGTCTACCTGCTCCGCCACAGCGAGCCGCAACATCAGCTCCCATTCCACACCTGGTGTGGCTCCTTTAGGTGAAAGGACTTGGCATTGCCTAGCATAGGAAAGGTCAGAAGGGTGGAAAAAGAAGAGGAAAGAGCCTTCTTACTGCTAGGCTCGTAGCACTGAGGACCACCAGGTTCTGGTTCTGTCCCTCAGGTTATGGTATTATTTTTCAATGAACACAACTCCATTCTCTCTACAGCCTGAACTTAAGCGCCGAGTGCATGGCTTGCTGCCAAAGCTACCAACAGCTCTGCTGGCCCAGACCTTCTGCGAGCAGCACTTAAAACAGGAAATAAAAGTTAGCAGCAGCAGAGAGATGCACAGCACAGCCACAGTACATCACCTCTTCCTCTTAGGTGGTGCTCAAAACAAGAGGCAATACTGGTTCTTTCCCCCAACCAATACACCTTTTCTGTTTAAATGGGCCATGAATAATGAGAACACTTACCATTTATACCTTTGTACCACAGTAAACCGAAACACTGTTACCAAGTACACTAATCTCACTCTCAATCTATTTATACGTACAAATACACATGTACATACACACACATATCAAACTACTGGCATGCTCTCTCAGCATCTGGATGAATTACAAAAAGAATACAAATGGTAGTATCATGGTATATACAGTCAAGTCTTTTATTCAGGTTGTGCCCACTCAGATTTTTCTCATTTCCCTCCACATGTTGCCCCTCACCATCTGCAGAAATCAGCCACCATTATGAAGGACAGGACAGGGGAAGATTTGAAGCAGCAGCAGAAGCTACAGCAGGAGACAGAAACTGTGGGAAACAGGGACACAGACAAGGCTGCTCACAGTGGGTTTGAACTTCAATGCACATGGAGACAAAACAAGATCATATTAGTCTGGAGCATGACACAAGCTCAGAAGAAAGTGAGAGGGGACAGGGGAATCAAAACCAAACCAAATTTACTTAATTCCCCTTAAGGAAACTGAATTATTAGAAAAGGTGGAGAGTCTAATACACAGCACCTCAGGCTCCTTTCCTGCACTTTGACATTCTGCTTTCCTACAGCCAAGGAGCTAATTACAGCCTGTGAAACCAAAGAGCATTCCAGAAACTGTATGCCCTGCAGACACAGAAAGACCACAGCTCTGTATTAGGAATAAACTATCTCCGTCATTGTGGATCTACTGCTCACACACCATTCCCTCTGTCACTATAGACATCTGTAGAGTTTCTGGTATTTTAACACATGAAATTTGGAATCAGGAAAAAAACAACACAAACACTTGTCAAGAAGTCCATTCTCAGTAAGGTCTGTCTTTTAGGTTTTATTTTTGTGAGCCAAAAATGTTTACTGGCCTCCTATCGCTCACCACACCCCAGTGACTTTACTCCTCTGTTCTTCATGGGAAAACACACCTGACTGCCTCATCGTTCCCTGCTTACAGGAGCATGTTGCCCATAGTTGTAAACGGGAGAGGAAAAAAGCTACAAACCAAGCAGTTGAACACCTGTGTGTATAAGCCCTTCATTAGGTTTCTTACACTTTAATACACACTTGAAGAAAACCTTTCATTACATTTTAAGGACTGCTTAATTATGACATACCATCTTACAAAACTATTTCAGTTAACTAAAAAAAAAAAAGTAGTTTAGTTTGCAGGGTATTTCAGCTATTCACCTCCAATAAAAATAAACGCACCTGAGATGTGCTAAAGCTCACCTGCAGAACAGGAACTCCAGGGCACCGCCACCGCCAGCTCTGAGTGGTTCTGCCTCAGTTGTGTCTACCTCTGACTAACAATACTCCGAGCCCCAAATCGCTGCTGACTGGGAGAATGTATTTGTGAGATGTCATTATTGCATATCCAGATCTAATGCCTTTCCCAGGCACGCCCTACAAGGTGAACATTTTACCTGACCCATGCAGTTGGTCCACATCATGCAGAACAGCAGTAACTGAGTATCAGTGGCATTTACAGTTCACACTAAAAAGTTGTGCCAGCAAGCACGCGCCAAGGCTGCCGATGTCTATCCAGGCTGGCTGGAACAGCAATGCTTCAAACTGTAATAGCATCAAACCCTTCTCTTTCTTTCTCAGGTGCTTGGTACTTCAACTGACTGCCACGTAACTTGCTGGCAAGAACAGGTAGCTGGTGTCTCCTCCCTTCCCTTGGGTCCAGTCTCTGTTCCCAGAGGGGTCGAGCTGTGCTTTCTCTCTTCCCTACCTCCCCTCAAAAGATGAAAACCTTATGGCACTTTCTTCATGGAACACTGGCAGTACAGAAGTTTTCTTACATTGCAGCTTCCCATGATTGGGATACAGCAGTTATTAAAGATACCACCTGCTGTGACAGTCTGTCAGGCAAAGAGGTTAATCAGGAAGACTGACATCACGACTTAGAAGCAAACCTTGGTACACCAAGACACAGGTTCCCCACCTCAGAGTAGTAGCAATTCACTACCCTCTGCCTACAGTCCCTACACAGCTCAAAGGTGAGCTGTTGCTTCATGCACATCCTACATCGACCTTCTCATTTGTTCATATCAGCTTGACATTGGAGCTCAAATATTTGTTTTAAAATAGTACTATTAGATTGCAATTAAGCCTCCATTAAATCCAGGGTTACTCTTTCACCTGCACAAGGTAAGAAGCTAGCTAGCTACTTGAAGATCAGCAGTTTCATGAAACTGGAGTTTCTCTCCTTGCTGCAGGGAGTTCTTCAGTGGGTCATTCTAAAGGCCTTCCCTACACTTAACGCATTAGACCTATTAATAATCTGAAATACAGCTTTATTCCCAGCTCTTTGAGAGCTTCCTTTTTTACTTTTCTTTCAAACTGTTCAACATTACAATTCTAGCATAAGAACTGTTTTAACCATATCTGAGTATGTCCACCAACAGTACCTATACTAATACTGTTTAGAATCTTGTAGGTCAATTATTTCACTGAAGCATCACAGTAGAAAGTGGTTTGATGCATTAAACAGAAACTGGTTCAGTAGATAACCTTAAGAAAAATAAAATAAGACTTAATCTTTTTCTAATACTTACAGAATAAGATTCACCCTTCACATCCAGAGCTGTCTTCAAGCACGCTGGCTGCAACGCGCCACAAGCCTAACACTTGAGGTAGCTGTGGAACTTGGGAACAACTGATTTCTGAACGTCAAGGTTTCCAGTGGTTACGCTCTTCTTACACAGAGGCATTTGCTTTTAAGGCATCTCGAAACAGTTACAGTAGTCTGCGTTGGTAACTTGTTGCCTTTTATGCAGTTGTTATCTAATACAAGCTCCTTTTACTGACATTAAAATTCCTGCTCCTTTGAAGCTCTTCTTCGTAAGGAGTTGTTTACACATTTTTCATGTTCTGTTTACTTTGTTTACTTTTGGCTGTATAGACTAATTTTCTTAAGTTTCCATTCTTACACATCTTTGACTATTAATATTGCAATACAGTATCGATAAGGAGATTGTTTGTAAGGCTTTAAGTAGATTCAGATAGTTCCTGTATCAGCTTTGGGCCTTTAAATTATGAACTACATATCAAATGAATTAATGGTTTTTGGTGGCAACATACTTTGATTTAGGTGAAACGGTCTGCAGAACAATTAAAAGATACACATAATTAAAAGGTCCCTAGTAACAGGGACTAGGTAATAGCACTCCGGTACCTTGATAATTAAAGCAATCTCCATATGCCTACTTAGTTCCAAGATACTTAACACAAATCAGTCAATCACTAATTCTGTTTCTTCATCAAGTGAAATAACAAGAAATAATGTTTCCAGACCCCTAATCTTTGGAAAGGGGGATGTCTGCCACCTTTATATGCCATCCTGGTCACAGCCCTTCATATTACTGTTCACACTCCTCCCAGGCCTCCCACCCTATCTGCGACACCATATTCAATCCCTTACACACTGCTGTTTCCAAAAGGAAATTCAAGTTTTTCTAATAAGGAAGTATTTGGATTACAAAACGGTAAGCTTTGTTGAAGTAACTTAAAGCAACTATCTTCCACTCTACAGACTGTTATTTTAGCATTGAGTGATTTCGTACATTCTGAACACTCCGGTCAGGAAATTGTACACAGCCACCTTCCTATCCCACACCTATTCTTCATCCTTCGTTAAAGGAATACTAAAGGCTTTAGGATTACCCTAATGGCAAAACACTGCTTTATGTCAAGTCTATTACTTGTGAATATGTTGCTGAGAATGTTCATATTTTGCATTCCTCTCAAAGATGGAAATGACTTTGCCTTGGCTCCCTCTCCCCTACTCAACTACATTTAACAGTTCAAGGCAGGGGATAAGGAAATTCTGAACTAGCACCAGGATCTAGCTTTGCCTCAACTCTAGTCCAATATTTGTACTAAAAAAAAAATATCTACATTTGTCATTTTTAAGTCACTTTAGACTTACTGTTTCTCCCTCTGATTTAGAAAGTATTAGGTCAGTACGTTTAGGCACGTTTAAAAAAATTACCTCCTTATGAACCTGGAACATTAGCATTCCACACAGCTTTTAAAAACAAAAAAAATAAGGCTAGAAGCAAACCCACATACTAGAAATTAATTACATTCTCTAAATTATTCGATGCTTAACAGATATATACAAATTGGTTATGTCTGCAAAACCATTCAAGGTTGTTGAATAAAAGCAATTCCAAGCATACCCACAAGCCCAATTTAGCATGCTGGATCAACAGCATGCAGTAGTCAGCTGTGAGAGACCAACCAGGATCGAAAACAATCCCGTTCAAATTGAGTGAGTTCAATATATGCTGATTTTCTTTAGTAACACCAAAAAACTATTTAACAACATGATTAACTTAAACTTTCCTCATTTATCACTAACTACCTCAAAACTGCACATGATTAACTGTAAGTTTCCCCACACATAATCCTTTGAAGTCCTTAGTTCATTACTTCCCATTTTGAAATTCCACTGTAGAAAAGTCTTCATCACTTCCTGATAAAACTATGCTATCATTAGCCAAGAAAACAGCATTTTAAACAAAAAAAAACACCCTACAAAACACAATCAAAAAAACAGTAGCAGCAGCATTGTTTAGAAACTAAGTGGTAAATGGATCATCATCCAAGTTCTATGTAATGCCAAAATCAATGGCATTGTAAGGTGACAAAAATTAATGGTTAATACTAGGTTTGTTAAGAGAAGCAGCATTTCCTCAAAAAGCAACATTTTCCTGTGTATTTGTTTGTGCAGAGATCAGTTCTGGCCACTTTAGTAGTATGCCATATGCATGCTATCTGCCCAAGCTTTTCTATGCAGAGTGAGCTCACCAGATTTTAATCATGCAATGCAATTCAAAGAGGAAAAAATTAATATATGTGCTACTGTAAATTTACTCCTAAAAAGCTTTTAGCTTGCTATCTCAAATCACGGTTTAATCCACGAGTATATGCAATTTATCAAAATAGTGACATATAAAGAAAAAGACAGTAGAAGCTTTGGGAGACATTTTATTAATGTATTCTTTTATTAGCAATGTACAATAGACATTTTAATTCTCTATGTATTCTGTCTCCTTGAAGTTTGGTAAATGCTTGTTCATATATAAAACTACACAATGCCTTTTTTGTAAGGACCAGAAATTGTGAAAATCTAAGTGCTACAGTATATTTTGTAGTGATTAAACATGTTGTCCAGAAGAGTTACCAGCCACTTCAGTGAGGAACTTCTAAAAATGTTTCTGGTCAAGTTCAAATGCACCTGTTCATAAATAATGATTGGTTTGCTCATGTCCGTTACACTGCTAAGTACAACTGTCTCCAATATAAAATACCGTTTCAATACATTTCTCCATATGGACAACTAGATAATCTAGTCATATTTACTTTTAACCAAGGCTAATACAAATTTACAATAAAGTAACTTCAGAACTTATTCAGAATAATTATTTTTCAACCAGAAGCTTTACTTTGGACAAGGCAGAAGTATACTGCAAGTGACATTCTGCAGCAGAAGCTGGAGGCTTGAGAACAACTAAGGACTAAATATCAGCAATACAGACTTTTACAAGAACTCTGACCATTCTGAATGTTAACATTAAAGACCAGGTATTTCAGTTTGTGCGCCTGTCAAACAATCATAACCTCTGCACATAAAAAGATGAAAAATATCCCACAGAACACAGTATTTCAGAGAACATGTTATACATTGGCATGACACTTCTCAGATCAAATGGGCAACTGAAATTTAACATCCACCTGAGCTTGTTTTGCTAAGGTTACTATTTCAGAGAGTTTCACCACCTGAAAAAAAAAAAACAAAAACAAAAAATAAAAACTTAATTTCAAAACAATCCTAACCTGAGTGAGCTGGACCAATCTTTTTAAACAAAGTAGAATCAGAAAATCATTAGCAAGATCTTAAAGGGCAAGGGGTGGGGGGGAATTGTTACTTAGTCCAAGTGCATCTTAATTGTTTTTAAATGAAAGATCAGTCAAGTCTTTTAGAAAACTTCTCACACAGTTACACAATGTCTGGTTCTCATTTACAACTAAATATCCTGATAACATGTTAGTAGTTTTAAACTTCATCACACTTTTTTTCTTGGGAGGTGCTGGGGTACCCACTCACAAGAGGTTCTATATCTCCAGAAGCTATTTCTCCTCTGAGTTTTTGTTGCAAGCACCTCTGGATCTTATTTTGATACCTTATGGAGCCTCAGCTTCTCTTGCATAACAACTCAGAACTGCTACGAATTATTTCCTGCTTTGAATCAAATGTTGTAACTGACTTTAGGAAAAAAAGATTCAGAACCGTAATTTCCCCTATGACACAAAATCCACCACATGCCCTCTAATTTTTTGCAGATGAAAGTTTTTCATCTTCACTGTTATCTACACTAAATTTTCATCTTCCGTAAAATACTAGTTATCTAGAACTATTTACAGACATCTCTTGAATATTTAGGTAGAAAAAAATACTTTAACATAACAAGTTTATAAATGCTCAATTCATTACTCTGATCTATCCTCATCCATTTGTTTATCCCATTCATAGTATCATCTTACATAAATCTGTTCAAGGACAACCTAATCTACCTAAGGACAACATACAAAAACAACTATAACCCATTCAAAGAGTGCTTCTACAGATACAGACAATTTAAGATTATAAAACTAATTTTAACTCCATTCGCATGGCTCCATGATTCAGCTGAGAACTTCAGATTCAGCAGCAGCTTTAAAAGATGTGTTATGTAGATGCAAGACAGCTTAAAGACCCACACACACTGCTAGGGAAGATTTCCATTGACCTAACCAATGCTTGATCAGCCTAGCAGGAGTTAATACTATTCCTGAGAACAGAGGGCCATAATGTCAAGCTAAGCAAGTTCTTCCTCTAGGCAAGCCACAGCTGCTTCTACAGCTTCAACCCCAGGAAACAAAGCAAAAGAAAAAGACACCACCCAAACACAAACCACCTGTCTGAACATCTAATTACTTTATGAGGCAACAGGATAATCAACTATGCTTTGTTTTAATCATGCACACTGAAATACAGTGGTCTATCAAAGGAAGTGTTAAATTGAGGTAGTTCAAAAATGCAGTGTAAGTATTTTCTTCCAGTTACTAAAGCTAAGCTCTTAGTCATGCCCCTACCAAGCAGAGTGACTGATTCTGTCCTTTGCCTGGTATTTTTGGTGTTCTTTAACCTGTCTTTTGGTGGGGCCATGGGGGTAGACAAACAAAAAAAGAAGTCCCAAACACAGAAATTTCTGGAGTATAATAGCTTCTGACTACATAGTTCTCCTCATAAAATATGCACTTACTCGTTTATAAAACATTTGCTTCAGGCCCTGATAGTAACTGGCACTGTGATTTATCCTAAGCTACCTTTAGTTGAATGAACGGAGTTTCAACTCTTCAATATTCTGCAACAGGTGCTATGTTCTGAAAAGAATATTCAGAGCCAGCTATCTTACCATTTTTGCAGCTTCATCCAAGTCATCACACGCAAGGATTTTGAGGCCACTAGCTGTTATTAAAGCCTTGGCATCATCAACTCGTGTACCTTAAGAAACAGAGAAAATGCCGCTCTTATTGACCTACTACCAGAGTAATTCTCGTATTTTCTAGGAAGCCTGTTCCAAAAGTAAATTAGCAAATAAATTTAAAGACAACAACTTCAGTAGTTATAAAAGCAAGAGATCTCTTTTTATTAACTTGCCAATCCTCACCAACTAAATTCAAGGTTTGCCTTATTTTTCCCCACGGCCTTCACCCTACAGGCAACTTGCTATGCAACACAAGCTCAAGAACATTTGTCAGTATGGACTGAAATATATTTAACATGTACTGAAGCACACTCACCTTGCAACCGTACCACAATTGGTATTTTTAGGTCCAAATCCTTTACTGCCATAACGATACCTTGTGCTATCACATCACATCGCATAATGCCACCAAATATATTTACCAGAATAGCCAGTACCTACAGAATCAACAATATTCTTGTTAAAAACAGCCAGAAGCACATCAAACAAAAGCACCACTCAGCCTTTCAGCCTAAGAAAAAAATCAAGCTCCATAAATGTAATAAGGGACTCTGTGAAATACAGTTCTAGAGAACACCAGTCACAGAAGTACAGTTCTATAAAGTCACATACAACAAAACAGTTACTTCAGGAAAACAGTACTGCAAAAATGCCTGTCCCAGGAAACTTGCACACTGTCCTTCAATTCAGCATGAGTTGCAGGCAATTGCCATTTCTCCTACTCAGTGTGTATTCTGTGTAGCTACTTGGAAAGACACACACCCATCTTCTGTACAAAGCCAACAATGTATCTTATTTCAGAATATTCTGAACACGATGAATAGAGAGCTGTTTGAGTTTCTTCAAGCAAATCAAACAGACGAAACTTCAGTAATTTAATCACTTAATTTGTCAACTGTTTATCTTTCCTTTTACAACATTGCTCCAGCAAAGGTACCTCCCACACTAGTACGTCCACATACTGAAGAAGTCATGCTAAAGAACACAACATTTTACAAAACTCATACACAAGACACTGTTTATACAGTTTACTTAAAAGCTAGCATGCTTAGAGGTAAGCTATCTGAAATATATTTTAATCAGGAGCACTACGCCTGAGGTTAAGGGGAAGTCTTTTCCTACTCAAGTGGTGGCAGGAGGGGTAAAAAGATCACAGTCAATAGTGAAACATGAAATAAACTAGGAGCAAAAATAGGTAGACAGCCTTGGAGGGCAGAATAAACTTAAAAAGACAAAACATTAATGTGCAACTGGTTAATTAACAGTAGCTCAGTTTTCATTATCTTGCAATTAGACTAGCTCATCTGTGTGGCATCGTTCTTGCTCCTGCTACTAATGGGTAGCAGCAACTTAGGCTGGCACCTCAGCAGGCTGTTCCAAACAACCCCCAAACTGAGCCCATCACGCCAGTCAGAGTGCAGTCCATGACACCAGTGAGCTGTACCACTGTTTGAATTTCAGCACCAGGAATCCCAGCTACAGTCACTGTTTTTTGATAAAAGCGTGTGCAGCTGAAGGAAGGCAAAAAGGGAAAGAATATATTAATAAGTCTGTTTGACACCCACCATCAGCAGAAAATTGGCATTGGAAAAGCCTGTCCCAGATCAACAACCCCTAGATTCTTCCTTGATTCATCTTCTCTTCTCTCTGTAATTCAGGTGCTCTGTGCCTGTGTCCCTCACTTTTCACATTCTTTCGGCAAAGCGAGGGAAGACAGAAAGTCTGGTGAGGAGCGGCTGAGGGAACTGGGGGTGTTTGGCCTGGAGAGGAGGGGGCTCAGGGAGACCTTATCGCTCTCTGCAGCTGCCTGACAGGAGGGTGTAGGCAGGTGGGGTCGGTCTTTTCCCAAGTAACAAGTGACAGGGCAAGAGGAAACAGCCTCAAGGTGTGCCAGGGGAGGTTTAGACTGGAGATTAGGAAAAATATCTTTACTGAAAGAATCGTCAAGCATTGGAACAGGTGGCCCAGGGAAGTGGTGGAATCTTCATCCCCGGAAATTTTTTAAAAGACACGTAGATGTGGTTCTTAGGGACAAGTGGTGGACTTGGCAGTCTTAGGTTAACAGTTGGACTTGATCTTAAAGGTCTTTTCCAACCTATATGATTCTATGATTATAACACATTCTTGGACAGTGTGGTAGACTCTGCATTTGTTAACGAAAATGTCTCCAAGATTTTTCTGAACTCCTCTGTAACATCACTGATCATTTGTTTCTGGCCCTCTCCAAAGATGAGCAAGTGGTGCATGAAATTCTGGTGCAAAAGCGGCATACCATTACCAGATCCTGCAAGTCACTCCCACCTTTTGCAGTTACATCTTCTTCATATTTTTTGTTCTTTAAAAAGCCCAAAACTCCTCATCAAGCTCCCACTAGGGTAAACAAACACCTCTACATAGACCATCAATCCGGTCCTTACGTTGTCATTCTGGCATGGTAAAGCTCCTCCTCTAGTTTCAACCAATTTGTTATTTTAATAATATTCAAACACTTCTGATAAACTATGGCTAGCATGAAACATAATCCCTTTCCAAGCCCAAGGTTCTTTTACCTTACATTACATATAATTAGTACCTTAGAAACTTGGTTGTGCACAGCACAGTGAATATTCATTTCTACAACTCTATGCACAAAACACCCAGTCAAAAAAAAAAAAAAAAAAAAAAAAAAAAACCCCCAAACACAAAACCCATCTGAACACTGATTTCTGACTCAAAGATTTCTGGAAAGATGAAAGCAAACAAATTCAAAGCTGTAACTAACTGGAGGATGCAAAACTGCCTACTCAGTACACAGCCAAAGAACCTATTTTTAAATAAGGAGGGAAAAAAATGAAACAGGTTTTCAGGCTACCTTCATTTGCACCAGGATTAAGCTAATACCTCCATTTTCTTCTCTTTTTAATTCTATGCTCATAAAAACACATTTTCTGAAGAACATGCACGAAGCACTGTCTTTCAAATCACAGCACATTTTACCACTGTGTAGGACCTTGGTATGCCAACTCTTCCCTCACCTTTTTATCAGAGGTAATAAGCTTAAAGGCTTCTGTCACTTGCTGCACTGTAGCACCACCACCAACATCAAGGAAGTTTGCTGGAGTTCCGCCGTGAAGTTTAATTATATCCATTGTGGCCATAGCTAAGCCAGCACCATTGACTATGTAAGAATAAAGATAACATTTAGGAATTCAGTTTATAAATTCACTAGGCCATTTAAAATTCATTAAATTAAACATACCTAAGCAGCCTATGTTTCCATCCAATCCTATATAGTTGAGATCTGCTTTTGCAGCATCCCTGTCTCTTTGATCTTCTTGTGTCCAATCCTGCATATCAAAGATCTTCTTCTGACGATAGGCTGAATTACTGTCAAAGTTTATTTTAGCATCCATACACATCACTGAAAGAAAAAAAAATCATTTCATATTAGAATAATAGCTCAACTGCTACACGAATATGTTAGAAGTACGTTAAGTCAAACTTGGCAGCTATCTCAGGCAGTCCAAACAAAGTTTTGCTGAAAAGACACACCTAGCACTGCATGTAAATACAAGATTCTCTCCAGTTTACCCACACAATGTTAAGTCCCTTTAACTGCACTAAAAGGGAAGATAATTGTATTTCTTGAGACACTCTAAGAACAAAGCAGCTTACAACGAGCTGTTTGATAAATCTGGGCAAATTTTGCTTCAGTAATTAGCATAAAATTAATCTCTACAGAAGGGCTCTGGTTTGGGTTTTTTTAATCCCTCTTAGTTTTCTGCTTTTAGATTATATATATATAGTGTGTGCGTGCATGCATTTAAGCACACAAACACACTGAAAAAATGTCCGAGTTGGAAGAAAAGGTGTCAGAAGAATACACACAAAAGTTTCACTTAGATATCACTGCTGACATCCAAACCCTAGAGTATTCTTTACCTCAGAACTAAGTTGCTGTCTGTACAAAGGTAAGGCTTCATTTCTACCCCTCACTACAGATGATATAAAAATGACAAGGTACGGGAAACAGATGTGAGAGATTGCTCCATACTGTTCACTTAAGCAGTATCATTCAAAAATAATATTAATAAAAGAACAGTAACAGTAGAGTAACGGTAAGCTTTGACGAAGGAGCTACATTCACGCTTAAATTTAACACTGTTGTACTTGAAATCAAGTACAAATATTCTCCACATATGTATTCTTTGGTGAGAGGGCAACTGGCTGTGATAGCATATCCAGTCGCAGAATAGTGAGTTAATATTCAAAAAACCTGATAACCATCAAGATATTACTTAAAACACCTATTGTCTTTCAATACATCAAACTCAATCAGTCATTCTGATGCCTGAGTAGCAAAGGCAGAATTCTAGAAGATGCTGCTCCTCTGGTTATCTTTTCAGTACCAACTCTGAATACACAAGATGGGTCAAGTTTCAACTCATGGATTCTGCAAAGACCCAATTTCCAGAAATACCTTATCCTGGGTAGCCAAACACTTAAGAGTAGAAGATGTGTTCTTACTAAATAAATCGAAAAGTTTAAAAAGGAAGCTATTTAAAGTTAAGATCCTACTTAGCAATTAAGAGCAGTTATCTACTATGCCTAGATTCTCAAATTTATGTGCTTTATTAAACTCTGGTTTCAACATACCACATTAACGCTAAGAATTCTTACTGTATACAGCTGAAGTTTTAGCAGTGTGAAGCAACTAAGATTTACAAAAAAATCAGGTTGTTACATGAAGAATATGAAGAAGAAACATTACCAACTCCTGATGCATCTTCAACCATAGGATTTATTTCTATCATAGTAGCATCATATTTCAGGAAGAGATTATATAATTTGACCATATTTTCAGCTGCTTCATCCACCAAATTAGGAGGAAATCCCATTTTTTGGGCAAGCTGAAAGTAAAAGATTGTTTATCTGTTAACTGATGTTCAGGGTTTGATTTATTTACAAATTAGGAATTTCACAGCTTAGCAATTATTTCAGCATCAACCGAATTTATAAACACAGCACCTCCCCTGTCCTCCTAGGAAAAATGTTACTCTTCCATTTCAAACGATTGTTTTCAATATAAAACACCGCATTTATCCTAAAAATGAGCTAGTAAAAAGTCATTACCCCATGCCTTCACAAAACTGTATAAAAGCTAGATAAAGCACTGCCATGCACAGTTGGAATTACATTGACTATCACCTGCAAATACTTAAATATCTAGTTCAAAACTATTTCAAAATGTCAAAAGGGTTTAAGACAACTCAGCGGGTTGAAAACATGCACACTTTACAAAACTTAGAAACAACCCTCCCATCCTCAGTAATGTGTACTTTTCCACATTAACAATTACCCTAACAGCTTGCTCCTTTTTTATGCCTTCTACTATATCAATGGGTTCCTTAATTATCGCATCAGGATTCTCTGCAGCAACATCTTCAATATTAACACCACCCTGAGAACTGCCTATCAGCACAGGACCCTAGAACAAAAAGAAAAAAGAAAGCATAAGTAATTTTAATACCACACAATTGAAACTTAGTTCTTCCCATAATATACCTCACAGCAGTAAAATCTTATTGTTAGTTGGAATTTTTTTTATTTGGGCATTTTACTTGTATGCTCTGAGGAGAATGTTACTATTTATTCAATAAATCTATACAAAACCTTATAGTAATACTTTCCAAATTTTAAGGTGTACCTTAGGTCCAATTTCTTTTAACAAGTATAATTTTCCTTTGAATACACTGTAGCAACAGATCAATTAACACAGACATATTATTAAAATTTGATAGAAAGATTCAACTTAGCAGCCACATGCATTTTATTTTCTAGGTTGTCACCAGAAAAAGAACAGCCTTATCTCCCCTTCTTCTCCACTCACCCTTACACAAACACACATCGAATGCCAGACACTCGTTTATTCATTCTGCCATGCTCCAACTCCAAGGACAAACCTAGATCTGCAGAACCTAGTGACAAATTACTGCATATTCCTGTTCAGTAGAATCACAACAACTACAGCCATCAGTGAAAGCAAGTCACAGAGTCCTGACAAAACATCACCCATTTATTCAATAAAAGAAATTAAGAAAACAGAATTGGTAACATTGGCTGCAGAGATTAAAAAAAAAAAAAAAAAAAGCAGCTATCTCAACAAAAGCACCAGGGACTCACTACCATGGAACCTACAAATCTGTCTCCAAGGACTCGCTACCACGGAACCTAAAAATCGCTCTCCATAGGAACAGTCTTCCAGTTTACAGTAAAGACATACTCACTTGTATCGTCTCAACCTACCTTCCCTTATCACCACCTGGTGCATGGATTATGATAGCTGGTGTACTAAGGTAGCCTTTCATATCAACACAGGTCTTAAACATTAAACAGTCTTATAACTGTTGACACCTAATTACAGAAAGCATGATACCGGTTCAAAGAACACGCTTAACCACAGCACTTCCTACCCACCACCATCCTTACAAATGGAAACATATAGATGGCAAATTATCCTATATCTAATAGCAAGGTTCAACACAATGAACGTTTCTGGATATTCATATCCTGAACAGTCAGAAAGCTAAAAACACATTAGAAAAATAAGTGAACCATTTTGCTTAAAATTTAAGTGGTCTTGCCCCCATTGGTGAGTAACATCCAAGACAGCAAGTTCCACTTTCAATTATTTTGCACACTTCCCCCCCTTAAAGGAAGAGGTTTGCAACAACATCAGAAACGCACACTGTATGCTGTTCAGCCTTCACACCGATGCGGCATTTCCTCACCATAAGCATCCTAGACAAGTTAAAGCAATTACAAACACATCTAAAAACATGACTTAAAGTCAGCAGTAAAAGCAAAGCACATCCCTATCAAAAGACAACAATCCACACAGTTATGCTCCATATACACTAATAAGATATTTTTTTTAATTTTTTTTTTTTTTTTTACACAAGAGCAAGAGCAAGTCAGGAAAATATGTTTCCCTTCTTTATCTAATTTGCTTAAAGCAGCTACAGTAAATTCCATAAGGATGCTTTCTTATTGATACCACAATTTTAAGAATATAAAATCTAGCCATTTACAGTATTTTAATGCCACCTTGTGGTAAACCTGGGGTGCATACTGTAACACTTGGATCTTCCCTGCTCTATAATACAGTACAACAGAATGTAGATGCCCCAGTCACATAATTGTACTAAAACCCAAAACAACTGATACCTTCACATCAAAAAGAACACTACAGAGGGAAGAGTAAGGAAAAAATACAATATTTCACTCCTAATTTTGCAAGAGAAAAATAGAAGTGTAAGACTAGCTTCCTCATTCCTCCACATAAAATTATTTCATACTCATGCCAGAGATACTCCTCTGATTACCAAGAACAGTGCCTCTGCAAACTCTTAAGCATCTGGACAGACCAAACTCAGTTTTTGTTGAGCTTCAGGAAAAAAGTTCCAAGATATGCTTTACTCTGCTTCTGTTGAAATTATTTAGCAATTCACAGTCTGTGCTCCATAATAGAATACTACTCTGTCAGAAAACACACTGACACATTTAAGTAACTGGGTTTGAAACGTAGCCTAAAATCTATATATCCACACATACAGAATGTACAAACTGGAGACACTTTGGCTTTCAGCCTCCCAAAAGCTCTCAAGACAGATCTCTAGGCCTAAACTTTCTTACCAGTTCCTGCAGAGTATTGGCATAAGAAAGCTACCAGCACTCTCAAAACTAAGGGACACACCTGCACACCTCTAGGAACTTTCACACATTGGAGAAAAGGAATGTTTTACTTATCCAAGACCACTGGCTCTTCCAAAAGACTTTCACTTATCTTGTTCCTGACACTCTTAAATGGCGTGTACGTGTACATGCACACACATAGCTGTATTTTTAAACTAAATTCTAGTATGAGCATCTGGTAGATAAGTGCAAACTAAAACCAAAATGAAAACAACTCCCTCATTCCACCCATCTCCCCTTCCACAATACGACCCTGAACTTCAGTTGGGGCTATCAATACTCATTTGTTATTCCTTAAGCTGTAGCACTACATCTTTAAAGCATTTAAACACTAAGGCACTCATAGTCAGAGATACTAGGAAACAAAATTTAGCTCATGCATGTTTCTGATTTTCAAAGTTACCAGTACAGTAAACAGTTCTGTTGTTTTGGTTGTTGTTTTTTTTTTTTAAATTCAGCTGTAACAAGTTAATCAGTTTACTTCTATTTCTGATATTACTCACTTGAAAAGACCTTTCCATTGTTATTGCAAAATAGTATTCTCTCCTGGGATATCTGCGCTCACAGATAAATACTTGATTGCATATCCTGCCCTTTTCTCCTGTCTGCTTGGTAAACAACTTCTTTCCAATCATTTTGGAGGAGATATCTTTTGCTTCTTCTGGACTAGAATAAAAGAAGCTCAGAATGTAACAAAGAAACTGCTGGAAAAACAGAAGTAGCATAAAATAAAATCTTATCTCATTTTTGTTATTTTAAGGTTAATAATTAAAACACTGATTTTAAACTAAGCAATAGGTTAAAATCAGAATGTTTTTCCACTCAGATATTTAGAAACAACTTACGAAAAAACTATTTTCACTCCTCCTTTGAGGCCACCTTCAAATGTTCCTTTTCCTCTACCACCAGCTAAAACCTGTGCTTTAACCACAAGATCCTTTGAACCTAGAATGAAAGAAAACCCAAAATTTGTCATCTGCGACTACTAAAATGAATTGCTCCAGGCAGAATAATAAAGGCTGGTTTCATTTTATCCCTCCTCCTCTGCCCCCACCCACCCAACACCCACCCCCCAATTCAAAACACAAATATGTGAATACAAAACTGTAATGTAACTCACACAGCTTATTCCAAGAGTCACAAACCATCCACAAAGCACAGCTTAGGCTGTTCTGTGAACAAACCTTGGTGAGTTAGCATCCGAAAGTGTTGACACTTTGAGTGTTTTGATTTTTAGCATGTGTTTGAATCACAAATGATTAAGCACCCAGTAAGAAACGGTATCTCAAAGACTATTAACAAGATGAAACTGAATATGTGACATACTATAATTAAATATTTTCCTCAATCAAGTACAAATACCCCGTATGTGTAACCACTATCTTCTCAGCAATGATATGTAACTAAGGCACTTACCCAAGTCAACTTGCAGGTCCGCTACAGTTTCCATTCAACAGAGCACTGAGCATATGCTTGAGTGCTTTGCAGAAGTCAGAGACCTAAGCAAATCCACTATTTTCCCCACAGTACGCAGAGTAAGCCCTTTAGTTGGCTTTAACTGTTTAAAAATCTTTTACAAAATATTCTTCCAGGTAGGGGAGAATGTGCATTTGGGTTTAAAAAGTAAAGTACGAAAATATAATCAAAATCAACTGCAATATTCTGAAGTGCCATTAAAAGAGAAAAAGCAAAGAGAAAAGTTAAAGTCATTTAAGGTGATAAAGGAAGAAAAACAAAGCCCTGAGTTGTTATTCAAGTTCAATTACACTGAACACACTGCAGAGAACAAATGGACTGCAAGATGTTAAGAGCTGCCCCATTCACATTTGTGTGGCACATCCCATCTTTTCTCATGCTACCATTAGCTGAGCTACTCTGGTCTTTCTGAGCGAAGAAAGAACTTGCTGTTCTTTTAGATGTGAAAAGGCAACCATGGAAAAGCCTAAGAAAAATTACAGTACTCAAGAAAAACTAGCTGCTATGCATACTGAAAAAGATTATGGAAGAAACAAAAAAGTTGTGTTGATTCCTTTTTTGACCTGTATCCTGCCTGGTCAGATAAAATCAACTTGCATAACATCACAAGCTAGGGTGGCTATAAGCAAAGGGAATGCTCAAGTTACTACTCCCAACTAGCTGCTTGTAGATTTTACTTCTTGACTGTCTACTAACAACAGATCTCTGAAATCACAACTGATATGAAATTCTTTGGCACAAGAAGCATGAAGGTTATAAAATTCAATATATTTTGATTTACTATAGTCTATTATCTAACAGTTCCTGAAGATAACTTTTTTATAGCTATTAAGTGCTAGTGAACAAGTAAGTTAACATGCTTTATAGAAGTCACACAAAACAAGACTTAAGTTTTATGCAATTACTTTAAGTACAAAGCTTGCTTCAGATAACACTAAGCCTCAGGTATGATTAAGTTTATATATAGTAGCTTCATGGAGAAATGAAGCCACATACTCAAACATGCAAGCTTAAAAATAAAATTCCATCAATTTGAATACAATTTACTTTGTACATACATACAACCACAAAATTTGGAGGAGCATGACTTCTTAGTATTAGCATAAAAGATAGGAAAATACTTTCTTTTCTGTGAAGAGATTAAAAAAAAAAAACAACAACCAAACCAAAAAAGAAACCCACGTAAACAAAACACCACACTTGCTCCCTTGCTCACAGAGGATCCCACCCGGGCTCCTTTAGAAGGATCTGGACTCAAATATTTAAGATTTAAAATACAACAGCATTATTTTACTATTTTGAGCTTTCCACGTAAGTTTTATATTTGACAGATTCAGAACTGATATACTTAGTAATAAAGACTAACAGATTTAACTTACAGTCCACTAGGAAGTTCAGAAGAGAGGGTCATATTTCTTTCCTACACTAAGTCCAGAAGGCAAAAGCTGCTTCTGTAGAGAAGCTTTCAGAAAAGCCATAAAGTTCACCCACGGGCACCTTCTTTGTAGTGCTCCTCCTAGAACTAAAGACCAGAATCTGAACAAGTCAGAATCTGATGCCGACTAAAGCTCTAGTACAATCTCAGCTGGAACATTACATTTAGCTTTGGACGTGATGATAAATGTAATTTTCAATGGGAAAGACTGGTTACTTATGATGATCACTGAAATGAAGAGCTTCTCTTACAAGAGCTTGGTACTACTTTAAATCTATCAAAGGAGAATGATGCAAGAACATAATTATGGTCTTTAGACATACCTGGTGAGGGACATAGCAAGAACACACAACTACACGTGCATCGTATATTCAGTTTCCTGCTCTACACCAGCCAAAACCAAAAGCCACCTATCAAGGGAAGTCAATTTTAGAAAGGACGCTGGGGAGAAATGAGGGATATGAACTGCAGAAAACAGCCAAGCTAACAATCTCCCTGAATAGCATGTTATTTTGTGATGACCATGAGAGACAGAATATTGGGCTAGATGAAACACTGCCCTGATCACATAGGATATTTCTCAAGAATTTAATTGCATGATCACACTTTGGCAACATATAAAAACACCCAAAAAAAAAGTGTGTGAGAAACAACTTTAAACTTCCTGCAGTCAGTTTTGGCTATAACAAAGTTGTCATTGGACTATCCCTTATGCAACAGAGTGCAACAATCATGGCATTAAATGAGCAGGACAAACGATTTGCAATTTATTTTCCTACAGCACTGCAAGCTAACTAGCTGCTTGACTGCATAAACACAAAACACTTCAAGGGTTATTTGACCAGCTATGTTTACAAGCAATTAAGCTGCACAGATGTACCTGAAACAAACATGTCCTGAGAAAACCTTAACTCATGCAGAAAATTTATTGTTCAATAAACACTTTTTCCTACAGCTCTTATTTAAAGTGACCCTAAAATCAGAGGATAGAAATGTTTGGTCACACACCTCATCTGCAGTGTTACAGCTGCAGCACTATCACACAACCTGACACAGCAGAGACAGTAAACCAAGAAAAAATTTGGAAACCAGCAGATAACATAGTTTTCTACTGTGTGTCAACAGTTGTGCCCTTCTGGTGTACTCACACTGCTTTGAAATACTGGTAGGTTTTTGTTTCAATGAGCAGGTATCCACGGACAAAGTTAGGACAGCTTATACCAGTCAACACTACACCACAGCAACAGTCCTGTCCTGCCTCCTGTTCCCTCTTTTTCGCTCCAGTCTTCTTTCTTGTGCAAGCATAAACATTTGTTCAATCATGCCTTGAAGCATATCAGAAAAGTGACTCCACTGAAGGCAAAAACCTTTTGCAAGCCCGTGCACCGTGTGACAAGCACACACACAGGGATACTGAAGTGAGCAGGACAGAAAGCAGGATATCTTTCAGCAGCCATGAAGTCCTAACAGGGCACTGGAACAAAATAACAAACATTTAGGACAGCTCTCATGTCTCAGGCAAGCAAGCCACAGACCAATGCACAAAACTCAGAACAAGTATTTGTTAAGGCCTGCACTTCCATATTAATGGCAGTTAGCACTAAAAGCAAAACAGCCTGAAAACAATCAGAACACATGTAGAAAATTAAGAGCAGATACCAATGAAAACAGGTGCCTGAAATCAGCAGAACACTGAGTTAGTATCTATCTGTTCAGCACAAGAAAAATTATACAATACTAACACCTTCAACAATGGTTTATTAACTAGACAGCAGAAGAGTCATTCAGTCAGGAAACAGCCCAATCTTTATTTCTAGAAAAACTGATACTTATTTATTGGAACAAACAATTTCTGATTCCATAACTTAAGCTTTCAAACTGGGAGAAAGGTCTCTTCCTGCTTGCATGCACGCAGTGGTCTACATCAAATACAACCTTATGATAAGCTTATTAAAAGGCAAGAAGGCTTTTTGTTCTGTTCTATCTTGGAAGTTTTCTGTACAAGTAGGTAGTCTGATGACTAGGGGCAGACAAACTTTATTAAAATGTTCTGTTTTACAAGTTTCCATTCCAACTTTTTCAAATCATTTCAATTGCCAATTCTCTACTCAGTATTGACTGTAGTAGCACTACTGCTTTCCACATACTAAAAACACCTTCTCGGTAACTATGCAAGCCTAATGTGTTCTGACAAAACAGACAACAATAAAAAGCAGTGATAGGTTAGTTACACAAGTGCCAATCAAGTTCTTAACTACCTTAACTACTTAACTGCAAACTTACCCTGGGAGAGAGACAGAGATGCATAACTTTTGCCTCAGTTACTCTGTATTTACAAGATTTTAATACCAGGAAGAACATCTCACCATTTATAAGGGAAACCATTTTTTTTTCTTGTTGCACAGATATAATAAAAACTCTTAAGTTTAAACAAAATAGTTGTCTTTACTGGAATTAGGGAGGGAAAAGATGGGCTTGTAACTAACAGCATATTATCAACAGAAGTCTCAACATAAAGAGTATGCCGACTCTGCCAATACTTGAGAGTATACCATCTGCTTTTTGTTAATAAGTATAGTTATTTAGAATTTAACTTCAAAATTACATTTTTTTCAGCATTTGAAACTGTTAGAAGAATCACTGCGTGCAAATCGGAAGTATGACTACTGAAATAATTATGTGCCAGGAATCTGCATACTTTCACTGAAAAGACCATGACAGTCAGGATGCTGCTAAGAAAATAGCAAACAAGATGTTTCACTATTACAAATACTTCCTGACATTGATCAGCTGCATCAAGTTTTTCATCAACTCACAACAGATATTTTGTTTTGGCAATAGCTTAAGTTAAGCGATTAAAATACAGTGGTCAGAATGTGAATGTGCTGGTTAGACGAGTTATTTAATTAGTGAATTATTATCAACAGTATGTTTTGATATTAGAACTTCAGAGGAGTGAAGTCCTAGAGAAGAAAGCAAAGGTTGAAGAAAAATGTAAGCTTCAGATGCCAAAAAAGAAGCATTCACCAGAATTCAAGTCAGCATTTGGCTTCTAGACTACTACTGCTGGTTATCTAGAGATTTTGACCAGGTAAGCAGGAACATAATCAGAAAAAAAACTACTTAACACTGACCACTACAGCAGTTGTGTTTGGTTTTTTTAAACACCTGGGAGATTTCTGCACAAGGTTGCCACCTTAGATCATCATCCATGTCCTACCTACAGCATCTGAGCAAACACTCTGGAGCTTCAGACTCTACAGATAACCTAAAAGACATCACTCAACATAGTCAAGCAGGTAATTTACAGAGAAAACTGATAATGGCAAAACAGCCACAAAGTATTAGGAACAAAAAAGCTAGATGGGAGCTTTCAGTGTGACACAGAACAAAGGAAAAAAGACTTAATCAGACTACCAAGGAAGGCATGGCATACACTAAGGAGAAAACCACCCCAAACTTTTCTGCCTGAAACACCTACTCTTTTGAAGAGCTACTGAAGAAAAAGCTAGTACTTTACCTAAGAAAATCACTGCACACATTGTACTAAACTTTGGTTTCTGACTAAATCAAGCATAAGATCAATCAATCTATTTATAAATCTATCCAGGTTTATATATTTTACTTTTTTTAACAGATAGAGGTTGTATGTTTGAGCAGTAGGCAGAAAAATGAAACAGTAACATTGAAAAGAACTTAAAAGGTCTGAAGAGATACATCTATTAATCACGAAACTGTCTGCAGGAATACAGCCAATCCAATTACTTGAGTCATACCATAGAAAGCATATCAAAAAAGATCATTCCTTATAAACCGCAATGATAAGGAGATAGACTAAATCTCTTAAACTTCTTAAACCACAGACTCCATTGCTTTCAGGCTTGTTGCAAGAACTCTGGTGTAAAAAGGTAAAATGTTACACACTCAGATTCTCAACAGTTCCTATTCCATACAGCTTTTTATTTTACCAAAATTTGACTGTCTGCCACGAGCGTAAAGCTGTGGGATGCACTGTCTTAAAATCCTACAAAACTACGGGAGCAGAAGAGCTGCTTCAAGATATTAAACATTTCAGAAGTCTTACCTCTCAAATAATCATGAATGGAAATATATGCTGTGAAAGAAAAGCAGACTTTTCTACAGACACACAATATGTCACTCCCTTCCACATAACTAACAGAAGGAAGTGTCAGGAAGCTTCGAAACTTCAGTTACAGCAATACATACACTTTCATAGGTGCTGTCTCAACAAACAGCAATACTATACATTTCAGAGTGTATTCAGCTGAGCTATCTGCTATCACATTGATGAAGCATCTGTTCTTCAAGAAACAGTCTTTAGGTTCATTAGTCATGTTCTTGATAACAAATATCAACCTCTCAATCAGCACCAGTCACAGTGCTAACTGGAATGTACACATAGGCTAAGAGTAAACCATAAACTTAGGGGCAACCAAGAGATCCTGCTGCCTCTTACCAACGCTGTGAAACAGAATTACTCAGCTCACTTGTTCAAAGTTTAAGTGAAATGCTCACGTAAAATATGAAAAGCCACAGATTGCAAAGCCCACAAATATCTGAAAAGACTTCTTTTTTTTTTTAAATCAGTGAAGTCTTTAAAGACTTCATCAGATGCAAGTCTTCTCAGCTCCGAGTAGCAAAAGTGAGAACTAGAGGTCTTGAATGGAGGCAGTGAACTACTGGAGGAAAAGCAAGCAAGCAGTGACATTTACATGAGGTCTAAACATACTACCAGGGACTAAATCACTGTAGGAGTTATGTTAAAAACATAATAGTTTCATGAACCAGTATGTAGTAACAATTTACTTGAAATGAGATGGAGGGTTCTTTATAGGGAAAAGTTGCTTGTGATAAGTAATAAATCCCCATGACTATTCTCAACAGGCAGACAAACATGAAAAGAAAAAGCTATAGGCAAACCGATGTTGTAATAATTACAACAGCCAACTTCCCATGGCACAACAGAAGAGACTTTAAAAAGCAGAAGCAAAACAATAATCACTTGCAGAATCCAGCCTGAACAGAAATCTGAGTTGAAAATAGCACTTTAAGGAATCTGATAGCTGCAGCAGAAATCACATTTAAAAAAAAAAAAAAAATCAGGTTTTTTTTCCTTAAGACTCCAGATAAATGTAATAGGGAAGAAAACAATGCAAGCTCAAATACTGTACTTCACATGAGGTAAACAATATGCGCTTTTTGTAACACTTCAGCCTTTAGAAGAAAAAGTACTTAATACAAGAAAGACTGGGGGAAGGGGAAGCAACCTTTCTAGCTTCCAGACCTCATCTAACTTTAGACCTCAAGATAAGCATAACTACAAACGAAATTCTAACAAATTTCATTATTTTGTTATTTAAAGAATATTTAGTGCACTGTTCTAAACAGGCTCCATGACAAACTGCAACATTCATATGCCTCACCTTGATTTTACCACACACTAGTTACCTAGCAGTGATAACAATCCTCAGTATGGTTAAGCTTTGGCTTTGTTCATATAACAGGGTTACACTGATTTAGCTACAGCCACAGCTAAATTATGATAATCTCTGTTAATGAGAAGGTTGTATTTGTTTTACATTGAGATAAAAAGTTACCCATTCCTAAATGAAATTAGGTATTTGCAAAAGGAAAGAATTCCAATGCCAAACTCAAGTTTACAGAGAGCAGGTTTCTGACTAAAGGTTATCAGGAGTATGTGAATCAGCACTAGGGAGACAGAGCAAGCAGTATTTCCAACTATCTCTGTAGCGGTTTAGACAAACATTTGAAAAACCAGTTTAACACATAAAAGGAAGCAAAGGATAAACTGGTATCTACTGGCAGCAGCTCTTACACAACAAAAATAAACAATGAACAGGTGGACAAAAAAGTGAGACCTTTTTCATTCTGCTAGAGATTTGGCTTGTTTGGTTTGGATCGAAGTATATACTAAATGAAAACTATAGAGGAGAAACTGCTACAATAACAAAAAAAAATCAGAAACACTGGAGCAAAGGATAATATGCCACCATTCAGAATGAGTTCTGGACAACGTTTGAGCAATGTCTCAAGAACTCAAGCTCCTTTCGTGCATTCTCCTTTTCAGAAGTCTTCCCTTTCTCATCTCAAGTACCAAAGAAAGCCACAGCATCAGATGCACACCAGCTTCAACAGAGTACATGTCTGACAGCCAGAAGCCCCAAATTCTTTTATTCTAGCTTACTAAAGGTTGCTGACTCACACATTTCACAACTTCATTTTTTTGACCCCCGAGAAATTGCACAGGGTTACATGGTCCAAATAAAAGGCATACGTATGAAAGCTATACAAACTGCTATAAACCAGCAGACATACCTACTTTGCTATAGGACTCCCCTCTGAGCAAAGTGTTAAGCACCAGGCAAAGGAGATTGCTTGTTTTTTTATCAACAAGCCAGGAATTTAGCATATAACTACAAGGCAAAGTTCTCCCCTCCTGCATTTGTATCTTCTGTTCTATATGAAATCTTTGACTACAGAAGCTTTACCTGCCACCAACACTGAAGCTGTTCATACAAGATTTCCTCTAACCTTGCTTGCGAGCAAAAAGAAATCCAGAATATGCACAGAGTAGAGTCTATTACTCATCTCAAAGAAGTTTAGGTAGCTGTATTAGTCTGGGCTAATACAATTTATACCTGTCCCTTTCCTTCTAACCCAGACTCACAAGTTACAGGAAAAGTATCTGCAATATCTGGGATACAGGAATGACGATGCTTGAAATATACCTTCACATCCAGTGGGGAAGGGCTTGATCCTATGTTAAAGGAATTTCAGGGACACAGTTTAGTTTCACAAACAAGTCTCAACACACAACCAAGAGTGTCTTTAAAATTAGGTCACTTCACTGATTTCACCACCGTGCTTGTGCACTGGGTAACCTTAAGCATTAGAAAACTTCACATTGAGAAAAAGTAAACACTCAAATCTGCAAGAAAGTTGCATCACAGGAAAGGCTCTCTTAAAGAGCAGGTATGTTCAGAACACCAATAAATGTCTTACCAGGAAAGACAGAACAAGTAGTTACACCTTGTATCAATCCCATGCTTATATTGTATATGTTCTCTTTAATATTATACCTATTTCTTTTGCTATTTTGTAAGCTTCGTCTGGTGTCCTGGCAACCAGTCCATGTGGAACAGAAATGCCAGCCTCCTGCAACAGTCCCATACTCATGTATTCATGTAGTGACAGCCTCCTCTGCTGCTGTTTTTGCACCTGGAATCCATGATTATTGAGTATTCCTGGACTTCCACCAAGTACCTGAAGGAAAAGAACAGAAAATAAAAAGAACAAAGAACGTGACTGTGATGTGAAAAAATACCTTCTCTGTTTAGGTTAAAAAAAAAAAAGCCTACCTATTAAACAAATACAGTTTAGTGTACCAATCCAAACACCTGAACACATAATCCTACACTTGCGCATTACCTTTCCACATTAGTTACTCGTGTCAGGTCTAGAATGTGGTTTTGTGAGGTTTTATTGGGGCAGCAGGAAATTGCTGATGAAGCTGCTAGCACTGACAAGGGCTGGCAGGGTTAAAACACCCTTGAGTATTTGGTTAGCATTTAAGTACTTTAAGGAATGTATCTGTAGGGAAAAGAACCTTGAGGACATTTGGAAGCACAAGAGACAGAGAAAAGCTCACAGAATAGGTTTCTTCAAAAGTTTTGGTAGATTGCCTCTGTCTATCAAACTAAAAAACTAAGACCTGGGGAGGAGGGGTAGCAGAGTTAGACCACCTTCACTGGCTGTACCTGGCGAATTTAATTTGCTACAGAACAGACTACTTAGTCTTCATATGACTATCATGAAACAGAAGAAAACTAGCTATGACTCGTTTCAAACATCTACACTGAATCAGAGGGTTGCCAAATGTGCAAAATAACTTTAACATTTCAAATGCCAAGTAAAATATAACATGCCTAATATCCGATACAAGAAGTTCCAGTGCGGAATGCGTCTTAATTTCACCTGCCGAACTGACATACAGAACTCCACAAATTTCTGATATATATTTTGTATAAAGAGAAAAACTGACTTTGATTATAAAACACCAGTAGTACTACTACAGGAGTAATGCCTTTTTAAAAAGAACAGATACTCATGGACTTTAAGACAAGACAGACTTCCAAAGGGTACCTTGTAAAGTAACTGTATTTCATAACAAGAAAACTATTAACAACATACATAAAAAATATTTGCTGTTTTCACATTTCATGATATAGGAACAAGACCTTAATTTTATACACATGCGGAACAGCAAACCTACTGAATTCAGCCAATCCATGAACATAAACTAGCACTGAGAGATTCAAAGCAAAAAGACTACAAACCAAACTTAGATACAGGCAAAACTCTGCATGTATTTTTACTTTTTTGGCATGTACCATGGGCACAAGTACCACAAAAATCAGTCTGCACCAGGAAGTTGCACACAGACAGGATTTTTAAGGTTTTGTTTCATTTAAAATCAAGTCAGGACGCAGATGACACAAGAGCTTTACCAGGGCACTTCAAGCTAACTGAGAGAACTTATTTAACCTCCAAGGGATTCCTCCTGCAAGCAGGAGGCCCCCCTCCTTGGCATGAAACCCCAGCGAGCCGCGCTGACGGCTGCGGCTCCTGGCACCGTGACGGCCGGGCCCGGCAGGGTAACACGAGAGGGGGACGGCGGCGACCGCGACCTTCCCCCGGGCGTGGAAGGAGAGGCAAGGCGCACGGAGGGCCTGCACCTCCAGGCTCCCCGGCTCTGCTGCCTGTACCGCTTTCCGGGCGGTCTGCAACCGAAAACAAGCCCGCACGCCGAAAAGGCGTTCAGGGAAAACAGGAGCGGAGGCTGGGAGATGAGCTGACCGGCACGGCCCGACCGCTCGTACGAGTGAGGTGACGGCGGAGATGGGAGCGCTGGGATTTCCACGCAAGTCAGGGGAGGGGGGTGTGAAAAGGAAGGAAAAGGGGACCACGCCGGAGACAAGCAAGAGCAGCGGGGGGGGGGGGGGGGGGGGGGGGGGCCGGAAACTGTACACCACAGGCGAGCACCCTGCTGCCCGCCCCGCCGCCGCGACAGGGCAGGGCAGGACGGCGGCGGGCCGGCAGGGGACGGCCGCTCCTCCGCCGCCGCTTCGCAAGGAGCGACCCCGACGCCAGCCGACGCCAGCCGGCACGGCCCTGCCCGCTCCGGCACGCCCCGCTCCGCTCCCGAGCGGCCGCTACCTTCGCCGTGGCGGTGCCCAGCGCGGCGCGGATGCCGTTGCCCCTCAGCCCGGCCGACGCTCGGCTGCAGATCATGGAGGCCGCCATGGCTGAGCCCCTTCGCCCTCCGCCGCCCCTCCCAGCGCGCAGGCGCCGCCACCGAGCCGGGGCGGGCGGGGCAGAGGGGACGGGGCGGGGCAGGAAGCGCTCGCGCGACTCCTCTCCCTCAGCGACTGGCGCCCGCGGGGCGGGGGGAGGGGCGGCTCTATGGTCTCCCAGGGCCCCGCCCAACGCGCCCATCGGCCGCGCTGGAGCTGACCGCCTTCCCAGCCTCTCGGTTTTCAACTATTTTGTTCTAAATAAAACAACGTTTGTTTTCTGCAGGGACCCTAAAAATGGCCGTAACCCACTCGCTGCCGTCCCACACAGGCCGGCCTCGGCTGGCGCCCTGTGCGTCAGGCACGAGGAGCAGGCCCCAGCTCCCTCCGGCCGCCCCCCTCAGCCCAGTGCTGCTTCAAAATGGAAAAATTGCGAATATCTTTACTGTGAGGAATTTTTTTTTTTTTCGTATTTCGGGGTGTCTCCGTGCAACAACTCAAACACGTCCGTTATCAAACTGAAGACCCTGTATTTCTAGGCACCCGTTTTGCAGCCCCCCTTCACTACCCCCCAAGCAGACTCCCCCCGCCATGACAGGAGAGCCCTTGGGCCTCACAGCCCAAAACTGCGCCTCCACCTTTGTGCTTTAGTACCTGTGCATTTACCGTGGTGGCCTTGCGTCACGTCACTAAGGAACCAGGGGACAGACATCTCTGCAGAAACCAGTGAACGGGCCTTGTGACTCACAAGCAGGTGAAGCTTTTTCCTTTCAAAGGAGACAGTAATTAGGAAAAGATTAGTGGCCTGGGAAAACAGAACGGGAAATGTCCTCTACCCATAATGAGGAAAAATGCGGTTATTTCCACATACCGTGAACATCACAGCCAGATCTGATTTGAAGGAAAGCCATGCTAGAGCTGTTACCCTCCTGAGTTTTGTAACAAATTACTGCATAATTAATAACCAGATAAGCTGCAATTTTTGTGTTCTGAAACGGGAAGTGCACTTACAGCTATGATACTGCAGTATCATAGCTTCTCCTTGGGTGAATATTGCAAAAGAGAGAGTAACTAGCCATGGTTCAGTTATTTTGCTTCTGGTCCTCTGCTGTTCTAGTGTTATTGTCACCTGTGAGCACTGCAGCGAGCTCAGCAGCGCACTTCCCTCTGCACCTCTTACATCCAGACATGCAATGCAGGAGTACATGTCACCGAACCTGTAAGCAGCTGCAAAATTTTGATAGTCCATCCAAATTTTTCCACCACAGGTGACAGAAAGGCTTCCTTCTGCCAATGGGAAAGAAAACAAAAAAAAGACACTTACACTTTGTGCTCTTCCTCTCCTATGCATGCACACTGGCTCTGCGCTACTCACCCTGCCTGCAGCTCTGTCCCAGGACAGTACTTGTACACACTTACACAAACTTCAGGAAATGTTACTGTAACTCTTGAGAGACTCTCCAAAATGACCTCCCCCCTGGAAAGGGGCAAAAAAGGGCATGCAACAAAGTTTACAAAGACGATGTAAGGAAGCTTGACAGAACTTAGAACCTTAAGCTTAAAAGCCCTAAGCTACTATTCAGAAACAAGTACTGGCTGCAAGTCAGGAAGGAACTTACATCCTGACTCAGTTGCTCACTACTGCAAGAAAGATGGACAAATCTCTCTGAGCTTATAATTCGTCCTTGCCGTAGCAAAGAGCTGTAAGACATTCAGAGTACAACTACTATTGTATTTTCTTCTCACTACACATGACTTCTCCTTCCCGTTTGAAGATGCAGGTTTTTACCTTATACATCAAAAGAAGAAATGTTACATACACAAGACAAATGGTCTTGCAATATTGGCAGCTGCTGCCATTGTCTCTAGTCTGATACACAGCTATACGGAGAGCTTTAATTGTTTGGATGTTGCATTGTCCCATTTCCTTCTCGGCTGTGAGAATCCATCCAGCTGTGATGCGCTGTAAAAACGCACGGATTTCTGTCTGTCTGATCACCAGTGCCACCATCTGGCTCAGACTGTCAGTACAGTCGGCAGTTAATGCAACACAAACCTGAAAAAAACAGTTCTTGGAAATGACACATTCACCTGTTTTTGCTTTCTTAGAGAAAAAGGAAAAGACAACAATCTCAGCTAAAACCACGCAAATTCCTAGTGGGCCCGGTTAAACTAACTCAGGTTTGCATACTCTCAGCCTAGCTCAATCCCTGACCTACACTAGGGGAGACTGCAAGGAAAGGGGAATGCGCTGTAGCATTCTGATAGATATCCAGATGTTTTGCTTAATCTCCAGAAAATTGTAGATACAGGTTCCTTCCTATTCGAAGTTTAAAATAGTGATATTTCTTGCTGAAGTCAGAGTAAGCTTTTTAACAAGGGTCAAGGCCCTCTCTGAAGCTGTACTTAAAGCTATAAAGAAGGAGGAAAAAGGTACATTGCAAATGAGGTAGAAGGAGCAAAGATGTTTTAACAGACAGATAGCTGTTTGAGGCCAAATAAAGCATCCCAGAAGGCTCAAGCATTGTGAAATAGATATGAATTTGCTTTATTACATAGTTACCACATCTACCTAGTGACAATGGTACAACCCAATTTGTTTCCCAGCCCTTGTAAGCTCCACTGGTTGCTGTTTAAGTCGAAAAACATTAGGACAGAGAGTCTTGCCAAGAAGGACATCTGAGCAGAGAAAGCCAAAGCCTCTGCCAAGGTCATGAGTTTAGAGGGCAGAAAAATTTCAAGAACAAAAGAAGAGATTTAGCAGGTGCTTAAAAAGCATCCCAGTACCTGTGAGGAAAACTTCACTGAGCTTTCTAGAACACTTTTAGTTGAAGACAGGAGGGAGGAGCCCACTGTTTCAGTATGGTAGGTGAGTAAACCGGTTCAACTGCTGGACCAGCCAAGGTCAGAGCAAAGAATCTGACTTGAAGCAAAGTGAGAATAATCCTTCAGTGGTGTCTACATTGCTTTACACAGCATGTCTTGCAGCCAGTGAATTCTCTCTGCATTGCTTGTCTGCAGAAGTACCATTGTGATTAACTCTGGACAAACTGCAGGTTGCTAAGCAAACACTCAGGAGCGTCTAATAACATGAAACTATTCACTGCACCCATTTTCAATATGAGCAGGTTATTCCATCTGTCCTGATGACTGTCATACAGAAAAGGCAATCCAGGGTCCTTGCCTGAAGGTGCTCCAGTGTCCCTCCTTCAAGGACTCTGACATCTTCACCTGTCCTTGCAACAGGCATTTAATGTACACACTGCCAGGTCTGGATGGGTGCAGTTTTCTGCAGGGAACAGTACAAACATTAAGCACCAGCTCACCATCTCTCTTAATACAAGAAGTGGGAAACACCAGGGAAGGCTGGCAGGTGAAAGGTCCAATGTACACAAAAGGATTTTGTTTGCAAAAGTCATTTTTCACATAGCTAAGCTGTGGAGCACCTTGCCGTAAATGCTGCAAATGGTGGAAGTTTACATGGGCTCAAGAGGAGTCTTGGTAGGTTTAAAAAAGAAGATAAATGAGAAGAGGGTTAGTAAATACACAGAAGCCACCTCTGCCTTGAGAAGTCACTGAGCCACAGATGGCTGTAGAAGAGTAGTTGAAAGCCCTGCCATGATTTCTTGCTGATTATATTCCAGACATCCACTCTGGATCACCAAGTACTGATTTTTGTCCTGAGCTAATGGATACTTTTATATTCTTCTGTCTCGGTCTGTGCTGGGATTAAACACACCCAGAAGTTTCATAGAAGCTGGAGCATAATACATCTTTGGCAGCCTATGAATTGCCCAAGGTCACATAAAATATTAATGGCAGAGCTACAAATAAAACAGAAATGTCTCACCACCTACACTCATTCTGATGACTCAGTCTTGTCTGTACACAGCAGAGCAAAGAAATAATTAACAAGCAATGAAGACAGTAGAACTCTCAACACAGTACAGCTCTAATTTGTCCTATTGCTCTTGCATATGCTCACCATTATTCTCTATGAAGTGTTGTGAAGACAGTGACCACTTTTGGGCTGACAGCACATCCTGATGACAAACAGTACTCTTAATGGAACCAGATATGAATGATAATTCCATCACTGAAATACAAAAGAATATTCGGGTATTAAAAAACTACAGGAGTTTATGATAGTCAGTGAAAGTTACAGGAATCAACCTTTTTTTTTTTTTTTCTCAGCCAGGCCTTTTCTGAAGTATGATATTAAAAGCAAGGGTTTTCTGTTCTATGGTAAGAAACTATGTAATGTAGAAAAACTCACAGGTCTCAAATTCTGATATGAAAAGGTAATGAAAAAAAAATTGTTTGGAGTTCAATGTGAAGCCAGGATGGTGGAGAATGATGCAGACCGTAAATTTATAATCAAGGTAGGGTCAGGGCGTATGCAAAGGTAAAGTAGGCTAACTTCTTCAAAATTTCCTTTCTGTTATTTGAAAACTCTTTTCTTAAGCAGAAGGATCATTTGTGGAAATTCCAGTATTTCAGCTGTGGGTGAGCAGTCTTGTCTTTACTTTTACTTTTCTTTACTCATATTCTCCATATAAGTATTCTCCATAGCTTTGTTGTTGGTCACTCCATCAAACCACTAATTACCTTGACTGACAAGCCAGTGGCACACTGGGAGTAATGTGAACCCTTGCCTACATTTTATCCAGATTTCCTAATGAAGACGCTTTCCAGCAGTATACTATTTGACAGCTGTGGGAAAAACAAGACCAAGTTTAGAGGCAAAGCCTGGAAAGGAAGTCAGGCCACATGGGACCTAACCAGTGACCTCACCACATCAACCCATCTTTCTTTTCCTCCACTTCCCAATAAGTTCAGGCAGGCAGATCAAATTAATTTCTCCTCCTGCAGTGAAACTTGGATAAGCATTGCAGCACTGAACCATGAAGCTGGTCTTTAGCATCATAATGCACTGACTACATCTTTAGGTCTGAATCCCATCTAAGTTCTGAAAACTCAGATCTGAGGTACATAGTTCAGGGCCAACATTCAACAGCTTACTCTTCACGCTAAAGTAAATTATTTGTAGGTAAGAATCAGTGCAAGACATTAATACAGAAGACCTGCACAAGTTCTAAAACCAAAAGGTATTACTTCCTATGGTTTCGGGGTCTTTTTTGAAAAGAGTTGAGCAAAACCTGTTTTCTCCCCCATCTTCTTTCATTTTTCTTTATTACTATTAAAATGAATTTTGTGGATTTCAGGAAATTCCAGGTGGAGACTTACAAGATTTCAAATCTTTTATAAACTGAAGGGAAAATAAAAAAATTATTTGACAAGCAATTAATCTAAATTATGAGTTTGAAAGCATATTTGCAATTGCAAAAAACTAATATCAAGGAAATTAAGTGAAAAGATCTCAAACTATAAGAAGGCAAACTAAAGCAGAATAGATGTATTGTCAAAAATCTAGAGATCACAAGAGTTGTTTGCCACATATAGAAGAGGGCAAAAAAGCATGGATTTAGGGATCAAAAGACAACACATTTTTACATGGGGTAGTGTATCTTGGCTTAAGAAACTGCATGACAAGCTACTGAATAGAAAATAACTCCTGTCGGCTACCCTGTGATGTTTTACACAAGGAATATATAAAATATTCAGACATATCTTGCAAAAATCTGAGTTATCTTAAGTTATGTGAGAGCAAAGAGCAAAGTCCATTTTACTGTTGTAGAACCAGACTCTACTGGAGAATCCTGTTTTATCTAAAATCTCGAAAGCACTTATTGCACAATACCCTAGTAGAAGATAGATCTACCAACTTCATGCAAGACTCCGCTTATAAATGTGGCAGCATTTATTCCTGCTGAATCAGGACAATTTAGTGATTGAATCTAAATGGAAAAGACAGCCCCAAAAAATTGCATTTGGTTTCTCTCCTGTTTTGTCTAAAGCAGCTACTCTATACATTCAGACACCATATAGAAAAAAAACCAACAAATTAAATGTGTAGGTAAGATTTGCATTAGCACTTTCAAGTGTAAAGCTTTATATCCTTATTATTATGTGTCTCTCTAGTGCCATTTCATATGTTTCTAAGATAGCAAGCCTGAAGAGAAAAAAAGGAAAAATATCAATCATACTGTCCCATAGGAGGAAGCAGTAGATTACCAACCTCTCCTAATTACCACCTTTCCTAATGTTAGAAGTGGCATAGCTAGCTGGAGTGGTGCTTCGCTGTATTTACCTAGTCAGTGCAGAACCACAGCTGCATAAAGCAGGGTGGCCATCCTCATGGAAAAGGCTCTGAGACATGACTAAACTAAAGCCGAGTATCATTAAAACAGCCCAGCAGAGAAAGGGGACAAGAGCTCCGTACAGCATCCTACTGTAGCAAAAAGGCAGGATTTTCACCCTGCCTCTGTCTTCACCGGAGAGGTGCTCCAACCCTCTGATCATCTTTATGGCCCTCCTCTGGGCTCGCTCCAACAGGTCCATGTTCTTCTTATGTTGAGGACCCCAGAGCTGGACACAGTTCTCCAGGTGGAGTCTCACCAGAGTGGAGCAGAGGGGGAGAATCACCTCCCTCGACCCGCTGGCCACGCTGCTTTTGACACAGCCCAGGGTTCGGTTGGCTTTCTGGGCTGCAAGGGCACATGGCCGGGTCATGTTGAGCTTTTCAAATGCTTCTATTTGCAGAGTCATAATAGCATTGGTTTTCCTTAAAACAAATGACTGTCACTTCTGCCCAATTTTGTTCTTTTCATTCAGTTCCTTTTCCTAGAGGCTGGTGGAGAATTTTTCTCCTCACTGCTTTTACAGGAAGGTGAAACATGGAGACAAGATACTCTTTTGCCATCATCACATCTCATAGGCAGCAGACGACAGCTCATTAGATCATGTCTCAGCTTTACTGACGACATGAGCAGTTTTTAACTGAACATTCGCTTCCGGTGACTTAAGTCACTTGCTGATACTGAACATGACAAGGGCAGACAGCCCTGATTTCTCAGCTATGAGGCAAAACTACCTCCCAGTTCTAACTCACAGCATCTCAAGGAAAAGGAAGTGGGTAAATTTAAGCTGAAGGGACTGGAATAAGCTATGTGAGGTGAAATACTCAGGCAGTAACAGCAAGCCTTTAAAAAGCTGTGTGCATAAGTAGCACATGGATTTGCTGACACTAACCTGAATAGTTTTTCATCCTTTGACCATTGAGCACTTTTTCCTCCTCAAAGGCTGTTTTGTTCCCAAACCCAAATTATGTTTCCCTAATGTATCTCCTAGATACAACTTTGCTGAAATTACCCCCAAAAAACTGATGCACAAAGATGACATGCTAAAAATGTATGTGATTAATATTTATGGTTTAGTTTAGTAAACTTGCACAAAATAAACCCAAAGAATTAGAAGCTGCTGAACAACTTCAACTATACCGTGTATCTCCACAAGAAATAAGTATCATCCATACATGTTCATATTCCTGTATATCCCAGAAGATCGCAAGGGCTTAACAGATCCACCCTCTGTGATCTTACAAGCTTTGTTATCCTTTCTTGGCTTTAAGGAGGTAAATGTTGTTCAAATTAGTGTAGCTGCTCATATCAGAGTCAGGAGCAACCTGCTTCCATGAAATTAAAAAGTGAAGTAATTACCTAAATAAAAAGGTGCAGGCTATTTAACAGATTTCTGTATTTTTGCAAATACTGAGCACATGAGTTTGTAAGCAGAAATCTTACCAGGTGCCAGAATAGAATCATAGAACATATGATCTTATTCATGAACATAGACCAGCTTAGATTGGAAGGGCTCTCTGAAGGCCATTTGCTCCAACCCCCCTCTTCGCCTCATGCCACCCCTTGCTCAAAGCAGAACCAGCTTCCAGCAGGTCAGTCTGGGCTGTGTCCAGCCAATTTTTCAGTCTCTCCAAGGCTGCAGGTACCACAGTCTCTCTGAGCAACCTCCTCTAGTGCTCTGCCACTCCCACCTTAACACTGCTCTAGCAGAGCAAAGTCAATCTCCAGGAGACTCACTTCAGCTCCCAAATCAAAGGAGTTCTGGCAGTGCTTTAAGGTGAGGCTCAGCTCTCTGTATGGTAATAACATACGATGGTAGAAAACCCAGACTCATAGAATGGTTTGGATCCTTGGGTAAGGGACCTTATGAACCATCTAGTTCCAACCCCCTGCCATGGGCAGGGACACCTTCCACCACACCAGGTTGCTCAAAGCCCCATCCAGCCTGGCCTAGAACGCTGCCAGGGATGGGGCATCCACAGCTTCTCTGGGCAACCTGTGCCAGTGTCTCACCACCCTCACAGGAAAGAATTTCTTCCTAATGCTTAATCTAATCTAAACTACCCTCTCCTGGTTTAAAACCATTCCTCCTTGTCCTATCACTAGATGGCAAGGTGCCATTGTAAAAAGTCCCTCTCCAGCTTTCCTGTAGTCCCCCTTCAGGCACTGGCAGGCTGATATAAGGTCTCCCCGGAGCCTTCTCCAGCCTGAACAACCCCAACCCTCTCCACCTGTCTTCACCGGAGAGGTGCTCCAACCCTCTGATCATCTTTATGGCCCTCCTCTGGGCTCGCTCCAACAGGTCCATGTTCTTCTTATGTTGAGGACCCCAGAGCTGGACACAGTTCTCCAGGTGGGGTCTCACCAGAGTGGAGCACAGGGGGAGAATCACCTCCCTCGACCCGCTGGCCACGCTGCTTTTGACGCAGCCCAGGGTTCGGTTGGCTTTCTGGGCTGCAAGGGCACATGGCCGGGTCATGTTGAGCTTTTCAAATGCTTCTATTTGCAGAGTCATAATAGCATTGGTTTTCCTTAAAACAAATGACTGTCACTTCTGCCCAATTTTATTCTTTTCATTCAGTTCCTTTTCCTAGAGGCTGGTGGAGATTTTTTTCTCCTCACTGCTTTTACAGGAAGGTGAATAGCTCCCTCAAGTGCCCCGTTCAGTCCCTCACCTGATGGAAAGGTAGAGCTGACATCTCCCTTGGGAATCCCTCGATCTGTTCTGCAATTCCAACCGCTTCTTATGACCCAGCAGCTGGAGTATGAATCAAAAACATAGCCCAGGAGAGCAATTACCGTCCAAGCTGCATCCTCTCCCTCCCTCCTGTTTAAGTGCAATAAAAATTGATTTAATGGAAGCATGAGGTGTCACAGAAATATTTCTGCTAAAATTCATGTGAGGAAACAGTTAACAATGTTGAATTTTATTTTTTCAGTATTAGGGTTCAGGATAACTACCAGCTGCTTGAATGTAAGCAAGGGAAAAACCATATATCTTCCAAGCTCACATTTCACTCAGCCTGCTGGCAGGACTTTGAAGCCATGCACTGCTGTCACATTCTACTCAGCTTCTGAATGCCAGCTTTGGTATGTGAAGGATTTAACATAATCCTTACATCTTCCAGCTCATACTTCTGCTAAGCAAATGTGAATATGTAGTAAATTCCACAGCCAGGGAACTGCATGCATGAGATTCTCAGAAAGATGTTTTCTGGCTGTGTAGCTGCTTTTCAAGCAGCTTCTGTACACTGTGTGCTTTTCTGACCTGCTTTCTCTCTGTGTAGGCTGTGGAATGGCTGTGTAGTCATTTCAATCTGACATAAATCTGGCCTGTCACTAACATGGTTAGTCCCATCATTCTTGATCCCAGCTGCTCATACTTGCTGCCTCCCTTGTGCCAATTCAATAGCTTGTGTACCTGAGCTGTAAATCGTAGCAGGGAACCAATCCTGCTGAAAAAATCATCTTTCCTCCCAGTTTGCAGTTAGGTTTGGCTTCATGCTATGTCTAATCTGATCTAAATCTGTCCCATCCCCTCCCTGTGCTGCCCACAGCACGCTAGGAAAAGATCTCATTAAAAATAATTTTTTTTGAGCCAGAGCTGTTTGCTCATCCAGTTCACTGCACAGCCACTTGAATAACAGTGCCAGCAAAATGAACAAGTGCTTGGGCCTGAAAAGTGCTTGCCTCTCTTTCAATAGCAGCCTGGATGCATGCTGGTTCAAACACGCTGTTTTAGCCGCTTATTTCACAAAAATACTTTGTCAGATGAAGTATTAATAAACAAGTTTATAAGAGCACATAAAGCATAACCTTGCAAGCTTTTCAACATACTACCATAGTAGAAGATGCATTTCTACCTTCTCATTCTTGGCTTACTCTCATCTTCAGCGGATGTCTGTTCACTATCAAACTCAGAAATAGTGGCCTACATTTACTTCATAACCTGTGCAAAACCCAACTGCACGCCCATGTCCTAAATAAATCCTAAAGCAAAACTGATGAGAACAGATTCAGCCAACAAAGTATGGTTTATTTTCACACAGTATTCTTTGTTAATGACTGCAAATGTAAGATGAAAAAATTGAACCAATACATCAGAATAAAAGCAGATTTCAAAACAAGCAGATATCAAAAGATACAACAAAAAATTATTTTAAATTCCTGAAAAGGAATAATACTTCGCATCCTTGTATGAAATAGGATGGTAGCGAAAAAGGGTAAATCTTAGCCTACTGACAAGTATTACAGATGATTATGAAAAATACGAGAAAAAAATATATGCTATGTAATTAACTTCATATAATGTAAGAAATTGTATCCTGCTACCATTCTAAAAACATAACAACTGTATAAATATTAAAATAAAGTGGGCCACCCTCAGACTTGTTTGTAAATGCTGTTTGGTATAAGGTACAGGAAAATGGTGTACACAGAAAGCAGAATTTTTCATTGTTCAGATAAACAGCCTTGTGGTGTTTTAATATATTGTACCAGAATGAGCTTAGTGGGTGAGGACGAGTCTTTGATAAGACTTCTGTAAGATCGCTGTCATATTAAATTGTAAATACCGAAGTGACATAACTGACTGCTGTTTAATGTGGAGATTAGGTTACTCCAGCTGTACTGGAGGGCAGATACACATGAATAAGCTTGGTTTACAGGAAGTCAGGTAGCTGGGCAGTATGTCCAAGACTCTTTTATTTTTTTGTTTACTAATGTCAGTAATGCAGGGTGTGGGCTGACATTACAGCTACACAGCACAGCCAACTACCAGCAAAGGGCAGTGTTGCTTCCAGCACGCCCAGCCACACACTCCTGATGCTGCCTTCATGCCGACACTGGGACTCATCTGACACTGCACAAGTTCAGGCAATTAAACCTCAGAAAACTATCACATAAAAAGCAGTGATTAATCTTCAGCCAATTTGGCGCTATGACCTTCACAAGTAAATAAAAACATCTGTAGCCAAATATTTTGTAAGGTTTCAAAGTCTTGCAAAGGAATAATAGTTTGTATCTGTGTTGTGATTAATGGGCTAGGGAAGGGAAAAATCTAACTTTACAGTTGTTTAAAAGGAACATGAATTTTTGTACCTTATGTTCTATATAATCGTATATCTGTAATTAAAAAATGTGAAAATGAAAATGAATGTTTACTAGCAGGAATGTTGATGTGTTCCTTTATCAGTCAGGAGCTGCCATTCTGCCAGTGGGGCTCCGCTTCGCCAAGTTTGTAGTTTCTTTTTAATAATTCCCAAGTGCCTCTCCAGAGCCGGGCCGCCCCCGCTGGCACGGCGGACTCACCTAGGGGCCGCTCCTGAAGCGCCAAACAAACCTGCAGGCAGAGACAGGCGGGCACCGCGGCCAAGGGACTGCGCCCCACCGGCTCCGCGTTAGGCGCGCCGCGCTCGCACAAACGCCTTTTCAGCGCGGAGTGCCCCGGCCAGGCCCGAACAGCCCCCCCGCCCCGCCCCCACCCGCCGGCGGCGCGCGTGCGTACCTCGCGCGCCCTAGCACCCTCCCCGCCCCCCGGGCAGCGGCCTCCCGAACCCAGGCCGCGGCCCCGCTAGCCCAGCCGCCCCCGCCCGCTGCCGCCCTGCCGGGCCGGGCCGAGCCGGGAGGAGCCTTCCGTAGCGCCCGCGGCTGTCATGGGTGAGACGGCGCAGCCCCCGCGGCCCGGGATCGGCGTAGGGGTCGTGGTCACCAGCCCCGCGCACCCCAACTGCGTCCTCCTGGGCAAGAGGAAAGGCGCGGTGGGGGCCGGCACCTACCAGCTCCCCGGAGGCCACCTGGAGTTCGGGTAGGACCCCCGACCCTCCCCCTCGCCGCGGGCCCCGGGGTCGCGCAGGCCGGCGCCGCGGAGAGCCGTCTGCCCGCCCCCTCCCCTGAGGCGGCCCTGCCTTGCCCCGCCCGCAGGGAGAGCCTGGCCGAGTGCGCCGCGCGGGAGACGCTGGAGGAGGCGGCGCTGCGGCTGCGCAACGTGCGCTTCGCCTCCGCCGTCAACTCGGTGTGCGCCGCCGCGCGCTACCACTACGTCACTGTCCTCATGAAGGGCGAGGCGGAGCCGGGGGCGGAGCCGCGCAACCGCGAGCCCGAGAAGAACGAGGGTGAGGGGGCGCGTCCGAACGGTGGCTTGAGCACGGCTATAGCTTAATTTATTTTATATCGGCCTCTGAGGTAACGAGGTGAGGGGTGGCCGCGGGTCTGAGGGAACGCGCGTGTCCCGCAGGGTCGGGACTAAGGGGAGGAAAGAAACATTAGAAAACAACTGCGTGTGCCACAGAGAATGTGAATTCGCGTTGGTAGTTTATGCACGATCCACCCAGACTTGCAGAGGCAGGATTGTGACGTGATTAATCTTATGCTCGGGCTTTATCTTTTGTTTGGTTGGGTTTTTTACCTTACAGGTTGGGAATGGGTTAAATGGGATGAATTTCCTCCCGCGGATCAGCTCTTCTGGGCCCTGCGCTGTCTGAGGGAGCAAGGTTACAATCCCTTTTCGGAAGAGCTCGATCATCTGAAGGGGTACACTGGAAGTCACCAACTGACGTAACAAACCCAAGGACAGACCTGCTTTTTTGAGCGAATGAGGAAAGGATGTACTGTGCTCACTTTGCCCACGTGAAAATGTTACCCTTCCCAAAGCCAAAATGTTTCAGTGCTCTTACTGTGTTTCACATGACAGTTGTCTCTCGTTCCACAGCTACTTCTAGCTCTAGTGGTTAACAGTTGATGTTTTCTTTTATAGAAAACTCATAGTGTTTTATCTGGTTAACCTTTACATGGATGAATAGCCCTTCGGATGTCAGAACTACTCAGAGAAGCTTACTCACTTGGAAACAGTTCCAGCACCAAGCCCAAGAGAAACTGATTTCCTTAAACTACTGTCTTGCTTTCTGTGTAAAACTACTTTGTATACCATGCTGCTTTTCTGTAATTATAAATCCTGGGCCAAGTTTTAAACTTAGCCTTGACTCATAGCTTCAGTTAAGGCACTGTCATGAACAAAAGTCACATTTTACAAACACCTCATTCTCCTGCAGACAGTAGTATATACTTGAAAATCAGGGCATGGTAAACATGAAAAGCTTGTGGTGGCTTGTTGCAAGGAATGAAAAATCCTGAGCCATTCCTGACACCCCCTTTCATCGCAAAGTTCTCTCTGCCGCCACAGTTACATTCAGATTTATCTACAGAAGTGTTTCAGATCTCTGCAGTTGACCTGAATGCCTGATCGTGTTACTGAACTTGTAATAGTTTAATGGAGAGGTGCCTATAGTGTTCTACTAGGCTGACACAAATAGCATTGTACAAACTAACCTCATGTATAGGTGTAGCTCTATGGCACAGTCGTACTTTTTGGCTGAAGAGGGCTGCCAGTATTAAAACAGCACAGATGGGTGTAATTCTGTATGGCTACTGGGATTGGATAGCATTGTCAGGTGACTAAATGATTGAATTGGTAGTGAATGAAATCATGGTACATACAAAGATATATACAAAACCAATGAGTTGCGGGGGGGGGGGGTTCAAATTTTCTAGAATCTGTAACCAAGTTTGATTCTTATCCAGATGTAGTCATTAGGACATCAATTAATTTTACGATGTGGCTTTTAAAAAAACACCAATTGGCTCTTTTTTTGCCCCTCTTCAGAGTTCTTCTAAAACACAGGTTTTGCCTGTTTCATCTAGATATACCCATTGAACAAAATATTCTGAGATAACTTAAATTTCTTTTGAATAAAACATAAGCACAATATTGAAAGATTAAAATTGTCTGAAATTATGAATTGAATTGTCAGTTCTTCAAAGAAATGAGCTTGAAGAATTTAAAGCTCTTCTTTACTTGGCACATACATTTTCTTAAATGGAGATGGCTTTTATTTGCTGAGAAGCAGAGTGAAGTGAGTTACAAGGATGGTACTGATGATAGCAAGCCTCCTGTTTAGAATTTGAAGTATTAACTACACACAATTTCCCTTAGGACAGATACTCTTTCTCTGAAGCGAAGAAAGAATATAACGCTATAAAGCAGCTTTGAAATGGGAACCATCACTGAAAATTCTTTTAATACTGTATCTTTGTGAAAAGCTTATTTTTTCTATTCAAAAGTGGAGATTTTCTTCCTGAAAGCAACTTTATGTACACAAAGTTATTCCATTCAGCTGTCAACAAAGAGGCTGTAGGAAGAGTTGACAAATGTCCTGCCTGTCTGTTCCAAAACAGTAATGAAAAAAAATTAAAATATTTTAATGCAATTTTAAATTTTAGAAAGCATCTAGCTCATGATGGGAAAACATGGGTCACTGTAAAATGGTTTGTCATGCACTAAATTCTTGGTTTCCATTAATGGTTTTAGTTGTTCTATCTGTTGTAAATACACAAGTAGTTACTGAAATGAGGACACAAACAGTATCTCCGTATGTCAGGGTTTCTGTATGCTTTCTGAGTGGACTCTTGATGATTACAGTGCATTACTGCAATCAGCTGTCAGCAATCCCGAAATTAAATAACTTGTTCTGTATGTATCATGCATTTATACTTCCCCTCCCCACCCAAAAATTTGATTCTCGGTAGTTCTTGGCTGCTAAGACAGTCCTTTCAACTCAATGTTACATTTACTATGATTTTAGTACTTGTGTATATAATAGATTTTCCTATTTAACAGATCTAAGCCACTAACAGAACACGCAATTAAAAATTTGTCATTTGTTAAACTGCTTTTAATAGAATTCATTTAAAATGGCATTATAGTTATCCAGCATTGAGAAAAATACTCCTGAACAGCATATAGTTTGGAGCACTGATACAAAGAAACTGATTAGGGTGCATCTTGCACCCAGCATCTGATTTTCTGCTAAGTGAACAGCAGGCAGAGACAACATCTTATGTAATGCATTGGTCCCATTAATAGACTAACAAACAATCCAGAAAAAGAACTGGTCATTGCTTCTGTTCACTGTTACTTATGTCTGGAAACCATCACCCACCTCCACAATATTTCAGTTAGTGTATCACATGATACAGCCATGCAAGAGTTTTGGCTAGACTGTACATTACACTTTCCATGACTCTTAATTATCTCCATTTGTATTTCATTCCAAGAAAAGAATATCCTTATAAATGAGAAGACGAAAGAGACTAGCGAGCTGTGGCTGTGTGCTAAGATGTGTTGAGAGGGGCATTTAGGGAAGAAAATACTAATCCCACAGTAAAAAGCATTAACTGCATTTTGCAATATTGTGTATGATTCTGATTGCACATGTTTAAGAAAAAACAATGTGAACTAGAACAGGGGTAGCCAAGGTTAACTAGGATGATTGAGACAGGGCAGGCATATTGGAATTAACATGAATTAAAGAGGAAATACAGTTCTCTATAAAGACAGTTGGGGTAAACACCAAAGAAAAAGATGATACTGAATAAAGGTTAAAATATATATGTACATGAATAACTTTAGACTGCAAAACAGAGGTGAAATTTTACTAAGTCTAAAAATACTTCCAAAAGGAACAGCCGAGACAAAACCAAATTCCACATTTCTATTAAAACAAAAAACACTGCCCTGTATTGCGTGATTGAACCTGACTGAAGTCCTTTTCATTTCAATATCCTTATGGGATTTGTACATATGTTGGTCATATGTGGCAGCATTTCTACAGCAATACTTGAAAGATTGTCTGAGCAAATGAGGAAGTACCTGATTTATCAGGTATTTCCTATAAGGAATCTACAAAATGGAACAGTGAAGAGAATTGTGATCTCTGCTTCAGGAAGCCTCATTGCAAGGCAGAAACCTGTAACCGTCCACATTAGTTTTCTGATTTGATCAGAGGGTTACTTAAGACAAAAATGGCTGTCATAAAATGACTCCTTAAGCAAAACAGAACAAGGGAAGGAAAGCCAAGGGAAGTGCCTTTGGAAAGATGAAAGAACATTGTAGCTGAGGCAAGAAATACAACTGCTGAAGTAAACAGATTAGTAGGTTCAAAGAACTGAAAAAATTATAGAGGACAAGAATAAAGACTGTGAGCACTTTGAACTGAAAGGAGCTGAACTTGCAGCATGCCCCAAAGCTTGTCAGCCCCAGCATCCCAGGATGTTTAACCAGACTATTTGGTGAAGCCTTGCAAATGGGCACTTTACATCACTGCCTCAGGATCTGCCCAGTTATGTGTCTACCTGATAAAGCTTGGTTGAAAAGGAATACTTTCAGTTCCTGACTCCTCACCTGCTTCCAATACTGACTTGGGATCTTGCAAAGGGGAAAATGGAACACAAACTTCTGAAATTCAATCAGAATTCAGCCACATACTGGGATAAAACGTGCTAAGTATTGAAGTTACACAGTAACTCACTTAAGATTTAAGTCTGCAAAATGAAACGTGAAGTTACATCAAAGCTGAGTTTATTTATGACAAATCATTCATGATATATTATAATAATTACAAACTTTTTTTTTTTTACACTTTATTGCCATATTTTTGTTCTCGGCACACAGATGACCAAAAACATTGATTTAGCCGGTAACAAAAAAAGGATATTAAAATTACAAATTTCACATCTCATTTCTGTGTCATAGAAAAGGCTATCAGCAAAAAAGTGAAGTGACTAACAAACATACAAGGGGATTCCCCTTACACCTCTTTTCCCAGGAACATTTTTCATCTAATGTATAGTAAATATATATATACACACATCTCTTTCAAACATACACATTCACACATTTACATAATCACTGGAAATTTGACATCTCTCCTCCAGCAGACAGCCTCCTTTTACTTGAACATCTAATGGAAAAAAACAAATTCTGAAGTCCAGATTTTAAGTTAGTCACCCTATTTCTGAGCCAGCTGTTACCTTCTCCCTACACAGGGCCAGCAGCTTTACAAAATGATATAGCAGTTTCCAATGAACAGCATCCAACCCACCTTCACCACAGGAAAGGTCTACTAGGGATACTGTCCCTCTTGTACCTAGTCTGAGTCACTGCTGCTACTTGAGGAGTCTGTTGACATAACTTCTACATCATCTTCATTCTCTTTATTGTGTCCTGGAGGCTCCAACATGAAATCATTACTATGATTAGGAGGTAGCATGTTCATTGACATATCACTTGACTGCCAAGGATACTGAGGAGCAAGCACATCTGGAAAAAAGGGGCATAATCAAACTATCAGCTTCATACATCAACAAATTCAACAAGACAGCTCAACCAGAACTCCAATTTAAAATTAAATCTTAAAATCCTTAATTTTGGACAGATGAAAGCCTCCAGTAACAGCTGGAAAAATCTCATGATGGAGCCATTCTATCCCTTTAAAAGCCTACTCTGCAAGAGACACCCACTTACAGAGTGTCTCTGTAAGTTCGAAACAGGATATATTTATACAGAGCTTTTCACCTTCAAAGCACAGTTTTAACTGACTGAACATTCACAACGACTGTCAGTAATGAAAATGGTCACCCTATCAGGATGCAAAAATAGATTAAAACATTAGATCAAGAAAAGTACTTAAAGTAGACCATATAAATTCAGAGTAAAAGGTTTTATCCAAATTTGACTGAAACACCTTGGTTATTGTTTTCCCAACAGCAAATAGTACATAAAGTGCAAAGGAGAAGTGTCCTACTACAAAACCAGGGGCACGGACAGATACCCGAGGGTTGGGAATGCCCCACTGTGCCCCAGGCCAGGCCAGCCTGTTGCCTCTGACTTCTCTGAGCATTCACTGTTTCTCCTACTTCCAAAACCATCCCATACCATACTTCCTACCAACCTACCCTCCACCCACAACACTTCCGAGTCCCTCCCTTCCTTCCTTACCTGGAAAACAGCTCCCATTTCAAAGCTGCAGTACACATCTATATGCTATTTCTGCTCCCTTCCTTTTAATTTATGCTCCTGCTGCTTTAGTTCTCCACTTATTACCAGGCACTGTAGATAAGTCCATCCCAAAGAAACCAGCCATCTCCCACTTACAGCAAGCATTAAAAGCCCACCCACGTGGGACTTTGAGCATAGAAAGCGGGCACTGTCTAAGCAGGGGGTCATATATGGTAGACTTACTCTCTCACTGTCTAAGCAGGGGGTCATATATGGTAGACTTACTCTCTCACTCAGGTGCTGCCTAACTCGGAAGCACAAAGACTACACACACAGGGCAGCTTCTGATCTTCAAGTGTGGAGACACCCGAGATTCCACATATGAACTACAGCCACAGTCCCCTAATACCAGAAGCATTACCTAGGCGTACAAATCCAACCCACCAGCAAACATGAGAACATAACGCAGCCTTCATGCCAGTTCTGTGCCCCACTTTAGGAAGACCAACAGCAGTACCAAGTGGTCTCATCCCAGCTGTGGTGAAGCTAACCAACTTTATTTGAACCAGCTGAGAATCTAAACCAGTGTTTTACATGCTGTGACCATGACTCAATACTGGAACCAGTCCACTATTAAACTAGGCTGAATGTGTGTGCTAAGCAGGCTCAGAGTTTTGAGGCTATAATGCAGCGCAGTGGCTACCTTGCAGACTCGGTAAGGACTCAGTAACTGGACATCTCTCTGCACAAGTCTTTAAGAGGACTAAATCCCACAATTAACATTCTCAGAACATGCCTCCACACACCAACAGATTCAGGATCCCTACACAAAACACTGGGGCAGCCTCTACTGTCTTTTAAATGAAGTTTTGGTGTTTCCCTCTTACTTGACAGTCCAGTAATTACAGAATTACCCTGACGTAGGAGACCCAGATTCAATTAACAACTTGATTGAGGAGTTTAAATCCCACATTTTCCAGCTTCTCAAGGCAAAGTCCTAAACAGTGGGCTTTCAGTTCTTACAGAGACAGCACTCAAAAGTAAAAGAAGCTAGACTGCATCCCCTAATGCAGAGGAGCCAGCCAAAACGGGCTCTACTTATGCAAATAAATGCTCAAACTCCATGAGGAAGCCACAACCTTCACATGTCTCTGACCATACTCCAAAAGAACAGTAAAGATACGTGGGCCCACGCTCCACATTCCCCTGATAGGTTGCTTTGGACAGATGTCAGGGTCCCACTCCTACCCAGCTCACTGGCCCATTTTATCCAAGGCCAGAGATTTAGAAAGCGGTATGATGCAGAACCTCAAGTCACTTCCTAAGAGGTGACAATAGGATTAGACAGATGATCAGATCCAAGTTTACAATTTCTCCAGTGAAGTTACAATACAGGTTTTTTTAATAGATTCAGTATAATTTTTGAACACAAGCTTTCTGTAACACCTGCAAGTGGCTTAACGGACAGGTAAGAACTGTTACAGGCCTCCTATAAATCCAAACTGAGAATTTTTCCACATTTTAGTCTAACCGTGGTAGACTAATGCTGCACAAGTACAGAACCACTGAATTCTTGATTCAGTTACTACAATTTACTACCAAATTCTATTTCAGCATGAGTGAATGAATCCCATTAAAGTCAACGGAAGCACCCATTTCACTAAGCAAATTAACAGATTAAAGCTCAGTTCCTACACTCAAGGTACTACCTCACCAGTTGTCCCTGCAATGCCTCTTCAATCCAGAACTAATCAGTCTTGCTATACAGAGTGTAGACTTAAAGGAACGTAGGGGATGACAATAAACCTCTTTTCTTCCAAATACAGCTTTCACAATTCCGTACTTTCTGTCATCACTACTAAGAAAAGATTGCTTTGAAAATGCTTCTTTCTAACATGATTTGTTATCACTTACTTTACAGCAATTCAAAATAACTGAATTGAAGGATAAAGAAGTGAGTTTTGTTTATATAGATATAGTTGTAGTGTCTGCAGCATGATTTAGCATAAAATTTCTAATTGTTAACTTTATTTACTAGATCTTCACTGCTCAGGAACAATATTAGCCATAATTTTCATTATTTTAACTCTGATTTGCCTTTGCTAAGGGAAATGTGTAATTGCTGTGACTGTACAAGGAAGAAAGAAAAGCAAAATAAAACTGAATTTCTTTTACCTGGCAGTCTACCTGCTGCAAGTGCATCCCCTGGTAAGTGTCCATTAACTCCATTGGTGGACGGATTGTTCATCTGACCCAAGAGCCCACTCCTCATTTCCAGATCTGTAGGATATGGCCTACGTGGGTCCCCTTTAAGAAGAAAAGCAAAAGGATGTGTTTATATATTTACTTGTCTTGCAGACATCAATTTTTTCTTCAGTGCCTAGCTTCCTGACCAAACAAAACCCAAAATGAAACATACTCTGATTGCTTGGATCAGCAATGAGCATCACACCTGTTTTGTTAAAATCCAAACCTGTGTCTTCCACTTAAGACTTTCTTTGTTCATTCAAACTTGGCATAAAAAGCACATTAAAAGTAATCAAAACAAAACCAACCTCACATTTAGAAGATATCTTTGCTTTCCCTGCTACTTCACAGCTAAACAGCAAGGGCAGAGATTGGAAAAAACACATTCCCATTTTGGACAAGGAGGATAGTTCCCAAAACTGAAACCTGACAAAACGAAAGCCTTGCTTCTGACTCCACTGATTACTAACATCCTCTGAAAAAAATATTATAAGGGGCAGGAGGGAAAACAATCAAGCACATGGAAAAGACTTCAACATACTTGGTTCTAACTTACAACTGGGGCCAACATTCAGAGGAAAAAAGCGAACAAAGGAGAGCAGAGGTGGCCAGTCCATTAATGGAAGCATGCAGTTTCATATCCTTTTGAAGACGTACAGGACTTTTATTCCATTTTTGTTGAAAATATTAGATATAACAGCTGAAAACAATGTTACTCTAATAAACCCCGGTGTTTTTCACTGTATAAGCATCCTAAGACCAGATACTGACCATGCTTTATTATTAGAAATAAAAAAGTTTAAAAATCTGTTGTCATAAACATGGTAAGTTACCTGGTACCCACGTCAGAGGGGCACACACAGCATTGCTAGCACTGATCCTATGGGCATATTTAATTATTTCTTCAGAGGAAATGGCACCTGGAAGAATGGAAGAAAAGTTACCATATTGTCAGGAAACTGCATCATTATATTATTTCAGAAGACTGCACACTAATATCTAAAAGATTGGGAATGTATTTTTGTCAAACATTAAGAGCATGCTTCAAATACAATGACTGCTTGGAGGATTCTTAGACTATGTAAGCGTGAGCTTCAGTGAACTGATTTTACAGCCACATCAGCAGTTTTTCAACCTTGTGAAAAACACAAATCAATCTCTTAAGCAGCATACTTGACAAGCACAATTTGTAAGAGAACTTCAGGACCTGCTCTATTATGGAATTCTCCACAGTAAAGAAATGTGTTTGTCTAGTAAATGTAGAGCGTACAGGTAGCAGCCCTTCTAAATATATGCCTGTATTACAGTGAGAAATTTTACAATATTTCTTGATTTTTTTAGAAGAAATATACAAAATGTTAAGACACTATAAAAAAACACCAAGAAAAGGCCTCCTACACAAAAAGAAAAAAGTCAGTTTCACTTGATAGGCAGGAATTGCTACAAATACAAACCAGCGTCACCAGCTAGCCAGTCTTTCAAATACAATGGATATGCATACCAACATTGTCTCCCTTTCCTCAGTAACCTCCTGAGGTGATTTGATGAGATACTTAAGTTAACCAGATACACTATTATCAGTCGTCCAAGAAGAGTATTGAAACGCTTTAAATTTAATATTAAAGATATGCGTACCACAAAAAATAATTCCTGCCTTTATTGAGTTATAGGTTCATAATGAAACAGAAATTTGTTTACACATAAAGCATCCAAAAATCTGTGATGATAATTAAAAACCAAACCAAAAAACAACCCTAACTTCAGCTCACTTGCAACATTCTTTACAACTGCATTTATGTAGTATGTGCAATCATGGATACTCACCTTTTCTTGCTTTTTCAATTGATTTCAGCTTTTCCTTTGCTTGATAAACAGCTGTTGCCTAGTTGTAAAAAAAACCAAACAAATTAAACCAAATCTTCAATGCATCTTTAACTTGTAAATTTCTACATAAAGTCAGTTCTGTGAGTAATTTTTTGCATTTACTTGCATTTTAAGAGAGACACTATTCAGTGAATATTTTCAAAATACACAAAGTAGGTTTGGAAGAAAATTAGCATTATAAAACAAAACTGAATAGCATGATAACAGTATTTGATTACTGGAAAAAAAACCAAATGCTAAGCTCTTATGAAGTTTTAAATATTTTTATCTTCTCAACTTAACACACCACTTTCTCCAGAACCACCACAAGTAGATGCTCAAAAGCAAACACATCATTGTGAACTTACCAGTATATGCTCTGCTTCTTTTAGTTGTTTCTGCAGCTGCTGAATATCATTATCCCTCTTTTCTACTACCTTTTCTAAAAGCTGCATTTCATGATGGATTTTCCCCTGATCAACCGCCAACTTCATTAGTTCTTGAAACTCACCATCTCTCTGAATCAGCAGTTCCAGGATCTATTGAACGAGAGTTTTGCAGAACTTAATTTAGCTAGAGTAACAACCCACCCTCAATCGTGCTGCAAAAGACAGCAACTGACATCCATTGGAGTATTTCTGTTTGCACAAAAAATTAAAATTTCTTCCTCAGTTTGCAGAAACAGCCTATGAATCATACAACTAATAAACAAACAAAAAACCCAACATGAGGACCAAGAATGCCTTTGTAATGCAGCCAAAATCCCATCATCACCATTAGCCTGAGTACAGACAAGGACAAAGAAAGAAAAAAAAGGGGGAAAAATTACAAATAAAGCATTGTGCTTACCCACAGAAATACAGTTTAGAAAGTCAGCTTACCTGGCTTTCCTCTCCTGGTTGTGGAAGCTTCTGGTTTCTAGAAATTGCCAAAATTTCAATGAGTTCCCTGAAAGGAAAACTCTGTGTTTGCATAATTTTCTACAGCATTATTTGTAAACCACATCAAGTCACCCCAAAATTGTCTGAGTACTGATATAATTACAAAGGTATCCATGGACTTGAGTATTTTATAGTACAGTGTTGGCATGGATTTCTCAACTAAGAGTAATTCCTTGAATAAGTCTCACAATTGGAGAATGTTTTCTTCTTGGTGCTCAAGAAGTGTTCATGTATTTCTACTCATGAAATGCGCTAAGTTCCTGCCAAAATATATAAGACATAAGCAGAAGCTGAGAGAAGAAACAGCACAATGAAACACATTCATACCCTACTTCTACTGCCTTTGCTTGTTGTAAAAGGGCATGAAAGTTGTCTTCACTTTTTTACTTTTCTATTTTCCCAACAGAACTAGTTTCATACACAATGAAATCTATCCTTTCAAACACCTAGAGTCTGTTGTGAAACTACTTTTACAACAAGTATTTCCACATAGTATATTAGTTGCATATCAAACACACAAAAATACCGATAAAGCTAATAATATTCTGGTGCCAATTTAGAAGTACTTATCAAACAAACCTCTTGATCACACTTCCAGGTACCCATTTACTTTGCCACCACTCTGATAAGTCATGAAGAACCCCAGAGAGGACTCGCTAAGCAACAAGACCACAATGCAAAAAGGTGTTTTCTGTAAATTCAGCTTATTTGGCTTCTAAGGCGATGGCAGCTCAATGCCATGAATGAATAACTGTCTATCTGAAGACATCATCCTTGGAAGAGTACTGATTCTTTGCTTCGTCCAGTGCAAGGAGCTCAGTGGGATGTAGGACTAATACAGCAGTGGGACCAGAACCTTAAAATGAAAGCAGGTACTTTCAAAATGTCAGAAAAAAACCCTCACCCGTGAAGCTCTAAATAGCATCTCAGTCTATGTCTCTTGGTCACTCCCAAACACTAAAATGATTTAAAACTATTAGAGGATAAAGAAACTTGTCATTATCACTAAAGCTTTATTCCACCTGACGAACGCTGAGCAGTAGCGAATAAAATCTGTTGTAAGAATGTCAACTACCACCACCAAGGTGGAAGTCATGGAGGGTTTTAACTGTCCTGCATTAGCCAGGTATTGCACAGACACAAAACTATAAGAAGGCTATAGATCAGACACATTGCTTAATTTCTGTCCCTACCACCAGCCCAGTGTCACGACTGTGAAAGGCCTAGCTCCTCGGTGCTGCGGCGCATTGCCGCTCAACAGGAAGATTCACTAAGTGTTTCTGAGGGTGGCTCTGCATCCACAATGGTAGAATATGAGTTCCAAGATTTAAAAATAAGTTTAAATAAAGAGCAAGTCTTTTTTTTTTTTTTTTTAAATACACAGCAACCCATATGTCACAATAAAATCTAAGACTGAAAACAAAACCTAACCAGAAACAAGAGCAACTGACCAATATATCTTCCTTGTCCTACCAGTGGTAATCGCACAGTGCCCAGGCACACCGGTAGTACGGGTTTTTCCCTCTGGAAAAGTTTTCCTAAGCTTCTGCTCTCCTCAATAGGAGGAAAATAATTAGGAACGACTTCAACTGCGCTGCCAGCTGTGCCTCCACAACATGGTGGGCAACCTGGATGAAGGTTATCAGCCCAGCTTTAAGAGCATGGACTCGGTACCCGAGCACTCGCACCGCTCCCGGCGAGCCCCGCAGCCTGCTCGGAGCGGGCTAACGCTCATACGGGCGGCGACCGGCACGGCGTAGGCCACGCAACACCACCTCCGAATTTCTGACTTAAGCATAATTTTTAGTGACTAATAAAAAGCCTAAAACCGGGGGTGCGGGTGCATTTCACGGGAAACGCAGGCGCCAGCCACGGAAGGCGAGTGGAAGACCAAGGAAGCCCTCCCGCTCTGCGAGCGGGGAATAAAGCGCCGCCGATGCCGCCCCTCCGCGGGGAGAGCGCCGGGCCGGGCCCAGCCCCCACGCAGCCCACAGGGGAGCAGGAAAACGCGGGTGCCCGGGCCGGGCCGCAGCCCACCGGGGCTCGGGTCAGTTCCACACCGCCCCCGGGACCCCCGCTCCTCCCGCCGCCCCCGCCGGAGGCTCCGCGCTCGCACAGCGCCGAGCGCCCTCACCCCGCCCGCGGCGCCCCGCCGCCGCCCCCTGGGGCGCGCCCATTCGGGCACCGGGTGCGGAAAGCAGAGCGCGGTACCTGGCCAAGAGCTCGAGATCCTCCAGCGCCGCCAGGAGCCGGTCCCGGGTGCTGCTCCGCTCCCCGCCTCCCCCAGCCGCCGCCGCCGCCGCCGCCATCACAGCGCCAGGCGCGGAATCGAGCGCGACCCACGTCCCGGCGGCGGCGCCAGGCCCGCGCGGGCGGGTGTCCAGCAGCGCCCCCGGCGGCGGAGGAGCGAGCTGCCGCGGCCCGGCGGCGGGGCACATGCGCAGGGCGGCCCGGCCCCCGGGGGGCGGCCCCTCCCATCCCCGCCCTCCAGTGGGGCGCGCGGCGCGGCGGGGCGGGGGCGGGCGGCGGTAACGGCTCCCGTGAGGCGGGCGAGGGGCTGGCGGCCGCGGGGGAGGAGCGGCGGGGGACGCCGAGGGGCCGTGGGTGTGAGGGGGAAAAGAGGTCACGTCTGCCTCGGCGTGGCCAGATGCGGTGTTTGTCACCGCCCTCTCCTGCAGCCGGGTCGTTACGCAAGGGTCGGCGGTTGTTGCCCTTCTGAACGCGTTCCCAGCCCCCGGGTTTCCACAAAAGAGCCTCTAAACGAGACGCAGATGTACGCTACAGATACAGGAAACGAAGTGCAGGGAAAGGGCTCGCGACTAAATCACGTTGCATGTTTGTTAACACATATTTTGTGTGTCCTGATGTCCAGAAATCCCTTAGGCGCTTTTTATCAGACGCAGGATGAAACAGTGCTTTACTAACGGCTGAAGGATGTTAGGTGTCTGATACTGATAGCAACAAACCCGGGCTTCAAATGAGGCAGAGCCGAGAGCTTTCACCGGGCTGTGAGGTGGGGTGGCCGTGACCTGCCTCAGCCGCCCGTTCCCTGTTCCAGACCCTGCCCGCGGAGGCTGAAAGCGGCTTTGCATCCATTGGAGGTGTCTGCACACGATTATCAGGGCAGGTTACAAGGTGCAAATCCTGCCCCAGATCCTACCAGCAGTTGAGCTATAATTAAAAAGTAGTGCTTGGGTTTTTTTTAAGTGTTCCTGCACATGGAACACTTGTCCTTACAGCTGGTGCTGTAAGCGGGCCTCTGCCTCTGGGTGGGGTCACAGTGAAGCCAGTGGAATTTTTCATATTTATGAAAGTTTCAGTAACGTGAAGAGACTGAGAGAGAAGCCAGGGTGGAGGGCAGATGAGGGAGCACGGAGTGAAAGTTAATCTGGGGCCAGGGTTTGTAACCGGGGCAGACACTCCCACAGAAGAGCAGGGAGTCCCCAGATCCCAGGCCCTTCTGTCGACAGGCAGCTGCAAAACCTGCCAGCAAACAGCAATTCTTTTCTCTCCTGATTAGAGAAAGCACTAGATGAATGATGACATCCCTGACTGTTCTGGTATTTACTCTGCTTATCTCTTTACCTTCCGCAGTATGTCCCTGAGAAATTTACGCTTATTAAAATTAAAAAAAAAAAAAAAAAGACAAGAAATTAAATAGTCAGTGATTCTTTGAATTGTAGTTTAAATAAGCGATTCAGCATTGTGAGATTTGTGATAAAGCAATGAGATCTGGCAACCCTGAGAAGATAACTCTGCCAACGGGAGTTATTTAAAATTAATTTACAACATACAACAACCCTCAGTGTTCTGATTGTAGAGAGTTTGAGAATTCTCTTTAAACTACATAGCAGATAAAATCTCATCAAATAGTTCTGCCCTTTAAATAACTTTTGCTTGCTTCCCCCCCCCCCCCCCCCCCCAACGTTTCCCTGATTTTGTTCAAGAAAAGACGTAATCAGCGATGCTGTCTGGTTGTGCATCCAGTTCACTGATTTGTTAGTGTTTGTATGGGTGCAATAACAGAAAGAAATAGCAACTTTGAAAACAAAGCAATCCTTCTGCTAAATCATTTTCTTCCTCATATTCATTGTGACATCTGAATTATTTAGACCTGAAGTACTTCTGATATAATTCAGGGCCTTAATACTAGTTTCACTAGACCTAAAAGCTTGTGGTGTTAATAGGACACCCAAACTCGACTGGCCACTGCGTGTATGTTGGTTACAGGAGCTTCCTGTAGGCTGATCTTTCCCTCTCCATGTGCCCAGGAGCCTGTTCCCTCCCTTCCTTTTGACAGCAATACTACTCCCACCCAATCAGGCCAATACCACTGGAGCAGCTGCCCTTCTCTCCCCACTTCTCGAACTGCTGCCCCTCTTCCAGGCAACATGGACATCTATCTGCTTTCTACTGCCCAGTCCTCCCCTGTCCTTGCCCTGGGGCTGCAGCAGTGGCTGGGAAGTGCAGGTCCATAGGCAGAGACTTACTTGTGCTCCTGCATCTATGTGGGTGGAGGACAGGGTGAGACTAGAAGCATCAGGGAATGTGTGCTTGTGCCAAGACACAGAAAGTCATTCAGACTATGTCAGAGGGGCCATCTCCTTCAAGACAAAGGGAAAGGCTCAGTGACATGGGCTCATGCCCCAAACTTGCCCTGTGGGCCCAATGCTTTAAGTCTGAGTGGATAATTTGCTGAATAGACTTCTGAAACACTCCCATACAAAACAACAGAGCCTCTGTTTCCCCAGTCTTGGTTCCTCTATTCCCTCAGTTCTTCAGTACCTCTGGCGTTGTCTCCCTAGTGTAAACTTTTTTCACAGTTGTATTGGTTTTGAGCCAGATCTGCTTTCAAGCCCATGCCCCTCCTCAATAACCAAGAATTCTCCAATTTTTTTCAGTAGTCTGAGAACATTTTAGGTTGTGTAGTCATGAACGTATCTTTCTGTCCACAATGAGACTATTAGACATTTCAGAGCTCTCTCATTTCAGATTGTCTTTTCAATGGTATACTGAATGTATTGCTAGGAAGCTGTTAGCACAAGTAAAAATAGCTTATTTTATCCTGTTCAGTTAAGTCTTGTCTCTTCCAGAGTGGGCCTTTAAGTGATAATCTGCAGAGCAAACTGATTCCCGTAGACAGATCCATGAACAGCTGAGCTGATATAATAGTTCACCAACACTGAGAAGCTGAGATGTTGCTGACTCCTTGTCTCCCAACCGCAGATTTTCACCCTCTCTTAGCTCCTCTGTGGTGTTTGCCATATGCTTCCCTGAGCCTTTTCAACTCAATAACAAGACTGAGTAATATTTAATTTGGGAGGGGATGTTTATTTCCTTCTGGGTTAGTGAGTGAAACCTAACCTCATCGTATGGAACCATGCCTTGACAGTGCATTTTTATGTTACAACTAGTTTAGTATGACTGTGGGCTAGTACTGAAAAGTGCAGTCTTCTCCATCTCTCTGTGGCCATGTATTCCATCTTGTTGCCCCTTACATGAGGTCCGGTGACTATGAGACTACAGAATGAATCGGCTGAGCAAACAAGTTCAACAGAAAACCATTATTTTTCTGGTGGATTTGTTTTCTGTCAGATGAGCTCGTTGCAGCAGTTGGCTTCAGGGCTAGCCATTGCTAGGTCACCAGACACAAAGGGGATATGTGGCCAGGGGAGGGAATGAAGCATGCTACTCTTGCTCCTAGTTAAGTGAAATTCAGGCCTAGGATTCCTCTGGTGCAAAGCCTTTTCTTCCAGTATGCCATTGTGATTTCTTAACTCCTGGTGTTCCTACCTTACTTTTCATGAACTAGAGGATCACTTTAGATCTTGGAGATTGAGCTGTGGAGAATCTCATCTAGGAGTCCCAGAGCAGATAGGTGTTTCAGTTTCAGCCTGTACCTTTTCCAGGCTACTACTGCTTTTCAGCTGTCTTGTTTATATGTTCCAGATACTAAACATCAAGTGTTTAGTTGGTAAGTGTTTGGTATACCACACCTTAATAACAGAAAACATTGACTACAGAAGATCCGTAACTCCTGAAAGCTCTCACGTGTCTGACCACGTATAATAAAACATTGCAAACAGTGCAAAGGTGCAAAAGCGCAAAAAAGGCAGGAGGATAAGCAAGGAGAGGAAGCAGGGAAAAGGACAGAGTAAATACTCATTTAAAATTCCCCTAGATAGTGTAAAAATAATATCCTTTCAAATATCAACTAAAATAAGAATCAAACATCTTGAGCACTGCTTGGAAGGATGCCACAGCTGTACTTTGTCCTGTGGAGAGGAGAATAATCACCCCTTATTTTTCAAGCCATCTTTACACCATTAATATTTTCAAATGCCTCTGATAAATCATCCATTTCTTATTTCTATTTAAAAAGAAAGCTTTATTTCCCTGCTCACTTATGTTGGATAGCGATTTTAGACCAATGAGATGAGAAAGGAGAGAAAAGGTGTTTTCGCTTAGCTGGTGTAATTCTAGAATAGGTTAAAGACAAGGTAAAAATAGATAATACTATGAGCCAAAGCTTATTTTTTTGTGGAAGGAGTGTGAAACACTAGTACATATGGCCAAAACCAGAGTGTGGTACGCCATTCCAGACTGTTCCAGCACAAAATTAGCTCTGCTTTGAGCTATATTAAACCTGAGTTACACTTATTTCTGCTGTTATAAATTTGGGCACAGAACCCTCAAGACAGGAAGTCACCCAGGCAGAAAGCAGTTGTGGCTTTCAGTCTGCTCGAGGGCTTGTTGGGACCAGTGCTGCCTATGGAGTAGGAGGTGTTGAGTAGGAGAGAGAATCAAAACTAGCCCCAGATAGTGAGGGGAGGTGGGGGGTGGCGTGAAGAATGTCCTTTGAAAAGGGAAAGTTTGTTTGACAGCTTGGCCACTAGAGATACTTGCAATCCTGCCAAGTGTTCCCAGGAATAAAGGAAAATTTGGGAGCAATTAAATATGAGATCTTTTCCCTCACCAAGCTAAAAGTTAACACTGACTACTTCATGAAATAAAACATCCAATTAGGGATAATGAGACTCCTGAGGTCACCCCCCAACACATATTAATTTTGAGTCTTCATTAAGTTAAACTTGTTTATTTGGAAAAAAAGCCCTATTTTCCTTGCGGCTCCTGCTGTAACCTGTTTACCAAACACTACTGGGACACCCACACAAGCTTCTATAGAAGCCAGGCTGAACTTCAGAGTTGTTTACTTCCCCTCACAGAAAATCCAAGGGCAGTGATGACAGCAGCAGTCCCTGCTCTCCCATATGCTGAATTCCAGCTAGGCACATCGGAATTGTAATTTGCTTAGGATGAATCCCTTCCCACACTTCCCTCATTCTTTTATTGCACCCCATTGCCGGCTAAAGATATAGCTGTCATCTCTTCCCATTTAGACTAGGTCACCTGTCTTTTAAGTGGGTGAGTTCATCTTCTGATCTCCAAAATGCCACTCAGATCTTCACCTGCCTCACGGTAATGCAGCTTCCAGACAGGTTTTCAAATACCTGCAACTGACATCAACTTCTGCCCATGAGATTCAGAAAGAGCAGAACACCAGCCAGAAACAGAGGTGGCTGGCTTAAATTAGCTATGAGGACTGAGTTCTAAGATGAAGATATAAAGGAAGATTTATTTAGGAACCTACAGGAGCAGAAGTGAAAAAAGCGGTTTCTCTCCTAGCAGTTGGAGATGGATAGAGGTAAAACTCCTTGCGAAAGATGAGTCTTGGGAGAAGTGGGGCAGGCTTTTATTGGCAGCTGGGAAAGCAGTATGATAAACTATTCCAAAAGCAATTAAAGAATGTCTTATGCTCAGCAGCCAAGTAGGATCCCATGGGAGATTCTAAAATCTTACAGACTACTAACAATGCTAGTTCCATGTGAAATGAGGGGCGAGTTCATAGCTATTAAGCTTGGGAAAGCCTATTAAGATCAGTAGTAGCCTGCCCTGTGTGAAGCAGGCCTGACAATTACATGCATGCATCTCTACTTCAGAATTGTGCCGTTTGTTTGGACATTAATAGATCATGCAGAAGCAAACCCTGCTTTTCATTTAAGTGCTGGTAGATTTATGATGTCTGTAGATGAGTTGTTCAAGGGTTGGTGGTGGGGCCAAGTGAGGAGTTATTTCCGTAGTTTTGATCATCCATAAACATAGATACTGAAAGCACATTGAACAGCCATTCTTCATTAATGACTTAGGTGGATGCTTTCAGGTGGCCAAGAGAGGCCTTTAGAGTCACCTCATCTGCTTCCAAAGTGGATGAAGCCATTCAGCAACATCGTCAATACAGAATCAGAGACAGCAGCTCAAATTCACACCAAACCTCCCTCCAGCAGACAAATCCTAACTACAGTTCATGTTTACGTGAGTCCTATTTCCTCTTTAGCTCAAACTGCAACATAGTATTGACATGAGATCATTCAAAGCCATGCAGTCTTATCATGCCACCTTGTACTAGATAGGTGGCAGTCAATAAAAATAATCTGCCAAGAGTTCATATTAAAATAAATGTATCACTGATATTCAGGGCATTTTGAAATTATTCTGGGTGTTTTGCCTGTTAATCTAAGCTTTTTTTGTGCCAGGAATTGTCTCTTGTGCCTTGTAAGGACACAGAATGTTGCTCAGATGCAAGCTGCTTGTCAGAATTTCATACATTATATATATGGCAACACTAGCATGGGAAAATGCTTCGTTAAGAGCCGCTTTGTAGGCATGAACTTGGGCACATAAAGCATATATATGCAAAATGCACTGTGGAATACAGAATATGAAAAGCAACCAGCACAATCTGTCACGTTTTTACAGACCCTGACAACTGTCATTACAGGAAAATAATTTACATGTTGTTTCTCTTAACCTCACCAAATTCCTTTCATAATCCCTCACCTGCCCTGCCCCCACCCCAGTAAGAGATATAGTCATTACAATAGGAGGAAAGGTGGCCAGGCTGGGATCACACATAATGCTTGTCCCCAGGTGCTTCATAAATCACACATTTAGATTATCTGGTAATAAAGTTGGCAATGAAAAGGATGTTGTAGCAGTGAGTTATAGGCATTTGCAGGTAGTGTGGCAAGGAGTTCACCCCAGGGAACCCTCTTACTCAGTCGTCTGCTGCTTCCTCACAGTATCCCTTGTGCTTCTAATTCTCCCTTGCCTCTGGTTGCTCAGAGCCTGAATCATATACCTTGAAATAAGAGTCACCCTCGTTTCCAAATTCAAGCCTCAAAGACACATGAACAATTAAGATACATCAAGAAATTAAGGTTCACATTTGCCAAGGGTTGACCTTGTGAAGTGCCGAGCTTTTTTGCCCTCAGTTCAATAACATGCCTATCCCTGTGTTTAGCTTTAAGCTTTGGACTCTTGCTTGCAATTAAGCATATGTTTAAGCTGTTTGGTAGATTGTGGCCTGAGTATACAGTACCTGGCAGATTCCAGTCTTGCAGAACAGAGTACTTGGGGACACATTTGTGCTAGGGCTGCACAAATACATTTATTCTAGATGCTGATAACTCTGCCAAGTGGTTCTATATACCTTGCCTTCCAAGCCGTGACATTTTGTCCTGTAAAATACAGTATAGTTCTACTGTTCCTGGAACATTTCCACAAGCATGGAATTGCGTCCAGCATGGATGCAGACAGGATGCTTACAGAATTGTGGGCAGTTGTATGGACTGACTGGGTTGCTGCTGATGGGACCATTCCCCTGTCACAGGAGAATATCCTTCCATTCACCCAACAGCTCAAACTCCCTACACGACCAGTATAGATTATATGTTAGTGCTGGAGATGGCACTATACTGTACACTCCCTGACAGCACTGACTATACTTTTCTGTTAGGTGCAGCTGCAAGTGAAATCAGAGACTCTCATGGGGTATGCCTAAACTCCAGAACCCAGGAGTGACCCCATGGTAGTCCCAAGTCCAGACACATGCCTCTGGTGTGTCAGGGTGAGCCTTGGGTGTGCACCAACCTTTCCTTTTGCCTTACCCACTTCTTCCCACCTTCGTTTTATGGGAAGTAAACTCAGGCTAAAAGACAACCGTGACACATTCTTCCAGACCCCCAAGCAGGGAACATACTGTCAAGTATTCCAAACCTGCATTCTGCATATAGCCACATGCCCTGTGTTGTTTTAGGGACTTAAGGCCTTCTCTGTTAACTCACACCACCTGTCTTGCAATATGGTTTTTAAAATTTATTTTTCATGAAACATAGGTATTTCATAAACAAGCTTGCTTTTGTCTCTGTGAAAAGGTTATCCTATCCCACTGGGATTTCTACTTCTCTCAGGCTATCAGATGCCTCGCAAAAGTGTCCATGGTTCATTAGGGACCCACATAAAACTCCTGTCTTACGAATTCACACACACACCTTTGGTCTGTCATTTTCCTAGGCAAAGTTGTCTCTGTCTTACCAAAACACACAATCCAGGTACCAAGGTCTGGCCTCACAAGAGAGGACCATGCTAGACTCCGCAGGGATCAGATCCTGACTCCATAACTCTCCTTTTCACCTAGCTCCTCTTCGTGGTCTGAACATAGGTGTCAAGGAAACAAAAAATGCAGAATTTGAAGGAGGGAATAGATCTTTTATAAATAGTAGCCTAATGCTACAGGATTTTGTAAACAAGAGGAGGACTCAAAGCAAGTTTTTAAGATTATTTATGCAAGGAAATAATATAGAAATTCTGTTCTGACATAGGTAGTGAGAAAAAAGATTTCAGATTTGATAAATTCCACTCTTTAAAATCTTTAAACCTTAAAACTTTTGCAAAGAGATTTTAGTTTTTCTTTTTTACATGGTTTTAGTGTCTGTTTGTTGTAGTCCTCATACAAGTATTTGCTGTTAATCCCATGTGCCCAATTACCTCAAGGCTTGTTTTTATCAAAACAGAATGCTGTGATTTGTTTCAACATCTGAACATCAGAGGTAAGTTAGCTGGGGGAGCTGTGCAATGACCCTAGTTTCAGACTGACCTCTGGCAATCCTACTTCCTGGTGGAATAACAACATTAGATGTTCACTTCCAAACACCTGACATGCACTAACTTTCCAGAACTAACAGTATGTAGGAAGGGAATCTAAGACTCATTCAAACCCTGCTGCCTCTATCTTTTGGAGAGATGACAAACTTCTATTAAAAAAAGGAGAACTGAAACAAGTCCTTTCCAATTTGAAGTTTCACACATTTGCAGGAATATGCTAACTGAAGTTTGCTGAAAATAAAATGGAAAGTGATGTGGAAGCTAAAGTAACTTCACGTGCTATATCCAAAGCCAGACTGTGAATGGATTTCTTGAAATACCAGATTTTAACTGTAAAAGACCTGTCAGAATGCATCACATGTGAACACAGAAAGACATTGCAGACTGCAGGGAGATTAATATCTTTGATGAGAAAACCAACCCAACTGGCATGCAGAGGAATGCTTGAAGCCTTCTTTGTTATGGCTACAGTAAAATTCCGCATCTATTTTCCTAGAATAACAAAGCATTCATTCTCTCTCCTGTTTGGAGCTGTTGGGCATTTACAGAGTGTTATTAGCAACTGTACAAATGTCTTGTGTTTTGAAAAATCAAAGGAATTAGTGAGTAAGGAGAATGAATACCTTCACTATAGCCCTTACCCTGGATTTGCTTATGCGTTTTGCTTCAAGGAGTCACTAGATAAAAATATGTAATCTATGCTGGAATCAAGGTCTGGCGCCCAAGATCTCTATCTCTCAGGGGAGCACTTCTATAATTAAGGTACAGAGTTGGGTTTCTTATTATTGCTTGTGCCTTTCCTGCCTTTGTGATTCTTCAGTGCTTTTTTGTTCAGTGGTCTCTACTGTGGGAGGGAAGACTCATGCAGCTTAGTCTTCTAGCTCCAGCAGAAGCAGCTGCCCTTTGAGAAGAAGGGAGCTGCAGGTTTGAACACCATCCCTCTGAGGAAAACCCTGATCTGTTTTTATTTGGGTGGATATACAAACCATTACATATTTCTCCATGGAGGCCATTTTTCAGCAGGACACTTTTGTTCCCCAAGGCAGAAGCTAGTTACTTAAATCTAGAAGTGAATGAAAGGAAGGAGGTCTCAAAATATGTTCCAGTCTCACACATGCAGAAGTCTAAATCTGAGAAGAGGAAGAATCTCAGCTCTCCTTTGCCTTCTCATTTCCCACTGGCTGGTTTCAACAGATGCTGCTCTCCCTTATTCAGAGGTTTTGTTGCTATGAAGAGGATGCACTGCTGCCTAACTCCCTCTCTTCATGGAAGGAGACAGAGATGCCTAAATCAAGGTCATGAATTACAGTCCTTGAGTACCTGCCTAGAGTCAAAATACTCAGCCTAAATCCCTTGTGATCTTCCCCTTTTGTTCCTAGTGCCTGAGCTTGAAAGTATGCCTACCATGCATGTTAAAAAACTAAAAGGTTGTTAAAAAGGCAAAGTGTCTATCTTTTCTTTGTTTATGCCTTCAGCTAAATGTTTGTACCCCTTCCCTTGCATGAGATGGGCTTGTGCTGTGGTCCGATTCAGAAAATAGATTCTTGAGGAAGCAAACCACTTTCTGACAGGTTAGATTGTAGCTGGATTAGCTCCCTGAGCTTGGTTTGTCTTCTGGTTCCACTGGCACCAATGCCATGCAAGACATGAGGCCGAAACATGCGGGAAAGGGAGAAATGTGTGAGTGAGGAGGGAAAGGAACCAGGCAGCAGTAGCCTAAATTTAGAGCAGCTTATGCTGTGCTGGAATCATACTCCAGGGTACAGTTTGGGCTGTTATCAGCCCAGTGGGTTGCCATCATCCATACCTCCTGTAAAATAAATCTGTTTGAACTGCACACTGAGTCCCAAAATAGATTAAATATCACCCACTGTAGGGTTTTGTGATTAAAAAAAAAAAAAAAAAAAAAAAGACTTGGCAATGAGCAGGCCCAAGGGTGGGGTTTCATGTGATGCTGAATGCAATTTAACAGCTTGCTGCTGCTGAAAGAGGGTTGCTCTTCTTTTTTTCTCCTGCATTTCCTCCTCCACAGGCACATGCCACTAATGCTTGCCTTGCACCAACTCCAGCATTCATCTTGCACTTAGTTTGAGTGGGTCAGTTTGTCTTGCTAACCACATCAGAAAACAAAGCCAGCAAAAAAGTGAGTGGTCCACTGGGCTTAGGAGCTGAGTCAGCTTTCTTGATCACCTGGCTTGGTCCGATGAGCATCACATTGGTCCGATGAGCATCACACAGAGCAATTCCAGGGAAAGGCCAGTAGGCCCAGCTGGGAGCAGGAGGGTGTGGAGGGAGGTGGGAGTAGGATCACAGCCGGCTGGCAACACCAAGCTGCTAGGTTGGCTCACTTTCCTGCCAAATTGCAGCCCTGCTCTTCTTGGACTTTGCTATCCAAAGCACATTATTAAATGCATGCAATTTCTGTGGCAGAACACTGCCAAACTTCTACTGCTACACATTATGGACCAAATGAATTTCCAGATCCTTGTAGATTCAAGAACTCTTGCTGGCAACTTGGGCAAGTTGTGGAACAGTGCTGCAGTGTGCTTCCCCTCCGGGAAATTCTGTTTACTAAGGGAGCAATCTAATTATGTGCTTGAAGCTTTTGGAGAATGTGTATCACCAGCCCCCTGGAGGGGAGCTGCAGTAATCCAGATGCTAGGCAACAATAGTAGGAAATGCTGAGATGAAGCCTGCATGCAGTAGGGAAGAATGACACTTACATGACAAAATACCTACTTGAGAACTTCCTCTCTTTGAGCAGCAGTCTAGGGCTTCCTTTGTTAAGAGGAGTTGACGTTTTGTTTGCTGTCAGGTCACAGTTTTTACAGGCAGATGTCATAATGGGCATAGCCTCTCTCTGCTAGTATTTCTAAACCAAGAGATTCCCAGATCTGTTTCATAGGTCACAGTTCTGGCCCTTCCCTGTTCTCCAAACAAAACTGATTTCACTTGACCAAGAGTCAAGCAGAAAGGAGAGCTCTTTTGCCCCTCCGAAAACAGGATCCAGTTTGAGTGATTACAATCTACAAAGTCATCCACATTCCTTGGACAGAAAAACAATTAACTCTGTCCCTGAATCCCGTGACACCCAGGCAACAGAATCCACTCTGAGCAGCTGAGACCCACAGTGACTTGGTAGAAGCTGTGGTGGAGACATGGGAACCTTTCTTCCCCTCCCACACAATGAACAACATGAGCTTTCCAACATCCTTTACACTGAAGTCAATTTGCTTCAGTGAAAATTCCTCTGCGTGGTATATACACTGAGTTCCTACCAACAGCATCTGTTGTTGCCGAGCTATTGTTGAGTATGTAATGGAGCCATAGGAACCCCAGACTGCAGATTATTCCTTACAAAATCATTCAATTTCTGTGGGTTTATGCGGCCAAGATCTGGAAAAAGGATGTGTGCACTTTCTGACAGGATTTGGGAAGTGCATGTGTTTCAGTAACATGGCCAGGGATTTCTGAAGAGGAGGTATCCCAGGTTTCTTGGTAGGGGCAAAGGAAGCAGATCTGTCATCAGTGGTGCAGCAAAGCATCCATATTTTCATTCAGGAAGGTGGTTGCATTTTCTGGTTTTGCACACTTAGGCCACAGTGTACGTGGTCTTTGCACCCCATTTCAGGATGTGGTTGTGCAAAGGAGGATGGTTTGTTGTGGCTGCATTCAGTGCTTGGTGTGGAGCCCGCTTTCTGACAACACGCTTGCCTTAGGCTTGCAGCATGAGTCTTCAGATATGCTTAGCATTAAAATGTGGTTAACTCGGTTTCTAGCCCAGCTGAACTTTTCTAATCAAGGAAGACATTGTGCAGCAAAATCAGACTTCTGTGTTTATTTATTTCTAGCTTCTATGGAAATTACAATGATGCAGTCATGCTCAGAGCATATGTGTGCTCCTGTGTGTCTGTCTGTCTGTCTGCCCTTTGCAAATAACTCCTAGCCACTCTGAGCCAAGTTTCACTTAAAGCTAGCAGCTTCAGACATACTGAGTCCCTACATGTTTCATGAAAGCAGGCAACTGAATATAGCAGAGGGAAAGCCTACAGCCTTATATGGAAGAAAATGTATACCATCGACCCAAGCCATGTTAGGCATGAAAGAATCTACACAGGAGAGCAATATTCTATGTCCCACCCTCATGAAAAGTTTTAATCAGAGGTAGCATCACCAAAGGATCCCACCATCAGATGAGAATGAGTTGGAAACCAGGTTTCATATGGTTTCATATGTGGTTTCATATGTGGCATATGGAAATACTTGATTACTTAGGAGAGTAAAAAATAAATACTAATTTTGTCTCCCACTCTTGCCTGCTCCCTTGCTTTGCTTCCTTTGCTGCAGGCGTGTAATATAGAACCAGATCCTGTGTGACCAGGAAGTGAGGGTTGATAACTATGCACAGAAGACTTAATTTTAAGAGAATGTTCATGCAACTTATCCTTTGAATTTGAGCAAGGAATATTTTACTTCCCATGGTCTTGTACAGCTTTCCCTTAACCCCACATTGGTTAGATCTTAGCAGGCTACTGCATGTTTATGAAGTTAATCTCTGAAATGATAAAATATAGTATCCCCATAGGTGAATTAAAAGGCTTTATTGGAGACAAACACAATAAAACTGTGCTAGCTTTAAAATTCTGGTAGGCTTCTAGCTACTTTCAACAATCCATACATCTCCTATCTTGTGGTGAGTGCTTTACCTTCCCAAAACTGAATCATTCATACTATCAATTTTCTAAATCAGGACATAGTGAATTACTAACAAAAATATAATATAAATTTCAGTTGCCAAAAGAAATAAAGTAAATGTTATAATGTGCATTTTTGGTGGCTTTTACTGTCTCTCTTTGTCTCAGCCACAGTATGTCAAACCCTTAAGTATGCAAGTAACTCTATGCATGTAAATAACCACCAGATCTTCACAAGTATTTGGAGGTCTGTGGTTTCACAGAACAAATACATGTGAGCATGCAGAGACCGATGTTGTAATAATTGCTAATCATATTGTAGTTTCACAAATATAGTGCAACATACTAGCCCTGTACCTTCATTAGTACGAGTTATTCTGTTGACATCAGCACGTTTATTCATGTTAGACAAATGCACTGTCCTCTCTATACCGGTGAAGTACACAGTGAATGTCCCCTGGAACGAGAATTTGAACATCCAGACTATTAAACTGGAAGAGGAATCTCTGGCAAGCGATCTTGCCAGAAAGATCTTACGACACTTGACCTAGGGTGTGCAGCCCTTGCCCACGCAGCTCCTAGCTGTGTGGTAATCAGTCGGGGACCATTCACAGCAAGCGATTTGGAAGCAGCCACCCTGTTTTGGGAGATAAGAGATTTCTGCAAAATAGGTAGTCACAGCGAGCCTCGGTGGGATCATGAGCAGATTTCATTTACTAGCATAGGCATAGACTTAGTATCTTGCAGTTGCTAACATGGATACAGCTAATTTGAATTTGTGAATATAGAAAGAATCTTCTTTAAAGTCTGACTAATGGTTTGCTACTTTGGCTTATCCATTTTGTTCTTTCAAAGATGGTTTTAACATCGGTTCCTCCTTCACCTTGGAGGCCTAGCTGTCAGCATTTCCTGTTTCCACAGCTCACCCTTAAACGAAGGTAGACTCCCTATGCTCCCCTAAGTAGCAATGATGTCAGACAGTATTGCAGAAACAATGCAGAGCCGGAAAGAAAGGCCTGAACTCATCTTTGGCAGATTTAAAAGCCTGTCATCTCTCAATGCAAGAACAAGCCTGTGTAAGAGAGGATTAGCTCAGAGTGCATTTTACATTAAAATTCAAACACTGTTATAGGAAAAAGATGTTTTTCTTAAGTTTTTTTCCCCCCAAAGGAAAACATTGCAGAGCATATACTTTGTTTATTGTTTATTCTGCTTGTGGTAAAAGTCTGTGGAGGAAAAGCGAAAAATAATAAAATACTGTTTAAGCAGGGCAAAACATGAGTAATTAAAAAGCCAAAATATGCTTTTTATTAGTCATAGATGTATATTAGTCAACAGTTTTAAACATGCTAAAACCTGCTGAGTAATCCTCAATTACTTTTCATTCCCTTTCTTTATTGCTATTTTTTTATATTGTCAAAGCATCTAGAGGCCCAGTCCTGGCTGAGGACTAGGGTCCTCATTTTGTTCACACCAAGGATTTACATTTGATAGGTTTATCTTTCTTTCAAAATGTTTGTTCAACTATGGTTATTACTCAAATGATGCAATACTATGAATATATACTTACGATTACCATAGACAGATGGTCTTGAATCAGTTCACTGTGTTTTGTTGTTTTAATAAATTACACGCTTTAACTAACAGAAATCTCAGCCAGACATTTACCTATCATTTTTCTGATGGCTTCCTTTGCCCTTTTAATTGTAACTGCAGCCATTTCACATTTAGTTGTGCAGAATATCTATATTAACACAACCTTTCATTGGTAATTTTGAAGCTACCTGCAAATCAAGTGCTTACAGACAAACAATTATTCTCTTAGTGCACTTGTTTGATCATGAAAAGAGCTGATGTCAGCATTCCTTGCTTTGCTGTAAAGTATTATTCCTGTTTTACAGAGGAGGGCAGTAAGAAACACAGTTTAATCCCTAATTTTTGAAAGCTCTTATCAGGCAACTTGTACCCTCTGGGTGTGTCTAAAATTGTGGGACCTGAGACTTTTCAGTTCCCAAAATGTACCCTGACCACATTGTAACTGCATATGGGGATAAGGTTCTGATGTACAGTTTCTTCCCCTTTCCTGCATCCTGGTTTCCACTGGTTTCCTGGAAGGAAATTCAGGTGTATGGGAAAAGAAGGCTCTACAGAGTGCTCCAACTGGTCTCCGTCTGGACAGGCAAAGGATCACAAGAGTGAGCACAGGGAAGGGGAAGGACAGAGGAGGGACACACTCTGAAACCCGTACATAGTACCCCACACATTGCCTGTCACCTATTGTAGTAGATATGTAGGGTGAAAAACTTCCATTAGTGTTGGGGTCTGGGTCAAGGAACTTCCTGGCAAATATAGAACCAGGGCACTTTAAAAAAAAAAAAAAATAAAAAAAATCAGTGTTTTTGTCTTATTCCAGAATCATTCTTTCCTTCATTTCTGTTTGTTTGCCACCACAGAACTTCTCTGGATACTATGGTATTACAAATTCATATTACAGTTGCAAAATAATACTCTGTGCAATTTAATCTCTCCTTTTTAGAAAGCAACTTGTGATAGTAAATCTGAGAAACCAACAGATTTCCTTCCTATGATCAGTTAATCTATAACCTCTCTCTACAGCCACATTTTCCCTGTCCCTGATACTCACCTATAGATCACGGTTTTTTTCAATTTGTATTTCTGTTATTATTCCTCATCTATGAGAAGTATTTCAGTTTCCCTGCAGCAGACTGGCATTTTTTTCTGGGATGTTTCAAGGGAAGCTGATTTACATCAGGAAATTCCTTCAAGGTGATCCATCCGGGGCAGTGAAAAAGTTTGCATACTCCGTAAGTGCTATGTAGGCATACTTTGTTATTTATTTTGTACTTCACACATCACTTTTGGCGCACAAGCATCTCCCCATCATGACCAGTCTTTGCCCTTTTCATGGTAAGTGGGCAACAAACATGTGGTTACCAATTGTGGCATCCCAAGAAAACTGGAGGGAAGAGTCCATCCAAGCTTAATCAATAGTTGGAGACTAAAGGAGGTCCCATGGGTCAAGGCTGGCTTCCAGCTCTGAGAAGTGCTAAGGGACAGAACCGGCCCCCTTCTTTGCCTGGAGATATTGTGAAAGGACTGCTCAGAATGTCCTTCCTTCCTGCACAAGGTTAAATTTTTTTCTGAGTAGAAAACCTGTTTATTTTCTGCCATGTCCCAAGTTGGAAATGCAAAATGCTTCATTTACCACAGAGCCACTCAGCATCAAGTCAATGGGTACCATGCAAGAACTTGAAGTGGATTGAATAAAAGCAGTTCCAGCAGGGAATTTACTAACACATCCTACTTTGTTGACTGACACTACCCAGATTCAGAGCTAAATATGTGCCTGGTCACAAGACAGGCAAAACACTGCATTTCTGCAAAGGTCCATTTGCCTCTCCCCATCCAGCCTTGATCTCAGCCACAGAGGAAAAAAATGGGATCACTTCAAAGTGGGGAGTAGTGTGTACTTGCAATACGCTGCCACATTTCCAACCAGCCCATGGCATGGCTCTCATTACATAGCAGATGTGGCTTTTCTTCTTTCTCTCTCCTCCCACCTCCCTCCATCCAACCTCTTTTTTGATCATCAGTTCAACTGATTAGGCCAACAAAAAGCTAGTTCAGGTGTTCTTCAAAGAAGCTACAACAGCCATAACAAATGTATGCACTGAATCTGCTAATGCTGTGGCTCAGTTAGACAGAGGTCTCCGTGCTTTCTGCCCTCACATCTTTCTCCTGGGAAGGGAGAAACATCAGTAAGCTTGTCATCTTACACTATCCCTCAGGTACTTCATTACACTCTTCAAAAAATCCTTTTTGAGAAGAGCTGACAACAGTGTGTAGACTGTCATGCAAGTCTGTCATGATGCCTGCGTTGTTGTCCTGTCTGGTTTGTCTGTTCTACTCTGTTGTCTCCAGTTTAAAGCTTAACTGCTCAGTCCTGAGAGTTAGGGACCTTGTGTTTTGTGTCTGTACAACACATAGCACTGTGGTATCCTGTGTACATTGTTTCATGTTTCTAAAAATGCATGCACTCTGATCCCAATTGCTCTTCTCCACTTCTAATGTTTAATCATATTTTGTGTAATCCTACTCCCACTGCCTAAATGAGTATGAAATTTTACTCAGAGCAGCAAAAACATAGAATCATTTAGGTTGGAAAAATCATTAGGATCATTAAGTCCAACCATTAACCCAGCACTGCCAAGTCCACCACTAAACCATGTCCCTAAGCACCACATCTACACATCTTTTAAATACCTCCAGGGATGGTGACTCTATTGTGTCCCTGGGCAGCCTGTTCCAATGCTTGACCACCCTTGCAGTGAAGAAATGTTTCCTAATATCCAGTCTAAACCTCCCCTGGCACAACTTGAGGCCGTTTCCTCTTGCCCTGTCACTTGTTATCTGGGAGAACAGACCGACCCCCACCTGCCTACACCCCCCTGTCAGGCAGCTGCAGAGAGCGATAAGGTCTCCCTGAGCCTCCTCCTCTCCAGGCTGAACACCCCCAGTTCCCTCAGCTGCTCCTCACCAGACTTGTGCTCCAGACCCTTCACCAGCTCCGCTGCCCGTCTCTGGACACACTCCAGCACCTCAGTGTCTGTCTTGCAGTGAGGGGCCCAACACTGAACACAGGGTTCGAGGTGTGGCCTCACCAGTGCTGAGTGCAGGGGGACGGTCACTGCCCTGGTCCTGCTGGCCACACCGTTCCTGGTACCAGCCAGGTTGCTACTGGCCCTCCTGGCCACCTGGGCACACGGCTGGCTCCTGTCCAGCCGGCTCTCGACCAGCACCCCAGGGCCTTTCCCACCGGGCAGCTTCCCAGCCGCTCTGCCCCCAGCCTGTAGCGCTGCCTGGGGTTGCTGTGACCCCATGCAGGACCCGGCACTTCTCCTTGTGGAACCTCATACAATTGGCATCAGCCCATCGGTCCAGCCTGCCCAGATCCCTCTGCAGAGCCTGCCTGCCCTCAAGCAGATCAACACTCCCACCCAGTTTGGTGTCATCTGCCAGCTTACTGAGGGTGCACTGGATCCTCTCATCCAGATCATTGATAAAGATATTTAATAGAACTGGCACCAACACAGAACCCTGGGGAGCACCACCTGTGACCGGCCACCAGCTGGATGTGACTCCATTCACTAGCAGGGGTGGGGAACAAAAACTATTTCCTTGGCTTCTCATTAATTTTGAGGGCTATACTGTGTCTCCTCAAGGGCTGCTACACAGAATTTTTGTGCCCTAGGCCTATGAAAGTGCTACAGCCACACTGTAAAAGGCCACTCAAACCTGCCACCACTAAAGATTTCTGCTACTTCACCCCCAAATGGGCAGCCTCTGCCTGTAGCACATACAGGTAGCAGAAGTTCCCAGCCAGATCTGCCTTCCCTGTATCTCTTTCCAAGCATGAATCAGCCAGTTTGAGATGGTACTGGGAGCACAGTCTTGCTCCTGTGCTGGTGCTTCCCGAGGCAGACATGAATCTGTTAGATGAAGTCAGTTGTTACAACCACAGTGTTAAAAAAAGATCCTGTGTCGCTGAGTATTTGGTGGTTGCTCTGTGGTGGAGAGAAAGCTGTCTGAAGCTGTGTAGTTCAGGATGTGTTTTAGTAACAGTGCAAGTATATACCTAAACTTAATATGTTAGACTAGAAAAATATATGAACTGTTGTGTGACAGTAATGCAAAAGAATCTTGAAAAGATACTAACATCTCTACATTGTCAGAGAGACAAAACCGCATACTGGAGTATGGATAGACAGGCCATATGTGCAGGGTTACTAGCGTGGTGGAGTACTGAGAAATTGCTCCCTTCAAACTGTCTTTTCAGCATCTGTTCATTCTGTTGTCATGTGAATGCACCCTGATAGTGCTGGACAGACTGAACACAACTTGCCATAGCTTAAAAAATTTCTGTTCAGGCTATGAGCATGTGCTGCCCTAGCAGAGCACATCCTTGCTTACCCTTCTCCAAAGTGACACATGGCTCCTCAGAGGAGATGGACAACCAGGAGGCAAGTTCATGTTCATGGTGGCTGTGGAAGTGGCTAGGGTTAACTGTCCTGCATGAGGGTCTGTCTGGAACTGTTCCCACCCCAGTGACTGAAAAGCCTTTTGAAGACAGCAGGTCTCTGTCCCCAGTCACCTTAAGGAAATGTGGGGGAATTTACGACAAAGCAAAGGGCCCTCAGAGGAGCCAATTCCTGGAAACATCCAGCTGGACTGGAATCCTGATTTGTCTTGCCTCACTCTATGAATCTGTAAGATTTGTTCTTTATAAAGCCACCTTTCACACTGCACACAAAAACCCTTTCTATGTGACACCTCCCATTTCAGTTTCAGGGTTCCCTCAGTCCCATGTTTCATACCTAAGACATCACATGGTCATTATGTTACCACCTTGCTGGTAGCTCAGTGTCCCTCTTTACCTGCTCTCTATATAAAAAGTACCATGATCACCCCTACCTCCCACCCTCCACAGAGACACACACACCACCGTACCCCAATTTTTCTGCTAGGATCTCAGTTCTCTTCCCACGCCAAAGGCTCTCTGTCCATACCATTTTCCCTTGCCATTTACCCTCCTGTGCAGTGCAAGGATTTTGTCTTCCTCTCATTTTCCTACTCAGAGCTCAGATGACCCTAATTTCCTTACGCTAAGGACTTCATGTTCTTTCTTTCTGTGCTAAGGACTTTTTTTTCTTTTAATTCAGGCTCCTTTCACCTCCTTACCTCCCTACCTCCAGGGCTGGGTTCATACCCATTCCCCCACTATTGTTATGGGGTTTTTTCTGTCTGGGAGGGGAATTAATCAAAGTGTGGGTGAGTCCCAGCTGTATTCAAAGGACAAACAAGAAGATGGATGGGCACTGTTATCTTGGAAGCTGTTAATGGAATTTTAGTTCACTATACACTTACACAAAAGTGCCTGAGACTATAGTTTTGATAAATATGTTTTATCAGGGAAAAGCTCTGTGCCCTCTTCATTTTTTTTCTTCCTTCTTCATTATTAACTATTTACTAAAATCAAGGGACTTTTTCCCACTTGTGCCAAGAATACTCCCTGAAACTTGAGCAATAAATGGAAACTGTGTTCAGAAGTTGCTGCTTTAGAGAAGACAAAGGTAGTATGAGGCTGAGTGCAGGGCTCACAAATCAGCCCATAACTTGTACAGAACAGGGGAGAAAACACAGACTCCAGAAAATATGGTAATGTGGTTTATTCAAAGATGTTTTCACAGTGAAGAACATCTCTTTAGGCCTCCTAAACCAAAACAAGGCAATAACCCCCATGCATACTGAAAAAGGCATGATATGCCAAAACATGTCTACCCATTTTTCTTAATAAAATACTTATCACTTTCTTCTTAATTTGGGTTTTAAACTAGCATGAAAATTGTCTTAATCTCTGCACTACCAGTCTCATTCAACTGGCTATTTCTCTTGATCTTTTTCCTCTGGTTTATTTACTTTTGGCTCCTCCATCATTCCTGGTTCATATTTATTTGTTTTTGTTCTTGTTTGTCAAATATGGGACCTGCTTCTATTGTCTTTACTCAGGCAATGCTTTATTGAAAGCAAATGGCAGTCTTACTGGGCAAAAGGCAACGGAAATGATCCATGGTTTTCCTATTAGGATCTTGCTTCTGTGGCAAGCTGCATGCTGGTAGAAATAATCACCAATATACAAGTAACCTCAGATTTAATTTCAGACGACCAGTTAAATACTATGTTTCCACTTACAATCTATGTAATGAATTTATGAATGGTTTCCACTCAGAAGGGGCCGGAAGTCTCTCTGAATCTTGGTGTTTCCTTATAAATTACCATTACCTTTATTTTTCCTGCATAATTTATCTCCCTAGTGCAGAGTCTGAGCCATCCTGAATAAGTAGGTAGTCACCTTGCCACCGCTTGTTTTACCCTGTGTTAGTGCAGTCAATGCACTAACAATGCACTAACAATGTTGGATACAGAGAAGTTCATAGCAATAGACCACAGGGATTTCCTGAGACAGTGGGAAATACTTCTTACATTTCTTTCAGATTCTTCAGTGTTTCATCCTCATAATCATATCACAACCCCACTAATAAGCCTCAAAAATATAAGGGAAACTCAATTTGTTAGCTTTAAATAATCCTGAAGAGAAAAATGTTGGGGACAGATTGCATGTTACTATTTTTTTTGTCTCTATAATCAGGCAGAAGATGAGGCTTGATGTAGTAAATATCTTTCCACAAATCCATTCAGGATTTGAGAAGGTGGTCTTTTAGGAAATTTTCCTGAAGGAACTTTTAAAACAGGCCAGATAATTAATAATTTAATTATTACCAGATACCTAACTCTCTTTGGCTCAGGGACAATACTTAACAAGCAGTATGCTGCAGCCCACTCCAAATTCTGCTGTTGTTACAACACATGGTTTACACCCTCCCTTCCCTCCCCTTCCCTTCCCTTCCCTTCCCTTCCCTTCCCTTCTTCTTTTCTCACCTCATTGTGAGCAATACTGAGAAGTCTGGCTGAGCTGTATGATGTGAACAAGCCACAGACAGGGGACACATGCTTATTGCTCTGCTTTACTAGAATTACCATATCATGAAGGAAACTTCCTTCATGCCAAGCATTCCTGGGGAAATCTTTCCTTGTTCTTATTAAGCCAGGTGATCTTATTGAACTTACAGATGGTTTTTAAAATATATAAAATGGAGTGGGCTATTTTACAAGTCTGTAAATTGAGTGGAAAGTAACTAAATGTCCAAGCATCTTAAAAACTTACCTCAAATGCAAAAGTAGGGATACCTCTGACAACTGCCATGGATCAACTGGTGGATCACATCCTCTGTTACCAGTATTCTCCTGCAGCCCCTCCTAATTTATGTTGCTGCTCTTTCTGTCTTCCAGGACGCTCTGCCCATGAGGAAGACAGAAAAAGAACTGATGAACACAGAGATCTCAGCATCTGGCCCATTCACTCCGTGCCCCCTGCCCCCCATCTTCATTACCAGGCTGACAATGTCAGTTGTTCCAACATTTGAGTGAGGTTTGTATTACATATAAAGCAAAGTGACTGCGCTGCTGCCTGCGAGGAGCCCTGTCACTGCTCCTTCCCCTTCCTTCCCCACCAGTGAGCTCTGGCTGCTGCCCTGGAGGCAACTCTAGGGACTGTGCAGCTGAATGGTGCGTGGCTCAGAGCTGGGCCAGTGCAAGCTCATCGACCAAGCAAATGCAGTAATAAAAAAAAAAAAGAAGCATTTTACTCTCGGGTCCAGTTTATCTAGGGCCACACCAAGGCCTGACTTACAGGAAGCAATGGGGGTGCCACTATAGCAGAAGACATGCACAGTTGTCTGAAATTTACTTTCAGGTGATGCTTTAAACAGGCACCGCTGGGTGCAGCCTCTGACTCGTGATGTTCTGATGTTCCTGATGTTCTGAAAGGTTTGTCTTAGGTGTGGCTGAGCAGCAAGCAAAGAAATTAACCCTTCAGCACAAGACATCAGATTTGCTGTCTCTGAGCAGTGTTGTGAGCCAAACACATTGAAACCTGTTTAAACAGGACCAAGCCTTTCAGGCTTTCTGTTGTGTAACTCATGCAACTTTGCAGAAGTTTTATCCGAAAAAGCACAAGTTGCTAGGTAGAACTAATCTTACAGTATCAGGCTGGAAAGGTCAGTTCCTTAGTTTTTTGCCAAATGCTGGTAAGCATAGAAGAGATTTGAAAATCAACAAAGCCAACAGAAGCTTTAGGGAAGGGAAAAAAAATCCAAAACCAACCTTGACTAATAGAAATTTTGATAAATCTGATAACTGAGAATTTTGTTCCAATCCCACACCACTGACATTCCACCCCCCTGCTTGCTTCAAACCCCCAAAGGAACAGCAAGGATGCTATTTGAATGGCTTGTATCACAAGAGTGCCTAAGGGTACCAGGCTAGTTAGCTGCTGTCAGAAAGCACTGTGCTCACACTCACACACAGGGTCTATAAAAAGACAATCGCAGGCCCAGAAGAGCCATGAGAACATAGCCATATACAGCAAATGGGGGGCAAAGGGGTGAAAACAAGGGTGCAGGGCAATGATAAAATGATTTGGACTAGTGACATGAGCAGCCTATCACTTCACCTCAGCAAGAGCTCTCATCTTATCTGCACATCGGCCCGGCACAGGAGTTGGTATCCCGAGTCCCAGGGCTGCAGAGGAACAGTAGAAGTAGGGTCTCACAGTGTGTGGGTCCATCCAGCAGACTCAGTGCTTCAAGTGTGGCTTCATCTTCTCGTTTGTATTGTTTGCCCCAAGCAAGAGCAATGCTATAGCATTAAGTGCAAATATGTGAGATCCTAGTGATCTGGCTGGGAAGTATGAGATAAGGGCAAACTCACAAATGTGTGGTGACCCAGATGCCACAGATGTGATTCTTCTGTTGGCTTATGATCACACAAAACTTTAGCAATATTATGGGGTTTGATGGACAGGACAGCTATTTCCATGTGACCCAGAGCCAAAGAAAGTCTGCAACAGTAATGATCTGTAGGACCTGCCATAAAATCTAATGACCAATATGGACAGGGCCAGGTGCCAGCCAGGGAAAGCCTGGAAGGCCAGGTGAGGAAGTCTGCATTTGATGTATCAGGAGACAAAGAACAGGTACCAAAAACTCCTGAAGCCTAAACACAGATTTGAGACTATGACTCTCCATGCTAGGATAGATTGTAATGGAGCAAGCTGGATTAATCTCTAACCTCCTAAAGCAGGTGTCCCGGGGTAAATTAACCACCTGCACCCAACAGATCTGGCAGTCTTGGGTGCTAATGGACAAAGCAAAAAGGAGTGATAATAGCAGCTCAATAAAGCCTAAAAAACAAAAGATATTTGCAGCGTGTATTTGATGTGTAAAAAAGGGGAAAACAGCATTTATTGGGCCAGTAAGGACAAGGTGGCATCTGCTAGGATACTAGAGAACAGGGGCCTTCAAATATTTTTTATTTCTGTGAAAGGAAATGAGGAATGGAAAAGAGCTTAAGGGAAAAGAGAGTGAGCCTTCAAAGTTATTCTGTGCCCTTAGCTTCCCTGAGAATTTTTTCTTTCTGTATCTGATTTAGATTATAAAATCCCTGGGGCAGCAATAGTCTTTAATTTGAGTCTTCTTCAGCACTGGTGAGGAATCATTGGTGCTTAATGAGCAAATAAAATGTTGATAAATTAATATAAAGGTTGCCGTTCTGTAGTCTGGCACTTAATAGAACACACCTACTTAGAAGTGAAGTAAAAACATTTGTATTGAACCTGAGCACAGGATCAGCTTTAAGAGAAGAGCGTGAGAGTCCTTCCACTGCCTTCAAAAGAGGGAGGATCTGGCTCATATTGCAAACAATTCTTTGAAACTAAAGAGTGTGCAGCTGGGTACTGTACACACAAGTACGTTTCTGCATACTGCATACGGTAATTTCCCACCAGACAAACTACAGACCCAGTCAGGCAAGCTGCTGTGTCTTGGTGGACCCTGGGGTTCCACGTGGGTGCAGAAGCTGGCCATGCAAAGCAGCTTGCTGGATTATGGCATAATTCATTGCTGTGATGCCACTTACGCACTCTAATGGGCTTTATTCACAGCAGGGATGACTGAGGTGCCGGGAGGCACAAGCCAAGTTGAAATAGATTCGTCAAGCTTATTTCATGCTTTGTTGTAGTGGCTACGTTTTAGACAGATTGTGTAAATTATGTTATTTTTAAGATTTAGCTTACAATACTGCCTAGAGACTAATGAAAATTGGGGATTCTGCTGAAATGGTTGGGTCCCAAAATGTGTGAGAACACCGACAGTCTGCAATCCCAACTGCAAGCTAAAGAATGGCAAAAATTTATGTACCATTTAGTTTGCCAACTTCAGCAGGCTCAGGGATATTAAGAATATAGAGGCTGATTAACAGACTCAGATGCCTTTTGATATGTTTTCTTTTCTACTCTACCCAATTTACAACAGTAAGTGTCATCTTTTCACTTCTGCTTTAGCCATCAGGAATTTATGTTGTTTGAGTTGTTACAGGAAAGGTAGATTTGGAGGTAGTAGCAGATTTAACTTGGGACAAAGCTAAAAAAATGCTGCCATGGCCATATTCCGCCATCTAACCAAAACAAACTATCTGGAAAAAATTTCCAAGCTCAACGCATCGAGCAATGGCAAAAAAAAAATTCCTTTTGCGGATCAACTGCCATTCCCAGTGCAGGGTTTTGTCACTGGAATTATACAGGTAAAAGTGTGTACTAACATGTCTAAGATTAAGTCAACTTTTAGTACAAGTTCTTGCAAATGAATTCAGGGATTGCGCAAAAGGGACAGTGTGACAACAAGCTTTTTGTGGGCCATTTGGGTAAGAATCTGGTAGATGAGACTTCTTTCAGGTGGAGCTGAGGGGGCTGTGCGGAGAAGGGGAGGTGGAAGGCAGAACAGGGCAGAGAGGAACAGCCAACCATGGTGTGAAAAGCCTTGAAACAGTGTAAATAGATATCAACTTCCAGCTAAGAAAGGAAGCTGAAGAAATGTCTGTCACAGACACAATTTGTGCTTGTCTCCTCCCTCCCCCTGCCCCAAGAAATGAGAATGATACACAGCTAGAGAGAGATAGACAAATAGGTATAGACATAAAACTGGGAAGAGTGGTTGAGGGAAAAGTAAGACACACCATATCAAAATGTCATGCAGTTAACAAGAAACAAGGAGTAGAAGAAACAATTAAAAAATACCATGACACCATATGGAACTTTCCACGTTCAGTTGCATTTAAAATCTTTATGAAAGAAACGTTAAAAACAACTACATGCTTGTCACCTCAGAATAGTGTCCTCTGTTGGAAGACAGTATCATTATTTAAACCCCCTGCAGTTTTACGTGTTTGAATTCACAGATTGTCTAGTACAGGCGTTAGAAAATTGTGATCCCGGTATAAGAGACAGCATGTAGGCTGATCTTGAATTGTAGATGGGCAAGCAGAGGTACAGCTTGGAGGATCATGGCATTTTAAGAGAAGCATCAGAAAGAGAAAGTGACTCCCAGTTCTGATGGATATAATAGCTATTTTCCACTCAGGGTAAACAAGGAATCAATGAGATGCCCCCTTTTTAGTGTCAGCTGAAACAATGGAAAACGTCTGCCCAAGGACACAAACACACAGATCTAAACAGCATAGGTCATCTGCTCATAGCGGAGGGTCCCGATATCTGTTAAACGATGGGGCAGGGGCCTGAAAGAAACAAAGCCTTGTACGTGAGACAGAAGGGCCAGAAATGTGAGGGAGAATGAGAAAATTGTCCAGATATAAACTGAGATGCACCTACTTGTCTGAGAAAAAACCAAGGCTGTGGTTTTGAGAGATGTGATGGGCTGATTTGATACTTGTATCTATACAGAAGTGGCGAGGACTTCCCCCCGATTTCCCCCCTCCTCCCCATCCCTGCCTTTGCAAGCCCACTGTTTATACTGGTGCTGGTCCTTATATCTCTGTGAACTGACATAAATCACCAGCCCAGCAGAAAACTAACCCAGAAAAACTTAAATACACATGGGTGATACATGTGGTACAGGCACTGGGTAGGATTGCTAGTGGAAGGAGAGGAGTACAAAGAGTGAGACGAGTGGAAAGTTGAAGGGCAAGAGGAGGAAGAAGATGAAGCAGTATTTCCTTTTGGAGGACGACAGCTATCCAGTTGGCTCAGCTGCCGGTGAAACCACAGCCTGAAAGCAAGCCTGTAGAAGCAAAGCACAGTTTGAAAGCAAGCTGAGAGGTTCTCTTGGTGCTTCTTATTCTGTTCTCTAATAGAAAGAACCCCAAATATCCTAAATTCTTGCTAATCAAAAGGTCTGAACTGGCAACGCCATAAGGGTGCTGCTCTAATAGAGCTGCAGTAAGCCGCCATGATTTGTAAACATGATTCAAGAAGCAGACAGAGTATATCTGATCTGGAAAGATAAGAGTGTGTGCTTCCCAGGGAAAGAGTTAGATATACTTTGACACAGATAATAAAATGGCATGCCTTAGCCTTGACTGTCTTTTGCATATCCATCTTTCTGTGAGGAATATCTGAAGATGTCATTAAGGAGAACAAAGCAAAGCAAAACTTTACTGCAGCTTTTGCATGCTAAATATTGTCCTGAATACACAATGCACCTGCACAGATTCGCATTGAAATAGGAGCAGAGGTGTTACCCATTGCTTTTCTCAATCCAGGAATGGGACAATAAAGTACCACATACAAAAAAAAAAAAAAAAAAAGAAAAAAAAAAAAAAAAAAAAAAGAAAAGAAAAAAAGAAGCCATAGTAGTAGCCTCAGAAACTGTAGTTTATGGTAGCCTTATTAAAGTACTTAATGGTTTTCAAGTAGAATGCTCAAATACTTTTAATGAAAGTTCCTACTAAAGCAAAACCTCCAGGATCATACCAAATATGGTCAGAAAGTGCCTAGTGAAATCTCCATTTCTGTCTTCCCTGGCACCAATGACTTACTATACTTCAGTGAAATATCTGCAAATGATTCAGTTAACTGCTGATGAATTTTAAGGTAGTTAGACTAAATTCTTGGAATACCTGGGGCAATTTGCAGTCTTTGGTGCAAGCTGTACCATCACCTGTTTTGAGATCATGTAAAATTATCATGGTTTGCTTTGTGGACTTTATATCTTTACCAGAAAAAAAATATCCTTTACTTATCCATAGATCTCCAGGTGAAAATACTTTAGGATGAAAGCATGAATCAGGTTGTTAGCTTTTCTGCCAGTCATTTTAGGTCAACAATTTTAAAGGACACAGATGACCAAGCACACAGCATAAGGACAATTCAGTCATGGTGCCATCTGATACCTTAGAAGGAAAGACCAGATTTTGCCAAAGTCAGCAGAAGAGCACCCGCCGAGCTCAAGGACTGCATTATGCTTGCCAGGTTATCTTACTGAGAGCGACAAAAAAGTTACCCTGCCAAGCTCTTGCCAGGAAATCGACTCTGTCCAGTTGAGTCACCAAAATGAAATCCTCGGAGCAGGCTATAACCGCATCCACAACTCAATTGTGTGCGTCGCAGTTTTACTGAGGAGCACCCTGCTCGGCATGGTGCGTTGGGTTCACTTGACTTCTTACACCCACTGTGTCGGAGAGGAAGGGGGCAGGTCACACCTCCACTGCCCCAGAACTCCTGGTTAAACCCAAAGGGTTTAAGAGCTGGTGGACTTCACCTTCAGGCTAACTCTATAGGATGTTGGGGATTTTCTTCCTGACTGTAGCGCCCACAAATCTTCTTGTAACAAAACCTATATTAAAATGGCAACGCCAGAAATGCCGATGCTGCACCGAGTGAACCAAACCGCACAGCGCCAGCCTCAGACCCCCGGGGAAGGTGGCACCCCCATGCCCGGCTGCAACCGAGAGCAGGCCCTGCGGCCCGTCAGCCCGCCGCCGAGCCTGGGGGGGGACGCGGGCCTGCCCCCCCGGCCTCACCGAGGAGCCGGGCCCGGGGCTGAGGGGGCCGGGCCCCCGCGGGGCTCCCCGCCGAGGCCAGGGCACGGGCACTGGGCTGCTGCAGGCGACGCCGCTCGAGGGCACGGCCAGGCAGCGGCGGACAGGCGGTCCCCGCGGGGCGCGCAGCCCCGGGCGGCCGGGCGGGGAGCTGCGGGGGGCGGCAGCCCAGCCACCGGCCCCCCTACCGCGCCGGGGCGGGGCGGGCGGAGGGCGAGGCCCCGCCGCCCCCGCCTCCCCCCTTCCCGCCCGCCCTGTCAGGCGCCGCCTCCTCCTCTCCTCCGCCGCTGACAAGGGGCCGGGGGCGGCAGTCGCGGCGAGGCGGCAGCGGCGGGGCGGCAGGGCAGGAGGGAGCGCTCGAAGCTCCGCCGGTTCGGGCTCCTTCTCGTCCTCCTTCTCCTGCGTGCGGGGTGTCGGGGAGCGGCCATGGTGAAGGTGTCGTTCAACTCCGCGTTGGCGCAGAAGGAGGCGGCGAAGAAGGAGGAGGAGAACAGCCAGGTGCTGATCCTGCCGCCGGACGCCAAGGTGAGGGCGGCGGGGGACCGAGCCGCAGGGGCTGGCCCGGCTGCGCGGCGGCGGCGGCGGCGGGAGCTGCGTTCCGCTCCGCTCTGTTCCGCTGCGCTCCGCTGGGCGGCTCGGCGCTGCCGAGGGGAGGGACGCGCGCTGGGGACGATTTTATTCTTTATGTGCCTCCCCCCCTGCGGCGATGAACCGCGGGCGGGCCAGCAGGGAAAGCTGCGCCGCGGCGTGCCCCGCCGCCCCTCTCAGCTCATGCTTCTAAAATGGCTGACAGGAGAACGAGCTTTATTAAAGCTCCGCTTCTCCCTACTTCGGGGATTTTTGTGGTGGTTTGCTCTTTTTTTTTTTTTTTTTTTTTTTTTTTTTTAGCCCGGCAGCGCTTGGACCGCGTCCAGCTCGGCTTTTAGGGCGCTTTCCTCTCCTTTGCGGCGTCCCGTCCAGACCCGCCGAGCCGCGGCGAGCGGTGGGGGCCGGCCCGGCGAGGGGCTGCCCCGCCGGCCCACCGCGGTTGGGCGGGGGCGCGGGGCCGGGCCGGCGGCGCCGAGCCCGGCCGCCTCCCCGGCCCCGCAGCCGGTGCCCGGCCGCTGCCTGGGGGGAGAGGCGGGGACGGCCCGTCGGTGCGCCCGGCTCGGGCGCGGAAGTTGTGTGGCGGGGAGGCGGCGGGGCGCGTCTGCTCCCCGTTCCGCCGTTAGTCCCCGCGGCTGAGTGCGGCGGGCGAGCTGGGGAACGCCAGAGGCTTCAGGGCAGAGAGCGCTTGGCGAGGGTGAAGTCGGAGGTGGGCTTGGCCGTGCCTGTGCCGCAGCGTGTTTGCGGAGCCTGGTGGTTGTCTGTGACGGCGAACTTCGCCTGGAAAACTTGGGCTGGTTTAAATAAAGAAACAAAGAGCTGCGCCCCCCCCCCCCCCCCCCCCCCGCCCCGAAACGGCACCCAAAGTCCAGTCGTCGTCGCCTTCCCTCCGCGCCTCGGAACAGCAACGGCTTTTAAAGTTTCTGAAGTGCAAAACCGCCCAGAATGTAAAGTTCTTTGGTTGTGATTTCTGTGCTCCCATAATCAAACCAGTTTTTAATTAGGAGTACCGTAATTTGCTCTAAGCTCTTTGAAAAGAGAATGAAAACTTGAAAAATGGCCAGCTGCACATAAACAGCATGCCTTGCTGTTTTCATTTGTTTTCACAATCTTTTGTGCATCAGGCTCCTGAATTACCTGACTGGAACTGCAAAAGAGGTAGTGTTAATTAATTTCCTAAATCTTTGTGATTAACTTCTGCCTGGGAAGACAATAGCTCTTGAGTTTTTTGGCATGAAATTGTGCCCTGGTGCAGGTTTTCCTCTGATTGTGATGGGGCCAGGTTCTTCACCTGCACAATCCGCTGTCCTTTCAAACCTAAGGGGGGAACCACAAGGTGTTTTCTAGTGTTATATTCCTGGCACAGCAGGTGGTTAAATTTCATGCTTCTACTGGTGGTATGGCACTTTACAAAGCTGGGGGCAAAGCATTTCAGTTCTTAGAACAGTGTGCCACAATAAATGAGATGGTATCATTACTCAAATTGCTTGCAATTACGGGAAATCCGTTAGGTGATCTGTGTGCCTAGCTGTTCCTAGTGGGAGTGCCCTTCTCCTGAAGGTAATGGATTCCCTGAGCCCAGCTTGAGCTTTGGAGTTTCTTCCTGACCCTAGTTTTGGTGATTGGTTTGACACTGAGCACGTCAGCAAGACACAGACTACAAGTTCCAGAAAATGGGGTTTTCATACTACCTTGGAATCCAGATCTGCCCTGGATGATGTTTGTTTCCAGATAGCCTACCAATTTTGGCTTGTGTTCCAACTGCTAAACAAACAAAATACATCTGGCTAATTGTACACTGGGGAGCAAATCCTCCTGACCCTGTCCAGATACTAATGGAAGTGTGTTGTTCCACTGTGATTTCCTTAACACAGAGCTGTAAATTCTTGCAGCTGAGGGTAAGATACAGGATCTGCCTTAACTTTGCCCTGGTACTGCTTTCCTTGCCCAGCAGTGGGACTTGCAGACATTTATTAAGCAGGTCAAAAGGTGGTCTGGTCTCACAGTAGCTACTTGTAAGTTCTTGCACTGTTATCAGGGGATGAACATGCCTGAACAAGGCTTAAAACAGTCCTAAAATAGCACGCTAGGAGCGGATGCTCTGTACAGATGAAAATTCCAAAAGCAAATGACTGCTCTTAAGGGACATCGAGCCTTTGACGTTCTCTTTGACACATTTCCGTCTTTTTTTCAGCAGAACTGCAGACCTTTACCTACCAGTGTGCAGAATTCTCTTGAATAAGCTTTTTTCCAGCTTGCGTGTTTTAGAGTGTAAATAAAAGCAGATCTGAGTACAGTAGCGTCATCTGTAGTTTAGTAGAAAAGGCTATGCAATCTGTGCAGGATTGACAATACTGAAACAGCTCATGTCATGTAGCTGCAGAGGTATTTGAACCTCTGAGTCTGGGAATTTATTCTTAGATCTCAGACAAAAAAAGAAAAAATGGAACTGAGGGCCATTGTAAAACATACCTTTGAGATAAGTGCAAGATATGCCTTTTGACCTTTGCCCTCTTTAATGCAAATGCATTAGAAACAAATCTTTTCCCATCCCTCCACAAGGAACTTCTACTGCCTATGCAGTTCATCGGAGGGAAGGGGAAAAATAAACCACATCTAACAAATGTATGATTCATGTCACTTCATTGCTGGAAAACCCTGAGCCTCAAGTGAGGTTTGAAGGCAATATGAGGATGTATATAGAAGAGTGAATTCGCCTTTCCAGTATCTTTACCAACATTGTATCTGTAGGACAATAAATAGATCTGGATCACAAGTGTGAATTTGAAAAAATATTACAACATCTTATGATGAAAGTCCTGGGAGGCATTCTGGACTGAAGTAAAGGGAAAACTTTAAGAATGGAAGAGGATAGGCAGAATTGCACATCCAGAATTTTATCATCAATCACTTCCAAAGATTTGAGCGAGAGATATTAATTAATAAAGCCCAATACTCTGAAGCATCCAGAAAACAGATTTGTGGAATGAGCTTTTGGACTAGTCGTTTGAACAGCCTCGTTCTGCTGCTTTTCCCGGCACAGTGTTATGAAGACTGCTACTCTGTCTGCCATCGTGGGATTACTGTCAAGCAGATAATCTTCCTAGGGCTTATTAAACAGTGTTTGCGGCCAAAATATGCTGATGATGTGCCACAGAAATACTCTGGTCTCAAGCAAAATTTGCCCAGTAACCTCTGATGCAGACACCAATAGGAAATTAATTGGGGAAGGGAGGAGAGGAACATGGGAGAAGAGTACAGGATGTATCGGGGGAACAAGAGCTTAATAATGCTTTTGCAGAAGGCAACGGTCTTATGCATTGGAGTATGCTACTTAAAAAGGAGTTTAAAAATCAAGAGTGCTAATCCTGTCTCAGCATAAATCACCTGTCAGTATTATTGTGTGTTGTGAAACTGGCTTCATACTGTAGGCAGCCATTACAACTCTGCTGCTGCTGTTGGGGTGATACTTCTATGCCTTAAGTCTTGGCCAAAATACAGAATACTCCTAGTGAAGGTTTTCAGGCAGCATTTAATTTTCCACTTTGCTCATTGTCAGTACAATAGGGTGTTTTATGACCCAGTTTCCCAACAAACAAACCATGTGTGGTATTTTAACATTTCTTCCTACAATAGATCTTTGGAGAGCCAAAGATGGTTCTGAGCATAGTTGAAGTTTCCAGACATTTTGCAGAGTCCATTCAATAGATTTAAGTCCTCCCCCAAGCTCTTTGGGCACTCAGTAACTCTCAGGCAGTTGCTCCCTTCTGCTGGGGTAGATGGCAACCTTTTTTTTTTTCTTTTTTTTTTTTTTTCTTGAGGTGCTCAATTCAGCGCATACTTGCCAAATACAGCTTTGTGCGCAGAAGCTGTGGATTCACACATATGTATCATATCTGACCTTTGGATCTGCAGAGAGTTCAATGTGAAAGTGTAAATGTTAAGAATTCTGAAAGCAGCAGCTTTCTGTGTTTATTCCTTATGAGAACATTATTACTCTGCACTCTAATCTTACTTTTTTTCAGTTTAGGTTAATCTTTTCTAAAGCATACTAAAATAGGCACTTGTAACAAAGAGTAAGATGGTCCACTTAGGAAATACTGTTGAGCAACTGATGAGCACTATTTTTCAATGTGGAAGAATCCTTAGATTTTGTGTAATTGACCTTCGATATTTCTAATATGAAGGTATTATGTTTACAGTTGCTATACTCTGTACGTGTGTAAAAATATGTAAATACTATATAACATGTGTGCTATTTATGTTAGTATACACACTAATAAATAGTGATTTTTTTTATTGTTTTGCTGTCAGGGAAGCAGCCTTTCTCACCTCATGGGATATGTCTGCAGATGGAGGCTTTGGGGTTGTTTGGTTTGGTTTTGGTTTCTTTTTTTCTTGGAGGAGCTTCCTTACTCTCTTTATAGCCTTCCTCCACTCAGATTTTCTATAGGCCTTTCATCTGTCCCCGTTGGGGAAGGAGCAGTCTTTGCATTTTCCTGTATTTTCTGTCATGCAAGTGGGTCATTAAACCAGCTGGCTTCTGCTGTCTGTCAGGGGATTCTGGATTAAGGCATGATTGTTTAAAAGAGGACCAGAAGTAAAAAAAAAAAATCGTAGCAAACTTAATTCTCTCTCCCTTCTCCTCCCTGACTTTCGCTGAGATTTTAATGCAAAGCCACCAAACCTCAAATGAAAACCCTCCAGTTTCAGACACAAAGGGTACCCAGGATTCTGTTACTTACTTGGCTTTATGGGTACCTGCAAGCATAAATTCAGGGAAACAGAGCTTATGTGAAGAAGATCTGTGGCAGGTGTTGATGAAGAATTCTTCCTAAGAAAAGAAGCCTTGTGGCTGATGTCACCCCCCAGCATCCTTTTACATGGTGAATCTGTGCTACTGGCCAAGTAGTGCAGCTTCCTGAAAATAAGATGGCTGTGGTCTTGAGGCATTTGGCTCCTAAAGCTGTTCCATAGAGGTTACTGGTAATTGAGAGGGCAATGCTAAAACCCCAAGATCTTTAAAAATTTGTGGTACTCCTCTGAGAATCTCTTACTATTTTGAAGCGAGTTTTGGAATTAGAAAATCCAAAAAGCGATCTGGAAGAGCTTGTGTCATCCTCATCCCCCCAGTGATGGAAATGAACTTGTGGGACAGAGGAGTTCTGTCAGTGATCCCTATCTCATTTCCTTTTCTGTTTCTCATCGCTTCCCAAGCTGAATAACAAATACAAAACTTTGGTTGGGAAATACAGCCATTTCACAGAAGAATATTTCAAACAGGATGCATTCTACCAGACCTTTGTAATAACTGCTTTGTCAGTTGTTTGTATCATTTGTGGTTTCGGCTGACTGAGCAAGAGCTGGTGTCTGTACATTACAGCTTATATGAATTCAGTGCAGGGATGAACACAGAGACAATGCAAATACTTTATGCAGTTCTAAATAGTTTGTTTTTTCAAATTAACGAATTTATATTTGGCTGAGGCTCCTTGCCCTAAAAAATGTATTTGGAGAATTTTTTGTTTTCCTCAACATTGTCATGTGGAAAACTCTGTAATTAGTTGAAGCTATATACAGTGCAATATCTGGAAAAACTGTCCTGTGCTGTATAGTTAATGCCAATACTTCTCTTGTGTTCACTCCTGTCTTTCTGCGCTACAGTACTCTTCTTTCTGGTAAGCTTCAAGAAACTAGTTTGGATATTAACATTGCGTAGTGGTCTGAAGAATACTACTTAAACAGAGGCTGTTGGAACCAAAATTTCTGTTCAGTGGGAAAAGCTAAATTAATTCATTTCTGAAGATGTGGATCAAGATGAAATGCTGAACTTTACAGGAGAGACAAACATTTGAAAGAAAATGTTCTCGGAATCACCAATATTTTCAAGGGAAATGGTTTAGACTCCTTCCATTATAACGAATATTTAATCCAACACATGAATGTCTATTTCCAGAAAAGTTTAATTTCAAAATATAACGTGTATATAGGGTTTTTTCCCTGTTAAGTATTGTAATGAAATGTTTACATTTGCAAATGTAATCTTAACAGTTGTTTTTTTTTATAGACTCAAATAAATAAATTTTCTCTGTTATTTGGGTGTTTCTTTCCATTTTTTTATCAGCAATTTAACAAGTTTTGATGCTAATGGTTATTTGATGGGAGGTATAAGAAGGGTAAGCATACTTGCCTCCAGTAATGTTTTCAGCTAACTCTTCTGCAGTTGCAGTTTTGGAATATTTGTCAGCATTATACATATTTTCTATCCAGTAGCCACTAGCTACAGGCACCACAGAGCTTACATACAAAGAAAATAGTTCTTTCTGTGACTCTCAGGAAATATCTTCGAAAGCAAACACTGAATTTTTAAGTCCTATTAATTTTAAATGTTCTTTATTTTGTGCTTCCAAAACCATAACTACAGCTGGGATAAGTAGTGGTGTGTTCTGTTACTTATTGCTTAAGTTCCTTTTTATATTCCCTGCCCCACCCCCACCCCCCGCTATGATTGACAAAGGTTAGCATTATCTGTTTTTAGTCTCCTGATCCATATGAATTATACAACATTCATTTTCTTACTATTTATGTGCTGCTTTTTATCCTCAGTGGAAATTACTTTGAATCTACAGATGAAAAGCATGCTAATTTATAAAACTCAGATATCTGTCCTAATTTTACAGATGTGGTAAACCAAAGGAATGAGATAATTAATAAGATTGAGCTCTGCAATAAAGTCAGAAATGGTTTTGAAATGGTTTTGCAGCAGACATCACGTGGTCTAGGGTTTGGACCACAATGGACGTACAGAGAGACAGTAGCTCCTGAGTGATCCATGCGTCATTTACAAGCAAGGGTCCTTTGTGCAACTGCCGTATGACATTGACCATGAAAAAAAAGTCAAGTAACATTTGCCCAACAGTTATTATAGAGGTCGTGGAAAAAATAAGTAGATACTTTGCTTGTCCTTTCTGTAGTGTCTCTGTGTGTGTGTACACAAGTATATTTATAAAGTTTATATATTATTAAGTATATAGTATTTTTATATATATACACAGAAAAATAAAACCCACAGGCATTTTAAGAGTAGAGTTCCTTGGCAAACCCTTGGATAATTTGTGGTTGTCTTCCTCCTAGGGTTCAGTAAACTCCTGCTTTTGATGGCAGCTTTCTGCTCTTTCGAGGGTAGAATGAGGCGATGGAATGACTGGCAAAAAAGCATACGGAGATCATACCTGGGAAGGGGCTATGATCTCTCAGGTGGATCTTGCGTGGTTGCTGAATCACAAAGATCTATTTATTTATTTATTTATTTTAAAAGATACCATCTACGTAAAAAACCCTTGCATTTACATGTTTGAAAACGCAGTACCCTTTGCAGAGTGGGAGGCTGAACATGACTTTCCAAGGCTGCCGCACAATGCGGTGAGTTGTCTTGCCTGAGGTTTTTGGGAAGCTCTCTCGCTGAGGTGTTTGAACACTGGCCAGCATCTGTGTCTCTGCAAGGTGTGATGCTTCCAGGTGCTGGGTAGTGGAGTGCGTCCACTTCAGGCTTTGAGTAGTCTAATTGCAGTGAAACCGTTTAGATTCTTTCTAAAGGAACTGTTGGAACAGAGCGTAATTAAATGTGAGCCTTTCAAGGTCAGCTCTTCTGTGCTGATACTCCTAGGTGCTACAATTAAATGCTATTCTGTATTTGCATGCAGAATGGCTCCCACTTGGGGAACTCTGCTTGCTGTACAGGTACCATGCATCTTAATTCACTGATATATGTTATTAGTAAGGTGTGTTGGTTTGAGGGCAGAACTGCCATTCAGAGGAACCCCAACAGGCTACAGGAAGGGACTGAACAAAACCTTGTGAGTTTCAGAAATAAAAAATGCAAAGTCATGGACCTGGAGCAGACTCATGCGTTCCATCAGGACAGCATGCGGACCACCTGGCTGGGAAACTGCTCTGCTTGAGGAAGACCCAGGGCTCCTGATGGACAGTCAGCTGGGTGCTAGTCACTGGTATTGCTGAAGGCTGAGAGCTTTCCAATCCAAAAATTGACATTGACAAACTGGTGTGAGTCCAGTAGGGGCCACTGCGATGGTCGGGGGTGACAGCATATGTGAGGCCAAGGGCATGGGGCTTGTTCAGCCTGGAGATGAAGTGGCTTGTGAGTAGACGTCACAGCAGCCTCCTGGCACCTGGGGAGGGGATTGAAAAAGCAGTGGCCATAAATTGAAAAAGGAGACCTTCTAACTGAGTATAAGCAAAATATTTCTCAGTATGAGGAGAACTGAATGCTGAGCAGGTTACCCAGAGAAGCTTTGAAGTGTCAGTCCTTGGAGGTTTTAAAAACTTGACTGGACAAGAGCCCTGAGCGACCTGGACAGGCTTCAGAGTCCACTTTCCTTTTGAGCAAGAGGCTGGAGTAGAGACCTCCCCAGTGGTTTCTGTGATGCTAGACTCTGCTTTTGAGAGAAACTGAGACACGACGTTTGTAACTTGCTTGAGATGACATACCATCTGTGGCTGAACTGGGAATAGAGTTATTAAATTCTGAGGCTCAGTGGTGCATATGTGCATGCTAATGAGATCTCTTGGGTGAAAGAGCCAACACCGCTTGGGAAAATAGCCTTGAGAGAAATCTAGGTTAAATTCACATAGCGTTCCATCATATTGATGTCTGAGATTCAGGCAGGGAAAAAAAGCAGAGAAATTTCAGACATAAGCGAGCAGGATAAGGAAGAGACAGGAACTGGAACGATCAAGGTCAAAAAGATAATTTAGTATTGATCCATTTTAAGTGGAATAGGAACCTTCTAGGTTCCTGTTTTCAAACATTGATCTAATTCAGGATAAAGTCGAGAGGCATATTGCATTTAAAGTTACAGATTGATTTAGTGTAGGTTTTATAAGTATGGTAGAATGCAAGTTGATTATAAATCAAAGAATGCAGCTGGAGAAAAGGATTTATTTTGGCAATGTGTAAAAAATGAAGCATTTTTCAAAACTGGACAGTTTAATGAAATGCCGTGTTTAAGGTGCTGTAACCATAAAGGGTGTAGCGATTTTGTTTTCTAAAATCGGAATGCATTCTGAAAAACATCCCATATAACCTCTTAGGTTTGCAGTTTCTTATTTTTAAAAAATAAATAACCCCCTGGCACCTTTTGCCAGATACCTGTGCAAGCTTTCATCTGTGTATTTTGGTCTATGACTTGGAAAGTGTTGCACCAGAACACTTCTCTTTTCTTAAAATACTTGAGAAAAATAGGCGTGGAATGCAGAACAAGTTTCCATCATTCTAATTTATGAAAATTACAGGTAAACTCATCAATGTTTATGTATCATAAAAAAATCTGGCTTCCACCACCTCTTCACTAGCCAAGCGTACGAAAACTTTTTGTATTTGTTACAGTACAGTGACAATTGCAGATTTCTGTGGCTGTTAGAGGCACAAGAACTTCTGAATTCAGCATCTGGGCATTTAAAGACAACACTTTTTCCAAGTGTTCTAGGTTTTCTTGATGTTTCATTTTGGGGGCAAGGGCCCAGTGGGGGAGAAGGCAGAAGAATCATAAAGCCCCAAAGGAAGTAAAGCATGTATGGAGCTTTATTACTTGTCTAGTAGAGACCCAGTGCTCCTGGGGTTTTGTTTTTTAAATGAAGCAAGTGGTTAGGCTTGTTAACCCTCTGCCTGTTGTAGTATCAGTGTTACTTAAAAAATGTCTTTGTGTATCACAGAACGGCTGTGATCGGAAGGGACCTCTGGAGGTCACCTGGGCCACCCCCCTGCTCAAGCAGGGCCAGCTAGAGCTGGTTCCCAGGACCATGTCCAGACAGCTTTTGAGTATCTCCAAGGATGGAGACTCCGCAGCCTCCCTTGGACAGCCTGTGCCAGTGCTTGGTCACACAGTAAAAAAGTATTTCCTCACATTCAGAAAGCATATAAGAGGGTAATAAGATCTTGTGCTAATTGCTACACAGAAAGGAAGGCAGTCCTTGGCCCTGAGTGTTTACAGTGAAAATGCAGGACAAGAGACACGGGAGTGCTGGCTGGTGGGCAGGATAAAGCACTTCTGTGGCCACAGCCCAGCTCATCTTCCTAAGAACGTAGGACACTGATATGGTTTATCTTGTAGCAGTAATGAAGGGAGGAAATGGAAATAAGGTGTGCCTGGTACTCTGGCATGTGGCGGAGACCAGAGAACTCTGCTTTGGGATGGGGAGAAGTACAGGGGGCATAGACACAGGGCAGGAAGGAAATTACAGCAAGACTTGAAACCACCGGGCTTGGTGGTGAGCGAAGGGAGTTGGTGGGTCTTGGAACTGGGCAGAGAAAAGAGGAACGATTTGGGGAACACAGTTTGAAGAAAACTGGTAATGTATCATCTGTGGTTAGTTGTACAATTGCTGTACACAGCCTGGGATGAGGATATAGCCAAAAGCTGTGAGTGTGAATCACCTGAAGAGAGTCCTTGCCTGGTCTGCAAAGACAGAACTTTCAGGCCATTTAAATAAGTATGTTTGGTTTGTGGGTGGTTTGTTTGTTTTTTTGTTTCCCCCCACTTTCTTGTCCATGTAAGACCAAAGCTAACAAAAACAATACTGCTCCCAGTTTCAACCAAAGCAGCAGACTAAACAGAGTTCTCTTCCTTCTTTACCCATCCTCTTTAATTGTTGGCTGCTAACAAGTTTCGTAATCTCTTGCCTCTGAAGCTGAAGGCAGCGTTTAGGTAAATCGGGATTACTCACATCAGTAAAGAGTTGCAGGATTACTTTTCCAAGATACACTTCTTTTATTGTCCCACTAGCGTGTAGTTCTGTGAACACTGATTCATATCCTTTACATTCACTTTATATTTGTAATTTTTCTTGACTTCCTGCAGAGAAATGGAACTCTTCACGTTCCATCACGTTTCTCTCTAGTTTTTCCTGCCTCCCTTTTCTCACCTGTTTTCTAATTTGTTTTTCACCCTTTGTCTCCATCTTTCCCAATACTTGCAGCTGCTGTCCTACCTGCTAGCACAGATGCCCTTTTAAAGATGATCTTGACCTGGCTGCTTGTATTGATGTTTTTATTCCATGATGGTTATGATGTTTGAACATGACATGCATAATTTGACAGACACCTCATTTTTTAATAAAACACCCCAGTTATTTGGTGAAAGGTAGCATTCAACTAATACCAGAATGACCTTGGATTTTGGAAAGCTCTTGGAATGTATTTCTTTTCCCTGCTGGATTTCCTAGTGCTGTACAACAGACTTTGTATTTACAATATTATTTTATTGAACATACACAGATACTAGAAATGCAGGAAGAGGTTAATAGTACCAGCTGCCTAACAGATAATTCTAATTAATGAATCTCCTTGGTTATCCAGGCTACGTGACTACAGCAGGCAACCAGAACTGAGGTCTGGTTTTCATGATATTCTGTAGGCAGAGAGCCTTTGGCCAGATGGACAAGTCCCTGTCCGTCTTGACAGAAGAGGAACTGGCAGTACTGTCACAGAAGGGTTGCAGTGTTCAGATATCAACTGCACGTAAACAACCATAGCCTGTTTCCAGGCTTCATCATCTGAGTAGAAGAAGTACGTCACTCCTTGTGATAAGTGAAAAATCTCTGAAGCATCTATTGTATATAGAGTCTGTTTTTCCAACTAGCAAGTTAAAAGATCATTGTACTTAAAACTTAAATTTAATTTTATTAGGAAGCGTAAAATTGCTGCTTGAGGGGCAGATCAGTATGATGGCCTTCCAGATTCACAGCATCTGCTAAGTGAGGAGTCTTGCAAAAGCCTGACTTAATTTCCCATCTGCAACAAGTAATAAATAGAACACCCGGCTTGGAGCAGTCTTCAGGCAGGAATACCACGGGAGGAATGCAGAGCTCTTTCTAAAATAAGTTAATTTTAAATTCACTGTCTTTTAGGAGGGTTTTCTACAGATGTCAGATTTACAAGTCAGAGGAGGCAAGCCTGACCAACAAAATTCAGTTTATGCAGCCATTGGTCAGTACTTTAGTTGAAGACTTTTTAGCCTCCCTCATTAAAAAGCACTTTAAGGGAATAATCAGTAACTTCCCTTCTCCCCATTCCACTAATTAAAGCTGCAGTTGGTCAATATTTGCCTTTAGGAAGCTCAAGTCTGCCCCAGTGCATTCTGTCCAATGCATTCTGTCCATCCATGTGAGCTAAAGCACCTCGGAAGAAAACTTCTGAACAGCTTCCAGCCAGTTCTACCCACATTAATTGTAAGCTTTTATATGCGCGTGAGTATATATATTAGATGTTACTCTCAGATGCATAATTATGGATGGCTTGTGTCGTATGCTGCAGACATTTTTAGTAATATTTATAATACTCAGTAACACTCTGCATCTGGTTTCTCTGTGAATCAAGGACTGTGTGTTGGTTCTGAAAGACTTTCCCTCCTCTCAAAATTATTTTTATTGCTGTCGTTACCTATTTTTAAATTTGGGCCATTATCTTTTGAATAGCGATGGTGATAGAATATTCTGGACTCCCCACAGCATGTCCACCGTATCTGGTTAGGTGATTCTTACCTAATTGATCCATATGATTATTTTTTTTTTAGTCATATAATTGATGTGTCCTTAATTTCTGCAAAGGAACAAGGTCTGATAATCTTCTCACCCATTTTAGAATGAACTAGACATATGCCTTGCAAGTTTTTAGACTTGCTTTACTTTTAAAATGCTAAAGCAATTATATTCCACTATGTACAAAAAGCCACAAGGGGAAAATCTAAGTAATTACCAAGTCTAATTATACACATTTGTGGCTCAGTATTGGAGCTCAACAGAAGAATTTTGTGATATTACCCCAAACATGAATTTGGTCCTTCTGACATTTCAGCATTTATTTAAAAAAAAAAAAAAAAAAAAGTAGCATTAAAATTGAACTGAAAAGCGCAAGAGAATATATGGCTAGTACCCACTGATAACTGCTAATGTTTGCAGATTTGGGGATGTGTGTGTGTGTGTGTGTGTGTTAACTTTTTTTCTTTTGATTCACTCCAGAACAGTTAATGTTAGTTGTCATAAATATGTTCATGTGAAGATCTCTCTGTAGTTGAAAGGTGCTTTGGTAAATAGTTTGTGTTATTTGTCCACCTCCAAAGTGTTTCATGATTCCAGTAACAAGACAGAGTGCAGCTTTACGTTAGCTGCTGTGGTCACTGATGAAGGAAGGAATCTTTACTGAAAGCTACAGTTATCTTTTAACTTCTTTGTGAGAAGATGACAGTTTTGAAGCTTGCCAATCTCAAATAATAGAGAATTTAATACTTCTCATTTTCTGTCCGCAGGAAGATTGTTCCTGCGGAGCTTGAAACTATTCGGGTTGGGAAGTTCTGAACCATTTAATTTTAACACTGTAGGATGTAGTGTACAAGTGGCAGAGAGATGCTTCTGTTTCATGTCTTGTCCATAGGAAACAGGCTAATCAAATGTTTTCCAATTAGAACAATCATCTCATCAAGGGAAACAAGCCAGTATTGGGCTTACATCCAGTTCCTCCTAAGGCATTTTGCATCAGAGGAGATTAGTTCTGTGGCATCATCTTAAGGTTGAGGATTCACCAGGGAGTTGAAGTACATGGGGCAGGGATGAAGCAGAAGAGGGGAAAGAAAAGGACCAGAACAGCAATGATTAATTATTACTGTTTGCAGAAGTAGAGGCGTATTTGTAGAGGTCAGTCTTCACTTCAAGTGTATGATGCTTTCTGTTGTCAGACACTTCTGGCAGTGGAAAGCTGACCTAGAGAAATATTAGTGAGGCTGCAGTCTCATGTTGTGCTCTGGCTTCAGAAGCCAGCGCTGCTATCAGGGAACAAACTGGAGTCGTAACTATGTGGGGAAAGGTGCTAATTCAGCACTGTCCCTCTTAGTGGGGATCCACTTTCACTTAAAGTTTTTTTCTTTCAGAACATGAGTCACCTGGAAGGAGGCAGAGTGTCCATTGCACTTTCTTCTCTTGCAGTGCAGAGGGTCAAATTTATATAGCGAGGGATGAATTACTCTTTTGGGTCAATTCAGCCCAAAAACTAAGCTGTCATGACAACAATACAAAAGCTTAGCCAGCTTAGCCACAGCACAGCTACTAATGAGTATAATTTAGCTTTAGTAGGTTATTCATAATATTTTAATTTAAGGTGGTTTTAAACTGCTTGATAATGTACTTAGTTTTCAGATTCAGAAGATGACTTCAATTCAATGTTCTCCTTCAACAGCATAAAATGTGTTCAGGGTTACCTAATGCTTGTGTACTGAGGTGTAGAACTTCCATGCACTCTCCTAAGCAAGAGGCTAAACTGGGTTGGAACTCTTGCTCTAAATTTGGTGTGGTCTTTTCAGAAGGCTGTGGACAAATCAATGCAACAGGCAACTACAAATACAAAATAGCTTAACATGCCACTGCTAGGGATGCCTTCAGAAATAGTGGTAAAGGATGAGAGAGTTGTATTAGACTTGTGTAGATCTGTCATCTCGTATATCAAAGCAAAATTATTTGGGGTGCAATACTGATAAACCTGTCCTTCAGGTTCCCCCTAACATGGTAAAAGTTACTTTCCTTTTTCTGATTATTTTTGTGGCCTATGCAAAATTAATTTGACATTAATTCCCATTTCCAGGTAGGTGTTCACACTGTCTGTGGCTTCTGCGCCATTTCCCAGATGCATGTTTTGTTACTCTTTCTGAATTTACAAAATGATATAAAAATGGAAGAGGCAGTTATTCCACTAATGGATAATTCTGCTTAGAGTGAAAAAAGGTGGGGGTGTGGGGGGTGGTGAATAAAAGCAGCACTGGGAAAGAATAAAGATACTCTTTATATTCTTCACTAGGGAGTATTTTGGCATTGTATCCTGGAGCCAGTCTGCTATCTGTTTTTCTGCCATCAACTTACAACAGTTTTAATGACAACTATTTAAAAAGTTTCAGTCGGGTGTCCTTTATGCTTTGAAATATCTAGGGAAATAGTTACCTAATGATACAGGGCAACATAAAAATAAAAATCCTTGTTTTACCTGGTTTAGATTTATAATTGAGGTGATTTATAGAAGAATCCACAGTGAATCTTAACCTGACCTGAAAGTTAATTAGATTACCATGGGTATTATGTCCTATTTGCAAACAGCCAGGTTAAAAACCACACAGCTAGTAATCCTGTAATTCTTTACACTGAATTCCTTAAATAATTAGTAGTGTAAAAAATTTTAACAGCTGTTACTTGTCTTGTCAGTCCACAGCAATTGTTTTCTAGCCACGCTCACTTTGCCTTGTAATGTATCCCAGAAAAGTTGGTTGGAAGGGGCCTCTAGAAGTCACCTGGTCCAGCATCCCTTTAGAAACAGGGATGCTTGCCAAAACAAGATCACCCATGGCTTTGTCTAGTTGAGTCTTGAAAACCTCCAAAGATGGAGATTTTACAATCTGATCTACTGTGGTAGTTTGCACGCTAATGTAAAACAAAATCTGTGGAGTATCTTCAGTTTGACTCTAAATATTTCTGAATCGGATTTTGGCAGCTGTTGCCTGGCAAAGAAGCTGCATTGCCACTTCTGCGTGAAAGATAATTGCAGTGTACTGTAAAGGTGGGTTTCGCATAGCTCAATTTTAGCTACATATGAATTTACCTGGTTTGTTAACCACGGAATTTCCCTCGATAATCCGTGAAAAAAAAGTAAGTCCCTCCAAAAGACTGCTTGTCCCTCTCAGGGGTGGTTGGGATGAGTCATTCTCGGGAAGCTCCTCTTTATCCCCACCATTTGCAGGGAGGGGCCCCTTTCCATTTGGTGTCAGATTTGCTTAGATGGCTTCGGTCAGATGAGGGGGAATCCCTTCCCCGAGGGGCCCAGGCAGTGTGGGGACTACACCCACTACTTTGTTCAAGTGGGAAATCACCCTAATTAACAAATATGGCAAAAGCCCCACATTGGCAGAACATTCACTGACAACCATAGCTATCAGTGCCTTCTCACACGCGCTTCCCTCATGCCTTCCTCCGTTTTCTGGTTTGGGTTTTTTTGTTTATTTGGCCATAATGATTTTGCCCTGGTCATCGTTCTACCCTGTTGTCTTTTTGGTTGCAAAGGAGCAATGAATTGCTTTGTCTTTATTTTAACTCTTGTATTTTCCCAGGATTATCATGGCTTGGAAGAGGGTGACTCAGTGATAAGGTTTACTTTGTTTTTGGTCGTGGGTTTTGGGGTTTTTTTTTTGGATGTAAGTTATGCAAACACTTGGAGGAAGAAAGAGCATTGTAATGTGGCTGATAGAGGAAAGATTTTGCAAGCAGCAGTTCATTGCTTAGGATGCCTGTGGGGACTGCATGGTTATGCAAACTAGTTCCCCAAAGGGGAAACGTCCTGTCATTCCTTTAGCTTAACCAAACAGCAGATAGAGACATGGCCAATGCTGGTTTAGAACAGAAAGCTACCTTAACAACAACTTAAAAAGCATCTTTTTTCATTCCCAGTCATATTATTCCACAAGCAAAGAGGTGGTAAAGTCTCTTTCGCCCTGATGAAAACATAGAAAAGGTTATAATTTGCTGCTCTTATTACCTTTGATCTGTTGTTGGTTCTTCAAGTTCACTTAAATTGCATATACAAAGATAAAAAAGAATCTGACCTTTCTGAATTGACTTCCTTGCTCTGCTGTTGTTGCATGGAGGTTGCCTGAGAATGGATATTTTTCTGTCTGCAATCTGTAAAGTGGTTCACTGTGTGTTATTAGGTGTCTTGGGAGATTTTTCTCTTCCTTGAGGCTGCTGATTTTGTCGGTGACAATAGCATTAAAAGTGAATGTTGGTACAAGTCTTCGTAAACCTCAAGTTGAACAGATCTTTTTTAAACTTTACCAAATAAAATAAGTTTCCAACCAATTGTGATAAAGTGCATATAGCTTTTTCTGATGGATGCAGTGTTTGTACTTGCTGGGCCTGAAGCATTTGCTGTCATACGTGTCTTGAGAACAGTGTGCTGAAGGTCTTTCTCTGGTGCATTGCAGGACCCTGAGGATGCTGTGCCTGTTGGGCAGAGGAGGGCCTGGTGCTGGTGCATGTGCTTTGGATTGGCCTTTATGCTGGCTGGTGTGATCCTGGGTGGTGCCTATCTGTACAAATATTTTGCATTCCAGGTAAGTCAAATACATTTTGTTATAGGATGGTTGTATTTTTCTCTGTTACGCCTTACATTCAGAAGAGGAGCAACAGACTAAACCAGATAGTCTTTCTACTCCCCCCCCAACACACACACCAAAAAAAAAAAAAAAAAAGTTCAGCTTTTCTAAAGACAAAGTGATGGCCTGCTCTGAAGTTACCTATTAGCAGGTGAGGGCAGGAGCAAAGCTGGCAAAGAAAAGCACTTTTGAAAACCTTACTTTGCAGAGAAAGGATTATATCTAAAATAGGACTTGGGTTTAGGAACTCCAGTGGTGTCCCAGATTTTCACCTGCTCTCTCTCCTGTTTCAAAGTGCTGCATATTGGAAGTGCATTAACCCCTTCAAAGCTTCCTTGTTTGATCCCGGATTTCCTGGACGCATGCGGATGCATGCGCTACTGCTCATGCACAGGAAAGGGACTGCCTGTTACAGCAGTGCGTTGGCTCTCCTTCCCGGCTTCCACAGGGATAAGAAATACAGGCCCTGCAGGGGACCTGGGAAAGCACAGTCAAGGTAGTTAAACATGCTCTGTCAAGTCTAATCCATGCTGACAAGATTAGACCTCTGAGAAAACAGTATTTTCAGTCTTGAACGAATGGCAGTGCTGCAAGAGGAGCCCTGTGAAGGCAGTGGTGCCAGGGAAGTGGAGCATTTACCTGGAACATGGGAGATCTCAGTTAAATATTGTCTTCCTCAGGGTGAATTGTCACTGGGCAGCACTGGATGTGCTGAGCTGTCACCCAGATGGCGTAAGCACACCCTCCCTCCTTCAGAAACTGCTGGGGTTACAAGATTCATGGGGTCAGAAAGGGAGAGTATAAGCAGAACATAAATCCCTCTAGCCCACTGGTTATTGCACTTACTTATAAGACAGAAGTTCTGTGTTCTTGTCCCTGCTACCAGGATTATTATTTTTCTCCATTTTAGTAGCTGCTGATGTGGAAGGCAAAGTGAGACATGAGAAATTCTAGCTGAACTTGCAGTTTATAGTCTCGTTGGCTATCATGTTAACATAATTTACAGGGGAGCACTGGTGCTGCAAACGATGCTTAAACAGCATGTATCTTGGTGGATTTAACGAGATGAGAGTAGCTGAAGGCCTGCTGTGTTACTAATGCATGTTTCATCTGTGCTTAGAACCGTGGTGCTCCACCTTTCACATGCCATCCACCTGAAAGTGCCATTTAATTCAAACCTGTGGTATTTGTTTATGAGTCAGATCTGGGTTGAAGGAAACATTCAGGAATTGAGCTAATATTGCACTGAAGACATGTTTTCAATGCAAAACTTCAAATTAATGGTATGTGCATATGCATATGTGTAAGCTGCATGTTTCTAAAACTGTCAGGCCTATAAATTTGGTTTATGACTTCCTCTGACACAGAACTGTACTTCACATGTCACATAGGTAACTTGCCATGTGTACTGTGACAGAAGGACACAAATTGGTTGGTTTAATTTCTTTTTATTACCTTTTGGGGTTTAAAACTGGTAAAAAAAATTTAGAAACTGATGTTCAAAACTTCTGAAGCATTGCAAAACTAAGCAGCTTCACAGAATAATTGAGGTTGGAAGAAGACTCTTGAAGTCATCACTGCTGCAAGGAGGACCAATTTTAGAGTTAGACTTGCTTTTTAAAGGTCAATTGGATGACCGGTTTCTATGTTTTAAATTGTAATTATTGACTGCAGTTAAATAATATTTTATAATTAATCATAATTAAATTATAATATATTAAATAATAATATGCATGCATATAGATGTAGGAACTTCATTGTCTTTCTAAAAGAAAAATACAGTGTGTCACAGATAATGGATGCAAAATAGAAGACTAGATTTTAAGAACCAGCTTTTGGAATCCTGTTTTCTTTGAATTAAAGGGAAGGACTCCCTCTGGGTTCAATACAATCAAGGTTTTACTCATGGTCCTGTTGTAGATAGCAACTGGCTCCTACTTTGGTGTATGAATCAAATTAGAAGGAAAACATTTAATCTAGTCTGACAAGTTTTTCGTCTCCACAGTGCTTTGAGAATATTAAACTCCTAGGCGACTGATGTTTTTCTTGCCTGGTTGTTTACTTTTTTTAGCAGGGTGGCGTGTATTTCTGTGGAATAAAGTACATTGAAGATGGCTTAAGTTTACCTGAGCCTGGGGCAGAGGCTCAGAGTGCTCGCTACCACACGATTGAGCAAAATATTCAGATCCTGGAGGAGGAAGATGTTGAGTTTATCAGTGTGCCAGTCCCCGAGTTTGCTGATAGCGATCCTGCTGATATCGTCCATGACTTCCACCGGGTAAGAAATATTTCTGAAAAAGTTGGAAGCATTTAAAACTTGAAAAATGTTCCCCCTCAGTCATGCTGCTAAATGTACTCCTTAATTATTGTGGTGGGGGAAAGCAGAGGGTGGAGGAGGCAGCAGAAATGTTTTGATCAGCAGCAAGCAGTTATTAGCTGGGCATACAAAGTACAGCATTATAGAGTCGTCATGAGGTAGTATGTAAATCACCATTTGCAAACGCAGTTCTGGATCTAGAAAGGGAGAAATCTTAGAGATATTTCCTTTCCTTGGTATGGGGAAGTAAAGAAAATAAAATTCTTGCTGTGCTAAGTCCACTGAGCCAGAGTTTGACCAGTTGTTATGGTGTTGAGGAAGGTTTGGAAAGGGCTGTCATAGCTTTGACCTCAACTGGAAGGGATTGATTGTGTCTGACACCACAGGGTGTGTTGAAGCACCCCCAGAGGTGCTGTCCTCGCGTGACTCAAAAACCCCAATGCAGCAGCAGAAAGGGAAGGAAGTGACCGGCTGACTGACCACGGAAGAGAGCTGGTTTGCCAGATGCTGTAGGAAGCCTAGCTGAAGCTCATTTTATCTTGTGCACGACTCCTGTGTTCCTAAAGGCACTGAACTAGGGTATCAAAGCATTTTTAGTAGTTTCTTCCTTTTTTGTAGAAAACTTGATAAGAATCAATGGTAATGAATTTTTGCTAAGGCAGTTGACAGGCCTACATCTCTTGGTATTAACGACAGCCGTAAAACAATTAGAAGCCCTTCTTTTCTGTATCAGCCTGATGGAAGCTGTCTGATAGCGATGAAATGTTCTACGGCTGGTTTTCAGAAAGCTAAATTTCTGTGAATGTTTGAAGACTTCACTGAACAGCTTTTTTAAGCAAGGCTGGAAAAGAAGAATAGGGAAGCGTCCTATTTTTTTTATGCAAGCTTCAGTTTAAAGTTTTCCAGGCAAAATGAGTGCTATCTATCAAATATTCATAACCAGATTTGGAGGAAAACACTGCTTGCTCAAGCTATGTAATTTAAAAATATTCCTGAACATTTTTAGGGAGCTTCTGTTAAGAGTTAAGAGCAAAGAGTCTGAAGAGTGAAAACCAGAGGGAAAAAAAAAAGCGGTATCTAAGAAGTGGACAGGAACAATATAATATTACAAATTTACTTTTTGATTTAATGGGTTAAAGGCTTTGCTCTAAAGGTCAGTGTGAGGATAATTTGCCATAGGCTCAGCACTTACTTCCATGTAATGAGATTAGTTGCACTGATGGTTGCTGTCCTGGTGCTATTTTGACTGTTGGGTTCTTGATGCTCAGTGTTTCATATATGTCCGCAGCCTTAGAGCTTTCAGCAGCTTGAGATAATGTCTTCTTTAGCAAGAACAGATGCAGTAAAACACAGCTCACTGAACAGTCATAGGATTCATCAGGATAATTCCCTGTGCTTTTATGTCTCTGTTTTTATCACATCATGACAAATATTGCAGTTCAGGTACTATAAAGATAATAATTCAGCTATGAATAATCGTTAACACTTCAAGTCAGTAGTATTTTTGAAAATAAAAGGATTTTTATTGCATTATGTGTAACAGTCTTTTTTTTTCTTTCTATATTTTGTTCTTACCAGCAGCATTTCCCCTTTACACAACAATAAAAGTGTGGAGATTAGAGCAAGGCTTTTGCTCTGTTGTTTCAAAACGCAGGCACTAGGAATAAATGAATACTGTACTGGATTCTGTAACAGTTCAGATACACCTTTGTAATTTCATTACTGTAGTGTATTTGAGGTACTCATTGCCTGCTGCCTTGTGCAAAAAAAAAAAAAAGAAAAAAGTTTTAAACTCGTCAAGACTGCCATTTGTTTCTGCATTTACCTACTCTCAAAATTGCAGTTTGTTGGACAGACTTTATAGGGAACAAAACAATAATCTGAAGAACAACATGAGGCAATAGCAGTTAGCAAAGTCTGTGTGTGAATTTTGGGATGTTCATGTAATTTTGATTAAAATAAGTATTTCCTCAACAGAGGCTCACTGCCTATCTTGACCTTAGCCTGGATAAGTGCTATGTGATTCCTCTGAACACTTCAGTTGTTATGCCACCAAAAAATTTCCTGGAGCTGCTCATCAACATCAAGGTATGGTTAAATCATAAGTAATTTGTTCTTAAGACAGAGAAAAAGGAGATATTTTTTTTTTCTGCACACACACACCCCCGCCCCTGAACTCTACCTTTCACACAAGGTGCACATGTTAGAAAATTAACTAATCACTAGAGATCTTTGCAAAGCAAGGAAAAAAGTCTATAACCTTAGTTAATGAACTACAATCATGAAGGAGTTATTAATTCAGAGGAAGGTAAACCTGATTTTATTCTTCAGTGCTACAAATTTGGCTGACAAAATTGCGTAAATGTGGTGTACTTAGACTCTTTGATAGTAGTCTGTGTGGTTTTTAATTTATAACGCATTGTGACTGAAGTTTCCATAAAGCATATATGCGCTGGACTCTTAGGCTGGTTAGCTGAGAGGCTTGAAGTAGATATACTGGGAAATTGTTTTGACACAGGCATTGTCTAAAAGCACAGGTCCCTAGCGTTGGCCCCCACTTCATACTGTTCCAGTGGCTTGAGGGTAGTGTACGTGAGGTGTCTTGGATCTGCGCTGTGTGCTCAGGCAAATCAGATGTGGCACTAGGTATGATGGACTCACACTGCATGAGTTCCTGAGGCTTCCAGCAGCCTTAAGATGGATCTTCCTGTTTCTCGGGAGGTTTTGTAGGAGTGATCAGGATTTGGATTGTATGATTAGTGAAGGCCATTTAAGCAAGAGGGTTTTTAGTATAGCCAGATTCCTGGTTCTGCAAGAACCAGACCTTTAGAACAAGGTTTGTTGTCCTTAAAAACAAGAACTGTGGAAAGGACTGAGGTACCACAATCGCTGAACAACCAAACACGAATTTGCAGTATGATGTTCTGGGAGCTCCTAATCACTTCCCAGCAGAGTGTGATAATTGAACACTACTGCTGGGCTTGTGGTGCTGGTGCTGGCTGGCTTGTTGCCACCACAGGGACATGCTGTTCTGTTAGTAGTAGTAACTGGGTGAAACATAATGGCCTGTGAAATTGAGGAGGCCCAAGTAGATAATCTAATGGGGTCTCTTACTAATTTAGTATGAATCATCCTTTTTTTTTTTTTTTTAACTTACATATGTGTGCAGATTTGAATAGTATTTACCTTGTTTTTCAGCCCTCTGGTTTCTTTCCAGAACAGCAAAACACTCCAGGTGGGGAAGAGAGCTAATAAGCTAACTTGTGTGTAAGATTTGGGGGGAGAGTTTTAAATTTTATTTTACTGGGCTTTTGTAACTTTGGAATTGTTTATACCATCTTGGGTTTGAATCTTTCAAACAAGGCTTTGAAATTAGGACTCCAGGAACCATTTTAGCCATTTCTGAGTGGTTTGTGTATATAAATAAATTCCATGTGAAAAATGCCTTCACAAGTAAGGCCTCTGCTGCTTTTTTGCTGCCGGTTTTGAGATGAGATTTTGCTGCCTGTTTTGAGATTTAACCACACTTTAATTTCCTGTACATGAGGATGACGTGGTAACTCTCTGTAACACACAGTGACCCCCAATTTTTTTACTTTGTGTATGCAGTTTTGTTTCCATTTTTAGTTCACACAAATTGCAGTATTAAAATCTGTTAATTTCCTGGTTTGTCATTAGTACTAAATCAAATATGCTTGTGGATTGCAAGTAAGAGGGATAACCAGGCATCATGCATTTAATTGAAAATCTGTGCAAAAGCAAACTGTTTTGATCATTGTCCCCAGCAGTGAGTGCCCTAATTTTGTGAGACATCTGTTTAATTCTCATTGTATTAACAAAAACTGGTGGGCGTTTGATGTCTCACAAAATCAGGCTAAATGTTTTGTAACTGAAATTTGGGGAACTATTCTGCAGATGCATAAAGTGAGTAAATTTCTGTTCACTGTCCTGCAGTCACATTGGTTGCACAAGGAAGAAAAATGCATGAATTAAAGGACTTGTTTCATTAAAATGAGCTCTGAAAACATGCAGAGGACATTTTATGCAAATGAAGGTGCTCTGAGCTCTTTTTTTTTAAAAAAAAGAACCACATTTCTGTGTATTGATGCAGTTTGGTTGAATGTGCAGACAGTGAAAGGCCTCCTTTCCTTGGGAAATGAGGCTGAAAACCCAGGTTTATCTGTTCATCCACCTTGTTCCCATTGTTGAGCCAACTGGTCGATTTTAACCACATCTGATGCACAGGATGTCTCAAAGGTGACGGATGGTATTTGTGGCTGTGCTGGGTCCCAGTGCTGGGTAAATGCTCGTGTAGCAGGTGGGTAGAGGAGGTTCCTGCACTGAGCTCCCTTTCCTTTGGTACCCTCAGGGAGGGCTGAGAAGGCCAGGTCCACAGGATGGTCTGGGAGATCCTGGGAGGTCCTGTGGTTTGGAGAGCAGGAGCCCAGGAGTGTCCTTGCAGGCTGCTCTAAGTCCTCGGTACCACTGCCCACCCTGCCGGTGCTCTGCACTGCTGTGTTTCTTTGGGGCTCCCTCAGGGAACCCTCCTGAAATTGAAGAGACTAGGGGTTAAGATACAGTAATTTACAATGATTTAATTAGCAAGTAACGAATGGGATAATTCGGGAGTGTGAAGTCTTCCAAGCTGTCATTTAAAGAAAAAAAAAAAATTACTGTTGTTTTCCTCGTAGTATGTGCTGAAGAAAATTTTCATAATCTAAAGTGAATTTTATATGATCCTTTCTTTACTGAAAAGAATAGCATTTAATCAGCTTCTTCTCAACATGTTGCTTGGACTGAAAAGATAGTCTTGTTTTGCAATGGAAATTTCAAGTGTTTATTGTCAATAAAAAAATACAGCAATCTTACACTGCAGAAGCTGAATTTGTTTCCATAATAAGTGATCATTTTACTTTTAGAAAGCAAGCAACACCTTCTCTACTGCCATAAATTAGAATCACACTACAGGATTTCTTAAATTAAGTGATATTTTAAAAAAGTTGATGATTATTTACCAGTGCCAGTATTAGGAAATTGGCTGATAGCTAAGTATGTGCATCTTCAGCTGTGTATGGTGAGGTGTGTACGGAGACGGATTGCTCCATCATTTCAGCTGTGGCAAAATAACACTGACGGGACTAGAAAAGGCTTGGGAAGCCTTTGCATGTTGTCATGGCTTTTCACTTTTTCAGTGTATTGCCTTAACGCTGGTATACCACTATGGCTGTCTAATACCTTTCCGTATAAACAGCTGTGGGAGCAGACATAATAGCTAGGTAGTCTTGTCTTGCATTTGGCTTGAGAGTTGCGACCCCACAGCTTGAGAGCTGCGAATATGCTCAAGGTTTCCCAAACCCTGTGGACTGTGGCTGGAGTACACTGCAGCTGGCGTGCTTCATCAGCCAGGGTGTCTCCATGTAGAACGTGTTTATGCTAACTCCTATTCGGGAATAGTTCCCACTGAGATCTGTTGGGCTGTTAATTAAGTGAGAAGTTTGGATGTTAAGTGCAGGACTTACCCGTGACAGTGGGTGCTCCTGGGAGATAAACCTTTCTTCTCTGATGAAGACTGACGTTACTGTAGCAGGAGGGCAGTGGGCATAGGCATCAGCGAAAGTTTTATGACCTTTTTGAAGATCATCATTACATATTTCTGTAGTGCAGTGCAGTCATGTTTGCACATTTAGAAGAAAATTCTGTAGGTAATACATATTTTGAAAAAAATCAAAGAAAACATGTCACAGCCATGTTCAAGAAACACATTGCGAAGTATTTCATGTCTACTTAAGACTATGTAGAGATGGCTTTTGACAGAGCTGTTACATTTTTGTTCAACAGGCTGGAACATACTTGCCTCAGTCCTATTTGATTCATGAACAGATGATTGTTACTGATCGTATTGAAAATGTGGATCAGCTGGGATTCTTTATTTACCGCCTCTGCCGTGGCAAGGAAACCTATAAACTACAGCGCAAAGAGGCCATGAAAGGTAAATGTTCCTCCTGCGATCTTTTGTGTTGGCAGAAATTTCAGTGCCACTCGAGTTCAATAAATAGGCTTGATTGTGTTGAAAGGAATGACTCTTATTAAAGCCAGTATTGCTTATTGCAGTAACCAGCTCTGTGGGCTTAAGTACATCTGATATTTTCTGTGTAGGTATGGAAATACGTCTTTTTATTGTGCAAAAGTGCTCAAGGGCCCAGTGAGCTAGGAGCTGCTAGAATGTGTGTGTATGCATGGGTTTGTTTTCTGGGGTTCAGGCTTTCATTGATGCTTTGCTTTAATCTTGTTTCTTGATCCACCCCAAAACCAAAAAAACCCTTTAATATATGAGAAGCCATAGCCTTGTAGTCCAAGTACAGAATTGCAGGTTCTTCTCGTCATTAAAGGAATCTATAAATCGTTCCACGTCTTGCTATTTGCATCACTGAAATGTGAGTAAGAGTTGTGTTTGCAGGAGAATTGTAGTGCTTGTTCCTCCTTCACGGAAAATGTTTGAAAAACATAATTTGGAAGAATCTTGACAAGCTATTAAATACTGCCTTAAAATTTTCACTCAGACTTATTTATTTATTAAAAACTCTGTGATGTGATGCACGCTGAAGCAGTTTAATTGCTTTAGTCATATTGTTGGAGCTGACTGCTTGGGAAAATATAGAAAATAAGTACATTTTATAAAAATAATTAAGAAAAATGTTTAAAAAGTAAAATATCCTAATAGCAAAATCCAATTCAACATTCAGTATGCTGATCCTGTGGTAATAAAGGATGACCATAGGCTGGCAGTGAGCATTAGTTTAGCTAAAATTGGGTTAAATTCTGTCTTTCTGCAAATCCAAGGTGGTGTTGTTTAAATACTTCTAGTCCACTCATTTTGCCTGTAGTGTTTATTCCTTTGCTGTTCCTTCTTTCATGTCCCCACAGGCATTTTTACGGATACAGAGAGAGGGAGATTGGGCACTGATCTGGGTTAAGACTGGCCAGTGGGGGGGTGTGTGGCAGGTTTTAACTGAACTAACACTGCAGTTTGGTTCACCACACCTTCAGGGTCATTGCCTGCTTATTGACTTCCTATGTTTGAATGTGTGCCCGTGTGTGTTTCCTCTGAGAGGGGGATCAGAGAGGGTGGTAGTTCTGATTTTGGGTGACATCTTACTTTAGCAAATGTAGAACTATTATGTCTGTGATGCACCTCATCACTTCTTCTGTTTACCCTCCATTGCTCTTTACTACTACAGGAATTCAGAAGCGTGAAGCTGTTAATTGCCGAAAGATTCGACACTTTGAGAACAGGTTTGCTATGGAAACAGTCATCTGTGAACAGTAATGAGGAATATTACTGTTACAGGAGACTTAAAAACTACAGTATGACCCCACCCTTTGTATTGTGTGCAGTGATCATTTTTTAAAATCTTCTTTTATGTAAGTAGTGGACAGGGCTTTATTGCTGAACATGTTCCATACTTTTCATCTCATGATACATGTAAAATCAGTATGTTTTAGTTTTTTCCTTATTTTCAGGTGTGGTGTTCTTCTTATATTTGAATAGCAATTGTATAAAGAATTAGTTGCTAGTGCATTTCATGTGATCAATCTTAAATACTAGGAAGAAGAGAAAGTCTTCAAAATATCCACCAGTTTTTAATTAAGTAAAATTGAAAAGAATTATTAATGTACAAATGGACTGCAAGAGCTACTTCTAACTGTAATATTACCTGCTATATAGTTTGTTACAGCGTATAGACAAACCTGTATTTGACTCTCCCTAAGTGCAATTTGTTTTGGTTTTAAAATACTGTCATATTTACCTTTTTAGATTGATTTCTGACTTGATGTTTTAAAATGGCAAGTGTTTGCTGTAACAATCTTTTAGAAAATTAAGAAGTAACTTATGTTACTAACTTGTATATAATCCATGTATGTGCAATGGAAAATAAACCTTATAAACCTGTTTGTCTAAAACTCTTGTGTTTTCTTTTGCTGTTACCCAGGGTGGGTTTTTTAGAGGAGTGGACTAGGATTAAATTTAAAGTCAAAATCAATGCTTCTTGCTTGCAGTGCGATCTTGAAAAGTGAGAAGATTAAAACAGAATAGGTGATGACTGAGAAACGAAATACGAGCAGAGAAGTGTGTGTTTTCTGTTTGTTTCTCATTTAAAGGCAATATTCTGCTGCTTGCTTAAATTCCGGGTTGGTATTTCCACAATAATTAGAATTAGAGTGTAGATTCAGAGCTTACTTAATATATTGTTAATGTCTGATATCCCTGTCCTGGGTATTTGTCAAATGGTGTACATAATCTAGAGCATGCCATGATTCAGGCTGACCCAGCTGAGAGCTGGGAGTGTTCACTGCAAGCAGGACGTTGCATTTCCCTTTATTCAGCTTCATGGTGTTCCTGTCAGTATGTCCGATTGAGCTTGGCCAGTTCATCAGGAGCTAGCTCAAATATCGCTAATACTGTTCTTTATTGTGCCATTTACACTTAAAACTGCTATTCTTAAAGCAAGTTTGGGGTTTTTTTCATAGGATTGGGATTTTTATAATGGCAGCTTTTGTTGGGGAGAGTGTAGGGTAAGTTGTATCATAGTACCTGCTGTTTTGAAGCTGGTTGCAAGAAAAATTATGGGAGAGAAAAGAAGGGAGTAGCACTCAAAAACAAGGCTGGAAAATCTCCAAAATCCACTTCTAAGCCTCCATGATAGGGGAACTGACTTGTCTTTCTGATCAAATTTTGAGCATAGATTCATCAGGAAAGTAGGAATGTTTAATAGACCATTTGCATATTTGTTTGCAAACCCCCCCCCATACCGTTTAAAGCAATTTTAAAATAATACGCACCATAGGTGTCCAAATCTTTTGTCTTGGATTAATTCATTCAAGAGGTTTTGGACTAATCTTATTTTTCATCTTTTAAAGGATCTTTTCTTAATATAGTGGGAGGATGCTTTACTGGTTTTGGAGCTATTATACAATTTTAAACATGCTATCATCCAGCTTCCTGCTATTGTGAATGTCTGGATCGAGATAAAATAATTTTGTTTTAAAGGAAGTTTCTTAAATACACAAGACATCAGATTTTTTTTCTCCATCAGCATTTGGCTTAGTTTTCAGTTTAGTCTTAGTGTGGGTGCATTATATATAAAATGAAAAGTCAAATTGTTATTTTCCAAAGGCCGGACTTCTTTAATCCATTCTTTGATGGTGCATGGCAGTCATGGATATCAAATAAAACCTCACGTAGGTACAAGTTAGATGCTCATGTATAAGTTATACTTACATAGCTACACTTCACTATACATGTAAGCAAGCTGGCAAATCCACTGGGAAAACTTCAGCTAGAGACATTCAGGATGTTGCAATTGTGTGCTTGCAATAAAGGTCAAACATATGTCAAGACAGGGTTACTGGTGCATTCTATGGAGCCCTGTATGACATGAGATTCATGCTGAAGTACTTTTAAGCATGTTTTCTGCCTTTTGATGAGCATACTGTTGCTGCTTTCTGTAAGTGAAACATGAAACAAATTTTTATGTAAGCCTTGCATCATCTTTAACTTGTTTTCAAAATAGAACTCAGTAGGAAACTTTGTGACCTGTGGTGTGGCCTGTAACAGAGACACCAGCAAACGAGGCTGCTGAAGAGGTGGTGGGGCAGGGGAGGAATAGATTTGTTCTTACAGGCAGGAGGTTTATTTGATCATGCTGCATGCTTGTGCCCCTAATAACTTCTGAGCCTGTCGGATGGTAGAGGGAAATTTTATTTCTATCAGTAGTGTGAAAATAAGCATGGGGAAGGAGGGAGAAACTTGTGTGCACGGAGGGAAAGCTCCCAGCGTGTGCTCACATCTTATTAAACACCAGGCAGTTTGTATGGGAAGAAGACGTAAAACACCCTGAGTGCAGGAAAAGCTCTCGTTGGAACTTCTGCCCTCTTAGACAAAGTCGAAGCATAGGACACAAATCCATGGAAAAAATTAGCTCTAGGAGCTGCTTGGGCTTTTTTCCTTTTTTTATTTTTTATATATATAAAAAAAGTGTAATAAACAAACATAGCTATGCTATACTGAAGAAAGCCACATTTCTAGCCCAATGAATTCCAGAAAAGGGTTAGTATAAAAATTACCTCGCTGGACAATTATCTTTGCAAATATTTCTAAAACTCCTTGTAAGAAAGAAAATCAATCCTAATGCTGGGACACATGTTGTCACTGAAGCAGCAAAATCACAGTGCCGCTATCCTATGATACTGTATTTATTTGGTGGAGGGGGCTGTGTTACTCTCATGGGTCCCAAGCAGCCTCTGATGTTCAGTGGGTCTTCGCACATGTATGGCTGATGTGGTCAGTCAGTGTGTATGATCTGGGCTTGCAAAGCACAATAAAAGCTCTGAGTCTTCCCTCCTTCTGTAGTTGAAGTCTTGCAGCTTTAGTAAAGAGCCACAGGGCGAGTTTTGGCTTGAAGAATATTCTGAAGGCTTGCAAGACAGAAAACGCAAGAGTTAGGTTATCTGGCGCAACGCTGTCCTCCGGAAAGGTGGGTGCACGCTTTTGTTTATATGAATTGGGTGGGAGGATGGAAGCCTTGGCGTGTCTGTGCTAGCAGAAGCTTGTGGTTTGGAAATACTAGCAGAGCTGTACTTTCACTGTCATTGCTTGTTCTGGTTGTAGGAGAACATTTTACTATTACGGAGGGAGCAACATAGAAAAGCCTATAGTGCTTATAGTTGTCATACTATTGAGTTTTTCTGGAATACTATAGACAAATGTTTTCACTTAATAAGAATATTTCACTGCCATGGATGGCTTGGTAAAAAATGTAATCTCTTTGGTGCACTCCTAAAAAGAAAAAAACATCACAGGTTGGTTTAGTTCAGAGAAATGTGTATGTCTGTTCACTGCAGGCTACGGTTGCTATTTTTCAATTGGTTTTCAGGTTGTTGGTTAAGATTAATTTGATTCCTGAGAGCTGCTTCCAGTAGAGCATATTCTGCTTCTGGTGGGCTTAGGAAATCTTGGAAGAGGAGTCATGGGAAACATCCTCACTGGGGAGACCGCCAGCAGCAGGACAGGGTGTTGCCTGTGCCGGTGCACACTTTCTCAAGCAGCGAGAGGAAGCAGAACCTGGGACTGAGCAGGACGGGAAGGGAGGGATCACAATGGGGTCATTAATGTGACTCTGTAATTGCAACCAACAAGAGGGTTGTGGTTTGTTTGTTGACCTTTATTTCATTAACAGCTGGCAGTACCAACCGAAATGAACTGCCCTGCAGAGGGGGCACAGGATGCCCTGCACACCCCAGGGGCAGAATGTATCTGGGGTTAGAAGCGCTTTGCCTGCTGGGGACACGCAGGACTACCTGCCTGACAGAGCACATGGTGTGTTGCTGCTGTGCATGCAAAGGTATGTTTTATACTCATGTTTGGAAACTTTCCATAAGCAAGGAAAGCTGTAACAGGAATTATTAGGTTTTTCTGCTGTAATTACACTTGCACCAGGGCTTCATCTGATGAATTGCATCAGCCAGGGATTTTATTTTTTAGTACCCTGGTCCTTAGTGCTAGCACAGCTCTGTAAAATAGACATGACTCCAACAGCCATTTTCATTTACAAAGAACATGCAACGTGTAAGGTCCTTACACAGTTATAAGTAGTTCAGTTTTTCTATGAACAGATAAATAGGTTTATCTGAGTAAAAAGAGGAAAAAAATGACAAGTCTAAAAACTTCGATCAGCAGAAACCTCTCTAAACTCATCTCAGAGGGAGAGAACTAGAAGTATCCCTGCAATGGCCTGGGTTGAAGTTTTGCATATAGGCGTCATATGTGCAGGCGTTTCTCCATCCAGCAGCAATAGTCACAGTGTCCTTTCAGATCCCACTAGCAATTTGGTCAAACACTATTGATAAAGATTCCTGCCTTAAATTCATCACTGCAGTATCTCAGATTCCAGCAGTTCACTATGTAATGTTCTAAGAAGAGCATATCACAGGTGCGTATAAACATGGAATGAAAATACCCTTTATTAATAATGTTTGTGTGTGTATATATATATAGGCTTTGAACTGTTAGGGGAGGCAATATCTAACAAATACCTCTGTTTAGCAAGAAATGGATTTGAGGTTTGTTACGTCCCTATGGATTTACATCACTGTAAAAATACTAACTTTTAGAAATGGTTTTTATCCTTCATATTTTGAACAAGGTCTTTATGTAGGATACTAGGGGCCAGGCTGACCAACAAGGGGTGCAACCAGCCAGCTTTGCCCCATCACACCCATAAACCATTTCCAGTTTCAAAGGCAGAGCTGATACCAGTGCAATCGCAAGGCAGTGTTACCAGCGGAGTTCACAGAATCATAGAGCATGGCGGCAAGTGGAAAAGGCCTGGTTCAAACCATGGCCTTGGTGTCCCTGAGGCACTCCTGAAGGGACACTGTCACTTAAGTCCACCTATTGCTCTAGGTGGTGCTCTAGGGAAGTTGTTCTTAAGGCCTGGGGCCTGTAGGGCGGCAGCCAGACAAGAGCTGGCCCGCAGGGCATGGGGCAGGTCCATCACCACTTTACTCCTGTTAGCACTTGTGCTGGGGCTTTGAGAGGAACAGGTGGCCTCTAGGTGACACTGATAGCAGGGGTCTGATGGCTGCTGCATGGTGCAAGGGATGTCCGCGCACAGAAGAGGCTGGCCAGGAGAGCTTACACCCTCTCCCTGGTTAATTCTGCCTGTTACAAGCAGGGAAATGAGGGGTGATTCAGGCAGATGTTTTTACAGTCCAGGAATTTTACAGCCTATGGGCTTTATTCAAGCTGCAGTACTTGGACTAATATCCAGAAGCTCCCAATTTAGTGGTTTTAGTGCCTACATTTCTGTCATCCATCTCCAGAACTGATTTTCTTATAATTGCAACTTAAGTGGTAGAGGTCTGTGATAATGTAGAAATAAGCAGCTAGTCTTGAGGTCTTAATAAATAAAGTTTTCCCTGCATCACACATATTTCATTTTTATGAAGACTAAAAAAGTAGCAAGCTTCTATCATATCTGAGCAGTAAAAGTAAAAATAAAAAGGCTTAGTTTCATTTGCAGTGAAAGCATGACTTCTATTCCCACTTGCAATTACCAAGAAACTATAGCAACAGTTTTAAGTGGGAAAAATTAAGATAATAAAATTACTTAAGACTGTGTAACAGCTGGAAACAATGAGTCAGGACTGTTTGACTGGGCAATGTTTCATAAATTGCCATCTGTCTATGACCTACACTTTAAAAGCTGTTGCAGCAAGATGTTTAGAATATTGTCGGATCAGATGAGAAATAATCATTAATACTATATTTAACTTTGCAGTGGTTTTTTTTTCCCCAGTAGAAGCTGCTTTTCTTCTTTCCTTTGTCATTTTATTCCAAAAGCCCGAGGGCTCCATTTAAAAGAAAAACATTTTAGAATACAGGATTAAAACATTCAAATCAGAGTATCTAACAAGGGGGGAGAAAAACAGCGTAGCAATTTACATATGGTTTTAGACATGCACGTGCCTTTCTTTGGAAGTACATACATACATTTTAAGTCTCACTACAGTTTAGGTGTAGGTAGTTACTACATGTGAGGCTCTGGGACGGAGGATTCAAGGTTATTTGAGCTTGATTCATCTGCTGCCTCCCTTCTTCTCCCTCCAGTTGTAATTTGAAGCATTCTGAGATTGTTTTGGTTATACCTGCTTATGGAGGGGGGAGCCCGAAATACCTTGCTTGATGAAAAAAGGTGCCTAAAATTTGACTTGAGAAGGTGCTTCGCCCACTAACTATTTTAGAAAATTAGTAATTACACTGAGGCTGGTTGTCAACTGTTTCAAAGGATATGATGTTCCCTAAGCATTAATGCACAGGGTGTTGTAAGAGCAACACAAATTCTCTGCCTATCCTTTGGTTAATCTAGGGCCTGGCTCTAAAAGCATGTTAAAGCAGCTGTGAGGGAAGATATCCCGGAGGGTGTGTTCCCTTCTTGCTGACAGCTGGGAGGGTCTCCGCTGGCTGTGACCATTTTCTGAGATGCTTTGCTCTCATTTTAAATTCATCTGTGCTCTTTCAGCCAGTTGGAAGGAGATGGCAATGGACTCATCTGTGGTTTAGGGTTTTAGCTCACTTTTCCAAGGTGGTAGATCTGCCTCGTTGTCTGTGGTTCAGCTATAGATTACATGTATTTCTAGACTCCAAACCTTTCACAGAATCTGGTATTATCTGATTACAAGAATTATTTAAATGTGCTTAGAAGCAGGGTAAAGTTACTGTCACAGTTTTACTAGAATCATAATAAGGAATGTCTAATCCCACTACAGTCTACAACTCAGACATTTAATTTGGAGTTGATGTGCTTTGATTTGCCTCAGAAATCCCATTTGTTGTCCCCACTTTACTGTAGTTGCTTTAATTCTAATTATGAACCAGAAAAATACTGTTTCCTGTTTTAAATTAAGTTAATGAATATAAAAGAAAAGCCTGAACAAATGAATAGTGTGTGAATCTTTAAATACCAATGAATTTTTATTGTATGCCATAGTTGTACTCACGTTATTTTTTAAAATCTGAAGCTTTAACAGCAACCTCACTAAAACTAGTTGCTTTACAGATGAAAGAAAAATATGTGCACGTAGGAAGAGTCCTTACATACAAATATTTTTGCTTCTTCCAAGAAGTTGTAATCATAAAAATATGAAATTAAATGTGCTCGCTTGCAGCAGCGATCTGCCTTCTAAACATGGACTGCAGACGTCTGCAACTGCAGACGGCAGAGTAGATTTTTAAGATCTGTGAATTGGGGCATTGGGGATTTGAATCTCATTGGCTTAAAATCCAGAAGATGCCCAAAGCCTGGAGATTTTTTTACATTAAATGTAATTGCAATGCACAGCGTTAAGAGTTTTATTTTATTTAGGACTTGGATGAATTTCAGGGTGAGAGATGGTTATAAAGGATTTGAAATTTCTGTCCTGCTCTACACCCATCCGGTTACTTATTTCTAATGCACGGGCTCTGGTTCTTCCCACGTTACAGAAGAGATGTTACCGGCTGCCTCCAGCTTCCTGAGCACCTGAAATACCCGCCATAGCCGGACTGTCGTCCCTGGGGTGACCGAAGGGCCCTGAGGGGCCTGCCCCGCCGCGGGGGCAACTGCTCGTTTTGCGAGGAGAGGCGGCGCCCAGCACCTCACCACGACGTCCCTGCTCCCTCGGTAACCTGTCACCTGCGGCAGTCAGATGCCATCACTCCTGCTGCCTCTTCAGCCGTGAGTCACCCCAGCCGCGGAACCCAGCCTGGGAGGGCGAGAAGCCCCAGCCCCGGTACCGGTACCCGCCCGCCCCGCCGCTTCCTCAGGGGCCCGGCCCGGCCCGGCCCCGCCCGCCGCCGCCGCCGCCGCCGCCCTCGAGCCGCGCCCTCGCCTCAGGTCGCCCGTCCGCCCGAAGCGGAGCGGGCTCCTATTGGCTAGCGCGGAGAAAGGCGCGCGTTCATTGGCTGAGCCGGCTGGCGCGGGCAGCTTCTCTTTCCGGGTGCCGAGGGGGCGCGGTCGCGGCTCCTCGCCGGCGGGTGAGGTGGGGGAGCGGCAGCCGGGCCGGAAGTGACGGCGCAGCGGTGACGCAGTTTTCCCGCGGTTTGGGCGGCGGGCAGGGGAGCGGTAGCCGGCGGCCCGTCGTTACTGCCGCCCGCGGCGGGCGCTTGAACGGCGGGGCCCGACGGCCGCGGGCCGCCATGCCGCCCAAGTCCCCCCGCAGGGCGGGCGCCGCCAGGAGCCAGCGCGCCAGCCCCGACGGCGGCTCCGAGCCGCCCGCCGCCCCCCGGTGAGCTAGGCGGGCCGCGGCGGGCCGGGCAGGCGGCGGGCCCGGGGTGCTGCCGGGGCTCCCCGTCCCCGGGGGTCCGCGCTGTGCCTCCCCCCCGGGCTCCTCAGCGGGGGCGGCCGGGGCGCCCCCCGGCAGCTGGCGCGGCCCCGCGGGGCTGCGGGCCGGTGTGGGGCCGGAGTGCCGCTGGTGACGGGTTTTGCTCTCGCTAGGCTGGAGGTCGGCGAGGCGGAGTTCGTCGCGCTCTGCGATGCGCTGAAGGTGTCGGAGGGCGCGAGGGAGAAGGCGTGGCGGACCTACGAGAGCCTGTCGGCTGCGGACGGCGCCCCGGTGAGTACCGCCGTGTAACTCGTCCCGCTTGTCGCGTCTGGCCTGTGCCCCCTCAGCGAGCTGTGACCCGGCCGGGCTGGGGGACGAGTGCTTCGCAGCCAGGGCTCCTGTGGCATGGCTTTGTTTTTTCCAAGGGCGGTTAGGCTGATGTTGGATGGTGCCGTGCACGTATCTGTATAAACTGGTTTCTATACATCTCCCTTTTAATATTTTCCCTTAAAGGTCTGGACTCTAGAATTCTTGTAGGTTACTACTAAATGACAGTAGATGTCACCACCATGTGATCGGCAAATTCTTCGAACCACAAGTTATTTCAGATATGTCTGAATCACTTTCTACAGGTCATCTCATCGTCTCTTTCTGTGTATTTCTTCCTTCTTTATGAGGCTGCAGAAAGGGTCTGGAGAAGCCTACTGCAGAGAAAGGGATGTTTGTATGCTAAACTTTTTCTTTATACTACATAATGTTAATCTGTATGTACTTACTGTTGCGTTATTTCCGTTCAAAGTTAGTCATTGGGCATGTGTAAACAGATTAAAGTGTTATGCCCTTTCCTGATTCCCTGCCCCCCCCCTTCTTCTCAGTGTATTAGTGCTGACTCAGAGAACAGCTACAATAGAATTAAATCATGACCAAAGCTTTGTTATACAGAACTGAGTTAGATTTAAAATACCTAGCTGGGGTAGTATTTGCGCTGGGTGGGTGGTCCAGCATCCTTGTATTTGTTGCGACCTCTGCTTATTCTTCTGCAACTTGAGCTGACCTGCCGCAGCTATGCTGTCACTAGGAATACCTTATTGTCTGTGGTTTTTAAACCGCAGCGTGGGTATACCAGCTCTTGGGGCATTTCGGTTTCACAATGCAATACAGTAGCAGTGTGGGAGGGAGACTGTGTGCATCTCTTTCAGTAACAGGTACGTTTCTGACCATGGATGTTCCCAGAGAACATTTACTTAAAAGCATAGTCAGGCTCCTCTGTACGAACTAAATTAGAAGTTTTCAGTTCTATTGAGTGAAAAAAACAAGGCAGGTTGTTGGTGTAATTCTGCAAGCTTCACTTGCAGGCGGAATTTTGATTTTACTGATCATTACCTAGCGGTGACCAAGCAAGATAGAGGACATTTGAAACCCTTCCTTTCAGCATCTGAAGATGACCTCCTTTACCTATTCAAACATGGCAATGACTAGATAGTCATTATGACATATAGCTAGTATTTATTGTCTTGCAGTTGAAATGCAATTTCATTTTTCTATTTCAACTATGCTAAGAGCCTTTCAGTGTATAGGAAAAAATCTGTGTTACGTTGTGGTTCAAGGCCTTTTCCTCAAACTTTCTAAAGTGTCAGCAAAGTGTTGAAATGACAAAGCTGGCAAGCATGTGTTTCCCTGGGGACCTGGCAGGCATCGGAGTTGCTGCTTTAGCTGAGACCAGTGCAGGCTTCCCTTGAGTGTTGGTGAGTCAAGTAAATTAACAGCCTGATTAAGTGCTGCTTCTCTTTCAGAGTCAAGCTGTTATCACCGGGAGCCCAGCTCCTCAGGGTGACACCCTGGTTCATGTTGCAGGGACTCATGAGAGGAGGCTGTGTTTAAATACCTACTCCTTTCTCCCCTCTGGTAAAGGTATTGTGTTGGAGGGGCTGTCCCAGTGTTTGTCCTGCAAGCACCAGCTGTATATGTTTAAATCAACATGGTTCAGTGCTAACCTGTTCACCTCTGAACTGGAACAGAGGCTGATTATGCAGCAACTTTCTGTTCTCAAGCAACAGGGGAAATAGCAGGACGCCAGCTGTCCAAATACCTACAAGATCATGTCTGTTTTCCTCAAGTCAAACCAGCTACAGGGTTAGCTTAAATCAACAGACTGCTGATGGAATAGAGGTGGCATCTAATGATCCCACTCTCAAGCCGTTTACAGAGCATAAAGACCTGAAATCTTACTTTACCTGGTACACTGGCCTTGTTCTTTGTGGTTGATCTCAGAGTTGCATTTGCCAAGCCTCTGAGGATGTGGAGGAGACTTGCAGTGCTAAGTAGGAAGTGGTGTGGCCCAGACAGTAGGTGCTGTGGTAACTGGCAGAGAATCAGGGTGCAGATGTGGGCTTAGACCTAGTCTGAACGCCTGCTGTATCCTTGTTCAGTGAATGTTTAGTGACTTAAAGTGAAAACATCTGTTAGTACTTTTTGGGTCACTTAGGGTACATGTAATAATGTGCAAAGAGACTTTGCAAGCAAGGTATATGTAGCTTGCAAGTATAAAGCAATTGTTTTTGGCACACATACGCAAAAGATTGTTAGAGTGTAGTAACTTATCAGCCTAAGTGTGCCTGCACTTCAGTCAGACACCTGAAAGTCTTTGCTGGCCAGGTGGGCATCAGTCAGGAGAAGAAAGGTTGGTGTCCGCTGCTCCCTGGAATGAATCCTCTGTGCCAACACCCGCTGAAGCCACTGGTGCCGCTGGAACTGGCTGACTCACTGTCTTTTTTTCCTTCAGGATGTCACATCTTTCCACATGGATAGTTTTTCTTTTGTGTCTTGGAGTTGCTGATGATCCTACTTGCTGAAGTATCTTTCTTACTTTGCATAGCTCTGCACTGTAGCTTTTCTTACTGGGCTCTCAACTTACCTGTTTCTGCAGCAGTTTGGGTTGAGGATAATACAGCTGCACCTTATCACAGCTGGGACTTGAATCCTTAAAACAGCTGAACCCCTGTGAGAGGTGTAGAGGAGGAGAAAGGTGACAGGAGAGAGATGGCTACGCAGTCTTTCTGGAAAATGAGGCTGACTTGTAGTTGGAAAAACTAGACCTGCAGAGAGAGATTGTTTAAAACAATACAACTATCTGTTAAATATGGTGGTGTTTCCCTTTGTAGCTGGAGAACATAAAGCTTCCCTCTGTGACAGCGAGAGTTTAATTACACACTTCTACAATAAAATAAAATCTCTTGGATAAAACCCCAAATGCTAGTTCCAGAAATGTCATACTGAATCAGTGCTGTTGGTGTATGGTATGAAGGAAGGTATCTGATGCATGATTGGAAAGGGGTTTTATTTTTAAATCTGGTGAACTCCTGCACAAGTTTATTGTAACCCTGGAAGTGTACATATAAATAAGAGCTTTTACATTAATGTTGTACAGAGACTTTTGTTCTTTCTCTCATTTCTTTTTTTTACCAAACCAAGCTACCTAGTTAAACAAAATGTTTTCTTAAAGTTGCAGTTCTTACTGTCTTTATTTCAAAACTGTTGCATACTGACAGTTGTTGGCTTAACAGCTGGCTCTGATGCTTGCTGCTGTTGTATTTTTATTTTTTTTACAACTGTCCTGAAATCTGTATTATGAATCAATAGTGCCTGTAAACTCTAGATGGAGTGAATAGATTCAGTGGAATTACTAGTGTACTTTGAGCAACATGTGATTGTTAAAGACTAGGAGAGGTCCAGGAAGCCATACTAATACTGCTAGGAAAAAGTTCAGGGCATTTGTTACGTTCTGCTACTGTTTGTTTTGGTAAAGAACAGCAAAAGGAGAATCTGAAGTAGCATGTTGGGTGATGTAAGCAGGAAAAAGAAACGTGAGTGAATTGTTGTTTAATACATTGGAAAGAACCAACATGAGGAACATATGACATGGCGACTAAATTAGAACCAAACTTCTGCAAACAAAATTGAAGTGGTTTAGGAAATTGATAGAAATTAGTCTGCCAAGGACCTTGAGGCGTAGGGTCTGGTGTGCTTCAGCCTCCTCAGTGCAGCTTGCTGTAGCATGTGGTGTGTGGGCAGGAGCTTCCTTTTGTTGTTTGCTCTTCATAGCAGTGTTCGGGAAGTGTGGCCCGCTGTTGTCCTGCTGCTGCTCAGCTGTTCAGACTCATGAATTCCTGAGTCACTTTTATTAAGTGTCTGTCTAACCCGCTATTAAAAAATTCTGATAATGAAAGATGTGCAGTCTGCATAGTTAGGCCTTCCTAGTTTAACTTTCTTTGCTCATGAATTTTTTCCCTAAGTACTACACTCATCTGTTTCTGTGTTGTAATTCAAGCCAGTGGCGATTATTCTGTACCCTGTGGCTGTGAGGAATTTATTGCTCCCTTCCCCCCACACCCCCTGAAAGACTATAGCATCTGAAGATGTTTCTGTCATCTTTCCTTCTTTCTAATTGCTCATCTTACATTCTGAAGTTCTCTCTAACTGGTGACTTACACTGGTATGCAAATGCTGTAGAGCGTTTGATTTGCACAAGAGTTGAAGTATGGTCTTAGTGAAGAAAACTTAAAAGATGAACTGTAGTTTAAGTGGAGGAATGAAATAATTAGTTCCTAATGCTCTGTATAGACCAAAAAGTTTGTGATCAGCAGGTCAAATGTTCCCAATCCATAAAATTTCACATTTAAGTTAAATCAGTTCCTTTTGGTTGTAGTTTCTTATGAAAAATAAACCACTGTAGCTGGTAAACCACCTATCCTCATGTTAAAAGACACGCAGAGGCTTCTGGCTTTTGGCAAAAGCATGAAATGCATAGGAATTGTCTTTTTCCACTGAAGCTTTGGATGGATGACCAAAATTACATGTATTTTAGGATCCTCTGCTATTAAAGAAAGAGCTACTGAAAGTCCCAAAGTAAACATAAATCATCACCGTGGCCTCTTGCTGGTCATACTCAGTATCTTCGAAGCAGATGTATTGCCTGTATGTGTTGTGCCCTTGTGCTTTAAAAGCATAACTAACTGGCCTACAGGGTTTTTTTTATTCATCTTCTGCCTGTCCTGAGGAAAGACTGATGTACCCTCCAATCCTGCTACATGCAAGAAAAGTGTAATGGGAAGTTTTCATATTGGAAGAACTAGTTTCATTAGTTCAAAACTTTCTGTTGACTTCCATTAGTTAGTATTATATTTGAATTTGATTTAATCTGCTGCAAACAAATAGTAATCTTCCATTCTAGACAATGTTCAATAGAAAATTTAAATCCATAGTTGCTGAAAAGTGGAGGATCTAACTGTCTTTACGCAGAACTTCATATGTGTAGGTGGTGCATACAGTGTTCACTTTCAGAATTTTTTACTAAGATTTTTTCATGCTAGTTTTAATTCTGATCAGTTTTCTGTCATGAATGCTTCTTGATTCTTTTTCCCTGCCATCTTTCCTGCCCTGTAATCATAAACATACCTGTGAATGTTTCTTGTATCCTCTAGCTAGTTCTCTATATTGATAGGGACATGGTAGCTGAGGTTTCAGTAAGTCAGCAAGTTCCACACCTTCCCCTTCAAAAATTCATTTTTTAGTATTTATAGTGTGACAGCCTCTATCCCATTTAATTCAAGTGCGGATCTGTGTTTGCTGTTTCTCATGTACATTTCTCTTGACTTTCATTTACGCATCGTCATTTCAAGTTCCTATTTCTGGATCACTTTTGCAGGCTGACATCAAAACTGTTATCAGTGTTGGCAGAATAATAAACATCTTTAACTGCAAATTAGAACTGAGACTTTCTGTGCCCATCTCGTCATGAGTGGTTTAGCATGGGAGAACCTCTTGAAGGAGAGAACGGAAGTTACATCTCTCAGTGCCTTTAACACCCTGCCTCTTCTTTCCAGACGTTGTTGCAAGAATCCCAATTCACAATAGTTCAATTTGAACATTTTAAGCCTGTGACTCCTGCAGGTTGTTTTCACTATATTTGGGCACACTGGTGATCTGATGGATTAAATAGTAGTAATAGTAAGTCCAGAATGAGAAACAAATACTTCGAAAGAGTTTGTAAGAGATCTTTTCCTACAGAAAACCATACTGATTCAACAGAACTGAGCTACGTTGCCCAAAGTTATAGCGTTGGTTCCCCAGAATCTGAAATAAAAACTATGTAGACTACTAGGTACTAAATAATCTTTGAGTTAGTGATTGGTAGGCTTTGATTTGAAATAAGGTCACTGGAAGTCATCTTAACTGAAACTGACTGACAGTCAAGGGCGAACGTTGAACAATTGTCCTGCCAGTTTTCTGTAGCGGTGCTTTATCAACAAAGATCTTGAGTCAAGCTGTGGTCAAGAGAAAAACCCTCAGTAATGCATTTCTGGCTGTGAGTTTGTCTTACATCCATTCCCATGCCCTCAAGTCCATCTGGGGTGGATTTTTTGACTATTAAAAATTATTAATTTGTGTCTCAGAATTGGCTCCCCTGTAGTTATGACACTGGCAAAATAGTTGAGTGGAGTGATGCTGCTGCATTTTTGTTCTGTGGTCAGCTTTAACTCCTTTTGTAGGAAAGAACTTGAGAAATGTCTGTGAGCTTTGGGAGGGAAAGGATATGAAGAGAATACTCAGGAAGACCTCCTTACCTCTTCTCCCCTTCTACCCCATGATGTTTATGGTTTGTATATTAAAAATCACTGAAATCCTCATGCACAGGTATGGGCAGATAATCTTGTTTCTTGAGTAACGTGCAGTTCACCTGCATCTTTGGATGTTTTAATCAGCAGTAGCTGATGGGATAGTCCCAGTCTGGTGTTTTTTCATGCTTTCCTCGCTGCCTCAGCTGATGTTAAGAAGCAGGCAGGCTTAGGCGTGGCTTACCTTTTCTTTGCTACTAGAAAAAAAAATTAATCTGTTTATCCTGGGTTCTGTGTAATTTTATTTTTTTGTTAGGCCAGCAGTCATTCAACATCTTCTGTCTGGTTGAGAAGGTGCCCAAAGCATCCTGTAACGCCAGCAGTCGGTATGGGAGTAGACCCAATACGAGTTTGGTTTGCTGTACGCTGTAATGGTTTGTATCTAGTAACAGGCTGCCTCTGGGGCTGCGGTCTTGTTTAATGGTAGAAACAAATGAGGTGTTACCCCCAACCATACTGGATAAGGAGTTTAAAGATTGTTCTTGCAAAACCAGACCTCACTCTTACCAAATAAATCATTGCTATAGCCTTCAAGCATTCATCTTCCAGGGTAGAGCTAAGCTGCCTAGGAGAGATAGGCTTGTTTGAACAGGCAGCAAACCAGGAACAGTTTCACTGCTTCCTAGCACTCTGTCCTTCTGCCCTATGAGATGATTTACAGAGCGGCGTCATGGTCCGAGTTTGCAGGAGCATGAAGTGAAGGAAACTTATTTGTTAAACAAGGTCAGCCGACTCCAATGGCAGTGGTGTTCTTGGTAAGCAAGTAGTTGTCCTCCTTCTCAGTAGGTCATTACTTAGCTTCAACACTCAACGCTTTTTATATTATGTCACAGGTACACTAATGCAGGAAGACAAGACATCCTCATCCTACAGAATGTTCTTTTGTTCTTGCGTGCCTGGTAGCTTGTTGTACCTGTCAGCAAAGGATTGTTGAGACTGGCTGAGACTGCGGGAATGCATTTCTTAGCAGAGTTTTTCTTCAGTGCGAAGACCCCTCGAGAGCAATATTTTTGCCTCATCTTTAGGTTGCTGGTGGTATGTGATGGTACATAAACAAAGAGACAGTGACTTTGATATTAATATCCATTCCTTTATGTATTATCATCTGTTAATAGCTTCTTTCAAAATCGTTTTCTGTTGTAAAACGTGTTGGAATGCAGGAAGAAAGTAGTAACTTAAATAACAGTCAGTTACCATGTTGTTGAAGGTGGCTTGTTACTTTAGCATTGAAGCCTGTGCTATAACTCATCAATTGCACAAGTCGATAAAACTACATTCTCTGGAGGAGGCCCCAGCCAGTCTTCATGGATGTATAAACACTGGTCCCAAGAAAGAAGCAGAACAATTGAGGAAAAAAATAACTGTTGTTGACGGTGTTAGTAGAATTGTTGTGTCATTTATGGGCATGGCAAGCTATTTGTTACGGTTACACCTCTGAGTAAGTGAGGACATGATCAGGTGCTGAAGAGCAGAGCCTTTCAGGTTAGTTTTGGAAGACCACGTAAGATGGAGGGAGCCAGGTCTGGTGAAGTCTTATTCTTGTTGTTTTGGGTATATTTTCTAGTCTGGCCCCTGTGGCTTGCAGTGGTGTTGTCTAGGGGGCAGCTAGATGGAGCAATCGGGGAAAGGATTAAAAAAAGCAGGCCAGGGAGTGAGCTAAGGCTAAGCAGCATAGAAAAGCATAGAAGTTTGGTATTTCAGCTTGTTCACTTCTGGGGGTCTGTTTCAGCCGCACCCTCTAACAGATGTCACATCTGACCTATTGCTGCTGAAGGACATGCTCAAGTGCCGCTCCTCTGCCGAAGTGCTGTGGGCCTGGGTGGTGTTGGAGGTTTCTTTACAAGGATGCCAAATGTCGGAAGAATATTTTATGAGTTTTCTGTTCTAGGAGTCTTGCAGGGCTGCACCCACACCTAGTCTGTCTCCAAAATAGCTTTCTTTCTGAAACCTGTGATATACCTGCTTAAGATTTTAATTCCGTGCTTCTGTAAAACGTCGCATTCTAGAGCATTTCTGTTGAGATGCTGTTTTGTTGGAAGGGTACTGGAATCAGAACTGATGCCAAGTGACCAGCTTGTGAACCATCAAGAGTGATCTCCCTGTGGGTGGCACGCCTGTCACTGCGGGGTGGCTTTTCTTTGTGAAGGATGGTTGGTGACAGCCTGTACTTCTAAGCAGTGGAAGACAGACCTTAAGTGCAGATGTATGGTAGGAAAATGCCTGAAGGTGCTTGTTACTATCAGGCTTTACTAAGCAAAGAGACTTACTAAACAAAGAGACTGGTTTGTGGTTCAGCTGTGATAAGTGGTTGAGACCTAGCTGGAGAAGGAAGTGTGTGAGTATGTATTGCCTGCCCTTGTAATGATTTTGGTTTTCTTTCTTATGGCTTCTCTCCCGATGCCTCAACCTTCAGTCTCTTATATGGTCAAATATAGTGACTTAAAAAACAGTCATGGTTTCTGCTTTGCATAAACATTTAGTGGAACCAAAGCTTCTATTTCCAAGTTTTGCTGAATTGTATGGGTAAAATTGATCTTGTACTCTAGGAATAAGTGTTGAAGTGCTTGGTCTTTCATCTGTAATGTGAAACTTTTAATGGTTTATAGTTATCAAATAATTGCCTACTACAGTCAAATGTTGGCTTGAGGGTGTTCTGTTTTACTGTTTCTAATCCTGTTTGGACAAATGATTGCTTTCCAAATATTACCCACTTTTATTGCATAATAAAAATAAAACCTGTTTTCTATTTTTCTAAAAGGCTTACAACAAAAAGAAAAAGGAAACATGGGGAGTCTGTATCTTTATTGTAGCAATTGACCTGGATGAAATGACATTCACTTTCACAGAGCTTCTGAAAAGTATAAGCATAAGGTAAGTGAATTTATATATACAGAGAATGTTTTTAAAGCATTGTAAATCTTTGTGCATAACAGGTTAGTTGATTATAAAGTGAAGGTTACTTATGGGAATTCTGAATTCTTGGATAAAATAGTGAGTCTTCCTGTCATGTTTTAGTTGAGGGAGCAATGGTACTTGCTTGATTCAACCATGATTGGCTTTGATTGTATCACACAGCTGATTGTTGTTCTTGCTTAACCTAAAGTCTTCATCAATTGAACTTGGTATAAATTACACTTAAAATATTTTCCTTTCTTTCCCTGTATCAAGATTTCCTGTAAAAACCTTTTTTCCAACATCAGGCTTAGGCTAAATCAAGAAGTGGGGGAAAAAACCACACCTTTACTCTTTAGTTTTCCAGCATGCTGCTCTTTTTCAAACATTTTAATACCACTCTAACTTTCATACTTTTGTGCATGCTTTTTGCTAGGGTATTGTTACTGTTATATTGTACATTCACTAAGTTCATAATACAGAAATTAAGATTATAGGACAGTATCTGCTTTTAAGGTAAATTTAGGCGGCAACAGCAATAGGCATACCTTGTGTTTAGATTTATCTAAGAAAAGAATTCCAGTGCTGTCCGCCTGATAACTCTGCCGTGTGTCAAAACCATGTGCAGGAGCAGAGCTTTTTGCTGCTCTAGGGTAGGGGGCTAAGGCACAATGCTGGGCACATCATGGCAGTAGGCCCAGACTTGGGCCAGAATATTCTTTTCCTGGAAGTCATCTGTTACGATTAGATTTCTCCATACCTCTTCTGCCTTGCACAATCTCAGCACAGTGGTCAGGTCCTGTGTTTAGACTTCATCTCTTCCTTGACTGACTTGGAACTGCAGGGATGAAATCTAATTGCATTTGTGCAGCAACATTCAGCATGTTCCACCTGAGTACAGACCAACTTGTGCTGCAAACTGAAAGAGATTTTTTTTTCCCTTAGGGTTTCAGAGAGTTAAGCTATTACTCCGATTTTGATTCTAGCAATACTCAGTTGTTTGTTAGCCCTGGGCTTTTCGTCAGCTATAAAGCCAAACTGGCAGAGATTTCTACCAATTGTCTTATCCTCTAGAGTCACCCAGATATATTGGAAAGATTTTTCATTCCACAGTAAAAGAATTCCTAAATCAACTTCTGACTGGTTTTGTATTCTGGTTTTTAATCTGACAAAGATCCAAAAATCTCTCAGAATACTATATTCTAATAAAGGATCATAATATGTTTGATATAATTGAACATATTTGATAGCTTCCTCATTAATTTTTAGCAATCTGCTCATTTTGGTTATGAACATAACAATAAGATGCTTTCTTGATGGCCATAATATTACATGGATGAGTAGGGAAAACTTTGGTCCCCTGTGTAATGGTATTTCTAAAGGGTAGAGATGCTCTTGCACGCAGTATCTGTTGCAAGGCTTGAAATTCCATATAATTCAATGCATTCATCTCAGTTTTCATTCCCAGGTGTCTCTTTAAGGTGGATGGAGACAAGGTTCATGTTCTTAGAATAGTAAGGACATTTCTAAAGCAGAACTTTTAGGTAGAAAAGGAATTGAGATGTCTGTGGTGGATATTTGTAGTTTTGCTGGCAGGGCAAGGAAGAAAGATGTGTCTAGTTAGCAAATTCTGATTGCCAAGGATAATATCTGTGCTTGCCAAGAAAATTATCTTTCAGTCTAGAGCCCATATTGCGAGATGCCTCTGCCACCTAGTTACCAGTGTTCCTACTTCTGGAAAATGTAAAGGTGGGGCTCAAGGTAAATGTTTAGTGTTTCCCAGTCGCTGCTAGTTGTAGGAAGAATATGCTGGAGTCTAGTGAAGTAAGGCAGTGGGTTTGGTTTTTTTGAAGAGCTGTTTCAGAATACTCTTTCTCAGAGTTATAATAATCTGTCATCTTTTTCCTTTTTTTTTTCACCAGTGTATGCACGTTTTTTCAGTTTCTGAAAGAGGTGGATGTTAACATGGATACTGTAAGCACTAAAGTTGATAGCACTGTATCAAGGCTGAAAAAGAAATATGATGTATTACTTGCACTATACCACAAGTTTGAAAGGTAGTATATGTTTTTCATTTTGAAATTACGAATTCTTTATGGCTGTCAACATTTAATTATTTAGATTTTTAAAACTGTCTATTAGAAGAGCTCATTTAAACTGTGCACTAATACTTACAGAATAGTGAAATGGAACTGTTTACATATGTTGAATAAATACATCTTACATTTTACTCCGTAACTGTTACAGTGCTTTGTTAAACAATCTCCTTGTTGCAGTACAAACAATAGTAAGAGTAGCTTGACAAGTGATTGCTAGTCCCTTCATTAATCTTTTCACAGATATAAAGAGGATTGGTTTACTATCTAATACTGTGTATAATAGACTTTACATTTCCACTTGCCCACCCCTCCCTAAATCTCAATCCAGAAGTTTCTTTCTAAGGAGCTTTGGAAAGAAAAAAAGCACAAATAAGATAGATCCTCTCTCAGATCTGGAACTGAAGGCTGTTTCTTCAAATGTCTAGGGGTGTTGCAGAGCCTGCTCTATTAGTAGTTCGCACTTGTAATCAAGGTAAACCTTCCCAAGTATTTTCGCTGACTGTACCATGAAAATCGAGGGGCATTCTCTTTGTACAGAACCAATTGAATGTACTTCTGTCAGACTGCTAAGAGCTTTCTGTGTGTAACTGAAAATCAGGAGATTCTCAAATGCATGTTTTTTGAGTTGATGTTACTCTAAGGTGGTAGGTTGCTGCACTGTATGTCCTTTTACAGGCTAATATGTGCTAGCACAGATGCATATTGGCCAGATCTGATATCCTCTGAGGCAGTTTTTAATCAGTCTCAAATTCTCAGTAGCATATATCAGTAGATAACTTTCATATTATGAAACATTGAAGCATTATTCCATGATGCTTGTATTACTTGATGCCATTGCTTCAGAATGCTGTGGTGGTATTTTTCACCTACAGGACTGCCTCGCAAACCACAAAAGACTCTCATATGTCCCTTAAGTTACCCTTGAAAGCAGGTCACCTCTTGATAATTTGTAGAATCAAGGCATAAATGTGATAGAACTTTGATTTGTCTATTCAAAGTCTAATCAGTCATACTTAGCATTATCCTGGGTAATGTTTATATCTCTATTTTTGTGAAGTTTATAGTTGCCCTAAAGCTATGAAGTTCTATGAAAGTTGTAAATAATTTGGTTTTACTAATTGCAAGTCCTTCTGTGCTGTAATAGTGTCATTGCGATTTACACAGGCACATTTTGAGTTTTGTCCCTCCTCTAGCTCTTTTTCACTTGCTTACTTTTTTTTCAAACTTGAATTGCAGTAACAATTTTTTTCAAACAGGATTTGAAAGATTTTTTCCCCTGCTTTGTTTTTGAATAAACTGAATTTATTTCTTGACATTACAGGTACCTAGAATAATTAAGAAGCAACATTACACCACAAGGTTTGCAGTGACACTGCAGAAATAGTACAGATTTTAAAAGACCGTTTTATAGAATGTACCATGCAGCTGTAGCATGTATTGTGCTGTGTTTTACAAGCCACTGAGTAACAACGTACATATGAATCTTGTCTTTCTGGAAGAAAACAGTAACAAACTTTATTATACCAAATTAAGATTGTTTTGCTTTTTAAGCTTTGACCTAAACACACAAGCAACAGCATTAGTTCAGCTCTGGCAGGGCTGTAGTTGGTCTTTTGTTAATCTGTTCATCAAGAGTCAGCATTTTTTTAAAGTTAGAATAATGTTTTTTTGAACTGGTGTATTTTTTGCTACATTGAAGTCAAAGATACTGCATAGTTTGCTTTCTGAAAGGTGTTTAAAAATAAGATTTATATTTTTTTTTAATTTTCTAGGACTTGTGGCCTTATTTATTTGGAGCAACCTAGTAGTGAGTAAGTTTGAGTTTCTCTTTGAGTGTTTGTCAAGATGTAAAATGTGTCAGCATTTTATCTTTTACGTTAAGATTGACTGAAGTCGTAGTATGTTGTATGTTTAATGGGGATTTAGTGTGGACTTTGAATTTCAGTGAGATGATGAGGGTGGCAGAAATGAGATATATATTTGATCACTTCCTCCATGAAGGATCGCCACCCAGTGGCAGGTGTCTCAGCATGGTGGAAAGGAACATTTGGAGAGTGAGCTTCCTAATCGCGGCAGCAAATGAGTGGATGAAAAGGTGCCTTAGCAACTCCCAAATGAGCTTGAATTCATGCTGTGACTGGAGAATAGGGCGTTAGTCAAAGGCATAAGAGAGAAAACAACTTGTAACTGTTAAGTGAATTACCTGCATTCACTTGGTTTTCCAAGGACAATATAGATATTTCCTGATTCTTGAATAGCTTTACAGAGACTTACATAATTACATAGGGAATGGAGTGAGATTATTAATAAACCTAACTATATGGGACATGTTACATGTTGTCTTAAATTGTTCCATAGACTGAAGCATGTTTTTATTACATTATTATTACAGAACTGTTAATGCAAAGTCTTTATTTCTGTGTCTCTGCAGGATTTCGGCTGAACTCAGTTCGGTATTAGTCCTAAAAAATTACTGGATTACTTTTTTGCTGGCAAAAGGTGAGTTCTGATTAAAAGATAGTTATTTTAATAAATACTGTTGAGGTGGTTTTATGGGTTTGTTTTAAATGTCCAGTATGAAACTAGCATCATTATTACATATATACATAGTATAGGCCTGGAGTGTTTTGATTGTGTGGCTTTTGTAACTACTTAGTTAATATTTTCTTTTTTTAAATGTAATTTGGCTATTCTTTTCACTGGTAGTACTTCCTGCATGTAAATATATAAATATTGTTCAGCTTGCCAAGATATTTTTTTTTTTTTACTTTAAAGGTTGGTATTCTGTATTTTAGTGTATTCTGTGGTGCTTTATAGTCTGCCAGTATTTTAATAATGGGTGATTACCTGAAAAGACTGGCAGATTTTTTTTTAAATAGGCTTTATATATATCATATATAAAATCTATAAATAAAATAAATAATACTAAGTCCCTGAGATTGTTCTTTGAATGCTACAATTCTTCCTTGAGAAGCAGAAGTTCCACTTAAAGCTGAGTGATGAAACAGTTGTATTAGTCCTTGGAGTCCTGTCTCATTGCACTACTGCAAGAAGAACTGAATTGTGTATCATAATTGCTACTTACTCCAGATCTGTTATCACTGAAGTGTACACATCTCTGCCATCAAAACTGGTCTTGGATCAGCTGAGCTTTTGTGGAGCTTTTTTCACTGGAATTCTCCAAGTATAAGCATAAAACAAAACCCACAAAACTTTTCTAGCCTGCCTTTTCATTGAGAATAAGGAAAGCTAAAATTTACCAGCAAATAGTTGAAGTCACAGGAGAGCTTGAATGATGCTTGCTCATTCTGATAGGAAATAAATACAAAACCTGCATGTGTAAATAGAGCACAGTGTAGTGGTCTGTAGCTGTTTGGAATCACTATTGACTTTCCAAACTTTTTGTGGTGATGCATGCCATCATGGAGCGACCCCATGGATCTTCTCTGGCTGCTGTTCATAATTTGGGAACAGCTGGAATAATGTAGTTTAAAAAGTGCTCTTCATGCTCATATTTGTGTGACTTTTAAGTTATCTCATATAAATTTGACAGACTGAGCATGTAGTGTGAGAGCACGTCTTGAATTTCTTTTCACTATATACCAGCAGCTCCTCCTTTCTGAACACAAAGCTAATGGAAGACCACAAAAACGGAAGGTGAGGAAGAATTGCACAGAAATAAGATGTACATGTAGGTAAAATAGTCTACACAGTTACTCCACTATAGTAAAATGCAAAGGAAATCAGGAAGGAGGGCTGAGAGGTAAGAATTCTTTGCACAGTATATTTATATATATGGTATATCTAAAGCAACAAGCCTCTTGGGCACCATGTGATTTAAAATGAATAGCCTTTAAAGAACACTGGCATCCTGTGTGATGCTTTCTGAATTCTGATTGTAGTGTTTTATTAAGTCGACTTATTTTATTTTTTCAAAATTACTTTTAAGTCAAACATCTTACAGAGGTTTTCTTTACCTTTTTAAATGTTTGCAGGTAAAGTGTTGCAAGTGGAAGATGACCTGGTGATTTCTTTCCAGTTGTTGCTGTGTGTCTTAGATTATTTTATCAAACTGTCACCTCCTGCTATGCTCAAGGAACCATACAGTAAGGATTTTAGTTCCGTATTCTCTAAAGTAGAAAGTAAATTGGTTAAATTTCTATTAGAGTCATGCTGCCATTCATAATTAACATAATACAACTTCTTAAGCTTATTAAAAGGGGCTTAGTTCAATTTAGGTAATCGCGAACCTGGATTAAATTATCTGAAAGTGGCAGTGTATGTCGTATAATTTTTTTTTTTCTATTGCTACTATCCATTTGCTATGTCCTTTGTGCATACAAGTTGTTCAGGGGCTTGTTAAAACAGTGGTTTTACTTTGGTAAACGAATTGCAGCTTCTGAATTGATGATGACCAAGAACTATTATTGAGGTTTGCTTTGAGTTACGAAAGGAAGAGATAGTGCTATGACTCTGTTACTGCATTGGCGTATAACAATATGATGACAACAGAAAAGTACAAGATACTGAACTATACAGACATTTAAAACAAATACACGCTGGATAGAAAACCTAATTGCAGTGGTAGCTCAAAATAAAATGGTAGAGGTAAAATGTAGATAGCTTAGCTTTTATTACATCCCCTTTGGTCTTAACTAGTATCTCTATTTTAAGTAAAAGAATATATAATGTGTCTTCACTATAGAAACTTCTGTTCCGCAGTAATTTTTTGTACATTCAGTTTTTATACATAATACCTGGAAAAGCTCCCTAAAAAGGTAGAGAAAGTAAGTGTTTATAGTAACTTTCAAAGATAGGATTCTATCGCTGTTGAATACTTTCTTCTGCAAGCTATGGAATCAATATACTGAAGTATTTGGAGACACAGTGTGTAGAAAACAGTTTTTTTTATACTGTTTTTTTTATCCTCTGATGGGTTTGGATGTGGTGCTCAGAGTTCAAGGAGTGTCTGGACAATGCTTTTAGTCATGTGATTTAGTTTTAGTAGTCCTGTGAGGAGCAGGTAGTTGGACTTGATGATCCTTATGGGTCCCTTCCAACTTGAGATACTCTATGATCCTAGGATTTATAGCCTAAATCTACTTGCTTTATTTCTTTTGTTTCACAAATAAATATCCACTTGGGTTATAACATCATAGAAGATGTATTCATTACTATATTCTTTAAATTCCATGTTTTGGAGGATATTTATCTGACATAGTAATTATTTGTTGCAAGTAAGAACAAATAACCTCACTTTTACTCTAATGCCAATGCAAATAAAGGGTGGGAGAGGATGGGCTTTTGGCAAGCAAGTGCCTGCCTTCCTCCTGTACCATTCTGAATTTAAATTTGTCCTTCATAGCAGGACAGGCATATGCTACTGCTTATTTCATATGTTATAAAGCAGGTCTTTTTCTAAGAACACTGAACTGAAACTACCGGGTTTTGAACTCTGTTTTTAAAGGGTTTTTTTAGTGAAACTGTGAAGACTACGAGCTCATTATTGGAAAAAGTTTGGGTTTATGCATTGTATTACTGTATTTTGAAAAGAAATGCTACCACTTCAGACTGAATTGCAAACGTGGGTATCACATCGCTGTCATACATATAAAACATTCGATTTCTAACTTGAAGCTGTGTGATAAGTGCAGGTGCTGTGTAAACTGTCGAAAAGCGCTTCATTCTTTTAGCAAACAACACAATGTATTGTTCAAGCCCACGTGACCAAGAGGCTTCACATTGTGCTGAATGATGTCAAGCTTTATAATCTGACTAAGGCTGAGGGGATTAAAATGCAACCACTCGAGCAGTGTAGTTTGTCAGACTTTTTCAGAACAGTTATCAAATACAAATGAGGTTACAGATGAGAACAGCCTGCTGGTTCGAGTGTCAGTTTTAAACCAACAACGTTTAATGATCTTAACATATGTTATTAATATCATTCATGTTTCAAGCTGACGATATTGAAGCCATCTACTTTGAGCTTAACAAAATGGAATCTTTTTACCTCGTTGAATTAAGGTTTTTCAGTATCTTCTTCAAGGTGAACTTACTTGTTCCTGCTTGTTTGCCTGGGGGTATTTGGAGAAAGGAAAAATCCCCTGTAGGACTGTATTGCAGGTTCCCACCAGCACTTAAGGCCTGCATTGACTTTATTAACCTTCAGACACGTAAAGTGAAGTTATTCTTTCAGCTCCTTGTTTTACACTTCTGTAAAAATAGAAATAATACTCATCTGTGACAAGACAAGGCTTTCCTGGCTCTGCGAAACAGATGCTGCTTATTCAAAGCTACTTTAAAAACCTTGCTATTGCATTCCGTGTTGAATAGCTTTTTAAAAACAAAATGTCCAAATACTGATACAGGACTTTTAAAAATTAGATTTATTTTTGTGTATGTTTTCTGTAATGAGGGTTTCTTACCCAGCTGAACAGATGAAAAAGGAAATACTTAAGAAGAGGACCTGAAAAATCATATAAAATTTTAAATTTTTAGGTTTAAAAATTTAAATATCTTCTTTCTTAAGATGGCTCTAACTTTGTGATGGGTTCTAACAATTTTTCCAGAGTCTGCTGTGACTGCAGTGACTGTTAATGGTTCAGCTCGAACTCCAAGAAGAGGTCAGAACAGGAGTACACGGACTTCAAAGCAAATTGATACCGATACAAAAGTTATTGAAGTCCTTTGTAAAGAGCATGATTGCAATTTAGATGAGGTAAGCCTGTGTTTTAGAACCTGTTTGATCTTGCTGCTAAACCCCATCTGGAATATGCATTTATTTCAGTGGTCATCTTAAATTTCGATACTTGTGCCTGCTTAATTGTTCTGTCATCCTCGCATTCAGTAGCAAAGGTGTTCTACCATTCTGTAATTTCTCTAGTAGGTAGTTTAGAAAAAAACCCAAACCAAACAAACAACACACTCCACACCACCCCCAAACAAGCCCTTTGGTATGGGTGATAACTTTGCTAGGGAAAATGAACTGTGAAGAATGCAGTACAATTTTATAGGCTGATCACAGTGTGTGGCATGTGGATGCAGGGCTGCTCTGATGGGGTTTTGCAGCTGCATCCCGTGATGAGAAAATGTACACAAGTACATTGCTTCTGTGTGGGATCTTAAAGATCTCATTCCCCTTTCCCTTCACTGATAAACATATTTCTGTGTGAAAAGGACTGATTTTTTTTTTTTTGAATATCCAAACAGATGATGGAAGCAGAAATACAAGAGGGCTGGGAAGAATGCAGTTTTTTCCAAGTTTAGTCATTTAATGTTCCAACACTGGATTATGCTCTGCATGCTTACATATCACTATGTTTTGGATATATAAACAATTTCACTTGTACTTTATTGAAAACAAAACACAGTGTATTACAAAAATGTATAGTTTAGTTTCTTGAATCTAAGACATGAAAGTAATGTATGCATGACTGCCTTATACATTGCTAATGTTATGTTTTTTTCTTCTTTTAGGTCAAAAACGTGTATTTCACAAGCTTTATTCCTTTCTTGAATTCTGTGGGTATTGTAGCTGCAAATGGACTACCAGAGGTAATTGGAGGAATTTAAGACAGTTCAACAACGGTTTTTACTTCATGCTAAATCATTTAAGATTCCCCTTACGCATCAATGAAGTTCTAATAGGTTCTCCTAAAATCATCTAGAAACAGACATTGTTTTTCAAGAATGTGTCTTAGCAGGGATTCCAGTATTCATGGAGTATATTTAGCTTTCACATTTGAATTTTATTAAATTAATTTCCTGAGGCTGAACCAGTGCTTTTGCTCAAAGTGAAACACGACATAAGAGTTACATATCCACAATCTCGGTGAGGCCATTAGTCTAAAATTATTACAATATCAGGTGTCTGAAGTCAGTCAATAAATATATATAGCCTTAAATTACAGAACTTAATTTAAATTATAATTGAGACATGTTACTGTAGTCATTTTGGAGAGATACCCAAAAATTAGACTCAGTTTCACAGCTGGCAGAGTTTGGACTGCTGTGTTCGTGCAGAATTACTTTCATCTGAGTTACAGCCTGGCTGCAGCAGACTACCTCTATGCAGTGGCATGCAAGAGTGTACCTTAGTAGGTAACTTCTTGCAATATATTTACGTTAATAATTCCTAAAAGAGTAGGTTTAGCTGTCTGTTGCCAATAGATGCGTTAACCTGAAAATAAGCAGTTCTGAAGCTTATCAGACTGAAGGTCTGCGAGGTTCAGCCCAGTATATATTCTGTTCAGTTTCATAGTGTGTTGGGTGGGGGACAAAATAAGAGACCTGCTAAAGATCTTAATCCCTTCCAAAATGAATTTCAGGATATCAGTAGTCTGTTTAAACTTTTTTGTTTATGGGTATAGCTGGGAAGCCCTGTGTGAACTTCTAGGCAAAGGTCATTATGCAGCTTAATCTCAGATTAATGAGTGTTCTCATCCAAGGCTGCTCAATTTAAGCATAGTATCAAAATTAGCAGTCTAAGACTCTGCTGATGAGAAATCTATAAAATGTTGCATTTGAAGAAAAATCCAGTCATATGATCCTTGCTTCTGAAAGTTCAGTGCCTGAGGGGATGTTCTAAAACAAAGCAGAAAGTTACAGCTATTTTTCAGAGGTAGCCAGTTCACGTATGTAATTCAGCTACCCTTCAATCATAGCTGAGCTCATCAGTACAATAGCTAGTAGTATGGGACACTGAAATTTACTTTCATTGTCATAAAAAACTACTGAGCTTTTGCTAAATTTTAACGTTTCTAAAGTCAGAAAAGCTTTTGAGGCTTAATGTTAGTATTTCATTTGTTTTTACTGTTAGTATTTCATTTGTTTTCACAATGTGTTTGATGGTAAGGCTTTATAAACTGATGAATAGATTGATTCAGAACTCTTGTTTTTGGCTGAAGGTTTCTTCCCAGTTAGCCTGATACAGCCATTTTGTCTGAGCTGCTGTTTTTTGCAGTGAGAATCTGAATTTTCTAAAAATCCATGAAATACTGAAATATTCTGGACAAAAAGAATGCATAAACCATTAGGAAGATAATGAAAAGATGATAAACTTTTTAAATAAAAAAAGATAGTGATAATAGGAGTTGAAAGATAATCTTTGATTTCATAGTCCTGATCTCAAGGTTTTAACTCTGGGATCAGTTTGGAGCAAATTCATTTAGCAGTGGTAAGAGAGGATAAGGAGCGAAGCTGTGTAGGAGGTATTTGCAGCTTGCTTTTTCTTGGGAGTGGGAGGGACTAATTTGGGTTCATATGCACTGTTGCCTGTTTTTCCAGCAGGAATTTGCCGGAGCACAGCATCATTTAGCATGTTTAAGGGCATAGGAAACAGATAATTGAGGTGATTGCTTACTTCTGCAGGAGCACAGCAGCACATTTGAAGTGGAGGCTAGTATCTGGCCCTGATAAAAATTTTCCAGACTTGTAGTTAATTTAGTCACTCAAAATAAAAATATAAAAAAATCCACAACCAAAACCCAACAAACTTTTCCATGCAAAATGAAGTCATATCAATATGGATCTAATCAACTGACTTTTAACAGTAACATCAAAAATGACAATGTGGATATGAAATAATGGTCTATGTTTTTGTAGTCATAGGCATGTCTCAAGAGCTACACCAGTACAGATATTAATATGACATGAGGAAAATTCTTAAACTCAGAACAAGAGTTGAATTCGGGTCTTGGCCTTCATCTCCAAACTAGCAGAGACAGGGATTGAGCCAGTTGTCCGACAGCTGTTCTAAGAACAATCGTTTTACATTTCCTGCTGCTGGAGACACCCCTTCTTTCTGGAACGAGAGATATAAAAGCCTGGAAGTGTTAGTTTGATTTGCAAGTCTGTTTCTCCCACTCTAGCTGTTTTTAGCTCTTTTACAGTGTCAAGACCTACATTTCTTCAGAAAAAAAACCCTCATGATCATGGATTGTTTTCTCTTACAAAAGATTATCTTTGTGTGTGGGAACAATAATTTTCCTCTGGGTGTGTTTCAGCTGCTGTTAAAAAGTGGCTTTGTGAGCTCCAAGGTAATTAATTCTCTTACCATTTCAGCATGGTATTAATGAGGTAGGACTAGCTTACATTATTCAGGAAATTGTCAAACTTGTTCCTATAAAATAAAGTGTTGAATTTTTTTTTTTTTCTTCCAATGTTCTTTGAGGTTGAGGTTATCTCAAAACAATATAACGAGCTGTATCTCAAAAACAAAGACATAGATGCAAGATTATTTCTGGATCACGATGAAACTCTACAGCCTGATGTCATAGCATGGTAATATTTCCATTTACTGCTTTCATTTTATAATAGAAAATGTGAACTTGCATTGTTTTCTGCCTCCTCATGTTATAAATGCGGATCTCTCTGTCCTGTTGACCTCTAATGTTTATAGTTCAGGAAGGTATTTGTGGCATTGCCAGCATTGCTTTATATTATCCTTAAATAATTAGAAAACATATGACTGTGACTCAACTTAAAATGCTTTGGAAGCTCTGCTTTAACTCTTACTCTGTGCAAGCCCCATTTGTCCAGGGGAAACTGAGGAATCGTGAGGAGGAGGCAGAGGCCATGTCATGCCCGTTGGTTAGATGTGCCTGAGGCCAGCTGCCAGCTGCCGTGGAATAGCTTGCTTGCGTCCTCCCTGCCTAAAAGATTCTCCTGCCTAAAACCACGTGGTGACATTAGGAAGCTGCCCACTGGGAGTGGCCCTCGGCCCATTCTGACTTCTGACCCGTACCCATGAGTTCTTTGGGTGATGGTAGCCTGCACGGGACATAAGTGTGCCGTCGATGGTTTAGCCAGAGCGAATGGTCCGGTGTGCTGGCACGCTGCCTGGTGTTGCTTGGTAATATGGGAACCATGGGCCTGCTGAGCTGCAAAAATGGCCAGAGGGCTGGGGCGCCTCTCCGGTGGAGACGGGCTGAGAGCTGGGCTTGTTCAGCCTGGAGAAGAGAAGGCTTGGGGAGACCTGGTTGTGGCCTTTCAGCTCTTAAAGGGGGCCTATAAGAAAGATGGGGACAGGCGTTTTGGCACATCCTGTTGCAATAGGACAAGGGTTGTAATGGTTTTAAACTAAAAAAGGGTAGATTTAGACTAGATATCAAGAAGACTTCTTTTTACAGTGAGGGTGGTGAAACACTGGTACAGGTTGTCCAGAGAGGTGGTAGATGCCCCATCCCTGGAAACATTCAAGGTCAGGCTGGACGGGGCTCTGAGCAACCTCATCTAGCTGGAGATGTCCCTGCTCGTTGTGGGGCTGGGAGGGTGGGGGGTTGAACTAGATGACCTTTAAAGATCCCTTCCAACCAAAGCTATTCTCTTGTTCTATTTGATTATTTTTTTTTTATCATTCACTGAAATTCCAGTGGTTCCTGACAGTTCAGCATTTTTGTAACTTGATGTGAGTCTGTGACTTTACTAGAAAAATACATTCGTTACAATTGGATTAAAATGGAGCTAATACTAGCTGTAAATATAAATTAAGCTGTTTATGAATGGAATTCTAGAGGGGGGAAAAAAAAAAGTTGGAAAGGAACTTTGGAGGTCATCTAGTCCAACATCTTAATCAAAGCAGATCTACTTGGGTTTTTAAATTACATTGTTCTAACAGCTGGAGTGGTTGGGCATGTAGCTCTTCTAACAATCTGTTCCACAGTTTTCAGATTACAAGTCTTTATAGAAAACATACTTTTTTTGAATTACATTAGTTCTTCATAAGTTTATTTTCCATTTCTGTAGCTCACAGTTGGAGAGGACACCACTAAAAAACAATCCAGATGAGGAACTTAATCTTATACTTCCACAGACTCCTGTTCGGTATGAGTTTTTCTTTTAAAAGCTGTGTTCTTTTGTTTAATATCCTAACTAGAAATATTCCTCTTTAGAGCAGTTATTTTAACTTTAAAGCAATTGACTTTGAGGATTTTTTTCTTTCATAAAACAGACTGTAGTCCTGGTCACTAATGATCACTGAGCATGTACTGAGGGGGTGCTGAATGCCCTCAGCTCCTATTGAAGTTGGAAAACAGAAAGCTTTTTATTGAGTTGTTGAAGAAGTGCAAGATGTCTGTAAAATAGATTACTGTATTTGTTCTTGTGAGAATGCAACTTCATACTTCTATGGTAGTAGTTTTGTTTGTTATACATCCACCTTCCTTTCCAATTTCCACTCTAGCTCTGTATCTTCTGGCTTCCTTCCCTGGTACCAAATTGTATATGCACACACATTTCTTCTGCCATGATCTTTTTCTTAGTATTGTTTTTTCTGTATGGGAAGATTAACATTTCAGAGTACCACCATACTTTGGTCTCTTGGGAAAATGAACAGATGTGGTAGAAATGTGGTATTAATTGGAGATTGATCTACAGTCAAATGCAGAAGAACTGCAAGCTTGAATTCAGTTAACAAAGGAAAGGAGATTTGCATGTAACATTTTTCCCTTGTGCCACACAGTTGAGTTTTTTGACAAAATCAGTATGCTTTTGCCTGATGGCGCTTGGAAATTCCTGGACACTCAAGAACGATCCAACTGTGTTACTGAAATGCCGTGTGCTATGTGGACAAACAGTAAGCATCTGCACAGGCAGTCATTCTTAAGGTATCGGGTTTAATAAAATCAGACAGTGAAGTTCTTGTTCCATGGTTGCTGTATAAATACCTTTCATTTTAGCGTGCTGTGGAGGTGACAGAAGTTAAGATATTATTACTTCAGTTTTCTCCAATGAGTAAAATAATTTTTGTTTTTATTAAAAATGCTTCTACAGCGTTTATATGCTTGTAGAAGAATGGATTGGGCACTGGGCTTGTGTATCTGCTATACATCTACCAAATGCCGTCTGTGGAAACTAATTGTTTTCTAGCCAACAGAGCAGCAAGGTTCTGAAAAACTGCTTCTTAAAAAAAAAGACATGCAGCTGAAGAGAGATATTGATCAGTATATGGAAGAACTTTTAATGACCTGTGACTGTGAAAGGCTTTATTTGATTGCCTTAGTAGTCCCTTTTAGTCATATGCTTCAAATCTTTAACTGTCAGTGATGCTTTTTTACCCATAAAGGCAAGTTTGCCTTTCAGTTCCCAGATTGAACGTGCAGTATCAGGAACTAGACTATGTACAACATGCAGTCTATATAACAAGAAGGTCATTGACAACAAACCCCATTTTTGACAAATACGGGTAACTATTGACACATTTCAATTATACTGGAATTAAAGACCTCTAATGTTGAGAAAGAAGCATGATTGAAGTTCTTGACATGGAAGTCTTACTAAGAAAGCTGGGGAGTACCACGTTTCTGCATTGCTAAAAATTTGAAATGTGCTAAACCAACTTTGTTCTTGAGAGGAAGTCTAGTGGGATACTTAGATTCTCTCCATCTGCACTTGGGCTGTTCTCTTGAGTTTTCCAAAACTGATGCCTTTTAGAGACGGTTCGTGTGAAGACTTACTCACCAGCAGTGACTTGGGCTGTAGAAACTGTTTTTCACAAAGCCACAGCAGTGTCGCTAGATGGCAGTAAACCTTTGAGCACCGGCGTGGAGCGAAAAGTGTATCGTTAACTCGCTGTGCATTAGAACTCCTTGTAGGTTGTGTTGAAAACAGCATACTTACTACTTTGAATCTTCTTATACTGTCTTCTTTCTGGACTTAGACACTTGGGCTCTGCTCTAAAGCCCCCTGAAATTGTTGAGAATCTAGTACTTTTTATCAGTGGATTTGTATCTGGTTGTTTATATAGAATCATATAGTTTGGAAAAGACCTTTAAGATAATGAAGTCCAACTGTTGACCCAGGACTGCCAAATCCACCACTAAACCATGTCCCTAGGCGCCACATCTGTGCATTTTTTAAAACACTTCTGGGGATGGGGATTCTGTCACATTCCCTGGGCAGCCTGTTCCAATGCTTGACCACCCTTGCAGTGAAGATATTTTTCCTAATACCCGATCTAAACCTCCTCTGGTGCAACTTGAGGCCATTTCCTCTTGTCCTATTGTTTTTTATTTGAGAGGAAAGATCGACCCCTACCTACCTACACCCTCCTTTCAGGTAGTTGCAGAGAGCGATAAGGTCTCCCTGAGCCTCCTCCTCTCCAGGCTGAACACCCCCAGTTCCCTCAGCCGCTCCTCACCAGACTTGTGCTCCAGACCCTTCACCAGCTCTGTTGCCCGTCTCTGGACACGCTCCAGCACCTCTATGTTACTCCTGATTTGATAGTAAATAGCAAAGGCAGAACAATACATGATATCCTCAGAAGCTGGATATGTGGGCTGTTTAGATGCTAGCTCTTGTGTCTGTTTATCCCGTATGATGAGGGCATTACTGTTCTTATTTTCCCACATATGGATAGTTCAGTCACCTCCTGGATAATTCATGCTATTTGAGAAGAGGCCATGTTCTGTTATCTTAACATAATGATCCCGAAAGTCATGAAAAATGTTTGTCATCAGTATTTCAGTCCTAGAACAGAAACTGAAAAATGCTTTCTTCAGAGAGGTACACACTCACCCTAAAAGGCATTTAACTTTGTGCAATAAAACCCAGCATCCTATGCACTTGTCTTCAACATATTCTTATTTCTTTAAATTATTACAGCTTTTCTGAAATACTACTGTTACTTTGGGTTAGCTTTAGTTTTCTACATTAAGACGTTGGATATGGATCAATGGTTATTACTTGTGGCTCTGAATCTGGTTTTAGCAAGAAAATTCTATGCATTAAGTGTAGATAAAAACACTTTTGATGTCATTGGTTTTTTTTGTTTGATTGGTTATTTTGTACTTGTAAACTATTGCTAATAAGTTCATATATGGAGGCATACCTCAATACTTGATGTTCTTCTGGACCTGAAACTTGAGTGTTTGGGGGACTGATGGAGTCTATACACTAGAATAGGCAAATCTCAGACCCATGCCATTCTTGACTGATGAGTGATTTTGGAACATCACTTGCAGCAATGAAAACCAGAATGAGGTTCAGGCTTTAGCCCATGGCAAGGCTTTCACTTCACCAGAGACAGGCTTATGTCTTCAGGGGAAAATGATAAAGGGAACAAACAAGGACATAGGATCATAGAATAGTTTGGGTTGGAAGGGACCTTTAAACGTCACCTAGCCCAGCTCCCCTGCAATGAGCAGGGACCTCTCCAGCTAGATGAGGTTGCTCAGAGCCCTGTCCAACCTGATCTTGAATGTTTCCAGGGATGGGGCATCTACCACCTCTTTAGGCAACCTATTCTCGTGTTTCACCACCCTCATCGCAAAACATGTCTTCCTTATATCTAGTCTAAATCTACCCTTTTTTAGTGTAAAACCATTACCCCTTGTCTTATCACAACAGGTCCTGCTAAAATGCTTGTTCTCATCTTTCTTATGAACTCCCTTTACATACCAAAAGGCTGCAATGAGGTCTTCCCAGAACCTTCTCTTCTCCAGGCTCAATAACCCCAACTCTCTCAGCCTGTTTACACAGCAGAGGTGCTCCAGCCCTCTGATCACCTTCGTGGCCCCCCTCTGAGCTTACTCCAACAGGTCCATGTTCTCCTTATGCTGGGGGCCCCAGAGCTGGAGGCAGTACTGCAGGTGGGGTCTCACAAGAGCAGAGCAGAGGGGGAGGATGACCTCCCTCAACCTCCTGGTCATGCTTTTTTGACACAGCCCAGGATAGTGTTGGCTTTCTGGGCTGTGAGCGCACATTGCCAGCTCATGTCCAGTTTTTTGTCTGCCAGCAGCCCCAAGTCCTTCTCAGCAGGGCTGCTCTCAATCCCTTCATCCCCCAGCCTGTATTGATACTGGGGGTTGCCCTGACCCAGGTGCAGGGCTTTGTACTCATGAGGTTCCCACGGGCCCACTTCCTGAGCTTGTCCCAGTCCCTCTGGATGGCATCCTGTCCCTCAGGCGTGTTAACTGCACCACTCAGCTTGGCTTTGTCTGCAAACTTGCCGAGGGTGCACTTGATCCCACTGTGTCACTGATGAAGGTATTAAACAGTACTGATGCCAATCCAGACCCCTGAGGGATACCACTTGTCACCAGTCTCCATCTGGACATCGAGCTGTTGACTGCTACCCTCTGGGTGGAGCCATCCAACCCATTCCTCGTTCGCTGAACAGTCCCTCCATTAAATCCATAGCTCCAGTTATGGTGTGTGAGAGTGTGTCAAAGGCCTTACAGAAGTCCAGATAGACAGCATCTGTCGCTCTTCCCTTGTCTAATAGTGTTGTCACTCTATCATAGAAGGCCGGTAGGCTGATCAGGCAGGAGTTGTCCTTGGTGAAGCCGTGCTGGCTGTTTCGAATCGCCTCCCTGTCCTCCGTGTGCTTTAGCATAGCTTCTAGGAGGATCTGTGCCATGATCTTCCCAGGCACAGAGGTGAGACTGACAGGTCAGTATTTTCTTGTGACTGTCATACTTTACTTACATCTTACTTATCACACTTGTGAACAGGTGACTTGAAACATAAAAGCTGTCTTCGTTTACTAGTCTTGTGTCTTATTTTTCTACAAAAGCCAAAGCGTTTTCTTTTTGTTGGGAGTTGCTGGATTTAACTGAATATTTTTCACGTAGGATTGCAGTTCCACCATTTTACCGCTTTTAAAACTGCTTGTTTGTGTTTATTACTTAATTCACATTCTTTTGGTTATTTACTTATGGGCTGTAATCATTCAAATAATTAAATTATTAGATAAATTAGATTATTAGAATTCACAATGGTTAACAAAGTACAACAGTTTTTTCCCAGCAGGTTGTTTGATAACTGGGGCAAGAACTAAAATATATTTTTTTCTTTTGTAGAATTGCTGTTCGATTTCTGGAAAACTGTTATGCCAACATTAATGTTTATTATGCATTTTATGCATTGTATTTTTCCAGAGCTGCAATGAATAACATTCAACAATTGATTATGATTTTAAACTCAGCAACTGATAAACCATCGGATACTCTCATCACATACTTCAATGTAAGTGACTAGAAGGAAGATTTGTGAAAGATTCTTGGAATTATCACACAAGTAGAATATACATTTGTAGATCTGATGCACATGTTTTGGGAAACTCCTTTACTAACAACTGTTTTTTGAAGAGGTACATTTTAACTGGGATGGTTTAAATGCAATTACTCTTTTTAGAAAGCACTTCTAACTGATGCATACTAGAACCTTAAAAGTTCTTAAATAATTTTTGTTACTGCACTAAATAGTAAGATTTATTTGTGTATGTATCAGGTGGAAAAAGAAGGGAATATAAAAGAGAGACAACAAAGAGAAGGAGCATGTACTCACAGGATTTCATGTCTACATCCAGCAACTTAAGCATATTTCTAAATTTAAAGACATTAACATCAATGTTACTGTAAGCTGTTAGCATATTAGCTGGGTTAGTTGCAGCTGGTTGCATGTGAGACATGAAGTTGTAGTTACTGGAAATTGTTGAATGTATATGATGATTCTCTTTCTTTAAATACTCCTATGTATGAAGAGAGATGCTACAAAGTGAAGCAGGACTCATATGATGAAATCATTAAAATGTTTTTGAAGTAAAATGTTCTTTCTTTGCCTTTCCTTCCTCTGTCCTCCTTTCTGTACTCCATAGAATTGCACAGTGAATCCTAAGGATGGTGTCCTCAAAAGAGTGGAAAGTCTTGACCGCATTTTCAAAAAGAAATTTGCTGAAGCAGTTGGACAGGGATGCGCTGAAATTGGCTCACAGGTAACTAGCACTTTGGTTGAGTATTACTCATTTGGACTCTGTTGATACTAGCTAATGTGAGATCTGACTTACGGACTGTCCTTCAGCACAGATCAATAATGGTAGAAAGTAACAATATTGTATTTAACCATGGGAATGGAGTGGCATTTTTTTCTAAAGCACTGTAAAGATAATATTCAACAAATTATTCTTCATATATAAGGAACAATAGGAACTGGGTGGAAATATGTGGGAAATATATTAATGAAGAAGGGGAAAATGGCACAATACATTTAGTGAAACATATTTGCATTTGTTAAGGTAACGTCCTAGAACTGCAGAAGGTGACTCACTTCCTTATGAAATCAGTGGGCCAGCTGTGCTTCCAACAAGGACTTTAGAAAACAAATCCAACCACATTTGTACTTGACAGTATCCTGTCTGTCAGCCTTGCTTTTTATCTTGTTAGCTGTGAATCAACATAAACACTTGATTAAGTCTTCATGTGGTTGAGTTAGTCACAAACCTTAGTAGCCTTTGAGGCCTCTCCAGTGCTTTTGGCACATGGAACTGGGGGCAATGACTTCTTTATTGTGGTTCTTCCAAAAAATGGAAATGTTCTGAGTTGTTAAAACTCAGAGTCTGCATATTGTAGTCTGTTAAAACTTCTTGTAATGTTCTTCAATTTCTTCTTTTTTTAACAGAGGTACAAGCTTGGAGTACGTCTGTATTACAGAGTAATGGAGTCTATGCTAAAGTCTGTAAGTTTAGTACTGGTAGCTTAGTACTGTCACTGTATTTACAAATACAAACAATATTCACAAGTTTGGTCTATTTCAGGAGGAAGAGCGCCTTTCAGTGCAGAATTTCAGGTATGTGCCCCTAATTGTTATTGAAGTCTTCTATTTTAGTGTTAGGACAAGTATTAATAACTTTCTTTCTCCTTAGCAAACTTCTGAATGATAACATCTTCCACACATCTCTTCTGGCGTGTGCTGTTGAGGTTGTCATGGCGACATATGGTAGTAAGTTGAATCTAAAGTCCTAAATAGCATTGTTTTTTATTGATAATTATTGCCATTTTTTCTAACACGTGAAGTAAACAGCAAAAAATAAAAAAGTGCTTGCTGAAAGTTCTGAACTAGCAGTGATTCAATAAATACAAAAAAGAAAAAACATCAGAAGTGAAAGAATGTAGCACTCCTGACAATTTTAGTCTGTTTTCCTTGCAGGAAATGCTTCACAAAGTGATGGTACCAGTGCTGAAACAGACTTGTCTTTCCCGTGGATACTTGATGTATTTGATTTAAAAGCTTTTGACTTCTACAAGGTGATTGAAAGCTTTATTAGAGCGGAGCCAAGCCTAACAAGGGAAATGATAAAGCATCTAGAACACTGTGAACATCGAATTATGGAGTCGCTTGCGTGGCAATCTGTAAGTAATGTTTTAAACTAGTATTTGTCCTTATACAGTGAGCACATCTAGAAAAAGGAAGTCACGCCTAACTGTCAAATAAGTTGTGGTCTTGCTGAGATTTATTTCTAGCAAAATAAGTTACAAGAGCAAAACAAGCTTGTTTTTGGAAAAAAGGAGTACATAAGAGGAAGAAGGTGACATAGCTCTGCTGATTTATGTGATTGTAAGCCAACATCATCTTACTAGTCTGGCCTGAATCATAAGGGTAATACCCTTAAACGGTATTTCGGTGTCAAAGACAAGGCAATAAATTCTGTGCTTTTATTTGTAAGTTAATTTTTGTCCAGTTGCTATTCCCACTTGGCAGTAGGGCCTTAGTTCTATGCATCTGATATGTTTGTTAATAGTGCTTTAAAATATTGATTCACATTGTCCTTTGTGCTTCAGTCACTTCGGTATTTTTGGATACCATTAAAATAGAATGCTGGCAGTTGGCATGTTTTTTAGGCTGGATCTTAATAAATCAAGCATTGTTTCTTTGAACACTTGTTACATATAAGCCGAAAGTAGGCTATTTATGGCACAAAACAGGAGGCTATCAAGACAGGTAAGTTTGACCAGAGAGACATAAAGAAACTGTTTAAGAGCCTATCCCATATCAGTTCTGGGAAGTTTAAAAAACATGGTGTGCTGTAGCTGATGGGTAGTTTAATTTTGAAGCAAGTTTTTCTTTTCAGGGTAATCTGTATTTGGTTTGTGTATGACTTCAGAGTGAAAAATTTAGTTTTCTGGTATGGGTGATACTCTACCGGGCTGTGCGGTTATACTTCTGGATTCAAGGAGGATTGTTGTGCCTGAGCAGTGAGTGCCCCATCCATGTTCAGCGTGCTGACTCAGGGTTGTATGACAGCAGTTGCCATGCTTCAAGCTGAGTCTAGTGGACCAGCTTGTACCAGCCAGCTCTTGCCACTGGATTTTCCTTGCGGGCAAAGTCAGTGGGCACATGTGGCGCTCTGAATAGGCCCTGTTACAACTGACTCTTCCACTGGGGGAGCCAAGACGTGTGTATCCAGCTCTATGCTCATTACCACAGCACTGTAATGTGCCCCAGGATTTCTGGTGCAGTGCTATAGCAGCTGTACCAGAGTGTAAATTTTTCCCTTTATAATGCTTTTGCATGTTTGTGTGTTGTCTTGGGAAATGCACATGGTCTTTCCATAGCTGTATTAATTTCTTCATGATTTTGCCATTCTCTGAATAATACCACCTGAAAGCATGCAAGAGCTTACAGAAACAGGGAAAGTAAGGCAGTGATTCAAGAGGCAGGCAATATTTTAAGAAGCTTGCAGGCCTATAAAAAGTGCTTACTTGAGAGTTGTAACACTCAGAGGACAAAAGACAGAGGTACAGATTCCAAAGTTTGACTCTACAAGCAAAACGTGACGCCTGGTACCTTCTGCAAACCAGTTTGAAGTCAGCTTACTGATCAGCAATAAGCCATATCTACCAGTTTCCACCCAGTAATTCAAGCACTGCATGCAGATAACCTGATTTGGATTTGGGCTTTCAGACTGGAAAATCCAAAGCTTTGCATTTTCAAAAAATACAGGCGTAGTTGCAGGCTTTTGTGAAATAAATTGTAACATCATCAACAAGCACAGGATTATTTTCTGTTTTCTGAGTGCTCTGTTTGAATGCATTTTACTGTGTTGAATCTATCTTCTTGAGTTTCCAGAGGTATGTTTGGTACTGTTTTGGGGTGGCTGATATAGCTGATTTGAGTGTTAGTAGAATAGTTCAGGTGGAAGGGACCTAGAACAACCAGCTAGTGCCACTGAGGTATGTGGAGTGGAGCGCAGTGGAGGGGATAAAAAGAAATGTGCAGTACAGCTATCCAAGGGCCTTTCCGCTTCATTGACCTGTGCTTCATGTCTCACCTTGATGTCCCCAAGTGCATGACAGCGTGCAGTCTCCTGCTGCCAGGGGTTTGTTGGCGGTGGGCAACAGCTGAGGGACAGCTACAGGCAGCCGGAGCCTGTGTGCAGGCACCCTGTGATTCTGCACTGGCCTCCGTTGCCTCCAGCTGGCCGTGAGGGAAAAGCTGTGAGGTGTAAGCAGCAGATTGCATAGCGGTGGCTCAGGAGACGACTAGTAGTGGGACATTATCTATGTTCAGATGTCTTGCAGGGACTGTGGGCCACTGCAGTGAAAGACCCGAGGCCCGTACGTTATAAGGCTGCATGTAGAAATATAAAGCCCTGAGTCCTCTAGTGCAGAAAATCCACCCATGCCTCCCATCTAAATATTGGCTGGTTTAGTCTGAAAAGTGTAAGTTATTAGCAACAGGAGAAAAATGCTTCCAGGGCTGACTTGCAAGGCTGTTGAGGTCAGATGTCCCAGACAGGTTTAGATGGCGAACGAAGGAGTGGTATTTACCGTATTCTTTTGCAGTTCATTACCTGCATATTGTCTCCATGTAATGGTGTACAAGATTTACGTAGTGTCTGCTTAATTTCTAATTCCCTGAAGAAGGGGCAGGCAATTAGAGAAGTGTTCATAGCAGGAGTAGCTCATACTAGTATATCTCTCTTACCTGCAAACACTCAATAAAGGAGGAGAGGAAAGCCAGATGACTTCTGCTTAGTCATGAAGAGTATCTCACCGTAAGTGATTGCTTTGGGTTAATCTTAAACTACTTGATAATCCAAAACAGATGGAATCTCAAGAAGGTTCAAGTTTCCTAATACAGTTAGAGAATGTATTTTTTTTTTAAAGTGTTAAAATGTAGGGAATTGAAAAATACGGGATGAGTAAAGCTTATGCAAAAAAAAAATTCTAGCTTGGTAAATAAGAATAAAAACCTTTGAAAAAATGTTTATTTATAAATATTTGCATAATGCAACTTGGTTTCCTCCAGTTATTTGCCATGATTTTTTGTTTTGTTCTTACCTTCCCCCACAGGTAGTACATTTCATTACAGGGCTTGTCTGCTCTTTGGAAAGTCAGGCCTGTATTTATCCAGTCTTTCCTCGTTCTCCTGACTGCTCTAGGAATCAGGATTTCAGTATGAGATTTAGAGGAACTGAGCAATTGAATACAGAATAGCTTGAATTTATTTTAGTTTTACTTGTCACAGAGCTTTTGTGAGGAAAACTGCCTTGCATAAGTTCTCTGAAGAAAAGAATCTTAAATGCATCTGACCTTTATTTGACTTTGGAGGCTGTATTGAATGAATGTGAAGGATTCTGTTTCTTAGTACCTGAAGATAATATATCACTCCTTTGCTAGTCATTGTGAATACATTTATTGCTTTTGCATAGCTAGCTGATTTAGTCATCTGTGCTTGAAGAGGAAGATGAAACTTTTCTAGGTCATCCTTTCTTTTAACAAAAAAAGCATAAGCACGCAAAATAAAGGGTGGAAAAAAGTTGAAGGTTCCTCTCAATAATTCTTAGTTTTGAAAAGGGGCAAGTGTTCATACTGAGTAAATCATGTGGAAAGTACTTCCTTTTCCTTAAATCTTTATTGAACCCTGAAGGGAGAAGCGTCGTTTATCCACTCAAATATTATTTACCAGTGAGGTTATGGTGCTTCCAGATGCAGATTATGTGGAGATCAGTTCAGAATATGTTAATAATACTACATAGTTTTTATTAACAGAATAGAAATAGACTGTATAATATTCTTTTTCTACTGTAGAACATTTGTGCTTCATCTCACTACAGTATTTTGGGCACTATTTTAATTTCACAACTTTATTTAAAGGGAACTGAAATTATTATAGACTCAAAGATGTCTATAGCCTTTGCTTAATTTTTAGCATAGTTGTATAAGTAAGATATAAACTTTGGCATGGTTAAAATCTGTTTCCAGGAAGTGGTGGAGTCACCATCTTGGGAAGTATTTAAAAGATGCGTAGATGTGGTGCTTAGGGAAATGATTTAGTAGGGGACTTGGCAGTGTTAGGTTAACAACTGGACTCAATTTTAAAAGGTCCTTTCCACAGAATAAATGATTCTGTGATTCTACAAAAGAGATAGTTACCAGCCAGCCTGGGATTCATGCTCAGTCTTTTCCATAGTTCTGTCAAACTGGTCTCTCTTGTGGCAAGCCAAAAAAGTAATTGTTTTGAATATCAAATTTGAAAATCAAATGAATTTGAGTTGTTTTGAAGGTTGTGTGAACAAATTCCGGCATCTGAACTTCCCTTAGAGAAAGCCCTGTCAACTGCCATGTCATGTATTTGACTAAAGTGTTGCTGCTTACTGGAGTGTGTTGAGAAGAAACAAGGAAGAGCAAGGTTTTCAGCGTAAGCAAATCAGATACAAAATCTATCGACTTTCATGGTCTATTTTAAGAGTGATATAGCTGTAATATCTGAAATGCATTTGTTTCTGGGAACAGGCTGACTTAGGTTTGGTGGATTTTTTGCTGGCTCATTTAAGAAAGCAAACACCTATGGAGTATCCATCTTTGCTATTTGTGTCTGCAAAGCAACCCCAGTTCTGTTTCCCCTCCTCTCATTGTGAGCTTGCATTCTGCTCATAAGCTGTGAATGGGGAGGAACAAGCAAGGTATTAGATTTCTTTCATAATGCTGCATAGAGAATATGCTTCCTGCAAATGCCTTTTCACATGTACAGTAGGTGAAAGAGTGGGGAGCGTACATGTTCTAAATCATCCCATTTGGCATACTTAAAATAGTTTGGGCATTGCTACAAAATACCGCTTCTGCAAGCCAGCCTTGTGTGGGATGTCAGAGAAGAGGTGTGTGAAGCCCTTCTGCTTTGTCAAGCTTCAGCTGCCCAATACTGAAGTAATGAAAGGGTCTTGTTCTGCTTCACGGGAGTTGCAGACCAAATGCAACCTTGTCCAAAGATGAGGCAGTACATGCCAGCCCTGTATGGCAGGTTAGAGAAAGCACAGCCACACTTTCCTGGTTAGCTCTGCGGAGGGTAAAAAGCTCCGTTGTTAACTTGTTAACTCATCCATATGAGTGCCAGGAGTCCAAGGGATATTAATTCCTCTTTGGACTGCAGTTTTCAAAGGTTGTGTGGTAGCTTTTGCTGTTAACAGGGATGAGAGGCAGCTGCACCAATTTCCACAACCCCCACAACAGCCCAGAACAGAATGGGGAGTTGCACTGTGGTGGGCTAAAGGAGTAATTCACAGTCTGGTTTGCTCAGTTAGCTACAACTGTGGGTTTTCGGTGTTTGTTTATGTGTGAGGGACAAACAGATGTTGAACCAAAGTAATGATTGCACTACAGCTGTTGACGCTGTAGCCTTATTTGATTGTATTGCTCTTTAACACTTGCTATCCTAATCAGTATTTGTATTTTTCAAAGGAGAAAGAAACACCAGTATTGATTTCTGTTGCGATTTAGAGTTGTAGTGTGGTTTGGAGTGTTAATGACTGATGCAAGATAAAGATGGCTCTACAGGGCTGCCTCTCTTAATGGTTAAAAGTTGATTAGAAGTAGACAAGTGTGCTTTGCTTTATTCATAACTTCTTCCCTGTAGCATTGCCTAAACTGTGCTTCCTAATGCTTCTCCTTTATCAGCTCCCTCTTCTCTGTGTTTGTTTTTTTTGTCAACTAAACATCTGCAGTGAAATCTACAGTACTGTTTCATCACGTGTCGAATTAACATGACTCAGGGTTTGCAACAAGTATTTGTCAACTAACTATGCAGTTAATATTTATACTCAGATACCTCATCCCACACCAGAGACTTCTGTTGGTTTTAAATTATGCAGCTCATTGTGGCAGAAATGCCTTTCTGAGGAAAATCATGTATTCCCAAAGAATACATTTTATTGCATAAATATGACAAACTCACTGAGCTGGATTAACAGCAGACCTATTTTGATCGTGCAGCAGGGAGAAAGATATTAAACAAGTATGTTTAAGTTGGACTTGGCAGTGTTAGGTTTATGGTTGGACTTGATGATCTTAAATTTAGATTTCTAATCTAAATGATTCTATGATTTGCTTAAAAAGTGTTAGACAAATCCAGGTCAGTCTAAAGCTGTAAGAAGTTACGGGTAAGCAAGTACTCCTTAGTCCTTTGGTGTGGTACAAGCTTGACTATGCAGTCTCCTGGTCTTTGATTGTACAAGGACACGGTTATGGAGCTCACCATACTCAAGTGCTTAGTGCCCATTTTCTCACATGCAGTGTACGATTTTAAATGAGGTTTCTGTGCTCCTTGTAAGGAGGAATTAAGCGTCTAGGAATGGGAGTTGATGTATTTTCCTGTGGTATGTATCCTTCTCAGTAGTGTTTTCTGTTGTTTATGTCTGAAGTCCTACACCTCTACTGGAGTTAGGTGTCTCCATGCAATTTGAAGTCTTGTCTTTGATTTCGATATCTTAAGTAATTTCCTTTAAATCTGGACGAAGTAGGAATGGTGATGCAATCAACATTTTATACAGTGGGGTACTGGATAAATATTTTACTGTTGTATTAAAATAATGACACTAAAACCTTGTTGAAGGACCGGGTATCGGGACTGCATCTGTTCTACTGACCTCTAAGGGACAATAGTTCAGGCTTGAGTATTGCCCCACCGTCATCAGTGGTGTTCCCTGGCATGTTTTGGCATGTGTCAGCAGTCCTCTGGACAACGCCTAGGCAAAATTTGGGGCATGATGCAGCTCAGGGACTATTTTCAACTGCTGGCATGGATTAGAAGTTGAGAACGTTCAGCTGTGTGGGTGCAAGCTGTGCTTTGCCGCTTGGCCTCAAGGCCTTGGGACTGGCCATGGCTTGTTGTGTTACCAGCTACAGATGTAGTTGTGGGTTCAGCCACGAGTGACTTCAGCGCTGGCAAATGAGTCACGCGTTCCTTTACTGTCTTTGCTCTAGGCTCCAGGAGCTGTATGTGTTTCTGCACGGCAGCCGGTTTCTCTTTGAATGGCTAGTGTGTGTCAGACATACTCTTTCCATACCTACTGCGTTTGGCTTTCCTTAGATATGGGAATACCTAATTTGTGAATGAGGGACAGCCTTAGGCACAAAAAAACGCTCAGCTTATCCAGAACGATATTTGCAAACACGGTCACTGGCAGAATAAGAACTACATAGGGGACTTCACCGGTGTAAAGACGGGCAGCTCAGGAATTGCAGGCATCAGATTGCTCTTGCAGACATCACTTATGTCCTGTGATCTTCTGGATTTTAGGCACCTAGTATCCTGTCTCAGCATGGAGGTTGCTGTGGACCAAGATTTTTAATGTGGAATTTTATAGGGTTTTTCATACAGGGGGAAAAGTGTGCTAAGGGTCACCGAACTATGCCATTTCACATGCTTGCCACGCTCCTTTCAAAGAAGGAGCGTTAGGACGGTGCAGCTTTAACCTTAAAGGAGGAACCGAGAATTGATTTGAGGTTTTCTGTCTGTACATACTAAATATATTTCTGCTTGCATCGTGAGTGTGTTCCAGAAGCGTGTGTGATGAGAGGGAGGTCACTGCTACCACTGCTGCTTGGCGTGATAGTGCTAAAGGATCACACTGGTTCTGCTGTGTGTGCTCTTTTTTTTTTTTTTTTTTTTTTTTTTAAGGTCATGAATTAGCTCTGACACTTCAGTTGCCACAGCTGTGGCTGGTAATCCTTCTGTGATTTTTGCCTTTATCATACAAGGCACATTCTTAGAAGTCTGTAAGATGGTTGCCTTTTGGGTATTTGTGAATACGCCATATAATATCATATAAATACAAACATATTTATATATGTTTATATGCTTTTTTAGTTTGAGCATATATACACACACACACACTTTTTCAATAAATGCATAAATAAAATACATGAGTGTTTCTCCCATGCCCTTGTACTCCTGAAGAGTTTCCTTTTATGAAAATCATGCTGTGCTTTTTGAAGCTTGAAACTTTTATCTGAATGATAATCTTCGCTGTCTGCACCATCACTTTGAAAATCTTCCCTGCCACTCCTATTTATCGTGAGGATGACTCAAGCTGTTTTTCAGGCTTGGGTGTTACAATCCAAGCAAATCCTCTAGGCTGCTGGAAGAGAAACCAGAACACATAAAGCTGAGGTCCTGTGTTTCCTGCTTTTGTCTGTGTTGGCAATGTATTCACTTCTTGGTAGGCACGCACTAAGTGTACAAAACACTCGCTAGGGTTGTAAGGTATTGGCTGTGTTAGCACAGTATTAATGGATTTATCTGTTGCAGGTAGACCAAGTCAGCCCAACCCTTAAGATGCTATTTTGATTCAAGTACAAACACGACTGAAAGGATTACCTAAGGCACAGCAACTATGTGGAGTTTTCATTCTGTGAAATTTGGATGCCGATTTTGATTAAGGATTTAAGTTTTCCTCTACTTCATCTACTGCTTTAAAGTAGAGTTTCTCTTAGTAGGGGAATGTGAGTCCTGCATTGTTAGACTTCTATAAAATAGGTGTTTAGGCTCCCTCTATACTTGAAACGGCTGTACTTCCAATAAGCAATTAATTCTATTCAATTTGTTATTATGTATTTTACAATGTGATGATTCGCTTTTTCAAGATACCTCTCTCCACTGACTGTAGAGAGCATCTGTCTCAGTGACAAACCTAAACTAGATGTATAATGTTTGTGAGTTAAGGTTAGTAGAAGTGAATCGTATGCTTAATATTAGTTTTCATAACGGTGTTTCCCCCTTCCTTTCAGCATTAAGGGGACATTAGCAAGAGGAAGTTAATTATACCTTGCTTTGCTTTAGGTGGTTACTGGTGCTATGTATTTCACTTATAGTCGCTGTTGTGGTTTCTGTTTATGTAGAGGTCATGTACTGTTACCAGCATGGCTACAGAAGCTGAGGATGTGTCATGATCTCTCTGGCCATGGATGTACAGCTGTAAATGGGGATCTGGATTTTAGAGCCTGTGCTCAGTGGAGCTTCCAGCTGTGTTGGTGCAGTGTGAAGATATCGTGCCTGTGTCTACATTGGTCCCAAGTACAAAGTTAGCCACAGAAATAAGACTTGTTTAACGTGATATACTTTTTTTTTTAGTCCTTTTTTTAAGTTTGCCCTAATTATTAGTAACATTTTAACAAAAACCAGTGAAATAGTGTTTTGTGAATGCCTGGTTTTCAGGATTTTGTTATATTGTCCAATGTTTTGTTGGTCATACCACAGTGGGATGGGATTATGCTCTCTTAAGTTTGCAGTTTTTTAAATCATTGTAGTGAAGCAAAACTGGTGAAATTACTAGAATGGAGTTTTGTTTTGCTTTGTTTGGAGTTAGTTTTGATCTTGCTTATTTTGTCTGAGCCACAGTCCCAAATAACTGTCATAAGCTTTTATTGCTCTTTCTATCCTTATTGCTGTGTTATTTGACCCATTCTGTAGTTAAGTTTTCTGTGGAAGAAGGAATTAGCTTCTGTTAGGAAGCAAAGTAGGTGCCAAACAAATAGTCTAATGTGGAGGTTTTTTTGCAGCTATATGCTCAATTTTCAAGCTCTTAAGGGTTTAACAGTATCTTGTCAAACTCAAAACTGCCAAATTATATGTCCTTGGCAGTGGGTTTTTGTCTCTCTGCTCCATTTTCTCTGAGTTACTGCGTGCATAAATGCATGGGGTTTGTTTTGTTTTGGTTTCTTACTATTTTTTTTTTGTAGCCTAAATAAGTGCTTTTGTGCCTGCTTTTATACTGTATAAATGTACAGTATTTCAGTTATATGTTTGTATCACTGAATAAATGTCTTACTCCGGTAATAAAAAGTCCTTGTCAGGGCTGAGAATCTTCCTGTTTACAACTGTTGAGTAGCCATAGTGTTCACAATCCTCCAGAAAGTGAATCCCTCTAGGTTTTGTTGAAGCTCTTCCTTTGGGTTGGGTTTGCTTGTCAGAGTGGATTAGATGCAGACAGGTAGGTGCCTGTGGTACGGCTGAGTGCTGTGCCACTAACGCCTGGATCTGTGTGCATCGTGTTCACCTGAACCCCTGAGCAGAGACTTCGGGGTCACCCAGTTAGTCTGAACTTGGCTTAGCTAAGTACCTGAACTGTCATCACCCTGTCCTTCCCATTTGGGAGTTAGCCTGCCCAGAACAGAGCCTGTGCTTGGCATGCTCTGTCTGTGCCTGTTGCACCTTCCAGCAGCTTAGAGGAACTCACAGATCTTGTCTGCTAGTTGGGAGTGGTTTTGTTTTGGTTTGGTTTTTTTGCACTTACCCACCCACACGAGCATCTGAAACGCAATGTGAGTGTGCAGTATATATGGGAAGGTTTCTTTCACACCTAAGAAGTGTTAAAAAACTTCAGTAAGGGAGTAGACAAAGAGGTTTGTTTTTTATATTTTTGAAAGGTTATTTTTGTTGGGGCTGAAAAGGCAGGTATTTCAGTACTTGCTATACCATCCATATTCTCAGTTTCATGTATTGCTATATACTTAACAAATTTCTCCATTAAGAAATACCTGCAACGCTGTGGGTACTTTTTGCATTACTTCATAAAAGCATCAGTTTTATTCTAGATACTTTCAACTTTAGTCAAGTGTAGTTCTTGTTGCTGTGATGAATAGTAAATTTTTTGCAATCCAATATTGCTTCTTAGTGGCCAGGAGCATCCTCAGTTTTTATTACATTAATATCTGCTTTTAGAAAGTACTTACCAGGATGAACTTCCAAAAATTAGTAGATCTAATGTTGCATAATTTTACAGAAGGGTGAAGACTTGCAACTAATGTGTACAATTGACTTAATTTCATAAAGCAGCAATTTTTGCAGAATTCATTTGAAAAGCAGAAGAGTTTTCATGTGAGATAAGCTTGATAATATTCCCAAGATAGCAGCATTAATCTTGCATACCTCCTATTACTAGCATTGTTATTTAAGATTAAGGCAGCAATTCAATGTTTGAAAAAAGGGGGGTTAGGGCAAATCTTAAAGCTATGTGTGCAGAAAAGTGTTCTTTTATCTCTTCAGGAAAAGACAGGAACTTCTTGTTAGAGGCTGGCCTTTGCTTGTGCTTATACTGTAGAAAACTTACCCCTTCTTAGTGCAGGACAGCTTTTAGTTTTGTTATAACTAGAGTGGACAAGACTGCTTGTTAAATTAGGAAAAATAATTTAAAATCTAAATGCTTAGTTCTGGAATTTTTAGTTTTCCAACAGTGTGGTAAGACCAGATTATATGTGCAGTGTTCTTTTCATTTGTTTTAATTTTGTGGTAAATTCAGTTTTCTTACAGGAAAAACTGGGCTTACTTTTTAAGTAGTTGTGTAACAGGAACTGGATGGGGGGGAGGTGAAAAATGTGAAAGGCTTCAGTGTCAAAGCAGGATTAGAACAGACTTCTCCATCCAGCTTCTTGCAGAAGTATTAGACTGTGCAAGTATATCTTTCTGAATTTGCATTCATTTTAAATGAGCTCTACCGAATATGTTTGAAAATGTGCTAATTCAGTGTTTGTCAATTGCATTTATACAATGTTTTTCAGCACTCTGATAATCGGATAACAAATACAGCCCAGACATTTGCAACTTCTAGATGTAGAATTTTTCTTGTTTGCATTTTGTCTTAGCTCTTGAAATGTATCCTCTTTCGTCAGTGATGCTCAAATACCAGTAACCCTGAGGTATAAATGATAATGGTCTAGCAACAAAGGGAACTTGTCAGGATTTACGAGTCTACCCAGGTACAAGACAGGAACCTTACAGTATTACATTTACTGCTGGAAAAATATGAAAAATCACCCTTCATTGATAAAACTCTTAGAAAATAAAAGAATAAGTAATTCTAGAGGATACTATGCTCAAGTAGAATTTTCAAAGTTACCAATCTCAAAGTTAACCTTGCTGGGTTTGTTGCAATTTTAGCTGAATTCTCTATGTAATTCTGAAAATGTCATCTTTGGCAAAGATGCTGGTTGAAATTACAAATTAAAATCACTTTCTCATTTGCAAGGGGTGGTGGAAGACACTATAATCATGCGTGATATGGAAAGGCTGAATGTCAATCAAGTGTTACTTGCCTCTTCCGAAAGAAATGAAGATGGAGCAATGTAACTAGTGGATTTGAAACAGGAGGTTTGGTTTTATTTTTTTAGTTTTGCTTCCCACACACACATGCAATGTGAACTTTTTACTGCAGAATACTGTGGATGTTAAGAAGTTTACGCGCATTCAAAGGGAGATGGGACAAGCTCACAGAAGAAAAATTTTAGTGTTGCCGAAATCACACACACATCTGACAAAGAAAGTCCTGAGATACAGCTGAAGAGGGACAGCACTTGGACAGGAGAAAGCCCTGTATGCTCTCCTGCTGTTATCTTCTTCCCCAGGCATCCAGCCTTGGCCACTGTTGGAGGCAGGATTGTAGATTAGCTGAATGTTTGGAATCTGATCCAGTAAAACCATTCATATCTTTTACCTGATCTTGGGAGCTCTCTTTCAGTCTTTGCATTCCTATGACTGAGGTTACTTTCTTAAGAAATTGAAGTTTGGAGGTCGATTTCAGTTAAGGGTTTCACCTGCCTGAAGTATCATGTGTGGGTTTTTTTAAGCACTTTTAGATGAAAAATATAAAAGACATATTTGACCTAGTATTGGTATTTCTTTAAATGTCAAGTCATGTATACTGAATGAAACAAATTTTGACTTGCGTTCTGTTCCTGAGAAAGCCAGAAATTAAAATTCCAAGTCGAACATAAAAACTATAAAACGGGAAATCTTTTGCTTTTAAAGTTATGGTATGTTGAGGTAAATCAGAGATGGTGATAGAAAGTTTGTTTCTTTTTCCTTGTCTTTTGAAAGTGCTAGTTAATTATGTAGTTATCAATGGCTGCCTATCCTGCTTTAGATCAGAAAAACGCTTAGAATCAACTACATTTCCACTGCTTTTATTTTTATGGTAAGTGTACAGTATCTGCACTCTGTAGATGAAGAAACCAGACTACAAAGAACAAATTCGTAACTAAAACTGAACTCCTAACCCCCTCTGCATAGACATATGAGTAAAAATAATGTACTTTTAGGGAAGTACTGGATGCAACAATTCACATGCTCAGGAGCTCTGATAATATAAGCCTTTTTGAGATGCCTGGACATGACTTAGGAGCATATCCCCTCATCTAAATTTAAATGTTGGCATAAGCTCTTACCAGAGAGACAGAAGAGTTGATACTAACGGCAGGAGCAGAGCGAAAGGAGTGCAACTGTTCAGGAATGTTCCAGTGAAAGCATTGCTTCATCCACAGCTCTCCAGGATAATCCTGCTGCAGAACCAGAAAAGGTGGAGAAAACCTTGTCCAGTCCTGAATAGCTGGTAGCTTGGCTTTATAGTGGCTTGTTGTGGGAGGTACAGGTTCACTCCCCCTCTTCTGAATCAATCTGATCAGGAATTTCTCAAGTAATGGTCAGATTCTCTAAATTACAGATGTTGCTTTTTTGGCTGTGTTCTTTTTTGCTGGGGCTTTTTTTTTGTTTTGTTTTTTTTGTTTTTCCTTTTGTGGAAAGAGCGAAGTATGTTTAATAATTAAAAATATGAAGCTTCTTCAAACAGTTTCAAGGTATCAAGCTGTTAACTGGTTGGAAAGCTATTGCACTGTGTTGCACTACACTACTGCAAAAAGCAGAAGCTACTGTCCTGGAGAGCGAGCGCCAAGCGGAAAGAGCTACTCTCCATGCTTCCCCAGGCTCTTTGAGCTAATACACCAAGGAAAGCCTAGTTTAAAAGGGGGTACCCATACATGTGACTATCTGCTTGTTCTACTTTTAAGCCAGTGATTATTTTTCATTTTTCTGGAGTTTTGTAATCTCAGAAGGAGTAGCTTCTGTTTACCAGGGTGAAGCTCCGGGGTGCTTGCTGCCATAATGCAGAGGTGTTGCTGAACAAGTTGTCACTCAGACAAGTAACAGCTTTGATAAGCTTGGGAAGAGTAGTAGCCTAGAAAGAGCCCAGCAGTGACATGAAGAGCTTTTAGTCTCAAAGTCTTTAGAGGGAGTCTTCTATTAAACAGGCTTTTTAGAGATAGATGCATTGAGATGTCAGAGATGAGTACCTGGCTTTTGAACTTTAGAATTGTCAGTGACGTAGGATTTGTCAGTGGCATATGGAAAATGTAAAGAGTTTCTATTCATCCTGAGAGTTTCATGTGTTTTTCTGAAGTCTGATATGAATCAGAAGAGTTTAGGATGCCCAGCTTAGATAACTGTCTATTTTCAGATACAATGCAGACACTGATATATATATATATATATATGCTATCCTTGTAGCTTAAGCTCATGCTATTTGAATTTCCTTTCATAAGTTGTGTGCATAAAAATTTAGCATGCTGTTAAATTTAAAATCCAGTTGGCATTAGTTTCTAGCAGTCTTTGAGTAACTCAGGTTTCCTGTACTAGTAAGCAGTGTACAGTTGATTTATAACAATTAAGCAAAAGCTTTGCAAACTTTGAAACTCACAGGTAACATGCCATGTATTCTGACAGCACAATATGCGTTTCCTCCAACATTGATTCATGCTTCTGTATGCTGCTCTGAAGTAAAAATGCCTCAGTGCTCTATCTGTGTTGCAGATGACTACTTTAAATCCAAAGTGCAAATTAATTTTTAACTCCATTTTCATTCTTGACTCACTCCATTGTTTTTGAGGAGGAAAAAACCAACACTGCTTACTTTTACCCTTTAAATATTTATTTTATTTTGCTGTAATGTTAATTTTGAGGAAAATGTACACAGTGTTCTAATAGCTGGGAAACATACATAAAAGTGCTTTAAAACGTCCTGCTATCTATATATTCTGGTTTGTAACAGTAATATACGTAGATTGTTCCTTTTACATGGCTTTGACTTTTCCAAGTGTCTTGATTGATTTTGCCACCACATAGCCCCAAGTAGTTTATTTTTAATACTTTATAAAGTTTGCAAGAAAATAGCATTTGAAATTTTCAATGCTCATGTTAAAAATGTTTCTAGGACACAAAGACTTGAGAGGAAGTTTCATTGTAAAAATTACCATGTCTTTAATTTGTTTATGGGACATAAAAGAGCTTCCTAGAAATAATTGGGTTGATACAGATGCTCATTGATAGTTAGCGAAGGTCATGTTTTTCTAAGAAACTACCACTTCGAGATTGAATTGCCTTATTTGGAGGATGTTATTTTGCTCAGAAGTTGTGCTGAGTCGAAGAGCTTCTCACAAAAGAGTTTAATAAAGTGTTACTGTACCTAAAGCACTAACTTCAGTCATCAAAGGTTATTTGGTTATAATTACACAGACATCTGAGACAGAGGTGAGAAGAAAAACCAGTTTGTCTGAGTTGTTTGCAGATGCCCTCAACTACCAGAAGATTTAATTGCTTTATGGGGGCCAGGCTTGTTGCAGAGAAAATGTATTTTATCAGATAAACCTGGGAGAAATGAAGTTGTGTAGCCCGGTCATCAAAGCCTCATATGAACGTAATAGTTCCTAAGAAGGAAGCTGCAAGGAGAAAAGACAGGAGGGAAGAGTAAGACAGAGGAAACTCCGGAGCAGGCACAGTAGCTGAGGTGGTATGAACGAAGTGGTGCTGTGTTCCTCAGCAGCTGGAACCTGCAGTGTAAACCAGGTAGTTTCACCCCCATCCTCAGTAACTTGGAAACAGACATCATTATTACAAATGAGCAGTTGTTTTAACTTTAGAAAAAAAACCCACCTACTTTTTCATCTATGTTTGATTTGATAGACAGTCTTTAGACTTTGGTTAATCTATTCCAACCCCGAACGTTCATTTTTAACATACAACCTGTCAGAAAAGACATTTGACATAAATTCTTAAAACACTTTTTCTGTGTACTGTTATGCCTAACACTTTTACACTCATAAACTTTTCTGATGTGCAGGAAGCGTAACATTTACATATCAGAACATATTTCCACGGCTGAAGAAATGTGCAGGCTTCCAATTCCAGTTTAGTCCCGGTAGTCTTTTAATACAGTTTATATTGTAGAGTCACTGTCAAATATTTTCATCTTTATGGTCTGAAGGCTGTGTTGAATGAAGTTTTCAGAAACTGGCCTTTCAGAGAATCTGATGTCCCGTGGCCTAGTGGACCGGTTCTTTTTTATGGAATTTTGAATTGTATCTGATGTAAAATAGTAGACTATAGGGTCAAAACAGCAGTTTGAAACGGCAATGCACAGAGTGATGGGGTACATAGTCCTGACTGCAGTTACCACTGAACAGTTAATCCAGGTCTGTGTTCTCATAAGGGAGTAAAGTATTAAGGTAATGTTATAAGGCACAAAGCAGAAGCAGAATATCACCAAATGGACAAAAATCATTTTGAGTACCTTTTTCTTGCTTAATTTATTCCGACTTAATGTAAGAGGTTTATTCAAAGTCCGTAAGACCATGGTGGAGCAGGTCACGTTCAAGATGAGTGGAATAAAAAAACCAACTATTTCAATGAAGATAACAATTCGAGATAGGTAGGTTTTCCATGTGTCCTCTGAAAAGTTTTCAAAACATGTTCTTTGTTCAGTATTATTGCGGCGGTTTGTAGACTGGAAAAAGCTTGCTGGTGTGCTGCCTGTTAACACTGTTATCCATACTGCAGCGCAGACAATTTTTGCATTCCTTTTGGTTCGGAGAGTCTTAGATCGAAAAGGGTGTACTATAGCCAAAAAGCGATCTACACTTATGCAAGTCAGAAATAAAATGCTCCCGTACATATTTGTATAAAAGAGGGTGACAGAAATCTTGCAAAGAATGTCTCCAAATGGCCAGTTTCTCGCTACAAAGTAATAAATCCTGAAGGGTAATGTAAACACAAAAAGCAGATCTGATATTGCTAAATTCAGCATGTAAGTTGTAGTTTCATTTCGCACTTTTAAAGTACAAATAAAAATGTAGATAGCAACACAGTTTGCTATGAGGCCAAGAACAAACACCATACTAAAGATACATCCATATAAAGTATATTTAAAGGAGTCCTCAGTGGAGCAATTAGAGCTTACCATTATAATGGTATATTTAAAAAGTCCTGTGATTTGGAGGTTTCTCTAGTATTTTTATCGCAACTTTTTTTAAATTCCAGAAGAACTTGCAGATGTATTTGAACCCTGTGCTTTAGTAAGTTTGTTGCAGGGTAAAGCTTCAGAGGAGAAACATAATCTCTGTGGCAGGGGAGTACATCTCCAGCAGTGATCACCAGGAGGTCGCTCCTCTCTTCCCAGTGGCGTTTGTAATCACATAGCCAGGCTTCAAAAGTCAAAACCCATATAATTTGTGGCAGATGAGGTCATCCCAAAGCTTGCTTAGCTCCCTTTGCTCCCTCAGTTCGATGAAGCTGTTGTAGAACTTTCTGCCTTGTTCACGGCTGCGGATCATGGTGTTGGAGTTTTGTCGCTGGGGTACGGATGCTTCGGATGCTTTAGAAAACGCTCTCCCCGATGCCACCGCGCAGGGTCGGCACTTGGGTTTCTCCCTCAGCCTTCTTTCTGTAAAACGAGCTTTTTGGCCGCTCCGAGCGCTGGCTGGCTGGCCGGCCGGCCCCACGGGGTGGGAAGCAAGCTGCTTGTGAGGGCAGAAATTAAATTCCAGAGCGTGTTTGTTCCTGCAGAGCACGGCCCCGGCGTCCCGCGCCCCTGCAGCCTCTCGCCAGCCCGGCTCCTTCTGGGGAGGAGAGGAGAGAGCTCTGGCAATTTGTAGCGTGACATCACGGGAGGAAGAGGATGGGCTGGCTGAAGGATGGTTTCAGTTCAGTTTGTTTGCCTTGCCCGGTCTGATAGCTGTCTGCTTGGGCTGTACCTTGCAGGCTGCCGGCAGTCACCAGCAGAGCGCTGCTGCTGCAGCCTCCTGTTAACTCTTTCCGAACTCCCTGGAAGGGCCTTGCCGGCAGTGCTGGAGTCCAAAAACTTCATCACAAAAATCTTTTTTTCTTCAGTTGTGAGGAGACCTTCCAGTGTCTGAAATTCCCCTTTGGCTTTGGAGATAGTAGTGTCATTTTATATATTATGTGGGACTGAACTAACGTTAAGCTTTTTGACAGATACCTTTGCTCACAATACAGAACATTTTATTCACCAGCAATCAGCTGAGTGGTTCTATCTCGATTCCCTCAGCTACACCTCAGGAGGGACAAAATAACATTGAGAGGTAATTAAATAAATTTGCAAAATAATTGCTGAAAGAGAGAAGCATAAAGATGATGAACCTGTGGGTTGCTTTTGGATGTTCCCAGGACTGAGATGCGTTGCAGTGGGAGGAGAAAACTTTAACTCGTTCCATATTAGAAAGCATATCCCAGGGTGTACTTCTAATAAAAAAGATGGTTCTTTTTTTTTTTTTAAAAAAAAAAGCTTCAAATTGTTTTTGTTAAATTTTGTGGTAAAAAAAGTATTTTCTTCAATAGGTAAGCACAGAATTATACCAAAATAAATACTGTGCTATGCAGTTGTTTCTCGTGATTTAAAGGGGGCCAATTACTGCACATACACAAAATACTCCCATTGGTCACTGATTCATGAAACAAAATGATGTTGTAACTAATTAAATTAAATAAATATAAAAAAAGCAGCTCTTATTGCCTTTAGGGGCAGATACAAGATAAATCTTTGTTTAGACAGATTCATTTATTTAACAACAGCTTGGGTAGACTCACTTCTGGCATCAAAACCAGTCTATTTCTAAGTCTTAGAATAACAAATCTCTTCGTATCTGACTGGGTGGCATGGTTCTTTTGAACTAGATTTTAATCAGTTGTACCTAAGCAAGGCTCTGGGCAAAACCTTTCTAGTCTGCTGTAAAGAAGAGTAAATAATAGCTCTTCACACGGTTTTGGTGTAGTTTCTTAGTGTAAGGTATGTCAGACAAAAATCAGAAACATGCAGAAGTGGGTCTTGCTTATTTTATTTCAAGTTTTCTTGGTTTCTTCTGTGAATCTCTTTTCACCTTAATTTTGTGGTGAAATCAAGCAGCTTCACTTCAGTAGGCTAGAACCACAAGAAAACTTTTTGACTGTTTTTGAAATTCATGCTCAACTGTAAAGTGTAGTGCATTTTCCACTTGAAGGCAACAAGAAATGAAAATGTGAGCATGGCAGAGTCTCTTGTGTGTCCAGCTTAACTTGTACCTTAGCATCAAGTTGCCTTACCTGGCTTTCATCAGAAAAGCAGTCATAACATGCGGTTAACTTCTGTGTCTATTCCTGGCAGCCTTGCATGATAAAAGGGTTTTCCCTTTTCCTGCAAGAGTCCTTGAGTTCTGCATTGCACTGTCGAGCTCTGAGCTCTGTTTTCCTGCTCCAGCTTCGTTTGCACAGGAAGATTGTGTGGGGCAGGCTCAGTTACTGGAGTGAAAATCCCCGAAGTACAGAAATTTGACATTGCATGTCAAACCCTCAAGCAATAATTCACCTTTAGAGGGTGAAACTAATGGAAGTGTGTCTCTCATATTCCTTAGTACTTGAATTTCCATTTGGGCAAAGGTGTGGGTGCATAGAGACAGAGCGGGGATGTCTGACCAGGGACACTGTCCATTTTACCGCGGTAAATGTGCTTCAGAGCAATTGTAAAGGTGTGTCCTCAGCCTTCATTTTGTCTGTTAGAACCCCTGCCTTGCTGTGGCCCTGTTGTTGCTCCTGTTACGAACTTAGGCACTACTTGGAGCTGTATTTTAGGGGCTTGGGTATTTGCTTGTATTGCCTTTAGGACCTTCTTTTGCCCCTGCAGCTTTTTGGTGCAGAACGGTACATGCACTTTACAGTAAGCGAAGAACCAAGTGATATTTGTGTACTTCCAGAAATAGCATTCAACTGCAGGGTTTTTCCAGATGCAGAAGAAAATTTGAAAACTGCAAGTTGACAGGTTTTTACTTCGTATCGCGTTTCAGTGAGGGGGTATATGTCTGAGCAGGCAGTCTGAGTCATTTTAGTGCGAAAGCGTGAACGGCGAAGGTGAACTGCATACCCGTTTTCTTGAATTTGATGTGCCTGAATGTTATCGAGCAGTGTTTTTAATTTGTGTGAACCGCTCAGAGTTGAAGAACCTGCGTTAGTGCACTGCGAGCCGTGGGAGCTGAGAGCAGCCTCCCTTCTGGCCGGGCTCCTGCGTGGGTAGAGAGGAAACCTCATCGCATGCTTTCCTTTCGTGGGATCATCTTTCAAGATGTTGGGTTCTGTGCTGTCAGATTTGGGAAAGCCGTTGGTAAGCCCCAACACTGTAAAAAGTTAAAAGAAGAGGAAGAATTGACGTGATAATGACCTTGCTTATGCTCCTTCACCACCAGCAGATTTTCCTTTGTGATGAGGAGGGGCTGTAGGCAGGAGGAAGCAGCTGCAGGGAGGGACCTGTACACTGAGGGTTGTTTTTTCTCCAAAGGAAACAAAGCTGCCACTGCAGGGAAATGCTGTGTTAAGTCTGTCTGCCTTTCTCCATCAGAGACGGGAATGAGTTAGGATCTGTCATTTGTTGCTAGTGCTAAATGAGCAAAGACTGTATCAACAGGTTTCTTGTGGCTCTTGGGCTCCTTAAAGCTGAGAGCTGACGAGATGCTTGAAATCATCTTTCACTTCAGCAGCGAACAGATTTTGTACACTCCTTCAGTCAGTTCCCACTTAATTCTGCTTGTATTAGTTTAGATATCCAGGTTTAGATATCTAGGACTCTTTACACCCTTGAGTGATTTTGGATTTGTGTGGCAAACCTATTCCTGCATTGAACAGGGGGTCAGGAGGAAAAGTCCTTACAACTCTCACAGTGTGCTAATAAAGCAGCTGTAGGATGCTCTGCCAACCCACAGCTGCTGCTTTCTCCTACCCCTCAATGCCACAGAGTTACAGAGCTGGGTACTTGCTCTTACCTAGGACACTGGGGCAGGGTCCCTTAAATTCCGAAGTCCAAGTTGAGTGCTGACGAAATATTTCCACCGAAACAACACAAATACTGGAAGGCTTTCCAAACCTTTGGAGTTATTTTGGCCAGTGTTTTGTGTTCCTCTGGCACTACCCTAGTCTTCAGTGCTGGAATCAAACAGAATTGTAATCAAAGGTGAGATGAATTTTGAACTTGTTCTTTCGTACTGCATTTAGTCTGGCACTGATGATACTACTAAAAGCTCTTACTTCAGAGGAAAAAGCCAACTTCAACATTAGTAACATAATAAATTCTTACAATGCTTCCAAAGCCAGAGTATGCACTGTTAAAAGAAGTTTGTCAAATGCGCAGAACACTGTATATAACTCCGTTATTCTATAACTAATATTACTGCTTTTAGAAGCATGACTATCATGGTACAGGCATTCGTTCTTGCTCCGGTTAAGCAAGCTTAGGCAAAAGAGCTCAACAAGTGCTGCTGTTTCAGTAAGACAAATCCTGTCAGGACAATGTTTTCTTTGCACTAAATGTTATTACTTATTCAACCATTTTCATGAGTTTTAGCATTTTTAGTCTGTTTACTGGAGTTTCTCTTTGAGCATGTGTATGTACAGGAAGGAATTTATTATGGTTGAGAAGTAGGGCTGTGAGTCAGGAAGTTGTTTCTGGCTGCGCCACAGATTTTCTGTTCCAAGCCTGGCAAAGTTTTCTATGACTTTGTGCTTTTAGCTTCCCTTCATGTAAGAGGTTGTTCACTTCCTCACTGGGGTGTGAGGCCACCTTAAATGTTAAATATAGGTTGAAGTCGTGGATGGAGAACCCTTTATTAAATAGGATATTGAGATAATTACAATGGCTAGTGAATGCCATAAAAATGTAGGAAGATTAACACTTTGTATTTTTAGATTAGATTCTTGCCAAGCAAAAGGACCCTATTGAGAGACTTCATTTAATTCAACTCCGTAAGTCTATGGGGGACGTAGGTGCAGAGAAAACAGAGCTGGGAACTTTGACCCTCTCAGCTACCTTCCAGGCACTGCCTTGCAGACACTCGTCAGTCACTGCGAGACTGCCCCTGGTAAGCGGCTTCCTGACCTCTTAAAAAGGAGCGATGGTGTCCACTTACAGAGACAGTGTGAAGTAGTTAATGCACTGAAAATTATCTCCCCCCCCCCCCCCCCCCCCGCCTTTAAAAGTTTCCAGCGTAGTAGGCAAGTCTTTAAATGAGCATTTTTAGACTTAGAGTGAATGGACTATTTTTATTTAGCCAGACTAATCCTGCAGAACTATTGCATAGCCAGTTAAAGACTCCTCCGTAGCAGGAAACTTGTTAATTTAATGCAAATAAAGCTACATAGACAAATTGTAAGTAAAAGTTAAAAGAAAACTGTAAATATTTTCTGTTGAAAGTTTGACTGACCTAGAACCAGTCTTCCTGAGTAGTTTTTGGTTTACTAGCTATGTTTTAATACACAGCTGACAAAAATCTCTCAAATATTAAAAAGTAATTAAAAAAGCCAAAAGCAAGAGAATCTAAAGTATTTGGGCTCTGAGTCTGTTAGGTTCTCTTAAGTCAAAATAGTTTCTCTGTGTGTGTAATTGCTTAAAAAGGTAAAAGGGAGCTCAAAAGAAAATGAGAGGTCTTGATTCCTGTGCGTTTGAAATGCTTCTCTCTTCTCTTTATAATAGTTTCAGTTTCCTTTATAGGAAACACAACTGCTCCTCTCCTGCTTATTGCTCCTCTCCTGCTTGCAGGAAGAGGAAAGAATTTCTCTCCTTTTGTGTAAATTCAGGCTGCTAGGGCCTTACCCCACCCCCCCACCCCCCCATAGCCTTGGATTCATGGAGAGAAGGGGTTTTAAACCCCAAATACATTTATAGCAAAGGTATTTTATTTTTGCAGTCTAACTTGAAAACAATGGATTGCTTTGGTTCTTTGTTCTATTCACTGCACACATTATTAAGAACAATCATACTTTAAGAAATGCTACTTTTAGTCAAATTCTAGTTCTGAAACACATCTTCACAGTATTTGTGGTATGTTTGTGTGAGTAAGCAGTTTCTTTGAACTTGAATTAGTTCTATGAAGTCCCTTCATTGGTGTTTCCTATACTGTCCTTTATATACTTAGTATTACAAAGAGAAGTGGACTACAGACAATATGTTTTTACTTCAGGAATGCCATGTAAAAGCTGATATAGGTAGAAAGGAAAACCAACATGTATTGGTGAATAATTTTCAAGCAACTTAGAGCCAAGTAAGTATATTCTGTTGCTTTCCTAGCTGGAACCCTCTCCTGTGAAGGGGAATTTCAGATCTAAAGTGCTGCTGTTGGGACTGTGTTCAGTTATCTCAGTATCCCTTAGCATAATATAATCCTTCAGCGTACTTACAAGTCTACTTGAGGCTTTCTGAACACTCTGTAATTTACAGGACAAGTTCTTAAGAAAATGAGAAGATGGGAGAATCTTTAAAAATACTACTAATTTGACATTCTTTTTCTGCTTTCATTTTGATTTTGCACAAAAGTTTTTTTTGAAGCAGGGTTTTGGGAAAAGCTTTCCATGCACAGTGATGGAGAAAAGTGCAGAACTGTGTCCTGGAGTTTGTCATCCAAGTTCTGAAGATATTTTTAGAATATTTCATTTCAGAAAGTATTATATGTTCCCTCTGCTTACGTTTTAGAGCTTGTTCTTGGCATTATTTGGTTTGTTGACCACAGTAGTTGAGACAGAGATTAAAAATATGGGATTCGTTTTTTAAAGCACAATAGTTGCAAGTTTGAAAGTAGTTTTTGTTATAGCACAAACAGAAATGTGCGGTTTCTAATGGTAAAAGAAGCTTTGTGATCTCAAAGGTCCAGTTAATGCTAATGAACATGTTAGGTTTACCTGGAATTATGTAAAGGGTATCATGGAATATGCAGATTGGTTGTTTACATTGTAAATACACATGAGCAGTTACAGCAGTGTTTTAGGCCGCTAACAGATGACTGATAAATACTTGCATGAAGGTTCTTGACTTACGTTTTTTATGTAACTTCTGGAAAGTCCCAGCAGCAGGTTTTGCTTACATTCTCGAATGTTTTGATGTGCAAAGTAAATTTTTCTGAGAACGTGATTATAAAGGTATCCAGAGGGAGCAAGCAAGAATTGGGTAAGATGTTATCGCCACGTCCACTTATTATCTGATACATTTTAAAATGGTGACCCTCACCTCTCTCTAATATATGCAACAAGAGCAGGTAAGAAATGCCACACCTACTTACCCCTCCCTGCAGCCTCAACTTTTAAATTCTTCATTTTCTGTAGTTACGAACAGCGTGTGTGTATGTGTGTTAGGGGTTGCTGATTTAAGCCTCTGACCCTTTATACCAGGGGTCCTCACACCTTTTAACCAGGGGGCCGGCGTGCGGATGCAGTGGCAGGCAGTCATCTGCGGCTGCTTGGTTCCCCCCCCCAACCCCCGGCGGGGGGTCTGTAAATACCGGGGACCGGATTGGGGACCCTGGGGGGGGCCGTATCCAGCCCGCGGGCCGTAGTTGGAGGACCCCTACTTTATACAGTCTCACTTCAAGGGAGAAATTAGTTTGGACAAAGGACAAAATCACCATTTCCATTGCATCTTTGGAGTAATTTGATGAGGCCACTTGGCAAGATAAGGAACTCATGAAAGGTGATCAGAAATGGTTCTGCTGCCGTGTAGTGCAGTATTTCTCAGAGGCCCTACAATATGAATAGGTAGGTGTTGTACAGAGGTTTGTTCGGGACGGTGACATGGAGAGTTGGCAGTTTTTAACAGCTATCCAGATACGTCCTGAGGTGCTGTTCAGAGTTGTGCTTTATAGATTAATTCAGGAAAGCTTTGTGCTCTGCAGTGTATTCCCTTGGAGAAGAGGCAGCATGGCATTGAGCATTAGAAGTGCATGTTAGGCATCAGATGATTATGACATGTAAGTCTAGTTGATCTTAGAGTAGGCTTGTTAAGAGGTTGGATAACATGGAGTCTTTTTGAGCTTTAATGGATTGAGTAGTTTAAAAGGGACGGGCTAAAAAGCAAAGTAAATGGTCATAAAATGAAAAGCTTGAAAAATGGACATTGATATTGTTCAGAGGAAAGAAAAATGGAAAAAGGATCAATAAATAATCTCAGCAACATGATTTTCAATGGATAGGAATAGGATGAAGGGAATTCCTAGAATGTCAGGTAGGAAGAGAGATGCCTTAACTAGAACAAAATACCTGAGTTCCTGAACTCTCACATGGATTTTTTCAAACTTTTTGGATAAAGTTTATTCAATTACTCTGCAAACATGATTGAAATAATGTCAGTATTTGAAATTTCTCTCCACCTTATATGCAGGACATAAGTTAAATGGCTTTCCCTAACATTGTGGCAAATCCTGGCTATACCCAAGTTTATACTTTCTAAGTCAAAGGATTAGAAATTAAAAGTTTAATTGGACTTGGCAGAAGTTTGCCAAATGTTCCTTGACTAAACATTCTTATTCAAAATACTCTGCAAGTGCAAAACATGACTGTTTCAGAAAAAGAAAGAAATCTGCTGCTGTAGTAAGCAAATACTAGGAATGATAGGAAAAAAATGGAAGAAGCGTCATGAATTATTTTAGAGCTATTCCAAACATACAGGATGAAACGGGTCAGGGGACAGAACTTGTAGAAAGACATTTATAATTTGTTTAGTTCTAAGGCAATTACTTTTCAGTTTTCAGGTCTTTAATTTAAGTTTTTGCCCAAGATATATTCTCTGGCCAATACTGAGGTAGGCTGGTTCCATGTCAGGATCACTGGTCTTTATCCACATAGCTCTTGAGGATGTATTTCACTTCCATACCAAATTACTTGCAACCACCACATCAAGTGCTTGCAACCTCTTGCAGTTTTGGCTGAATGGAGGCCTCTCACTTTCTAAGAGAAGATTTTAACCTCTTATTTTCAGGCACAGCAGAAAGCCCACAGTCCCATTCCTAGTCCCTTTTTTTATAAAGGATAACATTATGAAGCTATTGAAAGAATTTACCGTAGTCATTCAATAAGATTTATATGAATTCATATATTTTAAAACCCCAAACCTATGGTATTAATTTGGTTTCCTTCACAAAACTGCAATGTAAGAAGTTAGGGGGGAAGAAAAGGTTTCATACAAGTTTTTCAAGCTGGTAAGCTAATTAGTGTAGATAAATACTGACATGAAAATGCTTGTCAAGAGAGAACTGCTGCCAAAAAGCAGAACTTGGACTTGATTAATGTGAAGAACTATAACGTTCTAAATGTGTAAGTCAGCAAATAACCTCTTTAAATTCTGTATTGTAAGATCACTTCAATGATTACTTAGCATATCATTTACAAATACTTCAGCTTAGTTCGCCCACCCCAACTTCTTTTTCCTTCTAGCCTTTATCCTGGTTTTATGAAACAAATTCAGTACTTTATGAACATTTTTATTATTACATTGTTGACCACATTTAGCAGTTGTATTTTTAGTGTGGCAATCAGTTAATACCTAGAATGTAAGAAAGGAAATGTCAGAACTTTGGAGGAGGGACAAAGGACATGCTTCTTGTGATATTTTAGAATTTTCTGCTGAAATCTTGGAAGGAGTGGAGTGAGGCTCTTAAACGCAAAAGACATAGTGTACATTAGAAAAGGAAAAGCCATTTTTGCATCAGCTAAGTTCTGCAGAGGTCTGAAGGCTGGTTGAAAGAACATTTTCACAAATGAGCCATTTTCACTTGAATCTGTGAATAATCTTACTTGGAACTGTTTGGGAGACGTTAGTTTGACCCTGGCAGGAGAGGGGATGCTGGAACCCACAACTCACCTTCTGAGCAAGTGCTGTCATTATGAGAGATCCTCATCCTTTTGCTGGAAGAGTGAGTGCTCTGAAACAAGGTGTTTAGCACCAGATTGGGAACAGAAGCTTTCCACTGCAGTTCCCAGTGAGCTGCCATTCAGCACAGTTTGGCTCCTCCAGGTACTTGCAGTGGTGGTCTTGCAGTGAGATCCAGGTTGTGGCATGCACACCCCTCACTCAAGCTTCTAGGTTTTGTCACATTTTTTCAGCTGCTGTATGTGGCGATTTAGTGGTTCAGTGGTATAGATGGAAAAAGTTAACTTTCGGCTATGCAAGTTCTTCGAATCTGAGGTTCTGATACGGTTTTTATGATTGACAATTTAAACATAGGCTGTTGCCCGAAGTAATCCTACTGTCATCCCTTCAGGCCTCTCTCTGCTTCTTCCCTTGTGCTGTGTGCATATACATACGTGCTCAGCTGAATGAGGAGAACTCTGGTTTGAAACTAACCATAAAAAATTCGTAACTGCCACAGTCATAGCTGTGCTGACACTGAAGCAGGGGATGAAGTAGGAAGTGCCGTTGTGTAACTCAGAGAAGCTGCAGTGCACTTAAACTGATGTAAGCCCAACTGTGAAACTGAGCTGTAAGTGTTGTGGGCAGAATGTTCAACTTTGAGGCTTTCAAATCTTTGGTTTTTTTGATTCTTGGCCAGACGTTAACTTAGTGTTGGTTTTGTGAGGTTTAAAAGCCTCTGCTAAGCTCAAGAGTGAGATCTATGCTTCTGGTCTACTACCCTCTAATCTATTTTCATGTAAATGGTTTGAAATAGTGATATTTATAACATAAACAGGCATGCATAGGTCTTTTTTATTAATTTTTCCACAAAGGAGGATAAAATTGAGCAGTAATACAGACAATACTGTGCATGGTCATGCTTTCCTATTTGAGATGAATAGGGATGATAAAGGATGACAGCAAGGCAAATACCTGATCTGAATTCAATTGAACGTGCTGTAAATTTTCTTACTGATGTCAGGATTATGAGTGTTTAGGGCCAACTGTCTTCAGTATTGGTATTGGTTTCCATTTTCCTTATCATGTCACAGTCTAAAGACTCATTTCAACTAATCTAGAGAGTTAGAGAATCACAGTCAAATATGCTACAGGCGCCTCACATCACCTGCAGTTAAAACAGACAGAAGAGAGTCAGGTAGCAGAGAGATAAATTCAAGTTCTTTGAGATTGTAATTTTTGGGTCTAACTTCAGAAGTGCATTAATTTGCAGCCTTTGGTTTTATCAGAAGTGAATGGTAAAACCTGTCTTGGTTTTGCTGTGGATTAGGTATTAATTTATATGCTTCAGATTAGCCATAGAGGATCCCCACTGAATGACAAATGAGGAACTCATTAGATAATTAAGTTAAAAAAAAAAAAAAAAAAAAGGAAGAGAAGCCTACATAGGAGAAGTCCTACTGACGGATTGTTGCATCTGAGTTGAGGTGCCTTGTACAAGCTTTTCTTAAACGGGAACATTTATATGTAAGGCTTCTGTCTGCTGTTTTGCTGTGCTTGTGGGCGCACACTGGACTGTAATACTTTGTGTATTTACTTTGGTTTCTATGTGAGTTTTATATCAGTATATTTGTAGTGAAGTCAGTGGAGATGCCCATAACAGATACCACACTAACCAAAAGCAGAAACGGGCATTTTCTCTACAGTGAAAGTGAAGACAGCAGAGTGAAATTGCCAAAAGTGAAAACCAAAGGAGCTCCTTTAAATTTGACATTTATTTCCATGTGTTCTTTGTCTTCCTCTGAGATATCAAATCTAGAGTGTATAGATACATACAACTTAAATGTATGTACCTCGGTCAGTGTGATTTTTTTTTTTTTTTTTTAAGTGAACCCTTTGTTTCTGTTCCCCAGCCTTTCTTTGAAATTATTTTCAGTTTCTGGTGGGAGGGAGAACGGTGTTTGGAGATCTGTATAACTGGGATTGGAAACTGTTTATTTAATCCGTCTGAACATGCTGTGCATCAGCACTCTTCTTCCTGCACAGGCCTGTCACTCACAATGTGAATTTAGTTGCTTTTGCCGTGGCTGTGCTAGCTGTGCTCGAGGCCGTAGGTGTAGCTCAAGCCTTCGTGCCTGTAAGAGGCAGGTTTTACTCCACACCTACACAGTCTAAGCATGCTAAGCTGCAGTTACTGCACAGTGTGCTGATGGCGGGAAGTGGTCACAGCAGAAAGTATGTGCAAGGTGGGTTTGGAAGAAATGGCTAAGCTGCTTGGTTCAGGTTTGTTTTTCTAGTGCAAATAGTAGGAGAAGCTGTAAAATTCAACAGGCTTCAAATTGCATCATTCTCTATGTAATGTGTGACCTTTACACACTCTGGAGTTTGAGAGCTGAAGGAAAACGTTTTGGGGGGCTTTTATGAGCCTGGCCATTTAAAATTCCTTGGAGGGAGAGGAAAGCTTCCAGGTCATCCCAACCTTCCTGCATTTGCTCAAGTCATAGGAAATAAACAGTACCAAGGTTGACATGATTGTGTGAACTTCAGTAAAAGTGTTCAAACGTTTCAATTAAATCATGCACGATGTTAGTTCATGGCATGATCAAGTTTTAAAATTAGTATGATGCCTTTTAAAACACTGATCAGTGATCTTCTACTTTGAAATCACTAAAAGAGATACTGCAACTTGATTGTAGGACTAGCAGAAAGGGTTTGAAATGCTTTTTGTCAGAAATCATACTGCCAACTTGTAAGGTTTCTGTAGTAATAATTTTCAGTGAAATTTCTTCCAAAAAAGCCAACTGATTTTTTTTTTTAAAAACAACTTTAGAAGCTAATTTAATTTTCCTTAAATTTCAGGAAGTAAAACTAGGAGCAAAAGACTTCAGTTTCCTCAAAGTAGGATGTAAAACATAGTGGTTTCATCAGAAACATTGAAACTCTGGTTTTGCCCTGTTTACTAACTACTCAGAGTTTCTCACAATAAAAATTCAGAGAGCTTGAATAGAAAAGCACTTTGTTACTGAAGGGTTTTGCAATTGTGGAAACAGCAGGATATTTGTAATTTAATGAGATCAAGAGAAACACAGGTTTTGATAATTTTGTAATTCAATGTACTTTGTCAGCTAAGTCAGTTTTACTGCTTTGTTGATAGGTGCTCTTAGTATTGCCTGATGTCACTGATTTATTGCTTCAGGGAGTGTCACATACATTCCTTTCTGTACGTGTTGATGTTTTTCATTATAGGCCAATAGAAGGATAAGCAGTCAAGGAGTAAGTGTTGCACAGAGGAAGGAGACAGCAGAGGCCATGCAAATTTCTTGGTTTTCATAAACACATCTGCTCTCTACACTCAGGAGTATCTAGGCATCAAAAGCGTTCTCAAAATTTTGAGATTTTTTATGATATGTTACTTTTAAGATATGCTACTATTTTAATTTTGCAGTTATAAAAGGAAGGTTATCTTCCTCATCATCCTTCTAAAGACCCAAGACCCTCACGCCCGAGTCTCAGCAAGGTTAAAACCTTGCTTTTAGGTCCCCAGTTGGGCACGTGCTCCTTGACCAGCATGGCTTTTGCCAGGCCCTTCTGAGGCAGCTGGTTGCCCTCGTGGGTCTTACAAGGAGCCTCCAAACCCAGTTCTGGCTTCAGGTGCCAGAAGGGGTGGGCAGAGGGGCTGCAGATGGGAGGGCTGGATGCTGAGTATGGTTCCTTCATTGCTTGTGTGTGTAGCACAAGGCCTTCCCATGGGGAGGGAAGGTTTTGCATCGGTGCTATTCAGATGTGACGTGGGGGATCTGGTAGGTGGTATTTCAGAACACGCACACACCCCCACCCCCACCACCTCCCCCATGATCTTTGTCTTTTGTAACTGTTGATTTTAAAACTTGAAGCAGATTAACTTGCCTTCCTAGATCCCTGTGAAGTTATCTAGATAAAAGTGCACTGAGTTTTAAATGCGAATTTTTGTCATTTCCCTGGGCATCAGCAGGATGTAATTTGCTTTTGTACTTCAGCACTCAGGCACTTGTGTTCACCAACACATTTTCTCTAAAGTTACTTACGTTTACATTCTAGTCCTGTAGTTACGTAATTCGGACAGCTTAAAAAAAAAAACCCAAAACAACCTCAGTCTAATTTTTAACAAGCTTGAAGGAAGCTAAACATGAGAAGGTTAAGCTGGCAACAAAAATTTTATGGTACTGCCACCTGACTGTGCTGCAGCGCTCTATCTGTTATTTGTTAGTCAGATAACTCAGAATGACGGTGTGCCGTTATTTGCAACCATGCTTTCTGCTATTCCCTAAACTGCCGTGGTGAATGCAAGTAGCGCATTTTATGCAATGTAGTGCCCAGCGATTGTCCTCTGTGACATCCAGTAATCAGACATTTTGTATTAGGCTGTTTTATTTACATATAAAAGCATTTAGGCTTGACCTTATGCTGTAAACTAGAAACAAAAGTGTTGTAAAGCACTGTAAATCAGTAATTTCCTGCATCTCCTTTTCTGAATACCTAAGGGGGAAATGTTCTGCCTTTCAGCATATTTTGCAGAGCCTGAGCTAGTCTTTACTGATCAGTCTTCAAAAAAGATTTTTGTGTATGGACATGAGAAAAGGCACTGAAAATCATGTCTTATAGTATTTTCCGAAAAATAATACTGGCTTTATTTGGGGAAGTATTAGCACAACCTTCTTGCAGATGTTGCTGAGGTCCAAGTGACCATAGCTGTAGCTAGTTTACCATGTAAATGTACTCAGATCTTGTATAAATTGTTCAGATTTTCTTCCCCTTTTTATTTTTTTTGCCCTTCTTTGCTAGTTCAGCTACATCTTTTGTTGTTAGAAAAAAATTAAAGCAGATATATTACATTGTGTTAGGGTTTCTTCAGTGTTTTTTAAAGATCCTAGAGTAGCTCCATGGATACTCCACGTGTTTTAGAGTAAGGTACTTCTGACTTTTATCATTAACTAAGGGACACGCATATGTTTGACATTATTGGTTAGATTTTTTCCATCTCAGATCTGTGAAAAGCTGGTGCTGACATACTAATTTGAGAGCTGTTTGTGGCACGGTTGTACAAATCTACAGTTTGTAGTGAAGGAAGCTGACTTATGCCGTAAATCAGTGAAATTGCCCTCAAGGAGCGGGGTGGCATGAGCACTGTAATAGCTACCTCAGAACTAGCTGCAACACTTCGAGACGAAACAGTAGGAAAAACAGTCAGGAAATGTTCAAATACTAATTTGTAAAATTACTAAGAAATAAGTATGAAATTGGTGTAACATCAAAAAATATTGATACCAGTGTCTTCCAAGTTTTTGTTTCAGATCTGTTCAGAAAGGATATTGAAAAGTTTGGGGTATTTTGAGTGATTTTTATACTCTTCTGTATCACGCTGTCAAAATGCAATTATTGATTGTGAGATTGGGAAGAATGTATTTTTAATGAAGACTACATAATAGCCCAAGTGGGTTTTTTAATCATCTTTTGTTAATGTGATCTCCAGTGCACTACTCCTTACCTCTATAATATTTTGTCTGATCATGAAGTAACTGCTTGTAAGGCAGAAGTGTTTAACTGAAGACATCTTGTTAAATTCTGTCAACTGAGCACTCAGCAGCCACTTTTAGAAAACATTTCAATCTGAAGAAAATCACACATGACGAAGAGAAGAAAGAAAAAAATAAAGTTGTGACAAAACTATCAGTATGACAACATCTTGGGCATGAACCCATGCCATAAAAGAGTGTTGATCTAAATTTGAGCCAATATTTCTGTGACTACCATTACGGAATATCTCAAGCTGTTACCTTGGTTTATACCTAGTATTTGCTGAAGGGAGACAAACCTGGCAGTCGTCATGCTGCGCTCAGCTTTCAATGCAGAAACATATGCAGAGCTTCTAAGTCCACTGTATAAAACAGTTTTCATGCTCATGTTGCCATATTTTGTTATGAAACATGGCATATTAGTTTTGGAATTCCAATTTCTTTGTCCTGTTTTTAAGATTATATGAAGCACATTGCAAGATATTGATAGTCTTTTTGCTTTTACATATCGTGGTCTGTTCTTAATGGTTTCAGGACATGTACCGTCCCCTAGCTAATATTACTTTATCTGGAGAATTGGTCTTTCTGCACATGTCGCTCATCCACATCCTCTTTAGATTGTCAGTTGGTATCCTTTTCTGTTCATAGTATGTTTACTCCTTGGTCATGTTGGTAAAAGATACCATCCTGCTCTTTCAGAAACTGCTGCCTACAAAGTTTCCTGGCACACTTGCCGCTTTTAGCTGGATTAGGAGGGTTGGTGGTGGTATGTTGTACCTAAATTTGTCCAGCTAATGAGAAACTGGATAGAATGTGAGACTTGAAACTGAATTACTGGCTGTCCTGTTTCAGCTGGGCTGTGGTTTAACTCAGCAGGCAGCGAAGCACCACACAGCTGCTCACTCATCCCACCCTGCCCTGCCGTGGGATGGGGAGAGAACTGGGGGGGGGGGGGGGGGGGGGGGGGGGGGGAGGGGAATGTAAAATTCATGGGTTGAGATAAAGATGGTTTAATAGGACAGAAAAGGAAGGGAAAATAGTAATGATAAAAGAATTTGAATATACAAAGTAAATGATGCGCAATGCAGTTTCCCACCACCCGCTGACCGATGCCCAGCCAGTTCCCGAGCAGCAGCCCCCGGCCAGCTTTGCCCCTGGTTTATATGCTGAGCATGGCACCGTATGGTAGGAATAGCCCTTGGGCCAGTCCCGGCAGGACAGGGTGTTAAAAGTAATCTTTACAGTGCAGCCGGGGAGAATGCTTTTGTCTAATTATTTTTATCTAATTCTTTATTGTTATTGTTGTTGGTATTATTTTCCCTTCCTTTTCTGTGCTATTAAATTGTCTTTTATCTCAACCCATTAATTTTACTGTTTGGTGGTTTATTTTTTTTCCCGATTCTTTCCCCATCCCACTGGGAGGAGGTGGAATAAGTGAACGGCTGTGTGGTGTTAACTGTCTGCAGGGTTAAACCACGACACTGGCTTCAACCAAGTATCTCAGAGGCACTTCGTTGTTGTCATGTCTGCACTTGTACTTTGAAAGATAGTTCCTGGAACTGCCCTTTATTGTTCTTCTGGGAGCCGAGGCTGTGTAAGTCAATTAGAAATGAAACTTCTAGAAAGCTTGATGTGGTACTGTGGCAATCTGCTTGATTGTTAGAGCAGCCATTACAGAAATACTTTTTACTGAGATAGGCATTTTGTGACCCCAGAGTTCTTCTGAAGAAAGTAAGTGCTTGAGTGCTGTTTTGTCCCTGAGTGTAATTTTTCATCTATGGAAATAACTACAGAAGTGGTTTTTCTTAATACTGTGTAATGTCAGTTAACGTAATGGTTCTCCAAAGCATCTCTTCTCTAATTCCTGTACGAAAAAGTCTTCACACTTTCTAATGTTTTCCTAATTGAAGGTTGTTGGTGTAATTCTCAACCTCAAAACGTTTGGCAGGACATTGTGTTGCTGACTGATAAAGTATCATTTCTGACAGTTAAATGATTCACATTGGATATGTTTTAGTTTACATATTGTATGTGATTTCTTGCGTGGAAAGGGGGGAAAACTAGTATCAGCTCGGTTTGTTTTTGAGACCTTTGGCTTTCACCCAAAAATCTTGAGAAGTAAACTTTGTCCAGGAATTAGTCACACTGAAGCCTGGTTACACTGGGAAGCTAGGTAATAAACATGTTAATTACTTCAGATATAGATTATTTCGGTAGCACCACTGCTAGTGCGGACCACAGATCCATCTGGAAGAGGCTTGTAGCAATTGCTTTGGGGAAAAAAACATGTGGAGGACAAGCCTACTATGCTATTTTCTTGGATAATGTTCAGCAAACAATACACAGTAAGGATTTTTGTATTCTGTAGTGCTTTGTGGACCTACACGTGCAGTTTTATTTAAAGGCAAAGTGGATTTTCCACATTCACATTTTGTAGTGGTTACTTCACAGCTGAACACTTGAGCTGTACAATAAAGTAGTTGGTTTTGGCTATTGCTTGATAATTTCGTTTGATGACTCTAATAATCCATGGGCTACTATACTGGCATAATGATAACTGTTTTATTATTTTTCTGTTAATTCTTTAAGCTTTGGCCTTTGAGTGTTGAGTTGGTGTTTTCAGAATGACACGTACTCACCCTGAATTTTTTTTTTTTTTTTTTAATAATGGCAACATTAGAGCCCTTTTTTAAAATGTGAAGTTAAGGTCATTTCCCCCTCTTCGTTGTTTTTGCTTTTATCATCACTGACACTTACAGCTATTTTATCATTCTCATCTGGTCACTGAAAATCATGAGTTCTTATTGTAGTGTGTTTGTTTTTCCTAAAAATAATTTTGTGCTTCTAGCACTTTTGTCTTCCCTGCCTCACCAGATTTTCCTGTCATTTGTGAATGTTAAACAGCAGCGGTCCCAGCAGAGAGCATGAGACTTCACTCATAACTTCTCTCCACTGTGAAAACTGATCATTTATTCGTACTTTCAATAGCTGTCATTTAGCCAGTAACTGCATTGGCATCTGCCCTGTGGCAGCACTTACTTTAAAGAGCCTTACCTGAACGACCCTGTCAGAGCCTCAGATCTGAAGATCTTCTGCAGGATCACCCCATTCAAAGGTGCATTGACTGCTTTAGGGGAGAAACCTGGCAATTTGCAAGGCATGTCTTCTTTCTCTGCCCTGGTACTGCCACTGAAAGGTGGTGTCTGATGTTACACTCCAGCAGCTCGTTCCTGTCTTGTCATTTGACAAAACACAAACAGTTGCATCGCCAAAGGTGAACTGGGTAGGGGAGCTGCTCTGAATGTAAAACTGAGGACTCCCCTGCCAAATGTCTTTACATAAAACAACAAAAAACCTCCATCTAAATAAAAACAGCAACAAAACATCAGGTCCCTTGGCCAGGTGTCAGAGTGTGCTGACAGAAGAGGGACTGGGGATGGTGGGGAGGAGGGAGAGCAGGCGCAGGGAGATGGAGACGTTTGGGACTGTCTTTTGGTGGATGACTGGCTTGTACTGACTCAGAGTATTTGCGTAATTAAGGCTTTAATGTGCTGAATATTAACTCTTCAGTTACTTAGCAAGAAAAGGAAATTTTCTTTATAAAAAGCGCTGTAAGTTGTGTGAGTCTTGAGCAGATGAACTACTGAAGTGGTGGAAGAGCCAGCTGCAAGCCATGTAGTAGCAGTCCTCTCAGGGTCATCCTGAGTAGTTTAAACAAAACAGTTGAATCAAAATGTAGTTCTGCTTGTTGACGCCTTTTAAAAACTCCTTTTTAGAACTTTAACTTTAAAAAGTTAGTCTCACAGACTTGGCAAATAGGAGCAGTCCTGGTGACCATGGTTTATTTTGCTCTTCAATATTCAGCTGGTGATTAGTTTGCAGAGCTACAAAGCAGTAACTGTGTCAGTAGTTTCCCTATTTGCAGAGCGTTATCATCAGCCTGTTATAATTTTTAACATACCAGTAGTGTTAGTCACTGTCAACACAGAAGGTCTGTCATCTTTACGGTTAAAATTTAAAAACTGAAGAAAAAAAAAATTGAAGTTGATGAAACCCCCAGGTTGTCTTAAATTAGTTTCACTTTTAAATTTATCTCAACTTTGTTGCTGCTGTTTTTAAAAGCAGCTATCACTCCAGATCTCTCGCTGTGCCTGTCAGCTGTTTATCTTGCTCTGATATGCTGCTTGAGTTGGTTTTTTTTTTTTTCATCTGTCCCCACACCTTCCCATAATATCGAGGGAAAACACATGTGATGGGTTTTCAGAAGTTTGATGGCTGTTTTCACATACATCCTTCTCCATTGCTAGGAAGCAGATTTTGATGGTGCCTCTGTATGCTGCAGTGAGGTGGCCCTGTGGACCTTTGCTGAGAGACCGGGTAAAACATAGAGAATTGGTTAATGAAAAACCATCTGGTGACGAGCAGTTTTGGGGGTGGAGGGGCTGAAAATTGTGGTATTAATTATTCTGAAATAACATATAAAATTTATCAAGATTTTCCAGGTCTCTCCAGAGGCTTTTGAGGAAGACTAAATTATTGCAAAATGGTAAAGAGAATGGATTTGCAGCATCGTTTAAAGCAACACACTTTTAAGGTGTGTACCCAGGTTGTGGTGACCTGGCTTTCCTTCTCTGACTGGACAGATTTGAACTCCTTTTGCATTAGGCCTTCAGACAGCTTTTCGTAAGAAATCTCGGTTTCTTCCATTAGAGATGCTTCATTTCATATTAATAAGTATCTATATTCACTAGTGACTGCCTGAATTGGTTCCATGTTTCCACAACGGGTCCTGTGTGCCAGACCAGGAGCTGTTACTTTTTTTCTGGTGCGATAACTATTTTTTTTTTTTAATTTTTAGAAGAAACTGGAACCTAAAGAGAACTGAACTTGAAAATTCCAAACACACTCGAGGCTAGGGCATCTGCTTTCAGGTCAGCTGCTCACGTGCTTTGCATCAAGGACTTCAGATAAACACATTTGTGTTATTTTGATGTGTATCAGTATGTGCTTGTCACTTCCTCTGTAGCTTTTGACTTTCTAAGCCTCTTGTGTGAGGAGGAAAAGCCTGTCAAAATATTGCTGTCAAATGACCAGAACTAATTAACAGTCAGTGTTTCTTTTCTGCCTTTTTTTCTCCCTCTGGATACTACACGTTTAGGTAAAAGGAGATCCTCACAAAGCTTGATGACAGTATTACTTATCTTAAATGCTGGAGATGAGTAAAGTAGGAATAGGATTTGTGTTAAACATGTATTTGCTCTAAGGAGTTAAAAGCAGATCTGTCACTATTCTCATATGAATTATATCATTAACACTGAAGTTGTTAATGTTTTTCTTCATAAGTTTGGTAAGAACAAGCCCCAGTAGGAACATAATTTATATATCACAACTCTTATGTATGAAATTAAAACATGGTTCTTAATCTTACTGTTTTTTCATGGTAAATACTATTTAAATGTAGACTGTGACATATATTTTGTTTTGGCAGGCGTAAATTATTTCAGAATTCTGAATACTAATTGTCACTTGAAGCTTTCAAAAATACAATTGCAAGAAAAAGTCAACTTTCTGAGCACGCATTCTGTCATGGGAAAAGGGGTGGAAATTGCTTGTGCCGATCCAGTCCTTGTGCTTCCATGCCAAAGCTGTCAATGCTAAATAGGCGTTGTTTTGCCTTGCAAAATCACAGCCATCCTTTAGCATATTATCAAGAAGAACACTTCTTAATGTCATGTATTGTATTGACTGATTCAGTAATTTGAGGTGGTGTTAATTATTTAAAACAAAAACCCACAGAAATGAACAACCCCCAAAACAACCCCAAGGGATCGTGGCAGTGAGATACATACATCGCTTAGTGATAAACACTGCATTAAAATTCATTGTGGACAAATAACTAAAACCTGAAAATTGATTAGGGAATCATTACAAAGATTAGAAACATAAACCAATAGAAAACAAAGACAAAAGCAGTTTTAAAAACTACGAACTGCTAATTAGCACTGCCCAGAGTAAAGCTACTCCCGGACTGCCTTTGTAGTCAGTGGGATACACCCAAACCCCAGGGTGGCTGTTCCCTGTATTCGGGGGCTTTTGTCTTTTGTTTAACGTTTTCATGGAAGCCAAAGTCCAGTTAAACATGTTGTTGGGACAGAGCTGGTGTGAAGATCAGGAAGCTGGGAGGCACATGTGTGTCCTGTAGTTTCACCATCGCCAAATAAGTGTTAGCCAACAAGAAATTCTGCCTGCTCTGGCCATGGAAGGAGCTTTCAGGCTGGGAAAAACCACGGCCGGCGCGTGCGATGTTGGTGTTGCTGCAGAGGAGCACCCTGCAGCTCACTTAATGAAGTTCCGCTTATTTCATGGAGTTTAGCGTTGTAGAGTTACAGTAAGTCCCGAGTAGTGTGAGAGAGACTGAGTCAAATTTCAGTCTTATTCTTCATTCTGATGCCAGTGGCTGTTTGACCCTGAGAAATTTTAGGCCTTAATTGCTTTCTCCCTTTTTGCACTAGTAAAATGGGGCTTCTCTAGGCATCACAGGGAGGTCTCAAGTGAAAAGCAGCATTTCACTTAATCAGTAAAATTTATTTTGTGTCTGCATCTAGAAACATTAATCACTTACTGAGAATTAAATTCAAGTAAAACCTGCAAAACTCCTTTCATATGATAGGAATGCATTGGAGAGGACCTGTTCACCTGAAGTGCGGCTTAAAAGCTTTGAAAAACAATATGCAATTTGTAAAAGATGGTGTGCATAATGCTGCTTTAGAAATGAGTTACTGAGAAACGTTCCTGTTTGATGAAGCTGGACCCGGGTGTTAAAGTTCTTTTGCGACTATTAGAGGACTGATAGTTGTCTGGTTAATGATATTATATTTCGCTCATTCGAGTGAGAGGTAGATTATTGAATACCAAATAGTGGGATGGAAGCCGAACAGACTTTGCTGTGATAAGCTTGAAAACTCCTTGCAAGTTGCAGAATGTGCTTCGGATTCACTAAATAGAAGTCTTTTTCATGTTTAAGTATAAAGAAAGGAGGCAAGGATGTGAATGAAACCATCAGGTTTGCAAGGTAGGGGGTAAATGCATTTGAGAAAACTTGTCTCTGTGTATTTCTGCGTTATGGCATCCTCATTTCTTTGTGAGGCACCATTCTCCTCGGTGTAACACCTGCTTCTCCAGCTGCGTGCCTGTGTATTTGCAAAGCTACCAGTGGGAGTGATAGGGGTCTCTGGGGAAAGAGCACAGAGTGCTTCATCTAAAGTCCTTTCAGGTGTAATGTGGAAATTGTGATCGGCAAAACACCCACCTTCAATTTCACCAGGTTGGAAAACTAAATAACCTTTTCCTGCCCGTGGAACCACAGCACTAACAAAGTTCCTGCAGTCAGGTTAGGCGACATGACCATGGTTTGCCCAAGGGCATGGGTTCAGTTGGTGCCTTCCAGCATCCCACCATTGCCAATGCTGGCTGGTCTGCGCTACTGGGGGCCAGCTGGATAACAACACCCCATTTATCTTACCACATTTTTAACCACAGTGTCAATTAGTATTTCTGGGAGCCAAAAAAGATGTATTGGACTCTATGTCTGGCTACTTCGTGTCTATAAGTAGGTGTTTCTACACAAGGAATAGCCTTTTGCTAACTGTAGTTCATCTAACGGATGGAAAGCAGCAGTAGGTTTCCTAAATTGTTGCAGGGTAAAGTTTTGCACGCCGGTCAGCTGACTGAACAGCTTGTGGTAGCTAAACGTGGGATATCTTGTACTCCCTGTTTTCTGCTCTTTCCTGCTTTGCTCCCAACTTCCATGGTGTTGCTGCCCTGTGTTAATGCTTGTTCTGGCTCCACTTGTGATGCTCTGCAGAGCTGTCTTAAATCTCGTTTTACTTTCTCTGATATCTTTCTGCTGGTTTAGTGCATCAGATTACTTATGTGGAGGTCAACTAATTTCCAGGCTGGCAAGTAGAAGAGGAGGAGTGGAAATGATGCAAAGGTAGGCAGGTCCCTTCCGTAGGTAGCAAGCTGCTGTGTCCCCTCATCTTATCTAATGAAATGACACTCTGTGTAGTGAAAATTGGAGCAGGGTTGAGAGGACCAGGAACCGCTGGTTTCAAACAGTAACTTGAAAAACATAACTTCTGCTCCTTTCTTGACCTTTCATTCCCCTTTATCAACCCCTTTTCCTATTACTAATGCTTCATTAGAAACAATACTTTCCCAATCATTAATAGCTAAAATGTGAACTGAATGAATTGGGATTCACTCTTAGTCAAGGAATCAAGAGGTGTTTCAGCAACAAATTAGCGAATGCTCTAGGAAAGAAGCTTCGGTTCTTCAGAGCATAGTGAAATGCTGATGGGAATAATAAAAAGGAAGAGGCCAAGTGGCCGGAAGAATGAGAAACGGAGACGGTCTTGTCTGCATTTCCAGCAAGGGCAGCACTGAAAGAAACAAGTGAGAAGTGCAGGCACTCCTAAGTACAGGGAAAGATGATGCAAACCAGCTCAAGAGCTAATCTGGTTGAGAGATGATGGAGAAATAACTGTGTGGTTATGAGTCATTAACTATTTTTTTTCTATTATAGAAGATATAGCTCCAGTATTGCCAAAATAATAATTTAAAAATTGCACAGTGTGAAAGATCTTAAATCTCATCTCTCTCTCATCTTGTTGCTGTGAATTTTTAGTTGATGCACTTCAGAGAGAAGTTGTTCTTGTTTTAGAAATATGTGTAAATGAGGAAAGCCTTAATGCTAGTTTTAATTCTAGTAAATCTTGTCTACTTTTACTGGGCCTTTTCTTACTGCCTTAGTCTGGTGATGCAGGTCGCTTTACATGTGTGCTCTGCTCCTCTTTATCATTGTAGCTATGGATTTGTCATCTGTGCTATCATATTTTAACTAGTAACATGCATTTGTAGGATCAAATAGGCCTTGTGCAATTGGACGATGCTTTATGTACAAAGTGCTGAGCTGATTGATTTTACTGCTGTGTTTTGGAGGATCATCTGGAGGAAAATGCTGAATGTCTGGTTTTGCTCACCTCATTCCCAGTCTTACGGATACCGCTTTCCCTCTGAAAATGCGGGTATTTGCTAACGAAATGTTCTTGTGTTGCTTCTGGAGTTCTGATGCTGCATGGTTAGAAGGCAACATTGTGCTCAAGGATGAGTTGCCTGTATAAAGAAAACAAAAAAACCCAGAAGCCAGCAACTCTGACTTCTCAAAATTAATTATAAATATGGTGCCAAAATATTTTCCCATGCACTCTTGCCGTGTCAGCATAATTCCTTTTTGTACGTGACACGTAAGCAGCAAAAGCCCGAGATCTTGTTTCTGCAAGCGTGCTCTTTATTACTAACATCAGCAGTAGTACTAACGTTGCTTCAGCCAGAAGCTTCTCCATTCCGCTTACATCCTCTCTGCATCTGCATCTTAGTAGGGTCACACTTGTTCCAGCTGCCTTGCCTAAAGTACTGATAATTGACCTAAAATCAAAATGGGTCTTTTTGTGTTTGGGCGTGAGGGCAGACACTTAAATGTATTCAAACAGACTGTAACTCTTGGCAGAGATAGATCTAGAACATGATACTGCAGAGACTGAAATAGTCCCAAGTGCAGTTAGATGAGTTATGACCATGGTTCGTATGTCATTGTATGTAAAATATTGGGTAGATGTTGTAGGAGAAATGGATTGACACTAGGTAGGTATAGCAGGAACTTTCAGTCACCGACAGGTTGGTTGGGGTTTTGAGGTTTTGGGTTTTTTCTTGTGCGTATGTGTGTATTTCAGGTTTTTTTTGAAATATGACTATTTATGTATTGTCTTGTATTGTTTGCTTTTCTTTTCAGGAATGGCTATTTAATAGGGAGTAATGAGAGACTCTAGAACACAACTGTGTCTCAACAGTTAGTCTGTATCTAATGAAGTGCTGTTGAAATAGAAATCGTTTGGTGTATTTAAAATGTAGATTAGAATTTTAATTTGTTAGAGTTTGTCAGACAGTTTAATTTTTTCTGGCAAAATGTGAGTGTTCTGAAGTATTTCAAAGCATTAGTCTTCTGTTTAGGCTCATATTTTGGGGGTTGTTTTTAGAGAAGGAACAAAATCCGTACAATGTCGTTGGCTGTTCTCAGTACAATGTACTGTTACTGTCATTTTTCTAGGGGTCACCTCTGTTTGATCTAATCAAGCAGTCAAAAGAACGAGAAGGCCAAACTGACCAGCCTGAGCCCACTTCCACTCTTAATCTGCCTCTCCAACATAATCACACCGCAGCAGACCTGTGAGTGCTATGCATGCTTGAGGTCTGGTAAAACGTGAAGTTAATATCACCCTTAATCATTAAATCCACTTGTATTCTGGTTTTGTACTTGTTAAGCTTGGTGCTTAGGTTATGTTGAACTGTTGTATTTGCTGCTGCTTGTTACACATGTACATTTCACTAAATCAAATTCTGAAATATTTTTTTCCAAGCCCTATCAAACTTGTAATTGCAAATTGTTGCCTTTCTTGCCTAGGAATAAGTCAGTCCCTATATCAGGTATTTAATCAAGAACCTGAATGTTTAATTCCTGATAAGGGAATAACAGGTTACAGTAGAAATTAATTTCTTCTTATGGGGGAAGAGGGAAGAGTTCCTGCAAGTACTATTCATAGACAATTGTTCCTTTAACCTGTGATGTTAAATGCTTAATGTATGTTGAATCTCCAGCTATCTTTCTCCTGTGAGATCTCCTAAGAAGAAAGCATCTGGACCTCCTTTAAGCGCTACTTCCACTCCAGATGCTCCACCAGGTGTGACCCCCCAAACACAGAAACCACAGAAATCTACCTCCCTCTCTCTGTTCTACAAAAAAGGTTTGTTGCTTCTGTACCTGCTGAAATTATGAAGTTCTCTCTTGTTATAGATTCTTTTTGGGTTTTGGAGCTCAATATTTCTTAAGAGATTATAGTAGAATCTGTAGTAAACACAATGCAAACCCTCAGCTGCCTCTGGAAGAAACAGTAAAACAGTGCCAGCAAGTTAACGCGTACACTCTACACACTGCAAGTTCAAACTGAAAACTAACTTACTGATTGTAAGAATAGCCATGGGGGCTCAGATGGAGAGTTCTTCTGTTATAGCATCCTTTTTCCAGCAGTGATCATCCATAGACCTCATGGGAAGCTTAAGAATTGGGCAAGCATATGTGGTGCTTCCCCTGAATCTTTCCCAAGCTTTGACTTTCTCCAGCTCAGGGTTTTTCCTGAGCATTTTGCGACGTGTCTGCTTAGTAACTCTCAGTAGATTCATGTTCCAAATGCTTCCTCAGACTCTTTTGGAATCAACATAGATAAACATGTGCAGCATTGTTTGGTGTGGGCTTTGTGGGTCCGCTGGCTGTTGTATGAAGAATCTTTCTCATTTGTTTTGAACCTGGCTTTTACTACCTTCATTTGATGGCTTATAGTTTTTGTATTGGGAGATGGTTAACGTCCAGCTGCTGTCCATCCTTCATCATGTTCCTTTTATTTTGTTTACCCCTATTATTACAATTTGGTTTGGTATTTTTTCTGTTTCTGAAGTGTATCTACTGGCGTATCTACGACTGCGTACCCTGTTCTTTCGGCTTCTCTCTGAACATCCTGACCTGGAACCCTTGATCTGGACCCTCTTCCAGCACACGCTGCAGAATGAGTATGAGCTTATGAGAGACAGGCACTTGGACCAGGTAACATTAACAAAAACGTTTTAAAAAGTTTAAAAAGACTCTCCTGAACAAAATGTTCCTTATGTGTTTGTTAGCCATTAGAAGTTGTCATCTGAGTTTTTATCTCTGTATTGATCACTCAAAGGAGAAATTAATTTAGAGTGAAGTCTATCATCTCAGGTTTTTTAAAGTACTGGCAGTTACTTATTTTGGGATCTTCAAACACCATTTACAGCTATTTTCAGAATAATGAAGACACACCAAATCTTCTAATAATTTACATAAGAAAGTACTGATTTTCTTCGGGAAGACAACATGTGTGGCTGATAAATGTATTGCTATTCTACCCTAAAACTGCAACGTGTGAGATGAGTTCGAGACGATATTACCAGCTCAAATTAGTTGATTGTCATATAGAAATGGAGTGAACAGTAGTTGTATTCTGGAAGTTCTTACAAAGTTACCTTGCATGCTAGTTTCTAGAGCACAGCCAGTAGTAGAAAGCTCATCAATTGATTTCTTGACTTGAAATGAAGAAGCTGAATTAATTTTCTGCATTTCTAGTTGTCTTGCCTTGTTTCTTTAATAGATCATGATGTGTTCCATGTATGGCATATGCAAAGTCAAGAATGTAGATCTTAGATTTAAAATAATAGTTTCGGCATACAAGGAGCTCCCCAACACAAATCAAGAGGTATGGAAATTGTTTAACATTATCCCTCCATAAAAATGTAATAAACTTGTTATTTCTCTGTCTAAACCAAACCAAAACAAACTACACTTGACCATACAAAAGAAAACTTCTGCTTCACTGCATCTCTGTTTTGTGGAGGAGGAAACTGGCTCTAATACTAAATGTGTCTTTAAACATCTCGCACAAATAGTTTGGTAACTCTCCTCAGAAAGTAGACTTCATTCCACCTTTTTACTTTAAGATACTAAATAATGGTTTATGATTCTATTTGGAGACTAGATGAAAGGCTTGGGTCTAGAGCTAACAGGATTTTCAAAAGCAACCCAAGTTTCTTTAAGAGTTACCTACTTCCATGGAGCATTAAGGGAAGAGAAGCAGATAACTTTCTGTAGCAGCTTTCAATAGAAATGTGGTTGGATATCAAATAGACATGTAAGGTTATATATCAAGTAGGTGTTCCGGTCTTAATTCTAACATTAAGAAGTTCCTTTCTTTGTTAAGGGCCTTACTGTACTTAAACTTTTGCACAAAACAGTAATTAAATCAACATAAAAAAAGCTCACCAAACAGTTAACTGAACTGTAGGCGTCCTTTTAGTAACAGAATTTCTTAATAGTGTGTTTGTGCACCTTGGCTAAACTCCAGACTTTTGTCTCCAAATGTAAAGAATTATTTTAGCCACAGCAGTTCAGTAATGATTTTTTTTAGCCTTCCAAGGCATGCAGAGTAGGGAAGCCTTTTTTTGACAGTTGTGTGTGTGGAAGTAAATGGAGCTTAAATCTGGAAAATGTTGATAAAGTACTGATGCACTAAGGGGCTGTGCCAGTTAATTAAGTATATTTTTCTGCTGCTGTTCATACACACTAGGAAAAAACCCAACAATTTAGAACAGTTCTAAATAGTAGTTAAAATGGCTTGCATACAATGCACGTGCCATTTTAGCTGTTATCTAACACAGACTTCATGAATGGCTTTATGAGTTTGTCAAATGTAAATTTTTTTTATCTTTTTTTTTAAAATCTGTGTATGATTTTCTCACCCTATGTAGACTTTCAAACGTGTTCTTATCAGGGAAGAAAAGTATGACTCCATTATAGTCTTCTACAACTTAGTGTTTATGCAGAAGCTGAAAACAAACATATTGCAGTATGCCTCCAACAGGGTAAGCTGTTAGCTGTGTTCAGTATTCATTATTTAATAGACTAGGAATACAGAGACAGTAAAACCTTGTGATTATTTTATTATTTTTATAGCCTCCCACTCTGTCACCTATCCCACACATTCCTCGGAGCCCTTACCAGTTTTCCAACTCGCCTCGGCGTGTCCCTGCTGGCAATAACATCTACATCTCGCCCTTGAAGAGCCCATACAAATTCTCTGATGGGTTTCAGTCGCCCACAAAGATGACTCCAAGGTCTAGGTAGGTTGTTGACAGGCATTTCTTTGAGTAAATTAAAGGTATTTAGGGGATTTTAGTGGAAGCAAAAAGAAACCCACACAGTCTAGTTTGCCAGTGGTCTGTGGTGGTTAAATCTTTTCTGGTTAAAAGTTTGTGTCCTGTATTTGGAATCTTTATTCATCTTTGAGCACTTCTCTGTTTCAGTTTAGTCAGTGTGCTCAAGGACTTTTTCTTTTTTTTTTTTTCCTTTTCTTTTTTTTTTGAATAGTCACATCCAGGAAGGGTTTTCTGACCTAGGTGCTTAAATGTTGTTGGCTTTGACTCTGGATCGCACTCCTGAAAAACATAGATGAGCTTTGTACACTTGTTTAAAGAGAACATACTTTTTTGGAACAAAATGGTCCAGAGCATTTAGTTGACTGCGCAGAACATTTCAAACTGCTGGTTGCTAGTTCTTAGCAGGCGAGGATGACAGCAAATGTGCCAGCTTCCAGCGGACTTTTCAAACTAGGATCAAGTGAGTCCCATTGCACCTGGCCCACTGTGTACAAAAGTTAAAATATTATTTTATTTTTTATTTTGAAGTCCCACACGGTTTTGATGAGCAAACAATTAAAGGTAAAGATGAGAGGATGATTATCTGGGTACCCAGCACTGAAGTGTCTTCCTGCTGATAAGAGACGGACTGCGAGTGCCTCTGATAATATCAAGCCACAGTTTCTTTTCTGTCTATACGGTACGGCTGATTTGGCGATTCAGCATTCACTGGCCTGAATAGAAACGTAAATGCTCCCAACACAACAAAGCGTAGTATGGGTTTGCACTGTTAATGCAGAGAGGGAGGAAGACTGTGTTAACTTTGATAAGCTGTGCAAATCAGTGGATGCTTCTGTCATTGTTAAATGTAGCTTAATCTTAAACATTTCTCTTCTTTTGGCAGAATTTTGGTGTCAATTGGTGAATCATTTGGGGTGAGTTTTAACATTTTTAATGTCTGGTCTTGAATGCATGTAACTTTCGGAGGAATGGGAGAGCTTGCTGACACCTGTAGAACTGGCCAGTGAGTGCCTCTAAATTAATGTATTGTTTTACGGAATCTGCAAGCACAAAGATTACAGGGGTGTTCTGTTAACTCCTTTCAAAAAAGTATCTAGACTTCACTTTTAACGTTTTGCATTTTATTTTAGTTGTTTTGACAGAAAATAGAGTTCTTAAGCCACAGAGTTTTAGGACTCCTAATTTTTTTAGTAGATAATCTGGAAAGTTTGAGCAGTTTCAGGATTTATAGGAAATTCTTTCCTTATTTTCTTGTCATTTCAGACTTCTGAAAAGTTTCAAAAAATAAACCAGATGGTATGCAACAGTGACTGCCAGCTAAAACGCAGCGCAGAAGTAAGTGCTGCTCCTAAGCCACTGAAGAGGCTGCGCTTTGATATAGAAGGACAAGACGAGGCAGATGGAAGGTGAGAAATTGTTCTTGGCTTTTCACTGATCTTACATATATTTGGTTCTTGGGGCCTTCAACTTTTTCCTGACATCCTAACTTCTGTTAATTTGTGAACTTCAGTAAATACGTTACGTGAGGGATGGTAGCATAATGCTTCTCAATTAGATGCTTTGGTCTCAGGAGCAAGGATGATTTTCAGTGCTTATATATCCAGCATCCCAGTGTTACAGCTGAGCGCTTAACCATCTTGTTGTCTTTAGTCAGTCTTTTAAAAATCAAAAACCAAATCTAAGACATGAGAAATCAGCAACTCTTGAATTTTGTGTGGATGAAAAAAGAGTTTGCATCTTTGTAAGAGGTGATAGCACTGAATTGAACTAACCTTGATTTAAAGTTAGGTTATGCGAATAAAAAGTTTTTAACTTCTGCTTAATCATATGCTTTCTGTCTGCAGCAAACACCTACCCCAGGAATCCAAGTTCCAACAAAAGCTTGCAGAAATGAGTGAGTACTATTTTTTTCATTATCTGCACAGCAGTGAGTGCCTTGCATAAAGCAGTTTGTGCTCACTCAGATAAAAACATCCCTCACCACTGATGTCATTTTGGTAATTTGCTTAGTTCTTTCTACTTGTTCCATTTAATCTTGAGAAAGCAGATTATAAAATGGAAATCCTCAGAAGCCTTTTTGAGGATGTTAAATGGCACAGCAGCACAGACGATGCTGTATTACATGTGAATAAGAAAATGAGCATAACACATTCTTCCTAAACGCTGGAATCCTTGAAATGGAATTCAGTGCATGCCAAGGCTTTCCATTTGTTGTCATGACAGACCCTTAGCTGAGAGCTTACAGGTAGAAATCAGTGGAAATTGCAGCAGCATTTAGTTGGCTGTAACACCTTTTCAGGTGATTATGGCATAGTAAAGGAAAATTATATATACAGGAAATTTGTACGTAATTGTGTATGTTGCTTTGCTGTCTTTTATACTGAAATGCCTGAGACTGCTTTTTCTTCTACTGTGGATCAGCATTTCTTTCAGATTTTATAGGATCACTTTTCTGTTTCTCAAACGAAACTCAAATGTGGCTCATGAAAGGCAAAACAGCCCCATTCCCACTTCTGAGTTGCGTTTTCCACTCCTGAGAAGGAACACGCTTGGTCTGACCAGGCATTCTCACTCTCTGGTGGAATCTGAGCTCTGTAGCTGAGCAGATTTGCTCATTAAAAATTCTTACTTAGCAATTGTTTGCTCATCAAGATAGGTATAAGTACGGATCCAGGCACGTGTTGTTTGTTTTAGGGTAGGGGAGATGTTTCAGTGTTTACTCGTGGCAGAGGTTAGGAGGAGGGGGTGTTCTGTCACATGTCCTGTTGTGTTAGTGTGGGGAAAGGGCATTTCCTGGGCAGGTGGGCTCTGGGATGCAGGGACTGCTGAGCCCACGAGACCCCTACGTGATGCAGTCCATCTGCCCACCTTGAGGGTGAAAACAGACCAAGTGAGGGTACGGAAGCAGTGACAACTTGAGTGAACAGGTGGAGTGAATTTCTTAAGATCTGTGAGACTGAACAAGAATTGCTGAAGCAACTCAGAATTATGTGTTTATTTTAAAATGAGGATTTTTTTTTTAATTTAAATGGTGTACTTCTATTCCTCGCACCATTACAAATTTTTACAATAATCACATTCAAAGTAATTCTGAAGAAAGTATTTAATTTCTTTTTTGTTTGTTTTGTGGTTTTTTTTTGTTTATTTGTTTTGGTTTGGGTTTTTTTTTTAGCGTCTACTCGAACAAGAATGCAAAAACAGAAACTGAATGATGGAAATGATACCTCAGCCAGTGAAGAAAAGTGAGATTCTTCTCAGGACCAGGGGCTGCACTGCAGGCCCTCTAAGATTTTGTTTTACAGCCGCTATTAATGGAATTGCTTTTTTAGTTGCTTTTTATGCTGAACTGCTAGTTGAAACCATTTGGACTTTTAAAATTTTTAAATGGTTTTCATGATACTTTGCCTTATGATGTAGCATATATACAATGTAAGCCACTGAATTTAATTTATATTTTTTTTGAGGATTTAAAAAACAGACTTGGAAGGTGTCTTAGTTTCCTATTGCAACATTACTGATTTAGGCCAATTCAGTCTATGTGGATTGAATTTGTCTGTCTAAAGACAAGATGTTAGCTAGAATGATTTGAAATGCACTAATTTTGTTTCTTAGATTTCATTTCTAGATTTTCATTACTTGCAAATTTTGAAAACGAGGGGCCAGATACTGCAAAGATTTCTGTCTCTGTATATAATTAGCGCATCAGATTCCCACTACCTTAAACTGCATAGGAGTTGTAGGCCTTGTGGAGTCAGGGCCTCACATGACAAGTACAGCCTGAATTCAAAGTGAACTCATTATGTAGTCATACTACTGAAACCAGTACCTAGCGTCCTGTAGTTTTCCTTCCCCAGCTCTCACCCCAGTGTCCTTTTAGAGGGCCACTGTCCATCAGCTTGAATTTCATGGAATATGAATCCCACAGAGAATCTTTCCAGAAGCCGAAGCTTCTTCTCATGTGCAGAGTACCTTACATGCACTTTCTTATCTTTGAAGATCTCAGTTATTTTAAAAGACAAAAGAAAGAACCCCAACCCTAAATCCCACCTCGTACGCGCAAGATTTCAAAATTCTATTTATGCAGAATGGTCTTGATTTCTTCCAGTTTTCACCTAACTGCTGTAGCCAATCCAAACACCTTGAGGAACAGGCACCAAACCTCTTTCCTGTAGCTGAAAGCTGGGTGGCTCCAGTTGGGTCCCAGGTAAGAGTAGCCTGGTCTGTAAAAGCACAGGGCATTTCCCATTGGCCTTACTGCAGCGTCTGCGCAAAAGCTGAACTTGATGAGCTCACACTAGGAAAAATCAGTCTGCCTTATTTTACTGAAAAGGCAGAGTTTAAATAGGCAACTTGTGAACTCTTGGCAACTAGCAAAAAAAACCAAACCCCAAACCCTTTTCATCTTACGTATTTCTAAGTTACTGATTCCAGATACTGGAATTTTTCTTGCAAAGGCAAGTGTTTACAAAATAGCCTGTTAAGGAAAGCACATGTTTTACTTCCAGTGGATTAAAACATAAACAAACAAATTTAGTCTTGCTTTAAAATTACACATTTTTATGAATTTTAGCTTATGCAGCTACTTAAAACAGTTATAGTAGAAGAGCATGCCATTTATTCATTACACAAACATTTTAAAACGAAGTCTTCTCTGGGTAGCTTATTTAGAAATTGTTTAGCTGATCCTAGAATACTCACAATAGTACATTTTAAAGACCATGTCTTGTGTTGAATGGGAGCTAATCCTAGAGCTACTAAAATATCTACAAGCAGCACACTTGATTTGTCAGTGAATTTTAAAATAAAAATATTTTTTTAGTCTCTGTATGGCTTCAACTTTCTTCCTGCAACATGTACAGAAGTGTTAAGAGTACCTTGTTTTATTTTTTCACTTTTTGCAGAGTTTTACAGACAGAATATATGTTAACATTAAGGTACACTGACCATAAGCCCTGTTACAGCAGTTGAAGTTCTTCCATGATCCTTTGGCTACAGGGGTGACATTACGGAGTCTAGTACCTAAACAACATTTTACTGTGACAATGTAATTTTTTTTTTTTTGTTCAAACAGATGGAAGGCTTTACATCAAACGTATGATAACGTTTTATACAACTAATCAGTTTCCTTTCAAGGTAAATAAAATAGCTTTAAAAAGATTTATAGTTGGTAGTTTTCTTTTATTAGAGAGAAGGTGACTTCATATGGTAATGAGGTCCTTCTGTCATACTTCCACCATGATTCAGCAGCTTGGTACAAGCAGAGGTCACTCCATCTCCAGTAATTCCCTCTTGGTGCAGAGGTCCAGGCTGGGCTTGCAGTTACCTTCGGGAGTGTCCATAGGACATTCTGGAAATGTTGTTCTCACCAGGCCTTTTGTTTCAGGGTCACCACTGGTAATGCTTCTGGCTGATGCAGGCCCCTATCATGGTCTGGGTCGCTGGCACAGCCCTCGTGGAGGCGCATGAGGCAGTCCTGCAGAGAAGCTGGTGCCTGCATTTAGAAGTGTTCCCATCATTTCACCACCCTGCTTTTCATAATAGGGTATTACGCAGTGCTGGTCCAGAGAGGCTGTAATAAATAGCGAGTTCCTCACAGGTACCTGAACAGACGTAGGGAACACGTAAATTCCGTCTTTTGAAGTGCATGAGTGGCTGGAGGAAGATAACCTGTGTCAAATGTGAAACAGCTGAAGATGATGATGGCTGTGTTTGCTTCAGGAACAATTATTGGTGTTTTGAGGATGGTTTTAGTAATTAAGTCACAAGGGCATTAATTTCTTTGAAAGGTGGAAATACACTTATGCAAATTCTCCAGCTTTTTTTTTTTTTTGACTCAGTTTTCATTCTGCATACAAATGCTTTATCTGGTGGCAATTACTTCCTCAAGAACACAGATAGTCTTCAAAATATCTCTCTGAAATACCTGTTTTATTTCTTTTTTCCCCCACACTACTAAGCAGTCAATTCTGTTTACAAGCATCACTTACTGAAAAGGAAGGAAAAAACTTCCACTCATACTTTTTAAATATTACAGCATTTTTATTAATGGTCTATTAAAACCAGGCAAGTTTATAAAGAAACAGGAAATGAAAACATAGTTTTATGTTCAGGTTGTAAACGTTCTACATCATTAGACAATAGCCAATGAGTCCTGTATCTATGGCATAAATAAATGCTTTGTCTTATGAGGAAAACCCCACAGAAATTGTTCAGACCATATAAAACCAGCAGTTTACATAGTTATCAGGCATTGTAACAGAACTCTAGGGGTAGGTACTAGATGACAATACAATGCTGGCTCTTAGCTTCAGTAACTTAAGAGAAGCTTTAAATGACCCTATTCCTATAATTTCTTTTTCTTTAAAATGCCATTTGATTCAGAAAGTTACCCACCTGGTTCCCTTTCTGCAACGTGGAACATCCCTCTGTTCAAACCCCAGATAAGTTTACACTTGACATTATTTTCACTTTTTAATGAATACCTTTTTGTCTGTGACGTCCTAGAACAGAGTTACACATACTTAAATACTTTTAAGTGTTTAACCTGCAAGATCCACAAACTTAAGTTTGTTGCAGACCATCTCACAATGGTAAAATGCATGCCTAATTTCTTCTAAAACGTCCTGCGATCAGGTTTCAAGCACATATTTATATACAGGTATCCACATTTAACCACCTAAGCCAGTATGTTTTTTTTAAACATTGACCTTTAAGTGCCAAGGAAAGTGCATGCAATTAAAGTTTAAAAAATTAAATAAATAAGTGCCTCTATGAACGTAATATTATCACATCCAGGTCAGATGATACATATAGCATGAATAAAAGCCAGCACTGACACACGGGATCTTTAGAACCACCCTCATTCAGTCCAGAGCAGCTTTTTCTCAACATTACAGGCTTTGTCAATTACTCTGAAATTGCACAGTAGGTTGGAAATTATGAACAGGAAAGAAATGAATTGGGGGGGGGGGGGGGAAAAGGGCACCATTGGTTATACAAAGTCAAAAATGCCTTGCTAAGAAAGCATGCCACTTTGACTACAGTAGTTGTTGAATTACTGTGTTAGGAACTTGAGGCAGCTTAGAAGAGCTGTATCAGTCCCCAGCACTATCGCTCCGTGGAACGGTGTCTCCAGGGAGCCAGGCTCTTCATTGAGCAGAGAACATTTTTGATCAGATAGCGAGTTTAAAACGATTATTTCACATTGACAGTTTCGGATTGGTTCTTTAAGTAAAGCAACAGAAAGAGTTGGAGAGACCTTTTATAGTTGCTTGGGAGGGCCAGTGTGACCACAAGGCTGTTACGCATGGCACGGGTGCCCAGCTGGCTCCATTTCCTAGCAAGGCTGGCTGCGTGCCAGCGCAGCGCCGTGCACGTGGGGCAGGATCCAGTACGAGCCGCTACCCAGAGGCTGGGCTTTGGCAGTACACCCTCCTTCCGTGCGCTGCTGGGGCTAAGAAAATGCTGGCAGGTGAACCTGGTAGCTTTTGTGCCCAGAGCCGAAAGAAGCAGAGTTCACTCCAGTCATCCCTGGCTTAACCAAAGCATCTGGAATTACCCAGCCTTGGCTCACATAGAAGTACCGGTGTCTATGCTTTCAGTATGATTGCTGCTGGGCTGTATCATACAGAGCTTGCAGTAGAGTCATGCCCTACCCTGATACTGCGTTACTGTCTACATTAACCTCTCCGTGTGCCAGAGTCGTGCTTTTCAACATAAACGTATCAAAACTGATCTCAGCCCCCAGCGAAGTTGTGGTTTTGATGAAACTGCATTATGTACTGGAAAGTTTTTGACCAGTTCTGTTTGAATACAAAATACTGACACAGCTGCTGAAGTATGGACTTGTGCTGCTGGAGGAAGTGGTACTAATCACCGAGGGGGTGGCAGGACACGCTTGTTAGAAGTAGATGATCCAGTTTATTTCTAGTGAGAGTCTGCGGCACATCTCAAAGAGAAGTAATTTTTTAACCACAGTGTTTCCAAAATAATTTGCTTATGGCCCTCTTCCTAAGCAAATTCTGCTCCCTGCATGCCTCACCCTTCCACTCACACTGCCGGGACTGATGTGAAGAGAGGCACTACCTACTAATTCTCACCTTGTTCTCTGAGAATGTGCTTCTCTTCCTTCTCCTCAAGGAACAGGATTGTTTGAGAAATGATCCTCCAGTATAAAAAAGGACAGTTATTTCTACTTCAGAAATGAGGCCGCAGTCATTTACGGGAATTCAAAAAGACATTTTGAGGATTAAAAGAAAAAAAAAGTATCGAAGAATTCTGTAGTGTGGCAAGGATCTGAAGGAAGGTCGCATGACTAACTATATTAGTGTACTGAGCCTGGTCATCCAGCTTCTTGCCACCTCCATTGTAAAATACTACAAAGGGCACTTAAAGCCACTTCACCCAGTCAAAATTTTTAAAAAAGTAATAATTTCTCAGGGTTAATTCAACGCCTATTAGAAAATTCAAGTAAGTGCATCATGAGCTCAGCATATTCTGCAATGGGGCAAACCTCCCTCCGTGCCACGCTAGGTGTGGCTTCACCATAACAGTCAGTCAGAAATTAGTCTACTCTACCTCAGCCATCTGGTGCCCTCGATGATCAGTGATGAGAGCGACGTGTCTGGACGGCAACTCCTCTCACCTCAAACAGGCCTGCCTCATGGCACTGACCAAAGGAGAACTTGAAACAATGCATTTGGACAAGGTGTCCTTATTGCCTTGTGAAAAAGACTGAGTGTCACTCTTGGATTTAATTGTAAGACCCATTTTACCACTTCAGAACTATCTTTTTCTCCATTTATCTTAAGATGATCTATCCGAGGAGATAGTAAGACAGGAATTAACAAACTTGAAGTGGAACTTCCCTTCCCTTGAGATTTTCTTTGGGCTTCATTTTGTCGGTAACAAGCGACCAGATGGTTCTCTCAGTACCAAAACACATAGCACAATAATTCAAGTCCAGAAAAAATACTGTGAATGCTTCCTGGCCCACTGGGGTGCCAGGGAACATGCTTCATGTAATGGAAAGTAAGAATCTTTTCATTCTGTCTAGAACAATGGACATAAGCACCAGGAATGCAAAAATGTAATATCCAGTTGAAACACTTAATGGCTTATGTATTTACTCTCCAAATAAACACCAAGACATGTTCTCTTACTAATCAGAAAGCCTCTCATCCTAAAGAATTTATATTACTTTATCATATGTTCAGAAAACCAAGTTTGTATCTTCATTGGATGATAAACCAGGCAAAAAGAAGCCCACTGGCATATTAACTTAGTTTGGTGATAGAAGTATACTAAGGAAGTTTCAGCAGCACACAGGTCACTCTCCCATAAAATCCAAATGCAGATTGTTTAAAAAAAAAAAAAAAAGAAAAAACCCAAAAGCTTCAAAACAGACAGAAGATAATGATAGCTTAGATTACTTGACCAAGTGCAAAAGTCTTGTTACTGCATTAGACTCCTGCTGTTAAATTCTGACTGTTGGCAATGAGCTCCCACCATACACCTATGCTGTAGCCATCTTTACAGAACCTGTATGTTAGTGGACTTTTACGCATTTCCTAAGCTGATGGACACAGAGTCTGTCTTTCCAAACCTTTGCACATTCTGACCATGGATAAGCTCTCCAAAGGACAAGCATTTGTAGGACGGAAGAGGACATGCTCTGCAGCTTGGTGTAGTCAGACTTCAGTTTCTGAATGCTCCCACTCTGCTTGCTTTGCTAATGAAGTTTTTCAGGAGGTCATGGTCCATTTCTGCAAAGCCTTGAGTTTGTGTGACAACAGTTAAATGGTTTATACAAAATCTGAAGCAGAATTCTTCCAAGTCCTAGGAACAAATGGAGTTAACTTGTAATATGAATGACTGGTAGGAAACTTACTATTTTTACTTTTCTGTTTCACATCTGTCATTTAATTAGCAGAGAGTATACCAGATTGTTCACATTACCAATCCCCTTCAGATCACAAATAATGACAAAATTTGTTAGTACAAACTATTCAATAAACCACCTCTGGAAAAAAAAAAAAAAAGAAAAAAAAAACGAGTAGCAGCCATCTAAATCAACTATATGACTCCATCACATTTACTGAGCTCATTAGAAAAGTTATTAGTATAAGTGAACCCATCAACTTTCCCAACATACAACCACCAGAGCATCAGTAACTCTTTCCTTTTCCTTCCTGCACTGAATTCAGTAGTGGTCTTGTAAAAAACAGCAGATATCCTAGTCTTGCTGAAAATAAAAGCAAAGCATGATGTAATATTGCGTGACACTTGCTGAACACAAACTGGATGTGGGGATACGTGTGTCTTCCGTGACAAACCTAGGAATTGTGTCCCCCTGTCTAGGAACTGGGAATCCAAAATAGCAAAAATGGTTCTGTCTTGTCCCAGTCTTGCTATAACAGGATGCTCACATGTTCAGCATAGGATAGGTACAAGCCATTAAGCCGTACAACCATGACTTCACACAGCCAATTCTGCCCACTCGCATTCCTCACAACAGCGGCAATCCTTCTCTCCGTGCACTGGGTCAATCCCCTGTAGCTGGTTCTTATGCAACAGCTTGCTGTTAAAGGAGAATTAATTACTTTCTGCAGCAAGCAGAGCTGGAGCCAGCAGCAAGACAAATCTAAATTGGCAGTATGATGCATGATGTATAAACTCTTCACGGGTTACAGTAGAAAGAGGTCTCTCATTCCACACCAGTTTCATTCTATGTTAACTACATAAACATTGCAGCCAGGGATTAATAATAGAAAGCAATTTAGCAGAATAGCTTTACATTTCCCTTTGAAGGGAGGAGGGCAACAATGCAGTCCTGAGTTTGGCACATGCTGTGCCTGGGGACAGTTGAACCAATTCATCATCTGATGACAGCGTTAAAGTGTTGCATGTTTTGAAATAATACTAGGTATACAGAGTAAAACACTGAATCATAGAAGGAAGAGGAGGGTAACGTATGTTTAGTCATCTAGCCAAACCCTTTTATGGTATTTCAGCCATATAAACTCTAGTACTTTGTCCAGGCTAGTTTTACTATTTCACAATACACCTAAATGTATCTTTAACTGCTCTTTAATTACTTCACCTGACACAGGGCAACTAAAGGTACTTCTGCTTTGAAGATGTTCAAAACTGTTGAAAAGCTTGTAAGAGGAGAAACTCCAGAGTAAACTTCTAATGAAAACTTCTGCTGTTAGGAGAATAAAATCATCGGGTCTTCCCTGATACGCTCGGCTTCTACCACTACAACACATTGAAAGTACAATTCCTCTTTGCCTCAACTGTTCATGCCTTCCATTACTGATACCGCGGTTACAACTGCCTTAAAACTGGCAGCTGATAATCTCATCTACTGATATAACGTTACCTTCTCTTTCAGTTCACAAAAGTCACTGACTTCTGTCCTCCTCTCTGCAATTCCTACACAAATTCATCTCATTAAATACACGGCCTCCACACAGCACAGACTACTGCAACTTTAACTCAGTTTTGTTTCAGTCCCTTCTTTCCACTTTCATCCTATACCTGGAACCGTTTATCAATCCATTGTATTACACTTGTAGCCTCTCCTCCTTTAAAACTTCATCCTACATTTCACGGCCAGGCAAAAGCAAAAAACCAAGTATTTTTAAAAAACATTGTTACCAACTACATATTTTGGCTTTTCTAACAGGTAATCTTCTGTTTGGCTATGTTAGTTTTATTCTTGTAAAGCAGAAGAAATCTTGAACAGAAAGATGAGGATTTCTCAAGTAAGATGCTCAGTTATAACAATAGCTACTAAGTTTCAAACACATATGCAGATTTCTTGAATAATAAACCCCACCACATCATTATTTCCACAATCAGTATAGCACTAAGAAGTTGAAAAAAGCAAACGTTAAGGTATTTGTCTGTTTACAAAAAAACCACTTGCAGTACTACTGGTAACAGGTAGAGTGCTAGTGAAATTTTCCAGACCCAAGGGCATACCAGATGACAGGATATAGGGAGAGGAATAACAATAGGTAGTTTGTTGTATGTCAGTATGATTCATTGTAAACAACATGGGAAAAGTGTTGTTGTTTTTGGTTTTTTTTTTTTTAACATAAGCACAAGCCTAACTAGGAAGGGACTTTACAGGGAAATTCTCCCACTGCCTGTAAAGGGGGGTACCAGAATGACTGTACCAGACAAAATGACCAGGTGGAGAACTCCGGAAATGAACAGGCAACGCAAAATCCAAAGGTGGAGAACTAAATGGCAATGATAAATTTGCATGCCATGCTGAACTGTGCCAGATGACAAGGCAGGAAGCAGGTTAAGAGTCCTGACTCACTAGTGTTTTCTTCCTGGCCTTTTGGCTTGCACCTGTAGTTGCAATTTTTTATAGCTTAAAGAGGGGAAAACAAACATCTGAGAAGCCAGAACAGGAAATTGCGGTAATCATGCCTCATCAGTCAAATGCAGTTATGTTTATATTAAACAGTTTAATTTCTCAGAAAACAACTGTTTGTCTGAAGAGAAGTCCTCCTTACCTGAGCTTCATACTTGACAGCGGCGGAAAGAAGAGCAATGGCATTCTCTTCACAAATGCCTTGTTTGATCGTTTGCTGGCAAAGCTTTTTCAACCTGTTTTCTCTATACAGTGTTGCCAAATCCAGCAGTCCTGTGAAAATTCACACAGCTTTAAGTATCCTGGCGCAAAACATACCAATTTCTTTTCAAATTGATCAATTACCTTATTGTTTTAGGCTGAATTAATCAAAGACCTGTTCTATTTTTTTCCTCTCTAGATGATGTGTACATTTTTAAAGGTCCTCAAAAGACATATCAATAAGGGACCCTTTTATTACCATGCAGGTGTTCTGTCATCTTGTTCACTGTATAGGATCTCATTCTAGGTGTCAGTTAGTGACTAACATCCTCTTAAATTCATGCGGGGAACAGCTCCCTTTTCATTCATGATCAAATCACCATAGCAACTCAAACAGAAAAGTTTTAGGATGGCATTACTGCCTTTTTAAGGAAAAAAAAAAAAGTCCTTAATATGAGAAACAGGGAGTTCTTTTTGAACACTTTTCATCTTTGATCTTACTGCATCACCACAACTCATTCTGCTTGGGCATGTTTCCTGCTACTGCATTCCTTCTTCCTGACACTGCTAAACTCAAGATTTAAGTGCTAATAAAATGAAAATTAACAAGCCGTGCTTTCCTCATTCTGTTACAATACACAAATTGAACTTTTCAGAAACAGTAACCTGGAGTTATTTCCATTTATAGCAAATACCTATTGCATCCTCTGGAGGCAGCCTAATGTTGTCTGTATACAGGTATTCCAGGAAGGCTCGGTAAACAGGATAAGAAAATTCACTCATTTCTATAATTTCATCATCGTTATTCAATATGGAACGAAAACGTTCACACCTACAAAACAAGAACAAAGACTGTATACTGTAAAGAGTTAAGCTTGAAAGATGAGCTGCACCAAGAATTTGATAAAAGAATAATAATCAGTCAGTCATAACAGGCCGAATACAAACCCATAAACTCTAGTTACCTGATTTCTTGGTTTGAACACGTTCATTTCCTTAAGCCTTATAAGGCTTTTAAGCCTTATATATATATATAAAATTCAGATTTTACCTTTATTTCTGTTGCTAATGTTTTATGTTAGGCTCCATTTCTCCTTACAGTATCTTTAAGGATGGTCCATGTGTTTTTGATGTAATTTTCTTATTCTACTTTAACTATGAATTCTATTACCCGGCTCCCAACAGATAAAGTTCACAGTTAATCTAGACAATTCTCACATTTCAACATGCTTTCCCCCAACGTGATCTAGTGAGGAAAGAAATTATTATTATTTTAGGTAGCATTTATTCCAGTGCCAGAGTCCATACACAATTTAGCATTAGATTTAATCATTATACTCAAGGATTAAAATATTTAAAGCGAAGACACTCTCACCAGATCTTTTATCACCTTTTTCTTGTAAGTCTGAATACTTTTGTGACAGACAAGGTACAGACAAGAAAAAAGCACTGCCTTTGATAGCTGTACTCTGCAACTTACAGTTCACATTAACTTACAAGTCACTGTAACTTACTGCTCCCTAAAAAAAGAAATACTGTAATATTTGAATTTTTTTCAAATTTTTTGATGATGTAAATGAACATCATCATCTCTGATAACTTTTCCTACAACAGCCACAATGTAATTGGACTCTTTTATATTGCACTACTTACTTTCTAACTCTCCCACCACGTCAGAATTCACTTTTCTTTTACTAAAACTTTTATGTAAAAGGTAGGTTGCTTTCCTTTTAATGTCTCTGGGACAAGTCTGTGCCATAAAGACAGCATAACTTAAATACAAGTGAAAAACAAATAATTGTTTTATTAAACTTCTTCACATTTGAATTTACTGGTTAAAGATTTTTTCTTAGTATTTTATTTTGTTATTTAAATAAATTTCAAGTCAAATGAATAAAGAATTTTAAAGTTATTATCTAGCTTCCACGACATCTTTTACCACATTCTGGATTTGGAAGAGGGAGACTAAACCCATTGCTTTGTTTCCCAGAGCCTCATGTTAAATAGTGGTGACTGTGCTATCCATCCAGCTGTGGAACAGACCTTGGGAACAATCTGTTGCGCCAGTTCCACCACACAAAAGCAAAAAGTCAGAGAGAAGGTGGTAAACATTGCTCCCTTAAAAGTAAGTAAATAACTAAAAATCAGCTGGTACTCATCCTTCAGTTTGCAAAGTACCTTGGAGTGACTTATCCTTTGGAGTGCCTCTCTCCCTTCTATCTCTGAGCAGAGACAGAGCAGTCACCTAAATCTGGCTGGCTAAATGCAGAGCAGACAAATCCCATGGACATACTCTTACATATCTGCTTCTGCAGGCAGTAAGTTGCTGGGGCAGCCTCTTACTGAGCTGGGTGTTGCCCTGCCATTTCACCACCATCACAAGCAAATACTACCAACAATATGATCTAGTTGAACAGTAGGCATAGAACAAGATGGAAAAAAGTCTTCGTAAATAGTAAAGTAATGACTCGGTAACGAAAAGGAACTTTTACCAGCACTGCATTGATGACAACGCTTTGGAACAGGCTGAATGCTGCAAAATACCATTTTAAAAACATTATCCGCTGATAGTTGCATCATGAGACTATAAGGCTTAAAGGAAATATTAATTTTACAGATTGTGCCTGATGCTTTATTATCCCTGCATATTATTTTGATAATGCCATACATTTAAATCCATTTCAGAATTAGACACATTTGCTTCCCAGAATGCCATATAACCTGAGAAAAGTAGAGCAAGAAAAAAGAAATAAGGAAAAGGTACAAATAGTTTGATTATCAGGAAAAAGAACTTCAGAAACATTTTGGGGATACACAAGATTTGAAGTGGTATCTGATGAAGGATATGTGGTGTTCCAAACAAAGAGGGTAGACTATAAGCTAGAGTGTAATATACAAGCAATGAAACCAGAGAAGAAAATAGTAATACAGGTAACTAGAGTAGTAAGAAAAGAGCAGAAAAGACCAAAAAAGGGAGGCAAGAATTAAAAAGGAATGTTAATTTTATGCGGTAATATACAAGAAATCACCAATGGAACCCAGGAACAAAAGTAGGAAGACAAAAGTGATGATGAGCAGGATGAGATAGCCAAGTATTCTGTGAAAGAAAAGAGCAAAAGTTATTCTAACAATGAGGAGGGTGGAACAGAAGCAGTTAGCAAGTCAGAAGAGATCTAAAGCAGTGTCTCTAGAATATCCTAGTAGAAACTGTGCCAGCAATAACAAACTAATCTCTGCATGTTAATAACAATGCGATTACTCTGTAGAACTGCATATGTCAAATCTCACTGTAAAGTGTTAACCTGCAAAAAGCTGTAAAGTCAAAAATGAGAAGCCAGCTTAAAATTCAAAGTCATTGTTAAGAAGGTTTAAACCAAGTAGGCAACAAAAAAGGAAAAACAAATACAATCTGAAGAGTATCTGTAGAAATTGCTGAAACAACTGAAGGGTCCTGTGAAAGGAAAGAAAGGCAAAAATGAACACAAACCCTTCAAATCATCCTAGTGGAGGAACCCAAACATGTAAAGGAGGAAAAACTGATCCAACTGGGAAGGCAGCAGAAAGAAATGAGCCTTTTCCTCAGCAGGAAAAGGTTTTTAAAAATCAGGGTCAAGACTGTTCAGGTGGCATGAAGGAAGATACATGTCAGATGGAGCAAAGTGATGAAAAGGCTGGTAGTAGCCAGCATGTTTGGTAAGTCCAAGCAGCAAGGAAATGCAGAAAAGAGTAACAACGAAGAACAGCAGGTAGCAGGTAAACCCCTTGGCTGAGGGAGAAGGAAGTTTGTAAGAATAAGTCAAAAATTTTGAGCAGTAATGACTCAGGACAGTGGAGTACACTGTACAGTTTAGTTTATATTTAACTCTACAGTTTGTTTCTTACCTAATTTTGAGAAGAACTTTATGAACATGAATATATTTTCCATCCACTAGAACCTTCAGGTCTGCAGTTTCAGGGTTGTCAAATTCCTTCTTTAATGACTGGGCTACTGTTAGATGGTCATCAGGCTCTAGAAAAGGGGAATTAATAGTAATACAGGTATCTCTCATGATAACATCCTGGGTATCTGTCAGCAGTTAACACTCTTAATAAATACAATATCTCTTTAAGACTAGTAAAAAAACAACTCAGCAGACAATGTGTTCAGTATGAAACCCCAGAAAAGCTAATAAATGGCAGCTTTCTTCAGTCCTTACTAGTTTCCTACTCCAAACAAATACCGCTACTAAAAAACCAGTAAGTCCCATTCCTCTGATCTATATAAGGCCAGGAAAAAAAATGAACAGTCTCAGAAGTTTAATGCTGCACCTGATAGCAAATGCCATCAGTCATTACTGGGTAAATTAATCTAAATGCAAAGTGTTAATTATAAGATACCCAAAAAGTCAATAAAAAAAAAATCACAATAAGATTTTCTAAAATACTCCCATGAGAAGACAGTATCTTACAGCATAAATAAAGCTATTACATAACCAACATATTGGTTGCAGTGAAACTACCCAGTACAATATCCCTAAATGTAAATACCAACAGTTACATGTCTATTCAAAAAGCGTTTTCCATAGACTTATGGTGTTAGAAGCACTATGTGAATGTCTGCATATTCATGTTTGTCATACGTATGTATATCCTACGGTGCACTTGACACTTGCCATTATTAAGTTACTAGACAGCCTTGAAAAGTCATCCATCGTCTGCATAAAAGTTTTTAAATCCTGAACTGTTCCCAAATCTCCCATCATATTTGGTAACCTCAGAGAACTACCTTCTTTAATATTACTAAAAAATTAAACCGCCCAAACCTCATTCTGAACCAAGAAAACATTTTGTCTTCTGACCATATAAATACACATTAGTGGTTTATACAAATTTTGTGGGTCAGTAATAAGATGTTCTCTACAGCAAATTACATAAATGCTAGGTCCTGTAGCCTACCAAGCTAGAAATAAGAGTAGTATTCTGCTGGAAATGGGAAGACCTTCACCACAAGCTCTACAAAAAAACTCAACAAACACAGTTTGATATTGTTACACGTCGTTTAGCATGGTATTTTTCATTTCATTTAGATCATGTCAATTACATTCAGTTATACACAATTAGGGCAATAATCATCAAAGTATCTTGATGTTGAAAGGAGTTGGGGGGTGGAGAAACCCAATGTAATGATAAAAAATCCTTCTGAAACAATGACACTGTAAAAGACTGTGTCTGTTCTTATTTTGTACAGCGTGGTTTATTTACTCAGACCTCTGCTATCCAAGTAAGTTAATTTTAGCCACCAATGCAAAGCTGAAGCTCTTCTTCAAAGTTAACTGGCAATTCAGATGTCCACCAATACACATTTCCAGATGACTTCTACAGCCAGCAGAGTTAAACTGGATATAGTGGAGTTCAGTTATGAAATTCTCAAGAGAGAATGATAGCTGTTTTTATTTGTTACAGCAGTGAAGGAGGGACCAGAGGAAGGAAACGAAGAGGCAGTTTACACTGAGAAGGCACAAAGCCAAGAAAAATCCTTAGCACCCGGTACTAAGAATTGTAATAGAAATGTTAGAACTGCCACAAACAGAACGAAGGGGAACGCATAGATGGGGAAGTGCCAGTATACAACAGACAGAAGGGCTGTAAGCGTGACAGATGTCCACAGCACCTAGTTCACCAGATGTTAAGATCCCAGGATGCAGCTGCCTGATGATTCTAACCACACGTAGATCAGGAGACAAACATCAGTGAGTCAGTCTTGACGCCTTGCCAAGGTGGGACAGGATGAAGAGACTAGTCACTCTGAGCCCCTAGAGCATGCAAAAAGGCACACCTGAAACCAGCAGAGAGTCAGCTAACTAAAATGAATCCAGAAGACATGATGAGGGCCTGATAGCCAGCATCCTTTGCCCTGTGTCATCACAAGGAACTCTGCTCAGACCACCTGAACACATTTTTCAGTGCCAGGATGCTGGACAAACCACTTGGCACATATCAGAATGTGGGTATGAAAGTGCATCTGAAATTAGTTTTGTTTAAAAATAAAATAACGTTTTCCTCCTGTAAGGATTCACCTTGTGCTTTGGTACAATGTTGCTACAGTGTTGCAACATTATTTCCAAAGGGACCAAGAAGTCAAGGTCAAAAAAACAAAAATAAAAGGAGCTGCTACAGTCAAAAACAAGTCCCAAGATGTGAAGCAGTGCAGGGAGCCTGAGTGCATTATTCACAGTGGCAATGAAGGTGAGGATAAAAGATGGGCTGGGAAATAGTTATAAATGTAGTCTTAACCACGTGGTGTTAAACTGAGTGAATATCTATGAGTATTAATGAGCAATATGCTTATTATAATAAATGGTTTACCTGGAATCTTCAACACAAAGGTGGTAATTACATGAATGAGCATATATAATACCACTCAGGATTCTTAGCTAACCTAGCATTTCTGACCTAAAATAGCATTTGTAGAAGATAAGAAAAGGTGAATTTGCAGAAAGGAGTACTGAAAAACTGTAACACAGTCTGTCTCACTTAAGCAGTTGTCTCCTCTGTGAGGAACTAAATAAGGAATGATATGGTTTTTGCTTCCCGTCTTCCTCCACTCTCCTTTGAAAAATTCCTTAATACTCTGCACTAAACTGAGAACAAAAGGCAAGAGAAAAAGTAGAAAGGAAATTCTTATAGTACGAAGTACTATTTTAACAGGGCAAGAAGAAATGGAAGCTGAACAACCCCAGAACCCTGCTAATGTACATAGGATACATGTAACTGAATTTGTTATTAAGCTACATATACTAATAATGTCCCATTTCCTTCATAAAATACCCAGTTCTTATGGAAGAAAATTCTGAATAATATACTACAGATACTCTTATGTGGAACTGACAACAACACACACATATTTACATGGAATGAACAACCTCATTGCCTGAGATTTTAATGCAGTAACACAATTTACATCTGATCTAGTAGTAGGCAAATATTAGGAATATTAAGAATTTCCACAGTTATAAAACATATATCTTACAGTTCTGAACAAGACACCCTAGAAAGCACACGTGCCTCAACCTATGTGGGTCTTCAGACTGTGCCCTAAAACATGAATTCCGGTGAAGCAGTTTCCTGACAACAGGATTCTCCATTTAATTGTCTAGTCTCTCAAAGATGAAATACAAATACTATTAACAGAATTTCCTTACCTTGGTATCCAGAAAACACCAAGGGAGGAAACAAGTGTTCTACAATGGTCAAACAAAAGCATACAGCAACACAAAAGCGATTGCAAAGGCAGTACAGAAGTGGAATAGAAGCATGATGGACTCAGTACAGCTCAAACTACAAATTACAAGTTGCTTCATTCCAGCATTTAGCATAAGCTCCCAGATGATACCTACAAACAACCCCAAGAATCTCACCTTTGATTAGGTCAGCAAAGCCAGTAACTTAATTAGCAACCCATACAGAATTGAATTTGAGGCTGAGGAATGAGCTCTCCATTAGTGCTATATACTTAACACTTTTTAGTCAAGACCAGCAAGACAAGCCTTAATGTTAATCAAATAACTGAGATCCAGCAACCTGTCTCTTCAGAAGTGCAGGTCATGATCACTTGTGATGAGACTAAGTGCCTGTGGCCAGTTCTGAACACGGGAATTTGGCTCCCTCATTTCTCAGTTGTCTACTAAAGGGCATCAAGGAAAGCTGCAGGGTTCCTAAATGTTCTGCATGGCTCCTCAAGTCTCCCAATTTAAACTCAGTTTCTCCACCCATGGCCACTGTACAGCAACATTCAGTGGTTATACAAAAAAACCCCTCCCCAAACCCAAGGCATTTCCCCACAGAAATGAACTACATCAATAAAACAATTGTTTAGCACTGCCATCAGGCCTTCGCAATTTTTACAATTCCATATTACCAATTACACATATGTAACATATGATTATGCTTCCCAGTGTATATTTTTGCAAGAAATTAAGATTAGACTTCCAATACACGCAAATGTTTTATGTACTAATGATTCTATTTAGAAGGTGTCAGAACAAAAAAAAATACTTTTAAGCTCACCTACTGACAGCAGACGCCACATAACTGCAGGAGTAGCAAAGCAAGCAAACACATCATCAGTGCAGGCAAAGTGAGTGAGGTGGGGAAGGATCACTGACTGCCCACGGCATTGGCCCCACATGTACACCTGGCCGCTCTGGGTCTTGGCAGCTGACGTGTGAGCAGAGTGGCAGGCTGCAATCTCTGTAACTCTGAATTTACAAGCAAACAAAGAAAAAAAGGCAAGTCACTCTCAGAAGAAGAAAATACAGTGAAGCTCACTACCTCCTGTCTTCCTCTGTTGCAAAACATTTGTAAGCATGCATTTCCAATTGCAAGAATGTTTTCTGATCATACGTAGCAAAATTAAAAGGGCTATCAATGTTCCTTCAAATGGCATGCGCTCAACGTTTCTCAATGAAAAAGCATCTTGGGAGTGGTAAGACACTCTTGCAGCAGAGCCGTGTATCTGCTGCAGCACATGCTCTAATGAGCCCCTTAGCTCCCTCAAACAGAGTTTCAAGACTCTGAATGTCCTTGGTGGTGCTAAGCAGTGAGGTGAGTGGCTGCATTAAGCTGTAGAGAACAGGAACTTGGAGAAGATGGAAGAGGAAATGAGGAGACATTTAAAAAAAAAAGGGAATTTGCATTTTGGCTTATAATTGAAAGTTAATGAAAAACTTTTTCCTGCTTGCTTATCGGTAACAGTTATAAAACAACAATTTAAACATACTTTTAATTAAAAGAATGTAATTATTCACACAATTACTATTACTGATGTTTAACAGACTTTCATTTTGAAAATAAAAAATCAGAACCAAACAGCACTAAAAGCTGTTTCTAAGTGTATTTTAGCTACGTTAGGCTATCTTGCTAATTCAAAAGTTCATTTAGGATTTCAAAACTTGCACCGTGTACAACATTACACAATCCACTGTTTTACAGCATGAACTACTGCTTGTTTACTTGTTTCCCCAGCTGTCTGGGGAAAACGGCTGGGAAGCAACTTGCTTAAAGCTGTACGTACAAATCTTGCAGGCTGTAGTGAGTGTAATATTCTCACCGACACCAGGAATACATATTCTGGCCAACAAAAGGCACAACATTAAAACCTGTATTAAAACGTGGTAACATTTTAACTGCAGCCAAAATTCTGGAAAAAAAAATAATCAGCTACATTTTAAGCAAAAGCACAAACACACAAAGAAATCAAAACCTTAAAAACAGGTCATGTCTCATCACCGGAGCGAGTTGCCTCTTACAGTACTGTACACAGACATAAGTTTAAGAGGAACATCTCACTTTTCTTATCATTCACAACAGAAGGCCAAAATCAAGACCTTAGTAGTAAGGAACAGATTCAAATTTCTGGCCACATATATACACAGCTTTACATTAGCCATAGAAATAACCACCCACTAACCATCAAGGCCTTACTGGAAAATATTTAACTTCTGAAAAATCTAAGCTTAATTTTCAGGCAACAGAACTCTCTTTCTTTCTCTCCTGGGTTATGAGCTGGACTTAACAGCAGAAATAACACAAATTCCAGATGTCCAATTTTACTTTTTCTGTATGTACTTCTTGTCAAAAGTAGCATACTAAAAGTCAATTTATATTCAGAAACAATAAAGCTTTTATTGTTGACTTCAAACAATGAAACTACACCACTGAAGAGAAACTGCAATTAAGGCCTATAAAGTACAGTGTGAGACGAAGCAGAAAATAGCACATTCAGGCTCAGAACATTCAGTTTCTCTTTCACAAGGGTGGTTATATGGGGCAGATTCAAGCACTTTCACTGAAAATTCCATTCACATTTAGCAGAAGAACTACTACAAAAAATTACAGGCCATTTCTTCCAAAAAACAGATTAAAAATGCCACAATTTTTCTGTAGCTCTTCTGAGAGTATGACAACTAATGTCTGACTGCAAGACTGTAAGCATTACCTGTCCTTATCCACCATAACTGTTGTAGGATAAGACTGGTTACTTTTATTCCCAGTACCTAACTGGCCATGTGAATTGGCTCCCCAGGCATATATCTGACCTTCATCTGTTAGCACTAATGTATGTGCATAGCCACAGGCAACCTATAAGGAATAATAAAAAGAACAATCTCATTTTTATGTAACAGTAAGTTAATACATAACAGATAGTTACATGTTATGCTATACATTAATGTTACTGATTCTATATCAGTGTAAAAATTAAAAATAATTACAAATAGAGAAACATTCATTAAAAAGGGAAGCAAAGCAGATGAGGTGACTGAGGAAAAAAGGTACCAGTGAGGAACCCTGCCAGATCATCTCAAGAGTACAGCAAAGGAATAGCTAGAAATTGAGGAAGAAAGAAAACTATATGACAAATATGAACAGCATGCAGAAAGAGGCAGACAGTCTTGTATTGACCTTGCTCTATGGGCAACTGCTCCAATGTGAATATCTTACAGGCCTGTAAAAACAGGTGAGGTCTCCCTGTCTGCTCCTCTACTCCCTGACTGCCAGCCACCCAGAACTGTCCACTCCCTGTGCCAGCTCCAGTGGACCCTCTGCTGAGATGAGTTACATCATTCGAAGAAAACTCTCCACAGCTGGGCCTGAGGACCACCAGTGCCCACACAAGGTGATCAACAGAAGCAGCCAGTCATGAAAGAGGGAAGAAATGAAACTCTCCATCTTGATGGCAGTACACAACTGTCAGCTCATACCTTCTTGTGGAAACCCACTCGGTCCTGCTGAGCTGCCTCCCCAGGCACCCCACACAAGGTTGCTTGAATACTCACTTTACGACCTATATATGCAGCACATGCTGCACATACAGATAACACAATGGCAAAATTACCAGCAACACTCTTGCTCTGCATGAATTAATATAACATTATAGCTAGATGGCTATCAATTCACATTGTTCAAAACTAGCACACATCTTCATATAATCTGTAAAGCAGATATACTGTAAGTACATGTAGTCCACTGACATCCATGAAGCATATGATGGGCTTAGATGAGATAAATCCTGAAGTTATTCACTGATTGGAGGTATACAACTTGGTATTAATCAGTATCAAGCAAATGAAGTGGATAGAAATAGGATCCAAGTCAAACCTACCGGTGCACTCACTCTCTAAACAGGACAATAAATACAGGGGAAAAATAATATTCCCTTTATTATGTTACTCTCCAACACCGTTAACAGCAAAGCTACTGTTTGTATGAACTGAATGTAAAACTATCATTAAATGAGTTTATTTTAAAAGATTTATAAAATCCAAAACTTCCCCTAAATCCAAAGTCTATAAATCCAAAGTTCAAATTAGTCCTGTAAATTTTCACCAGGTTACAAACCCTATATTTTCTAGCAGAATGTGTCATTTTCCTGACAGTATCCTCTATTTTGGATAAATCAATTAAAAACTGAACTGAAAAGTTCTACAGTTACTTTAAATATTTCTTATCAGTCAAAACAGGTTATCAGTTTGCTAGTTACACTGTAGCCAGGCTATTTGATAAAGTGTAATAACCACCCAAGTTCAAGACTAACCATAGAATCATGCCAACTGTTGACCAAAAGCAGTTGGAGACAATTTCTTCAGACTCCAAATACCACTTAGTCACTGTGGCTGGACTGCAATTCTAAAAGTGATACTCAGTCTGCCAGAAAGACAAAATGCTAAACTGCAGCATTTTCCCAGAAAAGACAATGGGGGTTAAATGAAGAATGGGGTTAACAAAGGCTTTCTTATTAACTAAAATAAAAAACAAACAAACAAACAAAACCCCTGTTACGTTTCCCAGGAGAAAAAAAAAGACCTAACATTTCTAATGGCCTCATCCTCTTTCAGTAAAATCCTGACCTCATTGAAGCCAATGGCAAAATTCCCACTGAACTCCACAGGGCCACAGTTCCTCCCCTACTGACAAGAGGTCCATTTTAAGATACATGTTTTTATTCCGATTAATGGCCCTTTAAATAAAACCCTGTTTCCTTTAACTTTAGAATATGCCTTAGCATATTTTCATAAAAGGTTTGACGTGGAGCATCACACACATACCCGCTGTACACGAATGCCTTGCAAAGCTGCTATTCGGCAAGGTGTTGGCTGATTGCCACTGCTGCCCAGCCCAAGCTGGCCATTGCCATTGTAACCCCAGACATAGACCTGAAAAACAGAAACAAGGAGTTTAACTGCTTGCTACTATCTACTTCTTTTGAAAGCAATGTAACTATTTCAGAGTTACAATGATAATTTTCCTTAATACTTTCCATCCCCACACCTCTAGAATCTGTACTACATAGGTAGATACACACAAACACATATATACAAACATACCTATATATATACACACATATATATACACATACATATGTGCATGTTGTTCTGTACTGCAAATTGTGGATGCTGTTTCTGTTTAAAATACCAACTGCATGCTCATCTAAAATTCTAAACTTTCATATTCGTGTTGCTTTTTAAGAGTTAGATTATGTAAGACTACAACATTTTAATAAGAAGAGTATAAAATAAGTGATTCATGTGGCTGTTTCCCAGCACAGAGCAAATTCAGCATGAATACTCTTTTTCAAAGAGCTAATTTCTCATTCAAAAATCCTCTAACAGAAAAGAAAACACGCTAAACCAAATATAAACTGGAAGCTATGAACAACAGTTTGATTGAGCAGGCTGTTGATAGCTTTACGCTGAACATAAATTATCAGGCTTCAGTATTTCCCTTTCTTAAGTGACATATGTTCTACTGTAGTCAATAGCTACTTAGGTCTAAACTGAAATGCTTGGAGTAATAGAGCTAGAGAGGATGTAGGCTGCCCAAAATCTTCAGTTTACATGAACTAAACCAAGAACACAACAACCTCTTTGTATCTTTGCAACGATAAAGTACTAGAGGGATTCAAAGGGTACTGCAGCAGAACAAATATATGCAATGTACTTTTATTTTCTGCTTTCTCTTGACAAGGTGTGCATATGAGCACTGAAAATTAAAATAGCATTCAGATTATTCTCACACTCTTGACACTTAATATTCTAGTTTCTGTTTGAATATTCACTTCGCTACCTATGTATTTTATGTTTCTATGAATGCTAAAGACAGCAGTAGGTTGACTTAATCGGCACTTTCATTTTTGCTAGAATATAATATCAGCTCTAAAAATCAGTAAGTTTCTGATATAAATGTAATTATTTTTACATATGAGAACATGAAGCTAGCATCAAATGGAAAGTATACATATATAGATTTGATGTGATTTAATCCCCAAATTTATAAAAATCTCCTGACCTTCACAATACTATTTTTACTTCACAATTGTATTTTCAAGTAAACCTGAAATTTCATACTGGAATTCCTTCAACTCAAAGCCAACTTCAATAGCTGATAAATAGAAACAGCTGCTGAATTTTATGAGTAATCTCATAAACCAAAAAGCCCTAAACCAAATTTTAGTGAATAATTTTCCCTGTTTCACTACCTCCTTTCTAAAGGAGAAACCATAATCAGCATGGATAGGAAGATGTGCTTAAATATGTCAGAATGATCAGGACTATTCATGACAAGGGGTTTTACAAGCAGTATAAGCAGGTAGATTTGAGGGAGTCTGAAATGGTACACTTCCTTTTTGAGTAGTAGCTCACTACTGACAGATCTGAAATAATCTACATCAAATAAAATTAAGTCAGAAAATACACTTAAAATTTCTTACCTCTCCATTTTCCACCACAGCCATAGAGCACATCTGTCCACAAGCTATATTAACTACTATTTTATTTTGTAGACAGTTGGTAACTCTTCGAGGAATTGGTTGATTAGCTGTTGAACCAGATCCGACTTGCCCTGAGTTATTATAACCCCATGTGTATACCTGGTGTAAGAGAATTGTCATAAAAGAATGCTATATAATATACAGTTCAAAATACATATGCAAGAGAGGAAAAAAGTTATATGCATAAAAAACCATTTTGAGTTCAAGCAGATTTATCCTTTTGAAGATCTAGGAAGAAATGCAGCTTTACAGTTTAATTGTTTCTTTCAAAAATATGCAACTCAATTTTATAAAACTATACCATTCTTTTCTGTTCCTCCAATTAAAGGTATGAGGCAACATGACAGCTACGTTTATGCTGGAAGAGTCCATTGCTAGTTTTCTAGAACCCGAAGTAGAATAGCTAACTGGACACAAATGGCACTTTGAAGTAAATGACAGAAAACTTTTTACTTTGGTGGGCAGAACTCCTTAGATGAATGTGATTTATATTATTGTCAGCTTTAATGCCATTAAAGCATCTACAGTATAGTATAGCATAGGAAGGAACTACCTGCCCTCTGTAAAGAAATTATAATTGATTATTCCAAGCAGATGTGTTACAAAAATCAATGTTCTGCATGCACTTCAAAGCAGCTAGACCCTAACAGGTTTTCCATTTTTATCAAACATTTGTGTTGCATCAGCACTGCAGGGCTAGCAAGAAGCAAGGTCTAATGTTCTAGGTACACAATAGTTTCCTGTTTCTCACATACATGAATTTCATGAAGAGAAGGAGAAAAAAAAAAAAAAAAGAGATTAATTCCAGCTATTCTCACCTCTCCATCAGATGTTAACACCATGGAATGATGAGAGCCACAGGCAACTTCAATGACTTTCTTGTTCACCAGGTTAGTAGAGACTTGACAGGGGATGAAACCATGATTTGTTGTGCCATTGCCCAGCTGACTATAAGCATTATGACCCCACGTATACACTTCTCCTTCTAAAATAAAATTTTCCCAATTGAAAAGTCAAATTCAATAACAATATACATATTTAAGCGTGTATGTATATATATATATGCGCGCCCTTTGATGCTCAAGTGCATTGACTTGCTAATGCTACCTTTGCATAGCATGGATGACAAATCCCAAAGGATAGTATCACCATAATCTTAGTAAAGGAAATCATGTAGTTAAAAGAAAGGAGATAGTGCAATACAGAAGAGAAAAGGATGAAATGACAGTCAAGTGTCCCCATTTCAATTTGTTACTGACAATCAATCACAATTTCTTGTCTACATGTTGGCACTGTTTCCCGCTTTGGAAAATTCAAATAACAAGCTTCACTCCTTGACAATATGCACGAGGATGCTTGTGAGAAAAAAATCCTATTACGTATTAATAAACATAACATTATTTACTTGTTATTCAAATGTACTATTCACGTCCTCTATTTTGAGAAACATGCTAGTAAAATTAGGAATGCGAGAAATGTCTGACTGGGTTAGACCAACGGTCCTCCTAGTGCAAAATTCTGTCTCCAACTGGCAATAGAAAAAAGCTGCTGTTCAAGAGAAACATAAGCCTGGTCACTTTTTGTAGTTCCCAAGCATTTACAATCACTAGAGTACAGATATTACCAGGTACTTCTGGTTCTGTTGTTATCCATGAAGCTAACACCTTTTTGTACTCACTTTCACCGGTTTTAAATCAAGTGTCCTCTAGTCACAGTTGTGCAGGATGATGAATAGCTCTCCTGCATTCATCTTGTCTATTATGAGCATTATCTTAATTTTCTAAACCTAAATCATATAATTATTGTATGAGAGCTAGGTTTGACATACAAATCCATCCAATTTCTAAGGAGATCACCAGGATCTCCTTATCCTGAAGGAGGATTCCCTCAGAACTACAAAGTGTGCATCTGTATCAAGATCTATAATTGTGGTTAGATGAGGTTATCCGCATTAAAGTGCTCCTGGGTTGGGACCACAGACGGTAAGGCTAGCTGGAACTGCATGCCCAGAAGGTATATGAGCATGGAGCCGAGTGAAATTGACGTTTCACAGCAAAACATGCTACATTAAACCAGTATTTCTGGTCTACAGTAACAGGTTAGATTGATTACTTTATCCTGTCAAAAGCAAACAACCTTCCCTTCCTTCCCAACCTGAGAATATAAATTTCAGTAAACAAGTGAAACAGCCACATAGAAATATACAATATAAACTGGAAATGATAGTAATTAAAGAATTGTGAAATACATAATGCCTGTCTGAAAGGTGGGTTAAAAAAGGCTGTGCTGAATGGAAGTTATTCATGTGAATGGCGTTACGAGTAAAAATCCTCAAGGATTAGTCCTGGACCTGTTCTTTTGCAGTACTTTATTATCTGGGTAAGGAGTACGAGCGTCAGTGAGATCTGCCAGCAACAAAGCTCAGAAGAATATAGATAAGATATATAAAAAGCATTCAGAATGGCCCACCCTGAAGACTGGAGAAAACAGTGGAATGTAATTGAATATAAAGAACAGTCACACATTTATAATTTCTCTCACCTACCCTTCGTCATCTAATTTAGACTACTCAAAAAGATTTATTCTCATTAATGGAGAAAGAGACAAATGTTAACATCATCAGTCAGACTAACAGAACCTCACTGGGAACACAGTATTAGTCATTTGTCTTCGAAAATAATGTGCTTAATTATGAACAGAAGGGCCACTAGCATGATGTGGATAACGGTGTGTCAATAAGACAAGTGAAAACAAAAGGCTGAGAGGTGATATAACTGGTCTTTTAAGCACATCCAAAAGTAGGTACAGGAGGGAAAAGATGCATTTTAGCAAAAGGACAACATCAGCACAAGAACATAGGGGGATAACATAGCCACTGATGCGTTTCAAAAGCAATCAATAGTTCCAAACCGCAAAGTAAAAATTAAAACCTTCCCAAAGTGGCAACAAAATTAAAGGAGAGCCTGAAAAACTTTTGAAAAGAACTAGCTATAACAGAACTAGCTGACACATCACATTCACCAATGAAAATATGTTGGACTTGATAGCCAATGTCTATCCCAATTCTCTCGTATTACCAGCACAGACCTTTCACACCTGCTGGACTAAGTAAAGTGGATTATCTGGAAAAGCAATATTCAGATCATACTTTACCTTCTGTAGCAAGAACAACATGTGGGCCACTTCCATAACTCAGACAGGCTATCTTTTTGCCACACAGAGTATCTAACCTCCTCGGTTCAATAGTGCTCTGCATGTCACCTGTTCCCAAACACCCACTGCAGTTCATGCCAAGCACAAAAACCTGTTATAAAAGAACCACAGAATCATAATTTAGATTGGAATAGAGGACCTTCTCTAAAGGTCAACTAAACAAACCCCCAGCTCCACAAAGGTCTAAAGAGATTAGCTGACTCAAGGCTATGTCCAGTAGAGTCTTGAATACCTCCAAGGAAAAGATCTCACAACCCCTCCAGGATTTAACCACTCACAGTAATTTTTTTTTCCCTAATGCTGACTCAGCCTCTCCTCCTATCACTATGCACCTTGAAGAAATGTCTAACTCCACCTTCTCTTTATGCTCTGACTGTGGTAGGAAGCCATTAATTTGAATTGAAAATATTTTAGTAGCAATCAAAACAAATCAGACATTTTTGCATGCAACTTTTTTAAGATATACTATCATAGTACTGGCTTTCAGAATAACTTGATACATAAATTACTAAATATGTCATGTTCATACACATTCTTGGACAATTACCTCATCATTTTCAGTTGCATACAACACTTCATTACCAGCATTGCCAAATACACAGGCTTGACGAATTAACTTGAGCTCTTCTTGGGAACAGAGAGAAAAAATGGGCCATTTCCCAACATCCAGCATCTTCAGGGCTGACAATAATGTTGCCTCCAAGACCTGATATTATGAAAAATTATATAAAATACCTAAACAGTGAGAAATGTATACCTTTGCACAGTAAAAAGGAAAAAAAATTCTACTTTTTCAACCACAAACCAGTATTTTAATTCTAGAAGGGAAGCCATTAAAATAAACTATATCCTGATCCAGAAAAAAAGTATCTATATGCATGGAGAAAAGTACCTTATAAGATTAAATGGTGAGGTTGTATTTTCACTGCATTCATACAACTTAACTGCTAGTTTACAGAATTCAATGTACAGGATTCTAACATAAAGTGTAAAGCATACATTCAAAACTTGAAATTAATTTGTCTTTTTCTCCAATACTAAAATTCCCGTTAAAAGATGAAACCATAAAAAAAATCTGCCCAAGGATACACGCATCTTTGATAAATATACACTTTCTTTTTTTAACATTGAAAATGGAAACCTGAGAAAACTTGAGAAACTTTTTCCTTTCTCCTTTACTTCTGAAATTTACTTGTGTTTCAACAATTCTTGAATCTTTGGGAACTTCCTAAGAATATCTCCATTTTATGTAAGTAGCCATATGATTAAAAAAAAAAAAAGAAAAAAAGATAATTGAACATTTTCCAGCTTATCCAAGCACAAATTACAAGTTTATAGTTAAAGAGAAAGAATAATAAGTCTCTCCAGACATTAAAACTAGTCAAGCTAATGTCTGGATCTTATGCAACATTTCTACCGCTTTATCATAGCACAAATCAGAAAAATGTTGCAGTACCAAAATTCAATGGCAAATTTTGCACAGAGCATGCATCTAATTTTTTTTACTGAAATTAAAATGGCTCTGAATGTGAAAGCAAAGCGGCATTACTTGCCAGATCAGAAGGTAAGTAAGAACAGCTTTTGCCTATCACAGGCATTATGTAGCCTACCATGTAACGTTCCTGGTTTACTTCTAGCAAGTACCAGACTTGCAAAATGATCTGTTACAGAACCTCATTTTTTCTACCTCTGACTGAAACAAAGATGCAAATAAATTCTAATTTGGAGTCTGAAGCATGTTATGCTGGTCAGAAGAGTATTGCTTTTTTGATTAGTATCACTTAATACAAAAAAGTACACAGAAACATAGATAACATTTGGAACTACAGTGGTAAACCCTGAATTAATCCTGAACTAAAATCGTTAAACAAATATCTGTTAATCACACATTCCTTCATAATGTATTTCTGAGAAAGGGCAAGAAGGATTGGTCATCTTCACTAAAGTTGTGGGTTTGATCACACCAGTTCTTTCCCCACCTCCTCACACCAAGTAACTGAGCAATTTCTGCCAGATTTGTAAGTGGAAGGAAAGTAAGATTCTGCTAACACCACCTATTTGGCAGTAGGCAGCTGGATAATCAGACATGTATGTTATTTGATAAGTCAGTAAGCAATTAGGTCCAAGCTAGTCCTAGCAAATGCTGTCCTTCATGACACCACAGGGTTATAAGAGACAAAGGACATGAATCCACATGGAATCAGGCTTCATTCATCTGCTGTTTGCAGCACAATTTGTTTTATGTCAGAAGGTTAGCATTAATTCTATGGAGGATTTAAAAAATATGATAATGAATGCTGAAAGCATCACTGATCACTCTTTCAATTGCACCAACAAAACTGCATCCCACTTTTGCTCAAGACTGACGAAGCCTGAGGTTCAAAACCACAATCAGTGTGTCCTTCAGTTATACAGATTCCCTTACTGAAATAATATATTAGTTTCTTTAATATAAGGGCTCTAAATTCCGAGTGTACAGTAGGTCAGAACCCATTCATCTTAAATAGAATAGGTTTTTCCTGTAACTTCCTTCTACAAAGCACTCATATTCTACTTCTATAATTAGCAGGCTAAAACCCCCCAAACTGTAACATTTCTTAACACTAAAATAATACACTGAAGGAAAAAACCCAAACTACTATTATAAAAAGCACCCAAGGAAACACTTCTGATACTGACTTTTTTAAAACAAAAGAAATAAACATTATCACACCAAAAAATATCCATTAAATCCTGTCTGGAATTACCAGCAACAGTCAACGTAAGAGATACTCTCTCACCTTTCAAGATTTTCTCCATTATATATTGGCCCCAAAATATGAAAAACAGATTGAACTATCAGCCTGCCAATATTTATGTCTCATAAGTGATCAGTTTTCTCATTGCATTGCACAATGTAATGAAAGATAGACCAGAATCTGAGATTTCATACAGTCCATCTACCTATCCCAAATGTGTATCAGTTATGCCTTAAGGAATCTAAAACTTCTACAGTTCATTTGACCATTTGGAAGCTTGTTATTCAGTTATTTGTCACACAGACCACCTTAAAAGGCATAATCATTAAGCTCAACATCTGAATGATGTTTCATTAAGTTTTATACACAGAGTGTTTAAAGAAAATAAAAAGGAAAAATGGGAGGAAGTTTTTGCCACAAATTATGCTACAAAAGTTAATTCTAACAAGTTTATGTTGTTGAAACATTAGGCTGGAAGATGTAACTTTGGAACTTAATGCTAAATTAAACTAGCTTTTTAAGCCAAATGAGCAATTCAACTTAATTAAAATGAATATAATGTTTTTCTAATATTCTGCGACTCATATAAGCAACATTTCATTTGCCAGTATCATTTTTCTACCTATAGCTTTAGTTTTCTGTTTATCTTAAGAGCTACCAGCAAATACTAAGGTACTGCAAAATGGAACCAAACTTCTTCCTTTTGAGTAGAGCAGTACAGAACTCTCAATACAAATTCACACTCTGACCTTAACACCGACTCCTTGAGGAGGAGGAGATTCATCCTCCATATGGATTTGTGCTTGTGTCCCCCTGCAGAGAGAGAGCTGGTTAAAATAACCATATCATAATGCTGCAACAACGCTAACAATACACAATATTAAGCCAGAACTATTTGCACCCATGAGGGAGAAAACAACACACACAAAGCTCACTTAACTTTGGTTTTATATTCAATGTACAGTGATCAGTTAGACTCTGCTCTTCTGTATTCTTACTTACATAAGAAATCTTGGACAATTTTTTTTTTTTTTTTTAAACAAGTAACAAAATTAATCAGTGCGATTGGAAAGGAAGAAGTTTCATTAAACACAATACTCCAATGTCTTTTTATTGCAGGAAGAATAAATTTAGAACCTTGCTGACATAATTTTTCAAGACGTTTCTTTCAGTGAAGAAAAGCACATGCGTCAGAGCTTTCCATTTCTGGCTTAAGCCTTCAAATGCCCTTATTCCAGTTCCATTCTGAGAAGCAATGTTAGAAAAACATTTGGGTCTTTTCAGGTTTACTTAAAATTGTTAAAATAATCACTCTGCTTCAGAAAATATTGCCAACCCTGCAAATGACTTGTATAATTTTTATGACATGCATTATCAATAGAAACAGATTTTCAGATCAGATGTTTCTTCACAAATAAAATATGCACGACTCTACTATCCTTAAATTAGTTCCTAACATAAAGCCATGCAACTCCATTTTCAGTAAAACTGCAAAAATGAGTAAACAGCTCTGAAGCTGTGCAAGCTTCTTTTACTCAACAAGTGAGAAAGTTGTACATAATAATTTTCTTTGAGGTACACTGGTTCAGCCAAGGTTAAAAATCTGTTTATGTTTCATGTAAAATTAAATGCCTGCAAAATTCTGACTACAGGCAGAATAACATCCAACAAACAAGGTACCATTTTACTTAGTTACTTTTCAGAGGAATACCACAGAAAAAGAAGTATCAAATGTAGCTTTATAAAACTAACTTACTACTAAACATGCCTCTTACGCAAGACTTCAGGTCTTAAGACCTAGGCCAAGAATATAGAATATGTGAAATTAATATGATTTAAATATTTTTTTAAAATAATTAACATCTATAATAATTTACTGAATAAACAAAAATTATTTACTTAAATAAAATCCAAACAATTGCTGCAGCTTAACTATACTGAACATGCACACTGTTAAGCTTATGTTTTAACAAAACCCACAAATCTACATACACACATTGTATTTTATACACTTAGTCTGAGACATTACATGATAAATTCAGCTCGCGTGTGGAAGCCCAGCTACTCTCTTGTCCATGTTGACTTTGAGCTTAAGGCTTTCCAAATGGAAATAACTTGAAGCTAAGTTATATTCCCTTTTAACTAGGAAAGGCTAACGGGCTGATTCAGTTGCCCACACATTAGCACCTCCTGCTATCTGAGATGACCTTGGGGATCCCCAACACCAAATGGTGCTGGCAGATATGATATGCGACCTATAGGGTATCCATGCCATGCTGGAGCAGCAGCTAAGAACAGCAAGGCACACAGACATTTACCATGCTTTAGAACTTAACGGATATAGGGTAACAGTTAAGCTCTTGCTATTAAGCAATTTGTAATTTTCTTATTTTCTTCAACATACTTGTTCAAACAACAAGAATGCAACCAGTTGATTTTGTGTACACTATCTCTATTTAAACTAGAAACAACTCACCCAATTAAAGCCTGTGGCATGAGCACAGCCTGTCCAGAACTGTATTACTGAAGTTCCAAAACATTTAATTTCAAATACTTTAGTAGTCCTGTGAAACTGATTATCAAGGCTATCCAGTATTTTGCAGCATCAATTTCCAGCACTCACTAGCAATGCTGATATGCTACCCCAGGGGTCCTAAAACTATGGCTCGCGGGCTGGATATGGCCCCCAGGGTCCTCAATCCGGCCCCCGGTATTTACACACACACACACACCCCACCCCAGCCAGGGGTTGGGGGGGGGGGGGGTGGAACCAAGCAGCCGCAGATGACTGCCTGCCACTTCATCCACGCACCAGCCCCCTGGTTAAAAAGTTTGAGGACCCCTGTGTTATAAATTGAGACCACAATTGATCATAATCCAATTAAAATTTTATTAATTATAGCAAGTAGAATATGAGCAAAGACAGCGCTGGACGGCAGGGGAGTCTGCGCTCCGCCAACTGCCGCCCTGAGCAGTTTAAACAGTCCTTTTTTATACTCTTTACTTTCGTGTTTATGAAGTAGTGGAGGTGTTAACCCCTTACTCATATATCTTTATATGGGGTCGTCTGTCTTGTTTCTGTCTGGCGGTTATCTTCTCTTTTACAAGCAGCATCCTGGACATCTGGCGGTTATCTTATTTTTCACAAGAGGCATCCTGGATATCTGGCACCTAGTCTTTACATTATGCTTAACATAAATCTTAATAAACAATATCCTATTCCATAGTTTCTTACAATCCCCCCCCTTTTTTTTTTTTATCCTATTATTGTTTATTAGATACTACTTTCATTCTCGGCACTGCAAATAAACCTTTTTCCACAATCTTAACATTTATCATAACACTCACAAGGTAATACGTCACAATTACAATAGGCGTAGTTGGGTAATACATATAATAATAACATACAAAACCAAAACTTAAAAATAACACTTTTTCTTTAACACGTTCTCTCTTTTTTTTTTTTTTTTTTTTAATGCGTCACTATCATGGCTAGACTATAGGGATTTCGCATGCGCGGTCTTTCCAGATTTTTCCAGCACATTCTGTGGGGCTTTAAAATCGCGCATGCTCAAAGGTATACACGGACCATTCGCGTGATAAACAATGGCTACTGCGTGCCCAGATGAAGTCCCAAACCCCTTTCCCGAGCTTACCACTCCGGTAAGTCTGTTAATGGTAACATTCATGGCACTATGGCCAAATGACAGGTCCCCATTTTCAATGTAAGGTTTTTTCACCACCAGACCACCACGTCACCTGCCAGAGAAGAAAGGTCTAGAGTGGACATTTCGCCCTCTGAACATTCTGTAAGGTGAGTGTTCTCAAAACGTTTAACCTATATGGTTCATTAGAAAGAAGATCAAAATTTTATATATATATCTTTTTTTTTTTTTTTTCCTGTTGCTGTTTAGGCAGAGAGTGCGTTTTTCTGTTGTCTCACGTCAAGAACTTATGGCGGAGGTGAAAAAGTATAAAAGGCGTTTCCATATCGTCGTCTTTGCGTTCCTGGCGCTTGTTTTTATTGCTATTCTATTTTTTTTTTTTACTCAGCTTACATTATTATCTGAATTGTTAAGAGTTAATTGTTTCCAAATTCTTGTTGGCTATTAAAATGTTATTTTGTGTGTACATTTTGTCATACTACTCGCATTTGTTTAACGCCATCGGGTGAAACCATAATAACAAATTGCATGTTAGTTATAACGTGTTGAATTAATCTTATAAACATGGAACAACACATGGCAAAAACAATAAGGTGGCTAATCCACATAACAAATAAAATAGGATTCGTTTTACCCAGGGGCTCCCGAGAAGCCAGGAAAACAAGTCAATATTCGTCTTTCCAAGTTCAGAGGGGAACATGGGCTAACTTCCCTGTCTCTGATGTGATTTGTTTAACTACCTCACCATTGTCATCAATTTTCAAACAACAATTGGAAACATTTACTTTACCACAAACACCTCTTTCTTTGGCTAGCAGGTAGTCCAGAACCATCCTGTGTTGATAAATTGCATTTAACATCAAAAGCTTTAGCTGTTTGATTAGTAATAATTTCCAAGACAGCCTGTAGACGAATTATATGATTCAGATTGTAGATAGGTTCTCGAGCGCCGTTAATAAGTTCATTAGGATTCCAAGTTGCAGGTTTATAATACTGTATGATACGTTGGGGTGTCCATTCATTTAATAAATATTGGTACCCCCTCAATTCTTGGGAGTCTGGAAAAATCAACTTGCCACTGTTGCCCTGGCTAATTTTCAAACACATTTCACATCGCTGAGTCACCTGTTTTATTACAGTATACAAGTTCTGCCCTATCAATTTCTGATTTAGACTTTTATATAAATTATCAGCTCCCCAATGCATCTTATTATGTTTTATTACGGCTGTGGTCCATATTAAATTGGATGGTACCACTATACGACCATCCCTCAAATAAGTCCACTTATTTATTTTATCATTCATGTCCTGAATGACCTTTAAGTTTTCTTTAGAATAATTTGGCTCCTGATCTGTACTTACAGTTTGGATTTTACCGTCTGGTATTAAGGATAATTCCTTTTTTCCTACCTCCTCTACTACTTGTATGGCTTCATGGTCGGCCAGGCGGTTTCCAGTTTCCAAATCAGTGCCTTAATGGGCCATCTTACGTTCTTCCTTCCTGGACGACCCTCTTATAACAGAGGGGGCCCTTCCTCACATCAAGGTCTGGCATGGCACATGTCCCCACCGCTCAACGCCTACTGGGTTGCAGCCAGCAGCAGAGCTCAAGATCTTTCTTGGTGGCAAACACAGAGGCCAACCCAGTCTTGCCCTTGATTGTGGTAAGAGGCACTTGACCAACCTTATTCCTTGTACTTTGTTGTCAATGCAGAGTTTCATCTGCACATCCCATAACAAGTCACAGTCATGGTAAAACACAGATTTACATTAGTAGAACTACTACAGAGTGTATTTTATTTTAGTTTTTTTATGCAATATTCCCCACAGCCTTGCTGACCAAGGGATATTGTTTTACCTGAACTAGGCAGGCCTCCCGTTTATCATTTCTACTGTAACAGGTAAAGCATTTTTTTCCTTACCTGGAATTTACTTCCAGATATACCTGGTTAAAGATTTCTTTTACTTCAGGGAGGTCCTCTCTTCCACTTTTCTGTTGAATTAAAGATAAGCTCAACATTTTAGTCAATTGATCATTTTTAACTTTTGGTTTCATTTCCCCTTCTTTAAACGTCTAGATGTTTTAATAAATCTCTTCCCAACAAAGATTTTGGAGATTTTGGCATTCTTATTTGTTTTCTTAGTTTGTACTTTAAAGGTTTCAGGTTATTTTCCTGGCGGCCAGCAGCTCCCACAACTGTAACAAATTCTTTTCACTGAAGTTTAACACCAAATAAGTTGGTTTTATATTCACCAACTTTTCTACATCACGATTACCTTAGTAAGAATCAACTCGAACCTTTATCCAGTCCTATTCACAACTAACTTTCAAACATCTAAATTTCCCCATCAGAGATTCACCTTTACTCTCCTCAGACCCGCTGCCTGCCCTAGAGGGGCCGTTACCGGTCCTGTTGTGCTGCAAATGCTGCAGCAATTGGGGTGACATTGTCAGGTCCTTCTGCTCAATTGTCAGCAACAGCAATCCCCTCCTCCCCACCATCAGGAGGATTCGGGGCAGGAGATGCTGTTCCTGCTCTGCAGGTTACACAAGCCTGCCTCTGCAGCAGCACTTCTGTTTTAACTCTTTCTTACCCTGAATGCAAATCTGCTACTTGTTGCTTTAAGTCTGTGTTATTACATATCAGCCTTCGCAGGCAAATAGCAAACACCCTGCCATGCATTCAGCGTGACTCAGCCGCACCTTCGAGGGGGTACGGGGCTTTGTACAAACTCACCCCAATACTTTAACACTTTCACAGGGTTTTGTTTTTTTTACTCTCCACCCCCCCCCCCCGGCTTCAGATCTTACATACATTAGCACAAGTTTTTTATCTTACAACATGTTTCATTCTGGTTGCTCCATAGAAGGAACCACAACCTCCCCTCTGATCCTTTTGCATTGCTAATATTAAGGGATCTTGTGGAGCTAGGTTAATACCACACTCTTTTGCCACTCTGGGTGATTCCTCAGAGTGAAAAACATACCAGCATACATTACTTCATCCCATTTTTCCTCTCGCCTTAAAAATAACATTAATTTTAGCAAAACATTATAATTCAGTGTGCCGTTTAAGGGCCATTTTCTCTGTCCCCTAACTTAGACAGGGGCCACCACTGATTGCAGTACTTAGCCAAAGTTCTCTTATTCACGCTTCCCCAGCTGCCCCCCCCATTTCCTTCCAGTGACCTTTCTTACTATTATCTCAATCGCTATCCCAACCACAGAGACTCTAATTTCACTTACAGCTCTCTCTCTTATCCCAAGGCGTCCAAACCTTACAGTCAGGGCATTCAATTTCTTGTCGCCACCATACATATAATAATTCTTTACACCATATACACTTTAAAACATACAGAGGTTCACATTCACCCCTCGGATGTTCAAGACAATAACCACATACCAACATTTGTAATATACTGAATACAGAAATGTTCTCACATTTCCAGCATAAATGAGTATAACAATTATTAATAACCTTGTAATTATTAATTAAAAGGCCACTTTTCTCCACATTCCAACTTATAAAGCGGCCACCATTTTACAATATTTTATCAATGTTTTCCTATTCACATTTCCACCAGCGGATCCTCCAATATCCCTCCAGTGACTCAAAACACATCCTAACGGGCTTTTCTTTAAAATCCCACCACTCTGTTTTCTTCCCATTTTTCCAGCTTACACTCACAGAACACACTTATCACTTACAGAATTACTACTTACAAAATGCAACACACAGGTATCTTTTTACAGCAACACCAAGAGCTCACTATTATTTTCAAAAATATAGCCGAAATCACAGTAACAATTATCAAAGTCAAATTCCACATTCCATAAATCCGGTAACCAAAATAAGCAACACTGCAGCTTGAAAACAATGAATATTCCATTAACGCCTATACATATTCATTACCTGAACCCGCCTACCCTCTCTTCGTATGCTAATTAGCTTATCAGTCTTTCACGCTTGTGCAGATTCTTCCAAAAATTGTGGGCCGGGGTCTTTAGAATGTGGGCCGTGGTCTATGGGAGGAAGGCTGTAGGTCTTCCTCATGGTGTACTTTTCACCTTTTGCTCATTTGCAGTGTTCTTATCAGTCTAAGGTAATTTATGCCCTTGCTGGCCATCTGCTTTTCTTGCTTAATTATTTCTTTTACCCTTATCTGTCCTCTCCTGCTGAAGTGTTCCGCTAAAGTTTTTCCCATTATTTTGCCACAAACTGAGTTTTGAGGAGCGCTTGCCCTAAAGGTTGTCTGGATTTACCCCAGAGTACAGCTGAAGGGCTTTCCTCAGTCGTTCCAGCCACTCAGTGGGGCTCTCATCTTTTTTTTTTTTTTTTTTTTTTTCATTTCATTACATGCTTTATTGATATTCTGGCCACGGGGTACTGCTTCTCTAATCCCCTGAATTACTATAGTTCTCAGGTCCTGCATATGAGTTCTATGCACCGGATCCTGATTATCCCAATTAGGTCTTTGGAGTGGCCATTTAATATCTGCTTGGGGTCCCTGGGTTTCCTTGGTAGTAAATAATTGACAAAGGATAGATCGCATCTTATCCCAAGTATAAAGGTTTGGTCCCAGAAATTGATCTAATCTTTCTGCCACTCCGAGTGGGTCCTCAATTAAGTTTCCCATCTCGGTCCTTTTAAAATCTCGTAGGTCAGCCGAATTTAGAGGCACAGAAATATATCCGGTCACAGGTTGAGGTCCCCCCATGGGTATTTCCCTTAGGGGGTATATTTGAGCTGCCCCTTTTTGACTTCTAGTTACGCGTTTAGGAAGAGGGGGAGACCCTTGTTCCGACTCTGGTGGGGGAGTGGGCGCTCTGGGGACCTCTGCAGGAGCAGGAGGAGGAATGTAAGGAGGGGGGGTTAGAAGGGTTTCGTCTAACTCTCCCTTCTTTTTCTTTTGTTTAGTTTTTTTATTTCATTCAGCGGGTAAAGTCTAGCTCCCGGTTTTTTAGCCACACCTCCGCATATTGACTCCCCTCCGGGTTAAGGGTTTTTTTTATTATTAACCCAGAGGTTTAATTGCTGTCTTACCCAATCTTCTTCTGACCCATAGACTGGCCAAAAGACATTTTTAGAAATCTTCTTCCCTCCCCATATCTTAGTACAATATTCTATCACTTTCTGCTTATCTTTCCCTAGGGTTCCAGGGAAATATCTCCAATTGTCCAAGATATATGCCAGAGGGGTATTCTTAGGTACAGTGGGTACCCTTCCCATGGGAGTCGAAGGCTTGCTGCCCTTCGCCCCCATCTTCTGGAATATCCACAAACATACACTCACTCGCTCCCCTTGTTCCTGGCCCAGTCCCTCGCGGGAGATGGGAAACGCAGTACTTAAGAGTCCACACTCGCTTGGTTCAGTATATCGAACCTCTCACTCGTTATATTCCAGGAAACCCAATCCCGCCCGAACGGCAAACCTTGCGAACAAATTCGCAATATACTTACGCGTCCTGCGTCTTCGTCCGGACTCCCGTGCACAGAATTTTTATGGGATTTTAACGGTTTCTCCTTTGCTCATTATTCTAGAATTTAGGTTCGTCGGTAAGGTTGGAGTAAGCTGTTGGTCGCGGGGCCGCGAAATGTCGCGGGGCGCCTCCCCGGAGGACCAAAGCCCACTGTTCCTTATCCGAGTCACGGCACCAGAAATTGTTATAAATTGAGACCACAATTGATCATAATCCAATTAAAATTTTATTAATTATAGCAAGTAGAATATGAGCAAAGACAGCGCTGGACGGCAGGGGAGTCTGCGCTCCGCCAACTGCCGCCCTGAGCAGTTTAAACAGTCCTTTTTTATACTCTTTACTTTCGTGTTTATGAAGTAGTGGAGGTTAACCCCTTACTCATATATCTTTATATGGGGTCGTCTGTCTTGTTTCTGTCTGGCGGTTATCTTCTCTTTTACAAGCAGCATCCTGGACATCTGGCGGTTATCTTATTTTTCACAAGAGGCATCCTGGATATCTGGCACCTAGTCTTTACATTATGCTTAACATAAATCTTAATAAACAATATCCTATTCCATAGTTTCTTACACCTGTGTTACCAACTTCTTGGCCATCCTTAGCCTACACTCAGCCCCCAAGAGAATAACTACTAACTGTGTATTTTCCAAATTAAATTCATGTAGAAATCTGTTATTTCCTTCCTCAAGCCACTGGATACATAACTGACACCCATGACTCTTCAAGTTCCAATATTTCAATTCAATTGCTTCTGTTTAGACAAAAGCATAATTTGACTTTGAAAAGCAGTTTATTTGTTAGCATAAAGAAAAATAACATTAGGATCTAACCATCTCAGGTACCTAACAAAAGGTTCTCCAGCCCACTACTTTTCAGAGTCCCACAGACATGCGGACAGTTCTGCCCTAAATTTTCAAGGCCAAAGATCACTTATACGTCATCACAATTCAAAAAGTTATAACAAGTTTTATCTTATATATAACTAAGAAAAAATTGTTGCAGCACTATCAGAACTAGCCAGCTGCACCAAGGCTTTTACCACCACATACCACATTAACGTCAATAAGTAGTTCCCACACCTCACCCTGGCACGGCCACCAATCCCCCACAAGGTTTCAACAGTTCATCTACTGTCCAGGTTGTTTCTTCATCCTCTTCAGGCCAGGCCACCCTGCTTCTTGCCTCTCCTACATCCAGGGCACTCTCTCTGCTTCCTCCAGGTCTCTCTTCATCCAGAGGTCCTCTTCCATACCCCTTACAGCTATTTAACTACTTAGCAGGAACCAGCCACAGCTGCACCTTATCCACATCAGCCAACCCACCGCCCCTGAAGCCAGCCCACAGCTATATATTATCAATGTTAATTAACCTGCCTTCATTTCTCTATAACTCCTCTACAATTCGCCTACAGAAAGTCACCTTGCAACTCCATTCTTCAGGCTGTTCTGCAAACATAGACACCTTATTTCTAAGCAGCCCTATAGGAGTACATAGGATGGCTCAAATGACACCAATTTATTCTTCCATTCAAACTCACGTATTCTAATAGAAGTACATACTGATTGCCACATATCTGCATCTGCAAAGGTGTTCTTTCTAAAAACCTGTAATTGATTTAAGAGTAAATATTCACCCTGGGATCCTGAAAATGCAGACAGACACAAAAAAAATCAAAATCATTAAGCCTACAAATAATTCTTATCCGTATACTGCAGGAGCGGTCTGCAAACTGGGACCATGCGCGGCAATCAGTTAGCTGAGGGGAATTTGCTCGAGCTTGTCTAGACAACAATTAACATGATGAGGCATGTTTGCAGAGCACAGGGGGGTGGGGGGCGGATGGCGCCAAGGAAAGATAACACCTTGTTGTTAATTGATGGCAGTTAACCACCAATCAGAGATTGCCTAGTATGCAATGCTTAGCTTCAAGAACCAATCTGTTTAAAACGCGCAGCTTCTGAAAGTCTATAAAACCTCGTGCTTCTGTACAATAAATTGACATTTGCTTGCATCAAGCTGCGTCCCGTCTCTTCATTCGCCGCAAATTGGTGACCCCGACGTGATGCGTTTAAGGATCTAACGTGAAGGGCTCTCGAATCGCCTATCTGAGCGACATGCAGCGAATCCCACAGAACTTTGAATGATCTGCTGAAAGGAAGCAGGAGCCGGCCAGAAATCCCTCCGGAGTTGAGAGGTGAGCTGTGGGAAATCCGTAATGGGGAACCAGGGTTCGTCCCCAGAAAGAGACGTATATGGACTCATGAAGGGCCTTCTAGTCAGATCAGGGAGTCCGTGCCTCAGTTTCCTCAAATGGTGACCCCTATGGTGGTGTTCCGAAGCCTTGGAAGAATAAGGACGGAACTGGTCGATAAAAAAGACAGCTCGTGAAGAGGGCTGTGTTCCGGAGGAGACGGCTTGGCTGAACGATCGTCTGGCTGTCTGGACCAGGCAGGCAACCTAAACCCCGAGGATAACACCTGTATTCATCGAGACAGGTGAGCAGCCAAGAAACTTTAGAGACTTTGAAAGAATGAAAGTGTGCACATACAGCAGCCAATTGTATGATGCTGCCGCGGAGGGGAGCTCCGTGTCGGGAATGCATTTAGCATCTTGGTGGCAAATTCTGACTACTCTTTGCCAAGTGTGGACTAATTCTACTAACGGTGCTAAACCAGAGGAAGCTGTAAATTCCACCGACAGCGCGACTCTTCTCAAGACACAGTCAGCGATGGCGATTCCGTCCACACCTCCTCTGCCCCCAAAGCTTCTGTCACTGATTGCAGCGACCCTCACAACACAGGACCAAGCACGGGAACAGGGCAACTCGGACAATGATTCCATTGACACTGATAAACCTTTTGATCCAGGTCCCATAGATCTGGAAAAGGAGCTAGACCTTTCCCCCTCCCCCTCGTCTCTCCTAATGCATTGATTGTACTTCTGGGGAGGGTGAAAGGGAGTCTGAGGGATTGGTGGCAGGAATGCAAGTGGGAAACACTTAAGTGATGGGTTTTGGGAGTCGCTATGGCATGTTCAGTATTTTGTCAGACAAATCAACCTGCAGAGTGGCAGCCTGTGCAATACGAGGCTGTTAAAGAGTTAAGCAAAGCAGTGCGGGAAGGGAGGATTCATAATACATTTGCTATGTCCCTTCTTGAAGTGATGGCAGAGCCTTATACGCTCACACTGCATGATTGGAAGTCATTGCTTTGTATGGTACTAACTGATACAGTATATGATGTGGTTATTTGATTTTTGTGAGCTACGTGTAGTGGCCTTGACTGAAAACCTTAATCGGGGAATTGCTGTTAACTATGAGCAGTTGGCTGGAGAAAATAACTGTGCCGATTCTGTGACTCAGGCAAGGTATCCCAGGGACAACTGTTTGCAAATGAATGAGATGGCTATTAAGGCAGTCCGGATGCGGGAGTCTTGCAGGGTCCTAGAGAGTCACTAACTTTAATACTAACTTGATTGATTGGCTTCAGAATATTTTGCAACAAGTCGAACATCAGGAAGCTCAAGGGATGCTTTTAAAACAACTAGCTGTGATAATGCCAATGAAAATTGTAAATGGGCAACTTTCACAATCGCAACCCCAACATGTGTCAAATGATTGTAACGCAGAACTCACAGCAGACTGTAATTCTCAGGCTGAGTTCTGGAATGCAGCATAACAGATTTTTGCTTCTCTAATCTCTTCTGTAAGAACAGTACACGCTTTTAACTTGCTTAGTAAATTAGGCTGCTGGCTTGCTAAACAAAGTAATACTACAAATAATATTTTTTTTTTTCTGGCTTATTAACAGATGTTGATTCTGCCCATCATATGTTGCTACAGAACCGAGGTGCTATTGATTTTTATTATTAGCACAGGGACACAAGTGTGAAGACTTTGATAGGATGTGTTACGTGAATCTGAGTGACCACTGTGAATTAATTTACAAAAGTATACAAAACTCAAAAGCCTTAAAACAAAGATCTGCAACAGAGCCAGGGGCGGGATGCCTTTGGTCTCTTCTCACGGCTGGGAAACTTTGGGCCATGACTCAAAAGTATTACAGGATTTATTATAATTATCTTTAACCACCTTAGTGACGTTTGCCTTAGGTCTCCCATGCTTTTTTTTCTGTATCCAGTGTTTAGTTGATTGTAACATAAAGCAGGTCATGGTCACCCAGCTACATACACCCTTTGCCTCCTTGCAACTAACAAGCAAAAAAGGGGAGGATAGAGAATGTCTGAGGAGATATACAGGAGAGGAAACTGGAGAATATTTGACCTAACAAGAGATGAGAGAACAGCTAGGTATTGTGAAGGAGAATAGGAAAGATAAACATGGTTATCTAGTGTTTAATGGGTGTCTGCACGCTTGTAGAGATATATAGCTATGTAACTGCATGAATGATTCCTGCCCTGAGCCTGGTGGAGCATACAGCTGCGGTTTGCGTCCGGGCTCAGAGATGTAAATAGGGGCTTCTCTGTTATGGTAAAAGTGTTTCTCTTTGCATAAAAAAGAGAGGGAATGAAGGGAATGACCCCAGAGGTATGTTCAGAGAAGGCATGCTATGTTTTGAACTTTTTGACTGAGCCAGTTCTTGTTTGGTGTGCCCTTCCACCTATGTATAATGTTAATCCAAAAGAAGATGATACTGTTTACACTTTGAATGTCGATAATTGTCTTTCTGTAGATGTTAATGTAGTGGGAGGCTGTGATGGGAACGTGTCGCAGCCGTTCTTCTCTTATCCGGAGTAACAGCAGGGAAAGCATTAAAGAGTTAAATCACGTTGTTTGGTAGGCAGTTAAGAATGTGAGTCAAAATTGCCACTGCTTTTTGTTGTTGGTTCAAGGACATGGCTGTGAGGATTTTGATGGTAAGTGCTGCGTGGATTTTAGGCGCCCCATGGCAACAACATGGTATCAAAATCTGAGAAAATGTCAGCCCTTTTTGGCATCCATTCACTCAATTGGCAGTATTGTTTGTTTGCTATTGCCTTGGTTGCTGTCATGTTTGCAAGAGCCCTGCAGAACATGGCAAACCTGGTACTAGCTGCTCAAAAACAAAAAGGGGAAATTGTAAAATTGTATGGAATAGAGACAGTGGGTTATTTTGACACTGATAATGTCTCAGTTGCTTTTTTATTTGTTCTATTACTTATACCTTGTTTTTACTTGTTCGGTTCCAAAGGTTCTTTTTGTGCAACAGGAAGGGGGAGATGCAGGAGCGGTCTGCAAACTGGGACCATGCGCGGCAATCAGTTAGCTGAGGGGAATTTGCTCGAGCTTGTCTAGACAACAATTAACATGATGAGGCATGTTTGCAGAGCACCGGGGGGGGGGGGGCGGATGGCGCCAAGGATGGCGCCAAGGAAAGATAACACCTTGTTGTTAATTGATGGCAGTTAACCACCAATCAGAGATTGCCTAGTATGCAATGCTTAGCTTCAAGAACCAATCTGTTTAAAACGCGCAGCTTCTGAAAGTCTATAAAACCTCGTGCTTCTGTACAATAAATTGACATTTGCTTGCATCAAGCTGCGTCCCGTCTCTTCATTCGCCGCAGTATACCTTTAAAATACTAGTGATGGTTCATACCTGCCTACTCATAGGAATTTTGCCTCCATAAAAATAAAAATTGTACACACAGAGTAAAGCAAAGAAAAAACAGTATTTTAATCAAAAATTAAAAAGATAAAACCCTGTATATTTGAGTACTTCAGGTAGAGAAGAAAAACATACCCTAGCTATTTCAGACAAGTTATTGAGGTTCATCTACTAAATTTTATAATATGTGTATAATTGCTAAGAATTGGTAGCCACATTTTTCTTAAAAAAGTGTAATTCTTACTTTAGAAAGTAAAAAAGGTAGGCATGAAATATTTCTAATGTATTAAAACTTCATATATATTTTCACTAGCTGTGTTTCCAAAAAAATTCTAAAGTACAGATCAAAAGGAGAAAACTTCATTGTTGTAAATATCCATTTCTTGAGGAAGTGCACAGCATTTTAATACAAAAATATTTATATTAAACCTTCACAAATCTCTTGTCTGAAATCCAAGTACAATTAAGAATCTGGACAGCATACTCTGGCAGTCTGAGTTTAGGTCTTGGAATTTGAAAGTTCTGACCCTGGTTTCAGTCCAGCCATGACATGTCTCTGGGTAAGGCATATACGTATGCTTCTGCCGTACAGATAAGATTAAGGAACACAAATACTAGTTTTAATAGCCAAGTTCTATTAGCAGTCTAAAACCATTTAATCCTAAATATTTAAAGAGGTTCACTGACTCATTCAAATATAAACATTCTCCTAGACACTCTCTCTCTAGGAACTTGGCAAACAAACAAAAAACAGAACTCCACTTGGTATTTCCTCCCACTTAATTTGAGCATTTATGCATCTCATCTGCTGAATCAAAGGTCTGTCTGGAGCTTCTTCCCCAAGGAGTCTAACCACAGGCTTAGGAAAGATTAGGAGGAAAAAAATCACGGAAAAAAGGAACCTAACCTTCTCTGATATTCTTGATTTCTCAGCAGTTCCCTAGCAGAGTAGTAATGAAATGATACCAACTTGTCCAAGTGATCTAGCAGGAGAGGACAGACCAGTAATACTGTTAACAGTTAATACCTATTGAACAGGTCACACTCCCTTTCTAGGAAGACTATTTTCATAATTATCTTCCTTCTTCTTGTACAGTAAAATGTCACTATTCCATCCAGTGCTGAAAATAAATTGACAGAATTCAGCTCTTGTCATTCATTCTTCCATTGATGCAGCATTTTCCATTACCAAGAAATTGCAGACCTTGAGAAACAGTAAATGGTTGGTTGAAAAACTGTTAAAACTCCATCTAAAGCGTAGTCTCCTCTCCCTCCCTTCTTGCTTTCTCACACCAGACTGTGACTTTTCTTCTGATGCAAGTTCCACTGGCTGCCTACTAATTGCAAGAGCAAATCTACATGCAGTTTAGAGGCTAGATCCAAGAAACTCTGACAGGCTGGAGTATTTACAGTCTGAAAGAGTGAATCCTTGACCTTGCAAGGTAGGTAACTGCTACAGAAATCTCTAATTGAAATTATCTGAGATAAAACAGCTTTATTGTCTCAATATCCAGAGACAAAACTTGAGTGAAAACATCCTGTCAGATGCCACCTCTCTTTTGCATCATATCCAGTTTCATTTGTTGGCTCCAGGGATGGACCTCAGCTGAAGTTTTCAGAGGTTCATCTATAGGCAGGATGCTGTAGTTGAGCTGCATGCTTGAAACCTATTCACAAAGGCCTTTATTTCAGTAACATCATCAGCCTCAAAAGGAAATTGGTTGCCAAAAATGAAAGCAGTGAAGGATAAGATGCAAACAACACACAAAAGAAAACATGGGCACAAGAAAAGCAAGGAAGACAGTGAGAACACTGTGTCGTTACCCTTGCTTAGCACCATCCTTCAATACAGATTCAATATGTCTGCAATAAAGAGCAAATACAATCAGGGAAAAACATTTTGGAAGAAGTGAGAAGACAGGAAAGAAAACAGAGGGCATGATTTTTCAACTCTCCAACGGTTTAAAGGTAAGTGTTAGGGTCTGGTGCGAAATTTCTGCCCTAAGCGATAAAAATGCTTTGAAAAAATCATATGTAGATTCCTGGGACACCCTTCCCTCACCTCCAGAAAAACCAGCCTTGGGGTTTTGGGTTAGCAAGACAAATTTGACTAATTTGATTTTAGAAAAATCATAGATGATGTTCTAAAAGTCCTATGAGTATAACACACTACTCATATTAAGTTTCTTTATTTCTCCAATTCTTATCCCAATTAGTTTTGTCCCACTTAGAACTGCTGTCTATCATCATCATTGATGTAGAATGGCATATTGTTCACCAGCAAGCAACAAGAATAGAAGTGACTGGAAAAAAAAATGCATCGTCACCCACCAGAGGAAAAATGTTCAAAGAAGCAGAAAGAAAAAGATCTCAAATTCTTTTCTCATTCTACAAGCCCTTCAGTCACCCTGAAAAAATAATGTCAAAGCTTTGGCTATCCAGCTACTTGGCTGAAAAAACACAAAGATTTTGAATAATGTGACCAACAACTAATAAGGAAGAGAAACTACATAACAAACAACTAATGAAAGCCAGAAATACAAAGACCAGAAAATGAAGTTTACACTAAAATTATGCCTCTAATAGACCTACTGAAATGTCAAGGTCAGCAGCTAAAAAAGCCTGATAAAGAGGTGTCAATCAAAAAATATTTTCACTTAAAAATATTTATACCTCTTTCTACAAGTGCAAAAATACCTTTTGAAGGCAATCAAGTGTTTCGGATCATGGCAACAATGCAAGAACTACCTTCAATGCTGAAAAGCATTATAGGAGGCCGCTGGAGTCATTTTCACATAATTAGTAGTTTACTTCTGCAGTAAAAGAAAAAAATATAATGAGCATTATCACCAGACCTTGAAGTGTATTAAAATAATCAAACATTTTGTTAGACAGTCTCTTGGGAACAGAATGTCATTCTTCTATCTACATCTAACCTAATGTGACCTAAATCTAACCTGAGATGCTGACAAAAAACATTTGTTCACATTTTTTAATGTGGCTGATCCAAGATTTTCAGAAAATTACCTTGAAAAGCTGTCTCTTTGATGAATTGTTAGCCAAACTCTAAACACACTTCAGTTCCTGTAATCCATATATACACATAAACATACTAAACCACAACTGGAACAATTGTTAGCTCTTCTTTATTTTAAATGCTACATAAAATTTAATTTGCCATATAACTGATTTGGCAGAATTGAAACTTGTACTTGTTCTTAATTTTGACCTTCTGACATGAGAGTTAAAGGAATCAGCTTTAGGGAAATAAAAGTATTCCAAAGATTTCCTTTTAGAAGAACTTTTAAAAAGTGTTAATGTAACAGAGCAAAATAATTCAAAATAATGCAATAAATATGTGAAAGAAACAACTATTACATTTGTATAAACTTAAAGAATCTTAGTACAGAAAATATTAAAGCTTTAAGAATTTAAGAAACACTAACAGGCCATGAAATTGTTCAGGATAAACCATGTACAAGCTTTGCATATTAGGTGTCATTGCACCCGCATTTGGGAGCCTGACTGGACATCAGTTCAATGCCACAGGAAGAGCATGTCTGGAAAGACCCCTTCTGTTATCATGTAATCATAGTTACTATATTGCATTTAAGAGAAAAACAGCATGAGAATGCACGCATTTTGTTAAGCCCCCTCTCAAGAGATCTCACCTAGCCTAAACTGTTAGCAGTCTGCAGTTACCTGATCCAGCCAAACACTGAGCTGTCTAGCTGATGGATCTTTGACCTCACAATCTGCTCTAGCTGTTAAAGAAGAAATATTCACAGGTTCTACACTTCTAACACTGTCTTAGATGTCCAAGGAAGGTCATTGTAGCCTCATTTAGACTAAAAGCTTTAATTTATAAAATGTAACCTCTAAAACATTCTAAAACCTAATAACCCCCCCAGACATTACTAAACCACATGGCTTTCTTTTCTACATTCCTTGCCTGCTTCCACTTAGCATGGTCTTTCTGCATTGGAGCCTTCGTCCATGATAAAGGGCTCCTGCCTACAGCTAAAAGGGCTACACGTTGGGTCACCAAGAGAAGAGTTTTTGACAACGTCTAGCACGGTTCCAGCATGAATCTGGCTGTAGTTTATGCTTCCCTAGAACACTGGGCACTTGCGAGAGCACTTACCATGAACCCAAAATGCAACACCTGGGCAGGTGGGAGGATGGTGCAATCTTTCCCTGACACAAAGTCAGAATTCACCTACGTATATACATAAACGCATACCTAATATGAAGATATACACACACATAACAGGTATTACATACCTGGAGCTGAGAATTCTGATAGTTTAAATTTTTATAGTTATAGCTGTCTGCATAGAAAGATACAGAAGAGAGAACTACAACAGCAAATAGAATGTGTATATGAAAGAAAAGTTCACCCATTTCCTCTGTGACTAAATGACTGCACAACTGCCCATTTGGGTATGTATTTAACAGCCTTCCGATACTGGAACTGACCAATGTTAAGTGGCAAGACCACTGGATTAGACATAACACATAGAGGTTTCCCAATTCTTAAAAATTAATTAAGAGACAAAATGTTATTCTTTGTGGTGCAAGTTTAAGCATCTAGTATTAAATCTACCTGCTGCAATAGCTTCCACCAAACTGCAACAGACCATACGCATCACGGTTATTTTACCTCAGCTTTACCACTCAGTGGTCTTACCACTATTCTTGTTTTCACTTACATGATTAAAGAAGCTTTAAAAAACAGCTGCCTATAACTAACTCAGAAATGTTTTTTGTCAATTTTCAGTTTACAGCTGCATTTTCTCTCATATTTTTCTTTGCTTACCCATCCTTTTCCTAGTCTTTATTCCCAGAATCCTTTTTGAGATGGGTAAAAGTTCTTTTCAAAAGACCTTTCTCATTTTTTTGGATATAAATTCCAAATAGATTCTACCTTTGGCATAAAACAGCTTCATACCTCCTCTGCTTCCAAGGCCCTCAGGACTCCAGTACAACTAACATCGCTAATTAATCCTCTTGATTTTTCAAAGTTAACCCTTCTAAAACTGGGAATTTCAAACCTGTCTCTGTTTAGTCCTCTAATTTATTCCCATTTATTTAATCTAATTAAAAATGAGATCCAAGATCACAAGCTGACGAATAAACCGGCTCTCCTCAGAATTTTTTACAGTATCGACTGAAAACAAGTCTGAAGCAATTCAGTGCTTATTTGGCAAGCTTACAGCAGTTGTATGTAAGAACTCGATCTCTTTATGCCCTTCCCAAATGATGCTGTTACCTGTATCTAAGAAAGAAATCCACCTGTGACATAATCCCTGAGAGTACCTCTAAGTAAGCAATATCCTTATCCAAATACAACTCTTGTGGTCTATGGCAGACACCATCAAAAGCTCTTCAAATTTTGCTTTCTCTAAGCAATGATATGCTTCAGGGGTTTTTTATTCACACAATCTCTTCCTGTTACTTTACAGTCCATCACACCATTCACATCCTGTGTCATTCTGTCACATTTATTTCTCATGCCTGGACAGTATTAGCTCTCCTACCCCACATCCAGCAGGGTCATGATTTCTACATGCTTCCCTCACACCACGTCTACTTTCACATCCTTCAACGTAAGCGCAGCCCACACGGCTCCCGATGGTGCACAGCCACCACTGCTGAGGATGCACGGCCACCACCGCCTGCACACCTTGCTCCACTCGTAATCTCCAGTAAACTCTCTGCTGACTGTGCCCTCTCTTTTCATCACCAATGCTAGAAATTTTGTCTCCACGAGAAAATACAACGCAACCTTCCCATCTCCCACGCATGAACAACCCTTGGTGTCCCAAGTATTCTTTCTCATCCTTAAAGCCGTAACTGGCCACCCGGCCGAGCGCACCGAAGGTACTGCCTGGCCCGCACACCTGCCGACAGGGCTCTCCCATGCGACGCAAATTTAATTCGCCGCCAGAGGCTGCAACCCCCGCGTTATCAGCCATTTATACACCAGGTGCCAGAGGAAGACGCCCCAGGCGAACGCAGCACGAGCAGAGTAGGCGACAGCGCTCTTCCCCGCCTATGGCCCCGGGCGGGGTGACCGAAGAGCAGCCTAAGGCCGGGCGGCCTCCTCGGCCTCTCCCCCACAGCGCAGGCCTCCCCGCGCAGGCTGCCGCAGGCCCCGGGCCCGGCACACCCAGCAGGCCGCCGGCGGCCCGGCCCGCCCCGCCCCGCCGCAGGGCCGCAGCCAACGCTGCCGGGCGCCGGCTGGGAAGCACCGCCCGCGCTCCCCGCCCCTTCCCCGTCAGCGGCTGGCGCGGGGCGGGAACGGAGGCCAGACCCCGCGCGGCGGTCCGGCCGCCGCTCTCCTCAGCGGGGCGGCGGGCAGGGCTCCGCCAGCGCGCAGGGCGGGGGGCGGCGGCGGCAGCGATCCCCTTCCTCGGCAGCTTACCTTCCCCGCGGGCCGCGGCTCGTCCTCCCCCCAGTGAGACAAGAGAAGGCGTCGCCGCGCATAGGCGCCTCCTCGGGCGGGAAGGGAGGGAGGGTGGGAGGAGGGAAGGGGGTTAGCGCCTCCCAGGGATCCACCTACTGCAGCGGCAGCTTGGGAAGCGGCCCGCCGGGCGCGGCGTAGGTAGGGCGGCTGGGCAGGCTGCCCCGCGGGGGCCGGCCCTGAGCGCCAGCCGTTTGCTGTCTGCCGGAGAGCGCTTCCCTGCTGCTGAGCTGAGGCGGAGGGGCCGCGGGAAGCCCTGCGTGCCTGCTCCGGCAGGGCCTGCCCCGCCTGGGGCTGGGGCTGCCCTGGGGAGCGCTGGGAGCCCCCGCCGCGTTACACCGAGCCGCGGCCGCGGCCTGGGCCTCAGCACCTGGGGCCGCAGCACAGCGAGAGGCGCGTGGTCGCAGGCGGCTGTCAGGGGAGTGTCAGTATTGCTCTGCTCTTCCGACGTGCAATATTCCCACCCCCAAAGGAAGTGAGAGGATATAGGTATTTTTCTATTTCTGCTGAGATGTATGTTTAAAACTAAGTGGATAACCCAAAGAGGATAGCCTTGAAAAGTTTACCTAAAACCAACAACCTGGCTGTTTCACTCGGTTATGGCTCTTACCTCCGGTGTGATAATACCCTGAAACCTTGCTGTGTGTGTTCAGAGACCTTCGCTTTGGTACCCAGTGACACAGGCTATTGCTGTGGGAACTGTATGCAGAAAGAAAGAGTTTGCTCTGGGGCTAGGGATCTAACTTTCTATTGAAAATTGAATTCCTTTATCACCTAGGGGAGGTCTCAGTTTTTCTTGTAGGAATGACAGCCTCATAAGGATGCTTTGATATTTTAAAGATCGATATACTTAGATACACAACTTTGGATGTCCAAAAATGAGGCTTGTGTAAGTACCTAAAGTAGCAAGAACTTGTCCTTAAGTTACCGAAGGAGTATAGACAACATGGTCTCCATACTTGCTGCGTTATATGACAGTCACGCGATAGGCTACATGTGCCTTGCATCCTGTTCTTTAATGCATGAAGTGCCTGTATCGCTATACCAACTACCAATGCTCTTTCCTGATGTCCCTGATGCATGCATGTTCTCTGCCACTGTCTGTGGTGGTCAGCGGAGTCACTATCTCCTTTTAAGTTTGTCCAGTGTTTTTTGCACTTCAAAATGCATTCAACTTCCGGTGCATGCATCTGAATGCATTGTAATCTGCAAAGGGTGTACATTTTCTGTTTTGTTGGCTCAGTCACTTTGGTTCTTTCCAAGATAAAATGGAGAGTATTTTTTTGCTAGGAGTGGTTTCTTCATTCAAAAGAGGTATCCATAATGATTTGTATAGAGTGTGGGACAGAAGATGATGAATTTTTAGGGCACTGGGCTCAGTAAGGACTATATGTGGTGCCCAGTAGTTTTGTTTTCTCTTTATGCAGAATAAAGTGATCACTTTATAACACAAAGCAATTTACTGTCTGTTTCCATGTTTCTTTCTCAGTTTTCTGTTTTCTTGAACACAATACAGGGGGAAAAAACTTGCTGGATCTCAGATGCATGTGTAAATGTTAATAATACACCCAAAATTTTCGGTCAAGCAGATAGTGGTAACAAGACCCAGTGAAAGCTGAAGCTGTTCATTTTCAGACTGGTAGTAAAGCAAAGAGTAATTGTCCCCTAAAATAAGTTTCATCTTGGGCTGTGAGCTGTTTATTGATTCTTCAGTGCACATTTTAAAACAGAATTGGACGTTTTAATAGAAGTTATGCTCTGTTTAACTCAAGGAAGTGCGTGTACTGCGTTAGACTGAAGGTCACACTTAGAGTCAGTGGAACAGATGGTGTATTTGACCCACTGAAACAAAGTACAGTTCAATACAATGAAGTCCTTAAATCTAGAAGCGATGGATGTAGACCTACAAGCAGAGAAACTGTGTTCTGAAACGTTTAGATAAAGGACTGAGATCAGTGAACAACAACTGAAAGTGTAATGCCAGAGGATGTAGAAATGGAAAAAGCTAATGTCATTCCTGAATGTACAAAGAGAGGACTCAACAGTAGTTTACAGGTAATTTGCCTCCAGTAATAAGTATTTTAAGCCAGCTAGTGGGACACTGGATATAATGCTACTATTCATTTTGATAGAGAAGTTGAAAATGGGGTAAGGCTGCATAAAGATGATGAATGGTTTGAAAATAAGTGATAGGTAAAGAGATTATTTGTTTAGTTTATTAAAAACAGCTTAAAGGTGATTACAGTTTATAAGTTCCTTAAAATGAGTAAATATTAGGTATTGAGCAGCATTTTAATTTAAAGGAAAAAGCCATAACAAGAAGCAGTATAGAGAAATTAAAGGCACAGGAATTCAAATCAGAAATGGAGCTCAAATTTCTGACAGTTAAGATGGAAAATGGTCTCCATTTTTTATGCCTTCAAGTAAAAATCTGACCTAGTTATTTCTGCCTTTCCTTACATATGAGCTGTTCCACACCTGTCTTATTTGATTTCTTTCATTTGACCTGTCTCCAGTTTGTTTTTCTTCTTTCCTAAATGTAATGCCAGATTTGTAACTCAACAACACTGAACGGAAGGGAATATGTGCCCCTCTCATCTTACAAACACTCCTGTGAGTACACACCAGGATTGTATTTTCCTTTTTTCCCACTAGCAATGTATTGTTGGCCGCTGCAGTTTGAGCTTCGTATCTCCTCTTAATTTACTTTTCGCTTGAATTTCTGCATTTCCCTTTGGTCTTCAGAATAACTTGATTGAAGTTGACCAAATTTTCTTTTCTGATTAGCTAATGTTTATTTTGCTTTAATCTGGCAGGTTTATTTTGTACACTGCAAAAATATAAGTAGACATAAATAAGAATATAGCAGGAATCAAGTGGTTGTAAACCAGTGAACTGGCTTACCAGTCCAAGCACCAAGGTACTCCACACAAGGTTTCAGTTGCTTCTCTTCAGTACTGTGTCTTCCATATGAAGTTGCTTATTTTTTTAATATCTAAGCACCAGCTCAGAACACCAGTGGTGTTTCAGGATGCAAGTTCTCCAAGCAGTTTTGCTTGCCTTCACAGCATGTGCATTCTCCAAGCCCACCAGGAGTCACTGGGCAGGTCTGTAGGCCAGCCTGAGCTGTCGTGAGTGCCATGGTGCAGCGGTCTGCAGACTCCCATGTGGGCTTTTGGAGATCATGCTCTTCTGTGACTACAAAACCAGAAGCAGCATAGAGCATGGCCATGTTCTCCAGGACTACAAAGAAAAGGAAGGGCTTAGACCAAGTACTTCACGCAGGGAGAGATTTTGCTTCCAAACCCTTGGCTTATAGTAGCCAGTCTGCTACACCTTGGTATAATCATGACACCACAAGGAAAAGGATGGAGGGATTATTACTAAGGACCTAAGGAAGCCATAGAGAGTAAGCAGAGAGCGGATCAGGTTTTTTTAGAGACTCAGTTGGTAAAAGTGGAGATATTTGGAGGCAGTAATATTTTTTGTTCAAAAACATTGAAGAAATTTATCATCTGCAACATCTAAGCGGTAGCTCTGTATTTTTGGAAGTATCATCTCTTCCCACATGCAAACTGTCTTCCCACAGTACCATCTAGAGCTGTCACCTGCCCCCAGCATGTTGAACTCATAGCAGTCTGATGCTCAAAATTCTGGATGGAGCGTGCCAAAGCATATTGTCTTGAATGCTGCCCCTGGCACCCATCCAGCTCCGTCAAATGTGGTTACAGACAGACTGAACTCACATTCATTCATAGATCTCCCTGCAGAATTTGAAGCATTGGGAAGGGTGTCTGTACTTCCTGGATGACAAGAAAGCTTTGGACTAGCATATCATTTCGGGGCTTGCTACAAAAACATGGGCTTTTGTAGTTCTCATTCAGTAATTACAATTTCTGTACCTGAGCTCAACTACTATACTGGATAGAGGTGGCAGAGGTACAGACTTACTTTGCTAAATTTGGTCGTAAAATAAAGGTGCTGTGTAAACTTCTTGTTGTGTTGTTTCTTAGCGAGTCTGTCAGCAGGAAGAAAGTGAGAAAGCTAGGAGTCCTTTCAGGTCAAAATAAAACCAGCTTCTGACCTCAGGAGCAGGGTTTCCATTACTTGTGTTGTGATTTTGGGCGATGACATTTCAGTTACGAACACCAGGGGAAACTGCTGTTGTCTGCAGAGTTATTAGACAGCTCAAGACGACCATTGTGACCTTTAATTTAAGTGGAAGGCAACTGTAGGCTGATAAGTTCTGTCAACAGACGTGAGATGGGAGGAAGTTTAAGAGATTTAGGGTTGGGTTTATACAAAGTTGTTAGAACTGAAGCAGACACAGCAAGTTAAAGGAGTGGGAAGTTGCCAAGAAGCAGATACTTTAAAAGAGTTGTCATCTTCTGTTGGACAAAGGTCCAAAAAAGCAATGAAACATTTTGATGTGCTTTGAGGCTGGTACATTCCTGCTAGTAGAAAGCATCTTAGCAGATAAAGGCTAAGGGCCCTCAGTTATACTGGTGGATTCATGAATTTTTAAACTCGTGAAGTCTGGTTTTGTGTTCTGACCACATTCCTGCCTCATATCAACGGAAGACTTGGGCATGAAGTACCTTATAGTCACTATGGATCAATACCTCAAGTCATTTCACTGTAACAAAATGGATTACTGTGGTTAAGTAGCTTTATCTTGACAGTTTTGCCTTTTAATATCTTTTTCTTCTCCAGCTGACCAAGATCCAAGCAATCCCTAAAATTCTAATTACATTATCTTGGTGCTGCCCTGCTTTGTTCCTTACTACTTGCCTTGTTAATCTATGCTTTATTAATAGCCCACTACCAGAAACATAAATAAAATTAGCAAGAACATTAGTAGCGTAAAATTAGTAGTGCTAACCTTTCTTTGGTTATATTTGATTTTAACCTTCTAAGTGACAGATGTATGTGATTTGATGGCTGCACCAGTCAAATACAGAGGAGAGGAGGTATTTCCATAGCTTCTGATAATATGTAGGACATTTCACACGAGAATGTCTTTCATTATAGACACTCATAGCTGTGGATCTTACTCAAATAACAGAAAGGAAAAATTCATTGCCATATGTGGTGGTAACTTTTTTCACTGTAGTTAGCAATGGTTCTCTACTTGAATGTATTTAATAAAACACTGTAAAGTCTGTCATGGGTCCAGTCCTTTACAGTATTTGCATTAATGACCTGGATGATAGTCATTACATTTTTTGATTATATGAAGCTGGGAAGGACTGGCAGTGTACGGGAAGGCAGTCTAATTTTAGCTAGCCCAGCAGCATCATGTCATCGCAAAAGTGATAAACATCATAGCGGGATGTTTAATAAGAGTATCTTAAGATAGAAAAGAAACATTGCCCTTTTCTTGGTTTTGAGAACATTTCAAAGAAATATTACGCCCGGGTACGTGAGCCCCGGAGAGCTGTGAACAGCTGTGGAAAGTTGTGTTTCAAGAAAGTTGTAAGTAGTTCAAGGAAAGTAAAACTTAATAAACAAAACAGAGCTGAGGAAGGACTAAAGGAATAGGGCTCCTTAGAGTGAAGAGGAAAGGACTGAGGGGAAAGAACACTGTGGAGGATGAAAAATGCTATTGCAAAGAGGAAGGGGAATTTTTTCCCCTACATGATCAGGAGAAAGATGGAAGTAAAAGAGATTCAGCTGTGGCAATAAGGAAAACTGCTCTCACAGAAATAGTAAGGAAGTTGGGAATAGATTTCTCAGTGAGGTTGTAGTTTCCATAATCTGAGTTTGTATATCGGAAATACATATACATATTTTTAATATATATACATATATATTTAATATAAAATATATATTTTGTTGATCCTAATTCAGGTCATGGAAGTTGATTAGATGACATGTTGAGGTCCTTTCCACTTTTAGGATTCTATCATTAGTTCCATTACAATCTGTAGTTAAAATAGGAACAAATAGCAGTTTCTAATCAAAGCAAAGTGTCTTTCATGTATTATTGATTAATAAAAAGTTGACTTCACAATATCCTAATTTTTCAAAATACTCTACGCAGTTTTAGTGGCTGAATTCCCTTTAAAAATCCATTGAAGTTGACTTTTTTTTTTTAAAATGGAGTTTTTTAAGAATGTAACGACAGACTACAAGTTAGTCTTCACACAGCTGATAGAGCAACAAGTGTAGGAACGTATTTTGCTTCCATACTCAGTAATGTCTTATAGGTTGATCCTGTCAGATCTTTGTTGCAATTTTCTGATAATACCCATTATGCTTACAACAAATCAGGATTTTCCTGGTTTTGAAAGGTCATGGTTATGGAAATAGAATTCTTCATGTTTTTTGTTTTGAGTTAACATTTCAATAGATAATCCCTGGCTCCTCTTCCCCTTGAGTAAAGCTCTTTTGACATCTTCAATAGTACTGTTTTTCAGTCTAATCCTTTTTGATCTTTTCGAGATATACTAACAGAAATAACGTTTCATTATCAATCTCAGTGAGAGAAGGAGCAGGGCTTCACTTCCTGCATGATTACATTGCTTAGACAATACATATGAAAATTTTGCATTAAATTATTTGTTCATTTTGAAGTTCAAACTTTAATGAATGCCCATGTAACTTCTGAAAGCAGTTTTTAAGTTAATTCATACTGTGTACAAAGAAAAAAACAGGTCAGAAACTAGAACTGTGACTATGACCATTTTCTATAAGTGCTGTTATTCCTTGCAAAGATGCTATTTCTAGCACCACAGACATTCTTTTTCCCACAAAAAATGTTACAGGCAGGAAATGTTTTGGATAGCATAACAACATTTCCTGATAAACATTTTATCATAGCTTGATAACCACTTCCTGTTGGTAGGATTTGTTTTAGCTATTGACATTTTGTTGTCTTTCTTGCTATAATTAACATGCACATGTGATCTGGCTAAGTGTGTGTGCTCATCCTGTTAAACAAAGGTTTCAGCGAGTCAGACATTTAGCTATAATGTGATACAAGATTTTATATTGTCCATTTCCCTTCATTTAAACTTTGTCTGGAGCAATAAATGAAATAGCAATACACATGAAGCACTGAGAACTGGGAATTCCCAGAAAGGTGCAAGTTCCTCCATATTTCAAATGAAGCACTATTTGCAGTTGTCTCAGTGATTTCAATAAGTTTCTAAAATAGCTTTAGATGAGAAGGTGGGACTTCATGGTGGATCTAATTAATTGTTCGATGCAAACTTGGACTTGAATTGACCTAGAAGAAATTTGGCAATTTCTAAAGAGCTTGAAAGCATTGTTCTTGCAAAGTAATATTAAAATGAGACTATATTCAAGAATTTTATTCTAGCAAAATGTCATGCTTTCAGTCAACAGAACCACTTTTGCCATTTTTGGAGTTACCTACTTTGGCGATAAGAGACAGGCAGTAAGTAAAACTTACGCACAGCTGATTCTAATTCTCATTCACACAAAGATCGAGGACATATTTGACTATACCTCTACTAAAGAGTAGGTGGCCAGGATGCAGCCTCTGGCCCTGAAGCCTAGAGGCATACCCTGACTCATTTCCAGATTATTTAGGGCTGTGTTTTCCATAGGGTCAGACCTTGGCCAACAACATTGCATAGCTCTTGACCCTGGAGCTCATCTGTGCTGTTTAACATCCTTTGGCCTTCAGACATAATACTTATTGATGTCTGTGGGGTTTTTTTCAGTTCATTGTGTTTGAAAGTGACTGTTTATTACCTTTTGTTTAAAAGTTTCAGCTCCACAGTCTTCTTCCCTGCAGTTTTTCAAGAAAAGTAAAATTAAGGCATGTTGCTGAAAGTGTAGTTTTTGAGGGTGCAAAGCCTGCTGAGATAGCACTGAGGGAGTCTGTAGGGAGCAGACTTGGAGCAGTGTTGTCCGTAGAGCCTAATGGAAACAGTGCTTGGTGTGCACTATCCCTGAACTGCCCTAGCTACCACAAGCCAAGTCTGCTGGGAAGTCAGCTAACAGGCAGTCTGGATGTTCAGAGGTCAAGTGTTCAGGCAGTATGTCCAGGTATGATGAGTTTATGGGGTTTAAGGCTTTGTCTTAAGTTTTATTTTTGTTGGAACAGTCCAAGGAAAGAAGAATCTGGAGGTCAAGGCTTTAGGCAAAGACCTACATGCATAGGGATGAATTGAGGGAAAAAAAATGATTATTGGTGTATTGTGCATAGGTATATTTTGCATGCACATCCTGATCATATCCTCAGAAAAATATCCAAGGAAACAGAATCTGAAACAGAGTGAAAGTTTTTTGTTTGGTTTGGTTTTGTTTTAAATTAGGCTGGAAGAGAGTGAATAAAGTATTCTTGCAAAAAGTTGATCCAAGTCATGCAACCCGGTGGTGACTATACAAGCTATTCAGACATCTGAAAGAAGGTGACATTGATGTAATCATCTGTGTCACTCACTGAGGAAGTGTGTGAAAATGTTTGTGGAAAAGAAAAATCCACTTGCATACTTGATTTATAATTCCAAAACAAAACAAAATTGGTTACACTGAATCTAGTAATGGCAAGGATAAAATAGATCAATTTTCCATTTTTGGACATTATCAATAAATAATAAGAGAGGCAGTATGAAAACTATCTATGGATAGTGTATCATATCCATTATCATCATCTGCTTTCTATAGGGCAGACATGTCAGAGACATTTCCTTTGACCCTAATGAATAAAGCAGTTTTAAGTTTCTAAACTTAAAATGTAAAAATTATGGTGACGTATATGTGATGAGGTGTAAAATTTTCACTAAATCGCCTTTAGTTCTGTAACTGTGTTATTGAAAGACAAAGTAAGTGCTAATTTTAGCCAAATGCTTTATCATTGGTCTTAGCTTTCTGGCAAGGAACATATAAAGCAACCTTAGATAATGACATTGATATCTCAGGTTTTGTGGGATTTATATTGCTTGACACAAATGTCTTAAAAACAGTATGCATTTTTTTTCACTGGCAGTAATTTGCAAGTCACTCTGTGGGCTGTTGGAAAGCTAAACAAAACCAAGCAATTGCTTTTTAAATACATGTTAAAAAGAATGGTATGGATGATAGAAGCATCCCATTTTATCAGAAGCCAAGAGCAATGTTATGTTGTTTACGATCACTATCAAAATGTGAACACGTAAAACTAATTGTCAGAAGAAATAAAACTGTGTTTTTTTTTTAAATTTAATTCACAGCATTAGTCCTAAGAGTTCAAATAAAAAGAGGTTTTCCCCTTGCAGTTCAACCCACAGAATTTCCTGTTACAAGATTCTGTAAGTGCTAAAAGTTTGCATGAACAAGTCAAAAGGAGAGTGATCAACTGAGATTGCTCAACAGAGTCTCCAGCTGCAGAAGTCTCTGAGCTATGAACGTTTGGAGGCTAGGATAATATTTAAAGGAAGTTTCATATTTACTTACCCTGTTCTTTTCTAACACTCTCTGCCAGGGAACAGATTTTGTTAGTGTTCAGGAGAATTTGGTAAAACTTTGGCCTGACCCCTTCTGGCCCTTTTTCCATTCTGTGTCCTTATATAGAGGATGTTTAATTATGCGTCTAGCTTTTGAGATAACACTGACATGCACTTCTTACTTCCTGTGAGGAAATGCTCAATGCTTTCTGGGATTGGGTTTTTTTTGTGTTTTGTTTTTAACGGAAACGTTGCTGTTTGTTGATGTGAGGACTATATTAAAGTCAAAGGAACTGAAGATTTTGGACTAGTCTAGGAAATGTGATGCAAGACTAGCTGGGCAGCCAGACATACCAAACCCACACTGAATCCAACATTGAACATGTTTTATATATACTGTAACGAAACATATAGAAATGAATAGCTTAAAAAATGAAGGATATCATATAGTCTGTACAAATGTAAATTATTATATTGCCATCAGAAATGTTATAGTATTATACTATGTACACATTATAGAGTATGTGTACCATATATAGTTGTACACTGAATACGCTGCACTGATTTAGGGTATATCAGCTCTAAAGATGTGCCATACATGAGCGAAATAGATGGTCATCTTTATTAAACAACTTCAAAAAGTAAAACAAGAATTTGAAATGAAGGTAGATCAATTAAGCAACAAGTCTGGGTCTACTTGAGGAAGTGAACATCCCTAAATTATCTGTCTTTATTATCAACCTTAAAGTTGTTTTCATTCAGCTTCTTCATAGCCTTATTAACCTGCATTTTGAGAACACATGAAGAGGCGAAGAAAATTTGCCTGCTGTATTACCTTTCTAATTTTGTATACTTTAACCATGTGCCTTGTTATGCACCTTCTGTTTATACTTCAGGATCTTAATACATCCAATGTGTACTTATATTAAAATATTTTCATCCTGTCCACGAATTACTTTAAAACATTTAGTTAATTCAAATAGTTCAACGTCAGCAGATGGCTGTCGAGTCCATATCTTTATACAGTATTTAACACTTCTTGGAGGAAATGTGATATAGAAATAGAATTCATTATTTGCTTTTAAACTCATGTTGTTTTCCCCAAAGTGTTGTGTAACCCTTAGTTCTCACAATACCTGGGAAAAAAAAATAAACAACTTGCTCGGAGAAAAAGCTGGAACTATAAACCAGAGTTCCTCAGACCAGCCACAGACAATCTGTTTTCTCAGCTTCATTTAGAATATTCCTGAAGCGCTCAATCTTTTCCAGTGACAAGGGTGTCTGGACCACCACAAGGTTTTCAATGTTCTTTTTTATACACTGGGGAATAGTTCACACTGTACTTCACAGCATTTTCATAAGTTTCTGTAACTGCAAGTCAAGGTGTGCGATGGTTCATCAATTACCCTGTCAGTTTCTCTTCCAATGGAAAAATGAAAATTACTCTAAAAAGCATGAGGGAAGCTCTGCCATTCAGGGTAGCATTTGCTATTGGGAGAGAAACTGGAAGAATAAAGAAGTTTTGCCAAAATGCTCATTTTGTCCTAAAGTCAAAACCCTTCAAGTAAAATTAATTTATTGAAGTTGTAGATATGAATTGTGCCTTAGAATTCAGCACGGAACAGAATAGTTCCTCTGAAATTCTTAATTTGCATGAAAAGTTAATTCCATTGATTTTTTTAAAGTCTTCTTTTAACTTGTTTGTCTTTCAGGGTTATGTTTTTTTCTCTTTCATTACAGCTACATATTTCATACACATGTTCTACAGTATTTTTGTCCTTCTCTTTCACCCAGCCCCCTTCCTCTCAAGTGTTGTGTGTCTTCCTTGAAAATCTCACAGATGGGGTGAAATTGCTTCAATGGAATCTTGCCTACAGTCTAGTTGTTAAGTGCCCAAAGCAGGGCTCTGATCCTTCTGCTGTAATACAAAACCTATTTCTTAAAAGCAACAGATGAAGAAGTCCAGGAAGCACTTTTGATATGTAAATCACATTCTTCAGCAGAGTGCCTACCCCAGACCTGTAATTAAGCACCAAGACACAGTTACTATTATTTCAGATGTGGCTCCTCTTTGCTACTTCCTCTTGGTCTCAGCATCATGCACAAGCATGCTGTACGGTATAAACTTAAAGTCTGGGGCATGAAACTCTCCAAAATCAATGTTTAGGGAATACAGGTCACTTCCTAATGACAGCCAATTCCACTTCTTTCAGTACCAGAGGTCACACAGCTTTGTGTACATCTCAGCTTTATTGATGGCTAGTGGTGGTCTCTCTTTAATGGTTTTGAGATAAAGGCAGAAGGGTCCCAACTGGTCCTGACTGTTTAAGAAATGTATCTGAATTGGGATCCTCTGGCAGAAGTCTAATCACACAAAGTTAAGTATTTTCCATCAGTGCATTAGTAGTTCTTGTTATCTAAAACATTTAGATCCTACAATGTTAGACATCCTCACTAAGAAATATTTCCTCTCCCTTCTTTTTCAAAACTGATGCAGGGACTAAACTACAAATGCACTGGGCAAAATCACAAAGGATTTGAGATATGACCAAGAATAAAAAAAGGCCTCCTGTGGAAGAGTTCAGTGCCTTAAATACAGACTGTTCAGTCTTCCCCTTTTTCTAACTTCAGAAAAGAGTTACCAACATCTAGCACACTGCTTGGTTATGTGGATGTTGGTTCTACATATTAATTTGTAAAGATGGCTAGCAAAGTAGGATAGTTTTGGGTAACGGATCCAATTAGCTTAGCACAGAAATCCGTAAGATCTTCTGGTGTAGGAAACGGAGACAGTGGACTGTTTGACATTGATAATGCGCAGCTGTGGCCTTGCTTTGACGATGTGCAGCTGTGATCCTGCAGCAAAGAGGTAAATAACTTTGAGGGAGTAGGAGAAGAAACCCGGGTGAGACAGAAACAAAGGAGGAATGTGATCTCACCTGCTGAACATGAACAGCAGAGAGTAGCCTATAGTGAGCAGCGGCTGGCCACATGGACAGTAGAGTTGGACCAATAATAAAGCTTTTAGCAGTGCCGTACAGCGTATGATCTTATACAAGCTGTAACTAACTAACAATAAATATCTTTGCTTCACAACCCTTGCAAAGTCTGCGCCTCATACGCCACATTCTGAGTCTATGAGATTCAGAAGTTCACTTCATAGATGTGCATTCCACTGACTCAGTTTTTAAAGGGCAAACTTGTGTCACTGCTCCATGCCCAAACCTTTCTTACCTGCAAGTCAGGTGTATCATCACTAAAGGTATTCTGTTCGTGTGAAGGAGGACTTTAATGACAGAACAACCTTTTAGCCCACAGGTCATTAAATAATTTTAAGAGGGACAGACTGGGGAGTGTGGGGAATGGAACAACTTAAAAATATGTATATAAAAGCTAGCATGTGCAACCAGATGGTAGGACTCCAGCTGCCAGGCAGCTGGGTGCACCACCATGGCATTGTGTTAGCCCTGAAGTTACTTAACCCCATCCCTCCAGGAACATCAGGGCGCAGCTGGAGCACATCTTGATTTGCTCCTTCCTGCCAAGTCCCAGAGTCTGGGTGGATGAGCTGCAGCAGGATCAAGTGGAAAAGAAATGCAAAGTTCTCCTTTGGAAGAAAGGGGATAAGCAATAAAGCTGTGCCCCACTCCAGCTGCTGTGCTCTAGCCACAGCCACCATGCTCTTCTGGCCTCCATCCTTGTAGGGGATGGAAAGGCTCACTTGGACAATGGCCAGTAGCCAGAAATTGCTGGGGCTTCTTTGCGTATTCAGCTAGAGAAACTCTTTCATGACCAGCCCAGCAGTTCCCTCCTTATCCCCAGGCAAGTAGGAAGATGTTTTTTGCATCTCAATAACTTCTCAATGTGCACAAGGGTCTAGTTTCTCAAGGGCTTGACTGCATTTCCCAAACTGTATCCAAATGCCATTTCCAGATCTGTATGCCTGTGGGTCCAATGGTTCTCAGTGCACTGGCACCTAGGGCAAAGCCGATCCCAGCTAGCTAGCTGTGTGCTAGCACCTGAGAGGAGGTCTGCTTGTGAGCAGTATAGGGCAGCATAGGCTGGAGACCAATGTCAGAGCACCAGACTTTGTCCATCTTTGGTGTCCATTGCTACTTCCCTTTTGAGATGAGGTGGACCAAGCAAACCCAAAGAACCCCCAAAATGACCATCTGGAAGTGCGCAGAGCACATCAGTCTGTCTGTATCCCTGTGAGTGCTGGTCAGGATGAAAAAACTAATGAGAACCCAGGCCTTTCAACAGGGCGTTATCCAGCTGAGCTCATTCCCTCAGGATGCTCATGTCTGAGGCTGGGCAGTGGCTTTCTGGCAGTTTTCATAACAATGGGGAAGCAGGAACCTACATTCCACCCAGGCCCTGGTTTCAGTACATTAGTCCTCTGAGGTTCTCAAAGTTAAGTGCTTGTTACTCTTTCCCATGCATCATTAATGGACGCACTATAGTTTTATGTTTCTTCCTGCTATAGTTTAAGTAGCCAAGAGAATAAAACAGGATTATACCAGTGTTGCAGGCTTTGCTTAGTAAACAAAAAAAAAATATTAAGATGTCATCTATTTTTCTAGAGCACATCAGTAATTAGAAAATAGAACCACCCTTAGCACATTTTCAAAAGATGTCTTGTTATGTTTTGGAAGACTGATTTATATACTGCTTATCCATAAAAATGCAACAACTGCTCCTCACACACCTTTCTAAAAAAAGCCCCCACCTGAAACAGAAAAAAGGAGCATGCTGTTAGTGGAGAAACACAGTAATGTTGCAAGCTGCCATTGGTATTGTCACTGTAATAAAGCTTGCACTGGAATTTCACAGAACAAGGATTGTGCACATTACAGTCATATAAAAATGCTAAGTACAAAGTGTCTCTAAGTCATCAGTCCAACCTATGAGATGCTGAGTTGCCAGATAGCAAGTTCTGATCGCCTCACGGTTGTGACCCCACTGACATTTCAGGGGACATAGGTAGAATATACTTGAAGAATAAGTTTGTATAAAAGATGTATTTATGGTACCTGAGTCTCAAGGTTCAGAGGTGCACACCAAACCACAGTCTCTCAAAACCTTAAAAAACCCACTAAAGATCTCTTAAGTTTCTGCTGCAATCCTGAAGCTTAAAGCATTTCTGAAATCTCTCCCTGAACATTCACATTTCTCCCATCCCAATGTAAGGCTGCTTATGCTTCCCATCTGCCCTGGCTGACAGCAGAGTCAGCATTCCTCCAGGAAGGACCATGGACTGGTTTGTCTCTCTGCCATGTGGTGTTTGCTTAGTAAACATCTAACTGAGATGGTTTGGAGAGGTCAGGCATAGCAGGGCTGGTTCACAGGACTGATAAACACCTTGAGAACACCGTGAGAAGGTAGGTGTGGTTTTCCCTGGACCATTTAGGCTGCCTCTGAAGACTTTCACAGGTTATTATGAACAGATAGTAAATCCAGCTCCAAGTTGGGTTTATGTTTGCTCTTGCAGAGCAGTGCTGACTAATGGGGTAGGATGCAGCTCCCCTCGCTATTTTGATGATGCTCACACTGGGCTCTAAAGCGTCCTGCTACTTCTGTCTTTCTGCACCCATCATGTTTAATGCAGCTTTAAATCACCCCAGTGCTTACCAGGGTGCAATGCAAATGTGCTACTGGAGTTAAATGGGAGTACAAGGAACATAACTGAAGAATGAGGGTACTTAGGTTGAATACTGAAGCTTCTTTTGATACTTTGACTTTCAGACCACCAACAGGATTGTATAACCTGATTGCCAGCATTTTCAAGATTTAGTGACCGAGGAAGTCCTTCAAGACTTCCTTTCTGTGGTCATAGGATCACCTTACTTCATGCATGAGTGTAGGGTGGCCGTTCGGCAACTGCCATCCTCGCTCCAGTTTAGCACCCTACACACTGAACACTGATGTCATGGAAAGGCTGCAGTCAGGTCAGTAGAGCAACAGCGCTTAATGTGGCTCAATCTTATTTAAGCACCTTCCTTATCACCCTGACTAGTGTTATTCCTTCCAGACAGAGCCAGCCAGGATGCTTCAGCCATGAAAATCAGCAATAACAATCAGGAGAAACTCAAAAGCCAGAAGTTGTCATAAGCAAGTTGCACTGAATAAACAAAGAAAACTTCAGCTTTACTTGGAACATGTAAACTGATGTCTCCTTGCTGCTTTTTTTCTCATCTCTACCACAGCCTACTTTTCAGGTCTTCTTCTAAGCACCTCTGCAAAGGTTATCCCCAAAAAACCTTTAGGCCAGCGGAGCCATGTACAGTTTTCCATAAAAGTGTAAAAGAAGGAATAATGAAGCCCATCTGCCTCTTCTACACTATAATGACAGCAAGTTAACCATAGAGGACAGTCCACATCTCTCAGTCCCCAGTAATCCTTCTTGGTAACTACCATTTTGTATCTGTCTTAAGGTCCCTTGTGTCCTTTCCCTTACAGAAAGTGTTGAGGGAAAAGAAACTTTGCCCTCTGGTTCAGTGCCTTGGTGTTGCCACGACTCAAGTCTATGCAAACAAATGTTAAGCTCTTTAGGGCTAAGCAGTAATTATCCAGCTTTGCCAGCTGACTGGTTGACTTGCTGCCAGGGGACTGAAGCAAGGCCTGTGACTTCTAAGCGTATTGCCTGACAAGTGACAGAGCATGCAGCGGGGATAAGGGTACAGATTAGCACAGTTCAGTGAACAGAAAACCAAGCAAAACAGGGCTAAATGGGGTGTGGTCAAAATATTTATTTATTCATCTGGAGGCCATCTGGGCTTCTGGGTGCAAGCTTCGTATTGTGAACACTGGGGTGGAACTATTCAAAATTTCTAGAGGAGTTTCTCCCAGCTCCAGTTTACCAAAAGTATTTCTTTTGTGCATTTTTGTCCCCTGCAGGGGCTTCATATATAGAGAATTGCTCTTCAGAAGGTCTTTCTTTGGCTTTTACTCCTTCTCAGTGGAATTTCTTTCTTTCTGAGGAGCTATAGTTACAATCCTATCTAACCCAGTTCTCTTCTATACTCTATCCAACCTCTGAGAAGAAAACTCTGACATTGTTCTCCTCCTTCCTCCTGGTTCTTTGTATCCAAATGACTGATCAAACCAGTAAGTTAACTGGAAAAAATCAGTTACAGTGAAGCAGAAAACCAAACTAATATTAGTTTGCCCTTGGAGATAATAAATCCAGGATGCAGCTGAACTTTTAGAATCACAGTCTAAATTAAGGAAGTTTTAAATTATATTTGAAGCCTCAGTTTGCTCATTACTCTTCTTGAGTAACAGGAACCTTGATAGGATGGAGTTCTATGAAGCAAGATAATTAAGAATAAAATTATGAACGAAAAAGTACTGTTCAAATCATACCTTAATCTTCCCAGCAGATGCATGCTTTGCATCTACTCTAGGGGAAAATGTTTCAGAGACAGGTGAAAATTACATAAGCCAAAAAAAATATGGGTAGAAGTAAAGCTATGCAAAGAGCGCCAGGCTAAAAGTGAGTCTTTTCATAATGTGGGATACCAAGAGGAGTCTGGCTCGATTCCCAAAAGCAAGGGGCTTCACAGAAATACAGATATCTTCCCTTTTTAATGAATCTAAAAAAATCTGTCTTTCATGCTGTGAAAAGGGACTGGAACTTATAGTGATGTGAGCTGAGAGAAATGTCTGTGTTCCTCAGTGAGGCCAGATCCAGTCCCCACACAAGCAGGCATCATGGGTGGGAGCATCTTTCCTACCTTTAGGTATCTACAGGGTAGACATATACAATCATCCATGTATCCTTTATAAACAGTGGAGAAAAATCATCGTTTTGAGGAGTGATTTATTTTATTTTAGATTTTTGCTGTAGGACAAGATGAAACAAATCCTGGTGATGTCCCTTTCTCTCTGTTGATTATGGTAGGAATTTAGGATGGTGACTGGCACAGAAATCCTTGTTTGATGGAGCAAATCCATCGCTGACTATTGGGCTTCATGGGCACATGGCTGCTTACAAAGCAACAGCAGGATAACCTGCTGAAATGTACTGAGCTATTGGGTAATTTTTTGATGATTATAACTTGAGGTTGTCCATTTGGAGGTGTATGTAGAAATACCATAATACTGTTGTGAACTACCCATGATACCTGATGTTTTCAGCTGATTTTCATCAGAGCAAATGACTTTCATTCACACTCAGTTCTTTTTTTACTCTGATTTGTACAAAGAATTAGAAATGTCTGATCTGTGGCTCTATCTGGAAAAGCTGAACACAATCTTTGAGCACTTACATTTAAATGTAAATCAACAACTTTTCTGGACATTTAAATTACAATTAAGATATTAAACAACATAAGTAAAAAAATCTTGATTTCTCTTTAGTGACATCAAAAATAAAAAAGACATTGGATATTATTAGTTTCATTATGTACTGGGTTACTTAAAATGCAGATTGCTTTCTGAATCCTTAAACCTGAAGGTCTAATTATTAGTATCGATTCTTGTTACTGACTAACTCTCTCTTTTCTGGTCATGCTAATAATAATCCTAGTGCTATTTCTCTCTGTTCCTATGTTGTTGGAGTTCCTCACTGTCTACGTTTTCTGGTATTGGGGTGGACTGAATTATTTGCTGAGTAGCATCAACACAATCTTTCAATAAAGTGCTGCTGAACTTTGAAGGTTAACTGCCTTTTCCCTATTGTTCTTTTCTATATGTACGTACAATATTTTTAAACACAAAAACTTGGGTTTTTTTCCATAAATGGAGTTTAGCTATTTTTTTCAGACAGTTTCATGTATATTATAATTACTTCAGCCGTCACAGTCTTTTATGTTTTGAACCACAAATTGTAAGGCAGATAGTTGTGTTTGGACTGATGGAAACCCAAACTGCAGTGAACCATGGCAGACAATTTGCTGTGTTCCTCTTGCTGAATGGGTTTCAGACCTCAAAACTTACATCTTGTGGGTTAGAAGAGAGCCTAAGGCAAAATTAGAAGAAAGAGTTAGTGTGGATTAGTCTGTTTAGAATTGTGGAAAGATTTTGGAGAAAACTTCCTAATTCAATACCTCTTTGTGCTGGCAGTTTTATTTTCAGGGAGCGGCGGAATTGTGTCCCCCTCCTGCAATGTACAGCTGACATTGGCTTCTTACTGAAAATTAAAGCAGTTTACAGGCTAATTTTAGATGTGTTGAGAGTGAACCAAGGAATTAGGAAGTTGTTTCAATTTTGTTGTGAACCTGTGTTCTCTTAGAGATGTCAGGTTTGGTGAGCAAGAGAATCACGCATTTATTAATTTATTTGTTCATACCAAAATACATCAGATACATGCTATTTCATCATCTCTGGTCTCACAGGCCCCCTGCCAGCGAAAAATAATTATAGAGGTTGTTTTAGATGGCATTTATGCCCAAGATGCTTAGTCACTTCAAATATAAAGGATATATGCTAAAACCACCCAGGACTCTTTATGCTTTTTTCCATCCCAAGGACAAAAAGTAGTCGTTAAGCCAGTTTAGTGCCATTAGGATTGATTTCTGATCGGATGACTGAAGGTCGAAAAGCAGATGCGGTGTTAGGAATCTGCCGTGTGGCCGTCCACCTTCTGCCTCTGTTATCTTCCTTTATCAACACAGGTCAGCCCCAAAGCCCCCCTGCAAGTCAAACAGCAGCAGCTATAACCAGACTTGCAGGGCATGCGATTACTGTGAGCAGTTTCACTGACAGACCCTTTCCCTGCCAGAGATGCATCTATTAAGCTGTATGTGCCATAATGCAGGAAAAATATGGGTTGTTGGAAAGTATTACTGGACATTGTTTCCATATGTTTCTCCAAAGGACAAGATACTGCAATGTGTGAAAATATGATTAAGAACAAATACTGACTAGCTGCAGGCAAGAGTGATCGCAGAGGAAAGATTTATTTTGGCTGCTGCTGAGAGTTTTCCTCTTTCAATTTTTAATTGGCCCTAAAAATCAGACCAGATATGCTTGCTCTTTGAAGAAAAGGTTTTAAACTGGTGGTGATTCTCAGAAGCTCTGAAATCAATACCTGGTTTGAATTTAGCAATATAGGGTATAAGAACACGAAGATAATTTTTTAGTGTTAAACTCCTCCAGGTAATCCAGGAGATGTAATGGTTTCTTCCTGCAAGACCATGAACCAACATAAAGAAAAATAAGACCATGGCTGTAATAGCCTTTCTGGCTTTTCTGTATTTCATACCATGATGTGTGAGTGATAAAGCTGTTTGTGCTGCTGAACAAACAGGCAGGAAGGGGTGGAAAGGCACATCTCATGGGTTCACACATCTAAGCAGCTGTGGCACCTAGGAGAAAAGAGGGAGTTCGTTGTGTCCCTGCAGTCAGGAGCAGCCCTGTTGACAGCAACCAATTCCTGTCCCTTCGACCCACGCTCCACCTGTGCTCTCAGCAGGTTATATAGGCACAATCAAAGCCCTTATTGTCATTTAGGTATAAGCTTTTGATAGAGTGGCTCTTAATGCTAAACCTTTTGGGTAGTCAATGTCTATGTCTGAGCTAGTTGTGACATAGAGTCACTAGAGAGGGACAGTGGTGCTGGGGCATGATTCCTTTTTAATGTCTGAAGAAAGTCAGATACGCAGACTTAGGCATGCCTGCTTACCTCCTTTTACTATAAAGTATATCATAAAGTAAAACTACACAGATTGTAAGCTATATACAATTTGGCACTAGCAGGAATTCTATTTCAGTAATAGTGCCACCTTACTACAAAATTATAAATTTTGATATTACTATAATAGTGTCTTCCAGTTTTCTTGGAATTCACATCAAGGTACTGTTTAGATGGGACTTACCAGTTTGAATTAGAAGGCACATTGAACATTTCCTGTGACCCTAACCAATGCTATATAAATGGAATCAAATCATGGATGTAATAAGACATTCATTCTGAAAGGACTGAAAACAAAAGAGCAGTGCCCACACTTAGAGGTACTGCAAAGGAAGAAATTACTGAGTTGGAGCAAAATGGTTTCAAAGTTTGACTTCTGGCCACAAACTAACCAGTAATTAGACTGTGGAGACAAATTTTGACAGACCATGGATGGATGTAGATTTGGAAAATAAAGTAAAGGAAGGAGGCAGCCTTAATTTTACCAAAGCTTCAAGTGTACAATTGATTTGAGATTGTATTATAGATTGCCTTTAATTAATTACCTGTAGTTTGCAGAAGAGGCACAGTAGTGGTGGCAGAGAATGTAATCTGATAATTCACATTGTGTTCCTGAAAGAGCACAAGACAGAGCCTAAGACAGGTTGCATGACACCGTGCATGTCATGTTTGCTTTGTGAAAGATGGCCCGGTTTGCTCTGCCATCTCTGGATGTTGTCAGGTGTCAATAGCCATAACTTGTAACCCTCTTCACTTATATATGATGGGAGATGTTGGAAATGGGAACAAAATCATCGTTCGTAAAGTATCTTTTATTCCAGTGAAACTTGACCAGAATAGCTTAGTATAACATGGCTGTTTTCCTAAAATAACATTAGTAACTCAAAGGTTTAATTCAAATATTCATACTCGTGTGTAAATCATTGCAGCAGCTAATCCCCTTAGTAGAGAGGACTATAGAAGGAATGATGCTGTGTGCAATCCATGCCAAAGACAGTGAATAATTATATTCTATAAATAATACTTCCATATATAATTCTGTATGTTCCAGATACGCTGTGATGTGGCTTTTCCACCCAGAGCTTCAGAAAAGGGGGAGGATGAGAAGTGGTACCTCATCGACGGCTCTGGCTAAAGGCATTTTGCTGTGAGGTGCTGCTGCAAACTGAACTTTCTGTGATTCTTGGGAAAGCTCTCTTTGAAGGTGCTCAGCACCACATTTTAGAGATGTACTTTACATCCTTTCTGGAAACAGCCTATACTTGAATTAGGGGGCTCGTGTGTAACCTCTTTTTCAGCCATACACAGGGAGTGTCTGGGTTGCCTTTAACACCGGTGCAGAACAGGGGGGAAGGGGCTGTCAAAGCCATGCCCCTTCCTTTCACACAACCTGAAGGAAAACTGGAATATATATATATACATATATATATGTATAAAGCATACTGCATTTTAAATAAGAGATTGCATGATCTAAAGCCTAACTCACAGGTTCATTAAGCATTTCTGAAGTTTAAGGAAATCCTGTATCCAGCCCAAACTGAACATGGAAAAGTAACAAAAAGAAAAAAGGCAAAGTCCATTACCAGTCTTTGATGACCATTTTGGCCAACAAGGTGAGACTGATGTATTTAGATCTAGCAATGGAGATACCCTGAATAAATGAGAGGTATCTGCGCATCTTGCACACCAAGCTGTGCTAAAAGAGCATGAAGGTTTTAGAATCAAGCTCTCAAAAGCTAGGAAATGCCAGAAAAAATTTACACTGACAACCTTAATTTTTCCCCTTTGTACAGACACGTTAATGTACAGTCTTTAGCTATCTGTTCCCTGGCTATTTTTGCTCCAAAGAATTTCTGCCTTTAATCTGCACAAAAAGGAAGAGTGATGGTTGTTCAAGAGCTGCTCCTCAGAAGTTTTGTTTTAACCTGCTTCAGCCTTTGGCCTAGTTTACTGGCCCTGGAATTAGGGGACAGCTGTCCAAAGATCCCTCTGGGGTCAGTGGAAAGACATTAGCATTCCTCAGGGTTTTCCAGTTCTGGAAGTGTTTCTTTCTCTCTTTTTGCTGCAGTGGGGAGCCTAAGGTGAATAAGTGCCTATATCGTGCACTTTAAGTGAGTATTTATTTAGGTGAAATAAAGCAGATCCATAAGCCTTGTTCTGCTTCTCTTCTCAAAACAATGTGTAATTTCCATATGTGATTTGCCATGACGCATGTTACTTCAGTGTCTGAATGCTTTGAAAATCATAACTTTTTTTCCAAGATCCTCTGAAATGAGGGGATAACACGACTCTCTTTTGTTTGTTGAAAGCTGAGACCCTGAGTAACATTAAAAAAAAATCTGCCAATTTTGATTTTGGTGTACTTTGCATTATACATGGATTAAGAGGGAACTGTCATTGCTATTGGCTGTAGCTCTGTGTAGATACATGATCTCCAGATCAGCTCGCAGTACTCTGGACAAGCCCAGAAAAAGTGCACTTCATGAGCCCCTGTGAGTGGTCCAGTGCAGGCAGCCAGCCAGGACCGCTCAGGATGCTCTCTCCTGGAAAGGGTGCAGTCTCCTTCTCTCAGCAGCATTTAGTCAGCTGAACTGCACAGCCATCTTCTCCTTCTCTTGCCTCGTTCATCAGTCTGGCTCACATTTTCTATTAGTCCAGGTGCTTCTGTTCCATGTCTCCCTTCCTCTTGATGCCCTTCAATTCCCCAGCTACCTCAGCCTGGGCTTTCATTCCCCTGAGACATATCAGGGACCTTCCCTTGCTCAGCTACCTCAGTGCAGTGGAAGGGTCTCCCCAAAATAGCTCCTTACAGGAATCCCCTTAAGGAAGATGTCTTGGCAGTGAGTAACCATCTTGGCTTCTGTTTGAAGCTAAGCTGAAAGGTAGCGCATCCAGAAAAACATAGGTCGGCTCCAGCACCGTGGTGGGACTCTGATTCAGATCAATTACGTTGCACTTGCAGTAGTTTTCTTGTAGCATTTTGGCTTTGCTTGTAGGTTTCCCCTCCAAATAAAAGCCTGACTTCATTAAAATATTGGCCCTATGGGCTTTGTGTCATGCCATGAGTGCTATTACTTACACTTACCACAGGGAGAAAAACATTCCAGGCTTCAAAGTTCAGAGGTAGAATCAAATAAGACTGCCAGCTTTTCTACATTCTAGGTTCTCCATATCAACATTTTGACTCAAGTCTGAATATTCTGAAAATTCAGAGGTCAGAAAGTTTGGAGTCCGCTTTTGGATTTTAATTTAAACCCACTGCTCTTGAAATCAAACATACAGATTTCCATCTGATTAGACTGAGTTTGGACATAGTGCCAATAAACACTGTTATTTTATTTTAGCTAGGAATGATTTGGTCCACTCACCCTAAGAAGATAACACTGAAGTCATAAGCTTAGTTAGACAGAAATCAAGAGGAAGAGTTAATATTTACAATTGCTGAAATATACATATATATATATAATACCACAAAGAGCAACTTCATATTAGTTTATTATGTTTTTCATGCTCACAACCTGCTTTTCTGGCCAGAAGAAGAGAAAGAATAGATGTGGAGGCAATGAGCTTGGGGTGCATTTCCAAAAGCATGCCTCTGTCTTTGCCTTTTAAATCCCAAATAGTCTAGTTTACAGTACATTTTGTTTATGTGTCCCACTGGTCAAGCATCAGTTCATTTATATCTGTGTCATTATAGCATTGCTATACCAAAATCTTGGAAAGTCCCAGTGATCTTACACGTATTTCATCAGAGCAGCCGGTGCAGCATCCACCCCAACTCTCAAATGCATTATCACAGCTTCTGTATCACTCAGTGTCAAACATTGTGATCTCTCTCTAAATCCATCCACACCGAGAAATCAATACATCACAAAACTTTCTTGCGTTTTATCTGGCAGATGCCTTCTTCTGTTCCGAAGGTAGCTCATCAATACTTCCCTTAGAAACATCTGCAGCAAGCTGTCAGCCGCCTTGCCCTCTCAAGCAGCACTGCGCCACAGTGATGACCAACTGACACAGCCTTATCAAGCTGGTAATGTGGCAACCACAGAGGCAGATGAGTCTTTCACACTTTCACTCAGCTTCACCCATATCACCAGTAAAACTAGCCCTGGTGTTTTTACCAGTTGACTCAATGAACCTATATGACCCTATATGACCTTGTTCAAGGCTTCTGCCCTGGGATTTGCTCACTCTCCCCATGAATGAATCAGGCGTGCAAATCACATATAAACCCTCAGTTAAATAGGCATTTTAAACTCCCTGTTTAGGACATCATGTCTGGATGTTCTGGACTGGAACTGTAGATTTTAGAACTTTAACGTCCTATGTTTTCTTTTTCCGTTTTTGAGTTAATTTTGGTGGAACAAATACTCTTACAGCAGCATGGATGCGCAGGCAGATTTTGAGCTCAAAAATGATGTCCTGTCTAGTTCCGTGGAAACACACTAAAGACTTTCTACCAAAGGTATGATATTTATTGACACAAGCACACAAAAGAAACAGAATCAAAACAAGAGTCATTTGAACCCAAGTGAACATAACATGGAGATTAACCTTAATTAAGATCCCTTCCTGAGAGAGGGCATCTGCTGAAGTCTCATGCCCTCACGTAGTTCTTTACAGTGGAAAGACAGGATGGTTTCTGTATTGAAGGTGGAGCTGAGAAGAGCAGTCAGTTATAGTCTTTAGCAAAACAACACCTGAAGGAGAAGAGAGGACTGCAGAATTAGAGATGTGTGTATAGAAACACAGCTCAGGTAGATAGTTTCAAGCCATGGCAGTTACAGATGGGGATTCCCAGCTAATATCTGGGATATCCCAGATAGCTGATCCTCTGGTTCCTAATGATCAGGCTAGTTTGAGCTGTGCTATGGCTCATCTGGTCTGATCTTTCCCCTGTGTCACGCAGGCAGGACAAGCTGCAGCTGTTTTATCTCCTTGTTGCACTAATGTCATGCAACATCTCCCTCCTAAGTGATGGGTAGAGACTCCAAGTGTTCAGTATACACCTGAGTGGTGACTGTTGTATCAACATACAAGGTTTCATAATGTCCAAAATGTTCATGAACCCCACAGTACAATAAAGGTATTGTGGAGTTACTTCTCAACATGCCAGCAAGATCAATGCAGTCTCCCACTTTTGCTCTCCCATTTGGAAATGGTTTCTCATGTGCACTAAATGTCTACTGCATGTGGCAAAGGAAGAAAACCCTCATCATTTTCCCTCCTCAAAGCGTACCCCGCAACAAGCTACAGTCACACACCCCACTGTAATTCAGGGCACTTCTGTCAGTCACCCTCAGTGCCTTGCTGTGGCCCTCCCAGAGACAGGGAAAGGGTGAGCAGCAGCTGCCTAAGTCAGTCCTGGTCATCGGGGGACCTCATTCAGGGACTAGGTCATATGAAAAATATGAATAAAACCAGGATAAAACCACTTTTAAGTATTTTTAGTTTCATCAAGGCTTGGAAAAGTGGAGAGCACTCTTCATTGAAATGTGTCTTTGCAATTCATAAAAGTCCTGTATATGAGAAATGCCCTTTTACACTTTGTAAACTAGGCTGAGCTGCTTTTTATGCTCCACTGAACTTTTTTGGGGTGCGTGTTTTATTCCTCTTCTAGATGGCGCCAGTGTCTCATTACTGAGACGACGCCTTTCTCTTCATAGATCTTAGTTTCATAATTTTATTTTAACCACTGCTTGTGTAAAACCAATGAAATACTAAAAAAACAAGACCCGGGTTTGCATCCCTTTCTGCTAACTCTTCTCAATTGCTATTATTCTTCACACAGTCTTAACTTTATGGTATGAGACGCTTTTTACAGATGTTTATTTTTTTAATGTCTTTTACACCTGTTTTATGCTTTATTACTGTTATATGGAACATGCCAGTGTACATGAAATGCAAAAGAAGATTATTAATATTACTCTAATTTTTCTGTACTCCTGGGCCCTCAGGAAAGCAACCCTGTAGTAACAGACACTCTCTAAGAGCAGAGTAGAGCCTATGTGTACCAAGGCATCCCAGTTCATGTGTAAGGAAGAAATCGGGGATGCTGCTTCATTCACCTCCCTATAAAAAATGTTTTGTGGTGCTCTTTCACATGTAGCTGGTGCTGTTCAGTTTGTCTTCTATATGCCAGTGTAGGTTTTTTGTTTGTTGTTTTTGTTTTTTTTTTAAATAAAATGCCTAATGTCAGTTGGTTCTTCCTACAGGACGAATGTCTCTCTTTACAAAGAAATTACTTTTCCCACACTCCAGCTGTTTCAAGAGTAGTTGATGGCTTTTACTTTCAGATGCATCATGCAAAGACCCAATAAAAGGAGCTGTTAGGTGTAAAGAGCTGGGTTTTTAATAACGCTTTTTATTACAATGGTATTGTTGCTTTGTCAAGTCTAGACCAACTTTTCTGTTGTTCTACCCACCCTGGCTAACCGATTTTTGTTATATTGCTCTGCTAGTCAACATCCTTATCTGTCACAAGGTTTTCTACAGCATGAATCATGCAGAACCCCAAGGGCCCTCTGTGTAACTGGGATTTTCTAGCTTTTCAAGTGGGAATGCTGAAAGATGAAGGAGGATTTTGCAGCATACCTGAAAATTAATCACAGTTTTTATAATTTTGATTTCCTTCAGGATCTCACTGGCAACCTTGAACTGAAAACACCTGTCTGTGACTCCCTGTTTTGGTGACTCGCTGAGATTTGTTTCAGCAGCAAGCAGGTGCCTGGGTGGCAGGAGCTGAGTGGGTGTCTGTGCCCTGGACCTGAAGCTTTTCTGCCTGACTTCTAGGGTGGGTGTTGCTCTGTACCTTCAATATCTTGATACCACATTTTTGGTAGTGCTGAGGGTCTGCTATTTGCAGCCCTGCAGCCTGCGTTTTACTCACAGCTCAGCAACCTCTCACCAAAGCTGTTGTGGCAGCATATTTCAGAGCTTCTGAAGCAGTTAGTTCCCTTGTTAGTCTCATGCTTTTGTTATTTTTCATGCTCTTTTCATGGCATTGCACCTTCAAACCCAGATACTGTTATGACAGTTTTTCACAGGAAACAACTACCACTGGTGTGACACTGCCACATTATTTCCCCTCTTCCTTACCTTTCATTTTGTGAATTTTTAGTTTATGTTAAAGAAAACAAAAAAATAGTTTGTAATGAAGTAGATAGAAGTAATTTGAATACTCAGTAAATATTGTCGAATAATATACATGCAATGCTTGCACCTAATGGGCATATACCCGTCAGCACTAAGAGTCTCATGAATGGAAACAAGTAGTAGTAGGGTGTTCAAGTGGGTTTCGATGACGTGTGTGTAGCTGTAGGGAAATAACACATTCATCATTGCTGCCGCCTGATGCGCTCAATAAGAGACTCAGAGGAAGATGCTCATCTGGGTCCCCATCACTGCTTTTCCTGGCCAGTCACTTGGAGAGTTTTTACTTCCCCCCTCGCTCTCTCCTGTGTTTTTTTTTTTTTTTCATTTTGTTTCTTCCTAAGTTAACTTTCAGCGTTAAATTGGATGTAAGCCATCAACTGCAGACCCTGCAAATAAAACTGCATGTGCACCTCTCTGAAGATCCTTTGTGTAACATGGGGAACCTACAGTCTTCTACCATCCTGCAGCAACACTGTGATGTCCCTAAAAATAGCCCACTTGCTCCCAATTGTATGTCATAACATGACTCCCTGGTCTCTCTTTTGACATATATTATATAGAGAAAGAATACGTATGTGTATAAAAGGTAGTTTTGAGTTCAAACTGAAAATGGCTTCATTGAGGAATTTTACTCCTTAAGCTACTTCAGTAAACAAAAGGTGCTGTTTTAATCCAAATGACTGCAAAGTGTCATATAAGCCAGTCTACAGGTAATGACTTGCTTTCTTCCTTGAACAGGAACTGGTGGGGACTTTAGCAAACTCCGTACATATAAATCAAAGAATGCTCACACCCAGAACTCACACAGAATTCAGTAGATTACTGGAAAGGTTAAAAAAACCCTTAATCAAATAGCAAATGGCAAAATTATATGACAAATAGGCATCCAAAGAACTCATTAAGAGATAGTGCAAGAACCAGCATGTCTGTAATTCTGCTCTCCCTATTCACTCAAGACCAAATCACTTTGCAAGAGGACTGACACCTCTTGGAGAAGTAATTCCAAGTCAGTTTTTAGGTATTTTTAGTGTTTTTATAACATGATCGCTCCTTTTTCCAAACACACAAGGGAGGAGTCTGACCTTTTCAAAGATGAACTGAAGCTTCACTATGAACAGATCTGTCTAACAGAGGCTTTGCCATCCTGTGGCTTGCATTACATGAAATCTGTTAAGAAAAGCTATTAAAGCCAGATATAAGAAGGGGAAAGAGGTTTGTGGCTAATGAATTATCCAATTTTATGTGAAATATTTAGGCTCATGGGCACTGTGGCTGCATGTGCAGGCATTCTGGCTGTATTTACACCGGTACCATGCTGCTGGCAGTACCCCGGACTGAACCCTGCCCCATCCCTGCTGTCCCAGTGCTGCCACACACCAGGGTGGCTGAGATCCCAGCTTCTTCTGTCAAGGACAAGCTTTCCCAGGCAGGACACAGCCGGCATATCTGGTCGTGCTCAGACCTTGCACCACCCTGCCAGAGCATGTCCTGCTTCAGTGCTGCTTCAGTGCCAAGGGATTCAAATTCATCTCACAACAGGTATGTGCCTGAAGAGCTTTTATGCTTGAGTAGCTGCTGTTCACAGCCACAGCCTGTCCTGGCTTGAATGTGTGTCATCACCCTTCCCGCATCTTGGCAGGAGCAGCCCAGATAGAAAGACTGCCCTTTGGGGCACAGAGTATTGCAGCACACCATCAGATTTAGATGACACGTGGAGATAGAAAACCCAGACAAGGACAATCTTAACAAGAAACCCTGATTTTGCCCTGATGATTTCCACTTGTGTGTGGGTTGGGTGTACGGCTATCCAATGTCTCCTGCATATCCCACCTGGGCACACGGGGTAGCGTGCATCTCTCTTTGGAGGGGCACAGTGAGGTCTGTGGGGCCGTAGCCATCAAAGCTTCTCTTGACATTACCTGTCTCCTACTGAATTGCCCTGGGCTAGCTCCCCTTGTGTGCTCGCTGTCTGAGGATGCCAGGCTGCACACAGAGGCTTCTGTAGAGCTTTCTCAGGAGACTGCCTATGAGAGCTTTGCCTGCAGTGTCTGTGAGTAAGGACAGCAGAGGTGTTAAACCTGGCAGCAGAAGCAGAAATAAATGCGTGTGGCTTGACTACGTATGCCTTGCATCCTGAGTCATTGTACTAGAGCTCCCAAATCTTGCCCTGCTCCTTCCTCACACCCAAGTATAAATCCCCAAGGATAGTCATCCCCCCTCTCCTGTAGCCTAGGCGAGTGGTCTATAGTGTCTGTGGGGGTGCTCCCGAGTTGCGCTGCTTTTGTCTGAGGCTCGTAAGCTCCTTCTGCGGAAGAAAGCATCCAGGCCTTTACTCCATGCCAGAAGAAGTCATCAGTGTGCTGGTGATTTGGCTGTGAAGTTTGAGTTCTCTCTCCTCTGTGACAGCAGGAAGCCACCTCAGTGAAAAAAAAAAGGATCTGGTGTGCTGAGGCACAATATGAGCTAATGGGGATGGATTACGCACTTTCCAGCACTAAGTTAGGTATTAAAATTTTACTCAGAAACTGTACCCACTTTTTATCAATTATGTTAGTAGATGCTGGACAAGAGGCACATGACTCTTAGATATAGCTTGGACTAAATTTACTTTCAAACATTGACATTATAAAGTTCTTCAGAAACTGCATGATGGTAACAATCCATTCTTAAAACCAAGAAAGAAGAAATACACAATGACAAGTGGAAACGTGAAGGTTTGTATTCTTCATGTCAACATCTTTTCTGAGATAAAAACAAAACATGTAATAGCTGCTAGGATATAATGCACTTATTGACCAGGTCAGGAAAATTAGAGTTCTCAGGACTACCTGAGTAATCCAAAAATTGTTTTAGGCTGTCTGTTCTTTTCATCAGAATTAACTGCAGGTATCAATTCTTTTTTATTTCTGGTTCCTGTAGAGGGTGTTGAAGTACTTCTCAGTGCAGTCTCTGCATATGTTTATTTTGCTAGTTCACAAAACTGCAGATAGGCTAAAACACATCTCCTGAAATCGTAACACTGCTTCCAGTTCTTTGCTCAAATCAGCATGGAGACTTGTTTTTCAGATTTTTCCCCTCTGCCTACATGGAGATGTTATCGAACTGGAGATCTGAAATGCAAGGAGCACTTTATTAAGTCCACCATCCACATTTTTTTCCCTTTAAAATCAAACTGCCACAGTTTAGTTTTGTTGGAGCACTCAAGCTCTGTTGAGGGTTCAAGGGGCTGCAGGACTCCTGGGCTCCTTTCTGACACCAGTAGAAAGTGCTGGCTTGAAGACTGTCCTTTCTGCCAGTCAGAGACTTGTCACCTCTCAGATCATCCTTGACATATAATATCTCACCCACAATAAAACTAGCAAAGCCCATCACTCTTCATTAGCACCTGGCAAGGAGAGAGAGCAAACACTTAATAAATGTTTGTGACATTGCCCTCAAGTCTCACTATGATGGCTTGGGAGCTGACATGTTGGACACACTATAAAAATTACTTGCAATAGAATGAAACTGGAGGGACTATTTAAGGTGCCATATAATTTACCCATAGTTAATAACCAGAAACACCTGCATTTAAAATGAAAATACTGCATTTGAGAACCAGCATCCCTACACCTTAACTAACATCTCTGTACTTTATAATCTTCATCTCCCTAGATACTTCAAGTAGGCAGTGCTGTTACCAGTACACCAGACTGTGGGAAAGAAGTGCTGTAAGTGAAAAGTCTTCTAGATACTTCCTTAAATAGATATATTTTAGCTATTTCTTGGTATTCTCCAGACTTTTTTTCTATACCTTTATGAGGATGACCGTTTAGTAGAAGTTCTTTCCACTGGTAGACTGGAAAGGCAAGCTCTACAAAGTGCCTCAAATACTACTTTCTTCTGGCATATGATCATTAGAAGGGCCAAATCCCAACTAGAACTTAATCTAGCTACTGCCATAAAAGACAATAAAAATGTTTCTATAAACAATAGAATTGTTTATATAAATTCTATTTATATATATATATATATATAAAAATAAATAGCAACAAAGGAGGGCTGAGGAGAATCTCCATCCTTTATCGGATGCGCTGGGAAACATTATGACAAAGGATGAGGAAAAGGCTGAGGTACTTCATGCCTTCTTTGCCTCAGTCTTTAATAGTAAGACCAGTTGTTCTCAGGGTACCCAGCCCCCTGAGGTGGAAGACAGGGATGGGCAGCAGAATGAAGCCCCCATAATCCAAGGGGGAATGGTCAGTGACTGCTACAGCACTTAGACACATGCAAGTCTGTGGAGCCAGGTGGGATCTACCCAAGGGTACTGAGGGAGCTGGTGGAAGTGCTCAAGGAGCCACTTTCAATCATTTATCAACAGTCCCAGCTAACTGGGGATGTCCCAGTTGACTGGAGGCTGATAAATGTGATGCCCATCTACAAGAAGTGCGGGAAGGAGGATCCAGGGAACTAAAGGCCTGTGAGTCTGACCCCAGTGCCAGGGAAGGTTATGGAGCAGATCATCCTGAGTGCTAACATGTAGCATGTACAGGACAACCAGGTGATCAGGCGCAGTCAGCATGGGGTTATGAAAGACAAGTCCTGTTTGACTAACCTGACCTTCTGTGACAAGGTGACCCACTTAGTGGATGAGGGAAAGGCTGTGGGTGTTGTATACCCAGACCTTAGTAAAGCCTGTGACACAGTCTCCCACAGCATTCCCCTGGAGAACCTGGCTGCTCATGGCTTGGGCAGCTGTGCTCTACACTGGGTAAAAAGCTGGCTGGCTGGCCGATCCCAGAGGGTGGTGGTGAATGGAGTTGCACCCTGCTGGTGGCCGGTCACAATTGGTGTTCCCCAGGGATCAGTACTGGGGCCAGTCCTGTTCGATATCTTTATTGATGATATATTTTTCTAGTCTAACATATTAAGTTTAGGTATATACTTGCACTGTTACTAAAACACATCCTGAACTACACAGCTTCAGACAGCTTTCTCTCCACCACAGAGCAACCACCAAATACTCAGCGACACAGGATCTTTTTTTAACATTGTGGTTGTAACAACTGACTTCATCTAACAGATTCATGTCTGCCTCGGGAAGCACCAGCACAGGAGCAAGACTGTGCTCCCAGTACCATCTCAAACTGGCTGATTCATGCTTGGAAAGAGATACAGGGAAGGCAGATCTGGCTGGGAACTTCTGCTACCTGTATGTGCTACAGGCAGAGGCTGCCCATTTGGGGGTGAAGTAGCAGAAATCTTTAGTGGTGGCAGGTTTGAGTGGCCTTTTACAGTGTGGCTGTAGCACTTTCATAGGCCTAGGACACAAAAATCCTGTGTAGCAGCCCTTGAGGAGACACAGTATAGCCCTAAAAATTAATGAGAAGCCAAGGAAATAGTTTTTGTTCCCCACCCCTGCTAGTGAATGGAGTCACATCCAGCTGGTGGCCGGTCACAGGTGGTGCTCCCCAGGGTTCTGTGTTGGTCCAGTTCTATTTAATATCTTTATCAATGATCTGGATGAGAGGATCCAGTGCACCCTCAGTAAGCTGGCAGATGACACCAGTTTGGGTGGGACTGTTGATCTGCTTGAGGGCAGGCAGGCTCTACAGGCTCTGGGCAGGCTGGACTGTTGGGCCGATGTCAATTGTATGAGGTTCCACAAGGAGAAGTGCCGGGTCCTGCATGGGGTCACAGCAACCCCAGGCAGCGCTACAGGCTGGGGGCAGAGCGGCTGGGAAGCTGCCCGGTGGGAAAGGCCCCAGGGTGCTGGTCAAGAGCCGGCTGGACAGGAGCCAGCAGTGTGCCCAGGTGGCCAGGAGGGCCAGTAGCATCCTGGCTGGTATCAGGAACGGTGTGGCCAGCAGGACCAGGGCAGTGACTGTCCCCCTGTGCTGGGCACTGGTGAGGCCGCGCCTTGAACCCTGTGTTCAGTGTTGGGCCCCTCACTGCAAGACAGACACTGAGGTGCTGGAGCGTGTCCAGAGACGGGCAGCGGAGCTGGTGAAGGGTCTGGAGCACAAGTCTGGTGAGGAGCGGCTGAGGGAACTGGGGGTGTTCAGCCTGGAGAGGAGGAGGCTCAGGGAGACCTTATCGCTCTCTGCAACTACCTGACAGGGGGGTGTAGGCAGGTGGGGGTCGGTCTCTTTTCCTGAGTGAAAAGTGATAGGACCAGAGGAAATGGCCTCAAGTTACACCAGAGGAGGTTTAGACTGGATATTAGGAAAAATTTCTTCACTGCAAGGGTGGTCAAGCATTGGACCCGGCTGCCCAGGGACATGGTGGAACCACCGTCCCTGAAGGTGTTTAAAAAATGTGTAGATACAATATTTAGACACATGGTTTAGTGGTGGACTTGGCAGTGCTGGGTTAATGGTTGGACTTGATGATCTTAAAGGTCTTTGTCAACCTAAATGATTCCATAATGAGACAACAGTCCAAATTTGTTCCAGAATTAATGACCTTACATTTTATTGTCTTTCATTATTTTCTCATATGGTGAGGCCATGATGTTCAAGTGTACCAGAAATGAATTCATACTGATTCACTTCAAAGAACCTGTGTTACTGCATAGGTAAGTAATTTTGCCTTAAAAAGAGAGCCTTCCCTGTTCAGCCATGCATACACTAGACATCTGCAGAGTTTTAGCTTTCTGATTGCTTAGATCAAAGTCATTAAGCCGTTTCCTGAAGGCTTTTTGTTGCTTTTGCTAATAAGTTGCTAAGGACAACCAGCCTTCAAACAAAAAACATCCAGGTGGATTTCAGTAGATAAAGATTTGGTTTAGAGTAGGTAGCCCAGCTCCTCACAGTCAGATGCACTCTAAAATAACTCAAGCTGGTCCTTCAGCTTCTTTGGGGAATTTTACAATGGTTTATGTAAGAAAGTCATTTGCACCTTGTAAACTTGGGGTTTTGCACGTACCCTGATTAGTGAAATAACACTCCATCACCTGACAAGAGGTGCAGCCACAAAGACAAGGCACAGAAGTGTTAGTTCAAGCCTTGCGCTGGAGTCAAAATGAATGTTACATCAATAAAATATGTGGTCTTTCAGATTGGAGAGGCAAAGATGGATGGGTTATAAGTCTAGCCATTACTTTCCTTTGTGCACTTTTTACTAGTACTTCTGGGATACCTTACTCACCCCAGCTCCACAGGTTCCCTTGGCTCAGGCAAATTATTCTTTAACTAGACTCCAAGCAGTGCCCTGTGTCAACAGACAAGTGTTTGTGCATCACCAGAAACAAAGTATAAACCAGGCACCCTTTATATTAACAGGCATATTGTCTACCAGTATCCTGAGATTGTTGTTTTCTCTGTTGCAATGGAATCAAACAAGGTCATAGCCCTGGTGGTGGTCTCCACACGTTCATTGCACTAAGGGTAAAAGGGAATAGGGACTCACTAATTCATTCATCACCATTGATTTGACATGCGATTTATTAATGTCTGCCACAAAAGCTTTGGCTGAGTATCATCTCTCCTGGACATCTCCACATAGCTTTTCTCTCTTTTGCCTTTAATAGGAAATGTTTCAACGCCTATTACTGCTGAATCAGTATGCATACTGATTGTGGTTTTGATGGCAGTGGTTTTGTAAAATCTCCTTGTAAACTACCCCTTGGGCAAGGTATTCATACTAAAAATAGGAATGCTCAGTTTCTTACAATTAGTGTTGGTGCCTTTGCTTGGTAGGCAATTGTTAGTACATTTTTCAATACCTTTTTCCTTTACTTCAGGAGCTCCCCTAAACTGGTTTTGTGGCCAAGGAGCCTTTCCTTCAATTCAGATCTGCCTGTTTCCTCATAACTCATTTTTTATTTACTCAGAAATCTGCTGTTTACCAACCAGATTGTGCTTCAATTCTTGTCCTGAATCTTTGAGTTATGAGAGAAGATGAGTCTGTTATATTAGGCTTTAATCATTCCTATTCTTTAGCTCATTTCCTGGACCTATTGCAATTCCCATGGCTACAGCTATACTAGTAATACGTGCGCTGAACCATTCTCTCATGCTGAGCTGAATAGCCTAGGTCCATTCTACAAAACTTTAACCTCTTCAATCTTTCTGTCTTTTCCAAAAAGCCTGTTGCAATGACCCTAGTAACTTCCAAATCATGCATGGAAATAGGGAGAGCGCAGGTTGGCACTCCCAGTACCAGACTGTTTTAACCATTGAATACTGTAGACCATCTGGGAACATTTCTGGTGTCTGAGAACATCTCTGTGTATGTGTTATTTCACTCATAATTGTAGCCTGTATTTCTTAAAATAGCAGTTTCGTAGACTCTTGCTCTTCCTAGGGATTTCTATTTGTCATATTCCTCAGTGGGGATTTTTCCAGTAAATAACATCTAAGTTTTATAATTTTTCTACTGTAAAAACTACTAGTATTTACTGCTTTTCTCAAATCTTGAATACACAGAGCCATTGGTGATTGCTGCCAGAACCTCCTCATCCTTGTATTTGAGAAGATCCCAGGGATGGCTTTCAGGGGGCACAGTACACTGAGGACCCTGTTGTCAGTCTTGCCCTGTCTCAGAAGCTGGGGATATTTCTTCGCTCACTGGATTCCCCCAGTGTACCCAGTCCTGTCCAGTTTACATGTGCCCCCACTGCCAGTCAGCGACACCATCATCCAGCATGTGGTGGTGGAGTCAACGCAAGGGGATCATTTCCTTTTCTCTCCAATGAATCTTTGCTTCTCTCCCCAGTGGGCATCACATTTTTTCGGGACCTCCTTTAACAGCAGACATCCTTCCCTGCTAGTCTCTGCCTAGCTGCTATTTTCTTGCTTCTGCCTATGTGTTGCAGACTTTCTTTAACTACGTTCCTAGAACTGGATGAAATCCATTAACAAAACCATTCTTTCCTTTGTTTCCTGAGTTAAGAAGTCACAAATCACCATTTACATGCCTTGGGTCTTGTCCTCCTGGGGGCTGAATTTTACCAGTGCAGCAAACAGATGCTTAAATGCAAGACAACCTTCAAAGGACCTGACTCTTTCTCCTTATGGATTAATCTGGGCACCAAAGGCCTCATCCTCCCCCAAGACTATTTTTCATGATAGAGTCCAAGGTTTTGCCAAGCCCAGCTTCACCAGCCTAGGCCCTGGAAAAGAAACAAGCATTTGAAATCGCAATATTCTTTCATAGCTGTGTTAGCAGCAGTCCACCTCTTTCTATTGCTGTCCGCATTTTATTCAAACTTTTCCAAATGTAAGTGGGCATCATTGCTATGAATAAACCATAATTCCTACAAGAGAATTCCTCAACTCTGTCAGTTCAGGTCTTAGTGTTGATCTGCGTGCTTTACTGTTCAGCCTGGAAGAGATGCCTGCCTACCTTCCTAACCCTTCCAGTTACGGTCTGACAATTACTAAACATGTCTGAATTAATCATCTTGTGCTATTTTAAAAAAAGTAAATCCACCCTTTTCCATTGATCCCTTTTGCCTCTTCCTGCACTTCACGAAGACCCCTTGCAGCCTTTCAGAAATCTCCTGTCTTTCAGAAATTCCCTCGTGGCTTCGTTCCTTTTATTCCATGAAGTTTTAACCTCACTTAGGAAGGCATTTAATTTCCAAAACAGACCAGGTGTGGCCTAATAGTGCTTCTATAAAAAGAGATTCTCCTGCATCAGACATACAGCTTTTAGGTTAAAATTAATCCTCTGGCCTTTAAATTAAGGAATTAAGTCCTTTATTAAGTCCTTAAGTAAATCCTTCAGAGGTAACTAAATACTGAAATATTTCTACTTTAAGGTGGAAACCACAAGAAGTTGAATCTCTTCCCAGGGGTGCCCTGATATTGTATTTCCCTTCCTAAGCAGAAGGCAGTAGGTGCCTTCCCCCCCCCTCCCTTCCCCAAGCTGTATATCTCAGAACTAGGCTGTTTGCATAAGGTTAACCTGCTAGGGCAGAGATAACCTGCTATAGGGAGGAACTGCTGTAGCAGTGTTCAGTTTGCTCATCACCCATATAGACAGCTGAGCTCATAGCAGGGACTTGCTTGCCCAGTGAACCTCAAAATGCATCTGAATCAGCTTCTAAGAAATACTGGAGAGGTGTTGGTACTTGTGACCTATGTTTGGTAGGAAGCTAAGTATCAGGATCTCTCTGGCTGTACTTTCCACAATGCTCCTGGCACCTTGTGCAAGACCAGAAAGAGGCAGAGATGTACCAGAAAGAGGCAGAGATGTAATTCCAATAATTGTGTGAGAAAATGGTATAAAGAGGGAGCGTAAAAATTCATTGGGAATAGAGGATACTTCTAGAGTAAAGGGAGCACATGCCAGACAGATAGACGTCATTTGAACCGTATGGTAATAGTGCTGTTGGCACTTAAGAAGGTCACAGATCTGTATTTAAACGGAAGTGCACATGGTTTGAGATGTAGGATCCAGTAGAGGAAAAGTCATGGGAACTCTGTGTTACTCAGTAAAGGGCAGGACAGAATATTGTAATATTCAAATAGCAGCTGTGGAAGAACAACTGAAGTCTGGAAAATGGGACTGAGAGGCTAGGGTGGAAAATTTCCATGAGGATATCAGTATAATAGGTATATTAGAAAACTGATAGAACTCGTGATGATATGGGAGGCAAAGTATTCTTCAAAGTTGAGGAGACCTGTGCTGATGGAAGAGCTCTGCTCTGTATTACAGAAAACTGTAATCATGTTTACTAAATGTTCACAAAGCAAGACGGAAACTTTGTGGATTAAAATCCAGGTTTATGAAGAAAAACTTTAGTATTAGCATGTAATATATGATCATATTATGAGTGTGGTTATATTCATATTACATTATTTTCTGGTATATTAATGTTATCACATAATATTACATTATAAAATCACAGAACAGTTGTGGCTGGCAGGCACTTCTGGATATTCATAGAATCACAGAATGGTTTGGGTTGGAAGGGACCTGAAAGATCATCTAGTTCCACCCCCCTGCCACGGGCAGGGACACCTTCCACTACACCAGGTTGCTCAAAGCCCCATCCAGCCTGGCCTTGAGCACTGCCAGGGATGGGGCATCTACAGCTTCCCTGGGCAACCTGTGCCAGTGTCTCACCACCCTCACAGGAAAGAATTTCTTCCCAATATCTGATCTCAATCTACCCTCTTCTAGTTCAAAGCTGTTACCCCTTGTCCTGTCACTACATGCCCTTGTACAAAGCCCCTCCCCAGCTTTCATTGTAGTCTCCTTTCAGGCACTGGCAGGCTGCTATAAGGTCTCCTTGGGAGCCTTCTCTTCTCCAGGCTCAACAACCCCAACTCCCTCAGCCTGTCTTCATAGGAGAGGTGCTCCATACCTCTGATCATCTTTGTGGCCCTCCTCTGGACTTGCTCCAACAAGCTCACGTCCTTCTTATGCTGGGGGCCCCAGAGCTGAAGCCAGTTCTCCATGTGGGTTCTTTCAAGAGTGGAGCAGAGGGGAAAAATCACCTCCCTCTACCTACTTGTCACGCTTCTTTTGATGCAGCCCAGGATACAGTTGGCTTTCTGGGCTGCAAGCACACATTGACAGGCCGCGTTGATCTTTTCATCCATCAACACTCTGCTTAGCCTGTATTTGTCCCTGGGGTTGCCCTGACTCATGTGCAGGACCTTGCGCTTGGCCTTGTTGAACTTCATGAGGTTCACACGAGCCCACTTCTCAGGGCTGTCAAGGTCTTTCTGGATGGCATCACTTCCCTCCAGCTTATCGACTGCACCACTCAGCTTGGTGTCATTAACAAACTTGCTGAGGGTGTACTCGATCCCACTCTCCGTGTCCCAATATGGACCACTGAGGAACGCCACTCATCACCGGTCTCTACTTGGACATCGAGCCATTGGCTGCAACTCTGTGTGTGTGACCATCCAGCCAGTTCCTTACCCACTGAGTGGTCCATTTGTCAAATCCATGTCTCTCCAGTTTAGAGACAAGGATGTCATGTGGGACAGTGTCAAAAGCTTTGCACAAGTCCAGGTAGATGACAGCAGTTGCTCTTCCCTCATCTGTCAGTGCTGTAACTCCATCATAGAAGGCCACCAGTTTTGTCAGGTACAATTTACTCCTCGTGGAGCCATGTGGAAGATGCAGGGAAGAAAGCAGTAGACAAAAAACCAAACGTATTTGTACTTTTTGGCTCTGTCCACTAGGGAAGAGCCTGGATAGCTCTTCTTGCAGAGGATTTATCAGTGGACAGGTCTCAATTTTAACTAAAGATGTCTTGGAACAAGCAGGCAGAATTAACATCATTGAGTCCGCATTACTTGATGTTTTTTATCCAAAGTGCACCAAAGGAGCTCCAGGTAGAAACTGCTGAATTTCTCACTGTAATGTATAACTTTTCACTTACAGCTGTCTTAGTACCAAAGGAATGGGAGGTAGTTAATGTGAAAAATGGAGCCACTAATTTGGAAACCTGGCATGTGTACTGGGCAATTTACTCGTAATGCTATTAAGGAACCACTGAGAATTAGTGGATAAGTGCATAAACCAGATATAGGGAGGAAGAACTTTTTTGTAGGAAGGAAGAACTTCTTTTTATAGTGAAGAAGAAATTTTACAATGGGAAATTTTGTCACACAAATATGTTGGACTCCTCTGAACGAAAAATTATGAGAGTAAAGGAGATCTGGATTCAGCATACCTGGCAATGTTCAAAAAATACTAATCTAAATCTAAAGGAACCTTTAAAGCATTGAACAACTATTGGATAGAAGGGAAGATCCCTGTGTAATAATCAGGAGAGAGGGTAGAAGCAAATGATCAATTTTTAAGCAAATGATCAGTTTTGAGAGCGAAAAAAGGTTGCTACTGGTGTGTTTCAGAGGTTTTTTCTGGGACTTTACTGTTCCACATAATTAAATAATCTAGAGAAGAAGGTAAAAAGTGAGGAGGTAAAATCTGAAGATGATATGCCAGATACTTTGCTATTCTGTAGAATACCCAAGATGAAGGTTGACTTTGAAGAATTGCAAAAGCACCATAGAAGTATGAATAACTGAGCAATTAAATGACACATGAAATTTAGTAGAGACAGATGCAAAAGGATTCACATCAGAAGCCTCCTTGTCCAGCAGTTTTACCTTTAAAAATAAGATGGGGGTGGGGGGGCGGGGAGGGGGAGCTCTGAGCTCACTGCTGCCTCTCAAAAATGAGAGCTCGTTGTATGAAGACCTCAACTTAGAGTTCAGGAGCAGACAAAAACCCCATGCTACTATACCACTCTGTAAATCTATAATGCACCAGTGTTTTCAACATTCTGTGCAGTATTGAGCTCCCCTGCTCAGTGAGTATTAACTCGGATAAGATTTACAGTTAAAAATGCACAACCCAGCATCCATACATGAAATTAATGTGTAGGCTGGGACTCTTCAGCCTGCCAGAGATGGCACAGGGATGTGGCAAAGGTCTACAAAAATCCGTGTGGCCTGGAAAGGGTGAATACACATTGACTGTACTCACATTGAGTTTGCAAATAAAAGGAAATCTTTCATGTATGGTAATGCCAGAAACCCGTATGTTGTCTTCCAAATGCACTGTGTTTTTCTGTACAGGCTCAAGGGGCCAACAAATGAAGTTAGTGGGAGCCATGTTCAGAATAAACAAACAAAATTGGCTCTGCTAAAAACAGTTGTAAGGTGGGAGAATACTTGGAAGTAGCATGTAAGTTTGCTTAGTTCCTCTGCTTCTCTGTCAGCCCCGTTGGAGATTGGCTGCTGCTCTAGATATATCCTCATTCTGAACCAGCCAACATTTTCTTTGTATCTAGGAAGGTACAATTTTTTCCTGCCCTTCTTCAATACAAGAAATAAGAAGTCTCAAAGAAACATAACAGCCAAAAGGTTCAACAAAGTTGAAAGGATGTGATTTTCATGCAGGTAGTTCTAATGTACCCATGTACATATGTCTAACATACGTGATCTAATTCTGCAGCACATATTTTCTATTATACATACTTCTGAAAAGGAACTTTTCTGTGCAAGATGTGGTTGCTAAAGGTTGACGTGGGCAAATTCATTGAAGAAAACCCCATCAAGGGTTATTAAATCTCCAGGCAGTTCTCCTGTCACAAATCCCTAAGCAAGAATTGTTGACAGCAGAAAGACTGTTATGGGGAAGCATCACTACATACTTGACTTTTTATTGAACTACTTCACAGACATCTTTGATATGTCCCTGTCACAGGCAGAGTGCCAGGCAAAGTGAGTATTTTGACTGATTTTGTGTTGCCTTTCTTGGCATCTGATTTTCTTTTACAACGATGTGAAGAATGTGTGTGGTACATCCATGGGTTTGATCCTCCAAGACCTGGCCTCCAAGATCTTTTGTTTGTTTCCTAAACAATGAGCTGACACCAGTATACTGGCTATATCAGCTCTTACAGTTTAATTTCTGACACCAGGAAGAGTTATTTCCAAGGTATACACAAGTGGTTGAGATGCAAGTCTAATTCTTATTGTACAGCTTATCATTCTCCATAGTTTAAATAAGGCTACCATTGTGCATTACCAGTTTGGTCACTGCTTTCTAGCTATGGTCTTTCATGTTGCTGGTGAACACAAGCATGGTCTGATGGCCACCCGACAGTGTGTTGATACATATTGGCCAGCTCTTCATCACTAGTTCTATTTTTTTTTTTTTATTCCATTAAATAGTTGCGTAAAGGAAGCAAACTATTTGTATTTCTACGGCTGTGGTGTGCAAACATGGTGTATTTTATCTCAAGAAACAGTCAAACATAATTTGAATGGTATCTTTATAGATGTGAAACCTAGCTGTGGCTAACATTTCTTATGATGAAGCAAAGGAAGCTTTCATTTTAAAATATTGTGTTAGCTTTACTACAATTTGCCATGTCAAACAGAACAGAGCCCCTATTGCCAGTTTGCAAACTCTTGACGTAGTAAAACTGTGCTTTCAGCTTTTGGCTAATTTTAGCAGTTTAGTCTCACAATTCCAGTTCTACTATGTTTCAACAGTACAAGTAATGGATCTGTACACTAAAGAGATGAAAAAAAAATAATTAAACAACCCTAAAGGGGGAGTATGCAGTTCCCACAGCCAATTTGCTTACACTAGCAGATGTTTTCAGGATTGTCTGCAAAGGGAGGCCAAATTTTCTAGGGATGTGTCTGGGTGATATTGTACATAATGCTGCTAACCCTACTGAAGTATTTAAACAGAGGTGCAAGCAGAAGATACTTAGACCTGGGAAGTTAGCTTGACAAAAGAGTGCGGCACTGCTATACTGATATGAAGAAACTACTCTATAGCCCACAGAGATTATAGTGACCATGCTTGATTACCAAAAAAGAAAGTAAGACATGATACTGTTGTTAAATTAGAACATTTGGGTTATTTGCTAGAATTGCCTTTGATTAGTGGTAAAATCAAAGGTTTAAATTGTAATGTAATGATGCTAATGTGATATAAGGGCTGAAACAAATCTGCTAGAAGTAATTTAGATAGCTCATAGGAATTATACTTACTATCCTACTGAATGCACTTAAGAGATGCTAGGAAATGGAAGTGTAGAATAGAGGAAATTAAGTGCAAAAGACTTATTAAAGATGTTCTTTGGAGCTTTCCTTGGGGTGATGTTTTTTCGAGAGTGTGTCATGTAGTTCTATCAATGTTAAGCCTAAGGTTAAGATCCAGAAGGTAAGTAGATGACTTGATTTTAAAGCTTATTAACTTTATCTTGTTTCCTCTTTACATAAGCCTGTGACTTTTAGCATCACAAAATAACCTGGTGAAGTTTGAGCATCTCAAACAGATACAATGGACCTCAGTCTCATTCCTGTCCAGGGCAGGGGTACTAGTGATTGTAGCAACTAAGAAAAATTACATTGCTCAGCACTGAGAAATACAAAAGATCATTTTGATGGTCTGAGACATAATTTACACTGGTAAGAACCTTCCTCACCCCAGCACAGTGCCACATGTAGCACGTGTGGGCCAGAGGTCCCAGCAGACTTGGGAGGGGACCTCTGGGTTTGATGGATCTCTCCCCACATCTGCTTGGCAAGTGATGTTCTCATTGTGTGGAAATCAGTCTAACACATGAGAGATTCCTGTGGCAGCAATGCTTGTCTGATGCATATGAGGATATCATTGTAGGAAAGCACAAGATTTGTGTGAAAAAAGCTGTGAGATTTCATCTGAATTGGAAATCTGCTGATGACCTGCTGTGTATTTTGCTTCGTGTCTACCAACCAAGCAAGGCGTTATTAAAACCAGTCTAGCATATGGAAAGCAAGGGTGGGAAGAAATGTGCTAGGCAAACACAGCCTTAACCCGGGAATCCAGTATCAGCCTTGTTGGTAGCCGAGTACAGCATGATGCCGTGGAAAAGGAACGGTTACAGAAGATGTCACCAGTAGGGGAGACTACACTGACCGTTCCCATGGGAACCACTTCATCTGCTTGGGGATGTGGTTTTTATGGTGAGGCAACACAGATTCCAAACTTGATGGAGCCACACAGGAAGACATTTTGGCCCGTGTCTCCACTTTGGAGTGGCTTCTGCTTTGCAGCCACGAAAGCGTGGTAGCTGGGCTTATGAGGCCTGGGTAGAGGGGAGTAGACGTCCTTCCATTCACCAAATTCACGAAGTACCCTTATGGCCTGGGAATTTGATAAATTCCTTGTCCTAAAATTAGCTATACCAAAGCTTCAGTTGCCTGGTTCTGTGGAGAGTCAAGCACAGCTCGCTAATTGTGGCACAGACAGTGAGTCCTGCTGCAGCTAACTAGGGCTAGAAAAAGTACATTTTCATTGTGTCATTCTTTTTAATGAGAAGTTAAATAAAAGCTGATGCAGGAGATCCTGGACAAGAAAAAGCTTTATTGTGTGTAAAAACTTCTGTACTTTCCCCCCAGTCTATTATGTGAAAAATGAGTCATATTTTTGACAGTAACGGATAAGAAAAGTTGTGGTTGAGGGACTGTGAGTACAAAGGGAGGCAGATGGACGGGTGTTGGAACATGCTGAACAAACAGCTTACTTAATTTTGTTTATTCTCTTCTAAAGTGCTTAGTTGCTGAGTATTGGGAATATTACATGAAACTAAAACCATTGTGCCAATTCTTCTCTGGTGGCATGCTCTGGATTTCAGGAGAATTACAGCTTTGGTCTTGTAGCAACAACAACAAAGTGGAAGAAACATCTCTGCTGAACAAAACTGAATTAAATCATGTATTTCCCTTCATTTTCTTCCTTCAGTAAAAGACCACAGCCTCTGCCCAGCTTGTCCTTATTCCTCATTGCACTGAGGACTCTGAAAGGAAAACAAGATAGTTTAATCAAGACGGAATGAGCTATATCCCCATTTTGCTATAAAACCCATGCAAGTTTGACTGACGGTCACCCAGTTGCATAGCCAGCCCATGTCATGCTGCTCAGAACTTCCCAGACAGGTCCCAAGCACTAGCTGTGCTGGTGAACAAGGTCACCTGGTGACAACCAGCCACAAAGATGGAAGCTGAGGTGCCCCTGGGCTTGGTGCCTGGGCACATGGTGGGCTGACAGCACAGCCTGGGCTTCTCTTGTGTTCTGCAAAGAAACCAAGAGTACAGACTTGAGCGTCTAAGGTAAAAGGTGACAATTGCATTCATCAGCTCAGCATGGCAGCATTCCAGTGTGCGGTAGGGTGGGCTGTGTGTGGGAAGGATCCCCACAGCACTGAACGATCCCCATCCCATAACGGTGGAGGAACCCGCTGCTGCAGAGCTTTCCCCTCCTTCTCTCACCCTCGTTACCACCGCATCCAGCCCTGCTCAGACAGTTCTGTTTTCAGTATATGCCTGTAAAGAGGATTTCATTAAGTCATGCCACAAAAGCATCCAGTCTGTGACAAAGATGAGCTTAAATGAATTCTCATTTTTATCTGGGAGGACACTAGCTGCAAACTAATGACAAAAGAAACATCTAATCTAAGCAGTTTTCAGGCCTGGAAATTTCATTTATAAATGGACATTTTTTACAACATATTTAATGACCCATCATAGGCACTTGGATACTCCCCTAAAATTCTGAGCATAAAACAGGGACAAAAGGTCATATTTATATCTTCTTCAAAATCACATATATAGACTATCTTTACATGGCATTTTAAAATACAGTTTTAAAAGTATCAAATGGCACACAATGCCTTAAACCATTTCCCAAAGCCGGTAGAATAGAAAATGTGGCCAGTGAGATCTAACCCCACCTGAGTTTTATTTGAAGAAACTTTGTTAAAATACAGGACAAAAATTTAAACTTACTGTGTCAGGGACAGCCAGTGCCTGGAGGAAGAATCTCCTGTGTGCTGTAGGGAGAGGCATCTCCAGCAGATGAAAGCCATCAGCCTTGGATGAAAAGAGCAGGGAATTTGTGTCCCCCACTTATTCCTATGGGTCCCTAAATTCTGGCCAACACAATTCAGCCTTGATGATCAAGTTCAACGTTTTTATCGAGCATGTGTATGTGCATATACATTTATATTATAAATGGACATGCATGCAAATGGGTTCTCTGTAAGTGCTTGCATCTAAATGCACTCTGTGAGTGCATGCATATAAACACATACATGCAGCTGCATTTATACCAGTTGTATATGGACATACGCTCCACCACCACCACCACCACCACCCCCTGCCCCTACAGAGAGAGCACGTAATAGCACTGGAAATGCATTGGATAAGAGAGCAAAAGGACTACAGCAAAGAAAGAGAATTGCATGAAGATGCTGGGGTTAGGGAATGGAGCTGCAGCGGGGCACATCGTTGTCTCTGGTAAAGTTTTTGCTAAGTATTAATGATGATTACATTGATATGAAAGTGGATTCGGTGGTTGTTGGAGTTTATGTGGAAGGACTTGCAAGTTCTATCTTACAGTTGTGTTTAGTCATTGGATATAAGATGCAGAGCACCTACATCTGGTCATTCTGATTTTAGAATGTTGTGATTGTTTTTTATCCAGCTGTTGGATCAGAGGTATTGTAGAAGGGTCAGCAAAAAGAAAAGGAAGAAAGCTTGTTTTGCTTTGAGTTTCTGTATTTGTATGAATGGAGAGTTCAACAGAATAACACAGGATTCACAGAACATTTAATATGACATAAACACAGACCAAACCACAAAGCTGTGTGCATGGGAAAATGCAGAACTGCATACATGTGCCTACATATGCAAATGACAAGTCTTTAAGAGACCAAATCTTAAGATAGAGATAACTAGATTTGTTGCCAAATCCTTAAAATTATGCACTTCCATTATCCCATCAGTTTGCAATCCTGTGATGTCTAACACACAAACCAGAAATAATACAGGTTGCAATTGCAGACTGTGCAGTTAACCAAAATACATAATGCAAGCAGAAAGTCATTTCAGCATCATGGTGGTTAGTAGGTAAAGAAATGGCTGCAGAAGCAGAGAGAGAGAGGTTTTGAAAGGTACACTACACAGAGAAGATAGAGTATACATGGTACACTGACAGCCTTGCACGTGTTAGATCTAAAATGCTTTTAACTGGTTGAAGAGGAAAAAAAAAAAAGGAGTTATTTTTTTCCAGTCACACTTTCTGAGGCTGTCTTATTTAGGTTTTAATCAAAAAAGGCACTATTCTTTCCATTGACTTCCACAGACTTTAGATGAAGGCCTTAGAAAATGTATGGTGTTTTGTCCTGCTCTGATTCAGTCTTTTCAGAGTCAAGGGTTGGATCGATTATTCTCTGGGAGGACCATTAATGCTTCCAGCTGCCATCAGCTCCACAGCTTTTGGAAAAAAATCAGTTTTTCCCAAGGCCCATAGCCACCTTTGGAGGGGCTGGCAAAAACATTTCCAGTTTTAGTACTTCATACTTAAAAAAATAGTTAATTTTGTATGAAGACAACATCAGATGTCTTTTTCCATCCCACCTATGTATTAACATTCCTCTGCCCTCAACAGTATGTAATGAGAAACAGCAAACAATTAAGAAGGGACCACAGGCAATTAAAAAAGGTGTCATTACTACTGTTGCAAAAGAAACAGCTTGAAAACCTTCTGTGCTTTTACTTTCTGAATATTTCCTCTTAAAATTGGCCCTTCTTCTCCCCCCTGCTTCATGCAGCCATCACTTTCATCTTCCCATCTATCCAACCTTATAGCTGACAGCAGGTGAGCTACTAACATGGATGCTGTTTTTTTCTGGATTGCACAGAAAACGAATGTCAGCTTTGTAATTTTAGTCTCTGGAAACAGATATGTGTTAGTAGGGTAAGCTGCCGTGCTGAAGACGTGCAGTACTAAAATCCTCAGTGGAGGCAATCCCTTCTGTTTGTTTGACAGATCCATTTTTACCAAAAATATCTTGGCATGAAAAAAGTGAAACTCTGCCACTGGAAGTTTGTACCTGCAGACAGTAAAACATTGATTGAGTGACTGAAAAAATAGTGGAAAAAATACGCAGGCTCCTTCATCTGGGTTGCCTGGTGTCTCACTGCAGCTCCCCTGGTGCAGGGGATTGCCATGTCTCCCATGCACAGTCCCCATGGCTGTGGGGCTGCTGAGCTACCTGAGCTGGTGTGCAGATGCATCCATGCCACACGGCCTGAGGAGCTTACATGAGTCTGTTGGGCTGTGCACATGCATCAAGACTTGGGAGTCTTTCAGGCAGTTCTTGCCCCCCTCTGCTGAGTTGTGAAGTGGATGACAACCTGCCCAGCGAGACTGCAATGATGGAGGGATGCTCCAGGTAACAGACTGTCCCCAGATGCAGCTCACCTGACTTTAGGGTGACACAGTACTGCTGTGGGGAGAGGCCCAGCCCTATGGAGTACATCACAGCATGATGTGTGTTTGTGATGGCCAAGGTGCCCCATACAGGGAGTGTCGGAGACAGGCTCCTTGACTGGCACTCCCACCGGGTAGTGTTCAGCCCATGAGGACACTTGAACTAGCCTATAGGAAGTGCTGAACAGGGGAAGGAGAGTCTAAATTTTCTCTTCTACCTGGACTGGAGTGCTTATTTCAGATCTGAAGTTTGGCTTCTTCATGCATTTGGAGCCTGCAGTGGTGGCTTTGCTTGCCACCATGGGCTGGAGCCCTCCTTTGTGGTGCAGTGCCCCCGGGCAGGGCTGGATAGGAGGTGAGAGTGTGAGAAAGGGGAAGAAAAAGTATGAGTCATCCCCTCCTGTCTTGAAACTGGGCTGTCATAGAGCCAGTAAGGTAAAAAGGAACAGAAACGGAGGCAAGATGGAGAGTAGCTGCACCCAGGGGGGTGGTTTGCACTCTGCTGCGTCCTTGATCCCTTTATGGGACTCAAAATTCAGAAACAATCTAGGCTCTTAGCTGTTGAATATGCGACATGCATGTTGCGTCTTGTGATGAAAGTCTTTGATTTTTCATGATATTCTGAGATGTCTTTTCCAGAATTACCGAAGTTTTTATTAGTAACAAATGTAATAAACTCCCCTCGGAAGCTGAGTCATCTAGTGACTGTCTCAAAAAAATCCCAAGCAGTCACTCTGGATCTACCTCGTCAGGTGCAGGGTGAGTTGGCAGCCAACCTCATTTATTCAAAGCCAGGGTAAAAGAAAAACTACAGAATTACTTTATAAAAGAGAGGAAACAGTACCGTCCAGAAAGCAGGGCTTTTAAGAAAGTGAATGTGAGGAATTATCTAATCAACAAAGATAACCATAACTTATAGTGAAAGAGATGTTCTCAAAACACATTCAGGAAAATAAATTGTGATCAGTGTCTAGCTTTTCCACACATTTTTGTCTCTGACCTTGTGTGACTGAAAGCAGCCTGCCTATCAGTCCCAGAGCGATTATCGCTGTGTGCCATGCTATGGAGATGTCATCAGACTGCTGCTGCAATGCCTAAATTAGCCTCTGCCGGTTGCAGATAAGATGCGGTCTGAGTTACTTGGGCATCTCCGAAGCGAATGCAGAGGCCGTAGCTGTCCTCCGCCATGGCCTCGCTGAGTGAGGCGGTCGCACCCCACGCTGCTGTGTGCCACACGTCACAGCTCCCTCCCAAAGGGCTCTGCCCCTGAAATCTGCCCCCCAAGCTGCTCATGGGGTCATTTCTACCTTGCTGCACTCCATATGGGCTGGGTGAGCAGAGACCTCCCATTTCAGGTGTCTATGGTACCTACCTCAATGACCGGGCTGGGTTAGTGAGCACACACGAGCCACCCTGCAGGCAGGTGTTGGCACGTAGGGGAACAGCTGGGGTGGTGACCAAAGTGGCCAGTGCAACCACAGCTGGAAGAGGACACCTATCTACGGGCTTAGGTGCCATGAGAGCTGGTAAAATCTAAGTTAGGTACCTGTGGTCTCAGGAGGATCCTAATTCACCATCACACTGCATCTTGAAAATTCACTTGAGGTGGATCTCTATCAGGGAGCTTTTTAAGCTTACTTTGCTCTGTCGATGCAAATGTAGGCAAATTTTCAAAAAAGACCACTCATGGATTTTGTGCTCACCCTGGGGACTGAAGGTGTTAGACTAATTCTAGCTAAGCTTTGTTTCCTATGTCCTTTTTTATGCCCATGCTAACCCCCTCCCCTCGAGCTGCCTGCAAGCTGCACGTACCTCCTCTGTGGGCACAGGGATTTGGGAGCTCTGGTGACACAAGTCTTTGCAGCCACTGCATGTTGCCACCATGACCCTGCATGAGGAGCACACCTAGAGAACTATTCTGCCTGTTCTCAAATCCGTGTGTAAAACCAAAGTGAAGAGTGATAGATGAGAATCAGGCCAATGGAGGAGAGATTACAATCATTATCTGAAGCACTTTGGGGCATAGACAACTACAAGTGTGGGTGGCGAGAAGGTTTTTTGGGAAACTGCCGATCCACTGAGGTGCGGTAAGCAGCTGTTTGTGGAGGCCTAACCTGCAGCTGATATGAAATACAGCAGAGCAGCCAGAAAGCACTTGACTGCTGCTGGTCCACCTGCATGTTTTGAAAGCATGGGGGAGGAATAACCAAGCTGTTGTTCCTGTAGTATGTATAGATACCTATTTCACAATTGCAGCAGGCTCAGAGCACTCATCTGTGAAGTCAATGTTGCTCCACTGAGAAGTAAAACATTAAGGGGGAATAAAGTGTTCACTGCAGCTGCTTGCTTATGGCCTAACAGAGCTATGTATTCTGTTCCTATCAAAATAAAAGGAAAATTAGTCCCTCAGCTCTGTAAACTCAGCCTCACACTCTGAGCTGAATGAGATTATACACCAATTCCTAGAACCTGCTTCCAATTTTGTTCTTCCTGTGATTTCTGCATGGCAAATCTGGGAAATAACCCCAGAACTTGTCCTTTCCATAATTCCAAGAACTACATCTCTAATGATTCATGTGAAGCTTATACACAGATGCCCTCTAATGTTCTGAGCAACCCTGATTATTGAAAACAGATATAGAGAAGCGTGGGAGCAAATACAGACATCCAGAAAGCTTCCCAACGTACCATGTAGCTGCAGAGCCTCTTTCATTGGATGAAAATTATGAAAGATTGCCATGTGATTGCTAGCACCACTCCTTGAGCTGAGAACATTTCTCTTTTAAGAAGATCTAAGATCTTTTAATCAGAATTTACTTCCCTTTCTTACCACTCATTGCTTTTCTGTGGCTTCTGCATAAATAGCACTTGGGTCTTGCATCAAGTTTTTGGGTTTTTCCTTTCCACTAACAAAACTAAAAGTTGTGAGCAACAGCAAGCAGAAGGAAATACTGAACACACCAGAAGGCACACAAGCTGAGGTAGGACAAGATTTGTCTGCTTTTTCTCGTGTAGGTAAATAATGGTTGCAATGATTAAAATACAATCTACTTATATTTCTTATTACTCGCAATAAGCTTTTTCTTTGCCAGAAGCTGCAATCATTGTCTAAACTTCTATGACAAAGCCAGTCTTGAGGTTTTCGTTTTGGCAGATAAAAGGGTGGATTTATGTAACTAGAAATGTTTGCCAGATGGAAGATAACAATCAAGTTGTGGATGTGATTAAGCAAGTCTTGTTTTTTAACTAGGTGAAAAATATATATTTGGTTTATGGCAAAGATTTAAAATAAAAGGTGTTAAATGTCAGGCTCTTGATTTCCCCCCCTATTATTGTGCATGTAGAAAGGTTAATAACATGCTATGTTTTGATGAATTTAAAGTTAATTCTAAATATTACCTTCTGTTACATTTACTCTTGGTAACGCTGCTCCTGAAACACAAGGTGAATGGCAGAAAGCAAGCCAATGGGAACTCTAAAAAAATGACAACTTCTGGGTTTTTTCAGAAGTGCAGTGGCAAATGCAAGTGATCTCCTTGCGTTTATGTATACATATATATATGTCTGTGTAGATATACATATATCAGTGATATATTCCTATTGGGTAATGAACACAAGACTGTGGTGTCTGGCATCCTCTTCAGACAACGGGTTACTGTGATAAATGCAGAGACTATTTTTTTCCTGGCATACAAGAGAATGTATATATTTATCACTTAACATAGCAAAGAACTATATTTTGAATTAACAGCCTGATTTCCTTATTTTACTTTGTATATGCAGAACACTTTATTAAAAATAGGTTCTTTGGTAGTTCCTGGTGTTATAGTGAATGCAATGTTTCAGAGAAGCGGACTCAAGATCAGGAGTTTGGAAACTTTCATATTTACACCTTCAGCAGCAGCACCCCTCCACCACACGTCTTCAAAAGAAGCATGTCCTTCTCTCCAGGCATGGCATAGAAATCGATCCTATTGTCTGTTGAGATGCTGGATGACTTGACTGCCATCCACTAGAACTGGGGGTAGCCCAAGGCTGCTGACAATTGCCACTTTCCCAGTAATAGCTTTTTGACATACAGGCCGGAATCTCTGTATTAATATCACTACAGGCATCGCTTTCACTTCACCGGTAGGAATTAGAGGTAACACAGTGAAGTCAACCGTGGTTGTTACACTGCTGGGAATTAGGAGCAAATTGTGACTGTAAAGAATGTGCTGGCAGCTCAGACTGATGTCCATCTAGCCCAGTATTCAGTCTCTGATGGTGGCAATGGGAAATGCTGGTTAGAGACAACATGAGAGTCTGATCACCTTCCAGAGTGCTTTCCCCTTGCATTTCCCCAGCTTCCTCACTACTGTCCATGGGCACTGAGGAGTATGTCCCTGCCCGGTCTTTTGTTTCCCATTTACTGTCCTTGCATCTGTCTGATCCTGTTTTGACCCTGCTGAGCCACCTGTCTGCACTGCCTGCTGTTGCAGCGAGCTCCCAACTCTGCCTGCTCCTCTTCCCTCTTTTATCTGTTTGAAAGCAGATTCTCAACAACTCTGCTGAGCACCCCACGCCTCAGTACTGCAAGACCCTATAAATAGCAGTGCACATTCACACTCTCCACCACCTTCATGACTCTGTAAACCCTGACCACATCCTTCTTCAGCCTCCTCCTTTCCATACCAAAGAGTCTCAGGCTTTTTAGTCCTTGCTGTGTTTCCTTGATCATTCACTTGCCCCTCTCTGTACCTTCTCTAACTCTGTAATCTCTTTTTTGGATGTAGGCACCAAAACTGCTCACTATGGGGATGCATGGAGATTTTATACAAGGTGATAACCTACTTTCTCCTCTATAGCATTCTTGATGATGCCCCTCATTTTGCTGACATTTTTGGTTGCTTCAGCTGCTGCAGCCAATGCAGAAATGACTTCAGTAAATAGTCCATAATGCCAATGCCAAATGCCCTTTCCAAATGTAACAGCCAGTTTCAAGTTCATATCATGTGGGCATGGTCTAGATTATTTTTCCTAGCATGCATCACCTTACATTAAAATATACTAATTCTCATCTGCTACTCCTTCAGCGTGCCATCTGCCAACCTGGATAACTGTCTTCTACAGGTTATTGATAAAGATATTGAATAAATCTGGTCTGAGTACCACACCCTATAGGACCCCATTGCTGATTCATTAAGCTCTACACTTCTTACCCTTCAGCCAGCTTTCAGCCCACAAAAAACCCATGCCTTCCAGGTCTCTGGCAACTTAGTTCCTTAAGAAACCCCCAGTGCAGAGCTTTGTCAAAGGCTTTGACAAATGTGGCTGTATAAATGCATACATATCCATATATACAATATAAAATGACCATGGAGCCCCCTTCATCCATCATCCTCACAGCACTTCAGCAGGTGAGTGGGGCAGGATCTCCCTTTTCAGAAGATGTGCCGACTCTTCCTCAGCATACTGGCCTTTCAATGAGCTCAGTGCCTTCATTCTTCACTAGAGACCCACCACAATGTACCAGAGGTGGAAATTGGTCTCAGTGGTCAGTAGCTCCCAGCACTGAGACAACCAACTGATGGCCCTTGAGTTGTCCTCTCAAGCCCTTCTTGTAGATGAGAGCTGCACTCTCTGGTGGTGACACACCAGTCCCCTGGCACAGCACCTGATTGTAATGGTGGGTTATGTGCCTTGGCCGACAGTTGTACAGTTGCGATCCTTCAGGACACTCATATGGATGCCATCTGGTCCTGATTACTTATTGGCCTCTCCTTATTTGGTCAGTTTAATAATTCCTGTGCACATCCATTGAGTGGAGCTGGCTTCTCTGACCTGTTTGATGCATCAGAAATGGAAATACTCCAACATCTTTGGTGGGGAAGAGTGAATTCACCGAGTTTCTCTGCTATAGCCTTGTTGTCCCTAAGAGATGTTTTGCCACCAAGAAACTCTGCCAGTTCCCTAACAGTCTTTCATCTTTCAGTGGGCTTACAAAACTCACTGTCAGCCTCATCATCCTTTACCACATAGTCTTCATGTTCGGTTGTTTTGGTTTGTTTTTTTTTTTTTTAATGCTCTCAGTTTCCTCTCCATGTTTGATCTGCCGTGATGCAGGCTTTCCTGTTCTCCTCATTTGGACACAACTTCTGCTTTCTAAGTGGTGATCTTTTCCCTATAACAGTCTTGCTAACTGTTCTACTAATGGACATATGGACATCAGGCTTCATATTTATTGAAGTACCTATTTCTTTTGGAATGTAGGCTTCTAACACAGGTTCTGTTGGATTTTCCATTTGTTTTTCTAAACAGCCCACAAAATTATGTAGGCTTCTTCCTTCTGGGATTTCTTCTCTGTCCCACAACACTGCCAAACCTAGCTCTACTGTGATTGCCACTACAGGGCTCTCTCCACCAAAACCTGCTTGAACTAGGACTGGTGCAGCACTAAAGACAAAATGTAGAATAGCATCTTACTTTATGGATTTATTTCGAGGACCAATTATTCTAGAAATCAGGCATTTTTTGCATCTGGACATTACTTACTGTTCTGCGGCAGCATTGCATCTTTATAAATGCACACAAAATCTCCTGCTATTGCTGCCTGCTTTCGGCTTCCTGCTCTCCCTTAACATTTTCTAATTACTGTCATCATCATGATGTAGAGTTTGGTGGTATGTTTTCATTATTGGAGTAAGGGGTGTCTGCCTACAAGAACCCTGTAGTGCTTCTCTTTAGCCATATTTTTATGCTGTTGCAAGTTACATAGTGCGTCATGCACAGTGGCACTCTTCCACCTGTGCAGCCTACACTATCATTACCATAAAGCTGGTAGCATGGCAACTCAGGTTCCCATTGATTATTCTCTCTCCTGTGTGTCTCTGAAGTTCCCCTTGCGCCAGGGTTGTCTCATGCCAAGTCTGCCAGCTCCCCTGTCTCGTTTTCAGATTTGAGCATGGGTGCAGAATTACCTGTAAGATTTGCTTTTGATCAGTCACTCAAGATAGCGTGTGTCTGGATTTGTGGGCAGTTGGGCTTTATTTCCCTCTTGGCTTTGTCAGAGGTGCACTGGATTTGAGTTCACTGCTCTCGCAAGTCTTGTCAGTCCTGGCCACTTGCTCTCCCATGCCCTTCAGCTCCCCTGTTGCTTCTAATTAAATACTCCTCTGCAGACCTTTCAGACTGCAGCACCAGCAGCTTGGATCCACTCTGGGTACAGTGCAGTCTCTTATTGCTGTATCACTTGCCTTTATCCAAAAAGATCCATCAGTTCCTTACACACCTAACTTTCTCCCTTCTACTGCCTCATCCATGCACTGAACCACTGGGTCTGACCTGGGCCTCTGTCTTGCCTCATAGCTGAGCCCTGAAGAACCCATCTTCATCCTTGGTGCCCACGATGACCACAGCCACCACCAGCTCCTCTCTTGCGTCCCCAAGCCATCTACTCAGACATCTCATGAGGTCTGCTCCCTGGGCAGGCCTGCTCCTGCTGAGCCACTCCTGCCTGGAGACAGCCAGCCTTGTCCTTCCATCCCTCACCTTGCACACACGTGCACAAAACCTGGCCCGGAGGGGCGACCATACACATCACATGCCAGGCAGTTTACAGGGTAGCCCCTACTCTGCTGCTAGACTGCTACCTGCATCCCTAGCTTAAAATACAATCGTTCTGAGGCACCTTTATTAGTTAAGTATCTCCTCCAATGAAACAAATCTCCTCTTACTTTTGGTCTATCGGTTCCCCAGCTGGCTTGCACACCCATCTCTTTGTTAAGGGTGTTGGATTCACCTTAGGCATGGAATGTCTTTCTCTTATCCCCTAACTAAATCACACTCAAGCCAGGTTAAGATAAAAGAGAAAATATTTCTTCATAAGAAGTATATGATTGATAATATGTATGTAATTTATAATGAAAGGTAAATATTTATTTGTAAAGTTCATACTAATCAAGCTGTAAATATTTCTAAAAGACTTCATAGAGGTGAAGAAAAGACAAAATCCCACCCAAACTCCACATCTAATCTGCTTACATAGCATTTTTTTCAGAAAAGCCTCCCCTTTCCTTGCTTAGCTGATGTGCTCTCTCTTTCCTGTCAGGGTGGTTGTCAGAGCCTCAGGACATGCATCAGCTGCTTCTACTTGGTAGTTTCCATCAGGAAAACTCATATATAGAAAAAATCTACTGCTAGAGAGTTTCCATCAGAGAAATCTCGCAGTACCACTTCAGAGAGATTCTCATTTCAGATTGTTCCTTTCTCACACTCTTCCTCAGAGGGCCATTAGATCTTAGCACCAATCTCCCTTCTTTTGAGGGACCCTATAGTTTCAGTCTCTCACCTCAAGCCCACCCTGTTCATTCCTCACCCAGGAGACCATCTGGACACCTGCTGAAAACAAAGTTTATTGCCTCTCCTTACGTATGTAATTTCTTCTGTTTATGTAGGAGTCATCTCCTAGCCTTAGCTGTCTAGTAAACAGCTCTTTGGCTTCAAGGAGGCGTAACATTGTCCCCTTCCCCTCTGTGGGTGCTTGAGGTACTCCTGTGTGAAATGTATCTTTCACTGCACCTTCCTTTCTACATTGATCTGGGTGTTTGTGCTGGTTTCAATGGGATACAGTTAATTTTCTTCTTAGTAGCTGGTGCCATACTGTGTTTTGAATCTGGTGTGAGAATAACGTTGATAACACACTGATGTTTTTAGTTGTTGCTAAGTAATGCTTATACTAAGTCGAAGACTTCTCAGTTTCTTAGGCTATGCCAGTGAAAAGGCTGAAGGGGCACAAGAAACTGGGGAAAGCAGAGCCAGGACAGCTGAGGGGATATTCCATACCATAGAACATCACGTTGAGTATATAAGCTGGGGGGAGCTGGCCAGGGCCTGCTGATTGCTGCTCAGGGGCTGGTTGGGCATCCATCAGTGGGTGGTGAGCAGTTGTATTGTGCATCACTTGGTTTCCCCCCCCCCCCCCTTTTGGACTTTATTCCTTTCCCCTTCTCTCTCCTTTTCATTACACTTGTCATTATTATTGTTGTTGTTGTTGTTATTATTATTTTATTTTTATTTTATTTTAATTATTAAATTGTTAGGATCTCAGCCCTTGAGTTTTACCTTTTTCCCGATTCTCCTCCCCATCCTGCTGGGGCAGGGGTGGAGTGAGCAAGTAGCTGAGTGGTACTTAGTTGCTGGCTGGAGTTAAATCACGATGGTGTTATAACACAGTTAATAGAAGCATCTACATATAATTGCATGGGTTGTTCTTGGCCCTCAACGGAGGGCAGGCACCATGGTGGATAACAGCTTTCTGTTGAGGGCTCCAGCTTCTTTCTCCTAGACATCCCATAACAGCTTGAAAGTTTTCTTTGGACAGTTTGGAGGGGAGTCTGAGAACTGGTTCTCTTGCTAGGTCTAAGGATGCTGCGTTTTCTCAATTGCACTTGTGCATCTAGTTTCCTAAATGTCTTTAGCTGTAAGGAGAAACGAGGAGCACAGAGTAGCTTTAATGGTAGTTGTTAGCTAGATAACCTCATATGAAGAGCCTGAGCAAAGTGCCTCAGCCTCTGTGCTTGTAGTGCTCTCCCCAGGGTGCAGGGACCCAAGGGATTTTCATCAACTGAATTTTCATTGCCCTAATCCTATCCTTCAGCAGACAGCGTCAGGCCACAAGCCATCACTTGTAGGGCTCAGCAAGGCTTTAAATTTATCCACGCTCCAAGTTCTTCATCCTCATTTGATTCCTCTAAGTCACAGGTTTCACACACAACAGGAATGCTTCAACAGGTGGCAGATCACTGGTATTTTCTTGTGTTTTGGAGTTTCTAAAGGCAAGGATGCTTGGGCTTTAGGAAAACACAGTCAGGACTCTTCCCTTTGTAGTACTTTGGGTTGTGATGTTTCCCTGCAGAATGGGGAGATCAATCACGAGAAAAGCTGCTCCTTGATCCCACACAGAAAACACCTATGTTAGACAGTTGCTTTGTACACAAAACCAAACCCCATTCCAGTCTCCTCTGATTACAAAGGGTTTGTTCTTAGGAAGTATACCTTGTCTCTCCCTTCCATGAGGAAAAAGGATCTCAAATAGGATTTCCTTTAGGAGCACACATTACGAAGCCTGGGGCTTTGCTGAGACCCAATATCCAGTTTGCCCACTTCCAGTCTTAAGCACTCTTAAGCTCAATAGATACGACTATTTTCTGAAGGGTTAATTTCAGGCACTGCAAGGATGGGTATGATGTTGGTGTGAGTGAATGTCCCCATTCCCAAGCTGCCATGCTCCCATCTCATGATGGGAGGAGTAAGTCTTGCTTCTTGGGAACCCAGTCTGGGCGATGCACTTCCCACGCTCCCTGTCACAGTTGGGCTGGATAAAAGGCGACTGCTGGGGCACATCTGGTTGCTGTATTAAGGGATACAGACTCTGAGGCGCTACGCTGGAGATACCATGGGCTGCTCTGAACATAGCTCAGGCTCCCACAGCATGGCTCGAGTTAACAAATCAGCTGCTGTTTACAGCACACTGGGAATACAGCACTGGGTAACTGTGAGTCCAGAGCACCCACATCTAGAGCCCACTTTCCCCCCTAGGGAGACTCCACCTGTGCAAATAAATTAATTTAGATTTGTGAAGCCAGTGAGGTTCAGAATAAGAAAGGCAGTCAGGTATCATCAGCTTGTTTTCACTCTCACTGGGGTGAATTAAAAGCTTCTTTTTCAAGCATCTAGAAATGCTACGTAGTTGTGGATTCTAGGCAAAAATTTTCCATGCTCCATCTTTAGAATATGTTGGCAGATGCAGACAGGGAATTGGTCCCACTATTAAACAAGCAACAATACTGAAACCTTCCTTTCAAAATACTGCTAGCAGCGGGTCAGCTGAGGGAAGAAATCAGGAGTTCAGCAAGGAAATGGTTTCTAATCAGAAAAAAAAATATTATTTAGAGTGTTTTAGTGATGAGTCGTTTTGATTTGATTGAATTACAGCCTCACAGGAGGAAAAATGTCACACTGTGAATACAGCCCATTTTTTCACAGGCCATTTTCATTAGTGCTGTAAATGAGGGCTGCCCTGGAAGCTGCAGTGTGTGTAGATGACTGTCTGATGCAGAGCAGTTGGGCACAAAAGAGGTTGAGAAAGCGGCAAATGCAGCAAATGCCCCACCAAAAGAGACAGAAAGCCATGAAAAACTCAGAAGAAAGAAAAAATACAGTATAAGGAGGAAGGAGTTAAGAAAGGAACCATGCATAACTAGCACAGTATTTATGCAGTATTTAAGGTCAAAATGTCCTTAATTTGTACATTCTGACATATACCAATATACCTTTTGTATTGCTCAGGAAAGTTCAGTAACATGCTGCCAACAACATACCAGAAAAATTTCACTAGTTCCAAAGGGCAAATCCACTTCTTTTGGCTTTTCATCCTAATCTGAAATGCAGACAGTGATCTCTTCTCTGACTGGTTTTGATGTTTCTGTGGCAGGTAGCTGGGAACTCAAAACCTCCCTGCTATGAAACAGCTGACAGCTAGTTGGTTTGTTTTGCGCAGAGCAGGTTAGAGAAGTGCCGTTAAAACACACACATAGCACTCTTCATTAAAAGGCAGCACTTTCATAGGCTGAGACAACAACCGGCTGCTGTAATACCAAAACTGTTTAGAGCCAACATGCAGCTTTACACCTCAAGTTGTGTATTTACTGGTACATCACAAGGAATTACTCATTAATGAACCTTTAATTTCCACTGCTGTCTGCATCTTGCAGTTTCTGCCCTCAGTAAAATGGTCCCAACTGACCCAACTCCCTGCCCAGACTGTAACCTAGCACTCACACCACTTCTTTTTACTTTGGCAGAAAGACGGAGAGCCTGACTCTAGACTATGAATATTTCCAAGATGGCACTAGATGAAAATTTCACTAACAACTCCTTCAACTGTACAATTGACAACTTCAAGCAAGTCATTTACCCCATCATGTATCTCTCTATCTTCTTCTTGGGTGCTGTTGGAAATGTCCTTTCCATTTATGTTTTCTTCCAGCCTTCGCAGAAGAAGACCTCAGTAAACATTTACATGCAGAACCTAGCTGTTTCAGATCTCATGTTTGTGAGCACTTTGCCCTTTCGGGCCACATATTTCCTGCTGGGATCACGTTGGATATTTGGTGATATCATCTGTAGGATCATGACTTACAGCTTGTACGTGAACATGTACTGCAGCATTTATTTTCTCACCGTGCTCAGTGTGGTTCGTTTTATAGCCATTGTCTACCCGTTCAAACACTGCAAAGTAACCAACATGAAGTATGCCAGGATAATATGTGCAGCCATATGGGTCTTCGTGCTGGCAGCCTCCAGCCCTCTGTTAGACAAGAGAATTGCCGGGTACAGCAACCCAGTCAAGTGCTTGGACCTCCACCCCTCCAGCACACGCAGGCTTCTGATGATGAACAGTTTTGTCCTCGTCGTGGGCTTTGTTCTGCCATTTTGCACAATCATTGTCTGCTACATCTTTGCCATCAAAGTGTTGCTCAAGTCCAAGACTCCACAGCGCAAGAAGGCAGTGTGTCACAAGAAGGCACTGTCAACCATCATCATCACTCTCATCCTCTTCCTCCTCTGTTTCCTGCCATATCACATCCTGCGAACTGTCCACCTGATGCACGGCAGCTGCAGCTGGGCCAGCCTGCACAAAGCAGTGGTGGTCAGTCTCTGCCTTGCTGCCATGAACAGCTGCCTCGATCCTATCCTCTATTACTTTGCCGCTGAAAACTTCAAAGCAAGGATCAGAAGTTTGTACCGCAGGTAGCTGATGCAGAATTGCAAAATTATATATATATGCAGTCCTGATGGGACATCTAGACAGAGTCCATTCTATCCAATGACAGAGGCTGTGTGGTGCTAGCCAGCCTGTGGCCGTGCTGCTCAGCAACAGGCATTTCTCGAGCAAAAGTGTCTTAGAGGGAGCTCATTGGGGATGGCCAAAACTGAGGCAGGATGATCAGAGGTCAGGTCCCTGGGTGTGATCCCTGGTCCTCTTCTATTTAGCAACATAGATATACCTCTAGTGTTCACCCTCCCCAGGACAAGGAATTGAAATGGATTTACCTCGCTACTAGAGGACTTCTATTTCATTTCACAATACTCAACCAGAGACTTGAAGGCAAACGGCTCACCTGACCGCCTCAGTGATGGCATCTGAACCTCTCTGTGCTCCGCTTCCCTCTGTGTGCAGAGGTGCATGGATCAGACACTGTGACACCCAACGGATTCATAGCACCCTGTCAGTTCCCTTTGCGAACACTGGCTAAAGATTTGCACGTAACAGAAATGTAAAGCATCGCTGGTACTTTCTGCTGAGAGCCAAACAGGAGCTGGTGTCGGCTCAAGCTCAGGCTGTTCAGAAGGCATTAATATTTCTAAATTCTCTGCTCTGAGGAGGCCACCAAGGTATTTTGCTTAACATTTCACTGATTATCAAGTGAGATAATGATTTAAAAAAACCCCAGCATCAGCGTGGAGTCCTATGAGTAAAATGACTGCTGGCAGCAAGGGCAGGATGTGGGCACGTGGGAACACCAGGCTGCACCCTGCAGCTGCTCACGTCTGTGCTGATTCCTTCAAGGTCAGCACGTTTGGGCTTATGCTCATCATTGCCAGTGCTCTTCTGAAAGCCGAGGTTAGGCAGCTCGGTTCCCATGCAGGGATCCAAAGACAAACTTTAAAATTATTTTGGTCCAAACAGGTAGCTACGAAGTGGTTTCCTCTGCACAGGTAAACCAGCCTGACAGCAAATTGCTGCTAAAGGCATCCCTATTCCCTCACTTCCCGACTGCTCCCAGGAGGAGCAGATCCCTTTTTTCCCTAGGATTAATTTCCAGTTGCTTTGAACACCCTGACATTAAACATGCACCAATGCAACGGGGAAAGCAGTAAGGCAGGAACAGGAGGAAAGATGGGCAGCAGAGGAGGTGGAGGAGGAGGAGGGAGGCTGTTTTGGAAAGCAATGGGGAGCTACACCTATGTGTACTTTGGAAAAATCTCACCACGTGGCTGCTTGCATTTTTAAGTCTCTGAATATTTTCTAAAATACATTTCCTAAAAATCAGACTGCTTGCAAAGGCTCCAAACTCAGTCTGACCACATTTAGAATTTGGTTTTATTTACTTCATTTTTATGTCGTTTTAATAAAAAAAGACAAGAAGTTTTGTCATATTTTCCAGGAAAGCAGCCTGTCCCATATGAAAACTAACAAAAATGCTGAAGGCCTTCCCTTCCTAGGAAGTCCATCCAGACTTCTGTCTGTGAAAATATTTTCTCAATGCTCTGAACTTTTCCAGAGAAAGCACTTTATAAACTGAACACCCCAAACAAATTTTTTTGGGTTTTGTTGTTGTTGGGGTTTTTTTTGCTCCCAAACAAAAATAACTGTAGCTAGCTATTTTCAGCTCTGTCTGAAATATGTAGAAAACGAATCATTGCTGGTCAGGTGAAAAAGTACTCGACATCACTGGGGAAGTCACATTTTTCTTGGTTATCTAAGGCTTATGTTCAATTGCAGAGTCAATCTATTTTGCTCACTTTGTGCTGCCTTTGATGTAAGCACTAAATTTTATCGTAAGTCTTCACTAAAGTTAATGCTCCAAATCCTTATTTCAATAACTCAGTGGCATACTGAGAGCTGACCTAGTGATGCCATGTGAACTCCTGCAGTGCTTGGTCCCATGCTGCTGAAGGAAAAGGAAATATTACCACTGCTTTGCAATGGGATTGGCATCGAGATGGCAGACTGTGCAGATAGTGGACAAATAATTGGAAGGAAGGGGGCAAACTTTTTCCGTGGTTTTCCCCTGTCAGGAGTAGACCGGCACAGGGATAAGTGACAGTCTTGGAGCCTCTGATAAGATACTGTACACCTTAAATACTAAAAGGGAATGGAAAATACTAGCCACAGTCTAATCTCACTAACGTGTTTTTGTTTGTATCCATCCAGTGCACCCTATTATCAGATAATTTTGCATCTAGAGGATATAAGTCTCTCACAAGGTCACATTTTCTTTGTATTGACCAAAATACAACTTTGTTAGCAATTGAATTCACTGTCAAACCTGTGTTTTAATAAACTAGATTTACTAGTGGCTGAAGATATGTTTTTTATTGATTGCACAGCTAACAAGGAAGCTCCTCAGAGTGCAGGGGGAAAAAGACCAAGAAACAGATATTGAGTTTCTGTAAGTGGGCCATCATTTTACAACAAAAAAGTGTCTTTAGAGGTGTGAGAGCATCCAACTGCCATCTTTACTTCACCAACGAAATAGGGGGAAACATCAGCCAAACTTTGTGGTGCACATAAAGTAATAGATTTTTAAATTATGATTTACTTGCAAAAGGATTCAAGACCATCCTTGTTAGTGATCATCACATGCAGCTTTAACAACACTTGCATAACATGCCACATTCCCATTTACTGCCATTTCTCCATTTGGTATCCTGGCATGTCTCTACTCACAGAACTGAAGACCAGGGTTCTTCTCTGTGCAAGTATCATAGTAAAAAATACAGTAAAAAAAAGACAGCGTATTTATTCTGAAAAATAAACCTCCTGACAGTTAAATTACTAGCAATGTCTCTAGGTCTCTCAAGGGACCACCTACCCCTTAAAAAGTATTTTGATATGTTTCCTCAGTTTTCCAGGAGACAAAATCTAAGAATAGCCATGCACATAGAAAGTAAAAGTAACTGTAAATGTTTGAGACTGAAGGAGACATAAGAACAGGAAATTGAGTTTTCAAGTGGCTGGTACCCCTAAGCTACAGCAAATGTTCTACCTTCATAATATGTGTGTTTTCCTGCCACTCATGGAAGCCCTGGTATTCCTAGGCAAAGGTAATTTTTAAAGTCTAAAGCTATACCAGAGACATAGAGACGTTTTCTGAAGTAACCTCACTGCAGCCTCAACCACTTGACCCTCAGCACAAGGAAAAGACATTCTTCACATTTGCTTTTTATCCTTGGTTCAGGCTGACGTGTGACTATATTTGCCTCATAGAGTGGTGTTGCATCAGTCAGGGGAGCATCACATGACTGTGATTCTCCCCCTCTGCTCTTGTGAGACCCCACCTGCAGTACTGCCTTCAGCTCTGGGGCCCCCAGCATAAGAGGGACGTGGGCCTGTTGGAGTGACCCCAGAGGAGGGTCACCAAGATCATCAGAGGGCTGGAGCACCTCTCCTGTGAAGACAGGCTGAGAGAGTTGGGGTTGTTGCGCCTGGAGAAGAGAAGGCTCTGGGGAGGCCTTATAGCAGCCTGCCAGTGGCTGTAGGGGGCCTACAGGGAAGCTGGGGAGGGGCTTTGTACAAGGGCATCCAGGGAATGGACAAGGGGGAACAGCTTTGAACTGAAAGAGGGTGGATTGAGATTAGATATTGGGAAGAAATTCTTTCCTGTGAGGACACTGGCACAAGTTGCCCAGAGAAGCTGTGGATGCCCCATCCCTGGAAGTGTTCGAGGCCAGGCTGGATGGAGCTTTGAGCAACCTGGTATAGTGGAAGGTGTCCCTGCCCATGACAGGGGAGTGGAACTAAATGATCTTTCAGATCCCTTCCAACCCAAACCATTCTATGATTCTATGATTTTTATTTTAAGCAACGCATTTTCCCATTCGTTTTCATGATATATCCTCCGTCTTCCTCAACATGGCTCCTGTTACCATAACTTATATTTTGGTTTTGCTCCTAAAAGTGTCTGTAGAAATGGGTATACATTTTGCTGCTCAGCATCTCCTTCTGAGGTGCATGTTCCTATATGCTACAACTGCATGTTGTGCTGGCAGCAGAGCAGGCATCAGACTTTCCTCCCCTGTCTGAGGGCTGTTGATGCTTCTCTTAGTCCTTTGGGATGGGCAAGATAGAAATGACCTGCTCTCCTCCAGCTGATAGGAGTGGAAATAAGATTCATCAAAAATAACCAAATCTAAACATAGTCAGGAGGAGGCAGGTGCTGTTTCAATAGTGATACTATCCTTGGGCTTATATTTTGATTTCCTGTATCATACCTGAGCCAGTTTAAATGATGGCCTGTGTCATATGAAAGCACACATTCTAGGTGATATCCGTTATTATATACATAAGTGCTGGTTGCATACAATCACTATCCACCCAAGGATATCCACGTAGAGATATGCCTACGTGCAGCAGAGCACCTTTGCATCCAGTTCACACTCCACCAAGCTGTTTACTCCCTCCACGCTCATCTGAGAAGGTCTCTTCTTCCCCCATACTTAAGATATGGGAGTCTTTGGGCACATTCGTCATTGAAGACAGGTGTGCACAGAACTGAATTGCAGGTGAGCTCAGAGCACTGCTTTTCAAGGCATAATCACTCTACAGCCTGGTTGGTTTGGGTTTTTTTTCCACTTTTATCTGAAAGGGCCCTTACAATTCCCCCCTTTTTTGTTTGTTATATTGGATAAGGTTAAGGCTGTGTGAATTGGAACCATCATAGCTTGATGGACAGCCTTTTATCATGGCTCACATCAGGTTTGTCAAACACAGTATACATATAACAATGGCCAAAAACCCTAGCAATATAATAAACCCACACATCAATATTTTTTGTATCACATCCTAACTTACTCAATGTGCTTAAAGCTTGTACAGCAGCAACACCAGGTACAAGGAAAGAAGCAGCAGGAAGATCCACATTATTCTGGCTTGTTCTCTGGCTCATCATTGGTAGGATGCTTGCGATCAGTTGGTCAAATGAGCAGAGCAAGGATCCACCAAGGCCCTCTATATTTTTCACGTTCAATAAATTATCATTTGTCTGCACAGTAGCTCAGTCCCAGTACTCCGTTATCCAAACTCTATACTGCATAGAGGTAAGCGTCATATAACACAGAGCTTTACAATCTTATGGGGTCATAACATATCCTTCTGCAATGGCAGTGTACAAATTCACGGTAAATGCCGAATTGAGTCCAAAAATCTTTGGCTGAGCATCTGAGTTCTTTTACAGCTTCATATAGGAGTTGTTTTCACACAATTTGTTGCTCTACCTGGTAATGAACAGGGAATGCACTGAATAATTCCACACCTCTCTTTGCATAGCCTCCTGTCTGCACTGATCTAAAGCACTGTATTATACTCTCTTTCTCCTGCTTTCAGAACTGCTTCAGCTCAAGTCTTTCTTCAGGTCTTTATCAATAAAATGCATAGTACAATTTAAACCTACAGATCGAATCACAGTTGCAAAACAGCACAGAAAAGATTCAGGTTTTTTTCTTGCTCCTTGCTGCAAATACATGAATGAAATTCATACAGCCTCTACTGGATATGATAACCTACTGTTGCAAGAGGATAAATACGATTACCAAGGGAATGTTTGTTTCAAAAGACTAATCTCAGACAACCCACCAGAATGTGACAACTCAGTCAGTTTTGCCCAAAATGCAGAATCTGTGGGTGGGGGTGATTTCAGCTGTTTCAGTCCAAACATCCTTATGATTTTTCTGTTGCTGATTTTTCTATTCCCATATTAATAATCGACCCATGATTCTCAGCCATTCACCTACCACACTGCAGTGGTGATGAGAGCGCTCACATATCCATCTTCACATACCCACCTTCTCTGGTTCAGCTGGACTATGCCACTGCTTTGTTTGGGTTTTTTTCCCTTTTCTCTTTTTCTTCATATACCTATTCAGGTGCCATTTGGGGCATATTGAAGGCACAGACCCCAAGTGAGATCCTTTATTGCGTGCATAAGTGCTGGTTATATATTATACATAACCACTTATCCACCCAAGTTCTGCCCTGGAATATGCCTACATGCAGCAGAACACCCCTGCAGCCAGCTCACACACCACTGAGCTGTTTGCTCCCCCCACGCTCACCTGAGGAGCTCTCCTCTTCCCAGGTCAGTATTTAAGCTGTGGGAGGCTTTGGGCACACCCCCCATCGGGAGGCTTTGGGCAGCCCCTCGTTGCAGGTGGGTGGGCACAGAACTGATTTGCAGAGGAGCTCAGAGCACTACATTTTAAGGCATAATCACTTTACAACCAGGCACCCAGACAATGAACAAAGCCTTTTCTCAGACAGAGCCCTTGCAAAGCCCTGTTTAAAAGGCAGTGTAAATGAAGTGCAAGCGCAGATTCTCTGGGAGAAGTTCAATATTGTTTGAGACACTTCAGCTTTCCAGCCACCGCCAACTGTGACCTACCAGATGATGTGACTGTCCCCCTGCGGCTATGCAGTCCTGTACCTCTCACACAGTTGTGCTGTGTATATACAGGAATCTTTCTGGACATCTGCAAAGACAAGCAATATATTTAATTACATGCAGCTGATGTTATATAGTTACATCTGTTCATCTACCAGTCAACAGCTTAAGGAGGTCAAAGGAATTAAATAGCTTCCTTTGTCCCAGATTCCCTTCTCTCCTTTCAGAAAAACTGGCCAGATTTCTACCACCAATTCTCCTCCTTTTGATTTTACAGCTGAAAGGATAAGGCTGTCTAATATGATGGCCAAAGCCTGGTCACTCAAGTCAGATTCCTGCTCACGGGAGCAAAGTTTGAGCCTTTATTTCTGAAGCTGAGAAATAAAGCTCTGAATCTTGGTCCACCACTAATATCACCCTATGTAGGGCTTGAATACTCAGAGGAGGGGCTGGCAGGTTTGCTTGTCATGTTTGCTGTCTGCATTTCCAGACGTCGAGATGTTGAGCATGTTAACTGTTGGATGATATTATGTCTTCTTCTGAGCAGCTGTGGTAGATGCAACTGGGGTGATTCACTCAAAATGGAGCTGTGTTTCATGACTTACAGAATTTTGGGGAAGGAAATCCCTGAAGAGGGATCTGCACTCTGTGTAGATTTTTCTTACATTATTGCCAGCTTTCTGTTCTGAAGGCAGGGAGTCTGACCATCTCTGGCCAGGCCAGCTCCAGGCTTCTTCTGAGGTCCATCCCAGAAAGCCCTCCACAGCAGAGAAATCCCTTCTTAAGCTTGGTTTCTCCTTGCAACTAGTCTCTCAAGAATTTCAGGATGTTTAAGGGTGCTTTGCTCATTGCTGAGATACTGCTCGCATGCTGCAAGTTAGCTTTATTTTTTCTTGTCAACTACATGGACAAACAATGTAGGAAGAATGAGAAAAATAATCCAGCTCAAGAGCCATAATATGTCTTCTGAAGGCCTTTATTACTGCAGCTGGAGCAGTCTCTTTTGGTGGTCCCTCACCACTAAAAGAGAAAATATAAACCCACGTCAGGAATGTGAGTATGTACAGTGCTCTCAGATGGGCTTTTCATTTTATTTTTTTTCTTTCTTAATTTTGAATTTCACTGACCTGAAAGAAGACTTGTAAAGGACAATTCCCTTTATAAAGCTGCTAGCAGCAGCACAGGCACACCTACATCCTCCAGAAGTGGAGGCGGTGTGGAGAGGACACAGCTCAGTGCTGCTACATGAGCCTTTCACAGGTGTGTAGACTTGGGCAGTCTGTGGGCCTGGGTAGGAGCATGCATGTTCGTGGACCATCCTGTTCCCTGGGCACACACTCCAGCTACACCTGACTCCATGCCAGCACAAACCCAGCCTGTGCATCAGCCCTTCCCACACCTTTGTGTCCTGGTTGCCATGGAAAGGAAAACCGAATGCAGAGACCAGGTGGGAAGGACATGCTCCAGCAGGCCACCAACGTGCATGACAAAGGGAGCACACCCAAGCGGTGTGTCTGGGCATACTACTTCACTGAGTTGTTAGTACCAGGTACAAGTTGATGTTGACCTCTTCCCACTTCCTTTCCCTTCAAATTTCTGATTGCGCTCAGGTAGTAATTTACGCTTGAGCTAGTTGGGCTGTGTAGGTGGAAGTTGCCCTGGGAAGTGTAAGAGTGGATGGGCAGATGGCCCAGTTGGGGGTGGCATAGGAGAACATGTTGCTTCATTCTTAGAGGAATGGGACATTCAAGGCAATGCTCAAAGACAGAGAGGCTGATGTCCACCTTCTCCAGGGTCTCTTATTTTACTTTCTTCTTATTTTACTTTCAGGGTCATCACAACTCAAATAGCAGCCTGTGCTCTCACAGGGAGAATCCATCTACAAGCTTGAAAGGAGCAAGATGAGCTCAAGGTCTGCTGACGTGGGCTGTAGTGCCTCCTCCTATTTTCTGACCACCTGATCTAAAACTTGCATGCCCTGTCTTTCTGGAGGGGTCCTGCAGATCTGACTCAAAATCAGCAAAGCTCAGCCACACATAAGGGTGTGACATGGGCAGCCTGGCAATAGGGAGAAGAATGTCTTCCTTGGGTTGTGCTATGGGACGGGATATATGTGGCAATGCTGGAGTTTCCTCAGACACCAATTCCAGTAATCCACTTTACACTGGCAAGAGCAAAAAAGCGTTATTGTTGTCTCCCCCAAAATTATCTTGGGCTTCTCCAAAGCCATGAGCAAAAAGCAGTCCCTCAAAGCCACCTACCACAGAGCTCTCCCATGGCCTAAAGCTAAGGCAGCATTTCAAATGCTCCTGGGTGGATGCTCCTCCTAGCCCATCACCAACTGTGCTGACATTAAGGCCACCAGCATGCTGATACAAGGACAGACAGCATCTAAACAAGCCTTTCCAAACACTACTCCCTAAGTAAGACTTTTTCCCCAGCAGTAAGCGCCTTTAAAAAACACAGGATCTCTTCATGAAAGCTCTTAGGCAATTGTGCCCTCTCAAGTCTTCATCTAAAGCAAGACTGCACAAACAGCTACTCATTCAACCAAACCAGTAAGATTGATGTAGAGAAAACTACCCATAAACAGGAGCTCCCAGACCAAAATGCCCCCTTACCTATGTCCTCTCTTGGGCTAGTACACCTTGTTTCCACCCCTACAGTTTATTCCCCATCTAATGACAGGGCCCATTGGAAGACATGGCTTTGGACACATGTTGACAGAGGGTTTGTATCTGGTCAGAAGATAACGGGCAAGGATGGCAGTCATTGCACCTCCTGGGCAGCTTGTGGGGCCAAGGACCCCCTGACACCTGCTTATCTTCCCTGTGCCACTCCCCACCCAAACAGGCATGTGCCAACTTTCTTACCTTGACAGACCAATGGTTGGAGAACCAGAGGGAAGATTTTAAGCCAGGCATGACTAACACTGACTTCAAAGTGCACACAACTGCCAGTTTCATAGGGAACCAGGGTCATGGGGCAAAGAGAAACAAACAGTAAGGGGAATAATGCCAAAGACTTTCTCAGAAATCAGCAAAAAGCAATGAACTTATGAAATCTCAACCAAGAATAGATAGTCATGGCAACAGCTCTATTTCAGGACTAGTATACCAGGAAGAAGCCTCAGAAGTCACAAAGGAGTATGTCCCAGTCACTTGGACCATGCCTCATAGACAAGAACGTTCTTCATGTTTCATATTCATTACATTTCAAGATGTTAAATTTCTGGCTTGTAATGGTGCTAGAATGTATTTACCTTCAGAGTGCCCATCCCGATTCCTAATTTCTCAGTACACATTTATTAATCTTAGATTTTATATTTAGCATCCAGTACTTAAAGGCAGCAGCAGAAAATTAAAATACCTTAGCCATAATAATTAAGAGGGGTTTCAGTCATGTAGTGCATCAAGAAAAAGCGTGTGCCTATATGTGTGTGTATATACATACATATGCAGACACATACACACTCTCACATTTATTTATTCATTTATTTTTATATGTTTATATATCTATATACATGACCATAGATCTTAATTTTCAAAGTCAGTGAACATATATTTGGTAATCAGTGCCAAACTTCTCAAAACTAATGTCTTATATAACCCTATTCCATTAATATCTCAGTAATGGATTTTAAAAAAGAACACATTCAGGACTAGACAGCCAATCTTACTTCACAATGAAATTGCAATGTCAATCTGAATTATTAAGAAAGCGAAACTTAGTCCCCAAGTGTTGTATCAAAATTTGTACCTGCTCTGGTGAAACCAGTTGCTCACTGGGGGAAAACACAAAAACAAACCCCAAAACATCTTGTCCTACATCTTGCTAAATTTTGCTTATCTTTAATAAAATTTCTACTTCCAGTTTCATCAGGACTCCCACTTTGGCCTGAAGTGATAGGTAAAACCTTTGACACGCTGTCTTTTTTAAGAAGTTGACAAGCTGTCTATTTTTCACACACATGAAAACCATATGGAAAAAAATTCAAAAATCTCTGCTGACAGCCGTGAAATTAAGAACATATTTTTGGCCTGATGCTGGTATAGTAAAACAATGTTTCTTGCCCTATGGTGTGCAGACCAGTGAGATCCATAGGTCCTTCCAAGAGGCTACAGCACTGAAGAAAAAACGTCAGATCTGCTGTCAATCAGATTAAATGTGCTATTGGGTGCTCCAGAAGAAAGCAGAAAGCTGTCATGAAGCATCATTCCCAAATGTGGACGTGTTGGTTCCCCCAATTAAAATGCCGGTGTTCAGCACGTGCATTACCAGCATGCGTAAACAAAGAGTGTAGAAGCAGCAAGGCTGAACATCAGGTTTTGAGAATTCTATGCAAGCTCCATTGCAGAGTGATGCACCCTGGCTGGGTTCCTGAGCACTTCCATTTGTATGACAAGAAGAAAGAGATCTAGCAAAATTTCAAACCTTTCAATACCACACCAAAGAAAGTAAAGGGATTCTGTTGAAATATTTAGGACTTTTAACCTAAACCCACTCTTTCCCATCAAAGGCAATGTTCCCAATTACAACTAATTTATCATTGTGGAAGGCATCAGGAGAATTCCAATTTTTAAAGTAGAATGAAGTGATGAAAATGTGATACTCAAAAATAAATATGAAATAAAATTATATTGAAGACTCATAAGAAATTGAAATTGATTTGAAGGCCTATATAATCTTCCTCCAGTAGAAGACAGTATTATATCTTCTTCCCATACGCAAATGTATAAGAAGCAATCAAATTTTATTGTTTCAGAAAAGATGTGCCATAAGTGGAGATTGTAATAGAACACAGTCAGATTGTTCTGCTGCTCTGGGGACTTCTGCTCATGTACTGTGGGATTGCCCAGCTGCCTCTAGCAAATGTGGAAAAATATACGATGCAAACTGCACTGATGCTATATTTTCAAAGTCCAAGCAGGGTATTTAGTTAAGTGCCCCAAACCAGGCAACAGCAAAAAGGATGTTAATAATTATCTTAATTTCTATGGGAAGAGACAGGTAAAAAAGTAAATCTGAGTAGGGGGAGAACTGAGTATGAAGACTAACTATCAGAAGGTCACATTCATGTGCATGGAGCTATGTCTTGGTGAGGCCAGATGCTTTCCTGGCCTAAGTAAGATTAATTAAAATTAGTAATTATTTAGACCTCAGTATTTCTGTACTGTGCTGTAGTGTAAAATAAACCTGTATGGGATGGGTGTGGAGGCAAAGTCCAAAGTTTGAACCAGGACTGTGTAGCAAGCAGCAAGACGCTACCTTAAACAACAGGGATTTCCATCTTACAAACCACACTGATAGAAATCATAGCAGTGCAAAGTTCAGAGAAATATAACGAGGTCACATAGTGAGGATGTACATTTAAAGCATCCCAAGTACATCTGTCTATGGTCTGGTACAAAACTCCAGCACAGAAGATTCATCTTGGCTAACCTTGGCTGGAGACCTGTGTCCCAAGCAGGAGGGCAGTGAAGAAAGCCCCAGTATATTTTAAGAAAACATTCAGCACATTAAACGTGATATCATTTCCTCCCATAAAATATAGCACGTAATGAGGCAGAAATAATTTCCCTCAGATCTGCGTTGCAAGAAACCAGCTCCAGTTCCTTGACATTTCTCCAATGTGCCTCGTTGCAAGAACTGCTTCACATCAGGTCTCTCCCTCCAAGTGGATTTTGCTCTGTCCTTGTCGAGGTTGATTCCTCCTTCCTCCACCCATCCACAGGTTCGCTGCCTGCCCTGCGCTGTCTGCAGCCCCGTGGCTGCTGCTCGGCCAGCCGAGCCTCCCCGGCGCTGTCAGCTGGCGCAGGTTTCCTGTGCAAACACCGGCTGCAAGGGACAGATATTAGGTCGGCACTAGTGTCAGTCAAGATGTCTCCACCTGCTCCGTGAGCCATCCTGCAAGAGGAAGGCTCAAGAGTTGTCTGTATTTCCAATATTTATGGTTGCTGGTGGTTTCCTGGTAAGCTAAGGGAAAATCAGCAGTGCTGTCTCCATTTGGCTGTAATTCAGAAAATTTCTTCTGGAAGCACCGTGATGCATGAACTCTTTCTGTTCTGTCAGGTCAGCCCACAGGCAGACCCTGCTTTGTTGTGCCATGGAGCAGTGGTGATTGCAGATGGGTGACTTTAGCGATAGTTTCTTTGCAGAGCCCTTGTCTAAACCAGCTCATAATCATGGCATCACAGAATCATTTACGTTGGAAAAGACCTTTAAGATCAATGAGTCCAACCCAACTCTTTGCTCTGACTACACCTTGTGAAGGGGGTACTGGCTTACTGTGGGATGACCGGAGAAACCAGTGGGATTCACTGGGCTTCAGATGCCTGCAAGGGAGATGAAGAAATCTGGGCATGTCCCTCTCTATTCCCTACATAATTAGCAGAAAGAGATAGGTATTTCCCAGTGCTGCTTTGTCCCACCCTAATGTAGGGGATGTATGAGTTGCCCCTGTTGACATTAATGGCAGCTCAGTCCTTTTTTCTTATGTATAGCTACACTTGGGCAAAACAAATCCCAACTTCAGTCTCTCGGTTCTTGCTCATGAATACCACAGGGACACAGCACCGGAAGAGATCTGCTGGGAAATGGTGCTGTTCTGTTGCTAACAACATCACCGTATGTCCATGCAAGCAAACTGATCAGAGGCACCTGAAAAGCAGCTAGACTACTACAGGAAAATATTGGTTTGACAGTCTTTTTCCACATGATGGTGCTTTGATGGCAAGAATCAGTTTTCCAGTTTCCACTCTACATGTAGTCATGGGTGCTTCATTCATGTGTTGACACTCCCCTGTGCTTTGCGTAGCTGGTTTTCCCCATCTGAAGGTTATCTGCCAAGATACATTATCGAGGGGAAACATTTTTATTTGTTTTTTTTTTTTTTTTGTGAGGTTAAACACATCACATACTCTTGGCACAGTGTCTCCAGTTTCCTGATCACCCTGGTCATTCTTCCCTGCACCCATTTGAGGCTGAGTGCATCTTGCTGTACGTGCATGTTCAGGACTGTACATTCTGTTTCAGCTCAAGTGAAACAAAAATTAACAATGGCAAGTTCTGCCTTTACTGGGAAGAATGATAAATTACGGAACTGATAAATCTCCAAACAACACTGGATTTTTTCATGGTTACATGGTGCTCCCGGGGCTCATATTTGCCCTGTGGTTAGCTAGGATACTTCTATTCACCCTTTCTTTTATTTTTTTCCACCAGAGGAGGGTCATGTGTCTGCTTTTTGTCATGAGGCTTTATGGCAATGCCTATGCTGCTGGATAAAGATGAGGCCAAGCAGCCTGGACCAGCTCACATCCACTATCATGTAGAAGTGCCCTGGAGAGAACCAGCTGGAGCCCTCCAAAATGCCGTTGGGAGTGAAATAACAGGCTTGCAGAGAAGCAGATAATCAGATTCTGGGTTTGGCCCAGACTTCTTTTATCTAGCAATGTGGAGATACTCAAAAGAGTATGTGGTCTCATGTTTTGCAGTACTGAAGTTGCTTCTGATTTCCACTTCCCACAGGCTTTTTGACATGATGCAGGAGTTCTTTGCTTTATTTTTTTTACTATGTGCCTACTTTTAGAGATAAGATTTTCAATAATAAGGTAAAACAGGGTGAGTTTCAGGTCTGATTCTGGAGAACCCACAGTACAGCTCTCTCCAGCTTCTAGCTCCTTCCTCCAGCACTACTTGCTGTGACCTTTCTTCAGAGAAGGATAAATGACTTAGTTTTTCACTAGCTCCCCCTACCTACATCTCTTTTTCTCCTTCTTAAGTAGTGGTACTGACCAAGAGCTGATCAGAAAGTGTTCCCCAGCTTGAGGGAAATACCAAGGCTTTTTCTTGCAAGTGACATCAGAGGATGTGGATGCCATCACACCAACTTAAGGAGCCTGAAATAAGTTCAAGCAGCAACAGGTCTATAAATTAGCTGGCAGGGATTGGCTTTGTGGGAAGACCAGCATGATCAACATCTGCTGTACCAGCATGTGCACAAAATAAACGGTGTGAAGACAGAGAAGCAGGGGACAATGGAAGAGAAGAACATTCAAGATAGGAAAAAACAGTGGTGAGGAGAGGGGGAACTAGGAAAGAAAACAGAAAAAGAAACTTTTTAGAGGAATAACTTACCGTAGCATGAGCCAGCTTGTGATACCAGGCCTGGACTTTTCCCTGGGACAGCTCTCTTTGGCATTCCACAGTCTTGCCAGATGAGAAATGGGTGTTAGAGGCTGCATGAATGGCCTGTCCCAGGAGAGGAAGTGTGAGGAGTTGGCCGGGCAGACCCTGGTTCCTCGCTGTGACTGCTGGCAGCATGGGAGAGCCGAGGGTCAGGACCTGGCCTCGATGAGCAAAGGGAAGGAAAGCATATCTTCCATATGCCATACATAGGCATGGAAATGAGAAGTAGGGAAAAAAAGAAACAATGGGCGATACAGAAAAGTATGAACAAAAGAAAAGAAAAGGGACGTAAGAGAGACATAAAGGGAGACAGAAAGAAAATCTTACTGATGAAGTCCAAGAAGGAAAGCCATTCAGTGACAGAGAGGACGACGCATGGTGCAGTTAGAGAAGCTGTACAGAGAAGCTTAATATATGTCAGTCTCACTATGGCTGCTACATAAACCCGATATAACTCAGCACTTACATGATGAGAAAGGGTTGCATGTTAGAGGGGTAGAGAGGGCAAGAGAGTCTGAGACACTAGTCCAAAAGGGTTTGCTCAAATAGGAGCAAAGAGGAAGAGAGTTTAAGCATGGGGACTACTTGGTCTCAGAGTGAAACAAGAGACCCTGAACTGTTCTCTTTACTGACACAGAGGTAGATCTGTGGCGTCTGGGAAAGGTTTGAGTTGAGGTACTAGTTACAACGGATATTAAAGTAAGGAGAGATGAAGCTGTCCTGGCGCACTGGCAGCCTACTTTGGACTATACTCATCACTATTCTGCACTGAGAAAACTCTGACACTTCTCCATTGTGTGACCTTAAGCCACTCACTTAAACTTAGAGTGTTTCAACACCCCCATAAATAAAATGCAACAAGCACTGTGAACAACTGCATTACCTAAAACAGCAGCTGTAACAGTAATATTCCCATTCTTAATCTGCAAGTGTGGTGAAAAGGGTTTTATCAGTGTTTGGAGGTTTTCAGCTGGAAGTAGAGCCCAGAGAGTATGAATAATTTTTTGGTCTTTTGTTGGTGCCTTGTTGCACCAATGTATAAACTCAGCGTAGCTCCACAGAGGTCAATGACTGCTTCAGATTTCTATAGGTAGAACTGAATACAAAATGTGAGCAGACTTGCAGAATTATGAATAAAAATGAAGCAAATCCTGCTCCATCACTTAGACATTTAGATAGACTTCATACTAATAACCACTGCATGCAGTTCGGTCTTGCTGAATAGATTTTTCAATGAAGCAACGCAAGTTTTTCAAATGCAGCCATCACACAGCAGCTGACAAGCAAACTCATACAAGTAAATCCCTAGGTACAGATCACCAAGCTCTTTAAATGATAAACTTTCACCTTTCTGAGCCAACACAAAACAGCCTATCTTCTTGCTAAAAATAGACTGCACCAGCAAATAGCATACACTCAAACTACACATTAATATGCAGAAAGAGCCCTCTGGGACTTGAGGACAAATACAGTCCTGTGCCAGTGCTGACTGATTTAAGGCTGTTAAAGTGATGCTCTTAAACAATTAAAAATATCTATGAGTCCTGTCAAGAGGTTCTGCCGAGCTCTTGCAGCTCTCACTATGTTAGAGCAATTCCATGGTGATTGGATGATGCTGATGCACAGTGACATATGAGAGTGGAGGTCTGAGCTCTTGCATTTCCAGTCCCCAGCACTCCAGAGGAAGGACAAGAAGAGAGGTAGTTGCTGTCAATCAGAGTCCTTGTGCAGCACAAGACTTGGAAATGTCAATGCACCCAGAAAGATAAAAAGAGCTGAAATGCACAGAAACGACTCAAAATTCAGGCCACATTTGAGGAGGCAGGTCTTTCAGGATGACTATGGAGGATGAGTGTCATAGTTTCCTGTGACACAGCATCAGCATGTGTTAGCTTGGATTTATAAGCTGCTTCTTTTAGAAAATTGTCCCAGATAAGTTCTCAGTGAACAGGGACTCTGTCCAGGCACACCCTGTAAAAATGGTCCCGTGCAGCAGAAGCAAGGTGAGATTGTGTGGTATTATCCAGCAAAAACATTCAGAGCTGACCCCAGCAGCCTAATCCAAGGACTACCAGGTGCCATGAGGTTTGGACCCAAAATATCTAGGCGAGGGTGCTGTGGGGATCCTGAAGAGCCTGGGTTTCCATGTTGCCTGCTTGCATTTCCAAGAAGATAAACTCCTGGAAGGCTGTGAGGCCAGAGACCTTGCTGGTCTGTTTTGTCAAGCAGCCTCCACAGTAACCAGCAGCTGAATCCTGAGGGACCTTTATGTTCAGGCTTTATTTCTAAGAAACCCTGTCTGCTTGTGCATGGCCTTTTTGCCTTACATGGAAATGAGCAAAATCCATCCTTCAGCAGAACTGGTTGCCAGAGGCATCAATAATGTGACCTTCCACTTACAGGACAACACTTTAGCCTGACATGGCTTTCTTTTACTTCTTTTACATATCTATACACATATACATATGTGTGTATATAAAGAAATTAATTCCCTGTGCCCTGTCCTAGCCTTTCAGGATTTGCAGCAGAGGCAAGATGCAGAGTCCACAGGACTCTGGCCACAAAGAGCAGCACAAATCTCCAGAGCTCCCCACTGACAGCAGAAAGAGGAACCCAGGCGCTGGAAAACCCCAATAAGCTGGGATGTGTCCACAGCTGAGGTCCCTCGGCTGCCTTTGGGGGCCATTCACTGCTATCTCAGAGCTCCCAAAACAGCAGCAGCGGAACTGGACTGGATGGGGGAGTCAGGCACAAGGGAAAGAGGCTGCACAGGGAAGCGAGACACCATTTAATGTGATTTACTGCATTAAGTAGCAACTCGTTGCAAGGGATATAGCGTGACCTTGCCTGCGGGGGAAACTAGGGTTAGCTGTGTCAGCCATTGCCCGGTGGAGCCAACGTGGGAGCTGCTGACATGTTTCTGGAGGGAGAAAACATACTTTTCAACTTATTAGTGATGGATTTCTTAATAGGCCAATAGCTGGAAAAGCACCCATGTGAATAAAGGATCTTCATTAGAAAATTAAGTGAATGGGGAGGAGAAATGCACTGTTACTGTCCCTTCTGGGGTCATTTTGTTCTGGTGCTTTCAGTCATATGCTAAGACACTCTGCAAGGAAGACATACAGCTTAAATGTATAAGGCAATGAATTACTGGTTATCACAGATAAATCCCATTACCCACAGAATACTACCCTGGAGGAGAGAGGACCAGGATGAGCATGTTAGGAAACAGAGTTGAAGGACAAATCCTCAGCTGCTCATAGGTGACTCTTGTTACCTGCTCACAGTCTAAGGATTTTGAGGATACTCATGGGTACTCCCCAGCTGGAACCTCGTTTAAAAGATGATCCAGTGTTTGAACCCAGCTAACGGAGGGTGCAGCGGGCTGAAGGAGGCATCTGAGCACCTGCTGCAGCTGGTAACTGCATCCCAGGAACTTCCAGAGATGATCCAAGCAGAGGACCCAAGAGACTTATTGATGGGATCCCCCAGCAGCTTCTTTGGGCTAATTTTTTTTCTGCTCTGACTGTACTACCAACACCTCTGTTTCTGCTCAGCAGTATCAGCCCAGTACGTGCTTACCATCATGTGTATTTTTACTCTGCTTCACTGTGAAAACAAAGTTAAAGGACCGTATCATCCGCCTGTCATCAGCCTGTCATTTCCCTGCAATAACTTCTGAATGTGAAAGCCACTTTTGACCACATTTGGCAACAGGGGATGAAGATTTTAAGAAATAGGTCTTTATATTAAACGCATGTATGTTTTATAATGGTGTCGGGGAGATGAGAGACACCCAGATTCACTGCCCCATGGAGCAAAAGGCTGCAGCAGAGGCTGAGCAGTCACTTGTGTTGCCAGCTAGACCATCAACATGCTGTATAGTAAGGGAGACAGAAGGGTGTGGGATTTTTGCACTGGGAACAGCAGCAGGGGTACAGGAATCTGTAGATGCCACGGGGAAAACAGAGAATCAGTGTTTCTTCCTATTATAAAATTTCTTGTTTCCCCAGAGTACAAGGAAAAGCGACTACCTGGTAAAAAACTAATTGGGTGGAAAGTCAGGATGTGTTCCTGCTTATTTGGGATGCCACTGGATTTGGTGGGTGGAGGAAGCCTGGAAGGAGTTTCTCCATAGAGGTAGTGTGGTAAGGTCTCAAATCCTCCCCTTGCTCCCCAGCATATACACACACAGAACTAAGGTCTCATAAGTGACAGTTCAAAATGTGGTTGGTGGTTGTTTTGGTTTTTTTCATTTGTGGTGTATGGTCGGAGTCACACACATCTCAACATGCCTCAGCCATTCAGCATGTCTCTGTATGTTCCATCTTGCAAAGACCTGCCCACCTTCCAAGGACCAAAACTCAAGAATTCAAGATAATAATTTGTTTGTGGTCTAAACAGAGGGAGTAATCAATAAGATCCTCTTCAAAGGAGAATTCCCTGGTTCTTAGAAATGTTTGTATGTTAGCCTCACAGCTATTTCTTTCTCTTTTTTCTTTTGCCACACCCGTGTACACATGTATACATGCCCTGGCAGTAGAATTAATGGAGACTTCCAAATTAAATTTATAAAACCGGATTAAGAAGCACTAACCTCCCAAGGAAACATCTTGGTTGCATAAAACAAGTGAACTAGGCATCAAAAAACCCAAAATGTCCAAATGTGCTCAGCTAAGCTTTTTCTATGGATACTTATACCCAGCTAAGTTCTTCACCTGCTATGAAAAGGGTACTTGATAATTCAACGTGTTCATTAACTTGAAAAATTGCTATATGTGAAGGAGCTCACAGCTCCAGATCACACCACACCTGGCAGATGAAGTGGCACCCAAGCTGAAAAGCTGCTGCAAACCTTTCTTGTGTATTAGAATTTTCTAGGTGCTGAGTGAACTCATGTAAATGTCCATACACAAGTGCACGCTACCTCCTTACAGCGGGGAAGTGCACTGCCAGTCACAAGGGAGGGAAAGAACACAGCAGAGCAAGCCACGAAACAGGCACAGCTGGGCACTCCAGCTGCAGCCAGCCATTTCCCTGGGCACCTACCGGCCACATGGACTGAGCTAAGGAAGTCTGAGATGCCTAGGAAAAAGTTGTTGTAGACAAAAGTTTTCCTACAAGCATTTATTTCACTTCTTATTGCACAGCCATCTCCAAACTACCATGTCTAAGGCAGGCATGGGACAAACCTGGACTGCCAGAGACTTTTCAGTGGCAGGAGAAAAGTCTCCTAGGCATGAACCCATTCCTAAACAAGCCTGATGGTGCTCACCTGCCTGGTCATAGAGCTGCCATGTGGGGTTGCCAGATCTCAGGGTGCAGGAAGCCCCCTTTCTTAACAGGTGCACACATGCTCAGTGCTCTCCTCCTCTCACAGCTTGGGTAGAATGCAGATCATTAATACAACCAGGCAAGGGTGTCTCCATGTCAATGAGGTCTACGTTTCCAACAGTGGTGATACAAGGGTCAATTTAGTCACCCATACGTAGGGGTCTAGTGCCACTTAGAGGTCTTTCAACGTCGTTGTGGGGCTAATAGACATGACAATAAGTCTTGGGATACCCAAGCTCATCCCGAATGCCACCAGGCATGACGGATGCTAGCAGAGACCCCCTTCTCACAACTGGTCAACTCAGTGACTCATTAGGCCTCTCTGGCTGTACTGACACGGAACTGTGTTTAGTTTGTCCAAACATCCCTATGGAGTTATTTGTGGTGTCAGCTTGGTGCTGTTTTAAATGGTGCAAGATATCCTGCCTGGCTTACCAGGGCATGGGTCTACTGTTATTACTGTCATATCTGCCAGCTCTGACAAAGTGTCGTGGGAGCACAGGGCATCTCAGGTGGCACCAGGTGACTCCTGCACGTGGCTGGATCTGGTAGCATAGGCACCTATGACATCAAATGGTTAAGGGAATTAAAATCAAATCTATTGTTAAAAGTTTTACTTTAGGACAATTGAAACAAATGAGTTATTAATAGTTAATTCAAGTTATAAGTAAATTTGTGTATTTGAAACAAGTGAGTTGTTGTAAGTAATTTTGTATATCCTGCTAAGCGCTTCGTTAAGCACCGATAAGTGCTTTGTCCAAAAGAGCCACTTCAAAAGGAAGCACCCCCACAAGATAGGTGAGCTGACTGGAAGCCCACCATGAGGAATAAGCTCAGCAAAAGCTAGGGGAAAGGTGAGTCTGGCAGGGGGAGATCTCGACCACTGGACTCATTGGCCACTGACTCAAGAAATCCCCCAGACCCAAAAAGAAGTTGAGACTGAGCGTGCAAACTAATTAACATGAGAAGCAGGAGAATAATTGACAAATAGGAAACTAAGTACTAAGTAATGAAGGAATTAGGTAATTTGTAACCAATGAAGGATGATGTCTCTGTATGCTAAACTGTATATATAGCGTAAAGTTTTGACAGTTGGGGAGCTAGGCGTTTGTGGGTTACCTCCCAGCTCCCTACTTTGTGCAAACTAGAATAAAGGAGTAGAAATACCTCGACTTGGTGTGTGAATTGGCACTGCACACCAGGTGACGAGCCTGCCAGCAGGGCAACACTTAGGCAGAGGAATCTAAACTGCATCTGGATCCCCCCCAGATATTTAAATCACAAAGAAATTTGCAACTTCTGCCAGTTTTCAGTACAGTTTAATCAATATCAGCAGGGCCTCAATTCAACCCAGAAGATGCTCAATCAAGTACTTTTTATTCTTTTACTACTTTTATTACATCCTTCCCAAATTAAAATCCACCAAATTGGATTGGCAAATTGAGCCATTACCTCCTAAGACAAAGAGTGAACAGAGGGTTTTGGCATTTGACCATCCAGGATCCTTCCCATGTCATTTGAGAAGATGAGCACATAATAGCAATATATAGTCACATTTTTTATTTCAGTCACTGTAACAAATCACTGATATTACATCTGTATAGGTAATTGCTTTAATATTGATGTGTGCAACCTACCCTGCTCTGCCTGTACAAAGCTCCTATCGTTTTTACCCTTACTTTATTCCAGGTGACCAAATAAACATATCTAAAATAATTTTTGCCACACTAGTCCTGTCTTCCTCCCCTGCTAACTCTCAGTACCTGTTATTAATAAGCATAATGTTGCCTGTACAGTAATATCAAGTTTCATACTCATAAGCATCAGGCTTTCTGCTGAAATTGTGATCCCAGTACTTTGTGCTAAAATTTTGGTGCTGATACTTTGTGCTAGTTATGTTGCTCCACAATTACCACCCAACAGGAGGGTTTGGTTCAGTATTTCAGCACAGTCAAAGTCTAGTGGGAGATATTTATGTGCACCTGTTCTTCGCAAAATATCTTTCCTTCAGTGACTTTCTGTATGGCTGAGTTATGGCTCTGCCAAGCTCACATAGCAAATCCATTCCCGTCTTGTTCAGGGGACTCCTCAGGTCTTAGAAGTCCCCAGGCGTTTGCACTGAGTCGGGCCACCATGGCCATGCAAAGCTCTCTAAGGATGTCTTTAATATGGGGTATGACAAAAATATACATGGGGGAAAAAGTACAATAGTCTGGCCTGCACAGGACAGTCTTGCCCTTAACTGCCTCCTTGACCATGTCTAAAAGTCCTTCAGAGTCAGAAAGGGTGAGCCGAAGTATAATGTAGGAATTTGCAGCAGTGGGAGGGTTAAAGTGAGTGTCTTTTCCCTCAGATAAATGAAAAAATAACCAAAAATATACAAAGATGTTGAAGTGTAGTTTGTGTTTAGATGAGACAACTGGGAGAAAGACCCTATCCTGCTGCCTGAGTGGAGACCCGTGTCACCCACCGAGAGGTGGAAGTGGGAGGCTTACAGCAGCTGGATGGCCTTTGCAGCTGGGACGGACAAGGCGACAGCCCACAGCTGGTTCTTGTCAAAGGCCGAGCTGCGTTAGACAAACCCATACAGGCTGAAGGAAGCAGAAGTAGCCCGCTGCCTTTTCTCACTGTACAGCACCAAGGATTTGGTTTTCCTTTCTTACGTGGGACTCGCCACAGTTGTCTTTTCTGCCACCTCCCCGCTGGAGAGTGCCAAACAGCCTTGCATGAGGATGCGGCTGAAGGTCACATGGAATTTTTAGGTAGTGCAGAATGTACCTCCATGGCTGATCAGTAATGCTTCCCAGCTGGTGCTTTCTTCATTTGCTGTCTAAAAATGGGACTAACTCCTGCTGCACTTTGAGGTACAGGAGGTTCAGTCCAGCCAGCTTGTTTTTTATGTATTAGTTTATTTATTTATTTATTTAACTCTGGCCCTTTCTTGTTGGCGTCCTCTGTTTCTAACAGCTTCCCTCTATACTTAAGAAACATCTTAGGTGGAGACATTCCCAGATCATCTGAATGGCTAGAACAGAAAAAGCCACAGGGCTTCTTCCTCTCCTCCTTTAACGGCTGCATCCTCCCTTCCTTTACAGATTTTTCCTGCCTTCTGATTTCTTCTCTCATTTCCCAGTTTTCTCTTCTTGTATATTCTCTAATGGCAACTGTACCTTCTTCCAGAGTTTCAGATACTGTTTCTCTGGCCAAGCGTCAAACCCAGCTCAACTCCTTTTCAACTTTGCATTTAATTCCTTTGACATTTGTTTTCGCATGTCCAGCCGCCATCCCAATGCAAAGTCTTTAAGATGAAACGCAGATCTTTTCCCTTTGGCCTTTTCTGCATCATCTATCATTGTGGACAACTCCATTTTCTTCTCTCTGTCTTGTAATCTGGACTCTTCTCTCCTTCAACCACACTAAATCTTGTCTCATTAAATCTTGTCATTTCTTTTTTACTATAATCAAGATCAGTCTTTTAATTTCTATCTCCAGTCTTAACACCTGTTTAATTTTCTGTCCTTGTGACAATAAATTCCTGTAGTAGATTGATAGCTGGAATGCTGCTAGAATATTTCAGTAAGGGAATAAATCCTGCTGGTCTATATTTTTTGTTCAATCTGAATGATTTGTTGCTCCATCATAAACTGACTTTGTTTCATGGACAAAGCAGACCTCAGACACAGTCCTATTCTGTGTGGCTGTTAATTGTATGGTCAGTACTACTTTCAACCTGAGCTACCATTGAGCAAAATATCATATGGTATCTTGAATGTCCTTTGCTACTCCATTGCAGAGTCATCTGATCTGTTTTCTGCTCTACAGTAATTTCATGCCACTCATATGTGAACAAATTAATTCAGCTTACAAGGTCTGACTCTTCCCATCTAAATACTTTCCCCAATGGACTGTTCCCAGCTTGTGTTCTCTGAGCCACTGATGGGAGATGCCTACATGAAGAGAAAGGTCTTCTTTCTTTACTGGCAAAGTGACTCAGTGCTAGCCGTGCTCAAATGGGAAAGATGAGGATTTTTCTATGCTACTTCTTTGAGCTCTTCTATGTGCACAATCTGTCTCTCTTCCCCACGTATTTTGTGCATTGCCAATTTAAACCTTTAATTATCTGAAACTCTTTTGCTCGTGCTCAGTGGGTTTGCAGTGTGTTCAGTAGGAGCCGCCTGGAGGATGTGCCAGTCATCACAAACACCTTTGCTTTTCAGTCACATCAGTTACAAGCCAGCTCTTTAGGACCCCATCCTCACCTTCAACTCTTAGAAGCCCAAAGATCCCTGAATCTCATACATTTACATATGTATGATGTTATATCCTGCAGAAAACTAGTAGAGATGCTTCCCTTTAGGAGGTTTAAGTCTTTCTCACTGCAAAGTAGATTTATTTTTGTAAGTGCTGGGATGGATTTTACTGTTTTGTCTCCTGGGAAACTGCAGCGACAGCAGGGAGGGAATGTGCATGCTGCTGCACATAATTGTGCATGTATATTTTTTGTGTACACACATGCACATATATATACGTCTGTTCCTGCCAGAGGAATCTCCACCACATCTGACCAGCACAGGACCCACAACAAAAGCTGAACGTGCCTAATTCCTCTGGTTCCTCCCAGCAGAGGTCAGTGGTATCTTAGTTGCAAAATTGCGTCCAGTCTAACAAACCTGCATAGGGAAATGCTGCCCTGCAGAGGGGTGGTTTGGGCAGATTTTTACACCCATTGTTGGGAAATTGGGTATCAGTTTAGGGCCATAAGCACTTTACATATAAAATACTGCCTTAGCTTTTTCCTGAGAGGTGTATTGCACTTTCATTTTAGTAAATAATACTTTTGGTGCACAGCAGCCTCCCTTTCTCATTGGTTCTTTTCTCTCCTTTAAATTATATTATAAATATCACTTTGGCCATTGTGGCCAATTTAACATAAAGTTAGGAATTCTCAGAACAATTTTATTTGCTACTGAGAGTGCATAATCTATTAAAAACTGCTTCACACAGAATCACAGAACGATCGGGGTTGGAAGGGACCTCTGGAGATCATCTAGTCCAACCCCCTGCTGAAGCAGGTTCACCTAGGGCAGGTTGCACAGGGTCATGTCCAGGCAGGTTTTGAATGTCTCCAGAGGAGACTGTTTCTTTTCATGTTTTCTCTTCTTTTTTTTTTTTTCTGCAGATGTGAACTACGTAAAGTATGCTCTCTCTTTCATTATTTTCACCCTATTTTTATGCCTCACCCCTCCTCCAAGGCTCATGCTGCCAATATAAAGTGTATCTCAGATACAAGAGGCTAGAGACCTTGTTTAATAAACTGCATTGCAGAAGATAATTGTGTATTGTATTTTCCAGTATCTCTTTTTAACTCTTTCTGAAAAGCATCGCAAGCTTAATTTCACATTAGCTTTCAGTACAGCCCGACAACCAGCTCTACAACAGAAACAGCAAAGTACAGGTAAATGGGAACAAACTTCTAATTAGAGCTCGGTTTACCACTGTTAATTTATTTCGGATTTACCAACCTTGAACCACTTGATATATGGCAATGACTCTCTTGTAATTCACAGTTACTCATCATTTAAACAGCAAAAAAAGAGATGCGAAGTGTTTCATAGAGATTAACGACCCTTTAGAGACCTGCTGACCTAAGGCCAAGACCCAATAACCTTGATTGATCATAAATTTGCAAACAACTACTTTAGCTAGAGTTCATCATTGTTATTGGAAGCTGAAAGGCATGGTACCAAAGGTAAGATGTCTGTTTTCTCCCCACAGCTGGGTTCTGCAATGTGCATACCCTAAATTGCCCTGGAAATGCTGGGAACTGCCAGGGAATTGACTTCCCTTGTGTTAGCTCACCATGTTCCATTTTTATATCCCAACTAACTCATTTCTCCAATTTAGAGAATAACTTGCAGTACACTGTAGGATTATTTTGCCCACAGACTTTAACACACATTTCCAGTGGCAACATAAGGCACATGTACTGAAGTCTGCTAGAGTCTTAATGTCAAAACCAAAGACACTAAAGTTTAATCACCTATGGGTTTTTCTGCTTTCCTTCTTTGTGTGCTTTCCTTTCTGCTGACTTATATCTGTGTGGTGCTAGAGCTTCAACAGATGAGCTACCCTCCCTCAAGTAATGAGGACACTCAAGACAGAGCAGCCCAGGGCAGGCATAACCCTTGGGGACTAGCAGAAGTGATGCTCACAGCTGTCATGCAGCACATGAAGTGACGTCTAAATTAATGATGGTATCAGAGCCATGAGGGAATCTAAACACTTCCTTATAATGGAGATATCAATAACTCAATGGCATTGGTTTATAAGGAATAAATCACGGAAAATCTCCTGAGTCCACTGTTAGGACAAGGGAGCAGCACAAGCTCAGGATTGTATTTTGGCGTGTCCCATGCTGGTTTTAGTAAGGCTGGTCCCTATGATGTCAGGTCTACCTAAACAAGGTGGAAGATCCTCTTTGTGGGGGCTTATACTGCAAATGCTTCTGCGTTTGGCCTGACCAAGACCCTTCCTAGTAGAGGCTTCAGAGGAGCTGATGAAGGAGGAAATTCCCCCAGCAAGCTCCCTCACTTGCTGTTTTATTGCACCCTTCCTGCTGAACCCAAGGGAGAAGCAGAGACCACCAAAAGAGTCTTTCAGTGTTGCATGAAAGAGCTGGAAAGCAGCTGGGAGAGCAGGGAGGTTGCTGGGCAAAACCCATCAAGCCCAAGGAGAAGCTAAAGGAGCAAAGGCCTGGTGAGGGGTAGGGAGTGTAATGCCATTGAATTTTGGTCATGCTCTTGGGGGAGGTGCGGCTAAGAAATCATGAGGCGTGCAGGAAGGCAGGGAAGATGGTGAAGGTTGCTGCAAAAAAATGGATAGTTTTATACCAACATCATTTATTTGGCACCGTTTAAGTGTTCTTGGGGTATCCCATATTTTATTGCAAATACACAACCAGTCAAGTGAATGGAAATGTGGATCAAGTGAAAAGAAAATATTTACTTATAATGTCTTCACAAAAAGATTTACTGGCCTGTAGTGCCAAAACCACATGAAGCAGTAAATGTGCAAAGTCTTATTTAAATGTTTCTCCTCAGATACACTCATTTGTCAGACTTAATATTGTGTAATCTCTCCCACATATACTTCTGACTCCTAAAGGAGCACAGAAGTTGCACCTGGAAGATTTAACCAGATAATCCACCTGAGCAGAATTAATGCAGACCTCTTCCCTCCACCATTTGCTAGCACCACGTTTATCCTTGTGGCACACATCCTGAGGAACTCTGAGAGATGGATCTTACTGTTGAGACACTCTTTTCCCTCACTTGGTCTGCAGTTTCTTCTTCATTGTTACAAGCTTGGGCTAGGATAAAAATTCAATAGCAATGTTTAATAACTCAACAAACTTCAGCAGCAATGGAAGACTGATGGACAGAGCCACCTCCCTTCCAAACCCTGGGCTCAGCACCACTAAAGAAGGGAAGACACAGCCACCAGCTTCATGGAAAGAAGGACTTTGAAAAACAGTCTATATGTCTTCCCCATATACTGAATTAAGGTCCCAGCTATACAAGTGTGAAACTGGAATAGGCTTCCTGGGGAAAGTTCAGCCTTTTTTGGTTGCAGCCCCTGAGCTGTAAGAGCAGTGAAAAGATTACTCTTTTATCCATGATCAAAACTTCATCTTAAACCATTTAGGTTTCTTATCTACATGACTTCTGCTGGAAAGCAGAACTCTCTTCCTGTTATTTAATATACCTGCTTGAAAAAACACACCAGATGAAAGATTTCAGCAGAATTTCCCTCCAAGTTATCTTTTCTGACTCTTTCCTAATATTTCAAAAGGTGAACAGCAGCACTAAAACAAACTGAATTTTTAAAAACTGCTCAGCCAACAACTAGGTGTGTGTCCTCTTCATATAGTCGTCCCATCATAAATATACTGGCAATACAGCATAAATCAGAGAGGAAAGGGCTGTCAAAAAAAATCTAAAAATAGGATTCTCTACTATCTACAGTTTATTACAGCTGCAACTGTACTCCTTTTTGGGTTTTTTTCTGCAAATATTTTTAGGGGGTTTTCTGCTTGTGTGGATGGATGAGTAGTTGGGTGGATGGGTAGACAAATGTCTGGAGAGGGAATTTTATTCAAGCAAATGGAGATTTGGCATGTGAAAAAGTACATTCATGCCAGAATTGTTTTCTTGTCTTTCGTGGATAGAGACATAGACCTAAATATAGGTACAAATATGATTATTGGCAGAAATGTGACATAAAAATGAAGGGAGTATCTTTCAGACTGATAGCATTGCTGCTTTGTCAGGAGGAAAAACAGTTATTTAAAAACTGGAACCAGCATACCAGGGAAATATAATGCCCTTTGTTGTGGGAGGGAAAAAAAAAAAAAAAAGATTAAAACATTTTTTAATGCTTTGATTTTTCCTAGGCTTATTTTTCAGCTGTCTATATCTGAATCTGCAGGGTAAACCCAAGCACCAACATGACGACTAGTCCTGAGACCGGGGAGAGGGGAGACAGCACCTGTAGTGATCCCAGCGGGAAGAGTGGGTGATCCAGACATACCAGATGGCTCCAGGGCTGTGCCTTGCTGCACATATCCCTCAGTGCAGGACAGACTCAGCCGGGTCATTGCAGCGGAGGATCCCGCAGGCAGCTCCCACTCCATACCAGATTATGCCACCTGCATGGCCTTGCCTTACTCTGACAGTACAGCAACAAGTTCTCACGTGAACAGCCTGTCTGTTGGATGGCAGAAATGATAACAAGGTTGTTTTCTTGTAAGAAAACTCTGTAATAGCTTGAATGACCAGAATGGGGTAACCCTTTCTACAGACAGGGTGTGCACATCGTGCTGTGCCTGATGGGAGGCCAGTTTGGTGCTGCACAACTTAAGGTCCCCAGCATCTAAAGAGGTGTTAGGTTATCTATACTATTCTCTTTTTCTTTATACCATTAGGCCTAATAAATAGCATTTTAAATGATACTTCACAGAGTTTGAGCGCCTTTCTTACCGGGATCATAACAAACCAGCTAATGTGCAGGACAGGCAGCCACGCAAAGAAGGCACCATAACGTGCACTGCAATAAACACACGGTGCCAACGTGAAAGGGGTAGGGGATGGGGGCAGCTGCCTTCGCTGAGAGCTGGGCTTCGCTGCATGGTCCTGGCCATGGAGAGACGGGGAACTAGAGCCTGGCCTGGGAAGATCTCTTTGCTGGAGCTGGTCAGGGCATGTCCCAGCAGCCTTTCTCTCTTCACCGTCCACCCCCTGCGCCTGGGAGCAAGAAATCCTCCAGCCTTTTAAGCACTTGTAAAAGACATAAGGGCCTTGCCCTCTGCTGGCTACTGCTGGCCCCATCGGGGGCCTTGCTCCCACGGACACCCACGGGCCCACAAAGCCCCCTTTGCTTCCAGCCCTCTGCCTCAGTCTGCTGCAGACCTGGACAGGTCAGGTGTGGGCGGCCACCACCTCAGCCACCAGGAACTCCACGAATAATGTCGCCCTCTGCATTTTATTCATTTATTCATTTATTTTTCTGTATTTTCTTATTTATTCTAAACAATGTGTTTTTTTAACTTATTCATGGTTCACATTTGCTTAATCTGCCTGGGCTGGCTCCTCAAGTGGTGGAGCTGACGGACCTGGTGAGCACTTGATGCCCTATGGAGAATCTGGGCTGTGCCAGTTTTGGTCAAGGGTGTTGCTCCCATTCCCTTTTGTGATAAGCACGGCCCTGTTCATCAGGAAAATGGCTTGAGGATTGACAGAGGGAATGGGAGGATCATCCTGCTAGGAAGAAACAGAACAGGAAGATTTAAGAAATGAAGACTTAATTGTTTAAACTGCAACTTTATCCAGCTCTGTTCCCATATGGTAAGTGCTTGTGTGCCGACATGTCAGAAGCATCAGAGAAATGGTCAGACTCTGTCCATACTATATATTAATTATTTATAGTATAATATTTATAGCTATATACTGTTTATATTATTGATATTATTTACAGTATTTGTAGTTATGGCATTCTATTATTTGTATTATTATAATTATTATTTTATTATTTATTATTATTATTTTATATGTTTCTGGCATGGCTTGAAACAGGGGTTCTGAGAGCTCTGTCTCAGCTGTTCCCAGCAAAATCTGAGGCAGATAACAAGGCCGGAGCTAATACCAGAGCACATCCACATCCACTCAATCATTTAAAATGCTCATGGACACAGAATAGATAAGGATTGAAAACACATTTTGAGTGAAATAAAAAATGACAGGGTAAATGCCTGCATTACTCTGCCAGCTCCCGCACACAACCTGAACAGGGTGACAAGTGCCCCAACACACAGATTTCGTGAACAGAACCCACCTGACAAAGTGCTAAAGCCAAGACCTGAGTGCACTGGGCTGGACTTAAAATGCAAATGCAATAGCAGCTGCAATACGTTCTAAGCAAGTTGTACCAGCCTGCGGGGCTCTGTGATGCTGCAAAACTGGCAAGTGCAGAAGATCATCAGAAATAAGGAAAACTGGGAGCAATGAAGGGGCATGCACCTTCTGTCCCGCATTCAAGGCTTTGCACCCACGCAGCCAGGCAGTTTGGACCAAGACTCCTCCACATTCATATACTGAGAAAACATGTATTTGTGGGGATGCACTTATGTTGGGGAATGTGTTTCCACATCAGGATAACTGCCTGCCGCAGTTTGTACCAGTTCACCTGCATCCTAAAGCAGGGGATCCTTTGAGGCTCAAAGTGATACTGAGGTTCAATTTTCTTAACCTGCCAAGAGCTTTTCCTCAAATTCATGCAGAGGTCATCAAGGAAGATCCTGGGAAGTTTAAAAAAGCAGTTGTTGGTGCAGTATCTGTCTGGGCTCATGTTAAATCTGATTCTTTTGATTGCAGGTTTAAAACACTGGTGGGTACTAAAGCAAGCCGAGATCTGAGACATGCTCAAATTATTCTTTTTTGTCTGGCATCCCATGAAGCCCAAGGAGGTGCGTTCAGGTTACAGGACGCTGTGAGAAGCATGCTGCAACAAAGTGCCATGGTGCAATTATTGCTAACAAAGCAGCAGGCTCTGAGGGGCTTTCTGTTGGATTTTGCAGCAGATGTCCGACATTGCACATGCTCTGCAGTTACGGGCGGGGGGGGCTGCAAGGGTCATTCCAGGTACCTCACAGGACAGCTTTTATTAAAAAAATCCAGTAATAGCTGGGACATAGTATTGTACATGCTGATCTTAAAATTATTCCTAGAAGGTATTCACGGTTGCTCACTGAGATGTTGCATTTGCCTTACAATCACAGGTTTCTGAGCTCATATACTTCACTTTGTGCTAGGAAAAAGGTCTTGGTGTGGTTTACCGGGGAAAGCGCGCAGTGCAGAGGCCATGCCTGTGCCTTCTTGTGTCTTTCAGTAGGTTGGGGACAAAATCCACCCTGATACCAGGGGCATTGCCCTTTTTCTGCTGGGATAGCCCCCATTTAAAGCCCTCATGCCTAACAGGGACCTGCCACGTTGATTTGGTTTTGGGGCTCTGCCACGTTACTCTGCTAAGCCTAGGGGAGCAGGCTGTCACGTCTGCTGTCATTTCCTTTAGTACTGCTAGAAAAACCAAAGAGGGAGCTTCATAAAGCAAGCTGATCCCCAAAGGGCTGTGGTTTGCAAGGTATTTTGGTGCTGTGGTACTGGGATATTTTGCTTTATGGTGCAGCCAGAGCAGGTACTCTGCTTCGGGGAGAGTAGCGGGGCAAGTTAATTGAATACAATATTTTGAGCCCACATGCTCCTTCCCTGTATCTTAGTGCTTTCCAAACATAGGAATACAACACCTAGAAATCTCCCTGTCAGGAAGTCTTTTTATCCCTGTTTTAACAGCTGGGGCTTAACAGAAGAGCATTTGAGATGCCCCAATGAACCAGACCTGCCCCTAGCTTCTGCCCTGTGACCTGTGCCACTGCTGTCATGCCAAGGAGACATCTCAGACATGCTGGGACATTGAAAACAGGATCCAGTGCCTATGTTAGTGGGCTAAGCAGGGTGTTCAGCTCAAGGGCTGAGGCACCAGGCATTGGGCACCCTAAGAAGCAGAGCTCCCCACCCTGCTGTTCCCAAAGGGGGCAGAGGCTATGCTGGGACACTAGCAGAGACCACCTCTTCTCCCAGCACAGGGCAGTCAGGGCAGAAAATCTGCCTCCCCAGGGAAGTTCATTTCATCCACCTCATCTGGGCAGCAAAATGCAGTTTTGCATAGAGCACTATGAAGTCCGCAGCCAGCTCTGGAAGACAACCCCAGATGTACCACGTGAAGGCACATGAGCTCATAGAATCACCAGCTTTTGCTTTCCATCTGCTCTCATTAAACATTTGTGACAAACTGGCTGTACACTCCTCCAGGAAAATGTATTTTTTTTAATCTTGAATTGAAATAAAACAAAAATGAGAATGCAAACCTGTTTGAGAACTGGGAGATCAAACCCACGCATTTTCGAAGATGAAGTCCTTTTCCTTTCCAGTTTCGTCCCATCCCTCACCCCATCCCTGCCGTTAGTTTCTATACAAGGGGAAAATTATCTTTGGAATCAAGACAGTCCAGTTCCTTTTCAAATGGACACACAGTACAGTGCTATTTTAATCTTTCAAGGTGTGCATCGTGAGGGGAAGGCAGGCAGATCCTGCCACCTTGACTGGTCTGGCAGAGCCCTGGCTCCCACCTGGCCCAGCAGCCCCTCTGCCCATGAGAGCAGAGACCTCCCTGCCTCCAGCACAGCTCACCCCTTTGGCACCCGGGGTGCACTGTGGCCAGCATTTTAAGGAGGATGCTAGAAAAGGCTGTGAAGTGGGTGGCCAGCCATCCCCTAAGCCGTCTTTCACTGCTAATACCAGTATTGGGAGCTCAGCCTCGAGGGTGTATGAAGAGGAGCCACGCTACACACGGCAAGCCCCGTGTGCCTTAGGTAGGGACACTATATCGCTGCTGTGTATTAGACATCAGGTAAGAAATGAACATGATCGATTGTTTCTAAATCAGGACTCCTCTGGGAGCGCTGTTCACCAGCCGCGATATGAGAGCCCTGATGCGGGGTGGAGGCTTTCACCAGCCCCTCTCTGCCCCAGGGAATGATGGATGCCACTGGGCTTCACGATGAGACCCGGGACCTTTGTCTGCTCCTTCTGTCTCCAGCCCATCAGCCCATCCGCTGGTAAAGAAAGCTGCCTGGAAATTAGTAGTCAAAGTTTCTGCAGCAGAGGAGAGGCTGCTCTTGTGGATTTCCTCTGTGGTTTCCAGCAGCCTCTTGTTATGAATGTCAAATCCCTGTTTCCCGTGAAAAGAGCTAACAAAGCCTTCACATGGGCTGTTTGTTATTCCGCTGCTTTTTACATCCTTTTCTCCTGCCCTTTTGAATGGATTAAGAAACCGCCAGATACCCGTACCTGAGGGAAAACTTGGTGGCTCAGCTTATATGCAAATTCCACGTGTTTGTAATTCAAACTGTGTTGATTAGGTACAGTAAATAAGTATTGATTCCAACTAGATCGTTTATGTAACTAAGCAGCACAGCAGGAATGAAGCATTGCAACTATTACAGCTGCGTGTGCAAATTACAGAGCTCTCATTTATTGGAATAGTTGAAATGAACTGCTCCTGCTGTGCTGATTAGTTAAATAAGCCATCAAATCAGAGAACATAACCATGTGCTGTAACACCATGCGCAATCTGGAATTATGTAGTGGACTGTAACATTTGTGATTCATACAGTCTAGCCAACTCAAGGCAAAGAGCGATTTCTCTTATCCCAAACACATAAAGTCATATTTGTTCTCCACAAATATTTAAATGCAGTTAGCCTGTGGTGACTGGCTAGGGCTTTAGAGCGTTCGTGAGCATGAACTGCACAGATATTAAATGCCAGCAGAGAGTAGGCAGGAAAGATTTTGCCAACAGAAGCCACATCTAAATTCTAGGCAGGGCCAGCCATGGCCCTCATCTCCGCCAGATCTGAGTGCCGTCACATCTGTCAGGTGTGGCTGGTCCCCTCGCCCAGCTGGTCCCATAGGAGAGAATTGCATTAGGAACCCATGGTGTTTTTTGTGGGGGGTTTACTTTCAGCATTTTCATAGGCTTTAGTTATTATACTGACACAGCATGTTGGGGAAAAAAAGGCAGCAATACAGTTTGAATGCAGGAGTATGAAGATTTTTGATTATCCCTACTTTTGTGTTCTTAGATGGTTGTTTGCTGAGGTAGGATTGCTATGGCCTCCAACTGGGCAAATCTTCTGTCTTTGAGAAGCTGCACAAGGGGCTGGCACCCTTGTGTTCTCCCACCCTGGTTTTGTGCTCTTTCCTATGTGTCCACTTCCTCCTCCATCCAGAGACCATTGGAATTCCTGCTTAGATGGACCTTTGGTCTGGCCCAGTAAGGCTGTCTTTATTCCCTCTTGGACTGTCTCATCTTGAAACTGCCCTCTGCCACTTGCAAAACTTCCAAATAGGAAAATGTGGAGAAAAGATACAGGGAACTGTAGAGTTCTGCATGGTTGGGTGACATTGGGCTGAGGACTGTGGGTTGCAAGAGGGACCAGAAATGGATGTAAGTTGGTATTTTAGGCAAAACTGGTGCAGACAGCAAAAAGATGACCTCATGGGTTGTGTACAGCCCTAAGGAATGTGCTGGGAAATGCGCTGTCATGGCACGCAGGCTTACCTGGGGGTTTCAAAGCCATGAGCTCCTCCTTCAAGCGTATCCTCCCTGGTTATCCTTCGCCCCGGGCTGCATACTGTCCCATCAGCAGAGGACAGAGAGGAGGGATGAAGCACTGGAGGCCAGTGCCAGTCCTGCTACAGACTCAATGCTACAGAAGCTACTCCAGCAAAGCTGAGCAACTTGTTCCTTCACCTGGGTATATTTGCGTCTTTCAGGCATTTAACTGGATAGCCCACTACATTAAGCTTGGCAGCATGCTTTAGTAGGCTTTTGAGGTGATGCCCAGCAGTCATTGCACAGCACATGTGGGCGAGGCATGGTGTTGCAGGGCTGGGAGCAGTACACACTAAGCCACAACAACAAAACCATAAGGCTGGATCTGATTTTGCAAAATCTGCTGAGATATTTGGTTTAAGCCTTGCAGAGCAAGATGCAAGATGCAGGCTGAATATCAAGTAGAGCTGAGTTATATAATGTTTTACAATGACTGGTAAGATTGATGACCTGGAAAATAGGATTTGGCACTGCTGCTGGCAATTGGTGAGTGTGCTGCCGCTGTTTGCAGGTAATGGGGGGCTGTCTTGGCCAGGCTGTGTCTACCTCAAGTCTTGGCTTGGGTTTGCTCCTTCCCTATGCTGACATAACTCCTGATTTCAGACTGATGTCCTGTCCATGCTTGGGTGTTTTCCCACTTTCTGTAAGCATCCTGTTGGATACCTCTCAGTGGCCCAGAGAAGGGGATAAGACTGCACACCCATCAAGTTTGTGGATGGCAAGGAACTTCATTGGGAGGATGTGCTTCAGAGGTCTGCCCCAGCCTGAGCGCTTCTCTGGCTCAGTAATACTTCCCTTGCTGTGCAAAATAAGAGTCCATATTTTGCAAGGCAAATCAGTCCTATCCTAATTGGAAGTCCAGATCACCAGGGAATAGGTCAAGCTTTACTTCTGAGATTCTCTGGGGAATTCTGGGGTTTGCCTTCTAGTCCAAGCCCATTTCCAGAGCAAATCAACTCAGGCTTAACCATGGGTCTGCACGCTAGAGTTGACAGGAAATGTTAACTCCTGATTTACATTGCCACAACCAGGAAAAGGATCATGTTACTGGTCTGTCAGCCAGGCTTCATGGACTACATCCGGACCAGATGACCTCCAAGAGATCCCTTCCACCCTGAACCATTCTGTGATTCTGTGATTGTATTTATTCAGTACCTTCTCACAGAAAGCACTCACGATACTGTACAATACTGTTACAAAAGCCCAGTGCAAATACCAACTCCTGGATTAAAAACCAGAGGAACAAATGAAATGGTAGAAGAGACAGAGGTGAGCAGGAGGGTTTGTAAAGGGCTCAGCACTAGCAGATATTTCAATGTCAGTGAATTTCTATTACTCACCCTCAGTTCAAATCTGACACCAGAGCAGCATAAAAATGCACATCAAAAATCCTATAACTAGTTTTGCCATACCCTTCACAGTGAGCTTCAACACAGGTACATCTGTATAAGGAAGCTGTTACAGGAGCGAAAAGTTGGAAGCAGACAGACCATCATTATTAACCCCTAATTACTGCCATGAATAAATAAATGCTACAATAAAAATAAAGAACAATTTCTATCTAAAAGCATCCTCCAGTTGATTTTTGCCATAAAAGTGTATTACAATCACGTAGATAAATTTGTAAAGGCAGAAATCCTGACTGGACCCTACGGGGAGCTCCATCTTGGGATGATCTGCCAAGGCACCTCAGAGCCCTTCCGAGCTGAACCGAAGTCAAAGTTTCCCACAAAGCATGCAAAAAAGTCAAGTCACATTTGCCTCTAGGAAGAAAAAAATAGTGGCTTTAGGAGTGAACTCTTCGCTGTGGCTAAAGCGAACAAGTTGCTGAGGGGGGTTATGTGAGGGCAGGAGCTTCCAGCTGGACTGAGGAAAGGAGAGGAAATTTCTGACATCATCCACCATTTTGGAGAGACTTGAATGAAACTGGTTTTGTGCCTGGATTTCCCATGGTCTGTGAGGTGGAGGTGGCCCTCTGAGCTGTGCTGGGAGCCTGTGTTTCCTGGTGGTGGGGTGCACCCCCTCCTCAGCAATATGCAGTGCTTGAAGCACAGGCATATGGGGGTCTCAGCAGCCATCCCAGCTGCCCGTAAGGCCAGTGGCAGATGTGGGCAGCAGCTGCACATCTGGAGAACTCCAGTGGGCCCCTCTCTCTGCTGCTCTGACTCCCAGCACAGCGTGGGTGGGAAACACTGTGGTAAGGTCATGGCCTTGCACCCTCTGTGCTCTGGCATAAAGCAGCATAAAGCACTTGGTAAAACACCACAGGCAATGCATGAAGTCAACAGGCTTATTTCAGGTAGCTAAAAGCAAACCTTGCTTTTGCCTCCAGGCATGAGCTCCTTCTCATTTCAGGGAGCACAGAAGAAAGACGTGAGTCAGCTGCTCTCATCTCACATATTGCAAAATCCATATTATTCAGAAGGATGTCACCAGAGGAAAGCCATTTCAGAAACACAGCCCAAGTAAACCCTGGGCAGGGGGTTAGAGGTGCGGGGGCTTTGAGAAGCAGAGGCGTTAAGGGGATCATGTCTGAGCGCCTCCCATGTGAGCCCAGGGGCTGCCAGGGGAGAAACAAACATAAAAGAGGCTGCCCACATAGGACCACTTCCCCCAGCCACCCTCATCCCTTCCCCTGCCACTATTTTACCACCCTTTCACTTTTTGCTGACTTTTTCACTTCTGCTTCTGACCACAGGACCTTCCTGTGGCCCTGCCTGCTGTATTGGATTCAAACATCTAGGTACTGACTGGCTGCAGTTAGGCTGCCATCTCTTTTGTAGAACTGTGATCCCTAAGCCCTACTGTAAAAGGGTGTTACAAGATACTGTATTTATAAAGAAAAAAAAAAAGAACAGGAGAAAAAAGCAGAGTATATTACAGTCAAGAAAATAACTTCAGAACTGTATGAATTCCTCAAGAGGAAGGTGATGATCATTTTAGTTTCACTAGTATTGCATATGCTTGCTGCCTCTATTTAGAAAGTGGTAGGGGGTTGCCTTGTCTCCTTTGCTATTTGTATTACCTGAGCATTTCCTACAGAGCAGACGCAGTTTTTCAATTTCATTTTACTTCTCATTTTTCCTCCCTGGCCCACTGGGAAATCAGTGCAGAAAGCACACAGCTGCGCACACGCGCCCAAGCGCAGTACACGGCGGGCGGCCGATGCCAGCCCTGCCCCGGGGCCAGGGAGCGGGGGCATCCTGGATGATTCGCACCAAAGGCTTCACCTTCCCCTGTGAGAAAAATGTTCAGCGGCAAATTAAATTCTGGAGATGGCAGATTTAGCCAAATACAGGCCCCATTTCAAATGGCTGCAAGAAGATCATGCAGTAGCTTTCCTCTGCTAGCATAAGCCACGGCATATCGCCTAAGACCTCAGGCTGTATCCAGCCCTCTTGATCTCTTCCCTGTGCTTTTGGGGGAGTTTTGTGGAGCGTCTTCCCTACAGAGAAGGAGGAACAGTATCTTTTGGCTTCTCAGGTCAGCTGCTGTTCCCAGAAAAGCAGCTTGTCCTGGACTGTGGCACCACTTGCAAGATTTCCCACAAGCTCCGGTTTTGCCTGGTGATGCATAGTGGCAGCTCTGGCACCCTCTCAGCACCATACCTGGAAGACAAGAGGTGACGAGGACTACATGGGTGAGGAGTGGGAAGGAAGAGAGGTCCACAGAATGATAAAGGTGACAGCTGTGGGGTTCAAGGGTGCAGCCACTGCTGTGGCACCCTCTGAACACGGGGCTGGCTCTGGGAAGCCGCTGAGCAGCCAGGCAGTGCAAGCACCAACAGCAGGTCTTCTGCAGTCCTCTTCCTGCCCAGTTCCTCGGAATATATTTCTCTACAGTGTTTTGGACACTACCACCTCCAACTTTTCTGGCAGGGCACACAATGCCTGGGTTACCTAGCCTAACTGATGCCACACACAGAGCTCAGGACCCACGTGGTGCTGTGCAAAACCAGACTCACTGAGCAAGCCGTGACTCAGGAGGGTTTTTGCTTTTGAAGCTATTCAAAATCATCACTTCAAATGCCATCTCCGCAGCTGCAGAAGCGCAGGAACATGGGACTAAAGAGGCCATATGAAGTCCAGGACAGCAGGTTGACATCTCCTGCTCCTTTACAAGGCTCCTGGTATCTTGGACCAAAAGCAGCAGGCTGCTGCTTTCTGCATTGCTTTCTCCTCTATCTTTTTTGCCTTTCACACACACTCCCCAATGGTGCAGGTTCCCTGCCTCTGGCTACCCCCAGCAGCCCTCAGGAAGCCCCAACAGCCACAACTGGCATCTGACAACACCTAACACTCCAGATCCTTATCTGCTGACTTTTATTGATTCTTCCAGCACCATTTCTGGGGCCCCAGAAATAATAATTGTGACTTGCCTGTAAGCAAAGGAGCAGTGTGAGGATTTATTAGGAAAAACATTGAAAACAGAGGCAAAAAAAAAAAAAAAAGTTCAAGATGTGTCTCCTAGCATGTAGGACAGAGCCAGATCTGTGCAGAGAAGCATGGAAACTCACAGTGGGAGCTGGCAGAGGCAGCTGAGTTGCAAGTGTCACTGGGTTGAGTGGGGTCCGAGAGCCACAGCAGACCTGAGGTGACTCCTCCAGTTAAGAGAGGTCTGCATGAAGCATGAGCAGCAGGTACATAGGCTGCAAGTCCTGGGGCTCCAGGCTGGCAGGCTGTGAAGAGACTGAGTGTGCTGAGGATGGGCATGGAGGAAGAGGCATGAGATATCACCCTCACTAGGGGCTGATCAGGTCCCCATCATCTGTGCTGGCTCCTGCCCCTTCCTTCCCCAGCTCAACAGGTGCTGAGGTCAAAGCAAAGGTCTGATGCAGAGATCTAGACTTTGGCCACCATTCAAGCGAAAGAAGTGGTGCAGGGGCCCAAGATTTTATGGAAGGGTAGGGGGCAACGTGTGAAGAGACACCACGAAGGAGGAAGGAAAATGCAGGTGAAAAGCCTGTGATAGAGCTGCAGGAGGTCAAACTGGGGAAAGACAGGGTCTGCAACAGCAGAACTGGCCCAGGCTGAACTGCAGGAAAATGATCTCTCAAAGTTAACCCAAGTTAACTGCTTTGGGGAACCACAGTCCCCTGTCATCAGTATCACTGCATTAGGTACAACATTTGGGTCCAAGGACTTGCATCTTTGCTGCTCTGATTTCTCTTCTTTAAAATTAAATGTAATTATAAGTGGATGTCCGGTTAATTTCTCACATCACATAAGTGTTTTTTTTCCCATGGGCTGCGTGACATTTACTGCTGACAGTGAGTTGTCCCCTCCCCAATCCTGCTGGTATTGGAGCAAGGAGGAGATTTTGCCTCTGCTCACTTTACAGCTAAGGCAGTTGGATTTTGTTGGCTTCTGACACTCAGTATATTCTCAAGGCAAGTAATTTTGAGGGCCATGCTGCCTTTGAGTGGGTAAGTATGAAAACTTCCATTCTCCCCTTTGGTAGGAGCTTACTGCAACACAGGACACCCTGACTTTCAAATAATAAGGTAATTGCATCATCACCTAATCAGTTGCCTTAGTAACAGATTTCCTAAATTTCCCTGTTGCATTTGCATGTTCATAAGTATGAAAATCAGACGTGGGAGAAGGAAAGGAAACAAAAGAAAATCCAAGGCTTTGTAGGATGCACTCCGTGATGGGAAGGCACCTGTAAGGCTGTTTGCTCATCAGCCTGCGCTTGTTTACTCACCTTTGTCGTGGCTGTGGCCCCCTCAGTGACACAGCAGCAGCTGGTGTCAGCTGAACTGGGGGTGGGGGCAAGCCTGGAAAATTACTGTCATCCTCCCTGCAAGGCTGGGTGGCACAGAAAGAGACACATTGTCGACAAAGCTTTATATCGGCAACTACCAAGGGAGAGCTAAGGCAGGGCTGGGAATGCAGCAGATAATGAATGCACAATTTTAAGAAAATATGGGGCAAAAAGGTTGGGTGCCAGAGTGCTGCTTATTCAGTGATGCTCAATTCAGCAAAGGTTACCTCAGCAGAGGTCATTTCCTTGGAATTTGCAGCAAGCTTTCCGTATCAGCTCCCTGCTCAATGTAGACTCAGATGGCCTTGTACAAGACTGCTTGTACACTTGAGGAAGGTCTGGAGGTGATGCTGCTTGCTGTTTCAAGGGGTTTTCTCCAGGCAGATCCACTGGATCTCAGTAACTAGCAGCGTCTCAAATCTAACACTGAGCCTCAACAAGCAGCTTCAGCCTTTCTTGAACTAGCAGTAGATGAGGGACCATGCAGCCTGGACCTGGAAAGGCTGATTTCCTTCTCCTTCCTGGCAAACTTCACAGTAGAGATGTGAGTTGGGACTGACCTGGAGATAGTGGTGGGGGAGAGGGTGAAGTGCCTGAACTCAGCACTGGGTGTGCACAGTACCAGCATCCAGGCCAGCTGTAATGGCCTGGAAGCAGCAATCCTTGGGGAAAGATGGCAGCTCATCCATGTAGGTACAAGCCCTGCTTATCCTGCTGAAGTCTGTGCCATGCCTGGAGATGGGGTGACAGGCTCCTCCCTGCCCTGGACACCCACGGCTCCAGCCCTCTAAGTCTGGCGGAACCCCTCCCCTTCGCTGCTTGTCCTTAAAGGACACACTGTGTGGAGACACTGGAGGAGATTTTTTTAGTATTCTTCAAAATTTTTGGCCTAATCTGCCTTTGAGGAATGAGCTAAGGGCACCAGTGAGGGACTGGCCAGACTCCCTACCTCACCCACTGCTGCAAGCACTTAGCTTTGAGGCCTCTGTCATTCAGAATGAGCAACTCACAACGACCACGGAGGTATGTCTTGTTGTGTAAACGTGTCCCAGTTGATAGGACTGAGAATGAGCTCCAGTCACACATTACTCGAAGCAGTCATCTTGCTGCACCCGTCCTGTAGCCACCCAGTGCTGCTCACATGTGGGACAGGAGCAAAGCTGCAGTGGGAGGTCGGCAAATGCAGCAGAAACACAGCTGGCACGATGTGGCTGTTCTGAGTCTTGGTTTTGAATTGTAAGTTTAGTCTCAAACTGAATCATGTGCATGAAAATTAAAACATACCTTGCTAAAAGGTGCATGTTGAATACAATGAATTAAGAAAGCTCAGTATATAGAGACCACCGTAATTATATCATCAAGGAGTATCATGTACACTGTGCAATGCTATGATTCATGATGTTACAAGTAAATAACAAGAGATTAAAAATGTTCTTGGGTTCTCATCTGTAATGTAGCCCAGTTTAAGGTTATACTTATCAAAATTATCAGTGGAAAAACACTGTATTTCAGAGCTTCAGTGGAAAAACACTGTATTTCAGAGCTGAGTCACAGACGGTTACGCCGAATGAGAAATGAAGGTTTTGCTGGGAGAGCTGGGTGCTGAGACCATGAGCAAGGTCCTGGGGTATATCCAGGGACTTCCAGAGATTGAAAATACTGGGGGAAACATTACTGGATCTTTTGGGAACAGCTGTGGGAGTCAAGTTTATCCCCATTTTACAGATTGATTACTTGAACAGTAATTCCTCAAGGGAAAATGGCAAGGTACTCCCTGAGCCAGGAGGCCAGTGGAGCATATCCCTGTCCCTGCTTGGACTGGCAGAGCACGCTGCCTTTGGTGGGTACCAGTACCTTCCACTCGAATGTGCAGCCCCCTCTCTCAAGGCATCACTTTTCTTTTCACACTGTGCCAGACAGGAATGAATTTTCTTTACATTTGTAAAGAAATGCTTCAACAAACAACTCTGTGTCAAGTGGCAGGAACTGTCAACTCTAGCAATTGCTTTAGTAACTCAGGCATATACACAGGGAAGTTGCCTCACACAAAGATAGGAGGTGGAAAGCAAAATCCTGAACCTACTCACCTATTTCATCTCCCAGCACTGGAAATTGTAAGAAATCATTTCAGTAATCCAGGCACAAACTTGTCATATAAAAAAGACAAAGTGCAAACACAGGAAACCTTGATGATAGGGGACAGGATTTCCCTGCATATTAAGCTGAAGGAGAAAGATGCTATACATGCAATGGTTAATTTCTGAAATAAGGCCAGAAATGGATTTGTGTGTAAACAAAGGGAATATTTGTACTGGATGTTTAAAGAAACTTAATATTCATATGATTTTTTCACAGCTAATTTCACAGAGGTAAAAAACCCCACCTCTCTGCTTTCATCCATAACAGCAAGGCATGATATCGAGAAGGGGAAGCAGGGAGCTGGCATGCAGGTGGACGACTTATCTGTGTAGCACCTGCATGAAGTCTTATGAGGAGCAGTACTGGCAGTGGGGAGAGTACTGATGAGGACTTTGCAGCAATGTCTATGGCAGAGCCAGAGATCCCTGCCTACGCTGTAGCACCATCCCTGTGGTCACTGCATGCTGGCAGACAGCCCTGCTGGTGCTCTACCTTCCCACGTGGTAGAAGAGGCACAATGAAAGAGGACCCTGTCTCCACGGTTGCCAACATTCAGATTTAGACATCTGATTAAGAGTTTTTTTCCTGCTGGAGATGTTCACTACTCACTAGTCTCTGTCAGGCCTCTGAGTATTAGGCATCTTTAATAAATCTGAGCTCTTGTACAGATTCAAGGTGCTTAATGGCACTGTTGGGACAGTGAAATGATCTCCTTTAGTGGCTATGCTGGCTGTGGATCACTGGATCCTTCCTTACCATCTTGATCTGAGGTCTACCAGAGTTGATTGAGAAATTCAGTGGGGTTTTGACCAGGTCTCATCATTGCTATTGCCAACACAAGTGGCAGATATTAAACTGGTGAGGTGATGTTTTTAGTCTGCTTACAGCTATGGGTAACATGTTCATGCAAATAGGCCATAGTATTTGTGGACATGTTAAATCCATGAGGAAACTAGCTAGCATAACTGGGCACGTTTGAACTAACAGCTGAGACTGTGTCCTTCTAGTCAGCAGCGGGGTGTGAGGTCTGGGGCCAGGCAAGCATGGAGCAAGCAAAAGTTCTCCGGTTCCCCCTAGATTTATAGGGTTAAATGTGCCACTGCTGCTGGCTTCATTAACTAATGGGGACTGGGGACACTGCTCCAGCCAGTACAGTGTGCTGCTGAAGGTACGCAGCTGGGAGCACATGGCCAGCAAGCTGTGTGGTATGCTCCAAGGAAAGCCTTCCTGCCTTTTCCCTTGCTCCCAAACTGACTTACCTGTGAGATCACGCAGGTATCAGAAACTGGAACTCAGCAAGATCCCACAGAGATTGTCCAGGAGAATGACTGTCTTCCCAAGTGCAGCACCATGATTGGATAGCCAAGGCAAGGCTGCCCCAAGTAGGAAAGTCTTTCAACTCCGTGCAGCAGCTGTATTTGACTAGTCTTGACCTGAGGACAGCAAAAAGAACAAAACAGCAATAGGTTTCCTTGGGCTTGGGTGAAAGCTTTAGCTTTAGCTTTTTTTTTACTGATGGAAACCAGGCCAGTTAATGATGTTACAGAGAGTGCTAGCTTTGATTTCACCTCCAAGTTTTGATTTCAGATACTACTCAACGTGTTGCTACAGCTCTCTCTGTTGATAAGAAAGGACTTGGGGCCAGCCAGTGCTGCCAAGTGAACACTGAAGGACATTGTTATAACATTTAGCTGCTGCTGACCCAAGGCTCTGCTCCAGCTCTCTGTTATCTCACCACAACCCAGTGGTGACTGAGGAAAATCTTGCTCACCAGAAACCTACCAAATAATGCACTGGAAACATAAAAGTGTTTGTCCTTCATGCTATTAAATGATCAGGGGAAAATCTCTTTTTTGTGCACAAGGCAATTAATAGTTTCTGTATTAAACCATAAAATAAAACAAGAGTTTGATAACTAAAGTAATTTACCAAAGCTCATTATTGTTTCATATACAATAAAGGAGATTACCGTAGAACAAATGCCAATTTGGAAGAAAAACCAGAAAGGGATCATTTCACTTTGCTTGTCCTTTGAAGAACAGCAGGGGTGAATTGACTGTTTGGAGGTGTCCCAAGCCTTCACCATCACCCAGATGCAGTTGCTTTTGGGAGGAGATGCCACAAACAACACGGCTCTGAAGCAGAGGATGAATGTTGCTTGGTGCTGGGACAGTGCTGGAGTGGTGCACAGAGGCTTGTGTGCAACAGAGACAGCTCTGGGGTATTTTAAAAACTTTTCCCAGCTAAATAAAAAAAAACCTTGGAAAGGGAAGAGAAGATTCAGTATTCCTTATGTCAACCATAACATCCAAAGCAGTTTGTATTAACCCCAGAATCTTACATCGAACAAAAAATTCATATCCAGTGTTGTTGCACTGTATATGTATGATATCCACTGCTGGACTGTCATCCTGCTCAGCCAGAGAGGGGAACAGGATGAGGCCACTGGTGCTGTTTGTGTTTACGTGAGCGCTGGCCACATCTGCCTGGGTAGATCAGTGCATCCAGCTATGTGTGTGTGTGTTCTATAATGCGTGCTTCTGTGTGTACCTATGGGGAATACACGCTCAACCTTGTTACTTGCTGGACCTGAGCACTTGGACCTGGGACAGCCTTGCCTCCGTTGGGCTGCTCCCTAACAGCTTATACATTCCCCTTCAGTCTTTCCTGTAACCGAGAGGACTTTAGTGTCCCTGTGGATGTCACATGGTAGTTACATGTCCTCTAGCAGTGCCAGGAAAAAAACTAGTGAAGACTTCCCTATCGGAGGGGAATCCTAGGCCATGTGGCACACAGGTGCCTTCGGATGCTTGCCCCCCCTTCATGCAGGGAGCACCCAAGGAGGATGGAGCATCAGCGTCCCCTGCCAGTCCCCTGCCTGGCATTGCCTCGGTGCAGGAGGCTCTTTGGGCCCCTCTGAGCAGCTTATTTCTGACAGTCAGCAAAGTCCGTGTTTGGGAATGGAAGTTTTAGTGAGGTCAGGCTGCAGCGAAACTGCTTTTCTGCTCCACACCACACAGACGCAAACTGACACGTGCTGCAAAGGATCCTTCCACTTTCCCCTGATTTTTTAGTGTTTTCTCCTTGGTTTTATCACTTGAAATAAAATTCTTATGGTAGGGGGGAAATATCAGTCCTATGCCTCTAAACCAGGCCTCCAATGCTGTTTGAAGCCATTCTGTTCCGCGATTAAATCTGGGATGGCTATTTTATTCATAATGAGCACGATAGGCTTTTTCTGTGATGTTTGTGCTTCTCCCTCCTCAGGCCCTCCTCTTTCAGGGCACTGACGTGGGTAATGATTTCCTCTCTGCAGGAGCAGAGTTCATAGCTTCATACTAGGAATAAACATGAAGTTTAGCCAAAGGTGAATTCATGACTGTAATTCATATTCTGAAACCAGGCAAGTCTTTTGCTTATAGACAAGCAGATCACATGGTTTCAATTGAAATTTAGTCATCAAAACACTAAGCATGACATTTGCAGAGTGGGATCCTAATAGAAGTGATGAAAAAGGAGCCGGGCAAGAGCTGAACCCCTCTGTCAGCTCCCTGCCCAGGCCATGCCTTTGCCAGTAGCGTCCTTGCCATGATGTAACCCTGCACCGTTTTTCTTGTTGAACACGTGGACTTCTTTATTTTGGTAAGTTTAAAAAGGCATGGAAATGAGATGCACTCCGTTTGGCAGGGAAGCTTAGGAGCTGCAGAGGCTGTTGAGTCACTTTGAAGAAAGGAAGCATGAAAATGAAAAGACAGGATGTTTCATCAGCTGCCAGTCACACAGGGATCCTGGGAGCACCTGAGCGGGATTACATATTTCATATCTGCAAAAAGGTGAAGTGTGCGTGATGCACTATGGAAAAACCTGAGAAGGAAGGAAATGCCCTGCAGGAAAGGAAATGTAGCTTTGTCCTGATTAATCAGCTTATTAAAAAAGAAAAGTAAGAGAGTTTGGTAGAGTGAGGACACACAAAGAGTATCGAAAGGTTTCAGAGCCCTAGACTGTTGCACAGAGCAGTCTCATTCCTGCAAAGACACACAGTTAATGTTAGAAGTTGAGCAGCCCCAACAGACAAACCTAAGAATGCATTTATATACTCCCTGCCAGACTACAGCATCTGTTTGCATGCTTAAACGCTACCTCGGCAGTGTAGGAAGATGGACAACAGATAAGTCAGCATCTCCAGAAACCCAGGGTTGGGACTGATCACTCTGTGCTCCTGCACAAACAGCAAAGCTCCCCAAAGAGGCCTTGATCTCCTCTCACACTTGGATAGGTGCACAGAATAAACACAGGCATGCACAGCTTCAGTAGTCACATCAAATCCATGTCTGAAGTAGCTCACATCAGGATGCAGGTAACAGGCAAAATCAGCCACCTACCATGAGCTGAATCCTTTACCTGGAGAGTTACCCAGGATTACAGATGCAGGTGTTGCCAGGTGAGCTGCAGACACAGGGAAGGCGGCTTTAACCGAACAAATGTGTCCTTCATCCCCTTGCCTTTGCACATGGCAGTGGCCCAGCTTCCCAGTGGCCTTTAGGAGATCCTCCCACAGGCAAGAGACAGCACATGTTGTTTCAGGTTTCAAGTGTCCCATGTCCCGATTGCCTGATGAGTAAGTGCATGTCCACCACCCACTTGTCTGCTGCCACGGGGTACCAACAGCTGGATTTGCCCTGCCCTTTTCTCCACCAAGAGCTGTGTTGGTCCTTCCCCAAGGGGCAGCCAATTTTAATAGCACTTGTAGCATAATTCACTCTGAGACCTCCATCCCGCCATCAGACTGGACTGAAACAGGCCAGCAGGTTCACAGGGATTTGGGGAGAAGGGACAAATGGGACCAATAGACAGCCAGGCAGATGGGCAGCCTCATCACATCAACCTTGTTGCTTTAACAAACCAAGCTAAAAATAATTACAGTAGGAGACAGACGTTTGAGAAGCTGAGAATAAGGCACAAATGTCATGTGAATCATAGGGCCTAAAAGATAGCTATCTCAGCCAACTGCATTGTGTTATTCCTTTCATACACCTTCCTCAAGGTTGGTTTGCTCTTTCACTCCACCTACTCAACAGAAAGCTTGAGTTGCGCCTTTTTTACCTGGTCACTGAACACATCATCCCACCTTCCAGCCTGAATTTGTGGTGCTTTCTTGGACAACGTAATTGAAACAAAAACTTAGACTGTGCCTCTCAGACAATGTGCTTTGGAAGCCAAGGCTGGACTACCACCCATGTTTCTGAAACCCAGTCTCACAAACATTGGTTCAGGGGTTTGCACCCTTTCGTTATCTGCGGTACTGATGATATTTCTAGTGTAACAATTCATTAACCCCTTGCTCTGGAGGGAGGTCCTGTTCTGCATGGTGCTGGGGTTAGAAAAAGAGAAAGACTACTTCACTGGTCAAAATTCCTTGGTTGTTGCAAGATGGCTTAAATGAAGAATGAGGCTGAGGGTGAAATAGCAGTGAGCAAAGAACCAGAAAGCATTCTGTGTATGCTAGGAAGTACTTGCACAATGACTTTTCTTATCAGCCTTTCACTTGGCTCCTTGAGACAAGAGGCAGTTTTTCATGCAACAGTCACCACCTCACTGAAACCCACAGCAACAACAGAGCTTATGTGTTAGTGCTGCATAACAGTCCTGACCGGTGCCCGGAGGAGACAGCCCCAGGGCTGCCCTGCAGGCTGTTAGAAGACAGCTATTACTGCATGTCAGGTGCATGCTGCATAGTGAACACACAAGCTGCACCAGCCTGTATTTTGATGCGGATCAAAGAAGGCACCTTTGAGCCACAAACGGCAGCAGCTGGACCTTGCTTTCCCTCTTACACTCCACAGCAGTTTGTTTTGTTGTTGTTTTGTTGACTGGAGGAAAGGAGGAAAGGGTCAGGTTGAAGGATCTTATCTAGAAGGTGTTGTAAAAACACAAATAAAGTCTGTGCTGCGAAAAGCTCACCAGTTAACACATCAGCGCACTACAGATGGATGAAATGTGATGAAAAGGGAAAGAAAATGGTGAAGAGATGGTATAGGAGCAGGAACAGAGAGATTAATTTACTTTAATTAAAGCATTTGGACGAGGACAAATAGGTACCTCAAGAGAGTAGTCCTCACATCCTAAGATACAGCGTACAACATGTCACATGAAACACTTTCTAGGCCACCTCTAAAAGGACCTTGGGATGCCAGACATCTGGCTGAATTAGGTGTGATGAATTGCACCTGCAAAGTCAAGTGGTTTAGTTGAGGGCATAGTGTGGTGGTTTCAGCCTTGTGGGATTTGGGGTGGATTATTAAAAAAAAAAAAAAGTATCAACAAGGGATTTCATGGTCCCATGACAAATTCCTGGTCCAGGGTTTAGGTATGACAAGTAGGTGCTGTGTTGGTCGAGGACTTTCCCAGGGTGGAGTAGAGCCACCTGAGGAGACTGAAGAGGATGTGCTATGGAGGAGAATATGGCGGGGGAAGCCCTGAAGGAGCTTCTGGAGCCCATGACCACATCAGCAGCACTGGTCTGGACCTACTGCAGTGGCTATCTGGCAGTGGATACAAACCCAGATTTGCCCAGAATCTGAGGTTTTCATACAAATTTTCTTTTAGTTAATAAAGTGCCCAGGACTAAGCAGCGGCCCCTCCCCAAGCCGTGATGACTGCTTGTGATCAGGAAGGGCATTGCATGCGCTTCCTAGAAACTGGCAGTTCCCATCAGAAACTAAAGACCCACTTTTTCGTTTCAACATCCCAGTGGCACGTGCACAGATGGGGAGCAGCAGCAGTGCCGTGCCAGCAGCAGGGGGTGAGGTGGAGCGAGCAGCCGAGCATGGATCCTAGGGAGAAACCTGTGGCCTTTCCCAGACTGACTTTTGTTTGCGTGACAGGACAGAGGAGACAGGGAGAGGCTGTGGTGACGTGTTGCTTTATTATCACCTGTGTGCGAAGGGCCCTCAGAGAGGCCAACAAGGTGCTTTGTCAGCAAGGGCAGGTCAGGTCAGTGTCTGAGTTTGCCCACATGCTGTAGTCCGTTGGCGTTGTTGCCTCTGCCCAGCTGTAAATGCCAAGCTGGCCAGGCAATAAGCAGGGAAAAGGCTCTTTCACCCCAAATCAGAGCATGTTGTGTCTGCCTCTGGCATGCAACCTGCAAGCAGAACTGGACACCCTCCCTGGACTCCTTGTTGCAGACAGGGCATGAGGTGGTCACCCACAGATTTTTGGGAGTCAGGCAGTGCTTTTAGGGTGGAACAGGTCCAAATGCATTTAGAAGGTTACCTTAGGAGGAGAGGACCTGCAGCCTACGATTGCATTTATGCCTAATGTGAAGGGAGCTGATGGGCAAATCCTGCTTATTACAGGTGCAAAGAGAGAGGTGGGTCCCATCTGCAGGCACCACCAGTGTGCGCCACCACCATCGACCTATGCAGTGCCATCCCCACCAATGTCCCACAACTCTGACACATCTTCCTCCACAAGTGGATGTGCTGATGCAGGCCTGCATATCCATCACTTTGCCGCAGACCCTTACATCTGAGGAACCCAGAAAGCCTTTACCTGGCATCTTCCTCTAAATAAGGCATTGTCCACTTGAGGGATGGGAATGTGACTGACCTACACTGTACAGTCTAGTAAAGCAAAGGGAAGAAACAGTCTCCATATTAGGTAGATTCTGGTTTTCTGTGAAAAGAAAAATGAAAATATCCCCTGAAGGCCTTTCTTTGGTCAAAAAATAATCAGCCACTACAAGTTCCTAAGTTTCTCCTTTTTCTTTTTCCCCCAGAGGAAATACAGCTGATTCACTTAAATGTGAATTGGATTTACAGAAGTGCAAGAGAAAGGTTTTCTTAATGGTTCCTGCATATTTTTGTGTCTCGTTGTAAGGATATCTTCTGCTTCAGCAGTACCTATCAAAGGACATAAAGCCAGAGATACAGCTGTGTGGTGCTTTGTCAGTTCTGTAACTCTAGTTAACTTCGGATGAGGACACTACTACTGAAATGTAATAACAAACTACTGGGCAACATGACCTCCTGTTTCTCAAGTGATCAAACAAATCATTCATCTTTCTAAACTGAACCTAAACTGACAGCAACCTTTTCATTTAAAGCTAATTAAGGATCTCAGACTATCTAACATGGATGATGATTTTTTGTTGGTTTTTTCCCCCTTAATTAAATGAAAGTGGGTTTTATAATTTAAACATTCCCACACACTGTTGAATGAATGCAAATCTTTTCCATGATTATTCATGCAGCACAGCAGCAGGCTGAAACAGCAGTGTTAATTCCCCAGTGATTCCTCCTGAACATATAGGGTGCATACAGAGAGTTACAGTAGCTCCTGGAGACGTGCCACAGAGGGCCTTAGTGTGCCAAGTCATGCACAGAGTAATAGGAAATGGCAGTGTGTGCTCCAGAGTTTCCACTCTAAAGCAGAGGCTTAATGTGATGGAGAGGTTGGAGCAACAAGGGGATGCCCTCCGTCCCCCGTCACACGACCCCGCACAGTATGCGCCTGGTGACGTTTGAGAAAGCAAAGCCTGGACTGTCGCACAGCTCCTTTCCTGAGTCTCCACTGTGTTTATGTCCATCCCTGCTGAGTAGCTGGATGAGGAAGCACAGAGGAAGGAGGAAGGTGGAAGAGATGGATAAAGACATGAGACGTGCCATTTTGAAAGTGGCAGCTCTGCCTGATGCAGCTTTGAGAGGCCAGGGAGGGGAAGGCTGGGATACAAGGGCTAGTCACACCACAGGGCACAGCTGCCAGGAGGGTCATCATGAACAGAGTGCATCTTGTGTCATTGCCATTGAGTGGGTTTTGAAGAAGAGGTGAGGCTGGGAGGACAAGTGTGGGTCCTGGCACTACTGGTCTCCTCTGCTGGAGACCTCCATGCTGAGACACCACTGACTACACCAATGCTGGTTGCCTGGGCGGGATGGGGTGTTGAATGTCCTTACATGCAGATAACGTGATTTTCCCCAGTGCCACGCAAAGAGATACGAGCTCCCTTTATGGGCGGTGGGAGATGAGGACCAGTACAGGTGAGTGGCTGAGGTCTCCCATCCAACTCCTGCAAGGCTGTCTCTCTCCAGGGTGCCCTAAGGAGCCTTGGCTCCCTGTGGCCCTTCCTTTAACATGTCCCACCACCCACAGGACTCCCCAAAACGCCATGTTCTCCCGCGTGTGGCAGCAGTCCTGGCGGGCATGGCCACCTCCCAGCTAGTCCCGTGGTGTCACCCAGACAACAGCAGGCTCTGTTCTTCTCCAGCACACCACCACACTGCCCTGGCTTTTCATATTTCAGCACTCCCAAATCTGCCCCCAGCAAAGACATCGAGCTTTGCCTTCACTTATGGCTTTGGAGTATCCATCTGAGGCAGAAGAGCACAGGCACACAGAGATTGTGTGGTTTTGGGTGAAAGGAGGCAGCAAGGATCCCAAACATAGGTCCACCCCCTTCCCTGAAAAGAATAATGTGGTTCACTAAGAAAACAATCCTGGTGAGATTGCCCAGGTGGCATTTCCCCTTTCACTAATGAAAATCAAAGTTTTGTGTGACCACCTGGTCCGAGCTACCCAAGGGACTTTGTACCTGTCATTTCTTTCATTTCCTATTAAATATACTGTTCCCTGCCCCATGCACAAAGCCAGACTCATGCAGCCAAGAGAAGGAGCTCTCTGCAGCTGGCCTGTGAGCCCAAGAATCCCCAGCAAAAGGATCAGGATGAGGAGAAACACAAGGATGTCCAAAAAAACCTGCATAACTGCTTTCCTCAAAGGCAGCTCCCCCATGAATGATGGTGGGAAGTATGGAAAATATGTGAAGAACTGTAGAAATGGGGGCATTCACAAGAAGACAAGAGTCTTCTTGGTGACTTCTGCCAAAGACGGGGTGTATTGGGTTTGCATGGCAAGGTTTTGGTAGCAGGGGGCTACAGGGGTGGCTTCTGTGAGAAGATGCCAGAAGCTTCCCCCTTGTTCAACAGAGCCAGTGCCAGCTGGCTCCGAGATGGACCCAACCACTGGCCGAGGCTGAGACTGTTAGCAATGGTGGTATCACCTCTGGGACAACATATTTTAGAAGGGGGAAAAAACCTGTGCAACAGCCTGCAGCTGGAGAGAGGAGTGAGAGCAGGTGAGAGGCCCATCCCCGCAGCCGCCACGGCAGCGCAGGAGGGGCAGGGGGCTCCAGGCCCGGAGCAGAGGTTCCCCCCAGCCCGCGGTGAAGCCCACGCTGAGGCAGGCTGTCCCCCTCAGCCCGGGGAGGCCCACGGAGGAGCAGATCCCCACCGGCAGCCCCTGGAGGCCCCACGCCGGAGCAGGTGGGTGCCCGAGGGAGGCTGTGACCCGTGGGCAGCCCACGCCGGAGCAGCTCCTGGCAGGGCCTGTGGCCCCGCGGGGAGAGGAGCCCGGGCTGGGGCAGGTTTGCTGGCGGGGCTGGGGACCCCGGGGGGACCCGGGCTGGAGCCGGCTGTGCCTGAAGGACGGCACCCGTGGGGGGACCCGGCTGGGGCAGGGGAGGGCTGTGAGGAGCCGCCCTGAGGGGAAGGAGCGGCAGAGGCAGCGTGTGAGGGACTGGCCCCAGCCACATGCCCGGCCCCGGCGCTGCTGGGAGCGGGGAGAGAGCGGGAGTGAAGTTGGGCCCGGGGACAAGGGAGGGGTGGGGGGGAGGTGGTTTAAGGTTTGGGTTTATTTCTCATTATCCTGCTCTGATGTGATTGCTAACAAATTAAGCTAATGCCGCCAAGCGGAGCCTGCCCTGCCCGTGAGGGTCACTGCCGAGCGATCTCTCCCTGCCCTCACCTCGACCCACCGGCCTTGCGTTACATTTTCTCTCCCTGCCCAGCTGAGGAGGGCAGCGGCAGAGCCGCTTTGGTGGGCACCTGCGTCCTGCCAGGGTCAGCCCGACACAAGGGGTTGCCGGACTTCCTAAGCAGGAGATTTTATCTGCAATATCACGCTTAATAATCACAGTCAGAGGTAATTTGATCAGTCTACCTTGAATATCTGTATGGTTTCCACCTTCACAATTACCACAGCCATCAGTTCCATCATTTTAGAGGTACTGTGTGAAAAAATACTTTCTTCTGTTTGTGCAAATTTGCTGGTGGCTGGAGTCCCTCTGGTTCTTACAAGTGACAGTATGAGAAATTGTGAAGAACCTCTGCTTTTACCTTCTCTATGGCATCCCAAATACGATGGACCCTTCCATCTCTATAGTTCTCTATAGTTCTCTATAGACCCTCAGCTGCCTGTATCCTGAGGTGGAGACTCCTGGCCCACTTTGATTCTTTTAGTTAGGAAAACATTTTATACTCATTTTTGTCTTTCTCTGAACACTTTCTAGCTCTGAGACGGGCAGAACAGAACTACATCCTGTATTCACAGTTACACTGCTCATTAAGTAACACGACAACATTTTCTGCCCTATTCTTGATTAATTTCCTAAAAACTACCTTACAAAATCTACAAGCCCTTGTGCAGTAACACTACCTTGACTTTTGGTAACAATTTCAAACTGCATTGCCTAATACTGTCTCAATCCACAGGAAACTGTGATGTGACTTTTCATTGCTTCCACAATTCCCATTGAAGTTTTTCTGCCCAACTTTCCCCTGTAGTGCAATCAGATAAAGACACCTACATTCCTCTAGGGAATTAACCTACATATTTCCAGTAAGCAAACAACCATCTGTCCCTATCTGAGATATGCACACCCCAGAGCATGCCTGACTGAACCCCGGGGTGGCCCATGACTCCCCTGTGACAGTCCTGAGCACTGGATATCACCACACTGAGGATGAAGAACTATTTTACCCCACAGGCACCTGTTGGTTTCATAAATATTAGCCAGATGTTGAAAGGAGTCCTATCCATTAAAAATTATAAATTAAATTCAATAAATGTATTTATTTATTTATTTATTTGGAAAAGGAACAACATCTAAGCAAATGCATCATGAGTTGGAATTAGGCTTAATGGTAGTGTTAACCTTGGTGATTGACATCTATCCTAGCACACTGCAAAGTCAGTCAAGCTTGCTGTGTCCACATCCATGCCTATATTTCCTTGTGTGCTCTGCTAGGCCATCAGAAGAGATAAATCCATGTTTTTCTGGGCTTCAACAGTTGAGCACCTCTGGTTCTTCCCCTTCAACTGCAGGAAAATGCTTTTGCCTCCCTGGGTAGAGGAAGGGGTCATGGGGAGGCACTGGAAGTCTCTCAGTGGTCTTTCGTAAAATACTTCAGTCTCTCAGCACTGGAAATCTTGGACCTTCCCAGTGTGAGGTCAATGTCTTGTCTCTGAGAAGGGCTGTCAGGGACTTCAGAGAAAGAAGCACGTAATTACATCAGACCATTGCGGAAATACTGTCTAACAGAAATCACTCCTTTGCTTCTATTTATTTGGAGCACAAACATGCCTCATACTGAGGATCCTCGACCTTTCCAGAACTCACAAAGGTTTTATTTATTTTGTAATCTTTGCTAATAAAACTAAGTATGCACATTATCCTGAAAAAAATCCAGTTTTCTTTGGATTCATACTAAATGCTTGGCCACAATGATATATTAAAGTTCCTAGAATAATGCAGCACAAATGTTGAAGTTTGCTTTGGAGTAGAATTTTGTAGCAGGGACCTACCTCACACAAACGTTCACAAAAAGCCTACGCAAATGATGCGTAGCTCTTACACAGCACTTTTCCATAGACCTCAAGACTATTTGCAAAAAGGGTCTACATCATTTCACTTTTCTTTAAAACCAAAATGACTCATTTTTATCTAATAAATTAAGGAATTCTATGTCAGACTTCTGGTTACCAAATATTCTACATAGTTTTCCACAAAGCAGATGAAATTATGGACAGTGTGACCATATATAGATCTCCTAACATATGTAGATCTCCTGGACATCTTTGCGGTGCGCAGCCTTACAGTGCATCCGCGCTGACCCATGCCATATCACTACTGGGTACTCCTAAGCAGTTTGTGCCCTTGTGGGAAAGAGCAGCCGAACACTGAGCTGTGCTAGCAAGAGTTCAGCCCGTAAGTAAAGGGAAGTTAAGACTTATCAAGAGCTTTTAAGTCAGTTATAATGTGAATTTTGCAATTTTCCCAGGTCCTCCCTGTTAAAGGTAACTTCCATATTGAACTGAGGGGCACTCAAAATACTTCATAATCTAGGCAAGATGCCCAATGCTGTATTTAGCACATCAGTTTAAAGGCAGTGTGAGCCCAATCTGTCTTTTATATAACCCATTGTACTAAATCCCAAAAGGTGGAATGAGGCTACTAGAATCAGCTGATACTAAGTGAAAATGTGAGTAATGCTTGAACGTTTCAGAAAATATATTTTTTCTCCATAGTTAGCAATGTATGAGTCACTCAGGCTCCCTAGCTACTGCACTGCATGAATGACTCAAAAATCCACCGAGAACAGAGGCACAAGCAGTTCTCTCTTTATGCCAGATTTTCTCCTTTCAAATCACTCTTGCTGTATCTCACCCACTTCAAAAAAAAAGGAGAACCTCTTTCCCTGTTACTTCCTTCCGTCATCCCCATGCAAGCCCAGATAAAACATCATGCACAAGGATGGTTGATGCTCATTGTCATCGAGAAAAGCACATGATATGATGCACTAAAGTGAACTCAATTCACCGTTTTTGAGAAGTGAAAATGTACATAAAGTAGTTGCTTTGCTGTGCTCCTCTAAAGTTCTTGGATGAGCAAGGACACTGCACTTTTAATCCTGTTGGACCCAAATTTTCCTCTGCAGCAAAGTTCAGAGGTCTTGGGGTCTTGGGAATTTTAGTCAATCCTTTGTTTGGGAGCAAGTTTTGAATTCAGTTAATTGTGGCCCTTGAAACACCTTAGTCCCTGGACACCTGTATGATTACAAACTAGTAATCACTGCTTAGTTTAAATGGGATAAATTGCTGGTGAAAGACTCCATTTTAATTTGTACTAGGTACCTCCACCAGAACAACACTCTCATCCCCATCTTTAGTGATTGCTGGCCACGTGCCTGAACCCAGGTTCTCTCTGCAGAGCTCTGAACAGCTCTTCAGAGTCACAGGCAAATCTGTCTGTGGTGTCACGTTCCACTGTCTCATCACTTGATGCATCACGAGTCATTTTCCAGGGACTGAAAAATGGAGAGGGAGTAATCATGCTGGTCTGTATATTAGATGTCACTTGAAAAAATTTGCTGCATAATCTGGTTATTGCCCATTACCTCACCCCTAGGCTGATTACCAGCCTCTTGTTCTCTGGGTCACAGCTCTGTTGCAATGGCTGTGGGGTATTCTGGACAGTGATTGTTTCCTCTTCTCAAAATCCTTCTGTCATAAGACCAGTCTGACCCTCTGGTCACATAATGAAAAGAAGTGTACATGGTCATTTGTTAGAGCAGATCTCAGTAAGATGAGCCACTGGTTTCAGTTCTGACGTTTGTTTCCTATTTACGAGAAAGTTACCAAGTTCAGGAGTAATTACTCTGATTTGTTTCCCTAAGCCATTCTTCCCATTACGCATTTTTAATTCAGCTTTTTCAGAAGTTATTTGAGTTTAATACTCTTTGATTCTGCTAATCTTCAATGGATCAGATACCTAGTGGTCCCTCCCACCAAAAGCTTCATACTTTACCAGAGTCTGAGGAGCTTGTGCTGTCATTGAAAAAGAAAGGTTCCAGTCCTCAGGGCTGCAGCTGCTGCCTTCTGGATACAACATCTTTATACAGAGGGAAACAACAGCTGTCCAAGAGTCATGAACTCTTAATGCTGTTAACACAAAGTCTGTTTGCTAGAAATTTTACTTTGGAGTTAACCATTTCACCACTGGACACTTTAACCATCTAGAGCCAACAAAATGATCCAAGAATGAGGAAGTCTGCTAATTAGGCAGAAGCCTTCATGGCCAGACAAACTTAGTTTGGACGAGTCCCTTCAGCTTGCATAGAGCCTCTTCTGTTGCCACCACAAAACACAGCATTCTTCTGGGTCAGTTATTCTTTCTTTTACCATGGAGTTTCTGAATCAGTTTTTCTTCACAAGTCTCAAATTACGGACAAAGACCATTGATTTTGTCCTCTCTCTTGGCCGACCCAGATTAATTCCAGTGGTGTTCAGACATCTAATTCCGGGCTCAAGGTTATACTATAGTCAACTGAGAAAGCAGATAGCCAGAAGAAGCATGTGGATATATGAGGAGGTTGGGAAGAACCTCCACAGAAGAGGGTGTTGGACTTGTTCAATGTGAAGAAGAGAAAGACTGGAGGATTGTAGAGGAATGAAGGCAGTGGGTTGATTGACATGGATGATGTGCAGCTGTAGCTCATTCCCACTAACTGGTTAAATAGCACTGAGGAGTGTGAAAGGAGAGATTGGATGAAGGGGGAGCAGTGTGGTCTGCCCTCTGGAGGAAGGAGAAACAGCAGACAGTAGAATCTGACTGATGGTAAAAGCCTTGCTGCAGCTTGCTAGTTTGCTTGTGATGTAACAATTGGTGCCCTGTGTGAGGCAAACTGATTTTGGACTACAACTACAACAGAGGACCTTACTGCTGACCCCAGCTATGTAATGGTATGATGCAGAGAAGATGGAGACAAACTCTTCTCAGAGGTGTACAGCAATAGGACAAGATGCAACAGACGCAAACTGCAAAAACAGAAATTCCATTCATATTTCAGGAAACATATTTCCATGATGAGGATGGTGAAATATTGGAGCAGGTGTTGGAGAAGCAGTGGCATCTCCATTTTTGGAAGTATTCAAAACTTGGCCAGACAAGGTCCTGAACAACATGCTATAACCGGATGTGCTCTGGGTAGGGAGTTGGACAAAAGGACCTCCAGAGGCCGTTTCCAACCCAGATTTTCCTATGGCTCAACAGTTCTGTGAGTTTGCAGGATATCTCAGATACTGATCAAGAGTCAAAATCACCCTGTTAAGCTGCCTTTCACTATGTAGTTTAAGAAATTTTATGCTGGTGGTTTCCATACCACTAATAATGAGTTCTTCAACAAACTAGTCAGAAGAGAGAAGTTTAACTTTGTTTCAGGTGAGACCTATTTACTGTCTAATAAAAGTACTTTAGCCATAATGCTACCTGAAATCTTTTCAACAAGGTCTAAAAATGCTCCTCTCTTTCTTTTTAGCTCTCATGTGTCTCAGTTTTTCCTTGCTCATCATTGTACCAGTTGTATTATTTTTATACATAATCTCTTCCATTCATTAACTTCTTCTTGCCTGTTGGCAGCAAGGATATTTGGCATTGAAAATTGACAGAATACCAGTATATGTGGCCTTTTAACATGATTAATTAGTGTTTGGAAAGAACTTTATAATCAGTCAAGGGAAAACTGCAAGGCTGTGAGGATTAACAGAGAGGTCTTTCCCCTTAGTTCTTGCTTGATTTGTTTTACAAACAGTGACGCAAGTAACTACATCAGGACTCAGATTGGAAAGCCACTTCTTACTGTGTTGTATTAAAGGAATAGATCAGTGGAAGGATTTTTCTTGCTTCTTGAAAGATACAAAAGCTCTGGCTTTCTCTATACATTTGCAGGCAACTTCACTCTCCATCAGCCTGTATTTTGTCAGTTAAATGCTTATCTGAAACACTTGACCAGCAATCTTAGCAAACGATGGCTTTCTCACTACTGTTGCTTTCAAAGCAAAAACTCACACAACCTTGTTTGGCATGTTATCTCCTATCAGCTCTTATTCAGCTGTGAAAAATGGCTTGAAAAACAACAGGAAACCAAAGAAAACATGATAACAAACAGCAGTGTGTCAGGGTTTAGGAAAGTGTGATTACAAGCACCATGGAGACCATTGTCAGGTCAGATCTGTCTTTTTTAATTAACTGAAATAGAAGGAAAATAACATGTTAACAAGATTAACAAATGAAATTTCAAATTGTAGGTGTTAATATCCGTATCATCGCCTGTTTTATCTCAGAAGATATCAGCCTAAGAAATAATCTTCTTTTCATTTTTAGTATCTATGTTTCTCCCACCTCACACACACACACACACTCTGCCCCACATCTCACAGAGGTTTGAAAATGTTCTGTGAGAGCCTCCTGAGGACTGGACTGGAACCGGCCTTCTTGTACATTGGCTCAGAGATCAGTGCCTTTGATGGGGAAGAAAAGCAGAGCTTTTGTCTTTTCCCTTTTTCCTAACATACAAACTTAAAGATGTCCATACTAATTTGTTTCTGTCTCTAGAGCAAAATTCTAGGCTACTACATGAAGCTTCTCTATTTCCTTTTGACATTTTCAGAATCAGATCATGGAAAATTTATTTAGGGCCAGGATGAATAAATATGTTTTTATCCCATTTTAAAGCTTCTTAGGATCTTCCCCTGGAAAGATGGAAAAGAAACAATCTTGGAAAGAGAGAGCAGATACATATTTCTGTGCAAAGGAGTGGGGTAGTTTTTTTCAGAATCTTTATTAGTGATTTGGAGGTATCTACAATCACTGTTGGCAAAAATTATGACTGAGCCGAGCACTGACTAACAGGTAAGTAATGAGGCAGACAGGTAAGTAATGAGGAAGACAAAGCTTGCCATAGAGACCAATATGAATTGATCAGCACATCAGTAACATTAAAACATCATTTCTAATACACTATAGTGAAATTAAAAGATAAGTGTGTGTTATTCAGTAAGAAGACAGATAAACCTCTTTCTGTATTGAGAAGTTCTCTAGTCACTATACATTTATTGGTAATGTTCATGCTTGTAATGAAAAAATAAAAGATGCCACTTGCAGCACTGTCAAAGACTGCAGTCCTGCCAACTTTTATATGAGCCAGTGTGGAAATACTGAAAACTACAGAGAAGGAAAGACTCCTGCCCCTTTGATGTCTCTGCAGCCTTGGCCATGTCCTTAAGCACATGTTTTGGTGGGACTTTGTAGTCAAGAGCAGCAATTCTATTTCAGTCTCATCCACCTTTCCTATTCCTTTATCCCAGATGGAAACAACTGGCAATTCATAACATCCTAGAAAACTTTGGCAATGCCCATGTAGATGCTAGTAACTGCTCTTTCCACACATGCAACCCTGTTACAAACAGTCCCCAGTAAAAATTTACTTTCCCTGTGCTTTTTATAGTGCACCTGACAAGAGCTTAAGCAAAGACAATGTAAACAGCTATGACTATAAATCACCAAATTCCCCTAAACTAGAAGTCTTTTCTCCTAACTGGTTTCCTAGGGCAAAGGTATGTAGCAGGCTGTTCTCAGTATCAGAGAGTTAAATGCCTTCCTCCACCATGCCACACTCCTGATCCTCAATATGAGACACACATGACATATACAAATACAGCACGCAGAATGTCTCATTGAAGCCACTATGAATAGAAGATGTCCATATGCCCTGTCAGTGTTTCAGTATTATTCAGAATCCTTGCAAATACTACAGGAACAGCCATGCCAACCAAATGCCAAAACATTACAGAAGAGGTCTCATACCTGGAAGATTAATAAAGGCTGCCTCCTTCAAACAGATTCAGTGGCTGGGCAACACAATACCAAGCCTTTTCCAAGCCCTCAACCTCAGCATAAATACTGTAAAATAGATTTTCACACTATCTTCTACTACACAAGTGGGTTTGAAATAGACATCCCATCCCAGCAAAAAGTTCTAGAAACATTCATCTGCTGCCTCTGCTCCCTGGGCCCTGGCTTAAGGACATCACTAAGAAACTTCCTAACCTGGTACAGCCCTCAGACTGTTACCCATTGCTGCTCATTCATGGGGGTGGCCATGAAGCTGCAACACGTAGTCCAAGGGGAATCAAAAGACACTTCAGGGCCTTGGGATGGTTGGTAAGGGAATCTGGAGCACAGGTAATTTTTCCTCTGTCTTTTCAGTTGTGGGCAGTGACATCTGAAGAAACAGATGGACTCAGTCTATTGATACATGGCTCCATGGCTGGTATCACCACCATGACTTTGTATTTTTCAATAACAGGTTGGCTTACATGGCACCAAGCCTGCAGGGATCAGATGGGATTCACCTTTCTCAAAAGGGAAGGAGGTTCTTTGCTCATGAACTAGCAGGACTCACTGACAGACCTTTAAGCTAGGCTTGAAGGAGGAGTGGAGTAATATGAGGCTTGCCTGTGACAAGCTGTGGGACAACACACCAAGGTTAGAGGGACAGGATGCTAGCAAGGGCCTTCAGCCTGTTGCTCTCAGATGCGCTTTCTACACTGGAGCATGCTTGATGGCTTATGAAGATGAGCCAGGGGCTTCTGACGTAACAGGAGTCAACAGGGAAACACCAGTGAAATTCCTCAAAGCAATTAAGAAGTGTTCCTCTAAGAAGATGACACAGCCGACAGCCCAACTGAAGTGCCTCTACAGCAATGCATGCAGCATGGGCAGCAAACAGAAGGAGTTGGAAGCCACCATGCTGATAGAAAGCTAGGACCTAGTTGTTATTACTGAAACTTGGTGGGACAAATCCCGTGACTGAAGTATGGCTAGTGATAGCCACAGGCTATTTGTAAGGGACAGGTGAGGAAGAAGGAGAGGTGGGGGGTTTCCCTCTACATCAAGAATTGGATAGAGTGTAAGAGCTGTCTCTGAAGGATAGCCATGAGCAGGTTGACAGCTATAGGCAAGAATTAGAGACTGAGGCAACAAAGGGAACCCTGTGGTTGGTGTCTGCTACAGGCCACTTGATAAGGGGAGCCTATTGATGAAGCCTCTTACTCCAGCTACAGGAGGCATCAAGCTCACAGGCTCTCATCCTGCTGAGGGACTTCAACCACTCTGATATCTGCTGGAAAAATAGCACAGTGAGCTGCAGGCAATCCAGGAGACACCTGGAATGTATCAGGGATAGCTTCTTAAGCCAGGTAATAGACAGCCCTAAGAGGGGATGCAATACCGGATCTGTTGGTCACCAACACAAGTGCACTAAATTAGTGATGTCAAGGTTGGAGGCAGCCTGGGCTTCAGTGATCATGCACTGGTAGAGTCTGCAGTCCTGCGGGATGTGGGTCAGGCAAAGAGTAAAGTCAGGACCCTGAATTTTAGGAAAGCAAACTTCTAGATGTTGAAGGAGTTAGTCAATAGGGCCCCAAGGGAAACTGCCCTCAGGGACAAGGGAGCAGAAGAGAGCTGACAGATCTTTAAGCATGTTTTCCATAAAGCACAAGATCTCTCAATCCCCAGGTATAAGAAATCAGGAAAGGAAGGTAATAGGCTGCATAGCTGAGTTGAGACTTGCTGGTCAAACTAAAGGGCCAGAAGGAAATGCGCAGGCAGTGGAAGCAGGGACAGGTATCCTGGAAAGAGTATAGGGACACTGCCTAGTCGTGTAGGGGTGGGGTCAAGAAGCCAAGGCACAGCTGGAACCAAACTTGGCAAGAGATGTAAAGAATAATAAGGGCTTCTATAGGTACATAGCAAGAAAAGGAAGGTCAAAGAAAGCATACACCTCTGATGAGCAAGACTGGCAAACTGGTAACAAGCAACAAGGAGAAGGCTGAGGTACTCAACAACTTTTTTGCCTCGGTCTTCACTGACAGACTCTCTTCCCACACTTCTCAAGTAGATGGACTGCAAGATTGGGAGTAAGGGAACAAAGTCCCTCGCACTCTCAAGAGAAGATCAGATTCGTGACCACTTGAGGAACTTGAACATACATAAGTCTATGGGACCTGATGAGGTACATCCCAGAGTCCTGAGGGAATTGCCTGATGAGTTGCCAAGCCACTCTCCATGATACTTGAAAAGTCATGGCAGTCAGGTGAAGTCCCCAGTGACTGGAAAAAGGGAAACATTGCATCCATTTTTTAAAAAGGTAGAAAGGAAAACCCTGGGGAACTACCAACCTGTCAGCCTCACCTTTGTGCCTGGGAAAGTCATGGAACAGATCCTCCCAGAAGCTACGCTAAGGCACATGGAGGACAGGGAGGTTGATTTGAGACAGCCAGCATGGCTTCACCAAGGGAAAATCCTGCCTGCTAAATCTAGTGGCCTTCTATGATGGAGTGACTACATCAGAGGACAAGAGCGGTGGATGTCATCTATCTGAAATTCTGTAAGGCCTTTGACACAGTCCCCGACAACATCCTTCTCTCTAAACTGGAGAGAGGTAGATTTGATGGAGGGACTGTTCAATGGATGAGGAATTGGTTGGATGGTTCCATCCAGAGGGTAGTGGTCAATGGTTCAATGTCCAAATGGAGATCAGTTGTAAGCAGTGTCCCTCAGGGGTTTGTATAGGGACCAGTACTGTTTAATATCTTCATCAGTGACATAGACAGTGGCATCAAGTGCACCCTCAGCAAGTTTGCAGATGACACCAAGCTGAGTGGTGTGGTTGACACACCTGAGGGACAGGACGCTGTCCAGAGGGACCTGGATAAATTCAAGTGGACCCATGTGAACCTCATGAGGTTCAACAAGGCCAGGTGCAAGGTCCTGGACCCGGGTTGGGGAAACCCCTGGCATCAGTAAAGGCTGGGAGATGAAAGGACTGAGAGCAGCCCTGAGGAGAAGGATTTGGTGGTACTGGTGGATGGAAAGCTGGGCATATGCTGGCAACACATGCTTGCAGCCCAGAAAGCCAGCCGTATCCCCAGCTGCATGAAAAGAAGCATGGTCAATAGGTTGAGGGAGGTGATTTTGCCTCTTTACTCTGCTTTGGTGACACCCCACTTGAAGTACAGTATCCAGCTCTGGGGTTCTCAGCACAGGAAAGACATGGACCTGGTGGAGTGGCTCCAGAGGAGGGCCACAAAACGGTCAGAGGGCTGGAGCACCTCTCCTGTGAAAACAGGCTGAGAGAGTTGGGGTTGTTCAGCCCGGGGAAGAGAAGGCTCCGGGGACACCTTATTGTGGCCTATCAATACTTATAAGGAAGATGGGGATAAACTTTTTACAAGGGCCCGTTGTGATAGGACAAAGGGTAACAGTTTTAAACTGAAAGAGGGTAGATTTAGACTAGATATAAAGAAGACTTCTTTTTACAATGAGAGTGGTGAAACACTGGCACAGGTTGCCCGGAGAGGTGGTAGATGCCCCGTCCCTGGAAACATTCAAGATCAGTTTGGACGGGGCTCTGAGCAACCTCATCTAGTTGAAGATTTCCCTGCTCATTGCAGGGGGGGTGGACTAGATGACCTTTAAAGGTCCCTTCCAACCCAAACTGTTCTATGATCCTAATATCTTGCTGGACTGAGTGAAACTGAGAGCTCCCCAGTACAACCTCATGTTTGCTCTCCATGTCACATAGCAACTTACACAAACCCATAACACCTCACGCAAAGCTTCATCTCTGCTACTTCCACACATGGCTGAAATTTCTCTAATTACGTTCCTGACAACTTCATGTCACTAATTGCGCTTCCCATTCTAATTCCAGTTCCGTGCAGTGGAAGAACAGGAGCCACTGGGCACAGGAGCCCCTCTTTCATTCCTAGCCTCACAGAAAATATGAGTTGCAGAAGTTTCTCAAAATGTCTGGGGAGTCCACATGCTCCAAGGGTATTTCAGGGCATTGGGTCCTCACAAGAGTCACTGTACTATATGAAAGCAATATAATACAAGAGATTTGAGAGCAGTACATTGAGTGTATGGGGACTTCAGGAGCAATGCAGATGATGTCAATTAATATGACTGCAGTCACCATCACGGTGGTGACCCAGTGCACCCACCTGCCCCCAGGGTGAAGGAGCAGACTCAACACACAAGGTCACCAGGAGCAAGACAAGTCCCTCATCCCAGAAGAGGAGCTATTTGAAATGATCTTTCCTCCATGCCCTTCACTGACAATCCTCCTCTTCGGTGGCTGCACAAAGCTTAGCCCGGGATTTATAATGAAGTCAGAAGGGCAATGTCCTCAGCTCCACCCCACAAACCACTGGCTTGATACACAAGGAATTGTGTATGAGCACATGTAAGGCACTTGAATGAGCCAAGCAGACACTCCCAGCCAAGTTTCCTAGTGCAAGCTCACAGCGTCCCACAGAATGACAGAGGAGGTGGACATCTCTCAGAGCTCTGGCTACCCAAACTGTGAACAGTTTTTCATGGGTGGATGACTTCAAGACAAAAAATTAAGTCTACCTTTCTAGGTTTTTTTCCAGGTGAGTCTTTACTGATACATAATCTTTCTCCTCACAGACTCACACAGCATCTTGCACCTTTGCTTTAGCTTCATTCATTCTGAGCAGCATGTTTTTTCTTGGTTTGAACACACCATCCTTGTCTTCGCGGTTATTGTTGCCCTGGGACTCCACCACTGGCTTAGCTCTCATCTAGTGTTACAAAGGCACCAACTCTGGTTATGGCTTTATGGAAAGGAAAATGACTGACAGCTGCTTCCTTGGAGGCATTTTTGTTTTAGCAGGCTGGGAAAAATTCCTGAAACAAGCGTTCATTTCTTTATTACTAAAGTCAGCCAGTAAGTTAAATGCTTCTGCCAGTAGCTGTCTCCTTATTTCAGAAAAGAAGTTTTTTAACTTTGAGAATGAAATTCCATGAACAAAGCATTTTTGGTAGCCTCATCTAGACACAGTCTTCTCCATGTAAAGCTTCTTTTTTAAAAAAAATATAAATAAACAGGACCAAATTGTTCTCAGTTCCATAATTGCCAGCTGCCATTGAAATCAATAGGAATTATGTTTATATACCTGAGGAAAAATGTGGCTGTTAGTTCCTAGAAATGAGAGAAATTAATTAAAAATGGATTTTGGATTAAAAAGATCACAAGGATCAGCTGACTACGTGCTATAAAAAGGAAAAGAGCTGACTTAGAAGGCCTTAGGAATCAGGGTTATCACAGGAATTCTGCCAAGGCATTTATCTATAGTGGTAGATACTGCTATTTTGACTTACAAACTGTTAAAGAAATATAAACTGCTTTATTCCCTTGTCCCAGTTAGATTAGTCAAGTACTTAAGCACTTTATCTTTTAATTAATTGTATCAGCTAAGTGTATTTAAAAACTGAACTTCTGTGCAGAAATCCCCAACACGTTCATCACTTCTCGTACACCCCTCTTCCATCCACAGCCTGCCAAGCACTGAGTCATAGCTCCACTTTATTCTTCTATTCTTTCCATTTCTGCACAGCAATTACACAGTCTATGAGAAAATTGTATTTGTTGTTTAATCATCAGGGGGACCAGCCATTCATAAAAGAAAGAGACAGTAGCCTGTGCAGAAAGAGGATGATTTAAAGGAGGGTTGCAAAATGAGATTTGGTTAAAAATCTACTAAACTTAGTAAACAGAATATTTGGGAGCCATGGTGGAAGGTAGTATCTTCTGGCAGTCTATTTTAAAAGAAAAATTGTAAAGGAAGAATACAGCTGCTCATCTCATGTTCATGGTGCCAACCTGCAAATTTTTTATTTTCCAAAACTTTGCTAGTCTAGAAGAAACAGAAACTGCATGTGACCATTGTTGTGGGTTTGGGTTGTAAAATAAAACTCAAAGCAAAGCTTTCCTAACCACATATCATCTTGTTTGCCCATTATGGATGGAGCACTACCAGTGGCTAAACGCAGGGATGATTCCAGTCAAATGATTTCTCAACCTCATCCATACCTCTGTGGGTCTGTAGCAGCTATGCTTCCCCAGGCAGCTTCCCCAGAAACGTAACCCTGAACTTATCCCTATTTACCACTGCAGGGTAATCCCTCCCTCCTGAGCGCTCGAATAGGAACAGAAAGGGAGATAGGAAAGTCTGGGCACACGATGTTCATTTTAACAAATGTTAAATATATAAAATCTGTTTTCAAAAGCTCCAAGGTTGGACAAATTAAATCACAACAAATCTGCTTCAGGAGAAGTGCATATTGCCTTGATGAAAACATAGGGTTTCAGGTTGTGTTTCACAGATACAAACATCAATTCATCCTAAAACTGTTCCTGACTAGACAAATCAAGTGCCCTCAGATAATGGCCCAAAGCAACATGCCCAAGCCATTCTGCAGGGCTGTGCAGGCAAGGCAAGCAGCACGTCTTGAAGGGTTGTGCTCAGGCTGTACGTGGTCCCTGATGAAGCACAGTGGAAGGACTGTACATGACAAACAAGTAAGCTCTTTACCTGGAAATGTCAGTGGAGTCACATCCGGGATGTGACTGCTCTCTTCAAGCCAGCGCTTGGGACGCAGTTGGGACTGAGCTTGCCAGACCTGCCTGGATTCTCTCCCAGATGGTGCGGTGATCACCCCTTTCCCATGCCACGGGTGCTTGCTGCATCCCGGCAGTGAGGGGTACGGGCCCCCTGCGAGCTATCCCAGTGCTGAGGGCATGATGGAGAACGGGCTTTCAGTGCAGGCTGGAGGGACACTGCCCCGGTCAGACCCCATGTGTCTGGGAAGCCTGCTGCAGATCCGTAGTTTCTTCAGCCACTAGGATCGTGCAGGTTTAAGGTATTAGAGGTCACACTGCTATGGCTGGTTTCTGAAAGCACCAAGTTAGGACTGGGGTCAAGGCAAACCAGACAGGAGGCATCAGGTGGCGACAGACTAAAGCTCTGGCAGCCAGGTTCTTGCAGTTACGACTTTAAGCCAAACTACTGACTCATGCTGGATGTGTGAACATGAGCAATGCAGTTGGCTTCTTGCTACCTAAATCAACGAAGCTGGAAGATTGAGTCATGGCTGGACCTCCCAGCATCCAGATACGACGTCTGAAGTGACCTTTCTAGAATAAATAAGTACAAGTTAGCCCGTTGCCTTTAAACTTAGCATGTAAGTGTTAGACTGTGCTAGAGAGCTACAGCGAAGAGGATGGGGGAGAGGATGACATAAACTTGCCTTTCCTCAGCACACTGGGGAGCTTCTTGTAGTAATGAATGAGGACTTTTCTCTCTTACGCTGTGGGAATGCTACTTTCATAGGGGCTTGCACTCAGCTTGTCTAAATATATACTGGCCTATAGCACAGAGCACGTGAGTGTGTCCAGGACATTGGAAAGAGAAAAAAAAGCATAGAATCATGCAAGAACAGAGCCTGAAGTGGCCTCTGGAAGTCACTCAGGCTGACCTCTTCTCTCCTCAGCCCCCCAGGGTTATCTTCCAAGTTAAATCAGCTGGCTCAGGGCCTCATCTAGTCAAGCTTTGAATACCTTCAAAGGCAAAGATTTGTGGGCTTTTTGAGCAACCTGCTGTAGTGTTTGACCACCTTCAATGAAAATTTTTCCTTAAGTCTAATCAGAATTTTCTTTGCTGCAACTTGATTTTCATCTTTCTTTGTGTTCCCAGAGAACTGTCTGGCTCAATTCCCTTTTGGGTTCTGAAAACGGCCCTTAGCTTTGTCTTCCCCAGTCTAATTTTAGCCCACTGGCTATCTTAGTGGCCCTCGGCTGGACTTGCTCCAGCTTTTCAATATCTTTCTTGTACTGGAACCCTAAACTGGACACAGTAATCGATATGTAATCTCCCTAGTGCCCACCCAGTAGAGGAGACTAGTCTCTTCCCTTGGTCTGTTGGCTGTGCTATGCTATCTTCTATTGCTATGTAGTCTAGTATTCATCCATCTCTACAAGGGTATGCTGCTGACATATTCATCTTGGGGTCCACTAGGACCTCAGGTCCTCTTCTGAAGAGCTTGCTGTCTAACCAGTCAGCCCTCAGCTTGAACTGCATATGGGTTTTTCTGTTGCAGGTGCAAAATCATCAGCAGTAACTCCATACTAATCGATATACCTATTGCATTGGTCAGAGGTGGTCCATAGTTACAGCAAGCTTTGGCAGCCAAGACAAGCAGTCGTCCAGGACAGCAGACTGCAGGGAGTCACAAATGGTCACAATCCTGCTGCCCATTTTGTTTTTACTAAAAAAGCTTTGGAAACCTAGGCTCACTGCTGCTGAAGTTTGAGACATGTACGTATGTGTGGATGTATGACTATTGCTAGGCAAGATGGGACTCCTATAAAGTCACTTCATCTCCCGTATGCCTGGTGGCACCGGGAAGAGCAGGTGCCAGGGCTTTGCTGCTGGGACTCCATCCCAGCATGGCTCTTCCCCCTAACAGGGGGACTCATTCTCCCTGTGGCTCACACAAACCTATTCAGCAAACTATAGTGATTTACATTATTATTGTCCAACAGTAAAATAACAATGTATAGAAGCAGCTAGAAAATATATTCCAGATTTAAAGTTAGTTCTTCTAAACAGCCATCTCAGCAATGCTGAACACTGTAAGTCCACTAACCTTGAAAAGTGCTGCATATGCTCAGCTCTCTAGATAAGCTGTGGTATTCACTGAACTCTGCACAAAGCAAGGATTGTCACAATGAACTGCATGTGGAGGGCAGGGAGACTCAAAGATGCTCCTCTCTGCTGTTACTAGGCAGGGCACAAGGGCACTGAAATACAAGGCTCTGTCTGGTGAGCAGAGACATACTTGACCCGTGATCACAAGAAAGGGGACCACAGGTCAGCTGGATCAAAGATTTCCAGTTTCAGTGGTCCAGCTGGCTCCTGACTCTAGATGGGCTCCTGAGAATGACCCTGGGACTACCTGTGGCTGAAGCTGCTCCTGGAAAACAGGAGGAAAAGTCTGGGTATCACTCTACATCTGCTCCTCTGGAAGCTGAAATCCCTGTTTTACCCATCCTCAAATGAAACAGCAAGTCTCAGAAGTGGAAGAAATCTCTGGTTACTGCTGTGACCTATTACAAATTTCTGTTTACCTTCCCTGTAATGAGTCAGCTGTAGAGGTGGTGCAGAGGCAGAGTTTTGACACCTGGACTGTGGGTGTCCTAAGTGGATACAGATCTCAAGATACAGTCTCTGCTAAGGGATATACAGCAAACAAGTAGGCATTCAAAGATGCAAGCCTGCCACACACTGAGAATTACAGACAGCTTTCAGCATCCTGGTGATCTTTAAGACAGAGAGGGGAGTTATAGCTGGCTCATATGAAGCAACATGGGAATTAATTTCTGCCACAAAAGCAGGTGAGCGTGTCCTGCCAGCATCCAGTCAGAGAAGACTTGAGGAGAGGACTCTCTGCTGCCCATGGAACACAAGATAACATGAAGATGCTGGTGGAGATGCTGCCTTCTCCCTCTGGGCACCGTGAAGGTCTCCCTTCATCCCCTGTACTTTTTTTTCTTGAAGTGTCTTATGTAAATCAATGTTATGCTCCTGCTACAACCTTTAAGTCTCACAGTTAGATTACAAGCACCTGGGGCAAATTCACATGAGCCCTGCTCCTAATGTTAAGTCAATTAAAATCAAGTAATGCAAGGAACACATCTGGTCCTAGATGTTCATGATAATAGAGAAACACCATTATGCTACTCATGTAATATAATTACTAAATAGCAATTCTTGAGATCACCATGTCAGGAAGTAGCCTGAACCACAAAATTAAGACCTTTATTTTAAGGTGGATTTCAAGCCTTTAGGGTCTGTAAATAAATAGACTCAATTTTCTGTTCAGCTTATTAAAAAGCAAGATCTTAAACACAGTACTGAGCCATACAGTCAGCTCTGCACTTTGAACATCTCCTCCCCAGCAACTCTACCAGAAATCATTACAAAGGCGGCACCTGTGGTTCTGGTTTGGAGGAACGATAAAATTAGGAGTGTGTGGAAGTGTTAAAACTGGGATACATCAATTCAGTAACACAGAGCAACACATCAACATCTTAGTGATCTGAAGCAGCTAGCTCAGCCTGATTCTTGTGAATTTAACTTAATTTGCTCACTTTGAGCTTTTTTTCCTTTTTGTAACATCTATGAATCATTGCGCCATCCAGAATGAATACCGACTGAATGCTTCCCTGGCTCAGAGATAACAGAGTTCCCTGCTTAGTCAGGAAAATGATTTCAGAAAAATCAATGGCTTTGCTTTGGTTACAAAATAAATTTTAAAAATAACAGGGTAAGAGCTAAACAGCTGGGGTGCCAGCAGAGGGATATTTCAGTCCACTGCCCTTTTTATACCAAGAGTTTGCCTGACAGCAATTAGATAAACATGTTTCTCAGCAACATCAAGTCTTAGTCAAAGTCCTACAGTCATTTTTTCATCACTAAAATATAACAACCAAACACATCAGAGACTTCCTTGGGTCAATAAGAGAACCCCATGCACCCTTGCATTAAGCATCCTAATACAGGGCTTTAGCTAGGCCTGGCCTAGATCTGAAGGCCAGATGATCTTGACAGAATGATGCCATTAACTTTCAAAATGCTTACAGTCATCTACAGGGTGGAATGTGGGCATTGATAATTTTTCAGGCTGAGGCACAGTTCAGTCCTGCCCATAGACATTGACCTTGAGCAGCACGTGCAGGAATTCTGGGTTTCCCAGGTCAGGGACTCCCATGCTTTGTTTTTGGGGTGTCATGGTGTGGTGGTGGCAACACAGCAGTACTCCCTATCCTCCTCCTCTTCACTTCGTTTGATTCCAACTGCCAATATACTGCAAGAATATATCTGCAACACACCTTTTCCTTCTCGACTCTGTAGGAGGACCCTGCCAGCATTTATTTTTGTCTACACCGCTAGCAAAAGCAAAGCCTGGTGGGTTGTCTCTGACTCCTGCCCTCTCTTTAGGAATAAATGTGGGCTAGGAAGTTGTTCTACTTCCTCAGTACATATTGATTACATATATTGTTCACAAGAGGTTTTCTCCATTCTCTATGAGTTTAAACTGTGAGTCAAAATCATCTCATACTGTATGAAACCTGGAGGAAAATACTGGACATAAAGGAGGTCACACAGCTCAGAACAGGAGGCACTGCCTCCTGTGACTCTTCCTGAGACAGGTCTGCACAAGTGTACATGTGAGAGTACTTAAACGAGCACAAAACTAGTGCAACATAGGAGAGGAGACTTGACATGTAATCCCAGCAACTCCAGACACTCCTGAGGCATAAGATTGCCTTTCCTTGCTGAGCAGATGTGCCTGAAATTCTTAGAGGTTGGCATATAATAAAGGAGACACTCATTCCCTCCTCTCCTTACCCACATACAGTCTCTCACATGCTCAGGTGCATGATCACACCTTTGCTATGCACATAGAAGTAAATAAATGACCCAAGGTAATCTACCCCAGGGCTGAAATACCTTTAAGAAAGAGATCCAGCAGAACTAGTGAGTAACACTTCTCAGCATCAAAGCATTGTGAGAGTTAAGGTGATGAGTTAAGCCTGTATGAAGCTCTGGAAACTGGTTGCTGTGGACAGAGCCTCTGAAGCACCTGAAGAAGCATCCATGACAAAGTACAGCAAATCGTGGAGCATTCAATAAAGATCTCAGCTGTTTCACAGGTTAAGCAAAATCTATCATTTTTATGTTGATTATTTTTCTAAGCAAACACAAATTCCAGACTTACACAGCAAAATAAATCCTTTTGTATGCTAAGTTATCTGGCATGCAGCTAAGAAAGGTCTGTGTTTCTCACAGCTCCACACCTCTGATGGAAGACTGCAAACAGCCTGCATAAGCAGCCTCCTTGAGCTCAAACGGGGCTGAAGGAGGGCACAGACTCATCACTGTGCAATCCCTGGCCTTGCACTGCCCCGCTTAAGCCATTCAGAAATGGCTCGGTTTTGTCATCATTTTGTCTGAACACAACACATATAGAAGGCACTGGATTACCACCATCCTCTGGACTATGCAGGTGATCTGGTGTTAACGCTGGCAGCAGAAGTTCCCTCAGCTTGCCCTATCAGGCTACTTGCAGTCCTTGATTGGAGGTATCACGCCAGAAGATAGATCCACCCCTACTGTAATTCACTTCATTGAGGTCAACTGTGGCATTACCTTTCACCACGAGGTCACTAGCATTTCAAATGAATCACCTAGGCTCTTTTAACATAAGTCACTGAGCAACAGTAACTTGGTAAAATGTTCAGTCACAACAGATGTGGGCAGTGTTTGGATTAGTCATGAAGGATGAAAAGGCATCGTCAGCCACTTACCCTTAGAAATGACATTTCCATAGAAAATAAACGCAACTTAAAAAGCAATTGTTTCCTTATATATGAAGGAAAGCCTCCTTCTAACTGAACTTTTGTTCACTGTGAGCATCAGTGAAGCCTTCACTGAAAAACAGCCTGCTTCATGCCCAAGGCAGCAAGCACCTGTCTTTGAGAAGGTTTCTGATATCCTGAAGTTGTCTTCTGCTTCCAGTGGGTCTGCATGGGAGAGCCAAAAAGGAAGGAAATGCTTGGTCCACTAACAGTAACCCAGAAAGAGCTGCCATCTGAGGGAAGCAACAGCTGAGCTAGCGGAGGTCAGCCCCAAGGAGTGATTATATTCCCATGATTTTACACACACATTCCCTCTAGAGGAAGCCCAGCAAAACCTGTCAGGGTACCCAAGGACAGCAGGCTTTTTGGAGGAATGGCAGGACTGAAGGGAAACAGAAACAAGCCTGAACAAGCAAACACATCCTTAAACATTGATGCCCATGTTGATGCATGACTGAAAATGGACATCTGCACAGTAGCTCAAAAAGGGAGGAAATAATAATTAAAAACCCCCAAAACAACAAGAAGTTCCTGATGAAGTCTTGGCTGAAGCGTTTGCCAGCTGTTTACTCAATACTGGAATAATTGTTCCTTGCATGTCTTGGGCACAAACCCACCCAAAGGGGACTGCAGAGCAGGGGCCACAGAGAGTGGCAATGCACCAACCTCTGGCAAGCGTGTCCACCTGACCGCAGGCCCCCTGACATTTCAACACCCCTGTTGCTCCCTGCCTAACACGGAGATCACAGCACAGGGGCTATCATTTCTGTCTCTGAGCACCTCTACGCCACAGCTGCTCCCACAGAGGTGTGCCCCAGGAGAAAGAAAATTGATGGTGTCCACCCAGCCTATGTTTGTAGCCCACATTGATAATCATGGTGTGGACCACAGAGAAATTTCATCTGATCAGAAGCTTTTGCTCTAGAGGTGCCTAAGGCTCAGTTTTAAGTGGAATTTAACTGTGCCTCCTGCCATTAAAAAAAACCAACACCAAAACCAAAAAGAAGGACCACATGGACTCTCCAGGTGATCACTGCAAACTGGATCCTGTGAAGAATTCACTGGAGACAGGTGGACATCTATAAAGCAAAATCATGGCTGGGATCTCACTCTTTGTGACCCAAATATTCAGTTAAAATGTTTTGAATGAAAAAAGTTATTGGCTTGCAGACATCAGTCCACTGTGGATTGAGGAGAATCTCCAGTGGCAAAAAGAAGCTTATTAAACAGATGCTACAGAATACAGCAATATGGAGCAGAAAGGGAAACAACATTACGAAATTACTTCTGTCTCAGATATCCCGTACAGTCTTTACTGAAGTCAACAGGAATTGCACATGCAGCTCCAGGAGCAGGCACAGCCCATCAACAGAGTGTTAAAGCACAAGCTATGGGGAAAATAGAAAGGTTTGAACTCTACAATGACTAAATAATCACAGTCCTCACTGCTTTTTACCAACAGTAAGACTTGCAGATCTTATGTGTGCAAAACCCCAAGCCTGACACCTCAGAAGAAGAGGGATTTTGCACCATTTCCTATGTGGAGAGGTGCAGCAGACACCCCACAGGCAGTCCCAGGCAGCAGAAGCAGTTTGGCACTTCCTCTCCTAATAGAGAAGCAAACGCAACTATGTAGATGCAAACAAGCAATAAATAAAGCTTGCTCCGATTTTTGCATCTCAGACAGGGAAGGTTTATATTTCATGTAGTGATACTAGATGGCTTTATGCATTTTCTTTTGGGTTTTTTGTTTTTTGGTTTTTTTTCTCCAGAGCAGAGGAAGTATTTATGGAACTTTTGCATTTAAACATCCATGGACTATGCTGACTGACACAACTGCATTAGATAGCGGTCATGTGTCACGACAAACTTCACAGCACTTTGCAAGATTAGCTGCACAAAGAGATCCTTTCACTTAGCACTGAAACACAGCCTTCTTGCATTTCAGCTGCTTGAGAGTGCAAGCAACATTTAACCATGACCTTGGATAATAAATGAAACGCACTTCCGTAAAACTGCCAGTAGAGCTACCAGCATCTCCAGCAGAGCTACCAGCATTTTCTCACACCACTGCGCAGCAGAAGAGCTGTGAGACTGCAGCATGCTCCTGGCCCACTCCCCTGGCAAGTAATGCCACCCAGCATTAGCTACAACTAGGTCATATCACCTCACTGCAGAAGATGACAAAGTCAGGGATATAGCCGTGCATATAGATGACACCAGCTCAGCTGATACGTGGTAATTAATGAAGCCATCAAGGGAGCTTATATTCAGGGTCCTGGTTAGACACCTGTTTGAAGAACCACCTTTCTGCTCTGTAGGGAAACAGTGGCCCAGTGAAAGGTCTGAGAAAGAGACAGGGAGTTAGACACCCCTCTCTCCCCTGCAACAGAAACTGGAACAGCCCTAAGCTTTCCACACTGCACAAAATGACTTCATGAGTCATTCAGTGCTCCCTTTCAAGGACTCCCACCTATTTAATGCAATGAAAGGCAAACAAAAGTTCTCACTATGGTTTAATGATATCATTGCACAGCTAATTTGTTTGCTACAAATTTTTGCAGGCTTTACATTTGCCATCTAAGTTCATACCAGGTTTGTAATTCAGACTGTTGAAAGGCAACATCAACTCATACCAGTCAGCTGACTGTGTCCCAAATGGAGGACTCCACACGTGTAGCAAAGAAAAAGTCCCATTAACACAGGGAACTTCTGTTGCTATGGGATTTCTTGTCTCGAGCATAAAGAGCTGCTTCATTGGGAGTGTAGCGCAGCACTTGTACAAGGACCCAGAGACACAGTGGCATCTCCAGACCTGAAGGTTTTCAAGATTTGCCTGTACAAAGCTATGAGTGATGTGACCCAGCATTGATGATATACTTGGCTTCAAGTCAGACTAGAGCCCTTTGCAACCAACATTTCTATGGTCCTGTGAGCTCTTCCTGTAACCTCAGTATATCTCTGACGCAAAGAATTTTCCACACTAAAGATGAGAGTGTGTGCAGATTTGCATGAGATGGAAGTGTACTTGATCTTTAAATGATCTTTAAATTAAAATGATGGGCATTTGAGAGGGACGTATTAATGGACTCGTGCAGCTGTGCACAATACTGAGGGCTGTTTAGGGACAGACCCTGAGAAGACCATGACTGCTCCCACAAGCAGTGATGCCAGCTCTCTTACTAAAGAAGGGAATGTCAGAGAGGGACAGTTGACCTTTAAGACGCCAGCATAGTTGTGTTAAATTTCCCTTCGCAGTGAGAAGCCAGTCAAATGTCACCATTCATTGTAGAAATGGTCAAAGCACAGGGCAAAGCTGCTGCATTTTTCACATTAGAGCTTTGAAACAAGCCATTTTTATTTTTCATCTCTCATTCAGGCCAGCAGTTTTAGCACAAAGTCTTCCTCTGCAAAGCAAATTGAGCTGTAGAGTCTTTTATTCATCTTTTCCAACTTCACGTGCTTTAAGATTTCCATAAAGGAGAAAACATCTGTATGAAGACTCTGTCCATGATGGAGATAATTTCCAACACCGAGTCACATGTTATTTCACATGATGAGGGGCAGTGTCATCTTACTTCAGTTTCATACACCACAAATTGATTTCTATGCAGGAGAGGAACAGTTAAGTGTTGTGTACTCTTTTTTGTCAGAGCTGTCCCTTTTACCTTCGCATTGAAAAGTACCCTCTGTTAATCCAGGTTATGAATCAAGCCTCATATTAGTCTTACCACACTGCTCTGCACCAGTGTGACTAATACTTGCCCTTTAAATATCCTGTGACACTTCTAACAAACTTGCCTTGTACTGACCAAATTCAGTTTGGGAAAGGCAAGCCTGAATAGCCTTCACATCATAAAGCCCTTCAGTATGTGTTCAGTTCCCTTCTCATTCAATTCTAGGGTTATTTAGGTCTGGCAGCTTCCAAAAACTGATGGAGAAGGGATTCCTGCAGTGCCACCAGTAGGATAGCAGCAGGGAGCCAGAGGCAACCTACCCCAGGGTCCTACAAGCCAGGGCACCCGGAGTAGGGCTGCTGTAGCTGTGAATCTCTCCAGGCTGCACAGAGACATATAGGCAGCTCCTACCAGGCTGAAACATTTTGCTCAGTGTGGAGCACAGCTCTAGGGAAATACAACAGGACCTCTATTTCCCAAGGGAAACAGAACAGGACCTGGATGCAGATACATTCCACAGACACTCTCCAGCCTCTGACTTTTTATTTCATTGCCAAATAATCTTTTTTTTTTTTTTTCCAAAAATATCTTGTATTATTTTCTTTTCTGAAACGCAAAGTCTTTCTTTGTGGTGGCTTTGGAACAACCTCAAAAAATGAAATGTAGATGCCTGATGCAGAAATAGCTGGAGTTAGCAAAGCACCTGGAAATGAAGTTTTTGAATTTTAGTTTCAGCAAGTGCCCAGTCGGACGCCTGTGATATTTAATTGTCAGCATCGTTAACAATTTCTCAGCTCAGAGAAGGGATAAGAATTACAACACTGAATTTCCCTGCTAGTCCTCAAAATGTGAGTGTGCATACAAATGTGTGTGTATGGGTAGAAAAAGAAAGGAAAATGAAATAGATCATATAGGCCACCACCATATGTGTAGTGAGTTCAGAGGGTGATCTGTTTGTTTTTCTGTAGGGAATTTTCTGTAAAGAAGGGGCTCACCATTTAAGAAGCTAGCTTTTAGGCAGCTTTGCCATTCACAAAATCTGGCGTGAAGAGTCTCAGTAGATGTTATAAACTAACAGTTTCAGAGTGGGGGATAAAATTGGACAAAATCAATCTTTCCATCCCTAAGAGCAGACACAGAAGCAGGTATGGGTAGGGACTGAAGGTGCACTGCAAGGGAACACAAACAGCCTAAAGAAAACACCTTCCAAGGAATAATGATGTCATATCTCATTGCCAACATTGACGTAATGCTCATGCCATCTGCAAAATCATTAAGTTCCAAGAAATCCCTCCTGAATCCTAGAAAAGAATAGGCACTGAGAAAAAAGAGAAACTTTTATTTTAAATTTCTTTCTGTGTGGAATTGGCTCAGTTCTAAAAGTAATCACTATGGAAATAGGCCCTATTGAAAATTTCTAAAAAGGAAAAACGTCACCTCCAATTATTTTGCCATGTACTGAAAATATCTTGATCTTAAAATATCTTGAGAAAGACCCTGGCTGAAAAAGTGCCTTTGCTCTCCCCATGTGTCAGTGGTGCTTCTTGTCCCTCACTTTGTGAACTCCAAATTCAAAGAAAAATCTGTAAGCAAAGAAAAATGATGACAAAGACATCAATACCCTGAGAATCATCTCTCTGCTCCTCAAGGAATGTCGCTGTGAAAATGTCCACACTGATGTCAACTCAGAAGAAGGTAACAATTGTGTCCTGTTTTGGTGCTAGCAGATACCACAGTGAAGAAATGTAAGCTCATTGATTTCTGCTACACTGATGGTGGGTGTGAGATAGCATCTTATCTTCTGTATTCATTAGTGAAGGTGGTTAAAAAACCTGTATCTTCACAGCATCCTTTCTGTAAGACAGGTTATTATTCAGTTCCTACAAGGCCAAGAGAAAAACATACTAACAGGACCAGTTTACAAAGAGGTTTTCCTGTGATGTAGCGGCTCATCCTTAGGTGTATATGCCAACACCACATCTACTGATCTGCCTGTAGTAAATCTCATCTTTTTCTTTGGTTAATAATGATCTTTTAGGTACACTGGACTATGTAAAAAATTGGGTGCAATCTCATACCTACCTTGCCCTGTATCTACCTTGCAACATTTCTATTGGGAGCATTTTATAGTGTTCAGAAAAGTATTTACTGGACCACAGGAGACATAGAGAGTGGCTATTTCTATAACTTTTTGAGAGACAGCCTGATAAATGCATGTAAATATTTTCATAGAGAGAAACTGAAGATGCATTTTCTCATTGCTTGGCGGATATGTGTGTGCCTTGTTAAAGGGACATCCCCAGTCAGAGAGGGCTGTGTCTGGCCTTACACAATATATCAGCTCTTTAATCTAGTGGTCCTGCTAAATCCTCTGGGCACAGCCTTGTTACCTGGGTATGGAAGACCCTGATAAGAGTTAAGGGCTTTATCTTTGGCCAGCAAGAGCCCTGGCTCCTATTTTATGAGCTGTGAGCTGAAGTACAGAGAAACTCCAGTAATTTAACAGTCAAAACTCACGGAAGAAGTCGTAGAGAAGTGGAACCAAACATGACTAAATGAACCCAGTGTCCAGATCACGAGGTACAGCCTTAAAGAGCTTACACAGCTCGTAGCAAAACAAGCAAGGATGACAAATATTTATGTAATGGGTATTTGGAATGGAAATGGTATGCATTGGGTAATGCGTGGCAAAAGTTCCCTGTGATAACAGCAGGGTTTGCTTAAGGGTATATGGATACTCATTTCGTAAGGTAGCACCTACCACAATTTTATTCCACATGCATTCTCCTGCCCTCTGAAGTGCCCCTCCAGGTACATCTGACTGTCACTATAGAGCTAGTAGGTAAAATAAAAGCTCAGCCTCTCACTGCCACTCCATTCAATGAAATTGTTTGGATTTGGTCATTGGGTTTGCTTGTTTTCAAAACAATGATGTGACTGTTATTGGAAATATGAGTCAGTGAAATTAGTTTTGTCATTCTGGAGGTGAGGGTTATTGGCTGCTTTTTAAAAAAATGTAACCTCAAAAGTCCTCAGGGCAGCCTCTGAACCAAGTTTTGGTTTCATGCTCTAACATTATCCTCAAAAACAACAAATATCCTAAGTCACCTGGTGTCTGTGTTTAATAGACCTTTCTCTTGCCTCAAGTGACAGGATTTTGTTTGATCAAAAGCAGGTGAATCATAAATATATAATACTAAACTGCATTATTTCATAGTAGAAGAGTAGGTAAGCAGCAGCTTACTTGAGCACAGGGTAATGCCAAATTTGGCTGGTATACTTTGCTATTTTCAATCTCCACAATATTAGCCACGTGACAGGCAAAACTTCCTTTCCCTCCGCACAGCCCTCTGGAATCTGAAAAAAAGGAAGCAGTTAAATACCAAATGAAAGAAATTACTTCTTAAGTGGGCATCATTGTTAAACTGCATGCTTTTAGACCAGAAGAGTTTTTCTTGGACTGGAGTTACAACACTGAATGCAGTTACGCTAAAATGGAAATGCCTAGAATTTGAAAGTTTAATAACAAAGTAGCTACAGAGATTTTTGGACATCTGCACTGTCTTGGTAACCTTCAGGGTTCTTTTATCCTCTTACACACATAAGCTGCAAAGCCTGTGTCTCTGCTGCAAAACCTCATGTGGGGTACTGTGAGTGACTTCAGTCTCACCAGTACAAGACAGACACTGATACGCTGGAGCAAGTCCTGCAGAGCATCACCAAGGCATCTGGGGTTGGAGCACTGATTGTGTTTTGGAGGTGTGCAGAGGTCCCTTTCCATTTAAATTATTATATTATTCTTTACTTTTACCCTTCTTTTTCCTTCTCTGTGGCCAGTACATACCATCCTGGTAAGCCTATTGACTTCATCCTACTTTGGCAAACAATGTATGTAGCCCAGGCAGTGATTTGACTTCACTGCGTTTCTCTTGTAGTTGTGGTTTCAGAAAGTGTTTTTGTACCTTAAAACCTGAAACCTGGCCCCTGTGCTGGCAGAGAGAAGCTTGCAAAGGTCAGTGAGGCTTAGCTGCTGGGACTGCCAATTCAGAGCCAGCATCTCCCCTTCCTGCTGCAGAGCTTCAGCCAGCACCACTGACTTCTAGGGTCAGGCAGATTAGTTTCCCCAGTCCCCTCAAAGTTCCCCTGGTACTGTCTGTCCAATAAATATTAAAGATATTTTATAGCAAAATAGGTCAGAATCAAGCTTGCTAGGGCATAAAAATTATTTCCCTTGACTGTGTTCTCCTTTTCTTGTTTACTCTCCTTTACTTACTAATTCTTCTTTCTGCAACTTTTTTTTCACTCTCTCATTTTTCTTTTTAATACTTTACTAAATTTACTTACTTTTTGATCTCCAAGAACATTTCTTCAACCCTACTTTTCTTAGAAAATCCCTCTTCTTCTAACTCTGTTTCTGGTTTTAGCCTCTTTCTTCACTGCTTCCATTTTTGCTCTTATCCTTTCTTCTCTTCTCCCTCTTTGAAAATAAGTAACCACATCTTAAGTCCCTTTCCCTACCTCTCCCATCCTCCCATATTTTCTCACCTGTGTCTTCTGTCTCTTTTTGTGCTCCAAACTTTTTTTCTTTCACATGGCTTCCCCATCACTCCATACTCCAGACCATTTCTCCACTATCACTTCCCAGTTCATTTTCCCTGGCATTCACCATGTCCCTAAGTAACTGCCTGAGAGTTTGAAGCTTTTTCCTCTTTCCTCCTCCTTGGACAATGGTGCAGGGAAGAACCTGTCCTTCATCCCACCTGTTGGTATTGGCAGCTTGACATTATTCTTTTGCCACTGAATTACTTCTAAATTGTAAGTGAAGTTGCTAAGACATTCCGGAGGTCTTTCCCCTTCGGGAAACTCCACTGTGTCTCTACTGCAACTTTACTTTTCCCTTTCTACCTACACTGGTCTTGTCAGTAACCTAATGGTATCTCCACCTGTCTCCTCCTTTTAGAAGCTGCTGATCATCATGTTCCCAGTGGCCACCTTTAAATAATAATTAATATTATTTAAAGCCTTCCTAAAGACTCCTGAGCAAACCACACAGCCACCCCTCCCTACAATATGGTAACAACATGGTGGGTTTTCACCAGAAAGAAGATGAAAACGCCCGTCCCTGTTGCCCTGCAAGACAAGCCAAACACAGCACTTCTGCACAGGGTGCTCCGAGGGAGGGGCTCAAGCTATCCTCCCGGTATGAATCATGTCTCACACAGTTTTTTTAGCCAGTCATTTAATTATATTTCCAGAAAAGCACCTCAGAACAAGAAAAAAAAAAAAAAAAGACACCAGAAAAATAAGCATTTAAGAGCTGTGCTTTGCTTCCTGTCCAAGGTTAACTTTTGGATTCTCTGAAACTACAGACAGATGACAAGAAACACAGAATATTGAGAGAGTGTAATAATCTTGTGCAAACCTCTCGTACCCACGCACTCTCCCTTTTCTGGGTCTGGCTGACTCATACAAGTCATCTTCAGGGAAAAAATTACTTTAAAAAAACACATACCCCCAGCAGCTAATCTCTCCTGGATATAGGGAAGATGCTGCTTTGATCTCACCTTGCTAGGACAGCCAAAACAGCACTGGCAGGTACAAATGCAGAATTAGGGAAAGAAAGTCTCTCTCAGTAGCTGATCCCTCTTCCTCAGATGTATTTGTTTTTACAGGCAGTCAGGGTTCAGCAGCTGCAGTAGGATTAGAGAGTGACTGGAGTAAAGGTTCAGGGGAGTTTGTAGACCATCTGCTGTGTACCTTTTTATGCCAGCTGTCTTATTCTTTCTTTACCCACTCTGGCAAGATCTGTAAGCAAGTTCCCTTATGCCAAGTGGCAATGTTTAAGTTGCTGGGTAACTCCATTACAATTTGTTTCCAACTCTTAAGGAACAAGGCATCATTTTGAACCTGGTGAGCCACTTTCTGTTAGCTCCTACCCAATGTTTTCACATTAAAAACCTGGGGATAATATTTCTGCACAATGTGGCTACATGCATAGGGGTTTCTGGTGCTGGGATCACCGAAGCAATCCTGAAAACACCAGATCTGGAGCAAGGAACAGGGTAGATGCACCTGCAACACTGGTTCCAAAAAATGCGCAAGACACTTTGGAGGTAGCACTGCAGGTTCTGGGCCTCAAGCTAATGTCTCCTCTTGGCATCGCACTGGTCCCCGTGCATGTACCCAGCTACACAGACCTAAGGCAGGGATTTTTAGCACCATGAACAGCCCAGACGTGCCCTCAGATGTAGCCAAACCCCTTGGCAAACTTTCTTCCTCCGAGTTGAAAATTCTGGTAAACCCATGTGTGTGACCTCTGATCTTAAGTAAAATATCAGGATATGTCCAGCAATAGCTAATAGTAATCAGTTACACAGACCACCATTTAACTTTATTGTGAGAGATTTAGGGGAAACTCTCAGTAAATGCAGACTTTAATAGTCATTAAAGTCTTCAAAGACTGTTTTCTCTAGCAACCACAATGAACTTTGCAGGGTAGAAAAGACAGGCTTTCTTTTTCTTTTGCAGGAAAACACAGCTTTCAATTAAGAGTATCATTGTCATATAGATTTGAAAATGAAAATGGAAAATTGCTTTCCATGTTCATTTCTTAGTAATGTCTTCCATCCACCTCTGTGCTTCCCTACAGTAATGGAGATAAGCAACCTCCTTCTAGGCAAGTTGGGTAAACTCAATTTGTGGATCAGAGCATCTTTTCCCTATAGGGTCCAAAGTGCTGGCAGAGAGCACCTGATCATAAAAGCTACCATGGGGATGGGTGTATATCTTGCTGCATTTCACCCACAGGGGTGAAATACCAATTCCCATGAATTCAGCATCTGAGAGTTTGGTAGGCCTGAGATGTCAGCTCCAATTTCCTGCTCAAAGCTTGACGATTTCTCATCAACACCACTGCCAGTAAGTATTTACTGACCAGCACATCTCACAGGCAAATTCACAAGAACAAACCCATTACTGTGTCACCATTCCTGTCTTTCCAATTTTTGGTACCTGGCTTTGGTGCCTAAATTAGAAAACCAGCCTCCCTGGCTCCCTTGGCAGTCAATAGAAAGGGGAAAGTCACTCCCAAGGACAACTCAGAGTAAGGAACTAGTACTCAGGCATGTTCTCCTTCACTAATTGTATAGGAAGATGAAGATCTTGTTCAGATGTCCACACTCAGGTTCTCTGCCTCTCTTCTCTCTGCCTCTAATTTCTTGCCTGGAGAGGAAGTCTCTGCAACACCAATAACCTGACAACCTGACTGCCCTAAACCACCAGCGCTGAAAAATTATTTTAAAGACGCAAGACCGTTTTATAGCTAAAGCCAAAACTGTTGTCAGTATTGATGCTTCCATTCACATGTTTAGCAGCTCTCCTACAGACCAGCAAAGTACAAGGTCTGAAAAATCCCCAAATCTTTCTCTTTGCAGTAAGACAGGAGAATCACCAGGAAGCCTTGACCATACTCTATGCAATCAACATGGTGCAGCTGAGCTTAGCCTGAACTTGTGCATTCCTCATAACTTGTCTGTATCTCCTGTTTACACCCAAACCAGACTGGACTGCTTTAATTAAGCACTCAGATACAACAAGGGAAAGATAAATTAGAAAAAATTGAGTTTATAGTAATATCATTTATGACTTAACTAGTGGACAATTGTATTTAATTAACCAATTGCTAAATCTTAAGAACATCTTGCCTATTAATTGCTATATTTTAGCCAAATAACTCTATCAAGTATATTTATCACTGAGAGAGTCTGGACTGAAAAATCAATATGGGAGACTATGAGCAGAAGCATTGCTTGAAAAAATATAGAAAAGCCATCAAAATTTTGATTTTTTTTTTCCTTGCTGGGAGAAATTTTCCCCCATAAAAGCTGTGAAGGAGAAAGAAAAACATCACTGTCCTATTTTAGAAATTCCTCGAACCAAACCCACTATTTTACGTATGATTTTGTCAGCAAAAAATTGCTAGAAGGACTGTATAACTACATTTGCACTAAAGCAACTGGAGAGTAGTTATTTTGTCTGCAAGACAGAAATTAGTTCTCTGTTTAGGAGATGGTTTTCTACAGAGGTTAAACATTCTTTTCCTGATACTTCCCTAAAAGGACAATTGGAGAAAACAATGATTTACATATAAAGTAAGATGAATAAAATGCTGTGCATTTAATTCAGGTTAGGAGCATATCAGAGATTCAAAGCAAATAAAAAACCCTAACCAGAATGATTTTACAAACCACAGGTAATAGAAATCAAAAGAACTCAGTTAAAGTTAAAATGAGGAAACATATTTAAAAAGCTCTGTGCTGGTCTCCTAGCAAACATGATGAAGGAAATAAATTTTCAGATGCAACTTAATTTACCACAACTGATCATATCAATACATCAGTGACCATGAGAGAAGAGAACATTTCCCTTTTAATTATATGGTCATCACAAACAACTTTGGTCTTTATTAGATCTCTAAAGGAAGATACACTTGGCAAGTTTGCATTAAATAGCACTCTGCAAATCAGTATTCTTATTCTTCATTACTTCATTACTTCTTATTCTTCATATACTGTGACTGCTGACAGTTTTATAAGAATGACTAAACTCAGGGTACAAGTTTTTACATATGCAAATCTCCGAAGTCCAAGAGATCACACAAATGCACTGACATGAAAAAGCAGAGGCGGGTGGGATGAAATACACTCTGTTTCCAACCAGTGTAATGCATGCAAGCATTTACAAATCATCTAAGTGCAAGATTGTCTCTACATTTCAGCATACCTGTGGTGCAAAGCTTGGGGTGAGGGAGGAAGCCATGAACCCAGTGAATGCATCTTTGTAACGACTCCTTGTCTATTCCCACCAAGTACAATGTCTGGGCATCGCACCCCAGTCACTTCTGGATGCTGTACCAAAACTGTAGGCAGGTATCACAGCTCTGAGGGGTTTTGAGCTATGCCAGGAACTGGGCAGGGATTGACTTCAGGATCAGGGAATGAGAGAAACTCATAGGCAGAGGACTCTTGACTTTCCTTTTACAGTTAGAGTGCAACCCATCCACATCTTTTATACCTCTGTCTTCAATGTGGATGAAATGCGATGAAGTGCCCATTCCTCTCCACTGACTGTAAGGAAACCTGGAGTGCCTGGCTGGTGTGTACAATAAGCACAGCATTGTCAAAGGGAGCCCTATCAAAACATCCATGGAGAGGTGACCTTCAGAGGCATCAACCGTTCCTATTCATTATTCAAAGGGACTGGCCACTGTTTCCCAGGTTAAGGACCTACTTTAGTTTTTGTAGGGTTTTTTGGGTGGAAAATTTACAAGAAACAGAACTTTTTCAGGAACAGTGGGAGGATAAGTATACGTTTAAAATAGTAACAAATGAGGAAATGAGTCTCATATGTCATGCTAACTGTGAAATCTTTCATTGAAGGATTCTAAAAAAATACCACTTCCCTTCCTAACAATGAAAATAGTCTCAAAAGCATTTTGAAATCCCAAATCCAGATATAACAAAGACAAAGAAGTCTGGAGTTTGCTGATACACTCAGCTGAATTGATCAGAACATTAGCACTTTTGCACTATAGGAATTAATCTAAAAACTTCAGAAATGGAACAGAAAAGATAATTTCTATTAGCTTTTACGTATCTTCCTACAGAATTCTAACACAAGATAAAATATTATCTTTTGTAAATTTTTTTAAAGGACAAAGTATAGAAAAAACTAAAAAAGCAAAGAAAAATACAGAAATGGTATGTACAGCTGTATTACATCATCTCAGAATACTGTCTGTGGGTGACAGACTGGAGCCATAAATAATGTTTCAAAACCTTCTGTGGCAAATGACTTCAATAAGTTGGCTGCAAAGTGAAGAAAATATTACAGCTGAAAGAGAATACAGTGGAGAAGGAAATTGTCACCATATAAACAGATATCAAGCTGAAAGCCAGATTAAATAATTTATTCTATGAAATGTGTTTATTTATTTCTTTTATAACAAGGAATACCTAATACATGAAACCAAAAGATTTCTTTTGGTCTCCAGGGATATTCGTGTGCGCTTGCATCCTCCAAAGCAGAGGAAGAAGGCCCCAAGTGCAGGCAGGCCTTGTGGTCTCTGTGTGATGTTATGTACCTGTCACCATTTCAATTGCAATTAATCTGATTGCAAATCATCTGGCTGCTGTTCCACAAAGCAGCTGGGCATTTTAAGTCCTCTTTAAAGTCAGTCAGGCATTTTGGGGATGTATCTTGATATACCAACAGTTAGGTGGCAAATGCTGGGATACAAGCAGGCAACACTCCACAACACATCATGTTAGCATGTGGGCAAATGGCCTAAAAGCGTTTATTTAATGATATCTATGCCCTTCTCAGAATTAATTCATCTCAAGTAGTCTTAAGTAGGTATCAGAGGTATAGGATGAAAACTCCTGTTCCGGGGGGCTGCAGATGAGAGGCATCTCTACTTGTAAGTTATGGCTGGAGCAGTGAACACCCCCACTGAGAAATGAAAATTGCTGTTGCAGCTAATGACCTGGCTCACACTTTTTGGAGAAGTGCTGCTCCACACTGAAGAGACATCGCTTGGAAATGAGTGGGAACCCAATGCATACAAACTGGGTAAGCAACTTCTTCTCTGAGTGTGAAAAAAGGTAATTTGATTCAGCATTTTGAGCCAAAATAATACAAATGCATATCCATATACGAAATCATGACAAACCCAGACACTGCCAAGAAAAGTCAATCAGATAGTAACAAGGAGGTGAGACAATATTAAAAATGTAAAGAAATACACATGATGCTATCGGGAGAAACTAGCTGAGATGTTTCATAAGAGGGCCCATAGACCATGGGTGGGTTCCACCCAGCACCCTGGGCAATGGACCCCAGGGCTCTGCTGTGCCCGAGCCAGAGGAAGGGTCTTGCACTGCGGGAAGCCTGAGCAGGGTGATGTTGTGAAAGTTTCATGCCTCAGCACTTGAGACCGGGAGGTCTGTGCAATGTCATTTGCAACCACTGTAAGGCCTCTTGGCACAGTCATGTAAATAAGAACCAGATCCTTTGATTTCAAAATCCGTATTTTTCAAACGTAACAAAGACCCTCTGTGGGAATGACTGAGTCCACAATAGCTGTGCTGTGGTAAACACAAGCTATTTTGAGTTATTGACTGCATAAACCCATAGGAATATATCTATATTTTTAAAGAGATGCTACTTCTCCAAGCAGCATAATGGTTCAGGAGAGTTCATTTTAATGTTTCATGTGGAAAATAAATCCACTCTGAGAGAGATTTAAGTATGGAGAGGACTGAGCAAGAGAGTAAAAAATAAGACTCCTGTGATTTAACTGTGGGGTGATAGCTACAACCCTGTAATTAATCTGCCTAATAAAATAAGAGATAAAATCCCATATACTTTTACCACCCAGAGACACAGCTTTATGGGTGTACCAAAGCCTTTTCTTACCACATACCTCAACTTTCATGACTCAAGCTTTGCCATGCAGCCCAAAATGTATGTGCTATTGCTAACATAGTGGTGGCAAATAAGAATCATCTGATACAGAGGATCAAGGAAAAGAGGATGCTTTCCTTGTGAACAAGATTCTTCCCAGTGTTTCAGAGAGGGTGCACAACATAGCCCTCATATTTACCCCTTAAAGCAGATCAGGAGTTAATATCTCTGAAAGACTGCACTAAATATTTTACCGTTTAAAAACCAGCTGAAGCAATTTTTAGTCAGTTGAGGATATTTTGTGGAAAAAGACAGCAGGTTTTCTCATACTTAGAGGATTAATTGTGTTTTTCCACTTTCTGCACTGATGGCTGCTTGATGCCCTATTCATGGGTTATCAGGAGGTGTTCACTTGCTGTTGTCCATTCTGACAATGTCCCATCCACTTTCTATCTCCCCAAGTCAGGGCAGACAGGAAGGTGAGTCAGTTGCTCACTCATGAGATAAGTACCACAGCAAAAACATAGGAGTGTTTCATTGCTCTCAAATGTTGTACCAATACACTGGTACTAAATTTAGGACCGTTCCTTCAATTTGGCTTTTGTTATCCAGGGTGGACAGGATTTAGCCTACAGTATTTTAGGGAAAAAAACTATAGAAAACTGTCTCCTCTACACACAAAGCTCTGATTAAATAAGTTAATAGATATGTATTCAGATCAGCAGGGAAATTATTTCCTCTTATTTCTTATGCTCATATATGACCAAAAAAAAATAATAGTTTTAGGACAGCATGGTCTGAGACATTTGAAAAGGTGGTTTAAATTTAGAACAGAGTAGACCTGCAGTTACCAAACAGTGGTTCATCTAGCAAAACACTGTCGCTGAAAGTATTTGGACTGAGATATAAAGCAAAAAAATCCTGTAGTAGACAATCCTTAATAGTGTACCTCCAGGGGAAGTGTCTTCCTGACCCTAAATAGGAAGTGGCTGACTTTCATCCTGAAACATGAATTTTTATAACCTCTTGCATGCTATTTTCTATTTAAGGTATCAGCAGAAATTCTTTTTTGACTCCTCCTAAACATTTGCTTGAGTAATGAGTTCTGAAAGTCTCTGTGCTTTTTGGAGAGACACATTTAATCCGTTTGAGGTGTATTGCCATTTTAACCTCACCAGAAACTCCCTTGAGCTCATGCTTTTGCAGAACCTAAGGAAGAGTTTGCATATACCTACCGCATCATACCTTGTTTGTTTCTTCACAGCATCCAACAGCCTGACCTTTCTGTCTCTGCCTCACACTGCAGCCTATTTTTGTTGCTTCCTCTAGAACTTTTTCTGCTGTATTCTTATTTCAGAGGGGATCAGAGTTCAACACGGTGACTCTATCACTTTCCAACAAGGTTTTCTAAAATGCTGCTGGACATATTCTCCCCTTGCACTAAAAAAAGACTCCTTGGCAGACTGTCTGCAGGCAACAAAAATGTGCCTGGAAAAGTGAAAAAGTGGTCTAAGAGGTGTGTGTAAGACTATATGACAGGTTCTCTGTCTAACAGCCCACAAGTCTAGTCTTGTGGATATTTGGGGGTTACTCTCATGGTATGCACAAATCTAACCCAAGAGAGGCACTGATTGATTCTGCAACAACATCGTATCATAACATCATAGACTTTAGTATTCCTGACATAGCCCCACATCTTTTTGTCACACACCTTGCATCAAATGCCCCTGCAGCCTGAAATGTCAAAACACCCGATACTAGAATAAACATAAATTCTTCAGCTATTGCACAGCAAAATTCTTTAGAAGGAATACATAAAACCTTCCTCCACTGAAAGAAAACATCTTTAGTGAGGCTAGCAGCCCTGAGTACAGGACCTAAAATTCCAAACAAACTATAGTTTGTAGGAGGTTGTGAGGCTAGAGGAGTCTGACTGCTCCTCATAAAAATCCTTGAAGAAATAGCGTGTCATCACTAAAAATCTAAACATGGACTAAACGATTGGAACAGAACTTCAGATAGGCAGAACAATCTTATCATGTGTGCTGAGACAGATCTGTCTAGACTGCTTTCCTTATCTTGCAGCCAAACCGTTCTCCCTATAGCAGTCAGTTATACCTTTCAGAGGGCTCTCTGTCCAGACACACAAAAATATCCAGGGGAAGAGCTCTGTAAAAGCACATATTCTGTTAGGCAAAAGCTATTGGATCTGTGTCACCAGATAAAGACACTTTCTTCCAAGCACCTTGGGTTGAAGTGGTTAATGAACGTGCCATTGTGCCAGCAGCAGAAAGAAATTAAAGAAAATAATCTTAAGTTGAAGACTGAAACAAGTGAAGGTCCCAGAGGAGCTGAATCTCTACAGATACATAGAAGGCAACAAAAAAAGATTCATACGTTGCATCATTCTATAACTTCAGTCAGTAAGTACCAGTGGAAAGAAAGACTGTAAGAGACTTTTATGTCTGACACTAGCCAGCTTGGGTGGACTTGGTCTCTACCTTTTCTCATTTAAAGTCAGAGGGAAAAAAAAAAACCATGGAATAGGAAAAAAATGAAGTGGGCTGCACCACACTGAAAATAAAATGTAAGAATAGTGTCTATACCAAAGGTACAAAAAATGATACCAAAATGAAAGGATCCATGACTGATCTGAGACTGAAGACCCAATATCCTAGAGGAAAGGAGGAGAAAGAGTTAACCAAGTCTACGATGACAGGCCATGATGTGACTAAAATCTGAAATGGGGAAAATCCACATAAATCTCACACCTTCTACCAGGAAACCCAAAATTAACATTTCCCCAGACATCTCAAATTTTGCATGAAACAAATTGCTCACTCCAGAATAAAGCTTCTGTAGTAAGGACCATGCCTTAATACCCTCAGCAAGATGAAAACCCCAAAATACTACATGAAAAGAAGTCTGAAGCAAACTATCTTTTTTTTTTCTTTTTCATTTTAAGTGTGACATTGATGCTCCACATCAGTTACTGGTATGAAGAACATGGACTTACATTTAAAACTTAAAACTTAAAACTTAAAACTTAAAACTTAAAACTTAAAACTTAAAACTTAAACTATGATGAAAACCAGAGGGAGGGCGGGGAGCATTACTTAAGAGGCATTATAATAATAATGAAGTTTCTATATTTTTGAAGTTCCTACATCCATATTTTAACAAATGCTCATTGAAGTACTTACCATAGAAAAAAAAACAAAAAAACCACTCATGGAGAAAACATGTAAAAGATGATTGCTGTTCCTTGTAGATTGTGTCTCTGGACTCTTCTCACTTGCCAGGGCCTTTGGAGTGGTGCTCATCTGCCCTAGAACAAATGAGGGGTGATTCCTAGAAGTCCAAAGACCATGCAGAAGAAATACCATTTTCTCTTTTTACACCATCATCATTTCAAGCTGTGTGACCCTCATTTCCAAAAATAGATCCTTCCAGGTAATGCAAGACTGCTATCATTTGGAAGGTCAGCATACAAGAAATCTGCTTGAGTTATGATCACACAACATATCCATTGCTTGGATTCAAAGAATACTTGAGTTAAAAAATATTAAATAGAAGCTTGGACTATTTCTTTTTATTCCTTTATGTTTCTTATTTTTAATACTTTATTAGGGAACACTTGTCAGTTGTATATTTCTTCCTAGGAACATGCAAAAATAAACAGAAGCTGCTCCCTTCCACAGTCAGTTGTGTCCTGAGTTGCACAGAAGTATCTGCAGTAGTATTCAGAATCAGCCACGCACAAGGTTTAACTACCTACCATCTCTGCTTGAAGTGTGTGGAAAGATTACAGGTTACCTGGAGAAAATGAAAGCAGGATTAAACAGCTTTCAGTGTTAAAACAGAATCAGCTAGAACCAAAGAGATGCTTCAAGGAAAACAAAAGGATTTCACTTCATTAAGCAATTTTTCCTGGCACGAATCTAAGACTGTAGCAGGTACTTACGTTTTGTGGTCATGCCTCACATATACTAATGCTCATTACCAACTGTATCAACTATGTCATACAGAACTGCACAAAACCTTGGCTGGGGCCTTTGATTTTAAAAGGGTAGTTTTTCCTTACAGACTAACACAACATAATTTAATTTCTTTATAGCCTATTCTTTGTTACAATATTTTTGCACAGACAAAATATAAAAGCAGATGTAGATGAGAACAGGCATAGTGTAAAAGCCCGCCTTCCTGTCTCCAGCAATGGTCAAGAGCAATGCAATGGGCAACTGCATGGTAATACTTCTCCTGAATATTTTCCCAGCCCTCAGCAATTCGTGGCTCAGAGACTCCTAAGCCAGAGGTGGTGCCTTTGTTTTTAATAGCCTTTCATGACATAGGTTATTCCCTTTCTTCATCCTGCCATGTTCCAAACTTTTCTGCAACAAAGGCAATTGCATAAACCAAGTGACCAGCTAAATATTTCAGTTTGCCCAAGAGTTGTGTGTACATTAGCCAGTACCATTCTTACCAAATGAGCAGAGACCACATAAAAGCAAAATGTGTATTCTCCAGGGGCTAAAACAAATTCACTTACAACACATGATGATTAAAAAGGAGGAAACTACAATTCCAACAACAATAAGGACAGCTTCTACTGCTTGTAGCACTGAGCTGCCTCTGCTATTTCCTGCCACAGGAACCAATTGCCAGTTGCTTGACACTGTTAACATTTCTGAGACACCTCATCAACCATGACTTGAGCTTTTTCCTGCACAGAACTTCAGAAAACAAGACTGTTCTTTGTGCTCATCCTGGTTTGAAGATTTTTCAATGGCTCCATTATTCTGAAGCTAGGGAAGTATACTTGATTTCCACTGTCGTGGAGTTTTTAGGTGCAAACAATATTTGTCTAAACACACAGATGATGCTTTCACATCGTCTGGATACTTCATTTGGAAGAAAAAGATTTGAAATAAATATGAGAGGAACCAGCTTTCTCCAAGCCACTGCGAAGCAGTTAAATTCTTCCAGAAAACCACAGAGAATGTTGGCAACATGCTAAATATTCAGTCTTCGGGAGGGTGGGGGGGTGGGGGGGGTGGGGTGGGGGAGAAGAAAATAATCCAAAAGAAAAGAAGAAAACAGGAAAATCTGAATGAAACTACTAATTAGTATTCCATAAGCACATTGAACTCCGGCTGTTATCTTGCCAGACAAGGACTTGCACTGCGAGGCCTTTTTACTGAACAAGCTTGAAATACACCCTTATGTGAAGAGGTTGATGAAAACTTTCTTCAACTTCTTTGTTTGCAAGCACAACATGAGCCTGGTATTTCAAAGGGCTGGAAAAAAAAGAGTCATAGCAGAAACCCCAAGCCCGGCATTTCAGGATGAGATAATGGAAATCTTGTGTGTCTCAAAACTCCTCAAGTTAGAGTCAGAGCTGCTCAAATAGGACAGGTAACTTCCTTGCTACTCAACTAGGTCAAAAAGTCCTAAGCATGGTTACTCCATTCTAAACTCTGCCAGGTACAGCTTTTTCACCAAAAGAAAGTCAATCTTCCAGAAAATTCACACTTGACTCTCAGTGGCCCATCAGATGAAAGCTACCATTTACCCTGAGAGCAAATCTCCTGGAAAAATCTAAACTTGGGTATGATATTCATGAATATTTAGGAAGGGAAAAGCTCCTAAATAAATGTGGAACAGTAACCTAGTCACTTAAATTTCACACATTGATTTTCTAAGTCTTTCTTTTTCCATACAATTGGTCTTTTAATGTCTTAACTTTTCACCATGTTTTGAAAAGGAAGGCTACAAAATCATTTCAAACAAACTCCAAGCAGAAGCACAAATTCAAAGTATGCTCCTGGTAAACATTTTGATTCCAACCAGGGCTAACTGATTACTCAGTTTTGTCTTTTGCAAGCCAACTGTTAACTAGGAGATCACTATAGACAGTTCAGAGATATCTCGGCTTACAAAGCCAAAACAAACACAGTGTGGTTTAGAAGTGATGAGGCTGCCAATAAATATTGCTTTGTTGATGCCTACAACCACTGCTTTAAGTATTGTTTCAAGGCAGTAGATAATAGGAAATCACAGCTTTAATTCATAATGGGAAAAATCACAGTCCAACTAGTGACTGATTTCGACAAATACAGATTTGCAAGGTATAAAATGATCATTTGCAAGAATGTCAAGGTGAACATCATTGTTGGGCATTTTTCACCATTTCTATTTTGGTTTTTTGACTTGAGTTTGAAAAGTAACATTATAACATGTAGGTTTGTGACATTCTTTCTTTTGGGTTTGGGTTTTGGTTTTTTTTTTCATTTTAATAATGTAAGATAAATGAACTTGGGGTCTAAACCATGTAGTTCCTCTTCCCGTGCATGTAATCCCTGACTCTATTTTGTTTTTTCAGTTGGCAAATAAACATATCATAAATTAAATGCCACATAATTAGACTGCTCTGTCAGCTCAGTTCCAGGTACTGTTTTTGAAGTCTAAATCTTGGCACCAAGTTTGAAAATTTTTAACTAATTAATATTTCTTATAGAGTCTGGTTTGGTTTAGCACCTGAACATATTACGTGAGCAATCTGCCATGCCTGTTCTTGTTAAGCAACACCCAGTTCTGTAAGTAATTCAGTTGAAATGGGTGGAATTTCTTCCAGAAAATGAGACGAATCAGAAAGCAGGAAATGACAGATTCCAGCTCTCCTCTGAATTCAACAAACTGCAATTTCCCTCAAATTCCTGATACTGTGTTAGAATTACTACCGTAATGCAGGAACTGAATGATTGAATTTTGTTGTCTCTGATGGGATTAGCATTTTTATCCATTTAATCCTTCCATTCATTTTGGTACCATCATTTTAAAATTTCCGCTGGTTTAAGCCTGTCAGAGAATGATTTACTTCATCATCTGTGTCCTGAAAAGCAGGGAAAAAAGCCAGAGTTGTGGATTTGTGTCTATTTAAGGTGTCCAACAGCATTTTGAGGAAATGGTAGAATATATCATACAATATTTATTCTTTAAAAAGTGTCAAAAAATAGTTGTAGACATGATTAATATTTTATTATATGTCATTGCTCAATGTGTTTTGAGTTCCACTAGTTTTCCAAATTCTGTAAAAACACAGCTGATCATATCAATTAAATCTCAGGCTCCTTTTTCCCCAGAAACATGTATTTTACTGTTGAAATGAAGCATGTCTAGCTTTAAATCATTCTCATCAAACTTTGATTTTGATACATCATTTTGATATTACACGGGGATTCTTAGAGTTCAACTCCTTTCATACAAACCAGAAACCAGCAAATAATTTATACTGATTGGCAGACTCTTTGAAAGCAATCTGGACAAATATGGTGAGTGTTATGCAGCTCAAGTGAAGACACAGTATACTTGAAATGACATAGAGGAATCAGTAAGTCAATTTTTTTATAATTAAGTTTTCTGTAATTTTTTACCAATACATCAAAATGAAACCTCACTCATCGTAAAGCTACTATGATTTTAAAGCTTGTTTATTTTAGGGGAACTATATCCATGCATTAGTTACCTGATTTAGAAAATAAATAAAACATAATTTCTCTAATCGTTTTGTATTACACAGATGCTACTTTTCTGGTAGAAGACAGTGGTGCTACTGACCTTATGGCTTTCATAGTCCGTAGTCCAAACTGCTGTCCCTGTGGTGTGTGAGACCATGGTGAATGTTCCCAGTAGAGTTTCCAGATGATTTTTGAATGATAAATATGTTTCTTGGTGGTACACAAGACACTGTAAAGTTTGACTGTGGGTCTGCTGATCAGCAAGCATTTGGCGACTAATGCCCTTACAGGTTTGGGGAGCTCTGTGTCACGACTACCAAGAGTAGTCTCTATTCTCCCTTCTGGCACAGGTACTACAGGCGACCTACAAATTCAGCTGAGGTGTAAAAACAGGTCAATCACTGTGGAGGAGGGTGCTGCTGTGTGTAGACTTGCTGCACTTTCCAACTTAAGCCATGTTATTTTAACTTTAGAACTAGAAGTTTTCCCCTTTTCATCACAGAATGGTTCATAGAATGGTTTGGGTTGGAAGGGATCTTTAAATGTCATCTAGTCCTGCAACAGGCAGGGATGTCTTCGGCTAGATCAGGTTGCTCAGAGCCCCATCCAACCTGACCTTGAATGTTTCCAGGTCTAGGGCATCTTGTAAGGATGGAGAGAATCAGATAATTGGATCAATTGATGTAGATTTTAAAAGTAGCATGAGTTGCCCAGTTCTGATCCCAGCACTACGTGGCTACATACTTTGCTGAGTAAATACAACTCAATGCAAACATGAAATGATGACTGTTATAACACCAGTTCTTCACAGTTCTCTGGAGACAGTACCTTTGTTTGAATGAACAAATGAGAGCCACAGTAAGGGGAGTATTACTATACAGTCAAAACTATGACTTAAGAGGGTAGTCTGCAAAACATTCCCCTGATGGATTTCTCTCCTCACTCCTCCTCTACTGGGTGTAGCTACAATATCAATTTCCTAAATGTTTACCATTAGCACTTGGATGTATATCTGGTATGATACCGTAAAGAAATTCTCTCTCCATGAGTCCTTCTGTGAAGTTCTGCAATGGATGAAAGCAAGAGCATTTGGTCAGTCATCTAGAAGTAGCTGAGATCTGTACAGGCAATTTAGACTAGTAAATAACTTCAATCTAGTTTAGTTTTTTTTTAGAAAAATCTGTTTATACACATGAGCCCCTAAAAGGAGATAAAGAGGTCACTATATTGGTTCCCCCATGCCTTCCACCCACTTTTAATATTCAGAATGATTTCCAGGTGACTTTAATTGGGTTTCCAGCAGAAAATGGAATTTTATATACAATTATTTATAGATCTATGACCTAAAAAGGAAGGAAGCAGGTGAAGGACTGTGTCATGCAATACAAACTTACACACCACTAGGACCAGTGTTTGTATGGGGAGAAGAGCCCTAAACACTCGCATCTTTTCCCTGTCCCAGCTATACGTCTGCACCCACACACCCAAGACATTACACAGATTTCTTAATTTCACCTGCAAGGGCTGTGAGGGAGCAGCATCCCTGAGAAGTCAGAAGAAGGCATGAAGGACTCTCAGGCAAAAGGGCATGTACAATCAGTACATGCACCAATACATAACTGTATGGTCTGACACAAAGCTAGGATGTGGGGCTGCCTACAACAATCTCCACGGCCACTGCTGCCGTTGCCATTCCTGACCCCACCACCACTGAGTGGTGCCTGACAAAAGCAACGGCTGAAATCCTTTGCTATATTCCACCAGGACGCCTGGCTAATTCTCAAAACCTGAATTGACACTGGAGCGAGGTAGGAAAATCAGTGATCTCCTAACAGCTGCAATTGGCAAAGATCTCCAGTTTTATGCCCATGGATGGTACAACCCACAAATGCTGTGCAGTGGCATTTGTTCAGCCCTGACTCATAGACAGACGAATGCCACTGAATGAATCACCAGCAGCACTTTCCGCAGTCCCTAACGAGGTAGCTCATCCAAATATTGATCAGGCCCATGTCTCTCTAGTTTTTGAGATCTGACATATCATAGCCTAGAATGCTATTCACCAGTGAAATTATGAGTTTTGGAAAGGGGGCCTATAGCTAGCAACCGGGATGGCAAAACATCGGTTGGTGCATCCTCTGTTGGTAGGAGCTACCTTCTGCCCGCTGTTGAGCTGTAAGAACGATACAAACACTGCTGAAATGCAAGAGGAATAGCACCTTATTATCTTAATAACAGAGAACTTTAAGGCAAATTAACAAAACCACTTTATACACACCTCATTCTGTTCAGTCCACTGCTGCAGAAGGTCATTAAGCCAAAGACTGTAGTAAAATAAATCTGGTCCATAATGGTTGAAAGGACAAACATTAAGCAAAGGATAATTGCAAATTAGTATTCAGGACATCAGCTGAACATTGCAGGTGTTGAGGGAAGATGGTTCCTCCCTGCATAAGCCCCTGGAAAAGCACATTCCTTCCCCTCCCCCCTCAGATATTGGACACTACATGCTTGGGCAGCAGGCAGGGGACGCCTCAGGTGCTCAGTCATGGACACACTCCTGGGGCTCTGCTCGGCCTCAGGGCAGGTGGCCTGAAAGCCCTTTGACTTTTGCTGTGTTAATGGTTGTCTCAGTGTATAGGGAAGGGGCAGCCCTTCCTACCCTTCACTCTACCCAGCAAGGGCCCAGCCCGGGACCCGGCCCTGGGCCAAGCCCAGACCCCAGACCCCAGGGACAAGGCCACGCTCCGACCCCAGGCCAAAGCCCAGCCCAGGGCCAAGGCCAGGCCCAGGCCCCAGCCGCCCCCCAGGCTCCGCCCCCGCACGGCTCCAGCACCGCCCTCCCCGCAGGCCCCGCCTCGTGTCACCAGCCACGCCCACAAGCCTGACCACGCCCCTCCAGCCGGCGGACCCCCCCCCCCCCGCACGGAGGCTTCCGCGCAGGCGCCCGGCGCGCCGCCGGCAACTGCCCCCTCGCGGCCCCTCCCAGCCCTCCACAAAGATGGCGGCTGCGCGCCGGCGGGCGAGGTGGTGGGGATTGTTGAGGCGGCGAGGCGAGTGTGGCGGCAATAGTAGTAGCAGCAGCAGCAGCGGTGGCGGCCGCGGGAGACAGTGACAGGTGCGAGGAGGGGAGGAAAAGGCGGCGGAGGGGCGGCGGCCGAAGCGCAGGTACCTCGAGTGGGCGGGTAAGGGGGTGGGGGAAGCGGCCGGCGCGGCGCCGCCCCTGCCCGAGCTGCGCCATCGGGAACTCCCCTCAGCTCCCCGCCCTGGTGCCGCTGCCCGCCGGTGGCGGAGACCGAACCGTTAGCCGGGAGAGCCGGCGGGGCCATGGCGGTGAGTAGGCGCGCTCGCCGCCCCGAGGCGGCCAGCTAAACCGCCCCTTTCCCCTCAGCCGGGTGGGGAGAGGGCTGCGAGGGAGGGGGGCAGCGCCTCTACCTGCCCCCGGTGCCGGGCGCAGCGCGGGCAGCCCGACCCCTGAGGAGACGGCATTGCCCGCGCCTCTGCCCCCGCTTGCCCGAGGAGGGCCGGGGAGCCGGCGCCGCCGGCCGGAGCCCCGCTGAAGAAACTTTCTGTCTGCCTTCGCGGGCTTCCCCGCCGCTCGGAGATGCCTCTGCCGGCCGGGGCGGCGGAATCCTGCCGCTGTCAGGGGGGCTCCGCGGGGCAGGGCTGTACGCGGCGGCCGCGTAAGGAGGGCGGTTGTTTGGGGAGAAGCAGCTGCGAAGCGCGACCAGAACAGCTGAGCCGGCGGTGACAGGCGGGGAGGAGAAGGAAGTGGTGGCTTTCAACACCTCTTTCTTTTTCTTGTTGTTGTTCTCCTTCTGCTAAACTGTAAAGGCTCCCTCGGAACTCCCAGCTGAAGGGATTGAGCCTGTGTTTCTGTATTTAGATAACAAAAAATCTTCCCAAAAACACCGTAATCGTCTTGCCGAGTGCTAGCAGGGGCATTCGTTCAGCGAGATTCGTGCCCGATTCCTCCTTTCCCGAGTATTAACCAAGACTGTTTTTAACCTAAACAGAAACTTTTTGTTGCTTCCAGGCAACGAGAAAGTGAAACCAACTAAAAGCAAAAATGAAACTTTTCAGCTGATTTTTGTTGTGCAGAGTAAAGAAAATTAGCAGTAGAAACAAGGCAAAATACGTTGGTAGAAGCAAGTTGTGTTTTATGACTGGCATCTCAAGACATGTTAGTAATTTGCTTAACCTTGTCAAACGCAATTTATCAACTACCTTGGATGTCGCGTGTTATTCCAGAGCATCTCATGTCATGAAGTAATTTACATGAAATATTCTTTTTGTTTTTAGAATTTAATTCTGCATTTGATCAAATACATATCTGGTTATAAATGTCTTAAACTGTATGAAGACTTCAAATATCTTTAAATTTTCCTGCTGAATACTTGGTAGCTTCTGTCTTAGAAGCTATAGGTCCCACTCCTGCTAAACTCTGAGCTTAGAAGAAGCTATTTTGTTGTTATGGCAATGGGTAACTTTCTGCTTTATGCAGCATAGAAAATTAACTGTAGCCATGATGTGAGTCTGCATCCATAGATGTGTTTATATTCTGTGTTGTGAAATAGTATGGATTACAGCAACTCAGCAGTCCTTAAAATCCAGAAAGTACAGTTAAATTTTTTCTGCTTTTTTTTTTTTCAGGAAGTGGTGTCAAATAATTATGAAATTTAATCACATGATGAATGGAGAGGTTAACAAGCATTCAGATAGGGAGAAGGCTGAGTATGTATGTGAAAGTTAGAAGTAGCTGAGTGTCTATAATGCTCAACGTTAAAAATTGGGTAGAGTTCTTAGTAGCTTATGTTCCTACTAAGCATGGAGGAGCAGGAAGGATGCTGATTAAGTTTGGAAAGACAGCATCTAGTTGTAGATTTATTCTGTATATATAGAATGTATGCAAGTCATCTTGACATATGTGAATTTAATCTGGGACTTGTTATGGCAAACTACACCAGCATATTTTTTCTGGTGACTTTGGGGGGTGTGTGTGTGTGAAATTGACATGCTGAATCAGTTACATTGGAGCATCACTGATTGTCATCGATGAGGCCTTAGTTAAGAGCAGATCCTTGTCCTCAGAAAGGCCGGGACGTGGTGATGATTTGTTTAGGTCAGTTGGTGAAGATGAGGGCAATCTACTTTTAACAGTGTCACATGCTGGCTACTGTACATGATAATGTTAAAACAAAATTAGATGAGTGTCTTTGCTTTTTCAGGGCAGATGGAGGTCTTCTGAGGCTTTTTGCTGTATAACAAGCTCTAGGTATATGTGATGTGTTATGTGATGCTCAGGTAACATGTGACACAAAGTATATGATTTCAATCCATTAGTGGCATTTCTACCTTTTTCAACTTGGAGTTTTGACTAGTTTGCGAACTTAAAACTCAGAAGCTTTTGATTTTTATAGGCAATAATGTAATGGAATTGCAGAACTTTGAATTATGATTCAGGCTAATAATTCATTTTCTTTGCGCTGTGAGTCCTGTGGATCTTGGGATGCTTTTGTTTGTTATTCTTTGCCTTGTGGCCATTTAATTTTACTTGAATTTGGACTTACATCAGCTAATACAGTGTTATGCTGATGATCATTTTGGCTCAAGATACCTCAAAAAGATCCTTCATAATTATTCTTGCAACTTTAGCTACTTAACTGGACGTACTTCTGCAGTGTTCTGTCTTAGGACTTACTAGGAAGCAAAACCCTTAAAGCCTGACTTCAGGAGAGGTACAATTTTTCATCTTTGTCAATACAGTTTCCTAAATGGTTTTAACTTCTAAATGCTTTTAGCAACGCACTAATTTACCTTGCTGGCAGGTCCATTCTGAAATAGTGTATGCTATTGTAAATGTGTTGGTCTCTGGAAAAATTGGATGCTTGGAAGGTGTTAAGTGCTGGTGTTCTGATGGTCTGTTGACACCTCTGTCAAACTGGCAAATCCTATAACCTAGCCTAGTACCCCTTTTTGGGTCGATGGGAATGAACAAGACTGTATCTTTGCCAGTTTCTCCCAGACAGACAGATGCTAAAGAAGAGTTTTTGTGAGGCTGCAGGCCCCCTTCCGAGACAGTGGTGTTGTCTGCAGCCGTTAATGTTTGTTGTCAGTACCTCCTGGAACCTGAGGAATTCTTATCTTCCTCCAGCATCCAGCAACTCTGTACCTTTTTTTGACCTCCAGCTTCTAATTGTTAAGGGATTTCTAGTTCAGTGTCTGCTAAAATGTCTACAGGTAACAGGTCTTATTTCATCAGTGTGTCTCTGTGACCTAAAATATGAACTGGAATATCTCAGTTATATCTGTCAATAGCACTCTTCTATTTTATAATCCATTCTTCAAGATTTTTGGCTTGGGGAAATTCCCAGGCAATTTGTAGCAAAATTCAACTTGGCTGTAGTTTATAGCGCACGAGTTGAATTGTGAACCATTGCTTTTCCTGTAGGACCAGATCTAGTAAAAATAGATTTGACTTGGACTGTCAACCCTTTAGCTTAACTAAAAGATACTGTCTGTATCTCAGGAAAGTGATAATAGTTTGGAATGAGTACATTGCTACTTTTTCTGTTCAGCAAACACAAACAATGTTTATGTTGCTCATGGGGCCAATGTTTCCTGAGCTACAGAAATGACCAGTTTTTTGGTTGTTCTTTGCCATACACAGTAAGCTTTGAGCTTCCTTAATGCTGATGTTCACTTGATGCCAGTAGAAAAAACATTATTAGCCTTTTTCTTAAACTTGTCTATCCATAAAGTTTAGTGGTTTTGTTTATGTCTGGTAACATTTTGGATTGCCTTCCCAGGGCCTGTATTTTGTAGGGTTGATGGGGCAGAAGGGTGTTTAGAAAATGTCTGTAACACTTAATATTACTACATGTTTCTTGTAGGTTGTGATCTTTAATTATTCCAATTAATTTACATTTAGTTTCAGATGGAACAAATTTTTTTGAAGTTGTTGTTCTGTCTGCCCCCCAGAGATCTGGTCCTGTTCCAGCTGCTTACATACTCTTGAGCTTGTAACCAGTGAATATCTTCAGACTTCTTTGCTAAGCTGTCATAGATGACTTTAACAAAGTGTAAATTTAAGTAGAATTTGCTATGCCCTTTTGTCAATAATTAAATAGAATTTTTAGCTCCTGTTTTCATGCTGGACTGCCCTGTATAATGTTCTTTTTATATATACTTTTTATACTCACCTCCTAGGTCATGCACCCTTTTGTGGTTGTATTAGTGTCTGTTTTGGTTAGAATAAGTGCTGCAGAAACTGATGGCCTTTATTTTGATGGCACAGTTGTGTAGAGGACTATGTTAGTACTCTTCTTGGATGTATGGGTTTAGAATGCTTTTCTGTTTACAGTTGTGGTACCTCAGGAATAGAATATCTTTGTGTTTTCCAAACCTGTTATTTAAACTTTTAACACCATGTTCATTGGTGATGTCTTCACAGTATCTCTCAAACTGAGTTTGACTGGACATATTTTGCCCTCTTTGTGTTCATAGCTCCAAACAAACTTTCACTATTTATGTCTAGGCAAGCACATTTGTTGGTATCAGTCTCACCAGACCTGCCTGTGTATGTACCATACACATATGAATTTATATTTTTGTCTCCCTGTAAGTTTTTGCTTTCTCAGGATGCCTGGACCCTCTTCTGCAAGCAAAGCATCACCCAGGCTAACATTGGTACCCTCTCTTTCAGTTTAGTATCTTGGGTGCCAAACACTATCCCAATGGCAGTTTGCAGAAGTCCTGAATAAACCTATAGTTTACCCCACCCCACCCCCCTCACCCCGCTTTGCTTCAAGAATTGTTCTGAAGCATTTAGGACAAATGAAAAGATGCACTGCTCTTCATTTATAGGCAATGGCAAATGTTGTACTTTGTTATATATTTAATTATGTTTGGCATAAAGAGTTGTCAAAAATGAAAATATCTACAAGGTTTTAATCCCAGTTTAACTGGTAGACCTCATTTTTATAATCCATTAGTAAGAGAGAAGCACAGCACATTCTAAGATGTGATAAATGTCTTCTGCTTTCCAGAAGCACTAAAACAAGGCCTTCCAATTCCTGGCAACATACAGGTTTCTATAATATAGTGTCCAAAAACCTGTTTCACAACTGTGAAAACTGACAAAATTGAACCAGTGCACACCATGATTTGAAAAAAAACCTATTCATCAAAGTCTGGGAAATTGTCCACGGGGAAAGCGACAAGGTCCAAAAATACTGTAAAGGTGTGGATAGATAGTAACTTTCTTCAGTAACTGGGAGTGAAGAGGAATATGTGATGCAGAAATATTAACTTTACCTTTTGCATTGCAGTTCTTTTTTAATTTGCTTTGGGGTTTTGTATGTTGGTTGCATTTAAATGTGTGAAGCTCAGTTCTTAATGTCTTCTGATCTTGAATAGCTTCAGGTGAAAATTAACTTAACAAACCTAGAACTTTAAAGTTACCTACAGTATAAAGTAAAAAACCCCTGTAGTTCACAAGTGCAAATCCTTTCTTGTGAATGTTACTGAGGTTACTGAGTTTCCCCAATGTGCAAATCCATGTTTGTGGTAAACAAAGTCCAAGTTCTTATACAAGATTCTACAAGCATGGGCTACTGCCAAGCTGCTGTTTCATTTCCCCTTGCTAACATAGTATACACAATACCATCTCTTACTCCTTTGATTACAAAATAAATCTTTCTCTTAACTTTCAGTTTTCAAATTGCAGGGTTTTGTTGTTCTTTTTAACTGGAAGAACTGTATATACTAGATGACTTGACCAAAGGAAACTGAGACACAAACAACAGAATATCAGGTGGTTTAGTTTTACTTTGGGGCAGAGGAAGACATTTTAGATGGTGGTAGTAATGATCTGCAAAAAGTGTGCATGTAGCTGAAACCTTATCTGTAAGCAAAAATTTGATGGATAAGATCCAACAGAAAAACTTTGACTTGCAATGCCTTGGCAGTGAGAGAGAACTGTAACTGTAACTCTTCACTAATGTTTCACAGTATCTTTTGATAAGCTGTTACGGGACTTCCTACAGTAAGAGTAAATATCATAAGCCACGAGAGTTGCCATGCCTCTGCAAATCCTGTAGAATCTATCAAAAAGGTAAATAGAAAAAAACATATTTTAAGAAAATTATTTAACTATTTTGTCTAGTGTGAAGGTAGATTGAAGATGTTGTAACAAAGTACTAAGAAATGAGGACTAAAAGAATCTGCAGGAGTAGTGATTGTTGACAATTAGTTGCAGCTGAAATGTACTTTGTTTAAATTTCTTCAGGCTTGCTAATAACTTGACAGCCCACATGTAACGATATTAGTATATATGCACGTTCCACTCTGGCATTTCAATGGTGAGGATAAATTACCTCAATTCAAGTAATATGTCTTAAAAGTACTCCAGCACATTTAATTATGTACATCATGGCGATACAGCTCCAAACAGATTAGTTTCTCATGTTGTTATTTCATTTTTGTTAATGAATTGACAACTATTCATTTTTGTTAATGAATTGACAACTATTCAGTGTTGCAACTTCATATGTAAAATAGGAAGCTGAGAGCTGCTTTGTCCTCTTGACTTGATTGAGCAATCAGACTAGTTGGTCCCATGGTGTTTTGACTGACTAAAACTTTTCTTGGAGGATGGGGTGGAGCTTGGGAGAAAGGAGTGCTGGTATCATCTGAGAAGCCTGCTCTTGTGCTGTTGGTCTTCTGTCTTCCCCTTCAGTAGTTGCAGACTCCTCCAATGGAGAACTCTTGCATAAGTAGCATACTCTGTTTTCAAGGGTTGCATTTAGCTTGAGATGCTGTTTGACTATCCTGTTTTAATTTCTTTTTTTATGGTATGGAAGCAACTGCTTCAGTACCATTGTGACTTAAGTTTAGTATTAGGGAAGTGAAGGGTGACTGCCTCTTGACCTTTTTTACTATTGTGGTCTGTAGCTTCATGAATGCTGTGCATTAACACTGGAAGAAGCAGGTCCTCTCTGCTTATTCCTATGCTTGGCATTCACTTGTGTATTTGCATAAGTGAAATGGATCAGGCAACTGTTTATGTTAAAACTGTGGTTTTTATAAGAATAATTTTAAACTATGTCTGTCCTACAGTTTCATTTGTTGTGGTGTTGACCAGTTGCTTGCAGTGGTGTGAGTGGGAGCCGCTAGTACAATTTAGCAGAACTGATTCACAGCAGTTTAAAGTCTTAATAAAAGAACATCTTTCAAATGTGTGTGTGAGGCCTCAAAACACTTTTTTTTTTTTTTTTTTTTGGTGGATTTGTGCTCTTGGGAAGTAGTTTCTATATGCCTGTCTTGTCTTGTCATATTCTGTGCTATTATCCTGTTCCTTATGGAAGCAGAGACCTATAGGCTTTCCAAAATAACTCAGTGGAGAGAAATTTTAAAATCTGTTGGACTTGTAGCCCCATTGATCCTATGTCATTTTGCATTTAGATAGCATAGTTTTCATTTTTCACAATGAGCAAGAAAAATCTGTTTATAAGAGTTCTTTAAAAGCTGCTTGTTCTACTTGATTCATGCACTCTTTGTAGCAACAACACCATCAGCTGTCTCTGCAATAAATTTATCTCACTGACCCGTTGCATCACATTAATAAAAATATATCCATGTTTTTAGTTTGCCTTAAAGGAATCATATGAAAAATTACTTTGCAAGTTTGTCCTTGCTGCTCATAGCTACCAAAAAGGGGGAGTTAGTAACAAATGGGGAAGTAGCTTGATTCTTGGCTTGTTTTCTCAAAAAAATGCATGTTCTTAAACGGAAATGAAAGCAAGAGTAATGGTTAACTGAGAAGAGCCAAGCTGGTTTTGAACCCGTGTGATTTGCAGAAAATAAACTGAAGGAAATCCAATCCTGGCAGAAGCATAGAAGAATGTAATTTAGCTGGTATAAAAGTAAAAGTGGGAGGGTTTAAGGAAGTTTTTGAGAGTAACAGGAGTATAAAACAAACCATCCTCATAGTTTAGATCAGTGTAGCATAAATAAACTGAAATTGCATTGGAGAGCTTTATAAGCGGTGCAGAAAATACACTGTGTGGTTTACTCTCCTCATTTCTTTTTGAGGATGCTTCCCAAGAGTACCTAAAAGGAAGTTGTTCCTGCAAGGCAAAGGAGGCTACAGTATAGCTCACAAACAACATGTGGCAGTGAATCAGACCGATTGTACCTGCAAAAGACTAGGCGTTAGTTTGCACCCCGGTGCTGTCCATTTCATCATTGATTTTAAAATGCTCACTATCAAATTAGTACTGAGTAAAATGAACAGATTAATAATTCTGATTTGTGATACGGTTGCACTTACCACTTTCTAAAAGTTACGAAACCAGTTTAGGATTCTTCTCTTTGAGGAGGGAGGGGCAAATAGTAAGTAGTGAATTGTTATGCAACAACTTCAAGTTACATATACTTCTTCTGGGTAAGGACTGTAGGTGGTTGGGTTTTTTTAAGAATCTAATAATAGTAACAGTAAAACCATAATGCAGTGTTTTCAGGCAGTCTCCATTGCACTGGTCTTGTTATGTACCTCAAGTATTTAACAGTCGTACCAGACCAGATGAGGTGACAAGTGTCCGTGAACGTACTGTGCCTTTCAGGGTGACTGGTTTATCAGTGTCTAGTTCTTCTCTGTGTAGTCTTGACCTTCAAAAATTTAGGTTTTTACATCAGCTGTGGGTAAGAGCTTAGCATCTTTGGCACAGGTTCAAAAACTGTTGGCTCATAAATACAAACGCATTAAACCTGAACAGCTGTAATGTTTTCAATTATCTACTGTGCGTTCTCGTATAGGTTATAGTACCCATGACATGAATGCATGAACTGCATTTGAAGCTGCATCTAAATCATTGTGGTTCACAACATGGAATATGAAGGTAGGCTGAATAAGTATTAATTTACTGTAACACGCTGAACTCCTGCAAGGCTGAGGTGTATTGCTGGGTAGCTGGGCCATTCTTGCTTTGAGAAGAACAGGCAGTAAGTATTGGGGGTGAGTTAGATCCAGGAACTGTTTTGGCTGTTCAAGTGCAACTTGCATTTTCTCATCAATCAGTGTTTTTTTTCATATTAGTATTGCATTAATTTTACAACTTTTAGTGTTCACCTTCCAGTGTTAACATAGTATGAACAGAGATGTGTATTGCATTTCTCAGACTTCTTTGGAAATTGTGTTTAGTGTCTGTGACACCACTAGAGAGCTACAGTTGAAGTATTTCCATATTTTGCTAGAGGTTGCAGTTTCTTATTTCCTATAGGGAGTTCCAGTGCTTATCAAAACATTTTGCTTATCTTTGTTTTTAACTGTTATGATTTACAGTTTCTAGTAATGTCAGACTTTGACTTTGTTGATTTACTTTATGAAACTGTGATTTTTAAATTCTCCTGTATTGCCTATCTGCAACTTTAGTATTATGAACTTGACTGAAGGAAATAGCCATTTCAGTTTCACTTTACTTAAAAGGAGATTGCCAAATTAGTGAAAAAGAAATATTCCACAGAACACCTTTTGTCTAACAAAAAATAACACTTCTCTATTCTGTTGGAAAACGTTTTATGTAGTTTTCCAGGAAACACTTTTCTAAAACAGGAAAAATACTTTATAAGGAACAAAGCATGTGTTTTAAATAGATTACATATTAATTAGTTCAGAACTGAAAAAATAAAAACACCATACCATAATTGCCACATCCAAAACTGTGTGATTAGAAAATATGGTAAAGGGGGAGGGGGATTACAATAATTCTGCTCAATTCTGATTCTTAAAAACAAACACAAAACTCTTCAGCATGCTTCATAACTTCAGTAGCTCAGCTACAACCTTATGGATCTCTGGGTAATTATATTCTAATACACTTCTATACCAGCTACATCACTGTATCTGACATTTTCCTGGTAGTGCATTAAGTGATACGACTAACATCTGTTGCATATGCTTTGTTCTTTCCTCTTCGCTGCAGGGATGCATTGGTGCATTTTTTTTCCTAGCATTTTCCTCGTTTTAGCATATTTGTACATCTTGGGCCTTTGTCTGTTCTTATCTGATGACTTCTGATCTGAATGGCAAATTTGACAGATTAGAAGGAATTGTGATAGTTTTTGCAAGACTCAAATTGGCAGGCAAGAGATATCTTTTAAAGACTGTAGGAAAGAATAAATTTATCTCACAGTAGGCACTGAAGAATGGACATGGTGAGTACTTATAATCGCCTCAATCAGGAAATATTTAAATAGTAGCTTGCATCTTCTTGAAAAGAGTCACTCAGAAGTGAGGCTCTAATCTAAGTAGAATAGGGCTTTATTACTTCAGCTGTTTGAAAGATATTTATTTTTAAAGTGCACCTGCTGTCTTCATGTTGGAGAAGACAAAATCAAAGCATTTCCCGTATTAAGATTGGGTGATGGTTTTATGGTGTTTTTGGTTCTGTAAGTTCATTCCTTGGCCTTTGGTAAAACCTAGAAAGTGTTGTCTCCTGTTCAGAGAAGCTTTTCCTTCTTACTGGAAGTTTTATGGACCATGAGGATGAGACTTGCCTGTGGTTCCTGGGGAAGCGTAGCTGCAGGAGCACCCGGGTGAAGGAGGAATGCACACCTGCTCTGCTGTACTTGAGCCCACTGGGAAAACACACCTTATGGCAACCTTGAATTGGCAGCTGTAATGTGATACAGGCTGAAGCATGTATGAAACTGTATTACTGGCAAAGAAACCATGGAATAGCCCAGGTTTTGTCCACTTGCCATGTAATAGCAACATGCAGTTTGGAAACGTTTTAGTATTGATTTCATTGAGCCTGTTCCTTATGCTGCACCTTTCTGTATTAGGCATTTCTGTCTTGGCTTAAACTTCCATCCTCGTGTTGTATACAATCAAGGCTCTTGTGAACAGCCCTGTAGTAATAAATCTGTTTATAACTGGTCACCAGATTTGACAGAATTTGAATGCGAAAGAGTATCAAGTTGCTCTAAGTATTGTGATAATAAGGAGGTAGGTAGAGAAGAAGCACTTTGTAAATCACAAGAACTGAGGAAAAAGCAGCAGTGCTAACTCCTCCTGCAGTAGGCATCAGACGTACCACCGTGGAGTGTGGCCTTGTAAGTCCCTCAGTTGTGGGAAAAACAATTAATTGTTTTCTGTATCAAACTCAATAACCAGAAGCAGTGAATCTCTAGGATAGGAGGAGTCCTTAAATATTTTTTTTTGCCCACAGCATTGTTATTAGCTGTCACTACATTTATCAGAGTAGTGCCTGCAGTCCAACCATAATGGGAAGCCTGTTTGTGTTGTGTGCTTAATACAAAAGTATAACTTTTTAATTTGTAATTATCCTGTAATGCAGCTTTCTTAATTTTCTTAGGAGAATGACCAGAGCATAAAGTAATTTTGTTACAGACAGTTCTACGAGTATGTCTTCCAAAGTCTGCGAGTTTTGAATTTTGATTAGCACTGTCATTGTTACCTTGAAATTTTGAATTGAGACTCTGGCAGTTTTTAAGAGCTTGGGGGCTCTACTGTCACAAACTACTGTCCATCTCTGGACTTGAATCTACTGAAAACCATTTAACTTTACATACATTATATATACATATACCATTGCATGTTGTATTTTGGTTGGCTAGTACTCTGGAATTCACAGAAGAATTCTGTTTAAAAGGGCCTTTGGAGATTGCCTTCTTCAGCCCTTTGTTAAGACCTTGCATGGTCAGGTTTTGACTTTCTACAGCAGTGGTCTCCAAACTTTTTCGATCATGCACCCCATCAGTAAAGATGTTTTGAGCTTGCACCTCCAATATATGTACATTTTAAAAATTATATGCATATGTGCTACTCTACCAATATAGTATATATGCTATAAAGCATACACGTAAAAGAAGGGATGAGATAAAGATGAAAACCACTATTTAATGGTATGTTTTATTTATCAATGACAAAACCTGTTTTCTTCCCACACCCCAAAGGATTGTCATGCACCCCCGTTTGGAGACCACTGATTTACAGGATTGTGTTTTTTGCAGCATTGCAGGGCAACTTACGCCAGTGCTCCACCACTGTCATTGTGAAGATGTCTGTTGTCCATCCATTCCCCTCCCTTTATGGCCAGACAGAATTTCCAGTGGTGCAGCATATGTCCATCACTTCTTGTACTTCTCCTGCTTACCTCTAAGAAGAGTTTGATGTAAGGCTCTCAACAAGCGTCCTTCAGGTAGCGGGATCCAGCAAGTTGATGGCACCCTGGATACTCTAGCGCTCTTATTTTCTCCTTGTCTTTCATGGGCTAAGCCCAGTAACAGTCTGTGGCATCCCTCTTATACCAGGGAGGAGGTGGTGGCTGGGAAGACCAAAACTGGACACAGTGTTCCAGATACCACCTTATAAATGCTGAGTAGGGGAGAACAATTGCCTCCCTCACCCCATCAGCTGCGCTTCTCTGCTAATACAGCCCAGTGTGCTGTTAGCCTGCGTTGCTATGAGGATGCGTGCTGCTGACTCCTGTTGTTTTACCTTGGTGATCCAACTGATTTAATGCTGATGTGTTTTTCAGAGGCTTTCGTTAAGATCAGCTGCTAGTCTCTTGGAGATGGAAACACTGATTCTTTGCATGTGCAGAGGAAATGTGCTGCCCAATGATCTCAGCCTTACAATATTCCTTAACCCTTAATGAACAATTAACTGAGGAAAAAGCAGAGTCCTGTATATCTTTAGAACATGAGAGTAATGCTACAGAAACATTAAAGGACCAAATCTGAAAGCATTTAAGGATTGAATTAAATTGTCATTACAGTTCAGGAAGGCATACTTGCTTCCTGAACTATTGAGTGGAACTCTGTCTTTAAGCCTTAACAGCATTTAGCCTTTTGGCTTGTTAGTGTAATCCATTCCTTCATGGTTCCTCAGGCGTAAGCCCTGGAGTCTAAATGAACTATGTCCAGTAAATTTAGATACCTTTACTTCGCTTCAGCTTTGATAGTCTTCAGAAAAATCTTTCCAAGTCTTTTCAAATAATAAGGAAAATGAATAGCAGTTCATTTGGGAGTAGTGGGGAATAGGTAGTTTGCTACCGAAGTCTTGTACAAAGCGTTAACCTACCCAACTTGATTGAAATCTCGCGTTTGTACTTACCTTGCATCCTAGGACAGATTCAGTGCAGACTCTGAAAGAACAGTGTCAGCTGAGTTAGCAATCCTGAATTACACTTTGAATGTCTCTGACTAGTTCAGTATATTCAGTAGCAAGACAAGAAATGAGGTAGCTGTTCATACAGCAGTTGTGGCTGTGCATGAGTCAGTATAGATTTCTAAATAACTGTGCCTTTAATGCACCACCAGTAGAAAATTACTTCTCAACTTCTGTGCTTAGCAACAGTGTATTACCTATCTATTCATCAAATGTGTCATCTTTCTTGTCTGGCCCCTTTTAACATGTCCACAAGAATGGAGTGAGTTGGCCTTAAATAAACTCTTAGATTTATCCCATGTGTTATTTAACCCCTTCTGAAGGCTGTGCATGCTATTAGTTTTTGGTGGTGTAGGAAATCTTGACAATAGACTAGTGAATTGTTTGTAGTGGCTCTGCAGGCTGAGCCTTACCTGTTGTCCAAATGCCAGTTGCTTTTCTCGTGTCCTTTTCAAGATGGCACTAAATCCTGAGTGTATTGGGAAACTAGATAGTCAGAAGACAGTTATATCATCCAGAGTGGTTTTATGTGGAGTAAGGCTGAAATTATGGTATGCATATACTTTCAGTATTTTCAATATGGAACAATATTTTCAAGAATTTATAGTAATTTATACTCTTCTTTTGAACAGGTATCAACAACAACTTTAAGTCAGCAAATTGGAGACAAGCTTGTTATGTTATTCCAGTAGAGATAGTGATTTGCAGAGAGGCAGGGAAAATATCCTCCTTGTTGCTAAGTGAGGTATACCTGTTGGTATAATTGATACAGCCTTTTGAGGAGCTTTTGTTTGGCTGTCCATTTCTATTATTTATCCTTTTCAGAATCAACTCCTCACAGGATTGAGTTAATTATTTGTTTTAGAAAGAACAGCTTTACCTTTATGTATTTAAACCTTTTGTTATGCCTAGTTTTTTAAGCTATTCATGCCATTGTAGTGAAGTGACTCTTATCATTGTCATGGTGTGTCATCTCCAGACTTCCTTCTGACTTCCTTTTTTTTTTTTTCCCCACTCTCTCTGACAGCTCAGTTAAAAACATGTTTTGTAATGAGAAGCCAAGAACTGATAACGTTCTCTTCCTGTTGGAAACTCATGTACTCAACAACTCTGTATTTACTGTTACTAAAGGGCTGTCTGTCCAGTTTTAATCCATGTAATATCTCTTCTGTATTTTCATTGAACAGAAATGTTGTGTGCTGCTAAATAAAGTTTAAGATTGTTTTTTCCAGTTCTCTGATTAGTACCTTTATCAGGAATATCCATCACCAGAAGAATCTCATCAAGTTAATTGGATAAGCTTTTTTCCATCAATCATACTTGTCTTTTAATTCTTTACAAATAACATCCAGTGTCAACTATTAAATTTTATTTGGTCTCAGATCACTGTTTGCTAACAGGCCTAGATCATTCCATTCACCCTTTTTCAGCAGAGTATTTAATGCAAGACTTCTGGTTTTCTTCCAGACCTCCGAGACTTCAACAGGACTCATGTTATTTGCAAGTCTTTTTCAAAGATCTGGATAGATATCTTCTTCCCAAAGTCTTGAATGCAAGCTTATCTGGATCTGCTGATCTAAAAGCTCTGTCTGTGCCCATTTGATATCCTTACATCAAATGTATTTATTTCCAAGATACATTTATTGAGCATTTCTGCTTATTTTGAGGTCAACCTTTTGTCCATTTTAGCTGACTTCTTCCGCCACACAGTACTTCTCCATTTTCAAATTCCTGTCTCTCTTTATTAGTCCTCATAGCTAAAAAGAAAAGGCATCTGCAACTGGCAGACATACCATATCTTACTGTCTGACCAGATTATGCACGCCGACTTGTACAAATTGCTGCCTGTTGACTACTTATATTGAAAAGGCTTTTGATGATACATGTAGCATAGACCCACATTGGTGTGAAGTTCAAAGCTTTAGTCTTCAAGACTAGTTCAGTGACATTGCAGAGAAATCTAATAATGTGCTGTCAAGAAAGCATTGATTTTTTTTTTTTTTTTTTTTTTTTTTTCCCCTAGATTGACGATGCAGTCTGACAGGCAGCACTTTTGTGGTAGAAGGTGTCATGAATAACACTATACCTAGTACCTCCTGTCAAGGTTTATCGAAGAGCAGTGTGCTTCATCTTCAGAATAAATCAAACACTTGCATCACAACATGGAATTTAGTTGTGTCCTAGTTAAGGCACTGAAGGCTATGTGCCAAAAGTGGGCTACCTGCCTAAGCACTCAAGTGCCTGTGAGAACCTAATTTTTGTACAAATTAAATCATTAAACACCTGTGCAAGAGAACAGAAAGTTGCCTGGTGGAAAAGGACCCAAGGGTACTTGTTGATAGCTGGCTGAACACGAGCCAGAAGTGTGCCCAGGTGACCAAGAAGGCCAATAGTGTCTTGGCTTGTATCTGAAATAGTATGGCCAGCAGGACGAGGTAAGTGATTATCTCCCTGTGCTTGGTGCTGGTGAGGCTGCACCTCGAATCCTGTATCAGTTTTTGGCCCCTCACTAACATGACATTGAGATAGCAGAGCATATCCAAAGAAGGGCAACGAAGCTGATGAAGAGTGAAAACAAGTAATAGGACAAGAGGAAGTGACCTTAAGTTGTACCAGGGGAGGTTTAGATCAGGTATTAGGAAAAATTTCTTCACTGAAAGGGTTGTCAACCATTAGAACAGGCTGCCCAGGGAAGCGGTTGAGTCACCATCCCTGGAGGTATTTAAAAGACACGTAGGTGTGGGACATGATTTAGTAGTGGACTTGGCAGCGCTAGGTTAACGGCTGGTCTTTTTAATCTTAAAGGTCTTTTCCAACCTGAATGATTCTATGAACGAACCTGAGGCACAATGTTTGGTATGTCCGTGTCCAGAGCTACTCGTGTCTTGGAGGGGCTGAACAAGTTGTCATGACAGTTGTATTTGAGTCAGTTTGGGTTATGTTTGTATCTTACTGGTGTCCAGTTTGATAGATATGTTTTGATTTATGCCTAATAAATGGTGATAGCACTGAGTATGTCATGTTATAAATTCAGTCAAAAGTCATTGTATGTGATAAAAAAGGTTAGTGCTTTCTTATATGAGACTAGTCATTGGTGTGGTGGCTTGGGGATAATGAGCCAGATTCAACTTAAACCTGGGGAAGTTCAAGCCAGCTTAGTCTGGGAGTATGTTGTGTTATAGCTTGGAATTATATGTTGTATTATAATATTGGAATTACCTTTCTGTCTGTGACAGTTCAGATAGGAGTGCAAAGTATTTGGAGCTGAAAGACCAAGAGATGGCACAAGAGTAAGCCTGGTTGTAGCTATTGTGGGAAGAAGGGATGTCTTGATTCTAACCTCTGCTTCCAGGCTCTACATTCATTTTAAATCAAACAGTCGTTGGATAATATCCTGGGAAGCTTACCATCAAACTTGCTAGCTTGAAAGATGATCCAAGTAACTTTCATCAGCCCTCTGCCACCTGCAGAAGTGGTGGAGACTGACTGTAGCCTGGAGGATTTTTTTGATGAGTGGGAAAGCTTTTAAAGTAAGGTAGGAATATAAAAAAACTCTGTCCTCAATTGCTTGGTTAGACTAATTAGTCTGGCTAAGGAGGTGTAAATGACTTGGCATAAGCAGTGATGAATTCTTAAGTAATCACAGCTAGGTTTCAAAGTCTTTTAACCTAAGGGATTATATCCCCACCCCCACCCCTAACTTTAATCTTTGCAGAGTATACCTGGAAAGTAAATGAAACCTCTAAAATAACTTCAGAATACTTTTTTCTGAGTTCATAGTTTTATAACAGGACAGCCTTCAGTATGGGAATAGCTAAATCATGCTATCTATGTACAGCTGTACAAGAGGTTTATAGTGCTCTGTTAACGCAATTTCTAGAAAATGTGAAGCCTTTGTTCTGCGTGAGTCTTCTTGTACCGACAGCACTGTACTGTAGACCTCAACCCACAGCAGATGTACAGTATCATCTGCCTTAAAGGGGCAAACAAGTAAAAGCAGTCAATTGGGTGGGATGGAGATAGCTTAGAGAATGTTTCTGACGTCAGCTCTTTAAGTTAACCAAATATAATCTCTAGAACTTCTAGAACTAGCTGACTTTATACTCCTTGAATTTTATCAGGTATCTCTTCATTTAAAGCAAGTTACAAGCTGTAACTAGTAAGCATCTCTGTTTATGAGCAGACAGTATATCTGTGTTAGAAGTGTAGAAGTGTTTGTAGAGAGTTTCATTAGGCAGATGGTATCAAGGCAAAAATTTAAAAACCTGTAATATTACTGACCATCAGGCTGTGTAACTTTAAAGATGTACCTACTTATTTTCACTAGGCTACTGTGAGTACTGGCTAAGAGAGGCAGTTCTGCTTCAGAAATACTGTACAGGCTTGTTTTTAGCTTAATCTTTATGCCTGTGCTTGATGTTAAGCACTGTTTTCAGATGCAAAATGTGATTAACTTGTGGGAATTCTAAATGTACCATTCACCTCTAGTGGATTCTTTCCATCTGTCTTGCTGTTTTGTTAAGAAATATCAATTTCTTAATTCTCCTTGATCTTTTTTTTTTTTCCCCTGAAAGCTAAGTGTACTGAGTCTTGCTGGGATGGAGTTAAACCAATACACTAAACCAGTATAACATAGTGATTTTGGTTATTTTGTAAGAAAATGAAATACATTTTCAAAAGCAGCTTATTAGACTTGCAGTTTCCAGCATATTTCCAGCATGAAAAAGTGGTAATCTTTAGCTTTTCTGGTCTTAATTCTTCCATCCACTCTTCACATAGCACTAACATGCAAAATATTATAAACACATTACTCTACGACTTGTTAAAGTAATTGAAAGGAATATTCGGTTGAATTCTGCTTTCTGTTGTGCTGTTACTCGTCAGAGTTGAAGTGGATCACTGCTTTCATGGGCCTCTTGTCTGCCTGGCTTTTTTTCTTGTCTTCAGATTTCATGTAACTTTACAGTATGCGCTACTGATGGCTTTTTCATAGTATAGTTATAAGGATTATAATTCTGTGTGCAGGCACTGCCTCCCCACCCCCCACCCCCCCACCAGTTTTAGCTGCTGATAAAATTATTAAAGGGCCACTGGTTATCAAAACAGCACGGCAGTTAAGTCGGGGTCTAATACATTTTAAAAGTAAAAAATGTCAGATTGTTCAGAAGATACTTTTTTTTATTATTCATTTGTCTCATTAGGACATTTACTAGTAACTAGATGTTCATAAAATAAGTGCCTCATTTGTTACAATATTAGAAAAGTGGGTTGGTGATTAGAAAAAGAAACTATGTCCCTGTTCATAGATTGCAAGTTTTTACCAGTTTCATATAAACAAAAACTTACATACATAGTATATATGTAAGTTCTAAGGCAACTGCTTCTTTCCCTTGCCCCACCTCAACAGGCATTTTGGCAGCAGTGCCAGTCACTTAGACAAAATGTTGGTTTGTAATCAAAATTAAAAGATTCAGGTTTGTTAGCTCCAAGGCTGTGATGTGTCGTCTTCTAACGTTCAGCCACTAGAGGGGGTCTAAACCAGCCTCTGTAAATAAGGCTTATACTAGCTGGCAGCACACATCTACAAGTTTACATGATTGCTGAAATGTTGTGGAAACATAATTTCTAAAGGTGTCTAACTTCGTAATCTTTTTTTTTTTAAGTGAAGCTATTTTTAGGGATAATTATTCAGAAATATTTATATAGTTTAATCATTTGAGTAACTTTTCTTTACAGGTGATCTTGTGAATTAGTGTACCATCAATGATGGCAGAACATCCACCATTACTGGATACCACTTCGATTATAAGTAGTGAAATCCCTCTACTAACTTCCCCTATTGTTAGTGGGGATGGAGCACAACAGGTAAGGAAACGTCAATACATATATATTTTTTTTCTTCTTCTTCTTCCAACAGCATCATTAACACTGTAAAAGATAGTAATCCTTCACTTGCAATATTTTGTGAAGCTTTGGTCATGCATGTGTTCTAGAGATTGAGGTGAAGGTAGAACTGGTGCAGATAAGAGATTTGTATAAGGAGTATGAAGCAGAAAACCTGTCTCATGAAAGAACATCTTCATGGAAGGATGGGATCAAACAGCTACCAAGTTGTCTAGCCATGCTTGAGTCTTGATTTGGAAGCTATATGACCTTGTTAAGGTTAATAAAACTACCCCTATGGTAGAGCTTACTAGCTCAGGCACAACATACGCTAACAACTCTGTGGCCTCTAGGCTGACACTTGCAACTGGGTATCTTGAATGATGGGACATGGTTTTGTCTGTTAATGTCTGCCTAGACACTCCTTCAAATTTTTAATTTTTTTTTTTTTTTTTAGACAAAACCAGTCAAGGTGATAGAAAAACTTATGATTATGGTTTCAGAACACTTGGGAAAGGTCAGGTCCAGTAAGGAAAAAGTGTCAGCAAAAGCATATGCATTCTCCATTCTAGGGAGAATATTTTAACCCCATAAGCACAGTTCTGGAGCAGCTTCTACTGGGAGAAAATGAGTGAAAAATTAGGTGGTTTGAAGTATCTGAATAGATTGAGAGATCACTGCCTGTGATAGCAAGAGACTGAACTTGATGATCAAGGGAAGTCTTATAGTTTGCTGTTCCCATGTTTGATCTTTATGCAGAAGAAATTATTTCTCATAAAGAGGAGTTAATTTCTAGGGTGAAAACACAGACAAGAGCTCTAAAATGAGACTGGAGAATGCATTGCAACAGCTCAGGAGGTAAGATTTGGGTTACAGTGGGATCTTTGCAATGTAGGGGACGCTTAAATACAGAGAAAGAGCTGATAAATCTCTTTTAATAGATGTGTGGACAGAACATTTCAGAAAAAAGGAAAAAGCAATATCCAAACTTGCTTTCTCTTCTGATTCTTCTTCCAAATACTGACAGTTTAGAAGTAGTAATATGTTAACATGCAAGAGAAGAACTGTTACTGTTTCCTTACATGTTCTGCCTTGAAAAGTTCAATTTTAAAGCCTTGCAAACAAGGAAGAACAAAGCATACTTATGCAGAGTCAAACATACCACTGATGTTTCTTTACCCAATTGTGAATATTCTTTCTGTTTACTCTTGTTGTTTAAAAATTCTTATAGATATGTAACAGAACACTTGAGGTTGGGAGAAACCTCTGGAGATGATTCAGTCCAGCTTTTCCTCCACTCAAAGCAGGGTCAACTGGAGCAAGTCACGCAGGACCATGTCCAGTTGGCTTTTGTGTATCTCCAAGGATAAGGGACTTCACAGCCTCTCCTGCAGTCTGTTCCCCAGTATTCAACCCACCCTCACAGTGAAAATATTTCCTACATTTTAGTGGAATTTCTGTATTTCAAGTTTTGCCTGCGGCTTTTTGTCTTTTCACTAGGCACCGCTGAGAAGAGTGTGGCTTGGTTTTGTTTGAAGGTCTCCCCACCTTCAGGTATTCATGCACACTGATAATATGATCTCCCCTGGTACATCTCTTCTCCAGGCTGAACAGTCCCAGCTCTCTCAGCCTCTCCTCACAAGTCAGATGCTCCAGTCCCCTCATAATCTTTATAGCCCTTTGCTGGACTCTCTCCAGTGTGTCCATGTCCTCCTTTTACTGGGGAGTCCAGGACTGGACCCAGAACTCCAGCTGTTGTCTCACCAGTGCTGGGTAGGTGGAAGGATCACCTCCCTTGACCTGCTGGCAATGCTCTTCCTAATGCAACCCAGGATGCTGTTGCCTTTTTTTTTTGACTTGAGAGTGCCTTGCTGACACATTCAGCTTCTTGTTTGCCATTCTTTTCTGTAAAGCTACTTTCCAGCCAGTCAGCCCACAGTGTGTACTGGTGCATGGGATTATTCTTGCCTGGGTACAGGACTTCACATTTCCCTGTGTTTAAATGCATGAGATTCCTGCTTGCCTATTTCTTCTGCTTGTCAAGGTCCCTCTGGATGGCAGTGCATCAACCACTCCTCCCAACTTTGTATCACTTGAAAACTTGGTGGCGGTGCACTCTGTCCCATCATCCAGATCTTTAAAGAAGATAGTAAATGTTACCTGCACCAATATCAACCACTGAGGTAGATGACTAGTGAGTGGTCTCCTGCTGGACATTCACTGCGGATCACAACCCTTCGAGACTGGCAGTTCAGCCAGTTTTGAGTCCACCTCAGTGTCTATGTTCAGTCTGTACTGCATTGGTTTTGTGAGGATGTTACGTAAGACAGTGTCAAAAGCCTTGCTAAAGTGATGATAAACAGTATCTGCTGCTCTCCCCTCGTTCACCGAGCTACTAATTTCATTGCAGAAGGCCATCCAAGTTTGTTAGGCGTGACTTCCCCTTTGTGAATCCATACTGACTATTCCAAATCACCTCTTTAATGTGTTTGGAAATGGCTTCTAGGAAGATTTACTCACTCATCTTCCAAGAGCTGAAGGTGATGTTGACCAGCCTGTAGCTCCCTGGATCTTCCTCCTTGCCCTTTTTTTGAAGATTGCAGTGACATTTGCTTTCTTCTAGTCCTTGGGAACCTCTCCTAATCACCATGACCTTTCAAAGATCGTTGAGACTGAATTACTTGTTCTGCCTTTCCCAAAAATAAGACTATCAAGCTGTGCTGTCAAGCTTACTCTGTAATGGTGCAAAATTTTGAGTCTGATAGGAGCTTAAATGTTTTGGTGATATTTTTTCATTAAAACATTGTCTCCTTTTCTTCTGCCAAGCAAGATTAAAACAGAAAAACAAGCAAAGAATTTCTTCAAAGAAATGAATTTTGGCGGTTTCTGTTTGTGTTCTTAAGGGAAAACCATCATATATGCTGTTGGTGTCCTTTTTCATTAAAAAAAATAAAAAGCAGCTCATTAAGAATACTGTCTAAAGTGGAACTAGTAGTGGTAGTGTTTATTTTAAAACAGGAAAAAGAATCTTCAGAAAGCATTGGGCAGATTCTCAGTCTCAGTAAAGGAAATCGGTTTCTTTCTTCATTTCATGACAACTAGCGCTTACAGCACCACGTTGTCTACTGCTCTGTGTTCCACAGTGTCTAGTGGAAGTAGTGGCTTTAATTTTCTGTCCTTCATTTGCATCTGATACATGACTCATGAAGAATCTGCAAATGCATATGTTCAGTGGCAGAAATCTTTACAAGAAACCCTTTTGCATCTGGTGATTTAAAAGCCATCACTAAATAGAAAATACTTTCTGTATCTGAAATATGGGAAATCCAGAATTGCAAGTACTGCTTACTCTGTCAACGTTACCCAATTAAGACTTTAGGCCACAGAAAAGTCAGGCAGGCTAATATTTATAAGGGTCTTAAAACGGGTCTTAAAATATTTGTTTGTTTTACATGGTATGTTAATGAAAGGGGTATATACTTCCCAATGAAAAATATTTTAGCCTGAGTATTAGTTCATTGTGTTCCGTGGGTTTGGTTTTTTTTCTTGTATCTTTGAAGCTACAAGAGGTATAAAGACTTTTGCCTCCATGATGGAGTTGGTAATTTTTGTCCTATTTGCTTAGCTACAGTACATGAATTCTATAGAGGTTACTTCCTTGAAAGACAAAAACTACATCTACAGTTTCTTTCATAACAGCATTGTGGAGGTAGATTGCATAATCTATAATGTAATCTGTAGTGCTGACAGAACTTGCGTTCCCGCAATCAAAATTCAGAGCTGTTTGTCTGTGTAAATAAATGTATATGTTCCTCTGTCTTTGTAGCGTGTAGGTTGGACTGTAGCTATTTTGATTAGTTTTAGTCATTCCTGACTGAAAAGGTATTGAAAACCTAGTAGTAAATTCTTTAAGTAGTTTGTCTAACATCAGAAATATCAACATATAAAACTAGTTAACACTATCCCAAATTTGCAAGTTTTTGTTCAGCTGTAAAATATCTGAGGATTTTTTTAATCAATTCTCCCCTCCTTACATCTTACCAGAATTAGCTATTATGATTATTGTGACTTTTGTATATACTGCTTAACTGAGTTACCAAATGAATATAGACCATTCAGTACTATTCTCTAGGAGTTTGTCTCTTCAAGATAATCTATTTCAAATACTTGAAGTTCTGCTAGCAGTTAAAATGTGAAATAGAAGTACAAATATTTGAACATGTTAAGATGAGAGGTCATATGCTTCAAATAGTGGAAGTGTCTGATCAGATCAAAGCTGTAACTTTCCACCATGTGTTAAAACAAAATGATCCACATAAGTTAGAGGAATGTGCATGTTCAGGCAGAAAACATGGGAAACTTAAATTGTGTGGATGTTCATATGCTACTCGGTGCTGCTGTGGGAGACTGCCTTGTTCTGTGTCCCCACAGAACAAGGGGCTATTGTTAGTTTCATAGGACAAGATTGGTGAGAAGGAAAAGCAAAGATCAAGCCCATTAGCTCCTCCCCCTCTACTAAACACAGAAGTACTGCTTTTGTACCTTCTCATCACTGTGTTCAACGTGACTGGGTAATGTACTACTTATATCTCGGTGGTGAGTAAGGTCATGGATAATGTATGGAGAAAATCCATAGGAGTTGATACAAACCAAGTGACACTGAGAAAATGTGGTATGAGGACAGAAGTGCTTGAGGATTTTTCATGTGAGGGTAACTACTGCAGTGAGGTTTTACTGATTATTGCCAAGGCTGGACAGGAAGGATGTACTTGGTTACGAGTCCTGTTTCGGTGGGAGGAGGTAAATTCATGATTGAGAGGGAAATGAGGAGGCAAGAGTTCAAACTGCTTTCTTTAGCAGGTTTTGTTTTCCTGATATTAGACTGATGTTAAATTGTTTTGGAAAGTTTCTGTAGCATCCAGTGTTATTCCAAGACAAATCAGTAAATTGCTGACACGAGGTTGCAGCAGCCCTGAAGTTCTGGACCCTCTCCACACCACACCTACCACACTAAAGCTAACAGTAGCAAAGTGAGACATCCTTGTATAACCTTGGTGTAATTTATTACTAAAAAGGCAGACAGCATTCTCAAAGTAGCCCAGTACCTGTTAACCATTCTTTTTCTTTGGGGAATGGGACACATAGTGTTTGACCTTCAGTCAACTTCATTTCTCAGGAAGGTATAGTGATGAAGTAATATTTGTAGCTTGGGAATCTTATCCTCTAAACTTCTTTTTAGAAGTTTAGATGCCTGTGGGTTTTCCAAAAATCCCACTGTGTATGTATACATATGTAGGATGTGTCTCTGTGTGTGTATATGTAATACGTTGTGTGTGTATATATATATACACACTGTGTGTGACTTTAAGTGCAAATTCTTTGAACTGAAATAGAACTTAGCATCAAGTCTACAAGTTAGTATTTCTAAAACCAATTTCTTCTTTAAATATTTAAACCTCTGATCTCAAAGTTGATATTAACCTGTTATCATGGCCAGAAGTCTTCAGTCAGCAGAGTAATTGATGGCTATAAAAATGAATGAAATCTGAGAATCCCCTTTTTTGCTTTCACATTTTTTATATACATGGAGTCACACAGAAATTGAATGGTGAAGGTGTAAACTAGATTAGTAAATGCTTTTCCTTAGTGTTAGTTCTGACACTTCTGTTTCTGAAAAGCATATGGTACATTATCAAGTTCCAGCTTGCTTTGGTTTTGCATTGCTGCTGAAAAACGAGCCTAGCACTGTGTGTATTTCATGATCTTTTCCTATACAAGAAAAAGAATCAGTGTTAAAAGTTGTTTAACAACAGGTACTGTTATAATTGTTTTCACTGCTTTCTGTATTGTGCTGTTTTCCTTTTTTATCTGTGTTTTGATTTCAGAGTACAGGGTACATGCATGGCTGCTGCTGTCTTCGGTGGTTTTTTTCTTTTTTTTTTTTTTTTCCTGTACTTCCCCTTTGGCTTTATTGAATTAGCAGATGCGTCTAACTTTTCCTTTCAGAGATTCATTAAAGTTTGTTTTAGTTGACAATTATTCTTCCATCCTTCAGTGACTTCATAGCATTGAAGCACACCAGAACTGTGTTCACTGGAGCCATTGGAACTCTTCTGCATGTAATGCTGCAGTGCCAGCTTACTGAAGCTGATTATCAAGCTGTACTTTTTCCAGGATTGTTTAGTACTTTTGTGTAGCAACCATCCCTGGAAAAAGCATAATCAATCTTACATAGGACAAAAAAAATATTTTCCACAGACTTTTTAACTGGTTGATGGCTATAATTTTTAAAAAATCATACCACACTCAAAAAAAAAAAAAATGTTATGAGGATGTGAGTTTTGATGCCACAAGGTTATTAGGTTCTTTCTGTATCTGAGTTAATCATATTTTTTTTATCAGAAAGAATGGCATTTTGTCTGAAGTGGTATTTTGGCTTGGGTTTTTTTGCCACAGACATCAGAATTTTCTCCTATGTATTTAAACAGTATCCTTGATTGCAGATGCACTGAAAACTTGCAAAGTTTCCTAGAAGAAGCCATCATTCTCAACAGAAAGTTAGGATTCAAAAATCCTTGCTGTATAGTTATGTATGAATACTATGCTGCTTTTGGTTAGCAGAAAGCAGCATCAGATTTATTGCACAATTTATACTAGCATCCAAGTATATTTATTTTGATATTTGCTTTCTGAAAATAGAAACAAGAGTGAAGGCTGTATAGTTCATAGCCTTTCCTACTTGTATTTAATATGAAAGTTCATGGAATTAAGTATCCTCTTAAAACTGCTCTGAGTAATCCTCCCTCCTTTCTCTCTAAAACATCTCTTTGCATTGGTGTGGTATGAATCCTAGATTAATTTTGGTCTCCGATATGGTAAATTCTTCCCAAGATACTTGAAGCAAGATTTCCCCTGTTGAACAAATCTCTTCAGAAACTGACATTTGGGAGAATTGGTTGACATGTGAAAATGGGGTTTGAAGACAGTCACTGTGGGTTGCTCATATAATCAATGGGGAGAAATAAGCATGACCAGAAGATGATCTCCTTTATGTTTTAGGAAGGTGACTAAAGATCTGTGGTTTTCTTCTTTTTAATGAGATGAGAAGGTGCAAGTTGCCTGGAGCTATAAGCACTGAGGTAGCCCAGTTCCTTTCTGCAGTCTGCAAGTGGACCTAGTGCCTGAGTCTGTGTGCTCCACTACCAGTAAAGTTTGGAAGGGTAAAGTTATGTCCAAGCAGCGTCCTGGACTCGGGCATGTTCCTTGGACTGTTTCTCTCCTCTCCTCTGTGCTGCGGAACATTTAATGCCAAGTAAGCCAGGACATAAATGCCAGAGTCCAAGACCTATGAAGTCATCCATATTGCTTATATACATTTCCTCAGAGGACAGGAATTGTAATCTCTCTAAGTTGTGACAAAAATGTAACTGCTTTGCAAATTCACATTTTTAACTACAGAAACTCCAGTCTTAAAATATGTGAGAATTACTTTGCGAACAAGTAATCTAAAGGATGTCCCCTGCTAGCTGAAACCTGTTTTTTCCCGAGGAAGCATTTCTGTAATGAGAGGGTGGTCAAACACTGGAACAGGCTTTCTAGAGGTGGTCAATGCCCCAGGCCTGTCAGTGTTTGAGGCAGCTGAACAATGCCCTTAATAACATGCTTTAGCTTGGTCAGCCCTCAATTGGTCAGGCAGTTGAACTAGATGGCAGCTGTAGGTCCCTTCCAACTGAAATAGTTCAGTCTATTCTACTGCCTGGTGATAGAGAGATTTCTCTATAACAGGGCAAAGTCCATCTGACCTTCTGCATGTTACAGAATTATATGTGCTTTATAGAGCAGCCAGAATGGCATTCTCCAGGAAGAGGTAGACCGGGGTTTACACACCATAGCAAAAAAGGCCTTAGGCTCTCATTTTTCTCACTTTCTTTTTGAAGTAGAAGAGAAAACAGATGGGAAAGAATTGAGGTTGTAGAGACTTCTCCCACCAAGCCCTTGTTCCAGCACTGACTAAGCCTTCCCAATCTGATCAAATTGAGGATGTAGCCTTTAATTTCTCTTCCGGCTCAGGTCCATGTTGTCACACAGTGTTTTTATACAGTGATGCTCAGATTTGCACAAAGCTGAGTGAATAGGGCACTTTGTCGGGGAGAAAAAGGCTACTTTAGAAGTGCTATTGAAACTCCTAGCATTCTAATTATGTTTTTAAATTAAATGCTATATGAAATAACTACAGAATACAGTTTTTCCTTTGGCACTTCCTTTTTTGCTCTGTTTAAGGTAGAAATATTAAAGACGCATCCATCAGTCTTAAATATTAAGGGCTTTTAACTTGCTATATCACCAAACAGGAGTCTGAGCCATCAGAAGCAATGTTGGAAAATATCAAATTGTCTTCTAGTCCATATACTTTCTAAATCAACAGAATCAACAGCTTATATATTTGTTAAATCTTCTAAACTCTTCAGGAACTGAATGTCCAAATTCAGTTTCAGCGTGCTGCTTAATTCTTACAATTGTGTTTCATGAAGGGGATTGTTCTTAAAGGATATTATAAATTTTGATTTGAGTTGTTCAGCAGAGTTCTTGAAAAAAGTAAGAAGGTGGTACCATCTTCTCCTACCTATCACTTCAGCCCTTGAAATGACTAGAAATTACAGAATGCTGCACAGCCAGAATGAGCTCAGCTGCTGAAGATCTCCACTGCTAGTGTGCTGTTCATGGCACTTACTGGTTGTAGGGGAAAGAAAGAGCATGTCTAACCTGCTTGTTGGGTCCTCTTATTTTTTTTGGTACTTCAGAAGGGTGAAGGAAGTCAGGGCAGTGGCTGCAAGGGCTCTGCCTCAGCCTGCAGAGAGGGAATCAAGTGTAGCTTTATGACCTTTCTGAAATAATGTATTCGTCTCTTAGGCCAAAAGTTGATCATGACCACTTTATAATGTTAAATATTGTTTCTTAGTGGATGCCTGACTGGTTGCACACACTTTCAGACATGTGACGATATTACTGGCAAAGAAATTATTTTAAGCAAAGTACAATTGAGCTGCAAATCTGTTAACTGGTCACAGTGCTTTGTTCATCTTGGCTAGCTTTTGTAGTGTTTCTAAGATTCTTCATTTATCACTAGGTATTATGTGGAAGGAAAATACTAGCAGAACTCGTTAACAATGGCACAGCTGTTCAGCTTGTTTCAAATGTGAGATAACCAGGAAACTAATTCTTCCCCTCTTCTCAGCATTGAGATCTTCACAGCAGATTCAGAGAACCTGGAAGTACTCAGTCTGCGGAAGTTTGGGTGTTTTTTTTTCTCTGTAGCTGAAACACAAAGTAAAAGTACTTCATGGCAACTGCTGCTACAGCATGCAGTCAAAGCACACTAACTTCAAAGTATATCCAGTTTAAGTACAGGTGAAAAGTGTCTTCAGTTTAGATACTTAATTGAAATAATTGCAAGGGCATTTTGATTCCGCAGGTGTTGTGAAGAAAACAGGATTACTGAAGGCAGAGCAGATAATTTGTTTTATTATTTATTTTAGATACGATATCTAAAAACCTGCTGCAAATCAAAACTCTTCAAAGTGCCTGGCTTTCTTTGAACAATGCCACATCTAGCACTTTACAGAACTTTTAGATTTGATTTTTTTAATTAGATTTATTTTTTTTGTTATAAATGAGATTTTTGATTTGCTTTAGTAGCATCTTAAGCAACTGGGGGTTTGTGGGTTTTTTCATTGTAATTTTCACTTAAGACAATCTTTGTTAAATTACTTAGTTTCCCAAAATTAAATTGGCTGTCTACCTATAAGTTATCATCTAGTTACAATGTAAATGAAAATTTACTCCCTCATTCTGTTTTGGACTGTTGGCAAGTATGCAGATTGATCAGGGAAAGTGTCTACTGAGGGGACTAGCCCCTGCAAAGTATTAGGTGAAAGTTTAGCCATTGCTACCACTTTTCTCTGTAGTATGAGCTCTGTCCCTCATTTTTCTCAGCATTGTAAAGCTGAAGTCCTGTGGACTTCAAACAACAAATCACTGTGAAATGAGAATAATCTGATTGAAGTCTTCTAGTTCTTATTTATAGAAGCTGATGGGTCTAACCACTGGCCGGTGCCAGATGCCTCAAAGTTCCAGAGTTCAGTGACTGTCACTAACACTGCATCCTTCTAACTCCCTGTAAACAAGGATTAGCTTAAAATTTTGAAGCACAAATGTTTGACTGTTGCATTATCCAGATTATTTGAAACGCTTCTGTTATCCTTATGTTTATACTTTTACTGATTTAAAGATATATTAGTGGGATTATTTCAATAGCAAATTTTCTGTGCACAATCTGCTAACCACAGACTGTGTCAATGCTAATGAAACAGATTGGGTTTGCTGTAAATGAGACAAACAAAACTTTGCTTAGCCAAGTTGTGAGAACTGAGAATGCAAAAGAGACGAGACAAAGCAGAAACAAGTAGGTGAAAATTCTAAGTATTTCTCAATAATAGAATGAGACAGATACACTCAGGAAACGCAGTGATTGACAGTGTTACGTGTGGACACTAACAAGTCTTGGAACAGTTATCAGTGAGATTAGATGCAGATTTTTAATGCTTATCTTTTACTGGTTCTTCTCAGAAAACCTTACATTTTTACAAAACAAGGATCCAAACCATCTCCCCCCTGCCCAGTGATGAGCTTTCTGCTGATTGTCTTTCACATTAAGAGAAGGGGGGAAAACGAGTACAGTAAGGATGTAAAAAAAAAAAAACTTTTCATAAAATCAATTTATTTGCTGGAATTAGAAAAAAAATAAATCACCAATTCTTAGATCTTTCCAACCTGCCTTTCTACAAAAAGCAGTGAAAGCTTATTGAAATCTATCATTTTTGAATGTCAGTGCCACTGAAAAGTCTAGTCATCTTTCCAACCTCCCTGTTTCCAGTTGCATCTAGGGTTATCGTCATCTTGGTGCATTCAGTGTCACCATTCAGTGTCACTGACAGTGTCTTGTAGCGGTGGTTAAAGATGAAATGTTTGCCAATTCTACTATCTGTCAGCTGCATTCTAGAAAAACAGTGCAGAGTTGCTTGCTCTCGCCTTTTCTGAAAATATACATAGGCCTTAGGAGCATATCACTGAGAAAATGTCTGCTTTCTGTCACTTTCTTCAGGACATGCTGCTACTACCTGTGTAAGATGAAATAGTTTGGATTGTGTGTGGTTTTTTCAAAATCCAAAACATATAAATTGTTACTGTAATGTATTATGTAACAGTTAATTCTGTATGGATTTCCTCCCTAGTCCTGAAAACTAAGATATGTTAATGGCCTTTACTATCCAGATCTTTTCTGTTCTTTGTTAGAAAGATGTTAATCTCCATATATGGAGCAGATAGATCCTTCTAGATTATCAGTCAGTATTAGCAGATGCTAAGGTAGAGGATTCTGTAGTTGTGGAAAACCTGTTAATTGGAATTTGCTCAAATAAATTTGGTGGAAAAGAAAAGATTTTAGAACTTTAGTGTTAAGACCATTGCATTGTGTTACTTGGTCAAAGATCAATGTCTACAGGACACTTTTATAAATAACAATGAGAAGCCTGTTTTCTTGTCATTTGTACTAAAAACAGAAGGTAATTTGAGGCAAAAAAGAAAATTCTGACATTACTTTTCCTTATAGATAACACAGAAGTGCTGTGTGCTTAGTCAGCTATGAATTGGTATGGTATAGTACAGAGCTCAACCTAAAGTTTTCAGAACTCTTTGTTACTAGCCAACATAAACACAAAGGGAGGAAATCTTTAGGAAGTCTAAAAGAAGATGGAAATAAATCTTATGAAAGATGACTTTAAGGAATAATTAATTGGAAGTAACACTTATCACAATCTTGAAATTCTTAAATTGTTTAAGACACTTTTAATTCGGCTTTTATTACTGATGTCAACTGTTCCTATTTAATAATCTTACTCTTGTCTGTAATACCTGTTACATAGATCTTTTGCATTTTTCCATTTAATCAGTTTTTAAGTGTTAGTGGGTTTGATCACAGAAAACAGTAGCTCATAGCCTCATTAGCATCATTATGATATGAACAGCAGATTTTGAACACACAATCAATGGAAAAATAACTTGCGCTGCGTTTGTAACTGACATCACCTTAGCTGGACCACACATGTGATTTCATATGGCAATTCCTGTGCTGCTAATGAATAACAACACTCAAGTCTTGCAGTGATCTTTAAACAGTAGCTTTCACAAACATACATACACTGTTGTACTAGTCCTACAAACAGGGAAACTCTGGCATGGGTGAAGTAACAAACCCACAAAACACTGTAAGTCCACGACAGAGCCACAGCAGAATTAGCATCTTGAGTCTGTGTCTGGTTTTCCTTATTCACTGGTCCACTCTATGGAGCTAACCTAGATGCAATGTAACAAAAAACTGTATATAGATGGAAAACCACCCACTTTGAAAATTAAATATGTTCAGTAATAAAATATACTGGATATGAATAACTGATAGCTTTTACTTGGTAGAAAATTCCATGTTGATCAAACGTTAGAATTATGACTTCAAGATAAAATAGTGGAAAGTTACTTTTGTGTTCTAAGTAGGCTGTAGGTTTGAGTCCTTTTACATAAGCGTGTGTATGTACACTTGCTTGTTACCTTTGAAGTCATTACTGTCCAAGTAAATTTTTTTATTTTGTATACTTGAGGTAACATTTAATTGGTAATCTTACGTTGTGCATTCCAGATACCAAGTTGTTACAAAGCAATTTCATATGTCTTGCCCGCCTATGCATTAGGACTAAAACCAGAGGGATGCATGTATGGTATTTGAAGTAATTTCTTACAAGTAGGGAGGGATGCGTGTTTTGCCCTTGGTAGCTGTCTTTTTGCAGGTGAGGGTGTGCCGGTGGGTCCCTCCTATTGCTGGGATTAAAGATTGCAGATGTGCAATTGCCAGAAACTAATATTGGATGTTTTCAGTTCTTAAGTGGATACTAATAGAGGGAAACCTTTTTTGTCAGCCATCTGAAACACCTTTTATTAGATAATAACATATAAGACAGTTCTGGTTGTGGTAATATTTAGGGCAGACATACAAAATTACAAAGCAAAACAAAAAAGTGTGGGAAACAATTTCTTTCTTTTCATGCCTCTTAATAAATGCATAGTGTAGAATAACACAGTATTTAAGAAAGAGTGCAACAGACTCCAGTTGACTATTTCTTTGCTATATCTTTTTATTATAAAGTGGGTCGTCCCCTGTCCGTGTCCGTCTCCCCCCCCCCCCCCCCCCCCCCCCCCTTTCTGGCTTATTTGCAAACTGAAGTCATAAGCTGCATAATAGATTCAACTATGAAGTCAGAAGTTGGTTCATTCTGAGTTAGCGTATCCTATCTGGGAATTGGGAGGCTAAATTAAAAATGCAGTTATAAAATGGCATATATTTGGAAGCTTTGTTCTCTTAAACCTGAACCTTCTGTTGACTGACGTTAGATGATCCAGAAGCAGATGCTGCAGCAGCTATTTGTTGATTTAGTTGCTATGGTGACATGATACATTTGTGTACAGCAGGAAGCTCACTGTACATTGGCTAATTTGATAGGAAGGAAGGCTTGAGGTAGGTATTGCTGACTATATTGTTAATTGATCCTACCTTTCACATCCTGCCTCCACATGCTGTGTGGATGCACAGCTATAGAGGAAGGTAAAGGGAGATGCTCCGTGGCGTTTAGGTTAAGGTGCCCTGTTAAAAGAAGGGGGGGGGGGGGGGCGATGCTCAACACATCACCGAAGATAACCTCAGTATTAAGTGAATGGAACAGATTGGAGCAGCTGGAGTGGTGACTGTTGAATCTTCCTTCATCCTTTGTCACTGTGGTAGCACCAGTTGAATGAGAGAAATAAAAAGGATGCGAGCAACAGTAAGTCAAAGTGCTAAGGCTTTTCAAATGGGTTGTGAGATAAAGCATGTCACTAATTAATATCTTGATTGGAGCTATTAGTGGAGAAAAATGTGATTGTTCTGAATATGTGCTCTAATGACAGAGCATAAATGTGCCTCTGCCTGGAAGTTGTGTTGTGTTATACTCGCCCTTTTCCAGAAATGCACCTTTTTTTAATCTTATTGCAGACAGACTGTTAAAGATACAGTGTACATCTTACAAAGAGCTTGGCTGTACCACCCTCTTAACAGGTTTAGTTGAGTGTTAAAATTTTTTGAAGTAAGAATGACCAAGAGCATTAGCTGCAGCATTTTCCTAAATTTGTAAAATGTTCAAAAATTAATTTACCTTTGTCCTTTTGGCTAAAAATCTTCTCATCAGTACTGCTGAGCTTATTTCAGTTACAGTCTTTTTAGACAAATGACTACTGTGGGTTTTTATGTTGATGTATATTACTAGTGCATTTAGAAATATGATTTTGGTAAGTCTATCCAGTGTTTGTGACTTTTGCTGACAGTCATCGAGCTATCGACTCAGCACCCTATAACCATATAATGCTAAATATAGATGTTTTCAGATTAATAAGAAACAAAACTGAAAAAACAACCCCAACCCTGAAGCTCTTGTCTCTTTTCCAGTAAAACATACCAGAAAATAACATTGTTTCTGCTAGTGTAGAAATGGATTTTGATTAGATTCTCTTTGAATTGTGGTTTCGGAGGTTCACGGAAATGTTTTGGAACACTTTACCCTCTTGGTTTCAGAAAGTTTGTTTGGAGGAAAAAACCAAAACACCCTACAACCCCAAAAGAATCACATATCCCCCAAAACCACTCCAGAATGAGAGAAAAACAGAATTCTGCTTTTCAGTAGTACTATTTTGCTCCAATTTGTAATTTTTCTTACTGTACAGGAGCAGCCTCTTTTACTACATTATTTAAGTATGCTTTAACTACAGTTGTAATATAATTACTCTTATTTCTTCGTATTATTTAAGACTTCAGCAATGAGTAAAATTAATATAACATACCCTAGCTTCCCCCCCACTTTCTCCTTGCATTCTTACTTTTCCACTTTTTTCAGTATTTTAATATGTATGCCAGACTATGCATTAATTGGCTTTACTGCTAAAGGATTGCATTTCTTTATTTGTTATGATATATTGAGTGACAGACAAATGTTGGCATTCTTGTTACATATACACAGAGGCTTTTAACTTGGTTGGAGAATTTGTCCCAGATTTCACTCATTCTGGAAAAATATGTAAATTCACCAAGCGTAACTTCTTTTAGAGGAAGATATCAAGTAACCCATTCAGTTCCTCTCCCCTTCAGTGGGAGGTGGGGGATGACTGGGGAGAGGGAAAGATTCCAAATATCCCTTTACACTGAAATTCAATCCAGATCCTTTGGTTTTCTTGCCTTTGTGGCAGTAGACAGTGCTAGCCTGTGGAGAGAACAGAGCGCCAGTTCTCATGTGGGCTTATCCCACAACTTCACACATGACACGATAATTTATTTTGGTTTCTTTAACCTCAGTCAGGATTAAAATATTTAACCTTCTTTTCCCCTTCAGAAGGCTGATAGTCCTTGATACTGAAGGATCTGTTTAAGAGCTATGGTATTTTTGAGAGATTGATGTATATAGATTTTTCTTTAATGGGAGTACAAAAATATTTCTCTTGTATCCCAGTAACTCTAAAACAGTAGTTTCAATCTTTCAGTTGAGACTTTGCTGGTTAGAAATAAACCATAGGTGTTAGGAAGACTAAATATTTTTAAATTATGTTCTATGTTCAGTAGCTAATAACTTCTACAGACAGAGAAGCTTTTAGGTATAAAAGCATGCATTTGGGCGGTTCAGTTTTTTACCTACTACAAAAGATCTGAAAGTGTGGCTGTGAATACCAAATTTGTAAACAAAATTTTACTGTATCTGAATAAAATACAACTTCTAACTCTAAGCCAGCACAAACATCAAGAGATTTAAATCAGTCCTGTCCTTGTAGAAATACAGGTATTATTTGAACTGTGGCTATAAAACCTGTAATACGTAAGAGCATCCTTATGTGGTAAGGGTAAGACAGACTCTTCCACAAGCCTTATTCAAATCTGATCTGCAAAAATTTCCCCAAATTAGGTACGTCTTTCTAACTTTATGGAGCAGGGTGAAGAAGGTTAGCAACTGTCTTAATTCTGGATTTTTCTACTTCAGTCTGATTTTAAACTTCTAGAACTTAAGCAATATATTAAAAATGTTATTTCCATGTATGTGATACATTAGCAATAATTTTTTGCATGGGTAGTTTTTTTACAAATGAAATCTCTTTTCCCTTGCAGATCCACTGCATATGTACTTGATAGAAGTGACCAAAATATCTTTAAGGCACTGGGTTTTTTAGGTGGCTGTATTGTGTGTGTGTGTGTGTATTTGGGCTTGGAGCCTTGTTCTTTATCCTTGAAGTTTTATTCAGAGAGCTGCTTTTGCACATGTATAATGGTGAGCAAAAGGAAGAAAAACGTGTCAGACTTTCTATGAGGCATTTTTAAAGTTTGTTTTTAGAGCTTATTGACTTATTTCAGGTTTTACTTATTGGCGTGCTTTTTTTTTACCTCCATAAGGACAGAAGTAGTTTGGACTTGTAACTGTTCACAGTTTCTGCTACAGAAGGATGTTGCCTTAAAACAGCAAAGTAACATGCTTGCGGATTAGTCTTCAGTGCTTTTGTTTTCCTGCTCTGCAAATCTTTCACCTCATCTAGGGTTCTTATCAGGGTAAATCCAATTTTGGTATTGGTACTTCACAATAATAATGTCTGTAGGTTTTATTTCGGTCTTGCTTACTAACCACTTGATGAAGAACAGTCATTAATTGGGCAAGTCTATTTATAGTTTGACTTTTTTTGTGACTAGAGAGCACTGGGGAAATTTTCCCCTGCTTATTGTAACATAAATACATGTTTGTGATGATGCCACAACTCCGATCTGCCTTTCTTTCCCATCAGCAAGCTGAAATTATTTTGAATCCTGGAAATCTGCTGGTACATCACTACTTCTGTTGGTAGAATGGAAGCGCAAGTAGAGATGATTGTAGAAGTCTGTATCTTACTGACAGAATAAAGGGTCATTTTTATTGTTATTTTGGTGGAGTTAATGGGGCTTTAATTATGCAAACAAACCTATTCAAAGCAAGATTAGCTAGCTCTGTATTTTAAATTCTGTTATGTCCCTCACTGTACTCCAATGAAGAAATACCTTAACTTGCATATTTGACTGGCACAAGCAGAATGTTGGGCTGCTTATGAAAGTATTCTGTATCCATAAAAACAAGGATTTTTAAGATATAAATCTGCTACATTTTGTATTGTTGCTGTTCTGCTTTTAAAAGGCATTGCTGTGACAATACTGGCGGAGCAAAATATCTCTAAGATTCTTATTTTGGCTTCTGCAGCCTCTGCTTCTTGCTGATAAAAGTTACTTCTAGACCTTTCTGGAGATAAGTTAACATTTGGCCTTCAGTTTTCCCTTTTTTTTTTTTTTGCGCAACCCCTTGAGCTGAGATGGCTGCAGCTCTGACTTGCACAGATTTCCATTCCACATTTTCTTGTTTGTATTCTTAGTCTTACAATTTCTTTTCTTACTCCAGCTATTTTTCATTTCTTCAGCGTTAGAAATGAGCTAGAGTTCAACTCCTTTCCTGGTTCAGTCTGCAGAAACATCCTGTAGTTTCTCTTGCAGATAGTGACAAGTTCACTGAATAAAAGTAAGAAACATTGAACATTCTCCTCTTTGAATGTTCGTACTGCCTTTGATTTTTAGATGCAAAATCAGAATACTTTCTCATCCTATTCACACTGATGTAGTAAAGCTAAATCATATATGAGATCTTCAGATGAAATTACTGTTAAACTATCGTTGTATCTCTAGCATGTCCAAATCAATGCTGCATGTCTCTGTAGGATGTGTTCATACTACTTGAGCTACAATAAAATGATATTTTCATTTGGAATTCTTTAGGAAGAGAATATTATAAAATGGTTTTATATAGAACTGTTGTGTTCTAAGAGTGTACTTCTAAGACCAGCTCAAATTGTGATTTAAGGTGAAGAACAGATTTTCAAACCTAATTAAGAGGAGGATGCCCCTTAACTAGGCTTTCAAAAAGGCAAAATGTTGTAATGCTCCTTCAGGGTACTGTTGGGAATTGTTTATATATTAGTAATTTAAGTGTGCTCAAGAATGTTCCCAGAGTTTGAGACCAAATGTCATGGAACAAGTCAGTTCTAGTAAACCATGTTTTCTTCCAGAAAGAGTGTCTGTGTGCAGATGGCCTGGTAAGAGTGGTCTCATGAATGGTTTCCAGTATTGTCTGGGAGAAGCTTGCTTGTTGGTATTAACTTGTGTTGTGGTGACTGTTCCAGCACCTGGGAATGTTCCTAAGCACTGCTTACTTTGCTAATACAGATGTGGGTTTAGGTACCACTGACATGGTCAAGGGGATGAAGCAGCTCACCTAGGAGAGATCAGAAATATTAGGACCTCCCAGTTTCCGCATATTGAAGACAAGGAAGGGGAAATCGCCAAGGCTTAAAAAATATTGAAGGAGGTGGGTGAAACTTACTCAGAACTGTTGTTCAGCAAATCCCATAGCACAGAAACTAGGGAATGTTTAAATAGTAGGATATGGTTTTAAAATGGCTAAAAGGTGAATTTCAGAAACTTGCTGCCACAGGAGGCTGAGGCAGCAATTCCTAGTCTAAGCAAACTGAAAAGAGTTTAGGCAAACTCATGGACAAATAACAGAGGTGGACTGCAGAAAGTGACTTGGCTTACTTCCTTTCCTTAAACAGCATCTTAATTGATATATTGAACACAAAGTACTGGGCTAGATGGACTGCTGACCCAGACCATGAGGACATTTCTTATGTTTTTATTTGGCTTGAGCAGCTGCCTGAGTTTAAATGGCAATTTCAGGAAAAACATATTTCTTCATATATAGCATGATTCAGTTTTGTTTGGCAAACACCAGCTTCCTATCTGGGATATGTATCTTGAACTGATGGTGGATGGGGAGTGAAGTAAATGTTTTGAAATCAGGGAAAATAGTGTTCCATGCTAAGAAGGGGATTTAATGAAGACTATTCCTTTTTGCAAGCCTTTCTCTGTTTTTAGGATGGATTTTGCTTTTAATATTGCACAACAAAGAAAACTCTATAATCCACACCCATTTAATTAAATTACTACAAATCTATGTGTGTTGTTCATTCGATCTGGATTTATCTTTAAAAATATCCTTTGTAGAATAAATTAAGTAACATTGAAAAGTATGAAATGTCACTGTTAAAACTGTGACAGTCTTTGGCAGCTGATGTTTCAGGTGTTTCATACTTCAGCCACTGGGCTGGTCATTTTGTTTTATTTATGCAAGAACTGTTTTTAGCATAAATGTATAGCTGCACTCTTCTATTTTCAACTTGTAAGCTAATCTCTGAAAAGAGATTGCGTACTGTTTTTCATAAGGAACTATATTGAGGTCATGTGGATCATCATTAAATAACCGTTTAAAGGAAACAATTTATAGCCCTAGTGGAAATGACACAAAACTAGTTGTAGACCTAATACTTTGATTTCTTAATAGCAATGCCTTAATGTTTTGAACTTGAGAGAAAAATACGTTGAGTCAAAGTTGTGTTAGCATTGAGAAACTACACTTCCAAATTTTATTAAGTTCTGTTATAGTTGGTTATGCTTTAAAGGCACTTACATGATTCTGGGACTTGTATCAAGGGCTTGGTGTCTTAAATTCACATATTTTGTTAAGCTTGTGCAGTCCTTAATTGGTATTTTAAATGTGACACTAAGGTGATTGGTGACAGCCAACATGGCTTCACTAGGGCAAGTTGTGCCTGACAGCTATGGTGGCCTTCTGCAATGGGGTTACAGTGTTGGTGGATAAGGGAAGAGCAACTGATGTCACCTACCTGGACTTGGGCAAAGCATTTGACACTGTCCTGCATGACATCCTTGTCTCTAGACTGGAGAGACATGGATTTGATGGGTGGACTACTTAGTGGATAAGGAATTGGCTGGATGGTCGTGCTCAAAGAGTTGTGGTCAGCAGCATAATGTCCAAATGGAGACCAGTGACTAGTGGCATTCCTCAGGAGTTGGTATTGGGACCAGTGCTGTTTAACATCACTGTTGGTGACAGAGACAGTGGGATTGACTGTGCCCTCAGCAAGTTTGCCAACAATGTCAAACCGTGTGGTGTTGTCAGCATGCTGGAGGGAAATGATGCCATCCAGAGAGACCTTGACAGCCCTGAGAGGTGAGCTCACGTGAACCTCATGAAGTTCAACGAAGCCAAGTCCGAGGGTCCTGCACATGAGTCAGGGCAATCCCAAGCATAAATACAGGCTGGGAAGAGTGTTGATGGATGAAAAGATCAACATGGCCTGGTGCTTGCAGCCCAGAAAGCCAACTGTATCCTAGACCACATCAAAAGAAGCATGCCCAGCCAGCAGGTCAAGGATTTTCTAGTGACCTGTATTTCACTCTCATGAAACCATACCTTGAGTACTGCATTCAGCTCTGGGGTCCACAGCACATGAAAGACATGCACCTCTTGTAGCAAGTCCAGAGGAGGGCCACAAAAATGGTCAGAGGGCTGGAGCACCTCTCCTGTGAAGACAGGCTGAGAGAGTTGGGGTTGTTGAGCCTGGAGAAGAGAAGGCTCTGGGGACACCTTATAGCAGCCTGCCAGTGCCTGAAGGGGGCCTACAGGGAAGCTGGGGAGGGGCTTTGTACAAGGGCATGTAGCGATAGGACAAGTGGGAATGGCTTTAAACTAGAAGAAGGTAGATTGAGATTAAATATTAGAAAGAAATTCTTTCCTGTGAGGGTGGTGAGACACTGGCACAGGTTGCCCGGAGAAGCTGTGGATGCCCCATCCCTGGCAGTGCTCAAGGCCAGGCTGGATGGGGCTTTGAGCATCCTGGTCTAGTAGATGATGTCCCTGCCCATGGCAGGGGGAGTTGCAACTAGGTGATCTTTAAGGTCCCTTCCAACCCAAACCATCCTATGATTTAGAAACAGAAATGACACCTGAAAAGTGGCTTTGTTGAAGATACCTTCCACTGAGACTGATACATCACAATTTTTTTCAGATTATCATAGTTATCTTAGAGGAGCAGGCAATGGAAAGCTGTATAGAATAATGTGTGTTAGCCCTTGGATAGCAGAGCTTTAGGTGCTGTGAGTGAAGCAATGCAAAAAAAGTTGAGGCATGGGAGGAGAGGCTGAACCGTAAAATTTTTCCAAAACTTTTCACTTATTTTGAGCCAACATGAAAGTTTCGCCCAGAAGGAGGAGATGAAGGCCTGAAATACTCAGTGTGAAAGATGAGGGCCTTGGTTTTCGTAAGTGCTGATGTCAGGGTTCATGAAGCAGCACGCTGGACAATGAGATGTGCAAGCCTGCACAAAGCCACCTAGAATGCAATGAAAGAGCTATAAATACTAAGCAACCTGTAGATTTTAGTGGCCTGACACACGATGCTCTGAAAGATCCATGTTACTTTTTCCTTTAGAGAAATTTTCTTGCATCTTTGATTATGTGCAACAGACTTACTAGGTAAGATGGAATCTGCAAGTGATTGTCTCTCTTTGGTAATACCTCTTCATAGTAGAAAGACCTAAGTCTCTCTCTTCGCATGCACAGGTTTAATTTTTCTTATTTCAAATTGTAAGTACAGAGGTGGTAAGTGTCAAAAAAGTCCTTCTCAAAGCAGCAGTCGCTTCCTGTGGGGTTCAGCAGTGATAAGGCTGGCCCAGCAACTATTGCTGGTCACACTGACACAGGTTACCCCAACACATAGACTTTTGAAGCCAGCAGTTCTTGAAACTTCTGAAATTTTCAGCCCTGATTCAGACTCTCTTTTGGCACACTTGGCAACAAATGCAGCCTATCTTGGAACAATTGTAAAATACAAATGTGAATGCACAACATAAAAGCAAGGCTGAAAGTGGGAGCCAGTGAAATAAATGCAATCAGACTTCAAGCAGACTAATAGTCCATTGACAAAAAGGCTCTATTTCCTGTTCCTGGGAACTGAGCGTCTAATTAAACTGCATTAAGTCCATGAGTCTCCCCACCCTTTTGAGTGGAAGTCAGATGTCCTCAGAGATGTGAAAATCTGATGAAATCCTGTGTGTCGGAGTGGTGCTGGATTCCATCAGGAGGCCTGTTGCCTCGCAGCATGGCTGCTGCTGAACACTGCCCCTTCTCGCTGTGTGCTGAGCCTTCACCTTCAAACTGTGCAGTGAACAATGATTCTTACACGGGGAAACTGCGATAAAAGAAAACTGGGAAGCAGAGGGCCCACATGCTGCAGTTAGGCCAGTTCCCATGCTCAGATCCGCTCTGCTAGCTGGAGTCTCCAGTTTGGATGTCATGCAGCAGAGGTCTGGAGGAAGAAAACAGGCGGGTTCCCTAGGCAACATTATTACCCAGGTTAGCAACCTCAGGCACTCACATAGGAAAAAATGGGAACAAAGCAGGAATACCAGTCAACCCCATTCCCTGTTAATTTAAAAGCAGGAATCCAGGGAGTTATACCTGCCATTGCCCTAAAACTTGAGGGGTTTGCAGCTTTTCTGCTTCTCATAGTTCATACAGTGGAGACAGAATATACTGAGCTGAAAATCATACAGATTGACATGTCAGCCGTAGCCAGAATGGCTCCTCCGAGGCGTTAAGGCATACTAAATCAGCCAAAATGCTTGGGCAAATGTGGTTATCCAACCCACACGTAAGAGACAGAAAGTTTTTCAGGAGTGCATGAGAACAACTTTTAGGTATTTTTATTCCAGTCTAAATTGGAAGCTGAAACTTTCAGTTGTAGTAGAGCGGAGAAAGTAAATCAATGAAATACATGTTCTAAATGTTATGCCTGCTTGGGGAGTCTGAAAAAGAAAGTGTAAGAAGTCATCCTCTCATATTTCTCTCCTTTGTCACTTTCTGAAACACTTTGGAATAAACTCTGACAATACAATATTTTCTGAAGACCTGTAAGTCTTATTTGAAGTTCATGTCTAGAATCCTCTTGTTTCTAAGTTTAGATTTTATTGTGAATGCTAACTCTTACTGAATTTTATGTTCAGACACACTTTAGGAGATCTGGAAAATGTATTGGCATGATAGAATGTAAATAATGATATAGTTCATTGTTTTTTCTCAAAGAACCTAAAGCTTCTGGAGACATCTTCCTCCAGTAACAGTATTTTTAAAGCCCATGCTGAAAAATGAGCTAAATCAATATTGAATCACATGAGCCAAGTTTGAAAAAGTGAGTATCTATCATATTTCATTGAAGTTGCAGATATGTTAGGGTAGAACTTGCCATCTTTTCATTAATTTAGAAAGTTGCTCTACCAGAGGGGGATGAATTAATATGATTTCTGCCTCTTCCTCACCCTTTTCTTTCTCTCTGGTGTTCCTAAAACCAGTAACACTCATTTTTTTTCTGGTTTGTGGTGTTTTGTTTTGGTGGTGTTTTGGGGTTTGGTTGGTTTTTTGTTGTTTGTGTTATTTTTTTTGTAAGCAAGACAAATGTTATTTTCTTTCAGCAATTTAACAGAGTAAATTTTTGGCCATAATGTTGAAGAGTTGTGTATATAAAGATTTGTGTCTGATTCACACTAGGAGGAGGACATACAGCGTATTTAGACACATGCAAGGGAGATGGAAGAAAGATGTGTCCAGAAAGGCAATTATGAAATGCATCTGCTCTTCTGTCTATTTTTTCCTTTCTTCATAACTTTAGCTAGGTTCTTCATGTTTACAAACTTCTCTTACAGAAAGTCAGGTTTCAAATGAGAATACGGAAGTCTAAAATGGTAGCTTTGCTTCTGTTTATTTTGGCTGATAAGTGTGCTTTGCTATCAATTCTGTAGTGCTTGGGTTTACAAAATTAGGCTAAACAGCTTTCCACAAATAAAACTATACATACATACTGTTTCATGCTGTGCATCTGGTGCGCTTACTTTCTCATGACTTCTAATAATGTTTTATCATTAATGGATGTAAAAACGTGCTTGGATCATGTCAAGAAGGAAATGAATGCCATATTTCCCTTATGATGAAAACTATTTGTCAAGTGGTTATGATGAAAATTCAAACACTGGGAATTCTAGGCTTCCTCCTGAAACTTTATATAATGGTTTGATTAATGCCGAAGTTAATGTAATTTGTTGAAATCATTTAAGCTGTACAAATAGTTTTTTAATTATACTAAGCAGTTGAGAAAATAAAATTTGTATAGGTACTGTTTTACTCTGTTGTTGTTCTTTCCTTGGTTCTTTGAAAAATGCTTGTTTAAAAATATCTGTACTTGTTCTTGCTCTTATCTCTTTTTCTCTGTGGGATGACGGCAGCAAACAGTGTGAAGTGAAAAATAAGGTATTTACTAACCAGAAAAAAAAGAAAGTTGTTTTTTCCCAGTAAAACTCTTTTTCTCACGTACCAGACTTTTGTAACATATTCATGTGTAATGGTTGTAAACACTCTTTTATTTTTAAGGTTATTCTTGTGCAAGTTAATCCAGGGGAAGCATTTACAATAAGAAGAGAAGATGGACAGTTTCAGTGCATTACAGGTAAAGCTGATAAATTTATTTTAATATTTCCTGAGTCTGCATCAGGATTAATAAAAGGCAATTTGTGTTGCTGAAAGTAAGACTGACAGAAATGATTTTAAAGACCTAAAGATTATGTGCTAAGGATCATTGGATTTAGATTTCACTACCAAAAAACAAAGTACTATTTCTTATATTAGATGAAATTAAATTTCTTGGGGGAGGGGAAGCACGGGGAGGGGAGGGCACGACACATTTTCAGCTTGCAAGGCAAATAGGGAAGCACTGTAGTAGCAACTTTTGACTAACCTCATTTATTATACAGACCTCAGATTAAAAGCTATGGTTGTTACCTTGGTTTGAGTTTATTTTTTTTATTCTCTGCTGTCATGTGGACACTGTTTGCCTGTCCCAACAGTAGCTGTCTGTTATCCCACTACTAGTTTTTCATTATCTCTAGGGGCCAAATTCTGTCCTTTCTGAGTTCTAGCAAGGGTACCTTCAAAATATAAATACGTCATCTAAGCGTAGCATCCCTGTATGCAATGATCAGTTTGGATGTTGTTTTCTATTCTGAATGAAAACAGCTAGCAGTTAAGCCTATCTACAGCTGCAAGAAATGAGCAGCAGCTGTTGGCTGCAGCTTAGAATACCACTTTATTGTGTTATAAGGGAATATCCACAGATTCAGCTACAGGGTCACTTTTTTGCTTGTTGTTTTCTGGGCCAATGAATCCTACCTTCTTTTTTTTCTGGATGTTGGCCCAGATGAGATATTTAACAGACGCTGTTCTGGGAAGTTGAAGTAAGTATTTTCCAGCTCCTTTCTCCCCTCTCTCCAGTGTGAGAAGAGAGTCTGGTTTCCAGTGTTGTGGGCAGGTCCTTTTAACTGATGGAAAGGAGACCTTGGACCGTAATTAAGTTTATGTTGACAGTTCTTAAAGTCAGTTAGCACCATTTTTCAAAACTTTGTGCTGATTGCATAGTATTGTTGCTTCCTTTGAACCCACAAATGGATCAGCAGCTCACAGTTCTGTAGGGTTTATTTGAAACATGTTGTGTCATAATTACTTGGCAATATCTGAGGGAAACATAGTGATTTTTGTCCTGCAATTCAAGTTAAAGAACAGATAAGATATATTTTACTTTTATTGTACAAAATAGCAAGCAGAGTGACATGCATTGCATTTTTTGTTTCAATTTTTGATTTATCAGGTGGGCTTAGGGGAGGGGTGGGCTGTGTGTGAATTGACACTTTCATTGCATGATCATCTTCAAAGCAGGAAGTGTGTGATGAACTGAAAAAATATGGAGATCTTACCTTTATAGATACAGTTCTAACCTTTCATGGTACAGGTTTTATCCTTGTTTGGTCCTTCTTGCTTCCTGAATAGGCAGCTTGCTATTGCGATTTTATTCAGCTGCTGTTTTCTTCATGCTTTAAATATGAAAGTGAGTGTGAGCAGTTACCAGACAGTTGTTCCTGGGAGTCACTAGATGTAATTTGAGGTATGGTCTTTACAACTTTCCTGAAAAGTGGCACTGGCAATCTAAGAACCTACATCCCAAATTAGTTCCACAGCTTTTTGCAAACCTCCTGTCATACAGACATTCTGGTCCTTCCCCCTTCCAGGAGATGAAAATATTGACCTATAGTTGGTAGTAAAACAGGGGTCATAGAGGGTTTTTATATCTGTATGTTCACTAACCTTAGTACAGAATCTGAGTTGCACATGAATGTTGTTTTTCTGGTGTATTCTTGCCCCTCCTGAGACGTTTGTGTATTTTATGAGTGCTATGCCAACAGATCTTTCTACCTTTTGGTTTCTTGGGTCTGTCTGTCTTAAAGAGAAAATCCCCTTAGTAATTGATGCTGTACCTTTTTAATTATATGTATTGCAACTAATGAGGCGTGTCACCGTTCATGTTTTCTATGTAGGTATTTCTTTAAAGTGAGCAGTATCAGATAGTGTACACTGTAGCGAGTAATTTGGTACCAGTGGTCCTTTTTTGCCCTGCCACTTCTCAAACATAGTGTTTGACCTTGACTTGACTACGAAATGGATGACCAGTCTGCAAAATGGGTTACAGCCACAGGAGGCTATTGCATTAACTCGAAAGAAAGCAAGCTCACATCAGTTCCGTGTTCTTTTCTTCACTGTATGTGCTCAGTTATTAGGTCAAATCAAAGTTAACAATGCAGAAATACATATTGAGTATGGTTTGGAGAAAAACTTATAAGCATGCAAAGATGCTTATTTTAAAAAGGCATGAAGAAAGTAAAGATGGCTGAAATTCAGTGGAGATGCAATCAGTGGGATTAATTTAGTAATTATAATGTTTCTTCTTTTTTCCAATCTCAGTTTTTCCTGTAAATATTTACCCATCTTTATACTCTTCTCTGACTGGATTGAGTTAAGTGTCTGCAAAAAATACATATTCAGCTTTTTCTGTGATGTATTATCTAAAAAGAAGTAGTATTACATGTTAAAAATGTGTATACTGCTTTGCAAAACCACAAGCACATATTGCCCACAGAAAAATGTAATTACATACAACAAATATATTGCAATTAATGTTTGGTTTTATATCACACTCAGAATTCACCTGGACGAAAAGCATTAGTACAAGCAAAGACTTTTCATGAAATGCACATAGTACTTTGTTACAAGCATTCTCTTATTCCTTTCAAAATGAGGCTTGCAAAGCTTACATTTATAATTCACAACACTTAATTATTTGTGATAGAATGGTAAGTGACCACCAAACAAATATCTCTTAGTTTCTGATGTTTGCTTTCTGGAATGAACCGGTTCTGAGAACTTTATTTAATTCATGTTAATCTTGTATTTTGTGGGAAGTTCAATATTCTAGAAAAATACAGGGGCTTCAGTTCAGTGTTGAACATAGTACAATTTTTTTTTAAGGAACAGAAAATTTTGAAGTACTACTTTTTAAAGTCTGGATTCTAATTTATACTTAGCAAAATGGTGGCTAATAAAAGTATTGTTTCTTTGGAGTAAAGTCTTACTAAAAGATACCCAAGGAAAAAGAGAAATAATTTGAGATTACAAAGGGTAGCAAGCATTTGAAATGTTATACATTGACCAAAGATGAAAACAATAAAATGTAAATTCAGGTTCTTGCAAGGCAATTTGCATGGATATATGTTTTAATTGAAATTATGTAATTATAGTACTAAAAAGGAGGAATGGAAGTTGAGAGGTAGTGAGCTGCTTCTGGATGCACCCAATAGAAGCACTGATACCCAGATATGTTAGTTTGGGTGATTTGGTAAGTCACTGTTCCTTGGATAATTCTAGATCTCTCTTGTGCTTTATTGCTGGTCAGTTCACCTTGAGATTGTACTGTCTGCTGAAGTCAGTGTGCAGTGTTTATGAATCTCACTGTAATGTTAATTGTATTTTCTTGCATCATATCCGTGTCTGCTGGAAACATTGAGATGCTCCATCAGTCTTTGTGCTGCTTTTGTCAGTTATTTTATTTGTAAATAGAACTATCCTTACTTTGGATACTCTGTACTTAAGGTAAAAACCTCTCATCCTGAAAACAAGGAGAATCAGTGCCTCTCCAGGAGAAAGGAGAGGTGTGAATAAAGTGACTATTTTAGAGCTGTCCTTGAATCAATGAAGTAATGAAAACTTAAAGCACCAATTAATGGAAAAGCACACGGTGCTTTTTCTGTGAACTAAGTTTCTGAAGAAAATGCTGTATTTATACTCAGATCTCTGTACTGACTTACTGTCTGTTTGCTGGTATAACTCTCACGGATGATACGTAAAGCTTTGACTGTTTTGGAACTATGAGGTGGCTTCGTAATGTGGGCCTCTTCCATGGCAGTTAAGATGGGGTGAATAGGCTCTTCGGGTTTGAAATCTCTTAAGGCTGGCAAAAGAACAGTGGTGGTGAAGGGACCATTCCTTCTTGGTGAATCCCATTCCTTTGTTTTGGTGGATTTTTTATGACTTAAAATAATTTGTGTATTTTATTCTTGGTATCTTACGTTTATCTTTCTGCAAAATAAGAAGCGTGGTTGCTTTATATTTTTGTAGCTAGCAATCTTGGATCTTAATTGGTTGTATGTATTTTGACTTAAATACAGCTTCATGCGAGCACTTCTGTATGCCAATGGCCATTTTTCTGTTTTCATAAAATATGGTGGCCTAGTGGTTTGTCTGATAGCAATGACTTCTGCTCCCCCTTGATGCAATTTCAATGTAAACCATTTGACAGTCTCTTACTTTCCAAAGACACTGTGCTTGCTAGGTAGATAGGAAGATACCTGTCTGTGTATCCATGTGTTAGACCAAAATCTTAATTTTCAGAAGAGCACTTTAAAATCTATGAAACTGTTCTTGAATACTAGAAATCCTCACAACTTCTGTGGAAACTTTCCTTAAGCCAAAATTTTCTTCTGTTTAAAGTGAAATAATCAGCTATATTGCAGTGAATCAGAAAACCAGGTTTGAAATGTATGAATGGGCTCTCTTTGTAGAAGTGAATTACTGCAGATCGCTCATTCATGAATTCATCCTATTGCAGAATAAATGAATGATGATGACTCATCTTGAGCACATTTTATAACAGTCCCAAGTTACAGCTAAGGGCTATTAAATGTTACTTGACATAAGAGAGACTGTGTTCTATATGTCTCTGCAAAGGAAAATTGCAATTTTTTTAATAAAATAAGAAAAAATATGTAAATTAGAATGAGTCATAAATACTTCATTTCATAGCATGAAGTATCAGGTTAGTGGCTGGGGTAAAAGTTGAGCGATCTTAAACTCATTTTTTCCTCTTTAAAATAAGGAATAAAATACTTCTGAAAAGTGTTTTCAAGGAAGTCAAGAGGAAGAGAAGATCACATCAGTTCTGAGACTACAGTTGTGAAACACAAACTTTAGTTTGTTCTAAGACTAACTTAAGCTTTGCAACATCAAACTTACCCATTACCCAGAATATTGTGTAAACAGAACTGTTAGAAAATTGTAAAATGGTTTGGGTTGGAAGGGACCTTTGAAGATCATCTAGTCCAACCCCCCTGCCATGGGCAAGGACGTTTTTTACTAGATTAGGTTGCTCAAAGCCCCATCCAGCCTGGCCTTGAGCACCACCAGGGATGGGGCATCCACAGCTTCCCTGGGCAACCTGTGCCAGTGTCTCACCACCCTCACAGGAAAGAATTTCTTTCTAATATTTAATCTCAATCTACCTTCTTCTAGTTTAAAGCCATTCCCACTTGTCCTATCACTACATGCCCTTGTACAAAGCCCCTCCCCAGCTTCCCTGTAGGCCCCCTTCAGGCACTGGCAGGCTGCTATAAGGCCTCCCCAGAGCCTTCTCTTCTCCGGGCTCTACAACCCCAACTCTCTCAGCCTGTCTTCACAGGAGAGGTGCTCCAGCCCTCTGATCATCTTTGTGGCCCTCTGGGCTCACTCCAACAGGCCCATGTCTTTCATGTGCTGTAGACCCCAGAGCTGGACGGAGTACTCAGGTGGGGTCTCACCACAGTGGAGTAGTGGAGCAAAATCACCTCCTATGACCTGCTGGCCACGATTCTTTTGATGCAGCCCAGGATACAGTTGGCTTTTTGGGTTGCAAGCACTCGTTGCCAGCTTGTGTCTACTTTTTCTTCCACCAGTATCACCAAGTCCTCTGCAGGGCTGCTTTCAGTCTCTTACCTACTGTTATCTGCTGCCAGGTCTCACGTGGTTTTGGTTGTTTTCAGATTGTGTTAGAGCAACCAAACCAAGAAAAAAAACACCCTAGATTTATTTTGTTCTCAGTATCATCCAGTGCTTCGGTGTTGAGTTTTATTTAAAACTAATTTGTTAATATTGGAGGTGGTTTAAGGACCAGTCATAAATTCTGTACAAGTTGCTGCAAACCCCTCAGAAGGTCCCTGCCGTGGGCCTTTGGGGAGCTCTCCACCCCAGGCTTTTTCAAACCGTTTCAACATTTGGATATTTTGGGCATTTCATTCTGGTGCTTTTTTGGATGTTCTCCACCCTGGAGAGCTTTTTGGAGCGCTTTGCCATTTTTTGTTTTTGAGAGCCTTTTGAGTTTTGGTTATTTTCTGGAATCCTACAATGCCTGGAACTTTTCGAGTTCTTTCAGGCTGCGTGGGGCTGCTTTGCAGATGGATAGTTGCAAAGGTCATTAGAAGGTGCTTCTTTCACAAGAAGACCACAGCTTATTATCAAATCCTGAAGCCATTGTGTTAAGTGGGGGAAGTGTGTGCTGTCATTCTGTAGTGATTTTAGAATGTACTAGGATACCTGGCACTGCAGTCGTCACCCTTGAAGTCAATTTATGGTATCACATCACCTCTAGAAATACTGCATCTTGTTTATTAAGTAACTTGTTATCTTTCTTAGCACTGGGCAAAGTTTAGGAATAAAAACATTTATTTAAATAGAGAGGTCTGTAGTAATGGAACAAACTAGCAAAACCAATAAGACACTATTAACAATAATTCTCTTCTTGAGCGCATCTAGTCTTTTAGGTAGCTTAACAGCCTGGGTAATGAACCTTACATGTAAACACAGATGGGTATTATAAAGTTTTTAGTGTTCTAGTTTTCCTGCTCCCATTAAGAACAGCTTACTGGAGCCACCCAGGGAAGATGATATTTTCTTTCCGTAGCCCAAGAAGAAAATAGGTCTTCATCCTTGTTTCCATTTACCTGTTTCTCATTTCTGAGTACTAAAATGTTACATGATGATGTGTAAGTTTACTTTCCTTTTGGTATTCAAAGACGCTTTACAGTTTTTCTCCACTGTAGCCTTCTGAAGACAAAGATACATGTTTTTATACATCAGTTCATTTAAAAAAAAAAGCTAAAATAAAAAACCAACCCCCACCCTAAATGGTAAATCATTTCATTTCTCTTGCTTATTCCTTGTGTGTGAGTGCTGTAGAAAGCTGAACATGATATGCAAGGCTGAAGCTGCATATGGATACTTAAGTTAACCTCCTCCTCCTCCACATTAATTTTAGGATCTTAGGATCTCCATTGGAAGTATTTAGAGGACCTTCATAAAAGGCATTCAGGAAAGCGAAGGCATGTCAGCTGAGGTCACAGCAAGCCACAGTGACTTCAAGCCACTTAACTCTTGGTTGAGGTTGTCCTTGTAGAATTTCAGAGCTGAGTCTAGGAGTAGCTTAACTTTAAAGCACTTCTGTTTGGAAGTGGCCTTCAATATACACATTTTAGAAATTGTTTTATAGATTTTTGTATTTGTAGGTAGTTACAATCAAACTAAATAAAAGCATTGGTATTGTTCAGCTATATAGGAGTATGGCTGCAGAGGAGACTTGATTCTCTTCTGATTGCAACAGCATGATGACGAGAGGAAGTGGCCATGAAGCGTGGTTGTAGCAGCTTGATTTGGAGCTATCTTATTTCAAAATAATTTTAAGTAGGAGCTGCTCTTTTTATAGCTTAGAGTGATAAACAGGGTGCATGAATGCCCTTGCAAATTTCGTCAGACTTACCATTCTGCATTTACACGTAGGTTAGCAGAAAAGTTGGATGGAGATATGGCATATACCTTTCTGATAAGGTAAAGAAATAATGATGGATTTAAGCTCTTGCTGGAGAGCATGTAGAATGCTCATGTATTGGCTTTGACACGTAGGAGAAATCTAGTCCATAATTCAAGTGCTATTGGCAGGTAAAACTTGCCTGTAAGCCCTGCTGCCGGAGCTTTTCTAGTACTACTGCTAGTACTGTGCTGAATTAAAGCTGCCACAGATATGTCTACTTGATTCTGTAGTTCCTTTTGCAATAGGGCAGAGGCATTCTTCACTCTTCAGGACCATCTCTCAAATTTGTTTTAGTAACTCAACAAAACTTGCAAAGTAGTGCAAAACAAGGTCACTCCTCTGACTGGAATAAAACAGCAATCCAGAAGTCTGTTGGTTAGGTCCAACTTTTTTCTGCTCTGTGAGTGGCCATGATAATTAGCCTCATAACGGAGCTCCCTCAGCCTTCTCTGGGAACTGACAACTTTTCCTCTGTTAAGTCTGATAACTGACTAGATCTTGGTGGTCCCAATCTCCTCCAGCCCCTAGAGGCAGTCAGCAATGATACAAGAAGCTGTTGCTGGAAAAGCTTGCTTTATCACGCTGCTTTTCTGCCAGAGCAGCTTGCATTACTGTTGTGCCCACTCTGTTAGAATTATAAATACTAGATTTCTAAAACATGCTATTCCCAGCATAAACTCAACTTGGCAAAAGTTTTATTAAAAAGCAAACTAGACCTGTTTTATTGCCTTTGCAGCAGCAAATTGAAAAAAAACAACAACCCAACAACATTAAAAGGGAAATGCATTAATTCAGATCCCTTTTGTTATGTTGGTTGTAGTGCGTTTTAGGGAAAACTTCATTTTCTGTTACTGATTTCTGTTTAGAATGTGTTAGATAGATCTATTATCTTTATGTGGACAAAACATGTCTATAACATTTTTGCCTTGTTATTTTTCTCATTCTTCTGTTAGATATTTTTCTAACTTTTATTCTGTCTTGACTTATTTCATACATTTTGAGATGTGAATGAGTTCATAACTTACTGTATGCATTACAAAGTGTTCACTCAGGTTCTCCTTTTCCTCATTTTCCTGTATGTTCTGATCATTTAATCTTCCCTTGTATCTTCTGCAATGTCCTCCTCTATTCCCTCTTTGGACTGCACTGCAAGCTCCACACTGCAAACCCAGCCTGACTGTAGGAAGATTCTGGAGACATTTGTTTGAAATACCAGTGCTTCAGCTGCATACTGAAGACATCTAATTTTAGGTGTTTAAATGTGTGTTTCTATATGTGGCCTTGGATCTAAGCTGCCATTATAACTGGTGAAGATTTAGTCACTAGCTATAGTACAGACAGTGCTTTTCAGCTGACATCAGTTTGCACCGAATAGCTCTCCAGGCTCCACTGTCTGTACTGACTAGATCTCCACTTGCTGTAATGGGAATTTGAAGTCCTAACTTGCACGCAGACACGTAATTTTAGATACCTAAATGAGATGTCTCCGTTCTGGAGCTAAAGCCTGGCTATTATAAGCTGAAATAAGTAAGGCTGCATCCTGAAAACACCTCATTTGAGTGTGGTGTTTCACAGTCCTACCTACAGTGAATGCCTTTGTCCTCAGGCATTTGAACTCTTTGAACTCATCCATTTCTATGAGCATCTAACATCTCACATTTCACAAGGATGGCACCAGTACTTGGAGGTGCGTTGGGAATGGAGTTACAGCCCTAAGTTGCACCTAGTGAATGCCCCTAAATCTTGGTTTCCATGACTGTTGTCAGTCATGTCTAGCCCACAAGCCTGTGAAGTATTAACTCAAGATGCTGAGATTCAGGTGCTGCTGTGGACTGAGTCTGGAATCAGTTGGATGAGTCTTGTATGAAGCATGTTAAGCTTGACAGGTTTGTGTCTGGTATCCCCTGGCACTGCAGTCAAGTTCATCAGATTTTGTCCCTGAGTATGCTGTTGACGGGAAAGAAATAGCCCTGTATTACTTGCTTTACAGGGGTGGGGGGGGAACTTGTGTAAGATCTCTTCTTGGTTTCTAGTGTAAATAATTAGTTTGAGCTAAATCAGAGATGCAGGAAGAGGAGTTTGAAAAAAGATTCTACTTAGAATTTTCACTTAATATCCTAAAATTTAGAATAACTTATGCTGGTAACGTTTTCTGTATTGGATGCAATCTGGTTGATTGAAATAATGAAGTTTCATGCTATGAAAACATGCTAACTTATTTTATTAAATAGAAGGTTTGAAATTTAATTATCTGATTCTTTAAAACAAATAGTGCTTTTGTTTTATAGAAACCTATTCTTAAGTAGAATTGGAACTGGGTTTCAAAAAAATGGAAAGGCTAGAACTTTGTGCATAAAGTACTTCTTTTGTTAGATTCTTTTTCACCACATGTACAGGATGAATACATGCCGGTGTGTCATCTGTTGGAAAATGCTGCAGATTGTTAAATGAGACCCCACGAAATTTCTTTTAGTTCTACCTTGTGAGATTCAAGTTGTATTACTACAACCTTGATGTATAGCTGTAGCTGTGAAAGTATTCAGGCTTCTATAAAAAATTACTGTTAAGGAATTAATAGCTTTGAATTAATTACTCTTGTTCTAGTTGTACTCCAAAAAGTAGCCGTGGCTGCCTTATCTCGTGGATCACTGTCAGGCATGTGAAGGGTGGCAGATGGACAGGGAAGGAAACCGAAGTCTTTGTCTTCGTGGCTGTAGAACAGCGTTCCCAGCCATTGTTTTTCCACAAGTTCCTCAAGATGGAGCAAGCTCCCCATGCACACCCAGGCTGCCACAGCCATGCCAGCAGCTTACAGGGCCTGACATTGCTGTGCCTCCGCGGCTGTGGTGCAGACAGAGCACCAAGGTAGTGACAGGAAGAGACCAGGATATTAGTCTTCCTTTCCTTCATTTTCATCTGTGCAAGGCTACTGTGTTGTACACGTGGGTCCAGGTACACTTTTCTTGCCAGAATATAATATCTAACTGAATGTTGCCACTTTGAATACAGGGATTTTTTTTATCCTGTTCTTAGTTTGTTTTGTTTTTTTTTTTTTAATGGATGATTCAGCAGCGCATGGCTTGATAGATATGGCTGTGTATGTGTTATTAATAGTAAATGATTACAGTTGTCTTTTTTTGACTGTCTGTTAAATGGCTGAGATTTTGTCAGCTTGCATGACTTACATGATCATGACATTCTTCAACTTCATTAAAACCACGGTAATATAACTTCCCCTCCCCTTCTTCCTTTTGCAGACATGCAGCAATCTGTTTTACATCTAAAGCAGTTCATTATCCAAATGAGGGAAAGGAAGAAGAGGAGAAAGCTAGCAAGGTCATTACAAACACATAGACTAGCTGTGCAGCAATATAAACAGCTACTGTGTAATGTGAGTTAAAGACCAATTACAAACTAAGTTCAGCCACTTAAAGCCATTAAGAAACAGTGTAATTTACATGGGGTTTCAAGGTTGGAAGAGCCAGATTCACTGGTCTTAAATACAGCTATCCACAGTGCTGTTCTTATTTTCTTTTTGAGAAAGAGAAGCTTCACAGTGCAAAGGGCTTTCCAGTTCTTCTAGAAAATGCAGTTGTCTGGAGCAGGTGCCCCAGGACACCACCATCCAAAGAGCCTCAGATTTTTTTCAAATGGCTGTACAGCACCCTGTAACTTGTAGATGGGTCCTGAGTATTAGCGCTGCTAGAGAAGCTGACTGCACCTTCCTTCCCTTTTGATTAATCAGCTATTCTGTGAGCATATGGTTCATCTCCTGTGCCTGTTGTCAATTTTTTTTTTCAGTAGGCCATTCACCAGCAGTTTCACTTATCCTTTCCCTTTGGTGTTCTACATATGGGCCATCTTCATGAACACCGTGTATATTGGGTTTCCCTTGGATGATCTTGACAGTTGTATTCAAAGGTAGAATGGATGTGCCTTCCGTGACAACCAAAAAGTGAGCTGCAACAAGGACTATAAATGCCAAACCAATAGTCTTTATTATTGCTTCATTAATAATTCTTAAAAGGACTTAATATGGAATTCAAGTTTCAACAAGATGTGAGTAAATTACTGTGAGTAGAACAGTGAGTATTCCTCATGATGACCTCTTTGTTATGAAGTATTGCAACAATCCTAGAAAAATCTTATGAAATACAGACAGGGCATTTAAAATAGGAGGACTGTGCTGAACAAAGACCACAACAGGACCATGGGGCTGAGTCAAAGTCCTAAAATAGGGAAAGCCCTACTTGTAAAACACAGCTTTAGCAAGCCAATTCCAAAAACCAAAAAACCAAACCAAACAACTATAGCAGGTGAAAACAAATTCCCAGGAAGAGGGCATGGAAAGAACCGTTAGGTCCAGGAGCTGTAACTTAATGATACTGCAGCCTTCTCTTCCAAGAATCAGAAAGTAAGCTGAAGATGACAAATAGAAGGAGAAAGATGTGTCTACAGGGAGTTGTCAGCCTTTCTCTGTTTTCCCCGTAAGTTGTGTTTAAGATAGTCTCTCGAAAGACCGCGTGTAAGTGGTGTGTTACTGTGTTACATCACATCGTCAGCTGCTTTAGCCTTGAAGAGGTTGAGCTCTGAAAGGCACCATTCTTGACAGCGCTAGCTGTTATGGTTTATGCAGCCAAGAGACATCTCAGTGAAACTCTTAAGAAGCAGGCAGGTTTAGAAAATTGTATGAAACGTACAAAAGTTAGCATTTATTCTTACTTTTTGTTATGCTTTCCATATATTTTGTGATCAGAGACAAAATTGTTTTGTTAGATTTTTTAAAAAGTAAGTTGAATCTTATCTAGCTTTTAAATTCAATTAAATCTGAAATCTCATCTGACTTCCTACTCTTATTTTTCAAAAGAGAGTACATACAAATAAAGCTGCCTTGCAGGCGGCAGATCCTTGAAGTGCCTAAAGGCCAAGATGAGTTTGGGAATTCAGGAGGCTAAACTTTTTGGTTTTCCTTAAACAATTTTTTTTCTGAATTGGATTGTAAGTGGTCAAAAGCAGAGTGACTACTTCTGATTTAGTGTGACACTACTGGCAGTGCAATTTTGAGGAGTATCTGGTGACTAAGCAATGCACCAATAAGTGAAAGTATTTAGAAAGTTACAAGGGCAGTCTGAGCAACTGGAACCAGTTAGCGTTCTTCCAGCATGAATGAGTTTTAAAAATCACTTCCTAAGAGAGCTGAAAAATGAAAATGGGTGTCAGCAAATACTCAACAGTGACACAGAGGGGTTGGCTAGTGTAAGCCTGACTTCCATTCACTTCCCTGACTTGTACTGCTGCATACAAGAGGACTGGCAAGCATGAGGTTTTTGAGATTGATTATTGATGTTTTGATGACTTTTTACTGTGGACTTCTGGCCCATGTGTGTTAGAACGGTGCTTTTCTACACAGGTTCTAAATCTGACATGATGTGTATGTAGCCTTTTCAATAAAAGATTTGTAAAAGGTGTGGTTTTATGCTTTACTGCACCCTTCTAATTTGTATACAAAGAAAGACTGCATAAAAAGCAGGAAAATGTACCTTGGAAATACCCTATCTTTTCTGTTAATTGCAGCTATATATACACTCTCAAGTTTCATTATGTTCCTTTCCAGCAGAGGTATGACACATACTAGACTAGGAATTTTATTCTTATGCCCCCACAGCTTTATCTGTAGGTTGTTTCCCCAGTTCATCCTCTGACAGGTCTTTAAAATATCACCCAGAGCACAGATTTGCCAATAATAGCATTCCAACTGTTTGCTATGTTCATAGAATTTCAGTGTGGTGTTACTTTTTTTTTCCCCCCAGTTACTGAGCCTTGTCCTCTCATCTGAAAAACAGATCCATTATTTTTGATGGGAAAGAATCTAGTCTCATGTTGGTGACAACAGTTAAATAGAAGGGTGTTGGGATTCGGGTTCTTTTCAGAAGCATGTAAATGTATGTTCCTGGATCATGTTGTATGGTGGCATTGTGTTGCTGGGTCTGGACAAGTAGTGTGTTCACAGGTAAACGTTTCTGAGCAGCTTCAGAGAGCTGAACAGAGGTCTGAAGTTTCTGGGAACATGCCACACAGAAAAAGAGGCTGACTGTCACGCAAGGGTATATCTATATAGGATATAGCTTTGGAGGATATGAAAGCCAGTGGGAAATAAATAGAAGGACTGGAGAATGCAGGTGTCAAGAATTGCAGGTATGCAGTGGAGTCTTGAGGCCAGATACCTGCATGTTGTCTCTATGCTGCAAAATTCAAAGCATGGTACAGAATGTTTTTTGATCTCTATCTCTAAAGAGCTTCAGCAGAATCAATATAACCTTACTAGTTTTCTTTTTTTTAAGGTTCTAAGTTGTGGATGAACTAGGAAGGGGCTGAATGCTAAAGCATGATGCATGCCTAGCTTTGAATGTAAATATATCCCTTCTTAATCACTCAGTAAGCAATGCACTCAGGTATCTTTCAGCTATCAAGATATTCCAGAAATACTCGGCATTTCAGCAAAGCTAATCATCGAAACAACCAATGGGAAATCTGTATTCCAGAAGTGGTAAAAAATCAACGAGAACATGCATTAACTGTCTAAAGGAGTGTTGTTTGAATGGTACCCCTGAACTGAGTGAGATGCAATTATACACAATGCAAGGCTGTGCATAAGATTAATAAATAATAAATGGGGATCTCTTCACTTGAAACTTGATAAGGAGGAGGAGGAAGCAGGCAAGATATTTGACTCACAAGATAAGTAGTATCTCCAATATAATGTATCTGTAAAGGTTACCGTGATCATAAAATGCATCAGGGCAGTTGTTGCTAGTACAGCTTGGGTTGTTTAGTAGCATTTTACAGGATTCTGTAATTTGCTAATTCATGTTTACAAAAGATGAAATGAAACTAATTTCAGGTGTTGTAGAAAAGAGCTATTAGGAAAGTCAAGAGAATAAGGAGCCTATTTTATAAAAGGAGAGTAGAAGAGCTTGGTTGGTTTGGCTAAAAATGACTTTTGTTAGGTAAGTAAACAACAGGGACTTAAAAAAAAAAAAAAAAGAAATAATGTAAAAAAAAAATGTAATAGTTAATGCCAGAGCTGGTTTAGAGCCCAGTTGGATGTCAAATGGTTTTGAATAATTTTTATCTAATTACAAGAAACCTCCTGGCTACATCTAGAACAGCACTCCAGTGGGAAATGTATGGGTAAAAGAACCAACTAAAATTGGTCTTGATGCTTTTATGTAGAATCCATTTATGATGGATCTTGATGTATGATAATGGAGGAGAGGAATGAAGCTGCAAATGCAGGCAAATAGACTTGATTCATGAGGTCTGTTCCAGTCCTTGAGCCCTGACAGTCCAGCAGCAGAAAATTTAGATCTCCTGCCTCCAGACAGTAGTGAAGTAATAAAAAGGTTTCTGCACAAAGGACATGTTTACTTTCCAGCCATTAAGCAATTTTCTTGTCTCAGCTCCTTAGTAGAGGGATATATTGATCCATACATAATGTATGGTAAGGAGCTCCACCATATGCCTGTGTTTTTTCCTTGTTCTGGTTTGGAATGACAACTTTTGTATGTCTGAGCCAGGTTAGTCATTTCATTCCTGGCCTCTTTATTTGGCACAGGTAAGTAGATTCCTTTCATAGTTCTTTCTGGCTCTGAGTACGTTTTGGCTGCTGAAGCAGTGGGTATGTTACTTTCTAAAATGTATTTGGTTACAGAGCAAATTGAATTTGAAGACAGCACTGCAATGGCATAGGCTTATCTTCATGTCTGGTCCCTGCTTACTGCTTTATCAGATACTTTCTTTCTGATAATACATATTTATTAACATTGTTGAAAGCTTTTTATCAACAACAACCTTTGTCATAGATGCTCTTAATGTTTGAGCTTACATACTTTCCCTGTGTGGTAATTTGCTTGAGATTTAGAGAAAACGATTCCTTGTTGAAGTGATCTGTAGAGTTTATTGTGGAGAATCAAGGAACCCTTGTCACATAAAATTTGGTCTTTTGGGTGTTTTAAATTTTAAAAGCTAAAACAAGTTTGAAAGATTTAAATAACTTTATTAGTTAGCCTGTGACAATTTTTTTAAGCTAACACAGATCCTGAAAAACCCTTTTGAATTGTTTTCAATGGTAAAACGTGAGGTTTGCAGTGGGAGTTGGTTGAGGGTGTTTAGTGATCTGTATGATAGTAGAAACATTTCACTACAGAAGAGGCTGCCAGTGTTGGTATTAAGCGTGGTGCCTTTCTATGTTGTCTGACTGAGAATGTTCTTTTTTATATGTACCCTGATTGTAGGCTAATGATTTTGGGACCAAACTTTCTGCAAAGCTTTTTGAACATGAAAATTCTTGTGTGTTGACCTTAACTCATTAGTAAAATCAGAAGTCTTAATCTAAATGTTTAAATATTTATCATGTTAGTTGCAATGTTAAGAATTTTCAAGAGCTATAATTTTTCAGTCAAACTTCCATTTTCACTGTCTTCAGAGCATCTCCTATTGTAGCTGGATTCATAGGCTTGTCTTGTTACTGGTGAAAAGACAGAAGAAAAGTACATCTGTGAAATGAACTATAATCGCAAGGCATCATGCTCGGGGGGTTTGAATTCCACCTTCGTTCTAGCTTCAGAAGCTTTTAGCTGCAGAAGTCTCAGATGCAGCCCAGGTCACCCAATGAATTATGACATAATCCGAGCAAGCACATTGACTCAATCATTGCTTCTCCTGTTTTGACCATGGAATCCTCTACATACCTGTAATTGAACAGAACATGAGGCTGCAGTGGGACAGCCAGAAGCCAGACATCAAAGACGTGCCAGAGCAGAGACACTATAGAGACAGTATATAAATGTTACGTTTCTCTCTCTTCAAAAAGAAAGGCTGTTTGTTTACTTGGGTTATATTGTTTATCCCCAAATGCAAACGGTAACAGCAGCAGGAAATAGGTTAACGCACTTGCCCAGAATTGACATCTGAGGTTTTTAGCTCTTTGAGTGTACCACATAATCTGAACCTGTACCTCCCCGTTTCCAGCAGAGTCCCCTAGCCATGAGGCTTCAGGGTATTGGAGTTTAGGCTTTTCTCAGTGTCATTTTTGGGAGATGGGCGTTTTCACCTCAAAAAAAGAAAATATTCTAGAGGGGAAACTACACAGGAAGGCAATCTGCCATCTTCTGTTGATGTATTGGGGACTGCTGTATGATTTAGGTGAACTCCTGGGTTCTGGCTCCTGTTTTAAAGGCTAGCTCTGTATTTTCCATTTAGAAACTCATGAATTAAAGGAGTTAAATGACTCTAGCAGGGACAGGAGCTTAGTGTGTTGCTTTCTGGTTTCTAGTGGCCTCTCTTCAGCAGAGTTGACCCAGATTATTCCATAGTGTGGTGTTCATAGCACTCTCCTAGACAGGAGCAAGCTGTGGGGTTAATCTGCTTGAGCATAGCAAGAATTTAGCCTACCTGCTAATTGAACAGAAGACCTTTTCCTGACAGTAGGAATCTACTCTCAGAAAACTTCATGTACTCTACTGAAATTGGACAGAAGAGTGACTAGAGCAAGCCCGAACCAGGTACCCACTTGAGGGCATGCTGTGTGTGTTTAATGGTTTGTGTCATTTGGTATGAGGTGGCTCCCTGATAAAAGTGCAGAAGCACAGTGTTGTACTCTGGAGGTAGCCAGTGAATCACCCCGCTGAAGCCAAGTGTTTGCCTTAGATGCTGCAAAGTGTAAGGTGTGTAACATCAGTTTTCAGTTTGGCCTTATGTCTCATTTTTGTTGTGCAGTGATTGTGTAATTTGCTTGAGGCTTGTTCCCTACAGTTTGTGTCATAACAGAAGGATTTTGCATTATCAAATGTCACCTTTTGAATTGTCAGCTTTGGGGAGTGTTTTCTTCACTCATGATAACTGTGTAATAGTGTTACTTGAAAATGTATTTCATAGCTTAGAAACCTACATTTGAACGTTTTGTTTGTGAAACTGCATGTCGGTGTTGGTAGATTCAAATGAACACCTCTAATACAGACATAAAAATAATTTTATGTGGTGAGTGTGAAGAAAGGAAGTCCTGTAGGACTGTATTCTCTTTCCATTTCTTTGCGTTGTTACAGAAGACCTTTTCATCTGACCAGAACAGCAAACTCACTCACCTAATGCAAGAATTGCATCTAAGACAGTAAAACTTCTGTGGGACAGATCTGTTCCGTGTGAGGGTTTGGGGTTGTTTGTTGGTGTTTTTTTTTTAATAAATCAGCAGTTTTCATTAACCTTTTAGCTTTAAGAACAATATTTAGCCCTGGTTTTGCACCCTGGAAGTACTCTAGTTGCGGAGCCAATGTCATTCTAGATTTACCTAGTTTCCTCTCTTTCTGCTGAATCATGTAGAATCCTGGATTATGGTGTTCCTGGAAAGCTGAGACACCCCATGTCCTCCTAATTTAGTCTTATGTCTTCCAGTTAGGAATGACCATTCCCAAATTGGTCCCTTTGAAGAAGAATATGTGTGGTATTTATTTTAGATACTAGAAGGACTTCAGTTGCTTATGATAATAATAATTTTTGTTCTACTTTGGTTTTATTTTAAATGGACATCTGAATCTGCATTGTATTTGTTTATATAATTAGCTTGAAGCCTAGACAACTCAGAGGTTTTCATATTAGAGTACACGATACTAGTAGATTCTAGGGACTCAGAGCAGTACATCTTTAGAGGTATCTGCCTTGGATAGAAATAAGAGTCTGAGTTGGGCACTGAATTTTTTTTTGGCAGTTTTTTCTGGTATTAGTTTCTTGCTTGACTTTCTGACACTATGTGTCATAATACTCAGTCACAGTTTGCACAAACAGGATTTTATTATATCCACAGTCTTCTATGTATTTTCATCCATAGTTTTAAAATACTTACCCTAGAATTTGGTAAAATTGTTTCAGCATTTATATGTATGCTATTGATTTTCTTAATCAATACATCATTTTACATATATGTATTTATATACATTATAAATGTATATAAATACATTTATATAAGTAATATTCAACATGTCATATTCAAGTCATAATCTGTACATAGGTATATATGCACGCCCATATGTCTGTGTATAATAATTTGGGGCAAAATATTAAGAAATTTTCACAAGGGGGGGGGGGGGGGGGGGGGAGCTTCTCTGAATGCCAGTTCTGAGACAGCAGAACATGCCAGATAATTTTGCACTCTAGTTTCAAATCAATGTAGCCAGGTAAGCATGCACAGAAAAACCAACTTCATTGGTGTAGTAAGTTGAAGATAATGATACTGAAAAGGCCTTTACAAGTAATTATACTACGTAATTTCATTTTTTAGCACAGCTGGGGGGGGGGTGGGGGGGTGGGGGTGGGCAGGGAGTTGAGGTTAATGCTTGTTCCTTCCAAGATCTCACTTCTCTGAATCAACATGCTCTTTTGTAGGAGCCACTGTCTACGCACCAAGAACTGCCAGCTGTGGAGACTCACTTAGGCTGTTTGACGCTTAACCACAAGTAGAGTAGCTATCAGTAGAAGTGCTTAACTTTTTAACTTCCCGGTCTGCTGCAGTGTTACAGTGTTATATGGGGGTGAGGGGTGGAGGGGTGGTAACAGCTGTTATGAATAGAAAATACATTTCGGAAAAACTACGAATTCTAGTGGTAACAACTGTTGGATGATTAAATTGCAGTTTATCCTGAATGTTGTCAATCAAGTGGAACATGATTAACCAGTATATACAAATAATTAATATTAGTCTGAAAAAGTTGCGGATCAGTACTGCTCAGCTTAAGTGCTAGGTATTTAGGCTCTCCTTGAGGAAAAAGCAAAGCAAATACGCAGTGCAGTTAGATTAGAATGAGTGCAGATTATTTTTCCTGCTAAGAATAAAAACATTTTCGTCAAGGTATCTCTGTTAAGAATAGTGTATCATATTTGACTCCCTTTGAATTGCAATGATTTATGGTTCACCTGATATTTAAATTGGAAGACTATGAGGGAGAGAGAACAATTTTTTGACATAACTCTTCCACATAGTTACTAAACAATTGCCCTAAGTCTAAACCTAAAACAGCAAACGAAACAGAACAATTTAACAATCTAGGCTGCACAGTACAAAGTCTGTGTTGTATTTCCACATTAATATCTTTGATTCATTGGTACTTTTTTTAACAAAGTAGGATGGAGTCAATTCCTGTGCGACACAGTTGCTTCAGAAAGAATGTATGAAAACTTTATTGTTGGAGTATCTCAAAAGAACTAAAATCCTTCTGCAAGCTCCAAAGTGTAACTTTGTGTTGTGGTTTGCACCGTGCAAAGGCATGGACTTGCAGTCTTTTTTTTAATCACAAAATTGCACTGTGGTCTTTGTTTAGAAACAGGTGAAATGTAAGTACATTTAACATCTGAACATAGAAACCATTGTCACCTTTTTCCTTTGAAAGTATGTGAGGCCATTGTAAAAGAAAACTGATAGCTGTATTAACGATAAAGTGTTACAGGAACCTGTCATCTCTGCACTTTGCCTATGAGAAGGGATTTCATGTCCTTCCCCCCGCCCCCCACCCCTCGAAAGTGTATGTATGGTTTCATGGGAAAGATCAGGATCTCCTCAGGATGTAATCTTTAGAAATAACTGTAGTTAGGCTTCATAGCTTTCTGCTCTTTTATCCATTATTCCAAAGCCTCTATGGATGAAACTGATACTTTTTTCCCCCCTGCTTTTGAAAGGAACTATGTGAACATTTTACCTTCAGCTTTTGCTTGCGTTTGCCAGCTTGCAGTCTACTGATAGATTTTTGTAGCCAATTAATACCTGTAAATTGATGTTGCTGCATTGTCAGTTGCCATTTCCCAGCCTTTGTGGCAAAAGTGCATGGATGGGGGAAGGAATTGTTTGTCAAGGTTAATTTAGAGCGGAAGGAATATGTTAAACTGACAGTACTGAAAACTGAAGTCTTCTGATGGCCTGTGTCCCTGCAGTGTTCACTGTTCCTTCTTGTGCCACTGCCCCAGCTCAGGCCTAACAGTAAGTCTTGCGTTTGCTTTTCTTTGTTAGTACTTGCTTTGATTACATTGCACCTAGTCAATGTAAAGCTGCTGATGCTTTGTGACAATTTTTTAGCGCCCTTTAACCTAAAGTACTAGTTTGGAAGTATTTCCCAGGCAGGGCTTACAAACCAAATGTAGACCAATTGTGACTGTTGTTACTGGGCTTTGTAATTAATTGTAGCTGCTGGGAGCCCAAAATAAAACTTTGAAGTCTTAGCCATTATGTAAAAGACAGAGTGGTGCAACTATTTGTGGCATCTGGGACTATTGATTTGCTGCAGCCTGGTGGTGTTGGAGGGCCATGCTGCTACGTCAGCTGTGCACTCTATTGTTTCAGCTGCCGTGGCCTTTGTGTTTGATCCTGTCAGTGCTTGCGTCAGTGATGCATATCATCGCTTGTGTGATGTCAAAGTGTGGGTGTTCGGTTATAGAGCCATAGTTAACCTAATGCGCTGCAGTAAATCCTGAATGCTGTTTCCTCCTGGGGATAACAGTGATTCATCGCTGTTCACATTAGACTAATGCTAAGTATAGCAGCGTTCATGAGCCGCAGTATCCACGCGGATTAGTATCAAAGTCATTGCAGCTCTCCAAATGTGATGGATGCCAGAAAGTGTGTGTTTGCAGCCAGGTCTGTCTGTGCACCTCTTTTCTTAGGTGTAAACTGATTAGCAGTTCAGCTACACAGGTAAATCCTACAGTAGGATCAGGCTGAAGTAATCCTTTATAGCTTAATTATGCTAATTAACGTAAAAGCTTTCAACTGAAGCATCGCACCAGCCAACGCCAATCGGTAGGCTACAGTAAAAAAGAGAGAGCACAGGAGTCCTGCGGGACGGCTAACGGGAGCCTTCCTCGCCGGGGACGCCGTGCTCCTCAAAGCCGCCGCGCCCGCTGCCCGAAGCCCAGGCTGCCGGGCTGACCGCCGGGCTGGCCGCTGGTCTGGAAGCCGGCCGCGGCCCGGCGCGGGCAGGGCGGAGCGGCGGTGCGGAGCGGGCGGGGCGGGGCGGAGCGGGCAGCCGCGCACCTGAGCGAGCCGCCCAGCCCCGCCCCGCCTGCCGCGGCGCGCCGGGAGCAGCCGCCCGCCCGCTCGGCCCGGCCCGGCCCGGCCCGGGCGCAGCGCAGCCCGAAATGAGCGGTAAGGTCTCCCGGCTGCCCGGCTCGGCCGCCGCAGTGGAACACAAAAGCAGGGCGCGGCGCTGCAGGCGGCCCCCGCGGCTGGCGCTCGTGCCGCGGCGGCGGATGGGGGAGAGCTGAGGTGGCTGGAGAAAGATGTGGGGAACCCGACCGCTGCCGACCCCGCCGTGGGCGGTGCGCGGTGCGCGGGCCCGGAGGGAGGCCGGCCGTGCCGGGGGCCGGGCGGGCCCGGAGCCGCGCCGGGAGCGGGCAGCCCCGCGCTGGCAGGCCGTGGCCAGCCGGGGCGTTACGGGAGCGGGCTGTGGGCGGTGACTGCCCCGGAAGAGCATGGGCTCACGCAGGCGGCCGGCGAGCGCTGCTCTGCGCCGGGAGCGCGGGGTGGTCACCGCCGCCCAGGCCCTTTTATGAGCGACTGAAAATGGAGCCATGCTAGATGGTTAAAATAATAAAAAATAAGATCCTGTATCTGCCGGGCAGGCGGTGGCGGCATCCTCAAATGTTCAGGTGTTGCTATGTTTAGATCGGTTTGTCACGGTTCTAGCGAGCGTGCAGTGCTGTTGATTATGCTGCACGTGTATGGTGCCCGTAATGAAGCATGACGAGGTTTTTACAGGCTGCTCAAATAAACGTGTTGGAGAACTTAAGCTGCTGCTGCTGAGGGGGAGGTATTCCTCCGTTGCTGGGAAATTTTTTTAACGTATTTCCTCTTTCAGGACACGTGTTCTACGTTTCGTGTGATCTTTGATAGGCACCTTGAGTTGTTTTTTTTTTTAACTTAGGACACAGTGCTTACCTAAAGGCAAGTTTTCCCTTTCATAGCAGCGAAATAGCAGATTTCAGGACAATAATAAACAAAGTGTGGTGAAACAGCGGTTTCTTGGGTTCAGTTGAGTTTAGTAAACCTCTCCTGTGTTTGATGAGTCATTTTTGAAGAATAAAACAAAATGTTGCAATGTTTGTTTTCTCTCCCACAATGCTGCTTTTCCACTTCTTACATAAGAGAACTTGTATACCTGAACGTATATAAAAGGTTTGAGACCTTCTCTTACAAAGGTCATCAACATCCATAATACAGTGATTTGGATTAAGTCACTTCCATTTGTGTGCAATATAGACAACTAGTTGTTTGCTTAACACAAATTCCTGATGCTGCTGTTGGCCGGTTCTTTACAATTGGTCTCACTTCAGGGTGAAACACACCAGCTTTGTCATGGACCTGTGTAGTGATACCTAAAAGCATGAAAATTCCTCTTGCAGTGTATTTCACTGAAATAGAACAAGATCTTCACAGTAGTTGTTTCTAAAAGGAAAAAAAAAATATCTGCTTTTACAGTGTTTTACAGCATTTTACCTTTACAGGAAAGCTTGCTTTTTTAAAAAATTTTTGCAGGTAGTAATATGCTTTCTGCCAAGAAATCGATAATTTCACTGTAAAAATGGTGCTTTCATTAAAATACATAAAGTCTGCCAACTTTTTTCCCGTGCTTTCTGTTTTCTTAATTGTTCCTCTGCAATTTAACTTCACTCCGCAGCCACTTGAAAATCTAATCAGAAGTAAATTGGAGTTCACCCTTAGATCTTTAATATATTTTCATTAATTCTGGAACTTCAAAGTGCTAAAGATGGAATGTGAGTTTTTAGACTACTAATTTGACTCTGTTCTAACGTTGCAGTAGTTTTTTAGGTTCATACATTGCCTTTATGTCTTTTATTTTTGTGACTAACACATTATGGGTATACTGATAATGGCTTTGTGGATCAACCTTTGTACTGGATCATAGATAACTGGGGTAGGGATTTTTTTGTTTGTTAGATTAAAAGCACTAAACAATCTTGAAAAAGATTGTTCTTTAGACATTTAAAGCAAAACAAAACAAAAAAACCAAACAGAAATATCCACCAGTCCACAAAGAAACAAGCTGTTCATATTAGAGTTCCTTCATCCCCCGAGGACATTGAGTTTGCTGTAAAAAGTTCAAGTAACTCAAGTCTTAGTTCTCAATTTACCTGAACCTTATATAGTTTAAAATTGTGAGTTTACTAAAAGTCACAATGTTTTGTATTCATTATGGAAAAACTACATGTAAGCAATACAAGATACAAGCTGTGTTCTTATGTAAGAATGTAAACTGAGATTTGGTTGAATGGTAGCTTACAATAAATATGCTCCCATTACTGTTGACATTTTTGAATTTATTATAAGCTAATGCTTTGAAGCACTTTTTCAGCTTCTCATTCACATCTTTTTTACTTCCATTTCTTTTTAGTACTTCATACTCGGGGAGAAACTTTCACTGAAATATTTTTGAGTTTCAGCTGAGCAAAAAGACCTGAAGAACGTTTGGTTCTCAATTTATAGCTTACTGTAGTCGTAATATTTTTTGCTGTTACACAGTTCAGTTAATCATTTAATTAAGGCCTTATTATTTAAAAAGTCTCTTCAGCCTCTCCCCCAGTTGTAGGTTAAAATGTCAATAATAAAGATGTGATTTTTTTAGGTAGTAGATTTCAAAACTTCCATATCTTAATTCTAAGTAAGTCCCTATAGTATGTGTAATCAAGTTGGATTACATGCTACTTTTTAAAAGAATGCTTTTTGTTCTGGTTCTCCGCTCTTGGCATTTGGACAGTTGTCTTTCCTTTTCTGTCAAGGTAATACTTATCAAAATGATGTATGCTAATCTTATATGCCGCACTTCGCATTTACTTAGTACTTTCCATTTGCAGATCTTAACTGAGTTTATAAAACATTAACATGTAACTGTGAATTCCCTTTTCAGAAGTATTACAGAAATTTCACTAAGAGTTGGATTGGTGCTTTGGTTAGCATCACTACACTGAATTGGAAATGTAGAGGATGCAGCTTGGAGTATCTGAATCCCAACCTTATGCACTTGCCACAAAGCCTGGTCAGATTATATTGTGTTTCAGTTTTTCTTTGATAATTAAACTTCAGCAAATATTGCCTTATGTATTTTTGAATACAGGAATGTAAGAATATCTGTAGGCTGTCCCTCTTGAAGCCTGTGCCAGCATGCTTGCTCTGATAGAGGCTGGTATCAAATACTAAGGGGGAGAGCATAAGAATAGGGCAGGCACACGGAAATAGCTTTCTTGTTTCTAGCTTTCTGAACCAAAATACTTGTGGTTTTTTTACAGCTCTTAATGGATTACCTCTCGCAGTGTGTTTAATTTCTCCTGAAACTAACCTTTGGTTTCCACAATGTTCTTAAAGCAGCGTGTTACACAGTTTAGCCGTGTGTTTGAAGAGGAATGAGAAATTCCTTGGTCTGCTTTAGATCTTTGACCTGGTGATTTAATATCTCTGGTCCTTGCACATGAGAAACTGAAAATTATCTTTCCATTTTTAGGCAGTTTGGCTTTTTTAATAGGTCTTTTACTATTCCTTTGCTGCCAGCCCTTTTGTTTTTTAACTATCTTCAGGTGGAAGTATCCTGGTGTCTTTGATTTTTTTTCTGATAAACAGGAGAAAAGCCTGTAAACTTTTTTTGGGGGTCATTTTCTAGGTCTGTGTGTTCTTTTTGAAAGGTGGAGACAAACATAGCGCTCAAAAGTATTGAGGTACAGCATGGATTTATACCATAGCATAATGTTTTCTGCTTGTTCTCTGTTCTGTTAGTAATGATTTTTAATGTTCTTTTTCTTTCTGCAAATGCCACTGACCAACGCTTGGCTGATACTTCCTTAGAAATATATTAGTAACTTCATAGTGTGTTTGTTTATAGCTAATTTATGGCTTATCACTGTAAATAAATACTAGTTTTGTCCAGGTACATTACTTGGTACTTACCAGCAGTATTTCTGCTGCTTTTTTATCAGTTGGTCATTGAGTACTGTGAGATTTTTCTACTAGCTTTCTGAGAGCATACCAAAAATTTGTTACCTCGCTGACCATTTCCTTTTCCAGTTTGCTAATATATTGAACAGGTTCTTTGTGTGCCCATGGGACTCCGATGGTCACTCTAGGCACTTAGAAAGCTGATCATTTACTTCTCTTTGTTTCCTGTTCTCAAGCCAGTTAGTTAGTTATTCACTAAAAGCCCTTTTCCCTTTTTAACTGAAGATAGCATTACTTCTTTAAGAGTCTTCGAGAGAGAGATTGTCAAAAGCTTTTGGAAAATCCAGGTATGTGACAGCATCCCTTTGTTTTTTGAAGGTATCAGATTTTCCAGGCATTACTTCATCCACAAATGCCACCTTAACACATTCCCATTGTGTCATACTTATCTAAGTGTCTACGAACTCTGTTCTTTCTGGTTTGCAAGCTAGAAGGATCATCAGGGTATCACAGCTTTTCCCATTAGTAGGAGTAGACTTACTGGTTTGTAATACACTGGTTTTCCCCTGGGACCTTAAGTCAGTGTTGTGTTTGCCACTCCTGTGGGACTGAGACTACTTCAGGTGATAAGACTATAATAATAGAGCAGCAATTCTGTAATTTTCTTTACAACTCATAACTAAATACTATCTGGTTTCAGCAATTTGTTTCAAATATTTTTTGTTTTGTTTATGTTTTAAAGTCTCTTTTGTTGTCTTTCCATCTTGGGATACTTCTTTTGAATTGTTACCTCTTAAGTTTTTACATAAGCTCTTCTGTGAGCTTACTGACAGAGAAGGGAGAAATATCAGCTGGTGGATTATTGTAGTTTCATTTCTGGTGTTTTTTTCCAAGAGTGCCCTTTGCTATAATTTTATCTGTACAGTTTGTTGCCTTTGTTTATCCATGTTATTTTGAATATTTTTCACAGAGATATTGCAGTTCAGTATGTTCTTTCAACTTTGTCAAATGATTATATGGTGCTGTACTGAGTATTTCTGTAACCCATTTAGGTCCTGCTCAGGTTCCAATGATGTCCCCAAATGGTTCAGTGCCTACTATTTATGTGCCTCCTGGATATGCCCCACAGGTATGTCCCTTCATTTCATTTTTACTTTATTTTGATGCAGATTATGGGAGTAGAACCATAATAGCTAATTCAGTAAATTTATGTGTCAAGTTTCAGAGTCACTGTGGTCAAGCAAGCAAGTAAGGAGAGATGTCCCATAGTATCTCTGTGATGGGAGACTTCTCATGCTGTGTATGTGTCTGTTTAGTTATGTGTTTACTACTTACCTGACAATACAAGCCCAGTTCCTTGCTGAGTTCAGGATGCCAAGGTACTAGATGTCCTTTGAATATAAAATACAATCATGACCCAGATAGCTCATTGTGCAGGACCTGTGCTGATTTCTGTGTTAGCAGATGTTTTCTCTTTCTGCTGATATAATTTTATATATGTACATAGTTCATGTCTGGGAAGTTCCCTGCAGGTAAGGAGTAAAAACAGGTCCATTAGAAAAAGTGTAGCAAACAGGATGGAAAAAATGTCAGCTGTCCATTTGGAATAAATTACCATATAATACATGTTTCCACAGCTTATCTGAAAATGGGCCTCTCGTTTTCTGTGTGATTCCTAATTTAGATGTCTGAAAATTAAATGTGAGCTAGATAACCTGGCCAGCATTTAAAATAGATTAAAAGAGTGATTCCTCTTGGCTATTTTTGACATTTGTATTATAATGAAAGGGTGTGACCTTCTAGGTGGTATCTCTTTCCCTCAACTATAGAACAAGTCTAAGGGTTAGTAGGTCAACCTGGAAGTTAGAGCAGATGAATACATCTCTCCATGATGTACATCTTGAGAAAGAACTTAAAAGAACATCTCATTAAATTCTGTTGTTGTGACCAGCCTACCTCTGACTCAGCATGCATCCCATGGTGTATACTGAGAAGAGACTACAACACATAAAATGCAACCAGAAAACCCACAGTGTCTCGCAGATGTTGGACTAATTATCTGAATGGCATTAAAAAATTGTCCTCTAGCAAAAGAAAAAACTACTGGCTTGGGCAGTCTAATACTATGTGGTTCTAAGTTTCATCTGTTGAAAGTTGGCTGATAAGTTGATTCGTGTATCCTCCATAGTTGAATTCCCAAACAAGCAGAAGAAAAATTAATTAAAAATAATCATAAAAGTCCATTTAGCTTTAGGTCGTAGTAAAAAGTCTTGATTCCTATTAGAATTCATTTTTAAAGAACCAAAAGAATTTTTGACATAAGCGAGATTCTGAATTTTACCGTATTTCTTGAGTACTTAATCTCAGTTGATGAAGTACTTAATGTTTAAAAAGTTGGGTAACCTGTGCCAATCTGAATAATATTTATAAAATGAATTTATCCTTCAAGGACAGCTTGCAGCAGACAGGCTGAAGGACTGGGCCTTGCTGAGGCAGGCTTGTTAGCCTTTCCTTGGAGCTTGTTAGTGCAAGCAGGTGGTGTGCTAACACACCTCTCTGACTTTTGAACTGAAGGTGCCTCACATCTCTCCAGCTCAGAGTACAGGTGGAATGAGCTCGTCTGCTGTTTTCATCTGAGAAAAAGTATCATAGTCCAGGGAAACCTGTAGTTTATAAGACTTCGGAAGTATTTACTGTTGACAAAACATACCAGCCATTGAGGTTTATGGTGGAAGCTCCTGTTACAAGCGAGATTTGATAGTAGTCTTGCAAACAGGAAGGTCTTAACACTATTGAGCTAAGAGTTATCCCAGATTTAATGCAATCCCAGCCAAGGAACTTCTGTGGTTTCTTCAGCCATAGTAAATTTTTAAATGACAGCAACTGCAGATGTATCTTGAGAGAAATTAGGAACCAGCTAAATGTTTAAAGCCATCAGTCTGAAAGAACACCTTCAGCATAACCATCTTTTGTCTGTCCATTTTCATTTAGTTCTGTTACGCATCTGCTTGCTTCAGTTCCTGTTTGGCAGTGATACAGCGTACTGTCCTCTATTAGAAGTAGGGGATAACTACAGAATAAAGCATATTTATTCTTATATCACATAAATAAAAAGCAATTCATAAGTTGATTTCCTTTTCCCTTCCTCTTCTTTTGGAACTCTAGTTGTAAATCTCTGAAAGAAAGCACATCTTCATTCATCCTCTAAGCTGTCTATATTCCCTGTCTGTAGTGAGTTTTCCAGTGATGTTTGTTTGGCTCACTCAACCAAACAGGCCTATGCCAGAGCTGCATGTTTTGCTAGCATAATTAGGATAATAGATAGCTTGTTTACTTTTTGAACTTAAAATTTTATGATTGTCATGATCTCTTACTGCTTTTTGGAGGGTTTTTAGCTGTGTAGCTGCCTGGTAGAGGCCTAACATTGAATTGATGTTTGATTTAGAGGCACAGTTACAGACTTGTCAGACTCTTCATTTTACACTATTAATGTCCCTGCTGCTATGAATATTTTTTAGTTATTTAGGCTACTAGCAGACCCAAGAAAACAAATACATTGTAAACTAAGTAGTCTGTTTTTTTTAATAAAAGCTGCTTCCTACATAATCTGAATCTGCTTATAAAATCATGATAAGTTGCAGGTTGGTTTTTTTTTTTTTTTTGTAAGCAAAAAGGACTTAATTAAAACTACATTTCAGTGTTTAGAGAATTTCATTGGACAGCAGAAGTTTTAATTATATTTACTGCTGTTAATATATCCTCCCTTTAGGACACCACACAGCTATGGTTGCACAGACTATAAGAGTGGTTGTTCTGTCCCAACAAGGGACAGTTTCTGTACACTGAAAATAGTCAACCCATTTTTTAAAGTCACACGGTATGTAGGTATGTTAAAGCTGTGTTCACTTGGATTATTTATATTAATTTCTGGCTCTCTATTAGGTAAGTAAGGGGGGGATCAGCTCCATTGTGCACATACTTCTATGGCTTCTGAATGTTATTCATATGCCTAGAATCTTCATTCTGCTGTTACACCAGGAGCATACAGCTGTGTCCACATACTGTCTTTCTCACTACAGCAGTGATGTTTTGGAACAATTTCGTAGACCAGCCTCCCTTACCTTGCATTCGTTAAGCTAGCAGGATAATTTTGGGGTGTACAAATTAGATTGCTGTCAGAGAAAACAAAAGCAGAAACTCCATTCCAGATTGTGTTGAAAGCAGCTTGGCACTAAGTGCTTTGATCTGTTGATTTGCTCCTGTTGTACTGGGTTACTCATTGGTGTACATGTATATGTCCCTACCTCGTTTCAAATGTCAGTGAAAACTTAATGTCATAGGGTTGCCTTGCCCTCTGCTTCTGAATGTAGCCATGACATTCCAGATTCTGTTCTTTTCCCTGTTTTCTAGGTAAACGTTTCATCCAAAACCTTGTATTACAGTCCCTGCTGTGGCACTACTTTACAGCATTTTGCTAGGAAGTGGAAAACAATTTATTAATTGGCATCCCAGACACTAAAGTTAGTGACAGCATGATGCGTAATAGTCAAATTATGCCAAGATCATCTCTGGATATTCCCAGAAGTCATGTATTTTTGTGAATTTGCCACTAATGATACAAACATCTAGAGAGGATAATGATGGCAGTCTTCCCTGTCTGTGATGTGCTTCAGGGAGAGACCCCTGGTTCTGGTCCAGTTGATGATGGCCCTCATTTAGTGAAAGAGCATTATCTGCTTCAGCACTTTCTACAGTACATGCCTTCGTGCCTGCTCTCCACCAGACCCCTACATGCTACAGACCCCAGACATGCTGCATGTACTGTGCACAGCATGCCTCAGCTCCATACATCTTACATGATCACAGTTACTCTCATCATGGGATTGCATACGCTGCATTTGTTTCTTTGAACTTCTGGTAACATTGCTAAGGGCTGCGCTTGGGTCCCTCGGACAAACGCTGTCTTGTCACATCTCCCACTTGCCATCTTTGCACAAGCCTCTTTGCACACTAGAGTCTGGCAAAGGCGGCTGCAAAGGCCCCTGCCCTGTTTTCCAAGTAGCATGTGGCTTCCTTCAGGGTGCAAGACGTTTTAACAGGTGAGGGAAGAAAAGGAAGAAAAAATTCCTTACAAAAACTACCTTGAGTTGTGAAGGAGTCTTGAGAGGGCTGACCACCATCCTGCTAGGTTTTTGCTTTAACAGTTTGATGCAGACAATGGCTGCTGCGTGCCTGCAGGTGCAGTATGGCAAGTGCCTCCTGGGTTAGTGTTGGTGGACTGCCTTGGGCACAGAGCAAAGACCTGACTCTTGTGCCTTTCCTCTCACCATTTATGCAGAGTGAGGTCTGTCCACCCACCACATCACTTTTAGGGACCAAGCTAGTCGTTGCACTGTAGAACATACAGAACATACATAGTGTAGCATACAAGCAGTGTGACTAAGGGTGGAAACAGGACCCTGGGAAGAAGCTGGGCTTATGCTGTAAGTATAACTGGTTGCTTATAAGATGTTACAGTCAGATTTTTTTTAACAGTATTTTTCCCTTTCACACTGAGAAATTAATGCCATTGTTGCAGTTAATACACTTAATGAGGTAGCCCTTTCATTGTCCTGTCTTTTTTTTCTTACGCTCTCCTGTTTTCCTTTTCTCAAAGTGAAGGGTGTTACTATTCCTGGTATTGTTTAAGTATCTGTAGAAACATACCTTTCAGACTGTCATTTCTCTTCTGTTGTGTGGTTTCTCTCATTGTACAGGTTATTGAGGATAATGGAGTTCGAAGGGTTGTGGTGGTTCCTCAGGCTCCAGAATTTCATCCTGGTGGTCACGCAGTGATACACAGGCCTCCGCATCCCCCACTGCCTGGCTTCCTTCCACTTCCAGCCATGATACCCCCTCCACCACGTCATATATACTCACCTGTGACCGGAGCTAGTGACATGGCAACGCAGTACATTCCACAGTATCACACCTCACAAGTATATGGGGAGCTGGGTAAGTAGCTTATTGAATATTGCAAGTTCTATGAAAGGAAATAATGCTGTACTCATTTCCATCATCTGTTATGCTGATATACAGGCTTTATCCAGCAAGACTTACAGCTTGAATGAGAGCTATACAAAAAGTTTTATGAGGATACCATTTTTGTTTACTGAAGCTTATTATCCCACAAAAAGTTATTTTAATAAATTAGACTTGTCAGTTCAGTGATCCATTAAACATGCATATTATTTTTTATGTGTATCAGTTATAGATTTGCCCAGGAAAGCAGTGCATGAAGTGTTTGTAGTGATGCTGATGCCTTCCCCTGAGTTTCAGTGTTTAAATCCATACCTGAGTACTGTTCTGAGATCTCATATCTTGCAAGTATCCTGTTTGAAGCATGAAACAAGAGGTCTTAGTATTGATTCTGAAAAAAAAAAGTGTTCTATTTTTTATAAAACTGTATGCATTTAGTCCAGTGTCCATATTGAAGTGTAGTTTGAATAATCAGGTGCCACCAACCTAAACTCAAACTGTAGTTGAAGCTCTCTTTGGTAGTGCTATTGACATCTGCCTTTAATACATTTTAGTGCCAAAGTGTATGTGTGTTCTAACTCTGGTTATGTTGTTAGATAATATTTACATTTCTGGTAGACTTGATTTTTTTTAGATAAACTTATGTTATAAGGTGGATGCTGACCTTGAAAAACTTCAGAGATCAACACCAGGTTGCTGTTTTTAGAGGAAGAATTTGGAAGCTGTGGAGGAGTAGATTAAACACAGCTGTGTCATGTCACTGCATATGTGTAGATTTCAGCATTCTATGATACTACTAAAATCATCTAAAAATATCTGCCAGCTAGTTACTCTGCTTAAATACTTGTGATTTACAAAGCTGTCAGATAAGGATGTACTGATGTCTTGATCTTCATGGAATTCTTAGTGTTTCTGTATTCTTAAGTTGTACTTCATTTCTTTGTCACACTACTTTGGTAACAGTACATAATTAGATATTCTTCGAGTGCTTATTTATAGTTTTACTAATTTCTTGGTTTCCTGTAGCCGGCAGTTGTTTGCTTCTAGTTTGCTAAATTGAGACGTTGGAGTATGATAATTAAATGCATAAAAGATAAAGGGTAGTTCTTAATGGAATAAGATTTTTTTAGATTTCTGCTGCTAGGTTATATCCCTTTAAATATGAATTCAGTGGTAATTTGCTAAACTGCTAATGCAAAAAAATGTTGATAAAATGGGATTTTTTGGTTTTGCTTTGTTTTAAATATATGTGTAAGATGTCCTTGGATTTAGGGAGAGGATTAGGGATGCTATAATTTGTTACATATTTGTAACAGATTTTGTATTTAATTCTGGACCAGTGACGCTGGCTATGGCCTTCAGAAGTAAAGCCCACAGTTACGCTCCTGTATGAGGAATCTGAATTGAAGGGAAAAAAACAAACCCAGAAGCACTCTAGAGCATGGTAGTTCTCTACAAGAGCTCCTATATTTCTAATGGTAGTGAAAATCAGATTTCTAAATGGTCACAGCTTATCTAGTAGTCCTTTGCCAAATTTTCTGGGAACTAAGCTGACACACAAAAAAAACAGAAACTGGAAAGCTCTTTAGTTCTGTGACTTCTATCCTTCTTGCAAGGATGTTTTTATTTGATCTTGTTTTCTATACTTCCTAGCACATAAGAAGTAACAAATAATGCACTTCATTCTTCAGACCAAGTAATCCAACTTACCTCAAAATACACAAATTCTATGCTGATTTTGAAGGATGTATTTTTTTGAAAGCTTTCCTCATTTGTCATTGATAGGGTTACACTGAGGAAGGAGCTGGTTCCATGTGGTACACTGTTTTAAAGTCTTGAGTCAGTAAGCTGTTACGAGCAGCATAAAGGTGAAATGGATAAAAACCTTAGAATGGGATAGAAAAGTTCACAAATCTGCAGTTTAAGTTTTATTAGTCTGCTACTGACTTTTTACCAAAACCATGTTCAGACTTAGAGATGGGACTTTGGTGATACTGCAGCAATACCTCTGGTTGCTGTGTACAGATACAGTGTACTAGAAGACCTAGCCATACTATCTTCAGTCTTCTCATGTCTTTCAGTTGCACTGTGCTTTTGTGGGGTTTTTCCCTGTTGATTTTTGCTGAAGCACCAGTCGAGTAGTTGGGCTCTAGTTGCATTCCAAAACTTAAAACTTCTGTATTTTTTATTCAGCATTAGAGCAAACCTCTTCCCATGTAATACAGTAGTGTGCTGACTTTACCATGTAGCTTACAGCTCAAGGAAGATTATAGAAACATTTTAAGAATAATTTTTAAGTAGAAAAAAGGTGTGGGAAGGAAAGATTACATTTTCTTCCCTAGCACTGTTAATATCCAGTTAGTGTGTATTAGTTCGTCTGCTGGTCAACTTCAGTTTTCCAGTAGAAGCAGAGATGTAATTTTACACAAAAATTTGCACTTAACACACAGAGCGTTTTTAAATATATTTTTAATTACATTCTGTTCTGATTTTTAATTTTTTTCTTCTTTACTTTCATTTAGATACTCTGTCTGCTCATGGAAGATCCAACTTTAGAGATGAAAGGTCTAGTAAAACATACGAAAGGTTACAAAAGAAATTGAAAGATCGACATGGAACTCAGAAGGATAAGTTAAACAGTCCTCCATCATCTCCTCAGAAATGTCCTTCTCCCACAAGCGAACATAATGGACTTGCAAAAGGACAGGATGCGGCTGGTATAAGCACAGGTTCCACCAAAAGCAAGTCTTTGGGTAAAGGAAAAAGCAATTCTCAGACAGATACAGAAGTAGAAGGTAAGTATTAACAAAAACTATAAATATGTATGTGTGTGTATAATTAAAAAAACACGTGCAAGTCCAGAGTCAGGCTGAGCACAGCATTTATAGATAGAACACCACACTGACAACCTTGAAGTTAAATGGCAGCCTGTAACTGCCCTGACTTACATAGAATGGAGTTAAGGGCAGTCAACATGCTTGTCACATCAGAACAATGGGCCTAAGAGAACAAAACTAGTGACGTGCAAGTCTTCATGTAGACTGGAGCAAATCTTACTAATCATACTTCATAAAACTGTTTAAAGAAAATTCTGTTTTGTCCAGAGTTAGTGGTGCTGATATTTTAAGGAATTGCTGGGTATTGATGGCCTGTTTGATATTGAAGAAAGCATGAAAAGAACCAAGTGTCTGACACAGAAAATATATAATCAACTTGTTGAAAATAAATATTTTGTAAAAGAGATCTGTTGTTACATAAAACTTATGTAATGTCCATCCCTATCAACTCATTATTGAAAAGCCTTTGTAGAAAAAGGCTGGTCCTTGCACTAGTCCATGTGAGTTCATGGTTTCTAAGACACTACCATAGGGAGTGTGTTTATTATTAATACCTTTATTTCACTGGAAAGCTTGTGATCTCATAAATGGACTGAATTTACTCGGTCTTGGTCATACAGTAATTTTTGAATCTGACGATGTGTCACTGTGCAACTTTCAGGTCACTGGCATAGCACTTCATATTCAGAGCACAATGTGAAAGACTGGTCATCAGTCAAGTACAGTTTTCTCAGAATAGAGATCTGTAACTAGTGATGCTGAGGGAAACTACATTTTCTTAACTCAGTGAAGTTTACTTTGAGGTGATGATTTTGTGCCAACCTATATTAGACTGCTGTAAACATAAAGGAATGTGAAGAAAATACAGCTAACCAAGACTAGGAAATTGCAACCTACAAGAGCTGTTTCAAAACTTGTGTAGATGATACCCTGTGAAATCTTAATACCAGGGGATACCTTGAGATACAACCTGAATTCAGAAGTTGAGAACTGGTGCTCCAGACTTCAATGAATACTTGCCACTATAGTTCCAGAGTGGCATTTGTCTTGGCTTCAGTTTGCTTTGTTGGATGTTACTTATCTGTGAGCTAACTTTACCAAAGCACAGGTCATAACATATGTAAGCAACAGTACATTTTATGAAAATTATGTTAATGGTTCCTTAGAAGTATTTTACATGAAAAATTGAAAAGTCCATTTTTCAAAACTAGTTAATTCAAAAGATGCTTGGGAAGACTGTGTACTGTGACTTAGACTTGTAACAACAAACAGAAGTCAGAAAATGCATTTAGTTTCAACAGCATAAATAATCTTAGAAATATAACGTTGTAAATTGATTTGACCCATTGGGTTTTTTTAAACAATGTTATCAGGCTTTGTTTTTCTTTTCATTGTAGTTTAAGGCAGGTTAAATAAAAATGCATGGCCACATCTTAAAAACTAAGTAGCCTGTTCACTTACACTATTGAGATAATAAAATTTTAATATTGTGTGGGAGAAAGCACATAAACCACCTTCTATAAATGTTGAGTTGTAAAGCTCAGCTATACCTTCAGCTGAAACAAAACACCTTAGATTCTTTCCCAGAGATGTAACTGAAGGCTAAGCTAAGGTTTGCCCTTGCAATTGAAGGAGGCCAATAGTGTTACCAATAGTCTTCCAGCGGATGTGCAGTAACGTATTTTAGCTACTGGAACTTGACTGTGTCTACATCCAAAGTGAAATCTATAGGAAATACCTCAGCCAAAAGCTTAATTTCTTCATAGCAGTAGTTTGTTTAAAGTTATATGTTAATAAAAGATAACAAAGCTTTCTGTATTCCATAAATCACAGAACAGATTTAGAAGTAGTTTTGTATGAACAGCTTCTTTGGGAGCTTTTTTGGTTTTATGTTGCCCTAGATGAATGCAAGTTGGCAAGGTGTTCTATTTTATACATACTTTAGTCCATGTGTTGTTGAATTTGAAGAGCTATTTAACTGTAAAGTTGCTGAACAATATTCATGGATACCTTTTGTTTGCTTTGATTTTGTTTTTTAAGAAAAGGATGAAGAAACAAAAGCACTTGAAGCACTTCTTTCTAATATAGCCAAACCAGTGGTAAGTAAATAAAGCTTTCTATAAAATTAGAATGTATCTTTTGCTGTTTTACACGGTGATACGTCCTTTTCTCTCTCCAAGTTTAAAGGATCTTTAACTTGCTTAACTTGCAAGTTAAACTTGCAGAAAACTTGCTTACTTCCAGTCACTGAAATGTAAATGACCAAAGTAATTTTTAGTATTTTAACATTTATGAAGCTCAAATTGTCTTGATAGCTATGTGGAATTCTTCTTGGCCACTCTGAAATCTCAGCATTAATAGAATTATAAAAGATAAATAGAGAAAGAGCTTGCAACATTGCCGGTAACACAATGCTGATGCTTAACTTAAGATGATGCTTAACACCATCTTTTACTGTAAAATCTGTTCTCCATGACCTGTAACATTGTTTAGTTTTAACTCCGGGAGGCGATTTCACACACCAGGATACCTCTAGACATGGGAGAAGTTTTGGAAAACTTATTTGAAAAGTAAAGAAAAATCATGACAGATTTCTCTTTAAGTGTCTCTGGTGCCTTCAGGTAAGAGACACAAAATTTGCTAAGGAAGGTGACTGTCAGCAGTGGGCTTTTGACCTACCTGCTTGCAAAATCTACCACTTTTTTTGCAGTTTGTAAAACTGTAATCCGTAATTCTGCATAGGTACTCTTTAAAGCATTGCTGGTAAATTCAGTAGTTTCTTGCATTTGACAGCAGGCCTGTGTCCTTTTCTTTCATCATCTGGGCCTTCCCTGGTCCTAACCTTTCTGTGAGGATTTACACAGCTTTTCCAAAAATCTGCATCTCGATCCTGAGGCCACCAGTTTGCCTGAGTAAAAACAGTTTGCGTTCCCTATTGTAAACTACAAAAAGTCTATGCAACTGAAACTGCAGGAAGAGTTTGCCATGGGTTTGTCCAGTCAGCCAGCTACTTCCTCCATAATCAGGCGCCCTGCTTTTCATCCTTTGTCAGTCCTAAGCTTACCACAGCACACATGCTTCACGTAACTAATAAGTAAACTTTTATGGAAGAAAGAACATACAGAGAAAAGATAAGAAGGAAAAAGGATCAGATTGAATGATCATTGGACTTCCAACACTGCCATTCATCAGCTACATACCTTCTCCCTTCCACCTCCCGGACAGGCTGGCCCTGATTTTAGAGCTTCAGTCTTGATTCTTCTTTCATATGTTGCTTTACAGCCTGGCCAGGAGAGGCTGAGAGAGCTGGAACTATTTAGCCCGGAGAAGAGAAGGCTCAGGGGGGGATCTTATCAACGTATGTATAGATACCTGCAGGGTGCAAAGAGGACAGAGCCAGGCTCTTCTGAGTGTGCCCAGCATCAAGACCAGAGACAACGGGCAGAAACTGAAATACAGGGGGTTCCCTCTGAACATCAGGAAAAATTTTTTACTGTGAGGATGACTGAGTACTGGCACAGGTTGTCGAGAGAGTTTGTGGAGACTCATTCTTTGGAGATACTGAAAAGCTGTCTGGGCGTGGTTCTGGCTGGCTGGCTTTAGATGACCCTGGTTGAACAAGGGGTTTGGACTAGATGACCTCCAGCAGTCCCTTCCAGCATGAACCATTCTGTGATTCTGTGTGTTTCAAGGGGTGAGCAGGGATTGTAATGATAGAGGAAGTCCTGAATGCTTGTTGTCCTGCTGTGTCCAAGCATCAGAATGGGTTAACATGTCTTCAGTGCCCCAGTGTCTTTGGTGGCTAAGCAGCATGGAGGTGGAAGCTGGCTGATCTAGCTGTTGCTGTAGTGTAGATAGTAGCTGGGACAGTCAAGTTCAGCAGCGTTTAACAGGATGACCTTGGTGATGGGAGCTAGTGGAGGGGCAATAAAAAGAATTTTTGGAGGAGGAACTGGGATTGAAAAGAAAGCTTAGGGAGATAAAAGTGTGAGGAAGGAAGGGAGTGAGTGAAGAAGAGACAGCTCTGACAAGGAGCACCGGTCTGAAGGACAATCAAGACTTGAGAGATCCTAAAATACCTGAGGTGTCTTAAGATAAGAAAATGAGACCAGGAACAAACGGAATTTTAGGTGTGAACTATTGGAAGAACAAGATGGAGAGCAAGTAGCTTTTCTGTTTTAGTTTTACAAGCAAACTGATCATGAAAGGGTGATGGGAGGCTGAACGTCTTACTAATAAGACTGAGAGTAGTGGGGATAGTGGGCAGTAGTAGTAAGAGACTGACTGAAACGACCCAAGAAAGATGAAGACTGGTGAGACAAGGATACCATAACTTTACTGAGAGACTAAAGGGCTGAAGTTGGGTGGGGTAAAGGAAGAGTACAGACTGGAATGAAGAACTGGTGATTAGGACCAGACTTCAAGAAGCTGGAGAAAAAAGGTGAAAAGGGCTTACGGCTATAAGAAATTTAGTCTACGTCTGACAGCACTGATCTTTATCCAGGACCTGGAATTTAATCCGGATTTCCCACATCTCATCTTTTTTCTGACTGCAAGTACTTGTAAAGTCCTACCAGCAGAGGTTTTGGTTTGCTGCCTGTTGTTTCACTGTCCAGCTATGCAGCTCATCTCCACAGATGTTGGGAAACACTTATTGCTTTTACTCTGTTAGATCAAGCAGTAGAGACAATCTGAACTTAGGATGGTGCTAGAAAGAATTTAAGGGAGCTATTTGCTGTTAAAAATTACATACATAAAAATATTAATAATAGATATGCACACACACATTTCCTAGGAAACTAGGATCAAAATACTTTTAGAAGAATTCTATTCCATTCTCAAAGTGAAGCAGGAAAGATTCTGTACTACTGCTGGCCCATTGTGTTGAGGATTACAATTACCTTTTGGTTTTGTTTTCTTTTAACACAGCAACGTGCTGTTCTTTCTGTATGGTCCCTGCTGTTCACCGTAAAAACATACCTGCTCTGGGAATGGATCAGGGTTGTGTAGCTAAGGGGACTGGTGTCTTTGACCCCTTTTGGCTCAGAGTAATGAGAGTTTGTCCCAACAAGGGAATGTTTGCCTAGTTTAGCCACATACTGTACCAGAATGGATGCAGAAAACAATTTTGCTGCAAGGTTTGCTTACTGCAAGATAGTGCTGTCACTGGGGTGTGCTGGACAACAGCTTTGTCAGCAGCCCTCAAATCATGAGTGCCTGCTGTCCCTTTCTTAACTTCATGAAAATGTGGATGATCCTTTCTGTCCTGACTGAAAGTACAGGGACCAGTTCTCTAGAAGAATGCACAGTCTTCTGCCAGCGGTCAGGGCATACAGGATGCCATTCAAGTCCAGATGTCATCAGTGGCTGCACCACCAGTGGGAGTGATAACTGTGAGCTTCCTGGGGTGGTTAGAGTGAGACTGTGAGAAGTATGATCAACAAGTCGTGTGTTCTGCTATGTTCCTAATGACATAAGAAGCAGCAATAGCGTGACAGTACTGCCTTGTTTTCTTTCACTTCCTTCCACCCTCAACACTCAATCGTCCATGCCTTTTAGGCAAGCACATTATTTTCCCTCCCCACTATGTCCTTACTTGAACATCATTGCACATAGCTGTGTGCCTACAAGTGATCTCTTTGCAGACCTCAGAAGACATCACAGGCTTAGGCAGTAGTAGTCTGCTACAGACTAGTGTACAGAAGGCAAAAAGCCAAACTTCCCAGCATTTGGAGAGGCTTACACTTTGCGAAGGCAAGGGATTGTCAGGGCTGTGGGTGGATGGAAGACTAGCTGATGTTGCAGCTTGTGGGAGTGTGAAGTGATAAGAGAAAGGGAAGCAGCATTACCTACTTAGGCCTTGGAGGATCAGAAGCAACCCTCCCACAGGTTCTCCAAGGAAACGTTTTCCTCACCCTCCCACAAGTGAACCAGGAGATTGTGTTTTTTCATACCTTCCGTTTATAGTTCTCATCAGAAATACTCCTGTAGGTTTTTGATTAATGTTTTGCTTGAAGCACTCCTTGCGGGGATTGTGCCACAGTGCTGCTCTTGATGGATCGTCAGTACATTGTTCCCTGGTCGAACTTTGCGCTGGTGCAGGCGATACTGGATACTGGCTGTGGTGGTCACATTCCTTTGCACGATACCCTGTTCCAGAAAATCGGGAGTAATGCTGAAGGCTGTGACCTGTCCTGGGCTGTCCCATTTCTTAATGCTCAGGCCAAGAGCATGCACATCTGAAGCAGGTGGTGGACTCTTTGGTGTTCATTCGTTCACGCATCTCTTGGATGAATTCTGTGCAGTATGGGGAACATCAACTTTGCTGCTTCCAGACCCCTATTAAGTGCTTTTATGAGTGTTCTCATTTTCTTAAACTTCCCCCTTTATGGATCCCCCATTCTTTTCATACGTGGCAGTGTTAAGATTATAACATGGTACTGCCACCAGATGACCCTTCTACTTAACAGTGGTCTTGAACTTTTTATATCCATATGTAAGCTGGAGTGGTTCTGCAGATTGCACCATGCTGAGTCCTCAGCATTTGAGCAGAGTCCTCACCAGCTGTCATGTCCATTAACTAAGTAACAAAGCAAATAGAAGAAAAGACAAGGGGACCTGAAAAGGCAAAAGCAAAATTAAGAATGAAGTGCAAGGCTGTGTATTTAATGAGAGGCAAAAGGAACTCAGAATTTGAGGGCTGGTTATGTAGTGTGTAAATCCTGTTTTGTGGTTCATGCATGTTCCGTGTATGCTTGCAGGCTTTTAGGTTGTGATGGACCTCACTGTTTCAGTGCACCCTGTGTCACTGAACACAATCCAGTTTGCACGTGCTAGAACTGCTCTTTTGTTTGACCTAAATGGCATGTGTAATATACTTAATAAGGAGATTCACTTTCACAAGCTGGACTGCTAATGAAAACATGCCCACTTCTTAGTTTCCTCGGTGCTGGGGCCTGACTCAAGTATTGTACTGTGCTTCGGAGAAGCACACAGTGTTCAGAGTTGAGTGCAACTAAAACCAATTACAGCTGCTTGAATAAACATACAAAGTAATAAATAATGCCAGGTCTTCTGAAAAAGCTACTCCTGAGTGTCTCAGGGCACCTATGTGTAGTGGATTCTTCTGATCTTAGTATTTGTTCTTCAGAAAGGCTTTTTTCATCTTTGTATTGCAGAGATTATTTGAAAATATGCTAGTGTTTTGTGCTTGAGAACTGACAGGAGTTTCTGAAACTTTAGTAACTCTTTTCTATAATAGAGATCTGCCTAGTGTTCAAAAAGTCAAATATTGGGATTTTATGGAACATCAAGGATAAAGGACAGTGAAGAAATTAGAAATTACTGTCATATGCTTGCATTATGTGAAGCTGGAGTTTTGTGTTAAGATAGTACATGCTGATGTAATAGTAAGACTGCCATTGTGCATATACACAATAGGGGAAAGTTGGTTTTTAATAGGAAATCTTAATTTTAGCAATACTTAATCTTGTAATATTTTGCTTTTGTCCCTTATTAATAGTCTTGTGAGGAAGAATATAACTGAACCTAGAACTGTCTTTTAAGAATTACTTTTTTTGCTGGAAGTTGAATCTGAAAAGCAGTATCAAATGTTTTATAAACAAGTTAACAAGGACTTAAATTATATTCTCTGATTCTCTCTTGTCAGTGCTTGCAGCTGTGACTTTTTTTTAGCAACTGAGAGTGATTGAATATACTCATTCACCTGTATGTGAATTTCTTGAAAAGCTCCAGAAGTTACGAAATACGTAACAATATATAAAGTGTAGGTCCAGTAGGAAAACCTTGATATTACACAGTTCCACTCCTATTGCCCCTCTTCTTTTTGTCTGATTACTGACCCCTCACACAAGGTCCTCACACTCCCCCACTGCCGTTATCTGAGGTTGCAGAAAAGAAGGTAGCAACTTCAGTGGGATTCAGGTATATGAGGAACAGGTCTAAAAATCATTTCCAGTGTTTATCCCTGCTAAAGAGTTAAGTGTTGAACCTATTGTTATGTTCTTCTGCCCATGAGCCTGTTCTCCTAGGCCCTCCAGTCTCTCCAGTATCTGCCTCTTATATCTGCTGTTCCATGAGTAGTTTACTCCCCAGTGCTCCTCAGCAGGGCTTACTAGTTTAGGCTTGGCTTCTTGCAGCTCCTTTGTTTAATGTGAGTGTACATCACTGATGGGGAACCAGTGGTTTGACTTGACCTGGTTTATTGCAGACCCATGAGTCTCACTGGGCACCATCTACAGGGCTGAGTGACTTGGGTGTGGGTTGTAAATTTTCTAGTCCAGCAAGAGAGTTACATAAGACGGATAGGGATTTCTGCCATACTGCAAATGCAGGGTGAAAATAACATTTTACAGTTTCAATTTCTACATTTCCCAATAGCAGATCAGTGCCTGACTTGAAGCCTTCCATGGTAATTTTCCTTTTTAAAAAACAAAAGAAAAAAGGGTTTTATCTTTAAACCTGTTAGATGTTTTTATTTCATTGAATCTTTTAACTTCTTATAAATTCTGTTAAATAATAGCTTATTGGCTAACACATTTCTCCTCTTTCCCCTATGCATATGTGTGCCGTGTGTATGCATAGAGAATTTATATAGGTCTTTATACACTGCAGCTTTTTATGCACCATGAGGATGTCATTAATTCTCAGCTTCTGTGAATAGTTTTCACTTTGCATTTCTGATCATGTTCAGTTCCACTCACTGTTGCTTTAAAGTTTTGACAAATTTGCCAAAGCAAAGCTTTTTCATACTAATCTTTAGTCACATACTCTGTTTACACAAAGTGAAACAACCAGAACAACCTACTTAGTTGCTGATTGTTGGGTGGGTACATAATACTGCTTCATTGTGATATAGTTACTGTGTTAACAGTTTTCATCGATTATTTTAGAAGCCTTATGGAAGGTTTACATGAGTTGACCAACAAATATTGCCCTGGGCTAGTAACTCAGGATAACAATTTTTCTTCTAGTTAGAGATTAAAGAGCATTTCACCCTGTTCTCAGTTAATGCTTGTTGATAATCTAATGATTTCCACTAATACTCTGGGTTTAATTTTACTAGTCAAAGTCCTGTGAGTTGTCTGTTACTCAATAGTCTGTAATGCTGTCTTTGATCTTGCTCCCACTCTTCCTGCTTTCTCTGTACTGAACAGTTGAAACCTCTAATATTTTAATGTTCCAATAAGATGTGTGTCGGGCTGACCCTGGCAGGACGCAGGTGCCCACCAAAGCGGCTCTGCCGCTGCCCTCCTCGGCTGGGCAGGGAGAGAAAATGTAACGCAAGGCCGGTGGGTCGAGGTGAGGGCAGGGAGAGATCGCTCGGCAGTGACCCTCACGGGCAGGGCAGGCTCCGCTTGGCGGCATTAGCTTAATTTGTTAGCAATCACATCAGAGCAGGATAATGAGAAATAAACCCAAATCTTAAAACGCACCTTCCCCCCACCCCTCCCTTGTCCCCGGGCCCAACTTCACCCCCGCTCTCTCCCCGCTCCCAGCAGCGCCGGGGCCGGGCATGTGGCTGGGGTCAGTCCCTCACACGCTGCCTCTGCCGCTCCTTCCCCTCAGGGCGGCTCCTCACAGCCCTCCCCTGCCCCAGCCGCGTCCCCCCACGGGTGCCGTCCTTCAGGCACAGCCGGCTCCAGCCCGGGTCCCCCCGGGGTCCCCAGCCCCGCCAGCAAACCTGCCCCAGCCCGGGCTCCTCTCCCCGCGGGGCCACAGGCCCTGCCAGGAGCTGCTCCGGCGTGGGCTGCCCACGGGTCACAGCCTCCCTCGGGCACCCACCTGCTCCGGCGTGGGGCCTCCAGGGGCTGCCGGTGGGGATCTGCTCCTCCGTGGGCCTCCCCGGGCTGAGGGGGACAGCCTGCCTCAGCGTGGGCTTCACCGCGGGCTGGGGGGAACCTCTGCTCCGGGCCTGGAGCCCCCTGCCCCTCCTGCGCTGCCACGGCGGCTGCGGGGATGGGCCTCTCGTGCGTTCTCGCTCTTCTCTGGCTGCTGTTGGTCTTCCACAGGGTTTTTTTTGTTGTTGGGGGTGTGTTTCCCCTTCTTAAATACACTGTCTCAGAGGTGCTACCACCATCACTGACAGTCTCGGCCTTTGCCAGTGGTGGGTTCGTCTTGGAGCCAGCCATCATCAGCTCTGTCAGACATAGGGGGAAGCTTCTGACATCTTCTCACAGAAGCCACTCCTGTAGCCCCACTACCAAAACCTTGCCACGCCATGCAAACCCAGTACAATTATGTACCAAGCCACCTTTCACTCATACCAATCACATTACTTCTCTGGTGTAAAAGAAGATAGACAGACTAAGGTATATGAACAGAAATGTAATCTGTGAAGTGTATAAGGCAGTTTGGTATTAGCAAAGTGACAGATAACATGTTATGTGCAGTTCTGGGCAAAGCACTAAAGGTAATAAAACTGTAGGAAATAAAGAGAACAGTGAGAATGATCAGAGGTTTAGATAAGTGAGGGGAGACACAAATCCTATCAGTCTTCAAACACATACTGCAGAAAGGAAGGGAAGATCTGATGTTCAGCTCTGTGGTGGCTAGGACTAGTCAGCTTAGTTGATAGTGAGAGAGGTACTCCCTCGACTTTAGGAAAAAAATATCAACTGCTAAGATAGCTAAACATAGGAATAGATCATCTTACAGTGGACCTACTGATCCCGGAGCACAGCTGGTCCTCCAGAAACCTACAGTTCCATCAGTATCCCGTGCTGCCTTCTGCAATCCAGGGGGGAGGGATTAAGAGTATCTGAGAGTGAGTTTTTACCACCCCAGATGCTTCCTGTAACTCCAAAGACTTCCAAAAATGCTAGAATTCTACTGTGGTGATTTGAGTGTGTGTTTGTGACCACATCAGGGTTATAGTGGAATTTCTGTTACTGAACTTTGAATTGTGTTTCCAAGAAGTTCAATGGGTAATCTTACTAGCATTTGATCCCTTTCAGGGTGTGATTTATTGTCCTGTTAGCATATAAGGGCTTAGTGATATTATTTCCAAGACATTGAGGCTCATCGGTTTTGATTTTCCTCCTCCTTTCTACTTGTCTGCTTTCAGTAAGTCATCTCCTCTCTGCTGCATTCTTGAAGTTGCTCCATTCAGGCTTTAGTTCAGTAGATGATAGCAATTTGAGCACCAGCTGTGAAGATAGCATTTTGATTCTGATACTCTGGTAGTAGATTCCCAAAAGCAATTATTCCCAAAATAGATATATATTACAGTCATATTGTAAAACTAGTAATTTCATATAGTGAAAAGTTTTCTGTTCTCTTATGAAATGATTGGAAATAATAGGTGGGTACAACATATAAACCACAACAACAGACATGCAATATTAATAAACACAGATTTCTAAACTTCCTTCTATAATGGATCCTAAAAATTTGTAATCACATGCATGCACCTGTGCACTCACCTACAGAAATATGAGCATCTGCAACCCCTTGCAGCATGTGTGGGTTTGGAGCAGCACCCACTTTTCTGGGAGCATGGGTGCCCCTAAGTGCATGTCTCCTCTGAGAGATGGTGGTACTTTAGCTTTGCATGTAACTGTGCTATTCCTTAAAATCTGTTGTTCCCTGCAATCTTTTAATCCACAAGCCATTGAGAAAGCTCTCTACCAGGTCACATGTGACCCCCCCCCCCCCCCCCCCCAGGTTGTGAGTTCCTGCCTGCTGCACCCTGAAATCCCGTTGTACCAGCTGGGGTGCAGCTACTTGTGGTATCCATCAGACCTGGATGAAGGTGGCGATGGTGGCAGGGCAATTCCTCATACTGTCAGGCCAGGTTTTGATCATTGCTTTCTTCCACCCCAGCATCTTTTATTCTTGTTAGGATTTTTTGTGATGCTTTCATACTTCCAAAGCTGATTACTTCTTCATTTTGGAAGTCTCTTTGTGATTCCCTGGTTACCATTTAATCCACCGGAGTGCTGCTGGCTTTTAGCCTAATGAGTCTGCTGGGGCAGACACTTCTCAGACAGTTGGAGGTGTTGCGTTTGCAACACACTGTTTATACTCATATTTCTGTCACACCAACTGTTGTTACTCAGGCCTTTCTACAAAGGGTGGGCTGTGCAGGCAAGCACCACCACAGGAATTATTTAGGATGCTGCCTGTTATGTATATATGTGTAAATGCACACGGACCTTGTAAGCATGCCTTCAGCACAAGTGCCTGAGCTCAAAGTACATTGAGATATGTTAGAATATTCTGTTTCCTAGCGTACTAGATTAGAACCTCACATAGTTGTATCCCTATTAATATCCTGATAAAAAAAACCAAATGTGCTGGAGTAGTTAACCAAATAGGTTCTAATCTAATGGGAGAATCTACTTTTCACAGTCACAATTAAATTCCCAAAGCAGAGTTTCTTCACGCACCTGTTAGAGTAGTGCCAGCCATTCTGGAGAAGTTCCTGAGTTTCTATGTATTTCATAAGAAAACTGAATCACCAAGAGAGTACTAAAAAAAAGTCTTAGTGCCAGTGATATCAAAGGAAAAAATGCCTGAAACGTTATTTAATGAAATGACTGATTTAATGATATATGCTTGCCATCTCTTCTGCTTCACGAATGATACCGTTCGGTTTTATATAGCCCACTAGGTGGCATTCATTACTTAGAAGTTTCTTTGCACTCAGCCTTGTGCCCTAGGATTAGTTTTGTCATGAAATTTCTTGTATTTCTGGCTTGATTTCACCTCTAAAAACTATTTAGTAGCTATTATATCAGTATAAATAATCTGATATGGTACTGGTATATGATTTTGTTCTCTTTTATCTGGTCCTGTGTGGCAAAGCAGCATTTATATACAATAGCATTTAAATGGCAGAGATCTCAAAAGTTCTGTTTCTACAGGTATCAGACATACAGGCAAGAACAGCACTACTTACATGGTCCCCTCCATCCAGCGATACCAGAGAAGATGCTGACAAAAACGACGTACCAGAGGTTTACACTTACGAAGTGATGATTTCAAATACCGGAAAAGATGGGAAGTACAAAACTGTATACATGTAGGTGTTCGTTATTTTTATTTAATTGCTGTTGCATTGAATTATGTGGCTTAAAACCTCATTAAAAATCTGTCTCATGTCTGGAGATTTAAATAATCAGCAGTTTTGTTTAACTTCTATTTTGGAATTAACAACCTTTTTAGTAGAATTTGTTGGTTTATTACTAAAGTCTGTACCATCAATTAGAATGTAAAGACCTTGTTCTTAGATGTTGGTGTGTTTTAATATCACTTAGATGTATTTCAACCAGCTGCACTTGAAGCTATCAGTTCTGAAGTAGTGAGATAGACTAGTGAGAAATAGCAGTTGGTTTTGTAGTTATGTACTTGAGCACACGCTTCTACTCCCAGTAAAGTTATACCTCCCTTCCCTGAAAATGTTCTTAGTAAGAGACAGTCTTACGATATGAAAATCTGGATTCACACAGAACAAACTCCAACAGCAAAACAAATAAAACAATTCAATTGTTTAATTCCTAACACAACATTTTTCCATCAGTTTTTTGCAACTTGGAGAAATAAAACAGTAAAATTTACCACTAAGGGTGTAGAGCTTGTAGAGCTCTCTAATTATTGTAAGTCTTTGTATCTAGCTAGTTATCTTAGTCACCTTCCATGGATTTCTTAGGAGCAGTACCTGAATTGCAAGTTGGATGTTCCTGTCCTAGAAATTAGAGCAAAAGAAACGAGCTTTGCTAACTTAAGTTGATGTCTAATAGATGTTACTTAGGCACCTTTTCTGTTTACTAGGTGCTAACAAGTATCCATATGCAGTCACGTACAGTTTTAGATAATCGTTCTTGCAAAGCTGAACCGAGTTTCTATAGGCCCTGGTACTTCAGTGGGTTTTGTGTAATAACGTATATGTGTACACATGAAGCTGGTCTTACTGCATAAAGAGGAAAGTAAGGATTCTTCATTAAAAAACAACCACCAAACAAACAAAATAACAAAAAAGGCAGAGAACCACCAGGGCAAAAAAACAGCAATCAAACACAAGAAACCCCTAAAGTTCAAAGATAAATGCATTTACATTTCACTATATTTAACAACAGAGACAAACTGTTAGCGAATACATTTCTTAGGAGTGTTAGGCGAATGGGTTAGATGATGTGTCTTTTTATAATCATACGGGATTCTGAAAGTCTCTTAAACAAAACTGTATCTCTCTCCAGTGGAGAAGAAAATAAAGTTACTGTAAATGATCTCAGGCCAGCAACTGATTACCATGCAAAGTGAGTATCTCTTTTTCTACTCATTATATTCAGTGGAAATGTTTTAAAAGTTTCATTGTATCTGTGTATTTGCATAAGTCTTCAGAGATTGTCTTTACCACTTCCCGCCCTCCTTTGAGTCACAAATCAACATTTTTGGCTTAGCTGACCACGCAGTCCATTTTGGGAAACACAAGAGAAGATTGTTGTGCCACCATCCAACATCCATGCTCTTTCCTTCATGCCAGCATAGTGACTTTTTACTGTCCTTTGAGCCAGGTACAGATACTATGTGCTTTCTCTCAATTTTCCACAAGCAGCAAAGTACCTTGCATAGGAAGATGCTCATTGTTGGCCACCTGAAGGTCACCTTATGCTGGTTTTGCTTTACTCCAGTAGACCAGTGAATCTGACCTCATATGCACTACAAAATATGTGCCTAGCTCAATGTAATTCTACCCTTCTAGCAGAATTCGATACGTCATACTGAAGAAATAACATAGAATTGGAAAGATGTTGTTAGCTGGTGTTCTTCCCTCCATTTTCAAATATTGGAGGGTCATCTGGAGCTGAACTTGGCAAGGGACGCAAAGAATAATAAGAGCTTCTATAGGTATGTCAGCAAGAAAATGAAGGGCAAAGAACATGTACCCCCCAATGAACATAACTGGCAAACTGGTAACATCAGACAAGGAGAAGGCTGAAGTATGGGAGAGCTACATTCATGGTCCTTGGTGTGAAGGGTTCTACACTTCCTAGTGCTGTTTTCCGGAATATTGCCCTGGTCGCCGAACCAGAAGGAAAAAGGTCTGTTATTATCACAGCCCTCATTTGATTTGGGCTCCTGTATGGTCTGCAGCACAGGTTAAGGAGAAGGATGAATGGTAAATTGACTCAAAGCTCTTTCATATGCAACCGTTCCCCTGTGGTTTTGTTCCTATTTTTAGTAGTTTTAATGCACTTTACCCAACAAATGCACGGACCATAAGGGTCAGAGCCTAAGACTTGCTTTTTCCTATGTAAGTCCTTTTTTATCAGGCTACGTTCAGATTCTTTCTTGTTTAGTTCTGGGTTTTGTAGGTCATATATGGGAATAGGCGGCTTAGCCATGTAAGCTCTTCCTAAGCAGAATTATGCCAGTTGTGAACACTGCCCGAAATAGTGAAGATCAGGAAGTCTAAACTGTGAAGATAACTGATAAATTACATACTTGCAACTGTATGCAAGCACAGCTTTGTGTGCGTCATTAGTCACTGTTCAAATGTTTGTCTCCCTGTTCACAAAATCTACAAAGCCAAATTTCCTGTGACTTGCTGTTCATGCAACAAGAACATATAAGGACTTTTGCATCTTCACAAGCAGGCAACCTAGGTCTCACACCAGTGATCACAGGAAAGTGTTTTTTTAGCTTTTATGGTTTTTCTTTCAAAAGAACAGATAAATCGGAAGAAATTAATGTGCTTGTTCACCCAAGGAAGAGACAAGGCATTAGCTACACAGCTAGGGGAGCAGGGTGAGGCTGGAAGATAATCCTGTATTTCCTTTTGGAGACAAGCTGTTAGAAAAACAAACCACTTGTTTTTGAGACAGAAGCAAGAATTCACTCCGCTGAAGTACATGGAGAGTTAGCCTTCCTAAAAGAAAGGACAGGGTGAACAGACTCAGCAAGGTCTTGAAGGAGTGCAGAGGATACTCTGTAAGTGTATCAACAGCTTCACTGTGCTCACATGACAAAAGCACTTGCAGGAGAAGAATTATTCATAATATCAATTAATATGTCTATAACAGATAATGAGCCTGCAAGATGTTACCATTATTTCCCAAACAAAGTACAGCAAGTAACAGACATAATTCAAATGTCGTTGTGAAACTAAAGCTGACTGACGGTAACGATGTACGTCCAAAGTAAAGGACTCTTTTCTTTTGTGTTACTTGTGGTGACCAAGGTGCTTCTGCCAGTTATTTGTTTACAACGGTGGTATTTTAATAACGAGGTAGCAAGACAAGTAACTTAATTCTGAACACTCAGTTTTCTTTGGAAACTGTATACACAGATTTTGAAGCAAAATGTTAATTGGCTCTTTGCCACTGTAGAATCCAAGTAGAATGCAACTGTGTAAAGGGGAGCCCTTCAGAAGCAGAGAGTTTTACCACAACAAGTTGTGAACCTGAGACTCCAAATCTGCCCAGGATAACTAATCGGACCAAAAATTCTCTTACTCTTCAGTGGAAGGTAAGAATTTGCTTAACAGCCTTTAAAATAAATACTTTAAACTCTTCAGAATTGTTTCAGATCTGTCAATAAAATGCCAGTTCATTGAAATGGAACATTTTTGTCAACCATACCTATTTCAGTCACAGTTCCATGAGTGGAAATAGATGTACTGGATTAAATGGGGACTTTAACAAAAAGAGAAGCATTCCCAGAAAAGCAAGGGACCTTTGTAGATTAAGTTGATGAGTTCCAGTTGCCTGCTGTACTGTGGAATCAATTCCTTTCCCTGTCATTGAACATAGGCTTGTTTGTGCAAACCAAATGGAGTGGTCTGGAGAGGCTGAGATTTGGGCTGACCTGCCTGCAATCTAGCTGCTCAGAAAAATACGACAGCATTTTACATTGCTGCCAGAATACTTTTTCAAAGTCTAAAAACCCAAAACCATAAACATGGTACAAGCATTCATTGGCTAGAGAATGTACTAGGACTGTCTTGGGAAGAGAAACAGTCATATAAGGGGAGCGTCATTTGCCGTCTGCTGGTCTTGTCATGATTTGCCCCATACATGCATTTTTTCCTTAAGTGGTCTTGTATCTAGTTAGAGCTCTAACTTTCTTCTTTTCCTGTTGCAGGCATCTTGTGATAATGGTTCTAAAATCCACAGTTACCTTTTAGAATGGGATGAAGTAAGCAAGTTACTCTATTTTATTTTTATTTTGTAGGGTTTTTTAGAAGTACTTGTATGTGACTGTGCACATGAAGTTGTATGAAGATTATGACTTCTGTCTGGAGGCATGTGAAAAATACGTAATTCCTGAAGCAATTATCAAAATATGATTATTGCCTAATTTCTTTCCTGGGGAATATAAAATAGTAGGATCTTAATGACATGATTCTGCTGCTCTTAATAGTGGCTTTTTCACTTGTAGTCCAATACTTCTTTCAAGAACTGACACCAAAGGATCATTTTCCTTTAACAGTCTTTCTTTTGTACAAAGGGAGTGGATCTGCTATGCCTGTTTGAGCATCTTCCAGTCCCTACCTGCTATCCTGAAATAGCAGAGCTGCAGAAGCTTCATGGCTTTTTCCTTCCAGCCCTGTGGAGCTGGGAAATGGAAAGGAAGGAAAAAAACCTCTAATTCAATATATACACAAATTTTCATACGCTACTACCTCACTATGTGGGAGAGCCATGAGTTATGTTTAATTTCAAAAAATGAATTTACTTCACATTTGTATGTTACTTTAGTTGATGGGTGCATAGATAATAGAATGAATAATGTGATTAACTTATTCCTTTTTAGGGAAAAGGAAATGGAGAGTTTTGCCAGTGTTATTATGGCCAACAGAAGCAGTATAGGATTACTAAACTATCACCAGCAATGGGGTACACCTTTAGGCTAGCAGCCAAAAATGACATGGGAATGAGGTAAATACTACTATTATATGTATAAATATGGAATGCATGTGCATGCGCGTGCTTGTTTAGGAGAAACATATTATGGCATTTAAAGAAAAAGGTCTTTTGTCTAACTGGAATGAAGTGGAATATAGAATAATTTAGTTGGAAGGGACTGACAGTGATCATCTAGTCCAACTACATAATTAATTCACAGTATGTGATTGGATTATTTGGTTTGCAGATTAGCTGCATACAATGAACCACTTTACCCTGCTTGAGCAGGGGAGGTTGGACAAGATGACCTCCAGAGATCCCTTCCAACTTCAGCTCTTCTGTGATCCCCAGCATAATGCGTTTTGTCCAGGCATGGAATAGCTACATACTAAAACCACTACGTATATCCATACATACTGTAGAAATGCTGCGAATCTCAGCCCCTCTTAGAAGAAGATAATACAGCTACTTCTGCCAGACTTGGCCTCATTTCCTGAAGAGCTCCTCAGACATTTGTACGCGATGCTCCTGGAATGGGGAGCACAAGCATGGCACAGACAACCCGGCTGCTCTCATGTGAAATCAGCTCAGGCTGTGCTTGTTTTTAGCTTCAGTCTTTGTAGACCTACATTGATCACTGAAGTTGCTACCTTGGACATGTTTCCTGCTGCTTGTTCTCGTAATAGAATTATTGGCTAAGCACTATGTTGTAGAGACTCACACATTCGTTGCAGTTGTGGCTTTTGTGTCAGATGTAATAAGCACTTCTACTAAAATTCTGGGGATAGTGCTAAAAGACAAGCAACTCAGCCAGAGGACCAGAAATGAATAGTTTAAATGCTGCAGTGCTTGTGCTGCTGCTGTGCTGACCAGAGGGTACCTCGTACCTTGCTCTCTGCTGCTTTTGGTTCCAGGGAGGTTTGACATGGTGCTAGATCTAAGGTTAGCACCTGAAGCTTCCATGGCAATTTTCTAGGGCTTATTGTCCTTCCTTAATTTAGAGTTGTAGTGGTGACAGTATGAAAAGGTGTCAGTAACTCTGCTGGATCAGGAAGTAAGTCAGACGGAACCCCGCTGTGACCTGTTAGGTGTATCTGTATTGTGCTCTTTGACATGTCCTGTGACTTGGATACGTCCCTTTATCTAAGGTGTCAGTCTCCTGTTACCCTGGGAAATGGACAGACTATGACATTACCATAACACTGAATTCTTTCGACATTCTAGAGCTTATTGTGAATGCTTAGGGCATGTGGTTCTTTCTTTAAATTGCTACTTTTCAGAAGTTACAGAGTACCAAACTTTATTTTGAACTTTTGAATGTATGACAGTTGACTTCAGTGGAGAATATATGTAAGAACTTGGAGGAAAAAAAAACAAATCATCACTGGTTTCTCAAATTACACTTGTACTAGTGGGTGCCTTAGTTGTTGGGAATGCTTCTTGGTCTTCAGTTAAAGCAGATAAACCTGGCTAATAGTCATACTGCCAGGGCTCATCATCTCTAGAGCAGACTGCCAGTGTCGACGCTACCTAGAAGCACTTGGACCTTGAGGTCCTATGTGGCATAAAAACAGGGCTTCTCTAGGCATCAGCCTAAATTTGCTGGTTTGCATTTTTTTTAATTTAGTGTTTGAAATATTATGAGCATTATGATGCAGCTCACCAGTGGTGGTTTTATAGCATGAAAGAGAGGATGTGTGTTGCGTGTACAAGGAGGTGTTTGCGGGAACAATGTCTGCTTGGATGGTGTTGAAGGACAGTGTAAAGAATAAGGAGCCAGACCTGGGGTTGTAGCTCATGCTGGGCGGAAGAAATCTTTGGCAGGCTATTACGTATGTGAAAACCACAGCTGGCTCAGGAGATGAGGTGTGTGTTGGGAGGTTTTGGAGAGTACTTGAGGAATGTGTTGCCTGTAGTGCTTGTTCCTGTGTCTTTCCTTAGGCACCTGCTTTGGGCTACTGTCAGAGGACACTTGTAGTGGGCTAGACTGACTTTTGATGTGCTCAGACACAGTCTTTATTATGTTACTGCCTTCTGGATGATGTTTCTGGAATGAATTATTCTCTGAGTTGCTTTGTCTTGACGATGTGATTTAGTTGGAACTGTTAAAAAAAAAATAAAACCTGAGTCCGCTGGCAGTTAAGCAGGGTTCAGTGCCTGGGCTCTCTTCCCGCTCCCCTTTTACATCTGAGTGTAAATATACCCTCTAGGAATACCTACATGTACTATAGATTCCTACAGCATAAGCTGGTAGAAGACACTGGTTAGTTAAGTACCCTTCTTAAACTAATCATGCCAAATACATTTTTTAAATCAATATTTCATAGCCTTGTAAAGATGCATTTTTATTGCCTTTATGGTATTATTTAATTAAGAAGTCTCTTGAAATAATACTTACTAGGGTAGAGTGCCAGATCATTCCTTATGAAGAATGTTGAGAACCTTAGGCATCTGGAGGCAGAATTTTGTCTAAATTATTTTACTGACAAGAACAGATATTTTATGTTTGAGTTAGTCATATTTTTACATTTAATTCTAACCACACGTGAAACAGTGGCTAAAGAAAACTGGAAAAATAAAATTATTTAAAAGATAGATAGCATTATTGTACTTCTAAATGCATTAAGAGTCATTCCAATGTGGGTGTCACTGGAAGTCTTAGTTGATTTCAGTGTAATTTGGAGTGGTTCAATCAAGTAAAGATAATAAATCTTTTTAAGGTGTGGGGTTTTTCACCTTGTATCTGCTTGTAAGATGACACTCCTTCAATTGTTTGTCGTGAATAGAGATAGGCTTAGTATTTGTGTAGCATCTCTTCATGCTTTCTCTGACCACCTGTATAATGCTGAAATTAATAGATACATTGTGTAGATGCATAAGTATGCATCACTTAATCTTCATTTCGGAGATTTTCTTGCTTGTGACTTTTTTGCAAGAAAAAAAATTAGTATTCCCCCCAGATTTAAAAAGTTTTTCTTGTTTTGAGCTTCTTCTCTTCTTGCTTCACAAATCTATTCCACAGTCCGGATGTCCTCACGGACTGCATATCTGCTTTGGGTGCTATTGACACTTGATAATGTGTTGTCTGTAAGATTTTTTTTAAATATTATTTTTTTAATGACAAAAAGACTTTAGTGCAGACCAAAATTTACAGCTTGTGCATTATTATAAGGTAGGTTGGGTAGGAAAGAAAGTGAAGTTGAGTTATCTTTATATTGAGATTATTTCAGAAAGGTCAGGTTCTGGCACACAAGGTGTTTAACTGGTGCTGTTGTTTAAGCCATACGGAGAATTTTGTTTTCAGGGCTTCCTGATGCTCACTTAGGTAATACCTAGCTTTTAGATTAAAATTACATCTTTGACATTAAATTTCATGTAGTTAAAAAAAATTAGACTGGCTCATAAGACTGTAAATGTTTCTTCAGACCTGATGTAGAAGCAGCAAATGCCAGCTGAGAACAGGTGGGTTTTTTTTAGTCTAGCTGGATACATATCAGACCATCTGTGAAAACACAGTACCTGTATACTGACTTCTGCGTCCTTCTGTTCCACAGTAGGTCTTTTTATGTGTTTTCATTTCAACACGTATCTAAGCATCATCAGATAAGGTTGACAGTTGTATTAGGAAATTCACTGGTGTACACTACTTAATTTGTTCTGCAATAAAACTTTCATATTGGCAACTCTTAAAATAACATTGAATGAGGCTGTTATTCTGTTGTTTTCTGAATCACTAGAGAAACTAGTACTTCACAGTATACTTGAAGCATATAGTTGTTGCCTTGGAAGCAAAACTTTTTTTCAGGTCTTCCCATATATGCTTTTATGTTTTTGTGTTTTCATTTTGAATAGGGTGGACACTGTGGTATTAGTACATTACTGCATATAAAACTCCATTGTTTCAGAAGAATGACAACATGAAAAAGCAAAATATTTTTGTTAGAAAAACATTGTAACTATATCATATAAAGGAAACTTTCGATTATGAACATGTTAACCTTGTTCAGACCTTTTGTAACTGACAGACTCATAGGCATGCTTAGTCTTCATGTACCAGCCTGCGATTTCCAGTTGTGCGCATGTCCAAGAAACTGTCTTAGTTGTGTTTAGTAAGAATTGTGTTTTTCTAGATATTGTTGTGTCTATTTAGTTTACATACTGTCTGTTTTAAACAGTGGTTTTAGTGAAGAAGTCCTGTATCATACCTCAGGCACTGCCCCAACCACAGCAGCAAGTCCTTTGCTGATTAATGCTGGAGTTACTTGGTTATCCCTACAGTGGACAAAACCCTCAGGAACACCATCAGATGAAGGAATCTCATATATATTAGAGATGGAGGATGAGAACTCAGTAAGTTTAGAATACTTATTTTCAATAAGAAAAGAGACTATAATGTGTCTTGTTTGTTTTATTATTGTATTAGGTGTAACAGTGATTACTTTTGCTAGAATATTCTGCAAGGAACTGTATTTTCTGAAATTAAGCTAATGACTTGCAGTTGCTGTGACCAAGCCACATAGCTTTCTCCTTTTTATTGTGACAGTAATTGTTCAGTGTTATTAAGCTCCAATCCTGCAAAGACTTTTAGAGTTTGCATGTTGAAAGTTAAGCTTGTAAGATCAAAGTAATTGCATCATGAAGTGTGGTCCCTGTAGGTGTCATTTCAGCCTAACCACCTTTGTTTTAAAATGAGTCCTCTTCTACCTATGAAAATGTTTTGAATAGTTCCTGTTTACACTGTGTATATTTTTCTTAGTGTTTTTTTCTCCTTTTCTGATGGGAGGATGGTTAGTTTCCCCCTCTCCAAAAAAATACCTTGTGTTTTTGTAAGTAATTGAAGGTGCACTTACTACTTTGTCAGGGGAGCATAATAATTATGGTCTGAAACAGAAACTTATTTGTATGAAGTATGTTACGTGGTCTGGTCTGCAAATATAATGTTTCAAGTAATCCTATATAATTCTGCAGGGATACGGTTTCAAGCCAAAATATGATGGTGACGATCTTACCTATACGGTGAAGAATTTGAGGCGTAGTACAAAATACAAATTTAGGGTAAGATTTTTTCATATATTTGCTTTTGGGATTGGTTTGAGTTTTTGCACCAGAGTAACTTGAGAATGACTTAGAAGTGGGGACGGCCTTTTTTCAAGGAAAGCCAAATTTGATGCCAGTTTCTTAAAATTTCAATCTCAAAACACCTGCTTCATTAATCATCTCTGCAGGAGTAAGAACCGCTGCAAGGGCGTGACAGTTGCAGGTATCTTGAAATTCCAGGTCATAAGTAAATGTTCTTAGCAGGTTTTTTGTTTGGAGTTGTTTTTTCTTTTATTTGGCTTCAGTGTTGCTTATACACAGGTAATATTACTTAGTCCAGCTATGGGGTTCTTTGATAGACTCTAAACATGTCCGCAAGTATTGGGGTAAAGAGCAACCTTGATCAAAAAATCATGTCAATGAGCACTGAGCTCAAGTTAGTAATTCATTCATATTACCATGGTGCTGAGCCCATTCTTCTAAGTCCTGAGTGATAAACTTGTTAGCTCAGGGTGAAGTCTGGCTTAACAGTGAGGTTTTGGGTGTGGTTAAAAGCAAAAAAAAAAAAAAAAGCATACCAGCTGTGGAAAGGCAGCCAAATAGCCATCAAGGACTACAAGAACCTTGCTAGGACATACAGAGATGTAGGCAGGAAGGCTGAGGATCAGCTAGAACTGAAATCTGCCAGAAATGTCAAGAACAAGAAGGGGTTCTCTAGGTATGTGAGCAGTAAGCAGAAACACAGGGAAGACATACATGAGCCCATTGCTAAATAGGGCAGGGAAGCAAGTTACTAGTAATGCCAGTAAGGCAGAGGTTCTCAATACCTCCTTTGCCTCTGCCTTTACCATCATAGCTGGACCCCAGGTCACAGGATCAAGTAGCTACGACAAGGCTTGTGTCAACCCACCAGTGGTGGAAGAAGGGATGAGATGTAGCCTCTTGCAAGGGCTCAACCCACATCAAAGTGGCTGACATTGTTGCAAGGACACTATCTATAATATTTGAAAAGTGATGGAGATCAGGGGATATCCCTGATGACTGGAAGAGGGCAAATGTCATACACATCTACAAAAAGGGCCCAAAAGAGACCCCAGGGAACTACAGGCTAATTGGTCTTACTTCAGTCCCTGGGAAAGTAATGGAAGAGTCCTGCTAGAAACTATTACAAGCCAAATGAAGCAGGTGATTGGGAAGAGCCTACACCAAAGGCAAATCATGCTTGAACAGCCTGATTGCCTTCTACATCAAAGTAACACTCAGTTGGCCTGAGAAGAGTAGTGGGTGTTGTTTACCTCAACTTCAGCAAGGCATTCGATGCTGTTTCCCACAGCCTTCTCCTGGACAAACTGTCAAGATACAAACTGGATAGGTGGTTTGAGAGATAGGTAGAAAACTGGCCAACAGGCCACACTGAGGGTGAAGTTCAATGTTTTTTACTCAGGCTGGCAGCCTGGCAGAAGTAGGATTCCCTAGGGATCAATATGGGACCCCACGCTGTTCATCTTCACAAACGATCTAAACAATGATACTGAAAGCATCCTTACCAAGTTTGCTCGTGACACCAGACTGAGTGGTGAGATGAACATACCAGAAGATGAGATGACTTCATCTGTGTAAGGAGACATCTTGCAGAGAGACCTGGACAGGCTAGAAGAGTAGGCTAGCAAGAACAGTATGAAGTTTAACAGAGATGAGTGCCAGTCCTGCACCTGGGTCAGAGTAACCAAGCAGCGCAGTGTAGGCTAGGAGAAGCCTTGCTGAAAGAGACCTGGGGGTCCTGGTGGACAAACTGACTGTGAGCAGTGCAACACTGCAGCAAAAAAGGCAGACTGGGTCCTGGGCTGCATCTGCAGGGGCACTACTAGCACAGATAAGAGAGGTGATCACCCACTGTATTCAGCTCTTGCCAGGCCACAGCTGGAGTGCTGTGTCCAGTTCTGATCCTCACAATTCAAAAAAAAACACTAAACATATTGGAGAGGGTTCAGAGGAGGGCCACGAAGATGTTCAAAGGGCTGGAGAACCAGCCCTGTAAGGAAAAACTAAAGGAATGACTTCTTTTCTCCCTGGAGAAAAGAAGGCTCATGGAGACCTTGTCACAGTTTTCCAGTACTTAAGGGACAGTTAGGAGGGAGACGCTGTCTTCACCAGGTGCCACATGGAGATGGCAAGGGGCAATAGGTGCAAGTTGCATTGGGAGAGGTTTCATCTTGGTATAAGAAAGAAATCTTTCACAGTGAGAACAACCAGTCAGTGGAACAGCCTCCCCAGGGACATGGTCCAGTCCCCAGACACAACTGGACAGGATGCTAGATAATCTTCTCTAGGCTCACTTTTCCCTGAAAGGTTGGACCAGATGATCTTTCAGGTCCCTTCCATCCTGGGCTGTTCTGTGTTCAGAGTCACTCTTGAACAGTTGCTTGGGTTTTGGAACAAAGCTAAAGGCATGTCCCACAGTATGAAGCAGAGTCAGAATAATCTCATCTGTGTCTACAAGGGGAAAAAATGTTGATAGCTGTTGCTTGTATACACCAAAAATACTATTTCATAAAGAAGGTGGGAACTGCTCAAGAACAGCATCTCTTCGCAATATGAAAGTTTAAGGGTTGATCAGTTTGTTTTGAGTTAACACTAAAACATGTAAGTACTCCTTTTCAAATGATAGGAGATAGTTTGCACTTATGAATGTGATTACTTTCTTAAGCAGAATAGGTTATGGTGGGAATTAATCTTAGAGTACTTGGGGATTTTTAACAGAACTTAATATTTAAATAATTTTAAATATATAGTGTATTCCAAGAACTGTACCAAGCTAGGACTGTTACGGCCATACTTGAGCTTAAACTAAAGAACAGCTGATTAACTTGAAACTGGGTTTTACAGGACTTGATTAAAGTAATCCTGTATGCTAATCACACACATTTCTAGTAAATACATAGTTAACTTAAACATCCTAGGTTTCTCATTAAAATAAAAAAAATCAATGTTTCTACCCTATTTTTCTTAACAAAACAGTAAACAGAAGTCTCTCTTCACTCATTCACAAGGCATAAAGAAGAAACAAATGTTGTGTTAATCAGGTCTTTAATTTTTATTGTACAGGGGAGAGACTTAATTAGTAGTAATATTCCTTAAGGCTTTTGAAAGAAGCTTTATAACCATTGGAAACCTTATTGTAATACATAAACTCTAACTGTGCCTGTTTAACTTCATTTATAAGGGCACAATGACAACCAGATGATTGTTAATCTTGTAAACTGTATCAGGTGACTTAGTATCTGAGAGACATGTTAGCTCACATTCCCTTTTCTCAGTCTGTACTAACATTACTGCTGTCATTTTGATTCTGCTCATTTTTAACAGAAATGTAAAAGTTAAAAACCCTTTTTTAGGTCGTTCAGCTTTTCTCTAGGAACAAATAGGAATATGTAGTTAAATGCAGACACAACTAGAAAGTAAAGAATAGCAGCAATTTGCTTTCCTAGCGTCACAGAAGAGTCTAGAGTGAAAGGGGGTTTGGGGGATCATCTGGGCCAAACGTGTAGAAAGCAGGGCCTTAGGTTAGGCAATTCAGCACTCTTAGCCCTGTTGAGCTGAGACTTCAGTGTTTTCAGCAAGGGAGATTTGACCACTTCTCTAGGCAGCCTGTTCTCCTGGTGATTCATTTTTTTTCTTACATCCAGCTAGACTTTTCACTAACACACTTTGTGCGTACTGTGTCTGTCTCATCATCACAGGTCCTTGTGAAGGCAGAATCTTCATCTCTTCTGTAACTATCTTTTAGGTATTGGAAGGTTGTGATTAGATCTCCCTGTAATGAAACTTCTTTTTTCGTAGGCAGAATAAACCCAAGTTCTTCAACTGTTTTCCTGTGTCAGGTTCTCTAACCTTCTAATCATCGTGCTGGCCCTCTTCTGGACTCTCTGCAGTTTCCAAGTATCTGTCTTGAACTGGGAGGACCAAAACTGGACACAGTATTCCAGGCATGGCTTAAAAAGTGCTGAATAGAGTGACATAATCACATCCCTTGTTCTGCTGGCAAAATTCTTGCTGATGCACCCCAGCTGAAACAGTTTGGCTTTGCTGCTGCCAGGATGCTTTGCCGATTCATTCGGCTTGCTCTCCACTGGAGACCCAAGGTCCTTCTCAGCAAAGCTGAAAAAAGAAAAGATGTCTAGCCAGTCAGACTCCAGACTACTGCTGCTGGGATTATTCTGTCCCACGTGCAAGACTTTATATTGATCTTTGTCAAAGCTCATACAGTTCTTGTTGATGCAATTTTCCAGCCTGTCGAAGTCTGTGTGGCAGCTCTTCCTTCCAGCAGATCTCTCTCTGCTCCTAGTTTGGTGCCTTATGCAAACCTGGGGAAGAGGGTGCAGTCACTCCTGTCATCCAGATCACTGCTAAAGATACTGAATATTATCTGACATTGTATTGACTGCTGAGGAAATCCACTCATGAGCAGCTGCCAATTTGCCTCCAAACCATTAACCACCTAAGCCTGACATTCTGTCAGGCTTTCCACATCCCTCTTGTAGTCCATCCGTCCTGGCTATATCCTATGAGTTTTCCTACATGTATGTTGTGGGAGACCATGTCAAACTAAAATCAGGGCAGATGGTGTCCACAGCTCTCCCCTCCTCTATAGAGCAAGTTGTTTCATCATTGAACAACGTTGAGTGCCTTCCAACATGATTTACCCTTGATAAATGTAATTACCTTCTTGTGCTTTATGTGCCTGTATATAACTTCCATGACAACATTTGCCATAATTTTCCCTGGGGCTGAAGAGTTTATATCACCTTTGCTGTTACTTACTCATGTAAACACTTTATCTCTGAATGTTTTTCCTTAAAAGAAGGTGTACAGTAGTATGAGACCTCTGATTATTCAGGTTTCTTTAGCAGCTAGTAAAGCGTCACTTTTTGCTCTCAATTACTTGAAAATATTTTTATCTCAGTGGGAAGGGAATTGCAGTTGAAGTTTTAATACTTCCAGGTTCCTCCAGTGAAAGTTTAAAAGTGGCCTCTTCACAGTATGTCTTTCTCATCATCTTTTGTTTCCATGCTTTTATAAAGGTTTTTTCCTCACGCATGTATTTCATTATCAATAAATTGCACAGCTCCGATGAAAGAGTTGTTCTTGGACCTATCTAATTTCTGAGTATCTTAAAGGGTTTTAAAAAAACGAAGTTTTCAGATCCTTGACTTGAAATAAAGTGGCTCATGCTATACTGAGCACCCACAGATTCCATTAACATCACTGAGATTTGCATGTCCTGATTACCTTCTATGGCCAGGCAGCTCTTAAGTGTCCTAAGTAGAAGCGTAACTTTCTGCACCAACATTTGAAACTCGGGGGATAGAGAAGGTTATTTGATTTGTGAAATACCTTTTTTTTCAACTTCACAGTTACCAGGGTTGTTTTCTTTAAAGATTTTTTATTTTGCTGGAAATTTGCAGGAATTTTTAATTATGGTATAGTGGTTGTCTAACTATGGGACTAATGAAAATGAAAAAGAAGGCGTAAAATAGCTTTAGTTCTTGTGATAATTTAATATGTAGCTATCTGTCTAAGTATAAATATAAATTAGTTTGATCTTACCATTAACAGTGAATAGCATATCACTAGCCAGTGTGTTTCTTCTGTTTGTAATTTTTTTAAAATGTATTTGCAGGTCATTGCCTACAACTCAGAAGGGAAAAGCAGTCCAAGTGAGACAGTAGAATACATTACTTGTCCAGACAAGCCTGGAGTACCTTCAAAACCTGCAGTGAAAGGAAAAATTCATGCACAGAGTTTCAAAATAACCTGGGGTAAGGTTGTTGCCCAGCTCTGTTTAGAATATGTACTTCATATATAAAAAAATATTTTATATATATAGATCTATACAGGAGGCCAGGTTTTACTTCAGTAACACTTCAGTCAGCTGAGCCATTGTGATTCACTTATAGAACTAAGAGGAGAATATAAATTCACAATACTTAGGGTGGCAGTATAATAGTGTAATTGTGTGGGAAGAATAATACACAATTTTTAATAGAGACTGTTATTGCAGGGGTGTTAATTTGTGTGCTAAGAAGTTCTGTTTCTCGTGCACAAAAAGTAGGTGCCACAACATTCTGGGTTTTTATTAAAAGAGAAGATCCAAGTTAAACCTGTCTCTTCAAAGTGTTTGGTTTTGATAGATCAATATTTTTACTTGCTAAGGATCTTGAGAAACTTTTCCTTAGGCTCAGGGCTTTTTAGTGTTACGCTGTGAAATAGGAGAAGGTGAAACAGTACTCTGTGATTCAGTACTCGAGCAGAAGATCAAATGGTTAAAGGTTTTATTTATTGTCACAGATAATTAAACTGCTTACTTAATTCTGTTTAATAGTGTGTTTAATTATTTTGCATTAATAATAAGAAAGCTACTTGCAGAGTATAAGTAGTACTCAGCAAGTCCAGTCTTGCATCTTTCCAGAGTGCTTTGCTACATTAGGGCCTGATGCTTGATATTTTATGACTGATGTATAATGTATATGAAGTTATTAGAAATACCTGATTTGTAAATTGAAAATTGTCTAAAATGCCTATTTATGTATAAAACCTTTACTAGTCATTATTTTGAACAGTAACACTTTTTTTTGTGAGATAATGTTAGAATTTTATTTTTAATTTCAAGTAATTTGTTACCTTCCAACCAGAAGAGGCTGTGTGCCATATAATAAGTCTCATTTTATTTAGCAGGTGTGATATGATATGTAACCCTTGTCTAAGAGCCAACACCATTTCATCCAGCACATACATAATGTGACGTCATGGCAGCAGTACCTTTCTGTGTTGAAGTATCATACTGTCTTCATGTTTGTTTAGAATGTTTTTCTTCAACATCATTTTAATTCTGCTGCTCTCTAAGTCAGCTCTGAGAAAGAGTAGTAGGATTATATGTCAAAGATAGGTCTGTAAGTTCGTATCTTATACATGAATATTGTACCAGGGAGGATATTGCACTCAATTTCTAGTGATGCATTAAAAATTTAAGAGATTATCAGTGTAGAATTCCTGGCTTCTGTTCTCTCCCAAAATACTGAAGTTTTTGAAATCCTGTCCTTAAATAATTTTGAAATATTCTTCTATGCAAATCAGTATGATAATAGTCTCCTGTCTGTAATCCATATTACAGGACCATTAAGATCTATGCCCCTGAAACCTTAATCAGGCGGCCTTCCATGGCACTTCAGACTAATGGAAATGTTTGCTGTGGCATCTCCCAGGTGCCTGATTAACTTGTCACTCTTCACTGTGGAGTATGCAGTAAGGTTGTGAGCTGGCAGCTTCACGTAGTGGAGAATAAAGTGATTTGTGGCTGTCCTGAACTGGGATGCTAGGGCTAGCTAGGATGCTATCTGTCTAAACACCAGCCAGCTGTTGATTTTTCCTTTGGTAAATTTCTTTCCAAAAGCTACAAAACCATTTAATTTACATCACTTAGTTGGAATGTTGCTGTTGTTTATAGATCCGCCAAAAGACAATGGAGGAGCAGCAATAAATATGTATGTTGTGGAAATGTCTGAAGGCTTAAATGGTAAGCATTGGGAGCGGCTGTTGCAATCAGCTGTGGTTTTTTCTGCATGTGTGTGCTTGTGGGAAGAGTAAAATGTGTATTATGATAGGGAAAGTTATTGCAAGGAAGTGCCATCAAAAAAATAGGAATGATGATGCTCATATACATGAGGTTCTTTTTCTCTGGCTTAGAAAGAGGATGCCACAGAAGTCTGCATCAAAAGAGATGCTCCATGTCTGACATTAATTAGATGTATTCTGTTTTAGAAATGAAATGAAACATTACAGACATTTTAGGGCAAGATGACAGGGCCATGTAGCTTTGTTGGTTGTATGGCAGATGAAAGAAAAACTAGTGCTTTATTTGTCACTTTTAAAGGAGAACAGTGATGCAGTTGGGATAACTGTTTCTGCTGTTTTCTTTTCTGTCCTTTCTTACGGAAGGGAAATTAACGATATTTCTGAACTGGACATAAAGCTGTCCAGCTAAATTATTTAAAAATCCAGGCCTCTTCAGTAGCCTCATTGATTTCAGAAACACAGTCACATTGAGAATGCAAGTTTATGCTTCTCCAGTGCTGTTTCTGGTTAAGACAGCGCACTGTCCCCAAATTGTAATGGCAGCCTGTGTGGTTCTTCGGATAATTAGTCTATCACTTTCCTTACTCCATCATGTGTCCACATAAAGTCACTTTTGGAATTACTTAATTGAGCCTTTCGTGCAGGTTTAGTGAGCTGTGCATTACATTTCATTCCCAGTGCTCCAAATTCTGTGACGTATTGAGTTGCTGGAGATCTAATTAAAAGTCCCCAGGTTCCCTGCTTAATCTGTTTAATAAGAGAAAGAATGCTCAAAAGTTTCTCATATAAGAGTCTGGCTGAGTAAGAAAGAATGAAATCAGTATTTCAGATGGTGCTAGGCCATTTAGGAATAAAACAAATTTTATCAATTGTAAACTGTAGTTACAGTCTGCAAAATGAATGTTGTAATTAAAAGCTTCTTTTCCGTGGAAGATTTTGCTTTCGTATCTCCTATCTGTTTGGTTATGATGTTTGAATGTGCTTACTGGCCAGTAATAACTACTTCATTAAAAGTACATTCTCTCCTAGTTAATGTGAAAACAAATAATGAAGAAATTTCACTTCAGAATATCTGCATAAATTTACCTAGGAAACTGTCTTTATTAAATGATTGGATTCTTTTGCCAGGAAACTCAAAGCAAGCCTTAATTTTTTTTATAAACATCAGGCACACACTTACTTAATGAAGCAAGGATACCTGCTGTGTCTGGTACTGAAGCGTGGCAAATTACACCTTGGTTCATGGCAAACTTACTCCTGTACCTTTCAGGAAACAAATGGGATACAGTCTACAGCGGAGCTGCAAGGGAACATGTGTGTGACCGACTAAATCCTGGCTGTTCCTATCGGTTACGTGTATATTGCATTGGGGAAGGAGGACAAAGCGCGGTAACATGAGCTAATATCTTCATTAAATAAATTTCTCTCTTTAAGAAAATCTGGCCCACTAGTTAATAAGCAAAAACTGTACAGAAGTGCCTCGAAAAATAGCCATAATTAGTACCTAAAAAAAGTTCCAGTACTGATGCACAGTGTTTCAAGTTTTTGCCCGCTTCTTAAAGAATTAAATGTGAATGTTCTCTGATACTCTAGTTTGTTTAAAGTGATTTTTCTTATTTACAGAAACAGATGCTATGTCTTTTACTATGTGATACATTGATAGAATGTCATTTCCTAACACCTAACCCAAGACAACAATGGAAATTTAGTATTTTCCATGTGATCAGTGGAGTATCCTGTCTGAGCAGCCAAGCCAGCCCAGCAGGCAGGGGAGGGCAGTGTTTCCTTAGGCTTCACAGGTTGTGCTCCGTGGGCATTTCCCGTGCTGCCTTAGCCACCGTCAAAATGTTTACATTGCCCTACTTTTCACTGTTTCCAGGCAATTTGACGTGTCATACTATCCTCCCTCATATATACACATTACATACACACACAAACTTGCGCTGGCACTTCTGTGGTGTAGTTCAGCCTCCGGTGCCAAAATCTCATGCTGTATTCTCGCTCTTCTCCCCAGCAGCAAGTGTAACAAAGCTAGCCTTGGCTCTCTACAGAATTCCAGCAGGGCTTCGCTGTCAAGCTGTTCTGAAAATCTTGGTGTTTGCCATTTCTTTCCCAGCCCCCTTTAGTATCTTCCTCCGCACAGAAGTCTCCTGCAAAGATAGCCTTGCCCACAGCCACCTTGTCTTAAGAGTAAATCTGGGCTCCATCAGTGCTGGCTCAGCTGCGATGCTTTCCGCTCACCATAGCTCAGCTCGCTGTTGTTGGGGAAGGGAGGAGGCAGTATACTTCCCAGCCACCTAACCACAAGTGCGTGTATGCTGTTGGAGACTTTCGCTCTGCCAACCTCCCTCCCCGCAGCCCAACCCCATTAATTTAGAATAAACATTACTGAGTACCCAAGAGAAGAAAACTCTCAGAAAGTCCTGATACTTTCTGAAAGTGTCAGAAATCAACAGAAGAATAATAAAGATGTAATTAAACTTTTCTGTAGCTTGTCATGGACATAGGCCTCCAGAGAAACATTCTGCTTTTTAAGTAGAATGAGTTGTTCAGTGCAACAGTACATTTCAAAGGAACTGAAAAGCAGCAGAGCTTCCAATCCACTCTTTCTGAAGCATATGTAGAAAGTTGTGAAATGAGACTCTACGATGCATCTCTTTTGTAAACTAAAAGGCTTACTAACTTCACATTTCTTCTGTATCACACTGAAGCTAATAACCCCGCACTGTCTCTGACTCATTTCTGTCTGCATCCAAAGCAGTCAGTGCCATCTGCTGCTTGTTGTTACGCTATTTATTTTTGCACACATTTCAAATCAGAGGTGGAAGTTTGTTGCACATTAAGTATTACTAAGCAATGAAAAAGTTGAAATCTCATTTTTTAATCTCTTCTGATTGACATTTCTGCCCACTTCTGCTTTCTGAGAGTTATTGCATGGAAAATATACAGCCCTTAGATTAAAGTTTTAGAAATCATTAAACTGCAGTTTGATGGAAAAGAGAAGAGTTTACATTGAACAAGTCATATTTCAAGCATCTATACTACATTTGCACCAATAATTAACCACTGTTTTTAATTCTGCCCCCTGTCTGTGTGCCAAAATGAAAAAGCAAAAGTGAATTCTGCATATTCTCCGATTACTGTAGCATGTTTTATGTAAGTATCATGAGAAATACATACCAGATCACTTAAGCATCTTCATGGATTTTGAAGATGTAGTTCAAATAATGGAAGATTCTGTTTCTTACTCAAGTATTTGCCTTTACTTGTGGCGTAATTTGATAGTGTTTGTTTTGGCCTAGATGACTTCATTAATCTATCTTTCCTTTGTAGGCATCTGATTCTTTATTGGTGCAGACACCAGCAGTGGTTCCTGGTCCATGCCAGCCTCCAAGGCTACAGGGTAGACCAAGAGCAAGAGAAATTCAGCTGCGCTGGGGTAATTCTGTTACAACTGTTAATGAGTGTAAGGGATCCAAATGTGTTATGTGTTAAAATTAAACAAGCTTTTCATTCATTCTTTCTTTCTTTCTTTCTTTCTTTCTTTCTTTCTTATTTTTAGGACCACCTCAGGTAGATGGTGGTTCACCCATTACTTGTTACGGTCTGGAAATGTTTCAGACAGAAACCAACGAACACAGGGAAGTTTACCAAGGCTCTGATGTTGAATGCACAGTAGGCAGCCTTCTTCCAGGGAGGATGTACAACTTCAGACTGCGAGCAGCTAACAAGGCTGGGGTAAGGAGGCAGTCTGAAATGAAATTAGTTCCAGAGACTGCAATTACTATTAAGGATCTTCTCTTTTAAAAGAAGCATTTAACAGTAATTCTAAAATTGGGATTTCCCATTGTATTCATTTGATTCATGTAGCTTATTGTGTGTCAGAACAGTTAGTTAAACAGTTTATAATAAGAGGGGGTTTAAATGAAGGGAAAAGAAAATAGCTAATTATGTCGTATCTGGATAATAGCATTGGGAAGTGGTTAGGAAACGCCAAGTAATTTATCAAAGCATTGTTGCAACTTTAGTATTCTTATGTGAAGTAAAACAGTAAATTGCTTTCTGTATACAGCTTTGTAAATTGATTGACATTCATTTTTACGGCTGTTGGTATTCTAGAACATAATAATTGGCGTTTCCTGACTGCTTTTTAAATTTTGTTTAAGTTCTGAGTACATGTTCTGTCAGATACAAGACTGCTTTCTCTATTTGGAGTCTTAAATGTGTTTCAATAAATTGTTGCTGTAGAACAAGCTATTTAATTATGTATCCAAAGTCCTAATTCAAAGACAGAGAGGCACGTCTGCTTGCATTTGTTCAATAACATTCTCTTCAAAAAAACTATCAGGACCAGTTGACGCTGTGGAGAGGTCTGCAGCTTAAGGCTTTGAAGCACTGACCTAACTTTTTATCTGCCCCCTGCAAAGAGTGATTTATAGCTCAAGCATTGTTTGAATCCTTTATTTCTTCTAGATAGATATAAATGGGCAGTTACAAAGCGTGTTATGTTACAGTGCAGCCATCATGTAACTTCAAAATAAGGATTTGGACGGCAGTTCCCTGTTTTGCCCGAGAGTTTGAAGTGTCAAACTTACTCATTTATTTTATATTGCTGTAGAGAAGAAAGAGTGTTGCGGCTATTCTGGAGAGTAGTCAGATACTGAGATAAATCCTGAATCCACAGTCTGCAAAGATTTATTTTATAAGCAAGTAATATAAATTTTCAGGTTGCTGTTATATGTCCCTACTATGGTAAACTGTTATTTAAAAAGTAGTAATTTTATTTTTACAATTTAGTTGTATCAACTCCCTTTTTAATAGTTTGGACCTTACTCGGAAAAATGTGAAATAACTACGGCACCTGGACCACCAGATCAGTGCAGGCCCCCTCAAGTGGCATGCAGATCTGCTGCCTGTGCTCAGGTGTTGTGGGAGGTAAGAATGCCACGTTACACCTGTCATAACACAATTGTCTTCTACATATTATTAAGTTCAACTTTAAAAGCATAGGACTGTATTTTGATCACATTCTTAAATGTACCTACCAGATTATCCAATTCTCAGTAGGTAAAGTCTTAACGTAAGTCATCACACAATTATATGACAGCTGTAAGCTGGCAGTCTGCAGGTACTTGAGATGTTACTTTGCTCTTCTGTTGTAAGAGATTTGCTACAACTGCTGCATTTCTGATTGATGCAGGCTCTTCTTAAAATTTTTCTGTAATGTAGTTATCTTTCCTCAGGGCAAATATATCCACATAATACAATAGATTATTGTGCATTTGCTGTTTTTATAATATGATCTGATTCTATATAATTACATCAGTGATAAGGTAGCAAAAGCCTCACAGACTTCCTATAATCCCATAGTATTTAGATACCTGATTAAAAAAATGCAATACATAAAAATTAAGCTTGTAAAAAGGAAGATTCTGCCTGGGAATACTGTTTAAACAGAGCTTTTCAGTGGCTTGAGACAGAGTGAAGTATCTGAGTTACAGAACTATAAAGAGGATTAAACTGTTTTACCTGGAAGATAGAGTTCATGCTTTCTACTGGGTATGTCAGAGGAGCTCTCCTTAAATGTCTACAAGGCAAAGGTTTTTGAAGAAGTTTCTTACAATGTTCAAGTAGGATTAATTTGACTGATGTTAGGTGCCTGCTTTATAGATCATGGAGTAATTGAGGTGGACCTCTAGATGTCATTTAGTTCAACCCTTTTCTAAGAGCAGAGCTAACTTCCAATTTAGGTCAGATTTCTCAGGGCCTTGTCAAGTTTTACTTATCTTCAAGGGTGAAGATTCTGCAGCTTGGTAAAGCTATCTCTGGGCAAACCCTCTCATGCTGTAGCATTTTTTTTCCTTTATGTCTGCTCAAAGTATCCTTTAGTGCAGGTCATGACTCTTGCCTCTTGTCTTGCCACTGTGCCACCTCCGAGAAGAATTTGACATCATTTTCTTTGTACCTTTCCAGTAAGTAATTTAAGGCAATAGTAAGATCTCCCCTTAGCCCTATCATCTTAATATCAAATAAGCCTTACCTTTTTGTTGTGTGTTGCACTCCACCTTTGTGGCCCTTCACTGGACTTACTCCGTTACGTCACTTGTCTGTCTCGTGTAGGGGAGCCCAAGATGGGACACAGTACTGGAGATGCATCCTCACAAGTGCTGCGCAAAGGGGAATCATTAGTCCTTTTAGCCTTCCTGCTGCTCTTTTGCTAATGCAGCCAGTATGTAGTTCACCTTTATCAGATATATATTGCTGACTCACAATCAGCTTTCTTACCAGGACACAGAGGTTCTTTTTTGGTGAAGTTGCTCTTCAGCCTGTACTGTTCTACGCCAGATCCAGGACTTTGTGTTGCCTTTGTCTTAGTTGAACTTCCTGAAGTTTGTATCAAATGCTGCTTGTTGAAATTCCTCTGGTAGCCATACCCTTCAGCATTTGAAATGCTTTCCCCCAGTTTGTTGCCATTTCTGCACTTGTTGGCTTGGATTGCCCTGCTTCTGTTAAGATAAACTCCTTTGGATCTACAGCAGGAACAGCGGTAACATAGAGAAATTACTCTGTCTTCACTGACAGTTGCACAGCCATCCACAGCTGCATTAGTTCTCGCACCAAACACATCTTGTTGTAAATGAGAGGAGGGGAAGGGAGTCCTTACCAGCCACAGCTCAAGAGCATCAACCGTTATCTTTTGAAATGCTGTTTGTATTCCATCACTTATCTTTACAAAGCCTAAGGCTGGAAATAGCAAATACTTTTCTTTTAAGAGAAGGGTAAAGAAAAAAGCCGTATGTTTTGGAACAATTATTATCTGCACCTGGGTGTGATTGCCATCTTGGAATATTTAATCCAAAACAGCAGCACCATTTTTTTTCTGTTTCCTTCATGATCTAAGAAATTTTTTGGTGGGGGTGGGGGGGGTGCAGGTTTGGCTTTTTGGTTGGCTTTTTCTTTATGATTTCATCGATTGCTGGTACATTTCTGTAGTCTTGTATCTTAGTCTGGCACTGGTACATGTGATTTTAACTGTACTTCAGTTAATTATTTAAAGGAGTATTAAAACCATTCAACTCCCAAAATTGGGAGGCTAAGTTTGGATTCCTGGGGCAGGTAGTGAGGAAAAACAGGCTACTGGAGCAGGTGTTTCGGTCCAGGTCTGTGGTGTTGCTTAGGTGTCTCTCCCAGTTGCTTCACAGCTCTATCTTGGGAAAAGGCAGAGTGCACAATGCTTCCCACTGTGCTCGCAGCCTAGTTTCTATGCACTAGAGCCATGACACGCTCCAAAGGAAGAGTCCTTTAATCTTGTAAGGATTTTGCATATTGTGTGTTTTTGCAGTGTGCTTTTGCATATTGTCATCCCTGCGCTATAGACCCAATAGACCCAGTCGGTGAAAACTCCAGTACCCTAAATCACCCTGTCAAGAAGACCATCTCTTGCCATTGACTGTTCAGGCTCTTAAGCCAAATGCCATATGCTAAATGATTCCTGTATTTAACAACTGAAATCACAATTAACTTTGTATAGAGTAGTCTCTGCAACAGTAAATAGTGTTTTTAAAGTATAGGTGACCCAAGGCCAGTAGTGCATTCTGATTTATTTGTATTGTACTAAATCAAAAATCTGCAAAGAAGTGGGAAAGTAACATTCCTGTGGGGAAAAAAAACAATAAATATGTGGAGAGTTCAGTTTGTTTGTTTGTTTTTTTCAGTCAGTGAATTTAACTTCTAACTGTTTATATCCATTTTAAAGGTTCCAGTAAGTAATGGAGCTGACATCACGGAGTATCGACTGGAGTGGGGTGGTGTGGAAGGATGCATGCAGATCTCTTACTGTGGGCCTGGGCTCAGCTGTGAAATGAAAGGGCTTTCGCCTGCCACTATATACTATTGCAGGGTTCAGGTACGGCGTAAAACTATTGTTAGTGACATTGGGAAATGGGAATTGACCCTGCTGTGGAAACATGGTCTCCTTTGCATTTGCAGGCAGTGAATGTTGCAGGCGCGGGCCCTTTCAGTGAAGTAGTGGCGTGTATGACTCCAGCCTCTGTACCTGCAGTTGTGACTTGTCTTCGGGGACTGAGTGAAGATGAAGTTGAAAGTCCACACTATTCTCCTTCCACATGCCTTGCTATAAGCTGGGAAAAACCTTGTGACCATGGATCTGAAATCCTTGGCTACAGCATAGATTTTGGAGATAAGCAGCCAATAACTGTTGGGAAGGTTCTGACCTATGTTATAGATGGCTTACAGCCGGATACTACCTACAGGTATGCCGTGCACAGCTACTTGACAGCCTACTGTTTCTTCCTCCAGAGCAGAGTCTTTGTTTCCTTGTATTTTTTGTTCTCTGCATTACTCTCTGAGAAGCATTAGTACATGGGCATGGAGCAAAAGGAAGTTTTGTAATGATGATCATCATAAATAGATGAGCTCTGCTGGTTTTATTTGCTTTCAAGAACAGTTTATGTTAGTTTTGTATTGTTGCGCCCGTCTTATTAATGTGTCGGTTTAAATGAATTCAGATTACAGATTCAGATTCATAACTTTTTTAGACTGGTTGCTTCATAGATAGATGACCTCTAATCTGTTTGACAAGATAAAATCCATCCAAGGAAGGACCATGTCCAGTCTTTGACTGGATTGTCTGATGTAATGGCAGCTCATCACAACTTGCAATGCCTTTTCTGCAGAAGTAGCAAGTATTTGCATGACAGTCAGCATGAAGAGTGGTGGTTTGAAAATCTATCAATCATTATTACATTTTTTGAAGAATTCTATTTGCTGAAATCATCCCTTTAGTTTGGCCTAATGGTTATTGGAAAATATGAGTGTAAAAATCAATCATTCTACTGGAGGGTACTCTACATTCCTGTTACCAAAACATGTCCTCAGTTTTAAAACTTAGAGGAGAATGCCAGTCCCACTGAAGTCAGAATTTAAGCCCACGCTTATTTCAGTATAGTTAGGATATAATCTGGCTATGAACTTTTCTGAATCCTTAAAGATGCATTTTTACTTTTTTAATGCTGTATGTAAGACTACAGTGTTTCTGTGTCTTACAAGTATTTAACAATAATGCCAGCAGTTTGAAGAGCCATTGCTCTCTGTGTCAACAAACTGAAAAAAGAGAAGCTGCTATTGCAGATACTTCAGTATTTCTACCCACAAAAGTGCTTTTATAGGATACACTGTCGACTCTTCATGCAAATAAAAAATTGCAATTATTAACCTTAGTTCTGTTCTATAATAAGGTAACGTAACATTCAGTATTACAGTAGCGAAGGAGAAATATTTATTCATAAGCCTGCACACACTACTTTAGACAAAATGTTAGTCTGCAAAATGAGATTTGGCACATTTGGCATCCTATGGCTACATGTGAGATACGTGAAGAGTCTTAGATTTCTCTCGTTTCTGCTTTTTTTCTTTTTAGAAATAGATTTCTTGGCTACTTCTTTTAATTCTTACTTGTAAACCTAATTCCAGCATTCTTTTCCATGGAGTATAAAAAAAAAAAATTATCCCTGAATTTCAAGTTCTACAGACCCTAAGCCATTTGCCCTTTGACTTCTTCTAGTTTCCCCCTCTCCCTTTCCAAACAGACCCAAGATGGCTTGTGTTTGCAGGCACCCAGAGATGTGTTACCAGTGAAAACAGCAGGAGAGGTGGCTGGGCACCGTCACTTTATTTTCACATGAATTGGATCTTTTCCAAAAAGCCTGTAAAACTTTCCTGTAGTCATCCTTGAACTCACCTGCTGTGATAGCCAAAGATACCGATTCACCTCTTTTGGATATGGGGGGGGGGGTTTTACCTTCCCTCATCTCTCCAATGTGTCTTATCAAAAATTTTGGTACAAGGCCTGCAGGGTCAGGAAGATGGTCCACTCTTGAAGTAGCTGATAGAGTTTTTGCATCTTTTCACTAATGTGAATGATGCAAATTGCTAACATATTTTTATTTTGAATTGATCCAGCTCCTTAAAACGTGGCACAGAAAATGATACTCCTGCATATTCATGACAGTCTATCAAAGCATAATGCTGATAAAAACCTTCATTGTAGAAAGTACCATCTATTTGGTACCATTAATCTCTTGCATGTAAATGGTGGAAATGATCAGTTGTTTTTTAGAATGAATAATTTCAAGTTAATTTTCTCTCCCTCTCTATTGCTGCCGCCCCCAACTAGAGTACGAATTCAAGCCCTAAACAGTCTCGGAGCGGGTCCTTTCAGCCACACCATAAAACTGAAAACAAAGCCTCTCCCCCCGGATCCACCTCGCCTGGAATGTGCTGCATACAGTTCTCAGACTCTCAAGCTGAAGTGGGGAGAGGGAACTGCAAAAGCGTTAACTGACTCCATTCAGTACCACCTTCAAATGGAGGATAAGAACGGAAGGTTGGTTTGGCATCGCTTTAATCTGCCCTGTATCGCTCTGGTCTGATGCTTGGGAGATGGCAGCAAAGGGCAAAATTCCATATGTTTTGCTGAATTTGCAACAGATACAGGAGGTCATCTCGTCTAGCAAGGCAAGAAGAGCTCTAGAGATCTGTGCTGGGAAGTACAAGATTAAAAACTTCATAATTTTTTATTTATAGTTCAATATGAAGAGTTCAATGAATTGTTCTGTACCAGCACACTTTTCTCTGTTCTGCATTTGGTTAAGTATTTTGTCCAAGTCTCGTCTAATCGGTCTCGTGGATTTTACATACTTAATATTGGAAGGGGTGAATTCTTTACTCTCTGTTGTCTTTATACGCAATTATTTTTAGTGGAAAACAAAACTCACATAGTATACTTTATTACTTTAAGGGATCCCTTCTCTCATGTTAAATCAGAATGTAAGTTGAGATGGTACAGCAAATACCTTTGCCTAAATGGTAAAATGAACAGTACTGCTACACTGTGTCTCATGTCTAAATCTCTTGACTAGCTTTAGCTTGACAGTGAGACAAAATAGATCTGCTAGGTGAAATTGCTCTGCTGTAAGGAGAAAAAGAAATTAGGCTCTTAACTGGAAAGAAATTAATTGCCATTACCAAAGACTAGGACATGTGCAGGTACCTGTATTAAATTTAAAAGAAAAGAAAAAGCTGAAGTAGATGATAACCCCTGCAGAAAGAGATAAAACTTGTGCTGTGTCCTGGGGATACCAAAACTGAAAATGAAATGAGAGCTGCCAAGATCAGTCTTCGTAAGAGTTGTAACATGAAGGAAAGTGGCCGGTCTACAAAGCTCTCAGAATGGGACTTGGATTGTGCTACAACTGTGACTCTGGCCTCCTGTGCAGATCTGAATGAGCTTCATCAGTCACCCATCTCTGACAAGGATGAACAAGAGCAGTTGGATCATGACCCTTTCTTAGGTGTAGTGTTGCAAAGAGCAAAAAGCTAAAACCTAGTTACCTGATTTTGAAAAGCTAAAGGTGTTGGAGGAGTACATAGCACACACAAAAAAGCAGTGTACGCAGCTCATTGAGAGACAGGGCTGCTGTCCTTTCCCATTTCTGTTCCAAGCACTGAAGGGTTTCTGAAAATGTTTAGGATCATTTTTGCCAAGACACAATCCGTAGCACTCTGTGTAAAGGAGATGACATAGGAAATAAAAATTCGGTGCTGGAAAGTGAGTTTATTGTTTTATAATAATGCCAGAACATTGTTTTAACTCTGAAATAAGTATTTCTGGACTTCTCCTTAGATTCTGGGAAATTATGGGAATAGATTGCAAGACAATTCTGTAGCTACTTTGGAAGTCCTTTTCTGTGTTTAAAATAAGCTACTCTTTCCATTTTCAGGTTTGTATCCTTATACAGAGGACCGTGTCACACATACAAAGTACAAAGGCTGAGTGAATCTACGTCATACAAATTTTGTATTCAGGCATGTAATGAAGCTGGTGAAGGTCCCCTTTCTCAAGAATATGTTTTCACTACTCCCAAATCTGTTCCAGCTGCCCTGAAAGGTAAAGGTGCTGCTTCTTTCTTTTGGAGGGTGGGGGGATGCCTGGTTGGTTTTGGTATTGTGTTGTACTTGGGGTATTTAGAATGCTAACCCCTTTTCCAAGTGCAGGTAGGGACAGTAAGGGAATGCTCCTTTCATGTAATTGCCTAAAGCCTAAAATATTCGCTCCAAAAATGAGAGGCTTGGAGTTGATTCATTCTTTGTTATAAGAAGGTTTGTACTTTGAATCCTTGCTTACCAGGAGAGAGTGACCAGGCTATTACGGTAATTTGAGGTGAAAATTCTCCCTAGCATGTTTAGAATAATCTTAAACATAGCAGCTTTTTGTTGTTGGTTTGTTTTGTGGTTGGTGGTTTTGGGTTTGGGTTTTTTTGGGGGGTGGGGGTGGGCGGGCATGCAGTATACACTTGCAGTCACCAAATTTTACTTGCTTTCTCTTGGATGATACCTAAACTAGCAATAGAGATCTATGTGAATTTGTTGTTGTTCCAGAAAATTTTGTAGGAAGAACACATTTGAATCTGAATCTTTTGTTTCTCTGAGACAAAATAGCAGAAAGAATACGGAATTCTACAAGTTGTTAGAATATAGCATGAAGTGATGGGGAAGGCTGAGCTAGCTGTCACTTCTGTGTTTTCTGCCTTCAGCACCAAGGATAGAGAGAATAAACGATCACACTTGTGAAATCACATGGGAGGTTCTGCAGCCCATGAAGGGTGATCCGGTTATCTACTGTCTTCAGGTCATGGTGGGAAAAGACTCAGAATTCAAACAGGTATGATGTGTTTAAGTTACTGTATTTTTCTTTGATTAGTTATTTGTGGTAGCTAGTTTAGATTAAAGATTATTGTGTTTCAGCATGCTAACTTTTTTTACTAAATAATATAAGGTATTATCTCCTAAAATCATTGTCATAGAGAAAAGAGATTTATTTAATATAAATACTTACTGCAGTAAGTTGCAGCCTCTCTGGCTTACAGTGACCTTTACTAGATACAGCTTGATCCCTCAAGTGGTGAGGAAATTGTCCACTAATGGGAAGAACTGGCAAAAAGGAAACATCCACCCAATGGTACAGAATTGAGACTTGCAAGGAAAAGAACAAAGGATTCTCTTTGCACTCAGCTGGTTGATGACAGTGAACAATATTGTAAAAGCTTTGATTTTATCAAAGTCATACTCCTGCACAGAGAACTGCAGATAGGAAGGACCTCCTACTTATGCAAGGTGGACATTCAGGTGTAGAGAAACTTTATAAATGTAATTCAGCAATTAGTTTTTTACCATAGGACCATTTCAGTTTAACAAGAGGTGAGCAGTTGAGAGTGTGTTTTAATTTCAGGTTTGATTATCTAAACGCCAAGCTACAAATTAGTGTGCATTTATAAGAGGATGTGCAGTGCTAATTTTGCTTCCCTATAAACAGTCTGGTAATTGACATGAAATTAGCCCCTTGGAAGCTCTGTTTCACACTATTAAGTAAGCAGGTTTCCTTCCAGAAAGGAAACACAATTAATTCTGGTATATTATAATTTTATTGTAGGTCAATATTAAATAAGTTTTGCCTATGCTTTCGTAGATTATAGGCCTTAATAGTTTCATAATTCAAACTTTCAGTGTAGTGCTGTGTTTATTATGTCCATTTGCTAAATTTTTCAGTGAAAGGTGAACCATAATCCAAGGTGTTCATTACCTTGCTATGTGAACATTCTTTAATTGTAACTTGAAAATTGTAAATGCAACATTAAATATATAAGTAGGGCATGGTCAAGCATTGCTTCTAGATATGGAGTCAAATCACACTTTGATTACCAATGTGCATTGCTAAATGAGCTGGACAAGAAAATAAAGGTTACACTTTAAGCCTGGAAAAAACAAAGTAGGCTGAGGTGTCTTTTGCGTCTCCAGAGCAGTTCAGCACAGTAAATTGAAATAAAATGAGAAGAGTAGTTTGCAAAAATTAAAATTGTAACAGTCAAGAAGTAAACACCATGGGAATGGTCTAAGATACTTAGACATAATGGTGACAATTTTCTCTGATGTGGACAAAAGGTAAACTGCCTGGAAGTCCGCTCGAAGCTGTTTACTACCATTTCCGTTGCAAAACTTCACTCTCCTCCTTCTCCCTGATCAGTCAGCCAAGTTGCTCATGTCATTGGTCCCTTCGTGCTTCAGACAAAGTAAGTTAGTAACCTGCTGTTGAGCTATATACATCAGCTATATACGTTCTCGAAGATGTTAGTAAGCAACCGTATAAATACCCCAGCAAACAGATTTGAGGGGAAGGCAACTTCCAGCAAGGCACTGGGGACAAGCAGCTGAGGGCAGCAACCCATGCCAGCTGGAGTAGCTGTAGCTACAGTAGGATGTTTGTCTGTGGCCTGTTTGATGGCGACCAAATGCATGATACAAATTAGCAGAATTTTGAGGAGGCTACGCTTGTGAGGATTTGCCCTGTGTCAGTGTGGGAAAACTTTATTGAGAGAAAGAAAAGTCTCCGAGTTGTAGATTCCAGCAAAGCTCAGCTGTCTGGCTGCCAGAGGACTTTCTAGGTCTTATGAGTAGCCACAAGCACAGCAAGAGCTCGTCAAACAACAGAACTGGAAGCGATTTCCTGCCTCTTTCATTGTAGCAGTTGGTAGCTTGCATTTGTGAAATGCACTCTAACAGTATGATAACCATAGGGAACGCTTCTGCACGATGTGGGATTTCTGTATCCTGCTACCAATCAAATAAAGCGAATCCAGATAATGGGGTGTCAGGAGAATAGGTGAAGTGGTTTAAAGAGAGAAATCAAATTGTATTTTGCTACCCACCTAATAGCTCAGTACCTATTGGTATACCTATAAACAGGAAATTGCACCTGCATGGGATTTTGTTGGCTCTTACAGGACCTTTATGTAGCTGCAAATTAATTAATTTGAGAAACCAGCATTTAGATTTCACCGAATTCGGCACTCCATGCTGAAGAGTTTTGAACTCAACCAGCCAGCAGAGAGACCCTTGGAGAGCACCCTAAGAAGTCATCTGTGTCTTCGGATCTGATGAAATTAAGACTCACAGAGAGGACTTGTGGCTTTCCTGATACAGTGTTTATTGGGATAAATTATAGTATTTAAAACACACAGTATCTTAACTACAACAGAGTGTGTTGGAATGGATTAGACTTAATGGAGTAGCTCGATACAGAGCTGATTACCTAAAATTCTGTGATAACGATATTGTACGTTACATCCCATGGTGTAGTAGTCACATCGTTAAGTGGTCACTAAAACACCTCAACACTCGGGCTTCTGACAGAGGTTATTTGGTGTGTACTCGTTATGCCATAAAAGCACTTGTAGTTTGCGGCGAATGAAGAGACGGGACGCAGCTTGATGCAAGCAAATGTCACTTTATTGTACAGAAGCACGAGTTTATATACACTTTCAGAAGCTGCGCGTTTTAAACAGATTGGTTCTTGAAGCTAAGCACTGCATACTAGGCAATCCCTGGTTGGTGGTTAACTGCCATCAATTAACAGCAAGGTGTTACCTTTCCTTGGTGCCATCCTTGGCGCCATCCGTCTCCCACCCCCCTGTGCTCTGTACACATGTCTCATCATGTTAATTGTTGTCTAGACAAGCTCGGGCACATTCCCCTCAGCTGACTGCCATGCAGGGTCCTAGTTTCCAGCCCGCTCCTGCAGTAGTTCTTTCCTGTGTTTCACCAGAAGAACTGGAGACTTTATCTGGCATTTAAATTGAGTTTGTGAGCTCTTTGTCCACTTCTCATTGCATGAGTGAGAACACTGGTGAGGAGTCGTCCTTTTTACAGTTACCTTCACCATAAACAGAACCGTACTGAGATACATATGTGTATGTAGGACATTTGTACTGAATGTCTCTCTCTTTTTTTTTTTTTTTTTTTTTTTTCCTTCTCCTCCCCTGCCTCCCCTTTATTGCCAGATTTATAAGGGTCCGGACTGGTCGTTCCGCTACACAGGCCTCCAGCTGAACTGTGAATACCGTTTCCGCGCATGTGCCATTCGACAGTGCCAAGAGCCAGTCGGCCATCAGGACCTGGTAGGCCCCTACAGTGCACCAGTGCTATTCATCTCTCAGAGGACTGAACCGCCGGCAAGCACCAACAAGGACACTGTGCAAACCACAAGGACACAGTGGTCGCAGAGCGACCAAGTGTGTGCTGCTGTCATCCTTGCACTTTTTGCTATCTTTTCCATTCTGATTGCTGTTATCATTCAGTACTTTGTAATAAAGTGAAGAAAAGAGATTTATTTTAGAATGCTGCCCATTACATTTTACTTTCCCATAATCTAAAAGTAATTCTGTTCTCTTGCTTTTACGAAAAACAGGCATTTAGCACCGGCATTGGGACTGATGCAGACCTTTTCAGCCACTTGAAAATGCTTACTGGTAGGTATAGGCTGGCACGTGTTACTAGAACGCAAGCCACAGAGATACAATCTTTTCTTTAATATGCCTTCTTGCAGTACAAACTCTATATGGGGCAGGCAAGCAATGTTTCCTGAAAAGGGTTTGACCAGTAAATACGAGTGTAAAAATGGTTTCCTGGCCCATGCTTTTAAGGGTTGCTACCATAACAGGGAAGAATGTGTAGATCGCATTTAAAACTTACACTAACAAACTTGTGCTGTATACAATATTAATCTGATGCTGTGAAAGCAATTTAGCGCTGTATTTCTACCTCCTCATTTGTCTTAATTATTTGGGAAGCAGGATCTATGCTGAAAAACAGAAGGGGCTTTTCTCAGGCAGCAAATAATAAACTGGATGGAAGAGTATGCATGAAGGAAGCTTCTTATCTGATAAATGTGGAGTTCTTCACTGCAAGTAGATGTTTTCGAAAGACTGCAAGGGGATGGCACAAGTGGTTTATCTTACCCCCAGGATTTGATGTTTACTTAGAAAAATGGCCTCTTTCACTTCTTAACGAACATAGAAGGGGAGAGTATGACAGAACTTCTTAGACTTATTATTTACATTGAAAAAACACATTTCCGAACTTGACCTTTCATTGGATGCAGTTTATACAGATGTCTGTGCCCCCTGATTTTGGCTAGTTAATAGGTTTTTGAGATAAAATTCATGACTGAATTTTTGTTGTTTCCCCAACATTCACTTGCCATATCCACCAGAATCAAGCACTGCCTTTTTTTCGTTTTTCTGTCTTTCTTTCTTTGGGGCACCAAATCAAAGACGAAGTGTAGTAATTTGCACCAGAAAACTTAAAGCTGCTTTTTTCTTGAGATCCTAATGTTTAATGTAATGTCTCTTTGGATACTGTACCAAATTGTTGATTGCATGTGGTTAATGTTGCATTAGAGCACTTTGCAATTGCATAACTCATCAATGTTTTGTGAGCTTGCATTTGTGAGTTATTGAATGACCAGACTGAATTTTTCAAGTATCCCATTGAACATCTTGCTGGATGTCAACGATTGCCAGTGACACAAAGCTTGTAGTGAAACTATCTTTAAAAAAAAAAAAAAAAATCCTTGTCTCATCACACTTATGTTATTTGTTATACACTTTGTAATTAGCTATTTTTAATTTATTTGAGTTACAAGATAGTGGATCATTAATGACTTCTAGTTGTGTTCAGTTTAGCATTTTTAATGGTATTAAACACTTCTGTCAGTCTTAATAATAATAAAAAAAGGAACCTCTGTCTTGTGCTTTGAAGATCTCTGAAGAATTTCTCTTATATTAGAACGGGCATGTATCGTACTTGTTTATACGTCCAATGATCTGTGCTGTAGAATAACGTTGCCGAGTTTTGTTTGGGTTTTTTTTAAAAAAAAAAAAAAGAAATTGCAAAGAACTTGGCCTCCACGTGGTAAGAACGATCTGTCTTTAAAATGTACTGTATGTTTACATTTTATTTTGAATTTGTCATTTGTACGTATAGGCTGATACCTTCCCGCAGGATACCGCGATAACTGATGTTTTCTAGAACCTTCTTAAAAGTGCCATGTTTGGCAGTGCAAATGAGGTTGCGTGTAACAGCCCAGAGATTTCTTACGGTTGAATGTCTAAAACGGTAAGATTTGTTACTACAGTTAATCTGCAGTGACTTATGTTTTTCATAGTAAAATTCAAATGAGCTCCTATTTTTGATAGTCATTTAATAGTGTATTTGCCATTTGAGCCTCAGTGCATATTACTGCATTGAAGACAGTTTTTAATGTAATCTTAATTTTACCTCATATACTGTACATTCCAAAAACAAATTAAAAAAAGAAAAACTCTAAACTTTTTAAAACGTTATAGATACACTACCAAACATATCACTTTACAATTGTACAACGTCGGACTCCATGAAGACGAACCTGTATAGTCTGATAGAAAATACATAAACTATGTAGCAAAAGTATCTTTAAAAATCTGTGGAAAATAAAAGTATCATTCTTTTTTGTGGTGGTCAGTCCGTCCTGTCTGCGTGCCGCACCAACACTTCGTCAACAGCAGCCAAGTTTGTAAGTAACGAGCCTCAGACAAAACAGCTCTTCCCTTGCCACGGCGGTGCTGGTGGCGGGGACCCTGTGGGGCACAGGGTGGGCTTGGTGGCCCAGGTGGGGCACAGCCACCCCTGCTGTCCCCTCGGGGGAGGATGGGGATGGGGCAGCAGCACTGCCCGGTGGGGTGTGTCCCGCCTGGCAGCTGCAGGGGCTGAGGTGGCCATGTCCCCTGGCACCACCCAGGGTGGCAGCGGGGGCGAGCTGTGGCCACTGCTGCCCTGCAGTGAGCGGCTGTGCCTGGCACCGCCGCTGTGGGCACTTGTCCCTGTCACAGCCGCCTGCCTGGCGCTGTGCAGTCAGCGTGGTGGGCAGCGTCCTGACGGTGCTGGTCAGCTGCAGCTACTGCTACATGAAGGCCACCACCAACCTGTGCCTGGGCGGCGTGGCTGCCTCAGACCTCCTCATCCTCCTGCTGCTGCCCTTTGACCTGTGCCTCCCACTGCCTCAGCGAGGGCTGCACCTGCTGCACTGCCCTCCACGTCACCTCACCGGGGACAGCTCCCTGCCTCCCCCTCAAGGCCAGTGTGGTTGTCACCAAGCGCCAGGTGAAGGCTGCCATCAGCACCCTCTGGGCCTTCCACCTTCTCTCCGCCAGACCCTTCCCGGTCAGCATGGAGCAGCCTGACAACAACTTCAGCTGCGAGTGCAAGCCCACCCTGCAGGCCCTGGAGTCAGGCCTGCTGGCCACCACGTTTGGGTCACCACCTCCTACTTCATCCTGGCCATGATCTGTCTCAACATGTACAGCTTCATCAGCCTGGAGCTGTGGCAGAGGAACACCCACCTGCAGCGTCCTCCGGAAGAAGGGGCACCGCCAGATGGTCAAGGTCGTGGGTGAGTCCCTCCTCCATCCCCCCTCAAGCCGTGGCTGGGGCCAGGAGCAGGGCTGGGGAGCCACGGCTGGGGCCAGGACCGGCGCTGAAGTGCCCGCAGCTCCCGGCTGGGGTAGGGGTAGCACAAGGGGACTATCGCAGCCACACCACCGAGCCCTCCGGTGCTCCCTGGCACTGCTGTGGCCGGGATTTCACTCTCACAGCTGAGACGTCCCCTGGTGCAGCACTGCGCAGCCAGCAGCACGACTGCCTTCTGTAGAAATGCCCTTTTCCTGAATTTTGCCGGGCAGAACTGAGTACAAGGGAGTCTGCAACTTCAGAAAAAGCGGGGTAATATCAGTGGTCTCTTCCAGTGGGCAGCAACACCCTCTGGGTAGTAAATTTGTGCTTCTGAAAAATAAGTTTATTTCCTTAGCAGTCTTATGTAGCTCTCCTAGGGCTAAACCCCCTGGTTGCCCAAGCAGGCTGAGGAACGGCAGCTCAACCCTTCCGAGCCATTTGCAGACAAATCCTGTAACACCAAAGTGCTTCTGGCTGAGGTAGGATGCTGTTCGGTTTCAGTTCATTTTTCTGACTCCGACATTCACTAGCCTAGCGTCAGGCTAGATTACATCTGCCCCAGGGCACTGAAGTTTGTAGTCACTGATCTGAAGAAAAAAAAAAAGGAAAGAAAAAAGGAAATAAAAAAGAAATCCAACTACTGATTAATAAGCATAAAACAAAATGCCCTGGTCATTTGGGGTTTTTCCTACTTCTTTTACCAAGGATGTAATCAGCTGAATGGAAATAGCCTAGCACAAAGAGAAGAAACTAATAAGCCTGGGAGAGTACATTTTGCTAACTTATTTGAGGAGGGTATTGGAGTAGGCAGGAGGGCTTCCAACAGAAACACCCATCTACGGTCCCCTCAGAATCCACTGAACCAGCCCAGTTCCCCCTAACAGAGCCAGCAGCTCTATGCACATGATGTATTTCAGGCATAAACTTGCTTTGGCTATATCCCTTTTGTTTAAACTTTAAGGGATGCTCCATAAATGATCATTTGTTTTACTTATGTGCATTTATAAATAAAAATAATTAAAAGATGGATACAGTAATACGCTTATTTTATTGTTTCTCATCTGCCTCTGCTATGTTGCCATTGCAAGAGTGTTTGTATTTGCATTTGTTTGTATGTGCTAAAATGCACCAGACTACAAGAACAGCTGGAGTGACTCAGGCTGGAGATTGCCCAGTCAAATTATCTGTCTCCAGCAGTGACTGGGGATACATGTAAGACCTTCAATGGAAAAAAATTAATAGACCAACAGCACTGCAATGCTTTACGTTAGCAACCACCCCATTACAGCAGTGCTAATTCAGTGGGAGCTCAGGTGACACGTTCAGCATTTAGACTAGTCTTTTTCATTAACGTAGGTATGCTAAAGAACAACTCTGTAGCGAATGGAGCTGCTGTGTGCTCCCATAAAAACACATCTTTTTCTTCTTTCATTTTCATACCACATGCACAGCATTACAGACATTGCTGAGGGGAATCTTTGTTGTGCCTGATGCTATTCCACGGATGTGATACCACTGTCAGTTGTTTACATTTTTCTCAGAAAACTCATCTCACAGTTTGGCTGAAGATTTTAGCAGTTATCTTTTAATTCAAAGACTAACGATCAGACTTCATGCTATTCCCGTTTTCATGGTTTTCCAACAATTTAGTGCCATTATTTCTATGTAACATTTGTACCAGTTAGAAGAACCTGCAAAATCAGCCATGTAAAATTTAGTTTACTGGATGGTTGAAAAGTTAACTCACTCCTTAACTATCGCATGTGTTATTTTGTCTTATAGCTGTGGTGGTGGTTCTGGCCTTTGTAATTTGCTGGTTGCCTTTCCACAGTGGCAGGATCATATTTATAAATACCCAGAGCACCAGGATGATGCTGTTCTTCCAGTACTTTTAATATATTTGCCTTGCAGCTTTTCCACCCGAGCGCATCCATCAACCCTATCCTCTACAACCTCATTTCAAAGAAGTACAGGGCAGCAGCCCACAAGCTGCCATTGCCACACCAAGCTGTGGAAAGGGCTTTCACGGTAACAAAAGACACTGGCGGCTGCACAGAGAGTAGCACTAGCACAAGAAATGAGTACGCAACCAGCTTCTGAGACTGCGCCCCACACTTCTCCAGCATTCTCTGCAAGGGAAGGGAACTTGCTTTTCACAGGAGAGTCACAAAAGGATGGACAATGTGTCAGGGCATGTGGTATTTTGTAACCACTTGTATTTTGAAATACTTGTATTTTTGTTAACAGAGCAAGCAGGGACCATAAAGCAGTGAGAATGATGCGCAACTCATGAAAGATAACTCAGCAGGAAAAGCTGGATTAAATTGCCAGTAAAACTGTGGTTTCAGTTTATGACATGTCATTGATTGCATGTGTTCTATGCAGTTTCTGGTATTTTCTACAAATCATAACATCAAGGACCCCAAAAGAGGAGGGAGTTTGAGGTAGCTGCTCTTCTTAGGTGCAGTAATGGGTAAAACTCTCGGACAGCCCTTGCATTTTAAAATGGTTTTCTTATAAACAAGATTTTACAAAACACAGCCTTGTAAGGAGACGGATGCAAAAGAACTCACCCACAACCTGGAACATCCTTGTAAGAAGGGAGCATATGTTTTTAGTACCTGGTCTTGTCATCACAAAGGGGAAGTTTCCCAGGTAGTGGCACTGACTCTTCCCTTGGGAAAGGGCATCCTCTGTGCAGCAGCCTCTGGGCTTAATCCTTTTGGTCTGACCCACACAATCAAGTAAGTTCTCTTATTTATATACTAGCAACCAATCCCCTGTATCTGTAAGAGTTTAGATAATCCTGATCACTTCCTCGTGATAGACCCACAGTGTCTGGTAAATGTTAGCGGTATGTCTCCACTGCGTTACGTTATGTACTGCACTTACAAATAATACACCAAGTTAACGATCTCACCACAAACGAGCCCCATCACTGAACATGCTGGACTGCACCCAGGACTTACTGCACTGAGAGTCAAAAACCAGTTCACTACCTTCGCTCCAAGGACTTTAAATACAAACTTAAACTATATGATTTAGGAAGGAGCCTTGTTGTGAGAAAGAGCTAGAAGGAGCTGCAGTACCGGTTTCTCCAGAGGGCCATTTCACCTGTGCATTTTACCTGTTACCTTCCTGGCTATAGCGATATAAATCTGGACCAGAATCAATGAAGTGGGACTGTGACTCACAGGAGCATCACTGGTGGTATGTCTGCACCTGTCTTTGGTTACCATCAACCCTGCAACCCCATCACAGAAAACCACCAGATCTGTCAGGCACAATTTGCCCTTAGTGAAGCCACACTGGCTGTCACCAGGAGATGAAATTCAGTGTCTTCCCTTTCCCCACAACACTTCAAAGCAAACTCTGAGCCAGCATGCAAAGTCCCTTCAACTCAGATGGTCTCAAGCAAGGGTTTCCACCTTTTCTGTCACCAGAAGGTCTCAGCACAGAGCACTAAGGAGCACAGACTCAGGACTCCTCCTGGGAGCAGATTTGCCTCCCTCAATATTACCTGTTGGGTTTAACTCTCGGTGTCACTCACTTTGACTCGCTGGACCCATTTTTCTTTCTGAAAAAGAAATTAAACAGATCTCACTCTAGGATCTCCCCAGTGGACAACCAGCTGTGGGTCTCCTTGCCCCACCCCACAGCCACCCTCAAGCCCCAGCACATCCCCTGGGTGCAGCGAGGGACATACCCACAAGGTTAATGTCCAGCAGAGGCTGAATCTTAGCATCCCAGCTGCCGGCTGCTGCATGGGGAGGTCTCACCTCGTGCTCTCAGGCTGTGAGAAGCCAGCTGGAGCATCCTGAGGTACCCAAGGCTCAGAGGCCCTCAGTCTCCTTTCCCTCCCAGCCAGCACAGCTGAACTCACCAGCCCAAATGACAGACAAGGGTCTCATGGCTTCCCTCACTTCCTCAAAGAAGGGCTGTCTGGCCTCACAGGGAAAGTTGTCCTTGACTATAGGACACCCTGTGACTCTGGGTTACCACTTCTTCAATGATTGTACTTTGAGATACATCAAGAAATAACCGGGCAGAACATAGTTTTAGGAAAGATGCTCTGAGACTCCATGGACCCTCTGGGGAATCCTTGGAGAGCGATGAAACATCGCCCGAGCACAGCAAAAATGTGAGAAGCTCTCAGCCAATTTCTCAGACAAGTTTAAATGCAATAGGTTATTTATATGATTGTGAGAGAGTCAAAAGGTAATAGATACACCTCAATTAAGTGGGCAAGAACTGAGCCCCTAAAGTGCTGTGAAGAAAATTTAAACCAAGAAATCTGGTCACCCTGGCAGATGTGGAGGTGTAAGTCATGCTTAATCCACAACGAAACCGATGGGAACTGAGGACTGAAAATGCAAATGCTAAGTAAAAAGAAAATAAAATTAAAAAAAAGCAAAAGCACAAGGCATGAAAAGCTCAAACTTTAAACTTGTTCAAGGCTCTTTCAGGCTGTCTTCCTTCTTGATGTCTCCTTTCATCTGGATGCTTCTTGCACGAATCCAGTCCATGCAGAAAATTTCTACAAAGACCATTTTACCAGCACCTTCCTAAGATCATTTCACCCTCCTGTCTGCCCTCTTCCACTGGATTCCTTCTCCCAGATGCAAATTTTTTTCACTCCATCCTTGCCAGTCATCTCTTTGCTCTTCAGAAGCTGATGCTGCTGCCAAGCATGCCACAATGTCCATATCCATATTTGCTGGGGGCCAGAAGGAGTTCCCAGATTAGAGTGTGGGCACCCCAGCCTGCTTGCATGGTTGGGAAGACATCTCCCCCTAAATGCCCTCAAAGCTAGTCATCCTTCAAACCTTTCCTTAAGAACTCACCTTACTCATGATGCTTACTGAAAAATCTCTAAACCAAAGGCAGAGCTGGGTACAAATCAGATATAATGTAACATGACAGTCTCCTAAACCTGGGGCTTCACCAGATACCACTGTCACTAGCAACGAAGGGCCCAACTTCAGCACAGGGAACCAGTCTGAAAGGCATCATCTGCCAGTCACCAAAAGCAGTATGGAGTGGCAGAAATACAAGCCAGATGAGACTGCGTATTTACCTGGAATGGAAGGAGAGCCACCGCCAGTGTACAGACACTGCGCAAGGCACTCTGATCCCTCTGGAGTGTGGCGCAGTTGCCGGATCAGAGAAGACAGCTACCCTGGCCAGAGAAGAAGATAAAAAGCCAAAAAAGAAAAGTAACTTTCCCCCGCCTCATTTAAGGTATTCTATGTGACAAGAAGCAACAAGGCAGAACACAAAGGATGGTGGGATCCAGGCACCCTCACACCCTGCCCTCCCAGGCAGCAGCCACTAAGGGGTCTTATAGTCACCAAAGCAGATGCAAGTCCTAAGTGACCTCCATGTCAGCAGTCTCAGACACTCGGCTATGATATCAGATGAATACAAACACTTACGTTCCTGTTCAGCAAGTGTCATGGAGCCCATGACAGCCCTACAAGACTCAGTAGCTGCCTGCTGTTGTATCAGGGGTACTCATACACTCCAGGACACAGCAACATTTCTGTGCTCTGCAGAGGTGGCAATACAACCCCAGGAAGTCTCTGGAAGCAGCAAAAAAGTCAGCCTGGCTTCCACTGCTGCTATAAATCAAGGATACCAGCAGGGACCAGCCTGCAGCTAAACTGATCGTGAAGAGAAGCATAGGGTCCAACAAACGTGTAGCTCCTATGCAACAAATTTTGCCCATCTTAATAAGGAAATCTGTTCCCTAATTTAAATTTAGGTCTGCTCTTTGTCTGTGCTGTGCAAACATACCCCAAAGGCAAGCTGTGTTTTGACCCTGTGGAAGTAGAGGCTGTCCGCAACCCCAGAAGAGGAATCTGGAGAGAAGCTGAGTTTCCCCATCTCCTGCAGCAGCTGAGCACAGCATAGGGAACATTTTCTTAATCCAGGGGTTCAATTCTGCTGACACCAAGCCAGGCAGCATTCCAAGCCCTGGAAGTTATTTGAAGGCTTGTAGTCATTACCTTTTCACAGTGCTTCATTTCAACAGGCTTCAGCAGAACCTGCTGGACTGACCTGAACCAGCTGTACCTGTGCAAGGGAATCGTCTCACCCAGCTACCCCCCGCTCCCGGGGAGCAAGCCTGTGTGCTGACCCTAGCCAGAGGGACCGACCCGGCCAGGGCAGGGCAGGAGGGCAGGCTTGGTGCGTTCAGCCGCTGAGGAGGATGGAGGGGCAGCTGAGGGAGAGCAGGGAAGGCAGGGAGCCTTCACACCTTGCCTTACACAGGCTCTTTCTTTCAGCGAGACCATCACAAAACACACACCTAGACAGAAATGAGCGATCCCTGTCCAACAGTTACTGCAGTAGGGCAGGTCTGCAGGATCCACGCCCTCAGACCCAGTCCTCGCACCGAGAAGCTGGGCTAAGGGAGTTGCGATAAGACAAGCTGCTCCCATGCAGAGTGGTGACCCATCTTCCCCGCCTTCGGGAAGTTACCATAAAGGCGCAGAAGGGACAGACAAAACACAGTAATGTTTGCTCCTTCCCATGCTGCTTGTTGTGAAGGGAGATCCCTCCTGCAGAGCTTGGGAACAGGAAGGAGGCAGGGATGGACGGAACTGCCTGAAAACAACCCTGGCTGAGACAAGCCTGGGAATGGTACAGGAAAACGCAGAAGAGCAGCAGGAGGTGATCCCACAGAGCAGAACCCCCGCTACCACACAGAACAGACCCGCCCAGCCCCATTTCTTTCTTATATGCTCTGTTCCCCACTTACATACTTTCTCTCCGTTTACTGATTTGGTCCCCAGAGTCCGTTTCACAGCTGCTGGTGAGAAACAACAGCTCTTGTCAGGAATTTGTGATAGCTAGTCTTCATTTTCATTTTGTTTCCTTCTTTTCAGGCACTTCTTGCTTTGTAAAGTGCATGTGTATGCAAGGAGCAATCTGTCTCCAGGACACCTTTCCACGTGGAAGCGTCAAATGTATTTCATTTTGGTCTGGGATCTAGGAAATACTGCATTTATTCCCAGATAGCGAAACAAAATTGAATTCTTGCCTCCTCATCACTGAAACCCAAAGGCCTGTCAAAGGAAACACATAACAATAAGAAAAATTGACGGGTTATCTCTGTTACAGAATGGGAGAAAAATCCAAGTCTGACTGTTTGACAGTACACATCACTGCATTACAACTGAAGTCCAAAAAGACAACCTTAGAAGAAATTTTCTCTGTTGGCTTGCAGACAGGGTGCTGGTTTTGTGCTGGGCAGCCTCTGGGATATTTGCACAACAGAATTGTGAGCTTTATCACACGAATGACAGGAACAAAATCTCATGCCTGAGCTCAAGTGAGTTAGATTGTGAATGAATTTGCGTCAGACCCACAGGGCACGGTGGTATGGGTGTGCCCAAGACTTACACTCAAGTTGAAGCCAGCAGAGCAAATTTGGAGGGGTTGCTGAGCACCCAAAGGACCCCGCTAGTGCTCGGCACCATTTGGCAGGAACCCTAACACTGCCAAGGGATGCTCACCACCTCACAAAACGTGTCTGCTGTGCCTTAGTGCTTGTTGTTTACTAGAAAGTATAACCAGGCAAGTGCCCCAAGTATCTGTACGTAACTGCAGAAGCAATCACTTCCAGGCTGTCAGCACAAACCTGGCCCTGTTAGGAGGAAGAGGCACCACTAACTGCCTTCTGTGACCGGTGTGGAAAGAGCTGTTCATAACCCAGATATCCACAGTGCCGCGTGCCACCAGCACGGCAGGATGCTGAACTCTCCCCTCACAAGGGAGGGAGGACAAGGGCCTATGGTTTCTACAGCAGGAGAGAGGTGGAGGGTTTGCACAGCCATTTCTGCTGGCTCCATGTTCTGGAGTTGACAGATACTGTCCTTGTGGCTGTCAAACTGACTTTTACATGGTTCCTAACCTGGCTGCTTTTCAAAGCAATGAAAAAGGGAGCAAGCACGAAAGAGTCTGATAGAGACTTACAGCCCAAGCTTTTGGAGGAGGTCTCTGATTCATCTCCCTCCTTTTTACCCTCCCTCAAGCTTGCCCAGCGGGACAAGCCCCAAGAGAAGTGCCTCACCTTCTCCTGGTGAAGCAGCTATTTCAGAAGCTGAAATACCACAGGCCAAGAAGCGCCTTCAGGAGCTGAGCCCTCGGACCTGAAACTCTCACCTCAACCTCAGTGTTACCATCCTCAGTCTCCACTTGCAGCCAGGTGAAAACATGGAAACCAGGCTGGGTGACATCTGGTAGAGGAGCAGCCAGGAAGATGTCCAAGCCCTGTGATGCATTACAGACAGACACTATATTAAAAGCCTATAGCAGGCATGGCTTACACAGGACCTGGGATCCCATGTGTCTAGCAACAACCACCATGCCAGTACCCTCACCACAGCTACCTGCAAAGGCCATCGCCCAGCTATATAGATGGAAGCTGCAAAAACAGTAAAACACTCTTCTTACAGCCACCTGAAAGGCTGCTTTTATGCTGCAATCTAGGCATAGCCTACAGGCCCTGACTTGTCCCCTGTGAGATCGGCTGAAACCCCATCACCTTCCCACAGTAACATCTTCAGGGCTGGGGTCTCAGAGGGGCTCCTGCTCAGGGCAGGTTTCCCTGCACAGCATCTCAGCTGCCACAAATCACTCTTGTCACCACGTGCTCTAAATGCTTACGTTTCCACTGCGTGTACTTCAGTACACTGCTTTATAAAGCAAGCACTCTGCTGTCTGTTACAAGTTCATTTATACAGGTTTTGTTTGTGTGATATCCAGGTTGTTGCCTGTATCAGTTATACAAAGTTTCTTAAAGATTTTAAACACATAGAAAATGTTTGCTATCTATGCCAGCAACTTCTAAAAGGTGTGTTTTTATCTCTTCCCAAGCCCTAGCTTGTAACGTAAACCCCTGTCTTGACATTTTGATGTCTAGGACACCACTGAGTGTTTGTTTGCAATTAAAAAGTTGATTTGATTTAATTAACGTCATAGATTCAATGCACAGTAGCAATGCCTCAATAAATTCTTTGTTCCTGTCATATATGTAAAGGCATGTGTACGCACATGCAAGTATCTGAAGGAACATTTGACAGCACTGCAGGTTAAATGCATAACATGGGTATAAAATGCAGCCAGTTAATATGGCTCGGTGAAACAATGGATCGTTACTAGCTACTGAATATATAAATTCTGGACATCTAAGGCAGCAGCTACTCCAGATGACCACTGCATGGGCATGAATGCAGGATTAGCCTCTCTCCCCACAGTCTTTCACAACCTTAGCGTGACCCAAACCTGATTGCCTTTCTGATGCCAGAGCAACACCAGGTCCTTACTGTGTCTAAATAAAGGCATCCTCACAATATAGCAATGTCTACCTTCTACTGTTTTCAACAGAGATACAAACTATGCACATGGACAGATTCACAGGGAAGTAGGCATGTCTGAGGTTGCCACAGAGGGGGGAATTAGATCGCTTAAATTACCGCTGCCAAAGGTATCAGCGGAAGCGGTTTTATTGAACTAAGATGTTATAAAAGCGAGACCTGCAAGTTCAATGTCAAGGTTCACTGTATTACTTACTGTAGAGGATATAGCAATGATTCAAAGTTACCAGTACAAAGCCTAGTGCACTATAATACAAGGTTACGTGTGGTATCAGTCACTTACCAATGATCTGCAGTTGGTAAGGGGTTTCTCAGCCTTGAGGAGTAACCTTGAGAGGTGTCTGTGCTCAAGGGGAGATCATAGCTGCTAAGCAGGGAGAGCTCAGAGAAGGGTTACCTGGGCTGTCATATTTATGGAATAAAGTGCTTGGCTTGCAGTCAAATTGCATCTAATGGAAAAGGTAAATATGAGACTCCTTGTACTCACAGCTTTCTTTGTTCCTTGATAAATGAGTCTTGGAAGAATCACCTGCTATTCATGCATTAATCATACGGTTGGTGTTTCAGTTTCCAAGCCCATATGCATCGATGTTCACCATGTCACCCTGTTCCTGCACAGGTTTTCAGAGAACAGGTTGAATCTGCATAATTTTTTGGCCCAGTTATGGCTGAGGCCTTTGCTTCCTTTGGAGACAGAACCAAACTACCAGAAGTTGGGTCAAGGAGTTGAATGCCTCTCTCACAGAGGTGAAGCGCAGCAGCTGCAGAGAACAGAACACCAGCAGACTCAATGCAAAGTCCAGAGAGTCAGAGCTCCCAGGTTTACATCCCATTGGAGCACCAAGCTGCAGCTGAGCTGATGTGCAGCAGATGCCTCTGTCCCTCAGTGACAGCCTGTCCTCCAACAGTGGGACAGTACATGCAACCCCTCCTTAATGCAATGCACTGGAAGGAAGAAATTGCCATCATACTTACAAATTGATTAATTAAAATATTTGAGATGAAAATAAATGTAATTCCTGATTGTTTACTTGCTTGATGTCATTTCATTTACTAGATTAGCACATACTTTTTCATATTTAACAGACTGATGAGGCTGAAGGATGTATCTGCTTTTGCCTGACAGCAGCACAAAAGCTTTCTTCCAGTGAGCTGTAAAAAACAACTCATCACCAGCAGAAACTCCTTCAACATGGCTTGCAGAGATAGTGAGAGAAGCTCATTGTAGTCGCACGGTACAAACAATGAGCAGATATCTCCTGTATGAACTGATGGGCCTAGCTGTTACGGTGACACTTAATAGTTCTCCGCTGAAACTTTCTAACAGGTGGGTTGTTTTTTTTAAAATCCAGAAGGCGAAGCAAGGGTCAGACTGAGACTACTAGTGATGAATAAAGATCTCAAACCCCAGGAATTAAGCACAGCAAGCTCTTCTTACTACTTTTGAAATAGATGATCAGCTTCACTGTATATCAATACACTCCAGCTAAGACTTTGGGGTAAGGCGTAAAGTCATCTGCATTAAGAGAGTGATGGTAGTGTAGGAAACCATGTTTCAGGATCTAAAACCTGTAGAGCTCAGCTGCAGAAAGGCACTGCAAAGCCAGTCACTGCGACACAGGAATAAGTCATCTTATCAAATCATGGAAGAGGTGATGATGAGGAATGAGAGTCTCAGTCCACAGACACCATCAAATGGAGGGTGTAAAAATATACTGATGGTGATACAAGAAGCACCAGAAAAGCCCAGCAAGGCAGCTCAGTAATTTCTCAGTAAACACTCTTATATTGAATGGCTATTCAATTATTAAGCTCATCAGCAAAGACAATCACGCAGCTTCACAGCACTGCGGGTATCACAGGGTATCTTCACAAAGAGAAACATATCAGAAATCTGAGAATGCAGGTGACATGACAATTTGATGTAACAACTTCCAAAGGACATTTTGGCAGAGCGAGCTTTAGGAATGAGCTTTCTGTCATCTACCAGATCAAAATAACATATCAGAGACTACAGCCTTCTGGTGTGCTTAGAATGAGAAATACTAGCAAATGGGTCTGCTAAATAAAGAAAAAGGGGGCCAAGGGAGGGAGGAAAGGGGTGTTAAGCAATCAGTCACTTGAATGAATTGGGTTTGTAAGACAACTGCAGGAACAAACTGCAGCTGTTGAGGAAAGTAGTAGGTTTTTCCAGCAGGCCTGATTCAAGCAGAAGAGGCCCATCCAGAAAGTCTTGCTGGTGACATACTCAAAATGGCAGCTCAGAGGCTAACACACTGGTTAACTGGAAAGGCTCAATTGCCTTGAATTGTGCATAAGAAGGACAGCGAGGCCAAGAGCCCCCTTTCCTCATTACGTTCCTCTACCATCCTCCTCTTCACTGTCATCTTGCCTAAAGCAGCACACTTACTCCCTCAGCAAGGATGCTTTCTGGATGAGGGTTGGTGCCATTCTCCTTTTGAACAGATTTTAGGGAATTACGTCGCCTCTCTTGGTCCTGGAGTGAACGAACGCTCTCCTTAGATGCTGTCATCCACTGCCCTCCAGCTCTTAGCAGAAGGCAAGGAGGATTATAAAGTCCTTTAGTCCCAGTCCACTGAGAGCTTTCAAGTTCAAGACTAAAATTAGATGAAAAGCCAGCATAGGGTGGGACTTGCCTATAAATTGTGCTGCCTTCCCTCTTACAAAGGAGACTCCTGCACAATGAGGTAACTGCAACTCACTGGTGACTGTTGCTGTGAACTCGATTTCCACTTACTTTGGGCTTGCTGACCCCTGAAAACCCCACCTCCATGCCCAGCTGCACATGGAAACACTAGGGCATGCAAGTCAAATACCGTGGCATGAATCAACAAGCTACTGGTGAGAGAAGCTGATTTTCCAGCACAGTGGAAAAAACACCACAAAGTTCAACAGAGCAGAGAGACTTCTTGCAAGTGTTGGTTTGGTTTTGGGATACCGGGGGATGATCATACCGAAAGGTGTTACCCTTTCACTTGCTGCAGGTCTATTTTAACATAAAAGGTCTCTCCTCTGCTTTCAGCAATAGTCCAGACATTTGCGAGATTGGTAAGTGCAAATACACACATCATTTTGTAGTCTTTCATAAAGACATGGTCTAGAAAGGAATTTTTCTAAATAGGGAAAAAGTTCAACTTAGATAGTGGTAACTTGCACAGCAAAGGAATCCATTTGCATCCATATAGGAAATGAAAGACCCCTCAAAAAGAAACAATTCATAAGCTAATTCATGCTCTCATTCGGTTTCTAGGCTTATATTGACCTTATGCAAGACTCACGAAAGATTCTGTATTGCTTTATGTCACATCCTCAGGAATCTTTTTAGTCACTAGTCCTTTTAGTCTAGATTGTCTCAGACTCGCTTCTGAAACTCCACAAGATGTGATTTTATAGTCACTGGCTCCGAATAATTATTTTGGTGGGTTTTTTTTAAACACGACAGCAGTTTATAGATTTATCTCCAAAAATTTAACCACAGAGAAACTTTTACGTAAATGCATCACATATCTTCCACAAACTATTAGTAGTTTCTTTATAAACGTACACAGTTTTGGGATCAAGTACCTCCCCTTGTAGTAAGTTTCCAGTCTGGAGGTTATTGCATACTACAGCCCCTTTTGTAATCAATAAGATTTATCCAGTTAACTACAAGTCATTCTCTTCACAGAAGAAAAGATATTAAATATGAAGTCAGGGTGTATTCTAATTTAACTTCCATGAACCCGTTAGCCTGTGAACAGAGGCCACCAAATCCCCTCAGACTGGCTCATCTTTCAGGAGCCCAATGCCTTGGTGTCCAGGAGAGAAACATACCCTGAATTACAGGCTCAAATCAAGACAAGAGATTGTTTTTAAAAAACCCACCCAAGACAACAAAGGACACAGAGACAACCAACGAACAAAAAAAGCCCCAAACCTTTTCTGCTTTCATCCAGCCTTGCCCTTGCCATGGGCAGTCAGGGCAGCAATCCCAGAGCCGGTCTTCCCGGGTCCCAGCGTCAATCCATACACGATGAAGAGTTTTGGCCCAGTCGCAGCAGCCACAACACATACACTAAAAGATGAAAACCAGACCGGTTTTCACCTGCACGCTGCCAAGGCCTTGCTCGTTTTCCCACACGGGTGTAACGGGTCTGCCCTGGAAAGACACAGCTGGTACCGACGGCGCGGCCCCGGGCGAGGCCGCTCTTGCTCCGAGCACGCGGGTGGGAGGCTGGGCTGTGCGGGTGGGACAGCTCTCCCGAAGGGCGGCCGCGCCGCAGCCGGGGCCCGCAGGAACACGGCTTTCCACACGCGCGACGGAGGCACTGAGCTGCCAAAACACGCAGCGGGCGCGGGAGATGACGGCAGCCGGCACGAAATCCCCCGCTACGAGCCACCCGCTCAGCAAGCCGCAGGGAGAGGCTGCCCCTGCGCCGAGGGGCCCAGCCGCGGCGTCCCCACCACGGCGCTCCTCGGGTCCCTTCTTGCCCTCGAGCTTGTACTTTCCCCGGGAGGCCACCAAGGGGCGGCTGCGGGGGGGAGCGTGGCGGCGGCTTTCCCCCTCAGCCACACGGCAGCGGGCGGGCGGCCGGCACAGAGGCTCCGCAGACCGGTACCTGCCCGCTGAGGAGAATGGAACGGCGGGCTCTGTGGCACCGTTAAAATCCCGCTACGGAGCACAGGCCCCGCCTCTCGCCAGGAGCCACCGCCCGCCCCGTCACGACAAGCCCCACCCCCCTTCCGCTTCCGCTGCCTATTGGCCGAGGTGCCCGCCCATCAGCGGCAGTTGCCATGCGGACGCCTCCACCGCGGCACCGCCCTGAGGGAGGAGCGGGGCCGCCATGGGGGCGGGTCGGGGGAGGCCGGGGGCACCGGGCGGTACCGGCACCCGCACCGGCACGGATGCACGGCGCAGAGGAAGCGGCGGCGGCGGCGGGGGGGGCCGCGGGTGAGCGCGGCGAGCACGCAGACCGACAGCATGGCCGGTGAGCGCCGCCCCGTGCCCGCCGCGGGGGGCCTGGCTGCGGGGGGGCCGGGCCGGGGCCTGCCCCGGCTGTGAGGGAGCCGCGACCCCGCCGCCCTGGGGAGCGGGCGCTGAGGCGGCGGGGGGGGGAGGGGTCTGGTACGCTGACGGCGTTTCGCGGGTCTCTTCTCGCCCACCGGGTGCTTGGGGGCGTTTAACGAAATGCCCGGAACCGTCCGGTCTGCGCTGCCCGCAGGGCGCTGGCGGGGCTGTGCCCTCCGCGGGCTGTGCCGGCAGCCCCAGCCTTCCCCTCGGCTGCTGCGCCAGGGTGCTGCCCGGCACAGATAACGCGGTACGGTGTGTGCGTGTCCCGGCCCCCCTCCCTCGCTCGCCTGTGCTCTTATTCATAAGGCCTTTTGATAACATACGCTTGTATTTTGCATTCCCCCCACCCTCAAAATTATTTTTTTCCAGTTCTACACCATGTATATTTCACGTGTGTAAAATGTAATGTGCGTAAAAATGCCTGCCTTCTGAGGGGTGTTCTTGTTAACCCCTATAGCAGGGCCCATGTATGAATTTTGTAGACAGCAACTTTCTCTCAGGGCTGGGGATGCCCAGATGAAGCTGATTTTGATGGATTTCACATACCCCGTCGCTGCTGTCCCAGGGGAGTGGTGTGTACAAACTCATTGCCCATGGACGTATATTTACAGCTCTCACACTGAGGACCATGCCAGGGCTGCCAGGTCCCCTTTGATGGGTAAATGGGTTTTGTTTTATCCCAGTTTTTTGAAAATCCTGCTTCCAAGTGAGCCAAGATGAGCTCTGAAAGTGGTTTCTAGTTTCTGTTTCCCAGACAGGGGAGTGACATCACTGATTTCCTCCTCCTGATGGTGTGAAAACAAAGCACAAGTGTTTGTTTCATACTGTCAAGACAACTTCTTACACGCCTTTCAGACTTTGAACTAGGGACTCCTATGCTGCAGCCATGGCATAATCCTGTATCTGAGCCATGTCCGGAGCGTCCTGCTCCTTTTTGCTTGCAGGTGTAGGAGTAGCAGAGTTTCTGACACTGGCCTTCAGAGTGTGCTTCCCTGGAGCATGACTTGCCTCACCAGAGTGAGATCCCTAACCTGGAGGAATAAAATCGTACCTCTGTGTGAGGACTTGATGCACCTGAAAAGAGCGCGCCTTTCATGTGCAGTTTTGCTCTCAGTAGCTAAGAGCCTGATTCCTTTTCTTCCCCAATCTTCTGTAGTTGCTTTAAATTCTGTAAGATGTCTTCTACCTTTTTGCCAGGCCACTTTAATCAGTATTCTCTTAACTCTGTTGAACTTAAGGGAACATTTAAGTACTGAGTCAATGAAGATGTGGATACATAGATAATAGTGACCACAGGTCTCTCCTTTTTCATCATGATATTCTCCTGCTTCTCATTATAAATTCAAGTCAAGTCACAACAGCATTGTGACCGGTACATTCTTCAGTTTGTTTCCCATGTGTTTGACAGGTCACATTCAGATTAGGTCAAAGAAAACAAACAGTAATTAAAACTTGGTTTTGGCGTATTCTGTTTTAAGTATACTTTGTATGCCAAATTGTAATCTATTTTAGAAAACATGACGGTGTATGTGTGCGTTGATATAAATTGCACTGTTTATTTCAGCTTGCCACTTGGGAACTGTACACATGTGTGCTACAACAGGAGTGAACAGGGGCTGTAATGAGAGTGAACTCAAATGCCCATTTAAGAAAACAAATTCTACTTGTTTAGATGTGACTTGTAGACTTCTTTTACAGTTTGTTTTTAGTACAAGTGATAACAGATTCATAGGTGCTGCAAGCATAGCACACATATCTGTGCTAACCATGTATCCCTTGCAGTGCTTGTGCACTGTGGAATTAGCGTAGCTGGGTAGCCTAAGGAGCAGTAGACAGTGTAGCATCAGATGGTGCTGCTGAGATGTCTATAGTTGCTTTCCAAGATCACACATCTGTGTGAAAAAAAGCTGTTAAAATGCTGTCTGAAAATGGTATTCCAGTCATGGATTGCATATGTTTATCTGCTGTCCTAATTGTATGGGTTCACAGACATGTCATTAAACTAACCCTCTCTCGCACCGAAGCAATCTTAATAATCTGATTGTATCTCTTCCAAACTGCTGGAACTACTTCAAGAAATGCCTTCCTCTATTCTATTGTTGCCTTTGCCTTTTCCTCCTTTGCAAAAACTTTGGCATTTGCGGGAGGGGATAAAAACAGAAATACTATTGTCAGGTGGCACATGAGACCTGCAGAGGAGTATATCTTCATTGCAGCTCTCTGTAAGCACCCCTGAAATAGGGACTGGAGCTTCTTCGAAGACTTAATTAACTTCATGCCAAGTGTGAAGTGCGCCAGCTTTACATCTGGAATGGTGCAAGCATTAGTGAGCAATGCAGTACTTCCTCCTTTTTCATTTGTGGGGCACTCATGCATGCGGAGCGCTGGCCCTCACAGGACAATGTTCAGATTTTGAGTAGAACCACCAGCACAAGGTGGTGATCCGAGAAGCGATTCCTTGCTACCTCTTTGGTTATTCAGTCAGAAGTGACAGCCTGAGCAATAGGCTTACACTTTTGTAAAAATCTAACCAAAAGTTAAGCAAACTGTAAAAATCCAGAAGTAGGTTTCTCTGGAACTGATGTAACCAGAAGGTTTCACAACAGCTCATCCACTCTTGCTGTGGTTGTCAGTGATCCAGTGTAGGGGGACGAAGACAGTTTGATGTTGGTGTGCAGCTGTGGCCTTGCTTTGACGATGTGCAGCTGTGATCCTGCAGCAAAGTGGTCAGATAAAAACTTAGATGAAGCAGAGAAAAAGAGGAGAGGCTGGCTGGAAGAAGAGCACAGGATGAAGAGAGAACATGGACACAGCGAAGAATAGCCTGTGGGGTGGCAGTAGCTGGTCGCATGGACAAGTAGAGTTTGACCAATGGTAAAGCTTTTGACCACGCATGTACAGAGTGTAAACTTATGGAAGCTGTGGCTAGCTAATATCACCATCCTTACAAAGTCCATGCTATCATACGCCACAATCCAGTGATCATGATGTGTGCCTAGGTATTTTCTGTGGTAAGCCTGAAGCTGAATCAGAAGCTGTGTTTCAAATTTCTGTGAATCATTTAAGCACATTAAGTTATGTGGGATCCAATCTGTGATTTCTGCTCTTCACCTCTGAGTAGAATTTACTCACTGAATTTCAGTGAAAGTTGCACCATTTTCTCTCATTGCACAAATCTGATCTCTGCATCCAGATGTAAGCATTCTGAGTTGACAGCTGCTGCCCTGAAGAGGATAGTGTGGATTTAGCTGCGATAATAGCAGAAGTGGTTGATGAACTAGCTTCTTAGCAGCTGTGGTGTAGAAGACTTCAAAAATATTGTTCAACAATGTGGGGCTTCTTTATAAATATTCTTTAATAAATACTTCTCTTTTTCTTCTGATGACAGGACAAATGCCAAGACTTTCTAAGGTCAATCTTTTTACTTTGTTCAGTCTCTGGATGGAGCTCTTTCCCTCGGCTGAGCAACAGAAAAAATCACAGGTAATATGTCCATGCATACTGTTAATTGGTCTTTCTGAACAGCTCCTGCAGTGAATTTAATCTAACTGCTCTTTACACAACAGATAGTCTAGAGGAGGTGGGGGGGAAGAAAAAAGCTGGTAAACCTTTTTCAAATATTTCTTACAAGTAGAAAAAAAAATCCGCTGGTGAGAGAAAAATAGTTAAATAGATCTGAAAAACTTTGAAAGGCAAGGTACACCCTCAACAGGTGAAGCAAACACTGAAAAATGGTGGGTATTTTGAAGAGCATAACAAAGAAGGCATGGTGTATACCATGCATTTCTTAGTATATACTAATTGTAACTTTAAAATTAGCGCGGTTGATGGTGTAGCAATATTCTTTTACAATTACAATGGTCATGATTGCAGACAAGTTCTTTTTTATCGTGGAGGTGCACAGAACTACTTGAAATGTTTGCTGATCAAGAATTTGTAGATAACTTTAGTGACAATGAAAAGAAACCGGTCTTGAGAATGGGTCTTCTAAATAGTGGCCAGTTACACTTCAAAGTAGAGGGGTATTTTCAGAGTGTCCTGGAACAGGGTGTTTCTTTTTGTGATCAGAGTTCTTATTGTGCTCTTTAAAATTGTTATTACACTTCGTGCAGAGCATACCCATCTGCTAAGATCCATAGCACATGTATCAGCCAGGACAAGAAAAGATAGGAAAATAGTGTGAGTGACAATTAGGCCTGATTTTCAGAGCTTGGTATGTCCCAGACTAGATCTGAAAGAGGGACAGATGAGCAATACCATATAAACTTCAAAAGCAGTTTCAAATTCAGTAATTCAGTTAGAAATGGCACTTGGGTTACATGTAAGGCTTTAGTACAGCCTAATTTCTGTAACCGCAAAGAAATTGAGCAATTTACAGATCTAAGGCAACAGTATTCTGGTAGCAGCTGGATCACATAATGAGATCTGTTCCACTGGCTTCATCAAACTAGCTTGTATCCAGTTTCCTCACAATACATGGGAATCCAGATGTAAGAGGTCGTCTGCAGTACGCAGACTTTTTCCATGGAAGATTCTTTAGAACCAGGATTCATTTCTATAAGTAAAGAGACAGAAATAAAGCTAGAGAAGCTATTGGCTGCCAGGATGGTCAAGCTTGAGACAGAAATTAAACTCATAAGCATTTCCAGATGCTGGATGATCCAGAGGCGTTTTCAGCTGTAACTGACAGAATTTTCTACACTGCTTCTGGGTTTTGTTACGGGCAAAGCAATGACCAGAAAAATCAGGAATTTGCAACAAGTCCCTGTTTGAAGTTTGGTTGGGCACAGCACTCTGTTATTAGCAGGCATGTAGAAACCATGTAAAAAAGAAATAACTGCTTAGGGGAAGTATAACAGAGATTGTTTAAAGATTCATATTGCAATTTGTATTGAAGAGCTATATGCTGTGATCCTAGTTGATTACTGTTACCCAAGGAAGAGGCGTAACATCTCAACGGACTTGATGTTGAAAAAAAGTAAAATAATAATAATAGTAACACATTTTTCTATAGGTGAAGAAGAGTGGTCTAGTTGTGGTGAAAAACATGAAGATTATTGGTCTTCATTGTTCCAGTACAGACTTACATGCTGGCCAAATTGCACTCATAAAACATGGATCAAGACTTAAAAACTGTGACCTTTATTTTTCCAGAAAACCATGTTCAACTTGTTTAAAAATGATTGTAAACGGTAAGCAATGACTGTAGTAGGGTAGGAAAAAGAGTTATGCTTGTGATTGGGGGTATCAGAAAGCCTGTTTTCTCTTTGGGCTGTCTCAGTTGTGAATGCCAATCCCTAACTTGCGTAGCCTGCACTGATATTTTCCACAAGGCTGAAAATAATACTGAATGTACATTTCCTGGACCTGATGATCAAGAAACTAGGGTTTACTACTGAGACCTTATCTCTCTGTGCAACTGTTCTTATTGGTGGTACTTGTCTCTGGGTTGGGATGCACTGCTGAGATTCTGACATGCCTGTTGCACCTTTCCAGAGCAGCCCTATGCCTGATGATGAGGTGTAGATTGCTACATTTTTCCTTGCCCCACCATTGCTAGTTAGTGGCACCAGAGGAAGTGTGTGTACTTTAGGGTTTCCTTTTCCCAAGCAAAATGAAGACAAGTCAGATTATTCTTTTCCTGACATGGCATCTGCTGGTACAGCCCTTATGCAAGTACTGATTTTTAATCTCAGCAGCAACTTTTATTAGTGCTAACTTTTCTACGTGGTGTTAATGTATCTGTTGTAGGTAAGACACAACATTAGGTTGTGACAAAGATTTTAGAACTTGGAAAACTCCAATGTTTGTCTGTAGTCTGATTATCAAATCAGATAACCTCTTGGTACTCGTAACAGCTAGCATTTTTGTTGTCCAGGTGCTCCTTAAGCAGTACTCGGTGCCTTAAAGGAGTAAAACCAGGGTTAAGCAATAGTGGGTTGAATATGAGGTTTATGTTCCACTGCACTGGTATGGTTCCTTTTGCTACATTGTCTTCTCTTCCAGCTGGGGTGAACAGGATTTCTTACTGGCCTGCAGATCCTGAAATCAGCTTGCAGAATGATGCATCCAATCCCATGACTACGGATGATGCAAAGCTAGATGCCAAAGCAGTAGAAAGACTGAAGTCAAATAGTCGTGCTCGTGTGTGTGTGTTGCTTCAGCCCTTGGTGTGCTATATGGTGCAATTTGTTGAAGAAACTTCCACGAAGTTTGATTTTATTCAAAAAATAGCAAAATCTCAGACTGACTGTAATATTGACTTTTATACTGCATGTAGACAAGAGAGAATAAAAGAGTATGAAAGTTTATTCCTAATTTCAAATGAGGAAATGCACAAGCAAATACTGATGACAATAGGACTGGAGAACCTCTGTGAAAATCCGTACTTCAGCAACCTTAGGCAAAATATGAAAGATCTTGTCTTGGTCTTGGCGACAGTGGCTGCCAGTGTCCCTGTCTTTGGATGCTTTGGATTTTACAACAGTGAATCGCAACGAACGAATGAAACAGACCATCAGGGTTTGCCCCAAGAAATTGCAAGGCACTGTATGATACAAGCCAGACTACTTGCGTATCGGACAGGTGAGCTGTTACAGTAGTGGAGGAAGAATGTGTCTCATGAGTAAAGCGAGTTCCTGATTTCAGTCTTACTCTTCCAAATACTTTGAGGATGCTGCTGAATTCCATTCCTACATAGTATTGTGTGTGCAAGCTTGCCAAGAGAAAATTAGTGCAGGTATTTTACATACAGTGCTAGCAAAGCCTGTCCTGCCAACATGTCTAACACCTACCTGAACACAGAATACAATGACATTTAAATTCTTCAAGCTGCTCTAAGGCTCTTTTTACTGAGGTTTCACAAGATGCTGCTCTTATCAAATAAATTTCAATATTTCAAGCAGATTATGTACACTTCTTCAGAAAAAAAGCAGTGAAATAGATCCTTTCAGTAGGGCATTAAGTACAGTTATATTCAGTTTCCTAGTACTAATCTTATTAGTCAAAGTGTTAATATATCTGATGGGGTTTTCTTTGCAAAGATGCTGGAGTTTTGATGTACGGGAGTTCAGGATGGAAGGATAGTTACTGACTGTCTTGATGCAGATGACTTCTGTTAGCTGCTTTATTCTGTCTGTGTATCAATGCAGTAGTGTTCCAGAGAACAGACTTATGAAGACTTAAAACTTGGTGGTACTTCTTAGGGATGGTTTTTTCACCTAGATAGGATAGTAGCTTTTTTAAAACACTTGTAAACAAATAAATAGTACACATTTAAAGCTTAAACCAAAAGTAATCCCTCAACCCAAACACACAAATCCAACCTATCAAGTCAGGAGCTTGATACGCCTTTTGACTTACTTTTGACTTTGTTGTTTGAAAAGGTGAACAGTCGTCACATTTTAGAACCTCCTCCCCACCCCACCCCCCTTTTTTTTTTTCTTTGTCAGGTACCTTCCACGAATTTGGTCGCCAAAAGTTGCAGAGGAGATTGTGTTTTTAGAAGTAGTTCAGAAATTTCATGGAACCAGTTGTGAGGTTTTTGTACAACTACAGTTTCACAGAACAAGATAGACTGACCAAACTTGAGTACTTATTTTTGGAGCAGCAAAATTCAGTTTTATCTGTGCTGTTTAGCCTGTACTGAGGCCTGGCTTTTGAGCAAACTCTTATTCCACTTTATTCCTGTAATAAAATTAAAATAAATAACAGCACACACACACACATATATTTACATGCTTTACTTTATTATATGGGTGGATCTAAGAGGAGCAAGATCACAGGATGTTTTCTGTGCTGGCTTAGTATACATCAGTGACTGATAAATATGCAGAACATAAATAAAGCCAGCCCTCATAAAACATATCTTTGGCAGGAAAGACCCTCTTTGAGTGATTGTATATGGTAGTGATACCAGAGATGATGGAAATGGTTAATTGAAACAGCACCTTCTATAATATTAATCGCTGGAAGCCTGAAACATTTTTTTCTCTGTGATATGCTCTAACTGGTCAAGACTCCCGTCAATAGCTACTGGGGAAGATTTCCGAGTTCCATAAAAATCTTCCAGGTCACATAGTGAAAGTTCTGTTCCAGTTTTCCTGTGGTCTTGGCAACAGTGACCCCCCTAAAATCCAATTGTTAACATTTTGTCTCTGACCTAGGTATAAAATACAACTAATTTTGATAGGAATTCAGATCACAGAACCATAAACTTAAACAATTCACTTAAAGAATGGAAGAAATTAAGTAATTAATTAAGCAGTTGATAACGGAGAAGGTTTTTATCAGTTTGTCATCTCACCTCAGCAAACCTGTCCACATATATTCTGGCACACATTTTCTTATCTGATTGCTTCTTATTGGTTGCTTCTTAGCATTTGTGAACAAATGTACGTAGCAAAGTCTTAGACTGGCTGGCCTTGCAGTTAAAGCATACCCAGCTTTTGCAGTGGACTCATACGACTTTGAAGCTGTTAAATCTTTCAGCTTTTCTTTTCTTCTGTCCATGAAGCAACAATTAATGTTATTCATTACTCTAGGATGTCATATGTTAATGTAGAGGTAACTCAGAAGTGCTTCATTTGTTATTTACTGCTAAAATTTTATGTATTTCAGAGGATCATAAAACAGGAGTTGGAGCTATTATTTGGGCAGAAGAAAAATCAGTAAGTATTGAAAAAGTTACTTTTTCTTGGACTCATAATTCATAATTTGTGTCTGCTTTGAGCTTGTTTGCTTTATGTTTATACACGTGCATTTTTCATATGCACACAGAGCACTGTAGAAGTCTTGCACTTCTTATTCTTTAGTTCAATGTTAATGTCTGAGTTCACTATTATGGCTGTCAAGATGAAGGGGGAGTATAAATGTGTTTAGTAACTACCACAGTGTGTCTGTCTAGCTTTTCAGCGTGCCTGCTTCCCTAGTCACTGTCAGTTACTCCAGGTGTCCTGGCCAAAAAGTTTTGCCACAGCTGCTGATCAGGCAGTGTGTGCCTACTGTGTATGGTCCCTCTTTGCAGCTATTTTTTGGAGAGGTCTTCATGCAATCACAAGCTCTTGATGATTTTTATTGCAGCTGAAATGCCATACTGGCTTTAGTAGATGCCTTTTTGGACCAAAGTGATATTTTTCTACAGATATTGTTACTGTGCTTTTTCCCATCCAAACATAAAGTTTTTATTTCTTTATGTCTCTTATTATGCACATTACCAATCCCAGGAAGCCTCATCCTCCATGCAGCTGCAAAGTACTCTTCATTTGTTTTTAGCACTTCAGTCAGCAGCTGCTTATTGCTGTTAGGTTTCTTCTGATTTCAGTTACTGATTGCTACTTGGTCAGCCCACTGGTCACTGGCTCTGTTGAGAGGCAGGTGAAACACAGCCTCTGGCACATCAGAGACTAACCCCAGCTGTCTTTAATTTTGTACATTGCAGAAAGGCTTAAGGACTAAATCCTTAATACTTTTTGTTCTTGCTGTCAGTATTACTTGCTAAAAGGAAAGCTTCTGAAGTCTTGTGGAGCATGTTGTCTGTGGAGTTACAGTTTGCCCATGCGGCTCCTATGGAGGAACTTAGTAGAAAAGCTCCATATAGACGTGGCACGGTTAGCAAGAGCTGAGTTCTAACTGCTGTAACCTGGCACGAACTGATGATGTGAAAGTATACATTGCACAACACTTTGACTTAGTACTCAGTTTAAATGTCCCCAAATTTGATGCTTTCTTACTGTTGCAGAGAAGCTGTGATGGAACAGGAGCAATGTATTTTGTAGGCTGTGGTTATAACGCCTTTCCTGTTGGATCTGAATATGCTGATTTTCCACACATGGATGATAAACAAAAAGATCGGGAAATCAGAAAGTTCAGATACATTATACATGCGGAGCAGAACGCCTTAACATTCAGGTAATGGGTTTATTTTTACTACAGAAAAAGAGTAAGATGGTTCAGAAGCAGTTCCATGACAAATACATGATGTCACTGTGAAGTGTGGAATGCAGTCACGGTCTTGTTTATGCCTATGGTGCATAACCTGGATGTGCATGGACACAGTCAGCTTCCGGGGCTTCTTCAGACTTCATGAGTGAACTTGGGTTTTAAAAATTACTCACTCCAGTGCACACCAGCTATCCTTCAGATACAAGCCACTGCCTCCAATTCCTGCTGGGACCATGCTATAACCTGAAAAATGGAAGTGTAACTTGTTAAATTGTTGAGGCTTCCAATAATGATATGTGCGGAGAGGTGGGATGGGTGTTTTGTTCACAGATAGTAAAATCAAACCAGGTATTGTTGTGTACTAGTGCACTTGGTTAAGAACAAGTTGCTTCTGAGAGTACGTAACACTTTGCTTGCTCTTGTGAGCTATCTAGTTTGTTGGCATTCAAAACTATTAAGATATAATTCTGTTTTCTGACTGCTTGTAGGTGTCGAGAAATAAAACCAGATGAGAGAAGCATGATATTTGTGACAAAATGTCCGTGTGATGAATGTGTCCCATTAATCAAAGGGGCTGGTATCAAGCAGATCTATGCAGGAGATGTTGATGCTGGAAAAAAGAAAGCAGACATTTCCTATATGAAGTTTGGTGAACTTGAGGGTGTAAGCAAATTTACAGTAAGTGTCTAAATATATTATATTCTAAAAACTCTGGGCAGCGTCTGGGGAGGGTGGAGAGAGCAGTCATCTGCAGCCAGCCTAGAGGCTGTGTTTTCTCGTGCTGTTTAGTCAAGTGGAACTGAGAGGTTGCTCTGTCCCCACACTGGGGAGAAGTGCTGTGCCATATGCCATATGATGGGGCCAGGTGTTTCTGTTTTGTGTAATTGCCTTGCAGATTTCTCTCTTAAGTCATTGCTCTTGTTTGAGGTGGTCTCTTCACACTGAAGTTCTCTCCAAGCCTCCCTGTCACAGTATGGCAGCTGACATGGGCGATCACTGTGATTTTGTATGCCCTTTCAGCAGCTCCTGAAAGAGCTGTGGTAGGTTTTGAAGGTGGCCAAGTGCACCTGCACTCAAGGTGCTCACCATGAGAAGCTGCAGCACTGTTGGTTTGAGCAGATTCGTTTCTCATTCTCAAGGGAGTAAATGGCCATGCATCTCTTAACAGCTTTTCATCCTAAAAGCAAGTGTGTCTTGAAGGGAGGGCCCTTCATTTCCTACCTCACCCCTAGTTATGCCTTACAATGAAGGACTGTAGGGTACTTCTTCTTTCTCCTTTTGCTTTCTTCTGTTTTCTGAAATAAGTAAACGTTTTTTTTTCTTCTTTTACCAGTGGCAAATAAATCCATTGCACACTAATGCCCTTGAATTCCATGACCCCACAGACAGGGAAAGTAAGTATTTTTTCATCAATTCATTTTATGAATGAAGTCAGTAAGTGAGATGGTGTTTTAAACAAACCTTAATCCCTCTGGGATTTATTAGTCTTAATTAATCTTGGTTTCAATTAGTTAAATTTTGCTGTGAAAACTTCTCTGAGCTTAGATGAACTAATGGTAAGTTGAAAATGAGCTTGTTTTAACAAATGCTTGGCTTTAGCAGATACATTACAAAACTTAGTAATGCTGTTATCGAGGTCAACAATATCCTGTTTTGCACATAGATTATTTCAGACTATCATGTTTTAAATTTTTTCTATAAAGACTTCTAATATTGTGTTCCATAGTGTCATTCTTTTTCAATAGAAATTGGACACCTCCAACATTTAAATATGTCCTGCAGAATACTTCAGTGCTGCTTTTGTGAAGTAGAATCTATGCCAATGCTTTTCAATCAACATTTATCTTTGTGTGTATATATAGACATACTTAACACAAAGGCCACAAATTCCTTGTCAGCCTGCCCCCCTGTAGCAAGGGAGCTGTTATCTTCTGAAAGCAGAGTTTAGAGGAGTCTTATGTCGAAGCCTTTTTGTGCTACAAAAGTGACCCACCATTGTCATCTACTGTCATCTACCAGTCCTTAAAATGTTTCTCATCCACAGGGGAAGATAATGTGGAAGAAGCAGCTAAATAATTTTTGTGCCTCAAGCATGAAGATACGAAGCATAAAGATAGGGAGTTGGCAGTTACTCAAAGCATAGAGTACCATGAATAGCCACATACTACAAGCTAATTCCTAACATGTACTGAGCTAGATTAGTGAAGTCTCTTTGTTAGCTATTTTCTTACAGACCAGGGGAAAGGAGGGAGGAAAGGGCTCAAAGTTGTGTTTCTGCTGTTAGCAGTCACTGCAGAATGTTAGGGCTTGTTTGTCCTTCTCTCTGCTAATGTTTTTTTGACTGAGCTGTAGAAAGATTGATCCTGGGGTACTTTGTTTGACAACCTTTAACAGGGCTTATTTTTCTAACAATGTTTTCTTCATTGTTGCATTTTCAACCCTGAACTGTTTTAAGGTGCTTGCTTTCTTTAGTGTATTTCTCTTGCTATGATTATTGTGTGTTCCTCTGTAAAAGTAAGAAGACAATCTTCATCCCCCTCCCTGCCCCCAGTGTTACTCCAGTGTGCCTGTATGTGTTGAGTATTTAAGCTATGCTTACTATTGTATTAATGTTTCACACGTATTTTTTTCTTTAGATGGGATCCAGAAAACAAAATCACTAGATGACCAGCCGCACCAAAACAAGAAACTGTGTCTTGGTCACTACTGAATAATTGAGCAGTTCTGCAATCTTGCTCTGTACTTTTTATAATGCAGCCTGTTTGCACTTTCAAATAAGGAAGAGTTTTATTTATTGCTTGGAAAGTAATTTTTAGAATAAGTTTATTTATGATGTCTTTAATGTTTTATGGAATTACCTGAAGGTCTTTTTAATTTAGTTGCTCCTGGCAAAAAAAATGCTGCTTGTATTTTCTGTGAAAGTAACTGGGTGGTTAATCATTGTTAACACATTAAAAAAAAATACTGAGAGTTTATTGCTGGTAGATCAGAATGATAATAAAACGACATCTTTTTTGCTTGTTGTGTGGATTGAGGGAATGGATTTCTAAATTCTGGGATAGCAGAATGCAGAAATAAGCCCTAGTTCTTCAAGTACAATCATCAAGGGAATCTTCTAGGAAATGGTAGATAAATAATCACTAGCAATTATTCCTCTTGATGAAAGTGGCTTCTGCTCCTCAGTCTGTATAAAGGAGACAAAGATACTGGGATGGCAGTCATTGCTAGGTAAGTGATTTGGAAATCAAGCTTGTCTCTCATACGTACCATCTTCCAACCACCATAGCAGCAGAGCTCTTCTGTTTTGTGGCACTTGCATTGCTGCTGTGTGCTTCCTCAAGTGCAGCCCACCTGAATTAATGTAGATGACGACCTTTGCTTTTTCTCAGCTTCTGGATGCAGGCCTGAAAGAATTTGGCTGTATTCATCTCACTGGCACACAGTATGTGAAGATTGCTAGTGTTCTGGTTTTGTTAATACTTCGCTAACAGGCTTCTAGGATTACAGAAGCTAATAAAGTGCCGGATATCCTGTTGTTTCTTTGATAGGATGATCTGTACCAGTGCAATAGCCTGAGTCTCTTCAGGTGCCAGTCTCTTGGATGACTACGTGTGGAATAAGGGTGACATTAAAACAGCCAGTGAAATGGCAGTCTAATATTTTTGCTAGTTTTGAGGGGTGCTGGGTAGATAATAGGTAATCGGAACAGAGAGTTGCACCCAGCAATCTTTTGAGAGATCACTGTCCTTACTCCCATCTGTTTGCTGCTTTGAATATGACCTCTAGCTGTTTGTTTTAGCAGACGATCCAAGACTTTCTGTTCACTCCTCTGCTGAGTGTCAAGTGCAAACACTTTAAACCTTTTTCTGCTGCTGCTGGCAGGATATATAACAGCCTCTTCCCAGTTCTTTCATGCACCTTGTCTTTGCTGCCCTCTTTAAAGTGCTGCAAGGGGAATCGTGTTAGAAGCTGCCGTAGGTTCTGTTTGTTTCTTTTAAAGCTGTGATTGGATAGTGCGCAAAGCATATGTAATGTGGCATTAATTATATGGAGTCCGTTCTCACCCCATTTGGCTACTGGTACTGTGGCTTAAGGTAGTGTTCTTGATGCTTGGAGCTGCAGTGAGGAGCTGTGATTCCCCATGGCTCATAGTGTTAACTTCATTGTTGAGTACCTGGCCTGTAGAACTGGGGAATGCTTATATCCTCTTACTGCCATGAGGATTCAGTCTCACTGGAGCTGCAGAAGCTGCTGTTTCTCTGAGCCTAGTTAGACTGAAGGTTACTCTAGGGCTACTGGTTGAGTTGCAGTGCGTGCAGTTAGCAGCAAAAATCTCATCAGGCAACTGGCTGACCTCCTGCACCACTGCTGTCTTGCTAAGCAGGATGCATATGGCCTCATTTCCCGGGACCAGGACCCAGCGAAGGAGAAAAATCTGACCCTGTTTGTCAGCTAAAGGAAGGATGGTGAAATCCATTTGTGCATCACACCTTAAAAGAGTGTTTTTTCACAGTAGCTCAAGAGGCAATTGCTGAACTGCCACTTCACCAGGTCTTGTAATCTCATGCGGAGGAACCTGGATCCTGAATTTAGGACCAGCAGATCCATCTGCAAGAGCTCTGTGCCTCACCTGTCAGATTCAGAGTCCAGGGCCTGGGGATTAAGTTACTTGTCTGCATGGTGAACAACCATCAGAAAGACAGTTTTTTCCTCTCATCAAGGATGATACAGTTTCATTGTTTGTAACTTCCATATGAGGTTAACATCAAAAGTTGGTGTTTCATAAGAAAGATTATAATCTGGTTTTAAGTCATAAATGTTTTACTTTGACATATTTCCTCCCCCGCTTCTTTTAAGCATCTTGTGTTAGAGTAATTACTCTTGGCTTTTTTTACTGATCAGAAGGACACTGGATTACGGTAAAAAGTCCACCCCACTCCACCCACTGAAACCTTCTTGTTTCCATAATTCATAGGCAATGCTCTTTCACTTGAGGTAGAAGCAGGAGAAAAAAAAAAGGGGCAAGTTTAAGGCCACTTCAAGTTTTATACTGATCAGTCAGCTGGTATCAAAATCAGTAAAGAAGCCTGTTTATTTATAGGAACAGCTGAAATTGAAAAGTCCCTGAAACATCATAGGTGGCCTGGGTACATGGAGAAGTAAATCAAGATACAAATCAAATGTCACACATATTAAATAACAACACTGCAGTGAATGCTGCTGGTAGCCTGTACTTCATGAGGAGTTAAGGCTCTACCTTTACCTTTTAGCTTTTCTGAAAAGAGGATTTTTGTAGAAAATTTCCATCAAAACTGGAATTGCTTGTAAGGCTGAAGGCTTGGAAGTCTGGCTTTATTTCTGTCTTGTCATATTTCTACAGATTCCTCCAGAGGCTCACAAATTTCTGTAGGCTGTGATTATCAGTATAACCCTACTTCTTTAATTCTTACTGGGATTACCAAGCAGGGTCTTTATGCTGGCCAACAGGAACAATGTGAATGGGGTTTCTCTCTCAGCCCATGGACTCTGTAGGTGCTGCTGTGCGTGTCACCTGCATACCAGGGAGAGCCACGGAAGACTGGACATCTGCCGCAGCGCTTGTTTTGCAAATGAACTCTAGGATGTTTGTTTCCTACATAAAAGCTACAGTGTATTTAAAATTTAAAAATGTAAAAGTTCTATATTTTATATATTGTATGAAATTTCCACATGCATTTTATGTCTCTCCCATTCGTTTCAGAGCAGTCATTTTAATTGCAGGTATTAACTATAATAATTTGGCCTCCTGACTGAGAATTACAGAATTTCTCTGTTAATTGTCTGCCTTACAGCAAAACATGTTTTGTGCTAATAAATTAATCTGACAGTAAGTACTGAAGTGTATTTTTAAGTGCTCTGGGTTATTGGAAACATTACAGAGTGCTTTGAAATGCTCACACCCTTTACCGGCCCAGTGCTGTCCTTGCTCCTGCAGTGTCTCCTGTTTGCTGAGCTGCATCGCCTCCCTCTGCTGTGCCTGAAGAATTTGTCTCAACATAAAACTGCTTCCTGCCAGCCCGGGGGAAGGGCTGGGATCCCCTCCCTCAGCCCTGCCAGCATTAATGAGCATTAATTCCCTCTTCCTCTGGAGAGTAAGCACTGCCTTGGGGAACATTGCATGAGCTACCACCTCCACAGCCTGTTTCTTGGCTGGAAAGGATAGAAGTGGGCAAAGCTCTGACCACCAGCAGTTAAATTGGTCCCTTCTGCATCTCTTGCCTTGCAGACCTGCATTGCCTGCATGGGCACACGCAGGCATCCTGATCCGTAGTCACTGCAGAGAGGGGTTTGTTGTGGTGATCGGGGCACATGGTTGTCCTGGTCAGCAGTGTGGCTGAAGGGGAGCGAGTCTGTAGCACGAAGCAGGTGATGCTGAAGGCCTGACCCATCAGGAGTGTTGATGGTCCAGCTCTAGCCTAGCTCTAGCCCCGGGCATGGAGACTGAAAGCCTGTTAGCCAGAGGAGTGCATCAGGACCGTTTAACTTCATCTGAAAGGAACCCACTCAATGCACTCCAAGACTAGCTCATGCCACGGAGCCACACACAGTAAATGGGGACAGATGGGAGACGCATTTCAGAGCACTCTTGAACTGAAATGTCATTGTAGTCACACAAGTGGAATATAGTCAGCCAGGCTGGCAATAGGACAGGCTTCCCAGAGCCATGCTTCGTGTGGGGACTACTCTGAAAAGCTTTGCAGTCCTCTAAATAGATTTTTTTGTTTCAGCCATTCTGCCTGCAAACCACCTTCAAAAACCTGTTTGGCTTTATTTTGTTAGCTCCGGTAAGCAACACTGCTTGGAGACTAGAAAAGCAAAGGTGCGTGCCATTTTCTAATAGATACACATTACTGTTGCATTGGGTTTGCCTAGCAAAGGTTTTGGTGGCAGGAGGTTACAGGGATGGCTTCTGTGAGAAGATGCCAGAAGCTTCCCCCTTGTTCAACAGAGCCAGTGCCAGCCGGCTCCGAGATGGACCCACTGCTGGCCGAGGCTGAGACTGTTAGCAATGGTGGTATCACCTCTGGGACAACATATTTTAGAAGGGGGGAAAAAACCTGTGCAACAGCCTGCAGCTGGAGAGAGGAGTGAGAGCAGGTGAGAGCAACCGCCCCGCAGCCGCCACGGCAGCGCAGGAGGGGCAGGGGGCTCCAGGCCCGGAGCAGAGGTTCCCCCCAGCCCGCGGTGAAGCCCACGCTGAGGCAGGCTGTCCCCCTCAGCCCGGGGAGGCCCACGGAGGAGCAGATCCCCACCGGCAGCCCCTGGAGGCCCCACGCCGGAGCAGGTGGGTGCCCGAGGGAGGCTGTGACCCGTGGGCAGCCCACGCCGGAGCAGCTCCTGGCAGGGCCTGTGGCCCCGCGGGGAGAGGAGCCCGGGCTGGGGCAGGTTTGCTGGCGGGGCTGGGGACCCCGGGGGGACCCGGGCTGGAGCCGGCTGTGCCTGAAGGACGGCACCCGTGGGGGGACCCGGCTGGGGCAGGGGAGGGCTGTGAGGAGCCGCCCCTGAGGGGAAGGAGCGGCAGAGGCAGCGTGTGAGGGACTGACCCCAGCCACATGCCCGGCCCCGGCGCTGCTGGGAGCGGGGAGAGAGAGCGAGAGCGGGAGAGGAGTTGGGCCCGGGGACAAGGGAGGGGTGGGGGGAAGAAGGTGTTTTTAAGATTTGATTTCTCATTACCTTACTCCAATTTGATTGGCAATAAATTAAACTAATTTTCCTCAAGTTGACTCTGTTTTGCCTGTGATGGTAACTCTGAGTGATCTCCCTGCCCTTACCTGGACCCAGGAGCCTTTTGTCACACTGTTCTCCCCTGCCAGCTGAGGAGGGCAGTGACAGAGCACTTGGTGAGCACCTGGCGTCCTGCCAGGCTCAACCCACCACGGCTGTGTCGTTGACGGTGACAGTGCCACACATGCAGAGCTGAACTCCATCCCGCACAGAAAGGCGACTGCAGAGAGCTGTTGTCAAACACTTGCTCACCTTCCTCGAGATCCTCCCCTCCCCCCAGCCCTGCACACCGTGTCACCTGCTGGCATGGCACGCGAACGCAGGCAACACCTGGTCCTAACCATTCCCACATGTGCTGTCCATTTGTTTTGCAAATTTCTTCCCTCTTTGAAGGGGAAAGGGGCTGCCAGCAGAGGACATCTGCCACCGGAGCCCACCTCCTCCTGGCAATGAGAGGGATACACGCGGGGCCAAGAGCAGGGGTCCTTACCTTTGCCACACGCCAAATGTGTCTCTTTGGGACTGGGACGGACCGATGTGGCGCGCAGGGCTGGCCGCTGTCAGGCTCACCCTGCAGCCCCGGGTGAGGCGGTGAGGAGGGGCTGCTGTGCTGGTCCCGGGGCTGGCTTGGCCAGCCCGAGCCGGAGATGGCTCCTCAGGTCGGTCCCTTGGCTCCGAACCGGGGCCATCTCGCCTCAGTCGCGGCAGGAGGAGCTCCTCCCCCTGGGCGGCGGCAGGGCGCGGCGCGGCCGCCAGGGGGCGCTGTGGTGAGGGGAATGCCGCGGCCAGCCCTGTCGCGGGGAGGCAGCGCGCCCGGCTCGGCTCGGCTCGGCACGGCTCGGCACGGCTCGGCTCGGCACGGCACGGCTCGGCCCGGCACGGCACGGCACGGCCCGGCACGGCTCGGCTCGGCCCGGCACGGCACGGCTCGGCCCGGCACGGCACGGCACGGCACGGCTCGGCTCGGCTCGGCACGGCACGGCACGGCGGCGCTCCCCTGCCGCGGCGGCCCTGTGTTGTACCGCCCGTACTGCAGCCAGCACCCAGGGACCCCTGCTGCCGCGGCCAGCAGAAGGCAGGGCCGTGCTATAAATGCCAGAACTCCCGCGGGGCTGGAAGCGGGCCGGCAGGCGGGGGGGGGGGGGGGGGGGGGGAGCTGTGGCTGGCGCGGCTTCGCCCCGGGCGAGGCCCAGCATGGCCCAAGGTGGCGTTTTCCCTGCGGTGCTTTTGCACTGTGCCATTTATCTTCTGCACTCCCAGCGTATCAGCTGTCTGTACCTGAAACGTTCCACCTCACATTTCCGAGGAGTCAGGCCCTGCCTGAGCGCTGGCTGCCTTCCCGCCTTCACATCTTCCTGCCTTCCCGCCTTCACATCTTCCTACCTTCCCGCCTTCCCGCCTTCATATCTTCCCGCCTTCACATCTTCCCACCTTCCCGCCTTCCTGCCTTCACATCTTCCCGCCTTCCCGCCTTCCCACGTTCCTGCCTTCACATCTTCCCGCCTTCCCACTGGTTGCCTTCCCACCTTCCCACCATCCCGCCTTCCCACCTTCCCACAGCCACGGTGGGTCTGTGCCAGCTCCGATGGCCACGGCCCGGCTGCAAGGTGTTAACCACTGGCACCAGAGAGGTGCAGTAGCAACCACAAAGCCTTCGCAGTCTGCCTGTGTTTCTTCTTTTTCGCCTTCACTGCTCAGCTATCTTTACTTTGGCCCTGGTGAGGTCACCTCACTGCTTTGCCAGTGGATTTTCCCCCAGGGCAGCTAAATTTCTAACTTGGAGGAAAAATAAGGGGTTGAAGAAGCCCGAGGAAGCCATAAAGAATTTGAACAATAACTGTAGCAAAAGCCAGGCCTTAGGGACATGTCATGCAAATACCAGCATAGCCACATTTCCCCTCCCCACCTCCCCAATGTCCTTTCAGAAATGCCTGAAAGATGTATGTAAGACAGTATGAATGCCAGTACATTCACCTGCAGTTATTCTTTCATTCCCATTGTGGGGCAAGACAGATTTAGCTAGAGACAATGAAACAGAGGAGTTTAGCTGCATGGCTAGAAGTGGTATTTATTAGCAGGAGAGCTGGATCTTTTGTTGGAATGAACATATGTCTCTCCTCCCCCTTTGCAATGCCTGCCATCCCCTGGGACACACCACTTTCCTGGCTGCTAGTAGGCCTGTCCCCGGTGTTGCTTTCCTTTGAGCCTTTGACAGGAAGCATGAGCCATTGCTCTCAGCCCACAGCAAGAACCTGCCCTGTCCCATGAGCTAATTGTGGCTCTGCCCTTGACAATCCTTAGGGCACAAGGCGAGTCCATCTATGAAGATCATTTTTCCCCCACACCCAGTTTTAAAACGGGGAGGAGGTGCTTTTCTCCGCTTCCCCCATGGAGTTTGAGCGACTTGCTCCCTGCAGGCTCCTGCTTGTCCTGCACACACAGAGCCCAGCCCGTTGGGCATCTGACCATCTGCCTGAGCAAATGACAGGTTTGTTTGCTCCCTGCTAGCTGCTGCCTGGGTGTGCCGCCCGCTGAAAAGCTAACCCTGACTGTGTGTTTGCATAAACCTCTGAACAGATGCAACCAGCTCTGCTTTGACAGGGGTATTTTTAAATTCACTCCAAACCCTTGTCAAGCCAGCTGTTCTACGAGTGATTTGAAAGGCACTGCCAAAGCTGTGTGTTAGCAGAGGTAAAGTACCCAGCAATTTAGAAAGAAAGGGCCTCTGTTCATAAGAATTGAGCAAGACACTTCATGGCCCCAAAGACATGGTCCTGTCTGCTCTGTGCCCTCAGAAGAAGTAGCTCCATTCATTACCAGACTGGTAGCTCTCCCCAGAAGAACTGCACTGGGGAGTTGGGTGGGTTTTGTTTCTTTAACTACGAGAAGCTGGGCTATGGTGCTATGACTGCACTGGTACCTGTCATGTAGCCAAAAGACTTTGTTCATACCTGTCACCTTGGTGGCCAGGTGCTTGTTGTGTCCAACTACTTGAAAAACTTCAACATGTCGGAGGTGCCTGCTGGCATGCCATGACAGGTAAAACACATAGGTTACCTGTTTGGCCATGGGACAATTCCCAAATCTGCACTTGGAGGAAGGATCTGAAGAAAAGCACACACCATCCCGCTGCCCTGTGAGCATCACTAGCAAGGAGCAAAACAGGCACACCAGTGAAGGGAGAGGTCACGGGACACACACAGGGCCATATCTTACGTGCTGCACTGCAGCAGATACCTGCAGTCTCACAGATGACCAGGGCAGTGCAGTGCTTTCCTGGGGCTAAGGCTCAGTCACACAGCCCTCCTAGCTGTTGCCGGTGCCATATGGTGACAAAAAACACCTGGGTCTCTTGTTGCAATGGCAAATTACAGTACTCAGCTGCATGACGCAAGGCAGACCACTGTCTCATAGGATGTGCTGGGACACCCTCTGTCCCCATCCCTAGGACACCAGTCCATACTAAGCCAGATCAGTGCGGGTGTTGTGGGACAGGGGGAACTGCCTCCCCACTGTGGCACAGCTGGGCATGATCATGGCTTGGCCAGAACTAAGCTGGTGATGCATTCTAGGCGCCACAAGCTTTCCCCATGCTGCCACTCTCTGTGACACAGCCTGAGGTGGAAAAGGTTATTTTTACTGTGGCTTTGCAAAGCCACTCACAACCGATGTCATAGGAAAGGGATTGGTTGGTTGATTGTTTTTCCTCCTTTCACATTCCTGGAAAGAAGAGCCAGCTCAAGGCAGGCACTGTGGAACAGAACCATGAGTCAAGAGGGCTGGGCTCGCTGCCTGCCTCTCCCTGGGGCTCTTGAGGGAGCTGGGCCAAGTCACAGCCTTGTGAGATGCTTGGCTTACAGCTGAACCACACAGCCAAAACTGCTAACCTTGCCCTGGGTTTTTCCTTAGCCTTGTTCCGTGTTGCCTGCCCAGCACCAACCGTGCTCAGAGCTGGCTTGGACTGCTGCTACCTTGTGGCTCCACACACCGCAGGCTGAGGGACCGGAGCCTTTGTTGGAGGCAAGGCTGCTCTTCAGCGTGGGCTGGGGTGGCAAGGACTTCAACTTCTCTTCCCCAGGCCACAGCAGCTCTGACCAGCAGGATTGCCTCTATCCCTCTGGGGCTGGACATCCCACTAGAGGCTGGGGGACACCTCATGCCCGGTCTTAACAGCTTGTGCTGCTCCACTTGGTGCATGTGTATGGAGTGCATGTGCAGCGGGCCTGATCAAGTAACTCCATAGCTCACTGCGTTTGTCACTCCGTGGGACAGGAGTGCTGGATTTGCTCTGAACAGGTAGAAAGACTGGCCGAGCTCTCTGTTAAGGTGCTGGCTGGAAGAAAGAACTTGTCTGTTCATAAGGCTGGGCCTGCGTTTACACCAAAAACTGATATATACCAGCAGCTCTGGGACTTGGGCTCCAGCAGTGAAGGTCCTTAGGAGCCTGCACTCATCACTGGGCATCAGTGAGTGCTGGGTGTCTCCTACTCAGGCCCCAGCAGCACTGCAGCCCAGCAGAATTTCCGCTACCTATCTGCTCTGACGGGAAAGCAACTGGCCATTTCAAGTCCATCAGCACAGGAGCGATAAAACAGACTTTCACTGCTTGGCAGTAAATGCAACAAATCTTTATGTTCTACATAATCCCTCAGTAGCTCGATGCTGTTCAGCTGCAGGCAGCGTGTACAGGTCCAGTGGGTGATGCTCAAGGCAAGTGCAGCGTGAGCTCCACACAAGTAAAGTGGCAGGTGCCAAAATGCAAGTCCAAAACTGGTGGAAGGCCATGATAACCTATATATTTATGCAAGAGTGCTTAATCAAGAAGGGAGGAGAGCCAGGTACAGTTTCCTTTCATGTCACAGACACCAAAACCCGTATCACATTCCCTCTGCCTCGTAACAGACTTCACTGCCAGGCATAAGGTGTTCTGCAGAAGGCCAAAACACTGAAGTGCTTCCACTTCAAACAGAGAAGTGAAGCATTTGTTGGTCCAGAGAAAAAGCCTCTCTACTGACCAAACATCACTGTGCCCTTTGGAAAGAGGCCTGGGTTCTCTTAGCCCTGCTCCGATTTCATAGACAGGAGCAAAGCATGCACTAGAGAGCAAATGAGATCCCTTTCTCCTCTCCCTCATGTGAATGCTTTTACCATTAGATTATAAGGTCCAAGTCATTCTTGCCTCCTGATCTGACCTTGTCCCTGGAGCACGCAGATTAAAAGGCTCAAGCGGTCTCAACACCCACATTTTTTGTTTTTGAAGGCCACAGTCTTGCATCCTCCCCCCCGGGTTCACACCTGCTGGCGTGCATGCTGTTACAGACAGGGGAGGCTGTTGCTGCTTCCAACCAGTTTTTTTCTGATTTCAGCACAAGCTGCCCAAATCCCAGCACAGAAGCTTATGGTTCAAAGATCCCTGGCACTCTGCTGTATCAAATAAGGTTTTATGTGCAGGATCATACATCGCATGTTGGCAAAGATTTAGTCATATGATCCAAACCCCCCTGAATGCTGGGTGGGGATTGGAATGGAGAGGCTGCAGCTCAAGCATCCTCCAGCTTCTTTCTTGCTCCAGACTACAATCTTTCTTTCCTGTCCTCACTCTGATGAACTGTGTCTTGCAGTCACACAGCTCCACCTGATCCTAATTTTGGAGAAGTTGTGAGTTCCTGGTGGGAGCAGTCACTTAGGCAGAAGAAGCGCCTTGACTGAACGCACCAAAGGAAATGGGGAGTTCTATTGAGTTGTTTCAAAGTTGTACTAGAACAGACCTCAATTTCATATAAACAGGGAGGTGTCCCCACCCACTGTGAAAAATTATGGCGCTTAATTTCACCTTCACTGTTTCTTTTACTGTCTCATCTTTAAAACTGCTGAACAAGTTCAGCTTGGGGAAGACTCAGTTACTTTGATGTGCGTCGGCAGTATCAAGACCAGCTTCTTGTATGATAAGCTGCAATATGATAAGCTGCAAGGGGCCTGGTACATGTCACTTTATTGTAAGACCACTCCCTGCCCCCCCCCCCCCCCCCTGCAGACACACATGCACAGAGACCCTGTTTTTTACAAACCTTCCTTACTACTTACTTGTGTGCTCTGACGACTGCTTGCGCTGGAGAAGGCTGCCTTTGCAGGGATGGGGCCCATTGCCCTGCTCCCTGTTGGCCTGCCACATCTCTGCCCAAGCATTTGGGGTGTTTGTTGTAACCTTGCTCCTCGTATTATAGCCAGGTTCTGATGTCTTCAAGTGCCCTTCTGTGCCCAGACCACGCAGATAAGAGCAGCTCACAGCGCTGACCACCCTCACAGATGCGCTGGGCATCTCTACATGGGTTACACTCACACTGTTAAGGACGGCGTTACCCAGCGATACACCATTAGATACTTTTTTCCGAGCATGGGCGGGAAGCCCAGTGTTCTCATGTGACTCTAGAGGCTGAGGCAATGGACATGTGTCTTTTCCTTAATCCAGCCCTGGAGACCAGCCCCACCCCAGGAGCTCAGAGCACAGCCAAGCACCCTTCAGTTTCAGGCTCCAGATCTGGGAGGATCAGCCTTGCATTACTAGCTCTGAGGACTGCGATGCTGGAGACTTTATCGACTGGGTCCTTTATCAGCCCACAAGCTACCACTGGTACTAAGACCTGCCCCCGGAGCTGGGGGGTGAAGATTGCAGCCAGGCTAAGCTGGACTGCCACCTGAGTTGCCAGGCCTCCTGCCAGACAGGGCTGCAGATGCGATGCTTGCAGAGCGTGTTAGCTGTGACGGTAGTGCTCCTCTCTCTCTTTCCATCTGCTAAAACCAATTGGCAAAGGAGAGAAAGAATTTAGCACTGCACAGAGTCTGGCTATCCAGAAAGGCAAGAAGGGAAAAAACAGATATAAATAAAGGGTCATCAGTAATCATGCTTTTAATAACTTGTAAATATTATTTTTTTTATTCCAGGCAACTAAGATGTACATTTGTTGTGTATATCTGACATCTGAAAAAAAACCCCACCCTATGAGTCCACAATCTGTTCCATTTAATCTTTTTTCTAAAGCACATAAATTAAAGTATCAGTCACCCCAATATACAACAGTTTAAGGAAGGAAAAGGTCTTGTTCTGTTTTTACAGTTCAGTGTCATCTTTTCATCTGAAGCATTAGCTAGAGTTTTAGCTAGATAACTGTCTTACAACAAATAGAAAAACTCAGAACATAGGCTGTCCAGAAAAATTCAAGAAATTTCCACTCCCTGCTTTCAAACTCCACTTCCTAATAAAGCATCAGAGTAACATTTTCATTTCCTGCTGGAAAACTAAAGACCCCAAAAACTTTTCAAACACACCTGGGAAACACTGTTTGGACCACAGAGCTTATTAAACTTAAAACATTAACAGTGCAATGATTTCCCCTTCCACAACTTCAATGCAGAACTTGAATTCACATTGGGATGAACAAGGACAGAGAGCACCAGGCTACAAGTAGCCTTTGGTGCCTGGGGCTGCTACATACCCTCCCACACTTGGTTAAGCTACCCAATAAATGCTCTCAGCTTTGAGAGCACCTGCAGACTCGGGGACCTCAGGCCGCTCAGAAGTTTGGGCTGAGGCCTTTTCAGCACCCCCTTGCTGAACTCAGCTCAACCCTGCCTTGCACAGCTGGGATTTGAATCTGGATGGGAAGATGCTGAGGACCCTCCTCTCACACTGGTGCTGGGGCTCAGCGCTTGGCGCAGTTCAGCCGCATAGCTCTGGCCACCACCTAATATTATTCCCACTGAAACTGGGGACAGAATTCTTGCTGATCTTAGTAGGTACAGGACCACTCAACGAGGAATACAGCACAGGCCTTGATGGAGCGGAGTTGCTTTTACCTTCTTCCCATTATGGGGTACATGGTCATCACGTACCTGGGGCTGTTCCTCATCAGGCTGCTTGGGAGCTGGTGGGAACAGCCTGTGCTGTAGCCCAAGGTAGGGCTACACGTATGGGAAAACGGGAGGCAGGCTAAAACAGCTCATCTGGCTGATGTCTTCATCCATTCCCTAGCACTGAACAAAAAACCTCTGATCTAGGGGAAAAGAGAACTTAAAGATGAAGGAACACAAAAATAAAGCAAAAACGTGACCTTTACTGCTTTTTCATCTCCCACTGCTTTGACTACAGAACCTGATCTATAAGTGCAGCTAACTCCAGAGACAAAAGTACTCTTTCACAGTCTTGTGTGTGTGCAGCACTAGAACAAAGTCACAATTATAGGTGCAAAGGAACGTTACACTCCTCAGAAACCTACTCTGTGCACTCACCAACAGCTTGAATTTGCTGATAAAGTTAAGCAAAGAGGTTCATTCTTCTTGAGCACAAACAAAAACCTGTCAAATCAGCTTCTATTACAGAGATTCTAAACTGACATAAATAATTATAGTCTTGATTAAAAATAATATATTATTCTAGATTTTTGGTTTTTTAGTTTTCATGTAAAACCCCTATACTCTTGACATCTAGGAAAAAAAATAAAAACCAGGCACTTGCTGTGCCTTCTCAAGCACTACTGTGGCGTTTAAGGGACACAGAGGAACTTAACAAATTATATTAATGCCTACAGTGGAAAATGAGAGGAGTTCTTCATGCCGTTGGCTTTTTCAAGTCTCGGATTTGCTTAATCAGGTAGTTCTTCTCATCAGTGAATTGTTCGTCATCTGTCCTCTCTTTCTGGAAATTGCTCAGAAACTCAATTAGCTTGGGTTGGTTTTTCAACAGGATCTCCACAATAGGCTGTGTTTTGTTTGGACTGGCCACAAAAACCTAACATGCAAAGAAAACCAGACACGGGGAGGGGGGGAAGAGAGAGAGAGAGAGAGGGAGAGAGAGAGAGAGAGAGAGAGATTGAGAGAGGAACGTCAGTCACAACATCCCCTTAAGTTATTTTCTGACAAGTCAGCTGCAGTCTGGCAGGCTGATACTCTGCTGCTACACACCTTGTCCCAAGGCAGAGAGAGACGAGTTACAAACATGTTGGTTCAACAGCGTATTGAGGCAAAGCTACGCCTATGTGTGTGGTATCACTCCCCTTTAATTTTGTTCTTTGTTGATAAAAGTCTTTGATTGTAAACCCAGCTGTTGAGAGCAAGCTATCATTCTCAGCCTCTTCCATGTGCAAGACTTAAATACACAGAAATTATCAGGAGAATGGAAAAGCTTTGTGTCAGTATTGATATCATTTCCATACTAAACCAGGCCTAAAATTAGACTTGCCAGCTTTGTTCTGGTTTGGAAAAATATGTCAGAGTCTCCACTTCCCTCTGCCTAATCCATCCATGGGAGTATGGAAATTTCCAGCAGCAGGAGCACCATGGTGTGCCCAGCATCTTTGCTGCCTTTGCCAAGCAGAGGAGGGTGGCAGCGCAGGGAGGTGACTTGAAACTGATACTCATCTGGCACAGCCAGCCCAGCACTGTGGGCTTACTGGTCTCAAATAGTATTTTTTAAAGATAAAACTAGCCAAGCTCCAGTTTTTCCTCCTATGATGCCTAAAGCTGCAGAGTTTTCCATCTCTGAACATGACCCCTGACACTGCAACGCTGTTTCTTTAACATTTTCTCTACCCTATGTGCTGGCTGACAGGAAACTTATTAAGGCTGGTTGTAAAGGCCATTGGTGACAAGCTCTTCCCAGGAACCGATGTAGGCTCTGTGGATGTCAGTCGGGAGGGGCAGATGGGACCGGGGGCTGGCAGTAGGAGCAGATGCACAGCACAACCCTGGCCAGCCCAGGAGGAGCTCCCACATCTGGCTCCAACCGAGGTTGCCATGGCTGGTCAACAAAACACTACCCCAGTGCTTGTGCAACGACATAAATAACTTGAGTTATTCTCTACCCAATGAGAAGAAATTAAGGATGGACAGAACTGGAAAACATCCAGTTTCCCTCCAAGCCTGTCCAAACCAGAACGAAAACAAACATCTGCTGACAGTACAGAATGGCATGTTGTCCAGCCGAGCACAGGCAGCACCACCACTCACCCAGCCCCAGAGCTGCTGGCTCCAGACCTGAGGCTCTCTTCTGCAGGTTCATTTATCCCTGCTGAGATCTGCCCACATGAAAACCTGGGCCACATCCAGCTGTGCATGGAGGCACTGTGTTACATGATGGGAACACACACACACACATAGTCCTGGAGGGCTGCGTTACAGCCCCTTGCCCCCAGGAACAACACCTGGTAAAGCCTGGGACAGGATTCAGACTGGACCCACCATTAGGCTTCACACTCACCAATCAGGGGATGTTACAAGTGGTGTGAAAAATGCCACATGTGGGGAATATATGGAAGGAATGGGGCTCAGCACACATCAACAGTGCCACACTAAGTACTTCTGCCCAGACAGGGAGGTAATACTATTTTTTTATTCCATAAAGGTGAGGCAAAGCATCTACTCAGACCCTTGCATCCTGATGCCGTAAGAGCCCTAATCCCTGCCTGTGCTTTTGTCTCCTCTGGATCCCTCCCCCCTCCAGCTGCTCCTAGGAGTACCTGCTTCAAGGTACTTTTCCTTCTGCTCTGGGGAAAGAGCTGCAGCCTCTGCCATGCTGGGTGAACACTCCCAGGCCCCAAGTCTTTTTAAAGTTTTCCTTGATCTAATGGCCAGGCCATGGTCCCTGTGACAGTATAATATCTACAGTTATTAACACTGTCTTTGCACAGGCTTCCACATCACCTTTCTCTGATTACCCTGAGCTATAATCTCAAATGATTTTTTTTTATGTCTACTTGCCACATAAAACTTCTCAACAGTAGCATCAACAGCCCCAGCTCCCAAGGAACCCTTCAGAGCAGCCACTCTAAAATTAACAGCTTTCCTGCACAGTGTTTCAAGCACTTGAATTGCAACATCTTACCAGGGACGCATGTATCAGTGGGTCGGACAGCCAGCTCACAGCTCTCACTATACACGATGGACTGTCAATAGCTGATTGTTCTGCTGCTGCCTGCAGCATCTGAAAGCAATAACCCCTCCTTTGCAAACAACGATATGCTACTATTGATGGATTGGTTCCCCTTAGACTAGGAAATAAAGGATTTGGGAATGTAAATTACTAATGAACGTACTTTACAGCTTTCTAGTCTGTGCCTTATCTAGGGAACACAAATCTTGAAAGCTTGTGGGTACAAATGTTTGGCTCTGGCTGAGGCTGTGGCAGTTTATGCTCTCAGCTCGAGCAGCCCCACGATGCAGCTCCCCATATGCTGGCCTACAGCATGTCATCACATTGGTGGAGGCCGGATACTTCCAGGATTTAGACTGTGGTAAGTCCCCAGTCATCAGAACAAGCTTCTTTTGAGAAAAGCATTATGTAAGCTTATGGAGAGGGACGAGCAAAGTAACCACTACAGACCTTTTTTAAAGGTTTTTGATTTTGGAGATCAGTCCCCCCTTTGTGACCAGAAGAAAACCATCACGTACGCTGGCAGGACCCAAATTTTCAGAAATAATCTGATTAAAATGCAAATGGAATCCTTTAAAGAAGGCCTGACCTTGAAGTGCTGAACACCTTCCTTCAATGAATATTAGGCACCCTTATAAAGATAGGTGAAGGCTGACTCTCAAAATGAAGAAATCTAAATCATTCTTCTTGTAAAAGCTATCTGGTCATCAAACAGAACTGGAAGGTTTTAGTGGCAAACCTAGTAAACACTAACATTTCGTATTGGCCTACAACTCATATTACCATAGCAAATAATTAAAGAACTTGGTTTAATAGAAGACATCACATCCTGTTTATCTTCCTGCTCAATTATTTATAGATGATAATCTCCCCCTTGCAAAACCGTCAAATTGACATTCAAACAAAAATTATCCTGACTGCCAGTCTTGCTCAGTGTCAACAGGGACTCATAAAGACAGAATGTTAAAGGACCAGAAAATTCCTGAAATGTTATTCAATACTTCGGCTAAGCAAACAACATCAGTTCTGCCAGTATCAACTAATCAGCTTCACAAAGCCCAGGATTAGGACCACCATGAGACTTTACTTTTAAAAGACACCCCCCCCCCCCCCAGCCATTCAGAACTCCGTATTGTCATAGCCGACAAAATGCTATCTAGAACATTTCTACTAAAATTAAACTTAACTGAAGCTAAAACACTTCACAGAGAGCTTTATTTCATGTATGGTTTTATTATGAAAGGTTGCATGTTCTAGAGCACTTAATTCAGACAGATGAGAGAGAGAGACCCAAAATAAAGAGAGTACTCATATTAAGATTCCAACTCTAAAAATAGCTGTTTCAGCTCAGTTCCATTTTGTGGATATTTGAAAAAGGCCTGGAATTAAAATCAACTCTGAAGCTTCAGAAGTTGTCCAAAGCGTAACTGTTGCTCTCTTCTCCATTAAAGTCATACACTGTATTTCTTCAAACAAATACCAAAATCACTTGATTAGAGAATCTGACCTTGTTTCCTTACAATAAATAACCAGGCATCACCACCCGCTAGGACTACAGCACAGCAAAAGTGATTACAGAGGTTGGATACTCTGTATTGGATATTTTAAGATTTATTCTGGTGTCACGCACAATCTTACTGTGTCAGGAAACTGCACACATAAGCGCCTTATAGGTCCATGTTGCTTATAGCATAATGCTTTGCATAACACTTCTTGGCCTTTAAACTCTCCAGCTTTAAAATCTAAAGTAATTTAATTAATTAAAAAGCTATTTATTTATTGTTAATTTATTTTATAATTTATACATTAAGAATTATTAAATTTTATTATTTTAATTCATTAGATTGATTAACTAAATAATTAATTTTGGAATTACTAAAATAAAAAAGTTAAAAGTTAAAATTTAAAGGGCAAGTGGAGACTTGCCCTTTAAAATCTCCAGACAGAGAGGATGCATCCCCACAAATGCGGTTTCAGCTTTGTACCAAGAGGAAACTGTCAGTACAGTCAAATTACATGAGACCATTTGCAGAGCAAGCTGCAGGAGGTAGTTCTGTAATGTGCATGAAAGAGAATGGAAAAATGAAACTAAGGTCACAAACACAGTGTACTCATTCTATTTTTAGATTTAAACAGTAAAATGTATCTTGCTAAATTTCTGCTTAAGAACAAGAAAGTTGCGTAATCCAAATTTAACCTATTCAGGGTGTTTTCCTCAAAAAAAAAAATCTGATTTTTTATATGGAAACCAAAAGAGCTTGTTATTAGCCAATAACACGTAAATGTGTAAGGTCAAAGGAATACCTGCACCGTGTTCACATACATCTGAAAGATTTGGTCTCCCCCACAGGAGAACTCAAAGCAAGCTCCGCTACTAAGTGTCACAAATCTGTCACAGGAGCTGGAGACCCCTTCCCACTATTTGGTCCTCAAAGTGTGCATGCCCAGGACTGAGACACCTCCACTGAAATCCACACAGAGAAGAACCAGCAACCTGCGAACCTACAAATCTAGGTGACCCTGTTGGATTATTTATGGAGGAGGAGGAGGAAAGCGCTGACCTGTGTCAGCTTTTCCTAATGATTAAATACTGGCTAACTCTCATGCACACATTGTCTGGGACATCCAGTTTTACAAAGCAGCCACAGGACTTTAGGATGGTGCCACAAGGCAGAAGCTCCATTTCGCTCAGGCAAGAAGAAGAGAAGGAGCTGGAGCTAGGAGAAAAAAATCAAGCAACTCCTCAAATAGAGACTGGAAGGAAACACTCCATGTGGGTGCTCTGTCTTCAATTTCCCACCCAAAGCATCCTGGATGAGTGAAATGTTCTCAGAGCTTTAAGGGGTACTGTCGTTTTCAGCCATGGTGTGCTCCTGCAAAATATTTTTGCACTAGAGGTGCTTACCATTTTCATCTCTAGTGTTTCATCTCTATCATTCTAATTATCTAGTCTAGATTCTAGTGTTGAATCTTCAATAATCAAAAATGGCCGCAGGGAAGTAAGAGTCACAGGCTTTTTTGGGGGTCAGATGGGGCATGGGAGTGTTGGAATCTGAATGCTTGCAAAACAAGCACTTTTTCATTTCCACTGTGTCTAACTGGTGAAACATCTAAATCAGGTAATTTAAACCCAAATCTTTTGGCAGCTCAGACAGAGCCCCATGTATCCACTTCTCAGCAGACCTTTGATTTCAAATCACTGTGGTTAGTCTACTGTAATTTCAACCGGGACTGCACAGGTATTTTGCAAGCATAGTTTAAAAATGCAGGCACAGTTTGAAATTTATGAGATTAAAAGCGGCGGGCAAGATTCCTCTCCCAGTTACATTAGCATGGAATTATTACAGCTGACAAGAGAACCAGGCTGAGGGACACCAACCCAGAAACAGGAGACAGGGACGCTGCAGAACCAGGCACAACCAGCCAGTAGTATTTTCACCCATTCTCTTAAATATTTAAGGATTTCCTTTGGTATTTCTCAAGAAATTAGAATTCAATTTAAGAAGTGAAATCGGAAAACAATCTTCTCTGACCCACTCCACAAAGCTAACTCACAATGCAATTGTCTCTGCCCACAGGGAAGCTAAATGCTTCTACATCCAGCTAACCCAGATCCTCAGTGAGGACCTAAAGGGGAAGCTCTGCTGCACCTCTAGAGTTACTCTAGTGTGCTGCTGTGGTTATAAATGAGCAATTTCCAGCTGATCAGGTTCTGCTCTGGGTCTGCAATTTCCCCAAAACGATCACTATGCATATGAGGTAGCATGAGGAATGCCATGGCACCTCTTAAATGCTGCTGACTGGTACCACTGGAAAAAAACAACAGCGTCCCATGCAAGTTAGTACCTGAGGACAGAGTTTGGCCCTTTGAACTGAAAAGACAGAATGTTACCCCCACACCCTGTTTTGCTGGGCACCCCAAGGCCTCAACATTATGTCCACGTGGTAGCAATTGCAAGTGGTCAAGCAAGGCTGAGCCTACAATATCTCCACTCTTAACTGGGAACGGGACACAAAGTACTGGAAAAGGAAAGGAAGGGAGGAATGGGAAGGCAGAATGGGAGCGACAGCAATGCATGACATGGTTGCACACTGGAATCCTTTCAAGTTATTCCAAATCCTTTCAAATGTCCCTTAAAATAAACGAAATCAGCTGTTGCCAAGGCCTGGGCAATACCTATCATTAATTCAGGAACAGCAACTCATGTGTTTCATACACAAAAATCTGGCATTTATTCAGAGCAGCTAAGAGCGCCAGTCTTCTGATCCCTTCCCTCCACAGACATCTCAAAGGCTGCAAGTGTTGGGAGCTTGACTGCTCGCTTATCTTGTAGCCACATGCCTCCTGATAAGGAGGAGGAGTACAAGTTACTTACAGGGGTTCAGCTGACTACAGAGGAAGTCAGCAAGAGAGCAGCTTACCAAGCTACTTATTTCAGGAAGGGATTTTTTTTTTTTTTTTTAATCCTTCTTGAAGGTTTGGGGTTTTTTTGAAACAAAAAGCTTTTTGGAGAAACTACACATCCTCTAAGCCTCCACACTGAAGATATGAAAGCTTTTTTCCAAATTAGAAATGGCAGAAGTACAAAGCTCAACAAGTCACCCTGAATTTGTAAAGGGTGATGTAACTTTTTTCCAGTTGCATGCCTTTTGGTGTGATCTGGTATCTTTCTTAACCATCTTGGGGAAGGATATCCTTACAGGCTCAATGTTCCTCTTCTGAAAACCATTAACTCTATTTACATAGTTTGAAACTAATGTGTTCATTCCCAACTAAACGCAGTTTTACATAATAACAATCCCTCTGTCCCAGAGCAAAGAACTTTTTTGATAGGAAAATGGTAAACTTTTCACTTATTAACATTAGTCATCATGAAAAATGGGACACTGGCTGGGTCTGGTAATTGTTTAAGACTGCATTAATGATCACTGCAAAAGGACGGATTAAGTTTATTTCAAGATCAGATTCACCAAACCTTTTTAATGCTTTTAAAAGCAAATTGTGTTTGCACTGATGCACAGTGCCAGCACCATCTACTTTTAGTCTTAATGTAGAGTTTTAAGACTTTTTTTTTTTCATCTCTTTACCCAGAATCACATGGTAAAATGACCTAAGAGTTTGAGGAAGGTACCCTGGATACTGCCTAGAAGCTGTGTATTTTGTTACCTGTAGCATCTGCCTCATCGCTACTTGACTGACTACCCTCAGCCCAAGCCAAAATGATGATGCTTTAGATCTCACCTGAAGGAAGACAAATAGAATTCAGAGGCTGATTGATAGAAAAGTTTTCAATTAAGACATCCTCTAATGCTGGAAGTGACTGTAGTAAACCCCAACCTTGGCCTTAATTTTCTGGGCTTTTTCTTGCCCACCTTGAAAGACATTTTTATGAGAAGAAGAGAGAGTTTGCCACCTCTACAGTTCATACTAGCTCACCTTGAACACGTGGAATGCTTCAAACTGAATGTTGGGGCTTTTATCTCGCAGCAAGTTCATCATCAGCTTCAGATTTTCTGGTTTGCTTATGTATTTTGTCATGATGGCAAAGTTGTGTCGGTCCAGAATCAATTCACCCAGCAGCTACAGGCACAATAACAAACAAACCCAGTTTTTTCAGTTTACCACAAGATTTTTGAATGCAAAGAAAGCAGCAACATAATTTAATGCTTGCCTAAGAGGTTTCAGTGTCACTACCTTTAAAAAAAAGGTAACTAGACTTGTTATCATGTGGTCAGTTACTTTACGCCCAGTAATGCTCATCTTCTAAATAATACAGAGAGGGATCCCACATATGGGCTGGGTGTAATAGGAGCTGGCGTGAGTCATTTAGGACAGAAGCAAGTGCAGTTCTTCTGTCCCACAAGGACACCTTCATTTTATTTGGATGCCACATTAACACCCCTATCCAGTCCCATCTACAGGTCATGTCAGACTTGGTGCTGTAGTGGCAAGCAGCACCAGACAAACCGAGACTATCACATTACTCTCAAGTTCATTTTAATCTACGTTCTGAACCAAAGTACAGATTTGCGGTCAGAGGAAAACGATAGTGTTTGTTTCATAGAGACAGCCCAGTGCTTCACCAGAGATCCAGGAAAGAAAAGACACAGTGAGCTCTTGTGCGTTGTAAGAAGAGCATCCCAAGCACTTATTTCTTTTTTGTTAGAAAGTACGTGTCTGCTTCATTGCCACACATGCATCTTGATATTCTGCACAATGTGGAGTTCAAATGTAGAAGAGAAGTGCCGAGAGACTTTACCTTCAGAGACTGTCTCTTTGTTACATAATTCTCAGAATGAAGGAGCTTTTCATAATCCTCAAAGATCTAGAGCAACAAGAAAACAAAAATGCATCCAATTCATGTCCATCCTTCTAAGTCCTGGTCCTTACCACCCCAGAGGAGCAGCAGAGGCCGCAGCAGTGCCACCCCGTAACCCTTCACTGCAATGCCAGGCCCAGCTCACGGCCCGTTTTCCTTGGCTGGTTACCATGCAGTGAATTAATGCCCAGGAAGACTCCTCTTCAAAAGACTGCAGAGGGGAATACCACATATGGACGGGACATAGCAGGAGCTGGTGCGAGCCAACTAGGACAGAAGTAAGCCAGTGCCTGTGCAGCCTTCTCTTACGGGAGGGTGGATCTGCCGCCAGGACACGTGGGTCCAGCACGTGACGTCGACTCACTCGTATCTCACGGTCATGACTCGCTGTGCAATTTCATGCAATACCCCAAACTGGTGACGGTGCACCCCATCCTGGCATATATCAAAAGCTCCTTTTGTGAGGTGCCACCTCACCTGCCTTCAGCACCCTCGCTTGTTAAAGTTGTTTGCCCAGGCTTTTGCAGGATCGGGCCAAGGGAACCTTGTAGTTAAAGGAGACTGAGCAAGAAGGCTATGTGCAGACCATCTACCAAACTAGCAAAAAACCCCAACACTGCTATCCATGAATCACCTAATAAAATGCTTACTTCCAGAATTTATACTTCAAAAATTTAAATATTAAATAAATGTAGCATGAGGACTGTTCCTGTGCAGTACTTCAGTATTAAAAGAAAAGATTAGCAGAGACACTAATTTTGCTCCAGTTAAGCTGCATTTGTGACCCAGCAATAATAAGCCTGGTCTTTATTTAACCGTCTTGGTAACTACAATAAAAGAAATAGTCTTTGGCCTTTTTACTTTGGCAATGAAATAAAGAATACCTCAGGTGACATGAGAACATAACCCGTAGTCTAATTCCATGATCCCTATCAGTCCAATTTCAGTTGATTCCAATGGATTTTTTTGACCCACATTTGGTTCAAAACTGAGCCAAAAAATCAAAGTGAAAAATGGCAGCTAACCAAGGATCTAATTGCCTTAGCGTGGTAAGAGGTATACTCACACCTCAGTCCCCCAGTCAGGTACATGAGATTTCCTGTAATGCTAAAATTTCATCTAGTAACTCTTCCCCTCTGTCCCAAAGTATTATACATGGGCCATTTCAGGTCTATCAGTGCTGGAATACCATAAAACTGTTTAAACAATGTGCACTCTGCTTCCCCACAATCTATTTACATACAAAGTCTGCAGTTCCACTCACATACGAGATACAATGCACACAGAGAGGAACAGAACTTGCTTTTAAACTAGGAGTTCTCCTGACACCTTGGCACGTATCCCCAGGAGTGTGCAGCGGGGGTACCTGTACTTCAAATGCCTTGTGGGGATTCTACTTTAGTAAAAGCAATGCCTAGTTGTGCAGTCCTGTGTGATCATTTTATGCGGAGGATGAAATCCTCTGCTATCGAAAGTGCACTTTTCCCAGCTAAGCACAAACAAATTAAAAAAAAAAACAAACTTCTAGCGTTTATACTTACCACATCATAATTTTGTTCCAGAAATTCTGCTACCAACAATTTGTGTCGTGTTAACAGGTCCTGGAGAAGAAGAGAAAAAGGTTACCTGAGAAAGTGTGCTTATTTGATTGTCCCATGATTCTCAAATGCATTTGAGTATTTTTTTGACCAGGCCATCTTTTAGAAGGTATTTACAACATTATTTCTATAGATAGAAAGCATTTAAAAACAATACTGCATTGTGTGTTTAGTAGGATTTTAAGGAGAACTCAGTTAATGCTAACAGAATCGATACAAAACTATTCTAATACTCCTTATATTCCTTTTCCCTCCCACTTTTTTTTCATGGTTAGTGGTCATAGTGCACAGTACTTACAATAAACTGGGGTAGGGGAAAGGAAGAAAGGAAATTAACCCTTTATGGAGGAATCAACTATGGTCACAAAGCCAAATGTGGTTTACCTGCTACCCCACAGCTGGAAATGATGCTAAGCTCGATCAACTGCTATGGCTCATCTCCAAGAATACAACATGGAAGACTCAAATTCAACCACTGTATATATACATTTATTTATTTAAAGCTTGACAGTTAGGCACCAATCTAAGCTAGCCATCCAGGCTCCCTCCACAGCCACTCCCTCCCCAGGAAGGGGTCTCAGGTAGGAGGGATGAATCCCTTCTCAGCTCTTTTTCTGCCCAAGGTGGGCTCAGGGACACAAGCAGTAGCAGACCTTCTAGAATGCCAGCTGGGATGCCTCCTATGCTAAAAGGCCAACTAATTCAAAGTTAAATTAAAGCAACCTCTCTCATCGAATGGGCATGCTAGAACTCAGCGACAGAAATGCAAATGTTCAGTTCCAGAAAAAATCAAGTCTCTTTACTAGATGAATAGCTATGAAATGAAGTGGGCAGTTTGAGGCATTTAAGTTTAATTTTTATCTTACTGCCTCTTTTGAAACATAACATTGATCACAATAAAAGCCTGATGAAGTCCATTCATGTTGGTATTTTTTTGGTGAATCAGATTCTGCTATCTTTTTCATTATCTTTTCCTTGGTTTTCCTACCCAGTCAGAGACTGAAGCTGATGAGTAGCTGAACCAGATGCACAGACACATCCTCTACAGCATCACAAAGAAAAGAAATCCTTTAGATACTAATCCTTTAACTTATTTTTACCATCAGTTATAAGAGGAAAGCAGAGCGCCGTAAAATCCAGTACATATTTTTAATACATTCCTTTATTTAGCAGGATTGCAATGATAGCAGTTTAAAAGGCTGAGTGCAACAAACACGATTCACAAGCTTTTACGCAGGGCACTTAGGAGGCAAGTACAACATTTTTCAATAGGGGGCACAAATGGAATATAATCCAAAATGAGTTTTTCACAGAAAATCACAAGAGAGCACGGAGCAGCAATATTATCAGGACTCTTTCCATCTGCTGCCTGTACCCTCCACAGCCAACTATATCTCCAAATACAAGCCATTTTCCTCTGCATTTTTAACAGCCCTGTTTCCTCTCTTCAGTGCACCTGGCTGAATTTAATTAAGTAGTACATCTCCAGATCATCAAAAATTCCAATACTTCTGTACTATAAATATCCTCAGACTTTAATGCACATTTAATTAAGCCCTCCTGTGGTGCATAGACTGTTCAAGGCTTTCAGCTCTGAACCAGACACCCTGGTGGCAACGCTACAAACCCAACATGGGGGCAACAGAACTGAAAACGTGAGTTCAGTAATCCAGCCAGCAAGTAATCATAGCACTATTTTTACAGTATTAGAAATCAGGTAGCTCCATATTTCATGATTCAATTGCTTCCACGTCACTACTTTCTATGCCAGCTATTCAGAGTAACAGAAATAATAGGAGATGAGATGAGCTGCTGGTTTATTTTGAGAACTGACCATGCTAAGAGGCAATTTAAAAAATAAAAATAAAAATGCAGTTTATGGACTTTCCCCCTGCATTTTAAAAGGTGAATTCTGACCTATGTCTGAGGATGAACTCCTCATACCCCTTTCTTTCCAGTGCATGTAAGGATGTAGAATTCTATTTTTAAATCCTGCTAAAAATATACTTGGTTCACAGGGGACAGAAGTTAAGTTCCACAGATGTAGATCCACAAACAACATCAATCTCTTTTCTTTGGGGGAGAGCTGCAGCAGTCTGTGGTCCTTGCCACAGCTTAACTGACCCTTGTCCCCATCCTGCCTCCTGTTTGGGGTGAAGACTGACTATCACCAACAACACATTCTGCTGTCATGCTCAAAGCAGGACCTGGGGAAAAGATGCTAATCTATTCTGTCAAAGTAGGAACAGAGTCCAGGAGCACTTTTTCTGACCAGAGACAAATACTCTTCTGAGCACAGGGTAAAATGCCAGAGACAGAAGATTTAAATATCTGTTATGTTGCATTTTTATACAGTCCCACACTGTACTTGTCTGTGTTTCTGTACTACTTCCACTTTCATAACATTTACCGAATGAACACCATGACAGCACAACTTAAAACAATTGAAAGATGCTGCTATTGATTAATGGGTAGTTTGAATTGGTAATCCTGCTCAACTCAGTACTGAAGAATGCAACACTGCTCCAATGTGCAAATCTTTACCCCATTCAGTAGGTTAGTAAAACCAGGCCAGGTTTCAGTATGTGTTGAATCGCTGAGATGAATTCTTAACATTCCTTACAGCTATTCCTATGGTCTATCTAAATGTTTCTAATTAGCTTTGAGACAAAAGAATAAACAATGCCTTTCTATGACAGCAAGAAACAATGAGAGGAAAAAAAGAGAAAAAAAAGGAGTTATGTTTATATTTAGAAGAGTCTTTACCTGAAAGGAATTTTTCCCAGCTTTCTTAAATTATTTCTCAGAAATTAATTACCTTCCCTGTACATTAAGCTCATAGGCACCAAATTCTGCTCAAAGACTATACTAGCACCTTGTGGTAAAGAGAATGGTCGCATACAAACTCCAAGAAATCTGGCAGGCTTCACCCAACTTCATTTTTAATACAACACAGACTCTGTACAGAGTCTACGCAGTGCTTCCACCTACTTAGCTTGTAGCATTGTGGTCCTTACACTGAACCATGAGTCACAAAAGTAAGCATATGAATAAATTGTAAAATAAGCAGCGAGCATGACATTAATCTAAATCTGACTGCTGAATTCAGAAGGGACAGCAAAAATTACAAGGATTTCAAAAGTGAGTTTTAAACGATTGCTTCTATTCTGGTTGCGGTCATGATGGGTAGTGGTTTTTCTGCAGGGGAAAACAGGGAGAGAAAAAGGGTATGCATTTTACAAGAACTGTATGTAACATGTGATTAATTTGAGTTTTAAATGGTTGCATAAAAGACCTTGGGTTATCAAGATGAAGAACATTACTGAAATGTAAATCTGTATTGAATTAAAGATTCTTTGCAGACTTGACCGCTGTTGTAAATCCTGTTACAATCAGACCAAGGATTAATTATGTCCTTTACTGAACAATAAAAAAGCCACTTAGTTCAAAGGCAACACAACATTTAGTGATGACTACTGATAAAGGACCATTTTTGACACAACACTATGATGCACTTTATATAAATAATTTACCTTGAATGTAGCAAAGGCATCAGAAGCTATATCAAATGTTGACATTTCCACATATTTAAAAAAGTCTCTGAACTGTTCTGAAAAAAGTATGATTTTGGCCAAGGGTTCATGCCGGATACACTCTCTCAGCATAATTCCACAGCGTAAGGCAATATTTGGGGTTTCATATCTGAAGAATGAAAAGAAACAGAAAAGATCACAACATAGAAGAACAAAGATAAACTGGCACTTTTCTAGCAACGGGGAACTTTTTAACATGGGGAATGTGTGTGCTAGAGGGGACATAACACACGGAGAAAGCTCCTAGCCACAGCACTGTACCCAGCTTCAGGATCCCAGCCCAAAGCTAAGGTGCAGATACACAAATAAGGCTGCCAGCATTTTCCACTGCAATCCTCTGTCTTCCCAAGCCAAAACACTCAGTCTAAGTGTGCATTACACTCATCTCCGCGGAAAGACTGTGGGGAGGGCTTGACGTTTAACAGAGCTCCTTTACCCATTTAGATTTAGGAGAAAGCAAAGCCCATACAATATAACAATCTCCCTTTTCAGATTTAATTGAGCTCCTCAGTTTATCCAAGAAAAATATTAACACCTCATGACCATCCATCACCTCCCACTCCTCTTCTAGAGAAAGTCACTCTAGAATATTAATGTCTAATGAGGATGGTAGAAAAAGTCTATCCAGGCAGCCTACACAGGATTAAGCTTTCTGTAGCTCTGAAGATCTTTTTGGCAGTTTAGGAGGAATTCTGCACAATCCCTCCTCTGCAGAGGCCACAACTTTGATCAGGAGACAAATATTCATTCCTCAAGTTACAATCCTGTGATGGCACATGCATTGCAATAGCCAGAAGCCAGCACACTTCTCGATCTCGAAGAGGGGGGAAAAAGGGAGGCAATTCAGATCGTTTTCTGTTTCTATAAAGTCTTGATTTCTTTAAAGCTGAAATTAATCTGAAACAAAACTGGTAGAAACACAATTTAGAGAGGAAAAAAAAAAAAAAAAAAAAAAAAGAAAAGATGAAATCCAACAGTCAGGAAAGACTTAAAATGAACTTCTTCCAGCAATTTTCAGTCATGTGAAGTGACGAAATCCAAGGGAACAGAAAGCACGCTCTGTTTCAATAAGCCGGTTATACTATATCAGAAATGTGTATTATCACCCAGAGCTTATCAGCATCATTTTTCTTTGCACAATTAATTCCTATCACTAGGCCAAAAGAGAAGAAAAAAAAAAAAAAAAGAAGAAAACTACAAAATGCCATCTGTGCTGTGAGTGGGCCCTCAATTTTATCACCAGCTTGCAATTTAAAAGAATGGTAGTGTTTTGTGAGCATACCAGAGCCACATACTTCAACCTGATGTCAACAATAGTTGGCTTAATGAAAAATGAATTACAGTTCCAAACAGGCAAATGAAACTTCCCACCCTCAAGGAAATGCAGGCACTCAAGCCTCTATTTGTTTCCTTTTGGGAAACATTTGCAAGCGTGAATTTATAAGTCTTGAGACAACTGAAATTCACTGATGTTTCCCGCTGAGGCATACCTCTCCTAAACTCCATTAACAGGAATACTAATTTTCAGGGGAAAAGAGGCGGAATTGCTCATAGGAGTGCAGCCAGGAAAATATTTAATAGTTAGCTGGCTGAGGAGTATTTTGGTTGGAATAAAAGCAAATTACATTGTTTCCAGCACAATAACTTTTTAAAACATTAGTATCAACAGAATCATTCTTAGTCAAATGCTCCATTATTTGGAAGTGGGTTATGGACCTCTGGCTGGTCACATCAGTGAGGGAAGCTGGTTCTGGCTCCTAGAATATGCCTGGAAGAAGTTTACAGGCTGCCCAGTCATAACCGGCATGTTCTCTGCACCCACACTTAAATGCAAAGCCACCAGGCAGGAATGACAGAAATGTCTTTCAAAATCGCTTCTAATGAGCAATTAGTGCTCTACGCTGACGTATTCCCGCAGCAGAAAAAAAAAATACTGAGTTCTTCTCTGTTAGATAAGCTTACAGCCTAAAGAAACCCCCACGTACTGACTACTGGGGGCAACCAGAATATGAAATAATGGACTTGACATATTTCAAAACGCTTATTGTGAAGGCTGAAAGAGGGAAGACTGAGGGCAGGGATGCATCTCAGTGCAAAATGAATCATACTTGCATGGCTAGTGCAGAAGATGGTACAAGGAGAGCAGGCAGGACACTAGGAAGGCATCGAGCCTGGGAGACACAGTCTTGGCAAACAGTTATATTCTGATCTGATTTTACACTAACTTCCATAGCTTGAGTTTATCCAAGGATAAACTCAAAAGGAATTCTGCAACTTCAGCCAACATACCATTAAAGCTTTAACTGCACTGCGATATGAGGAGGTCATTACAAAACAGGTCAGGGCAGTGACCAAGTACATCAGAGACAGCACGTGGCATGATATAAACTCACAAAAGACCTTAGAAATTTGTCACTTGTGAGAAACAAGTGGCACAAACTTCAAGTCCCCTACAGTCACTGTACTAGAGGGAAAAGAATTTAAATTATAAAGAACCAGAGTTATTTCTGGACTAAGGCAATATGCTGACACCAAAGAAAAAAATTGGCCCAAATATATCCAGCACTCTATATATACCAAACATTGCATTCATCTGAAATCCCGCACATACACAAAGCCTGCACACACACACAAAATAAGATCCTATTAAAGCAAGTCCTCAGGCACCACAAAGGTCAATTAACCTACCAAAAAAAAAAAAGAAAAAAAAAAAGTAGTAGTGAAGTATGTGCTGTATGTTTTTCTGAAGCTGAGAAGCTGGAAGGAAGTAGCCAACAAGCAAAACGAAGCCTAGAAGCTAAGAACAGTTATCTCAAGCTGGCAGTGCCGCTGGAGTATTAGGCAGGAAACACTGGGCGGGAGCCCTGATTCAGGATCCTTCCCACTCAAGAGAGCTCACGTTATGCAACGAAAAAGCAACCTTTTGTTGATGCTGTTGGGAACTGACTGTCAGGGGGCAGAGGAAATCTTGCATCCAATACAAGTGAAACAATGACAAGCCTTCACAATAGTCCTGGACTCTTTCTTTTTATACATGGCAGATGATTATTTATTTTTTTTTTTTCATTTTCCCTCCAGATAATGTCGTAAAACAAACACGGAATGGTACAAGCCAGCCAAATCCATTTTCCTTTAAGCAGATTTTGATTTCACGTATTTAATTTAGCATTAAATAACTATGAAAATGTGTCCTTAAATCATGTTTTGAAGTGGTGGTGTCTAACATGAAGCACACATTCCACAGTCTCACAGCTGACTGCAGACAAGTGCTGCACGCTGCAAGCAATATTCAGGGCTTCAGTAACGTATTCAGTAAAGGTGCCTCCCTTTGCTGTAGGCACATATTTTAAGTATCATTTTTAGACAATGTCAGCAGCAGGACACAGGCAGGTAAGGCAGCATTGCATTTGACATCATTATGCTGTTCTGCAGCAGCTGCTCAGAAACCAACAGGGCTGTCTTCTGGACTACCTGCTGATGAATTCAACAGCGCTTTCTAACAAAAAACTCCAGAAATGGCAATTCTGATACAGTGCAGTGCTGTGGAGAGATAGCCAAGAAATCAAGAAATCAAGAACAGGGAGCCTGAGGACCAAACTTACATGGACACGCTGCCACACGCAGCAGGAATCTCCAAAAAAACACATTTAAATACATCCATTGGCTCAGGTCACCTATAGTAAAATGTCTGTCAGCAGTACATATGCAAAAAATAAAATCTTTACTGTTGTCTTAATATTCTTGGTTATTACAGATGCCAAAGAATACCTGGGACATGATCCAAAAATAATTTTTAGCTTTAAATAAAGCCTAGACATATGGTAGCGATAACATGCACAATGTGCAAAAACAAAATGAGTGAAAAATCAAAAAAGCAAAGACAGAGAAAAGGGAAGAAAAATATTGTATCTACGTATGAAATTGAAAACAGTTGTACAACGTAATGACTGAGAGAACTATCATCACTATCCTGAAACTGCTGGTTTGTGGTTTATATAAATGGTGAATTTTAATGAACAAATGAAACCAAAGTCCATTTAACTAACTTACTGATTTCCTTTCTGAGGAAGCTGGTGTTTAGTAACACTAAACAAGTCAAGAGTTTCAAAATTAAACCTAAACCACAACAAATCACTAAACTTGCGAGAGCAAGACCTAGCTCAGCCCATCCACCTGCGCAGGCTCCCCACTGCCCTGCCCGCAAGGAAGGCGGCAGGTCCACATCTATCGCAGCAGCCAAGAGCCTTGCCACCACGTTCAACCACAAGCTCACAGTTCTTGAAATCCCTGGGACTGACTAGTTCTCTTGATCACTTTTTCCCCTACCCAGCTGTGTTGGAATGAGGCCAGTTTTGAAGGAAATAACTATTTTCGAGGACTCACATGGCCATCCCTCTCTTGGCAGGGGTCTGCCCCTGGGAGAAGGGGGACGCTGACTGAAGGGAATTTTACCCTTGGGGCTGCAGCCTTGTCATGCACAAACCTTAGGTGATGCTTAAGCACTTTCCTAACTCTGGCTGTGGAGCAAATGGTAAAAATGCAGCTCTTCAACCTCAAGAGCAAAACAGACACTGAAAAAACATTTCATTCTCTTACGAGTCTTTAGTTTAAAAGGCTCACATCATGTTTTTGAATGGCTGTTACTAGTGTGACCATAAAACTACTATGAGAGTCCACTTGTTTCATACCAACTGGCTAATACATGCACTTACTTCTACATCAGTTATTTAATCCCAATCACAAATATTCTCCTTTCCCTTAGGGGTGTCCGGGTTTCAGCTGGGACCGAGTTAATTTTCTTCTTAGTAGCTAGTACAGTGCTGTGTTTTAGCTATGCTGTGAGAACAATGTTGATAACCGCACTGATGGTTTTAGTCGTTGCTGGGTAATTTTTATACTAAGTCAAGGACTTTTCGGTTTCTTGGGCCCTGCCCACCAGAATGCTGGAGGGGCACAAGAGACTGGGAGGGGACACAGCCAGGTCATCTGGCCTGAACCAGCCAAAGAGGTCTTCCATATCATGGGACGTCATGCCTGGTACAGAAACTTGGAGGGTTGGCTGGGGGGGATCATTGCTCAGGGACTGGCTGGGCATCGGTCAGCAGAGGGTGAGCAGCTGTACTGTGCATCACTTGGGGTTTTTTTCCCTTTTCCTTTGGATTTTACACTTTTCCCCCACCTTTCCATCCTTATTACTGTTGTTCTTATATCTTTATTCTGTTTAAATTATTAATTTGTTCTTATCTCAGCCCTCAAATTTTACATTCCTTTCCGATCCTCCTCCCCACCTCTCTGGGTGGGGGGCAGTGAGCAAGTGGCTGCGTGGTGCTGGGTTGCTGGCTGGGGTTAAACCACGACAAGGGGAAAAGTAAACAAAATCCTAAAGCCAGAAGAAAACTGAGCAGACAACTGTAGACTTCAAGGGCTGGAAAAGCAAAGCTTTTCACTGAATGGAAGGTGCTTTAAGTCAAAAGTAAAGGGGACAGAAACCTCAAGTGTTTTAGGCCAACACTTGTGCACACTTGAATGCGACTGTAGTTGATGTCCACTCCACACAGTAGTCTACTCCCCCTCCTTGGCCAACTTACCTTGGAAACCATGGGGTTACAGCTGAGCACTGACTCCTTCAAAGGTTAAAAGACCCCCAAAACAATGCTGGAACTTGTGGAGTTCATTACAGAATTAATTTAAAGTTGAAGTTCACATGTGGCTACAAGCATTGAAGAAGTCTGTCCCACAGACACAACTATTCTTTTATGCTTTTTTGCTTCTCTGTTCTACTGCATAGGGGGGCAGTTTGACTCCAGTTATTTACAGACACCACTATAAGACACTCCTGCAATGCAAAAAGGTCTAAATGAAACTCGGCAGTCATCAACAATGCCACCCAAGAGTTTAGGGCAAGAACTGAAGTACACATCATGTGGGGAGCAGTCAAAAACAATCAGCACATAGTTATTCTAACGCCGGGTTTGAAGAAGAAATAATGGCCAAATAAAATAATCCAGTATAGAGTTAAGTGGAAAGTCAATATGAAAGAAACAGAATAATTAACCTGGAACACAATCTGAAAATCCTTTTTTGTTGTTGTTTTTGAAACTAAGAGTGAGAAGAGATCAACTACAATGCCAGCATGTGCCAGGTAACATTCTTTAATAAAAATCAGATTAAAGCACCCACCCTTTTAGAAGCATGAATAGGATATGTGGATGGGCACTAATGTATTCCACAGTAGGGCTGCGTGTACCAATTTGTCTTCTCAAGATGTTGTTAAATATCTGGGAAACGTCCTTCTTGCCCTGTTAAAGAAGCAAAATATATCTTCAACTGGAAAAACATGACCAAATGACCATTTACTATAAGCTCTATTTAAAGCAGAAATGAAATTGAAAACAAAACAAGTTGGTCTCTTTTCTTGAACTCTCTACAGTCCCACCACCTCGTACTTGCTGTTTCTTCAAGAAGGCTTCTTCTGTTGGGTGGCTCTGAAGACCACTGATGATCCCCCCACTCCATTTCCACCTTTCTTTGTCTAAATGTAGATGTGCATCCCCCCCTTATTCTGTCGAGCACGTCCCTGGTTATCTTAAATAGCAACATTCAAACACAAAAAAAAGCAAGCCACTTACTCTGAGACATTTTGCAGTGTGTATTATTGCTCCCACAGCCTCCAAATTTGAAGTTGTCAAGCTAGCACCAAGCACATCGCCCCACAGCCTAAACTTACAAAGCTAAAGCTTTTCATTATTCAAATGCAATCAAAGCCAGTGTGACTGCATTTTTGAAAATCAGGATTCAATTTAAAACTGCAGCCAATATTTCACCATGAAGAATGAATTACTACTGACAAAATGGCTGCATCACATCTCTGCTTTAGTCACAAGAAGATCCTTCGCTTTGTCCTAATTTTCTCCTGTATACAGGTATCTATCTGCACAATTGTGTTTTATCTTTGAATGCTTCCCTGTGCAAGTAGCTTTTCAGAAGGTCTTTTGAAAGTATGTTCTATTCAGCCACAGGGTTTGACAATACATCTTGAATTAGAAGTCCTCTTCCTCCCTCACCGCTTTCTGCCTTGGCCACAGGAGACAAATTGATGTGTGAAATTAATGGAGGAGGGGATACTGCTGCACTAATGAGCAGTAATCAAGGCACTGAATCTACAGCGGGTCACTATGCACAGGGCAAGCTAAAGGTTACTCATAATCTGTATGTGCTCATTGATCTGTCTCGAGAGGGCAAACATTCCTTGGTGGAGAACTTATCGAATGTCTGAAGCCAAGGAGCAGATAGTTTCACACAGAGGGAAATTCCCTGGTTTCACCTCTACAAATAAATCACTGCTGAGAAACACAAAATATTCTGCTTTCCTACTCTTTTCAATCCAGCTGGTTTGGAGACATGGGGAATTCAATAGGAGAATCATGTCAGAGCAGGCCAGTCCATCTGCCTCTGTCTGCAACACTTTTGACCCTTGGACATTGTCTTAATTAGGCTAATTCTTTATAAAGTCATCCCATTCTCCCCTGTCTTTCCAACACTCATAATGTACGCCTGGAATCCTGTGATCCCCAGTGGCTGCAGCAGTTGCTCCAAGACAAAAACAATCCAGACAGAGAAGAGCTGTTGAAAGGGCAAGGTGAAAATGGCCAAAAATTAAGTGATCCTCTCTGCTATGCCAAATCTTACATTACTTAATATTAGTGGCACTGCAGCATTACATCCAATAGCAGAGAAGATACTTATATATCTATATTTATCTCAGAGAGGAGATATCCAATATAATTGGATATATCCAATTATATTCAATTTTGTAGAAACCAGCAATAGTGAAAGCCAGAGAAGTTAGTCTCTCTGGATTCTCCTGGAGGGAATGGAACCAGATAGGACGGAGCCAAAGCAGACTTCCCTTACCACCTGACATCTATAAAAATTGTAGGAATACTCTTGCAACACTTCTTATTTGGATCCATGATTCAGTTTTGCCTTATAATGAAATACATATGGCCACTGAAGCGCAAGATAAAGCAGCACTTAAGGAGAGAAAGTGGCTAGACAAGAACAAAAAACTGCAAAGAATGCCATTATGTAAATAACAAGTTGCATGATACCTATATCATAATTTTGCTCCCATTTCAAGACAAAGTAAGGGAAAGCTGCTGTTGTCACCAGTCCGGGGCTCGTGGGTTATTTACTACCTCTTTTAGTGGCTTTACAGCTTGTGAACCTTTAAGCTTACGTGCAGTTATTAACATCTATTTTTTTAGTTGACTTTTTCTGTATGCACACTTTCCTCAGTTCTTTAAAGTTCAACAATAAATTTCGTATTTTAGATTTCCAAAATTCTAGTCTGATCTTGATTCTGGGCTCCTGCCCAAACTCAACTTAAGCGCTTCATAACAACATCATCACCAAAATTACATCTTGTCTGTTGAGTGGCAGAACCAATAAACCTGTGTTTTGTATAGCTGTGCGATGGATACGTGCAAGTCTCCCCTACACACCCGCTCGCCCCCAGCCACACGTGCTGTAAGTGTGCTGGCAGATTGAGCACAAATGAGACAGGACTTGAGTCTGTGCTTCTGCCTTTTTCTCAGTGGGGACATCAGCTCTGGCCTCACTCCTCATCAAGTTCCATGAAGTCTTTGAAAATACATCTTCAATGGGAAGTACAGCTGTGCAAAATTGGGATCAAAGTGGGCAGCGGGGTTGGTGAGGAGGAGACAGGGAGTCAGAACAAAGTAACCTACATAAAAATTTAATATCTGAAGGGAATAATGTTTAAGTAATTTGTGACTTTACTTTCTACCATTACATGCAGATCAAAAAATTAACTTGCATGTTATAAAGTGATGACACGGCTTATACAACAAGAAACCTAAATGCCAACTGTGGCCACCAATATAACAAAATAGAAGCAGAAAAGTTGATAAACTGAAAAAGACAATGAGAGTACGAAGGCAAAGCAGCACACGCTCTTACTATCCTCTTGTTCAATGACACTTTGTTTCTACTGTTTTGCCAAAAGCGTATGTATAACAGCTCTCCTCAAGACTGAAAAGGTTTTATCATGGAGAAATCTGTTTTGCAATACGAGTTATTAGAATTGTTTGCAAGAACCGTTATTCAGCAACAGATTAGGTATTTCATTCAGTGCTTGCATTTGAAGACTGCGGGTTCAATATGTCCACACAGAATTTTTTGTCTGACTAAAGAAATACAGGCTGTCAGTAACCAAAAGAAAAAGGCAGTAGTTTCCCTTCTGTGGTGTATTTGCTAACAATATCTTCTCCTCCTTCCTCTCCTTTTTTCTTAAAAACAAATAAACTACCAGATTTTTAGGGGTTTGAATTAGGGTTCTTTTGGTTGGTTGCTTGCTTTTTCGGGGGTTTGGGGGTTTTTTTGGGGGGTTGGGTTTTTTTTCTTGGTTGGTTGGGGTTTTCTTGTAAAAAAAACCCAAACATTTACCAGTAAGCTGGGGTGGCAGGGAGAAGACAAATGAAAGGATCTCAATAAATTCGAGCATTAAAAAAAAAAATATCTCCTGAACTTCAGACCTGAGGAAGAGGAAGAGAACATTTTCAAAAATTAATATAAAATAAATAAATAGGTCCCTTGAATCCTGGCTTTACTGAGGTCAGGGGAGAGAGGGAAGAGGGGGAAGAGAAAACATAAATCTCCCATCATTCCTCCCTTTCATTCATTTACAATATGGAAAGAAAAGAAAATTAATAATAACTTCAATAAGGGAGAAAACTTCTACAAGAAAGTAACTCCCACAAAAAGTGGCTCTGAGACATCAGACAATCTCTCTAGGGAACTGATTTTTAAATTCAGCAGCCACCCAGCCCTATATGTTGGGTACCACTCCTGCTTCAGACCTCAGCAGTGGAGGTTTGGTTCCTGGGAACTGGGGTTTTCTCACTGCTCGGAGATGCTCATACACTTGTGACGATCCACCAGTGCCCAGGAGCCATAGGAATCACAGGACTCCTAACAGCAGTCCCCGAGGACCACTATCCTGGCTGGCCGTAGACCACAGGAATACTATAATGACCTGCCAGTGACAAAGTTTCTTTCCAGTTCCTACCAGTCAAAGGTCAATTAAAAGGGTTTATATTTATACTGACTTACTGCAATCTTTTCTACCATAACTCTTCTCCTTATTTATAAGCAAGTTCAGCTGTCTTAGTAGTTGCCTACTAAGTTTTTGGCTTTAACAACAAAACTGGCAAGGAGTTCCAAAGGATACATAATTTTATACACAAATATACAAAATTAAACAATAAATACACATATATATTCATATTAATCTTTCTGCTGGCAAAAAAAGTTATATTCCTTTCTTCTTTTAATCCAAAGAATTAAGTGGGGGCAACCCAATTTACCTTGCTACCTGCTGCCAGTTTTTAACACTTTCTTCAACTCCTTTCCTCTCAACTAAACCATGCTAATGTTTTTCAGTCTTTGTAGCATGAGGTTTTCCCATGCTTCCAAGTATTTTTAATCTATGTCCCTGGACCCCTTCTAAATTGGACAACCCCTTCAGAGACAGTGGTCTGCTCTAGCTGTACTATCCCAAAGAGGTTCACCGCTGCAGCTTACAAGGTTGGTCATAAACGTTATTCTCAGCATCATTTCCTATCTTGCTTGGATACGCATGGCAATATTTCTTTATTGGTTTTATTTTAATTAAAAAAATGTCATCAGATCCACTGCATTTACTTCCAGTATATAAACACATCTATCAGGACACTGACCAATCTACAGCAGGTGCATTCTTCAGCATGTAAAAAACAGTTTTAAATGCAATAAAATTATTTAGACTTCAGAAGAATACAACTTTACTCACTGACAGCACTGAGAGCAAGGAGATGCTGACTTACCTCAAAATCTATCAGTTGCAGGTTGGCAATAAGCGTCACTAGAAGGCCACTGTTGTATAGCTCTTGTGCCAGCTGAGCCACAATCTCTGTAGGTGGCTCCTTGTCTGTGGTCCCACACAGAATTTCCTTCATTGCTTGCAGAGATTTTGACACTTCCTCTGATGCCTGCTCGCCAGCAGATACAGGTTTTGTTTAAAAAAAGGCAAAGAAAAAAAAAGAAAAAAAAGAAAGAAAAAGTGATTTATTTTAAAGACAAGCAGTTCAAAACAAAAGCTTCTAACCATACTTAAAGTGATCATTATCTATGTTAAAATGGTTTAATAATTTTATGTAAATCACAAAGGCTGGAGTATCCACACTGGATCTCGCAGGTCATACACAAGCATATTCAACTTAAACATAGCATGCCATCACTTACAGACCACAGGCATAAAATAAGGGCGGGAGTGTAATTACCAACTGGCATCAGCAAGATCTTTTCTGGGTTTGGAGAAAGATGCTGACCTGCAGCAGCAGCAGCACTTTCACCATTGCTCCCCCCAACCTCCCCAGTGGGTTCCGTTGACACACGTGGGGCAAGAGGTGCCAGATAGAGGTACCAAACTGTCTGGCTCTGCCTGCCTGCAAGGTGGCCGCTGTGCAGATTTCCCATCAACTGCTTCTTGATAGAGTGTCCCAGCTCCTTTGCTGGTAACCCAGATAAATCCTTACACCCCTGCGCCATGGTTTAACCTGGCAGGCAGCTAAACATCACACAGCTGCTCGCTCACCCCCCACCCCCCAGTGGGATGGGGGAGGGAATTGCAGGGGGGAAGTAAAATTTGTGGGTTGAGTTAAAGACAGTTTAATAGGACAGAAAAGGAAAGGGGGAAACCAAAAGAATAATAAATAAAACAATTAGAACAGACAAAACAAGTGATGCGCAATGCAGTTTCCCACCACCCGCTGACCGATGCCCAGCCAGTTCCCGAGCAGCAGCCCCCGGCCAGCTTTGCCCCTGGTTTATATGCTGAGCATGGCACCGCATGGTACGGAATAGCCCTGGGGTCAGCTGGGGTCAGCTGTCCTGGCTGTGTCCCCTCCCAGCTTCTTGTGCCCCCCAGCATGCTCACTGGTGGGGTGGGGTGAGGTGAGAAGCTGAAAATTCCCTGACCTAGTACAAGCACTGCTTAGCAACAACTGAAACATCAGCGTGTTACCAACATTATTCTCATCCTAAACCCAAAATGCAGCGCTATACCAGCTACTAGGAAGAAAATTAACTCTATCCCCGCCAAAACCAGGACACCCTGCTGGCTTTGCATTGCCACCACCTAAGTCTCCTCATCATGTGCGGTTTGAGCCAGCATCTTCCGCAAAGGATTTGCCTACTGAGAACACAGGCACTCCAGTCTCAGGTTGGGAAACTAATTAAATTAAACAATTTGCTATAGTAAGGCTCCACATCTGCCACCAAGCAAACTAAAATTAGTCCTTCAGCTTTTGCTCCCACCTAGCATATACATTAGTGTGTGCATGTATAGGTATATATTTATGCACATCTGTGCAATGCTTCAAATACCTAATGTAGAGGACAAATCAGGAATTACCTGATGAAGTATCTTGAGCAGAAATCTTACAACAGGAAAATGAAAGAGAAACATGTATAAACACGTAACAGCCTAGCGTCTGTGGCATTCAGCAGGTTTAAATCAGACGTGAACGATAACGTCCCAGTTCCCAAGGGAAACAACCGCTGGTCACAGCATAGCAGCTCTGGCTCACGCTCTCCTCCCAGGTTTGCTCCACTTTGTATAAACGAAGACTCCGTGGAGCAAAGGTGATATTTTTTCCCATGTTTGTGCATGCTTTAAACCCCATCTGCTCCAGCCATGGGGCTGTGGAGGCAATGGTTTCTTCTGGGTCGGGGTACGTTTAATACATGCATGACCCGCAGCAAGTCTGGTTTGATTTTTTGGCAGGGAGTGGGAAGGAAATAAGGGACAGGTTTGAAAGCAAAGCTGAGGATGGTTAAAGATGTTGAAGATAGGACAGCATTTCACATCTATATTGCAAAACCTTTACTTGAAATCAGCCCTTCATTATCTTAGCAGAGCAGGGGAGCAATCACGACACGCAGAGAAAACCCAAGATTCTTTTGTAAAAGCTAACTGGACATTAACGGATGTTCAAAGCTCGATCAGTAATTTCAATCTCTCTCTCTCTCACAAACCGAAAGAAAAAATGTCATGTTCTCAAATACCACCCATCAATCTGCATAAAATAACTGCTTCAGAGAGGTATCTCTCAATTGCTGCTGATCTCCCAACACTTCCAATACTGATTTACATCACCGATTTTATTCACAGTAGTGAATTAAAAAAAAACTAGAAAAAGCCTAGAAATCCTAAAAAGCCATTAAAATCCTACAAACCCAATAAAAGGCCACTTTCACATTGCATCTGCCTTGAAGATTCAAGCATTGATTTTGCACGACAAAGAAATGTTCTCCCCCAGTCTGTCTGTATCTACTCCCAGTTTTCTGCTGGTTGAGTTAGGTCAGCATGAGCAGCATGTAAATGAATATGACTATGTGATAACTTTAACCACAGCAGAAGTCTTGTTTCTTACCATCGCCAGCAGAAGAGCCTATTTTTACCTCAAATGTTAGTGGTATGTCACTAGAGATATCCCACAGAGTACAGATGGGATTAACAACAGGGGTGCTATCTTGGAAACTAAAGCTCTAAATCTTTATAAGAGCTGTGAAAATATTTTCATATCAAAGGAAAAACCCATATATTTTTGGCTTTTCACCCATTCTGCTGGGCAGGGTGCGAATATCTCTGGTATTCTGTGGGTTAAAAAATAATTAATACCTTTCCTTTCAAGTATAAGTACTCCTTTCTGATATGTAGAAAAATCTCTGCAAGACTCCGCTTTAGGTTTCATTCTCCAAAAGGAGGCCAAAAAGTAAAGCACTGCAGGAGAAAATAAAACTACGGAACACCGCAGTGTTGATGGGCACACTTGGGAACCACAGCTGTATTTCTCTAATCATCTGCCATCCCATCCGCTCATCATCTCTGCTTTTCTACACACAATTTACATTTCGTGCTCCACCTCCTCCCCCCTTCATATCCTCTGAATACTCTGTGGTTTGACATTCAACCTGCCACCAAAAGCTATTCCCAGTCAAAACTAAGGCGGCTTTTCAGTGCCTATCCCTCATAATCTATCTGGAGGAAAACCATAATCCTGAACACATATTCTTAAATTAACACCAATTCTAGCCTACACTTTGACATTTCCACTTAATCTTACAGCATTTTTAGAATAATACCCTAAGTACATAAGCACTGTTTCTGGGATGGAAACTTGCTCAAGACACAGGGCGGGAGGGGGGGGGGAAGACATTCCAAGATCCAAAGACCTAAGATGCATCCAAAACAAACAACAAAGCAAATACATTCACTCAAATACATGGAAAATACAAGATGACAGAAACATAGCTACAGAACAGCTTGTCAGAAGCCAGACTCTTTAGGAAAACTAGCAAAAAACCCAATCAAAACCTCAGCAGGACACCCTTCCCCCCAACGATGCCACAAACAGAATTTCAGTGGGGGAAAAAAAAAAAGAAGAAGAAGAGAGAGAGAGAGATTTGCTAGAAACTCAAAGTCTATGAGCTCTGTAATAAAAACTATGACTTCTGTAAATCTATGTATTTTCCATCATTGGCAACAGCAACAATAGCAAAGTGCTGCAACTGTCACTTCAGCAGAAGTTATAGAGCAAAAGAAAAGGTTTTATGAAATATCTAAGCACTTTAAGCCACCTACCTCATTCTTGCAATTAAGCACAATCTTATTTCCAGCAGATTTTCCTTTTACTCTCACAGTTCGAGTCCTTTACACCATGACTGCATTTAAGCCATTAAATTTAGAAGAAGGGGGAAAAGCTGGGGGGTGTGGGGGGGTGTTACACATATTACATACAAATGTTAAAAGTGGGATATGTTGAATTTTGGACAGTTAAAGTTTGCAGACAGGGACAACAAAGCACAAGATGCAAGCTGATCCCCAGCACACACATTAACGTAGTGTTGGTGTTGCTGTCACCGCACAGACATCAGGATCTTGACCTCCAAAACATCCAAACTTGGGAGGATCCAACTCCACCACAGAACACTAAAATTCAGGGTGGGTACATGGGTAAGTCTCAAATGAGCTAGAAGGTTGATGTGCAATAGGTGTGTAAGGGAGGGAAGGTGAGCACAGCCACACACCCCTGCGCAATGAAAGGCAGTTTGTGCAACGTTGGCTATTCCTTCTCTACAAGAAATAACTCTTTATCCACAGAGCATAGTTTATAGTGACCAGCAACCCACAAGAGTTGCTGTGTCCATTCTGAAATACAGTATTTTGTGTAGATGTTGAAATCCAACAAACCTGGGATTACTCTGCTAACTCTACTGGACTAGATGATCAACAATAGCCTCGGAGCTGGAAAACTGACAATGTAGATAAGACAATATAACTTCTCTAAGTTTAATTATAAATGTGTTCAACTTCTCCAGCTTATAAAGTTGATTTTTTTTCAGCATAGATGTGTCTTTCCAAACCTACCAGCAGATTGAGTTGAAGATACTTGTCTCAAGCTTATTTTCCTTGTAGATCAAACAAAGTCTTGTCATTCTTGACTTAACAGGATCTTAACACAAAGGAGCTTACGAAGAAGTTCTTCCTTGAAAGTCTGGATGAAAAAAAATCTTCCCTGAAAGACCTCAAGACTCTCCTCTCCGCAGTCTAACACACACATGGAGACCAGCCGATTTTGATGCAAAAGTCTAGTCTTTATTAAAGAACAGATAACATTACTATGCCTATACTGAAATATCGCCATACAGCAATGTTGATATTCTTTTCCCACAGCACGAATACTGGGTTCTTTAGAACTTGCTTTGCCAGGTCTAGAAGACAATTTCTAAGTTTTATCTATTTTTATTTTTGACTGATATTTAAAGGAAGACCAAAGTGCATGACAGTGTTCTTAGGGCAGTAATTTAGCATTAAGAAATGCTGCAAAACAGTTAAATTTTCTCTATATTTCACAACTATGCAAGAGAGTTCCATAAGGAATGTCTTCGTTTTTTCATTAAGGGATTACAAAGAAATCTTCCAAGTCTTAATTTTTTTCTGTTCTTCTAAAATCTTCCAGGGAGATATTAAAGAGTAGCACAGAAGGCTAAAACAAAGGTCTTATCTGTTGTTCACACAGAAAGCTGAATGTTTATTTCCATAATTACATGGGTTGGGACTTTCCATACTCAAAGCTGTTGGTTTTTTTGCAACACTGCCTGTGCATGATATAGCAAAACAAACAAAGCAGATCTGCTGCTTCAGAGATCAAAACTTCATACAGGCAGTTTTTTTAAAAAAACTGATAGCACAGCACAGAGATAATTTACCAAGACTGCCCAGCTTCAGCAAATTACATTTCTAGCTGTTCCAAGTGGCTTAATAAAAACTACCTCTCTACTTACTAATGCTGCGTTCCCCTCTCCTTAGCTACTTACAGCAATTTCACACTTATCTTAAAAGTGCCTATTAACTGCTTGTGATCCAGACCTATTACGCTTGTCAAAGAGAGAGAGAAAGAGGGATGTCCTGTTATGCAATGTAGATCCATCACATCTCTTTTTACTTGCCTCCAAGGGAGATTACAAAAACCATAAGGGGAAAAGTATCAGGCCTTGAATCATCAACAGTCTGAGCTCCTACACCTGAACTGCAGCTTTTCAAAGGTTTCAGTGGGTTGTCTCTATTTTACCTGTTTCACCAACAGGTTAGAGGTTTCATACATAGGTACATACATAACGGGTCAGAAGGGTGTATTCTTTCTTTTATTCATCCAGGGACTTAATATAACATTTATGACCAACCATAACAGTGAAGAAAAAAACAGATTGCATGAACTTTTTCCACCTATCCAAACTCAGATACCAAACATACCTAAGAAAAATATAGGATGCCTGACATCTGGCAGCCGCATAGCAATCAGGAAATCCTCAATTGTTCTTAAGAATATGGTGATTTGGATCATACAGCTTTTGTTTGTGTACCTAGCGTATTTCCAGGGCAAAAATCTCTTTCTAAACTGTTGCTGTCTTGCACAGCAGCAGACAGCAATACACACAGATGCCTGCCAGCGTGATGTTAAATACTCCGACGTCTGAGTCAGTGAACTGCCAGCACTCCATACTATATATCACAACCAAAAGCATAAAGCTCCTTGCTTTGGCTTTATCTTGTTTAAAATACTCTGTGTGATTCAAACCATTTTTTCTCCTAAAAGAACAGCACCAACGCAACTCACTCTACATGCAACTGCAAGGAGTCCCAAGAACAGCCATTAGCAGAATCTGAATTCAACATCTGTGTAGCTTCAGGATCATCCCAGCTGACTTATTCTCGATTCAATTTAATGAAGAATGTATATATAGGAACAATTTGTGGACGTTTTGGATCAGGAGGCATGAACTCTGTCATTTAGCAAAATATTATGGCCTAGTACTCAAGCAAGCTGGCAAAGACAATTTGGTCAAGCAGACACAACAGGGAAACGCCTTTCAAATAGACAGATGATTAAATGCAAGAGACAAGTTTGCCCCATCTGAACATAAATTCCTTTCCCACTTAATCCTGCACTTAAGACAGAACTCAAAGTTGTAAGGTCCTTAAAAATAATAATTAAAAAGCAATCAGAAGACACAGGTTTTAAACTCTTGGCACCAGCACCTGACAGCATCTGGAGTTTCTCCCATCTCTAGGGCAATAAGAGGCCTTAGCAGAATGGGGAAGCCGAAACATTAAACACTCCACAAAACCCCATGGCGTGCAGAGGTAGAAGGAAGGGGTGCCAAGCCCTTCTTAGCTCATTCCCTCCATTTCAGTGTGTAGCAACGAAGTCAAAGGCAATTTTGCAACTGACTTTGGCAGCTGCAGAATCACACCCATGGGTATTCACATTCACAGTAATCACGCAACCATCCTTCCATGCAAATGTACATCACATCCTCTGCAAGCACCTCACCTCACACACCAGTTCACCGCTTTATCACCGCTATGAGTGAGCAAGGTGGACAGGAGCTGATATCGGCCTCGTTGCTATGTAAAAAAAAGCAGGATCTATTGATACTAATATTTGTTCCAGAAATCTTAAAGTCTGTAGCCTTGATAAAATGCTGCTCTCCTGATCCTTCTGAACAGTACCAAATTTGTTACAGTAGCTGGCAGTGAAACAGAGGACAGATTACAGTGACCTACCCAAACAAGCCATCTCCTTAGATATATTTAAGTGAAAGGGCAGAAGCTAGACACTCAGGTTATTTTAAGTCTAGCTTCGCTGTTTCTGAACACTGACTAAAGGTGCTGCACCCACAGTTCTGCTTGCTAGGAAAACACACAGCACAGTGTCCTGAACCTGCTCTAATTCACTTGGCTTCATCTTCTGCAATAAACCCAAGTCTTGGACCAGCTACACCTGAAACTGCAAATCTTTCAGCCCATCTAGGTCAAGTGCGAAGATGAGGCCAAGTTTCAAACATCCCCAGATCCGTTTGTTGTACTAAATTAAAAACCTGTGACAGTCTGAATGTTTTTGCTGCAGGGTGGATTCAGAAAATGTTACCAAACCTGTAGGCACTGCAGATGGCACTGAGTCACTGGTGCTGCAAGCAAAGGTGTTCAGTTAGCAGCGAGAGGGTGATGTGTTCAAGGACATCCTTCAGTGACACCCTTCAGTGACACCTGCACTGTTTTGTGCTAACCAGACTCAGCGGCTGAATACGAGACTTTGAGAAGTTGGGATGCCACCCCCATTTTTTGTGAGATGGGTCAGGTATCCTTTCTATTAATGTTCTTTTACAACACCCATCAGCAAAAGCCATGGCAGCGAATCAGTAATAAATGGAGCAGTATGACCAGTGTGTCACATGCTGACTGTTCTTCCTCAGGTTCAACAGATACGTCCACTTGATATAAGGATCTCTCCTCTCTTGCTCCCTACTTATGTGCATCCTCCAAACGCTACAGGAAAGAAGGAAGAGAGTCTAAGCTCTAAAGTCTTCATTTCCTAGGTATTAAAATACTCCCCTGCTTTTCTAGTTAATGCCAGAATGGGTATTTCTCATTAAATCCAAGCACAGTTTGGTTCTACACGACTGAGATTAACTTTTTGTGGCATTTATAGAATTCTGTAATAAAATGTAATTAATTGTTCTTCACCGTATCAGAGCCCAAACAGGATGTCAGCAATTTTATGTGCCACAAGCACGCCTTTTTTATTTCAGATGTTGGAAGAGAGGAGGATGGTTGATAAAGAAGGCTTTAGTCCACTTCTCCAGCTCTGATTAAGCCTACTTAAGCTCCCAGTTGCTACACTAGGTTTGTCAGTGCTGAAATACCTTCTTTAAAACAGAAGTGTTTTTTTTTTTAAAAAAATAACAATAAGGTATTAGGAACAGCACTTGAGAGGAAGAGGAGCCACAAGCCACTTCTCTGTGGTCTATTAACCATCAGAATGTAGCTGAGAAAATGGCAAAACTTTAAGCCCACATATATATTCATACAATCAAACAAACAAAAAAATCCACCCATAAAATAAGAACCAATCATTCAAACTTATCCTGTTTTTCCATTGAGTGTGTTTAAAAAGCATTATGGCAACACTACATACATTAATAGTTTAAAGAAAAAAAGACACATGGAGGAACTGGGTCAAATTCAATCCTTATCTAAGACAACAGATGCTAGTGCAGTCAGTTGAGTTCAGTCAAAGTCTGAATGGGTCCTATTCTAAGACTAACAAAAAGCATATTAAGAAAGGGTGCAAACTTCTATGTATTATGTGTGTATATGAAAATGTGACTCAGAAAAGATGTACAATTGCCTCTTTACTTACAAGTGGCTTCTCTGCATCTTATCTATCAAATTGTTTCCTCTCCCCTCTTCCTATCACTCATAAAGTCTAAATTGATCTGCTGAAAAATTCCCTCTACATGTATACTGCATAGCTTGGTAGGAACCATCATTTCTGTATTATTTTAAAACAGCCCCTCAGAGGCACAGATGGTTCCTGTTGAAAGCTGCACAAAGTTGTACTAGAAGCGTCAAGCCTCTCCCTGCCTGACCTCACACCCCCGCAGCTGCCCAGGGCATCTTCATCTCATACTTAAAATTTCTCAACTGGGAAAGGAAACAAGGAGGTTCTCTGCTAGCCCTGCAGTTAATTTAGGTTTTGCCACACTTCTCTGCCAATTCTGGCTGTACTAGCAGCTTTTAGCTGTCTCAGCCCACATACCACATTGGCTGTGCTACAATAACAGTTCAATTGTCACAGGATAAATCTTGTTTAAGAATCTGAGGCCAGTCCTAGTTGGAAGCTATTCTGCATGCAGCAAAATCAGGGATGGTAAGGAGTCACATCCTAGAAGACCTGGGAACCTCAGGTTTATAGGTTTATGGTGAGGCACAACCATGCCCCTCCAGTTCTCGCAGCAGCCAAGAAGCCAGAAACCTGAAAAACCAGAGAGCCCTGACTCCCAAACGTCTGTGTTCACAGGTCCACAGGGTCCAAAACCAGCTCTGGGATACCCAGGGTCTCTGGCTCTTGCAGGAGCCAGACCTCTGGGCCCTTTTATGAAAGTCTGACACATTTCACCACACTTTGGAAATTAAATCAGAGGTAAATTTAAAAACCTCACCAGGTTTACAGCGCTGCACTTTGTTTTTCTTTGCTTCTGTTTTCAGTTAAATTTCTCTGATCATACTCGGGAAAAAACCAAGATGTTATTCAGTAGTATTACTAAGTGAGTAATTCTTAAAAACCCGTGTGCCACTGAAAGTCTCCCCATCGTCTTTTCTTCTCCAATTCAAAATGCAAACACTTGAAAATGTTTTTACTAAGCCCACAAACCAGTACGGATAGTAAGAAATGGGATGAGATTTTTGCAAGAGTTATTTTTCTTGCCATTTTTTAAAGTTTATTGTTGTCACAGTATTGAAGATATTCCTTACATCTACTTCCCTAAACTCAGGAGAATGAATCCAGCTATTTCTTTAATAGGTATTTATTTCAGGACAGCTCAGTACAACCCTTTAGATGAAAGGCAGCATCACTGAGTAGCCTCGCATCTTCCCTTCTGAAGGGACAAAGGCCCTATGTGCTTCCCCTACACTGCAGCGCAAAGTCCTGAGTCAACACACCACGTAAAGTGTATGTGTAAATACTGACAAAAAAAAGGCTGCTTTCTTCACTTTCCACATTGCTGCTCAAGTGACCGCCTTGTCCTCCCTCCCTCCTCTCCCCTAGTCACCCACATTCACCCCAGGAACAGCCTCCATCCTATAGCAATAAAGTATGGCAGAAAATACTGAAAACCAAGCACCTCCTGTAAAATAAGCGTCATCATTAAAATTGCGAGCTGTTTCCATCCGAACATGCTGGGGGAATGCTCCTGTATCTTTTGCTTTGAGAGGAAAACAAACACCAGCTGTTCTGGCTTCTATAAAAAATTTACATTAAGTTCTTGATTTTCTAAGAAGTCTGAATTTCTCCTCCTCTGTTACGGACACCCAAATAAACAAATCAGCTCAAAGCCAAAATCCTCCAAACCACAACCCAGAGGAAGCATGCTGCAAAGCAAACTGCAAAGAAACCCAAGCCTAGAACTTCTGCTCTGAATGCCTTCTTTAATCAGACTCTGAAGGATGAATTCAGCAGGGGAGGGCAGATTCTGTTGGTTTATTTTGTTACTTATTTTAAGTTTTAGTTCAGAGTCAAATTCTCTCAGTGTTTTTCAGTTAACTGAAGGTATTTCAGCATGAGACATCAAATACCAGAGGCCTCCCTGAAATCCGTGTGACTGATCTTACATAATTAACACACTCTGACCTACTTGCTTTGAACCAAAACGTTTCAAGAGGATTTCACTAAGGGCACAATGGCTCCATGCCTACCTTCTGGGTTGGGTTTGTTTTAATACAGGCTCCTGTACAAGGTGGGGGAAGCCCAACATGCACAGGCAAACCATCAGCTGCCTGAAAACTGTGTTGATGTGACTTACCAGCTATTTCTGTTTCCACTGACACTCAGGTTTAACCTAAAATTAGTTTGTTAATTAAAATCATATACTTCTACTACAGTAATAATATAGGGGGCCAGTGTCTCAGATGAAAAAAAAAAAAATTTATGTAAGCACAAATTCTAATTGGGAGCATTTTGTATGCTGGGGTGCATCACTTCCACTGGTCACTGGAAAAGTGGCAAAAGTAACTCAGGTCTGTGTCACAAAGTTAGAGAAGAGCAACAGTATTAGCAAAAACATAGCACTATAACTGGAACACGAGTAGCACAGCTCATTTAGGAAGCACTAGCACCCAGAAAACTGTAAAGGATCGATACACTGAGATCTCTTTTATATACATTTGAATACAGACAGGTTTGCTGTTTTGTGCAAACAATGTTCATCAGAAGTTAAGTTTTGCTCTGTATGTACCCACACATTGTCAGTCTCATTCGGTAGTCTGCTAAAACAATTAACTATATAAGAGTTTTTAAACAGCCTCCCAAGCCATTTCGTTAGATGCATTACTATTTGAAGCAGTGGATCACCCCTCGTTTTGGTTGAGGCTCCTGGTTCTCAACATTTTCTGTTTGACCCCCAGTTCTCCTGCAAAAACCCCCCTATTTCAGCAGAACCATTCAAACACAAAGCTACTTACATGTGCAAGCGCTTGCAGAATCAGAGCAGTGAGTAAATACAATTTTATTCCCTTTATTCTACTCTTTCCCCAGAATAAAAATGTTACTGGTCTTCTACAACATTACCTCATACCTTGTCTGTCTTTTTTTCTTGTTTTTCCAATATGGCCATGTTTTCTTTCAGAATTTTCACAATCTCAGCAGGATTTTTGTGCGATTTACTAAACAAAGGCATGGTTTTTCTTCACCTGGATTTCTTCCTTCAGGATAGAGGAGGACTGCCTTAAATCAAACAAGAAACAAAAATAGCTTTTAAGGTTTATATGAAAATGCAATAAAAACACACAAAGATGTTATGAACAAGAAAAGGTTATGCCTCAGGCATTATATTTTGCTTCAGCTGCTCCGTACAGCAGTAAAAGTTCTCATGTACAGTTATTATATGTTCATCCAGGATTCACAAGCCACCATCAGCACATGGAAAGCAACTACTAGCACCTGCGCAGGAGCTGGATTCTTCCTAAAGCCCCTGACCTACGAGTCAATACTCCAGCAAGTCTACGCCTATGTCCAACATTTTCAGACACCGTGTATCTGGCAGGCTCCACTGGATTTCTGACAGGGGTTTCTGCCAAACTTCACTGGCTTCATCATGATGCACATAACTGTAGACACCAGCATACCAGAAGTGTCCTTTGTTTAGAGCATCGCACGATAAGGCCCCAGCTTCTCTGCCATCGCTCCTTCTCCAGCTGCTTTTCCTTTTCAGACTAAAGCTTCTCAAGAGGAAGCAGTACATGCTATCCCCTAAGTTTGACTGACTTCAAGAATCTGTGGGTCAGATCTCACTTGTGTAAAACATTGCCTGAATTAAATAAGGAACAGAGGATCAGGCCCAAATAGGGACACAAATGTTTTCATGACATTTAAAAGAAAGACTGAACTTTTTAATGAAAATGGATTTGTTTGTTTAATTTAAAACATTCTTCCTCTGTATGGTCAGAAAGGCAAATACCACCATCACTGTATTTATACATGAAAGAAACCAAGTAGCTTAGTTTCTGATCCTACATAGTATTAAGTTGAAAATTGCCATTGTTTTTGCTGAGGATCTGATACAAAGATCTACTGAAGTCAACAGACAGACTACAGATGGGAATATGCTCTGGTTAAGGCAGTACCACTTTCCAGGGGGACTGTAGCACCATTCTGGAAGGCATTCCAGTTTGTATGATAACAAAAAAGAGGTAAAAAAAAAAAGAAAAAAAAAAAGGCATAAATAATCTCAAACTTTCATCCCTTTCCACAACAAAAGACAACCATCACCATTCCCTCCCCACACATTTGCAAGACCAGTTGTGAAAAAAAATACATACACAAACCACTCCAATCTTATTCTTCTTCAACTATTACAACTAAAAAAAAAAAAAGAATAGCTTTATACAAGAGGTTTTAAAGGAGAGAATTAAACAAGCACAACACACACAGTATAAACAAGAAGATCCAGTGGTCCTTCTCCTGCATTGTCGTTACTACTGACATGCTGCAGAATCCATCAGGAAGTATGACCGCATTTGTGCCATACATCAATGTGTTACTAATCCCCAAATATCCTATGGAATTAATACCCAGATTAGATATACATTCTATTACAATTTTAAATAGCAACCATATAAAACAGCCAAGTACAAAATTCAAACCACAGAGGAATCCTTTAAAATATTAATAATCATAAATATACACAGACTCTGTCCTAATGTCTATCAAAAACAATTCAAAATATTTTTGCAGATTATCTTTACAAGAACAGTTTCTATGACACACACAAAATATTTCTAAATGCCTTATTTAAATCAAAAGTTCCTTTATTGTGTCCAGAATAGGTGTATTTGTATATAGCTTCTCATTTGTCGCTTTGTCAGTTCTATGGGAATATTTTCATGTTCAGCGTCTGAAAGTTCACCACTTTCAGACTTCCATTTTCAAGCTTCCCATGGTTCAGTTCAAACTCATTTTTATTTCTGCAGTTTTGGCTACGTAACCTTCACTCCTTGGCTGAGCTCTCAACCGCAGAGTCCTGCTCCCATGGAGCTCGCAACTGCAAGCTTTGACAGCACCATCCAGCTAGCAACGGAGCAGATTCACACCTCAACCTGACAATGTGCAAGACTGAAGACTGGGTATACTAACAACTCCCTCATTTGGGCACACTCAGCTACATACAAGCACCAGAAAAGACTGGGATGGCAGTATTATACAATAAATTTGTTTAAATGCTGCTAGGAAGCGCCAAGCACCCTGTAAGCTTGGACATGTTGCTATTAGTAGATTAATAATTCATAACACACTTTGAAAAGGACCTGATTCTGCATGGTTTTATTATCTGTGAAGACATGGCGTGAGGATGTGAAGATGCAAGAGAGAAAGAGTCTGAGAGCAGGAGCTTAACAGACGTGTTGTATTTCAGACAAGAAGTATTTTTATCCAAGGCAGGGTAGATTTTTTCAGATTGCTGAAGCCATGCCTTTATCTTCCCCTTTTAGAAGTCTCCACACAAGGAAAAGCAAAGGGAGAGAGAATTTGATTTTTAAATGGAAGTACTCATGAGCTGGAGGTTCTGAGACTTTTAAAAAATGAAGCCCACATTTCTAACTGAAATGTTGACTATAAATTATAAACACATTCTCCTCCCAAAAAGTAAGTTACATAGCTGTCTAGAGTATGGGGTCTGTATTTAAATAACACATAAACCTCCAACAACCAGGCTAGCACTTTTCCACTGTGTAGTTACAGTCTCACCAACAAGTCACCACAGCACTGCTCAGTGACAAAATACATTTCTGTTCACTTCATATCCCGGCAGTACCCTAACCACAACAGGAGAATCACAGAGAATAGGGCAGGAAGGGACTCAAGAGAATGTTTAGTTCATCCCTCCAGTGAACACAGAAAGTCTGTGCTTCATTTCATTTATGAGTCTTGTATACAAAGCAAAGCACCTGCTGCATGCAAAGAGGAGGGAGATAGAGAGAAAAAGGGGAACAGCCTCAGATGTGCATCAAAGCACATTTTTTGATTTACCCCTTTTCAGGACACAGTTTTCAACCCATCAGCATCTGGCAAAACAAGATCCATAACTCCAGAAAATACATACTGCTAGCTGCAGGTTACTTCATGCAAGAATCTTCTATGAAGTATGTGCTATTCAGCAAACAGGTAAGTCAGTTTACTGAGCTTTGGGAGTTGTACTCCTTTATCTTACGGCTGGCTATTCCACAGAGCACATGGCAAAACAAGGACACCTCTCCTCCAGCTTTGCTCCTCATGACTGGGTTCTCCAGCACCAAAGAAAGCTTGCTACAGCTGGGCATTTCTGCCCTGCCCTCCTCCTTGTATCAGCTCCCTGCTCTCCCAGCTTTGCTTGGAAGGTCTTCTCTTCAGTAGAGGTACTCATTTGGTTTAAATTCCCTATTCCTTTCATCACTCATTTTCAGTCTTTTTTTTTTTTCAAACTCAGTATTTTCCAGGCATCTAGCTCTCTGTCAAGGTTGCTTGAATTGGCCAGTAAGTTCGAAAGTTACCATGAGAAGAAAAGTAGGATGACAGGTGGACAGTGTGACCACTTAAGCTTCGTTTTCTTAAGAAAGCAGTCTAAAAATAACTGAAATACAAAGATAAATGACAGCTGAAAAGGTAGCAACACAGGCTTACCAAAGGTAGCTCCTACTACAATCCTTTATTTTCAGACAGTAGAACCCATGCATCTAGCATGGAAATACACTAAACTGAATGTAGTAGAAAATAAACCAGTTGAAGGAAAATTATCATGTAAAGGGAGATTGATTGCCTAAGAAGATAAGAGCAATCTGAGGACAGGATTGTATTTACAGAGGCATAGGAATTAAGAGTCTACCCAAAAATTGTGATGACTCAAAATAGGAAGATATTATCAACACAGAAGAGGACTGGAAAATCATTACCTGAGCAACTGGATTGCCTCAAGCACTGAGATAACAAAAATGGGATAAAATGTAAAAGTATAAAGTATCAGATAATGTTAAATGGCAGAAGAGACAGAGTTTGTAGATGCCCCATCCCTGGAAACATTCAAGGTCAGGTTGGACGGGGCTCGGAGCAACCTCATCTAGTACAAGATGTCCTTGCCCACGGCAGGGGGGTTGGACTAGATGACCTTTAAAGGTCCCTTCCAACCCAAACCAGTCTAGGATTCTACGAATACCTGCTTCAAGCTGACGACTTACCATGAGAAATGACAAGACACCTGATGACTACACCCATATTTTACAGACAGGAGAGACAGACACAAATCTGTGATGAATTAGGAAAGTAATTGCCAGTAGAACTACAAAAGTATTCATGCCTTTGTACAAAAATGTCTTGATGGACCTTCAAATGGAACTTGGTACACAATCCTGAACACATGCAGTCAAGTAAAATCAACAGAGATTAGAGTGGGTGCAAAGAAGGGCCCTCAGCTGGCCCGAAAAACAGAAGACCAGCATGTCCAGGAGGCTAATGGTGCTTGCCTTGGGAAGCTTAGAATAAAAATACAGGGAAGCCAAAGAAGTTATTTCAAATCAAATAAGAATAACATTTTATTTATGCAGAAGCAAACGGCTATAAACTGCCAATGAATAAACTTAAGCTGAAAATGTAAACCTAAATGGTTCCTAACCATTGGAGCACTGAGGTTTTGAAATGACCTACTCTACCAGACGCACTACAAAGCAGCTGTTCATAAATTTTTGACAGTGCTGTCTGGCAGCAAGGAACAGGGCTGAATGAGCCCCTTTCTTTCCTACTTTTTAGGACAACTTTTTCCACCTAATGGTTATTCAACATACATTTTTATAACACCAGAAATGCATTGTGGACACTCCTGAATTCGTAATGGGGGACCAGCCAAGTTCTGAAAAACATTTAGTTGTGGTGATGTTATTTCAGCAGTGCTCTTGTGAGGAGCTTATGAGACCAAGGAAAGAAACAGCTGTATCTCACCGGACTGACTCTCCTGGCCTCGGAGGCTGCCTCCCCCCATTGTGGGGAAAATGCCCTGACAGTGCTGCAGGAGCAATGGTGGTTTCCAAAGCCCGCTGTTGCCATCAGTACAGACAGGACATGTCAGCTGCCAGAGCTGGAGAGTCCAGAACATTTACTGAGCCCTACTTTTACCAAAATACTTTCAGGGAATATAATACTGTGTTCATCAGGAATAAAAAAAATGGCAGTGATTTTATTTTAGGTAAGTGACAGAAACACAAAAAGGCAATTTTAAAGCATCACTTTCTAAACGTTTGGCTGTTTCTGTTTTAGTCAGAAAAAAAAGAAAAAATATGTATCACACAGACTACAGCAGTGAGTTGAATCCAGAGGTGGATGATGTTTACAAGACATGAGTTTTAGGGTATTCAGTAGCCTGTCAAAGTTAATGTAACATCCCTTCATACTCAGGATGTGCCTTCCCTCAAGGGCCTCCAGCTCTGCAAACATTTAACCAAGATGGAAAACACACTTCCAAAAACGTTTGTACCTGCTATTACTCTGGCCCCTCTGCAAAGGGAGAATAAAGCACAGAAAGATTAGAAGACTCACCCAAGGCCACAAAAAAAAAAAAAAAAGAAAAAAAAGAAAGGATCAGTGGCTCTGTCAGGAATGAAACCTAGACCATTTGACACCAAAGCCTATGCTTTATCAGTCTTCAAAGTATCTCTTCTGCCAGTTTATCTTCTCATAAAGGGGATGCAATAAAAAGAAACAGTGCAACTTGAGCTCTTTAATACAGCTACAAAGTACAGTAAGAGATCTAGTTCTGTTTATAGGCACTCTCCCCAGTTCATTTGCTCTTAATCATACACTTTCTCAAAAGATTACAGCACGACTGAGCTTGTAAGCATGATGAAGGAAAAACACAGACCGCAACACGACTCCACTCACTGGCCCATCCCACTATGAAGTGACTCAGTTGAGCAGCTGGGTAACAAACACCCCCTGCCCAGGAAGGCAGGAATGGGAGAGAGCACCTGAGCCCACCCATGCGCTCTTTACAGAAGTTCCTCTGGACAAGTCATTTGGTTTTCAAAAATAAATGAGCGGAAAAAAAGCCTTCCCTTCAAGTATCAGACAACCGTATTGTCTTAGTTCCAAACCTTCATCGACTTATTAATTGGAATCAAAACATTTCAATACCTCATACTGGGTGAGAGCTTCTTGAACGGAAGAGACCTTCATTCAAATCAGTGTGCCCAAGACCCATATATCTGGGGCCTGAATTAGCAAACTTTATTCATAATTTTACCTAATTCAGTCCCTACACAATAGAAGAGACATTTTATTATCTCTCCATTCTCCCTCCTGCCATACTTGGGAAAGTTGTTGCAATTACAGAGTCATGAACTCAGACGAGGGGATGGAAGCCCCCATGTGTGATGATTACTCAGAGCAGCCCAATCCATCCTCTCCCACGCAGTCCCTTCACAACCCTCGTTTCATTTGATAGCAGAAGGAATCAGGGCTACACAACAAGTAACTTTTCTGCAAATTCACAAGTTGCGTATTTTGGAAGGTACATTGCAAATGAGACAAGACTAACAGAACAGAGGACAGCATTCTGGTTAGGGTGAATGAATGCCATCTCTGCTTGGCAACAAAATTATTCAAAAAACTCAAGAATTTACTCATAAGCCTTGCTGTTGGCTACTTGTTGCATTACCTGGAATGAAGGTGGATATGGCTGAAACTTCACCTGAACACATAAAATATTGCAGTAATGCCTACTTATCACCACAAACATAATTTTTTTTTAACAGATGGCAACCATCCTGAAGATCAGACATGGAAAATAAGGAGGCAGCTTTGCCCTTAATCTGATCACCTCTACAGAATGAGAACAGTAATATCACACAGTTGTTCAATACTGTCATGAAACTGAAGGCATTTACGGTGATAGTTCACTCAAGTGCTGTGGTGTAACTCTATGGAAGCACTCAAAAGAAATTAATAATTCTCTTTTTAACTGAGTGCTTGAATGCCCATTCAGTAAAAAACAAAAAGCCTACACAGCCTCTCAGCAAACACAGGGTATAAAATGAAACACCGAATAGCGATCTGGTCACTGAGGCAACAGTTTGATAAATGTTTTGTTCCGTGACAGTGACACCCTGCTCCACATTATTCACATCCCTACAGCCTCTGTTGGAGTGGTACAGCTGTTTGCAGGGCTATGTGGTGAGCTAGGTCAGGTAACTGACCCAGGTTAACAAAAAATAGCCCAGTCGGGGAGAAAAAAGGTCACAGGGGTTTCCAATCCCACAGGCTTACAAAAAGCTGTACCAGCACAAGAGGGGAAGAAGGGGATGGCAGGAGGACAGAGACATGGGGCTGCTGATGCTACATCTCAGGTGTTCACCAACCAAACCCAGAATGAGGCAGTGATGATGAGAAAGGGGGTATAAATTGTGTGATGATACAAACTTAATGAAAGTATCTTGAATACAGAGAACACACCACACTGACACAGATAAATGCCAGAATTCAAGTCAGAAACTCTTTGAATGTTTGACTTCGCTGCCTAGTGTCCTTTTGTTGCAGCAAGTCCTCTGCTACCACATCTACTATTATTATTAGAAAATATTTATTACAAAACAGCATTTGCAAACTGCAATGCCAGGTAACATTCAGATTTGAAACCCATGCAGAAGCGGCGTCCTGCAGCACCATATTCACACCGGCACCAATCACCTCTGTACCACAGGATTACACAGGCTGTCCCACCCACGCTAATGAACTAGCTGTAAGTAGTAGGTTATTCCTTCATGTTGAATAAAACTAGAAAGATAAGAACTGAGCAGTTTTACAGCCACCAAATTCACAGGATTGATGAGTTAAGAATATTTGGGATCCGTATTTCCATTTGGCACCATGGAGGTCTGTCAAATCTAAAAGATTAAGAATTCAATTCCATGCCTAACTGTAGTCTACAGCAAAACTCCCACGAACTCAGTCATACAGAAAGAGGTCTCTTAACTAACGTCTCTGAAGTACACACAGTCCTAACAGAACAGCCCTTAACAGCTTTCCATTTACTTAAGTAAAAGGGAAACCAAGTTAAATTTCCATTTCATGTAGAAATAATGGAAACTGGTGATAAAATTTAAAGAACATAGGCAGCAGCCAAGAGGGAACAGGACTTCTCCCTATATAATAGGACCCATTAGGGAGGAAGGTGAATACTACTTTTGCTTTTTGTTCAATATTACTGAACGTTACCTCCCTACACAGCATTCACTTGACCATGTTCTTAGCAAGCCTGCTGTGTTACCTCCAGTATCTTCATAACACATTAAAATAATTTCCTACAGCAGTAATTTCACTTTACTACTAACATTAGTCCAAGACAGACTCTTTGCTCAGAAAAACAACGTCCCTTAAGCTGAATGAAAGTACTGCCTTATAACGACTTGTGAAGAGCCCATTGCTATTAGCATTTCAGGTTGACAAGACCTATTGACTATAAATAATGAGATGGTTAATTTACATACGCCGTTTCTTGTGACAGATCACATACACACTCATCTTCCCTTCATCCCTAACCATTCCGCACTGCCTTATGCAAGTGGCCATGCTCTCATTCCTCTGCATCTCAAGAGCCGCTGCAGGCAGTCAGCGGAGCGGAGTGAGAGAAATGATATATTGCAGATATTTTATTTTTGGAAACCACACTGTAAATAAAGCCATTTCCAGAGATATTTCGCGGACACGGAGCGCTTGGTCGCAGAGCCAGCGCCTTATGTAACAGGAGGAGCATTGTTTAGGGTTGCCTGCTTTAAAAAGCCACTCTGGTAACACAGTTTACAAAGCTATAAAAAGCAAACAGCGGAACTACCGAGAGAACAAGCAGGCAAGCAGTTTATTACAAAAAGGCCAGTGCTAAGGGGAAAAAGAAAAGTTTCATTAAATCACTTAACTTTCTGTCACTCGGAGGGCATCATCTCAGCTGACACTTACTGTGGAGAAGGTGGGGGCTCCTAGGCAGCCCTGCGCAGCCCCATGGCCAGGTGCTGAAGACAGCTCTGCCGCCTCCCCGCAGCCCAGCCGCCAGCAGCCGCCTTCAGTTATCTTCCATTTAATTCCACTTTATTACCCCCCTGCCAGTTCCTGACACGTGGCAGTGACAAGGGATCCCACGATTTGGCCTCCTGCTCTTCTTCTGCCGAGCAACTGTCAACCTCTGGAAAAGCGTTAGCAGAAAGGGTTGCTTGAACACGCACAGGCGCTCACAAGCTGCTGTAAATTTCCACTCCCCGCTGCCTGTGACCGGGCTCCCGGCTTTGCTCCGGTTCCTCACCGTTCCTGAGCCCACTAGCTCCGTGGCTGGGTGTGCATTTTCCCTGCTTCCTAGTCCCTCACTCGTCTTGCTCACAGGCTCACACGCACACATACACTACCCACCCCCCTCCCCCCCCCAAACTCCACGTCAGAGGAACGCCTGGAAAAGCAAAGGAAGAAGCGATCCCTCCGCCGAGAGATTCCTCCAGGGTTAAGGGAGGAGATGCGACGATTTCGCATCACTTCTGTAAGTTTCCATTCCCGTCTAAAGTCTGTTGGTGCAGGGGAGGCATCACCAATGGCTCCTCGCACCATCACGTGGCGGAGGCTGCTGGAATTAAATTATTCACCTTGCCATCCCGCTGAGAATGCAAATCAGGGAGCCCAACAGCGGGCTGTTGTTACAAGATAATAATAAAATCAACATGCTCATGCACCACATCTTTCAGTGGAGTCCTGCCCAGAGAAGCTGAAGTTAAGCTGCTTCCTGCCTGACTATATATTACAATATAAAGATCTGAATACTTTTCTACAATGCTGGAGGGGAAAAAAATCCTGCAGCATACCCTAAGCAAAATTTAAACTCCACCGATGAAAAACATTAGCCTAAAGTACTTTTCCAAAAGCTGATGTGATGGGGAAAATAATCATACAGTTAAAGTATTCTGAAACAAGTACTACCAGCTATCATCAAGCACACAAATGCAGCGAAATGCAATTAAAATAAATTTTTAATGCTTTTGTCTCTCAGCAGCTATCGCTCAGCAAGCGCCACATGTTCCCAAAGGGAATGGCAAGTGCCCTCCCCCACACTCCCCCTCGCTGCCCCCAAGTGTCTTAACAGGCATTGAGAGCAGGGAAAGGAGGATGCTTTACCAGCCACCATGGGCACTGCAGGATGGGATTTAAATCTCATCTTCACCCACATCTTGACTGAAAGCCCAGCATGTATTTCTGCTGAGCTCACCTGCCAGGGGGGATTTCACCTCCTGTCCTCTCTTCCTCAGGACAAAGCCTAGCCGAAGTCCTATGTTCTTAAAAATAATTTTGTACGCTGCATTTGCTTGGGGAACTAATCTTGGCCCCCACCGCATACCAGCACTACAGCTGCATCAGGTTTTGATTTAGGGCTCACCTGCAGCGGCAATTCGCAGCCCTACATTAAAGGCAACAAAAAAAGCACGAGAAACCTCATTTCTGAGGAATACAAACAAAACGGCCGCTTTTTGAAGGGCTATCACCCTTCGCTAGCAATCCCGGAGCCTAACTGAGGCAAACAGGAGTATCCAAATCCTCATTCTGAAGAGCCAAAACCCAGTACTTTGCCCATCCTTCTCGGCCTCAGAGAGGCAGAAGCCATCCCTGCTCCCTCCACCTTCCTGCACTTGCATGGGAGGTGCCAAGCCAACCTCAGATCAGCAGATCTGCGCTCTCAGCTTCGCTTGAGGTGCACCACCCTCTGTGCTTACACTTCACCTTAACAGATCATCATCATCATACCTCAGCCCCATGCTTTTGGACTGCCCTGAACAGTACTGGGAATAGGCACTAATGCTGCTCCCGCTGCACCCAAAAGCCCTGCCACAAGTGACACCAAGTGGCAAGTTCTGCTTTAAACCTGTAGTGAAATATTCCTGCAGTGTGGAACGAAAAGCTTCACATCACACACCCCTGGGCCAGGTTTCCTTCCTAGGCTACTTCCAGCCAGAGCTCAGTGAGGGATGCCGCGGACGCCAAGCCAGAGCAGGACAAGCCACCTTCTGAAGTGGCGTCCTTCTCTACAAAGCTTAGCAGGCACGGGGACAACCAGCACAGGCTGACATTTTGCCATATGAAGGACCTGGAGGGGAAAAAATGGTGCTAGACATCACTTTAGGGGCACCTTGCTCTGCTCCAGCTCAGTGAGGAGAGGGAAGGGGCACTGTGCCCTGCAGCACCTTACACCCGCTCAGGGGTTGGCCCGTTCCTTTTATCAGATACTGCAGCCTTTGGGTAAATGTCATAGTGAAATACAAACAACAAAAACACTGCCCTTCGGCTACTACTGAAGGTATCGGCTTTTCCTAAGGCAACACAGAAGTCTAAGTACACCATGTCATTAATTTCCACTGTGTGCTTTTAAGAGAATAACATTTTTCCTTCTCCTGAGGGAAAGAGCCTTTCCATAGTGCATCAGTGCATCCACCACCACTTCAACAGGTAAAAAGTCCCCCCTTTGTTGCCCTGTAGAGTTCAACATTGGGGGGTGCTACCCTGCAGTTGAATAATCACAAAAAAAGCTGGTTTAGTTGCACATTAAGGGTGTCCACTGGATAATCCGTGTATTACTGAGCTCCCTGAAGTATTCCTGGACCGTTTTGAGCAAGTCGGCCTTTGGAAGCGTAAGAAATTTATTTAGAAAAATCACTATCCTCTGCTTCAAAGTAAACATACCTGTTTTCCCAGTTCTAAGGAATAAACTGAATATCTGCTCAATCTACTGCTCAACTCTGCCACTCTTCTACCTGAGGAAATAACTTTTGGGCTTTATAGGAGCCTGCTACTCACCAGGAGAGTCAGAAACACACCTGCCCCCATCCCTGCATTGCAGCAGGAAAAACAGTCCAAAGCAGAGTAGCTAAAGGGGCAGGAAAGAAAAAATCCTCTGCTATTCCAAGACTCTGTTTCATCTTCACTGCAGTTAATTCTCAGATGACAGGAAAAGGCCCTGAATCATCCAACAGAAAGTACGCCGCAATTACTTAGTGCTCTTACCTGTTTGGGGTTGGGTTTTTTTGTTGCAAAGCGGTTATTAAATATTTCAAAAGAGATGTTTTCTTCAATTCTTAATTTGTAGCCATCTCAAATCTGGGATGAGGTAATTATAAATAGTCGACAATTCTTTATAGTCTCAAAGTATACTGAAAACAAAAACCTCTGTGCACTGTTAAAGGACTCCAGCCTTCACATAATTAAATCCCATTATATTTGTTTCCTTTAAAGTGAGCAGACTCCTCAGGCTAAAGCATGGTTAAAGTACTTCTGAGAAATGTTTGTCCTCGCTTTCATAACTTAAAATCATTCTGTCTAATAAAGACCAAAGGAAGAAAACTCCAGTCCATTATTTCTGCCCTTTCCATTTATTTTCTACAGTGGAAAAGAGAAATCGGGGAGTTTGAACAATGAGTGTGGTAGCAATAAACAACAGCAGCGGATGATAAAACACACAGTACATACATATTAATTCTGCTCCTTTAATCACCCATTTCCAGTCTGTCTACCTCCTCCAAGATTACTTCCAGCATTCCAAAGCCCTACTAACAACAACAATAATAATAATATCATCATCATCCATCCTTCCTTCCCCAAAAATCATTCAATGCCAAGGCCCCAGGCCATCAAAATTCACTACACCACCACGACAGGTTTAGTTGTGTAATGATGGATATCAAGAGGAGAAACTTTAGAATACCAAAAAGATTTCCTCACCCTCCAAAACCTGAAAACCCTCTCCCCCACTCCCAGGATTTCATCCTAATCTTACAGATCACAAGATATCAAAACGAACAGCAATTTATCAAGGTGGAGAGGAGCTAAAAAGAAATCACTTATCTACATCGTAAAGCTGTTAAGACTTAAACTCAAGGGTTTAGCTTTATGACAAAGCAATGTAAGAAGTGTGCCCAACAACCTGAGGTTCTAAAACCTCATAAAATGAGAAAGACTTTACAGTAACTTTGTGCCTCTATTTTATTCTACAAGCTCGCAGATACTCACTTTCCTTTGATCCCCTGCAAGAGCAACGTGGCCGCCCCAAATTAATGCCATTAAAACTCTTCTTCATCTAATCAATCCCCAATACAGACATGAACCAACACACCTACTTTTTCTTCGTTCTCCCCCATATAATCTCTGAGGGTCACAAGATCAGAACCGAGCCTAAACACCAATCCCCCCAAAACAGCCACTAGCACCGAAAGGCAAATTAAAATTTGGCTGCTCAACCAAATACAAAACAAGGCAAAAAAGGGGATACAGTCTAAGGAGGGGCAGGTAGTTTTCCCTACAGCCATTTAAAAAGCAGCAAATCTTCTAGCTTCTCTCCAGACTAGAAAATTGAAAATTCTTTAGTGAAGTGGGGGGGAGCAGGGAGCAGCCACAGGCAGTGACCGACCTATAGCTGCATTTTAGCTGGAGCAAGGGGGAGGATTTAAATGGATGTTCCTAAAAATGCAAACATGTCTTCAGTGCTTTCCCCCTCTTCTTCCTCGTGGCTCCCTCTAGTGCTTTTAAGCACATATTGCCTTTTCCTTCATGTTTTATTTAAAGCAAATATAAACAGTTGGTAAGATGATTTTTTTTTTCTTTTAAAGAACCGTATTAACTCTTATAAACTGCTCTTGAGATTTTACTGAACATATTATTCTCATGTGCATCACTCCAGCAATCACACACTGACACTGGCATTTCTACCAGAAACCTTTATGTATGAAATACTTCATGTTCAGGCCAGCCTATTTAAAATTTTACTCATTTTAAAGGCATCCATCAACTTTCATCCTTAGAGAAAGTCTGCTAAAATGGATCCCTTTCCTTGCACATTCCCACCCCCAAACAGGAATTACATCTAAACAGGAGGTAACTAAAGCCCAACAGCTGAAAAATGAAACAGATTAGAATTTTATGCCTGCTCTGAAAAGTCACTTAGGAAACGTTAATCACATCCCTTATCTACTACGTCCCAACAGAAAACACAATTAAGAACCATACCCACACCCCCATTTTTATGAGTGGAGGAACAGCGAACTCATGACAACATCATGTTTTTTACCCATGGACATATGCAAACAGAAACTAGTCCTCCAAAATCAGTAACTCCCTGAAGAGCTGAACAGGCTTTTTAATATAATTAAAGCCTTCATCTCTCCAAACTGCTTCTATCACAGCTCTGTACAATCAGCCACTTCAGTGGCCACGTTTGCTTAAGGTCCATTCACAGAATTAAAAATGTGAAAAGGAAAGCTCATTTCAGAAGGAACAACCAAAAAGGCTTTGCTGAAGATCTAAAATATAACCTCTCAACACAAATGTACCATGGGAGGCCCAATCTTAACAGTTCGCACTGCAGCACACTAAAAAAAAAAAAAAAGTAATTTACAGCAGCAACAAACAAAAGTTATATAGGGCCAAATAGGCCCTCGCTATCTAGTATGCTGGAAGATAGTCCTTGCATCACTGCTAACACTTTTCCTCATTAGATTGCGCAATTCTTTCATGTGTGTAAGGTATTTATCTGCCATCTCCCATTTCTGAAATATTCAAAAAATATTAATACCATTTAGTCTTTTTACAAATATTGAATTTAGCTGTTGGTTTCCATGTAACTTCAGCAAGCAATTTTCTTAATTTTAAGCACGAATTAGCAAGACAGCATGGGGTACTGCTTGTTAAGACATCCCCTTCCCACATGCTCATGTATGCAAAAAACCCCTATGTTCCCTATAACTTCCCTGGTGGTGAAAGACAATGGAGCATCCCTAACCAAAACCTTACACTTCCCAATAGTGCTTGAAGCCGAAAGCTGTATTAGTGCATATTCATCTCGCTAATGGTGATGTGCAATGAAAATACCAGGCAGATCAACTGCCTTTTGATGACAGTAATTTCTCTATACATAACGTGTGTGTCTGTTTCTGACAAGGGGCAAGGCAGCTTGAGATTAAGACTTTTCCTCTACTGACCACTACTGTAGAAGTCTAAAGCATCTTTCATCAGGTGCTCTCAAGACGACTTGCAAATGAACAAAAATCAAGCTTGATTTGAAACACAAATTAAACATTCCTCACTACTCACCGTAACACCCATTTTCATATGAGGAAACTGAGATGGCACCAAGCAAATACCCAGAGGTGTGCACCCTAAAATGTACAGTTGAAGAATGATAGCAAATAGGAACTGTAATTCTGGATCAGACAAATCTCCATCAAATCCCACCTCCAAGAGCAGCTGACACCAAGTATGAAGTAGAAGAAGAAATATGTACCAGAAGAAGGACCACTCTATTCTTCTGCTCCAGGCCATTAGCATCTTTGAGGTTTCCAGAAGTGTCATCCAAAATCGCCATGCTACATAGCTACAAATGGCTCCACACCCATTTGCTTTAAAGATCTTAAAAGACCAACTACTTTTCTTCTTGGGGGGCTTTGAAGTTCTATCTGCAATACTTAAGATACAACAGATTGCTACAGATTGCTTCTGACACTCAAGACTGAGCAGCCAAGAGAGCTCAGAGACTATTTTCTCTAGATGGGGTATCAAACAAGAAATCAAACGCCATCAAGGATTTACTGCAATCCAGTTAGCTTCCTGTTCTGGGCAGCAAAGGCCAGGATTTACCCACAGAACCACTGTATTTTTCAAGTGATTACCCCAGACAAAAGAGCAACTACTACCAGAAAGTCCCACACAGAGCTAGAGCTAGGGTGTTGTACCAACGAAGAAATTAGTTCAGACCAAAGAAACCAAGAGTCAGTTCCTATTTGTGTCATACATTTCTATGTGATCTTGGAAAAACTTCCTGTTGGAAAATGCATGCATTCAAAACCGTAAGCTGCTTTGACACTATAGCGATGGAACCAAACACCCCAGGCAGCACCCAGTTTGCTGTGTCCTTTTCTTGCAGACTGGCATGACAATCTTGCAGTTTGTGTGATGTACATCTCCAGAAACCATTCCCACAGACAGAACAAACTTCTGAGTCTCTTCTCATGCAAGTTAAGAATCCTACTAAAGCAGAATGGTTGAACCAAAAACTGAATAATATTAGGCTAAGAGGGTCCAAAGCACTGTTCATTGTGCTTTCATTCATTTCATTGTTCATTCAATTCAGATGAAGAACTACAATTTTTTCCAGTCTCCAATAATGAAGCCTAAGCATTATTATAATTAATGAAAAATGGCTGTTACATTTAAGCAAGTGTTGCTCTAAACTGACTTGCCCAAAGTCACACCAGAAAATCTCTGGCTGCCAACACTGCTCCCCTGGAGAAAGAGAACCTAGGTCTTCTCAAGTTTTGCTCTTTGCCAGTTTTTGTCCTGCAATTAGTTTAACACACTGGATTAGGATAGGGAACCTTGAGAATTGATCAAGCTCAAGTTGCACATGGAGACGTTGCCTTCACAAGTACCCCAAAGTCATTCCTCCTGACAAACAATTAAGTATGTTCATCACTTGACAGATTGCAAATCTATTTGCCTTCACATGACAGATAGACGGTCAGTCAGTGCAAACCTGGATGCTTGCACTTTTGGTCCCACAATAAGGATCATAACATGATTGTAATGTGATCATCCAACCTGTTAGATGATAAATGGTCCCTGCTGTCACAAATCCCCTATCACAGATTTAGGGAGGCCTCCAGTGCCTCCCTAAAGAGCTAGTTAGTCCATCCTGGCTAAAAGTTGACTACATTGAGCCAATTATTATGGTATTTTATGGAGTCCAATACTGTTACTTCCTGATGGGGAAAACCTAACCATGCACATTCCCACCCTATTAAAAAGCCATCCGCTGTTCTCCTCATCTGTGCTGCCCAACAGCTAACATTATAAATTAATTACAGACACATACAACCACAAAGTGTCCAATTAAAGGCTGAGTTCTTTTTGTTTTAATTAATAAACCAGGGTCATTCTTTGAATGCTTTACATGGCAGCAGGCATGCTGCAGGCTGGCATTTTTTAGTGCAGGAAGCCTGCCCTAAAGGAGGACCAACATGCAGCAGTGTGCCTGCCTTCAGGACAGTCTCTGTTTTGGAGGGAGAGCAGCTGAGGTACATCGGTGTGCTTTAATTCAACTCTGTTCCTGGCTAGCCTCTACACTGAAAGTCCCTGACAGGCTCTGGATACCTGGAAGAAAATAACTCGCCACATGACATAAATGGCAAGCTCTCGATATATAGGTTCTATTAGATCAAAAATACTGATTAAAATCTTGGCAAACATCACTCCTCTACACACATCTCTCAATGAAACCTGACAGCTCCTTTATCACACAGCACACAGATCTACACTTACATTGTCACACCCTCCAGAAACAGCTCAAGAAATGACATTTTTTTCACACTAACAGGCGTTTACATATCTCCTCTCTTCCTATGGGAACAACTGATAACTTTTCTCTGGTGTGTCTTTGCAGCGTGCATTCACAAAATAACTTTATCTGCCATCAAAATCTACACTCCTGAAGAGTAAGACTGCTACTGTCCAATAAAAAACAGAAAGTCGTGATTAGCACTGAAAGTGAGGTGTAGCCCCTCACAAATGAAAAAAAGTCTCAAGCTGTTATCAGCCCAGACTTGAGAAGTTATCTAGTATCTTTGAAAAAAACCCCAACAAAACCCCCCCACCAAAACAAAAACAATCTTGTATCATAGTGAGAACTTCTCTGAGTCTGAACACCTGCAGAACACATTGTCTAAAATTATATATGCATTCAGGACCTCAATTCTCTAGCTCTCATATGACATTCCTCAATGTCATGTCCAAGCCTAACCTCACAAGGAGACAAAATTTCCTATCTACTAAATCAAACAGAGATTCCCAAATCCAAGGAGTCAGAGCTGTAGGCCTGATAACAGAATTGAAAGAGAAAAGTCCCAAAATAGTTTCTTTTAAAAACAGCAGTGCTTTTTGAAGCAAACTATTGCCAATTTTGGACTTTCTACCCAAGTACCAGTGAGAAGAAAGGGCCAGTTTTCTGAAAGCAGGCCGAATCCCATGAGGTCACCTAGCAAGAGTCATGCCAGTTCATCTTCCCATGCCAGTCCAGCAAGACAGTCTATACTAGCTGTCATCATGGGATGAAATTACTTTCATAAGCATAAGAACTTCAGTTGACAGATTTCTGCACACAAAGACCTGTATCCAAACAGCTGTGTATGAGCCAAGTGAAGACATAAAACCTAGAGCTGTTTAATACCTTGTTATTTAACCCAAAACCCACACTACCTGTTTTTACTATTTTATTTTAAATAAAATACAGATAATATGGTTAGGAAGTTTAAAAGTAGCAAGTAATAAGAATCTGTGACAATTTACATAGAACTTGCTTTTCTTCAAAATTGAAGACAGATTCTATATGCTTCCTATAGACTTATGAAATAAGACCTCATTTGGAAAAAAAATTGGAAGATTTTTGCCTCTTCTCAAAACGAGAAATGAATGTTGGTACTACCAACAAGTGTATTTAAAAATTGAAAGATCTACTCCGGCTCTCACACAAAAAAATGAATCGTCTGATGTAGCTCAACATCTCCTTGAACAAGAGCAGCTTTTTAAAAGATCTTGGATCTTGACATTAATTTCAAGTGCTGGGGCACCTATATAGTCCATCAATAAGCTAGTACAATAGTTAACCAGTTACCATTTCCAGTATTTTTTGCTTTTACACAAGTTTGTATTATTTTTACTTTCTGCTTCCTGCCATCGTGACTCTTGTATTTGCAAATGGATGCTCTTTGAAGGCTCTCTATTTTGTTCATGCATAGGTACATAATCAAATAACTTCAAACTCAGAGTTTACTTCATTGCTATCAAGTGTGTAGATACATTTCTCCAACACCTACAACACGTACTGACTTCAGTTTAAAAATATATCTTGAGGTGAATCAATCAAACGATTATATTCCAGAAGTGGTGTCAATAATATTGGAAAGGAAATCTCTTATTGTGCATTCATTGTATTCAATTACTGTCAGGCTCACTTTTCTACAGGGAGTGTCTTGTCCACTGCCTGTTGCCTGTCAGTCTCAATACCTTGCAGCAGTATTTTTTTGGATACTGTTCCTCGTCATTAAGGTGCACCCAGTCTTTTTTCATGGCGATTAACTTCCAAAGCTTGGAGTCCATCTTTCAAAAGAGTCAGCTAACATGCTCTTTAATTCAACCAAATACACGAGGCTCTGCCATCATGTCATTTTTCTACTCTACATGGCCTTAATAAAACTGTCAGGATTTTGCATTTACTTCCAACTGTGCATTCATTTGGGGTTGGGTTTGTTTTGCAAACATCCAATGACTGAACATCACAAAAATACATCTTAATTCAAGGATTCTTCACTGAGTGTAACATTCTCAGGAGCCAAATATGTATTTGTATACTGATATACAAATCTAATTGATATACTAGACATAATACCTGTTTTCTATTCATCATCTTGGATAGCATTTGCTACATGACAATCCTTAAAATTTTGGACAGTTTTACATTAGCCATTTTAAAAAAACAATTCCTCAGTCTCCACAAATTTGTAACAGAAAAGTTCAAGTTTTATTTCCTGCTGTAATATGATGGATTTGTTCATGGTTACATGATTATTTGTAATATTCAGCTTCATTCTCACGGCAGACGTACGTAACAGTTCTGTCTTTTCAGCATTGTTGCTGACAAGTTCAGCACAGCCATCAGACATATGTTGCTGTTCTTTTTGTTCCCAGTATTTTTAGAATGTTTCCTTATTAGCCCTAGATCCTAAAGAAAATCTGGAAGGTTTTCTTTAATCGTCTTTATAAAAAAGTACTTATTCCCATATATTGGCTGCTGCCCTTGAACCACTTCTAAATCGACAGGACCCCTCCGTTGCTTAAACTATCTTTTCACGTTCAGCTCTGCACATTCTAGATAGACACGTGTTCTCACATTTTTTCCTCTCCAAATTTGAGAGACACTCTTGTAAGCAATGTTAGAAGTATATTAGTGATGTAACAGCATATCACATCATGCAGAACAGAAAATTTGCTTAGTCCCTTACGGGTTTTGCCTTCAAAGATGTAAGTGTCACATAGTTTTGCAGCCATCTTCTCCCATGACCTTATGAACTGCAATGAGACCTTATGAACCATGATGAGGAGATACTCAGTTTACAGGGCAGGGAGTTCAGTGAAAGAGGAAAAACAATGGGCAACATCTCTGTGAATGTTTTCTTAGCATTTAACTCCTGCCCAAGAAACTAGCATAGCATGAGGGTATCTTGGGAAATCCTCTGGCAACATCTTCCTTTCTCTGACAAAAGGGTGGAACACAGATGAATTGCAGCAGCATCTATCTCCTTACATTAATGTTGGGGTTTTGAAGGGAAAAACCTTCTCCAAACAACGCACAACCTAAAGACTACCAAGCCAACTTGACCTCAGAGTTCATTCAAACCTGTCTTCACTCAAACTGCCTTTGACCAAAGCACTTTGTCTTACTCTCCTGTTTTGCCCAAGGCTGTGTGCGATGCTTGCAATAGAGCAGTACAGATGTCCCAGGCAGTTACAAACTTAAACACGGATTGCAATGTACAAGACAAGACCTATTAATGACCTGCAGACGAGGAGAAGTAGGACCAAAGGTAAGCACAATGCCTATGTAATAAGCTTGCATTTAGAAGGTTCAGTCTTACTCAGCTCATTTGCTTAAACCAATTTGTCAAAAAAACCCAAAAACCAAACTCCAAACAAACCAAACAAAAATAATTAAAAAACTCCACCCCAAAACCACAGACTCTTCCCAGGGTTTATGTGATATACACAATATTTGCCTTAACAGAGGTCTACAACCACCCTGCAATCCTGCCCTCACCCTATGAAGTTCAATTTGATGTCTTATTTCTAACAACAAATAAACCATATATTGCAGACAGCTTCTCCTGTATCCAAAAGCAACACCTAGTGAATGACCACCATGAACTGGCAATCTTTTCCTTATTTGCAGAAGTGAAAGTTAGCTGCCTGACTGCCAATGCACTGCAGAAAGTGAGAGTATACAATTAAAAGGTATGCTTGAGGGAAAGCTGATACAGTCGTGCCTCCCTGCACAACAAAGAGCTGAATGTTACATGTTGCTTGGATCGCTATGGCTGCTGGAAATGAACTCTCTTTCCACATAATTTTAATATCTCCGTGTTCAGGAATCTCCAGTCACCTTACTTAAAAAGCTCCACACAACTTCTTTCCCACGCTTAAGAGCAAGTGAACTGTATTCCTTGCTGCAATAAATCTGTATGTATAAATCTGTACTAGTACCTTTGTGCTAGATTGACATGGGGTCTTTATTAAAGACCATCCAATCCAATAGCTGTCACTCAGTTGTCCCCACATTTCAAAGTCCAGTTATGAAGCAGTACTTTATTCACTGTAAGTAGAGTCTCTTGCAACAGGAAACAAGGCACAAACATTACTGAGATGTAAGTTTTCTTTTTAACTCATGCTGTAAAAAAATTTAAAGATGTTGTTTCACAATTGAGTTAAGTTTACATTGCTGCCAAAAAGGGAATAATAGAATAGAATCATAGAATCATTTGGGCTGGAAAAGACCTTTAAGATCAAGTTCAACCACTAACCCAGCACTGCCAAGTCCACCACTAAACCATGTCCCTAAGCACCACATCTACATGTCTTTTAAATACCTCCAGGGATGGTGACTCAACCACATCCCTGGGCAGCCAGTTCCAATCCTTGACCACCCTTGCAGTGAAGGAATTTTTCCTAATATCCCATCTAAACCCCTCCTGGTGTAACTTCAGGCTGTTTCCTCTCATCCTATCACTTCTTACTCAGGAAAAGAGACCAACCCCCACCTGCCTACACCCTCCTTTCAGATAGTTGTAGAGAGCGATAAGGTCTCCCTGGGCCCCCTCCTCTCCAGGCTGAACACCCCCAGTTCCCTCAGCCGCTCCTCACCAGACTTGTGCTCCAAACCCTTCACCAGCTCCGTTGCCCGTCTCTGGACACGCTCCAGCACCTCAGTGTCCCTCTTGAATTTAGGGGCCCAAAACTGAACACAGTGTTCAGGATGTAGCCTCACCAGTGCCCAGTACAGGGGACAATCATTTCCCTTGTCCTGCTGGCCACACCATTCCTGATACAAGCCAGGATACTACTGACCTTCTTGGCCACCTGGGCACACTGCCAGTTCCCTTAGCACCCTTGGTTGGGTCTCATCTGACCCCATAGACTTATGATGTGCGTCTAAGGGGAGCAGCAGGTCACTGACTGTTTCCTCCTGAACTGTGAGGACTTCGTTCTGCATCTCATACCCGTCTTCCAGCTCAGGGGGCTGAGTACCCTGAGGGTACCTGGTCTTGCTGTTAAAGGCTGAGGCAAATAAAGCATTAGGTACCTCAGCCTCTTTCTCATCCTTTGCGGCAATGTTCCACCCTATATCCAATAAAGGATGGGGATTGTCCTCAGCCCTCCTTTTGTTTCTAATGTATTTGTAAAAACATTTTTTTGTTATCTTTTACAGCAGTGGCCAGCCTGAGTTCTAGCCAGGCTTTTGCCTCTCTAATCTTAGCCCTGCATAACCTCACAACATCCTTATGGTCCTCCTGAGTTGCCTTCCCCTTCTTCCAAAGGTCATAAACTCTCCATTTTTCCCTGAGGTCCAGCCAAAGCTCTCTGTTCAGCCAGGCTGGTCTTCTAAGCCAGCTCATCTTTTGGCACACGGGGCCAGCCTGCTCCTGCGCCTTAAAGGGTTCCTTCTTGAAGAATGCCCAGCCTTCCTGGACGACTCTGCCCTTCAGGACTGCCTCTCCAGGGACTCTGTCAACCAGGCTCCTAAACAGGCCAGTCGGCCCTCCAGATGTCCAAGGAAGCAGCTCTCCTGACCCCCCTGCATACTTCTCCGAGAACTGAAAACTATCATCTCACAATCGCTGTGCCCAAGACATCCTCCAACCACCACATCACCCACGAGTCCTTCCCTGTTTGCAAACAGCAGGTCCAGCAGGGCATCTCCCCTGGCTGGTTCACTGACCAGCTGTGTCAGGAAGTTATCTTCCATGCACCCCAAGAACCTCTGGGGAAGTCTAGCCCTTACTGCCATCACCTCCCTTGAATCAGTTCTAGGAACAGCACAACTGAAGAGGGAGACAGAACAGCCTGCTAGACACCCTGAAAATTTAACAGCTGAAAAAAAACAAACCCCTCTTATATTTGATAAAAATGCAGCTTTTGGAGAAGTGAGAGGAACTGTGGAGGGTCTTACTAAATGTAAGATTTTAAATCTTTGGAACTACCTTTATCAATCATTTCTAACATGGACAATCCAGGCTACAACACTAAAAGAACAAAAGAAAAGAAACAATCCATCCACCCATGAATACCTTTTTGGAGGATGGGTGATGCAATTTTAAAATATTTCTAGAATATCTGGTGGCAAAAACAGTTTGAAAAAAAAAACAAACCACCATCCCATCCTTTTATCCTCACTCCTGCACACAAGCTGCAACCATACCTCTTGATCTGCTAATGTAAGGGTTATAGCACCTTGCTATGAATTCATTAACAAAATCGAATAATCTTAAAAATAATCCTGCACTTAAAACATGCTACCAAACTACAACTCACATAACTGGTTCATCACATTGACAAACCATATCAGCATACTAAACTAAGGTAACCAGTTGTATTTGGTGGACATTTTCTTTCTTTTTTTTTTGGCAGATACACATGAAATGTATTTGTCTAGCTGCACTCAATCTTACTAAAGTTTGTTGTTGTGTTTTCTTTAAATGTCAATCTGCATGCAATATAAATTTGTTTTGGTATTACTTTGTAACAAAGAGCATATGTATCCACTTCTGTGAAAGGAGTGCATAATTCATATATTACAGTCACTTAAGTAACATTGCTTATGAAAAAGGGTTGCAAAGGTTTGGACCCACAGTTTACTTCTCTCATTCAGTGCTGCTGAACAAATGCCTTGCACATTTCCAACATAGCTTCTTTGATTCCAGACATTCAAGAATTTTACAGAAATTAACTCAAAGTTAAATTGAGTCACCTCCAAAAGAAACCCATTCACCTCCACTGTCTGTAAAAAGCAGGAGGGGTTTTTGGTCTAGCACAACTGAAGATGCAGAGAGGCCCAGGCTTAGGACAGCTCTGCTGGGCGATGAAGACCATCCACAGGAAGTGTTTTGCCCATGCCACCACTTCGCTTATACTAAAGAAGTAGTTGCACACACACTTTAAACTGGGACCAATGACACCAACAATCAAATTAAAAAGCAATCTATCTCCAGATGCTCATTTTGCACCTAGTACACCCTCAGTTCCCTGAAAGAAGAAGAAATACCGAAGTGGCTGCACAGCAAATTAGAAGGGGAAAGTTATTCAGATAAAATTAGCTGAGCCAAATAAGTAACCTTTTTTTTTTCAAACCTCAATCAGTGTCCTGAGCAATGACACAAACGAACAAGAGAAGGCTGAACAGCACAGGGTGAACAGAACTGTTTCTTTCTTTGCCAGTGCCAATTTAAAATGTTCAGGGGACTGTGGCTTCCCTGGCCCCTTATAATGCTTATTAACAAAACCAAATGCAATAAACATTAATAGGACAATACTGCCTCACATCCTTGTTCCTCCTGTTCTCCATACATTACTGCCAGTTTCCACATCTCTATAAAGTTAAGCCAAACCAGCTGCTAATGTGGCATAGTGAACTGGATCAGGAAAAACAATCAACTAAAAAAACCCTCGGGGTTTTCTTCAGCTAAATTAGTTTTCCCACAGGAGGCTGCAACTAAGGACTACTTAGTCCAGAATATTCATTTCAAGAGCCCTACTGTTGAGCCCCTACATCACGACATATATTTACCCTGTTTTCTATGGCTGGTATATTTGAAATCTTACAGGTTTCAGTTTTATTTGAATGCAGTTATTCCATCTACACACAATAATGACTTCAAGTTTTTGCCATATGCCTCCCTTTTGATGGCTTTTATTAGGTCAGGTCCAATTCTATGCCACACATTCACTCCCTTGCCTTTGTACAGCTGCTATCAAGACCTGCACTGACCAATCAACCTTACATCACCTGGCATCACAAGGACAGCTTCCTCTACACTTTGATTTAAAAAATAAAAGGCAAATCAAAAAGAAGTTGTGGAGCACTCCACAGAACATCTCCTAAGAGTGGGAACACCACAAGTTCGCTAACTCTTAAAGATTGCTTAGAAATTTTTGTCTGCTACATCTTCATTTAATGAAAATACTTGGTACACATACTTTAATTGGCATGCAAACGCACAAACAGAGTCCATCAAAAGAGTCAGAATACTTTACAACCACTAGCTTTACTTCCGAAAATACCCCTGAACATTTATTTCAGATAAACATATAGTTATGTTCCCATGGAGAAACGAAGATAAAAAGGTTTTTAGGCATCCATTTATTTTGGGTTCCTTTCATCACAGACATCTGCTGCCTGGTTTCCAGAGACCTCAGGCCCTTTCAAGTGCAACTGTAATCACAGGCTTTCAGAACTTGTCAATTCATCCAAGTCATCCAAATTAGAGGACACAGTTCTAGGTCTTGAACAGTGTATTGTGGTGGGGCCGTGGCACAGCAAAGACAACACATGCTGTTCAACTTGGTCTGACATTATCTAACATTTAAACCAGTCCTTGCTTTCTGTGTTCACTCAACTGTCTGGAATCTATGTTGGCAATGAATACTGGGACTGTAAGACAGAAATATAGCTAAAACTGAAAATGTTTCTACTACAGAAACATCTATAAAGATGAAACCCGTTACATTACCAGCCTCCAAATGCAGACCTTGAAGGATATGCCAGCTAGTGGATGGTTAACAGTTTCAGCCTGTTGGGCCAGACTCCAAAACTCTCAAGCCAGTTGGTAATTAACAGACATCTCGGTCCTCCACATGAAAGAAGTGTATTGTTTAAACAATGACACAAATTTTTCCTTTCCTTTTCATTGCCAGTCTCTGCCTGTGTTTTAAGATTCCCTTAGGACCATAACAGTCTATGATTTTAGAAGCTCCACTTTTCAAATGGACAATTTGTTTGACTTTTAGTTGCCCAAAATACAAATGTGCTTTTCATTACAGGTAGAACAAAAATAATTTTACAGGCTTCTCAGAGATCCCAAATCTCCCCTTTCTTTAGTAACTGGAAAAAAATAATATCCAAATAACCTAATTAAAACGACGTATCTACAATAGCAACAGAACTACAAAACATACTGAGGGCCTGTAAACAGTCTGCGACAAACCTGATTAGTAAGCAATGCACCTACAGGGAATATTACCTTGTGTCTTCATAAATAATGAATCAAAATTTTTTAAGATAAACCAAAAGATGCCACACTGAACACATTTTGTAAAGAAACAATTATCTATGATCTGTATAAAATTACCAGTTCTCTGATCTGTTATCTTACCCAAGATAGATTAGATATGTGAAAAAGGAACCATACTTAAACTGATCATGCAATAAAACAGAACATTAAATAAAAGTTGCATTTTGAAAGAATGAGGTATGGGCACTTACCTATAAAGGAGCAAGTTAAATCAATAAGGATAACAAGGAGGATGTGACAGGGAAGAAGCTGGTAAAAATACTCAGTTGATATGATGATACTTTAAGAAGAAAAGGGTCAATAACGCAATAAGCCAATCCCATCAGAAAAGGGCAAAATGCTAAATGAGAATTATAAAACATCCTCCAAATGCCCATGGCTTTCCAAAGTTGATGGCTTTGACTGCTTTGCTGTTATCTGGAGTCAGACCGGAGTCTCTGTACCTCACCCAAGCCTATCTGGCCATATGAGCAAACATCCAAATCCTCACCCCACATTCAAAATAATAAAAACATCCATGGAGAAGACAACTTTGGGCCAGCTTCATCTCCTCCCACTCAAAGTAGCCATTTGCAGTCTGCCTGTCTAAGCAATCATTCATCTGAAGTCTCTAAATACAACCAGAACTATGTAACACAAAAGCACAATTCAGCAACTCAATCACTCACCAGGACAGTCAGCCCTTTCATTGTCACCCTAACAAAGGTGCACCTAGCAAATGGGTAGGTGCGTGTGCAATGGGCTATCCTCACCTCTAGATGCAGTTAGTCAGTCCACGTCTAAACTGCAGAGCCCCAAGAAGCTTATACGGCTGCTAGAGGAGTGCTGCCAGCAGGTTGTTCAGATGTGTCATCAGCATCGCTTGTGAGCTTCTGCCACCTAACAAGTTCGGGAAGAACTGAGCTTACTGGCTCACTGGCAGAATTTGCTGCTATGTTGCAGAACAGCTATCTTACACTTCTAGATAAAAGCAAAAACAGGGAAAGAAGTAAGTTTCAAAACTGCCTCCTTATTAAATTTGTTTTAAAAAGGATGTATTTCCCATTCCTTTTGCTTCAAATAACAAGCAGAATATATTACTAATTTCTCTTTTGTCTTAGAGGCGTGCAGTCATGTGCTTCCAGCTTCTTCCATCCCTCCCAGCTGCTAATAAAAGCTTTGGAGCGCTACCAGCACTTCATAAGGAGTAACACAGATTACACCAGTGTCACCCTCTTCAGTACATGTCCTCCGCAGTCACTTGCTACAACACCGAAAACCGCACTTCCAACCACACTGACATATAGCTCATTTGCGTATGTGTGAATCCTGATACCAATCGGTCCTAAATTTCATTTTAGTAGATTCTTTGCATCAACCTCCAAGGACAGTCCTGGCACTTCCCTCATCTTTTTTCTAGAGCTAGGCCTCACCATGAGTGACCACCACAGACCGCAGCAGTGCGTGTTCACTGACAAGTGCCAGGCAAAAGATCCTGCTATGGCAGATAGAATAAGCTCCAGTGGCTTGCTCAGAGCAAAGGGGTTGCTTTCCTCAGTGCTGCCGGGTAACACCACCGACTGCTTCCAAGTAAAACCGTCATTGTGGTTAGATTCCCAATACTTATATTTCAATGAATTATTGCCGGAAAAAGGCTCGAGTCCATTTGCTGCTCAAGACCATGAAGCATATGTCAACTTTATCATCACAAAAACCCAGTCACACCATCACCCTAGCCATGTCGAGCAAGCAGACATATACAATCCCACTACCAAACCATAATTATTTAACAATACTCATTGTTTATGAGATTAGTGTATCATCCCCATATTGCTGATTAATGCTTATCACACAGTTTGAAAGCATGCAGACAAACCCAGGAGGTCATTTAGCAGGCATTTAAGGAAAGAAAACTTAATGAGGAAATCGACTTTTAAAATAACTTACAATTAATACAATTATGATGATGCTGGGCTCCATCTTCTCTGTATTTGATATATTCCTCATATACAATTTGTAACACAAGTGTTTCATAACACTCAATATTCATTTGCACAGACATGTATTAATAATTCAGTAAAATGAAATTACTTAACCTGCAATCATCACCTCATAATGCAGTACATTCCCAGAGCAAGAAAAGCTTGTAATTAATTTTTAAATAAACAATTACAGGAAAGAAATCTCACTTTTGAAAAGTACTATTTTTATTGAGAGATTTGTCAGTGCATCAGTAATGTTGAACCACCTGTTCCCAACAATGTTACTGTTGGTTGTCTCATTTCTTGCTGTAGAGTTAGGCAGTACTCATACACTAATCAATGAACTTCAAACACAGGCACAGATGTAGGGATCCCTATGTAAACATTTAAAAGGCTTTATAGAAGTAGAAATCAGATGCTGGGCATCAAAATCTGCTGCAGAATCCTGGGTCTGACCAGAGCTCCAAGTTATGTAAACATTGCATTCCCCCCCAGACTTAAATTTAATTTCTATCCCTCGCCCAACTAAAGAAATACTTGTAGTAACAGCCACAATATTGGAAATGCTTTGACAATTACTGGAGTGTGTTAAGTTTATCTCTACAGTTTAACATGAGGGTAAAAAAAAAGACGTGATAAAAAAGCAATGACAAACCACCCTCCCCATCTTTTAAAAGCACATTACATTTTTGCCTCTGAAAAATCCCTTTACTTAGCCATAACACAAACACTTGGAAAGTAATACCGCTGAAAATTTTAAAGCCAACGTAAACTTTTATTTTCACACTTTGAATCAAAATGACAGTAATAATTCAGCACTTAATAGAATACAGCTGCAATCAGCAAAGGCAAATTGCAAGGGCCAGCAGTCAAGTTAAGCAACTCATTCACCTACCAAGTATTTTGATGTGGAGGACTGGAATCAAAGGCCCAAACATCCCTCAGTAACACCTGCATTCTCCAATGCTCCCCACCCGTGCGCCCGCAGCCTCACTGAGCTCAGCCAGCTGCCAGAACCCTTTTGACTAAGGCAACTTCCCCCAGGGGCCTAGCAACCGCCTAGACTCCACACGGGGTGCGGGAAGCCCCACAGACGCGAGCAGAGGGGCAGACAGCCTCACCCTACACGCTGAGAGCGGGCCCACATCCCCCAGCCCCTCAGGTCGGGCAGGCCCCACCAGGCCCAAAACAGCAGCCGGAGCCATCCCCGCTGCCTACTGCTCATTCAGGCGGATCAGTTGCCTGGCTCAGCCCTTTACCCCTCGCCCTCGCCGCCCGAGCGCTACTGTGCCAAAATGGCGACGCTCCCACCACACCCAGCCCGCTCCACCACCACACCCAGCCCGCTCCACCACCACGAGTTTACAGCCAGCCCCGGCCCAAGATGGCGGACGCAGCGCCAGCCCCTCGGCTCCGCACACCCCCACCCCCCCACCAAAGCGCCGCGCGCACGGACGCCCCCGCCGCAGCCAATCGCGCCAAAGGAAGACGCTCGTGCCCAGGGGAGCGGCCCACCTCCCGCGCACGGCGATTCGCTCCTGGGACCTGGCCCCGCCTCGCGCATGCGTATGAGCGAGAAGACGCCGCCGCAAAGCTATAACCCGGAAAATCCGACGCCCAATCACCACACACTTACACACACACCCCCCGCCCTGCGCCGAAGGGGAGGGGGCGGTGCCACAGGCCCGGCTGGTGCGTCCCCGCCTCCGGCCGCCGTCAAGCGGTTGTCGGGCTTCCCTAGCGGGGCGGTGCCTCCTGGCGGGGGGCGGCGCTGGGGCCGCGCGTGCTCCTAGGGGCAGGGCGTACCCGCGTGCGGGGGAGGGCGGCTGCGCCCGGCCGTCAGCCGTCGAGCGCCGCCTGCAGGTAACAGTTAAGCAGGGGAGGAGGAGGAAGGTGAGGGCGGCTGCCCGGGACCGAGGCCGGGGTCGTGGCTCTGTAGGGGTCGCGCCGTCCCTCAGCAAAGCCCCAGCCTGCGGCGGTAGATAGCGCCGGGTGCTGCAGGCGGGAACGCGTAGGAGCACCCGTCACCCGGCGCGGGGGTGGGCCTGGCCTCCCTGGGCCGCAGTCCCGCTGCTCGCCACGCCGCGCGGAACGCGTGGCTGAAGGGCGGGAGGGGTGCGGGTCACCCCGCGCCTCGCCTCAGCCCGGCGGCGCGTCCCGCTGCCGGCGCCGCACGGCCTTAACCCTTTTCTCTCGGTACTCAGATGAGCTGTGAGCCGTTGGCCAGAGGGGGGTGAAGGGTGCTGAGGCGAGGCCACCCGGCGTCTCAGGGCCGGCCCACCAGGGACTGCCCCCCCCCACGGGAGGGTGTCCCCCGCCACAGGTTGGCCCCCACCGCCGGTTCGCCCCCTGCCCGCAGGCCCCGGGCGCTGAACGCGGCCGTGTCACAGGGCAGCGAGACCGACGCGCCGCTCCCCTACCTGAGCTGAGCTTGGCGCTGGCCGGACCCAACCAGCCTACCAGCCCTCCACGCAGCCGCCCGGGAAGATGGAAGAGAATAGAAGTAAGCCTTTAAAATAATTAAATAAGTAAGTTAATATGCTTCGAGCAGCAATTAGTCAGATCTTGTGAGAAACTTTTCCAAGATTCAGCAGTCTTCCCTTAAGCTCTTTTCCCAGTCAACCAAATAAAAATTTCTGGGGTTTTGTAAATTTGGTACTATATATAGGGCTACAGCTTGATGTATTCTCACGACGTAAAAAGGAGTTTCCATTCTGGAATGTTTCAAAATTTCAGTTACAGCATGAAAAGGCTAAGTAGCTGACTTGCAAATCGGGTATGTTTTATGTTCTCTGGGTCGTTAGTGCTGGTATCTCCAATGTGGTCAAAGAATGCTGCTGCCTTACTTCTCCTTAGTGTTATTAAAGTAGAGCTATCTTGCATCTGTTGAGAAACAGAATCAGTCATTTTTTTACCTAAAAAAGCCTTCGTTTTTTTCCTAAACAAATTAGTTTAGCTGCAGTACTGCTGTAGTGACGGCATTAATTTAAAAAATAAGAGGGAAATGTGAGCTAATAGGAAGTGGGGATTATGTAGGCTCCGCTGAATATGCTGGAAATTCTGGGCCATCTCATGACAGCTTCATGCTTGAGGAATAGTAAGAAATTACTTGTGTAAAAAAATTTCCTCACACAGCTTGTTTCATTTGAGTGTTCTTCAGTTAGGTCTTGATAAGACATAGGCTGACTATTTGAAAGTGGCATGACTATTTCACTGCAATGGTTTCTTACAGTGCTCCTGCTAATACCTGCTATAGTGTTTATTTGTATAATTTTAAAAAAACTAAGTAGCTACAACCATTTTAATTTCTCACCTCATCTCTTGCTTGTCCATTCTGCACCTCTTGCAGTGCTGTGCAACTGCTTTGAAGTGGAGAACCTTGCCAGTTTGAGGGAGGAGAGGACTGAGGGTAGTATAGTTTGGATTTATGGAGGGAAATGGGAAGGTAGTATATATTTGACACTACTTCTGGTCTCAAAATGATAACCAGAAGACAATAGTTTTGCCTTTTATGGCACATATGTAAGATATTAGTCAGCAGCTCTACAGGTCCTTTATAAGAAACATGCACCCAAGGTTTTTTTCCAGCAGCTGGCCTAAGTAGCCCTGGCCTTGGCTGCTTGCTGTTTCTTGCTCTAGCATCATTCTCCTGTGCAGTGCTGAAAAAAAAGAGATACATGGCCACAAGGATTCTATAGAGGGAGAAGAAAATCCCTCCAGAGGTAATGGCTTTGGCCAGGTTTAAAGCTATTGCCGCAAAATGCCAGTCCATCAGCTGACATGAATGCTGACAAGGTAGATGCATTCCCTGTTCTCCTGGCTAGGGTTGATGATAACAGTATTAACACTGGAGGGATTAGCGATGTGGACATCTGTCTCTTTTGAAATGAAAATTGGATATGAACTTTCATATGCAGTCTTTGCTTCTCCACGCAAAACCAAGTTTTTACTGCTAGAATATTTGGGGCACTGCAGCGTGAGAATTGGGGAAGCATTTGCAAGTCAAGTGAGTGGTCTGAGCGCTGCACAAGAGTGTTACATGTTTTACTGCCTTTTGGCCTGCACGAGATTATAACTGATGACCCAGAAATGAAAAACTGTGTTCTGTCACCCATCCTGTGAAGTAATCTATCCAGGCTCAGTAAATATATTGAAATACCTGAAATTGGATAAGAAATAAGCACAGCAGTTTTAATCTGCAGCGGTGGAATTTCTTATTAGAATTTCTGAATGTGTATTTTTAAACACAGTTGTTAAATACACTTATTTCTCCATATTTTAAATTTGTGATACTGTCACACAGAGCAAAGGATGGAAAAGGCACAGGGCACATGTTGTCTCTCAGAGCAGTAGTGTAGGTTTCCAGAAAGTGTTGTGGGCATTTTTTGTAACAGGACTTTGACCTTTCCACATTTTTTTAAACATTTCTGTGAGTATAAAAGCTCATGAAATGATGAGAGCTAGTGCTAAATCAGTCATTTTACAAGATAAAGTACTTTCAGCATTGCCTGTTGATACTAAGTGTTATGCTCTTAGCTGCTGGTGGCATAAGCAGTGGAGTTGTGGTGGCAAAAGATTGTTACTTTCTTCACTGCTGTCATGATGTGATGCTTTTGAGAGTAACCATAGACTCTGTACTGCCATAGCATCACTTAGCTTCTGGTGTCTTGGGCAACAGAAGTCATTCTCTGCTAAGTCAGAAATTAAGTAAATATTTTTTTACTAGCCTTAAAAGAACGCTGTATTGACTGCCAAGGAGGTATCACCCCAGCTCATTTGCCAGCCCAGGTTTGCTGTCTGAAAGTGAAATGTAAACCTAGTATGGTGACAGTGGACTCTACCTCTAGAAATAGAGTAGGAAAACAGATTTACTTGTTCTTTTGTGCATGGTCATTGAAGAAAAACGTTAACCATGAGAGAGAGCCTGTTCTTTTTTCTGGCATTGCCTCTTGACACACTAAACCATAGTTCTTTTTCAGAGTCTATGCCAGAGATGCACTGCTAGTGTTTTAACAAGAGCTTTCATGAATGGGCTTAGTACCTCAAAGGTACATACTCTTGGAAGAGAAGAAGTTCTGAACCTGCAGCTTAAAAAACATTTATTCAAACACGATACAAGGAGTGTATTAATTACTACAACTGATAAAATTTGGTGAACAAAATTTATCAAAATGCTTTTATCTGAGAATATTTTGAACACTTTTCCCTAGAAAATGTACAAAAATATCAATGAGTTGGCATAATCAGCTTGGGTAGCTAAGGGAGGTTACAGCTATAAAAAATTTTTTTAAGTTCTTTTGTTTAATAATATGTTCAGTTCATTCAGTTGAAAGTATTCTCCTGTGTCACTTCTATGAGTTTCAGTGGTGATTAATTTATAGTGGGACTAATTGCTGGTGTTTTGAGAAAGGATTCCACAGCACTCTTTGTAGACATGCATGAAAAGTTAATTGAAGGCCCATCATGAGCCATCAAAAGCTACTCCAGTTTGTCACTTGGCTTCTGTTTCACTTTCATAATCAAGTTTAGGAATAGATTTCTGAAGGTTTAAGCTTGCAAAAGAAGACAGCAGTTCTGGCTGGTTTTTTAGAAGTGCCTCACAATGAAATGAGTGGGAGCCTTTGAAAATTCCACTAGGAACTACTTGGATATTTTAGACTTCCTGGGAGTTGTACAGACTTGTAAATTGAGATTTGCATTTCAGCTGATTTGAAGACCATTTGGGCACAATTGGGAGGTAGAAGAGTGGACATCATATTTGAACAGATGCAAAATGTACTGCTGTTGCTGAAGCAAAAGATCAAGAATGGAACTGCGACAAACCAAGGTTTGAAATCCTTGTTACAGTTAAGCGGAACTGCAGGGGAGCTGTGGCCTGCTTTGTGTAGGGCTATGTGGTATCTGCCACAAATCAGATATCTCTGAATTTAAATTACTTTGTAGTTGGTGTTTTTAAGCACTTTTTAAAAAAAGCGTAACTGTTTCAGGTGCATTTTGCCATTTTCTCATTTTGCCTGTATACTTTTTCAAACAATGTGTGGCTCTTAAGTGTGTGGAACTGAAATGTTTATTCTTGAGAAGTAATGAAATACCTCCTGTGCCTTGTGTTTTGTTTAATGACAGAAGTTTTAGCCTTTCAAGCTGATCTTGGTGAACTGAATGGGTTTGGGTGGGATTATAATTTTGTAAGTATTATTTCATGTCAGAGACACCATTATAACTTAAAACATGAGTAGAAAAATGTGACAGCAATGCATTTAAGATTTGTTTCCATGAAAATCAGGAACAGTGTCCTTTATCTACATAAAAATCAGAAATCCGATAAGCCTGGAGCAGTGCACAGGTTTCTTTTTATTAATTTGTTCAGGAAAACTACTTTTTTTTAATTGTCATGCATGTAAATGTAATCTGTGGATCTTACTGCTTTTTTGTGCAAACAATGTACAGTAGTGTCAGATGCTTTTAAACAGGTATAGCCACACACTCTGCATTGTACTGCTTGCTCAGAATTAGTAGTGCAATTTTTTTATATACTTGAGCTCCCACATCTTGATTTTTATGACAAAACATTACAGCAGTGTGTAAATAAATGTTGAACTTGAATCCCCAAATGACACAATGAATCTGTGACATAGTTAAGTTTGATTTTTTTCTATGCTTTGTTCTGTAAAGATTTCAAACCAAAATATTAACATGGATTTTCCTAATATTTTTCTCTACCTGTAATATTTATTGCGTGGAGTAAAAGGTTGAGATAGAACTGGTCTCTTCTTTGTGTTCTTACTAGTTGAAGGCCATTTCCACCAATTTAGGAGTAGCATTAATTTGGTCTGCCAAGATCCAGCTCTTCTTAGCCGGAAGATGACTAGTCTGATGAGAAAGTACAGAGAGAAACTTAACTAAATTGTGTTTATGTGCACTACTGCCACTGGAGGCTACTGGTTTTGTGTGTTTGGAACCATCCCAGCAGCTTTCCAAAAGCTGGAGGATATTCAGTGCTGATTCACAACTACTAATATGAGCTGTAATTTTATTGTAATTTGCAGATGTGTCTATTAAGGTCTGTGGTGCAAAAGGTTTCTAATATTATCAGTCTTGCAATGCTCTAGATTAGTATAGTGAGGAAACTGGTGTCTCTGGAGGAGTTGTTTTCCCTATTATCATTACTTAAATTAGACATCGTATCCATTTTGTTTTGGTTTTTTTTGCCTAGAATACTGTCAGGCTTCGGTACTGGTGAATGAAGCTAATCTAGGTGATCTCTTAACCTTGACAAATGGTATGTGCATCTCTATTGTATTTATTGGCATGTGGATTTAATTTGTCTTGGTTTACTCACTAGGAGCTTATTTCCCTTCATTAAAATCAATAAAATAGATCTGAGAAGCCTCTTAGCATTACAAGGGAAAAACCATAGTTATTAGTTTCCTTAGGTACTGGAGTGTGGACTCTCACCTGCGTTTGTACATTTGTGGTTTGAATGTATGTGTATATGGCCTTTACCAGGTGAAGAGAGTTTAACTAGTAAGCCCTGATGAACCTGAGCTGGCTGCAAGCAAAGTCATTTTGTGTGTGGCTTCACTAGCTGTGATACCCTGGCTTCCTTTTACCTCAAATAATTAAGAGAAATCTGTATATGTGTTTCATATGCATGTTGTCTCCATACACTTTGAAAGCTACGTGGAAGTTGTAATGTGCAAATCATCTGGTGGTCTGTGAAAAGGGTAAATCTTCACGATGCGTTTCTGCCTCAAGTTTGTCAATGCACACCAAAGTTTTTCACCCTTGGGGAAAGGGAAGGGGAGAGAGAGGGAGGGAGAGGAGGAGCAGGAGAGAAAGTGTGAGAGTGTGTGCCAGCTGGTTGCTTACTTGCACACCTATATGCAAGCACGTGATTTTTGTTTAAGTTCCAAAAAGCAGCTTCCTTTTCTAGTAGGGTGCTTGCTAGCATGCTCTTTGTTAGCTGTAGCTCATAGCAATGCATTGTTTTTAATGTATTTTGGCAATTACCTCTTTAGCAACTGAAGTTTGATTGTAGGTTGAAATGTGGATTGCTGGAGTTTTTGCTTGCATTCAAATTTTTTTCAGCAGGTGCTGTGTTTGATGGAGATGGCATACAGGAAACCAAACCTAAATGGCAATGTCTTCTTACAGATGACAACACTGCAAACTCTGTAGAAGGTTCTCACAGGTCAGGGTATTTAATAGTTTATTTCAGTTTCTCATTTGGCATACTCTTTAGTGCATCTGAGAGAGATTTTAATATCTCTTTTTGTATTTCTAAATTTACCATTTTAAACCCAGTTTTGAATCCTGCCAGTATTCAAAGTGAAAATATTTTGAACCTGACCTACATGGAAGACCTGAGGTTTTGAGTAACCTTGTCTAATTTACCATGCGAGAACATCGCAGAATAAAATAGGGCATTAGGTTATGAATAAAGTTCCCGGAGTATCACCAGCATTATCAGGGTTAGGGCTTAATGATTTTTGAGTTCAGTTCTCAGGCTCTCACAGACTGTGCAGATTGTCAGGCACATGATTTAGTCTTTCTGTATTTAGCCTCAGGTACTGATTTGGAAGATGTGGGTAAAGATGTTGTTCCTTTCTTCTCTCTCTCTTTCTTTGTGGGTTTTTTTTTTATGTCCTTTCTGTGTTTTAGTGTAAGTGCTTCCTGGGAAGAAGCTGTTGCTTGCTTTTTTTTTTTTTTTTTTTTTTTTAATGCCACTGAGTATGTCTTCATATGATGTTAGGTCAGTAACACAATGCAAACAGTGATTCAGTGAAACCCTTGGTCTTCTAGCAATTGGCTGTTTCTTTCCTGTGCTAATAATATTGAACCAGTAAAACGCTCCGTTTCTTACTGGTTCATCTAAGATGCTGCTCTTTTTTCTTATTTTTTTTTCTTTTTGTTTCAAATAGCAAAAAGGAGGAGATGGCAAAAACGGGTTCAGGGAGTAAAGAAGCATCTCTTAAAATTCAAGATTTACCTTTAAACCTTCAGTATCAGAACCACAAGTGCTCTAGTGCATGTCTTCCCAACAGAGTGGCAGGCTTCTACAAGGGTGAAAATCCTCTTAAGATACCAATCCTGTTTCACTTTCAAAGATGCCATGCAAAAGCAGACTGCCTTTCAAAATCACTGGATGTGAATTATAAAACTCCTTGTGGTCGAAGTCTGAGAAGCTTTCAAGATGTGCAAAATTATTTGTTTCAAACGGAGTGCAATTTCTTATTTGTTGATTACTTCTCCTTCAACACATACGTACTGTTAGGCAGGAGCGCTGTAAATCCTGAACCCCTCGTATTTGATTTTGATATCAGCAATGGAGCAGAGTCTGTGCCCATTTCCTTCTGTAATGATCTTGACCACGCAAGATTACCTTATTTCAAATATCGGAGGACATCGTGGCCGCATGGATATTATCTCAACAATTTCTCTAGCGTATTTGTTGATTCATGTGACTGCACAGATGGCTGCATTGATAGGTAGGTAGAAAAACCTAATCCCAGACAAGTGGCGCATGATGCCTCAATAGCAGGGTGGTGGTGGAAGTGTGAAGATGTGCAGTACCAAACAGTACCAGATAATGAAGGACCAGCACAACTGGAGTTGTCTTGTGCCATGCTCTGTGGTGTTGACTGACACCATTGTGTCTTTGTCTTCCCCAGAACTTGGGTGCTTCTACCCATCCAGCCTGTGTTGTAGGGAAGGAAGCAATCAACAGGTGGATTGTTGTGTTCCTTTTCCTTTCTTCCCAAATTGGCAGTGCTTCTCCTCCAGGTGGAGCTGGCAAGCAGATCTCTGGGCTTTGGAAAAGGAGTGGGGAAGGGAGAGGCTTGTGCCAGCAAAGGCAGGCTCGTTTTCCTGGCAGGCAGGGAAGGATCCTGCATGACAACTGCTGCAGCTCTTCTGTTGGGATGCTATCCTGGAGATGGCATGGGACAACATGGAGAGATCAGATCATTTGGAACTTAGAAGGTTACAGAGGGCAGAGGAAGAAACATCCCCCTTCACAACATCTACATCCCATCCTTCCCCTTCTCTAAACAGAAACTATGAAACCCTGTGGTCACAGAACATTTATTTTCTGACCAGTTCAAATGATGTTGCTCACTGCTGTCTTTCTAAAACACAGTAACTCTGAGCTGTATATTATTCTGTGGGAATCTGTCACAGTTAACACAGGTGACTTTGGTGATAATTTTGTCCGCTTTCTTCAAGGGTGTTTTGTCTTTGACCTGATCTGTGCCTGTAGGTGTTACTTGGTATTGAATCCATTTTGTATTATTAATAGCTAGGGCAGTTGCATGTGCTGGTGTGCAGTATAATTGCCCATGACCCAACAGAAGCTTGAAATCACAGCCCAATCTAATGAAGCTTCATTAATTAAAGTTACTTAGTTTCAGCTGAGTGGTGGGGAACAGCAAGCACATAGCATGCTGTTTCTTTTGCACTGAGTTCCCGCAAGGGTTGAGATGCTTTTGCTGTGCAGTTTTGGGGTTCAAGATTTGGTCTATTGCTGTTTGTTTTTGGACTATATGCTGTGGGTCTTTGGAGTTATTGTGACATAAGATGGTGAAGACCAGCATTATTGCTCTAGTCCTTTGCTCCACATGTGAAATTCTTTGCTTCCTAGGGGCTGGAGTGGGAGGAAGGTAATGAAGTAGTGTCTAACAGGCTGGGATGCTAGAGCAGATGATTTGCATTCGTACATTCAATCCATTTGACAGTGTTCTGTTTATAATAAATTTCTGTTGTACTTCAGCTGTTTGCATGTGCCTTTATGGAGCTTGGCAGAAGAATGGGGTTGGGGTGGAGAGAACATGATTATTATGAAACGCACATAACCAGCCAAGAGACAGAGAAGGGCAGGGTGCCTGAAATGGCCCTGTGAAGTAAAAAGGCGGGGTGGTGGTGGGGGGTGTGTGTATAGTCAAGTACATTTTTAAATTGTCTAGATGTATGTTTTATTTATGCTGCCCCAAATACATTCTGAGATGTTTTACTGATACTTTTTAGGTCAAAGTGTGCATGTCTACAGCTAACTGCAAGAGGCTGTAGTAAAACTTCTAGTAGTGCAACATCCCATGGATACAGTTACAAAAGACTAGAGGGACCTGTTCCTAGTGGGTAAGAAAGACTGAACATGAGCTTGTTATTTTATTTGTATACTCTTTATTTTTATCCTGTAGTGTAAGTGCTACAGAACTAAAATAACTGCAGTTTCTGGATGCTGAAACCTTCAGTTTTTGTCACATTTTTACTGACTGATCAGGATGTTAAAAAATAATTAATGTGACTTGAGTAATAGGAGGAAAAACAACTTTTGTACTGCAGATACTACAATTTTCACAGCTTAGTTCAAGGTCCAAGAAGAGTGTTAAGTGTTAACTGGACTGTTACTCTTAAGAGTCACAGTCCAGGAGCTCAGGCCATATCTGGCCCATGCACTGGTTCATTCAGGCATGCCAAGGAGAGAAGGGAGATGGGAAAGAAACCTGCCACAAGGGAAGGAGGTCTATCACAAGAACATCACACCATGTATCAGCCAAAGAAGTGGGAAGCAGTTGCCACCCGTGGGTTTTGCCCTCTATCTTGTCCACCCATTTGCTCTGTAGGACCAGAGTCCTAAAGAAGTATCAGCCAGCTGCTATTGCCAGATTTGGTTATGTGTGACTCTTCCAAGTCTCCAAAGCAGTCCCAGTGCTGCAAGTGTTCACCCTTTCCCTTTCTCTTATTCAGCTCCTGTGGCCTGTGGATTAATATGTGGCCTGGGGAAGGTGCCAGTAACCTCAGGTGTGTAGGAGAGGAATTGTGCAAGGTAGCTTTCTGCGATAGCCAAGGGCTGCACCCACAGGCTGAAGTTGCTCCTTTCAGTCCATTGTTGCTGTGTGATGTTAATTTATGGCTGGCCTGGAAAATTAAAGCTGCCAGTGAACCCAGAAACAAATGCAGAACAAAAAAAGCACAATGGTGAATTCTTCTAGAAATGTTTTGTTAAATCCTAAAACTCATGACAGCTACAGCGTGGTCCAGGCAGATAGGTTGTCTTTGTAAAATCTGTTCCAGCATAGAATGATGTGCTTCATGTAGGGATTTCTGCTTCTGTGTAAAATAAAAAAGATTTCATTTATTTTTATTGCCTACTTATACCAAAATCTGGCTGACAGGCTCTTAAAATTGATGAATCAGCAATCAAGAAAGTCATGGGCTTCAGAGTACTGCTGCACAATCAGTTTTAGCCAGAGTCTTTATCTTTTCAGTCAATGGCCTTATTAATGTGCAGGAGGGAAATGAATAATAGCAACTTTGTTTTGGCAATGCATTCTTTTATATTGTGTTTTGTTTTGCTTTCTCTTGACAGAATTTATGAGTGTAGTGTGTTGTGCAGGTGTGACAAGATGATGTGTCAAAACAGAGTTGTACAGCATGGCATTCAAGTCAGGTTGCAAGTGTTCAACACGGAGAGGAAAGGCTGGGGTGTCCGCTGCCTAGATGATATCGACAAGGGGACATTTGTTTGTACTTACTCAGGTAACAGAAGATGACCTGTGGAAGATCTATAGCGTAATTCTCCCTGGCCTGTGGCCCTGGAAATTTTTGGAGAACCAAACAGGGAAATACAGGGTTGGAAGAAAAGTGAGTCAATATAATCTTAACTTGCAAGATGATCAGATGGACAGAAGAACCTTGAAGAACTGCAATGCAATGATGCCAAACAAACAAAACATTCTGGAGCAAAGCCTGTCTCAGACTGTTGATTTTTCCTTCACAGGCCTGTGTATCCTGTGCCAGGGCTAATTTTCCTTCAGTATAAATGCATTCATATTTTTCTTTCCCAAATAATGTTCTTGTATTTTTTTTAATAAAAGTTTGAACTGTGGTACTGAGTGTGACCCATCTTAGCAAACAATTTAAAAACCCCAACTTTTCTTCTTCCTCCAGGCAGATTGATGAGCAGAGCTAAAGATCAAGTACTGGGAGATGATGATCAGGAGCTGAGAGAGGAGAGTGCTGTGAGTGACAGAGTCTGTGGCTTTTTTTCCAAAAAAAGAAAACTTCACACTGATTGTTCAGAGACTGTGATTGGAGGAGTGCAGACTGGCAGAAGTCACATTCTTGAGAAGGAGGAATCTTTGTCTCAGACTGTAGATAATGAAAATAAATCAACCCTGTAAGTTTACTAAAGCAAACTTAAGCATGACAAAACTAATATTCTGCTATTATAGAAATTCCTTAACTTAAGAATGTCCTCAGCTGAGGGTGTGTTTTTCCTTTCTCAACTTTTTTGTTAATTCCTCATTATTTCTTCTCGTAGGACAGAGTTTTTTCTCTATATTAATTTTATTTATTGTCTGTACTAATTGGCATTTTCTAGAAATCCAATTAATTTCCTGGGTGTACATGATCTGTTCAGAGTATTAATCATTATGCTAACGTGAAATAATTAATATAAAGTACTTGAGATAAATGATTTAAATATATTGATGACACCGAAGGGTTTAATAAATTAGCCACTAACTGTCCTGTCCTTTGCTCCTGGTCTTGTTCTTTGTAACATAACCTTCCCTGCTAGGATTCTTAACATTTCCCATTAGGAGTCTGACAACACCTCGCTTTTGCAGTGAAATATGCAAAAGTTCTGGTCCTGTTTTCTTTCTACAGTCAAGGTCTTGTAGCCTATCAGTATTCCTAAAATAAAATTACTGCAAAATAACCATGTGGCTTTATGCTGTAGTCTTTTCAGAAGGAAGTTGGGAGATTGTTTTCCTAAACTATTCTTGCTCTGCCATACTACTCTGTAAACTCTTTCTTTGCACTAGTCACAAGTGATTGCAAATTCTTGCTCATTTCTTAGTAGAAGATGATTGTGGATCTTTGAGAAGCACTATGAAATTACAAATGGAAACTCTAATACCTGCCATATATTCTCACTTGCATTTCAGTGTCTTGGAAGCCTAATGAATTCATGATTTTGTAAATTACATAATTATCAGCAATCAGCTAGATTTTACTTCTACTAAGTGCTGTTGCTAAAAATTGCAGGGAAGCACAGTTTTAAAGTTGTGTTCGCTACCTCAAATCTCATAAATTTAATTTCCTGAGAATAAACATGTTTCATGCATGGGCTGTGTTTTTTAAAAAAAAAACAAAAAACAAACAAACAAAAAGACCCCCCAAAAAATCTCCCCCCCAAAAACAAAAAAAAAAAACCCAAAAAAAACCCACCACAGACAAAAAGACTCTGTTGTTCTGCCTCTTCTTTGTTATTCTGCTTCTTAAGAAATTGCAATCCAGCTGAACTGAGAAACCTTTGAGAGGAAATTGGTGTGCTAAGCTTGACATGTCATTCACCCAGATTGCTTTTAACAGGACAAACAATGTAGTAGTCATGTAATAACGTCACAACTTCTTTTGTTGTAAATTCACCTTTTGAATTTACAAAGGGATTTAAATCTTAAGAAAGCCTTGAAGAGTAGCTTTGTTGCTGTTATATAAACATTTGATGTTGAAAGTTTTCTTGAATAAGAGCTGTTACTTAATGCTAGATATTGTACAGATGTTAAGGGTAGTTTTGAAACTGGTGTTTTCTACTGCACTTCAAATGTAATCCAAATTAATATCATTTAGATGTTTTAAATGTATATGCCTGATACTGCTTCCCATCCTTCCCCTGCCTTTTCTTGATATGGAGTGACGTTCTTTTGTTGGAGAGTATTTTCTGTACTGCCATATATTGCCTGTCTTTCTATCCCTTGTCCCTGCAGCATCTTTGCTATCGTGTTTGAAAGCTGCACTGTCAAAACTATTGAAATTGGTAGCAGGAAAAAGGCCAACCTCTGTCTATAGGTCCTCTATTTTGAGATGATCAGATATAATAATAGTAAAACAACAGAGATTTTGGTTCTTGGCAGAACTGGGAAAGGATGTGAAAGCAGTTGCTGATCTCTCAAAAAAAAGTATGAACAACCAGGTTTTTTACAAATACTATTGAGAACCGAACCTTGGTTCTCAGTTCTTAAAGGCAAAATAGTCACAGAACTTGAGGCAAGGCCAGACTACTACAGGCTCTGGTGTAGTCTGTTCTTATGAACTACTGACTTGGTTAGAGAAATGTGTGTTGTGAGAGTTACTTATGGGTGTCTTTGTATTTTATAATTTCCTTTTGACCTTTCTGTACAGGGTTCATCCCAGGAATTTAAGTAATGCAACCGCAAGAATGCCTGGAACTAGAAGGGTTGTTTTTCATAATCACCCGCTAAAAATGGTAATAATAATAAGTGGCCTTAATAGATTCATTTTTCACTGTGCTGAATACGTATGTTAATTTTGACCTTTCATCTTATACATTTAAATAGTTCTGATGATCTTTCTTCATGAGATTAGCTCACAGTGTGAAACAATCTGGCATGCTGGAAGCTATGCCCCATCCCTTTTCCATTATCAGTCCTTCAACATGTTCCCTGAGACCAGCACTAACTACTCTCACAGCCTTCCCTTCTCCACCCTTCACTTACACTCCAGTCTTGAGAGCTTTAAGAAAACATTCTCCCGCTCCACGCAGTGTTGTAGCTAACTGCAGGGTTAGGGGATCGTAGTGGTATTTTTGTGATGTCTTCTCAGAGAATTGAAATAGCAGGGACAGAAGGAAATCGCAGGAGTTGGACACAGTCTTCTCATGTGGTGACACGGGATAATTTAATCTGATCTGGGTGTGAGGTTTTGCCTGCAAATAGATGCAAAGGAGAGGCACTGGGGTAAATGTACTCTGTAGGTTTTGTTGGTTTCATTGCACTTAAGAAATGCACATGGTATTTTCATGCTAACATTTGGCAGTGCTGTCTGTTCTGGAGCTCCCATAACTAATTGCCTTTTTGTAGTCGAAGAAATCCTGCCACATTTATTCATTTTATTGAAACTGTGTAAAAGGCATGTTTGAGCCAGTTACACAAATATGTTTCAGTTCTGGTGAAACTGTTGGGACTTCCACACTTAAATGTTTTATTGAGTGGGGAGCTTCTTTCAGGTTATTCTTAAGGATAATTTGAAATTAGGAAGAATTTGCATTGCAGTAAATGTATGAACTTTTGAAACTCAGCCATAGCTGTGCATTACAGTAGGTTTGAAACTTCAGTCCTAGAGTCCTAAAAGCCACTTGCTATCTTGTGTTGACCCAGGTTTGCATACAGCAACAATACATCACAGCCTTTTCATTATCTTTTATTCTGTTTAAAGGAAAATGATACACTGGCGCACATTGTGAGCTCAGATGAAGATAATAGTTCTCAGACTCATCAGTCAAGCAAACTAACCAGTGAAACGAAGAAAGGAAAAGAAAGTAGGTTTTGAGAGCTATAAATACTGCACTGTTAGTACAATTGTGTCCCATCAGGTGATAGACATAAAATGCAGAAAGTGATCCATGGATGTGGGAAGGCCTGTTCTCAGAGTAGAATGCTGTTGTCCACATAATGCTTAGGCTGTCTTAAGAGAGCTGAGCAGTACAGAAATTATTGCTGTCTTGTATTAAGACAGTGCATTAACTGGTACAAAGCAATCTTTTGCCTGATAAGTTAATCTTGGGACATGTTGAATGGTCCTGACAGCAGCTTCTCAAATACAGTGCACTTGTGTGAAAGTCATTGTTATAAATCTTATTGTATCACATCCAATACATGTTCCAGTCAACAAAAATTGAACAGGATCTAATGCAGGGGTGGGGGGACCTCAAGCTGGAGAAGCAGTGGGAAAGTGATGCCATTTGCATGTGCATCTTGTTCCTGTCTTAATTACAGAAGTTTGTGATTCAGGAATTAAGGTGGAGAATGATGATAAAATGCTATGTGGAAGAAATCAGTCTGGAGCGGGATTTTAGAAGAACAAGAGACTAGGTCACTCACAGGAGACTTGAGCAAGTGCTTTAGGCACCACAGCAGGAAACAGTCATTTGTGGAAGGACTGATGAGGGGGATGGAAAAGGGTGGTTGTATTATAGACTTGTAAATAGCAAGGAAGCTGCTTAGATTTTGGAGAACAAAGGGTGGGTGGATAAGAGTTCTGGGCCAAACAAGGGAAAGGCTTTGGCCTTAAACTGGCATCGAAAAATAACTTACGTGTCCATTGACAGAATCCACTCAGCGGCAGAAGGAAGAACATCCAATGGAAATTGGACAGACAGAGTCTGCTGACATGGACAGTGCAGAATGCAAAAGAAAGAGACTGTCTCTGCAGGGTGTTGATTGTGACAGGGCAGATGTGCTGGATGACACATCTGTTACGAGGCCATCCAAAAGCGTACCCCTAAAAGGAGGAACGTACCACTGCAAAGAGGAAAAACACAGGCATCATCAGAAGGCTGATGATGACAGGATGCTTCTGAAGAATGCTGATGAAGAAAATATTTATATACTGGATGCCAGCAAAGAAGGAAATGTGGGTCGTTTTCTTAATGTAAGTAAAAAGTTTCATGTCTTCTCTTAGTTGTCTTAGCTTAAATAAATAAATTACATATTCACATAAATTAGAAAGCTTTTTTGCATAAACCATATATTGGTAGGTGCATGACAAGGCAGGCTACGTGGTGCTCCCTGCACTCTGAAGCAACAGAACCCCAGGTTGGGTCACACTGGCTGTCAGCGCCTCCATAAGATGATGCACACTATGTACTAGCTGCAGGTTTTGGCACCACTAGGTTACTGAGCGAAATATTCCCCAGTAATAAATGACATCTTTCTCCTGAACTTTTGAACAGCCTTTTCTGGGGGTCCAGAGAGCAAATGGCATATTTTGTTGAACCACAAGCTTTCTCCCAGCCTTGTTTTTTGTTCCCCAACCATTGTAAAATCTAGCTCATGCTGATTTAGGATAAATGTTGTGATACTGTAGGAATTTTCTTTTACTGTTCAATTATAGGTTCAGAAAGTGGTCTGTCATACTGTGTACATATCTGCTAAATAAGTCTCTCAATTCTGACTTGCCAAGAAAGGGTAATGAATTACCAAGTGCCTCCAACTAAGACAAATAGTTCACAGACGCGTCTGCGTGTGCTCTGCAAGTAACATTGCTTTTCATTGGCATATGTGTTTTACAGCAAATCCATGCATATATTTAAGCTGTTCTTTGTTGCAGAGGTAATACGGTGTTAAGACTAGTACTGCATCTTGCTGAAACTTTTCTTCTGCATCCATGAGCATGAACTCATGAACACATGTTCCTACATGTACCTGAATGACCTTTCACATCTCGTATCTCTTTGCCAACATACACAATCATTTACTCTATTGCTTGCTCCTTGGCACTGCTGCCCTGGCTGACAGCGAGATACATCTGTCACATACTGATTATTTGTGGTGCATCCTGAATCTAAGATGAATTCTCACCATAAATTTCTGGAGGAGTTTGATAAAAGAACTTGGTTTGCTTAGGCAAAATTACTTTCATAATATGATGGAAATAATACTTTAAAGAGATAGTTACTGCAAAAAATAATGGCAGTGGCATTGAATAATACAGATTCTGTATGGGCTGGAGAATGGAAGGAAGAAGCTATCTTTACTAGTGACAGATACCTGACACAAAATAGGTTCTTCGGCCAACAATGAGGTGTTTCCCTGTTTCTAATTAAAATATTCTGTTTCACAGCACAGCTGCTGCCCAAATCTCTTTGCACAGAGCGTGTTTGTAGAGACTCACAACAGAAATTTCCCATGGGTGGCGTTCTTCACAAACAGGTGAATTTTTTCAAATTTAATGTTGTTCATTTAACGTACTAGGGGAAAAAAGCAGTGCTTTGTTATTAGGAAATAATTGTGCTAAGTGAGGCAGATGCTTAGATCATGAAACCGTAAAAGTACCTTCTTATTGCTGACTTCTTATTGTGCACTAAAGACTGAAGAAATACAGCTGTTGGTTATCACTAATGAGTTTTTATTCAGTTTTTCACTGAAATGTAAAGTGGGGAACCTTAATTTTGATGCGTCCATTTCAGTGATAATCTTCTTCAGTGGAAAAATAAGTTTAACTCGGTGTGGTCATTTTGAAAGCCAAGATTCACTGATCCTACTGTTGTCTCAAGGAATGGCCAGCAGATTTGGGTCCCATAGACCAAGATTGGACTCTATAGGGTCTTAAGGCTGAGACACTCTGTGGGCCAAACAAGCTGGTTGCAGGCCTTCTCCTTGCAGCTACCGAGAGAAGCAGGAGCCTGTGTAGCCCAGCATGTCCTGGGGAGGTAGCACTAGGATACACAGAGGTGAAAGCAAGAGATGTGTGTCTTCCCTTAGTGGATGACAGAAAGGGAGGTACAGAGAGCTGGTGCCAGTGAGACACAAGAAGGTGGCAACTAAACCTGGGAGGGAAAAAAATTAATTGTATGAATGAAGCTAGTGACGGCGTGGTACTAGGTGAGAACTTACAATAGAGAATTCATTCCAAACTGGCCTCAGGGAACACTGATCCTCTGCAGAGCCCTGCAACCCTGGTTCATACTGACACAGATGCTGTGGACTGTGCTGTGAAGGAGGGCTTCCGAGAACTGTGAAGACAATATTTTAAAGTGTGTCAGAAAAAAGATTTTGTTTTCGCTAGAGTCTTTATTGCTCAGGGACTTGGTAAAGAAGTGTGTAGTGGGGACTGAGGCCAGTGGAGAGAGGTAATAGTGATGAGCAGAAAACACTTAGGGAAGAAGACTGTTGAAGGGAAGTCTCCCTGGCTGCCCCTCCTGCTTTCTGGCAATCACCCTTTTACAACATTTCTGCATTAAGAGTTGCATCTAGATCATCAAGATCAACTGTGTATCTTCCATGAACTTGCCCAGTCATCTTTTTATTTGTTTTACATTTCTGGCCTCCAGAACATCATAAGGCAGCAAGTCCCAGGTTGCAATTATGTGCTATTTGAAAAGTCCTCCTTGTTTCTTCTCAGCCTGCTGCCTGGTAATTCACTGGTTGTCCTTTATATCATATCCAGTGAGAAATATGAGAGAATCAGTCTCTTGCTTGTAACACTCACATTTTATTGTATTTTCCCTCAGTTACCCCTCAGTGTCTTAGCTCAGGTATTTAATTTGGCATTTATTTTGGGCAATGAATTTCCTACTTCAGAAATTTCTTCTCTTTCATGTACTGTCAGAGTGGCTGGTTCATGAGGAGCATATGTTTAATTTTTTGTGCATACAGGTAGTGCAATTGCATTAGAACATCACTTGTCAGACCAAAGATGATCTGTTCAAACCTCAGTGATGCACTGTATGTAGTAAAAATAACAAGTGTGTGTTATAATTTAATGTGTTCACTTAGGTGTTTTTTTTCCTTTTTTTTGCTTTGATTTTTATTTCCCAGAATTTGCCTCAAAGTTAAAGCAGGTTGTTTAGACTTCGAACCTTATCGCACTGCTTGAGAAATTATTTTCTCTCAGCTGTGGGTGTTTGTGCACTATAGCTCTGGCAGGCAAAGCAGCATGCACATGCCAGAGACTCCTTTATCTCTTGGCTCTCTCCCAACAAGCTGCATGTTTGATGCTCCCTGCCCCCTACAATTTCAGGGTTTGCCTCTGAGTCGTTGATGACAAATTGTAAGCACAGTACTGTTTCACTTAGTTCAAACAAATTGACTGAGTGTTTTATTTCTTAGGCATGTGAAAGCTGGAGCCGAACTTACATGGGATTACGGTTATGAAGCTGGAAGCATGCCAGAGGTAGAGATTTCCTGTCAGTGTGGAGTTCAGAAGTGCAGGAAAAAAACCTTATAGCCAAGGCTTTCCTATTGTCAACACATGATGTACCTGGGGATGTATATGCTGGAAGGGGCTACTACACAGTGAACAAACAGCACACTTACATCTGTGGTCTAATTAAATTCAACTAAAATGCCTTTCACCTGATTGTTTTTTTGTAAATTTACATTTAAATGTCACTTTTGTAGTTTACAGAATTAGAAAGGTTTGTCAATAAGAACAGGCATCAAACTTCTCCTAGATAATATCTGTGCTCCTAGTCTCCTCCCCCACCCCTTTTCATTTGCAAGCAAAGTTCACAGTGCACTGGAAGAACTCAAGCTTCTGTGCCATCTCCAGCAGAGACATGACTGATGCAGAGCGTTGCTTAGTTGATGTTTTCTGTGCCCTTCCACAATGCTGAGTTCGCAAAACTCTGTTTTCTGAAACTCGTTATGAATACAAGTTTGCCTGTTTGGAGGCTAAGAATTATTAGAATATACCTAAGCATAATGGATGCAGTGGGACAGACAGTCTTGAACAGAGATGAGATTAATCAAAACAGTTTTGCAGAACTGTGTTTGTGCTACAAATTTAGCTAGGCAAGTCCTGCTGCTGCAGGAGAGAAATGACTGGGTTTTGCTGGGTTGCATCCCTCTCCCATGTTTGTGACACACAGAGAAATCCTTGAGAAATCTGGTGCCCTTCATTCCAGTGCCATATTGTGTGTGTGGGACAGGAGGGCTGCAGAAGTCTTCGCCATGTGGTTTGTTGGTAAGAGAAACAAGCTATATTAGGTGACACTGAGTGCAGATGCAGGAGGCAGCTCTGAAATGGAGCAAGGGACGAGTGTGCGGGTTTGTGGCTTTTGAATGTGTTGGAGCCTTGTGCAAAGAAGATGTCGCAGATGGGTAGTTTAGACTGCTTGAAGAACTGCTGCCAAAGGTATCGGCAAATGTGGGTTTATTGAAGTAAGATGTTGTAAAAGTGAGACTTACGGAGACTTACAAGTTCAAAGGGAAGGTTCACTGTATTACTGCAGAGGATATAGCAATGATTCAAAGTTACCAGTACAAAACTTAGCACACTATAATACAAAGTTATGTTCAGTATCAGTCACTTACCAATGATCTGCAGTTGGTAAGGGGTGCCTCAGCCTTGAGGAGTAACCTTGAGAGGTGTCTGCGCTCAAGGGGAGATCATTGCTGTGCAGTCAGCTGCTTAACAGGAACAGCTTAAAGGTGGCTCCCTCAGGCTGTCATGTTTGTGGAATAAAGTGCTTGGCTTGCAGTCAAATTGCATGAGGTGGAAAAGGTAAATATGAGACTCCTTGTACTCACAGCTTTCTTTGTTCCTTGATAAATGAGTCTTGGAAGAATCACCTGCTATTCATGTGTTAATCACATGGTCAATGTTCCAGTTTCCAAGCCCATATGCATTGATGTTCACCATGTCACCCTGTTCCTGTACTGGTTTTCAAAGAACAGGTTGGAACTAGAGAAGGTTTTGATCCAGTTATGGCCAAGGCCATTGCTTCTTTTCGAGACTGAACCAAACTACTGCAAGTTTGGTCAAGGGTGCATCTATCACAGGTAGATTGGAAGCTGGCCCTGCAGTTCTCCTTATCTTTACTTACTGAATTTGTGGGGAGCTGTGCATGGCAGATCATGCAGGATTGTCTGTTGGTATTTGCTCAGCCATTAGTAGGTTTTGTCACTAGTTTTCCTGTTTTACAGTACAGAGCAGAGAGAAGGTAGTATTTGCAATATTTAGTGATGATTTAGGCAATTTTATATGGGAATGAAACACGCTTGTGAGAGACTGCCATGGCCACGGGAGTAAAGATTTCAAGCCTACAGCTATACTGCAAAATGAAAGACAAGCAGGAACTTGTTCTCTGCCCTGAGGCCGAGGGGCAATGGATGATTTATGTCCACACGGCTTGGGGTTACCCCTCTTTTAATTGGGTGGCATCTGTGCTGTGTAACTGTGGACAAACGTGGTACCTTTGGCCCTGAGCTGTTTTTTGAGTTTGCTTTGGATGGTTCAAGCTTAAAAAACACAGGTTTGTGCTGCAACACACAATGCTGTCTAATTTCTCGGCAGTCTCGGCACGCGTGAGGAGTTTAAGCCTGTTACAAATGGACCATTAATGGAGATAACAGGCCTGTGAACCATTCTGCTCACAACATAACCTCAGCTCTTCTTTCCCACAGCCCTGTTTGAGGGCTTGACAATACCCATCAAGCAAAGCCATCCTCAGCTTTTGTCCCAGTCGTTGCACTATGGGGTTGCGTGTGTTTTCATCATGCGCCTTTGGGCCTAAATGTGGAAGAGCGGGGTTACTGCCAGTGTCAGTGCAGTACCCCTTCAAAGGCTCAGGGCCACCCACTCTTGTCTTGATCAGTGCCCTTCCACCCCTCTGTCACTGAGGAGCACCACCATGTTAGCAGCAGTTGGCATTCAGCTCAGTTGCTTGTTGCTTCATTGAAGATCTGTCTGTACTCAGAGGGACTACACCTTAGGGTAATATTGTGCAGTGTAAAAACCTCCAGAGATGCCGAACCGCATGGCAAGCCCACTGGTAACCCAGCACTGCTGTAAGCCTTTTAAACAAGTGAGGTTGCAGAAAATACCTGTCTAAGCTCAATTTGATTGTGGAAAAGCAGATGGGCATGTCATTAAAGCATCAAGGAGGGAGGCGGCAGGGGGGAGGGAAGGACATTTTACTGCTGTTGGTTATATTTCCCAGATCAGTGATGGGAATTATGGTACTGGGATCTATGGTACAAGAAAAAGCTCTCTCTTCCTGCAGAAAACAGACTTGATGTTTCAAAAGATAAAGCACTTACTTGCTTTGTGTGGTCTGCAACTATCAAGAGCCTGCTGTCAACTTGGATTTTACAATAGGTACGTGTATGAGACGGGGGCTTTTTGGCTAGCTGTGTTTATCAGGTCTGTCTTCAGGCTGGTGCTTCTTCATTCTCCTTTTCCATGTGAGGATACACTAGATAGAGTGGTTGCGACCCAGCTTCTAGTCCCCTTATAGTCTGATGCTTTCACTGTTTGTGAATCTGATGTACCAGACCAGAGATCATAAACAACCCTCTTGCAAACTTGCCTTACAAGGTATGTTTTCTGTCTGGTTTTGTAATTATTAGAAGGGATTCTGCTGAAGGTGCCTGGCGAGTATCCTTTGCAGATAATGGCTGTGCCAGTTCAACAGACATTGCAAAGGTGCTCATGTGAACTTGCTCTCTGCTCAGCTGTCAGTTCCTCTGCCTGTGCTTACATAGCTCAGAGATGGGTGTTATTTCTAATCATAATCCCTTGTGCCACCCATGCTACAGCGAGTATCATGTGAAAGCACCGAGCACAACCACTGATGGAAGAATAGGTGGAAATGTGCCAAGTGAAACACTCAAAAGCACCTGTGGGAAGGACACATTTGGGACTTCTTGTCAGCCTGCCAGGGGTATCAAAAGAGGAGTCCCTGATGGGGAATTAGTGACATTGAGACATGAAGCAGAACTTGGGAGGTGCCTGAAATCAGTTTCTATTGACGTGAGTGTAGGTTTTACAACATTGAAGGATGATCAGCAGAGGGGAATTCTGAAACCAATTTAGGATTTTTCAGGGTCGTACCTTGTGCCTGTGAAATGGTGTCATCCAGCCACACAGTGTGGAAGTTTTTGACTTTCTTGTGGTGAGCAGGACAGTACCAACGGAAGGACAGTAGGGATGTGAGGACTTGTAAGGTCTCCATGACCTACAGGGAAATAAACATTAGTGCCCAAGGTGAACATACAAATGCAAAGACAGCTGAAGATCACCTATGGCATAGGTATAAAAGAAACTGGACTGGAGCATGTTATACTGATAACTTTTTTGTGGTGGTGGTGGTGATTTTTTTTGTTTTGCCAGAAAATTACTGAGCACTAACTTCCAGCTCCACCTATTTCAGCAGAACTCTACAGCTCTGTAGAGCAGGGCTTGGAAGAAGAGATCACAAGGGATCTGCAGTTGGTTTTTTCTCCACAGAGAATTATTTTTCTGTGTTGAAGAACATACTTGTGTTAGGAAAATTTCCATAGTTTAAGACTTAGGCACCTTTAAGGGTGCTTGAATTCAGTTGACTTGTTTGAGTGCCATCTAGATAACAGATGTGGGATTGGTGTTGCATAGCAGTATCTGGCTAATAGATACAATCTAATCGCAAGCCTCCACACAGGGGCTGATCTTGGCTCTGAAATGCTACATCCGGGCAGGCACAAAGGGATTTGGGAAACCAGCTGGAATAACGCCAGCAGTGCTGAAAAGCCAAAGCTTGCTCTAGCTGGTAAAGGGAGCTGATCTTAAAAACCTCCATGTTGTGTTTGGTGCACCCTGCTGCCAGGCCAGAACACGCCTGTTGTGGCTGGTGAGCTGTATGGGGGTGGAAATCCGGGTTTATTTAATTACCCCACACAATGGCAGAGGAACTTCATGTAGGCCTAAAGCTTGGTCTTGCTGATACAGTTTTGCCTTAAGCCTTGGGTCACTGCTGTTCAAAGAGCTTTCAGAAGCATTGTGAAGCAGGGTGCGTGTTAAGAGCTGCAAAGCAGCAAGCTTCTCCCTGTACCACATCTGCCCAGTGCATAGCTGGTGCACACCGGCCATCTCTTTACAGGGGCAGCTGGAGGGGATCACCTATGTGAACAGTGAGGCCTACAAGCAAGGAAGAACCACTCAGCAGTTGGAGGTCTTGTATCCCCAGCAGCCTGAGGCCAAGGCTGGCATTGCCTGACCAGGGGAAGCGCTGCCCAGCGACACAGGGACAGGCCCGTCCTGTCCTTTGTGCTCTGGGTGAGCACCACCGTGGCTGGGCATGCAGCCAGCACACTGCAGCCACCACCTCCTTCCCCACGGAGGGACTGACTGAACAGAGGCACCAGGAGGCCCACCACGACTTCCTGGCCTTTCCTGCCTATCTCTTGGATCAGATGCTTGATAAGGTATCACCCTGCCAGCACGGGGCGCTAATCACCACCCCAGCCCATACCAGGCCCCTCACCTGACGTCCTGTACCGTGGTTAAGGGACTTGCAACAACGAATGGGAGGATGGAGGACGTTCCCTTCCTCGTAGGGAAATCCCGCGAGAAAAGGCTGCCCGACGGCTGCCACTGGGATTGCCTGGCGCGGGTATCGAACCCGGGTCCTCGCTACCGCCACGCCCAAAGGCGCGGGGGATGGGCCGAGCGCCGCTCCCTCGCCACGTGACCGGCACCCACCCCTCCGCCCTCCACGCCGGAGCCGCAGCCAATCAACGCCCGGGAAATGCATCACGCGGCGCCCCGCTCCCTTACGCGCTCCGCACGGGGGTCAGCAGGCGCGCACTGAGCATGCGCTGTGCGGCGGCTGGGCACGCCCACTTCCGCGCGGGAGACTTGCCGCGGGGGGGGGGGGGGTGGGCCCGAGCGAGTGCGGAAGTGGCTGTGGTGTCCGTGCGGGCCGGGCTGTGAGGACGGAACGGGAGTGGATGGTTCCCGCCGCCCCGCGGTAAGTCTCACTGCGGGAACGGGGCGGGGGGGAAAAAAGGGCTACCCGGTATTCAGCGCCCCCTCAGTGCCATCTCCCTCCTCCCCGCCCCCCCCCCCCCCCCCCCCCCCCAAGTCACGATAAATGGTCCCTGCTGGAGAGTGGGGCTGGGGGAGGGGCTGTGAGGGCGACCCCGGTTTTCCCTCAGTGGCGGAGGCCGTTGTCCTGAAGGTTCCCCACCATGACTGGGCCTGCCTCGGCCCTGAGCCTCCCGGGGCGGCTGCCGCCCGGGGAGGCTCAGAGCCTAGGTAGGCCTAGGCAGGTGAGAGCTCGCCCTGCTAGGCCTCAAAGCGCAGGGACGTGAGGGAAGACATCACCTCAGGAGGCCCAATCCCAGCCCCGCCTCAGCGCTCAGGTGTCCAGATCAGTGGAGAGTACATCCGCATCCTTCTTCCTCAAGTTCTGCCGTGTGGCACGTAGTGGGGTTGTAGCAAGGTAATAACTATCAGCCTTAAAACATGGCACGGCTGTGTTTAGGATGCTGGAAGCAGTGTGTTAGTAGAGGGTAAGGTGTTACTCTGTGAAGTGCATCAGGGAGTGATTGAGAACTTCTAAGGACACAAGTCCAAACATCTCCCACCTGGAATACCGCCTCCATCTCTGGGCTCCCCAGTACAAGACAGGCATGGACCTGTTAGAGTGGGTCCAGGGGAGGGCTGTGAGAATGGTCAGAGCACCCTCCTATGAAGACAGGCTGAGAGAGTTGGGGTTGTTCAGCCTGGAGAAGAGAAGGCTCCCAGGAGACCTTATTATGCCCTTTCAATATAAAAGGGCCTTGTAAAAAAGACTGAGAGTTTTTCTCAGCTCCTGTTGTGACAAGACAAGGGCTAACAGTTTTAAACTGAAAGAGGGTAGGCTTAGATTGGACACAACGAAGACATTTTTTACATTGAGGGTGGTGAGACACTGGCACAGGTTGCCCAGAGAAGCTGTGGATGCCCCATCCCTGGCAGTGCTCAAGGCCAGGCTGGATGGGGCTTTGAGCAACCTGGTGTGGTGGAAGGTGTCCCTGCCCATGGCAGGGGGTTTGGACTAGATGATCTTCAAAGATCCCTTCCAACCCAAACCAGTCTGTCATTCTGTGAGCCTTTGAACAGGTCAATGTTTAGATCTAATGAGGAACACTTCAGTCACCCCCATTACTTGGATCTGGTATGTCAAAGTATACCTTTCTGAAGAAAAAAATTTTTTATATATCCTCAAAAGTATTTACCCTGTAGCAAGTGAAAGGTAATCAGAAATACAGGTATTTTTGGTTTTGTTGTGAAAGCCTTGCAAAGGCTGGGGGTGTTTATGCTGCTAATGACTTGGGGGAGAGTGGGGAGGGGGCTTGCATAGGTCATACCCAGCTAATGTATGACAGGCAGTGTTTCTTTCCCCACAAAGTGTAAATGAAGGACACAGTAAGCGTGGGGTAACAGGCATGTCATTTCATTCTTTCCCCCTACTTTAATAGATCAAATCCTTCACTGTACTGGGGTGAAAAGGAGAGTGGGGCAGGAGCTAGGGCAGTGGGTTGTGGTAGCACGCTGGGAAGTCAGGAGACTTGGGTTCTTTTCCTTACTGTCCTACAGATATGCCAAGTGATATTCTGTGCCTTACGTTTCTTCCCGTGTAAAATGCGTGTATTTACGTGCAAGGGTGCTTTCAGAATTGATTCTGGAGAGGAAAGAATTAGACAACTGGTAATATTTCAGCAAGATTTCTTTGGAAATGGTGAAATCCTTGTGCACTTGCCAAAACTGTTTGTCCTTTTTTACTTTTCGTTTTGTCCCTTTTTACTTTCTGTTTCGTTTCCTGTCTTCTTCCATTTTGTCACTGTTGCAAAAAAACCAAAAAACACCACAGTGTAAGGGCCTCCAACTCTTATAGACTAATTAGGCATCTTAGGTTCCCATAGTCTGCTTCTGTGGCAGTGAAAGTGAAAGCTGACTGTGAAGAGTTGCAGAAGGACATTGTGACAGCGAGCGACTGGACTATGAAATAGTGGGGGAAAATCCAGCATTGATAAGTGGAAAATTATGCATGTGTCAGAGCAATAATCCTAATGCTGATGCCCTCCATACCACTTAGGAAAGAGATCTGGGGGACTGTAATGTGTAGTTCTATGAAGGTGTCAGCTCCATGCTCAGAAGTGGTCTTCAATGTGATTGAAATATAAAGAATTATTAAGAAAATAAGAGAAAAATACAGCGTGCCACTGTGACTTTGTATTATAAGTTATAGCCCGCCCTTTTGAATGTCGTTTGCTCCTCTTGAAACATAGCAGGAGTAGAGAAGGGATTGAGAGGTGACAGGGATGATCAAAGATGTGGAGCAGCTTCTGTACAAGGAACAACTGAATAGTTTCAGATTCTTCAACTTTAAAAAGAGACAGTAGGAGAAAGAATATGCTGTCATGAGTGTTACTGAAGGAACTGAGTAAGGAACAATGATTTCTTCCCTTTTCAGATAGATCCTGGGGTGTCACATGGAATCCGTGAGCAGCAAGCTTAAGGGATTGTTTAGGCAAAATGTAATTAAACTGGAACTGGAACCATGCCCTTAGCCTCTCCCTTTTTGCTTGAGAGCAGCCTGCCAGATCCGTTGCCCTGTTTAGCTCAGTATCTTCTACCTGGCAGTCATCTGTAGCAGAAGGCTGAGGGAGAGCACAGGGCCGAAGCAGTGCTCCTGTGCGGGACAGGATACCAAGCTAAATGGGGCAGTGGGTGCAGGCTGGCTGCTTCTGCTGTGAGAATTAAGTCAAGAGCTGTCCTTCCACCGCTTCAAGGTTCCTGCAAAGGTGCTGGAGTAACCCCAAGGCTGACTGACTGAGTGTCCTCCGTTCTCCTGTAGCACCAGGATTTCTCCTTAGCCTGTAAGATCACCAGGGACTGTAGACTCCACCTTTAGCTTCTTACTCCAAAATTCCCAGAGCCCCTGGAGCTGAATCCTCTGACTGGGCCTGGGCAGGGCCTATGTATCTTGCATGGATTCCAGGTATTAGTTTGCTGCAGAGAACTTTTCCTGAGTTCTAGACCATTCAAAGTCTAGCTTGATCTGCTTTTTAATTTCTTTCAGTCTTTGTTTTCTATTTCTATACTTTTGTATTTATTTAATGCTTAAGTTATGAGACTGATGTGATGGCCACTGCATAGATAGATATTGAAAATCAGTCCCTACCCTTCCTTCTTTACAAGAGATAGAAGGATAGGGGTAAAAAAAAAAAAATAGATGTGTGTGGAGGCACAGTGACTTGCTGTGAATAAGTAAATTCTCAGTGGCAGGGCCAGAGGAGGAGGGAAAAAAAAATAATCCCCTTCCATTCTGGTGGTGTTCTCACTTGAGACTACCCCCTCCCTTTTATGGGAAGGAGATGGGAACTAATGAAAACAGAGTTTGGCTGTTGAAAGCCACAGGAAGGTTGTGAGATTTGCTGGATGGTGAGATTTCCTGCCTGTTTTGTACTTGGACCTTACTGCCTCTCTCTCACTATAATAATTTAACTTCAAATCTTCTTATTTTTTGAAAGTAAAAGCAGTCCTTTCTTACCCTTTTCCTACAGGAGTTTGTGCTGTCAGAGGTGACGTCTCCAGCAAAGGGCAGTTTGGAGTACCACACCTAGTAGAAGCAGGAAGTTGTTGAAGATTTCTGCAGTGGATTTGCACAGAAACTACAAGCAAAGTAAAACTTCTGCTACTAGTATGTGGTGTGATGCTCTGTACTGGTGGGGGATGTGGGTAAAGGCTTCTCCAGAAGCATTTAGACTGTTCTGTGAGATAAGTAGCAGTCCTTAAAATTTTGCAGCTTCTGAGGGGGAAAGAGAGGCTGTGTGAGTAAGAACTTGAGTGGATATGGCCAGAAAAAGAGAAGAGCTGTCCATGGGATAAATCCCAGGGTACAGAGAAAATTTTGTAGCATGTTAGCCCTTCACCTCGTTAAAAGAGAACATTCAAATCTCTTGTTTCTGTTTCTGGCTTCTGCTCCCTTTTACTTGCAGACCTCTCCACGCTTCTTTGCTACATCATTTTTACAGTATGGAATTAGCGTTTCTTCCTTCTTTTCTGTGAATTCCTGGAAGGCACTGAGAGGTTTGAGGACAGCTATTTTTCATTCCTCGGTTGACTTGCAGACCCACATGTGGCAGAACTAGCTTTAGGAAAGCACTGCTATGAATAATTGACCTCCTCCAAATAAAAGGGGTTTCATATCTAGGGCATGACTTGCTGGTCTGCCCTTGGGCCTGTTGGAGCAGATATTGCCGAGCAAGCTTGAAAATTTTTGTATTACCTGTCCCTTATGACTTGTTATTGACTTTACAAGAGGAAATAAAGCAGTTTTCCTCCTGCTCTAACCGCTGGAGCTCCTGCAAGCTGGTTTCCATCCCACTGCTGTCCCAAGAGCAGGCTTTGCCTGGTCAACTAGTAGTTGTTGTGGGAGGAGCAAAGCACCAAGGTTCAGGGAATGTAGGTGAAGGAGCAGCTGGAGGACAAGTGCTAGTAAGCTTTGCTTTCCACTGTTCTTCCTGCTTGGTGTATGATAGTTGCAGCAATTGCTTTATGTTTTGTCCCAGTTTTCCTACTCTAGGTGTTTTCCAGATAATGGCGAAGATGGTGAGAAGAACGTGTGCATTTTGTTCAGAAGGGGAGGCTGGTTCTGTAATGTATATTGCCAAAGAGCAAAATGTTGCAGCTCATCAGGATTGTCTGGTGAGTGGCTTTTGGTTGGTCAGTACCTAAAAGGAATAAAGAAGAAGGGCTAAAGGGGAAGTTTCCACTGCTTGTCTATTTTTGACTGCACAATAATGTCTGAATTAAAAGGCTGGTTACCAAACCAGCAAGCTTGTATTAGATTGAAAAGCTATGAAAAGGCAGCAGGACTTGGCCAGAATTTTGGAGAGGGGGAGTACACGGCTGCAGAGCTGGACATGTTCATTTGTGGTACTTTCATGTGTTTCATATTCCAGATCCGTGGTTCTAGACACACATAGGGTCTAGCAGTAGGAATAGGTGTTCTTGCGATGCTAAATTGGATGAGGTTTCTGAGACTATAGAAAGTTGTGTACTTACTTAAACCTTTGCAGGAAAATATTCACATCACTTGACATATCAAGGTAAAAAACTTCCCGGTCTATGCCTTATATAAAATAAGGAATAAAAATACCAGAAGTTGATTATATAAAAATATCTGTGAAGCCCTTAAGCATGCTGTGATGGTAGAATGTATTTACTCTTCTTGCTGTCAGAATGCTTCCCCTTTATTCTGGGATCTCTGTGGCAGAATCAATTACAGATGCAATATTCTCCCTTCAGTGAGGGTTGCTTAGTGCAGGAGATGCATCTACTGCTGGAACAGTATTTTGGCTTTCACTGTTCAGCCTTCTTATTCTTGTAGGTTTTAGGTTTACATCTTTATTTTTATTTTTTTTTTTAGCAGACAGTTTCAGAAACCTCTGATATCCCTTTTACAGTGTTACTTGGATGTTTTGTTTGAAACAGGTTTTGTTAGGGCTGCAATGCTGCTCCAATGTGGAAACTCTCTTTTCTCTCCTCCCCGGCTCCCGTGCCCTGCCCCCACCACCCCCACGCCCCCGCAACAACTTTACTAATTTCTCTGCCTTAAGCTTCTCTGTGCTGTTTGGTTTTTTTCACAGTTTGTTATGACATTCTGAGCACACAGACTGTGTCTGCCAGCTGAATTTATCTATATATAATGATTCGAAAAAAGTTACTAAGAACTTTCCCTTGCCTCGCTTACTGTGATGGCTCAGCACTTCTGTGGGAATTAAGGTGGCCTGAATGTGCATGTATACATTTTTTTTGTGGGTTTCTCCCAGGCTTTGTACAAGGTTTATCATGCAGTCAACTGGTGTCAGCATCTTACAGAGAAATATTGCATCCAGCTATAAGGCTGAATAACTGTGCAGATAACAAGGGAAGTGTGTCAGCTGAAGAGCTTTTCCTCCTTACTTTGGGCAGCCTGGACTTCCAGACTTTCATCATTCACACTTCTTACTAAGTTCACTTTCTCACCTTTTTATCTTTTCTTAGTTCACCGTCAGGTCATGTGAAATCTCCTATATAGACAGAGGAACTTCTTTTGACTGGAAAAAGGCTTAAGCACAGCTCCTTGTTCAATGTAGGTGAAACCTCTTAAAAAAACACAGAAAAATTAACCTTCTTTGATAGGGCAAGCGCAAGAAGAACCCTTCTTTTTTCTGCACTGGTGACTCAGTCTCTGTATTAATTCTTAATATCATCTCTTTTGTCTTCAGTTGTTTTCCTCAGGGTTTGTGGAATCTGAAGAGTATAACCCGGATAACCTGGATATAAGGTTTGATGTGGCATCAGTGTTGAAAGAACTCAAGAGAGGAAAGCGGCTGGTAAGGATTTTGTTTCTGAATCTGCTTTTAGTCCTATTTCATAGTACTGAAGGTTGTCTGGCCTGTTTTATGCTTGGAAAAAAAGTGTGGAGAAGTGCTTGGTCCTTCTGATCTACTAAGACTAGGTAACTTACAGATTTAGTGTTGGAAACATTGATTTGACATTATATCTAGTGAAATTTAGTACATTTTGTATTAAAATGTGTTGGCTTTTCTGGCCTTTTAAGGCCTTAAGTTTCCTAAGAGGCTTAGGTAAAGGACTTTGTAAAGCTAGTACCTGAAACAAAATTATGCAATCCATAAGTGTAGAGGGAAACACCTTCTGGTTTTAGCAAAAGGTAGGTTATTTATGTGAGATTTTCTTACTGGTTTTGTCTTCAGCTGCACTCCTCCCTTACATCCTGGGTTGGAGCTCTGTTCATTACCAAGTTAGCCTAGAAAACAGAAATACAAGCAGTAATACCAATAGGTATTGAAATACCTTGGGCAAGATTTAGGGGATGGGCTGGGGCAGCATCACCCAGTGCCCTCACATGGCTCTTTCTATAATTTTACAAGTTCATCAGTATGAAATAGAGGTAAGATAGCAAAAAGGTGGCTGAAATAATGAGCAGGGTAGGAGTTTGCAGGAGTGAATTTGTCTGATGAGTTATACAGAGGTGACCTGCAATGAAAGATTTGGTTTTCCCACAGGGGATAGTATTTGCCTTGTATGGCAAGATTTTCAGCAGCTGTCTGTAATGCTTACCTGCTAAACCTCATCCTGTTCTAGGTGTGCAACTTCTGTCGCAAGAAAGGAGCCACTGTGGGATGTGAGGAAAGAGCCTGCCGCAGAAGTTACCACTACTTCTGCGCACTCTGTGATGACGCAGCCATAGAAACGGATGAAGTAAATGGAGTCTACCGGTATTGAACCTAATATTTTCTAACATTGTTGTCAGGTTTTTTGTGGTGTTGTCAGGAAGAGAGACTTAAAAATTGTGTGGTTTTAAAAGGTTTCTTTTAAAAAGAGATATGTTCTCTGTTAAAGTGATGCTTGATCCTCTGTTTACAAGCAATAGTGGAAATGTTTTCCTTTCACAGGAAAACATCACAGTAGTGGGAAAGAATCTATTAAGTGTTTCAGCCTGCAACACACCTGAAAGATCACTAGGCCAAAACTGTGGAAGTCAGTCCTTACTGGCTATGTAGCTAGTCTTCAAGGACCAAGATTTTTATTAATGTCGCTCAAATTCTCCATTTCTCTTGGCTCAGAAGCTTCAGTAAATGTGGTCTGAGCACAGAGCAGGCTATAGCACTTCTAAATCTGTTCACATTAGGCAAATTCTGGTAATTTTCCACCGTATGCTAGCAGAGAACCTTGTCACCAAAGACCTTCTTATGTTTCAAGTACGTTGCTAGCATTAACATGATTAAACAGACTTGAAGAAAATTTTCTGTCCCAGTCATGCTAGTCCTGCTGTCCACTGCCGTCGGGCTGCCTGCGTTGCTGTTAGTAAGTAGATGGAACGAGTTGTTTGGAGGATGCAGATGAAGGGGTTGAGAAACTGGGACTTTAGGGACTGAAGTTATAGTAAAGTCTGGGGTGCAAAAACCCCTTGATGCCTGTTTCTGCGCAAGGCCAAAGAGATCACAGGCCGTGTTAGTCTTAGATTAATCTGTTGGACCAATCGCTACTTGCTCCAGGGAGTAGTGGGCTAGTGCAGTCCTTGGTAGCAGTGCAAGATGGGTCCTTTTGTGTCAAAACACTGGCACTCCTGGCTGCTTCACTAGGGCTCTCGGTCCAAAATAAGTATGTCTTCCTGCAAGGCTGTAAGCCCAGCTTTATAGCAAAGATGATACGTTTAGTTCATGCTTATAAAATCTTCGGGAGTCTGCAAAGCTCATGAAAGAGTGTAACTGGGAAGATGGAAACTTTCTATGATGGCAGAATAAATGGCTCTCATTATATAGCTTTAGAAAGGATACCTCAGGCTGAAGAAGACCAGCCTCTCAAGATGTTGAAAGATGAACGGGAACGATAACAGTCCAGATACAAAGTGGTAAAGAAGTGGTTGAATATATAGTTTGGTTTGGTGTTTTTCTGAGCTGGTAACTTTGGAGGTTTAGAAGTGGGAGCCTCAAAAATGCCTCGTATTGAGTCACTGTTTGAAGACTAGTTATGAGACTAGTTGCTTATCATATATAGAAATGCAGGAAACCAGGCTATAGTAACCTGCATGGAGGAGGTGAAAAAGGACCGGATTAGAGAAAGGTGGTGAGACGCAGGTTTCAGGGATTTGAACCCAAAGACTTATGTACAGTATCAGTGGCATAAATAAAGCAAAAAATTTGTAACAAGCCTGAAATTATTAGGGAGAAGACAAACAAGATTTGAAAAACAGCGGACGTGGATTGATGGCCCACTGCACTTTTTTGTGGTGAAATACAGTATACTGAAAGGCATATCAAAAAGAGAGGATTCCTTCGAGAGAGAAAGAGCTGGCATTTTTAAAATCTTGAGTTGCCATCGTTGTGATGATGAGCAGTGATTATCAAAACGAGCAGAGCAGATCAAAAAGAGAAGGTATACATTGCTATGAAGGTGGCTGATAAGAGCAGAGGTGAGGAAATAAGTGTAATTTGTACTGCCATCTTGCAAAAAATGATAGTAGAGAGGTGCTTCCAAATAAAGTAGCCTAAGTAGTAAAAAGTATCATCTGTTCTTCATATGATGTTCTTGTACTTAGGAAGGTTGTGTTTAACTGGGAAACAGTAGACTTAAAGGGAGAGGAGGAAAAAACAAACCTCCGAAGGGCGATATTAAAAAGCAAGGAATGTAAATAAGGTGTCTCCAGTATGTAGCCTTCTGATTGGATTCTTAGGCATGTGTAAATCTGGGGTTTTGTGCATCACAATGAAGTTTCCTGATAAAAAGCTGGCTCGTCAAGGGAACAGACTGTGTTTCTAAGGTCAGTGCTTCTATTTTGTTAAAATAAAAGAATGACAATAATTAGAATATGTCCTAATAAATGCAGTTCCCTTTAAAATTTGCTTCCAAACACTTGAGCATTAGTCTTGGCAAATAGGTTTGTAATGAAGAGATCAGCTAAACCACACTCTTGACAGGGCAATTTTGCTTAAAAAGTGATTTGGGATCCTTCTGTAAGAAAGGCATATTATAGAAGCTGGTTCACATTCTCTACACGTTATTGTATCCAGAAGATAAGGAATGTTTCCAGCTGTATTTGTTACCTTTTGCCTCTTCCATGGAATTCACATTGCTCTTCTGGAACCAGAGAGAATATTCCCATCTCACATACTAATAAAGTCTTTAAGGAACAAATGGATTGAGCATCTTTAAGCTACTGGATCTCAAACAAGGTGCCCTACTTCCTCAGGATTTGGGGACCACCTCATCAGCACTGGGCAGTGGAAAGGAAGGGGCACAGAGATCTCCAAGCAAGTAACTGGTGCAGTGCTGTGTGGCTATGCCAGCACATCGTGCAGGGCTTATAAATTCAAGCTGACTGGTAAGCAGATACGTCTGAAAAGGTTCTGGACCTGGCCTGAGTGGTACAGGGCAACGGGGCAGAACTGCAGTAGCTATGATCAAGCAGTATTAGTACTCTGGTATTTCACCTTGACGGCATTAATCTCATTCTAATAAGGAGTTTCAATAAAAGTACCTCTGCCACAGTGACTGCAACATCAGATAAAATGTGTCTGACTCAGGATTTGAACAGTGAGCAGGTCGAAACAGAGTGGGGTAATGGAACTGATAATTCAGAGCTTTGGTGTTCAGAGTTCACTGAGGCTCTGAAAGTACAAATAGAAGCTTGTGCATGTATGTGACTTTACAGCAGGCGCTTTCATAGGTGGGTAATGCTGAACAAAAATCCTGATAATTTTTTTAAGCGTTTTTCAGTTTACGTTCAATGAAAAGATGGGAAAATATCTGTTAAAATCAGTCAGCATAACTCTGTTTATATATTTATTAATACTTTTTCTCTTTTTCTTAAAATTGAACTTAAATTTTAGAGTGTTCTGCCCAAAACATGACCCAGGCAATAGGACCAATCACTATGGTGAGTTTCTTTAATGGCTTCATTGATTTCGTTTGTTTTAAAAGTTTGCATCCTATAGTCAATAACTCATTTGAACAAAATAAATGTTACTCCGCCTTTATATTGAGCGGTGGATTTCTAATCTTGCAGGAGTGGTTTGGTTGAGATCCATGCATATGCACAAAAATTGAGAAGGTTTTTTGAAATAGGAAATGTTTCTATTTAATCTTCCCCAAATCTCCCTCAAAACTGATGTAAACACTGTGGACCTGATCCTTCATGGAATTATTCTGACTCGGTGTGGGCAGGTAAGCCCAAACAGCTTGTAAGATCCATGTGAGAGAGGAGAGCCACGCTAAAGGTGGCTTGATGCACAAGCTTGCACTTGATTAGCAAAAGAGGGCTGTTACAGGAGAGGTCATCTTGGGATTTTTACCTAATGTTAAAACGTTCACATTTGCATTTTCTGTATTGACTGCAGTAGTTTTTTAAATAGGGCCTTTCATTCTGAAGGATCCCAAAGAGCTTTTTAAGTGTAACAGAAGGGTTATACAACCCTCATTTAAGGATTGCTTCCTTTGCTACAGAAGTGCAGCTTAATTTGGCAGTCCTGATCCTTGCTGGTTCAGAGGTAGTCAGGAATCTCACTGAGTTAACCAGAGCTTTGACTTCATTAACCTAATGTATATGGTCCTGCTCAAAACAGAGTGGGTCCTCCACTGGCCTTTTCTTTGAAGTTAAGCTCAGTTGAATGGTGAGCACTAATGCCAAGAGTGGTGTGCTCCCACTGAAGTCTAGCAAACTTTGGCCAATCTTCTTGGCAAAGTGTGGCTCCACCCTGATGCCCCTCAAGGGGTGGGTTAGGTGATTATCATTTAAACTTGCAGTCATAGGGTCTGTCTTAGCCAGACATACGGTCCGTTTAACATCTGATATTGCTGCGGTTCACTAACCAAATGCAGCTTCTTATTTCACGTAGTAGTTTTGCTTTTTATTTATCTGTAGTTCTGAGGCCTGACATCCCCTCCCTTTTGAAAATTAATTCATTTTATTTCTGTGGTCTAATAGTTGTCAGTCTGTTTGGTTCATCCAGGGTCCCAGGTGGTCTGCTGCCCAAGTACTAGACCGGACCAGGATTGCTTCATTCCCGGTATGAGATGAGATTAAGGTATTAGGTCCAGCCCTATAGACCACCTCCTTCATAAGGATGGCTTAAATCTTACAAGGTTGAACAAGTGCTGCATATACAATGTATGGTCCATTTGCTGAGAAGAGGGTCCTTTCCTAGAGGAGATCTTCCAGAGGCACTTCATTTGGAGACACTCTGTTTATGAGTGGTAAATGGATTCTGCTGGCAGTGTCTGCCCCGCTTCCTGAACGAGCTTCTCCCGCCTCAGAGAGAGTAGCTGTGAGAGTCGGGTCAATGACACTTGGTTGAGTTGGGTCAATGACACTTGGTTACCCGTGCCCCATGAGAGCAGCTCTCAGATGTATGCGTGGCGCTCAGAATAGCCGTGGGTATCTGCTGGTGAGTTGGCTGAAGCAGCAGGCACTCTGTCAGGCCCACTCCTGGCCCACCTGGGCAGGCAGGGGACACCTGTGCCCAGTGTGTTTGCGGGTCTGCACAGGGTGGGGAGCGAGAGAGGCTGGGATGGGAGCGCTGTGGCTCCATGGTAGAGTTTTGGCTTTCAGGATCCAACTCGGGTGAAGTAGCTCAGCTGTTTCTCTGGGGCAGTCTGAGGCAGTGCTGGGCTGTGTGGGAGCAGGAGCTGACACAAAAGGGCTGCCTCTCCAGGCTTGTTTTCCCCAGTAGCTTGGAGAAAATGGGGTTAAGGAACATTCCCTTGTTCTTGGTCCAGACAACATTCCTGTGCTGAAATGTCAGGGCTTTGCTGTGTGATTGGAAGGAGATAGGGTGCCTTAAGGGGCAAGGAGCTCTCCTTGCAGCTCTGTGCAGCACAGACGGAAGGGCAGTTTGGACTTGGAAACAGGCTCTAACCTCCACTTAACTGGAAATGTTGGATGTGCCCAGAGTGAAGGCTGACAAATGCAAGAGAGTGGGGAACACTGTGGGGAGCAGTAAGAGCTGAGCTGGCCTTTGGACTGTTCCTCATGTTTTGTAAGGCATACCTACAGCAAATACCAGGAAGAGCTGAGAAAATCCTACCACAGGTCAAAGATGTCATGCTAGACAGCAAGGAGCACTGTGCCTACAGCAGCATCTCCTAGACTGCCCCAAATTAGGCCATCCAGCTTTATAACACACAAAGTGAGAGGTTATGATTTCCTTTTCAGGCCATGAAAAATGCAAATGTACAGCACCGGTACACAAAACCCCAACTTCTTTCAACAGCCTTCCTGTACCAACAGTAACTCCTTGTTCCTCTTAATAGGGTGATTTCTAACAGGAAGAACCTCAGTGCTGCCCGAAGGATGTAGAGTTAAACGGGAAGGGGGCATATAACCCCACTGCATTTAAAACCCTCAGGTTTGGGTGGGAGGATGTGCTCTTCACTAGCTTTCTCTGCTCCTGCCATGTCTTCCTCGCCAGAGTTATTGTTCTCTGCTTGTGATGTAGCTGTTTTCAGCAGCTGCCAGTTAGGGTGTTGGAGAGAGGCTGGTGCATGGCTGCTAGAGAGGACAGAGTGAAAGCAGATGGTTTTGTGGAGATTTCATACCACGTCACTAAAACCACTTTGTAGCATAATATGATAGCCAACTTACAAGTCAAATTGTTTCTGGAGGCTTTCTAGGAGGGTCATTATATTGATGAAAAACCGAATGCAATTTGTATGTCTTTTGGGACACTTAAAATAATTCTTTATGTAGGCTTAGTTTTGAGGGTGTGCTAACACAAACAAGAATTTACTGGGGGAAAAAGTGGTCATCTTTCATAAATGTGCCTGAAGTTTTTACCACCTAGAGGTACTGCTACTGCCGGGGAGAATAATCAATCTGTTTGATTGTATTATCTGTTGATAATACATGAGTTTTCTCACTTTTCCTTTCTGATTCTCTCTGCCACAATCAAAAATCTTACGTTAAAAACTAGGGTCACTTTATACTTGGTTTAAAGGCAAAGTTCTAATACCACAGTGATTCTTCCTAATGGTTCAAGCTTGTAATTTTTCTTACATGGAAATAATGTGAATTCCACTGAAATGTCAGGTGTTTGGGAAAGCCAAAACATACTCTTACTTTGCCACCCAAAGTGCCTCACTTTTATAGCTCTTTGGGGAAAAAAAGATAAGTTGAATGATGTGAAATCATCAGTCTGAGATTGAAGCATTGGTTACTTTGTTGTTTCTTGATTCCTAGATGCAGCTACTAAGAGGAGAAGACACCTATCGAAATCTTCCACCATCACGGAACAAATGGTAATTCTGAATTTAAGTAGTTCTAAAACAGAAACCTGCATCTGCTACAATAAAGTGAAGTATTTTGGCAGTGTATTCAGCAAGAGACTTCCTCACAGAAGCATAACTTTTCCTTTACAGCTGCCTTGTTTTGATCTTGTCATTCTGTCAAAACAGAACTGTTTGGGTTTGGAGCTGCTTCGGGCAGAGCAATGCTGCCCTTGGGTAATGTGACACAAATATGATAGGAACCTCTGAACCAGACTGACTCGGTGGCTGTGATCTTGACATGATCAGCCAGAGCTTCCCTTTGGGGGCTCCTTTTCTTTGGAAGTGCTACTTCTCTCAGATTTGCTTAGGGCTTGACACGGTTTCCATGAAAAACAGCTTTTGATGAGTCACTTGGCCTTTTAAACGGGCACTTACTTGTTTTGTGAGCCTGTGCTTGTGGGAAACATGGCAGATTTTCATTGGCAGGTCAGGCAGTTCTCAGTTCTGCTGGTGAAAGTGGCCGTACCAAGGGTTCAGGAGCTATCAAGCAGAGCATCCCTCTGGTTGCAGGGGGTGTTGGTTTAGAGGCTGTTAGCCTGTAAATACAGCTTATTTTAAGTTTTGAGGCGATTCTCTTGGCTCCACAGAAGTATGCATAGGAACTCCCATTGACTCTTGGGGGGGTCAGGATTTCCCCTTTCTAGAGGAATTAGCATACAGCTTTCCTTGGGGAAAACTTTGTCCTTCACAGGTCATGTGAGGGGACGTGGATGATCTTTTGCAGCTTTTGTGTAGTACTGTGTCCTGGTTTCAGCTGAAACAGTTTTAGCTGTTTAGTTTTAGCTTCTTAGTAGCTGGTACAGTGCTGTGTTTTGGATTTGGTGTGAGAAAAATGCTGATAGCACACTGATGTTCTTACTTGTTGCTAAGTAATGCTTGTACTAAGTCAAGGACTTTTCAGTTTCTTGGGCCCTGCCGAGCGTTCTGGAGCAGCACAAGAAACTGTGAGGGGACACAGCCAGGACAGCTGACTCGAACTAGCCAAAGGGATATTCCATACCACAGAAAGTCATGCTTAGTGTAGAAATTGAAGGGAAGGAGGAGGAAGGGGGGGACGTTCAGAGTGATGGTTTCTCTTCCCAAGTAACCATTACACATGCTGGAGCCCAGCTTTCCTGGGGCTGGCTGAACACCTGCCTGCCCAGGGGAAGTGGTGAATGAGTTCCTTACTTTGCTTTGCTTTGCTTGCATGCACAGCTTTTGCTTTACCTATTAAACTGTCTTTATTTCAACCCATGAGTTTTCTCACTTTTCCCTTCTGATTCTCTCCCCCATCCCGCTGCGGGGCAATGAGCGAGCAGCTATGTAGTGCTTAGTTGCTGGCCAGGGTTAAACCATGGCGTACTCTCATAAGGGTAGGTTATTTGTCTCCAAGAGTTTCTCAGCAGTAAATCCACTTATGTTCCTGGTATTGTAACCCAGATTCATTTGACCTGTTACCCATGCTATTAATGCGCTGTTTCAGCTGCTCTCCAGTGGTCCCTATCTTGGAAATCAATGCAGACACTGCAAATAAGAAGCTGAGAGGACTCCAGTGTTTTTCGATGCAGCATAAATTGTTTACAGTTGTGTAAGCAATGCATTTTTACACTGCTGGAGTTTTGTGACAGAGCTTAAGAATTGTAGTACTCTGGTATGACATGGAACAGCAGCAAATAACCGTGTCCTGTCCAAAGGAAAAGAAAAATATTCCCCCTCTCTTCTCAAATCCTTTCTAGTATGACATCATCAGGTCTAGGGAACTAAACATAATTTGCACTGGGAGTTAGCAGCAGGCATTTGTTAACATCTGTGCTGTTTGCAAATGCAGTAATTAAGGAGGGCAGTGTCCCAGGTGTTGGGCTTTTCCTAAAGAGTTTTTGCTTTGAAGCAGTTTTTGCTTCCCTTTTTAAAAATGAAATGTCTGGAGAAGAATATCGTGAGCTGTGCAGAGAAGCTGACTGTATTCACAGAAATATGGGCTGCTTTTTAACTTTCTGCTAATACAGGGGTAAGATAATGAAAACAAAGCTGTGAATGTCAGTATGGTGTAAAAATACGTTGTTTTGATTTTCTTACAGAGCACAGAAGAGACAGCAGAAGAAAACAGTTTACAAATACTAAAAAGGAAAAACAACAGGCATAAAGGTGCGCCTCACTTTATAGAACAGCTAGGAGATAACTGTGGTCTGTTATGTTGAAGTTCAGAGCTTGGAGCTGGTTGATAGCAGCAATGCTGCAAACATGTATTACTCTCCTGAGACGAGTGACTGACTCTCCAAGCTCTGGCAAGGGAGCAGAAGTCTGATCTGCGGAATGACTGTGCAGGTTTTAACAACTGTGCAGCAAACAAATCTGTGCTGTGGCTGAGACTTGCTGTGTGATGCGAGCCGGTGAATTCACCTGGGCCTGCCCCTGCTCTCTGGCTGCTGTGTTCAGCTGTGTGTCTCCAGTGGGGTGCCTCTGCCTGCCCCCCACCTCCTCTATGTCAGTACAGTGGAATTTAAAAGGGAATCGGTCCTCCTTCACCTCGGTCTCCTTGCACTGAGCCCCTCTTGAAGGGCAGAGGTGCATTTCTGCCAGGCAGCGCCCTGGATGGCTCAGCGGAGGGGGTGCTGTGAGGAGAGGGGGCCAAAGGATAGCCCAGCACTGAGAGAGGAGCTCTGTAGCTTGCTGGGTAGGAATGGGGCTGGCTGAACGCTGCTGCTACTGTTACTGCGGCCACCGCATGCTTATCTTACCTTTTGAATTGGGCGCTTGACACAATATAGTATTTTACTGCATAAAGATGCTATTACAACAGCAAGATCAGCCGCTGGACCCATCCTTCAGCTCTGCAGTTTTCATGTTGCCCCAAGAGTCCTGCTGCAAATGTTTGTCCGGATTACGCTGTTGCTTGGAAGTTTGGAAGGTGTGATTATTCACCTTCCCATGGCTATGCGTAGTATATGGGCATGGTGGTGTAACAGTAGGTAGCTGCCTGATGGGTTTTTTCTGATGTTTTACTACCACTCTAAAGAACAGGGAACCTATATGGAATCCTGGAATACTTGTAGGGTGTCGAGCGAAAGTGAAATGGCATTTCTTTTCTCACAGTGTCTCCAGTAAAAAGTAGCATTGTTTTTAATGGAGACCGGCGGACTTTTGTGAGCTGTCCGATAGCTTTCCTTTTGAACAGCCCATTGAACTGAACCCTGTCACTGACCTGCTGCTCCGAGATGAGGAAAAAATAGGTAGTTACTTCTCTAGCAATCCAAATCTGACAAAGTAGGCATATGAAATGGGCTGTAATAAACAAGTTTAATGCCTGGATCACTTGGAGTGAAATCACTTGGAGCCTTAATTTTCTTACCAATAAGAAACGCTTTCCTATACTAGGGGGCATCAGGAGGATTTAGGAGTGGTGCATTTAGGGTTGTATTTTATTTGCTTTTGATGACTAAAGCCAAATTTAGAGCTTAGGTAATTTTACGCCCAGTAAATGCTTATGTTTGCCTGACCACGTTTTTATTCCCACTGGAAAGGACTGAGTGGGTAGCTGGAGCAGCCAGAGATTTGCATATGTATTTATTACTGCAAAGAGGACTTCATCCAAAGTTTTAGTTTCTGAAGTGAGCAAGTAAAGCACACTTTGCAGATTACCTCTATGTAAGAGTGTGGTTTTGTGTTTTAACAGTCCGAATAGAATTCCTTAGGAAATGCAAGCAAGCGGGGCTTCTGGATGACATATTTGAAGAAATGCTGGACACGCTTCACCTGGCACAGGAAAAACTGATGGATGACAACACTTCAGAAACAGGTATGGAGACCCACGGAGGACTCTGCTCTCAGCAGAAACACTGATCTGAGTGCCAGGCACTCGGGCCTGGGTCACCTTCCTGAGGATACTTCTGTCATGCTAAATGACTGGGTCCTGTCTTATGTCTGCAGCTGCACAGCAGGTGGAGAGTGAGTACTTTTTGGTATACCTGTGTCAGTAGAGGGGAAGAGCTGCCAACTCAGCATGCTCTAGTAAGGCCTTCTAACTTGAATTTCTGAAGCCGCCTTTTACCTGTTGGCATAAACATAGGTAGGTTTGGCCAGGCCTCTTCTCCTGGGCACTAAAGAAGAGAGAGTTCCTGAAGAGAAACAGAAGGTTTTATTTGGTCTGTGCTGTTCTTACAGCTTCACAAGAGGGACCAACTATCCGTTAATATCAGCACTCTCTTTTGAGGGAAAAATCCCTGAGTATGAACATGTTAGGTCTTTGGATGATGAGTTAGACCTTCATTGTCAACTGTTAGTGTGTATTTGGGGGTTTTATTGGTTTAAGTATCAGCTTGTATGAAGCACTTTGGATTAGAATCCTCCAAGACCATTGTTGTTTTGTCCACAACACAGTTAAAGAAAATTTCAAGCATTCCTCTCCTGTTGTCCTCCCGGCTTTAAAAAGCCTTTACAATACCTTTGGATAAAGACTGCTAATTTATGCAAAGTAACTGAAGCAGATGCATGCAAGGTGAAATGTCCCACCTAGCTAAATCTTCCTCACGAGCAGCTTGTGTGTGACATGACAGCAGCTGCTGGAAGCAGTAACCAAGTCGGGGATATGTTAGAGGTTCAAAGGCTTCACCATTAATCATACCTCTTAACAGTCGTGCAAACTCTCTGTAGGTGTTTTGTATTTTGTTTTAATGGAAGCCTCAGTTATGAAATTGAGGCGTAATTCTGGGCTGGTTTTTAACATCAAACAGCGATAGCTCTGTTCCACATGTCACATGATCTGTCAAGAGGAATTGGTACGGTCAGCCCTGCCATCAACAGTCCTGACACGGTGGAATGAAATATGACTTAAGTATATTGCTCTTTTTTTAAAATGGACTGTTCACGTGGTGCAGACCCAAAAAGGGAATTACAGGCAGGTCCCCTTTCCTATTTTCTGTATGAAACTAAAACCAAGGCAGAACTGAAAAATCAATCCTTCTTTCTCAGTATAGATTATGGGAAGGAAGGCATCTTAAAACCTCAAGCAATCAGTGTGATATAAAATAATTACTGTTTTGCGCTATTTCTAATGTGGGGCTCTGCATTAGTGTGAGGGTTCTGTAAACTTTTACTCAGTTATATTACATCAGATTATCTCTTTCCACAGAGTATGAAGAGACAGTAATGTCACTCTTTGACTGTGGACTGTTTGAAAATATACTGACAAATATTCATTCAGGTACGTGAAAAAAGCTGTTAGAACACTAGCAGTTGGTGTGGTTTTCGCATTGAGGTTATTCTTTTGAGCATTTTGATACAATGACCATTTAAAATAAAAATTCCAAGGAACTGTTTTCTCAATATTACATAAGCAATTGAGTAAAAGGCATTGCTACCTGAATCTTTAGGTATTTCTATAGTATGTCGGTATGACAGTACCTTAGATCTGGCTGGCTGACCTGAAGGGGGAGGCGAGTCACAGTTCCACCGCTTTAGAAGACCAGAGGGTCTCTGCCCCCAAGGAACTTCCCTCTCCCGCAGCGTGTGCTCCCATCCTGTTTCTGCAGGTTATTTATTTCCCTTCCCTCTCAGCGCCTCCCATTAGCAGCTTGCCTGCATTACAGCTCTGCTTCTGTCTAGACTGGCTGTTGTGTTTCAGTTAGGTGCATTCAGTACCATGAGCAGAACTTCCTGGACCTGATGGCAACTGTAGTGTGCTTTGAAAAACAAGCTGCAAATGCTCCAAGTGAAATGAAAACAAGGGCAGGAGCAGTTGCTTGGGTCCACCGGTACAGAAGGAAACTCTGGGGCTTGGACTCCAGCCTCAGCTGCTGGAAGCAACAAGGTTAAAATTCTTTTTCAGATAGGCAAGTCTCTTGCTTCTATTTCCCTCTAACAGTTAGTGGCCTTGTTCTAATTTCTGCTTTAGATTTGTCCCTGTGAAAATGGAAATGGGTTTTAATTAGGTAACACTGAGGTTCAGCGTGTGAAGGTGATGTTTGCTAACGTTTGGTGTTTTCCCTTCACTTGAAAAAGCCAGGTTCCTCTCTTCAGTCTCCTGTTCTCACATTTAAATTCCTCCTTTGGAAATGAGAGCGACTGGTGTTGCAGTTATCTGGCATAAGGTTCCACCAGTGCCTCATCTGAGGGCATTAAAACATCTCTGCTCAAAACTCCTCGTGTGACACAGCCAGCCTTGGATCACACACATTTCTTCACAGCTGCATCAATTACTTCATCCTCTTCTCAGCTTACAGGAGAAATTCTTGGTATTTGCACCTACAGGCACACAACCATGTGATTCTCATGTGTAAAAGTTGTCCCCTCTCCAATTCCCCACTACTTGAGCAGTTCAGTTCTTCTGGTATCACACATTCTTTTTTTCTGATCCCATCAGCTTACTTTTAATTTCAAGGTCAATACCAAAAACATCCGTCAAGCTTGGTTCCAAAACAGAGCCAAGAGGCGCTCTTGAAGTGAACCAGTGAGAAAGGGGTGAAAACCATGTTAGTTTGGAGTGAAACTGTAGGGAGGGAAGGAAATCACCAGCTTTTTCTTGTTTTGTGGTGGGTTTTTTTGTTCTTTTTGGTTGGTTGGTTGGTTTGGGGGTTTTTTTGTCCTAATCTGTCTTCCATGCTCTAGGTAGCAAGTCTCTGTGATGACATATAAAGTCTCGGACTAGATAAAGTAGAACTAGTATAAATACTCTGTTGTTTTTGATCTTTCTCCTGGAACTAATGATTTTGGGTCATCTGACCTGCTTTACATAAAATCCATTCTTTCATTTTATCTTTTTTTTACTTGGATCATCACGCAAAACGTGTTCTAAAGCCTCAGGCATCAGCACAGCAAGGTTACTCTGAGCTGTAATTGCTGAGAGGGCTTTTTGAAATCCCCTTTATATATAGGGATAAACAGTTATCTGGCAGCAGCATGCAGCTTTACTGCAAACTTGACTGCATTTAAAACTTTCGTATTGGACCTGCTGTTGCCTCAACAGCAGTTTCAGATTTCTTTCCTTCACAGAAAAGTGACTTCCTTTAGTTTTGTCTTCTGTTCTGTTGTGGTGTGTCCCACTTGGAGCGATACCTGAGTCACCTTTAATCTCCTCTTTGCTGGGCAGCAGCCTGTGCAGTAGCTTTTTAGCTCCTTGGTAGCATTTTTTTCAGGGAGTCTGTAGCAGTGAATTCTGCAATTCGGTTGTGCAGACAAAGGTGGCGATGCTTCATTTTAAAACTGTTGTGTGATCATTCCAGGTCCACGTTCCTGAGGCCATTCCTGGTTTTACGGAAATACCTATTGTGTCCCTTTAGGTCATCTGCATGAGGTGGAAGGTTCCTGATCTGTTATCTGCCTTCCTGTGGCATCGATCCCACAGGCCAGTCATTCCCATCACTGACACCTTTCTCTGGGCTGTTCCAGTTTCTGCCATGTCCTTTCAGCAGAGGGGGAATGGAGCCGTATGTCCCCCATCTGTAGGGCACCCATGCGCTGAATACACGAACGCAGCTGTCATGTTTGCTCTTTGTTCTGTTTATTTCTGATTATTTATTGATTCGTATCCAAATATCCTCAGAGTGGTCTTTCTTCGGCTCCCACTTGTATGTGTCCAGCTTTTTCTTGAAATGTGTGCGTACTAGTTCTTTGAACCACAGAGACTTGATACCAAATGGGAACGCCAGGAAGGCTGCCTGGGGCAGGCAATGAAGACAGCGGTTTCCGTTGCAGTTGTCTTGTCAACAGCTGTGCCGACAGTGAAACGGTGTGCACAGACCGTGGTGGGACAGGGATGGGATGTGCTGTCGGATATATGCGCTGCCTGACTGCAGAGGAAAGCAGAGAGCAGAGGGGTCATCTGCTTTCTGTCAGAGCTAGGGTGAGGCAGCAAGCCCCTCTTTTAATGAAGCGCTACCCAAAATTTTCAACAGGCAGCGGACACCACCGTTGTTCTGGCTGCCCCTTTTCTACATCCACACTGAAGCTCATTGGGTAATGTATTAAATGTGTTACAAAAGAGTGCGCATGTACATAATTGTCCAAGGACGCACACAAAGAGCAGCAGTGATGGGCTTTCTGAACAAACGGGAAGAAGCAGACGGAGGCAAAGGTCAAAGGTGCTTTTTAAAAAAAAAAAAGGTATCACCATTGAGGATGGTTCAGGCTCTGTAATTCAGAATAAACAGAGGTAAATGTCTGGAGCTACTTTCCCCACCCTGCCTATTACAGCTTTGGAGACCTTCTTCAATGTCTTCCCCCCACAAAAAGAGAGAATTTTCTTCAGGTTTGTACAAAACACCTTGTGCTTCTTACTAAAATTTTAATTCTGATTTTTTGTTGGTCACTGGCTAACAATGCTGCTCAGAGGTCACTGATGCTTCTGTGTGTTTTGCTACTGAACTAAGCAAGCACTTCATTTAAAACTTGCAATTAACAATGTAAGGTGATGGTAATGCTTCTGAATTCCAGCAAGTTGTGTACTGAGCTCTCTCGCTAATTTCACCAGTCTTTAACATTAGAAAAATGGAAGTGGTAGGGAGGAGCAGAAACGCAGTCGGGCAAGGTTTTGCAAATAGGGTCAACAACTTGACTAAATCCCATCAGCACACTGGCAGTAACTATTTTGCTAGAAGCAGTAACATTAAATGCTCTGGAGTTGTGTTTTTGAGACTCTAGCTGTTGAATATAGTTGTCCAAACCATCTCTTTTTATGTTTAATCTTGTTGTTGGCTAGAATCCATTAGGCTTGTAAATTTGCTCTAAGTGTTTAATTCAGAGATGTTATCTTTAAAGATGTAAAATGCACCTTTATTGGAAGAGCCCCTATACAAATGGATTCTGAAAATGGAACTGTTAAAGCTCACAGGCTAAGCAATATTCGATTAGTTACTAAAGTACTAATTTTTATATTTGCTGTGACAGTTTAAATTAAACGTATAATGTGGCTAGTCTTGAGAGGACAGCATATGGACGGCCAAGTGTTTTCTTTTGATGCTTCCGCTGGTCTCATTTCATGCAACACACAGTCTGGCTCTTTATGAAGAGACCAAGCGTGCAGGCTGTTAGGCTAAAGGCTTTGCTTTGGAAAGGCACAGGTTTCACTGTAGGTGAAACTAAGCACTGGTAGCCCCTGCAGTGTTAATGCACATACAACATTAATATATATATGCACATACTAATATAATCGCACATGAATTAATAACCATTACATATGAATAAAAGCTTTTATCCCTTTCCTTTTCATAATAGGAACAGAGGAGAAAATCCAGGAACTTCTGGAAAGCAGAAAAAGACTGGATAACAAGATTGAGCTACTGCAGGACTTAAAAGAAGTTGTCCTTCCTACCCCAGAGAACACCGCTAGTACATCTAGTACGATGTCTGAATAACCCCCAAGTCTGTCTGTTAATGGTGTCAGTACTTAGGATTTTCTAATGATAGAAACCATAGAGTACGTCTGGTCAGTGTCTAAGTAATCCCCCCCCCAAGACAGGGACACAAGCAAGAAGTGAGTGTTTTACTCATTTTTATACCTCACTGTTGCAATAATTTTAAGTTGTCCCTTTCTTTAAATTTTACTATGGATCAGTAAGTGTTATACACCAAATTTAGCTTTTTTTAAAGCTCAACAAAACCCTCTGATGAAGACTTTTTTTCCTCAAAGACAAAGGAGCATCATCTGCCACAGAACACTTGTTAAAGTCACTTTAACTGTGGGAGCCTTCTTCTGACTGTGTGCGGTAGCCGCACGCAGACAGTGATGTTTTAAGGATTACATTGCTGCTTTGGCTTTCCAAAGAAGATGAATTAGCAGAACTTGCACTCAATGAAGCCTTCTGAATTATAAACAGGATTTTGTGGGTTTTTTAATTAAGTGGTTCCTGATTGCTTAATGTGTAACTAGTTCTGCTGTAATGGCAGTGGTGAAACAGTGTTTGCAGGCAGAACAGAGATAGTTGGGCATCATACTCTAAACAATGTGTTTCAACAATGTGATCAAACAATGGCCTGTTTTCCTTTCTCCATTAAGAAAGGATATGGCTTCCATGTGCTTAGTCTTACAAATTTGTATGAATACAGAAAAGCTTTGTTTAGCTACAAAAGGGTAAGTTAATGAAATAAAATGTTTTTAAGAAAGCTGTGTCTTGTCATGCTCACTTGCCCCACTGGGCATGGGACATGGCTGAGGAGGAGCTATGCTAAACCAGGGGGTAGTTTAACTACACCTTGCCTCTCAGTAGCAAGTAGAGCAGGACACGAGTGATCCAGTGCTCTAATGATGATATCAAACACCACTTGTCATGAGAGGCTGCAGCACCATCCTGTTGAAAGAGCCATTACTCTCTCCCTGACTAGTAAAAGTTTGTAACTTTAGCTTGTTCTGCATGGAGGTGGAAATAAATAAGCACAAGTTCCAAAACATAAGCTTTTAGGGTAGAACTATTAGCTGTGCCCCATAGAGCAAAACTAGAGTGGTTTACTTGCTGATACAGTTCAGGCCTGCTGGGTGTCTAGGACTAGAAATAAAACCCATTTCCTGCCTAAGCCAAGGACCCGAGCACCACTCACTGCTATTCTGCCTAGAAAACCCCCACTTAAACTGAAAGTGTATTAACATGAAGTGGGGATTTCTCTGTTCTTAGGGAACAAAGGAAGATGCAAATCCACTGTCATCACAAAGACGTAAAAGCTCATGTGGGCCCTTTTTTCCTATAGCAGCAATTCAAATTACCGACAAGCTTCAGAACAGCTTAAAGGACTAGTCCTGTACTCTTCTGTTCCACCCCCTGCCAAGCTGAGATCTTCAGGCTGGAGTTCACAATCCAAAACAAGGTGTAGAAACAGTTATGACAGCTGGAAGCATTTTGTCTCAGACTACCCTGGACTGAATGCCCAACATGCTGCAGAAGCTCCCTGGCCTCTACAAACAACACAACATCCTCAGCTTTGCAAAACTCAGCAGAGTCAGAACCCCAAAATTAGACCTGTAGTTAACAAACTACAAATCTAAAATTCCCAAGTTCTCTGCTCTACCTCACATTTGATGTGGATGTAACAACTTAAAAGCACACAATAGCATTAGTAGGTGTGTATGTCTGTACATACCTGCTATACGGTTACAGTCACATATCAACTTAGTGGAAAAAAATATCAGATCCATAGATTGTAGTCATTGGGGTTTGAATTAGCGCCTACAAATAAATTCCCTGTTTCTGAAACAGATCACAGGTGTTTGTCAAGCAGTGAAATCGGTAAGATGCAGGAATACATGGGGGGGGGCATTTTTGGTGCTTTTTTCTTTGCTTTTTTGTTTTTTAAAATCAAGCAGCATATATACGGTATGTAACACAAAAAACTTGCCCTTTTCTCCATAGTCCAAAGAAGTTTGCTAGTGAACAGGTAAAAAAAAAAGTGGATTTTATTACACATAGTTTAGATTTAGACAACACAAATGCAAAACCACCGCTTTCAGAACAGTGTATCTCTTCCTCTCCAAGGGAACCAATGTAATCACTGAAGAGGGATTTTTTTTCCATTAACCATTATAAATATTGCTTGAACAGATTACACAAAGTACACATTACAACTTATATTAAGGTATACTCAAATATAAGAGATTTACTTCCAATTAAATTTGCTAGTTATGCCTTTCTTCAAAGTCACTTGCATAGGCTTTGAGCATATGATAGTTTTGCACACTTTTCTAAGCACCAGATACAGTTGGTTAATTACACACAGCAAATGGCAAATTCATCCATGATCATGCAAATGCAGTAAGAGATATCCATGCCATTTGTTTCTCTATAACCCCGGGGAGTTAATGATTTAAGTGACATCATTCAGTGGCTCAGGTCAGACTATTCTCCAACACCAAAAAGTAAGTTGAAAATACAAACAGGTGGTGCTAGAACGGAGCTCTCCTAGGCTAAAAAAGGTGAGTCCTTAACACAGCTGGTGTCCTTTGCACACTGTAGCAGTTACTCACTCTGTCTGAAATCTTGAGCAAGTTCCACCATCCAGGCTTGCTAAATGCAAGTGAATATTTCACTTGACATTTTTGCAACAGTTCACTCGAGCACAGAAAACATGTTTTCACTCTGGCCCTTCACATCTTCTCCTGCAAGGAACCAGGTAAGACTCACTTTTACCCATACAGTTATGACATACTGTTGTAACTGCAAAAGACCCCTACAAACACCCATAACTTACAGCCTCATTTCAGTTCTTAAAGGCTCCGCATTTACTGGCTTTAGCAATGAATTCCTTTAGCAGGCGACCGTCCATTTGCCAAAACGCTGTGGTTTGTGTCACTTCTGTCAAATGATTGACACAAAACTTAAAGCAGAATTCCTCTAAGTCCTAAACAGAGAAAAAAACACAAAAAACAAACAAACTTATTATCTTTATATCTTTAAATTACATTCAGGTACAAACGCCTGTATATGCTTTATTTTAGCAGAGAATTAGACAAATACATGGCTAACCAGTGGCTCTCAATGGTTTTCCCACACACAGTCACTTTGTAAATGCAACAGAAAACGATAATTCTGCCCACGTAACATGGTTACAAGGCGAAAAGTAACCATAATTTGTTAAAAGTTTTCCCGCTTTAAGAGTTTCACCTGCATTCACTAACAGCTATTAAACCCCAATATAAACAGGAGAACTTGGGGTAATGATACATAACTGAGACTGTGGATTAAGAAAATTCAGCTCTTTTGTTCCATAATACAAACTCAAATCTATACATAAGGTTGCTTGACTTCCTGCTTAATTAAGGGCTTCACTGAAATCTTAAAGTTGCGTGTCAGGCTCGGTCCAAGCATATACTGACTGGAGAGTTTTAAAGCAAGGTTTAGGCAGGCAGCCTTTCTGTGCATTAGAAACAGACCCACGTTACAAAGTATTTCACAGATGTCCCAAAAATTATTCAAAGGAAGTACTGTAGTACAATACAGCATAGCAATTCTTGCAGAAAGTAAGCTCTGGATATTTGAGTCTACTTGGAAGTGCCTTCCATTTAACGATTAGAAAAGCCTCACAACCATCATTGCACCCACATGATGTCAGAGAGAAAGGATGTCTAAAAAAAAAAAAAACAAGACACAGTTGTTGTCAATGTAAAGTTGATCACAGAACACTTCCCACTCAGACTGTTTCCAACTCCTCTTTTGAGGAGAAAGTCTACTCTTTGCATTGCAGATCTAAGCTGCTATAAGGAGGAAGCTGCAGCCCTTGCAAAATAGCAACTGCCCACCCTGTTCTAATTTTTAAGTTTGTAGAACTAATACTTCATATGTGAGAACACACCCTTCCTTAGTTGCTCAGCAGACTGGGTGCTGCAGTAAGGCATAACAAATTTGCAGAGCTCTTTAAGCCATGAGGTACGAAAGACTGATTAATATTCATGTTTTCACTTAAGGAAGCTAGAGCAACTGTGTGCCAGTGAGAGTTCTTGACAAAACAATAATATAAAAATATATCCTGGCCTAAAACCAGGCATTCTGAAGCTGCAGATCTTGACTTGGGTGGCATCTGTGCAACAAAAAAAGACAAGCTTATTAGAACTGAACACTGATGGTTTTCTTTTCTAAGTAACAGCATGAGCTAGGATTTTAAACAAAATTACATCATACACATTACAATATTTTGCACTGCTTTATTAAAAAATTCATATTCCAAGTCAATGCAACAAAAGCATACAATAAACAGAAATACTGTACTATTAGTAAGTAACTTCGGAAAAATTAAAGTTCTGCATAAAAAAAAAGACTGAATTTCATTTGCAGATGGATGCACTCCCAGCAAACTACTTAATACAGACTGAAGTGAATAAAAGCACAAGATATATCCAATGATAATTAAAAGCTGCAATAAGAAGCCAGACCTGACCTAATTCTAGCCATGTCTGTCAGTCCCCCAAAGCAAGCATAGGAAAGTTTCAAGTCACAGAGTTATTTTAAATTAGGAAAGCAGCTTCCTTTAACTGTTGTCTTCCAGATGCACAGTCCTTTGAATGAACATCACCCAAGCAATTTCAAGCCCCCATCTAGCATTACAGCCTGTAAAAACCAATTTTTACTAACATTTTTAGTAAAAAAGCCACCCCTCTGTGTCACCCATTCTATCTCCTTGATGTAGCCTTTCAGCCTACAGTTCTATTGTCATTTCTAACTTCATTTAGCTAGTGAGGTAAACCCAAGGCATAGTAACTGGATTTTTTCTACCCTTTACAAGTGGAATCAATCACACACTGAAGACACATCCTGCTAACAGTCTTTTGAGGCTAAAATATGGAAATCTTCCTATTTTCCATGAACTCCCACTAAAGAAATCATTATTCACAGTAGAGCTGAAGCCACAATTCAGACACTAGCACAACCCTTTGGGTAAGGTATACCAAACAAGCAATGCACCACGAGGCTCCGAAATAAGTTAGGGCACCTGCATGCTAACTGCTGAATATTATGTAAAAGGCAAAGCAATGAGCTGATTTACCAAGTACCAAAACTGCTTTAAGAGCATAAGTAGCAAGTTAAAAACTAGCCAATTGCAAAGTTGCAAACATGATGCACAGATACTATGATGAACATAAATAGCTGAGGCAAGCCCAGGAATACTTCCTAATTAGTTCATGAAGCAGCATGTTAGTGATCTAGTAGTGAAGTCAGCCATTATGCAACAGGGAAGCTTTGCTAGCCTTCCCCCCACCTTTCACACACTCTTTCTCTGTCTTCAACATTTATTAGGTCCATAGAACAGTTCTTATCCTGCTATGTCATTAGTTAGCATACTGTGAAGACTGAAAGTGTATTTGACTGTAGCTAAACAAGCCAAACAAAAACCAACAAAAAACACCCTGCCAACCAAAAAAAATCTCCAATGCACTCAATCCCCAAACCTACTACCATATGACATCACACAACAAATAAGTAACTTAAAGCTTACAAGACTGCTCTTCCTATTGTTACAGTTTTTCTTTGTGTTTAAACCCTTCCCTTGTTTCAGAGCTAGTGTTTTCCTCCTCAGAGATTTTTCTTAGTGTTGTTTTTCACCCCAGAAACAGTAATTCATGAAGCTTGGCACAGCATCCTAACCTTTTACCATTAAATAAGGCAATGCAAACATTTACAGACACTGAGTCTCAGCCTGGGACTTAAGGCATCTTTAGATATCTGTACTAGTTCACCTTCCCAGTACTGGTTTATAGAAAAAAAAATAATACATCTCTTACAGCAAATACAGTTTTTATAAGTCCAGCATTCTTAAATTCTGAAAATGGCAAGTAGTATTATCTGATAGCAAGAGAGAGCTTATATAAAAATATAACTGGCTGTTTTTCTCCATAGTTTGTCAGAAAGCAGCCACCTATTTAAAAGATTGAAGTTTAGAAGTTTACCTCTGCATCATATCTGACAGCAGCAGAGAGCAATGAAAATGCATTTTCCACAGTAATTCCTCTCTTGATAATGTGTTGACACAGTTTTTTCAGTCTATTTTCACAGTACGAAGTAGCCAAATCCAAAAGCCCTGCAATGAAAATGCCACCGTATTAGTCAGCTGTAATGATCTCTTCTTTCAACAAGAGTTTATGCTCCTGGTGTATAGACTGCACCTGTATTCTGTATGCAGTGTTCTATAGCTCTATAACATGCTTTTTCCAAGTAGGTTACTTCTCAGAAAAATGCATTTTACCATTACACAGGAAGAAAGGCCTTTTACTACCTCATGACGCAAATCCTATTAATCTCTGTAAATACGCAAGCTGTTCCACTGATTTGCATACCTAACTGCTTGCGAGAGTGGAACTATCACAAAACAGGCACTGCAACATGAGAAAAAAACCCCTACCATTATAAAAATCTGTGCCTGAATTACAGCTTGCTCTTTGCTCTGCTGTCCAAGTTTCCCTCTTAGATCTGCTGAGATTCTTTGACCTTATCCTAAACAAACATAGACTCAATTTAGTAAAACATGCAAGTATTTTAACCCAGATAGTCTCTCACCCAAGCTTGAAAAAAACAGCTCATAGTTTATTTCTAAATATGTAAGTTTGCTGCAACAGTATTTTAAAGACAGCTTAATTAATCAGCAGTAAAATGCATTATAGGCTAGACCAGAAGCCAATATTAATCCATTTATTCTGTATCCCGTGTCAGTTTTTCTGGATGCTGCTTTCTAATATAACTGGACTGTAAGCAATACCTATTGCATCTTCAGGCGGAAGGTCAACACTGTCTGTATACAAGTACTCAAGAAAGGCACGATACACAGGATAAGAAAACTGGTCTATTTCTATCACTTCCTTCATATCCTCATTCCAGTACGACTGGAACATGGTTCTGAAGTGTTCACACCTAAGAGACAAAGACATCATCTGGAACACTATTTTATGAACACATGGAATGTTACATTACAGTCCCCCTGAAATACGTATTTGGGGCAGTCTGCAATATTCACTAATATTTTACCATACTCCATCACAGCCAGTGGTCCACATTTTGGTTCCTAATGCTGTGGGCATTGTTATGCATCAAGATAAAACTCTTATTTGATCTATGCTACAGAAACAACCTGTGTATCCATTGCATTCAGGCCAACTTAACAGAATTTATTAACCTGGGAACAACAAACAGGCTTAGTGAAAATTTAATACGGACCATTTTAAGACAGAGTTCTGATTCAACTTTTTTTCACAATTGCTTCATTTAAAGTGATTATGGATACATAGATGCTATATATTACAGGTTTAGGGGTCCCTCCCTACCCCTTACATTTTTTCCCCCTTTAGGTGCAATACTGAGAGGTTATTCTGCATGAACAGCAGCTGTGAAACATGACCACTACCTGATTTTCAGAACAGCTTTATGGACATGGATGTACTTTCCATCCACACGGAACTTAAGGTCTGAGGTTTCTGGGCTGTCAAATTCTTTCTTCAGAGACTCTGCTACTGTTAAAAAATCTTCATGCTCTAGAGAAACATTTTTAAAACAAACAAAAAAACCATTAAACATCTTAAATAGAACACACACACCACTAGCTAAAGCTAGCAGCTCAACTAAGAGCATACCAAGGAAAATAGGTCAGTTATCAGGGCTCCATTGGCTTAAGCGGTGAAATGGTAACAATGAATTAATCCAATACCATTTCCTGTTGGCAAGGGCTGCTCTGCAACAGCTACAGGCAGCAGTGGTCGGCATTTCCCATTCCAGCTCATGGCACAGAGGTAGCACAGCACCAAGGAAGGTACCTGGAGAACTTTGTCATTCTCTACCTGGGCACCACCCGGGAAATTGCCAGCCTAGCCTGCTGGCAGCTCAGTGCTAGTGCTGGGTCAGCTCAGCTCTGCAACCTGCAAACTAGAACCTGTGGATAACCTGCAGGCCACTGGTAACGGGAGCCTGCAGCATCACCTGCAACTCACTTGAAACATGGTGTACAGTACTTCAGCCCCACTGACAGGGTGTGAACTGAGCCTGAAAGGCAAGAAAACATGTCACCAGCTGGCCACTTTTTTTGTGCTGGCGGATTAGATACCTTAACAGACAACCTGCAGGCTCTTTGCCAGGTCTCGCTAACAAGAACTATCACTGACACCATTACACTCAGTTTATTAGTCAGTTATGACAACACAAAACCCAACAGCAGTGTTGTTGAAGAAGAGAGACAGTAGACACCGTGTCCTTGGTATAACCAAGGACACAGGACTTCAGCAATTTTGGAAGTGGATTAGATCTGAGATATTACAGCTTTTTGACAGTTCTGTATATTAAGGTCTATGGCACTGGTCCCACAGAGGTCCCATTCTGTACCTCTAGAAATCATACAAGAGTTGCAGCACAAGTTGGCCAAGGTTTGCGGTAAATTGAGAAATCTGAAGTTTTAGAAAAGTCTAATTTAACCCCACTACTTGAGGCTTCTGTTCATACATCTTAAAAGTGTGTTTCAAAACACATGGTTTCTCAGAAGTACAGCATGGAAAGGATAAATAAGTAGATTTTTACTGTAACAGGATGTGGTCTGTCTCTTGTGTCCCACAGAACTGCATATTGTTCATCCATATACAAACCACAAATCCCTCTTCACCATTAGGGACAGCTAAATTAGCTGGTATTTAAAATGAAATACTTCTGTAACAGACAAATCATGTTTGTGCCACAAAAGACCATACACTCCTCCAATTTACACGGATCATCCACAGAACCTGCATCTCATCAGGGCTGACTAAACCACGTTCCAATCCCCCCCCATTTGCTCATGTGATTTTTTTTCTAGGTCATCAGCTTAGCTTAAGCTATGCAGTAGATCAACTTTCACTCCAAATACCTTAGGTTCATTCCTTAAAAACAGCTGAATATTTGTACTTCACCACAGCCAATCCTGAGTGACTGATTAATTTTTTTGGCAAAGCCATCAAAATTGGAATTAGAACAATAACTTTTATGCAGAGTTAGCTCTCACTAAGAAAAAAAAAGTTTTTAACCTATATGAATAAAAAAGTGAAGGAAAAAAATTATATGGAAAATGAAGATTAAAAGTGTCCCCAGAATTAATGCTTTTGATTTAAATATTCAGTAAGTAGGATTATCAAAATAAGAAGAGAAAAAAACCCCAAAGGCTAAGAGGAATTAAAATGCAAGTACAAAGGTCAAATACCTTGTTATACTCAGTCTGGGAATACCTCATAAAAATCAAGAACTTGAAAGGTACTGAACTGGGGAGATGTCATTTAAAACACTTTCACTATTAGCAAAAGGCAACAGACTGGACAACCGTCAGACCTCTACAGAGGGCAAGACTAACACATATCGCAGAGGATTAGAGAATGAAGAAAGTGAGGTGGGATAAAACACGATGGATTTTACCCAGAAGCAGATCACTCCAAGCTAGTCTTCTCTGTCTTTAGTAAAACTATCCAGTTTTCCTCTATAGATGAGATGCCCTCTAGAAATGTGACAACACGCTAAATAACAGGTTAAGATGGAGAAGCTGGGTTAGGACAAGCCACATACAAAGATGAAGTCCGAGTCTGCAGAAAGGTTACTTAGGATGTGATGCCTCCATGAAACCAGTTTTGTATGGGGACTAACAAAATTAGGATCTGTTGTCAATGTGAAAACAGATTAGATCTCCTAAATGATCTCAAGAACTGAAGCAACAGATGTAAGATGAAAACATCTTCATGTTTTGAACATGAAAACACCTTAGTGTTTGCTTAGTGCAAGCTAAGCATTTTATAGCTGTATTAATATTTGTTTATGTTTGGGGTCAAATAAGAATTAGCGGCATGTGAATCAAAGATAATCAAGAAGAAAAGCTTGGGCTTAAGTTGGTGGTCACAGAGACTGCATCCCAAAATGTAATCCAAGGCAATATAAGAAGAGAGTTCCAACACAGAAAACAATTCTATTAGAGTCTTGTTTTACAGGGACTACTATCGACAAGCCTGCCTGTCTTTGGGGAAAGTCAAACTAAACTGAGATGAGAGAAATAATCTCAAAAATGAAAACTTGGAATTCTTTACTTTCCTAGAAGCATATGAGTGAGATTTTCTCCTTCATATTCATATTGGAAGGGTAAATACTAAGGAGGAAAAGCTAGCGATAACCCTTACAATTCAAAGTTGCTAGATAGCAAAGTAACAGGCATCAGGAGCACTCTTCCAAGTAGGAATAGTATCAAGAGAAAAAAAAGTTATGTTTAATGATTCAAAAGTCCTTCCCAGTCCTCAGCTGGAGCTCAAACAATACAAAGGTTGGAAACAGACAATATTCACAGTGCGATGGTAAACAAGGATTCTCTCCAGATGTATACTGGCAAACAAACAATCTTGTTAACCCTATGCTGAACCCTTAGCTGCTGAAGTAGACTGTTTTCTTCAGAAGAAAAAAAACTTAGCTGAAAGAGCTAGTTTTAATTACTGCTTCTGCTTAAAGCAGGAACCATCCTGACATAGAAGTGGTATCCTGTACTAATTACTACATATGTACACAGAGGTTATAGCATTGGCTGCCATACCGGAGCTTGTTCTTACCTACTGACAGCAGACGCCACATAACGGCAGGAGTAGCAAAGCAAGCAAACACGTCGTCGGTGCAGGCAAAGTGAGTGAGGTGGGGAAGGATCACTGACTGCCCACGGCATTGGCCCCACATGTACACCTGGCCGCTCTGGGTCTTGGCAGCTGACGTGTGAGCAGAGTGGCAGGCTGCAATCTCCACAACCCTGCAAACAGAAGAAACCTTGTAAGGTACAGAACCAAGTGACTTTCCAAATGTCTCACCAAAGTAACAGCCAACCAAACTATGCATCTACACTCCTGTACTTCTTTCTTTGTCCTGCGCAAATGAGATACTGTTTGAGTGGATATTTAAAAACTGAAATGGCATTTTCAGATTGCTTGTAGATCTTATTGTAATCAGATACTGCATTCTGTCATTCTCATCAGTTGACATTCCTTCTTTTTCTTCCATAACCATGGGAAAGGAATGAAGAAAAACAAAGTTTTGTTTTTCCCCTTTAAAACCAATGCACATGAGACTTACTCTCAAGAAAAAATGCTTATGGAGCTTATGAAACCTCCAGTTAGGGAACAGGCAAGAAAGTTATACTACTAAGGGTTTTGCAAAGCATTTTTCAGAACTTCTTTCAAATGGATATTACAAAAGTTATCTCATTTTGAAATTAAGTTCCTATGTATTTTTCAATATACCCTCCTTTCTACCCCTCTCTTAATCTTTTTTTTTGTGTATGTAGACAGAGATCTGACCTACTACCTGTAGGAAACTCTTTCTTTTGCTGTTGAAAGCCTCAACACTGAAATTCAGGACAGTACATGGACAGTGCTTCATTTAAGAAGAGGTGAATACACACACTTAACTCCACGTTCTTGGAAAGTTATGGTTGTTTTTTAAATAAAGTCTATATATTATTTTCACCCACCTCACATAGTTACTTAAAATATTAGAGCTGCTGATACACAATCTCTTCTGTTTTCCCATTGCTCAGACAATCCCTATCTTGCTATCTGAAACATTACAATAACTGAGAAGAATCACACTTCCATTAAAAGGACCGCAAGGACATTTCCAGTGTCTCTGTTCACATGATAAGCAAAAACCAGGGGAAGTGCCAGTGTCAGTTCAAAACAAAAGCTACGCTTTCCTGTTTTTTCTCCACACTAAAAATATACATCAGAGGATTTCATGCCTTTGTGCCAGAAACAGATCAGCTGGGATAAATGTCTTTCCAAGCAGTCTAAAAATATACATGTAAAAATGTTTGTTCCTTTACCCAACAATATCCATGAAGAGTTAGCTTTTTAGGAAAAAAAGGTTTTTTTACATAAAGCCTACATTTTAAGTGCAAAAATTGTTTTCAAGATCAAACACAGAAAGAACCTACAATCACTTTCAGTATGTATCAGTAATTTCTGGCAGATAAAAAACTAATGGGTTGGTTTACACCACGATCAATTTATGAACCTCTATGCAACATTGAGATTTTTCAGCATCTCTGCAAGAGACATCATAAAGTAATTATTTTAGAGACAACTTGCTTTCCATCATAGCTATGCACCTAAACTACTTCCTTCCCCAAACTTCCTTTCCTTAGCAGAACAGATTCCTATTTTTAGAGTAACTATACTATAGAAGTGTATACTTAAGAACATGTACTATAATACATGTATATGTACAGTATACTTACAGTACACATACAGAGTAACGTGTTAAGCAGACACTTAACACTAAAATTCAGGAAGCTGGCCTTCATAGCTGTTCCTCCAAACTAACACATGTCTAGAAGTTCCTTACAATCTATATGTACAATATTCTCCAAGATAGCATCAAACGCCACCTCCTAAGGAACTGTCACCAGCATTACATATAAATGACAAAAGAGTTATATAAATTAAAAGACCAGAAGAAGCAGCAGTAATATGCCTCACGGGAAATGACAGTTCACCCACTTACAGCACTGTTTCCAAGGGAGCCAAGTGAAGCAATATTAATAAGTTCAAGTGACTTCTCTCTCCCTTAGATTCCAAGCAGAAGTTCTACAACATCTCCCTCCTTTAGCCACTGAACAAATGCCAGTTTTATTATAATCCCATGCTTGAGTTCACATACAGTTCTAAATGCAACAGCTCCCCTTAGTTTACTCAAGAAATAGAACGCTAAGAAAACAAAGTTGATTTATTTGCAAACATGCACATTTCTCTTCCAGTGCTTTTTTAAAGAATATTTTCTTTTGCTTTGCTAATGTCACTTCCTTCACAGACAAGCCAGCCTCACCTCAGTGGTTTCTGTTGTGGTGGTTCCTTTCTTCTTTCCCTCCACTCATTTTTTAAGCTCTTAAATAATCTCAGCACTGTGCAGCTTTTAATTTATTGTTTAGTGTGAGAAACAGGAAAAAAATAGGAACGACTTCCCAAAAAGAAAGTTCAGAAATGGAGGAGAAAAACCAACCAAAACTGTTTCCTAGTTAAGAGGAGATTACAAGTTAAGAGATTTACAGGTTAAGGGATTTATAGACTAAGAGGTTTCCAAACTGAGGTATGTTAATCATACACATGGGCCCAGAGAATGAGACTGAGGTCCAAGTTTGTAGGTAAATATCAGAAGAGCCATCCCAAATATGAGGATGACAAGGGTGCTGAAAAAGGGTGGAGAAGGGTTAGGGTTATTCTTTTATGAGTCTAGGAAACTAAGAAACTACTAACTGGTACCACTAATAAAAGTGGTATTATCTTCCCTTAGCTCTAGCAACCTTGCAAATCAAGTTCTGTTTATGCGGTTGGCTATTGTCAGCCTTTCAGAAAATCTGTTTTTCCTCACATGCCACTCCTTATAAAGGTGGTGCTTCCTTCCCCCTCTCCCTCCCCTCCCGCCCAAAATGTAGGCCTCAGTGCAGCTTAAAAGCTTGGCTTATCAATTTCATAGCTCCAAATTTTTAACCAAAGGAACCATATTTAGAATAACCTAACACTTAGTCATTCGTTACCTTTCAGTATAAGGTAAAAACAAAGAATGTTTACTTTCAATAATCATTACAGATAGCAGAAAGCACTCAAGCCTACAGTAAACTGTAAGTTATCATCCTTTCCTATGCTTTTAACATTAGCAATACAAAAACAATCCACCAAGCCCTACACACGCATGCTTCCAGTGCTAGAAACTGCATAACACATGCTCAGACTTATCAATCCAGAAACAGCTTCAGCAAGATTACCTTTCTTTTTCCATCATGATCTGCATCGGGCTTAGCTGGTTACTTTTATTGCCAGTTCCCAGCTGCCCGTAAGTGTTAGCTCCCCAGGCATAGAGCAAACCCTCATCTGTTAGTGCTAGTGTGTGCGCATAGCCACAGGCAATCTGTAAGTAAATGTACAAGCATTACTACTAAACAAAACAGAGATGAGAAACAAAATTATCGCACACATTACCTTTGTCTAGCTGATGTTAAATATCTCAGGTATTCTTCATTTAGCACTACAAATGTGTTGTTTCTCAGTACCTAAAGCTATCACAAAATACATTAACTGTAGGTACTGGAAAAGTTCCAATTTCATTAATTTAGTGTTCATTCATTACTCCTAAATATTTACTGCACTTTTGTGAACTCTCCCTTAGCTTTTACTTGCTTTCAGTTGCAGATTCTTCACACAAAGAACAGTGAACTTGATCACATCTTGCAACTCTGAAATACTTTCAGAATTAGCTATTTTGAATACTATACAAACTACAAGAGCTGCAGTTTAACAGCCAACAATCATTCAACCCAAGTTATCACATGAAACTCCACAGAACCTTACTAAAACCCCAGGAAATCCTAAATTTTAGTTTTATTCTTTAGCAGGAAAAAAAAAAAGCAGCAAAAAAGCCCTCCCAAACCCCCCAAACAAACCCCCACCACCAAACAACCAAATCCACACCCATGACTCATTTTCCCTCTCCCCTCACTTCTGAAGGGCTAACAGGAATATTGATGTAGAATCTAGTTTGAACATCTTGTTCCCCTTCATTTCTTGTCTTTGCCTAGTGCATTTCATTCATTCAGCTTTGTAACAAAGATGCAATTTGCATCAGTAGTATAATTTACTTATACTTACACTAGCTAACTTTAAATCACTCAAAATTTACAAAAGCAAGTATTTTACAGCTTACTTGCACTTTTTATAAGCCTAATGTAATTTATAGGAACTGACAAAAATCAGTATTTGAACTGTGAAATCCAGAAGCAGGTATAAGACTCCAAAGATAAAGTTTAAACAGATGCTAGCCACACTTTCATCTCCACATTAGACATACCTGGAGTATACACACACCATGTAACGCTCCCACTCTGCATGGTGTTAGTTGATTGCCATTGTTTCCAAGACCTAGCTGACCATTACCATTGTAACCCCAGCCATAAACCTGATTGTAAAAGGAAAACAAAATTAAGCCACTCCTCCGTAGAGGTACAGAACATTTAAGTCTTAGTATCCAGCACAAGTCAGAAAAGTACATCTTATTAAAAAACTGTATGCTATTTCAAGAGCAATACAGGGAAGGGTGAAAGATATTAAATATACTGTAATGACTAACTGTATTCAACTTTCCAATCCTGCATTTACCTTTTAAAGAAGGTTAAAATATATTTGTCTTTGAAGCAGTAGGAATTTTGCAATAAACAATACAGCAAAATCTCTCCCATCGTGTCAACATTTAGTTGACCTCTACACCTTCCTTTCTGTTTATTATTTTTTCTTTCATTAAAGACAATGAATTATTCTGATCAGCTGATTAGCTATTGGATTAGTTTAAACTGAAGTCCCCAGTTTAGCTCTAATTTTTACTTTAGTTTTGTTACAGTGGGCACATTAAGACAAAAGTATGCACAATGAAAGCTCATCTCAACCTCAGTGACTTTTACAGTCCTTCCAGTCTCAAAGAAATCCTACACTCCAAGTTTGGTGAAATGTAGTAAAATTGAGGTTACAGTTCACACCTAGAAGCAAGATAGCACCATAAATGTACGTGAAACAAACAGTTGCACAATACTAGTGCAATGTTCAAAAGATCGGTTTGGTTTTGTTGCTGGCAATTAAGCAGCGTGTTTAAGAACCAGGATCAGTCAGTGTATTCTTGCAGAAAGACTAACTATTTAATTGTGCACGCTTTCAAAAAAATCTAATGAAGACATATGTTAAACAACCTATTGAAATATGAAGACAGACATGCTTAATACAACTGTTCAAATTCTTGCAGTTGCAGGCATGAATAAGAATTATGTTACAATACAGTCTTTGCCACAAGAAGGAATGTTCAGTGTAAAGACAGCATCTCCAGTTAATTGCAGAATTTTCCTTGAAGTGGTCTCACAGAAGTTATCAATATAACAGTAATATAACTCTATCAATACAACTCTGTAAGTTGAGGACTCCTTATCAGCATTTCCCCATGTTCAGACATTAACCTTTCAAGTCTGGGTAACAGAGAGAAAACATGAGAATGTAGCAATGCTTACCTCACCATTGTTTACTACAGCCATGGAGGAGGTCTGACCACAAGCAATGCCAACTACCATTTTACCCTGTAAACAGTTCGAAACCCTACGAGGAGTCGGCTGGTTTGCTGTAGATCCAGATCCCACTTGACCACAGTTATTATAGCCCCAAGCATACAGCTGTCCATAAAAACAGACAAACAAAAAACCTCCAGTTTAAGCCTTAATAATAGTAATGATAGTAACAAATTTATCTCAGTGTTGTCAGCATCAGATTGGGTAAACTATTCCATTTAACAAGCTAAAATACTTAAAATTCATTTTCAACAGCTAAAAATTATAAACAGCAATAGGACTGATCTAGCAAATACGAACACGGTACTTTTTTCAGTGTCTTGCTACAGAATCAGAGCATCTGACTATAACAGGAAACAAAAGGAACATATTTCCGTATTAAATATGTCAGACTATAAGCGCCTAGTAAGTGGACTATCTTTATACTTTCACAACACTGGAAAAAGGAATGCAAAACAGAATGTAATTTGTTTCCCAGACAAGCTGAACCCCCCAATTTACAGCTATTTAGTTTTCTTCACAGAACTCTAAACCAGGTTGCCGCTGGACACTCATACCTCTTCTGTATCTTTCAAAAGCTGTGAAAGGAGATCAGCCCACGTTTCACAGTAGCAAAACTGTCTTACACAACAGCATTAGCAAAAAAGTACCATCTCTGACAGTTCAAAGTTTGTCAGTAGCAAACTAACGATAATGAAACCAAAAAATATTGCTTCCTTTTATCTAAAATTCCAGAAGACGGGGAAGTAGTTTGGTATAAAAAAAATTTCTATCTCTGTATTTTCAGTTCCTTCAATTTTTATTATATGCATGCTTGGGACAGAGGTAATTTTCTTCCTAGTAGCTGGTACAGTGCTATGCTTTGGATTTAGTGTAATATTTAGAATATTACAGAATATTAAAATATTATTCCAATATTATATATATTTAGAACTCAAACTAGCCAAAGGGATATTCTATACCATAAAATATCATGCTCAGTATATAAACTGGGGGGGAGTCGGCTGGGAGTTGCTGATCACTGCTCAGGGACTAGCTGGGCACCAGTCAGTGGGTGGTGAGCAATTACATTGTGCATCACATGTTTTTCCTTGGGGTTTATCCTTCATTCTCTCCTTTTCATTACACTTGTTGTCACTATTATATTTTACTTTATTTCAATTATTAAACTGTTCCTACCTCAACCCACAAGGTTTACCTTTTCCTGATTCTCATCCCTATCCCATTGGGGGGTGACAGCAGGGAGGGAGGGAGTGGCTTTGCGGTGCTTAGTTGCCAGCTGGGGCTAAACCGTGACACACACATATGCATAGTTTGGCATAAAACTAGTTCTGACAGTTCATTTTCTGGTGCTTCACCCAATTAAAAAGTTTGTCCTCTTGAAAATATCCAGTCATTGGCCAATAAAAGCACACTGACAGATACCCTAACATGAAGTCTGCACATCCTTTGGTGCCAGAGGCCACCTGTTTACTGCAACACCAAACCAAAAGTCAGTTATTAGAAACTAACACCTCCACTGCCACCAAAAGAAAAGAAAAACAACCCAAATAAAAATCCCACAAAAGAACAAACAACCCTCCCACCAAAACAACTCATTTGCCATGTTTACACTAAACAAAACAAATAAAAGAAAGCAGCCCTTTGCTTTTGTTACTTGCATTCACTGGATATTTGATTCCTACTGAATATTTGAAGATGCTTTATAAAATATCTTCATTTCAATAACACACACACAAACAACCGAGGTAGAGAATCTCAGGAAGTAGATCAAAATGCCGAAGAGCTGATCAGTTTCCTCTCTCGGAGAAGTACAGACTCTGCTGTCTTTTAAGTCTATCATTAAGGTCCTATTTTTTTTTCCTAATTCGCTCTGCATTAAAATTGGACTGAACCAACTGTACAAATCAATTATGCCAAGTATTTCCACAAATACTTCCAACTTCAATGCCTCTCTTAAACTCCAGCTATATCAAGTTACAAGGGTTTTTGCAGCCAAATCTTTCTGCAAATAAAACTCTACTGAACACATTTAGCTGCTTTCAGTATAATCTGCTCTGGTACAGATAAAATCTCAGGATACAAATAGGCTAAGCTCCTGCAAGGTACGCTAGGGATAGATTTATAGTACATTAACTAGCCACAATGGCAAGCAAGCTGCAAATATCAACTCCACGGTAAATACAAAGAAACTTCCCCACTTCCATTGAGATTTCAAGCGTGTGACATTTATTACAAGAGACAGCACGGCCATCACAGGCAGCTACTACACAGCAGCTGGCACCACTAGTTTAACACATGAACATCCACTCCTTCCTGCCAGCACACTACATTTTATAGTTTAACCAAGTCAAATGTGACAGCATGAAGAACTTTCCTAAGTGCAGGCTCTCCTTTTAGATACAACACAAACCACTTAAACTTACCCAAGGTCTCCTTCCTACCCTCAAAATACCAATTTGCTACTTTGTATTACAGCTGCACTATGACTCTATAGTGAACCCTAACACTGACACGCTCCAATTACCAGGATGGAAAGAATTGTAGTTTCCGTTTTCATTGTTAGGAAGGTTTTAAAATTAAAACTCTTCTTTTGTTAAAGTAGAGCTGAAACCAGGCCTTCCTCCATGCAGTAACATGCAACTCAAATCAGATACACACACATTGGTCAAATCTGACTAACTGGAAACTAATTGTATGTGTTTCCCATAATACATAGCCTTAAGCCATATAAACAAATAGAATAAAGCAGACCTGGCTATAAACCAAGTGCTCTTTCATTAGCTACACACAAGGTATGCAGAGGTGTGCAGAGCAACATTCTTTCACAGTACCAGTGTGGCAATCATGAAGACCAAGAGAAATGAATCAAACGTGAACCAGTGAATACAAGTAACTATCTACCTCTTAAATAACAGAATTTCAAGCAAATAACAATGTTGCATTGTGCACCTTACAAACCATTCTTTCACCTGTTAAGTGGCAAAGTCTTCCGGTCTCATCCCTGCGAGACATACAACACGTGAAAGATAAAAGTTTACTAAGCTTTTATTCCCTTGTTTTTGTGGTTGGGTTGGGGTGGCTTTTTTGATAGGGTCTGTGGGTAGGGGATTTATTTAGTTGTTTTCAAATCTGCTCTGAAGAAAAGGACATCCTAGTTTGAGGCAACAGGAGAAAAGTCATATCATAACTAAACTGTAGAGAAAGAGAGAACTTCAGACTGCAAGACCACTTGCACTATTCACTTCAAGAAGGAGATTAAGAGATTTGAATAGGTTTGAACTTACATCCCCATCAAAAGACAGTGCCATGGAATGATGAGAGCCACAGGCTACTTCCACCACCTTCTTTATTAACAGGTTTGTGCAAACTTGAACAGGAGTAATGCCCTGATTGGTTGTGCCATTCCCAAGTTGGCTGTAACCATTATGACCCCAGGCATACACTTCACCGTCTGCAAAAATATTTAAGTTTGTGATAAAGCCCACCAAAAATTCCAAGGAAGTTAGACAGGCAGAATTCTAAGAAATTAGCAAATGCCAGCATGAAAGTAGAAGGACATTAACAAACAACGAAACTATTACAAGAATCATCTGTATATTAAAAAATTATATACTTTGTATACAAACTATTTTATATACATATATCACAATATAACCTCTAGATTAATTGTGGAAATACATGAAAGTGCACAGATAAGACCGAGCAGGTCAAAAATGACAGAGTAAAACCCTACAGTTGCAACACAGGAAATGGAAACTCACCGTACCTATTACAAATGCATTTAGTTCCACTTAAAAGCAATGAGAACCCTTTAGTGTATATTACCTAATTAACAAGTTAATAAAATTACACTTTAATCCATTCTTGTTAAATGCAAGCAGAACTTAAAATCTGTGACTTATGTTTCTATACTAAATGTTAATCTTCTACCTTCAGTGCAAAGTACAACATGGGGTCCACTTCCATAACTGAGGCTGGAAATCTTCTTTCCACATAAGGCTTCTAATTTCTTTGGTACTATTGTGCTCTGATTATCTCCAGTTCCCAAGCAATTACTGCAATTCAGTCCAAAAACAAATACCTGAAAAACAAAGGCATACTCATTTCAAATGATGTATACTCAGGTATGCACAGATGTGGTAATATTCAGGTCTTCGTAAATCCAGGACAGTTTTGCCATGGGCTCTCAACAGCCAGAGACTTCCCTCATGGAGTTTAACAAGCTCAAGAGTCAGCACAGAGACACTGTGTTAACTGATGATTCAGAATTCTCCACATCTGTGCAGGCCTGAAAGCTAGACTTGTTATTTGCAGAAAAAGTATGATAAAAACTATTAAACTGTCAAAGTGAAAGACACCACCTTCTTTTAAAAGGTCTTTGTAAAGAGCAGCCACAGCTGTACTGTGAGAGGTTCATCCTACAGGCAGCTTTCATAGGTCTTAGGGGGGAAAAAAAAAAAAAGATAATCCTACTCTACCCAGTCTTACCAGAAACCCTCCCATTAATACATCCCAGAACACATGGCTTGTTTTCTTTTAGCAGCACAATGCTAACTCGTGTTGAGTTACTGAATCATTAAAATCCACAGATAATCTTCTACTGTATTGTCACTTAGCAAGCCATAACCTCATTTTATATCTTCATACCTGGAGCGCTTGCACTTAATTTCAAGCTACTACAACTTCTTTTGAATTCTGACTGCCTTCAAAAGTGCATGTAATCCATCCTGGCCTTTGCCATTTGCAAGTTTTCTACATACTCCATCTATATTTTCCCCATACAAGACTAAAAAAAAAAAATATTACAAGTTATATCCAACATGTTTTGAAATTGACAAATTTCACACAATGCTTCTGAGAAGCTATTAATTTACAGCTATTCAGTGGACTCTGAAAACAACCAATTGTAATGTTCCACTTTATTACAGCCTTACCTCATCATTGTGTGTTATGTATATAGCTTCATTAGCTGATGTACCGAACACACACGCTTTCCGAATAGACGCTATTTCTTGAGGTGACAGTAAGGTAAATATTGGCCACTTGCCTACATCCACCATGATGCTGCTGTGTGTCATGATGTTTCTACAAGTAAGAAGACATTGCTGTAATAAAACCAAAAGCTTATTAAAAAGTGTATTTTGCACTTTCATCAACAGGCAATAAGGTAATTTCCTTTAAATGACAGAAAAGGCATGTGTTGTGGCTTGAAAGCATAGCATTCTATTTTATATGCAATATGTAATCATTGTTTCTGTGTTTTAAGGCGAACAAATAGCAAGTCACTGGTAAGACAACGGAAAAGCAGACCTATTCTTAGCAGGATATTTAAGTAAACCATATTTGGTTCGACTTCAGTACAACTGAACATCTGCTTCATATGTTCAGTAATGTTCAGAACTTTTAACAAAAAAGTTCTACCAGCAAACTTACTAAAAGCTTTTGATCTAGCAAATATCCACTGGTGGCAGAGTGGATTCCTGAGGGAATTTCAGTTGGAATTCCTATTTAAAAAATTTCACAAGTGAGAATTTTATTGTAGTCTTACAACTTATATATGCCATGTAAGCAAGCTGTTGGTGCATATGTAAAACGTGCACATAAAAACAAAGCTGGGGCTGTTAAGCACATGACACAAATCTGCCACCTCTTGTGTAATCAAAAGCTGCTATTATAGTCAAAAGCTATTTGTGAGAGCACAAAAGCGTGAGCTAAACTCATGAGTTCATACAATTAAGCAGTGAAACACATCAGAGAAAAGCGACTAAGTAAAATTGTCATAATCCATTACTTAGAAACAAGCTGGACCACATTAAAAGCTGGAAACATGACTGGGTATAGATATTATCTATCAACGAACCCAGATGTATACATCCTTCCACAATGCTCCTTCTTCCCAGTTTCCTCAGGATGATTGCATCAGCTCAGGAAAAAAGCTGACAGTCAACACAAACATACAGAGCTTATCAAGGCCTTCAGTCCTGCACATAAAAATTGTAACATCACTTATACCCTGAAGGGAGTCTGCCACTGACAACTGATGACCCATTCTCAAGGATATCAGCAAGTTTTGTGAGATGTGAAAAGCACTAGATGGAGAATTCCACAGAGTGTCAGTGACATGATATAAATGACAATAAAGGATTTTTAAAAAGCAGGCTAAGGTATCATTCAATGGGTAAGAAATGCAGACACCACGCTCTCACCAACATTTAATTCTTTCCTTTTAATTTGTTTGCTGCAGTCCTATCCCATTCCACTATTCTTTGTGCTGTTGTTTTCAAGTCAGGCTTCTTCTTGATGCCTGGGTATCTGATATGGATGACAGTGAGAACACAAGAGAGCCTCTTTCCTTTGCTTCTGATGCTGGCTTCTGAAAAATGTGCTGACAACCAAGCCACAGCTTCAGAAAGCTATTTAAGACCCACAATCAATCCTAAAATACAGGTTGTTCAGTGCACATGTGTTTTGGAAGGAGGGGGTTTATTATTTTTTAAAAGTTTGAGAAACACTGAGGTCACACAGGAAGTAGGTATACAAAAAAGCCAACAAACAAAACCCAGACTTGTCTCCTTATCAAATTTTGTAACTTTGCTCCAACAAACCCAGGTCTGCTCTACAAGTACCTCTCTCACTACAAGCCTGACTTCACTCTACATTTCACATCTGAAGCAGGTCTTGAAAACACCTGAAGTCTCCAGATGGCACATTCATAATAAATTTATTTGTAGAATAATTTTTGAAAGTCTATCTGATGCCAAGACCACAGCACATTCTACACAGCTAAACAGATGTGAATGTATTTCTTCTTAATTTCTAGTCCAGTTACAAACTCCAACTAGTTAGCTGCTAAGATTTATTACCTCACTTTGGCAAATCTTTTAACATATGACACTATCAATCAATTAAAAGAAGACAGCGATGACTTGTTCTTTTGAGCAGACCAAGTAACCGTCGCTTCTGCCTTTACCTATTTAACATGCTTCATATAACATAAAATTGGCCACACAACAAATGTGTCATAAACCAGACATCAAGAAAAATATTTTCTTTACTGAAGTTCTTTCCAATGCATCCTGTCAATTTAAAACATGAAGAAAAATGTTATTTTGATGGAGAATGTCCTAGGAAATTAACATTAACAATTCTTACCACACCCTGACAACCTATTCTACTCTAAAGGTAATCAGTTTTAAATACGCTACTTTCTCTCTCCCTTTCTGATCTTTGCACTAAGTCTTTAATACACTTGGCTTATTTTCCATTACTGTATGACCACTCCACTCCACTTCGACAAAACCTTTCCAAGTACTTCCAAAATCTATGTGAGTTACACTGCATTTCCATACCTCAAAGCTCAACTGGGTCTCTTGTCAGACAAACAAATAGCAGTAGGTAAAAGAAAAGCTTTCAAGCACACAAGACTTTCCACGCTGAAGGCATAAGCAATGAACTCCACCCACAGATGCAGATTCTTACAATTTTTGACGGGTCTAACACTGCTTTATCTAAAACAATTCAGTATATTTCCAATTTCAACTGTTACCACAATCCTACAAATTATTTCAAGAGTTTTCCCTAAAAGGTTTTTAATGACAACTCATCTGCCACTGGGCAGGTTTCTTTAATAAATCTCAATCCTAAACCCTCTCCAGGTTTAGCAGCTAATGAAGGTTCACAAAAATCCTTAAAAGGCAGGAGATGTTTCCTCTTGGTTCCTTGTTTGAGTTTTTTTGTTTTATATAATACATACTGTTTCCCCCCAAACACAAGTCCTTTTCCCCTCCCCTTTACAAATATTAACTATTGTCCTTAGATGCTGCCATTCGCTGGAGTACCTATCATCATTCAGTGGCAACATTTTTACAGTAGCAACAGCTATTTTTGTTTATACTTATGTCTAAATGAGTGAAATAACATACAAACTTGAAAGTTCTGGGGCTTATACATGGATTCCTGTTTCTTAGCTTTAACTGTGCATAGAAAGCTGTTCTGATTACTTATTCTCCATTTCCCACAGAAAAGAAATGCCCAACCTAGGCATAAGCACCACCTTTTTCATCTCTAAAGATGGATTCCTTAACAACCTTAACCAATTTCCTAGTTTTCCAATAAAGTTCTATTTGCCACAAGAAGGGGGGGAAGAGGGGGGAGGTCTACATTGGGGAAAAAGTATTTGAGGAGTATTTATTTATATATAGTACTGTAAATGGAGATGTCAGTAAAGTAACTCAGTGTTATCAAAACAGAAATCCAATTAATTTTAGCATCCTCTAAGACACACCGCACACTTTCTGAAAGGGTAGACACTGCAATATAGTGATTGATCTCTCACACCAATCACTCAAACTTCATCTTTGCACAACATTTGTCAGAACATGGAGCGGGGAAGGTGTGTGCAGAGTTTCTTATGGGCAAATCCTTGCTACAGAAGGCTGACCTAGAAGACTTCAGTCATGTCATTGCCAACAGTGGCACAAAGAAACAGTGTCCTTCACTCACCCTTCCTGTACTGTATCAATAAGTTATCTAAGGCTATTGCTTACTTCTGATACTCACCTACAGACCTGGACTCCACTACATGACATGCTATGAGTGCACTTTAACTGAAAGTTTGTAAGCATAACATAGCAGCAGACGGAGTCCAAAGTAATGAAGTTACTTTAATCTGTTTGCAAATAGCTGTCTCAGTATATTAGCTCTCAAGCTATTTAGATTTTGCATGCAACATGGCAAGCAACAGTTTGAAGGAGGATCTGTCACATATCAACATCTAGATTTTAGGTAAATTGCAATTAAAAGCCATAAACTTAAACTTGGTGCTCCAGTAGATACTTGCTTTTAGAAACACTGTATGTCACTACTTTTAACTGTCTTCATTTCTGCTGCGTGATTCAGTGATAAACAACTATACACCATACAGCTTTATTTCTACTGCAGAACTAACCAGCAGAGGGAGCTTATATCAACAATACCTCTTCTAACTGCTTTGACATCTTTGAAATCGTCCGACAATCTCAGTATACAATACTAACAGGAACAGAAACAAAGATGATTGTTTGAATTTCAGTGAGGCTAAAAATAAGCAAGAAAGGATGACTTGTAAAGAAGGAAACTGAACCAGCCACATATTGTGATAAGAAGAAATTGAACTCTGAGCAGTCATCAACATTAGGGGGAAAAAAATCTAGATCTGCTCACAATTAAAAAATGTCACATGCTTTCAGAGACACAAGTCCTTCAAAAATTCTGTGCTAGACTGTTGCCTATGAGTTCAACTTCTCACTAGTTTGCTTTCTAAAGAAAAGGTGTGCAGATTGATTCTCAGTGATACTTGTAGGGAAACATGAATCCATGCCTTAAAAAAAACAAACAAAAACAAACACAACAGTGTTTACAAAATGTTTTGTTAAATGATTTTAGATAAAAGTTTTACAGAGTTTATAGTTCAGCTAAACAAATCCATGCTGGAGAGAACAATAGCCTAACACAACATCCTACCAGGAAAACAGTACCAATTGTCATCTCAACAAAAAAGCTACAGTTAACTCCTCAAATATTATCCCCTTATTTATAAAGGCTATTTGGACGAAATTGCGTGTGTTTGTTTCACTCTTTCCTCAGGCTCCAATGTTGCCATTTATTCTAGCTGGGCAGACTTAGTCTGCACAGAAAGAAACTGCAGGCTCAGGGCTTCATTTATCCTAATTGTCTACAGGAATTATAAACAGCAGTGAGAACACAAAAGCTGGGATATCTGACTTTAGAACAACATGAACCAACTGGCATACTTGATCCTTTTTTAATTTTACATACACTTCAACCAAGAAAGAGTGAAATCCTAGATGTAACGCTAATGTTGCCCATGTTTTTTCTAGTTTATGTTTGGTTTTTTAATCTCATATTTCAGTATTGAGAAAGAACGTGGAAATAATACATACTATTAACGTTAATCAGATGTGTGAATCAAGTGAGGTTATTGTGGCTTTCTTCCTGGCAGCAAAAAGATATTGCACTCCCTGAAATCACATGCCTTAACTTACTTTCCTTAGACCTTACATAAGGCAAGATTTCTGTGACAAAATCTGTGTGCTCAAACGTCTGCATGATTTATTTCTGGATGCCTTTTATGAGCAATACAGAGAAAGAAAAACCTGCTGATCTAAGAACTGACAACCAGGCCTCCTATTTGCTTTGAGTAACCAGCTGAAAGAGATACAAGCAAGCAAAAAATGCCATGCACATGAATACTATTGAACATAAGACTGTTTCAGCCATAGGAAAAATCCCTTAAGAGCATGACAGTCATCCAACCACCATAACAAAACTATAATAACAATATGCTTTTTTTTTTTTTTTAAGCTGAGCACTACTGCAGCTTATTGAAGAAGCCATGCACACAGGACATATTCTAAAGCAATACCTATATTTCAGTCTGATGCATACAGAGATAAGCATTCAAAGGAAAACATTCATATTAAGGCTGTAAAGAATTACTACATCTTCCAAACAGTTTCTCCTAAAAATCTTTGTGCTGTAAACACACTTGCACTTATAATGCTTAGTATCTTTTCCTCATAATTCCACTCCTGGTTTAAGTGATTAAAGTCCATGTTACCTCTCCTCAGTAGGTGACCACATGCTTTCCGAAAGGGATCACTTAAGCTGTCTAAATTAGAACTCTGAAAGTTGTTTTTAGAAAGTAGATATTCCTTTAACATTTAATGTAGAAGAACTGTATTAAAACCTAAAGAAACGCTAGTCTAGTTATTCAAATAAAGCTCAATGAGAAAAAAACAAAATCCAAAAAACTGTTGAGAGCCCTGCTTTTTCGGTAAGCTAGATCTCAGCCTTCAGGAAGCAGACAACAAAGGGAAGGATGAACTGAAACACCGTGAATCAGAAGAAAAAACAACAAAAACTGTAAGAACATACTGCGAGCAGCGCCAGGCAGGAAGAGACTTTGAGGGAGGGAGCTGTGTGGGAGACATTCAGACCAAGCGAAAGCCTCGCCAAGCCGCTCGGACGAGGACCCCCAGCCAAGCGCCCTTTCTGTCAGACCGCCCCCCTCCTCCCCCGGACGGGGCCACCAGCCCCACAGACCCTGACCGGGGTCCTCGCGGCGGCCTTCGCCCCGCCGCCGCCGCCGCCGCCGCCCCCCACCCCCCCCCCCCGCCGCCGCCGCCGCCCCCCCACCCCCCCACCCCCCGCCGCCGCCGCCGCCCCCCACCCCACCCCCACCCCCGCCACACCGCAGCCCTCAGGGCGCCCTGACGGGGCTGCGCGGGGCGGGAGCAGCCCGCAGCCGCACGCCGGGGCCGCCCAGCCCGTGCCGCGCCGAGCGCTGCTCACCCGGCCCCTGCGCCATGCCCCGGCTGGCTCCCCGCCGCCCCTCCGCCCGGCGGGTCGGCCGCGCCCGCCGCCTCCGAGGTGCCCCCGCGCCGGGGCGAGCGACCGCCGGCACGCCCGCTGCCGTTACAGCCGTTATGGCCGTTAGGACCGTTACGGCCGCCGGGCACCTAGCCCCGCCGGTGCGCGCCGCACCTCAAGGGCGCCGAAGGGGTGCGCAGCGCGCGCCGGCAGCCGCGCACGTGACGGCGGCGGGGAGGGGGAGGGCAAAGCCGGGCGTCACGTGACGCCGAGCGGCGGGAAGGCCCCCGCCCGCTTGACCGTTCGCGCCCGGGCGTCACGTGGCCGGCGGTAGGCGGGCCTGCCAGCCTTTCCTCCCCGTCGATTGGGGGGTACGTGGGCACGTGACACACCCCGCCCGCCGGGCTTCTCTCCACACGCGCGGAGCCGCCACCGGGGCGCCCTCTGACACCGCCGTGAGGGGGGAGCGGGTGGTGCCGGGGGCCTGTCCGCAGGGCTCGCCCGCACCTCCTGGCCCTTCAGCTGCGGCTGCTTTTGCGGCGCAGCCCCGGCTGGCCCCCCCGCAGGCATCGCCTTGGGTGCGCTCGGTGGTGCCCGGCGGGCTGCCCCGTCCCATCGCGCCGCGGGCCCGTGTGAGGCCTCGGGGCGGTGCTCCGTGGCTGGTTGGGCCCGGCCGGCGGCCCCGCGGGCTCCTTCTGCTCGGTGGGATCGCAGCAGGGCCGGGCCGCAGGGCACGGGCAGCGCTCCCCGCGGCGGCACCGCCGGATGGCACCTTTCTGCCCCCGTATCTTCATGAGCGTGAAGGCGAGGGGAGAATGAGGTGGGGCTGCGGCCAGCCCGGGCTTCCCGTCTTGTCCTGGGCGCGATCAAGCAGGATCTCGCTGGGCTGCGGCAAGATCTGTGCTTGTTATGCTTCAGGCTAGCGCCTGTAACATCTGCAACCGGTTGGATCCTAGGGGTAGTGTTAACGGTCTTCTTGTGTCAGAAGACTTATCTCCATTTAAAGGTTTTTAGCCAGTATGTAAGTACCTGTTAGAATTTAGCATTGACACAATCTTGTCTCTTTACAGTTGCCCGTGTCTATACCTTCAGATCAAGTAGGAGACAGCCCTGTGGGGGAGGATCCAGGAAAAGGAAGATTGGAGACCAGCCCTCCCAAGAGAGCTCTTTTGTTACACGACGTTATTACCAGGAAATGGCATCTGCTTTTCTTAACATTTATTTATTTTCCTGACTGTGCAGGGGGTCAGAAAGCACCTGGAGTCTGCAGTGAGTAGGGAGCCGATGGAGCTGAAACATAAAGCAAGTAGCGTAGAGCCCACTAGAAGCATCCATCTGTTTTGGGGGTGGTCAGTTTAGGGGAAAGCTGTTTAAAGAAGAAATTAAAGGGAAAAAAACAATTGTCAGTACCCAGGAATCAAGTGTGGATTGGTTGCTCTGGGAGGGAATCAGTAATGCTGAAGTAGTTCTGCCCTGGAATATGTGGCAAGGAAAGCACAGCAGTAGGTCCAGGATAAAAAGATATTTTTTTTTTTGTTCCCCTGCCAAGTTCCTGCTTACTGCACTGTTGAGTGACTTTAGCTGGCATAAGGAAGACACTGCTGAATAGGTTGTGCAAATTCTGGAGCAACCAAAAGAGAAGCATAAATAAGAAGATAGGTGGAAAAGTGTCAATCAGAGCCTCCATGGAAAGCCTTAAAAGAGCCAGAAAGGGAACATATACAACACTTATTTTCGGCTCGTGTTTATGGCTCTGCAGAGGAATTGTCAAGAGCAACTGCCTTTCCTGACGTTGCTAGAAAATGGTGCAAAGGTGGAGCTGTGTAAACAGAACTTTGATCCTATTGAGTACTGTAGAACTGAGCTGCTTTAGTTACAATATACAGAAACACAATTGTTTTAACAAGTACTGGAACACAAGCCCCCAGTCAGGATTTTTATTCACATAGACTTAAGTTTCTTGTTGTTAGTTTCACCAGGTAGTTTTTACTGTATGCAGTAAGTCCTTACATAGTAGTTGCAGGCAGTTTGTACTGTGTCTGAGCTTTACAATTAGCTGAAACAGCTAAAAGTGCTCTGTATGGAGGAGAAGTAATTTTATAATCTTGAAAATAACTAGTTTCAGTTCTTTTGCTTTCAGTTTGGCTTTTTGTAAAAGCCAACAATAACAAAAAAAACAACTTTCCCCCATTATTTTTTCTAGAAGGAAAAGGGATATGAAACCTTATATCCATCTTAAAAGTTATGACAGACTGAAAATGTTATGAAAGCATTACAAAGGCCAACCAGGCAAAACAATGACATTCAGAGACAAGTTTTATAGAAAAAAAGGAATTATTACTTAAGACAGTATAGGTAATGTGTGTAACGTTGCTGACTTTGGTGGGTTAGCTTAGATGCTAATTCCTCTCTCTTACACTCATAGTTTCAGTTTACATCTCTTTCAATAACAGTAGCAGGTGACTATGAAGTGCTTTTCTCAAATGATGAAACTGGGAACATTTGAGATTTGAAAAGGACAATAGCTTGGCATGGAATTACACCCCCAACTCTAATGCAACCTGAATCAGCAGTTTCATTCCTAGGTATACATTGTTGAAACTAGAGATCACAAAGGTGCGTGTAGTCATAAATAAATCCAATTTTAGGAGAATTTGTAATTCTGTCAGTTGTAGATTGAAAAGTGTGTTCAGTATCTATAGCTCTGTAAGTGACCACGAACAGTGAAGAATCCTGATGGCAACTGTCAGTGACTTGTTGAAGGGTATTCTTCAAAGTGTTTCTCTCCTCCTCATGCAGCATTATTTTTTTCCATCAGTTGGTTAACTGTTTTCATTGAAACTGCAGAGCTGTAGGGTACGATGCCAGCTAAATCTGATATGAAAACAATCTGGAGCTAAATGTCACCTGCTTGGAGCTGGCATCTTATTCCAGCTCTTCTGGAGTCCTCACATGTTGGGGCTTTTGCTGTGTTGAATGATTATACTGAACTTTGAAGCAAGTGGAAAAATACTGAAGAAATAAGACGAGGGCACGATCAGAGCAGTGGAATGAAGAGGGAGGAACAGTTTGCAGGTGCTTGCACAAAACCAAGGCCAGCAGGACGCGATAAGAGGAGCTGGGAAACAACAGAAAAGAGCCTACATGCCTGAAGAAGTAGAAACAGAGATCTTGCCAATAAACATTTGTTAATCAATCATATTATTATACGCTTGTAGAATAGCCAATCATATTATCACACGCTTATAGAGTGCCTTATAAAAGTGTACCTGGTTTGTACAATAAACGGATCAGATCTTGAACTCCATGAGTATTTGAATCTGACTCCCGCTCGCCCAGAATGCCCGCAGCATCTGGTGACCCCGACGTGTGGATCGGTCGAAGAGTCAGGAAGATTCATTAAGGATCGTGTTACAAGCTGCGGAGCCGGCGAGGATCCTGCTGCCAGCGGAGAGATTGCTGGGCGCCCGAAGAAAGGCGGAACGTGCACGGCTGACCGGTGAGTCAGGAAACTTAAGCAGGATGGGGATCACTGCATCAGCGGTGGAGAAAGCAATCATAGACAGTTTAGTGAAATTAGCAGAGAAAACTGAAACGTCAGTCTCACGGCAGGCAGTAATTTATCTGCTATGTTGGAGTCGCCGCCGTGGTTTCCTTGCTTCTATGCAAGATGTATATAATAATGAAACATGGAAGAAAGTGGGAGAGGACTTGTGGGAATCTGTGCAAGTCGGGACTAAGGGGGTAAAGACTTTGGCTCACACGTATCGGGCTGTACGGGGTATGGCCGCGCAGTTACACGGCGAGGTGCAAGTCGCTGCAGCTGTTAAAGCTGCAGTGCGGCCTCCCGGCGATCCTACTGCTCAGTCGGAGGAAGAGCCAGAGGGGCAATCTCCGTGTGAAAATCCCCCCGATTATACATCTAAAGCTTATCCAGTAATGACTACTGCTGAACGAATAGCGTGGGGATTAGATGATGAATTACCATCCTGGTGTCCTGATAAGGAACAAACGGCAAGCGGCAGACAGACATTAATACCGGCAATTGCGAGTACTGGATGTAAAACTGCTGGGGTGGGAACGGCACAGCTCCACCAGCTCCTAAATAAAGCATGTTTGTCTTTGCAAAGGTGAAAGTTGAGATCTGACTTCCTGACCAGTGTTAAAATGCACCATGGCCTCTGGCTACTTTAAGATGATTGTGTGACTTTGGACAAACCTGGTAGGAGCAATGCTGAAATCAAGTTGTAAGTTATATTTCATCCTGAGACTGATGTTTCTGGCATTACATAAAGTAATTTTGATATGGAGAAATAGTGTGAAATGGGGACAATGGACATTGATTGTGATTGTATGTCTGCTCAAGGAATGTGGGTATGGTGACTAGTCATGGGTGCAGTGTCTGGTCACATAGGCACACAGCTTTGAGGAGACAACTACAGTTTTGGGGAGATGCCTGCCCTTCTTCCTCTAACAAAAGGGGCTATTTTAAAAAAAAAAAAAAAAAAAAAAAAAAAATAGAAAAGGATGAGAGATATTCCAATGCTATCTAGAGGGAGGGAATGCTAAGTTTCCTTGCTGGAGAAGATCGGATGGTCACAAGAACATGAATCACCTACAAACCTGCAAGACCACCACATTCCAGGAAACGGACTGATAAGCTAATTAACATAGGAAGCGGGGTTTAGGTAACGAATATGTATAGGCGTTAATTGAATATTCATTTGTTTCATTGTATAAATGTGGGATGGTTCGTCACTTCGGGTATGCACGCTTGTGGAGGAGCGATCCCCCGTGCATCTGCGCGCAATAAACATGCCTACTTTATAACTTTCGAGTTATAGAGTCAAATTCCGCACGTCAGTTTTGACGAGCCAGGCAGGAGGATTTCTGCTCGGCTGAGGGACCAGCTGCGGAGCGGACGCTCCTAGGCGCGCCCCGGGAGATTTTCTCGGAGGAGCCTCCTCTTCTCAGCTGTTCACCCGGGAGCAGAAGAGAAACCCCTGGATCCACGGATAAAACGGTATGTTTAGTAACGGGGCGGCTGGTGAGACGCACGGAGACGTCCGGCGCGCAGCGCAGTCCCCAGGAGGAAAAAAAAAAAAAAAAAGGGGGGGGAAGCTAAAAACTTCCTTTAGGTTGTCTTAAGAATTGGGGAATTCCTAGAATGTAACAACTGAAATAGCGCTCTGTGTCTTGTTTGTTCTATGTGTTGTCTTGTTACATGTTCAAAACTTGGAGTTATGAAATGTATGATGAAAAATAATAATATTCTGGTAATTCGTGGCAAATAGCGGAAAACTTAACACTCTGCTTAAGACCAGGAAAAATGTGGGGGTTTTTTTTTGTTTGTTGTTTGTTTTTTGGCAATTGTTCATTGAAATGCATACTTTGTGAACTGCCAGTGTTCCTAAAAGTTGTACATAAGTGCACGGTACCGTATAACATACTGCTTGTGTGACTGAGGGCTGCCCGGAGAGTGTGAATGGTGTGATTGAGATGCGCATTTTGATTTTCAGTGTATAGCTTAATTATTTTGACTGAGTGTGAGTGCAAGAGTGCTTGAGACATGCGTTTGAGTGCAATATGAGCAAGGAGCTCTATCCGTGTTTCCGACCTTGGGTGGCTAAGGCGGCCGGAGAAAAAGTAATTAAAATTGTAAAATGGGAAATGGAAGGAGTAAGCCCTGTGAAAAATCGCCCTTGGGTTGTATATTAAAACATTGGAGTGATATCGTAGGACATGGTGGTACCGAAAATAGAAGGAAATGGATTAAATATTGTAATCAGTGGTGGCCTTTGTATAAATTGGGGAGTGATGCGAAATGGCCTCAGGAGGGAGGAACGTTAGATTATAACACTCTCCTGCAATTAATGTTGTTTCTATGTCACTTGTAAGCAACTTATAGCATCCTTACCCCCTGGGGCATCCATCGCTCAAATGATAGAGGCATGCGCAAGGGCTCCTTTGGTTGAGGAAGAGGAAAAGGCAAAAATACATGCCAATGCTCTAGCAGTAGCTCTAAACAACAACAAGGTACAAGGCCGAGGGGACTGGGGTCTTAAGCCAAAATGTTATCAATGTGGACAGGAAGGTCACTTTAAATGTGACTGCAAAAAGAATCTAGGAGGAAAGTCTCTGTTGAATGGAAATTGTTTGCGTTGTCAAAAATTTGGTCATAAAGCGGCCGATTGTCGCTCAAAATTTAGAAAAGATGGTACACCCCTCTTTGTTCCGGGAAACGGGAACAGCCGCGTTCTGAGGGACGCGGCCAAGAAATATCCCCAGAACCCAACAAAATTCATGGCTGCCTTGGCGAGCTGTATTCAGCCACCAGAGGAAGCGCAGGAGTCGATTTGGCCGTGGCAGAACCTGTAAATATCACTGATGAAAAGGTACATGTACTTCCTTCTACAGTTAGTGGTCCTTTGGGTTATGGTTTATCTGCACTCCTTATAGGACGCTCTTCTGCGTCAAAAAAGGGGATTTTTGTTCTTCCTGGTTGTATTGATGCCGATTATACCGGACCTATTGGAATTATGGTAAAAGTTTTTTCTCCACCTGTTCATATTCCAGCAGGAAGAACTATTGCACAGCTCATTCCATTCCAAGCTACTGTCCCTCAAAAAGGAGAAAAGGACAGGGGTCAAGGTGCATTTGGCCCAACGGGTATGCCTAACATTGCCTTTTGTCAACTTATTGGTGCCGAGCGGCCAAAATGTAATGTTAAGATATCTGGTCCACAAGGTGTTAATCTTCCTAATGTTTCAATGATGATTGATACTGGTGCTGATGTTACTGTTCTTCCCTTTTCAGTTTGGCCTACCATGTGGGAATTAGATAGTGCGGGTTCAACCATTTCAGGCATTGGGGGAAGTCGTCTGACACAGGTCAGTAAAAACTTCATTCTTTTCACGGATCAAGAAGGACATCAAGCATGGGTAAAACCTTATGTCCTACACACATCCTTGTCCTTGTTAGGTAGAGATGTACTTTCCCAATGAGGAATGAGAATCTCTACAGATTTTTGATTGGGGCCATTGATAGCAGCTCTTGCCCAACCTTAAAATTAAAATGGAAATCAGAAACTCCCGTATGGGTTGATCAATGGCCCTTACCTCAAGAGAAGCTGCAACACATTCAAGAATTAGTCCAAGAACAATTGGATTTAGGCCACATCAGACCTTCTGTTAGCCCATGGAATACACCCATTTTTACAATTCAAAAGAAATCAGGAAAATGGAGATTATTACATGATTTAAGAGCAATAAATGAAAAAATGGTTGACATGGGTGCCCTTCAGCCTGGGCTGCCTTCTCCCACTATGTTACCACAAAATTGGGACCTATTAATTATTGATTTAAAAGATTGTTTTTTCACTATTCCTCTGCATGAGGATGATTGTGAAAAATTTGCATTTACAGTACCAGCTATAAACCGTGCCGCTCCAGCAAAAAGGTATGAGTGGGTTGTACTACCTCAGGGTATGAAAAACTCCCCAACAATATGTCAGTGGTTTGTGGATTTAGCTCTACAATCTTGGAGAGAGAATAATCCTAACCTTATTACCTATCATTATATGGATGATCTCTTAATAGCCAGCCCTCACACACTAGCCCCTGAAAAAGAACAGGAACTTATACAGAGTCTGCATACCTTTGGATTGGTTATAGCAAAAGAAAAGGTACAAAAACTAGCGCCCTGGAATTATCTTGGTCTGCGCATCTCAGAAACAAGAATCCAGCCACAAAAAATTCTTAGTGTCCCACCTGTGAAAAATTTGTCCTTGGCTGACTGGTGGATTCAGATTTCTGAGTGTTTTGCAGTGGCAACCCTAGGTATTCAATTAGATAATCATTATCCCAATCATCCCTTATTTAAAACTTCCTTAGTATTGGAGGAAAAATCTTTACAGCAACAAAATCCTATAAAAAATGCACTTACGGTTTTTACCGACGCTAGTAGCAAAACTCAAAAGTGTGGCTATGCCTATAGGGATGACAGGAACAATTGGATTTCTCATATAGAACAAATGGAAGGTTCAGTTCAAGTTTTGGAATTAAGAGCAGTGTTAATGGTGTTTCAGGAATTTCGCAATGTCCCTCTTAATGTTGTAAGTGATTCTAAATATGTTGTTGGTATAGTTTCGCGTCTTTCGCGTTCCCTTTTAGGGTCTTTTACGAATGACAGACTTATGGCCCTAGTTATTCAGATGTGGAATGAAATAAATTTTAGACAATTCCCTTGGTGGATTACGCATATCAGAAGTCATCTGGATTTACCTGGTGTCTTATCAGAAGGTAATGCTTACATAGACACTCAGGTGGCATCCCCAGTATTACAAAATTCTCCTCTAAAACAAGCAACAGAGTCACATGCCTTTTTTCACCAATCTGCCCGGTCTCTCCAAAAACAGTTTGGTCTGTCTCGTCAAGACGCTAGGACTGTCATACTTAAATATGTCCATGTCCAGCATTGGATGTCAGCCATGGCTGTGCTGGGCCACCCAGATATGGTAAAAACAGATAATGCCCCTGCATATCTTAGTGCCAAAATAAAGACCTTTTTGCTGCAATGGCAGGTGAAGCACGTTACAGGAATTCCGAATAATTCTGGTGGTCAGGCAATTATTGAACATGCCCATCAATCATTGAAACATTACCTGTCTGTTTTTCGAAAAGAGGGGGAGAGGAGTCCTCATGTAATAGTGGCAAAAGCATGCTATGTACTGAACTGGTTGAATCCCAGAACGGAATGTACTGAACAGCCGATTTTCTATCACTTTTCTAACAATCCCAACGATTTTTCGAATTGTGACATAGCTGTCCAGGTTGGTCAGGACCTCATAATTTATTAACGTGGGGTCGGGGTTATGCATGTATCTCCACAGGGGCAGTGACCAAGTGGATTCCAGCAAAATGGGTTCGCCCGTGGATTGAAAACCGACCCACTGAAAAGAAAGAGCAGGGTGACTACGACAGGATTGACTCCTAAATGAACAGGAGGGATCAGTGGGCTCAGTGGGCACAGCATCGAGAAAGGTTATTCCGACCGCCACGACCAAATGAAGAAAAGCGGCTTGTAGATAAGTTAACATACATTATTCTGCCCATCTTGCAGCAGTTACCTCGGGAGATACAATGTCAATTACCCTCCGGTGAATTGTCTTTGTTACACTGTGACCGTATTGTGCGTGCGTTGCAGGATCTTTTTGGGCAAGGACCGATAGAAACAGAAAATTCTTGTCCTATATGTGTTACTTCTTGTAATTCAACAGTTGCTCTATATTGTGGATATTGTAAAAGGGTTGGAGCATATAGGCGGAAGGTTTTCCTACGTTTTGGTTCCGGCGGTTTTTCCCTTCTTACTGGGATACATGCCCCTACTTTTTCAGGTATAAACAAGGCCTTACAATCTTATGAAGCCTTCGAACAGATACTTTTAGCAGAACATCGAAACGAACTCATCTTCTGGGTTCGCATTATCAGAAAAAGTTTTGAATCTCATATAATACAACATCATTGTAAATGTGAACGATGGCATTATTTTTAGGAATAGGCCTAATGAATATTGCTTTTGCTTCTGCTTTGCATAGTATATTGTTGTTTGTTATTCTTTTGTTACTTTTAGTGCCTTGTCTTTTACAATGTTTCCAAAGCTGTATGGAACGCAGTATTAATGCTGTATTTAAAAAGAAAGGGGGAGGTGTTGGGGCTTTTGCTGTGTTGAATGATTATACTGAACTTTGAAGCAAGTGGAAAAATACTGAAGAAATAAGACGAGGGCACGATCAGAGCAGTGGAATGAAGAGGGAGGAACAGTTTGCAGGTGCTTGCACAAAACCAAGGCCAGCAGGACGCGATAAGAGGAGCTGGGAAACAACAGAAAAGAGCCTACATGCCTGAAGAAGTAGAAACAGAGATCTTGCCAATAAACATTTGTTAACCAATCATATTATTATACGCTTGTAGAATAGCCAATCATATTATCACACGCTTATAGAGTGCCTTATAAAAGTGTACCTGGTTTGTACAATAAACGGATCAGATCTTGAACTCCATGAGTATTTGAATCTGACTCCCGCTCGCCCAGAATGCCCGCAGCACTCACAATCAGCTTTCTATGGATGTGAAAGAACAGGTACACAAAATATACATACAGCTGTTGTTCAGCAAAACCCGTTTCAAAGTGATCCTGCTTCAAAAGTGTGCCAAAGGCCTGAGGGCCCTGAGTCCTCCCGAAGTCAAAACAGGAGCTCCGACATCTTCAGTTTCTGCTGGAGATAGCCTCTGCGTTGAGAAATGTGTAGGGTAACATTGACACTCTGTGGCCAGCCAGATAAAATGCAACTTCTGAATTTGCACAGATTTTCTTTGCTTTCATCTGTTTTACCAGACAGAAAGGTAGTAAAGACCAGTTTGTAGCTTTCATTCTTGTTAATAATCTCCAGTATCTTTTCAATACATTTCCTTTATTGTTATAAAAATGTCCTAAACATGTAAGCTAAGGCAAAAACTAAAAACAAATAACAAAACCTTGCATCCAAAACCCCTGAATCTGAGGAGCACTGAGAACGAGGCTCCACTGTTGCTCTGGAACTTGGCAAGTAGTACAAAATGCATTTTCAGGTCTGTGCTTACACTGTCATTTTAATCACATTTCTTCCTGCAGGTCTGGAATGAGGGAATGAGTCCCCTTAAGGGGGACTGGATTGGTATATTGCAAAGCAGGATTTCCTCCAGACTGATATGGAGGGTTGAGCTTTGTCAGCACACTTCCAAGCTGTGATTTTTGCTTCCCATAGAAGTAACGGGTATTTCCTATATTATGTATATATATATAATTATATATATATTACTTATACTACATATAGTGCAGGTAGGCAGTATGGTTAAACAGCATTAGCCTCTGTAGGGCTTCTTTTTGAGCAACTGAAGGAACGGTATAAAAAAATAAATCCAAACCACTCCTTGCTTCATACCTTTTACATTCAACAGATGGAGGAACAAATACTAGGATACATGAGAGGATGAGTAAAAGCCTTTTTTGGCACAGGTAGCACGGATATTTTTGTAAGTGTACCCATTTTTTCCTCTTTTTTTTCTTTTCAACTGGAAACATTAAGAATAACAGAAGAACTGAGATTAAAGCATTTCAAGATAGTCAGGGCTGTATTTTAACTAGTTTCTAAGGTGAAAATAGAATGTATGCAATATGTAGGGTAGATGGAATATATGACCTAAACTGGGCTAGAGACCAACTGTAAGAGGAAGAGCTAATGAATAATCTCAGAAAAGGGAGCGATGGTGTTGGGATAGATAGGGAAACCAAAGAAGCTCGGTTTTGAATTGCTCTGAGGAGACAAAGCTGACGTGTTAGGAGTCGAGGAGGAAGAGATCTGTGCATTTAAGACATAAGAAGATCCTGGAATGAGAATTTCAGTGGTATAGATGGACGAGTAAAGAGCATTGCCAATTGATGTGGGAAAAACTAAAACAATTTGGGGGGCACTTGAATAAAGGAGTCTACAGAGAGGACCTGCATCCTGGTAAAATTCTAAACAGCTTTGGAAATTATGGATGCAGAGATTGGAGTAACAATATTTATAAGAAATATTCCATAATTGTGTACAAAAATACATGGTAGTTCAAATAGAAATCAAAGCAAGGTAAGTACTTTTCCTTTCCTCATCAGCTCTTGCAACACCTGCCAGGTAATATCTGAGAACATAAAAGAAAAGTCTTTGCTCTGTGCCATATTTCTCCACATCTACCTCATTGTCAGGGTGCAACGAGGGCTCCCAACAGGGCGTCAGTGTAGGGTCTAGCAGCCAGGACCTGTCCCACTGTCCCCAGCCAGGGAGCAGGCAGGATGGGGGGCATGCAGGGACAGCCCCAGCCCTGGGCATCAGGCACCTCCCTGAGAAAGGGGACAGGCTGAGACCCTCAGGGTTCTGACATCTCAACAACTTTCTGTTTCAGCTGTATGAGGCATACAGGAATTGAACAACAGGGAAACGTTCACTAAACATCACAAAAAAAAAAAAAGCATCAAACCTTTTCCAGATACCCTGGAGTGTATACCATGTCTTTTCAGGAGGGCTGAGGACAAACAACACTATGCCATGGTTGACTTTCAGGCAGTGCTGGTGGGTCACGATGAGGAGAACACTGCTCACAGAAGTTCAAATGGAGACTCTGTTTGGACGTGTTCCGGGCACTCTGACATTTTCAGGTATGAGGACCAGCTTATTGTATCCATTCAACCTGCTGTGAACACGGAGCACAACCACAGAAGAAGCTGAGCTGTTGTGCCACTGAATTTAACACCAGCAGGAGGCTGTTGGAGACCATAGCCACATGTAGGGAAAGTTTGACTGAGATTTCCCATTCTGTATTCTTCAAATCCAAACCTGTGACATGGGGGGAAACGTGTTTGTTCTACAAGGCAGAGCTCAGAAGCAAGCTCAGACCTTAGCCATGGCCAGTTCAGTGCTCCTGGCCAAACACCTTTGGGCAACAGGTAGGCAACAGCTAGTCTGCCTCGCTGACAACAGGGTGCTCTGAAATGGAAAGCAAACACCCAGCCCCTTTCATGGTATCCAAACGTGTTGAGCAGGGACCTAGTGGTTGTCAGCCTTCAACACAGGGGTTGTAGCAGGCCAGGCAGGCGGGGACTAAGCAGAAACGAGGACCAAGCTTTCACCTTTGAAAACTGTGACATGGCATCAGTGAGGGCATAGCAGGTGACTTTTTGGGCTGTCCAACTAGAGTAACACACTCCTGGGCAGAGTTAGCTGTGATAAGGCAAGCACAAAGCCAATAGCATAATAGCAAATCCACTGCCACTTATGCTACCAAAAAGCATTTTCCTTTGTCAAATGTTTGCCCCAAGAAGCAGGGGCAAAATGGAGACCACAAGTTGAGCTGAACTGTGGCAACAATGTCCTATTTCCAACCCCACCAGGAATGCCCTGCAGGCACCAGAGTGCTTGCTGGGCACCTGAAGGGCAGCATCTGCTGTGCGTTTTGTTGTGTGAATTTTGTCACGCTGAACTTCTGGGAGTTGGTCAACAACTTTGAGCAATCATATGTTGCCAAGAGATGTCACCACAGGCAGGCTTTTCTAAGGCATGTCAAAGGCTGTGGCTGTTCTTGTGTAGCTTTCAGAGTAGGCTAAGCCAGCTTTCAAGCCTCCAGGGCTTTGTCTCAGAAGGAAGCAGCTTGCCTTCAGCTGCAGGCTTTCACAGCTACCCATTGACCCTGATGGGACAGGTAGCTCCCCAGGCACGTGCCAAGCAAACCAGCATTGGTCCGTTAGCAGGAGAGCACTGGGTGAGTTTTCTGTGGGCATGGGAATCAGTGCAGGGCAGAACAAGAGGAATGGGCCAGGATGCAGAAAAGGGAAAAGCCAAATTTCTCTAAGCCTGAACCATCGCATTTGGCTTAGTTGTGGCTTTAGTTTGGGATCCTGGCTAGGTCAGATCCAGTGGTTCTCTGCAGGTATACAAGAAGCTCTCACAGTTCAGACTTGGAAGAAGTCCCCTGCAAGATGACTGGCAGCAGGTAGACAGGTGGGCTCTCCAGGTCAACATCCACCTGTGTCCAGGGCCTCCTTCAGCTCCCAGAGAGCTTTCTCACCAGCTGCTAGTCTGCACATCCCCTCTGTCAGTGGTCCTTCCACACGTGTGGATATAGTGTGTGATATAGTGAGGAGATCCTGCAGGAAACAATGGCAGGGCTGGGTGAGCGGTGGCTTTGGTGTCTTTCCTCAGAGACACAAGCAAGTCTGGGTAGTGAGGCCTGCTCTGCCTTTGCTGGACTGAGATCTGCTTGTTGCTCCAAGCAAATGCGATTAGGACAAACACACGTGGTAAGGACTAAGATCTACTCCTGTTATTTCCTGGCTCTGCTGAGGGTTGTCTTCCCTGGAGCTGCCTTCCAAAAAGGTGACATGGGCTGGATCAGACCCCCACCTCAGCTCTTCCCACCACTGGACAGGGATGTGCCCTCTGGGGCATGGGGCATGCCTGTTGGAGGAGTGTGCTGGGGGGAAAGCACCTATCTCCTGAGCTCCACAGCATCACTTCTGAGGACACTGCCTGAGGACGCAGTAAGGACCCCCCAGGGAGGCTGGTTAGAGCTGGTGAGGCCCTTTAGTGCCTTGACATTCATGCAGATATTGTGAATATTTTTGGGGTGATATTTGTGAGGTCATTTAGAAATGACCCTTATTATACTCTTACTATTTACAAAGAAATTCAGTTTTAGATAAAAACTATATAGGATGAAACATTGCTTATAGTCTTAGTGAAGATAATCCTTTGGTTTCAGTGACAAGGGGAGCTAAGCTTTCACATGCCTCTAATTACCTCTTTGATTGCAAAGGTTACTGCATGTCTAATGGAAGAGAAAGAGCAGCAGTGGCCGCGCAGTGCCTGTGAGGCCATTTATGGGAATTTTGCACTTACAAAAGGGAAAGATCAGTGCACAGTTTTCTTGGAAGTTTCTGCCTTGCATTAGAGTTACTTCTGGTGGTTTGGTACTGTGTAATAAGGGGCATTGCCTTCCTGAGAAGCGCTTCTGATGGACTCAGCTCCACCTTTGCTGCATAATTAACACCGATTTCCAGTGAATTGGTTAGAATTAGACCTACCTACTTCAGAGCTCACCCTCTTTTGCCATATGGCATCACAGGCATGAAGACTACCTTGACAGCCATGCTAAGAGCATTGTGGTCTAACCCTGAAATGAGGTGGTCTCCTTAGGGAACTATCAACTATTGGCTTGTTCTCCAAAGCCTGTGTCTCATGTCATACTGCAGGTCATAGAATCACAGGATCATAGAATGATTTGGGTTGGAAGAGACCTTTCAAGATCATCTAGTTCAACCCCCCTGCCATGTACAAGGACATTTTTCACTAGATCAGGCTGCTCAAAGCCCTGTCTAACCTGACCCTGAACATTTCCAATGATGGGGCATCCACAACTACTCTGGGCAACCTGTGCCAGGGTCTCACCACTCTCATCATAAAAAATGCCTTCCTTATGCCCAATACAAACTTCTTACAGTTTTAAAGTCTCTTTACCCCTCCTGTCTGCACCCCATGAAGTGAGGGCAGAGCGCTTTGACAGTGGATATAGTTACTGGGACAAAATTCCAGTTACTGGAATTTTTAGGGTATGGGGAGGAGGGAGGGTTCTCTCCTATAGTACTGGTCTTGATTATTGCTTTTTGTGATGAATATCTAAGAAATAGGGAAATGCATGCCTAACAAACAGCAGACAAATAAATTGACTGAAATTTATGAAATTATAAACAGAATTTATGACCATTGGCTTTGCTCCTGTGAATTCAGAGACATGAAGCACAAGGCAAGAAAATTTGTTCTGCCCATGTAAGATGTAGCTGGGGTAGGAGCTGTCCTGGTCTCTGAACATGATTTATGAATTATTTAGTGTATTGGCCTTTCTGTTCCAGCAATAGACTCACTCAGAGCTCATCTCATCTGCTTTTACTTTCTTTTCTTTCATTCTTTCTTAAACAGACTTGCAATTGCTCCTATGTATTATTTATTGGAAATACTATTCTTTTATAACACAGCTGTGAGTGGAACAGACTCTATGTAGGCAGTTTGCACCCCGTATTTGGAATAATTGGCAGAAAGAAAGAAAATAGGCTGCAGCTATGAGTATGAGAATGTACAAAGAAGAAAATACAGAGTTGCCTCTGTTTGCCCATGAATTACTCTGTTCTGTGCCATAGAAAACCTGAAAGCAATCTTCAATAAAACTGTACCCTAGTTATATTCTTTATTTTGGCATTATTTCTTCTTTTTCTTTTTCTTTTCTTTTTTTACAGAAGCAGCCTACTTCTGTAGCATGTTAGAGATCAATGCGATAAAGACTCCATCACATCATATTTCAAATACTCAATTATTCGTCAGATTGTAGAATCTCCACCCCTGCTTCCTGTATCTATATTTTAGTTTACTTAAAAAAAATTACAGTTCTATGAATGTCTGGTCAGATAAAACAGATATGTACCACAACCACCTATCAAGCTTACCAATGATACCAAACTGAGTGGGGAAGTGGACACTTTGGAAGGGAGAGCCACCCTGCAGGAAGACCTGGATAGGCAGGAAGAATGGGATGAAAAGAACATTATGAAGTTCAACAAAGTCAAATGTTAGGTCTTGCTTCTGGGAAAACAACCCAGGAGTGCAGCACAGGCTGGGATCTACCTGGCTGTGGAGCAGCTCTGTAGAAAGGAACCTGCGGGTCCTGGTGGACGAGCTTAATATGTGTGAACGGTGTGCTGCTGCACCAAAGAAAGGCAAGAGGATGCTGGGTTTCATCAACAAGGGCATCACCAGCAGAGATAAAAAAAGTCATTATCCCACTCTACTCAGCGCTTGTCAGGCCAAACCTGGAATACTGCGTTCAGTTTTGGTCCCCACTATACAAAAAAGTTGTGGACAGGCTGAGGAGGGTCCAGAGAAGGGCCACAAGGATGATCAAAGGACTGGGAAGCCTGCCATATGAGGAAAGGCTGAGAGGACTGGGTTTGTTCAGCCTTGAGAAAAGAAGGTTTATCACCGTGTTCCAGTATTTGAAGGGTGGCTACACAGAAGATGGAGGCTCCCTTTTTACACGGAGTCACATGGAAAAGACGAGGGGTAATGGGTACAAGTTACTCCAGGGGAGATTTCGATTGGGCACAAGAGGAAAATTTTTCACAACGAGGGCAATCAGCCATTGGAATAATCTCCCCAGGGAAGCGGTGGATTCCTCAACACTGGACACTTAAGATTCAGCCGCACAGGGTGCTGGGCCATATTGTCTAGTCTGTGCTTTTGCCAGGAAAGGTTGGAGCAGATGATCTTTCAGGTCCCTTGCAACCTGGTGTTCTGTGATTCTGTGAACATGTCTTACACATCCACAAGCTGCACAAAGCTCATGGAGGCTTTTGATGGCAACCAGCTCTCTGAGTTCACTATAAGAGAGACATGTATCACAGAAATATCTTGCAAAACATGGTTGGTAGGACACCTTGCAATTCCATGCCACCTGTCTGGGCTGGACTACTTGTTTTGTTTTGTTTTGTTTTGTTTCTCATTCATCTTTCTTTAAAAGATGGAAAACTGACACATCTTGCCCCCAGAGAAAGAAATATGCCTCTTGTCGGCCACCAGCGACCTGGTTGCCAATCAGACAGTCCATTCCATGTGCTGTGCTGAACTCCTTTCCCAACAACGGTGGCTTGTGACACAGAGCTGTCATGTGGAGATCATCACTGGAAAAAACACATCTCCTGCAGATGTGTGGAAGTCCCCTGCGATCCCAGGGAAGCGCAGATGAATCACATTTCCTTCTCAAATAAATGTGGCTGGAGAGCAGCTCTGTGTTAATGCCACGATGTGAGATCTACAGCCACTTTCAGTTCTGCACACCTCTGAGCAGCCTTTTAGGAGTGAAACCCAACCAAACAAAAAGGTACATACCGGCTTTGCTGGAGCTCTGCCTGGCTGCCATCATCTGCTCTTGCACAAGTGACTCTGGGAGCTGTTTCAACAGCACATTTTTGCCTCCGGCATGTAAAGTTCAAGCGGTGCTGTCCTGTTAAACATTTTTCCCTTCTTTCAAGGGACTTTTTTACCCCCTCAGCCACAGATGACTGGCTTTGCTTCACTTATGAAAGTAAAAATGTAGCAAACACCTTGATGTAAAGAATTTTGTAGATTTTCACCCCCAGGGAAGGTGAAATACAACTAGTCATATTTCAGAGAAATTAAGAAAGCATGCTCGTGTGCATTTTTTAAATTGCTGTCATTACCGTCTGTGCAACAGGTAGCAAAAGCTGATGCTACAGAGATTGAGTTTGAGCTTTTTAACATAAGACTGGCAGAAAAAATGTCAGTTGTCTTGTTGCTCATGTTTAAATCCACACCCTTGAGCTGTGATTCAGCAAATTCCCAGAGTAAACCCTGGTCTGAAACCCGGGTTCCTCCTTGTCCTGCCCTGCCGGGGGTGGATTTCCCCTAGAGAAGCCAATGAACAAAAGCTCATTTATTTCTGTACATGGTGAGAAGGAAACTTGCTCCACCATCTCCCCACCTCTTCCTGTGAAACATTGTGCTCTCTTTTGCACTGATCACTTCGGGTCACAAATGAAAACAGAACTGAGCAGCAGCAGCAGAGATGGAGTATAGAAATTGTTTTGAACGGCGCTCCCTGGCTCTGCTCCACATCTCATAAATAATAGCTCTCACCTCATTTTAGCTACGAAGTGAAGCAAAAGCCAGCTGCCTGTGTCTTTCTTCACCAAACCTAAGATTCTCTCTCGGAGAAGCAGGACTGAGCACACTGTTATTAGCTGATTTTATTGAGGCGATACGTTTTCTTTCCTTTGGGCTGCGATTTTTTTGCCACAGTTGCAGCAGCGTCTTGAATGGGGAAGCTGATCTCCAAAGGCCAGCGCAAAAGAGATGCTCGAGTTGTCATGCTGGGGCTTGACTTTGCTGGCAAATCAACCCTTCTGTACAAACTCAAGAGTGGCCGGGCTGTGGAGACCTGCCCGACGGTGGGCTTCAACGTGGAGTCCCTGCAAACACCCTGTCATGTATCCTTCACGCTCTGGGACGTTGGTGGACAAGGCAGCCTGCGGGCAAGCTGGCCTCACTACCTGGAGGACACCAGTACCCTCATCTTCGTGCTCGACAGCACAGACACAGCCCGGCTGCCCGAAGCGATGGCAGCACTGGAGGAAGCCCTGAGCCACCCCAGCATGGCTGGCATCCCCGTCCTCCTCCTGGCCAACAAGCAGGAGGTGCCAGGAGCGCTGGCTCCTGCCGAGCTGGGGGAGAGGCTGCGGCACGGGCGGCTGGCGGGGCGCCGCTGGGTGCTCCAGGGCTGCAGCGCCTACACTGGCCAAGGCCTGCAGGAAGCCCTGGCCATCTTGGGAGAGCTGCTACGCGGTCTGAAGCAGAGCTCCCCATCCCAAGAGCAGCCCCTTGCAGGGCCAGCAGGGAGGAGGCAAGGTCCAGAGCAAACCTGAACCTCAAGTGGACCCTTCCCACTCATCACTGCCAACAGGTTTGTCACAGAGGATCCCAGCCTCCAGGTTCCCCCTAAAATGAGCAGACCTGCAGCTGGCATGTGCTGCGAAACACTCAGCTGCTCACCACTGAAACCCACCACAAAGACCTCCAAGCAAAACTCCCATCGTGGAGCGTTTTTTGGCCCCATCTCTTGGACTCTCATCACCAGCTGCAGCTTGTCCTGCTGTCACCAGCTCTGCTCATCCATTTTGTGCATGTTCAGTGCTTCAGCAGGGATGCTTTTTGCCAGGGCAATATAAATTATAAGAGAGATGTGCCCAAGGGACAGAAGAGGTTTTCTTTCTGCAGCTCCCAGCCCAGATGCAGCTTTCCTGATGGCGTGGTCCCCAGGGGGATGTTTGAATGTGCCTCCTGCCGCTTTTCTCTCAGCTCGAATCATACGTTCATCCACTGGAAAAGCAGGCAGCCACTAAAAGGAATGGCTGAACAGGAGCAGCGTAAGCGCAGGGCTTGAAATGGCCAACAGCTAATTGGTTTTATTGCAGCATCTATGGGTATAAACTTCAAGTCATGGAAACAAGCCAGGATTCGATGGCATAATGCGGTTTGAGGATGTGTATGTATTAATTCCCACATTTCTGGTTTTGGTCTTTCCTTTCCATTTGTTATTTTTATCAAATACTGATTTCATGAAAATGGTACCTCATTTTCCTTGGAATATATTTAAATATAAAGAAAACAAACCTAATTTCCAGGAAGCTTGGAAATGCATCTGCATGGCCAGTCAACCTCTGAATATCCTCATGTTGGCCTGAACAGCCAAGACAAAGCCCCGACTCTCAGACTTTTTGAAACTGGATGAGACGACTCTACAGGCAATGTTTGGTACCTATGGGCGCCTATGGGCACAGGCAGGTTGGTAATCAAAGGGATTTCCATGCTCAGCTGCATCTGGAGCAGCTGAAATGCCCCTGGCAGCTCACAACGGGGCCGTGTCCCTTGTGGCACTGACGGTCTTTGCCCAATCCTGCTCAACCTACCATTAGACCTGTGTTTGCATGAGGGCTCCCTGAACCCAAAATTCTGTTATTCAGGGTTAAAATTAAGACATTTCATAGTGGTTTCTACTTTATTATGAAATGAATGAAAGTGGTGGGCTAACAGGAGAGAAAGGACACAAGTTTTTCAGGCAGCAGAAGTCAGTTGCTTTCAAGGAAGAAGAAACACCAAGGAGAAATACATGGCAAAATCCTTTTCTGTTCATACCAGAGCATTTTACAGTTGTTAAGGAATAAATCATCCAGCTGTTACTGGTGCTGTTATTAGACTCATTTCATAGAAGGCAGCAGCTGGAATAGAGAGCTTAAATGATCATGAAGAAACAGAATCTGACATTTGAGGAAGGTCTTAATAAAAGAAATCCTTCCCCATGGAAAAAGTCACCTTTTTTTTTAGCTGTGTTAATGTAGAAGAACTATTACTGCTATAAAATAGTGCTCCAGTGTTGATCCAGCCTAAGTGATCATGGTTATGAGTATACTTAAACAGCGCTGAATCATATAATTAATGGCACGACAAATTTATGTGCATGGTAAGGAGGACAAAAATCCTGTCTTTAAATCTTTGCAGTTAACATAAGCAGGCTGATCTGCCTTTGACTTGTTGTAAGTGGTCATCGTTTGCTTACAACACACAAGTCTGTGATGCATGTTTCAGGTATCTGACTGCCAGAGCTGGGCCAAGCATTTCTTGTGAGACAACACAAGTGCTAATGCCTAGACAGACAGGAACGAACTCAGGTCATCTGTACAACCCAGTTGCCAGTACATGAAAGAGGCACGTCTCAGGGACCCGTCTGGCCATTTTGAACAGCTGTCCTAGAGGCACAATGCAAAAGGCTCTGTGTTGCGTTGCCAGGCCAAAAAACCTCTCCTTATTGAGTCTTCTGGTGTTTCAGTCTTGTGTCTCACATGGTACGAAGCAGAGTATTGTACATTAAGGTGGGGGATCAGGAATAGTTTAAACTCAACACAGACTGAAGGGTTGTCCTGATGATGTTTTACACATAATTGGCTCTTGATGCATGCATTTGGCTCTACATGGTTATCTGCTGGTGGTTAAAAAAGGCACTGAAGCCTTCCCATTCCCCTGTGAGTAGTTTTTAAGCCCTTTAAAGAGAAAAAAATAGGCTCCTCTGGCAGCAAATAGAGGCAACTGCCAGGCTTCGGTAGATACCACCAATTAAAAATTAAAATAGCAAGGTAAGAGGGCGGGAAGAAAGGGTCGTTTGTGGCAGCAGGAACCCTGGATTCCTGAAACTGATGAAGCAACATCCCAGTTGCTGCAAGTGTTCTCACTTCCCTTGAAGCAGTAATTTGGCAAAATACCCCAGTCTCCCAGGGCATCATGTGATTTACCATCCTTGTTTTCTGGAACAAGGCTTTGCTAGACACTTGGTCACATTGCTCAGCTCATTTATGCCATTGTTAGAGACTGTCAAAACAATGATGGGTCATAAAATTTGAAACAGCAACAGAGAGTTTACTTCTAATTATTTTCTCTTCTCTCCTGCATTGGAAAGGGTGATAAACAAGTCAATCTAATGAGCCCTGCACTGCTCTTATCTAATGCCTGCAGGATGCTCACCCAACAGCACTGAAATGCTCCAGTGTCAAAACTCCTGCCTGGTTCAGAGGGAGCAACATGGAGGGTTGCAGGAAGAAGCCAGCTCAAGGCGGGGAAGTTTGTTACCTCTTTTTCTTGGTAATTCTGCAGAAAAGCCTCGGCCACACAGAGTGGTATTAAGGCCTTAAACATCTGTGCTTATGGACTCCAGCCAGGACGGCACCCTCAAACTTAGCAGTTTCCATCTTCCTGGGTGTGTGATACATGTCACAGCCTCTGTGCTGATTTCTAAAATAACACTGCTTCTCTCTTAGTTGCAGGCAAAAGAAAAATCCTTAGGACACTTCCTTGTTTCAGGTTCCTCAGAAATGTAAAGTAGCCTTTGAGTTATTGGCCTCAGAGCCCACGCTGGTTGCTCAAGATCCCTTTTTAGCAGCTTTTCTGCATGCTGAGTCCATCCACTTGCTATCCCTGGTGCTGGCCGTCTCAAATCCAAAAGGAGAAGTTTGGAACAGCAGGATGTTTCTCTTTTATTTCCTTTGTGGTTTTGTGTCCCGTGTCCCCACACACACCCACACACACCCCCCCACACACACACACCCCCAGTAAGAAGCATTTACTTGGCTCTCTTTAGAAAGGAAAAGGATTGCTTGGAAATAGTTTTGCTGCTGTTTTTCCCCACCGCCACCCTTCTTCTTACAGCTTGCGTCCTATCTCTAGACTCTGCTAGTAGCTTCCTACAGCTTTATCAGCTCTTTTTAACTGGCCTGGTCAGTATTTAGTTGTTTATGTGGTCTGCTTTTCCATGGTCTTGCATCTGAATCTGTGAGCTAAATGTATTGGCAAAAGTGGCCGACTCAGAGGACAGCAAGGTTTGGAAAGGACATCTAGTCCAAAACCCTGCTGAAATCAGGTTGCTCAAAGCCTTGTGCAGTAGTTTTGAATGTTTCCAAGGATGGAGGTTCAACAGCCCAACGCCTTTAGAGGCACTCTGGTATATATTAACATTTACAGCAATGTAACTGGAATCCATAATTGTGCATTATTCTTCCCAGTCACCACTCCACTGAGAAAAGCCATACTGGTGAGAATCTGCCCTTGCTTGAAGCTGTCAGAGCAGCCTTCTTGGCCAGGGCCATCAACTCCTCCAGCCCTGTGACCTCCCATCCCTTCTCTCCTTGGCAGGGATCACTGCAGTGGGAGCTGCCTCCAGGTCCTGCTGACTCTTTCGAGGGCACCAAGACACTTCAGTTATCTTTCACACCATTTATGAGAGGACATACTCATTGATTTATTAACCTTTCTGTGGGAATGATTTTTAAAGCAGCTTCAACAAACCCTTTTCATTACTATGAACGCAGCACAGATTTATTTTTTAATTCCTGAAAAGAAGGGTTTCACCCACCTGCAGAGAGAAAGAAAGCAGCGAGCTGGTAGAAAACACAAGCAATGGTAAAACCATTGCAGGAAGGATGATTCACCTTTCCACCAGTCTCTTCACAACTTCCATAGCTCAGTCCACGACACAAAATGGTTTCTACTCGTGCATTAGCTGATTTCTGCTCTAGGCACCATTTCTTTGTTTTCAGATGGACCTACATGCTGCAGTTACTGATGGGGCTTCTCTGACGAATTTCACCATGGTCTTGCTGAAGGGCCGGAGATCAGAGGGGAACCACATGGTCCCAGGGCTGCAGGCGAGGGCAGGAACGGTTGCCAATGAACTATTTAAAGAGGGAACGGGCAACCACGGGGTGCATGAGAGGGAGCTGTGAGACCGGCTGTGGCGCAGGGAGAGGAGTGTTAGGGCAGTAGCCAGAGACCTGGGAAACACCTGGAGGAAGAAAGGTCAATGAGAATTTTTTAAAATCCAAGAAGAGCTTTCTTTTTAAATACAACATGAAAAAGAAAAAGTTGCAAAAAAAACCCTTTTGTTAGGAAACGGGCTGTATAATGCAGTGGAATGTCTTAATCGGTGCTTTAATACACCTAACAGCTGTAAATTAATTTCCTCCTCTTAAAGAAACTCTGAAATACCACCTATAAAGATTCATCACATGTAACTCGCCAAGAAAAAAACAAGGAGCAAAACCACGTGTGACACCACCTCTCAAAAAAACTAATACTGTTGCCAAATTGTATTAAACACCAGGCATGCAATTATGACTGAGACAAATGATAAACTACAGTTCAAGGCATTGCAGCCTTCAAAGGGTTAATTAACTGGCCTTCATCTAAATGTTCCAATACTTGACTGTTTTGTGATGCACTTGCTTGAGCCACAGCCCTGAGCTTGCCATCTGGGTATCATTAAAAATACCAGGTGAAGGCTGGTGTTCGGGTTAGGATCTCAGCGATGCACCCATGGCCGGGAACATGTCACACCCCCCCACCTCATACTTCACACAATGGGATTTGTATAAAATTCATGCAGAGAGGGGGGGGAAATAAACCCAACGATAAATTAGCCAACTGCTATGAAAGGCAATACCAACCTGGACGCGGCAAGCGCGTCCCCCTCTGCCCACACCCCTGCCTGCCTCTCTGCGGCCGGACCAGAAGCATAAACCTCTGCTCCAACCCAGTCCAACACCCGTCACCTCCAAAGCTCTAGTGCTTTACATCAATCCGGCACCATCAACATCTTGTCTGCTAATTGCCATGAGAAACAATCTCCCTGAAGCTAATAAAGTGTTCTTAAATTCTCCCTTAGGTCTCAGATTTTTATTAATTTTTTTTTTGGCCTGTGCTGGCTAACCACATTCGGATGTGGCAATGAGGTTTTTGGTTTTTTTCCAACAGACCACAACCACTCACACAAACAAAAAACCTGCTTGGCGATGGGCGGCTCTGCAGTGACGCTCTGCTTTGCCTGGGGTGTAGGAGCAGTATTTGCTTTTTAACCACACCACGGCGCGGCCGGGAAGCCGCTGGTTTATGCAGTGCAAGGACAAACTCAGCACGGGCCCACGTGAAGTTTGATAATGGAGGGGAAGGACTTTGGAAAAACCAAACAGAAGATTTCCTTGGGAAGAAAACTGCCAGCTGAGAGCAGATCTGGGGCATACATTCAGGCCAGGGCTTGTTCTGCTCATAAAGACACACAATTAGGCCTCATTATTTTCTGGCTTTTGACAGCACTTAACAGTAGCCATTTTCTTTGATAATAGCATAAATGAAGACCAATGCTAAAAGTCCATCCCCCAACGCAGGCAGTATTTCCAAAGACATGAGGTTTGGGTCAGAGCTGGAGCAGGAGGCCGGCTCCACACCAGCTGTAAGGTACCTGCTCAGCATGCCTCAGGGTTGAGCTTCCACAAGGATGGAGAAGTAGCTGCCCCCTGTTCCTGGGGGGAAGGTCAATACGGAGGCAAAATATAAGAGACCATTCCTGAGGATGACCCATTTCTGCAAGATGGGATGGACCTGTCACCAGCAAAGCAAGGCAAGCTCAGCAAGGAGGAGCAGATTTTGGGCTGCAATCACGGGAAAGTGGTCCCAAGCCTCCAGAGCTGTCCTGGGAGGGATAAGGACAAAATCTACTGTGCCCCTGAGAAAAAGCAGCTCTTCAAAGGCAGTGGGCAGGAACGATCAGGAGGGTGGGTGACATGTTCTGGTGGAGGTGGCTGCAGGCAGCCCCAGGGCTTCAGATGATGTGGGCACCGTGGCCTGGCAGGAAGGCATTGGTTCAGCCCCTTGGTTCCCCCTGGGCTTTCTCCCTTAGAGAGACCTTTATTCTCCCCTCTTTTCTCCCTGGGAAGAAGCACTTGTGACTTACTTCAATCAGATGCCGCTCTGTCGTCAAGAAGGAAAACGGCCTCAATATTCCTGTTGTTCTTTTCTGCACCCTGTCTTCATCCCATATAAGAAAATTGCTCACGTTGCTATCTGTCCCCCCAGCACCACCAGCACAGGTAACAAATAACCGTGTTGTTCCTTCCCCTTTGCACAGCTGAAGACCCCATTAGCCACCTCCACCGCTGCATGGGAGCTCGCCTGCCACTGCTGACAGCACTAACGCAAGAAAACTGCAGGAGAACGGTTCCGTAGAGTGTTAACTTACGGGAAAGATCAGGGCCTCAGCCAGAGGGAGAAGCTGAAAATGCCACAGACTGGCTTGGGGAAGGCTGTGCCTTACTGTGTCCTTAGGGCTGGCCCTGGCTCACCCTGCTTTTGCCTGTCACTTTGATCTTGTCACCAGCAGGCAGCAGCGGTGCCCCAGCTGCCCGGTTCGTGGCCACTGACGCGCCATCCACGCAGGAGCATCTCACGGTCTCTGCCATCCTTCCCATGGGAGATGCATCCTAATTAAATTATTTTAGTCTCATTTTGATGCTGGAACTTAACCGAGCTTCATGCCATTTTCTTGAAGGTGAGGTGCCCCACGAAAGAAAATAGGCACAAGGAAAGAGCTTTTGAGAACATGCAGTGAATTTTGAGGCTGCATGTTATACCCCTGATGCTAGTACAAGTACTGCACTAAAAGTCACGTCAACCTTTTAAAAAGGAAGAAAGATAAAGTAGCAATGTAAATAACACATCTGTTAAAAAACAAAAAACAAAACCAAAACAAATTCAAAATAAACCCCCAAACCCTGAAAACCAGGGACAGTGCAGGAAATCTCAGCTGCAAAACAAAAGCTACATCCAAACCAGGCTGCCTCATTAAAGTTATCAACTATAGAATCAAAAAAATTAAGAAATTGGAGTCAGACTGTTTTTGTCATGCCCTGCCTGGATTTTGGCTTATTTATACCTAGATTGGGCCACAGCATTGTGTATTCCCAGCACTGCGCATCTCTGTATTCAGTGACTGAACCCAGCACGTTCAGTCCCAGGGAATAAGCCGCAGCCGATACCTCAGTACACACTCCGCACTGTGGCTTCAGGACAAAGATCCTCCCAGAAGCAGAAACTATCAGTGCTCCATAAAAAATTTCATTTTAATTTTTAACTGTTTAGAAGCTGCGAAATAAAACTAATTTTTAAAAGCTACAGCAATTTTTCTAGGAGACTTTGTCGTTCTAGCTTTGGTGATGTGCAGGTGATGCTCACCTGAGTCAGTTGCAGGAATGGCTGGTGGGAATCTCGCCATGCCTTCACGCTGGTTTAGCACTTGGTGGAGTACAGCCCCGGCCGGCTCTGTGTAAGGAGAACCCCTTTTTTGTTCTGTATGAGCTGGAAAGCAAAAGAACGTGGTTTTCCCCTGCTGTCCTGTCCAAGCTGCTCAGTGGCAGCATCCTGCCCAACACCTGCTCTCAGCTGGGCAAATGCCCTCAGCAAACAGGAGGGACTGGGTACAAGGTGCTCTTGAGCCAAGGGACCCCTTTGAGGAGCAAACTTCCAGAAAACCTTGATGACACCGAGACTCCCACACTGCAGGAATTGTTGCAGAAGCGTGCGTTGGCCTGTCCACAGCCCTAGCCAAAACACCGTGCCCAACAACTGCTGCTGCTCAGGATGAAATGCATTTAATCTGCGACGGAGCTAAAGGAGATCTCGTGAAGCCTGGCAGAGGGAGTCAGATGAAAGGAATGAAAAAAGCAAGTGGGCAGCACAGGGGTGTCCTGATCGCGGGTGGCAGGGAGGGGTGCGGGTGGGTGCTGCAGCAGTTGGCAAACCCTTCCTGCCCTAACAGCTGCCCTGGTGGGCGCAGACCCCCCTCCTGCTACCTTGCTGTGCCACCACCCACAATGACACCACACCTGAGTGGGACTTGTGGGAGCCTGCAAGAGAGGAGCAGCACTGGGAAGCACCTGCTTCAAGAGGGGAAAAATTCAAGCTGCTTTTGCAGGAGAGATATGAAATGCAGGAGCCGAAAAAAGGGGACCTCTCCATCCAACATGCCCTGTGTGTTTGGAGGGGTCGAGCCTCCAGGCAACCACCCTGCAAGCCTCTGAAGCAGCTGGCCTGCCTGGCTGCTGTGCTACAGGCCAGACGTGTCTGTCCCATGTCCCCCTGCTTCCTACAAGGCCACACAAAACTGCCCTCCACTGAGGGCTGGGGAATGAGCGGCTGGGATTATGCCCGCCAGGGTGGCCGGGAGGTAGGGGGAAGCAGGGGCTGGGCTCTGCTGCAACCGTGCAAAGCTCCTGCCTGGGAGGTGGGTTTCAGCCTGCAGACTGACGTTCCCCTGAGCACTCCAAGCCATTTTAGCAAATTCGGGCATTGCTCTGTGGGCCAAAGGCATGACTGTAATACGTGTGACAGGTCAATGATAAACAGGGGAGAGATCCCTCCCAAATTACACCATCTTTCTGTACTGCAGCCAGGCCACAACTGCCGGTTCTTCTGCCCAGCTCGTACAGTCAGGCCACAGACTGGAGGAGTCACTGACCTCCTCTCCCATCACACCAAGGAAACACAACTCCTGGTACCCACCAGGCAAGAGGGGACACCAAGAAGCTATGGCCATGCCCAGGTCTGCTAGTCGCTCCCCTGCTCCCTCCCCTGGGACTTCACCGACTTGTCCTTCAACTGGGGAAGACAAAGGTGGTGTATTTCTCTGGTGACTCTCACCCTATCCATAGCAGATTTTCTAGCATCCCATCTAGATTCCTTTGCTGACAGCATTTCTTGTCTCATTCCTGGTGGGCATGAGGACCAATCTATTTTTTCAGCTTTGCAGCTGCCTTTTGTATGTTTAAAATGTTAAGCCTACACTCAGCATTTTCTTCTGACATTATACATTACATATAGATAAATATTTACATATTATGCACACTTATTACATACATATACACATTATACACACATAGATATTATACATTCATATCCATATGCATTACAAAGGCTTTAAACTCTGAGTTTAGGTAGAACGTGAGGTATAGGCTAGGACATGGCTCTTGTTGGAGTTTGCTCCAACCTCTTCACCCAGCTGATGGGAAAGATGTTTTCCAGCAGAGCTGGTGGTGCTGGAAAGCTGGAGATACACTCCAGAAGCAGCGTTGATAATCACAGTGATCCCTACAGAGCTGGAGGGAAGCTGTTGCACACTGAGGTAGACCTCTGGACTCTTTAGAAGGTGGCAGGTCTTTGGTGCTGGGGCGATGCACTGCACCGTACAGCGTTCGAGGCCAAGGACTTCATTGGTAAGTGTCCCAAGATGCTGTTGTCCCACGGGGAAGTGCCTATTACGAAGCCGCAAGCTAACAGAACAGGCAGTGTCTCAAACATGTATGGAGATGCCACTAGGAGGCTTCCCCTGGTGAGGAGCCCCTTGAGAAGCTCCAGACCTCACCTGTGACCCTCAAACCCAAAGCTCAACTGTACGAAGCAACTGTACAAAGCTTCGCAAAATGCTTTCTTCACCTCCCTTCTGCTGGGAACACGAGAAACAAAATGAAACCTACTGAAAGTACACCAAGGAGCAGATTTTCCCTGACCTGCTCAGGCTGCCGCATGGAGACGACGATTTCCAGGACACATTGGGGGTGAGGTGTCCTGCCCCAATACCTGCCAACAAGCAGGCAGCAGGTTACAAAAAGGGAAGCTAGATTTCAACTTACAGTCCACTGCTGCCAAGTAGCCACCTTTACCCCTGGCAAAGGCAAAATAGGTCAAATAGTTTATTCCTGGGTTTTTAGCAGAAACCAAGGAGCCAGGTCATGGAGGAGGAAGGCAGCTGCCAGCCAGAGCTCCTGTCCCAATAGCACACAGCTGGTCACTGAGCTACTTCTCCCAGGTGGTTTTTCATCTGTGAAATGAAGCAGAAGTGCACACGGGAGCTCTAACTGTAGCAGTCCTGCATGAGCTGAGGCCAGCTAAACTCCCAGCTCCACTTTTATCACCAGACTAAATCTGGTGACAGTAACCTAAGTGCCTAATGCAGTGATACACCCACATAAGATGTCACAAAGGGACAGTTTTTAACCACTTATAAATTATCAGTCACCTTCTCCAAAGTGCAAATACCACCAACGGCCTCTTAAGCAGCAAACCACCTCAAATCCGTTGTTTGGTTCCCAGGGACGAGCCTGCCTCGAGGCAGCCACCCACCGCGCAACCCCGAGCAACTCCAAACCAAGTCAGTCAGGAGTGAGTTATTCACACAGTGAGTTTCTCAGGTGTAACAGAGAGGAGCAGCCTGAGTTGGGAGGTCAGTCCCTGGGCACGGAGCCTGAAGCTGGCAGCAAAACCTGCCCAGCCGAGGAGCTTTTACCTCTCTGACGCTTCTAGCTCTCACACAAACTTAGCTTGGGAGAAATACTGATGCAGTTCAGCAACCTTCTCATGGTCTCCGAGAGGGGAGAAGAAAAGAGCCCCCAAGTTCTCAGTATCAACACTTTAATGCTTGCGGTGTTTCTTTTTGAGTAGGCGATGGGAGTTGGGGTAGAAGAAAAAACCCGATGCGCTCAGGGGCCCTGAGGAATACTTACAGCAGTATTCCTGCAACTGGTACACGAGAAGCTGTCCCCAGGTTACATCAAGAAGAAACACTGAGTTTAATGAACTTCCATTATCTAAACCTGTAGGATTCACATTTTCAAATTCTCTCTCCCATCGTTAAGGGCCAAATCTTTCTTCTATTAAATTTAGGGTAATAGGCAACTCCTTAGGCCAATAAAACTCCTGGAGTATTTTAAGAGCTCAAATGTTGACTAAAGTACCAAATACAGAGAAAATTGTGACCACTACAAGCAGCGATTTCCTCCCTTTCCATCAGTTTACAGTATTTCAAGCACAGACCTCTGGCTCAGCTCCCCAGAAACACCTCCCTGGCTCTGGACAGCCAGGCAAAGCTCAGTGCAGACACCTGGTGCTGTGCTGCTGACGTGAGGTCAGGTTTAAAACCCCAGCGCTTTGGTAACAGGGGAAGTAGGAACACGCTCCCACTGCAGAAGCAAGATGCCACCTTGCCAAACACTCCCCTTGGACTGCACCCTTTTCTCACAAAAGGGTTAAACATTTCAGCACAGAACCCTGAAATGCTGAGATTACAGAGCTGGAAGTGAGTGTTATCGATAAGCGTCTGACACAGCGTTGGAACATCCAGCTCCTTCTGTGAGTTCACAAACAAGCCCTTTGGATGGAAATTTTTCCATGTGAGATGCAAGCATCAGCATGCGTTTTAGCAGCAATTCTTTTTTTTTTTTTTTTTTCCTTCCAAACACGAAGAGAGGGGGGTTTAAGTACTTATTTTTTTAATTTTTAATATTTGTTCAAAACTAGTAAAGGCAACGGCTCAGAGATGTGAAACGTTGACAAGAGATTGAGGGATGCAAAAACTGGAAGACTGCCTTTTTTGACAAAGCTACACTTTTTGAAATTTTGTATGTATTAGATTTAAACACGAGAATTTGACAAGTCCAAAGAGTCCCCCTACACACATTTCATCCCCTGAGATGTCCTATGTGCTGATGCTGTGCTTAAAATGACAAAACCCAAGACCACAGAAACCGTTCCCTGAGAACTAATGTCAAATATTCTGTTACAGTAGGGCCAGACCTCACTGGTGCCATTTCTCCTGTAAGCTGGGGGCACCACAGCAAGGGGAACAGACGGACTTTATCCCTTATTTTCAATGTTACAAAATACAGGCTGCATCTAGATTTCAGGGAGCCCTACCAGGATGCAGAAGTATAAAATGCGGGGGGAACCAGCTGTTAACTGCATCAAACAGAAAGAAACAGTGATGGGTGTAATCCCAGGGCAAGAAGGATCTCCCTGCACGAACCAAGCACTGAACTTGCTGAAGCCACTGGCAAAATATTTCCATTTCATCCTCCTTTTGCATGGACAGAGAATTTATACGGGGGATCATCTGGCTCCATGAGGCAGGGTTAAAAAAAAAAAAAGAGCCACTAAAATTAACAGCTTGCAAATAACTAAGATGCAGACATGAATGAGCTCCCTTATGCTTCATTTACAGCACATTAGAAAAATCCAACCACCAGAGTTTTCCACATTTAGTAAAGAGAAAGGTTAATTCATCTTTCACATCTTTGTGCATCCCTGGGCCCTACTTAATGCACATTGAGCAAACTGAATTCCTGTGGGGTATCTAAATCCTTCACAAAAGTTGCTGGTTCTGCTCAAAGGTTGTGTGGTGACATTCATCCTACTTTACTGCTGAAGGCAGAAAGCAGTAAAGACTTTAGCCTTCATTTTAGAACACAAGAATCATGGTTTTAATATTCTTAGCTGTGATACTGAAGGCTGTAATGTTCCCAACACACTTTTTTAAAACTGAGGTTGGAAACCCCCCCAGCTCTTATGTTCCTTTATAAAACTCGTACGCTGCTCAAGGTCTCATGAATGCATTTGAAAAGGAAGCTGCTCGTGCTGCTGCAGCAGTGGCTGAAGATCTCCAGGTCTAAGCCAGCAGCACACATCAGACCTGCCTGCGGTAGCTTCTGCGGCAGGATAATGCACGCACAGAACAGAATCAGGTAAGGGCAAAGCTGCCTTAGTTCATAACTCCACATTTTAAACACGAGGCAATCTTCCCGGAGCAGTCCGAGATAACATACACCACCCTGAAGCGCAGCCAAGCAGCTCAGGTGGTTTCAGCTCACCCTGCCCTCGCTGCCGTGGAGCTGACAGCCGCCATCACGACAAACCCCTGCAGCACGATGTCCCAAGGCTTTGCCTTTTGGAGCCCACAATTTTCTACTGGTTTTTTTCCTTTTCTTCCCGAGAAGCTCTTTCTAATGGCTTGGTGTAATTTGTTGTCCTACATACATCTGAAGAGAAGCATAATTATGCCACAAAAGGGAGTATTTTTTAATGCAACAAAACAGAAGGAACACAAGTAAGCTGCTTTGGTAGAAATGACTAGTTTGAAACGCACTCGGCACCTAGAGGCCATTATAGATCAGATTAGTAACAAAATGGGCCTGAACTATCATTAAGTCTACTGAGATTTTAAGAACTTTTTACAAAAACATGCCTGTCAGTGGATCATTTCTGTTCAGCAGATCAAGCAAACAAAATGAGTGTCTGTAATTTTAGAAGTATGGGAGAACATCAAGATATCCTCTAGGCTTCATTCTTTTTCAGTAATCTTGAAATAATGCATCCTTCATTCTAATGTAGTCTTTGAAGTCACCTAGGTAGGACCTGCTGGATGATTAAGAGGTTGCAAAAAACCAACACAATTCGAGTTTCATTTTGCCAACTGAAAGCTGAAGGAACCAAAAAGATTAAACTGCTTTGGAAATGGGAGTTGGGTTCTCTTGAAATCTTTATCCTTTATGTGCCCATGGAAGAGCATTTGTAAAGATTTAAATACAGCACTGGAAGCTCACCTCCGTCACCAACCCACTCATGGAGGCAGAAGGGCTTCTCCAGCTGACTCACCCAACCCACACAGAGCAAAGATGGCAAAGCAGTCGCTGCTGTCCACTGCTGCTGTCATGTAATTAAATACGACTGCATTAACTAGGGGGCTGCTGGACAATTCAAGCTCCCAACAGCTCCAATCTATCCGCAACCAGCACCGCAATGGGGCCACTCGTGCCTGAGGCGAGGGATGCTGGTCACCCCCCCCTAGGCCAGGGAGGGCCACCGCAGGCCCAGCCTCCCACCTAAAGCTGGTCCTGGCGCACACCCTCTCCCAACAGACCTTACAATTAGTGCTGAATCAGCAATCAGCCTAGCTCTGGGAGCCTGGAAAGGATGTTTCTGGAGATAGAAAAAGACTGTGAAAGTTCCCTGACATCTTGAAACCTTTAAACCGAAGTCACTGTTTTAATAGTTGTGTGGATCAGCTGCAGCCCACTTACCACGGCCTCCTGGAAACGTCTCTGGAAAACTTCTCCTTAAAAAGTATGAAACTCCGTACTGGAACAGCATCCAAAGTTTCAGATGACTGCATTAGCTTACTTTATTCATTCTGGTAACATACTTCAAACCTTGATGCGGAGTTCTGCTAGTATCTAGTCAAAGACAAAAACCCCTAAGTCACTCCATGAAGACTAAGCAGTTTCATAATCTTCAAAATAAGTTCTTGAATTTTTTATAGTATTTGATAGCAGCTTTTTATTGGTTACAAAACCTAAGCCCATATACAAAATTAGGAACACATTTAGATGCCTCTTTGAAAGAACGTTTTAGTCTATTTTAACTGATAGTTTAAAAAAATAATAAAAACAATGCAATTTTAAACACTGTTCTGAAAACGTAAAAGTGCAGCAATATACTTTGTTTCCTTTATTAACTATGAAATGGTGCAATCCCAATCAAAAGCTGATAAGGTCACAACAGAAAGAACTGAGCAAATGCTTTGTCCTGCCTTACCCAGTTCTCTGATGTTCACTTTTAATGTAATGCATTGAGTGCAAGACAAGGATCAAATCTTCACAGTAGTGGAAAACTGTTGTTTCAGTATCAATTTGTATGTAATCTCTAGGACAATAGCGAGTGCAGGCTGAACAGGGTATCCGTCAGTCTATATGGCATACAGGGAGACTAAATTCAATTAGAAGGGGGGAAATATTTGTTCACAACAACACCTGCTGGAACTCTAATTTCACAAAAACTTTGTGACCTTACCTAACTTTGACTTTTTATTGTTTAGTTTCTTAGCGAACACCACACAGTTTCAAGATTTTAGACTATAGTGTGTGAATAGGATGCAGTTACCATATGAAGCTTCAACTCAACTTTTGGGAAAAGAAAAAAAGGCACAATGAACTTCAACTCAATTTTATGTGCACAAGAGTTGAAAAATCTGAGCCACCTTAAAGAGAAATTGATTCTAAAATTTATAAAACCTATAAATAATCAGAGGCCAAACCACTATATTAAAACAGATTATCTAGCAAGTAAAAATCTTGCAGTTTAAACATACACTTGTATCCAGTTGAGATACAAGACAACTCACTCTTTAAAGTGGCTCCACCTTGGCAGATATATATTTAATGAATGCACACTTGCTATGCGTTGTTCATCAGTGGAAAAACAGCTGATCCACAAAGCTCTGATGGCATCTGTCCTTATCTTCATCACAGTAAATACAACCCACATCCAACAACTAAATTAGTTTAGATTTTTCTATCCCTTCACATCAATGCATTGGGAAATTACACCCAGTAAACAACAGCAACAAAACCAGTTTGTGTGATAGCTTACACAATTTCAAAATTATCGATCTTCACCCCAGCAATACCAAAATCCCTTTGAAAATGACTGGGTCAGACGATTTTCCAAAAGCAATGACCTCACATATCTTATGTAAAGTTATTTAATGTGCGCTGCACATCAGGTTTATGCTGAATAACAGCAGCTTCCACACAGCCTCACACATCAACCAGTTTGTATCTTTTTTAATTATGTGAATAAGATTTGAGACTAACTTCTGAATTACTCTTCCAATACTCCAAGAATGAAGCTTTTATGACGCTTCTAAGTAGTTGCTGGTTTGTTGCCAACCACATCATCATAAGCACTGGTTACTAAGTAAAAAATAGTTTAAGACTAAATTACAGTAAACATGAAAGCTCCACAGTTTAAACCCAATATAAATCAACCATATCCAATTATCAATTTAAAACGAAATATATTGACTACTGAAAGTTGAAAGCAAGATTCTTTTTAACTAATACACTTTTGGACAGAATTTTTTTGTTCCTACGTCTGGGACTCTTGCTTTCAGCTTAAACAGAAGTTCAAGTCCATAACAGGTTGTAGCTCAGGTAAAATACCATGCACAGCATTTGATTACTTCAAAACAGCAGGAACACACAGGCTGAAGTGAGTGGTCAAATAGGGCTCGCTGTTCTCAAAAATTAGGTATAATGGCAAAAGCTTTACCAGTCCAAATCTACAGTTCATTCTCCAACCCTGGTTTCTGAGGCAGTTAATGAACACACATCAATTACTGATAGCTGAAGTAGTTTTTTGTTTTAAACTTAAGTGTTTAATCAATTGCCAAGTGTTTTTGTTTTGTTTTTGTTTTTTTAAGTTACTTTTATTTCAGTTTCACCAATGAAATTCATTTGGCTTGCATTTTTGAATCTATTCTTCCACATAAAGTATATGAAAATATGTTTGTGGAGGACGATGATGGAGGCTCAGAGCAAACTGAGCCCCTGTGAAGTCTTCCAAAATGTACGCATCATACCAAAGTGTCTTGATCCACAGCGCACCATTTTCCAAAGAAGCTACTTTTCCGTGGAAAGCCAATGTGCCACCACTATGGAATATTCTTAACAAAACTGCAGATTGCGGTTGTCAGCATGTGGCACCAGGAAAAAGGCAAAAAAAGGTAGTTGGGACTGTTAAAAAGAATTCTGAAACAGTTTAAGAGATCATGCATATGCATTTACAGTCCATGTGATAGTGATGTTTGGCAACTGCAAAGTGACCGATACATGGCTTGCTTTAGAAGCATCAAAACGAAGAGGCATGTGTGTCTTGGAGCCTTTTGTTTCTTCACTTGGTAGCCATCTGGTGGTGCTTCATACTGGTGTGGGACAGAGAAGCTGCACTTTTTTGAACTTAAAAATTAAATTCTTTTGTTTGAAGGTTGGCCGTTGGGTCAAAGTTGTAAGTACCTCCTTGAGTGGCTTCAGGAATGAGACTGGGATCTTCATCAATCTATAAAATACAACAAAGATACATGAGAGGACAATCCTCTGCACAGTTCAGTACCCATAGAAGAGATTCACAAACATTCAATTTTTTTTAAAAAAAATATTATTGTAATAAAACTACATCAGTTTTTCCAAATCAATTCCTCAAATATGTTTAAAAAGAACACCACATCAAATCTGTCCTACCATTAGGGAAACAGAAAATTGTAATGGTTAGAGACTGGGTTGCTGCTTGGTCAAAGCAGTTGCTATTTTAGCTGTCTGATTTAATTTTCAATGCCAATTTTTAGTATTTCTGGAGTTGGCTAATCACTAGTTCTGAATTCCAAAATTAGTTTTGTACTTTCTCCCCTTTTCTTTCAACATGAAAATAATTTTTATTGGCAGCTGATAGAAACACTTATATAAAGCTTAAAAGAATACTAAGTATCTCCTATCAGAATCTGAAGGATTTAGAACTACTCATTTCAGAGCAGTTTTATATAGCTCTCTTAAGCGCAATCTGAATTTTTTTTAAAACCAGAAGTACTTCATTACTCTCTGGATATAGAATGAAAGGCATCAGTATCCAACTTCACGCAGCTTCCTCAGAGCTGTTAGAATTTCGGAATTTTCTGCCTCTAGGAACAGCAAATAACACAGTAGCATCAATACACACAACTTCAAGCCCTACTCGTACTCCTCCAGATCACCAGCTGCACCTATTCTCTGAACATGCCGCCTCTAGGGACCAGGCTGCAGGAACCATAAAGCTCGTTTCAAACCATGTGCCATTCTGAAGCAGGCGAGAGCTCTCGTGCACGGTCTAAACAGCTTTCTGAGATCTGGCCTCGCAGTAGTGCAGACATCAGAACTGACTCACCTAAAATCTTTCTTTCTCTTTACTTTGGGTGACAATACTTAAACTGGAGAGAGATTAAGGCCTTTGGTGACAGTAACAATATGTAGAGGAAAGAGTGGGACATGTCATGCCCAAACAAAAATCGAATCTGGTTTCAGAATGCTTTGCAAAATGTTGAATTGATAAATTAGCACTTCTGCCTTCTGCAGGGGTACCAAAAGTAACATTATCTAAGTTCACATGCTTTAACACAGTAAAGTCAGAAAGCCATTAGTACTGGTCCTAAAGTACATGCCTGTGCACTTTACAGGGCTCAGCAAAGGAGCAGATGGCATTAACAGTGAAGGGGTATCTAGTAGCCAGCAACATCTCACGAGAGTACAGAAGACCCTGAAGTGACAAGAAGGCAGGAATACTCCTGGGTAGTCAACCTTAACACTGCTAACATAACCAGTCTCTTGTCTCCCTAGGGCAATTTGGAATTTTTTTCCTGGTTTTGGGGGTTTGTTTTGTTTTTTCCTCCACCAGTCCTCAAATGACAAGGGTTATTTTCCTACTTAAAATTACTGCCTGCAAATGTGTCTGATTTTGTTTTAACTCCTGTCTCCCCATCATGGAATTTCTACACTTTCAAGTTTCACAAGCCCCAGAAAACATGGTTAACAGTATAAAGGGTAATCTGAAATAAAGTCTTGCTCCTGAGTAAAGGAGGTGAATTCAGCACATCAGGCATAGATTAAATTGCATTAGTTTATGTAAAAAGTAAATGCACAAAAGGGACTACTAACCTCAAAAGAGGTATTTTTCCTCTCACACCAACTAGACCATGCTCTTCAGTTAGTTACAGAAGTTTCAGAGCCATTATGGAGACTATTAAATGCTGCTCACAGAATCATTACAAGCATAGGGAATTTTCCCTTAACTCTTGGTAACTAACATCACAATCACATGATGGGCCCATGAATTGAAAATTAGCAAGTCCAAAAGTTAGAGCTGATATCTGAAGAGTTCAATTTAAGAGAAGAACTGAAGACATAGTCCTGCTATGCTGCAGAACTACAGACACCCTGGATGGCCTAGAGAAGATAATTATTATTCGTCTTCAAACAGCTTGTTGAAGTGCTTCCGAGGCACTCACAAGCAGCCAGTAGCAGAAAGAGCTAGAACCCAAAGGTTCAAAATACTTAACCAGCATGCAACAAAATATCAGATGGTCTAGATCAATCAGCTCCAAAAAGTGTTAATAGTTTTGATGACTTTTTTCAATGCGGAATCTAGATGGAGCAATTACAGAGCTGAAATATAGTAATCTACCTGACAGTAAGGATCCACCGCCCCCTCCAAAGACTGATGAGAATGTAGAAAGGAGAGCCAGAGAACCGTTTAGATTCTAATCACAAGTGATTACATGTCAATTTACATGTCAGTGTAACAAAATTAGGTCAGCATCAATCAATTTATTAAGCAAAACCACAGAAGTCATCTTGATGTTGCTAAAGAAATTCCTTGGTGTTGAGAAACTCAGACTTTCAATTAAGAGAAACTGTACTGAAAAGAGAGCAGGAAAACTGACCCCCAGACAGGGAGGAACAATAACAATGTACTTACTAAGCTAACAGCACAGCATATATACTCTTCAATCTTTAGCATACTTACATCATCACCAGAGAAATACTGATCTATGATTTCAAATGCTAGTTTATAAATGTCTTCATTCTCATGCTGTTGCAAAGCTTCAATTTTCTCTAAGCCTGAATAAAAGAAAACAGATAAAAGTTTTATAAAGCTTAAACTGGTTACTGACTAGTTTGAAAAAACTAAGAAAAATACTGAAACATTACTAGTGAAACATCCTAGAAAAGATGTAGCTCCGTTTGCAAATATTATCTATACAGTAGCTATCTTTGTCTGTAAGAGGAAAGAGAAGTAGTCTGTGAACCTTTGCATGCCATGGAATATTCCATTTTATGAACAAAAAATAATGAGATCTTCTCTCTTTTTAGATAAAACTCTCTGTATTTAATTTTTGTTAAGACTTCTGTTTTAGTCATAGTGCTTTCTGTATATCACCAAAGGAAGTGGCTACATTTCTGTGTACAGAAAGTTCCTTCAACCACTGCCTCCAAAATGATCATCTTTAAACTGAATGAAACAGAAAAAAAAGTGTCGTTTCTTTCATTGCAAAAGTCTCACTTGCTTATTCAGATAGCCCACGGTAAAAAAAAATGCTGTAGTGAATATTGACAGCAGCAAGGCGAAGACTGAATAATATCCAGAAAATCAGATTTTTTAAAAGTCTATACTTACCTCCACACTCTTCTATAATTTCAGCTATTGTGCTAGCCTCATCCCCAGCCATTATGAGGATGTTTTTCAGACCATCCAGCACCACCTGTACCACTTGAGAATCCTTTACTGAGAGTAGATTGCAGAATGGTGGGATTACGTTTTGCTGTACAAGGTATTCAACCTAAATAATGACACACAAAAAAAAAGTGCTTTCAACATTGTGCTGCTTACAAACGGCTACATGTGCAATGTTTTAGTGATAATCTGAAATCCCACTACACATACCTGATCTTTTCTCCCACTTATTGTCAAATTGCTAATTGCCCAAGCAGCTTCCTTTTGTGTTCCAAAGTCTCCCTGAAAAAATAAAATTAATAGCTCATTAAAATCAGCATGGAAACATCTGTCAAGCTTATTAAAAATCACAGACTCCTCATGTCAGATTTATAAAAAGAGGATGACAACTTGCATAGCTTATAGTTTGACTGACCTTAGCCAGCTGGTGTATGATCATAGGGATTAGCCCAGCATCTATTACAGCCTGAACTTGTTGCTGGTTTCCTGCTGTGATATTGGAAAGGAACCAAACTGCTTCCTACAATTGGACAAAAAACAAAAGCGTAACACTTAAAACTAGTCAACAGATAGAAAAAAAAGCAATCAAACCAAACAACCTGAAAACCTAAAATCACACCATGACCAATCACTAAAGAGAACCTCCAGGTTTCCTCCCCCGTAGCACTTCTAGCACACAAACTGTTATTGCCCTGTGAAAGCCAAACATGCAGGCAATCAATGTAAAATTGATATGATTAATTCACTGGGCCAGATTATTACTTACCCAATGAATGTCACCATACATCAGGAATAATACTGACTTAAACCTTATATTCACTTTGCACTGCTGTAGTCACAGCCATGTTTTAAACTTTCAATTGGTTTTCCAAAGAAAATAGAAAAACTGGTAAAGCTTCACGTAAAAAAGGATTTATCCTGACTTACTACTGACAGCTCAGTAGCAGCTTTCTGTGCTGACACAAGGAAGACCAACCCCAGCTCCCATTTTCTTCCTGAAATATTAAGTGGATGGAGCTCACAAAGTTCATTCAAGTATCAGACAGGACTCTCAGTCTTGAGCCTTTACTCAGCAGTTACCTCCAGGTGGTTCATCAACATAGCTAACATCTATCTAATGGCAGTTACAAATTCCTGGTTACAAAGGGGTGATACTTGTCAAGGCAATCCAGAACATTTTAAAAAGGCTCTAATCGTTAGCAAAAGACAAACTGATATGGCAAGCAGGCAATTATGAAATACCCCAGGAAAAAAAAAACATAATGGGTTCCACTTTTTAGGGATGTGTATCTTGCTTTTATTTGTACTTGCCTGTCACAACATACACTTAAAACAAAACCCAAAGTATTTCTAGACTCCCTTTATACAAAAATAATTCCTTTCTTGGCATTCAAAAAGAGCTCCTCATCATTCTTCTGTGAGAGCTAGAAGGGCAGGCAGAAACAAATCACAGCAGTTTGAACTGTCAAAAATAACTTCCACAGAGCTGTTGACAGGGCTAGAAGAAACAGAGATTCCTCCCAAATATTCTTCCCTCAGTGGTACACTAAGTGGAGAACTCACATAAGCTAAACAAAAAAGCCTCCTCCTCAGCCAGCTCCATCTTTGCAGTGGAAGATGGCACGATTAGAAAAAAAGCAAACAACATGAAATACAGCTCTGGAAAAGAGGGCATTGATCGCTTTTATTAAACTCCCCCTATTCCACCCAGTCCTTGCATTAGGGAAGTTACCTCCACCAAAAGGAAGGAGAGGAAATGCAAGGCCAGTTTTTAGAAAAGGACAGTGGTGGTACTCTACTTCCTTGAAGGTGAAGATTGACAAGAAAACAAACTCCACTGTGAAAAGGTGGAGTGGAAAAACTGGATCAGTCTTACTCAACTCATTGGACTCAATCAAAAGTAACACTATAATGCAGGTTTGCCAGTTACTCACTTTGCAAATGAAAAAAAGTATCACACTCCAAAGCACAAACCACCAGTCCTCCCAAGGAGTACTAGGCATCAGCACCAACACCTGGATCCTCCTGTTCGGCTTTAGCCCTAATTAAGCACCTGCCTCAAAGGCTGTGGCCTCACATAAAATTGCTCACATGCCAGAAATGATAGCTGTAAAAAAATATTTTGTAACGTTCTACAGACTGCTGTTTTATTTCTTAAACAAAAAGATTAGGTTAGGAAACAAACCATACCTTGTTTATCTTCTCTTTTGGATGCGTCAGGAGATTTGGGAAATAAGACAAAACGTCACAATTGAGAACAACTTGTGTCTGTTCATCAGTACCAGTTACTATGTTGCCTACTGCTCTCAGTGCTGCTGTCTGAATATCCAAAGTGGGAAGGAAAAAAAAAGTGCATGTTAAAAGACATTGCTGTTACTTATGCTCAAACAAAGATCATTTTAAGACATGTCTTCATAAATTTGCAAAATACAAATTAGCACTTCATCCTCTGAGCTACATCCTAGAAACGGGTACTGTTTCATCAAAACAGAAACACACAGTACAGCGTTTTACTGAACAGATGCACTGCAGCTCAACTCAAGAAGTGTAAAAACTAGAAATTAAAAGAATACTAAAATAATAGTTCATCATTTATCTGATCTGAGTTACAATAACATTAACTGTTTCTAGGTTTTGACTATGTCTGCCAAGGTTGTTTACTTCTCCATTCAGTTCTCCATTACAGAATTTAAAACCCCATGACTACTTTTCTTGACTCTCAACTGACTTTCAGAAACTGACTGTATTTCTTTATGTACTGGTTAGTAAATGCTTTACAAGCAACAGAATACTGGAGAGACTCCTTTTTGTCAAGAGAACTGCTCTGACAAATTTCAAGACAGTCAAGTCTCACCTGAAGTACAAACTAAATAAACAACAAATGTGCAGATACATGAAAGAGCTCCCAAATACAGTATCTGGTTTATAAAACCCAAGCACACATTAACTTTCAGTCTCCCTTTATCTTTGAAACTAATCAAACAAGCTCAGCTAACCTACCTTTTGTGGCCAATTAGAAATTTACTTTACTAAAAGTACTCAGCATCTGCAAATACTTTAATATGCAAAAGGTCCCAAAATATTGATTTCCATGAGCTATTCAGACTGAATATGCACAACCATGTGTGCAGCAATAGAAAAGAGCGCATGTAACTTCAATTCTGGGAAATGTAAAATCTGCTGTCACTAAGTATTTTAGGACTACAAAAGGAAGGCACCCCTGGTAATCACACAATGGAAGTTAATGTTTAATCTGTCACTTTAAACTGTATTAGAACTGTTCTGTTTGAGCTTTCTTTCATTTTAATAATCCTTTTTCCCCAGCGTAGGTAACTCTTCTTGTTCAGTTTTACCTGTAACAAATGTGGCTATAAATGTTCATCTCATTACTCCACTAATAAAATACTCTAAGGCACATTTTTTAGAAAATAGTTTACAAATGGCTATTTGATAGCAATGGAACCAGACTTACTTGAACTTTAACCTCCTGATGACTCAAAAGGGGAACTAGAAAAGGTACAACTCCTGAATCAATCACCATTTGTATCTGTTCATTTCCACCATCTGTTAAGTAGGACAAAGCCCAAACAGTGTCCACAAGAATCTACAAATTGGAAAGAACATGGTTTACACATCAAATCAGTAAAACCCACATAATGGAGGCTTAATTTAGTGATCAACATTCCTTATGTCAGTGCAGAAGCATGCAATTTAGTTACAGGAAAATCTCAAACATGATTATGATGAGATGTAATTAGTAAAATGTTAGATTATTACGTACAACTAGGAAAACTGGGGCCATTTGTTCCATAATAATCATTTTATAAGTCCTCTCAAACTTTTTTTAATTAAGTAGCACATTTTGGTGCGTAAAGTGACAGCATACATCATCTCACAAAGGTAAACTGTTGGGCTTGATTTGTATTTCAAAGATAGGCAATGAGGTAAGTGGTTGTGCTAGTAACGTTCTGCAGAAAACACCAACCCAGCCTCCTAGCACTGCTATACATTTATTAGTTGTGCTACCTTTTGATTACAGAATATGTATGTTCCCTTAGTCTCTAATCCATCTATCTACACCTTAGGTTTTCTGATCCATAATGCCATTCTAAAGCGAAACTGTCAGCTATTCTGGATGTATGCCTTTTTTCTGCCTTCATGCTAAGATTAAAACTCACAGCAAAGGAAAGGAGTTCTTATACCAAACTAAAGTAACTAGCAACTGTTCAAGCAAAGCAAAAACCTTCAGAGAAATTACTATCATGCAGGGCAATCTTAGTATCATAAAAAAAATAAAGACTAAATCACTGATGACTTGGTAAGGTGATTTGAAAGCCCTCAAAAAAAGGGTACAAAAGTTACAGTCATTGAAAGGTAGTATCTGAAGCAGAAACAAAGCCAGCAGAAAGAGGGATATCACATCACTTTGAGACGATGATAGGAACTGCAGAAAGAGAAATCTGGACCCCACACTGAGGACATGATCTGTTGAGGTACCTAGATCCACTCTACTTTTAAAACAGACACCCATATAAAATTTCCAGCTGTTAAGATAGCTAAGTACTCCATTACTGAAATGTAGGAAGGACTCTGAAGTCCTGACCCACAGGCTGCTTCTATCCAGCTCCAGGGATTCGACAGCACACACGTAATGCTTTCTTGACACAGCCTGCTGCTGCCCTCACCTGCTAATGCCATTGGGACAGCAGAATGTGCTGCAGTGGAGCCAGTATTGCAGCAGAAGCAGTGAGAGATGGTGCCTCACCAGTTTGCTGCCCCACAGCCCTGTTGGTGACAAGAGCAGCAGCCGCCAGAAGCGCTCACAGGACTGTGGGCTGACCTACCTGCATCACTGACTCATCTCCAAAGATAGGTTTGCTGCTCCAGTACAGAGAGGCTGGGACCAGACTGGTACCTTCAAACTAGCACCTGACTCTCAGGACCAAAAAGACGGGCACCCTAATTGAGATCAGTCAAAACCTGGCATCACAGTCTCGTATCTACTTCAAGAAGCTCTCACACAATCATTGTCTGCAAAAGCTTTCAAATTCAACAGGGAAAAAAAGCCTACAGGTTAGAAGTATATTCGGTTTTGCTATGAATTTCCATTCAGGTTTGTCCAAATTACAGATTGGAAAGTCACCATGTGCTGTCTCCCACTCACATTACACTGGGAAAACCCTGGCAAAATCCCAGATTAATCTGTTTGCAAATATTTTGTGGAGCCAAGCCCACTTCACCATTAAAAGAGCAGCAGAAAAAAACACTAGCACAGGATGGAAATAACGAAAGACAGTTCCACCAATCTTATGCTTTTTGCCCAGACCCATCACAAGGGTTCAATTCTGGCTTCCCTAAATTGGAGTATCACTATAGAGAGCAAGTCAAAGACATCACAAAGTCCTGGGAGGAGGAGGAGGAGGAGGAGGAGAAGAGCAGCTCAGTATCCCATAGTTACACAGATCTTTGTTCCTGAACCCCCAATATAAAATTTCAGGAGTCCACCCCTCTAGGACTTTACTCAGAAAATACATATAAACCTATGGATCAGAAATAGTCATAAAAACCTGAAGAAAAGTTATCAAAAGGTGCCACAAAATAACAGTTTATTGCTATTTAAGTGTATTTTCACATGCAATTTCCTTAGTTAAACAGGTCACAAAGTCAGGCACCCAATAGGTTACAGAAGTCAGATTTACCCATATGATCAGTGTTTGATTGGACTGGTATGTAAACGTAAACATTTTTTCTACACATGCATTATATGTCATCTATTAAAACTATAAATTGTGGCAGAATTAAAGTGAAGCTGATAGCAAAGTTGGCACTTTAAATTTCTAGTGCTCGATTCTGCAAGATAGGAACTACATTAAAAAAAATCCTAATGTAAAGGATAAAAAAAATTTAGAAAAGATATTTCAGAAATGGTATTTGCACTTTTCATGCTCTGAATGACTACAATTATGTTAGTCTTCATACTTAATTGTGCAGTTATTACTTTATTATACAAAAATTAACACACAAAACCAAGTTTTCCACTTAAACATAATCTTGCAGCATTTTCTCTCTAGAGAAAAAGAATCTAAATATTTAAAACTTTAGAAATTACTTACATTTATATCTGTATGGTAAATGAGAACACACAATGCAGGCAAAATCTGAAAAGAAGTTCATCAGTCATTACAGCAGAATAAAACTGGCTGTACAATAATGAATTCAAGTACTGCAGTCACAAAGCTGAGCTGGAAACTGCATTCGCATATTGCATTCACACACTTCCCAGCAGCTGCTCATTCCCTCAAAGTATGTACAAAAATCTATATAGATAGTTTAAAATTTGTAAAAATACAAGACTACTATATTTCAAAGACACATGAGAGCAGACTGCATTTAGAGGGAAAACACGCAAACAGAGACTAGAGATCCCCTTGCTATTTTTAAAGCTTTCTTACCACACAATAGAATAAAAATCATTAGCCTAACAACAACATAAAAACCCCTTTTGGAATAAAGTAAAATTTTATTTTTGCAGTAATGTATGGAGAAAACATAAAAATGAGCCATTATAAGACTGCTTAGAAGAGCTGGTTTTTTATTTGGTAAAGTATTGCTTGTAGAAGTTTCCGCATTCTCAGTTTCATTTTTTAAATTTCATTAGAGTTTAGTTGCTAACAATACTGTACTTCACATGGCTTCAAAGAACGTACCTATACTTTGAAATTTATCTTTAAATGAAGAACTTTATGTACATTACAACTATAGTTCTAGTCAAATAGCATCACTTTACTAGCTGTGCCCACGCCATGAACACCACATTTGCTCTGTTCACCAGTTTAAAAGGATTTTCAGGTGCTTCTCAACTGGGGCTTGACATTGACTCCACACTCAAAGCTAGCTGAAACACAAACTACACTACGTACATTAGTTTACTTAACTTCCTTTTATTGAAAATAATCAGCATTTGAATACTTCTATATACAGAATCACATTTGTAGGAATTTTTTGATAAAAACTAAAATGCTGAGTATGTTAACACTTTTTAGTGTTAATTTCTTATTGTGTCCATTTTAATATATGGGTGATCAGTCTTACTCAATTTCAGATGTTACAAATACCTTTATTACAGCCTTAGGAAGATCAATCTGGTCAAACTACTTCATTTAGCAATGGTAAGCGGCACAAGACAGTGACAAAAAACATGCACAAATTCATAGTATGACAATATAAAACATTTGGTCTCTAGCCCAGAGTATAAAAAATTATCTGTCTCATAATTCTTTATTTACCTCCTGAACTGTCTCCATAGGCGGTGGGGGGTCCTTATTCCTGCAGAGATTTACAATGACCCATGTGACGTTCCGAAGGAAGGTGATGGGAATGGAGGGATTGATGAAGGACAGAAGAGGTTTGACAACTCCCAGTGATATGACATAATCTCTACACTGAGGACCATCACCTACAGAAATGAAAATTGTTGTAAAAGAAATTACATTAAAAATGGAAAATCTTGAAATGTATGCAATGACATGTTGGGATTCTGAAATTCTATGTTTCCTCACCAAGAGACTACTATTAAAAAGTCGTGTTCAATTAAATATACATACAATACAGATAGGTATGTATATTTTACAAGACACAAAATTTATCCTTCCTGTTAGTATTTTGTGTAGCAAGTGATACTATTGTTTAGAAAAAAACCACAATGTACATGTATAATTCCGGCCACATGAAAATTTGTATCAAGCCACAGAATTTAGAGGAAACATAGTCTCATGATAATGCCAGCGTTCAAAAAGTCAAATTCTAAAATAAAACGCTCCCTGAATTCAAATCATCATAACAACAAGAGTTACCTATAATATTTCCGAGGGCCCACACAGCTTGCTCACAAACATTCTGGTGTGGTGAATGAAGTAGTCTCAAGAAGAGGGGTACTGCATCTGCAGAAGGCAAAGATTGGATTTGTTTTTACCGGAACGCGGTATATGCACATTACTTTCATTCCTTAATACAAAAACCTTTCTCAACCATGCCTTGTACATGTTTCTGTTATGAAGAGCATAAAAAAACTTCAGTTAAACATTTCTGTACGTATCTAGAGAGAGGAAAATAGCCCTGAGAACAAGCAACAGTTCAACAACAATGCTCCCCACATTTAAACAGTTCCCCATGTTTCTTGAAGTGATATGCAAAAGCCTCAAGTACGTAGGTGTGAGGTTTCATGTCCTGATAATCCAGATTTTCCAGCTATCCAAGATCACAATACATACGTAGCAGAATGACATGCCTACTTGTACAAATGTGCTTCAAATCTTGACTTTAAGAAAATCGCTTCCTCCCAAGAGGTGGCTATAGTTAGTTTCCATATGCAGTGAAGATTTACCTCCATCTGCCAGTCCTGAGACACGTTTTAATTTGCTCTTGTATAACACAGCAACATACCAGATTAAGGAAGTGGTACTGATTTTAGGTATCAGTCTCTGCTGAATTGCAGACATTTAATAGGGCTAAGAAACCATCCATCTACTATTACCATGCACTACTTCAGACAACCCGTGCTGTTTGAAAGTAATTCTTGCAGCAATTTTCAAAATCTATTTATGATCACACTCGTCCTATTGTCTGAGAAAGTAAAATAGATCAATTTACATACTGTTGCAGGAAATAATATTTTTTTTGTAGAAATAGCTTCAGAATTTTTTTAAAAATGCAACACAATTTGTGAGCAACTGTGAATCAATATTCTGTTGATAATGTAACATGTGACAATAGCTAGAAAACCCTGATACATTTTCCTGAAAATAGAGAGCAATGAGAATTAAAGACAACCTAAATTCCTTCCCCATCCCAGACGAGTAATTCAACACTTGCCTGTAACTGACCAGTCAGGAGGGACAGCAATACACGGTGTCTGAAGAACAGTCTCGCTGTTCATGTAACATCATCCTACTTCCACTACCTCAAGTAGAACATTCTGCCTTCCTTCTCAGTGATTACTGAGATTACGCTTCAGCCATATGTGTATTCAACATAGTTCAGAGAGAAGGGTCAAGTATGTAGTTTACATTAGATTGCAACCCTGGTATGCTTTCAAAAGCAGGAATGAAATTGTTTTGTATCAGCACTCGGGCAGGAGGACAGTCTGAGAAATCATGAGTTGCAGGTTATCTGATCTACTACTCTCAAAAAAATTACTTCTGCTCCAGATTGGCTCCTGCCAAGATCTGTTCTGTGTATACAGTACTTCTCCTCTTGTGCTGGGCCTTCCAACTGCCATCTGTCCCTCCTGATTGCAGAAGGCCAAGGCTGCACCAGCCCCTTCTACAGCTGCAAAGGTCTATGGCTTTGTTTCTTCAAACCACCCTTTATCTGAAGGGAGTAGAGTTGGGAGGCGGTTTTCCCTCAGTCACGTCCCAGCCAAAGCAGCAAAACTTTTAGACTAAACTTTTTCCATTTTCTCTTCAGAAGTAAAGCTTGAAAAATGCTTTTTGCTTCTTTAAAGTAATTTTATCACATTTTCTCAAGGACATTACCTAAACAGACTTTGGGAGAGACATATCCCAGCCTGAACTTCTGGAAATTGGTTCAGGTAACAGCAATGCTTCTGGCTGTGCTGTACATATTTTCATTCTAACTTTCGCTTTGAGATTCTTTCCAGATTTTTTTCTGCAAAGCTAATACTATAAAACAGCCTTTTCATTAGATTCATTCACTCAAACATGGCAACACTGTGGAACTTAAAAAAGGAAGAAAACAATGACTAACCAATGAGCAAATTGGGAAGAATGAAAAACTTGGGAACAGATTTGCAAAGATATTTAGACACACAAAAAGCAATCCAAAACCAGAGGTGTCCAAAACATTGAGACTTTATATTAGCTATTAAAACGTACAAACCAGCATTTTTATTTGAAAGGCAGGTGCATACACTTAAAAAAAACACAAATAACTGTCACCATTTTCCCATATAAAAACACTGAATATGAATAAGCCAAGACAATTTATTATATATTTGCTTATCTATAGTCTCCTGCTTAAAAACAAAATGTTATATTTAGCATAAAAGTGATTTTTTAAGATAAGCATGCTGATACATAAAAGCTGTACATGTAACCTGAAAAATTAATTTTAATAATTTATCTTATATAAACATTATAGAGTTTATTTCCTATCTCCTCTCATACTAGAAGTCTCAATGGCTGGTTAAGCAAGAAAGGAAGGCAGCACAACAAATGCTGTGTGTACGACATACTAATCATAAGGTCAAGGAAAGGATGGTAGTTTTCTTAACTCTGTATTTAAATGAACAACCTTACAGAATTGTATGTATTTAACAACTTTAGTAAGATTTACAAACATACCTTTGAGGTAGAAAGAATTACTTCCTAACATCAGTTTTAGCCATCAGGGAATTAACAGTATATGGTTTCAGAAATTAACCCAAGAATTAGAAAGGAGTAACATTTTTTTGTCATACTCATTATATCATCTGTCATTATCTTTATGGGAAAACCAGGTCTGGAATCCTTAATATTGTTAGTGATAAGCAGATGGATGTTTAAGATCAAATGTGGAATTTTTTGGGGAAAGAGACCAGACATGCATTTATTATTTTAATGGGTTTGATAACAAACGGCATGTTAACGAAATACCTCCTTTTCCCTTTTACCTACAATATCCACCACCACCCAAAAACCAAACTGTAATACTTACTAGACTGTACAACAGCTTGAGTCTGTGCAGAAGTGCCTGATGCTATGTTAGTCAATGCCCATGCAGCTTCAAATTGTAATGAAGGACTGTAATGAAATAATTTCATAGTAGTAAGTTGGAACATGATCTACAGATTATTTTATGGTTCGTTTCAGTATTACTAGCTGTAATCACTCTGAGACACTCCACATTCAAGCAGTGTCACTGGGCTAAAAGTTGGGTTTTAAAAAAACAAAAAAAATCTAAGCCTGGACATTTCAGGGGAAAAGCTGTAAGAAAGAAAAGTTTTTACATTCTATGACCTTTTGTAAACCACCCATCCTTCTGACTTCTTACTAGTAATAATAAATAAAAAGTAGTAATACTTGTGGAAGCACATACCAACCAGTGAAGCTGACCACTGCTCTAGTCCACTTATCTCCTGTATGAAACATTTCTAGCACTCATCACAAAATCTAATTATGCCTCTCTAATGGGTAACAGACACCTCTTCACATCCAGCTGATCCAAACACCATTCATACATAGTGAAGAAAGTGCAACTGTCTTGCTGCCATTAGTAGGTCTCAACAGATTAACCATGTCTGACCATAATGAATAAAAACTTGGCCCTTCTAACGTTACATCCCAGATCAAGCATAAGCTGGTATACTGGGATAAAGACATTTTTCTGCTCCATCACAGAGATGGGAAAGATCTAGCATTATTATCAAAAGACAGCATCATACCTGTATTAAAACTGACATATTAAATACAGATAAAAATCAGTTACACATATTATAAAAGCTCGGGGAACATCTCTTCCAAGATGCCGGTGAACCATTTTCTATGCCAACAGCAGTTTAGTAAAACAGTTTGCATGAAAACTGTTTTTCAAGCAAATGCTAAAGATTAAGAGTTCTAGAAGCTATAAAAGAGTTTACAGCTTATGGTGGTTAGTATAACAAACATTTGGCTTTGGGAGGAGAAGAGAACATTTACTTTTAGGTGACTATTTTTCATTTCCATGTTTTGGGTCTATCAATTGTGTTTTATACCCATAGTACCTGCTTCCTTCAAGCATTTTTGTCCATTAGTTTCCAAAGCATTTTAAGGTTTTATTGGGGATGGGATTGGAAAAGAATTAGCTAGGAGGGCCCAAGATGTGTAAATAAGGATTTGTGAAAATAAATAGTACCTGTCAGCAGTCATCTATAAACCTTTACATTGTAGGATCAAATGCATTAAAATTCTAGTTCTAGGTCAGTCCTCCTCTTCTTCCCTTTGTGCTAAGCTTTCGGTGATAACATGAACAACAGCTTTAACAATCTGTTACAGAAAGTCTTTGCAGAGTTCAGCTCTACTAAACATTATATAGCAATCACAATTAAAAGGATGACTTAAGAAAATATTCAGTTCAGTTTTGAAAGGCTTATTAAACATACACAAAGGTAAATCATACAAAAACTAGACAGAAAATTCAAATTAAAAGAATTTTCACAGCACTGAATCATCTACTTCTAGAGCAGACAGGCATTCATGACCCACTTTAAAATGCAATCTTGATCTGAATACTATTGCCAGCTGCTTTCTAAGCAACCATTTTGTTAAACAAGCTAGAAACAAAGCTATTCGTGCCTCATGTTTTTGCAACCACAAAATTATACCCAAAATGCCAATTTGCATTTTTGAAGTTTCTAGCCCTTATGGCTGCAGAAATAACCTTGAAAATGCAAATAACGTAAATACGTTTATGGCTGCCTGAGAGCAAAGATAGGCTAAAAAATTTACCTCAGATGTGTTAATCCCCATCTACCTGAGTAAGGGGCTCACAGATTGTGGAACATGGCATTTTTCTTACATGTCATTAAATTCTTACAGCTACATGCTCAACGTTCTCTACCTCCTTTACTGAAGCTCTTGTTTTGCCAAAAAGAATCATACCAGGGAGCATGCCCACTGTATTGTACCATCACACAAGGGAACAGTACAGAGCCAGAAGGAAATCCACCTCACAGCAAGAACAAAAAAAAGCTAGAAACTTAAGCTAATAACCTTAACGAAAAAGACAAGTGTATTCTGGCAAAGAGCCCTGTTCACAAGTAGGCATGTTCTCTGCCTTCACACAAATATACACAGTAAGTCTGAGACAGGTTTCTTAAAAACAGTTTAAAAAGTCTGAAATTCAAAACCAATGAGAAATTTAGTAAGGTTTTCTTTCTCCATTAGCTGGATATCCTCAAGCAAGCACTAAATAAGAAAATGATGTTTCAGCAGCAGGATAAATACTCCTGGAGAACTTACAGTTTATCATCATGAAATGTGATCCACTGTGCCAGATTATATGGTGCTATGAATCCTCAATTTCATTTGAAATAATGAGATGGTTTTTGTATGCAGATTTTCACTAAAGGTGAACATTCTTAAAAGTATACTTACTTATCATCCCTTTCTAGGCATTTTACCAGAATTGGTAAAATTCCTGATTTTATTAAGTCATCAATAGGTGGATTTCTGTCACTGGATAGGAGTTTTCTGTGGAATTAAATGCAGAAGTAAAATAAGTAACTTTCATCATGAAACAAATGTTGGAAGTACATTTCTATGCCTTTATTTTTACCTTGCAGCTTGGACAGCACTCAGTTGGATCACTGGGTTGTCACTTGTGGCATTCTGGGGAAAAAAAAAACAAAAACAAAAAAAAAAACCACCAAAACAAAACCTAGGCTTGTAAAAATTACAAAAGCACAGAACATGCACTTCTAATGAAAAAAAAAAGGTGAAATAAAACATACCTGTAGTATAGCTTCTAGTGTTACGTTTTGCTTAAAAAAAAAAAGAGGTTTTATTAATTTTGTTGCTAAATTACACTTTTTAAACATTCAACACAATCAAACTAATTTTAACAGCATGTAAGTTCATAATTTTGCTTTAAAATAAGTCAAGACTTCCAGTGTTAAAAGTTAGAACAGACTATATTGAGACATCATCAAAGTTTTAAAAATAATTCCAGAATCAAGGAACTTACTGCTTTGAAGTCAGCATCAACATCAGAATCTTCTAAACTTTCTTCCTGGGGAACATTTCTTTTTTTCAAAAGATGTTCGTCTCTTTTGTTCTGTAAAAGAATGACAAAAAATAAAGACACTTAATGCTTATTAGTACAGGGTGACAATATAATGGCTACTTTCACAAGAAAAGTTTAGATAACGTTACTTTTTTTTAAAAAAAAAGGCATTTATAACTGCACATTGAATTTGAAGTATTTCAGCTGTAAGAATCTAGCAGCTCACTAATCACAGCCAGAACTCTGACAATCCATGACATTTGAATTAATTAAAACTGACAGTTTGGGGATCAACTTTCTAACAGACATTTACAATATAAATATATTTGCGTAACATTCACATTTAGCCACACAGAAATTATTTTCCAGTGTAAGATTAATATTCAGCTAAACCTACTTCAAAGTTCCCTGGTTACACCATTTTAATCTTGTGTGTAAAGCAGCATGCTCTATGTACACTGACACCTGTAGTATCTCCCACTCACACTATTAGCCTTATTTCTGACTTAAAGCACCCTCCACAGCCTCAGCTCCTTTAAGTAATTACTGGGGAAAAAAAAAAAATTACCTTTACCCATTTAACATTTCTACCTTGCTTAATTAGAATATTTGAACTCCTAAAGCCCTAATTTAAAAAAGCAGACATCAAATCATCAATTGTAACTGTATCCAAATGCACTTTTTTACAAGTTTAAAATGTGGTCTTTTCTAAATTTTAGACTTTATCTTTTGCTTGGTACATCTAAAGGTACAAAAATAGAAAGGATAGTGGAAGATGATGATGCAGTACATATATCCGAACACCTTTTTGCTTAGTGTTTTTTTTTTTTAAACAACTACATTAAGATATCAATCTCTAATGAAGCAGAACATTGGAAAAGGTGTTAACAGCTAGCTGTAACACCTAAAATAAATCTATTACACTAGCAAGGAAAGGCAGGCTTTTCAGTCTCCAGTTATCTGATACCTAAACAGTACTGACTACAGAGATTGTATTATATCATGCCTTGCTTGTAAGATATTAAAAAAGCCTCTAAACAGAATCATGTTTTGAGGGAGTCCCCAATGTTTTATTTTATTACGTTAGAAAAAAACACCAAACTCATGTCCAAAATTTCTGGGACATGCTTACTTTTTAGACATTTAAAAAAAAAAATAATTTAAAACAGCTTTTCCAGCCTTAGTTAAAGGCTCCCAAGCAATGTATTAAACATTTTTTTCAGATAAGAGAATGCTAAAATAATAAACAAGCACCAGAATTAAATAACACTTTAATGCAGAAGACAACATTCCATGAACTTAGCATAATTTAATTTTTCTCAAGTCTAAGTACAGAAACTAGATCCTCAAAGAGTGCACAAGGTCACCTAGATTAGCTATGGCAGCCTCTCCAGAGCTGTACGCTAACAGCAACATGCTCTGAGCACATTCATACAGTCAAGCGCTAAAGGTATTTTGTTATCAAGTGTTTTTGGAAAAAAGGGAGATGGAAATGAGCTGGCAGTTAAATGCTGAGAAAACAGTGCTATGCAGACAAACTGCATCAGGCAGGCACACACCGGTAAGTGGATTCACCATAAAAACCTATAATGTATTTCTCTTATTTTTCCACCCCAAGTACTTGGCACTGCCATTTTAAGCAAAGAGCAAACATCATTCAACCTAGCTTTGCTCAAGTACAATTCCTTTTCCTACCGTTTGTCTAAACCATAGCCTACACTTCAGCAGCTACAGGGACCGGACCCAGTTTCCAGAGGCCCTCTCCATGACCACGTCAGCCTCCCTCCCCAGTACACGGCTACTACACACATCCACCTGAGGAGAAAGCAGTTCCTTCCTGCCTTGAATGAACAGCTCCTATAGGATCAGCTGTGCTGTTATAGTAAAACAAGCCAATACTAGGAGAAGGGATTGAAGCTGGAGAAAGGTCCTGATGTCTTCAGTCAACTGTCCTCTTCCCACCTAAAGGTATCACCACAGATCACGGTGGTGAGCAAGTTCACACAAGCGTGAAAGTACAGGAAGACATTTAGCTATGAGGGTGGCAGACACTGGTCCAGCAGACGTTCCCTGTCTTCAGAAAAGGTGCAGCCTGACGTAACTGGGGTCTTAGCACACAACTGTCACCACTGACTGCTGGAGCAAGTTAAAAGTTTCATACTAAATCATTTACTGGGAAGGGTGAAGTTTCCTTGTCATTAGCAGCAAACCACTATGGTGTAATGCAGGGTTTTCCAATTCTGTTCCTCCAAAAATATTCGGCTGAATATTCTACATCTCATGCTCAAAAAAAAAAAAAAAAAAAAATCAGGGAAAGAGCTTTACAGGGTTTTTCTAAAGTATGCTTGACATAAGAACTGTTATCCACACTGATTCACCTGGGAGGTGACTGATGGTGAGGACGGTAACAAAAGGAACAACATTTCAAATTCTGGCCCATCAAACAAGTAGGTTTAAATTCTACTACGGAACACGGTCTCTTGACAAGAGTAAAACTGCATCAGACTAACTAGAAATCTTAGTATAAGACTGAGTAACACCGAAAAGCCTTCCAGTTGTAGCTGCATGCTAAAGGTGGCCATAACACACACCATAACTGAGCTAACCAAGAGTCTAGTTCTCTCCCATTCCAGCAAGCAAGTTAACAGCTCCTTAGAAAGCCTTTTATACCTTCATATACAACTACGCATTCCCTTTGGCAACATGAGTATGCCTAAGAGAACGCTTCCTAAGGTTAATGTTAACCAAAGTAAGTACAAGTAATCACGTATAAAAACTGACCTCAGCCAGGGAAAGTAAGAGTGAGCGAGAACATTCTTGTAGCTACTCACCGTTTGCAGATGGTTGGGCTGAAAAACAGTTATCAAGAAAGAGGAGCTTCCACAGCAGCCTCAAGCAGAGAGGCTAGTATTTACCAAGAGGCACTAAAACTTCCTTACTAAGGAAAAGCCATTGTCATTAGCATTTCTTATAAAGTCAGAGTCTTCACAGAACGTTCCAGTCTCAAAAGCGTCTCTAAGGCTATGTGAAACAGCTCTGTCCACTTGCAAAAGCATCTAATTCCTGGACAGCTTAACCACTGTATACAATAATTTGATAGACCAACCACTCCCCTGTGAATGATTAAGTAAAAGAACATGATTTGCACCTTGGCATGACCTTAAAATGTTTGCATTTTGTCGTATTGTGACAAACTCCCATGTTTTTGCCTAAATCATAGCACTAGCCTCTTCTGCAGGCTCCTGTGGTAAAAATGAAGACAAATGAGCCCACCTGGGTACAGCTGTCCTGTTCAAAGCCCAGTGAGAGAGCCCCTTCAAGGAGAGAGGCATCAGACTGGAATCCCTGATGAAGGGTAAGACCTTACCGCTAACAAAACTAAGCAGGTCTCCTTCAAGGGGGGAGATCCTCAACCACCGCCTGAACAATGTGTGCTACTACAATGAAATCTAGAAGTTTATAAACAGCATCTGACTGCTGGTTATAGGAACGTCAACATTCTAGTAGAGATCCCACTACAACAGTCTACAGAGGTTTCCAAATGAATAAAAGGCATGTGGACAAATTCACCAGGCAAAAATACCAAGCCATTAGAAACAACAGTAATGATACCATGAGTGCACTTTCTTGTCCAGTGTGATGATCTGTTAAGAGTTTTTGATGACAGATACCCATCATCTGCTTCACTGGCAGTGGGAAAGTCAGGCTGCATGAACAGTAAACATGCAAATGATCCCAGTACTCCTTGTCTACCTTCTTGCAAGATGGCCACAGGGTTCAAAAAAATGCCTATCAATGCAAACAAGATTCAAAGACAACCTGATTAATAGCACAAGAATCCTTGCGGGCAAAGAGGATGCCTGTCAAGCTCTGTGCTGCATTCCACCTAGTACTATAGGACACAGCCAATAGGATACTCTAATGGAGCTATGAAAGGTGTTCACCATAAATTTATACATGCTTTTCAGCAGTTGACACATGGGAAAACTATGAGAGTCTCAACTCTGTTGGGAAGCATCAAGATCAAAAGGGAAAAGAAATAAACAAGAAGATCTTTGCCCTGAGGTAACAAGCACCATGACTCTTCAGGTCAGGGAAAGAATTTAGGAACTCAGCAGCTAGTAGGAAGAAGTTCCTTTAGCATGAAAGTTCAAGATATTTGAGTTCTCTGGGGACAAAGAGCAGAACTTGAAGAACATCTCAACATTAGGAGCTGCAGGGCTAGCCAGCATTAGCTGTATTCACAGATGACAACAAGCAGCTCTTTCCTCTGCTCTTACATCCTAGGAAAGACTAAAGGATCAGGCTAGCGATGGAGGTACGAGTCAGGTTGTCTGGACATCCCTTTTAAGCTACCACTGTTGTGACAGACCGAGCTGAGCTTCTAGGTTTCACTTACATGTAATTTCCAGTTATGGCTTTGGGGAGTGAGAGCACCTGCCACAGTCCATCATGAAGAAAAAGAAAATGCCTAGCAGTCCAACCTCATCATGTTAAAGGGATGCTCGGAAACCCTCTACTGAATATCCTCTTAATGAAAGTTTTCTTAGGTGGGCATTTCTAGCCTGAGTGAATTTCTAGTAACAGCTCTTGGATACAAACCTGGGGAAAAGATTCAATTTCTTCAGTGGTTGGGGAAGGACCATTAATTGGCTACACTCACTGTCTTAGAACCCATTAACACCTAGACAGATTTAAAGAAACCGTGCAAACCTGTAAAAACACTGAACAGGTCAATCTGATGATCCTACAACCCACGGATAATAAAATTGTATCCTACATGCTCAGCAAACTAGGTCCCTTGCATCCAAAGGCAGTCAAACAGATTCCACGACTGTTCTTCGGATAAAGAGCATAGCTGCAGATACACAGTTAGAAGACAGGCTACTTTTCTACATTTGAGTTCTGCTAACTCACCTGTGAGACAACAGACAGCAGTCACAAGGTTCCCGAGAAAGATGTGCACTAGCCAAACAGAAGATAAGCAGGCTGACTAAAAATTAGTAGACACATAAGTGTACATCAGTGTGTGGCCCAACAGCCCGAAGCACACACTGCAAAGACTGAGGCCTGTTAAGTTGGGCTTCAACTAAGACTCCAGAAGAATACATTAGGAACAGAATTTTCCTCCTAAGGTCTTTTTATTAGGGTTTTTTTTGAGCACTCAGTCAAGGCAGGGTAGATGTAAGTTCTTTCCCAAGAATTTGCACTACTAACACTGGACAGGGAAGCCTCCAGAAGAACATACTAATAGTGCTTCCCTCTCCTGCGACTGTAGCTGTTTCTTGGAAGCTGGGTAGACATACACCTAAAACCCACACTTTACAGTAAATGAAAAGCTATACATTCATGACGTACTGGAAAAGCTGTGTAACCAAAGCAAGTTTTACTATCCTGAACCTGAAAATGTGGAATTTTTCATTTTTTTTCTCCCCCACCCCCATTCTCAGACTTCCTGAGAATCAGAAAAAGATTTTTCCCACCCTAGGTCTCCCAGCAACATGAAGACAGAATTCCTTTCTTCAAGACTCACTATTTAGGAGCTATTGTGGAGGTAATCAATCTTAAGAAAGATCAGAGCAGGGACATCAAATACAGTATGCCAGAGAAACAGGTAAAAAAGACGTATGCCCACGGCTCCTTAATCTACCACTTGTTTAGCAAATAATTGTTTTGCCTTGCATCAAACTTTTAATTGGCAATTAGAGCTTTCATGAGCTAATGTCTATGAGCTCATGTCTACGAACTCTCAGAGGCAGCTGACTTTGCCAAGAAAGTAAAAAATAAACCTTGTGAGACATCCTGGAAGTTCTTAGGATTCCAGTTTGTTAGCAGACCTTAAAGGAGGACAAGATCCTCTGTTTCTGCTGAGGTTAGGAGTGTTACGGCTTCCTTTGAAGGGTGGCATCTAACTCAATGATGATAGCATTGACCTGGCTAAGGACTACCTTTCTTAAAGCACATAAGCAGCCCAAGTCAAGCTTCCTCCTCATAGAAAGCCATGCACCTAGAACCAAAGGATCTCTCACAGCAATAGTTACAGGTTTCATTCAGATACGGAACCTTAAACGGAATCCTAGCCATTACTCATCCATCCCACTGCCCTTTAGAAGTGAGACGAATCAGCTAAGTTAGCCAATTCATTCCAGGGTTCCTGTTTCTTAACAGAGCCGCCTTCAGGTTTCTGTGATGCTGAAATTAAGAAAAAAACATTCTGAATCAGACTCTGCCAAGGCACTACACTGAGAAGTTTAATTTCTAAATCCCGAGAGTCTCCATCGCCAACACTGACATTGTTATCTTGTCTGTCTGTAAAGAAAGATGGCTACTTTTTAAGCTCTTAGGCCCGCTGCTGTCCTAACAATATAGCCAGAGACCAAGACCATCTTTCCAGAAATGTAGTAGGTCCATTCCCAAAATGCGTAAAACTCATGTTCAGCAAGACCAATATGGAATCAAAAAGGGCACCTGACCATCAGAAGTCATCTGACTGGCTCACAGTGCCAACCTGTGTGTCTGCCAGATGACTGCTAGCTACCCTTTTATATCAGAGAGAACACTGTTAGCTCAATTCCTAAACAAACAATAAGTGTCTGGGAAAAGAAAAAAGAAGGAAAGTTTCCTTCTGAATAAGAGCTGTGGCGTGAAGCTAGTGAATAGAGATTAACATATTCTTGAAATACAGAATGTGTTGCAAATGCACCTTGATGTCTGTAATCTCAAAAGAATAAACACCTCACACTAATGCATGCAGAAATTGTTTACTACTGTTCAAAGCTGTGAATTGTTTTGATTTATTCCATCTTACAAAACAGAAATGTGAGCAACTTCATCAGATCCATTCATTTAATATTTATACACACATTGATTCAAAAGACAAACCCATGACTATGTAGCGCTTCAACTGTAGAGATCAAGAATGTTCAATTTGCCTGTTTTCTTCAAAAGCCAGGTGTACACTCAGCATCTGGATAGCTGGGATAAGGGAGAAGATAACTCTTGGTTTTCAAGAGGCACTGGTGGATTACTAAGATCATGCCAACACACATTTCCTGGATTTGGCACACATGCTAGGGTAGCTGTGTTAGCTGTAAAGGTGAAGACAAATTGATATTATAGCTTATCATTTCCACTGAATAAAATATATCCCTTTACATTTCAGTCCCAATTCTCCACCAGAAGCAACAGCCTGACATTTGCCACGCAGCTCCAACAGCAAACCAGGTGCCCACCAGCACCAGTTCAGCTGTTGCAAACCAACAACTTGGACACATGCTTTCTCTCTTACACTAAAGAGATGTCTTCCACTGGTCTCTGCAGTGGAAGACGTTCCAACAAATACTCCAGAAGAACACAACTTCCTGTATTTATGAGTTCCGCAGCTGCTGTTCACTCTTGATTTACATTCTGACCTACACCCAGAGCTTAGGCTTCTCTAAATGTATAATTCATCTCTGCATGTGTAGTTTTCAGTGAAAAGTCAATAGCAGCTCATAGGCTTCCTCTTCCTTATCTTCACTCATGTATTACTGGCATATACCAGATTCCTTCCACACAGAACACTCCATTGCCTTGTCTCAAGTGCATGACTTGCTCCACACCATGCTTGTTATAAAATGGCCTTGAAATTGTGACCTGTTACAAAAACCAATTATGAGAATTAAATTAAAACTCAAATTCTCACTTTGCACTGCAAAGCTCTCTCCAAAGACTGCACTGCTCATATGCAGTCTCAATTTAACAAGATATATGAGGATAAGCTGCATTAGCTAAGCCATCTTTTACAACACTGCTTTGCCAGCAGGCATAGACTGCCCAAATGCTATGAATGACTCTTCCCAGTACAGATTTCACAGTTATACAGCTAGTTTTACACTGAATCAACACACTAGCTCTGAACAGAGAGGGCCCCTAACATGTCAGCATAGACTTCAACTGCTAATAATTCAGATATCAAAATTACCTGAATCTCACTTAAGGAAAAACTGTCCAATTTCATTTTTCACTGTATGTAGAAGTAGCTTTCTCCACACCCCAATCCTCTGCCAGTACCCTCAATCCTCTGCCAGTACCAATGAGGCCACAGCCAGCTTAAGCTACACATTCACACATCTTCAGCTGGTTTCTTTGATTAGGAAAATATGAAAGCATTAAACAAATTTTAGATGACATCATGCACAAGTACTAAGATTTCATTTTCTTTTTTTAGTCATCTGGGTCCTATTAGGTTTCTTCAACTAATTCTTATAGTCTCGGGATGAATCTTACAAACATTTTTTTATACTGCAATGAGATATAGAAGTTTTTCTTTAAGACCTGAAAAAAACAAAAAAAGCCTCTTTAAGAAAAGCAGAAGGATCCCAAGAAAATATTAGCACAGGATTTTGGGTAGCTCCTACACAATCAGGTGACAAGTACTGAAAAAATTCCTCAAAAACAAGTTAAGCTAATTTCTATTGACATAACTTCATTTACAAACCCTTCATTTTGATTTTAGCAAGACTTTGGTCTCCTCTCTCAGTTTGGAAATAATGAAAAAAAAAAATCAGATGAAATTGAGTGGCTATGCACTCCTAAGCAAGCACCTCTCAGACTGTTAATGATTCAACTGGCAAACTGGAGACATGTATTAAATGGGAGACTCAAAGGAGCTTGACCTACGTCTAGCATATTGAAAGCACACACTTCCATCTAGTCATTGATGAAAATATTAGAAAACATGGGTGACAGCAAGCTGAGGAGGCTTTGAAGCATACTGAGGAACAGAATGAGAATTCAAGTTAAGAAAGTCTGGAAAAAGCAGATGTATTTCAAAAGACAAGAAGCAATGTCTTTAAAATTTCTGCATTTATTAAACTACGTGAATAGAGAACAAACAACTACTCTTGCTTTGCAGTACTGCAAGAAGTGCCCAAAGGATATAATGGATCACAGACTGAGTGCCTGTCAACAGCATACTCAAGATAAATAGGAATACTGTGTTAAGAATTGTTTTTCACTGTCCCATTTAAACTGTGGCCTGCATCCTTCCAGACTTCTACACTTCCAGAAAGATACAGGCAATTTGGATGTGAGGAGCAGCAACAAGTCAAATCTAGAAAACAGAATGTTCAAGGAAAGGGTGAATAACTGAATTTCTCTCAACAGGATTAAACTCAAGGGGCCAGTATCAGTCATCAAATATATTGAAGGTACCAAAAGGCAGATAAAAGTTTACCCCTTCTCTTTACACACATAGCTCAAGTAGTTTAGCTTGTGAAAATATTCTGCAGCAGCAAGCCTTTAAGGTGCCTAGAAATGCTCTTGAAAGAGTTATGAATGACGAGGGTATAACAAATGCTGTGTTTTAGGCAAAGCACTGATCTAGATCATCTCTCATGCTCATGATCTTCCCAGCTACACTGGCATCTACCCAACATAACCAAAATCAGACCCTAAAATTAACTCTCTCTACAGCCCAGAAGCAGTAATTTCCAGAAAACAAAAGAACATCCACACTTTCTAAATGCTAAAACTCTCCCTTTCCCCATTCAGAGACTTCAAACATTTGAACAGCTGACACTTTCACTGTAATAATATGAGAACTGGTACAGAAACTGAATATGGATTATTTCCAAGCAATACACTGGAGTAAAGCAGTACTGTGCTGCTGTACTGAGCTTAAGTTGGAGAATAAAACCAACATTAGAATCTGCAGTAGTAATCTACAAATTTAAAACTTTTTTATGTAAGTTTGGGGCCATAAAGCAAAGCTTATAGCAAAATATTTAGCTAAGACACCAGAGTATTATTAGCAAAGTAACACGGTTGATAAACAAAAGCAGACTCACCTTCCTCAATTCAATTGTGACTTCATTTCTGTGTCTTCTCATAGTCTGTAAAAAAATAAAAGAATTATTTGTATGTAAAGAAAGCAGTATTCTGTTTTGGAATCAGTTTTCTAGGTCAAAAGCTCAGTTATTCATCAAAAGATAAGAGAAACAGTGTGCATAATTTATAATTCAATCTTTCCTAGCAAGATGCACAAGTTTTTTGTCTGTGCTGGTTTTGGTTGGTTTGTTTGGGGAATTTTTTTTACGATTATAAACCTTACAGAAAGCTTTGTCATATACCACAATAAGTATCCCAAAGGCAGAAAACATTGACACATTGACTTCCCTTGGGAGCTTCACTGGAATGACTCTCCAGGTGTTTAGATGTGCATGCCAAAAGAAGCAGTAAATACAGGTTAGACTGTCTCATTCACATAGGATCACACTCACAACCTAAACACTAACTTATGCCAGTTATCTGGCCAAAATCAACCATGAGTGACAGAAGATGACTAAGCCTAATGCAAACAAGACAGATAAGGCATGTGGCAAAAGGAAACAAAGCAGTACACTGGTACCGAGTCTATTTAGGATCTACAGACTGAACAGTGTAAAGGAAAATCAGTCCATAAACATCTCTGCTCCTTAAAAGATACTGGGCACCCAGGACACATCCCCTACAATGCTGCTATACCTCTTAGCTAAGAGAGATGAGAAGATTGAAAAAGAACAATTTTAGCCTACTGAAGCCAATCTCTCTATGTTCATTTTACAATCAGTGGAAAAGACTTGCACCATCAGAATGCAATTCAGAGAAAATCAGGACTGGATGACCGCTGGCAGCCTAGAAAGATCACCCACACTAACTAAAATTAGCCTTTTAAAATACTTTCTATGTCCTATCCTTGCTACTGACCTTCACTGCTGCTATCACGTTCCTTTTGAGTTAGGGCAAATAACTTCTCAGAGCTAAAAAGTATCAGTGAAGACCAGCAGTGTACAGAAAACGCCAGCACTCCACATCTAGTTATCTAAGGAAATACTGAACATACTAAATTCAAACACAGGTAAACTAAGTGAGCAGACTTCACACCATGAATCTATACAGGATGCAGTTTCAGTGCTTAGAACATTATCTTAGCTTCATTGTTTTCAATCTGTTTGCATAGCAGCATCATTTAATTATCTTAGGTTGACTTGAGAGTAAGGAAGGCTTGTCTCCCTATCCACAGTTTAATTAACCAACTCACTCAAGTAAACACAGGCACAATTCTCCTTTTACATCTACAAGCATGAACTATACCACTTTAAACAAAGCAAGTCCTCATTACAGTAAGAGAACACTGGTACTATATCTATCAGAACTACACTTCCCCACCCCACCCCCATTATCTTGCTAAACCATTTGATTCTTGTGACCATCTGAGCCTGGTGCAAAAGCTCAGTATGATATGACTGGATTGCTGGGGAGTGGGAGGACACTGGGTAGGTAGGGAATGGACAAATGAAGAACGAGAAAAGTCATTGCATGCAACTAGTAAGACCAGCCGTTCAAGTTTCTCATTCATATTTGAATAATCTTAATAATTGTGTCGAATTTAAGGGCAATAAATAGCCTAAAAAGGTTCTTCAATACTTCTTCCCTATGATAACTCTGCAGTTCAATGGAAAAACATAATTAGACACAGCTGTCAGATTCCTGCTGTAAAATCTCCTTTTCTTGATCATTATAAATGTGCTAGATACCAAAGATCTTTACAAAACTTTCCACTTGTAACACAACCCCATCTCCCCCTAAAATCTAACCTTTTACCTTAGTTTTTAAGGGGTACCCCATCACCCAACAAATCAGTTGCATATGCATTAGCATCTTCTCCCCCAAAATCCAGTATTGTATGTGCTTAGTGATATAACTGATACAAGGCATAATTTATATTTGCTCCCTAGTTACAACTTACTCAAATGAAAAAAATGTAAGTCTATGTGATAACACCTTCCCTTGAGCAGAAAAATCTGACCAAATGTGAAGCTCCTTAGCCAACAACTATACTATTACATTTGCCACCTGGTAGCAAGACAGATTTAAGAAAGACTATATGCTGTGCTCAACAGTTCAGCAGCCTCATATTTTTGGTTTAGAAAAAACCCCAAATACAGTGCAGTCTCAGGCACAGCATTACTATTCATTTCATCAATTTACTCTAAAACCTTCTCTAACAATGCTTTGACTAAATACAGCTACTCAGAGTCATCCATCCATAAAGGCTCTACTGGGAAGACTCTAAGCTTCTTTCTAAAGGCAAACAATTCACTCAGATTTTCAATTAGGGTTTTATCTTTGTTTCATACTTCCATTATTTCAGCCCCACTGATCCCACCCTATTACAATTCTGTCTCAATTTTTTTTTACTAGATTTTTTGCTTTTATCAAGCTGATCTTCAAAATATTTGACCATCCCATTATGGTTCTACATTTAATGTGCAAGAATCTCCCATCTCTTCCTCATTTAGGGAGCTACCACTCTTTAGAAAGGTTCTTCAAAAAAGGTTACCAGCTACATAGGCATTTTTGCTGACTAGTAGTATACACTCTACAAGCTTTATGTTTTAGGCAATCTTCATACTACCTGGGTTTTACCCTTTTAGCTGTTCTTTTATATTTTCACTTAAACTTATTATATATAGTTTCACATTCAAAGCAGCTCTGGTACATTTTTGCTTTTTCCTCCCTCCTTTAACAGGCTGAATATGCAGTACTCACCACCAGAGTCCAGAGCTACTTCTCCATTCATGGAACAAGTAGGTTGATAACTGGGGCCATCACTTAGCCTTAACTTCACAGAACCAATGAGTGCTATCTCCTACTGGCACAGCATCTTTAAAAATTCAGCATGTTGGGGTCACCAGGATCATCCAAGAATCAGTAATACAGTGTTAGGGCTAGACTCTTCCCACAAGTACATGTGACTGAAGTTCCCAAAGAGCCTATGGTGCATTCTGGCAGTTAAACTTGGTTGCCACAGTCACATCATGACCAGTGCTCTCAGCTAGATATATGCTGACATCATTTCTAACCTGACACTTCATGCGATGACCACTGTATACCAATATATTTAAGACCATGGATTCTACTTCATACATGTCAATTGTTGCAATTATAGACTGTACATGAAAAGACATATGCATGCGCTTGACATTGGCCGATTTCTTAGTTTTATGCCTGCTACTTAATTGGGATTTGTTCAGGCTGTTCTCCATCTTGATTTTTTTCTCTTTACCAAGGGAGCTGATACATTAGTGACAGACTGCTCCATGACTGACCTATGAACTGCAGTTTGGATATCCTTGCCTTGAGAGACCCTGCTTCAGCCTCATTTGATTACAGAAAATACAAGTATACATACAGCACCATGCTACATACTGGACTCTCCTGCTGGGGTTTTGCAAACTTTATTTTAAAACTTGCAGATTGACAGGGACAATTTCTAATCTTACCTGTTGGTGGAAGGGTGTGGATGCATGGCAAAGCTCAAATTTTATTCCCCCAAAAACAGACAAGTGATTCAGTTAATTTTTTGTCCTGATTTGGCATTTCTTAAAAGGTATTTAAAGCTTGTGTTCAGGTGAACCATTTTAGAAACACAGCAGGTTATCAGCACCTTCCTATAGCCTCAGAAGAAGTAATCATACTATCATCCAACAGCATATAAAAGAAGTGGTCTTAAATACCTGTGCAAGCCTCCCTTTAAGGAAACATTACCACTGTAAGAAGAATACCATGCTTTTGTATTACCTGCAAGCCTCAGCACATAGGGAACTGATAGGCATTTACAAGAGATTTATACAGTAGTAGGAAGGTTGAAACATTTTCCCCTGCTAACAGGTCTGCTAAAACAAACAGAAGTGACAAAATTATTCTGCAGCTTAACCCCACAGATTCATTACCAGCTTTCAGGCTGGGAAGACTACCATCCACTAAAGTCTAGATATGCAGCACTAGTTAAAACCTAGCGAGATGTTATCAATGCATCTAACACTGTGTTTGACATTCACAGCATCTGACTACGGTCATTTCTCAGATTAATATACTCAAACAAGTAACTTCATGTCACATTGCAACAGCACATCTCAAAATCACTCTCTCCAAAAAAATCTGAACTGTTTCACTGCATTAAAACAACACAAACAAAACAAAAACAAAAAAAACTAAAACCAAACTCCAAATCTCAGAAACTCTGAATAGGCAAAATTCTACAAATCACAAAAGATGAGTTTATTCCTGCAGAATCTGAACTGCGACTCTGCTCCTAAAGGTATTAATGCACCATACACCAGGTATAGAAAGTAAAAATGAGTAACTATCAGTCAACATGTACTATTAAGAAACGAAAACATACATTTGCCAAGTTGTGCTACAACATTACATCTCAATTGTTACACATGACAAGTCAGACTTTAGGTTCACAAGGCTTTTGTAACAAGAGATGTCCTCTTCCCAGTTCACCATCTGTGAAAAACAATTACATACCAGTGTGTTTGACAGGCTGATAAAACCACAGTAATACACCAAGTACTTTAAGTCTTGTAACAAGTCAAAAGTAGATATTCAGCAGTAATTCTAATTTCAAGTGCCTCAACATGCTGTTATTTTATGAAATAAAACAGAAAAAACCAAAAGATCTACTAGAAGCTGTTAGATAAATCAGTGTTCTCATTCCTACCCTGAATTTCTGAATACTGTTCCAAAGCTAGGCACATAATGTTACATGCCAAGAATCTCTCCCTAACACCTTCCAATTGAAAGAAAAACAATCCCTAGTTTCCTCAAAGTATCAAAACCTACATTAATTTCACATGCCAATAAAGAAAATCACTACACACATTAGGGCTGCTGTGATAGGGGCTGTAAGGAACCCTCATTTTACAGTGATACAAAACACAAAAATGCTAAGCTGACAAAGGAGGTTTAAGGACCCCAGACCTTGAAAACAAAGCAAGTTTCAAGTCAATGCCCAAAACAAGGCTTCAAAGAATGCCACAGTCCCTTGTAAAACTGCCTTTGTCACACCCAAGGGGCAGAAGTGACACAGAATCCAACCATCCTCATCAGATCAGTGTTTCAGCTCTACAGTCTCTGTTCCAACAAGAAGCTGACAAGAAACTCAAAGCTCAATTTGACTCAGAGCCATCTGTGGAGAAGGAAGTGTCTTCCTGATTTTTTAGTTGATATTTGGTTTATGACAGAACACAACACTGTACATAAAACTCTTAATATCAAAAAGTAATTGTGAAAGATGACGCTGTGAAATTCTGAATTACCAGCATAACATTAACCTTTACCATCAGCACATTCAAAGAATTATTGAGTGACTAAACATTTGGGACCCCCCGGCTCAACCACAGAGACTTCACAAGTACCATTGGTGAAACCCTGTACAAAGGTGCATAAGATGCTCACTACATATTTAAGAGTAAGTATCACTACTGTAACGTAGTATGTTGAGACAACCCATGCACACCTTCTTGGGAAACAAACAAAAAAAAGATTACTTTGAAGTTTTGAATGGCATTGATATTCTAAGGAAAGAATTAAGTCTAGCAAGCTTCTCTGGCTTCTTGAGACTTTGTTTAACACTAAAAAAAAAATAAATCTTTAAATGCATAATACATTAAACTACCTGAAAAAGCAACTCATATAGCTTCTGTAAACTAAAAAAAAAAAACCCTGAAGGGATACCAAAAACAATCAGCTGTACATCATAAGATAACTTTTCCAAAATCCTCTGTGGCTAATACGTAACAGTGCATTTTTCAGGGGGTGGGGTTGGGGGTGGTTACGAGCCAAAAAAAAGAAAAAACCACACCCCAAAAAACCCCAAGAACACCCTACCAAACTTATACAAGACAGTGAGTAAAAAGGCTAATTAAGAGGACAAATCACATCTGAGACAAAGCAGTCTGAGCAGTCCTATTTACAAATACATTGCTTGAAACGTTAGTACTTCTTAATGCAAGTTACGATTTCATTCACAATGAAATACTGGGGCCAGTTTCAAGGTTTCTGTTACTTTGAAAATTCTACTTCATATCTAAAAATCAATCTTAATTGATTATAAACACTTTTAAGTCCCTTAAGTATATCACTTTCAGAGACAAGAAATTCTGGATACTTGATAAGATTACTTCATCCCAAGTTAAAGTACGAATCAGGAAACCAAAACTATTTAAATGTGTGAATGATACAACTAGCAGGAAGTTCAAGTCATTACATTGCCTTTGTTATGCTGGGATAAAGATTTCTTAAAAATAAAAATGAAGTTGAATCTACAAGATGTTTAATAATGTAATTCTCTGTGCAGAAAAAACAACCCAATGCTGCACGGTAAGTGGTTTTAAATATTTTAACCATTTTTAGCTATATAAATTGTGTCAGAAGGAAGACAAAAACTTAACCATCATTTAATGACTAAAAATCCACCTGCCATTCTAACAGCAAGATCTGGAGCTCAGTGTGGTGCTCACCCACACCAGCCACCTCATTAAGGGGTATACCTGAGTAGTGTCATCTTTTAATCAACACATTTACACCACTTCCATTGCAACTGGAACAAGTCCAGAAAACATGAGAGATCAAGAGGCACGAAACTGATGTTTTTATGCCAGCCAGTGTATCAATATTGCCAGTGTGCCTGGCCTGCCAGCTGCCCCACAAGCAGCTAGGTAGCTACCCCTGCTCTCCCACACACCACCCAGCCTCCATGTAGCCCACAGAAGTGGGAAGTGGGAAAGTCAGGCTCAGCGTGGTGTGTGGTGTTCATCTCACCAATGTCAGTTTTGGCTGTTCTGTGGATACAGAAGGTAAGTTTTCAGGAACTTTGGTAAGATGTGCATTTAGCTGCTTTTGAAAGTTGGTTACTAAGTGGAAAAGAGAACAAATTCACTGACATTCTAATTCCTCTGCATCTATGAACTTCATTACAAGATAACTGGTCCTTTAAGTTCTTCATTTCTGCTCTTGCCTCTAAACATTACAGGATCTGGTCTCAGAAACCCAGAAGATACACGCTTACAGGAAAGCGCTACCCTGAATACATAGCTGGGATAGTAAAGTAGCTTGATTAAACATACAGGGTACCTGAAGAGTTTGAAATTAGCAAGTCAATTCCAGACTACTTCCACCTGCCTAACTGAAAGAAAAAAAATGGTTCGGTTCCAACAGCTGGATTGGATTTAACTAATACCTCCCCTCTTGCATATGAGCATACCCAAGAGTATATAGTTTAAATACTTTACAACATAGGTGTGGGTGCAACACAGTGAAAGGAGAAGGTGTTTGCATTCATGAAGTAAACACTATTCTTCCCTGGAAACTGCTTTACTAGCCTTTTTTCTTTATTTCTTCTCTGACACCTTTTAATAAGCATGAAATACTGCAATGCACATGAAAATGCAAAAGCGTCAGGAGCTGGACTGGTTTTGGGCAGAAAAAATTCAGGTGTTTGTATACAATGGTTGAGATTATGGTTGTCAGCTAACCTATATTTGGTTAAGATTAGAAGTTAAATATTCCATACTTGCATAGGAATAATTTCTTAGTATGTGTAAAGCTGAGTTTAGACTGATTATATTGTTCTACTTTTTCTGGTATATCTGGCTTCAGCCAAAAACAGAGATAAAGGGACACTGTGCAAGGTGATATTGCTGTTGCATCTGTTCACTTTCCAAGTGCCTATAGCTTACTCCAAGAACTGCGAGCAAATCACAACACGGGACAAAAAAATTCTGGAACTATTAAATCACAGTTCTGAGACATCATGATGGTCTGAATGCAACTCAATCCCAACTGAAAGAACTAAAGCCAATGATGCTGTGCACACTGATCCCCTCTATTTCTTTTGGACATGCAAAAAGATTTGACATCCGTGTCAAACTAAATCAAATGTTTAGCCAAAACTGACTCTTCCTGCTAGGTTTATTCCTTATAGTTACGAGCATCATGAATTTTTTCCTCCTCAGTGCATGCTCTAGGCAGACTCTTCTCCACACCCAATTTTGAGATTTACTTAATTACCAAGTATTACCAAGTACTACCATAAACCTCCAAATTGTCCTTCTAAGAAAAACAGTAAAATTTTTTTCAGTCATGTAGACTACAAAGTTAGAACAACTTCACTTCTGGCTTTGTTATCATAGCTCTGTATTAAATTATGCTGACCCAGTTAGAAATACAGGTAGGGATCATGGATTCCACAGTGCAAACAATGAGGTACCAAAGCAGCCAAACACACTGAAAATGTGCCTGTACCCTGACCTAAGATTCCAAGAGAGTTTTCTCATTTTCTTACTGTTTGACCCAAAAGGTATTTGCTCCTTTTTTAGGGAAACATTCTATTATTTTGCAGAAAGTATTAGAACCCGGTTCAGGCTCTGTGTGCTGCAGAATCTTAATATTACAAAGTTTCCTTTTGTCTTGTAACCTTTAACACAGTACCAGTTCCATCAGGAGCAGAACGCAGTATTTACACTGCTGTATTTTATGCCATAACCTGTCTGGGACACTCTGTTCCTCAGGGTTAATAAAGGCCACTGAAGGAAAACTAGTTCTTTTGCAGTTGGAGCCGCCACACTTTTTTTTTTTAATCCCCAGTTTGCCCCCCCCCCCAAATGAATACCAGCTGCTTTCTGTTAGCCAGTCTGTGGCAAGATAATTCACATACCTGAACCTGGCTAGTCTCAGCAAACTGGATGCATGACATATCCACTATGACTCTTACTTAGTGATGGGTAGTGACTCACTGAAGTCAGACATGCATGCCAATATGGTGTTGACTCACCTGAAAGCCCTATGGAAGCAGACAAAGCTGCCCAGCCACATTATCTGCTTCCACTGCTCCAAAAGATCTTGGCAGAAAAGCAATTGCTAAGTTTATTTCTTACCGGCTCTTCTGTAAGCATATTCTTTGATGTCCCGATATCCTCTCTGCATTTGTTTAACCTGCATACTGAGCTATGACCAGCAGTGAGATGTGAGCACTCGTGTTTTTGTTTCCACATACCAATTACCCGGTTTACAAGTACAGACTTCTCAAACAATCCTCAGGAGGCTGGACCTGAAGCAATTTAATTGGCTGCATTCAACACAAAATGCACAGATATTGAAGGACACAAAGCAATCCAGATTACAATCAGCATGTTATCTGATGCTGTAATACAGAATAAAAGGCAAGCTGGAATTGTCTATTCAACATCAAAACTCAACGGGGGAAGACAATCTCATACATTTCCAGTTACTGCTGTTGTGTGAATCAAGGACTTTATGCCCAGTCAAAAGTTTTACAGCATTTCCATTCGATTGTCTTAACACTGTTAATCACACCTTCCTGACATCAGACCGAAGACCACAACACAAGCCATATGGGCTCCAGCTGAAGTCAGACTGAAGTTTCCAGGTAATTCCACAGCAATGCAAGCTAACTCATCCCTACCCAATAAGGCAGGCAGCAAGGATCACCTTGGATCACTAACTCAAAAGTGCTCATTTTGTCCTGTGGTCCTAACAGGACAAAGAACCTGTCCACATGGTGTTCCAAAGAACAGCAGCGATACAGCCAATCCTACCTCCACTCTGACAAGGGCCCACCTTGAAGAACTTAACTGTGGAGCTTGCTCATTTATGCTACAGCCCAAAAGAAAGTATTGGTCTGAAGGACACTTGTATCAAGTCTTTCTTCTTTTCCTGTACCTTTTGGAAACAGAAAGGCATACTGTATTTTATAATGATGCCAGCTCTGCCTTATCTGAATATTGTGATATGCTAAATAAGCACCAAGAACAGCAGGTAATCAAGATAGCTTAATTACATGATTCCTATCCACACTTTTTTAAAGTTAGAAGATTAGGCTTCTCGACACATTCTAAGTACGTACAAGGATTTGAAATTTGGTAGTTTTAAGTCACAGGAATCTGCTTTAGACAGTACACAAATTTCTGTTCAGATGTGTGAACACTAAAAAGATATGTTATTTCCCTGTACTGCACAAACAGTGTAGCAGATGCTTTAGAATCTCCCAGAAACATGTTTATCCTGACCTTGAGGGAGAACAACTGATGCACCTACACAACTCTCCCAAGACATGACACCACCTCTATCCTCCCCTAAAATTTCTAAGCAAGCAGCCCTCCCATTCCCTTACCAAGGAGGGAAAGTACACTGACCCTTTTACTCAGGCAGAAGAGTTGACTGCCATTGCAAAAGTGCAGGAGTCCCTCTCCTCTTCTGCAGTCCAGAAGACCCCATCTGAGGTATAGGTTCAGTTTTTTCTAACAGATGTTACCAGAAACCAAATCCAACACTTTTAAAGCCATAGCAGCCAAAATACCGTCTTTGCTTGTTTACAGGCCATGAAAACAGAAAACAGCAAAGCAAAATTAAAATGGCTGTTCATGGTATATAGGTGCAAACACCAGACTAAAATTTTGATCTCTAGATCAGTGCAAAGACTTAAATTCTTTTAAATGTAAAAGCTTTTATAAAATTGTAGATAACTACTTTCAAGAATCTAATTACAAAATAAGTGTTTGGTCAGAAACGCCTCACAGAACTCTGGGGCAAATGCCACAGAAGACTAGAAATTCTTAAACTTGTCAAATATTTATACCAGTTTCCCTTAGGAAGAAAAAAAGAAAAAAGAAAACCTACTAGGCTAAATACTAGCCAGATACCTTATTGTGCAGTTTATGTTTGAACAAAGACACCCCATTTCCAGACACTTAAACAGTCTTCAACTGTAATATCAAAGTGCCTCAGACAAACATTCTACGATATATAAGCACCTCCCTGTGAAATAAGAAAAAAAAAGTCCTATTATTCAATCTATAAAATGGGAAATAATAATTGCAATTTGCATACATTCACAGGGTGCCATGAAAAAAAAACAACAAATCAAGTCCCTAGAGAGCTAGTCTATATTCAACCACAACAAGCTTTTTTGGTATATTACATGGCTCAAATGAAATCAGATTTTTTTTCCTGTTTTTTGAAAGATATAATCAAAAGGCAAAAAAAGATTAAACATGTGCTAGCTGCCTAATCAAATCTATGAAGGGATCATTCTGCTCAAGATGCAAGAGAAAACAATAAACCCAGCTGACAACCCAGGAAGAAGATGGAGCATTAGGAACTAGAAAATACACACCAGTAACATCCCACGATCTTTTTATGAACCCTGTCAGCAATCCTTCTGATTTAATCATTTCAATGTCATGAATTCTAGATGCTTCTAGATCACTTCTTAACATGACATAAACCCTGACTCCATGTTTCTGCCATTTGAACATTTTAGATATCATACTTCTCTCCCTGAGGATACCCTTTTTATGGAAGGATGTATAAATTAGAATTTTGGAAAACTTAAGGTATTGGCTAGCCCTAACTCATTGCTTAAGCCCCCAAAAGTGGTCTGATTTTGATCAACAAGAACCAATACAAAACTCCTTCAAACCTCAGAGCTATAGGGCCCAGGAAAACACAGGTTATACTAAGCACAGAGGTATAGTGGGCTATACGCCTATAGGCAAGAGGCATGGGAAGAGGGTACTGCCAGATTCTGAACCGCCACTGGCAGCTCATGATGCTCAAAGGTGCTCTCACATTGAATGCCTGTGTCAGAGCTCCTTAAACATCTCTTTTGTCCGGAAGGTTGCTCTTCGCTGCTGTTTCTCCACTGCCATGAATACTACCTATTACCAGCCCACATTCTTCTTGCACACTTCACGAACACTGGTTAACAGGATCCTGCCGACTCCTAGCAGGGTGCTCTTGTTTCAGGATTCTCTGTTGATGTGGAAACCCCTCTGTATCTGGCTGCAAATCAGATTTTTGGTGCAGAAAAATTCACTAACACTGACTCTGCATCTAACATTTGTGTGCATGAAAAAAAGCAAGAGACTCTAATGCCAAAAACCTGCATGCAAAGACAGTTATCTGCTGGTTAGGGTGACCTTAGCTTACCTGAAAAAGAGACACAATGTCTCTCTGCAGAATTTCATCAACTTTCTGACTTACACTGTCAGAAACAGAAACACACAGAAACAGAAAAAGGAAAAACAAGGACTAGGATGTCCTGAGAACGGCAAACCTGAAATCTCACACTGCATCTGACCAGGAATCCCTTACTGCATCTCGGAAAATCTAGCCACAGGTCACCCTATCTTCCTCTCTGACCACCTTCTCCTCGTGCTGATGAACTTTGACTACGTTCCGCACCAGCAAGTTTGCAACAGGGCTTGAGCACTCGCTAGAATACACTTCCATCAAGGCTAACAAGCCTAAATATGAGGAAGCCAAACTTCTACAAGTTGATTTTGCAAATCACTTATTCTACCACTACCTCCAAAAGTCCACCTGTTACCGAATCTGACACCAACCAAGGTTAAAAATGCAGAAGAAGAGATCCTCAGCTGGTCAAACATAACAGAATACAAAGGAAACAAGTCATTCAGTAATAGGTGTTTTAATAGGGAAGATACTAATTTTGTCTCCTGTTCCACAGACATTAATGCAGTATATAATCCTGCTTTGTACTTGCTGTACTTATTAAACTCACACAGAAAAATCAAGTTTAAAACTGACTGTATTTGCTTAACCTGAGAAAGGAGACAAGTGTCAGCTGACCTAAAACAAACAATATGGAGCTTCCCCAGCAGATTTAGTGGTGTCAATTTCACTGTGAAGGAGTAACCATCCAACAGTGAAGTATCACTAGACAAGATACACCACCTCCCTTTCACACTGACCTCTTTGAGCCACCACTGGTCTTCTACAGACGTGAAGGGCTGGCTCAGGAAGCTAAGGGAGCAGAAAATTAAAGAAACTTGAAGAGCTTTTGCAACTAGTTTACTCCAAGGCACAGACAGTTCTGATGCAGGACTAACTTTTTGGAAGATACTAACTCTTCTGGCTACCCATGTCAACTTTTGTGAAATGGAATGCAAAGCCCACAGCTTCCGCTATTAGTGAACTAATCAGGAATTCGATATCAGAGTTTCATAGTGTTGGGTTATTTTGGAAACAACCCTATTCTTGGAAAATATATAGGTTTTACATTTCTTTTTTATTTCAAGTCAGTTCATTCGGCAATTTGTCTTTATTACTTGATGACATGCCCCATCAGCTTCAACCAGTTCATTGCCTCTTCTAGCCTAGTCTTATAAATTAGATGCCTCATTCCACTTCCAATCACACAATAAATACAAATCTGATCACTCACTTGTAGCTGGTACATCCTCCTAATTGCTAACAGTTATCTGCTATCTGCTAACAGTTATAATTCAGATAACAGTTTTAGAGGACAAAATGCCCTGCCTGGATTTCTGCTGGAACCACACAAATATTACGAAAGCCTCAAAGAAATCAGGTAAAAATAGTTAAAGAGCTCTTTAGTGTGACAGTTACACTGCTACCAACTTTGACGGTTTACAAGTTAAAAATCAATCCTTTTAATAGAGGAAGCTTTAGAGATACCAGTGCACGTGCTGTAGTGTAAGAAATACACAAGAATGAAGAAAAACAAACTCTGCAATTACAGGAAGATTAGTGAAAGCCTGGTATATCACAAGAAAAAAAACCAGTAATATCTGGGCCTCAATACAGCAAGCACAGATCCCAATCAGCTTATGAAGATTATGTTCATCATGAGATCCTGTCTCCAAATTGTTTTCTCCACAAGTATTTCTGAAATAAACAATAACTTCCTAAGATACCAGTTTAAAATGCAATGCATTCAACTGGTTTTGAACCTCACAAGGAAAATACAAGACAGTACATCTAAATGGACTTATGCTGTTTGTTTTCTGCCGAGAGTCTGCTGTGAAATGTTTCAGAGTTGTACTGTTTCTTGCAGACTAACTAAAGTTTGGAGAATTCCGTAACAACAGGAACTGAGGAGGCTTCCCACATTATCATCTTACTTCCTACCCATGTAATTCTTTCCAAGGTACCAACACATACACCTGTATTCTCCCAAGAGTATATATATTGGCCTGAAAGAGTAATAAAGAAGCTGCAGGAGTCAGAGCTTAGAAACTCTGCATTACAGTATTGGATATTATATTAAATCCAGTTCCCAACAGGAAGCTACCCAACACCTGTGTTTTCACTTAAAGTACTGAGATTCACCAAGCCAGCGGATTACCTTAAACCAACCTAAATCAGCTGTTACAGTCCTACTTGCTCCCAGCCCTTCTTTTGCCAGAATCCATCCCTGTGCCAGCAAAGTGAAAGGCAGAAAGCCAATCAGTCTGTAAAAGTGAACTCCTCAAAGAAAACTGGATTGTTGCAAAGTAGCAATCCCAGAAAGCCTCTTACTCCTAGCTACAAGCCTTGTTTCATGTACTGTTTGAGGGAGACAGCAAAAAACACTAGTCAGTCCACGGAACAGCATCAAGAAATGAGCTGGCAGCAGCATGTCTGTTCATTCATTAACACTGCACAGCTATGGTACCTCCACTGCAATAAGCCTTTGACACTTGATGGGAACACGGGTTTAAGTCAACCTATACCCTTCTCAGATGCTCAGAGACTGCACGAGATTTGGCCTCCCCAAAATGATATTCCTCCGCTTGCAAAAAAAACCCCTGATGGCAGCATGACAGAAAAATGCAAATAAATTTAAGCATCCTTAAGTACTAAATCCACACTGTTAGCAAAGCAGCAACAGCAAATACACTGAAGCTACCAGAGCTGACGATGGAGGTCTGGGCTAAGCTGTTTCTTCCTCCACCTGAACTGGGGTCAGGATGCTGAAGGTACAGAATAAAAATGGATCCTTTTTCCCCTCAGTTTTAGTCAGGGATCCTGACTAATATCCGACAAAAAGACATAAGCTGAATTGTTTGATCTGTCACAAACATTAGAACAGTGAGCCAACATCTAGGTGTCTGCTACTGTAATAAAGAGTAAGTAATACTTTAGGCCAAGAAGTCAGAGAAAAAAAAACTAAGAAGGATGTTACTAGGCAAAGAATGAAGCTGAAGAACTGCAAACAAAGATCAGAAGGCTCAAATTAGATTTTCTAAAGCTAGGCTAGCTTAGATGTCAATATAAACAAATAAACACAGCAGTTACAAGGGATATTACAAATTACGTGATTGCAACTGTTTAATCTTGCCCTGTAAAGCCTCAATTGTATTGGAATAATCAGTGTCATACATTTCAAAGAAACCCACTGAGACTTGAGACTACATGCCTACGATCAACACAGGAAAGCTTCCTCTTCATATATGGGATAATTTAAGAAGCCCTTTCACATCTCTGAAAAACATCAAATTCAGAAGTTTGTGAGGAGAAATTGTTCTGGCACTTGTTTGTCCAGATGAAGCCACTAGTGTCTTGGCTCCTTATCGCTCATCTCTGCAGGTTCAGGTTAGCTCTCTGCTGCTAATCACACGTCAGTACCTACAAAAATAGAAGAGTCTCACTAATAAAAACAAGAACACAAACTCATATGAAGTGAGTAACACTTAGTTTCTGTCATTTGATCTTCCTGTTATCCCTCTTGGGGGATAAATACTTTCTAAAAGTTGTAATACCTGAAAATCAGAACCCTAGAAATCTATATACACAACTCTACCTCAACAGAGGCACCCAACAAAAAGGTAAGAAACTTCCACCCAAACCTGAAACTAGGAGAAGTGGAGTGAACTTGTACAGGTCAAGGATTCAGAAGCTTTAACTTCTGCTCAACAGATCAGTTTCTTTGCTCTTAGAAAAGCAGCATAGTGAGAAGTTGCATAGGGTACCAAGGTCTGTCTTAACATAATACAGAAAAGTACTTACTCATCCTTCATTTCCCTTAAAAATTGCATTAACAAAAAGGGAAAGAGAATTATATGGCCTAGCAAACCCAGTAATAAAATACAAGTTAACTACAAATTAAAGGAGTAAGTATTTTGATTTGCCAAAAGAGTCTGTACCCAGAGGGGATCAATAACTCACCAGTATTTATTAGAAGCCAAAGCAAGACTACTAAAGAATGTATTCAAGCCTGATGAGTTCAAAGGCAGTGACTGTTTCCAGGCAGAAGGTGACTCAAGCACCACTGTTTTCAAACCGAACTTGAGAGCCTATGGCTCTGAATATTTTGTGTTTTCCAAAGGATATAATCTAGATACCAGACCATGATTTATTACTCCACCAACCAAACCACTTATTTTCTCTTTGGTGGAATTTGACAAAATGTGTGGATGCAGATCAATGCCAATGAAACATCACTGATGTTTCTTGAAGTACAGAAAACTGGAGGCAGGATCTCTTAAGTAAAACTCCTCACTGAAGCACAGGGATCAAAACAAGTGTATTTAATTGTGACAGTTGGGAATTATGTATATTTGATTTAGAAAAGAAACATTGTGGAAAACATAACTTTCACTAAATACAAACTGTCCCATCAGCAGGTCAATCTGTGTACCAGTATCTCAAGAGAAGCACAGTAAGTAATGGCAACTATACAGCACTGCTGTGCTCCTTCATCCTCCCCTATAAACTTAATTTACATTGCTTTATTTCTAGAGACCTAAGTTAAAGTTTACTTATAAGGGTACTTCTAACACAAACTTTTAAATTAGCACCATGATCAGAAAAAAGTCAAAAACAAGATGCAGCAGAAAATTTCAGACATTTAATACAAATTGAGCTGTACTGAATGACACTGACACATTTCTAATCTTTTACAATCCTTTAAATGAATCTAAATTTAATTTTAACATATCTCCATGGGTATACAAATTTTACATACTTCTGCGTTTCACCCGTTTGTTGCCCCCAAAAGAAAGATGCTTCTTCGATTTTAACCTTTTTCAAAAGCATGGATGAAAGCTTTAGCCACATTAACACTGGTGGAGCTGTATACCAAAGTCTTAGGCTGAGCCACAAAAGGAAGTCAGTCAGCACACTAGAAGATAACACTAGAGGGGATATGCTTCTCTGTAACAGCAAATACCCTATTCCAAAATAATTACTCCCCTTCAGGAGGAAATAAAAGCTAAGCTACCTTAGCTGGTCTGGTATAACTAATTTCAGTAAAGCTGAGGCAGTCAAGTCCCCTCTCCCCCCACCCCCACTCCCCACAGAGGCAGATATTTAATTCCCCTAGTCTCGGGTGTGCTATAATATAAGCAAGTATGGATGACAGATCAGTTCACACTAGGCACGAACATATCTAACCTTTCCCTGTTTGGAGCTCTGATGGATTCAGGCCAGTGACTGAGAAAGCAGCAACAAAGCCAGTAACGAACACAGGGAGATGAGACAAGGACAAAATGAATGAGGAGCAGCAGGAAGAGTTTCACTAGATGAGAAGGGGAAAAAGAAACCCACCGCACCTCCTCCTTACCCTGAAAAGGAACTGCTAAACAGAAGGATGGGCAATTTTTAGTTACTTTCTAACATTTACTTATCTTAGCCAGAAGCACTGAAGTTACCATACTCTTTAGGTACAGTATTTTCTGCGAGAAAGATTCACCATCACCAAGTTAAAGAAAAATTAACATGAAGAATAGTTTAGACCCTGAATGTCATGTTAAAGACACTGCTGCTGCTATGCCTGACCTGCATAAAATTGTCTCCACCCAAACAATAGCAGCAGAGGTGTGAATTCTGCTAAGATACAAAACGTGCTTTTCAAAGGACAAAATTTCAGCCCTACTGATTACAGAAGTGAATTTAAGTGATAAAATCAAGAGAAGTATAGAAAACACCTTCAGGTGAAGTGTAAATCATCTGACACACGTTTAGGTTTTCACTTTAGCAAATCCTAATCCGATTTCAATCCTAGTCTGATTTCAGAACAACTCCCTCCCCCTTCCTTTCCTATTACAAAAACTCGAACACAAGATTCGGGATTTCCTTCCTTTCCAACTGGGACTGGAATTGAAGATGTCCCCAGTAATGACACACAGATTCAGAAGACCTTCGGAATAGCTCCAGGGGAAAAAAAGCTTCTAATCGCCCGGTCGTCTCACAAATTCGGGGGAGTAAACTACTACCCCATTAGCCTCAGTAAGCACCACACTCCTTCCCGATTTAGATGAAGACGCCCAGCAGACCATCACTTATGTGCCTACCAACATTTAAGGAAAAAAAAATAATAAAAGGTTGATTTAAGGCAGTAGAGGGACCAAAATCAGCCAGCACGGCACACTGTAAAAAGACTCATCGGAGCGTGGGAGCGGCCCCTACCACCAGCGCAGGCCTCCGTGTGCGGCAGCGGCGCAGCGGGGCACGGGGGGCCGGGCCGGGCAGCCCCCGGCCCCAGCGGAAGGGCTACCACCGCCCAGAGGGGCCGGCACAAAAGGCGGCCGGCACCATTGTCCACCCCACCCGAGCCCCGACCCCGCCGAGCACAGGGGGAGCAGGACGGGGAGGCAGCCGGGGCGGCAGCGAGGAGCGCCGCGGACGGCGGGGACGCGAGCCGCGGCGGGGGGGTGGCGCATCCCGCCGCCTGCCGGCCCTGCCCGGGCACGGCCACCGCCGCGGGGCCCAGCGGGCCCTCCCGCAGCCCGGCAAGCCGCGGAGGGGGCGCGGCGGGGCCTGCACGCCGCCCGCCGGGGCCGCGCTCGGCTCGGCCGCGCCAACCCTTTCCCCCCCGCCGCCGCCTCCGCCCCCCGGCGGCCGCGCCCGCATGACGGAGGCGAAAAAAAACCCCGCGGGCGTTTTCCCCCGCCGCCGCCCGCCCGCCCCGGGCGGCCGCTCCCCGCCTCCTTCCCGCCGCCCCGCCGGCGGCGCCGCCAGCACGGCCAGGCCCCGGCCCCTCCTCTCGCGGCCGCCGGAGGCGGAGGCCGGGCCCGGCCGGGGCCCCGCCGGCCCCGCACCTACCTCCACGTCGCGGCCCTTGTTCTTGAAGCTCTTGATGCGGTGGTTCTCCAGGCCGGCGGCAGCGGCGGCGGCGTTCTCGGCCATGGCGGCGGCGGCGGCTCCCGGCGGCGGCGGCTCCCAGCTCCTGCGAGGCGGCTCCGGCGGCGGCTCCCGGCGGCTCGCGCGAGGGGAGGGCGGGGGGGGAGGAGAGGGGGGCGGGGGGAAGCGGGACGCTCCGTGACGAGCGCGAGGAGGGGAGAAGGGGGGGGGAAGGAGGAGGGGGGGCGGTGAGCGCGCGCGCCGTTGCCGAGTGACGGGGAGAGCGGCCGCGAGCGCACGTGACGCGGCGGGGCGGGATCAGCCAATCCCAGCGCGCCGCGGCCAGCCCCCCGCGCCTCGCCCGTGCTGCGTAGCGAGCGGAGGGGCCGGCGGCCGGGGACTGCGCTTCCCGTCCTGCATCGCGGCGGGCCCCGCGCTGCGCGCTGGGGGGCTGTAGTCCCGGCGGGCGGCGGCCTCGCACGTGAGCGGGCGGGAGCGCGCCCTGCGGGGCGGGCGGGGGCGCCGCCGGCCTCAGCTTCGGGCCGGGCACGGTGCTGGACGCTGTGCGGCTCCGGGGAGCGCCGGGGCCGGCGGGGGAGGGCCTGGCAGTGGGGCGCCGCTCGTGCTTCTGGGGGGGGCGCGGGGCGCCGCTTGCCCCGTTGGGGGTCAACCCCGCAGAGGGGCTGCGGTGGGCTCAGGGTCCCCCCTGCCTCCAGGCGGCTCCCTGAGCCCCTGCGGCCTTGTCAGCTGCGGGCTTGTCCCCCTCAAATGCACTGTGTGTGGTGACCTCGCTGGTGGCTCACCCTCACAGCCGGCCTCGCGCAGCTCCCCAGCCAAGGGTGCACCGGGGTTTCAGCTCCGCACCTTGCTCTGCTCCAGAAGAGTGCACTGATACTGCTATATGTTGCTGGTGCGACAATCACTTGGTGAATCCAGGTGTTTGGGAAGCCCTTAATCTCCTTCAGCTCGCCTGCCGTGCAAGCAGCCCCTACCTGGAAAGCAAATACAGCACTCTGTGAACATGCCCTTCGTACCACAAGTGCATGTGGCAGTTGAGGCCATCCCCAGGGTGTTGCACCTACCATAATGCAGAGCACAAATGGCCTTTGTAGGTAATTGTAATTTGTAGGCAATGTAGAGGGTGGTAAGCAGTGATCTTATACCTCCCATAAAGCCTAGTATAATTTCTTAGGAAGAAAAGTATCCAGGAAAACCAAAACCCCAAAATAACAAATACATGTAATGTTCCTGTCCAGGTCACCTTATACCACATCAGGTTCTGCAACAGACCCTTATAGCTACATATAAGATGTTCACAGACCTTTTTCTCATAAAGAGTCTCTCCCTCTAACTGACAGTTCAGCTTTTTAATTGCCTTCCTCCAACCCCTCTTTATAGCATTCAAATGACTGTAACTTGTAACTCGCAGTTCTGGCAAAACAAAGCTTGCAGCCTGATGGAGACGAATAAAAATCTGGAAGACTCGTGCTCTTCTTCACTGTCGTTCAGCTGCGTGCCAAATGTTCTTATCTGAGGGATCAATGTAGCATTTCCATCCTTCTCATATCCAAGTAGTTTCAGCTTCCAATGCACATTCCTCTGTGCCTTTTCCCGGCGGCTTTTTCTGGGTGTGCTGGACCATTATTGCTAGCAATGGAAGAGAAAAAGGAGCCAGGAGCAGGCAAAGCCCAAATGGCACAACCAATGTGACCACTGTTTGTCAAGATTGCTAATGTCAGAGATGGCTTCTGAGTTCTGGCACTTGCTTTTTTGAAGGAGAATTGGATTCAGTCATCCAGCTGTCTTTCAGAGAGCTGCTAAAGCAGATTCAGCTGCTGAGAACTTTGTTTTACCCGCCAGGGAAGGTGGCCGTAGCTGCCAGCTGTGGCTTACTCAGGCCTGGTAGGACATCAGAGCAATGCCAATCCGATCCCTGCCAGGCTGGGGTGTTGCAGTTATCCTCTGGAGGAGTTGCTCACCATTACCACAAACAAAAGAGTTTGTTCAGCTCCATCCAGTGTAATCTGTGAAGTAAAAGGAAAATTTGCAAATAAAAAATGGAGTGTCTCCAGACTGGGACAACTCAATTTACCAATCCATAAATCTATACACATTCTACTAGATCAGATTTATACATACAATGGTGGCAATGTCTTTTCTTTCCCATTTCTTCCTATCCATGATATAAGCCTTTCAGAGTTTCTATAGTGATTTCATTAGTCTTAGTAGACACTCAGGAATTGAATGCCTCTTAGACAGAGCTAAATGGAAGTTTGATTAGTTTTACTGCCTGAGAAAAGCTTCTTGGTGGAGCTCTTGACTAGATAATTAAACTTGCATGTACTCAAAGAGAAAACATTTTGATGTAGTTAAGCAAATACTACTTTTTGGCACTGTAATTAACAGACACTACTAAAATATAAAGAATGAGTACTTCGCTACTTTGGAAACTGAATGACATGTGGTCCAGCGTAGCCATTCTTCCTCATCGTATGAGCTTCGTATCAAAGTGTACTTGTCACCAAGACCTACAAGATACATGTCAAGGCCATAAACACACTTATAGAATTTACTGGCCCTGAGCAGCCTCCCCACACTCCATTTTAGCCCCCTGCCGCAGTGATGCTGCAGCAGTGGCAGTCTCCACCTCCACTGCAGCCCTGGCCCAGATGCACAGGCTTATGTCCTGGCTGGGCCGAAAAGGGGTTCCTGGGTGATGGGAAGGGGTGAAGGGGTGGAAAAGAGGCTAGTTAGGGCCAGCAAGGTTTGTGGGAGCCTTCAGTGCCCTGACAACATAAATTTCATAGCTTAAAGAGCTATGGGGAGGAAAGATCTTTCATAATTGAAATACGTGGGACAATAACAACTCTTCAAGTGTCCCATTACTGAACAAGCTGTCCTTGTTTCTGGGATGACTTGTTGGCTTCAGCAAAACACAATGAACCCAGCAGGTGATATTGCCATATTCTGGGAAGTGCATGTGATCAGCTCAGGAACCCACCTGCAGCTCCAGAGTCGGAGGCCACTCACCCTGTAGTAGCTGGTCACTTGTCCTTTTGCAGTCAGAGATTTTATCTATATCAGTGATTTTGCCTATATCCACCGGACAATACAGATGCAAGAACGTAAAAGAAATGCAAGGAGCCTAAGTCATGCTTTTGCTGGTATTCCCTCCAAGAAGGATTGGGGAGATTTAGGTGCAGTGCTTTAAGATGGTACCTGTTGTCAGTCCTATCCTGCTAGTGGATGTTAGAAGGTGAGACAGGAGAGGCAAATAAAACATGTATCAGCTCCCTAATCTCTCTGTTCACAGTGATGAGCAGCTGAAGCCAAGACTTGTGGGGTGGAGGAGGTGTGGATGCCTCCCCAGCAGAGGAGCGGGGCAGATGGCAACGTGGTATCATCTTAAACCACTGCTGGCTAAACTTGGCTACAAACCTGTCAATAGTCTGTAAAATCATGCAACTTGTAATCACAGAACAGTACAAGGATTGTTGCTCAAGCCATTAAGTTAACCTAAACATTCATGGGTTTTGTGTCTTGCTTGTTTATCTCAAAATGGGATGCCTAAGCATCTCTTACTTGAGTTGCGCAACAGCTTTAACTGTGTATTACCATTGGCATGGCAGAGTGAGAGAAAGCTTTTTCTACAAAATTTGCTGCTTTTTTGTGTGTTCTCTAACTCTCAGCAGACGTTAACTCTCATGCTTTGCTTCCTCTTGTCTGTTAGAGGCAGCATGACTGGCACCGGCTCAGACATGGCACGCAGCTGGGGTCCCTGCCCAGATCACCTGCAGCTGTCCCCACCGTACATACAGCTCTCCAGCAACCAGCTGAGCAGCGTCTCATCAGGTGTTGCTCTCTGACAAAAAGGGATGAGTAGCATATAACGTAAACTAAGGCAAAGTCCCCTACAAACAATGCCTTTGACATTAATTTTCCCTTAGGATACATGTACCATTTTGGTGAGACTGTTAATGCATGATCGCAGTTCTCTCCATCAGTGATGTAAAAATTTGTCTTCATAGGAAAAGTTATGTTCTTACCTCATGGTAACTAGGGCTTAGTAATGAATGTGAGGTAAATCCTGGTAAACACTCCAGGTCTGTCAAAGGCTGCCATCATGGATGCTAAGAGGTAACATGCACTCAAGGAGACATGAGAGAGGTTCACTGAAGACAAGCCTGCGGAATGTTGCTGTGTACAAAGATCCGCACCCTGAGGTCAGGAAACCCCTGATCTGAAAATGGTTGGAAGCTGGGGAAAGTGCTGGGGTAAGCATCACCTTTTTTCCTGTTCTCCTGCTTTTCTTAAGACATCCATTTAGTGATGACAATTGGAGATGCAATACTGAATAAGACAAGCTTTTGGTTTGACCCACAATAGTCCTTATAATTATAGCAGAAAGTTAGTGCTTAGTGAATGACATCACTATGAATTAATACTCTCAGGGCACAGTGTAGTCCTCCAGTTTCAAAGCAGTAGGTTACGGTTGTCACCAGGCTGTCCTGTTGCTGCTTTGCTCTCCATTCACCCACCCTGGAGGCAGCTTACCTTGTACCAGACTCCAGTGTGGGATGAAAACAGCTGCTCTTTTGGCAGAAAGCCCTAGCTAGGATGTTGTGCACAGGGAAACCCTGCCCTGGCTATAGTGGGGTTATACACCTTATCAAATTTGGCTCTCTGATGTCCTTTCCTGGTCTTTCAACAGTGTCTCAATGGACCTGGCAGTCTTAAATACCTCTGTGCAGCAGTACACCATATCCCACTACCCATAGGCAGCACAGTCAACAGCGCTTTGCAAGAACAGGCAGCAACCCTGGGCTGTCAGGAGGTGTGTGGACTGGTACAGGGCTCAGGGGAATTAAAACTCTCCTCAGTACATCTGTGCCAGGAGCAGTCCCAGAAAGCTGCCCTTGCTGCTGGGAGAAGTCACTTCTGGGGGCAACACAAGAGCTGGTGAAGGAGCTGGCACAAGGCTGGCTTTGGAAGAGCCAGTGAACAGCCCAGGGTCAGGATTTATAAATGCCTCATTATCTGCAGGCTAGAAACAGAAGCACTGAGGGAGCAGCTGACTGGTCTGCTGGCGTTTCCAGAACCTGGGGGATGTTGTTAGTGAAGGAGGAACCTTTGCTTATTCATAGGCCTTCTTTGCTCAGTCCGAGCCAAGTTGCTGACTGAGCATCTTTGACCACACTTTGACCAGGAGGAAAATTAGGGAAAGCTCCTCCTGGGACAGAGCATCATTTTTCTCCTCTGCTATTCTCACAAGAATCCCCAGAGTAAGTACACACCAGTGCCTCATCTGCTGTTTCCCTCTTTCAGGCAGCTCCACACAAGAAGGCTACCTGGGCTTGAGGGTGACAGCAAGGTGGACATGGGATAGGGGCTTCACAGATGAGGGCCTGCTGCCATGGTACCCAAGCAAGAAGAGCTTGCTTGGGGGACAATAGCTGAGGTTAGTCAAACGCCCAGTCACCAGACAAGACCATAGTGATAAGGCAGGTCCCAGATCACGTCAGGGTCCAGTAAGTTATATAGCCAGGTAGAGAAATAGCTGTAGTATAGCTCAGACAGAGACCAAGGGCAAAAGCCCTGCTTAAAAGCAGTGACCGAGATAAGGGGAGTGAGTCCCCGCCAAGGCTCCTCACAGCTTGTTCTCAAACAGCTCTTTGATTCAAGGCCAGGCAGCTGCACTGTCAAAGCTGGCCCTGGGCCCAGGCAGCCCAGGCCCCAGGAGGATGGGGTTGTGCTCAGGGCTCGGGCACCCACCTGGAGCTGGAGACATCCCTTTCTTCTGATGTCTGAGCTCCAGGCTGCTGCAGAACCAGAGAGATCATGGAGACTTACACCAGGGACTGGACAGCTTTCCCAGATTTAAGGCAGATGGTGATCAGGAGCCAGAATGCCATCCTGCCCAGAGCTTCAGTCCAAGCAAAGCTCCTGAGGTACTCATTGTTTGCAGAACCATGGGTCCACCAGCCTCCTAAGCTTCAGCCTGGGGATGCGGGTGCTCAGGAGGCTGGGCTGTGCTGTGCTGGGCTGTGCCTCAAACAGCAAAACCTGATGGGCTTGCTGGTTTTTCTGGTAGTAACAACTCCAGGCGGTCTGCTCCATGGCCCAGAGCCTTCGGCACAGGCAGCCCAGAGATGCACCAGTTGAAGCCCAGCCCCAGAGCCAAAAAGGGCCAGGAAATCCCTGCCACAGACTGTGCTGCACCTGAAGGAGATATCAAAGGGATGCAGTTTACAGGAAAGGTCCCTGAGGACCTGGGTGTGACTGTCCGCAGGATGGCTCTCTTAATTTGTATTTCAAAGTGGATAATTTAATTGGCATAATTGGGAGTTTTCTTTCTTCCCTTCATTATGGATGCACAGAATACAGTAGTAGAGAAGCAAGAGGGAAGCATGTCTGGGAGCGAGATAGCTTCCGAAGTAGTCTGCAACCAGGTAAATAATGTCATCCTCTTTGGGAAACTACTGGGGTAATAAAGATCTCCTTTAAACATGCAGTCACAGGGCATGGGATACCACATTCCTCATTGTCTAGAGCAGGAGAGGTTTGCTTCTGTGTCATGGCAAAGAGGAGGGGAGAGTCAATGCTCCTGGGTGACATCTTTAGTGGTGCAAGCCCTTGTGTTATAACGCTGGGGGCATGGTGCAGGTAGCCTCATGCCAGCTGTATGATCACCCATGGCTTCCCGCATGTCCCTTCTGGCCAGGGAATCAGGTCCATCGGGCGTGGCAGTGCCAGGCTGTGCCATTGCTGCCAGGGGAACCATGTCTTGGTGCATCCTCCAGGCAAAAAAGGCTCCTTGAAGCCCTCATGCAAGCTGTGGACACTGTGACAGGGCAGGAAGTGTCACAGCAGGTGAGGGAAAGCTTGTCTTTGGAGCCCTAGGACTCAGGGTCAGCCACCCAAAGCCCCCTGTACTCCATCCTGCAAGAGTCACGGGCCCAGCTGAAAGTTGCTGCTCTCCATCTATGAGGAGGTGGCCACTGGGCTCATGGGGACAACTGTCATCAGCCACAGTGCATTTTTCAGCCTGTAATCTCTAGCATGAGGAGGATCCACCCACTATGAACCATCTGGCCTCGCTCTGAAGACTGTAGATGAGCTTGGGGCAATCCTCTGTGGTCAGACATTATCAGCATCACTTGCAGCAGGGTGACGATACTGCACATCTCTGTGTGGCCACAGTGTGTGCACGAGATGGACAATGCAGAGCTGGGTGTGCTGGCCAGGCCTGGTGTTGGTGAGGGTCAGCAGTGGACAGGCAGCTCTTCTGGCACGGACCACTCCTGCCGTCTGGCAGGATGCGGGCCCATGGCCTGTCCTCCCCAGAGGTACTGAAGCTCCTGCAAACCAGCCTGTATACCCATCTCAGGGCTACGGTTGGACTATGAAACACGGGAGAGACCTGGTTGGCTCTGGTTGGTCTCCCAGGGGCAATCCAGACAGGAAAACCTCGTTTTAGTGAATGCTTAAAATGTCTCTGGAGCACTGGTAGTCTGCCTGGTCAAGCCTTAGTTTGCAAACTCTCTTGCTCTGACAGCCCCCAGTAATAAAGTTTTGATGCACATCAGACATATCTTTGTATTTTAGCAGCATGAGGGAAGAAGATGGCTTTTGTCTTGTAGGCTTTGGTTTGGTGGCACTGGAGGATCACTTCTGCGGTAATCTAACTGTGGGTTTGGAGTTCTGTGGTTGGAGTGACCTTCATCACCTCCAAATCATAATGCAAAGCCGTACTGCCAGCTTCCTAAACACCATGGTGCTGTGATGCTACTGTTTTGAACGGGTGGTATACATTAACTGACACGTGTTAATGTCCATGGGTGAGTGGGAAAATGATGGTTTGATCCACCATAGCCAGATGTATTTAGATGTACTATACAGACGTGAATAGCCAGCACTTTACCATCTGTATTGGGTTTGTGTGGCAAGGTTTTGGCAGTGAGGGGGGCTACAGGGATGGCTTCTGTGAGAAGATGCCAGAAGCTTCCCCCTTGTCCGACAGAGCCAGTGCCAGCCGGCTCCGAGATGGACCCACCGCTGGCCGAGGCTGAGCCCATCAGTGATGGCGGTAGCGCCTCTGGGACAGCGTATTTCAGAGCAACCGCCCCGCAGCCGCCACGGCAGCGCAGGAGGGGCAGGGGGCTCCAGGCCCGGAGCAGAGGTTCCCCCCAGCCCGCGGTGAAGCCCACGCTGAGGCAGGCTGTCCCCCTCAGCCCGGGGAGGCCCACGGAGGAGCAGATCCCCACCGGCAGCCCCTGGAGGCCCCACGCCGGAGCAGGTGGGTGCCCGAGGGAGGCTGTGACCCGTGGGCAGCCCACGCCGGAGCAGCTCCTGGCAGGGCCTGTGGCCCCGCGGGGAGAGGAGCCCGGGCTGGGGCAGGTTTGCTGGCGGGGCTGGGGACCCCGGGGGGACCCGGGCTGGAGCCGGCTGTGCCTGAAGGACAGCACCCGTGGGGGGACCCGGCTGGGGCAGGGGAGGGCTGTGAGGAGCCGCCCTGAGGGGAAGGAGCGGCAGAGGCAGCGTGTGAGGGACTGACCCCAGCCACATGCCCGGCCCCGGCGCTGCTGGGAGCGGGGAGAGAGAGCGGGGGTGAAGTTGGGCCCGGGGACAAGGGAGGGGTGGGGGGAAGGTGGTTTAGGATTTGGTTTTATTTCTCATTATCCTGCTCTGATTTGATTTGCAATAAATCAAATTAATTTCCCTTAGTCGAGTCTGTTTTGCCTGTGACAGTAATTGGTGAGTGACCTCCCTGTCCTCATCTTGACCCAGGAGCCTTTTGTCACACTGTTCTCCCCTGCACAGCTGAGGAGGGCAGTGACAGCAGCTTGGTGGGCACCTGGCGTCCTGCCAGGGTCAACCCACCACACCATCACAGTGTGATGACCTGTTTCAAATTTTGGCACATGTTAGCAATACACTTTCTCTTCTAAACGCAGTCGCTGAGAGCTGCAGGACTTCCACCTGCACTGCAGAAAATAGGCATTTTTAGCAGAAGTATCTTGACTTGGAATTGCAGTGACATCAAAGCATCTTTAGTGCTTACATTTTTAAAGGTTATCAGGAGCCTTCACTTGGATTTGATCTGATTTCACTAACAGATTAAGAACTTTTTATATAAGCAAAGACAATTTAATGCAAATAATTATGACAGACAAGGGAAAGATTTACTGAAGTGGACTTGGGGGGCTTCTGGTCCCTGCCCCACCTGGATTGCAGCAATGCAATGTGCATTTCCACATGGTGTGCACGTTGTGCAACCAGCAACTCCCTGCACACACCCAGAGCACACTGTCTCCATCCCTGGTTAATGAGCTCTGGTTACAGCATCCTTAGAAAGGCGCATTTTCTTTTGTGTTCTCATATCCAAGTATTAACCTGCCCTGACATCGCCTCATTTGCCAGAGCTGATAGCACAGCCTCAGATCGCTTTGCTGCAGAGATTACACAGAAGTAGAGGCAGATTCAAATAACTTCTGTTCTGCGAAACAAGTTTAAGTTTGTACTGCTGTGTCAGTTTATATATATAAGTATATTTATTACCTCTCTCTCTCTCTCTTTGTATAATAGCTTGTCTTGCTGCAGAGATAAGAAAGCCACAGATGCAGTGCTGTGTGAATCTGGAACAAGAGTCATTTCCCTTTGTATACCTTGATGGAAGAAAATCCAAGTGTAGTTACACTTCTGGTACCAACACAGACCTAATACAGCTGGCTACCACCACCATCTTCTGCTCATTTGAGGAGATGTTCTGCATATTTAAAGCCTGCAAATGCTTATACATTTGGTACCAGGCTGTTATGAACAACATAAAATATTCTTCTTGTTTCAGTAACTCCAGTTTGTAAGAAGTCACCAAAGCGGTGAGTCCCCACCCTTACACATTGAAGCCAGTTTCACATGATTATTGGCAGAAACGGCAATTTTATTTTAAAACCTCCCGTGATCTGATCTCAGGATCTATTTGGATCTTCAGTCCCCATGGCAATAGCTTCTCAAATCCTGAAAATAACAATGTGCACAGCTATTTTGACTGAAAAACACAGGCACCACACATGCGTAAGGCTAAGCATATGGGTGCATGCTTGCACAGAGAGGTTTTCGTTTTGGTCATAAAAGTAAATAGCTATTTTCCAAGTGCATGTATAGATCCGCTCCACTTGGTAGGATATGTCAAGTGAGGGAGTGTTATTTTTACACTGTCACTTTAAAGTAGGCCCGCATTCAGCTCTTTGAATGGCTTTCTAATGATACCTGATGGTGTTCATGTGAACTGGGAACCTGTTAGGCATCACTCTTCTCAGCGAAATACCACTGAAATGGTGCCGCGGAAGAGGAGAGACAGGAAAATGGATCCTAATCTCATTTTGTATATTCGTGTGTTTGCCCTTTGGACTGGAGCTGTTAATCAAAATGGGAAGCCTTGTGAGTTGCTTTGGCTAAGAATAGGAATTTGTTTTCAGCTTTGATGCTGCCTTAAAACTCTATGATGAAGGAAGGAAGAATCAACTACATGTGGAGTTTCTTTGCTCACAGCGCTCTGCCTTTCTGGTGGACCTCAGTTTGGTCCTGTGAGGGTGCTCCAGCAGGGCTGTGCCTGGATGGACCTCTTCCTGCAGGCCACCAGGTATCATATGAACCTCATCTTCTGGTTGCCCAGCTCTACATCACTCCTGGAGCCTGTCCCCTGTGTCATTCCAATGCAGGAGTGCCAGCATCTGGTGGGCATCAGGTCCTGCAGGAAGATGGACACTGCTGTCAGTGCTTGCTTGCTGGCTGGAGCTCAGCTGCCTGCAGCCTCCCCCAAGCTGTTGTGCTGTGTTGTTGAGACAGTACAAAGATTTATTCATGGGGACTGTAGCTGGTAGCATGCATTGACTCTAGAGGTAATAAGGTAATAGCTGCTTTTGGGGAAAGATAAAAAAGTAAAAGGAGAGAAACAGAAGGGAAAGGAAAACTCACACCCATGGTCAGCTGGGAGGAGAAGGAACAGGAGGTCCCCAGAGGAGTGTCCTTCCATGGGTATCCTCTCTGGTGGTGTGAATGCCCTCCCTGCAGAAAAATTTCACAAGGCAGCTGTATGGTTTTGAGGTGGGGTGTGGCATTGACCCCCTGTTGTCTGTTCCTGCTTACAAACCTGTTAGTGCTGATGGGAGCACACACTGATGGGGCACACTGGTTGTTTGTGAAGCTCAGTGTGTGCATTTTATTGGGTGCCCTAATGTAAGCTGAGAGTGACAGCCCAGGAATAGGAAGAGAGGTGGGAAAGGAAGGTGGTTCTTATGCTGCTGGCCATCAGTTCTCATGGGAGACCTGCAGGTGCAGTGCCATGAGAATAAGACAAAACCAACATGGGTTGACAAAGCAAAACCACCACCCAGGGGCTCAAGAGAACCCAGCAGCATCGGAGGGAGACACAGAGCAGCAAGGAAGCTGCAGAGCTGCAGACTGGAGCTCTTAATGTTGCACAGGTTGAGGCACTTCAGGCTGTGCACAACACAGAGCAAAGCTGGGGCATGGCTGAGAAGCAGGGGTAGAGCCAGGAGCTGGGAAACGCTCCCAGTCAGAGCTGTACAGCTCTAAATGGTCTCTTTTTATTATTGCAACCAGCAGAGTGGGTGACGACAACCACTTGCTACAATGGCATCTCACCAGCTGCGAGTGAGCTTGCTTAAGTGCAAGTGCCTTCAGCTCCCTGCTTGGCTTTTGCAGGCCAGCTGGCACAACCTGATGCATCCCCATGGGAGACTCAGTTGAGCTGACCGAGGTCCCACAGCTCACTGGCCAGGATGGGGCAATGCCAGGTGCCACACTGCATTTGCCAGGGCCCTGTTAGAGGACATCGTGGTCTGTCACCTCCGAGCTCAGCATGGGGCATCTGGCTGCAGCCTGGAGCCACCAATGCAGCCAACTGCTGTTCCTGTTCCTAGCGTCCACTGACAGATGCTGTCATCCCAGGGCAGGGACACCCGACCCACTGGTGAAATGAATACAGCAACTGCTGTTTTCCAGCAGTGGGTGTTGAGCTAAGCCAGTCCTGTGTTTAGCTGTCTTCAGGGTGAGCCCAGGAGGGATTTTTCAGCTTTTCTTCATCAGTACAAAGAAAAGGGAAAGGTAAGGGACAAGGCAAGGGAAGAAAAAGTCAAGGCAAGAAAATGGCAAGGCAAGGCAAGGAAAAAGAAAAAGCAGGTAGAAGCAAGAAAAGGCAGGAAACTAATAGGCAAAGCAAGGCGAGAGGAGAGGAGAGGGGGAAGGGAAGGGAAGGGAAAAGGACAAAAGAAAACTAATAAGGAGCACTGTAGTTCCTACTTCACTGCTTGTTTCAAGCTGCAGTGGATTGAGGTTGCAAGTGCAACCTCAAACAGCATGAGTGTTGGCAATGCTCTATCTAAGCCAAAGCATGACAATGACAACATAATACAAATAAAAAATGTGACTGTAGAGTAATTGAGAGGGGAGGGAGCTTTTTGTAAGCATTTGTTTGTAGATAGTTTTATGATGATTCAACACAGTTGATGTAAAATCTGGGTGTCAGCCAGCCTGGTGTGGCTACTGAAATTTAGCTGAATTTGACATTTTGTACCAATTTATTTATGTGAGAAGAGAGGTGCTGCCTCTTGGGACCCGCCAGCACCGGTTCTGCTTCCTGACGGCCCCTGCCATGAGCCAGTACGGGCGGTTGGCAGGCTGGTAGTGAACCAGGTCAGAGAACTGATCTGGAGGGGAAGAAAAAAAGGGAGAGAGAAGCATGTGGGGGTTTTTTTCTTTTCTCAGGCTGTTTTTGCTGCCCTCAGCCAGCTACTAAGTGAGAGACCACTGGGGCCTCCCAGCAAACCTGCTGCAACGCGACTTGGTATTTCCCCTGCTGCCAAGGTAAATACAAGCAGAGAGGAAAAACAACAGTGGTAAACCCCAAAACCCTGCAAGAATTCTTCACCCACTTTGAAAAATGGTAGCGATGGGGGCCCCTGTTTGGAGGGACCCCTGGGAGGGTCCCCTTCAGAGAGCCCCTCGGCAGACCCACGCACTCCCGCTTGCCCCTTGGCGGGAGCACTGCTCGCTGCATGAAATGCTGAGCTGCCGTCCCCCTCCGCTCTGCACATCGCACATCGCTGTGTCCCTTGTCAGCACTCAGCCAGCCGATATTAAAACAAGAGGGAGGCCAAGTGGAAGAGAAACTGAAAGCCACTCTCCTGGCTACGGGGAATTCCTTCCCAGGCAGAAAACTGGCGCCAGCTCTGCCAAGATTCCCACTAGATTTCTGTCCTTCTAGGTAATAAGGGAATTCAGATAATTATGTCAGTGCCACTGATTTTAATTTTTTTAAAAAAATGTTGTGTAGCGCATACTTGGTGAATCCCTGGCATTGCTCCATCAGTGTAAAAGGATAGGGCTTCCTTGTATTTGAAGAGATAACAGTGCTCCAGGCTACGAAAGATAACTGCTTTTCAATTTAAGCTTACAGCCGTGACAGCAGTGCAGGGGGTCTCTCTGCTCCAAATATGCTCAACCTGCATTGACTGATGGCTGTTATATCTGAAACCTTGCAGGTTGCTATGGGGAAAGTGCCAGAATAAACATCTCTGCTTACTACAGAGGCTCAAAAGACTGAGATGCAGTTAGATGTAAATACCTGGGTTGATAGCTAATGTGTCTGGGTGCTGGTGGTGGTCTGCTAATACTTGCTGTTACATTTTCAAGTGGTATCAAAGAGTGGGAATATACATTGGGGTCCTGAAGCTGGAGGAGAAATCTTTGCAGATTATGAGGGAAGAAGTCCACTCACTCTTCACATTCCCTTTACATTTAACTGACATTTAACAGTTAAGGCAGAAATGATAAGATTTCTGTGCAGATCATTAGAAACCCATATTGGTAGGCAGAGAGTGAAATACAATTACATTTTGTAAATCTAGTAGAAATGCAATTCAGGAAGATGAATGCAGCTATTAAAACTTCACATCTTAGATATATTTGACCAATACGCACATGTTATTTGGAGCTGTAGTTTTTCGAAGTTACTTATAGCATTAAAATAGCAATAAATCCCTCATAGCAAGTATTATTTAGCATCTGCATTTCAGTTCATCCCCCAAAAGGATGCCAAGAAGTGAAACAATGAATTAGAGGGCAGATGCCTTTCATCAGCTAGCTCTCTTTAATTGCTGGCCAGGTTGCATTTCTGGCAGATTGCCAGGAGACCTCTGCAAAGGCCAGTCATAGTGATGAAAGATGCCACAGTGATGGACCGGTGAAACACCAGCAGCAAGCTGGATAAATGTCATAAGCATAGGTCCAAACCAGTCTATTACAGCAGTGATTTCCCAAGATGCCAGCCCTGTCCACAGCTCAAGGAATTGGCTTTTTAACCCACCTGTGAGAAGACAAGAAATGGGGAAAAGACCCACTACAGATGTCTGCCGGTAACGAAGCAGGGGCCACAAGTTGAACTGCTTCAAACCTAGACTGGCCACCACCTTTCCTTTCCTACATACCCTTAAAAATAATGGGTAATGCCACGTCAGTTCCTTTCTGAATGCTGCCCCATGAGTTTTAACTACAGTTTGGCTCTGAAGGCATAGCGTCTGCTGTGCTTCATGACTTGCCCTGCACTTGGTGGCACCAGGGACCCTTCTTTGTCACCTTGGCAGACCCTGTGTGCTTGCCATTCTCATCTGCAGTATTTTGCTTGCAGCATTCTGCAAAGCTCATGCCCTGGTCCTACAAATCTCCTCTTGAGCAGCAGGGAGAAAACACAGGGGACAGCAAAGAACCCAATTAAGGCTCAAATAATTAATTTTCCAAGTATCATCCTTGTCTTCAGATTTAGCAGGCACAAGTCCTGTAAAGGGTACTGGTGGCTGGTTTTGTTGCACGTAGGTTTCTTCATGGTGAGGCTGGCTGCTGTAGGAGTTTTCTGGAACAGTCTGATGGGCCCCCATAGCATATTTCCCCAGGAAACACAGGAATGGCTTTGTCACTGCAAGACTGTTGCTTTTTCCTTGCCTTCCCTTCCTTTCTCCAACCTGTCCTTGAGATGCCAGCTTTCATATGTGAGAAACCACATGCTGTGGTGTAAAAATGCCTGGTCTTGACTCAGCTTACCCAGATCAGCAGCAGATTTAAGCCAAATCACACAAGCATCCCCTCTGCTTTTGGTATTGATTTCAACTGGGGAGAAAGTAGGAAAACTAAAGATTAAATTGTCTCCTTTAGCCACTGCACACCAGCCTGCCTGAGCAATGAGCATGGGTGGTATGGGCTGTGCTCATCACCTTCAGCCTCTTAACACAGATGCATATACTCTGGGGCCAAATTCTTTTTAAATATCCTCAACCCAGCAGAGAAGCACATATAAAAGATGAAATTATTGGCCATGAATCATGTATTCATGATTTTAAAGAGAAGACAGTGTCCTTGGAAATTGCTGAGGGATGCGAGTCACCCTCTTAAAATCATTCATGGCTCTTGGCGCAACACAGGATGAAAAGGTTAAATGAGCAGCCACGCTTGTGGAATTATATACCAAAGCCATTTCACAACAGCATGACTGTTTCAGTGTACTATCTCCTGGTGATGGACATGGCAAACTGCTGACAACATTGGATTTTAGGTGAGCATACAAGGAAGACACTGAAGCACAAGGGTCCTTTCTGGTGCACAGCAAATGTCAGTATGTCTGGCAAAGAAAGTGGGGAAAAGCCACTGCATTTTTTTGCCACTTCAGGGTGACAAAAACCAAAGTTATACAAAAATCACATAGTTTTACGTGTTTTGATGACTACATACCATCTCTTATCTTCACTAAGCTGAGAACTTGTGGTTTATCCAAGAAAAAAGGACCTTCCCCAGGTTTCCGCACTGCTGTGAATTAACATCCTTCCTTGGATCCTGCCCTAAAAATCATTACCTCTTCCTCTGAAGTTTTCTCCCCATGAGTGCCAGGACATCTGCCCAGGCAGAGGCTCCAGCCACACAGGTCTCCAGGCAGGACGTGGGCCACAAAGCCCATCCCAGCTCCCCAGCAAAGTCACCCCGCTGTAGGAAAGGGGGCCACGACCCGGGCTGTATCTCTGCGTGCATGTATCTGGCAGCAGCCCGGATAAACCTATGAGCTCAGAGTTGTGTAATGTGTTTCCTTGATGGATCATCCTATAAAATCACCAAGGGATCCTGAGGCAACCTGACACCTGTAATCAGCTAGAGGAGCAGATATTGCTTGGGAAGGTGACTTGGCAGGGGAGGGCAGGGTATTTTTTCCTCCACATTTTTCCTCTCTGCCTGGTCACAGCAGGTTATTTGACAATTGTTTGCACTGGCTAGAGAATAATTGTTTTTCTTTTGAATAACCCCAAGTTGAAATGAAAGAAAACTGTATGATCTTAAGGCTGTGGGGTAGAAAGGAGGAGAGGGCAGGGCTGTGTAAAATCAAGCTCTGTCTGGGAAAGTCACAGGGGTTTAACTGCTTGCATCCCTGTCGAGCTTGTGCTGAAGAAGGCGACTCTGGTTTAAGCTGGAGGAGGGTCTCCATAGCCTCTGCCATTGCAGGGAGCCTCTTGCCTGGCTGATGCTTACAGGGGTCACCCAGTGCTCCGTGGAGTGGCAGCTACTGCCCCAAGCTGCCTGGCTTGTTCCCATGACCAGTCCTCCAGTCCCATCCTACTCAGTTATTTGGATGCAATACAGCATTGCCCCAGAGCTGGGCACCTCCACCCAAGGATTTACAGTGCTGTCTGTCCTCTCCAGCATGCTGGGACTAAGGGCCAACCCTCTGGGTGGCCAGTTTGGTGACCTGAGATGTGTTATGTTGGCTGCAAGGTGCCACATGCCTGTCCCCAAAGGGTGCTGCTCTGGCCCACTGCAAAGGGAGAGACGGGCAGAGCTCAGGTCTTACAGGGAAACATGGATACCCTGAGCTGATGTGCTGAGCCACACCAGGTCACAAGCTGCTGCATCAGGTGAGCTCCAACAGGTTTGTGCAGGTACGAGGAGCATCACCGAAGTGTGTAGGGCTGTGGATTTCATGCCAAGAGCCAGGTGGCCCCAAGCAAGATGCTGGGACACGGAGTGGCAGTTAATCCCTTATAGGAGCTGAGATTGTGCAAGTAATTGGGGAAGGTGAAAGATGAACTCAGGTTGCCTCAGTTGTGCCAAAGAAACCATAGTCAGCCCCCACTTCAGCAACACCACATCGCAGTGTTCATTTTATCTGAGGAAGAAAAATCTCTTCGAGCCTGGATAAGCTAACATCAATCAGTACTGGAGTGTTTGATTTATGTCCTATTTGCTATTCAATTTAAATATTTTAAAATAACTAGCTAGGAAGTTGTTTGTATCTTTTTTACATCTGAATTGCAGGAACACAATACTTCTTCACTGATGGAGTTGTAATTTAATCTGTTAGTTAATTCTTTCTCAACATTAACCTTCCAAGAAGCAAAACAAGTATCAAGACAAAAAGCAAAAGGCTGAGTGAGGAATATTTATGCTACTGTTTGCCATATGTTAGTTTTCACATAGCCATCATGATCATTACTATCATTATTATTATGTATATTATGATTAATCATTAACTGTGCAATGTTCACCTTCAGGAATGCCTTGCGCTTACTTCTCAGGCTTCCCTTCCATAATTGATACGTCCTGGAGAGTTAATTGCTATGAAATTTGGTTACAGATGATACATAGAAATTTCAGGAAATATGGAAATGAACTTCAAAATTCACAAGGGACAGAGATGAGAAAACAAGGAGTAGGCAAATCAACATTCAGCCAAGATAAGACACTTTTGTTAGTATTTTTTTGTGGCTTTCCTCTTCTGGAGGGAGTATAGACTTAAGATGCCTGTGTTAGTATGTCTGCATGCTTCAGAAAACAGAAATTGCAAAAGGCTGATATGTTGGTTCTTACATTTTCCTCTCTCACTCTCTATTTAGGGGTTTCATCTACCCATATTAACTCTAGCAGCCTTAGGACAGGAAGGCTGGGTTAGCACAGCTGGCTGCACTCTCAAGGCTCAGACTGAAGGTAAAACCCCTTGTTAGACACCTGAGTTTATTTTTGGTTCTCACAACTCAGCATTTTTGCTGATTTAACACAGGTGAGCACATAGAATCATAGAATCGTTTAGGTTGGAAAAGACCTTTAAGCTCACCAAGTCCAACCATTAACCCAGCACTGCCAAGTCCATCACTAAACCATGTCCCTAAGCACCACATCTACACATCTTTTAAATACCTTCAGGGATGGTGACTCAACCACTTCCCTGGGCAGCCAGTTCCAATCCTTGACCACTCTTTCAGTAATGAATTTTTTCCTAATATCCAACCTAAACCTCCACTGGTACAACTTGAGGCTGTTTCCTCTTGTCTTGTCACTTGTTACCTGGGAGAACAGACCGACCCCCACCTGCCTACACCCCCCTGTCAGGCAGCTGCAGAGAGCAGTAAGGTCTCCCTGAGCCTCCTCCTCTCCAGGCTGAACAGCCCCAGTTCCCTCAGCTGCTCCTCACCAGACTTGTGCTCCAGACCCTTCACCAGCTCCGTTGCCCGTCTCTGGACACGCTCCAGCACCTCAGTGTCTGTCTTGCAGTGAGGGGCCCAACACTGAACACAGGGTTCGAGGTGCGGCCTCACCAGTGCCCAGCACAGGGGGACGGTCACTGCCCTGGTCCTGCTGGCCACACTGTTCCTGGTACCAGCCAGGATGCTACTGGCCTTCTTGGCTGTCTGGGCACACTGTCAGCTCCTGTCCAGCCGGCTGTCAACCAGCACCCCAGGTCCTTTCCCACCGGGCAGCTTCCCAGCCGCTCTGCCCCCAGCCTGTAGCGCTGCCTGGGGTTGCTGTGACCCCATGCAGGACCCGGCACTTCTCCTTGTGGAACTTCATACAATTGGCATCTGCCCAACAGTCCAGCCTGCCCAGAGCCTGTAGAGCCTTCCTGCCCTCAAGCAGATCAACAGTCCCATCCAAACTGGTGTCATCTGCCAGCTTACTGAGGGTGCACTGGATCCTCTCATCCAGATCATTGATAAAGATATTAAACAGGACTGGCTCCAGCACTGAGCCCTGGGGAACACCACTTGTCACCGGGTGACCGGCCACCAGCAGGGTGCAACTCCATTCACCACCACTCTTGGGGCTCGGCCAGCCAGCCAGCTTTTTACCCAGTGTAGAGCACAGCTGCCCGAGCCATGAGCAGCCAGGTTCTCCAGGGGAATGCTGTGGGAGACTGTGTCACAGGCTTTACTAAGGTCTGGGTATACAACATCCACAGCCTTTCCCTCATCCACTAAGTGGGTCACCTTGTCACAGAAGGAGATCAGGTTTGTCAAGCAGGACCTGCCTTTCATAAACCCACGCTGGCTGGGCCTGATCACCTGGTTATCTTGTACATGCCATGTGATGGCACTCAGGATGATCTGCTCCATAACCTTCCCTGGCACTGGGGTCAGACTCACAGGCCTGGATCCTCTGTTCTCTGGATCTTCCCTCCCACCCTTCTTGTAGATGAGCATCATACTTGCCAACCTCCAGTCAACTAGGACCTCCCTGGTTAGCCAGGACAGTTGATAAATGATTGAAAGTAGCTCCTTGAGCACTTCCACCAGCTCCCTCAGCACCTTTGGGTGGATCCCATGACCAGCTGCCATGCCACACACAACCCCAGGTCCCTTCAGGGTCCCATAGCAGCCAGTGATTGTTTTGCAGTGGAAGGTACTTTTTGAGGTGCACCATGCAACTCTCCTGCTCCAGAGGAGGATTTAATGGCTGTGGTTAGCTCAGCACACAGCTCCTGCATCTAAATCCAGAGCTGTGAACTTTAAAATCCTGCACAAGCTGCTGCTGAAGCTTGGAGAGGATTCAGACTTAGGAACACAGCATGAATGCATCTCATGCTTAGGATGCAGAAGCAGCAAGAGCCAGCAACCCACAGCACAGCCAAGCCCACCCTGGGGGGCCTGAGGCACAAACACCTGCTTTGTGTGATGGTGGCCCAGCTACTCTGAAGTCTTCTTGCTCACTGTGCTGAAGTTCCTCCGAGACCCTCTCTCCATCCCCGTCTGTGGTACCTGAGCCACAAGCACCCAACTCTGGGTGCAGGCTTCCCTTCTCAGACATGTGGGAAAAGGTTAGTCAGAGAAACATCTTATTTGAGCTAAAAACAGTGACTCAAGTACATTGCATACCTATAATATATCTTTATAAATATAAATAAATATATGAACATAGTACAGAAGCATAGATTTGTGTTGGTTATTATACAGTATCAATATGTTTCATATATCAATGCTCTACATGTGCATATATAGATTTATATAATCTATATAGCTTTTATTTATATAGACACATTAGATATGAAATATGTATTTGTTTATGTTACATTTTGTATTTTATGTACCTAGTGCTGCATTTTACTTTCAGTTGTGGGTGGAACGGCTTGGATGCTGTGAAGAGTGCGTCTTTGAAACACAGTGTGCAGGAAGGCAAAGCAAAACCCCGCTCCAATCGGTTTAATCCACCCCGAGGGATGCTTCAAATTCCTCCTGAAAATACCATTTTGAGGTTTCAATAGGAGAGATGCAGAGGTTTTGTGGAAGACAACAGGGCCAGCTTTCTGCAGGAGCAATGAGGGTTTTGCAGCACATTTCTGGGAGAAGGAGAGAGGTGAGCGGTGTCTGTGCAGTGGGATGGTCCAGGTGCTAGATGCGCTCCACCCGTGCTGGGAGGCATAGATATTCATGGAAGAGGAGAACAAGTGAGGGAAGATGCCTGGGGAGACTTAAGCAAGCTGGAGCTTGGACAGGGGTGGAATTCCTGGTGCTGGAACCCCCCTGCCACAGGACTCTGCAGTGCAGGGGCAGTGCAGTGCAGTGCGGGGAAGGTGGCCATGCAAGGCTTGGGGCTGCTTGGAGATGAGCAGGCTGCTCCCTCTGGCATTTGGAAAGCCATATTCCCCCTCAGTCAGGCCAATGCTTCCAGAGCAACAAAAAGACATTGGTTTTGTTCTGAATCGGAACTGAGGGAGAAAAAAAACATTTTAAACCTGGAAGTATCTGAGACAAGCCAAGCCCCATCTTCTCACAAGGGAGAGGGGGAATTGCCCCAAAGTTATTCCTTCCCTGTGGGAAGCATGCAGTGGTGGTGCCTGTGCAAAGGGCAAGCTCTGCCCTTGGCAGCGCATCCCCTGTCCCGCTCAGCTGCAGACCCTACATGGGACCTGCTTGGGCAGAGTGTGGCCGGGAACAGCCACATCTGGCCCTGGAGAGCCCACCTGAGCTGTGGTGCTCTTAGAAGAGGGAAGCCATCCGGCTGGGACGGAGGAAGAGAGCCTGTAGCTGCTGAGCCATGTCTGAGGTTCCTCTCCGTCGTGCGGAAACTTGCCTGTGCAGAGCTGTTTAGGAGGACTCTGTCATGCTTGGAGGGAAAGAGCAATTACCTCCCCTGCCAGTGAATTCTCAGGTTTATGTAGATCCCCATGCCTTTCCCTAAACAAGTTTTCAATACAGAAATTAAAAGCTGAAGAGATCCTCTGCAATTAGGGGAGAAGACATCTCTCTTTCAGCTAACACGAGAAAAAGAGCCAAATGAAACGGTGCATTGTTAACGCGCTTCGGCTTAGTCACTGGGGAGGGTAAAAAACAAGGCAGACTTGGTTGGGATAAAAAAAGCGTCGAGTATGGTGAGATTATGAAACAATAGGTACTGATAGAGAGGCAGCAGAGAGCCAGTCGCAGAGCAGAAGCTTTACTGAATGCCCGGGTTTGAATGAATCCTAATGATAATCACGGGCTACATGGCAATTCGTTTAAATAGTGTGCCTCCTGCTTCCTCCCAGCCTGGCAGAATGAGTCCATACATGTTAATTGCTTCATTTTGAAGAGAAAGCTCCTCTCTGTGTGGCAATATTATATATTGGATTTTTGCTGTTTATTTACTCTGCCCTTCTTCAAGCCTTTTGCTGTCTATAAAGGCATCTGCTGCTGTCATCTTGCGTTTCAAACAAAGGTGTTTGCATCCAGGCTCTGAAGCCATTACAGGGAATTTCACCATGGAAATGGAAAGGACTGATTGCTGTCCAAGATGAGCCAGATTTCAGGAGGGGAGAGGAGCTGGTGAGCCAACCTACCTGTCAGAGGTAAGAACCCCAGCACCGCAAGTCCTCTGAACTTTGTGAAGGGTTGGAGCAGACTGCAGCTCAACCTTCTCAAGTGTCCCACTCCTCTCCAAGCAACAAACTGGTGTGAAGACTTGAAACACACCCAGGAATGTATCACTTAAGATTAACATCGAGTGTGTCCACCCGGTATGCACACCGGAGAGGTTGGCATGCTTAAGATAGGATTATCAGAAAGCAACCACAATAATAATAATAATAATAATAGTAATCGACCAAGGTTTTAGCAAGATTCCTCACTGATTATGTGCCTTTCATTGCTGAAGCAGAAGTGTGCTCTGCCACGAAGCTGCACCATAATATCGGTGGGAGCAGAAGCAGAGGCATAGCACCTTCCTGGGCATCTATAGCCAGACTTCTTGGTGCTGCTGCTAGATTTACATCCTGGGGATTCTCTTCTCTCCCTGCCCCTGTTCAGTTCCCTGTGGGAGCCTTTATGGAAAGGTAATGAAGTCATTATTGCTGCAATTTTTTTGTCATGTCTTTAATGGCCAAAAAGGAACAGGGAATTCAATCCCCACTGCTTTTGCACACAGTAGTTTATAGGTGCAAATTAGCATCCACTAAGTTGTATTTCCTCTCATGTGGCCTTTGTTCCCATCGGATTGAGAGTATATCCTCTCCTGCGGACTGCTACGTTAGCTCATTTCATTTGCAGAGGTTTTTAAAAAGGTTTTTATGGGCCTCATCTCAAAAAGTGCTTGTGAAGGTCACCCTGTCCCAAAACAGACTCTTGCCCAGAACACTTGATACTCAGACTTATCACTTAACTGGGATATTTCACCTTCCACCAAAGCTTGCTGATTACAATGCTGCTACCACCCTGTGGGATATTTACGAAGGGGTTACCATGACTTGAAAAATTCATTAGAATACGCTGGAAAAAACCAGGAATGCTTCTTGCAAATGCAAATAGTGTTACTAGTAGCTATTTTCCCAGGTCTTACAACCTATCTGAAAGCAGAGATGATTGCTATTTGTTTCCTGCAATTAAAAAAAAAGTTTTTCTTCTTCATTAACATCATTAACAGTATTAGATATCAAATTTCAATAGCAATGTATTCAAATGGCACCACAGATCTATACACAATACCATTTATGACTATTAAATATTATTTAGAATAACGCCTCTATGCATGGTAGGGCATGTTGCTGTAGTCCCACAAGGAGATGCAGCGGAGGGAGGTGTGCGTGGGAGGAGCAGTGCCTGGGGAACGGGTGAAGCTGGGGCTTTACGTGGTTTGGCCCTCAGGTAGCAGCAAAGTGCTGCAGCAGGAGCAAGTCCCTGCTCGCTGCTGTCACTTGCCATCCGCTTGTGAAGCTGGCAGGAGTACTCATATTTCCAACTAACTCCCAGGCTGGCCTCTGCCTGCACCACAGGAGAAAAGCCGACTGCCATTGTGCAGGCAGTTCCTGAGAAGGGGAGAAGGACTTTTTTCAATGCTGGGTCCTGAAACTCATTGCTGAGATTAGCTCCTTCTGAGCTACAGGACTGAAGGTTCTCCACAGAGCTGGATCCTCCCTTACCTGCACAGCCCCAGTGTTCACACTGTACTGAAAAAAATTACAACCAGTTTTTGTTCCAAGTTTTAACAAGCTTTTAGGTACAACTAATGAATGTGTTTAAAATGATGCAATTGCACCTGCATTCAAATCCCTCTTTTTTGCATGGTTTTTGGTTTGTTTTCATTTTTGCATTGAAAACACAGGTACTTGTCAGTGAAGGAGAGAGGGTTTCATGTGGCTTACAAGACAGATGGATGCATTATGTGTCCTACCACTGTCACTCTACAAATCTGCAAGGCAGGCAGCTTGTCCCTGCTCCTTTTCAAGATGAAAGATGTGGCCATCAAGCTAGACTTCTTGGAACTGGAATTAGGAACATTTTGCTTTCTCAATAGATTGAAAAGCAAAATGCCTTCAATTGTAGGACCTTGCTTCCTCGAAACACATTAGAAAAGGAATTGCCAAAAATAACAAAAGCTATCTCTGCACTGATTGACAGCCTAGAATTAGTCCAAAACATGCAGCTCTGCAAAACATTTCCCAGATTTACTGCTGCTCCTGACAGACACTCAGGCCCTGTCCAAACACAAAAGTTGTTTCACTTTCCTTCTAGGACTGTATAGTCCCCACACCTCTTTCTCTCCTCACAGAGTGTGGAAGCAGATACTCCAGACAAAAATTAGTAGTAGTGTAATTTATGTCCATGAAAAAGGGGGAAATACATTATTATGCCAAAGTACCTGTGCATGCCATCCTGAATTACACCTCTGTATGAGTTTTGGAGGAAAACTCCACTCGCCTCCCAAATCTCACAGCCTTTTTCTTGAACAAAAGAAAAAGAGGTGTACAGACTGGACTTTAGGCTTCTGTCTAGGAAAAAGAATCCTTTTTTTCTTTCTTTGTTCCCCTCAAAGCCAACGTAACTGCTGATCATACTTTATCCCCAGTGTTTTGCAGCTGGATCTGGTCCCTGGTCTGGACAGCTTGTGAGATTTTATGGAAGCCTAGCGCCAGCATGAGGAAGAGGATGAGCATGGACACTCTTATTGGTGCCAATGTGGACTTTTAAGTCAATTATTTGAATATTTCTTGAGACTTTCCAAATATTCTGAAATTACTGCACAAGCACCACATGCCCTTGCCTGTTTTCCAGGAATGGGGATTGAAACAGTTATTCCCTCTGCTACTACTGAATGCCCTTTTCCAAAGACTTCCCTTGGGAATGGGCCGCAGACTGAGTGATGCTTTCTGGCAAGTTGCATGAGTCATAGCTGACCGCTACTGCTTTGGGGTGGAAATGCTGTGGTGACGCCTCTTCTATGTTGCCTGCACTATTTATTTATTTATACTTTGGCTTTGCACTCACAGTTTTTGACCAGGACATGGGTAACCAGCTCTTCCACAGCTTGCAGTTTCAAACCACCTACTTCAGGACAATCCATTAACAACCAGGCTCCTTCTCTGGGCAGGGGGGTCACTTCACATCTCAGGTCTCATGCTGAGACTTGTTTTGTGATTTGCCCTACACAAGTGCTGGATAATTACAGAGCATTCAGGAAAGCATCACCACACACCTGCCATCTGCTGTGGTCTTCCTTACAAATCCACTTTTGACCGCTGTGTTTATGGCTCCCGTTGGGCAGTGTGTTGGAGGCTGCAAGCTGGCCTCAGCAGACTTTTGCCATCACCCAGTATGGACATTTTAATTTTTTTAAAAAAACCTCTTCTTCATAGCATTTAAAAGAATGTGGGGCAGTTACTGGTAGTTAAAAGAAGAGTTGGAGCGATTCAGGATGCCCTGAGTTACCTTCAGGCATCATGTCCTAAGTGAGAACCACCAATGCTCTGGGTGAAAGGTATAATGAGTGGACAAGTGTATGCCAGATCCTGTCCCACTGAAAGCCTGGTAGAAGGGTTTGCATGATTTACATGCTGCCATCAATGTAAATAAGCCAATGAGTGTATTTTAACTTTGGCAGGCAATTTAACACTGCAGGCTAAGAGTGACTCAACAAATACACGTTACCCCTACTCAAGGGAACAGCACCCCAACACCCCAGCCCAGTCTTGCTGCCAGTTATTTGCTGCTGACTAGCTGGCATCAACCAACCATTGCCTAATGGCACCATCTAGGTTTGTTAAGCAATTAATGCTGGTTTGCAATGCATTGTAGGCAATTTGCGAGTTAGTTTTTAGTGCCTGAACATGCTGTTCAGGACACTGCTTTCAGGACTTTGTATATTGCTGCACTATGGGTTTTGCTAACAGACTGGGAGAGAGCGCTGATAAAAGGCACCTTTTTCAAACTCGTAAAGATGGAAAATAAAAAGCCTTGCTTTTTATTCTCCCAATTAAAACAACAGGCGGCTTTGATGAGACATGCTAAACAGAAACTATGTCTAAATGTTTTATTGATTACTGATTTACACTGTTGTCTAAATGCGCTCTTCATGGGATCGGAATATATCACGTGCTTTGTAACACAGCCGTGGCATGCCTGGATTTGGGTAACCATGTTTCTAGAGCAAGCTGTCTTCATTTTAACCTGATGTGACCAGGAACACGTGTAGGGCACAGGGAAAGGAAATCCACGCTGAGCAAGAGGCTAACTGGCGGGGAGGCCAGCTGTGACTGGGTCAGGGGGTTTTCCGCCTTCTTGCAGGCCAGCTGTGACCAGGTAGGGCATCAGCCCAACTCAGAGAATACGTTAGACATATTTTCTGAAGGACATGGACACAAAAACCTGGAGTCTGGCTGCAGGCCAGCACAACTCCCCATGAAGACAAGGTGATGCAGACCAAGAGAGGAACTAGGCAGCAACCGCTGCAGCGTAACTTACTCTAGGGCAAAATGACTCCAGGCTGCAGGAGGAGTCCAAGCCACCAAGCAACTCACCAGTCAGGCTAACACCAGCAGCTGCAGATCCTTCTACGTCAATGCAACAGGGTTTGCACTGGTATAAATCATGTGGGTTGCTACATTCAGAGACAGGAAAATAAGGAAGGAAGAGAAACAAAGGGCAGAAACAGAGATGGCCCTAAAAGGGAACTTACTTTCTTACAGAGCAATCCTGAAAGCAACAATGAGGTACTAAACAATAAAGCACGGCTAAGCAGTTCATTGCTACACAAGGTCATAGTCTACCTTCCCCCACAACCGTCCTCAGTGGGAGGCTTATTGTGGAGCAACGGATGCAGAGCCAAATTGACAGGCAAACCTGGGGGATCTGGCCATTTCCCCAGGATGGATCTGACATCCCTGGCTCTTAGGATGAAGACGAAGGGTGAGGGAAGAGAAATATCATGATTGCCATTCCACAGAGGAGAATGAATAGCAGCGGTGTGAAGGCTATCTGCACAACAGGATGGCTTTATCAGTACCGGAATAGCAGCGTGCTATCCTGCAAAGCATGTCTAGTGAGGACAGAGCTATTTCAGTAAAACTGGAAATTTTTTTTAGCGAAGTAACACCCTCCTGAATGCAGTGAGCAGCAATGCAGCTACCAGCAACATTTTTTACAGTTTAACACTCACTAGCCCAGAAGCTCCTTCCCACTTGCATGGCTGTTTTAGCTGGGCATACCAGCCCTTCCCTCTCCTTACCGATAGAAATGGCTTGGTTCACCTGAGACTTTCTGTGTGACCTGGGACAACATATTTCGGGTAGAGCTCTACCAGAGCCCTGCTGGAGTGGGAGAGGTGTGCTTTCCCACCAGTTACAGTCACTGCCCTTCCCTTCCCACCCTACTAGGACAGCAGCAGCAAAGGCAGCAAACGCTGAGGATTTTGGCTTTGCCCTCGCCATTTGATCCAGCTCTGGCTCCTCTCCCTGGAGTCCCAACTTCCAATGTGCTGATGCTGCTGAGAAGCCTCCAACCAGCATGTCTCTGCAAGGAAAAGCTCCACGCAATACGTGGAGAAGAGGAAAAAAGGCCATCTGTCACTGCTGCTCACCCCGAGGAAACCATTCAAGCAGCATCAGCAGAGCTTTTTTGCTGCATGACATGCATCTCCCGCAGGGGCTTTAGCCAACAGGATTATGTCGACTATCGCTTTTTAAGCAGAGACAAACTTTCCCAACATTTGGCAATTGTCAGCCTGTGACAAATAAATGGCTGGCATAACATTTGTTTTAATACTAGTGGGAAAATGGTCCTTTAGAGCAGGTGAAGAAAAGCTGATTAATTAGATGAGAAGCGAGGAAGACGACTACAACAGCCCAATCCTCTCCTAAAGAAATTTCTGGCAAAATACAAACTTAATTAGATGGCCCTCCCTCTACTGTAATGTCTGAAGGTGTGTTCACACCCCCTACTCGGGGAGCTTAATTTAGGAGTTATAACTACTACATTCAGATTAGTCATGAATGATTCAGACTGCTCAGACTCGATTCCTCAGACAATGCAGAGATGGCATTGTGACAGGCATTAGGGTACAAGCAGTCTGAACATGGTCCCGGCTGCCTCACACTCCCTAGATGCGTTCTCCCGATGTTCCCCCAGAGCGGGAAGCACTATTTCCATCCTACATACAGGAAAAGGTGACTTTGAACTTGCATGAAACAAGCCTCTTCTACCAACTTATCTCGATTTTGCCAGAGTTTACTTTGGCCAAGAGCTGCACTTTTTCCACACAAAATCCTCACTGAACTACTGCAATCATTATTCAGTGTAATACTTTTTCACTTCTGGAAAGGTCATAAGCCATGTTATACTGATACAGATATTTTAAGGCAAAAGGGAATTTAAGATTTCTCAACAATGGTGATTTTAACATGTACCGCTTGCCAATTTAATGAGCGCATCCAAGAAATATGACTCAAGTCTTCATGTTTCTTGAAACCAGGGGCTGTCTTGTCTGCTAAACGTGCCAGAGTTTTCCATGGATGTGACTTAGCTTCTATTTTTGCTCTCCTTGTATTGTCTTGAATTAGACTGCAGGCACAATGCAACCTAAATACATATACACAAAGATATAAATTTTTTTCTTGACATGTTCCGGAATTAGGGAAAAGTGACCTTAGTTTTATTTATGCTCTTTTCTTCACACTGAATTTCTGGCATTTCTGCAGTTGACTTTCCACTGACATCCAGAAAGAATGTTCTTTCAATCCCCGTTAATCCCCAGCCCACCTCTCTTGACTGCAGCAAAGGAAATTCCAGTGCCTAAGCAACTATGCCTCTTCCCTGGAAGCGTCAGACATTTGGACCATGTGGGGAGATAAAGAGCTCTTCTGCTGATTGATCTTGGCAGCCAGATCAGGTGGGCTTCCTTAGGTCCAACACAGGGCTAGAAAAGGGGGTAGGAAAAGCTAAAATATCTGGATGGCGAAAAAAAAATAAAATAAAAAAAAGGGGCTCTCATACAACAGCTCAGGAAGGAATTGGTCCTACCAATTCTTTGTTCCTGCAAATATTCAACATGCAAAAATTCAACATTCAAGCCACCAAGCTTTGCCCCAACAGGGGAGCTTACATGAAGCGTTCAAGAACAGAAAAAGTCTGCCACTGTACAGCTGAGAGCTCTCCCTAACCCTCTGAGTTTTTGTCTAGAAATCCATATCCAAGATGTTAATAACCTGAATAGTATTTTGTTGTGGAACTAGGCAAGGGAAGGAACAGTGAAGAGGCACTTAAGATTTGTCCCAAATCTTCCATCACAGGCTTTCTGCAAATACCTTAGCAGCATAGTTTTGGACATATTTTGCAACCAGGTCCCTTGCCACAGCAGAGGTAATAGTTAATCCTATTTCCAAAAGCAACACTGGCCCATAACACATTAGGTATCTGGAGGGGCGGGCAGGGCTGGATCCTTGGGCCTTAAAGCCTGGATTCAGAGAGACAGGTAAGAATCTACGTTTTGCTGATTCACTTGTGGACCTTTGTGAAAGCTTATCTCAGCCACAGGCTTGATTAGTTGCCACTATACAAAGCAACATCAACACAAACCGATAACGAAGATGAGCGAGTACTACAAAAATAATTTAAGAACTCACTCAGATAAAGTTAAGAAATTCACATCAATTACTAGGACCCTGCTCCTTCTATTTTTGCACACAGCTGTATGCAGGGCAGTGCATTCCCAAGAAAGCCTGCAGAAAGGGAAAACAGTGGTGAATACTCATGGAAGTCTGTATTCTCATGAACATCTGCACCTGAATACCATCTCTGAATGCTCTTTGCAGGCCTGGGAGTAAAAGCGCTCTCAATAGGATTAAAGGCACCCAATACATGTCACAAAGCTGCTTTTTGCAGAGCATCTATGTTACCATATCCTGGCATGATTATTTTGTGGAAGGGTACCTTTTCAGGTAATTCTTGACAGGTATTTCTAGATTTATAGTATCTAATTAGGTTTTAAGCTCATTGGAATAGTACTACCTGACTTCACCTACCTCCAAAGCACCACAAACAGTTCCAGTATTATAAAAATAACAACTTGACCGATCTATATGACACCTGTATTATGTGCCCTGCCAGTTCCATTGATTTCTGGATGCACAAATAAGGCCTGGTTCAGGCTTTGTATCTCGCCGACACAGTATAATCTCAAAAGGAATCAGAGAACATACAGGATTAGTCACTACAAAGTTTTGCACTCAAATAGATGGGGTGTCCAAACTGTAACATTCAAAGATTAAGAAAACATTTGAATGTGAACAATTAGTGGAAATACCTCAACCATTTCACTGGGAAGCATGATTCATTCTTACTAAAACAAATTTGCTACTAGTAATATATTGCTAAATCTAAATGGAAAATTACTTTCTAGTACAACTTTAAGAAAGAGGTATTGCATCTCATTTCTCCGAGCAAAGCTGGGACTGGGAAAACATTCAGGTTTATTGCCAGATGCTGAAATGACATGCTGAGACACAGGTTAATTCACACTCTTTCTGTGGCACATCATCTTACCTGTGCAATGGAGTTAACTGTATCCTTATTTCTCTTATTAACTTATTTTCAGGTTAACTGTGCTCTCTTTCCATTTTGATAAGTAGATGGTAATAATCTATTATTCACACCCCTCCCCCCTTATTTTATAGAGTTCTCCTATGTCACCAGTTATAGAACAAGAAGTTACGTGATTTTTATGCAAGAGGTGTAGTTCCATTGCACAGTGTTACAAATACATCATAGAATCATAGAACAGTTTGGGTTGGAAGGGCCCTTAAAGACCATCCAGTTCCAACCCCCTGCCACGGGCAGGGACACCTTCCACCAGACCAGGTTGCTCAAAGCCCCATCCAGCCTGGCCTTGAGCACTGCCAGGGATGGGGCATCCACAGCTTCTCCGGGCAACCTGTGCCAGTGTCTCACCACCCTCACAGTGAAGAATTTCTTTCTAACACCTAATATCACACTCTGTTTAAGATGAGAAATTAGCAACTTTGAGCTATAAAAGCAGGCTCTTTTCATGTTTTTGGTAAATTTGGCAGCTATTTTGAATATTTTAGATTTACCAAAATGTTTTCCATTTCAAACACAGCTTCGAAGAAGACAGCCTTCTCTGTTTTTTAAAGCAAGTGTATATTAAGCTCAAAGTAGCAGCTTTTACTGTTAAATATTCTTAAACACAGCAGACTTCAAAAAAAATTGTTTGTTGGATGCAGTTAGATAAAGTGGTAAGAATTTCTTTAAATAATTCCTCCTTTCCTCACTAACATGGAAATATAATTCCACAAGAAGCACTTCCATCTCAGTAGCCTTTCATGGCAAAGAACCATTGTTGAAGGCATTGCTGAAACATATCATAAGGAAAAAGGACACCTGCCTTCCCTTTCCTTTTTAATATTTTATACATGTATGTATGCATATATAATAATTTCCAGTTTGAAGAGCTGACAAACAATTACAGAATCATTATAGTACATGTTAACTAGGATAGCAACAGCACCTAAAGGAAGAATCATGGAATGGTTGCAGTTGGAAGCAGCCTCCAAAGGTCATCTGGTCCAACCGCCCTGCTCAAGCAGGGCTACCTAAAGCCACTTGCCCAGGACCATGTCCAGACAGCTTTTGAATATCTCCAAGGATGGAGACTCCACAACCAGTCTGGCCAACCTCTGCCAGTGCTCAAATCACCCTCATAGTAAAACGTGTTTCCCGATGTTCAGAGGGAACCTCCTGTGCTTTGGTTTGTGCCCATTGCCTCTGCCTGTCACTGGGTACCACTGAAAAAAGCCTGGCTCCATCTTCTTTTCACTCTCCCTTCAGGTACCTATATACATCAATCAGATCTCCTGAGCCTTCAAAGATAAGGGCTAAACAGCCCCAGCTCTCCCAGCCTTTCCTCACAGGAGAGGTGCTCCTGTCCCTTAATCATCTTTGTGGCCCTTCCTCAGACTCTCCAGTATGTCCACGTCTCTCTGGTGCTGAGGAACCCAGGACTGGACACAGCACTCCAGGTGTGGCCTCACCAGGGCTGACTACAGGCGAAAGATCGCCTCTCTTGACCTGCTGGCAATACTTTGTCTAATGCGGCCCAGGATACCAGTTCCCTTCTTTGCTGCAAGGGCACTTTGCTGGCTCATGTTCAACTCGTTCCACCAGGACGCTCAGGTCCTTTTCTGGCAAGCTGCTTTCCAGCTGGACAGCCCCCGGCACATACTGGTGCCTGGGGTTGTTTCTCCCCAGCTGCAGGACCTTGCATTTCCTGCTGAACTTCACAGGGTTCTTGTCAGCCCGTTTCTCCAGCCTGTTTTGGTCCCTCTGGATGGCAGCATAACCCTCTGGCATGTCAGCCACTCTTCCCAGTTGTGTGTCGCCCGCAAACTTGCTAAGGGTGCACTCTGCCCCATCATCCAGATCGCTAGTGAAGATATTAGAGAGGGCTGGACCCAGTATTGACCCCTGGAATACACTGCTAGTTACTGGCCTCCAACTAAATTTCGTGCCACTGATCACCTCCCTCTGGGCCCAGCCACTCAGCCATTGGGGATTTCTCCATAATGGTGCCTTGTAGGCACTTCCTTGCTTACATGCAGGCGGTGGAAGTGGAAAGTTCTACCCAACACTGTCGTAGGAAGCAAGGTTAAAAGGAAGGAAAACACAAGCCACTCAGAATGAAAGACAGATGCAGAAAATCATAAGGTGAAAGGCTTTGAGAAAGCTGTTTGTATTTGAAAATTTCAGAATCAGATAATTTCTAAAAATATTTAAGTAAAATTATTCATTTATGCAAATGCATTAACCCAGGAAGAGCCAAAAACTAAAAACAAACATCCAGTATGAAGACTTTCTTTACAATAAAAATTCTTCTAGGAAGTATATTAAATATGACAAGAGGGGGAAAAAAGCATCTCACAATTTATATTCAAGGGCATCACATTTTAGAACAATGTCTTAGCCATTAATCATTTACAAACGATTCACAAAGAAATTAAATATGCTATTCCATAAGAGAATAATGTAATTTACAGTTTAGATGTAAGGCTTCACCATAACATCTCATACCCTTCACCTGGCTCTTTGCATACCCAAGTTGAGTGATCTGTACTTACTCTCCTGCCGGAGCAACACAGCACGGTGGTCCTCAAAAACACAGGTAGTGTTCAGGTTTACTTTGGAAGGTTAAAGAAAAAAGTATTACTAGTAAGCTTCACAATAAAAGCAAATGAAAAGCTAGGAGAAATAGATTAAGTTATATTTGCTAGTCCTAGGATTCAGGGAATGGAATAAATTACACCTTGTGAAAAAAAGTATCTAGCTACTAGTTATGCCATCATATTATTAGTCATTGTGCACAACTGGGACACCACGACTCCAAATCACAGACCAGAAACACAGTGCTTCCTTTAAACAAAGTACATAACTTCTGTATGAAAAAAGTTGGGGAAAAAACCATGAGAAGTATCCATCTCCATAGCTATCATATGCATAAGAACTATTTGCTTTAGAAAGCTCCAGTTTATTCAAAACACTGAATGTAATACTGATGACAATAATATCCCTTAGTCTCCTTACGGATCAAGTACAAATCAGAGAAAAACCCTGTCCCAAAACACTCAATTTCAATCACAAAACATTGTCAGAAATCTCATATTTGCAACACAGTTACCTGGTGTTGCAGTTAACATATTAATTCTGCAGACAACAGTCACAAGTACTTACTAAAAATACAGATATGTTTCCTAAAAGTAAAGTGAAGCTTTATTTAGATGACAAAGCTTTTATAATAGTGCACGGTGCAAATTTTCAGTATGAAGACATTCAGAAGATTTGCTGCTCAAAGAGGATCTTTTCAAACCCTGGTGGAGGCGTGTGATAAAATTCACTGAACTGACAATCCAGAATGGCACTGTCATCAACTGCAGAAAAGAACCAAACAGAGGGAATTAGATAAGGAATACTTACAGTTTGATCCTCTATTACACCATCTTACTAGATTATATACTATGCTCAAACCATGAAGAATATTCTCAAACACATCCACTACATACATACAATTAAAAGAAATCTCTTCAACAAATTTTCTAAAGCCCTACACATGACGGCAAATCATCTCTCTCTTCTGCTGTTTACTTTAGTTGGTAATTGTCCTTGGTGAAGTCAATGAGAACACTACCTCTGACTTCACTGGGAGTGTTAGCAGGGCTTCAGGTAATTCCCTCCAAATCTTCTCCTCCATTTCTCTGGAAATCTACAGATTAAGGACACTACCAGATACATGCTGAAGGGCTGTCACCTCCTCAGCTACGTACCTTTCTGTCCACTTCCTCATTCTGCTGGAGTGTCAGCTATCTGCAATGACTTCTCTGGAGGTTTACAAGGTTTCAGATGTCTGCAGTGGTTGGTGTCAGACCATCTGTTTTAGCGTATGCTCCAAAAAGAGCTTCTTTGACTGCCTCTAAGTTGGAAGTTAATGACTTTTTACAATACTTCTCCCAGTTTTAGAGCCCTTGCATAATCTGAGACACAAGTGTTACTACCTTCAATGTAGAATACAAAAAGCAAACTGCTGAGCATTTTCAGAGCAAAGCTTTCATGTACTGCATTAGCAAACTGAAATACCCAACCAGTCAGAAAAGCCAGGTATCTTTCAAAGACAACTTCCAAGACAAACCTGGTACTCTAGCAACATCAGGTAAAAACAGAAAAGCTTCATCTCCATATTTTGGTTTGGAATTTAGATATCTGAGAGCCAAGGTAGGAATTTTTCCCTCCTAGGCTCAGATAAAACTCCTATCAGTGTATCTGTACAGTTCTGTAGTACTTACGCAGTGTTTGTATCTCAGTTCCGCAAGAGCGCCCAAGGTATAGCTGCTGTAGGGAACAACCTTTAAGTCCGTTTTTCTGTTTTACGTTCTCAAGCTTGACACTGTGTTTGCCTGCTCTATCATGATTCTTTTAAAAAGATACCTACAGTTGCAGTTTGAATTATGGACAGGGTAAATGCTTAAGAAACTCTTTTCTCTATGGTAAAATCCCTTCTCATGGCTAGAAGTTCACATTAAATTAAGGACATTTATAGTTTATACCAAGTAAGTACCACACGAAAGCAATTTGCAGGCTTCAATTGTTATAGCTACATGTAGGAGACATGATAATTATGACGAAATTATGCCTGCTTGTGGAAGATGACAATAAGAGCCTGGCAATGAAAAAGTCACTGCATTCCTCAGGCACAGAACTTCTTTAGTCAGAGAAAAAGATGATTTACAGTAGGCTAACATGCCACCAAATGTTTTCTGAAAGCAACGTGTATTCTTCATGTTATGTAACACTATTTCCAAAATATAGGGAAGATGCAACAATCAACTATCACGCAGCAGCTCTCCTCCCGCTGCTCAGGAAGCTTTTGGCACCAGGAGATCCTGCAGTGCTACAGGGCAGCTACTGTCTGCCACAACATTTTACCAGCGCCATCACGCGGCCTAAGAACACATCACAGTATGACTATGTAAAACAATTGCCACTCGAGTAGCTTAGAAAGCTGCAATTTGTCAGCTACATTTATAGGCTTCAGAGGCTCTACAACACATCTATAATATTTTCTTCCCGTTCATAAAACTCAGTATTACAAATTTATCAAGATATAAACGGAAACATGCCAACAGTTCATTAGGAACCAACCACGAAATGAAACAATTATCCACATCATATAGCTAATGGTATCTCAAGAGCAAAACGATTTTGCAAGAGGTTACTGCTTAGATGAAGCTCACACAGGAATAAACTGGACATGGGTTAGGTATAATACTGGGAATCCAATGAGCAGTTATCATTTGCTGGAAATTACAGGCCAGCCCAGGGTGTAGTGTTGATTATGCACTGAGCCAAGGGCAATGCTGCCTTTCAGATGAGATGTTAAACAGAATTCTAACTACTTGGGAACTCCAAAACGATCACCAAGTTCTGGAAGAGTAAATCATTAACACGTCTTGGCCAAATTCCACCTTCCATAATTCATCAATTGTTCCTTAAACTGCCTATGCAGGGATTAATTGGATATGGTATTTGTTTCTTGTTCAAAACTGCTGTGTTGTATTGATGGTTGCTGGCACAACAGCTACCACAACTGCTGAGTTTCAGAATTGGGCACCAATTTCATACGGCAGCAAAGAGCTGTACCACTATATAGCAAAAGCAGCTGTACTAGGAATACATTAAAGTTATGACTTCCATAATAAAATATAAACAGCAATTCAGTATCTACTTGTATTTAACACTGAATGCATTTATAAAGTATGTGAAATTAACAGGCATAAATACCAAGCTTCAGAGATAAATCAGATTAGCCCACAAGTCTACATAAGTTTGAATTTGTTGTTTTTCTTTTTCTCATCTGTTTCACAGGTTTTTCACCTTGCAATTTTTAGACCAAGTGCAGTAACTGCCCAGCTGGTTGGATGCGGACACTGTAAGCTGTCAGTAAACAGCACTTCTTTTCACCATTAAGCGTTAAAAATTAGGTGAAAATATACTTTTGTATTTTCATGCAATTTGTACATTTGGCAAAATGTAGTTGCCAAAAATAAATGATTGATGCATCTGCCATTTAAGCAAGAATACATAGCTCACAAGACAGACTTGGTACAAAAATACTGTCCATACTGTGAAACAGTTTGAAAATCTCTGACTTACCATAGACCACTGGATAGACAGTCCCTCGGATTCCTGAAGCTGGACAATGCATGTTCTTCCCATTTAAATATACATTTAATTCTACATGGTCATATGTAATACCCTACAAAGTACAGAAAATTAACAAAAAAGCATCAACAAGTTTATACATGTAAGATTGCTACTTAATTTAGCTTTCTTAGCCACAGGCAAATTTTAACACCATTATGCAAACCACAGCATCCTAGAAAACCTCACTTGAAATATTCCTGCAAAGGACTAGAAGTTAATAAATGACCGGTAACATTTGTATTTTCAAATAGTCAGGATTCCTTAACGCTCGTACAATTTGGATGCATCACAGTACTGCACACTGCATCCTACCAAGTTTAGAAAACAAATTTCCAAACTACTTTTCACCATGTTAAAGAAACACAAAGTTTATCATGATTTTAAATATTAAGCAGTTTGCAGTCTTCTTGTTTATACCTCCTCACGGAAATAAACTTAATTCAGAGCGTCACTATTTATTAGTTATTTGTCCATACTTACATACGGAAACCTCTCTCAGGTCATTCACTCTGGCAGCAGCAACAGACCATGGTTTCATACAGAATGCCATAAATATGCTGACTGCAGAGCAGAAAGCAAATGCTAACAAGGTAATAAGTTACTTATTTGTTAGCTAAATCATTTTTCTCACTGTTTTGGTATGGCTGAGTGTGACAATTTGTGCTGTCATTCAGTACTTCAGCAACCTAATGACAGAACAAAATAAATTGAAACTTTTGAAAACTGGGGAGTTAGAAGTAACACATCAGCTACTTTTTTGTGAGTAGTTGAAGCTGTTCAGATGACACAGGTTGACCAAACCCTGAAACAGTCTGCAACTGTCCAAAAAAACAATTTCAAAAGGGGATTAGAAGAATAATAATAGTACCTGAGGGCAAAGGATGGAGTAGTCAGCCTTAGCTCTTTGGGGCTTCTAAAGATGAAATTTCTAACCACTGTTACATAGAGGCAAGGTTACCCAGCAAGAAAAAGTAGTGATGATAAATGGTCTCAATTTTGTTGCATTGCTCCCATGTATTTTTGAAAATACATCTCTAACAGGATATTAAGAAAATTACAGGAATAAAACACAACCCTTTGAACAAAGTCACTTAAAGATGTTTTGAGAAACCTGGAATAGTAAGACACCAAAAAATCTTAAGATTCTCCATTTGTTCTCAATTCTTAAATAATTTTCCCAGTGAGCATTACTCCCCTTCCCCACTTACTAACTCTCCTTCCCTACAAAAGTTTGACTAAAAATACAATTCATTTATCATCCAGGACCTGTCTTTGCTCAGCTCTGTCCTTCTAATCATTAACCAGTTAGCTAGAGGATCTTGAGCTCCGCTGGGTATGGTGCATAGCTATGTAATGCATTCCAACACATTATTTGTTCAGGGAGGTCCTATCTCAAACAGTGTAGGATCCTTGTTGTGGGAGTTATCCGTCAGGCAGATACTGCAACCAAGCATGAGAGGCTACTTTTCAAACATTGGTGAAGTCTCTTCCTCATTCAGAAACGTATCAATGCTGAGAATGAAGTCCACAGATATGCAGGCTGCTGATCCATTCAAACACAACAGGAGTTGGTATCAGCACTTTCCAAACTGGGAGATGCAAACTGAACAATTTGACTGAAACAGTCAGCCTGACCACAGAGTTGTAAATAAGAGGAATCTAGGGGAGTAAAGAAGGCTTAAGAAACTCACCACCACATCACCCTCCTGAGGAAGGTTGTTTGCTGGTAGTCTATTTTTCTCCTCATTATTATAGTAGAGAGCTCCATCATTTCTCATCACCAGGCTATGGACATCTCGACCAAGCGGAATTTGATTCAAGTTTGCTTTCTGGGTTGCAACTCCAATACCCCAAATCCCTAAAACGTGCCATTAACAGGGCAAGAAAAAAACCATTAGTTTGAATACTATCTTACTGAAGCAGAATAGCATAAAGAATGTGTTTTTAACCAGTGCCATAGCAGTACTAGTAGTAAGTATCTCTTGGAAATACCAAGACTATTGTGGGTTAGCCCTGCTAGGAAGCTAAGCACCACCCAGCCATTCACTCGCTTCCCCCACAGGCCCAGTGGGACAGAGGAAGAGGAAAGGAAAAGTAAACCCAAGAAAACCTGTGGGTAAAGACAGAAAGTGCTTAATTAGCAAAGGAGAAAACTTCAGAAAACTTTCCAATAGTCAGAGTGACCCCACAGATGATCCCTAATAGACTGTGCAGGGACAATTCTGGGAATTGAAGTTTTAACTTAAATGATCTACAGTTCTCCTGCCTTGGGGCACAGGAATAAAGACACGGCTCATAGGGACCAGGAGTATTAATTTCCTGTGTTTCTCAAGTATAAGAACATGGATACTGTACCTGTGTGAATAATGACCATGTATGAACAACAGCTGTGGGGGATTCTTCCCCCAACATAAAGGATACCGAAATGGTCAAGTTAAGACTGATCTGGGGCTTACATATAGTTCAAAACTAAACAACCAGTTTGACTGCAAAGTGTTTTGGACAGATTTGTGTTCATGCTGCCTGCACTCCAAATCAACTGAACGCAAACAACCCTTACCCCAAAAGCACCAGCTTCACGCTCCAGCTGGTATCATATGGCCTGTCTCTGGACTAACACTTCTCTTCTTCCCTCCACCTATATCCCTACACACTTAGGGAAAGATACAGCTTCATTTTCACAGTGTATGTTGTTTTTAAAAATGCATGTCTTATTTTTCATGTTAGAATACAGGCAAACCTGGAGTGCACTCTACTACTGAAGCTGACTATTAGTAAAAGTATAATGCTTCCAAATTTCATTCACTTTCAGCTGCCTTGCATTATATTTGTGCAAAACAAATAAAACAGGGTGTTGAAAGACTCCTCCTGATAAGGCAGTGTCAGAGTAAGTGCCACACTTACTTGATTTGAACAGCAAAGTTTAACACAAGGAGTGTTACCCTTGCTTGGGCAAACACAGTGCATATTAAAAGCAAATGAAGGTAGACAAATAGCTACAAATATTGCTGGATAAACTGCATTGCTTAAAAAAACCCCAACTTCATACCTACAGTGTTTTATGTGGTCATAAGCATTTATTTACCAAAAAACTTTCCTACAATATGCTAACTGAAAAACATGCACATAACAGCATACAAAATAATACAGTGGTTTAGTATTTCCACTCCTTTAGTAATATACTTACCACTCTCAAATATTTAAGAGCCACAATTTAAAAAATATATTAATTTCCTTCTACACAATGACACCTTATAAAACTCTTGGATGTTCACAAGTTCAAGGATGAAATTAGAAAGATGCATGTGCTCGGTATTTGAGATATGACCACCAGCAGACAATCTGACATACCTTCCAAGTTTAAAGTTGTACATTTTTTGCTGACTAACCTGTGGACTGGATTTTAAACTCAAAATAGCTCTTGTTCTGATGCAAAGGTGCATTGGCCAAGCAGCCTCCTGTGCCACATATTCTTCTGCCATTTTTAACAATGACAACATCTGTCCCTGCAAGAAGAAAAAAAACCCGCAAAATATCAAAACATCTTCAGAAGTCCAGAAGCAGACTTTAACAGTCCTAAACATTGAGAACAGGTTTTGTTCTTTCTGCCCCAAGTAAGAGCTTCATTAGTCTGTGAGAATTATGATGACAGGTGACACTTTGAAGTAAGAAAAGAAAAGCTGTTTACAGGCCAGTTCATCTTTCAGATAGGGTTTATTTATTTTAAATCTATACACTGCTCTAATTTAGCCTCTTGCATTTTATGGCTCCATGTCAATTACAACCTTTGCTCAACCACATCAGAAGCATAACTTACAATTTAGTCAGAAAGGGTTCACTGCGAGACCACAGCCCTGTACCCTGTCTCTACACACTGGAGAAAAAATGTTCAGCAAAGGGAAGGAAAGACATATTGGGTAGAAACTTTTGACGGAATTGAAAGGTGTTTAATTATTCCCTGAAAAAATCCTTTTATTAGAAACATGCCTACCAATACAGAGAGAAAAAAATCCTTTGCTAAGTTTTCCTCCTCCAGCGGAAGACTTCATCTTTAGGCACTGTTGTCATAGTCAAGAACATGAGACACAGTCAAAACTCACTGATAAAACCGAATAAAAACAGACTAGCAATTGTGCTTGAGCACTAGATTCTGGTTCAACCACACTACTTTCCTCCTAGCTCTTTCCCTGGCTCTGCTGCAGCTGGCCCAGACCACTTCTCTGCTCAACAAAGCCCAGGCATGGTTTTGCGGATAGCTCGTCCTGAGGATGACGCTCGAGCAGCGGTATGGACAAGGCTCTGTATGGCTCGGCTCCCTCTGAGCCTTCATCGCCAGAACTCACCTCCTCTGCTCGGAGCCACCATCCCTCGCCTCAGCTGACCGACACCCGCGGCGTCCCTCAGACACCCCCCGACACTGAGCCACACCTCCCCACGCTCATTCTGCTGATGAGCGTCAACAGAATTTAAACCAAAGGGACATTTCTTTTCCTGAAAACTGCCAAATCCTTCGAAAGAAGCAGTCAAAAAGCGACTTTGCCAGCGCGTTTCACCGAGGAGAGGACAAACTCCAGGGGCAGGCGCACATTCCCCCCGGGCAGGCAGGGCTACACCGTATGAAACCCGTCAGCTCCGCCTTCAAGCCTCCCGCCCACAGCGCCCGGGGACGCGCACCCCCGCCCGCCCCTCACGGGCGACCCCCTGCCGCGCCCCGGGGCTGCGGGCTCCCCGCGGGGAGGCGCCCGCGCCGCCGCCGCCCCTCAGCCTCCGCCCGCCCCCCGGCCCCGGCCTGGCACGGGTGGGCTGGCGGCGGGGGGAGGGCAGCCGGGCCGCCCCGCTTACCCATGCGCTGCGTGTCGAGATGCACCGCCGGCATCTCCTTCAGCGGGATGTGGCCGGCGCCGCCATCCCTGCACCACGAGAAGCAGCAGAACACGGAGGCGGCCATGACTGGCCGGAGCCCGCCGCGCCGCGCAGACGCAACGGCGGGCGGCGGGGCAGGCGGGGGGCGCGGGCGGGCGCAGCGCCCCCTGGCGGGCGGGAGGTGGAGCCGCGCGGCGGAGCGGGGGGCGCCCCGGCCCCGCTGCCCGCCCCGGCGCGACGTGGCGGGGGGCGGTGGGACATGGCGGGCAGCGCTCTGTGGCGCGCCGCTCGGCCCCGGGCGTGTCGTGAAACCGAGTACGGTCTCAAAAGAAAATCACATTAAAACCCCATCTTCCCTCAGGAAGTGAAAATTTAAATTAAAACGAGAGCAGCCGGAAACCTGCGCCTTCTCCTCCGGAGCTGAGGAGCTGGGTCTGAGCGTGGCGGTGGCCTGAGGCGGCGGCGTGCTCGGCCGGCAGCGCGCAGCCACAGAAAGGACAATACACGTGTATATATTTTTATATAAGAGGGAAAATTTATGTACATACATATTTTAAAAAAAGGCGAAAGGGATCACGGTGGGCAGGTGGTAGGTATCACACCAACAAACTCCACAGTGCTGGGCCATGTGGGAAGAGACTCCTTTGTGGAAATTTACTGGTCAGTTATTCCTGGCTCCAAGTAACAAGGAACCTATTTATCTTCTGCCTTTTTTTTTTTTTTCCCTTCCCCCTTGTTTTTTTTTTTTAATTCTTTCTTGGAAAAGGCAGGAGAGACAGGGCTCCTTGAAGCAAAAGGTTCGCGCAGCCGGGCCCAGCCAGGGTCTCTCCGCCTGCCCCCGCGGCGCCTGCTCCTTGTGGGTTGCCCTTTCTCCTCGTATTCCAGAGCTGTCCGGCTACTGAGTATTAACTGAAGTTTTTGGATCCTGTTTGCTTACAGAGTATTTTCTAATCTGTTCAAAAGCTTTGGTAGAGTGTTTTCCTGATTTACTCAGGACCGGGCGAATCCTGCTGTAAAGAATGCTACAGTGAAAATCCAGCATCCTATTATTACCATTTTTTTGCAAAGCACACTTCAAGACCAGCTCTGTGTCCCTTTCATAGAGGCAGAATGCCACATAATTTAAAAAGCTGTGGCTTGACTCGTGGCCTTTGGGTTACGCAAGTGTTTCTTTGGCAAAAACCTTAGAGCTGTCCCTGCAGCACACAGCATCCAGAACAGGGGCCACAAACCGGGCTCCAACAAATATAGTAGTAAATAGTAATAACATGGCTATAGAAGCCCACCTGTACCTACTTCACATTTTTATTTATCTACAGAAAAATATCCAATAAATGCTGTGCCATGAACTGCTGATCTAAAATATTTTGCAGACAGCAGATAATTTCAATACTTATATGTAAAGGCTTATTTATCTGCCCACCAATTTGAGATTAAATGGTTTCTCATGATTTTCAGCTGGTGTCTTATTTTGTGGCATTTCACCTAGAAAGCCCTCTTAGCATTTTATTACAGTATATAATATGATGCAACTAATATAACCCATGCAGTACAAAGTTATTTGTTGGGGTGGGGTGTTTAAGGGGTTAAACAGATATTAAAAATCCCACGTTAGAAGAAATCTTCATAGCCAGAAATACTTTATTGGTCTGGATGGGCTGCATCCGTCACATCCTTTACTTGAAACATGAGGTGGAATGCTGTCTTTCTCAAAATTGTACCTAAACCCAATCTGATTTTAAGAGCAGCTTTAAAGTATGCTTCCTTTCTTTTATTGGACTTACTGTTACAGCCCATAAACATTTGGGGTCAAGAGCTCACTTCCTTAAAATATGCCAAATGGGATTAGTCTTGAACTTCTAAGAAGTAAATATTAGATGGAAACTGATGTTTGTTTATTTTGTACAGAGGGCATCGTGATTCTCCTTGGTAGCTTGTTGTTCACATAATTAGTCCCATTTAAGTCACTGCGGGATTTTTATTGTCTGTCACACGCTGTGGGTTTATTACAGTAAATGCTAAAAGACAAATGTTAATATAGTTAAAAAAAAATAAAAGAAAACAACTCAGAAAAAGATTCAACCTCCAAATGATTCCCCATCTCATTTTTTTTCTCTGAGCCCCAGTAAGTCCCTTCTTCCCCAAAATGAGCACTGGGAATACAAACACATCTCGCCACATGAAGTCAGCTTTGCCAGATCAGTTGAACTCGAGGGGATGGGGCTTTGGGGAGCAGTGGTTGGAGCTGGGAGCTTCCTGCCAGTTTCCTGCTCCGCTAATTTCTTTACTTGAGAGGCTGGCTTTACAGGCCAACAGACTGCACCACGTGTTGGGTGAAGTGCACGCCACAGCTTGGGAAAGTTCCTGGTGCTGCTTTGGAGCACGTTGACTCCAGTGCCTATGTGCTTGGCAGGCAGGAAGCCTCAGGGGACCAAGGTCAGTGCAGCTCTCCTCCCTGCGCCCATCTTGCCTCCCTCCAGGTGCAGAAACTGCCTGCTGAGCACCCTGACAAACAGCTGGTGACAGCTCGGTGTCACAATGGGTTGTGCAGGAACAGCGGCAAAGATGTACTCATGCCCTGAGCAAAGGCTTTGGCACCAGACAAAATCAAGCAGATAATGCTGGTCTGGTGGAAGTAAGGCAAAAGTCATCTGGTCAGCTGGTAAGAAACATGGCTTATTCATATGCTTTTCTTAGAGAGTGAGGTGAGTGATTGCAGCAGGATAGTACTGTATTTGTAAATGTGCTTGTCAGCCTGTTCAGAGATATTAGAACACTAATGTTTTTACAGTGCACAAAGAACTGCCCCAAGAAAATGAAGATTGGGCTCCAATATTTAGAACTAGAATCGTGCTTGGTAATGAATGGGTTAATTCAGCTTTTGCCTTTCTTGAAAGTGCATTTCTTTCACTGGGGAGGCCAAGTATTTAGGACCCTCCCACAGTGGAAGGAAAATTAATGCTCAGCATGCCTCAACATGTTTGTTGCTCTGGGGTTTTAACTTTGTTTCCTTGAACAGTAGCAGCAGAGACATTTTGTCTGGGAACCATGTTAGAACAGGAAAATGACCAGTCCCATCCATTTCACAAATGCAGGCGTATTTGGAGGTCCTGCTGAAAGAAAATGATGGTCGTTGACTTGTTTTCTTCTCTAGCTCAGGGTTTCCTTCACAAAATACCACTATCTCTCATTAGCCCTGCAAAGTAGATATACTGGCTGCAGACAAGTATGTTTCAGAAAGATTCCCTGATACCGGCAAATCCATGGGAGGGAGGGGAACTCTCTCCCATTGTTACAGCATGTAACACAACACAACTAATCAGTTCTCAGAAATATAATTCCTGTTTGCCCGGCTAGTAAAAACTGCTGGAACTTGCTTCTCTGCTGCCACAAGCTTTGTGGAGGCATTTACACCTGTGAAAGCCAATTTTAATAGTTATTAAATATGCTGGAATGGATTTAGTGACGTCTCCATGCAACTTGCACAGAAGTAAATGATGGTGCAGGACTGGAAAATCAAGGTTTGTTTATTGAAAGCAGTCCTTCCACTCCCAGGGTCAGGCCTGTGGTTTGGAAGATGATACAGACAAGGTCTCAGATGAAAAACAGGTTGTGCTTGTACTTTTGAAATATTCATTATAATGTGTTCTTGTGAGGATTAATGTTCTGTAGGATGTATTCTGTTTTATACAGTTTGTCTCACACTTGCCAAATCATAGAAGAAATTGTATATGAAAATTAATTTTGTTTCTCATTCTATTTACTTTTGAGGTCACTTCTCCTTTCCTTTTTATGCAATATAAGCAAAACCCAGTAGAGCAGAGCTTTGATCTGTGGGCAATCACAAACCTCATTAAAACTGACAGGCATGCTGTCCATGCTTTGTTCAGGAAAGAGCAATTAAGTTCTTTTATGGCGTAAGACAGCTGAAAACTCGGAACTGCTGCCCACGGCACAGGGTTGCGTGGCCAAGTGCTGAGATGAGGTGACTTGTATGAGCAAGCACTAATTTGGGGAAAGTCAGAGAGATCTCTCTAGGGACCGCTTGCAAACGCGGCAGCAAGAGCATAGATTGGTTGCAGCTGTGTTTGCCTGTGTGCATGTCCGGGACCGGAAACACCACGCGAGAGCCAGCAGACAGTGGGAGAAGCAGTGGTGTATGGCCCTGAGAAAAAGCCAAGGGACAGCTTCTTCTGGGCAAGCATCCTGGCTAGAGCAGCAAACTTGGACTGCCGCACAGTACTCCCTCCCATTGGCTTCCTCTTTGTGCAAGGAAATGGGACGTGGCTGTACATTCTTTGTAAATAAATAGGATTATGCTAAGGAGCTAACTGAATTCATCGATTTCCACCCTTCCACCCCTCCTTGCAGGAGAATGTGGCAGAGTGCTGAATATTAGTTAACTGTCTGGGTCAAAGTTCTGAATGTAAACCTATAGAGCTTTTTAGTACTGCTAAAATAGTCATTGAAGATCCTGTAGTTATCAAGGCAATCTCTGATATTCAGACCTCAAAGCAGCAGTTGATCATTTCAGTCGCTGATGATCCTTCATGGATTTTTCATGCCTGGTATTTCTACAATGCATATTAAAATTAGCTTTTATGGAACAATAACAAGAAATGGCTTTCTTTGATCCCTTGTTTAGAGTTTTTAATATAGTCCAGATGTATCTGTTGAGAAAAAATGTGGTCAAATACGGTAAATTGTGAAACATTTATACGTGACTAAGGTGTTTGATACATGTTTTGAATAGTTTCTTATTTGTGTTACCTTACAGCATCTTCTTACCAAGCTTCTATTGGCATCAAAGCTCTTGCAGATTTATTTCCATATTTAGGTCCCCACAGTGACTACATCATAGATTGTCCCTCTGCATTTGAGGGTATGCTTACACCAGCTGAATAAAGCAGCGTGCTTGAAGAAGTCACTGTCCCAGCACCAGAGTGTACTCTGTGTGTGCTCTGACACCTCAGCAATGGGACGTGAAGTCTTAACCTCCTTCAGTGGGAAGTAAAAGGCAGACTTGCAGCCTAGGATTAAACTGGAAAATGCCCTCAACTCACCTCTTTTCCTTGGTGTTTCACCCTAGGAGACAATTACAGTCTGACAGGTCTTTGGCAGCATGGCTTCAGAGAAGCCTTACTGATGGGGAATACAAACTGGGGGGGGGGGGGGGGGGGGGGGCGGTAAAGAAGCTGCTTTTAACTCCAGCTACATTTATCGATCAGTTTTGTGTTAGACAACTTCTCCGGCACAGTGCAGGAGGTGCCTGAGGCTCAGAATGAGCAGCTGGTGTGGCCGAAGGGCAAGGCTGTGTTACTTTTGGCAGCAGTGCCGGCAATAGCTGGCTGGAAGCATTTGTGAAATTACAGCCTGTGAGAGTACTTCTGGTTTATGCTGACATGTGTGCAGGCTGCCACCGAAACAGGCCCTCTCGCTGGCTCATCCTGGCACTGGTGTTCATTCAGCTGTGGGATCAGCTGGCTGCCAAAATTGATCCTGCTGAAAACTTTTTTTTTTTTTTTTTCAGATGGATTAGCTTTCAGCTCTGTTGGCAAGCAGATCTAGCCTAACATGTGGCCACATGAATGTCAGAGCCAGCGGAGGCATCAGGAAAGCATGACTAAGGGAAGGGAAAAGGGAGGAATTATCTCTTTTGCCAGTAGCACAGTCTCGGCTTGGCTTAGCATCCCCCGTGAATCTACCTCTCAGGGTAAAATTACCTGTTACAGCTTGAATCACATTAATGGCTTGTTTCCACAGAAAGGAACAAATCTTGTTCCTCTTTTCCTCACTCCTCTGATGTTAGACCTGGTGATTGTCTAATCTTGCACTGAACAAACTGGTTTAACTTGTTGAATCAGCATCCTGGCAAAGAAAAGGGAATAGCAGTTCTGCTGGCTTAGAGGGTTGAATCAGCTCGGTAGAGCATCTGCCAAGGCTGGTGGAGCTTGTACAGGATAGGAGGGCAGCAGCAGTCAGCTCTGAGGTCACTGACTGAACCACAGCATACAGTTGCAGTCTCAGAAATCTTCTGTCATAACACTTAGTAGAAGAACCATGATCTGGGTTCTCTCTGTAGTTTAAAGATGACAACAGGTGCTATTTCTTCGTCTTACAACAAACGTGGTGTTTGTCTCAGAAAGCTGGAATTTGCCACTATTTTGTAATTGCTTTCAAACTCCTACCCTTGTATTTTCAACCCTCCCATGGGTAAGTGACATTTATCCTAATACTTCCCTTCAAGCTGGGCCGCCTCTCCTTTGAGCCTTGATTTCCCCTGGGTTTGTTCCCTTATTAAATAGGGAAATATTGCCACAGAATTACTAATGCTCTTTTCCATCAGCCAGAATGTTTCTCTGAAGCTTCAGCAAATGGCCTCTGATGCTACTTGGCGTGTCAGATGCAGGAACACCAGCTCGGAACCAAACTGCGATTGAAAAACCTCTATAAACAACAGAGATAAAAGAGTATAGGAAAATGGACTCACATGTGTGCAAAAAAGTTGGTTTTGTGCAACTCTATCAGTCAGATAGAAGTGGTAAAATGCCCAAATTATATCTGCTCACGTGCAGGACAGCCATGGTACGCTCCAAGTACGGTGCTGGCTGGGCACTAATATGCACCAAGCACAGAAATCCCATGCTGTTTGCCCAGAAGTTTTAAACTTTCATCTTTGACAGAAGAAAGCCCAGGCAAGGAGGGACAAGAACATGTTCAGATGGTTCTAAGGAAGAAGAGATATCCCAGGTGGGCAGGCATCCACTCTTATGCCCATATGGCGCCTTCATCTATAAGGAGGCGAAGTAGCACCAGCCCAAAGAATTAATGGAGAATAAAATGTACTCTGAAAATATAGCAGGAAAAAAAGTGATATGAGAAATAGATGAACTTAATAATGAGTGAGAAATCTAAAATGCTATGTTGTTGTTAATAGCTTTAACCATAAAATTACAGAGAAGATTAGTAGAATCAGGAAATTCTTAATATATTAAAAGGGCTGTTGGGAAAGTGCAGATGAGGAGTGCTTGGAAAATGTAAATGTGCAAGCATTGGGATATTGTTTGAACACAATTTGGGTAGCTGAGGGATGGATTAAGCTATCACTTTTCAGAAACTACTTGGAATTACTTGTTTTTAATAAATGGAAAAGAAGATGCTGGACAATTAAGAAGAAACAAGCAGGACACTGAAGTGCACCTGAAGGTCTTGGTTGCATTTGTGCAGCAGCTCTACCTTCTGAGGCCGTTCTCCAGTAGATAGTGCATGATATGCCCAAGTGTGTGAGCACCCTGAGGGGATTTTCAAAATGCTTGTCCGTGATCAAACTGTTCCTGTTGAGTCCAGCAGAGAGGGCAGGCCCGCTCAGGTGGAGGCAGCAGGAGGGAAGGTGAATTCCTCTTCTGTCTGCAGTGAATTGGGGAACCACAACCTCAGCATGTTATTGAATGGCTTTTTAAATCCAGATTCCTAAACAATTGGAGGAAAGATGTCAGATGCGTGTGGGAGCTTCACCCGACAGAAATGCTGTCCAGCCTGTGACGTTACTTGTGTGGGTAGTCCTGAACGTGCATAGTGTCTGCTGTGCTGATGGGTGAGGTGACTGCAGTGGGTGAGCGAAGAGCAGGGCAGTGCCAGAGATGCAGGAGGCAGAGCACGTGCGCTTTGGAACAGCTTTTGATGCCGTGTTTCACAAAGTCTAACTCAAAAGTAAGTTCAGTTTGGCTTTGATGCGAGACCTGTGATGTTGACTGAGAACTAACATAAGGACTGGAAAAAAGATCACAGAGGATCTTTGCAGTCTCAGGACTTCCAGCCCAAATTTCGTAGTCCTGTAACCGGAGGGTCCTCCCATGGGGGCACGGGAACCCTTCTGCTCCATCTCTCTGGGGCCAGTCGGCATTATTGTGGGAGACCTGCGTAGGCTTGACGGGCTGTGTTACTCCCCAAGAGATTCACCAGCAGGAATTGGTACAGCCAGTGCATTAAAGCACATGGGAATGTGTCTCTATCCTTTTACGAAGTGCATAAGGTCATCTACCTAAAATGATGTTATATTTTTTCATAAGTGCTTTCGGGAGGTGGAAGATGCTCAGCAGGATTGCCACCCAGCAGCGCTTCTCGGCAACGCGCGCCTGTGAGCTGCAGTCTGAAGTCAAATTTAGGCAGAGTTAATGAGCAACAGAAACCCGTAGATACCTCGGCAGAGGAGCAGGCTGCCTGCTTGGGCTGCGGAGCTCGGCCACCGCCTGAGGCAGGCGCACCCCACCCCCATCCCCGCCCGGCTGTGCCGCCCGCGGCTCCCCGCTGGCAGCCCCGGGGCCGGCCGTGCCGCTCGCAGGCCCACGGGGGAGGAAGGCCCGCGGCGGCTGCAGCCCCAGGATCAGCGGCCGCCGGCCAAGGTGGGTGGGCGCACCCCGTCCGGGACGGCGGGCGGCAGCTCCCGGCCGATCGCTCCTGCGGGCCGGGGCCTGCCCACCCCCCCTGGCCGAGCGGCGGCGGCGAGGCGCGGCGAGGAGGGGCGTGCGGCGGGGCGGCCAGCGCATGGCGGCCCTCGGCATCGCCCGCTGCCGCTGACCGCGGCGCCGCGGCTCGCCGAGGTGAGAGGGGGGCACCGGGCCGGGCCGGGCCGGGCGGCGGCGGTGCGGGAGCGGCGGGCGGCTGCCTCGGGGCCGGAGCGGGCGATGGCTGGGGCCGGCCGCGGCGCCGCGCGGTGTGGGCGGCCGAGGCAGCCCCGCTCCCGCCGCCTTCCCCCGGCCTGTCCGCTAGCCCCGGCCCGGCGTGGTGAGCAGCGGGGGCCGGCGGCGGCGCGGCCCGTGCCCGGGCGGTGGGGTCGCCGGCGGCGGGAGGGGCGGGCCCGGCTGGGCGAGCGAAGGCCGCGGCGCTGCGAGGCGGTGGCAAGGCGGGCAGCGCCCGGCCGCCGGGGGGTCGCGGGCCGGTTTCGCTGGCAGCCCTCCCCCCGCACAAGCCCCGCTGCCGGTTTGCCCGTTGCGAGGCGCGGGCTGGCTCCCGGGGCCGCCCTGCCCCGATCGGCCCTGCCCGACGGGGCGCCCGTGGCCAGCGGGAGGCCGCGGCCGGCGGCGGGGCGGCAGGGCCGGGCCTGGCCGGGAGCGGGCGGCGGGGCGGGTGCCCGGCCCCCCGGCGGGAGCGGGGCCACAGGCGGGGGCGGCGAGGGGCGCCTGTCCGGGCTGAGGGACAAGGAGGCGAGCGCCCGGGCCTGGCGTGGCGCGGCCCCGCGGGCTGGCGAACCACGTCGGATGAAACGGTGTTGGCGGGGCTTGCAGCTGCACTGAACCGGAATTGCTTATTTCTCCAGGCCTTCCTGGCTCCCTGAAGGCTGAACTTGTTGGATCTACCGGGTACTCCTGGAAAAAACTTCGGCCAGGAAATAACAGGCTTAAAGCGCAGCCACTTTCCTCAGCGCTTTTCGACCGCCTGGATACTTACTGCACCTGGAGATCAGTCATTCCACGTTAGAATGTCTACGCTGACCTTCCATTAGGTTGCGGTTCGTCTCAAGAAGGTGAGCAGAGTTAAGACTGTTGCTGCTGGAAAGAGGAGCTCCCATCTCCCTTCTTCCTGCCTTATTTGCGTGGGACCCTTTTTGGGGCAGATTCATCACACCAGTCTGGCAGAAGGCTGGTGGAATTGCTTGTAGGAGGTCCTGACGAGGACAAGGCCTCTCCTGACTAGCTCAGCTGCTTGTGGAAATGCAGTCTGACTCGGTCAAGTTTTATTTAGAACACTTACACGCCATTGCTGGAAACTTGTAATTCAAGAGCTATCTTTTTCTTTTGTTTGAAGCTTGGTGAAATTTTGCTTTTGCTTTCAGCCTGCTGCTGGCTGATAAACCCAACTTCTGTGCTGAGAAGCATGCTAAATTAATTCTCTCTGGAGTGTGGGAAAAAGCTACTGTGGTTGGTTTTGCATTTATGGTTTGACTTGGTTTGCCGTTCTTATTCCTAATGGTAAAACTGTGAGTTGCTTTTTCTGATGCGTGGATCTGCTGGGTTTGTGCCCAGAGAGTTTATGTAGCTCAGGTGAAGGAAGAAACCACTGTGCCTTTTAGCCCATGTGCTACGAGTGGGCCGTTCCAACCTGGATAAGAAATAACAGAAATTCTCAATGGAGAAGTTGAAGTGTTGCTGTAGTTCCTTACACAAATAACAAGTTGCTAATACAAAGGGATCTTTTAATCCACAGGCAACTTACGCTCCAAAAGTAATGTCTTAAAGAAGATGGAAGTTCAGCTGTCCCAACCAGTTATACACGTTTTCAGCATTTTTGGGTTTATTGGGGGGGGGGTGGGTGTGTGTGTGAGCTCATAGACTTGCCCATTTCTTTTTTTTAAATCCAAGGGTTTTAATGATGTCATATAATGGGTTTGAAATCATTTATATTTATAAAGCATAATTATTTAGTTGGATAATTGGAGTTGGAATGCAACAGGACAGTTTTATTTGGATCATGAAACTTTTTTGTGTATGTTTTTTGTATTTTTAGGAGCATGGAAGTCTTCAATGTTTTTCCTGCAATTTTCATGGAGCATGTTGTAGTAAGCATTTTCTGCAGTGGTTTGCAGTTCTCACTGTCAGGCATGCAAAGCTGCTTTTCCAGCTCCCTAACTAAGACGTGAAATCCTCCTTGGTAAAGGAGAGAGACCAGAGCAAATATTTTCTGTATCATGAATCTCCATTTCCTAAAAGATTGAGAACTGTCATTTTAGTTACATAGTTATTACCCTCTTAACACATGAGCAAAACTGATCCTTGTGCTCCTACTGCAGCTGAAAGCTGTGAGTACAAGTTGGAAAGACAGAACTATTCATAAAGAGGAAGACTCAAGAGTATAGGGGCAAAATCATCGTCCTCCTGTCTTCCCATTCTTTTTAGCAGTAGGAAGAGGACAGAAAAGAAACGTGGCTTGTTCTAGCATTGAGGGGTACTTCAGAATCACTTTCTTCTCACAGAAAATGAAGCTTCTGAATGGGATCTCTGGTCTTACAGAAGACCTTAGGTGGTAAATGGAGTCGTTAGATCTTTTCTCTTGGGGTTTGTCCCTAGCTGTAATGGTGGCTTCTTCTGTCTGATTGCATCAGTCCTGAGGCTGAGTAGGAAAGCTGGCAACTTTTTAAAAACTCCTCGTTCAAACAAGCACAGAGAATGCTCCTCCCCCTTGTCACTGGAAAAGCATGGGAGGTTTGCTTACACCTTTCCAGAATGGCTTTTACTGTGAAGTCTTGCTGGGACTGTATCAGTCCTCCTGTGAAAGAAACTCAGAATCGACCTTGCCTTTGTTCCCTGTAGTGATCTTTACTTTCCTCAGATCAGTGATACCGATTTTGTTGCTGCTTTTGTCCTGTGCAGCATGGATCTTCCCTTGCAGCTCCACTCTTGCCTCCCACATTTTCTGCTTTATATTTCTTTGAGGGGACAGAAGCCTTAGTACTAACATCAAAACTAATTAAAAGACCTTATTTATATGCCTTGCTGTCACAGCATTACTTGATGCTCTTTGCTGTGTTACATCTTGTAATGTATAAAAGGAATTTTATTATATATATATGTATGTATGAATAGGTATTGTATAATATGGAAGGAATTTATACAAGGGAAGCACTAATTACAGCTCAAAACTTAAGTGTGTGAGAGATTTGGCTAATACAAACGGTCACCCATTTTGGTCTTTATTAGCTACTTGTTTTCTTAGAGCATGCTGTAAGTTACAAGGTGCCTGCATTTGAGAACTTGGCTTTGGTTAGAGGCACTGGGAGGGTTGTGCACAGAGTCCCTTCACTGAGACTTTCCAGTAGAAAGGATTACATGATAAATCCTCTTCCTGCAGGTCCTGTCCACAGAAAGAAATTGCTGCGGCATGCGTGCTGTGAGAATGGATTTGGAAATAAAGATTGCAGATGAGTGAAAATGGTTAACAGTTTTGTTTCATGATGAATTATCAAGAATTATGGGCAGCTGTTCTTTGAAGCATTTTAACTTTGTGCTGAATAGTTCAGCAATAACACCTTCCCTTGGTTATTTAAAAACACTGCAGGAACAAGAGAAAAGCTAACTTTGAGTGGTGACTCACCTTTGGCTTTGCAGGTAGAGCAGAGAGCCACATCACATATTCTGTAGCTGAAGAAATTCTGAAGCTGGGCTTTTTCAGTCACCTTTAAGATTGCCTTCTTACGGTGGCAGTGCATGGTGTTTGAAATGGTAAGCTTTGGGTGAGTTGAGCAAGTGGAGAGTAATCAGATCTTAGCAGAGCATACCAACTGGGTGGTTTTTGTGAAAATCCAGTTTCTGTGTATTGCATCAGTGAGGAAGGATGTAAATCTTGAACTGTTATTATGAGTACATGAGTTATTTTCATTCAGAGCCCTTGCTGGGTTTGGCAAGCGTTTTTTTCCAGCATTTGTAGTTGAGAGTCCAAAAATGGTTCTGTCTGAACACTGGGTCGTTCTTGTGCCTGCCATCTGGTGGCCAGATACTACAGCTAACTAGGCTGGCTGCAAAAACCCAGCTGAGGCTCTGTCATAATGACACTGGAGGAAAAAGTAGATGCTTTTCTCACTGAGCTGTGTCTCAGATGGAGATTGGGTTTTGCGTGGGTTTCCTGGAGGAGAAATAAATTTTGTAAGTCCTGTTACCATCTTTCTTCTCTTTCCTAGGATATGATGGAGCTCCTAGAGGAAGATCTCACCTGTCCCATTTGCTGTAGCCTGTTTGATGATCCTCGTGTCCTGCCCTGTTCACACAATTTCTGCAGAAAGTGTCTGGAAGGAATTCTTGAGGGAAATGTGAGGAATGTCCTTTGGAGACCATCCCCTTTCAAGTGCCCCACGTGCAGGAAGGAAACTCCTGTTACTGGAGTCAACAGCTTGCAAGTCAACTATTCCCTGAAAGGTATCGTGGAGAAGTACAACAAAATCAAAGTAACTCCAAAAATGCCTGTGTGCAAAGTGCACAGCGGGCAACCCCTTAACATTTTTTGCCGGACAGACATGCAGCTGATCTGCGGGGTTTGTGCCACCCGTGGTGACCATACAAAGCATCTTTTCTGTTCTATTGAAGAAGCTTATTCCCAGGAGAAGCGGGCTTTTGAAACCCTGTTTCAGGGCTTTGAAACTTGGCGTTGTGGAGATGCCCTCTCACGGCTGGATACCTTAGAAACCAGTAAGAGGAAAGCTTTGCAGATGCTGACCAAAGATTCTGACAAAGTGAAGGAGTTCTTTGAGAAGCTGCAGCACACACTGGAGCAGAAGCGAAATGAGATTCTCTCTGACTTTGAGACCATGAAGCTTGCAGTGATGCAGGCCTACGATCCGGAAATCAATAAACTGAACACAATTCTGCAAGAGCAACGGATGGCTTTTAACATTGCAGAGGCCTTCAAAGATGTGTCTGAACCCATTATATTTCTGCAACAGATGCAGGAGTTCAGGGAAAAAATCAAGGTGCTCAAAGAAACTCCTTTACCTTGTTCCAGTGTGGACATCACCCCTACAATGAAGAGCTTTGATACCAGCCAGTGGAATGGAATAAAACTAGTTGATGTGGACAAACTTTCCTTGCCTCAGGAAAACAACACTCTTAAATTCAAGATTCCCTCAGTCTTTTCACGAAGATTTATAGTGAACTCTCTTATTTGCTTGCTTATTCTTGCTGTCACCAGAATGTCCTTTGTGGAGTCAGTCGTTGACAATCTACAGTGCTGGAAGTCTCAGTTCCTTACAATTAGCTTGTCCTACTTGGCAGATACAGTGGAGATAGCAGATCATGCAGTCTTCTACTGGGAACAGATGACAGATGGAGCTTCACTTCTAAGAGAAAAGTGTAAGAACTATACATTGGTTGTACTGGATAATGTTGCACAGTTTGTGTGCAAATATAAACTGTTGTGAAGTCCCTGCTGAAATAAAAGAACTAAGAGAGATCTGGTGAAGAAGACATAGAACTTTTAAAAATTAAATTTTTTTTAAGACTTCCAGTGAAAAACATTCAGAGATTCAAAGTGTTTCCAAAACATTCATACTGTTCCTATAGTTTGAGCGCTGATAAACTGGAAGATGAAATGGAGCTTTGAAAATCACATTGTTCCTGGATTCTTCTTTCAGTGGTGTTTATGGGAATATTAATTCACTGCAGATAATTTTTTTTACCAAGATACAGGGCCAAACTGCATTCTCAGTTTAATGTTAATATAATTGTAGAATAAGACTAGAAGTCTCACTTCCTAAAAGGTCATAGTTACATTTTATTTTTTTTCTGACGGGGAGGTGGTTTGGAAAGAGGTAGAACGGTTGTGATTGAGAAGAGCACAGTACTGAGAGGCTTGTTGAGGACTGCTCTTCCACTGCAGAATACAGAGTGCAGCATTCATGTTTTGGAACCGCTTTGTATCTGAGGATGTTACTTCTCACTGAAATAGATACCCGTAATTTTTTGTATAACAAAATGTAGTAATGATCCTGTACATTCAGATTACTGTAGATACTGGTTATTGTTTACAGGTTCTGTACAAAAATATATCTTCAGGGCAAGCATAAATTCTAGGGGTAAAGAGAAATCAGTTGAGGTTGATAAGAGAAGAACAAGCTGCAAGATAGTACATACTTTGCAGATAGTACATACTTTGCAGTTTACTTTTCCAACATCAAATTGTTGGGGTGACTAACCAAGCTGTCCTGTTAGATCTGTTCCTCTGGAGCCACACTTTTTAAGAAAGTGGCCTGAGTGGTAACAGTTCAGTGCGGTGAAAGGCACGCACAGATCAGCCACAGCGAGGCAGCTTGTGCTCTAGCCCTGCAAAGGTGACAGGTAGAACAGTTTCTCTCCTGTCCCTCTCTGTCTTTCTGGATAGTAATTCCAGAAGCCAGGAAAAATGATGGGATGCTTCCTTGGAACAAAATACATAACGTGACAGGAGTATGGATGTTGTAGGTGTTTGGAAGTGCTTTAGCACTGAAACATATATCGGCTTTCCTACTGTTAACTGTATTTTCATGTACCTTGTTTTAGGAGTTGAATTTTCTGGGTGTATTGACTTGGCTGTAGGCTAACAGTGATTTAAAGTGAACTGTAAGCTTGCGTTCTCTGAAGTGCCCTTCTTTGACAGATTACAATACTTAAACGTATTGCTTGAAGCACATCTAACCTCCTTCTGCAATGGTCCTATGAACAGCAATATATAGAATGCAAACATTTAGTTGACATTTCTGAATAACAGACATAATGCATGCCGTACTTTGGGGATATTCATTGGCCCCTCTCACGGTTTAGTAAGTTCTGGTGATCGATTCACTGTCTTCCAGTAATCCTTGCAAGCTGTTCATTTCAAAAATAAACCGTTAAATTCCAAGAATCAAAGTTTCCAAGCAACCAAACCCTGTAAACAAAACTATTGTACATGATATTTACATCTTTGTTGCCTGGGAATCCTGTTACTGATCCACACGTCACTCCAAACGCTTGCTAAAAGCACTGAGTGGTTCTTGCAGCTGCAGATACCTTGCAGTTTAGGATAGATTAAGTCACAAACACATAGATCAGAGAGCTAAAATTCTTGAGTGGCTGAGACGGCGATGAATAATCGAGAGGTGGTTGTTCTGAGCGTGGGAGGTGTGCGATTTGTAACCTGGGCCTCTACCTTGCAGCAGTTCCCTGAGTCCAGGCTAGCACGGATGTTGAACAATAATGACCGGGAGTTTAAACTGATGAACGGAGAGTTTTTTGTGGACAGAGATGGAACTTTGTTTAGTTACATCATGGACTTCTTGAGGACTCTCCAGGTCTCCTTACCTACTAATTTCTCAGACTATCAGAGGCTGCAGAGAGAAGCAGAATTCTATGGGCTCTACACTCTGGCCGAGCTCCTGAGCCAGGAACACTTGCTGAAGCCAAGGCTGGAGGTCTTGGAGGTGCGTTTCTCTCTCCATGAGATGCAGGCCTTTTTCCGGATCTTTGGTTCCTGCAGTACCACTGTTGAGACACTGGCTGAACAGATCACTGTGTTCACAGGGCAGCAGTCCGGACAGAGCTGGAACAGCCCTTTTCCTTCTCAGAAATCACTCGTTCCACTTCCTTTGGAAAGACCTTCTCATCATGACCTGGTTTTTCAGTGTGGTACGGACTACTCTGCTGGTGACCAGTTTGTGGCCAGGTACTAACCCTGTGTGACTCCTCATTATGGAAATGTCTTTGTGACTTCTAGTTCATGAAGTAACACGCTATGTGCTAGCAAAGCTAATTTTAAAGAAACTATTGGACAGCTCTCTGAGAAGAGAGAAAGTATGTTACCTTCTTTCTGCTAGTTTAATGTTATCTTTTTATAGTTCTCGAATATCCAGTTTTGTTTCTGTTGCACTGATTTGCCCGTTCCAGCTTTCTAAAATGCTGTGCTTGACGTTTGTTTTTGAGTTCTGTTGGGTCTTTCTGCCCTTTCCTCTTCACTCGCTCTCCCAGGCTTTAGAATTTCATGACATCAGTGACCTTCTAGAGGACTTGAAAAACACAGAGTAAAAGGAAGCGAAGGAAACAAAACAAATAAGGAGTGAAGTACTGGGGAGGCCTAAAATCTCCGCTAGCTCATGGTCCAAAAGACTTTTCATAAGGAGAAGAGGGAAAAGAGAATGGCTAAATAGGGTTCAAAACACCATGGAACTAAGATAGCAGTTCACACACTGGAAAGCTTTTGTAGAGCCTTTTATTGGGAGGAGGGAGAAGCGGTAGATTATTAACTATACCAGGGGTCCTCAAACTGTTTAACCAGGGGGCCGGCGCGCGGATGCAGTGGCAGGCAGTCATCTGCGGCTGCTTGGTTTCCCCCCCAACCCCCGGCGGGGGGTCTGTAAATACCGGAGGCCGGATTGGGGACCCTGGGGGGCCATATCCAGCCCGCGGGCCGTAGTTTGAGGACCCCTGAATTGTATGCTACTCAGTGGGTTTTCTTTGAATTCAGAGGCAGGTTCTGTTTTTATTAAGATTACTGTATATCAATGATTTTTGTGATAGCAGTGTTGTATTTTAATGACAGCTTACGTTTTTTAAACAAGCTTTTGCTGGATGTCTATTGTATGGAGACACATTCTTACTGTATAAGGAAGTGTAACCTAATTCGACGTCTGTGGCTGTTAGAACTCCTGGAATTTTATGGAAATTTCATTGAAATATTTCCAAAAGGTTTATGCTATCCGAATATATGAATCAACACTGCAGTCTTTTGATTATTTAAAAAAAAGATGAATAAATTTTATCTTTCTTCTAGCTTTCTTTAACTAAGCAAGTAGAAGAAAAGTACCTCGCATTTGTGAAGTGGCATTTATGTGCCAAACCTTAACTTTATAATGTATTACTGATTTTAATGGACTAACAATTGGTTGAGTAGGTTATGGCAACTTCAATAGTGGGGAAAATATTCCTGACTTTCCTTTTTCTTCAGACTCGGTAAAAATTTTCTTCTGCAGATCAATAGAAAATCTTATCTTGAGTAATGAAACAAGTAGAGTTTGATAATGTTGCCTGCTGATTTTCTATCAACTTGGTCTTTGTTGTGACAGGGACTCTTTTGCCTTTTTTGTGCTTTCCATGAATGTTTGGTGTACTTTCCTGTGAACTGTGGAACAGTTTCACCCCTGTCAGCTTATGTATTTTGTAATAGTATTTTTACCTGACTTCTGTTCCTCAAAACATCTGGGTAGGTTCTTAAATTGTACTTTATATCAAGTGAAATCATTTGAGGCAATGGGAAAATGATTTTCATACCTGTTACCGCACAATCTGCTGTACAAGGTAACATTGCAATAAATGTCACTGTTTGTAGAGAGAGACCCTGTGTAATGAAAAGTGATGCTGTTGGGGTCTATGTGACTTCACTGCCCTTTCCGTCATTTACTCTTACCCAAAAAACTGTTGCAGCATTATATTGAGCATGCCATTCACCTCATCTCCGTTAAATTAAATGAGATGGAGGTTATCACAGCTGTATCTTTAAAAAGTAAGTTTTGGTGTGGGGGTGAAAAGAGTGCTTCTTCCCCAACGGGTAACTGGATGAACTGAGAATTACTGTTCTTATAATGAGGGAAAGAGGTAAATTGTCCTCAAAGGAGGAAAAAAATACCAGGTACCTTTGTTGCTGTAAACCCGTGCAACTGTGCTGACCTGCACCATCTGAGGACCTGGTTTGGTTCAAAAAAAATATTCATTCCGTCCTTCAAGAAGCAACTAAAGTGTGTTGTAACTGCTTTTTTCTTATTTTAGGTATGTTTCCATACAGCCTGATAATAGAAAGCTGATTAACGGTACTAATGTGCTAGGGCTGCTGCTTGACACTTTACTCAAAGATGGATTTCGCCTCATAAGCACCAGGACAGTCTCCAATGAAGAAAAAGCCGAATGCTACAGTTTCGAAAGGATGAAGAGGCCAGCAGGCCTTACCATCACAGTGGACCAAACCCCAGGGAGCTCCGGGGTCACACAGGCAAAGAGAAGCCAAGCACAGAAAGGGAAATAAAGGCTTTTCCTTTCATCTTTTGAAGGTGGAAAAGGGGTGTGTCAGCAGTAGTGGCCTTTCTTTGTTGGCTTGTTTGAAGTTGCAACTATTGAGGGAAGTAACAAACAAACAATTTGCCCCCCCCAGTATTCAGGAAAAAAAAAAAAATTGCTTTCCTGCCTTTTACCACTCCACCCTCTCCAACTCTAAATAAAAGAACCACAGATTCAATACTGGGTTTATGGACCAGATTCCAGCATTTTCAAGGGTTGTTTTTGTTTTGCTTTGTGGCTAAAATTTATATTAGGACTCGCAAAAAATCAACCATTTCTTCTAGAAAACAATGTTTATGTTCTGTGTGAATCTTTAAGTAAAATTGAAATATGTGATAATACATGAAGAAATAACAGCTTGACACAATTATCATCCCCCCTGTTTGGAGAAGCGGCTGGAGGAGGAATCAAAGCCTCAGTGGCTGAATATTGATTCTGCTTTCAAAAGATACATGTACACCGATTCTCTTGCAATTAGCTGAAAGCAACATAACAGAAACATCCCAAGTTGTGCTGCTGTGTGGCTCCAGGCATGAGAAAGTGGCTTTGGGAAGTCACCACTAGTGTCTGTGAAATAACATGTTACTGTCTCTTGCAGAATATTCCTCTGTCCTTTCCTCCCGCTCCGGAAGTATTAAACTTCAGTGCCAAGAATTAAATTATAAAAGTCTTTGTGAACAAATGGAGGTCTTTGTGAACAAATGGTCAGTTAATTTTTAGGGCTTTAACTATAAAAAGAATGAAAATGTGATAAACAGTCATTCAGATGGAAGAGTTAGTACAATTCTAAATCAAATAATACGAAAGATTTCTTAACACTTGTTAAATGCAAAATATATTTAGGAGGAAGGCTTAGCAGAAGTGGCTTTAAAAGCCTTGGGAATGTTAGCCCTGTACAATGCTTTGTAAGATGCCAGAATTAGCTCATGTACCAGGAGAGGTAAGTTAATGAGGCCTTTTAAATTAAGAATCTTTTGTCATTCCTTCAAGGCAAGGAAAGACGATGGCAATAACTTCAAGGTTTCATTATTTGAACCTGACTTCTGTTGTTGATAAAACATCATCTTTCCAAAGTTACGAACAGCCAAGTAGAGCTCATTTGGGCTTGCTTGGCTGACTGATTAGATCTGGCTTCTCATTAGCTTTTAAACATGAATTTATTATTTTATTTGTAGCACTTAAAAATGGGGGTGGATGGTGGGAATCACCTGTCTGTTTCCTGCCCTTAGTTTTCAGTGAAAGCTATCTTCTCAGACTGGTGGTGCCACTACCGGACATCTTTTCTTTGCTACCACTGTAGTGCATTTTAGTTTGACACAAGTTCAGAAATGACTGTGGCAGCAATGAGGTCCTCTTCTCTTGCTCCTGAGCTTTCTGAGTTGAGAATAATGTCATTATGGGACTACATCTCCTAAACTGCTTACAGGTCATATAATGTAATAAATGTTAAGGATCATAAAAATGGGGATGCTTTCAGTTCAAATGTGGGTGGTTTTTTTGGTCAATAGTGTCAATGTATTCATAGTAATCTTGATACAAGAAATTTTTACAGTGAGAACCATCATTCACTCACTGGAAGAACCTCCCCAGGGATGTGGTGGAGTCCCCATCTCTGGAGGTTTTCTAGATGCAATGGGACAGGGTGCTAGATAATCTCACCTGGGCTACCTTTCCCACACAAGGTTGGACCAGATGATCTTTCGAGGTTCCTTCCAGCCTGGCCTCTTCCATGTTGCTGTGAACACCTTTTGTGAAGGTCTGTGTCAGAAGGCCTGTCATGGTGGACTTTGAGGTCAAACTGCTGATGTTGCATTTGGGTGACACAGCAGACAAGCTGTATGGGATGACTGTCCAGACAGGTTGTTGTACTACAAAGACAACACTACTTGTTTTCCAAGTTCATTTGAAGGTCCAGGTACTGACCTTACCAGAAAAGTTCCCATTCCTCAAATTGGGATAAAACTGAAATATTGTTGATGAAGAGATGAATAATAGCAAGAAAAGTGACAAGACACAAAACAAGACAAAAGTGACAACTTCTTACAGAGGAAAGAAAAATAAATGAACTTGAAGCTCTATTTAACCATCACACCTTAAATGATTGCTGATAGCAGCAGTGTAAACGAAGTGAGACTAGTTTCAGAATGCCTTGTAGAAACAAAATTAGGCTACTTCACCTACAACAGTGAGTTTATTTTCCTTGCTGTAGCAGCCACTTTAAAAACTGAAGTTTGGATTACTTTTTTCTTTTCTTTTTTCTTTTTTTTTTTTTAAATAAAGTGAAAGAAAATATGAAATATTTCCATTTTTTAAAAAGTCCTGGAGTTTTAACCTATGCCATCACTCATGCTCCATGGCTTTGGCAAAATGAGTATTTGGTAGAACTGTTTCAGTTGCAACTTGTGATGGGCCAGTGCTGAACGCTTTCTGGTTCCCCTTGTGGGTTAGTTTTTATTCAGCACAAACGTAACTCCATAAACGTAATGTTTTGACTCTGGAAAACTATACCAGTGCAAGTTCCTGTCCTGTAAAGTACCATCCGTACTTTACCTTCACCTTGTGTAACGGCGCACTGTGGGACTATGCGTCTTTTTGAAGCAAAGCACATGACCATCAGCAAATCGGGGTTCTCAAAGTTCTTCTAGCTTTTATTCTTACTTAGCACTGAACTGAGAAATGCCACCTCCTGTCAGTTGTGTACCTGCAGAGAACAGGACTAGGCTCTTATACAATGCTTTATTTTTATGTGTGGTTTGTTTTTTTTTTTTAAATTGATAGCTGCTTGAATAAGTTTGAGAGCATTTGTGTCGATAACCTGATGGAAATTTGTTGAGTGGCTGACTAAGACCAGTAGGATAACAGTGACTTTTAATTGATGATAATTTGGTATTAAGCTGGTTCTTCAAAGGAAAGCACCTTCCTGGGTTTCTTCATACAGAATGTGGAAGCAGCGATAGTAGAGCTACAGGTGTTGTAGCTTCAAGCTACAACTAAATGGCAGTAATCACGGAGGAAGGGGTGCAAGTATGTTTGTTTGTAGGTGAATTAATGTAAAAATAGGACGTTTACTAGGAGGTTCTTCAGCTGGCCTAAGTAGCTGCTGTAAGATTATTTATGTTACCATAAAGTGTTGCTGAACCAGGATGGCAATTTTTCTGTGCCCTCTTTGGAGCGGCATGCAGCGTATCCCACAGGCACTGGAGCAGTTATTTGGAAGAAGGAGTTGTCAGTATTTTCACCACGCTTCCCTCCCGAGGTGCCCATCCTGTCCCGAGGGATGCAGCGGCGAGCAGGCTGTGTGCTGCAGCAGCAGCAGAGCGGTTCACACCGCCGCACGTCCCCAGAACGTAGCGGCTGTACAAGTAGAAGTGAATTTGGGTGACGGGAGCCCAGATTAGCTATGAGTCTGAGTGACCTTAAAAGCCTTCTGGTCAAAACCACTTTACGTGTTAAACTGAGTCCTTTCACCCAAATCTTGGCAGGCAAGTCAGCTCTGGTATCTCACCACACGATTTCTGCTGGATTAGAAGGGTATTGTAGGCGGCTTGGTCATGCTTTTACATGACAGAACCAGGAGCTCTGATTGCTCACATCTAGCTCTATTTTTGATTAAATACGAATGGGATTTTGAAAATTCAGACATTTTTTTCTAATGAAGTTGGATCTTGCGATCCCTGACATGATCCACTTCTTCAAGTCCTTGCCAACTTTCTCAAGAGAATTCTTTTTTCCTGGGAAGCTGCAAAATTTGCTGATCTCAGTACTGCTGTATTTGCCTTTTTATTTTTCGTTGGATTCAGCAAAAGCGTACAGCAAACTGTTGCGCTGCCTGAGATGCTAGGAACTGACTGCTGGAGTGCTGTCACTCACTTACAGCGAGCAGTGAGCTCTCTCAGGCTTTTTAACACACAAGCAGACTGCCAGAACAGGAAGATCACTAGAAGGAAAGGAAACTAAACAGGAAGGTAACACCATCCTTCCACCCTACGTGGGGGGCAGTTCACATGGCAGAAGTAGATCATCTAGAAAGAAATGATGACTTGCTGGATTTGCATAAGGCAGATGATTCAGAAAGACACCACTTAATTTGTCTTACATTTTCTTTCTTAAGTTAATCACTTTTCCCTCCTTTATAGTTGAATTTCATCCTGTATTTCTATACTCAAGAGTGTCAAGGGCTTTACCAATGCAATCTTGTGGTGCCTGCTGGATATCCTGATGGGATGGAGACACCAACACTTCTTCCAACCCCTGTTCTTGCACCGTGTTCTTTTTCCTTTTGTAGTACTTTGTTACTTTTTTGTGCTTTTGAGTAACTTTTTGTCTGCTTCTTCACACGCTGGGAAGTTCTCTTAAGTCCTTCTTAGCTCTTCTGGCGACAGGTCATTTATTTAACCCCCTAAATTCTTCAGTAACCTGCTGATACCAGGAAGGAGAGAGTCTGATATGAAATACCTTCCTGGTTTTTTGGTATGGATGTCAATATGACAATTCATGAAGGTTTTTTTTTCTTTAGTTCTTTTAGGAAGTGCAGTCACTGCACTCATAGATTCTGCAGTCAGTGCTCGTAAGATTATATAGTTGGTTAAGAATAGATGTTTAAATAAAGCTATTGCAATTGGTACTATGTTTAGACTAAAAAAAGACTTATCTCTTAGTGCTGGCCATAGTACTGGGACATTTTCCCCTTTACTAAATAATTCCAAACCATTTCTAACTTCCCTGCATAATTGAATCGCATGGAAATAGTAGAAGACTCCACACGAAGATGCAGTATATAAGGAACTAATAGCCATAAGGCAATAGAATGATGCTGGAGTAATTGCATCCTGCCCTGCTTCTACAGGCTTGCAAACAGGGGTAGTAACTTCTGTTCTGATTTTGGAGAAACATTTCACCACACTGGGATGTTCTATTTTGTTTTTACCTATTTTAGTTGGTTTACAGTTTTCCAATGCTCAGGAATAACTCTTAATCTGAGCTAAGCAAGGATGATGTGCTTTTGTCTGTCTCAGGAAGGCAAGTCTAAAGTAAATCCAACACACAATGTGGGCAATACTTTGTTTTGATCCACAGCTGACTTCGCGACCAGAATGCTGCCAAAGCAGATCAGAAGTCCCGCTTGAGATCACAACAAAGTGTTCATAACTTTGAATAATAATAAAAAAATAAAATAATTTGTTTCCAGATTGCTGGAAACTGTTATTGAATATTCATTGGGAAACAAGCTGGGAGCTATCCAAGAGGGGGAGGGAGACTCATTGCCTCTTTACTCCTCCCCTCTGATTTGTGCTGAACCATTGCCAGGCTTTAACTTTACAAGGTTTATTTTTATCGATTTTCAACAATAAATGGTAGGAGTATCTACAATAAAAGATTTACAGTGCATCACAAGGCACTACGACTCCCTACCAAATATTATATTGATCCATTCCCAGATGCTACTGGAACAGCACACAAAAGCCCAAACGAAGCCCAGTGATGGAGAACTTCCTCTCTCGAGTGACAGATGCGTATGACTGTTGTGCCTTCAGAAAACAATAAAAGGGAAGGGAGTGACTCTGCTTCTTTGACCGTATCTTCAACAGCCCAGTTAAATCTGTCAACTCAATGTAATCCACATAAATAAAGAATTTGGGAACCAAGGGAACTGCTAGTGTGTCTGAAGATTCCCATTCTTTGAAGCTGCCTCTCCTGCTGCAGTCAGGCCATAATTAGTCACAGAAGGCCTTGTTGTGACTAGTAAATGGACGTACCAACAATGATTTGAATAGTCTGGAACTGGCTGGAGATATGCCTGGAGCCCTGAATATTCTCAAATGGGTGGGTGGGATGTAAATCACTAGTCATCATATAAAATACAAATAAATCTGACTTCTATTAAAAAAAAAAAAAAAAGAATGTCAGTTTTCTAGACTGTCACGTAGTTTCTGCTGAAATAACCCCCTGAAGTGTGATCCGATGTGTAAATTTTTCCAAGATTCCTTCCTCCAGCTCTACTCCGTTTCCATTCTAATGTAATGGTTCAATAATTGGTGGCTTCTTTCTGGTCAGAAAGATGATGAATGTAGCCCTAAAGGTTGGAAACAGTAAGGCGTTCGAAGTCTGGTGTAGAGAATGAATTTAGCGCTTTGCTTTCTAAGCAAGTTTCTGCTACACCAGCCAGCCCAGTGCTTGCTGAAACTGTGAAGAATTAAACATTGCAACATTGTTCCATCCTGATTCTCTATTGGGAAAAAAAGCAATAGATTGCAAACACCAAGTCTGGGGGTTTTACTAGTACTTTGGAGTGTGGCGTGAATGCTTTTCTTTGAATTTCAAAGGCAGTTTGTAGCTTTCATTGAAGGCCTTCAGAGAAGGCTGGTCTATGGCTTTTGGTCCTGTTCCCCAGTGATAACTAAACTGAGTAATAAAATAATTGCTGACATAGCGTTTTGTTTACGATGGTGTATTCCACGACAAACAGAAGGCATGCTGATCCTTCTGTCCTTTAAACTTTATGTCTTTCTACTATGCCTTCAGCCTGCTCCTCAGCCTGGTTGCTGGTGGAACAGCGTAAAAGGCTCCCTGATAAGGACAGGCAGAATCCACAGAAGGCAGCAAACTCACTTCTTTCCCATTACAGAGGGGGTTAATGAGTAAAATTTGGCTGGAAAGAGTCCCTGCTTTTGTGGGACCGAAGAGACACAACTATTGAAGGATGGATCGTTAACAGAGCTGTCATAAATTTCAACGCCACCAGACAAGGAAAAGCACATCTTACAGGGCTGAATGAATGGGTGGGTGATAGCTGGTGAAGGAACACAGAAAAGGCACAGAGTGACTTAGATGGGAGACATAAAAGTTCATGAGACTATAGGGATGTTTCATATATCGATAGTTTGCATACCTGAAGAACAAAATTTCTCTCTCGGAGGTCATTTCTGTGTCTGTGCTATGAAGTGAAACATTGCAGGATCCAGACATAAGATGGGTTAATCATGTCGCTACCTCACATCAGGAAACAGAATCTAAGCTTTTGGTGGCCGAATAGACAAAGTCTGAAGATCAGAACACCAGCGCTGCTTTGGCGGCGCTGGGGTTACACGCCTAGGTACTTACTGGGCATGTCCTGTTGGTGGCCTTTGCTTCAATTCCAGTTGCAGCATGGTGAACAGTAACCCTATTAGTAAGCTCCTGATTTCCCACAAACTGGAAATGTAACTTCTGGAACAGACTGGTTTACATTATGTTTTCTCCATCTCCAAATTGATCCTTAAGCCACATAATTTTCCTATGGTTGTTCAAAACATTGTCATCTGAAGATGGCTTAGTAAACTGTGGATCCCTGGGACACATTAATGGCTTAATGATTAGTTGGCCATGTCAAGAATGTAAATGAAAAACGGCAACTGCACGGCCCCTGACGTAACTGAGATCCTCCTCCCACCTTTGGTTAGGCTAACCACGTTTTCTGCTGTTATTAAGTTTTCTTTGACAAGTGTGCTAGTGCAACCCAGAGTTCACTAATGTTCATACTCAGTCCTGAAATCTCTATGGATACAAGTGGAAAAGGATGGGCAAAAGAACATCTTTTTGCTAGACTCGTCTCTCATTTCAGAGACTGCCTGCAGAACTTGGCTGGAAAATGCACCAGCCGGCACAGGGGCACTGGTGCGGCTGCTCCGCTGGCTGTAGCTTGCCCGTATAAGCTGTGCTGTGCAGTCTCTCACGCTTAGCTATTGAAAGCCTGACCCATGCTCTCACTGCACTTCTGAGGTAAGCTTTGAGGCTGAACAGAAAAGCTGAACATCACGTGGTCACACAAGGCCAGTGGGACACCTGTCTGCTATGGCTGTGATCATCTATGTTCTGCAGAGGGATCTATACTGACTTCTTGTCTATCCCCAGCACTAAGATACAGCCATGAGAGAAGGATCTAACGACAGCGCTCAGGGGATCACACACGGAGTGCTCAGGGTATGAATATGTGCGTTTCTGTTCTTCTGAAACAAGCGGCAATAAGCACACAGGTCTTCTGCTGGAGGCAACGACTACAAAGACCACACAGCTCCCTCCGGCTGAGGAGGTAACACTGTGGAAATAACTGTCCTGAAGGCTCGGAGCAGGGCATTTCAACCTGGTAATGAAAACCCGCTGGCTGAAAACATCACCCGTATCTGATCTTTCAGATGGATGTATTCACATCTCTTGAGATCTCGGACAGCCAAAGCAAGCACTGTACTGGAACTGAGGCATTACCACCTTTCCCCTTCTCTTTTTAAAAGATAAAGTGGGGCCTCTTTTCCATAGGTAAAGGAGTATATTCTCTGCCACATTGATGAAAGAAGCGGGTGAACTGCTACACACAAAGAAATTGGTTTTTTTTCCCTTTAGGTCTTGTGCTGCTTTGCTGGAGCACGTGTAGGTCTGTCTGTTGGAAAGCCTGTGCTTGGGAACTTGTGTTTACTCCCTTGGGGACCTAGGAATACTGTGCACAACCTTGTCTACTTCAGAAAATGCACAAAGAAGCTGCCTTTATAAAGACATCTGTCTCTGCAAACATAGCTATTGCCTTAAATGGTCTCAGCTGCACTATATCTAAATTCCTCCCTAGATGTCCATGGCAAATTTTATAATTCTAAATTAGTATTTGCAATATTAATTAATAATACCCCACTTGGGACCCTCATTTCCAGCTCTTTCTGCCACAGAGATAAAATTACATCTTCCTTTTGCACTAAGCGACAATTTTTGCTGTTACTGGGGGCAGTTTGCTTTCCAGAGAAGGCTGTCTCAAGACAATTTTCTGGTCTGATGGCATTTAGTAACAGGTTTGGTATTTAATAAACCCATCCTGCCATTGGATCTTTGAAGGTTTTGTACTCACTGGATGCAAGTACTGAGTCAGGAGCTGCCTTCTGGTGAGAAACAGAGCATGAAACGTGGTCATGGATGCCACTATGATAACTGGTGACACAGCAAGAACAGGCTTTCCTTGAAGGCTGAAGTTGAGGGTCTGGGTGGCACCTCAAGGACCCTTGGCATTCAAGAAACATTAATGAGAATACAGAGATGCTGAAAAATACAGGAAGTTCCCATCTCTATAAGCTACCCTGGTGTGAACCACACCTGACCTCTCTACCTAGTGTAGGATGCTCAGCTAAAGAGAACCTTACAGAAGAACCTTTCAGTCCTCTTCTGGTTCTGACCAACCACAAGAATATTTTCTATGTAACTAGCTCTACAGGATTCTGGAAACTTTCAGAAAATGACCTCTCAGTACCAGTAGAGAATGGTTGAATCAATACCAAAGGCTGGACATCCATGGAGGCTTGTAAGGGGTGATTCTGAACCTGATTTGACAGTAGGATGCTGGATTGCTCTGTCTGTTTGCAGCTGAAGGATCCAAAGCTAATTTATCTTGTCAAAATTAATTTTGCTGTCATTGTTCCTGATAATTTCTCCTCTAGCATCATGGCTGCTGAGGCATCCAAGAACTGCAGACCAGGTACCATGAAATATTCAAGGCAATTTCAACTCTGCATCATTGGACAGCCTGGCGTTCCTGGTTTGAGCTATGCTTAACTTCAGAAGAATTTATGTGGGAGAAAATCTGGATGCTTTGCAAATGTTCTGTCCCTTGTCACCCTCTAATCAAGGCTTAGCCGTGTTAGAAGACTTTCTAGCCCTAGGCTGTCAGCAGTGGGAGTGGCAAAAGAGTTCTGGTCCTTCTCAGTGTTCCTGCTCAGGCAAGCTGGAACCAGAGGCCAGGTGTCTGTATCACTTGTGACATCTTGAGACAAGATGTTTTGCTTGCTCAGTCTTCCGAGAAGATTCATGTGATGCTCATCAGGCCAAGTAAAATGTATCCTGTGTGGATAGTCTTTCATGACACTACCACATCACACAGTGTCTGAATCCTAGGGAGGTCATGCTCATTCACGGGGTATGCACCGATATGGAATTCTTCCTAGGCTAAAGTAGTTTCTCCAACAAAAAAATAACAGAAATGCTATTATTTCTAAAACTAAACCCCATCTGAACCGCTATGTAAGTGTTAATATAGGTATAAATTAGCAAATAACAAAAGACTACCTGGTGGATCATCGACTAATGAAAAGCTCTATCTGTAGCCACCTGTAGTGCGAAGGATGAGGGGGATGGCAGGATTAACACTGCTTTTGCACAAAGACACGCAGTTACGGCTTTCACAGGTGATGCTGAACAACTTCTCCCATAGCGGAGTATCAGCTGTACCAGCGTCCACATGCAGCGCCTGTGTGCCAGTGCATGAACACACACATGGAGAATAATTCCAAGTATTCTTAAAGATACTAGAATCCAGGAGGTTTTTTGGTTTTATCTATATACCACCAAGAGGAGGATGAAAGAAACTGGCATAAAGCAGCTCAATATAAATTATTTGGTTTTAATATAGAGGGTGACAGAGAAATTCCTATTGCAAGGACATGCTTTATGGGGAATCAGTTTTCCAAGCCTAGACATCTCAAAAGAGCCTGCTGGCAGCCTGAGAAACTCAAACACTACAAATCACCAGGACCAGGTGCTATTTTTACAAGTACTTTGAAATAAATTTGAAAAAATAAAGAGATACAGTTAAGAAATTGTCAGTTACCATTAGAAATATCCACTGTCCTGGACGACTGCTCACAGCTAGAGAAAAAGGTAGTTTTAGAGGAGACTGAGATAGCATAAGGTAGTGCCTTTCTCAGGGTACTTTATGCCTGAATAAGCATAAAATAACGGTATCACAATATCACAGGTCTGCAAGCAACCTGCATGTTCCAAGTTACTAGACAAGAACCATGAGAAAGTGCTACAGTTTAATCCTAATTTGCAAATGGAGTAAGTAACCACTCCTAAGAAAAGGAAAAGGTGGTAATTTTTCTGATCGGGGTAAGTTATTTGAATCTTCTTCAACCCAGAATAGGCTCTTATCAATGCCACTAATTTGCGAGGGAGACTGTAAACCTTCCTGTCAAAAAACCCGCCAAAAAACCTCAGAGTGCCTCTTTAAGCATAGAAAAAAAAAATAGCTTGAGGGTAGACTGAAGGAAGAGGTGAATCCCCTTGCTGGTTGCCGAACAGCCATAAAGTTCTTTAATGCTGCTAGTTGCTCCCTGCTTTCCCTCTTCAGCAGTTTTAGAGAAAGTTGGGGCACAAAGCAGTTTAAAGCCACCTTTACTGGTGCTCTCTACAGCAATAAACCCCAGAACTTTGGCATAATAGAGGCCTGTGATGCAATTCACAAATATTCAGTTATCTCAGCGTTCATCTACTAGAAACACAAAGTATTCCTTTAGTGAGCTTTAATGGGCGCTTATATTTATTGTATGCGCATTTTACTGTTACTTCAGGAAACATCTCAGGAAAATATGGAACTTGCAAGGAACAGCACAGTTAGTCCAATAAAAGCAAATTCCACTACCCTTTGAAATCCTACCTGCAGCTTGCTTTCATCTGCTAATGGCAAGAGTTATCACTGCCAACAATCTTTGAACAAAACCGTTTTGTGACTTCTTTTTTCCACATACCCTTGGTTTAACAAGAAAGATGGGGAACATCTGTGGGCAACTTCCACTGGGCACTTTTTCAGAAGCAGAAGATGTGAACCGAATCCCTTCGAGCTTCTGTTTTCTGTTTTGTGGAAAAGTCCCCTCACCTTGAGGCTGCTTCAGCCAGTTTCTTAAACTCTTCTGATGGATTTCAGCAAGTCATCACATTTTTTAAGCAGGTCTTTGGCCTGTCCCCGTCTCTGCCATTCCCTCCTATTCAATCACAGCATGTATCCTTACCCTCTGTTGTTTTTGCCAACTGTTCTAAGATATCTGATTACAGTCAGTTTTTTTTATGTGTACCAAAGGAGGGGGGGGGGGGGGGGGGAAGGCAGAGTCCTTAAGCACTTTGGCTGTCTCGGCATCATGCTGCTCTTCTGTTCTGTGTTGTGGTAGAAGATTAATTTTCACATCCGTTTCTTTACTACTGTTACAGCTATGGATTTTCCACCACAAATTCCTCAAATGAAGATGAGCCTTTATTACCTAGGCCATACCTGAGGCAGAAAGAGATCACTTCTGTATTGTTTATTTCAGAGCAGAAGACCCTGTGCCTCTACGACAGGACAGTCCTTCCAGGAAACTTTCCTTGGGTCACCCATTTCCACCACAAACAGTGCCTTTTAATCATGGACGCATGACAGATTCTAGACAATAACTGCTTGCATACATTCATACAATACCTGGAACATTCCATCACCACACTAATATACAGTGACTGTTTGCAAGGCAGATTTTAGGTTCCCTTTAAAACACTTTTAAAAAAAATCAAAACAACAAAATACTTCATAAGTGTCCTTCAATTTTCCAATATTTTAGACGACTGGTTTAAAGAACAAGAATTTTGGGTACTTAACACATGGGTTGTTAACTCAAACATAAACTGGAAGTAAGCAACTAGTTGCTTTGGTAGCAACTTAGATCACATACCAAAGAACAGATTAAAGCAAAGCAAACATGAATCAAAAAACCCCCAAGCCTCTTGGTAAAAACTGTACCTTGCTAAATAGTAGAAGCTCTCATAGATGTGCTTGCAAGAATCCCAGTCATTAAATAAGCCTGGAGCCTCTATCTGGGCTAGTTCACTGCTATCTTACAAATTTTGTTTTAAAGCCTATTACCTGCATTCTTGATAGAAATTCATCGAAATACTTTGCACTAGCCAGGCTGTAAATGTGGTATTAAAGTTTAGATCACAGGGACAAAGTACTGTTTTACATTTTCGCTGCAGCTCTTCAAAAATAAGCTTCTACAAAGACATTAAGAAACAGTGCAGATACTCCAAGCTTTAACATTTATTTGATACACAAGAGGGATAAAACTTGATAGAAAGATAATTTTTATAAGTGCACACAATTTCCCCCCGTTTTCTCTATTTGTGATATGGGAATGAAAACAAAAGTAGCTTGTTGTGTGCAATAGATTACTGAATTCAAGCAGAATTCATTTCTGGAACCTCCACACCACACAACCAACAGGGGGCTGTCTGGCTACACGATGCTAGCGAACCTGCAGTGAAATCCTTTTTCTGACTGTACAGCCTACCAGCCACACACACTTCCTAAAACTGGTTGTCACACAGGTCATTTAACAGATTTCACACCTGCGAAACAGTAGAGCTCTTTCTCACCTTTGTCCGATACTACTGGAGATCTCTTATTTTGCGTCTTAAGTTTTGTTATATATAAACAGATAATATACTTCACATATTTATTGGTATGTCTGAAAATAACAGATACTGCTTATAGGAAAAAGAGGAAGATTTTCATGTTGCCTTGATGACGGGAAAGGTTTGTCACAGCTGTTTCCATATGCTAAGAAGCTATACCTGTATGAATTTTTGTGTTAGTTTCATATGTAGATACCAATCTTCTGTAGAAGGGAAGAGGTAGACCAAGATGTTGTTTAGCCCCTTTGATACAGATTTGAACAGCAGCTAGACAAAGCCTGTCTGCAGGACCATCAAGAAAGGAAAAATAAGGCCCTGAATATTCCCTACATTGGTTTCAGCAATGGAAATTAATACTGGACTGCCATTCTCAAGAGCAGAAGGAACTTTTCCTTGGTGCCAGTACTGTTGCTCACACAGCAAGCACATTCAGCTGGCTGAGTCTACCGAAAACTAACCCCAAGTCAATCAGTGAAAGCACGGTGGAAATATCAGAGCTGGGCTAATACTGAAGGAAACAGGAAGACTCTGTCAGTCCTAAACTCCTCTGGCTTGAGAATCACACAGGACTGTAGAACCATAGTCGTGTATTATTCTTGACTATTCTAGCTGGTGCAATAATGTAACCCCTCAAGCTTCTCTTTTGCCTTTATTTCAACAAAATATTAAGAAAAGCATATACATTTGAGACTTTGTATTCTTTATTTTATGCCTTATATAGTCCAAATATTATCATACTTAAGGGTGTGGGGTTTTTTTTTGAGTATTTTATGAGAGACTCCGAAGTGTTTTACTTTTAAAACCACTTAAAAGTGTAAAAGCTGCTGACAGAAGGTTCCTTTATAGGTAAGAAAGCCACATGCTTGCCCTGCAAAAACCATAGGGAAATGTGAACTTTCTACCCATGGCTGTCTCCTATGGCTACAAACAGCAGAAGAAAACATTATGGATATATTATTACCACCTCTCAACAGCAGCTAAGTCAGTCATCTCTAGCTGCTCAGCACTGTATACTTAAGATTGAAGATTCAAACTGGATAAATTCTGCTATAACTAAATTTGTTAATTTCAGAACATTTAAGCATAGGGTTCAAATTTTACATTACGAGATGGAAGAAATATTAGATAAATTTCATTAGACTTACTAACTCTAAGCTATTACAGGTGCATCAAAATCAGAAAAAATATTGAGTTGTTGCACCTGAGAGCCATCAAATAGATTTCAACAGAAATAAATTGTTCAGAGTGAAAAAGTAATGTCCAAGTGATATTAGCCCCCTCATAGAAAGATAAATGATCTCACTTGTGCCACTGAATTTTCTCCATAATTTTTTATTTGTGTTTATAGTTGAACGTTTTCTTCTGATACACACTTAGAAAGGAGATTCATATACATCTCAGACCTAAGTTTTCCTTCAAACACATTCGAAACTTTTTGTTTGTTCAAAAGAATTGCTGCTCTGCTTCAAATTAAACTGGTAAAATAGTAGCTCACAATATTTCTACCAATCATTTCTTCTGACTTCTGTGACAGGAGGTGGTGATGAAGAACATAAAGGGAGTCTAACATTTCAAACTTCAATCATTACTGCTAGTATTGCTACCTGATTAGGAGAGACTTCCCTCAATACATAACAAGATAACATGATTAAAAGGAAAAGCTGAAACATTTTCAGGTCTCTATACCTAAATACCAAGTACAGAACCACTCTCAGTGAAGTGTGCCATATGCGGTACCAAGAAAACTGCTTTGGAATTTGGCCTGTATTAGCCCTAAATACATAGGTGTAAGTCACTTTACATTTTCCAAGGTGCACTGTTTACCACTGTACATAAGAAATTAAGTGTTACAATTTAACTAGTACATTCTTCCTGCAACATAAATCTTTACAGGTAAATTATTGTAAAATATGCTGAAGTTCAAATGTGAGCATTACCTTTAGTGTATAAAAGATTTTGCAGAATATTGAAAGTGTTACTCATGAAACCACATTCCAAAAATGGGACAAACAAGTGTTTAATAATAATAGCTATATATGCAAAATGAATCAGTGACAAAATAAGACCAAATCAGGAGTACTTTGGAGTTTACAGGACTGGTCAAAAACAGGTCATGAATCAACAACACGGAAACTCAGGCTTCTCAGCTTGAGCTGGTAACAAGGAAAGCTGCTTGTAGATCTGGTCTTTAAAAGATGCACAATACTCACTTCTTCCTCTGAGATCAGAATTAATAAATGCCATAGAAAATTCCATGAGGAAATGCATTACTGTAGTACACTTACTAAACAAATGTGGGGTTTTTTGAACAAAAAAACCCAACACCCCTTCAAGGTTAAGTGTCTATTACCTCTACTTTTAATATGACATGGAGATGTAGAAATTATAGTAGTATGCAACAGTTTAAGTTACCCTGTTTAAGACAGGAGACTGTCAACAGACATAACAATACATAGTATTTTAATTCAAATGACAACTCCTAAGAAGCTCAGCTGTAAATGTTAAGAGCCAGCGTTTCTGTCAGACACAAGGGTCTTAAGTCAGACACCTCTGAAGTGAGGAGTACAAGTACTGCAAAAACAATGGCCTGTAACTTGTTTAGCATCATATGAGACTAAGGGCAGAAAAATAAACATCACTTCTGGCTAGGAATTCTCATTTGACATAACCATGAAGACCATGGTTTTCTCTACTTGCAGTCTTTTGTTCCATTGCCTACAGAATTTTTTACCAATTAATTTGTGTAGCACCTGTAGCAGCATCAAGCTTCTTGCTTGCACAGCCCACAAACATCTTCCCTGGCTCAGCACCACACCAGGCCAATCCTATCATTAGATGACATGTTCTGTATGACCATGAAGATTGCTTCATAGTACACTAACACAAGGGGGCAAGTGAAGATTGCAGAATCTTAAAGCAGGAGTTATCTCATCTATCTAACTGAACAGTGTTTTGTTTTGTGATCTTCATGTTTTTTTACAGTTAAGTTATAAGACTGTGTTTTATTTTTCCCCCCCAAAGCATTTCCTCCTTTGACCTCCAATTCCCATATTAGTTGAAACATGTTATTTACTTCCACAAAGATGATGAGAGAACTGAAGCACCTTTCACATGAAGAAAGGCTGAGAAAGCTGGGACTCCAGCCTGGAGAAAAAAAAACCCCTTGTGTATGTGTGATCTTACTGAAGTTTATAAATACCTCCTGATGGGGCCAGTGGAGAGTAAAGACGACACGGCCAGGCTCAGTTCTGTCCAGTGACACGACAGAAGCCAACAGGCACAAAATGAAACGCAAGAAATGCTATCTGAACAGGACAGGTTGCAGAGTCTCCATCCTTGAAGATATTCAAAACCTCACTAGACACAGTCCAAGAAATGTGCTCTGCCTGACCCTGTCTGAACTAGACTACCTCCAGAACTCTCCTTCCAACCTCAACTACTCTGATATTTTGGAATTCTTTTTCAGGACCAAAATTAATGAAGTAGCAGAGAGCACTAATAAGACTGCCCTCTTCTGCGGGGAATACAATGAGGGGGATAAAATTAACAGTGATTTCACAGATTACAGTGAAAGCCACTACTTAACAGTCTGCATTCCCTTCTGGATCTGAAGTGCAGAGTGCTCTAGTGAATATTAGGAATGATCTGAGGTGTGCAAGCCCCCTTCCCCAAGCCTGACTCATTCTTTTTGCCTCAGGCCAGATCCCTTCTGTCAGGCTGTTGCTTCTTCCAATTTCAAGAAACAAGCAAAACCCCCCAATACTTACCCAACCTGTCCCACTCCTTCCAACCTTCCAGTTCATCAGATCTGTCCTTCCGCTGTCAGTTCTCAGCTCCAACACTGGATTTTCTTAGACATGCTCCTCTCACTAGTTGTCTTCACTCCTATACAGCTACTAGTGTCAGATTATTTTCATACAGGCCTATCTTTTCTTTCCCTTTTATACGATTTAAGCATCTTTTTCCCCATACAGTTCCTCAGCTTAGCAGAAAATAAGCACCTGAACAGGAAAAAGAAAGCTTCCCTTTCTTACATCAGGCACACACCTTAGGACCCCAGAGCTGCAATGTGGAGGGAGTTCCATTCGGCCATGGGCCATGGCACCGCCCATGCAAGTAAACCTCTGGAAAACACAATTGCTCATATTATTTAAGGCAAGTGAAAACCATGCAAGAAATATGACATTCTTTTCAAAGGTTTAGGAACTGAATAATTTGACTAAGCCTTCATAAGAACTCGAAGTCATCTTCTTAATTCAGACAGGAACTTTGGTTCCTCAGTTCAGCTCTGGTTCTGCAAATGCTCAAATGGTATTTTTATCACATCACTGAACTGTTCTAAGCTGCTCAGGCCACCAAGCAAGGCAGTCCAACCTTTCCCCTTCTGCTTTGTCCCACTCCCTGCCACCTCCTCCCTTATGCCAGCTCTAGGTGCTTGCACAAGGAACCAGAAGGAAGCAGTCTGTTTCACTATTCACACAAAAGACTGCACTGGCACAATGAAGTAGTCGGGAACAAACGGTTTGGCCACTAGACTTTGACAAAGCCATGCAAATCGACTTACTTGTTGCATGCTCTCTAATCTTTCTGACCAGCTCTTTAGATGCACACTTACTCATAAAAACCTAGATGCATTAAAATACTCTATTTACAAGAGTAACAGGATGGATGGCCCTCTGCAAGCACTGTAGTCTGCAGCATGCTAACAAAAATCAGTGACATTTAAAGGGAGGAGAATAGTGGAATAAGAATGTCTTTTTTTGTTGTAACCCACAGAGTCTGGTCTTTCCAAGCATGTCCAAGTTTCAAATGGCTGAAATGTATATGCAAGTCTTTAGTATAAAGCAGTTATAGATATGGAAATACAACACAGTGCTACTTAAAGAAACCTCAGTGAGAAAGCTCTCTGACTTTGAGCCAGATAGCACATTTTTTCTGAGCAGTCAACCTCATTTTGGCCACATATCTTAAGAGACCTGTAGTAGGTAAATGTAGACACAGAAGCGTTTACTTCATGGAAAGCTGCAGGCTAGCTAACACTGCATAGCTTTACTATTGAGAACTGCTCAGGTTTGAACCAAACTGGAAATGTTAGCCATCAGTAATTTCACCAGTTCAAATCCACAGCAGGGGCAGACAAGAAAAGTGGGATTTTTAACAGCACATACCCCAGGCTGAAATTCTATGCAGTCAAATAATGCAGATTTATGAATTATCTTATGTTGGATTAATATTTATCTACATCATGTTTATACTTGTGCAACTACACCAGTAGCAGGCCTGTGAAGCCTGAAGTCAAAACAACCCCCCAGTGCAGATAAGCTTTTTTTTTTGCCTTTTAAAACATCTATAAGATGTATAAACTTAAATCTATGAGCACTTACTTGAAGAAGGCATGTGTATTTTAATGGTAAAATATACCAGGGCTAATAAAATGAGATTAGCAAGTGATACTGAGTCATGATAGTGAAGAAAATAAAATCTTAAAAGGAAACACACTTTCAGATCTTGACTGTATCTAAAATTAGTGACATTTACATAACCATTAGTCTACATTTGACTCACCGCACAGTTCTTGCATGCAGCTTTTAAAAGGAAAGGAGCCCAATTAATTTCCATTCTCACTGTAGAGATTTCAATCATCTCAATGAAAGATTCCTCTGCAAGAGAAACATCTTAGTGGAAGATAAGGAAAAAAAAAAAGTAAATTCACAGTCGGATACACAATTTAAACTTCTAACCATAAAAATTGTTACCTGTCTATAGACAGTGATTTAAGAAATGAAGTGTTTAATAATTTTTGTTAAAAATTTTGGAAGACACTTTCGCTTTATGTGCTCACTTGCTAAAAACATGACAAGACATTTCCCAATTCCATTCATTAAGAACATGCTGTAAAAATGAACAGTTTCAAGATTTTTAATAAAGAAATGCTGACATTTAAAGTAACACCATTTTTTATGTATTATATAAATAAATGCACTTACCAAGACATTGTTAGACAGGTGTAGCTTGAGATGGCTCCTTTAATAAATTCAGCTTTCATGTAAGCCAAAGCATTCAAAATTATATACATATACATCTATTCTGTATTTACCATCAGATACTATGAAGTCCTAAATATTGTTTATGAATAGGTGAAAATATAAACAAAAGCCAAGAAAGTGTTCACAATCAATCAGCACATAAATTATAACAACAAAAAGGTATCAGGAAAGACATTAAATGTTTTTTTTCATGACTCACATGCAGAAGTGGCTAGCCTTACTTCAGCAGCACAGTTAATACTGGAGATATTTACAGTCTTAACACCAATATTTACGTGCTGCTAAAGTATGACAGACATCAGCATCACAAGATTGACTAATTCATAAGTGATATTTCTCTTCAGGATGATGAAATCCTTGTATTTTTGAGGCAGCACAATATGGCCTGCACCTTTTCAAAACCCACAAACCATTATGTGCTGCTACGTTATGCCAAGGTGTCTACCATACTGCAAGGAAATAAAAAACATATGCTGAAAGCTGAATTTTCTTATTGAACACTAGTTTTCATGTACTGACATCAGCTGTATTAATGAACTACAAAATGTTTATAAAACATTTTTCAATTGCCAAGCTGACTGTTTATTTAGTGAAGCTCTGGACTTTATTGTCAACTGTGCATAATACCTTAATGGGACACGAACAATTGTGTGTCTGATCAGAGGAACTAAAGATTATGCAGATGTTTACTTCAAAACAAAACAAAAAAGTCCGGGTTATTTTCTAACCTAACTTATCATCATCTGGAAACCTCTGATGTGAAAAAAACCCCAACTTTCATATATAAGAGAATAAAAGCTAATTTTAAAGTAAGCTTCTGTCAAGTATCAGTCCTCAAGCAATCTGTTACCTCTGCAGGTTACCCAAGCCACAGTTTTTGAGCAGACAGATTTACAAGTGCTTCTTAATACATTTCAGGGCAAGAAAGGTATTTTAAAAACCCACAATGATTGTTATCAAGAACAGTAACTTACCTGTTATTAAGAGCAGGAGTTTATCTGCCCCCAGCCTAGAATGACCATTCTACTTTACTTGAAGAGGTAGGCAAGAAACTCAAGAGCTCACATCCCTGTCAGGTATCCTCCTCTTATAAAGTGTGCCTGCATTTTAAGTGTGTACAGTACTTTTACTGGTTCCCTAAAAAGTTGAATTATGCTTTCTTTAATGTTTTTATACCAAATTATTAAGACAAAAGCTACTTATACAGAACAGACCCAAGCACTCCATTCCATTTTAATGAGCCTTCTAGTCAGTTCATGATAAAAAAGAAATAATTCTGTAAATTAACAGGGCTGTCTGTAAGCACAAAAAAGTTTGGCAGGTCACAAAGGGGGAAAGTTTGGTGAGTTTTTGTTTTCTTCCTTCCTATTTTTGCTCCTACAATAATACAGCAGGACGACCTCTGCTAGAAGGGTCTGTTGCTACAAATGTGCCAATTAAAGTGAGGTTTTCCAGTTTCGGTTTACATGTAGCTGCAGCAACACTTAGGTTTTTATATAGCTATCTAGGTACAAACCCTACAGAAAAAGCCATTTCCAGTGTATTTTATACACACAGAGCTAAATTTACCCTTTTTTCCCCCCTCCTATTTATGTTTGTTTGGTTTTTAAATCAGACAGCTAAAACAGGCAAACTAGATTATATAGGCACAACTCATCCAGTATCTTGGTGAAGTAAAACCTGAATGCAAAGTCAAAATAAACCTAACTGTAAAGGTTATGCTGTGACAGTTGGTCACCCCCTGAAGAAACTGTGCTAGGCATAATCCAAGAGAGGAAGAGAGAAAGAAAAAACATCCACTATATATACATAGTGTGGAAGGCAAAGGTTAAGAAAAAGATAGATGCAAGCAAAAGTGCTAGCCTGCAGTAAAGTTTCCTTTAACGTTTCTGGGAAAAGACTATGAAAGATACTCTCCAGCAAGACAGAATACTGCTTCTCATTTGTAGATTTACCATAAAGATTGAAAGGCAATTATTTAAATAAGAGAGCTACAACATTTAGTACCTTTGGAAGTACACTTCTCATTTGTACGTTCAGGCCAAATTCTTCATTTGTGAACTATGTGTGTTTAACTACTTACTGCTGTCTCAATTGCATTGCTGTTTTTAGCTTCTAGCTTAAGCATGGAGCTTTTTTTCTGTTGCAGAAGTAAATCACTAAAATTAAACTATACACACCATGAAATGAAGACTTGACAGAACTATTACGCTATTTTCTGCAGAAAGTACATTAGTAAGAGAGCTTGCAGGTAATTCATGCACACAACCCCAACATGAACACAAAACCTCACATGCATTACAGGATTGGGGGGTGTGTGTGGTTTTGGTTGTTGATTTATTTTTTTTTTTTTAAACTTTACTACCAAAACTGCCCCTAAACTAAACAAACAAAATCAAACAGAACACAACTGTGTATTTTCTATGTTGCTATTAAAAATAATTTTATCTGTAAGGAGAATATGCCAGTTTTCACATAAAATTGAAGACCTATGTGAGAGAAGGGGTTGAAGAACAGGAAAAGGATGAAAGGAGGAAGTCCAAGATAAAAACAACGGTAATAGCTAAGCCAGAAATCTACTGAAATCCAGAAGTGCCTGCACAAAACTCTGTATCTCTATGTTTTAGTCATAAAGCTAATACAGTCATGCTATCAAGAGTGCTTCTCCTACCTTTATCATTGTGTTTTAAGATGGGGTCTGTGGGTGAAAGACAGACAGAGGAGACCTCAGTAAAAGCTGGGAATCATGTATGCAGGCAGCTCCGTTAGATCCCCCCAAGCCCCTGAAAGCGAGAGCTCCGCTAAGAAAGATGCAAGGATTCTGAAGATGCAGAACTGAAATTCCATAGAAGCAGGCTCTCTACACACACAGAGAAGTCAGGAATGCTGTCATAAAAAACAATTAAAGCTGTTGTTTGGTTTTTTGTGGTTTTTTTTTTTAAATAAAAAGAAAAAAAGAAAAAGAGTGTGTGCTTTTGTGATTGGGGTGTTCCCAATCAAGGAAGGAGCATTTCCTTGATTTCAGTATTTTTTAGTTGACTTATCAAAGACCAAGCCTAATATAAAATATGTTCAGGTTTTACTGGTTTATGGTTAAGAGTTTATGACAACACCAAGCCCAATTCAATCTCTTTCTAACCCCATGAAAACAGCTACAAGTGAACTTCTGGCTACTGTAACTATTAATAAGCTCCTTAAATGCTACTATAACTACTAATAAGCTCCTTAAATTCTAAGTAACATACTGTATCCAAGAAGGTACCACTAGCCAGCAATCTGACAGTTAGTGATTTGGAGTAAAACGTATCAAGGCCTTTCTATTAAGTAATGCATTTTGTCTTGGATGCCTAAGAACATAACATAAGATTAAACATTCATCTTGTGCCTTTTTCCTCATTCAACAAAAGCACTCTCTTGATACGTCTTGCCAAAACACCTTCCTCATTGAGTGTTACACACCATTTTGCACACAACCATATTCCATTGCTTGTTTTACGTACTTATCAATGCAAAGCAACACAGATACACTACGAAAGCAAAGCTGCCGCTTTCACTGTTCATTGTGACCCTTTCTCAACTTTATTTCAGTTTAGACATCTGAAGGTGAAAGACACTGAAAGACTCTTAAGTCTAGAGCATTACACTATTTGTCCACCAGTGCTGCTCTGCCCCATAGCACAGACATCAGAAAGTACATCTCCGTATCTCAGTTTAGCTTTGGTTCAAACAAGAAATGAGACAGGGTTTACACTCAGATGGCACAGTTTTGACAAGTGTGTCCCGTTCTGTGCATTCCAGGAAGAGAGTAACTTACTCATATGGTAGACAGGACATTTTGCAGCGACAGCTTTCTTGACAACTGCTGGTTCACCATCCAATAGGAATAAACACACCAACAGTTCACCTCTGTGAAAAATATTTTTTTCCCCCCACTAAATTCATCTGGACAAAAGAGAATTAAGAGATAGTATCATTTCACTATTAAGAAATCTAAACACTTCTATCCTCAAACAACAAAATTGTAAGATCTGTAGCTGTATTTTTGATAATACACTGCTTACTTCCCCACCCCCACCAGTTTAAACAATAGTAGTTTCACTTCATTTTTGTCATATGCTTACTCAACGCTGTAGTATTTATACTGCCAACACACTGGAATTTATAACTTGCTCATTCTTAAAACTTACATTTAGAAGTACAGTCTTTTACTCCTGCCTTCTTGTTGCTTCTGTTAAGGAACCCTCATTCTTCCTAATTCTCAGTGTCAGCAGTCTTTAAAGTGATGTGCACATATTTTAAAAAGGAGAAAAGAGTTGAGTGAAATATTCCAAGGTATTACTTTAAAGGTATCAGTTTACTTGGCTACTATTGCGTTACTATTTTGTTCAGATATAACCTATGATACTCAGTTAATTCACTTAACTTATTTGAGGCTACTTTGTGGTCATAGAGGAAGAAGAATTAAGAGAATAAACTATACACCCTAAAAAATATTCTCCTGAAATAACAGTAAGATTTTGAATTCATGTTTAAGACTGCAATTCTAAAAAACAATCTGTCTCTAGCCTAGCAATTCTGTGCTAGGTTTGGTGTTTTGGGTTTTTGTTGTTGCTGGCTTGTGGTTGTTTTTGGTTTTTTTTTATGAAATGACTGTAATCCAGCAATAAATTAGCCCCACTTCACCTCAAAAACCAGTCATTCAGGATTGAGCTTATGCACAGTCTCCATGTATAAGAGATCTTCCCACACCTCCTACCAAGCAGCTGAACATTTCTAAGACTATTATCAATTTGTGTTAAAAAGTCACAATGCTTTGGATAATTTTCTGAACAGAAAGATGAGTATTCGAACAGAGATAAGTAGCACTAATCTGGAGTTTTTGTTGTAAATTATGGGTAAGATTGAGTGTAGAAGTTTTGTTTAAAAAGGGATTGTCTGTTAACTATTTCCCAATCGTGTCAACAATTTTCCCCATATAACCAGGGCAAAAGACTGGGGAAACTACAGAAGTTGTTTGCAATGTAAAATATTAATTATGAAAGTTAAGCAGGTAACTGTTGATTACTGAAATCTACTGTTACTAAATTTGGAGAATCTATCTTATGTGTCCAGCCATCTCTCTCAGGAACATGGACAAACATATTTAGATTAGCTGGAGAACTCGTACAAAAGATAAACATAAAATAACAAAGCCAGCTAAAAATAAAACCCAGGAAGTAGAACCATTAAGAAATTCAGAAGTATAAAAATACCTGGAAATTTGGAAGTGCAGTTATGGCCTACCGGCATGAAATTCAATTTTTACAACCTTTTTGCTTTATCTCAGCACTCTAACCACTGCTTATACTAGCCTGACTCACATATTCAGTTGTATGAGCTGCACTTTGGGTTTTTTTTTTTCTTCCTCTCCTCCCCATTGCAGTCATGAAAACAAACCAAAGTGAAGACAGTCATTTGGTACTGCAATATTGATGCTTCTATTGCAGTGATGAATAGCAACCAAAATGCAGTGGATTTGTGTGGAAGGCAAAATACTAAAAGGTAGCAAGTTCTAGCCTGAACAAATAAAGGATGTCAAACAGTTTTTCTAGCTTGCTAGCTAAAAAAGCAGAACTAAAGGAAGCTGATACAACACAGAAATATTATCAATGTATATTTTAGTATATCATCAGATTATTTAATATCAACTCTAGCTTAAAAATAAAACTGAATAAGACTAACTCCTCCCACCTCTTTTCCCAGCTTCTAAAGAGTGTTTTGTCAGATGTTGATGCATTAACTAGACTGCTAAATGAAATACTTTACAGGGAACTTGTAGAGTGTAACAAGCTCTGGGGTTCTAACAGAGTTTATAAAAGTTCTGTTTCAGAAAAGCGTTCCAGAACCCTCTCAATTGCACCGGTATAGCTTGCACACAGCTTTTAAAAATCTGTCTTCCCTGCACCTCTGGCACACACACAGGAAGAAAACTGTGTGAACACTTTCAATCTGTACCAGCATTCTTTCTGCTTGAAAGGACACATACAAAATTAAGAAAAACGAATAAGCTATTTTCTAAGTTCTATGAAGTAAGTTTTATATTTCATTGTAGTCGTCACTAAAATGTGCCTTTCCCTCAATTTTACCACAAAAAAATATTAATACTCAGTCTAGTGGATCTACCAAAAAGAAAGCCAGGTCTGCCTTAAAATACAACTACAATTTCTATATTATTATTTTTTTAAAAATTCTGTAACACCTTTTCAGATTAAAAATCTAAAAAGATAAAGGTACATTTTTTCAAGTTCTCCAATAAACAAATCCTTAGATTATTACACCATTACCTTCAAAAAAGATTATCCTGTGATTATAGTTCAAGTTTACAAAACCTGAAGTATACAGAATCATTGCTGGTAAATGAGAAAATGGAACAACCTTTCTCCAAATGATAACACCACACAATAAAAACCAGCTATATAATGGAAAGTTATTAAGATAGGGAAACAGGTTCCCCTCTTAAATATATCATTCTTAAACAAATATAAATAAAAATATTCAAAACATACCAGCCAAGTATTAGTTTTCTGTTCTTTACATTCATTTCTAGCTTTTTAAACGATTTTTAAAAAGAAAAAAAAAAAGTTAGTTTTATTAAGTTCAGAAGACTTGCTCATTTAGCTCAGGAAGCAGTCACAGACCTAGTGTAAAATTTTATGCTCTCCTAAGCTGGCACCCAGTCTTTTAAGGAAGAAAGCCATGCTATTGCTGTTTAAATCTTCTAACTCTATAACGTATTGCAAAGCATTTCTTGTTCTTACACAGTACTTTAATACTCAGGTAGTATTTTGCAGGAACCCTGGTGGCCTGTGCAGAGGATCAGTTTCCAAAGTACTGCTGGGGAAGTGGAAAATACATTAGTCAGCGTTAACCAGACTGCCTTCCTAGTTGTTATCTTATCTGAATTTGGTAAATAATAATAAATCATAGGACAATAATACAGCAATATATTAAAAAATAATTTGGCCTGATATGTAAATAATACTACTTGCACTACACAAACCCACAAATCTTACATTTTGATTTTGTTACATCTCAGCACTGTATAGAATTATAATGCCTAAAGACAAAAACCAGGCCCATAGCTCAGAATGCAATCCCACTTGTGAAGGGCTAAATTTGCTGCACGTTTGCTTCCAAAGATTTAGGGTCAGAGTGACAATGCTATAAAATAAGGGTCAAAGCACAAAAAGACCAAGGCCACAGAACAAAGAGCTTTTCGTGTCCTGAAAGAAGTTGCTTTTTGTAAGCCTGCCTTCTGGCTCAGACAGTAAATTTGTCTTTTCCTTGACATCATCCCTACATGACTTCTATAAAATGCCAGACAACTGTATGGCTTAGGAAAGGTGAAACAACTGCTAGCAGAAATCAAGTCAACTGTTAAGGGAATGCACTAGTTAATCCACTGTTAACAGCAGAGCAACACCTCCTAGTAATTGCTGTAGCTTTTCCAATCCTTAGCTATATTTCTACAACTTCATTATTTAATTAGTTGCTTCAACAGAAGTTTCAGGTGTCCTTAACACCTTTACGGTGTAGATTCCTAGTCATATTATCTACTTTGATTATTGTTTATTCAACGGTAGCTGAGGAAATATGCAGGAGCAGCAACTCAGAAGGCTGCTTTAATCCTCTCCCTACCCCTCTGTGAAATATTAATAGAAAAGATACCATCTAACACAGATGTTTATACTCCCTTTCCAAAATGTTTATGGGTTAGTTCTCTGTTTCCCCATCAGTGAGATCCACTACTCACAGAATGGAGGTAATGCAAAATAAAAGTGTTTTCTAGGGCTGACACAGATTGCTAAGCAGCGAAGTTCATTTTTCCAGCTAGAAAATGAATTTCACTTAGGATATGCTTTTTCAAAACAACAACAATAGTTCTGCCAAATGAAAGGAACTTTATCCACTGGAGGGGGGGGGTGGGGGGAACCCAACCCATAAGGATGCAGAGTGCCTCTTATGGCTTTATATTAAGCTAGATTTTCAATATTTCACTAGCAAGCTTAAAGTAAAACCATGCTGAATTAACTAGAAGTTAATATACGAAGAGAGATTTATAATCCAATACCTAAAGCACAGAAGTAGTCAAAAAAAGCCCAAAATCAAAATTGTACTCTCAGCCCTAACACATTGTCTAGTAAATATCCACAAATCAAAACCAAGACGCTAATCTCTGAACCAGTAGTATTTGACTTTTTTTTTCTTTTTAAATAGAAGGCTAGTTGACAGTATGTTCTTTAAGCAACTATCAGTATTGCAAGAAATTTCTCTCCATCGTAACCCAAACCTACATGAAAGAATAGGACTTATCACCAAGTTGTTCATTATCTTTTTTAGCAGCTCTAAAAGCATAACATTTTGAAAATCAGACCTTCCTTACTTCCAAGTAATTATTTTTCACTGCATAATAGATGGCTTCTGCCTTAAAAAAAAAATTAAATATGGTAATTTTGAACTGTCCTACTAACTTACTTAAAAGCTGGAACTGGAGATTCAGATATGTGGAATTAGGTTAAAATTTAAAAAAACTTACCTTTCAACTGTGGAGATCTACAATAGTTTTTGAGTTTCAGTGGCAGCAAAACGAAGTTTTACGTTTTCAAAAGGAAGCAGATTCCTTCGCTTTTACTCTGCAGTAAGTTATAACATGTCTGATTCCTATTTTAAACATTAAATGTAGCATTTAAGAACAGTATTTGGTTTTTTTCTTTCTAAACATTTAATATAATTGAAAAATATCTTATTATAGGAAAAGCCTAGTGTAACATGTGAAAGGCCTACTCCAATCATCCTACACTTTCTGAAAGAAATGATCACTTCTCATCTCTCAAGAAGCACTGGTGCAAGTATACTGATTTTCCTTGTGGTGAATAGCAGCCCACAAGTTAAGGAACTGATGCAAACTGGCAGATTTCCCCTTCTAATTTTGAGTCATATGCGTCATCTTTTTGTCAAAAGCTGGGAAGAAAAAGAGTCTCTCTTCCAGCCTGCCACAGGAAACCACCTGCTTAAAGACAGAACAGACCAATACTGCAATATTGGTCTGCACATTGCTTGTACTTACACATTTTTTCTTGCTTTGTTCAAATAAACAAAATTCTGAAGACAGCCTTAACACTAACTTAACAACAAAATTTATCTCTTTGATTTAGGGCAAGAAATCAAGCTGGTAAAAAATAAAAAAAGGAGACCAGTCATGTTTGCATGAAAATGCTTATTCTTAAATTGGTAGTGTCTTAACCTGCAAAAGACTAAAGATTCAGTTCCTTAAAAGCTTACATGTATGCTTGAGTAATGCAGCTAGATTTGGTATAAGTATTTGCATTCTCAAAATGAAGAGTTGATGCCTGTGATTAAGACTCCTTTATCACTGTACCTGATTATCACTAATTTCTCAGCATGTACCCCACCTCAAACCAAAAACCTACCCAGAGAATCTAACAACTTCAGTGGTTAAATTCCACATCCCCCCCTTTTTTTTTAATTCATTTTGAAAAATAAGAGATGAGAAAACTATTTTCTTCCTTCACAGATTCATCAAGGTCAGTCACTGTTGAACTATATATACTGTGCGATGACAGAATCTCTCTTCCAAAGGCTCCAGTACCAATTAAGGTTGGGCACATCACTGCCAGCAGATTACATATTTTCAAATTGCACTGGATTTGCTGATCAGACCTGCAGAAAACAGGTGTAAATGTTTACTGTAACAATGCACTGTAGTATTTCTATTGATTTGTGGCACTGCCAGAATGACTGTAAGTATTCTTTATAAAAAAAAAAAACCGCACTTGAGAGCAGTTAAAGCAAGAATAAGTTTCAGGCATCTATAGTAAGTTGTGCAAAAGAATGCAAAGATAATACTACTTGAAAATCTGGTACTGAGTGTTGGAACAATCATCCCATTTTAATCTTAGGTTAGCTTTTTTTATATAAGCTACACATAACGATAATAGATTATATATATTGGTATATAAAATGAGAGAGAGGTATAAACATACACACACTTATAAAATGCTGTTGTGTTGAAATCTTTACTGTGGCACAAGCATTTGCATGGCCGGGTGCATACATTTCAATATAATGAGAGAATTTGCATTGCTAAAATAAGAATTCTTGAGCGCTTTTCAACAACCACGACATCACCATTTGCATTAGAGGTTATTATTTACAAGCATTCAAGATGTTCTGTAAATCTATGATGAACATTGCAACTATGAAAACTGTAATTTATTATGTAATGCACTGTTACATAAATTGTTTTAAGTTTTGCACAATATACAAAGATTATCTCTTTTCGTCAGTTAAATATAGCACCTGACTGCCCCTTTTCACATATTGTATTTTCCTTGATAAAACTATGGACACAAAGTACCTGTCTGATGCCCTACCCTATTTGTGGTGTGATTTGGGTTTTTTAACGAAATGTATTATTTATACTGTCTCATTAATTTGAATAAATTTGTAGTATTTTGTAAGAAATCTGTAAGACTGTATTTTACTCACCATATATTCCATTTTCCTTGATACTTAACAAAGGCATTTAAGTTTCAGTGCAACATTATCTTACCTCCCAAACCCCAATACCTTTCAGACAAAGGATTCGATGTAGCACACGAGAGCAAATTAAAAACAAACAAAAACCACTACTGAATAAGTTACACCTTTCTGACAGTAGCAAGAGTGAGCAAGGTAAGACACTGTGGAAGATGCTTCTTAACCTCTAATTCAGCCAAGTGTAAGAACTGGCTTATCTTCCTTCTCATTCAGCAGAGCACTCAAGGATATGAAAAGCGAACTAAAGAAATGATTTCGCAGAGTAATCACAAAGACCAGCTTTGGCCTGGGGGAGACCCTGGGAAAGTGTCCATAGGCTCCCTCTTTTTCAGAGGGCCACAGCACATGTAGCTGTTCTGGGGTAAGCTATTGCTTTGAATTGCCCTCTAGCGTTAGCTTTCATGAATTCCTACTTCAATGACAAATTTTGTTCAGGTTTTTACATAATGGAAATTGGGTCAGCAATATAAGTTATATTAATCTAAAAATAAAACAAACAAACAAAAATTAACAGCACTTCCAATGATCATTTTCAGGTCTGATGACTGTGAGGTTGACAAATTAAGTATTACCAAAAATGTACAAAAAAAGCACCCAACAAACACCCACCAAAAAGAAATCCATATACATGAACAGAAAAAAAAAAGTCAAGGACAATAAATTTAAGAGATAGCCTAAGAACATTCTTATATTTTACATTTCCATTAGTTTCTTATGTGGTTTCATAAAAATATCAGTTTCTGAAACAAACACTCAATATCCACAGCTAAATGTACTGTAACTACAGTGTCATAGCTGGGATCAAAACCTTAGAGTTGCTGGTATAAAAACAGAAAACAGTCTAGCAGTACTCATACCCTGGAAGGAATTATTTTCTCACTGCTAATTCAAGAGTCTCCTAGTTACACTCTAAACCTAGATGCAAAACAGGCACGATGCAAATGAAAATCCAGATTTTGAACCTGGTAATTCCAGATAGAAAAGTGCAACCATTTCCCTGTAAGCTTATTTCAAACCATATTTTATCTACCCTTGAATTGATTAGAGAGGCCATGAATTTAGGACTTACATATGTATGTAGATAACTTGCATTTCATACAGCCTATGGATTTCCACATACATAGCATTAAAAATGAGCATATGACCCTTTGTTTAAAAAAAAACAACCTCTGGTCATACAGAACTAGAGTCCCTAGCACCAACGTTCACTCTGCCTGAGAACTGAAACATATTGTTAAGAGTGAGGTGATAAAACAGATGAAGAAAAATACACATTTAACTGCTTCTTCTACAACTCCTGTGCTTGGCATTAAAAGCATCATTCTCTCTTCTCCTGAGAAGCTGGGAAAAAAAATCTTTCTATTTTGTGGAACATGAGGACAGGGTAACCAGTCCATAACCATTCTTTTTGACAAGGAGGGGTTTTTTTTTTCCCCCTGTGCAAGATACTGACACAAGTGTGACAGTATCAACAGAGAACTCTGTTCTGCAATAGACTTTTGAATATGTATTTTGATTTAGAGATAGACTTTCTCGTAAGAGCCAATTACAACATTCCACAACAGATGGAGCATCCTCCTTTTCTAATTCTTGATCTTGACTAAAATATGGACTAGCTTGTAACAGGAGGAAGCGAAGTGTTTTCAGAATTACTAAAGTGGTAACACACTTAAGACCACAGTATCTACCCATTCTACCAAGAGAAAATTTTGCCTCTAAACATAGAAATTCTAAATCAAATGTTCTGATTTATCAGATCCACTGGGAGTCCTGTCTAACTTTAAAAGTGACTTATATTATGCTGTATCTGGTTTGAAGTAGGAAATTCTTAGTTAAAATTAGGACGATCATAATCATGTTCATAATTACAACACTTTCAAAACATTTATGTTAACTTTTCTGTTAATACTTAAATCCATTTCCTCCTGTGGGGAGAGGAGAAATTAAAAAAAAAATCATTCTTCATATCAAACAAGAAATAGATGGATAAAATAATGAAAATCTTTGGCCTGAAGGCTTAAATAACCCCAACAAAACCTACAAAACAAAAAACCCATAAGACACTCACAGGAAATAAAAAGCAGACTCTTAAAATTTAGTGGGTTAATGGAAAGGTGTAAATAGTTTAGAGATATTTGCACATTACTAAGATTTTTAAGTACTAAAAAAATTTTAAAAAACAGATACTGCTGATTTCTTGCTTTGGATTGATTACCTTAGTAATACATTTTGCTAAAAAACACTCATTTCCTCAAAATATTGCTGTAAAAATTTAGCATAATTTAACAGAAAAAAACTTGTTCTCTGGAATAAAAAAAATCCTGCCCCCAACAACCACAAAAAAAAAGTTTACTGTGAATACCTCTGGATTTAAAGCAAATTCAAAATTAACAGAGCTAGACACAGTGGTTTATTCAAACACACTACACAATTAGCAACTGCATCCTCATACATTTCCTTCTTCATGTTAGTGTGTGAACCAGTCTAAAACAAGGTGGATTAACAAGCCATCAATACAGTAGTTGAACACTTAAGAACTTTGATTACATTTCTCATTCCCCAACCCACAGCTTAAATGTATGGGTTTACATAAATTTCTACTTAGGTTTTTGTTGAAATAAAGAAATTTAAAAAAAATTAAAAAATAATAAAAAAGGGGTAATGCCTTACTTTCCTATATTTGCATTTGAGTGAGAAGAATAAGCATTTAAATATCCCAATTAGCATATTTTAACTTTTTCCTAAAGAATTTGTATGTCATTTGTTTTTCTTTTCCTATTGCCTTGCAAGACCATTTTATCAACAGATAAGGAAAAATGAGGTGTAAGTATGCCAGTCTTAAATCCTTCCTATACATGTTTCATTAAATGCTTAATCTAATAATGAAAGTTAACATCTATTTAAATCTAATAGCATACAAAACTCCATTTTAAATAATGTTAGGGCTGGATCTAGTTTAAACTAACAAAATCCAGAAAATTCAGTTGTTTCAGATTTCAAAACTTATAACAGCCATGCCTAAGATATCATAGGGTTTCATACAATGGCTGATTTTACATGTGATGTAATAACTAGGCATGGGTTGCATTTATAGCTACATATCTGTTTCAGGAAAATTATTTAAGTGGCCTTAGAAAAGCAAGAGAAGTCCTTAAAAAAAAAAAAAAAAAAAAAAAGCCTAAATGAGTTGACAAAGTAATCTGTAACAGTTCTTTTAGATGAGCAATAAGCTTTCATTGTCAGCTTTCAAATTATGATTCAGTCAACAAGGTCTGTAGAGCCTCAAGTGTATACCTATAATACAAAGAGTAAAAGTGACCATGAAAAGTTACATGAGAAGCACTTCAGCAAAGAAGTCTGTACATTTTTATCTTTTCAGCTTCACTACAACTAGATATTGCAAAATAGTTTATGAAGTGTACAATTTGCAATAGCCACACCAATTTTTAAGGGGCCAACACTGCTGCCCTTATTTCAGACTCAACTTCCAACAAAATCAATGGCAGTTTTGCTAACTAAGAACTACAATAGCAGAGGCTAAGAGTAAGACAATAGAATACACACCACATCTCTCTTGAAAGTTTCACCTATGCTTTGGGTCATGAAACAGCCATGCTAACTACTAAATGCAAGGCATTTCTAGAAAAAAAACCCACATAATATGGGCCAAATTTCAGCATTAAAATGTTGTACAGCAAATCAACACTCAAAGTAGATTCTAATGATAACTGACAACTGCAGCACTTTTTTTGAGCTTGTTAAATGAGTAAGACAATTACTGCAAAACCTCTTCTCTTTAGAATTTATAAAAATTAGACTTGTCCAAGTTCAAAATACTTCAATATCTTTTATTCATTAAAGGAAAGAAAGTTTGCATCTAATGAGAACATGATTCTACAAATCCTTATTCATGATAGGGAGTCATTAGGACTACTTGTGTATTTAAAAGTTTGCTGGATTAGGCCCTAAATTTTAAATCCCTTTGATTTACAGTTGTGAACCAGAAACCACCTTTTTTTGCTGAATAAGAATCCATGAGAAATACTCTGAACTTGTGTCAGACCAAGGAACACTCCATCAAACTTTCACCTTTTAAATATCTCACAAGGGAGCCTTAGATACCTTTGCCTTGCAATATAATCCTGATTTTCATTAACAAGAATGTAATTGCTTTTGTACAGAAAAAAATAATGAACAAATTCAAAGACGTGTTCTGTGAAATCCATATATTCCTAAGAGAACTAGGAGGCAAAAAAAAAACCAAAAAAACCCAGAAATGCAGTACATTCAGAGCAGAGTTTCTGGACAGACTGTTAAATATTTATTTATTTGGGAGCATATTAGGCATGTTACTCAAACACTGTTACAGCATTAATAAAAATCCTTTTACTGTAATTTTTAATCACAGAAAGAAAGAAAGGATCAGAAATTAAAGAATTACTTACTCACTAATCACAATATAAGCTTATATAGTTATGTTTCACTTCCTATACTTTCTGTATTCAAAGTTTTGTTTCTCAACTGATAATTTGCCATACGAGGTTTTAACTACCCTAAAATCATAGCATTATATGAAAAATATACTCAGAACATGTCTGCCTCAAATACTTCTTTAACAGGAGGTGTATTACTGCTAAAAGCCAGCAATTTTTCAGTTACACTAGCCATCAGTTACAACAATGAGGAAATATGAAATTTACACTTCACTGGATTTGCTTGGTATAAATTAACAGTTACTGGGATAATCTAAAATTTTGGGTTTTAAAACTTCTTTTATTTTATGGTACAATTGCTTCCTACAAAAAAAATGTGCTCTTGAAGACAGACAGATTTGATTAAGGATAAAAAACTGGATTCCAGCTGAAAGCTGGAATTGCTAAAGTCACGACATGTTCATAAAATTTGTTGTACTGTAATATATTTTGCTGAAGATAAAGTCTTACAGTTTTTACTACTCCATTTAGTATTTAAACAAGTTTATTCAATCCAAGAGCAGTTACTATTTTAATTTCAATTGTTTATACAAATGGTTAGTTAAGATTATTCACATATAAGTAGATAGGTTATGATTACTCTGAATGGATTTCTCAGTTTCAGCCAAATTAGTACTTCTAGTGCAAAGCAGGACTTGCAATATGAGTGTAGCATACTCCATATTAATTATTCTTAAATGTTCACCAGTTTACTACATAGTGTCTATTTACTAGCCAATAGATAAAATAAATCAAATTTCTGGCTATTCTGGTACAGGTGGAGGCTCTGAAGACAATTTTTTCCTGTTACCTGGTTCTTTGCTTGTCAAGTAGCTAGTTATTAATGCCTTTAAAAACAAATTTTGCACAGTACATTGAAATGCACTCAGCTAGCTCTCTGTTCTGTTCTTTAACACACCCTCCCAACCGAAAAATATAGTGTTTATTTTAAAATAACTTTTATCATCCATACTTAAGTTTTTGGATTAGCAGCATTTCAGTTGGAATAATTCCTAAGACAAGAATATGAGAACAATACTATATGGAGAATTTATGTAACTCCAATGATCAAGGCTGTTGCAAACCCAGCCTTTTATACATATTTTTAGCTACTTCATTTCCTTTTGAGCACAGCTTGTGTAAATACTTTTACTTAGTCTTTAATAATTTTACAGAAGGCGTGTAAAGAAGAATTATTTTAACAAAAAAAATCTTGAACAAACCTAACAGAACTGGCCTATTTTGAATAATCTGAATAAGTTATACTGCTGTATACATTTTTTACAATAAAGAACATACGTAATAAAAGAAACATTAATATAATATATACCATGCTCACGCTCCATCAACCTTCCAGAGAGAGTTTTTCAATCACAGGAGTAAGCCGTTCTCCAAAATCAGCTCTCTATTGAAAGGTCAAAACCTGCAATAAAAGTGTCATGTATTATAACATATTTCCAACACCCACAGTTTCATGGTTGATCCCCAAACATAGATGTAGGTCATCGGCTTGACCCTCGCATTGTCTATATTACAGGAAATCCTAATTTTAAAAATACTTATTTTTTTTTTTAACCAAACTGACTTGATTAGGAACACCTGTGATATGCCTCTTTATTATCAGAAGCCTCCTGAAACAAATCAGATTAGCATGCTTCTGCTTTCATTCTTCCCACAGCATTTTAAGATGAAAGTAAGAGGAAGAAAAAAAAAAAAGGGGGGGTGGGGTGGAGTGTCTCCCCTGCCCCCAGTCTCTCTCTCCAGCCTCCAACAAGCAAGCAGGTAAGTATAAACTACTTAATGGATATGTGATTTCAACTGCCGTATTTCCCAAAATATGCTACAGACTCTAAAGCATTTAACTTCCACTGTTTTTCTTTAAGGAAATTTAAATTTTTTTGCTCTTCAAGGCAGTACCGTTATTGCCTTTATTAAGATGTAGCCTACAAATATTTGCTACTTTGAAACATATAATGGAAATATTCTAGTCATATAGCACACTCTGAGAGATGATATAAAATTTCAAAACTTAAAGGTTAAAAAAAAAACAACCACACACACAAAAACCCCAGGAGTAATTAGCCATGATCAGGTAAGAAGAAAGTACAACTTGGTAAGTACAGTAACCATAATAAAATTACTACTGGAGGAAACCATGCATTCACACAGCCAAATTCTTAAATTTATTTTGACTTTATTTTGACTTTTTCACTGTAGATACCATGACAAAATACATCCTATGCCTAATAAATGAGTAGCAGATGCCTAGATCAGGTCACCTGTTTACAAATACTTCCATAAATTTGTTCTTTATTCTTTAAGTGTATTCCAGAAAATACTAAAACCCTCCTCACGGCTATGAAATTACAATAAGCACCCTGCTTTAACAAGAAAAAGGAATTTGTCTTTACTTTCATGTCTTCCATATATCTTCTATTTCACCTTTTTTAAAAAAGTTTCTGTTCTTACACCAGAAACACAAAAGTTCTTCTGAAAATCCCCCCCATACTTATATTGAGATTTAACTAATATAATATCGAAACTGGACTTACATAAACCCACTTAAAATGAAAATACAAGCTTAAGCCCTATTCGATGTGTAATTACCTTTTTCTCAGACCAAATTTTCCAGTGAATTTTAGTTCATGCTAAATAAAATAATTAGCTGCAACTAGATTCAATGTTGAAAAGTTTATTAATAATCTATTTACTGTGGATACACTCATTGCAGTGTCTGAAAACAAACTAAATAGTCACGGGGTGTGGGGGGGTCCTATTTCTAACAGTGGTTTCCTTTAGACATTAGTAACGATCATTGAAAGTCACTGCTACTTTTCAGTTTTGAGCAATATAACAATATCATCTTTAGTTTTAGAACACAATTCAGGAAACTTAACAAAATAAAAGCTAAATGTACATAATTTACATTTTCTACTGTTGTGGGTACGTGGTAATGTGTGTGTGAGGTCATCCTTATACACTAGCAACTGTTCATTACTGAGATACAGAAAAGTGTTTAGAATTATACAAAGTTATAAAACTTAGTATTCCAGGTAAAGAGAACCTATTTTTTGAATGATACATAAAATATTGTTAGATGCAAATATTAAAGTAAAAAACTTGCCAAACTTTAAGTGTTAGCTGTAGTATAACTCAAGTTCTGCTTCCCTTCTCTAATATTCATGCAAGCCTGCTGGAGTTCTCACATGACAACATACGAAGCTAAGATCAAAACTATTCCTCAATTGTGGTACTATCAACTGCCTACTAATAGATATAGCCCAAAGTTTCTTTATCAGAATTGGGAGTGTTTTAAAAACTTACAATAAAGGGTTAAAAAAATTAATCATACAGACATTGCCTTACACCCTATAAAACATGGGCAGAAATTTTTATTCCTAGTTCATTCTAACCATTTATGAAATTGTCCAGTATCCAAAATCAAGGTATTTTTCAATAAAAAGGATCCTTTTGAAAACTAAATTATCTAGCTTGTTATGTATTAACACATCAGTTACCTCAAAATTCTAACTAACTCCTGCCAATAATGCACAAAACAAAATAAAATTGCAGAGCAACATTTTCACCAAGTAAAAAAATTTACCGGAAATCTGTGGCTACACATCTCCACTCTGTTTGATGTCCCCTTTGTATTTGTGGGGCATATAATTTTTTTTTCCCATCTTTAAAATACATTACTAGTTCTATTAAAAAAATAAATGGCTGTGAGAAGAGTCACAGAGGACTACGTACAAGAGTAATTTGGGTAGCCTGTTCACACAAAATTTTACAAGTATTACTGATAATAGAAAAGATCATAATTTTTGAGATCAGGTTCCAGTGTTAGATGTTAAGTGTTTAGAACTTATAATAAGATATATGTACAAAACCCCTCAAAATCACACACACACACACACACAAAAAAGACCACCCTGTGGAGAACACATTGGTGTACATAAAGTTATTTTTAGTTTTACAAACTTTATCATTAAAATATTTTTTGTTTGTACACAAAAGCCTACAATTTCATTCCCTATTTCTTTCACAGACAGTCAAAACTAGTCCAAGATGTGCTCTACCTTGACAGTTTATAATGAATGTAAATTAATGGAATGACTTGCAATGGGCCTTTGGGTGTGGGTGGATAACTATCTACAAAACTGAATACCTGCAGCATATTCGTGGAATATAGTGATAAGCTTCTCAGCTCTCCCTTATATATTCAATAGTTAATTGCTTACCAATGCAAATAACAAAAACCAGTAAGGTCCTATAAAAGAAATGTTAACTGTTATATGGCTACTTTTTATGTAAAGAAAGGTCATGTGCTTGTACATATGTAAGTGTTGCAGAAAAGCACTGATACACCTGTTAGGATGGCTTTTGACATTCAAGATGGACGAGATGTTCACCTTCCCTAGAGTGTACAGAGGCAAAATGGACATAGACAAGTAGTTGTACACAGTTCCAGTTGTACTTCACTACAGAATCTGACTTATTAGTCACAAGGATAATTAAAGAAATAAAGACTACAATTTAGCAGCAAAAGCCCTTCTATGACATTACGTTTTGGATGCAATGGTAGGGAGTTCAGAATTCCAGAAGCTAAGCAAAAATACCAAACCACCAAGCAAACAGAGAAAGAATCCCATGACACCTTAGTATCGTATATATAGTCTGCCTTTAAAACGTTACTACAACAAACTTCCTATGTAATACTTCCCTAACACATGAAAAAGTCATAATAGATATATAGTCACACTTCCAAATTACTATTATGCCTGAAAATTAAAAATCTCAGAGTTACTCCAAGCTTCGGTAGATTTATATGTATAAAATGAAAGGGTATCTCTTAGAAACTTTCAGTACAACTTGGTGGGATAAAAAAAAATAAAATAATAATAATTAAAAAAAATACCACAATGAAAAAAACATGAAGCCTATCTGGATGTTTCTCCTAAGAATCAAGATAAAGGATTAGACTGAAATGAAACAAACAACAAAAAAAACCCTCCAGCCCCAAAACCACACGCTATGCTACACAGTATACCTAAGCAATATTCTAGCAAGCATCGAAATTTAACTTTCACTTATTGATATAATACAAAAATATATGTTCAGATCTTAAAGTTCATGTGATATTTCCTCCAAATGTAACTTTTCCAGGGCCAAGTAATCCCAGTTAATGTTTGACATTTTAACTAAGGTGAAAAATGCAAGCAGTTCTACAAGGGTCTATTTAAGCTACATTATTTTTTTCCCCAAAAATATCTCAAAACAAGGAGTACATCAAATGTAAGAAAGGAAAACCTACTTAAAATACAATATAAATTGGTATTAGATTGTTGACTGCTTTCATTTTAGCCACACCCACCTTTATGTAATTGTAAAATATGGGAATGGTGCAGCTGAGAAATAAAAAGGCTGAAAAGAACAGTTGTTTTATATAGTCAAATATGTGCTAAGCACAGATTTTAATTAAAATGAAAAATAGGTATAAATTCCATGCTATTGAGCATGGCTGTCAAAGAGTGGTGGGGGGAAATGCATATGCACCTGTACAATACTGAACTATAGATATTTTTTTCCTACATTAGCTAAGAGTCAGGACAGTTATTTCCTTGAAAGTGAAAGTCAGTGTCTGTGAGTGCACTTCCACTGCTGAATAATGTAAATCTCTTAAAATCCTGATATTTCGAAGCATACACAGCTACAATGAAAACAGCTTTGTGCACATTCCCATACTAATTGTTGAAAATGTTTCTGAAAACACTCTGAAAGTAGTGATGCAAATTTAAAGAAATAAGTGTTAAATTTCAGTAAGATCTTACTAATACCGGAATTTCAGAGACTAAATTGAGTTTTCTAGCTATCAGGGCATAAAAGTATAAATTATAGAGACAAATGAAGCAGCTATTCCCAGGAAAACAGGACTGAAAAAGCGTAACTTGGGTACTGCATTAGAAGAATCCAGGGAAACTAAGGATCTGAGGAAGAAAAACCTCCTTGAACTATTGTGTTTCTGCGTTACACAGAAAATACCTTGAATCACAATCCAGTTGCCATACTGGGAACGCTAAGTTTTGCATTTCACTTTAAGACTACATGCTCTCAGCCTTGTACACAGAAATCTTTTGTACAGCACTTCTGCACCCCAACTCTTCTCTACGTCCCTCCTACGTTCGTCGGTTAACTCGTTATTTTCAGTGCTGAGGGTGCTAAGCGCCAGGCGACCGGTTCTGGCTTTGAACGCCGCAGAGGGATGTGCGGGGGGGGGGGGGGGGGGGTGGGGGGGGTTTGGTAGGGGGGAGGGAGAGGAGCGGTGGAAGGCTGTGACCCGGTCCAACCTCCCAGCACCGCGTCCCCGCAGGCAACCAGGGGGGGCAGCAGCCGGTCCAGTCGCTGCTGAGCGGGCGCCTTAACGGGGCCCGATGCTGCATTCGCTGCGCATCCTGCGCGCCCGCCAGCTCGACGGCAGCCCCGAGCGCCCGCCGACCACACGGCATCGGGGAAAATATCCATACGCCTTCCTGCCTCCGGGAAAAAAAAACAACACACACACAAAAAAACCAACCAAACCAAAACACTAAAAAAAAACCCCAACAAAAAAACAACCCACCCAAAACGGTCGGCCGGCCGAAAGTGAAGAGGAAAGTAAGAAAAGGAATAAAAAGTAACGCTCGAAATTGTAGCTGGGAAGGAGCCCGCTGGCCTGCCTGCGCCTGGAGCTTACCGCGCTGCTATGGAGCTCCCTGCCCCGCTGCGTGGTGTTATCCCTGCCTGCGCTCCCACCGAGGAACTGCCGCAACAAAAAGCGGTCTGGTTTGTGTGTGTGTGCGCAACTCCGAACCGCGAGCGCCCACGCCAAACCCAGCCCCGAGAGGGTTAAACGGCGTCGTGGAGAAAAACGCACCGTGTCACGTATTATGTGTGTGCGGCGGGGTAATCGCTCGGCGGATAGCCTGCGAGAACGATTTCGGCGCCTATCACAATAAGCACGATCGCGCTTCTACAGCTACGAGAGACCGAGAGCTGCTGGCCACCGAGAAATGACATAGAAACAGCCACCAAAAAATAGCTAAGCCAATGACAAATAGCGACCCGGGTGACAGAGACAGAGAATTTTGTAGGCGGAGAAGAAGAGGTGAATGGCCAGCTCTGATCACAGTATTAGGCTGGGCTCTCCATGGGGAGGGTATTTACTCGTTTTTGGGGTGTGTGGGAGGAGAGGAAAAACACCTACAAATAGCTGGCACGATTCAAATGGCTTCGGATTATGTTTCCCCCCCTCTCGTTCAGGAAGGAAACTCGCGTTTTAACGCTAAGGGGGGGGGGGGGGGGGCGGGGGGGGGAAAATACCCCAGTGCAAAACGCGATGAGCAGCACTTTGGTCCTTCGTTAATATCCAAAGGGACAGAGATGATAAATGTGATAGCATGTGGCAGCACAACCGTCACCCAGGTTTCTGCTAAAGGCAGCTCCGATATCGTGACACGGGAAATTAAGCGCTTGAGTGGGAGGTGGAGAAAGCGCTTAAACGGAGAAGTTAATCTGCTAACACGGAAACAGAGAAAAAAGGCGAAGGTTGTCCTCTTATTTTGGGGGGGGGGGGGGGAAGTAGGGAGAGGAGAAAGAGCGAAGGGGCATTAATCCGGCTTACGAAAACACGGGGAGAGAGGAAGGAGGAGGCGGGGTAGGGGGTGGCGGGGCGGGCGAGCGAGGGAGATGTGCATGTAAGTGGGGAAGTCATCCTGGCTGCTGCTGCAGAGCCGGGAAGCAGGAGCCGCCGTGTCCCGAGCGCTGCCCCGAAATTTCCACGGCGGAGAGGCTGGATTCGCGGGGGGAGATCAGACGAGAGCCTGTCATGTCATGTCACGGGAGAGCGGGACGCACACCGGGGCCGCGGCGCGACCCTCCGCTCCGGCTGTCCCGCGCCTCCCGCCCGCCCCGCGCCCCCCCGCCCGCCTCCGCGCCGCTCTCCCCGGGGCGGGCCGCCGGGGGTGCGAGCGGGGCTCCCGGGATCCCCGCCCAGGCCAGACGCCGCCCGACGCCGCCCCGGGGGAGCGGGGTTACCTGCCGGAGGAGGCAGCCGCTCCCGCCCGCTCCCACCCTCTGAGGCTGAGGGAACCGAGTGACAGATCATCCCGGGAGCCAGCGGCGAGACCTGCCACCGCCCCCGGCAGCCTCCCGCCCGCTGCCCTCCGGGCTCCCGAGGCGACTTTTCCCGGCGGCGGGGTAGAGGTTACCCCCGTTTTCCGAAGGACGGGCTTTCCCCGCCCGCCCAGTTCCCTCTGCCCCAGCCGCGCCCGGTCCCTCCGGCTCTTACCGCCTGTGCCGGTACCCGCTCCGAAGCGCGGCGGTGGTGGCGGCGGTGAGGGGGAGAGGAGGGGGGGGCGGAGGGAGGTGACTTTTGACGGCAGCCGGTGCGGCGGCGGGCGGCCCCGCGAGCCGCAGCTCCCCCGCGGCAGCGATGCGATCGGGCATCACTCGAAAATGGCGCCGAAAGAGCAGGGCTCTTCATTCAAATTCGTTAGAGCCAGCCCCGCTGCCCTGGGGCATGCCGGGAAGGGAGGGGGGGCGCGCGCGGGGGGAGAGCCGCTCGGGCTGAGGCAGCGCTACGGACACGGCGCTCGCTGTCAATGCCGCCCCTCCCCCCCCCCCCGCTGCACCCCCCTCCCGCTCGCAGCCTGCGCGCGCTCCACGCCCTCCCCGCTAGCGCGCGCTCCCGCGCTACCAACCCAACCGCCACTAATGGGGGGGGGGGGGGGGGGTGGAGGAGGAGGAGGAGGAGGAGGAGGGGGGGGGGGTGGGAAGAGAGAGGGAGAGGGAGAAATGTCACCCGGAGTCCCGGCCCGTGGGGGAGAGGTGGCGCGTTAGAGATGTGTGTGGGAGAGAAAGGGGGAGCGAGACCGCCGCCGGCCCCACGGACTTGTCAAGGTAAAGGCGGCGGGGGGGTGCACCGCGTTTTGGGAAGGTAGGGAGAGGAAGCCGGCGGGGGGAGGGGGATGTGCGCCAGAGGACCTGAGGAAAATATGAAGAGCGCCTCCTTCCCCCCGCCCCCCCCCTGCGCCTCCGAGGACCCCCGCGGCTCCCGCAGCGCTCAGGTTGCAGCCCCCCCCGCCGCCCTCCCCAGCCGCGCACCCCGCCGAAGCCGGAGGGTTTGAAGCGCTCGGCGCTTGCCCACACGGCGCGGAGGCAGCCCGCGGGCCCGATCCCGCCCTGGCAGCCGCCGCTCCCCCTCCCCCTCCTGCCGCCTCACGCGCTCCGCCGCACCGGCTCCGCGGCAGCGGCCCGGCTCCCGCCCGCCGCGGCGGCAGCGGCCCGGCGACCCCCCCCAACCGCCACCTCTCCCCGCCCCCGCCCGGGTTTGCGAACAGCCTGTGGCGGAGCGGAGCCGAGCGGTGCCGTGTGGGCGCATCTCGGGGCAGATTGGGCCCGCAGTGCCGTACACTGGTCATTTGAAAATAAATATCTCTCCGAGGAACTTGACGGAGCGGGGTTCCACTCCGAGAGCGCTCCCGCCTCGGCTGCTCGCCGTGCTCCGGGGCAAACGTGAACTTTCATTTTCACGCCGCACGCCTCCGCCCCGAGCTGTGACTGACCGTGAGGTACCTGATGGCTGGGGCAGCGCTCCTGGCCCCGTCGCACGGACGGGGAAGCCGCGATGGAGGCTGCGAGCCGCCGAACGCCGTGGCGGGCGGGCGGGCTGCGGTGCCGCCCGAGCCGCCGCTCTGCACTTGACTTCTGACTGCTGAAGGGTCCTTCCCGGGGCGGGCTGCGCGGACCCTGCCTTTGTGGGGACCCAACGCATCCCTGCCCGCGGCTCTCCAGCGTTTCTGACTTTATTGGCTTTTTTTTTTTTCTTTTTTTTTTTTTTTTTTTTTTTTGGTATCTGACACGCTTTTAAAAACGGGAAAGGAAAGCAGTCGCAAAGCAGAGGCCTTAGACCTGCGAGCTGTTGTTCCCATGACTTTGGGCAAGATTTTCAAAAGTACATCATGCGAGCCTGGGAGCTCGGTTCCCACTGACTTTCAAAATCTTCCCTTCACGTCTGTGAGCTAGTCCTCTTCAACTCAGCTGGACTACTTGCAGACAAACGTTAGCAGGCTCAGGGCCTAAAGCTTTTTCATGATTCCCCTGCTCCCTACCAGAACTGCACTGACAAAAATATAAGCAGAACAAGTTTTGAAGGGAGAGGTAATTTCTCTCTCTCTCTCTTTTTTCCCCCTAACCAACTGACATAGTTGAAAACAGCAAGCTTTTGGGCTCAAAAAGCTTAGACGATCATGGCTACGAAAACTACAGCTACTCAGAAAGAATGTAATTCTGGAGGCTCCTTAGTGAAAAAGTAGTGCAAGCCAACATGTAAGTAATCACATAGCTGATAATATGCATTTATGTTATTATATTTTCTTCGGATTTTAAGTTTGGTATTGCTAAAGAAACTGATTCCTAATTTTTTAAACTAAGTCCTCGGTGAAAATTAGCTAGATGAAAAAAACCTTTCTGTTAAACAGGAGGAAATATAAATGATTTGCAGTGTATTCACATTTTTTCTCTTATTTTACAAATTTTCCAAAAAGTGTGCCTTTCAACTGAAAGCAATGATAGTAAATGTCTAGTAATTTTTTTCTCCTGAAGTTATGTGCCTGTGAAAAGAGAACTTTGCAGTAGAAATAGCAATGAAAACAGTAAAGAAAAATATAAAATTATGATGTTGCTAATACCACTTCTCTGTACTTAGATTATGTATAGTTTTGCCCTGAAATAATTCTAGTTATTATTTTTCACCCATTTTTCCAACCGTAATATAAGATACAGAAGATAGTATGTCATTCTGTTTGACAGGACATGGTATTCTCTTATATGAATCACACTATTGTCCCTTCAGATGTCATTCCTAAAGTTTCATTAAGATTTCTAACAAAAGTCAAATTTTTACATCCCCTACTGTTTTAATACTTGCTCACAGATTCCATACTTAATGCATGTAGGCTCCCAATCCTGTACAGACTGAAATGTGTATTATTAAGTGTAAGCGCACTGAGTAGTTCTCTTCGTTATTATGCTCTTGTATTTCAGACTTAAGAAGCTAATAGCGATATTATACAATCATTATTCTCAGTATTACTTAGGACTGCATGAAACATAAACCTAATATAATAGTCTTGATTTACATCTTCCATTCATATCTAAGTTAATGCACAATTATAATAATTTAAGGATCAGAATGGGTAAATATTTAACTCGGTATCAGAACAAGTGAGAAAGACAATTGCTATAGTCTAAAAATCCATGTAACACGAGGTGGGTATTGCATTCTCTGGCTGTAGCATCTGGGAGAGGATCATCAGTTTGTTTCCTCAGTGACTAGTGAAGCCAAAAAGCCACAGCAGGAACATAGCTGAGAACAGAAGGGAGAGAAAGGGATTTTGAGCCTCACCAAAAGTGATGTCAGTTCTTTAGATCAAATTTCCATTCCAAACAACTTGGGCTCATCAGAATGGTAGAAGTCTTATCAGCTGTAGTAGCAAATATGAGGTTAAGCTGCAGTTTCTGGAATGGACTCCTTTCCTCATACAGTTCTCATTACAGCACTACCTGAACATCATCTAGTAGTGTCTGTCCTCTGTTACTAGATTCTTCTTATCAGAGAGTGTCATTATAATGTCAGAGAATCTCCTTACACTGTAGTAAGTGACACGACCAGCATTTGTCATGTTATCTGTTCTCTTGTTGCCAGGAGCATGTTCGGCTGAATGTTTTCAGTTTATTTTATCTGTCTTTTCTTCCATATACGTATTACATATTTATGTTAGTGAGGCAAGGTCAAAGTAATGTGTTTTGTTCTTCAAGCAAAATACAGTTAGGTTTCTGATGACCCCTTAGCTCCTAGGCACATTCATCCCATGGGCTTGCATCAGCCCTGAGAAAGTTCTGTCACTGGACATGACAGCTTTTTTTCTCTCTTGTTGCACAAGCTGTTTTATGTTAGAGCAGGGAAACTGTTGACAACTGGATCCAGTTTAGAGACCTAGTAGGCACTTCTCTAGGAATCATGGATCTAGGCTGTGGAGGATCTTGAGACCCTGAATTTGTAATTTAAAATTCTGGAGAAAATCAGTAGAGAGGGGAAGAGAGGGACGTATAATAACCCACATTGCTGAGATGCCATCCCTTCAGCTTCCTGTACTTGGGAGTTTCCTATATGCAGCAGACTTTGTGCTTGGATATGCTGAATTGCCTAAGTCCAGTTGAGAGGTGGCAAAACCAAAGCAAGGTATTTATTTGCCAAAATGGCACAGAAGCTAATCGCTAGTCAGGGATGATTAGAAAGCTGGAGGCTGTCTTCTGACTCAGGCACACATTACTTTACAAATTACCTTGCTACGTGTTTCTAAGATTTATTTTACAACTATGGGGATTAGAGGAATTTGTTGTAATGAAAACTGGCATTGTGTCATTACCATGTAACTTTTTAGTTAGATTCTTTGGCTTGCCTGAGTGCTTGCATGTTATTATATTCCCTTCATCTGGTCCAGTTCCTAGGTAAGTTAGACCAGTTGGAGGGCAGCAAGATACACCCACATGTAGTAATTATAGTAATTTTTTCAGTAACCACACTTCTACATATTATTTTGGTATTCTGTGTTTGTATGGCATGTGGACATACAGCCAGTGGAAATTCCAAAATTTTTTCTATTTATTTTTCTAATTTGAGCCCTGCCCTTGCCCCTGATGCTCATCCAGCCTTCTAGATCCCTGTTACAGATTCATCTAAGCCTCCCTTCAGATCTCCTCTGTAAATTTGGTATCAGTTAAAGTTTAAAGTTTAATAACATAGTAACTCTAGTTGAATGTACTCTTTCATCTATGAGTTTTCTACTTCCTCCTGTAGCCATTCAGTCCGATTTACCCTGACAAAGAAAAGATTTGGAGTTCTTTACTTTTGCAGTTTCAGTCTGCTAGCAATGATAGAGGTTTTAATCTAGAAAGGACTGAAGTGGACAGCATTTACTATTGTACAGTGAAAACAGAGTTCTGAATTTGCCAGTATAGACCTGATCCAGGGATGCTTCTGTAGGCAGTAAAGATACAAGAAGTATGTGGGGGCTTACAACTTGCATCTACTTTATTAGATTTCCTATAAACTTCCAGATGAAAAAAACCACTTAGCTTTGGTTTTTTTTTTTTTACTGTAGACTGCCTCCTGATTTTTCAATAGCCAACTTTCAATTTAATTTTTTTTGCAGCCTCTAAAATGCTGAACATAGCATAAAGACTAATGGTGTAGTCAAAAGACTGGATTTACTGTATTTCATTCAGATCTTACAGTATTGACTGTAACGTAGCTATAGGCCTGACTCATAATCATGAAGACATCCCTGAGGATTTAAGAAAGATTCGTTATTAAACTTAGGATCTGTGGTAAGGTTTTGCTAAAATGGCCTGTTACTTCTAAATATTTTAATATTTTTGTGGATTTAATGGTTGTGAAACGTGCTGGCTTGGTATCTGTGAAAACTGAAGCCCATTCTTTATTTGTGGATTAATTACAGCAAAACAGTTGCCAAGTGCATCTTCTCCACAGCACCCATGAACTTCAGCCTTGAACTGAAGAGGACTCATCAAATGGTGAGAAAATAGCATGGCTGTCATGACTATTAAGTTATTGAGAGGATGTTATTTATTTTTTTTTCTTCCTATGATTGATTCTGTTATTTAATAGGTATTGAACTTAGATTTTTGTAGGGTAGTTGCTGGGACCATAACCTGATTTCTCTCCCTCCATCAGTATTTCAGCTGTTAATTTCTCAAGCTTTGCTATCTTCTTAGCTGTCCTTGACTTTTCAAAATTGTTAGTGATACACTGAATTCATGAGCTAATTTCTTTATTACTTGCTTTAACCTTAGTCCTGTGCATGTGTTTAACTCTGTTTATGAGTAGTTTTATTAATAGCACTACTTAGAGGAGTGAAATTCAGATATGTGGAATTGTTTGAAACATTGAAGCTTAAACTTTGCATGAATGTATGCCTGAATTTAAATGAAATGCCACTGACATGAATGCAGGAGTGAGGGATCTGGAAATGCTTTAGCTAGTACTAATTTGTTTGGTTTTATGCTGTTCAATTTATTTCTTTTAAGACAGCTTGATGTAAGTTGTTCATTTGCTTCTCTAGTTTCCCAATTTCTGGGCAATTTTGAAATCTGAGCTTGAAAACATTTATAAAATTTTAGTAATGCTCATAATTCTCCAGAGAAGAACAAAAGATTATTTTATTTAACCATTTTATGAAAAAGTGACTGAATTTAACACTGCCTTAATCAAGTCTTTAATCTTACTCTATCATCCTACCTTCATTAAGTAACGTTTCTTATATGTATGGATTTATTAAGCATACATCTTAAAAACAGGGAGTTTTCCTTTTTTGCAGCTATAGGTGAAGGATGGAATATTGGTAGCAGGGGGTTCTGTGTGTACGAGTATAGTTGTTGAGTGTTGATACTGGCTTCCTGGTCATTTAGGTAGGTGACAGCTTAAAATAATGGTGCACAAAATGATCCATAGTTCAGGATCACAATGATCAGAAGCTCACAGCATGATGAGAGATGCCCCCAAACTTTTTTGGTATCTCAAAAAGTGGCTCAGTTTCTGTTTTCCTTTAGTAACTGTATTGTTGAGTAAGGAGTAAAAGGGACAGAACCCTACTAGCAGCTTATGATTTCCACATTTTCTCCTACCTCTATGTTTGTTACCAGAGAGATAGGAATATGGGATATTAACCCCCTGCCAGCTATTTACCAAAATGGGTTTGGAAGTGCAAGTGTGTTTAAATAGGCAGGAGAGATGGTGAGTCCTTTACACCAATAACTGAAATACACCTTGTGTTAAGAATTACTTCAGTACTGTTATCAACCACTGAACTATTTTAACCTTTGCCAAGGTTATTTACCATACTTATTTTTGTTACTAAAAATAAGATTTAAACTTAAGACAGAAAGAAGTGGTAGTTTTCAGGCAGAGTGCATTGAGATATAACCCAGAGGTCATTTTTAATACAGATTCAACAATCTGTTTCTTTTTTCTTTCTCAGCTACTTTTTCTTCAGTTTCCTTTTTAAGACCTTGAATTAACTTTTTTTTTGAGATTCTTGAATTAACTTTAAGCCCTTAACTGTTTACATTCTGCTTCATCAAACAGTTAATCTTGTACTTAAGTCATGATGCTTGCATGAGTATGGCTTTTGAGATAAAGAGTTTGAATCCAAATTAGTCTCTTGCATCTTGTACTTGACTTTGCCTATCTGATAACCAGTAGGCTGGATCCAGACTAGCACCGAAGTGTGAGCCTACATGTTAGCAGAGTAAGGAGTTGGGGCTCAGATTTGAATGCATGCTATTATTATTCACACATAGTGAATGATTACAAGATGATTAAAATTTATTTTCAAAGTTAAGCACTCTTTAGTTGTTTAGCTAAGCAGAGTTTAGATACTCCATATGCTTAAAGTTAAATGGTTCAAGTTAAGTGGTGAAAGGTTTTCCTAAAGCATTTTTGGAATTCATACGATTCTTTTACTTTAATAGAAGGAGAGATAGGCCAATGCCAAAAGGTTTTGAAAAGCCCATTCTCATTGCTCTGCTAAGAAGATAATTTTGTTTCTTTTATTCCATCCCCTTTTTGGTTAAATCCCATTCACTTTTCTGACTCTTCATATACTCATTGTTTCCTGCTAACCTTTCCTCTAATGTCCAGTTTTCTATTAACTTTTCCACACTGACTATTCATTGTCTGTCTTCTTTGTAGTGGAGTTTTTGGAGAGGTCATTATACTTTCTTAGTTTCTTTCCTTCTTTCATCAGTTCCTGGAATCCAACGACAAATAAACCCCTCTGTTTTCAAGTATGCCTTTTTGGTGAGAAACCCAGAAGTCAAAATTTAGTGCTAGATCAATACTAAGGGTGAGCAGAGCAGTGTGGATGCCATTTATGAAAAAGGGAGCTAGGACCTGCATATTATTAAAGATTATTCCCTAAATTGGGATATCAGGATCTGGATCCAGGGAGTGGGATCAGGATTTTAAGATAATTCTTTAAAAATCAGTATGCTTATTCTAAAAAAAACCACAATCCACAATGAACCAAAAACCCCAAAAAAGAAAAGTCCAGGTATACTGAATAGATTCATTAGACAATGTCACTGCTCTTTCATTGAACTATGTATCACTGAACTTCTCTTAAGTCTTAGGAGAGACAGCATGGAACTGGAAGAGAAGCAGGCATCTCCATGAAGGGCAGTCAGCTGCAGTCTTGGTAAGTTCAAAATGTAGATACAAAATCTTATTTCTGTTAAATTTTCACCTTTATGAAGCAACATATATGTAGGGCTCCGTTCACAGTGGCAAAACAAAGCCAGTTTCGTTATTGAAACAGTCTCTATGTTCTCTGAATTCATTTATGCTATCACCACGTGAAAATCTGTGTTTTGATATAGCTGAGTTTGTGGGTGACACCTGAATGAAAACAGTAAGTGACATAAAATTCAATAGTTATTTTTATAGTGATTATGCTACAGTGCTTTCATGCCCAGTTTCTGAACAAATCAAGGTACATTGGATTGTGTTATCTCCCAAAAACTTTTGAATCCACCACTTAATTTCAGCTGCATTTGATACAGAAATAGAGGTCACAAAGTCAAGTTTCTACAATTTGAGTGAAGCTCAGCAGCTGGTAGTAAAGAAATTACTCAAGTTAGTGTCCCTGGGGTAGAAAATGCTGCAACATGGGCTCAGAAATTTTCTGTTCTGTTCAACCTGTTGACATGCCAGTCAGCATGCTTGGTTGGTCTGGCAGTCAATGCATGTGTAGCTCAGACCTAGCCACAATGTGAGCTGCCTCTTCTTCTAGAAGTCAGAAGCTGGTGTTTTCTGCAGGAATTTAGGGAAATCTCTTTAGAAGGGAATAAGAAACCAGCCCAGGGCAGTGTCAGCCTGGGATTACAGCACAAGTGTGCTGGTGGCACGTACAAGCACGCTGATCTGGTAACTAGACTTCATTACTTCTGCTAGTCATGAAAAAAACTTGGGTTTACCAGGGCCTTCTAGTCTCCCAAACCACTTGTGAATCATTCCATTTTATAGTAGTTTCTCTGCCTGGATTAGCTGCATGTTACTCCTGTCCACGTCAGAGAAGGGAACTGCTGAGACAGCTTCAGTATTTCATTTCTTTGACTGTTTGGATGTCAGCTCTGAGCTATTCCTTCAGCTGTCAAAATTGTAAAACTGGGTTTTCAGCTCTTCCCAGGAACTGACTGTAATTTAGACTGCAGCTATGTGTCCCTGACCCATCCTACAACTTACACTCTTGGAGCAGTGCAGGAAACATGCATTGTATTGCAGTTACCTTCCTTTGTGAAGAAAGTTGTGAGCACAGGGACAGAAAACAATACTAGGATTGGGCTGCATCAAGTTACCATATTGCATTGCAACTTGGGAAATGCTAAATCTGTAGCTGCATGATTATGGGCATCACAGTTGTCTTGAAAGGACAACTATGGGCTGTCCTTTCTTCTCAGTCAGTGAGAAATGGGCAGATGACACTTGCCAGAGGTACTCTTTCACTGACTCTGCAGGTTCAGGTGGGCAACACTAACTTGGCAGATGTCTGATATTTTTAAATTTTCTGTGTAATGTTAGACATTTGTAACACTTTATAAACAGAACTTAGCACTGTAGCACTGTTTTTTAGAAACAGTTGAATTTCTCAGAATAACAGAAGCCTAAGAGTCATGCATATGAAACATAAAATATAAAAGCAGTAACATGAGAAGAAGCACTTCTAATTCAATATTGTAAGACAACTGCCTTGAAATTTGTCATAATAAAAGTCTGTAACGTGTATTTCAAATTTTTTTGTTTGTCCTCCTGCCCAGTTGAGAACCATCAACCTGGCAGCAAGGAACAATAACCTGTGATACTTTTCTTCATTTTCTGCTTATTTTCATGTCTGTTCTTTCATGAAATTAAAGCCAGTAAAAGAACAACTGGTCATTAAAAAAAAAAAAAAGACTGCATTCCGTTTATATGGAACTTTTGGTTCTTCTGTTAGATTCTCAAATCCTTTCATTTGGTCCCAGCTTTTTCTTAGAAAAATATCGTTGTTTCTCTAATGCTGTCTGTATTAAAGGAATGAAGAAATGTCTTCTGCATGTTTCTAGGATCTAGTGGTGGTTCTTATAACCTTTATCACCAGTACTCTTGCATAGTGTCACCAGTTAAATATTATTTCATGGAACCTATGGCTAACCTGTTTTTAAGTGGTTTATAATACATAAAAACATTTAAACTTATAATATTTTCCTTTTAAAGATCAACATAGATATGTTTTTAGTAAGAACAGTAAGGTCAAATCATGAATGTTAAGTTTTGCGTGAACAGCAAAGAGGTGGTATATTCTTGTTTAACATTATGTTGTGTGCTTCCTGTGTTTTAAATGGTGTTCATTAAGAGCTTAAACTTAGCAAATAATTATAGTTGATTTTCATAAGGATTTTTTGTTTAAAAAAGCTGACCCTGTTTAGTCAAAAAATGACTAATACTATACTACTTTTTATCCTGTATTTTTGGAGATCTTGGTCTTGGATGCTGCTACATGTGGTCAGATGCTTTCATGGTCATGAAGACCTCAATTCACAGGCCTATGCTGTGTCCACAAAATGGGTGTTGTGGGACAGATTTTAGGAAGGCTTAAGCACTAAAAAGTGCCTTGCATCATAGATCAAAGAAAGAAGGATAATTAATTTTTAGAAAAGAATAATTAAAAATTTATATTTCAAATATATATCAGTAAAAGCTCCCATAATGTGCTGTCAGTACATGTAAAATCCATAAGCAATTTTAAGACGACATTCTTTAAAGAAGGAGCTGAACATTCCTATAAATAATGTGGAACTTAAAAGACATATGCAACTCCTTTATTATGTGCTAAATACTGTAATAAAACAGGCTATCAGTAGGTTTTGCTGCATGTTACTAATATTTTTTTTTAATCCCAATATTTTTGCAGGTGTGTGGAGGAACAGGTCCTGTTCTCACTGTTGTTACTCCCACATAGGCGGACTCTGTAATTGATTACGTGTGGGTAGGGCCCTACTGAAGTTAAGGAGATTCTGCAATAGTGCAGGGTTCTTTTTGTGAAAGTTCAGTTGCAAGATCAGGACCCTACTGTGACTCCTTACTGTGAATTCTGTCAGTGTATCATTGATTGTGCTGGAACCTGCCTTTTGGGATAATGTAAGTCCTGCTTTCCCCCCAAATGTACTTAGACATGAAATAATCATAAAACATTTCTAATTAGAAAATTAATATAATTTACATGCATTCTTTTAATTATGTTTTTTTGGCAGTACCAAATACTATATTCCTCAAAACTTCTTAATGGCACTGAGGCTTTGTGGATAGTTGGTCACATGATGAGAAAATTCAGCTGTAAGTACATTGAAATGATTGACTTTTTCAATAGTTAGTCTTTACTGATGTTGACAAACTAACAATCATAAAAGGTGAATCAAGAGGTTAGATTTATGTCAATTGACTTCAGTTCTTTTTAGAAAATATATACAATACATCCATTAAGGATTTTCTATTCTTGGGTAATTCACCATGTGAACCTGGAGTCCTTCTGTACTGCTATTAGGTAGGGAGTTTTAATTTGTTTATTTTCTTTATTTTCAGAATAGTGTGTCTCTGCCTTGCTCTGTATTTTCACCCATAAACTTTCGGAAATTTATAGATCTATAAAAACTGTTTATACCACCAATATTTGTGTAGATATTCCAAACTGATTTACTCACGTAATTGTCTTGCTGAGTTGAACATTGAAATGTTAATAAATATACACTTATACTTGTGTCAGTGTAACTTGGTTAAATTAAACTGAGCTGGCATTATGAGTGAATTTGATTATGCATGCTGATTAGCTATAGTCTTAGGCAGGAACTACATATTTTACTGTACTTAAGTACTTTGTGCTTAATCAATAATAATTACCCATATCATATGTCAGTGGATTCACTCAAAATTACTACAAACATATATGCTTGGTTTAAGGAGGAAGTTCTTTTCCTGTAGCTATGGGTACAGTCATTGCTATGACTCCTGTTTTTATATACAAATGAGCAAAATCTACATGTAGGTATTTTCCCTGTGTAACAAAAGGGGTATTATAAACTCCATGCCCTTTTTTATGATGCTGTATTTCCTTTCTGGTATTCAAATACAAGAATGTTTTCAATGGGGTCTGAAAAATGGAAGAACTGGAAATGTTATTGAATTTGCAAGTAATTATTAAGGGGCTGTAAAGATCTAGAGGACTTGTATGTAAAGACAATTAGAGATTCTTTCCCATGGAGCAAGGACACAGATAATAGTTGGTGAGTAAAGACTAAGGAGGACAGGACTGGTTTTTTGGTTGGCAAAAGGGCAGCATGAAGTGGAAGCAATTTGAAGAAAGAGCAAGACCAAAGAAGAAATCAAAAACTCTGATCAAAAGCAGAGTAAAGTCCAATTTAAAAAAAAACAAACCCACACAAAACCCCCCAACCAAACACAAAATAAACAAAACCAAACCCAGAGAATAGATGGCAAAAATATGCCTGAAAGGAGAACCAAATGCTGGTGTTTCTCATTGCACTGAAGGTATGATATATTTAAGTGCAAAACTTTCAGTAAGTTTTTCTCTACTTTTTTTTTTCCTTCTGTTGGAGGGGAGTATATGAGCTTTGAAGAAGACTCAGTGACTGCTTGTGAATTGTATGTGTAAATTGGGGATTCAAGATGACAGTTACAACTAAGTACAGAGGACAGTGCGTTATGTATGCTAAATTGCAGTTAGTGCTAAGCAGAAGCCGTAATTTCATGCTCAAACACAGAACTTGATGATTTTGAAATGTACCATCTTCAATAGAGCTCAAAACACAGTTTCATTATGTTTGTTACAGGATGGGAATTTTCAAACTTCTACTTTCAAAACATACTGATTTTGTTTTTTGAGATTTTGCAGTCTAAAATGAAAATTGAGATTTTTCAATATGAATCAAGATTTTGAGAACTCTGGATATTTCATTTTGTGTAAAAAAAATCTTGATCAGTATATTTTGGTTTCAAAATGTTTAGACCCGATGGTTTACTGTCTTCCCCTGTTAATCCTACTGGCCATATTAATTCTAACTTGCACTGAGTTGGGTAAAAGAAAGAAAAAGAGCAGGAGATTAGGTGATTACAAAAAAACCCAGACATGGCAGGCCATGCCTGCCTCGCCCCAAACCAGATCAAAAGAAGTGCCTAAGAGAGTTCTAGTTTCAGAGGAGAAAAGAGGGAAGTGACACGCTAGTGAGTGGAGCATGAGGAATCCCCTAGATATTTTATATGTATCCAGTTTTTTCTCTCATCACTACTGAGAGACAGATCATGGAGGTGAGACTGATTCCCACCCCTGTGAGACTGATTCCCACCCCTGTGATGGCAACTCCCCACTGCTTTGAGGGAGATCATGTTTGGGCATAGCTCTGTTCTGCCTGCAGTAGTGCTGCTACAAATAATATTTGGAAGAAAAGGAACTCAGAATTGTCTCCTGCTGTAAGCAGCTCTCCACTACTCACTGCTGCTAACCCCCATGGTTGAGCACCTGATCTGATTGATTCTTTGGTTTAATTCATGCCATGATGCCGTAAGTCACTGGAACTAGAAGAACAGCAAGAAAGCAGACACCAAGAGAAATAGTTGGTATTGTGGAATGTAGGGAGTGGGCTTTTGGTACACGGCTACACATTGTGTGGGCTTGGGAATACTTCAAGAGCCAGAATACCAGACTACAGCAACAGAGTCCTTCAGTGGCAAACCAAGGTGATAGCCCTTGTTCTGTGCACTAAGAAGGAAGAGCAAAGGAACATGCCTGAACATTCAGCATGTTAGTTCTAAGTTGTGAGATCTGTTTCTCTGCTGCTCTTTGCACTTGGCTTGTATCATGGCTGTCCTGTCTTCAAGCTGGATGTAGCATGTTTTTGCTTATGTTCAATGAGACACCCATCATATTATAACATCACAAACATTGTTTTTCTTCAACCCTTGAAAGTCAAAATGTGGTAGCATAGATAGCTGTAATAAGTTAGTAATAAATGTGACATGAAAGAATTTTCTCATTTCACAGTATTTATAGGAAAAACAATGTTTTATGTGTTTCATATAACTCCTCCCATCGTCTTTTCCTCTCCTAAGCAGATCTAATGCATGAAAATTTTCTTCAGTAGTGCCGTAAGTTCTTTATTCCCAGTTACAGCTATTGATCTTCTTCATTAGTAGTTTTTTTTATATTTAGTTTGAGGCCCTCTCTGCATCCCTATGAATGACACCATCATTCTGTCATTTGTTTTAAGTCATAAAATCTAGGCTAAATCTGAGTTTGGGGAATTTTTTCCAACCCTTTAAGGATGGTCTTTCTTCTCTGTCAGATGATTAGATTTTTCATCCAGGTTTTCCATAGATCATCTCTTTATTAGAAAATGTTTTTCTTTTGCTTTGACAAATGCAGTCTTGCCATGCTTGTTATCTAGTTAAAGTGCTACACTACTGTAAATATCTGTTTCCAAACTTACTCCTTTGGTATTTTCAATGTCCTCCTTCAGTTTATAGCAATAAAGATAAGCTATCTGTCTTCATTTTTCAAGGTCCATCAAGACTACTTCTACTTGATACTTCTCCTTCAGTATCAACAGGTTGACTCTGGTTTTGATCAACATATCATGCCAACTTCCATCGTTTGGTCATTACATTTTTAGACTACACTGGGTATTTTCTCCTCAGCTGCCTCTCATGTATTGGTTGACTTCTTCATAATCATAATTGTTCACTATCTTGTTTTAAATATCTTCTTAAAAGATTTATGTACTGTGATGCTTAAAACAATCCAGCTAGACAACAGTTATATTGCAGATATATTAATGCCAATGCTTATCACAGTACTACTGTGCCATTGCATTTGTATTCTGCCATAATTTCTCTGTTGTCTCTTTATGTAGAATTCAACCACATCTACTTTTTGTTCTGTGTTTATTCATGGCCCAACTTAATGAGAAGTGGTCCAGGGTAAGGCCTCCCCAAGATTTATGGTAGTACAAATTAATAATGAATACCCACTGGATACTGCAGTGTAGCTGGTGGGTTCTGCTGTGCCTAATGTCACATCACATTTAGCACAGAAGGTGCTTCAATTAGAAGCCTCACAAAAGGGAAAGAAGTGAGTTGCAGCCACCAGATAAAATGCTAGCCCCAGAGGCCTTCTCAATTGTGAAACCCAAGTCAATAGCTACTGGCATTCTGTCCTGAAAGCACCCATTTCTTCTCTTCTCCACAGCACTAAGAACAGACTCTCCCTTCTCATAGGAGGAAGTCAGTGCAAATATTATGGAGTTCTACAGCGTTTGCAGAAGGTACAAAAGGACTTTTTGTACTTCCATAGCATCCTTCTGCTCCTTAGTGCATTCCCTTCTTGACACAGCATTTCTTGATACAGAAATCTTAAATAACCACAAGCAGTTGTTCCATTGGTCAGTCCTTTTTTAAATGCCATCTGATCTTCCTTGAGAAGGAATCTACATTAGTTTTAATTTGGCATCTTGGCACATTGCTGTCTCATAGTGCTCCATGTCCATTGTGCCTTGAAGGTAACAATTTTTCAGAAGAGTGGTAAACATGAATCCCATCAGGAATTCCCAAGTATGTCACCTTTTTTCTGGAAGTGGCTCTGCACATATCCCTTTTCTTCCTTTCAAAGGGACACTGAAATGTCAGTGTATAGATTATACAGAGATGACAGAATGTTTAGTGCCTAGCTGATACAGAGATGGTAGACTGGACTATTCAGACAAATGGTACTGTATATACCAAAGAAAGTATAGTCAAATAAGTTAATTTTATCAGAATAAACCACAAAATGTAATTACAAATGGTTCCATATATGAACAGGAGAAGTCTAGTAAGAGCTCTGGACTAGCTGATGGGATGGAGAGAGTGACTGTGAACTGCTGTGGGAGACTGGAGAGAGAGAGTCTACAACCTGAAAGATTGATCATAACAAGAGTTCTCAGTGATACAAAGTGGATAAACTTCCCATTAGGCCACCATGCACGGGCTGTATTTTTAAGTATCATCAAGAACCACTTCTTGAGCAAACCAGCTAAAGAATCTAGAAGAGGGGGGACAGCCCTTCGTTTAGTCTAGTTTAGAACACAAGGACTATAGAAGAGCTATTCAGTAGCGATATATCATGCAGAAGTTTCTCATACTTGTAGGAGAGAAAAAATTAACATTTTAAAAAAGTCTAGTATTGTTTAAAAAGAATTGCATACAAATGAAGATACCTTTTAAACAAATGAAGATACCTTTCAAATAAATATTAAAAGAGACAGGGGGATTCTTCTTTCTGATTCTACCCCAACTGAGTAAGAATTGTCCAACACAACTGAAGAGTAAAGGAAGTTACTAGAAATGAACAAAGTTTTTTCAAAACGTTGAATCAAAGCAAGCAAAGCAGAAAGGAGCACAGTTCTGACAAGTTACGTGTAGACCTATTATAAGGCAGAACAAAACGATTTTGAAATGCAACAGGCTAAAATCCGAAAAGCAAAAAGAACCATTTTTTTTCAAGTGTAAATCTTGCTAGTAGGGAGGTAAGTTCAATAGATAATTGCAGGTAAAGAGAATATTTAAAGACAAAGCCATCGCAGAAAGAAACAAATGAACTCTTTGCCTTGGCAAGGTTTATTACAGGGAGATTAGGGACATCCCCATATAAAAGTTGTTCTTTATAGGGAATATTTCAGATCTGAAATACCACTAAAAGATTTTTAAAAAAATTCATTGAATAAACATTAACAGATACCCATATTCATTTAGTAGTCCTAGAGAAATTCAGAAATAAAACTGTTGAGCCATGAACTGTGTTGTATAATCTATCACTTAAATTAGCCTTGATAACAGAGAAATGGAAAGTTACAAATGTGATACTAGTTTTAAAAAGGGCTCTAGGGACAATCATGCACTAATGGACTAATAAGTCTGACTACTGTGACAGATAAAATGCCAGTGAATGTGATAAAGAATATAATTAATAGGAACATGGATAGGTATAATAGGCAACCATCACCTTGGTTTGTGTAAAGGGTGGTTCTTGCTTAGAGCTTTGCTAGTTACTTGAAGGAGTCAACAGATACACAGGAAAGGGTGACCCAAAAGTTTTTTAAAAGCTCTATAACCAAAGTCTTTTGTTAACAAAATAAAGTACAGTTACTTAAAATTCTTTGTGGATTAGTGAAGGGTTTCAAGATGAGGAACATCTTGTATATAGTAATATATATGTATATGTCTATAGTATATATATGTATATAGTATAGCAACTAATGTGAAGTTGTAACAATGCCACCTCACAAAAATTTATATTGGCACCTTTGCTGATCCACCTGTTCCTAAATGGTCTGAAAAAGTGCAGTGGTAAAGACAGCAGATGATAAAAGGAAAATAATCAACTGGAGTCAATCCTGATGTTGACCCCGAAGAGCTACAGAGGATCTCACAGCAAGATCTGTGGTGATCCAGGAGCCATGGCTGTCACAGAGGCCAGATAACGCTGACCCCGCTGCTCAGCCCTATCTGTCAGCAGAGAGAGGCAGTGGCTGTTGGATCACTCCATAAGCTGTGAGCTCAGCAGGCTGTGACCAGTCCTGCCACTCAGGAAGGCAGGGACTTGTAGCTGTTCTTTCTAACCACAGCAGGGGCTGCAATTTGAAGAAGAGATTCTTCCTCCCTATTTTTCAGGGTTTCACAGCTCTGACCAGCTTACAATACAGGTTTTGATCCTGGAGTTGCTGCCTGTCACAGGGGTGGAATATCACCATTAAACTGATAGGGAGAATCTTGCTGGTGTGAGAAGCCAGGGCTGTCAAGCTGTTTTACTGGTGTTTGCATGGATTTTCAGCAGCTCCTGATAATTTCCTAAAGTCGTTCTGGATGGAATTATGCTAGGAAATTTTCTGGATGGAAAAATGCTAGGAAAAAGTTGGAAAATGCTGTTTGAAACAGAGAAACGGCATTAGCATGCTGGTCCATTTTGAGTATTGATGAGAACTACATATGAAATAGAAAAGGATGACTAAGAGGTATATCATAGCTTTTCTGCAGGGACAGTAAATGTATCAGGATTCCTCAGTTTGGAAGAATGTTGACTAGGGAGTAGGCAATGTGAGAAAGGTCTCTAAAACCATGGAAGTGTTTTATAGGAGACTAACTCCCAGTTTCTCAGAAGAACAAGGGGCCTTTGGCCACTAGTTTGTTTAACTTAGGTAATCTTTAAGATGGCAGAAGGCTGCTTAGCACCAGTTTTATCTGCTATAGTTTTGTCGATACATCTTTTCGAGTGTTCAAACACCAATTGTTTACTGGTCTTGAAAACTCCACTTGTCCTGAACCAGCTGCGGCCAAAATCCAACCTGTGCAGAATTACAGCTTTTCTGTAAATAAAAGTTTGTAGTCCTCATTGGTTGATGATAAATTGAATTTCAAACATGAATCAAATGTAAACTGGTCCATTTTCCTAAATCTGCAGATTATTTTTGTCCTCTGCCTCTGTTTCTTTATCTGGCAGTAGCAATATTATGGATGGACAGATCAGTTTTACTTCTGCTGTTTACAAACCTGTGGGCAATGGAGAATGCCAGTTTGCTGCTACTTCAGGAAGCTAAAAGCAGTAGCAGGCCCTAAAATTAATCCCAGGGGAAATCTGATAAAGAAGCAGAAACGTTTTACACAGCAACCAGAAGGTCTGGAGGGAGGGATGGAGTAGAAGACATCATCGTACCTATAAAACAGCTGGAATGGTTTCCAAGCTGTGGTCCACAAACCCCTGGTGGACTACAAGGCTATGGTAAGTTGAACAGCTGTTTAGCTAAACTATAGTTAACAGTGTTTTAAATAGTGTTTCCAATTAGAAGTTTGATCAGATGGATGTGTGGTGGGTTTTGAAAAATGTTAAGAGTTGATAACTATCTGTTGTTCTAAAAATACGGGAACCACTGTTCTGGAGTATATTAAAAGGTAGAGAGCACTCCCCACTTTCTCAGCTTTACATAGGTTGCATGCCTCTCCACTAGAAGAAACAGCAAAAGGTTCCCAAAAAGCAGCCAGGAAGAGCAGTCTGGTAGCATTAACCCTTCTGTCCCCACCACATCCTCCCCAGTAACAGAACTCTGGAGTTCTTAATCATTGCATTGTCCTTGAGTATCCCTAAAAGTCTTTGCTCCTCCTACTTTTCATTTATACTCATGACTAGCCGATTTAGTTTTCTAAGAAGTGAGTTTAATTTTTCAAGTCTTGGGTTCTCATCAGACAAAGATTTAACTTGTCAACTCCACTAGAGTTAAATGTATATCCATCTTTGAATTAATAGCTCGTTTCCCATTGCCAGAAAAAAAATAATAAATTTTTCTCTTCTGTCATTATTAACAGATGTAAACATTCCTTACAAGTATTAACATGTCTTATCACAGTATCTGTTTATTACTTCTAAAAAAATCCCAATTCTATTTGACCAACTTCTTTTAATTTATGTCAGCTCCCTCAGTGGTAATTTTACATTGTAAAAATCTTCATTATCCTCATATCAGGTCTCTTCTTACTTCTTTTTTCCTATTGAAAATTTTCCAGAACGATTTGTATTAGCAGTGCTTTTAGTTGTCCTTGACATAGGTTACTTCCCATTGTCCTGAGTACAAGAACATCCATAAGTAATTTGGAGAGACGTCTTTTCGAACATACTGCAAGTTTTTATGTTAGGAATTGTGGTGGTGTCGAATTTGAGAAATGCCCTATTATAAGCCTTATTGAAATGGTTAAAATATGTTTACCCTGAAGAAGCCAGTCATCTAAAATTACTGTAGCGTATTTTATGAAATTTATAGAAAGTACTGGAAACAAACATTATTGACAATAGTGTTTTAAAAGGAACTAAAGAAAGTTGGCAGATGAGCATGCTCTTTTTTTGTTCTGTATTTCTTACTCATCTGTTTTAATACATATATGGAAAATGAGGGGGGTTCTGCATGTTTTTGTATTATCTTGCGAAATACCTGTTGCTAACTTACATGATTCTGAAGTTGTCTTTGCTCAGGTTTAAGCTACTAGCTGAATATGAGATCAAGGGGAATCTTTGCCCTGTAACAGAAAGGAACATGTAAGGGAGGAGAGAGTGACTTCTGCTGTGGTGTGGGAAAAGGTTATTTCCTGGTGTCGTCTGTGGGTGACAGGAGAGAGGGACTCATGAGTCTAGGCAAGGCATATGGGTACCGAAGCAGTGATGAGGTGTATGGGTAGGACTTGGGATGAATGTATGGTAGTGAAGAATTTGGAATATGGATCAGAACAGGGTTTCCAACTCAGAAGAGTTGGAGAGATCACAGATAAAGTTGAATATTGGGGTCAGTTGGAAGTCACTTTACCACAGACCATGGCTACAGCCCTCAGTGCTCTGTCTGGATCTAGCTCACTGCACACTTGCCCTAGCTACACTCTTCCCTGTGTCTTCTGGAACTCCAGCTTCTTCTCCAGTTCCTGCACAGGACCCTTTCAAGTGGAAGGCCTCCTGCCCTGCTTACTCCAGGAACAGTTACATGCAAAGGTACAAATGGTCCCACAAATCCCTCCCATCTGAAGCTTCTCTTCTGTCCCACTATACTTTCTTCTGCCTCCTGCCTGCAGGTACAGACAGGCAAATGAATCATAGAATAGAATCATGGAATCATTTAGGTTGGAAAAGGCCCCTAAGATCATCGAGTAACTGTAAACCTAATGCTACAAAGTCCACCACTAAACCATGTCCCTAAGCACCATGTCTGCAGGTCTTTTAAATACCCTGGGCAGCCTGTTAGAAAGCTTGACCACCCTTTCAGTGAAGAAATTTTTCCCAACATCCGATCGTATCCAATCTAAACCTCCCCTGGCACAACTTGAGGCCGTTTCCTTTTGTCCTGTCACTTGTTATCTGGGAGAAGAGACCAACTGCCACCTCACTCCACCCTCCTTTCAGATAGTTGTAGAGAGCCGTAAGGTCTGCCCTGAGCCTCCTCCTCTCCAGGCTGAACAGCCCCAGTTCCCTCAGCCGCTCCTCACCAGACTTGTGCTCCAGACCCTTCACCAGCTCCGTTGCCCGTCTCTGGACACGCTCCAGCACCTCAGTGTCTGTCTTGCAGTGAGGGACCCAAAACTGAACACAGGATTCGAGGTGCAGCCTCACCAGGGTTGAGTAAAGAGGGACTCAAAGGAGATGCTGTGGAAGTCCTGGTGGCAAAGTAATAATGCCTCTCCTCCCAACATAGGGTTTGTATCTTCTCCAAGTGGGACATGTCCCATCATTTGATATCTGCTGATCATAGATGAACTCTTTCTCCTAGAATGTGATGATTTTTTTCCACGTGATGAATTATGATTTTTTAGATAATATTTGTCTTACTAAACAGAAGAAAAAAATCTCAGATTTCTAAAGCCTAGTCCTTTGAATTGCATTTTTCTGTGATCTGTGACCTTCCTAAAAATAAATTAATTAGCTAATCCAATAGATGGCTGTACCTACTAGTGATAAGTTGAAGCTTACTGACAGGATGGTTGCTTTTATTAATTATTACTTTACAGATCCCATAAAAGTTCTTCACGAAGGTGAGTCTACAGGAAGATTGAAAGCCAATGTTTTAGGGCATCCTCCTAAATGCAAGGGGTATTTTTAAATGCAGGGAGGTTTTTTGGCACATATCTTTTCATAAGTCTTAACCTTTTTTACAATTTTCCCTCTTAACATATGATTGCATACGCATGTCTATGACTAAACTTAGGTAGCCAGAAGCATGATTTCTGTAAAAGTTCCAAATTCAGTAATAAATTCATAAGCCTTTCAGCACCTGACAATACAAATAGGTTCTGGAGCAAGAACACCATAACAATAATAAGATAAAGCATACCTTTTTTGTCAGAGGGTACATTCTAATGGAAAACTATTTTGGTGTTTCTTTCTTGGGCAGATTTTTATGGTGGATATAGAGATCACTCTTTTAGTCAATGTTGGTCCCTAAAAATTGGCTCTACTCTCATTGCTTGTCATATGTCATTTTATCTTTAAAGACTGCAGGAGGTCATGATCACTGAGAGGTGTAACACCTTGAAGTTTTGGCACTTCAAAGTACTACAAAGTAACCGATACCGAGCTGACTTTCTGTTATGTCAGTGAAACATCAAATGTTGATGCAATGTGTGAAAAAACATTTGATACAATGGCTATTAAGTTGCTTGGAAGAAATCTTGTGAAGTGGGATTTTATGTTTAGAAGAGTTGGCATCTAAAAATGTATGTCATGGATACAGGTAATAAATGTTGTTTATGAATTGCTGCAGGAGAAATAATATTTACATTTGTGTACAATATGCTAGTCTTAACTCTAGCTATTTTTATCTCCAAAACATCTTATCGTAAGCTGGTTATAAAGTATTTATTAAGACATGAATAATTTCATTTGTTGAAGCATTCAGTGCATCATTTTAAATGGCTACTAAAGGAGAGAAGTGGACGTGCACTTCTCATAATAGCTAAGCATAAAAATAAGGATTCAGAGATAATAATATAGTTCCTAATCAGTAAAAATCATTTTCATGTTTTGCTGTATGAGCAGAGTTCTTCACAGAATCGTGATCTCATTCTAAGCTTCCAGTTACCTAAACAGATTTTAAATGCTTAACTTTATTCTGGTGATTTTATGTCTTTATTGGAAATGAGAGAACACAAACACATTTTAAGTCATTGATCTTCAGCCATGCTAAAAGCTTTCAGGACTTAGTATTTCACCTTAGGGCTGGATCCATAGCCCTTTTAAATTTTGGAATTTCAGAAAATGTGCAGGTGAGTAGGAAAAAGAAAATGTGAAAGGAAGAAACTGAAATGGAGAAAATTATTTTCCTTTACAGAAGCAAGGGAAAGATGAAAAACAATGTAATGAGGGTAGGAAAAATAATAGGGTGAAAAGAGAGGAGTCGGGAAAGTATTTACACCAATATTTTGTATTTAGTGCTCAGACATGTTGTGCTTTATGCTTGCATGGAAAACAGATTGAGACTTCAGCTTTTTGACTAACTGCTGTGCTGAGTTGTACCTTACTCTCTGTGCGTTTTTGCTTTAGCACAGTTGCTTCTAAGGAAGTCTTTAAATTGACTTTGAAAGCCACCCTGAATCACAAAATGCATTATCCTACTAGAAAATGATGACTGCCCCAGTGTTTTGTCTTCCTAAGTTAGCTCTTAAAGAAACTACTGTTAGATATCAAAAAATCACAGTAAGTTTTTTATATATATTGTTGTTTTTAATTCTAGTCACTAGCATTTGGGGCAGGGCACAAGCAGGCAGGCAGGCAATAACACTTAAGTGTGGCAGAATTTGTGTGCAGAATCTAACTGTAGTAATGCTGAAATTGAAAACTGAAACTGCTGATTAATCATTATTCAACAAGACTAGGCAAAGTCAATTAATTCATAACCAAATGTAGCTATAGAACGATGGATTACTTACATCAGCTTTCTTTAGAGGTTAGACATCAGTGTGTGAATTTCATCCATAAGCTGTAATAAAATAAAATAAATTAGGAAATAGGCAAAAAAAGTTTAATTCAGTAACTTGTTCATGTATGTGTTTAGTTACTGCATGATTCCCATGAGTATATATGGTATTATAGTGGAGTAAATGTTTAGGGAAATTATGTACTTTTTAAATTGAGCAATTGACTAATATTTATGCAGGGGCTGTAACTGGTCTTCATGAATTACCATGCTAAAAGCTTATTTATTTGTAAATACAGAGATAGGGACCTCCCGCTTTCTTTATATTTGCATGGTCGTATGCCTAAAATGCCTTAACTGTCCACCTGAGCAACACTTTAGTGTACATGTGAGTGCACATCTGAGCTGATGTGCAGCAGAGTAGCATCCCCTCTAAAACTGCCCCATTGCTGACTGGGGACAGGAAGAGTGAAAATGGGTGGAGCAGGGAGAGGCCTTATGGTGCCAATTCACAAATAATTTTCAAGTGGTAATGTCTACGTTTTGAAAGGCAGTGTATTAATTTCTGCTGATGGAGAGAGATAAGTCTCCGTAAGAGTTATGCTCTAAATTGCTGTGTGGTAAGGTTCCCTTTTCTGTGCAGTGCCTGCGTCACTGGGCAGCAGTTTTTAAAGGCACCCAATGAAGATATGAATACTGAAAACCTAACATATCTGTACTCTTTATGTTCATTCTAAAAGGAAAATGAAATTAAATGCAGATACAACTTTTTAGAAGTTCTAAATAAGAGACTTCATGCTGTATTTTATAATTAGCCCTTACTGTTATGTTGGTCTGCATTAGTGTTACACCACTGTATGTTACATGACTCAAGAATTGTTTAGATCATACAAATTCTTCAGTGCAAAGTGGACCAATATTTAGATTTTAATTGCGTTGTAGCCGACAACTCTGTGTTACCTTCCTGTTACAGGCAGTATCAGGGTGACTGTATTCTGAAATACTCACTAATGGAAGACCAGTGGGGTATGAATTGCACACAGTTCCAGGATTACAGCTCTTAGACTTTCCGTACTAACAGGAAAGTGCAGACTGTGAACTGTCCCTTTGGTGTATATTCCAGCCCCCAGGTCAGTGCCCAGGAGGAAAGCTCCCTTTCCCATCCTCTTCTTTGGTTATTTATGCTTTGGTACTGTGGTTCTGTAAGAGCAGAGTCTTGGGTTTGCGTCTGGGATGGCAAGCTGGTGAAGGTGGTATGAAGAGGTTGTCCCCACAGACCTGCTCCACACTGAAGCTTCCTGCACAGAGACTGGGCTATATACCAACTTTCAAACCAGTGCTTCACCCATGACTCTTGAATTTAATTATAGCTCATCTAAAATAATGTGTCTATGAGCATGACACTGGATTTCAGCATTGTTTCAAAACAGTATTCACTGTATTTTGTAACAAATTACTGAAATATCAGCAGTGCCATTTTAAGTATCAGTTAAATGTGGTATTTCCTGAATCAGGTCTTAATGTGGTATATATAGAATCCCAGTGATGTCAAGCTTTGATTTTTACTTACAGCAGATAAACCTAAAGCCCCAGTAGTACATAATTAGGCCCTATAGAAAAGCAAACTTTCTTTTATTTGGGTCAGACTTCATTTCTGTGCTCAGTATAGTGAACACAAGTCATATTCAGTAATAAAAAAATGTGCAGCCCAAACCTATTACGTGTTCTGTGCAGATGAAAGTAATTAGTAAATTTTCTTTGTTCAGAGGAAAGGAAGTTGAAAATACGCTGTTTCTCATATTATTTTAATTGAAATGTTGTTATCCGTAAGTATTCAGCTTAAAGATATACTGCTAAGGTTCACAAATACCTAGGGAACTTCACAAAATGCATTGCATTTCAAGTATGTGATTCAGAGTCTAAGATTCAGACCTTAGGATGGGATGAATTGCCCTCTGGAGGTGCCTGTTTCAGTCTCCTGACTTCACAGGAATCCTGCTTTGAACTGATTAGCTCAAACTAAAAGTTAAGTGAGCATCTTGTCACCTTAAAAGAGGAATAGCCAAGCATTTTGTACCATACTAGGTCTTTTCTGTAGACCTCTTTATTTTTAAGGATGGCTGCCTTATTCCTTACCTTTTCTGTCAGTGTTCTTGTACTGTTTCTAAAATGAATAAGCACAATTTTTACTGTTGCTATTTCCTGTGTATTTTGTTTTTTCCTGTCCTTATCAATCTTGTTATCTTATCTTTCCCTGTTTGTTTTTTTTCTTTTTCCTGACTCTTTTCAGCTACCATCTCTTCTGAAGCTTTTCGCTTGCTACCTCTCTGACCATCCTACCTTCCATGTTGAGAGTACTGTCCTAACTTCTGATGTGGAAGATTGCTGACCCTTTCCTTTGATGCTGATACCAGTATTTTCTGTGAGAGGTAGTACTGTAGTGAAGACATAGAAAAAGAAGAATATGGCACTTCATGGTTTTGAATAGTCAAGAAGTATTGTTCTGCCTTCATATAGAATGTGCTGGTTTCATAATGTACTTGTAATTTAAAGATGTTTGTAGAAATGTAAAATCTAATGTGACTAATTTAAATTCATATTAAAGACATTTAAATTTAACAAAATATAGCATTAGTCTTTATTTTAAAAATTGAGTCCTATGTAGCTCACTTGCAAAAAGTGGGATAGATTTACAAAGTTCTGTACTAGTGAAGTCCGACTTATTAACAGGTGAAAGTATTTTCTTCTTCCCTCTGGTAATATTTTCTTGATTTACGCCTATTAAAGATCTCTCCTTCTCTTGAGTTCTCTGTCTCCTCCATTTTTTTGTTCCTTTTGTTAACTTCAGTTTCCTTTTCCTTTCTGCACTGGATTTTCCTAACTCTTAGCTGAATACCAATCCATTTTTCTCTCACGTATGCATCCATTTGCCTAAAATATTGCCTTAAGCATGATCATATATATTCAAATATGTATTTACTTCTAAACACTGGATGGATCTGCTATTTTAGGACTTCCAGTAAACCAGATAAGAAACTTCACAATTCAGTGATAGCATTTTAAGTTTTTTGACACATGCTTTCATAGGCTCAAGGTAGTTCACCTCCTGCATCAATGGAATAATGATTATGGACAGAGATAAACATTCCTGTGAAAATACAGACTTAAAGTACATGTTCAATGTAGGAGTGCTAACTTAAAAAGAGCACCTGAATGAAAGCAAATGTGCTGTGTTCATAAATGGTGTGGCAGAAGTTTTCAGATTTTATTTGCAGATAAAGAGAAGTACTAATGGAAACAGTGCTTTGTATTGATAATAATATAAGCAGTTAAAAGTTTTTTTTAAAAAAAGACATCTAAAAGATGTACATCCATAAAATCAAAAAATTTTTGCAAATCATGCTTTGTTATAGCAGAAATATTAAATAACAGTTAATGTTTTCTGAGGGGTAGATACCTGCTTATTTTATTATCTATACTAAATGTTCTTTAGATAATTTGAATTCTTCGAATTGCAATAAAAGGAATGCTAAGTACATGAAAAGACATAAATAGTAAAGTTCAGAACTTTTTGGTTTAGATGTGCAAAATATGATTCTGAAGCCTCTTCTGATAGCTACAGTAATTTGCAATAACAGTAATAATAGCAACTTACTAGAAAATGATTGGAGGTGTGGCTGAGAATGTCATTTATAGTGTAAAAGTTTTTAACTGGTGTAGTTATAAGCAGGACTTTGCATAAATTTGCCCATTAAATAATTTGCATAATTAAGCCTGTTTTTAACATTCATTTACTGAGCATGTGGATGACATTACAAAGACTAGAAGGCAGAGGAAATTTGGAATCTCTCAGTTACAGTGCTGAGGAGTTTTTGTGCTGTACAGTAGTAGCAATAAGCTTTTCATTAGAATGAATCAACTGCAACTAATTTTGTAAAAATGATCCATATGAAAATTACCAATAGAAAAAGAATATTAAAAACTATGTAAAACCTGTTAGGATTTTCTGGGGTATATCCTCAAATGGTATAAATTGGTATGCATGAAGTTAAGTCACCACTGCTTACTGAAGATTTGCCCTTTCTATTAACTATATAATACAATACAGATCCTGAAATAGTCCCTTACTTAATACTTGTATTCATTTTACAGTAGAGTAGTTATGGAATAAGGTCTTACTCATCATGAGAAATAATACAATTCTAACAATGGCGTATTATTGTTAGAAGGAAGTACATCAAACTGACTTTAATTAGCATAGTTTTAGAAAATTACTTTGGTTTTGAGCGTATTGATATTGCTTAAGTTACAAAATCATTGCTTGTTTAATAGTACTGCTAATAAAAAACGTAGAGTTGTAGTTTGAAGATACAATTATTTTTACACTGAAGTTTATGTATTTTTGATTTGCAAGTTTTGGGTGATAATGTCTTGGTTAAAACAGTCGGTTCAAATGTCTATCTTTAATACATGAAGAATGGTGAGGAATAACTGGAAATACTAACAAAACAGGAGAGATTTTTCAGTAAATGAATTCAAGTGTAAGCATAGGGTAACGCTTGCAAAAGGAGAATGAAGTTGAGCTATGTGAAAACATACTTCATCTATAAAGTCCTGCAGGAAATAATCATGAAAAAATACGTTTTCCTGTTCATAAACACACCTTAGGTACATGTGGTCTTGAGAGATGCAGTACTACTACAAATTCAGGTAGATGTTCTTTGATTGCATTACAAACAAGTCTGGCTAAGACATAAGTATCTGTTGCTATATAAGGCAGATAAGGTGAGGAAAGCATAATTTATAAAACCACCACCCTCCTTGCAGATCCTGCAATTCACATGGCTGGCAGATACAGAAGTAATTTCACAAATGAAAATGGAAGATGGAAAATCCATGAAGATTGTGTTGAAGGTTTGTTTCGCTTGACTTTCTCTAGGATTTTGAGGATTTCTATGATTATTTTATATATACACACACATATAATAGATGTATATTATACATATATATTGCTACGTATATGAAAATAAGTTTGAAAAGCTGTAAAAGACTAATTCGAGTTACATGCAAGAAATGTTTCAGAATAGGCTACAGGAGAATATTTTTGTGTAGTGCTTAAAACAGCTGCAAGAAGAAATCAGAGTTAATTCAGTTCTGGATCTGATAGTCATCAGAAAAAAAAAATATAGTAGATCTAAAATGAAGACCTTATGAATGTACAATATCTCTGGTTTAATAAAGAGACCAGAAAAAGGGTAAACATATTGTGAAAATGACTGACGGAAATGTAAAGAGTTTGAAGAATAATAACAGAAAGCTAGTTCAGCAGTCACATTGCAACAGTGTAAGAGATTCCACTGTAAATAAATGTTAGTGAAGTATAAAGTAGGAGAAAAGAAAATGGAACTGGAAATGGGAACTTTAAGCTTGCCATCATGCAAAGATAAAATAAAACGGAAGGAAAGCTTGGACCACGTGATGCTATCTGAGAAAGCCTCATTATTCGCTCAGTATAATTTTGCTAATATAATCTGAAATTACGTGAAACTAGAAAGCAGATTTTTTCAAATTTCTTCAACTTCTATTTTTTCTTTTTGTTTCCAATAGAGTAACACTGACTAAAAGGAAATCTGAGACCACTGTCTACAAATCAGATAATTTATTTGAAAAGGTAGCTGAAGAGACAGCAAACAAAAATGGTAATTGAAAATAGAAGTATCTGAAAATTTGAAGGGGTCTAGATTCTGTACCCCTGTTCTGCCCACTGAAGGTAGCAGAAGGCAGCCAAGATCCTTTCTGACTCACAGGCTGAGCGTTTGCCTGCTGTGGGGAAGTCACTGTCAGCCTGCCACGGGTCTGTCCCTCTGCCATGCCAGCAGCTCTCATCCTTCACACAGGTGTGGTAACAGGAGCATGAGACAGTATGCTACTCGCTACAGATTTTCACCTGCATTTAGTTTTCTTAGATGACATCTGAACTAGAAAACAAAAGGGACCACGGCCCCGTCAAGAGTTGGTAGCAAATTACAGCTCACGTTGGCGTGGCTAACCCATCTGCTCCTCTGAAGCAGGGTGGCCTGGTTCATACTGTCCACTAACACCAGTCTGTAACCCATGCTGTTCCCCAGACCTTGCTGCGTCTCACCTGACTGCTTGTTGGCCTGGGCCAAAAGCACACCAAAGAGCATGCAAACAGTTAAATGGCATGCGTTATCACACGGTGGAGCTCAAGTACATGCCCGGGCCCTGTTTAGCTCAGTAAGGTGTATGTAACCTTATGAACTGCATCCAGTTGGCAACAGTTACAACTGTACTAACCCGCTCTAAATTAAAATTGCAATGGCATAAAGCCCAATAATCTATAGGTATCTTTCAGACTACTGTTCCTCGAACAGAAGCGTCAGTGGGTGTATAAATTTGGATGTAATGTCTGACTTAAAAGGAAAGATAGTGTAGAAAATCTAAATTAAATTTTAGAATTAATTAATAAATTAATCCTAATTATTTGGGGAAATTAAGCAAGTCGGAGAAGTACAATAAAAAGCAAACCAGTACTTATCTGATGTGGAAGTATTTTTAAATGGGAACTGTAAAACCAGCTAGATGAGTGAATATTCTTTTCAAAATAAGCAAGGTTGCAATAAAGAAGTCAGTATATGACCATTTGGGTGAGCAGATTTAGTTTATTATTAAAATGCAGTTTGGGTTCCACCTATGTGGACCTCCCTGTAGGATAAAAGCCTGAAATACAATGCATTCGCTTATGGTGTTCTATTCTGAGACTTAAGAAGGACCTGATGCTGAAGTGGGCACACTTCAATATAAAATAGTGACCTCATGATGCACATGACGGGCTAAGTGCTTTACTAAATATTTATACAGATTTCAAAAAAGGATATGCAATATCTTGGGGTTAACATAATCTGTGTATCACCTGGACAGTTTTCCAGTATGTGATGTAATTACTATTAGGTTCCAGGTCATATTTTGACCTAGTGAGTTCACCAGTTATTTTCATGATCATTTCTAATTTTACAGGTTGTAGAAAACTATGTGCAAGATGCACAAAAAGGGGAAATAAAATTACACTCATAGGCTACTTTGTGACCTGGGATTAACTGCTTAAGTCTAAAGACAGAAAAAAAGGGAAGGGAAAATGTGGCAAGTCAGACAATGTTGGAACATAATGCGTTAGCATTCAGTTGAATATTGTCTTTCAAGTTACTCAGAGGTAAAAGAGAAGAAATGAACTGCTCAAATAATAACCACGTGCAGATTGTGAAAGGGGGTCAGCTTCTCTGGTGAGTGCTGAGGACATAAAGTACATAAATGAAATAAATGAAATAAATAATTTGAGCAAAATTTTAGATGTTATAGATCAGGGGTCCTCAAACTACAGCCTGTGGGCTGGATATGGCCCCTCAGGGTCCTCAATCCGGTCCCCGGTATTTACAGACACCCCCCCCCCCCCCCCCCCCCCCCCCGCCGGGGGTTGGGGGTGGGAACCAAGCAGCCACAGATGACTGCCTGCCACTGCATCTACGTGCCGGCCCCCTGGTTAAAAAGTTTGAGGACCCCTGTTACAGATCAAAGGAAAATGGCCAGAAGTTGAGAAGGAAGGTTGGGAGTAGGTGTTTGGAAACAATTCTTGATAAGAAATTATTCTTAATGGAACACTGAGAAGCAAATAGACCATCATAACTATTCAGCAATAAATTTGCCTATAGATAAAGTATTTGGAGAAGCAGTCCTGCAGAAATGCAGGCAGCTTTTCTGGAGGAACTGACTGGCTGTTCTGGCTTTACTGTATTGCCATCAACTGTATGTGCAACACAGTGGGGAACTATGTTGGGAAGAATCACTTCTGTACTATGAATGTACAATTCTGTACCTTTGGCTTGCTTTGTCTTCATTAGAGTTATGTTCTTTCAAATAACAGACATACATTCTTGGAAGCAATACAAAGTACATTTTAAAAAAGCAAGAAAATGTCAATGAACAATGTAAGAAAGTAGAATTATATACACATAGATGGAGAAAAATATGAAGCAAATCTATCAATATCTTACATATCTAGCTGAAAAAGTGTTCTTTCTTATAACGACCTCGTAATTTTGAAATGCAAATACATTATAAAAAATTATAATACTATGATCCCCTCAAGCACAGTTTTAGAAAATCAAATGAAACAACCAGACAAAGTATTTGAAGTTGTCCACTTCCTTCTGAATACATTACATATTCTAAATCTGTCTGAACTGCCAGGACTGGTAGTTCCTGTCTTGAGGAAAGAAGTCGTAAGACTTCTACGAAAAGAGATTCTGAAAAATGTTATGGCAGATAGTGCAGGTAAAACTATATGATAGAGAAGTGTTCATAAGCTGCTTCTCTCTTCATTGCAAGTACATTCTGTGTCCATCATTACTGCTTAAATAATCAGTTCTCGGGGGTTTGCTTCTCCCTGTTCCCTGAGGAAGTGAGGGGACACAGTTTTCAGAGGCTGCTGGAAGCTCAGTTGGAGTATGGAAAGGGGGAGATGGCTACATCAGAATTTTGGCTGAAGGGTAGAGGAATTGAAAAAAGGGTTTTCTGGAGGTGGGGAATGGGTGGCTCTGAGCAGCAGTGTAATGCTGCCGGGAGCTCTTAAGCTTATTTACTCATTTAGTATATTGAGAGCACACCTTAGGTATCATGGGATTTGGATCTTTTGCAGATGGATAGATTAACTAGATTACAAAGAACAACTACTAAATTTCAGGAATTCATTATGAAAGTACCCTATGAATAAACTATATGAATATTAAAAACCAAAACCAAACCATAGAAACCACTTTTTAGAAGAACTTTCATATGTGACAGTGGTGTAATTGCATAGTCTGTGCAACTGAAGTAGAGCAAAAAAGCAGAAAATCTGAGCTAGATGTCATAAACTGCTGCCCAGTTTTGCACTTTTTAAGATTTTTTTCTTCTTTCCAAGGAAATAATATGGAGGTTCCTGGGATAAACTATCTCTGGTTAAAAAAAGTTGTCTAGATTCTGTAAAGGTAGAAGACAGACGGTCACTGCAGCATTTACAGAAATTCTTTGATCTGTTTTAATCTTACATCCTTTATTTCACTTTTCTTGGTTCAGAATATTTCTGCTTTATTCAGACAAAACTCAATGAAAACAATGCAGAATGTGACATACTTGTACTTGTACCACAAACTATTAATTGTGTAATCATCAGAAAGAGACTCCTTAATATACTTCAGCTAGCAACATTCTACCTTTCAGCAGACATTATCTATGTTGAGTCAACAGAGATACAGGCTTTGAGTCAAATCTTCCATTATGCTTGATTCTCACAGAAAACTACATTTATGCCTGCCTGTCCATCCATCTGTCTACTTATTTACTAAGAATATTATAATTCTTGTTTTAGCTGTTAAATGTAAAGATAAAAGTTATAGAGTTACTAAGTAGAAGGTATGCCAAATCCCTGTTCTATCCAGTTCTTTCAAGAAAAGGAAAAAAAAAATCAGAACAAGTGACTTACTCCACTAAGTGTCATTACTGATTTCCAAAAAAGTTACTGAAGAGATGGCCAGATGTCTTTTGTTTGAAGGGTCTGTGGCCCCTACTGATCTAGAGTACCACAAAATTCCAAATAACATTGATACTCCCTGGTTTTACAGATGAAGCAAAATCAAAGAATGCTCATGCAAAATGACCAGAATAAAAGTCAACGCATAAAATTGTTGTATCTCTGTGTTAAAATAAAGTCTGGAAAAAGAAAATTATTTTGATTTCCAGGTGAATGTGAACTCATGGGAGAACACATGCGTGAAAAGGTTTTTGGAAATCAGGAGCTATGAGGCATGTTTTCAAAAGAGTTGCATTTGTTTAGTCAAGAGGCTAGGGAAAATAATATGGCATCTGAATATTATTGTGAAGAAGATGGTAATCAATTGTCCTTTGTACCCAGTTGTGGAAGGACAAGAAAAAATTATCTTAATTTACAGTGAAGAAGAACAGGCTACATATTTGAAAAATCCTTCTAAGTATGAGGGCAGTTAAAGACTGGAACCAGGCTATCTGTTGGTACTGGAACATCTTCCTCACTGGCAATTTAGAACAGATTAGACAAAAAGTCTATGTCATCACAATGCTCTTAAATCTATCTTCTTTCATAATTGTTGGGTCCACTCAATAAATAATCTCGATTATTAAGAATTAATTTGAAAAGGAAATTTGGAATATGGAGATGAAATTGGATAGTCTGAACACTATTCTGTTTCATCAAAAATGCTTCTGTATCATCAAAAATGCAGGTATCATTTTTTTTGTCAATAGATGAATACTTGTATTTTGTACGCCTTTCTGTTTTTTAATTTTCACTTATTTTAATTTTAAAGTTCATATACATGTGATTTCTATTTACAGATCATCAATAAGGATAAAGCATTTTACCTGTCCATGCAAGCAGTACAATTAGTCTGCTTACACTACCTGACCCTCCGGATAGGAAGCTGGTTCCAGCATTGTCAATACCCTTTTTCCTTGGCTCCTAATTCTCTCTAGTACATGCTTTTCAGGTATGTATAGTTTTGCAGATATTATGGGGAAATGCTCTGCATTCAAAAACACATGCAGTTTCTTTTAAGTCACATATAGATAACTGGAGTTATTTTGACAGAATATCTTAAAAAGTCTGATTCCTAAACAAAACCAGAACTTTGATGATTAATTTTACTTTTGGTGGTTAACAGCCTATTTTAACTAAAATGAGTAAAGCCTGTTAGTAATAAAAATGAAACCTAGTATCTATGCCGTGATAATGGAACCCTAAAGTGAAATTAGTTAGTGATATTAGAAAGTATCACTTGTATTTCTGCTCCAAACCTCAAGACATTTTATTTTCCTGTACTCAAAAACATTAAAGAATATATATGGTTCATGTTCCCAACATTCATGGCCCTGATTATAATGTGAATCATTCATGTATATGCTTTTGTTAGAGCTTAAAATATGTAACATAAGAGAGCAAGGGTACTGAAGGAATGAAGACCATTTGCCTATTCAGAATACTGACAGAATTCAGTCTATTCAGAATACTGGCTAGCATGTCTGTTCTTTCTAAGAAGTTCAGTTTGAAGGATGATGAGAAAACCATTTATATTTATTGTGGTGCTAATCTGTTAGCTGCTTAAGGACTTACATGCTCATATCAAACAATAATTAAAGTCTTCAAATTAAAGTGTTTCTCTTTCAGTGGTTTTTCTTGTATTGGGTCTGTGACAGAAAAGGTTGTAAACATTTGCAAATGGACATTTTATTGTACCTTCTTCCCTCAAATTGTGGTAGAAAAGTTTCAATTATTAGAAGCAGCTGCGTTAAAAACGTGAATAGTGTACGGAGAATTGCGTGGCTGTCACTGTCAGCCTCCCAGAGAGGAAAATCTGAATAAGAGAAGTAGCACCCCTTCACTTTTGTAGCTTGCTCTGTCATGTTATCTTGATATAGAACCAAAGGGTTCCAGTATCACTTTTCTGTTTAATACTGCACTTGAATGGCTTTGGGTTTTGTTTTGGATTTTTTTTAAGTAGGAGATATCTACCTATGCTACATGAGAATTAACTTAGAAAGAGACCACCAAAATCTTAAAAGCTTTATAATACAAGCCAGTCTGGAGAAAGACTGTTGTCAACTTGAATAGAATTATTCAAGAATATGAGTCACATACCACAGCACCTTTATATTAATACAGTTTAGGCAGAAGAAAAACAGTATAGGTCAGAGAAGCTTTTGGAGGAACATGTCTAGAAAATAGCTTCAGAATGTTTAACTCACATATTTTTTTACAAGGGTAGGAAAATATAATTCCTGGATAGAAGTGAAATAGTGCTTTAAAAAGGCCTCTGAACATTGAGTGGCTGGACTTAAAGTTTCATAAAGAGAGAATAATGGTTCTGAATTGTGAGATGCTTTATGAATTGAACAAATTGAGAAAAATGAAAAAAACCACTAAGGCTTATTTTACTTACAATTGAAATCTGAGGTTGTCTGGTTTTACTTGTCAGAACTTGCTTTTCAACATGTATGTTAATAATTTTTGTAATTTAACATTCACTTTTATATTTCTACTTTGACATTATAAAAGGCAAACTGTATTTTCAGCTTTTCCATTTTACTGAACAGCTTAAAAGTAATTTTTGTTGACAAAGGAAAAGATATATTTAAGCAGAGAGGATTTATTATGATGAGAAATTTAGTTCTGCATATCTTCAGAGGCCAAATGCAACTACTACAGAAATGGATCCCCAGTAAGATGTCTCTGTTTTGGATAGTATGATACTCAAAAAAATATAAAGCTAATCATAATGGAGGATCTAATCCCCATTTTCAAAGGTGCCAATGAACTTATCATTTAATAATTTTTAAAATACCACTTACAGATTAAGTAAGGACATTCAGAAACAATAAGAATAATTAAAGGGTTGTTAGGAAGAAAAAGAATATATGCAGTTTGATTAAGTGAGGTAAACAACCATAGACAAGGAAATTGGAATGATACAGTATTTATTTAAGTTGGCAGGAGACTGCAGAATTGGAGGTAGAATTGGGAAAACATGGTGTGCAGTTATTCTGAGTTATTCTATTTTAGCAGATTAAATGTTTTAAAGTGGTGGTAATCCCCTTATTTAACATAACCACAATTGGATTGGACAAAGTAGTACAAACTGTACTTCAGAAAGACAATCCTATGTTTGGATATAGGTTGGAAAGTATAAGTTTAACATTTAGGAGTCTGGAAGTTTTTTGGCCAATTTTGAGAAATAAATATGAAAATGTCAGAATCAAGAAAATTTTTTTCTCTGGAGTACTAGGAAGTGTATTTATGTGTAGTTTTGGGCTCTCCAGGCTAATATTGTGATGTACAGTAACAGTATAAAGAGACAGTTACTTTCTTAATGCAGTTAGTGTGTGTGTGTTAATTTGTATAGCCCAGTTTTCTATCTAAGTTGGCCAAAGCACAGAGAGTTATTCTGATTGTACATTTTTTATAAAAAGCACGAATAACTCATCTGGGATGCTTTTGGCTGCTGTTTTGAGTAGTTGTGTAGATGAATTTCACTGCTAGCGTGTATGTGCCCCATGAGTGCAAGGACAAATTCTTTGGACAAGCAGAGTCCATGAGATGGTATCGGCAGACTACCACTTGAAGCACCCTCATATCCACTGTTCTCAGGGCATTAAATAGTGATGTGAGTACAAACATCCATGATCTCGTTATTTCCATCATACCACAAGGATGGAAATAATGCAGTGTATGTACTGTCTGATTCATTTGACTTTATATGTAACAGTATAATTATTTTCATGCAGTAAATTGAGTCTCCTTATGACCATTAGCAAAATACAGTTTGAGTTAACATGCTAGATATACCTCTTCATATATAGGTAAAGGAATCATAAATTACTGGGGTTAAAGATTTTGGCTAGTGTAATTCTTCAGAGAGTAACACGTCCCGTGCCATTTTCCAAGAGGAAGCATACAACAGGGGAGGGAGGGAGAAGACTTCCCTCGAACAGAAATCAGTTTGTTTCTAAATTCCACAAGTAAAGCTATAGTTATGACTTAAAGACAGTTTGCCTTACTCAATGCCCTAAAAGCTGTGATTCTGAGCTTCTGGGACATATCCATTACCAGCGTCGACTTTTATCATCGGGGACATCTGATGGAGGCAAGAGGAGTGTGATTCCCAGCACAAGTTGCTGCCCATGCACTTAGCAAGGGATAAAAGATTCATCAGCAATATGGCATGTCTTTGATTTGTGTATTTTAAAATCCAGGGCCTGAAAAGACCTATTTTATTGCTTGCATGCTCCCTGCAGGGACCTTGATAGTGACCAGCTTTGTGTTGAATGCCTTAGGTATTTATAGCCCCGATAGTAGTGATTGATTTTCAGTACAGTGTTGTACATAGTGCTGAGTGACTTGCCCATCATGTGGCTTTTCTCTCTTATTCTCTGACAAGCTATCCAGCTTATTAGAAACAATAAACACCAGAAACAGATTCCCTTCTGTGACTGACTGCAGAAGCAAATGTACCATTACAAATCAGTGACAGAGCCCTCTGTATCTACAACTTTGCAGGAAGGGTGAGGGGGCTAGCAGTTCAGTGTCAACTACCAGTGCCGCAGCACTTTAATTTGCTGTTTCAAATTCAGACTGGAGTAGTATCCATAATCTCCTAACCAATCACTAATCCTCGGGGATTTTGAACTGCCAGCCTGCAAGATGTCTATTTTTACATAGGGGTCCGTGCAGCAGAGAAAAGACATTCCTCATAGGAACACTGGATGCATTACAGAATGCTACCCTTTGGTCTTTCTTGTGAACAAGGAGCAATTTTCTGTTGGTTTTGCGTTGCCCTTGCCTCTTTCCAGAAAAAGTAGCCATCATCACAGCCTGTCTCAGAAGACAAAGGACTGAAGTGTGGTACCACAACAGGTGACTAATTCAGTTTACACAGGTCTAAGACTATGTGATCAATAGTTCTCAGACTTACAAAAACAGCAACATTGATCTGAAACACTTGGTTATGGTTTTGCTGTTATACGTTGTATTATCAAGAGCTTTTACTAGGAGAGATCCTAGGCAGTAACAGGTCAATTAAATCAGCTTCTAGGTCATCTTTCAAGATCAGTGAAAACATCTCAGCGTTTTCTCTCCCAAAAGGTTCTGTACTTTATCTACATTGTGCGCAAAGTTGACTGAAACCACAGCCTTGCAACTACATGGTACGTGCCACATCGTATGTCTGTGGTACACAGAGAAGTCCTCTCCTCATTAAACTTTGAAAAAACGATACTCCATACAGTGTCATCTTCATACCTTAATGTATGAAGGGTCTGGGTGACAGGCAGTTCTATTCAGAGACAGGGATTTGCTCATATTCAAAATCTCAGTGATGCTCAGGGGTTACTTTGCCTCCGTATAAATACATCAGAGTTGGGACCCGTTGCCTTGAACAAAAGTACATTTGGGTTTGGTTTTCAGGGGCTTACTGAACAAGTGCCGACAGTCAATGTGATAATTTATTATATGTTTTGTCAACCAGCCAGTGAGGGGCAAGACCATCTTCAGGAACTTCTATGTGACATACGACTCTGAATTAAGCCAGCAGAACCAGGCAACATTTGGGGTTAGAGCTGTAATGTTAAAGGTTCTGAGCCTTTCTAGCCTTCAGCATGTCTAACCATAGCAGGGAGCCTACAGCGATGACCTGGCTTCCAGAGTAACCTTTTTCAAATGGGGACTCCTAAATGTGCACTTGTTCATAACAGATGTGAGTTGGTGTCCCATTCTAACCAGTGGGGTGCTGACAGCTCCTGAGAAAATGTTTTGTTTACCTGTTTAATAATGTGGGGTTTGAATGCTTTTTTTTTTTTTTTTTTACCATTCTTTGTGTCTTGTGAAACTTCAAGTACAGTCTCTTTACCTGCTTAGCCAAACATACCCTTCCAAAATAATAATCGCATCCTGCAGCCAAACCCAGTATGATTATAGCTGATAGACTGGGTGTTGCCTAGGTGAAATCTGCTGACAGAAACTATTTTGCAACAGTACAGATCATTTTGTGTCAAATAGACTCACTTTAACTAGAGTTACTCATAAACCTAAATGAAAAGACTTCCTGTTTGAGTATCCTGGCATCATTGGTCTCCCTTAACCTCTTCTACTTCAATAGTACAGGACTGTTTAATAGCTTTAACACTAACTGGAGTTTACGTAATTTCTCTAAAAGTGCATTTTTCTGCAATAGCTGCTTATCTTCTTCTGTACAGCGATACAATATACCTTACCTTGTAGTAAGCTTTCTGAAAGGCCTTTGTTTATATTTTTACCTAAGAATGGAGAGCTGTCTTACCTATCCACATAATTTTTTACAAATAGAAAGTGGGCTTTCCTGTCAGCTGGAGAAATATTCCTGTGCCTTTTAAGGCACACAGCAGGGAAAATGGGAGTATACTGCATGGGTTATGAATCTCCTACTGAAATAATAGGAAACTCACGCTTCTGCTGTTTTAATTATGGTGTTAACTGTGCCCACTTAGGGTCCACTGCCAAACTGTAGAAACAATGCCCTCCTCCTTTAGAGGAAGCTTGAATGGTTTTATCTTCAGTTTTCTGCTTCAGTTTTAAGATAAAGTTTACATTGATGCCTTCAGCTGTAGTTATTAGCAAGTAATTTTCTTAGAATGGGGCTTATTTCTGTGGATTGGCAAATGTTCTTCTCTTCATTTCCACTCCCTACTATTCTTTCAGATTCTGCTTGCAGAAAGACCAGCAGGGTTTTAAGAGCACAATATGTATGACTGCATCTTTTCCTCTAATGCATCTTCCCTAACAGTGGAAAAGAATGGCGCTCTCAGAATGTGCTCATCTAAGCTTCCAGTTCCCCAGGATCTTGGAAGGACTTCTGTGCAATAGCAGCTTCAGCATCTGCTGCAGATAGCAGGCAAACTGGCGGATGATTGGCAGGGCTAAGAAGAAATAGATTTCCAGCACAGGGGCAATGGACTCTTCTTCAGAGACTTTAATTACAGCACCCCTCTAACACTTCTTCAAAACAGCAATAAGTGTTTTAAAATCACACAGGGAAAAGATGGACAGAGATCAACTTTTCACCGTCTCTATCAATAAAAAAATGAGGTCGCATCAGATGAAGCTGGCTGTAGGCAGATACAAAGCAAATAATACTCTGAATTGTATTGTTTTATGTGTTCATGGGTGATACACTCATGACATTCGTTGCCTAAAGACCGTATGGATGAAAGAAGTTCACGTGGATCTATGGAGAGACTGCGCAAGACCTTGGAAGAGAGATCTAGTAAAGGTCGCTGACTAGATGAACCACATCAGGCTCAGGAAACCCCCTGAACTAAAACAAAGTTGGATGCTGGAACCCATGGGCATTCTCAAATGTGCTTGTCCTAGTCCTGCTGTTCTCCGAGAGAGTATTTGGACAAGAATTGGCTTATGTCTGCTGTTGGTGATGGGTGAATGGCCCAAGTGTGTGCCTGGCCTGAACCAGTCTGACCTTTCTCGTATTCTTAAAATAGGGTTTATTTATGAATCTTGGCCTGCTCACAGTCTTAGCAAAAATGAAACAGGACCTTCTCCTCTTTAATTCAACTAACTAGAGCCAACCTTAGTCAGTCATTCTCGTTCCTTTTACTGCACTGTCAGCTTTGCTAACTACATAGTCTGTGGTATTTCAGAGATTTTACGGCATACGTTAATAAAATGCCTCTACCTCACCTCTTTTTCCTCATTTAATCATGCCCTTACCTAAACCGAAATTTATCCATCTGTACCTCTTTAGAAACTTGTTGCTACAATTGTAATTTTGAATAGTGACTTTTCTGGTTCCTTATGCTGGCCTTCAGATTCTCTCTACTACAGACAGGAAACCTGTAAGCCTGCCAAAAGAAAAAAGAGCAAGAAAATGAATAGAAAATCCATGGGATAGTGGTGTTTCCATCACAGTAATTTGGGAGGAGGAATTTAATTCTGAACCTTGCTAAGTGAATAAATCAAATCCACAGATCTGTAATGCCCAATCTGTAAGTCGTGTTCCAAAAATCAGCAAGTCAGGATCACAACCTTTGGACATTCTCAGAAATAACTTTCCTTCTTTTCCTTTCAACTTGATGAGTTGTCCTGAGAGTAGGTTTATCCTCCTAAGTCACTTAGCAAGGACATGGAAATTCAATGGGAAGTCTCTATATTTAGCAGAGATTAAGGTGGTCAATGCTTATATTCAGTTCCCTGGTTAAGCAAAAAGTCCTTCCAATTTTCAGTAGATAGGCATAGGTGAACACAGCTAGGGCTCAAGGAGGAGTGGAATAGGAAGGGACAGAGTAACGGGGGGGATCTAGAAGCCTTCATAGCATCCTTTCACCTTCTGCCTCCTGCTGCTAGTAAATCTGCACCTGAACAGCCAGTGCTTTAAAAAAAAAAAAAAAAGCCTCTTCTGTTTGGCTTTTTACTTTTAACACCTCAGGTGTTGAGCAAATGAAGGCAAACCTCTGTGCCAGGGCTCTGTCTCTTTAACTTTGTATGTACACCAGCAGGCACAGTAGGAACCCATTCTGTTTTGAACATACTATAGCATAAATGGACAATAAATCAGAAAGGAAGGAATCCACATTTTCTGTTACTTGTGTGGCCTCCTGGAATGATTAATATATGTTTAATGAGTTCTACATGTATGCTTTTTTTAAATTAAATGCTTCTTTTTTAACAAGACCACTTAAAATTAAGTATGGAAGTAGGGCAGCCGGTATTAAGGTTAAATTTACCATAGTATTTTAGAAAAACACAATAAAAATACTATGCACCACATTTTTTGATGCCAAAGTTTTAGAGAAAATCAAACCACTGAAGGGGTGGAAGTCACTGGCAGAGCAGTTGGAACTGCAACCTACGGAATGCTGAACCTGCTTCTGATAGCTTTTTTTTTTCCCTTTCCTCTTTTAATGTACTCGGCTATTTTATATTAATGACTAGTATGTTCAAAATTGAAAAATCCACTGGGGAGATGAAAAAGCAGGCAATTACATTTTTTCTCATCAGGTCCATGAACAAAAACTGTAAGAGGGTGAGATGTACTAGTTCTAAAGTTTTGATGGTTGTGCTGACCAGAAACAATCACTTGAGTTCACCAACTAGTAATGATTATTCTTTGTTGAATAAATCAGACTTCAGTGCAGTGCATTCTGATTTTTTTTCTTGCATGTTATGTACATCTATGGTTATTAAGTTGAACTGATAAAAAATTAAATGTTCTTTTGCTACAGTTTAATTAAATTCCATTTTCCATCAACACGCAATTTACAAACTATAGTTGGAAGACTGAATCATGTGGCAAAGAAAAGCCATTAAATTTTCTACCGTAAAATGTAAAAATTAAGAATCAGAAGCTAGTTATACAGAGAAATTAAATAAAAATTGTACAGGCATGAAATAACAATCTGGATAGCAAAAAAATCATACTTTGTAAAGAGGGTATATTTAGTCGAATGAGGGCCCTTAAAATGAAAAATAAAATAAAGTCAGATATAAACCCAGACCAAAACAGACTGCGTAAGACAAGGTCTTTCTGTTTTAAAAGGTAGCTAGAATTGATAATTCAACTCAGAGACACAAACCAACCCACCCCGGCTGCTGATAACATGCACTTGTATTTCTGGGTCCTAAACAAACACAATATGGGCCTTGCAAGTGCTTTAGAAAACCCTGGTTAATAATCAGTTGTCCAGGAGTCCTCTCTGACCCACACAGGCCCTCCTTCGTCTTGGAACAAAACCCCAGCAGCTGTGGCTTAGACGAGCCATCACGGTGCAGTAAGTGCACCCCTCGCCACTGCCTCTGCCGCCCCCCGCTCTCCCACCACCTGGAGCCCGAGAAACCCGGGCCTGCGCCTCACGTTCAGAACAAATTGAAGAAAGATGGGCAGCTGAGTTACCGAGAGCTGCCTCAGAGTAAGGCAGGAGGAGATGACCTAGGGTTAGATGACCCTGACTATCAAGTGTGTTGCCTTGACAAATAGTAATTGCTCGACAATTGCTCTAGGCTTGGAAAACATATGTTATCATGTTCATGCTGTATCCACTGATAGAGATTGTTTTCATTACATGTGCTGGATATTTCTAACTGCACTGAACCTACTGATGTGTGAAAACATACATAAGTTTGAACCAGAGGTCTCAAACTTGAAAGTCTAAAACTTGAAAATCTCTCCTTTGTTCAGGTTATTCCTTTTGGCTAGCAGTTTTCTGTCTTTAGTTTAAGAATCAGTCTATGTCCAGCATCTACAGTGGTCTTTGAAATGCCTTTTTTTTTCTTTTTTTTTTTTTTTTTGAATGGTGTCTTTGTTAGAGCTGGAGAAGTTTCAATGAAATAATATCTCAGTTTTGTGCTTGGTGCATGCTATTGTATTAATTATCTCCTTGTATAGGTTTCACCATTAAGGCTGTTGGACACATTAAAGAATACTTCACACACAGCTCGGTATTTAAGGCATACGCAGCTCAGCATTGATTACATATTCTATACACTGTAAGAACTTAAATTTTTTGGTCTGTTCTGTAACAGAACTTCCTTTTCAAATACTGTCTACAGTAACTGTTTCCTCCCCTTTCAGCAAAAGTTTTAGTGATAATATAAATGTGAGCCTCTTTCAGTTGAAAAAGATCATCTTTGAAATGAAGTATTCCTTTTTCTGAAAAGCCATCAAGTCTCTCCCTGAAAGAATGTTGGGTGTTTATGTTTTTTCTTGTACCTTAACACATGTGCACTTAAGCATCAAGAAGCTTCTCAGTGCAAGAAAAGCTGTAGAGAGACCTAAAAGATCATAGGAAAAAAAATTGGGGGGGTATAGATTACTAAAATAATTTAAAAAGAAGGAATGGGAGGCAGCATACAATGTATTGCAGTCATAGGGGCTCAAGTGGTTCGAGAGGTGTATGCTTGCTGTATTAAAGAAAAGGCAGCGGGAGTCTGTCAGGGGTCAGTACATGATCCATCATGACCTCAGGGGCACAGAGAGGTAGAATCCTTGTGGCATGATTTGCAAGAGAATATGTGGGCTTTGATTCATTCATTTACACAGCATCAGAAGGTAAACAGGATACTGCTTTCTTATTTGACGAAGGCTTCAGTCATCCAGCTCAGCATCTTCCATTAAACTTTTTCTCTTTCCCTCTGTTTTCATGTGCCTCTTGCGTATTTCCAGCAGGCTGTCCCTCCAGAATGATGAATCGTACACATGAGAAAAGGACACTTTTGCTGCTACTTGTAAATTTGTTGTTGTATGACACAACCTGCCATTATTTTAATTGTTGCTTTCAAATGAAGTGTCTGCCAGCCTGTATGATGAAACCATGTGTTACTAACAACTACAACAGTAATACCTAGTTCTAATATATAGATATATATATCTATATCTATATCTCCAGGTGGTGGGAGAGCGGGGGGCGGCAGAGGCAGTGGCGAGGGGTGCACTTACTGCACCGTGATGGCTCGTCTAAGCCACAGCTGCTGGGGTTTTGTTCCAAGACGAAGGAGGGCCTGTGTGGGTCAGAGAGGACTCCTGGACAACTGATTATTAACCAGGGTTTTCTAAATATAAATATTTTTATCTATAGATCTTGACCTTTTTTTAAGCCAGGAATGAGATATTGTTCCTTTTAAAACTCACAGAGCTCAGGCAAAAGTGGCTGAGGCAAGATTCAACAGCATTTATATCTGCTCATTGCTGGGCCGATGGACTGATGGTATGAGGACGAGACAGCTCTTCTAGGCTCTGAGTGCCGCTGACACGTAGCCCAGCATCTATGCAGTGCTTTGTGCAGGCTCTCCCACTGCACCCAAAACTTCCCCTATTCCAACAGGAGGAGGCTTATGGCTTCCTTCCACAACTCCTGCAGAAGGATCCTTCCCTGGGTGAGATGAGGCTTTTAGTGCTCTGTCCCGGCCAGGTCTTCATATCCAATGTGAAGAGTGTGGAAGACTGGTGCAGATTTCAGTCACTGTAATTTTTGGTTCTTTTATGTAGAGATACGATATAGCATGAGAACTCCTTTAAGGGAGATCTTCCTTGCTGGATTAGCTTTTTGACATGTGGTACACCCTGCTAACTAGGCACCTTGCCTCCAGAACTATGAGTTTTATATTTTGAAAGACAAATACACAGGTAAACAAAATGTCACTAAACACTTGTTTCATTTTAGACTTTTTATAACCTTAGTATATGTAGCCTTGGGACATCCTGTAAGCATTATTTTGTCTCTTAGGTTCAGTGAGATGTAGGATAGTTTTAGTTGTCCCTATCTAAGAATCAAGAAGCTGTTGGTGGAATTCTGAGTCAGGGACAGGATTAAGGCCCTCACTTGGACTCCCATTCCAAATGTTGGCCAAAACACCATCCATCTTCCACCTTGATACAGATTTAACACCAGCTGTATGACTTAGCCTGAAAGGTCTGTAGGAACAGTAACTAGCAATTGGCACTCAGATGGTGGGATGAAAGAGAGAGCAATTAATGTCTTCATCAATCCAGTTTATTTAAGCACGTTCAGGAAATTATGCTAAGATGCTTAATTTCTTTTTTCATTTATTTACAGGCCTACTTTATCTGTAGTGCTGAGCTGTTGTCATAATTTGGTTTTTATGACTTGCATCAAGCATGAAGCTTTCAAAACCACGTGTCAAAGGTAAGTTAGTTCAGTAATATTCTTATTTGTATACGTCCCTAAAAATAATGTACATTTGCAGGGGAAGTTTTCAGCACTTAATTGAAGGCTTAGCTCTGTTGATCAGCCACAGTCCTGAGTAAAGGGTATGGAGCAGTACGCACTCCTGCAGGGAGTTCTAAGAGAGGTTTTCTCCCAGTCCTCTCCAGTACACTGAGGGAGCGCTGGGTACTGCACCAGCTTTTAAAATAGTGCAACCTGATCCTTTCTTTACAGCTCCAAGGGTGGGGGTGGGGAGCAAAGGTGAAAGAATAGTAGCCCAGATCCTCCTTCCCATTTTGGGTCTGGTTTTCTCTGTTGAGTGAAGAGGGCATTAATTGTGCATGACCGCTATGAGACGGGACCCTTTGCTCTCACCCTTCACAGTTCTTGTGACATAGGCCAGGTTTAATCTAGTCTGAGTTAGGAGAAACGAAGTACACTTAGAGGGTTATAATGAGCTTCCCCCTCATTTTCATTTTCCCTCACTGGTATGTAAATCATTGCTTGTAAGGGATAAGGATCTGTGGGAGTTACGAAACTGAAGTGATTGCACTAATGTGGAGCTCCTTCTAGTTAGTTTGCAGTGTTTATCGCACTGTTTAGTGTTGTAAAACTAAAATTAAACAAGCCCCAAATCAAAAGAGACTATCTAATATTTCCCTAACCAACTAGTAAAAGGAAAATGGACAAACCAAAGTAAATTACTAAACAGATCTTTACAAAGAAGGATAGACAATGTGCAAGCCAGGAAATGAGTTTGTTGGAGTTTCACTTGTGGGTAGGGATTTAAAAGTTATTTGGATATAGTAGTTCATAGATTTAACTTGGAAAGACTACCAACATTAATATTTAGTCAGTAGTTGTGGCAGCCAATCAGTACACTGTCATACAGTGGAATCTTTGTGAATTTTATTATTTTATAAGAAAGGATGTTCATGCATATACTACATTCAGCCAGAAACAAGGATACTAAGAGTCCTGAAAAAGTACAGTGGTTTCAATACTCCATTTTGCCAGCTAGTGTTGCCTAGTTTTCAGTGTATTTATTTTTTACTTCTTCAGGCAGTCTAAAGGGCTTATTTCTCATCTGATGAACTACTACTGATTTCCTAATTTCCATTCATCTTTTATAAAAGATTTATTTGTAGCTGTAATCCATGCTGAGCGCACTTTTTTAGCCGGGGCTGGGTATATCTTGTATACACATTATGTATGCACTGTACAGTAATGCCCCGATTAGCTAATACCATCAATACTTATGTAATATTCAGAATTTTAACTGTTCATGTAGAAAATATTCATGAAAACTACTACAGTACTTAAAATATTCTGAAAAATATATTACTTTTTATCAAGCACTAATGTCAAACTTGAGAACTGTTCTATCAGACATCCATCAAAGTAGCCAGAGGATAAGACCCAGAATCCAGAAATAGGTTCAAGAGAAGGAAGTGGGGAAAACAATACTTCTCATTTCCACATACTAGAAATGAAACCTGCACAAAGATTTCTCCAAGAATGCTGTCAGTCTGCAGTTAGAAGGATCATGCCATCGCTGGCTAGCTGTGGGAAGGGAGAGAGAGTTTTCTTTTCTTTCCCACTTTCTGTAAAACACCAGTTACTATAAAAGGATAGCTGGAGCTGTGCTGCTTTCTTCCTGCGCCTCAGGCTCCATTTTTTTATAACTTTTTTTTTTCTCCCCCTGTATCTTACCCATTGTGAATAACTACTGCACTTTCCTGCTGTTAATAGTTTTGTCATATGGCTGTAACAATACAGAATGGGCATTTCAGATAACTTAAGAGTTGGGTGCAGACTTCTAAAAAGCAGTAACTGGACTTGCAGTGCTGTTGGTTATGCATGGCTGCTGCTTGTTAAAGTGCTACTGTGCAAAAGCTGAAACACTGGAACTGCCTGCTTGCAGAACCAGGGAGACTCTGCTGTCTGTATTAGTCACATAAGTTAGTAACACCCTTTACAACTGAAGAGATAGAAATGTGTTTAGAGTTTTAAATGAAAGCTGTAGAAATCCGTAGCATAGGCCTTTATGGTCACCAGAGAAAACTGCTTGTTATCATTAGGAATTATGAGGCTAGATTTTTTTAAAAGAACTGGGGGGTGAAGTACAGAATTACATTTTAAAAAATCAAAAAGTATCAGACACCAACTGGGACAGTCAGAATGGTCACAGGTACAGTACTACAGCAGAAGTTGACCGATAATCTTTTTCAAGCATGAAAAGAGAAAGGAATGGTCATTCAGGTAATCATACGCTAAATTACTCACATGTAAATCAGGCAATCAAAAGAAAAGCAGACTTTGGTATATTAATAATAAGCAAGCCTTATTTTTATAAACCCCCCAAAATATTATCTTGATCTTGCAGACCTGAAAAGTCTTTGTGTGGTAACATAAAATTAAATAAAAACTACATACTGTATAAGTTAAAATGCATGTTTCGACCTCCCAGTGAGTTGATACAGTTTCACTTTTCTTTGTACTCTAGTAACTGAACTCTAGTCTCCAATGCTTTTTGATAGTTAAACCAGAGGGGCTTTTAATGTGAGGAGATATGTATGTGTATGTGCATATATATCTGTACCTGCTTCCTTAATGGATTTGTTTAAGACTTACATGTAACACAGAGAAAGTATGCTGCTATTCCATTTGCTGAACACTAATACCTTTACATGTGGGATATTGAATTCATGTTTGTTTATCAGCTCTGGGAGTGTGACAGATCTGCAGAACGACTGATACCAACCTAAAGCTAAAATTTGAGAGTAAAGTGGGTTTGAGGTACACAGAAACTTAGCTTATGGTGATGGGAGTTGTCTTCTGTGCCTCAGTCTGTGAGCCACGTCCCTACCCAAGCTGCTTTCCAATCCGCCCAATACATCTACCCACCTTCTGTTTTCAGAAAACGGACAGTGTTGTGGTTTGCTTTATACTGTTGCCACTTTGATTTCTTTCTGTGACAAGCTCCAGAGCCACAGGAGCAGCCGGGGAGCAGCACTCGCTCTCCAAGCACAGCAGAACTAGGGAGCCCTCCAGGAGCCAGTTACAGCTCTCGGTCACCGGCCAGCCCATTGCCTGTAGAAGTTAGCATGCTCAAGTTGACATTGATCCCTCAAGGGACTAGCTACCAGCTAAACAAAACTGGAGCACAGGGCTAGCCAAGCATAGATTCTCTGTGACCCCGTGTCAGGACCTGTGATCCTGTTGTAAAAGCCAGCTATGTTACCTCCTTGCCCTCTGAGACTCCCAGGGAATCCCTAAGTAAGTGTGTGTGTGGGAGTTATTTACATCTTCTTCCTGTCTCCGTCCCCATCTTTTGTTGGTTTCTTTGTTTTTTTGTAAAAACAAGAGGATGGAATACTTTAAAAAGACATATTTGTTCCCTTATGAAGGCTTACTACAACAAAGCCAGAATAATTTGTCCCATTAATTATAGATAATGGAAAATGTGTAAGTACCTACGTGGTTAAAGAAGTGAGCGTACTGTCATTAACGGCATCATGACTGTTGCGTACAGCCTGGAAAGGCAGATGCATTTGAATTTCACTGGGAGGTTACAATATTTAGAAACCAGGAGACCTATAAAGTCTAACTATTAAATATACGGAGCGCAGAAATGCTCATTTGCTTGTGCAGAGGAAATAGAGCAAAGATACACCACAGCAGAGACAGCTAGCAGGACAAAGGAGATACTATTGACTCATTCCAGACTGCCGACTTAGCAGCTCAACTTTGCTTCCTTTTAACTTTTGTAACAGTAGGAGCTCAAAGCTTCTCAGTCTATTTTCTGCACAAACAGAAACACCCAGACTTCAAAAAGTAATACACTTTGAAGAAACCCAAACCATTAACACATTAGAAACTGTGTGTACTACTAAACAGGGCTTCACGGTTACTTGAATTTTGCAGTGAGCAAATGCTGATGTTTTAGTAATAATTTTACACTGCTGCATTCTGGCAAACAGTTCTTGATAAGTATCGGTTTGTAAAACACTTTTTGTTGTTTTTAGTGTGATTATGGATTTATTGACTTTGCAGTGGGTAAGTACTACTTCAATATTTTTGCAGACTGAGTAAAAAAAACCCCGCTTTTCTCACCCCAGTAGCAAATCACAACAAGTTTCTAACCCTGTAACGTTACACTGGTACCACTGGGGAAAGCATATGATGTGTGAAATTTAGATTTTGTCCTCGGTGCTTAAATCTATTTCAATAATAATAATAATAATAATAATAATAATAATAATAATAATAATAATAATAATAATAATAATAATAATAATAATAATAATAATAATAATAATGGGTTTATCGTCTACTCTGAGCAACAAAGTGCTCAAGGCCATCACTCTGACAGCTCCTGCGTTGTGCCAGACCCCTCCAGGAGCAGGACACCGGTCCCCTGGGGCACCAGCCTGCTCCCGGGGGGTGCACGAGGCTGGGGACAGCGCACGAACCCCACGGGTACCCCAGGTTTACACACACCCCTAAGAAATCGCTTCTCCAAGGCGCAGAACGATGCGCATAGAACGTCACCAAACGTCATAAACGCACATTAAGCGGCACCACGTAACGCAGTACTGGAGCAGCGAACACGTTGAATTTAAGTTTCGAAGTATTTAAACCCTGGGCTCGGCTTGTCCCCCCCACCCCCCTCCTCCCCCCGCGGAACGGCTCGCGGCCCCGCTCCCCGCGCGGCGTGGAAGGCGGGGGGGAAGGCGGGCGGGGCGCCCATGTTCTGCCTTGTCGCCCCCCCCCCCCCCCGTTGGTGCGACGGGCTGTCACTCAGGCGACGTCACAATACGCCTGTGTGAGCGCTGTAAACACTCGGGCGGGCGTGTGTGTGTGTGTGTGAGTGACGCGGGGGCGCGCCTCCGCCCCCCCCCCCCCGGCTCGGGCTGGCGCCCGAGCGGGGGGAGTGAGGGAGGGGGGAGGCGCGCCCCCGCTTGTTTCCCTGCGCGCATGGTAGCGGCACGAAAGGTAGCATCACTGGAGCAAGGGATGATGTAATTCTCCCTCCGGCCAGTAACTGCCTGCGCTTGCACCGATCCGATCGGCAAAAGGGAGGGGGGGTGTAAGGGGGGTGTTTTACGCGTGATCGTATCAGAATCTCCTGACCGCGCACCCCCCTTTTTAAATCCCGCTCCGTTTATCCCCCCCCACCTTCCCCCCGCCCGGGGCACGGAGGAGGGAAGGGGGGAGGGGGAAGGGGTGGGGGAGCCCCGCGTCGTGTGTGCAGGGTAAACACGCCGGTGAGCGCTGCGCCGAGCAGTAAACAAGTCTAAGGTGCCCTCCGCCGCACGACAACTTGCTGCGGGCGGGGTGTCCGTGTCCGTCCCCCCCCCCCGCATATACAAGCGCACACACACACACTTCCCCCTAACAAAAGCCCGTTTAATATCAGCGTCAGCTTTTGTTCGGCGAGCAGTGGCAACCGTCCCCTCTTCCCGGTCACCTTATTTTACCGGTGTGCGTGTCTGTCGTCCCCCCCGCCCTTCGTCCAAATCCACGGGTCCCCTACGCCCCGTCCCCCCGTGCGCGCATCCCCACTCGCTCCGTGGTGCTGCTCCCCTCCCCTTCCCCCGCGCTAAGCGCCTCCGACCCCCGGACCCGGAGCACCAGGTCCCTCCTGCCCGCTCTCTGGAGCAGCAGGCAGGTAGGCGAGCAGGCAGCTGTGTCGTTCCGTTCCCCCCCCCCCCCCCCCCCCCCCCCGTAGAAAAGGCAGTAGCTAAATGTCACTTACTGTCAGAAGAGGAGGGAGGGGGAAGCCCTTCTCTCGGTGCAAAAGCAAAATAGCCACTCGCAGGACGTTGCTAGCATAGGAGGCAGCGAGGAAAAAAAAAAAATAATCTTCCAGTAGCGGGGGGAGGGGGAGGATTCGCCTTTTAACCGGAGAAAAATAAAATAAAAAATAACCGTGTGTGTCCCGTCCCCCCCCCGGTTGCCTTTTTTGTGCAGTTTCAGCAAAGCTGCGAGGAAGTTGGTCCTTTTGTTCCACTATTTATAGATTGCGTCAACATTGCGAAAAGGAGAAGGCGGAGCGGTGGCACTTACTCCTCGCCGAGGGGTGGTGGTGGTGGAAGATATCGGGGTGGAGGGGCGGGGGCGGGGGGGGTGGGGGACGGAACGGGACACGACGGGGGGGACGGGGACATACAAGCGACCTCAGCGCTCACCCCACCCGCCGCCGCTCCGAGCACGGGGGGAACCGGGCGGTGCGGCGGCGGCGGGGAGAACCGCGCCGCTTCCCCGCCCGGCTGCCGCCGCACAGCACCGCCCCGCGGGCAGCGAGGCGAGGCGCGCCGAACCGAGCGGCGGGGTCCGGGCCCGCCGCTCGGTTCGGCAAACCTCGCCTCGCCGGTACCGTCCACCTCCATACCCCCGTCGTGACTCCATCCCCCGGTCAAACTTGTTGCGACCCCTCGGTTGGGAGCTCCGAGGGCAGGTGCAACGCACCGTGCAGCCCTCGGTTTTCTTTCCGAGGGAGCCGAAGGGTTAATTTGGGGAGCCGAAGGGAAAACATATTAAGACCCGGGGGGGGTGGGGGGTGTCGTGAAAGTTAGAAGTCTCATCGCCACGCGAGAAGGTGTGGGGGGGGGGGGGGGGGGGAACGACCGGCTCTTTTCTGGCCGAAGGCCAATGTTTCTAAACTGAATGTAAACAAAGAAAACTGCAAACACCGGAGGAGGCCTTCCACCGCCGCCAAGGCTGGGGAACGTGTTCCCAAACGGGTGCCGAGCTTTGCCCACCCTCCCCCACCCCACCCCCGTTTCCCTCCCCGTCCTGAGCGCCCACGGCCATCCCGGCCACCGCCCTCGGGTGCCGCGGGACGGGGGGAGCCTTCCGCCGGCGGGGACGGCGCAGGGTAGCAAGCCTCAAAAAAAAAAAAAAAAAAACCCAACCAAAAACCACCACCTTTTTTTTCTTTCTTTTCAACTCATTTGTTGTATTTTTTTTCTTTTTCTTTTTTTTTTTTTTTTGAGACCAATGGCTCGCCCCTCCCGCCCTGGGAGGCAGAGCCGCCGTGCCCCGGGCGGGCGGAGGCCGGGACCGGGCTTGCCCGAGCCTGCCGGGCGCTCCCGGCTCCGGCCTCGGGGCTCCGTGGAGCTTCTGGTGTTGATGCTTCCAACACGCTCGGGAAAGCATTCACGGGACTCCTGCTCCGTTGGCAAAACCTTCTATGTTTAGACGGGGAAATCCTCGCTTGCTAGCTCGCAGGCCGGCGGGGTGTCACCGCGGGGTTAGAGAGGAGCTGGAGGGAAGGAGGAAGGCTGGAGGCGTGCGTGACCGTGACACCGGTGTCGCGATTGCCCCACGAACCCCCGTGATGGACACGCGGGCGATGCGTGCGCTCAGCAGAAATACAACCGTCGGACCGGGCGAGGTTTGGATTTTCCGCCGCCCCCCCTCCCGCTCCTTGCTTTCGTGATATCTATGGGCGGATGATTTCTCCTCTTAGTTATGCTTCGTGACAACGGATGCCTTCCTGATGATGATTTTCTGGGGGAGAGTGCGAGTCCCTCGGAACTCTCGCCCTCCCGCCCCGCCCCAGCCCACGCACTGCCCCGCTGGCTGCGGCGCGGCGCCGGGCAGCGGGGAGCGCAGGTAATGGTGGGGGAAAGCTCCGAGTGAATAAAATAAAATCCGTTCGTGTGGTTCCTTTCTTGAAGCGTCCCCCCATCCCGGGCTTTCCATCTCCTCTGCAACTTTATGCTTCGCAGCAAAGCCGCCGTCCCACTTCGCTGCTCTTGCGCCAGAGCACGACGCTTGCTCATCCTCCGTGAGTTCTCCTTGGGGACTGCGGCTACTCTTTTCCAGCTCTGCTATGGTTAACAATAAATAAATAAAAAAAAAAAAAAAAAGGAAAAAAATAACGAAAATTACCTAGTTCGAAGGCGGACAGTGTTCAGTGTCACTCAAAAGACGGATCGTCTTTTGCGTACAAAACCCGTGGCAAAAGTGAACTCTTAATAGACCTTGAACTGATGGTGTAAAAATGGACTGGTGGTGGAAAGTAGTAAGTAGTGTTAATGAAGAATAGATCCGAACTATGAACCGTGAATAAGCCTTCCTGGAAAGAACTGAACGGAACAGAGAGTAGGTAGGCAATTCGCTTGCTGCTTCTCTGCAAATTTAGAAGAAAATGGGAGTGTGGCACAAGTTTGTATTTTTTTTTAAACACGCCTCTGAGAAAAAAAAGAAAAAAACAACCCAAAACCAAAACCACAACCCCCCAAAAGTAGCGTTGGGATGGAAATGGCGAGGGACGGTACAAGCGAGGGGGGAGAGGTGTGAGTCCCCGGGCGCCGGTATGCCCGCCCCGGGCACTGCCCGCCCGCTCGGAGCCGGGGGCTGAACCTCGCCGAAAGCCTTGGCGGTCAGAAATGTTGCAACAGCGCTTTGGAAGTCTCTAAAGAAAAGCTGAATTGTTCGAACTTAGGTAACCTAAGGAAACTCGTTATGACCTACATTGCTTCTCTGAGTCAGCAGCCCCAGCCCCGGCGGGGCCGTCCGCGCTGCCGCCGCCACCGCGCACCCCGCGGGCGGGGCCGCCCCCCCGCCGCCGCCCGGGCTCGCTGCTTCCCGGGTTTACAAATAAATTTGCCTGGATCGAGACGGTTTCACTTCTGCCGTCAGGAATGGCTCCGCGTTTTGAGTGTCGGTTTGTTTTTTTTTTTTTAAACTTTCCCCGGACAGAGCAGTGTGCCTGCTTCGGTGGTGGTTTACCGGCTGGTTTGTGAGGGGGAAAGATAATATAAGCGGAGGACAAGGTTTGGTTTCTTTTTTTTCAAGTTTTTAAGAGCTGTACTTTATTTTCCAAAGGGTTACCGAATGTTTCCCGCACCGGGCAATAGATGCCTTATAGGGAAAAGTTACTATGTGTTGCACACTGCTATGCTCTGAAGATAGACAAAGAAACTCTGAAGTTCCTATCAAAAGCCTACCAAACAGCTTTCCTTATTCCTTCTGTAATGTAGTATAAAGTAGCAACGATTAAGCTCCACATGTCCACTCTCAAGACTCACAGTTTAATCCAGTCTGCGGCGAGCTCGGACAGATACACCGAGCTTTTATTAAACGCAGGGTCAGCATCAGGGAAAGAACCAAAGATGTTTTAACATCTTAACGTAAACTGTGCGCAAAGTTACCGCATCACCCCGGCGGGACGAGGGACTGGGAAAATCATCCGCTCAGCTGTCTTTTATATTGTAAACGACGAACGAGTCGAAATGAAATGACCTCAAAAGCCGCTCCCCCTCAATTCTCATTTCGTATTTACCGACACGCCGTTGACATCAGCAGGCAAACTGAAACGACAAAATTCAGCTCCAAATGCCTGGATTTGCTGGGCAGGCGTTTTACCGGGTTTGCACACCGCTCCGAGCGCTGCTTTTGGCATTATTGTCATTATTAGTGATACCTTTTAGCAAACTTTTAAGATTTTATTGGCCAAGTACGGCAAGTCACTGCGTTTCAAATTAGGGTGGAGGCATCGAATCCAATTTCCTTTACGTTTTAAAAAAGAAACTTTCACAGCAGTGGTGGGGAGTTGATTTGATGCTCTTTACTAACAACTTTCAGCAGCTCTGCGTTTCCTGCAATAGTGACATTTCAGCCTCCCTTCTTAAGAAATCAGCGGAATTCGGAGATAGCCATCGACAGCAGCTCCCCGTGTCCCTAAGCAGGGAGGGGGGGGCAGGAAAACGCCGGCTCTGATTTTGGGGGTCGGGGAAGGGTTGTTTCTCGGTGGGGAGGTGGCACATCTCCAAGCCCCGTCCCTACCAGATGTCTTTGCAGCTGGACACGCGGGGACGTCCCCGCTGCCTCACGGTGGGGATGAGCCACGGTGGCGCAGCCACCTCCGGCCCCGCGCTAGGCGGGTGCTGCCAGCCACCGCCAAGTCAAGTCAAACGCCTTCGCCTGCCGGATTTTTTTTTCTTTCTTTTTTTTTTTTTTTTCCGAAGAACCCCCAAAATTCCCCCGTGGTGTCACGGAAAGAGATCGGCGGTAACCGCCACTTCAGAGCTCTCCTTGCTCACCAGCCCTAAACGTCAAAGGCAGGCGAGAAGGCGTTTGTGCTTAGGGGAAAAAAAAATATCAGCTATAGCTGGGGAGGAGAGGGGTGTGAAGGAGGAGGGGGTGAGAAGGGTTTTGGCTGTGCCGGGGCTGACACGGTGCGTCTCCACTTCCAGCGAAGCGGGAGCGACTCCGGCATCTCGCTCCCTTCCCCGGCGACGTGCTGGGAGCTCCCCGGGAGCCCCGCGGCTTCCCCGGGCTGGTGCCCCCGGGCTCTGCGGGGCAGCGCCGGGACTCGCCGACCTCCCCGCGCCCCTCGCCCCGGCGGCTCCGGAGGGCTTGGGCAGCCCGGCGGGGGCCGGGGGCGGGCGGTGGGGCCCCCTCCGTGCCCCCAGGTCGCTCTCCGTGCCGTCCAGCCCACAGAATGGGCTCGAAAAGCGAGATTTTGGGAAACCTGTAGAGGGAATGGTCGTGATCTGCGCGTCAAAGCGAAGTTGAAGGACCAGCAGCCGCAGTTAATACCGGTCACTTCTACCGAGATTTTGGGGCTTTTTTTTTTTTTTTTTTTCGGTCTGGAAACTTTTTTTGGGTGTGTCTAGAGCTGCGTAATTTCGTAATTATTTTTTCAGACACCGTTGTCTATATCCAGCGTGTGCGACCAGGTTGTTAAAGACGGGATGATTTTTGCTCCTACCAGCTGGATCTCTGCACGGTTTAATTAACCCCTTGTGCCTCGTCACGTTTCTTTTACCGAACAAACTGTCAGGGCAGCCGGCGGTCAGCTCAGTACTGCTCTGTATTGCAGGACTGAAAAGGTACGATGCAATGTGTGCAGAATGATTGTAGCCTTTCAGGATGTTACCGAGGTTAAATGAAAGTCCCGGGACGGTAAGAGCGACAAAATGGTAGCTGTCCAAGAACAAAATCGTTATTTTTAATTGAGTCGAGGTTTGGTGTGGTGGTTTTCAGTTTGGTTTTTTGTTTTTTGTTTTGGTTTTTTTTTTTGGTGTTTTTTTCTTCCCTAGCGTAGCTGGAAAGTGTCTTTGTTCTGTGTAAATTAATGGAGGCTTTAAAACGTGCTTGTTACGATTGACTGCCGGGAGGGTATATACAGCGAATAATGACAGCCCTTAGCGAAAGAAATACAGTAACCTGGTTTTGGATAGCGGTGTCCCAGCGACGACTTGTCTTTTCCTGTGTTTTTTTTCCCTATTTTCTCTCTCTCTCTCTTATTTTTTTCTTTTTCTTTTTTTTAAACTGTAATTATTGCAGAGCTGTGTCCAGGATCATGGAGTGTCATTTCAGAAATGCCCTCCCCGTGGTTCCCGAGCCGCCCCTGGCCGAAGAGGGGCTGCGGGACACCGCGGCCGGGTCATGGGGAGCTCGCTTCTCTCCAGCCGCAAATATTAAGTTTCTCCCCTTTTTCGTTCCCCAGTCCAAAGATTTGGCTGATAAAAACTAAATCTCTGTGTGACGGCTCGTTTTCGTGCCAGGCTCAACATCCAGCTCATCCCCTCGATGTCAGGTTTCTCAGCGTCTCGTTGTCCCGTTTTCGGACACCCTTTTCCTCGGAGATGTCTCCAAGCCCAGATTTTTATATGTCCCCCCCCGCCCCCCCTCCCCCCCCCCCCCCCTCCCCAGCGGCACCGGGGCTACCGGTTTCGTCTCTTGTCAAACTTCGCGGAGATTTAGTGTAAGTTCAGGTAGTTTGAACTCTACAGACGACTATGTTGTCTTATTTGTAATAATTAAATTAAGCAATTTTGAGTCTCGTCGTTAAAAATACCAAATGCAAATACTCAGCACCTTGGGTGTCTGCTGGTACTTTTATTTCTCTCGGCATATACGGAGTTATTTAACGTATAGAAAGAAGCAAAGAATCACCTCCTTTTAGCAGAAGGTCAAACGGTGCAATTAAGCGATAAAGTTCAGAGGGTCGGGGAAAGCTGGAATAACGCTGTAAAAAGGCAGTAACAACTGGTTGTGTTTTTTAAAAATGTAATCGCCTTTTGGACTTGAGGTAGCTGCTGCTTCTCGGTTATTCACTCGTCCGAGATGCTGAGGGGTCCGATCCTGCTCCCGGGGCAGCGGCCGGTGGCGGGGCCGGGTGCCGGCAGGGGGTCCTGGCACTGCGGCCGTGGCGGTGCTCAGCCCTGGGTCAGGCGAAGCGGGGTGGAGAGCGGCTGGCAGCCCGCTGCAGATCTGCTTCCCAGGCTAGTTTTGGCTTCCGAGAAAATGAGCAGTTACTGTAAAATGTTCACATTGCTGGGATGGAAACTTTTCGGTGTGTTGGAAATACACGAAGACAGAAACGACGATGACAGCGCCTCGAGGAGTAACTTCTGACCCCCTGAAAAGCAAGAAGAACTTTCAGGACCTGCTAGTTAATGACAGTCATTTCCATCCCACTCCTCTGAAACCAAAACGTGTGCGTTTGGGGGAATTTCGGACTTTCGGTCACGCCGGGAGAACGGGAGCCCCCCTCCAGCCGCCGCCCGGCCGCGGTGCGCCGGACCGCCGAGTCGCCGTCTGCATCGCCCGCAGGTTGCCCCGCGGGGCAGGGGACGAGCGTCCCGGCAGCCGGCGCTCCCCGCGGCCGGTATTCGTTTTGCCTCGCTCCCGCCGTGCCCCTTGGCCGCCCGGTGCCGGGCAGAGGGACCGGGCACCGCTGGGTGCTGCGCCGCCACCCGCTGCCACCTGCGCTGCGCTCCCCAGCCGGGACGAGCCGGGTCTGCAGGGCTGCAGTGCTTTCGAGTCATTAGTGCTTCTTAGGTGGGTTATTGTTTGTTTGTTTTATTTTTTTTTTTATTTTTTCTCTGCACCAGCCTCTTATTTTGTTCTCGCAAACACTAGAGCCAGCGAAGGCAGCGGGCGTGCAGGCACTGCGGCAGCCCGGAGATCTCGCTTGTCTCCCCCTCCCCTCCAAAACGCTGCAACTGAAGTGCTGGCAGTGTGGTGATTCGTCTCCAGCTGCTGCCGCTGGTCAGTATTTACCGCCAGTCATTTATCTCCCGGGTTCAGCTTATTATCCTTTTCCTTTTCCGGGAGGAAAATGCAAAATAAATTTGTGTTCGGCCATTTTCTGCAAACTTGACACCCCGAGCTGCGGTTTTGTCTGTGCTCGGACTTCCCCGGGGCGAGCCGTAGCGTTTCCCTGCGCTCGGTAACTCTGCAAACACTGCAGCTGGGCTGCAAAGCAACTCGTAGGTCCTGTCGGCAGAATCCCCGGCTCCTTTTCCCGTCTCTGTCTCTGTGGCAGTGGCCGTGGGCTGTCCCGGGGCCCTCGGACTGTCACCCAAGGGATGCCCTCGCCGAGTCCCTCCGTTTCGTGCCGCCTGGCTGGTACCCGGAGGGCCACCCTCGCTTTAAGGCAACCCGGGGGCCCAGCGGGAGGAAGATGGGTACTGGCGGAGGAGCCGGGACAGTGCTGGTACTATGCTGGGACAGTCTGCGATTCTGCTGGGACAATCTGCGATTCTGCTGGGAAAGTCTGGGACAGCCTGACTGCGCTCCGGCAAGCGCTGGGATGGTTGGGGCGGTGCTGGGACTGTCCTGGGACAGTGTGGGACTGTCGTGGGACAGGTGGGATAGTGCTGGGACAAAGCTGGGGCAGGCTGGGACTGCCTGACACCGTCTGCGACGGTGCTGGAAGAACTGGGACAGTCTTGGGACAGTTAGGATAATCCTGGGACTGTGCTGGGGCAGTGCTGGGACAATTAGGACGGTGCTGGAAGGACCTGGGATGGTGCTGGGACTGTGCTGGCACAACGCTGGAACAGTCAGGATAGTGGCTGGGCTGTGCTGGGGCAGGACGGCGCCGGGACGGTCTGGGGCAGCGCTGGGCCGGCTGGCGGAGCGCAGCGCGGGCGGAGGGAGCAGCCGGGCTGGGCCGGGGGAGCTGCCGGCGGGCACGGCCGCACGGGGGGCCGGGCCGCGTAGGGCTGAGCCTCGGCCTCTGCCTGCCCGCTCCCCGCGGAGAGCGCAGCGGGGCACCCGCGACCCGGCCCCGGCCCTCCTCTCCCCCTGGACGGCCGGTGGGTGCGGGGAAGGGCCGGCCGTCGGGAGGGCTGCCGGGGCTGGGCACGGCCAGCCGCCGCCCTGCCCCCGCTCCGCTACCGCGGGGCTCCCCCAGCCCTTCCGTCCGACAGGCACAGTCCAGCCCAGAGCTCCGAGGGCGGCTGAAAACGTCAGCCCCTTCAGGCTTCCCACGGCCGCGCCCGATGCACCTCGTGGTTTCCCTCCCTCCGTTCTGGGGGGTCCTCGGTCCGCCCATAGGGGTCCCTCGGAGCAGCACCACCAGCTCGGTGGCGACCCGAAATACTCCTGCTAACAGACCTCATCCCACCCGTGCCTTTGTGCAGGCAGAATCGGGCCCATTTCTGGAAACTAAAGGGCAAAATAATAAAAATAACACCTGCCACAAACTTATTTTTTAAATTATTTTTTCAAAAGTAGAGTTGCTTGTGCCTCAGCCGTGGCCTTTTAGAGCTCCCAAGCAAGCTGAAAGCTGCTGGAGTGCCTTGTGTATCTGTGAGTGTGGAACATTACTTCCAGGAGAATAATTTAGACTTATTAAATAGAGCTATACATAGAGTTATATCAAAGACATCAAATTCATCTATTGAAACTGAAAATTATTTGCACTCTGAAATACTGATGGCTCTGAAAAGATACTTTCTTCATTACTTTTGCTTAGAGATGTAAAATGCAGTTCGTTCTCGGCCATGTGCATTTAGTGGACAAAATTCATTAAAGATGTGTGTTTTGTACAATCCCATGGGACAACTTTAATCGCCGGTGAAATTTTATTTGACTTGGCAATGTAACAGTGGGGATTTGACTCATCAAGATGTAAATTAAGAGTAAATAGAGGGAAAAAAGGTTTCTCTGCATACATCTGAATGTGTATTTCCTCATTATAATATATTAATTAATATTGCTTCTCAGTCATGAATTAGTAAGTGCTCTAGCGGGAATTCAGGGAAGACTAACCGAAATGATTAGTGTACTACAGGACTAATGTATGGAGAAAATTTGTTCAATATCTATAAGGTGCATCTGCATAGATAGAAATGAAAGTGGTTTGGGCAGTGAGACGTATGTGTTTGTGGCTGGGGGGGATCCGCAGTGTGCAAATGTAACAGTACTGCTGCTGCTGAAGTGCTCGCTCATACCAGCGATGCTCAGTGCTTAAGGATGGTCCTGGGTTCCAGCCTAGAATTCAAACTGGTTTTCAGTTCTTGCTTCAAGGCATGCAATGTGATTTCAGAAGCTTCACATGCCTGCCCTGTTTTGTCACCTAGCTCCATGTGACTTCATGTGCAACTAGGTATTTGTCACTCTGCTGAGAGTCCAGATTTTCTCACTTATTTCACAGCAAAATGGAAGCACTTGATTTGGGGCTTTGTATGCTTACCTTGGAGGCTAGGTCCCTGAAGTCTGGCTATGGTAGCATCTAGCTTATAGGTACTGTACCAGTTATGTCTCTTTTTCCTTATATTGCATTCTTCCCCACAAAGAAACAAAAAGGTGTTGGGGAAAACATCTGTCGGAGAAGACTGTGTCCTTAGAATTAGCATTTCTTCACTTTAATAAGTACTTTTTTTTTTTTTTTCTTTAAATCAGCTGTTACACCCTGTTCTTGTTTGTATGTTGCCTGCTTGGCTTCGAAGCTTAATTGGGTAAGGTCATTTTTGGTGAGTCCAGAAACCATCAAACTCATTATAGCAGTTCTCTACACTGACTTACAGTGATTATGGAGACTTGTAAGCATGCTGTGTCATAGCCATGATGGCCTAAGGATGTAAGCAAGACAGATAAAAATTCTAAAATGTTATGAAAAAATACCTTGTTAGTTATTAAAAACATGTCAGTGTAAAATGATATTCAGAAAGTATTTGCTCATCACGGAAGAGTTACCTTATTTTAGTAAACGCACCTTGGTTTTTATTACAGTTCAAGTGAGTGGCTCAACTACGTGTGATGCTCCAAAACCTGTAACTAAGTTAACACAATCGACACATCTTTGTATAGACCCTTGCTTTCCACGTGTAACGCACAACCATTTCTAGTACACATCGGCTATCTCTGATACAGATTTCAGGAAACAGACCAGCAACATGTAATTCACTGCCCAGAAGTATGTTTAGTTCAGAAGCTTTGGCAAAGTTTTCCACACAGGACTCTCACCCATCTGAAAACATCCTGAATTAATTGGTGCTTGGGTTGCTCAAATAGGACCATAGGCCTGGATTCCCAAATGTCATCTGGGATCCTTGGGCATCTGATTCCTGTTTAAATATTTCTTGTTGGATAGTAGGAGGTAACTATCTGAGTAGCTTTAGAATTTGAGCCTCTTTCTTTTTTCTTAGGCATTACACTAAAGATCTCTCATTGCACCTGTAAATGTACATTACTAGAAAGTAATCCTGGACAAGAATGTCCTGCTTCTAATGAGGGGATTTCAGCTGTTCTGGACTCGTGTGCTGCACTGCACTGTTAGGGAACTGAGCTCCATTTTGTAACTGGCAGGAGGTGAGAGTACTGTAGAAGTAAATCTCTTAGATCCTGAGGACAGGAGAGAAGCATCAGTGTGTTGAAAAGGTACTTAGAGCCTCCAAGGTTAATCCCATACAACTTCATTTGGAAGGAAAAAGAAGAAATCTCATAAACAGTGGAAGAAAGTGTGGGAGGGGGAAAGTGAAGAAAAGTGGGGTGGGAGGGCACAGCAAGAATGAGGAGAAGGAGGCACGTGCCTGACGTGTGCAGGTCATCTATAGATCAATATATAACCGGACAACTTTAATAGTGCTCTCAAAACTCAGATTAATGTAACAAAACAAAGAATCATAGCTGAGGGTTATTCTCACAAGTATGAGTAGGTGGAATTTTTATGCTTGTCTCAGTAGAAACTAGTTTCAGCTGTACCACAACCCTTCACTAATGCGATGCCACTCAAGAGGGACTTATCTGAGAGCAGTTACTATTTCTTTATAATAATTTTGAGGAAGAGATGACTTCTCACTGTTGTCATAATTAAAATAGTTATTTTCATTACATGTATTAATTCATTTCTAGATTTGGATGGAGGAGCAGGTACAATATATAACATACATCTGACTGACTAGCTTATCTCAACATCCCAGGCAAATCAGCTGCTTGCCCAACTCATGCCAAGTTTGAGTGAAGAAATGGGTCCTGTGTGTTCTCCCAAAGCTCAACAGATTGTGAGGTAATTAAGGGCTTCCTATCAAGCAGGAAGCAATCTGCACAGGGGCCTTCCCATAACAACGGATGCCTTCCCCAGAAGCTCTCACTGAGGAATTATATTTCATAGCACTCTGCCCGAATGTGTTTTATCATGCAGAAGGCAATTACATCGAAATAGTTTTAAAATATATAGGTTATCAATATCACATGGGTATGCACACTAATTTTATCGGCCGATTGAAGAAATGAGGCAAGGCTAATTAGCAGAATTAGTTTTTTTAACAGTAGCTCTGAATGTTCTCCTGCTAGAATAGCTCTCTCGGAGAGCTTTCTAGAATACGTACGTGCACTTGCCACCTTACTACAAAAGTCGTCTACTGGGAAAGTTTGTGATTGTCTCCACTCCTTCCTTTTGGAGCCCTAGATCTCCGAGGAAGGAAAATAAGCATGTCATGTGAAAACCCCCTAAAGTTTGTACTCGATATTTTAACTTCCCTTTGCAAGGCAGCTGCTGCATTTGCACATGTGGGAATCTGGTGAGCCATACAATCTTAGGCTGAGGATTTCTATTCACTAGGGATTAGCTGAACTGTTTTCCTAAATCAGTCACCAGATCTGGATTCCAAATTAACAAAGTGGTGCTGAGCAATAATGTAGACTCTAGGTAGCAGCTGTGCAAATTTATTCAATGAAAGCATTATAAAAGCAGGCTGTCTAACTGCCTTAGCTTTAGTGCAGTGAACTCTGAGAACTAGCAGACTTACTGAATTTATAAGAAGTAAAAAGCTCAGGTTCATTCAAGCCTCAAGGATGCTGAATGAGAAATGCTGGTCTTTGCACAATTAGTCTAAACACAACTACTCACAACAAAATTTTAGAAGATGCAGAATGACTGTATCCTAGAAAACAGTGTTAGAAGGGACTTCAAAGATCACTGAACCTCTCCCTATGGGCTGGTGACCTGCTATCCCTGTCTTTTCTGTTTAGCCTGTTCCTGAAGACATCCAGGGATGGAGATTTCACACACCCCTCATGCAAACTATGCCAGCTTTTAACCATCCTTCACGCTGGAAGTCTTTTCTTGCCGTGTTTTCTGTAGTCATCTGAAAACTAAACCACGCCAATCCTTCTGCTTTTCCTTCATAGGTGTCCTCTATTTTTTTTGACCTCTGACAATTCTTACCTCTCTTTTCTAAGCTCTGTCCAACTTCTCTTTTGCCGTATCTCAAACTAGACTCATCATTCTGGCTAGGAGTTTGCTGCTGCTGAGGGAGCAGATGAATCAAGCCTCCTAAAGGCTGTCTTACTTTTCATGATTCCCACTATGGGGTTTGCTTTTTAATTTTTTTTTTTTTTTTATTGAAGCAGCACAGTTGACTATATACTGGCTGTGCTCCCCTAGCTCCTTTCTACAGGGCTGCTGTCTTACCAATTCTTGCCTAGCTTGTCTTTGTGCAGTGTGAAAGTGCAGGACTTTGCATATGTCCTTACTGATTCACCACCTATTTTTAAGACTATTTCTCCAATTTTTCAAGATAATCTGAATTTCATTCCTATCTTCCAGTGAGCTGGCAGCCTCTATTAGCATGGGATTATCTGCAGTAGTGAATAAGCATATTTTATCTTCTCTCATTCAGGTTATTAACGGAAGTAGTGAGAAGTCCCAAATTTAGCACAGATTCCTGGGGAATCCCACTCTACATATCCTTCCATTTCAATAACTAACCATTGATAAAATGCTTTTAGTGAATGACTTCCCAGTGAGTTTGTACTCATCTTATAGTAGTTTCCTTTAAACTGTGTTTGTCTTAGGTAGAAGAATAATACATGTCAGTGTCAAAAACAGTCAAGATATGACACCTCCTGCTTCTCCCATCTGTTACCCTGTTGTAGAAGGAAACTAGATTAGTATGTCACCACCTAGTCTCATCCAGAAAAGACTGTATACACTTAATTCAAGTCTTTATGAGGCCTGGAGCAGCAGTTCCCAAACTATGGCCTCAAGCAAAGACACTGCTGGGAGGGGAGGCACCAACCTGGCTGAAGTCAGACTGAAGAAGTGGGGCTCACAAGCTGAAGTACATCTGTCAGGGTTAACGTGGTGTCACAGTCCAGGCAGCGGGGCTGCTAGAATGATCTGATATGAGGCACTGCCCTAGAGCCTTTTTCCATCCATCTTTTCTGTAGGTGAGTATGGTGTCTTGAGACACTCCTGTTTGAGCCTAGTGACATTCAGATGCTATTTGTAGCAAAAGAAAAATGAAACAGTTGGATCTCTGGAACACACTGAAAGAATAAACCATTAAAATACAACTTGCATTCAGGTATGTGATGAAAATGCACAGAAGGTGCCCTGCAGACGGACAGGGGAAATACAACATGCAGCCAGAGGTCTGAAACCTACAGTCATTAACTTGATCATCCTGAGTAGGGCATGCCCAGATGAAACAAATATTAGGGAAAACTTGATGCAGATTAATATAATTTATCTTTCGAGGTGTACAGCATACACCGTGTCACATCACACTTCTTTATAGTCAGAGAAGTAGGTTCTTTGAGTATGTAATTCATCTAGTCCATTTTAGAGGGGAGTTGCACCCACAAATACCCATTTATGCAGAGTTTGATCTGACAGGTCAGATACAGACTTCTGTATTTTATATGTCTGATGTTAAGTTACGCACTTTTTGCTTTCTGTGTCAGGTGCAAAACAAATCACTTATGGTCTCTTAATTTTTATGGAAAAGGGTAATATCTCCACATTGGGAATGCCCAGTTAATTTGAATTTTAAGAAAGCTTGTGATCAGCAGGGCACTATTTAAATGTGCAGTATCTAAATGCCTCCATTTATGACCCCAAATGTAAGCATAAACTTCTAATCTGCTGGATTTTCACTTTTCTCCTAACTGCCATCATTCCTCTTGCTGCCTGCTTAAGAACTGTGAGTTTAGATGGAGCCTTTCCCAGCCCTGCCAAAATTTTAAGAAAGAGGAAGGCTTTATGGCTCACATAAGGGAGTTCCTATTAGGAAACAGGGCAAAAACTCTTACCTGTGAGACAGTGAAGTTAATCTCAATAGATTCCTGATGCATATTTGCCAAATAGTATTAAACACCTGTGCAGATACTTACTCAGAGTGTAAATTCAGTGTCATGTAGTTCACTTCACGTGGTAGATCCAGATTAGTTTTCTCAAAGTGCCTTGTCTAGACAAATCCTGAGGATGTATTTGACCTGATAACACAGCTAAACCATCTGTGCTACAGTACCTGTGGATGTGCATGGCGAGTGTCACTGGTGGAGTTCCAGAAGAAAGTGCCTGTCCCAGAGCTACTGGCTTCTACATTACTACTTGAGGGGTTATAGAAGCCAGAAATGGCATGGGAAATTTATTGTAAACTGATAGATCTGATGACCTTATAAATTTTTAATTTATAATATTAGAATCTGGTAGCATGTGTGAATACTTTTTTAGGCTTGGCATATAAAAGCCCAGCATGCCGAATGTTAGTTTTGAAGGGGGTTTTCCCAAGACACAGAGAAGAGCCACTGTATGTATCCAACTACAGCAGTATGCAGAGCGTGAGACACACCGTTTATACTAGACTTTTCCCCAGAGTTCTACAATGCACATAAGAATGTCTGTCCTGAATCTGAATTAGGAAATTCACTTGATTTCTAAAACTTTGTAAAAACACCTAAGAAATAGATAACAGTAACATGATACTTCGCTGCAGAAAAGAAGCAGCATAGGCAGGTGAAGCCCACACAGATGTAAAAAACCACTCGGCTTTAAAATGTGCTTGTCTTATACTTCTCCTCACAAACTTTGCTTTGCTGGAAGGCTCTGTAATATTGCCATAGGATGCCACTGAAGTGGTGGGTATGTGCTTGGACTATCTAGAACAAATGACAAAGTAATTTTTTGACCCTGGGCACAAGGTCATTGAAATATAATGTTAGGAAATTGCCTTAATTCAGTGCAAATGATTGGCAGGGTTTCTGAGAAGGTACATGGTTTTAGCTGTTATGTTAGATTATGAAGTTGCAGTTTTCATGGTGATCCCCCAACCCATCTGTTTTGAAAAGGTTGAAGGATGAGATCATACTTCCAGGTCTGTGTTAATGTTATTCTGCAGGGAAGTCACTGAAGAAAATGAAAATGATCTTTACGTATGACAGAGGTAATACTGCTGCATTCTTTCAAGTTTTATTTGGTATCTTTGTTTCAGGGGTTTTACAGGCAACTTAAAAAGGTACAAAAGTACTGCATGAAATTGCATGCATGGTTTTGTATCGCTGCTTGCTATGTAATATATTTATTGTGCTAAGTAATTGATGTGGCTGTAAACGTGAGTCTGATTTTTCTACATTAAAATGATAAAATTACTCAGTTTGTATTTCCAGATTCAACGATAATGTGGTTAGGCACTTTTTAAATTTGCAAGTGGTACCCTCCCCACTGATAAATAAGACAGGAAGACTAGTGACAAATGACGTGGAGAAGGCTGAGGTACTCATCAATTTTTTTGGCTCGGTTTTCAATGGTAATCTCCCTTCCCACATCTCTCAAGCCCCTGAACTTCAAGGCAGGTACTGGGGGAGCAAACTCCCTCCCACTGTAAGAGAAGTTCAGGTTCAAGACCACCTGAGGAACCTGAACATACATAAGTCTATGGGACTTGGTGAGATCCATCCCAGAGTCTTGAGGGAACTGGCTGATGTAGCTGACTCACCACTCTCCCTGATATCTGAAAAATCGTGATGGTAAGGTGGAGTCCCTGGTGACTGGAAAAAGGGCAACATTACACCTATTTTTAAAAAGGGTAAAAAGGAGGATGCTGGGAACTACCAACCAGTCAGCCTCACCTCCAGCCCGGTAAGATCATGGAGCGGATCCTCCTGGAAGATATGTCAAAACACATGGAAGACAGGGAGACGATTAGAGATAGCCAACATGGCTTCACCAAGGGCAAGTCATACCTGATTAATTTACTGGCCTTCTATAATGGAGTGACTGCATCAGCGGACAAGGGAAGAGCTACAGCTGTCATCTACCTGGAATTTTGTAAGGCCTTTGACACAACCCTCCACAACATTCTTACCTGTAAATTGGAGAGATATGGGTTTGATGGATGGGCTGGTAGATGGGTAAGAAATTGGCTGGATGGCCAGTGTCCAAAGAATTACAGTCAATGCCAAATGTCCAAGTGGAAACCAGGGATGAGTGGTGTCCCTCAAAGGTCTGTACTCGGACCAATGCTATTTAATACCTTCATCAATGACACAGTGGGATCGAGTGCACCCTCAGAAAGTTCGTAGATGACACCAACCTGAGTGGTGCGGTTCATTCACTAGAGGGAAGAGATGCCATCTGTAGGGACCTTGGCAGGCTTGAGGAGTGGGCCCATGAAAATCACATGAAGTTCAGAAGGGTCAATGGCCAGGGCCTGCACATGGGTTGGGGCAATCCCCAACATCAATACAGACTGGGGGGTGAATGGATTAAGAGCAGCCCTGCAGAAAAGGACTTCAGGATACCTGTTGCTGAAAAATGGGACATGAACTGGCAGTGTGCTCTCACAGTCCAGAAATCCAGTTGTGTCCTGGGCTGTATGAAAATAAGTGTGACCAGCAGCTTGAGGGAGGTGATTCTCCGCCTCTACTCTGCTCTCCTGAGACCCCACCTGGAGTACTGTGTTCAGCTCTGGGGTCCCCAGTACAAGAAAGACATAGAGCTGTTGGAGCGGGTCCAGAGTTGTGACATGAAAATGGTCAGAGGGCTGGAGCACCTCTCCTATGAGGAAAGGCTGAGAGAGTTGGGGTTGTTTAGTTTGGAGAAGAGAAGGCTCTGGGGAGACCTTACTGTGGCCTTTCAATATATAAAGGGGGCTTGTAAGAAAGACAGAGAGAGAATGTAGCGACAAGGAGAAGGGACAATGGTTTAAAGCTGAAAGAGGGTAGCTTTAGATTGAACATATGGAAGAAATTTTTTGTTATGAAGGTGGTGAGACAGTCGAACAGGTTCCCCAGAGGAGTTGTGGATGCCCTGTCATTGGAAGTCTCCAAGGTCAAGTTGGGTGGGACTTTGAGCAACCTGATCTAGTAAAAGAAGTCCCTTCCCATGGCAGGGAGATTGGACTAGATGGTCTTTATAGGTCCCTTCTGACCCAAACTATTCTATGATATATTTTTCAAATTTGACGATTTAAAAGAGATTTTTTTTTTTTTTTCTCTTAAGAATAGGTCAATATTACTGGCTGGTGTTATTTAAAAGAATGGGTTAAGTCAGGGTGTCCTGATTCTGGATATGTCACACTATTGTAGTCAAAGACAAGTCCTGTTTTTGCTTCTGTATCTCTAAAATTGGTTGTTACCAAAGAATTACAGAAAGCAGCCCTAGAACAGATCTGAGGCCATCTATTCCTTCCCTCTGATCAAGGCAGAATCAAATATACCTACGTTCTCCTTAACAGATATTTGACTCACCTGCTTTCCAAGACCTCCAAGAATGGAGATTTTAGAACCTCTCAATGTGGTTTATTCCAGTGTTTAATCATTTTAGAAAATGGTTCTTTTTGACATGTGCAAGTTACATGTACGAGCCTAATCTGTAACCTGTATCTCTTTTGCTGCAAGTAAACTACTTCCTCTGGATCATGGCTTGAAGTGGCTTGAGAATAACTTATTTTTCTGGACTTCCAGCTATTCTTGCAGCTTTACTTTTGTTTTTTTGTCTTTCCTGATGTACAATAAGCAAAGCTGGATGCAAAGTAACCTGTGCCAAACAGAATGGAAGGATTCCTTCATATGCCTTGTCAGGTGTACATCCCATCGTATTACGGCTGCTTTTTTTCATAACCATATGATGTTGTTGATTAACCTTCAGTTTAGTCATTTTTTTCCTCAGAATTGCTCCTTAGCCTATCGTCCTCATCTTTCATGAGCTGCCTAAGTGTAGACCTTTATTCTTGTTTCTGTAGAATTGCCTTCTAGCGTTTTCAGACCACTTCTCCATTTTGTTAAGATCATTTAGTTCTTTACTAAGCTACTCTGGTATATTCACCTATTTGCCAGTGAGAGCTGTGAGGCCTGGGAGAGATTTTAATTACTTACCTTTGGGGTAAATGTCGGTGTCCACATGTGAGTTGGGTGTCTAAATGCCCTTTGTAGTCAAAGTAGTCAATACAATCCATGGAGCTCAGAGACAATCTCAATCTTTTGTAGGTGTCTACATGTGGTCAGCTGAACAGATCATTCATTGTACTCCTCATCATTTATTAATGTTAATTCAGTGTAAATGTATCAAAATGGAGGTCTGTAGGCCTACTCTAGCTTGGAAGACAGTATAGAATAACAGAGTTATCTGAGAAAGACATTACAGCAATTTTATAGCTTGTGCAGAGGAACTGGAAGTAGGAGCCCCAATTATGCCTTTCTTTCCCATCTCTTTGTTCGCAGGGAACAGCTCTGCCTCTCACCTGCCCACTCCTCATTTTTAATTATGAAAATATTATGTAGGAATCTTGTTACAAAGCAAGATAAAAAGCTTATTTTTCTCTGAGTCTGTTAAATTACAGAACATATACTTTCTCTGCACAGGACTCCATCCGAGGCTGAAAAGCATCCCCAGACTCTGCAAATCTCTACCTTTTGGTTCCTTGGCAAAGTAATAGATCATCCCCAGTGTTTGCTTGGATATATTAGTTAGGGATAATTTATTACCACTGTACTTCATAGTTGCTCTATTTTTTGTTACGGTAGATGTTTCTCTGTGTTCGTTGGCAATTAAGTAAAATAGTAGTTATTATATGTGTGATTTCTTTTAATGGCCAGCTTTATGAATTTCCCAGGTTTTAAGTCATATGTAAAAGAAGTATGACATGGTGTCCATAATCTCTGTTCCCCTCTTGATAAATAGTCCACATTCCTTCCAAATATACGGTTTAACATTCATTGTGAATGCTCAGAGAAGACTTGGGAGTCAGAATTGTCAGTCTTTGTAATATGTAGGACTGTGATGACAGTATCACTTCCTAGGTGGGTCTGTGACATCAGGCACCAATGTTTTACTCTTTTGAAATGCAGATGTCTGGGGTGGAATTCTTCTGATCTAAATGCAGATGTCTGCAATATGGATGTTTGTATCTAAGCATGTCATCTTAGGTAACGTTTATGGTTAATGAAAAGGAGCAGGTAATTCTGGGGAGTTATTCATCTGACCTGTTTTGACATTTCCTTTCTGATGGGAAGAACCACATGTTAAAGTGTCTGTTTCTGTCCTCTAGTGTCCTGTTAATGAGAGGGCTTGAGGCCACCCACTGTCATCAGCTGCACCCGAGACCAGTGTTTTCAGAAGACTGGTACTGTGGAAGCAGCCAGCTGTCACTGAGGCCCAGAGAGAAAGGGAGGACAGCTTTTAAAGTCACTCTCAATGGTACCAAACAAGAAAAGGGCACAAAACACCAAGGCCGACTGAACTGGTGTATTGCAGCTGGCACTGCAACAGGCAGTGGAGGCTGAACTCTCAGAAGCAAAAGCCCAAGTAATTTTACTTTTTAGATCTTCAGTATCTTCTCAGCCACTGATAAAACTGTCATCTTCAAGGAATATGATGTCCCAATATTTTTGTGCTATACTATATCTGCATCTCCTCCTTCTGCCTCTGATAGTATTGATGTTCTCAGATGAGATCTCTGGACTAGATTCACTCTAGTCACCACGCCGCTCCCCCCCCCATATTTCTAGGGAGAAAGTCCTCTCCTTGGCTTTTCATTTGGCTACAGGAAGTATTTTTCATCATATATTGTGGTGAGGAGCTACAATCTACCCAGTTCTTCTGGTGTCTTTCTTGCCAGGAAAAAAAAGATCTATCAAAGCCCATTTAGTGGGAACTTCAGCCAGACGCTTATGAGTGCTGGTTCTTTGTTATTTTCTCATTATGTGGTTCCTAGGTTTCTAAAGGTCTTGACATACATTCTCTACCAATAAGAAAAAACCCCTCCTCATGAGATTTAAGCATGTTGCTTTTATCTTTAATGGAACCATGTTTGAGCATCTGTCATCATGTTCACTAAATCATCTGCCAACGAAATCCACATTTTTAGTAGCCATTACCTCAGCTCAGGGATAAATAAAGTTCTAGCTTTTATGTCTAATCCTCCGTATTATTTTCAGGTGGATAGGGTAACACTGAGGCCACATCTTACATTTAATCTAAAGGTGGTTTCAGATTTCTTATTAATCAGTATATCCACTGATATAGATATTTTTCCCATGACCCAATTCACTGGTAGAAGGATCAAAACGTTGACCCTACGTGAACGCGTTGCCTTAGCCAGACAAAGCTCTTCTGCAAAACTGTGATGCACTTTGGTCTCAAACAGCCTTTGCTGTTCAGGATCAAATCTAAAAGGATGTAGCATCAACTTCAAACTCATTTGCAATGAGTTAGCAGACTTTATCAGAGCCACGTTTGATGTTATCACATTAGATCCACCAACCCATCTCAAGGCATATACAACTAGAGCACAAGGTGCTGCCACAGGCTGTGCTGGCAGGGTTGAGGGCTGCAGAGACACTGCTTGATCACCAATACTCACGTTTATGAAACAGTACTTGTGCTGGTTGCACAAAGTCTTGAAGGACACTGGTTCTTCAGTTTTTGTTCCAGTGAATAGCTTGCATTTACTGGTGTGACTGCACTCCTAATGAAATGCCCAGAAACAATTTCACAGGTGCCAGAACTTGAAGAAAGAAGAGTGATTGCCTTCGTCACTGTAATTCTTTGGTTCTTTGTATGTGGCTCCCACAGGCGTCCTTTCTGTTCCCTGGGTGGAAGGCTTGTCATGTGGACCGAGAGCTGCTGAAGAACTGGGTGGTGATCTGTTGACATGCTTGTGGGGTGAAAAGCAGAGGTGAGCAGGTTATGCACACACCTTGTTGTGGACACATAGCAACATTAGAAACATTGGAATTCTTACGTGGAAGAGACATGCCCATTTAGAGTGCATTTTACCTGCATAAAGCATCTTGAAGTACCATAGCTATTACAAGGTTAGTGGCCCTCTGTATGGTTCCTTGTGAAACACTTGATGCGAAACACAGTGCTATGTCTTTGCCAGGTATTCCCATTGTTATTAGCAGCAAAGAACCTATGGTTGCTAACACTATTACTAAGAGTCATGAGCTTTTTCACAGGAATTAGACCTCATTAGATATCAGAAGCAGGATTTGTTTTGCGCACTGCTAAATTTTCTTTATTAAACCCAGTGATACATAGCAAGATTACATGGCAACCGACGTAAGTCCTTCAGAGTTCTTATTTTAAACCTGTATCAATGAACAGTTTATTCTGAAGCCTTTCAAGCGTGCATGCATATGCATTATATACATATATACCCTATATTTATATATGTAGTGACAAAGCAAGTAGTTGAATACATTTTATGGGTCCAGCCTGGAGTTCTGCATGCATGAACTTGTGTGTGGTCAAGGAAGCTTGCATATTTTTGAACTCTAAGTTGGCCTAATAAAAGATATCATACTACAGTGCTTGCTTTGTCAACCCTGTTTTGCTGCTTCAAAATGACTTGCAAGATTAATTTTCAATTTTTAACATAAAAACCAAGAAAAAGAAGTGTTTACTTACTGCAAGGAGTTGATTCTGTGTTAATGACCCTGAAGGAGGTTTGTACACAAGGTTCAGATTGTTGCCAATTTGATGTATATTTGTGTTACAGAATATGAAAATGTGAAGTTATACCATCTTGAGGATCTTGTTTTTATAAGTAGGATTGGTTAAAAAAACCTTTAAGTAATCATACTGTGTGTTTGATGGTGGAAATTAGTATGAATGTTTCTGGCAGTGGAGTGATGTGATGTGGTTATGCGTTTCTGTTTTCACTGCCTGCTCAATATTGGCCTTTTACAAATACAGATTACCATGTCGATGGAAAGAATTTACAGCTTTGGCCCCCTTGTCTCACTCTGTGTTACAGCACCTTTTTTGTGCTTTATGTTACATATCCTCCCAGCTGTATTTTTCTGACACAAAAAGGAAATGTCTGTGGACTATTTAATTGGATGAAATGAGTATTGTTTCACACTTACCTTGATTTCCTGTGGGGTGAAAACCTTGCTCCTCTGAAATCAGTAGCAAACTTTCTGCTGAATATGACAGGATGGAGAGTTTAATCAGTTATCCCTTACCAGCTAGCAACGTTGCATACTTGAAGCTCAGGAAAAAACCCCAACCCTAATAATAATGATGGTAGAAAGAATACTTCTTTAAAAAACCCCAGGATTTAGAACTGTCAGATAAAATCCACAAGTAAAATCCAAGCTGAATACAGAAGCTATAAGTGTGGTATGTTTAATATTGTTAGTTTTGGGGCCTCATGGCACAAGATAGAGCTGCAAGATCTGTTTGTGTTATGTGGGCTGTTACACTACATCCCTTACCTCATCTTGTGGACAAGGAGCTGCTTGCTTTGACTTCATGGAATTGCAGCTGTATTTGTGGAGTGCTCTTGTCCTTTGGCACTCTCTCCCCTGTACATTAATAAGGTTTGAATGCACCAGCATTTTCTCTGGAAGCAAACGTTAAAATTTGTCTTTAATCCTGATGCAATGCATATTCAGAATTTTTTCTGTTCACGGAGTTTAGTTCCAGAGGAAAACATACTTGACTGGTGCTCCCACTAGTCAGCTGTGGTTTATAGCAATAATTAACAGTAAGATACTGCAGCAGAGAAATGCAGTCCAGCAGCTTCAGTTATGTGGTTCTGTTCACTTCTAAGGACTCCAAAGTGCTTAACAAACAATGTTTTGGGCAGGACAGGCAGCTCTGCCCATTTGAAGGTTTCCTAACACTTCCTGTTGTAAGATTCTGTTGTTTTTTTTTTTTTTTCCAGAACTTTGCTGAACTTAATGTATTTAGGTTAAAGTTATTTTTATCTGATGTTAGTCCCTAGTTTTTGGTGGTTTTTGTTTTTAAAATTTTTAATTGGAAAGTGATTAAACTATTTATAAGAAGAAAGCTAGTGAAAATATGTTTTTCTGCTTATGTAAAAAAAAAAAAAAGTTAAAATCTGACCGCTGTATTTTAAAAGGTTTTGGAGCAAAGACAGATCTTTCTGCCTTTGAATCAGGTATGTGCCTTTTGCCATACTCACAAAGCCTTTTAAATTTGGTTGACTGTTTCAAGACGTGGAAAAAAACGTGGTTACCAAATATTCCATAGAGATTTACTAAGGCCTAACAGCAAATTTTTCCAGAGATTTCATCTTCTCCGCCTTGCACAGCTCCTTCCCATGATCAGACTTTCCGTACACCGTCCTCACAGAACAACTGAGCCGTCACTAGCTGGGTGCACCGGAGGCCAAACCAGAGGCAACCCTTGTTGTATTGTCCCAGGGCATCACTCTGAGCTGCAGCAGTGCTGTGCAGTGGAATTGAGAGCAGGGAAGGGAGCCTGTCCCTCCCAAGCTGGAATGCAACTCGGGGCTCCCAGATTTTACCATTCCTGTGCTGTTGGCAAGCCTCCAGCATAATTTCTCTTTGCCACTAGCCTGAATGCCTGTAGCGAGCTGGACAACCTCAACAAGGCCCTGAGCAACCACATCTCATGTTGAAATTAGTCCCGCTTTGAGCAGGAGGTGGGACTTCCTGGCCTCCTGAGGTCCTTCTGAACCTAGCTTAGGCCGCGGTTCTCTGATTCTTGGCTGTCCATTTCTCTATCAGTCTGTGTGGGCCATCCTAGTTGGAGGGTCATTGTGGGTATGATGCACATAGTGGAAATAGTCTTTATTAGTTTGTTTTTAAAAAGAAGTATATGCAAAACAATATTCAAGCTAATGGACGAGTATCCTAAAATTAATAACAGAATGATCTCTGCAGCCTCAGTATGCTTCCAACATATGTTTGCATTGCAACACTGACTCTCGTTTTGTGATTGCACTGTTTTTCCTCATGTGGCTTCATCCTTATTATCTAGCCCAGATCTGCTGTGGAGATGAAGCAGAGCTGAGGAGAACTGGTGGATGGTAGCTCCAGAACTGTAGCTCACTTGCTGAGGAGGTGCAAGGTATTTTCTGAATGAAGTAGGGCATGGTAGAAGAACAAAACAAGGTTTCCAGGTTTAGTTGAATCTTACTCTGGGGAGTATCCTTGCCTCTTCTACTCTTCTCCAGCATGGTAATGGGCAAATATTTCCCAAGTGGGTTTTGAATGCCAAAAGAGCCTTTTTGCTTGTGCCAGTAGTATCTGGAACAAGATGATTGTGCAAATGTCATCCATCAATCACAGCTCTTTCTTTGGTAATGTCATGTATGATGTTCCATTTAATAAAGCCTTCATCAAGTCAGGTTAGATAATCGTTAGTTCTCTATATCTGTTTATCATCTAATGTGCGCCTTCTATTTATATTTACACATTATACTTATAATTATTTACAAATGATTATTTGGCACTGAATTAGGCAAACTATTTCAGAAATCCCTGAAATGCACAGAAATGTTCAGGCAGCATGCAAGATTGTTTTTCAAACCTCAGCAGGCTAAATTAGATCCTGCAGTTCATTCATTTGCGCTGAAGTCAATTGGAGTTTTACATGTGGAAAGTCTGCAAGATCAAAAATTATGCCCAATGGGCACATAGCTCTATAGAAGAAAATGTCAGCTCCGGATGGCAGTATTTCTGACTTCTCATCAGTTAGACTCTCTCTTCCCCCTCACTTTTTCTCTTTTTCTCAATTAGCCTTTCTTGCATTTTTATGTGAGTGGTTTTGAAAGGGTTCCTGGCAAAAACTTGCTGCATATACTGTCCATGTTTTCATTTACAGATCGCTGAAATGGACAGGCAGATAAATAAATAGATGGGGTTTTCTGAGCTTGTGAAATGTGTCACATAATATAAACCCCTCCTCTATGTCCGTTTTGTCAAATATGTCAAATGGTATTTTGGAATTATATTTCTGGAATATACTCAGCATTTCTTATTTCTGTTCTTGATCTGTGCACCCCTGTTTGACAGTCCCTTAATCTGTCTGATATAAACTGAATGAATAGCAGCATTTAAAAATATGGCTTCAGGGACTCCTTAGGAGGTTTCTTTGTAAGTGTACATTTACTAGTTCATCTGTAAATTTATTTTATGAGGTGTTTAAACCTCAAGAAAACTGAAAAGCATAATATTAATGCCTGGTTTACATCTACTGAAGTCAACAGGAACTTTGCAATTGACTTTAATGGTAGCCTGTGTCCTCTGATTATGAAAGTGGCAAGGATGATATACACAAAACCACAAGGAGAGTTTTCTGTTTCGTCATATCCTATTCTGTTTGCAGATGCATAAGCAAAGTACAATGTGGTTTGTTCTTGAATGAAACAATTCAGAGTTTGGACCTAATCCTGAACCGCATCACTACTTTAGGTGGTGTTTTGCTTCTCAAAAGATCATGGACTGCTCATTCTCTGTGTGGCTCATGAAGGTGGCAAGGTAGGAAATCCAGCCAAAGTTTCATAAGGCTTTTGAAAATTATGCTTTTGGTTTTGATTTTACATCTGCCCTATCCTAAGAGTAATGGAAGAAGCTGATGAAGCAGTTTTCTTCCCAGCTGTCTTGTTTTTTTTTCATGTCATCAATTTTGACAAGGTTCCTGGAAATACACATACTATCTGTAGCACATCTGTACATGTTTTCCCTTAAGGTTCACTGAAGTGTAGTAGAAAGTTTCCATCATGCTATTGTAATCCCAGGCATCATTTTCATATCGTGTTAGTGAAAGTGAGTGAGAGTACACCACAACAAAAAAAGGCTCCCAGAACCCAGCTTTTTTCCTGTTAGTGTAACAAGCACAGCAGTCTCAACAGGCTACATCTGGCAAGTGATTTGTAGTAGTAAATAATGCTAGACAAAAATTCCCACAAGCTTCTTGTTGAATCCGCTTCAGAGGTGTTACTCATTTGGTGGCTGAAACGTTGGTCTTGCTTCACATTTTTAATGCTTGTGAGAGTTTTAAGTATTTTGTTGGTAACTGCAGCTGGTAGCACGCTGCAAACAAGAGCTCGTCAAATGTTTTCAGATGGGGACATGCTCAGTTGGAAAATGCCACTTGTGCGGGATGAAAATGGTGTCCCTGGGGTGCACCAGCTCCACTGAAGCCCCAGAGAGAGCCGAACTGGGTGATTGCTGCTGCCCTGTCCCCACCATCCCCACCAGCCACCCCTTGGTGCTGGGCTGAGTAGACCACCGGCACAGCAGTAAATAATGAAGTGGGTAAAGTCATGTCTTAGGGTGGACAAAAGTTACACCACCCAAATTAGAAGGGAGTAAATCCTGGTGTGTGTGAGTGTGTCCCCAGGTCTCCCCCTGCCCCAGCAGAGCCCACCTTGTCCGTGCCATGGGCTAGCAGCTCTCTGGCTTCTTCCCCTCACCTCCTGCCAGGCTGGTGGAGCATCAGACTTTTCTGGTCCCCCTCCACAAGACCCTTGAGTCCTCGGGCTGCTTCCCCTTCAGGCTACCAGCCCCAAGGCTTCCTGATTCACAGGTGGCTGCTTTTTTGATGTATCCCAGTATTCGGGCAGCCAGGAGTCCAGCAGCCCTGGGGTTTGTGCTGCCTAGTGATGCAATTGTTTTGGGAGTGAGCTGGAAATACTGTATGCTGGCTTTCTCAAAAAACCCAGTGTGTCATAAATTCTCCCTCAGAAAAAAGCAATTATTAGTATTTATTGCTGGCCTAACACAAAATTTGTCTGTGTTGAAATTACTTCGGGAAAATTTAGTTGAAAGAGAACTGGTAAAGATCATTCCAGATGGCTGCTGTAGCTCTTAGTTCATCTTTATCATCCAGACATGAACAGAGATCTCTGTACTATAATTACAGAAATAAGTAATGACTAGAAATGATGTCTTTATGGGAGACTTAGACCTCCTAGATGTAGGTTGGAGGCAGGTGTGCAGAAGTAGGGACCTATTTCTCAAGGTACCTGTAAACATGGTAGGTGAAATGCTTCCTCACCAAATGACTTCTCAACCAATCCTATTTAAGACTTAGTTTTGATGAGCACCATGGCTTCTGTGGAAGAATAAAAATAAAAGAAATTTTGAAACAAGTACTCACAAACCTACTGTGTTTACACTAAATAGAAGAATAGATAGAAGCAGGATTGTAGTTAAGGTTCCTGATTCTGAAGAGGAAAATTTTTATACATGAATTAATTACTGGAGTCATCCGGTTGAGGAGCCAAGGGGCTGAAATGTGGAGAAGGTGCAGAGTTATTGAGGTTTCAGATGTGAAAACTACCTAGAACTTATGTCCCAAATGAAAAAAAACCCTCAGGAAAAGCACCGTATGTAACGTGATGGGTGAGCATCACAGAAAAGGTGTTGGTAGGTCATGAAAGGACAGAAGAAAAAGGGATCAGCAAAGAAAGTTGTGCCTCAGAAGGCAGGATGTGTAGGAACAAAGTAAAAACAAATGAAAGGAGCTTGAGACAAATACCAAAACATTCTTCATCTAGAGAAAATGTTGGAAAGAGAAAGGCTCCTGTGCTGTGAAGATGAACTATAATCTCTGCTGGATAAGCTGATGATGATCTAGCAACAGGGCAAAGTCTGGAGCCTTACTGAGGGTGTGGAAACAGCAGTTAACCAGCCAGCGAGGGAATAAAGCTCAGCACAGCTAACGGGCTCCGGTCAGGGGAGCGGGATCACTGTTGTTCCAGAATTCAGGCAGAACAGGTATATGAAACCATATGTGTGAATGTTTTGTAAGGAGGAAAGGGACCATGTGACAAGAGTGCAGTTTCTCTGTGTAAGAAGGGAGGAGAGAGTTGTGTGGACCAGAGCAGGCCTATTAGTCTGAATTCAGGGTGCAAAGCTTTAAAACAGATACTGAAGGAAAGAATTTTCTATATAGTACATAGAAAAATTTCTATTCTTTTTTTCAAGACCTCCCTTGAACATGCCATGCAAATCTGGTACTTTGATTTGCTGGAAAAGCGATGTCTTGTAAGATCTAACCTTTCTGGATCTCAGTGAAGTGAAGGATTTGCTATGGTACAGCAACGTATTTGATATATTGCCAGGAAATGTTTTTCTTTGAGACGGAGGAGACAAATGGGGAAATAGGGGAGGACATTAGGAGGAGAAGAGTAGTGGAGCTGCAGTTCTCTAATCAAGGTTACCTGCTCAGGTGAGGTAGTTATGCTTTTTTTCCCCCCATATACTGACATTACATCCTGTGCAGTCTGCAGTGCTTACCGGTTCTGTGCAGATGCAGAAGGCACACACAGTGCAGATTCTCACTTGTTTTGCTCTTACAGAGTTTAAAATAAATGACATTTTGGCTGAAAGTATATGTTTTTAGATGGAAAATCATAACTGTTGTTCTGGTATTCAGAGCAGGATTGTAAAATGACAATTGGAGAAAGGGAAACAGTGTAGAAGGGAAAACAAGACAATGGAAAAGGAGAAATACAAACGTGCGACACTGAGGAACCTTCTTACTTCCTCTGTGCGGAGGAGCTGTTGTGGCTCTGGATCTGTACCACGCTTGGGGGTCTAACTCCCGCAGAGCACTAACCGTTCCCAAAGGGAGGGAAAGAGCGGTGTACACCTCCTCTGCTGCCCCGTGGTCCAGGCAGGGGAGAGCACAGCGAGCTGTCCTCAAGCGTGGTGAGGGCAGGCTGTACTCCTGGCTGCGTCCAGCTCTGTCCCCCAAGCAGAAGTGTGGATGGGCGGCTTGGTTCAGCTTTCCGGGAGCTCTGATTCCCCCCTACACAGCATTTCACTTCCTCATGCTGCCCCTCTGTGTGTGCCCCTTGCTCACCAGGGACTTCCAGCACTCACCAGCCTTTAGTATTCTACAGAAATGGGCATACTTCCCCAGTGCAAACCTGTGACAGTCAGAAACCAGAAGCTACCCGGTATTCATTCTGGTGGGGCGAGAACTTTGTCACTGAGAAGTGGCCACACAGTGTCTGTGCAAAAATATTCCTATTTATTATAACTCCAGAGAAGTTACTGTACCCTAGGGATGAGCAGTTCCATCCGACTTGGCTGCAAAGAGCTATGGTTGGAAGGAGAGGAGTTTCTCTGAGGGAAGAAACAAGAAGGTACACGCTGATAAAGTCCTTACACATACAGAAATGATGTGGGTAAGCCAAACAAAGAAAGCTTGAGACAAAGGAGAGGGAAGTAAGGATGTATTTTTGGGGAGGGAAGAAAGTACTCTTTGAAGTACAGAGTCAACCAACCGCAGCTGGTTACAGGAGGAAGAAAAGCGTGTCCGTCAGGCGGAGGAAAAGCTACGCGTGCAAAACTAGTGAAAAAATTAAAGCGTGGCACGGTACATGGTTATTTCTTATTCTGTGTGGATCAGTTTAAAGTAATGCTTAACTCTGATGTTAGGGATCACTTCTACAGAGCCTGTGGCTGTCCCGGAGGAGATCAGCTGAAGCCAGAATGCCTTTGAGGAGGAGCTTTGTGGTCATAGCGTAGTTTAGCAGCTAAGGGAGTTTGGATGAGCTGGGACTCATCATAGGGCATATGCGATTTGGTGGGGGAAGGGATGGGAGGACTTCTATGGGAAATGGCACTGGTAACACATTACCAGAAATGATGAGAGCACTTAAAAACATTGTAACTGCAGTGCTGGGATCCAAACCAGTTTCCCAGAAGCTGGCTAGTAAGAAGTAGGATGGGTCTACACATTTCATGATTCGGTGAGCAAGGCTTAAAAGGTTGAAGTTAAGAATGGCCTAGGTGAAATAAAAAGAATGGGACATGCAAGCAACCCCAATGCCAAGGTTATTCCATGCCATGTAAGTTCAGTAAGTAGAGTTGAGAGAGCTGAAAAACTTGACCGGGTTTGGAGTTCTCATCCTTATGCAGAGGCTTATTTGAATCCCAAGCTGTTTCTATCCCATGCATGCATTTCATTTGCCATGTGTAGCATTAAAAACTGGCAAGATCACGTAAGGGGGAGCAGTAACCTGAGCTCAAAACGCAAGCTGACCTCTATTCTGACAAGAAAAGCAGCACTATCACTTTGGGGTGAAATGTATCTTTTTGCTGGATTCTAGCACAGAACTGAGATGGTCATGGTCAGTTGTCGGTAATGATGTGCTCAATGAGACACTCCTTGAGTTAAGTGGAAGCAGCTAGAAAATCTGTTCCAGTAAAGCTCCTCAGGCTCTGGCAGTAAAAAATAAGAATGTTTTTGCACAGGCATCTTTTCTGCAATTTCCTCTCTGCTTTGCAGCTAGCTCAAACCTTGTGGGGATGGCCGGGCTGTTGTAGGTTTGGGGGTTATATCAGTCTTTCTGCTTCCAGCCTGCTGGTGTTCTCAGCAAAGTGCTTACCCTGGGCTGAGGTCCCAGTCTGAAGGCATTGGGATGTCAATAGGCTCTTCATGAAGTCATTGCTTTGTTAAGGAGGTTAAGGGGGATAAACATAAGTTATGACAAAGTTCCAGCTTTGAGAGTCACAATTAAATGTATGACAAACGAGGACTCTATAAAGAGAAGTACGTACAAACATATGCATGTAGCAACTTTGCAAGAAACATGTTTAAAGAAACTCCCCAGATCTGAACTATCTGTTGAAACAGTCTCATGTGTCTTACATTTACCAGTGAGTTGAAGCAGTGTATCCCCTTTTCATGTGTTTGCATATACCAAAATAAAAACAATCTTTGGAAATCAGCCATTTAATTGTCATAATAAAGCCATGTTATCTTCTTTTCACAGGTGGGAGAACTGAAGAAACAGAGTTATGAAGTTGTCTGCTCAAAGCCATAAAGGAGGCCACTGACAAATCCAGGAACAGAAGCCAAGTCTCCTAGATTGCAGCCTAAATGCCATCTAATACTGTAATCAACAAGAAAGTTTGCCTTCCGATGTTACAACGAGGTATGTCGTAGCATTACCTATATATTAATAATTTTCCCAAGGGAAGCACATTTTGAATGTGTATGTTTGCCTACGGTCTCGTAAATAATTCAAAACAATTCTTTGGATTTTGCTTCTGAATTGAATTGTGTTTCTCATACTGTTTTCCTTATAACTGGGCATTTTTTTCACAAATATTTCTTTGTAAGTCATATTTAAGACAAACTGTTCTCAAAATCTGATTTACTAAAATTACTACAAGTTAATGTCCAAAAATATCCCAGAGTAGCTTCAATAATTCATATTTCTAGATACTTTAGAGTCCACCTTCAGGGTTTTCTTCAGGGTCCTGAGCACCTAGGTCCATTCATCTCAGCTTGCCCTTATAGAACATGATGGATAGTTGGCATCATAGAAAAAGGAAATAGAGTTGTGTATTCCCAATGAGGATGTTCTTAGCATTGGAAATATTTTGGAAATATTGCTGTAAATGTGTTGGAAGCGTCAAAAGCTCACGTCTGGCTCTAGTTTAGCTGGAGGGGAGGCTAGGCCAATAGATCCAGGTGACAGAGGTGCTGTGAATATGGAAGCCCATTACAGAGCCTAATGCTGTCTGGTGTGTTGAGGAGTATTTGTCACAGTTTTGGCAAAGGTACAGTTTGCTTTCTGTCTCTCCTAGCTATGTCCTCCTATACTGAGTCAGGAACATGTACGCAATCCTTCTCTTTGAGATGCTCATCTTTTGAGGTGTTGAGCACCAATAGTTGCATTAGCAGCTGGTTTTACTTGCACTCAAACTTTTGAAGCAGCGCAGCAGCTTTTTTGCATAGGATAGGGAGGGTTTCCTTCTGGCTTTCACCTCAATCTGACATATTAATGCTGTGGGCATCCCAAAATAATGCTAGTGTCCAACACTGAAACACTATTGAAGCATTGTCTTAGTTGTAGGTAGCTTGGTGATTTATTAAGAGAAAGTATTAAATCAGGTTGGAAAACTGTATTACCTCTACAACATACTCCTGAAAGCACCTTCACAGTTTCCAGATCTTTGTTTTCAGTAGTTTGCCTGGACACAGGTGATGAGCATGCTCAGAGAATATGTCAGGTTAGCTACAATCAAACCTGTAAAGCATCTGCAATTCATCCATGCTTCTCCCACCAGCAGGTGTCATTCTGGAAAAAGGAAAATATTGTAATTTCCTGAATTGGAGAATTTGGCTGTGACAAAGAAGAAAAAAAAAAGTTTGCTTAAAATACAGTTTTTGAAGGATACTTTGTTCCAAATAAAAACCAAGAGAAAGTTGGCCGGGGTGCATTTTTTTAATAATCTTTGTGCAGTGTGTAATCCTGACATATGACCAATGATGTGCAGATGACTGGTAACCAATGTCTAGTTAAACCTGTCTTCTGCTTTTCACTGTTCTCTGTGACATCTTCACCTGCTTAATCACCCCTATGACTATAAAATCATTGACATTCATCAATATTTATGATGGGCTTTTGGCTTTAGTTCCCCCAAAGGAAACAGAAAGGAAAGCGTTGAATTCAGATTCATTTACTTCAAGGTAAACTTGAAGTAACCTCACAGAAGCAACTGAATTCAGTAGAATTGCTTGGGATTTAGTTTGAAGTAACCAAAAGTAGTATTTAATTTTCTACTCCATAAATAAGCCTCAAGCAGAAAATAATCACATTATAATTTTAATATCTATTATAATGTTTATGTTTTCCTTTAAGTGTTCATCTGGGTTTTAGCTGCAGCCTCCTTTAATGTGAAGAGATTATTTTTGGTTTCTCAGGAGCACAGTGAGAAGGCTATGCCTGAATTGTAAAGAACCAAGATGCTGCTGGTTCATTGCTGAGGGCTCTTGTCTACCGAATCTAGTCTTCTGACTGTTAAAAACAAAGTTGCTGTGAAATTGATGCAGAACATGTCTTGCCCACCCTATATCCTACTGGAAGTTTGTTCCAACCCATCACAGCTTTGATGCTTATAAATATTTTTCTATCTTTCAGCCTAGATTTACCCAGGGCCCTTGTGTCTATATTGTCCTTTTACACTGAAGAGTTTTTCCCCTTCTGTTGTGATTTCCTCCCTGCTGATGTATTTAGCAAAATCAATGACACCCCCTTTCAGGCTCGATTTTAGTAAGCCAGAGGTGCTAGGCTGTGGGCCAACGTGCCATGCACAGCCTGCCAGGATGGCTCCTCTCATCCAGCGCTGACTTTCCCTAGGGGCAGGCTGTGGGCTGTGTGGGTGTGCGTGGGAGCCACACGGTCCCTTCCCCTACCATTTGCATCCGCACGTAGCTGGGAAGTTTGGGCCTGAGCATCCCAGGCTGAACTAATAAAATTTGCATAATTTTCTTTCAGAAGCTTGGTTTTCCATCCCCCAGCATTACTTTAAGTTAAATTGATCTTTTTTAAACAAAAGCAAGCAGATGTGTCCATCCTTTGTTATTGCTGTGCATACGACATTAAAGCAACAGCTTCCACACCCTGCCAGCAATTCTTCACCTGACACATCTTAGTGCTGTATCTGCCCTTCTTTTCTCTTCACTGCGGTCATCTTCCAGTTGACTAGTCTGGCCAGGTTTATCTTAGCTGTTTCTAGAAGTGCTACTACAAAGGACTATTTGCTACTGTGATATGATAGTCCACCAAAACTCTGCCTGGAATCAAAGGGAAATTTGTTTGAGGAAAAAAAAACGAGAACAAGCTCCAAGGCTTGGCTGCAAGAAATGCATTGAAGTGGGAATTAGTTTTACATTTTCAGAATTTTTAATTACAACAAAATGATGTAAAATAATTGTACTTTAGGCAGACATATCTTTTTCAAGATAGTATTTAACTATGAATGCCACAATGCTTGTCTCCTGAACAGTATCAACCACTTGGTTGCTGAATTAGTGTATAAATTGAGAATTTAAAACTTTGCTCTAAAATAGCTAAATGTGTAGTCTTGGGTTTGCATGAAGTCTGTATTAGTGTTTTCTGACTTTTTGAATATTTAGTTTTGAAAATGTCGTGGTATTCTACAATTTGAAATTCAAAAGTATAGAAGTATTGTGAATGTGGCTAGTTCATTATGCGCTTTGTTTCAATAGGGCCTAGATAACAGGCTGTGATGATGTCCAAGAGGTTTTTATACATTAATGTATGAGATTTAGATACAATTTTATACAGTAAAGTATGAGATTTAGACAAAACTATTTCTTTGGGGTTTTAAATTTTTTTCATGGTTTTAGTTAAGTGAAATCCTATGAAATTTTGTTTAGTTGTTTTTTCAGTATGTTATTTTATTAATTTTAGAAGAAAAGCATGTGCCTAAACGTAGACCTTCTGTGTCATTTTAGAGCCCCTGGAGATCCCACCCAGCCTCTCCCTGCCACTTCAAAGGTGTGGGTTTCCTGTCAGTCCCATATCGTATCTGCCAGCCATGCACAGTTATCCTGGATACTCCAGGGTATTCCAGCAGGCATTAGGTACCTTCTTTTAGCCATCTGAATTTCTCCTTTAGATAAATGCTGTAAAAGATAATACACCTCTACCAATGCTTAACAAAATTAAAGATAGCACAGCTGTGAAGGTAATTCCGTCTAAGGTGTTTTATTTAAGTTTAACAAGACATAGAGGCAGGAAAGCAATTTCATGTGCAAGTACATAGTTACTGTGTTCAACGGGATGCTATCAAGAGTCTGTTTTGAATTATGATGGCTGAGCTGAACCTGTGCATGCGTTGGGAGCTGCTGTTGCTGAGGGTATGCCCCCCGAAAGCCCTGGCCAGAAATCTGGGGCTTCTCATCAGGAACGTACGGGTCTGATGTTTTAAAGTGTTTGGAGTATGGCAAAAGTAAGCTTAATTCCTCAGTTTTGGGCATGATGCAGCAAACCAATTTTGCTGAAAAAGTAGGTATTTTTGGGTACTAGGGCACTCACAGGGAATTAGAGGAACACTTGCATTAATTACTTAGGCAATTAGAAACCTAGGTTAATCAGGTCCATTTTTGATGGTCTACTGAATCAGAGGGAAGTTAAAAACCTTGAATATATTAGTGTAATTATGTATGAATTGTACTATGTGGTTACTGAATTGTTTTTTATAACAAGAACAAGTCGTTGCATATAATATATCAAAGTTATATATTGTATAAGTATAAAACATATAACTCAAAATAAAATTAAAGCTATTGGAAGGCAGCAAACTCTGGATGAAATTCACCGCAAGGATTAATTAGGATTGTATAGACAAAGAACACTCTCCCATGAGCTTTTTTTAACCAGTCACTAACATTAGGATCATTAGGAATTTGGACTACTTTTGCAGAAGTTTAAAAAATGAAATTGTTACAGGAAAAGGCATGATGCAGAGTGACTTGCAAAACAATCATAAGATCTGATTTAGTAGTGTACAATATTAATTTTGTAAATTGTGAATGAAGCAGAACTGTTTTCATGTGCTGATTTTTTTTTTTTTTAAGTCTTTATCAATCTTTGTCAGGATGAACCCCCAAGGCATGACTGTGATGGCTGTTTGAAACAAGAAACAGATACCCTCTTGGTGTTATTCTTTTCACTAATCACTGGGAATCTGAGCCTGAATGAAGATGGAGGAAGACTCCTACAGAGAACTGGGAACGGTTTGTCCCTTAAGAAGGGTATAATGGCATTTTTAATGTTTTTACCAAATACCAGGGTATGTGATAAAAGTTTATGGATTGGGAATTAATTGAAAGATTGTGAAATGGGAAAGAATGCACATTATGGGAAGCCTTGGAGAACTACAACCTAAGCACCCTGAAATTTGCGACCAAGGCCACAGAATGTCTCTGGAGTTATTGGAACCATCTCAGATGACTGTTACTTCTGATATAATTTACCAGTCCCAGTAAGCTCCCCCAGCCAGACTGGGAAAAGACATTCCTTTTATTAATGTTAGTCCAGGGGACTAAAGTGTATTCTGGGAAATGAAACATATAGTTTAAGGAATTAGCTACAGAATTCAGTTTTGTAAAAAAAGAGACAGTGTGCATTTGTACCTGGGAGGTGGTATAGGTTTTGAAAAATGCTGTTCAAAAGAAAACGTGCTTATATCTAAACTCTGTTATCTGCAACATAAAGGTTTACAGTTTTAAATGTATTAAATAACGTATCTGTATGATGAAATGTGAAATGTATAATTAAACTAATGACTATAAGTATAGAACTAGTAAATGTTATCTAAATCGTATGTGCAAATATTAAACTGTTTCATTTCTAGAGGTTACAGAAAACACTTTAAAATTTTATACAGTCTTTCCACCCCCTCTAGTTTTTAATGTAATTACAGTTTTAAAGCTAATCTATTAGTTTTTTTAATATTTGCAGTTGTGTTGAATTTTACTGAGGAACAATTTAGTTTGGAGAAACCGTTACACTTTATCCCAACTGTGGTTCGTGTTGTTTGAACAAGAAGTCCCTGAGTGTTTGTCCCAAATACCAATATTTTCACTCCACTGGCAGCTGTATATTTGTGGTCACCCTACAGCAATGTATGCAAAGAATGTATACAGTGGCAGTGCCTCTTCCAGAAAGTACCAGGAGGAAAACTGGATGTGGTCAACCCACACATAATTTGCTCTTCTTGGTGGAGGTCTTGCATAGACAACACTTAAATGACACTTTTTGTTTCTGGATAGGATGAAGGTAAGAGATGGAAACCATTCAAAAGCCATTGCTTACATTCCCTGAAACGGGCTAAAAAGAACAGCTCTTCTGAGACACAGTTTTACACTGAACATACGCAGAACTGCGTTATTATTAATTCTGAAAACGTGTTTACAATAGTTAGGTAAAATATTTAGTTACTATTTAAATATTTTGATGTATTATAGTTCGTACACAAATTTTAGCTGTCTACTGCACTTAACGTTTCCAATTTAAATAACTGGTTTCATTAAGAATTCTGTGATACAAATTAATAACAAAAGGCAGTTAATACAGAGTGCAGTTATGAGATCAAAATACATGTGGTTTAAATTTAAAGAATTAAATGTTAGCATTTCCCTATAGAGAAAGGTTATTTGGGCAGTGGTGTACTGACATTATCACCACCCACGGAGAAGGGGACCTGTTGATCCTATCGGTTAAGCAGAAATTCAAAAAAGGAAGAATGTAGGTCTAGCGGGTTTGCTTGGTGTGAGTGATTCACACAGGAAAAATGCTGATACCCGGAGTCATCGTAGTGACCTTCTCTGATGATTAAAAAGAGAAATAAGCACGCAGTATTTTTGTCAAGTTGGAGGGTTTAGGTTGCTTGCTAGGTAAAGTTGGTCTTGGTTATTAATATAGTGGAAAGTTAAATGATGACCATGGAAATACGATAACAAGTGCTGTTGCAAATGAGACAAAAAAAGATTTTCTGTGGGCATTAAAACTGATCGTCCAATGTATTAACCATGGGGCTGAAGGACTGCTAAGAAAATAATGTGCAAAGTGGATGAAATAAAGGATAAAAGTGTGTTTAAGTAGGTATTTCTTCAAAGCTTCCTTCAGGGAGGTGTTTCTAGGCACTACCATACTGCTTCTGACAAATCATGTCTGTTAAGCTGAAGGTAAGCAAACAGCATTCATTTAGCAGTATACAGTGCTATCTATATCTCTGAATTTCTGTTTGGGCAAACCTTTATAATAACTTCATTTGACCTAGAAACAAATCTATTAAAAGCATCCATTACTAATTTGTCACTATTTAATGTTAGTTTAATATGACAACTCTGGGATGGCTTTGCCTGTTACTCCTGGAAGAAACTACATAAAATTGGGTGGGTTCGAGTAGTTTCACGCAGACCTGGGACTGCACAGAAAAGCCAGTTCTCAACATCAGTGCACATAGGGAAAGCTTGTCTCTGACCCTCAGTCGAACAGCTTGAACACATGCTGAGTGAAACCCCAGGCTACCAATACTCTGCACTTTGGCTTTTGAAACTTTCTGCGTAAGATACAGTTTCAACATGAAAAGTCAAAATACAGTGGTTTACAATCAGTTTTGCTTTGTTTGAAGCTAAAACTCAAAGCAAAACTCCTGAGGTACAGAGCTGTATGAAGCAAACCATAAGAAAATTAACAGAAAACCTCTGCAAACTGAACAATCTAGTTTCACCCAGCTCTTGAAATAACCCCTTTTTGCTAGTTCACTTTTCAATTGCACGTGTGGGATGTCAAAGATTAGTTGTTTTCACTACCCTGTGGCACAGGTGATAAACGCCGCAGCTCCAAAGCATAACCCTCTGTCCGAGCAAGGTCTCACTCTCACTCTCTGTCTCAGCTGATACTTTCGACATCTGCCAAAAGATGATATTTTCTCAGTCCCTGGCTAGTTACGTTTAGCTCTTGATTGTCTGTAAAAAAAAGCCTGTATGTTTTTTTGTAGTTGCATCCAGCTCTGAACTAATTTCCTAGATCTATAACAATGCTCTAAATAGTACCCAGTCCCAAAGTAGCAGCAGTAACTTCACCTCTGGGGGATCGCCCGAGGATTTATGACATTATAAGTTCAAAGCCTGATATTTCAGAGATGCTGAACACCTGTTTCTCTTCCTAGCTGGTATGGGAGCTGCAGGTGCTCATGCTCTTGTGAAGATCAGACCTCTTCTGCATCAGTATGTTTATTTACATTTATTTACAGTGAAACAACAAAGAATCCTCTGCTCTCCTTTCACTTTTTGTAAAATTGTAGTGCAACTGGCTTGAAATAAACCTATGAACAGCACCAAGCCAGAAGGTACTTCTAGGAGAGCATTGCTGAGCATGTGTGAGTTTAGACTCTCAGGGCTCCTTTGTTGGCTGGGCAGCTGATCCATTTTCTTTCCCCCTAAAATATTGAGGGAGTGAACTCCTGAGCCTCCAAAATTATCACTGACGGAGAAGCAATGCCTCAGCAGCAGTGGGACTAAGCGAGTCAGCTTCTGGATGTAGATCTCAGACTTTGACGTCTTTGTTGAGAAGAACTAGAGTGATGTTCAGGAAAAAAAATAAAAATTATTGTCAGATAATCAGTGATCTTGTGTACCTATATTTTGCTTATTCGTATGTCAGGTTTTTGTGGTGAACCAGTCAGTACCTAGGAATGTGCAGAGTGCAAGCAGAATGACCGAATTTGAAGGCTGAAGGTGTCTTGAAGCACAGCTCACAGGCTGGGTTACATGAGGATTATTGTGCATGGATTTTACAATATAATGGCTCACCTCTGCACAAGAGTGAATTTTATATGGTGTGAGCATATGTCACCGAAAAAACCTAACATTGGGTTGTTGGTGGAATGCAAATATTATGTGACTCTGAGTCTCACTTGGTATTTTAAACCATGAGAGTTTCAGATTTGAGTCACAGTAACTTGTAACTAGGATATGTATATACGCATATATAGCACACAGGCTGTAAGCAAGGCTTTTGCCTTGGGGTTATTTTCTCCTCAAATTGCAGATTTGGTTCTCTGTTATTATAAGCCATTACAGCCTCAACGGCAAGTTAGAAGTCAGATCAGATGCTTCCAAAATGTGAAAAGAAACCTGAACTGGGAACCCTTAGTCTTCTATTTTCTTCTCCGGCCACTTTGATTTTTAGAACCCTTGGTCCATCAAACCACGTTACATCTTTCCTGCACCTCTGCTTCTCCATGGTGCTTCCTGTGTGGAGCTGGCGTCGGGATTTGTTGAGCCTCTAATTTACCTCATCAGAGCACTCAGCAGCATCTCATCTTTTGTTAGAAGCAGAACACACTACTTAAAGAGCACCTTTCACCCAAGACCTTTATTGGAAAACTCCTCTAGTCAGAGCAAGAGCTGGAGAAGATGGCACCTGAGTGCCTGCCAGCAGCCTCAGAAGCATGTGTGGGAAAAAGTTTTTTCTTGTTTTTTTTTTTTTCCTTTTAATTCAGCACTTTGAGTTAGAACATGCATGTAGCCAAGCTGTACAAAGAATGACTTGCTGAACAGAAGACTGTAAGGTAGGGTTAGAGGCTCTGCTTAAGAGAAAATCTGCCTCAGCCTGGAGAACAATCCCACCACAAAATAAAATTAACTTTAAAAGTAATGAGATTTTCCACTGTTAACATAATAGCAGCAAACCACATGTTCTAAACAGTTTGGGGCTTTTTTTGGGTTTTGGGTGGTTTTTTTGTTGTTGTGTTTTTGTTTTTTTTTTTTGTATAAGGACTCATTTTTTGTAACAAACCCCAGACTATTAGCTCTGCCATTTTTCCACTGCTGGAGGAAAACGCGGACTCTTGCTGAGTTGTATGGTGAATATCTCAGAGATATTTGAATCTGCCACCAATAAAAAGGCCTCTGAAATGCTAGCATGGAAGAACCAGTTCAAGGTAGAGGAAATGGAAAAAATGGGAAAAAAGAAGAAACATCTCTTTGGATCTTTAGCTCTGTTATTTTTTAGATTATGTTTCTTCTGAGGTCCCAAAATCTTTAGTAACAAACAAGATTTCTTTTAAAAAGTATTAAGTTATCAAAACATTTGCCAGGTCCTAATATTAAATCCTAGCAGTCAGCAATGTTTAAGTTCAGCCATATCATTTTGCTGAGTAAGTCATGCTAAAACTTAAAATTTTCCCCTCAAAATGATCTTTCCAAATGAGATTGATATTGTGAGAAAAAAAGAAAAAAGAGAAGGATGCCTTCATCTTGAGGAATTATGGAATTAATTTTCTTTATACACTCTGTTTGCACAAGACATTTTTGTTAACTCTTAATAAAAATACCATTCAGCTGCTACTTTCATTGTTTTTATCCTGGGACCAATACAACATTGTCATTATTGGATATAAAGTGCTGTAAAAACAAATCTAATTTGTTAAGTTTATTTTGATAAGAAATAAATATAAAGGTAGTGCATAGTTTGTACAGTGCTGCTATCATAGGACTCCTGGGTATAATTTATATAAAGAAAATAAAAAAGCATACATAACTTTCTAGTTGATTTCCTTTAACAGGGCTAATTGAAAACAGTTTCTGTTATTTAAAAGTAATTTATTTTAAATACACTTTTTAAAACAAAGTTCTTATTGATATCCATTTTAAGTATAATATTATCTCAGTGTGGGATACAAGTAAAAGGTCAAATCTTGTAGGAGTATTTTCTGTATGACTCAGTTCTGATCACAGATAAACTTATCGGAGAAACCAAATTAATTAACCTTTTCAGTACCAAAAGCTTGTTTTAACAGGCCACGACGGTTTCTTTCACAAATACAGAACGTCAAAGCTCACACTTTTGTTCTGAAACATGAAAAAGAGAGTGCTAATTTCCCTTTTCTCTATCTGATAAAAAGCAGAGGCTAGTGATTTTAACATGAATTTAGACTGGTTGAGAATCAGTATATAGGCATAGTAAGCGATATGTTATTGATTTTTAGTCAAGAGCTGTTGTGCACAGTGGTACAGCAACAGATGCAATTTTTAACTTTGATTATGCCTTTAATTTATGGACATTGTTAAAGGATACGTTTTTTCTTGCCCATCAGCATAATCCTTATGCATGGATCTGATTACTGGAGCGCCGAAAGACGCTGTATGAGCAAAATGGCTGTATGCGGCATATCTCTAGGAACCAGCCTCTTTCCATGCTGCTTGATAGGTTGTTCAATTCCTGTCCAGTTAACTGGTTTGTGGCATTTCTCAGAAGTCCCTTTAGCTCTGCTTGCTTCTTTGTTTCCATCACAGCAGTGCTGACAATTCAATGACTTGGGTTGCTTCAATACGTGCATGCAGTCGAACTCAACACCAGAAACTGCCTGTCGTTATTAAAGCCAAACCCATAGTGATTGAAAGGACTTCAGATCTGGGACCACACTCATGTCTGAGAAAAACTCTCAGACATTAATGAGCTGAAGCCCTCTTCACGGCATTCATGCAATCTCACCTCTATCAGCACAATTTAATGTAGCTGGGGGAGAGTTTGACTCATGGGGGATTTTGCCTGCAGACTCATTCCTGCCATCTTTACTCATTTTGCATATAGTATTTACTCTCACTGACTTGGGTGAAGAAGTTGTGCTGCAAGGGAGTAAAAGTGGTGAAGTCTTTCTCCAAATAGCTCCTGGAGAGCTGCGTTTCAGACATTACCTGTTGGAGAACGCTCAAGACGCTGATATTAATGATATTTCTCATATTCAGTGAAGTGAAAGCATTAAAAATATCCAAGGGTGAAGATATCTAGAAATCTGGTTTGGAAGGTCAAAGCGCTAGCTGAGCTGTGGGAGTATACTGGTTCTGCACAACAAAAAGTGAAAACAGAAGTCTGTAAGGCATGTCCCAAGCTGAACTCAGATGGGCTTGGGGTGGAAATTTTGTCAGCCCTGGACATATACAGTGAAATAATCATCTCATGCTGGCAGTGACAATCAGCGCTTTTTTTTTTCTTTTTTCTTCCATAATTTACAAAACATGAGCAAGTAGGTAGTTAAAGCATTTGAATTCTTCCATGAATGGAATAATTTTACATGGTATTTTCTAAGCAGAAAAATAACTGGCGCTAGGGGAATTACATTGTCACTCTCACAAAATGTAATTCCATCCAAATGAACAAAATAATGCAGTTATCAGGGCAGATAATGCAGCACACTGCACACATGGGCAGTGAAGATAACCTTTTACTCCATTAACAAGAGATGATTGCTCTGGAAAACTTGCTGGGTCACTTTTATTTATTAAAAGAGCAAATTCATGGTTTCTTCATGGACTAGTCACACTGCATAGTATTTTCTTTTTTGTTCTATTTAAATTCAGATTGGTTATTCATACTTCCTGGCAGTGGTTATAAGAGGAGGATGACTGAGAATCTGGTAGGTGAGTTAATCTCATTTTTACTGTGTCTCTAGAGCCACCCACTTTCCCTTCATATGACTTGACACCAACAAGTCTGTACAAGTTTTGCCCAGCGAGACCAAAATATTGACCTCCTGCACCCCTCCATCTTCTCCTCTGCCCTGTTTTTGCTGCTCCCCTTTTTTCTTTGGCACATTTCTTATTTTTAAGCCCCTCTCACCAGCCTGACACACAGGTCACTTCCACATCCACACATGCCTCCTGCCTGCAGACGCCTGCTGAGATTTTCATCCTTTGAGGCCAGGGAGTCAGTAGAGGGTTGTTAGGTGGCTGCTGACTCAGTGGGATGAAGCCCTGAGGTCCCCAGCAAAACCCCAGCTCCCGCCCCGTACCCTGAAAATGAGCTTGCTTTTAATGTCAGAAAGGAATCACTCAAACATTGGGGTTCCTGAGGCCCAGTGGATTTGTGTAATGGGTGAGCACAAACTAGTGCTGAAGCCATTCTCCCTGCTGGAGTGTTGCAGCTCCTTCCCCTACAGCGGGTGCTGGGAGATGCACTTACAGGTTCATACCACAGTCCCGCTTTCAGTCCCAGTGCTTGTACAGGCTGTGTATGGTTCTCCGCTCCTCTATTTGTCCAAGTATTTTCATGTGGCTTTTAGAAATGCTGGTAACATTGAGGTCTTTGTAGCATTTGGCAGCTTTGGCCAGGGAGCTCATCCACTTTTCAAAGGAGAAAGGCACAGATGTGCACACACCGACGCTGGAACTGCCTTACAAAGCAGGGCTAAGTTGTAGACAACAGAGAAAGCTTTTTGACGTTCTTGCACTAGCGGTTACACTAACCTTTGGTGAGGATTTTCTGAGCAAATTTTGCCTCAGCTGTGATGTCTCTACATGTTTCTCTTTCTGACTCTGCTGAAAGACCATTGAAACAGGCCTTGGATGTGCTACCAGTCTCATTACCTGAGACAACACAAACAAGAGACTGCAGATGGCTCAGTGCATCTTTTCACAGATATGTTAAAAAATTGTCCTGCCGTCGGAGATGTACACAAACTATCTGTGAGAAATCTTCCTGGTCCCCCTGACAGCTTCTCAATTTTGTCCTACACTCTTCTACTCCACTGCGCCTAAAAAAAATCAAAAATCTCATCGGCCTGGGCCTTTTAAATAAAACACTGCCAAAACATCGCATGTCGAAAGTCACCATTTAGCAAGTGGCTGGGGATGCCATACCTCTCCCTGTGACGTCCTGGGCGTTCGACATGCCCAAGGCTCCCTCTGGTCCCAAGGCGCAGCGCAGCACCGCGCTTTGCTTAGCCCCTGAACACAGGCTGCCTTTGCTGTTGCAACGAGCACCATTGTCACCCTGACACGCTTTCCTCCTGACTGGGAAAACAGCTTCCAGGTTTTAGCAAACAAACTTGGAGAACTTTACAGCCCAGCTGTGACAGCTTCGAGCTAGAAGTAGGTTATCTTATTTTCTCCCCAAATATATGTATTGGTCTGGGGAAGGATACTACCTCTTTCCACAAACCTCACCACACTTACAGCCGTGGACTACCCTGGCTGCAGCAACAGTAAAAGTGCTTTCAGTTTTTTTTTTTTTTTTTTTTTTTCTTTTCCATTTTAAGCCCTTCAAATTATATGTTGACATTCTCACTGCTAGCTGGAGAGCAGCGTATCTCACAGTATTCCTGCCTTTGTATGGGACACGTGGCATGACGTTGAGGAATATGCCTACAGTAGTATAATGTGGACTTCACCTGTAGCCAGGTGCAAGGACTAAAAGCTGCAGCGGCTGCCAAAGGATGAGCTCATAAAGGAGTTGAACACTTTGGATCGTAAACGGGGAGCTGTGAGGGTTTTGAAGGATCAGGGCTTGGAGATTTCTTTATGCAAGGCTGGAACATCTTTCAGTGACAAGGAAATCAACCTTTTTGACTGAGCTGAAAAACAATTGATAGAGCTTCCCCACTTTCCAGTGTCTCACATTCCTGAGTATGGATCTCCCTTGTTAGTGATCGTGGACATGAAACCTTTCCACAGTTACTGTTGTTGCAGTTCTGCAAATAAGAAATGACAGTGAGATAGGAACACTGAGCATGGTCCTGTCATATCTGTGGATTGTGTGGGCTTCTCTAAACATTGACTAAACACTGTCCCACCACAGCTGATTTTTCCATCCAATATATTGTCTCTAATAAAGCTGAAGCCATACAGCTCGCCCATTGCTCTCCCACTGCATTTTTGTGTTCTGAGACCAAAGAAGTCAATTTTTTGGGTTTTTTTTGGGTTTTTTTTCCAACTGCAGAAGACAATATATATGCTTTTAATGTGCTCTTCGACTTACGCAGACTTATTACCCAGCTGCAGAATGTGCTCTGGTGTACAAGTACAGGAGATGTGTTTATGTGTCTGGTCATCTCTGGAATGTATAGCCACCGAGTGAAAGGCTGGGAAACTCCTGTGGGATAGCTGTGCCGACGATGACCTGCCAGCACCAACAGCCTGATCTCTGATGGTGGAGAGGGAACATGGATGCCTCTGCAGTGCTGAGGGTCTCCAGCAAGCTTGGAGCACACAAGCTGGAAAGATGCTCTGCACATCTCCTGGTGTTTGCTCGAGCCCCTTAGCACCTTACAATCAGCACTAAGCAGTTTGTAGGATTGCGCTTCTGCTGGCTGAAGAGAAAAAAACCTCATTTGTGCAGGATTTTTGTTTGTGCAAAAGGCCTACTAGAAAATTGTTGAAATTAAAATAATCACACATGTCCTTCCGCTTAGGAAAAGAGAGCTCTAAGTGAGAGCATGTGTGCTCCGACTCTCGGGCTGAGAAAATGTCAGTCTGATGTGCTTGGGAAGTTCATATTGATACAAACAGGGAGGCTCCCTGCTGCCCACAGATTTCCCACATAAAAGTCCTACTGGTAGCCGTGGGAACTTAGCGGCAGCCACGCTGTGGCTAAAGTCACCACTCTAAAAATGTAGTGAAATTAGTGTTCATAAAAGTGAAAAACATGCCACAAGAATGAAGATGTTCTGATTCACAGCCATGAAAATTACATGAGTTCTGGCATTAAAATAAAAAAGCTAAATTTTGCATTTACTCTGGCTTTTGAAAAGGATTGCTGGTGGATTTTTAAAAAGTTCATTTAAGCAAAAATCTTGGCTTTTTTGCAAAACAATTTGTTGCACCAAAACATACCCCCTCCCTGCCCCAAGTCGTGCCTGTGATGTGACGCTGGTCCTTCTCACCAGCCCTGTGGAAAGGGCTGATCCTGTGCTGCACAGTGGCCTCTAGTGAAACTGAGTAGTTTGTTCCAGAGTCTGCAAAATAATTTCCAGCAGCTGTGTTGTAACTAGTTTCAGTTCTGCCTTCTGATCTGACCCTCACCTTGCTCAAACTATGACACTAGCTTTGTATATTTTTAAGAAAAATAATAAAAAAAAAACCCCACGGGAGGGTGTGATGGACCAACAGACTTGTCCAAATGTAATTTGAACATGAACCTGGGACCCAGAGGCAAAGGTAATACCAGCAATAGTGCAGCTGTTGTAGCTTAACATTATTGTTTAGCACCATTTTCAGTTTGAAGTTCCCTTTTTTGACGACTTCTGCTATGCCTGCCATAAGGAGAGGGGACAGCTATGCCAGCTGTGACTCTTGCTACTAGAATTTGGATTTGTATGTTGTATCTCTGTTCCAGTTATAGACATTCATCCTCAAACAGGTACTCTTGTTCCTTGCATCCTTGCAGCTTTTTTTTTTCTTGCACCACAAGGATCTGAAATGTCAACTCTGTAGTCAAAGCATTGTATAAGGCTTGCTCCCTGTGTCCTACCAAGCCTGTTTTCCATGATTTTCCAGGAGAGATGTTATGAAACAATGAGCATCACCCTCCCTTCATGACATTCCCTCTGCCACCATGCCTTCTTGCAGGACAGCCACCAAGCTGACCCCTTGTCCAGCTGGCTATCGTGTTTGCTGGGCAGCTGCTGCCTTCCCATCCCTACCCCCATACTGACAACAGTTTATGACAGCAGCAATCTTAAAAATAAAACAGGAAATAATTTCAATAGGGGATGTGGTGGCTGACAGAGAAAAGTGGAGTATGTCTGAAGTGCAGTTGTTCTTTCACGTGAGCGCCGAGGCCCTGCAGAAATGTTTCAGGGGAATGAATGTTTGCACAGCCTTTCATGTGGTGGAGGGACCTGTGCCTGTTTTTGTTGTTGCTTCAGAAACCTATTGTGGTGGCTGTCACAGAGTCACAGAATGGTCGGGGTTGGAAGGGGCCTCTGGAGGTCATCTAGTCCAACCGCTCCTAAACCAGGCTCACCTGGTGCAGGTTGCACAGAATCACAGGTGGGTTTTTAATGTCTCCAGAGAAGGAGACTCCACAACCTCTCTGGGCAGCCTTTTCCAGTGCTCTGTCACCCTCAAAGTAAAGAAGTTTCTCCTCGTGTTCAGACAGAACTTCCCTTGTTGCAGTTTGTGCCCATTGCCCCTTGTCCTGTCGCTGGGCACCACTGAAAAGAGCCTGGCCCCGTCCTCCTGACACCCACCCTTAAGCTGTTTGTGTGCATTGAGAAGATCCCCTCCCAGTGTTCTCCAGGCTACACAGGCCCAGCTCTCACAGCCTGTCCCCTTAAGGGAGATGTTCTAGTCGCCTCATCATCTCTGTAGCCCTCCGCTGGACCCTCTCCAGTAGCTCCCTGTCTCTCTTGAACTGGAAAGCCCAGCACTGGACACAGCACTCCAGATGTGGCCTCACCAGGGCAGAGCAGAGGGGCAGGAGAACCTCCCTCCAGCTGCTGGCCACACTCCTCCTAATGTACCCCAGGGTCCCACTGGCCTTCCTGGCCACCAGGGCACACTGCTGGCTCACGGGCAACTTGCTGTCCACCAGAACTGCCAGCTCCTTCCCCGCAGAGCTGCCTTCCAGCAGGTCAGCCCCAGCCTGTACTGGTGCATGGGGCTGTCCCTCCCCAGGTGGAGGACCCTACACTTGCCTTTGTTGAACTCCATGAGGTTGAGCTCTCTGCCCAGCTCTCCAGCCTGTCCTAGGCTTGCTGAATGGCAGCGCAGCCTGCTGACCTCTGAATGCTGCTGGTCATGATGCAGCAGCATTTTGCTGGAGCTCTGTGGCTCCCGGTGCTATCGGCACATGCTTGCTGGTGCGTGGGCATTGCCCTATGATCTGGTCTGCATTTGGGTCACTGTGATAACCCCTTGACTTCAACATTGCAACTATTTCCTTGCATTAGCTGCAGCTGGGATAGCTGTGCTCTGGCCAGTAAATAATTCACTTGCCTACCACATTCTGGTGTGAGATAACATTTTGGTCTGATGCCTGAAGGAAACACCTACCCAACCTGCTATTTCTTCTGAGGAGAACCTTTATCATCTGGTTGAATTATTTAATGGGAAGGCTATGGATGCCCCGTTCCTACATGTTGCTGAGAGCTCTTCATCCTCCTTGTTTGCTCCTGGTGGATCATCTGGAAGAAAGAAGGGATCTGGGTGAGTGCTGCCCTGGTAATGCTGAGCAGTTGGAGCCTTTCAGGCTAAAAGATGCTTCTTGGCCTTAAAAAGCTGAGTGTTTTCTTGGAGGTAATGTCTTAGTCTTGGAAATGTGCTTTTGGTTTGCTTCCACCAGCTTTGTATTTATAGTCAACATTTATTTTTCTCACCAGCTGGGTTAAGTGTTTTTTCCTATAGCATTCAAATGCTTGGAATAGAGGTTCAAATCCTTCTCTGCTTTCAAACACAAACATACCATATCTGGGTCAAGAAGTCTCTGACCTCCAAATCACTGGAGGTTGACAGAGTATATCATGGTATTTTTTTTATAGGCTTGCCCTAGTATTGTACTCTTCTTGCTATTGCCAGCATTAGAGATGGGATATTGGGCTAGAGGGACCTTTGGTCTGACCTCCTATGGACGTTTTTATGGTCTTTTGTCTTTATCTGGGGCCTCCAGAGGCTCATAAAGATACTGTAAATATAAAGAATTCATTGTGAACCGAGAAGAAGTTGTGAGCATAGGAGGGCTCTCCCAGCCCTGCGCTCCCTGGGAGCAAAGGTCTCATAAGAGAAGTGGGTGTCTGGCAAGTGCTAATGAAACAACTTCCAAAGTCTATCAGTTGTTAGATAGATGGTCCTCAGTGGGTAATGAAAATAACTGTTTCTGGACACTTCTTAACATACACTTCTTCATACAGTGTAGGATTTAGTAATGTCATACAGTATGCAGTTTATCATTTCGGTTTGCTTCCAGCATTGGCCCACGGCCTCATTGGAAACAGCAGATCTACCTATCTCCCTTGGATTCTTGGATGGTTTCTTCAAAGGATGAAAAGGTCTCCAAAGAGGTCCCATGTCCCCCTTGCCGAGCCCTGAGGGCCTGCTGAGAAGCGTGCGTACTGGTACTTGTTGTTTGCTGTTATCTAAGTGGAGCAACTCCAATATCACGAAGCTGTGCACGAGTGTCAGGCTCGCTGAGACGCATGGTGTTTGTGCTGCCACTGGAGATGAGCTCTGAGATATCTTCAGTGCACCAGGAAATACCAAGGGGGTTTTGAAACAGCAGGAAAGCATCTGCAGACTCCTCTGAGCTTGTTTTCTCTTCTGCCTGCCTTTTCTCTCTGCTTGGTCAAAGGGAGCAAGCGGGACAGAAATCCTCCATGTAACTCAGTTTTCCTCTCCCCTTTTCAGTTTGTTTTTAAAAGGCATTTCTGCATAAGGTAGAGCAGCCTTATGGCTGAGAAAGGACCTCAGCCAGGCGATGAGGAAGGCTTGCCCAACCAGCCCTGATACCTGACCCATGCTTGCCCTGCTTCGGGGGCAGCAGAGCTGCTTTGCCAGATGAGGAGAGAGGAAAGAAGAAGGGTGAATATTTCGATGTGAGAATAACCAAAAAATCCCATCAGACAAGGGTTTTTTAAAATCCTGTTCATTTTTCCATCTTCCCTTACTCTTCCAAGCCTAGAAAAATCCTGTTCAGTATGACATTAAGCCTGTAAGAAGTCCTGTTTTGTTTTTAGTCAGATGGTGCTGAAGGATTTAGAGCTCTGGTTTCCAAGTTCTGCTCTGAAGCTGCTTAAGCTTCACTTGCTTCATTGCAAACCCTGTGTCCTGAGCTGGAGCTTCATTATTGACAGTGGTAAAAAGAAGATGCTATTTTTAAAGTCAGGCTCTACATTCATGTTTTGTGTACTCCCAAAATAGTCCTGAAGATTCAGATCTCTGTGTGTCCAGCTCTGCCACCCCCTGTGCCCAAAAGGGTCACAGTCCTGCCTCCACAGCCAGAGTACATCACCGGCATGGAAAATTCAGTAGAGCTCATCTAGCTACCCTGGGAAGGAAAAAAAAGTTTCACTTGCACAGTTGGTGCTTTCCTGCGTATTGTACAGCCTTAAAAAATCCGGTATTTTAATCAGAATGAGCAAAGTGTATGGTCCTGCTTAAAAGTTTTCTAGAGTGACACATTACAGCTTAAGAGTCAACAGTTTGCTTAATGTTATTCAAGTATCAATGCAATATACAGTCTGAAAAAAAACACTTTATGTGGAAAAATACTCCTTTCTCACAGGAACAATTGAAATGGCTGGTGAGGATTCTGCTATGAAACTGGAAAACACCCCAGAAGCAAATCCGTGACGACTCACGGAGAGCATCAGCCACTTCTAGAAAGTTAAAAGTATTGAAACATAAGTAAGCACTTTTAAAGCTGTTAAGGCTGGCTGTGCGTGCATGCCACTTGCCTAATCTGTGGGGATCCTTGTTACTCATTCGGGGAGGGAGGTGGAGATCACTGAAGTCAATAGAAAGATGCAGAGTGATTTCAGGCGGTTTTAGGTGAGGTCACGCACCTCGCTCCCTCTGCCAGCGTCCTTGGTGCTCACTGCCACCCAAGCCTTCAGTGGCCTCTATGGCTGCTACAGCAGTTTCTGAGTTGCAGTGACAAGATACAGCTCCGAAGGTTCATGTTTCTGAGGTGCTGGCCTGCCCCAGCCCCCTCACACTGCGAGCGGGGGGCTTCCACAGACATGGCCAGGAACACCCGTCCACTGACGGTAGACCAAGCAGACCTGGAAATGAAGGCTTTTGAACTTTTTTTTTGTAACAAAAACTGAAGGCTGTTTTTCTTACTCGGTGGCATAAGGTAAGGTTTATGGAGGGATTAGCAGTGTCCTTTACAAATGCCGATCATAAACGTACATGACTTTAGTGCAACCAGCGTCAACACAGGTTTTGCTGAAAGGCAGCAAACGTACGGGCTCACCGAAGTACATGTATTTGGCTAAACTTCAGGGCTGGGGAATAAAAAGGGCAAAACTGCATTTTGCTGCCTGGTATTTTTTAACAGAAATATGTCCACAGAATAGTTGGTGTCTGCAGTCATTTTTTGTGAAGATGGCTGTGGCAGCCGATTGAGTTACCCAGGGGTGAACGCTCTCCCTGTGACTGAGGCTGGCAGGGGCGGCCGCATCCCACAGAACCCCACCGAGGAGGATGGGTGCGAGCAGCGGCACCGCTCTCACGGGGTGCTCTGAAATCGGCTCTGGCTGAGCAAAACAGGGTGCTCTCCGGGGAGGCCAGGCGCTGGCTCGGCGTGGCGGTGGGGACAGCTGTTGAGCACGCAGACAGCCACCCACCCACAATGTCTGCAATGCACACAGCTGCTGCCTGGCTGCATTACAAAGGTGCCTCCGCAGCAGCACATGGGCTGTCTGTGATACCGGCGGCTGTGAGCCGCGCTTGGGCTGTATTTTACAAGTTCGTTTTCTATGGTGCTGCAAGCACAGGCACGCTTTTATGGCATCTAGAGCATTTCGCTGAATGATTTGGTAGTACGCTACTGACCAGACAGCACATTTCCAGATTTAGATTATAAGAGGAAAACAGCAAGTGGTAGGTTCAAGTGCAGGTCAGTGGATATGTTATACCAGAGCTCCTTCGCTGAGCACTGGAGTACTCGTGCTCCCCTGGGACCAATACCGTAGTTGTGCTCAATAGATATGGCCTAAGGTGTTTGCTTTTATGATTACCAGTACCATTCACAACGGGAAAACGCTGTTGTCACATTGTAAACATCATTGTTAATGTCGTGGAATCTTTTCAGTTGATATTTGGGCTTCAAACACAAACGGACGATGTTCATTTTCTCCTGTTCTCTAGATGTATTAAGCAGCATTTTAGCAGGAGGTTTTTGGGGAGGAATAAAAGGGTGCAGAGGTCAGAGAATATTCTGAATCTGCTCGATGGGCTTGTTTTTAGATAGTTACTAGTACCAGTGAGCAGTTTGGAGGGGGAAAGCAAAGAAAAGCTGTAACCCAGACCATGAAAACCAAAATCAGTGCTGATGGCCTCACTACGGATGTACATGGAAAACCAAATACTGCAACACAATGTCATCAGCATTCAGCATGAACAAGCAGGATTTAAATATCTCACCTGTAATAAAACTTGAGTTTACAGACAGTGTAAACCAGCTTACTGACCTGGCTTATATCCACCACCTGAAAGTTGGTGGGAGAGTATGTCCTGACGGTCCGAAGAGCAAAGTGGATCCCAATAATGATGTTTAGCAATAGCAAATTGGCTTTGAATGCTGCAAGGTTTTTTCAGATTAAATTCTGTTTTGTTAAACTTTAGATCACCCTTTGCAGGGCAATATTCCCTTTAAAGACAGACCCAGGGCTGCATGGCCCCCCTCTCGCTGCTCTCCCAGTATAAATAATGGTTGCTGAAAGCACAGTATCACCAGAGAAAACTGCTTACCATTTCATTGCCACCAGGAATAAAGCACCTTCCTCACTCTTGCTGGGCTGACCTGCCTGTGAAAGCACAGCCTAGGCTCCAGCCCTGTGTTTGCTGAGTAAGATCTGTCCCGTGTAGGAGTTAATCATGAATAACCTGCTTGAAGTTATGGTTCGGATTGCTCATGGCTCTCTCGTGTCTTTTAACACAACAATTTTTTTTTTTAGTGTCAGGGCACATCGCCTCCCTGAAGGCTGCTAATCATGGCTTTTGGGAAGGTGGTCCTTGTCCCTGTGCAGAAAGGGGAAATGAGAACCCCCTGCCCCCAGCACACTGTGCTAACTTGGGCTTTATTTTAAATACTAATATTTTGTGACAGGGAGACTTGGAGTGTTTGAAAAGGTGGAGTATGGGCAGCTTTATAGCTTGGGGCTCCAAAGCATGCTTTGGGAAGGCTGGCTTCAGCGCAGCAGCGAAAACCACAATAAAACACACACAGAGCAACACTCTTAGGCTGGTAAGTCTTATTTTCCAGGATGGTGTCTTTTTGCTGCATAGCAGCCCAAATCCCAAATTCCTGCCTTAGCTTTCACTCAGACAAACCTTCTACAGACCTACTCCTGTCTGGACCAGAACTGATCAAAACTTTCAGGTCTTGACCCAGAAGGTACAAAATGATGCTGAAATGAAGGTTCACAGACCTACACTCCTTTCATTTAACCTAGTTTCTGTATGACACAGGCACATCTGACTGCGTGACGGTACAGTGCAAGTAGGACAGATGCTGTTCATTGAGAAGACGTGTTGTGCTTGTGCTTCTTGTAGCACATCCCACTGTGTGGGACCTCTCCTCTCACCCTCTCTTTGAGGATGGGGCTGTGGGGGAGAAAGGGAAAAGGAAAAGTTTATAGATCTGCCTTTCTGAAATAAATAGTGGTTTTTTTGGGTTTTTTTGTTGTTTTTTTTTTTTTTTCCTTTTGCCTCCTGATTCGACCTTTTTGCACAGGCAAAATATGCCAGGCTCGATGGGTGCCAGGAGGATGGTGCTCCCTCACTGGCCCCTGCCCACTGCCCAGCCCAGGAAGTCCTGCACTTTTGCCCATCTCTGGGACAGGGTCTGGCCTCGTGGAGGGGCCGCAAACCCCTGCTGTGTGTGGGAGAGCAATGCTTTGCATTGGGATCTTGGATGCTGCTGGCAGATGTGGAGGAAAACCTCAGTGCGTGTAACCAGACAGCTCCCTACTGACAGTGCAGCTTGTGTTCCTGAGCAGCGCTAATGTTTTGAAGGAAAGCTGGCAAAAATTCAAACTCTCAAGCCTTTTCTAGGAGATGCCCTTTCCCTTTTCCTTCCCACATCGTGCTTCTCCAGCAGGTCTGGTTAGTCTTCGTGCCTGAACCTGCCCTTGGCAGGGCGCTTCTGGCCGGAGCGTGCCATGGGACACATGGGCTGCAGCCGTAGGGCACACAGGCAGTTCTGTGCCTGCGTCTGTTAATGAAGAATTAAATGAATCCTAAAAAGACGGGAACAGAGGGTGAGAACCAAGGCAATGGTACATTGCTCAACTGTTTTGCTTGCTGTAATTGCTCAGGTTTTAGGGCAAAATAGAAAGCTGTGCTTAATGAATTGCGCTACCTTAATGCGTCCTACAGTTAGCAAAAGGTAACAATAGAAACCTGGGGGCACAAGTGGGCTGTATGGCTTTGCAGAAGGCCACCCAAAGGACAGAAAGCAAAGGGCTGGCACTGCTGGGAGCAGGTGTCATGGTGACTGCAGCTGCAGCTGCAGTTGCAAGCAGCCATATTTTGAATATGAAAACTTAAAGCTGGGAGGCACAAGGGCTGGCTAAAAGGGGGAAGGAAGAGGAGGAAGGCCTGGGCTAGGCGTGCTCAGAGCAGAGGGGCTGAGCTAGTGTCTGGCTGAGCATGGCTTGGTTATGCCAAGCAGCCAAACAGCCTCCCTGCAACCCTCCCCGCTGCAGTGCTTCAGGTGTTGCTTTAAAAAACTGCTATCACTGCAAGAGATTAGGAGTATCACACTTCCAGGAAAGCTCAAGGGAAAGTAACAGAAAAAAAGCCTCCTACTACAAATGAATGCATTTGAGCAAATGCCTCCTGTCTAAAATCAACAGGCATAGATAGAGCTGGTTGTCCATGTTTCTGCATATTCTGGTCTTTCTATGCCCCCTAAGTGCTGCTTATGTATCAGTGACAATTTTATCCTGCTGTTTGTTGAGAGCATGCTATTCCATAAGGTCCTGTATTTCAACTTATCATGAGGCAACTCTCATTCTGTAAAAAGCCTTGATAAATTGAATATTTTGGTCTGCTCGAATGCTTTAAGTTAATTGTTGGATTATTAAATAAGAATTGAATCCAAGACTGGCGGGATTCCCAATTCTTTGCGGATCTTGGTGGTAATGGCTAATGGACAATAGAAAATTGGCTCTAAACACTTAAGAACATAAGCTTCTTGCAACAGGACTTTGTCTTCTTATGTCTTTGTAAATTATTCTTCATCTCTGTGTTATCAGAGAATTTACAGCCTTCCTCACAATATGCAGGACTTACTCACAGAAGCAGATCTTTAAGAGGGTGACATCTCTGAAGCAGCAAAAATTGTGTCCAAAAATACTTATCAATGTTAATTACTATTACTGTTAAATAAGTGCAAGTAATTTAAATTATGTATTTTTGCCTCATTAAGTAAATACTAGAATTACTTTGATTTTACTTAAATACTCTATTACATTAATAACATAATAATTGTATGAAATAAAAAGTTAATCTGTTGTTTACTGCTGCTCCTTATTACTAAGAGTTTTATGTCTGGTTCTGTTATTAGTACGAGGTCTATTTTTGGTGAAAATTCTTCAAATGTCAAAACATGACTAAAGTTCAGTAAAATGCAAGTAAAACAACCACATTTGAAAGAATGCGAAAAGCGCTTTGGCAAATTGTTATCTTTACAGTGGTATCTTTGCTCTATATATTTACACAAATACACAGAAAGATATTATATATTAATTACACAGGAAAATCTTACTCATCTCTGTAGAAAAACAGGATAGAGATTTCACATGTGGCTCAGCCCTAGGATGATGTGATATTAGTGTCTGTGCTGTTTTCAAGATGCAATTTATCTAACACTGGAAAAGGGTATGGTTTGGCTGACTAAACTCTGGAGTGATGCTCGATGATAAAAGTGCTAAGGGGAATTTTTTGGGTGTCTAGAAGACAACGTCTAAGACTCCGTAGGTGTGAAAAAAACCAAAAAGACTTTTTCTGGTGATTGTATAAAAAACTTACTGACATTTTATGACACAGACTAACCTCCCCCCGTACCTTTACCCCCCCCCCGCCTTGCAAAATGTAGCTGCCTTAAAAGTGAATGCAAGCTCCCTCACACAGAGGTGTTATTTTGGCACATCTCGCCCCTCTTTGAGAGTTTTGTTGTATACTCAGTGTCCCGAACTGGAGCAGCCTATAGTGCACATAGGCATGACCAGTGAGAAGGGCAAGCAAACAAACCCAACAGCTCATCTGGGATATGCACCACTAGTTATCTGCAAAACACTCAGCGTCGCAGACATTTGAGAGCTGAGGCAAACCCTGCGCTAGTTTCAGATGCTGGGGAGGGAGAGCTCTGCTGACCCCACCCTGCCATGGGGTCTGCCCTGGGCAAGGGATGGTTCCTTGGCTGAGCCAGGCAGTTTCTGGGAAATGGCCTGCCAAAGAAGGGCTGCCTGAGCTAAGAAAGCCCCAGTGCTCTGAGGCACAATGTGGAAATAGAGGTCAGTGGTCTGGTGGGGATGATGATGGGAGCAGTGCACTGCAGGACAGATCTGCATCAGGAGAAGCACATTTTGCGTAATGGTGATGGATGGGTCTAGATGGTGATGGATGGTCCTCTCCAGCATTCACTCCTCCAGGTGGGCTCGCTCGTCTCTGCGGTGAGGCTGGAGTGTGAAGACACTGGTTAATGCAGAGGTCTGGGCTAGCTGTCAGACTCAGGGTTCCCAGAGGCCTCCCATCCTGTCTTGTCTTTGTGCTGGAGGTCTCCATGAAGTCTAGGGGGACCCTGGACTTCCTCTTGGGCTGCCCAAGTGCAGCCAGGGCTGGCAGCCTGGCACTTGCAGGGTCCTGCACTGTGGGGAGGCTCTGGGCAGGATTCATCCCAGCCAACTCATGGGCCAGTTGATGGGGAGAAGGACATGGCCATGGAGATAGATTTGGATCTTCAAGGGGCTATTGAAGTTATTCTTCAGAAAGACCTTTTGGCTTTGACTTGAGAGGGAGCCTGACGTGAGCAGGGCTTTCTGCTTTTACCTCTCCAAAGTCATCCAGGTGGAAATGTCCACTTTGACCTAAGCTGCCACTTACTGTGGATGGGCAGATGGGTGGTGGCCATAGGTCTTGGTGGAGGTAAGTGTACCTCTAGGTCTGCTCCTCCTCTTGCAGTGTAGTCACAGATCGGTGGACATCAACCCTTTCCTGTCTCTACCTACCACTGCTTCAGAGCCTTGCTTCATAGGGAATGCGGAAATCCAGGTCCCCATTGGGTTAAGGAGCACAAAGGGATCTTGTTTTCTGTGGTACAAGGCCTGGACTTTCTGCTCTCTGATGCTGGACCTTCATTTCAAGCCACCAGAGCAAAGATGTGATTGCTGCTTACCTTTGTGGAGTGCCAGGTCTGTGCTGATGTCTTTTCCAAAAAACTGTGCTGCTTTCTCTTATAGTACTAGCCCCTGACTATGCAGCAATCCCAGCTGTGATTTTTTTTTTTTTTAAATAGGTTGGCTCCGGCACCTTACAGTGTACACCTTACAGTGTACAAATAAAAGCTTGAAAAGCCAGTGGTCCTCTTCCCTTCCCCCCAGGTTCATAGGAAGCACCTCAGGAAGAAAAAAAAGAAGCCAATTATAGTTGAATCTTGGGATTTCTCTAGCAAGAAGACTTCAGGAGTCCAATAAACACCAACCTGGATGCAGTGGGCTTAGTGTTTTTTCTCCTTTACAATAAATCCTCATTGAACTGGGAAGGTTGCCTGCCAGGTGTGGGTGGCAAAACTCTCAGATATTGATTTTCAGTCTGTCGGTCTTGAAAGCAAAACCACGTCTTTCATGTCGCCAGGCACTGTATCAGAGCCCACAGTGTCTTGCAGGGTATTTCTGCACATCGTGGCACTGGAGACAATAGAACATCCTGTGAAGTAACAGCCTTAGCAAAACACCACAAGAGAAAATTGTGAAAAACACACTTCTCTGTTCCTTTTTTTACACAGACTTTCAGTTAGAAACACAGGCATACTGCATCTGAAACAGCTTTCTCTTGTGATTTGGCTTCTTTTTAAAGCCCCAAACCATTTAAAGCTCCACTCCTCTCCCTCAAACCCTGTTGAAGCTTGATGTGGGAGAATGTAGGCTTTTTTCCCTACTGCTTTCAGTCACTGTTTGACATATTCTGAATGTGCCTTGATGTGTCCGCTGCTTTTAATATTGCTGGCTAACACAAAGGACTCAATTTGTTCCCTCCTACTGACACACATAATTTGTATTTCCGTAGAGAAATATTGCTGTCTTTTGGAGGCAGATTACATGGGAGAGCAATGTAACAGCCTCCATAAAGTCACTGTTTGGTGCTGACTTAGTCGATCACTTTTCCTGTGGCATTACATACTTATAGACTGGGGCATCTTGCATGCTAAGTATTACATTAACAGATCTTGCCACTTGCAAGAAGACGACTTTTTCTTGAAGTTGCTGCTTTGAAGTTGACGGAAACTTTATTTTCTTAAATTTATTAGTGCCTGTCTTCAGTGCTCTTTGGGACACTGCATTGTTGGAAGTGTAACCTCAGGCATGGGACTTGATATTGAGGTGCTGCAGCCTGCAGAAATGAAATAGTGTTTTTTCCCATTTTTGTGTGAGAGTCATTGCACCTACACCAGGGTGGGAAAAGACTTTCTACCAACATAAACCTCCCCTGCATTTTCAGGCACATACAGCAACTTTTACTACTCCCTGGCCTAGGTCCACGTCCAGCCTTGATCTATTTAAAGTTTATTGCATATCCCTCAAAGCTGGCTGAACCCTGTCAGTGGGTGGAATGATTCCTTTAATGCCTACCAAGTTTATGGCTGCAGCAACATCATTTTAATCTCTTCTGGGATGGATGATGTTCTATAAAGAGAATGATCTGCCAGCAGTTCAGGGTAGGTATTGACCAGCTACATTGCTCACTCATGCAGACCTCTGCTGGGGTATCAGTATGAAAACAGGAAATGATGTGGGAAATGTTAATAAAACTTGACAACAACAGCTCAAAAGGTGTTTGATCCACCATTTAAGTGTACATAACTATTACAGGATGAGGAAACAGGAAATACGCTGAGGGGAGGAGATGAGAACAGAGAACGGTGAAAAGAATAAAAAGACTGAACTTGAAAAATTAATTCCAAGTCACCTTTTTAAAGTCATCTGGCATGCATGAGGTGTTCATCAGAGCGCGCAGCTCCCCACTTAGGTGTACACATGTAAAACATGAGGAGCCAGAATTGACATCCTTCAGCAATAAATTCCATCATGGCACTGAATATGAGACCAAGTTAATGCCAAAAAGAAAAACTCCAAATGAAAAAAAGAAGTTATTTGCAAGCAAGGGTTTTAAAATCTTCAAAACCAAATCAGCTCTCTGTAGTTCCTGTTTCTTCAGAATCTGCATTTGTCCACAGCCTTGAATAAATGAAATGTCATAGTGCTGCTCCTATTCAGAAGTATTACCATTTCATGATGACTTTTTTCTATCCTCAACCCCCCCCCACACCACACCACGTTCTTCCATAAGTAACTGAGTTGGGAAAAAAAAAAAGCACACTCTCTTTTTTGTGTTGTGTTTTATTGCAGTGAGTTCACTGCCTTCTCCTCATTGAGGTTTGCACGATGAGTTCCCTAGTAACACACTCTGAAGTGTTACTGAATGAAGTTTAGCAAATGCATTAATTTGAAAGAACTGTTCACAGGAAAAAAACCCATATTGATTTGGATGTAAGAACAGCAAATGCTTCCCTTATGTCACCTTTCATTAACAGCATTCAAAGCATTTTAAAGGTGTGATTCACAGTTTATAGACAAAGAAGCCGGGCTCCGGAGTTGAAGATGTTTGATAATTAGTAAACTAATTGTGGAGTTTAGACCTGCTGATTTTTAGCCTCTGGCCCATCTCCATTGGACAATACAATCTCCTGTGACAAATACACTGAAAGGAATTATTTTCTAATGTGCAAGACATCCATTACCTTCCTTAAAGTGTCCTTTGGACCTTTGAAATCAGGGAACAGTAGTTACAGGTTGCACACTTCCTTCCAGCCATGGGTCTGCACAAAACAATGGGTCTTTGTGTCTTCAAGAGAGGGGGCAGAATTGGGAAGGCGAGGCAAGGACTGTCCTGGGCACCAAGAACAAGTGCTTCCAAGTTGTGGAAGCAAGGGAGAATGTCAAGTGTCTTCTAGTGCTCGGAGCCTTGGGTAGGATTCGTCTGCCCAAGCTTTGATGTTTGTCTGACTGTCAAAGACACATCTAAGACAAGCTACATACCTCACCCTATAGTGATACGGGAGTTTCTGGGCACCCACTGCAAAGGGTAACAACCTCAGATTTCAGTGTTTAGCTTCTGAATTTTGAAGAGCAGACCTCTTGCCTTTTGTCTCTGCCTGCGAGGAGAAGCCTGCTCAGAGAGGAAGAGGATGGAGGTGTAAGGGGCTTCCCCTGCAGGCAGAGCTGCCCTGTGACACAACAGCCTACTCCTCGCTGTTCTTGGTTTAAAATAACACTTTGCCTTCTGCTAGTTTGGCAGACGCAGGGGACTTCTGTCAGGAGGTGGCTGCCTTTGAGCTCTAACATGGGCTGTACTTTCTTCAGGAAGATAAGTAGATGGATGTGGTGTCGCTACTTCGCAACTCAGAGAGGATGTGTGGCCACCACAGGTTGGACAAACCTATGTACTTGTTTCCTTCCCTGTGGTTTTCATCTTTTGGCTTTATGGGTAGTGAGTCAGGCCTGGCCCTGCTTGAGCATCTGACCCACACACCATGTGAGCTCTGAGGTGTTGATTCATGGACATGACCCATTCTGGTGGCAGCATGTTGCTTGTTGATACAGCTATGACAGCCTGACATGTAGATTTAATGAAGCCACATATTAAACTGCTCCTGCAAAACTTGCTCGGTATCATCGCGTGCTTGTCTGTTGCTTTGTGAAACTGTTTGAGTGGAGGTTGGGAGAAATGCAATGCCACAACTCTCGATAGCTCTGTTAAGCTAGGTATGTGCTTGTTCCATTGAATCTGTGTGTGTATGCATGTACATACATATGCACACATACACACGATTCTACCTGTCCTTCATCCAATGTTGAAGGTTTGCCCTGTTTAAAGTGCAGATGTCTACTCTTTTTAGTCTTCAAAATGCCCCTCCCTCGGGGCCATGATATCATTGCCTGACATCCCATAAACTTCCTCCAAAATGCTTTCATGGCCTCCTATGTTAGACAGAATTACGAATTGCCAAGTTTACTCATAAGTGGAGTGAAATATCACCTGCACGTTGGCCTGTCATACTGGAGACAGTGTGGCTGGTGATGAGTCCCCTTTTCACCATCTCCTGAAGGCAGGAAAGATAACACACAGTCACCTATTATGAAACAGGCTTTTTATAGAGGATGATTTCTCTGTGATGCAGTCTTATTGCGTGTGTTTAACTCTTCTTTGGTTAGTGATACTGAAAGCAAAGTAATCTTGTGGCTGATGTAATGCCATGGTGCCCTTCTTTAAGAATGGCTGGAAGTGTGAGAACACTTCCACTAGTCTTTTTGAAAGGTAAAGCAAGCAATATCCAGTTTGACTAGCAAGTCATCTTTTACCTCCCTTGTCCAATTTCCAACTCGCTCCACCATTCTTAGGCTCTTCTGACTGTTTCACTCACTGTGAACCTGGGCAGCTGCTAACGACTGCCTTGGGAAGGCACTGGGAGCCAAGAAACATGCCTAACACTGTGTGTCCTCATGGGCTTTTAGGGGGAAACTTTGTTTGTTGATGTAGGAAAAAAAGCAAAAGCTCCAGTGCAGGTGGGTTACATGCCAGTGGTACGGCTCAGGCAGTCACTGGTGCTGGCAGCAGGAGGAAAAGGTTGGTGTGGAGACTGTAACAAGGAGTGAGGGATGGAGAGGGATGACACATGCAGGATGCAGGGTGAGGTAATTCTTTCCAGTTGTCCTTTGTCCTATTTTTTTTTTGTCTTGGTGCTTTCCCAGCAGCAGTCTCTTCAAAGATCTTTGCCTCCCATTTTCAGATAGAAAACCACAGTGGAGGGTGGCAGTCTTAGGAGCACTGTGTGCTGCTTTACTGGTGGACAGAGGGACTGACTACCTTGGATTAATGATTTAAAAAACAAACAAAGCCAAACCCCACGAAAGCAAGATGTGAAACCCCCCTAATGTAACTTGGATTTTTCTGAATGTGAGCAATAATAAGCGTTTAGCTAGAGGGACCTTCTATGAACACTTCCCTCTTTCTGTTCATCTATTCATTAAAAAGCAAGACTGGATGTAAATGAGCCCAGCGAGAGCTGGTTGAGGTAAAGGCAGAGTGTGAATGAGCAATTGGCAGAGGCAACATAAAAATTCTGGAGGGGGGCTAAACAACCTGCAGTGCTTAGGTTTGTGGGGATGCAGAAGATAACTTGTGTGCACAGCCTACTGCCAGGGTCACCTTGGGAGACGGCAGTAGAATATAATTTTCAACAGTGTTCAAGGCCTCACAGGCAGAAAAACCCAACCCCACAGCACAACACAAAGTACAGACTGCTGACTGATGGACAGCTTGACTTTAACAGTCTCCTTTCACATCAAAAACCTCATAGCAATGAACCGTTGGCTGTGCTGGCCTGGTGCAAAGTGGCTCTAGTGAGGTGACACAGGCAGCAGAGACCCCACTATTAAGGCAATCCTTCCCTGCACTGCTTGTTAGCGTTCTAACACAGAATGCAAAAAGGGACATGGTGCAAGATAAGCCTAAGAAAAATCCAGTTTAAGTGTGACATTCCTCATGACAGAGAACAGTGATTGATGCAGTCTTCTCAGAGGCTTTACCCTTGCAGTCATGCAGGAGCAAGCTGGTGGCACCTAGCAGTGTCTCTTCAGGTGCCCATGCCTTCCCTATACTGCAAGCATAACGTTCCTCATTCCTTTCAGAGCCACCACTGTCTGGGCTGGCAGTGTATCACCCTGCCATGGTGGCTGGTGGCCTGATGTGAGACAGTGACTCTTTGTTCCTGTGCAGAAAGAGGTCACCGTGGTTAACCACGCTGACTCCTTCAGGTGCAAACGGTTCTTCCTGGCCTTGTATGTATTGATCTCTGTGGCATCAACAGGGTGATATGTAGGAGGCAAGACATGCTGACTTCAGTCATTTAAACTTCTGACAAAATCCTGCCTAAGGAAGCTTTGTGGGTTTTGGGGTGGGAAGTTGCTAAAGGCGGGCATCAACCTGTAGACATAAATGGCCACTTGACAGCCCAGCAAAGGATGAGGCTCAAGAAGTGCCGGGTTCTGTGTAGGGCACAGCTGCGGGGGTGGGTGGGTGGGTGTGGGGAAGTTCTGAGAAAAAGAAGGAAATATATTTGAGATGGTATTTTGCTACCAAACCGTTTCAGGAGCTCCAGAGGATTCCTGTGCTGCCCCGTGTCACGCTGAATGATGTGTCTTAATCAGAACAGCCATAAGCAAACTGTACAGTGGCCCTAGACTCGGACAAATCTGAGTGGTACGAGACATTTCTGGTAACCTCAGCTCCAGCAGCCTGCATGCTTCATGGCCACACAAAATAGCCAGCAATCAGAAGGAGAAAAGGCCCTGGGAGATGCAACTGTCCTAATGAAGCTCCAGGCAGCCAGGTGGAAAGAGGAGAGGTAGCAATGAAGCAGGGTATGCACACAGTGGTCAAGGTGCTCGGAGAGGCTCTGTAGTTAATGCTGCCATGTGGAGGTAGGGATGAGAAACCTGGTGATGGCAACCCTGGAAGCTTTATGTTACAGACACGATGCAGAGGTGTCACCGAGGTGAGTTTTGGATATCCTTGCACTCAGCAAAAATGTAAAACCTGATGAAGTCGATTTGTTTAGTGTAGGACTTTTTCAGAGGTTATGTTGATCCATAGAGGTAAGTTCTCCCACTATTTACTACTAGAATAAAGGCACTTAAAATATTTGTTTTCATACTTATGAACTGCAGGTTTTATGCCAATAATTAAATTGTGAAATACTCTGAAGATTTAGGATATTCTAACAGGAACAAGCACAGTACATTTTGTCCAATTTTTAAACCAGAACATTTTTTCTTGCAACAAAGTACTGTTTTAGACTGTTACAGCCCTTTGGTTGTTTCTGTATGATGAGTAACTTGCATCTCTGAATCAAGAGCGTAGGTGTCTGGGTCAAGGTGCTGAAATGTCATCAATATCTGTGTAAAACCCATGGACTGATACAACTGGCAATTGATTGATATCATTCATTGAACTAGTGTTGTGCCTGAGGACTCTACCAATATATGGCATATATCACGCTGAAGGCGAAGGTATCTTGCAAGAGAGCGGCACTTTTTAATGCGTTCTGGAGACTATCTGCTCAGCTTGCTTGACAGGGTCTGTGTCGTGCCCTTCCCAGAAGTTGCATCTCTCTCAAATTAGGGACAAGACCTGGCCATTGAAGTTCAGTAATTTTCTGCTGAGTTGGGATGTAAGAACCCATTTGACACACTCCGGTCTACTCCTGACCACTTTTTTCTAAACCTGTGGTTTGCTTTTGCTATTTAATAAATATGATGCTTTACATTCCTGTGCCAGTGCATCTTGTAAACAAGCACTCACATACACGTATTCAGTGGCTTAGTGATGCACAGAAGCAGTAGCTGACTCACCTGTTCAGTGTTCCGCTTATTCAGCTCTACAGACAAACTCTAGGGAGATTAGCCCTGTGATTTTGATATGCAAGTTAGGTTTATAAGGTGGGTGCAAACCCTCTGTTTCGTTGTGATGGATTGAGGACAGAAAAGCTCAGTGCATCCGGACCTACCACAGCCTCGGTCAGCCAGCCAGCAGGCAGCTCTAGGGCTTGCAGGTGTCTCTCGCAGGATATCTGTACAATGTTAGCTTCACAGTTTATTAGCTTGGGAATACGCAGTTCATCCTCATGCCTTCTGTATTATCTGTGGTTTTACTGGTTAGGTTCCTGTACAACACCCTCCATAGTGATTCGGGAAGAAAAGCAGCGGTGAAGTAGTAAATGAAAACATGGGAAACAAAACCTTTTTTGATGTTTATGGGAAATGAGTGAAGTCAGCATTGCACAAATGATGAGTGGACAAACTATACTTACCTCCACCTGTGCTGTGCCACTAAGCAGGGGGTCACTGTGAGGGTGGAAGTGGTGAAGGGACTCAATCTCTGGAGGGAATGAAGAAAAGGCTGCAGAAAGCTGGGGGCCAGACCCCTGGCTTCCTCTGCTCTAGCACCAGAGCACCTCTCTGTAGTTCACACAGAAGTGTGAATAACATCTACTGCAGAGTTTCATCTCACACCCTCTCCCCAGGGGGAGAAGTGTGTGCACTGGAGTGTGCTGTTTGGCTGGGGAGGAGGGTAGCTGTTGATGGTGGATGCAGCGTGTTCACCTTAGAGAGGGAAAGAGCCAAGGTCCGGGCCTTGCTGGTGCAGGTGGAGGTGACGTGAGCAGTGACAGTGTCCAGACCCTGGGAAGGCCCTGCCACAGCTGCAGGGAAGTTCAGGATCTGTCATAGACAAACTTCATCCTCTCCCCTACTGCACCCTCTGAAGATGCTGAGGCCACTGCAGGCCTTTGAGGCAGCTCCCTGGCTGCAGTTTGGTGCTGTGTCCACCACTGAACTGTACTCGGTGCTCTGTCAGGCCAAGGCATGTCCGCTTGGTGTTTTTCAGTGGAGTTACGGGCTGTGGACATCCCAGCTTTGTATGAAAAGTGGCAAATTCCACCAGAGCCTCCTTGCCTTGTCTGTGTGCAGCCTTCCTCCACCCAAATGGTTTACCTTTTCTCCTTGCCAAAGGGTAAATAAAGTAATTCTGGGGGCTCATACAACTTAAAATGCAGTTATTTTGCAAGTTTTCTGCTTGTAATAAACAGAGAATTTTGCTGTGTAACCATCTTCTATGAAATAGCGGTTGGGCATTTGGTTGTCATATGGCTGTGCTGTATAATTATAGAACATGTTATGGTTTGATGGATGAAGTCATTAAGAGCATACTAATTAGTACCAGCCTGCTACTTTGAACTGCTGTGTGGTGTCACATATTCCTTACAGTGAATTACATCTGTGCACACACTGAATACAGCTTTCTAGCCATCTGATGCCTCAGGCTTACATATTGTTACTCTGTATCCACCCAGAACGTTTTTCATTCATTTTTAAAAATACACAGACATCAAACCAGACAGCAGTCTGTAGCTTCCTACCTCCTAGAAATGGCACTTTTTTTTTTTTTTTTGGAAAGGAAAACTCCAAAAGGAGAATTTAGAAGCTTAACATGACGTCTGATAGGGGATTAACACAGGAATGAAATCTTGCAGCAGAAAGGTAAAACTTTTTGCTGCCATGTGTAGGACCTCGAGCCAGAAGCAATCCTGGGTTTCTCTGCCTTTCAACTTGGCAGAGTGTGTTTGCAGCCTCTGAAGAGCAATGAGTGGTGTGCAGCCTTCTACCCTCAACCTGGACTGCATGTTGGGATTTTGGTGGTGATCTATATGGAAATCCCAGCTGGGTGACAGAGGTTTTCACTGGGAGAGCTGGATGCATGCAGAAGCACAGAGAAGATGGGAAAAGCAGCCCTGCACAGGGAGAAAGCTGATGGCTTATCCTGGGGGGCGCTTGCTGGTGGCCACATCTTCACTGTGTGAGGTATCCCACTGCAGCACCCACTTCCTACCTGTCTCCCACTCCAGGCCCCTGGAGGCAATTTGGGATGATCTCCCCTGTGAGCAGATACGTTTTTCTCTCCCCTCCTCTGCCCCACCACAAATGACCTTAGATAAGCCTGTGTTACTGGGCACTCCAGTGCGACTAACTCAAATATTGCGCTGCATTATACAGGGCAGGCATGTCCTTGCATGTGGCTGGTACAGTGCTGATTATTTTTCCCTCCTCTGCCTGCATCATATTCCCCTCTAGAGGACCTCACTAGGTGTGAAAAATCAAAATGTGACTATCTTCAGCTGCAAATGACAGCTCTGGTTTGCAGCACAGCATGTTGGTGCCTCCTGGGAATTATAGTGCAGGTAAAGATACACTGCTGAAGCTATGACGTCTCACTTTTCCATTTGAGTTCAGCCATCCCTGCTATGCCACAAGTCTCAGGGTACCTTGGTGTCTCCCTGCATAGATAGTCACCTTACACTGGGGAAGAGGTAGCTTGAAATGGGGTAGTCCAATTCAGAGGACAACATTCAAACCACACTGAATTTGAGCTGGATTTGGAATAAAAACACTAAAATGCTTTGGGTCTAAGGACACTTTTTTAAAAAATGACAAGTTGAAATTCAGTCTGGGAAACAATCGCTTTTAAAGGAAAAATAGAACTGAACAACCACAACTAAAAATTCCATTTCCTGCTGAAAAAGTATCCGGCAAGAATTGCACTTAATCCTGCAAATAAGAAGTCCTCATTGCTGGCAAAAAAAAGGACATATGACAGAAAAAAAAAAAAAAAGGCTCATACAAAATACACTGGGGAGTATTGGTTTGAGGAACTTATATAATGGTTGTGTCAATCTCAGACTTCCATTCTGTGATCCATCTTTGCAAGGGGCAGGGTTGCCTGCTTTAGAAATCGCTGCTATAGCTTGCATCAGTTTTAGAGCTCATTTGTGGGGGTGGCAGGAGAAGAAATGGCCTTTGAAAAGTGGCAGTCATTTTGTCTGTCACCCCTTTTCTCAGTTTGATGAGCTATTTCTTCAGCTTTTTCATTCCTTTCGAATGTGGTATCGCTCTGCAGACAGCGCTGAACTGTGCTTTACATGTAACAATGCCCTCGAGTCTGATCTGCCCCATGCTCATTTCGTTATCATCTGCCAAACTATCTGGCTGCTAGTTGCCACAGGAAGCTTGAGGCGGATAAATGACTTGCTTATGCACACTGTTCCCACAGGCGTGAACAGGCACAAACAAAATGTTTCCCATTTCATCCTTTTCACACTTCCTTGCCAAATATGCTGGGATACAAGATGAAATCTGCCCACCTTGTTCTCACCTTCAGCACCACTGCTGAGCTGGCAGAGACCCTCTGCAGAGGTGCCTGTCCAAGCTGAGCGGTAGGTTGAGGTGGATTTTTGGAGCGACCTTTCCAATTCTGATTCGGTTCTGCGGGCTGACGGATAAGGCAACGCTACGAGTCTATTTTGTTACATGGTGCGAGATGATGAAGAGAGGTCTTACATGAGGAACAGGCCAGACCATTTGAACTTCATGCCACAGTATGATTGCTTTGGGGTGGTGGTCTGCCATGAAGATGTGGGGTTCACCTTGACTAGATGTAGCATCCAAATTTGAGGTCCCTTTGCAACCAGTGGAGGGAAATGAGTGCTTCTCAGTCAGTACCTCTCATCCTGCAGTAGCTGTCTAAGGTGGGATTTTAATGGTATTTTAATAAATTAATTATATTGTTTAATTTCATATAAATAGAAATATATATTTATATATAAGATTTCTATATAAAATTTAATAAATTAATTTTAATAGATTTAAAAAGTGCTTTCTCCTTTGAGGCAGCTGACACCCCCACTCCACCCCCCCTGGTAAGTGACTGCTGTCATCCCTGGAGTCCCTTTTACCACCAGGCTGGAGTACTGTCGCGCTGGTGCTAATTAATTAAGGTGCCTGATTGAAGAGGGAGCTAATCCACATAGTTTCACCTGGGTGTAGGTTAAGAAGTGACAATCGACTCCTCTTTTCCAAAGTGACGGTCTACACGACCCATTTCAGATGCCCCTACTACAGCCTGCCTTATTTCCTGCTTTGGAAAGATGTGAGCATTTCCCACCCTCTGAAAGGTGCTGAACACCAGGTAGCTAGCAGGCTGTGCAGGCAGCGAGCTCCTGTCTCCCGGTGGTGTGTGCCAGGAGAGTAAGCTGCTTTGAAGCCCTTGCACTAAAGATTAATTGGAAGAGCAAAGAACTTAATTTGATTTTTGAAATACAGCTGTTGCCCGTTAAACTCTGTCCCAGCCTGTGCATTACACGATACGGAATGAGAGAGGAATTATACATTAGGTTTTTCTCTGTATCTGCTTGGAAGGTTGCTTTGGAGATCATTGGAGTGGCCTTAAGAAGACTGTGAGCAAGGCAGGAGAGTGTGCATGGTTTTCCTGATCCAGAATCAACACTTTGTCCATGCAATATCAGTCTTCAAAGCAGAGCAGTGTATAGGTTTGATTGGCATTTGTTTTTTTTTCCATACTGTGGCCAGTGAATGGAGGCCGTGGCAGGTGTTGGCTGTAGGATGCTGTCTGTGGATGGCCAAAGCAGGTCTGTGGCTAGTTGGGAAAAGGCAGAGCCACCTCTGGGCTCGCTCTGACTTATTTTGTGCTTGGTGGAGGTCTCTAAGCCCACATCTATTCCCCACACCTGACCCCCCACTGGGACCCTCTCTGTGGAGCTTCTGGCCCTACACACCTACTCTGCTGGATCTGTTATCAGATACAACTTCATAATTGTGACTTATATAGCTTGTGGCTTAAACCATATGGTCATTCTTTTATGTAGTATTTCTGCTTGCTTATTTTTCGTTTTCCCACACCCACTCCATTTACTGTTGGCTGCTTTCCCAGCACCTTTCCTCCAGAGAGGGAGTTACATAAATAGATCTCTGTAGGCTTTAGAAGGCAGATGCTGATGGATAGATCTTCCCAGATAGACTGCAGAGCAGTGTGAAATGCACATCACCTACGTACCTGCAGACAGACGCGAGTTGCAAACCCCAGTCCCCTGCAGCTGAGGAGCTTGATCGAGACGACAGTGCCACCATGTTGACAGTGCCAATGCAAAGCCAGCAACAAACTCTGTGTTTCAGCTGCTGCATCTTGTTAAATGGTGTCCTGCTTTGAGTGATTAGTCTGTCTGCAATCACTGGGAATGAATGTAGGGCTCAGGGGGAATTAGGAATAATTGAGGAAATTAAAATCTGCATAATGTTTGCATTTTCCTCTTCATATGCCTTTTATAACGATTTAATATTTATGTACCCAGTATCTGAAAACATGTGGTTGATTTGGTTTCTTCACTTAATTTGCTACTGAAACATTTAATTACATTTATGACTAAACACACTAATATATTTGCTTTGTATGGTTCAGTAAAACTTAGTAGTTGCACTGCAGTGGTCCTGTCTTGATTCCTCACACACCCAGGACTCCCCTCGGTTTTAAGACAGCCTGTGGTAGGAATAGTTACTGTGCCACTACCTCTGCAGGGTTAGCAGCTTGGGTTTAGTGAGGCTTCTTTATACTTCAATGTGCTTTAATCAGAGCTAATAAAACTAAAATCAAGGTAAGGGTCCCTCTAGAGGAAAACTGGGAAAAGATTATTTCTGCAGCTGAAGTCTTGGGGAAACAGGCATGTTACCTGGAAATGGGGAGGGTGCTGGTAATTTGAGGTTTGGGGGTCATTTATGGGGCTTGCTGGGGCAGGCAGCAGGAGGAAGAACTCCCAAATTAGATCGATGCTCAGGCAATTGAAGGGCTGAACCATGGCTGCCATTTCTTTACCCAGGCAAAGCCAGCTGACCCAGGGAGTGGGGTGGGGGCACTCGCTGACACCACATAGCTCTGCATCAAGAAGGGAGGACAGCTGGTCTTGTGCTAGGTGGTGTGAAAGGAGGGTGCAGCAGGAAAAGCATTTATTTGCCTTGGGGCATGTGTAAATAGGCAAGAGATACCAATACAGCTGGCAGCTGATGGCTTTGGATCCCTTGCCCTGAAGGTCCCTGATGGGGTAGCTGATGGCTCCAGCTATTCCACCCAGTCCTCAGTGGGACAACCACATGCCAGAAGCCCATGGGTCCATGCAGAAACCACTGGTGAGCTGCCCTGCTGCAGCGTGAGCTGCGCCCACAGCCCTGGGGTCTGGCAGGGCAACCAGCTCATCTCCAAGCCCTTATCAGTACAGCCATGGGCAGATAATAGCAAGAAATGACCCTTAATCAAATCCCAGGTGTGGATGTTTCCAAATCGGAAGAGGTCTGTGTTTGACCTGAACTTTCCAGCTCATGCTGCTTCCTACAAAACAAGGCATTGGCTTCCCCAGCACTATTGCAAGGACCATAGTTCCGTAGTGCTGGGGAAAGCAATGAGAAACTGAGAGTCCAAGCTACATCCCAGAGCACCCAGAAGGCATGGGGAACTTGCACAAAAGGGCTGATGTAGCTGAAAAATGGAGCAAGCTACCCTAAGCTAGGCCAAAGCGCTCCTCCTCCCTGCTTCCCCTCCCTGGAGACTGGGGAACTCGTCATTAATATTTCTGGAACTGCAGTTGATGGGTCATTAACACCACCCACAACATGGACAGCACTGAGGGTCTGGTGGTAGCAGGGTGAGTTGCTGATGGGGGAGAAATACAGAGCCTTGGACTTCAGCTACAAAATGCCCCAGTCCACCTTGAAGACACTGAATATCAGGGGTAAAAAAGCCAAATTGTCTGTGTAAGGTCCTTGCTGAAAGACAGGGCTATTTCAACCATTTGGGAAAGGGGGAGCAGCAGCAGCAGTAAAGCCTTTCTCCATACTTCAGAGTAGTTGTCTCAGTGCATGACAAGCCCACCCGGGTGTGCATCCTTCCTGCCTGTGTTCATGGCGCAGTTTGGAGATGTGCCACATTCATTAGCTTTTGGCCAAAGGAATGGCTCCATGTGTGAAGAAGAAAATTCCCTAGGGAACCCACTGTGTAAACCACTGTCTGGGAGATAAGACTGGACCTCAAAGAAGAAATTGATCTTCTCAGACCGTATTATGTCTACATGTCTGAGAGCAGACAAGCGCTGAGACCAGGAAAAGCTGCGCGCAGGAGGTTTTCATCAGGCGGAGAATTCCGTGGGCAGATAGAGCAAGTTGGCTAATGAGATAAAGGCTCAAGAGCGTGAGGAGCTGAAGAAACACAGTAAGGGAGGATGGGAGGCATGAAGCTGGATCAGGGTGCCGAGACAGAGGGGATTTCTGGTACAGGCTGGCTCTGTGGTGCTAGACATCCCAGGAGAACGCTCCCAGACAACTCCCACTTTGTGGAAAAAAATGTGGGTTGGGTGCTGGCATGCTGCACATGCAAATTTATTATACTCCAGAAGAATGTGTTTGCCAAAGGACTGATTAGAACATTAATGGGATCTCTCCTGCATACAGATTTTTTTTTTTTTTTTTTTAAATGCTAAAATTACTCTGACCGCTTCTGGACATCTCCTACTTTGAAGTCTGTTCCTCTTGGATGTGGAACTTTTGATGTAGTAAAGGGAAAGCTTGTGTACCACTAGCCTTTAAGTAGTTAATGTTGGAGAGAATTTTACGGTAACATACTAAATTCTCTCTCTTTATGGTTCACCCTTCCAACGCTTTCTCTGTGTAAAAACTGCTCTGCTTAATCCATTGTGGGATCACATCTTCTGTTTCTCAAGAACCGTCTCTTGTGCTTGGCTATAAAAGCACTCATCCCTCTCCACACCTTACTTCCCACAAACACACACACACTTTTCAAAACCAGTGGTCCATGAAACTTATCCTGAAATTATAAAATAAGACTTCAAGGCTTCCCCCCCCCCCCCTTCTTTTATGCCAACTGCTGTATCAGGATGAATTGGCTTTGTATTGGCAGAACTGTGTCACTTCCAGGCTGTGACCTCAGTGACACTCATATAACACATGATTTTGCATATGGTAATGCAGTATTTCATCAACATGTTTGAATCTGCTTCAGCCTCTTATTTTCTTTGGCTGTATAGGACTAGGGTTTTAAAAATCAGGTTACCTTCCAGTTGTAACATGAAAAGGCTCCAAGGACAGTCATGGAGAAGATCTGCTAGCTGAGAAGGTGGTGTGATGCCCAGAACAATGTCTCTTTAGTCTATTACTTCTTCACCTGCTCTGTTTTCTGAGTAGTGGTGAAAAAGGTTGTTTCAAACCACATCAAGTAGCACACTCTTTGTAGTTATGAGGGAAACCTGGACCTAGGTTGGGGAAAGAGAAAAGTTTAGGTGGAAAGAAAAATCTTTGGATCATATTCAGGCAGATATTCTGCTTTCTTACTGCTTCACTTTTTATTTTGGGGGTCTTGTCACTGTAAGTCATCAGGAAGCTGCTTTCAGGATTTTAATTTTGCCACTGACTTTTGGGCAGTGACATGAGTGGGAAAGGAAATGTCTTTTTTTCCCCCTGCCATAACTCACCTGATGTTCAGAGAAGAGCAAATCAAGGAACAAGCTCAGTTTTCACAGAGCTGGACTTAACTCCACGTCAGTGGAAAGAACTGCGCTATCTTATAGCAGGAGAAGAGCCCCTGGGAGCCCTCACGGTAACGGGGCCTGGAAGGAAAGCTTGAGTCACTCAGTCCTGTCTCCTTCTGCTGTCGTCACCACATCATACGGACCTTTCACACACCGATCACGTTCCATCGTAAAAGTAGATAGTGGTTTTGCCCCTGTTACTTGTATTACGTAGCTGTTTGAAAGCCTTGGTTCTAAGAGTTGGGAGAATACAAGTTCCACTGTGCTAACACTGGAGAGGTTTTTTTAAAGGAAAATTCCCATATGCCATAACTGGATGGCAGCAGCCGTAGGATTTATGACCTATTGGACAACACTGCACACATAAGCAGGGTAGGTGATGTGTGCACACCACAACATCCAAGGCAATCAGGGAAACAGGGTTAAGTTACATTTTATGGATGGCATGGATAAAATTGTGCCCCTCAAACTACTTTTGGGCTTGAAGATGTGGAATCTGAGTTAGGTTACTGAGGCATGACTAAGTTTTGGTCACGCTAGAAATGTTCCACTGTTTGGTAACCACATCAGAGAAAAATGGAGCTCTGAAGGCCCTGGTGGGTTGGATCCCAAATGCGAATGCAACCCCCTAACACAGCTTGAATGCAGTCAGTGAGACTGTTTGTTTAACGCTATTCCAAGCATTAGTGTGAACAAGACCCTAATTGCAACACTCTGATTCCAGACGTATTTGGTTGTTCCTGAAGGCTCTGGTTTTATACAAATATGTAAGTGAAGATCTGAAAGTGAACTGCTCTGTTTCGCTTTACTGATGTGTTTGCAGTTTGACAGGTATGACCTATGTGATGTGTACGTTGCTTCTGTCTGTTCTGGGGCTAAAAAGTGCAATTAAATTTATTTAAATGCTCTCATACACAGCAAGTTCATTTGATGAGAATTGCTGCAGGAAATTTTGCAAAGCAGAGAAGAGCACAGAGCTGAACATAAGAAATAAGGTGGTGCCCCCAAAAAAACCTGGGAAGGTGAGGTGCCATGATGGTTCCCCCAGTACAAATGCCACATTGACACTATTAAAAGGAGTTGGCACAGCACATTGCACACCAAATAGGCGCTGCTTACTTAGATATAGCTTGCACTGGAATTAATATTAAAACTTTGTACTTGAGAGGGAGGAGATAGATTGAGGTAATGCTCGTAACATGATTTCCTATCTTGGCAGCAAGTCAACCACAAATTTAAGATTTGTTCTGAGTAACATTCATTATTAGCTTACCCCAGTAATAATGTGAGAATTCCTTCACAACCAGAGAATAGGCACAGTGCATCATTAACCATGATGTCAGCCAAAAACCCAAACACAGTTTTACAGCCTGATATTTAAAGCAAATGGGTAACAGACTGAAACTCCCAGTATGCCCGTCAAAAAGAGCAAATTATTTACTCCTTAGGTAGTTCTAAGATGTAAGCAGATATGCCATAATGCAAGATGAATTTACAAAGGTAACAGAGCATGCTGCATTTAGACCAGAGGCCAAACAAATTGCTGGTATAAATGCTGGTGCTGCACCCATTTACCAGAGGGTAGCCTCAGAACTGAAACTTGGACACAAATATCGCGTTTAAAGTTCTCGGTGAGCTCACACTTTCTGGCCTTCTCCCTGCTTATTTTGCTTTTGTCACCCTTCTCCTTGCTGTGGCTGCCCACCTGAAGAGGCAAGGCAGATGCCACGCTTCTCCCAGGAACAGGTATCCTGTGCATAACCTGAGCTAACTTGTGGCTTTATTTTCCACTGCATGGTGGTATTTGGATATTCAGTGCTCTAGGCAAGGGCTGCCTGTGGCCTGAATCCTTCGGGAGAGAGAGGAAAGTCTTGGCTGTTCATCTCCTCAGTGGTGGAGGATTGCTTTAGGATAAGGGGGATCCCTTTCTACTCCTTGCCCTTGCAAGGATAAAGTTTTATTGAACTCCTCATGGTCTCTTTTACTTTTCCACTGGCTTACAGACCCAGAGACGCACAACTGCATGGGTGCAACCTGTTGTAAGCAGCATCCTTTTCAAATTCCTCAAATTCCTCCTTTTTGACCTGTGGGAGATGGTGCGAAGCAGGGCAGGAGGACGGGTGTTCCGGCCTGCACACGGGCAGCCCAGCAGCTCCTCGGGAAGAGGCTGTGTTTGCTCAGCACAGTGGGTTGCTTTCAAGAATTTATTTGCTGGCTCTTGCTGTAGCAGGGCACCCAGGGCAGCAGTTCCTCCTCTTTCCAGGAGACGGGAGAGGCATGTGTGCACTCATACACACCCACCCACCTCATTAAACAGTAAAATATGCATTTTTCTCTTACTCTTTCTTTTTTTTCCAAACAATCATCCCGGCTTTGACTCCTCCCTGTATCTTCCCTGCTTTGCTCTGCACACCTCCTCCGAACCACCTCCACCTTCCATTATTTTTAATGGTTAGAAAAGGCCAAGATGATTTATGGGCTTGCCACCTCCCCAAAGCTTCAGCAGGTCCTCACCAGTGGATGGGATGGCTGTGGTGTCTGTCACCTTTGGCTGCACGGATGGGCCAGTCAGATTTTTTTTTTTTTCTTTTGCCAGGAAAGGCAGGATATAGTGTAGCTACGGGTTGATGGACTTTATTTTCCCAGTGTGTGAATAAAGATATACCTGGCAAAGAACAGGCTATTTCACAGGAGATTACTTCCTGTCTATCTTCAAACTCAATAGCATCAAGAAAAAAAAATCTTAAAAAAGGAATAATGAATGGTTTACTGTAGGGAGGCAGCAGAAGTAGGTGACTTCTTTCTGGGGTTGAAGAATCCGTTGACAAAAGATTTTCAAATGGGATTTTCAAATTGGCGATTTAAGGACTTACCCACACCCAAGAGCCCATCATGATACACTTATACAATAAAAGGAAATTTTCAGCCCTTCTGAAAGCCAGGCCTTTTAAGAGGCTTCACATTTGGACATGCAAAATAAGTAATTTAGAAACAGTAGTTGCAACAGACTGTGTTTGTTAATGTCCCCTTGCCCTCCAGTTCTGCAGTATTTCTATTTTGGAAAATTGTTGCTATACATATATACCTTTGTTATTTGCTAATTGGCAAACATTTGCCACGGTTGTCTCCTTAGCAAACTTATTGATATGTTTTCTGGAGAGGAACTGACACCCCCTTGTGTTGCTGAACTAATCCCTGATCCTAGGTCCGTACCCACTGTGAAGCCTCTGTTTGTATAAGTTAATGAAAGGAAAATACAGCAAAGACAAGTGTCTTTACTTTCTCTAAAAGCTTCAGTGTGGTTATGGACTTAAGCCCTGCAGCTTCCTTCCTTAAACCTATCCATTGTACCTATTAGCTTTATTTATTATTTATTTATTAGTAGGATCACCCAGAGTCCATTGATATCATCACATCAGCTTGCTTCATAAACTGTTCTTCACTGTCCTTATTGTTCAGCATATCTCATTCACCCTGCTCACCCATGCTTTGAAAATGGTATTAAGTCCCACCTTCCCTGTGCAGGCATCAAATCTATGTTAAATTACCTCCTCTGCATCCCAGTGTACTGGAGGCCAGTGTCAGAGCTGCACTGACACATTTCTCCTACGAGGTTTTCCCTGCTTCTCTACCTTACATGGAATGTCATGGTGTCTCAAGCAGCACCCCATCCTGCCCTGCAGTGCCCTGGGCTTCGCTCAAATAACGCTATCTTCTTTCATTGAACCTTCTTTCTTTCCCATACTATTTTTGTTTTCCTCTTTCGTTTTATTTTGTTAATAGAGACAGGATGAAATAGAGGGAGAGGAGTCACCCTAGAGAAAACATGCATGAACTGAGTACCCACCTGGTAACATTTATCTTTCACGCTGACATTGAGTGTGTGACTTGGTATCAACAGTTGACATCACAGTGAGTTAATCGACCTGAATCAATCATTGCTCTTGCTTGTAATCCTGAAAATGGCCATTAAAGTGAACTCATTGTGAGAGTGTATTTGTACAAGAAGAAAAGGATCTTCCATCTCTCCAAACCAAGAAAGTGAATGCCAGATGCAGCAGTGCATTCAGTGTCTGTTTTAATAGAGCAGGTGCACTTCAGTTTCTTGGCTCTGTTTGTCCAGGTCAAAAATCTCTTTGCTAACAGTGTTAGATGTGTAACAGCTCTGCATTTGGAAATGAGGTCTTGTTACTTTCAGAAGTTTTAATTAGGCAAGGTTTTCAATCTCCTCCAAGAGTTCAGATTTGTTTTTGTTTCATTAATCTGCTATAACTGTTGTTAAAAGTCATACATTGGCATTCTTTATGCACCTAAGTACTCTTGGCTATATGTGAAGAGCCCAGTCACTTTGAAGTGGGTTTGATGGGAGAAGATTATCCCTTTTATTGTGGTTTCCTTTAATGTAGTACCATTGTGCATTAGAATGGCGTGGAACAATAAGCATGACCTTTCCAGCAGTCACTGCAGAGCAGAGCAATGGGGAGACATTGTGGCCAGATGTCCACTGCAGAAACGGCAATGCATGACTTAAATTTTTTTGTGTAATGGACCTGTTGATTACATTTAACAAAAATGTAGAGTGACAAGAGATAAAACAAGAACCTTGTGTCGCATTCTTAGAAATAGCTTGATGTCTCCAGGTGCTGGGCTGGAAGCAGAGCTGAGTCAAGGGAGCTGGGCCAGTGTGGGAGGGAGGGCTGACTCTGCTTTCAAAAGGTGGAGGAGTTGCTGTTTTTAGCAATTGCGGAGGCCTCGGTTGTTCTTATTTTTTTGGCTTAGTTAGCCAGAATTGCTCCATGCTCACTCCCCTTGTCTCAGCAAGCACAAATGCTTCTGCAGAGGGCCATTTGAGGGGATGTGCTTCCAAGCCTAGGTCAGCCTCTTGCTTGCTTCTCCTTCTATGCTTTTGTATTTTTGGAGGGAGAAGGGATTTGCTGACAGAAATGATCAAATGCTAGGGAGTGTTTTGTTGCCAACATTTCAGCATCATCATCAGAAGGGTCCCTTGCTGAGGAGCCAGTGCAGGAATCCCTGTACCTCCTGCAGAGCATGGTATGACTGTGCCCTGAGGTACGCTTCAGTCAAACTTGCCAGAAAACCAAGGGGGAAGAGCTGATGGGGACATGAATGAAACCTCCTCCAGGGACAAAAGTTCGTATGTTATGTGTGGGATGACCAGAAAAAGGAATATGGTGATTTTCTGATGCTTCTTAATGCATCTGTGTCCACCACAGAGACCCACACCATTTGTCATGACTGTCAGTAGCTGTTCAGCAGAGGTCCGAAGCTTAAATGGTAAGGGTATCACATGTCAGGTCTCAGACATGCCGGCAGAAGTGTAAAAGCTTGCAAAATGATTACCTGATATTTGCCTGGCTTTCTCCCTGGCTCGAAAGTCTCTAAGTTTCAGAAGCAGTAAAACTGATCAAATTAAAAACCAAAGCAAAAATAAGAAAGTTTTTAAGGCAAAGACTGGCAAAGCCAGGGCTAAACTATTTTCATCGGGAGACCATTTAAGCTTTTCAGCCTTCGCTGCCAAAGTTTGTTAAACTATTTTGCTTATTAACTCCTTTGCAATCCCTTCCTTAACTGTGCCTGAAATTTTAATGTTGAACCACTAAATCCATTTTACAACCAGAGATTATAATGTCAAAGAGGATGGATTTGTGAGTTTAAGCACTGACCCTTGAAAGATGAGCCATGAAACATATTTGCTTCCTTTGAGACTGTACCCTCGTCCTACGAGAATCGGTGGGGGCAGGACGGAGCCTATGCTAGGAAGTGCAAAGTCCATCAGAGCAGAGGTACCACAGAGCAGCTGGCTGTAGCTATTGGCCATGCTTGATCTGACAGTCCAGGCTCTGCTGGTGACTCTGTGGCAGCGGCTATGAAGATTACGCCACTGTGTTCCTAAACTTACACCTTCAGTAATGAAAAAGAGTTTTTTACAAAGAAGTAAAGGCAGGTGAAAAGCTAAGGCACTGTGTACAATTTCCATGTATTTAAGGTGTTTGTGTAAGGGTCTACAGCAGGACTGAGAGCACAAATAAAGCAAACTAACGTGCTTGCAAGCACAATTTCAGGCTGAAAGAGGGGGTTACTAAGCTGGATTCAGAAAAGACAGCTTCTTGGGTAAAGTTATCAAGCAGTGGCTAGATGGAGAATGGAAAAGTAAGAGCAAGCATGGGCTACAGAGAAGATATGAGCAACCACCATCAGTTGTACAGGAGAGAACTGGAGGCATCTTGTGGGAAGCAGGCTATAGCTGCTACATATAGCTGCTACATAGGCTAGGTGGTTTGATTCACTTAAAATCTACTAAAAATAAGTGATTTCTACTAAAAATGAGTAATTCCAGTAATTGACAAGCATTATGCCATTGCGTTTGCCTGCCTTTTGCATAGCAGTCGAGTTAATTTTAATCTTAACTGTTTACCTTCACTTCGTGTGTTACTAAATGTAGGAGCCACTGGTACCACCTCTTCCTTGCTCCCCAGAAAAGAGAAAGTGAGAAAAGGAGGAAGATTTAAGCGTTGCAAGCAATGATTCATTCTCAGGCTGCACAACCTGCCAAATGATCTCCAGAGTGGCACCGCTGCTTGGCCTGGAAACAGTTTTCCTCCCTCCCTGCCCCCTAAACCAGAGGGAAGGAAACCGATTCTCATGGCAGGCAATCAGGATGGCAGGAACATATATTGGAGAGGTTCAGGAAATGGAATATGGGATCCAGGGTCTGGAAAACACACTGCGACAAAAAAAGGATAAAAATACAGAAATAACAAAGGGAAGGAAATAAAAAATAACCAAAAGAGATTGCATTACCAAAAATCAGTTCCTGGGATGAAGTACTCATTAAAGGCCTAATCTTACCTTCCCTGTGCAAGGACTGGTTTTGCAGGGGACTGCTAGAGGCTGAACAGCCCTTCTTCTGAGGGAAATCAAAAGAAGGGTTTCGACCTGTTTTTCTGCATAAAGGTTTCCAAATCTGAGGGAACTGCAGGAAAAGGATTAAATCCTGGATTAGGACAACCTGGCCATGGAAATTAACTCGTTTCCAGGAGTCAGGGAAACATGTCATCCTAACCCCACATCAGGCTCTGGAAGAATCCATTTCAGACTGTCCTTGGATTATACTTGCAATTACACCCTGCTAATTTATGCAGTTCATTAAAGTCACAGGGCCAAATGGTGCAGCTGACAGTTCTCAGTGGAATGTCAAGTACTGGCTGTTTCACCAAGGTGCTGCCAAGTAGCTACACCCTTCAGATGTTCTCCTGGAAGCATGAGTAGGTAGATACCAGGGGCTATCGGTTTTACTGTCTTCCTAAATGCCAGGATGAGCTCCTGCTTTGACTCTAATACAGAAACTGTGTTGGGGCAGCCTGGGGAGTTGTACTTCTTATATGTTTTGATTTTATTGATCATTTGGCTCACTAGAAAAATGTAAGCTTTGCATCTTCTTTTTCTTCTGATTGTCCTTGTTTTTCAACAATGATAAGGCAATGTTGCTTTGGGGTACCTAGTCCCCACAGACTAGGAGCTCCAGCCCTCACTGATGTTAATGTGGGACTTCAAGGAGTTGCTCTTTTTGTGTATCTAAATCGTATTTTTCATATCTATGTTAATGTTCTTTTTAAATCTGAGCTTTTATGTACTGCTCTGCTTCTGGTTATGGCAGAAAAGTCTTAGCATTGTTGTTGCATGCCCAAGTAAATCAGACTTGCCTCAGCGTGTCATGGAGATGTTGTTTGGTTTTAATCCATCGGTGGCTTTGTTGATTAAGATAAAGGCCTTGATTAGGCACTGGCAAAGATCTGAGAGCTGTGGAGGCCCTGGAGCTTCAGTGTAAACCACTCTTAAAGCCTGAATCACTTGGGAATCTGACTACTTTTTTCCATGCTAGCATAAACTATTACAGCTGGTAGACAACTGTTGCCATATTGATTAAATGCTGGGCCTTTATGAATAGTAGTCCCTCCTACATGAGTAGGATGCGAATGCCCCTTCTCACAGCTTGGAGCTCATTTTCCTGTGGCTGGGTATATCAGGGGAAGAATGGAGGTACTGCAATAAAAGGAGCTCAGTTTCAGTCTTTGGTAAGGGGATTTTGGTACAAATGCAAGGGTCATATAGGAGACTGAAAGCACGGTACAACTTCGCATCTGCCACCTTCTACAGTGTCTGAAGGAGTCTTCTTGCTGAAGAGAGAGAAACATTCAGATGGTGGACTCAAATGCATGGAGGTCAGGGTCACAGTGTATTAAAAGTAGATTAAAAGGTCTTTGCAGCTCTTGCAAACTCAGTCATTCCCATTAGGAAATGTTGGTCACTCTGCATGCTGGCTCTCCTCGGTTCAGGTGATGTCCTCTTCTCTTCAGCTACCTTCCTCAAGGAACAGCTGATTTTGTGCGAGGTGTTTTGTCCTCGCTGGTTGAGATGTGACCCCATGTCTTCTGCAGTGGACTTTCTGGTCTAACAACAGTCTTCTTCCTATGCCTTTCTTGTTAATCTTTGCAAATGAGAAACTGAAGTCTTCCTGATACCCTCTATTCTACACACAGGGAGCAGATAAATGAAAAATTTAAGATCATGATCAATTTATTACGCCACCTTTGAACCTCCTGGGGGAGGGCTCAGTTCACCAGCCGAGATATATCCACCAGTGGGACTGTCTCCGCCTGACCTCCCTGTCTTGAAATTCTGCACTGTCCCTCCAATCCGTTGGTGCCTCGCATGTGCTGAGGGACTGTGCATAGTGAGAGAGACACAAACCTGTCCTTTTTCCTTCACTGATTATAGGTAGAGTGTCGATAAAGTTTTGGGTGAGATGAAGCCTACCCTTGCTGCGGCCAGCATTACGTAGCACAGATATATTCAGGCATGTTTCCACTGGCTTCCTTTGCATTTGTGAGTACTTAATATTTCAGACCTCTGATTACCAAGCTGAGCATGCAGGAGAAAAAGGGGCAAGTGATTAGTGAACTCAAGTGACAAGTTTGATTTCATTAATTTGACATTGCACAGAAAACCTGCCCCAGCAGCAGGGATAGATCAAGCTCTTTAAAGCAGCATTCAACAGCCTGGGCTGTAAGACTATCTTTTCTCTTCCTGCAACCAGCAGTTGCAGAGTGTTTAACCCAGATTTCGTAGAAAGACCGGGCTAGTCATCAAAGCTGTACTCCAGCCTGTTTCTGATTTTGTTTGCCACAGCGCAACATTATTAATAACATACAGAAATAAATATAGAAAGACAGGGTTGCATCTTAAGGTGCTAACTGACAGCCTGTCCCTGCAGAGGTGGGGTATGCAGCTGTGTGTGTGATGTACGCAACTCACAGAATGAACTCTGTTTTAGTGCAACCAGAATTTGCCCCAGTAAGAACTCTGTAAAATTTAAGCAAGTACTTAGAGATTCAGACAGAATTCCAGAAATATTCCATACCTTTACCAGTCTAAATGTTAGAGAGTGGCTGATGTGATTCTTGTATTTTTCATTGATTGTTGGGTGCTTTCAGACAGCTCCTAATGTAAAAAGGGTCCAGGGAGCTTCAGGTGAACTGCTGCTCATGCTGGGCAGATTTATTCAGGTTAGCTCCTGCCTTGCAAGCCCATTCTGACATGGGACAGGCAAAGTAAATAAATTCCTTTTTGCTCATCAAAACAAGTAGTTCTCAATCAAAAGCTACACACCATAATTGAAGTCCACGTTGATTTTTCATCTTTCACGTTACAGCATTATAATATACAAACCCCAACTTTTACTTCCCAGCTGAGAAGTTAAGCTCCAGAATTCAGTGTAATACCAAACGTGGAATATTATAAGAGATTTTCACGTAGTCACATTTCACAGTGGTACTCCATTTTAATTATTGTATTTGAATACAGCAACCAGGACATGTACAAATGGAAATATGCACTTGCCGCTGCGTACATCTTTTACATATATGAGAGGTCTATACCAGGTACTGCAAAAACACATAAGCAAAAGTTAATTTAATTATTTCCAACGAGAATCAAAGTGCATCAATCAGCAGAGATATAAACCAAGACAATTATAAGAAAAGACAGGATCTGATACAACATAAGTTCTTAGGGAACATATTTTATTGTACAAAGAGGAAAGCAGAAATGAGGGAAACAGAATCATTACCTATGTGACTTCAGGAGATAAATCATCAGTAAATATTATTTTAAGCAACACCACAGTTAACACAGAACAATTTCACATTTGTAGTTAATTTACAACTCAGCAACATTCTGTCAACATTTCCTCATATGCATGGTTTGATTCAGCTTAGTGAAAGACACCTCCCATTAGAGCTGAAATGTCTCTGAGGTTTTAATGATTTTCCACATGGAAAGGGCACACTCAGTAGCAAATATGTTCTGTTTTTTTCCAGTATGCCCAAATTAAGTAACTTGTGAATATAGTGTCAATGAATACAACTCCTTTAAGGCAAGAATGCAGATCTGGAAGGAAAACAAAGTCCAGTGGTGCCTTGCTTCTTCAACAGACACATTTTTAGACACCCTTAGAGCAGACAGCATATACTAGAACAAAATGTTAGACTCTTGTTTTTGTTGGCTGTGAACAAATTCATCATGGGATACACGGTTTAAATACGACCTGATGTAATTCCCATTCTCCTACTACTAGCTGCTATCTGCCGAGCCAATTTCAACTTCAGCTCAGTTTCTTTTGAGTGAAGATTGCAGACAGACTTTCGTCTTCACTTGTTCTGTCCAGTTCAGGATGCAAAGTACTCCTGGACACAGAATATAGGGTGTTTTTCATTTTTTGTAGTGTGTGACTCAGTTTCAGCATTTGAAACTACTCTTTGCTAATGCATTGTGTTAAAATTGACTCACCCATGTTGAAGGTGCAAAGTCCTTGAGTGCTTTACAGATTGCTTTACATTTTAGAAAATTTATACTATACCTTCTCGGGTTTTGCTTAAATTTGTGTTTGAAATTTTTTTTCTCATTAATAAGCCATATACACAGACAACTGAACCTTGCAGTTTAGACATAAATAAGTCATTGGAAAAAAATACAGCAGCTTTCAAAGTTCAGCAGCCAAGGAAATCCTTAGTCTTCGTCTGTTTGTTACTCATGATTTAAACCTGTGGGTAATTATAAACCGTTCAACAATTACACAGTGTTAAGGGCCAGATTTTTCTAGAGGACTCAGAGCCCACAAGCAGTTGCAGGATTTCAGAATTGCCCAGCTCCTGCTAAAGCACTGAAGAGACCCAGGCAAATCCACATGCTGATTTCTGAGCTCCTCTTAGCACTTGGATACCCCCTACTTGGGCAGTGAGCCCTTGAAAACCTGCTTGTCCTCTGTGTAGGAGACAAAATGAATCCAGGACAAGCTTCATATTAGTGACTTGTTCCATGCATGATCCTACAAAGGAGGTCCCATTTCCAAGTCTGAGAGGTATCTAAGCGGAGATACAAATCCCTGCGATTTCCAATAGGCTTTCTCCTTTTAACATGATGACCCGGGCAAAATGACACACAGAGATCAACATTTTTCCCTTTGGAGGGAATGTGAGGCTGGAGTTTGGCCCCCTCACTGTCTGCTTGGCATTCTGGAGACCAGCCCTGTCCCCTTGTCACCTGCGAAGGGGCCACCTTCGTTGTCCCAGCTTTCTTGGAGATTTGTAGTGATTTGTGTTTCAGAAACAAGTTGATAACCTTTGCTCTGGCATGGAAGGCAGAACTTTTATTACAGGTTTGTTGAGATAACAGTAGCTCTGAATACGTACTGCTGCTGTGTTAGGAACCAAAAGGAAACAAAGCTCTGCTGTCTGCTCAGCTACCTGCATCTTGGTGGTGGCCAAGGGTGGGAAGCTCTTAGCCAGTTGGCTGTTTCCTGTGACTCTTGTTTTGAGGCAGTAGAAGGGCACTCAGCTTTGCTGCTGCTTTGTTATCTAAGGAATCCACATACTACTTAACCTCAATAAAAAACCCAAACCATGACTGTACCATGTGAGCTCTGCAGGGAGAGTCAGCATTCCGGGTCTGGGGCCATAATGCCTGTGAGCAGATTGTGGGGTGCACAGAAAACTGTGTTTTTTGGCAGGCTGTATCATAAATGAAGGGCAAGGCTGTCTGAAACCATTTGAATTTTTTCTTGGGTGATCTGGAGTTTCTGGACTTAAGATATTAGGTGACAGACCTTTAACTGATGTGATGACAGCCCTAAAAGGGAGAATACTAGATGTGGCTTCCGTCTGCCTTGCCATATATGCTTAATAATCAGCTTTTTTCATCAGTCTCAAGGAGCAGTTGCCTTCTTGGGAAATAAAGTCTTCTTTAAATAAAAACCTGAACAGAAGAGAAGAGTGGACAGACTATATATATATATATCTATGTATAACATTTTTTTTGTGAGCTAGATGCTATACAAATACCCCTTGAAAGTGACATTTAGAAGCTTTTATTTTATGGGTTTTTTTCTAAATGATTAGAGCAAGACAGAATATAATAACAATACACACTGGAATGTTTATTTTAAAATAGATAACAGCTCTGAAAACCCCTTGCCTAGTTCAGTACACTGGAACATCCCTGCGGCTTAACCTCCTGTCAGTGTGAGCCGGAGCAGGGTGAGGAATGCTTCTTGCCTTTCCCAGGCGAACTCCACTGAGGAAATTCAGAGTGCACAGTTTGTTCAAACTCCTTTTTTCCTCTTTAGACTTATTAATTATTTCAGGTTGATGCACGAGCTCAGGGCTGGGTTGGATTCTTTCCTGGACATCTGCCTTAAGCGACTGTTGTGCATCTCGTAGATCCCAACAGATAGTGTAACACAGAATATTCCCCTCATATCCTGTATACCTCCAAATCACTTCCAACAGCTGGTATTTCCACCCTATGGAAAATGTGGAGATTTGGAATGGTGGGGCTGAAAGCAGGATTGAACAGGGAGAGGCTGAAGCAAAAACGCCAGGCTTTGCCCTGCCTCCCTTACTTAGCTTTTAATCAGCCAAAACCCCTACCAAGTCAGCAAGCTTTTTCACTTCCGAAAGAGCTATGTGAAAACTGAGGGATGGCTTCAGGCAGATCCAGTACAATAGCTGAAAAAAACATGACAAAGTAAAAAGAAGGAAGATAAGCAGAGCACACAGCTTAAGAAAAAACATTTTCACTAGACAGATCATCCAATATCCAGCTGTTCCTCTGAAGGAGGAGGTGACAGCTAATGTTGTCATTGTGATGGGACATGAGGCATTTAACGAAAATATCCTAGAGTTTCCTTTTTGTGTTTTGGGGGTGAGAGGAGAGTTTGAATTACAGGTAAGGAATGGCAGATGTTAACGCCAGTGTTCCACTTCTTAATTCTGGATTTAAAGCCCAGGCTATCTGCTTTCTTTTTCTCTCCAGGACAGTAGTCACCTTTTTTTACAAAGCCCTTTTGTTAGTATCTCGTGTTTTGCTTGTGCACAATACTGTCAGCACTATCAGGATATGTTTACATAAAAGATCTACTAAATAGACGGGTTTGGGGTTTTTGGGAGTTTATCTCAGCAGATAATACTCCAGTAGATTTTTCTAGTGGCTCTCATTAGTTGGCTCTGGCTTATCTAGTCAGACTCTGAAGCCAATCAATACAGAAACTTGCCAATCAGCGCTGAAGCATTTCATGTGGTTACATTGAGGTTCACAGGAAAAAAGGGGAAAGGAGCTTAGAAGTACTTTTTGTTTTGTTCTGGTTAAATGCCATTCTGAACAAACAGTTACTGGATCTGCTGCTAGGAGCTGATCCCTGCTAGCTTTTCTGGCACTGCTTGATGCATTAGGCTGTAAATGTCTTTATTTCTCCTGAGGTGGGATTCTTTTCTACTTTTCAGATGAATTTCAGTACTTTATGGCACTGTATTTACTCAGTCTGTGTAACTGGACTTGCTACCCATGGTTCTTGCTAAGGGTCCTGGACCAGTGATGTTTATAGACAGTCAAATTGCTTAAAACCAAGTCTTTGCTTTTCAACTGTGCAGTAGCAGACTATCAACATACCCATTAGAGTGCAAGGAGCTTCTTTCCTTGGTGTTGGGGAAGCAGGCATAAACTCTTTGCATGCTTTTGTGGGTGCCTGTCTCAGGTGGCTTTACCTGCACTGCCACCTGAAAGCCATCCCTTGGCTGTTTTCCCTTATTGACCGTAGGCCCTGGTTCTCAGCATTGCTTCTAGGAGCTCCCCAGAGCTGATACAAACAATATTCACAGCAAAAAAATGAGACCATTGCCTCTTAACATACCCAAAATGGGTACAAGGAGGTGGTGGTAGTTCTTCCGGATCCATTCTCCTTGCTTTTGCTTTTGGACCTCATAACATACCACAGCAGTGTACACATACAGAAAACATCTCAGGTCATCAGACAGTAATAATACAGTGCTATAGGGGCTGCCATTTGGTCACAGGTGCTTATTTGTCATTATTTTTGCTTCCATAAGAATATCAGGCGTGGAAGCTAATGTCAGGCAGGAATAGTGGCTTTCAAAGAGTTATACTGATGCAGGCTCTGGTGAATCATCTGGAGGATGTTTAACTACAGAACTGTTCCGGTTATGATATTTTTCTTATATTCTTCTAGCCCATTGTAAATGACATTGGCTCTTCCAAGGATGCTGACTCATGTCTGATACTGCAAGGTGCTGAATTTGGTCATCCAACCAAACCAGCCCTCACGTACACCCTTGATGGGATGTGAATCTGTGATGACACTGGTGTGAAGTGCTGAGATGGGCCCTGGAGCCCCTTGTTATAGTTCAGTGTTGTGCATTTACGTTCTCTGCTTGGCATGCTTTTAGATTTTGGAAATTCCAGCATCCTGAAATGAAAAAAAACCACAGATGAAACCCATCACTGTCAGTTCTTGGAGCACACCTGTCTTTTTATAAATGCAGGCAAAAGCCATCTGTGTCTTTTGATGCTGCAGGTGTCCACAGCTAAGTCACAGTTTTGATCTGACTTTTTTTCACTGTAAAAGCTAAATGAGGAGTGTAAAATGTTCCTGATTTAGTTTCTGTGATCAAAACCAAGAGATATTTCAAGCATTTTCAAGCACGATGAATGAGGAAAAAGGCAAAATGTGTGGGGCATGTGAGATTGCTCAGCTGTTTCAACCCCTCAATCTGTAGGATGGGACAGTGGCAGCAGACTCTGAAGGGAAGGTGCAAATCGACACCAAAATTAGATACATCTGTTCCTGGTTGAGGAGCATGACTGAGGCATACAATAAACTGCACATCACCTCTGGTAACGTAGGGAGTTGTGGTAGGTGTGACTGACAATACCAGTGAATATATCTATATGTATGTACAGGGAAAATGCGCAATCAATGGACATCTCTAAGGCTAAGTCTGGGCTATCCCTGGCAGCAGTATCCAACTGTACCCTGGGGTTGGAGTTTGAGCACAAAACTGAGAGTGTGGCAGCAATCTGCACAAATGCACAGAGCAGTGCTCAGAGAAGGTGGCCCTACAGGAGAACACTCCTGCAGAAAGACTAGCTGCAAAATGTACCATGGAAAGAAAATTCAGATGGGAGGTAAAGCCAGGGAACACTTTCAGACCTCTGAGGCTCACTCCAAAATAAAAAAGCAGATAAGCTAAAAATTACAGATGAGTCCTTGGCAAACAAATGAGAACAAAGATATGTGGTGTTGATATATAGCCTCTGATTCTGTTTTCTCTTTTTCTTACACAAATGACAATGATTGCCATTGAGATCAATCCTGGAATAAAACCTGCTTAACAAAGTTGAGAATCTGGCTTGTTTTCTGTCTAAACTTTTAAGCTGCAGTCTTAATGGATGTGTTCTAGGACTAAAGTCCTGAATTTAAATAGTTACTGTATTTACTTTTCTGTTTTATTACAGCTGCAAAAGTGAGCCATAATGATTTTTATAGTACATGATAGTATTTGTCAGCTACAGGACAGAATGAACTCGCACGATAACAACTGGCTCAGCCTCAAAGTGATAAATATGTCAAGATAATGGCAATCATTTTTTTTTCTCCTCTAAACATGAGAATACAGCGCAATTTAAAACAGCTTTTTTTTCTTTTTCTGCATTTTAATATTCCTACAATCAATCACTGACCGTAACTGTTTTATTATGACTATGGACACAAAGGATCAAATTTTTATGGCCTAGTCTTATTTTCCATCTGTGATCTGCCAGCACCAGTAATTGTGCAGTTTAGGTCATTTAAGTACCTGATTACCCCCACAAATCAGGTAACTAGAGATCTACACTGCATGCTGACATAACTGGGAGAATAAAATAATTCACAAAACTTGGCATATGTAAAGTTGAAAGTCATACTTTAGGCCAGAGTGAAAATTTTGCTTTGCTTATTTGTTGCTGTGATATCCCCAGAGACTATACAAAGAAAGAAAACTTAAAAACATTGGCTTTAAATGGGCAGTTTCTTTCAAGACTCTGGCTAAAGCCTAACCTAAAAGTTAGGGATTCTTGTCCACAATCAGGCAGCTGGTAAAGGTTGTCTGGTTAAGGGAGTGGATTGGGTTTTTCAAAAACTTGAATTCAAAACTGTCAAAATCAACTGTTATGGAATCAGAGTGGAGATCCAAATTAATGTTTGATTAAAAGATAGGAAAAGGGGAAAAGGAAGAAGTTGCTAATTTACACAGTGGGGAAGGGCTATCTGAAGATATCCATAGGCACCTGTATAGGTCAGCATCTTCACAAATGACCTAGTGAAATGCATGGTGCTGAGGAGCAACGTTTATGGGTAATTAAAAATTATTCAGGCTAGTAAAACTAAGGGCAACTGAGATGAGTTTTGTGAAGATCTTATAATATTGAGTAACGGAGTCATGAAAAAGAGGCGATGTTTGCAGAAAAGCAGACATGCAGGGACCAGGAACTCACTGACAAAATGTGCAAGGTGAGACACAGGAGGAAAAATAAGACCAGCTGTGTACATGCATACAACACAATGTATCTACCTAACTTCTACCTTTTAGGAAAGAATCATAGAATCATAGAACATCTCAAGTTGAAAGGGACCTGTAATGACCATCAAGTCCAGCTCCCTGCTGCTCGCAGGGCTATTTGCTCCTTGCTTATTAGCGGTCAGAAAGCAAAGTGAGCATGCGGTGTTATTACAAAAGAAGCACAGAATAAAAGAGATACTGTCATTATCTATCTATATAAATCCTCAATGCTCCCACATCCTGAGTCATGGATGCAGACGTAGTTTCATCAGGGTGAAAGAGATGAGACCAGGAAAGCTGCAGACTCAGATGTCCCCAACACGTGGCATGCAGAAGCTGAGAGCGTGGCAAGGGAAGTCTCACCCTGTCCTTGCTGTGGCCATAGTAGGGTCCTGCTCCAGCTGGCCTGAGCTCTTCCAGCTCTTACGCTACAGAGGTAAGCAGAGCTTGTTACAAATTTAATGCCCTTTTATTAGTCATCCAGAATCCCTCCCGGCTGAGTCAGGGCCTTTTTGGATGTGACTCGCTGTGGGGAAAGGCATCATGGGGGGCTTAGCATTCTGGCAGGTACCCCTGGTCTGGGTTGCCCCCACCTTATGGTGGCTTCTCATCCCCCATGGCTCACTGACATGTGTTCCTGGAGGTTTCACCGTTTTCAGCTGGAGGTGGTCTCCTTCCCTGCTACTGGCATCCCAGCTGCCTGCTGCTGTAGCCCCGTCCTCTGTCAGGCTAGAGACATCAGAGGGGAGGCAGGCACTGCTCCCAGCGCTGGGGACATCCACCCTGTGCTGGGAGCATGGCAGGTGGGGAGCGGGAGGAGAAGGTGGAAGGAATGGAGATTCCTGTCCTTGCTCTGCGTGCAGGTATGGCTCTTGGCATCCTGTGCTGTCACGCTGTATCTGCCTCCTTGGTCCCGGTGAAGCAGGCAATGGTGCTGCTGCCTCTTGTGCAGGAGGAACACCCATGCGAGGCAGACAGGGGCTCAGGCGTGTTGGCAGGGAGGACTGCAGGCACACACTTGCATAAAAATTGAAAAAGGCTAGCTGATTGCTTATTTTCTGCTTGATATACTATCTTAAAACAGTTCTGCAAAGTTATCACAGACTATGCCAGCCAAGGTACAGAACTCACTGCCTGTCTCTTACTACGATATTGAAAACATTGGTGATATTTTCAATCACACACCCCCCCCCCCCTCCCCGGGAGGTAAGATTTTGCCAGACTGTTTTAAAACTTTCCTTCATGCCCAACAATATGTACGTGACTCAGCTACTAAAGAGGCATCTAAATAAAGAGGCTTCTCTTGTGCTTTATATTCACAAAACTCTCATTCCAGCGAGCAAAGAAACAATCCCCAGCTTTTCTACATGTTCTTTCTTTGATCTGCAGAGTGCTAACAATAAAACATGTTTGTGTGAATCATAAATGGAGAATTATTTCAAAGTCTGTTTTTTTTTTTTGGAATCCTGGTCATAGTTTAATATGACACAACCATATAATTAAATTATAAGAGTATGTAGTTCTCTACATTATTTTCTTTCATTTAGCTGTTAAAAAATGCTTAGCAGAAGTATAACGGTCTTGAGATTTTCATTTTAACAGAACTCAAAAGGTCTGACACTATTGTGTAATATGCGAAAGAGTTTTAAGTTTACTATGTCTAATATGAATGCATGCTGTCATGCAGAGCTTTCCCAAAGGCATTTCAGTGCATTATCTGAGTGGTAGATGTTTTGAAAAAATGCTTGCAAAGTCATTCCCAAAGTAGAGCATATTCAGACACAGTGCAACTTGCAGATTACTTTAACATTTATGTGCATGTTCTGTGTCTGTACAGTGCCCATATAACGGGGACCTAGTCCATTCCTGAGGCTTTTATAAATCACTTAAGTACAAATAATTAATAAGGATAATACAAAATGAAAGTCATACGAAGAGGTATAAACCCACTGTATAAAGTTGTTACATCAGACAAGGCCCACTCTGAGTGCTCTCAAAGTTGATATGAAAATTGTTTCAAAATTCAAAAGATTTTTGCAGTGTTTGCTGCAATTCATTCTTAGTAGAATGGCTAAATGGTTTACCATGTCCTCTGATTTGGCAAACCAAAATTTTAAACAAAGAAACTGGGCTGAAAACTAATAAGCTGTAAAAAGCAAAGGTTACAGGCTAGGGGCAGGTAGCATAAATAATAATACTAAGGTGAATTAATACATGTATGAATGTTGCTGATGAGGAAATAGAATAATTGAATCATAGAATGGTTTGGGTTGGAAAGGACCTTGAAGATCATCTAGTTCCACCTCCCTTGCCACAAGCAGGGACATCTTCCACCACACCAGGTTGCTCAAAGCCCCATCCAGCCTGGCCTTGAGCACTGCCAGGGATGCGGCATCCACAGCTTCTCTGGGCAACCTGTGCCAGTGCCTCACCACTGTCACAGTGAAAAATTCCTTCCTTATGTCTAACATAAATCTATCCTCTTTCAGCTTAAAATCATTCCCTCTTGTCCTATCATTACCCCCTATGCCCTTGTAAGAAGTCCCTCTCCAGCTTTCCTTGTAGCTCTAGGCAGTGGCAGGCTGTTATAAGGTCTCCTTGGAGCCTTCTCTTCTCCAGACTGAACAACTCCAACTCTCAGCCTGTCTTCATAGGTGATGTGCTCCAGCCCTCTGATCTTTGTGGCCCTCCTCTGGACTTGCTCTAGCAGGTCCATGTCCTTCTTATGTTGGTACAGTAAGGATGCAATGAGGATGGCTCCTCTAAAAATGAATGCATTGGACTTTTAATGTCATATTCCACCAGTTCCAGAGCTCAGTTTAGGAAAGCATTTAAGCATATCGTCAACATATGAGCTTACACATTAATAGCTGCCTTCTTCAAAAGGATTTTGTTCTTAGATCAGAGCTCTGGTTTCTTGGAATAGGAAGCATGATGGCGATAGTATAGGGAATGATTTTGAAATGGTATTAGATCTATAGATTTGAACAGAGAGAGTTGCCAGCTCCCAATGGTGTCACATCCTGTAAAATATCTTCCTGTAAATGGAGATGGATCTGTTTCTTTTATTTTCTTTGCAATTTTCATTTTATAATAGAAATGGGATATGCTACACTATATTTCAAAGAAATCAGTGTTGTACTTGAGTAACTCCATTTATCCATTGGCTTCATGCCTTTTGAAATATTCATACACCTAAGTAGCCAGATCCTTTAACACTTGCAGTGCTGTAAATCAGGAATAGCTGTACTATAGTAAGCTAGCATCACATCAGCATAAAACCTGTGAAAAGGTAAGCAGGCCCAGCCCCCAAAGTCACATTGTACATGACAACGCATCTCTTGTATCTTAAAAGCAAGTATTTCATTAGACAGTAATTTTGTGGAAGTTTCACACTTACTGGTTTCCTCAAAGGTAATGGGGAATTTTTCTCTGTGTTAAATTTTCCACTAGCTGTTAGGAGAGAAACATTTGCCTTTAAATATCTTTAGCATACAAAATCACCTGCTCCCTAATCACCATAGTTTTAGAGGTCCTCAGGAGAGGTCAGGGACTTGGCTCTCCCCCAGCAATGAACTTTCTGATGATCAAGGCCCAGCCTTGATCTGTGTTTTGATGGGAACACAACCTTTCTCAGGCTTCAGAAGATCAGTTTTGCAGTGCTCTTATGCCAGTCACTTAGGCTGTGGATCAAGGCCGGAATCTCATTCACTCTGTGAACAGTTAAGACTTAAAAGTTTACCATGAGGACTGTGCCAGTTCTGATCTGGCCTGTTCTACTAAAATATTTATACTAGTAAAAGACCAAATGTAAACTCAGGTTACACCAGAAATAAGCTGTGCTTCTGGGAACACTTGTATTGCAGGTTAACTGTATTCACAGAAAGAGAAGATTTATACAGCAACAGCTAGCCATCTTTTCCATTGCTTTAAGTAAGTTCTTTTCACACCCATTTTAAAGTTTTTAGGCTCAGAATTTAGTTTAGGCTTCCTATAGCATTTTCTGACTGTATCTGCATTAGCAAGCAGTACAGATCAACAGGAGATTTGTAAAGCAAACCAGTTGTGGCTGATGTCCTGGCAACCATACCATACATGCTTCAGGGAGGTTTACTTTGCACCGGCTCTAGTCTGGGCCATGCACAGCATGTCCATTAGCTGCTGGAACAGGTTGGCTCCGTAGGCATACCTTCTGCAACAACTTCGTTTGAAAGGAATCCGGCTTGTGTGCTCTGAGCCTGCTCTGTGATGTGAACCAGCCCACATTAAGTGGGGGCAACTTGGAGATTCCCTTCGAAGTGTGCTCCTGATCCAAACTGAAACCCTAAAGTAGATGTCCCCATTCAGTCAGATGAAATAGAAACTTGCATCCATCCGGATACAGGGAAATGGAAGAATTACCTTCATGGTCCTTTGATACGTGGAGAGGGAATACTGAAATGGAATTAATTCTTGGAAACAGTCACTGAAAAAGGATTTCAAATGAAGGTTTCCAACAGGAAGGGAAATGATGAAAGATGTGACAGAGAATGGCACTAGAGACAGGAGTTTACAATGTAACATAGCAATAAGAAAAAAGATCAGCATTTTCTGGAAACGCCTATAGAAAGGCACAATGTCCTGCACAAACCATTCTCTTTTACCCTAAGCTCTGGTGAAGGCACACCTGGGCACTGGATTTGTTTCCTGATGCTTAATACTTCTTTCCCCAGACAAGCCCCAGTGATGCAAAGCAATTCCAAAGAGTTCAAAATCAAAGCACATCCAGGAAGGGACTGATTTGTGAGGAACAGCTTCATCTTGATTTACATGATTGGTGTCTTTGCTAATTTTGGGAAAAGCCAGACAGATTAAATTGGTGCTTATGGAGCCATATACAACTTCTTGTGCCACTTGCTAGTTCTTAATTTCCTCTTTGAGTCACTTGGCACTCACATAGATGGTTTGCTTTAATGGATCAGTGGTGATTTTTCTGATTTGAAACCAAATCATTCTCAGACTCTGAAACAGCTGAAGCAGCCAGAGCACTTCTTTAATTTTGCTAGCTTGAACTGGCTGTGCAGTGTGACAGGGAACTGAAAATCCACAGAGCCCCTCAAAATTACAGGAGCAGGTTTAGGAATGGGAGAATGACTAAGAATCCCTGAACAGAAAAGCTGTGCCTTCTATCAGGTTTCAGATAATCACAGTTCCTTCCTTGACTAATGTGCACTTCTTGGACAAGCAGCAATAATAACAGTTGTATGAAGAGGATAGATATCTTTGATATTATCAGTCCTTGTAAACTATGAAATTGGCAGAACAGCCGGCACAGGTAATACAGCTGGAAAATCAGAACTTCTTCCTTCAAGCCCTTAGATTACATTTTTTACAGTAAAAACCTCTTGATTCCTTTCAAGATACAGACTGCTTCTCTACCCTTGTAGACACATAGCTCAAGAAGGAAGAAACGGAGGCAGTCGCATTGTCTCCAACTTTCCTACAAACATGGTGGTTCCAGAAAATGTTTTTTTGGCTTAATGTTCATTTTTCATGTGATGAGCACACTGAGGAAATGTGGATGTAAAAATAGGAAATGGGATAGAGTCAAGCATGGTTGTGCTCACAGCAGTGGGGAGATGCAATGACATGAAGAGCAGATCTGGATCACAGAATAAGGTGGTCTAAAGTAATAAAAATATTACCGAGTCTTCCAGCCACTGAACCTAGTCATACAAGACACAGTGCTACAAGTCAGCAGTCCTTTGCTGTCCTGTTTTCTCTCTTTCTCATTTCCCCTGCTCCCAATCTGCTTCTCCTGATGTGTTTCATCCTCCCAGCTGGATAGCAGAAAACCTGCCTCAGCTGCAAGCTGTTGGCTGGCAGCCATGTGAGAATTTATGATGGTCCTAGTGCTTCTGGAAGTAGTCCAGGTGGCATCATCTTCACAGTTGTGAACTCATTTTATGCCTCTACAGGTTGAGGGTTTTCTCATGCCTGAATACCCTTCCCTGGATGGCTTCTGGGGACACCTTACACCTTGATCAGGCTCAGAATTGTGACTGTGACATACATTTCTCAACTGTAAATGTAAAATAAAATATTTCTGAGGATCCTATTTGAAGTGAAGAGGGTTAGAGAAGCACTTAAAAAAAGCGTAAAATGTACTGGCATTGACACTATGGCTGAACTACTTCCATCTACATTTAGACATCTAGTCTAAGACAGTTGGAAGGGGTTTTTGAGAGCCTGCAGAGAAAGAGGTACGCCAGGATATGATCCACTTTGAACTAGTTTAGGACCCTAAAGCAAGGTATTGCTCCTGGGAGGAAACCTGTCTGAACCTGGGGCCCATAGGTATAATTCAATGAGGTGAAATTCTACCCATGCGATGGGCCTGTGTAACTACATAAGCGTGGGTCTGAGTTTGTTCTGAAGTCCAAACTCATCTGCCAGACCTGCTGCTGCCAAGAACTCCCAAGCACAGCCCTCAGACCTCGCTTTTGCCCTGGGAGCTCTCTGGAAGGGAGGAAGCTAGGCTGGCTTGGGGTCTTGGGTCAGGCACCAGCACCCACCCATGCCTTCCACACTGCATAGGCTCATGTGCGTGCCATGATCCTGTCAATGAGAAAGTGATATGGTCATGGCCCTTTCCTACACACAGTGGGGTGTTTCAAATAAAGACTACCGTCAGGTAACCATCCAGCAACCCAGTAGTGCCCACGTGGTTTGGCTTCATACACCTTTACAAGAAACATACCCTTAAAATATCTCCTGACTTGTTGACAATATAATCTAAACGCGAAACTTTGCTTTTGTGTGTCCCACCAACCATCTCGACGTGAGCCACGCTCCCATGTAACATTTGCTGGAAAGAGGGATTTGGCTTTTTTCCTTCTCCTCTCCTGAAGTGGAAGCGGTTAACGAAAGAGGACTGAGTAAGCAAGAGCCCAGTGCTCAGTGTAAGGCACTGTCTGAAAGAAAGCAGATGTCTTTCCATCTGTCCTCAGGTGGTAAGATGTCTGGCACAACTGCTGGTGCAACTTTATGACACAGACAGGAGCGTCTCAGTTCTGGCTTTGAGTGTTTGGGCTACTTTTCATCCCTGAGGTGCCTTTTGCAATCTATCTTTTCTGACTCAACAGAAAGTGAGCATTGGATTCTGACATAAATACACAAATCAGAGTCAAATCACTTTTCTGTATCTTTTTGGAAGGTATAAAAGGTTTGTAATGTTAGTATTGTTTGCTGGTGTGATTTCCTTAAAGCAGCAAGGCTACACCCTGACTGAAGGTATTGAGAAGTCACTCGTTGTCACAGAGTACTCTGTTATTTTTAAAAAGCAGGGCAGATTTTATTGTTTAAATAAATCTTTTGAGGGTGGTGGTGGTAGGAAACAACAAATTTCATTTTGCTCTACCACTCGTGTCAAAACATCTGCATCAAACATTCAGTACATAGTGACATAGCAAAACAAATGTAGAGCAGACAGTACAGATGAATGGCTTGTTGACAGATTAGCAGATGAGTTTCCCTTATGTTTTTGAAAAACATAGCTCCCTAGACATAATGCACAAAGGGGAAAGCTGGGATTAAAGATCAGATAACGAAAAGCAAGGTTTTATTTTCAGTGTTTACTATTCAAATTCCCCAATACCATGGCACATATTAAGAGCAACTAAAGAAAAATATGCCACATCCAACACAGGGAAATGAAACACGGAAGTCTTTCAGGACTAAAGCAGCTATTAGAGCTGGGTGAAATGTTTTTGTCTTCCAATTTATGTGCAGAAAAAATGCAGATTTGGGTTACTGAAGCTGCTGGCAAAACTTGTGTTGAGTTCATCAAAGTATTTTGGCTGAAAAAAAGCTGATTCTTTTTAAAAGAATTAAAGGTTGTTTTCTAAATAAAATGTGTTTTTGTTTCCAAAATGGCATTTTGTTTATAAATGTATCTAACTTTAAATACAGGAGTTCAACTGTGCTTTAAAATGAATCAAAATAAAATTATTTGTTCCTTTTTGTTGTTGTTTGTTTGCCAAGGAACTGAACAATAAATTATTTGCACAGACCAAGATACAACATGAGTTGTGGATCATTTTTAAATAGCTCTGTTAATTTAGGTATGTTTTAGTAAAACAATTGAAATTTTTCTCCTGAGTCAGAGAATAGATATGTGGCTGGGCTAACTCTTCTACCCTTTCCAGTTCTCAAAAATCTTACCAGCAAAATAGATCTATTGACCTGCTTAACCATTTCAGTGCTGTCTTCTCAAGCAGACATGTTATCAAGTTTGCTTGCTGTGTGAAAGCTGGCTCCTGTGTGATGTGGGGACCAGGAGTGAGATTATTGCAGTGGTCAAAATAGATGTGCCTTGTCCTGCATGACATGCAACGGTGTGCACTGCATCCTGTCGGATACATCAGAGACCAGCACTGCTGAATGTGTGTGAGTGGGTTTGCCTGGGGAAGACTGGATAGTGTCACCCATTGGTAGGTTGAATAGCTTGACATGCTGGACAGCAGGCTCTGAGAAGGACACTGCTAAGGCATTTAGGACAGTTGTTTATGGTTCTGCTCTGCTACATGCAGTTTGAGGTAGTGAGGAAGGAGGAGGGGGAAGGGAAGGCATTCCCACAGTAATTTCTTGGTGTTTCTCTGGCTAACCTCAGCAAGATAGCATGGGGAAAGCCTTCTGATGGATGCTTTGGGAGAAAACACAGCGTAAGCTTCTCCTGCAAGTTACCCCAGCTCTGAGTATACAAGGTAGGCAAAATCTAGAGTTGATCCTTTACAGTGTGTGAGCACTGCTGGTAGCAGGAAATCCCCAGTTCTCCCTGGTAGCATAAAAATGAAATTAATGGCCAGCCTTTGCATAGTTCTGTGAGGGATTGAAGACCTCTTCCTTTTCATTCAGTTATCCATACATGGGCAGCCCAAAACTAGCTGGTGGGTTTTACAAAACCTAATATGAATGGAATTATTTTCATGTATTGCTTTATTTTTTTAAAACTTTCCTTTTATTACATGCTGACAGAAAAATCCAATATATAATCTACTGACAGCCAGTGAGTGCCAGAGCCTGAGAAGTCATCTTACAAAGAAGGATATGCAATTTTGTATTTCCATCAAGCATGCTAGAATAATAAGTCAGCTGCCACAAGCCTTGGAGAACTGGCCGGGATTGGACCACCTACAGCAAATTGTAATTAAGACTGTAGAAATTTCCCTTTTCAGGCAGTGGTTTCCAGAATATAAGGTCTCAATATTTTTTACAAGCTTCCAGCAGAGGAGGTAGATGGTCCCACTACAGTTCTCTATTCAAAGGAAAGGTTCAGAGTGTCTCCTGAGGAGACAGGCACCACAACCCGTGTCCAAGTCTGTTAGAGCAAAGTGTGTGCCAGTTGCTTTCTCAGGGCATGAAATGCTGGTCACCTTCTAGCACACCTTAGGTGCTTTCCTGCAGCACCTCCATCAAGGTGTCTGGTCCCCCCATGTCCCTCTGCCATCAGTGGAAGGAGGTAGGTGCCTTCAGCAGTCAAGGGAGCCCTCCTGCGACCTGAACTTGGCTCTGGAGCAGCTCCCTCACATTCATTAACTGTAAAGACATTTCAGGTCCCTGCACTTCTGTCCAACTCTGGTGCTACAGAATTCAGAGGCTCTTTTTCCATTTAACTGTATGGCACTTGATGATGACCCTAAGTAGAGACTTGTAGAATAAGCATCCAACTGTGCTAGTTCAGTAAGCCCTACAGAACTATTATTCTTTGGGTAGGGGTCAGGATGGGTTTTGGGGTGAAGGCATGGTGGTTTATACTTCTTGGAAATGACAGAAATTCTCTTAGCTCTGCCCTGATCTATTGTTTTATCACAAGTATGTTATGCACCTCAAAAGCTGCCTCTTGGCTAGGCCTTCCAGAAGCGTTCCCTTCAGTGCCAGCAGGAACAACAGATCCTTGGCTTGTGTAAGGAGCCAGAACATGAGGCCTAAATAGGAAATGCAGAACTGAGCTACTCCCTAACCCGTGGACTCTTTATTTCTTCAAAACAGGCATGAGTTACCTGCGTGGAAGATGTCTTGTATTCCAGCACACATGACTGTCGTCAGCTTATACACAGTCAATCCATTTTCAGGGTGGAGAGATTGTTTTGAAACTGAGCTGCCTGGATGGAGAGTACAGTGGAAGAGAAAGGGAGGAAGGATAATGTGTTTGCCTGCAGTACACTTCTGAACCACTTGATATTTCTCTGTCTGGTATGGCGCGGGTCCTGTGAGACAAGGACAGGCTGGCCCTAAAATACTGTAGAGCCCTTTCATCTGCAGCTGTAGGTTTTTTCTTCAACAAATGTTTCCTGCTTAGAACATTTGAAACTAAAACACAGATCTTTTAAGTGCAGGGGATTTCATTTAGATGGCCCAAAGGGTTGTAGTTTATTTCTGGGATCCCCTTTCCCTTGTGAACTGTAGCGACAAGGCCAGAGGGGCTGGCAGCTCAGGCTGCTCTGCCTGTCTGTCAGGACCAGGGAGCTGTGGTGTCCCATGTCTCTGTGGTGGCACCAGGTCTGAGGGCTGGGCAGGCACAGGGGACATTTGGCTGTGCCTGTTGTCCAAAAGAACATCCTTTATGTCCTCTGTGGAAAAGATGATGGGCTAACCTACTTAGCAACATTTGGCCTACAGGCTACCAGCTGACACACGTTGGAAAGGTCATTACTTAAGGTCTTTTAGGTCAGATATGTCCCTGTTGGCTGGACTTGTGCATCTCCATATTTATAATTCAACCAGTGTGTACTCTTAGAGGAGCTTTCAACATTTAACTTTCAGCATTTCAACCCAAAACACAGACTTGTTGTATGGGAGAATGCAAAAATGACTGCCCTGCTTTTTCTTTTTCAAGCTTCATGAAATAAGTGAGATGCAGGAGAACTGCAGAGTAAGAGGGGGTTAAATAAAATATTTAGCTTTAAAACATGGAAAACATTTTAGAAGACAGAGAGCCAAACTCTAATCTCATTTCCAGCGGAGTAGAGCAAAGCTGGCTTCAGCAGAGCTGGAGCCCACCTGAACTCTGCAGATGTGTGTGAAGCTATAGCATGCTAACGTGTGGCGTGGGACTCTCTTAAATGCCATCTGTGTCAGATGAGCTGCCCTAGGTACCGTATTGATCATGTGCATCGAGGATATCCACAGAAGGAGCGAGTGCAGCCAGCAACACAGCGTGCGCTCTCAAGCTTGGCAAAGGTCGCTTGACCATGCCTACAAATCCACGCTGCACGCTCTGCTCTGGGCGCCTAATCCAAGTGAAAGGCACCAGTGAGCTCTGTGGTACCCAGGATCAGGCCCACCTCTTAAGTTTAGCGCTCTTTCAGGTAGTTTCTGCTTTGTCCGAGCTCCTCACCATTGCTGGGGAGTGGCACTGTCAGTGGAGTGAGCAGCGAAGCAGGCTTGTCACACCTCAGTGCTCACGGGCTGGAAATAGAACAAACTCACACCACTCCCACACAAGCACGCATTACACAGTCAAACAAAAATATCTGTACTTTCCGGGATGACTCCGATGATTTTTAATGCCACTGACTAAATCATGTGCTTTTCTATTACCTCAGGAAGACACCCAGCTCATGTGGAGACGGCACCGCTGCCTGGCATGGCCCCGTGTCAGCCACACCACGTGCAGTTACGGGTAGCTCAGTTTGCTTTTCATGTCTGGAAAAAGATTGCCATGGTCACTGTGGGCCACATCTCTTTTCCGCATTTTTGTCCCTAACGAGTGTAAAGCTAAGCCCAAGTCCCCTTGCTGAATCCCGCTGAGCCTGTGATCTGAGATGGACAAGGACTGCTCCCATGAGTACATGTTGCAGGAACTTGACCACACACCACAAAGTTATCTGTGCAGCTTACTGTCAGTTTTCTCTGTCTTGAAGTTCAACTTGAATTCAGACATATGGCTTTAAATTCTCCAAACAGAGATCACCAGCAACACTGTAGGAAGGAGATTTCATTCCCTGTCCCCATTAGTCAACCATGAGCTTTCCTGTGCTAAAACCCACTCAGGAAATGCTGCAAACAAAAGGGGTAAATAGTTCTCAGCATTCCTTGTTGCTTGGAAGGAGTTAAGCTCTGCACAACAGCGATCGAGTTCTTCTGGCATTATCCCATTAGCTTAAGTCATTGCTGATGACTTCACCCTTGTGGTGACATCAGCCTCTAATCTCGTGAAGGTGAATTCATGTGAGATTGTTTCAAAACAATTACTCCCTGAATTGTAGGCCATTTCAATTGATATATGGATGCAGCATTCACTTTTGCAGATTGTAGCCTCTCTTCTGCAGTATGGATACACATTTTCCATATTGTATTTCAGCATGTGTGTTATGTCACAAGCTGGCACGGCCTGAGATCAGCAGGAGAATGTGCTTGTTTTAAAGGCAAAAGTAAAAGAAACAAGCAAAACCAACCCACCAATATTACTATTTTCATACATATGGTTAAGACTTCTCTACAGTTGTATATGTGGTTTGTCTGATTCCCTCTGGATGCTGCCTCCCTCTCTGTCTCTGCTGGAATATTCCTTCTGCCTTGGCTAGGCTGTGTCTTTGATTAGGAGTGCTCTGGTCATTTCACATTCTCTTGTCTTTTCTCATACATGGGGAAAAATGTAGACAGATAAACATCCAGGATGGTTACTTAATAAATCACTATTTTTAATAATATTAGATACCCTTTTCTTACCCCATACCAGATTAAGTATAGGTATAAGCGCATAACGATGACAGATTTGGTCTTAAAATGTTTTCTGTTTTTTCTCTTTCCTCTGAAGAAGTGACTCAGAGGAACATGTAGACACAGTCGGCACTTATAAGAAGTGGTTTTAATAAGAGGAGACAAGTCATCGTCCCAGCTGTGCAATCCTTGCTGAAGTCAAAGGGGCTGAAAAGAAAGGCCCCGTTTGTCCTGAAGAGCAGCACACACATGTATACCGAAGGATAGCCATGTATTTAGACTAGAAGTTCCCCAGACCTAGACGAGACATTTGTTTGCTTAACTTCATTGTTCTTCCCTTCTCTCATCACTTGTCCTCAACTGACTGCAGCAGTCCCCGTGGAGTGCTGCAGCTGCATCCACCTTAAAACCAGTTCCCCCTCCCCAAAATCTCTCATGCTTCCAACTGCTGGTGGAAAACCTCTCTTAGCTGCTCCGTGTATGAGTCTGGCTACAGCCAGGGAAGGTGACAGGGCACAGCGTGGCACTGGAGGCAGGACGATTCAGATGGTCTCCTCTCTATCTGCTGTATTGTGAATAAACTTCTTAATGTGACTAATAGTTCTTGGCATTGAACTGTAGCTCCTGAAGTGCAGAGCTGGCATGTCCATGTGCTAATGTTTAAAGTAATGTGTCAGAAAAGTTTTATAGTAGTAGCACAGTATTGTTGGGGGAGAAGCCTGTTTAAATAAAGCCAATAAAATTCTACTATCATCACTTTTCTGTCTTTATTGTTGAGAGGGTGGAAATGACTAAAGTTTTTATTTGGTGTTACAGTGTGATGCTAGAATTTTTTCCACATTTGGAAGTGGACAAGGTAGTGATAAAAAATCATTAAAAAGTGAACAAGTTGTCCTCAGCTCCTGGATGCTCCAGAGGGGCTCAGCCAAACAGACAGCAAACCTACTGTAGGCACCCAGAAAGGGATTTTTTTCTCCTTGCAAAATAACCCCTGTTGCGTTCTTCCTTTAGGAAGGAAATTGAGTCTCTGGATGACTAGCAAATGTTTTGCTCATTGTAGTGGCCTGTACGTTTCCTGAATATCTAGATCTGATTCAGATTAGGGCCTTTTTGGGTGGGGCTGGGGGGGAAGGATTGGCTAAATAAGAGGAAATTTGTATAGTTTTAGTCCAAGGTCCAAGCACTGTTACCAATTACACGTGTATAAGCTGTAAGAGAGGGGCTGCATCTGCCTCAGCTATAGTTAAAATTGTCCAGTGCTTCATCCTTTTCCTCTGCCCTTTCCTTTCAGAGGGAAGGGAAGCAAGAAAAACAAACAGAGAAGGTCTCCCCAAACTGCTCTCTGTGATTGAAACCTGTATCAGGGTTAGGTAAAATGTCTAGAGTTTAGCTTAAGACAAAGAATAGGCAGGAAAAATTGGATTGGCAAGTGTTGCTTTAAAGTGCAGTTATTGTGCCTGGCCTTCATGTGGGTACGCAGTGAGTTAGAAAAAGCAGAAAAGCGAAAGGTGAAAGCAGAAAAAGCCTTTCCTGTGATAAAATCCAGTAGAAATGGCAGCTCCCCCACTCCGCCAAGCTCTTGGTAACTGCTCCCACAATGCCTGCCACCTGTAAGCCTCTGTAAACCCACCACAGTAATATGTCCCCCAACAGCAAGCAAAAATACTGAAGGATTTGTCTGGGCCAAACCGTGGTGGTGCAATCTTTTTGGTTCTGAGAGCTGAAGAGAGGTTTGGGAATGGGATTGGAGTGGTTCAGCAGGGGTGGTGCATGACTCTCTATGCCAGGCATCTCTGGGCCACGATGACCTCCCATGTGGATGCAGTGGCTGCTCCGCAAGGGAGAAAGTGGTGGGCTGGTGGGGTTCCTGGGGGCTGTGCTGGCCAGCCACTCTCAACCTCGTGCCATGACAATCCTTCTCTTCTCCTGGCTGGGAGAGCATCTCACACCCAGTCTTCCTTCTCTGCCTGCTGCTTCAGAGGGCTAATGAGACACCGGGCAGTAAAGGACACAGCTCTTATAGTGTGCCCACCAATTTTGAAGAGAGTATCCTTTGTGATTTGCTTTTGTATTGACCATGTGGCTACCAGATCGTGTTCCCTGGTTTTGTCTTACAGAAAGAAACTCCACTGTTTTCACTGAAAAAAAAAAAGCTGGCATGCAAAAGACCAGCTCCATACAGCAGGCTGTGGTTCATTCTTACTGTCTCTGCTAGTTGGGCAAAAATAATTTGCCTTTCAAGATCCATCTTCTTTCCCCACTATATACTAGGTCTACATAAATCTTTTTCTACTGGGCATGCTGAGGTTTTGCATTAATATAGGAACCCTGAGGATTCAAAGATATGTTCAAAAGAAACAGAAACCCTCCCCAAAAGAACAAAGAGGTAATTCATCCTTATATATCTCTGCAGTAGCAATAGCTGTTCCACCACAGCATCCTCACTAAATGAAGGATCAAACCTATCCTCAGGAATACTTGCTTCATATCTGGGCCCAGAGCCACCACAGACTGAATGCAACCGAGAAACTATAGCACCATCCTTAAAGGAGGTTTGATAGACAAATTCCGGAGCCTGGGACACCCAGTGTCAGGAAAGGATTTAATTCAAACATTAGATTTTATACTTGTGCCTGCTTCTTCTTAGACTACATTCTTACTTTTCTGTGAACGCTTTTAACCCATCCCAATGCCACAAAGGGGAGCCTGCACCCGAGTTGGTGTCCTTGGGCACTAGCAGATTCCAGCAATGCCAGTGAGCTCTGCAAAAGTTTGGTTTCTTTTGAAAAGACCTTATATGTCTGACTGGGGCACCAGGTTTCAGCATTTTAGCTGGTATTTTTTCATGTTTACAGAAAAAGCCGTTGCTCATTGAGGGTAATCACAAGCAGCTATTTCTGTGTTTCTATGAGGTGCCATATGTATGATTTAAAACACGATTTAAAGAGAAATTTATTACTTTCATCATGCGGTGATGAGAGTGAAGGTTTAGAACAATTCAGTGCTGTGCACATTGTGGTATAGGAGAGTGCCCTATCAAGATCACGGTAGCCAGAGCACTTTTTTTATTTTATATTTTTTTTATTTTTATTATTTATGGGAGCAGAGGATGGCTTTGTAGCCCCTGTCCCCTTCTGTTCCCTACATTTCCCTTCCTGGGTTAGTTCTATGGCCACACGGAGCAGCTCACCACTCTGTCTACTGTCTCCTATTAATACTTGATCTAAACCTGATTTGTCAATGTCCCAGATGCAGGTACTGAGCAATAAGCAGGATGGTCTCTGGATCTTGTAAGGCCGGTGGAGTTCACCACAAGCTGCAGAGAACTCTCCTTGCCTACTTTTTATGTCGGCTCTTAACAAGGTATTGCTGGAGGTGTAAAAGCTCAGGTAGGCACTATATATTTAGGGTGAGACGTGGCAGCTATTAGTGGACAGACATGCATAGGTTTGGAGAACAGAACTAGAGAGTAAAGTATGAGAAATTTTTCCATTTTTTAAGTGACATTCTTGTTTTCAGATAATAATGGAAATTTATGTAGTTGAGTAGCTATAGGGCTAGCTAAGATAACCTATGGTCTAATCCAAAGCCAGTCAAAATCTATGACTCTTGAAGGGATTTAGAGCAGCCTGCTGAAGTGCAGAATAGATAAAATATAGATAAAATAAAATACATGTATACTTTTGAAGAGGTGTGGTTTCAATACTATGCATGAGCTCACTATTGACTAAGGGACTGTATGGAAAAACAATTTCCTTTGCTTCTCTAAAACAAAAATACTTTGCAAACAATGTCTTATGCTTGTCTACTACAATGTTCGGTGAAGCTGGGGACTGTATTCATGTGTTAGAGGAACACAGCCAAGAAAATGTATTATCTTATTTTGTAGAGCACACTTTCTCCAGGAAGAAATAAATTGAGCAAGACAGCTGCACTGGTAAAAATGAGACATACCACTAAGCAATTTTCATAGGAGGTTTTGAAAATGCTTTCTAAAGGACAGCACCTCTGAGCTCCATTTTACAGAGTATCTTAGATACAGACGATTTTAAGAAATTGCACAAATTTACATAGTGAATCTGCAGATGCAGGAACAGGTTCCTCAGATTTTTTTTTTTTTTTTTTTTTTTTGCTTTGCTCATTTGGGTAGGCAAACCTAAGAGTCAAAAGGTAACGATGATGGAAAGGTCCCAACAGGCTAGGTCTGTTTTCTTTTTTCCTTTCTCCCCACCTCCCCTTTGGACAATGGGGCAGCCATGGGGATCTCCCCCTTCTTCCCACCCACACTCATTCCCTGGTTGAGGTGCTGCAGGAACAAAAGCAGCAGCAGGAGAGAGGCACCAGCAGAAGGGATGAGTGAACGGTCTCACATGTACAGGAGCCTTCCCTACCCAAGCTACCTCTCTTTCTGTGTATGCATTTATTGTGAGACATGCATAGCCACAGTGAAATGTTTTTGGTTTCTGTGCAAGATGCCACTCAGCTGCTCTGCTGCCTGAGGACCAGAAGCTACTCCCTCACACCTGCGTGTCAGGACTGGATTTAGACCTGCCTGTGATTAGGAGATAGTTTTCCTCTGGGTGAGATGTGTCTGATGTTGCCTTTCTAGTAACCCCATCTTGTGCCCCTCACAAGTTACCCTGGCACTAGCTCTGGAAATTCAAATCCTTCATGTTTTCCCCTAGTAGACGTATCACTGGCTAGCAGGAGCTTTCTTCATTTCTGCATTAAGTCAACTTGAGCTTCGTGAGGGTGAGAACTGAAGAAATACTTCAGAGAGATCATCATAGAGATCATACAGATAATATAAGCCTGCCACTTACAAAAAAAAAAATAGTGCTAGTGATGGGAAAGGATTTACTACATGGATTTCACTCTTCTGTTGGGAATGACACTAGGAACTCCCAGTCTTCTTCTCATAAAGAAAAGATATTAGGTGGCATTCCTCTGTCATTTATGAGTGATCTGGGTAGGAGGGAAGGGAAAGAAGGTGATTAACTAAAGCCCTGAAAGTGTAAGGCTAGCTGAGAGCCCCAGCTGTCTCCTGTACCCACTTCAACCCAGTGCAGGGGAAATCTGCAGAGGACTGTCAAGCTGTTAAGAAACAGCCTTCCCACAGAGCAGAAGAGACAGAGATGGAGCAGGGTCTGAAAATCTTACCAAATATGTCCAAATATTTGAAATAAGCTCAAACATCCAGTGGCTGCTTAGCCATACCTTTTGCACTCAACCCACAACAATTAGTGTTAACTGAACTCTGATTTTTATAGAGGAAGAAAATACATTTGGAGAAGTCAAGCTTAAAATTTTTTAGGGCTGCTACATTTTCCTTACTTCTTTATATGGTTTGATTAATGATTTGTCATTGTTGAATCAATGAACATTGAACTTGTGCTCAGCACATCACCAAGCATAGCAGTGAAATGACAAAGAACAGAATACATGTACATATATTTCAGATGTATTGGATGCCTCCTCCAAAATTCTGTTGAACGTAAGATTTTTTTCATACTTAGGCCTTATACATTATTTCTAGAAAATAACTGCAGAGATGGAAAGAGCACTAACACAACCTCTTATGACCCTGACCTTGTATCTCATTGAGTAACTGCTTTGAGTACTCACATGTGGAAACATTTGCTAAAATACTGACCCATAGTGCCTCAAGTCAGGTATCACAGACTTCTCTAAAGGTGTGAAATACCTGCAGAGCTCATTGACTTCACTGTAGAATTGGAGTCCTCAAAACTTGTTAAAATCATGCTGTTGTCTATAGCTATCTTGGGAAGCATTGGGTTGGTCATGTTGGGTTATTGGAAGCTAGAAAAACTGATGGGTCACAAGTAAACTGAAAATGCAGCTTTATTAATCCAAGGAGAGAACTAGAACTACAACTAGTTATGAGGCTGAATTAGGACACAGCAGAAAAAAAGAGAAAAGAGAAAGTGGAGCAGGACCTAAATTATGGTTACAAAATCCCACAACTAAAGTGCTTCATTGCAGAGGTACCATTGCCACCATGCCTTCCTTTCTTTGGGGATGTCACCCCACTTTATCACCTATACCACAGACATGGTATGAAGCAGCATTTACCATTTGCTTATTTTCTGTGAAGGATTCAAACTAATGATGCAGTGATATGAGACTGTGGAAACATGGCAAAAAACAACTCAACTTTTAGTTTAGACCAAGGAAGGCACATAAGATCCTCTAATTTCCTCAGTCTATGGTCTCGTACCTTTTACAAAGCAAACCAGATTTCCTGATGTAGTGGGTTGACTCTGGCTGGATGCCAGGTGCCCACCAAGCTGCTCTATCACTCCCCTTCTCAGCAAGATGGGGAGGTGGAGAAAATAAGATGGAAAAACCTCATGGGTCAAGATAAAGGCAGTTTGATAAAACCAAAGGCCATATGCAAAAGCAAAGGAAAACAAAAGATTTATGCTTTACTTCACATCAGCAGGTGATGTCCAGCAACTTTCCTGGAAGTAGGGCTTCAGTAGGTGTAGCTCTGGAAGACAATAATTTTCAAATGTTGTAATAACAAATGCATCCCCCACCTCCACTCCCCCATCCCCCTATTTCTGAGCAGACATCCCTTTAGTCAGTTTGCTTCAGCTGCCCTGGCCATATCCCCTCCCAAGATCTTGCCTGCCCCCAGACTGCTGGTGGTGGTGAGGAGGGAAGGTTGGAGAGACAGCCTTGATGCTGAGTGACCACAGCTCAGCAGCAGTCAAAACACTGGTGTGCTATCAACACCTTTCTAGATACCAATACAAAGCACAGCACTGAGGGCTGCTGTGAGGAAAATTAACTCCATCTCAGCCAGGCCCAATACATCTGATCACAGAATCACAGAACGATCGGGGTTGGAAGTGGTCTCTGGAATCATCTAGTCCAACCCCCTGCTAAAGCAGGTTCACCTAGAACAGGTTGCACAGTATCACGTCCAGGTGGATTTTTAATGTCTCCAGAGATAGAGATTCCACAGCCACTCTGGGCAGCCTGTTCCAGTGCTCTGTCACCCTCAAAGTGAAGAAGTTTCTCCTCGTGTTCAGACGGAACTTCCCTTGTTGCAGTTTGTGCCCATTGCCCCTTGTCCCTGTCGCTGGGCACCACTGAAAAGAGCCTGGTCCATCCTCCTGACAACCGCCCTTAAGCTGTTTGTGTGCACTGATAAGGTCCCTTCCCAGTGTTCCCCAGGCTACACAGGCCCAGCTCTCACAGCCTGTCCCCTTAAGGGAGATGTTCTAGTCGCCTCATCATCTCTGTAGCCCTCCGCTGGGCCCTCTCCAGTAGTTCCCTGTCTTTCTTGACCTGGAGAACTATCTGTCCCTTTGGTAATTTGTGTAACCAGACCTTTCCAAGTGGTGCAATCTACAAGCAAGCACAGGAGGAGCCTGTCACATTCATTTACCCTGTTAATTGTGTCAGCTATTGGTGACTGAGAAGGCAGTAATGAAACTCTCCAATCAGCGAGTAAATGTGCTCAGATTCCAGAGCCAAGTCACATTTCATAGATTTTGCAGAGATTATGCCTGATCTCCTGTTCATCACTGTCACATTTTACTCATTTCCCAAGGTGGGAAGGAATACTCCTCTTGTCAAAACCTGAGTGCTGTTTGTGGAGAATGGGAAGCCTCTTGTGCCACTGTGACTTACAGATCAAGGTGATACGTGCTGGTGCATTGCCCTGCAAGAAGCAGACAGCAAACTTCTCCCAGCCTGTCCAGGGAAAAATCCTTTCCAGACCTCAAAGCTGTTGAACCCAAGCATATGAAAACACCTGATAAGTACAGGTGAAGCTTGAAACATGAGTCTTAATTGTGATTGTTATCCTAATGTGTATCACAAACATGCTTAGGCTCCAGAAGGGATGGGCGAGAGAGGAAGGCTCAGATCCTTGGGTCCAGAATAAGCTGTCACAGCCATCGCAGATCAGAGAGTTTTTCCATTAAACTGAAACAAAGCATACCTGCATGTTTCCTAAAAATGGTATCCAGTCTCACTTAAAGGCTCTAAATCACAGAGAGGCCATGACTTTTGAGGATTATGTGACAGTATCTGTTGCATTGCAACACTTAACATTGACTTACTAACCTAGGAACATGATTGACGTGTCTGTCAAAAATATTTCTTCATTTCTGTAACAGATGTAGGTGTATTTGGAGTAGCAGAAGCAAGCAAGCCATTCTGGAGGCAAAGTTTTAGTGATAGATTTTGGGAGAGAGGTCCGTGGTTCCCAGTAAAGGAACAGTTAAGTGCATTAATTCTGTAGCAAACAAATTTATTATTTTGAACTGTTGCAAAATGGATGAGATGTTTGAGTTGCAAGTCTGCTGGTTAGTCCATTTCTTATGAGATCCTTAAAAAGAGAAAGCTTGGCAGGTCTGTGGCTAAGATGACACTGTGATGTAGAAATGATCAAATATGGAATCACCCTTCAGAAAAAGGGATCTCGAGGCTGTGACAATGAGTAAGTGGATGAAAGGGTTTTAAAAAGTAAAAAGAACAGAAACAGTGCAAGAAGAAGCTGTTTCTGCAAAAGCTGAGACTTAATGTGTCATTCTATTCTTGCAAAGTCACTGAGTTTGTGAGTACTCTAACATGCTGGAATTTTAATGCTTTTTTGATTTTACTAATAAAGCGTGTTAAATGTATATCCAGTTGTTCCTACTGTGTAAGCATATGCTGCTTTCTGTGGTGACTGTGTTAGCTTTCATGTTGCTGTTTTGAAGTATTTGTTAGATTGAAGACCAAAATATTTAATGGATCTGTTGTTATCTAACACTCATCACCTTCTCTAATAAAGTGTGGTGACATTCTGCCTTGATTTCTAGCAAGCTGTTAGAGTTCGGGTATGTTTGGGCAAATATATTACTGGAGAACTAGTGAAAAATGAAAACTAGTGAAAAATAAAGGACTGTTTTAAGAAATAGTGTTCAGAAAAAGGTATTTTCTGATGGTTCCTAAAAAGCATATCAGGGATATTGATTTCAGCAAGAAATAGGTGCATCTCGGACTGTGTTTCCTGAGCTGTTTGAACTGTGCCCAGCAGCTCTTCAAGATGAAACACTCTACATTGCAGACCATTTCTGAGTCTGTTAAGAGTGTAGTACAGGAGTTTTCAGTGTGTCTACTGGATGCTATGGTTACACTCAAAGTAATACAGAGGCTAGGTTAGGAGCTGAGGTAAAGATGGCTTCATGCCACCCATTGCTTTTCCTGGACTCTGTAATTTCCTAAAGGTAGACTAGATTGTTGTAAGTTGTACTTAGCTGTTGTAACACATCCCACCCGCCTCCTGTATCCTGTGAATATTCCTAATGGAATATGGAATGTGGCACAGAAGATGGGTGGCTTGTAGTGTCTTTTGCACTAGATTCACAGGGGTGTTTTATGCCACAGGTATAATGAAAGGGACAAGGAAAGGCTGAAAAATCTGGAAAACAAGGAAATGTGGGGTTTTTTTAAACTGTGATCAATGTGAGTGCTGAGCAACATTAGTACTGTAATAATTATAAAAATTAATTAATATGAGAAAAAGTGAAATGAAAAGGACATTGAATTGCTCACTTCTCATACTGTAATGACTAAATTACCCATTACTACAATAACTCATACACAATGTTGTTGCAGACAGCTCAAGTGGTTTGTTAGAGCATTGGACTAGATTTCTCTCACGTAGCTTCAGCTGCTGCTAAGGCTAAAATTAAAATACTTACCAGTGCTAGTTGACATTTCACAATGACAAGCACTGCCAGAACACTGGTATTGCAGTGAAATTGTTTCTTTGAAAACATGAATTTTCTATGTGTTCTTCCTATTTATTAATTTGCTAGAAGGCCAAGTACTCTCACTAGGACTGAAGTAATTTCAGGTAAAAACAGTACTGCTGTAATTTCCAGTAATCAGGTTTCCTTAAATAATTTGTCTTTATACTCTCAATTAGTTCTATCAAAGGTGAAAATAGCAGGAAGAACTACTTTCTATGTGGTGGACCATAGAGGTTTTCCTATCTGCAAGTGCAAAGTCTGCGGTGCATAGGAAACGCAGCATAATAAGGGAATTCAGATGGCAGGAGAGGAAAGAGTCACAGGAGACCTGCATGATAACTCCTACAAAACACTACCACAGCATATCTTTTCCAGGTTTTAGTTAACCTTTTTTTTTTTTTGGCATTTGTATTTTCACAAGGGGGAAAATGAATTGGTCTTATACTGTTATTGCTATAAATACTGACTTTTAGATTCGACCAGGAGGCTGGATTCCTACTGGTTTTAAAGCCAACAAATATGTGAGCTACATGAATTTTACCACAGAATATTTTAAAATTTGTCTGCACTGTTCTACATTGTAGAAGAGGAGTGTAACAAAGACAAGATGAAAGCACAGCTCAGTGGTTTGTAGTGGAGCTGGAATATCACAAAGGAATCTCCCCCCCAAATCCTAGAAAGCTGAAACAGAGGCACTGAAGAGACACGTCTTCATAATTTGTATCTCGCTTCCCCAAGCTGACATTGTCCTTCCTATATAGCCCAGTTTTTCCACTTAGAAGGAGGCTAAGGTTTGGGATTCCTGTCTACTTCTGTTTTCTTTGTCCCTGAGTCCCTTCATGTGATGTTTCCATATAATTGCTTAATATATATCCCCTGCCTATGGCTCTGACTGTTAAATCATCACTTTTATTTCAAGGGTATGCTTTCTTTAAATACTGGGTGTAAAGCTCTTCTCCACGCATCCCTTGTAACTCTACAGCCCTGCTGCTGGTGCCAGTCTTGACGGTCTCTTCATTACCTGCTTTGTGCTCTGTCTCTGCCTCTTTCTAGGTTGTCCCTTAGGAATGGAGTAATTTCCAACGCTTTTTTTGCAAGAAGCCTATGTCTTATTCAACTGCATGCTAAAATCCCATTCCTTCTGCCAGACCCGTGGAGCACTCAAAAGCACAGATGGTGGGTTGCCCTTTTTTGTGTCTGTCCTGGAGGGGAGGAAGATGGAAAGAGAGAGCTTTTCTTTAGGCTGGGCTTTGGCACGGCAGCGGCTATGCCGTCAAAGCTGACAAATAGCAGACAGAGCAGGGTATTAAGATGGTATTCAGCAAACCTTGTTTCAATCCTTGGCTCAGTTTCCAGTACAACAGGTATGAAATTTTCCTTCCTCACTAAGGTGTTGTGAGAGTAAAACCACGTTAATAATTGTGAATTGCTGGCGACTGTGGGGTGGAGGGGCAGACAGTGTTTTTTCAGCTCTGTGTTTAAAACTGCAACAGAACGAGGCCAGGTGTTGTGTTTGGGTTCTATCCTGTGAGGAGTGGATGGGGAAAGCAGCTCACTGCAGCGATGGGTACTCCTGTGAAGATGTTCAGGCGCCTCCGTCGTATGAGAACATGTGAAGGACAGAAATGTGGTCATTGAACTTAGCTCTCCTGCTGTTAGTCCACTTCTGAGCTTGGGCATTCGCAAGAATTTGTATCCACAAGCAAGATGGAAAACTGAAGAACATTTTGGGTTTGTGTGTTACAAGCTACAAATTCTTTTTGGAAGTTCAAAGAAAAGCTTAATTAATTTTTGTTAGGAGGAAAAAGTCCCTTTATTAAATTCTAATTGCAGTGTTTAAGATTTTTCTTCATTTTATAAACTGTATTAGAAATAGGGACCCCCCCCCCCGCCCCCCCACAATAAATGGCAACAGATGTAGCTCTGTAGACTTCAGACCATTCCAAAGCCTTTGACAGGACAAACAACACTAACATACTTTCCAGTCTCAACCATCAAATAAAGTGTTTACAAATTAGGACATAATGGCCATTGCTTTTCTCCTCTAAAATAAAATAGAAAAAAGGGGCTTCAGATTATTGAATCTGCTATTGAACCTTAATTAGCCCTGTCTCTTTGACATTTTGAAATCTATATCAAAATAAATAATTTATGGGATTTTTTTATGCAACAAATTGTTGTTTACAAAATGCAATGTAGTATGAAATCTTCTATTCTCTCAGGACCCAGACCACATAGTGACCAGGGTTTCAGTCTCAGTTGGCAATTCCAGTTGAATAACTGGAACAGAGCATGGGTAATCATCATGTGAGCACGATCAGCCACAAATGGCAAAATGCTTAGCAATGTCCCAGATTTTCAAAGTATCCATGACTTTTTTTCAGGCCAATGGCTCTTAATGCCACTATGCAAATGTTTGCATGGCAATACTGCTGTGTTAAATACAGAGAAGGACTTGCCAGTCAAAAATGGGAGAAATAGACTCTATTTTAGGCTTTTTGAAGCACTGGGGAACTTTACAGCTGTCTTTACATTAAAAAAGTCTTTTTTTCCCAGGGAATTACCCTTGAATTTGTCAAATTAGTGCAATATCAAATGAAACCAGTGCATTATCAGGAGAAAAGTGAGCTGGAGTTCTATCAGTGGACCAAAGTCTGCCACTTTGACATATTATATTGCATCTTCTCCCATAAGAAATGCAAATAGACAGGATCTGGCCCTAGATTATGTTTAGTACTTCTGATTTCCCTAGAAAAGTGTCTGTACAGAGACTGAATCACTCTTGATGTTGCCAGGATTTAGTCTGCAAATGAGATAAATCTCAAACATGTGACTTTGCTGATTAAATAGATCTTAATTGATTTGATTAATATTAATCACTTGTGTCCACCCTTTTTTGGTTCTCTGGATTTTCTTCTCTCACTGTTTTATTGACCAATACCACACTATTTCCCCTTTGTTTATGCTATACAGTGCTTGCCTCTTTTCCCCAAGTAGGAAATTAAACAAAATTCCTTGCTACAGAAAGAAAGCTCTGTCTCTGTCCTTCCCATTTGAGGGTGCCATATGCCCAATTAAACCCTTCTTTTCACCTTGATGATTATTTTTTGTTAAAGATGCAGACGTCCAGAGCGTGCAGGCTGAGCTAAAGAATTGAGGTTGGACCTGGACCAGCAGAAGAGTCATTGTTCGAGTCATGTTGGTACAGCTTGAGCAAACACTCAAAGCAGCTGGTCAGCTCCAGATGGATTTCATCTCCAGTCAACCGTTACATGCAACCTTGCTTCCAGTGCCTTACCTCTCTCTGCTCAGACCCTCTGTCTACTATAATTTTCTTCCAGCAATTCTCTTTCTCATTTCCCATCTTATTTTGAGCAGCTAGGTAGATTCTGTGGCTATTTCTTCTTTGGAAGGAGGAATGCTTTACTCTTCCTTACTGTCTTCTGAACAGAAGAAAAACAATTGAGAGCAGAACCCCAAAGTGCTGCCCTTCTTTTCATTCCAGTTTCCTGCTCCTTTTCTCCAAAGAAGAAAAGCAGAGCAGAGAAAAATGGAGAAAGTGAAAGCAAAAATGCACTTTAATCTGAAAACAAAAAGAAAAAAAAGGAAAATAAGATTCCTTTTGAAATCAAGATAAAAAAAGATTTACATTTTCCTGTAGAAAACACATCCAGTAGCATTTCAAAAAAAGAGAAATTTCTGTCCTCAGTGAAGTCCTCTTTTTAGCTTTGGAAAGTGTTTTCACTTTTCTTTTTTTCTTTTTCATTATCAAGTCCTAAGCAGATCTGCTCTTTTTTATATCTTCTGACAGCTTTAAGCCAGCTTTTTCTTCTGGGAGTTGAGGCTGTATGTGTGTTAGTACACAAAATGTGCTTGAGTCTGACCCCTGTGAGGCTGAGCAGCCGGTGCCTGGGTGGGAAGGGGAACTTGGTGCCCAGAGCAGGGTGGCTGTGTGTAGACCACCCACTCCTGGACACCCTCTGGCTCCCGAAACATGCTGGGGGACACTCTAGCTAGCACAGGCCCAAACTGTGTCATAACAGGGCCACTCCAGCAGCTTAACAGTAGAGACCATCTCTCTCTTCAGGACTCAGGACTCCATCCAGGCACTGCTTGACTTAGTACTATAGACACAAATGGCGAGTATTAGTCTTTTTTGTAGGTCCAATAACTGTCCAGGTCTTAGAAAGTGAATTTATGAGGAGTAAATTAGTAGCTAGTTTTCGGTAGCAAAGCAGCCTCTTTTCTATTACAGGTTTTGCAAACTTCAACTGAGACTTGAAAGAGTGAGAGACATGGGTCACAAACCCTGTGTGATGAACACACAATGGCAGCAGCTCACCTGGCAAGCATCCTGTGCGCTCTTCCTTGCACTTCAGGGCAATAATCACAGGTGTAACATTACTGAGAAGCCCAGGTAATGTGGGCTTGAGCTAAGGATGTCTGTTCCAAATCATATACCTGTGAGGCACCATACAAGTTAATTAGAAGAGCCCCAAGTGGGAAAACGCAGTTCATGTTCTGACCTGACCATCATCTTGTGTAGAGCTCAGGGCAGACTGGTTTGCTCTTCCTTGGAGTTAATCCTGTGTTTATGTAACTGATGTTTAGATATCAGCCAGGAGAAATCCATGTTTTCCTTGCTGGTTGTACACCACACGGCTGCATTGGAACCTGCGTGCGTTAGACTGGGGCACAGCATGTTGCTGCCATTCAGATACTTTCACACCAGCCAGTCATTACTGTTATCTCCAGAGCAGAACAAATACAGGTGATACTCCCAATGATTGCATGCAAGGAGCAAACAAGGATCTGTTTTCATGAGGCAGCAACCCAGAACACTTATCTAAAAACCTGCAGGAGTCTGTAGCCATTAAAGTCCTCAGTCTCCAACATGGGCCAGAGCCAGATGTGAGCAAATGCTTCTCATTACAAGTCAGTTACAGCCAGAGGTTTAACAATGTGGTTTCACTAGGTAATTGTGCTGTCCAAGTAAACTATTAATTAACCTCCTATTAGATGATGTCAAATCTTGCTGCACAAGAAACAATTACCATAATTGCCACAGTTTTTTTTTCCTAGTTGACTTTATTGATTATGCAGTAAAAAGATAAGCATGGCAGGTTTAGATTGCATTTACTATCCATTGAGGAAATAATTCTTATTTCTGTTTTCTTTCAGATCTTTAAGAAGTCCTACATTTCTGTGAAGATATTTTTATTTTACTTTTAGCAGAAAATATGATATTCCATCCTGCTGTGACAAGGCCCACATACTATTCCTTTGAGTAATCTCTGTTCTTCTTTCTCCCCCGTTTATGTTTTGTTGATAACATTCTGTTAAACAAGTTTTGAAATAAGATTTTACCTCCTTCTGGCAAGGACAACACCTTCTTGTTTGTTCTGTGAAGTGGCAGGCAGACTTCTTCAGAGCTGTAAAAACTCATTCAAAATATTCCCCTCTCTAATGTACAGTGTTGCTATTTCTTGATTTATTTTATTAATTAGGATTTGTGGGAAGGGAATAGTTTGCAAAGTTTAGTTCCTGTGGTTGCTTCTACCATCAAACTCTTTGAAAATATTGGATTCACAGATATCTATTCCTCCTGTTGCTGGGACTTGCTGCAGCACAGCAGTATAAAATAAGAACATTGTCTCTTCCTGTGTCTGCACTGGTAGCCTTTGAAGTGACCTTTACAAAATTACAATGCCACCATTACTTCAGGTTATCCAAGAAACTGTGATATATGTCACTTCATATGCCCATCATGGCTGCAAAATGCTCAGACTGCTGAAGTCCTGGAATCCCAGGACTTGTGTGGAAAATTAAGGATCAATTTTAGCAGTGCCTCCACCATCAGCATTAGCAGGTTGTTTACCAAGTTATTTTGAGAAACTCATGGGAAGTCAAGGAGATGAGAGGGATCTTCAAAATAGATGTCTGTCATGTAACATTTGTGGAATTTATTGTCTGCCAGTTACCAGGGCTAGGTCTGTGAGCTATGCTGACAACATCAGACTTGCTGACGGAGAGATTAAATACTCATTTTGTAATTAGTGGGAGTATTATTTTGTTTTTATTGCAGTAATGCATAGAGGTTCCAGCAGAGATTGAGGGCCTCTCTGTGATAAGCATTAGATTTATGTACAATAATAATTAAAGTTCTTGCTTCATACTCCTATGAAGGTCATCTGAAGGGTGCTGTGAGATTTCAAAATAAATAAGGCGATTATGAAATGGATCCACCTTGAGCTGTTCAGCTCCCAAAGTTGCAAGATCAAGTCAAGACCACACACAGAGCTCCCTCTCTCCATGTTGTTTATGAATGGTTTACAAGGGGCCGTTCCCAGAGGGTCACTACCACAGGCACTCCAATATTATACCCACTTCTAAAACGGCCTCCACAGAATCGTTATTATGAACATTTTTTCAGATGTTATAAAATAACGGCTTCACAGTGGGTTAACTACTCTCTAGCTTAGTTGGATAGGGAACAATATAGTTTATGTGCTCTGAGCTTTCTCATGGATTAAATTTATCACTTGGTCAGTGGTAGTGCCCCTGTTTGACAGATGTAGGCCATTATTAAACAATTTGGCCTTCAAAACAGTGCCTGTATTTGGAAAAGTACTTTTGGCATAGCCAGCCTCAATTTTAGCAATCCATAATATAACGTAATGCCTTGGGAGACCTTCCTTATGTTGACAAAGACATGGAATAAGCTACTCCTGAGAACATTTTAATAAATGACACGGTGAGGGCATTGTCAGTAGGAAAAAAAAAAAAAAAAGCCATCTTGGGCTCTTCCACCACTCCTTCTCTCTCTAAGATGATGGCTTCTGTCAGCTGCTCCTGAAGATGATTCAATTTATCTGTTTAAATTTTTAGATATAATGAGTCACATCGGAATAGAGTTGAAGGGTGAGAGTGCAATGGTAGGGAGGCAAGAAGACTTTGTCTGGGGTGTACCTGGTGGGGGGCAGTGCTCAGGCAAAAGTGAGTGGGTTGGAGATCTGCTCACAAGCTATCTTGCAAAAAGAGACTTTGGCAGCATGGCAGTTTTGAGAAGGTGTCACAATACAGAAGACTTGGCATGTACATAGGTGTTTGTATGTGCAATGGGAAATGGACAGGAGGATCACACATTTGGTACAGACCCTTAGGCAGGGTAGCCCTATCCAGTATACAGAGTACTGTGTCTGTGTCACATGAGGTTGTTGGAAAAAGAGGGAAGAGCTACATCCTCCAGTATAGAGGAAACTTCAGCCAGTGTTGGGAAAAAAAAAAATACAAGAGAGAGCAAAGATTTTTCTCCTTTTTTTTCTGCACAAAAGGATGTGTTTCTGTTGAGAAGGAACAGGGAAATCGAACAATTATTGGACATAGTGAACATGGCAGTTTATAGTGGTGATAAGAGGGTATAGAAAATATGAAAAAAAGGGCAAAAGAAGAGATGGTGAAAAGTGTTCTATAATATTTGTTGATTTAATAGTAAGGGAGTGATTTAAACTCGGAAGGGCTGGAAAGGAGGAATGAAGACTCAAGTGTCTTAAGGCCAGGCAGAGGTGGAAAGGAGCAAGCCACTGCAGAGAGGGACTGGGGAGAATGTGATGATGTAGGAATGTGACTTCAGATACAACCCTGACCTTGGAGGAGAAATGTTTGCTGAGCCTGTGGCTAAAGTCAGCTTTGGTTTGGCCAAGAGCACTCCAGCATGCATCCTTCCCCCAGTACTGAACTGGAAGGGCTTTTCTGTTTTTGGCGTGGTCCGTGAAAGCTGAAGCACTCAGTGATCCTGGCATTGTCCTCTCTGAGCATGACCCAGCCTTGTCAGTGAATGCTGAAGGTGCAAGGCGACAAAGGTGTGGAGTGATAGACCTGACCATGTTGGAAAAGGCTCTTCACCAGGTAAACAAGGCATGGCATTGACTATCTGGTATGAAATTCGAGCTATTGACATGGGGTCACAGTTCCATAAACGGTCTCCTTCCCATTGACCTTCCCCAACACTCATGAACAACAACAATGTCCTGGGGTGGAAGATGGGCTGGAAAACGAGACCAGAGTCTTCTGGGACACTGTGTGCATGCAGTGACACAAGGGCAAATAACTCTGGCTGTATCTGAGGATATCTCGGCCAGTGAGCAGTGCGCTTGCCAGGGAAGTTCACTGCCAGAGGCCACCCATCTTGGGGAGGTCCTTGAAAGGGTGGTGTGAATGTTAACTTGAATGTTTCCTTTTCTTGTGGAGACCTTAACAGCCAGATGTAATCCTTCTATCACCCTCTCAAGGGTTCAACAACAAGTAAGTGGCTTTTAATGCAAACAATTTGCTATTCAAGTTAAAGTTTGGGTGCAGGTCAGATCCAAATAGTCCTCACAAGGTGAGGTTCATGCATGCATTTAGACATCTTCATATGTTCCCAGCCTCGATTCTTCCTTTTTTTGCCTGTGAAGCACAAGACTAAAGAATTTCTGCTGACCTTGGTTAGAATAAAGGACTACAGTTATTTTATATCCAAGTCATCTTTGCGTATGAGTGTTGGCTAACACGCAGTCACTGCTGGGGTGGAGCACAGCAGCCATTTTGTATGCAGCAGGTCTTACCAACAACTTCAAGGAGTGGGAGAAGTGGCAATAACTTCCTTAATTGAAAATTATGTGGGAATTTCACAGTGTGCAGAATATAATTAACCACACTGGAACCTGGCCAGATAACTAAGGTTAGCACCGCTGTACTTGCAGAAGCGCCACTGGTAAAGCAACACCTCCTGAAAACTTTAGAACCTAATCCATCCCTATAAAATAAATAAAAGGCACGTCTTTGAAAGGTGGTGTACAGCTTTTATTTATATTTTGCCATGCCTTCATCACTTACAACTGAAACAGTCAATCACAGCTGTACACTAAAATAAGAAGTATATACAGCTTTTAATGACATATATTTTTTTACTGAATCAAAGCTGAGTTAGTATATTGCATTACGCCAAATCTTTATAAAATTGAGCCAAAGTCATCTTATGTGTGCAACACATTTTATCAAATGTGTAAGAAATATCTGGAAGAGGAATATTGTTTATATAGAAGGAAGGGGGGAAAAGTGAAGTTGGCAGCATATCATGCAAAAATTAGTTCAGCAAAAGGGGAAAAAAAAATCAAACTATGTGCCAGAGTTTCAGTCACAGTCAGATGAGCTTTTCTGAGCTTGCAAGTACTATACAAATGTGAAAAACATGCACTTGGTGCAGGAGGAAGTGAAGAAGGAAATAGCTGATGGAGAAGTCAGGGCTGTTAATGCCAATGGTGACGCTGCAAGTCAGCATAAAAAAAAGCATCAAGAAATGAAGTCATTCTTCAAGCCTGGATTTATCTCTTATATTGCTGGAGCTGCACTGCAGATTCCTTAGGCCACAGTGTGGGGCAGCTATGGGTCTTGTGGCACAAATAAGGGTGCCTCTTTTCCAGAGGGAGCTTGATTCTCGTCATGGCTACAACCCAATAAGCCAAGAAGACCTTACCGAAACTAGGAGATGAATTTGCATGTGGTGAAAAACCTGGACTGGGCACTCAGAACTGGGCCTGATGTGAGGGTGCCCAAGAACCAGTCCAGGTGGGCACAGTGAGACTTTCAATGTTCAACCCTCAGGGCTTGATACTGGTGGTGTTGTGAGAAGAGGAAGACCTGTAACCTAGAAGATTATGAAAGTGACATTTTAGAAAGTGAAATAAAGGGAAATTCCCAAAAGATGTAGGTGTGGTACATGTGTCTTTGCAGATGAAGTGATACTGCAGGGTTACAGCAGCTGGTGAAAAACTCTTCGCATCTCATGTACACCTCTGAAAAAGTCCCTCCTCTGTCCTGGGGTGAGGCAGAGCTCACAGAGGGGTGTTTATTTATCTGTGTGAAAAGCCAGATGGCCAGAGGCTGATGCACTGGCCAGAGAGCAGCCCAGTGCTGGGGAGATTGAGCAGGGACATGTGGAGCTGACATCACTGTCCTGGTCCTCAGTGCTAGGACTGCTGCTGGGTCTGGCCTTCCCTAATTTGAGGTGAATACAGGGAGATGCATTTTGGGCTGAGAGGGCTGAAACAGCAGGAGCCACTGCCCAGCACGCTGGCAGGGTGTGGAGCTGCCGAGCAGCTGACCTGGTGGGGCTGCCAGACCCTCTTGGGGAGTTTGGGCAAATGCAGTGTCACTGCTCAGCACTCTGGAAGCAACAGCACCTAGAAGAAGACAATGACAAAGGCCTTGCATCGTTGTTCTGAGAAGAAGCTCTGAAACGTTTTTCAGTGTATCGTGGCTGAAAAGAGGCAAATCTGCAGCTTCATTCCCCGTTTGTTCAATAAGACTCTGTTTACTGTCTTTCAAACTAAAAAGTATTGCATGAAAGGAGTACTGGGCACTATCATTAATTTCTCCAGCCCGCTGGAAAGAATAAGACCCTGAATATTGACTGACTACTTCGGTCAAAAGGTAACAGTGTATGGCTTGCTGGAAGAATGTTTGCTGTTTTGTGTTCTGCATTCAGTTGCTGAATGCTTCAAATTTCACTGGTGGAGACTTTATATTGACTCTGACTTTTTTTGTTTCCGTTATAAGGCTTTAAAGTTGCTGATGGAAACTTTTGCCCTTGAGCGTGAGCATAGCCAAGGGTAACATCCCCATGCCAAATACTAGAGGGGACCCCATCGGTCCCTTAAATCAAGCAAATTACAGTTACTAGTAACATACTGCAAATTACTAGTCCCCCCCATCCCCTGATGCTACGGAAGCAGGTGCCAGGAGCACGGAGGGGCTGGCAGAGCTTAGGAGAAGGTTGCAATGCTGCTCTTGCAGCCACTTGCTAGGCCCTCTCTGGGGCCGGGGTGGGCTGTGGGGCTCTCTGCCCCGTCAGCAGGCACACAGGGAGGATTCTGAGGCATATCACAGCTATAGCAAATTTCCACTGAGCAAAAAAATATAGAGAACCACTCCAAAGAGGCTAAGCCCTCTGGCTGGGCTGGTTGATGGAGGCAGTCAAGTGGCTGGAAAACATTGCTAGCCAGTTAAATCCAGCAGTGAGTGTTGAAGCAGCCGATTCTCTAAACACCGCGTTTCCCTGCGGCAGGGGTCGGATTTGTGGAGAGCGTTGCCCTAGCAGGAGCCGGCAGGGCCGCTGTGGAAGAGTGGGGCATGAAAGAGGGGATCGGTATGCATCCCAGAGTGCACAAACCTGGAGTCATTGCTCAGGCAAAACTCATAGGGACCAGCCCCTTAATGCAATTTCACCCAGGCTTTGAATGCAATTTTTACACAGCGTCTTTCTCCTTGACAAATCCAAACCCTTTCATCAGTGATGACTGGCACCAGCCCCCTGTGGCTCCTCTTGGACCGGATTCAAGCTGTATGTTGTTTTTCGCTGTAAATCTTTCTACTCTACTCCCCTACCACCTGTCCCCTCCCCACCTTTTAAATTCTTCATTGATTTAATGCCCCCCCACCCCCACCCCGAGGCTATCAAACAGCTTTTCCCCCAGCGCTTTTGGTTGCTCCAGCAAAATGGGCTTGGAAGAAAAGTGGTTCCAGGCTGATAATTTGAAGAGGTTATACATGAGCGCTGTACAGAGATTGAAAAGCTCTGAGTTGTTATAGCAGCTGTCCCAGCTGAAAAAATGTCAGGGAGTGGGATCGTTTTCGGTGTGTTTTATGGACAGGGAATAGGCCAGGTTCCCTGGTATTTGAGTTACTCTGGGGTTGTTCAGCCAACCCCCACACTTTGCAGGATAGTAATCGGATCCCCGGTGCCCTTGAAGTGTGCTTGCACTCAGTGTAGAAAGCAATAGCTCTATGCCAAGCACTAAATGGACTTTTAAGTACGTAAGCCATTTTTGTTCTTGTAAAATCTAGGTTTGATTCTGTAAAAAGACTTGCACACCTTTTTTTTCCGGGGAGTTTGATGCAATTTTTCTCTGGATTAAAGCCAAACGAATGATCCTCAGGGACTAACTCCCTCTCCCTTTTTTCTTGTTCTTTTTTTTCTTTTTTTTTCTGTTGGCGATTAAGAAAGGATTTGGTTATAACTAATTACTTAAAATTGGTCAACCGCACTTGGAGCAATATATTGCAACCACTGGGTCGTTTGCACTTGCTTTGCTAGTTAGCTGAAGTCTTTCACAAAATTTAAGGCCAGAGGGGACTATTAGATCAGCCAGTCTGACCCCCTGTACATCACAAGCCATTAAATTTCACCCAGTCAGCCTCCTACTAAGCCCAATAATGTCTGAGCTTGGCTAAATCACAGAACCCAGAAATGTATCCAGACTGGATTTGAAGACATCCAGGTACGCAGACTCTAACGCTCCCTTGATAGTTTGTTCCAGTGGTTAAAAATTTTGCCTTATTTCCTGTTTGAATTTGGCTGGAAGCTGAATCCAGACTTTGGTTCTTGTTACGCCTTTCTCTGCCAGGTGACACAGCCCTTTGGTATATGGTGTTTTCTCTCCGTGAAGGTACTTAAATGTGTTGTAATCAAGTCACATCCCAGGCCTTTTTCTAGCTGTTAAAAAGAGAATGTAAACACATTCTGCTTTACGATTTTCTCCCAATAAGGCACTTTATATTTCCTTTTAAAACATTATTAAAATCTTTCTGTGTCCTCTCAGGTATTTGACTACCATTTTAAGCAGACAGATGATGGAGCTGAAGAAAATATTCTGTCTTGCAAGAATACAGGAACAATGTTCTAAATCCTAGATCAGGATGCAGGCCTGCTATGAGCATCCTTTCACCACCTGTCTGTGGGTGGTGCCCAGACGCATGCTTTTCTTTGGCCCTAGCTTGCTGTTCTGTCATCTGTGAGGGAATGGAGTGATTGAACTCGTGACAAAACTTTTTTTCCTGCTTGGTACATTCTCACCTGTGAGACATTTAAAAAAGTTTCTGGTTCGGCAGAGATCTCACAATCAGCAAGCTAATTGTGGTCCTCTCCTAGAGCATGAGAAGGTGGAGTCCTGTGCTATCTGCAGCCCAGCCAAGGACTCGAATCCCCGTCTCTGTTATCAGAGTAAGGCACACTTGAGTGGGTTTTGCTGTTGTTACACCTCTTCTCTTGGAGCTATAGTGCTAAGTCACGTGGTCTGACCATGAACACCCATATAGCAGCTGAATACTGTCATCATGCTACAGAGTTGGAGCTCTCCTCTCCTTTGGGGACTCTTCTGCTTGACCTAATCGTCACATAGTTATGGGTTAAAGCCACTTGATGAGGAAAAAAATTGGTGAAAAATCTAAAGATCTTTAGGGCTCTCATAGTGCCACATTGCTCCATATTCCTTGTTAGGTGCACTGCTCTATGTTTGACTGCTTTAAAACATTCTTTATTACTCCCAAGCCACTGATAAAAAGTGAGCTGAATAGTACAGCCTAGCTGGGATCACTGCAGAGCTCTCCGTCAGGTGCACCCATATGGAAAATTCGGCTGCTGATAACTGCTTTTGGATATGTCACTTAGCCAGCACTTGGTTCAGTTACTGCAGCCCTTATTGACTGTGTGTAATGCTAATTTTAGGGAGCTGAACACACCCTAGAAGTTGACGTATACTTCAGCTGGACACTTAACAACCTAATAAACACCAGTCTGACTTCATTCTTAGGATGGCAAGACCTTTACCCTGTGAAACCTTACTGATTACCAATAATTATATCTTTGTCTTCCCATTCTTTAGTGATAGAATTACTCATTATCGACTTGTAAATGTTGCCCAGGATTAACATCCAGCTACTCAGATTTTGCCTATTTATGCCACATGGCCTGTACTTTCCATGTTTTGGCACATCACTGTATGCTTTGAGGCTGGGGAATGGCTCCAGTGTTCAAAGAGGCATCAAAACTGAATATAAGTTGGCCAATTTCCTTAGGCAGAAGTCTAAGAACTTTTAGGGGTACATTCTATGAGCCTCCTCATAAAAAACTTTTTGTACTTATTATCTTTAGTAGATCCTCAGCATCTTTCTTATTGTGAAGGAGTCAAAAGTTTCTTACCATATTTGGGTGATATGAGTATGATATTTGCATTTTACTGTGCTTTCCACACATAGGTCTGAACTAGATGTCCAAAACACTCCTGTCTCCTTGCATATTTTTCGGCAAAACAGACATCATCTAGAATGATTTTTTAAATATTGCAAGGATTTGTATGTGCTACCTAAATATCCTTTAAAGTTTTTATTAGGGGTAGCTTATCCTGATGTCTTTAGACTGCCATGTCAATTTTCTATACTTCAGTTTTTAGTTTACATTAATTGTTCTCTTCCTTCCTTACCTTTGTGTCATATACTGCTCCTTTATTTCTAACTTCATCTTTCCCTTCACCAGAATGACCTTTTAGCCAATGTCATTATCTTTCCTGATTATGACATTATGCTTTTGGCTATCTAAGGAACTCTATTTACATTTAGAGTTTTGTTTCTTATTTTTAATCTTCAGTCAATTTTGCTTCTTATTTTCTTTTTAGCTTGGAAGGATCTTCTGTAGTATCGAGTAAGTTTTGTATGCATAACTATGTCTCTATAAAACTCTATTTATGGAGGCTAGTAGTTGAAACTGGCTTTTTTTGGTCTATGCTGGTGCGCTTTTGATCAAGATTGCTGTTGCAGTTTACTGTCTGTAATTTTTACTTATAATGATGTATAAAACAGAGTTGAACTCTGTGCAAGGCATTTTTTATTAGAAAAATGTCACAGACATTTTAAAGAAATCCTACTGATGCCTTGCTATTGGATGTGGAGGGATCTCTTGTCTCCATCTGCTGAACTGCAGTTTTCATACTAGCTGTCCTGATCTCTGATTTGACTCATTGGTCTAACAGAAACCTTCACCTCTTTTTGACAACTCACTGCTGGCTGCTTGTCTTACGGGATTTGTCACCCAAGACATATGCTCTTGAGGTGTGGGTTTTTGTTTTTTTTTTTTTTTTTTTTTAATTCTTGCTCAGGTTTTTTTGAAAATGTGAGTGAGCTATGCATGATATTCCTGTGGGATCAAGGCTGACCCAGGCCAGGAGGAGCTGAGTGAAGACGGCTTTGCAGCTCCTCCTCTCTCCCTCTTTTGGGCCCCTTCAGATCATTTCAGTGAGGCAGTTAAACACTTTTCCCGCAATCCCTGTTATGACATTTAGTTCATCGTTCATATTTACTGGGCCACGTGTAAGCTCCACTATAAGAATAATGAGAAAAAATACCCCATGTGGAGTCCTGCATATAAATTTCTATACTGGCTTGCATCTTCACTTATCATTCTTTTTTTGTTATAAACTGTGAAAAGTGCCTGGATCTGGATTGTGAGCAGTTTCCCTCCTGCTACTTCAAAAGAGCATATTATTCATGTAATGAACAGGCTTAGTGCTCGACTTGACAAAACACTGGGAAATACACTGTTGGGCACAATTCTGAACTGGCAGGGAACTGGACTGGGTGACCTAATAGGGCTCTTTCATCTCCAGTTACTTATGATTTTCAATGCTAATTAAAACCTCACTAGCTAGTGGGGAAGAACATCACGGCCAATTCAAATAACTTCTGTTAAAAGCTTTCCTTCTGTTTATTTTTTCCACTTGCCCACTTCAACTTTACACACATATCTCTTAAAAACACCCTTAATTACAAAAGTGTCCAGCTATAAAACTACAGGACAAACAAACAAAGCCATTTACATGTAGCAGCTTGTAATAAAAGTGCAAAGGCCAGTAAATAATTTATTTGGCTTTATTAAGGAAAAAGAAAGTAATTTCTTTGGTACTACTCAGGTCTCCAGGTGTGCTGGGGTATGGCTGTGCTCTCAGCTCACTATATCTGAGCTCTCCCTCAGCTCTCACCAGATCTGGACACTGACACGTGCCTAGTGGGGACATTTTTAACCTTAATAAACCAGCCATCAAACTTCTGCTGAGCAACTGTTTCAGCTCCATGGCTTGCCAGAGAAGGGCAGCCCAGATCTGGTGGCTTTACGCTCTTGATCATGTGTGCTGGATGTCTGGGGTACAGGCAGATGCTGGAGGCTCAGCTTCTCCTGAGCCCTGGGAGGATGATGGAGGACCGCGGCTCCTGGCGTAGCCTCTCTGGCTGCAGTGGCTGGGTAGCTGCACACAGGTGAGGTCTAGGTCTGGTGTCAGTCCAGCGATGGACATGCCGCAGCAATGAAACAGGCATCTGCCCTCAAAGGCTCACTCACAAACACATCTGATATCTTGCGTTCCCTCAAGGCGTCAACATTCCTGAGACACTAGATAAAGACCCTGTCAGAAAAACTGTCAAAAGCTGCAAAATCAGATGGGGGGACTGCAACTGTTAAAGATACATTAACACAGAAGTGAACAGGATCACAGAATAATTTTGAGTAGACAGGACCTGTGAAGGTCTTGTGGTCCAACCCCTGCTCAAAGCGGTGCTGGCTTTGAAGTTTAGCTCTGCTAAAGCAGGTTGCTCAGGGCTATGTCCTGTCAAATTCCAACTATCTCCAAGGACAGAGGCTCCACAACCTCTCTGGGCAATCTGTGCCTGTGTGAGACCACCTTCATGGTGAGATCTTATCCCCTAATGTCCAAATAGATTTTACAATGTGTTGCTACTTGTGTCATCCTTTCACTGTGCGCCTCTGAGAAGAGTAAAAATGTAAAGGCAAGTAATAATTAAAAAAATATCAAACCAGTAATACATAATAATAAATATCAAATAAAATAATCCAGACAACCTGTTTACTACCTGGAAACTTTCTATTTAAAGAGAAATGTCCCTGAGTGGCTATTGTCACTGCAGTGACGCATTATCTGCGAACAGTGCAGCAATATTTACACACACCTTGCTAAAGAAGATGTTGAAACTGTGAAGTGTGAGATCAATTAAGAAATATTATAAGAGATTACAGCTGATCACCATAGGTAACTTTTATTTCCAAGAGTGATAGTTACCTTCAATCCATTGTTATGTTCAGCACTTTGACAAATTGATGGATGCTAAAATATGAATATATTTGTTTGCAGTTTTTTGGACATCATCTCATCATGCATTCAGACTTGTAAATCACTCTCAGCTCCTTGAATATAAAACAGGTTCCATGAATTCTCCCAGAAGTGACCAATACTCTGGGATGACCTGAGGGTGGTAAGCAGTGGTTCAGGCTTCTGAAGTTAGCTGGGGTGAATCTAGCCCTGGTGATCCTCTTATGGATCCACACGGGGAGAAGGAAAATAGGACCACAGCCCTGCTTGCTGTGGTCTGCTGCCAAAGACCATCAGGTTATATAGGTTATGGCCTTCATGAAGAATCACAAATACAAAAAGGATAAAAAGCTCAGGTTCCCCTCAGGACAAGAATTATTCCATTTTCTGCAAAAAGAAAAAAAGCAAAACTATTTGTGCTTAACTCAAATAATTTTGTTGATTGCACAGTGTAATCTTTAGATTAGAAGTCATTTACTTCTGTATTTAAGAGAGGTTTTTTTGTTTGTTTTTTGTTTTTAAATTTTGGTCAAATGTGAAGCAATTAATGTTGTTTTGAAAAAACTCACCACTTTTTAAAAAAATGTATCCTTTTTTTCCTGGCAGAAACTGAGTTAGCCAAATTCAACCCAAATCAATTTTTGCTCTTTTGAAACAAATTTTTGTCTTGTCAAAGAAATATTGCCTGGCTCTGACAAGGGAATCTCAAGAAAAGTGGAACATATGGAATGGACATCCCATAGGAAGATTGTTTTCTGACAGGTGTATTTGGAGAGGTGGGATGTGTAGTGAATGTATATGGAGAGCCTTCATTCGCATGGGTAACTGTTGACTGTGGATAAAGACTGAGGCCAAATAAGTAAGGAAAAGTTAAAGCTTGTTTTACTTGTCAAGCAAACTAAAAAATGGCAGTGGGCTAGTTAGTGTTGCATAGGTCTAGACAGGATGTTTGGTGACTTGGGGAAGCAGTGGAGAGACTCCAAGAGGGTGGGCAATGTGGCTGAATTGAGAAAAAACAGTAGCAGGTGCTAGTTGCATGCAGACCGCAGGAAGTGTAAGATGGGCAGCAAAGCCAGGAGGGCAGGAGAAAACACGCAGGGTGGTAGCTGGCTATGGCTGAGCGTTACACTTTTTGTCTCATGTGTGGGATTTGATGCTGGTAGTGGATTTGGACTAATGTTTCTGCACAGCCCCAGACTCCCTGAATGTCACCATCAGTAAAGCACTTCTGACCGACACACCAAGAGTAGTGGGTTTCTGACTGAGCAGGACCCACACAGGTCTATGAAGTCCAGGAGCTCTTTGTTGCAGGGGGTCTTTTAGACTATCAGGGAGAGCTGGTAGGGTTGTTTTGGCACAGAGTGGGTTCTTCAGAGCAGCAGGTGGGATGGTAGGGGCATTTTAGTACGTAGGGCCCTTCAGAACATCAGGTGAGACTGTAGGGAAGAGTTGTCCAGCAGGAGGTATCTGGGGATTGGGAACTGTCCCATGCGATGGATCCTGCTAATGATTTCCCTGAGACACCATTCTCTACCTTGGAGTTATGGTGGTGGCCTTCCCTATTGTGTGGGTTGCTTTAAGTGTGAATTCAGTCAAGTCTGTACTCTCATACTATTGGTATTGGAGTCATACGGGTTCCTTTGACAGCAGAAAGATGCTCTGTCAAAGCTACAGAACACTTTGTGGTGCACTTGAAAAGCTGAGTTGTTTGCTCGATAGATAAGAAGATAAGACAATGGAGAAGGCTACTTTTTGCAGAAAGACATACCTGTTATGAAAGGTCAAGCGTGCCCTGAGATTCACTGTACATACACAGGCCCCCAGCTGAACAGTGGTCCACAGGAATGACAGCTACATCTTCCAGCATGTTACATGTGATTAATTTATATCTTGATTTTCTCTCCTTCTTGCCTACATTTTTTAACATTGCCTGTAACTATTTTATGTGGTAGTTTAGAAAGGACCATAAACTTGCACTTTCCAGCAGCCTGAATTTATAAACTGTCATAGTTTATACATTTTCGACCAAGAAATGTCTGGTTCTTCACTGCTTTTTTGTCTTTTGTTATATTCAAAGTGATTCATTTGTGCATATTCTGAACAGGAGTAGGATGAAGAAGTTGGCAACTACCTATTGAATAAAGGTATGTTTGAAGGAGAGCCAGACTGGAAAGGACTTTGTAATAGACAGTATCCTCAAGAAAAAAGTTTGCTTTTATTTAATTTTATTCTGTTTGTAGATATTTTTGGATGGATTAGAATTGTCATTCTCATAAAAGAGTTTCTTTTCCTAACAGATTCTGGGTCAAGTCATTAATATCAACTGTGTGGTGATGGCCAGCTTCTGTAGAAATATGAAAGTGGGAAATTCGATGGAAAGAAAACATTTCTTCTGTTCCAGGATGTGGGCAAACACTTATGGGTGAAATAGAGCTGAAGGGCAAGAAATGTATACATTTTTTGGCCCGTCCCTCCAATATATCCATTGATTTATGTCAGGAAGGCAGCAGGATACGTTCCCATGACTTTACAAGCTCACATGGGAAAAAGAGAACATTTTCATTTAAATTAAAAAGATAGAATTAACCCTACTTGGAATGGGTTTTATGCTATTGCAACCACTGAAACATGACCAGAGGCAAGAATCACACAGGTTCTCTCAAGAGTTTTGAGTGCTTCTTTTGAATTTCAGTTTGGATGCTGGGTTAGACACAGAAGCTGCATGTTTTAATACTGGTAGTGTCTGGCTCAAAACCAAGACACGTCTGTGAGCCTGCTCATCTCTCACGCAGATCAGGATGTATAACATTACCCTGACAGATGTAGGAAGAAATATATCTTGGAGTAATTTTTTAAATTTTCCACGAAGAAATTGAGTTGTTTTGAAAATGGATGTGACCCCAATACAGAGCCATTCAGAGATGGATCTCTTCAGAGGCCAACAAGAGGCCAGGCGGATACTCAGTAGCTGAATCTCCGCCCGCTGCAGGTGATTTGACATGGAAAGGGGAAAGACCTACCTTTTGTTTTAAAAGGTACTTTTGGTGCTCCCATGCTGCGTGTCTTTGACTTCACAGCTTCACAGTGGACACTTGAGTTGATCTTGGACTGGGAGACAGTCTATATTATGTCTGGGACAACTGGGCATACCCCAACAAAAATAGCTCTTACACGTTTTTAAAGTGTTTTACTAGAGGGCAGGGGATTTAAAGGAGGGAGAAGGGTTGATTTCGTCCAGAGAAATGCTCTTTTACAGACTGCAGCCAGCTGGATGCTGGATGGGCTGCTTCAAATTGGAAAGGAGGGAATAAAATAATTATCCTTCCCTAAAAATTAAGGGTCCTAAATTGATTTCACTTAACTTCCAGCCCAAATGGAGTGACTTACGATTTACAGCAAGGTGAGATCAGAATCAGGCCTGAGCTCTCGGGCTTTTTTGTAAAAGCTATTTTCATCTCTAGATTTCATGGACTTTTCTGGGTCCCATCTGTTCAGGGGTGTCTGCAGCATTACTCCATAGACAGGGTATTTTTCTGGGCAGAGATTTCATTCCACTGATTATTCACCAGCTTTAGTGATACTGAACTTACACAGCCTATTCAGCTTCACATTTTGTGGTAAGTTGGCTAGTGTGTACTTTTCTATGGCCTTTAAAAAAGATTTTTAGTGGTAGTGCTTGCTACAAGAGCCAGATTTCCAGCCCTGAAAAGCAGCTTGCTCTGTTGCAACACATTGCTGTAGATCTGGAAGTTTTCTTTATATCGCTGTCATGTTTGAGGTTTGATTTGGAAAAGACAGTTTGTGGAGAAAAAAAGATAAACTGATCATCAATTTTTTGCCTCTTCACTGAGACTGCTGACTTGTGCTTCAATTCCAGCAGCTCTTCACTGATTGCTGTTGTCCCACTGGGAAAAAATCATCCTTTGGGAGGTATGATTTGCCCAGAACAAAATCAACTCAAGTAGCCATTCCACAAATAGCTTTCAGGAGGTGCTTCCCAGGTCAGTTTTATGTGTCTGCTACATCTCTTTCCTTCACATTGCACAAAGGAAATGCAGAGCAGTAGGGCTGGTACTGGGGAATAAAATGTCTGAGACCACACTGGATTGGTCAGCAGAGATGCAGGGGTAGAGGGATGTGCACGACTGCTGACTGAGGTCCTTTAGAAAACTGTTTTTTCACTCCTTATTAAACAGCTTTTAGAGAAAGCAAACAGACCAGACAATTTCATCACAAGAGCTGCAAGTCAATGTATCACTATAGCTGCTTCTCCTCAAAGTATCTGTGCAGCTCACAATGGTTGAAGTATAGCTCCAATCTGTGCCAGTTAATGTACTTAATAATGTATGACCCACCCTGAGGGGAGGGTTGTCACGGTCTGGAAGCTTTTGTGTGCATTCACACTTCTCTGAGATCATCTGACAGACCACTCTGCCTGTGGGAGCTGGAAACTAAGGCCCAGAGGTGCAACGAACAACTCAGGGTTAAACTGCTTAAAGAGAATATATGGTAGAATTTAGGTGCCCAAATGCCAGATGCAGATCCTCCAAACTTCCACCCTGTTCTTCACTATTAGAAGTACTGCTGCTATTACTATTACTTCACTGGATTTTCACGAGTGCATCCCAGAGTGGTGTTGCTGTGTTTGCCCAGAATTGATCCCATCTCATCAGGGCTGGGTGGTGTGGTGCCTGTTTCACCACTCAGTACAGGAGGCGTCCCTCTAGATATTAAGAGGACCATGGTCTGACAGGTATGCTGGGAGGATGCACGGTTCATTTCCATGGGCCCTGAAGGGTTCTGTGCATACAGCTTCCATCTCTCAGCACAGCAGTTCCATCTCTGTTGATGCAGGAGGCCATCAACAAGTGTCCTCCGTCTCCCCTCACCAGGCTGTAGGAAGAAATGCAAGACTTGTTGTGCCACAGGAGGGTGCTTTTCCCTGCAGCCTGGGGGCTAGATCTCTCAGGTGGAGGTTCAGGGCTCTGGGATGACTTACCTCTTTGGCATTACATGACTATTGGATGAAACATATGAATTGTTTGGGAACCGGGAGCACATTCTGAACGCTTCTGTATTTGCTTATAGCATTAGCCATTGCAGGTGTCTATGGGTGGGATTCATCTCCTCTAACTGCAGATATCTATGTCTGAGCAGAACAGAGGTGGATGTAGATATTGCCTGACACTGTGATGAGATTTGCCAGATGCATTGGGTGACACGCACCATTATGCCCATGCACAGATCAGAGTAAGTGAGGAGAAACAGGCCTTCTCTGTATTTCTGTTCTCTGTTCATTACTGGATAATTGCCAGGTATGTTCACACAATTAATTCCAAGTTAAAGCAGTAAAGCAGCCTCCTTCAGTCTAGCAACTGCCTCACCCTTCAGTAGAAAAAAATTTAAAAAAGACAAAAAACCTGCTGCCATCTTGTGTCCCACTGGTGTTTACCAGTTGTAAAGCAAAGAGGGAGATAAAGTGTTCAACATTTAGATACGCAATATGATGCTTTTTTACCGAAACCTGTTATTTTAATAAATGGCTTCATCAGAAGAATTGAGGACCCTGAGGATGATCATCATGGGAACTGACAGCAGTAGGGAGCCAGCTCTGACCTTTGTCTCTTGGCAAACACTAGTGCACCCACTGGTTGCATGGAAAACCGTGACTATTTCACTTTGCAAGCACACTGTTTTGCAATGGTTTTGCAGACTGCTCCCAACTGTGGTGCTGATGCCAGTCATATGTGGGCTGCAGATTGAGTGACAGCACAGCAAAGAACTTTTTTTTGGAAAGCAACAGTTCAAGAGTTGATCTGGATGAAATTTTGTGTTGCTTTTTCCTGCTGAAAATGTACTTTTAAGCCATTAAAATTTTCTGAGATGGAAAGGAGGAAAACAATCAAAACAATTTGACTTGATGTTTGAAAAAAAAAAATATTCTCGCATTTGTTTTAAGATTTCTATTTTTAGAGGCTGACCTAGCCTTAATTAAAAAATAATAAAGTACTTCCCCTTCCTCTCTCCACTCCCCAGGAAAACAAAAGGCTTTGTATTTACTTTTGTTTGAAATAAACCTTTTGTTAGATTGAAGTTTTGAAGTGCTTTGTTTTGGGTGGGGACACTGAAAATTATTTGGTTTTGGTCAACCCCAAACAATTTTTGGCCAGTGAGATGGAAAAAAACCCAATTATTTGCTTAGTTTCTTGTCGTGATTTTGAGTTCTGATGCTGCAAGCATGCAAAAAAACGTTCTGCGTTGTGTTTCAGCCGGACATGAATGTCTTCAGTGGTGACTTGGCCAAACCTCTCCTACGAAGGAACAGCATTTGTTGAACAGTTGTGGGAAACCGGGCAGAGCTGTACGCAGTAAAAAGAAGTCTGTCCTTCCCTTTGAGCTTTTTGAGGTCTACAGCCTGAGGCAGTCTCAGGAGATCCTCTGTTGGGGGTTAGATGTAATGGCAATATCCACTGGGACCAATTCCAGCCTGACAAACAAACAAACAAACCCCAGCTGCTTGTAGAGAAAGCAAGTATGTACTGGAGGTTGATGAGTGGGTGATTCAGATGCAGGAGTTAATTTGCCTTTTTATTAGAAGTTGTGGTGGAAGCAATTCAGGGAGCTTTCTAAGACCATACAATGAGTTTTCACCTCTCATGTTCATTCATAATTCTGGCTGTGGTAGATGATCCTACATTTTCAGATTGGGGGTGTATCGGACGTACTCTTCTGTGGAAAGATGTCAAAACGGTCTTGCTTTAACTCACAAACTTGGCTCATCACAGATGAATTGGGTATACAAATGTGTTTCCTGTGACTTCAAGATGTTGTGGAGCAGCAGGAAACAAGTGTAATGTGTATGAACGGAGATCTGAAGAAAAGCTGAAGAAATACAGGGGTCTCAGGTTTGTTAACACTAAACTGCAACTAGTGCAGCATGCGTGGTATTGGAGACAGCTGAATTAACCCTGCAGAATTAAAGCACAAAATGCCTGCGGATTGTCATGCTATACATATGTTCAGCATCAATATTTGAAGCTGAGACAGTAAAAGCTTTTTGCAGAACTGCACAGACGGAGAGAGGGGAGAATTGATCATTGGTCATTTTGATTTGAAATACTTGTAAACTGAAACATGACTGTGCAACTTATCTGACGTGGCCTGGCACCACCTATCTGCTTCATGCTCAGACTTGTCTTTTAAATCACAGCCTGATCGTTAGAAATGCTCACTGCCCGGTGTGACCGGATTTCATGCTCGGTGTCCTGCTCACCTGATGCTTGTCCACAGGACATGCTGGGTGATGTGCTAACTCCTTCAGCTGTCTCCTGCCACCTCGCACCATCCATCTGCAGCCCCTGTCTCCATCTGCCTCTGAACTCAGTCCTCGTCTGCCTGTGACCTCTTTACAGTGCACTAGCAAAATTTAAGGCAGGTGAGGACCTTGTGTTGGCTATTTATGGCTTAAGTGGGAGAAAGATGTGAGAATTTTCTTTTTTGAATGTCAGTTGTCCCAAATGGCTGCAGATGTGTAAATAGATGTAAGTGTTCCACTTCCTCAGGAGTCTGTTTTCTTCCACAGATTTGGCTTTCTTGTTGCAAAGCAGTCACTGACTTCTCCGTGCCTTTGGAGAAAGTTGGATTTCCAGCTTCTAAGGAAGTTATAAATCTTGGCAACACATATCACAGTGTTTTGAGAAAGATAAAAATCTGCTCTTTCCACAGGTGATTTTCTGTAACCCATCAGTTCTGCACTTCATTGAATAACTTGGTACTAAAAGCCAACATCCAGTTATTTTAAAACATTGCTATTAAATGGGGAGACCTTAGAGCCCTTCAAAGCCACAGGTGAAGCACAGTGCCCTATTTTTCAGGCTAAAATAATTAGAAATATATATTGGAAAAGCCTGATTCTAAGTAAATGTCAGATATCACCTAATTTCTCCCATGGAGAAATTATTTTTTCTTTCTTGTTAATTCAGTGAATGCTGCAGTGTGAGGTATACCTCTTTAACCCTTTGCTGTCTTGGGCCATTGTAACTTTTATGTGCTCCTTTGAAGAACTATGTCTCACTAATATACCAGCTATTTAGTTTGAAACATACCTTTAATTAGACATATACGGGAAGTAGAGTTGCTCAGCACCATATACCTGCTATGCTGTTTAGTAGCCAAATGGTTAAACTTATTCAAAGGAGCTGGCAAACTTCATGTGGCAAATTCACTGGAAATATATTTATTTTTACTGTGGAACCAAGCCCATATAAAATGTCTTGAGAGAATCTGCTTGTGAAAACCTGGATTAATAATGGAGAAAAATAAAACAAGAGTGATAGTATGAATCAGTCTCCTAAGCTTTGTTAAAACACAATGTCTTTAAATTAGATAAATACCTCAGCTTTGCAAAAGCAAACTTTCAAACTGTCACAGGGTTATACAGAATGTCAGTAAAATATTTATTACAAAAAAAAAATGCAATAGAAATCAAATTAGCATTTTATTCAAGCTCCATGTTTGACTCCAGCCTTCTCTAGAGCTCTTGGGGGAGAAACTCAGAGGTGGTAACCAGCCTGAGAGCACCGCAGTCCAGCAAACAGACACCCACCTTGCCCTGCCTTGGCCCCTGCACTGTCATTTTCTACCTTGATTTTGGCAGGGGAAAACATGCTTCTGAGCATCCCTGATGCATGTGACACATGGGGGTGCAGGGGAGGGTACTGCCTTCTACTCACCTCCTCGCAGGACTCTTGTCTTTGTCCAGTGGTGGAAAAAAACTGCTGCAAAGCTGAGGGAAAAAGCAAAATGCTGGGATGGGATCACCAAACCCCACACCAGGTTCAGTTGCTCAGCTGTGACCTTCCAGCCCATAGTGTCCTGTTGCATAGTGCCACCAAGCCCTGTGGCACTGTGGCCTCTGTGCAAATCCCCCCTCCCCCAGTGGCACGAACAGCTTCCCACAGTCACTGCTTACAAACTTCCCCTCCTCCTCCAAGTTTACCTGCAGGTTTTCTGCAGCCACAGGTAAGTTTGCTCAGTTTTATAGCCAATGTCTAAGCAAAGTTCAAAAGACCAAAACTGCTCTGCCAGGCAGGGACCACGTTGATTTAGCTGCTCCTGATAGTCAAGTATGGTCCTACTTCTTGGCTCAAGGAGCTAAGTGTCACCCTTAATTATGGCAGATATTAATGTAATAGGAACAGATGTTTAATCATCTCAGGGTCTTCTTCCCACCGTGGGAGACTGTTGTGCAGCAGGCCCATCTGATTCCCCACTTCTTGAGCGTGCTTACAGCAAAAGCACAGGCTTGCTTGCTTGTGGATGCAACCCACGATGCCCTGACAAACTTCATCTTCTCTCAATTTGAGTGAGAGGAAAAAGAGCAAACAAACAAAGTAAACCATCACCAGGACATGATACTCATCCCAGACCCCTGACTGCCTTTTATTTGTCTCATCAGAGAAGTAATGGCTGTGCACGATCTTATATGAGCACAGGGGGAAGGGTGAGGAGTGCAGGATTTTGTGTGCTGATGCAGTGCTCTTACAGGAACCCCAGGGCTTTCAAATGAGAAAGTGCTTAGAGGCAGTTTATGTAGCCAAAAATGAGGTGGTAAATGGTTGTACTGGGGCCAATATGGGGGCAAGTTGGCGTGCCTATTTATAGGGCTGCACTGCTGTCAAGCTATTTGATACATCTGTGGTTCTGTGTGGGAAAGCCCATGAGAGGTTTGGGTGAAAACGTGAAGCTCTTAAGGTTTTTAATATGATTTGTACTGCCATTTAATTTTTAATAAAACTCCAAATAAAGTTGTGATTAAATGGCCATCATGAGTGGAAGATTCCACATTAGCATAAAACGTGAGAGTTCCCAGAATGGGCTAAGATAGGTTTTATAATATGGAGGTATGCACCTCTCTCTCAAATACATTGGATAATGGATTCTATCAAAATGGAAAAAAGGAAGGTATAGATTTTTTAAAAAAATAAAATCTGCTGTGTAGTCAGTAGTTCCACATTTTGGAAGAAGTTGCTGAGCTTCTGGCATCCTTAAATAATACCCTTTTCACATGATAGTTACACTGCTCCAAAGACAGTATAATAAACCATGCCAAAAATTCTTCTGTTTCGTTTGCATGAAATTGAACTGACAGATATACCTGTCTATGTTACGTCCAAGAAAATGTCTTGTTAGAAACGTGTGAAAATATATTATATGACAGATGCTGAAAATGTTTCAGATACAGCAATAAATTGATTGTGGTTTCTGGACCAGATGTGAACTCTGTTTAAAATTCATCATGCTGGTCTCTATTCTAGCTCTGCACTTAAATAAATGCAGAGAAGTGGCTTTGCTTTTCAATGAAACCCATTATAAGAATAGAAGAGCTTCTTTCCATCTAATAAAGAATAGCCCTGACAGTAAGGCTTGCATCTGCAGAACAAGTATTAAAAGCACAAACTGAACCAGGGAAAGCTGTGCCAGTTCTCGGTTTTTGCTTTATTAATGTGCATGAAAACGCTTGGCATGTCGAAGGCACTGCAACCAAGAAGACTGAGATGCACATTATTTTCAGTTTAGAGGGAGATTCACAGCCATAAATCAGCCAAGGAGGGAAAAGGACAGGGGTCTGCAAGAAGTGGTGGTGTTAAAGGGGAAAGAGCCAGTTGCAAAGGTGCTACAGACATGACTGCGTGCCGAGAATCAGTCTGTGCTTCCCAGGCCCTTTATTTTGCAGCCATGTGTTCCCTTTCCCTACAAGGGAGCAGGGCGAGAGCCAGACTCTCTTTTTGGCATATAGCTCGGGAGCTGCACTACCCCAGCTGGGCAATCCAGACTGCTGAAGTCAGGTGCTTAGGCTGCCCCTTCAATCCACAGGCACCTCTGAAAACCAGCCCAGAAAGACCGATGTGCTGAGGCTGGAAAAAGGAAAGAGGAAACAGGGGGCAAACGGGTGTTTGTGAGCATTTCCAGCCACCTCCCAGCTCCGGCACCTGGCTCTGAGCAGCACATTCGACACCTTTTGCTCCACCTCCCCACCTCTGAATCCCCTGCTGCTATGAAGATAGCAAGTACCTTTTTCTCCAGAGCCGGGGGATCAGAGCTCGCCCATCCTTTTGTGTTAGTGTCCTGGCCTGAGAAGGAGTAAGCCCCATGGGGAAAGGAGAGCCTGCTTGCCCCCCTCTTTGCACGTCCCTGGTATGGGACAGGTACCTTTGCTCAGGGCTGGTTGTGCCTACGTCCTCCTTGGTCCATGATATTGCTTTAATTTGGAACACAACAAACCTTTTGTGATCTTTGAAGGGAATTGTGTATCTTTGCAGGGACAAGTGTTAGGAACATAACGTAGGTTTTATGACTACTCCTCTGGATTTTCTAATTGCAGTAAAGGCTTTTTTTCCCATTCCCTCAAAAATAATGTCTGTCTCTCCCCCTCTCTTTCTAAAGGAAATACAGCTCATTTATTCTCCTACCCCAAAGGAACATCCACAAGGAGTGGAGAAATTACACCTATGGGTATCTCCCAATATGTCTCTCCCTGGTTTTAAAGGATATTTGAAACTGCCATTTGATATACTATTAAAGATGCATGAATTCCCCTCTAATGTCAGATGAAGGCTTTCTTACACTAAAGCAGCCCTTCATACATGCTGCACCTAGCCCTCACTAGCACAATACCCTGTGTTAGAGAAATATTTTGACTCATCAGACACTATCAATATGATTATATGTGAATTTTACTACAGTCCCCATTCTTTTTGCCTATAGAACTTTACATTGAGAAATATTCCCCAAATGATGTAAAACTTCATAATTCAAAAGTTCTCTAGTTGTGATAGATTGAATCAGAACTGTTTAATTTATGTGGAAATTTCTTTTCTGGTATGTATCTGCAATTCCTCTACATAATCACAACCACCTTTTTATCCTCCAGTGACTTCTAGTTGTCCGAGCTGTCTGTCCATAAACATTCCTTATACTGGACTGCCCCTTTGTTAAATACGTGCATAGCACTCAAACCCAGCAAAAACCCTGGGCTGCCATGGATGGAGCTTCTGTCTTTTCTGTAATTTGTAATCCTATTGCAAGCCAGAATCCCTGATTAAATTACAGTTGTTATGTGGGTTGGACTGGAGGGTTTTCTGAGTTTTCTGCTTGTTAAGTACACTGTTAACACTGTCAGTTTAATTTAGCTGAATCTCACAAATTTTATCATGGGTCTGTAAACTTTGAAGGTTATAAGGCTGAAAATATTTGTTAAATACATTTATTTATATTTAAGCCTGAAAAAAATATTTATATACCTCTATCTTACATAACATATGTCTGTAACCTGAATATATATATCCAGCTTATAACAATGAAAAGTTATAGACTGAAAATATTAGTTAAAATAAATACTTTCTCAGTTCTTATGCTTGACTTGGGGTATGGAAATCTTTAAAGTTATGTGCCCTGGCTTGTCTTAGAAATTGCTTTTTTTTTTTTTTTTTAACACAGCAGCAAACAAATGAAAAAAAGTTGAACAGGAGTTTCTGAGAAGTTCACAAAAGCCAGGAGTTGGGTCTTCAGGAATAGCAATGCATACTGCAACACTCATGCTAAAATCATCTTGTTTGGCAAGATTGCTTTCCTAGTTATGAAAAGACAGCTATAATCCGATCCACAAAAACCACCACTGCACAGAATAGGATTTAAGTCATGATTGATCAAATGTGAGCCCAAAAATCCTGGCCATCTTCTGATTTAACAAAAACAAATGCTTTCAAAATTAAGACTGAAACTCAGCCCCTAAACAGTCCTTTACACATCCTGCTTCATCCAAACGGTCTTGAAGAGGGTTAGTTGTAATGGAAATGCTGACACAAGCTTAGCTGTAGTGATGCTGTAAGACACTGTTATGCTAATATAAGCATTACACTCTAAGAAAACATACTGAGCTAGTGATACATATTTTTCTCTTGAACAAAATTGCCATGGGAACAAAGGTCATAAGCCACACGGATGCCAATGTTTGTCAGTGACGTACATGTATGGCCCTTCACAATGACACACATTTTGCCACCTTTTAGTAAAAATAAGCCCTTATTGAAAAAAAACCATCAAGTTGTTGGTGGGCCCTCTTTGGCTTGGCAAAACCTGCTGTTCTGCCTTTTCTTTGTAAACACTTCTTGTTTTCTCTTGGACGAGATAATCATTGCTATCCGCAACACAGATGGGCACACACTGCTTGGAGGGACAGGAAATCCCCGGGAGCCCAGGCCATTTTTGCCACTTAGGAGAGCCATTTCTGTGCCTTTACCAGTGCTAAGGTTAAGGGCTTCTGGTTGTTGCCCAGGGCGTGGGGAAGTTTAACACTGAGCTTGGCTCCATAACATCCTTTCTGAAGGGAAATCTGGCTGTTTCTCTGCCTTCTCTTGATGATGAACAATTGCCTCACAGCAGATGCTGAAGTCTCCTTTTGCATTCATCTTTTTGTGGGCTAAAGAAAAATGCAGATGTTGCCCTTTCCTATACTGCCTTCAGCAGATGCTTTACTCTCTTCATTGTTGTTTTTTTTTCCTCTTGCTTTTAGAAAGACTGCTTTTTAGGCCTTTTTCTTCCAAGTGCCTTTATGTCTCTCCTTCGGAGAGTAATGCAAGGGTTTGCTCAACCCCAGCATCATACACAACAACCCCAAAATGCTATTCCTGATTGGATTCTTCTGCTTAGTACCTGTGGAGCTGGGCTACAGTGAGTCTTAACTTCTCACAGTCTTCCCAGGCTTCCACCAGCCTTATACCAAACGGTTGTAAGATTTCAGACATGTGGAGCACAGGGCCAAAGCCTGAGGCTTTGGTATGGACTGCCTTCCTCCAGTTGTAGTTGAAGGTCTAAAAAAAAGCTAGATGAAACAAGACATGCCATTTGTGTGGCTGCAGTCATCCTTGGGTGAATCATGAATCCATGGACTTGAAGCTGTGTGTGCAAGGGGACACTCCTGAAATTTGTGCTGGTGTCCTAACACCCTCATGCAATCAAGAAGTCGACGTGGCACACACTGAAAGTGTGAGGCAGCCAGGTATGGCTTGCAGACGTGTCTGGGTGGCTCTGAACCCACACCTCCAGCCCCACTGAGTCTATCCACTATCATATACTCTGGAGAGAGATTTCTTGGTCTGTCCTGGGGACCAGCTGGGTTTGACTGGTGGGTCGTGCCCAGAAAGCCCTGAGGAAGATTTCTGAGGCACTCTTGTGAAATGGATGGGGAAAGTGGGGATCAAATCCTTTCAGAAAAAGGGGAAGAACAGGTAATTTAGATTACTTATATCCTGGACTCCTTGACCACTGGGCTATGGGATAGGGAAGGGATAGGACCTGCCTGGCCTTTTGTTCCTTCTACTTTTTGTTCCAGTGACTGAAAATGAAACGGTGAGATGGGAAACAGAAGTGGAGGACACTTTTCAGTCGCCTCCCCCTCTCTCTCGCCCCTCCCCCCCCCCCCCCCCCCCCCCCCCATCTCTTTGCTCCTCAGGAAAATGATTTAAGTTGATCCGAACTGACGTTTTGAAAACCTTTTTCTGGTTTGTCAGCCAAGCCTGAATGTTGGCCACTTGCACTGCTCTTGCTCCGTGAGCGAGAGTGCTTCCTGGGGACTGGCTGACGGCAGCCCCGCGTGAGCCCTGCCAAGAGCACCAGTGGTAGGCCTCTCCAGAACAGATTGAATTCTTGACCTCTGAATATGCTATTTCTAGCCATATCGGTGTCCTGTCTTCAGCAGCTCAATTAAAACAAAAGCAAACATGGGTTTTGGTAGAAATGGCAAGTTGCTGATGTCTGCTTACGTGGAGGTAATGGGACACAGGGTCACTGTTTGTGGCTGTTTTTATGGTTTTGGAGGCTTCCTGAAGCATTGCATGAGAAGTTCCTTTCAGTTCACCCCATGACCTGGCATGTATCACCACACACTGGTGTAAAAACCTGCCTGGGGCACAGCTCGCTCTCATCACCAGAGCATCTCAGCCCCATCCAGCCGGTGTTGGATAAGGTGACTACCTCTGCCCCATGCAGCTCCCTCCTCCTCTCCTTGGGGACATGGAGAACAGAGGGCATGGTAACAGTATCTCAGGTAGGGTCACAGTTTTTCCAGCTTCTGTTTTCTTTCATCAACATCGCTTTGGGTTTTTATTAGCAAAAAGGAGCCCAACAAAAACAAAAAGTGTGCACTTGCTTATGGAGCTGCTGGTAATAAGATTTATCAAAGCCCTTAGTTTTTTTGGGAGTCTGTTGCACACTTTAAGATCTGCTTGTAGGAAACCTCTGAGCCCAGACGGGTTTTTGCCCTGTTGTGGGTAGTTTTAATACATCAGGAGTGCACTTGTCAACTACCTTTCTTCCTACAGCTTTAGGGGAACTTTTAGATGTCACAGTCTGTGACCACTGGGAGCCTTGAAGACAAAACCTGATACTGTGAACTTGAATCTTTTGGGAGGGCAGAGTTGAGGGTGAATAAGTTTTAATATGGTTTGATAACAAGTGCTATTGAGGAAGATTTTATGCAGTGTTTGAGCTGGAGCTTTGTAAGGGCTGACAGCTTCATGTCTATGTGGATTGCTTTGCTGAGGTCTTGCTACAAAATGATGAAGGAACAAGTAACCTGTGCCAAAACACTGTTAGCCAGGATGTCCTTGGTAAACAGAGATTTTTAGAAAGTGTTATTTATAAAAGCTGGCAAGTGAAACCATTGCATCAGTGAGGAATTCAACAACGCTGTTAAATTACCAGAGTGAATTGACTAGTTGTGCATGTGGGCATATCTTCAACTAAACGATACTAGGCAGGGCTACAAACTCTCCAAAGTACTGTTATTTTCAAGCTAAACCTCAGATAACCTCCAGTCCTTTAAAAATATCTGTTACTGAAAATAAGTCCTCAGTTAACCTTCATCCTTGGATAACCCACATAAAATCAAAGGCAAAGGACTAATAGGAGAAAGGAGACTCGGAAATAAAGTTGTCCTCATATTGCCCACACATGTGCACAACACACTGCTGCTTACTAGCTACTATTTTTACATGTAACGCATGTGTTATAAGCCTGCAAAAAGGCCGTTTTCCTTCTCTTAGCAGCATGGTTGCTATCTTGCTAATTTAGCCAGGGGTGGTCCTGCTTGTCTGGTTACCCGTGGACATGTGGATACTGCTGCCACTCATGTTCTTGCGGTTGGCTTCATTATCTAGGGCTCCAAATACTCACCTGGGTAAGACTCAAACCATCCTTGGGCAGACCTAGGGAAAGTGGGAATACAGGTTGAATGGGTCTCAGAAAAGTGCCCCGAAATGGTCTGAGTCCTTCTGAGAGGATTTGTGTTACAGCTACAGGGAACAGCGGTGGTTTCTCCTCGCTGACTATGAAGTTTTAAAAGTTAGGTTTAGAGTGACCTCTGCTATCTCAGGAAATGTGAAAAAAGCACAACTCACTCACACACACACACAACCTCCCACCCCCCCAAAAAAAAAAACCAAACAAACAAAAAGAAGACAAATTTCTGTGCCATCTCAGCACCCTTTTTACCCACTAGAGCACTGAGTCTTCATCTGTGGCCAAACTTCAGAGCAAAGCAAAGAAGAAACCAACCAGTCAGAAAACATGCAGCCAGATGCACACTGGGGGAAAAATGCAATACTTCCAGGTTCCTGCAAGTGAGCTGCTGAAGCCCTAACCCATGCAATTTGATTACGGTCATGGGAGTGTTTGACAGCCCTTGATGAGTGAATATATTGTCCCCCAAGGTAGGAGTCTGCCAGTCTCTTGGTGAACAGGATCAGAAAGCCTCTGTGCTGTTTGTGAACATCCCTGATGTGCATGGTCTTTTCTGCAAAACAAGGAGATCATGCACAGCACTTGGCAAATAGTTCAGCTACGTGCAGGGGCACAGAGGTTTGATAAAGCAGTTTGCTGCCCCAGATAGTTCCTCTGGGTGGGATTTGGCAGCTGTAATGGAGGCTGAGAGTAAGGTTTGAATTCATTCATCTGACAATAGAAACCTGAGCCAAAGCTAACATAGAGTTTTATGCTCATTTACAGACCTCTACAGACTAAAGGGTTCATAAAGGAGTTCACTGATACCTTGTTGACAATGGTGATGAAATACCCTGACTTGTCATCCTGGGAGATTTCAACACACACATCGACAAGACTGCAGATACAGAGTCCCACAAACTCACCTCCTGGCTTTCCTCCCAAACACTCTCCTGGTGTGTCTACACTGACATTTACAGTCAGCCTCAAAGGGTCTCTTTTACTGGGTCTGAGTGGCATTTGTCACCCCAGTAGCAGATTTCAGTGGGTTGCATGCAGGGTTTGGTGAAGCCCCCTGCTCATGGGCAGTACTGGGAGGAGGTCAGCAGCCAGGACTGCAGGGTAAGGTCATGCTGAGTTCCTCTGCCTGATGCCTGCAAATGTGCTGCAGAGAGGGGGATAGCCATGATCAACAATGCAGCTGAGCTCTGGCAGGTCTCCTAGCTTTTGCTGTGCTAGGAGGTCACAGTGTAGGTGTTTATTTGGTATAAGCTTAATGATGACCTTAAGGTCACTTCCCGCTATCAGTGTTGATCATCTTCTCTGATTTAATCCATGTGCCCTTTGACCTGCTCCAGACTGAACGTCAATAATGTGGACCAGCCCCACAGGCTGTCTTGAGCCTGGGGCAGGCAAAACATTTGGCCACCACAAGTGGACCAGAACAGTCTAGATCAGGCAGGGTTAGCAGAGGAGGTGTCAAGCTGGTGCAGAGGAGTAGTAGCATGAAGGGATCTCCAGGCATGTTAGTATGTTAGTACTGGTAGGACTCAGAGGACCTCTAGCTCTCATTTAGCTTTTATCAGATACTCTCCAAGGAGCTTCCCAGAGGAGACTAGCACTGCATTGATGTGTTAAGGTGCTGAGGACTTGGGAATTTCCTCCTGCCCTGCATTAGCCCCCTCAGGTCCTTACCCCAGTCCCTGCAAAGGCATCTCCTTCCTTCCACCTTCACAGAGTGCCATGGTGCTGCTGCACTGTTGGGCTGGAGAGGAGAAGGGGGGAGTGGGAAATCAGGGGCAGGAACTCGGATGGCAGCACTGGAAAAACAACATTTCATCAGGAATCCAGCTCCATCCTTGGTGACATGGTATGAAAGGTCAGGGAGCCTTTCTCAGCTGCAACAGCAAAGCAGCAAACAGTTCCTTAACCTTCAGCAGGGTTATCTCCAGTCAAAGCAGCCATAAGGATCAGCCAGCAAGCATGCTGCTGAGAACCGTGGACGACAACTCAAGAGATTCACTAATGCCCCACCTGGGTGTCAAACCAAGAGTGGATGAGGGGCAGTGTAACTTTTTAAAAAGCATTTTCTTTGTTTACAAATCACTTTCAGTTTTCGGGAGATGTTTCCTGGCCAAAAAACAAACGAAGCTCCTGCCCACACAAACTTATGGGTAAAGTTGAGATTAAATCAAAACACTCTGCTATAGATTTTCTTTTCTTTCTTTCTTCCTTTTTTAACTGTAGAGTAACAAATTTGGCCGTGACACAGTGGGCATGATTTCCTTGCTTTAACTTTGGCAACCTGTTTCTTTTCCCCTGACTGTTTTGGTTTCCTAACGAACAGCCACAGATTCTCTGTGCTGTTGTGCTACTGTAGGAATAACTGCGCATGACCAAACCTAGTTGCTGAAACAGGGATGAAGAAAAAGTCCCTTTGCTTTCTGTTGACAGAGATAGCTCGCTGCTAGTCAATTAGACCTTTGCCACGATCATCAGAACAAAGCTGTTAATGTAAATGGAGACACATTTTTTTAATTACTTGCTAGAAAACGTTTAGCCATCATTCCCCAAATCAGTGAATCTTGTCTCACAGGTGCAGTTACCAAGAGCTTTTTTTAGTGTTTTTATTTTCATCCAAGCATAACAGAACTTGACTCTAGATCACATACCTTCTGTTACTGAAATCTGAGTAATGCATTAAGTAATGGACGAATCTGTCTGGATTGACTAATGTGGTTACAGGAGTTTATCCCGATTTGAGATGCATGAATCTGGGATGAGAAGAGCCAGTTTTAATAAAGTGCAGATACCTCATGGGGATCATGGGGGGAAGGGGATGTTTAGGTGCCCACACTCCCCACCTGCATGTGCACCCACCCGCCCTGACTTTTTTCTCTCTTTTTTTTTTTTTTTTTGGTCATTTTTCCTGGAGCACTGCCTAAAGGAATGAATTAAGCCTGTTAGGGCCTGTGTTGGTGTTGTGATGTTTATGACCCCAATAGCGTGATGATTGTTTTATGATGTTTGTATTTTGGCATCAGTGATGCCGTGATGTTTGCACTGCGATGTTGTCATCTGGGGAGGGCAGGGCCATGGCTACATTACATATATGTATCCCATACGTGGTATAAAATGCAGATATAAATCATATGAATGCTGCAGTCCTGGGATGTGTGTTCAGGGGGCCCTCATCCCACAAACAAACACTCATCAGGAACAAGTGTGCAGTCACGCAGCTGGGCACAAAATGGCTGAGGGTGGCTTTCAAACCCAACAGCCTGCCAGACTGGTCAATGCTGCAGGACCCCACATAATTTTCCATCAATAGAAATAGCCTGTTTTAGCTCAAAAGTGTGCAGCTTTTGTCCTCATCTTCAGAAAACTCTCCTTGGCAAGGTGGAGGGCTGCCCTGGGGCCAGGAGTCATGCCGTGGAGCTGGTGGCTTTCCCACGTGGGTGTGGAGATGGGCACTGAAACATCCCCAGAGTGATGTGATATTGTGGTGCTCCTCAGCAAGAGAAATAAGACATCCTTCACAGCTTGAAGGGTGAAGCCCTTGCCCAGGAGAGCTGCCTGCCCTGGTCCTGTTGGTCCCCACAGGGGCTGCTGCAGCCAAAGCAAAGGGACAGGAGAGACTGGGGGGGAACAGCAGTGCAGCCTGGGGGTGCGAAGGTCACTGCCTTTCATCTGAGGGAAAGAGTTTCTCAGGAAATACTCTGACTACTTCGTGCTCACAGACATGTAAATCACAACTTTTTTTTCTTTTTTAAGTAATTTCTTTCTAAGCTAAAGACTGCCCTGATGGCTGCTCCTTCCTACCGTGTCTTTCTTCAACTGACCTAAAGTTGAGGATGTCATTATATAAAAAGAATCATACAGTCTTGCAGCATTGAAGCCTCCTTCTTACCCATTCAGCCATCAGACTAGATACTGCTTCCCTGCTTATCTTCTGGGCCTTTAAGTCAAGCGTGAACCATGTTTCTGCATCAGCGACCACATGTGAGAACTGCTCATTTCATGTTCCCCCCCCCCCACCCCCCCCCCACCCCCCCCCGCCCTCCCCGCTATTGTTATCAAACTTTTGTCACTGGTTTCTATTTCAGTAACCAATGTGTAATCTGTAAATGCCAGACCCCTGGTCCCATCCACAGGGCAGATCTAAATGTCCTTCTTTAGCTAAACTGTGTTTTTTGCTTGATCTGTCGGCTCCCTTACTTCGTACTCTAACAGCAAACCGAGTGCCTTTGTTCTCCTAAAGCAATACTGCCCCAGGCTGTCCTTCCAGTAGACATTAGTTCTTTTGTTTGGATAAAAGGGTGTCATCACTCATTCACGATAAGAATATGATTCAGCCCTGTCTCTTTGCATTCACAGTCGAGTCTTCATAAATACTTGCTTTTACAGCATATTGTATATGTATTCAAATGGCTGACATCAGTGGGCCAAATTCTGCCCTGACATGAATTTGCTTCAGTCCTGCTGTTCATGTTGGGGTTGTGAGGAGTCTAAATCAGAGGAAAGTATGATCTGTACCCAGTCTTATTTCAGTGCAGGCTTTCTCTGAAAATAATGAGTTGTGTGAGTGCTAGCCACTGTATGGATTTACTCCAAAATCAAGAACAAACAATAAAAACAATTAAGTAAACTCATTTTCCATGAAGCTTTTCTGTGACTGCGGGACCATATAGGTCTTTGTTAATTTAACACAGCGTAGACAACTTTATAAGCAAGAAAATGGGTGCTTTTTTTCCCCCCGATGACTGTGAAGACTGAATGTGAGACCTGAAAACTGTGAATCTTTGAGCCAAAATCCCAGCTCTGTTATATCAAGGCCGTTAAGACAGAAAAAAGCTACATCAAAACAGTGGGACCTGTGCATGATCCCCAATGCCTGGAACTGCAGCCTGAGCCCCAGGGTGCGGCAGTGTTCACAGTAGGGCCTTCTCCTTCCCACCCTGGTGTCCACCCCAGAGAAGCCTGAGGTTAGCAACCTGGTGGCAATGGTGCTGGGTCCCAGCCATGCCCTTGCTTCAGGACCAGCCTGCTGTAAGTATGTGCGCCAACACTGGCTACTCAGGCCACTTCTTAATCCTGGTACATGAGCTCACTAAGGAGAAGATGAGAGTTTCATGATGCATGGGTTATATTGATATAACTGGGATTTTTAAAAATGGCATAAAAAACTTTAAACAAAGTGTTCCTGGAAAGTATCTTCCAGTACTTTCTGAAACGGCAGGGGTCTAAACAGAAGCCTGTTGAAGTACATGTGTGTTTTTTCCTGCCTTCATTGAACTTTGGGTCCATACCTACCAAGAAAGCTCGTTAGTGTTGCTGTTGTCATGTTGCCTTCAGGTAGATACCCAAAATTTTGGGTGCGACTGGACATGCACTTCCCCAGTACGTGTTCCTTCTTCTCTTCTCCACTGGACTAAGACTGGAATTTCTTTTCTGGGAAGGCTGTATTTGGACAGGGATACCACTGAAAAGCAGTGAAGAATAATAATTCATCAACATCTGCTAGAGCCTCTTGCTTTGCTCCTGAAAATTCAGATTCGTTATTCTGTTCGTAAGGCAGGGACTGGTAAATGCAGTGGTCTCTCTCTGCCCTGAGGTTGCACCCTTCTCTGATTTTCCACATTGGAGCTGTACACAAGTGTACAAACTGTGTCCCAAACTTGGATCTCTGCCAGCTCAAGGGAGAACTGGGCATGCAAGAATACTTCTAAAATGTATAAAAAGACTTTGACTGCAGTGATTTAACTTGATGCTAGATTTATTTCATGATAGCGAGGGTGTGGTGTAAATCTCTATAGTTTGGTTTGGTGTTTTTTTTTTTTTTTCTGGACAAAAAGTCCTAAAATTTGCTGTAATTGAGCTAAAAGATATGGAGAGATACAGGATACAAGTGACTTTAAAATAATTCCTCACAACATCTGTTAACACTGAGACGAGCTAATGTTACTTTATTTCATGAACTAAGGAAGTGGAAAAGAGCCTTAAGGAAAACACATTAGGATAAGCTTAAGGAAGAACGTAGAGCATATGGTGGCACATGGGTAAGGAGGTCTGGATTACCTCGCTTAATAACTCACCCAACACATCTCTTTTCTAATCGATTAGTTTCCATATTTACCTTTAAGTGCTTTACATAAGAACTTCCTAGACCTAGCTGTGGCTTTCCAGTGTATTAGAAAGTTTCTGTTTAGTGTGGAAGGATTTGTAATCAGCCAAACATTTCATGGCCCTGTTGCTAACGTGTTAGGGAGCCTTCCTGACATCAAAATTTATTTTAAGGAACGCTTGTCCTAACAGTCAGAAAAGCCTCTGAAAACTCATCTGTTGAGCTTTGAGAGCTTTTTAGGTGCTACTCTAATGCCCACTGAAGCCAGCAGAAAAGCTCACAGTGACTTCAGGGTATATTTTATCGGGATACTTATGTAAGGAGTTGGTTAAAGTGAGTATCTGCTTTGAAGATGCTAACATTCACGGGACTGTACAACATCCATAAACTATGTGTTCTAGTACCCATTCAGTTTATTTTATTAAATAAGAGTATTTTTCATAAATCTACTGTCAACATTACCATGACAAAGAGTTGTCAGTTCTGAGCTTGGCTTGGGAGCTTGGGAGACAATCAGTTTGCTGTTAATTAATCTGATTGGAAAATTAATGGGGCACATAACAGGGTGAATGGTGTTGAGAGACTTTATGGTTCTGTCTGTCTGTTGCTAAATGACGCAGATGCATTGGATACCTTATGCAGCAAACGATGGCAAAACCTGTGAAGTTATTCAGCAATTATTTTTTTTTTTAGTGTTGGCCTTTCTGGAACTGACAGATAGCACTGTATCTGCTATATGAATCCTAACCCTTCCTCTCCAGGAAGGTTGATGGGACTTTGTGGGGATTCTTGCTTGTAAGTGTCATCATAAAAATAGGACCTGAAAAGCATTCTCTACGATTCACCACAACAAAAGACCTTTTGTTTCAGAAGCCAGACAAGACTGGTAATGGACTGCATACTTGACTAACACGTCATGTAAAAACCCAACCACTTAAAATCATGGAAAATTCAGGACATCATAAATCTTACACCAACTGCATCATTTTATTTATTCAATTTTTTTTCAGATATTTAAAATAAATAAAATATGTTCCTACATAGGCTCTAAGCATTCTGCCAACTTACAACTGCAAAACCAACATGCAATATAATTGACTCACTGCTTCTACCAAACTGAAGTAAATAAACACTGGAGCCCCATTCATCAACCAGTCCTCTTAAGGTTCCTCAAAGAGCTGCTCCAACACAGGGGTCTTGCAGCATGTCCTAAAAGTCAATAAATACAGATGGTGCCAAACTGCAGGAAGGGATTTATGAAGTCTAGGAAGCTTTTTGGGAGTATCTTACTGGCTACACCTCCTCTGTTATATTGAAAGGAACATAATCCAGTCATTAGTGCTTCTAATGCCTGCATCTCTGAGAGATGCATCACAGAGTATTTGTCTTAGGAAGGATCATCCCTGGAGGCTGTGGACTTCCTAGGCCCAAACCATCATGTCGAAATCAGTCAGGCCACTCAAAAGTAGCCGACTTGGGTCCCAGAGCAGAGATGCACATACCAGGTGTGTGATTGCCTTCGGCACCACAGCCTGCTTCCAATTAAACTGCAATGTGGCCCCATGTGAAGGATGTGCTGCAGGACTGAGCCAGAAATGACAAACACAGATGATGAGTACAGGTTATCCATCTGAAAGTAAGAACTGTGGCCATTTAGGCAGGCATATGTAATAAAATCTCTGAAACTCACTGTGAATGTAGCCCAGTTGAAGGGAGAGGACCATGTATGAAAGAGGGCCTTTATGAATGGTGTGCTGGAGGTTCAGCAGAGGGTGGCAGGGGCAAGTACAGAACTCCAAGAGCTCAGAGAAACTGGGGAGGTCTTGAACCACTGGTCTTGCTAAGCTTCTTTACACTAGATTCAAAGGAAAAGCCGCTGTGATGACAGCCCTGGATTTGTTATGTGGCCTCCTAGGACATTAATTTTGACCCTTAAAGCAGAGGTTGACAACCTGAAAAGAATGGTGGGGAAGTGACGTGTAGGTGGGTGCTGTAAGCTGGCCATCTTTGAAGACAGAAGGATGGCTTTGAGTATGTTTGTCTACCTTCTCTGAGAAGCATGTGAAAGTTGGTTACGTTTTACTCACTGGAAAGGGAAACAGTTTCTTAATGGAGGGGTTGACTTGAATAGCCAGGAAGATACTAAAGTCATAATGAATAAGAAGTTTAGAAGAAGGAACAATGTACTTTTACTTAGTAGAAAATCAGACTCCTGAGCAAATAAAGAACAAATCTGCCCAAGGACATGGGACCAACAAATTCAGTCATTCCTGACCCGTCAGTGTTGAGTTAGAGGGCATATATTTCATGCAATGGTACCAAAGTTGGGTGAGATAATTTGCACAAGTAGAATATTAAGTGGTTGGTAATAATCAGACAAATATAAACAGTAAGGTGGTTTTTTTTTTTTTTTTTTGCTTTATGACTTAACAAAAACAACTTTTTGAGGTAGTCAGAATATTTTTCTCATTCTAGGTGTGAATAATAAGAAAATGAATATGCAACTTTGACCATAAAAATTAACTACATTCTAGTAGCATTTAAAACTATTTTTAAAAGCAGAATAAAATTGGAAAACAAAGGCTAGATTTATTAGGCGGGTGGGTTCAAAGGGTCATTATTCAGGGGTTAAGATGTTCACCCAGGACCGCAAAGCTCCAGACTTCCTCTCTGCCAAATGTGGAAAGGATGCTTGAGTCCATCTTCCCCTAACAATTGAGTGGAGCTTTTATTTCTTCTGTTAGCATTTCAAATGCACTGAAAAAACTGATCTAATTATGACAGATAGGGAGAAATTGATTACAGAACTGAAGCAAATGTCTGCTTATGTGCAAACGGTCGTGTCTTGATTATATTTGTATGCAAAAAGTAAAAAATTCAAACCAGTAATACACATTCTTGGTTCTTTAAAAAGACCAGTTTTGTAAAGCTGAAAACAATTATAAGCCAAATCTACTGGGAGAATTTAAACAGAAAAATGTGCATGATAATTGCAAACTGTTTAAAAACATTTTACTAAAATGCCATACTTGTTATAAAACAAAACAACATAGCTTAAGTGAAAGCTGTTCTATTATACAAAAACCCACATGTAACAATTTGAAGAAAGAGTGAGGCAACAAAAAATTAATCTAACTCAGAAGATCGAAATGGTGATAAATTCATAAGGGAAGCAAGAGAAATGTAAATAGAGGTATCTGCCCAACAGAATTAAAGATCACCCAAGTTAAGGACAAAAAGAAATTTTTGATGCATGTTACCTATCAGTGATGTTTCTCTCAATGGATAGAAATGGTGGAATTGTTTATACTAACACAGAAAAGACAAGCATAGCTTTCTGTGTTGGTTGGAAAAAAAACAGCTGAAAATACAAAATCCTGCAATAGTGATGATGCATTTTCCATTACAACAGTAATTCAAGAAAATGTTTAAACAGCAGCTACTAAAGTAGGTAAGTTAAATGAGAGGCTTGAACAACTTCTGTCCACAAGTTTGAAAAGAAGAAGTCAAGAAACTCCTTTGACTATAAATAATGGTTTTGAAGAAGACATTGAACACTAGAAAGTTTGAGAGGACTGGAAAGATACAGTCTTATAAAATAAGACACGTATGGGACGAGAATGTCAATCATGTGTGTTTCCACTTGACTTTCCCTGGTCTTAAGAGAAATTAAAGTTGATGTCAGATTCTGCTAATAACTCTGTGTAAGAGATTATCATAGTAAAAATCTTTTAATAAATGTTTATGCAACTAACTATCCTTTTAAAACAAGTTTATCATTATGGTTAACACAGCTAATAGTATGTGATGTAAGGTACTTTGAATTCTGTATGACATTTAGCTTGGCACATGATGAAAATCTGATTAAGATTGCAGCATATGTTTCCTTAATTATAAACCTTAATTTTACAGATATGAAACTGGCATATTGCACTGAACGTGGGCTAAATGCTGGCACACTTGTCTCAAAATGCAATTGCTGGTGGAAATGGATCATTTTATTGGTGTTTTGAATGGTTTCCTCAAACAAGTGATAGCCAGCCTTCTGCTATTCAAGAACTTTGTCTTGGATACTACATATAGTTGTTCCTAAAAGGTTACGTGGTAGAAAAAAACATCAGCAGAGTGAAATACAGATATGAATGGAAAATCTCCTGAATTTTTTGAGAAGCTGAATTCAAGCAAAAGCCGGGTTTTTTTTAGTAGGATTTCAGTAAGATTCTCTGATTCACTAGCTATATTTACATTAGCATATTATTTGGCCAAATAGGAGTAGAGTAGCAGATTAAAGCAGCTCACACTGGGGTTTCTGCTTGTGGCACAGTGTTCGATGTCAAATCAGATTTAGATGGGTCCCCCAGACTCATCACCAGTTGCTGGTTCAGAGCCTAATGCCTGCAGCAGCAGCTGGGCTGCACGTAGTGCACACTGGGGAGCAACTTCCTGAGCACTTTCCCCCAGCAGGAATTCAGTTCCCACAAACCAAATCTGAGTGGGTGACCTGCATCTGCATGCAGTAATCAGGGCTGGAGGAAGGATGCCACAATGCACCTCTAAACCTCCCTGCTGCACCAAACACAAGTGCTCGGTGGATGCAGCCATTGAATCCACAAAGAATGTGGGACTGGGGGATTTGTGTGTGAGTAGAGCAGGAACTGCTGGGGGAGGCTGTCCTCCAAAGAGCTGGTCCTGAGACTGCTAAATAGGAAGTGGGAGGCTACATCTGTCTTTGGCACCACTGTGGGAGTTGTTCTTAGTGCTGATTTCCACAATTGAAGAGGGATGCTGGACAAATTGGAGAGGGTTCAAAGAGAAAAGCCACAGGAATGATGAAAGGTCTGGAAAACATGTCTTATTGTGATAGACCAGAGGACCTCACTCTGTTTATCTAACAAAGACAAGATTAAGATGTGACTTGATCACAATCTATAAATATGTACATGGGGATCAGAAGTTTGATCACAGCTCTCTCTTTTGCGCTGGCAGACAAAGGATCTGGAAAGGTCCAACTGCCGGAAGATGAAACCGGGCAACCTCAGATGAGAAGAAAGTGGTTGCTTTTAAACAAGAAGACAATTAATCACTGGAAATGCTTACTAAAGGTTACGGTAGATTTCCTACCCTTCACCATTTCAGAACATAGATTGGTGTTTCTTATTAAGGACGTGCTCTAAAATTACTGCCTAACAACCTTCCCTTGTCCCTCCCTGCCAGAGGATCACCTTCAGAAAAAAAGTACACAGATGGCCTGGTGGAGTGCTTACACAATGGCTTGCATTTGCAATCAGCTCAAAATTAGGATAAACTCTGGATGTTTGTTTATTCTCTTTATTTCCCCCAATTTTATTCTCTGGTTTGTTTGCATATGGGGAAATGCATACGCACACATAGAGGTGTGTTTCCCACTACAAAACTACAGATACAATGACTTTAACAAAATTTAAGGTAAACTGGTTTGCTAAATTTTGAAGATGGTTTGTTCCCCACGGAAAATGTCCAGGTTCCAGAAATAGTAATGTAACAAAAAGTTTCATATCGATTTTTAAAAAAAAATTGGCTTGAGTTGAAGTCACCCAAAATGAAACACTTGGTTCAAATTTTTCTCATAGGATTTTTCTCTATAGCAAAATCAAAATCTTCCTGCGGAAAATTTTGGTTTTGTAGTAAGTGCATTCCCATTAGAAAATAACCGTGCTATGAAACTCCCAGCCAACTATAGTAATGATAGCCATCACAGGGAGGGGGAGAAAGAGAGGGAGTGGATTTCTTTACACTCTCTCACTCAAAAGAGAGAGAAAACTGAGCTTCTCCCTTCCCTTTGTTTTAGCAGTCAAGTTTCCTGCCGCTTCTTAAGCACAAAAACCATATGCGTATGCATTTATTGCTTAGGTATCAAACTGATAATATATTAAAAGGATTATGATTTACTGCTGTAATTATTGGCCTCCCAACTTTCACCCACAATTATTGTGTGCATATATCTTCAGGCTTGCAAAATCCCCACTTGCCCATATAAATGATGTGATTGCATTACTCTTTACTTTCTTTGCTGCCCTAACTGCTCATTAGAGCAAACACCTCAAAGTGTTCATGTAAATATGTTGGGACTGCTTGGACTGCCTGGCTCACTCCCTCTTCTCTCTCTTTGTTGTTTTCCCCTCTTTCCCCTTGCCATCACTCCACATTTTTCCTGCTATTGTATATCACACTGTATTCCCCGCCCCACCCCCCACCCCCCATTTTTCCAAGTGCCCAAATGTTTCTGTCTGATTTATTTATGTCTGACACTACTTCAGAGTGCCCAGTTCATTTCCTCTGGGACAATTCTGCTTTTATCTCTCTTCATTTGGATGCTTATTTCCTCCTGATCTGCTCTCCTACTCAGCTCTTCCAGTGCATTTCTTTGCTCTGATGTTATTTCCCCCCGCCCTTTAGTCAGATCCCTTCTTCTCCTCTACCTCTCCCATCTCCCCTTTTTCTTCCTTCCTGTAAGTTTCTCCTTCCTTTATGTTTCTTCTTCCTGTGCATCCCCATATGATCCAGAAGAGCCACATTGCTCACCTCGTCCTGTCTCTGCAAAGGAGCTTTCCCCTCCAGCCCCGCATGTTTCCCTGCTCCTTTTCTTCCACTCCACTCTTCCTTCTTTTCTTGCTGTATTGTTTTCTTCTTTCCGCGCCTTCTGCCTTTACTTGTTTCTAGGCTTATCTAAGGCTTTTTTGCTTGACGGGAGTGTGCCTGCTCCCCAGCCGCACATTCACCTGGGGGAGACGAGGGCTGAAGACAGCCCTGGCTGTCAGTGTGCTGTCCCAAGTCCCTGCCCAAGGCCGATCCCACATTTCCCCGGTGTGGGACAGAAGTGTTAAGGAACTCGGTGGAAAGGGAATGAGAGGATGCTGTTGCCCGCCCCGGTGCAGCAGCTGTGTCCCATTCAGCCCCGCTCAGCCCGGAGGAGTGTGTGCGGCCGCCGGTCTGCGCTTGAAAGAAGTCCTGGGGTTACGCAGCCCGTTGCATCCTGGCGTCTGGGCGTGCACCCCACGCTGGCCAGCACTAATAGGTAAGCGAAAGCCCCCCGAGGGCCACTCACTTCCCTCCTGTAAATCCACATGTGGTTTGAAGGGATACTTTATGAGGTGCCTCTGTATACTTGATCCCTTGTATTTTTTCCTGCTGTGAAGCCTGAGGCCGTCCTTCACAGCTCCTGCAGTAAACCAGGGCCTTGGGATCCGGAGTCCCAGGGACACCGCAGGCAGCGAGTGTCAGCTTTCATAGGAGTTGCAGGTGCTTTCATCAGGGAGCTGCTGTGCAGCCCGTGTCTGTCCTCCCTGGAGCACTGCTGCCAAGTGCTGAAAGCCCACTGAGGAGGCGGGTGAGGCTGGTCTGGCAAAGCATCATCTGTTTGCCCCTCCAGTGTTCAGGCACTGCATCTCATGGTGGGTTTCTGTCCTCTGCCAGCACAGGAGAGTGACTGTCTTAGGCTCTTTGTCCCCTCTCTGGTCCTTAGCTGACCTAGCTGATGGCTTAGGTGATCCCACCAGTGAAAAGCAAAAAAAGAACTAGGAGGGCAACAGATGGCCTTGAAAGAGGTGATGGTAAAGAAGTGCGTGGGAAAACCAGCTCCTGTACCTCCTGCATGGCCACTTCTCCCATGACTCAGTGCCCATAGAGCATCTGCTCTGCCAAGCAGCAGGGGCCCCTTGCACAAGGAGGATGTGGCTGATAGCTGACCTTGCCTTCCCTACAAGAGAAATGGTAGTGGGACTTTTAGGATCCCCTCTTTGTATCCTGGGAAGGCATATTAGTCCTCTGTGAAAAACAGGGTCTGTTTAAGACCCAGAAGGACCATCAGAATGAATGCACCAAATCCACAGAATTGACCTACTGTGCAGGTCTCTGAAAAGTGGTTTTGGCTAGTGATTGTAAATAAGCAAAAAACGGAACCTGACATGCTCCAAAATCTGTGTTTCAAAAGTCTTGAGCATGGTGGACATAGGCTGTAGCATTTCTGGAAAGGGAGGAAAAAAACCCCAAACCAATGCCCTTACCCCCAAAACCATCCAGTGTCATGATGTTACAAGAAGAGAATGAACCGCCTAGAGACAGAGTTTTTGGAGTCACTTGGCCTATCAACTAGTGATTATCAGATTGTCTGTCTGTAATGGCATAACCAGTCATATGTTTTCCCCATCAAACCCAAAATAAATGAAAGGAGGAAACGAAGGAGTGTAAGAGTCCAGCACTTCATTCTTCATACTTCAAGAGCTGCAGCAACAAATCCTAAAGGAAAATTCCCAAGTGAGAAATGATACCAGTTCAAGGTCACATAAGCTGATGCATGGAAGTACATTATAAGAAAACTAGAAAGCCATTTTGGGGACTATTGTTGTTTATTGAATACTTGAAGGGATTGTTTTGATGTTCTGTGCCTGGACTCTGGGTTAGCAGTTAAACCTGGGGCTGGGAACCAGGGGTTTCTGCATGCTGCTTCCAAGAACCAGAGGATAAACTGGTCCTTCTTTTCTGAGCCTCAGAAAATTCCTGTTTTCACAGTCAGGATCATCACTTTATATGTTCCTAATAGCACTGCAGAAAAAGTTAATTTCTCAATTTCTTAGTGGGATGACAGTTTGTTTCATGGGAAAGTGCTGTGTGTTTTCATTACTACAGCCCCTCATTAAAAGCAATATGGAGCCATCCTACCCAGAGAGAAAGTGTGTAAGAGGGGCTGTACTTTGGAGAAAGGCCATACTTCATGCAGCTCCCACGCATAGTGTGCTGTAAAGTATGCTGCCATTTTCCTCCAGCAGCATGGGATATGGCGATCTTTTGGGTTCCCCGTTCCTACCAGAGTTCCCCCTTATGAATCAGGCATCACAGGGACCAGGAGGAAATGCTAATGATGGATGAGGAGGCCAAATCTCAGGAAACATGAAAGCAGAAGAGGGTGCCCTACAGCACTGATATGTGCCTGCCACCCCCTTCCTTCACCCCCTTCCTTGCATCCTCATGGAGTATGTCTGGGTCCTGGGCAGTATAGGAGATGTTCTGGCAGCATAGGTAGTGATGGGAGTGGGGTCCAGCCAGCCTTCATGTGCGTCACGCCAGTGTCCACCCTGGGACAGAAGCATGAGCAGGAGGTGACCCAAAGTTTCGTATCTAAATGTCTTTCTTTTGGCTCATTAGAGCCGCATGTTCAGTTGAGCAGTGCTTGCACTAACCAAAACTTTGCCTGAAGGTAAACTGGGGGTCAGGTCATGCAGGAAAATGAGCCTCATCTTCCACCTTCCTGGGGGATCCGGGGCAGCTTGTGCTTTGTCCAGGAGGGGCTTTTCCTCCCAGAAACTCTGTGGTGGGCCCGAGAAACTCTTTCCAACAAGAGTATCGTTGACAGTGGTACATTTCTACTGGCCATTTCGGATATACCAAACAAACAGCTTGTATGAAAAAAATCCCCTGTGAGGGCTAATAATAACAACACTTGCGCTACTCCACCCTTACTCTGCTCAGTCATTGCAGTTGATGAGTGCATCTGCACGGGGACTGACCACCATGTGTGTGCTGGGGCACGGGGCTGCCCCTGCCCTGGGAGTGCCTCCTTGTTATTATTATTAATAATCTTTCAAGACTGGCATGCGCTGCCTGTGCTTCCTGCAGCAGCTGAAGCTGGGTCTGTAAAACAGGTCTAATTTTAGAGCAGCCCAGGCTGAGCACAGAGTGAGACCAGACCCGGGAAATTTTGAGTTTTCATTGTTTCCTCAGCTGTGGGCGAAGAGCTCCCATGGATGTTTGGAGAGTTTTTCCCAGATATGTGAGCCCTCGCCTCTAGCTGCATCTCACATGAGCTCTGTCTCTAAAACCCTGGTGACATCAGCCTCTTTTTTTCCCTTTGTTTCCACGTCTTTAAAGTGGAAGACTGTTATTTTCCTACCATGCTTCAAAAAGGGAGAAATGAGTTGTGAGAATTCATAATAAATGTTGCTCAAGTATTTGAATAATGAGATGTTCAGGGCTTTGTTTGGTGAGGTAGGGCTTCAAATGTAATGCAATTTGTTTGGGCTTCCTGGGAAATTATGAGATGCATGCGTATGTGTGTGTGTATGGAGGGGGCAGGGAAATCTGAGACCTGTTTTTATGTGTGCAGGGAAAGATTTACAGAACCGTGTTTTCTGACGTCTTCTTGCCATCAGTCAGTTTAATGGTGCTGTGTGCTGCTGAGCTTTTAATGTTTTGTCGTTTGGCAATAGTGGAGGGAAAACCTACAGAGAGGCCGGTCCCTGCTCGAATGCCATATATTTGGAAACCTTAATTAGCCCCTGCTGTATCACTGCACACGTAGCTCCAACACTTTGTCATGTGAAAGGCTATCCGGTAGCGCAGCCAGTGCAGAGTCATTTCAGTTGGCATATTGGAATATGTTGCACAAGGAAAGATACTTTTTGCACAAGAAGTTTTTCTTGTAAACAAACTGACCAGCAGGCTGAAAAAAACTATCGAGCTGTAGCAAAGCAAAAGGAAAAGTCACACTTCCTTTGTGTTCAGTGGGCCGTTGTCAGATGATGAAGTCTGCTATTACTGACCTTAAGAAGGCCTATATTGTTACTGAAAGAGGTTTTCCTGTTCTCTGGATGGATTAACTTGACTTTAGAATATCCAACTCTTTTTATTGCAGGCTTTCATCTCCGCCTGTTGTGTCAACATCCCCCACAAAACAGGAGTCAACTGGCAGCAAAACATTGTTGGAGGTGAGCGATGGTGCCAGCGTTATTTTCACTTACGCTTTTTACTAAGTGGCTGTACAATGTTCTCATTTAATACTTCTATACTGATTAATCCTATCATTAAAAAATATTCTCATCAGACTTGAAATGTTCTCCTTGGGTCCAGGAGCCAGAATCGACCATTTGCAAGGTTGGTTGTTTGTTTGGGAACTGAGTATCAAAAAAATAAGAAAGCAAGGAGAGGGCTCCTCGAGCACAAGGCGGAGAGCACTGGTTGCGATGGCTAGATTTAAGTCAGGCTTCAGACCACAGACCAGTTATAGGGTATTTCTATGAAATACTTAATTGGAACAAAGCTGTACTATGGATGGACAAGGAAAGGTGTTCAGTGGTATAACGTAACCATCCCTATTCTTTGGTACTGAAGACAGAGGGTTTCTAGCAGTTTCTCTTCCTGCAGTGCTGTTTCCTGGATTTTTAGATGTTGTGGCTGGAGGGATTTTTGTTGTTATCTATTACAACACAGCCTGTGGGATTGAATCACTAACTAGAACAGATAGGGAGACAGCCCATTTTAAAATACCACACATAGTAGAGAGTCTATCCCATTTGTAGATAAATTGTTGCAGTGTTTAATTCCCTCCCTTGTTAAAATCTTGGCATTTATCTAGTTCGGATTAATCTAGTGTCAGATTCCACCTACTGGATGTCGTGTCTCTGTCTGCTAATTCAGAGATCCCCCTCGTATCAGAAATGTAATACAGCTACTTGCAAGCTAAGACCGAACAAAATTTGGAATTTTCACACAGTAGGCAGATGTAACTTGTCAACATTTGTTTTCACTCCAGATGATACCAAACCCCAGCCTTATTAACATAAAGAAAACCCAGAATGGAAACATACCAACAAACAAATAAACAAATCTAAACAAAATTCTCATTGTCTTTAATGTAGGACCCTTGTTTGAATTTACTGAATTGGTTGACCAGAGGCTCCTTTTGTGTCAGGTCAATATTAAAAAGAAGCATTTTTCCATAATGCTGCATTGCTCCTGGGAATTATAGCCTGAACAAATGCTATCCTTAGTCAGCTTAGGCAGAAGCTTCTTGGCCGGTCTACAGCTCCTGTAATGTTATATACAACTCTGAATTAAGTGACAAACTACCCTGTGGCTGGCCTGTAGGAGAAAACAGGTACCTACACGGCAGATAAATGTGTCCACAAGAAGGTGAAGTTTAAAGTTTCCTTGAACAGAACAAATTGAGGTGGAATAGCTCACAATGAACTATTTAATTTTGCTTGTCCTGAAGGAAAATTAACATTCTTTTTTTGTTATAGAAATTTGTGTGGAAATTTCATTTTCTATTGTTGAGACAGAACACCCAGCCAGCTCTGTTATAAACCACAGACAAATCACCATTTATTCTCCTATTGGATAAATCAAATTAATTGATTTTTTTTTTTTTTTTTTTAGTATCTCACTAACACCTTTTGCCAATTGCAAATATATTAGTAATTCTTTCTTGAACTCTTTCCAGTTTGTCAATAGTATTTTTATAATATGGACATCAGAGCTGGACTTGCCTTCCTTCTGCTATTAATATTCCAAGGAACAACGAGCATCTGCCTTTCCATCCTTGTGTTTTATAGTTCCCTGCTTGCACATACCAAGACCACATTTTCTCTCTTCGTCAGTGCATTGCATGGAGAACTCTTGTGCAGCTCAGCTGGTTATCAGCCGTGACCTCTAAATCCTTTTTTAAGTCTCTGTTTCTGAAATATAGCCCACGTCCTCAGTGTACAAACTATCTGGGATACTCAGAATTATGCTTAACTGTACAATAAAATATGTTGGGTTTTGGTTTTTTTTTTTCTAGTGAGCTCAGGTTACCATACAAACCAGATTGCTTGTAGAACAGATCTGCTTTTCTCATTATTTACCACTCCATGATTTTTGTGTCATCTGCAGACTTTGCAAGGAACGGGTGTAGATTTTTTATACTGGATCACAGTAATGTTATCCAATGTATCCATCAATACACCATTTTCTGCCCAAGTGCAAAACAGCCCTTTCCGGCGTCATTGCCAAAGACCTTATCTTTTCTGTCTACCGTGGTTATTGTCTTACTCTTATGGGAATTGTGTTTATAACATCTGATTTGTTTATAACCTTAGTGATATAAGCTGGGAATACATACTTGGTGCTTTGATACTTGGCTACTAAAGGCATTACATTATTCTTTGCACCTATCAAAGTGGTTTTCATTGCATTCAAATTTTACTCTGGAAGTTTGATGGCTTTTCTTAAGTAGATAGAAGAAGGTGGTACAGAAAGAATTTCCATTGTTTAAGAGCAGAAAGAGCTGGAGCTAGAAGTGTGATCAGTGTGCTGCAATCCTGCAGAGTGAAACTCCCCTGCAAATCATAGCTGTGGGGAGGATGCAGGACTGCATCTTTAGTTCAGTCTCCTGTTGCAAGGAAGTTTGACATCGTCTTCCTATTCACCTACATGAAATATCAGAATTTCCCATGACAAATCTAGGCTGCTGCTGGCTTTAAAATAAACAGATAAGGTGTGTTAATAATTTACACTCAGATGACGTGAAGCTTTAGTTTTACTTTCACCTCCTCAACAGGCAAGGTAGGTCCATCAGCAAACACTTACAAAACCAGGAGCTGCAGACCACAGTTTCTCTGCCTGGGCATCCTGTGGGCTCTGCTTCTCTCATGCCTCCTCAGCAAGAGCTGACAACTGTGATCATGCCCAGGCTCGCAATGCTAGCTTATAGCATGTGAGACCATGGGCTGAGCAACACAGCTGGAAAACCACACGGTCTTTTCAGTTCAAAGCCCATTTTGAGGCTGCAGGTGCAGAGAAAGCAGAGTTCAAGGTACTCCATGTTGGTATTCATTAGAAAAGACTATGTGTGGTGGCATCCAGTGTGGAGTCTGGGTAGGACATGCCTGCTGGAAGCATGTTTTGGGGTCATTGTCCAGGGGACCACAAGGCATTGAGTGTCTTCCACTTCTAGTGGTTTCTCTGGAACCTGCATTCATCTCCTTTCAAGAAGCTATGGAAAACTCATCATTAGTATTTACCATGGAAACCCCTCTTGATCTTGGTTGTGCATACAGGAAGCAAGGTAAAGGCTTAGGCTGGAAATACAGAAGTTTGAGTTCATTATCCTGCCCCTTTGTATCAGTCTTGTAGGATGTTTCCAAAGGATAGAAATTATGTAGGGAAGTGATCAACCCTGGGTACCCAGGTGGTTCAAGGGAGTGTGCGCATCATGACTGAGAGCAAGAAGCTCATACATAGCAGACAATATGTGCAAGATTTCTATAGGGGAATGGTTTCTACACTGGAAAATTCAAAACTGAAAGGAGTAGAAAAAGCCAGCTCCCTGGTCAGCAAAGAGAGAGACTCTCTGATTTCAAGAAGAGATAAAGCTTTAAGCACTGTGGCAGAGGGGAACCTCTTTTTCTCCAGGGTAGACTTAGGCTGGAGGCAGCTGTCATGGACAGCTCATAGGAAACAAACTGATGCCCTGTGGCTTACATGTCCAATGCACAGTCCTGAAGCAACCGAGAGTTATGGATCAAAAGCGAAAGTGCTCATTGTTTGCACATAGACTTCGCTGAATACTTCAAATACAGTCACATGTGAATCCAGGGAAAGCAATGAAAGGGAAAAAAGTTCTTCAGGACAATAATTCATTAGGATTAATTTCTTTGCTTTTATTCCTTCTTCCCAATTCTTTGGACTGGAGGGTTGTTAGCAACGTTTTAGAAGCTGGATACAAAATCTAAGTTAAACTCATCTCTGTGTAGGGGCCCAGCCTTAGTTTTTTGTTACTCTAGGGTACCATGAAAGCCTGGTTTTGAAGGTTACCCTGGTGCATGGGCCTGGTGACACTCATCCTCTATGATCTGGTGATGCCTCTGCCTGCTGCCTGCAGGCCCCTGGTTTCTTACCATGTCCCTATTTGCATAAGAAAAGACTTCCTATTTTAAAACCTTCCCTAACCTACAAATTAGTGCAGATAAATGGCCTCTTGTTGGAACTGGAGTGGTTATCCTACTTCCAACAATAGCACAGTCAATGCCAGATTTTAAGCCCTCATAATGCATATAATTGTGCGATATTATACCAGAGGGGAAATTTGTTCTGTAGTCCAGCTGGTGATTAGCTTTACATTGAGGCATTGGGATTGGATATCCCTTGAAACTTTATCCTGGTTAACGTAACTACAGCTGGTATTTTGTGGTATAACAATTCAACCCTTACTCCTGAGAGCAGTCCTGCTGGGACAGACCTGGAAGTCCTTGCTCAGATTTTACTCAGGCAAAATTCTTGCTACCTTCAGTTAAAGTTTTGACCCAATAAAGTCCAAGTGTGAGTACCAGGAGATGATCCAACAGAATTTCTTTGTTTGTTGGACATGGTTTATTCACTCAAATAAGGATTACAAGACCAAACCCCAAACTAGGCATAAATACCTGTGAGAAATGTAGGAACTGCTAAATTGTATTTTATTAGTAGCTCATCTACATTAATATCCTAACATCACTGACAGAAGCTGCAACACTTCTTTGGAGGTTACTCATAACTCTGCGCTTACCTGTTTATTCTCTAGGATTACATTAAACCAATAATTAATGGATGGCTCATATACAGAACCATACCTATTTATGTCTCTTCCCTTCTGAATAACCACTTCTCAATGTGCATGGTCCTATTGTTCCTTCTGTGTCTAATCTCTTTTTGAAACTTATGAACTAAAGTGAATTCAAAGCATTTACTTTGATGGGTATTTGCAAAAGAAGAATTGTTTGTTATGAAGAATTCCCTCATGTGTCACCAGCTTTTGGGTTTTTTTCTTTTCATTTTCATTTTCTCGAAAATAAAATTCAAAATTATTTTTGAAAGTTAAATTGCACCATTGTTGATGTTTTTTGTGCTTAGCCCATTTTAAGAAAAATCTTTTTCCCATAAAAAATCAAACAGCCCAATATTGAACAAAAAAGCATATGAAAACCAATGCCAGCTGAGAGGAAAAAAGATTCTTCCTCAGCTCTCATTCTGACTGTTAAAAAATTATGGCTTAAAAATGCATGTCAAAATTTAGTTTGAAAAATGAAAAATGTCAATTGCGCTTATTTTTTTTCCAAGTGAAAACAGGGCTGAAACTCTTTAAAAGCAAACAGAACAGAAAAAGCTATTCTCTAAGAAAACAGTTAAATGTATTTGTTATGGTTATGTTTATTTCAAAGAGATGTGGTAGCAGTAATCTTCAAAAGGTATTTGGGAATTGCAAACAAATCTCTGTGCTTTTGCTTGTTGCATTTTGTTTCATTTTGAGTGCATTTTTTTATTCTAGAAGAGTATGGTTACAAATGTACTCTTGGACTTCTACACACACTGTATTTTATATATCTCTAACATATGTTTTCCTTTGTCCATTGTAAAATAAATGGTCCTGTTTATTCTTTTTTTACTTATATCTCCTGTAGAAATTCCCTCCCACGCTATTAATTCTTTGAATCATTTTCATTGCAGCATTTGGAACCTTTTAAATGTCTTCTATGTCTTGTTAAACAGGATCAAAAAGGACTCCAGAGCTGTGGATGAGAGTACATCTTCAGCCTTTCCACAACATAACAGTCTATGTTATGTTCTTTTTTTTTTTTTTTTTTTTTTTTTTTTTTAAGTCTAGCATCTTTGTGCAATGAGCTACCCAAAGTAACACCTTCATGCTGAAAATACAACAGAGTTAGGACTGCCAGACTGGTTGGGTCAGACCAAAAGTCACCGTAACCTAATAGTTTTTTGAACAGGAGTAAACAGCAGCTGAGTGGGAAGAGCAGGGAGTGGGGCAGGCTGGAGAGATGCTTCCCCCCTTCACCCTTCCCGCAGCCTGTCTCAGGTTGCAGCTAAGCCATCATTTTTATAGCCACTAATGGCCTATTCTCCACTAATCTGGATAATCCCTTTTTGACCACTTCTATACCTTTGCCTTCCACGAACCTCTTTTGCAATCATTTATGGGACTTGCCCTGTACTGCGTGAAAAACTACATCTTCATTTGCCTTGAACTTGTTGCCTCATGGTTTAATGGGTGCCCCTTGGAGCTGGTACTGTGACAAGCAGCGGTATCATTCCCTGCCTACCCTGGCTGCACCATTTTGGAGTGTATTTTACTCTCTACCCTTTTCTCTTTATAATTTCCTTAAACAGCTGGAAGGTTCGTATAGTCCCAGGAGCTGGATGTCAAAGTAAATCTCTGGTGAGACAGGAAAAAAAAGGGAGAGAAATAAACCTCTGATTTACTGAATGTATTATCATAGATGTGATTAAATTCTTGAGAGCAAAAACTAATTGGACTTAATTGTGAGTCCAGGTTGCTCTAGTAGAAACATATGTAGAGTTTATATATTTGGCTGGTATACTCTGTGGAAGCTATGCTGGCCAATGGAAAAATATAAGGGAACTTGGCAGTGTAAATAATATAATTCATTATAATAAATGTTTTGGATAAATTGATAGGCATTGGGATTCATGTCTAAGTACAGGACTGAAGGGAAAGCTGGGGAAAGTTCTGGTATTGAAGCAAGTATCAGAAGATGGAAGAGGAAACCTAAAAAGCTCCTTCTAAATAATTTCCAGTTTACTTTTGTCTCCTGAGAGATCTGTTGCCTACTTGTGCTCTCTGTGAAAGTGCCAGCTGCTTTTACATGAATAGTGTTACCCCCGACACCTGAGGATGGTTTTGAATCACAGACTGTCAGGTATTCCAGGGAGTCGAACCATGCCTGCATGGGCACAGACCTGCGATAGCCGCTACACCGTATTTCCTCAGGCTTTTTGGAATAGATGTTGGTGCCATTTGACTTGTTAAATATGGTGAGATGTATTCAGCAGTTACACTTGTACACAGTCTTGTTGAGAATTTTCACATTAAGAGATACGCCTTTATTCATACTAAATGTTTGAGTAACTGGCAGCCTATGAGCTTTCTTCTATCTCTTTAATATCTGTCCGTCAGTGGTGTATTATAATTTTGAATCAAGCACTAAATTGTCTCTGCAGCCCAAATTTTCCAGCTGTTGCTAAACACTAATTGCCAACTCCTTGAGTAAAATCTTTCTGCTAAATGTGTGCATTACACATTAAAAAACTATCTAAATAGGGCATATCTTAGGTTTTAGTAGGGAGTTGGCTGAAATGTCTCATGATTCCTTTTCAGTCTTCAAGAAAATTATTCAGAAGGAAAGGAAACAAAATATCCTAAAGCAAGAAAGGGAGGATAGGGCCGGTCTGCATTGCAATGAGCTCAGCAGACTCCCTGGGGGAAGCTCAGGAAACTGGTACTATGCTAATTCCCTGCTGGACCCTGCCTCCCGAAGTGATGGAGAGGCATGCAGCTTTCAGCGATGGGAGGAGCACAGCTAAAGAGAAGTGTAAAACTTTCCCGGGCTACATGAGAGCCTCATGTCAGCAGTACTGGTGCCCAAGTTGATAGGGAAGGGGCAGGTTCATCCAGCTGGAGCATGGAGAAGTGGGCAAACTTCTCCAGAACAGGCGCGGGGTAACAGGATGATGTAATGCATCGTGTGGGTAGCTTGAGCCATGCCCTGCACAAGGTGTCTGATGGACTAATGTACTTATCTTACCAGTATAAAGCTTGGATGGAATTCAAGCCTCGTGGCTGCGCAGGGTCCATGGAGATGACCGGGTAATGTTCTGGGGCTAGGAGGGGGCATACTGCAGTGGGTACTGCTCTTCGAGGCTGTGGCTGAGCCCTTGTGGTCCACAGGGGGACCAGGAAGGGTGGATGCAGCTCCCTGCAAGGCACTCACTGGCTCCCTCCTCCAGGCATGGAGGATGCCCTTGGCACGCTGGCAGGGAGCTGAAGGTGGGGAATTCATGGTCCTGGCCACGAGTGTTGACTAGGTTCAGGTGGAGAGCAGGTCTCAGGGGCAGGCTCAGGACACTTGCACAGAGGATGCAGAGTCCCCTGAGCTTGTGTAACAGCTCCTCAAGCCTTGTGACCACTTTGGTAGTGCTCAGGTGATTTATCAGTGAGGCACTGGTCTTAGCACACTTCTTCCTCTCCGGCAGGAAAATGATTACCTATCCGGCTATTTGAAACATTAAAAATTTTCATACTAACGGATCTCTGTCTGTTGCCTTCATTATTGTGTGAACCACAACAATTTTGAAGAAACAAGTATTTTCCATCAAGACTATGAATAACACCACTTGGCAAACTATCCATATAACAAAGAAAAAGCCTCCAACTTTATTTAGTGACTTTACATACAATGTGCCTTAATTACTGGCAAGCATGTCAAGAGCCTATTCCCACATGTGTCAACACTTCCTTAATACACTATAATTCATCATGTTAGCATGGCAGAAACAAGGTACTCTACATCTTTACACACATCCTTCTCCAAGTTCTGGTCCTGAACCGAGTATTAAATGAACAGAAAGTCTTCATCTACGAACAAAGAACAGACCACAGCATCGAAACAGTAAGGTCCCCAGAGTCAATCATAGTTATACATCACAGAGCACTTTATCATATTCTTCACAACACTGTCTAAATCCAAGAAGCACTGCTTTATTGTCAGAAGGACATTCACTTAATAACAGCAGTAAATCCAGAAAGGCAGGCTAATTTTAGACAGCAAACTTGGCTAAGAGAGAACCCTATCATTTCCCACTCCTGACATTTTTATTCATTGAGTTCATTTTCATGCTAGTTGTGTGATTAAATGCAGATAGGGATTTATTTCCTTTTAATAAAAAAATACATGATTCTGAAAAAAGCCAAAATTGCAAATAAGGGACCTGATCCTTTTCCCACAGAAATAAACAATAGTTTTGTTGTTGGCTTCAGCGATGACAGCAATTGAATCCATGAATCTCTGTTGGAAGAAAAGGTTAAAATTCCATTTGAAAACTCTTCTTGGACCATACATTAACTCTCTGGCAGTTCTGGAGGCAACCAAGAACCAGCACGATTTCTTTTCTAATCTGTCTGTGTGTGTGTGCAAATGTGTGTGTCGGTATAGGGAGCCATTTCGTAAAGAAGCAAGTGAAAATAAATCTGTCCTCAGTGTGTTGAAGTGAAATGTTTTATTTGCACTTGTAAACCAAAGTGCTTGCTGTATTTTTGCATTGCAGTTTTATTGTCAACAGTGATACAATCTTCCTTCCTTATGCATAGATTCTTGTACAGAGCCAGGAATCTTAGATGAAGGAAAGAGGTACCATACAGTGAAAGTAAATGTGAGAAGTGCTGAGCTTGAAGAACTGGATGTGAGCTCCAGAGAGAGCGTGTATCTTCCCTATTAGCCACTCAACCCAAAGTAACTGCGTTTCAGATGTATTCAGAACAGGATCCAATCCTTTTCTTGGGTAGTAATTGCTTGGGTAGAAATTACTGAGGACCAAATTTTGATCATCCTTTTGCCACTTTAAAACTGTTAGGACTCTACTGAATCAGCTGAGCTATTCTGTAATAACAAACTTAAGAGAGATTTTTGAAAGGTGGTGCTCAAAGAACTGAGTATTTTTAAAAAGGCTTGTATCCTTCCACAGGCAAAATTTAAAAAGATTTTTTTTTTTTTTTATTTTAGGGAAACAATATAGTTTCCTTCAGTACTGTACCTTGCCCTGCACTGGGAGTGCAAAAGCAAGTATATTTCTGCTGTAGCTTTCCTGATTGAACAGGCTTTGTGGCAGGAGATAGTACAAGGACTCCTCCACCTACTTTTTCATCTGCACCACAGATGCTTCCTACAGCTTTTCCGTTACTGTATGGTAGCAGGCAGAGCTGGACAAACAGTTCCTAGTAACTCAATGAATTTCACCTCCCCTTTCCTGTTCACAAAGTTTCCATCATCTGACCACAATTTTCTTTCATTTGATCATTACTGAAATTTATTTGGAGTGATTCATCAAATAATTTCTATGAATAATTCTTGGTCTGCAGCTTGTTTGCAATCAGTTGGTCATGAGTATATTGATACTTGAAATCCAAGCTGTTTTGGCTGGATGTAAAGAATGTTCCCTAAACGAGTATGTTTAACATTCAGAATATTTTTTTCCAGTGCGATTTCTCTCCATTACAAGTCTCAATCTGACTTTGCACAAATATTCTGCAATACTAATTTTAGGTCATTTTTGTTGAACATTCCTTGCTACAAAGGTAGCAGGTTCAAGTACTCACAAAAAGGAAATGCAAGAGGATTTGCAAACACAGGTCAGTCCAAATTTCTGTCCCACCTGAATGAATATTTTCAGGACCTCATGCAGAAGTGACAAGGTTATGTTGCAGCTTTGGCATCATTCTGCTCCTGATTTATTTCACTATAGTTTTACAATTAATGTGAAAGAATGATAAACTGATTCTGAGCACAGAGATGTAGATGTTTTTCTGGTTTCTGTGCATATATTCATCTGCAGGCTCATTACAGTATGTGCAAAGAGGATGTGTTATCATTGTTTCATGTGTAAAATATTATGAAAACATTGATGCATTTGATCCACAGTAAGGCACACACATAATATAATGTGGTTTGGATCCAAATATGTTTACTGCATCTGCCAGAAATTAAAATGACAGTAGAGCTTGTTTCTTAATGCAATAGTTTAGTTAAACAGGAACATCCAAAGCCTGTCTGTTTCTAAATGAGTCGATATGAGGTTTGGTGGTGGTTGTTTTTTTTTTTTTTTTTTTTTTTTCCAGTTGCATGTTTCAGCAAACAGAGCAATGTGGAAGGATTTTTTAGTGTAAAGATGGGCTTGGACAGGCTTTGTTTGTCTCTCCCTTACAATACCTTTCTGGAAAAAGCTTTCTCAGGATGGTTAGGTGTTTCTTGCACTGTTGAATACAATTGCCAGGAGCCTATTCCTCAAGGCACTGACTGCAGCCAAGTTCTGGTCTGTTCTGTACATGGTAAAGCTATGTTGCTTAGCTTTCAAAATATAAAATAACCTATTCATCTCAAATTTCAAATAATACATTTAATCCTGTTATTGTATTTACCTGCTCACTAGATAACTGTCAAACCAAAGTGTTCCTGTATCGAACAGGTTTATACACCCTTGTATATGACAGAGACAGTAGGGAAGAAATATACTTCCCCCTCACCCTCCTCGTCAGGCTTAACAGAAAAATATGGGCCAAAATTTTTTTCTCCATAGAATTAATCTTTTTTCATTGTGTGTGCTGATAAATGTTATCTGGCAACTCTGTACGAGTTTTCACCAGCAATTGGAAACTGCACACATTAGAAATCTCTACTACAGACTAGCTGGTTACAGCCCTTGCCCCCTGACGAGGATTGTCTGGTCTGATGAGTATGAGCTATTTCATTTCTACTAAAGGAGAAATATTGCTTGTGATTTCTTGGCTAATAGTAGTTTCTTCAAATCAAGTGTGGGTGTTTCCTTACACAAGCCCTAATGATCTACAGAGCTTACCAGGCTGATTCCCATTTACACTAAGGTCAGTGCAAGTAAAGACCTTCAGCTAGGTTATAAATTTTACTTTGAGCCTCTTTATGTTGCTAGAGTTTATAAGGTAACTTTAATGTAACTGAGAACCAGGGACTATTGACTTGAGGTCTATGACAAATTCAGTCCCCCTATATCAGCTGGAGAACAGCCAGGACAGGAACTCACCGCACTTCTGCACAGTGTTTTGGGGATGGACACTGGTCCTCTCCAGCCTTTCTGCCTCAGGACACAGGTGAGATCTTGGAGCAGTGAGGGGAAAGAGGAGACTCCTCCTAGCTCTCTAGTTATCAGGGATGTGAGAAAGCCTAGTGCAAGCTCCTGATTTGGTGGAGAAGATTTAAGCCTCTCGCAGTGCAAGTGGTCGTGCCGAGGGCCCAGGGTTTATTTCTCCTGCCAAGCTGAGCCTGCAGATGTGAAATGAGCCCTGCAGTCTCCAGGTTAGAAAATCAGACTGTAAATGGAGAAGAGATTCCTGCCACCTCTCTTGTGATGGTGCGGTAGATTGAAATTCAGATTCTTGGTTTGGGACTAGCCTTCAAATCCTTTCTTCAGAAAACAGCAAGTAAATATTTTGAAAAAGAGTGCTGTTCCCTGTTCTACCTCTTATCCAGAAGCACGTGACATATGCAAGAGGCAAACCCACCAATTTTGCTTCCTATGCTGTCTTCACATCTCCGTGTAGCCTGGATATATTAGTTGGGCTGCAGGGATTAGAAGAAACAATCTCACTGCCTCCTGGTCAGGTCATGGATCAAGTGTCTGAATTCCCTCCAAGGAGGTTTGAACTACTCTCAGAAGAGGACATTGAACTCTGTTTACTATAAACATGATAAATACTCTTCCCACTCAGTCTGTGCACGAAGGAGACAGTGGTACTGTTGCAACTGCTGCTTCTTCCACCCACATTTGTGGTGAGATGGATTTATCCAACATGCATGGTACTTGTGGAGAAACCAGCTCTAAACTGCCCCTAGAGCTACTCAAAAGCTCAATGGGATTTCACAGATATGAATTTTGGAGTGAAGCATTGAGGTGACTGTTAATCACCAATGTGTTTCACCATCCCCTTCTCTCCCCAGTGTTTTCATGGCTCTAGCCCAGTGATTTTTTTGGTTCATGAAGATGAGCTCATTAATGGCGTGACCAGAAGCAGAAGAGCATCGCCTCTTTTTTGCCCTGGCGTTTCCTTCAGGCACAGGAATTTTCTTCTGGACTTTGGTTTTCCAGGTCTCATGTGTAAGGTAACCCATACCAGAGGATGCAGGACCCTTCTTCCTTTACACTGCCTGGCACAAGGCAGGCCAGCAGAAAGAGCCAGTTTCACTCTGTGAGTCACCAAACAGTAACAGACAAACTGCTGTAATTTTGACTTGCTTTATGGAAGCTTTACTTTTCTTATAAATTATACAATGGCATATTAAATAATTACAGTGCAATGAGAATTGTCCAAGTAAGTGCACATTGTGATTCATTATCCCTGGTTTTTATTGTTGTTCTTCACTTCCTTTAATTTGGTAAATCCAGTGATTTGAAATGAGTTTCCAGTTCTTAATGTGAAATAGGGAGGACTTACTGTTCTGTTTGTCAGCTTAGTCGTAAATAGTAAAAAAACCCCTGACCAGCCAAAGTCAGTCAATAGTATAGGTGTTCGGAATCAATTGTCCAACTTAGCTGCAGAGGAAGAAAATAACTTGTGCTGAAATGAAACAAAACATTTATTTTCTATGTGTGCAAAGCATGTAACAGCCTACTGTCAAGAGCCAAGAACAGCTTCCCACTGCAGGGAATAAGGCTTCCATTACCATGGCCTGTGCTCTTCCTGTTTGCACCTGTTATTTGGGAAACACTTCCCTCTTTCATTTCTGCCCTTTTATCCAAGCCTCAAAGCCTTTGCCTTCCCTAGTGTCCAGAGCACTTGCTCTTTCATTTCTGCTGTTGATTCGGCTTTTATGAAGCCTTGAGGTCTCCTTTTCCATAAGTTTCTAGCTGCCAATTTTGTTGTTCTTCGTCAAGCGCTTGGTTGACTGTTGAGGTTGCAGGTGATGTGGCAGGATGAGGCCAAGATGGAGGTGGGGTGGGTCTTGCAGGTCTGGACCATGATGGAGTCTTTCAGAGGATCTTCTTCATCATGTGAAAGGGCAACAAGATGAATAAAAGGCTCAGGATTGAGTATAGAAAATCCAGAGAGGCATGAAGATGCTTTCCTGGTGTGATTCATGAAGGACATGAGGTGTCCAAATGGCAGCCCTTACATGACATCTTCTTCCCCAGCACAGTGTCGTGCTCCACCCAGCACTTCAAGGGCTCTGCCCAAAGCTTCACAAGGCCTTCAGTGGGTGGCAGCCTCCCTTTTCTGCAGGTAGAGCCCTTTCCCATTTCCAAACTGTGCTTACCAGGCTCATTTGCTGTGACAGTAGCATAGCTGGTGCTGCACTCTGCACATGTGAAGATGGACAGGTTCCTTCAATGCCCTGGGGAGATGGCATGGGACCAATGGAGGCTGCAAGTACCAGGCAAGCCTCCAGGTTCAGGACGCTGCCATATCTGGTGGGACAGGACTCTCCAAGCAGTGTCTCCTCTGAGAAAGGGCAGCATGGAGCTGGGTAGAAATGTCTTTTCCACAGGGCCAGCCCATGCACTGCCACATGGACTGTGTTGGCAAAGCAAGATACAATGCTGTGACTGACTGGGAGACTTGATTTCTGCAAAGACAGATTTGTGTGAAGTAATGATTAAAAACCCACAACAACCAACCGAAACAGAGAAAAAGTTGGTACGAATGAAAACTACGATGAAATATATAATGGGTCCACCATGCAAAGTAGTGTCCATCATACCCAGTATGGATCAGATATGTGTTTAATTTGTAGGAAATCTAGTACCCTTACTATTTTTAGCTAGTCTGGGGACTCTTCCTTGGCATATGGTATTTCCACATTAATTTTTTTTTTCAAAGTCACCATAAAACTTTGCCTCATGACAAAGATCCAGAGACTACACCTTTCCCTCTACACAGCCTCACCTTTTTGATGAATCTGAGATCTGTTCATCAGGCAGAACAGGAGGGGTTTCTTTTTCCTCCCAGTAGTTCATCGCGTAGCAATGGGCAGCTAATACTACTGAGAGCAATATCTCCAGCTCAGCAACATGTCTTTCCTCTTGCCATGTGCAGAGGCTGCAAAGCTGCAGATACACCAGGCATGCCAGCACCTTCTGTTTAAAATCTATTTTTCCTTTGGGTTTGGGCCAACAGTTCAAAGCCAATTGCAGTTGTTGGGCCCAGACTGCTATGAAATGGCTTTCTCGGTTAGCGTTTCATACCTTTCCTTGACAGTGGGCTGTACTGGAGTGCATTTCCATGTCCTGGCTCGGGGTTAGACACATTCAGCATGTCATACAAAATGGAGGCTCAAATGTGAGATGGAATTCACAGTTTGAGACTTCTGTATCCCACTGTGTCATGGCATAAATGGTAGTCCTCCAGCTGCCTGGAATGACACACTCGCCACTGGTCTCCCTGCCCTGGTGAGAAAACAGTAAAACTAGATAGGGAGATGGACAATAAAAAAAAAGATTGGATGCATGGAATGACTTCCATATGAAAAGAGACTAAAAAAGTTGGGATCATTTAGAGAGGAAATGAAAAAGAAAAATATATGGTAGAGCTATCCAGGCTAGTTAATAGAACTGGGAAGATAAATCAGATGCTCTTCCTTACTATTTTTCCTTACACAAAAAAACCCAGGGGAACACTCAGTGAAACTGAGACAGCAAATTAAAATTTATAAAATCAGTTGCATAACATATATTTAACTTATGAAAGTCATTATTCCGTGATATCATTGCGATCAGGAAGATAGAGGGCATCAAGAAGGTACAGAAATGTTTGTATAGTGGAAACATCTGTGGGATCTTAATTATGAATAAATAAATAGAAAAACCTCATAGCTGCTCTATACTGTGTGCGAGACATGTAAAACCTTCTTCTTGTTTAGATGCATCTGGAGACTGTTTGGTGTCCCTGATCATGCATTGGTAACCATCTGAAGTGAAAGGAAGGTGTCTCAGGAGGATGGAGATGAGGGGGAGTTGCTGGTGCCCCCCTCTCCATGCCAGCTCTTTGACGAGTGCAGCCATCAGCACCTTTCAAAACCATTGGCAGCTGCTGGTCTTTTTGGCAGAGAAACTTATCTTCACCAGGAGGTATGGGAGCTGCTCCACCTGCCTCCCAGGAAAACAGGCAATCGATGTGGTCCACGATTGGGTGGCTAGGACACCTTGATGGGAGTGGGTGATATGGAGTCTGAGCACCCTAAGACAAGGGAACTTACCTCTCTCTTGCTCTTCAAGGAAATCACAGGCTAACTACTGAGCTGTTAGGTATAAGACTTCAACCACCACCCCTGCTAATGACAGTGTCTCAAGCTTTCAAGACCGTCAGGGAACTTTAGGTGTGCTTTGAACATGTTTACTGGATCCAGCCTCCATTAACTGAGGCACGAGCCATGAATCTCACAGTCTTTGGCAGAGATGGAGAAAAAGTATTTGGCTCAGCCAGTATCATGGTTCCATTGGGCATGCTTTGTAGCAGAAATGTTGACGCCAAACTAAGCTTTCCTGTCCAAATTCAAGCGCTTACAGACTCTCATACATCTAAAGGATTAAGCAAATCCTTTGTGGATCACATATTTGGACATGGGTGACTAAATTCTGCCTAAACTGCTTGAGAAGTTGGTTTGTGCACATTGTAATTTTGCAGTTCCTTCCAACTAACCCTTTGGTGTTATATTGGTGATAATTACCTCTCTGTCTTTGACTGTCTGTCTCAAAGGGCACTCAGTAGCATAGCTTTGCACAACTGGCAGAAACCATCTTCTGAGCAATTGTTCACATCCAGATTTAGTTCTGAATTTTGCTGCCTTCCCTTCAGAACTAATGAACAGCTCCTGTACTTCATCTGATTTTAGCTCACCATTTCAGCTAGTGTGATGCAAGATGTTATTTCTTTCTATCAGCTTTACCTTGTTTCCATGAAAGAGTTAAGTGCACAAGAGTGTTAAATATCTTGGAAAAGACACATCCAATGCCACTGAGTGCTCACAACAGCTCAAATGAAAACCAAGCATTTTGTCTAAATGTGTACCTTTTGCAGCTAGAAGATAAATATTCTGACCCTGAGAGGAAAGAGGAATGAGTTTTCTACCATTGACAAAGAATTGAAGAGCTATGTAGGTAGAGACAGTTATTACAGTCCTGCTGCTCAGCCACTGTGCTCCCCACAGAAAAGCCATGCAGCTGTTCTGCTATTTTTCATTAGAGACTGACTCCTTTTCTAGCTGGTTGTGCCCTAGGGGAGCTCCTCCAGGAGCTTTGCCAGCTACAGCAAGATTCGGGAGGGCCAGGGCCAGCTCCTCATCAGGAGCAGGCAGGAGGCAAAGACTACCTGTTGCAAAGAAATATGAAAAGCAGTGAAACATCCACAGCAAGATTCATCCTGGCTAGCTGCTGATGTCAAGTGTAGAGACGTCCACACCTGTGTTAGTCATCTAGCTCCCCTGAGAGCCTATGGAGATCTATTTAAGACATTCCCCATTGGAGCAAGATGAAGCGTGTCCAAAAGTGTCTGTTTCTTCCCTCCACTCCAGTGCCAAACGCGCTGTTGTAACTAGGTCAGACATAGACATCTACATCCAACCAATCCCATCCTCAGCAGGCACTTGCTGAAGATGAAGTGGGTAGATGCTTGCCCCTTTTCTGAGGCTGGCTGGACTCACAGAACTTGCTCTCACTCCATGCAATGTGCTGCTGCTTCAGAGAGGGAGAGCAGCCATCCTTAGCCCATTCACTTTGCTCCCTGCTACTTGTGCCAGAAGGGCGGTGGCACATCTGCATCTCTCCCCAGTCACATCTGGTTAAGGTGTGGTAACAGATCCTCCCTACAAGGCTCCTCCTGAGGGCTGCAAGGGGAAAACTCTGCTGCAGCATTTCAAGTAAGGGTGGCCAGCAAGAGACACTTTTTCCTTTCGTTTTGTTTTCACCCACATGGCATGTAGCTGCTTACAGAACGAGATCTGGATGTCTAGGATTTACACATGCTTGCATGTGTTGTGTGCACACACATATAGATGTGTGTCTGTATGTGGTTTATTGAGAATTAAAAATGCGTCTTTTTGCCTCAGACAGTGCTTCCAGTGCTTGCCTTTTCAGTTGGGGGGACTGTGTTTTTAATCTTGCTAATACAAAGAAAACAATGGACCTCTTTCTCTGCTAGCTGTAAAGGGTCATAAGTAAAATGAGTTTTGGCAGACTTGTTCCAACTAGACATACAACCACATGCAAAAATGACTCTAAATTTAGCATGTCATTTGTCAGAGTTAACCCTTCCCTTCCTCAAAAAAAAAAAAAAAAAAAAAAAAGAGCTTATTTGCTATCTTCTTGTAGTCTGTATTTGCAAATGGGTCTTGCCTTGCAGGAATTTATAATGGTCTTTTCTTGTGTAAGCCTTTATTTCTCTTCAGGGTAATGACAAATGCAAGTTTATCTGCTTGGGAACAGGAAACTACTTTCATATAAGAACGGGTACACTTAAAACCAAGGAAAGTGTTTTCCTCTTATGTTTTGGATGCGGGTGGGATGGTCTTGCTTTTTTATATGGATCTAAAAAACTGTTGGACTCAGCCCTGTGTATTTCTGCAAGTCTCGGTCATCAGCATGAAAGTAGTTTAATGGAATAAGGTTACTGCTGTGAGAAATCACTGAATTTAAGTCAGTCCAGAAGTCTTTGAGAAATATTATATTGCACCTGAGACTTTATGCACACAGCCATTGGTGTAATACCTGTTACAGCAGGAGAAACAGGAACTGACCTTCAGCTGCAGCTATTTCCAGCAGGAAAAGAAACACTGAAAATGTCCCAGTCCATTTTCCAGCCTGTGAGGTTTCTGACCTTAGTGTGTGTTGTTTTATATGGTTATCAAAGATAAACAAGCAAGGGCTTCAGGGCAAGATGAAGTTCACATAAATCCTTGATTTAAGCTAAGAAATCAATGTCTATAGAGCAGTGCCAGTAATTATGTTGGGCAAGGCAAATGGTTTGGATGTATGAGAGGAAGTGGGAACTTACCCAGTTTGAAGTTCATTTCTTGGAAAAGTTGCTCTGAACTGGTCTGATTCTGTCTTTCTCCCTCTTACTCTCTTTTCCCTCCCCCAACCAAGAGAATACTGTTCCCAGAAATCCCAGAGGACATTCCTAATTGAAAGCAATGATCATGAGTCATTCCTGTATATTAAGTGAAATACTGTTGCATGCCTCCCAAGGGATAAAGTGATTAAACTCACTAGAGAAGGGCCCAGGAACTTCTGTTGTCCCTGCAAACCTTGTAATGAAAAATCAAGAAGATAAGCTGGGGGTACAGTGTCTTCTTTCAAAACACATCTCTCTCTGAACTACTAGAGCCCACATACAGAGAGATAGAAAATGGATTGCATTTCTGACAGTTTAAGATTCAGATTTTGTCAACTGAGTCTGTTCTTCTGAACAAACTGTATGCTACACTGTCCTGTTGTCTGGGATATAATGGAATATAATGTTAGCTTCGGACAGTGGTTATTGAGCCAGTGCCAGCCTCACTAATGAGCATGTGGTTTCAATAATAATATGGCTACTTGTAAGATGGCTGGCCACAAGCCAAGCACTTAATATGGAGGGGGCAACAGATGTAAAAAAGTACCATCCCTGACATGATTGCATTTCCAAAAATTCTCTGGCAAAAAAGTTAAGACTCAGCAAATCAGGATAATGAAGAATCTCCCCATATCAGGAAAGGATGAAGCTCTGACAAATGAGTAGAAGCCCTACAGGCTTTGTGCACATATGGTCAAAAATAATACAAGAACAGGGGTGATAAAGGAACTGATAATCATTTGTGGAAAAAATTCAGGCTGGTAACGGAAGGTGCTGGATAGTTAGATTCCTTCCCTTCCCTTCCCTTCCCTTCCCTTCCCTTCCCTTCCCTTCCCTTCCCTTCCCTTCCCTTCCCTTCCCTTCCCTTCCCTTCCCTTCCCTTCCCTTCCCTTCCCTTCCCTTCCCTTCCCTTCCCTTCCCTTCCCTTCCCTTCCCTTCCCTTCCCTTCCCTTCCCTTCCCTTCCCTTCCCTTCCCTTCCCTTCCCTTCCCTTCCCTTCCCTTCCCTTCCCTTCCCTTCCCTTCCCTTCCCTTCCCTTCCCTTCCCTTCCCTTCCCTTCCCTTCCCTTCCCTTCCCTTCCCTTCCCTTCCCTTCCCTTCCCTTCCCTTCCCTTCCCTTCCCTTCCCTTCCCTTCCCTTCCCTTCCCTTCCCTTCCCTTCCCTTCCCTTCCCTTCCTCATTCTCTTTTTTCCTTATTTTTCTTTGTAATTTTATTTTCTTTTTCTTTTTTATTTTTTTGTTCTTGTTCTTTTTTATTTTTCTTTTTCCATTTTCCTTTTTCTTTATCTTTTTAATTTTTCCTTTCTTCTTTTTCTTTTTCTTTTTCTTTTTCTTTTTCTTTTTCTTTTTCTTTTTCTTTTTCTTTTTCTTTTTCTTTTTCTTTTTCTTTTTCTTTTTCTTTTTCTTTTTCTTTTTCTTTTCCTTAAACATTTTGACATTCCAGACTTGGACCTAAAAGTCCAAGTGCATCAAGACAGTGAAATGAATTACAGTTTAATAATATTCCCACCACACAGACAAAATGGATTCAATTACATAATGGTAGCATTAAATGTTATTAAGAAGGGGATCCAGAGTCTTGAGGCCAGACTTTCAGAAAATCATGATAAGCTGCTTAAAACAGCTGAAATAGCACATTTATAGGTTTTCCAGCCATAGGTTTGCTGAGGGGAGGGAGCACAGGGAAGGAGTCATTACGTTTGCTCAGAGGCTCTGGTGTGCTAATCTGTTATCGAGGATTTAGTGTGTAGAAAAGCAGTGCCAGAAAGTTTCCAATTTGATTACTACATGTTAACCTGCATGGTTTGGGGATGCTTTCTGGAGCGGCTGCCATTACAGGAGAGTGCGTGAGGGAGGGGTCTGGGCAGAAATGTTGGCTCCCAGGCTCCAGCCACGGCGCCAAGGGATGGCCAAGCCAGCCAAGAGCCGGGTGCTGCCGGCAGAGAGGTGGCAGAAGCAGCCCTGCCCTATGCGAAGCTGCCCCAAACCCTCCTTGCTCAGTCACCCATGGGCTCTCAGGTGGCATGAAGCTGCTGAGCTGCTTTCACACAACCAGACACCTCTGCCCAGGGCCGCTGGGGAATCCTCTGGGTGGATAAGACACCACTGAAGCATGGGGCACACTGTGCAGCTCTCCCAGAATGGGGCAGGCACAGGGAAAACATTGTTTTCTCCTACAAAACCCCCAAAATAATTTTCTGTTCTTGATATTTAGGATTACAGTTATGGACAACATTTCGTGATCCCTTAACCACATTTTTTTTCCCTACCTGCAGAAAAGGAAGACTTCATTTAAAAAAATGGTAGGAAAGAAGCAAATAATCATCTCACTTGTTTTTCACTGCTTTTCCATTTTTTCATTTGAAAAATTGGAGAGAATTTGAAAAGAAGAGAAACCAGAAGAAAGAGCGGTCAGAACACAAAGGAGTTAAAAACTAAAATAGAAGGATGAACTTTTCTGATCGCTAGCACACAAATTGATTGTTATTTTCACATAAAGGAATTTTTAGTTCACTTCACAACAGTGGTAAGACGTAAATGTTCACCCTGAACTTTATAGCTGATGATATTGACAGGATTTCATAGCAATTTTCAGTTTCTATAGCTAATATGTTTCTGTGACTGTTCTGAAACTTCAATTATTTTAGACAATTCTGGTATAAAGTGTTCCAAATGCTCCAAACTGCTTACTCTCTTGAGGATGTCTCCCCAAATATTTCCCCAAATTTGGATGCGCTAACTGAAACTGGGTTGTTGTATACTACTTACCAGGGAATGTTTCTTTGTGAAAGCTGCTTGGACTAGAATAATGTTGCATGCCAGAGTTGGGAGACATTTCAAGCCCTGTTGAGTGGCCAGCACTTTCGTCAGGGTGCTTGCTGATTCACGGTCTCATGATAAATGGTTTGTGACCAGGAAACAGCATACATCCATTGGTGGTAGGGAAGACAGCATTTCACTTCTGTGCTTCTTCTAACAAAATGTCCACGGGCACTTCAGGACATCACTGATCAAATATTCATACCCTGCAGCAGTGGTCTGGGGGCTTATCTGAGAAGAGCTCGGAGGTTTCTGAGTCCTGAACTGTCCTGTGCCACATGGTACCTGGGGTGATGCACATACCCTGGCGCTGCCTGCTGAAAAACCAGTTGTGTGAGGCTCCCTCTGCCCTTGATGGAAGAGGAGAGAGGCAGAGGGACCTCTACACAGGGTGTTTCATCTCAAACTCAGTAACTGTCTAAGGGAGAGGGGATGAATTGCCCTATGAAGGTGCTAGTTCTCATGTGTTTTTATTGTGGAGGGGGCTAAATGTCTAGCTGCCAAGTGAATAGGTTGTTGAAGTTAAACGAGATGTACCTCAGCCGTACCATGGGCTGTTGGCAGTGTTGGGTCCTTTACATCCTGCCAATCTGAAAGTGCTCTGCAATTGTCATATAGCTTCACTTCCAATGAATTGATATTGCAGATTCTTATTTTGGCTGCAGTGCATTAACTGTATAAACAGTCGAGTAAACTGGGCACCACAAAAGCTTGCTGGCTGGTTGCTGCATGCCCCCTAGGCAATAAAAACATGTGCAAAGAACAAAGAACTGCACAAATCGACTGCAGATATGACCACACACGTTAAGATGTAATACGTCATTGAGACAGGAGAAAAAGCCTTTGTAGCAACCAGCACTGGGTGGAACTGGCTAATCCCATTAAAGAGCACCAAAACGCATTGATAAAGGGCCAGCTTTTGTGCTCTTGCTTACAGGGGGGAAAACCTATTGACCTCAAAGAAAAGGAGCCAAGAGCAGAACCTGGCACAGCGCGAGTCCCCGTCCTTGCCTGCAGAGATGGCAGTATGTGCGGTAAGTGGCAGGGCTGACATGAAAGCGTGTGTGGCACCGGTTTCTCCGAGCACCCTGCCGTCTGAGGGACAGAAGGCCGGAGGAAGCTTATAAATCTACTCACGCCAGGATGTTACGGCATGTAAACGTGTGGATTTCAGAGGAAAGACAATGAGAGCTGCATAGATAGTGCAGTTCTTGGGAAACTGACTGCTCCAAGCTTTGATCCTCAGAGTCTGCAGGCTCTCCCAGGCATCCCCATATTTCAGCACAGTGTGAAGCTCTGGTTGCTCTTTGCTTGGACGCCTGGATGAGAAACTGGGGAACACTGAAGACAAGGTACTTGTTTGAACAATCTATGAAGGAGGTGCTGACCCTGTTCCCAGCCAAGGCAAGCATCCAGGGATCTCCAGGAGGTATTGTGCTGATACCTTGTTTTCTGGCTGAAAGGAGATTGCCACCTCTGTTCTTGTAAGTGATCATGCAAAAAAATAAAGAGACTGAACTAACATGAATAGCTCCTGTTGTACCCTTTTGTACTCTTTTGGACTTTATATCAGTGATGATTTGTCTTATACAGACTTGCTTCCTTTGACTACGAATGCCCTGACCCCATGGCAACAGCCCCGTCTTATCCCAGCTCCCCTCCAGCCAAGAGGCACCATGTAGCTGAGTGTACATTTGTAGCCTGTGTGCTCACTTGCCAGCCAGAAAGGCTGTGCTGGCTGCCCAGGCGGTCCCTGCCAAATATAACAGCTGAATTTGGCATGTCCTTCCCTCACCGGGGTCACAAACTCGGGTCTATCTTCTCTTCCCTCACTTAATGTTAGTTGAAACTGGAATCAAAATTTATTAGGGTGTGTGTACTGAGAGGAAGGGTAGGCTAAAAGGCAGACAAGCAGGCAGTGCAATTGCAGGATTTTTATTTCCTAAGCTAAAATTAACCAAAGCTTACACAATCTTTGGTTTGGGGTGAGCCTTGGTTCAGGGAGCAAACCCTGGTGTCAGGCTATGGGAAATGGTCCAGGGGATGAGATGGGTTGAGAGGAGAGAGCTCTCCTCCACCCAGGGATCCTTCTCGCCGCTTCATTCCAAGGCTATAGCCTTGGGGTGACAGGAGAGGAGGCTCCCTCTGTTGTGTTTGTCCTGTGAGGCTCAGTCAGGGATCCTTCCCACTTCCTAAGGGAGCCACAACACTCTCCAGCCCTGCCTGGGCTGGGCACCCTAGGGAGCCAACATGCCCGGTGATATGCTCAGCCTTGCTCAAGTGCCTACTAATGGCAGGCACCAGCCTTTCCCAGTCTCCTGTCTCAGGCCACGGTTTGTTTGTGAGATCGTTTGCCTATGTGAAAGGTTTAAAAAGTTTATGTCTGTCTAGTTCTGTTTAGTTAGTGAAAAAAAAAAAAAAAAGAAAGAAAAGTAATTCTTGAATTCTTGGTTCTTTCCAGATTGGCCCGTTCCTGTATACAAGAAGTTTAAAATAAAGGCAGGGAATGCATCTCTGCTTTTACAATTCTATCTGGGGACATTTGCCACATATAGTTACATGTATTTAATTTTGAATGAGCTCTTTGCAGTTCACCTCTAAGCAGATGTTCGTCTATACCTGAAAACATGAGAAGGGCTCAGAGCTGGCTCAGCCAGGGGAGGAGAGGCCAATCAACTTACAAGTGAATTTTTACAGGGAATATATTTTTAGACTAAGAATTTTAAAACTTGTGTATGTCTGTGAATCTGGTTGTGCATGAGGCTTTCTTTTTGTCTATCTCCCAGCCCTGCTCCCTCCTTTCCTCCTTCTGCCTGTTTCCTACCTCTCCCCTTCCCCATCCTGCCTCAGAAAATTAGCTTTCATTGGGCTTTTATAGCTGCACTTTTAAGTCAGTCAAGGTTATTTTCTGGTGCTTAAATTCCTAGTTAACATGTCATGGTGCCATTCAGTGCTGGAAATGATGTAATTTATTGGGTAGCTGGTCAATTGCACAAATAGCTGGAAAAACAAGTTTAGCTTGATATAAATAACAAGACACAACAGTATATACAGTACAACACCTTGCCTCCTGCTGCAAATCTCCTGACTTCTGTTATTCTGGTTTCAGCACGCCTAGCTGCCTCCTTACATTCACTACTATGAAATAAGATAATTATAGCACAAGTAAATATTACCCAATCAATCTACTGTAACAACTGTTAAAACAAGCCATCTTATAAATTTTGCTAACAAAATACGCCTCAACCCAATATACACAGAAGGTAAGTTTCTCTGACCTTGAAACAAATTCCAAGAGCAAAGAACATTACATGCATAATGAACATCCAGTGATGAGAAGCAGAGTTGGGGTCCAGCCCTGTTTCCTCTGACCCCCTGAAATCTCCTCAAGCTCAGTGGCAGAAGGATGGTGTGTTTTGGGACAGCTTCTCTCTTCAGGTACAGTGTAAATAGAAATAGTCCTCTGAAATCACAGATTGCCTTCTTCCCTTAAGTCCAGTGGCTGAGCTCGGACAAACTAACACTCCTCTTCCCTGCACAACATCAGAGTCCAGTTCTTATGGGTGTGACGGCTGCACACGCCAGCAGTTTGGTACAAGGAAACCATAAAGCCTCTTCAAAAACCAGAGTATCCCCACCAAATCCATTTAAAAAGAAAAAACCCCAAACAACCAAACACCAGCAGAGATCAGAATAAGTTACTCAGTGGTAAGTTGCTCACGTTTCTGTGCAGAAAGTACTGCATGAGCTCATAACATTGTGTACTGCAGAAGACTGCTCAAACTAGGGGCAAACTTCTGGACCGACTGCAGCAGCAGGCCTGTTTGGAAATGCTACTGGATTTAAGGTTCAAATCCAGGCACTGCTCTGTAGGTTTACCTAACTGACTCACGATGAGAAGACAGTTTCTGTTGGGGTGGGGAGAGAGGAGGAAAAGAAGCCAAAATGCCTGATTGTGAAGATTAATGCCTTTTAAAACAAAATAAAGATGTTCTGAATCTGTGTGTGGCAGAGAGGGGTCTCAAGGGGGAAGCTAATTATGATATACTGCTTGAATACCATTATGCACTAATTACTGAAAAAAAGATGATGGATTCAAAAACCTTTGTATTACTAAACGCAAGCAGACTAAGGCCAGTGTTGGCAGCTTTTGAAAACCCCACTGCAAGAAGCAGCCAGATCATGCATTGCCTGGACATCTCCCAACAAGCACGTGCTGGATTTCCCACACAAAAGGTGAAGTATGGCCATCTAACCTCTGCCAAATCCAGGTGTCAGAGCGGGTTGGTTGTTCTGGCCAGACCTTGCGTGGGACGTAAGTTGGGAAGAATGGCATGCACCGTTTGTACAACTGGTCTGCGAGCTGCCAGGAGTGCATGGTCTGGACTTGCAGGAAAGGAGAGCTGTTTCCTGGTTGATACCACTCAGAAATATTGCCTTAGATTTATCTCTTAAGGTCCCTCTAAAGGAAGGACTTGAGGTATGGTGGTAGCCACCTAGGACTCCTCAGTACTCAGTGGAGAAAGGTCTCAGAAAGTGATCTGGGGTCCAGGGTAGGCTGAAACATCTTTCTAAAAAGCTGAGTAAATTTGGTGTCCTTCCCTCTGCCTGGGAAAGCACCCTGGGGACAGTGGCAGGGTAGGCCTGGGCTGACATAGCGTGGCTAAAACCCCTGTAAAATGCACCCTCCATTTCATACGTGTTATGTGGAGGAGGAGTGGGGTGGGCTGGAGGAAATGGGAATATTGCATTTGTGCCTATAGTAGCTGAGAAGCACCGCTTACTAGCTCTGGTATGCTCCATGCTGCACCTTGTCTACCAGTCCCTGGACCTCTCAGCTGGCGCCACATGTCTGCTGGGAAACCAGATGCATGTGCTGCATCTCACAGGGGTTTTGTACATCCCTAAGAATAAGGTGTGGCTCATGTTGCTGTCTCTCTACTGTGGTAAACTGAATGTCCTTATGACCATTTGTTGTCATAGAACAGCCCATTTCCTTACCTACCTTTGGACTGTTTCACCTGCCAAAAAGGGGCACCTGCCAACATTTCCCACCTGAACAGCCCCTTGCTCATCTTAACCCATGAATCATGCCTGGAAACTGAGTGGGAGAGTACTAGTTGGCATGGGACAAAAGCCATGTCCCAAATTTTTCATGCCCCGTGTCTGTAGCAGCCTTCATTTGTCCAAGGTCTGACTGACCTGAAAATTTCTCAAGGTCCATCCTAGCAGCTGAGCAGAACAGACAGTTGACCTCCAGGCATAGGCACTGTTTATTACACTAACTCCTTGGTGGCCTTATGGTCCTGTTCTCCTTGACATGGAGTGACCAGAGAGTAAGGCTTCAAGCATATGGGATGCAAAAAATGCAGAGAACAAGCTGCATTTGCTTGCTGGGGAGTGACTTCCCCTGGGATCCAGTCAAATCTGCTCCTTCTGGTAAATCTTAAAAACCATAGACGAATGTTGAAGAACATACAGAAGATGTCTGGAAATGGAGTCCATGACCTGGTGATCTCCTTGGGTCAGAAAGCAAACCTGCTTTTCCATTACCTTTGATACGTTGTCGGCTAAAAGAGGAGGATGTACTTTCTGTCTCTCCAAGGAGACACTTCTGGTTTACTTGTGCCAGCCATAACCATCTGGCCCATAAAGCTGAATGGAATTCATTGTCTGACATATGTCTTTTGTTGTTGCTTTTTGCTGAAAGTCTGGCTTTCTCATCAAGTGAGAATTTTTTTGCAGGAAAATTCTCAAGTCTTTTTTTACTCCTGCTTTTTTGGACAAAAGTTTGAATTTTTCGAAAGAAATTTTGAATAAAACCGAAGTATTTTTGTGGGTTTGTGTTTTTGGTTTTTTTTTGGGGGGTTGTTTTTTTGGGTTTTTTTTCCCTCATTTTCATGAGAACAAGCATTGCTCACCTCAAGTGAGGGGCTGACCATTCACCTAGAGAGGAACAATCCCAGGTGCCAGGATACGCAAGGGACACCCTGCTGGAAAGCAACTTGGCAGAAAAGCACCTGGGGCTCCTGGTGGACACCAAGTTGACCATAAGCCAACAATGTTCCATTGTAGCCAAGGTGGTGAATGGGATCATGGGCTGCGTTAGAAAGAGTGCTGCCAGTAGGTCAAGGGAGATGATCCTTCCCATCTACTCAGCCCTGGTGAGGCCACACCTGGAGTGCTGTGTCCAGTCCTGGGCTCCTCAGCACAAGAGAGACGTGGACATGCTGGAGAGTCTGAGGAAGGGCCACAAAGATGATTAAGGGACCAGAGCACTTATCCTATGAGGAAAGGCTGGGAGAGCTGGGCCTGTTCAGCCTGGAGAAGGCTCAGGGGGATTTTATTAATGTATGTAAATACCTGAAGGGAGAACGCAAAGAAGATGAGGTCAGACTCCTTCCAGTGGTGCACAGTGTCAGGACCAGAGGCAATGGACATAAACTGAAACACAGGAGGTTCTCTCTGAACATCAGGAAACACTTTTTTACTGTGAGGGTGACTGAGCAACTGCAGAGGTTGCCCAGAGAGGTTGCAGAGTCTCTTGGAGATATTGAAAAGTTGACTGGATGTGGTCCTACGCAGCCTGCTGTAAGTGGCCCTGCATTAGCAGAGGCTTGGACCAGATGATCTCCCAAGATCCTTTCCAACCTCAGCCCTTTGGTGATGCTGTGATACCAAAAGCCTACTGGGAGATAACACAGCAGTTCTATAGGAAACGAAAGCAGCTGTAGTCTTGCCTGTGATCTCCACAGGAAGCAGTCCTTGAAGTCAGCTGTTCCCACAGTGGTACATGGATTTAATTTTTTGAGAGAAGTACTTAGAGTAGACAGGAGATGGGGACCTGGGAGTGAAGGTGATGTGGGAGGCACCTTGAGCTGGGTCTGAAAGGAAGGAAGGGGCTCCCAGGAGAAAAGCAGTTGCATTGGCAGAGGCAGAGCCTGCTAGACAGTGTGGACAGGGCAGCATGGGAAGGCAGCTGCGCTGCTCCTGTTGGAAGTGCTGGCTTGTTTGGTGCTGCCTTGTGTCCTGCCATGGGACCAGCTTTCTCCAAACTCATATCACCCCAGGGTGAATGTGCAGACCCAACTGCATCCAGCCAGAAATGGAACAGGCTTTGCTGGTTTTAAAGTGTGAATGTTTCCTGCCTTGATGGAAACACCTAGATTTGTTATTGCAAAGCTAGGGACAATCTCACAAAGCCAAGCTTAGGCCAACCGAAGGAGAAAAGAGCGCAACACACTGTGCATGCAAGGGTGGAGAACAGGAGCATGGGATTTGGGGTTGTGGTTTTGGGTGTGCATGTAAATTGTTTGTGTGGGCAATTTGCTGTTTTTACAGTGAAAAATCCTGATCTTCCAAAACTGCCTGTGTGGAAAATAAGGGAGTACAATTTTCACTACTCAGATTTATAATCTGCTCTCAAAAGTATGCCCACAGGAAGCAAAATTAGAATTTTCTTCTCAGGACAGTGCTAGCTCAGGATTTTAAAATACATCTTGAGCTAACATTTTTGTGAGTCATCCTGCATCATCGAATAAAGATATACATGATGTGAGCACTGCAGATTTAGGAATGAGCCAGGGTTGTTTTGTTGCTTTGCTCCATTATTGAGAATTTTCTGATTCTGCCACCAGTGGTTCGTTAGGTTGAGCCTGTCTGTAGTACAGCTTCACAGGACATGATGGAGAGATTACTTCGGTTCTATAAACATGCTGCTAAAGTCTGAGCAGCCAAAATATGTGACAATGGTTTTTTGTGGTGCTTTCATGGGTATCATTACACAGAATATATAGGTAGGTACCAGCTCACAGTCTTATATCCTCAAAGGAAAAAAAATAATGTCAATTTCCATGTGTGAAGTTATTCTGTTTAACAGGAGATATATCAATACACCACAACAGGGTGTAAAATATGTTTGCTTTGTAATTAGACCAGCTGTGTTGGGAGAACAAAGCAGGGGTTAAACAAGGCCACATGTTTAATCAGAGGTCTCACAGGGCTATGAATACAAGGAAAGCTGATCTTTTTTCATGATATCAATATAATGCAGTCATCCTGTGTGGGTTTTGCATACCATCCTGTCCACAACCAGAGAAGTGACTCCTATTTCAGTAAGAATTAAAGCAAAAGCAAAGGAAGAGTGAAGGGGTGAGGGAGTTGATCTGGAGGAGATGATGATAAATCCCACTGCATCTTGTAACCCCCTCCTGTTCTTTCCTCCACAGCGGCATTATCTTCCCATCATAACCACTTCCTTAATAAACAATTAAGCTTTGTGTTTGGAATCTAAACATAATTTTTGGGGCCGAGGGAGAAAGGGACTGGGTGGCTCAGGGCTTGGCGGTAACACAATCAAGTCTACAGTGGCTTGAATTTCATCCAGGTTGCGTTGCCCTTGATTTATTATCTGTCCTCATGGAGGGGAATCACTGTCTCCCCTCCACACTGTTTTGGTGTGTCTACCCTGTAGTAACGTCAAGCAAGACAAAATATCATGCATTTATTTTCTCACAAATATTGGACTGATTTATTTCAAGAAGCGAATTCTTGCTGATGCTCTTCATGCTCCTCTGTAATGGAAACTCAGCTCAATAGCCAAGTGAATGCTGAATAAATGAATACAGGTATTCAGTCCTGATGCTTGATTACAAAAGTGATAAGGACAGAAAAGCAACGAGCCATGTGGCTACACCTGCATGTACAGTCCCTACCTTCACTGATAGCTGTGGGTCAATCTGGTGTCGCTCACATTTCTGTAATGCACAGAATGGGGGGACAGCTATGCTGCTGCTGTCCATGCTGGTAATTGTCCGCGGCCTGAGATACTCCCTTGCTTTTCAGTGCCATCAATCTGGCAACTTCCCATTGTATGTAATTATTATTAATTTCCTCCCCCCACCCTCAAATGCTTGGAAAATGATGAGATAGTTTGCTCACAAACAGTTTTCATGAAAGAAACAGCTGGGTTGTTCTATCTCTTTACAAAGGCTTTCTGCATATCTGTCGAGCTGGAGTGTAGCGTGATGAGCTGTTTCTGTTGAGAAACCAGAGTTTACAGAATAAACAAAGTTGAGGTAAACCCTGATTATGAGGAAAGTCTGCATGTTAGGCTCCCTTGCAGCCTTCACTCACACGACTGGTCTGTACTTTTGGAAACACTTCCAAGGTTTTTCATTTGTGAATTGGTGTAAACGGCTTGTTGGAGCCAGGCGTGCCTAAATTCTCACCAACTTTTCCTTAATCTCTTTTGACTTGAACAGAGCCTCAGACAGGCGTGAGGAGATCAAGGGGGTCCCTGGGGAGTGCTCAGTTAGTGTGGTACCATCCAGCAGAACCGGTTCGGTGCTTCCAGCTCCCAGCCACACACTTCATTTTATGCTTTCGTAGATGGGAGAAGAAGCAAAGCAATGTGTGTCAATAAGCTAAAGGGAATTATCTCATGTACAAGGAACAGCAAACTCTGTGTTTTCCCTTGTTCGCTCTGGGATTTCTGCTATTTGTACTAAATTCAGCGCATCAGAGACTGAGCGCAGCTCCTGCTCCCTGAGGGCTATGTTCAGACATGTTGGGTCCTTGGGGTGGGAGTAGCATGGCAAGCAGGATCTGACGGAAAATCAGCTGCAAGGGGAAGTGGCAGAGCTCAAACATATCTTTTTCTTGGACTTTGTGCCTCTGTATAACCTAACCACAGCCTAGGTACCCTTGCTACTGCCAGCTCTTCTCGCCGGGGCACTGTGACATGGGGTGGGAAGGGTCCCCCATTGCCTCCGGCTCTTCTGGCTCCTCTTCAGGCCCTGCTTGAGCCCTCACTTGATTACTGCACACAGGGCCCAGAACCTTTTCATCACACAGCTATTGATTTTTGCAGTTACTAGTATTGGTGTAGGTGGGATGAGGCATGTGTTGATGTGCCTCACCAGCCCAGAAAAGATCATGCAATTCAAATGCTGATGTAAAAGCCTGATTGCCTGCTTTGCCATGTGGTGGGAGTTAGAAAAGTGTCCTCAGTGGGTGTGAAATGCTAGATCTTTATTTGGACAGCCAAGAAGCCCAAGGTCTGTTGTTGACTTTACTTCAGTCCTTGCTTTAACAAAGTGTCTTCCCTCTTCGTTGTGGGATTACCTGTAAGAGGCCTGGGTGAGATCTCTAGGTCATGTGGCTTTAGTTGCTGCTGTTTCCAGTGCAGTGGGATTTTGCAGTTTTGAAGGCAGGAGGTGAGTGGCTTTCTAACTAAATACTCCAAGATTTCTGTTTGGTTTATTTTGCTCAGAAGAAGGTTCCAAGATAGAAGGCTGATTAAGAATGATTATGTGCTCACACTCTGTTTCTGACTGTCCTTTAGCCAGATCTTCAAAGAGAATTTTATTTGTTTGTGTTATGAACCAAATTTCTTGAGATCTGTGCTTACAAGAGGCTGTGATATTACCTGGGCATTATTAATTGGGAGATGCTTACTACCTTCTGCTGCTCAAAAACAACTAGAACATGTTGTTTGTGAAATGTGAAAGAAAAATGAAAACAATTTCCTATTTTCTGTCTTTGAAGTTAAGGGGGAAAAAACCCTCAGAGTATAGCTGAATTACCACATAAAGCAAAGTTGGGGTTTTTTTGTTGTTTTTTTTTATTATTATTATTATGTAAAGATCAAAGTAGAGGGAGAAAAGTATTGAGAGGCATTTACTTTGATGAGTTTGGTTAAAAAGCAAAACTTGGTTTGATGGGGGAGATACAAACACAAAACACTATGTGCCGCAGATTTGCTGAATATGTTAAAATAGTGCTGAGCAGTATTAAATTAATGCAAAACTGAAGATTACCCAAGGGTAAACGCTGCAGCTAATGTTTGACTAGAGCTGAACTGAGGGCTGAGTGCCTCCACTTAATTTGCAGACCATGCCCACGGCAACCCCCAGGAGGCTGGGAGTGGAGGAGACAGACATTTTATAGTGAGGAGCCACATTATTATTTTTAAATGTAGGGAAAAAAAAAATCTGGCTAATGTTACTGCTTCTAAACGTTGGGGAGAGGCAACTGAGAGAAAGCAAGAAAGAAGAATCAGTGAGTGGCTTTTGGAGCTGAAAGAGAAAGATCTACTAAGCTAATACCCAGTAGGTGTGAATGTCTCTAGTAAATACTAGATCATAAATAGAACTAAGAAAATCAGCGTCGTTCAAAAGGCATGCTGCAGATAGCTAATCAGCCTAAAAGGGACTTGCAGCCACTGCTCAAGCATGTGCATGAAAAGTGTGCTTTTCATGAGCATTCATTTACACACCATCCAGCAGTGGAACGGTTGTGGTGAGTGAACATGATGGCATAGGGAAAGCAGTGAAATACAAAGTGGCTTTCAAGTTCAAACAAATATTTGAAAATTTTTTCTTCCACTCCACCCAGCTCAGACCATGGGACATTTTCCCTCCCTAGCAAGACTGGCCTTTCCCATCACACTGCCTGGCGGCCTGATCCTACTTTCTGGAACGAAGAGCACAGAAGACTGCTCTTGCTTTGCAATTAAGAGTTTTGTACAAGATCTTCCACTTTGGAAGAATATGTTTGAACCCCTGACAAGCTGTTGCAATTCCCATTTGCATGAGTAGTTGGAGAAATGAAAGAAAAGAGGAGGGCAGCACCAGGCTGAGACTGTAGCTGGTTTAAACTTATTCCTCAGATAATTTTGTTTTGGTCATTGAAGCCCTAAGTGCCTTTTAAGCATGATATGCTATGTCCTCAGTAGCACAGCAGTGGATATCTTTAGATTGGGTTTTCATCATATACTTTAATTTTCTAGGCCAGGGGATGACCATAATTGCTGAACAATTCAATGTAATGGAATGGGCAAATTCAGCGCTTTTTACTGCATTTTTCCACAGAATATCTAAAATCTTCTTTTCCACCGTAACCCATGTTTATGAAAGCAAGTACTTAACCCGCACATTTCCTGGACTTGAATCATTTCCTTAATAAGGCATAAAATTTTGCAAAATCACTCCCCTTACATTAACACATCATTATAAGGAGATATCAGTGTTTAGCACGTCAGAGGCAAACACTAGTCTGTGCAATGTACAGCTACACCACTCAGCTTCAGAGCCACGTACCGTGGCTTTCTAATAATAATTCTATAAAAGCAAGAACTTTCCTTCCTTTCTTTCCTTATTTTTTTAATTCAGTGTTTTACTCCTAGCTGTTATAGGCTGTTCTCTTGCACAGGATGAAGTATGTCAAACATGCTAGCTTTGCTTTTAGTTTTGGCTTTGATTCTGATAAGCAGAAACAAAACAGCAAGCGATGGCTACAATTTGAAACTGCTATAACCGCAGTTCATAAAATAATATTAAAAGATGACAAAAGTCATAAAAATCTCTGTGTTCCCTTCTGTTTCTGTGTTCTGTTAGACAGGAATCTCCTTTTCCAGGGAGACACTGGAAAGGCTAATATATTACTTCAAAAATAAAATAAATGTATACAAACCAGAATTTCTCCTGTCATGGGGCTGTGAACTTACTGTACTGCTGTAGGGCACTTGAACGTCCAACACCCAGTGACCTGGACAAACAGGTAGAGTAACTCCCAGGAGCAATTCCTCAGGCATCAAAAAATTTGCTTGCTTGGATTGACTTTAAGCATGTGCTCAGAATCTGGTCTTCACGCAGATTTCACATTGCTTTGTGACCTTTGCTTTGGAACAAGACTTCTTACCAGAGCAATTTTGCTGCAAAAGCCTTTTGCGTAGAGGGGGTCACCAAGCTACAAACATTCTTATGAGTTGAACACCTCTCTTTGTCCATCGAAAGGGTGGAGTGAGCAAGTCTCTGCAGAACCAGCTGCAGGGATGTGAGCCTAAGCCTTGCTTTGGCTTTGTGCACTTCTGAACTCTGTTCATTCAAACAACAGAACACACAAGGTGTTTCCTAGGGGAAGGTCTCACAGCTCTTGAAAAGTAGTAGTCAAGAAAGTAAAATCTTGCTTTATTTTTGACTGGGGACAGAGCTCAGATCCACCTGTGTTTCAGGCACTTGGACCATCTATCCCAGGACCCAACTCTTGCTCATGAGAAGGTCACTCAGCAGCTTTGTTCCTGGCTAAACCATAGCAGGCTCAGGTTTACATTAATAAAAATCTGTAAGATGCCATCGTTTCATAAGTTAACACAAGTCAGACTCTGATGGTATCTCTGAGCCTTCTCCTGTTTTGTGAGCACACAGTCTGGGTTTTGACTGTTGAAGACACATCGGGATGAGCACACCAGCAAATAAAAAAGAATAACAGGTTTAATAAAGACCTGAGTGATACAGGGTTAATAAAAACTAAACACATGACGGCTAGCTACAACCAGAATTAGCACTGGTAGCATGCTGGGTCAGTTCTTTACAGTGTGTTCAGGGGTAGGATGAGTGGCTAGAAGCATGTTACTACAGTGAGGCTATTTGTGTGGGACTAGGCTTAGTTGTCTCAGAAATGTGAAATCATAATTATTGGGTTCCTTTCAGTTTGGAGCAATCCAGAAACGATACATCTTCTGAGTGTGTGGGAGGAGAATTTCCTTCTTTTCTTGTTCTCTTGCTCTCTCTCTTACATGTTCTTTTCTACTTCTTGATCCTAATGTGTGACAGTAAATAGTACTGGGAGAATTATTCATACTGAATAATTTTGTTGATATATTTCACCCTGGTAACTCTTCAAGCACATTGTGATTTCTCTCGAAAGCGTTTGAAAAATGCCACTAACTGTAAGCCACGTGATATGGTTTCCCTTCCCTAGTTGGGTGACTGGCTCTGCGATGATGACTCTGATGAGACTGCTCAAATGGGTGAGGAATGTGGAGCATGTCTGGGTCTCTCGAATTTTTCATGAGTCATGGGTTTTCCACCAGGTCAGAGCCTTTGGTTAAAAAAAAACCCTGCAAACTTAATCTCTGTCATGAATTTCAGTCCAAAACAAGAAAATCCCACTCCCCCTCACTCTGGCTGCCCATTTTCTTCTCCTGTGTTCTGGGTGAAAAACATCCCAGGATTGCCAAGTTAATCCAAATTTCACAAGTAGTTGTGTTAGGGACACTTAGTTTCTACAAATTTTCTGCAGGCACAGTAGAGTAGAGAAGCCCTATCCAAGGTTTGAGTAGAGCAGTTTGAGCAGAAATCCAGCTCCGTGCTGAACACCAGGGAGAGGAGGTGTCACACATGCTCCAACTAAGTGAAAGTTTTCAAAGCTCATGTTTTATTCCTGGCCAGATAATCCAGCAGTGGACAACAAGGAACTGTGGGTGTTGTAGATGAAAAACGGATTAAACTGTGAACGTTAACAGGCAGCAGATAATTGGGTGTATGTATGTGTGTGGGTGAATGCCCCAAATGAGCTTTTGAATTCTCAAGCAGAAGCCTGCTACTTGCTAGCTGCAACAGGTACAGGCTTGTCAGTTTGGGGGCTAAACAAAAATAGCATGTCCTGAATTCTCCGTTAATAAAGGGATGTGGGGCAGAGACACCAATTAGGAGATTGATCATGTATTGTGCATTTGTGTAGAAACTATTCATATTGTGAAATCTGGGGCTTGGTGTCCTGGAAACTAGAGTAGCCTGAAAGGAAGGGCTTCTGCAGAGAATAACTGGTAGTGGAAAAGGGAAGAGGGGGTCAGGAAGAGGAAGGCGATGATCCTAGTAGGAGGAAACTCCCTGGTAGAGGGGAAAGTTCCTGAAGATCAAGGAGATGGGGAATCATTGCCACCAGTCCTGCTCAGTCACAGGATTGTGACCAGCCCAAGCAAAAGCAGCATGAAGGCTGTGGGTCTGAATACAGTCCCATTGCCTGTGTGATTTTCTACATGCTTTCCTTGGCCAACCGAGGATGTGCAGAGCTTGGTGACTGTGCTCTGCCTTTTACCCCATCCGCCTCCTTCTACCCCTGGGCCTACGCTAATAAGGGCAATTTGTGCCTGCAAACTGATTTGCAATATAGTGTTTCCAACAAAATAGTGTTTGCAATATAGTAATTAATCCAGCCTGGCACTTTTTAGGCAATCTACAAATATGCAGTATGCATGTCCCTGCTTTGAGGACTTTTGTTGAGGAAAGCAGACAAATGACAGAAAAGCACAGAAAGCAGAAATGACAGTCTCCAGTTTCAAAAAAGGTCAGCAGCACGACAGGTCTAATTCCTATTGACACTGACCTACTGGCTCCTCGCATTTTTGTCCTGGTACACAACTATCCAACAACATGTGCTTCATTGCTTTGATGTACCTTTAGCATCAAATGCCTAACTGAAAGCACTACTAGTTTGATACAGTTCTCTGGACCTTACCCAGGGCCCTGTTTCCAGATAATTTTTCTATCATGTTCAAGCACACATGGTTACACTTGGGTGGAGAAACTCTCTAAAAAGGTCATTTGTAATTTGGAGAGAACTGTCTCAAATGAAAAGATTTGGAAAAGGTGCTGAATGATCTGGGAAGTGAAAAAATCCCAGTGAAAGCATGGAAAACTAAGGAAAATGTTGATCATCATGATGTGACTGAACTGTAAAAGAACAAAACCCAACAGTAAATAAGCTAATAGCAACACGCATTTCCTTTCTGTCTTTGTTGCTCAATTCCTTGCTTGCCTTCTTATGTGCCAACCTTCTCTTCTTCCCCTTCTTCCCCTTCTTCCCCCTCTTCCCCTTCTTCCCCTTCTTCCACTGCCCTCCCCTCCCCTCCCCTCCCCTCCCCAGCTGTAAAGAGGAAAGAGTTTGACTGGTCATAGCTCTGATGGTGGGGGGGGGGGGGGGGGGGGGGAGACGGAGCACCCTGGGGTCACCCCAGCTGACTCAGGATTTGTATCTGCTACCTTTCCCTGTTTCAGCCTGGGAACTAGGTTCCGCCTGTTGCTGGTGCTGGTGCTGGTGGATCGAGGAGGTTTGCTTAGTTACCAGCTCCATTTCCAGCCCACAGGGACCTAGTTAAACTGAGACTTGTTGCTGCAGCCCAGACACACAGGTTAGGAAGAGGCTGCTGCCCAGGCCATTTCTGGGGATGGGGAGCTGGTCGCTGGTGCTCTCAGCAAACCACGAGGCGTCCTGACAGTGCAGAGCTTACAGGTAACGTGTCCTTACCCTGCTCTCAGACTGGGTGCCCTCTCTGACAGAGAAGCAAAAGGCAGAGAAGCAAAATCAAAGAAAGAGGGAGAAAAAGAGGAAGAAAGGGTATGGGAGAAGGCAGGAAAGAGAAGGAGTGTGGAAAAAAAATATAAAATAAAGACTCACAAAGAGTCTTTTACTGAGGATCTTTGAGTTTGGCATAGCTCAGAAGGTTACCAGTAAGGCACAGGCAGAAGTGTACAGGCAGGGTAATGTCCCTAAAATAAAGTATGAGCCAGTAATAACAGGGTTTTACAAATAACATGTTACACCTGGTCAGAAAGTCTTGCACAGTATCACACCATTAGATTTAGCGATCACTGTACATGTCAAAGCATGTTCCCACTCCACAACAAGCACTGGGGATGCACAGAAAAGGCTTTTGCTCCAGCTGATAATCCAGTGTTGGGGTGAGGCAGTGCCTGGGCTCAGAGAGACTCCGAGCCCCAGGAGCTGAGGATGCTCTGCTTCATTAGTACAGCACCAAAGCAGGCCTATGCATGAAAAAGTCACTGAAAGTCAAAAAGGTGTCTCTTAGGGTAACATCATAGACATTTCTCAATGTGGCAAAGCAATGAGCAGGGCAAAGACTGTTCTTTCTTGCTCAGTTTTCATATCTGCTGTGAGCTGTTCAGGCAGAAATGAATTTTTCCAGGTATTTTTTTAACAAAGAAATTCCACTTTATGGCAAACCTATAGATATTTCATGAAAAGACATGGAGTCCTTTATGCCTTAGAAATGCAAAAGGAGCCAGAACATGTTTTTTGAAGTAGTTCACATATTTTTGTTAATAAATTCTTTTATGTGCTTTAGGTACAAGTTCTTCTCCCTGACACATGTTCATTTGCCTCCTAACACATTAAACATATACTAGACTATTTCTTTAAGAAATATAGTCTGAAAATAATCAACATTTTTAGTTGCAATGTCAGTTATTTCTGTGCTCCCCCATGCCATTTTATTATGGTGAAAGCACAAACAAAGCCACCTGGATATGAAATATTGCGCCTGATAAAAAAAAAATCCATACAGTTGGAGAAATTTAAAAATGACAGGAATGGAACAGTAATGTATTCACATGTATAACAGCATCCATTCAGCAAAGGGCACGCTGTGTAGTCACTGGGAACCCAAGGGCCAGTCTCCCAGGCTCTCTGCCTAGCTCTGCTTTTTGACAGTCTCATGAAAGCACTACAGGTTTTTGGGGAGGCAAAGATATGGTGCAGGGAATTAAGAGTAACTCAAATAAGGGACTTACACCCTGAGGAGGTCAGCATCTCTGTTATCCGAATATTTCCATGGCTGTCAGGGTAGGGTCTGGCTGAATGGGGCTGCTCAGGAGCAAAGGCAGATGTTAAACAGGATTGCCAAAAAGCAAGGGTTTTCACAGAGGGATAGCCAAGATCAAAGGAAAATGGCACCACTGGGTTGACCAGGTTGTGGCAATCTGTACCTGTGTAGGAGCAAATTCCTATGTGGTCTGTCCATCTGTAGTTTCTTGCAGGATGAGGGCGGTTGTTTTTTTTCTGAGAGACTTGATGATTCAGCAAAATAAAATTAGTTTCTTTTTCTTGGCATGGATACTCTTTTCAGGATGTTTCTCTGCCCAAGACTGAAAATACTTTCATAAAGAGATGAAATTTGAAAGGTCATTGACAAAGAAACAAACAAACAATCAGGCAGCAAGACTGGAGAAGACATCTGTCCTTCCACAACAGCGTAGATGGTATGGAGAATCAAGAAAGTGTTAGCAGTAGACTGAATTTACAATATATGCAGTTAACATGCAAGGGACACAAGAAAAACAATAGAGGGCAAGCATTTATTGTCTGCAACCCAAGAGATTTTTTTCTAATGGATGTGATAACTTCCTGAGAGTAGGAAATCCCCAGTTAATACTGGGGGGTTAGATAAAGAAGAAGGAACACCTATAACAGTCTCAGAAGGACCTGCATCCCAAGACTTTATAACATGGGCTTGTTTTATGCACAAGTATAGACAAAATGGACCCTCTGAGTAGGAAGAGTAATGTCTGGAGAAAGAAGGTTTGGCTTCGTTTGCTTCAGGGAAGGACCTTCTTGCCCTGGCACCTCCCAGCTGCTCCTATGTTTGTGTGAATGGAGAAGGCTTGAAGGGTTGAGAGGTTGCAACCAGAATGTGGTGCTGCATCTTTATTTAACACCGCTATGAATGAGCAAACAATTCCTCACCCCAAATCACCTGATAATCTACTGCCTCTCTTGGGCCCCGCTCCCACCACCGCTGCTTTTAAACCCTTGTAATGCCACTGATTTCAATGGAACTAATCTGAAAGGTACACACATGGGAGACAGATAAGAATCACTTTGCTACTATTCTGAATGACATGGCCTGCACTTCACAGCTGGCAAACGTGTATATTTAGTGGCACCACCACACACTGGGGATAGTAGATGTTGAAATTACATTAATCTGAATTGAATATTCCAAGCAAAAGTACTGCCAAAACACACACCCGTTTTGGTAGTGGCAATGGAGGGAAGCCAGCGCTCCTCCTCCCACCCCCCCCACAGGGTTCATGTGGAGTCTTTCAATAAGTTTCTGAATGCATAAAGTGGGGGAACGTCATTGTCACCTGACAGGAATGATCACATTTTGATGGTAAATAATTACCAGCTCCCAATTACAAATGTGAGCCTCTTAAACTTCTGTAATTCATGGCAACATGCTTGCTGCCTCCAGCCATAAATCACAGTTTTTGCTAGGGAGTGGGTGAAAGAGCCATCTGTGATGATTTGCAACAAAGTCTCCAAATAGCCTAATTTATCAATATTACGTTCATCTTTTTGCCCATCTCCGTTGGCCCGAGCTCGTCTGAACAAATGTCCTGTTCCTCCCGCCCAGCACAGGTCACCAGGACAGATCCTCCTACACACACATCTGACTCTGCAGCACCCATTCCTGTAGTCTGCCTGCAGTGCTGGAAGGGCAGTTTAACCCAGACACGCTGGTGACCACCTCTTTTAACAAGTCACTGATGCGCCTTGCTTGGTTTTCTGCAGCATGGCATTTATTGCGAGACTAGCAGACGTTATTCATTTTTTGCCTGGAGGTACACCCAACAGCACGGCGCCTCAGTAAGCTGGCAGGGCAGCGATACTCCTACCTTAGTGTTCACATCTCTGCCATGGTCCAAGTGACTCATATACAGTGCTACAGCTGTTTCAGCATTCTATTTTTTTTTTTTTTTAAAGCCAGCTCTATTGGTGACTAAAGCTTATGTAAGTAATCTAAAACCTCAGTATTTACAATATAAAAGCACCACAAGAAACCCCTCTCAGGCCTTAAGCTTCTGTAGGATTTAATTTGGGGGAGTTTTATTTGAAGATGCAATATCCTACCCCCCACCCCCCCTTCTTTCTTTCCTACGTGGAATCAAAAAAGCAGATCTTGGATGGAAATTCACTATTTATAAAAATTAACTTACCTCATTTGTGTAAGAAAGACTGTCAACCTTGATTAGAAAGCATTAATTCTTAAAAGGAGTCATGTAAAGGTTTAACATTATTGTTTTCTCTAGGCCTGAAATGATAGAAGTTTTCAGAAATTTTAAATAAAAAGTGAAAAATGGATATGTGACTCAGGAAATGAGTGTATCTGAGAACTACTGCCAGGGCTATTTAAAAAAAAAAAAAAAAAAGGCCAAAATAGCTCATCCTATTTTAGGGTTGCGAATCTTACAAAATGCTGAGAGGAAGCACTATCAAACTATGTTCCATTCTGTTTTACTACAACTATAGCCAACTACAACTCTACAACAGCAGACTTACATTGAAGTATCGCAGTACCAAATCAGTTCCTAAGCGTCATTCCTTTATCTGGTTATTTCATTCACCATTTTAGGTCACGCTCCTTGGCACAACAGTGGGATATGGTTCACACAAAATTGGCTTTAAAATTATTTAGTTAAACTGGTGCAAGATGTGGTCACTCAGGCTGATTTAAATCTGCTCTATATCAATTTAGTTTAAGTCATTTCCTGATCAGATTAAGCTGAATCAATACAAACCAACTTTAAATAGATTCCAGTGTTTGCACTGGCTTAACTAATCTGATTTTAAAACACACCTTTAATTAAAGCAGTGCTTTTCTGAGTGTGGAAAAGGCTTTGCAAGGCAGAACTGCTTGTCCGTGATAATTGGCTAGTATTTTACTACCCTGTTGTGCTAATTGTGACCTGTAAAATACATTGAAAAAGCAATGCTATGCCTGAGAAGCATGACAGTAGGTGAGACTTCCAATAAATGCTGCGTCTTCACCATGGCTTGGCGCAGTCCAGATCCAGATGTGGGAAGAGAGTTGTGGCCTGTCAAAAGACAATTAGCATATTTACCAGGCAGACGTGTTTCGTTTATGCAATAGGCCACTCTCTAGAGAACCGACAGTAGTTGGAGAAATCAGTTGTACCTGCAGCTTGGGGGTTGTTTCAGTCTCTTTTTTTTATTTTGTTTCCATCTTTTTGACTTGGTTGTTCTGAACATTTCTCACAATTTTGTTAGCAAGGAGACATCGTGGAGAAACATTATAGGAAAGCTTTACTCATAAAGAATATATAAAACTTGCACTTTATCCCAGGGTTAGAATTGTGACCTTTCTTTGGATTATTGAAGTAGGGGTTTTTGCTATCTCCGTGAGCACTGTTGTGTATAGTCTGCTAGTCACATACGTTCTGTGCTTGATTCAAACTCAGAAATTTGCACAGTATTTTTGGTTAGCAATCCAAAAGTATTAGAAACATACTTAATCTCCTCTAGATAATTGATGCTCCAAATAACAAACTAGCCAGGAAGCTCATGAGTCTTTATTGCCTTTTTGCTAGCAGGGAACTGAAATGCAGGGAAACAAAACTAAGATGCAGCCCACCTCTCCTATGCATCTTGCACGTCACCAAGTGGCCACACACATCTGCCTGCAACATCTGCCTGGGCTGCTGGGAGAGGTGTGTGGGAACAAAGAGGGGCAGAGAGGGATCCACTCAGGATCATTTTGGCTCCTCAGTCATTCTGTTGATTCTGCAGGGACATGGAGCTCCTCCTGGGCTGATCACATCTTCTTAAGCAAGGTGCCTTCTTCCTCCTTTAAGAATTGAGAGACCCAGCAGGAGACTTTGTGTGTCTCCACATACTAAGAATGTAGATTGCCCAGTTTTGTTTTCTTGTCTTTTGTATCACATTTCATTAGGTCAAAGCAAAATGGATGTTATGAGACTAACCAGGTGTAAAAAAAAAAATCCATCTTCTCTATAGTATGACATTTAAAAGGTTTTGCTACTGTGTCTTAGAAGTCTGTAAAATAAAAAGAGCCTGGCAGGCTGGCAGCAGTGTGAAAATTTAGGGACGGTGCCGACTGTTGCAGCAGGAAATAATGGGCTCCCTGTATTACTCCACAATGCCCCAGTGCTGTATAAAAAGGGGAGCGTGAGACCTCTCTGCTTTGGAGAAGGAGAGAAGGGTAGTCAGAGCTGTTACCCCTGTGCTCTCCCCATCCTCTTTGGAAAGCTGAGGCAGAAAAGATGCTGTCTTAAATACTTCCTGGGGAGTAGAGTGGAAAGGCTGTGTAGAAACCTTCCAAACACTGTGAGATGAAGCAGCTATGGAGAACGAATGTCATCTAAAGTGGTGTAGGCATAGCGTATGGGTCTCCTGCACGTATCTCCCAGCTCTGAAGGGTGAGGACAGGATGGCAGAGGACATTCTCCATCCCAGAACAGGTCAATAAGCCCAGACCGAACTTGGTGCTCCTTGGTATTGCTGCACGGTGCAGATACACACCTCATCCTGTGCCTGAGAAAAGTGGAGCTGCATTGTTCCACTTGTTGCTTGGTTTCACTGTGGAAAACACACCTAGTAGTGTCTTTGTTTACATACAATGTAGATGTAAAGCAGACTTTGTTTTGGATTTGATGTGACACAGTTTACTGCCCATAGGCCAATGTCACCCAGGAAGTGCTCCACGGTAGCCTGCAGCTATTGTCCCATTTTAATATGGGGCATGGGGATATGAGTCCATGGAGCCCAAATCTCACAGCGCAGTGCCCTATCGTGACTAAAGGGCGCTTCGTCTCATCAAGGTGAAACAGACTGTATGCGAACCTGAAGCCTGGAGGGGTCCCAGGTGGATAATGGAGCTGTGCTAGTTAATTAAAATTGGTTGGGACCCTGACAAGCTGCCAGTGTGCCTAACAGGCAGAGCTTGAACATGCCCTTGCTTAGGATATTTTTGGAGAGCATACAAAAAGTTAAGAGTGTGCAGCCAGGCACATTATAACAACTTGCATCCCACCTTGTAATTTCTGGTTTTAAAACCTATCTGGATGAGTCAGAAGCAGCACACTAGTGCAAAGAAAGCACACATCCAGGACCCCTTCTTTTACTGTGGGATTAAACCCTGCAATTGCCTGTATTGGTCTGTTACTCTTTGTGTTTCCAAAGATTTCCAAATGATAGTTGGGGCTGAATACTGTAAGTGCATTAGGGACCCTGTGAGGCCCAGACCCTGGCCCCTGAAGCTGAACAGCTCAACTGGTAAGGTGTAGAAGGATGGGGTGAGAAACAGAAGCATAGACAGACGGAGTGATTTCTGCAAGATCATGCAGTAAGCCAGTGGCAGAAACAAAACTAGATAAAAATCAAGTCTGGTGTGAAAGGCTATTCATTCACCATTTGAGAAGCAGATGTGAAACACACTTTGATGGGTCTCAGACCTGGTCTCACAGACATGTGCAGTGAAGGCAGGCTAGGATTTTGGTCCTCAGACAGAAATACCTCTGCAAGCCAGCCATGCTGGGACTACCGCCCTTCCTGTCACAGGGCTTATGATATCAACCCTATTCAAAATTGAACAGAAGACTGAAAGCTGGGCCAAAGTTTGTCCTTGTTAGTGATGCAGAAAAAGTCTGGGCAGAGAAGATGGGGAAGAAGAATCTCAGGGACCAGTCTGAGGACAGGTAAACATAGCTGAAGGTGGAGTCAAGTGCACACACTCTTGCTTTGCTCGTTGTAGGTGAACTCCTAGGGAAAGATCTCATTCCTCAAAGGACTTGACCCTAGCCACTGGAGTTTGTGCAGAGGCTCGTACAGATGTCAGAGAAGCTGGATCAGGCCTTTGGAAAGAGTTGGTGATATTCTAATGAATAAAAACCCCTGTGTCTGGTGCCCATAGAAAGCTGCAAAGTTACTAGTGCAGTGCTTTACAGGACGATGAGCTCACACTCACAGAGACACCCAGCTCTGCACCAGCAACACACCCACATTATTCTTGCAAACTCCTGAATGGAAACTTTCCAAAAACAATACCACAAAATACATATCTGTCCTTCTCTTTGCAACAGGCAGTGGTGTAGTTAAGGGTAGACTTGGTCAGACAGAGTATAATCACTTTTTATTTTTGGAGGCAGAAGTTTGCCTGCTTTTTGGCAGCTGTAAGTGTGGGTACACCAGGAAAAAAAAAGCCCCAACAGCCTTCTTTACCTTACATAGCTTCTAACCCTTTCTCTTACTGAAACTGCCCCTGAGATGATATCCTTTATGTAGACCACAGATACGTGATGGTGCTGTGATAGAAGCTTTGATAATATCCCAACTGCTCGACATTCTGACATTGTCTTTGCATAATTATCTCGGAGCTGATTAAACAAAACAAAAGAAAACCAGAACTTTGCCTACAGACTCCTTTTTTCCTCTTGCAGGACCTATTCTTGCCAGTACCAAGGGTGGCTGGCTTTCTCAGCTGGCTCCTTTCTGACTTGTCCCCCACCGAAAAGCTTGAAACATCATCGCTCTTCACAGGAGTTCATCTTCATGGAGTGGGTTTCCAGAATCTGCAGCCACATTGACGTAGATGTTTAAGTGACAAAAGCACTGTGGTAAGTCTTATCTGGCAGCTGGCTTGCTGAAAAGGACCAAAATGGAACAGGCTATTTGCTGTATCTTCATCAGACAACTCTCCAACAGTCAAGATTTTCAAAAAGAGCGGCCTAAAGCAAGAGAGTTTCGACATGTGCAGAGGTACATGAAAAGTGGTCTTTTTCCTGAAGCAGCAACCAAAAGTAGACTTAGAAGGTAATCAGCAATAGCAATTTATAGATAAATCTCCTAAAATTTGTAAATATAGGTTCCTAGGCCTTACCTGCCCCGTTTATGAAGCTAGTAAAGGACAATAATTTCCATTTCACTTGGGACTGCATTAAAATAGTAAAGCTTGTTTCCTACATCTGATACAGTGAATCGGCAGCTTTCTGCTGTCATTCGTAGGCTTTGGATCAAGCCAATAGCTATCATTTGGCCTGTTTTACTCAAAAGCCAAAAAACATCAAAGTCAATATGATTTTGTTTTGCTTTGTCCTGTTGTGCATAGCCTGTATGATTGCAAACATAAGGGTGAAAAATATTTTTCCAATAAACAACTCTTTTTTAGTGATTTTTTATAAAACTTGTTTCTAAGACAACTTGTTTTCACTGAAATTTGAATCACGTTTATGAGACAAGATGCCACCAGTGAGAGGTGCCTTACTTCTACATTCACTGAACTTCGCACGTTTTAGTCAACTTCAGTGTTTCAGGAGCACAGATTCTTCTCCTCCAAAGTCTCATTGTTTATTAAGCAAAAGAAGGGCACGGAAAATAACGAGATGTATTTTTTGGAGGTTTACTTTTGCAAAGTTGGATAATTTTTGCAGTGTTAGGCAGGAGCACTTCAAAGTTCATTAAAGAGCCTGTGTCAAGAATTTAAGGACCCATTGCATTGCAACTGTGTCAAGAATCTGAGGACCTGTCACCTTGGGATCCGTCCCTCTGAGTGAAGAAAACTGAAGAAGACAAAGGTCCAACTCTTTGAGTATTTGAATCATACTTATAATTTCTTAAAGTTCAGGGATGTTCTGATCGAAGTCTGACTTTATTTCCTACTAGGTAAAGGAGGGAGATTCAAAACTTGCTTGTCAACCCAGGTTCAAACTTCTCCGAAGTTTATTTTGGGGCTGAATAGTTCTGCTGCTTAAATGGCTGGGAAGAGGCTCAGTGGAGAATTCAGACTACAGGAGTTACATGATGACATAATGTGTTAATCTTTTGCTATTTCTCCATGTCTGTTTAAAAAGCATCCATCAGGATGACTCCACACACTTGAGTAATTATTTTAAATATATACACAGCTATGGATGAAAATCCAAGATATCTTAATATGCTCTACTGAAACAGTTCCCTTTGCCAAAGCAAGATGCTCCATCAACTTGCTGTCTTGATTTGCTCAACCTGTCATCTCCAATAAAACCTAAGAAAATAGATGCATCTTGCCAAGATGCCCCCAAGTCAGCAAATTTGAGGTTTTTCATACAAAGAGGGCAGAGGCTGCTCCAGAATGGAAGACCTTGCAGGGGAAATGCCTGCTATCACTGCCTCCTTCCTAAACAAAGGATCTCCTTCCCCAGGACTGCACCTGTGGCAATATTGTGTGTGGGAGGAAGATCTCTTGAATAGCCACAAGACAAGCATGCTAGTTAAATCCATCTATTCTTCTTTGACACTTTATATTCCTACTTCACGTTCCAGTGGTTGTAAAATGCTAGCCTTTTGGAGCTCTTCCACACTGGAAAATTGCATCATGATAAAACACAACCCCGAGGAATCTTGGTAACTAAGACAATGCTAAACATGCTGCTAAACATTGAACACAGACAGGGACTGTTGTGTTTAACATCGCATCAGCTGGTTGTGGTTAAGCCCATGGGCTGACCAGCTGCCACAATGCTAAACATGATGGTATCTGCCTGTGCTGAATATTTAACAGTGTGTTAGCAGCCTTAACTCTCAAGGGTCTTTTTTCTTGCAGGATCTGGTTTTCTAGCATAGGCAAACATTATACTGATATATGTGACTGTTGTGAGGTACCAGATTAACCAGATTGGAACAGTTTACATGGTACTCTGATTTATGTCAAGGACTTCACTCTCTTAGTTGAGCTCCTGACTAGAGCAATTGCAAACACTCTGTTAGTTCATGCCTCGCCTTTGTTCCTGCACAAAGTGTCTCTGACCCCAGCACAGCTGGATTGTTATTGCACTGGACTGATGGTGAAAATAGCAGACACATGGCACCCTGACAAACGTTGTTTTTTCACAGAGGTCTTATCCGAGCTCAGGAGAAGGGGGAGACAAATGCCTGAATGGTATTTATGTACAGCAAGATGGTGAGGAAAGAAATGACAAGCATCTGCTTTCCTTCACGTGATTGGGCATGATGTATTGGAAGTACTCTCAGCTCTGTAATGCAAAAGTATAACACAAAGTTAACTCTACTAATGGATCTGTTGCAGAATTATTTCAGCCCCAAGACATATGTGACATTTGGATGTCTTTTTTTTATTTATTACCAGATATCAGACTCCTGCAGAAACAATAGATCAGTATGTGAATGGTCTAAAAATTAAGGCCAAGTTTGTGAGTTTGTGCAGCTTGATGCATGACAAACTCCCCACAAGACTGTTGGGATGACCAGATAGTTGGCTTTTGAAAGGGAAAATAAAAGCATATGAGTGAAATCAGCGCTTTCCCTGAAAATGAGGGAAAAAAACCCCAAACAAATGATAAGGATGGCTTAAAGGTAGGAAATGGAAACCTAGGTAAATATTATTAAAATAGCATATGGTCTGAGAGATGGTCAGCTCTTATTGCAGCTTTTCCATAGGCAGAAGGGCTGTTTAGGGTCTTTCTCTTCACCTTAGCTGCTGATGTCGCAGTTACTGAAATAATAGTTTCAGCTGCACTACTTAAAATGTCAGAGTTGTTGGAACTGAGTATTTTGGAGTTTCTTTACACCTACTGGTAAAGTAAACTTTACTGAAATTCATCAGTGACTTCATGAGGCAGAAATGATTAAAATAATGAAGGAAATGTTAACGTTGTCTTTCCTAAGAAAATGGGTTACAATGAATGTGCTACATTTTAGTAAATGACAAATTTTTCTTCTTCATAGTTTTTGATAATTTTTAAATTTTTTCTATCATTTTTATAAGAAGGGAAAAGCAGACTGTAAAGAAGCTTGTATTAGTAGTGTTGGTCCAAACAGAAGAGACAAATTTAGAAGATACCAAGGATGAGTTTGAGGTTATGAAAAGAGCACTCAAAAGAGAGAATGGACATATCTAAGCTTTTCATGCAAGCATGTGAGAACTTCGAGGAGGAAAGGGAATATGCACAGGCTGTGGAAGAGGAGGGTAAGCTTTGCTACTAAGGAGGCTGAAGAGAGATGAGATGGGAGTACGGAGGACTGTAACAAAACTAAACCCTGTGAGACATCCTTCTCCTGACTCCATTTTCATTTCTTATAAAAGCCTAAACCCGGACACAGAACCTTCTGCGGGAAATAACATCCATGCTGGGGATCTGGTTTTGTACATAAACATCACAGTTTAGATGATGGCTTATATTAAGTGAACTTTCCTCCAGCTTCATGGTGTTTCCAATATTGTTGGTATATAGTTGGGTGGAAGAGCTCTTCTTCCTGGCGCTTCCTTAAGCATTTCCCCCCTCAGTGTAGACCCCAGGAAGAGTAGGCATCTTCCCCACATTGGGCTGGCAGGTGAGCTTTTTTACCTAGGCTGCCACCTGACCTCAAAGCCACTGCTTGGGAGGCAATGAACATCACACAGACAGAGGTGGAATTCAAACCTCTCAGAATCCTAATCAACATGTGACAACACAGCTATTTTGGGGTTTATTGGTTGGGTTATTATTAATTATTAATTATAATATTATTAATTGAGTATGAAACTGAAGACAGGGCCATTAGCTATGGGGAGGATGAATATGACTGAGACTGTAGAAATTCTGCACAGAGGAAAGATTGGGAGAATGAAGAGGGCACAGGGAGGGAAACAAGTTTGTTCTTGCCAGCTAGTACGAACGAGTGGCAAGATATCAGTGAGGCCGTATCAGAGATGTGGACCTGAGCCAAGGGGAACTGGTTGGAGGAGGAGAAGATTTAGGAGTCCTCAGCATAAAGATGATCAAAGATGTGTTGGGAGACAACGGGTGTCACACAAGGAACTTGCTTTAGAGAGAGAAGGAAGGGCAAATGGAGGTTGACAGAAAGGCTACTGGGCATGCCAGCTAGGAAGCTTCCATGCATGGAAGAAGGAAGATTGTAGAAAAAATGCTGGAAAGTTGGAACAGCTTGAAAAGGAAGGAAGGAAAGAAAAAGAGGAAAGAAAGGAAGGCCATATTTATGTATGGATCCATGGATGGTCTTCAAGAAGTTTTGACTCCAGCTGAGATTTTCCAGTGACAGGGAGTGAGCTGCAGAAGTGACAGGTGCAATGCTTTGGTCAGATTACATGCTACAGAGAAGGATCTGAATATCCTGACTCTGGGATGATTCTGAGATGAATGAGTGTGCAGAACTCTGAAGGTGGGATATAATGAGCAAAAAGAATATTTCATTCTCAGTGCATACCCACAGCTTTCACTAAGTCAAAGAAGCACTGCAGGTACTAGTGAGGTTGCAGAAACCCTGTCCTTCATCTCCTCAGCAACTTGCAAATCTATTGCCCAGGCCCAAGGACTCTCCTCACTGAAAGGGAAGCAAGACTGCTGATGGCTATTTGTTGTCAATGCCAATTTGGCTCATCCAGGTAAGGATTTGACTTCTAAACTTCATGACCAAAAATAATCCTCATTTGACCTAAATTCCATTGCCATGTCTAAATCAAGGGCTTCCTAGCTCTTTCTGGACTCATTAAAAGATGCACAGGAATTACCTGGAGTTTAAGCTGGATTCATTTGGGCCAAAGGGATCATGGTATGATGCTGTCTGAATTTCCCTTTAACACCAGCCATCAACAGAACTAGTTCTGCATCCCTGGTCCTCCAGTTCTCTGAAGGAGAAAGATGTAGGTGCGCCCCAAGAAGAGGTGGCAAAACCAACCAGCCTGCTTTCTACACCCCAGAGTATGTGGTAGGGTGAGTTGGTTGTATTATCTGTATTGCTGTAGCCCTCAGGATCCTTTATGCTCACAGTTGTATTCTGAATTTGAAAGGGAAAAACTAGTGCATAAAGAGGCTCTGTTACCTGGATTCTGCAAGAAATGCACCTTAAACACTCAGAATTTTCTACTTGCAAAGGCATAGGATTGTGAAAAATCTTCTGGTCTAGCCCCAAATGGGATATCTAATGGGATAGCAGAGTAAGCAAGCAGAACTGTTGAAGGATTTACTTGCTGAGCCAAACAAGCCTGTAAGTAGTTAACCAGTGTTTAGCCTTGCTGAACTTTCATACCACTGCCATTGATAACCAAGTGGGACCTCGACAGCATGGGCTCATGGAAAAAAAGAGATGGGCTTGTCCTTTCTCAATCATAAGAAGACTTTTAAGCCCCAAGTGGTGAAAGATGTCAAAGTTAAGACGCCAGTAAAGAGAGACAGCTGAAGGCAAAGCCGTTGCCCATTTTCTTTGACAGAAATGTAGTAAAACTACCAATGGGGTGGTCTGGTAGCATGTGCAGTAGGAGTTATGTTGTGTTCTCCTGAAATGTGATTCTGGGGCACAAGACCACAGAAAACAGAGAGTTGTTCAGTGCCACAGGGAAAAGCCTTTCTGTTCAAGCATTTTGGTGACAATGTAAGCACATTGTGAGTAAGAGGTTACAGGAAGGTTAAACCAAGGGTATTCATGCTTTTACTTGTAAGTCTGAAACCAAGGTTTTTTATATATATATATGCAGGCTCATTTTTAACTTGACTCCTGGTATTCAAAGACTCATAGGGCTTGGCCCTTCTTTGTTGGTTGAAAACTGGCACTGGAGTAGGTTTTGAAAAATTTTCGTTTGGTGACTGTTGTAACTGTTGTAATACTAAAGCAAACTCACTCAAGACCAGTTTTTATAAGTGTTTTCCCCCACAATGGAATGGATTCAGGTAAATATATTTATCTAATTAGAGGACCAATACCCAAACATTTAGGCAGTTGTCTTCCAGGGATATGAAATCCAGTTGGAAATATTCAGTTTTTTAAATTTTCTGTGACTATTCCAAATTTATGACTAGTGAGAACCTAATTAGATTATTCTCTCTTCAGAAGTCAATGAACACCCCCAAGTTACCGAGGTATATGTGGTCTGACTCACCGGAGCAGCATGGCCAAATTTCTGAGCTGCATGCTAAAATATGCAAACAGCCAAAGAACTATCAATTGTCCCATCTGTCAGAGGGCTGTGAGAAGGGAAGGTCCAGGAGCAGAAGCTTTGCTGGCCTGGGGCTGAGCATGTGGTGGTCTGGGCTTAACCAGTGGCGTTTGCCAGAGCTGTCCTCCTTGCCCACCTTCTCTCCCAACTGGAGAAGCAAATTCCCCAGCAGTCTTGGTGCTCCATCAGCCTCAGCTGCTGCTTGTTTGACATAACCTCAGGGGGAGAGCTGCTCTTAAACTCTTCGCCATCACATATAGCTTAAGAGCAACAGCATGCCCCTTCGTGCCCTAGCGTGAACTATCACTAATAGCTCAGGGCATTTAACATGATGGGTTATGGTACATGAGAGCTTTACGCAGCCAGTCTGCCCTGGATTACCCAGGTTGAGAGTAAAGGTAAAAATACAGAATGTATGTAGATTTGGCTCTAAGAACATAAATTTTGAGTGTGTCAGAGGCAGAAGCAGAAGCCAGGGGCAATTCTGACTGTAGGGCAACAGTATGGTGTGGTGCCAACTTGGCCTGAACTGCTTCAAGATCCAGGGAGGCTGTTGTAGTTCTTTGCTGGGCACCTCCACAACCACAGGGCTTTTCACAGAATCTACATGACCACCTTGCTGTAATTAGGCACAAACTGTTCAGGATGCCTTGCAATTGCTACTGGAGTCTTTGATTGCTATTGAAGGGTTGGTTTCCTGTTTTGCATGCAACTATACAATGCAGCCAGCAGCCTGAGAGGCTGTGTTCATACCACATAGATGCACAAATCCATCCTTCCCCTTGACAAAGTGCAATTTGTTGTGCTGGTGATGGAGGTCCCAAGCAGCAACAATCTGCAGTGCTACATCTAAACACTTCAATGCCAGATGTGCATGCAAAAGCATGTTCCCACTCTTCATCTTGATAGGTGGTTTCTGTCTGAAATGCTATATTTGTGCATAGATCTGTAATAATGCAGAGTTGCTATAGCTTTTCTAACAGTTGCCCGGTCTGCTGAACAACGGTGTGAAGATTACATTTTCCTCTGAATTCAGCAGAGATCTTCAAACAGTGCTTGTGTGAGTATAAGGAAAGTCAAGCCCAGGAAGCCTGTAATTATCAGCTAAATAAATAATTTAATTAATACAAACTCTGGGCTAGATCCCAGCCTGACTTGGCAGTTTTATTCTGTTTCAGGGAGGTATAAAACAGTGCCAAAGCCCCCACATCTAGCCTTTAGGGATTCTCTTTTTGTCAGAAAGTCCAGGTGTCATGCAGAAGGGAGGACCTAGCCCTGCAGGTTAGCAAAACGCTTCAGAAACAAATAAGGATTGACCCAACTGAACCTTTTCTTGCCTTTAGTTTCTCAAAAGCTCAGCTCTGTTCCTCACCCCATCTCCCATCATTTTTTTTTTCCATCTTTACATACCTCTAAATTTCCTGCCTTTTGGCTGGGACCATGCATGCAAGAGCCAAATACTGTTATAGCTGTTTTTGTGTTGGTTCCAGCCCAATTGGAAGCAGGAAATACTAAAATTCTCCTGGGTTATCCTTTTCTCTGGAGACTTCCATTCCAATTTTGCAGATTCATGAGTATTACGTGCTTTAGGCAAAGTTCAGAGATGAAACCAAAGCCAATTGCTACAGATACATAGACATGAGACACACAAGGAAGTCAGTGAGCTTTGTATGCCTCTAACATCCCTTGCAATCCAGATGCTTGCTTGCACCAAACTACTGCAGAATCTGGTTAGAGCTGAGACCTAAATCATACTGTTTCTGCACTCTTCCAGAACTTGTTCTGCACTACTTATTGTCTGAGGGTTCAGTTTCAGGGTGAAGCCAGTGGAAGAGCAGTTTCAGGACCTGAAAACAGAGACAAGAATAAAGCAAGCAGACTGCATCATCCTTACTTTGGTTCTCATCTTTACTCCTGGAGCTTTTCTCTTTTGTGATGTTGGTGGTTCTGTGTTGCATTATACCTCCCTGCCTGTAATGCTGTGTGACAGACTTGCCCAGCTTGGCACAGTGGCTGGAGATACCGTTGGTGCTGCGCACAGTGGCAGTGTTGAGAATTCAGGATTCAACCTGTATGAAGGACCGACGGAGCAGAAACCTCCAACTGCCCCGCACCCCCAAGCAGCATTTGCACTAGCTGTGGTAGGGGACAGGACATGCAAGCACTGCTGGAGTCCCTCTGGACATCTTATGCCAGCCTCTCTTTTCTGGGGGCAGACAGCAAATTTAAACTGGGTTTTTCTGGGAAGAGCACTCAGAGATGACAGTCCTGCAAATACGGTTCCTCTCCATGGTGAACCTGAGCTCAGATCTGCTGATGGCAAGCATGTTTAGAGCAGTTACTATGCAATGGCACTACTATATAATGGAAATGTCTACTGGCAGTGGCAAAAGTAAAATCCTTTTGAGAAAGGAGGAAAAAAAAAAAAGAGACTGCGAATAATCTGGGGAGCTGATGGAGGAATGGGAAAGGATGAGTGCTGAGTTCTACTCATATCAATGTGATTTTTATCACTAGCTCACAAACGATCCCACGTGATACCCCTCTCCTCACTGTGTGCCCAGCAAATAGTGTGGACGCAGAAAGATTTATGGACATCAGCCACTGTCAGAGAACCAGGGGGATTTGCTTCATGAGGTCTGTTTCTGGGGGGAAAAAACCTGAGCATGTGTTTCTTTGCCTGCCCTGGAGCTGATCAGAAGATACTTGTTTAATAAGACTATTATTTCATATTGTTTGCATGACATTAGCACAAAATTAGCGCCCATTGAAACTGGAGACCCATTTTAAGTGACACTGTTTCCAAGCACAGTAAGGGACAGTAGTCACTATGCTTATCAGCTGAACAGACAAGATATGGCGTGTGTCCTTTCCAAACGGGGAACTGATACACATAAGTGATGAAGTAATCTATCCCACAGATATTCAATATACAAACACAAGCATGACAGCCAGCTGCAATACTGAGCCATGGTAAGAGGTTTAACAACTCTGAAAACAATAGGCATTGTATACTGTAGGCTTATAAAACAGGACTGGATGAAAAAAGGTTTTCTCCCCTGAGAAATGACAGATTTTTGTCAAACACAATTTGGCTGGAAAGTGGAATATCTGCTGATTGGAATATTTTTCGTTTGGTAGCCTTGATTTATTTTAAGATAAAATTCAAAAGCAAACACCTCTCAGAGAGATTTTGTCTTTGACCAAAAAAAGAACAATTTTCAGTGAAAATTTGCTTTGATGAAAAAATTGCAGCCAGTTTTGAGGCAAAGTACCTTATGGTAGGTGCTTCCTTTCTGTTTGCTTTTGCATCCAGCTCTGCAATTCTGCACTGCATTGGCTTTTACTCGAATACCACCTTCTGCTCCTCATATATTGCTGCCAGCTCCGGCAGCTTGGGCATAAATCTTCCTATATTTGAGTGTTGTAGGAGAGGAGGAGAAGGAGGAGGAGATGAAGAAGGGATAGACTAGCCGGGAACAAGAGAGAATTTGAATCCCGGTTTTAGAAGACAGGTGTTCAGTTTGGTTAAAAAATTATAAAGGAAACAAATGTTTAGCTGTTGTGGTCTTGGAGAGAAAATCTAGAAAACGTGAATTTCACAGGCTCAAAAACCAGTCAGCCATGGACTGATTGTCTGCTTTGTTTGTAATGCTGGGGGTTGAGAGCCCTGAGCCGGCCAGGTGCACCTCAGCTTGCCGTGAGCGTTTGGTGCGGCACCTTCTACCAGCATCTCTGTCCTGGTGCCTGTCCCAGGGTGTCCAAGGGATGCTGCCGCCCGCCGGCTGCCCCTGCTCACACATGGACCCTGCACACCTCCGAAGTCTGGGCTCCACACACCAGCCCTGGGGAGGAGGAGGATGAAGGAGCAGCTGGTTCATCCCATTGCTGAAGCTGACTTGAGTTCTGCCCGACTGGCTGCAGAGGTGGAAAGCCCATAAGACGGACCTTGCAAAGACCAGTATGGGCTTTTGTCTGGAGTGGCTCTGTTGCAGTAATGCTGGATGCAAGCAATGTGCCCAGCAATTGCATCGCCACCTCTTTTTGTGCTGCTAGGGATACTTACATCCATATGGTGTAAGGCTACTTGTATCCAGATACTGCATGCTGGTTTTGTGAACCCTACATACCATCTTCCTCTTCCAGCACGTGCCATATTTGCAAACTTTCTTTCTGCCCGGATCTCCCCTCTGTTTGAAAATCAGGGTTCATTTTCTCCCCATGAAACTACCCCTACAGCAATAACGCAAGAAAGGCTGGTTTTCCTTATCTCAGGTTTGTCATTTCCCTACTCTGAACCGTGGGCTTGAACCACACCGGTCTCTTACTGGCAGCTCTGGGAGGCTTTCGGTGCAGGGCCAGTTGCCATGAATCTAAACAATATGTTGAATAATCTCAAGCACTTTGAGAGTGTCCATTGCGTGGGAACGTGGGTGCTGAAGAGGGGGTTGTTGCAGTTTTCAGCTCCCTGGGCTGCCTGTGAGGTGCTGGGGGAAGACAGGGGTGGACTTCAGCTACCGAAGCAGTAACTCTGGGGACAGTTGGCAGGAACAGAAGCAGAACAGAAGAGGGCAGAGGGGGTTGTGAAGCTAAGTTAAACTGAATAAGAAGAGATTATTTATTGCAGGAAAGTGAGAGCTTGTCCAGAGGGTACAAGCAAGGTGCTTTCCAGCAAATCCGTGAGGAAAGACTGAGAAATGCTGCACTAGAAATGTGCACCTCCAAGGACCTGACCCACCTGTCAGAAAGGCTGTTACGAGCTCCTGGGAGTGCAGGGGAATATGTCTTTCCTGAAATTTTGTTATAGAGGTAGTAGAAGCAGTGTGGAGTCTTGTCTGGCATCTATCTTTATCCTAGCCTGAAACAATGCTTCTGTGAATAAACTCACGTGCCAACATGCTTAAAATGGTGGAAGATCGTCATGGTTTAAGCTTTTTCATAGAAGTGGTTTGACCCCTAGTCCTCAGTACATGACACTAGACCCCACCCACAATGCTGCTGGAAAATTTTTCCTCTGTTGAAAAATGGTATCATTTAGTTCTCAGGAACTACTGAACTACTAGCATATGTATCAAGATATGTAGATCAAATGATCTTTATCAAAATAATTTAACAAATTCTAGCAATCTAGTTAGAAGGGTATTTAAATCAAAGCTAATACCAGATGTTCTGTGACATAAACACCATAAAAAAGTACGTTCAGATATTTTTCTTTTCCTTGCCTGTTACTTTGTGTGAGAAGTATACCACGGAGTAATGAAAAGGTTATGCCAAGCATTTAAAAGAAAATTCTCAGCTTCAAATACTACATAAAAATGGAAACATAAACACAGTTTTTAGAAGGACGTATCTCCAGGGGGCTGACTGGGTGGCCCTAATGGTACGAAATGCCTCATTACACAGGGTATCTTTCACATAAAGTTACTTGGAGGACAACACACATTGTTTGTAAATTAATTCCGTAGCAGAAAATGGGTTGAAAGGGTGAAAACCACAAAAATGCAGAGAAAAATGTTTGCAGATCTGCCCATATCTTTTGAAGTAAAATCAGTTGAATACTTACAGTAGCAAGAAGACTTGTTTGGGTGGAAAAGACCAGCATACATACATTTTAATGGAAATTCTTAGCAACTCTGTCTCGGCATCATTTGTTTGTTTTACGGGATTTTTTAGAATTTATTTTATTCTTATTTTTCCAGTTTCCAGCACTGAGTTGTATAAAGACCCTTCTCTTCTCCTCACTGGAGTGTTGGGTGTGAAGTGTGGAGTGCTGGAGTGAAGAATACACCAATGGGACAGGATGCTCTCTAATGTGAGACATTAGCATGTTTGGAACAGTCATCTTAGGTCATGAGTTATTCTTGATGTGAATGCACTTCTGCAAAGGTTCTAAATACAACCTCCTTGACTGATTTGCAAAACCTTCTACATTCTGGATTGCCATTTAAGTTAGCAGATACTTTATGCTCAAAAGGGGAACTGTGTGTAAGCAACCAATACAGCTACATTTAACATTGAATCCCACTGAATTTGCCCTATTGAAATGACCACTGAGTCAAGACCATCTGTGTATCACTTATTAGGCAGTGGGAGAGCCTGAAGCATTTTTATTAAGTGTTTATCAAAGCATGATACAGACCATCTGCATCATGTTATCACCTATGCTCCATTTGTGAACAAAAAGGTATACCTAATACCAAATGTCTCTTTTTTTCTTGTAATAATTTTAGCATGTCTAACATTTAAATTTCTTCTGATCACAGCGATCTGCTTTTTTGTATATTTTTTCTAACTGCCTGTATGTTTCTTAAGTTGATATTCATCAGCAGGTGATAAAAACAGTCTGTATTTCTCAGCTTATTTTGGTTGTGGAGCTACTTCTAAGTACCCACATAGGAGCTTTATTTTTGTCCTTACTATTTTGTTTTGCGAAAGCTACCATACCAGCACCACCTTAGAGACAGGAGAGAGTGTGCACACAAACACACACACACGTATATATATATATATATATATATATATATATATATATATATATATATACATGTATAAAAAACCCTGTACGAACCGTACTGATTACAACTAAATTGTAAATAGCTCTTCCAGCAGGGAATCCCCCAACTCTGCATTACTCTGCTCTACAAAAGTAGCAGATGAGTCAGATTTCCCGGTAAACAGGACCAGAAAGCAAGGCAGTGAAGAAAAGCAGCAGCCACAATGAGATGTGTCATGACAAGACTGTCGTTACGTATTTCGTCTGCCACGTATGTGTTAATGAAGGGTACCTTGGTCACTGAGTTATTACCTAAGGGACCAGAGGTAAATCAGGGAGGTTACAATTGCTTTCCATGCAAACAGGAGACTTTGAGCTTTTTTTCTGAGCTGTTGATTCACTAAAATGCTCTAGCAGGGAGTTCAAGTTTCACGTATTGCATCATGAAAAGAGAAGCTGCCACTGGCTGGTGAATTACCTGGGGTTCCTCCTAGGACCTCACAGTCCTTTTCTGGCTGTGCAATGCATTGCACATCTGGGATACTAGGGCCTGACCCTTCCATACAGGAAAAAAGGTACCAGTTAGAGTTGTTTGAGAAACTGTTTTTTTTGACTGGCCATCAAGATCTCTACAGAAGAATAAAATCAGGCAACAGAGCTGGTTTAGCTTCACCTGATATTTTCTTCCAGTTTTCCTAGCTGACGTAAAAACCCAGTTTGGCATGAAGAAAAAAAGAAAAAAGTGGTTTGGGGTGAGTGGAATATCTCATATCAGAAGAATTATTTTCCCCTTTCTGATACTACTGAGCAAATCAAAAGAGAAAAAGGACTAGATGTGAAAACAGTCTGGAAAACAGTAGAAATATGCCTCTCTCGTCCAATGATCCGGTGGCCATGGCAATGCACCCACCTCCAGTCCTGTTTTACTGAGAAACTTCAACCCAGATCTTGACCTTCCCAGGCTGTCTCCTCACCACTAGGTAACACAGGTGGGACATGGGGCACCTCCTGCTGGCACCAGTCTCCTCCACACAGTGCCTATGGGGACTGAAATACATCTATGCCTCCTGCTACATGGGACACCTGGTTTCTATACCCCACTCCACCAAACATTTGGCCATTTACATATGGCAAGACAGCATCAAGAAGAGAGGCTGAGATTGACCCACAACCCCAGGAAGATGCTTGGTTTTTGTCTGAGGTATACACAAGGCACACACAAGAAAAAGTGCTCAATTAATAGAATTTGATGCTAAATTGGTCCTGAATAAAACTGTATAGCTCCTGCTGCAGTATTATACCAAATCGTCCAAGTACATAGGTGTAGCAAAACCTGGAAGATAATCCTGGAGTTCATTCATATTCTAAACCCATGACAACCCAAGAATTGAGGCAAAAGATATTATTAGGCTGGCAAAAAAGGGCAACATGGGAACTCTAGCCATGGTGGCTGGCAAATAATTTTTAAAATGCTGGTGGGAGGAGTTTCAGGGGAAAACAGTGAGGCAGGAGTGAAGTTGCTTGTTCAGTGACACCTGAGACAACAGCTGTGTATGACAGTTATGATAATTTTAGATGGGAAGGGAAGAAATCAGAGAGACAGAAATGGGGGAAGAAGGGGGACTTACAGAAACCCTCTGCTATTTCAAGTGAGACTTTAGATGTAGGAGGGGGTACCTATTTGTCAGTATTCCTGAATTATGTCTCCAATGTACGTGTGTGTTAGATCTGCCAGTCTGTCCCTTGTTGCCTGAAGCCCTGATCTATGGTTAATGATCGTTATGTGGTGTTTTAAAAAGTAGGCATAAAGAGTTCATACCAAAATTAAAGTGAAAACCAACCTGAATTCCTACTTTCCTTACAAAAGAAGTGCAGAGAGTTGTACTTATTATAAAAACTGAATGGAAGGCTGCAGCCCTCAAAAGCTGAGGTATTGTTTGTGTGCAGAACCTCCTCGTGCTTCGTTGAAGCTGGCATTTAAACCAGCTTAATTAAAACAAGTTGCTTCTGTCCATTCTGGTCAAGCAGTTAGTCTGGTGTAGCTCCAGCCATTAAAGAATTAGCTGCAGCGAAGCCAGCATTAAACCGCTAGCAAACTGAACGAAGTAAGAGCCTCTCCAAGTTAAGGAAATTGTTTCTCAAACACACCCTTGGTTAAGTGGTGCATGTCAGTATCGATAATGCATAGCTGCCGGCTGCCTGCACGCTGTGCTTCCCTGCCTGCAGCCAGTGGCATGGCTCTGACCTGGGGCGCTTGCTGGGAGCTGCGAGCTCCCCTTGGTTTGGGCGCTGACGAACGCAGCAGGGAGCAGCAGGGGTCTGGACTTAGGGTTTCGGCAGCAAAATGAACGAGGCACTCGTTTTGAATAAATTGGCTTTAACTCACGTTTATTTTTGATCCTTGCTTTCTCTTAATAGCTTGTGACTCTGTTCGGGATCTGAGATTTCTGCAGAAAGCAGTGCTGTGGGGGAGGTGTCTTCATTTATCAGCCTATTTTACAATTTTTTGCTTCACTTCTGAGGCAGACAGATTGATGGAATCACTATTGTATGGCAGAGCCACAGTTGTAGAAGTGCACGTTCTGTTACATTTTGGTGTGGTTTTGTTTTCAAACACTGGCTATTTTTTGTTGAAGTAACTCTTTTTTTCCTAATACCTCCAGCCACAAAGTAGTTTCATCTCAACAGATGTCTTAAGCATAGTTCAGCTGCATCAGCAGATATTCCGGCGATGGTATTGCTCCCCTGTGACTCTCAACAGGGATTTTATTTTTTTTTTATTTTTTTTTTTTATTTAAGTGCTGGCAACATGGTTTATTTATAACAAGGAACATATTTCAAGAGCGTTTTCTATATCCATATCTATTTCTTCAATCTTTATCTCAGTAAATAGAACTTTGTGTTCGCATTTAGATTTTTCTTTTTCTTCCCCTCCCTGTACTTTCTGCTCCTCAAACAGCACATGGCTAAGAAACATTTGGGTGAAGTGCTGTTTGACTAGTATTATAGTCTAGAGCAGACTCAGCGGCACTATGCAAACATTTTCTTTACAGCATTAGTTCTTTCACCTACCAGATATATCAAGCTAAAAGTTTGTAACACTGCTTTCTTCCCTCATGTGTGTTTCAATCTTTCTGACATCTGGAAAAAGTGGTTTTTGACTTGGTTCTTCCTGCATAACTTCTGTTTAAACTCGATTCACGAAAAAGATATAGTGTTTGCCTAGGGTTCGGGTGATTAAGACCATTTCTCCTTTTGCCTGGCAACACTACAACTCCTTGGTAGAAGGAGCCCCAAAAGAACTACTCTGGGAATTGTCACGTTTTATGATGTATGAGCTTCTTTTTCTTTTTAATTTTACCACAAGAAAAGAAGGAGCAGTCTCCCATCTGCACAGATCTCCTCAGCCCCGCTGAAGGTCGAGGCTCAGAGCTGGTTAACCATTAAAGTGAAAGGCTGAAATCATGCAGCCTCCTCTCAGGCAGAGCTCCCATCCCCTTCAGTAGATGTTCTGCATGATTAAACACGGAGGGCCAAAACCTTAGCAGATGGATAAACAGGCTTTGTTGGAGGATGGCCCTGGCTAGGTGGACTGGGGCTAGGATGGGGCCTTTCCCCTGAAAGCAGGAGCAGGGCACTGCTAATGCAACTGCTGGGGTCCGGTAACAGCTGGCATCTTTTTGTTTCCGTTTAAAGGGAGGGTTTTTTCCAAGTAAGTGATTCTCACACTTGCAGACCCACTGGCTGGGCCCCATCCTCATTTCCTCTGGATGCCAGCCCTGAGCAGAAGCATGGCAAGGGCCAGTCACTTCTGTGCTCCCAGGAAATCGACTGGTCTTCGCTTTAAATTCAGACCCAGAATAGCCGTTCACATCACCAGTCAGGAACCTGGGGTGGGACCTTATGCTGGAGGTTTCCACTGCATAAAATGATCAAAGTAGAAAACTTCCAGTTCCTGCACCTTAAACATAGTCAAGGGGAAGATGATTGAGCTAAATGCAATTTTTCTGTAGGGTAAGGTATCATGGAAGTGAGGTCCAATGGGACCCTGACTACTGATAGCTGCTGAATGGTGGCTCCATATTTCGTCCCCATTGGCTACAGGCAAGTGGTGGCCCACAGTGCTAAACTGTTAGCAGACTTTTTAGCATGGGTTTGGCTTAGGTCACCTGTCACCCTCTGTTCCTGGCTGGTGTATCCAGAGTTAAAACACGGGAGGAGAAACACCCAATGAAAGTTTGGTGGTGGCTGTCCCATTTTGGAGAGTAAGTGAAGTTAGTAATACAGATGTGGACTGCTTGCAGCCTGCTTCCCTCAGGACCAGAGAGTGGTCATTAGCATGCTACTGCCATAGACTTCAGTGCCCCCTACTATTTCTGTTATGGATGTAGAAAAAACATGAAAGAAGCAGATATCAGTGTTCCAGCAATCCGCTTTAGTCTTCCTTACTATCCGTTGCTTGAAGGAATACTCATTTACTGTGTTCATCTGAAGATGGGACTGTTTTAAAATGCTGGTCAAAAGCATTCTCTTCCCACTCTCATCACTAGATCCTGTCATGATTAATAAAGCCATTTAAAGAACATTTTCCATTTCTCTTTTCCAGCTGCCCTACCTCGCCCTGACCTCAAATTAGTTAAATGAAATGGTGACCTTCCTGAATGTGCCTTCTCTTTCCATGCTGTAATCCCAGGCCCTGTTTTGTCTGACTTAAAACATTGTTATAAGGATTAACTGTCCATCTCCAGCTCTGCTTTCACACCAACCCATGGCAGCTCTGCTTTACAACCCCTGTCATTCATGAGTGTCTTGTATTTTCACAGGAGCACCGCTGTGGATGGTACAAATGAAAAGAAGAAAGGACTTTGCCTCCCTATTGTCCATAATCACAAAACACGATCTGACCATTCAGCTGCAAAACCCTTCAGAGCAGGGCTGTTGAAGCCTGTTTTCATTCCTGGTAGTGTTGCTTGTGCAATGGAGAAATAATCAAACCTCTTTTCTTCATGTACATTTCTGGAATGTCTGGGACAGATCTGTTTATAAGTAGTACTGAAATGTGCATTACTTTATCCACCCTTTGTAACCTTCTTATGGTCACAGGGAAGGTTTGCTGAGGGATCTCTTAACTGGTGATTTGGGTCATAGAGGTAGTTATAGAAAGGATAGGGATTGCAGCTGTGGTATTTCCTTAGTGAGGGACCAGTTCCTATCCTGATGCCCAACACTGTGCTCAGAGTCTCAGGGTTGCCTGCACACAGGCTGTGCTTGGCTGTTGGTGCATGCCTCCTGCCCTTGCACTATCGTGACTCTTCTGGGAAGGGTCTTATGTGCCTTCAAGCCTTTCCAGCCTGATGTGGTAACTGCAAGGTCAGATGGCTAGTGAGAAATCTGGGAGCGCCTGCACCACAGGTAGAGTTGCCCTTTGTTAGCACTGTAAACCTTGGCCAGAGGCTAAGTGCGTCCCAGGGAGTGATACTGGGATTTCTGCAGCCTGGCAGGTTAGGTGTTGCTCCAGGTGGGTGATGAGGACTCCTGGCTTCCTTAGCCTCAGACCTACCCTGCAGCTCACTTGGTGCAGCCATGCAGGTGGAGCCATTTGGAATGTCAAGATTGTGGTGTTTACTTCACCAAATAGAAGCCGTGAGACTCAGCAATGGTGACAACTGAGCTGGAGATGGCAGCAGACCCTTATCATGAAAGAAGAGGCCTATGGTTTCAAACTGTCTTTTAAAATTTTCTGTTTCCAGAATGTTCAAGGTGCCTTTTCTGAATGGAGGCACTATTGTTTCAGATCCTTTTCCTGCCATCTTGATTCTATAGGCCTGATACCCAAAGCCACATTCATGCCAATCTGTGCACAGAAACACCCCTCTGACCCTGAGAAACTCTGCCTGGATTCTCAGAGTCCCTGTCTCAGCCTCTTCCCTGTTTGGCACCCTGTGCTTCATGGCACCTGGAGCCTGTTGAACTTTGGGGGAGATTAGCACCTCCACCTTGTCACGGGAGTCCATCAGAGAAACAATCCACTTCCCTTGTTCTTCTGAGAATAGGGGCGGAAATTGGCATTGCTAATATTTCACCAAGTACTAGTAGAATTGCCACCTACCTGCATGCCTCAAACATATGGGTTATGCCTAAACTGAGATGGCCATATATTTTTACATGTTGCAAGTGTCAATCCTATTCCCCCATTTCTAAACTTGATGAGAAACTTTCCATTAAATACATATGTTTCACTCTCACTTGGTTCTTTCCTCCCATTATCCTGTTTCCCCTTCACCTGGGGACAAGCTCAGCTCTGACAGGTGCAAGTTTAACTCCTTTGCATTAAGAAAAGCCACATTTTTCCTTCCCCGGACTGTCCCATCTTTCACTTAGAAATTTACCAGATAATGTTCTCCATAAAATGATATAAACACTGGATAATTCCAGAAACAGGAGTTTCTCCAATTCTTAAAACAATTTGGCCTCCTAATGTGTCCAAATGTGTATGTAGTGGGAGAGGGGAAATTTAACAGTGGCATGCTACACCACAGTAACAATTTCAGCAGGTTGTATGATATCGGATTTCCATTCTTTTTGCTAGCATCCCTGCAAAGATGTGTCATTCATTTAAAAAAATGCATTTAGCAACAAAATCCAGACCAATTAAACAAGGCTTAGGAGTATCTGTATAGGATCGCAACAGAAAGTTGCTTTTTTGTTTGTTTCACTGAGAAGGCTTTAAAGCACAATAGCTGTTTGCAGGAAAAGAAAAGAAAGAAAAAGTTGCAAAGAAAAATTACTGATATGATAATTAAAAAAATATCCCTAAATAACAATATTGAACTTTTTTTTCCTGCTGACAAAAAAAAAAGGTTCTGAAAGTCACGCAGAAAAAGTTATTTCACTTGAAGACCTTTTAGCCAAAATACCATATGCTACTCTCAGTGCATCGTAGTAACTGAGCTTCTTAGGAGACTAGCTAGCCTGGGGAGTCTTCACACCCTGATGTCAGTTGTCTGGTTGCTTGCAGCAAGCTAAAAGTGCAGCCACAGTGAAGGGTGAGCGTTGGAGCCCTGCATCAGCTGACTGGGTGAGGTTTTGTTGATCAGTGTTGATGCTCTGGAAGAGGACAATGGTTCTGATGAATACAGGAAAACTACATAGTGCCAGATCTATAACAAGATTGCTGGCATTTGGGTAGGTTTTAAGTGAATAAAATCTGTGATTCCTCAGACTCACACGCTCAGCTGATTCCTTATCTGACCATCTCCTTTTTGGTCCCAGAAAGCCTCTGGATGCTGAGAGAACCACGTAGTCTTTGGGCTGCACCATGTTCCCAACTATCAGAGAGCTATTTCTCATGGTTACCTGAGGGGTGTGATTGCAGAGGCATGCTCCATGCACAGCAAACATGAGGTAAGTGTATGCTCACCATCCGCAGTCCTTGTCTCATTTGAAAAAAACCCAACCAATCAACCTCAAGGGCCTTTTACATATTAGGTTGTGAGTTAGGTGCTATGACTAAGGTGCAGGAAAGCTGGGTACACCACCCTCGAAAGCCTGAGGGCATTCAAAACCACATTTACTACTGAACTGGGGAGTACCTTGAAAATATGGTTGTGTGGGAGGGCTCTTCCAACCCTTCCTACTGAAGTGGTGCTATGGTGTTGCAAATGCTGTGGAATTCATATGGCTGGAATGAAAGCCAAGAGGGAAAATGACTCAGGCTGCTCGGGGTCAGGGTTCAGCTGGTGCAGTGCTCACTGGGGGCTCTGGCCTGTGCTCCAAGGATTGCTCATAAATTTTTGTTCAAATAGACCCTGAATCAAAAAAGAAATAGTCATGAAAGCCTGTCTACTAGGTTGCAAAGTCATATGTTCTGTTCTGAATGAAGCTTTTGCTGGTTTTGCTGTGTATGTACTGAAGGGGGAGAACAGTTCCTGGAGACCAGTTTGATGGCAGGAGGAAAGGGCAGAAGTGGGTGGATTTCAGATTCAGGTGAGAATGGAGCCTTGGTCCTCTGCTTCCCAAGCGAATGTGTAGTCACCAGGATATTTAAAAAAAAAAAACCAAAACCAAAACTAATTTCACTGCCAGATACTGAGATAATTAAAAGAGTGAGCCTAGGCCTGCTTTTCTAGGTAATTTGGCAGATCCTGTGGAGCACATCACAAGCACTAAGTAGCTGGAGACACCTCCTGCATTTGGTGCAGAAGCCCCAGAGTAGGGCAGGAGTCCAGGCACTTCGCTGTGGCTTATGGTTCCTATTGGCCACTGCGGAGTGCAAAGTCTGGGGGTTTCACGTTTTTATTTTTTTTAAAGCTACAGCTCTGCTTTACTTGAACCAATCTGTGTCCTGGATTTTTTTCTGGTGACCAAGATCTCTGCAGATCCATCTTTGGCTCAGCCTGGCCTTCAATGAATGCCTTTGAGCAGCTGTGTGAATCTCACTGCTTGAACGCAATGTGCTGTGCCATCTACTTTTCTTTAACAGCCAAGTGTCCAGCATTGTCACTTCTTGGTAACTAATGCATACAATTTTGACTTTGCACAATGCAGTGCAATACATTTGGCTCCACAATTTGAAAAGGGTCTGCCCTTTGTCTCTCTTTATCAGTATTATCTGACATTGAGTTATGAGCTGCTAATGACCCAGAGATAATGAAAGTCATGTCTCGGAGAGCTCACAGCCTGAAACACTGATGCAAGAAGACAGGAGAACCACTCAAGAAATCCAGTGGGAAGAATAATCTGTGGCTTTGAGCATAATATGTATTTTAATTACTGTTTGTTTGACACTCTGGTAGGCAATATGGAAGAAAAAAGCTTTTAGGAAAGTTTTCAATGGGCTGACAGCAGTGGTTTCATTTTCTTCAGCTGAATTCCCCTTCCCCCCTTAGTTTTTCATCTCAGAGTACTGGCACTTTGATAAGTGTTGATGGAAAACACTGTCTTTTATGCTTAATGTGGGTGTGAGTAGAGGGGAGAATATATTGAAAGTGCTGCATGCAAGTGCCAGAAATGCCTGTGGTTCCCACACTTGGAGCAGAAAAACTCCCCTCAGGAGGCCCAGCAGTGTCAGAGGGTGCAAAGCAGAGGGAAGGTGGGCCTTAGCCCAAACTTCTGTCTCTTCCCTGGTTCTGACTAATTTGGGGAGCCTAGCAAGGTCAAGTAAATTAGGAGCTCAGTGGCCTGGGATTGCCTTCTGAAGATGTTTCTTTCAGGTGTCTTTACAATAACACCTTACAGACTTTGCTTAGACCGGTCTCCTTTTGGAGCCTGTTGGCCACTTATTCTTCTCAGCTGAAAGAAGATAGTGATTCCTGTCTAAATTGCTCAGGTTTTACACTGGTATGATCTGGATGAGAATCTGGTGCAAGTATCCTGCAGATATGCCAAGGAAGGAGGCAGTTGTATGTGAACACATTCATTATGTGCATTACCCCAGAGAGGCAAGCCACTGTCTCCGCTTGCCACTTCAAAGGAGTAGAGTCGGTCTGTTAAGAGAAAAGCAAAATCCTCAAGATGCCTCGAGGGATGATAATTGAGATTTCGTTGATTTGTACAGACAGCAAAGGAGACAGATATCTCACACGATTTTAAGTCTATACGGCACCCTTTTCTCAAGCATACTGTTGTATGTGAGTCTGAAATCTTCAGCTAAAACACTGTAGCCCAGCAATGAGGCTCCATGATCTTCACAATATGCCTTTGTTTTTGTTTTTGTAAGTGAAGAATATGCAGCTGATGAAAGACTGTCACAGATTCCCTGCAGAGCACTCCCAGTCTGAACCTCTCTCTCATGCCACCAGAATGAATCAGTTTGCAGACAGCAGTTTTTAGCAAAGATGCTTTATTACCAGGGCTGTAGCACCCACTAGAATGAGGGAACTCATTACTTTTAGAAAATTATTCTGATGTTTGAAGTTCTTTTACAGCCCCAAACTGGAGAAATTGCAAAGCTCCACATTTCTTTTTTAATGAGAATGAATGCATTGGATCTCTTTAATTAGACAGAGGTGGAAATGTATTAATTACCAGAGGACAACTCTCCATCTTCATGTAACAGTACAGATGGACTGGCCCGAGCTCCCAGTGGTAATAAAGCATCCTGACATGTTGACTAACAGCCTTAGCGCCTGCTGGGATGAAAAGAACTGGTGGGTATTTCCAAACCTTCACTATCATGAAGAACCATCAGCAAGAACAAATGCTGTACACCTTTGGAATGCTTATTTTCTAATTACACACAGCGCTTCTATCAAATCTTACTGATTTACACATGAAAAATAATTGGTTGCTCCATTTTCCCCTCTGCTTCGACACCATTCACATTTTAGCAGTAGCTGTCTAGAGGATGGAGGTAGTAGACTATGTTTAAAACATTGTTACTTCCATTTTCGAGTGGTTAACTTTAAAGTATTATTTGCTGAGTCTAGGAGTTTGTGAGAAGTGTGGTTGCTAAAAATCATGCTGAAACTGAAGGAGAGGAGGGTGATAATCAGAACAGCCTGATTTTAAAGTGGGATTGTGAATTAACTTATTCAGCTGGAGTTCCTTTCTGCTGTTATCTTTTATCAGTTGTTGTCATTCTCTCATCTGTTACAAATGCCTAAATAAATTGAATGGAGAAAAACACTGGACGTCAAAAATATTGACTAGAATTCACAGTGGCTGGGAACAGTTGCAGTGCCTATGGCTTGAACAGGGAATGAGCAATTGTTCACAGCAGCAGCAAAAGCCTGAGTGCAGAACAACCTTTCTGGAGTTGAAGGGTAATTATTGACGTTGGGATTTGCAAAGCATCAGAACTTTACTGTAAACAGAAGACCGTGCATCTGTGTGATGAATGTATGTTTCTCTTCCTCTAAACACTGCATGAGGCTTCAGAGAGACCCTAGATATTCCCTGGCCCCGATAATTTTTGTTTTTAGGTCTGACAAGTAAAGAGAAGCTGAAGAAAGTCTCATTCCGTTGGCCAAGGTGATTTAGTCAGGGGAGTAATGCTAACTTAACTACCTCTGCAACTCCCAGGTTTTCTCCATTAGCTTGAATGGTGAACTAACTTACTGTTTTGAGCAGTTCCATAATGTTACACACCAGAAAATGTTTGAAATTGTGTGAGAAAATTTCTACTTCCTACTGAAGTTGCAGCTTTTTGTGTGCTTCTGTGGTATCAACAGTAGTTCTTAGAGTAAGGAGATGATGTTATGTAGTCACATTGTGGGTGTGTATGTCAGTACTTTTACTCACTATGAATGTTTCAATTAATTATCTGATTTCATCAAGCTTTAACAGAGGATTAAGTCTCCAATATATGAAGCTTCCACAAAAGGTCTGTGAGGTCTCTGGTGAAAGAGCATAAGGATCTACATCTACTTAAGTAAGGGTCTGTCTGATTTCCCGTATTGACCTATCTTATCCTTCCAAAAGATATGTGGGACAAAATTTGTCACAGGGCAGCTGCAGCACTGTGGTGGGCTGGGCTGTGGAAAAGTGTTTCACTCCTGACCAGCTGGTTTAGCAACCAACATGTGTATCCTGGCCAAGCAAACTCTGTTCGCGTAGCCCTGGTTCCTACAAAAATATTGATATTTCTTGGTCCACCAGCAAGCTAGACAAAGTTGTTGAAAGACATGGTTAGGAGAGGAGAGAGTAGAAAGGACTTAAGGATGTTACGGTAGAGGAGTGAGGAGTCCTACATTGAGGAGAGATGAGGGAACTGAGGTTATTGTGGTGGGTCTGTAGGTGATATGAGGATGAGTTCATCACTGTGATTTGTTTGGAGGTTCAGTCAACCATGAAACATAAGTCCAGTGGAAATCAGAATTAATTAGTGATGAAGCTCATAGAGTTCCTTGTTGATGTGTTGCATTCCTCTGCTTAGTTCCCTTTGCCACATCAGGAAAATGTTCCTCTTTTCAGACCTAGTTATGTGAAAGGTTGTCTTTTTGACCCAAAAATGTTTATGTAATGGCTTTAAATGATGTATTGCTCTGTATCTTAACTTCATGACAGTGGCACTTGAAAAATATGGTGATGTATGGATGAGAAAAACAAGGCTTAGATCCTGGTCTCATGCCAGGATCATGTCAGTCAGGCTGTGGTGTACCCTGTTTTGTTGTGTTCAAGTATGTGCATAGGATCCATCAACGCTGCACTCAGAGCACCTGACTTCTGTAGTCACACTGAACAAATCATTGGCCTAACTCTGATCTCAATGTAGGATAAATCAGCAGAGATTTGATTTAAATTGACAGAGATAAAGCAATATATTTAACGTGGTGATGTAAGAATCAGGTTTCTAGGATTTGATCTGACTAGTGTACTACTGCAATAGATGGAAGAAGTGCTAACTGCAAAACAACAGGCTCTTAGCCTTTTTTTTTTTAAAAAAAAACCTTAGTTTTTACAGCTGGCTCTGAAGAGTTGGAGTCTTTTGGGAAGCACTGTAGACTTCAGGCCTTCATTTATCCACAGGCCAGGAGCAATGCTAGTAGCTGAAATGTGAGCTTCTCTAGAGCTCTCTAAATGATCTTCCGTTGGTCCCAGAAGATCATCCTCTCATGAGGTAAGAGGCAGCTTCAATATAGCCTGGTTTTCTGAGCCAGTTTTTATGCTTAGGACCAGTGGGCAACCTGTTCAAAGAGCCTATATGCCCTTTTTTTAACCTACACTGAACACTTTCTGAAACATATCAGGTATGGAAACATGTTCTGGCAGCACCTCAGCCATCCCAACCATCCCCTTCTGGCTTTAAATCTGGTGGTTCTGTTCAGCTGCATAATTGTGCAGCTGTGGGCTTTTTGGGTTGCAGTTCTGGGTATTTGTGATGGGGATTGTCCATTACATTTTGCCACTCATCTCAGTTTCTGATGATTTCTACTTACTTATGTAAGCTCAATGTTTTTTAGCTTCAGTCAGTTAGAGATTACTCTTCTGACTGTGGCCAAATCATTTAACAATTTTCTCCTTTTGGAAAAGATGCTACCGGCTGGAAACATCCATCTTCTACAGAGAGAGCACCACGGCTTTCACCTTTTATCATAGCTAACAATGTCTGTATGTCAGAAATGAGTCAGAAGTAATTTTTCTCTCTCTGCATGAACAATGTTAGCATCTGACTCAGCAAAGAGCCCTGCATTGCTGTGCAGAGGTCCTCAGCACTGTCATCCTGTTACGCTGGCAGGCTGACTCATACGGCTTCAACGGAGATCAAGGATTCACGTCTCAACTAAGCACAGGCCCAGGAGCCTCCTTATCACTTCTCAAAAGACATGGTGCCCAACGGGAGGGAATGACGTGTTGTTACAACCACTGATTTTATTTTAACCTTGAGAAAGTTCTCTCTCCTTTTGTGAAGAAAGGAAAGGAAAGGAAAGGAAAGGAAAGGAAAGGAAAGGAAAGGAAAGGAAAGGAAAGGAAAGGAAAGGAAAGGAAAGGAAAGGAAAGGGAAGGGAAGGGAAGGAAAGGAAAGGAAAGGAAAGGAAAGGAAAGGAAAGGAAAGGAAAGGAAAGGAAAGGAAAGGAAAGGAAAGGAAAGGAAAGGAAAGGAAAGGAAAGGAAAGGAAAGGAAAGGAAAGGAAAGGAAAGGAAAGGAAAGGAAAGGAAAGGAAAGGAAAGGAAAGGAAAGGAAAGGAAAGGAAAGGAAAGGAAAGGAAAGGAAAGGAAAGGAAAGGAAAGGAAAGGAAAGGAAAGGAAAGGAAAGGAAAGGAAAGGAAAGGAAAGGAAAGGAAAGGAAAGGAAAGGAAAGGAAAGGAAAGGAAAGGAAAGGAAAGGAAAGGAAAGGAAAGGAAAGGAAAGGAAAGGAAAGGAAAGGAAATAAAGGGAAAGGAAAGGAAAGGAAAGGAAAGGAAAGGAAAGGAAAGGAAAGGAAAGGAAAGGAAAGGAAAACAGAAAAGAAAAAAGAAAAGAAAAGAAAAGAAAAGAAAAGAAAAAAAAGAAAAGAAAAAAAAAGAAAAGAAAAGAAAAGAAAAGAAAAAAGAAAAATTTGACAATAAGTTGATAACTCAGTTGTTTTAAGGCAACATTGAGGTGAAAGTAAGGAAGAGAGCAAGACACTTTCTAAAAGGAAAGGTGAAAAGTGAGGGAGAAAGCACTATATCTAATTACAGGGTTTCACAATCCTAGATAGGCACCTTTGCCATTAAGTTGAGGGAAGGTTTTGCCAGCAAAAGATAGCACCATGCTTTCTTCCCTCTTCTGGCAGCAAATAGTAAACACTCACTTTCTCCTGTGACGTGGTAGTGCCCAGCAGCCTTTAGAAAGGGTTGCTTTGTGTTGCTGCTTGCCTGAGAGCTGTTGTCCTGCCCTGACTGAAGCTATGTTTGTCTCATGTTCTGCTTTATAAACAAAATGTTCCATTTCATGTATAAAATGTGAAATGACTTACCATGAGAGTTTGATTAAAGTAGTTGAAAAAACCAAGAATTGCGTGCGTGGGATTAATTTTTCTTTGATATCAAAGACCCTTTGGCTTGGGCTTTTTTGTCAGATGGGAGAACAACTGTGCAGATAAATGACTTCGGTGTCTGTCTGCCTCAAATAACACATGTGATGTGAGAAGTGCTCAGAGGATTTTGGTCTGGAGACTTTTTTTATTTTTTTCCCATGCCAAGTTGATGTAAGAACACTACAAAACAGTTTATGTAGCATTTGGGCTAATATAGAGCCAGGTGGGGAGCTTGTCTGAAGGTCTAAGTGTTTGCAGCCATCCCAAAAAGCACATCTGTAGGTCACTAAAATGCATCCTGTATTGCTATATAGCTGTTGGATACTGATCTGTACTGAGAATTTGCACGTGTGAGTAGTGATGACAGTGCTAGCATTAGGCACCTTATAAGTATGTAGCACTGCCTAAAACGTGTGTTCATCACAGCTCCCTACGGTGTGCCACGTGCCATGTATTTCCCACACGGAGTTTCTATTAGCTCAAGAAGCAATCAACGTATGGGTACCTGGGGCTGGAAGAAATGAGCTCTGCCCCAGGGTATTGCCATGAACCTTTGGCAGTCAATAATGGGCACTGCCTGGCCAGTTTGATATAATGAATACTACCAACAAGATTAGAGGAACTAGCAGAGGAGTTTAATATTTTCTAACCAGTTTATTAAGGTTCCTTGGACAAAACCTATTTAAACACGTATTTTTTTAGAGCCATGTTTTCAAATATGGTTTATAGCCTGAGAGCTGTCTCAAAGTAGCTATAATTAAAACGTGTATAACTGTAGACTATACAGTTGTTAAGACAGCAGAGGTAAATTATACCCGTGCCTATATATGGATTATACCTAATTGTTCAGTTTCAGATATGTGACTGAGAACAAAATGTATCTTTTAGCTTTCTTGTAAGACAGTGAAAGACTGGACAGTAATTCATTTAATTCCTACACTATGCTCCTCTCTGTAGTATTTGAGTGTCTTGTGATATTACTATCAAGGTAATTTCTGCTGCATGTTTGCTCTTTCAGTTTCCTAGGGAGAGAAACAGGCGTAAGGGAAAGGTTTTAGTTTCAACTGTGTGAAATATGAGTGTGTTTTTATAGATGTACACGCACACACCCAATCTGATATATCTATATATAAGTTACTTAATGGTCACACGTGTCATTGGAAGTAGATATGCGTGGTTCAGTACAATCCACTGATACTCTGTTTCAGGTTCTCTTCTACTTCAAACTTAGTCATCTTACATGGGAGTGTAGCCAAGAGATCTCATTGCTACATGATGTACTATGAAATCAACACACAGTACAGACTAAACTAAAACTGGTGTTAGATAAACAGATCCAAGCATGGAGTAAGTCTGGGTGACCTGAATGGATGTGTCATAGATTGCTATGAGTTATTGATGACCTTTCATAATTCACAAGTGGCTCAGGTTCCCTCCACCACTTCTGAGCTATGAGATCATTAATAATGTGTGCAAATAAATAACACATCTTGAGTCAGCTCATTGTATTTCCTATTGCTCTCTCTTTCCCTCCATGTATGGTGTGTATGCATATAATGTTTATTTCAGAAACAGTGAAATTCCCACCAGCAGCTGTTGGGAAGAAAGTTATATCTCATAGTTATATCATTGGAGAGCTATATTTCATAGCTGTGAGGTTATAGTCATAAAATATAGCCTTTTAATGTGTTAAGAATAACTTCTGCAGTTACTTAAACCAATAGGACTATTGTATTCCAATTAACTAAACTTTACAGTACGGTCGCATCCACTGGGTCAAATTCTACCATGACTTATGCACTGAATTCATTGGAAATTGGAAATGCCATCATCAGTTAGTACAAAACTGACTCTTCAAATCCCCTGGGTATGGTGGAGTCACACTGTTGGTGAATTGGTCCAACACTTAAGGTCTTTTGACCCTAAATGTGCTGTAGATTCAGTTATCATTTGCCAAGTCTTCTCTCTTTTAACTTGGAGTAATGCAACTCTCAGCCAAAAGCCAAAATGATTGCAGGTCCATTGAAGTTAAATCTTTCCATTGAATTCAGTAGGCTTTGGATCAGCTCCTAAGAGCAGCTGCCCTCTTGGAAAAAAAATCTATGTGAAAATTGTCCTTGATTTCACTATTAATGATCTTTACCCTGAAGTAACTTCATTCCCATATTTTTCCAATACTGTATTTAAATGCCGTTTTTCATTCCTCATTGTTCACACAGCTTTTGAGGTCTGTTCTCATCAGTGGTTTTCTTACTGTGCTACTAAGAAAAATACTGCCATTTGTAATCTCTTCTTTCAACTTTGTGTTTATTATTTGTTGAGAATGTATGCAGTTCCATGGGTCAGTCATGCCAGTGAAAGAAGTTTGGTCGTATTGCTCAACCTTCCTGCTTGTAGCTGCACAGCATTTTATTCCAGTTTCTGATAGGTCCCTCCTGGAAAATGCTGTAGGAATTGAACCAGTAAGACATATCCATGGGATAAGTAAGCTGACGGCTATAAAGTTCGTATTGATACATATATGGCAGTGTCTTGGTAGTTAGTTGTTTGGTTACTTAAGGCTATTTCAACACGTGGGCAGCAATCTGATGTGCCAGTAGACAAGTATAGCTGTGTTGTTAATCAGACCGGTACCAAGTTAGGAAACCTCTATTAATCTGATGTTTGCATCTGCAAAGTTAGGTTTTCAAACAGAAGAACCCTTAAATAACAGTATAAGCAGATGGATCTTGTTTAGACTATTTCTTCTTTTTGGTATTAATTGCACTGCAATTGTGCAATTAGTCAGTTACAGAAAAAACTACCAGTGTGATAAGAATTATGTACCTAATTGAGTCTTCATCCTGACACCTTTAGCCATACTGTATGGTCTTTCATTCCAGGTCTGAATGGGAATAGTTTGCTCCCTCCACTGAGCATCTTCTCGGTGAGGCTTTTTCACTGAAAAAGCAGTTTTCACAGTTCAGAGCATCCAGGGGGAGGAAGGCCAGGAGTAGGGACTTACAACTGGTTTCTGTATGGACCAGCCTACTTAGCACAGCCAGTAGTGCTTTACTGCAACCTGTAAGGGATTAACTTAATTTACCTCAAGACAGCTATCCAGTGGAGGAGGAATTTGGGTGAGAGATGTGAATTCAAGATGTGTTGACCCTAAGGTAGCATGGAAGGTCTGGATGGTGGTCCCCTCTCTGGAATGAAGTGATCCTAGTGTTAACAGCAACTATCTGAGGTTATAGGTGAGCTATTTAAAGTTATATCAGTGCATTCACTGAAGGTCCACTTTCCACATCTCTCAAAGTGATCAAGAAACTTGATACTTTGAAAAACTGCTACTGAAGGCACTGCTGCTGTTAGATCACCCTGGCTATGTTCTTCAAACTGAGGTGTCCTTCACTTTAAATATGATTTTTGGGGGAAGCCCAAAATGTGAGTCATTTCTTTACACACAGTCTTTCAAAAATTGTTGCCTCTATGTTAAGATACCCATCTTTCTGTCAAATAAGCCAAGGATTCTGTTAGCTGTGCAGAGTAAATCACCCTTTGGCCCCTGGAGGCAGCAACCTTTCCACTCCAGCCATGAAGTAATTGATGGAGTAGTACAGAAAAGCTTGCATTCTTGCTGTCTGGCAAAATAATAAATAAAATGTATCATTTCTTAATGGACTTTGGAGAGACAAGTAACTTAAATATGGTAAACATGAGAACAGCAGCCACCTTTATTTTGCCCAGGCAGTAGGGGAAAACGTTGCTTTAAAAATTCATTTAAATATCCTCCTACATGAAAGGAAAAATTGTTTCTAATCCATCTAAGTAAATGTAACAAATATGTTTTGTTCAGGCTAACTAGTTGCAGTACTGCCCAGGGGGGTCCTGGTTAAGCTTCCACTGACAGAAATTAATGGGAAATTTGTCCATTAACTCTAATGGGGCTTGTTGAGTTGCTCAGTGCTGGTTGGAGAATAACGGGGAAGCTGGCAGCAAAAAGCTGCTCTGATACGTTGGAACAAGGAAGAGGTTTACCCATTGTAGGAGTGCATAGATAACTGGTTTTCAAAAAGTTTTGGTTAAGAAACAAAAACCTCTACCCGTGTCATCTCTGACGTGAATGGGGGAAATCCTACCAGTATCATCAGGTGCAGTACTGAGGCTTTTAAAAACACCAGAGAAGTGCCTGGAGAAACGGGCTGACAGGAGCCTCACAAAGTTCAGCAAGGGGAAGTGCAAAGTCTTGCATCTGGGGAGCAACAACCCCAAGCACCAGCACCTACTGGAGGCCACCTTGCTGAAAAGCAGCTTGGCAGAAAAGCACCTGGGGCTCCTGGTGGACACCAAGTTGACCATAAGCCAACAATGTTCCATTGTAGCCAAGGTGGTGAATGGGATCATGGGCTGCGTTAGAAAGAGTGCTGCCAGTAGGTCAAGGGAGATGATCCTTCCCATCTACTCAGCCCTGGTGAGGCCACACCTGGAGTGCTGTGTCCAGTCCTGGGCTCCTCAGCACAAGAGAGACGTGGACATGCTGGAGAGTCTGAGGAAGGGCCACAAAGATGATTAAGGGACCAGAGCACTTCTCCTATGAGGAAAGGCTGGGAGAGCTGGGCCTGTTCAGCCTGGAGAAGGCTCAGGGGGATTTTATTAATGTATGTAAATACCTGAAGGGAGAACGCAAAGAAGATGAGGTCAGACTCCTTCCAGTGGTGCCCAGTGTCAGGACCAGAGGCAACGGACATAAACTGAAACACAGGAGGTTCTCTCTGAACATCAGGAAACACTTTTTTACTGTGAGGGTGGCCAAGCCCTGAAACAAGTTGCCCAGGGAAGTTGTGGAGGCTTAGTCCTTGGAGGGATTAAAAAGCTGACTGATACAGTCCTGGGCAGCCTGCTGTAGGAGGTCCTTCTTGAGCAGGGGGGTTTGGACCAGATCAGCTGCAGAAGTCCCTTCCAACTTCAACCATTCTGTGATGAGTGGAAGAGAATTAAAGTGAAGTAGATTGCAGCTGTCCTCAAAATGGAGACTGTGAAGAGTACATGTAGCCTCAATAGAGATTATACCATTGATTGTGACTTCAGATCACAATGGGACATCAATGGTAATAAAATATATGGCAAGGGCGGAGGGCAAGGAAACCTAGCCAAGACTACTCAGAAACTGACTGTTCAGTAACTGTTTGTTTTTGCTGTGGAATAAATGTAAACTGGATGAACTTGTGTGTATGGTGTGGATTAGTCATTGAGGTTAAAGAGAATTAAGGTTAAAGAGAAATAAAGTTTTCTCTTTTTTTTTTTTTTTCCTTTTTGTAGAGAAATGGTTCTCTTCTACATCAATGAAGTAAATACAATCCTTATCCTTGACTTTTAATGAATGCGAGATAGAAAACCTAGGGAAAAAAATCCGCTATGAATTGAGAACACACATGTAATTAATGAGAACCTGAGACCAAGTAAATGAATACCTTTTAAAAGTGTTTCTCTAAAAAAATAAAAATGTTGCTAATTTTGCAGAATTCCATCATATGGTTGCTTAAGGATAAAGACAAAACAGTTGGGAAATATGGATTATGTCTTAGCCAGATAAAAAACTTACCAAACCATGGGCAGTTACTTTTTAAAAGATGAGAGCACTGGGACATGACTGGAACAAGAACAGAAGCACACTAGTAATCCTCAAAAAAAAGGAATATACTTAGTAGTTACTATTTTTTAAATTAATTCAAATTCAATATTTGATAAAGAAAATAATCTTTGAACATCCAGAAGACAATAAAACTATGATAAATAATCAGCACTGATTTTTCAAGACTAAATATTGCCAGACAAATCATTTTTATAGCCTAGAGTAATTAGTGAATGAAGAAAATGAGGTAAATATTGTATTGAAGGTCAGAATCTGAGCTGGAGAAAGGAAACAACCATATTGACTTCATCATACTTACTAAAGCAAGCTGAACATCAGCATTTATACTTTAGGACAGCATTTCTCTAAGTCTAATAAAGGTTTACTTGAAATATTGAATCAAATGGTTTCTAAACATTTCACATAACATGAAACCTGGGTAAAATGATCACAAAACTGAGCAATTTGGAATGCTTCTAAGTGTTGTAAAGATTGTTTCTAAAACACATCTTACTTCCTGACTTTATTAACAATCCAGGAAAGATCCAGATTTTTTATTAATGCAGCCTGATATGTGCTCTGAACATTTGGAAAAAAAATATTAAAAATACACATTAAGTTAGGGAGAAAAGCCAGGGAGTAACACAAATGTCATATTTTTAGGACACCGCCCCCCCTCTAAAATATTGATATTCAGAATGAAGAAGAAACCTGACAGAAGTAGTGCCATTTTGCTTGCATGAACAAAGATCTAAGCTCAATTTTTATTATGCGTGTGTTTTGACATATAACCTGTATCTTCTATGTATGTGTTTCCATTTGAATTAAATTAATTCAGTGGAAAGAATTTCCATTCTTTCCTTATATTGTTATGTACTGAAAGAATTACTCGGTGTTGACTTTACATAATTAGTGACATGTTTGCTAATACTCATAACTAAAAATACTTTAATACATAGAATAAAAAAGAACAGTCTTTTATAAGCTACAAGACAAGGTAAGATTTAGATGCAGACAATCAAGAAGAAAACAAAAGGGCAGTGACACAATACTGGCTAGTCCGATAAGCGATGATTTTGGTGGAAGTGATGTGAATCTGTTCATTATTACCTCTGTCTTCAGGGTAAGCCTCTGCTCTCAGGTCAATGTTGGTCAGAAGTTACTTTCAAGATGAGATTCTCCAACCATTTGCTACATGAGCAGTCATACCTTGGACATTACTTCAGCCCAAGGTCTTGAGCTCTCTAGAGTAAAATCATATCCTGATGATGATTACATGCAGAGTAATTCAGATTACAAGGATCCTCCAGTCCTGCTGCCCCTCAAAAAACATGACAATTTAGAGTTATGTTAGGTTGCTGTAGGTCTTAAAAACACTTCTTCCAGGCCCACAAAGTAATACAGGTGGAAAAGGTGCAGACTGTGCCACCTCTGATATTCCAGAGATCTCTTGGTTTCTCAGGTAGGTAAGAGTTTAGACACCTAGGCATTCACATAAACCCGGTGCTTTTTGATATGAAGCAGTTGCATTTTTGGCAGCACTGGCAGAAACGTCACAAGAAGGAACTGTTGTCGTTGTCCTGCAGGTGTAGGTAAGCATAAACAAAGAAGGAATCAGCTTCGTCCTCCTGGATGTTTGTGAGAAAATAATTAGACATATTTGCTACTTGAAACTCATGCATCCAGACTTGCATATAGGTTATATGCAATATTACTGTTCCCATTCTACAGTTTGTAGTGAGAATGTGGGGCAATTATGAAAGTAAAATTTGCTTTTTCTGCAATGCATGCAACATTTATTTAAAGTTAATTGTTCCAGGGAACGCATTTGCCAAGAAACTCTTTCAGGAGATAATTTAAGGAAAATGACCTGAAGAATGGAAATTGTAGGATTGAATTCGCTTAATTCAAATGGAAAATGTCTTCATGGTTTCTACCCAGCAGGTAATGCACATGTTTATTGCATTATAGGAATTACAGAGCTAGTTAAATTATTTCACTATTTTTGACATTCTGAAGATCTTTCCATTCCTTGTGATCTGAAATTGATACCTTTTCTGCTTATTTTACAATGTATTTCCACAGATTTTTGCCAGCATTTTTATGAAATCGCTGTAGAAAATTCATGTTTACTAATAATCCATTTTCCTCCTGAAAGTATGGAAAATAATGAAAGCAATAATGTTAAAATACATTTTAAAAATATTGACATGTGCAGTTGCCAAAGTTTTATTAGGAAGTACTGATACTGCTTGAAACATTCCTCTTATAAAAGTATAGGCCATTTTTTCAACAACGTAATGACACAAGATTTGCTAAGAGCTATCATAAATCATAGAATTATGGAAAAATGCAAGCTGGAGGGGACCTCCAGTGGTCTTGTAGTCCGGCCTTCAGCTCAAAGCAGGGCCAGCTTTGAAGTTAGATCAGGTTGCTCAGTCTTGTCCAGTTGCATTTTGAGGATCTCCAGGGATGGAGATACCACAGTTTCCATGGGCAACTTCTGCCTGTGCTCAACCACTGTCATTGTAAAACTTTTTCCTTTCTTCTGACCAAGGAAGGCCCAGAACAGGACACACTATTCCAGATGTAAGTTCAGAAGTCCTGAGCACAGAGGAATAACCACTTTACTCAGCCTGCTGCCTATGCTTCTGCTAATACATCTGGGTACATGCTAAGCTAAGAATGATCCCACAAGGTCACAGTGTGAAGTCAGGTTCAGCAGGGTCCTTATCTGCAGAGTTGCTTCTCAGATGGCTGGCCCCCAGTCTGTACTGATGCAGAGGGCTAGCCCCCACCAGGTGCAGGACTTTACATTCATCTTTGTTGCATTTAATGAAGTTCCTTCTTCATTGCTCCATTACTTCATTACCCCAGCTCATCTGGGTCCCTAAATGACATCCAGTGTACCAGCCCCTCCTCCCAGTTTGGTGTCATCAGAAGACTTGCTGAGGGCTCGTTATGTCCCATTATCCAGGTTATTGAGTTTTCCATTTGTCAGTCCATGCTGGTCGTTCGCAGTTGCTGTCTTTCCCTTCATGTGCAGCGAAATGACCTGCATGAAGACTTGCTCCATAATTTTCCCAAGAATGAGGGAAAACTGACTGTCTTTTAGTTGCCAGGATTTTCTTGCTCATTTTTTTCAGAAAACATTTTTTCTTTTACTGCAGACCCAAAGAGGCAGTCCTGCCTGATGACATCTTTTCTCTGTGGAGACATTTGGTCAGAAGAACCACATATCATTGTGCAAATAATCAAGCTGCCCTCTCCAACCTAAAAATATTCTGTTTCCTTGGGAGAATAGGGCCTTCATGGGGCACAGCTCTTCAATGTCCCCAGGCATGTCAATGTTGTCTATTAATCATGACTTTTTCTGGAATGCCACATCCAGGCTTCTCTGTTTGCATGCAAACATATGCTCAGGTGGTGGCACAGGCTGAGTTTTGGAGTTGTTTATGAGAGCCTAAACACATCTGGCACCTTTGCACAAGACAAAGGTCTTGTTCACTGAAGCAGACTGGGTAGATGAAAGATGAAACATTCCTGCTAGGTCTGCTGACCCATGCCCCAGCCATGGCTATTTCTCAGCACTTCATGTAAACTTCAAGCCCAGGTCACATTTGAAGAAGTAGTCAGTGATAGAGACAGAAGTGGTGTGGGTGAAGGGATCCCACCCACCGTGGGAGGGGGCGATAGGCAGTTTCTCATTCCTTTCTAGTCCATGGGAAAGTGATGGGCTTGCTGTGTTGCATGGTTTTGTAACTGGAGTTGAAGAAAAGGTTGTAGGGTTAGCTGGGCTTTGCTTGTTTCATGTACTCACTATGAAAGAAATGCCAAAACAACAGCTACTGAGTCTAGTAAAAGAAGACATGTTTGCTTTCTCAGAGGCTCTAGGTGACTTTAGGCAAAATCTGTGGAGAGGGATTAGGAATCAGGCTATAAAAACGTTTCAGCTCTACCTTTATTCCACACTTCCCTATGGCTGAGCACACTCTCACAGCAGATCTCAGCCAATTTGAAGAACTGGATCCATGAACCATTCCGATAACAAATGTTTTATCTTCCCTAATCAGAATCAAAGAATCATGGTTAGAAAAGACCTTTAAGATCATCATGTCCAACTTTTAACCCGGTATTGCCAAGCCCAGCACTAAACCATGTCTCTAAGCACCACATGTACGCATTTTTTAAGCACTTCCAGGGATGGTGATTCCACCGCCTCCCTGGGCAGCTGGTTCTAATGCTTGACCACCCTTTCAGTGAGGAAACTTTTCCTTATATCCAACCTAAACCTCTCACGGCAGCTCCTTTTTTTGTTAAAGGGTCATCCAGAAATGAAGGGGACTTTCACATCCGAGGGGTGTTTCTCAGTTGTGATTGTCCTTTCTGGGCTCTGAAAACTCCTGTTCCCCTGTAAACACAAAGGCGGATGAATGCTCCCTCCTAACACACTGCTGATGGCAGGGCTCAGCCTGGAGGTCCCAAAGGAGCCTGTGCAGAAAGTGGCATTACCTCATATGTCACTGTGATATTTTAAAATAGTTGCATAATTACTTTGACTGTTGCACTCGGACCGGGTGACAGGGCTACGAAAACTGAAATTTCTTCCAGAAACTGTTTGGATTTTGTCCTTTTCCTCCCCTCCCCCCCCCCCCCCCCTTTTTTTTTTTTTCCCCCTTTGTAGCCTGGGAATGTTACACTGGGAGGGAAAGTCACTGAGGAGGGGAGAAATAGGTGATCCCAGACCCACACACACATTTTCCCTTGTTACTCAAAGCTTAAAGGAAGGGCATGCAGCCACCAGATTTCCATTACCATGACAGGCTCCACCAGTGTTGCCCAGCAAAGCATGCTTGTACATCAGCAGTAGGTATTTTGGCACAAGGCAGCCATCTCCGAGCTGTTGTAACATGTAGGAGGAAAGACAAAGCCTTACTCAAAGACACCGTGTGCCTGAGGCCAGCTCCTACAAGATGACCAGATATGGCAGCAGATGTTACCATGTTAGGCACCCCTCTGCCCTTTTTGAGGCAATGCCTCCTGGTCTCTCTCGCTGAGAAGGCACTTTTGGAGGCACAGTGATGCCCGCCCTGCCCCCGAGGATTGCAGTCTGTGTTCAGTGGCACACAGGGACCTGGTCCTGCCTGACTGCTGCAAGCTTGGTACCTGACCGGGGCATGCAGTACTCTCACTGAATGATGGCCTCAGTACCAAGATATAATGAGATTACTCCCTGAAAAGGAAAATCAGTTCAGTGCAAAGTAGTTGTCCTTGGCTTTGAAGAGAATAAGGAGAAAAAGAAGTCTTTGTTACCTTTATAATAGATATTTACATTCAGTCTTTAGACCGTGACCTGCGTTATCTGATCTAGACTAAACTCCTGTTGGTTTGGGGACCTCACAGGACCATGGTTAAGATGAGCACCCTTTGAAGCATGTGAGGATATACGGAGTGGTCTGAGCTTTTACACAGATTCTGTAGGGCAGAGATGAAAAATGAGTTTCAAGAAATGCATTTCTCACAGCCACATAGAAAGCCCTTTAAGTGTGGACTGTGCTCCACACAGAAAAGAGACCACATTAAAAAGGCATTTAAACCCCCAAAAGTCTTTTTGACTTGTGACTTCAAAAGAGTTCTCTTGCCGAACTGTACCCGCAGTAGCCATCTCCTGATCATATGGTCAGGCATGAGGGAAGTTCAGCTGATTTCTTCCTCAGCTATACAATGAAGTGTGTTACAAAATATAAAATTGAAAAATTAAGTTAGGCTCTTAAACTTTTTAAGCCAAACAAATGGTTTCTTTATTTTCCACTATATCTGCTAGAAATGCAGACAGTGATATACAAAATTAATGTGGAAGCTAGAGGTTAGTGAGGTTAAGTTTTCAATTTTTTTTCCAGGGACAGGGGGACCAATTAGGACTCCTTGCTGCCTTATCCAAAGTGAAAAGACAACTGGTCCTCTCAGGCACTCTGATGACTGCAGTCCCAGATAGGTACAAGATGCCAGAGAGAAGCCTGGGATAATTTGGAAACAACTGACCTGTCTCACCCAGACAGCATCTAAATAAAATGGATATGGGAGAAATGAGGGCACCGAGACTGGATTGTGTAAATAACCAAGTAATATGCTTGTTGGCTGATCTGAAAAGTAATTGAAATAAATAACTGAAATGTAGACTGTGTTCTACTCTCCCACATCAGGATTTTTTCCTTGCCACAGTGAAAAGAAGTTAAAAAACCCAAACCAAAACTTTGGGGTAAAAAGTTGCAGAAAGTTTTCCGCTTGGAGTTCTGAAGTTAAAGCCAAGAAAATTAAATGTTAGTTTGATAAAGCTGGCAGCAGCTTGGGCATCTCTTTGACTTGAAAGGAACCCGTGATTATTCCTGTGCCCAGGGTGCGGGGGAACATGGGGTGGGCTGATGCAGGCAGCTCTGCTGGCTGTGCCCTGCCTGGGACTCCCTCCTGTGCACGGGTCATCCTCACCTCCTGGCAGTGCTCTCCTCCTTGGAGCATCCTCAGCCTCAGATCTTTGCAGGGGGTGGCAGGGTACTGGCAAAAACTGAGAGGGACTCACAAATGGTTAAATGGCTAGTGACCCCCAAAGGGGTAGAAGACTTTAGTTCAAGTCCGGTCTTTTAACCAGAAAAGACACCTAGTTTGCAGAAACTGCAGCGTTGTCCACAAGGACCCATGAGAAACAGAAATGTGCTAGCACTGGCTGGTGGTCAGTGCAGTTTTCTGGGATGTGGGTACAGCTCCTCGAGCATGAGGGATAAATCAAACCTGCATCTTTCATTTTCCAGCTGATGACATTAATACTGTGCTATTGGGTGGAAGGTGAACTACCACCTGTGTACCTTTATTTACAGGACATTTATTGTAAGTACCCCAAAAAATAAATAGTTCAAAAATGTGAAGGGCTTATGTTCAGAAAGTGTCCAAACAAAGTTTCTGACAGTTAAAAAAAGCCAGTCTTCATTTGTTTTGGCAAAAACTGTTTATTGAATTTGGTCAAACTTTGGAAAGTCATCAGCCAGCCTGAAATAGTGAGTTTTTTTGGTGACTAATGATTTACCAGAAGAAACAAGCTGTCTTCTTCCTAATTCATTTGGGAGTTCATGGTAGGTTTTCCTTTCTTCCTTTCTCTCCTTTACCAGGGATTTGAGCTTCCCCATGAGACAAATTGCTGCCTTTGCATTGTCTGTGATTTGGACTTTCAAATAGGGAGGTTCCTCACTTTCTCCTTTGGATGGGAGCAGTGGACCATCCTTTTTTCTCTGCCTCACCCAGGGCCGGGGGCTGCTGTCAGCACCGGTGGGCTGTGAGTACAGAGGCTCCAGCAGCTAAGGGAGGCTGAGATCGTGAAGGCTGCAAAATCAGACTCAAGGAGGTGTCTTGCCTGACTTTACATTCTCTGTCTGGGCAGATTTGAAAGCAGACAAAGGGCATTTATTTGCCCATATTTGATTCACAACATCCGCAAGCATGCTATGCAGTTCACCGAACCCATTTGGATCCATGGCTTCTACCTGGAAGAGCTTGCAATCTAGTTTGAGAAAGGTGGGCTGAGAAAATACCAGGTGAAGCTGCTGAGGCACTCAGCCCTCCTGCTGCTCCTCTAAATCTGTCCAGTTGTTCGCTTAAATTAGCTCCTTCTGGGTAACACCTCAGAATTTCAGCTTTGTCACAGTGCTGACGTAACTGCAGGAGGACATTTTCCTGGGAGAGTTTGCAACAGCGGTGAATTCAAGCCAGAGCAAGCAGTGAAAAGAGTTTCCTGGGACTCTTCCATCACAGCTGAAGTGGAGCCTGGCCCAGGCGAGGGGTTAGCAGACGGAGAACAGCTTAAACACCACGTGGAGCGCTGGGGGGGCTGGGGAAAGCACCATCTCCTGACGAGGGGACCTCCTCCATGTCCCAGTCTTCATGTAACATGAGGGCGGGGATCTCTCTGGTCACAAGCTGGGCATGGTATGGGAGCCTGGTTACATTAGCTCAGAGTCATTCAGCTGTTGCTTGCGGAAAGCCTTCCAGGAACGTGGGTGGTTATCTTTAAAATTGTTTTCATCCAGCAGAGCAAGGCTTTGGTTAAGTTTTGCAAGTGTGGAATACTCCCATAACTTTAAATCGTATCAGGATTTGATCGTGAGTTTAAATATATGTAGTGAACATTTAAGTCCTGTGCAAACAAAGACCAGACATGGGGCCAAGACAATGCGATGCATGAGCAGCCATGTTGTTCCCTCTCCAGTCCAAGAACTGGATTCTTCTACAAAGCCCTCTGTGTGGCAGTGATAAAAAGATGAATATTTGACATAGTTGTAAGATGACTCTGACACCCTAGTAAACGTAAGTGAATTAGTGGTTATGAAAGATACCCTATAACAGGGGTCCTCAAACTTTTTAACCAGGGGGCCGGCACGCAGATGCAGTGGCAGGCAGTCATCTGCAGCTGCTTGGTTCCCCCCCCCCCCCCCAACCCCCGGCAGGGGTGGTGGGGTGCGGGGGGTCTGTAAATACCGGGGGCCAGATTGAGGACCCTGGGGGCTGTATCCAGCCCATGGGCCGTAGTTTGAGGACCCCTGCCCTATCACGTGGTTACTTGCAATAGCAATGGGTTGCATGTCATGTCCCAGAAGGCAACCTTCCAGCCTGGTCTTATACTTTGCTGGTACAGATTCATAGGAAGATGTTCAAAAGAATTTGGGCTAGTGTTTTGTTTATAGAAAATCTCTACCCTTGCTATATAATGCACTCAATGTGTTAGAGCTACACTTGAAAGAATAGGTCTGGGTGATAATATCTCTCCCTTTCTCATCAGACCAAATTGTCACACTGCATTAGTAATCCCCCAAAGGTCAGTGCAGCTACTTGTGGAACAAGCAGTGCTCAGCACCCTGCCTTCGGCTCTGCTGAGCATCCAGGAAGCACCGCTGCAGCTTAGTGGTGGTATAGCAGCTGCCAGTGCCGGTGCACCCGCCTGCTGAGCTCAGGGGCCCACCAGAGAAGTCACACTGGTGTTCACCAGGATGCCAGAGACTAACTACATAGTCAGGAAAACTGGAGAGACTTTAAATCTCTGCAGGCTGTAGCTCGTACGATATTAATAAAAAGCTCAGATGGGAGAGTTTACCAGCATACGTCCAATTTGAAAATTGAAATAGATGGAATTTCTGCAAATTGGCATATCAGACTCTTACAACAGCTTTCACAGTCCTTGTCCCTCCTGCAGCATAGCTGGTTCTTATTCCCTGAACTTGATTTGTTAGCATGTCTGCTGTCAAAAGGTCTGTTTCTTATTTTTGTTGAGTTATACCTTAAATGTGTCTTTCCTTGGCTACTTATGTTCTTGTTTCTGCACAGCGGCAGCCAAGCAGGGGCCCAAGTACTCATTCCTGGCCCTCAGATTTATTCCCATCGCTTTGATGGGTTGAGTCTGGTGCTGCCTGTATCACAGAGCACCTGGATGGGCTGATCGCAGACGTTCGCTGGCACTGTAGTCTCAGCTGTGGAAACAATTTTGCTGGCAGTGGAAGCCCAGTTTCGCCTGGGAGGGGCCCATATTTCTTGTTTGAAATGTGTGAAGCCTCATCACAGCTCTGTTATCAGACCTGCTAGAATGTTTTTCCCCTCTCTCTCTTCTTGGTCCACCTTCTCTCACCCCTCGAAATCTTACTTCTGCTTCTTCTCAGAGTCCCTAATGTATCTCTTCTGGCTTCTTTTGCTGTAATCTCTCCCCTCGTTTTCTCTTCACGTATTAGCTCTTCTTTCACTGCACTTCTCCACTGCCTCCTCCGTTTTCCTTGCCCCTCCTGTTCATTTCTCAGGAGCCTCCTGTTTTTCTCCCATGTCCCCACCTTCATCCCTTTTCCAGAAGCTCCGTAAATGATGATTCCAGTAATAGGGCATATTCCTTGAAAAGTCAGCTGTCTCGGTCCTCAGAGACTCTGTGAGGTGCAGGTCCGGGTGGTTAATATCGTTAATTTTTTATTACCAAGTGATGCTGGGGACCTGTGGTGCCAAGCATTGCATAGCTGGGCAGTAAAAGACAGCTCTTGCACCAGATGTCTTCACATGCTCCACAGGCATAAAGGGATTACAGCCTCAGTCTTACACATTGGCAACTGAGGCTTACAGAAAATAAGGATAAATGTACTAAGCTGTTTAGGCACGTAAAGTTGCAGATACATATTTTCTCCTCAGCCTGACCTCCTTATGCATGTTAACTGTCTAATGCCATTTAATCTTTTGATTTTGCTGGGTATAGGAATGACACCCATCTAGAAACCACAGAAAACTTTGCTCGTGGTGACCAGGGTCAAGGTCAAACAGAAAGTCCAAACCCATCCATATATTTATATGTTCTCACAGGAGAATGAAAGCTCAGCACAATTTTAGGCAAGAAAAGAGAACAGGGGGAGAAACCCCAGTGAAACATTATAGTCTGTGCTCACTGTGCTGTATCTGACTCTGGCTCAAGGGCCTGGACTGAGGAACGAGAGCTGAACACTGCAGTATGGTCCTTGTGTTCTGTGATATTCCAGTACAGCACTCATGAAATGCTGTGTCAGCTTCACGTATGTGTTAAGATGGAAGACTGCAAAGATCTAAGCATGAATATCATGATTCACATTCTTCTCCTTTGTGTCACTCTGATGTTTAGACTTTAGGTAGTATCTTCTAGTTAGCAGGTTTTGATGGGCCACAGGCTTTTCTATCAACATATGGTTATATTGTTTCCTGTTACTTGGAGGTCAGTTGGTGCTTGGCCAAGGAATAAGTGGACCTGTTAAGTTTGAAGGCAGTGAAATGGTTAATATGATAATATTTAACTTGCCAAATCCTTAACATGCAGAAGCAGCGTGCTCAGGAGTTGAGCAGGGCAGCGTGATCTCTCTTAGCTATCATTTCAGGATGCCTGCAGAAGCAGGAGGACTGTGTATCAGTTTACAGTCAGCTTGGTAATCTTGCATGGGGCCTGCTTGTGTCTCTTGTGCTGATTGCTGAATGTAAAATGAACATTGTTAGCCAAGAAAGCAAATAAAGGGAACAATTTCCCAAGGCATTTTACTCTGTTTATTTAACGCCTCTGAACAAACCCCTTTCCACATCCTCTGAACCTACTGGCCACTTCAGATAGCTCCATTTCCTGCTGGGTGAGTTTTTTCTAAAATATTTATTCAGCTCCAGGAAATGATGATTTCCTGAATATTCTGAAACTTCATATTTTTGTTGTATCCCTGTTTATTTAATAGTCTTACTTGTTGTGCAAGTGTGCAATGCACAGCAACACCTCTTGCAACGTAACTGTGAGGAAGGAGTAGAACTAGACGTAGCACATCAAAAACCAGCTTAAGCGAAACTAAATCTGGTTTTGCTAATTTATGCACTAGCGTATTTCCATTAGCATGAGCAGTTACCTCTTATTTATACTGGCCTTAAAGGGTTCAGAAGTAGGCTTTTAAATTTAACCTGCTCTTTAAGGAAAAGTACCTACAAACCCAAACTAGTGAAGGGGAATTAATTAACTTAAAGCTCAAGATTTTATAATTCACAGTTTATATTAATGTCTTTTAGTTTTCTTTAAGCAGCAAACCAGCGGAAAGGACTATATGTTTTCCTCGCCCTACACTGGGACTAAAAATAAGCAAAGCTTATTTTGTTAGGTTGAAGTTAATCTACAGCCAGCACTGCAGTCTGACATGGATTTCACTAAAGAGAGTGAAGTTTGTGCACAGTCTTAATGAAAAGGCCATAGTACTTATGCGCAAGGACAGGAACCAGAAGTAACTACTCTGAAATGAGAAGAGATTTTTTTAAGTAGATCAAATGGGATTGGTCCCAGAGGAAATTCAGGAATTGCATAGCCTTGCCATTAACCCTGGACTGAGCCATGTGTGTCTCCCTGCCATGCTTTTCTTTTCTCCCTTTGTGTCTACTTGTTCTTAACCTTCATCTGCTGACATTATCGGCTGTGACTCCCTTTGGTTTTTTACAGGCAGAATAGATAGTTCACACCTCTACTGAGTCTGAAGAGAAAGGCGATGTGGGCATACTACATTGCCATGCCCCTGAATTACAAGCTCTTACAGCACCCAAGTACAACTTGCCCCATACTTACCTAGAAGTTCTACCCTCACAGAAATTACATCCTTCAATGGCTACCATGTCTCCATTTGGAAAATATTTTGAAGGAGGAACAGACTGAAGATTAGACTTTCCTTTTCTCAGGCATCTGGTTATCTACCTTGCTCCATAAACCAGCCTCTTCCTCTCCTGTGAGTCATGTGTTGCCACTCCTATACTGTCTGTGGTGAGGAGGCTAGTTGCTTTCCCCCACTTTCAAATGCTCTTTTTACACTTTTAAGTATTCTTTTTAGAGTTTCTCTGTTCCCTTCCCTCCCTCCTTCCTTTCTTCCTCCCTCCCTCCCTCCCTTCCTTCCTTCCTTTGTGCTTTATTATGCATCCCATACTCATCCACTATTTTTCCCCATTTCAGGTGGAAACATGCTGATGCTGATGCCTCTATCACCAGACATTGCCAGCATGTCCCTGTCTCTGGCAGAGGCTGAACCCTCTGCAGGCACCAGCCTTTCAAACAACCCCTTGTGAAGCAATGTGTTACCACCGTGCCCCTGTCTGAGATGCATTCTTGCTTTTGACACCAAATATTTGAGATCCACATTGCTGAGCTGAGTAAACTCTGAGGATGTCCTTTCTGCCGTGTTACCTCCTCCCTGAGATCATGTTGTGTAACTTTACCACCAGGGTGCAGGACCATGACTGATTTTTGAGTGGGCTTGCATTGTTTTTAATTAATCTCTGATTAATTCACCTTAATTTCTTGTGTGACCTGCTTTGTGCTTTTGCAGGATGACACCTCCCACTCTTCCTCCTGTCTAACATGGTCAGGCAAAGCCACAACACTTTTGCCTTTTTCTTTCCAGGAACCTTTGTCTTCCTACCTTTTCGGCTCCACCATATCTCTGAAACCAGACCATCAGCTCCAACAGCTTCTTCCCCAGCTTTAACAGAAATTTGCATCATCCTGAGGGATTTGTTATGTCTTAACTCTCTCTAGGCTTGGTGAAGTTTTCAGAGGATGTAGGGGACCCACAATGAATGTTTTTTACCTCGTAGAGAAGTTTTGGCTACTTGGCCTCTGTTATCACTTCAGCTGCTGGGAATCATTTGCAGCACCATGTTTAAACCTGGAATTTCATGAGAAAAATCTACCCCAGGCTACTATTGTATTTGTAAAGTAAGCTGCTAGGTGCTAAGAAAGCAAGAGAATCACACAAATAAATAGGTTTAAATTAACTCCAGGTCCTATACTAATGCATGATGACATTTACAGCTGCCTTGGCTTACCCTGCCATCTTCTGGTGATACCTGCTGCAAGATCAAAAGTTAGAGGTGAAATGAGATGAAATATTTTATTACTAAGAACACAAGGGTTGGCTTCAGTCCAACAGAACAGTTTCCTTAAATAACCATTTTTAATATACAGCACCATATAAGATTCCTGCAATAAATGTTAGGATTTTAGATTTTGATTTAACTTCTTTCAATAATGTATTTATTTTACTGAATGATACTTCACTAGGCTAAAGAAACATTTCTGGCCTGGCAATGCCTGTCCTGGCAAAGGCAGATAAAAACCCGTGTACCACTTATTTCTCTATCATTATAAAGCAGCCAAGGATATTGAGGCAGTCAGAGCCATTGACTGGCCAAGTATTCAAGACTGTGACTACTCGGTGTCCAAGTCTTTAGATGTTCAGTTACAAACTGCTTCTTAGCCATCCACGACTGGAATATTTGACAATTCCCACAACAGAAAAAACATTGACCTGAGCCCCAATTGTCTCACTGTCGCCCAGCTTAATAACTTCAATGATTTTCTTTTTTTGGTTATATTGGGTTTGCATGTCAAAGTATTGGTAGTAGGGGTGAGCTATAAGGGTGGCTTCTGTGAGAAGCTGCTAGAAGCTTCCCCAATGTCCAAGATGGACCTGCTGCTGGCCAAGGCTGAGGCCATCAGTGATGGTGGTGCCTCTGGGATAACTTATTTAAGGAGCGGAAAAACCTGTGCAACTGCAGCCAAAGAGAGGAGTGAGAATACATGAAAGAAACAACTCTGCAGACACCCAAGTCAGTGCAGAAGGAGGGGCTGGAGGTGCTCCAGATGCTGGAGCAGACATTCCCCTTTAGCCTGTGGTGAAGACCACAGTGAGACAGGCTGTCGCCCTGCAGCCCATGGAGGTCCATGTCCATCTGCAGCCCCTGGAGGCCCCACGCCGGAGCAGGTGGGTGCCCGAGGGAGGCTGTGACCCGTGGGCAGCCCACGCCGGAGCAGCTCCTGGCAGGGCCTGTGGCCCCGCGGGGAGAGGAGCCCGGGCTGGGGCAGGTTTGCTGGCGGGGCTGGGGACCCCGGGGGGACCCGGGCTGGAGCCGGCTGTGCCTGAAGGACGGCACCCGTGGGGGGACCCAGCTGGGGCAGGGTGTGAGAACTGCAGCTCGTGGGAAGGACTGGCACTGGAGAAGTTCGAGGAGGACTGTCTACCGTGGGAGGGACCCCACGCTGGAACACGGGAAGAGTGTGAGGAGTCTTACCCCTGAGGAGGAAGGAGTGATTGAGATGCATGATGAACTAACTGCAACCCCCATTCTCCGTCCCCCTGTGCTGCTGGTGGGAAGGAGGCAGTGAAAACTGCGAGTAAAGTTAAGCTTGGGAAGCAGGGAGGGGTGGGTGGAAGGTGTTTTAAGATTTGGGTTTATTTCTCATTATCCTACCCTGTTTTGAATGGTAATAAATTAACCAATTTCCCCAAGCGGAGCCTGCCCTGCCCGTGAGGGTCACTGCCGAGCGATCTCTCCCTGCCCTCACCTCGACCCACCGGCCTTGCGTTACATTTTCTCTCCCTGCCCAGCCGAGGAGGGCAGCAATAATGCTGCTTTGGTGGGCACTTGATGTCCAGCCAAGGTCAACGCACCATGCTGGTTTTCCTGCTTCTTTCCATTTCTGTTTGCAGCCTGTCGAGAACTAGGCTGTTTGTCTGCTTGGTTTTGTCCTTTGACTGGCCCCCAATACTCTTTCTTTACATAGACCTCAGCACTGGCCATCCCTTAAGGCTGGAATTGAGCTTGCATATTATTTTTTGACATTTAAAGTGCTGCTGGTTTGGAAAGTCCCCCCACCCACCCAGAGGAAAATCTGGACTTTTTATTGGAAAACCAAAAAATATTCAGTGTTTGGCAAGAAAGGGATTAGTCATGTCTCAAAACTACAGGCCATTCTTTAATGCTCACCAAAAAGGTTCATCTTTTTTTTTGTCTGAAAATGTCTAGTTGCCATAAACAGAGGGTTGGGGTTTTTTTTTTGGTGTTTCCACAAAATGTTGAAAATTTTCATGGAAAGCAGCTGTTGTGGGTAAAAAAAAAATTAGAAAGAGGAATCATATAAAAGTACTTTTTTTACTGTTCAGTAGAGAAGTTTTGATGGAAAATTTTGACCAGCCTTGCTGTAAGACCTCTTATGGTGCTGTGTTACAAAAGGATTAGACTTAGACACTGGCTACTTCACCTATTTCTGTTTATACCTCAGCATGTCAATCTCTTCACTATTCTCAGGTCTGTAATCCACTTTTTTTTTTTTTTAAACATTTACAGTATTTACTCGCTTGCTTTACTTAAAATGTTTTGCCTACCTTTAGTTTCATTTAATGAACGGGGCATCTTGGTTACAGGTTTGTTGCTAATCTGCCTGATTTCTTCCTGGCTGCCCAACTCTGCTGCATCAGGTTGCTCCCAAGGGCTGCTCTACTGGCATGGCACCAGGTCTTTAGGGCACTTCAGTGCTGTAGATCTTTGTGGCTCCTTTGATGTGCCCCAATGGCACAAGGCTCCTTAGTGTCATTGCAGCATCTCTTTCCTGGGACTTGGCAGCACTTTCAGATTCCTGCTGTCCTTGGTGTTTCACTACTGAGGAACTTCCATTTTATAGCAAAAAATGTTATTACTCACTAACTGAAGGAGTGCCTACTTGGTCTTATTGCATTATTGCCCATCTTCATTGTGTTCAAGTTGTGTCTGCCGTTCTCTCTGCCTCCTTCTGCCTCAGCTTACGTTACCCGTCCTGCCCTGGGACTGCACAGTACTCCCACAGTAGCAATAATCAGGGCCCTAATTATGGAAAATTGCCCAGGCTAATTCCAGATGATGTTGACTTCTGGTATCCCACAGGGAAAAGCGCCCTGGCGATGCAGGACCATCACTTTTACAGGAATGTGGACTTCAGAAAAACAGAGATGCTTTTGAATTTCTCCATAAAAAGCCAATAACAGTGGTGTGTAGAGAGGGTGTACAGAGTTGTGTCAGTGTCAAAATTGCATATTTTTTTCTTTAATGCACTGAAGGTGTCCAGGGAAATGGCAAGTTAATTTGGCTGATTGGTGTCATCTCCCCCAAGTGTGTTTACCAGAACCAAGACTAATTAGCTCTCCAGACAGTATGAGAATGCAAACATATTGGCATTTATTTTCCTTCCTCTGACTTCCATCTGATCTCACTCAGTTGCATCTTTGGGCAGTGAGCATGCTAGGAAGTCTGTTGTCAGTCTCTGGAGCTCAGGAGCAGGGGATGCAAGGGGTGCAAGGGAAGGGTGATTCGCTGCGATTTGCAAGGTCATGGTGGACAAAGCTGATGCCCACAGTATGCTGCAGTGGCAGATCTGAGTCTCTGCCACCCATCAGCTGAGGAAGTTTTAATTCTAGCTCAGAAACAAGCGTAAAACCAAATCAAGTCAAGCTACCTATACTCTATACCCCATCTGTACTTCTAAGGCTTTGAAGAAACTGTCACTTTTCTCCCCAGGTAGTCAAAGCCCTAAGCCCACTGTTGCAGACAGAGCAACCAGCTTACGTGGAGCATTGGTTCAGATAAAAGAGGGAATTTCCTGCATGAAACTGGACAGCTACAGGTTATGAGGGCTCTGCCTTTCTCTCCAGCCTTGCCAGGATCCTTGTGTGCAGGCTCAGGCAACATCCAGGCCGAGCAGTGACCCAAAATATTCTGCCTGCAGTGACACTGATCATCGTGGTGCTTGCTTCCCCTGTGCTCCCTGGAGCACCCGATGCTGCAGGACCCTGTGAATTTTGCAGAGGTGATGGTAATATTTGAAATAAGAATGACCAGATGGTTAGATGTTTCTAATAAACAAGGACATGCTCTTAGCCAGTGCCTGTACCTGTGAAAAGATATTTTTGGCATCTTTTCCTAAATATTGTTCTTAAAACAGGCAGAGAGGCAGAGTTTGATCACAGTGGCACTGGTGCAAGTCCAAAGTACCTGCCGTGAGTGACTGAATTATGCTAGATGCACAGCAGGGTAATGAGATCAGACCCTGTTCTGCTGTGACTGCTCTGGTCTGCAGTAGGTGTGTGAGATTCCTGTTTGAAAGTGGCAGGGGCCGCAGGCATAAAGGCTGGTCATGATTATTAGTGTGTTTTGCAGGAGAGGCAACTGTCCATTGAATATCTATTATTAAAAAAGCACAAACCCACCTGGTTTCTGTCTCATTTCAGGGACCGGTGGCACATTGCAGGTGCTTTGCTAGGGTAGCCACAGCAGTGACCTGCTGGAGGCTCTGATGCGCACAGCATGGGGAGCGGGCAGCCAGCCAGAGCATGGCAAAAACTGACACCATTTCATGCTGCAGTGCCACAAAGAAAAGCTTGATTAAGAAAAGTTCAATTCCTTAATTTTTTTCTGTCTTACAGGAAGATGGCACAGTCATCTCTACATCAAGAATTCTCATCAGACTGTGTTTCCAAGATATCATACACTTACTTAGTCCTGTTTGACTAGTTAGTGTGTGATAGGTGGATTTTAAATCTCTGCATGCTGAACAAAACAGCTGTTCAATGAAAGTGTACAAGAGATCAGAGCTTGTGAAGACTGTGCTAAAATGCCAACAGACTGTATAGCCTTGCAACACTTAGAGAAATATTCTTTAAAGGAAACATAAACAGCCCCTCAAAAAAGCAAACTGACCATGGCTGAAAACAAGTCAGCATTGGGATATGCTTATCTGAGGGAGGCATGAGTAGACGGCAGTGAGGATGGTGGAGGATGGATAGACATTGCTGAATATGGATCAAAAGAAATTTTTAGTTTAACTTTGGTAATGGCATTTTAAAATAAAATTTTCCTATGCTGACATTTTCAGTGTTTTCTTCGCTGTGCTTCCTAAGTAGAGAACTTGCATTCTGGTGCACTTAAGAATAAATAACCCCCCAAAAAGATTAATTGATAAAAAGGGAGGTGTTTGTGAGAAATGTATGTTTTTAATCATAGCTTGTGTTCTGGAACAGTCCTTCAACAATTCTGCCTTCTGGCTGTGGATTTCCCCATCCTATCTATGACAGGATCTCCTAATAAATCCCAGGTTTCAAGGTGAAAAGCCTTTCTGTATTTTAGGTGGGCTTGTTTTAAGGGAAAAATGCAGGCAGATTCACCCGATCTCCACATCTGGCTTCTGCCACACCGTCCCATCCTGTTTGAAAAATAATTAACAGCAAAATACATAAGTTTAGCTGAGACAGTGAGGGCTTAGCGTTTGAGCCTGCCTTTGACGTCCTGTTGGGGCTAATGAGAGAGGGTATTCAGAGCTCTCAGTTGTGGTTTGGGGCTGTGGCAGGCACATACCACAGTCCTTATGCCTGTTTGATGGCTGGAAAATTATGACTACCTAGAAGGTCAAAGGCTCAGCTTTAAAAAATAAACAGAACTGGAAAATGGGGTTTCTGTAGCATCCGGGCATGCCAGGTAGACACAGCAAGGGACTGGTGAGGCCCAGGCACTTCATGCTGCCTGCTGCCCGTGCAGCGTGGGCTGAGAGCCTGCAGCCCCCGGTGGTGCGGGAATGCAGGCACGGACAGCATCTGACACCCAGCCTGGAGGGGAAGCCATCGCCTCTTTGCTGGGCTGACACAAGCAGCAGATAGGATGGGAGGTGGATTTGGCATGGCCCCTGCCAAGTGTGAGCTGAGGTCTCCACTTGGGCTGGTTGTGTCTGGGACCAGGAAATTGTGAGCAAGGTTTAGGGAGCAAATACTTTGATGACATGCAGGGTTGCACCTGAGGAAAGTCCTATTATAAGGACTTGAAATCAAAATGTTAACCTGTCAGACAAACACTGAAAAACTAGGTAATAATTCTAACTTTTCATTCCTTTCCCCCTTCTGAAATAAATTATTATGAAATTTACATTCAGTAGATCAGTAACTGAAAGAACTTTTTCAAAACGGGATTTAAATGCCCAGATAAATCTGGTAGGACATTAACCTTCTGAAGTATACAAGATACTCCTTGGCATGCTGTTTGTTACTTAACACAACCATTAAAAGGTGGTTTATCTGTGGAAGGGGAGGGGGAGATTAATGAGACCAGCAGAAACAATGAATGAACTGACCATGATGAGATGCACTGGCAGAGTGAGCTACTGTGGCAAACAGTTTTGTAAAAACAAGAAATATTAAAGCTGGATCTCTGGGGAGGATCAAAGTGTTATGGCTATAGACAAGGTTTCTGCTACAGGGGCTGCAACGGGCTCTTTCCATGGGAATGGGAAATGAGCTTTTTATAGGACCCATGGAAGTCCTGTAGGACTCAGGGCTTCAGGGTACCTGTACGATCCTAAGGTATGACATCTCTCTAATGCTGGGCATGATACTTTGGCAAACTACTAAGCATGTTTGTTTCAAATGTAGACTCAGCCTTTTCCGAAGTTTCTTGGGATTTCTGAATGACTCACGTTCGACAGAGCATCAGAGCCTTTGGACACACTTGAAAAAGACTGAATACAGGAACGGAGCACTGGCCTGAATAAAGTTAACTTAGTTAAACAAATTTAATTTGCATGAAATAGACTTTAGAAGATATTTTAGTGACACCAGTGCATAGCTGTGAATATGCATGGGTGAACACCAGAGTCTTCCAGAAATGTGAGCAGGAGTATGACAGAGCCAAAGTGCTCAGGGAGAAGGAGTGGAGGAGCTGGGGGTAGCTTAGCTTCACTAAGCTCCTGTTTCCTAACTGATTTTGGACACAAGGCTAAAATTACTGTTAACTCCTCAGAAGCACCGGCACCTGGAGGTGAGCAGTGTCAAGACGTAAGTGGGTGCTGCATGTATTCAGTGCTGTGGTGCTGCCTGTACCCCACTAGCTGTGCAGCCGCTCTACCTCTGGTTTGAATGACATAGGCTTCAACGCTCTGAGATCAGATCTATCCCCAACACCAGGTTATTTAATTTTGGACATGATTATTTGTGTTATAAAACCCACTATGGCACCATGTTACAATCTGCTTGCAAGAGAGAGGTTGAGACCCCATGGTGAGGTCAGCTGAGTGACTGCTTTAAATTTTTTTGCAGGAGGAAGCTAATAAATGTGACAAATGTGGTTAATCCAAAAAGAAACTTTGAACGTAAAAGTGGAGAATCATTTTTTTTTTAAACACAATTGTACCGTGAATATTTTCAAAACAAGATGTTTCACTGAATCAGGACACAGGGAAAAGGCTTTTCTTTCCAAAATTAGAATAAAAATTTCATACTGGGTCAAATGTAATGGTTTGGGCTGACCCAAAAGGGAATGTGTCAATTCAGCTTATACTAATGCTTTTTTTCCCAGCTAGATCACGATTGCCCAGCTCTGTCTATGGCTGGTCTGTTCCTCCCAGGTGAGGACCTGGGGGAGCTCAAGGATGGCCATCAAGGACTTGGATGCCTGACCCTATTGTGAGGGCTCTGATGATGCCTTCAGAATTGTCCCAGGCATCACTAGGCTGTCCCTGTCCCAAGTTGCCTTTAACAGCACAGGTAAAAAGTGCTGAATGTCTAGAAAATGGTTACAGCTGCATGTTGGCCAGTCCTTAGAGGCACTGATACAGAAACCCCTCCTCTCAGCGGCCATCCTTGACCTCCTACATTCCCCTCGCTCCCTGGGAGGGTTCCTCTGTAGCTGCCAAGTCTTGAGTTAGCTCTGGGCACACGGGGCCAGGGTAAAAGAGTGTTAGGACATGGCGGAGAGGCTGGGAGGCATCCTCCTCCGGAGAGCAGACAGGAGAGTAGAAGGGATGACAAAAATCTGGCTTGATTCCCAATAGAGTGTACTGGGTGTTGGGGATGCTGTGCCATGCTCTGCGGGAGAGAGGAAGGACTTTGGTGCCTCAGTGTTTGCATGTCATACCAATGAAATAAAGCTGAAGTCCTAGGAAAAACAAGGGCGGGCATGATTCTGCAGGAGGAGTGTATGGTAGCAGATATAGGAAGCACCATGCTGGGCCGTACTAAAGGTCTGTCAGGTAACAAATTTTTGGCTGTGGTCAACAGTGGCTGAGTGTCTATGGAGAGGGTCCAAGCATACACGCTGCTTGCCCGAATGCTGTCTCAGCATCCAACAATTGGCAGCTTGGGGGCTTCCTGAGACAGAAGCAGCTGTAGTACGCTGAACCACTTTCAGTGGATTTTTACTTCTTCAGTCTCCCCTTGAGCCCATGTTCGGTCTTAGCATCCATGGTTTAAGTGCCCACTGTGCAAAACCAATCTCTTTCACTAGTTTTGATCCAACCACCGACTGCAAGTTCCACAGTGTGCACTGGAAGAGGCAGTGAATGGGCATTTCCTACTCACCCTTTCCATGCTACTCTTGATCACTTGATTTTTGACTATATTAAATCCTTTCCTCCACTCCCTGGTCTTCTGTTTTCCAGGCTGAAGCATTCTAGGGCATTCAGCTGTTCCTTGTGTGCAAACCACTCTGTACCTTTGACCCTTCTTGCTGCTTTTCTCTGAACCTCCTCCAGATTCCACTATATCTTTTTTAAGATGTGGGGGTGGAAGAACAACCAGGACTGTACAAAGTGTTCATGATGCAAGCCCATCATGGCTTTATATGATGGGAAATGCTGCTGAGTTGGCTTTTGGCTCAGCTGCACCAGTCTGAATGATACTGCAAAGAGAGATGGACAAAGGAGCAGTGTTGGGGACAGACCATCTGGGAAAGGGCAAAGTGCTCCCCAACAGTGTGGGAGCCATGTGCCTGGGAGGCCCCATTAACCTGGTGGGCAGAGCTACCACAGACTGGTCCTGGAGGAGAAGAGGAGGAGAAAACAGTCATGAGGCATCTGTTCCTTCTCCTCAGAAAAGCTAAAAGCCCTCCAGCTTGTAAGCTGTGATGTGCAGTTCCCCATCAATGGCTGGGTGCTCTGTGCAGGAGCAAGGGAGATAGGACACAGAATGGGCTGTTTGCCAATGGGCACGGGCTCAGACAGGGCTGGTTTGATAAAAGCAACAGACTGAGGAGGGGTAAAGACCTCAGAGATGTCTGGAGGCAATAGAGGACAACCGCTTGTCAAGTAAGTGGTCTATTACGGTCTGGTGCTGGAGCCTAAGAAAGGGACATTTATACAGACCACCCAGGAAACAAGTCTTCTGCTGGGATTATGTCTTTTCCAGTAAATGGAAAACAAAAAGAAGGGGGTGGTGGGGTGGTGGGGGTGGAGGGATTGGGGTTGGGGGTGGAGGTAAAGAAAAAGAAATGGATGCAAACAGGGTCCCAGTTGCCAGGTACTTCATTGCTGGAACTGTTCATGCCAGTGCAGTTAGTGGTCCATATTCTGTGTATAAGCAGAACTGAAGATGGCTCTGGAAACCTGTCTTGTTTGAGGTGTCTCTGCTGTAAGCAGCAATCTCTACTATAATACCAGGTAAAGGAACAGAATTGCATTTTAACCTCATTTATTCCCCCCAGCACGTGAAACACATGTTGAGGAGCTAGAAATCACTCGTCCATTGGATGCAAAGTCTCGGTAGTTGCCTATGAATAAATGCTGTTAAAGTCTACCTAATTTTAAAATGAGTGAGGTTTTTGAAGGATAGACACCAAGTATTTGCCCCTAAGCTTGAGACCTAAGGACACTGGGTCTCAGCTGCTGCTGTTCCAGCTGTGTCATCTCTGCCTTCAGCAAAAGCTACACCGATATATCCAGCCAGAGAGATGCCCCCCCCCCCCCCCCCCCATTTCATCCGCGCTGCATTTGCTTTATAGTATATGGTTTGCCAACAGCTTTCGCTCTGTGTTTGTGGCTCAGTTTATCACAAGCAGAGCCAACGCAGGCGGTTCTAAGGGTGGGGCCATGTGCTGCAACTTCAGTGTGTACAATTTCTGTTTCAGATTAAAAAGAGATTAATTTCTGCTTTTCTGTGTTTTGTTTTGCAGATGGCAGGTAGCTCTTATTTACTTGAAGATGTTTTTTACATCTTCTGTTGGAGTGTTTGGAATAGGGTAGGTGGTATGAAGGAGAAGTGGGAAGAGTTAATCCAAGTAGGAGAAATTTTGACTGCAGCTGTGTGAAAAATGGGCCAGAAAGTGTTTTATACATTTATCTTTGTTTCAACAAAGCCTATTTCTTTTTCATACTTCAAGTACGTGAGAGGGGGTAGTCAACCTGAAATAGTTTATTTAATCCAAAATAGAACATCTTGGTTTTGGCCTGCTTAATCCTAATAAAAGAAATAAATAAGAAGAGTCAGTTTCTAACTGAAAACATCTTCTCAAGACCAATTTGAGAACATTTCAGTTTGAGAATGGTGAAAGAATACATATTGGCTGTAAAAAAAGAAGAAGAAAAAATATATTATTATTTCTGATCAGAAAAATCTTGTTTAAAAATAAGAAAAATCTACCTGGGGAGAGAGATGGACAGAGAAGTTCACTTTCTGGTGCTCACAGTTAGCTCAAAGGCAAGGCTTGCTGAGCAGGAGTCTTTCCTGTGTGGAAGATCCAGAGATGCGCTCAGTGAGACAGCTTCCCCAGCCATGTCACCTGCAGCTCACAGATTTGGTGTTCTTGAGGAGCTGGGGCCTTTCAATCTGCCTTTGGTGCTCCCCGATGCATGATCTGACTGATTTGAGGATGTCTTGGCAGTACCACCCCACCACAGTGGCAAAGAGGCCGCCCAGGGTCCTGGGGATCTCTTCCTCGAGCCTATGGTTTAGGTAACCCTGTCCTGCATCACCTTGGTGTTTTCCTGCTAGGCATAAAGCTCTCACCCGGGGAAACCTGCTGGGTTTGGCTGTTTGGTGGCGGAGCAGGGCCACAGACCCTGTGTGCATTCTGCTGCCATCAGCCCGGTGCAGGCACCAAGGCTTGGGCGGCCGAGCTGCCTTGGACAATTATTGCAGCATGGAAGCCAGATGAAATCTTGATTGAATCTAGCTCATAAAGAGTAACTCACTGAAAAGTCCTTGAGTTACTTGCACACATTTTTCTAATAAATGAGCCATGCAAATACTTAACCCTATTATTGCTTCTTAAGAGGAAGACATTAATAGTTCATCTTTAATAGTACACTTACTGAAAGGTTATCTGCAGTACATTAAAGTTCATAATGAACAATTTAAAATCAAATAAATAATCAAAGGAGGCCAAATAGGGCAGGTGAGAGTGGGAATAATGCACCAATAAACTTTCAGATTAAACATTTGGAGTGGGGGAACAAGCTTTTTCCTGCAAACGGAGTCTTGAGAAAACCTGCAGGCATCCCTGCATTTACAGGCAGGTTTCTGTCGGGGCTCAGACCCATTCCCTGGGAGCTCACAGCAGCCTGCTGGATTTGCTGACACCTTGGGTGCTGTGGCAGCTCTGCTGGGCACCTTGGACCCTGTGGTCCAAAAATCTGGGAAAAAAACTCAATTAATTGTTCTGGAATAAATCAGCTCCACATCTTTTTAATTTATTTCCTTTTGAAGGATAACCTGTGGCAGTCTTGCCTCTCTAGTTCAGAGGAGAAACTTTCTATTTAGTATCAGAATTTGCATGCAGTGTGGAAAATCCTCTTTCACCAACTGTTTCCACAATGGAGGCAGCAATGCAAAACCATGCCCTGGGCTTCTTACTGATTGTTGGGCAGTGCCGGTGTGTGGAATGTGCTCATGCACTGGTGGAAAGTGCAAACAAAAGGTTGTCTGAGAGCCTGGGCATTGCTGGCAGGAAACAAGGAGGCAAACTGGGCATCATCTGCCATTCACAAGAGACGCAAACTGCCACCATCAGTTCATCCCTTTTCTGTCTTTTCATGGTGCACTCAGTGTGTTTTCCTGCTCACCCAGCCCCTGTTTCTTCCCATCTATTACAATATACCATCCAGTAAAGCACTTTCCCTGTTTCTCTTCCCCCCTCTGTCTCTGCCCTGGGTGGCTTTCCCTCTCCCCATGAAGGCAGGTGGTGAGAGCCTGCTCGCTGCTGCCTGCTTCAGCTGCAGGGAGGGATGTTCTGCCCGGCACTGGGTGAGTGGGGCAGGAGAGGAGCACAGGCACTGTTGCCCAAACCTCACCCCTGCTTGAGGCTGCCGCAGGAAGGTTTCCACAGTAGCTGGGAGTGGGGGGAAGGCAGGCAAGCAGCTGCTTTTACAGGTCCCAGACTCCTGCGTAAGTGTTGTGTGTCTGTAGCTGGGCATGAAGCTTGGGGAGTCCTGGAGTCACATACTTCCCTTCTCCTGCTCCCTTGCTGCTTATCTTCTGCCTTCCCAATTTAGGAGACACTGACTTAGGATCTCCCCCAGCTTAAAAGAAAAAAGGAAAAAAGATTGTTCTGGCTTTTGAGGCATGCGATGTAGTGTGGGAGCAGAAAACCCTTGGCGCGGCGGTCGCAGAAAGCAGAGCTGTTTGCTGAGTCAGGTCCTTGATGAGCTGGCAGCTCCGCATCGGCCGTCTGGTATTCATTGTCGGCAACTTGCAGTCTCAACTTCCTACATCATCTCTTAATCCTCTAAAAGATGTGTTTCTCTGACTCAGAGCTGAGCGCGCTCTCGCTCCCCGTCCGCTGAACATGTGCCTTTCCATGCAGTCACAAAGCACCGGGCTGACCTGGCCCATGGCACCGCTGCTGTCGCTCCTGGGTGATGCCTGTCTGTCCTGTGTTTGGACCATCCACCACTGGCCTTCCTCTGGGTGGTGGGCAGATGTCTCCAGTCCATACCTGTCCCTGTGGCTGGAAAGTTTTTCCTACTGGATAAAGTATATTCCCTCTGTGCTCTTGCTGCTGTATGCAGCGTGGCATGGCGGCATGGTTTCTTTGTGCTGTACTATTCCCACCAGTCTTGTCTTCTTCAGACTAAACAGTACCAGGCCTTCAGTCTTTCCTCCAGAATAATTTTTTCTTGACCTCCTTGCTTTCCCCTTGGGCTTTCTCTGCTTGCTCAAGATCCAGCGTGCTAGAAGACATAGTTATTCCTTTAATGATCAGTGTTTTCTCAGGGACCCAGGAGATTTCATTGCAGGTGGTAAAAAACCTTTACATTTGAGCCAGATCGAGCTTCCTTGTTACAAAATATTGCTGTTTGCCACCATGTTCTTGGCCTGGCCTGTAATTTTGGGTGGTGGCTGCATACGCAAAAGTAAATTAATGGAACTGGCACTAACCAGCATGAAAAAATAAGAGGGCAATGAGTTCTTGAGAAATAAATGATGTTTCTAAATCAGTATAATATCTTGGTCATTGTTTAAGAACTAGCAGATCTTCGTAGACTAGAAGGTTACATGACAGACCTTCAGTTAATGTAAATAGGTACAGCTCTGTGGTCGAGTTACGCTGATTTACATCAGTGGAAAATTTGTCCCTGTGCTGACATTTGGGGGCCTTTAAAGGAAGACTATCCAGTTTAAAAATAACGGTTGTTTGATTATTTTTTTTTCTTTAAATGAATGTTAATGTCCCAAGAAACATACTCGAAAGACAGCAGGGAAAATTTTTCTTTCAGGTTTTTAATGTTTGCTTGTTTGCTGGTGTGTCCAAACTGAGCCTTTCACATCTCTGGTTATTGTTATTCACTGCATCCAGATACAGAGCATTATTATTTGTGCAGGTCTCCCTGTACCTGGAGGAAGGAAAAGCCTCTTTAAAATGGAGAAGGCAAGAAAAGAGCCCTAAAGCTGCATGAGAGATTCGGGAGAAGTGCAGTGATTGAAATGTATTTAACTAACTTTATTTTTAAAACTGACTTTAGGTGGGGAACCTGCGGAGAAATTACGAAACTGTCATCATCCTTGAGGACACGTTCAAACATGCCTTCTTCTCGCAGGCCACTTACTGCTGCTCTAATCATTGGAGTTCAAGGTTATTCTGAAGAGAGGAATTAAAAGGAAGGTTCATTTAAATACTGCTATGGATAAATAAATGCTATTAGCTTCCCCATTCCCTGAGGTGTATTTTTAAATCAAAATACTGCTACTGTACTCTTTGCTGGTCCTAATTCAACCATACACTAAGTAGAAATAATGCTATTTGCACTTACAGACTTGCACAAGCAGTAGAAATGCTGTATGAATATTAGCTACAAAAATTAGAATGGGGTCATTTTTATTGCTAATTAAATAATCACTTTATGCAAAAGCAGTGTAAAATATGTTTAGTAAAAGCAATTACCACATTTAATAAACAGTTTTGTTAGAGGTCTCTTCCACTGAACTAGAATTAATTTGAAGTCCTTTAAGTCCTTTCCCTATATTTTCTCACAGTACAATGCAGCAGTTAATTAGTGGCACAGTTGACTGATTTTATTGTACTCTAACTTAAAAGAAACAGTTATGGAATTGTAAAGTAGAAAAGTGTGCGTGTCTATATATTGCTACGGTAGCTATCACTGAGATTATAACACTTAGATGTCAAGAAAATCAATTAGGAATAAGCACTGAGGAGAGTGATTTCCAGCGATGTCTGGGTCTTTTTTTCTGTTTTCTCTATGTGGGAGCACACAACAAAGTTGTTCATTGCTTTTCCTTCTCCCACCCTGTTGTTATAAACTGTTGTGTGAAATCCTGTTCGGACATTCTCCTTTTCCCGTGGCATTTCAATGAGAGTAATTGATCTCCTGGCCTTCTCTGAGGCGGACTGAGCTAGCAGAGCAGGCTCTCCTCATGTTATTTCAGGAGAATTATTTATGGCGAAAGAGCTAAGGAAATAGGGTTATTACTAAGGACTTGGGAACAGAGGAAGATGAACAGAAATGGAGGTTGTAAATTAAATAAAGAATGGGACCGAAGAAAAAAAAAAGCATGGCAAGTCACGGGATCCGGTTCTGCTCTTGCTTCACACCAGTTTGCTCTACTGACCTAAACAGCTCTGAGGCGAGCTTCAGAGTCTGTGTTGTTACTGTACATAATAGATCTGAGCAAAAAAAATAGATCTGGGGGAAAAAAAATAAATAAATTGCAAAATACATGTGCATCCCAGGACAGAACCCCAGCTCAGGGTAAATGAGATAAATATCAGAGTTCAACAGAGCTGATTTGAGCTTTCGGAGGGTCTGGTGTGTTTCATTTTTCTAGCGTTATGAATAATAGCTAATTATGCAAACTGTTACTAAACTTGTTTCGCCATTTGGTGTACGGCTTGCTATTTTTTTGAGGGAAAAAGTACTGTATGTATTTAGCTCAATCCAATACAGAAATACCCCTCAGATTGTCTCCATTTGCTGGATTTATGCTGTCACAGAGTGAACGCAAATCTCAGTTTGGTGTTCAGGTGTTTTGAAATAAATCACTGAACTGCAGCCTTCATATCTTGCTTCTCTGACTCACTGCACAGCGGACACCCTAATTCAGCAAAGTGGCTTTTTCAGCCTGATGCTCTTCGTTGTCTTGTGGGCAGGGCAGATGAACAGACACTTTTGAGGAGAAATCTTGGAAGTTACAACTAATTTCATGTCAGTCTTTTCTTGAATGTTTTGGAAACCTGCTGTAATTTGCTGTATCTTTTATAAATCATCCAAATGATCATTGAATGGGAAACCGCAAGAGCAAGTAATCCAGCCACAAATTAACGATGAAACATAATGAACTGCCACTTATCTGTGCAATTGATATTTTCATCTGAAGGGTCCCTTCTGTTCAAATGTCTGGCTGAATTGCTTCTCCAGGATTTCTTTCGATTATTTGAATCTCTTGTTGGCCAAATAATTTTTGCTTCCCGTAGCATTTCAGATAAATGAGATTGTACCAAGAGAAAAGCAGAGCTAACACCATTCCAGTGGAGAATTTCTTGGCTCCGCAACTTGTCTTTTCTCACTTCAGAGACTCTTGAAGTAACAGAACATATAATATAGCCGTTTAATGTGTGCATTGTTTCCAGCCTTCTGTCTAATGGCAATGCTGTAAATTGAACTAACCGTTCGGTCATGTTTTAATAATTAACACTTTAACACAAAAGAGTCTTTTTGGTATCCTGTCATTGAGTGAAGTTTCATAGGTGATTTAAAAAGTCTGTTTTGTCAATCTGCTCTGTAGTTGCAAGGAAAGAGATTCTAAATTAAACCTAACGGGCCGTAGTTTTTTTTTTAAAAGGGCCTCAGCCTAGACTTAATTTGTTCCTGTAATACCATGATGTGATATGTGTGATTTTACTGCCTCTCTGTAGTAATGGCTTTGCAACAGTTGCTGTTCCTGTTGTAGCTGAAGGAAAAGCTTTGCCTCAGGTCGTGTTCCTGGTGCTGGAGGCACAGCCTCTGCTGCCAGGTGGGATGGCTGCCCGGGGTACGGCCAGAGACACCCCCTACCCCCACCTGATCTAATGGGAAACAGGTTGGTTTGGTAGATTTGCCAGATGTGTTGGTGTAAGGAGTTGGTTCACCAAGGTGTGACCTGATCCACTGGCTATAAGTTGCATTTCGCAGGGTATGACCAGGACACGTTCAACAGGCAGGATGCCAGTGTAAACCTTGGGGCACTTGCCTAGCACCTTCTTGCAGGAGGTGTGTTTTGGGGTAGCAAAGGCATTCATACCCTGAAATCATTCAGCAGTGCTTGATCTAAAGATACATTCACATCGCTACCTATCGGGCACATACCTGAAGTACCAAAATTCAGAGGCTATTCTTAGCTTCATATCCACGGTCAGCTGAGGGAAAACATGCTCCAGTGCTTATTTGCATTCTGGAAAGTGAGAGAATCTGCTGTATAAACAGGGAGAATCTTTCCCAACGTAAACACCTGCCACAGGAGGTCTGGATACTCCCCTCCTCGTGCTTGCTTCTGCGATTGACCAGAAGTAACGTTTCTTTGCTCCCTGTGTGACCATGAGGTATAAAAAGGATACTTTGTGTGTGGCACCTGCTACAGACAGCTTTCCATTGCCACCTTCTGTGTCCTTCCTCTTCCCTGTTTTCTTACCCCAGAGCTACAAGAGACACTTCGGCGTAGGTAGGTTTATGGTCCACAGTCAAGTGCTCTGCAGAGAGAGATAACCTTGGCTAGTTTTGGACAGAGTACTGAGTTCTGGAAGCAGTCTAGGAGGGTGCCAATGGATGGGGAAACCAGCCTGTGCAAGGCTCCGTGCTGCTGCTTCTGGTGGGTTACGGTGGTAGTTGAGCCACTAGTCCTGAGGAGGACCAAGGACTGTCCCAACAAAGTGTAGCTGGTGACTCAGATGAAATAGGTGATTTGGTGACAAAATGGGAGGTAAAATAAAATCCTGCCTAGGAGAATGGCATACTGCTCACTGGTGTTCTACCAGAGAAATAACAGTTTGCAAAGATTTAATACAGAAGAAAACTATCTACAGGGACCACACCCACAATATGAACCTAAATTGCCAAATAACCCACTCTCTTTATGAAATAAATACATAACCACAATGCCGCAATGAAATGGAAAAAGCAATTTTGCCCAGAGAATATTGTTCCTAAAGGCACACAGGGCAAAGCTCAGAGCCCACCACACCCAAAAGTCAGGACAACAGCGAGAAATCAAATGCCAAAAAAATAATGCAATCTTGTAAAAAAAACCCAACACACACACACACACACACACAAATTACTTCTCTCCTTCCTGCCCTCCCTCACTTTGTTCTGTTTCTCATCCTAAGCAGATTTCCAGATAGCTCTTTAGCTGTATGGAATTTGTGAATACAAATCCAGATCCTGGACATGTACAGCACCCCTGCTTGTCAAAACCCGCCCCAATCCCTCAGCAAGTAGCTCAGCACCCAGCACCCAGCACATAGCCAGTACTCAGGGTACTGAGTGCTTTGAAGGAGTAGTGTAGACTTGCATGCTTTGTTCAGCTGAAACTCTAGCAAAATGATCTGCTCTCAGCCAGCCCTCTTGCATTGCTTCTGGCTGCTCACCCGCTTCTGCCAACATCTTTCTCTTGTAATCATGGAATAGTAGGTTTATTTTTTTTTCCAGCTAGCCAGGATTTTTCTTGATCTGAGATTATGTTACTGCTGTTTTTAGCATGTAAACAGTCAAAATATGCTTGATGGCTGGGACTTCTAGAGGTGTTCTCCACTGGCCTAATTCTGCATGTATTAAGACAGCAATGAAATTCTTATCAGCTTCATCAGGAGTGGAGTTGAGATAGCAATGAATTCTACTGGAAATCCCAGTAGAAAAAATGTGTTGGCAACATTTTTTTTACCCTTTCCTTCATAATCTGAAATAAAACTGACACTCCTGTCCCTCTTCTTTTTCATAGCCAGTCATGAAGGTAGAGTGGGTCTGTTGCTATTCCAGTATGCTTCAGTGGACATACGACCACACCTATCTTATGCATTTAGTGTTAGTATCACATTTTTAATGCTTTTATGCCCTTAATTAAGAGGTTATTTTAAAACAGGGGCAGTCTTTTTTCTTTTTTTCTTTTTTTTAATATTAGTTTTGTCAGGAGGCTGAACTCTGTGTAAAGGCAGCGAACACAGATCGATACTCTCACTTGGGTTATTTTGCTCGGGGCCATTAATGGAGGAAGTTTGTGAGCAATGGTGGCATCGAGGCTACCACAGCCAACATCCATGCCTTAGGGGGGAGATCCTGCTGAATGGGCTGGGCAGAAGGAGCCAGGCATCCCTCTGAAGGGGCTGACACATGGACAAAAATGTTGATGCAATATTGCTTAATGCCATTTACGAGGAGGAACGAGGCACCAGGGATCTTCTCTATGTGTTGCACTGAACACAGCCTTCTCCAAGGGAAGTTTGTAAGAGGAAGGAGGACAACTGACTGACACCTTTCCTCAAAACCAAAACATTTTGCTTTGGCATCCATTCCAGTGAAGAGTGGCATCTTCCAGAGCAACAAGACAGTTGTAATAATGAATGAGGCTCCAAAGTCTCAAATTCTGCTCCCACCTGGCCAGTGTCCCAGCACTGCGATCCCCAGGTAGCAAAAATAATGAGTCAGCTCACTCCCTCTTCCCAGCAGCCCACTCAAGCGCAGTCAGGTCATGTTTTCAAGTTTTCCTCTGCAAACAGGAGGGATGGAAACTTCTCCTGCAGGAATGAAAGTTGAGGTTTGTGTTCAGTCTCTCCGTTCCAAGCTGGGACTCGAATACCAGCTTTACATCTGTGAAATGTTGGATAAATCAGGAGAGCTGGCAGCAATGGGGAGTGTTTTTATGCTGGTTTTTGTGGGGATGGAGTCCAAACTACACCCCAGGATCTGAACGCTTGTGGGTTTGAAATTCACCCTCCCACTTTTGAAGTTCTTTCTACTCTGAAATAAATTTTGAAAATAAGAAAATAGTATAAAGTGTATCTAAATGGCACAGCACAATGCCATGAACAGAGAGTTAAAACCTGCCCAGGACTTTTTAGCAAAACTCACTAAGTGTAAGGTGGGAAGTAGGTTTTCTTGAACTACTGGATACTTCTCTCTCTTACCCTGAAAAGTAACACTGGATGAAATAAAAAATAGGCTTCGGATGCAGACAACAAGCTGATTAGGAGGCTAGCAAGAAGTAAATTTGTATGACTGCTCACAGGCAGGTTAAGTTAGATTTTGGGGCACACTGTGCTAATGAAGCTGCCTATTCCCAGATTTGAGCAGGCCTGTCTAGAGGTAGTTCAGGTATCTTTGTCAGCAGAAAGAAAAAGCAAGGATGGGTGCAGGGAGGCTGAAATGCATCACTTTCCTTTCCTTGGCAGGGGCAGTCTGCGATCCACTGTTCCCTGAATATTCCTGTCTTTGACTTTTAAATGGAAAGGTGATTGTGTGGTTTCCTTTTTAACATAATTTTTTAAAGAGAGAAATGAGGGAGTGAGACTCAATGCAAAACCTGTGCACCTCGGGATGAATGAGTAACGGAAGAGCACCATCGCTGCGGCCACATGTGGCATTGTTTACTCATGTCACTGTAAATGATTAATATTGAAAAGCTGCATTTGAACAAGTGAGATTGATGAGAGCTTTACAGGCTATTTTTGTGTAATTTAAAACAGTGCCTATCCTGGACGGTAAAAAGAAGAGTGAAGACGAGACAGCCAGTGCTGTCAGCTTTTCTCCCTCCTGATTCAGGCTTTGGCCGTGCCCTGCCTCTGCTCTAGAAAGCCAAGACTTCAGATGAAGGATGGAAGGAGAAAAACAGAAGGCTGGGGGAAGATCTTGGTCTTGACCACACTGGCAGATGTGGAGATATTTGAGCTCACTCTTCCACATTAGCGCTGGAGCTTGTAGTATGAGGAAAGTTTTGTGGTGGTGGGTGCAGAGACACTTGAGCTGGCTGCATGTGTGCTGGGGGGAGAAGGGGAGTGCCCAGATGTAATTTAGCCATTTGTCCAGGTCCAAACTAGAAAGTTCACAAGTGTTGACACTGTCTCCTACACAGTGTCCAGGCTACTGAGGTAAGTTCCATCATGGACACCAGCCTGTTAAAGAGGTAGGTGCTATGCTGTGTCCAGGGGTCTCTACTAATGCACCTCTCTGTACTCCAGTTCTTCATAACTTGCAGGTATGTTTTTAAGGTCGCTTAAATCTGAAAGCCCAGTTTTCATATAGTTATTTGAAGCAAAAGACAGGTTACAGGTAAAGGTCTTCTATAGCCCAGCAACAATTTCTAGGGAGATAAAAGGAGCTGTTCCTTAAGCATCTGTTAATAATTTGTATGAGACATGTCAAAAGGCAATCAAGAAACTTATCATGGATTACTTCAACCAGAGGGCCATTTGCTGCTGATCTCCTGTGGCCAATAACAAATTTCCTTAGTGTTTCTATAAATAATGATGTTGTCCCCTCAAGACAGGTAGTCCTGTATCCAGTACAAGGTCACTTTATATTGGTCTCAAGTCTGCTGAATGAGAAAGTGTTACAGACCCCAAAAAGCACAGTTGCTGAGGTACCAGAGATCACAGTCAATTTAAATTTCCTTTATACTAATGAAATAGGGCATTGACCAAAAATCTGCACACTTGGAGCTTTAATAAGGACAATTATCCAAAGCTTAAAGCATTTGCTGGCATAAATGACTGAGCATATGCATTTTAAGTGGGAAGGCGCTAAGAAAAAATCAGGAATTTTTCAAGAATATCGTGCTAGTTTTTCCAAGTCCCATGATTCCATCAACGAAAAAGGGTTATGTAGAAAAACAACAGTAAAAAAATTCCTTAGCTAAACAGAGGAACAATAAAACACTAAAGAATATACCAAGAACAAAAAAAGATCTGATCCCAAGGGTTGTTAAAAAAGATAAGGTATTTTTTTAGCCTGTTAAGAGCCATGGTAAAAGTTAAGATCTAGATACATATGATAAATTTATGAGTGCTGATACCAAAATGCAAAAAAGACTGGCAAATACTTTTATTTGTATTTATCTGTGCCTGTCTGAAATGCTGGATTGTGGGATTGGAATTTTATTAGCTGTAACAAAAAGGGATATGAACAATTTGCTAAAATTAACACTTATCTCATGCCATGGAGATGTAAATTCATTACCTGAGGAATTATCTAAAGCATTATTATTAATTTCTAGCATAACTTTGAGGATGAGTAGCTTCTGAAGTCTTGCTGTATAGTCATTGTCATTTTGTTACCTGTAAGTGAACCAAAAGACTACAGAACACTAGATGTTCCCCCAAATGCTGTGGTTAAAATGTTCCAATTTGGGGGGGGAAAAAAAAAGGAAAAAAAGAAAAAAAGAAATAAAAAATCAAACCTCAAAACTCAAGCTTTGGTCAGTGAACATAAGACCCATCAAGGGAGATTTTTCACAGAAGGGTGGTTAAATACTGGTGCAAGTTGCCCTGAGAGGTTGTGGCATCTCTGGTCTTGGAGGTGTTCAAAGCCTGACTGCACTGAGCAACCTGATCCAGCTGGACCTGTTGTGAGCATGTTGGGCTAGATGGCTTTCAGCAATCCAACCTAAATTATTCTGAGTCAGTGGTTAAACTGATTGTTCTGTTGTTTAAACCTACAGAAACGCAGAGAGAAACAAAATGAATGACAAATGAATTTTAAAATAAGATCCAGTATAGAAAGGGAAAACTTTATTAACTGTGGTTTCTTAAATCTGTAATATCCCTTTAGCATACTTTCTATATTCTCTCCATAGTGAAGGTAATCAAATATGGGACTAAAATATTGGATGAGACAGGAAACAGTGCTGCTTGGGGTCTTTTAAAATCAGCAAATCCATCCCTAATGTAGCTGCTGGCAGAAAACATAAATCATAGAATCATAGAACCATAGAATTGTTTAGGTTGGAAAAGACCTTTAAGATCATCAAGTCCAACTGTTAACTGCCAAGTCTACCACTAAACCATGTCCCTAAACACCACATCTACACATCTTTTAAATACCTTCAGGGATGGTGACTCAACCACTTCCCTGGGCAGCCTGTTCCAATGCTTGACAACCCTTTCGGTGAAGAAGTTTTTCCTAATATCCAGTCTAAACCTCCCCTGGTGCAACTTGAGGCCATTTCCTTTCATCCTATCACTTGTTACTTGAGAGAAGAGACCGACCCCCACCTGCCTACACCCCCCTTTCAGGCAGCTGTAGAGGGCTATAAAGTCTCTCCTGAGCCTCCTCCTCTCCAGGCTGAACACCCCCAGTTCCCTCAGCCGCTCCTCACCAGACTTGTGCTCCAGACCCTTCACCAGCTCCGCTGCCCGTCTCTGGACACGCTCCAGCACCTCAGTGTCTGTCTTGCAGTGAGGGGCCCAACACTGAACACAGGGTTCGAGGCGCGGCCTCACCAGTGCCAAGCACATGGGGACAATCTCTTCCCTGGTCCTGCTGGCCACACTGTTCCTGATACAAGCCAGGATGCCATTGGCCGCCTTGGCCACCTGGGCACACTGCTGGCTCATGTCCAGCCGGCTGTCGACCGACACCCCCAGGCCCTTTTCCACCAGGCAGCTTCCAGCCGCTCTGCCCCAAGCCTGTGGCATTGCATAGGCTTGTTGTGACCCAAGTGTAGGACCCAGTGCTGAGCCTTGTTGAACCTCATAAAAACTGATCTCAGCCCATGGAGCCATGATCTGTTCTTGGTTGCACTGGGTCTGTGCTGGGTGCCTCTGTACTTTGGATACCTCTTTAATTCTTCCTGCTCATCCCCTATTCTGACGACCTTGCAGGAACTGGACTGTGTAGCCCTCACAATGTTGAAGTTTGACACCTTGCATATTTACCTATTTTGCTCAAAAATGCTGCAGTCCAGCATGGTAGAATGAGATGCACCGTTGTCAATCACACAGACACTGTCTGAAGACAAAGGAAAGGGAATAGAAGATTATTCCTGTATTGAAATATTAGTCTTATTTTTGTACATGTGACTGCTTTCTTATCACTCAGAGAGTCTATACCTTTACAAGACTGTGATGGGACCAGCTTGACCTTATCTCCAGGCTTGGGCAGGGAGGTCAAGGTAATCTATTCTATCTTAAATACAAGCTTACTTGGCATTTGGGGTACCTACATACTTCAGCTAGTAACACAGCATGCATGTTAAACCAATTGCTTTGGCTTTGAAATGACACACTAAATACGGGGTTATCTTCATGAGATGTGACTCAAGGAATTTAATGGCAATCTCTGACCATGGTGACAATTCTCTTGGTTTGAAGAGGTAAGTATTTGTCTGTCACCAGAGGTGACTGAAGATTTCTGAGCAGATGGATGTTGCAGAGTGTACCGTTAGCACTCTAGACCTTGCCCATAGTAAAATCTGCTAATTTCAATCTCAGATTCATAAAGCTACCTAGCAAACTAACCCAGAGTATTGGTTTTCTGGATTGCTGCTACCTGACAGTTTTTAAGGTGATTGTCTTGTCATAGCAGTAAGATAACCCTTCTGAACAAGACGGATGTGTTGGCACACTGTCTGAGTGAAAACACTCCTGGAAATATTTACACCAGACCCTCCAAGTCAGATTCAATGGATTTGTTTCCCTTTGGTTAAATAAAAATAGTCTATCTCTTCTCAAGAAAAGCAGCACTGGGCAGAAATCTGTAGTGTATAAAGCAAAAACATGCAGGTCAAGCCCATCTTTGCTCTGTATCAGCTAGTATTAACTAATGAATACTTCAGCAGTGAAAATTTCCATACATTATTAAACTGAACCAGACTGAACTTGTGGTTTAGGCACAAAGTGTCTGAAGCCCATCAAGCACATTACGACCGCTTCAGCTAGTCAAGACCTTCTGTATTTTGTTGATCAGTCTGCCTTTGATTTAGATAAAGGCTAAACTGATTTGGGGTTCTTGTTCCATTTCATAAGAGCACACAGATTAGGAGAATATATGTGGCATTATTTGATCTGTTTGAACTCTGTTTGATTTGATTTGAACTCAGAGATTTGAAAAATCAGCTGGAACATTTTCTGAGAAGACTTACTTCTTGGCTCTGTTAGATTTCCAGTATTTTGGGCTTTATCTTCGCTTCTCCAAGAAAATAACTTTCACCATGCAAGAATGCAAGCCCTCATCTTTTTTCCTAAGGCCTGTGTCTTGATATGTTTGCTATATACTACCACAGTTTCTCAAGGAGTAACGTGATAGTTTTCAGCAAAGGACAGCTATCCAAGCTTTGCCCAAATACGGCATTTGGAGAAGTAAGCTGTACAACGTTTCTCTAAATGAGACAAAGATAATCAGAATGCAATTAGCTGGCCTTCTTAAGCTTCCCTGAAAATTTCACAGACCGTTCAGATCAATATGATCTTCTTCAGCAATCTGCTTGTTAGAGTACAATAGGATAAAGCCCTGCAAATTAAATCTGGCCAGGGATATCAACAGCAACCAGAAAAGCTTTTGTAGGTATGTTGGTGATGAAAGAAAGACTATGGAAAATGTGGGCCCTCTCCGCAAGGAAACAAGAGACCTGGTTACTGGGGTCATGGAGAAGACTGAGGTACCTAATGATTTTTTGCCTCAGTCTTCACTGGCAAGTGCTCCAGCCATACTGCTCAAGTCGCAGGAGGACTGGGAGAATGAAGACCATCGCTACAGGAGATGATCAAGTTTGAGACCATCTAGACGAATCTGAAGGTGCACAAATCCATGGGGCCTGAGGAGATGCATCCACAAGTCCTGAAGTAACTGGCAGGTTAAGTTTCTAAGCCACTGTCCATCATATTTGAGAAGTCATGGCAGTCTGGTGAAGTTCCGACTGACTGGAAAAGGAGAAACATAACCCCCATTTTTAAAAAGGGAAATAAGGAAGACCCAGGAAACTACAGCTGGCAGTCTCACCACAGTGCCCAGCAAGATCATGGAGTAGATCCTCCTGGAAACTATGCTAAGGAAATGCATAGAAAATAAAGAGATGATTGGTGACAGCCAACATGACTTCAGTAAAAGCAAATTGGGCCTGACAAATTTGGTGCCTCCTATGATGTGGTTACAGCATTGGCAAATGGGGGAAGAGCAACTGATGTCATCTATCTGGACTTGTGCAAAGGATTTGACACTGTCCCACATGACATCCTTGTCTTTAGATGGTTACACTCAAAGAGTTGCAGTCAACAGCTCAATGTCCAAGTGGAGACTGATGATCAGTGGGGTTCCTCAGGGGTTGGTACTGGGATGGGTGATGATTAACATCTTTGTCAGCATTATGGACAGTGGGATTGAGTGCACCCTCAGCAAGTTTGCTGAAGACACCAAGTTGTGTGGTGCGGTTGACACACTGGAGAGAAGGGATGTCATCCAGAGGGATCTTGACAGGCTTGAGAGGTAGGCCCATGCGAACTTCATGAAGTTCAACAAGACCAAGTGCAAGGTCTTGCATATGTGTCAGGGAAATCCCAAGCAGAAATGCAGGCTGGGTGGAGATTGGATTGAGAATAGCCCTGAGGAGAAGGACTTGGAGGTGTTGGTGGACAAGGAACTCAACATGACCTGGCAATGTGCACTTGCGGCCCAGAAAGCCAGCCAGATCCTGGGCTGCATTGAAAGAAGCGTGGCCAGCAGGTCAAGAGAGGTGATTCTTCCCCTCTACTCTGCTTTTGCGAGACCCCCACCTGGAGTAACGTGTTCAACTCTGGGGCTCCCAAAATAGGAAGGACATGGACCTGTTGCAGTGAGTGCAGAGGAGGGCCATGAATATGATCGGAGGGCTGGAGCACACCTCCTATGAGGAAAGGCTGAGAGAGTTGGGGTTGTTCAGCCTGCAGAAGAGAAGGCTCTGGGGACACCTTATAGCAGCCTGCCAGTGCCTGAAGGGGGCCTACAGGGAAGCTGGGGAGGGAACTTTTACAAGGGCATGTAGCGATAGGACAAGGGGAATGGTTCTAAACTGAAAGAGGGAAGGTTTTTGCATTTGCATGACTCAAAGTGGAAAAATGAGTTATAGAACATAAACTCAAGCTCTTCTAACATGAGATTTCTTTGGTTTGATAACACAGGACGTGATGTTTTCAGAGGAACTGGGCAAAAGTGACCTTGTCTGAGTGTAGAGTAGGAGCTTATTCACCAACAAAACAATGCAGAGATTTCGGTGACTGCATTTTTCTCAAGCTGCTGATTTAATTCCTGCATTTCACAACTATTGCTTTAAGCACCAGTGAGAGAGTGGCATTTCTAAAACACTGATTCCCAACTTCCTGGGTTTCTTCATTGTACTCTGTTGACAAATACCTACAATGAACTCTAGGAACAATTTTACATAGAATATTACACTGAAATATCTTGAAAAAACAAATGTTTGTTTCTTACATGTTTCCCCCCCCCGGTGTTTTTTCATTGCCATCATGTCCCCTTTCCTGTTTAGATGTGTGGCCACTGGATGATTTTCAAAGGCTCCAGGGTTTAGGACTTTGGTCCAGAATCCTACTGATGATGGAGGGCTCAAAGGAAGAATACCAGCAGCTTTGCCTTTTTACAGAAGGTATTTCAGCAAAACAAATGGGAACTTGAGTTTTCTGGAGTTTGTCAATAAACCTCTAGATGAAACTGAAGAATTATGTTTGTACTTCAGGTCAGATCTGCTGAGAAATGCCTGCGAACACCAGTACATTGGAGAAATGTATTCAAGAACATTTCATCCTTGTGAAAATATTACTCTGTTACAACTGCCAAGGTCACTGAGACCCTGAGTGATCTGCTGGTCAAGAAAGTTAAAGATGCCTGGCGGCTACTATAATTAAGTTATGAGTGCTAGGAGAGCTGGGGAAACAGTTTTCCCACAAATATTTATTCGAATTTCGAAGTGACTTTAGACATGTCCATGCTCAGAAGTCCTCTGAGTTCTGGGGTGTTTTTTTCTTCCTCAAAACATTTAGGTTCTGAAGGTGGATGTGAGTGCCCAGGCCATCCCAGTTTCCGCAACCTTTTCCTTCAGCACAACTGAAGAACAGAAGCAATGCCTCAGATTTGCATCAAACGCAGTAAGCCTTTTAGATTTTTGTAACTATCTGTTTGCATTTCATGGGCAAAATCTAGGCTATTGCCTGGGTGAACTAACAGACAGATAGAACAAGAAATGGATTTTAAATTCTCACCAGGGCTTTTCTGTGGATGAACCACCAAAATAAAACAACGAAATTTTGATAAACTGCCTTGATAATCAACAGCTACTCGTTTTCATATCAATGGATGTCTTAGGAGAAAAGCTTTAAAATTCATATTGCCCATCCATTTGGAAATGCTTTTTTTTGTTTGCTTTAAGTTTTGCTTTTTGGATTTTGGTTAATTTTCCTTTTTTCCTACTGAAATGCTGAGTTAGCAAGTTCACAGGTAGGTGCATGCAATATCCAAAACCCTTCTGTTTCTAGACCCCAGCATAAAGTGGAAAAGACATCTTACACTACTTCTTTGATGGTTGTGATTACATGAAAATCCACAGCACTGTGTGTCAGGGAAATCAGGAGAGATGGCCACAAAACACGGAGTGCACACATGTGGGAAACTGAAGTGCAAGGGATGGTGATATGATAGGTTTTGTATGGCATATAGTATTGCTGTGCCTCCAGACTAGGTGTTTAACAATATTCTATTGTCTTTTTAAATGGAGAGATATAGAGGTTAAAAATATGTATACAACAATAAATGGCAAAAACTCTCCAACTGTGTCTCATGTGCTATTTTAACACATACTATATAAAGAACATTCAGCATCTTAAAGTACAATTAACCTGCAGCTAGATGAGGGATTAAACATGACTATTCTCAACTTGAATGACCCTTTCCCCTAAGCTGAGCTGCCCATTTAGTGCCCTTAATAAATACAGGGATAATTTAAACCATGTGGCTGCAAATTGAAAACATAGGCTTTTGAACTATGCATTTTCTTTCTCATGTTGGAACTCCTCCCTGGAGATAGACTCAAGTCCCATGATCTTGTAAAAGACAAATCTGTGTATCTTTTTTATTAAGTGTTTCATGATATATATTTTTTCAGCTCCATTGCAGTGGATGCATCTGAAAGATGTATTCCGTTGACAGTACACAATACCCTCAAAGACTCTTGATCCATTTATCAACTCAAACTAATAAAAAGAGGATAATATTTCTATGAAAAAGAATGGGCTTTAAAAGCAGCTTGACAGCTTGGTGGAATACATCAATTAAGTATACAGAGAAATCGGAGGAAAAATGGGGATCTTACTTTCTTTGCTAGCATTAGAATTAATAAAAAATATTTAATCTGTCCTTCAACAGGAAAAAAATAGAGTTCATTCCCAGCTTGCATACCTTGTGGTTTGAGCTGAAGAATGTTACACTCAAGTCTATATTCAACTACTGGTTTAAATTATAGCCTTTAGAAAATAATCTACCATTCACTTTAATTAATATCAACAATCACAGAGTCAGTTGGAAAAAAACCCAACACAACACAACATGCTAATGTGAAATTAAAATTGTTTCTGTCCATTTTTTCCCCCTTAAAAACATCAAAGAGTCTCATCTATTGGCAACTTTGGTACTCCGTAACCTTAAGCTTCTTTCATGTTGATCCAAGGAAGGTTCACAACCAGTTTTCTCTAGTCAGTGGCCCATGAGACACATCTGGCCCCATCATTTCATCTGCGGTCAGGAGAGACACAAAGTGCTCTGCTAGACTATTTTACCACAAACGCTCTTTAGTACCTTCTTCCCCTGAGACAAAATCCTTGGGTTTGTCTTTCCTACCACTGTTTTGCAATTTATCCCCATGGAAAAAGTAGTGGCTGAGGTTCCTCTCCAGCACTGGGCCAGAGAAGGCAGCTGTCAGGATTCAATCTCAGATCCTGTTGGGTGCCTTGGCCAGGCCTTCTCCTGTTTAAACTGGCAATGCCGAGGCAAAGGATTCTGTCCTACTGACAGAATAATCTTGCCTTCAGCTGAAAGGCCCAGGTGTCACTGAAAACAGGGTGGTAGCAAACCAAAAAAGCAAAGGAGGATGTTTTGCTCTGCAGATCTTACGTGCGAGGACTTGTATGCAGCTGAAATGGTTCGACATTACATAGCGGAGAACAAATCTGGCCTCTGAGGAGTTTGGTGGGCAGGTTTGCAAATTCTGACTGAGTGTGGTGTTATGTTTTTCTGCTAGGCTGGTGCCAGTGATCATTTGTATTAGTTAGAAACTTGTCTTCCCATTGTCAGCCTGGAATCTGTGCACAGCCCTTGGATCAACAAAGCCTCTTCTACTGATGATTTGCTGGAACAAACTGAGTAGTATTAGGGTGCAGTATACAAAGGGTTTATGGTAAACTGTTCAGTTTTGGTTCATAAGGTAAAGCAGTTGCAGAGACAACATTTTATGAACTATATTCCCCCTGAACAGCAACATTCATTTCTATTTTGTTATTCTGTCACACTACCATCAGCTCTATAAAGCTCTGCAACACACAAATCTGCAGCATAGTCTGCTGAAATGTAGCCAATTGATGGTAATTAGACAAGCTGAGAAGATTTTTTCAGCTGTTGTTCTATCATCTGACAGTATATGGAATATATTGGGACTGTACAGTTGTCTCAATACTATGGGTTCTAACTCTGTATCATTAGAACAAGTTGTGCTGGTGTATTTCTTACATTTCTTTGCATCTTCTCTTTTGTGAGGGTGTAGGATGAAAAAGGAGAAGTCTATGCCTTCAAATCTTGCGAACAATTTGTGCAGGATCTGATGCATCAGGTTTCCATCTCTACAGTGCCCAGAGGCCCTGCAGAGTGGTGCAAGTACCAGTTCTGTTCACCCTTGGGAAATGAGCAATTGGGGTGTTCGGTATTGCTTGTCTGGTTCACTGTATAGTGCCACAAGTTCAGTAAGAAATCTGCCATTAGTGTGTCAGCTTTCTGAATCTGCTTTTTGAGTTTTTAGAGGGTGGTGGGGAAGAGGTTGACTGATATTCCTAAATAATATTATTTTTTCACAAGGTTCAAAAATGATAACTAGAAATTTTGCTTGACTAACCAGGAATGCAGTTTATATATATATATATATATATATATATATATATATATATATATTATCCCCATGCTTTATTGCTTAAAGTTTTATGACTGTAAATTGATGTGCAGTAACTTCTGTGAATGTTCCTTGCTTTATGCATTGTCCTCCAGTTCCATTCCCAATACCAGTAGATTACATTTTTCCTCAAGAAGGAAAGCAAAAAAGAGGTAAATGCATGAAGTGGCTCAGCCCTGCAGCCCCTTGGTTCATACTTTCATGTCTCTAACAGAAGCATGGCCCCATGTATTTTGCTGGCAAGTGGGATCTCTGCTCACATGCTAGAGTTACATCACCTCCATGGCATCAGGAAAACTTTGGTATATGATAGCAAGGGACAGGAAGGTTCAATTACTTCTGTCAGAAAGGCTGCCAAAGGAAAAAAAGCAATGTTGCATACTCTTAGGTTACACATATGATACGGATCATTCTAGATGTGGTTCAGCGCTTTGCTGAATGGGGCACTTTCCGAGTTTCTAAAATTGCAAGTTTTCTCTGGGTGCTTTCTCTTGCATTTGTCGTTCTTCCACTTCAGTGCTGCTTGTGTACCTGAGGAATACCTACTGTTTAATAAATATAAAGAGATGTTAATGACTGCAGTTGATTGAGCATCATCTGCTAGTTACTGAAGTTTAGGTTAATATTTCTATTAAATCCTCCAACTTTGAAATGGATGTTTGTCTTGATTTAGTTTATTCCTTATGGTATCAAAATGTGGTGACAGCTTAAAAAAGAAAAATAACATACTGCTTCAGGGAGCAAAACCAGAGTACAGCATTTTTAATGGTTTTAATTATATTACAGCACTGTTGGTCTTTTTTCTAAGTATTCACTCCTCATATTTTTCTTTTGTTAGTAGCCAGTTGACAAGGGGAAGCTCTTATTCCCTCTTCATATTATTATGTTCGGCTTTGCAAATTCCAGTTGGAAACATTTTGTTTATCAGAGCTATATGAAGAGTTGTTAAGTGTGTCTTCATTAGCTTCAGCTTTTAAAAGATGCATTTGGTTAAAACAAAAGCACATCACTCCTCTTTTTCTGTGCTCCCACTTTGATTCTCCTGGTACAAACTCCTTGCCGCTGTGTAGGGGAGAGAGGTAACATCAGGATCCGTGCGAGGAAATCCTGTGGAGTGAAACATTTCTGTTTATGAGCAGTGGTAATAATGAAACAGCTGAGCGAGAGCTGGAGCAGCCTGACACTCGTGGTTGGCACCTCTGCTTTCAGGGCTTACGTGCTGCACTCCAGTGCCAATGCCTGTAGGATAATGCTTCCACCCTGACCACACTGGGCCAGGCGGCATCTTCTGGCCTGAGACCCTGGCTAAATAGAGGGCAGGGAGAAGCAGTTTGGGCAGGACCCTGTCTGGGGCAGGGGGTCCACATGCATGAACTTGTGCACAGGGTGGTTCTTCAAAAGGAAAACAGTGGTATAAAATCACAGCTCTGAGGGAAAATTTTGAGTCTGAGTGAAACTTCCAGTCAGCCCCTGTTGGGACCTTCAAAGTCTTCTGTCCCTGCAGCCTGCAGGAACTCCCCATGTGCTTCAGGCCCAGGGAAACCTGGCAAATACTCAGTACAACCAACAGTCCTGCCAATGTATTTGTGGCAGGGAACTGACAAGAAGAGGAGGGTTTTTTTTTGTCTGGTTTTGGCTGAAATCAGCCTAGAACCAAACGAGAGGGGAGGATGGGGAGAATTAGTTTGCCCTTTGCCAGGAAACCCTGCCATTTTGCCACCTCCAGCATGAAAAATTGCTCTATGGCTGAAATCCTGCCAGGGAAGTGCCAAGTAAAGTGCAAATTATGTATCAAGGTTTGTGTGGAGAGGCCTTGTATTTAAAGATGTTATCTCTTAATCTTATCTTTATTTCCTGCATTTACTGCAGTTGAATGCTTGAAAGAGAAAAGAAATGCAGGCCTCCGTCTTCACAGCTGGTAAATCTGTCCTTATTATGCTTCTGTTCCTTGTGACTGTTTTCTGATTTGGAGGTCAACAGCCATATGTGGCTTTTAAATATTCTTTAAAAACATCCATGTATACTTTTAATGTGCTTAATCCTCATGATTGTATCAACATACAACAAACTTCTACCTTTGGATCGCAATAACCATGGGGTAGGCTTCCAGGAAACTGGAGACATGCCACCACTGGAAGTTTCCACCATTGACCTGTTAAATCTTAAAGAATTATCCTGAATCACTTCAGCTTGCCCCAGTGCAAGGAAACAGACTAGATGATCTCTTGAGATCCACTGTATCCCTTCACTCTGTGATCTTATTGAGGATTTTCTAGTGGCAGTATAGTGTTTGTTATTATTTTCTGCTGTGCCAAGTACCACAGCAACCTTTGTGAAATGAAGCTTCTATTTTAATAAGCAGACACCCTGATGGGAACCCAAAAGGCAGCACAAAGAGGTTTAGAAAACATAAGCTACAAGGAAAGGTTGAGAGAATGGGGTTTTTCTGGAGGAGAAGAGACAAAGGGGGACGTGATACATTTTCCAGAATGCAAAGGCTGTAACAGAAAGAACAGAGATTAAAATTGTTCCCTGTGGCTTTTAGGAAAAGGTCAACAGGAATTTAGCTTAATTTGCAGCAAGGAAGATTTGGGTTCCATGTTACAAAGCAACTTCCCAGCTATGAGAGTGATGAAACACAGCCTGCTTAGGGAGGCTGTGCCTCTCTCCTCTGCTCGCTTTCAGGTGCAGGTGAGAATAATGTCTGTCATGGTCATATCCTCCTTATTGCCCTGGGAGGGAGGCAGATCAGATGAAGCTGATCCTCTTCCAGTCTTTTGTCTATGAAATAACTGGGAGCTGTGGGCAAATTGCTACCACTGCTGACTCCAGCCAGGCTGGCTTTGAACCGGTGTTTGTGAGAGGTGAAGTCCTCCAAAGTGCTGCTTTCAGCCACCCCAGTCCTGCTGGCCTGGGTGTCCCGGTGGGTGGGGCATCTGAGCAATGCTTAGTGAGACAATCTCTGGTCTCCTGGCTGGGGGACACCAGGATTCCCTGGGATGCAGACTGCTGAGGCTGACAGGGCATTTCACGGGAGGGTTGTATATGCTTGCTCTGTTCTCTACCCTGAGGAGTGCATCTGGCCACTTTCAGAGATGGGATACTAAGCTAGAAAGGGCTTTATTGTAACCGAGTATAACTACACTTCATTCTCACCCTGCTCATGTTCAGGATCCTTATTTCTCAGGGGAAGTACTACAGAAGAGCAAAACAAGAGTGTTTTCCTGTCTGGGAGAGACTGGTTCCTCCCCACCTGGTTCCTTCCTGCCATGTTTTTGATTCTCACTTCACCCACCTGTGATGCTAAGGTGAAGTGGTACAGCAGCGCAGGACATGGGCAGCCAGCTCTTCCTCATACCGATAGGAAATTCCTCCTGGCTTCCCTAGGAGGAGAGTGAAAGCCACCATCGTGCTGCTTTGGCCAGCTTTCTCACTTTTGTCATTAAAACTTACTGGAAACACAGCTTATGCACAGATACTAGTGCTTGTGAATCTAGGAATTATTTCTTCTAACGACTACTTAAGGAAAATACTTGTAACACTGAAAAGCTGAATTCCCATCTTCCCTGCAGTAATAAAAGCATCATAAATAGATTTCCTAGTTAGGCACTACCCTATCTACGGCAATGAACTCCCTGCAAGTGTTCAAATCCCAATAAACTATTCAGTCTGGAAAATGGATTCCGCTAAATACTTGTTAGTAACAATGATCGAGGAATCCAGCTTGATGCCAGCCTCCAATATGCAGGTCTCTGGCACAGCAGCACCCTGTACCATGCTCCCAGCATGCCAACAGATGTTGGACTATGTGCAGAAAGCCTGAATTAAAACCGTGGGAGCTCAGATGCTCATCTGGGAGTTAAATGGTGCCCAGGTGTTTGTAGGTCCCAGGGACTTTTTTTTCCTCAGCGTTACCCAGTTTAGCTGGGAGCTGAATTTCACCCCAAATGATGGCCCAGCATGATCTGTTTGAACTGCAGCAGCAGCAAAGCAGGACAAGTAACCCTCTGAGGAAGCTGTCCCAGGGGGCAAATGTGCCTAACCTCTGGAAGCAGTTGCTGGCACCCAAATAAAGGATTTGAAAGAGGGATATGAGCAGGCAGCAGCGCCTGAAAAGAACAAGGTCCAGGCAGGGGACTGGGGGGGTGGAAGAGGCATGGAGGGAACGCCAGGCTCCATAATGTCTCTGTTGAGAATACTGATGGTAGCACATCCACTACGGAGCCTGCGTGGAGCTGATCTCAAAGGGGTCTTTGTTACAAGGGTTTTGCAAAACAGCTGTGTATTTTTAAAGTTTTCATTATTAAAATATTTTGCAAAGACTTCTTGCAAAACTGCCCTGTTCTGTAGAAAGAGGCTTGGCAGGCCAGGATGCTGAAATGCCAGACCCAGGTTTCAGCAGGTCCTGCAGCAGCTGACACAGAGCGTAGTGGCTAATGACTCTGAGCCATGCCAGCTCTGAATGAAAACTAGAGCTAATTTTAAGCTAATTCTATGCTGAATGTTCCTATTGGTCTGGCCACAGGGAGCCGTCTACAGATCATTTTAATCTGGTGATTTTCTTTAATGTTTTTATGTCTCATTTTAGAATAGAGCACGTCCTGCTTTGCAAGTTCAAAATCTATTCTGAATTAATTCACAAACTAGGCAGTTTGTAAGACCTAACTACAGCTAATGACCGATGCTGCCAGTATTTATAATCTGAAGGATATTTCTTTCTTGCATTCCTTTGCACACTTTGACCTACCTCCTGCAGTAAAAGCACATTTTTTAGTAGTTCAGTTCAACTTCAAATGGGAAATGAAATCAGAAACCAAACCAGAATACTTTCTGCATTTTATCAAACATGATTTGCGATACATAGTTAACTTCCCTCAGTTTCATATCTACACTTCTGTAACCTTTTTAACTCCGTCTCCTCTCTCCTCCCCACACCCTGACAGCTCTGGTTCATTTCACTTCTAAAATTTTCCAAACTTGTAATGTCAAAACGCAAATTGTAGCCCATGCAACAGCTTTCCAATCCTGACAGCCATGGGGGACAAGGTTTTCAAAAGAGGCCAGCTTCACTGTTGGGACAAGACCAGACCCTTTGTATGCTGTAACAGGAACTTACAAAAAAACTATAACAACAATAATAACGAGAAAGTTTGGGTCAGTTCCACTCCCCAGCTACACCCTTGTGGCTCCTGGATATTTATTCCCTGTTCTGTTCCCGAGTTAAGTCCTGAAAGCCTTAAGGTGCCCGTGTAACTTCAGACGGAGCATTTTGATGAGCAGGCTACCCTTGCCAAGATTTGGTCCTCTGATTTAACGTGGATACTCTGCTACCATCTTCTCAGTAAAGGGTGTCTCCGAATGGAGAGGCTTTGCCACTGCAGACTGCACTGGAGAAGGAGACATCCCAGCTGCTTCTGCCTCCGCTCGGTCCCTCCTGTGCATGTGACCTGCCATTCCTCTGGAATTGTTTCAAGCCACAGAATCAACAAAACTAGTTCACAAAGTCTTTGACTGAATTTATCCCCTCCTGTTTTCAATAACACAGCAGGAACAGAACATTATCAAAACCTGGTTCTGGACCATTCCTGAGCCCTAATTCTGATTACCACTAGGATGGCTTTGGGAGTTGACTTGGAACTGCTTTGTGGGCTGGAAAGATGGCATTGGTCTTTCTCCTTTGTCACTCTTCCTTTGGAGATGACAGCAATGTGCTCCATCCTGCTATGGCTACTACTGTGCTCACAGCTGAGCAGCTGCATGGACACCTCCTGCATCACCTTAGGCCCCACAAACATGGGGGTGGCAGGTTGTGTACTGGTATACGGCAGAGCAAAAGCCCCTTCCCATGTCACTCCTATCTCCTACAAAGAGATGCTTTGAAGTTTGGAGGGCTCCATTTTTGCCATGTGTCCAGGCTCCTGACACCCTTCATGCCATCCCCCTGGCCAGATGCTTTTAGAAGCACTTTCCTGCTCTGTCTCCTCCACCCCACAAATATAATCTTGTGAGTCTAGCATTTCCAAGATTTTCCAGGGTCTTTATCAGGCCATCCCTTGTTCTTTATACCTGAATTTCTTTCAAGTGTTGTTCTACTGCCTCGGAGCTCTCCTGGCAATATTTCTAGAGGACTCCCACTGGGACACCATCCTCCTCCATCTCATTCACGTATGAGTTTTCCAGAGGCTCAGAGTTCTTGGTTGGTTGATATTCCAGTCTATAGTTTATATTCCCCAAAGACAGTGTCTTTTGCAGCTCAGCTGTTTCCTTTGGTTTCTCAACGTGAGAAAGCAGTCTTCCACCGTAACTATTACCAGGTAATGCTTTACTCCCTGTGGGCTTCCCATAGACTAAAGTTATGTTTGTGTCTTGAATCAATATCTTTAGGGTTACTTCTCTGAATGAGCTTCTCCTCTAGATCCCCAGGTACCACTGTGAACGCTCATACAAGAAAACATTCACTCTGTGTATCTGTTACTCCCTTTCTGAGATTTAGAAAAGGGTGCCTTTTTCTCCTATTGTTTCCCTCATGCTGCTTAGAAAGCGTGGTCATTTCATGCATGTGTGGGATTTGGTCATGCTCCTCAATACATGTTGCTTACTATGGGACTTCGCATGACACTACAGGCAAGTGTCAAGGCTGGCTTGAGCTCATATACAAGGAATAATCCCGATAACCTGGTGGATTTACTACCTTTAATTTTCTTCTTTTCTTGGTACAAGCAAGTACTTGCTATAAGCAGTTTTCTCACTGACATTGGTAGCTGCATTCACCTGATTTTTGTAGTGGGACTAGACTGGGCCTTTACCGTGAGTCAGGCTAAAATGACCAGTTATGTCTTCCATGTTCTCCTGTCCACAAAGCTCTTCTAGTCCTGTATTGCACCACCGGCAAAGTTCACATTCAGCTGCTGTGACCTCAAAGAAGTGGTTTCAAGGCACGCAGAGTGTATCTTGACCCTGAGAGAGTCCAATGACAAACTAGACCTGAAGCAGTGCTGGCATGGCAGTCAGGAGCAATAATTTTGCCCCAGCAAAGTGCAGGTTACTCGAGGTAATTTTACTTTGATTTAGGTGACCACACAGTGAAGATGCGGCAGCAGGGAATTGCTACCTGAATACTTCAGTCCCTGGAGGGTTTCTACAGCTAATGCTACCAAATCTACTCCTCCTGCTATTACCCAGGCTACCTGCAGTGTATGCACCCATTTGGGATTCACTCCATCAAGGATAACCCTGCTTTGGTTCAGCCTCAGCTTTTGAACGCTGAGTCAGGAATGAATTTGCTGTGAGGCACTAAGGCTCCCGCTGTGCATTGTGCTCTTTATGCCCCTAAAACTCCAGGGGAGCTCCCCAGCATAGCACCTTCCTGCTGCATCCAATCCCTCTCAAAATGCTCTTTTGCAGCTGTCTTAACAGCCTGGGGAGAAGGGAATATGTTTTCAGCAGGGAGCCACCTGTCAGGGACCTGTTTCAAATGTCTCTTTGGGACTCAGCCCTGGGAAGAAATACGGCCTTTGAAAATGTTAAAGGAGTTTGAGGTCCTCCTTCTTGCACAACCCTGTAAGCCAAAACACCTTGCCACTTCAAGCTGCAAGATGTGCTAAAGGCGGCTCCTTTCTCCCTGCCCGGATCCAGCTTCTCTTTCTCAGCTTTAACCCCGCAGCCCCTCGGAGCTGGTAGCACTTCTTGTGGAGTTGCCTCTTCCAGCTCTCCATTTAATCTGATGGAAGAGAAAGCAGCTCACTCCAGAGAGGCCTCTCAAGGAGGCACCTTGTCCCCCCAGGAGCCCGGGGAGCCACGGTGGGGTGGGAGCAGTGTGTGCCCACACCACTTCACTCCCCTCGCCTGCCTTTGTTCGGGCTGTGCTGACTGCGGGCACCGAGGTGGTGGGCAGCTTGCCACTCTCCAGATGGACTTCCTGCCTCTAGCTTTCTTCTGCTTTTTTGTTGGTTTTCTTTTTTTTTCTTTTCCTTGCTGCAGGCTAAATCCTGATCCCAGGGATGTCGGTGGCAAAACTCTCATCTGTTTCTCGGGAACCTGGATTTGGCCCTATATAAATGAGTCAGGTAAAATGGCAAACGGGTTGTAGCAGAATATTTGCACCAAGGCAGATAGGTGAAAACTTGAATCATCTTGTGTAATTTTGGCTGCTGTAGCAGCTGAACTAACACCGAATCTCCTGAATGCTGTCTGAATTATCCACGCTCTTAAGATTGTGCTGAAGCACCCAAATACATCTTTTCCCCTCAGAGTTTGTATGCAGCCTGACGTGTTAAGGTCAAGATCCACGCTCCAGAGAGAAGCAGATGGTCTCCTGAGTGATGTGTTTTCACTCACTGAGCATGAATATGAAAAAGCCTTCTTATTTTCCAAGCATATGAAAGTCAGTAATGTAGAACAGTCTCAGGGAATCTTAATATGTGAATAAACATGTGTGTTGCAAGGGTTTATTTTGGTCTTTGTGCTCACTATGGATTCCTAAGATTAAATGATACCCGAACACTATATATCATTGTTTTTATTAACTTGGTTCAAATGTAAGAGCCATGCCAAAAGGCTGTTTCAATTCGTGCAGATTTATAATAATTCTGACCTTCATAATGAACTAAACAAAAGGAACTCTGGGGTCAGTAAATGTTCACTTTGCAGCAGTCTCTATATATTATAAATACCAAATACATCAGGGATATTCTGAAGTGGTTATGGTGTAGCAGAGCTATATTACTGAGGGAATGGGATGAAGACAATTGCTGAAACTCTCTGTATAACAAATTATGTTGAGTTTTAAAGCCTGATCCTGCTCTCTCACTGTATCATGCAGCCTTTAGCAAGGAACCTCAGGCAAAGGCACCAGCTAAGGACTCTCTCCATCCTTTATGCCCCACAGAGCACAGCACACCAAGTCCAAGAATGTTGCCATGCTCATCCGTCCCTATGCCAGCTTTGTCGTCAGGCAGTTTGAAGGTCTGTGCCCTTTGTGGCCTTTCTTCCCCCATCCCCCACCCATACAGGTAGGGAGAAACCAGTGGGACCCCTCACCCCATCACCTGCCATGTTAGGACCGTGACAGACACATTGTTTGGTCCTGCCATGGGCAGAGTCAGCTGGGTGGTTTCTCTGAGCCCAGGCTGCATAAAGATGCCAGTATCTGCTCCTTTCTCCCAAAACAGTTGTGTTTAAGAGGACAGGGAGGAAAGTCAAAATGTTTTTAATAACCAACACAACATCTGGAGTGCCTGTTTCACATCTTATTGAGCCAGTGGGAAAAGACCCATGGATTTCAGGGACATTTGGATTAGGGTCTGAAATTGCTTTTACATCTAAGAGGAGTACAAAGTAGAAAATCAGGGAAAAGGCTCTTAAGCATTTTCCCCCCTAATCCTTCACCTGTACCAGCTGTTGGAAAACATCTCGCCAAACATCCTCTCTCATCATGCTCACTACAGAAATTTCCTGAGCTTGTCCAGCCAACCAAAACATTAATTTCTACTAAGACACACACAACCCCCCACCTTTCTCGCCAGCTCAAGTAACATTAAATGTTTTATTCAAACAGAAAAACACGGAGATTCAGAGCTGAGGCTGCTGCTTCTCTATGAGCTCTGTGTATTTTTAATGTTTCTGGCTAAAGATGTGAGGTGAGGAAGAAGTGGAAGTGAGAACGGTGAATTCCATGTTGAAAGAGTCATATGCAGGTTTTTAACAGCATTTCTGAGTGCACCTGAAGAATTTGCAGTTGCATCTGTTTTGTGTGCAGAAAATTGCATAATTGTGCAACTTCTTTGTGCACAACAAAGAAGTAACTGCAAATGGCTGTATAAAATGTCATTTCTCTGTTCGTTTACCCACTTGCCAAATGCAAATAGATGTGCCTGCAAGTTCTGCAAAAGGGCCGTGTGGGAGTCTGTGTTGAAAATATGCCCTTTCATGGTCTTTAGATGTTTCCTCAGTTTGTTCTTGTCTTCTTATTCCCCCCGCCCCCCCCCCCCCCCCCAACATCTAAGCCACGTAACAAGGGTAAAAGAAACCCTCTAACAGTCTGAGGCACCCCCATAATCAGTTCATTGGTTCTTAAAAACATTAAAGCCCAGAAATGAATGCTGCAAGAAACTTTATCTGGGAGCTGACTGACTGATGGATGAAACAAACCATAATGGTAGGCATTTAAAAACCCAGCTGTCTGTGCCACGCTCACACTCTTGAGTGTGAGCAGAATGTATTGTACCTCCTCTGAAAAGTCTTACAGCACAGTCGTTCCTTTATGAATTTTGATAACTGGGTTGCACACCATGCATTTTAAATCCCCCAGGACACTAACCCACTGTTTGTCTGCAATTTTTTTAATGTGGCTTTTTTTTTTTTTTTTTTTGGTTTAGAGTGGGGTAAATGTATATAGTTGCCAGCATACACTAACACTGTTGGATGAAAATTGATGTTGAAACACTGTTTTGCTTTGAAATAGAAGGAAAAATCCTTCTAAAATCACAAATTTCTCTTTCATTTTTTGAGGCTGTTGTTAGATCTGTACCCTAAGCCTGCTTTTAACCTCTTCAGACTAAAAACTTATTTGTTTCTTGAGAAAATAGGTTCCCAGAGATTTTGTTTGCCCAGTATATGCACTGTAATAGAAGCCACAATGTATGGGGTTAGCAGAGGGATCTCACTGGTCATATGCTTTTTTTTATTCTAATTCTGACTCACTTGTTGATTTGGGGGAAATGTTTTTGCCAAGTAAGATTTATTTCACCCCATTCCTAATCAAATGAGCTTAGCCCAGTCATTATGGCAGCAGCTTGGCACAACAGAGTATTAAACATGCCTGCCAGGCTTGCAATGTCCCTCTGCAGATCCTCAGACCCTTTAGCACTGACCCCAGCTCCCGGTATCACAAAAAAGGGGACCTGGGTGTTAAAGGATGGGACTCCAGAAGCCAGTGTGATGAAGGAGATGGTACGTTGTGAGACACTCAAAGAAAGGGTTGTGTTTCGGATCCTTCCACTGCAGAATTCTCCTGCTCCGAGGTAATTTCTGAGAGGCAATTCTGAGGTTTAGAAACTCTGGTTTGAGTGTCCCCTGGGGAAGCCTCCTTGGATGTATCCATCTGATCCCATTTATAAGACGGAGGGACCATTTTTCTGCTGTTAGCTGGGCTCAGCCACATCTCAGATACTCCAGCAAGCCTTTCAAAAGCCTACAGTGATGGACATGCCATGGTTCAGTTGTTCCTGTGTGACCCCACTTTAACATTAGGAAAGTGTTTCCTGATCTCTAACTTCGGTCTTCCTTCCTTTAATCTATGCCCATCTCTTGTTATCCCATGTGTCATGGCAGAAAGTCCTTTCTTCTCAAGAAACCCTATTATTTTATTCTTCTTCTCCTGCATTATGTTTGTAGACCTTTAATAAGCCTGACTTAGTACAACTCAATCATACCTTTCTTGGAGAACAGTGCCTCAGACTGCACACAGATAGTCACATTCACTTTGTAGAGCTGAAAATTGATTATGTGGTGTAATTCTGCTTGTGCATTGCCAGTCTGGGGCCACCCTATTGTGCAACAACACAACGTTGCTGTTCAGCCTGTGATCCACTACAGCCTCTAGACGTTTTTCTGCAGATAGCTCTCCAGGCAGCAGTTCTGCATCCTGCAATATATAGCCAGTTATTCCTGGTGAGGTGCAGAATCTATAAGCTTGTCTCTAGAGTAGCATGTTTTTCTGTTAGACCTGAAAAACACTGGTTTGCCAAGATCATTTTGAATTCTAATCCTGTCCTCCAAACTCCTGACAGTCCCTCCCTGCTGGCTGCCATCTGTATATCCTCTCTGTTCCATCGTCTGGGGCATGAATAAAAATATTGAACACGACTAAACCTGGGAAAGGCTGTGCTGCACCTAACCCATATGTCCTTCTGCTTTGACTGGCAATACAGTATTCTCCCAGTACAGCTTTCCTGTACCACCATGTCTTCCTCTGGATTACACCTCCCAAAGCTGACTTCAATGACTGTTTTCATCACTAGGAACAAAAGCCAGACTAAAATGAAAGGACGTTATTTAACTCCTTTCCTTACTCTGTGTTTGTGTTTACTATTATTAAATAATTATTTGTTGTAATAACAAATTCTGAGAGGAATAATCTGATAGGTGCATAATTTATTTGGAGGTAGACGTGACATTAGCCCTTTCCTACTCTCCTGCCATAGCCAAGACAACCTCTTTCTGCAGACGGTGCAGAACAGTGTGTCACATTAACATTAATGCAAATACATTAACACAAAACTTCCAGATGTATTTGAGATATTTAAATAGATTTTTTGGGATCCTTACCTATTTATTTCTTGATATATTCTCTTGGGACTTGTGATCCTGACATCCCCTATTATTTTCTGCTGTTACTCCTCCTCCATGCTGTCCCACAGTCGTTCTGCTGCACTCTGCTCCCAGGGGCTCTCTGAGCAGGTAACAAACATCATGTTTCAGTGCTGGAGGTTTCTGTCACTTCTCTAAAAGCACTGTCAAACTAACTTTCCTGGTCTGAAGGATCAAAGTAGCTCTGTGCTATGACAGCAGTTGTGCAATTTTTCCCGTTTCATTGCCCCCCCCCCCCCCCAAAAAAAAAAAAAAAACAACCCTCCTCTTCAGGTTGATCTCTTATGGTCTCAACCTTAGGGCAAATAAGAGCATTTTAGTCTATAACACAGTATGATTTTCAGAGCCCCCTGTGCCTCCCTGTCTCTGGGGGAGAGGCAGGGGAGTGGATAACCCTCCCAGTAATGATGACAGCAAAGAGAGGCTGAGCATGGGGCTTGATAACTCCTTGTCTGCAGAGGGAAGCTCGAATTTTGGGCTTGTTAAATTGCCCTGTCATTATAAAAGCACAGCAGTGGCTCGGATCTAAAACCTACCCAGGCAGATTAGGAATGTGTCAGATGCTGAACCCCTCAAAAGTGCTAATACCTTGCTGCCCTTTTATGTGGTTTAAGTCCTGCATTTGTTTTGGAGCCAGCAGGCAGTGCCAGGAAAGAAGACGAAGCAACCTTTGCCAGTCCTTCCTTTGTAAACCTTCACTGCGCAGTGGGAAGCAGGAGAATTTACTTTAACTAAAGCCAAGTCAGTGGTTTAATCTTTGTAAACATGTCTTAAGTGCTCTGCCTCTTATCTTTATGCCATGGCTTTTGTACCAAAAAGAATGGATAAAAAGCTGTTCAGCCAGAAATATCACAGTTCTGACATGAAACTGGTCATCAATCACTTTTCTGTCGAGCTCTGTGTGTGCATGTGTGTGTGTCAGTGAGCCTGTATGTGTTTGTGCTCCTGTGTTGAATCAGCTACTGGTGGCCTACAGTGCAAACACAGGCTGCTCCTGCAAGTGCCAGCACACTTAAAAAAAAAAAAAAAAAAAGAAAGAAAGCAACGATTAAATAGCTAAAAGGAAAAAAAAAATCCTCATACAATGGAATCTGAATTCTTCTGGATTGTCTGGAAATCTTTCAAGGAAATGACTTGTGGACACCAAGGATGCTGCAAGCTAAACTCAAGAGTAGAAAATGATCTAGTACTCTGTACGTGTGCATGTGTGTGTGTGTGCATAAATCAGATAAATGTTTTAAAATTTCTTTTAAAAAATGAAGTCATCATGCAAGTCCTGTTTGCTACCTTTTTCAGCCTTTGTGGACTAGATTAGCGTTGTGGATGCTGATGATGTACTAAAAGCCAATGTGAGAAATAGCTGTCTGAAGGCTTGGCTTTTCATCTAAGACCTTCGGAAAAATATTTCCTCCCTATGACATTCAGATACATGTTCATATTTAATTTTCACGGAGCAAGATAGCCTCTCATACCATAGATCTCCCCTCACCACAACACAAAGAATGCAACATAGAATATATGGAAGTTTGAGGCACAAAATAATACCACTTATTGCATGTAGCACTGAGTAAGGGGACTCCTAAAGTGAAACTGAGTGTGACATGTGATGCTGGTGGGCCAGAAAAAGCTAACAGCATAACCCTTAGATACAGGGTGAGCTCCAGGACCCGCTGGAGCTGCATGAGGCAGTTACATTTACCCCATCTTTCTGTGCTATGCAGATGCAGGCACCCAGGGGACGTTTTGGTGGGTGCTGGGTTTACAAACCTTTTCTTCAAGTGCATCATCCTTTTTAAGCCTTTTTGTTATACTGATAACAATAAAGGGCAAACCGGATACACTGTGCATTAAAACCATGTTACCCAGCTTTGTGGAGTACCTGCAGCCAGATTGTTTTGGCTTTGACATCAGAGGGGATCCCTTTGTGCAAATGAGGAGCCTGTGCATCTTCTGAATCCCTGCTGAAGGAGGGAGGGTACTACGCGATGGTGACATGCTGTGGGCTGCTGAAGGTGCTTTTTCTATTAAAGTCTGTAAAACATTGTGGGACTGGTTTCCAGAGGGGCCAGCAGGAAGTTTCCTCAGTATGTAGTCAGCTGTGAAAAGAGGCAAAGAAGACAGATAGATAGATACAGATATAGATATAGATATGTGTTTCTAAATAAAACTAGAAAAAAACCTCTATTGCACAGGAAGGGTGACCTGGAGGAGGATCCTCGATGTCCTTGCTGGCAAGCCAAAGCAGTGAGGGGAAATCAAGAGTGGGAAGACAAGTGGGCTTTGAGAGAAGCTGGGGTTGTATTTCTAGAGGGTGGATGGGCACCGCAGTGCTCAAGCATCTTGGAGGTGCAGTCTTGAGCTGGAGAAAACCTTCTTTGGGGGCACCACTGGGCCATGTGTCTGCTCAGCCAGACTCACCACGCAAGCGAGGCGCTGGGCTGACATAGCTCAGTTCTTCCCAGACCTACCAGGTCTGGGTCTCGTTTGTTTGGGTATCTGCACATCATGGTGATGTGTGCTCCACAGAGGTACTATGTGCTGCATGAGGATAATCTGGATGCATGCTTTAGACACCAGGAGAAGATTTGGCAGACCACTAGAGAGAATCATGGGCTGTTTTCTTGATGTTTTTTGTTGTCAAGTTTTTTACCTTTTGGGTACCCTAATTTTTTTAAATAGTCCAAATTTTCTGTACTAAACCAATATGAGAGAAAGGCTACCATTGCAAACGCTACAGACAACTTCAGTGCTACGTCCAGCTAGGAAATCTCCTACATTAGGTCTTGTCTTTACTATAGCAGAAAGACTGATTATGAAATGAACAATTAGGAATGGCTTGGGTATAACTGATGACAGTGGGATTATATTTATTGTTATCTCCAAACAGAATGAAGTCCAAGCCAATAAAAGATTCATTGTGACTTGAAGAGAAAATTTCATTTTAACTGAAAACAATGCTGGGAGAAGGACTTTATTAACAAGAAAATCTGAATGATGATTGATGACCATTGGAAAATACTTAAGTGGATGCCCAAAAAAGCCACACCCAAGAAATAAATATGCAATCATTAAGTGGCCTGCCTCAGAAGGGAAGTAAAATTTCTTCTGCATATGTGTACTTAGACCCCAAGAGAAAACGCAAAAAGCACTTAATGACAGCCCATATAAAATGGAAGGAAGGTTTTGGAGAAAATTGATAAAAGAAGCAACAGGTCACAAGGAGAGCCATGACAAGAAGAGCTGAGGAAGGCTGCCAGTTGAGGAGTATTTTGTTATATGTTTGTTTGGGATTTTATTTAAGTATTTCCAGAACATAAAGGATACTAACAACGGCATGAATTACAAGATGGAAATGGTAAAACTGCCAATAAGAAAAAAAGTTAAAAAGAGGCTTATTCTGTAATATTTTTGTCCTTTATCCAGGGCAGGAAAAAAACCCTAATCATTTATTCATGTCAACCGACAGAGATCACATGGTTTTTGTTCTAGTTGTAACTAATGTGGAGGTTAAACAGCAATAAAGTCTAGCAAAGATCTGAGTAACCTGTATCCAGGAGGCTGAAAAAAAAAAGCTAGCCAAAGAAAATAAATCTTAGCACACTGGGGAAGTTCCAGATGCCTGGGAGAAAGCTAGCACAATAGATGAATGACCAGGATAGTTTGTAGACCTCTCAGCCTGATGGTGATTCTGGGGATTTGAATTGGTACTGCAAAACATTTTTATCAGGCAACAAGGGCGATGCAGGGGCATCAACAACAGAGCATGTGGCAGATGCACCAAAGGTGGGCAAACCTCTGGTCTCAAAATACTCTTGCAAAGGGTTATGTTCATCATCTAAAGGTGTTTCTGATATATATGTGTTTCTGTTCATAGCGGGAGAGAGAGCTGGGGGGAAAGGAATCAGATGGAAGTTAGAGATCTTACACTGATGTTGATGTTCCTGAGACTATTCACAAACAAAGCACAAAAATATGCTGGACTGGAAAATGCACCTGATAGAGAGAGATCTAAAGGTCCCATCAAATCAGAAAGTGCATTGGTTACAAACTATAGCCATCTATATGTTAATGGCTGACTGGAGAGACTGTTTCAGTCTGGCAGATAGAGACACAAAACAAGATCCTGTGGCTGGGGTTGGAAATAAAATTTTAATTAAAAGTAATTGACTGTAAGAAAGTACTTCATCATTGGAACAACTTACAATGGTTAAAGAAATGTTTATACTGGAAGTTTTTCCAGAAAGATCAGTCTTGTTCCAACCATTGCCTTTGGACTTAAAGCAGGAGCTGATCTGAGTAAGTCCTGTAGTCCAGGCAAAAAGGACGTTGGCTTGAAGGTCTGATACAAGTCCTGTCCTTAAAATCTATCACCTGCAGAGAAACAAAAGCAGCGCTACATGCTGAGGGACCTGCTCTACGTCAGGTACCTAACAGAGGAGGCCCCACTCCCTGTGAAATAAGCAATTTCTGAATTGAGAAGATGTTTCATTCAAGACAGTGAAAGTCATTTTTAGGGCTAGCGTAACAGCTTGGCAGTTCAAAAAAACCACAGTATAGTAATCTAATGATAAAATCAGTAAACAGTGCAGTGGGAGAAGGGAAGTGATTCATTGTCTTCAACATTTTCTTTAGCGCATCACTTTCAAATATTTCCTTGGACTGGAAGAGATACTCTTCATTGCATAGATTTGATTCAGCCATATGGGAAAAAAAGGGTAGGGGAAGAAATATTAGAGTGGGTTTGCTTTGTTCCTTTTCGAGTCATTGTATCTTGCTGCAAAAATACCACTGAACAAGTTGCCAGTATCATCAGTTCCCAATAGCACGATTTCACCCCCTTTTGCCCAAATCTAAGGAAAAAAAATTTAGAATCTTTAAAAAGCAAGAAGCACTACATAAGGTAAAAGACAGTTAAGAGAAAGTCCATCAGAACTGCCATCTCCAACGTCTTTTCACTAAACCAGCTCAAACTTGAATGAAACCAGCAGTTGGGGACATCTGCAGGCTGTTGAAGATGGTGCAAAGGTTGATGAAAATCTCTGTGGTCTCTGCAACTCGTAGATACCAGCCAAATACAAACAACAGCTTTTTCTTTTGTGACATACATAGTGTTGTGGCTTGAGTCACTCTGAGCACTACTGTTGAGTTATTTTATCTTCTTTTTTTTGTAGATTCAAGTGGAGAAATAGGCTTAAAGAGCTTTTGAGTCAGAGCCTGTCTTGCCTGTCTTGCATGCTCTCGTAGCTTTCTGTCCTTGGCCCTTTCTTCACTCTCATTACTTGTCATGCAGAGACATGGGTGCAGATGGGGCCAGACCTCAATTGGCTGTAGGTTGCTGTGACCATAGGCAGCCTCAGTGCTGTTTTCAAGAACCACCAGAGCCTTGGGTGATTACTTGGGAGCTTAAAGTACACTCAAGTCCAAGCTGCACTAGCAGCATTAATGGCAGAGCTGATCTGGGATCTTAAACCTAGCTCTAGTCCAGTCACACCTTTGGTTTTTGAGGAAATCCAATCAGCCCAAATAATCCCTTTTCCTAGTACTTGATTCCATATTTTCTCAGCAAAATTGTTGAATGGGCATAAAATAAAACCAAGCCATGCCTCTGCAAGTGATCTGTTGTAGGGGCTGCCAAACGCAGCATCCTGATCGAGGTGAGGCAGTCACAGCTCCATACCCCTAGATCCGTACTGCAGAGGGGCTGAACACATATCCACCACAGGCATATGTCCACACCTGTACAAGATGCACATGCACATGTGGCTGGCCACACAGATCAACACAGATCAAACACAGGCAGCTCAAACGGGTTAATCCTGTTCCACTCTCTGGAGGTTCAGGATGAAGGTCTGTGAGTGGGAAATGCACACATGCATGTAATGTGGGTCTTTGGACTGTCAGTCTGCCTAGCAGCTGACCCTGGATCCCAGTTTCCCCAGGCACTGGCACCTGGGCATGCAAACCCCTGTGGCAGTGGCCCCACTCCAGGTACCTGCGGTACAGACCCGTTGCATACACATATACAGGCACACACACAGAGAGATTTTTTAGTTGTCCTCCATGTCCCTTGGTCCCTCCAGTAGCTGACTTGCAGAACCCTGGGTCCACCCAAGGTGTGGCCCAAACCTACAGGCACCTCAATATCTGGCTCCGAAGTCTCTTATCCTACTCCCCAGCTGGTCTGGCTTGGTATTTGATTGTGAACACACACTGACATATGCACCTACACAATACACACACACACTTCAGTCTCTTGTGTCACATGTCCCTCTGACCCTTCTTCTGCTCCAGTGGCTGGACTCAGACTCCACACACTGACAGATGCTGAATGGGGTCCCTTTCCCAGGAGAAGAGTTAGAAACAGCATTTAATCAGGAGACAGGACAGACTGTGCTGATCAGGTGCAGGGCATGGTCAGACAAGTGGAATGACCAGCTGCCTGTTTGCACATGACTGGTCCCTTTTCCACTTTTACCCCCTTCTCCCCCTATTGTCACATGCTTTTTCCTTCCCAGACCCACCTGGTATCTCCCTTTCCTGACCCTTGGTTCATTCCCTAAATGTTCCATACTAAGTCTCATGCAACCCTGAAATGCCCTTCCCCAGCACCCTGTTCCCCCCCAGACAGCAACCCCCGCAGCCCGTCAGATGCTCCAGAGACCCTCTCATGCTGACTCACTTCTGTGGGTCTCACCCACTGTCTATGGAGCTGATGCTTTCCTGCAATGGCCCTGGGAGGAGCTGGTTCAGGATGCTTTGTTTTGTCTGATAAGGTTATTGGGGTCTGCAGTCTGTCATTGGTATTACGTGCTTTGTCATGGTTGTGGAGATAAGACTCTAAACACAGAAACCAGTAATGAGAATCCACTTGGCTACCTCAGTGGCTAGTGGTGCAGTGTCAGTGCCCAGTCACAGTGAAGGGCAGGGAAGAAAGCAAGCTGAACTTCTGAAGCACCACTGGAGAAATCTGTTAGAAAAAATCACTATAGCACATAGACCACCATTAGTCATCTCTGTGTCGGTACCCTCTCACAGAGTAATGTTCAATTTGCTGCAGTTTTGCCTCTCTGAAAATTTTACATAATGCCAAGATTCCTGATGCGTGGCAAGTCCTTTAGCTGTTTTACACTAGTGAACATCAGGACAGGCAGTGACACCTTCAGTGTCACAGAAAGTGCAATCCTGACTCTGCCTGCAGTATGCAACTCCCGTTAATGCCAACAGAGCTCATTCACCGCTTCCCCTGAAATTTCTCTTTATTTTTTAAATGAGCAGGAGGGAGTTTAAAGAGAAAGGGAAAATATTAATTTTCTTCTCGTTAGGCCTGGATGGATACCACTAACACATTTCCTAAGTGTCCCCACCCATCTAAAACATTTAACTTGTTTCACCCAAGTGCACATTTCGCAGATACCTCAGTGACAGAGTTTGCTGGCAGGGTATCTCACAGAGACAACAGACGTTAACAGCAGGTGATATTACATTTGCAGATTAACAGACAAGTGCAGCTCATAAATAGAGATTATCAAGCTCAACATTATTTCAAGCTTGAGAAGTGTGCCCGTGTGGACCTCATAAGATTCAAAAAGGCCATGTGCAAGGTCATGCACATGGGTCAAGGCAACCCCTGGTATCAATACAGGCTGGGGGATGAAGGGATTGAGAGCAGCCCTGCTGAGAGGGGCTTGAGGCTACTGGTGGATAAAAAGCTGGACATGAGCCAACAATGTGCACTTGCAGCCCAGAAAGCCAACTGTATCCTGGGCTGCATCACAAAAAGCATGGCCAGCAGGTCGAGGGAGGTGATTCTGCCCCTCTACTCTGCTCTTGTGAGACGCCACCTTTAGTACTGTGTTCAGTCATGGAATCCTCAGCACAGGAAAGACAGGACCTGTTGGAACAAGTCTAAAGGAGGGCCACAAAAATGGTCCTATGAAGAAAGGCTGAGAGAGCTGGGGTTATTCAGCCCAGAGAAGAGAAGGTTCTGAGAAGACCTTATTACAGCCTTTCAGTACTTAAAGGGGGCTTATAAGGAAGATGGGGACAGACATTTTAGCAGGACCTGTTGTGATAGGACAAGGGGTAATGCTTTTAAACTAAAAGAAGGTAGATTTAGACTAGATATATGGAAGAAATTTTTTAAATGAGGGTGTTGAAACACTGGAACAGGTTGCCCAGAGAGGTGGTAGATGCCCCATCCCTGGAAACATTCAAGGTCAGGTTGGACGGGGCTCTGAGCAACCTGATCTAGTTGGAGACATCCCTGCTTATTGCAGGGGAGTTGGGCTAGATGAGCTTTAAAGGTCCCTTTGAACCCAAACTACTCTATGATTCTGTGATGATTCTACGTTTCTATGCTCAAGACTAAGCATTCTGAAAATCTGTTCATTAAAAATTAGGTCATAACCGGCAGAGGCAGCAATGAGATGCCTGACCACGCTGAGGTCGAAAAGGACTTTGAGGCCTTTTGATGAAAGGTTGAGTGCCATGCCTGGCTCAGGAAGCTGATTTAGCATCCATCTCACTACAGCAAAACTGTGTCTTGGCTGAAAAAAGGAAAAGAAGGTATGATACTGATAGGCCTTTCATCTATTTGATGTGCATGGAGTCCTGTAAGTATTCTGCCAATTTGCCACCATCCCCAGTAGTCCCTTGTTACCATAACTGATAATGAAGGATGATGCCATGACAGCACTGCCTGTACCAATGGGCTTCTTTATCCTAGGATAGGCTGGGCCCCAGCACTTCTGTCAGTCTAGCTGTGACTGATCCAAGCTCCCTCTCTTTTTTCCTTTACAAACTAGCAGAAATACTCCAGGCTTCAACACTAAAACCTTTGTGTGGAAAGGTGAGAGACTTGGCTTTAACTCAGTCTGACCAGAGCAAGCATCCCAAAACTGTGTGGGTTCTTCACCAAGATGCTCCATGTGCCATCTTTGATATCACCATAAACTTCCACCACTGAAGGAGGTCATATTGAAGTCTTCTGGTCTCACCTGTCTTGACTCCCTTAACAGCTGCTTTCTCAAGCAGAACTGTGGTGCTGAAACAGAGCAAGAAAGGTTTCATAAGGCTGATTAATCAGAGGCACTTCTTTCGTCCTCAACTTCTTCACATCAGTCTATAGGCTCCTTCTCTATTGCTTTTTTATTTGATGATTCTCTGAATTTTTAGGTGGCTCAGGCAGTATTTAGTGTTTTCCTTGGCATACAAATTCCCAGAGGCTAATAATTCCCCAAGAGAAAAAGGAAGCCCGCATTCTTAGCTGAAGCAGGAGTATCTAACAAGTCAACGAGCCCACATCAAAAGACAGATAATCTGCAAAAGACAGATAATCTGCAAGTGACTATTGTTTTGTTTAACCTCCTAATTTTTCAGTGATGAATCTCAGTGTTTGGAATTGGCTTTTTTTTTTTTTTTTTTCAATTCTTAGCCCCACTCTCTCCACCTCTTTCCCACTTTGGTCACAGAAGGAGTTGTTGAGATGGTCTTAATCTAAGCACTAGCCATAACCCAGCAGAATTCCCAGTTTGCTCTTTCTAGATGTTTGTAGCAGTTATTAATATTTACCTTTCCTGCAGTGGTTTTGGAGGACTAACAGATGGTTTTGGAGTACTGTATTTACAGATATTCCAAGGGTGGAGTACTTGTGTTATTTCACTAATGTGCCTGGCCTCTCTAGTGGCCACTTTAGAGCTTCTAATCTGTGGATGAAATGGAGCCCAAAATCATGCATAATTTTTACCACATAGTTCCACAATACATCAGGAGCTGGACTTCCCCTTTACTACATGCCAGTTAAGAACTACACTCTCATCATCTTTTCCACCTATTTCCCCTTCTGATGTAGCCAGCATGTTGGAATCCTTCATAAAAACATGTCATTTATACTTATGCAACATAAGGATTTGCTATTGCAGACAACTTGCTTAGAGTTTACTGGCACCAACAAGAGCAAAGCATACAATGGTAAATGGAAGCTAATTTCTTGAGCCAGCTTGATGCTGAGGGTCTTTGTATTTGCTGTTTCCTAACTGAAAATTATATGGAAGGTTCTGCAGGTATCAGCATTTTGCTATAATCATTTCCATATAGCCAAATAGAGGAATTCAAGATTTTGGTTTCTGCACCTGAATTTGCAGGATTTTAGAGCAAACTGAAAGACCTCTGAACAATATCCTTCTACATTTACATCTTGAAGTGTAAAGCTCTTGAGGGTGGTGACTCATAAAGCATTTATTCCTTCCTCAGAGGTCCAACTAGCAAATGGAAACAAGGTCTGCAATTCCAGTGAGGAAGCTGGCATGAGGGGTGGAGGGGTGTCAGGGCCTGCACCACATTACATGATGATGGATTGATGGGACCACATCAATGGACCTTGAGAGCTGTGTGGCGCTCTGGGTAAGAGGAGATGGCAGGAACAGAGGAACATTGTTAGCTAACCCACCCATGGGGCAAGAGAGACCTCAAGACTAAGGACAACAGCCTGGAGGTGTCTGGGGGCTCACAGCTGAAGCCAGCAGGTGAACGTGGCTTCCTGATGAGAAATCTTCAGCCAGTGGAAAGTCATCAAAGCCCCCATCTGCTCCTGAACTTAAATCAAAGTCACAAGGTGTCACGCCATAACACAAACAGAAATAAAGTCTGGCTCACCTGCAAGTTATATATATAAAAAGCAAGGCAGGTCTTGCTAATGCCATGTAGTTCCCTTTGCAGCTCCTGATTGTTTTTTAAGTCTGGAAGAAATTACCCAAATCTAGATGTGTTATAAGCTGAAGCCAGAGCACCTGTCTTTGCCTTTTCTGTCACCAGCTCCATGATAACTCCAGTGGTAAAATCAGTCAAAGGAGTAAGAAGGAGCAGTTAGCATTTCCTCCACGAATGCTAAAAGCAGCACCAAATGATGTGCATGAATCATCACATCTACTCTTATACAAGCTAGGATAAAAGTGTAGGAGTCATGCAAACTGGGATAAGCCATCAGGCTCTGGGACATAATACATCTCCTAAAGTTAAGCAGAAAGTGTTCCATGAGCAAGTCATTGCATAGTGACACATCGTGTGGGGTTTGCAACTGTCTTCAAAGCATCTGCACTAACAACTGCCAGAGGCAGAACACCAGATTGCAGAAGGCATTTGACTAACCTGCAATGGCAATTCCTATCTCACTACAGGTTATATTCTACTCCCATTTCAGGTTTTCTTTCAGAGGGCTGTCAGGGTGTATTCATGTCCCTGCTATGAGCATGTATCAACAATGTCACTCAAAGGCAAGAAGTTTACATCCAGTGTTAGGTTTGCCGGGTAATGAAATTGTCCTTTTAATGCTTGTTTAATCAGAGTGATGTCTCTGGTGCTGTAATTCATGTGTGATGAAACGATGATGTCTTACTTCCACAGATTATATGAGTATCTTTGTGTTTAATGCACTCACACTTCTTGTGTTGTGCAGTAACACAAGTTACTGCTCCTTTTGTTTTGCCTCCTGCAACAATACTCAGAAGACCATATTCTTAAGAGTAGCAATTAGCACATTGCAGTGGTACAAACATCAATTAATCCCCATGGTGATGAGATCCCAAAGGCAAAGCCTGTGCTAATAAACTGAACAATGCCAGGAAACATTTCTGGGCACTGAGACTCAGTCATCTATATTGCTAACTTGTCATAGCCCTTCCAGGCACATACTCAGCCCAGCCCAACCACCACTATCTCAAACACTTCTCAGTTTGGGAGTTAGCGTGGGACACTGACTATTCCCCCCAAGCAGTTTGGATGTGGTCACCTGCCTCTGAAGATCTGCACAGTGAAAGTGCAGTGCAGCCCATCCTTTGCTCAGTGTCCTTATTTCTATATGACAGTTAATTTACCAGTGTTGATAGCTGAATTTCTCCTATCTCATGCTCACATCTTATCTTCATTCCCTGTACTCCTGCATTTCCTATTCTTACCAGCCCTCTCTTCTGCTTTACCACATTAACAGAGCATGCTGCTGATGGGTTGGCAAGGTTAGCCATCATTCTTTATGTGCTCCCATAGGCAAGGTGTTAAGGGCTGCAGGACTGACAGAAGGTGCTGGGTGTTACATTTTCTCATGTCCACCTTCGCTCAGAGTCAGGCACTACATCTGCTGGACAAAGAGTGGGATCTTAAATAGCCAGCAATCTGAGAGAGGTGAAAGACTGATGAGGGGGAAAGTCCTAGAGAAGAGCGGGGTCAGTCCCCTTCACAGAGCCAGAGCTGTGTGCCTTTGGATGCTCCCTCCAGTGCAAATGGATGCTGTCTGCCATTTTCTGTGATTACATTCTTAAACCAGCCTTTTCTTAGGAGCCATCAGGTGCAGAGGAGACTTTCCAGGCAGGCTAACAAATGCTTTCTGGGTTCAGGAGGAGCAGAGGGATTAGGAAACATGCTTATGTTTACAACGTTGCAGTGGAAATAGGTTGCCCTTTTCTTTGCCTAAATGATTTGTGGATGAAGCCACAAATTAGCCACTGCAGAGACTTATACAGTTTCCTCTGACTAAGCCTCATCCACCCTGCATGCCTTACCACAGCTCCCCCTCACAAGTGCTCCATAGGGGCTCTGGCACAGAGGGCCAGACCAAGGTCAGGATACCTTTGAAATGATTAAAACAGGGCCTAAATTAAGCTCATGCAGCATAGAAACACTGTGGTGTCCCCATGCAGATGTCCCTCTCTCCCCAGCAGCTCCCTTGTGTCGTCTAGTGCTGCATGACATGCAGCAGCATAAGCAGAGGCTTCCTCCACCTCAGCATACACCATATTGGCGCCTCCTTCCCTTTACAGGTGGCTGCACGTTTCCTGCTGCCTATGTTCAACCTCCCACAGATGGAAGCAGTAAGACGTAGCTTATCTACATTGTCATACGCAGGAAGGATTGAAGTTTGCAATTTTTTAGCACTCTGCATGCTAGCAGGTCTACAACAGGTTTGCTGGCTTTATGGTTGCAGTTTTCATCCTCCTGTGAGAAGATGCATGTGCTTCCTGCAGGAGGAAAAGGCTTTTCTCACTTTATCACCTCACTGTCATGGATCTCCGTCCGCCACTCACTAGTTTGTGGAGAAAAAACAAAGTCTTCAGCATTGCTTCTGTCCATCAAGAGAAAGGGTTGAGCTGGCACTCCGCCACGCTTGGCAAGTGTGGGTTGATACAAACTGTCTGAGGTTTTTTATAGCACCTATCACTGGAGTATCAAAGTGCTGGAATGTTGTTAGTCATGTTCGACTCCCCATTGATCTTATCACCGAAGGCCAATCCGACCAGAGACCATTGGTCTCCCATGTGGTATTGCTTAGAGAGTTTGTTTCATCAGATGGGCTGATCTGTAGCCAGTGCTGGGATAGTCTTTAACACTGGGGTCAGATTGCAGGCTTTAATTAGTACTGATGATAAACACACTGTTTGTACCAGCTTTTTGCAAGATGACTTTAGTGCTGTTTATAGACTTGTTTTCTTAAATTGATTTGTTTCATGTAGTGAACCTGCCAGTGCTTAAGGAGGTCTATGGACAATGCAAGTCTTGAAATTGAGGTAAAAAAGTCCTGAGACAGGTGGAACTCTTGTAGGAAAAGGATTAATAAGAGGCCTGTGATGTTTAGAAATAGCTGACTCTGCCATTCAGAGTTGACTTACAGTTTTGTCCATGATCTATATAATAGTTATATTAGACCTTTTAAATTTCAATATATTTTTATGCTTTGGCACTCTCCAGACACATTGAAATAAATCTTGTGGGTTTTTGCATGTTGCAACAACTGGGTGCGTGCTACTGTGGTCAAGTTTTAATAGGTATTAATACAGTGAGTAGCAAGCAAATTATAACTGTTTCACATTAGACATAATTTTACAGCAGACAATTTTATAAGGAGAATGGAATGAATCAAATACAGTAATTTGTATTAAAATATCTTTTACATTCCCTGTGTTCCAGTGGAACCGATGACAAGCCTAGAGAAGCATGCTAGGACAAACAGACCAGAAAATTAAATTCTTTTAGCTTTCATATGCCACAGCAGGAATAATTTGCTGCTTTGCTTTTTTTTTTTTTTTTTTTTTTTCCCTTCCTCAGCCTTTATTTTCATTTTCCTTTTTGGAGAGAGGATTACAATGTAATCATACATTTCTAAATCCTATCAAAAATACTTCTTTTTTTTTCAGTTTCATAGAATTGTGATGTGGTTTAGGTTTGTTTGGGTAGACTCTAACATGGTATGTGTGATAGATGGCATTTACTAGCATGTGAAGAAAGCCAAATGGTTAAAGTCAAGGTTGCAATCTCAGGACTCTGGGTCTTTGGGGAATGTTTATTCTCTCAGTTAAGCATTTACATATATTTGCCAGATGTCCAAGATCAGACTGCGTTTTTGACATGCAACCCATGCTAACGGAGTTGTGCTCAAGCTCTAGCTACCCCTGAAAGCAGAGCACTTCAACACGGGGAGCGCCTCTGGGCTGAGGCATTGGCAGCTTTGAGCTCACTGTGGCCCGTTAGTCAGGAGCTGCCTGCAAAGGCTCTGAAGGGCTTCATGGCTGCTGGCAACAGTCGAGCCTTCAAAGTCAAGTCTTCCTTAGGATAAAGTGAAACTCCTTCAGCCTGATTTTAGGTGCCCATAGATTTAGTGTCTTATCTGAGTCACTCACCTAGCTATAATCAAGACAGAGAGAGATACATCTGTAAGGGTGCCATTCACCCCAGACCTCTGTAGGTATTCAAGACCAGCAGGAAGATTGGTGCCTGCCTGTCCATCAACTACAAGGAGATCCCAAACAAAGGGCTTGGCTAGATGTCTAACATTTAGATAGCCGCACTATAGGCCCAAGCTGTTGGTGGGCTGTTGCTGGGGCACAGTCAACCATCTACATGGGAAGCATGGAGTGATGGAGGTCACCATGGTGTGTAGGTTTTGGTTTTTTAGCCCTTTACTTGGAGCAGATACAGCTGGTTCACGTTGCTGAGCCAGTCATAAATCAGAACAATTACTGCTTTCTTCACCAGATCTTTACCACTTATAAAATAAGGGCTATCAAAATATTTGTGATGGTTGTTACACAAGGCTGATGCATGATTATTAGTCAGTGTATGCAAAGAGCTGTGCAATTCGTGTGGAGCCTTTCTTTGGTTTAGGGATTTCCATTGCATTCATCCCTTGCTCCAAAGTCCTGACCTCAGAAACACTTCTGCATTTCCTTTTTTATGTGAGGAGTTTCACTGATGAGCTAAGCTCTGATACCACTCACTGCATGGTTACTTATTCCTACTCTGTTTATAAACCAGGAACATTTCTCAGAAGTTCAAAAGCTTGAGGCACTGTATACACTTATGTGAGAAAACAGGTATATTCCTATTTGAAGTGTCCTTATATCTTGGTAATAGAAATAGAAAATATTTTGCTTTCAACTAGTAGAAGGTTTGTAAATATATAATAATAAGAAAAAAATACTAGAACTTTTTTCTTCCCCCTTTCCTGTTTATTAATAGTCATTAATGCTGTTTCTCTGGAGAAGAGTTTAATTTTTGTACTACTGGTACTGGTGATATCTAGAGCTAAGTGGTGGGAAAGCTTAAAAAAAGATGTCACATTTCTTTTTCATAGGTGTTTTGTTGTTTTTTTTTTCAGATGGTCTGCTACGTTGCTCTGCATGCCTAACTTTGAGATACTGAAACCCAGCAAAAAGAAGTTTTACTGACCATTTTTTTTTCTTTTTTCAAAAACTTGTTTTCTCATCAGTGTCACAACATGGTCAATTTTTGAGATTTCATCAGATGTATGTATTTTTGTTACTGAAGCCTCAGTTTATACAATCATGTCATTACATGGAGGCTTGCATTTCAGGAGAAAAAAGTTGTGTGTGGACACAGGACCTAGAAACTACACTCTGACTTTAGACTTTACATAAAAGCAACCTCAGCTGTGCTTCAAAAGAAAATAGCTTGGTTTTCCAGCCAGTCTCATTAGGGGGGAGGGAGGTCATAATTTTTAAGTTCCTGAGGCTGTCAAAGCTCAAGCTAATATCAGGCTGCATTGCTGTTAACTTCCTCATTAGTCTTGTGTTACCCTAGGTCTGGGAACTGCTTACAGGAATTGATGCTTTCAGCTTGTGGTAGAAATTGAAGCTGCTTTCATTTGGCATATCTCCTTAGGAACCAAAATAGAAACAGCTCCCCGAGGAGGGATGAGGAGGCAGAGTGTGCTGCTGCCCCCAGAGCCTTTCACAATCCGACTGCGAACACCCTGGGGGAGCAGCCGCCCTCCCGTGCACCTGGATGGGAAGGAGAGAAGGTGTCCTTGCACTTCGAAGCCAGCCAGCTTTCCCTCTTCTTCTTTCTGCCACATGTATGCAGTTCAGCTGCTCGCTGCAGTTTCCGTACATGAGTGCAGCCACAGAGTGGTCACACAGTTCTGCTGGTCCGCGACATTATTTCACGGTTGTTAAAAGTTGTTGCTTGTGTATTAACATTTTACACTAGATTTTTAAGGGGGCAAAACAACCTGTTTCTTTACAGTGAAATGGAAGGCTCAGATCTTTAACTGCATGCTATGACCCCTCAGGGAGAATGACAGGGGTAGAGAGGCAGCCACAGGTCTCCAGCAGGGTCATACTTGTGTGTAGGAAGGCTGTGCCCCCATCCCAGCCGTGCCAGAGTACTCTGCCTGAGCAACATATCTCCTTCACCACACCGTACTTGTAAAACAGCTATAATAACTTCTGCACATCTGTCTACCCCATGCAGAATTGTGGACTGTCGCGGCTGCAGAGCGTTACTAATATGTCAAGACCCATATAAATAAATGTCAGGCCGAGCTACCTGGGGACTCTCCTTGCAAGTCAGGTGAGTACAACATGGCCTTGAGGCTTTTCCCTGTGTCATCTTGTGAGACCCTCTCCTTTTCCAAAGAGCAGGAAAATCCGCTGTTCTCTTGATCCTTTCAACATTTTCTTCTTTCAGACAGTCCTAGCTTGGTTTGGTCTGTTCATGCTCTAACTTTAAGCCTTCAGCCAGTCCCCGACTGTCTCCTGTACTGAAAAAGCACCATGCATCACTAATATATTGTTTTCAATATGGCTCATTTTACATGTACATTACGCCATAACGAACAGTTAATAATAGCTAACAGTCATATATAGAATTCACATGAGTGGTTAAAAACAGATGCCCTCCAGCCCCCATATTTGAGCGCTAGGAGTGCTTACCTCTATGAATTGTATGAAAAGCAGGAACAGCTGTAGCAAAGTCAGCACCATTCTGCCAGTGCCTTCTAGTGTCACCTGTGAGAGAGTCAGCAGCCTTCTGCAGGGGTGCTCACACCTTTTAACCAGGGGACGGCGCGCGGATGCAGTGGCAGGCAGTCATCTGCGGCTGCTTGGTTTCCCCCCCCCAACCCCCTGCGGGGGGGTCTGTAAATACCGGGGGCCGGACTGGGGACCCTGGGGGGCCGTATCCAGCCCACGGGCCGTAGTTTGAGGACCCTTGATATAAGGTCACTCCAGTCAAAGACTAGCTGAAAGGCCAAGCAGAAGCACCACAGAAGTCATCTAGTGTTGCCTTCCCTGCCTCTTGGCAGCATTCAGGAAAAAGACAGTTCACCTTTGGCTAGATTCTTCTCCCTTCTGATGTGGTAATCTCTTTGGATCTGCTTATTTTTAGTCTAGGCAGATGTTGAGGAGGAATCTGTGATGAATTCACACTCTTCATCTGAGTGAGCTTTCCAGGTACGTTCCCTTTGATGTTTATGCAGAGGGTGAGACTCTCATGGCTGGAAAAATGTCGCTACGTTTTCTGTGTATATAGTGCATTCATCAAAAGATGTGAAGAAGGCATTGAAATGCTGGTGGACTTCCTGGCTAGAGTAGACATAGAAGAGCAACACAGACCTATCTGCATCCATGAGATCTGCATAAAAATACCAAGTCGTTCCAGCCATTCTGAAAAAACAAAACAAATGTACAATGTGTAACACTATTCACAGTCACAGCCTTAAAGCTCTCTGCCATGACGATGACAGCAATGAATATCATGCTAAAATTTAACAACTTGGAAAGAATAATCAACCCATGCTTACAAAACAGTTACATGAAAACTCCCTAAAAATATTTGGCATCGTGGCTGTAGCCATCCCTTGTCTAGAGGGGTAGCCGCGTTCCAGCAGCCCCAGGGCTGATATGCCCCTCGTTCCCACCTAAGTAGCTGATGAAATAACTGAACTGTGTAACACTGAGTAGCATTCTGTAGAAGGCTGCCTGAATTTGACCATAAGGTCTATCGCTATGAAACAAGGTCTTAGGAGGCAGTCTTTCAAAGAGCCCTGTGCTTCAGCACCATGGCGTGCACAGAAGAATGAAACATACATAGACAGAGCTGATTAAAGAGGTGACCACTCTTGACAGTTTTCCAGGACCCCAAGTCAACACGGCACTTCTTGGGCTGGTTTATCAGAGAGGTATCCAGCAGGCAGCTGGAAAGAGGGAGCAGCCCGTATTCCCAACATTTGCCCAGGATCTCTGTGGATCTGACACCACCTGTGGAGCAAAGCTGTTGTGTTTGCAAACAGCCCGTCAACAGAGATGCTGTCAGATGAAAAATCTTTGCTGACCATCCCACATGTTGCACTGGACATGCTCATTGCCAGCTCTCTCATGTAGATATTTCAACACTACTAATGTAGACATTCCAACATGTAGATGTCCCTACACCACCAATGCTGCCCAAGCCCATTTTCTGGGTGATATCCAGAGCTGTCCAGAGGGCCAGTGCCACCTTCTTGTGTCCTTCAAGACCCACTTGAATCTTTTTTCAAGTATTTTGGGGAACACGGGACTGGATGGGTTTATCTGGATTTTCAGGTCAACACCCCTGCAGTTGTGGACAGCATGCTGTCAGTTTAATGAAAAATGCCCAGGATAGCTTCCTCCATGCGACCCCTCAGGTCATTCCCCATCCCACTATAACAAACTCAGTCTGTGCACCATCCAAGAAAAGCAAGGCTGGAAATGGCACATATTCCTTACAACTGATGCTCATTTGGAAGAAGCTGATTGTCCACATGATCAAGCAGAGCCCTGGGCAGAGCAGATTGTGCAGCCCCCGGTGTCCAACACTGCACTGGACAGTGCTGGTGTAGGGGAGAGGGGCTCCCACCTCCCACCACAGTACTTCCATTACTGATTTCTAACTATTTCAGCATAAAAATGTATTTGTTTGTTTCTGATTTGCTGAGATGATTTCTTGATACAAACAAAGTGCTGTATCTTAAGGTATCTGCTTTTTAAAGGTGTCTTTAATTACATAAGGTTCCCGAGAAATTAAAAGTAACAATTTAAGTAAGATGTGATTGGTTGTTTCTAGGAATAAAAATTATGGCTTTTGACATTTCTTTCATGTTTCCTCCTTTTCAGTGGAGATTCTGCTGTTACCTTGTTCCACTGGAGATTCTTTCTGAGTTTTGAATTCCTTCCTCTGCCTCTCCCCCTTCTCATGGACCGTTTTTCTGTTTTCTACCAAAAACGCAAACAGCAGTGAAGTTTCACAGGATATACCCAACCAGACCTGAATGAATTCTTGATAGCCCACATGCACAGGGGCAGACTTTCTCCACATGCAATGATACTTCTTTGCAAGTTCTTCAGAGTCACAATAAAATGATGCTATATGGGACATGCTGACAGGCTCATATGTCTGATTAGTTCTTTGGCTAAGAACTTCCCCTTTTCAGGACATTCAAGAGCCCTTGGTCCATGAATGCCTTTGGTTCCCTGCATCTCCAAGGTGCTATCTGTATAGTGGTGAGTTCCTACAGCTGCTGCTCTAAGTGCTCACATAAAACCTCTGCTAGACTGAGTGCAAGTCAAAGCAGCCCCTGAGCAGGCTTAACTCATTCAGCAGCGTGCTGGGGAACAGCTCTCAATGTTTGTCTTTACAGCTTTGCTTTTTCTGCACTCAGTCTATACAGTCTGCAACTTTCACGTATTCCCCCTGGCTCCATGTGGACCATGATTTGATTGACCACTGATCCATGCAGACCTCCTGGAAATAGCCTTCAATCCTACGTGCTTAGAGAAAAAGACATCTAAAAGAAGCCACAAGTTCCTGGGCTGTGAGAGGACACACAGGGAGAAAGAGTCCACTACAGAAAGAGCCCATCCTTGTGCAAAAAAGCCTGTCCCACCTCACAGCCAGGGATGCGGGAGGAGACATGGCTTTACATGAGGTGAACAACCCCTGCCCCAGGGCCCTTTAGAGTCCCTGGCTTTGCACGTCTCCACACATTGTCCCCACGTGCAGCCACAAGTGTCAGCAGTAGCAGAGGGTCCTCCAGCCTTGGTTATACTTTGGAGCTACATTTCTTAATTGTTTCTTAAGTTCATCTTAGGCAAATGCCATTTGAGCATAATTTTATTTTCACAGGGGACAGATTAAACCAATAATAATTATAATGACACATATTAGGTACAGCTGTTCTATTTTGTTCCCCTAAGCAGGCCTGCAGCGTTGTTTTCTAATGGAAGCCCTGATCCTACAAATCTGAGTAAATTTTAGACATGGTAATATTTCCTTTGGAGCTGGTTGAAGCTGCACAAACGTGCAAAGCTGAGCCTTACTACAAGTATTTTCAGGATTGAGCCCATAGTTTGAATGCCCTGGTTTAGCTTAGTTTTTCCCCATACTTCAGAAAAAAAGAAATTACCAAACATTACCACAAACAGGGCCAAGGAATCCCCCGTTACTTTTCCTGACCAAATTTTGATGAATATGTAATGGTAGTCATGGCAGTAAAATGGCCTTTCTCACTTTGGAAATACTCTTGCAAAAGTCTGTTTATCATTGTTTGTGTCTCGTCTTAATGTTGTACAAATCTGAAAGGCTCTGTGTTTCAAAATTTAACAGGAATGAAGTTTTGGAGTTTTTTTTCCCTAAAACTAGAACCCAGTAGGTTACCTAAAATACAGAAACAAACATGAGGTAACTTCCCAGTCAATCTCCTTAATATGTAGCTGAACATGGTGAATTTATATGCTGTGGAGTAAGTGGCAGACTCCTCTCCATTTTTCCATTTATATATATAATACATAAAAAGTAACAGAACCCAAAACAAGAAAATGGAAATGAAGAGAAACTGAGGGCTACCACAGGAACCTATAGGAAATTCTTTATCTCCTTACAATTAAATGTATTTCCATTAATAAATATGATATAACTTAAAGTATTAAAAGTATTTTTAAATAGTCTGAGTTTCTGCACATCTAAATGCCTTTTTTTTTTCATGCAACAGGAATAATAATTGCTTCACAAAGGAGCTGTGACATTGGACTTTATAAATCATGCAGAGGTCCTCACACAGCACGTATAATATAAAACATTCTACAGTAAGTGATTAATCTTTACTTTAATCAAGCCTGAAGACTAAATAATTTAAGTTTCTAATAGCTCAAGAAATTTTCAGGATGTTCCATAGACATTTCAGGACATGACCCTCAGCTGGATAACAGAGCTGTAGCTCACTGAGTCTTGTCTAGTGGTTGATGATGACTTCTATTATTTTTCCACATTTGTGATTTTTTAATTCAATTTTCATATTTTCCTGTCATTGCATTGTTTTCTTTTTGTTAGCTTCTGCCTCCTCTGACTATGATGGAAAAAAGCAGTGAGCTATTGTGGGCACTGACAAATGGGGACGGGGGGAGGCAAATTAATTCTGCACAGGGCATTTGGCACTCTCCAAATTTTGCAGATTTGTCTTTCCCACTTCACAACATTCCCACTTAACAACATTAAAACCTATTTGCATTTAATATAGGGGGAAAGCAGAGGAGAAAGTGAAGCAGATCGTGCTGTGACCTTAATAGATAGCGAAAAGGAAAAGGAAAAAACCAGTATTTCAATGCATGATGTAGCTGGAGGCCAAAGCCTCTGGCTGTTGTTACAAGAACAGTGTTAAAAATATTATTAACAGGAGATGAGACAGATGATGGAACTGGGAAAAACAATTAAAGGGAAAACGACCATTCCTCTATTAGACTTAGTCACATACAGGCACAGAATGGTTAGTGTCGCAGTTCTACAGCTGAACAGCAAGAAACTAGCTGTTGGATCACTGTGGGTACATCAACAGCAAAACAAAAAAAAGTGGCTAAATAGCGCAAAATATACTGTGAAAACAGGAAGGAAGATCATGTAGGTGGAACCATATGGCATAAGCTTCTACAGTAACTATAGAACATTCCTCTTCCGAGAATGAAGAAATAGAGCTTGATATAGAAATGTTTTCCCATGCATTCAAAGTACTTGCTTAATATAGAACCTAGAGGGAATCAAACTTGAGATTGTTGCTGGTATCTGTATCTTTGATGGAGGTTTTTGGGCCACAGTCATTGAGGAGCATGAGCAGGGATGAAAAATCAATGATAAGTAGATTAACTATGTGCCCAACTAGAATAAATGCAAAGGAAAACCATCCTGTTGGGCTAATGGGACCAAACTCTGGTTTTTCTGCTCATTTTCTCCTGAAATATAGCATAACTTTCCGGAGGAGAAATTGTATAAAAATTGATCTCTTTTCTTCTTTCTTTGTCAGGAGAGGCTAGGGAGGCAGCAATTCCATGCCATTTTATTTGTGGAGGAGTCCTGAAACAGTCAGCTTGCAATAGAGAGGACAAGAGAAGACTTAAGAAGGGTATATATGTTGGGTGAGAAAACACAGATGGTCACAGGCAAGAATGGAGAAGCATGAACCCTGTGAAACTCTGTGAAGATACTGTGTGGAGGTTTCCTGGAGTATTGGGGTTGCAAAGCCTAGGATGTAGCCCTGAGGAGATACGATGCAGAAATTATTTTCTGCTGGTTTGAGTGCTTTCAGCATTGAAGTCCTGATTTTGGGTGTTAGTTGAGGTGGAACAAACTGAATCCCTGTGCGGTTGCAAGGAAATGCTTGGGAAACTCACCTTGGGCAAGAGAGAGGGTTCGATTCATGAAGGACATGCAGGAAGGAGAAGGGTGAGACAAGACAGCAGCTCAAAAAAGCAAGGATCTGGATAGAGTAAAAGAAAGAAGGGAATGATAAGAAATCGGATAACATTGTTACTGTAATTTCATTTTGGACTTTCGTTTCCTAGAAGGGACAGAGGAGATAATTTACACTGAACTGCCTCAGTAATAGGTAACTGGGACACTGGCCTCAGGCTGGCAATGGGTTAAAGGATTGGAGAGCTTTAACGGGGAATGCCAATGTTGGTACAAGTGGTGTGTAGGCTAGAAAATGGATTGAAGTAGCAGAATACACAAAGTTGCACAAATCTAGGCTTCAGTTGTGGAAAAAAGAAGCTACATAGACTTAATGATGCTGGCACTGGAAGAGACAGCTGCAGAAGGAGAAGGAAAGTGGACAGCCCAGTCAAAGACTATTCCATCCAAGGGCATGTCAAGAGCATCATCCTGCTTAAGTGATTCAGACATTTGACTCAAGAAAGGGAAACTGCACAGATGTGTCCTCTTCAGACACATCTCCCAGTTTTTTCCTCAGGGACATCTGGATACCAATATCTTGTGGTTAGCTGGACAACCTGTGCTATGTTGTCTGGATGCAACCAGTCCCTGATGGCAATATTCCCAGCTAAAGCAATGATATTTTTCATTTACCAGTGGTGCAGACCTAGCAGACATATCAGACCATAACTGTTTTCCCTCTTTTTTAAAAAATATTTTTTTGTGTGTGTGTATGTGTTGTTAATCACCAGACAGTGATTTTACCTTAAACAAGCATGACAAAGCAAGAAGGTAGCAGAAGCACATTGTAGGAGCTGTGGCACAAATGCATTTGAGCTGTACCAGACATCCATGTTCCTTTTAACCAAAGTTATTCCTGCAACAGCAAGGAAAGGAAAACTAGATGAAGCCCTGGGCTTACACAGCAAGCCTTTCAGCAGACTAGTTCTTACGGAACTGCTGCCTTCAGCAAGGCCCAGGAAACTCAGGGAAAGCAAACATTTACCGTCTTCTAATATTTCTTAGATCTGAATCTTCCCTAAATTTCAGTTTTCTGCTGGGGAGACCAAGACCCCCAGTGGGCTTTTCTGTCCCTCTTCCTGGCCACAAAGATTGCTCAGTGAGTGTGGAAAGAAAGATAAAGGTGGCTGATGACTCCAGCTGGGACAGACTAAGTCAGTTTGCAGTCTCAGCACTGTTGGCTCAAAGGACGCTGTTCCTCTGTACAAATATAATGTTGCCAAGCAGTCAAATATGGGAGAAATCTATGACTTTCTGCAAAGAAAAATGAAATCTAACTGCAAACAAATTATTTTTTTCACTCTAATGGTTGAAAATGCTGCTATTTTCTACAGATAGGAGGAATTTGTCCTCTGAGTACCACGGTGAGGCTATAGAGAAACACCTGCCCTCCCAGTGCCAAGGGAAATGTTGCACTCAGAGCATCCTCTGGCTATGTAAAATACCATGTGGCCCAGAAGAGAGGATGTTTGAGTGAGCACCTCATGGAACAGCACCATTAAAGACTGTACAAGGGCCAAGGAGAGTTTTGCCTGGGGCATTTTTTAATTAGAGACAAGGGACTTGATCACCCAGCCCCTCTGTAAAATCAAATTCCTGTTAAGCATGTTGGGTGTGATGGATCTAGCAGAGGCAGGCCTTTGCACTTGTGTCAGTCATGCAGGCTCCCCATGTGGTCACTGGAGTGAAGACCCGCTGCTGCTCAGCTCGGCTCAGGAAGCATGCTTTGGACAAGCCAGGTGAGTCATGCTCAGAAGAGCCCGCTTACCTCCCGTGGCTCTAATGGGAGCTGACGGTGACTTGCTCAGATGCAGAGGTCTCCCCCATGAGCCCACCAGGTCAGGTGAGACAAAGCGTGCCACTGAGTCTTCTGATCTCCTTTGGGTTTGGGCATTGGAGAGTGCAGCTCTGTGAAAGGCTGGACCCTGGGCAGAAAAGCAGACACATGTCTAAACGTGCCTGTAGGCCAGCCTGGGCATTTGTGGTTACTCCTGACAGGACTGTAGATCCCTGTTTGCTAAGTGCAGCTCTGTGAAGCATTGCAAGCAGGGGAAAGCAAAAGCATGTGGGAGGTTTGTACCAGAGAAAATGAAACAACTTTCTTTCGAAACCTGGTTGTCACAGAACAGAAAGCAGTTATCTCCAGTGTTCGGAAAGCAGAGTTTCTTCCTAATAAACACTTAGGATCGTGTTCATTCCCTGCTTAATAGAGTCTGTGTGAGACTGCAGACTTAATTGTAATAATAGTCTTTTGAAATGACATATATTTTCCTGCTCCATGATCTCTAACACCTATTGAGACTATCAGAGACTTAGAACATAACCAAATACTTAGAACATAACCAAATACAGCTGACATTTTCCATGAAGTGGAAACTGGAAACATCTGATGATTTGCAAAAGTTCATTTCAGATTTTTTTTTAAATTATTTTCTACTAGTTAACTTAATGTGATTTTTCAGTTTTATCCTCATTATTTGTAGTATTTCCCAATGTGTAATTAGTGATAGCATGTCATTACTTAATTGAAGTATTGTATTATTCTAACTATCTTTAAAAATCATACAGGGCAAGTGTTATTTGCCATGCTTAAAAGTTTGATCTTCTTTTCTATTTCAAAGTGTCTCCTGCTTGTGATTTTTGATGAAGGCATAAATGCCATTAAATTGTATAAAAATAATAAAATTGAGCTTAAAGATTAAATTCCTTCAAAACTGAATAATGAAATTCTGAAAACATTTTTTTCATTGTGAAAGTGATAAACCAATAGCTTTATATCAGATGTTATGAAAACCTAGGGTTTTTTCAACTAAGCTTAGATTTTTAAGAAAACTGCACTTTCAAACAGTACAAAAAGCAAGACTGGGAATAAATTCACACTTGTCTAGTATAGAATGCTCTTCTCCAGGGTAGTTTTCATACAAATTTTGTTCAAACATATAGACCTTTGATCTAGAGCTCTCCTTTCAGAGACAGACTTGTAATTCCCACTAACCCTAAGGGATATGTGCACGCCATTGCATGCATAAATCTCAAGAAAGATTTGGGCCTAAAGTTTTAACAAAACAAAATGATCAGATAGCCAGATAAATTACGGTGATGGAAGATGTGACTAGGCAGGGATGGCTAAATTAATTCAAATTGCTACATGTTTGCCATAGGCAAACACATACCACAGGTTAACTCTGAAACTTGCTGCAACGCTAGTTTTTAGTGTGTTATAATTCTTTTTAGCTAAAGCTACTGAGAGAAAAACTGTTCTACAAATAAAATATGCATTGATACTATTATTTTATAAGCATAAATATTGAATTCATTACATATTTTGATACAGCATACAATGAACCAGTGTAAAACACATCAGTATTTAGATAAACAAAATTATCCAAAAGTTGGTGTTGTCTTAATCTGGAGGGTGGCACCTGGGTGTGCAGAAAAACTAAGAGAATTTGAACTTTCACACATCACCTTAATGAAGAAAAAGAACCATCAAGTGGGGCTAAATGAGCCCTACAAAAGTGGTGTCCAAGTGGTGGGCAAGGCGAAGGAGAGTCAAGATAGCCCAGTGGAGCTCCTGCATCTTTCAGATGTGACCTCCTGGCTTTAGTGAATGCCACGAGAAGAAAAGGAGGAGGGGAGAGAGGAGAGCATCAAGGTCTGGGCACTACCTGGGACTCCCGTTGTCACCCCTGTGCAAAATCAGCTTTTTCGTTCCTGGGGATTGTGACTCCATGGAAAATATATGAGCCCCCACTACAGCTCTGGCATTCAGACCTGGAATCCTCTCTCCCCAGATGAGATAACATCTGCTGCTGCTGCTGCTGCTGCTGTTAGATTATATTAGTCAAGCAGTTCAAGTGGTAGCAGGCTGTGCAGGAGTAGAGAAAGTTCAAGTTTAAAGGCAGCTGTCGATGCATGACTGAACAGGGTGGGAGGGAGAATTGTTACAGCTGCATATAATGGCATTTATTTCGGGGGGGGGGTGTGTGTTAAGGATTGGGGTTTTTTCACTTAAATAAAACCTTAGAAAATAATTTCTGTCTGCAGTCAGTGCAGTGTGCTAAAAGGGAGCCAGTTGAGGAGCTTTTCTGGGGCAAAGAGGCCCCAACAAGAAACACCACAGACTGATTGTGGCCAGGAATCTTGCAAGTGTGTCAAAGCTGTCTCTTTCTCTGCACCACATTTCACGTCTGCAAGCTTACAGTGAAGAGCGTAAAAAAGTGCTCTGACAGCACATAAAACCCCCAAAGTTACACCCACCTCCCACAGAGCAGAGGCCAACTCCACCACCCTGTCCCCATTCCATGTGTGAGACAATTTGTATTCATCCAGATGCTGGGGAAGTTACGTTTCCAAGACATCTAGCACGTGGACTCAAGAGGTTCTGGATGGCCTGTATGATCCTAAGGGTGGGGGAAATGCAAACCCCTGAGCACTGCTGTAGGCACCTGGTCCCTGTAAAACAGAGAAAGCAAAGCAGGACCGTAAGGGCAATCATTCAGCATCCAGATGTTTCAGGGACCAAGCACCTGGCTGGCCCCCACCATTTAGCGTGGGCATCACAGGCATCAGCAAGGTGTTGCAGCCACCTCCTGTATTTCACTGAGAAGATTTTGCATATTACCCCAGCACCCAAAGCCAGACATTTGAGTGCTCTGCAAAATGACCCCCCTGCCCCAAACCTGGGCCTCGTGGCAAGTCTGCGGCATCTCTTCCTTGGAGTATTTGGCTGATGCCCAGTTTTTGTGGGGTCTGAGGTTTTTTTTGGTGTGTGTTTGGTTTTTTCTGAAAGGCTAAGTCAACACAACAATTCAGTGAAAAATACAGGGATGGCTAATTTTTAATGGAAGAAATGTGCAGAATGTAGAGCAATATACAGCAAGACACAGCTCAAAACAGAAGGGTCTAGGATTCTTTTTCTACCAAAAATGATTGTCTTTCTCCTTGACTTCTCATGGTGTTCTGGGGTGTGTGTGGGAAGGATATGAAGGTCTTTGTCTTTGTTATTGCAACCTTCCCTATGTGTGGAAATTGTGATACACACAGGCACCGATCCTCCTCTCACCAGCATAAAACACACAATAAATCTGCTGATTTTGAGCAAGCTGGTTAGATTTACCCAGCTGCCCCTGCCCTGCACCACCCCATTGTCCCTGCAGTGCCCTGAGGAGCTGGGTGAAGTGTTCGGCCAAGGGCAGGAGTAGGGGAAAACTGAGGGGGCTCAGTGTTGCTGTGTTACGAAGTGACAGATAGAGCCAGCCAGGCAGTGCCCCGGCCCTGTGCACGATGATATTCATTTCACACAGCCCCTGCCTGTTCCAGCTGGAATGATAGGAGATGCAAACTTTGACTTCTGCGTTTGAAAGAGATATTGTTTGATGGAAGTGTGTGGGTGGTGGGTAACACAAGCAGCTAAGTGTCAGCACAAGAAGCAAACATTCTCCTTCCACCCCTCCCTGATGTAGTTTTTGATGTAATGAACATTGCTCCCAATTTTCCTTCCAAATAGGCATTGCACCCGTCCCCATGGCAACTGCCATGCTCAAAAGATGTCCTGTCAGGAGCCATGAAAGGCCCAGAGACATTTGTATTAGACGGTCACAACCGCGCTAGCTAATGCTTAACAAATACACTACGAGGCTGCATGCGTCAAAATGAAGAGCGCAAACATTTGTGTTTCATTAAACAGAAATTAATAAGATTCAAATAGGAAGAAACCAAACTGGACTGGTTTTTTTGTGTGTATACAGCTGTGTTATGAAGTAATACAGGGAACGTTAGTATGAATAATGATTGCACATGTGCATTCAATTTATTTCTTCTACTTCTTGTATGGTCTCCTTTAACCCTTTTTCTCTATAGGTTTTTCAGAAATCAAACACAGGTTTAACAGCTGGGCAAGACAGGGATTTCAACTGTTCCTTTCACACTACCGAGGACCAATAGCACTTCTTTATTTAAAGGCACTCTGGGTCATTGGGAAGTTGTGCTTTTGAAAAATGTTCACGTACTTGATGATTGAGCACATGAATGTGGTGGTCTGATTTTTACCAGGGAAAACAAGCACTCTGGTCGCTAAACAAGGCAAGTCGTATCCTGAACCGCCGTGCATCCTCCTACCTTCCTCAGCTACAGGCAAGTGGAGCTGATTTATCCCAGCTGAGGCTCTGGCCTCAGGTCCAGGCACTAAAAAGAAAAAAAAAAAACAATAAGGGATCTTATTTCCAGCTCAGCTGAAAATCAAAAGTGAAAGTTCAGGAAGACAGTAGAGCCTCCTCCCACGACAGCCCCTCTCCTGGCTTCCCGTCACCCAACATAATTTAGAGCAGTTCCTTCCACCCGCTGCTGCAAGGCAACAACAAAGGTGGACTGTGTTACCCAGCCTGACAATGACAGTCTGTACTCGGCATTACAGACCACAAAAGGCTATGGTAGCTTTGCTTTCTCTGGTCAGCTTAACCTCACTCCTTTTCTTCCAAGAAGCAGGGGGGGGAAGGAAAATTGGCCAGGGGCCTGGCTCAGCAGCAGGCCCGGGCCAGCCGCCCAGTGCATGTGTGTGTACCAACGCCTGGGCTGCCTCTGCCTTCGCTGCTCATAACTCTTCTACACTTATCATTTTCCTGTTTTAACCTTCTAGCTGCACAGGCAGCAGAAACAATCATCTCAGAGTCCCTGTTTCCATCACACGAGGCTTTTATTCCTACAGTGCCTAGTTCTGCAACAGTTTGAATGCTTAAATATGTGTGCCAGGACTCTTACCTCCTCTCTCCCTTCCCCCTTTCTCCTCACACTCCCATCCCTTTCTTTTCATCTGTGAAATTCCTGTTATCTCCCCAAACCTCCATTTTTCAGGCTGAACTGAATAAGACCCTTATCCCAGGCCCGGCAAGTGGGAAGGGAGGCAGCAAATGGAAAACATTTCTCTTTCTAGATGTAACTGCAAAATGGAATTTGCTATTCCATGAGTATGCACGTCCAGACCTGGACTTTTGTAGGAAAGCCAACTTTTACTTAATCCTTTGGATTAAGATAGCTATTCTTCAGGCAAAGTTTCACCATGCCACACTCCCATATTCCTGTCCTTCATTTTCCCAGGCCTTCAGGACAGGACAACAACTGAAGGAGACTAACAGTCTTCCCCAAACCAAACCACTGTGTTCAAACACAAATGAGCTCTGGGCAGTCCTGGATGACTACAAAAATGCCCTGGCTTGAGCTCACCCCTGCTGTTGCATCTCTTGTGTGTGCGCCATGCAGTCCCATGAGATGATGGGCCCTTTCCACCCACATGGAGCACCTTCCACCTTCCCGAAGACCTCCACGCTCTAAAGACACCCAGCCCTGGAGCAAGACAGGAACTTTTGTCCACAGCACATGTTTTGAATTGGAAAATGCCTATTTGCTGAAACCAAAATCTTTCTTACAACTAAGTCCTTATCAGCAAAACTTCTGCTCAGAAGCTCCTGACCAAGCTTGACTCCAAAGAGAAAGGAGACAAATCCCATAGAAGCATCTCTTGGGGCAGCCACTCAGTCAGGGTTTCAGAGACTCAGCTCAAGTCCTGGCCCCAAACCCTGAGAAAGGAGTTTAAGCAGTGTCTGCGCCCTTCTGGGTTTGTGCTTCAAAAAATCATCAGCTATTCCAGAGTGTATTAATCAGGTAGTAAAGTCTGTCTCTCCCTCTGAATACTTCTGAAAAAAAATGGTTTTGCAATGCGCTGGAATAAGGATTTGTTGGTTTTTTTTTAAAAAAGAACTTTTTAGTGAAACAGAATTCTCAGTTTATCCCCTTTATTTCCTTTCTTTATCCAGCAGCTTCAAGGAGAACAAACCAATATTCAGTACTCCCATAGGGGGTTCAATTTTCCTCCTGATTAGCTTACATACATAATAATATGCGTTACGAACAATTCTTGCCATATTCATGAGCTAAAGTCACAACAATGGATGTCCCTTTTAATGCCAAACCTTTTAGAAATAGTCCATATTTCCCAGTCCGTATCCGTATAAAAGATTCCAGGGTTTCGTGATCTAGTGTTTGACATACCACACACATTTGCTCGGCTCAGGCCATTGTTTTAGTGAAGCCTTGGAGTCCTTGCAATCTCCAAGCCTGCATCTTTGAATGATGTTGCTGGGCCAAAATCAGGCCTCAGTTTTTGTGTTTGACACTCCTCAGTTGGACAATATGATAAATGATAGGAGGCATCAGCATTTGGGAAATGTGGTCTATGTGCCTCTTCAGCAACGTGAGCTACCATAAGCTTGTCAGACTCATTCTTTCCTCTCTGCAATGTTTCCCTATAATGTTTGAAAGAAGCCTGAAGTTTAAACTTTAAATTTTAATTAAAGAAGCAGAGACAGGTGACCCAGAAGGAATACAAAGATACTGTCTGAGCATGTAGGACCAGGGTTAGGAAAGCCAGAGCCCACCTGAAGGGTGATGAGGAAAGGCTTGCACAGGTATTACCTACCAGCAGCAAAAGGAAGACCAGGGAAAATGTGAGCCCACTCCTGCATGGAGTGGGAGAGCTGGTGACAAAGGACGTGGAAAAAGAAGAAAACTTAAATTTCTCCTTCTCCTTGTCTTTACTGGTAAAATCTTCCTTGAAGGCCCCTGTGAATCCCAGGGCCCTGTGACTGGTGGGAAAGACTGGAGCAAGGAAGAACTTCCATTGGCGGAGAAGGATCGGTTTAGGGAACGTTTAAAGAAAATTAATGCACCCAACCCCATGGGACCTGGCAAGATCCATCCATGAGTGATGAGGGAGCTATCAGATGTCATTGCAAGGCTACATCTGATGATCTTTGAAAAGTCATGGGGATTACAGGAGGCTCCTTAGGACCAGAGGAAAGCAAACGTCACTCCTGTCTTCAAGAAGGGCATGAAAGAGGATCCAGGGAACTATAAGCTAGTCAGCCTCAACACAATAACTGGGAAAGTGATAGAACAAATCCTCCTGGAAATTATTTCCAAATATATTAAGGACAATACAGTGACTGGGAGTAGTCAGCATGGACTTATTAAGGGGAGAACATGCCTGAGCAACCCGACAGCCTTCAGGAGGAGTCAGGCACCTGAAGTGGGGCTTAGGCAGGGTACAGATACCAAACACAAAATGGCCTTTTTGCCATTTTCTTTCTTGAGATTGCTCCATAAGAAAGATGGCAAAGTCCCTGGCAGGCCTCTGACCTCCCTCATTTCTGAGCAAACTTATTTTTATGAGCAGATAATTAGTGTCCAAAATATCTGTAGTCAAGGCTGAACAACCTGAATTGATAAAAGTCAAACTCCAGAAAAGATATAACCTTATGTGTATTAGCCAAAAATTCTACCCTTGTTTCCTTGAAATCTGTATTTTATTTAGTTAGTCTACATGAATATGTGGCTATGCCTGCAGTGTGAAAATTTTGGTAACAGTCTTTTTAACAATGCCCTGGACCGAATATTCTCCTTTGTATCAGTGAAATTTCTGATAATTAATTTTGACACCCTGTATTAAAATAAAAATAAAGAGCTCTTACTGAGCTTCTTGAGCCAAAAACGTAGCATAACAATCAGAGAAGCTTGAAAATTTTCCAGAAGACAGTTTTTCTGTCAGAAAAGGTTGGTTGATTTGACAAAACGGAAATGTTTCACAAGTGTTTTACTGAAATGTAGGCATTTAGTTATAAATATAACTTAATTTTAGCTTTATTGAGCTGTCCATAAATAATTCCATTCTGTCCTACACCACGAAAACTCCTGAGTTTTGAGTTAAAATGCTGAATCTCTGAATGACAAATGCGGAGAAGGTGAATAAGGACCCCTCTTTCACCCAGGACAAGAACCTTCACACAAGAAGAAGCTAAAAGTTCAGGGGACAAATCTTGTGAGTACTACTACCTACAAAGACAGCAACCCCAGCACATGACTCCTTGAAGACTACAAGAATATTCTGGTGAAGAATCACCATTTGTTTGCTGTTTGATGTTTGGTAAAAGATTCCTGGTGCAGGTCAAAATGCGTCTTTGATCTTGTATTCCCAGGGAGGCAGGAAGTGGGGTTTCTGATCAACCGCAACATTTTGTTCCCACCTGAGTTATTTTCTGCCTTTTTGCTCTATCCTTATCTTTTTCAGGAAAAAAAAACCCCACAAACTAAAACAATAAACAAACCACAAACAAATCAAAACCAAAACCAACCAAAATCAAAACTGATATTCAGAGGGGGTTATTACAAAGGAATAATTTTTTTAGAGAAAAAACCCAACCTTGATTAAATTTCAAATATAGGATATACTGAAAAGGTGTTAAGGAGAAAATTACAAATCATAGGAGAAAAACTTCAGTCAAACTCCTTTAAAGCAGGCAGTAACAGGACTAAACACTCTTTTTTCTTTTTCAGGTTTTCTTTGTCCAAAATTCACTTAGTTATTTCTGCAGTGTACCCTGCCCTATGTAACATCACAAACAGATGCCATTCTATAACTAAGCATAACTTAACAGACCTGGATTTCTGCTCTTAAGTCTGTAATCTGGAAGAATTCAGGTCAGGTGTACCCTAAGCTTTTGGAAGAAGGATTTCATCTGTTTTCCTCAGGGGACCAAGAGAGGCCAGAAGCATGAAAATTACTTAGCTGGGGTCAAAATCTAGTTTGGAGATGTCATCTTTAATTTTTAATGTCCTTGGCTTTTCCTATTGGCATGAGAACCACAATGTTTTATTAATTTAGAAAGTTTATTTCTTAATATTTTAATGTAAAACTTAAAAAAAGCAACATGATTAATAATTCTGGGACTAAGTATGAAAATTGTTAGACAGAATATTTACAGTTTATTGAAACATTTTCTAACTACCATGTGAAGATATATATTTACTAGCCCTTTAAAACCATGATTATTTTTCCAGGAGACTGGAAGGTCTTTTAAGATCTGTTACAATCCAATACGAAATACTTGTTCAGGGAGATTTCATATCACAAAGTATTGAGCTATTTATCTTTATGTGATGCATGGCATGTATATGCAGTGAGTTTGCAAGTTTTAGGCTGTCATGAATGTTTCTTGAGAAACAGCCTTGGACGGAAGTAATTTTTCTAAATTAAATAAATATGTTGTTTCTGATTTTCAAAAATACCCAAGGGAACTAGCTCATATTCTAGATCAATGGCCTGCAAAATTTCACTTTGAAATATAATGACATTTTTTACTTAGTGAAGCACAAAATATCTCTGGGAACAAAGAAACTCTCTGCACAGGATCTGATCCCCTGGACTTTACCCTCTCCAGGCAAATTCTCCCATTGACTTTAAGAGCGCTGGTTATCTGAGCTTTCCTGTCCGCTGAGTATCAGGATGGACCACTAAGCACGGGTGTCTATACAATCAATGTTATTTTGTAAATAAAGAACATAACTGATACCTTCCAGGATATTTGAACTTCTAAAAAGAAATGAGGGTTGGAAGTTTTCTGAAGAAAAAGAAAATTCCAACCCTCTAACGGATAAGGATTTTTGAGGGTCAAGTTCTGAATAATTTTAGACATGATCCCCAAATAATTTTCTGCATTGTCAGTTTGTATAAATTGTGTTCAAGGCTCCCGGTTAGGAAGCACGGGAAGCACGGGGTAGGAAATTAAGCCCTTTGAAGGCTCTGGCCTCTCTGAAGACAGCAATTCAAATTGTGCCGGAGGCTCTGTGTGCAGCAAACCACCATAGACACAAATTAAAGCTGCACGAGGTTGTTGCTGGGTCCATTTCAAACATGCTAAAGCCTTTGGGAATCGACAGAGAGGGTGCCACAGAGATACAGTTTTAAATGAGCTCTTAGGGATAATGGCTTCATTATAGAAGGGGGACAAGAGCATTTCAGAACTTCTATCTCCTTGATACCACGGAGCATTAGAAATGCCAGGGCACAGATGTGCGCATGGAGAGCAAAAGCAGCCCTGAACAAATTCAACTGCCATTTAAAACCATGCAACAGCAGTGAGGAACCAAAGGCGAAATCGGCTCCAGGGTGTTTATGACTTCGCTGTTTGCTTGCAGTTATACATTGCTTTGGCTTAGATTTCTCTGCAAGCAGGGCTTTGTCTTGCATAAGATACGCTTCTTGTTAGCTTTGGCAAGAGCTACACAACTATGTCTCCTCTCAGTTCTCTGCCAAAAAGGTAAAATGGATGTGCAGGAAGATTTGGGTCCCCTCCACAAAGTGTTATCTATAGAAATAGAGTCATACAGATATGCCCAATTAGATCATCAGGACGGATTTCCCAGGATAAAATAGGCCATGTGTTGGGGTTTTTTTGTTGTTTGTTTTGGTTTGTTTTGGTTTGGTTTGGGTTTTTTGTTTTGTTTTGTTTTTTAAATCAAGTTTCCATATCATGTTGTCTACCTGGAGTTTCTCTGAATCACAGCCTTCCATATAGACATCTAGTCTTGAGGTGAAAACTTTTGGGCCAATAACTTAAATTACTTTGGCTTTCCAAAACTTTTGTTTTATTTCTCTTGTGAGTTTGTTTCATTTTTATTTTCCACTGCTCATCACAGCAGTTTTCTCCACACCACTCCAGAGCAGTGTCTTGCGATGAAAGTACTTGTGGTATATTCAAGTTACCTATTCTTTCTCTTTTTGATCAGGTCTTTAAGTCTTGCATTGTGCAGATTTATTTTTTTTTTCCCAGAATTGGAATATTTTTCCTGGCTCCTTTTTTGTATCTTCTTCAGTTTTTCAACATCTTTTTATAAATATGGCACGACCAGAACTGTACATAATGTTCCAACATCTGTGTCCCTGCAGCTATGTACAAATGTAAAATTATATCCATATTTCCACTGGTTGCTCCCCTCTTTTTACATTTAGGGCTTGTATTAGCTGCAGCATTGCAGTCAGAACTCTAATGCAACTTCTTGCTCATGAGTCCCAAGTCCTTCTCAGAGGCACTGCTTTAACAAGCCCTGGATTCTGTGGACATCCTTGCCTTCCTTGGTCCTACATGCAGATTTCTGGGGTTTGCCTGTGTTAAAACACACGCTCTTTGTATGTCAAGTCCATATAATTTTGTTCATGTGCCCAGCCCTCACCATCACATACCACTCTACCAGGTTTCATGTCAGTAAGACATTTTCAGTAGAAATTTATATTCCCCTCTAGATTACCAAGAGAAATACAGACTAGCATCATCACCACTACTAATTCACACAGATTTCTATCGTAAACATTTGCATTATCATGTGATTTCCCTCTGAAAATGCTATTTAGGATCTGCCAATTATTCAGTTCTTCACTTACTGCAGAATTCCTTCACAGATTTTGCATTTATTTTGAAATGCTACATAGATACATGGTTTGATATGAAACCAAGTAGCATTCAGTAAATGTTTTATATCTATATGGTACCTTTCATCAATGAGCCACGATCAGACAATGAAACCCATTTGTTTAACATGTTTTATTTTTCATTAAACCATCCTGACTGACAATATTTTCACACCTGTTATTTCCTTATTACAGTTGAATGAAAAGTTTCTTTAAAACTTTAAAATTTTCTCACTGAAAAATACAGATTTAAATAGCCCAATGTATTTTCTGAAATCATGTTAATTTTCTCAAATTATTTCAGCTGAAAACAAGTGTATCTATATATGTATGAGTACAAGAAGAACGTGGAAAAAAGTTTAAAAGAATTGGGTTAATGCTTTTAAAATTCTGAATTTTTAATTTTTTTAAATTTGTTTGAATTTTTCAACTGAAATATTTAATTTCAAAATTTGCTTCAGCTTCATTGTAAGAATGCTTTGTACTTGAATACCAAATACAATATTTCTTTTTGGCTCAAATCAATTTTGTCAATCTACTTATTTCTTTTTGGCTCAAATCAATTTTGTCAATCTACTGTATTTTTTAAATAAATTCTCATCAATTTAGAACAATTTGAAGAATGGAGTTGAAAATGGATTAGGAAAGACTTCTATTCACACATCTGCTTCATTATTGATGAATGCCATTTCGTTTTCTCCATTTTTTTCCTAAAATGTTTGTGAGATGAGAGAACCTCTCATTACTTTTGTTTATGATTATGTATTTGCTTTCATGAATCCTGGCACAAAGTCAGCATCTCCTCAGTTATCTGAAATTATCCTGATACACTAAAATCTCTTAAGCATCTCTTAAATATAAAGCCAATATGCCAAAGGTCCCCTCAGATATATCTTCTGCTGGAGCAGGTGATTTTTAATAGCCTCTGCAGGTAAACTGTTTTGTAGAAGTTGTGTGAGCAGCGTGCCTTCTTCCAGTGCTTGTGAAGTGTCTCATGGAATGGTTTATTTCAAACATCGCTGGCTATGTCTTTATTAGAAATTTTGCCACCTCTAAACACTGAAATTCCTATAGTACTCATAGGCCTTTTTATCTTTCGTGATCCATCTATACAATTCTACAATAGAAAGACAGGTATTTAATAACCTATTTATTTTTGTATGTCTTTACTTTCCTTATTGCGTTTCCACTTTGCCATACTTTGTCTCTCATCATCTTTTTCCTTCACATCTTATATATTGTCACTATTGTGATTTTATTCCTAGCTACCTTTCTTCTTCCCTTTCTTGTCTGTGGAATTGAAATGTTTTAGTCCATGCAGTAAATGTCTTCTAAAAAGCTTTATTTCTCACTATGCTTTTTTTCTGGCTTTTCTTTCTGATTTGTGAAGTCTGTAAGAACCTGTCTCCACACATAGTCAAAGTTGTCCTAGTATTTATTCTGTGTAAAATTGCATTAAGCACCATTTGCCTGAACTCCCTAAACCAAAGCTTTTTATCATATACTACTAGCATAACTGCAAACAAAGCACATAGAGCTCACAAATATGAAATGCTTGAGAAAAAAGGCAAGGTACGAGAAGGTCATTCTAATTTCAAAGTGAATTCTTTTCATCATATCAGTTTTCACTGGTGATGATTTTGATTTTTGTCTGAGCATGTATTAAGGAGCTCATTGCAGTCATTTAGGATGCCATCACTATTCGGTACCCAGTCCTGTCCCCTTGCACTCTCGTGCTGACTAGTGGGATTCACAGCTGCAGGCACGGCTGCACAACCCGTGGTCCTGTCCACTCTTGGGTTTGGGCATTGCTTAACATACCACTGGCACAGGAGGATGCAGCCAGCCTGAGACTATGCTATAAAAACCACAGTACCTCTCAAATGTGATTTAATTGCAGAGAGGAAGAGCACTTGAACAAAAACTAACTTTATTGACACTGGCAGGGAACACCCTATTCTGTGGAGCTGAGTATGTAAATGGTGGTTAAAGTAACCTCTAACAAGGAGGATCTTAGTACTTAAATAATGGGATCATGGGGTCATATGAAATCCCCTCTAAGAAGGCAGACTCTTTATATAAATCATGGGAGCGTAATCTCTCCAAAAAGCACAAATAACAAAGAGGGCTCAGTACATAGATGGTGGGACCACAGGTCACTCAAGTTTAAGTCCCCTCTAAAAAAGGGAATTCAATACCTAAATACTCAGAGAACAGTGTCATTGTATACCATCATAATAATAAAGAAATTATTTTTAAGATGGAAAAAAGCAACTGGTTTTCTCCTCCATGGAAGTCTGTTGTTAATGCTGTGATGTGCATTTCTATGCATTTGCACAGCAAGGACTGCCATGCCCACTCTGAGACACTGCCTGAGACATTGTGACATTATTAACTTCCTTACCTGTGTGAAGATGTGTTCTTCTACCCAGGACTTACACCAGGCATGTGGTGTCCACATTGTCTCACTGCTCCCCTCCCTTTGCATGTTATCCTTCCCTGCTCATACTGCGCCCCTGTGCCATTGCACTGTGCTCACAACCTTCTAAAAATGGTCCTGACTCCATCATGTGGCAGCTTTTATTTGGTCTGAAATACTGCTGGCTGCCCTGACCCAAGGCAGAGGAACTCTCAGAGCGTTCTCAGGACCATCTGGAGACAACACGTTGTTTGCCAGTGCGATGCATGGAGGCAGGCACTGCAGCAAAAACCAGCAGCTGAGTGGGACATGAAGGGAGGTATGGCTTTCCCACAGTGTTTATTTAAACTTCCCTTCCCTTCCCTAGACAGCAAGTCAAAGATCTGGTGTGAAGATGCCAATTCTATAAGTGGAGCACATTCTACATAACTTCTATACATTATAAGCCGAGCTGCAAGGTGTCATAAAGGGAAGCTTGTTCTAGGAAACCATGGGCTGCCGGGACCCTTAGTCCTGGCTCTTTTCCAAGTGATGCTATCAAGATTCTGTGGAGTGTTGAGCAAACCAGTGAGCCCTGGCTCTGAACCCATCCACTGCATTTCTTTGGAGATTTCAAGCCCATTTTCAGATGGTATTTGCAAAAGCAAAGGACTCTTATCTGTGAAACATCCTGCTATGCAGACTATCACTTCGAAGTGAGAGAGCATTTCTATTAAATTTGAAACATGTTATACAATAAGAGTCGGATTACGCACAAATATCCTCCCATAAAATGAAGTGCAAGTGTTTTATTGCATGTTCGCAGGCAAAACATTTTATTTCATTTTTATACGTAATGCAGTCATGTCTACATCCATATGTTGCACTCAGGGGGAGAAGAATAGCTCCCATTATGAATGTACACACATCTTCAACTCAAATGGGCCCACTTACAGAGATATAAATCCCACTGAGGAGCACAAGTTCTGACACGTCCTTTATGACTTCTGCTCAGAAGAAGTACATCTGCCTGGTGTAACTTCAGAAGGATGTCTTTTGTCTTGAACGAAGTTACATTGATATAACCAAGAGTAAAATCTCTCTCTGGGCTTAATAGGGCTTCATGTCATTTGGATTACATGTCTACATATATTTCTGGAAAAAGTGTTATCTTGGCTTAGTTCAACAAAGAAAACTGCAGAGAAAAGCAATTTCCATCTTTAAAATAATACTGGCTCATACTTTGATCAGAAAACAGGTTTGCACAATTCTGGTGAAACAGCAATAATAATATACGTATATGCATGTATGGGGTGAGTGTATGTATGTACGTATAAAAATGGTATTTACACACTCTTCAAATCTATGCTTCTAAAAGGAGACTGATCTGGTAGTCCAAGATGCTGAGAACCTCCAAAAACACAGGCCATAGACATACTTACTCTATTTCTAGTGCTTGCCGAGGACTGGTCCTGAACACACTGAAATCAAGAGCAAAATTCTCAGTGACTTCACAAGTACAGAATCAGACCTGCTCTGCAACCCCAGCTGAAATATTTGAGTAAGCTTTGCTTGAGCAGAAAAAAAAGAGTGGCAGGCTGTCTGTGTGGGGGCGAATTTACAAGTTAACTCCATGATCACAGGGAAAAGCATTGTTCCAGTTCAGAAAAGGGAAAATGTAGGCTTTGGTCCAGCATGCAAGTGTGTGGGTAGCATCTCCAGGGTGTCAGTCCTCACAGTGACTTCAGCAGAGATCTTTAGATACTTGGAGATAAGGTATGTGTTTAAGTACTCTTTTGGACAGGGACTAATTACTGCTGGTTTAAATCACATGAAATGGCTGTGGGTAAAAAGGCTTAAGCAGTGATTAAAGAGATGATAATGGGCACTGAAAAACAGCCTGGTTTTACTTCAACATCATTTTTCATTTTCATTATATTCCATGTTTTCTGTACTTGAGATCACTCCTTGCAAGTTTTTGAAAAAACCTAACTTTCCATAGGTGTCGTCCGTGTGGCTACATGCTTTTCTGTTCCTCTGGAGCAGCTTAAGTCATTAAAACCCTGAGGAAGGCACAGAGTTGCGAGGATCAGGGTTGCGTGTTGGTAGAAACTTTTCTTTTTCCCATTTAAAAGAAGCTTAGAGCACAGTTTTGGAGCCAGGTTTGATCACGCGTCAGAAAGGTGAGCCAACTCTGCTCATTTTGCCCCTATTTCTGCTGCTGGAACGGGCCACCTTGTCATGATGTGAGAAGTTCTGGCCCACCGCTGATTTTAGGGCAATGAGGATGCAGAGCTGAGTCTAATCCAGACAGCTGCAGGAATTACTTCTATAGCACCGAGTTTAAAGTATTTTTGTTGCCCATGCCTCCAACATCTGACCAAGCTTATGAACTTATTTTTTGTTGTCAGCCATAGGCTCAGTCTCCTGTCTCAGCCTGAAAGTGCATGAAACACATCTCTTGGCAATCCAAAGCTGTGGAATCCAACACCCCCTCCATCCCAAAAAAAAGTTTTAAATCAAATTCCCTCCAAAGGTTTAAAACATTGTTTGGGGTCTTTTATTCTTCTGTTTTCAATATTTGTATTTTTTTGGCATGTGGCACCTACATTGTTTCAAGCTTATTTGTTATAAAGACCCACCTGTGATGTACATAAAGGGCACTATATAAATTAACATAAGTCATAAATAATTTCAGCAAAACATTTGCTCTTCAAAGCCAAATCAAACTCGAGAGAGGCTGATAGTGAAAAAAAAAAAAAAAAACAACAGGGGAATGAGGGGAGAATCACGTCCATCCCACAGGAAGATATCACCAGTTATTGTCACCAGGTTGTGAGATACCAAGACCCACCAGCCCTTTTTTATGAGCAGAGGAGCGACCGCTTCCAGCTTTGGGCTCCCAAGTGGCTTCTTGGCTGCACTCACAGGGTGTGGGGTCAGGGGGATTGAAGGTACAAGAAGGAGCCCAACCTTGGCAGCTTTGGGAGAGAAGGAGTGTGTTGGCACAAGCTCTCCTGCCTCTCCCAATTGGATGTGCAACTTTCAGGCATAAAACTATTGTTTTGCTTGCTGGGCCTTCCACGGCAGCCGGGCCAAGCTTCCAGCTAGGAGCCAGAATCTGCAACCTTATGAAAGTTGCAGGGCCCGGCAGGCTGTCGGTATTTTCAGCTGGATAGAGCCCAGAAAGATTTTATTTTCATCAGAAATGTTCCCTGGCCCTACCACATGTGCAAGCCTGTATGAAACCACCAAGAAGGCTCCCTCCCCCAGCTATCTTATTTAGCTCAAATTCAGCTGCCCGGCAGAACTGTTTCTTATCCAAGCCCTTAGAGACGGGAGAGGAGTGCAGAGATTTAATTATAATCTTTCTCTCTCTCCACCTCCCACAGTACATTAATGCTTTTCATTAGCCAAAGCCAAAACCTTGCTTTATAAGCTGCGAGAGTTGTCTTTTAAAAATACGTCCAGCATTAAAAGAGTTCTGAATGGCAGTAACAGCAGTGTAACCCCTCATCCACAGGTGTGGGAGATTCGCTGGAGGATTGCTGGTGGAGAGGCGAGTTTTATTTGAAAGACATCTGATTCCTATTTCTGTCTGTTGGCTGATTACCCCTCATATTACAGCACTTCTGTGCCCACTGACAATTTCATATACACGTCCAAATGAATGAGAGAAAAGCCTCGACATCCAGGAGCTCTGAATGATTTTTATAAGTATCCAGATGTTTAGACTTTCATCTGAAGCTTATCCAAAAAATATGAGGCCACTCCTAGCAGCAGCAGCCTGACAAATACCCACGACCATTTATTCTGTTTGTCGGTCCAGAGCATATATTCATACGGAGATATCACTGGAGCAGGTACCTCTGTTGACCTCGGTGGTATAGAAATACAGGTAAATCGAGAATGACATTTTCGACTCACAATTACAATGTGACTTGAGTGACACAATTAAGTCAGTGTCTTATATTGACAGAAAAGTTCTGGGGAAATACAAGATACTGACTTAATTGTCATTGCCTTGCAGAATACATAAAGGTGATTTTCATCTTTGAAAAATCAGTTTATTTCCAGTACTTCCCCAGAAGTACACCATCAAGAGGTCAGGGAACACTAGGAGGAAGATGGACACTGGTTCCTCCCAATGCCTGATTTTTAATTCTTTTTCTTTTTTTAAACAAAATACTACTTTTCTTCTTATTCCCTTGCTGTCTGCCAGCTTTAACGATATAAATAGGCAAATGGACCTCGGCAAATCACACTAGGGTGGCTTCAGGGTTATTCATTTTTTTTTATCTGGTAGCCCTTGGAAGCTTCAAGCCGGCAGCTCCACTGTGCCGCCGCTGTGCAAACACATAGTGTGGTAGGAAATCCTCCTGTGTGAAGAGCTGACAGCCTGCTTGGAGGGAAGAACACAAGCAGCATAACAAATACCTGCCTGGTCAATAAAGGACAAGTGAAAGGGCCATGGGATTACATGGATTACAGTTGTTGGTTACACAGATTAACCAGGCAATTAAAGGCAGCAGGAATAATAAATATCCTTCCAAGAGAAGGAGCTGCTGTTGGGCTGCAGGCTGAATGTAGCTGTTCCAACTGCAAACTGTTTTTGCCATAAACACAAAAGCACAAAAGCTGAAGGAGAGGGAGAAGGCCTTGGAAGCAGTCCCACAAATGGGACACGCTTTCCTTGATTCTTCAAGAAATTTTACACAGTTGACGGGGTCTTTTTAATGTACATTTTGATGGCTTCTTATCTTACATTTTAATAGGAAATCTGCTGAATGTCTAAAATGCCTTTTGGCAGTCAGACCTTTCGCTGCTGATCTCTGTGACTTAAAAACAGTTCAACTTATCAAGAAGCTTTGGTGTAGATCTGGTGTAAAGGGTAGGTTCTTTTGGTTTTTAAATGCTTTCTTTTGGATCACTTTTAATCATCACTTACATTGCATATGGCCATTTATGCACTGACAGGTTGATGGGGACTTTAATGTACATAAAACTTTCTCTGTCAGGACTTATGCCTTTCTGTCAGATTTTATCCTGCAGTAGAAAGGGTTCATGTACAGTTGCTGACAGACAAAATAAGCTCCTCCAGCAGCTGCAGCTCTGCCTCCCACAGATTCTTTTCTGCTCTGATCCTGTGTCCCCAGCTAAGTGCTGAGAAAGCACAGGCAGCACTGCGGGGCTGTGCCGGGATGGGCAGGAGCACAGCACCAGACCTGCAAGAGGGAGGATGGCTTAGCCTCACCTCGGCCATCTCCTGTAGTCCAATACCAAGTCCTGCGACATTTGGTACCTTTCTTTAGCCCTGGCTGCAGGAGATGGGTGACAGCAAGAAAAACCTTGTTCTATTCTAAACAAAAGTGCATTTCCAGCCCAGATTCCTGTGAAGAAAACTTAAAAGGCAAGAAACTTACTTTAAAAAAAAAAAGATTTAAACTCACAGATCACATAAAAACTGGAAAAGCTCATGCATTTTAAGTATATCCCATGATCTTAAGGACCAGAAAAATGAATTTGAATCTCTTGCGTTTGGGTATGGGGACCTGCCGTGTCCAATTCGGAGGGCAAGCACTAAGGTTTTTCACAAGCCTGGTGCAATCACAGAGTTGAGGTATGCAGATATTATATCTAATATGAAAAGGTGCCCAGCATCTGTCATTCCCACAGAAGCCGATGGAAACTGAAAACACTCAGTTCTGAAGGATCAGGCCTTTAATCATTAATGTTTCCAGATCTATTAAAAAAATGTTTCCTAAGATGCTTTATTTCTGCAAGAAATTCCCTGTTGGCAAGAGAGTTTTCATAGCTCCTTAAAGACCTATAAGGAACTGTGCAAGAAATAAAGTGGGGCTTTACTTATGGAAATCAGACCTACTGGAGAGCAACTGGAAATGTTTTTTATGAGTTTTTATAATGGAACTACAGTAGCAGTTCCATGTTGATTTTTATTCTAAGGCCCTATTTTTTTTTTATTTCTTCTTTTTTAAGCCAATTTTTTTCCCACCTGAAACTTCACGTGTGGTCTCTTGGCAAAGAAGAATATTTTGAGAAAGTTTAAGGCTGATCTGATAAGCTTTATTTAAGTAAGGAGATTTGAAAACAGAGAGATATTTTACTTTTTAAAAATCTTCAAACCTTTCCTTGTTCATTTAGAAGTTGAAAACTGCTTACAATAAAAAAATTCCATTTTGTTTTTATATTTGCCCTTAATGAGATACAGCTCATGAACATATTTTTAGTAATTTCAGTGGTACCAAAATTTGGGATTTTATTAAGTTTTCTGCAGAAGTAACTTTGAAAAGCAGAATTAAAATAACACAAAACATGAGAGATTATGTTGATAGAAGATTAAATTATGGCACATAGGTATGTCAACCAGCATGGGGATACGAAACAATGGAGACAACAAAGTTTAATATATACCAGAATCTTTGAAATAATTAAGGTGTTCATGTGTATTAAAATCATCCAGCCTTCCTCCTGTATTGATGATAAGCATTTTTGGAAATAGTTTGCTTCAAGTCATTGTAACCCAAACTACTATTCCTGTCTAATAACTGGTTTCTAGTAGTATCTGAGAACTGGCATGTTCCCTCACTGACCTGGTACACCAGCAGCAGTTCCTGTAGGGACAAAATAAGAAAAAGGTATTTTCAGTGAGAGCACCATACTGAATCTTTACACAGATCTATCAAAATGGACAAACACTGAAGTGCTCCACAGATGACAAACACAGTTCTGAAATTATAGTCTGAGCTACCTTAGTATCTCTGCAGAGAGCTTTGGAGCAGAGAAGCTTCTTCCCTGGACAAGTTTGGAAAAGAGCACGTAGCAGACATTTCTCTTCTCCACATTAAAATGCCTTTGAGTAAAGTTTTAGCAAACAAGTTATGAAGTTTTGAAAATGGATGCGTTTTAACTTGTGGTACATGACCAGATCATAGAGGTCACTGGATCTGAGCTCTGTTCATGTTTCTTTGTTCCAGCCTATCCCCCACGGTCCTCCACAGCTGTGTGCAGCCCCTCAGCCTGACCTGCCTTTCAGCATACTGGAGCACTGACTCTTCCTCCTCCTTCTCAACATCTTTGATGGACACTCAAATTGCAACTCACAGAGATTTCACCTCAATTTCCATTAAGGCTGCTTCTGAAGAAGTTCTGTGGGTTTTGCCACTTTGTTTTGTTCAAGACAAAAATTGTAGAAGATAAGTGATTCACTTCATCTCTGGGAAAAGACAATCTTCCTTCTTAGCAGACAAGTGGCTCTTCTCCCTTCCGTGTGGCTCCCTCTCCTTCCTTACTGTTCTCTTTTCCTTTTCCCCCTCTCACATCGATTAATCCATGCTTGCTCATTTGCTTTACTTTCTTCAGTAAAGAAATTTTCTTTCTCTTTCTTTCTTCCTTCCTTCCTTCCTTTCTTTCTTTCTTTCTCTTTCTTTCTTTCCTTCTTTCTTTCTTTCTTTCTTTCTTTCTTTCTTTCTTTCTTTCTTTCTTTCTTTTCTTTTCTTTTCTTTCTTTTTTCTACCGATACTTTTTGTTCCTTTCCCTTATATTTTTAAAGCAATTTATATCCAGAAAGGAGAGGAAATGAGAAGTTCCTCTTCCAGTTATGCTATTACACCTATCATGTATACAGTAGAGTGTATAACCAGGTTTTTTCTTCAATTACAGCAAAATATTAATCCACCTAATTCTTTATCATATGCAAATATGCTATGCTGAGTAGGGAAGAGATTGCCTGCTTGTTCACTGCAAACCTTTGTCAAGGTTTGATGAAGAGCGATTGCAGGAGACTCCATCACCAGGGCCCCCTGCCCAGCTGTTCAGTCACCATCACGGAGCTTTCTTGTTCTTCTGACTTCTCTCTGTAAGATGCTCAAGGGATATGGGGCTGTAACTGCTCAAATCTGGCTCATTATAAATTCTTTCAGGTCAAAACCTCATTTTAATCAGAATGCAACTACTGTAGGGTGAGATGTTATAGCCAGGGTAACAATAACTTCAGCAGCTCTGTATTTCTGTTCCATTGGAAGACCCTAGCCACCAAAAGGAAGAGGATTGTTAGGCAGGCAGGCGATAATGCAATAGGCTGTCTTCTGATCCAGGGGTTATCTTGCACTCCTGATCTCAGTCAAATAAAGTCTTGCAGAAGCTGAACAACTGCTTTTTTTCCTTCTTATGGGTCTTCGCATGAGTACCTGTAGCAGAAGTCCCAGTGACTAACATAATATACCTTTTTTCAGTCTTTCTGGTGTAACTAAAGATGAAAATTGTGAGTAATCTCATCAGAGCCTATTTTCATGTGTTTCATAAACCTCTCAGCAGTATTCAATGCTTTTAGTGACTGCTTGACTCAGTCTTCTGGAGATTCACCTTTCTCTGCTAATCACTGTTTCTGGGATTTGATCTGTATACCTTGCCACAGACTGAGATAACCTTTTTATAGGTATGTTATTTATATGAGGCAATGCCATACAATACATTCCATACAGCATCTCTAATGCCCACCAATTTCATATTGCATTGATTTCAGTGAACTTGGTATCAGGTCTTGGACAAGGGTCTGGAAGACAGCACTAATTTTATACCTAGATATAAGCTTAAGTTGCAATTGCTCAGTGATTTTCTGTGTAGGTTCCAGGGTGTGATGGTATATAATAACTGGAGATGTCCTTGTGGGTTGACTTTCGGTACTGAAGTAATTTCTTATGTGGTGCTTGGATGGCTCCTTCAAAAACATGACATGGCTGTCTCAAATAGTATACTTGCTAAGAAACAGTCCTTCTTAGATCATATAGGTTGTCCACAACAGCATTCTTCTCAAAGCAATTGTCAAGATGGTAGTGGTATGTGAGTGCTTGGCTGCATTGCTAACTTTCTCAGATATTTGATGGGTATATTGAGTTGGTAAACTGGTCTTTAGGTTATATTTTTATATATATGTGTGTGTGTGTGTATGTATATATATATATGTACACACACATATTCTATTCTAAGGATTAACTTTTTTGATGTTATCCAGGGTCCAGGAAAATTATACTTGAATAGGCTATCCCAGGGATAGAACAGTAGCAGGCTAATGATTATCAAATTTATGGTAGCAATTGGTACGGAAATCCAGCTCAAACAATATCATCTTAGGTACAGGTTGGGCTTGGTGACAGAATTTATAAACGTACCTAGAAATCCTTTTACAGGTGTCCCATGAAAAGACTGACATCTTGCAGGTCATTGTGACTCTCATGTCTCTACTCTTATTCTGGAGGAAATGTGGGCTATTGAAAGTAAAATTGTTGGTGAGCACAAAGTAAATAAGGTTGCCACTGCCTTCAGGTTGATATGCTGTATATTAGTCCCACTCAAGTTGAGTTTTGATGCTATCATGACCTGGATTCTTGATTTACAAGCTAGTGATAAACTTAGTAGCCAGAACAGTACTGATGTAGAGGTGGTTTGAGTTATGTCTTCTGCCGCAGAAGTCTGTTGTAGATTGCAGAAACGTATTACTACAAGGTATTTAGTTAACAAGGAGTGTTGGAGATGGTTTTGGTGAAGCCAGTAAAATTTCAGTACCAATCCACTCATCAGATATTATCAGTCTGCCAGGATTCCCTAATTTGTGGCTCTTTAAATAGAGGAACAACAGTAGATGAGATTCCAGGTTGTACAGTTGGGTTTTTTACAGTTGTTTGGGAAGTAACTTGAGGTTATTGTTGAATAACGTGAGGATGCACACAGGTTCATCCTTGACTTTCTTTTAGTCAGCAGCAGCAGGGAGTTGTCCATTGTCTTCATTGCTAGAGGTAGTTACTGAGGTTTAGGATTACTTTATCTCTTCCTCTGGGTTTTGACTTAACCACTGATAAGCCAGATCTGGAGGAGTTAGTACTCAACGGCTACCCCTCTTTGATAAAAGGAGGAGTTCAGATAATACCATTTTAGATATTTTGTGTGGAATTCATCTCACCAACTTTAGGCATCGGAGTTTGATTTCTACCATTCCAAAACAAGTGCACATAGTGGAATCATCTCCTCCCTTGTGAGTGCCTGCCTCTCTGGTTGACTCCAGAGGGAACCTAGAAAAGCAGCTGAGACCACCCTTTGGAAGTCGAAAGGGGATACCATCATGTCCTTCAGGGCCTGGACATGGCAAACAGTCAATTTATTATGGTTTAACAATTTATTCATCATCTACCAAGCTACAGTAATTGATTGTGTGCATGTTCCCAGCCCACCCGAGTTAAGTGCTCACTTAAAACATTCTCTAGAGACACTCATTAGGTTGTGGTAACTTAACTGCTTGTCAGTGTCTATTCAGATCTTAATTTCTCAAAGTGCATAGTCAGGTTGACCAACTTTGTTCCAGAAAACTCTAAATACTGGCTAATACTACACACATGAGACACACAACATTAGAAAACGTGAGAGAAGCAATAGGTCCTCAGTTTTTCTTCTTATTCCCTGCAAACCTTGTAAGGAACAACACAAACTTACAAAAGTGAGAGCATCTAACTTTCCTTTTGGTGTAAAGTTGACTTTCTGAAGGAAGAAAGGCAATAAAGCTATTTAAAAAAAATTAAAATCATAACAGTCACATGGTAGTTTTATTTGTTTTCAAACAGGAGCTGTGTGGCTCAGGGGAGGGATACACTGACCTTTCACTTCTGTGCTCTCCAGCTCCAGCGCTGCCGCAGGCCTGAAGTGAAAATGAGCCTATTGGTCTCATCCAAACCCCAGTGCATGTTAGCCCACATTACAGAACACCAGAGAATTTGGCACGATCAGCAGTTTCTGCTCAAGAGAGGCCCAGGACTGCAATAGCAGAGGTGTTAGAGATCAGGACTCGGGAACGCTGGTTGAGTTACATGGGAAAGCAAAATTCTCAGTCTCTCGTTTTCATCAGGACTGTGTTCACTTGCACAAAATAAACACAGTATATATAATACAAAAAAATATTTATATCACACCAAATGATACTTATAAATAAGGAAAACAGCTCATTACCACCATTCATCCAAAGGTCATAGACTGCTTTTTAAGCAGAACTTTAGCTGTGCCAGTGAAGTAGTGTAACATCAGTCTTATTTTACAGATGGAAAAACTGAGGCACACAGACACCTTCCTATCCAAGACCGCACAGGAAATCTGTGGCAAGACCAGCATAGGCTCCTGATCACCGGAGTCTGCGTGTGTTGGGGTTTGGGGAGGACCACTGAGCTCACTTGCCCTCATTTGCCTGTGGCAGAGCAGGAGCTGAAGAGCACACAAGTGAAAGGTCAGTCTATCCCTTCCCCGAGCCACAAAGCCCCAGTCTGAAGACAAATACAAATGCGATGAGACTTTTCTGACTTTTTTTTAAATTTATTTTAATAGTTTCTTGTTTCTTGGCCCCAGAAGTCAGCTTTACACCAAGAAGAATTATGTTACATACTGTTATTTACATAAATTTGCACTGTCTCTAATTTGGAAGTTTTAATAAGAATAGTAAGAAAAGCTGTAGACCACTGGCATCTCAGGGTGATGTTGTCCCTTTAGCACCATGTGATGACGAACTGTTCTAGCTGAAATGGGTGAATGTCCTCTTCTGCCTTTTTTTCCAGGTTATTGTTTTTTCCTGAGCTCATAACCACGTTACTTCCTCCTTACATCCTGTGAGCTGTAAACTACATTAGACATTGTTCTGGGTCCCAGACTTTAGGCTGTAAATGCATTTGCTTGGAGAAAAATCAAGCATCTGGGAGAAACCAACCCAGATGAAGCAACACTTGTGTGCTGTGACAGAAGTGGCTTGCATGGGCCTGAACCTGGAGGAAGAACAGCCTCTCCGTGGCTGGGGACCTCCCTGAGACTTCTGCAGTGCTGGGGACATGGTCGCACATCCCCAGACTGTCACTGCTACAAAATATTCTAGCCCTCATTCCCAGGTGCCAGATCAAATGCCTTGGGCTGCTTTTATGGACACCAGTCCCCTCCTCCACACCTTTCCAGCTTTGAAGGCTGTCTCCTAATCTGCTGTTTGCTCTCCACAGAAACACTGTGTTATGAGTCATTAGATCCCATGTGAACTTTTCTTGGGATTCCTTAATTAAAAAGAATGACTTGGACACTTGCCACCTAGTTACCCTGCATTACGTTGAGCCCCATGCAGTGGGATTACTTGCTGAGGACACAGCCACACTCACTAAGCACTCATCTGGTGTTCAAAGCAGCATGGAGCTGCAGGACTCCTCGAGGCTTCAGGTAACTCGACAGTCTTTGGCAACGGGACCGTCCACTGGGGGCCAGAAAGATGGGCTTTTCATTAGAAATTGACTGGACACCACATTCCAGTGGCGTTCCTTGTACGAGCTTTCTGCCTGCGAGGAATGGGATGGGACACAAAAGGGAGTCACAGAGGAGCTGGTGTAGTAAATGTCAGGCTGGCTGTGGAGCAGGTTCAGTCTCCAGCATGTCCAGGCAATAGTGGTATCTCTGGCTTGCAGTGTGAAGCACCAATAGACAATATTACAGGCAGGCCTCCAGGAGGAAAGGAAATCAGAGAAAAATCACTCTGTGACTGTCGTTGTGGCTTAACCCCAGCTGGTAATTAAGTGCCATGGAGCTGCTCACTCACTCGCCTCTCACCCGGAGGGGCGGGGAGGAGAATTGGAAAGGAATTTAAAACTCAAGGGTTGAGATAAGAACAATTTAATCGTTGAAATGAAATAAAAACGAAAGAGCAATAATAATAATAACAGTTATAATGAAAACGAGGGAGGAGGAAGAAGAATGGAGTCCAAAGGGAAGGGAGAAAAGAAAACAAGTGAAGCACAATACAGCTGCTTACCCCCCGCTGACCGATGCACAGCCAGTCCCCGAGCAAAGATCTGCCAGCCCCAGCCAACCCCCCCGTTTATATACTGGGCATGATGTCCCATGGTATGGAATACCTCTTTGGGGCTGGTTCAGGTCAGTGGTCCTGGCTGTGTCACCCCCCCAATTTCTTGTGCCCCTCCATCCCTCTCACTGGCAGGGCCTGAGAAACTAAAAAGTCCTTGACTTAGTATAAACATCACTCAGCAATGACTAAAAACATCAGTGTGTGATCAACATTGTTCTCACACCAAATCCAAAACACAGCACTGCACCAGCTGCTAATAAGAAAATTAATTCTATCTCAGCTGAAACCAGGACAGTGATGAAGTTTCTTAGTGCTGAAACATCTTATAACTTTTAAAGCCAAAGCACAGTGGTAGTGTTAATGCTGCTCAAGTTAAATAGCCCACCTTCTTCAGACAACTCTGGAGGAGTGAAACTCGCTCTGAAATAAGTTTCCCAAAGGTGAGTTCATAGATCACAAAATGTGGAGATGGAAAGAATCTATTCAATCATCTGTCCCATCCCTCTGCCAGTTCAGAATTACTCCCCATGATGTTTTTAACATAACTGCTTTTCTCATTAAAAAAAAAAAAAAAAAGAGAGAAAGGGTGTGTGGGGGAAATACCTAGAAATGGTCTATGAGATTTTCTATCAAAAACTATTGACTTCTTGACTAATTCTAGTGTCTGCTGTTGCTTTGTTCAGATGAGTTCAGCATGTGCCAGGATGAAGGGTGAACCAATATTTTCTGGAGGGACTCTTCCACTATCTGCAACATCCAGCAATTGGAAAAATCCTCCCAATATTTGGGTTGGATCTGCGTTTTCTTAACTGTATTCAATTTTTCCTCTCTTTGCATGAGATTGAGGAGTTGTTCTTCCATGGTACTATTCTATGTGGTTATGGACTAGCCAACCTGGAAAGTGCTAGAAGTCCCCTCTATTTCAAATATTATGGGCAGACTGAGACACACCTTTGCTAAAATAATGGAAATAAGCCATGAAGCTAAGAAGTGGTTTGGACGATGAAGTAATGAAAGAAATCATCCTATTTTGCTGTGGGGCAGAGGAGGACAAAGACTGTTTTTCCGTCTAACCTTATTTTGTCCCCAGCTTAATTTATGTCCTTGTGTTGCAGAGTCTGGATCTCTTTGAAACCTGTGGTTCAACACTGCAGCCTGTTTCACCCCTAACACGAGTTTCCTATTGGTCTCTCAGAGTCCAGACTTCCAGACTCCTTGCAGGGCTCCTTGATGATACAAGTATTTGGGACAACACTACCATGCAAAAAAGTTTAGAAAACTGAAGACAACACATGTAGTACTCAGAACATCCTTCTAACACAGGTAAATGGTAACCCATGCAGGGAGCAAGACTTCTCCTTACTCACTCTGACGTTGACGCTGCAGTGGGATGGGTGTCAGCAAGGGCATGGCTTCATATGGAGTCCACCCATTTTGGCCTTGGGACACCTCAGCCTGCGCTACAGACGCTGTAGCCACTGTCACACTGCTGAGGTGTGAAACACTGGTTGTCAGTGTAACATCAGAACTGACAAAGCTGTATTTTGTCAACACACAGTAACAAAAATATGAGGCTTCTTGCTCTGCTTATCTCTTACATTCCTCCCAGTGAAACAGGAAAATGTGTACAGAGTCGTGCAACAAGCTGTCGCATCAGCTTCAAAAGCAATGGCCCACACAAGCAAATTTCCCTACTATATAGTCTTGGTATTTAGGATTATGTAAACAAAGGTGGGTGCAAGCAAGAGGGCTGGAGTTTTTTTCTCCCAGAGAAAGCACTTTAGCCACTTCCAGAATGGGCCTGGGTTTTGACAGCTGCGTCTACCCACAGACACAAGGTACGAAATGCTTAATTATCTGTGAAGATTACGGGAGCCATGTCATGCCTGACTCACCAGCAGTTATTTAAAAAGGAAAAACAAAAATGATTAGCAGGTCCTTTTGAAAAGTTGTTTTATTCTAGCTTTACTTCATGTGCCCACGGGTATTGCTGTGTGCCTCCTGGCAGGACTGTGGCCATCCTCGCTGGTGTGCAATGGGCAGGGGCCAAACGAAACCCAAGGCTTGGGCATCAGGATGCTAAGAACCTTCCAAGGGACAGTGCAAAGAAATAGAAGAAAAGTTGGGAAATGTGATTTCCTGAAAAAAAATTAAATGAAAAAAAAAGTAAACCAAGCAAGAAAAGTCTGTGGGTTAAAGACTGTTACTGTAGCACTAAGCATCTTTCCTTCATCTGATTCTATGTAGAAAACTTTAGGCATTTTCAAAATCACCATTAAAATGAGCAGGATCAAACGATACTCCATTTTACGTACTCATACTGCTGATAAGCGCTGAGCCATTAGTGTGACTCTGACCACAAAGCTGACCTGTGGGACAGCTCGGGACACTAAAAGTGGCACAGTCTTGCTGATGAGCCTACAGTTCCGCACCAGCTGTAAGTTTTGGGTTTTTTTATTGGTATAATTTTTTCCCCCTTAGAAGAGGCAGGTGCTATACTGGTACATGTTACTACTAAAGAAGGCAGAGCTACACTTCTGGTGTCACCAAAGTAACTATGTGATTAAATACAGAAACCTGTCTCTTGACATAGTCATGGTGGTAAAAAAACCCAACAAATTATGTATAGAGGGGGCATAATACAGAAATTGGGCTGAAAGCCTCAGGCAACCCCTTTTTGAGATTTCCAGTGCTTTGGGAGTTTTGCAAATATTATATTTGAAAATAATCTTCCTGTGGTATTTGAGTTCCTCCACTTTCAATCCCAGCAGACAGCATGGAAGTGGGTGGGAATTTCATAGCAATAATTGCTGTAATTATTTTGAGCTTCTGAAAAAGTTTGGGGAAAAAGCACAGGGAAGTTTCTTTGTCCATTTGTCCATCTGTCCCGTCTTCCCCTCCCTTCCCCTCCCATCCCTTCCCCTCCCTTCCCTTCCCTTCCCCTCCTTTCTTTCCTCTCCTTTCTTCCCCTGCTCCCTCCCCGCCTCCCCCCCGTTACCCCACACCCCTGCGGCCACCCCGCCCCCAGGCGCCGAGCCCCCCGCAGCCCCCCAGGCCGCGCCACTTTCTCCGCTTCTGCCTCCTCCCCCCTCCTCCCCCCGCCCGCCGCGGCCCCGCTCCGCCCGCGCAGCCCCGCGCACCCTCCCCGCGCCCGCGCAGCCCCGCGCCGCGCCCCGTCGGCGACCCGACAGCGCCACCCGCTGGGCGGCGGCCGGAACCGCGCCCCCGCGCTGGGCGGCTCGGGGCGCCGAGAGGCCTGCGGGCGCCGTGGGGCTGCGCGGCGGCGGGCGGGTGGCGCAGCCCCTGCGCGGCGCGGCCTGGCTTAGAAAGCTGGGTGGGTGGCGGTGCTGCCGCCCGCCCGCCGCACCCCTCGTCCGCCACCCTGAGGGACGCAGCCCCGCGCTGAGCCCGGCCGCGCCGGTGGAGGACGCCGGGCGAGGCTGCTGGGCTGCCTGGGCTCCGTGCCGCGGTCCTGCAGGTTTTCTTCTGGGGGAACCGAGGTTGCGGTGGCCGTCTGCGTTGCGCGCAGGCGTGTTACAGTGCCGTGAGCTGGGCTGCGGGGTGAGAAGTTGGTACGAGCCCAAGTGACCAGTCCGCCTCCAGTGCCGGCCGGTGCGTGGGCAGTGCTGGGAGCCATCCTGGGCTCCCTGGGCCCGGCCTCGCCCTGCCGGCCGGAGCGCTCGGCCCAGGGCCGCAGCGGGCCGGGGCTGTGCGGGGCCCACGGCCGGCACCAGGCGCCGTGGCAGCTGCGGTGCGCGCTGGCTGGGCCCACCGCACGGGTGGCAGCTCTCAGCTGTCATCTCTGCGTGCCGCAGCTCCTCCTCTGCAAACGGCGGTGCCTCCCGCCGCCTACCTGGCGCAGAGCTGCGGGCAGCAAACACCGAGCCGCGTGCTGAGCTACATACCACGTCGCTGCTCCTTCGGCGAACGCTGTCCGTTCCGTGCAACGCAGCGGAGCAGGAGCCTTCAGATAGGGAGTCTGTAGCCACGGAATTAAAAGCTTTCACATTATGCCTGTGCGAAAGGGAGCAAATCGAAGGGCTGGCAGGAAAACTTCACTCTGACAACCCTTTTTTTTCCATGGCTTGCTTGATGCCATTGCCGTAACAGTGCTCTTTTTGTGCTGTCCTTCAGTAATGGCCACAAACAAAGCTAAGAGAGAAAACAGAACATAGCGTGGTGGGGTGCAATTGTAAGTTTTCCTGGAGCAGCTTTGGATGCTTTGCATGACACATTTGTAGCACATGCAAATTTGCATATAACTAAACACAAATTTAACAACCTCTGAATTGTCTGGATAGGCTCAAAGTGACATCATTTCTAAGCAATGGGATATTCAGCTTAAAATTGTTGAAAATACTGAATTTCTAGCTGTGGTGGTCGGTCAGATATTGCACATTTAGCCTGGCATCGATCTAGGACCAAGTATTTGGAGTTGGCTGTGAAGGAAGCATGCTTTAATGTTTGACAAACAAGCAGCTGTGCTTCTTTGAAGCTGGTCAGCAATTTGGAAGGCTAAAGCAGTCCCAGAATAGGGATTCACGAGCACAGGTGTGCTGCTCAAAGGTGAATGACAGGTGAAATTTATTACAGGGATATAAAAAGGCTACCTAGGTGATAGGACTCATCAAGGCAAAAACTAACACCCTCTGGAAAAAAATGCTCCAGACTTCTTTTCTGATTTAAATCTCAAACTATTTCCAGCAGCTAAAATAAAATGCAGGGCAGTTATCATGGAATTTATTTAGGTAGAAACATTTACTGAAAAATCATTAGCACTTTTTTCTAATTTATTTTTTCAGTCTTGAAATTTCATCAGTATCAAGGTTTTGGAAATAAAAGTCAAGTAGTTCTATGCATGCAATAAAAAGGGTTTGTGTGTGTGTGTACATTTTTATTGTGTTACTATATGCATTTTCTATTTTCCTGGACTGCTTTTCCCCATTTGTTAACCTGAACCTCATGTGATGAGTATTATAGGAAAATACTTTTATTAGATAGAATCATTGATACATTCATGCTCAGGGTTTCTTTGCTCGTCTAGCTTCTTATTCACTAATTTCCTGATATAACTAGTGCATCTTATGCTTGAAACCTGGCATGCTGGTGGAAAAACATCCTGATCCTTTAGATGCTACTGTAGGAAGACCCAGTTGAAACAACTGAGTACGTGTCAAGCAAGAACTGCTCACGTGAGTAAGCATTTGAGTCATCAAAGCCCCAAAAGGACTGGTAAGGAGGAGGAAGCTGTTTCATCAAATGCCTGGTAGCAGGAGATGTAAACACATAACCCAGACGAACAGGCTGATTTTGTGGATCATACGCACAGCAGTTGTGCTAAATTGAGTGGTGGTGTTTGGCAAACACAACAGAAAAGAGAAGATGCATATGGAGAGCTCTGAAACACAGATGCTCTGGAGCAGGATGTTGGGGTGGGTATGTGAAATTACAGACGTGCAAAGAGAGGTTTTCCAGCTGAACTCAAAGTGGAGTATCTTAGCATTAAAAAAGTGAGATTTTTTAGCCATGGCAGCAGTGTGTGTGACGCACAAGCTGGTGACACAGTCCCCATTGAGCAAGGGCAGCTACTTCTGGGCAGCGGGTTCCCTTCCACCATCCTTGCTTCCTATGTTGGAGGCAGGAAGGCACATTTCAGGCTATTCTCTCTGATGCTCTGATTTTCATCTGCTGCATAGCAAATACAACACACCGCAGAGAGCAGCTTGCACCCTGGCTCGAGGGCTGCTTGACATGGCAGGGGTCTGCCAGCCTGCCGAGGCCATGAGTCCGGGAGAGCTGTGAATCCCCACCCCAGAGGCATGGATGTTCCTGTCTTCTACCACATTTCATCTCAATTGATGAAACGGAGCCTTGAGCCTCAAACATAGCAAAGGATAACTTGATATATATGTGCAGCTGCACTGATCTCCTGAAAGGGAGTGAGTTGCACATTTTGCAATTAGGGTGAGCTAATTGCATGTGCACAGGCAGTTGCCACAGCTCAACTGATGGGTGGTAACTTACTAAACCACAGTTATCTGAGCACTTTGAGTCATGAAACCATACTCAAAATGTTTGCAGACTCAGGGCCTGAGAACCCATTGCCCTCCCATTCCATTGCACCACCACCTCAAGGACAAGGAGAGGAACTGAAAACCTGTGCTGTATAGTCCAATGCAAGATGATGTTTCCCAAGGGATTCTTAATTTTCTAGCCAGAATTTAAAAAAAAATAACGATGCTTTCTTTTAAAATGAAATTGAATCAAAGTATTCAATTTAAGTGGGAACTTTTGGGAAAGAAAGAGTTTGGAGATTTTCAGCATAAACATTAATTCTTTTAAAAAACCACGAAGGGTCATATTCAGAAGGCCTAAATTTCCCCAAGTCCCTGTGTCTTCTGCTTCTTACCTGCTAGGGATCTCTGCAGGCCTAGAGCCATCCAGAAGGGGACCTGTCCAATTTGGTAGAACTGTGTCTGGAGTGTTATTTTAGGTCTAATGTACTTTTAATCTGTAGCACTTGCTAGTTTCTTAGAAAACTGAAGAGAAAACTACCTGCGAAATGCTTTTGCTCTCTGTACCTGGTCATTACTTTTGTGCATACATGCCTGTGACTGAGAAAAGAGAGTTGAAATCAGCCTGTGGCTTTGTTTTTTTCAGAGCCTTCCTGATGCCAACCCTGCCAGCAGTGCTGATGACCCGGAGAGCATAGATCAGATTCTGGCCCTGGTAAAGTCAACAGGATCTTGCTATTGATCTTCAGACCAGGATTTCAGCGCACTGAGCTGGATATAAGTCCTTGTGAAAGCTTTTCTTTTAAGTGACTTTTTAATGAAACTGGAGGTAAAACCATTTGTGCTTGGGGCTAATGCCCAGCTGAAGGAGCAGAAACACAGACCCTGTAAGAGAGTGCTTGTGTGTGAGAGCAGATTCAGTGAACTAACAGAAACAACCGAGGCTGAGGAAAGCCAGGGAGTGACCTGCCTAAATGGTAGGAAATAAAAAAATAGCCCCTCACAGCCAGAGCAAGAGGGGTCTGGGCTCCAGTGGGTGGCTGTCACACCAAAGCTGAGGGGCAAGCGGGGTGTGTGATGGCACCACTTTGCACTCTGCAAAGCTGGGGGACCTCAGGGCTGCAGCTGCCTTCACCCAGATTTCCACCCCTGGCCTCTCTGCTGCCCATGTATCTCTCCTCTGAGGGGATAACATTAGAAAAATAGCCAAAAGACTCATTTCACAGGACTTCTGAAGGCCTCTGTCCCTTCACTGTGAGGGGTATTGCCAACCGCAGTAGATAAGCACTCACTAATACCTGTGCAGGCATGCATGTAACACCTTTGTGTGCATCCCCTCTGTTTGCTGCCTGCTGTTACGCTCAGCGTTGCCCTGGAGACCCCAACATTTCAGCAAACACCACCATGTTCTGGTCCCAATGGAGCCCTTTTCCCTCTTCCCTTGAGGGAGAGAGTCACACTTAAAAGAAAAAAAGAAAAAAAAAAGGAGATATGTTGGCCTGACCTTCATGTTTTTTCTTCCCATTCCTAAATAAATTCTAAGCTTAGGCATTCCATGCAAAATTTCAACCCAGGGCAGTTGTCTGCATTCGCACTGAGAACCAATGAATAAGTGTTTTGAGGTAGCCTTAATTATAGCTGTGAGAATGACACCAGTGTAACATTTAAAGTGTGAACATAAAATATGGCAAATCAATCAGAGTATGGAACCACACTCGGAAAGTATTCAGCTGATGATGTTCACGATCACACATTAAAAAAAAAAAAAAAAAAAGAAAAAATTACATGTGGAAATTCACTCCTCCAGCCAATGGAAAGAGATACTTTTCTATCTCATAATCTACAAAATTCCCTGACCTACTACCCAAATCACAGTTAAAAGGAGCCTAATTTATCCCTTTGAAAAAAAAAAAAAGTTTTACAAGTCGTTATTCCTGCTCAGCAATCACACAGACATTAAATCTTATTGCAAAAAGAGGGGGGGAATGCCTCTTCTCAGCATTACAGCTGCAGCTGTTTGACAGAAGTGACTTCATAAACCCTCCTGATTTGGCAGTAGGAGAGCAGAGTTTTATGCTGTCTGCTGCACAGTCACAGGGGCTGAGAAAGCTCTGCAAAGCAACCTTCACAAATGTTTCACCTCAGTTTATAAATACCTTTGCTTCACCGTGTTAATGCCTTTTTTGCTTTGCTTTCCATTCACCTCCACTGTATCATCTACCAAGACCTTTTATTGCTTTAAAGTGATTGATCCCACTGGTCCCACATATTTTTCTTCTTCTTTTTTTTTTTTTTTTTCTTTTCTCAACGGAAGATACCGCACCTTCACCTTTCCGTTAGTTTATTAGCTTATTAGAGTAAAATGCAGTGCAGATTTAGCAGTCTGTCTTTATTTGCAGCAGCATCAGGCTGTATACCTTCTCATGAAAGATCTCAAGTGTCAGCTCCATAACAAAGTACTTGAGAACAGTTTCCTGAACTGTGATGAAAATACTGAGATTTCTGACGGTTGCCTTCCCAGCCTCCAACTTTCTATATTCATTTTGAGACCTTATTATTTAAGAATGAATTCCAGTTCCTCCAAAGCAACTTCTGGAGGTGTTCCCAGCTCCCATTAATGTGACTTTGGTATGAGTTTGATATGAGAAGGCTATTCAGTACTTTTCAGGAATACCATCTCCATTGGAAAGTCTTCACCGATGTAAAGTCAGCAGGAACTCTTGCTACAGTAAAATCTCCAGGATTCACCTTTCAAGTTATTTTTATAGACCGTTACAGCTCATAGGCCTTGCTTGTTCCTTGGCCAAGCAGCCTGTTGTTTCACATTTTCAGGAGATTCTGCAGGTTTTGTCTCAGAGCAGATTGAACCGGGATATAAGAACCTGAGGGGAAAACTGCAAATGAACAAATGAGTTTCTCAATGATGGTCTTCAAACACTGGAGGGCTTCATGTAAGTCTCTCTCAAATTGTTGTCCCTCTCCTTGTAAAGCCATGTGACTACAGATATTTCTAAACTCAATGCTATCCTGAAACGAAAAGCAAAAGCAAAAAGGTGTGAGTGAAAAATAATGCTCTATAAGTTTTCTAGCCAGGATTTTCTAAGCAGAAAGTTCTTAATCATGAATGTTCATCTCTGATTTAGTGTTAAACATCTTCAGTTTTGAGATACATATACTGTAACCACTAAATACTTGGCAGGAAACTTCGGGTAGCAGTTTCACCTGTTCACTTTTAAGGGACACTTTCTTCCTCAGGCATCATTAATTACTTTTTTTCTAATTCTGTTTCTAACAGACAGACCTTTCGTAGCTGTCCCCAAAGCAATTCTACTCCCTCTACCCTGACAGGCAAGGGTAAGACCTCGGAGAAATGTTATATCCAGATTCTCTGGAGAGCTCCCAATGGCTCCCAGGGGGACTTTGTGACAGCAACCCTCACTGAAGCATCACTTCCATGCAGTGTCTCTCATGTTATTACATAACTGGGATCACCAGTGAGGCAGGTGACCTTGACAGCTCTGCTGGTTGCTCACCGTAACAAATTACGACGACTTCCCAGCCCCTCAGACGTGGCATGGCCTGCAGCATGGGAAGTGCTGTTCTAACACCTGGCTGTGCTAAAGAAATACTCTGCATGGGGCAAATCCTTAATCCAGTCAACCCAACATCACATGTTGCAGCTCATGGAAACCCCTGCCTGCTGTGCTTAGAAAAATCTAAGTGGAGCCAGTTTTTTCCTTAAGGATCTGTAGCACTACCAGCTGTCAGCCTTGCCTGTGGCAGGGGAAACCTTCTGCCTGCCATTGAGCTGGGCCAGCACAGGTTTGTGAGCACTGGAAGGGGGTGCTCATCTACTATGCGCACACAACCACTAAAAGAAAACATTTGCCTCAACCCTCATCTGCTCCTGCCCCTACCTAAGAGAAGGTAGGAGCAGATGGTAGAAGCAGAGCTTTAACTTGCAGTGGTTCTCCAGCCTGGTTTACTCTAGGAAAGTTCTGTGTCAGCACGAAGGGAGGAGCATCTCAGTGCTGGGAATGAACATTTAGAGGTGAAGAGGACAAGACACCTTCTGGCAGCAAGATCAGCCTCTGTCATCCTAAAATTTAGGTGCAGATGTGCTCTCAGTCACAGCCTATGCTTCATGAGGTCTCATACACAATGAATGTTCCAGGAAAAGCTGTTGCTGATGCTACAAAACTGGATGTAGTGGCTGATGCACCAGAAGGCTGCGCTGCCATTCAGTGAGACCTGGGCAGGCTGGAGAGCTGGGCAGAGAGGAACCTCATGGAAGTTCAACAAAGGCAAGTGTAGGGTCCTGCACCTGGGGAAGAACAACCCCACGCACCAGTACAGGCTGGGGCTGACCTGCTGGAAGGCAGCTCTGCGGAGAAGGACCTGGCAGTTCTGGTGGACAGCAAGTTGCCCGTGAGCCAGCGGTGTGCCCTGGTGGCCAAGGCCAGTGGGACCCTGGGGTGCATTAGGAGGAGTGTGGCCAGCAGGTGGAGGGAGGTTCTCCTGCCCCTCTGCTCTGCCCTGGTGAGGCCGCACCTGGAGTGCTGTGTCCAGTGCTGGGCTCCCCAGTTCAAGCAAGGCAGGGAACTACTGGAGAGGGTCCAGCAAAGGGCTATAAAGGTGATTGGGGGGATGGAGCATCTCCTAATGCTCCTTATGAGGAAAGGCTGAGAGAGCTGGGCCTAGTTAGCCTGAAGAAGGCGAGACTGAGAGGGGATCTTCTCAGTGCACACAAACAGCTTAAGGGCGGGTGTCAGGAGGATGGGCCAGGCTCTTTTCAGTGGAGCCCAGCGACAGGGACAAGGGGCAATGGGCACAAACTGCAACACGGGAAGTTCCGTCTGAACACGAGGAGAAACTTCTTTACTTTGAGGGTGACAGAGCACTGGAAAAGGCTGCCCAGAGCAGTTGTGGAGCCTCCTTCTCTGGAGACATTCAAAACCCACCTGGATGTGATCCTGTGCAACCTGCACCAGGTGAACCTGCTATAGCAGTGCGGTTGGACTAGATGATCTCCAGAGGTCCCTTCTAACCCCAAACATTCTGTGATTCTGTAGGGGACAGAAGAATCTTCTCCTGTAGCATGTGGTACACACCAGATTTTGGCACTTCTCCTTCACTTGATGTATTTACTCTTTTAGTTAGTAGCACCCTGTGATTTTAACTGAAAGGAAATTGAGTTTTAATGTTATTCTTAAAAGCATGAAGTTTCAGACTTATTGTGGGTTTTACCTTTGTTATTAAAAACAACAAAGAAACCATTTTTTAAAACTCCATTTCACCCAGACAATCCCAGCTTCATAATAGTAATAGCAAAAAGGATTTGCAGCTGAAGGATTAAAGTGTGGGTTAACATCAAAACCAGTGCTGAATCACTGCCCCAGTCAGCAAATAGAAGGCATTTGTTATATGGGAATACCGAAACTAGCCATCCAACACCATTCTCGGGCCCTTAGGTATTTTATGATAGCGGTTGTGGGTCTGCTGTGGGCAAGGTGAACTCATTGCTCTGGTACACCCCTGTGCTGAAAAGCCAGGGAGTCCTGAGTCAGGAGGTTAGCTGAAAAGCAGCCTTTTTCACATATATTTCCAAAGTTTCCTTTTTCAGAAAGATTTTGATGCTTTCTTTGAAGGTCGCCTTTCAAATCTCTTCTGTAAAGTTGCCTTAGGTATAAAATCCTTACTCAAATATATTAAAAGGTCAAATAAATTGCACTAAGTAAACAAGCTAGCTTTGCTAGCTTTTGCAGGTGTCCAGCACATGGTAGCTTTAGGATACATGACAGAGAATAAAAACTTGACTTATCTCTCTCCTTTCAGTAAAAGTGGGCAGTAACTAACTGAAGGAAAAGAAAAAGTTTCAGACTAAAAATTCTTTCCATTTTAACTTCAGGAAATAGGGCCCTTGTGAGCTGAACTGATAGAAAGCAACAGCTCTTGTGGTACTTTGCCATTTAAGGGAAGGTAACAGGAATATTTGCAGTGATTTGATTTTAAGTGTTTTCAATTGCAGGACAGGAGCAGATCCTCCCTGAAGCTTTCATTTGTCGAGATCCATATGTTTAGACAGATGAGTTAATAAAGAACCTCCCCCTGAATAAAACCAGCATGGCCTACTAGTTTCAAGGCTCTCTAATTTATGGCTTAAAATTTTCCACTGCTCTAGGTCTGTTTCGTGCAGTTGTCACTCAGTGGTAGGCTGAAGTTTCAGGATGTTTCTGATGGCCCAGCTTTTATTTTTGAACCTTAACATAAAATTGATAGTATCCACCAAGTTGCTTTACTTTTATAAAGAGGCCACTTTTATAAAGGCTTCCTTAGAGAAGATACAAACTGCTTTCTTCCATCTTTTATTTTACTCAGAGGTGCCAACTGGACCCATCAAACAGATTCCTACAGCTGGCTTTTACAGACAGCTCCCTTTTTCTTCAGCACACTCAAATTTTAGACCCTGGCCTGCTGCCAACCCTCAACATTTTTTCTTAATCTTTATGCGCCCTGGTAGACAAAATTTCCACTAAAGGCAAAGTGGCCATGGTGGTGCCCTGGTCCAGGTGCTGGATGCTCTCCACTATTGGCGGGCCAAAATCTGGGAGCTGGTTTGGAGTGCCAAAGCTCCTGATGTCCATTCCTGGTAACTCAGTGCCTCCACCCCCACTGACCTATTTTGTATTTTTCCAATATAAATTCTCAGGATAGCTCAACTTCTGGAGGAATAAAATAGTTATTTTAGAAAGTGATTCCTGTGCTTTTCCTTGGGCTCATGAAAGTCTAAGCTGGAGCTTTCTCCAAGAAGTTCTGTGTGTGGTCAGTGGGGAGCAATAGGAACAGTTTATCTGATCCATCTTAGATGGCTGTTATAGGATGAACTGAATCTGGAGCACCTCTTTCTCTCTGATAACCCTAAAGTGAACACAGCTTGAACAGCTCAATCGTTGGGAAACCTCTGCGGGGCAGGTAAGTCCCACCTCACATCTGTACCCCTCTCTCACTTGCTGTTTTCTAAAACAGTTGCGTTTGGAAGATATCTCCTAAGACATATACCACTGAGAATGGTGGAGCTGTTAATTTCTTGTAAAGTCACCATTCCTGTGGAAATAGAAAATCCCCCAAGACCCTCGCGTAGTTCATTCTGTGGTTTGCTGCCGCAAAGCCTTTTCCTAATGCAGCAGGTGCATGTGGAGTGCAGCACTACCATATTAATAAAATGGAACTGCCTAAACATATTTCCTGCAACCTTCCAGAAAGATCTTGGAGGCAATTCCTCACTTGAAGAACTTCAAATTGTCCATTTGTCAGTATTTAAAAAAATATCCACTCAAACGAGTATTGATGCCTACAGCCTGCAAATAACTTCATGGAGAGTGAGGCAATTTTTTCCAGAACCACTCTTCATATTAATTACTTTAAAAAAATGAACATTCAGAGCTATTAGGTCCAGGAACAACTTCATAATATCAGTGGCTGCAAAATGAAAAACGTGCATGCTGGCACATTTGTTCAATCCGTGGTGGCAAACAGGGACTCTGCTGCTGTTTTATGCGAATTCTAATGAAAACAATTTATCTTGTTTCCGTCGCCCCTAAGCCATTATTTATGAATCAGTCTTCAGATCTCGCATAAGGAAAAATGAGTCACTTTGGTGCCGAGAACCGATCTCTGATTTGTGTCAGGAAATCGGCGACCAGAAAACAAGCTGATTAAGTACCATTAGAAATGTCATCTAGCAACAGCCACCCATTCCATAGTCCTCCCCCAAAGTGTGCAGATCCCCCCGGGTGAAGAGCCCTCGGCTTATGCTGTGCTGAGCAGCTGGCAGAGATGCCTGTCTGCACCGGCCCTTGCTGCTCTTCTCCTGAGAAGCAGGACATCTCTGGGTCTTCAGTTCACTGCTGACCAAAGTCAGTGACGCCTGATGCTGTGCTGTTGTTTGGCCTGCAATGAACTTGTGGTTTCTGTTTTGTTCCTCAGGGATGGGTCTCAACACAGCAAGAAAAGAAAGCCTGCGGCTGGCACTGTGGCAGGCAGGCTTAGCGGAGGCAATGCACCATACCCCTGCCTGCCTGCCTGCGGGAAGCCTGACAGGGCTGCCTCCATGCCATCCTTTGAGTCCTGGTGATGTGACTCGCTCTTGGTACAAATTAAGTACCACTGGGCTGATTTCATAGCAACTGAGCTGTTTCGCCCTGACAAGAGCTGCAGGGCAAGGGGACTACAGGTGGATATACAGGTCTGCTGAAGCTGTTCCTTTTGGATAGCAGCACCGAACCTGCCACCCCAGACTTCTTCCTCTGCGCTGGGCAGAGCAGTGGCACCGTAGCACAGGGGCAGGAGAAACTTGCACAGTCAGAAGTTTTTTTATTATCCCACCCTGCCGATCTGGCACCTTTTAAGGACACTGTTTTCTTTTCCCCCTTAAAGAAAATACCATGACTGTTTTGCAAATGGGATGGCTATTTTAACTTCTTAGCATGATTTATATTCCATTCCCTGCTGGCTGCCATTGAGATTGGCCCAGTCCAATCCGCTACACATTTCTGATTTAGTACCGTCCTCGCGACCCCTCGGTAACTTCAGCGCAGGAGACAGGATGTTATCAGAGAGCTGGAGTAATGCATAGCTGCACCTGAGCACAGCCAGGGCAAGCCACACGCTGCTATTTCGGGAAGCTTTTATACCTTGTATTTTTCTTTTCTAATGCACTCACATTGCTGCTTAAAATACAGAATCTCTGTTAAATAAAAGGCTGCTCTGTTCGCCTTGGCAGTGTGTAATTACAGGAGAGAGACAACGTGGACATTATTAGGGGGCATCTCTGTGGAGGCAGGAGGCGCAAGGAGTTTGCTTGTGGGTGCAATGCCAGTGCACAGCTGGTTAGGCAGCGGGGTGATGCAGTATCCTGGGTCCTGGGACAGTGTGGGAAGAGGCCCCTCGCCCTTCCCCATCTTCATGCAGACCCTTTGGCTAAGCAGTTTCTGCAGCCCTATTGCAAGCAAAATCAGTAACAATGCACTCACTTCCTGTCACTAGTGAAAGATTTGCTCCAAATCCTTGTGAAAGTGTCACTTTTCATGAGAAATTAACACCCACCTTTTAATTGCTGAGGACTAGCACTGTCTCACAGGCACTGGGGTGCAGCAGAAAGCATTCTTCCCAGTACCTGTAGGGGATGGGCTATTCCAGTGCTGTCCTGCCTATTTCTTCATCTAATTTTCCTTCAAGCCTGTCTGTTTTAGATTCATTTTATACAGTGATATTTTGAACCAGTTCGGCTGATAAACCAATACTGGTACCATAAACCAAAAAAGGAAAACAAGAAACAACCCCTAAAGAAATGCAAAATGGGAAAGTCAGGACATCAAGAAGGAACTGAAAGAGACCTAACTGTAGCAATAAATGAGAATTATGAAATACTGACTACTAGCATGAGTGACTGCCTCTGAGACATAAACCCAGAGCTTTCCTTCAAAAACACTGAGTGGAAGGACATGCTACCAAGGGCTGCCATTTTGAAGGGACTTTAGCCAAGTCGTTGGCTTAGAGCTTATTTTTAAGGGCTTGTTCATATGAATTTATGAACAGGTTATAATATAAATGGATCCCTTGGAATACAATTTACTTCAAAATCAAACCTGCAGCAGTGAAACTACTCACAATTAAAGGGCTTGGCTATCCGTGACGCAGGGTCTGAGGAAAGCTGGTGCAGAATTTATGTAACCTCATTGTATAGGGGAAGGGGGGGAAGTCCCAGAGCTCAACAGTCATGATAATGGGTTTTCAGTGAAAAAAGGACCTAACTTAGCTTCAAGTAGAATAGGAAAATCAGAATTCAAAGTATTCCCAGTGGTATCTAAACACATGCTTTTATACAAGTAGATATTAAAGTAGTTCTGGGAAAGAAGAGGAAGAAAATAAAACCTTCATTGAGGTGGCTGTATTTCATCAAGCTAGCATTTGTTTGTACAGCAAACAAATGTCGTTAGTCTTGTTTATTTTAACTTACGAGCAACAAAGAAGTCTTACTGGAAAATTGGTATTGCAGAAGTCCAGCCTTTCACTGTACTCTCATTTTTGAAGAATGATGTCTAACAATTTCATTTTATTTTTAACACACTCTTTTTATGTCATGCATAGCTTCCAATATTGCCCTTTCCGTCTCTAGGTGTATTTATTCCTAATAGATTCTTAGATGGATATTCCTGGAGACTGAAAATATTTGGACCCAAATGTTCAAAGGTTGCTTCTGATTCCTGGTGACTGAGTTGTAGCTTGACTTGAGGTAGCTTGAATTTGCTTTTTAACAAATTATGAACAAGTGCAAAGCCAGCTGGACTCAGTATGTTGATCTAGCACACGTGGAAACAGTATCTTGCAATACCTCAAATTCATCAGCAAGATACTGAGAAGCCAGAAGTCACAGCAAAATGTTGTTCGAAAATCCACCAGATGAGATTTAAAGTGGTTACATCTTTGCTGCTGCAGTATTCCCCAGCTTCCCACATTGTGCTCATCTATGCTGGGAAGGTTGGCACAAAAGTAAAAGAGCAGATTCTAGTTTTAGCTTAGCTGGCCCAGCAATTGGTGTCTATTCCTGATGAGTTTTTTGTGGCATGCACCATTGGTACTAAAAATTGGATAAGAACTGCTGTCTTTTTCTACATGGTATATCCAAGACTCATCATAAGATAAAGACCTTTTGGGCAATGCCAAAGTAAACTGACTTGGAACAAGGCATAGGACATGTATTGGACTTGAACAACTAAACTTATTAATTGCAAGCCCATACCTAGGATTTTTCTTAGACTTCTTCCTGGGGTAGTATGCATAACCACTACATTTTTTGGAAAATTGAGGATTTTTTCAGGTGTATGTTCATTGGGTCTTATATGTTGGATACGTAGTGTATTGATATGTAGTGGAACAGCCATGGGCTTTGCTGGTCGGTCATGTTTCACTTACAGGTTACTGGTCACCTCAGCATCTTGTGTTGTTTTTCGGCTCTTTTAGAACTGGAGAATAGCTTTATAGTTTAAGACTTTATGTGCATTTATAGAAATCTAGACATATAAAACTGGCTTCTGAAAAAGCTCTAAATAATCTTTCCAGGCTACTCAGCATGTCAGTAAGCCTTCATTCTGCCAAAAAGTGTTTTTATCCCCTGAACCTCTCTGATGCAACTACACTGAACTGTCAGTAACTTTCTGTTTTGCAGGCTGTGGCTTAAATTGCTTAACTGCAAATTAATGTAAACGAAACTCTTACAGTCCACATGGCAAGACCCAGCACATGCAATTACGAGTGCAGTCCACTGTCATTTACCCAGAAGCCCAAGATAAGTGTACTTCTGTCTCGCTCTTGCTTACTTTTGGGTGGAGAGAAAGAGAATGCTGTACAGGGAGAAGGAGAGGGAGCAGGAGAGTCTGCTCTACTTGTACAAGCCAGGAAGTTGCTTCTACTAGTTCTTGCTGTGCAGAGCCATCTCTCGAAGCGTCTCACATCTCGCCAGCCTCTCTGGCCTGGGATCACCTGGGCTAAGAGGATATAGGTCTCCATTCTCTTCCTCTTCCTTAGGGCTTTTCCCTGGGGCTTTTCTCTCTTCCTCCAGCTCCTGAGCCCCACCAGGCTTGGACACCTCCATCTCTTCTCCCAGGCTGTGCCAAGCTGTGCCAGACCTGCTGGTGCTGAAGTGCTACTGGGTGTGGAAAGGCTGTGGGGGGTTGTGGGGAGGGTGGGGGGCTGCAGCAGCTCGGAGGGTGCGGAGAGCCCCTGCCTGGTGCCCAACGGACACAAGCAGAGTGGCCGGACCAGCCATCAGCCTTCCCACCTCCCTTCCTGCTCCAGACCTGTGTGTGGCTTTTTTAAAGCCAGTTTGCCCCCTTCCCATCCTCTTCCCTCGCATCTCTGGCCCCGCTGTGAGTGGCCGCCCACCCCACCCACCTCTCCAGCCCCCCCGGCCTGGCTTCAGCAGCTGGAAACCTGGGGGTTCCTGGGAGGGATGGGCAGGTGGGTGCAGAGCTCAGGGCTGACGAGCCTTTTGCACGAGGTAGCGTAAACCCTCCCGTGGTCCCTGGTGAGAGCGGGCTTGCCCAGGCTGGCCCCTTCAAAGGGGTGGGGTGCACGTGGAGTCAGCCCTCCGGAGGCTGTGTTATAAAGCTCAGTGCTGAAGGATTTTACAACGTGTTTCAATGTGTAATTTTAAAGGAGAACAAGGGCCAGGAGCAAAATCTTTCATTCCAAACCCCTCTTGTTTTCGGGGATGTTCAGTGTGGGTCTGGTTGATGCTCCTGCATCCCATGCCAGGTGCCTCCCAGTGACACCCACACTAAGAGGCAGAGACCCCTGGAAATGCCCAGCCAGGTCTGGCTGTCAGGGTTTCCACCAAAAAGTTATGGCTGCTGTGAAGTCAAATCTTCTCAGCCTGCCCTTGGTTTTATTACTATTATTATTATTCACAACCCCAAAATGCATCAAATGCATGCGAACCTGTCAAGCTGACAGTACTGCGTTTGGAGCACGGAAAAAAGAAGAAAAAAAAAAATCTCAAGTAGGAAAACAGTGGGTTGGAAACGGGAAGGCTGAATGAGCCCCACCTGAAATAACTCCAAAAAAAGGCATTTCTGGCTTTGGCAAGTCAGCCAGAAGGATTCTATATGTTTTTGTATATGGTTCCCAGAGGATTTAAAACTGTAAGATTTGATGCTAAACCTATTTCTGTGCTGTGAAACCAGGGACAGCTGTACAAATATTTGCTGTTTTTAATTAAACCTAACATTGCTACTTCCTTCATTTAAGTTAGGTCAAAGGACTGGCAATTTTATGCTTTGATAGATGAAGAAAAACAGTTGTGGGTGTTGTGTTTTAGAAATATGTTATAAAATAAGAAGTCTGAGGGAAAAGGCCTCAGAGGCTATAATAGCTCTACCCTTGTGCTTTCTTCTCAAAGATGTTTTCCTTGTCAAACATTTTGCCTTATCCATATAGCAACTGTTTCTACTGTAATTCTGCTTATTATTTTTCCTTGAAAGACTTTCATCCAAACTTTCCATTTGCTCTCTACTTAAACTTTAGGTAGCATTCTCTCGGCTGTGTGTTCTTTATAAATGTAGATAAATCTGCTTTGTTAGGGGGAAATGAGGAGGGATGTACCTGGTCCTGCTCTCTTTGGACCCCCCTACGTTGCCTCAGTCACTCGGCAGAAAATCTTACAGCAATTCCCTCTGGAGAAGTGCTGGTCTTTCTACTGCTCCTCAGAGCAGGACTTTAGTCTCACCATCTCTTCCAAAATCAGGTGTATCAATCCCATCTCAGGGCTAGAGATAAGCTATCAGTTTGGAGACCCATTTTTTCGGTCTCACAGCAAAGACTGAAGAGACCAAGCTGGGACTAGCAGGGGAAAGTTCTCGTTTCAGCTCCATGGCCTGTTGCTCATCCTGGGGGCAAGTCCCTCAGTCTTTCACTATGGGAAATGACGATGATGATGCTGACTCCCACAGTGATGTGTTTGGGGACCTATATAGTAAAAGTGCCAGGTTTTAGAGTTCCTTGGGCTTTTAGAGGAGGGCAAAGATGACTTAGAATTGGGCAGAAATTTCCACCAATTTGTCTTTTTGTCAAGAATTCTGGATGCCTGAACATGCACTGTCTGTTGGAGAACAGCCATTTTCACCATTTTTTGTTTAAAAATCAGGAAAAAATGTTTAGGAAGTCAGAATAAGACATTTAAATGCCTAAGCATATATTTTAAAGTTTTATTTTTTAATGTGATTTTTTTAGTCTTCTTTTAAGGCAAGGTATAGACAAAAGGCACCAAGGAGAAGTAAGGTGTTTTGCTTGTGTTAGTACATATTTTGTGATTTGGGTTGTTTTAGAATTTAATTTACAAAATTTTTTGAGATTTCAACTTTTCATCCTCAGTGAAAAATCTCAGATTTTCTGTGGAAAAAAAGTGCATCATTTCTTCCCCTTTGGTGCCTATAGTGGAAAGAGTGGAGGCATTGTCCCATAGTGGAAAGAATGGAGGGATTGTCCCTTCTACCTAGTTTGTTATTTCTGCTTTAAAAATCACATCTTACTGTGCTAAGTGAAATTAGTATGATAGGATTTAAAAATCTTCACTATATTCTCAGTAAATTGGTTATTATTAACAATGTTAGCATGGTTTACTACTTCCAGCAGTTTTACTGTTGCTGTCGTGGTGGTGCTAGGCACAAAATTAATTTGACTTCAAAAGAAAAAACTTTTTTTCCTATAGGTGTAAACCTCATCCATCAGTTGACAGACATCTGTCAGCAGATAGACCTCTGTTCCTTCCTACAGTGCAGGAGCCGTGCCAGGCACTCAAACCAAACCACAAAAGAGGCAAAAGAGTGGAGAAGTGGGTACAGGAGCATGGAGAAGAACACACAGATTCACAGTTTATCTGCTTGCTCACTTTCTAAGTGCTAGAAAGAAATGTGTTTGTCTTAGGTGGTCTGAAGTTTTGGGGTGGATTAACATTTTCTAAAACTTTTTTTATATTAAAAAAAAATAAAAACTTCCAAACCCTCCAATAGACCTTTATCAAGAATTTTCTTAGCAAAATGTTATACATGGACAATTGCAGAAATGAGAAGTGGAAGTCTGTCTTTATTTCCAGCATCTGCCTTCCTATCTGCTCATTTTTTAGCTATGTACCATGTGGACCCCTGAAGATATTGAGCCATCGGCCAAGTAGAGAGCAAACAAAAGGAGGTATGTCACAACTTAATGCCAAATAAATTATATGCTGTCAAATCTACCTTTGTTACTGCTAGCACACCTCACCTCATAACTAAAACCATGGCAGAATAGGTCTGTTAACTGATTTTAGCAGGGTTCTAGTGTGTATCCATAAATGCAGAGGCTCTCTTCCTGACACTGCTGCTGTCCCATCTGCTTTGCCAAATGTGTCTGAAGAGGCAGAAAAGGGTGTAGGAGCCTTTGCCCCCCACTCCAGGACATATAAGAAAAGCCAGGTTTTTCCCTACTGTAATTCTGCCATAACTGAATGTGCTTTTACAATCAATGAGTTTTTCTCAATGAGTTAACCAACCTTTCAGAAAAAACAAGATGAATAGCTGCTTATTTTAATTTGGCAGCACTTTGAGCAAATACAGCATTTTTTCTGTCTCATGTAGCTCAAGGCTAAAAACCCCCAAAGCAAGAAGACTTCTTTTCCTCCCCTCCTTCCTAAACGAAATTCAGGGTTTTGTGGGATTCAGCACAATCCATGGGATTTATGTTGCACCTGTTGTATTCTCACAAGAAATATCAATTAAAATATTGTGACTTTGGAAGGAACATAGGAAATCTATGAGGGGAGTCGAGCTCCGCGTCTTTTCTGCACCTGCAGCCATCTGCCGTCCCAGCTTGCTGCCCCTTGGGTGAGGGGGGCCTGCCGGGCCGCTGTCACGCACCGCTCCGTCTCCACCGGTGTGCAGGGAGAAGCCCATTTCCCCCACCTGTGCTGTGCTCACTGTTCCTTGTTTGAGTTGGCACCTGTTGGTGGTATTGGGGTGACAAGGCCTTGCAGACATAGTGCTGGAGTGTTTGGTGGTGCAGATTTGGGATGCTCTCGGTTGCCCTTGAGTGTCTGGGCTGTGAGGGGGGAAGGAGAAGCTGAGATCTTGTAGCAGTTAGCTCCAAAGCCCAACCAAACTTGATAATAGCTTTTAAAAACTGCCGTGCCTGTGAGTCAATAAGCCTTTGTCCCCAGCTGGTGATAGTGGGATTTTCCTGGAATGGTTGGGAACTGCACTGCTGATGGTTGCTGCTGTTGCTGTTTGCACATTACAGTGCTGGTGGGATGGCCCCGGTGGAGCAGGACCTGAAGGAATTCAGGCTTGAGAGAGACTGTGTGTCCAGGAAATTTGCTCAGAATGTGTTGATCTAATTGGAACTTGATTAGGTTGTCCTAATTATATCTTTTTCTTTTTTATCTTTTATTTTCTTTTTTATCTTTTCCTTTGCCCTTTCTTTTTCTTTTCTTTTCTTTACTTTTTCTTTTCTTTATTTTATTTTCAATGTTATTAAGGAGAACTCTGGACTGTTGTGGAGGCAGAATAAACACTTGTAAAAGATACAAAGCCTTCAGCTTCAAGGCAAAATCCAACCAGGAACTGACGAGAATTAGAAAGAAAACTGTCTCTGGGGACAATGCAGTGTCATTATGTCCCCTCACTGTACACCCTGCACTTTTCTTAGGAGAGTGCTGGGGCTTGTTATGGGCAGAGGATGGATGTATAGTCTGATCCACCAGACCCACTAAACGATCCAGGTTTATAAAATTCACTGCTACAATAAATGTTTTTAGGGCAACCCCTGCTCTTATCCACACAGTGGAGGAAGGGTTTCAACTCTCAGTTCTTACAGGTGTGGCCTTACTATGAGCTGAGAAGCTCTTTGGGGAAATGTTGCATCCCTTATCTTCAAGCTGTGCTAGAAGAGGATTCACTGCCTCATTGGGAAAAGAGCCTGAAGAAGGGAACACCGTTTTGTAGCCCTGCCATTCTGCGAAAAGCAGGTGCTGAGCTTCTGGCTATGGCCCAGGGCTGTTTTGGCCTGGGAAAAAAACAAGGATTTGGAGCCTGCCTATATACTGCCCTCCCTCTACCCTAGCTGAAGGCCACAAACAATTATTTGCTCACTACTTGTACTAATTTCTGGACTGGCAGAGTATTTCTAGCAATGTGGCAGCAGGAGGGGCAAGGACCATGGAGTGGTGTGGAGGGCACACTCCTTGGAGCCCTCACAAGGGCAAAGCAAGTGGGACATTCCTGTTTGCCAAGGGCTCTGCAGTGGCTGCTGCCACGTGGGGAGTTGGGCAGCAGGAATAAACATTTCACTTATCCCTGAACTGTAGGAAATAGGAGTTAAAATTCCCTCACCCAGATATATCCAGACCTTCGTGACTCCCTTTCCTGGTGGGGATATTAACTACCGGACTAGTCAGCAAGGCAGGGCAGGAACCGCTGGTGTGAACACCGCTGAATAAAAGAGGGTCAAGGTAGAGCCTGAGCACCAGCCCCTTGTCACCCACACTGCTGAGCTGCTGCTTGGTCATTCTTCATTAGCAACTGTGCTGTAAAACCACCCAGAAAACCTACCAGTTTTCTACCGGTAGCTATCGCTATTATACAAAGAAGGGTGGAAGCTACTGCTGCTGCCCAGCATGGAGGTACTGGGGGGTGCTTTGCTGCTGTGCAACTGCCCGTGGGGATGAGGCCCATGGGTATTTAGGCAAAGAAATACTGGGATAGTGGATATTAATGGAGCTTAGGCATAAGCCAGGCACTGAGCAATTACAGATGCTCAAGAAACTTTGAGAGACCCATATAAAATACGCATGGATAACAAGTAGAGGATTTCAGGAGCATAGTTTTGAGCACAGGCATGTGATTTCTTCCATTTAATTATCCATTGCTTTGGCTGGATGTTGAACATAAGGACAGCTGTACTGATTTAGATCGGAATACCACCAGCCCACATCCTGACTGCAAAAGTAGCAGGGGATACCCCCAGTGTTTTCCCTGAGTAAGGCTCATGTCCAGCATTTTGGGTGTACTCACCTTGCAGCTGTCTCCAAAACAGGCAACTCGTCTGCCTGAACTGTGGCAGTGGGGGACCACGTTCATGGTCTCCCTCAGGGAAAAGGAAAACAGTGACCACAACGGGACGCCTGTTGTTGAATGAGAACAGGCAAGTAAGCTGTATAGTGTTTCCACAGCCTCTGATCATTCTCAGCTAGAGTTGAGTAGAGATTTTTTTTTGTGCCTGTGATGTTTTTTTTTTTTTGTTTAATAACTTGCAGTGGATCCCTCTCCAAGTGCTTGTCTACTCTCCTTTTAAACCCATGCAGCCACAATGTCTTCTGGCAACAAAATCCATGCTTTCTTTCTCCTTGAAGAATCACTTCCCTACATTTGTCAGCATGGCTCCCCCATAGCCCATTGGTCTTGTACTGAAAGGGACAAGTGAGTACCCAGTCCTTCTCTATGGCAGCCAGCATTTTACAGACCTGTATCGCGTTTCCCCTACCGCTCCTTTCTAGCCTCTTCTGATTCTCCTGCCGCAGGTTAGTGTCCCCACAGAGGGCCAGCTGGGACTGTCTCTTGTTCTGAAAGCACAGAGTCAGCCCAGTTTGCTTACAAAATGATGAACACCTGAATTAGCGTGGGTGGCTTAGCACTGGCGCGGTGGAGACAACCCACGTGGCCGGTTCTGCTGGCTCAGCTCTGGGGTCAGGGCTCTGCAGCTGAGGGCCAGGCGCAGCAGCTGGGCACTGCAGCCTCTTCCACCAGTGTGGCTCTTCCTGTGGTGAACACTTGACCAGACTTAGGTGTATGTTCCTAGGATATAAATAGAAAAATATTTTCACTCTCGTATGTGTCATTCTGGGGAGACATTTTGCCCTCAGAACCGACCTTTTTATATAATACCACCAAATACATGTTGCACCTAAGTGGAGATACTCTGTTAGAAATAAATGTGCTTATAAGCATTTGGAAGTGTAAAGGTGATATTTATAAAGTGACCAGAACACCCACTATGCACTGCATAAGCCAGTGAAAATAACAGCTGCTGAGTTTTATCAGCTTTAGAGCACCACAGGAGCAGCACACGGAGCGGTTCATCTGCAATGTGTCAGTGCTGAGCACAGCTGACTAATGTGCTGCTGTAGTTAAAGACAGGGTAATCATAGAGAGACTGTAAGTAGATGATAAAATAAGTAGCAGTTTTATGGCTTTTCACATGCTTTCTCCTAATATCCACATCTGTGCTGTATTTGTGAGAGTAAAAGCAATGAAAATTCCTGCAGGTCAAAATAACTTTATTCTTAAGAGTATACCTAGGGTGTTGTCTTCCCTCCAGCTCAGTGGTAAACATGTTGATGTTGGAGTAAAGAAAGGGCTGGTATTTTTCCTGGATGAGTGAAGTACAGTTTTACCATTCTGCATTAACTGTTTCAGATGCTGTATACAATTTTTTAACTACTAACTGTGTTCTGATGGTTTATAAGTAAAAAAGCTTTTCTTTTTTAAAAATTCGGAAACCACTAAGAGCTCGACATAAAATGTGGGGAGTAAAATCTGACAGGAACAGAAGAAAATGTAATTACCTGAAGTGACAGTTTTGTTCTCAGAACAGTTTCCACCATGGAATGGCATTATTTTTTGAAATTTTCTGGATCTCTGAAAGAGATGCAATTTGCATTTTCCTTAGGGGCAATGTCAGGTAAACTAATTGAAGCTGCAGTTCAGTGGACACTGAAAGTCAGCATAAAGTGGCACTGGTGCTGAAAGACACAGTCCCACCTTCTCCCAGTCTCGCCTTGAATTCCCATTCTGCATCACCTCCTCCTCTGCAGTTGTGAAGAACTGGAATGAGAAGCTGCACTGGGTTTAAACTTACCCAGAAGAAAACCCAGTCTTCAGATGGATTCCTCCCCCCGGGAATCTTGTTTTGCAGATATGCAGGCTGCTGTGCTCTCAGAGGGGGGGATGCTCTGGGGCAGGAACAAGTGATGGGAGGTGGGGGATTACTTTTCTTAGCGATACTTTTGCCAGTTTACAATGTGCAACAGACTGCTACCACAACTAATCTAACAGTAACTATTAATATTAGCCAGGAATAAGTGGGACTAGTTACTTATTTATTAAAACCCACAAATAAATATAACCCTGTGTCTTTAGAAGTGGGGATATAAGAATGGTTTGCATTTTTCTGAAAGTCTAAATACACATTATTTGGCATGGAAGGGAGTTGCTACAGGCTGAGGCTCACCTGTGCTGGCTACAGTTCACCTTGCAGATGTGCTGAAGGATGGTTCGTGTGTTAAAAGCAAGTGACTCATAATTGGACCTTCTGGGAAACATTATAGGTCACCTAAATTCAGCAAGGAGTTCAGGGAGAGGAAATTGAGATTAAAAGAGCTGAGGGACTTGAGCTTGTGCTGCACACAGGATATCAGGTGGCAGGAAGAGGAACCGACTCTGACCAGAGGGGCCTGCAAAAGAGCCTGGCTTGGTAGGGACAGACCTGCAAGGCTCCCAGTGAGGATGTGAGCTGGCTAGGAAGGTGGGAGGGAGTCTCTGGATAATTTTGAACTTTGCAGTAACAAAGCTGTTTCCAAAGTGGGAATGTTCTTGGGAAAACAGGAAGAGAAGGAGGTTGAAGTAGAGCCAAAAATTAGGCTGGGTGAAGAGCAGGATTCATAAATCTGTGTGCCGTTCTTGCCCACTCTCACAGAATCCCCATCATGAAAGGAAACCATACTTCCATGTTTGAAATCTGCACAGCAACACGTGAGCTGAGCAGCTGAACGAGAGACTGGCATTGAAAGAGTCAGGGATTGCAAACTGAGAACTACTTATGTTCACAGGAGGAAAACGGTGTACAAATATCCTACTGTTGAAGAATCAAGGTCAGATCAGGTGAATAAGATGGATAAGGCACATTGTTCATCTAATGAAGAGGCTGAGTCAGGCCTTCAGTGAGGTGCGGATGAGGCTACATAAATAAAAACACTAATAAATCTGCTGTCAGTATTGTACTCTTGCTTGCTGTTTATGCATGTGGGCTCAGTAAGGGGTCTACTGGGTGCACATGCAGCAGTAGAGTCCTAATTTTAGCTAGATAAAACTTAAGCATACCACTCTAAATGGAGTCCTGTATATTTTCCCTTTTGTCAATGGGAAAAAAAAGCAACCTCGCAGGGTGACACATTCCATCGTCAAACTGCCACGAAGCTCCCTATAAACGATGTTTCTAGATAGGTGGCTCAGACCATGTGCCTATTTTCTTGATGACTGGGGTCAGGTAGGTGAATCCCAACCACAGAAACTACTTTTCTTCAGAGTCATTATAGAGTTTTCAAAACTAATGGCTGAGAAGCTGGATGAAGCTTGCAGTCACTAATATTGATCTGTAAGTACATTTCCATTTCCCCAAAATTATTTATTTCGGCATCTACCCATCTTCCACATTTATGATGGCAGCTCCCACTAGATTTGACCAAAGAGGTATTGTTTTGCCATTGATGCTCCCACGATACGTGAGTTCATCTCAGTCTGCTGTTTGAAACAAGCGTATGAGGGGTGAGTCTGCTGTTTGAAATGAGCATATAAGGGGCCAATTCATTGAGCACAATTTATTCCAGATCTTTGCAGAAATATATGATGCTCTTGAGTCCGTACAGATGTGTAGGCAATAGGGAGCTGTCTGGCTGCACAAGTTTTTTATATATTTTTCAACTAAATCAGAAATCCAAATGCAAAAGTCAGCACTTGAGGATGTCTACATGGATTTGTGACTCTCCTGCCTGAGTTCTAAGGTTATAAACCAACGAAGGGATTAAACGCACATGTACATTTTTTTTCTTTATGTGACAGACCTAAGATGAGTAACATCGCTCATTTACCAAATCAGAGAGCATTTAAATGGGAAAGGTTTCTTCAAATCACTGAGGTAAAATCCTGGCCCTTTTGAAGGTGGTTTTAGGTTGGTTTTGATAGCACTCAGTGTCACTGTTTTTCACAGGAAGACATTTCTTCTGCCAACTCTGGTGGTTTCCCATGTGTATTTTATAGGGCCTTTGTCCACTCCAGCTTAAAAATACCAAGAAATGGGACATATGCTGCCAATCTTGAGGCATATACTGACATAAAAGAAAGTTATTTAATAAAACTATAATATAATTCATTTTATTCAGTCCTTTCAGAAAGCCATGTGTGAAAGAAACAGAAGACAGTAGAGAGGTGATGCTGTTGGCAGTGAGCGCACAAGTGCTGTGTTTGTCTGAACCCACAGAAATGGGTTCAAGGAAGATTATAGCTCTGTATATGTACACATTCATCTCCTGAGCCCTGTCATGTTTGTCCCCCTGACCCTAGCGCTGCCCTCTTCAGAGGTGAAAACCAAAACCACCAACAGCTAATCAGGTGCTCAGCCAAATACCAGTGGGTTGTGTCACACTTGCTCCGAGAGCCCTCCTGCCAGCAAGGCGGGGTCCGGACTCACAGCAGGCGCATCCTGGGGAAGCGGGAGCCTCACCCGCAAGAAGGTGGGCACAAGCCTGAACTGGCCATGGGGAACGTGGACCAGTGGGATTCTGGTGGATAACTAACTGCCCCTACTTGCAATCGAAGTTTCAGGCAGAGGGAAACACTGAATCACTGTGTCCCCCTCCACTGCTGCTCCTGCTGCTGGAGAACTGCTCTGAGCTGGGAGAACAGCGCAGGGCGCTCGGCAGGCAGCATACACTCTCTTCATACCTCTGTACAAGCAGCACAGCTTAAATTGAGTGGTGACATGGAATGTTTGGCCCAGTTTGGCTTACACGCAAACTGTCCTTGCCTGCAGATGCTAACTGCGGGCAGCAGACAAAGCTGTGCAACGCCATCTCTGAGTATTTCTGTGGTGCTAAGGAAAGGAGGGCCAGGGCTGAGCTCCAGTACTGGACCCTCTGTTACCCACACTGCTTACTGGTTCACTTTTTCATTTTCTCCCTAGCCCTACTTTGGACCTCTCCAGATAGCTCTGCCCAAGACAGTGCCCAAGCATAGTTTTAGTCAATCCTGTGCCAGCTTTGCTTCTCTCTATCTTACATTATTCCCTAATTCTATTCCAGCAGGTTTTTCATCCACAAACTCCCCCACATGTTTTTACATCATGGCCCAGGGCATGAAACATGGACCTCACAGTCTTGATGTAAAAACATAATTCTGGTGGGCTGCAGCCTTGGCCTGCACAATTTTAGAAACTTTGAGCTTGAAAAGGTTACACAGAATAATGATGACACCTGAGGGCAAGGTGTACCACATGAGGCCTGCAGGAGATGTTGAGACGAGGTGGTATGGATGCAGTTTGCTCAGGAGGAGCCTTGTCCCATGCAGTGTAAATGAAAGCCATGTGGTGCCTGCTAAATGGGCACTATTAATCTAGTTAGACCTTGTACCAGGGTTCAGATTGACAGAAATTGGAAAAGATGATATCTGTTCCAACTTTCAGATGATGGCTTGACTTCCCTTTAGCCTAGGGTGTTTCTCAAGTGAACCCCAGATTTTCTTGGAGTTGTGGTTGTTGTCACTGCTGGGAGTGTATCGCAGACCCTACAGCTGGGGAAATGCTGGTGGCTACTGCATAGGGTCATGGAGGTCGGCCAACCCCGCTGGGAAAGCTCCAGAAAAGATGGTCCCTGAACTCCAGGGTCTCATGGTTGCCTAATCAGAGAAGAAGGAAGGCTGTATCTTTTACAAATGGCTTGAAGAATCCAGGATCAGGATGCGAGGCAAAAATAGGGTCAGCCTGGGAGAAGTCTTATATTTGCAGTTAGTTTTTCAGTATAGAAAGAAGTGATGACAGCCTGTTCACTTCCATCCAAATCCCTCTGTCATCTAGTCTTGGGAGAGAACCAGGGTCTTTACATGGGGCACACTATATTTTTAATCCAATTATAATATGGCTGAGTCCCCTTCCTAGACCTCAAGCTGAAGCATGAATACAATTAGACAGCAAGTGAGTTTAACAGCCAGGGCCATAAACTTGATGGTTTGCATAATTTAGACAGGAGTTTCCTTGGAGATTGGCTCTAAGTATTGAAATTCAGGTTTTGTTTTTGTTTTTTCTTTCAAAGGTAAAAACGAAGACCACAGCTCTTTTGCAAAGGCCATAAATACAAAGTTAATTTCTCTAGAAAGAGAGGCCTGTGCAGTGCATGGTCTTACCTTGCAAACATTGTCAAGGACTGCTGGTAAGTTCAGTGTGGCCTTGGGTCTTAAGGAAGAGCCTCCAGGTTGCAGGATTTGGCCTAGATCCATGGAAGTGCATGCAAAATCTTCCCCAAATCTAGCATTACCTGTTTTCACATACTGTTTTTTAATCAAATGTGTGACAATCAAATGTGCCATATCTACAGACAAATTGGAGAAGGTGAATACACAAAGATAACCCCCAAACTGTTCAGCTGTTTGATGGCAGAAGTCAAGCATGTGCTTACAAGAAAGGGTAAAAATGATATAGCTGTCCTGCTGTCATTAACACTAGCCAGAGGATCAGCATGACATGGAAGTATTTGTGTAGCTACATTGCTGGCCCCCACCCAGATCAGAGCTATATCTGACCCTGAAAGTACCTGACAATGCGGTTCTTGAAATGGAGAAAAAAAAATCTCAGTTACTGACAACTTCCTGGTGCTTGCTGCAGGTGATTTGCTTTTTAATGTCATTATAAATTAACATCCTATTACCATAATATGAATATTAACCCAAATTTAATTTTCTTTTTGCTGCTCTGTTAATTTAATGTAATATATTTTGGGCAGTAAGCATTTAAAACACATAATTCAACTAAACTACCACAATTAAGATATGACCCTGACCAAAGAGCACTGAGTTCCTTGGTGCGGAAATTGAGACAAAATACAATGTCTCATTACTGTACTACAGCTCTGTGATTCTATTAAGGCAATGTGCCTAAAAAGAATCAGGTTCTGTTAGATGTGGTAACAGGGCTGTAAAACACACATGCATGTTTGGGTCCTGTTTGTATAAGAAAGTTGTTATCATTTTCTTAAATCGTTGGAGAAAGTGGTTAATTTTCCTGTGTAGATCTTCATTCACCCATGTCTGAAGATGTAATGGGCTATTGGATCTTTTACAATGAATCCTCTGTATCTTCACGCACCTGAATGCCCCATGGTCAAACTAAAATTTAGTTGGAAGAAGTAGAAAGTCCAGGGGTGTAATTTTCTACTTTCCATTACAGGAAAAAAAAAAAGAAAAAAAAAAAAGGAAACTTTAGGTTCTGGCAGGCTTCATTAGAAACATTTCTAATTTTACTTACCTATAGATTCATACCATGTGGTGGGTTATTTAGAGTTTATATTATGGATGGTTATACTTACTTAATGCAAGAACATTCGTAAAAAAGACATGTGCACTGGATACAATAGCCAGTCTATCTCTTCCCAAGTAGAAAAAACTTGCAGAAATCTTCCCCCCTACCCCCTCCCAAAGATCTGGGACTTTGTCCAGGTATCTGTCTGCTTTTGCTCTGAATTTTCCATCCAGAGCTTGTGAAATATATGTAAAGTTAATTCTGTAGGTCATACTTATGGCAGAGCTAGAGCTAGTTACACAGGGCTCCCAAACCAGACCGGGCAGTTAGCTCAGCAGGTAAATGGGAAACCAGACAGAATAGCCAGACAGATGCCAGATTTCTCTGACTTCACCTTTGACTTCCACGGAACATACATTTGTGAATGAATTTCAGTTTTGGGCCCCAAAAAGGTGGCAAGGAAGAAATGGCCTTGGTCAAATGCAGCCTTCAAGGAGGATGGAGTGCTGTAAAGTATCCAAAGACATCCATACAGGGCTGACAGATGAGACACAGGGCTATGGCAGACCAGTGTCTGTCTGGGGCAGCAGCTGAAACCAGGTGAGATACAGCAGAACATCTCAGGCAACGTCGCATGGTTACATTTAAGCAATGACGTGAACTCCTTACTATTTTCTTACGGTGACTTGTAATTAAATTTTCCAAGTGAGTTTAAACAACTCTTAACTGGCTAAATAAACAACCTCAAATGAAATACTTAATTAGAATTTCCCAATGAGAAAATGCCTTATTTAAAAAAACAAAACAAAAACAAACCAACAAAACTACAGTGTTTTCCAGTGTTGGTTTTGCAGAGTACCTTTTCTTGTCTGGAATGTTAGCCCAAACAGAAAATTCCCAACGAGCTCTAGGTTTAAAAAGTAATGTGATTTTTTTCAACTTCTGAGACCCCGAAAAGTACAGGCTGGAGCTACTGTGTCTTTTCACAGCGTTTCATACTGGCTCATTTGTCTCACTGTTTATGTAGATAGGGGGCTGCTAAGAAGTCTTTTCTGGACCTTCCCATCTCAGATGTCTGGGACACTTTTTGCTCCTTCATTTTGAAATCGGAGTGAAAGGATCTTTTTTGCTCCCTTTTCATTTCTTTTCATGGTGCCAAATGCTGTCTTGAATTATGCAGCTTTTGTAAAACTCCTTCAAATGTGTTTATATAAGAACAAACCGTAAAAATTGAAGTGAAAGGACCAAATCCTGCACTGCACTTACTCTCCATTGATGAAGTACTCAGGGAAAGCCTGAATGGCAGCATCTGAATAAGGGCAGAACAGAGATTAAATTATTCTCTAGGGGAGCTGAGGCACCATGGGCAGGCAATGCAAATTTCTAACATACTCGCCTATGGATCCAATACGTAATGGCAGAAAGACAGTTCATTCAGGGTAGTGACACAAAATAAAGATTGAACTTCTTTCCCACTCTGCATGACAAACTTCTGAGGTAGCTGAAAGACAGTTAGTTGTTTTTGTAGCAGTCATACTTAGAAAATTTGTATACGGGTAAACAAAACACAGTTCACCTTCACTTTAACAACGGGTTTCCTCATGGCTGGTGCATAGTACTGCCCAGTATGCCATGCATGCTGGGTCATGGCTGGGGAAGACGCTGCATGAGAAAGCAGGTCCCCTATGCAGGGGCTATATCCTCCTGGGAGAAAAGCATGCAGACTTGTGAATGCCCTCTAGAAATGTAAGTCTTGAAGGTTGCCAGATTCCTTTTTCTCTAAGGCCTTTTGGCACTGTCATTGCCAACCAAGTTATAATCATATTTTAGCATAATTTTTTTACTAAAATAAAATCACTAGAATCTCCTTATTGCAAACGCTGCCTTCTGACCACAGCCGCTGAGCCCCTGCCCCTTTTGCCTGGGCACTGATAACAAAGAATCTGTAGGTGTTAGAAACATAAAGCTGAGGGACTTAGGATCTCCCCAGAGAGGACAGGTATTCTAATTGCTCCACAATTAAAACTTTTCTTTTAAAACACCGGGGCCATATCCACAATTTATGGAAGCAGACATGCTTGCATAAACAGCTGTGGGGATTCATGCTGGAGGAGGGACTGGGTCTAGAATTTAAGATGTTTTAAGGAGATCCTTAACAAAACATATCCTAGCTTATGCTTCTGGGTATGAAAAGCCACACAGAAGAAACTTCAAATATTCATTTTTTTAAACATTGAATTTATTATTGTATCAGAAGTAATCAGGTGACACATTGTGGGGGTGGGCTTTTAGTCACATTTGATGTTCCCTTTATTCCAAAGAAACTGGGAGGTCATCTTTGTAGGAGACACTCTGCTGGGAAAGCATAAATGTGTCACAGCAGAATACATGAGGCTGGAATAGCCTGTCCTCTCAGTCTCCCCTATGAAATGACAGCTCAGTCATACCATCTACATAGCTCCCAGGCTGTCCTGATTTTTTTAAGACGAGTTGTAGGTCCGCCTCTCACTCAAGACAGTTTACAGCATAAAAGTAAGTGGCATCAGCCACATCTCTACCTTCCTGCTCCACATGGAAGCTGTCCTGTGGGGAACAACAAAGACCCTGCTGGCTCTAGGAAGGAGCCTCCCTTGTAGAAACCATGAAGGGTACCTAGAAGACACAGCACTCCCCAGCCACACCTGACTGGCCTTAGCTCACCCTCCACTCTCACCCCAAGGCCACAGTATGGGAATTATAATGGACCTCAGCCTTCTGCTGGGAAAGAGACTGGAACAGAAAAAGATTACATGACTTTTTTGCCCTCCCACACATCTGTTCATCCCCACCGTATCACCACATACCGCACCAACACAGACTAACCCCCTCTGAGGCCTCTCCCCTCCCCTGCAGTGTTGCTCTGTGCAGTGATAAGAAGCTTCCCTACTTCTCAGTGTCTTATAAACAGAGGATAAAGCTCAGCCTTATGAATGTGACTTTCCCTGATCTTTGAGATACCGACACAATGCGTATTTGCAAAGACTATTCCTTCCTCGGGCCATCTAAGTACAGTGTTTGAGAGAATATTTGTGTTTGGACACATGAGATCAAAGATTTAGGTGAACAAAGGCTTCAACAGAAAAATAATAAATAGAAGACACTTACAAGAGCTGAACACGGTTGAAAGCACAATGAATAAGAGGATAAATACAGGTCTGTGTGCAGCTGCATGGTGAAAGGAAGAGACCAGCCGTAGATGCAACAATTAAGCACAAAGGCAGCATGCTACAAAGTGTTTACAAAACCATGTTCATCAAGGAGTGCATGAAGTAGGATCTGAACTGGGTAATGTAAAAATCAATGCACAGATGATCTCAGCCAGCACTCAGAAAAAGCAATAAGCTGAGCTTTGGAAGGACCTAGAATAAGCCCCAAAGACCAGAGGTGATGTTTTCCCAACCTGTCAGGTCTCGCACACAGATAGTGCACATGCTACAAAAAACACTGCAGTTTGCCAGTCTGCTGTCCCAGCCTGGGCTTTCCCATCTGGTACCAAAGGACTGTTGACCTGTCAACCTGTCTTTGACCATGAGACAAGAGATTTCAAACAACCACTTTTCTGCAAGGCAAGAAAGCACATGGAGTTACCCAGAGATGATTTGCAGCTAACATTTGAATGCTGGCTCTTCTCCATGGTAGTTTACCTCTGTCTCAGCAGAGTCCAGTTGCAATGCAAAGCTGCAATGCAATTAAACATAAAATCACCTAGTGGAAATATCTCTCCCAGATCCCTACACATATTATGCTGTCCTTCAGCTACCTCTCAACTTAGACTACTGCTTCATTCCTTCTGAAACAAAATAGCCTAGCAGTTCGATACTCACATGTTGTTTCCTACTAAACTTCCCAACTCATTTACCCCAGGAAAGAAAAACTCCTTTGCTTTAGCTGTAAATAAATATTTTGGCTTTACCTGCACCTTAAACCAGTTCTCTGAAATCTCTACTGACATGCCCAGTAAATTCTGGAGAATAGCTTAATTTGGCATTGCATTAGAAAGACAGGTAGAGAAATGCCTGAATTCATGCACTTTTAAGCTCATAAAGAACAGGGATGAACAATGCTGCCAGAACTCGTGCCACAAACAGCAGTAACTATACTCACAGAGCAAAATAATGGAAATAAGGGAACTAGACACACACACAGACTGAAAATGATTGCCTAAACTAACGCAGAGCACAGCAAATAAGGCATCTTGAAGTAAGATACACAAGAAAATTAAGATGAGCAGAAAGCAGAGGAACTGACATGTTGCAGGAATTGTATATTTTCCAGTGCAGGATCTCAAGCAGATCACGTACCTAAGGGCTACGTGCTTTACAGGAATCTGTCAGTTTAGTGCCTTGATGCTGATGGTTCTTATCTGCACACTGCTGGAACGCCTGATGGTTCTGGTTTGCAGTTCATAAAAGAAGTAATGATGAAAGCAACATTTTATTTGTGACCCATTGTGTTCCCATTTTCCCACCAAAAAAGCCTAAAATACATTGTGTCATTTTTGTGGGGAAAATTGTAATAGCTCATCCATTTTATGCACGTCCACTATCTTTTCTTATTGTTTCTCTCAGGTATCTTCTGTTAAATGAAAAACAACCATGGAAGACAATTGAACAACTGTTATTAAATACTCCAACATAAAAATACAATGACTATTCAGTTAAGCGTTAGTTAGACAGCACAGAAGCCCTGAAGAATAAGTGAGAGAAGTTTAAATTCTGATGCTTTAGGATGAGTTTCATAGACTGAGAGTCCAGGCTCATACAGCATGGCCTCTGAATCATTTTCTTTAAAACATTAAGGGTATGGGATATGTATCTCTACAATAAAGATGGGTGATGAATGTATTGTTCTTTAAAACAGTGTTCAAAATTCTTTTTCTTCCAGAAACCTCCCACCTTGCCACTCAAGGTAGGATTTGGATCCTTTAGGTGTCTATATGCAGGTGTTTATCTGTAAGCATGTTGCGTAAGCTCTTGTTGTAGTCAGCTGAAATCTGTTTAGTACAGTCAATGGAGCTCATTCAGGTGCCTAAACATAGATGTCAAGTTGAGATTCCCTAGTACCGTAAGGAGGCATCTATACAGGGTTTGCCAGACAGTTATGATGGGGCTTACGGCAAATCAGTACCCAGCTGCAGGAGCAGCGGGATGCTGCAGGGGTACCCTTTACTATCTAAAATAACTCTTGACTGTGTTTCAGCAACTCAATGAATCCCAGTGAGTTCTGGGTTTGGTTTTAGTCTGATCTTAATAATTACACTTTTTAACGTATAGTGCCTTTTATTGAGTCATCTGCACCTGATCCTTAGGTGCAGGATATTTCTGGACAAGAAAGATCTGGACAAGATTTTAAAGAGTAAAGATACTCTGTGATGTATCTTTAAAAAAAAATCCACAACATTCCTTCACAGTAAAGTCTGCTCTAGCACTGGTGATGATCCTGCTTTGAGAGGGAGGTCGGACTGGATGGCCAGGCGACCTCCAGACTTCTCTTCCAACTAACTATCCACGATGCTATGGGCCTGTCTCATTCAGTTCTACACAACAGAGCATCTTTCTAATCTCTTCATGAGGTCTGCTCCACTCTTGAGTTGAACCAGAAGCCAGTATTTATGTTTTTCATGGCTTTTCTGTGTGAGTTTGAATTGGTTCAGTGATTCCCCAGGCCATGAGCTGTGTCTCTTATTTATGTTTGTAAAGGCTCCAGCACACCCTCTGTACCAGGCAAAACCCAGTATCTCAAGAGACTGCAACTGTTCTTAAATTGTGCGTAATTATATGGAGGCCTTATATCAAGATATATCTCACTGACTTAAGGAAAAGCCAAGCATGAACTTAAAGCTGGTCATATATTTAAGCAGTTTTCAGAACACAGATAATAAAGAAAAGAGCAAGTATCAATTTTAACCAGACCAAACGTGTTGTTCTATGAGCAGCAAAGCCTTCCTTATTGTGACAATTTATTGAATTTATATAAACTTATGACATGTTCGTGCTGTTAGGAAGTGTGAAGGTGGCCTGCTACTAATGGAAGGAGACAAGGATGTGAGCTTGAGTGCAAGGTTTCAGTTGTCCCCACTCCTTCACTGCTGCCTCCTTTCCTGCTTTAGCTCCAAATAGCTCTCCCCAAAGCAAAGCTGTGAGAGAGAAGAGCTGTAAGCAGAGTAAATGGGGGCACTGACGGTTCCTAACCCTCTTCTACTTTGTACTAGAAACAGCTTGAGAGGTCAACACTGGTGAGAGAAGCCTAGAGCTCCTTGGGCTAAGAGATATCACAGAGGCTTACCCAGACACTGCTAGCAGCAGTGGAAGAGGAGAAGGAAGGGATGGACAATGCCAATGCAGTAAGTGTGCTAGAAAGCAAGCACCCCACGGGTGTCCAGCTTCAGGGGGCTCTCTTGCACGGTGTCATGGTGAATTCATGGTGAATACTGGTATAACCAGAACAGCTGCATCGGCAGTAATGCAACAAAAAGTCCCAGAATAGGACATTTATATGTAATTTATCCTTTTCATCTGAGAAATTAATTTCAGAACAGACTGAAGTAACTGGATGTAATTGAACAGACATCCAGCTTAATATTTGTCTTTATAATATCTGATAACTATATATTTTTTGGAGAACAGTGTTGGATTCTCCATTGACTCATTCATTGTGCAAGTATCTATTATATTTCCAACCACTGAGATTTATTTCTTTTCATTAGAGGTCTAGATTTTTATTTATATGGTCAAAAGCACAAGTAATGTTGGGAAAAATAGGTATTAAAGTCTAAGAAAAAATATTCAAGTCAATAATAACAGAAGAAAAGAAAAATATGTAATACATATTAAAAATGAAAACAATTGTTATAAATATAATGGCCTTAAATGTTTGCTTTTATGTGACAGATGTTTTTAACAAAATGTCTGTGTTGGCAGTTTGAGCACACTTATGATTTTAATTTGTGTAATATTCCCTTCTAGTATTGATGTCTATTTACAACATCTGTGAAGGGTCTGTAACCTGAATGTGACAGTGAAAAACTAACAGACTGCTATTGGAATCTTTCCACTGGGTCCATGTAACAGACTATTAACAAAAATCTTAAATAGCTATTCTAATCATGAACAGCAATCATACGCAAATTATATCAGGCCCAAAGGACTCGATTAACTTTAAAATGCCTTACAGACCTGAAACATAAATTTTGCTCCTCCTGCTTTCCTCTGTAGAGTCAAAATCAGATCATATCACAGGCAGTGGTTTTAGCTAGGCACACACAAAAGCAGTAGGCAAGGTAGGCTGCAGACACACAGGCAGGGTTCTGCCTTCATGATAAGGAAAGCACATTTCTGAGCATTGAAGTAAATATAATAGTTTTGTGGGGTTTTTTTCCCCTCCCCTCCCCCCCCCCCCCCCCCCTTGTTGCTTTTCTATAAATCTCCAACTGGAATTTCCATTCCATAACAACTCTTTTAACCAGCTGGAACTTAGGCAACATCTTGGCATGTGGAGGCATTAATATGTCAATGAAGTGCTGCTGTTAAAGTGGTGTCACTGATAGAGGTAGATACAGGATTTCTGCTTGAGGAAAGCCAAGTTTTATTTATCAAGATAGTTTCAGAGCATAGGAAAGTGGGAATGAGGGAACGTGAGCTGTCCTTTGCTATTAATCGCTTAATATTGGCAGCAAAATTAGAAATGTTAATTATTATTGTTATGTCCCAAAGGCCTTTTCCACAGAGTTCTTGCTTGTTCACGCCTTCTAAATCAGGAGCCAAGATTCCCCCCACCTTTTACCACTTAGCCCCTCTCTTCCCTCCCCTTCCCCTCCCTCCCACACATACCCTTTGTTTGACCCCATCTATACTACAATAACTATTTAATTAACAACAGTTGTTAAATTTGTTTATGGCCTGACCTTATAACACAGTTTGGCTGGCCAGTTAGGATGGAGCCAAACTGTTTTATATCTAGGTTAAAAAAAACACAACACCTAGGTAGAGACCTAAACTAAAGAGCATTAATCTAATAACTAAAACCCAAAACACAACAGAAAGAAGTGATTCCATTTGTATCACCCTTTGGCCTTATCCATCGTGCTGTCCAAGCTGCATTTTAACCAAGTCTTCGACAACGGAGCCCAAATACCATTGCTAAAGTTTGCTATTTTTCATACAGTAAAGGACAAAGGGGGACAGTCCTTTGAAAGTGGTTTTTTTTTAAGGCAAAGCTTTATATTTAAGGCAAAAAGCTCTCTTCTTCTCTACTCCTGTTTTCCTTGGCATTTGGAAGTTGGGTCCGGTTTCTGGCAAGAGAGCCCCAGGGTCTCTGAGAAGTCTGGGTTTCTGCTGGGTACAGCTGCTTCCTTCTGAGCCACTGCTATGGTTCCGAGGGTAGGAAATTTCTAGTGTTCCCTGCAGTTACTTTTTCTCTCTCACTAGACATATTTCACTTCTGGTTTTCTTTCTGTATCTTTTCTTCTGTCTTTGCCAAAGTCCTCCTTGTTTCTTGTGGTTTTATTTCCAGTTGTTTTTTCCCTCTTTTGCTTTTTGGCCTCAGGATTTCCACATTAAATCACTTAAAAGTAGAGCATAAAAGTCTTAGTTTAACCAACAAAAAGGTGCCAGCTTTTGTTTACTGCTCTACTTCTAGGTGCATTGGACGTGGAAATAGTGTGAGGCAGAACTAAGGCATCCTCCTAAGGATTGATACTGTTCTAGATGTGTCCTATATAATTCACAAATTATATATTAAAGAAATACTTTTGGGATGTTTTCCATACTATTTAGGTTTCCTTCTTTTTCAGAAACATTCTGGTAATGGTTTTAGTACTTCAGTATCTTCAGTACCTCAGTAGAAATACCTCACTCTTGAGTTCAGATGGTTCTCCAAGCATTCTTCTGCTTAAGCAAAACTGACTTGGAAAGTTTTATTTCATCTCTGTGAAGAGAAATGTGACTGCAGATGGGTCTAAAGCCAGACCATGGCAGACTTCAAGTGTATTTGCACATCAGGGAAGGGAAGAAGCAAGGCCTTACTGCATGTGAATGGAAGAACCCAAAGGAAATCACCCACTTACCCTCTGAAGGGAGGTTGGTTATTGGTAGCAGGGAGAACTACTCCTTGTTCTGCCAAAGTCACTGCTCATAGAAGAGAATTCAGCACTGCTGTGGATGCTCTGAGACAAAACAAGCCCAGGTGATTAGAGATTCATTAGCATTTTCCATGAATGCATATCCAGCCAAACTGGCACTCAATTAAAAAAAAAAACAAAAAAAAAAACAAAAAAAAAAAAGCATGGGTGGAAAAACAGACAGTACTGTGAATTTCAGGGTCTTACAGTAAAGTCTTCAGACATTCACTGAAGAAAACTAGGTACACTCATTCCCAAACAGCTCGCTGCTGCTGTCTGTGCAACTGAGCTTGAAATGGACTTCCGTGAGACTTCATCCACTTCTCAGTTGCATTTGCAGTCGAGCTAGCACAGCAGTGGAAGTGCTGTCAGAGTATGTCCTCATTCCAGCTTCACCCCAACAGAGCAAGAAGGCACAAAACTTTATTTCATAGTGTATTCTTTGTTCATACAAATGTGGAAAAGATTTCAGCTTGAAATCAGTCAGATTTTTGGATTCAGGCTCAGCCTGTTTCTTATTTTATTCAAACTGACTGATTTCAAGTTCTGTTACTGTCTTTTTGAACTAGCTGTTCTCCTGCTCTCTTTGTGTAATGAGCTGTATGTGTTCCAAAACAGTTGAGTGAAGTTAAATCATAAAAAAATGGATCTCTGCTGAACCTGAGTGTCAAGGAAAAATTAAAAACATCTTTTGGAGAGAGGTTAAGGAATCACATCAGCCACCAATCTGGGTACATTCAGAAGACTCAGGAATGTTAATAAACCTGAGTTCAACCGGTAATGTATGGCTTTTCTGCACAAGTTTGTGTTGAAAACGTTTTAGTCTCCTGTTCAACTCACTTATGATGTATGTAGCAGAACCAGTTCCCTTACCCAAAATGAAATCCTGGACTGAACTCTTCTGTGTTTCTTGCACTAGATTGTTCCAGGTAGACACAAGTTTTGGACCAGTATTCACCTATTCATAAAAAGTTTTAATGGAACTAAATGAAAATTTATTATATTCTTTGCCATATTTTTCTACATTATCTATAGCAATATTAAAGCTGATAAATCACTATATTAAATACACATGTTCCCTAATTGCTATTACTTTTAGCCTCATTTCCCATAATTCCTGCATCAGGGCAATCTGTCTGTCCTCCTCTCCTGACCTCCATGGGCAGTTTCAATCAAATTAAAAAGAGTAAGCCTCAAACTGGAATCTTACCTTGGGTTCTTAACTTGAACAGACATTTCAGGGAACTGGACAAGAAGCCCTCCTAGAGCCAAGTTTCCGTCTACAGTCAGTGGAGACCGGTAAATGCCTTTGGATGTCTCTGAAGGCAGACCTTTGCCTGAGCAATTTAGATGCCTAGGCTCAGAAAGGCAGCGATGATCTGTTGCTTGTGGTAGAGGCAAAAACACTGAAGGAAGGCTGGCTCCCTAGAGTTCTTGAATTTAAACTCAAGTTAGGTCCCTCTGTTAGGCAGGCTTGATCCCATCTTAAGCATCTATAGGTCAATTAAGATCTTCTGGAGGATAGCAGTCCTCAGACAACTTGCCCTCCCTGAGACAAACGTGCTGAGCTCAGCTGTTGCATGGTCTGCCTGCCCGTGGCCAGGGGGCTAACCAGTACACCCACAGCTCTGGGTAAGCTGCAGCATAGGATGAATCTCAGCTGGCTGAAGTGGTGCAAAGGACCTGCACAGGGGAGCTGGGGTTATGATGCGGGGGGGCTGCAGAGCAAAGGTAGAAATCCCTAAGAAACAATTCGGTCCTTTAGAATTTGTTTGCATTCATTAGTTCTGCTGCTAACAAAACAACTTACTCAAGTACGTGAGTTGCTTTTGTTTACTCTTGTAAATGCCAAATGCATTCGAAATTCAGCTGCTGGAGTAACAGGTAAGCCTACCATACCAGTTGCTTTTCCAGGACATCAAATTCAAGTGCTACATTGCAGGAATATATCTTTTTGGGAGGATTTGCTGATATTGCAGTTCAAATGCCTGACTCTTACAGGAACAAGCATTGCACTGACTCTTTCTTACATTTTTAATCTTTTTTTGGCCCCTGGCCATTTTCTAAATAAATGAAACATGCCTCTATTGTTCCATCCAGCAGACAGATGATAAAATGTCTGTTTCAGACTATAGGCAAGTCAGTCTTCAGCCAGTCACTTCTAAAGATATGGAACAAGTACAGCAGTCTTTAGGTTTAATACTACCCTTTCACATTTTAAATCAATTTACAATCTTTCTATGTAATCAGTTTGGTTACTTCCCAAATCCAGTACGAGGGATGTTTTATTGCCAATTTTTCATTTCTGGTATGATGTTCTTGATAAGGGTTATGTCAAAGACAACACTTCTTGATCTGTACAGAATCTTTGATATAGCATCTCACACAGGCCCTTTGTTTCAATAAAGCCATGGATGGTACATATATCTTAACAAGTAATTTTTCTACCGATCGGCTTTGAAGGTCACAAAATACTGTTAATGATGTTCCAAATAACAAGCACCCTTTGCCTTCTAGAATTCCCCTTGAGAACATACTTGGCTGAAATCAATTTTTATGTATATTAATAATCTCTTTGCAGTGCTCACAAAATAATAGACTTACTTGCATTAGTGAAGACACAACACTTCATAAGCCAATGCATAATTCAACTGAGAGTTCTGATTTTCAGTCTGATATAAAAGTAACCTTGGAAAATAGCTAGTTTCAACATGATTAACACATGCAGCAAGCTAATAATTCACCAAATATCTAATTACCAGTGAGATTAATTTTGCACATGAATTCAGAAGACTTTTAAAACATAAATGAAAAACTGTTGTGAAATAAAATATTTTTTATAGTATGGCAGCTGAAACCATTAACTCAGAAGCAATTGAAAATCTCAAATTCTTAGGCATATATATATAAAAAAACCACCTTAGGTATTTCTGCATATTTCCACAGAAAAGACCCCTTTTCCATCTCAAAATTTTGTATTGTCATAAAACAAAAAACATGATCATTTGTGAAGGATTCCTGCATGTCTGGCTGTTCCATTTGGAGCCATGGCAATAGCTTTGCCAGGGCTGTCAGTTCTGGGCAAACGGCCACCGTGTATGCACTGGTACCTGCACTTCTTATAAAGTCTTTTTGCCCAAATTATAGATGTGTATGTACAGTATGTTTTCTGCTTGTGCAATAAGCCCTATACTTCCACAAATGCCAGGTTCACAGTGCATGAACTGGCCATCTCTACACAATCTTCAACCTCAACTCCTAGAAACAGATGAGCCTCATAAAATTCATTTGAATACTGACTTCTTGTGCCTGCTTGCAGTAGACCTGTTTGGCAAAGATTCTCACTAGCCACATTGTGAGCCATACTGAAGCATGGCTGTCTCTATACTAGTGAATAAATCAGGCCAGGGTGCCTTCCACGGCCCCAAGGGAAGAAGCAGGATGCTGATGCTGCATTCATTCCCCGAAACAGGGTGGCCCTAACCATACTGCTTATTGGGAACAGTCACGTTGTGCCTTACATTGTGCTGGGGCAGTGTCTGGGAGCTTACTGGTAGGCATAGGGCTATGACAGCAGTTGCTATCAATTAGACAATACAGATAGCTTCCAGACAGTGTTTGAGGCCATGCTCTAACCCTGTTATTTTACTTCTTCTGATGTCACTCACAGTTACAGTAAAGAAGCCACAACCAGGAATTACAGAAGAGGCAGGCAAAACAGTCTGTGTCCTAGGGGACTTGGGCTACTGTTATAAATACGTTTCTTGGTCTGCGAGGGCAGTGTTTGTGTTCCACTTTACATTAGCCTCCTTGAATTTGAAATTCAGGTGTCTCAAACTGCTATAGACATGATTGTTCTTTCAAAACCTGCTCATACAAGTGCCCTCTGCTTACAGATCTCCCTGCTTCCACCTGTAAGCAATGTTCAGCTCTCCCACAGCCACTACACAACCCACATTTCTGGCCTTGTGGACGTATTTTTGTGCACAACCACAGATGGGATACAAGTACAGGCAGGCAGATCACCCCTTCTAATATATTTGGCTTTCAGAGTAACACAAAACAATAGCTCTAAATTCACCAATGAAGCCTGGTTTCTGATGAATATGTGTCCCATGGCTGATTTAACTTTCCTTTGAACTGTGGCATGAGCTCGAGTTCTTATTAGCCATCAGATAATCCATGCAGATACTAGCCATTTTGTTAATGTTGTCATTCATAGCTGGGAAGCCTGCAGGAATATTCACATCTAGTGTGATGTTAAAGAATTCTTAGAAGAGAGAAATCTTGGCTATGATGTTGATACTTCACTGCCTTCTGGGGCCTGAACATCAAAATACTCATGGCTACGGCATTTAGGATTTGTGTTTCTTCATCTTACAATTATCTTCTCCCTCAGAAAAGTCACTAATGCCATCTAAGATACCTTAAGGTATCTGACACATGCATATGGAGCTAGAAGATATGACAAAAGACCTACAGGAGACCAGTGCCCCCATGGACCAGAAGTGGGTGGCCAGGTGTTCCCACTCTGCAACTAAATTAAGCCTGCAGTCAATACGTGCCATGGATTTTAGAGACCATTTGGGCTGTTCAAAGATGGGCATCTGTTTTAGAATATCACCTGAAGGGTGTTTCGCTCCTCAGCCTAGCTGTGTGTTCTCATAAAATATGAACCTGCATTGGGGGTGGCTGAAGTCAGTGACTACTTACTGAAGGAGGATTCAGACATGCATATGTCCACACAGTATGCTTCCCCTAAGCCCTACTTCCTTAGGAGACTGGGATGTAAGCACCACTCAGAGCTTCCATAATTATTTTCTGTTGCTGTTAGTTCCCTATCCCATTCTATCCATTGTAGAGGACAGAGACCTTCTACCTGATCTAGAGGAGGACTATCAAGCCATCCCCAGTGACAGAAATTCAGTCGGTCTGCTGGGGGACTACATCTGGGTTTGAAGCATGTGAAAGACCACCCTTGGTGACAGTTGTGATTAGCAGATTGGCCTGCAGTATTTGCTAGGAAGGAAACTGAGCCTGTGTGGAAGGACTTCTCTGAAGGCAGCCATATAAACAGGTTTGTTCTTTGAGGTCCCACCTGGAGGGTTTTCTGCAGGAGGGTAAGTCTGTTGGTTTATGCTTGTATGACTGAAAGCAGAAGCTAGCTATTCAAGCTTCACAATTAACCATCATGGACCTCTGTAATGATTTCTGAGGATGGAATGATGTCTTAGTAATTGCTGGATATTAGAATTATGAATGTGTTGCTTTAGTAACAGAATTGCTGTTAGTAAAAAGCAGGGAGGGAAAAAAATTGGCAGAAATTAAAAACACAGTGGTTGTTCAGAGAGAATCCCTCAAAGAGGAAAAATGGGAGCACAGAAGATGAAAGGGAATTATAGCTGTTTAAAGATGGATGAGGAGAAAAACCCAGACATTTTCTGGGCTATATAGATAGCATTCTAGGATACATAGCATTGATTTGCCTGAGAAATCTAGGCTTCTATTCCTCAATATCAAATTGACAAAGCCTCAGGTCCAATAGGCTGGTACATCGACTTCTGAAACATTTTGGTGAACCGAACAACACACAGATAAACATATACATATGAATATCTTACATGGAAAATATCTATATGTATTTTAAATGGTTGTGTCTGTGTACACAGATATTTTCATGTATATGTATCCATTTGTGTGAATTCTGGTAGAATGGTATAGTTTCTGTGTTTTTTATCTTACAGATACTAAATTTCTAACCACTGATACTGTGGAAGGAAAGTCCAGCACCGAGACTGCCAAGGTGATGTCAGCTTATAATAACCCCGTCACATGGCACTTATGAGATTCACTGTAACATGTGGGGGAAAAGAAGGTCACCAGGAACAGTCTGGACATGGTGAACATGGGTTCACCGAGGGCAAATCATACCTGACCAACCTGATAGCCTTCTCTGATGGAATGGCTGGCTGGGTAGATGAGGAGAGAGTGGTGGATGTTGTCTACCTTGATCTCAGCAAGGCTTTTGACGCAGTCTGCTCTAACATCCTTATATATAAACTCAGGAAGTGTAGACTAGATGAGTAGACATTGAGAATTGCTGAATGCAGAGCTCAGAGGGTTGTGATCAGTGGTGCAAAGTCTAGCTGTAGGCCTTTAGCCAGTGATGTTCCCCAGGGGTCAGCACTGGGTCTCATCCTGTTCAGCTTATTCATCAGTGACCTGGATGAAGGCACGGAGCGTACCCTCAGCAAGTTGCTGATGCTACAAAACTGGATGTAGTGGCTGATGCACCAGAAGGCTGCGCTGCCATTCAGCGAGACCTGGACAGGCTGGAGAGTTGGGCAGAGAGGAACCTCATGGAAGTTCAACAAAGGCAAGTGTAGGGTCCTGCACCTGGGGAGGGACAGCCCCACGCACCAGTACAGGCTGGGGCTGACCTGCTGGAAGGCAGCTCTGCAAAGGACCTGGCAGTTCTGGTGGACAGCAAGTTGCCCGTGAGCCAGCAGTGTGCCCTGGTGGCCAGGAAGGCCAGTGGGACCCTGGGGTGCATTAGGAGGAGTGTGGCCAGCAGGTTGAGGGAGGTTCTCCTGCCCCTCTGCTCTGCCCTGGTGAGGCCACATCTGGAGTGCTGTGTCCAGTGCTGGGCTCCCCAGTTCAAGAGAGACAGGGAGCTACTGGAGAGGGCCCAGAGGAGGGCTACAAAGGTGATAAGGAGACTAGAACATCCCACTTACGAGGACAGGCTGAGAGAGCTGGGCCTGTGTAGCCTGGAGAACACTGGGAGGGGATCTTCTCAATGCACACAAACAGCTTAAGGGCGGGTGTCAGGAGGATGGGCCAGGCTCTTTTCAGTGGAGCCCAGCGACAGGACAAGGGGCAATGGGCACAAACTGCAACACGGGAAGTTCCGTCTGAACACGAGGAGAAACTTCTTTACTTTGAGGGTGACAGAGCACTGGAAGAGGCTGCCCAGAGAGGTTGTGGAGCCTCCTTCTCTGGAGACATTCAAAACCCACCTGGATGTGATCCTGTGCAACCTGCACTAGGTGAACCTGCTTTAGCAGTGAGGTTTGACTAGATGATCTCCAGAGTTCCCTTCTAGCTCCAACCATTCTGTGATTCAAACTCAAAAATTGCCTTCTTTCTTGCCAGTCTGGACATTGTATTTGCATAGTTGATTTTTTTCATGCTCTACTTTTCAAGAGAACACTTGTTTTCTGAGACTGTCCTGATGGGGCTGAGAAATTCATTGAAATCCACAGTACAGGAAGGCAGGGTTAATATGGCCACTATAACACTTTTGATGCAACAAATTTTAATCTGAAAGTGTTCAGAAATGTCTCCATATGTTTGTTGTTTTTTTAAAAAAAAATGTTAGTGTTGTCTGTCTGTTTTTGGTTTTTGTTCTTTTTTTTGGCCAGTGTCTGAGTCATAATCTGGAGGATATTTTGCAGTAACTTACTGTTGTGGATGAATGTATCATGCACATTAAACAAGTCTTGCTACTGTTCACTTTAAACCAGCTCAAAATCTGTATACTCTTTCAACTTTTATCTCCAAACAGTTTACATCATTCTGAGCAGCTTCTATAAACAGACCAAGTTACCAAGTTCTGCTTCCTATAGCAACACACCTCCAATAAGTGAATTTGATTAAAAAGAGGAAAAATAATATTTCTTAGGTTCTCCAAAAGAAAATTGAGAGATCCAGCATACTTGGGTCAATAAATATCTGCTTGTGCTAACCCCACAGTAAGGTCCTCACCCATCCTTAGGGTGTGATGGATGCAGAAATGACAGGGGGAAGAAGAGTTAATGATAACAACTGTATGTAAACTGGGGCCTGTCCCAGTACAGAAAAAGGGTAAGGGAGAAAGGTTTTTACCTGTTCATCTGAAGTATCTGCAATTTGGTTATCTACCCCTAGATAGATGGGCTACCTCTGAGATAAAGTTACAAAGTAGGTCCAATGAATGTTGCTCCCTGTTTATGTTTAATGATAAAAAGACACCACATAATCGGCTTGAAGCTAGATGTTTACAGTATAATATGAGATTCATACAATATGAATCCCATGGTTTCTGTGGGTGTGCCTATATTTCCCCATTTAATTCTGATTTCTTTCCTTTTTGCTCTCTTACTCCTATTCGACCTCACATATGGGCAAACTTTAGAACCCAGCAGGCTATTTCTGTTAAGGCAAAAATCACTAATTGTTACCTTTAGGTGTGGTACAACCTTGTTTAGTGCAAAGGACAAAACAATTTCTGCTTATAACTGGTTATAGAATCTATTTCATCATTGCCAGAATACTTTTAAATGGATACTGTTATTTTCCTTAAAATGGACTATTTTCAATAAGAGAAGTACTTTCTTATGTCATGAAGAACTATTTAAAATAATTATTTTTCAGATTGAAAAATTGACTTACAATTTCAGTTAGAAATTCAAACATGATTTTGAGAGTTGTTTTACAGATTTGTAATGCCTGTATGTGTTCTTTCTGGTCAGTGCCATCTCTACATTAGGACTCCATACATTCTTTTAAGTCACAGCAGAACCTTCTAAGGTTACTAGGACTTAAATATAAGGATTAACCAGCTCTTAAGTATTTTTGAGTTAAATAAACTGAGATTGGGAAACCATTTTGTGAGGCAAGCAAACCTATTCTGAAGCACAAGAAGGCTGCACACCTGGACCCACCATGAGCCAGCAACGTGTGTGTTTCATCTGACCCACATGGCAATTTTTCCTGCCACAGAATCAGACTGTGCCGAGGCACATGTGACAAGATGATCCCATTACTTGAACTGACAGTCGGATGTCACATTTCAGTCAAATCAGGGAGTATTTTTGGTCATATGAGGAGGAAGCATTGTGGTTTGCTTTGGTAGGTCAGAGCACAGATACTTCATCACCAGTTTATGTTCTGTTAAAGTATGCTAAGAATATACCATTTGTCATTTAAATAGGCTTATTTTAATGTATAAAGAAGCATGATTCATGCTGCCTTATACAGTTGTAGTAGGCTTTTCAGTTTTCATATTTATCTGTTGTTTTTCTTTTTTGCCTGTATCCATCATTAGTTGTGAGGATAAAGGGATGTGATTTTTATCTAATAGGAAGAAAAATAAGGGGAAAAAGGACAGAATAAAATATTTTCAGTTTGTTTCAATGCCACACATATTTGGTTTTGAATAAAACCAAACAAAACAATCATTTGACCTGTGATGAGCAGAGAACAGTATTTCAAACTAGGCAACTTAAAATGAATCATAATTATCCTGATACATCAGCTAAAGTTACATGTGTCAATAGGCCTTTTACTGAGATGAAACGTAACAATTGCATATATACATCTGACACTCAAACGTGCAGATCAATGGATTTAAAGTTATGCAGGTAAATGTTTGAACCACTGAAGCATAAAACAAATAAACTTGGCCCATAAATATAATTTGTTTGTTGAAACGGTGTAAAATAGAACACAATCTTAAGTGGAAACATTTTTATCTTTTAAATTACAACTTTGACTTAACAATGAATCACACTTCTTTCTAAACATTGTTTCGTTTCTTACTCCAAGCCAGGTTTAAAAGTTGCTTCACTTAAAGCTCATATAGCAGGGGAGGAGGGGGGTAAATTCCACAGCTGAAGGTGGATAATAGTAGTGTTTCTTTGGCAGCAGAAAGTAAGTAATTTTGTTTGGCAAAAAAGGATGCTTGCTTTTGCACAGACATTTGGATTATGAGAAGCAGCCCTAGCAGAAATGAATGAATGGACAGCATGCAGGTGAAGTCTGAATGCACATCAAATGGCTCTGAAATGTGTAAAATGGTTGTCCTCAGATAGGATGCAGTCCCATATTGCATGCATTTAGTTTCTGGACATGATGAGTCATACGGACCCAAATGAGAATGCCCATGTGTGTAAAATTAAGATTTGAGTACTTAAAATGACATCACCACAGCAGTTCAGATCAGCCTAGTGTTTTAAACTTTAGCATTTTCTTTCTGGGAGTTATCACTAAGGTTTAAAACTGTTGGCAAGCCTGGAGAGAAAGTATTCAATTCTTAAGCAAATAAGATTTCAGTATCATCAGCCTCTGACAGAAATCCCTAATTAGCATACCTTTTGTTTATAATGATACAGTATATTTTCTGTTTATAAAGACAGACAGTATATCTCAGATGTGCATTAGTAACAACAGAAAGTTTATAATATTTAATATGTACAAATTACTGCATTATTTTTTATTCCAAAACCGATGTAATTCTACAGCCTTATTCAGGCCTATTTGAGAACTTCTGTTTGGGGCATTTTAAAGTATCTGGGAAAAACATTTCTACCTGAATGTTCCTGGAAAAGGACATTATAGATCCCAGGGCCAATATGCATCTGTTACTCAGATATCAAAAGAGATGCTCATAAATCAAAAGAAACAAACAGCTGAAATTGCATTCAGTTCAATTGATGTTATGAATACTCAGCACCTCTGAAAATTAGCTTGCTTACCAGGTACCTAAATAAGGATGGATCGGTGCTTTGAAAAATGTGAACTTAGTCAGTTTTGTAAATGTACAGCAATGTTTGCTATAACATTCCCACCACACGCCACAGTCAGGGAGGAAAACGGATGCCTGGAACAACTGCAGGTTATGCCTCTAGACTTGACCCTGACACACACTGCATCTGGAGGCTTGCAGGGTTGGATTCCTGGCTTTTCCAGAGCTTTCTTAAGATCAGCAGTGTACAACAGCCTGTAACTGCTTGTCATTTTCAGAACTGGAGGCCAAATCTGTGTTGTTACTTATGGAGAACCTTTTCTCCTTATGGAAGGCTTACCTTCTAAGAAGGTTTCAAACACAGCAACCAGCTCTGTTCTGCTCTTCCAGTGCCCTTGCACAAATTACAGTGGGTAAGGAGCCTCTTTCTCTCTTCACTAACACAAATCTTGAGGGGGGGTTTACAAGACCCATCAGTGAATGTTGCAATCCAGGCATATGCTGTGGCAAGTTGCAATCGCTTTGAAAGCAAGTGATTTCAGTGGGGACTTCTTCAAAACACATGGTGTGGTGTGGTCTTTGGCAGTTAGATCTTGCCCTACTTCAAGAAGAGGAAAAAATCAGGAAAATTAAAATAAATTTAGATTAATGTAATCTCAGAATCACGAATGTATATGCTCAGACTTCAGGAAACTATTTTTTCAGCCTTATATCAACTCAGCTGTTTTGCATATGTTGGCCTTGGTTAGTTGTGCTCTGGTTTGGGGCATAGATATTAATATGTTTTTAATATTTGTTTCAAATCTCTGAGATTTACAGTCGATATGTGTTCTTTAATACTTTTGATAATATATAATTTTTGCCTCCTAAATCTCTGGGATGGTGGCCATCAACCCATCCTTGTGTTGGTGAAGCTGAGTTTATGTACATATGTACATGTGAATGAAAATTGCATAAGCGTGGATCTTATTTTGCGACTATAGCTCCTTGGTGTGATCTGGAGGTATAGGCCCTATTTAACAGGATCATATTATACACCAGGGAGGATGACTTAGGAGAACTCTGGTTCTGCCCATGCCCAGCATTGGAGAACCAAAGCTCCACAGCGCAGCAGAAGCTGGCAGGCACCTCTGGTGAGGGTCTAGTCCCTGCGCAGGGCTGGGCCAGCTACAGCAGGTGCTCAGGGCAACACCCAGTCAGACTTTTAACATCTCCACGGATGGAGACTCTGCAGTCATTCAGGGCAACCTGCTCCAGTGTTCAACCACCTGCACACTCAAGGCATTTTTACTTATGTTTAAATTGAATTTCCTACATTTCAAGTTTGTGCTCTTTGCCTTGAGCCAGTTGGCACCATTGAGAAAAGCCTGGCTCCATCCTCGTTACTGCCTTTGTGAGGTATTTGTTTATGTACAGGGATTAAGATCCCCACCCCGAGCCCGCCTTTCTCCCAGCTGAACAGCCCCAATTTTTGGCCTTTCCTCAGGTCAGATGTTCAAATCCGCTAATCACCGCCGTGGCCCTGCATTTCTGTTTACAGGTCCAAACTCATCACACCTAATCGAAGCTGTGCCCCCCTCAGGACAAAGCTTTCGGCCGTACTGCTGCCTCCTGCCAGGGGCTGGCGGCGATGGGGCAGGGGCGGACGCTGCTCAGCTACGGCCGCCCCAGCGTCTGCCACAGACCGCTGCAAAACGATCACCTCCCAGCCTGCGGCGGGACGGGGTGAAAAGGAAGACGTTGCCTGCCAGCCCTCAGGGTACGAGGGGGGAGGCATGTACGGGAAAGCAGCGCTACAGCCTGTCCGCTCCTGGGCCAAGAGCAGGGAGAGGGGCTCCGTAGCGCTGCCCGCCTCCCACACGGCCAACTGCCCGCAGAGCTGCATCTGACAGGATGTGGGGAGAGAGGAGGCTTTGCCACTCTCTGTCCCGCCCGCAATGGCTTGTACCATTCTCTCCACAGGGAGGGGGGGAAGAGGGGAAGCGGCAGCGCAGCTCTAGCCACCTCAGTGCCCAGGGGCCGCCCGCTCCCCCCCTGCCGCCCGCGGAGTGGCGCCGTCCTGCCGCCACGCACGGGGCTGCGGAGCGCGCGGCCGCCGGGCGGGCAATAGGGCGCGGCGCCTCTTCCCGCCTCTCCTGCCCTGCTGTGCGGCCACGCCCCGGCCGCCATGTTGCGGTGGCGGCGGGAGCGGCGGCGGGAGCGCGGGCGGCGGCCGGGCTGTACGGAGCATGGGCGGCGCGAAGCAGCGTCCCGGGGACGCGCACCCTGGCCAGTGGGTGCTCATTGCACCAGGTAACCCAGCGGGGCTCCGAGGTGGGACAGGCTCTGCCGCAGCGCCGACCGCTGGTTCTTCACCGCGCCCCGCTGACTGGCCCTGGCGGTGCCTGCCCGCATCGCGGCGGGGCTGGGCCGTCGCTCGGGCAGGAGGCGGGTGCCTTTCTCCATGGGACGGAGCAGGTCTCTGGGCTGCTGTGTGCAGCCAGCCCCAGGCCTGGTGTGGTAAGGACGGTTTGAGACACAGCCTTTACACAAGGCCCTGCAGAGTACCCGTGTTCTCCTCTCCAGGGTCCTGTTTGCCTCACTGCATCTCTGCGTTTCATTTTTGTGTGTCATTAGGTTTTTCCAAAGGTAAGCTCGCCTCTGGTTTGCAAACAGCGTGTTGAGGCCTGGGGAGAGGAGCTGTAGAAGAGAGAGTCTTGTCACCAAGGTCCCAGATAGAGCCTCACCGTTGCCTCTCAGCTGCTGGCAGCCCACCTTGCCTCCATTCCCAGAGTCCATTCCTGCGTTTTTTGAAGGAAACAGTGTAGTGCCCTAAACCTCAGCTTTAAAAAAAACTCCTTGGAAGCCGTAAGTCCGAAGCTGCAGTGAAATGTCTTCGGCTCTTCCTCTCAATAGGTTGAAGAAGCAGACCTCCATGTGCACAGCTCTGCAAGTGCCATATACACAAGGCCTTAAACACTCAGTAGGCTTAGTTTCTCTCACTTCGTGCTGAATAAATGTGAAGGTGCCTTTCCCCCTTTTATTTCCGGCTACTATCAGGTTTTAAAATTTTAAATTCACAGATCACAAAAGGGTTTTGTGTTAGAGTGAGCAAAACAGGATGCTCCAGGACACCAAGAGGAAGGAGGTGTCTTGTAAGTGCTTTTTAATTGCTTAAGGATATGCAGCTTCCACAATTATCTGTGGGTCAGCTTTGTACTGTGCCTGTTTCTTGCCCCACCCAAAACTTTAGAGCATTAACTTCGACTAAACCTGATAAAAAGGAGGAGCTCTTTGGAGTAATTTTATGAGCTTTGTGAAAATGACTGTGATGATGTGAGAAGTGCTGTAAGTGGGACTGCTGAAGGAAAGGTATAGCAAGAGCTTAGTCCAGCAAAGGTTGAAAACAAGGCAAGAGCTCAGTCACATGCATCTGTAAGAGACCAGGCTTCTGTAGTTACATGAGAAACAGAACCAATTGTTATGATTTCACTGATTCCTCTCTTCCTCTGGTTTTACCTTTTTGATTCTACCCTTTGGTATCTGACATGCTTGATGCCTTAGAAAGGGATTTATAAGTGAAGAGGAGTTTGGTTTTTTTTGTTGTTGTTTTTTTTTTTTAATATTGACTCTTTACAGACTAGGATTTAAAGCTGCATCTTGTATCAGATGACTGGCTATGCCAACAGATGTCCATACTGTGCAAATATTTACAAATATGCTTAACTTATGCATGAGTAGTCAGTTCTGTGCAGTAAGTTAAATTCTTCAGTAAGCGTTTGCAGGACTGGAGCCAGAGCTTATAACTTTCATGAAGCCAGACAGTTTGTATTACCAATTATGCCAGCACAGCTCTGAAAAAATTTATATAGTACTCCAGATCTGTAAGAAAGTTTATTAAAGCCTTAGTAGAACCTCAGAGCACATAGTGATTTTAAAAAAAGTCTGGCTGATAATTTCAGAACTTCACAACTGATGAGACTTGCCAATTATATGAATAGAACTGCTGAAAAGAAATAATGCTCTTGGTTTGGTTTTAACTTTTTTTTTTCAGAAAAGAGATTTTTAAAGTTAACATCACTTTTCACATTTCTTAACTGGTTTGTTGAATGGATCTCAGAAATTCTTCACTGGCCATTTAGCAGAATTTGTAGTAGGAATACCTGATTGCTTTTAGGAACAAAGACAGATGCAGTTGGATTTATGACAAAAAAATGCTTCTTCTTTGTGTTAAATTTTAGTCTCATGGCAATCCATATCTTCATAACACCCGCATGGCATTATGCTACATGCATGCATAAAAATGACTGGTGTAAATAGTTACAGGATCTGCTTCTGGATGAGAGTTTAATACCATCTGTTAATAAATCTACCAACACCTTCTAGATGTAAATAGCTTATTTATCTTCTTCTATCTGTAGCCATTATCCTGTGCATAGGGAGAGGATGGGGCAAGGTGTTTTAATGCGATGCAAGAAGCTCCAAAACTTTTCTTGTAATAAAGGCGCTTTCTAAGGTCTGGTTTCAAGTGCTTAAGTTAGTTTGAACTAACCACCTAGCTAGCCTGCCTCCTAGAACAGCTTGTGAGGTTAACAATGTATACTATCCTACACAACCTAATAGCATCTCACTTGGATATGTGCCATTCATCTCACTTTGTTTGTGACATCTTAAAAGTGACTGTATGGATGGAAGATCGTGTTGATGGTGGCCAGTTCTACAAAGAGACTGGATATCTTAGCCAAAAAAAGAATAAGTCTTTCAGAAGTATAGAAGTAAAACAGTGAGAACTGAAACTTGCTTTCTTAAGAATCAGTATTTTTCAATTATTTGGGCCGTTAGAGGTTCAACAGTAGCTTTCTAGAACAAGGCAAAGATATGGCTGGAGTTCTGAAAAATGGTGCATGTGTTGCTCTGATTCCATAGTTGTTACGATGTTCTGAGAATCTGGTTTTGCACAGGTCTCTGACTGGTTTTGCTGCTTATGTGACATGTAGAAACACTTAACTGTAAAAAGCACGTGTAAGAGAAAGGTGAGATTCTTTCTGATTTGGACATCAGCAACTAACAACATCAGGTTGATTATCTGGAACACAGCATCTAAAAAGCAGGCAGATTTCATTTTCTATTGCCATAGAAAGTGAGCAGAGTATGCTTGTCGGCTTTAGTATTGAAGATTATAACATCATTACTAATCTTGTTTCAGTCCACATTGCTACACTATGTTCTGATGCATAGGCAATAAATTGCTGCTCTGATGTTCAGAGCATGTTTGATGATCAAGGAGATAAGTTTTGATTTTGTTTCTGATTTCTTAATTTTGATACTGATTTCAGTGTTCTGGAAACAGCTCAGAAACAAGAAATCTCCTTGGTCAGGTAAAACTGCCCATGTTCTTTGTTGAAGGCATGATTATGGCTGGAGGAGTAATGCAGTTGGACTGGTTGTTTTACTGATGATCGGTGTTATCCCAGCCCTCTTGAACCGTTCTAGAAGGCCAGACTTTGTCACTTCCTTTTGCAAGTGGTTAATTCTATCATTGTATTTCTGGTACTGTAAAACTTTGATTGCTGATGTCCATCTCATGTCTACACATCATACTACAGAGGTACAGAGCTACAAACCACATATCTCAGCAGGTATTCTGCGTGGATTATAGAGGTGCGTGAAGGTGGAAAGGGGAGCAGAGTTGCCTGAGTTGAGAGGCAGCTGTGATGTTCAGCAGGCCAGTCACCCTGTGCTTCATTTCAATCAGTCTTTGCCTACCCTCATTCTTTCCAATGGCATTCTTTCCTTCTTTTATTTTTCCTTCTGTTTTTATGAGCAGCCTGATGACAATCTTTGCTCTCACCAGCCCTTTCCCACACCAAAACGCTCGGGCTGTTTGGCATGGGAGAGTCACACAAGGGAAGTCCAAGTTGGAATTGAAAAGGAGACCCTCAGACAGTCATATCTGGGCTGGCTGGTAAGCAACTTCTAGGTCAGGTAGCAAATTTTACCTTTACAGATGGTAGCCTGCCCTTGTCCTGGTGAGAGCTCTTGTGATGGTGTTTCTGCTGATACTTACTTTTTTCACATGGAGACAGGATGATTTGATATGCTGGTGCAATCGTAGTTTTGTTTTGTTTTTATAAACATAATTGTTCCTGTGTTAGGGATCAAAATACCAAGGATAAGACAAAGGGCAAAGCCAGAAGTCAGGGGGAGCAGTTAGGAAGTGTGGGTCTGGTGGAGAAGGTAGGATAAGGAGAGGGCAGTAACCATGTTAATCACTTCTGAAAGGCTGGAAGCTGCTGGTGTACATTATGCAGCCTTATCACGGACATTTAGAGGAAGCTTGAGAAATGGATGTTTATAGTCAAGAGAGAAAACGATGAACAAACAGGAGGAGTCAGACAGAGGCACTTGTCATAGGGAGGGAAGCGATGAGGACAGAAAACTTGAGTGTGTGGGTAAGGATAGAGCTGTGCATGCTGGGCTCAAAATACAGTCAACTCTTTGGGCAGTTTCTCCAGTTGCAGATGAACTATGCCGTGCATATACAGGCACCAGATTTGGCCTAGAGCAGACTCAGCTCAGCACTAACTGTTTATTAGTTCAAGTACTGTGCCATGTTAACACATCTCTGCTATTTCCAGAACCAGCTTTGCAGTGCAGCTGCTTTCAGACAGTGTCTGAACTAATAAGTCCTGATGGACCCAAGCTGGCTCTGTGCAGGCCCACTTGGGTGTTTCTGTGCTGTGCTCCACGTTCCAGGGGATTTTATTAGCTTGGCTGGAAATCTGGATCTGAACTTGCTTTGTGCAGGGTAGTTGACGATGGTTAAGAAGACCTCCTGAATCTGGAGTTCTGGAGGAATCAAGATACCAAAGCACTAATAAGTCCTGAAGGACCCACACAGACTTCATTGGTGGATGGCAGAGTTTCCAGATTGTGCTTTTCTCATAGTGGTTGAATAATCAGGAACATTGTATTACCCATGTAGCTGAGCCCTCCTTTACCCTTGAGAATGCAGAGCTTCCTGTACAGGCTTTCTGTTGTAAGCTGTAGCAACTGGACAGGTACAAGGGAAAAGTAGCTCCTGAGAATTGAAACCTGGCTATCTCACAGCTAAAAAGTTGCTAATTAGGTGCTTTAGTAAAGGAGATTGTGTCTGTGTTTACTGAGTATTCATGTAGTTTTTTTAAAAATCCCTACTACCTGAACCAATGAGATTTTATTTTTTTTCACGTGCATATAGGAAATTTCTACTTGCTTTGTGAGTTGGGCCCATGGAAATACTGTTTTTTATGTTTTCTCTGACAATCATAAGATCTAGAAATTAATTTCTAGACAGAAATAATACTGAGACCCAACTTAATTGCAGGGTTCTAAGGGCAGGGCTCTGTAAAAACCTCAAATGCTGCGGCAGAGTCACTGTGGGTGACAGATCTGATCTGGGCTGTGTATAACAAATAAACATTATTACGTAATGGCTTCAAACTGATCTTACTGATAGCAACCAAAATCACACTAGCTGCTTAACAGAATGGGTGTGAAGGGGGCTGTCTCTTTTCAGTACACTTTCTCAGGGATAGGTGTTATATCAGAACTTGGAACTATTTACATCCACTGATTTTAGCAAAGAGGTCAGAAATTCAAGGCAGTTTTCAAAGTTAGGTGTTCCTCTCTACACCTGAAGTTAATCACAGAATGGTTTGGGTTTGAAGGGACCTTAAAGACCATCTAGTTCCAAGCCCCTGCATTGGGCAGAGACACCTTCCACTAGATGCTCAAAGCCCCATCCAGCCTGGCCTTGAACACTTCCAGGGATGGGGCATCCACAGCTACTCTGGGCAACCTGTGCCAGTGTCTTGTCACCCTCACAGTGAAGAATTTCTTCCTAATATCTAATCTGAATCTACCCTCTTCTAGTTTAAAACCATTACCCCTTGTCCCATTGCTACATGCCCTTGTAAAAAGTTCCTCTCCTTCTTTCTTGTAGGCCCCCTTTAAGTATGGAAAGGCTGCTATAAGGTCTCCCTGGAGGCTTCTCTTCTCTAGACTGTATTTAATTTGTTCTGTTTGTCTGTATTAGGAAAAGAAGTAGGGGTTAGCTGCAAGCTGAAAATTATTTTCAACCTTTATTTTTCTGAACTAGAAGTTTAGTTGACTACATTTTTTCAGTCTGTTGTTTTCTAAAACAGTAAATTGATTAGCTTTTTTGTTGTTGTTTAATGGGAACTGCTGTATGAATAGCATGGGAAGGATTGCAAGGGGGGGAGGAAATTTAACAATCCTATTATTTTTAGGAATTACTTATTTTTTTAAAAAAGGAGCAGTTTCACATTAGACTTGGCAAGTTGTTTGAACAAGTCTCATGTATGCCAAAAGTCAGATGGAGGCAGAAATAAATGGACTGTGATGCCAAACCATAGGACATCAGCAAACATTAATTTAATCCTCCATTCTTTCAAATGAAACTAAGGAACTTTTCTTTCAGTGCAACAACAGAGGAAGCATTTGACTTGAAGATTTTGGGTCATATTGAGAGAAGATATAGCAAAAGAAGCTGTGGTATACTTAATGCATGGAAGTAGTTTGCTTTAACATCTGAAGTAGGCAAGTTTGGGGTTTCTTTTTTTCTCATTCTCACACTTTGCACAATGCTTTGATACATGCTTTTATTTAGCTTTTGAAAAACAGTTCAATTTATCTGCTGCAAAATAGACCACACTGCTGGGCTGTTAGGGAGCTTGGTTCAGAAGTTGTAATGAATGTCAGAATTGAGCAGGATACTTGAACATTAATACTTCCAGAATAATTTAGATAAAGAATTTGGAAATAATGTTTACAATAAACAAGTATGTATGGGTTTTAAGAGCTGACTTAAAACATTAGAAAGGTCATATAAAAATATGTGCACATATTTATATACCTTTTAAATAAGGTGAACGTGAATATGCTTATTTTAAAGTTAGCACTCTCTGGGCATATTTTACTTAACCTCCCACTAAATTGGCATTTGCATCTCCAGAACAAAACCTTTTGCCTGTAGGTAATTTGCACGATTACTTATATGTCATCTCTTAAAAGGCATAGTGAGCTCAGCTGTGTATAAAGCAGATATAACTGGCAAGCTAAGGAGCCAGAAGGAAGCACAGCAAATAAAATAACTGAAAAGAGATGTTTTAATGTGTAACACCATCTCCTACTTCTGCTTTCTGCCATCTGGCTTGGAAGAGGCCAACTTATGCCAACTTAGGCCTCTCTGCACATGGGAATAGGGCTGATTCAGCCAGTAATACAGCTGCACCAGTGTTGACCCTATAAATATTGAGAAGGGAAGTCTGAAGTTTTTATCCTTTCAAGTGATAACCTGTTCTTGAACTTCTCCAGATTGACCTCTCCTTCATTCAGCTCAAACCCCTGCATGTTCTGTCAAGCATCTAGATTTCAGTAACAGATGAATTAGTACTGTCCATTGCTGCCAGTGAGTCCATGAAAGTTTTATTGGCGTAAGAAGTGAACTGTGCCAGCATAAGGACAGTGATGCTCTCAGGAAGAAGTCTTAATATTTAGCTGTATTGCAAGCTGTGTACTGGAGCAAAACACCACTCAAACCATCTAGTAGCCTTTCCATGTGAAGTTTTGCTCAGGATAGAAAACAGTGCCATTTTTAGATACCATTGTGTTTTATCATAGGATTAGCAGGTGAAGTGGGAGCCAGAAAGATTTTAAGGGGTATAAGTTATGTCACATTAATTGTTATTTCATTAGGTCACCAAATAATAAATGCTGTAATTACCAAACTGAAAACCATTCTATCTTTTACAACAGGCATGTCAGAAGTCTAGTACTGTGTATGGTAAAGGAGAGGGTAAGGTGGTGAAGTAGCATCAAGTTAACATAACTTTAGTAACAACTAAAAAATTTTACAAAATCAAGTGTGTGCAAGTGCAAAGCCATACCTTAATTATAAGCACCTGGAAAAGGGGCTGCAGCAGTAAATTGAGCTGTGCGCCATTTAGTACCCCCCTGAGAGTATTGGGAGCCAAGGAAGCAACAATGTAGTCTTGTGGCTCATCTCTTGTTCTCACCTCTGTAAAGTCACATACAGTGTAGCTTTCCAGTTAGCTTACAGTGGTTAAAGACCCCAGTGTCACATACAGGGTAGGTTATATTCTGTGCCATCTGCTCCTGCCATGGGTTCTGTCCCTTTGTTCCGGTGATCATGTAACCGTATCGTAAGTGAGAATAGCTTACTGATCTGCTTGAAAATTAATACTTTTTTTGTGACTGGTTATTTCTCAGCTGGATCAGTGAAATGAGCTGACTTGCTGTGTGGCCACGGGATTGCTAGTTTAAATGGAAAGAAAGCATCAGAGATGTGGAACAGGGAGGGAGGAGAGGTGGGGACCTCAAGATTACACTTTTGAATGGCCTATGACCTTTGGTCATTTGAAACCATTCATGAAACTGTATCCTCAGCCTGTGCGTACGTGAATGCATTCCTTATATTAAGAGTTAATTGCCTTGTAAATTATAAAATATGTCAGAAGTTTGGGTGATACAAACTACTAGATTTATTAATTTTCACTGGGCTTTTTTCAGGGCATGCTGCAGGACAGAGGACACAGGCGCTGAATTAAAACCATTTACTTCAGAGTTGACTGATTCTAAAAATAACATAAATAAAATGATTATTAGATCTAACATATCTGTACCCTTAGGCTACATAGTTTAAAGTCTTCCATAAAATGTCCATTTAATGGGCTCCATCATAATGTCTCCATCTGACACGCCTTTCATGCGTGGTTAGAAGTTAAGAAGGGAATGGAAAAGACTTGTGTAGGTGACGTATGGTTTAATATCTGTTTTTAAATGAAATCTTAACTTTATATTTCCAGACTTTTAAATAATCCTGTTTTTTTGCAGGGTGATGGTGGTAGGGAAATCTGTGCTCTCAGAGGGTTTTTTCCTCTTACGCAATTGACAGATATTTACAGCCTCTTTGCTTGCCTGGCTGGCAGCTTTTTGCATGGGAATTCCATATAACTTGATATTAGTCTGTTATATATAGTATTCTATAAGCATATTTTTTTTTTATAAAAAAGGTGAGTAGACCTTGCATCATCCATAACAGTTTCATAGATCTTAGTGGGAGTTTTATGTTCTTTTCCAATTTATACATGTTGCTGTACCAGCTAACACTTTTTTTTTTTTTTTAAATGGCCAGATTCATTAGTGCCTCATATCTATCCATTGTGGAAGAAATTATTGGCAGAAATCCCTTGACAGCTGGTTCATTTTTACTTTGTTCTGTTTGTATGTTTTATAGAATTTGCCTGGTTGTATGTCTGACCTCCATGAAATACGATAGGCTTTTCTCCTTTTCTGTAATGGAAAGCTTTCTTTAAACTTTTATAGTCTCTTTCGCTCAGCTTCAAGATTCAGAGGTTCTGTCTGTAGACTCCAGTACAACTGATGTATCACCCACATTTTTAGGTGGACTTTATGTGAGATTTGGTTGTTAATAGTGAATGAACAGTAGACTATAACTTAAGAAAGTAGACATACTTACCAGTCCAGTGTTGGCATTTAATTGTCTTGCATTGTGCTTACCTCAGAACTCCCTCCTCTGGTATAGCGGTAGCAGTACTGCAACCGGATGTACTCTGTGTAACTGGAAGCTTCTGGAGACAGAGGCATATACTTGCAGGGGATGGTACAGGTGGGTTTAGGCTTTAGGTGGGTTCAGCTGCCTCCTGGAAGTGCCTGTCATCTGTCTTCCCTGGCAATTTAGAGAGTGGCTTGCTAATTGAGATGCCTTCTTGGGACAGGATTAATTGAGCCCCTCCTTGTGTCAGTTTTTTGTGTCCTGTAGCCTTGTATCAGTTTTTTGTATCCTTGTAAATGTTGTCCCAGGAGAATAGCATGCTGTGCTGGCACATCTGTTAGTAAACTGACCTGTACTGACTGTGTGTTACCTGCAGCTTACAGCTGCAAGACAGTTGGTAGAGAGTATAGTAGTCAGAAAACTCTTACATCTCTCACTTGTTCTTGTAGATGAACAAGTTTCTCTGGGCTGAGCTATGGAAGCTGTTGTAGTAAGCATAGTGGCAATCACCTGATGTTTTCCTTTAGGATTTAGCAAAAAAACCTCTTCCTGTAATATCCCTTTTGTCTGCTTATTTTATGTAAGATTATTTCTTATGTGGATGTGAGTCTTAAAACTAAAAACAAAAGAAACTAGTTTAACTTAGTTTTGTTAGAAAATTTCTACAGTACTGTTTTTTAAGAAGTCTGTATTTATTTAGCTATAGGAGATCCTTGCACAAATACAAGGACTGATAATGTAATGACATTAAAGAAATCCAGTTACCTTTCCTGGCTAAAGGCCAAAACACACACAAGTTAGCTTTGGACACCTAACTTCAAAATTCTCTTGCTCAGCATTTTCCTAGTTATACAGTGTTTAAATTCAGATAAATAAGGCCACCTTCGCCGTTAAGGCCATGTTAATACTGCATCCAGTTTTCCAAGCAGGCATTCGCCCAATTGCCTCTTTTTAACTGCCGATTTGACATCTAGTAGAGCCAATCTATAACAAAAATATACTTCAGATGCCCCTGGAAATGGAGTGTGGTGTTGCCTACATTTTGAGGAAACTGAAGGTAAAAGAAACTCAGAGAAACAACTTTTGCCTTTGCCCACTCCTTCCCTTCTTCGTGTGTGTGTGTCCCATCTTCTGTGGCAGCTGTGTGGAGAATGTGATGTGTATACTCTGATTCCATCAGCATGAGATACTGGGACTGAAGGCTGCAGCTCAGACTGTTGTTCAGTGGGGTCTGATCACAGCTGTCCTCTGTGCAGTGATGAATCCCACAGAGATTGGGGAGGACCAAAGAACTAAATGGGCAGTGCTGTGCTTCTCTTCACATGGTGAGCTATTGGCTGAGCCAAGGCAGCTGCAGGGCCAGGTTGCATATACAAAGGGGCAGAGCAAAGGCTGCTGAGTCTGGGATAGCACGGGGTGTTGGGAAGGCAGAAGATTGATGAGGAAGAGATGGGACACTGTATCCCTTGGGTTTGCTACAATGAATGTTCCCTAAGTGCAGGTGTCTCCCAGGCTTAGCAGGGCTAGATAAATTCAGTGTGTTACTAGAAGGTTAGGAAAAGAATGTGTCAACTAAATAAAGATGTGAACTTCATTAAAAACAGCTACATTAGGAAGGATTGTCTACTTAATTGTTCACATTATACAAGATGCAACTTAGGGCTCAGCTGGACTCATTCCCAGTGTTCATAAATCTATGCAAGAAGAAAGCAGAGCAACTGAGTGCTAAAAGTTCCTTTGGGATTTTTTTGTTTTGCTTTTTTTTTAAATTTTGAAACTCACATTTAGTGTGTATATTTTAACATGTTCATGTGAAACATCAAAGTAAACACAGTGTTTCTTTCACTGTCATTAATCACTGTAGTGTTTTAAAAAGTAACAAAAAATACCCTAATGTTAAACTGTGGTCAAGAATTGAAATATACACAGCTCTAGAAATTTGAAGTTTGCCTTTGCCAGGGCAAATGTAGCTTGACAACCGTGTGTGTTTATGTATTCACATGTGAAGCAAGTCTGGTTAGCAAATATGGACTTTTTCCATTAAACCCCCTCAACTTACATTGAAACATTTTGAGCAGTTTTTCAAGCCACCTGAAGACTCAGCTAAAAATTCGGGGAAAGAAAATGACTGTAAATTCTCCAAACAGCTCTGAGAATTATTATCCTCCAACACTATCGTAAAACACACTTGCTTTTTAAGCCTTGCTTACGTCTTTATCTGGGCAATTTCTGTTTGTGACACAACTGAATAAGCAGGAGTGGATGTAAAAGTTGAGGGTTATTTGGAGCTTTTTTTGCCACTGAGGTGCCAGTGAACAACCTGTGAGAAGTCCACCTGTCCTTTCTGAATGTGTTGGGGATAGGATTTCAGCCAGAGTGGAGGACAGCTATTTTTGGTTGTGCTTGAGGTTCCTAGTTCCCTGTTTTCCACAGAAAAGAACTGTGCTATCTCCCACTCTGCAGACCTCCTGGATGCTACTGAAAGGGGAAGGACGATGTGGCACTTGTGTTCCTTCCAACAAGCCTTTGTGAACAGCTGTGCGGCCCGCTTCTGCTGCTGCTCTCTGCTTTCCTCAGCAGCACCGTAACTAAATTGTCAGCCTGATCCCTGTCAGTCCATTCTCTGGGGTCTGGATACTGGTTGTGCATGTGAAATGCTTTAGTAATTTTCCTTCCTCTGATGAATGGCTGTATGAAGGGAATTGGGACAGAACTGGCAGTATGCAAGCTAAGAAAGATGATGCTGTCATGTTGCTCTTCACTCAGATGTGGGAAGTTGTTTTCATAAATATGTTAGACTTTCGCTCCAAAGAGAGCTTGGATAGAATATTATTAACTGGGGATCCTTATAGATGGTTTTTTTTCAGACTTGATTCAGCATCCTTGTGGGAACTGTTTCCTTTCTTTCTTTTTTTTTATAATTTCACAGAGAAATTGTACTTTGTAGCTCTGCTTTTTGTCTTTTTTTTGCTTAAGGACACAGAAAAGAGAACAACTGTCAGAGGCTTAAGCCAAAGGTGCTGTATTCTCTCAACTTCTTTTTCCTGGGGAGGGGAATTAAATGCACTCTTTATTTTTCAAGATTATACATAAGAGATAAACAAGTGTGCATATTTTTCACAAAAACAACGACCACTCAGACAAATCATGCTGCATATTCCTGCGTAATCTGACTTCCTGAAAGCTTTAGAGGACCACTGTTTCTTCCCATAAGTATTTTACCTTTTGCACTTTTAACTTTTTAATGCCCACATTGTGCTTGGCCTAACTTACCAAAGCGTTCTCATTGTCTTTTGTGACTAATCAGGGCGACATATCAGTTCATCTTGCTTAACTGAAATGTCAAACTTAGGAGATCTCTTGCCTGAGGCTCTCTAGGGCAAAGTGGTTTTCAGAATCTAAATCATTCCTAGGTACATATCTTTCCTGTAGCAGATGGAGAGTGCCAGGAAGTCTGGAATGATAATTTCGGTGCCTTGATCAGGTAGGATGAATTTGAGCTGAGACTTAGAACTTTTAGGTGGAAAATACGTGAGTTTTCAAGAAGTGTCAATCCAATTCCGAATGTCTTGGAGAAGCATGACAAAACTTGAAATACTTCTCAATTTACAAGTTCATAACTTTTTCCTCTCCCTCTACAGAGGCTGCTACTGACCCCCCTAAGACACCTGACAGCGAACCTTTGTTTACAAAACTGCGCAATCCAAGCACAGGCAAGTTTTGGAATTGTGACATGAGCCTGTTAATGTTCTGGTTGGTTCCCTCCACCACCAAAAAATTCATATTTTGCAAGCTGAAATAATGATGATAGTTTAAGTCTACGTGCCAAAGATATTGCTGGTGATGCCAGATAGTTAATGCTGTGCAAACATTTAGGATTTCTTTTATAATTTTAATTGGTTGAACTGTTTATTCATCAGGAATATTGGCAGCACAAAAAAGAGGTGTAATTTAAGTTCTGTTTTTAAGTGCATTAGTTTTGGGAAGCTTACAGTGTTGGGTGTTGAGCCTGGGCTTTTTTTAATCCAAATTTAGACTTCATAGCATTCATCTTATGCTATAAAATAAATAGTTGGAGCTAGAAGAAGTGTTTCAGTTATACTTACCAAGATTTTTGGGTCTTTTCATTTTTAAATCTAATTTTTCTTCTTTCCCTTGTCAAAGTGGTGGTGTCTCTTTTCTCATGATGAGGCACTTCGAATTCAAAGTACATTGGAAAGACCAGCAAATGCAGGTGATACAATGACACCACCATCCCACAGTTATTTTCTTATAATCAGATTGTTCTTTTTGTCAACGATTTGTTATTATTATATGAGTAATTGGAATATGAGATACTGCAACAGAAACTTGCAGTAAGCCTTTGTTAGGGTTAATGTATTTTGTTTGAAAAACATGTTTCATGCTTTTTTTTTCTTAAGATCCTTTGGTTTCTGTAGATTTAAGTTGTATGTTTTTGTTTTGAAATTCACTGCTCATATTTACGTGTTTGTAAATAAAGTCTTCAGGTACATTTTAATGTCACAATGTACTAACTCCTACTTGTTCTTGAAAGAGGAAAAGAATTAAAAATAATAGAAACAGAATGTGAAATCACTTACTAATCATGATACCTGTTTTTTGATTGCTCAGATTTACAGTGGGAATGTATAGTCATGGATATTTTCCACCTGTTGTATTATATTAGCTTTCTAATTTATTATGTTTTTAAAAGCATAGATACTAATTTGCTTTATTCTGTGAAAGAAGAGATCTGTTTACCTTGTAGAATAAGAGATCTTCTGAAAGGTTTCTGGGGAAAGCCTAAAGCACAATGATTGCCTGGGTGTGTTCCTTTAGAATTTACAGGAGCTTATTTATAGACCTGCATAAACTTCCAGTTATGTAGCCTATTACAACTATAGGGTCTGAAAATGGAAGGACAGAGAACACCCTATTAATCTATTTTCCTTATGTTTGGGTCTAACAGATGAATTGTTGATGCCAGATATTGTATAAATATGCACTGAAGGACTCAGCACGCTATAGAATTGATGCTAACCACTTTATTAAATAAAAGCATGCATGGTCCTTTTTATAGACAGGCAAAAAGGACAAAATGTCTGTCCTTTACAGAGACTATAAGTTAGGGTTCAGCCTGCAATTCAGAAGTACCACTTCTGAAAAAGAAGCATTTTTAAAGCGCTGAACTAAAAGAAGGGAAATAACCGTAGCATAAGACTTAAGCAACTAATTGAAGTGGTAAAGTTGTGAGAAAAGCTGCCTAAGTTCTCTCTCCATCCATTAGTATTTCTGTCTAATGACACTGTTGGGAACCTGTGGTGACTGTCCTTTTAACATAATCAAATAAATTAAGGAGCTGGAGGTAGGCAGTAGGAATGGTCCCTTTCTCAAGATTTCATAGGTCACCATAGCATTTGGCTTGTGCTGTCAGTGGTAGGAGTCTAAAGTTGTTCAGTGAGCACTTCTGTGAGTAGTTTGATGTCTGGCACTGAGCAAGCTATGGTATAGACCCTTGCTGAGAAGCACATGGTAGTGATTGAGCCCTCTGCTCTCCCTTGTATCTACTCTCCACTCCCCCTCAAAAAAAAAAAAAAAAAAGTCATGAGAGAACTCAAACTGTATCCTTAGGTGAGGTTAAACATCTGGTCAGCCTTTTGGATAAAGGGGGGGAAATGCATTATCAGTAATTTTTTAGAAGAGGTGTGGCTGGCCATTTTTGCTGACCTTCCTATGCACCAAGGGATCTCTGCAGACTTAGAACAGCAGTGCTGACATCAGCTTGCAGGTGCTTACATTTGAAACTTTTTTTGAGCCAGCCCATGGTCTGCAAGTCAGTGCAGCTTTGCAATTTATGTGTTTTGAGCAGAAATGTCCTGTTGTAGTTGCTCTTGTCTCTTGAAGATGCATTGATACCCAAGACAGGACCACTCCAGCCAGCAGACTCAGCTGACCAAATTTCAGGGGCTCTTTCTGTAGTTCTAGCAACTTCCTGTTTTAGATATGGAAAATGCCAATCCTGCTTGCAACGTATTCCTCACCCTTTTATTGTAACCCAGAACTAATGTGAAATGGCAGAGCTGTGCTATGGGGTGGCCTAAAATAAAGTTTTCCTTTTCCTTTCCAAACTATGAAGATTCTGATGGGCACTTCAAAGCAACTCCTTTTAGCTTCCTTGTTCACATTGTTTGTCTACCCATAATGAGTCATCGACAATCCATTTTGATACACGCAAAAAAAAATATTTCAAATTGTCACTTGGAGGTTTGATACTTTTGTTTTTCTAACCTAGAGACTGATATCTTGGAGACAAACATGATCAAAGGAAAGGGTATTTTCTTGTTTTTCCACCTTCCCCCTTCAGTACAGACAAAAGCTGATTTCTTGAGTGATTTTGATTTGGGTTTGGATCAAAGGCTTTGTGTTGTAAGATGAACTATTCACACATATTATTTATTGATTCAAATTCAGTTTAGTTTATAGAGCTGGTAAATGAACATCTGTATATAATAGTTTTCTTTGTCTGAGCTTTCTTTGTAGTGAGTTTATGTAGAATGTGTGTATGTTTGTGTGTCTGTATGTATATAAGGCACATTCTTCAGATGTATTGGGTATTCTTTTGATTTTTGTGAAAGCTTACAAACACAAACCAGATTTCTTTTCAACAGGGGAAGCAACTCTTTACTTATTCAATAGCGGTGCACAGCAGCTGTTTGAAGTAAAAGCTTTTCATGAGGAATATCGTTCCTGGTTTATAGGTCAGACTGTTCAACAAGGTGAGTACTATAATGTATCCTCCCAGCTGTAACTAATGTGCATACACAGACCTTCCCTCTTACTTCTAGTAAATTTACAGGTGTTTTTCCTAGTTGTTTGAGGCATGCTGTATCATATCCCCAGCTTCTGACACACTCATTTGCCATCTGGATTTAACCAGGGCTGGGGGCTTTGTGGTCTCTCTTTAAAAGGCAGCCTTTGGCAGCCTCAATTAGACAGATGTTCATTTGTCTTTGGGGGTTGGGGGTGTGTGTGTAAGTCATTCAATTGTATTTAAACTGAAGTGATTAGCTTGCCTTGTCAATCACACCAGCAAGTTCTCAGTGCAAGAAAAATATGTGTGATCTTACGGGAGGGAAAAAGGGCTGGAAGGCCTTAGCTAGCTGAACAGCCGAGTGTTGTGTTAGAGCTCCAAGTGTTGGAATGTAAGGTCTTGCTTTCTTTTAATTACAGCTGTAGTCCCGTGTGTGAGTGCTGGGATCTGAGGATAGGCCTGCTGTCTGAAGGTGCCATTTCACTGTTCTGTCTGAAGTGAGCTCATCTATACCATCCCAGTCATACTCTGTACCTAGCTTGCTTTTCTGAAAAGGAGGAGGAAACTCATGTAACTCCTTGTGACAGCTTTAACAAGCCTTTATCAGTAACAATGTCACTGAAGTAGTGTTTCTCTGCCAGCATATCCACAGACCAAACAATAAGTATTAATTCAGGAGAAGAAGGTGTATTTGTTTTGTCCTTTTTAACTAGAAAAAAGACCGTTTATATCGATAAATAAAAGCAAATAAAAGCAACCCCACTGGACATGTGCCTTCTTTAATGGTAATATCCCAAAGCGTGTGTTAGCTTTTAAACATCCTCTGCAGGTGCATATAGCAATCCAAGTGGTATGTCTGTGAGCTTTTCCTTGCTCCATCTGGGGGTGAGCCAAAAGACTGAGTCTGCTCCCTGCTCCCAATTATGTCCACGTTGTATTCTCCCCCCTCCCTTTCTAACCTCTTTTTTGGCCCTTGGGAAACAGTTGCCTTAAGGAATCATTGCCTGTTTTCTTTAAAAGATAGAGGAGAAGAAATTGTTCCTGAATGTTAGGGCTGCTGCATCTCTGAAAACAATCAGGGAAAGAACAACAGGAAAAAGCTGTGTGTTTGCAGTTAAAGCAAATTATCTTATTATCTGCAGAGAAGGGTGAAGGTCTTTGTACATCTAGAGCCCAAATTCTTTAGAACAAATAAAAATACCTCTTCCTGGATGTACAGTGGAAAGCGTTTAAATGGAAGCTGTGAGAAAGTGGCTAGTATTTTTTCCCTCCAGTTTTATTATCAAAGCTTTCATGTTTGTAAGTAGTCCTGGTGCTTGCTTTGTCTCACTTAGTGCATTATGTTAGTAATACAGATGTTAGATTGGGTATCAGCTTTGCCTTCCCACTTCATCTTTTGTTAGTTTTAGGGCCATTGCAATAGGATTTCCTTTTCTTTAATTATCTTAATCATTTGATTTAAGCCAAAAAAATTTACATTTATTTGCTTTTGGTTTGCTAATTGATGTCAAATTGTCGTCAATTATTTGGTCTCATTAGTGAGTTTCCTTGATGTTACATTGTTTCCAATTATCTACAATTATACAAAAAGCCTGACTAAGCCATTGTCCCGCAATGAGCTCCAGATGGGCAGAGGTGTCTGTTTCAATGGGAGACCAAGTGAATACAACATATTGAGCCATACTTTCTGATCTATTTAATTATTTTTTTTCTACTAGGAGACAGCGTGCAGATTCTCCCCTTATAGATGAGAGGCAGCTCTAACTTAACTAGCTCTTGAAATTCTTTCTTGCCCTGCCTACCTCTTCTGCCAGCACAGTGTTGCCTTGCCCAGTGTTTGAGGTGAAGTATACTGGATACATCTGGTATCCAAAAATAAGTTTCTGTTACACCTAAATCTGCCAATAGAGGGCAGCTTCAATTTTTATGTTTTTAATATAGTCCAGAAAAAGGCAAAAATAAGAGCACTTGAAGCTAGCAGACCTGCAGCAGAGCTTCTGCTTTGGTTTGGCAGGGTTGAGAATTGAGTTAGCTCTGTATTTTTAATATACAATCACAAATTCTATTTTCCTGCCCATCTGATTAAAATACTGAGATACTTACTAGAAAAAAAGATTCTTCTCTTCTTGCCTCCACTCCTGAAAAACATCCTAAAAAATCCATAGGTCAATATATCGTGTCTCTTAGTACTAAGCTTACTTTTACATTTCTGTCACTTAGATGGGCGTTTGCTATTTGTTACACCGATGGACCCCTTATTTCTGATACTTTACTACCTCATAAAGGCAGACAAGGAGGTAAGGCTGCTTTATTTTTTCACTGGAATTCTCAGGAGAAAATGTTATTTCTGACTTGAGAAATTACGTTAATTATACAAAGAGGGGCTTCCATAATAATGGAAATTTAATTTGCATGTAAAGCAGTGAAAGCCACCCTAGCAGTACTTTTGTTTGCATCAAGTTTTTTCGTTGGTAAAGTATGTTCCAGGTGTCGGCTTGCAATCTCAACAAACGAATCACCTGCTTTTTAAGAGCAGTGGAGAATCTCTTTTGTCCTTTTGTGTGAGCCTGTCCCAGGACTGTTGAATTTAAAATGATGAGATACCATCAGAGTGAAACAAATCAGTGCCCTTTCTGAGGCACCAGGAGATGAATTATTTTAAGAAAGAAGAAGAAGGAAGAATTTGGATGCTAAGGAGGAGGAGCAAGGAACATTTCTGTGGCAGTTTGAACTTGAAAGGAAGCATTGCCTCTTTAGAAGAAGTGTCTGTATAGATGCTATATCACAGAACAGGAACAGAATGATCAAGTATCCAAAAGTCGGATAGTTAATAAATGACAACTGATTTATTGTGGGTGTGGCGAAAGTTTATTTAAATTTTGGAAGTGTATCAAAAGGCAAAGGCAGTTCCTGATTTATTGTTTATAATCTGCCTGTGGAAAAAGGGGCATAAAATAAAACGTAAATGTTGATCCTTGTTTTTTGTTCCATGGAGGCAATAATTTCACTTTATGCCTCCAAAGAGTTTTTGTTCTAAGAGCATTTCCTGTAAGGTTGGTTGCTATTCTCTGCTTTTGATTGCAAGTGGAGAATGCAGGAAAACAATTTTTGTATGGTGAAGAAATGAAGCCCAACTACACATTTGTAATAGTAACCTATTGTTCTGTAATTATTTTTAAATTATATATGGTATAGGATGCGCAAATATATCCTGTGTATCTGTTCTCGGTTTCTGCTTCAGGATAGCCCATCAGAAGTTGTCATTTCACAAGGAATAATTTAGCTCATTCTCTAGGCACTGTGCTCTGTTTGAATTCATCATCCCTTTGAAAGCTTTATACCAAACTTGAATCAGGGACACAGTAAATCTCCTCTATGTGGTAGAGTGTTGAGGTAGCCTGAGTAAAAGACAACTACTGCTGATGTTCCTGTTCTTGGGAATAGTCCTGTACTGCCCTTTACTTTCCTGGTACGTTGTTTTCTAGGTTTTCTGGTTTTCTAGGCCAGGCATGATGCCAGATAAGTGCACAGAGTTCTGTGTCCTAAATGAGGGCGAATGCATTCCTGCTTAAGTTAGTGTATTCTTCAGTAAAGGGGAAGTCTTGAGAACTGTGTTGCAGATACTTTGTCTAAGGCCAGCTTGAATGCAGCACAGTCACTTCTGGCTTGAAATAATGGGTATCAAGGTATCCAGTGGGTATCTTAGGATCATCCTTTGTGCAATCCTTTGGTTTTGATACTGTGATGCAGAGTTGCTTGATGTGTCTTCTGAGCAGACCCATCCCCTATACAGCAGGCTTTCTTGGTTTAGGCCAGGGCCCCTGTACAATGTAAGCGTGGCTGTCTTTCTTTGAGACACAGGCAGGTTTGTGCAGGTTAAGTTATCTATAGGAAACAGTTCATTGTAGCTTTATTTCTGCATCTCAGCCTTCTTTTTGCCAGTGTTATTGTGCCTTTTCTTTTTCAGGAGAAAAAAACTTAAAATCCTTTCTGGTTGTTGTTTTTGTTTGGTTTTTTTTTTTAATGTGTTTTGAGGGAGTTTTGGCCGGTTTTTATTGTGATTTAACAATGGATGGTTACTTTTATTAAGCCTCTGACTGTCTAGCAAGAGGATTAATTAATAGTGAAAGCAGTATACCCAAGTGGGTTTTTTTCATGCTGATCTGTATAATGACTTCAGCTTTGGCTCCTGAGACCATGCACTCTCTGAGGATGGAGAGCTCACTGAGTCTTTGTACTGATGCGCTAAAGGATCTTTCCAAAGGGAAGGCTGCCAGTTGTGCCAAACTGTGCTGAATGATTATGCATTGTTTGGCAACAGCAAAATTTGTTTGATGGTTCTGTCATGTGTGGGGCTATTTAAGTTATGCCAAAATCACTTTATATACATACTCTGGCCAAACTGGAATTGACTTTGCAGAGGTGAAAGGTTAATATTGTGTTCCAGAAGCTGCCCTGCTCCTTTGAGATTTATCTTTATGGAAGGAGAAGCAAAATTTGAATGGAAGTTATGACACTGGGTTTAATCCAACAGGTTTTGGTCTAAAATACTATTGGCACACACTGACTATGGTGCCTTATGTCATCTTCCAAAAAATCCCACTGTACTTTACATTAGTTTCTCCCCATGTTGTTTTAAATTTGGTCTTTTAAGTGCAGTAATTGAAGAGTTAGGCATTTTGCAGGTATTTACTGGTTTGAAATAAATATTTATAGCTTGCTTTGTAATCAGTTTCTGAATGTCATGTGTTACCATTCAAAATGCGATCTTCTTTAAATCCTTTATTTTAAAGCTATGACTGTTCTACACATATATATTTCTATATATGTGTAGTGTATATATGTGTATTAACATTATAATAATGCTTTTATAATCTCTTTGATGTATTTTCAGCAGCAGGGAAAGTTCCAGCCACTTGATCAAGTCTTGCTAGACGCGGAGTACCCTAGCTGCCCATTGCTGCTGAAGTGTGCAGATGTTAAACAGTACATACATCATATAACAGAAGAAAAAGGTGAAAAAAAGGGACTGGGGGGGGCAAAAAAGACTGGATTTGTTAATGTCACTTCATTACAAGATAGATCTAAATACTGGTTTTTGCTTTACCAAACACCTAATGTGCTGTGTGCAGCTGTACTTTAAAAACAGAAGCTTAGGCTTAGAAGTTGTCATTGTAGTATTGTGAATAGTGATGTGTGGATCTCAGATTATCTACTGTAACTCTGAAATACTTGTGCAGTCTTGTTGCTAGGTTTCATAAAAATGATAAACTGAGCAGAGCTGCCTTCTTGACATTACTGTATGTGTTTTGAACTTTCTTTGCCTTTTGAAGAAAGTTTTATCTCTCTAAATTCTTTATTTAGTGTAGGATGGTCTGGTGGGGAAGAAGTTAACCATTGTCCATTTGGCTTTTTTTCTCCCTTTATTGCAAAGCATTCAAACAATAAGTAGGAAAAAGCTGGAGAAGAGAGAATATACTGCTGAGAAAGGAGAGCACAAGTTTTCTGGCTCTGCATAATTTCATGTTGTGGGTTTAAGTTCAAAGACTTAATTTTTTTAAAATAGAAAACTTGATTGGGATGCATAAGTGTATAAGAGAGAAAACCTAAATGGAAAAAAAATAGCAAAGTATTAATTTGGTACATAGTTTTCTCAGTCTTTGCACAGAACTCCCTTTGGTATAAGGGCTTTTGGTTTGAGGACCATATATGTTTTCGAGGGAAGATGAAGGAGCATTACATAATTTTGGCAGCCTGGCAGACCTGCAGAAGATGCAAGACCTCAGTTTTTATATTCAGTTCTTTAAAGAGCATTCTCCTTATGCTTGCTGACTTCCTGATAGGGAATGGAGACTTACCTACGTGCAGATGGAGTTCTACAGGAGGAGGTACAGGAGTCTGAGAACATAGTCTACCACCAAGTGCATAACAACTAAGCTGTCTGACCCTTATGCACGTAGAGCTCCTCCAAGCAGTTGAGGTACACAGATTAAAAGCCAGAAATATTAGGAGTTTGCTTTCACAAAGCACTCTGCCCTTGTCATTGATATACATACATATATGAAAGAAGAAATATTTAGGTGATATACAAATAATTAGGAAGTGGCTAAGGAAGGGTGATGGAAGAACAAAAACCCTGCTAAGAAGTAAAACACCAGACCTCTGTATTGCTGTATAGAACATTGGGGGGTGGGGGTGGGGCTGTGAGTTTTTCGTTAAAGATTCAGATGCTTAAGCTTAAGTATTTCCTATGTGATACGATGCATATGCAGTCATGTAGGGCAGTTGCTTCCCCCAGAAAGTCAATTTGAACTTTAAGGCAGGACATATTTTCACTGAAAATGATCACTTTAACAAGAGATGAGGAAATCTGGGCAGCAAGACTGTTGTTGCATTCTTGTTGAGACTGGGGTAGTTGGAATTATGTGCTGTTGTGATACGCCTGCATTTCTGAAAAAACCTGCGGAAAACATTTAGTTATATTCAGTATCATTAGGAGCCGGCAAACTTTTTCCTTGGGTGAGTTCTGACTTTTGAGGCTTCTTTAAGACAGGTGCATATGAAATACAAAACTGCTTTTGCCTTCCTGTGAAGTGATAAATACTTCCAGAAAGAACCATTATTAAGCCTTTAGGCAATTACTGTGCCCTGCAGCTTGTCTAACACTGGCTAAGGAGCTAAGGGTGAGAGAAGGGGTTCTAAACTGCTGTGCATCCATCTGAGAAGGTGAAAAATTATGCCAGATCCTCTTGGCTGTCAAACTGAGAAGTCTGTATAGGAATGTAGAACTAGGTCTGGATTATTTTTCTGAAAAGGCACTTCCTCCTAACAGCAGTGCTGCCTTTGAGGGCAGTATTTAGTTATTCCCTTCTTAGCAGCAAAGTAAAAATAATAATAAAAAATGAAGTATTTGCTATAGACAAGGTCTTATGTCTTGGTCTAACCTCTGTGTCCATTCTTAAATTGTATTTGCAGTTATCCATCAGCGCATCCTCTGATAAACATTATTCTGTTAGATAGTAGTGAAGATGCTTTACTGCTTGGTTTTTTTGCATTGGTGTTTTTACATAATATGTACACCTATACTTTTTTTGTCATTTTGCCAGCAAATGATACTAACTGTTAAAGAATTTGTGTTCACTTCCTGGGTTTTGTTTTGAAATGTAAGGTAAAAATTGCCTTTGTCGTTAAAGCTGTACACACATGCACACACCAGCATTATGTGATGTTCTTGGATGTCCTTAGGTATGTGTCTGCATGTACCTGAAGGTTTTTTTCTTATTCCGGTTTGGGTTAAATGTAACAGTGGGGTTTATTCTTAGGATTTCTTTCTTTTTTTAGAACACCAAGCATATTGTTATGCAACAAACACATTGGTGCTTCCTGGCCTGTCATGCACAGGTCACCTTTCTGTACAGTCCACTTCTATGTGTTTTATACTCTCACATCTTTCACTGCCTGTAAAATTATTATGACTAAAGTACTCTTTTCTAGGTCTAAGACCTGTTGCCCACTTTGTAGCCTTTCTTGTTTAAGGAGTAGGGCTTTAGGGCAAGAAGTATCTGTTGTGTCGAGTCTTCTGCAGCTCTGTTCTGTTTGGCAGAACCTAACAACATAATTATTTCAATCTTAATTTAATCTTAAGGCATTTAACATCTGTCTAACAAATTCTTACCCTAGAGCACTCACAGTTTACACTTACTGAATTAGCAGAAAGTCTACCTTCCCTGGCCTCAGTATTGAAGGGCACTGCAAATTCATTTTGCTGGATTAAATTCCTGGTTACCTGCTTTAGTAGTTGAGGAAGGAGTGTCTAACAGCTCGCTAAATCTGGGTGAGGCAGGTTGTTTGCTAATGAATTCAAACATTGGGTAGGAAATACAACAGAAAAGGTTTAAGAAAGGGTTATGAATTCCAGTTCTAGAATTTTACTCTTTTATTTCATTTCGCAAGGCAAAAACTGCACTGTGATCTTGTCTGATGTGATTAACATGAAGAGCCAAGAAAACTTACCTGATTAGAATAACAAAGTAATATTGCCAAGCTTGTATTCCCAGAAGGTAGGAAAAAAGGGGCCATGTGAGTTTCAGAGTTATGGAAAACACTGAGAAAATGGATGTTAAAATGTGCTTTAGGCAGTTTGCTCAACAATACATCAGGGAAACTTCCAAGTCTACATAGCGATTACCCGATCGCTGAACATATTATTTAATTGTAGAACCACTTATATTCCATCTGTATTTCTCAAACCCAATCTTTCCAGATGTCTCAGACCAGTTTTATAAGCACCAGACACATTAGGGAACAAAAGGCTTTCCAATATATACTCATATTATCAAACATAGTTGCTAACTCTCACCAATATCAAATGTGCATCACATGTTAAATCCACGTTCCAATATTGAATCCTTTTGTCAGCAGTTTGTGACTTTCATAACTCACTTCAATTCTTCAGAGGTCTCAAATACTGTCAGTTTCTAGAATTTAATAGTCAAAACTGTCAAGCACACAAAATATTTTCAAACAAAGTGATCTCTGAAGGGTTCAGTGTAATTATTTTTCATGTTTTAATGAAAATGGCTTCACAGTTCTATGTTTCCTTTCCCTAACTGAGTCACTCTGAATCATGCTGTTGTGGGGGAGCCTGCCTGGGAATACAAACTAGAATTACTTTTCAGTATGGGTTGCGGGGTGGAGGCTGGAGGATGTCCCTTCCTCGAACTTTCTTAGATAAGATAAGAATTCACAAATCGTACTTACTGTACTTGGACCTAGACCATGTTAGTTCTTTGAGAAGCAGGTTCCTGTATCCAGAGCATCTCCCCCATTTTCTTCTTTTCTTTCAGAGCCATATAGAAGCTTCTAAGTCCTAAAGGCTGCAGCCGGCAGTGCCGCAGCTAATTACTTTACCTGCAACTCATCAGCTCCATGAAGCAAAGTGTATATTAGTGGGTTTTTTCCTTTTTGCTATGAAGAATTTTGGTATTTTACTCTTCTGCGAGTGCTGAGATAGATTTAAACTTTATCTTTTAAACAGCTTTCCTCGACCTCTCCATACCCCCTGCCATGTATACACAAAGAGCACATAATAGTTAGCTATTTGTATGCAATTTGAAAGAGCCAAGATAAATCCCAAAGAAGGAAATGCTGCAGGAATCATAAATAATATGTTGTTGTTTGCAAGGGGAGAAGGAAACTCCATGAACTGAGTGTTGGAATATGATACTGGATCAGTAAATGACATGAAACAGATGTAGGTATTTATGGGAAGGGTAAACAGGAGATTAAAACTTACTGAAATACCTGTTAAAGAAAAAGACTGAAACACTCTGGGCTCTAAAATCTCCTGTGAATTCTCATTAGGCATTTCATTCCATTTCCAAAATACAGCTTTCTGTGAATTACTACTGAATTTTTATACTGAAATTTCAAGGAGCCTTTGTAATTTTCTCTCTCCTTTGCCTCAGCATTGTGAATTCACATATCTCCAGATAACTAATCGTATGTGAATAGCAAGTGTTCGTGTTACCCTAGTTATCACAGGGGGAACACTTTCTGAAATTCTTTTACCATTGAGTTAATTTATGTTGCTCAATAAATGATAAATGAATCACGTACTTCCTCCCACAAGGAGTGTGTTTCACTATTTTGGATTCTGTATTTTCTTTTAATGCTGTATTAAACTACGTAAAAGGGGGATAGAAGTAAAACTTTTGCTTTAGTCATCCTGTGAAGTGAGAGGAGAGAATTGGGAGAACTGAAAGAAAAAGGGTTTATTGAAAGTTTGAATGGTTTGTCTTCACTAACCAGCTTTGTGTCTTGGCCCCTTACTAGGTGCTGGAATTCAGTACGTAAAGTAAAAGCAGTCATGGAACGAACATTTTGTGTTGTGAGCTATGTAGCTAAAATGACCATTCTGGTGACACAGGGCAGTGAAGGTTTGGTAAACTACAAGGGCTTGAGAAGCGTCTTAGTGAATTCAGGCAGCCCAAGATTACACATAAATATAACATGTGCTTTACTGGATTAGGGCCTAATTAAAGAATTGTCAAGTTCAGCTGTCTGTTTATTTTTCCTGTTTTCCAATATTATGGAAACTTATTGCCCTGATATCAAACATGTGCAAGCCACAAAATAACTTTGAAGCTGTATCTACAATTTAAAATATTTTAAAAGTAGTGAAAATGCAGTCCAAACCAGTGATTGCTTTCTTCCCCTTGCTTGGTTTTTCTCAGAGATTGGCAGTCAGAAATTCCACAAATACAGCCAGGAGAAGACACTGAAGTGGTTAAAGAAAAAGGTATTGTGTTTCTCTTTCGCTTTCGAAATTGCTTTATGTTTAAAATGCAAATGCTTATTAGCTTGTCCATCTCTGCATTTGAGCCATGTAAAGTTGCACTTGGGAATGTGGTGAGGTATTAGAGAAATGACATACGTTTCTCTTTCTGATGGGGCTGGCATGAAAGGAATTCATGGAGTGCAGGGAGGCAGAAAAGGAAGCTGAAGTTCAGCTTATCACTGTGTTAAGCTTTGCATAAGGTGAAGGCCTTGTCTTGTGCTTCATCCACTTCATGGATGGGCTAGAGGAGAGCTTTGATTGTTGCAACTTCTAAATTCTGCCATGCTTTAAAGCTGGACAGAAATGCCTTGGGTTTGTGCTACAAGTGAGTTTCCTCATGAAGTTTTGGCATAGTCTCTCAGAATGGTCCTGGTATGGTTGCTGCTGTCCTGATCCAGTCATGCTGTTCAAGAGGTCTGTACAGCATGCAGAAAATACACTAGTCTTATAGCTGAGCGTGATGTGTCTGTGTTTTGGTGTAAAGAAGATAAATCTCATTTTACATACACACATGTGCCACTTTGTAGAATGTCTGCATCACATGATACGAGGAAGCCTCCTCATTTAAATTAGTGTCAATGTCAGTACCAAATCTGGTCTGCTTTCTGCAATGATGAGGTATTGGGATATGTATTTTGCAATGAATACCTGAATATTTACATTTGAACATGTTACCTGTTTGTGGTGTTAGAAATATCTTCTTCTGCCAGTTATCTCTCTGTTAGATCCAGTATAGCAATGCCCTTTATCTTTGATTTCCATGCAGACTGCCTTTGCAATCCAGCTGAGTTCACACATTTTTCTGTTCTCCAAGCAGGTGTATTTCTCACCTGTGTAATTGTGGCTGTTGCATCTGAGCAGCTCAGCTCATCTTAGGGTACTGCAAAACTGGTGCTGTGTTGCCAAGGCAACATGTTCAAAGACATGCTAGTTTCTTTGGGGTTTTTTGAGCTCATATGCTAGTCATTACAAATGTATATTAAATTTTACCACAGTCCATAACTTGAGTGTTTTATATGCTTGAAACAAAATTACAAGAGCTTTGTCACTGTATTAACATGTGCATAACAACATTGATACAGATATTTCATTTTGTGGTTTCCTATAGGTCAATCGAACAGTGAAAGCACTTAAAAGCAACGATATATGTGTAGGTGAGAGGGTACGGGCAGCTACATTTATCAGTGGTAAACAGATCACAGATACTAAAGAAGGTAAGGAAAGAAAACATTGTAAGGAATTTAAGTTTTATGTAATCGCATATGTGGAGATAAAAGTGCATGATTAGAATGTAAAATGTACTGAAATCAGCCTTTGCAGTAAATGTATTCCTTGTACAGAAAATTCCATATATGTTGTGACTGTGCCTTGACTTACTCTGGGTTCTTTGGTGTCTTCATTGGATGACATTGTAATTAGCAGTAGGTCTCGGCTGGCCTTCTATTAGCTTCTCCTTAGTTCATGGAAGACATTTTTCTCAGTGAAATATGTACTGAAGTGCTTTGCTGAACTGAAACTGTCTTGGATGATAGGACATATGCTTATAATATATATAAGCGTCGACCCAATAAGTGTCTCAGTATCAGAACAGACTTCTTTTTTATTATTTTTATTAGCTCTTCGTAAAATTCCCAAAAGGGAAGGGATTGTAGGAAGTCATAGTCACAAAGTAAAAGCTCCTGGTCCAAACATTACTTTATGTGACAGATGTATAGAATGTACATGTTTCTGCTGATTAAAGACAAAAAAATTAATAATATGTTTATTAAATTCCCCAGAAATGTACAATCCTGGTACCAAAAAATCTGGAGTAATCATGTTTGCTTCTAGTCGCCTTTTCCCTGGGGAGGACAATGTCCTGAATGTTACTGGGAATTAAGTTCTGTAGTTGTATGAAGTTGTGTAGAGAAACCTGAAAATGTTCTTGGAATAAATTCTTGGAATGTTAATGAAAATTAAGGAAAGTTTAGAACAATATGAACAAAAGAAAATTGTTTCTTATTACAAAGACATGCAGAAGTCTGCATGCTGTTGAAAAATAAGGAGAAACAAAGCAACTTGCTGACAAAGTGGAAAATGAGTTACCGAGTAATGATATCAAAGGAAACAACATAAATGAGATTTAAGAGGCAACTGGACAGTTTTATAGAACAGAGATTGTAATATATGTTTTTTAAAAAGAGGAAAAGCTGCAAAACTTATAAGCGACTTTAACTTTACAGTAGCTTTTCATCCTTTTCCCAACCCCCATTTTTTTAAAGAAAGGGAAAATTGTCCTGACAGTAACCATCTTGATTATGCTTAGATACTTTATCTCTGAAATTTATAATTAAATAACTCATCTGCAGTGTTTTTTCCACCTTCCTTCTTACTTATAGTAACAAGGATATAACAGTCTTTTTAAAAGCCTTTTTTAGATTTAAAAGAGCAGCATTGTAATAGGGAATACTTAGAACAAAAAGTAAGTAAGTTTTGGAGGCATTCCCACTGTGTGTAGCAAGGTGAATGACAAGGAGTCAAATGGACCTTACTCAACACTTGTTTTTAATAAGACTAATTTTCTTGTCTGATCCTTTCACTGCCATGACAGTGCAATTTATTTCTGTAGATAATTGCTTTCATAGGGGTATTATGAAATTTCAGTACTTTATAAATAGATGGGTCTATGTAGTTAGCATCTACAGATGTTGTAGGGCAAAAATCTGGGAGGATATAATGAGAGCAAATAGGGAAGGAAGGGAAACCTGAATATTTCATTCAGAAGACAAAGGGAGGCACGCAAGTGTTCCTGATGTTCAATAGGAGGTTAATATTAAAGCAAGGGTAGAGTGAGAACAGAGGTTCCCTAGAAGGCAAACAGTGGTATTTTTAAATTGGTAAAGGAAGTCGGTGAAGATTACTTCAAGGCAGAAATGCAAAGAGAATGGATTTTATATTTAGTACAAAATAATAGCAATTGGACTCCCCATTCAGTGTCATAATGCAAAGAGTGAAGTGATGGGAATATTTTTTTAAGCAATAAATTGGACATATTAAGTGCTGAGGTGAAATGGTCTTGGACTGAAATTATTTTTGTTCTCTCCTGATCCTAAAGTGGGCTTAAGGAGTGACAAATCCTTGATGAATCTAGGCAGTGGAGGAGGAAGAAGTGCAGATAGGAGATACTAAGAATTTGATGTCAGTATAGTTGAATTGCATATGCTGGTGTCAGTTTGTTAATGCTTTCTGCTTCAATGCCAGTTTGCACTGGACGTTTTAGATTTTTTTTAAAAAAAGGAAACTGTCTCTGGCACAGAAGAAATAGTACTTTACCACCCTGAGGCTAGTTTATCATGTGTTGCTGAACTCTTTAAGTGTGTAGGCATATGAACAGATAGAGCTGGCCTGTTGTAGATGGAATTCAGATCCGAGATTTTAGCTTAATGTCTGTCTGGCAAATACTTCCTGTGCATGGTCATAGTTACTCCCTAGCAGCCCTGACAACAGCGGGTTTAAAAGATCCAGCCTGTGATCAGTGAGCGCTTGTATAGAACGTGACCGGAAAAGATCTGGTTTAGGACTTTGTGTTATAAAAGGGTCACTTTTTTCCCCTAGTCTCTCAGAAAAAAACATCTATAGCAGAAGTGCCCTATACTGAAAACAGCTTCTAGTAGTTCATATTTCCGCAGATAATTACCTCGTCTTGCCAGTGATGTTTAGATAGGCCTTGGCATTTTCTGTAAAGTACTGAAATTAAGTACAAGACTTTGAAATAGACTCATTGTCTTATCTAATTGTTTTCAGTTGAAGCCAGAAAATGTACTTTAGTACTGAAGCACTTGCCAAATAATTGTAGGATCCAGATGCTTTAAAATTAATGATTGCGTGTTCTGTTGAGTCAGCTTTTTATTTTTGCAGGTTTTTAAAATTTAATTTCTTTGGAAAAATACATGATATCTAGTATTCTCAAAAAGCGAACAGCTTTTGTAAAGTACATACAGCAGATATTAATAACATGTGCTGACAAAGTGAGTGTAGTAAGTCTTTACTTTTTAAATAAACCTACAAGTGTCATATAACATAAACTGCTCAACACAAAGAACCATCAGAGTGTATCCAATTAGAAGTCTCTTACTATTAATTCAACCTTATGATTTATGGTAGTGGATGCAACATGGCTAAGGCAATGTGTCTATATAATGTGAATGTTCTTTTTGTTCTCCTTCCCACTCCCTGCCCTGTTCCTGAAGACTATGTACGGTATGCCCATGGGTTAATATCAGAATATATTCCTGAAGATCTGAGTAAGGAGTTGTTAAAATACTTAGGGTAAGTATTGTTGCAGCTAGCTGCTAGTTTTATATGGCATGCATTAATGTCCTTTTGGTCATTTCTATTGAATACTGAGATTTGTTTATCGAGGTTGCAGTGGATGACACAATGAGATTGTTTGCCACATTTTTAATTTTTTCAAATGTACATAATGTCTTTCTGTTGTTCCTGTGATGTTAAGGACCATGGGCTGGAGGAGAGATGTAAGTCTGATAGGTCTTTTTATCACAGTTGCATCATGAAACCCTGAGTCCCATTTTAAAGCAAAGTGGGGAAGGAAATCCAGAGTTAAAGCAATTTGTCCAGAATTGTCAAGCCTGAGCAGCAGAGCCAGGAGTAGGACCCTCATCCCCAGTCCTCTTACCCTGCTCACTCAATGCTGATGGGGTTTGACTTCACATATCTAACCTGCATTAGTTTATATTTAAATCTGGAAGGTGTACCAGCTCCTCACCCTGGTGTTCCCTGCCAGCAACAGACTTTGCCTGGAGCGTCACTGGGACCCTGTACCTGCCCCTCCATTCAGTTCTGTTCAAAGGGTTCTGTTATGATGGCCTACAGAAATATGTGCAATTTGCAGCTTGAAGGCTCACAGCTTAACAATTTCATTTGAAGAGTGATGTAACATGCTTTCTAAAATCATCTTACTAATAGCCAAGATTTTAAAAAATAAGGTGGAGTTCTCCTGTTTTGGTTGCCAGATCTAAGAACTTAAAAAGAGCCCGTGTTTCTGTATGGTGCCTGGCTTTGTTTTAGTTATCTAAGTCAAAAATAGGGAGTCCATGAGCTGCTTTTTTCGCAAATGCATGCCATGTGTGAGCAACTGATAACCAAAGCAGCCTTTGTGATGAAGGAATTATAAACTTTAGGTTGTGCAATCCAGCTGACTTTGTAACTTAAAATCTTTTGTTCTACAGGCTCCCAGAACTTAAAAGCCCAGCATCAGAGCCACCATTGAAGGTAGGGAGGACATTAAGATACTGACAGATACTTTGTGTTGTAAGCTAATTTCTCTGAATTATTACTAAAACTAGACTAGGCCAAGCACTGAGTACAATACAGTTAGTTGGCCTTCTGAAAAGCCAGTCTGAAGAAATAATACAACAAATTTACCTGGTACTTCATATTTTTAAATAAGGAATATTTTGGTTGGTTTTCCTGTTTAAAAAGGGGGAGGGAGGGAAAGAGAGAGACATATTTTATGTTTCTGGTCAGCAGTCTTCTCATAGTGTTTTGCTTACTTAGTTTTACTGAGGTTGATGGGACAATATGACCTCATAGGTTTTCTTTGATATGTAATTTATGAGGACCCTGAAAGGGACCTCCTGGGTCATGGATTCCCAGACAACCATGTTGGTTAATCTCTCATACACTGACCATTCTTCACTCTAAGTCTCATTAGGATTTTTTATTTCCATTACCTTTCTTGGAAGACTGTTCTATAACCTCATTCCTCTGATGCTCAGAAACCTTTCTGTAAATTCCACCTTGAATTTATTCATGGCCAGTTTATTCCCGTGTGCTTTTGTGCTAACATTATCATTGGGTTTTTTAATTGAAATGGCTCTTTTCCCTACATTTCCCTAACGTTAATTCTCTTGATGTGTAAAGGGAAAACATAGATCCTTTCTGTTTTCGTTTTGTGAAGCCAAACTTGGTTGTGTAACATGGATTCTCTGTTCCCTCGTCATTGCAGGAACATTTCTTTACACCTATTCCAAGGTGAATTCAGTTGTTTCAAAGCAGGTGACCAGAATCATATATAATTATTCATGATAAAACCTTTACTGGTACAATATGATGGCATTCTTCCCTTCATGTCTTAACTGGAATTACGTTATCTCATTACATCTTAGAATCCCATTTACCTCTATTATTGTGTGATGTACCAGATAGCTCACAGTCATGCTGTGAACAGTTAAGAGACACAGTTGGGGTTTTTTCCTCCACTGTAATTTTTAGTTGATCAGCATTCAGATTTACAAGAAATTCATGCAGTTAACTGCTGTGTACGTGACCTTGTACTTCTGTACATTTCATCCGTTTTTAGTGTTTCCAGTCTTGAAGGTTTTCTGGCTTTTCCATCACAGTGTTAAAAGCTCCTTAGGTATTTATAATGCTACTCAGTGGTGTACATTCAGCAAATGTTAGCATGCTGTTATCTTTAATGAACAATTAATGAACATTTTGAATAGATACTGTGCATGGCACTCCAAGTAATAATCTCCATCTGACCCATCCCTTTCTGCATTATTTGCCTTTGTTTCCCTTTTACTCAGTTTCTTACCTACGTTAAAATTGTTAAGCAGTCTTTGTTCTCTATAATTTCAGTTGCTTAAGTGGCACCATGTCAAGTTCTCTGGCAATTCTTCACTTTTTCTGTCACCAGAAAATGTGCTAACTTTGAGAAAAAAAGCTAAGCTGGTAGGCATTACCGATGTTCAGTTGTTGTTTACTCTTCCTTCTTTCACTTTTTCTCCCCCCTCCATTTTGCTGAGGCCTACTACTGTTTCCTCCTCCTTACATAAATAGGGGTGTTTGGCTGTTCCGCAGCAGTATCGTCCCTACCTGATAGAACAGTTGCCAGGTTTTGCCTCTGGACTTGTGATTTCTGAGGCAGTCTCTCAACAGTGTCAGCATATTGAATTTTACTTAGGTCTTGAATAGACTGCTTTCTAGTCTGTTTTCTGCCTCTGTATTTAACCTCTTCATCTTTATTGAAAACAATTTACTGAGGCAGAGGATTTATTCCGTGTTGGGGCTACACATACGTTAGCTTTAATATCTATCCAATCCTTACAGTATAGCAGCTTCATTTTTTCTTTTTGATTCCCTTTTTGCTTCTGTGGCTAAACAACCTTCCACTATTTGTTTTAATTTCCTCTCCAAGATCTAACTCAGCTTGATGTTTTGGCAGTTCTCACTATATCCCAGTATTACCTGACCCCTAAAACAAATCTTTTTTCTTTTTTTTGGCAGCCTTCTTTTCCCCATTCATTGTAGAATTTTGTTTACTCCTAGCATCCTTTTTTTTTTTGGGGGGGGGGGGGGGGGGGGATGTGTGTGCATCTGTGTGAGCAAGGGGGAGCATTCATATAGTTTAGTCTTAGAAGCTCTTAACTTTCAAGATTTTTCACCTGGTTTGTAGTAAAAGATACACAATCTCTTCTTCCATCTTTTTCTTTTACATTCCAAGTGTCCTCCCCACACATCAAGTCCTTTGGCTTTGGCTTAGAGATGTAAGATACATGGTTTGCAAAGTTTGCCCCTTTAGAGTCAAGAACCCCGTTTTTGGTTATTCTTCTCATTTAATTTAAAGTGAGACACCCCATGTCTACTGAAATTAGGTCACTTACTACACTGACCTTTCCTGCCATGTCCCTGCTACTTACGGAAACAAAGTCTAAAATAACCTCATTTCTGGCTGGTTCAGTGACCGTTCTGTTAAGCAGTATGTCAGTTAGCACATGCAGGAATAATTGGGCCCTACTGTTATTAATAGCATTTTTTCTCCAATGCACATCCATGGATATAAGTTATTTCCATGTGGTTGGACAGTTGTTCTGGCTGCACAGTTACTTGGCCCTTTGATTCTGTTAAGAACCTTTGATTCAGTTAAGAATTATCTTTATGCATTGTAAGAAATATTAAACACAGATCAGGAGCCAACTGATATTCATTAGCCATATAAGCATATTACAACAACTATATTAAACTACATGTGATGTACGTTACATTTATATACGAATAGCTTTTATACCATTGGGATAGTTCTGAGAATCTATTTTTAAAAATAGTTTTATTTCAGCAGTTTGGTTACAGAGGAAATGAGGCTTAGAACTGTTCAGTTGTTGGGCAGTGAAATCTTGCTGAGGATCTGATTAATTTCCAGAGCACTGACCGGGGTGTGTATGATGCTTCTGCATTTAAGTCTTTGCAACTTCAGAGGTTAAAACACTCCTTTATTTCACAGTCTCACAGGAGCAAGACAACCTGCTACACTGGAACCTATGGTCTCCTTCAATCAAAGCATTTTTATTCACATGCATTGACATTTCTCTTCATGAGGGCAAGATGTATTGACAGACAATAGTATAGAATTATTGCAAATAAAGAAAGGGTCTAACGTATTTCCTATTATGGAGAAGTAATTGCATGTTTAGAAATTATGTTTGAATAAATTCTGAAAGTAGGAGAGGTTTAGAAACTTCAGTGGTTAACAGAAAAGCTACAACAAATTCTCTGTCTTGTAGTACAAGATTAAACTGGGTACAGTCTGGACTCTGTGATTTAATAATTAAATCAAAATTGCGTGTTCTGTGTATTAATTGTAAGTCGCTTGTCAGCGTTAGGGACTCTGGCCATAGGCAGATGATCAGAGACATCTACAAAGAATACGCAGACTGCTACAACTAAACAGCAAATGTTTTGCTGAATAGCAAACATTTTGTTGTAAGTTTTAAAAACTTGTTTATAAGATTCCAAAAAGAGGAGAATAGTAATTATTCATTAGATTGTAATTTGGAAATGTAATCACAGCCTCCTAAAGAGGCTGGTCCAGATCCCATTGAAATCAAAAGAAAAGGCTGCTGTTGGATCTGGTTCTAAGAGCTGAGAAATCTAAGCTGCAGACCTGGCTTCTGTGCCAAAGAGGGGGAGGGGGGGGGGAGCGAGAGAGATCACAAGCACCATAAACAAAATGAATAAAACAGGATCTTAAAATGTGTGGTACCATCCAAGTTGCTTGCAAAATCACTCTCTTTGGCACAAAAACTAGGAAGGCCGCAGTTTAGATTTCACAGGATATTAAGGACAGGGTAGTAATATCAGATATATAATAATAATAAAAATACAGTGTTGTAAAAACCTATATACTTTTTTTCCCTTTTGGAAACATACCAGGAAGTTTTCACCTTTAAACTAAACACATGCTCACAGTTTATGGAAAGAAATATTCATTCTTACAGCCTGATCATGTGAAGTGCCGAGAACCGTTCACTTCCATTATTTGTGAAGTTAGAAGGCACCCAGCACGTGCAGCATCAAACTTCTTTAATATACTGTTGGATTCAAGTGATGAAGCAGTTAGCAGAACTATGTCAGTGTTTCACTGTTGCCAAACTGTAGAAACTAATTGCTTCTAAAGGTTGTGCACAAACAGATAATGGACTAGACAGTGATCCACTTGTGTTGGCAGACAGCTATAAAATAACACTGAAGTTGCTGCACAGTTCCACGAGACCACGGGGACCAGAGCCTGGGTTCCCTAGCTGTTAGGCACTAACTTCCAACAACTGCTCCATAAAGGTTCTCTAAATAGAGTGACACCAAAGTCACAGTCATGGAAGTTAAAAATGGAATTCAAGTGATTTCTATAAGTCGTTCTTCAGAAGGCTAGGAAGGAGAAAATGCTTCCCATGACATTGAGTGATCTCTTCTGAAAACTGTAGAGATGGTATATATTCACGTAAGTAGATGACAATTACAAAGAGGAATCTTCCACTGTTACTGCAGATTCTTCAGTTGATTGCTAGTCCTATTTTGGTGCTATGGTTCCATTATAAAGCCAAAGTTTTTAACTTCCATGTGTGTACATCATAAAAGTGGTTGACAGAGCAGCTTCCTCTCACTCTTAACATTTCAGAAAAGGAAATTATCAGATGTCCCTGTGGAAGCAGAAGAAGACTATACTAAGTTTAACAGCAATCTGAAAAACAAAAAGGTAAGCAAGCCTTGCATTCATGCATGTTTTGCTGAAGCATAGGTTAATATCCAACATCAGCACAAGAGTGCCTATTTTTCTCTCCAAAACACATCAGAAAAACAAATACAAAACAGAAGATACCCATAGTTATAACTCATTGAACTTCTTATTGAGGTTTAATTTGACTTTGATAGTCTTAATATCCCTTTTTGAGCTCTTCTATACTGTTACTGGTCATCTGTTTTATCAGTGAACATTCCAGTGAACCTCACAGACTTTGACATTTGTTAAGGTGCTCAGCTAATGTTTGCAAAGTTCTTTGAGATCTTTAGATGAGAAATCCTATGGCTTAATAATAGCAACTGTTACATTTCAGTTATTTGAAAAAGACACAAAGATGGCAGCATTCACTTGAATTCCAAGGGATGCTAAAACAGGTTTTATTTTTACCTAGAAATATTGCTTGTGCACTTACTTATGTCAACTTAATGAAGTTAAATCAACACAGAGCTTGCTGATTGCCAGCTCCAACGCAAGTTTGGAGGCCAATTCAAATCTGAGTCCAGTGATGCCTGCCACTGTACTATTCCTAGGAGAGCAACAGAGATGTGAAAAGAAATATATTCTGTCTTTGTGTGCCAAGGTTGTGAGGCTTGCACTGGCTTATTTCTCTGAACATCGAAACAAAATGAATCCTTCTCCAATCCATCGGGAGCCAAAAAGGCCCTCTGTGCTGGTTTTGTGACCTTCAGGCTAATGCTGACTACTCTTTATCCCTTTGCAAAGAGAAGCAGCTGGTGACAGATGCATTCCTTCCTCCCCACAAAACCCCAGAATTTTTGTACTCAGGGCACGTGCTGTTTTTGAAGTAAGAAGAGGATTGCCCCCTAAGTGAAGGTGCTAAATAGTTTAAAATATGCATGTTTCTCCCCTGCTTCCCCAATTATGTAACTATAGCTTTTGAACTGAGCATAAAGATAGAAAAAAACTGAGGAGAGATAATTCATTTTAACATTAAATATGATTTACTTCTGAAATAATGAAGCATGTTGATGAGAGAATCTGGGAAAGAAAAGATAGCTCTTGGACTCTGTACAGTATACTACTCTTTTTTAAATACTTTGGCAGTGTTTTTGTTTGTGTAGTAACACAGACGATTATACTGTTGTTGCGTATCTCCGTCCTATCCATAACCTTCTAGCTGATCCCAAGTATTGCAATTGTGAAGTCCTGCAGACTGAGGAGTATCATAAAGGAAAGGTCAATGCAAAGTTTTCTTAATAGGGAAAACAGCTAGAGGTTTAAAACATAACATTTTAAAATGTAAGAAAGAAAAGAGGTCAGCTCTATAAAATGTGGCTCATAAAATGTGTTTTAGGTGTAAAAGTCTGGGAAGTTGTCCCAGTGGCCTCAAAGTGCTTTGCAAATGTTAGTTACCTTCTTCATTCTTAGTTCTTCCATCTCTTTTTCTTTCATTTCACTGTGCGTAGAATCCTTGATAATAAATCAGTGTGAATTATTCATCATCTGTAATGCAAGGCTGTAATTCAGCCTGCTGACAGCATAATCATGAGATTGAGTCAGAGGGTACAGTATGCATCTGTTATATTGCATGCATTATTCCTCTTAATGTACACTTAGGGATTATCCCAAAGTAAATGTTTGAGTTGGGATACCTCATGCTGCAAAAAGGAAAGTTGTTTCACCTCGTTGTCCTTGTAATTGATTCTCTGTCTTTGTCTGAGGTTAAGTAATTCATGACAAGTATTTTTCTGTTTGAATAATCTCAAATTTGTTTTGTAAGGTTTTTCTCCTACAATTTAAAGGCTGCATAACATTATCTTTACTGCTGTACACAAAAAAAGCAATTCAGCTTCTTGCTTGACTTCTGTATTTAGGAGTTTGTAGCTTATACTCCCCTCTTATGCAGATGCTGCTTAACTTTTTCTGTTTATCATTTCACTAACAGGCAAACAGCAAGATGTCCGCAGCACAGAAGGCTCTGGCCAAAGTTGATAAGAGTGGAATGAAATCCATTTCTGCTTTCTTCAGCTCCAAACCCAAAGCATCAAAATAAAGACTTGTTCTTGAAATAGTTGGGTTTATGTTAAACTAAAGATGTCTCCTGGATTTTTTTGTTAGTATACTATATGCCGAGCATGCTGTGTACATGATGTAGTGTGATGAAGAGATCTGTGAGCGAGTGTGGCACAGAGCTGTTAGGCTGCAGTGGGGCGAGGCAGTACCATGTGTATATTCCAGCCTGGGTGGGGAAGACAGCCTAGCTGCGTTAGCATGGTTCTGTTAGCTGAGAAGCGAGGTTTAGCATGGTGCTGTGCTGTACTGCTGCTTGTTCTAGAGCAAGCTCGGTCAAGGCCACCACAGTTTTCTGCATTGCACTCCATTCTGGGCTGGAAATGTGCCCTCCTTTGAGATCTTAAGAGGAGATTTTTTTCATTTGTACAGAGCATTATTTTTTGAGACTTTCTGGAGATTTTTACACAGTATAACGCCAGAGTAGAATGGCATCAGTAGATTTTTATGTTGACCCAAATCTAAATGCTGATATGTTTCTATATTGGGATTTGACTTGTTTTGAATATGCTAGGAACAAGTTGCAATAAATGCCAATGTGCATGTAATTCAATAAAGTGCTTTCTGTTAGAAATTTGTGCTTGTTGTATTTGCTGTATGCTTCAAGAGTTGGGATAGGCTTCAGGACATTTCTTTAAGGGAGTTTTGGTATTTTCCTGTGTATAATTCTTAATCCCTGAAGAATTACAGTGTCACTTTGGGCTTACCTGATAAATCTCTTAACACATAGCAATGTTGGGATATTTTTATGTTCAGTTCCAAGGTCAATAGGTCCTTACAGAAATAATTAGGGAAAGATTTATTTAAAGGCAAAACTGGGGTTTTTAATGAAGTCTGGAGCTGGATTCAAAAGCTTAAGTATGAATGCCTTAGTTAAGGTTTAGTTTTATCGAGTTTTGTGTAAAGTAGCACTGTTACTTAAAACACACTACTTGCTCTTGCGTGTGTTCTTTCCTCGTTAGAGGGTATTCCTATATATTCAGAGGGATAGCTGTCTGCTACATTGCAATGTCCTTGATTCACGAATTGAAAAAGAGATGGGGTCACTGGGATTGTATAGGTCTAGCCAGTTCTGCGCAACACTCATAGTTTCATCTGTCAGTTGTTGCACTGAGTCGTTACTGTGGATCAACTGCAGTGTGTGTTTTAGAAAGGCACTCTTAAAATTGTCATTCTTTGCTACTTCAGCTCAGTAGAGAATCTGCCTGTGTCCCTTGATAGTAAGGAGTTTCAGAGAAACTAGGAGTTTCTTCATTTTTAGTAACTGTGCTTGCTGCTATTTACAACCCTTGGATAACAGTGGTGTCTGCTAGGTTAAAAAGCTCTGTGGCATTCTTTTCCAACCAGAAAAGAATGAGAAGCCTTGCTGTGTGTTGTGTGCAGTTTTGCAATTATGGTTTGTATGCCTTTTAAACCAGTGTTTTTCTCAAACTTTCAGACATTGTAAAGGGGGAAGTCAGTATGGTTGGAATTCCAGATAGAGGGAAATATTTGAAAATCTGTGGAATTGCTATCTCTGATTACAGAGAGATTTATTTAACAAATGCAGATGGCCTCCCAATACCATACAGTAGATGTTCCCAGTCTTAAATATGTTTGTCTGAAAGGGATTATCTAGACCCAGAATTAAGTTCCTTAGAAAAAAATACTTTTCAGGTGTTCTGAGGAATCACTACTGTAAGTCTTCCTTATCTCTGAAAATGCGCTGGTAATATTAGTGTTTGACTGTAGGTTGAGAAGTGTGTGATTCAGATGCAGAGACTTTACTGATTTTTCAGTTAGAATAATTCTCCCAAGTCATTTGGTGCTTTAATAAAATTTGAGTCATGAGTCAATTTTCTGAAATGATATAAGAGGACAGGGAGCAATAGTGGACACACAAAACCCAGGGATTTCTACATGGAGCTGTAGAGCAATTCATGTTATACCACACTGCCTTGTTCTGCTCTCTTTAGCAGAATTTCATCAGCCCTATTGGTAAAGTTTTCTTTTCTGACATTAACCATGAGGCAAGTTTAAAAGTTAAAAAAAGGCACATTGTACGTGACAATTTCTATGTGCACAACCTTTAGAATTGCCATCTTGCCTTTTTCCTACCTTACTTGTGTGGGCTGTAAGTGAAGACCAGCCCTGTTGCAGCATGTATTGGTTTATCCGTTGGGTCTTCACTGTAATTGAAATAACTAGTGTTTAGTGAGCCCAGAATGAGCAGTTGTGGTGAGTTTAGATTTTGAAAAACATTTCAAAAAAATGCAGTTTATTTTACAGTCGAAGAAGCACCCCAAGTTCTTATCAGTAGGAGAAGGGATGACAGCTTTGGAAAACCACCACTCAAAAGTGCAGGATAATGTTATGAAAAAAAAAAAAAAAAAAACAAACAGACACATGCCATTGTGTTAATGGAGATGTTTTGTGCTGTAACCAACATCTTAGGGAGTGTTTTGGTAAATGAGAGGAATGGAATTGTGTATCTATTAATGGAAAGCTAATTCCAAGCATTAGAAGATTTTGAGAAAACAGACAAGCATGAGATGGATGCTTAAGTGGAAAACCAAGAATGGGGGAGTTATGTTAGGAACAGGAACTGTGAGTAGGACAGATATATGGTAGAAGCTCTTCTGGATATTTAAATCTGCTAGTTTTAGGGGTTTGGTTTTAATAGTTCCAAAGTTTTGTGAAGCAAATTTTCAAAATGTGTTTTCATTGACTGAACAGTTCAAGAACCTTAGTTCTGAGAAAAAGTCTGGTTTCTCTGGTCAGAATTTAGGACAGGAGGAGGACAATTCTGATAGAGGTGGGAGGCCTTTGTGCTGACTTCTGTTCCGAGGTGGCAATTTTTATTTTTCCTTTCTCTCCACATGAGTTTCACATCTGCCGCTGCACTCAAGGACATAAGTTTAGAGTTTTTCCTCTGTGCATAGATGTGTTGTGCTTTAGTGTGTCACATCTCGACTTCAGCTGTCAGCTATGCCATTAAGTTACAACAATAGTAATTTTATTAGTGACTGTGCTTTTGGTTGAGCAAGAATTTGTGCATGACAAAAAAAAGTAAGCCATTTCCAAAAGCCATTAGTGCTTTCACGTGAAAACAAAAAACTCTTTTCCCTTTAGGAAAGAATGAAATACATTTAGTAACTTTGAAACTTCCTCAGTGTGTAGCTGTGAGAAGTTATGAAGAGCATATAGAGCCAAATACATAAAACAATATTTCCTACCACAACGAGGATTTAAATATAGTTACTCTGCCTGGCCAGCAGTAGCAGTAGGTCATTATGAAGCACTGCTTTGCTATTTCTTCCTTGGTTAGCTTAGTATGAAGCAATATGCCAACACCATTACAGAAATGCAGTCTTACTTTATTTCTTTTTCTGGATTAACATGCCATTTCTACCTGTTCGTGTAAATATCTGATGAGTTGTGATGCTTTTATAGTTGTTGTTTTGGGATTAAGCAGCTGTTAGGTTTCCACTTTTTTTAGACTTCACACTGCAAATGGATTGACATCAGTGGGCCTGGAAAACTTCATATGGAAATACCAGCAGTGACTTAGGGATATGCAGGGGTTGAAATTGCACATCATTTTCAGTCTTAAGTAATAAACTAGTTCTATTTGTAGAAGTGACAATTGGTGATTTCAATATTTTCAGTGGAAAAGGTGGCATAGTTGGCAGAATTTTATTCAGGTCTGAAATCTGGAAGAGTTCGGTGATGCTTGTTTTCAGGTGTTTAGTTGCATCTGACTTTGCTGTTTTTTAGAGGGAAACTAAATGCATTGATGCGTATTTGAATAGATAAATGTTTATGACTAGGGTTTTCTCTTTCCTTTTTAGATGCGTGTGCAAAGACATGCAAAGAAGAAATGAAAGGAGCATAAGGAGACTCGCTAACATTATTTTAACTTGCCATAATCTCAAAGCAGCTTTTAAAGGCTTTTTTTACACACTTTCTGAAAATAAATGCTTGAAGTTAGACATGCCCTGTTCCAAGAAAAAGCAAATCTCAGCAGATTAACATTGTTAAATATGCAGTGTGTAAAACACACACTGCTTCAGATTTTATAGGTTATACACTATTGGTCTATCGGGCCCTTCCAGGAAAGCACTTACGAGCATGCCTAATGTTAAGCACATGAGCAGTGATCTTAAAGTCAGCAGTGTTGTTCGTGTGGATAAGTGCTTTGCTGGATCAACGCCTAAAGTCCTGTTAGGTGCTGAGCATCCTGATCCATATCCAGCAAAGCACTTAGGTCCACGCTTATCTTGAAGTGGAAGAGCCAGTCTAGTATTTGTACATTAGTGTTCACCATAAAATCTGTCTTGGCACAATGACTTTCATGCTTAAAATTAAGCACCTGCCTAAGTATTTTGCAAGGCCAGGCCAACAGCATCCTTTAGGAAGTCTTAAATAATTACTTGCGTTTGAACAAATTTTCTTTTTTTGTACTCGTTTTTTAACAGAGCAGGTGATTTTAGTGGCCATAATTACAAGTTTTAGAAGCTGCATAGCAAAATATGTTGTATGCAGTTTTCTCTTTTTCAAAACCTAGCCAAATTCAGCAAGGTGGCCTTTGTGGACTAGAAATCCAATGCTCAGATACAGAATCATCCAAAATAAAAAAAGTTAATTCTATTTTTTAGGACATGTACATTTTTTTAAATGATTTCGCTGAGTCTGATTTACATGGTTTTGTCCAGCCCTGACTTATTGTTCAGGAGATGTCCCCGAGCTCTGGTTGTGTGGACAGTCTGAGTCTTGAAATGCTAAAGCTTGAGGTAGGATCTGTGTTCAGAAGGGCAAACAGAGAAGCTGAATTTTTATTTTACTTCTTTTATTCTAAGGGATTGAAGCCTCAGAAACATATAGAAAATAACATGTACATTTTTTGTTCAAAACTAAAGCAAAAGCTATGTAATCCTCCAGGTAAAAAAAAAAAAAAAAAAAAAAAAAGACCTAATTTTTCTCTTGTAAAGACACTTTCCATGGAGTGAACTTCGACCAAAATGTCAACCAGAATCTACATAAAATACGCACAAGGTGAATGCTAATGAGATCCTTAAAGTGATCTGTCAGATGTTGTCTGATGTGTTTAATTTAAATACCTGTTTATCAAACTACCATTAATATCTAACTCTGTGCTACAGAACTTTTTAAAAGTAATACTTGACAGGATTTTGAACACAGTGAATGTGTACTTCTGTAAATTTTAACTATAACCCCAGTTCTTAGACACCTACAGCAAATGGCCAAAATGTTCTATAAAGCCTGAATATATTTGAAGAATTCTAGATAAGAAGTAAAAAATATTTTGCTTCCGCTCTGGCAAATTCTGCCTAACTTGAAGTCATAGAACAGCTCCAAGAAGAGTTTATTACAACATTGCTGAAAACTAAGTTCCAAGACAAAGGGCAATAGCTTATTCAACTTTATTTTCAGCTGATTCTGGTCCACTCTGTTTCAGAATATGAAAAACCTGAACTGTTAACTATTTAGAAATCATGTATGAAAGGAAATGTAATCTGAATGCGTATTTTAGAAATACGCACTGAATTCTTTTTGTTACTTTTATACTTTCCTGGTTAAATAATGTGCACTGCCCCTTTTCAAGGAAAAAATATTTAACATAGTTTTCTAAGCAGTACTGCAAGAATATTATGTATGTCCAAGATGAAATTTCTATTTTTCTAGCTTATGTTAAAAAAACTCCTTGATGTATGAATAAGATTATATATTTCAGTAAAAATTTTTTTGAAAGATTTTATTTTTAATCATTTACAACAAAGAAATAAATATATTTGGAATAATTCTATGATTCTTACTTCATTAATTTCACAGAGAAATGCAAAGAAAAATGCAGTGCAGTCAGACTAATACTGTTAGTCTCCACAGGGTAGTCAGTAGTTCTTAGACTGAGTTGAAGGAAGTAATGAATCCTGATAGGAATCGATAGGAATCGATAGAAATCCAGAAGTTCAATAAGACAGGTTCAGTGAAGCAATTAGACTAATACTGGAAGGCCTTACTCTACAGATGTTCTAGTGAAAACTCATTTCTGTGTACGTATAGTTGTTGACCTGAGGACTCAGGTTTTTGAGTTTCATGAATGTGGCAGTGAATCTCTGAGCAGCGGTGGGATGAGGAGAGTGAAAGTGAGGAGAATGACGTGATATTAATGTCATTTTTTACATATTTCATAATCTTCTCCATCACATATGTAGTATATAGGTGCTCCATCACAAACTTACACAGAACTGATAGACAATTCTTTTCCATGTTTTTTGTAGTGACAGTCAGTCAAACACATGGGGAAAGCTGGTCCTGTACCAAAACATCATCCTGGTATCACCACAGTGCTGTGCTAAGTGCCATGTTGTGGTTTAACCCCAGGCAGCAGCTAAGTACTATGTAGCTGCTTGCTTACTTACTCCCTGCTTTCACCCCCCTGTAGGATGGGGAGGAGAGTTGGATAAAGGTAAAACCTGTGGGTTGACATAAGGACAGTTTAATAAATTAAATAAAGTAAAAAAAAAAAAAACAACAACAACAACAAAAAACACCACAATAATAATAATTGTAATGAAGAGGAGAGGGAAAGAGGAATAAAACCCAAGGGGAAAACAACAGGTGATGCGCAACACAATTGCTCACCACCTGCTGACCGATGCCCAGCCAGTCCCCAGGCAGCGATCGGCAGCTCCCAACCAACCTCCCCCCCCCAGTTTGTATACGGGGCATGACATTCTATGATATGGAATATCCCTTTGGCTAGTTTAGGTCAGCTGTCCTGGCTCTGCTCCCTCCCTGCTCCTATGCACATGCTCGTGTTTTCAGAGCATGGAAAGCTTCAGAAGTCCTTGATTTAGGGTAAGCACTACATAGCAATGACTAAAACATAAGTGTGTTATCAATGTTATTCTCATACAAAACCCAAAATGTACCAGCTACTAAAAAAAATAACTATCCCAGCCAAAACCAGGACATGGTGACATAAGGCTTCAAGGCAGTTAGGAGAGTTATTGCCATTTTGTTTGTAAAATCCAGAGAACAAGAAGCAGAACAAAGGGGTTGGGTGTTTTTTTTTGTAATTTGGCAGTCAAGTTTATTGGTATTAATGAGAACCAAGCAAGAAAAGCAGGAAAATTTGTACCATTTTATAAGCCCATCACTCATCAGCATTTCTCTGTAAAAGCAGAATTAATAGTGCTAAGGACAAAGCGCTAAGGCAGCTTCTATTTAAATATGAAACAGCATTTATACTGCTTAGTTCAATAAAGTCAATTCGCAAAGTAATGCAAAGACTGAAGAAAATGACACATTGTTTTACATCTTTAAAGAACTGCCACAGCTCAAGTGTCTTAAGCTTAGCTCTCATGTACCCTCTGTGTGCACAACTGTTAACATCTGAGGTCTGTCACACTGCAAATTGTGCTAATTTGTCCAAAGCTCCCTTTTAAAATTAATTTGGTACCCTGAGATAGTTGCAAAGCAAGCAATGTTATCAGATAAAACAATGCCCCGGTAAGGCTCATCAATTTTAAAAAAGGGAAGCTAACAGAAAAAGTGAAAAGCTGTGCTTTAAAATCTGGCTTCTAATTTGGGATTATTTTTATTGTTGTGTTTGCCCTTTGTCTTTTCACTCTGAGGGCCTGATTCTTTTTCAAAAGATGCTAACTCGGTACAGCCCCACCTCCCCTTGACTTCAGGCCAACCAAGCAAACTGTTGCAGAACAGGCACCCACATTCATGAAGACAGCCAAAATCAAAGCTATTTGCAACCCTGCAAATAAGTGAAGCCGGTCCTGGTTGTGAATGGAGCCACCAGCCGCTTCCTCTTGACTTCCCTGTGCAGCTGGCATTGCTACAGTTTCTTCATAAACAGTTCAAACCTGATTTAGTAGGAGTGAAATTTAAAAACCAGCTGATACACTTTCTGATCTTGTAGTCTGTGTCAGAGAAACTGAGATGAATGGTTACAGAGGTTGCTAGTTAGGGATAACTGCAGCTTCCTTGAAGGAAGCCGTTAAGGAGTCACTCCTACTCCTTTTAACCACCTGAAGGTTAGGTCTCTGCACACCTCTACACAGCTTCTCTGTTACTCATAGCTAGGATCCTGAAAAGGCGGCTTTTGTATTCCAGGAAGAAGGGTCCACTGGAACTGTGGCTGTTTCTCTGCAGGGTGAGACGAGCCTGGACATGGTGTGTGCCTGCACACACGGTTCGTCAATGGCTGTCTTCAGCGTGACGCCAGCGCCTTCCAGAACCGGAGGCAGTCCTGTATCAGAGGAGTTGGACTTAGCCTCCAGGCTAGACTGGGTAAGTCAGGCTCTCAAGATCTCCTTAGCTTTCCAGTAAGTATTGTTCCTCTCTCTCTCTCTTCATTTAATAAATACATAATAAACTTAAATTTTAACCTGTTCTGTTGGAAGGGGAAACCTCCCCTCTCCACCCTACAGATTACATTCCGCAGAGCTGCCATACTGTTTTCCCCTACAGCCCACTGAATCATTGAAATTTTGCCCTATTACTCCCCCTGCCAAATTACTGTTCCGTGTTTGAGAAGGCAAAACTTGTTTTTTAATAATTTTGCAGTCCACCCTCTGGTGCCTGAAACATTCCCACCAGCCACAAGGGAAGCACTGAGGAATTGGCCTGGACTATCTGCTCTATCTGCAAGCAGTGGAGGTAAGTAAGCTGATCTGGGCCTCTCCCCCTCCTTCCAGATGTACTCCTGCGACTGATTTTAAGGGGTTTTAGCCCCTTAATTTCCAGTTATTGTTTCTCAGCTGTTAACTGCCCCCTGCCCCTTTAGCTGCGATGCTGTGACTTGTTGTGTGAGGCACATGCAGCCTTTCAGCGTGAATTAAAACAGCAACCAACAGCCTGAGGGCCATAACTGTTTAAGCTGTTAAGGCTCAACGGAAAGAGTATATCCAAGTGTACTTCAGCTCTGTCCCTCAGCCTTCAGTCTGTAAGCTGTGAATTATATCTCCCTGCCTCATCACAGTAATTTGTGACAGTTACTAGCTCACAGGATTACAGTTTAAATAAAAATACATTTAAAACTGAATCCAGTGAACTCAACCTGAACTTCTTTGAATTCCCATATGCCTGCCACAAGCAGGAATACCTCTTTGGAGACCAGAGCTACACAGAGACATTGATTTGCTCTGATTTCAGGAAAAGCAATGTGAGATTACCACTTGGTCTGTACTACTGTGAGAGGCAGACAACATACTGCAAAGTAACTGGGCCCCAACGCAGGCTCTCAGATCTTGATGGAGAGTTTTTCTCTACGTCCAGGTCATGAGTTGTTGGTTTAGGCTAGGCTCTGCAAGCTAGAAGCTTTGTAGAGGATTTAATGCTGCCATTTGTTCCAACAAACAAAAGACCCTTCCGTTTTTGTACTGCTTTGGTCTGATTTTGCCCTTAGTAAGCATGAACTGTAACTTGTGGCTTTCCTGGAGTCTGGTTATACCATAAGCCTGGGGTGTGTGTGTGTGTGTGTGTGTGTGCAGAAATCATGGGGTTTTACCAGGATAGTTTCTCCCAGGGTAACTTATTGAATGACAAGTTATTTGGACAACTTGCAAGATCTGTGAAGACAAGGAGAGATTCCCCATGCACACTCCTCACAGGCAGGACAGGATTTTAATCTTTGCACATGCTCCACACCCAGCACAGGCGTAAGCATGTACTCTGCACCAGCTCTAAGCAGGTGGAGCACTGGCAGAACTGAAGTGGGACTGAAAGGAGGAAATAAGTTTGAATGTAGTGGGGAAATACGGCAGAGAGAGAGACGTGATCATCTCTGCTCAGCGTTTCTCAGGATGCACCTGGAGAACCACGTCCAGTTCTGGTCCCCACAATTCAAGAAAGATGTGGACAGAGTGGAGATGGTCCAAAAGGAGGGCCACAAAGATGATCAAAGCGCTGGAGAGCCTGTCCTATGAGGAAAGACTGAAGGAGTTGGGCCTCCTGTCCCTGGAGAAGAGAAGGCTCAGAGGGGACCTCATCACAGTGTTCCAGTAGTTAAACGGCAGCTACAAAGAGAAATGAGGCTCTGTCTTCATGAGGAGCCACATGGAGAAGACAAGGGGCAACACATATAAATTTCACTGGAAGAGGTTTTATCTCAATGTAAGAAAGAATTTTTTATACAGTAAGAACAATCATTCACTGGGAAAACCTCTCCAGGGACATGATGGAGTCCCCATCACTACAGGTTTTCAAGATGCGATGGGCAGGGTGCTAGGCTTTCCCTCAAAATGTTGGACCAGATGATCTTTCAAGGTCCCTTCCAACCCGGGCCGTTCTGTAACTCCATGAAATCTGTGATGAATGTGCTGTCACAGAACCACAGTGAGTGCACCATGTCCTTTTTTCCCAGCCAGTTGGTTAGAGAGTGCGGCTTTGGCTGAGAGGAGATCTTCAGGGAGGTTTGTCTGCTGTGTTTTTTTGTGTCCAAGGCCAGTTGTCCCTGTGTGCATATGCTGGGCTCGAAGAAACTGGTATTTACTTTCCAGGGCTACTATTTAGTGATCAGCAGCATGGGCCAGATGATCTCCTGCAGGGGTCGGAGTACTTTTTTTGCAGGAAGCTATGGGGGGAAAAAGGCTCATGATGGGAAATAAAGGAGCAGAGATAGGAAGGGCAGAAAGGAGGGAAACAGATTGGACAGCACAGGGGAGCAAAGAGGACCGTGGTTCAGCACTTTTCCATTGTCTTATTTTGTCTGGGAGTTGTGCAGTAAATGTTCTTCTTTACTTGAGCCAGTGGTATGTGAAAACCACTAGGTAGCAGGCAACTACTGAAAAGCAGTAGCTCATTAGAATGGACATGCTACTCCATGTCAAGAAGAAAATGTTACTGGGCCTTTTTAAGAGAAAACCACCACAGAAATGAGTTTGCCAGTAGCACTTACAAGGATCAGAGAGATTCTGGGTCCAGAGTTTTCCAAGGCCTTTTTCAGCAGTTCTTTATAGAAGACTGTTTATTTTTGCAGTGTACAAAGAAGTCTTTCTTGGCTTTGAAGACCATGAGAGATGAAGTATCTGTCCCAGAGGACTTGCAGAATAACTACAAACAGTGATGTTCTCAGATGTCCTCATACTTGTGTCCATGTGTTCCGCTCTATGCGTGTGTGAGTATTTTCAACTCTGCCAAAGTGTAACCACACAGATCCTATTGGGCAGGATGGGAGTTGTGTACTAAATTCTGCCCTGGGGTTTGGAAGCACTGAGTTTAAATGAATGGTGTGTATTAACATATGTATGTCTATAGGCTGGCAGAGCCTAAGCTGTTATGCTCAACAACAACTAGTCTCCATGAGTGAAGGGAAGGGCTTTGGGAAGAACAGATAGTTCCAGTGGGTCAGCACCTTGTTGTACACCTGGTGTCAACAGGAACCGGGTATTTACAACCGTGGGATCCACTCTGAGGACTGATGCCTGCTAGGGAAAGATGGGATCCACCTGACAAAGTGGAGCAAAAGAAACCTTGCCAATAGGCTGACCAACCTGGTAAGGAGAGCTGAACTAGGAAGGTGGCGATGATGACCCATTTAAGTGAGGCAGCAATATACAAGGTCAAAAGCAGAAGCTGCTCCGTGTTGGATAAAAGAAAGACTTCATAAATGATAGAGCAGGGCAAAGGGACACTTGCCTCAAATATAATTACACAAATACAGTCTGGGAAACAAGCAGGAGGAACTTGAGCTCTACATGCCACAACACTACAACATCACTGACACAGCAGGACAGTTTGCCCAAGTGGAGAGTTGTGATGGACTGATACAAGCTCAGGAAAGTGGCAGAGAAGATGAAGAGTCTACCTGAAGGAGCAGTTTGGATGTATGAAGCTCCTCAACAGCCTAGGAAGCTAAAGGACAGTTGACCTTACTGCAGTCCCTGAGAAAAGCATGGAACAAGTCCTTCTGGAGCACATATCCAGGCACACGAAGGAAAAATACAGCACAGATTACAAGAAGGTAAATCACACCTGACATACTTGATGGGTTTCTGTGATAAAATGGCTGGATTTGTGGTTGGGGCAAGGCAGTGGATGTCATTTGCATTGATTTTAGTAAGGCTTTTGACAAATTTTTCCATAGTATTTTGTTGTTGGGACATTATGGTCTGGATTGGTGGGCAACCAGATGGGTAAAAGCCTGGTTGGATGGTCGGGCTTGAAGAGTCATGGTTACTGCTCAGACCTTACCTGGGTGCATGTGACTAATGGGCTACCCCGAGATCTATCCTGGAATCTGTCCTGGATGTAGGACAGCTTTATCAGTGACCTGGATGAGGTGAGGAGTGTGTTGTCATTAATTCTGCAGATGAAACCAAGTTAGTGGGATCAGTCAATATACTGAGAGGTGGGAGCTGCCATCAGAGGGACTGAGACAGGCTGGAAGGACGGGCTGACAGGAACATTATGAAATTCAACAAGGACAAATGCCAAGTCCTGCACCTGGAAAGAAAGGAGCCCTGCAGTGACACAGGCCAGGGGCTGCCTGGCTGGGGAACAGCTTTGCAGAAAGAACATGGGGGCCTGGGGACAGCGAGCTGCACAGCAGCCAGCAGCTCGACTTGGCAGCAATGATGGGCAACAGCCTTCTTCACTGACAGGAGCAGAGCCAGTATGTCCAGGAAAGTGGTCATTCTGCTCTGATCAGCATTCGTTATCTCACACTGCGTCTGGTTTTGGGGCCCTGGTACAAGAAAGACACTGGTAAACTGAATGGAGCTCAGGGGAAGCCACTGAGTTTGTTGGGGTCTGGAGCACTTACCCTGTGAGGAGAGGGTGGGAGAGGGGCCTTTTCAGCCTGGAGAAGAAACGTCCTTTGAGGAACCCACCAGCAGACCCCAGTGCCTATAGGAAGGTCACAGAGAAGATGGAGCCAAGCTCTTCACAGCAGTACAATACAAACAAAAACACTCTGAAATGGGAACAAGAGAGGTTCTGACTGCAAATATAGAGAAACATTTTCCCCATGAGAACAGCCCAGGTTGTGCTGTCTCCATTACTGAAGGGTTCAAGACTGACTGAATAAAGCCCTGCACAACCTGATGTGATCTCCTATCTGACCCTGCTCAGACCTCCTGAGGTCCCTCCAATGCTAATTATTCTATCTCCTATGATACAGAGGACCTAGATGAACTCCCATATAAAGCAGACCACCATTCTTAGGAAAATAAGGAAACCCAATGTTGATTTGCTCATCCAGACTTTGGCAAGGTGTTTGTGCTGAAGTATCCTCTTGATTGAAAGTGTGTACTTTATTTTTATCAGAAGTACGTTGGGCTTTACCTTCTAGCCACTGTGTGGTTGTCCTGGTTTCAGCTGGGATAGAGAATATTCTTCTTAGTAGCTGGTGCAGTGCTGTGTTTTGGATTTGGTGTGAGAGCAATGCTGGTAGGACCTTGATGGTTTTAGTTGTTGCTGGGTGATGTTTATACTAAGCCAAGGACTTTTTGGTTTCTTGGGCCCTGCCAGTGAGAGGGCTGGAGGGACATGAGAAATTGGGAGGGAGCAGAGCCGGGACAGGTGACGTGAACTGGCCAAAGGGATATTCCGTACCATATGATGTCATGCTGAGTATATAAACTGGGGGAAGAAGAAGGAAGGGGGGGGCATTCGGTATTATGACGTTTGTCTTCCTGAGTAACCATTACGTGTGATGGAGCACGGCTTTCCTGGGGATGGCCGAACACCTGCCTGCCCATGGGAAGCAGCGAACGAATTCCTTGTTTTGCTTTGCTTGCATGCGTAGCTTTTGCTTTACCTATGAAGTTGTTATCTCAACCCTCGAGTTTTACATTCCTTTCCGATCCTCCTCCCCATCCCTCTGGGTGAGGGGGAGTGAGCGAGCGGCTGCATGGGGCTTGGTTGCCGGCTGGGGTTGAACCACGACAGGGGTGGAGAACATAGCCACCCTCTGTACCCTGAGTGGTCACCACCCTTCAGCTTTTTTTGGGAAAGCTGGGTAAGTTGGAGTTTTCATCATAACACTTATTTTCCCGTTCTCTTGGTTGAAGTCCGATTTTTTTCAAAATGTGGATCCTACTTGGGATTTTGTAATTCAAAATCCAAGGATCACATTCTCCTTTTTAACTGGTGTTGCACAACGTGTGGGTGGTCCATCAGTAGTGCACTAGGCCCGTACCATGCTTTTTTCTCAGATTCCTTGCTTCCTGGGATGGCCTTCCTGGGATATCCCCCAGGCATAGCAGTGCTGCCATGCAGATGGATTTCTTGTGGCCCACTGTCCTGACAGTGCCACTAACTTGTTTTTCTCTTTTAGCACCCTATCAGCTGCAAATACTCCTAGGAAAGATTTTGTGCATTTTGCCAAGTTATTTGCAGAGGGCCAAAAAAGGTCGTCTCCCTCCATCCCAGCCTTGCTTGACGGAAGCCCAGCTGATGGTGATACTGATGCCCCTTCTGTGCTTACAGGGAGCTCTGTCATTTGGGCTTGTTTGTTTGTTCATTTTTCCCACCTCATCTGTGGGGCGTTGATTTTTGTCTCTTGTTGAAGAAGCCATGTGGTGCTAACCTACTGGTGCTACAGCAGCGCTTGTTTGTCTTCAAGGAACACTTTCAGGTTTCGTGTGGTTTATCTTCTGCAAGGGGCTGAGAATGAAATAAGTGAGACAAGAGGAAGGATCAGGAGGGGGTATCTTAATGAATGAGTGATGCTTTCCCTGGGGGACTAGGAAAAGAATTAAAACCAGAGCCTGTGACCAGGGTCGGTGAGGAGCAGGGAGCCGCAGAAGACGGGGACAGGAGGGCTCATGTCCTGAAGCCAATGACATCAACACTAGTTCCCAGCCCGAGAGCTGTGGGTGGCAGTAGGCACAGTTTCCCAGCGAGGCTCCCTGGGCTGTGGGGATGTGGTAGGGTCTCCTCACATTCAGCAGATGTGTCCAGGTGCCAACAAGTGCTTCTGCTCTGCATTTCTAGGAGCAGCAGACTCTCAACATCTGCACCCAGCTGGACCCAAACCAACAGCTGTAGGGTCTATTCCCCTCTCACACAGGTAAAGGTGAACGGAGTGGCCAGAGGAGGAGCTTGAAAGCCAAGACTGGCATCTAAGTAGTCTGGGTTCAGTTCTTGGCTTCCTCCAAAACTTCATTGAGATCTGGGGTGAGATACATCTTTTTTTATTGCCTCATGGAGGGGAGGGAAGGATATAGATCTCTGCTTCTCCCCCCCCCCCCCCCCCCCCCCCATCAGGGGTTTTATGATGCCTTGTATTTTTAACGTGAGCTCCTTGAGGCGAGGCACATTTCCTCAGCCATGTTCATGCAGCTCTGGCTTACAGGAGTCCTGATCTTCAGTTGTCCCACTATAATCTCAATAGTAAGAATTTTGCCTTAGTGAACACTACAGTATTTGCCCTTCTAAAATATCCATTAAACAAATAAATGGTCCCTGAATGGTCCTAAGTTCTTTTTTATCTTGTCTAGAAATCCATTTAACCTGATGCTTAGTTTTCGATGTGCACTGCTTTACTTCTTTACAGCCCTTGCTGTAAAACACGTATGTTTTCCACTGAATATTTGATTGAAACATTTTAAAAAGACTTCATTTTTTAAGATATTCTCTTCCTTGGGCCCCAGATTCCCGTTGATTTCAACTGGGCAGGAGTACAACCCTCTGCCTGCACTCACTGGCTGCCAGCTTTGGACTGCTGTTGGTCTATTACACCCAGGGGAGTAGTATGAAGCTAATGACTAAGGGCAGAGGAGAGTTACACAAAAGACTGCTGAATAAAGCCCATTACAAACCAAAAATAACAGGGAGGAGGCAAGGAAAAGGGAAGGCAGGTTGTGCTGCACAAGGCTCTAGACTGGCACTGTGTGCTACATTACAACGACAGAGACACAAGGGCTGAGCAGAAGGTCCCTGTCCCTATTTCATGCGTGACACTGACCTGCAGCACACGGTTCTCACCAGTCGAAGCATCCCACAGCTCCCTGCCCCAGGGACAGTGCCCAGCCAGCTAGACTAGAGGGATGATTTTCAATTAACTGGGAACCAGCGTGGCTCTTCACTCCTACTGCACTTGTCCTGGTAGCTACTTAAACCAATTCCTAAATAAGCAGTACAAGTAGTAAACATGCACTAGCATCCCAGTTTAACCAGGCTGGAGGTGAAGATAGGGTTGAAAGCATTTATTTGTGTTCTAAAAGGCTACTGGAAACCTCCCTTTCAAGGATGAGATAACTAGCCTCATTGTCATGTCGTTACTGCATTTTGAAGTTAAACAGCTCTGTGATCTATGAACTCGAATCACACAGTTAATTACCCCACGTTCCCCCTCCTTGCTCCCCTCCTCCTCCCACTTTGCTCTTGAAATACATTATATTTCTTTGACAGTCCACTGAGAACAATGTCTGCTTTTGTGACAGCGACATTGCCAGTGGTGTAAGAATCTATGCGTCTGTCAGGTTTCCCCATGTGAAACATAATTGCTTAATTTCCATTTGAAAGTACATCCCTGACATTAGAACAACGTAGACACACCAAGGATAACAATGATTTCCTGACACCTACAATGGGGCATAATGCGGTAATAAATATGTGTGCAAAATGAATGCTCCGCACACAGAGGGAGCAGGTCTGAATTTACAGCTGCAGATGAAGTGTTCCTCAGGAAAAAAAATAATAATAAAAGGAAAGAAACCAACAGATTAGCATCAGTGTGAGTCTATGTCAACCAGATGGCTTGCTATGGAAAAAGAGCTTCCCTGCTTTATTCCAGTAACCCTGGCTAGCAGGCTGAACGTCTGAGATGAGAAGAGAAAAATGATCTCATTCAGTTGAGGTTTTTTTCCTTCTTGCATACATACAGCTTGAGCTGGAGCAGAGTACAAGCTCTGAAAAGAATACAGGAGTTGTCCCCTAACGATGGTGTGTGATGGACCAGGAGGTCTCGCGGCCATGGGTTCAAGCATGTAGAAAGCATAGCAGTGGGCATTCCAGCTGGGAGGGGGGAGCCCGCAGGGGACTGCCACTGGTTCTAGCCAGGCATCTGTGCTGAGCCTTGAAATGATGGTGTGCTTTTTCCTCTGACTTCTTCCTCCCTTGCGTGGCCCCTACAGTGTTTGGAGCAGAGGTCATCTCCCCAGCCTCTAGTTTCTAGCATCCTTAGATGCTAACGTGATTGCCAGTCACGGCCAGGCACGTTGGTCTTCACCTGCCAATGGACTCGGTGATGGAGCACACAGGCAGCTGATGTGGAGGCAGCTGCACCGGGCTACTGCCTGGCCCAGGTCACCTCACCTCATTTTAGGCATTTAGCTGGACACATTGTTAGAAGCAGCTTTCTCCAGAGTCACTGGAGACAGAAACATGTCTTCATGTGAGTGCTGACAAAGGTTCTAGTGGTACCTCTCTCTACAGCTTGTGGGAAGAAAATCCTAGTGTAATAAGAACCTCAACTTGGCTGAAGTTAAATGGGATGAATCCAGGCTCTGATGCCTACCTTCAGGGTGCTGACTGCTTTCTTCTGCTGGAGCAGGTTAGGATGTTCTCACCAGCAGACTGTTGGAATCGCACATCACTTCTCTCTGGAGACACTGCGGTTTGACAGCTGAGTAAGAGACCTGTCACTGACAGTTTGAAGAAGGCCAAGTGTACTTATCTTTACAGACTTTTGAGACCCAAAACTAGATTTATAGTAACGGCTTGCTGCTAAAGTAACAGTTTCTAAAAATCTTGTAGAATGGTTCCTAGGCCAGGCATCTTCTTTGGACAACGTGCTTCACACAGCAGGCAATTTGGCTTGGAGTTTCTGGATTCTGGTGAGAACCAAGTGCATTTTAGTGACTCTGTGATGAGAGTCATCCTACAGAGAGGTTGTAAAAGTAATTGAGGTGATTTGACCTCTCTTATCTGCAACAAATGATGAGAAGTGACTGTGCACCAAGAAACAGATGAAAGTCCTCCTTCTCATAGGAGAAGGTGTGACGGTTTGTCAAGACCTACTTCAAGACTAGGGCATGATTCACAGGGCAAGAGCTGAAGAGTTATTTTTAGTTTTTCTTTGTTTAAACTCTGTGCCCAATGGAAATTTCTCACAGTAAGAAGGGAGGAGGATGTTTAACTTTGATTGGGTCTATGGTAGAATTAATGTGCGTGAAATATCCAGCCCTTGATTCTTTACTTGTCTTTGGCAGTGAATGAATGTCTGTCATTGCAAATGTCTACAAAATTACTATTTTAATGATCTGTTTGCTTCAATTAAGGCCTGGCTATTATCTTTCCAAGAGGCAGAGGGTTGGGGAGGGGGAGATGGATCAGGAGAAAAAAGCTGATCAGTAGGACATGTGAGTAGAAGGTTTAAGGGGCCAGCTGAAACTGAGAGTGGATTTGGAAAGGCTGTGTGATGAATCCGTGACATTGCAATATTTCAATCATCACATTTCAGATTCTGGTTCATGCATCATTTGCTATGAAAGTTTTGAGATTTTAATCAGTGTTTCAAGAGTAAATTGATACAGCCTAATCATTTAGAATCTCTGGCACAAGACCAAAGTGTATTATGTTAAGTGTATGTTATGTATTATAAAAGCTGCTTGCTGAAAATTAATTGAGTATTCCCGTGCTAGATAATGTTTCTCCATTCCCCAGAGCCCATCCCTTTGCGTGCGAGTGTTTTCCCAAGTGCAATGCAGATGCCAGAGAAAAGGTGAATATATAACATATGTAAAAGACTGGCTCAGTTAGACATAGCACAGTATCAAGCCTGCTAACCTCCCTGGCTAGATTGTGGGGCTGTTTATTTGTCTGCATGATGTGTGGGAGGAAAACTGCCGGGTACAAAATGAAAAAGAAAAAAAAAAAAGTATTTTCCATAGAAGCAAAATATAAGAAAGCTTATGCCGTGACTCTAATTCATGTAAAAAAAAAATGGAAATGTGTTTGCATTTCTCCTGATGACTTATGTGAACTTGGCAGAACAAGCAACCCAAGTAAATGACACGGTTAGCAGCCAGTGAGTCTAGGTTACAAATGTGCCATCATACTGTGTATTCAAAGGCTCAGTAGTCCCATGTCATGCTTGTCCTTCATTTTGTACCTGTGGCAATGCTGATAAAAGGAATGCATTCAGAGGTGAGTGGCTGGGCACTCCTTTAAATTGCCAAAATCCAGCAATGGGTAGCCACAAGCATTATTTATGTCCTGTGCTGACATTTCTGACACAAACGATTTCTACCTGGAGGGGCTGGTTTCTCAGGGGGACTTGGGTCACTTTTGCAAAGAGGGTTTTTTTGGGGGCTTCCTCTGACTACCTAGTACACAGGCAATAGGTTCAGATACTTTTAACCTCAGTTCAGATAGCCCTGCTGTTTCATTCATGGCCCAGCCAAAGGGCTGCCCAACTCAGTCTCCCCACCATCAGGATGTTCTCCCCAGCATCCAGGTTGAAACTGTCCTGACTCATTTGTGGGTTTCAGTCATTCTCGATGTCAGGCGCAAGAAGATGGGTACTCACTGCCTGCAGCAGGATCTGGCTTCCTTCGGCTCCAGCCTCAAGCCCTCCTCATCACACATTTACTCCGTCTTGCCCACACAGTTACCATTTCTAGGAAAGGGGAACATCAGCACCTAGGGCGTGTGTCCACCCTCTCACCTTTTCATAGGATGTCAATGGAAGTACATTAGTTTGAACTGAGCAGACCAAAGGTTTTAAGCCCATTTGTTCACATACTGGGCAAGAGACCCCACTCAGTGTTGCTTAAGACCTTCAGCCACAAAGTGAGGAGGAAGGCATCATTTCTTCCAATGGCTTTGGCTAGGACACCTTGCCTCCCCCTCTGAGTCTCTTTCTTTGCCTCTTTGACTTTTCTAAAGCCCCAAGGCAATGGAAAGAAAGCATTTGTTTGGGGTCACTTCAAATGCTTCAGTCAGCCAGAATTAATTGTTTCATTCTGCTGAGTATTGGGAATTTTTTTATTTCTGTTTCGGTCCAATGCATAGTCTCCTCCCCAAATGGAAAATCAATAATTCTCAGTGGCCTTAATCAAAGCACGCTCATTACCAGGCCTTTTAAGATCAGACGTGGTCCATAAGATGGAGGAGGGAGGCAGCTGGAAGGAAGCCGTCCTGCACTCCTGAGGAGAGAACATCTCAAGGCACTCGAGCAACCCCTTTCTGCCCAGAAGTTTTGTTACTTCCATACAGGGGGACCTGGTTGATTAGGACCATTACAGAAGGGCCAACAGTATATTTGCTGGGTGCACACATACTGTGTCTCATTTACTGAGCAGGGAAATCCTACATCTGGCTTCCCCCTCGAGGCCTTGTCATTCCGCAGTCGTTCATCTGCAGTTCCACTCTGTAGTACTCTCTGACCTCTCTTTCAAAGGGCAACTAGCTGGCCTCCTCTGTCAGCACCTTACTCATCACCCCTGGGGCTGCAAAACAGCTGAGGGGTGTCCTGTTAGTGGGTTCCCTGCTCCCAAAGGAGTCCTCCTGCAGTCTAAGGCTACAGCATTTGTTCTATCACCTGACCATCTGACATGCTGTCTTTGATCACTGGAGAAGGTACTTGGGTGTTCTGTGGGAGAGGTTTCATGCTCATGGTCGCAGGTGATTTATAAGTGCAAGGAAATGCAGCTTAGCTGCCCACTCTTATAGTTAGCAGAAATAATCCCAACATTTAATCACTGTTCTCTGTTCATAGTGGCACCTTCTGGTAGGACAGTGAGCAGAAATAGAAATGTGGTGTCCAAGAATGTGAAATACTCCTAAGGTTCAAAACTGGCATCCCTTTTCAACCCTGGCACTGAAAGTTTTTCCCTTTAGGAAGAAGTGGATGATTTGGTGACTATGAAATCCTCGTCTTCTCCCCTTGTGTCATTTGGACACAGACAACATTCCTCCAAGGACAGGAGGCCAAGCTTTTTTCTCGTAGATCACAGAAGAGCTTGAAGAACTTCCTTGGAATATCCTTCAAAGGTATAGTAGTCTGAACAGCAGATGCCAGAAGACACAAATGCTTCTGCTTCATTTAACACATATGTGAAATGGCACAACCAGGCATAAAACCTAACAAAGAGCTAGAAGTTCTGGGCTGCTAGAGCTGCACATCTCCCTTCTAAAGCTCTGAGTCCATTTCTTCCATCTTGGTGCTTGTTGCTTACTCACTATACAGCTGGGGCCATCCAACCACACCTGCTCCCATTTGCTGTTCCTTTCCAGAGGGAGACTGTGAGGTGTGATAAGACAGAGTAGCCATGAAGAATCCAAACAAATGAGCAAACTGTCTACACTGGGCCAGCTGGTGCATCTCAGAAAGCTTCCTTCCCGACTCCTTCCTCCCCTGTTTCATTGAGTTTGTCCATAACACGGGAATTGCTATGATCCACTATAATGCTATTAATAAATCTCTTGTTTCTCTAGCCCATCAGAGCCCATAAGCCCCCCCCCCCCCCCCCCCCCCAATTACTGTATTCCTCTCTTAGCTCATCTCTGCATCTCCCAGAAGCACAAAGAGATGAGATGACATTGGGACTTTTCCTATGTCCCCTTTTGTCTGTATCCTTCACCTGGGCCGGGTAAATGCCCTGCCGCTGAATGCCCAGCCTAGTGTAAGCCATGGCATCTGTGAAGGTACCTCTACACGACCCGTTGTGGGCTGGGGCACCAGGCTCTGCACACCACTGCTGGGCACGCAGCTCTGGAGTTTGTGTGAATGTGATTAACACAGCCAACTAAAAGAAGCCATAACACCTACAGCTCGGCACTGCCTTCACTTGGCTTCCATGCAGGCAGGGTAGAAGTGCAGTCGTGGAGGCAGGGCAACATGAGTGAATGCTTGCCAGCTCTGCAGGAGCCATGAGCACATTTGTGCTCTTGTATCTCCCAGGGACGGGCCTGGGGGTGCTTGTGGGACCTTTTCTATGGATGACCTAACAGAAAAGAAGGGATTGCAGAGGATGAGAGCCCCAGATTTCTCTTGTTCACGCCCTGACCTTTGCCAAGTCATTTTGCTTTCTCTGTCTGCTTCCCCTTGAGCAAAATCAAACAGTGCCTATGCAACTCAGCGAGGCATCTGGTGCTCATACAATAAGGGGGCTAAATTGTGTCATGGAATAAACAAAGCTGCCATAAGCTTTTTACGGGCTCTGACCTTGGGAATGCCAGCAGCAGAAAAGGAAGAAATTGCAGGCAAAATATTCAGGTGGATCTATATAGACTTCAAGTAGTGACAGAGCCCATTACCATGAAAATCAAGCAGGTGTCAGGGCCAGAAATCACAGCCCTACTCCATCCTGTAAATTCATGGCTTCCAACTTTTTTCCTCCTTGTCTGCAGATCCTTGGAAGTTTTTCCAAGGGAAGGACACATCGCTGTTTAGTGAATTTAAGTCTGCTAACAAGAGGCATTCCTGGTCTCCATAGGTCAGAGTCCCCAGGCTGAAAATATCTGCTATAGCTGTAAGTAATAACTCTTAGGTACTTGCTGTTCCAGACCTTAGAGGACGACACAATCTCAGTTTCTTAGCCAAAGTATTGCATGGGCTGCCTGCTGCCGGATCTCTGGCTCCCCGTGCTTAACTTTGTGCTGCGCTTCACTTGTGAATGAAATCAAGCATAGGGAGCCAAAGTCCTTGGTCAATGTTACCTCTGAATCTTCTGTATAGCACAGGGGACTTGAATTATGGATCCAGATCCAGCTTGTAGACACCTGCCCTCCTCCTGTATGCTTTTCATTAAAGTTGTCTCTCAGTGAATATCATATCAGCAAACTAAAGTTTGGGGACTCTTTCCTCTTTTAAAGGGCAGTCACTGTATCATGACATTATAGCTCATCATCATCTTTGTATTAGCAGCCAAAGAGAAAGGCTCTAGACTGTGTTTGATTTTTTAAAAATAAGCAATAAAACTTCATCTTTTTTCATTGTGGGACTCAATAGCAAAAGCACTGAACACTCCTGTTTACCTTTTTTATTACACAATATTGGCATACTTAAAGTCTGGACTGAAAACTCATCATCTTTTTTCATTAAAGTGCTCAATATCAGGCTTTCTGCAATTTATTGTTCCTTATTTTCCATGTATTATGACAAAACGCTAAGCCTAGGATGTCCATTGCCATTGCTAAAGCTCTGCATCCTTGTCTGATTGGAAAGCCACTCTTCATTGTTCCCCTTTGTACACTCTCCATTAAGCCAACTGGCTTCAGCTGCTGGCAGATAGCAAGTGAGAACAAAAAGAGGTGTTAAAAAAAATGCCAGGAAAATCTCCAAGCAGTCCTCAGTGTGAACAGATCTAGCTTGTTAGCCACCCCAGGAGAAAATTCTGGTGAAGCTGACAAGCCCCTTTTGTAGATGCCTGTGCTGTCCTGCTTGTTCTCCTGGGCAGAGCTGGTGCATTGCATCCAGCTCGGTCTGAAAAGTTGATACTTCACTTCTGATTTCTTTTGTCATCATCTGCTGTATCACAAGTTCTACAGGTCACACAGCAAAAGCAGCAAACCCAAAAACCTCAGAGCAAAAGTGTGCTAGAAATTTGCTGATGGAGTACAGAGGAAGACAGGCCGGGTGGAGCACGACCAGGCACAGCAAATGCATGTGTAGCGGCTTCAAGAAACGTATTAGACCAAAGGAGTGAAGAACAAAGTCCTGGGAGCAATCTCCTTCTGCTTTGTGACTGTTACTCAGCAGATCAGAGGCGAGGATGATGGGCTGAGGGAGCGATACTGTAGAAGCACAAGGTGTCTACTTTTTCATATCCTTTTTTTTTTTTTTCTTGGAGCTGTACTGACTCATCTACCTTCATTTCCCCATTAAGCTAACAGCAAGTTTATGATGTCCCTAGGAGATTCCAAAGCCCCCCAAACCACTTTTGAAAACTCAGTGACGAAGGTGACTTGTGACTTTGAAGTGAGGCTGCTGCAGGGCAAATGGCTATTGGAGACGCAGGTGATTTGGCATCAGCAGGTGATGGCTTGTTCAGCACAAAGTAAATGACCCTCAAAGTAACTCATCATCACCCATAAAAGTGTGAACTCTGCTGTGACCAAACCAGATTAGTACTGTATTTAATGGCAGCACTGTTCAGCATGAATAAGGCCAAATCAGGTTATGAAACTGCTTCAACTTGTGTTAAGGTTCCCACATAGAGCAAAATTTGAAATCTGGCTTTTAGCATGGCTTGCTGTTGTGGGAATGTAGTAGTGGTGCCCTTTAGCACTAACATAAACCCCTGCTACCAAATCCTGTTGCTGCTGCGTAGGTCCACCAGCCTGGAGCATAGTTTTCCACTGGCATTGGCAATCATGAGTCTTTGCCTTAGAAACAGCCAGGGATCAGGTGCAAGCCCAGGTCTGCAAACAAAGCCACCAGCAATAAGCACAAGTAAATTGTTTGGGATGTGGGAACTCCAGGAGCAAAGCCAAAAGACCAAATTTTAAAGGGACTTGATTCCTTTGCTTCCCAGACAGTCAGGAGGAGCAGAGCACATAAATGCTGTGGGAAAAAAAACCCCATCCCTCAAGGCGCTATTTGCCATAGCAACGAGATGAGGTATGACCTGGCTTTCCTAGGCTCGTCTGGATCATCCTCAGCCCACCTCCCCTTGTGTGAAGTAAAGTATCAGGACCATTTTAAAATGAGCCTTTGACGTGCTCGCTGCTAGCAGTGCCATTTGTGGTGAGCAGCTGCTCATCATCAGTGTACTCCGTTAACTGTGACCACCTGGCTGCCCAGGCTTCCTACAGCATCCACCTCCAGAAGGAGTTAGAGGAGGAAGAAAGCAGTGGTGACAATACCTAGTGCCCTAAGGAGCCTGGAAAACAAGACCTCAAAAGAGGAATGGGAGGGAAGGAAGACTCAAGAGCCAGGCTTTCTTATGTTTTATTTTCCTTTAACGAGCACAGGCTTGCTTGGATCCTCACATCCACACAAGGGCATGTGTGTGGTTGCCAAGCTGTTTGTGTGTGCAGCTATCACAGAGCTATTGAGTAATGGGTCCAAAAAGGGATTAGACAAATTCAGAGAGGTAAGTCCGTGGTGACTGTTAAACTTGGTGGTCTGGACACAACCCCAGGCCTAGAAAGCCTTTAAGTTGCTGGAAGCCAGGAGACTATGCCAAGCAGAGCCTCAGTCTCTGCATTTCCCATTCTTAAGGATCTTCCCTAAGGATTTTCTACTGGCCCCTGCTAGGATGCTGAGCTAGACAGACCTTTGATCTGACCATGTTCCTCCACCTTCAAGTTTTTTATTCCCACATGTAATTTGGGCGCAAAAGTGGGAAATGAGCTTAGTTGTCCTCCTTGATCCCAGCACTACCCCCAGTGCATGTAGGATCTACACTTCTTGCGTGTGTTGGCTAAAAGCTGGCGGCTACATGCATCAAGGAGGAATTCATAAATCTGTTACTGTTTTCACACTCCCGAGGTTCAAAATGTTGCCTTTGCCAGAAACAATAGCCTTTTCATCTCGCTAAATGGGAAGTGGGATCCTGCTGACTTGCTTTCTGCCACAGATGCTCCTGCTCTGTCAGTATTTCATTCTTTCGCTATGATTAGGTCGCATCCCTGCATGGAGTGATATATGAGCCAACAAACAGGCAAAGCGTTTGCATCTGGACTGAGGTTCATGGGCCACTTCATGGTACATTGCTGACATTTGGTTTCTTTGTTTACTGCAGGGTAGGTGCAAACACCTCACCCATGGGCATTTCAAAGACAAGCCGCTAAGCGCATGTTGCAGTGAAATCCCCTCCTCTCAGCAGCAGAGGTGCTTTGGTCACAGATTTTGGCTGGCTCCCGCTGGCAGAATGCAGGGTGGTATACGGCCCAAGGAGACACACCTGTCTGCACAAGCATAGGCTGCCACATGTGAAGGTGGGGGAGCAGCCAATATTCCATGTACTGGGCCAATTATGTTTGGAAATGGGGCTCAAACCCAGCCATTCTAGTCATGTTTCTAAACTTAAATGATCCCTCAAACTTCCCTCTCCTACACGGCCTACACACCAGGGAAAGTTTCTGTTTGCGCTTCTGACCCATTGCAATGCTCTTCCCCTGCTCCCTTGTCCTTCTGTGTGCCTGTCTCTTGGTCTGCCCAAAACTTTTCAAGACATGTTCCTTTATTCCTGCCTCTGGGTGCTTGGTGGCTCTCCTTTCCACCTTCTACTGACACTTTCCAAAAATATCAAAGTGACCGAGACAAAGAAAACCTTAGCTCTTATGGCATTATGTCATGAATATCCTATTCAGGCAGGTTTTGTGTTGCATCCTCCAGCTGCAAGTACTTGTTCACTGTCTGGTTTGGGCCAGGACAGTGTTTCCCAAGCATGGGGAGGCATAGATCTAATTCTATGTCTACTCTTTAAATTTTCATCTCCACCTACTTCCAAAAGACATCCCATTATCTCATTTTCGTATCATGCAGCATGCTCACTGACAGCCAACACAGAGAAGGAGAAGAAGGTATAACTGGGCACTGTGATATAAATTGAATTTCTTGAGAGGTTTTATTTGGGCTATAAATGAATGGCTGAATTACTTCAAAATAAATTGAGCTTGCTATGTTTTCCCAAAATTCTGCGAAATATTGTTTTATCTGCTTTATATTGGCCAGCAGGCCCCCTGTACATGCCACTCTGCTCAGCCTAGCTGCAGTAAGGCTGTGATTTCATCCTTGGTTGCATGCAGATTCTTCCTCAAAAAGCATGTGGCCCTTTTCCCTTTTACTTCCTCTTCAGTTTCTCTCATCTATTTTGAAGTTTTGATTTGGTAGAGCTCTGCACAAGACTGAATGTGGAAGTTAGGACAAGGAAGCCTGTGGCGACATGGGGACCAAGAACTAGCAAAGGGAAATTAAAAACTGAAATGACAGTGCAGCTTCATTTGTGTGGGCACATTTTGATGGCCAGAGCAATGGTACTCAAAGCAGTAGCTTATGGTTCTAAGTGAGTCTGTGCTGCAATTTGTTCTGGGTGCAAACAGCTCCCTGAGTACTATCCTTTCATACAGTATGACACAAAAACATCTAATAGCGTCAACCCCAATCCTCCAAGTAGTCAATATACCATAGATGGCTACATCTGATAAGGATATACCTAGGCTAGAAGGGATATCAAAAGCTCATTTGTTCTGAAAAAGGAGACCAAAAAGCTGGATGGAGGATGGGTTCTCTAGATATTACACAGCTGTACAAATGAATTAAAACAGAAACCCCCTCAGAAAACTAGTTCATAGTGTACAGCACATGGATAGACAGCTAAACCACATGGAGCTCTCCTGCCTCCCTCCCTGTACATGGGGTAGCACTCTGCCCAGGCACGTCATGTTGCCAGATTGGGGCTCAGCGAAGCCTTCTGTAATGGCATATTTCATTTAAGCATCCAAATTTCACACATAAAACAAGAAAACAGGAAAAATCAGTCTGAAAAAAATAGTGTGAGGGTCCATATTTGCAGCTTCTGGTCTGATTTGTTCAGGTTTTACCAGGAAATCTTTTTCATGAATGCCAGCTCTGGAACCATTTGGCCTCTGCTCTTTTCTGGCTCATGCATCATCACCAGAAATAAAAAATCCTACAACTGAAACTTAACAATTCCACTGTGAAGCATGAATCAGAAAGGAATCCAGAGTTTTCTCCTACAGCTCCATTAGCTCTGCAGTGCTAATAAAAAATATTTGTTGCTAGCAATTCCTTTGAGCAGAAAAGAGCTTTGCAAGGCTTCTCAGGAAAGGATATGTTCTAGGCATTTAAGACTTCATTTGCACACTTATTTTGCTGTGTGTTATTGCACTTTACAGTAGTTATTGATGGTGTGAAATATGTGAAGGTGTTATATGTAGAGTACATCAAACGGCATTTCGTGACTATATTTACTGAGTATTTCTGTCCTCATGGGAGCATGTGTCAGTAATGTACAATGCAAGTCAAAGACTCTATGGTACTCAACTCTTCAAGTATATTACAAGAGCATTTTTCCTGCTTTATAACACATGTAAATTACTTGATCTCATAAACTGGGCATTGTTTTTCTGCAGATAAAACCAGAATGACTCTGGGCTGCATGATATGAAGTGATGCCCAATGTGACTAGGAGGTAAGACAGCCAGCTGGGAACCTTGGGTTTACACAGGGAGCAGAGCAGACTAGCTTCAATACTCTGTGTCACTATAGCAGAGCAGATTATAGACTGCTGAGGCAACAGTCCCACTAGCATCAGTAGAAATTTTGCCTGAGTATGGAATGCAGAGTAAGACTATTTGTTCACTAAGGGAGGAAGTAATGCCACAATAAGAAAGCTGTTCTTGCAAGTTATTTATTGCTGAGTTTGGGGTTGGTTAGGATTTGTGCCAGGTACTAAATCACTACAGGTCATGGAAATTTTATTTTTAAGCATTGCTCTTTTGGATGCCCCAAAAATTGCTTTAGCTGTGAATTATTCTGAAAGGCCATGACCAATAAAAATGTGTGACCCGTAAATCAGAGCCAACACATCCCTGCTGGAGAACCCAAGAATAAAATAGGAAGCCAAAATCAAGACTACTAGGAAATAGGTTCCCTTTTCTTCTGCAGGTATGGGCAAGTGCAAATCCTAAGCCCAAGTTTTCAAAGAGGTTGCCTCAATTCTTCCATAAAATCTATAGGTACCTGCAAAAACCTCATGTTTATGTGCCCAAGGAACTTCTCTGCATCTTCTATATATTTTGCTTTCTTCTCTCCTCTGTTCTGTGCTCGCACTTTATTGCATGTCCATAGAAAGCCTGGTTCCAGCTTAATTGTCCCACATTTAGCACTGCTGTAATGCAACAGTCTGGCAGAGCTCCTTCCAAGCAGTGTCAGAGGGGACAAGGCTGAGATGCTCAAGGACTCTTTAGATCCTCTGCAGCTCAACTTTGTCCAGGTAAAAGCCTGAACAGAAAGAGAGGGAGAGTCTGCCAGTACAGAAGTCCAAACATGGAAGGCTGTGGATGTTATACCTTTTCCAAGTTATTACTTCACTCTGTACACCCTGTTGCTCCGAGAGGCCTGGAGTCCATGGAAACCTGTCCAGGCAGTGAGGCGCACTACTGCCGAGAGGTCCGGATCTCTCTGCCAACAATTGACTTTTGTTTAAGTAAAGCATTTGCTAGGATTTTTACAAGGTGAAGGTTAGGAGAATCTTGCTCCTCCATTTAAGCACCTGGATTTTAGGTGGTGGGTGGAAATATTCAGTAATGTGAAAATAATTCTGTTCACATGGTGTATGTCTGTGGGTGGCACTGTTCACACCTCCATTTACAGCTTCCCTTGATATCTCTTAGGCATGCTAGGTTGTCCCCCTGAAGCACCTACTTTTTTTTTTCCACTGACTCACATGTTGACAAGTTTGGGACACCCCCAAATGAAATCTCCGAAGTAGCCTGTTGTAGGTAACACCAAAACATCCCTTGTTGTATGATTGCTCTAGCCAGAAGTAATGGGGAAGAAAATACTCAGGCTGATGTGTTCCATTTGTTCCATCTCTACTTAAAGGCTGCTGAGCTGAGGTGGATGCTTGTGGGAAGACTGCGACTCTCCATCTGTGAAGCTGTGTTGACAGTACCTCCAAACAAGAGGTACTTCAGCATTTTATCAATAGCGCCAGCCAGCACTGGTCCAGAGCCGATCCCAACTCTAATCAGTCAGTATGAATGAAAAAGGAGATATGATGGGTCATATCAGCTTCTCATTGTCACTACCCAGAATGTTTAACATTCCTTCTTGAAAAGCCATGCTATGCACAACCTTGAACAGGCTGTTGCCCACCTCCCATTCTAGGAACTAAATAACAGCTTACTCCGCAGGAACCCAGGCACTTGCTGGCAGAAACAAGGGTGCAGCCTTGGTCTGGTGATAGGGAGCGCATTGTTTGTAAGGAAAAGAGGAAGGTGGTGGTATGTAGCAGCTTAACTACTTTACTGTCTTATGACTGTCACACTGGTGACAATAATTGGTAGAAGAGAACAATGGATTACAGCCCCATGGTACCTATGGCAAACATCACTTTGGGCACCCTTCCACTGGACCATCCCCTCCTCCTCATTACCCAGCATGCTAAAGTCAGTGTTCCATGTGTATACAATTAATGTATTTACGCTTTTGTAGCTGGCCAATAAGGACTTGTAAAATTCCATATTTTCTGTGAACAATTTAACATATACCCTTATATAAGTAGCTCTTACAAGCAAGGAGCAAGTGCAAGTTAAATCATCATGTCAATTATTTTTAATTTGTGCACAAGTTACTAGATGACTTTCTAGATATCCCTAAACACAAACACCAATAGAGATAGAGTTTGTTTCTCTAAATTGTCAGTGAACTGACTATTTAGCTACTGTTAGATGCATGTTTTACTGGATTTTGGACTGCAAAATTGAAGTCCCACAGCCCAAATTCAGCATAGCATTAACATGATTATTAACCTGAAGTGTGTTGACATTCACCAGAACCTGAGGTCTTGCCTAAATATCTACTGATATTTAACATTTATTGCAAAGCAAGAATTCAGTCATCCCTATGTGAATGGGCTCTTCAGCCATCAGGTTTATGACCTTTTCAGAGGCAACTGTCACACCAAATGCAAGACTGGCTACTTGTAGTGCATGGCTAATGATGGGGACTGTGACACCTCCAGCCGCCAGGTATTCATCGCCTCTTGTTTCACCCTGGCAGTGGGAAATGCTACAGTCACAAAATGCCTAATCCCTCTGACTCACTGAAGCCAATGGAAAAGCTCCCATAGATGTGAGATAGACTCAGTTAATGGCCCAGTCTTGCAAGGTACTAAATGCTTCCATTTCCATTACAGGCATGGATGTTCAACCATTACAAGGATAAATAGTGACCCTTATCATGGATAAGAATTTTTTTACATATAAAAATAATTTCAAGTACTTCCCACCAACAAATTTATAGATTGTTCTTTTTACAAGGGCAAGACTTGCAATTTGAGTTAAGATGGACAACAAATATGGCAACACACCCATATCAAATAGTTGTCAATGACTCACCTCTCACAGTGTCTATTATAGGCCACAGGATCTCCCACTTGTCTCTGCTACGCTGGGCACCAATTGTTGTAGTTGGAGTCCAACTCAGTTAACCTTACACAGGGTGCCAATTGTTGCAGCACAAACAAACTAGTAGGCTACAACAAGGCTTTACCATCGGTCAGATTCTACTGTTCATGCTGTATCTCCTTCCTCCAGAGGCCAGACCACACTGCTCCTCCTCAGTGCTATTTAGCAACTTAGCAGGAACGAGCTACAGCTGCACATCATCCATGTCAATCAACCCACTGCCTTCATTCCTCTACAGGCAGGTGAAAGGGAAACCGAGAAGACCTTTAAATTCTTATCTCAAAGCATTGAAAAGAGAGTCACTTTATAAGAACTGATGTTGAAGTCCTGAAGGAACTCTGTCCTCCCCAAATTTTCAGCCAGTTTTACTTGCTGTGATCACCACAGGTTCTGTTTGGTTAGATAGAAGAAAGATCATCACAAAACAAAACCAAACCAACCAAGCAAAACCCACCAAAAAAAACCAACCCCAAAACACCAAAGAAAACAGTAATAAAAACACTTAATTTATAAACTCTATGGACATTACCTAACCAATCAAACTTAGAATACACTGAATTCAGCATGTTCATTGTTTGGATGGGTTAACAGACAGAGCAGATATTTGTGAATGTTGTAACTTCACTGCAGAGTACTGTGCAGAAAGCAAATTCTCCCAAGCAAGACGTCAGCTCTTAGAGGTACATTTCTTTATAAAGGCTTCTATTCTTATTTGACTAAGTCAGTAATACAGTTTGACAACAGATGTCTGTAACTTGCCAAAATTCTATTAATTGGTTTAATGGTTGAAGAAAAGCTCCCTGTAAGTATAGGGAAAATTCCCATCTCTCCTTGTTCAGTCGCTGAATTACACTGACTTGTGGCATGGACATCTCACTTCTAACTTCCTTTTGACTCTCCAGCCTCAGTATTCTAATACCCTCATCCATGGTGGACAGAATTTGCGCTGTTTCTGCTTTGCATCTGTTTATGAACAGGATTTTTCTGAAGAAGTGTGAGTGCCCAGAGCCACAGAGCAGACCTCATGCTAAACAGCAGGATGGGCCCAAAGAAAACTTACATACTGTGTTGTGGAGGTGTGCTGTGGAGTCAGGGACTGACAAGTTGGGGGACTGCTAACAAGATGCCTCAGCTCCTTTACCACTCAGTGATTTTTCCTGCCCACGGAAAGCAGTGAGCTGAGGTGGGATGGGGACACAAGGCAGATGGTGCACTGTGGAGTTGGGAAGGGTGAGGATATAGATCTGCACCCAGGAGTTTAGAAGCGCTTTTGTGCCTCCCAGTTTAGCTGTAATCAGACAACCTCTCTGAACCTTATTTTTGGTGAAGAATTAAAGGTGTAAATTTGCAGAAGTAACTCTAAATTCATGGTCACCACTTTGTGCAGTCACGCTTTGAAGCTCGGAATTCTAATGCAAGCAAGTGGCAGCAAATCATGTCTGCTAGGTGAGTAGTCAGACACCTCTGGCTGGACTGGCGAAAAAGCACTTGCTTAGCAAGTGTTGGACGGGACTTTGCTGAGCTGGTATATTGAAGATTGAAGTCCATGCAACACACATGCTATAAATGCCCTCCTTTCCTGCTATGAACTGCTTCTTCATAACAGGGTTCTCTTTTAAAAAGCTTCATATCAGTGGCACTCAGGCATGAATTTATGATGCAACTGTCATAGCTGTTGTTCCCAGGCAAGGCCTGTTCTTCATGTGCATCCATCTGTTCCCCATGATCATAGCTGAAAGGGTCTCTGATGATGCTTGTATGCTCTGGGTGTTGTAATTCATCACATAGAGAAAAAGAATACCTTGGGACTCCTCTAAATACACTGTTACAAAGGGACCTGCAAAGTTTAAGACTAAACATACTAAGAGAACCATAAGCAAAGGAAAAGAAAGGAACCTGCAGTACTTGCATCCATCTTTTTCCCTTCCTTAAGCATCCTTAAGCTGATGTGTTTCAACAGCATGGCATACAGCAAGTTCTCTGTCTTTTCTGCCTCCAGATTCTTGGAAAAGATCCTGAGCACTTTCTTTTTCCTCTCCAGCTGGTTTGAAAGCTCTGTCTCTGCCAGGTGCCTCTGGTTCATCAGGATAAGGTTGCTTGTCACACCATGAGGTGCAACGTCAGAGAGTTAACGTCTTCAGCTCCTGTAGTTACGCCAAGCTGCAGAGCTTGGGGGAACACAAGTACATCATGCATTGCATGGACTCCATCCAGATCATACACCCTTTAAATAAAAGTATGGGCCAATGACACTACCAATGCACACATTTTTCTCCTTTACACCTTCCTAACCCACGGATTAGTCTGTGATAGAAACAACACAATCTAGCAACACTTAATATTTTGTAGACACATCTAGTAGTGGTTGTCCCAACATATGGAGGCACTTGGGAAGGAAACCTGCAATACTAGGTTAGTACAAACAACTGAGTAAAGCCTCCTGCATAGGCTGAGGTACAACCATGGCTTCTTGTCATCACACTCCCTCCCTGAGAGAGCTATACCTCATTCATTGGCAACACTGTGGCCTCTTTTTGTTTCCATGCCCTAGATGTAAACAGTCAGCTCCCCTATAAATCTGGTTGTTGCACCTGGCCACAGAATAGAAGACTGTAACTAGCCATCTAGGAAGAGCTCCGCACACCCAAAAGTCTTGCTAGGAAACATATCCCACACTTGCTGCAAGTCATCATCTCCAGTCTCTGCCCTGTAACACAACAAATGCAGGACTACTTTCATGGGGCAGAATCAAAGACACTTGGAAGGTTTTCCAAGCATTTTAACGGTCATCTTCATGGAGAGATGGACCAGGTTGTTTCAAAAGAAACTGTTAGGAACAAAGATGGAGCTAACATCATTGTAATGATGCATTAATGAAAAGATTTTTGAATATGTTCATTGGCAACCCATCTTTGTTCCCAATTAGGTCAGCACTGAAGCTCTCACTGGGAGCAGTTATGGCAATGCAAAGAGAATCTGATCTTAACAGAAAATGACATTTAGGATCTTGGGTGCATGGGAATGGAGGGCACTAACAGGGGAAAAAACTCTGTAGAAGAGCTAATATTCTGTATCACACTTCTTTTTCTATAAAACATATTCACAAAATCCTAAGTTGCTCAGGTTTTTGTTAGTTTTGTGTTTGTGGATTGCTGGGATTTTTTTATCTTCTCCTATCTCTGCTTTCATTCTACAAAGAGACAAGTAAAAAAATACTTCTGAGCTTCATCATGGACTGGTTTCTCAATGGCTTTGATGAATTTTCTCCTTTTGCTTCAAGAACAAAATTTGATGATACATTTCCTCTTTCTGAATATGGGGAAGATAACTGGTAGATGGATGATGGCAAAATATTTATCTGAACAGGTCCCTGGGTTCCATATTCCTGATATATTCCTGATGTGAACTTCTGAATATTCAAATCTGCTTGCTTGATCCACAGCTGAAAAAAGGAAGGAAAGTTATGAATAAAGATTAAAAAAAACCCTCTTTCATAAGAAATGTAAGATGATGTCACAATGTGTGTCTGCAGATCTGTGTGGATGGAGGAGACAAGGAAAGACTGATATTGTGATGAGAGAGCAAAAGAAATAAAAAGACACACTGGATGATGTGCAGCCTTGTTTCTCATCCCCACTTTGGGAGAAAAGCCTGCTGCTACTATTTTCTTGAGGAAAGATTCAGGGGGACAATGTTTATGCAAGCACCATTAACTCTAGATTAAGCCACTTAATGTAGGGACATCATCACACTTCATGTAAGGACAATATCACTCAAAGTTCCCTCTGTAGTCAAGTGATAAAGACAGGCATTCTAGGAGCCTGACGTGTGCCCTGAACTCTGAACCTCTGAAGAGGGTGTTCTGGAGATCTACCTCTCCCCACTGACTATAGAGGGGTCCTCAGCTGACCAACTCTTAACTTCTGTGCTGCAATTTCTGACAGCTTTGTGACTCTGCAGATGACAGACTTCTGCTTCAGTTTCAGCCTCTTCCCTTGGGAAACACTGAAGACGAAGACCATGAAGCCCCAGTTTCTCAGTCTTAAAGTACATCTCACTTCAGCAATGCCAGCTAAGCTAGTTTTCATTTCCCAGCTATATTAATGCAGCATCAAGTGAACAGTGTGGTGTTCCTTGATTTCCAGCATTAGGTAAGAAAAAGTCTGGGGAAAAAAAAATAAAAATCAGTCTTTCTATTTGCATCCATTTCACAGTAGGCTGGAGCAATTTGCGCCAGGTAAGGAGTCAGCCCATAGACTTATTTCTCTGAAATAAAAGTTTACTTCCATGTTTAATCAAAGTGTACTGCCCTACTGCTTCATCAAACACAGTGTGGGAAGGAAAGGCACAGAAGAATACTCTGTCTTCAGCTCAAAGCTTCTCTGGATAAACAGGATCAAAAATAAGTTACAAGTTCTCTGAAAAAAAACCCCAAACATAACAAGGCAAAACAGAGACACTAAGATCAGGAAGACGATTTTCAGAGGCCTAAGTGGTGCTGAAATAAATAAGTCTTGCTGAAGGTATTGAATGCCTTCCTGGTCTTTGTACTTTCAGAAATCTTTATCTATAATAATCTGGCCTCAGAGCATCAGTCAATTAGCAACAAATTATTTTTATTTTCCACAGAACAAAATATTGAACTGATTTGTAGAAATTTGTCAAATTTTACCATAAGGTGATTTTTATGGGAAAATAGAAAATAGTTTTATTTTCAGATTTTCAAGGAGATCTGAACTATTTCAGTGAACCTTCATTTCACTCTGCCTGCAGAAATGTTTTTGTTGCACCTTTCATCAAAAGAATGAATTGAAAATGCAGCTAGCTATTTTATTCCAGTAAGGAAAGAAACATAAGCTAATGCAGTACTTTGAAATATTTCTATGAACCAGGCTTAAAGTGATTTTTTTCATTTCTTGTAACAACGTGCACATACATTGTCTAATTCTTGGTGAATGCAGCCTTACCAAAGTGAAAGCAACAGGTTCATACTGGTGTGCCAAGGAAGAGCCGTACAACATCACAAGGAAGATGAAATCCGCCTGCCTGAAGCCAGGTACTGTCACATGCAATCTTGCAATGATTGAATTAATTTTAATTTCCCAAAGTAAATATAAAAGCGAAACATAAGAAAACCTTAGTTCTCATATTGAAACTGCCCTCAAATGCCAAATTTCTGCCCACAGCATGGTTTTATGAAGGCTGTAGTAAGTCTAGAAAACAGGTTTCATGAAAATGTTGCCAGAAAAAGATCCTGCACATAATAATGCAAACGTGTTTTTTACTGCTATACAAAACTTCTTTGTATAGCACTGAAAGCTACCTCAGTAAGCTGTGAGATGACGCTTTCATCATGATGTTCTTATGAACACAGAGAAGCCATAGCTGCTGTGCATGTGGTTTGATAGAAATGGCAGTAATTCGGCTGCCTCAACCCATTGAAATTCTGTGGCTTACCAAAGTGCAGTTTTTCTCTAATTGCCAGTGAATGAGTTCAAAAAGAAGCCAAAGACATTCCCCCCAAAAATGCTGAACTGTAGCACATCTGGGAATGTATATGAATACATACTGTATATGAATTCTGTCATGTTCTGGATCCATGATCCTTAAAACTGAGATGTTGTCTTCAGCCTTATATGCGCATATAAATATATATGTGTATGTATAAACACTAGTGGTGGTAGTAGACAGCCATCAACCATTCATATCTAAAATCTGAGTTATCATTCTGACAATGAATGAACTGTTTCTTCCTCTTCATCATCCTTCCAAACATCAGTGTCCCATCTGACACCATCTATCAAAAATGTGTTGCACTTTTTTCACTTCAGACAGTTCTCCAAAAAGCTAGCTGAAAGCAATTCTTGCCTCTTCGTTTGGTTGTATAAGCAACCACAGCAATTATATAACCGCTGAAAACCCAACCTCCTTTCAGGACGAAATGTACACAAAATAATTGAAAGAAACAAAAGGAGATCCAGAATACATTATTTTTCCCAAGCAGATAACCCAAAGCACCATACAAACGAAAGTTAAGCAAAAGCTCTGCTTCAATCTGAAGAAAATAAAGTCACTGTGTATCATGGTCTGGCTGCATTTAGACAAGAAAACCTCTCCCACCAAGTCCAAACTCCGCAATCCTTGCATAAATCAATGACATCATCTTCTGTGACTCACTGCCTACAATATTTATATTCAGCAGGCTGTCTTCCTCGTGGGAAAGTGTCTGTACTGCTGAGACCCATAACTCATTCTGATCCTCGTACAGGAGGTAAAGAGGAAGTTCTCTCACCTTGCATTAATTTCATACACTTTGCACCATATCCCAGTAAGATTTCTTTTCTTAATTGCGTAACAGTGTTGGACATTTCTTTGTCTCCTGAGAAGCTTCATCTTGTGCTGTCTAGGCAACAGCATAGGGAAGAACGTATGTGAGTGTGCTCGTGTTCCTGTGTATGACATGAATAATCTTGGTAGACTGTTTTAACATGATACACTCAGATAACACGAAGGCTGAAAGATAAGCATTTACTAAACATGAGATGGCAGTGGTGCATGCAATATTCATTTTGCTTCAGTCTATGAAAGAGTGATGATGCAGTCTTTCATTACATACTCTTTCTCAAATACTCTCTTACACATTTTTGTTGTTTTCCCATTTTCTGAGCTGATCACCCCAAGTTCCTTTTATAACCAATAAAAAGAAACAGACATGTCTATGGTGCAATTCATCTCACCTGAAAATAGACATCTAAAATATGACAGCTGAATCACACTTCAGAAGTACCCTTCGGTCATTTACACCTGTAAAAAATACAGTGACTTGCCTTGATTTTGCTCACAGACAATTTCCCTGCATCAATGGCAAGATAAAGGACAATCCAACTCATCCATCTCCATCCCTCTTTAAACTTCAAGGCTGTAATGTGTGTTATCTCTAAAATATTTCTGGTACATGAAAAAAACCCTCCAAACTGGCAGATAAAATTGTAAGCTATTTTCCTCATTTCTGTAAATCATTGAATGCATCTCATCATTGTTATGAAAGGCTCCGTTTTCTGAATTTGTGTCCATTCTTGTTTTCCTCTTTGGGCTGTTAAACTTCAGCAGCACAAGGAATACTATATGCTTATCTCCCCCTTTGCGCTCTTCTTCTTGATTAAAAATTTCCATTGTCACTTCACTGTTGAAGAACTCTGGCAACAGACTTTAGGTTACCTGATTTAAAAGCAGACATAGCTTCATATTGTGGCCTAGTGGTTTAAGTAAACTATTCTACATCAAAACCTGCCATTTTTTAAAGTTTGTTGATGAAACATCTTTTGCCTTCTCCCTCTGACTCAACCTGCATTTTTGCTGTAACCTAGCTCATCAATAGGACTACTGGATATAAAATATGCCATATAAGGAACAACTATAACCAGATTTAATAACGATTTATATTACTGCAACTTTGTAAATCTCAAATAATTTTAGTCAAGGCATAATGATTCCAGATTTACACCAGAAGAACCAAATTCAACATATAGCTCAGAATTCCATCCAGAGTAAAACTGGTTCAAAGTGAAGCTTCTGTGTGCACGTGTTAGTGGAGTGTGGAAAGTGCAAGAAAATGGTGTCTTTCTGAAATGGAAACACTGGGCAATCTTATAATTATATTACTAAAAGCTGGGAAAGCAAGTTGTGGCTCCCACACCCAACACAAAATTATAAACCCAAAAATATGATGTTCATCTGACCCTTTAAATGCTATCTCAGTTATTTTCTGTCTATGGTATTTATAGAGTGTCTGTCACTGCATACAGGCACCAGCTGCATAACCACCGCTATTTGGATATGATCAAGTTAAACCCATAGGACTAAGTATAGCAACCATTAATTGCGATGATCATTCCCACTGCCCACAACAATGTGATGCTCACAGTAATACCCACACACCTACAGAAAATAAATCCTGATCTTCAAAAGAACAACCAGTGCTGTCTTTTTGCAAGTGGATAGGTCTTAAACACCAAGATCCCAGATCTCAGGCACTTGTAGGCACAGGCAATACAAGTAATGTGTTGAATCCAGCACAGAGCATTTCTAGACAAGCACAGGTATGGCTCACAGTAGCTTAGGGTTTGTTCATACAGCCTCTTCTAGCTTCAGTTGCCCCGGTAAAGGGAATACCATTCCCAGCCTGCCCAAGAAGCGTGTCACTGCCCTACCTACTGGTCAGATCTGCCAGCTGTGCTGCTCATGAAACTGGCCCCCATCTATTTCATTCAAAGCCTAGCATGTAGAAACACACTGCCATTTCAGAAAAAAAAAAATAGGGAGTTAAAAAATTGAGGTGTTTTATATTACGGATCCTTGCATGTGACTACACTTCCTCAGCAGGTGTCCTCTATTCACAGGTTTCCTCAAAACAAGACTGTCAGGGCGTGCTTGGCCGGGTGCCATACACGTGAGGTAGCACTTCTGTCTTACCTGGCATGACAGGGCGAAACAAGAGCGAAGCAGCATTGCTCTATCTGTCCTCCTTTCCACAGGAAAAGATGGAGCATTCATTTCAGAGCAGAACTTCACAGCATTCCTGAAGACCTACAGGCACTACTCTTGGACACGTCAGCTACTGGTGAAATCAGCATACTACCTGCTTGACCTAAAAGATATGTCTTGTGCAAACTCCAGGAAAATAAACTAACCTAACTGGAATAAGGCATCCCCTTTTGTTTTCTTTGTGGAGGTTTGTATTTATATTTTGAGATATTACTAATGAAAATCGGGGCTAGCCTGACGCAAGCTGCACAGAAGTGCTCCTTGTCTCTCATGAGTTTTGTCTGTTCACAGGGAGAGACAGAGAGGGCTGTTGGTCTTGTGCAAGTGTGCATTCAGAGAACAGGGCACTGCCTCTTCACACAGAGATGCTAAGCTCTCCGTTAGCCTGGGCAGTGGTGTCCATTTCCCCACCACTAGAATAGGCTTGAAGGCACCTGAACTGAGCTCCTCTTGAATGAGTGAACAGTGAATTACTCAGTCCCTAGAGGCAGACATATACATTTGGTCAGCTGAATAACCACAGACTCCATTCAGTCCATCGATTAGATCTCCATTGTCTCTCACGGGAGCTTAGACATCTAACTTACATGTGGACACCAACATACAGACATCTGAACTCGAGTGTCTACAGTCTGGATCTGAATGGGGGTTGCGTGTCATTGCTTAGTTTGGCACGGGCATGCTAACACCGGTGCCCAGCGAAGCCTATCTGTAAGAAGGTTGACTAGATGTAGCCAGCTGGAAGTAGACATGCCCTTCCCATGCCCTTTCACCAAGCCCAGGTGAAAGACCCTGTCATCTGCAGGACAAATCCTCACAGGGCTTACCCTGGAATGGGAAATGATTCCTTCTTGCCCTCAGAGAGAGGCTACAGGCAGACCTGCCACCATCTGACATCTTAGTGTGACAGCAAGGTCTGCCAGAAGGCACTGGGATAGATGTCAGAGCTCTCTAAGCCACAGAGAAACAGCAAACTCTCTTTACTCAGCGTGCCACAGGCTTTTTGAATCAGTAACATCATCATACACAGGTGTTTCTGACTCCTCCCTGGGTTCTGAAAAACAGAGGATAATGACTTCAGGTAACACACAGGGAAAATCATCCAATCTAGTCCCCTCTGCAAATGATCCTGCCAGTGACAGGACTGAACACAGGAGAACCAGAAAGCAGGGCCCAACACCCTTTAAACTTCTTGTTGTTATAAAAGCAATTTCCAAGGAACAGTAAAGAAATTGAATCAATCGCTGTCAAGAGGTCTCTGGAGCGGTGGGCTGAGGGGAGCCCAGGGGACATGTAGGGAGTCCTCTGTGCTTTCTCCAGGAGGAACGGTTCCTCAAACAGAAATGCAAGTGGGAAAAAAACACATGTGAGAAAATAAAATTTAGTCCTTTTGCCTTATCTCTTTATGTTGGTTTCTCCCAAGCATTTTCAACTCAGTGCAGAGGGCTCTTCTCCTCCCCTGCTGATAAAGAAGATCCATAGATGCTCCAGATAAGAAAACTAGGCAGGCAGCCACAAAAAATTGTTCCTCAGAACATGTGCATAGCCTGGGTCCCTCTGCATCTTTTGCACTTGAGCAACTTCCAGAGAATCCAGACAGGACCCTGGTCCTGGTGTGTCAGATGCTACAAAATCCTGTGTAAGAAAGAGTCTCTGACCCAGTGGGAGCAGGGAAAGTCTGAGAAGGAAAGAAAGATGGCATGAGTTTAGAGGAGTGGTTAACCCCAAGGTTTCAAAAGCAAGTTTTGGATACCCTGTTTGAAATAATTCAAAGTACCTGATCACCAAGTATTTTAAGCTGAACACCTAAAACCACTAGAAGTTTTGGAAAACCTTGACCTGTACCACTGTGTTCTGATAAACAATATTTCCCTCTACACAAGAAACATTCCGGATTGAATGATCATCTCTCTAGTGCCCTTCCCTACACTAAATGTCACTCTTACCTACCTAGTGAAACTCCTGATAGAGGCAAGTCCTGTCACGATTGCTTTCTAGATCTGAGATACCAATGGCATAAAGCAGCTACTAGTAAATTCAAGTATCTTCCCAGTGTGGCTACTGAGGTTGATCTAATTTGCAGTGTTTTCTGATGGCCCTGTAAGCATCATCAAAGCAGCATAAAAACTGCAGAAGAAGGGACAGAGGTATGTATGTCCAGGATACCTATAGCGTGTTTAAGTATATGACTCCTTTCCACTTACCATCAAGAGCCCTGGGTTTGAGCAGCTGTGGGTAGCAGGCAGGCTGAATGGCACATTGCTCTAAGATACCATACACGTTGCAAAGAAAAGTTTCACAATTCATTTCACCCACGTGCGGATCGCTAGTAGTTATGCATGTAGTCAGAGCTAATTGCCTGGAGTCCTTTTAAAGGCTGTGAGAGAAAGGTATTTTCAGAAGGTGATTCATCCTACCCATCCTACCCCTGAGATGAATAGTCTCCGTGAATGGCTGTCAGCCTCTGGTGACTGCACAGGGATCTAAGGCATAGCTTATACTGGATGTATAAGTCTCTAGCTGGTAAGAGTCATCCCAGTCAGAGTTATACAGGTTGACTATGAGCCCATGTACCCTGTCCAGAAGAGTTCACAAGTATGCATTTCTTTATATCTAATAGAAAATGCTTACATCAGCCAGCCCTCCTTCTCGGCATCCTCCTGTATTTTGACTACATCTATCACTGAACTTTTTTTCCTGCTCTCGTGACATGAATGCAGTAAGGTGCTATGGGAGAAATATAGATGGGGGGGGGGGGGGGGGGGGAAGGACGAATAAAGCATATTGTGTGCAAATCCATTTCAGAGGCTGAGAGCAGAAAATCAGAGCACAGGCAGAACAGGCTGAGTGTTTCTGGCGAGCTTGCAGCAGGCACAACACAAGTAAACATCTGAAAGACAAAACTACCATCGGCTCAGCATAGAAAGCAAGCTGCCAGATCCAGAAAAAAATGAGTGTGAGGCCCAACCTAAGCATGTGTGTGCATGCTGAAAAGAGCCAGAAAATCTCTACAAATGTCACCATCCACTCTGGTTTGATATACAGGCCCCAGAGGCCAAGAACTTGACTCTCGGATCTTTTTTGTGCAAACTGTGACATCTCAGGCTCACATCAAGAGGTTTCTATATGTTTTGGCTCAATATCTGCTCCCAGTTATGTTGGTGGAAGGAACTTCAGATTCACACCAACCTAACAAAGTTTATTTTGCCATCTGTCTGTGTTTAGTCTTCATATTAATAATTAAGGCAAGCAATGCTTATTGGGATGGAAATTCTTTCTGAGGAAGAGAGCTGTGTGCCACACAAACCACCTAGCAGCAGCTGAAGCTGTTGTTTCAAAAATTACCAGAGAGAAAGCTCACTACCCATTTTTCCTTAAGTATCGGCGTTTCTAGGATGTCCATTGCCATGGGGCTGTTATTTAACATTTCTGCTGAACAAGAGCATGCCCCAAAAGTAACGGGCTTGGTTAATAACATGCTATGAAATTTGCGAGGGTTTTTTGAGCTATAAATGTACTTTCTGCGGTCTGTTAATGAAATCATCCTTCCTGTCAATGAAGCGGGGCCGCAGAGAGGCAAGCTGCATGCGTTTCCCCTGATGGAGTCTTTCCCAGCCCACGCCACAGTGCAGGGTTATTTGCACAGAGGCCCCTTCACTGGCTCAGGAAATCCTTCCCGTCAAGACCACCTCCCTTGAAAGGATCATCGGCATTTAGCGTGGCCTTGGCTACCCAAGAGAAGGGTGGTGGGTCACCACCGAGCCAAGTGGGTCTCTGTCAGCCATTTGCCCCTTTCTAACACAGGTTGTCCAAATGAACAAGGCTCTTTTACTATATGCAACACATGGAATCCCAGAGGGGCAGGGTGAACCTGGCAATAGGAAAAAGCATTATTCATCCCATGGAGAAACGCATCTGTTACCACCGATGTGGGATGTCTTTGCCTCTTCTGAATTGTTTCCCGACTTACACTGAGCGCAAGCCACTCAACTTCTATGGGGATATGACTCAGCGCTGAATTTTGGCACCAGCTGCTCAGAATTAATTGCGAAGTGCAGAGCTGTGGGGGCCCCAATTCTGTTGATAATCCTCCTCACCACGTAATCAGATTTTAACCCCCTTTGGCCCCATTACAAAAGTCCCCATCCAGGACCAGTACTTCTCTTCTGGAGGATAAACTACTCACTTGAGTTTTTTCCCAGCTCTTTTAACTGAAGTTCTTTATAATAAGACATTTCAGACAGGAATTGATAAATCCATACTAAAGGGAGGGAAAACATTAACATATTATACCTCGTGGAATAAAAGGAGAAAAACAGAGCTCTTGAAAAGCTAGTTAAAATGCAATGGCAAGCCTCTAAAGAAAACAACAATGGCCCTCATTTTTTTGTATATTTGGTTTTTTTAATATCTCTGCTCATTTTGACCCCCAGTCCTAAATTCTTCACATCAGTAATTCAAGTTTCCATAAAGAAAACATAGTAAATTTTGAAGCAAGTATGTAATTAAAGACAGTTACAAGAAAATCATCTCTGAGTAATTTGAATCCTTTTAGAACCAATATGGCTGAACTATTGACAGAATAAAGAGGGGAAATTAATGGATCTTAGATTGGGCTTGAGTGAAAGGTAACTTTTGTTTGGGAAAACCACATAGCAATTGGCGTTTGAATCTAGCTCAGAAAGCTTGCTGTTCCATTTTTTTTAAATGTTCTCTCATCACATTATTTTCCTCTCAAACAGTGATACTGAAAGCCCCTTGCCATGGTTTGCCTGTCTGCTTGCAGCTTCTGCCAGGCAGGTGCTCTCCGCTCCTTGTAGCAACCAAGTTGCTCCTGCTTGTTGCTGCTCCGGCACACCAACTGTGAGTTTTTCTTCTTAATTTCTTTTTTTATAGTATATCAGTTTTGAATGTCTAGAGCCCATGGTACATAGGACTGAGAGATCCACAGAGAAATATAAACCCCAGTATCTGCCCTTCTACCTATCCTTTCCTAAGACAGCAGGGCATACTGCTCTGAAAAAAACAAAGAGGAAAGTAATTTTGTTGGGCTGAGTCTGAACTGAGTGGTTCAAGGTGAAAATGTGAAGTTGCTCACATGGGGGGGGGGTGGGGGGGTGGGGGGTGGCAGGGGTGGCGTGGTTATTTCTAATAAAGCAGCCTCAGTTTTGAAATCTATAGATTCTGCAAGTAGGCTGCTCACTTCTCTGAGTGCTGCTGTCAAACCAGCTTAGCCGCTATCCACCTGTACGTGGCTCAGGGCATGTCCAACCAGCCAAGTGCAGTCCATTGCCTGTCCACCCCTCAGCTGGCCAGGTACCCTCCAGGAGTTGCATACCAACTGCATCTGGCAAGTCCTGATGACCTTTGTCACCATAAAGCATTGTACTGTCTGAGAAGTAGAAAGACCAAACGCTGTATTTAGAATGGCAAGGCTTGCACTGAATCTTCATCCTGAGACCTCTGCTAGGTTATTTCATTTCCTCCTGTCTTCTCTTTCCCTTCAGCCCCCTAAAGTCAACAGACAAGCTCCAGATCTACCGTAGTGAAGGAGATTAGACTCTGATCTCTCATATCTCACTTCAGGGTAGAACAAGTCTGAAATCTTCTAAGGAACGGGACGTGTGGTGGAATGTTGCCATAACAGCTTGTCTGCAGAAAATGCCACATTGTCATGGGCAAGTGTCCCCTGGCAGAGGGGTACTTTCTCAAGAGACCTCGGACATATTTGTGTGAATATAACAGCAGCAGCATTTCTCAAATTCACACAGCATTCATAGAAAATCTGGGTTTGTGACTTCCAGAAACATTATCAACAAATCCTTAGAGCCCAAGTTGCATGGAAGCATCAGTAACAACCAACAGCCCTGCAGGAAGAGAGTGGCAAGGCTGCAGAAACCTGACAGAGGTGTGGGACAATTCTATCTTTCAGAATTATGCCACTCGAGGGCTTGAAGTTAGTGGGCTTAGAGGCAGACCGACTGGGCTAATTCTGGACGTCTTGTGAGCCTGATTTAATTCCCAGAAGTGGAGCTGTGTCCGCTCAAGCTTGGCTCCAGACCAGCTTTTCTGAAAGCAGTCAGGCACCAGTGCAATTGTCAGAGTCACTTAACTCCCACTGATGCTAGTTACGTGCCTTTTGAAAATCCCACTAAGGGCAACTGCAAATCTGGCCCCGAGTATACTTGCTTCAGTTTATTCAGCTGTAATTACAGGTCAGCTCTGCTCACACTGGAGTTCTTCCACTGAACTGCTCACTTTCCTGGCACAGCAAAGACCTGTATCGTTGGGGTGAGGAGGGGGACAAAAATTAATTCTGCGTATTGGAAACTGAAAAGTGAAGCTATTGAAGGGGAAGAATGTGATGAATCAGTTCTCTATAGTGAAGTGATACTAAAACTAGCTCTGAATTAGGAACAGCACAGTGTGTTCTATTGTTGATTAATCCCCTTCTCCCTTTGCTGTTCCCCATACAATTATCTGGAGATGACGGTACTGTGTTTGTCAGTTAGAAAGGACACAGTGTCGTACATCAAACCACAAGCAAGCCTAGACTAGGAGCCTGCCTGTGAGCAGTCCCAGGGCTGATGTTATACCTGGGCCTTATTAATGCAGGGAACCTCATTAATCTGAACACATTGGGACCATGGAGCCATCTGAATTAATGAAAGCTCCTGTTACTGATGTGTAGTCATAACCAGTGCAAAGACTTTTTTTTTTTTTTTCTGTAAATGAGTATTTTGGCATAAAAAAAGAAAAAAAAAAAACCAAACCTCAACAAGTTTAGCATGCATGCACTAAATATAAACACACCTCTGGAAGACACAGCAGCAGCTGATGCAGGAGCATGTTAGCTTTTGACTAACTGAACTGCTTGGATTAGAAAATTTTGGAATAGCAGCATTACAGGACCCCAAGAAGCTGAAAACCTCATATATTAATTCTCCTGGGCCTTGGAAGGAACTTCAGAATCAGGTCAGAAACACTTAGCTCAGGCCTACTTAAGATTGAACTTCTGAATCTTCAGATCCTCTGCTTATTATTTTTAATCCATCTTTGTGTTTTCTGTGCCTAAGAGTGCATTGTTTCTGGCAATGACATTATTTTGTCCATTTGTTTCCAGATGCAGCCAGAGGCAAGTGGTCAGCATCTCAGATGTGATTTACTGAGGTCTCAGTGTCTCCTATGATGTCATGGTTATTTATTTCCTAAGGAAATAACTTCCTTGGAAGAACAAACTCATTTAAAGAACTCATGTTAATTAGAAACTGCCAAAGGAACGCTTATAAATTAAGGAGCCTAGAAGTGAGTAACAGATACACACACTGACCGTCTGTTGATGAAGCAGAACAAAACACTTCCCTTTCCCTCTCATCCCCAGTTCTCTTGCTGATCAGAGAAATAGGAGGGCTGTAGAATAGCTAGGAATGAACTGCCACCGTGTGGCCAAGGGACAGTTTTAGCTACCTTTCTAGAAATCTCCTTCAAGAGCTGTTGCCCTGAGATAAGTGACAGTCCCCAGCACTTACTACTGAAAACTTCCTGCTTGATCACACCTTTCACTTCGGCAGCACATGCAGTGCTGCCCCAGCAGTGGCCGTAGTCTTCTTGAAGGGTGAGGTCTTGCTCCCTTCTCAGTCTCACTTTAATACAGGGTGGATCACATCGCTTTTAATTCCATAAAATCTTTTTATATTTTCTCTAATAGGTCACCTCATCCTCTGACAATGGTCGGGGTGTCATAATCACTGAGCCACTCAGGTGATGATGCCTTAAACAAGATGGATAATTTTTTAATACGACAAGCCTGTTAGTAGAAAACTCCATCATGCACTAAATTACTGCCAATCAAGTTACAGACTCTACCCTCTGCTTGTCAGCCTGGTCCGAAGCAGCTGAGCTCATATGTTGTGATTTGCCCTCACAACTCTTTCAAACAACTTATTTTCTAGCCATTAAACTCAAGATAAGTCAAGAGCCATTCCACTGACTTGATGCAGCTTGGTTCCACTTTACCACAGCCATAACTCAGAGCTACAGGCTCAAAAGGTGGCAAAAGCCACCTAAACACAGCCTGATGTAACTACCCAGCTTCATGCTGCTTTCATCTCCTTGTGGACCTGCTCCACCACAGAAACATAACAGGCATTCTCCTGAATTTGCCCAAGCAGAACTACAGACTGGCCCTACAGCTGTGAAAATTTTGAAGACATCCACTAGGTGCTAACCTAACATTTTTTATACACCCCAGTCAATCTGGAGCAGCAGATAACTATATATCTTTGCTGTGCACTACCTTGGAGGACTTCCTGCATTACTTAACGCGGTGCTGACACCTTCTGCCTTCGTTGTAACTTTACAGCACTGAAAGATTCAAACCAGAGCACACATCTTGTCCAGCTGCCAACTTTCCATTAGCTGCCTATATTTCTTCTGTTTCTGCCAAAGACACTTACAATTTCAGCTCGCTTACATGCATCATGGTTACACTGAGTTGCTCAATACAAAAGGACAAAATTATTTTGAATCACCTAGGACATGATTTCTTCAGCAGACTTCATCTCTCTTCAGTTACTGGATTCTTGCACACAATGTCTTTAGTTTCTCACAGACAGCTGTGGATGTGGTGTCACAGAAATTCATAGCCAGAGCTCCTTAAGTGCTAGTGCTTAGCAATGACACTAGCTAGCAGAACCTGAAACGCCCCAGTACTTCAGCTGACCTGGATTTAAAACAACAGAATAAAAGAAACTTTCCTAAAGATTTTGCCTATTACTCCAATGCACTCTGGAAAAGAGCTTTTGGGGATTCATGCTGCAGGAAACACTCGCACACAGCGGCCTTGATCGATAGAGCTTCTAGTTGATGCGTTTCATTCTTAGGGCCTAGGGGTATGACTGAAACAGCTCACTAATAATCTCTGCAAGGGATCTAGGTCATACAGCACTCTGCCGGTCATGAATAATTCTCCTGTACAATTTGCATTGTCAGAGCTCCTACAGTAGGTGCTTAATTTCAAGCTTGCAATGTCTGAGAATAACTACATGTTGCAGCAAATTCATTTAGAGGGCCTAGCCAAGGCAGAGAGAGTTCCTTTGGTGTCTGTGCAGAGTTCTGCCTGCAAAGCCCTTGGGAGAACAATTCAGAGTAGCCAAGGAGCACCTTTGCAGGGCAACCAGCAGCTCCTGGAAACTGCATGGAAATCTGCCCCAAGCGAGTCAGTGAGGCAGGAGCACAGTTCTGTCTTGGGCCAACACAGAGGGTGCTGCCATCCACAGCAAACCCTTCTCTGAGGAGACAGATAACACAGGGGATGGAAATGCTTCCCTTTCCTCCCTCCTGTTCCTATTCTGCTCAACGGCCCTGTTCCAGCACAGGTAGCACAAAACCCAGCTTCTGGGCTTGCACCTTCAGCTCCCACCTCCCCAGAGAGTGTGCTAAGATGCAAGGGCCACTCTCCATAGCTCTGTTGGAGCTGAATCATGTCCAGTGAGGAGCATACAAGGGCTAATATGCTAGAAGGAGAAGATGCCTGCGTTTATGGGATAGGAGATAGAAAACATTCTCAGAGAAAAACTGCTTTATTTTACTCAATTAAAATTTCCTAAGACGATAACAGGCTTGAAGTGAGTAGAAAAGGAAAACAAAAATCACAGAATCCAAACCAAATTTATAAATCTTATTTTCCCTCTCTCTCTCTCTTATACATAAAAGCAAACATGTGTTTCACAGTGGAGTTTCTGTGCTAGACAGTAAGGGGACCCTTACCCTCTGTCACGGCCAGATGACCAGAGATACCTCTGTTTTACAAGGACAGACATGAAGCCACAGAGAAGGTCAAACCTCCTGAAGCAGTCTGGTTGTGCACATCACAGTGCATCCTTAAAACTATAGCAAAAAGATCATCTACTCCAATGCGTAAAACCTTGGCACTACAAACATGAAGCACAGCCCAGGGCAGAACGTGGTTGGAATCCTTTTCTTCTTCTTCTTCCAGCAGTATTTTAACTATGCACATGCCTAATTCAGTTACAGTAACTGAAAAAGACGGTGAGGTTTTCTGTCAGCATCCACCCATGCTGCAGGTACTCATAGCAAAAATGTGACCACACAGTAAAAATGTTCCTCAGCAGCTTCAGTATGAGATTCTGCTTGGAGAGGGGTTTCAGGGTGACACAGCTGCCAAAACCATGCAGTTTGGACCACTGTCCTCCTTCTCTCATACATACACAGAGCTGCAGCCTTGAGGCATGCCAGCAGTTAGGGGTGTGTTTGAGGCACACTGTGCTCTGGCTATCTGACCTGGCTGAGAGGCCTTCAACCATCATGTCAAAGGCAAAACAGTTTTAAAGACAGTTATGATGTTCAGTTCAGGACAGCCAGGACAGGACTGGGGAGGTACAGAGGCAGCAACACTATAGAGAATGCAGGCTAATTGTGAGAAGCACCAACAATAGGGAAACAAAACCTAGACCTTAATTTAAACTGTTCATGAATATGTATCAATGATGTTGGTTAAACTGGTCATCTTCAAGAGGATACAAACTAGACAAAAAGCAGCAAAAGCACCTCCAGAATTAAAGTGCTAGAGAAACAAGTCCTCCCTCCCCTTCATGAACACGACTAGGAAAAGAAACAAAATGCTTTAATCAAGCAGGAGATGCCAGCTCTGAATGGAGGAGCGTAACTTTCTTTGGCACTCTCCTGTGTCATGACAGAAAGTGTCCTAGATCAGCAAGATCTGAGAGAGGTTCTTCCACCTCATAGCAGAAATGCTGTTTGAATAACTCAGTCCCAAAGACTAGGAACACAAATCAGCAAGAGTTGCCACTTGCCAGATGTTCTGTGTGGTGAGCACAAGATTTATGAAGGTTATGATATATTGATGGTCATTGCCTTAGGAAATTCATCCAAGCCTGTGGACACAAAAAGTACTGAACATAGAAACAAGAAATCACCAGTGAATCATCAGCTGGACATACCACTGCTGCCATGATCCATCTGTCATAGTGAACCACTGATTGAACACCAGGTGAAAAAAATTGAGTAACTGAAGGCTTGATCCCAAACACATTAGCAAATTCTTAAGACAAAGCATTAGCCGAGGGCTGTGGCTCAGACTGATGTCTGTGATATAAATGGTATTGCTCTATCTGAAGGGCCACAGGCCAGCATTTCTATAGGGTGCTGTCTCCTTGTTACTTTCTATACATTTTTACATTGCTCTACATCAGTAAAACAGGCAGAGTATGGACCTTAACAATTCCAGGTATCACATGGAAGACATATCACCTTTAAGATGAAAGAGTCTGAAGAACAATTCTAGACTGCATTCTTCCTAATACATAGTCTTTAATGATGAAGTAGCAGAATTAAAAATATTTGGTATAACCTAAAGCTGATACAGTGGATTTGTCTGTGAATTGCCTTCTGCCCTTGAGAAAAAAAACTTTTCTCCAATTTATTCACAAAGTGTTCTTCTGCAAGACATTAAGCTTTTCTAGTGTATACTGTGATGTCTAGGTTCGGCAACTGGGTGTTAAAATAGATGAAAACTAGCAGGTGGTGTAACCATATGAAAAAAGTTGTATATATACATCTTTGCATGCAGTGAATCCTTTGATGTTATATCCAAGGACAGAACCATTTCCAATAGCAAGCAGAGTACAAGATAGCTTGTTGCTTCAAAACACACTGGAGCAATTCCTCCAAACACAGATTTCTAATGCTGATTCCTTCACTGTGGCTTTTTCTGCTTGTACCACAGCCTGCTTGCACCTCGGTGCTGATATGTACTCTCAGATCACAGAGTCAATGATGGCACATACAAATTTTCACATGCAAAAAAAAAGGAGAAAATTCTGCTTCCCTGCTCTGAAGTTGGAAACACTGGTGCAAAAGCTCCAACATATTTGCTGAATTGCTTTGCAGTACTGGAATCAGAAGAAAATTACTGCACCAGGCAATCTCTGAATCATTGTTTCAATACCAGCACTAGAAAAAAGGCTTGTCAAGCTGGAGTTGTCCCCAAGCTGAACGACAAAGCAGTATTGTTAGGCACAACGAACTCGATGAGTTAAACACTCACATGAGTTCAATGTTGGAATAGCCATGGCTTAAAATATGTCCCAAACAGAGAACCTTCAGTGACTACACACGTCACTTCTAAAGTGTAAGAGATGGGTCAGAGGTTAAAAAAAAAAAGCAGGTCTTACATGCCCTATTTAATATATTCTGTCTTCAGCTGAAGAGGTAATATTATTTCAATATTCTTTCTTACGTGTTTTGGGCTTAAATTTTAAAGTGTTATATGCCCCTTCCACAGCTTTGGGCAAGTACATAGGATGTCTTTCCAACCTCTTCCTAGAGCCAGTGGTTCTCCGCTGGCTGTTTCTTTGCGATTGGTTTGTAGCCTTTGCTGTTTGGGCAGTATCCTGTGAGTATCTCCGGGGAGCACGAAGGATCCAGTTTGAATGTAAACTGTGTTCACTTGTGCTTGTAGCAACTGAAAGACAGAAGATAATCTGGCATTAACTCCTTGCCAGTGATATTTTTACATGCACAGCAAGAGAACAGGGTGCCTGCTGGGTCCTTCCTGGAGGTAATGTGGAGAAACCAACCTTCTTTCACTGCAGGATGTCACTTGGGCTGGGATTCATCTTATCTAGTATTTCAATGCCTGCAGTGTAAATACATATGTCACAGCTAGTCCTTTTATCCCTTTATACACATTTCTAGGGCACAGCTAATCTGACCTGTTTGAGATGCCCACCTTAGCCTAAGACAAAGGAAAGAAATGTCTGTTTCTCTCCACTGATTATATTTGATAGATGATGAGCTCAGATGGGTACATCTTCATTTAGTTGGACAATCCAATCCTTTCAGATGGAAACATACTATTAATTACCCTAATATCTAAGTGACTTCTTTTTTGCTGGTTAGAAAGAAAACATCCGGCCTTTTCTCAATGAGAAAAATGAAAATCAGATGAAGAAAAAAATATCTTTATATTTTTAATAGCTCTTCCCCAAAGACAGCTTGGAGTAGAGAAGTGAGGGTAGAATTCAGCCCTGAGCAGAAGGCAAGCACTATTCCAGCACTACACATGCTACATTTATGTAATGGCCACACACAAAATAGTTTCACCTTTCAACAAGGAACAAGCAATATATTACTGTAGTTTCACATCCTGCATGTAATGGTCCTAAATTTGGGAAGCAAAGCTTGGAGGAAAACTCTGTCCATTAAGTAAACAAGCGTGGTCTTACAATACCAGTCCTCCCTCTACACACCAAAAATAATCATATTTTGGCTAGTTTATACTGCACCATCAAAATCAACATCCACGTTTGGCAGATCCACGTCAGGAACTCTCCACCATCTCTCTGAATCCAGGTCTGCAATAACTGAGTCAAAGAAAGCTATTGCTTCTCTTACATCTGAACCGGACTGTGGGCCTTTTCTCTCCATGGATGCCTGTTGATCATGGGGGGGGAGGAAAAAAAAAAAAGTTAGCTAAGGGTTGGGAACAATGACTTCTTAATGAGCAAACCATATAAGAAAGCTGCAAAAATTATATTTGATTCCATACTTCAAGCTGTCAGAAAAGGGCACAGGTCCAGACTACTCCACAGTTTTTAGTCATCAAAGAAAGTGGGAAAGCAGTCTAACAAACGTCCACCTTGTTACACACTCAACGTCAAACATCTTGCACTTAGGTGCTGCTAGCCAGGTGTTATGAAATCCTTCAGAATCCCTGTGTCAAGCCATTTAATTAGGTGGCTAAATGACAGCTGGGTTTTGTGGTCAAATTTATTCTACCTAGCGGTAGGCACCTAATGAGATGCACATTAGAAATGTAGCCATGCAGGGTGTCTTCTGTATTTAATGCAGGTCTCCAGCACTTCAGATGATGAGTCAGGCCTTAGGCAGGCTGAATCCCCCTCTGCAGGCAGCTCTTTCTCTTAGCTGCAAAGGGATTGTGGGGTAACTTGGTTACTAATTTAAGGAACTTATTAAAATGCCTAGGTTAGGTGAAATGAATCCAGATCTAAATTGCTACAGTCTTTTTGAAATGGAAAAGGACCATGTGTGCTAAAATATGAGTCATTCGATACCGTGATAATTCCCACAGGAAAGCCATAGGGTTTAAAATTAGGAACCTGTTTTGATAAAAAAGCAAATGCTTGTCTATAAATGCTGAAGCAGTCATAAAGCCTCAGTTAGCAATTCTGGTAGGTCCATACGGAATGAATACTTCCTGCCAGGCTCTATCTAATGAAAAACCATATCATTTCCCTGCCACTCCAAGACAGGTATATTGCCAGGCAGCAATACCAAGTCAGAAACTTGCTACCATGGGTTTCAAACATGCAAGCAAAGGATACATGCTGTATCGCATCTCTGAAGGACCAGCTTGTTCCCTATTCTGTGGGGGCAGGGAGATAGGCGAGTTTATTCCCCTCCTGACATGGTTGATTGACATCCTCAGAAGTGCTAAAAGATAGCTGCTACCACACATCTATGAAAATAGTGACTGCTATTATGATTAAGCCCTTACTGGTTAAAAGGCATTTTAAAGAATTACCTACATACTTCCAGCATCTGACCCACCTCTATTCTTTTCTCTCACTGCACCCAGGAGGCAAATTTTGAATCCACAGGCAGTCTGCGGTCCAGGTCCTAGGGATCTTTGGATTAAAACTCCCATGAGAACAGAGCTGTCTAGACAAAGCACCTTGCCATTAATCATGCAGCAGGGAGGAGAAAAGTGTATTTCCACTGACAGGTAATTTAACACAAACGGGTAGTTAGGGACAAAACCATTCCATCCTGATGGCAAGATAAACCTTGCAACCTGCAAACATGAAATTTGTTATTAGGAACTAGAGTATTCTGGCTATTCTAGAAATCTTCTTGACCTCTGCCTGTTTTTTGCAAAGCCATAGCTGTGCAGCTGTGACACTGCCATGTGTGGTGGCAGGAATGACTCATATGGGTGGCATATCCTGCTGATGTCTCGGTCTGTTCCTTAGGGGATGGCTCATGGAATTAGCATGCCAGCCAGTACCACAGCTGTTCATATCACAGCCCTCTCAAAACTAGCCAGCTGCAACAAGGCTTTTACCACCACATACCAGGTTAACTTCAATAAGCACCTCACCCTGGCACAGCCACCAATCCCCCACAAGGTTTCAACAGGTCATCTACTGTCTGGGCTGTTTCTTCATCCTCTTCAGGCCAGCCCACCCTGCTTCTTGCCTCTCCTACATCCAGGACACTATCTCTCCTCCCTCTGTTTCTTCCAGGCCTCGCTTCACTGACTGCTCTTCTTCCATACCCCTTAGAGCTATTTAACTACTTAGCAGGAACCAGCAACAGCTGCACCTTATCCACATCAGCCAACCCACCGCCCCTGAAGCCAGCCCACAGCTCTATATTATCAATGTTAATTAACCCAGCTTCGTTCCTCTACATGTTCATACATAAGAGCTGGCTGGCCACAGTCAGGTGACAGCACTTAGTCTCAGTCTGTAGAGGATTCACTTGTTTGCCAAACCCAGTTAAGCTTTTGGCATTTTTCTTTGGTGACATTTTCAGTGGGAAATCTCAGAAATTCACAAACCTGTATGAAGCCTAGTTATGCAGAATGTATCTCCCAGCCTCCTGGTCCATGGTTTTAGTACCCTTTTGCACTCATTTTTTCCCACATGGCTGATGGTTGGTCATGTACTGCTCCCCTAGATCACTGCTCAGCTCATCAGGGAATGGGCATGCTGTAGGTCTCCCCTGCCTCAAGCCAATCTTTGTGTAATGGTGCACAAAGTCAGTTCACAGACTGTATCTATTGGGCTGAGATTTTTCTCCTGGCGCCTGGCACCACCAGGCCGCTCACCTATAGCTCAGTCATTCTCTTTGGATGTTTCCCTGGCCTTAAACGGTAATGGCTTTGCAAAATCTATCTTATCCAGCCGACTGAGCTGAGTATTGTTTCATGCTATTATTCCCAGCTTCTGACAGTCACTGTTCAAAGCATTAAAAAGATGACGTAAAGCCTAATAAACCCAAATTTAAAAGCCTACTGACTGAATGAGTATTAGATCAAAACATAAAATTAAAACCCGTGCTATCTAGTTGTAAATACGTGAGCCTTGTTCTTTGGTTAAGCAATGCCTGTAACAATGCTCAGCTTCATCCATTCTGATATTCTGCTGTGACAGAACATATACATGTGGCAGTAACTCTTTCGTGAAGTAGTCGGTAAGCCAGCCATACATTCCTTCTTCACTTCTTCCCCATTATTATCCAGTTTAAAGACTGCACTGGGTAACCTGTGAGTCTGCTGTCAAAGTCATGTTTGTGGTCATGTTACCTAAACAGATCACCCCACCTGCTGCAATCTTTCCCTTTGTCCTCACTGAATCAAGTCCAGAGTCAAATTAACCACTGAACTGTCTAGTGATACACAATCCATAAACTGCAACAAGAAGGAAGCTTTGCAATGCTTTTCTCTCTAGTATACATGGAAACAGTCTGCACTAAAGATGGTATTCCAGTTTTATTTTTGTGGTATCGTTATAGCAAAGGGTGAAGAATTAATGCTGTCTCAAAATGACCTGCCGACTTATTAACGCACAGAGAAAGGAACCCTTAAGGATCCCTCATGCCTTACAGCGTATCAGTAGAGCTTGCACTGACGCTAAATGTAGCCCTGACAAGCTGCCTGACCAGTCAGAAAAAAATCCTATTTGTTTCAATGAATTTGCAATTATTTTGAATAAGTGATTTTATGCCAACAAAAGGACTGCCTTTTGTAAGTAAGTAAACCTAGATATTACTGTGCTTGTCAGTCACTAGCAGCTATAAATAACCACAGTGGGGAACTCTGAGGCAGTTAAGTAGCCTGTATTGAGAGAACAGCTCACTTTTTCAGAACATGTTTTCAGATACTTCCCATACTATCATACCTCTTTCCTTCTATTTTCTCTATCCCCACACAAACATAGGCATATACATTTCTTCCCATGACTAGTCATTCATACTTAATTTCATACTACTCAGAAAGAATTTTAAGTTATTTAGCAACATTTCAAATGATGTAACAGTAAGATAACTGGCTGAGACCAATAAAGCAGAAAATCAACATAGGTCATACAGCTAATTGCTTCATGGCTTAGGACCAAGCACATGGCAAAGGTTCTTATGAATTACCTTAGAAGACTCTTTGGAAGGGAGTGGAAGAAATGTCTTCTTTCCAGTTGTGGATGATTTTGTGGATGTTGGGGAATCTGCAGCCATATGCATGGATTTCAAGTTATTGATATTGTCAAGATATTTTTTCCTCAAGGCTAACAGATCCTGTAAGTACTTCAAGCAGTCTTGAGTCTTAGAGTACATCCAGTCTCTGTCTTCCTCTTTTGGTTGGGAGCAAGAGTCAATGCTGGTTGTACTTCTGCATTTTTTCAGTGGTTCACTAATTTTTTCCTGCTCACCTCCAAGGACGTACATAGAAGTGCTGCGAATCAATCTCACTGCAGAACCTGTGCCATCACAGTAAGGGATGTCATCTGTCACATTTCTTCGGTGGGAGTTGGGCTGAAATATAGAATGGATCTTTTTGAACATAATGTGTCACTTCCCTATATACTTTTTCTCTTTCAGCTCCTTAATTTAACCCTAGATCTGGTAATCAGCAGCTGTCTTGCCCTCAGCAGACAGACAATTTTGCCACTTACTGTAATGAGGAGGAAAAAACAAAACAAAACAAAACACCCTTTTGCTGCCCAAATTGCTTTCAGCCTAACACATTGCGAACAGCGTAATGGTAAGGCAGAAGTGTGTTTTCTGTTCCATTTGTGTCAGTGAAACCGCTTTGTCCTTTCCTCGGCTTAAAATACAGTACAGGAGGTCAAATATCATGCTTTGACCTGTTATTTGACTGCTGCTTCCCATAAAAACCATCAGCGTCGAGGCAGAAGTTCCCCCTTCCGCGTCTGCTCCGCGCTCCCGCGTCCCCGTCACCGCCCGGCGTCGGCGGCCGGGGGACGCCCGGCGCTGTCCGTGGTGCTGAACCGCCGCCGCGCTCCGCCGAGCATCCCTCCGCCCCCGCGGGCGCGGCCCGGCGGCCCGGCCACCTCCGCGGGATGCTGTGTTGGAAGAGCTTGTTGAAATCAGCCTCGACAGGGACAAAAGTCTGGGCCGGGGAGAAGGGTTGCTGTCGGGTGGAGTTCAGCTGCTGAAAGAAGTCGCTCTGGGTTTCACCCGACGGTAACCAGGAGATGGCTGCGGCTACCTGATACCACAGCACTACTAGGAACAAAGTGGATTCGGGTGTCAGGCTCTATTACACTCAATACAAAGATGCCCTGTGTAAGGGATGCTGTAAAATAAAACACTGTCCCAAAGTACTCATCTGGCAAAATATTGCAGACAGAAACCAATGAATTTGTATCATTCCACATTAGTTCCTCTCCTAGATTAATGCAAGAACATTTAATATAGTGGTTTTGATGATTGGGTTTTGGCTGAAAGCTACTGACAACATTGACTATTATTGGCATATTCGAGCCAGTATTGGCGTGTTCAAGCCAGTTTTTGTGTCTGGATGACAACATGATGGATGCTTTAGAGATAAATGGATAGTGAATTTGGTTAGTTCTCATGACTAAGACAATCAAAGACAATCAACTGCTTTTTAAAAGCAAGCAGGAATGTCCAGATTTACCATGTTCGAAAGAGTTTTCATAATTCAGCCTGTTCAAGCATTGAGTGCTTCAGAAAAGAATTATTTTGAAAACCAATGGATATGACCCTGCAGAGTCTTCTGACCAAATTTCTGCTAATGTCACTGGAAGTGCCAGCTGAAGGCTTAAGCATCCTAAGAGCTGTAGGATCTCAACAAGAAAGATAGGTTCTAATACAAATTTTTATCCATTCCCTCAGGAATTTACTGGATACTAAACATACACCACAACCATCTTAAAACATGCACTTTTTTCCTTTTACTTATAGCTAAAGTTGAAATGTCCTTATAACTAAAAATTGAGGCAAACTAACTTTTTGCCACTTTTTCAGCTTTCTAATACTGGCATAGACACAATTCCCACTGCAGCTGAGAGCAACCTAGAGACTGTTCTGCAATAAATTCAGCTGCTTAAGATCTAGTATTTTTATAGAGGTATTCCATTATTGATTATCTCCAAAGTCCTACTTAATCCAACAGCTAGATAGTAGATTAAGTTGACTGTTTGCTAACATAGACCCTTAGAACTGTGAAAAAAACCTATGAGATGTCTCCCCCAAATTACATGCCTGAAATGGAGAAACTTTCTGGTCATCAGCACTAGCATAGAATGATAATAATTCCATCTACAGATTGATTTTATTTTCAGAGCAAAAGGCTACAAGGGGATTTTAATTTATTGTCCTGAGTGAGGTAAATATCTGTCATAGCCATTCTAGACAATGTGTTTATTAAGTTACAAACATGAGATTGTTCCAGAATAACCCTATTTCAAATTACTTACATTTGCTATGCACAATACTATGCTATGATATTACATAGCTATAATAATGCTATGTTACAATACCAGTGATCCTCAGAGAGGCAGTCTAAGTGACCTCATAATCACAAAACCTGTGATTCAAGAAAATCAATGGGAGCTCAAGGAATTATTGACAGAGTTGAGTCTGTTAAGTCAATGGGAACTCCACCGAGCAACTGCTTATAGGATCAGACATTGCCTTTCAATAGTAGATTGATTTCTAAGCTCATCTGGACTTACAAAGAGCTACAGAGCTATTGGTTGAACCAAACAACAACAGAACAAAAATAAAAACAAACAAAAAAAAGCCAAAAAAACCAAACCAAAGATTCTGTTCATGAAACCACAGAAGAAGATATATCTGTGAAGAGTAAACCTGGTGATGCACACTCTGATTTGGAAAAGCTTTCATACGGGCCAAAGATTTTCCTATTCTGCTTCAACTAAGTACTTAAACCAGATGCTGACATCTCACTAATTAAAAAAAGCTTTCAGACTCTTAAGAGGGTTTTGAATTTCAAGCATGTTAATTCTCAATTTTTAAAAAAGCTTATTGGTCCACGTACATTCTGTGCCAACATATATGTGGTTCCCATTGCTCATAGTGGAAGGATTAATAAATGCATGAGACAATACAGCAGCTGCATTATATACTAGTATTTTATTTGGAGTAATAAAGGGTCATTTACAATTACTTCAGACATGAATATTTTATTCTATGCATTGGTTATGGGCAGTGGAAATACACAATCTTCCTTTTCTGTTGTAAAAATGAATATGAATTTCTTTTCTTCAGAGTACCTACTGTAATTTAAATAGCTTCATGGATTTAAAAAGTTAAAGGGCAAAATAATGATTATATTTAAAGGTCACAAATGTCTCTAGTGTGTTTTGTGAGAAGAGAAATGTTCTATGTTTTTTTAAGATATTCTCCTGTAAGTCATTTGTGTTGAAACATATTTCCTGAGTAGTGCTTTATTTATATATAGTCAGACCCTCATCCCCATGTACCTGTAAGTGTCCCTTCTTAAGTGAATAGCAGGGCAATTATAATACAGCCACCACAGATCACAGGTCTCTTCCCCAGTTTTATTGCTGGCGACTTGAATATGCTACCATTATCTGAGATGGCTGGTAATTAAAAATCAGGGTCTTATTTGAGAATTATTTCCTTCCACACAAAGACACTCATCAAATGGCAAATACAGATGAAGAAGAATATTTAGTCTGTTAATTCAATGTACCAAATTCACAGGCAGCTATTTAATCATAAATAAAGACCTCTCAAAGAAGGAGCTTGTGAGAAGCAGATCAAATAGACCATACTAATCAAATAGACCACACTAAATATTTAACGGCATCTAAGATTACTAACTTTGACAAGGCAAAGCTCATACCTTGTTTGTTCATTTGGCCACTTTAAGCTGACTTTGCTTACTCAATATTTTTACTTTTAAGTGACTTTTTTTATTATTATTTTATTGCTTTCATTGTTTCTGTTTTCTTTGTAGCTAGCAGAGTGGTCTAAGTTCCGCAGAGCAACACCTGATCACTCCCAAAATTGCTTTTGTTATCTAGACCTGGTGTTCTGGCAGTTCCTGAGCCATCATGACTGGGTAGGAAAATCAAGTTAACAAATGCAATATATGCATTCTGTTTAACTAAATTAACCACACAGTTAAACAAAACCCCATAAAATCTAATTCATACATAAATAGAATTAAAAGAATACCACACATCTTTTAAGTACTTCACAATTATTTGTCAAAATGCATTGTTATCTCCAGAAAAACATGATCTCATACATACAAATCTATCTACTTGATAGTTACATTTCACCCAAGTGACTGATACAAGGGAACATCAAATCATCCTTGAAACAAAGCAAAGCTCTGGTGCCAAGAAAAGAAAACCTTTGACAAACTGGATGACAAGGTGTTCTTTCTCTATCATAAAGTTGTATCAAGTTGTTGTACCTCGTTCAGGATAATGTATTTTATTATATTTTAAAAATTAAAGTGAAAACACTTTTTTAGCTTTTAGAGAAAAAATCTACATTTACCAGATGTGTGAATGGATAGTGAAATTATTGAGCTTTGTATTATTTTAGATAATTCAGAAACTAAAGAAGAGTTTTAATCTCTGTTGAACTCTGCTATGTCTGTATAGATACATAAATGGTTAGATTTTTGGAGCTAACTGAAACAGTCCAAAAACAGAGGAAAAGAGAGAAAAACAAAGAAAAATGTCAGCACAACAGGTATCTGCACTTTGCTGCCTAGTCCCTTACTATTTACCACTTTGTATGTTCCCTTAAAGTTTCACAGACACACACAAAAGAAAAAAAGGAAAAAAAAAACCAACCAAACAACAACAACCAAAACCAAAAAAACCCACACAAAACAAAAAAACCACAATCTCCTAGAGATTTAAGAGAAAATCAACAAATGCAGGAATGCTGAGACCACAGCTCAATACTAAAGAAAAATAACATCCCAAGGTTTGATACCTGCCTATGGTGGTTGTTATAACACTTACTGTTCCAAGGACCACACATACTTGAAAAGACTGGATGGTGGGGCATTCTCATATCATAGATCATGTGTTGAATGTCAGTGCTTTTGGTGAGTGGCAAGAGAAATCCACTATTAGAGGTACAATACTACAGGATTCCTACCTTTCACTGACTGAAAGGGACGATAGAAGAATGGACTTTGTTATCAAGCAAAGAAGAATCCTCAGGAATGTTTGTTTCTTCTCTTTCAGTCCACGAAGGTAACAGCCTGGAGGAGTTCTGCCTCCCCAGAACTGCTGTCAGCAACTGCTTGCCATCGTCCCTCTTTCAGAAAATTCTCAAAGTATGGGAAAGGAGAGCAATTCTGATACTATGCATTGGAAATATCTACAACTACTTCTCTGAAACATGAAACTGGAGGAATCAGTTTCCTGAGAATGAAGACAAAGATTTTCATTGGAGCTGATATAGATGGAAATGCAGTGAAATCTAGATGTATTGCCCATGCCAGATTTAACAGTGATCTTTTTTTTTAAGGGTACATGCTTGAGCCTTGCTGTCACTTGGGCAACACTGACCTGCAAGACCAGCTGAGTCAGAAAATCAAGGCTCCTGTTAGAGGATGAATATAATTTTTTTGTAGATCTGGGGTATCATCTTTCCATCTAATCTAAATTTCAATATAAGTATTTCCATTTGACTTAGACCCTGCATATTCTTCATAAATTTTCACCGCATGCAAACTTGCATTCATTGAATAGGTTTTGTTGCAGCGTAAGTACTGAGTGCAATCAACAAAAGCAGCGACTGCATTCCTTTCAGGCGTGAGAAAATAAAGAAATGCCATTCATGGACAGAGAAATGCTTAGGAAATGATTACACAAATGAGATACTAGTAATTTTTTATTTTTTTTTTTCATTTTGTTATCCTGACATCACGGTTGGGCAAAGTTTTGTGTGCATCCCGTGACAAAGCAATAAAATGCGGTCCAGTGAAACACCCCCTGCCTTACAGCTGTGTCTGTAGCTGTTGCCTGGCAGCATTTTCAGAGGGTGAGAGGTTACCACACTTATCCCCTGCTGTATCTAGCCTCCTCTTTCCCTTTGTTTCCTCCAATAACCCTGCTGTCATTAAAAACTCCATCTCTGTGACAAGCTTGACAGGGGAACTTTGTCTTGTCTTCTGTCATGGAAGGTCAAGGGACAAACAGTTGGCCTGCTTGTTTCATTGGAAGAATTCATGTCCTTTTGGTAGAAACACTGTTAGGACCTTTCAAAGCTTTGTTAGTCTTTGTTGAATTAGTTATTGTCTCGCCTCTTGAGTCTTTTGTTCCAAAGATGGCTGAAGAATTATTGTGATGTCTAGCTTGTTGCCTGTCACATCCATCACCCATTGATAAAGTCTTTGCCAGGAGAATGTGATAAATAGCTAAGATTCCTTCATGATGGCTCAATGAGGAATGAGTGTTGTAAGCAGCAGTTCTTCAAATTAGTTTAGAGAAGACAAACATTTAAATGACCTGTCTGTCTTGATCTTTAACTGGATCATCTGTTTCTTATTCCAATTAAATTCTAATACACTATTTATCATTCCCTCAAAGGAAGTCCATAAGAGGATTTACTAGAAGGGACAGTTTGGATCTTTTGGTAAGTCACAAAGTTGCCAGACCGTATCAGTCATCTCCAGGCAAGGCCCACTCACTACAGCTAAAGACATTTCCATAGGCACCCTTAGATCCCTACATACTATTTCTAGCTCCTTCCTACTCTGCTAACCTAATGAAACAGGGCAGACTAGCATAAGTGGAGAAGCAAAGAAGCAACAGTTTGGCTGGGATATCTGAGAAAGAGACTCAGTACAAGTGAGATATCATATGAGCACTAGGGAGGATGGAAAGAAAGAGAAGAAATATATCTTGAGTACTTCCCAATCGGTTTTTTGAGATTACCTACTTTTTCTGCTCAGATCACAATGACCCTGGGGAAAAATATATCTGTATACAGCTTAACACACAATGGTCCTGCCCTGCCTCTGACCCTGCTGCCATGACGTAATTAATAAAAGGAATTATTCTCCTTCCTATATGTTTCTTGAACATATTTCTTAGTCCATCTCCTTCACCGCCTACAAAAGCAGTTTCCAATTGGAGCAGTTCTGGTCACACTGAGGAATACCAGGAGCCAGTCAGGACCTTTCAGCATACACCAGCTACACCTGCAGTGACACCCTATAAGGACTGAGTCCTGCAAAGCCATCACCGCTATGAATGCACACCACCAGCTGTCTGCTCCAGCTGCTGTTATCACTTCATGCACTGCTGGAATGGGAAAGTGTTTTACTGATAATGAGTAGCTCACTGAAGGGGAGCAACCAAAATATGCAGGATGATTATTAACCCAAGTTGGTAGGAGCAGTTTTTGTTGCCTCTCTCAGAGCGGTCAGTAAAGAATCAGGTGGATTCAGAATCCATGTTGTCCTTGCTCATTTGCCAGTTTTAACAGGAAATACCATTGCTGGTAAACATGAATTCTTCCCCCCCAGCTAGTTTGATCTTCTGCCTCTCTTCACTTCCTACCTACCCTTCCACTGCCCTTGTAACACAGCCCTGAAAGTCCATATTCAACATGACACATTTAACGGGTGGGGGAAAGAGAGGAAGCAGTTGGCTGTCCAGCCTCACCCATCACTTTCAAGCTGAACTTCAAAATCATTTCCCCTACACCCACTGTGAACAGGCAAGTCATACACTCCTTAGAGCTGTGGCTGTTTTCAGGGGTGAAGAGAGTTCATTTATATCCTTCCAGTAAATTTCAATCAATTAACGTCATCCTCCATAGTAGCTGACCTACTATGTGGGATCTATATATGAGGGAGAAAATACTGTGCTAAAGCAATGGCTGCACAGAAATTGTAAAGAGACCTGTCAGCACCCTGTTGGGCATGGGGTAGCTGCTGATGGAATATCTGGATGCAAAAAGGCTTCATGAAGCCCTTTGGCAACTTGCCAAAGTGGACACTTGAGGTGTCCCTGGAGTAGACACTACTTGCTGTGGGTTCACAAGTTTTGAGAAACTTTGAGATGGTTCACAAGTAATACTAAAGGAAGTAAGACAAAAGTAACTAAACCTTTGTCTCTTCATGTCCTTAAAGCAACCTGAAAAGTCTCAGGGAAGGTACCTGGGTAAGGTTTCAGGCAGGTCAGAAAAAACACTGAGACATAGATGCAAGTGGGCATGCATGCTGAACTTGGTCTGCAGCTTAACAAGATGTTTGCATCTCATTAAATTAAAAGGCTACTCATTAAATTCACAAAGTTTGCAAGCCAGCTTAGTCTGTGCTCAAAGGAACATGACGATTTACAGCTGCACCCTGAAATCAAGCAGAACATGTGCCTTTGACCAAGGTGGGCGAAATATGGTTTTTCTCTGAGATCTCCAGGTCAGGCAGAAGGAAAGTGAAGCTAGGTTAACTGAAATGGAAGGAAATATTTATGTGAACCCTGGTGAACTGAAACAGCTGAGTCTCACAGGCCTGTAATCTGAGCAACAGCGCAAACTGAAAGGGACCATCAGAATGGAAAGGGTTGAGGTAGTCAGCATTCTTTTTCTGATGTGTTTTTTTTTTTTTGGGGGGGGGGGGGGGTTGGTTGTTCTTTTTCCTAAAACCATTATTAAGCAAAGGCATTTCCAGGAAACTGTGGTAGTTACAGAAGTGCAGAGGCCAAAATAACAGATCAATTTGTGGCCAGAGCTAGCAGCAAGCAAAGGTCATTACATTTCTGAGTCAAAACACATTTAGCAAGGACTTGGTGGAGGATCTGTAACACATCCACTGGAGCTAAGCAGATACAACAGGAATATCCAGAAGAATTTGCTGCAGTGGAAATGAACTGCAATCTGTCATCCATAATTCTTCCTGCATAAAGAGAAATCCAATTGTCTGAAAACATGAGGCAGCAGAAACTGAGTTGATATTTCAATTTAATTCACTTCAGTTCACCTTATTGACTTCAACAGTATGCATAACACTATCTTTTATCACTCAAGTGTCACTGTTCTTCATTTTTTGCATAGTGAATATGGTTATGGTTATTGATGTGCTTATGAAATAGGCACTTTGATTCCTTCACAGTGTGTCTGGATTTGTGCCTATGGATATCAAGAATTGTTCTGTGGTGGCTGGGTTGGGGAGGAGTCGGGGGGAAAGAGGTAGGCTGATGTTGCAAAAGCAACCTCCACAAGGTCATGGAGCTCTTTCTTTACAGAATTCACTGCTGTCACAGAGCCTCTATAGTTTCCAGGAAGTACTCTATTTGTACCATCTTTTTGGCATGTCTTTGCAGAAGTGATCATGAGCCAGATTACAATTCTAAAGCATGTGAGAGAAAAAAGATTATCCAGAACTCTTGACAGATGATCATAACCTGGAAAAAAGTTGTTCTACTCACCCTCCATGACAGACAAATTTTTTTCCTGAAAAATGAAACCTGACAATATAGATTACCGTGCAGAGATCAAGCTTTGCTTTCTGCCATGGCTGAGGCCGTGGGTCAGCCACACAGCTCATGCAGTGCACCCGGCTGCTGCCAGCACATCTGCAGAATGTCCTGCCTGGTTTAAGTAAAAAACACCACCCACCCCAGTGAACTGTATTCCTTTTTTGCCTGAACTGCACCGATTGTCCCAAACCTCGGAGATGTTGTGCTTTGCCTGGCTTTTATTCTCCTTTCAGTTTCTTGCTCTTCTCGGTCTGCTACGGTTTGGAACAAGAAGGATGCTCACCAGGGCCTCAGCCGCCCTCATTCCCACCGCCGGCTCCTTTTGCACCTTTTCGTTCTACCGCTAGATGGAAGCCTTGACCTCCAGAGTTACTCGGTTGGACTCCCGACCGCTCAGTCGCGCATCCCAGCTCCTTGGCGAGCCGCTTATCTGCACCGAGTCAGACATTTCAGCAACAATTCGCTGGGCGCGGGCATTTCTGTACTTCACTGATTCACACCTGGAGGATATAAAACCGCATACACCTCCCAGGTGTGGTGGCATTCTCAGATAAAACTGTAGAGTTCTAGTAATCCAGAGATTGCTAGGGCTATGTAAACCGTTAATAATGATATGGAGCTAGACTGGAATGGCCATGGATGAGTAAAAAGGGAAAAGCACGGGATCACTGCCTCCCACCAGCACATAGTTGGGGTCGCAAAGTCTGTTGAAGGCCGTTCCCTCCAGCAGCACCGAGCTGCCCAGCACAGTACTGAGGTCCCAGGGGATAATATAAATAGTGGCTGTATACGCTGGGTTTCCTACAACATTCCTGGTTGCAAGCATCACAGGAACGAAGAGTGAGTTTTGAATCGTTACTATAAGAAATTACTTACCGAATACTTCCTATGAAAGAATATTTTTAATATCTTATTTCTGAGCAGCTCAATGTGAATTTTTATGTTTAGAATTCAAGATGTTTAGGATGTACAGCTTTCATGGGATCATTCTCTGACCGAGGAAGTAGCTCTCAGTAATGGGATAAAAACTGCTGAATACTCATGGTTATGAACTCAGAATTTGCTTTTGAAGAAAACTCATGTTGGCTGTTGGCCAACATCAATCAGATCAATGGGAGATATTTCTGCTCCCGTGTGCCAAGTCAGATGCTGAGATCTCTACTGCTTTAGCAGACAGTAAATTAATTTCAACACCTAGATAAAACAAGTAGGAAACGCAGTTTATAGATATTTATTTATACTCAGAAGGTTATTTCTGAAAAGAATTCATGATGCTTATGCATCGTTAGTCCTTATTTTTATAAGCCTGAAAAAACCTCCAGGTACAAAGGGGCCAAGTTCCTTATTTCTTGCTCTTCAATTATTTTTTTAATAAAACTGCAAACATCTGATGTAATCTTGCTGTTTATTACTGTGATTGTTATCACATACAGTACCACAACTGTTATTTCTGGAGTGCTACTGAACTGCAGAACAATTTAGATTAGATGGTGTCCATGTCAACCAGTGGCATGTGAGGTTACCTCTGTGCATGCACATCAGATAGTGAAAGGTCAGACCTCTGGCTCTGAGGGCAACGGATATAGCATGGATTACATCTAACTAAATAAATTCTCTTTCCCCCATAATATCTGGCTTTGTCTTTAATGCCAGCTGGAAAGATTGTGCTGTTGCCCAAATTATGATGGGCACTGTTTAATGGGGTGCTAGTTGACACAAGTTAAAATTGCTGAAAAGTGTGTGGACAATCGCAGGTGAGTTATGACTGCATGATGCCATGGACCTTTTTCATCTACCAGTATAGGCATAGGTTTTAAAGTCTTTTTTATACCTGAGCTGGTATAGATTAACTCATTCAAAGGATTTACACACACACTCTAGTCACAGAATCATAGAATGGTTTGGGTTGCAAGGGACCTTAAAGATCATCTGGTTCCACCTCTCCTGCCATGGGCAGGGACTGTCAAGCATTTGGTATACACTAGCACAGAGCAGTACAGGTTAGAAAAAATAAAATTTCTATAGATTTGTTTTCATCATAACATACCTGGGAATTTTACATTGCCATTCGCAAATGTGTGCAGCACAGACAGGAAAACCAACACTCCCATGGGCTTCACAGGCAACTCTTTGGTCTTGGGCTCTGCTTGGAGTTTAGGATTGTGCTGCCATTACTGTAGATGTCATTAATCCCTTCCGTTCATTTGAGCCAATCTGTTTCATAGTCCTGTTTGGGTTTATTGGGTGTCTTTTTTGTGGATTGGGGAAGGAAGGGAAAGATGTGTCATCTCCATGAAGCAATTGCATTTTAACAAGCAATACTGTTGCTTATCACAAAAAGGAGAATGCCTTACACATATGAGCTAGTCCACACCATATACATGTTATCTCAGCAGGACAAACTACTTAAAGTCTAAATGAGGTATGTCTGAACTTCAAAAAGATACTGTAAAAAAAATAACTTTACCTGGAAAATTGTTTGGGGGGCTTTTTTGGTGTAATCGCAATTAACACTGCGAATTATTATAACTGAAAAGGATACAAAATCTTGGGCTTGGGCATGGTTTGTGTGCACGTTCCCATTCTTTCTATGTGGAGCATACAGCATGGATTAGGGCATGGTCCTACACCAGCTGGAGTTTCTGGCTAAGTTTGCCTCAACTTCAGCATTACAAGACGATAGCCTGAACTAATAATATTCAACTTGTATACATCTTATATATGGTAACAAGGGAGAGAAGATATAGCTGAATGAAAAAAAAAAAAACAAAACCAGAACCCAAAGCACCAAGTGGCAGGAATCACAAGTGGCTGCACTATCTGAAAATACCTTTAATTGATTTCTGAAACCAAATGCGCTTCAGGTTGCCAGCGTCCCTATAAGAAGCACCTTTTACTGTGAAAGCCATTTGAAGAAAAGAAGCAAAAGTCTTCAGCATTCCAGGTTTCAGTACCAGCACGGAATGAAGGACTATGTCGCTGTATTTCATCCCTGCCTTCTGTGGTAGGGCTTGTGTTTATTGAATGGAAAACTGTAAATAATAAATATGGGATAAGCTTCTATAAATAGCTTATATTTGTATTTGTTATACTAATCATTTTCAGTCTTACGTGATTTGCAGATGCCTCAGATTTTGCAAGTGGAAAATGCTTATACACAGAGTGGACCCTGCTGTATGGGAAGAGGTGAGAACACCAGTCTGATGACTAAAATTTTAATTCGTAGTTGATTTTAGTTTTATTTTAATCTATAGTTACAGCACAGTCATGTGAACATTCAGTTATGGACAAACTGCTTAAATCTTTTCCTTTATTAATAAGCCAGCTGCTACCTAAATACCCACCAAATTCAGTAGATTCACAATCTGTTCCTTAATCTAATTACTAATAAAGGTGACCACAGAAAACTTTTTTGGATTGCTCAATTTTATGAAGTTTAGTGGGGTTTTATCAGTCAGAGATATAAGTAAGTCAAAGGCTGCACTGGCTGCAACGTCTGATACAATCAGGTTAATGGCATGAAGCCACTGGAGTGTGGGGATGCAGGCAGACTGCTCTGTGCCCAGGAGTCAGAGCCATGGTCATATTTGCCCTTGCTGTCAAAGAGAGAAGTACGGCAGTGACAACAGTGGCTAGAATGATCTTTCTGGAAATAAAAACTGTCAGGCTCTCCTTGCATTCTCATGCCTGTAGGCAGCTGTCCTACAAAGGACTCCCACTTCCTAGAAATTTCAGTAGTTTTTCTGGGTATGGACAGAGAATTTTTCACAATAAAACCTGAACACCTTGGTCTAATGAAAGACACTAACTTCTGTGCTCCTTAGCTCTAATTCCTTCCTTCTGTAGGCAATAGCGTGAAAATGCAAGGAGAGATCAGAATGAGGTCTCTTTGCAAGTGAGAACTCATCTAAAATGACTTGCGCACCCCTGGAAAAGTCTCTGACTTGATAAACTTCTTGAAGCATCTTCCTAAGCATAGGAGTTTTCACCCTATTTCCTTCCTGCTCCTCACCTCTATTTTTGTGGAATTTTTTCTGTTTCTATCAGCCTGCTTCCAAGCTGTGTTTTAATTCGGCTATAACCAAGTCAATACTGGGATGAGTGGCACACTGTCCTCCTTGACCATCGTTCTGGCCAAATGATGGTTTACCTCACTCACCCTTCAAGTCTGTGATCAAGATGAAAGACGTCAAGGTTGGTGTCGTATCTGTGCACTCCTCCCGCAACTGTTTCTCTTCTACAGACGTGTAGATACAGGCAATTTCCACCTTGAACAATACTCTCTGGCATGTGTACTTGCACGTGAATTGTATGGAAATTATTACCAAGCATTACTAAGAAAGAACCTAATTTATATAGACATGAAGCCTACTTTCATTAGGGCAGTCAGATTTCAGCTATTTATAGACTGGTTCTAGCTTTTTCTTTTCTCCACAGGAAAAAAAAAATGCTTTCAGTCATAATCCTGCTCTGGTTTAATGTGGACAAGCAGGTGACTAGGAGGGAGTAGAAAACACAGAACAGGTCAGGTGGAACATTCTCATTAGTGAGAAGGATGATCGCTGTGCGACCACTTGTGCAAGGGTCAGACTCTGATTTCTCCCTGGCCCTGAGGGCCAGATTATCCAGTCTGTTAGGGCTGAATAAGCATGACAAAATCTCAGTCAGAGCCTTAAAGGAGCTAGAGATGCCTGGAGAGAACCCCTTAATGAACCAGAAGTGCTGTGGAGGTGGAAGGAAGGTATCTGGATATAACGCCGCTCAGGTCCCAAAGCGGTCTGTGTCCACATGGCACTGCACCCAGTTTCACAGCCCTTGCTTCAGGTGCACTGCTATGTTAATTCAGTCAGTGTGATTTGGGATTTGAGCTGGTAAATCCGTATGGCTTGGGAGTGTCCCCACTGGCTGGGGAATCTCAGTACTGTGCTCCACTCCCAGGTATGGACATCCTTTCTGACATCTTCCCTCCACAGAGATGGAATGTCAGACAAGGACCTCTGCCAGTACCGCAGGAGTGGAGGTCACATTAAGGACATTTACTTGTGGAGTGGGAAAAGAAGCACTTGACATTTTTTTAGCACGTAGGTCTAGACTTTCACTAAGTTACAAAAACTAGAGTGGATTTCTAATGCTCTACAAGCAGTCCCTTTCTTCTCTTGTCCGTGTGTAACTTCAAAGCAGTGGAAGAAGGCATCCACTATTTAAAGAGAGATATTCTTACAAAAGAGCTCTTGAGCTGCTGGAGATCTTTACTGTAACTTGAGTGCCTCCAGGAGTTCTGAGGCATACAACTTCTAGAGATTTTATTGTAAAATGGAATTCAGATAAACACCAGTAGCACCTCATCACTCAACATCTGCCTTCTTTGTGGCTGCTTTCTGTCTGCCCTGGTCACCTTGCTGGAACTGATCGGTGACCCATCAAGATCAATAAAAGGTCATGTCATAACAGTATACATATAACTCAGCATCCCAACAAACTTCTCACTTAAGTCATTGTCATCTAGGTCTTAATGATGTGAATTTTCTGGTTCAGGGCACGAAATCCACCTTGCAGATAGGTACACAGGCTATTGATTTCACTAACTCTAAGCAGGGAAATCAAGTGTTTAGGATACCACCTACTTGCAAAAAGTGTGCTGCCTAGTACTTGGGAGGGAACAAAGTCCTCTGGAGGTGACTCATAGGACCTATTTCTCTTCCCTGACTTTGAAGGGAGTCCAGAAAGATAAGTTTCCCAGACTGGGTGTCTAAACTTCAGCAGCTGCACCATGTGCCCATGAATCTTCTCCAAGAACCTCTGCTACATGGGAGTGAGGGAGGTCTCCCAGAGCACAGCCACGGTCCTCAAGCACCATGGCCCCAGTCCTGGGCAGCAGACAAGCAGCTCATGGCCAAGGGCCTTGCTGTCACAGCCGTAGCAATATCCCATCCCCTGTCCCCTAGGCAGAGCACTCAAAATCAGGGAAGTTCCTTTCTGTGCAAGGGCTTTTTGCTAACCTGCAATGAAGAGGAGTGAGGGTTGGTGTCCTTATGCATTTCTTCACTGCATGGAAAAAGAAAAGACAGCCAAGTTGTAACTGAAGAGCAGCTCTAAAATTAGTTCAAAAAACAATGTGATGAATATCACCAAAAGGCTTCCTCTTATAACCAGATCTGTACAGATAGTGAGAAAAGCAAATACTATTGTGTCGCTGTTACAGACTGAATAAATATTCTGCTACTGAGGATACTGTTGAAAGTTGAGCTTGCACTTGGAAAATAAAGAGATCAGATTAGCAGCAGGTTTCATAGCCTTTTAGATTTATTAACATATACAAAACAACAAAGACAACACTCTTACAGCACTGTGTAAACATTACCTAGCCATATACCTCAACAAACCCCTATACCTTCTCAATGCCTCAGCAAGACCAGGCTTTAACCAGACACCTGCTCTGTGGGAAGGATCACTTCCCTATGTGTCCAGCCTTTTGGTTCCCCTACAAGGTGGCTAGATACAGCTGTGGTCTTCTGTCACTCACTCTAGAAGAGAAACCTACAGCAGACAAATCACTATATAGTTATTGGACTGTAAACCACTGCTATTTTTCGTTGGCTGGTGAAATGATCCAGAGCCCACACTCAGTTCCCTAAGTCATCTAATACCATTTCCACAGCCATTGCAAAATTAGTCACTAGCTATACCATAAGCTTCTGCCATTATCACCCATTAAAATTCTTCCTTACTTACAAAATGTTTAAACATGTGTTATTATATCATGGCTGATATAATCATGGCTGACAATGTGGGTGGGGAGGTGAACAAGACTTTTTTTGGTCCATTTACTTCTTCCTGTGCCCAAAAGCTTTGCCAAAAATGCAAGAAAGGAAGCAATCACTCAAACAATCCAATAAACATTTTCTTCATGTGGGTGATCTCACGATACAGCAACCACAGTAACTATAATAGTTACTAAAAGAAACTTTTCTACCCCAGATAAATTATTTTATCCCACAAGAAATGTTTGTCTAGCAGAAACAGGCAGTACGCTAAGACAGTTACATTAACTGCAGTTTATCGGTTGGTGTTATAAAGCTCCTTCAAGAATGGGAAATTTGGAGGCATCTGTCTATATAGGAGGATCCTATCATATGCCTGGACAGTTTCCCTACCACCCACGTGCAGGCTGCTGCTTTAACAACGAAGAGAGACACTCTGCAGTGTGAATCACCCTGAGGGTGCCTGTCTTTCTCCACTGACTAAGGCAGGCAGATGACTTGGTCAGCTAAGCTCCTCACCTAGCAGTGCTCAGAAGAGTGCCTAATATTAAGCAAAATTCATTCTGTCCGACACTTGTTTTGTACGGTCACTGCTCGCTCTCCTGGAACACAAAATGGAGCTGCACACACACCTCTTCACTCAATGAACTGCTCCCTGTTTGCACACAATCTCCGTTCTTCTCTTTCAAATCTTCTTTCAGACAAAAAAATTCCTTTCAACTTTTCCCCAAGTGGAGACTTTTCCTCTGTCCCGTGCTTGTACTCTGAGCTGGTGACTAATGCCTCTGGCTTTTTTTACCTACAAGTTAACACTACTAAGTTCTCTGGGCAAAAATCTGTTTCTCTCATATCTTCAGCGCAGACTCGTGTGGTGAGAATAGAAGAAGATGGCATAGACCTTGGTTATAGCAGTAGAGATTTTCCTGTACTCCTGCACTGCCTTATACTAAATATTGTCCAAACTTCAGCTGACTGAGGACAATAGGCAGATGCTGGAACTCATAGTAAAAATACATTTTTGCTGTGGTTTCCTGAGAGCAACAGGAAAAAAGTGGATTTTTGAGGAAGATGAACAAATAAGGTAGGGATCCTGAAGATGAGCTAAAGGAGGTCAAGCTGTAGCAGTTAAAACAAAGGTACTTGTAAAAAGGTTATCCTCTTAGGGAAACGAGCCACAAAGAAAGGGAAGAAGATGGCAATTTATATGAAAATTGGAGCCAAACAGAGGGATGGTGTAACCTTGGGTGGGATAAGAGGCTCCTCCGCTTTTCTATTAATCACTACATCCCTATCTTACGTGCTTGACAGATTCCTTATCCTCTGCAACCAAAATTTGAGCTGATGGCTCATATTGAGATCAATAAAAGAAATGTAGATTTTGAAGAGTGCTCCGCATCTGCATTGCCAATGGATACTAAGTGCTGAGAATCTTGTGAGTATTATGTGGGAACCTAAACACAAATGTAGATACCTAACTTTAAATGGATAGGCTTGAAAATGATTGTCTAAATGTACGATGAGATTTTATTTGATAAATCCCAGGTGAATAAACTTGGCATCTTTATCATGACTCCATGAACAGAACTTCTGAAGAGCAGTTATGGGAGCAACTTCTGGGCAAGAAGTAACTTGTAAAACTTCTTTTCACATTGTTTGAGCAAAGGCAAGTGCTTAAAATCATGTATTTTTCTTCTTCCTTTGACAGCCGTGGAATAAAATTTTTACAAGTTTTTAGACTTTTTTTCCTCTTAAGTTTTTCTTAAGGGTTTTTGTGGTGCTTATTCCTATAACATTATCATGGAAATAGCTGAAAAGGAACTATTTATGAGATCAGTCCTGCAAACACAGAATACTGTCCGTAATGCATATTCCGAAAATACTATGTAGATCCATAGCATAGCCTGTAGTAACAGGCTGAAGTAAATAGTCCCAGAAATGTCAACATGCACACACACATAAGGGCATAAAGGATGCATATATTCAAAATGAAATTTAACCTTTTTACACAGTAGTGTCATTTGCTGAACAGATAAAAATAATGAAAAGCGTTGCCTTAGATTTAAGATTAACAGTGCATTTTCAGACAATGAACATAACTGTTTCACTGGTTTCATGCATTTCGATTTTGCCCAGAATCCGTATCTAAACCGTTGCAGGAAAGTCACACACTATTTCTTTGAGCATAAACAGCATTCCTCACTCGCAGACAAGAACATGCTGATCAGCTTCCTTGAATAGCTACTTAAAGGGGAGATGATGAATTTATTCCCTGTTCTCTGTGGAGTGGCATTTTTTTACGCACTGACATGCTGTGATGAGCACTTTATGATGCATTGCTGACTGGCTCTAATACCACTTGATCCTTTATAAATTAAGAGGCAAGAAGCTGCAGCCTATCGTATAACTCCATTACTGGGATTTGGATTAAGAGTGCCTCGCACATGTTACTGTCTTTCCTTTAGCTGCTACACATTAGGTGCCTTGAGAATAGCTTTTGGAAACCTTTTTCTCAAGTCATCCTTTTACTGCCCATCTGGGCTCTGAAAGGATCTATCTGCCAGTGAGCTGCATGGGCCCAAGTCTGGGGGGAAATCCAGCAACCAGCAGAGAAAAAGAGTAAGTTTAGAAAGAATTTTTTTCTATTTCATTTCCATCTGCATTGCAAAACCTGATCTTCACTCCTAGAGTAAATGCTTTTATTTGCATAATTATTTCGAGGTTCACCCTTTAAAGATTTTACCTGTTATACTATGGCAGTGACTGTTTTCCCGAGAGGTCTGTTATAGTGGGTATAACAGCAGGTACAGTAACAGTTAGGCCTTTTCCTTTCATCTTCAAGACTTGGTGGGGGTGGGTTTTTACAGTTTGTATACAGCTCGCTTGCTCCTGCATCCTTCTGGGGTGCAGGACTTCCTGCTGCAGTGCACCCCTGCCACCCAGAGTCATGCAGCCTCTGTATGCTCACCAGATTGGCCATGTGGAATTTTATGGAAGGAGTAAAATTAATGGGGAAGAAGGAAATGAGCATTTAGACCTTCTCCTCCTCCCCTCTGCCACAACAGAGAAGCCAAACTGGTACCATTATTCCAGCTGTGGCCCAAGGGAAACAAGGCAGAGGGCCAGTGGGACTAGGCAGGGCTGTGCGGGGCCAGGTCAAGTCCTGTAGCAGGATGGAGATAAAATACATTTCAGCCTTATTGTCATAAACAGGACCTTCTTCTTCCTTCAGGCAGAATATTTAAATCCAGCTGGGCTTCCCTGCACCTGTAAGCAGCTGGGCTCTGGTTCGTGCATCAAATACACTGGAGCTAAGAGGTGCAATGAGCAAATTTGATGGACATTCTCTCCTGACGTGTCTTCCATAGTGATTGATATTGTTGCCTCTATTCTTTCAGACAGTCCTTTTCCCCCATCAAATCAAACCGACATATTCAGAAAGGCTACAACCACCCATCTGTGTACAGGATGATACCTATAAATCACTAGAGGCCACCTCCAGCCAGTAGCACTGCCAGCCACAGCGTGGAGGTCTTGGCAGATTGACCAAGAAGTTTTGCAACATCACAAAACTCTGAGTGAGGCATATCAGAGCTGAAGACAACAATCGTTAGATGCTCTGTCACCTGCACAGTGCAGCTTTCCAGGGGGAATGAAATCAGAGTGTAACTGCTGCCAAGACAGCTCTCCTGTTTCGTTAAGGTTTTTTCCCCATCACTAGCTAGGTGATGATACTGGAATGCCACTAAAATGTGTAGTATTCACAAAATCAGGCACATATTCTCCTAGCCAAACTGTTACCGCAACCAGAGCTGGTCTAAGCATACCTATGCTCTGATCCACTTCAAATACTCTTAGGATCCCTGGCCGCCTTAATTATCAAATTTGCATCATGAGATAAATCAGGGAAGTACCATTAGAAGTTTGCCCTGTCCTTACGCTTTTCTGAAACATCTGCTTTTGGCTACTGGATGAGACAGATACAGGGCTAGATGGATCTTGGATACAACCTAGTACAACTATTCTTATAAATAGTTGTCTCCAATAAAAGAAGACTGCAGAGCAGCCAGGGAACCCAGGAGGCACTGCTGTTCGAAGGGAAGGCACTCACACGCTCCAGTGATGGGCAGCCATCCAAAATGCTAAGGTAGATGGGTGGTAATAAACTCCGGAGATAAGCAGATGGCTCCCAAGTTACAGAATGAGTTTACAACAACAAGTACTAATGGTCTTAAGCTATTTTATGAACTTCTTGCAAAATGCCAGAGCCGGCTATTACATGTCTGAGCTTCTTAAACATCAAAGCTATTTTTTTAAAGTTGATTTATACAAGCCAAAAGAGGTTATGTAATTTTCAGTTAAAACTTGCAGACCACAGAAACAGCATCCAAATTTTTTTCCTAACAATCCTTCCTGGCTAATGGATTTTCGGGCCAAGTTTCTGCCCTTCATACTTTTATGTAGCCCAGCGATAGTTCTGCAACTTTTTCAGTGCAGTATGAGAACAGCAGCTGAAGTTAAATTGCATCTGGGCTGCTGCAGCACTGTCCCCTGCCCTGGAGAAGCCATGCGCTCCAGCCATGCTGTTCCGTCCCACTCTGTTGTCTTGCTGCTGCCATTTGTGCAAGCAGAAGGTGAGTCTCTCCAGGAAAATAATTTGGTTGGAGACAAACCGCTTCTTTCTTTTGCTGGGCTGGTTTTCAGTCAGACCAGCTCTTTCAAATTCTCCAGGCAGTGTGGAGATGAGGACATGGACATGCACGGTCAGGGACAGGAGAGGAGGTCAGGGTTTGCAGCCTCACTTTAGCCAAGTGTTTGCTGCTAAGGAGCTCTGCTGCTAGCAAAAGAGTGAGACACCCTGGTTCTGCAGGTCATCGGATGATGCAGTTTGCAGGTTTAGTTGAGACCTTTAATTTGATCCATAAGCTCTCAGAAAGGGCCACCCTGGTACAGATGGATCAACCAGAAAACTGACATGCTTTACATTCTTTCAGTGATTTGCCTGCTGTGAGAGGACGTTAAAGAACTGCCCGGCCCATACGTTGGGGTACAGTGTTTCTCCTCCTTTGAAGTCCCAGTGATGTTCTTCCTGTGGTTCCTGTATAAGACTCCGCTTTCATTCCTTGCCAGTTTTTAATAGAAGTGCACATTTATATCAAGTACGATTTCTCTCGCACCTGCCTCTCCCCATGCTGATACCAGCACTGATACCTCTGAAGCAAAACACTCTTGACTCACAATTCACGGGCAGTCATTCCCTCCTAGCATTCTCAGCACAGGTAGAGACATCGTGCATACAAGGTTGCTCCCAACGTGACAGAAGGGATATTTTAACATTTGTCTCACCGTATCAGTAAAAGGAGTAGTTGTAGCCTCAATCTAACGAGGGAGGGGGAAGGAAGGCTGTACAAAGCCACCGGACACAGGAGCCCCTACAGCGGCCAGCGTAAATGGGACTTTAACAACTCCCTCTACACCAGTAAATCTACTCTTGTTTACAGATCTCAGAAGTGGAAACAGAATCAAATATCTTCTAGCAAAAATTATTTAATTTTTATTTCTGTGATCTACTTCACTATGTTTACCATGGCTTAGATTATGCATAGAACAGGCATTCCTGCTGTTCGCTTGATAAAACAGTTGCTAAAATTCACAACTACTGGATGAAGAGGTTTAGTAAAACCATTTAAACCTAATAGGACTACCTGACTGTCAATCTTACGATTAAAAATTTATATCACAGGTAATTCAAAACTGGATTTTTTAAAATGTGGTAGAACAATTAAGAAATAGAATCTCCCTTGGAGATCCAACAGTGCTTTAAATGTAGCTGCTTTCCAGAGTAAAATGTTTTACTGTCACAACCAGCTGCAAAGGAGAAAAAAAACCCTGAAGACCATTTTCCCCTTCAGAAGAGTCTACATGTGAAAGCTGCTATAATATTTACTGCTGCTGCCACAGGGATTTAATCCTTCCTCTTTGAGCGCCAGTGGGTACAGGACTGGTCCTTGAAAATAACGTTTCCTCTGCCTTGTAAAGCACACTATTTTATGAAAAACTTTATTTAATAGGAGTTGCCATGGTTACCAGCATAGGAGTGCTTTTGTGAATGCGATGATCGCTCACCGAGTATATGTGAATGGCTTAGGATGCTCACCAGAAGCCAGAACTGTCTCATTGACCTCATAAAAGTGACACCAAGTCCATTGCCCGCTTTCCCGGTAAACTTTTCACACACGTGGCACCACATGACACTTGCTGGCACTCTTTTAAATGTGACAACTGAAACATTTCCCCTGTGCTTTAATGGATGTGTTCCAATACACTCTTAACATTTCCATCAAGGGAGAAATCAAGCAAACACTTGAGCATCACCTAACACACATTCTGTCTCAAGCCTTGCCTCCCCAACTCAGCAAGTCCACAGAAGAAGATTACATTCTCCATCCATCAGCCAGCAGAGATCAGAGTAGCCTCTGGCCAAGCAGGCCAAGAGTACCTGGAAATACGTGCACATTTGTAGGTCTATATTCAGCCACTGAGATCTTGAAAGCACCTCTCCAGTCCCAGATGCAGGCCCAGGTGGCCTTGTTTGGCTTGTGCTCATGCACTCTCTCTTACAGGACACCAAAGGAGATGTGCAGTGTAATACCAGTCGCTGGTGACCAGAAAAAGGGGAATTCACCTGCATGACCTCTACATCTCTTCAAACATCTGTGGCACGTAGCCCTTGTACACCAGGCTTTCTACATTCAGGGCTGTCCAAACCGGTGCTAAGCTCTTCTAGGTTTCCTCACACCAGTGAGGGCTGGGTCAAGGTTTGGAGCAAAGGCTCATCTCTTATACTTTACCTAGGATGTCAGTACTTATCAGTCCACTCAGAGCCTGGAGGCTGACGCATTATTGCTTGGCACAGAGCCACTGCCCCCAGGTCCAAGCCTGGATTGCTGATCCTGGCACCTACAGGCAGCAAAGCCACTGATTACATCCACTGAAAAGGTCTGGCTGAACAAGATCATTTGCAATGTGAGGGCAAGATTAATTCCTTAAAGTCCATGATAGTCATCTCGGCTTCCCCTGAAAGAGACTTTCCACTGCCCAGCTTAGTCAGTCCTCCAACCAGATGCTTGCACAGAGGTGGGGTGCAGCTCTGCTCCCCCTTGTACTCCCATTGAGCTCTGGGCTTCAGGATGATACAGAAAGGGACTCCAAATACTCAGCTTTTTATAGCAGTTGTTACTGAGTGCTAGAAGTTTTCAATAAAAATTTTAATATACTAGAATTCAAGTAAAAAAAAGAGCAATTTGCTTATAAAATACATATTTGCTGCGTTGTACCATGAACTTTTGTAGGGGTGTGCGTGCTAGGGTTTTCAAATGAAACTTAAGAGTGGGACCTGGGAACCAAAATCCCTTAAACTCCACTGAAAACCCTGGCCTCAATGCTTTGAAGAAACAGCTTTTTATTGCATAGTTGTATTTTACCTCAAAATTATAGAATTTTAGAAGGTTGGGTGTCTGGCTGGAGACCTACCACAAATGAAACTGACCTCATTGTAACCCTTAAAAATCCCAACAACCCGACAGTCTATGTGAGAAACTGCCACAAATATTTTGGCAACTTTTACCAGTCTGAAAGTCAGCCTTTTAGGGCTGACCTAGCATGAAGACTGAACCACATGCCAAGCCGTAACTTTCCACCTCCTTCCAAAACTGCAATTGCCTCCATTGTTTTTAAATCCGCAATCCAGTGTCTTAAGTCCAGTAGTGAATGTTAATAGTCTTGACCTGCAGAGTGCTAATTTCCACCGGGACCACTAAAGGAGAAAACCTTTTCTATAAATGCCAGATCCTGTAAACTGAGAAGTTCATCACTGCAACACCTAGACTGGGATGGAAAGTGCCAGGAATAGGATCCAGAACCCCTTATTAGGGGCAAGATTCTGCCTTTAAAGTCAGGTAGCAGAGAATGGAGACAGCACAATTATAGTCCATTTTGAAAAGTTTTAATTGGGAACAACAAATCCCATCCTTAAGCATCTTTGTCACTTCTTCATCTTACACTACTGAACCCTCTGCTAAGCTAGGTTCTTGGTCTGTCTCTCAAAAACTAGGAGGACTCTAATTTACAGTATAATGCCAGAAGGAACTGCAGTGGCATCTGTCCCCTTTTCTTTGGGAATTGCACAGAAAAAGGGAGAGATCCAAAATGCTGCATGGAAAGAACAGAATCAAGTGCTTTTTTTCCCCAGCAGAGCACCCTTATCACCAGAATTTCAGTTACATGAAAAGGGACACATTTTTCTCCTCTCTCTCTCTACCTGACAGTGAAGTTCTGGCACTGTATAGAAAGAAAGATAGGGGAGAAGCTAGAAATATCCCATAAGTGATACCAGAATTGGTAGGACAGTCACATGGAGCAATGAACAAAAGAGCCACTTCTTTTCACTCACTTCTCTTTGGGCTGCAAATCCAGACGCACGCTCTTCCGCTTGCACTCCATCCTCCCGGCTGGTGCAGGAAAGATGATATCCCAGCAGGCAGAACTCTGGGGGCAGAAAAGAGATTGAAATTTGAATCCAGGTGTGGATTCATTAGGGAAATTGATGCTTTTGCTTCCTCTTCTGTTTTAGTACACGTATGATCTGATGTAGTTTATCTTTCAGCTTTCTACTCTGCCTTTCTTCAGCTCAAGGCTGCAGCTACCGCTCTCCTGCACCGTGTTCTCAGTTACTAGGACCATTATGTGAGGCATGAGGAGGAGGTTCTGCTGCCTGCATTTGCTTCTGTGAGGGCAGAGGTTGTAGCAGCTGGAGGCTGTAGTTAGGTGATGCCTCACTTTGCTGATACAAGCTAGAACAGTGAACCTTGTACAATCTGGACATACAGCACCAGGTACATTGAAAGTTTCCTTTGGAAGGTAGACACATTCTCTTTAGTCCTTGTGTAGGATTTATCATGATAACAGATTTGAACACGGCCATAAAAATTGGCTTTACATCCTCTTTTAAGTACCTTAAGTTCTAATTTAGATCTGGCCCTAGGCAACTAGAGGCAAGAGAAATTTCTGCAGAACTAGCATTAATTTCATGTCTTTGGTGTTTGGTTTTGACAAGAGTGCTTTACCTTTTTAGCATCTTTGAAGATGTCTCCTGATACTTTTGTATCCGAGTTTTTGTGACCACTCCTATTAAATGTTCTGTAATGAAAGGATTGAAATTTGAGGAAACTTAACCTAGGAATATTTTCACTCTTATCCTCATCTTTAAACTGATATCACAGCCTCAAAAGTACAAGAAAATAATTGAAACTTAACTTCTCTTTTCAATGAAACCTACAGAGGAGCCAATGTGAAGCACGGGTTACAGAGAAAACCTAAGTAAAGGCCAGGACTTAACACCTCATTCATTAAGATCTCTGAAATGCTTGGAATTTAATAAAGAGGAGTCTCCTTTCCACCATAATTATGTGAAAGACCATATTAAAACAGAGTTAAATGAGGCAAATATATAAATAAGAGCCTAGAGTTTGTGGTAGCTTTACTTACTATCTTAATTATATATTTCCTTCAAATGTTTCTTTTTTCCCTCCCTCAGACAGATGGAATAAATTAATCTTAAATGCGGCATAAAATCTATTCCAGATCCTCTCATATGCCAGTGCTTAAACATAACTAACTAGAATAATAAAAGTCAGAGATGGAAAAGATCTATTAGCTGACCACCTAAAACTGTACGTACAGAAATGTATCAATTTAACTAAACCTATTTCTAAATAGTTAAGGAGGTTTGGTTACATCTTAAATCAGCTCAACAGTGGCTAGAGTCAATTTATTTCACTTTGAAATCACACTTAAAAGCAAATAGAAGTGACCTGCGTTTAAGCACAACTGCAGTAACTAAATAAATGCATGTGTGTAGACTAAGAATCAGAGAGACAGCGAGGTCTGGTAACACAGACTGCTGATATCTCCTCTGGGGGGCTCAGGGTCCTCCATGGCTGTGGCTGTCAATGGAGAATAAATATTTACCCAAAACAGAGGCCCAAGCTGGGAATAAGGACATACTGAATCATTGTCTCAGATTTGCCTCTCTCTAGCCTTGGACAAATCTCTTAATGACACACCATGTCTGAAAGCACATTAATGCCTCTTACCTGAGGAAGACGATTCAAATATTAGCAGCAGAGAACCAGCTCATGCCGCGGTTCCTTTCACAGCCAGGCTCAGCATTTTGGTTCCAGTCCTAGAAGAAATGGTACGCATTTCATTTTGTGAGTAAATGGTTTGGATGGCAGTTTACCAGTTACAAAGGATAGAAGAGTTTGCTTCTGTACGTTCTGAACTGCTGTGTAGGTGTCTGTATAGGACTGCTCCGTTCTATAGAGTACTTTTTATAGCATTTCATCTAAACTAGCTTTTAGTAATTTGCTGGGGGAAAGATGGAAGAAGGATTGGTATTAAAGGGGTTTATTCGATACCAAAAGCCTTAGATTTGTGAGAATGTCTATGTGAAATCTTCAACATAAACTGAAAAATCTGCTTTCAAAATGACACGCATGCAAACCTAGCTAGATATTCAAAACAGATTAAATACCAGCTTTCCTATCCAATGATTTTTTTTTTTCCCAATTCTTGATGAATAGTAAAGGCTGCAAATTTCTTCTGAAGATCATTGGAGACACACAGTGGACTGACCTGTGATGCTGAGCAGCTGCAGGACCGCACGCAAGCCCGGTGTCTTTCCATGGTAGAGCAGCAGGAATTCACTGGTTTCACAATAAGCATTTCTGTGTTTGGTGCCTGCTTGATGTTCCTACAGTATGCTAACGCCACCCTGACAGCTCCTCCCAAGGTGTTCTCTCCTTTCTTTTGATTTCACAGCAGTCCTGCCTACATCCAGCTTATTTTAGAGAACCAGAGCCATATACTATTGGAGACAACAGTGGCATGAGCTACACCCAGCATAAGCCTGTTAAACAGTGTTAGATGTTACTATGAATTCGTGCTGCTATACACAGCTGTACTACTGTCTGGCAAGCATGGGTATCCTGAAATGAAGGACGTCAATGCCATGCAATGTAGACTACCTAAAAAAGTGTTGGTGGCAAGCTAAACCAGTTTAGCAGTTTTTATGCCAGTGTAAGATTGTCTTGTGCAGTATATTTTTATGGTTTTCTCTATTTTATGTCTCAAATGTTGAGATTTTCTCTATTTTTCTTCTTTCTTGTAAGGCACAGATAATGAAAGAAAATATTAAAAAAAAAACAAACCACAACCTTTTTTTTTCACTTCTGATCACTTTCTACAAGTGGCCATCTCCTGCAGCTGATAGAAACTTGGTAGTTGGTAGAGATTTTTGAAGAGAAAATTCCAATTCATCAAAGATCACATTTGCCATAAAATATTAATGGAAGAGGTTCCCCAGTTCTGTGGTAGATTTATTTTTTTAATTGTCCCACAGTACCTAGATTGTAGGGAACAGAGAACACATTGCAGTTTTGTGCCTGAACCAGATCCAGAAGAGACAGAGAGCTGGTCTGCCAGCTCAGAGGCACAAACTAACAACAAACCAGTGCTGCCCTCTCCTCTTGTAACCCACCACTAGCCTGAATGACCAAGTGGATGAAGACTGAGTTTTATCTTTTATTTTTTAGCAAAGTGAGATCTCGGTTCAGACTTACGCAAGCGAATATCTGTATTTATGTAGGCGATGGAGAGGTGTTCACCTTCAAATCCAAACCAGTCAGACACACCTGACACGTGCAGCGTACAGGAGCTCGCCCACAACTTTTCCCCGCACTCTCATCTTATTGAACACGACTGCCCCGCTACCAGTAGGTTTCCCTACATCAGCATTTCTTCACAGGCAGCATTCAAAATGCTCTTTTTGCATCACATCGGTTTTTGTCATCGTTACAGAAGTTCTCAGGGGGCTGGGAAACCATACCCTACCCGCTTCTGTGTGCGGTTTCAAAATAATCGTGTTCGGTGTAACGAGCAAGTGCCAAGCAGCGCTAAGGGAGACCACAGGGCTGTAATAGCGGATACTCCAAAGCCAGGTGGAGAGTGAGGTGTCCCTCCAGCAGGCTCTCCTAACGCTCACTGGATACGGGGCACCGCACCTTTCAGCCCTTCTTCCTGCTGGAAACCCAAAAGTGATACGCTGAAGGTGCTGAAGTAGTTTCTAAGACAGGAGCCCCCCACCACGGCGGCCCGCCGGCGAGCGCGGAGGAAAGGTGTCCCCTGCGGGCCGGGGGTAGCCGGAGGGGGCCGGCGGCCCCTGCCCCTCCCAGCGGGCTGCCCCGGCGCGGGGCGGCGGGAGAGGGGAAGGGGGGCCCGGCGCCCGCCACGGTGGGGGGGGGGAGGCCGGGCGGGGGAGCGGCTCCGAGCCCCGGGCAGGCGGGCCGGGGCGGGCCGGGCGGCAGCCGCTGCCTGTCGCACACGGCGGAGCGGCAGCGGCAGAGGCAGGTCGCGGCAGCCGCCGCTCCCCCGCGGGAGGGCGGCCGTGGAGCCCCGCCGCCGCCATGGAGAAGCCGCCCGGCGGCGAGGACGACTGCGTGGACTCGGGAGCCGAGACGGGCGGGTGAGTGGCGGGGGACCCTTACCGCCCCCCCGGGCCGCGCCGGCGCTGGGGGCGAAGCTGCCCCCGGGCCCCCGGGGCTGCACTTGTTGCCGGCGGCCGCCGCCGAGCGCGTCCCGGCAGCGGCGGGGCTGGGGCTGGGGCGGCTCCGTGCCCTGGGCAGAGCCTGCCTGCGGCTGCCGGCCCTGCACCCTGGGGAGCCCCCCGCTCGGCACCCCGCTCAGCGCCGGGTGCCCCTTCCCCCTCCCGCCGGGCTGGGGGCCCGGGCGGCCCGGGCGGGCGCGAGCGGCGGCACCGCGCTCGGAGCGCCCCGCCGCCTTTACCTGCTCCTCCGGGCTGAGCGGGGGAAGGCTCCCCATCATCCTCCTCCGCCGTGCGGGGAGGAAGATGCTAAGAGACCCTGGCCGGGGGCTGTAAGTTTGAGCTCCGAAGCACGTTGTGCTGCCTCAGCGGTGGGGCCCAGCGCGGGGCTGGACGGGCTGTAGACAACATTAGTCAGGGCTTGGTGCCGCATCATCCCTGTATCCCAGGATAACTTGTGTCCAGGATAGTCTGGAAGCATGCCCAGCTACCTGTACTGTCCCTGTGGCAGTGACACCCGTGGACAGCATCAGGCAGGTGGAGCTGGCTCCTTGGACTGTCAGAGAGCCACCCGCAAAAGCAGGTTAGATTTTTAGGCACCCTGAAATGGGTCGCTGTTGGCACGGTGCTGGCCGGGCTGACCTGGGAAGTGCCATAAAGTTTGCTAGTAGTTGTCCAGCTTGTGTCATACCAAAGTCAAGGAGAATGACTTTATTTTCTGACTTCATAACCCCACTGCCAGGCATGGACTGTGTTCATTAGTTGAATGGATGACTTCTCTTCAGATCATGGAGCTGCAGGGATGATCCATGGGATCCCCCATTCAGCTCCCACCTTCAGTCCCTCTCTGCGGGAAAGAGAGGGAAGTGCTTTCCAGCCCAGCCTACACGTTGCTGCTGTGGCATCTTGTTGGGAATGACAGGGAGCCTTTGCTCCTCCTCTGGCTCCAGAAGGGCAAAAGGAGGTTGCCCACTCCTGTAAACACTCTTCTCTCCTAGGTCTTCATTCTCCTCCCTCCTGCTTTCCCAATTGTTTTCCTCCCAGCTCCTTGTCTGGTGTATCTCCTTTGGTCTCTAGTCTGACTGTGGCAAAATTGTAATGCTAATTCTTCTTTGCAAAGTGGTATCAGGGCCACAGCACCAAAACTGAAGTAGCATTATTAGAAATTTTAAAAGAGATGGAAATGGAATATGGTAGTCTTTTTCATGCATCCAGCTATTAATTAAAATTACTTTTTTTATCTCTTCTGTGGTCTGAGAAGTTAAGGACATTTTTCATCACTTTGTATTGTGGGCACACCTAACGATTAAAGTTTGAAAATATTTGATGTGACATGAGCTTGAAGGAAAAAAATCCAGTCCTCCTTTCCAGATATTGGGATAACAGGGTTTTAGTCATCTTTGGGGAACGTAGATAAAAGGAAAACAAAATAACCAGTGGATTCACAACCGGTTCAAAGCTCAAAAACTCATTGTCAAGTCACTCTTAATTTGCTGTGTTTTTCTAGAATAGAAAAAGGGGTTTCCTTGGGAGGGACACTTGGAAGGATTTGACCCCAACTGGTGACATTAGCCTTTAGACCTCAGTGACCAGCATGACAGCTGCCTGTGTCCAGTGTCAATGAGGTGCCAAAGCTGATGATTTTATGAAGCATCCCTGTCCCAGACTTGACACTGGAGAGTGTAGGTTAGTGGGAGAGTCTGTCTGAGGAATCTGAACAATGACATATGGCAATTAATAACTACAGTGCTTTGCACTGAAGTTTATTTTGAAAAGCAATGGGTCTCTGCATTTCAATTATTATTTTTAGTTCTGTTTAGCAGCTATTTTAGTCTGATAAACACGTTACGTATGTCTCTTTCACAATGTTTATATTTCAGCTTTCTCACCAAACCAACTGTTCACAGCACTTGCTTTTCCCTCTTACAAGATCTGCTTTTTGCTTTGTCTTGTAGTCTCATCATAGCTAAACTGAGCTGTTTTCTCGATTCTCCGATTACTCAACAGTAAATAAAGAAGAAAAAAAAAGTAACTGTTTTGAAGTTCAACTGTCATCCTCTGAAAGCATGGAGACAACTGTAAGAGTAATTCAGTCACAGTTTTACACCAAGTGGTCCCTTTTTTGTTACAGGGGGAGCAATAGTGGATAGTGACTGTGGTAAATCCAAGCGCTGCAAGCCTTTGACATCTTGATGATCGTATGTAATGATGTGTGAGCTCTTATATGGAGCCTGTACCGCTGAAGCTGCTTATAGCAGCTAACTAATCAAATACATACAGTACTCGATGGGGCATATGTTCCTTAAGGTTTTGCTGCAGCTTCCAGCTACAAAAGCAGGCAAAATTCTGTGCTACAGGCAAGATCAGTTACAGTTTGAAGACTTAATTTTCCTAATCTGTTGGAAAATATGTTACTCTCTCTGTATTTGCCTCAGTAAATAGGGTTGGCAAAGAGGCTGCTAAACAAAAACAGTGTATTTCAAGCTCCTGAATCCAATCAGAATGGATTGAGCCGGTGTTGTCAAGTTCCTAAATAAAGGGAGCAGAACATATAAGCCAATTAATTTATACTATTTATTAATGAGATTTGAAATAGTTTGACCATCCTTGGTCTGAGAGACTTTCCCTGTACAAATTGTATCTTCTCAGGAAACGTATTTTTGGGCTTATCAGTAAATAAAAAACTTATTTCATCTGCTACTGAAACCTTTTAGCCCAGAAGTATGGGAGACAGAGAGCTTTCTCTGGTAATAATTTTAGTAGTGGATTTGTGCTATAAAACCTGAGATTTTAGGAAGAAGAAAATGATCTTTCTTTGGTCTTTGATTAGAAAGCAAACAGAGGGAAAAACAAAAGGTGGAAAGAAATTGAAGGGAGGACAAATAGGTATGTTTAAAGAACTGTAAACAAATTGTAAAGAAAGCAAAAAAATACAGAATTTAATACTAAGTTACTTAAAATGAGTTGTAGAAATGTTCATTTTCAAGTTTTATTGGTTTTACAAGCCATGCAAATGCTTGCTATTTCACTATCCCTACTCTGAATAGCAAAGCAAAGATTTTTGGGGCTAAAACACCCAAAAAGACAAACTAAGACAATTTTAGAAGTTTTTAGGCATTTAATTTTTAAGCAATGAGACAGATTATTGCTGCCACTGATGTTAAGGGCAAAGCATCAGCTGAATTAATTGTATTCAGGACTGACATCCCAAGTGACGCATGACAAATGTGGAAAACAGATAGTTTCTCAGACCTAAAGTCTTGAATTTTTTATTCCTAAACTTTTTTTTGATCATTGTAGCTGTGTTCAAGGATTACTGCTATGCTGTCTCCTATCTATCAAGCATATATGCCTTAACTGAGCATAACACTTCAGTGAGACAGCTGGCATTAGTGAATATTTCAATATATGTGACAACTCCCAGCAGAACTTCACTTGTTCCCTTAGACAGCTGTAAGAGCCCACGTCTTCAAGGGTTCACACCTTCATCGTTAGCTTACTAATAGCACCAAAGTTTGCCTAAACCCTTAGTTTTCTCCTTCCTCACTTAAAAGTCATGTAAAGTTTTGAAGAGTTATAACTTTTAACTTCAATTATTTGAATTTGCAAATTTTCCACTTACATATTTCAAATAATTTATTAAGTATTTTAAGAGAAAGTGGGGAGACATTATCAAACTACAAGGGTTTTTTTTTCCATATAAGTTTAAAATCTAAATATTGATGATGTAAACTGAATTAATTAGTAGTTAATTGCTGAGTGTTTGATGAATTTTAGGCAGAAGGAAAATCATAGTGTTTCTTTGGTAGCAGGCAACTGTGAAGGAACAGTTCAACGATATATAGAGAAATCCATTGTGAAACAGAAAAAGAAAAGATATTTGAAGCTTAGGACACTGTACCATACAGTAGCTATTTTTACCATACTTTTAGAAAAATCCATTACTGTCTTGTTTGTTATTATTCAGGGGGGTTGTTTCCCCCTTTACATTTTCTCTGGTGATGCTGTCCCTCAAATTAATTTTTCAGAAGTTATGTTAATTTTTTGACTGTGCTATACTTGTTTGTTGGTTTTCCTTGTGGCTCTCACTAGCTGCATGTGTGATCCTGGCCAAAACACAAATTATTTGAGCCTCTGTTAAGTAATCTGTTAAGCAGATAAACCCCCCCTTTCTCTACTTGCTGCAGTTCTGTAAAATGTGTGAGATTCCTAAGCAGAAAATACAGTTATTAACAAGAGACAAGGCAGCCCATAAAAAAGACGGTGTACCTCACTTAAAGGTAAAAGTTTTAGGAATATCATAATTCATGTGTGTCCTCGGTCAGATGGGTTGCCTAAACTATCGAATGAATAGCTAAATCGTTTGTTGTGGTGAGAAGTTGCTTTCATGTCACACGTTCCTGGCTTAAAGGGATTCAACACTTATGACTGTGTCATTTGTATGGTTGTTCTTCAATATGACATGTCAGCCTCTTGTCACATATTTCATCGATCTATGAGAAACTCTCAGGAATACATATCACTCACTGCTGCTGAAACCTATTTTAAGGCCTATTTTTACCTTGGGGGTTCTTTTTTTTTTTTTTTTTTTCTGGGACTTTCACTTCCTATATATCCATCATTCCAGATGTGTCAAGGTAGAGAGCTTGTCTCTGATTTGACATTCAAATAACATAAAGTTGAGCTATTTGTCACCAACTGGGGTTGAGGCACCATTTGTAACCAGATTTACTTGGTGTTTGTTGTTGAACTTCAGGGTTTGGTGGAACTTCAGGGTAGGCAGGCCTGCCAGCACATGGCACTGGGACTAGGCACTGAAAGCAAGATTGAAACAGACTTTAAATCACATTCCAGTGGCCAGGAGGTCTGTGCTGACACCTGTGACAACTAGGTCCCAGCAGGCAGTGAGGGTCACCTCAGCTAACTGTGTGAAGGTTAGACGTTTGGTATAAATTAGCTTCTCCTGTTGTTAGTTGAGAGCGCCATGCCCTCAGGAGGGTGATTAACTCGCTGGCTTTGGATGGGTAGGTACGTGCCACCTGAGTCCTGATGCATCCCTCCGGGGAGTGCTTTGAGAGTGAGTAGTGAGCGGGATGTGCAGGCAGGTGTGCTCACTACAGCCCTGTGGTCCTGCTTCAACAGGTGCTTTTTGGAAGATTACAAACAACCTTTCATCCTTATACAATAATGATGATGGTGATACCTCTCCCACGGGGCCTCAAACACTACTGTTGGCAATAAGGTCCTGAGTGTAGTAGTTATCGAGGTGCATGATGGGAATCCATCATCTGACTCCATTGCTCCACTAGAAATCCAGAGCAAGGCATTTTGAGACAAGTGGCTCTGAGTTATTCCGCTGCAGTCATCTTGACTACACAAACAGAAGTACCGTGAAGGTAATGGGTTTGCATTGGACTGATATTAGTGAAACAGACTGTAACCTGACTCACGGGGTCTGGTGAGAAGAAACCCAGGAAAGAGCTACAAAGCTAAATCTTCTGACTCGCCCATTGCGCTTACGCTGCTATAAAATCCTTCTGTGTGCCCTGTGGAGTGCTCTCTAGGGGAGAGAAGGCAAAGAAGCTGTTAAATACAGTTCTTAATACAGAACAATGAAATCTGAAACAACACTGGGTAGAGAAGGCAGGGGAAAAGTGAATCCAGCAGGTGCCATTCCGGCAGTCTTACACAACAGAAGGATGCAGACAGCAGAAGAGCTAGTAAACTTTACACGATTTCATTTTTTTGGAGTGGGGGCTAGGGTCCTGGCAATGGAGACCTTGGGCATATCGTGGTGTAGTATTGTGTTAGACTAACTTGAGAGACGTGTGTTCATTTTACACAGCAGACTGCCTTGTGGAGGTGCCGTCTGGCTCAGAAGCCCTAGTTACAGCCATGCCAGTGCATTAAACAGCATATGGGGGTGTCCCTGAGCACTGTTGTCCATAGTGTTGAATACTTAAATGGCTGATGGCATCAGTTTGGGTGGGGCCATCTAGCTCTCTGCCATGTGGTTCTTGGGTGTGTTCTACCGTGGGCCAGGGGACTTGTTTTACCACATTACTGTGGCCCAGGGACCGTTCCCAGTAGACCACTTGCCAGCGTGTTTTGGAATGCAAGATGTTTTAATGGTACAGGTGCAGACTGTTTCATGGCAGTTGGCCTTGCTCCCAGACAGTTCTCTTTAGCGTATTTGTTTATTACTGTAGAAATCACTGCTGTAGCTATGTTATCGTGATGCTGTGCCATGGCTGATCAGCGTGCCAAAGTAACCCAAGCACAGTGCGACGCTGGTGTAGCTACATTGGTTGTGTGATTCAGAGATGTAACGTAGCTTACCCAAAGAAACAGGTTTAGTGTCCTTACGTACTGTATTCAGTAACTGCAAGTCGCACTAGCAGCTACTTACTGGTATTCCGTGGGCTCTTTCCCTGTCCTGGGTATTTTGAGGCTCTGCATTACCCATCAGCAATGAGTATAGCGCATGCTGATCTCAGAGGATTGCTCAGGATCTTTTGTGCTTCTGATGGTCTTATGATCTCTGGTAACACACCGTCTTGATTCTTCAACAGTGCTAATGGGAATCGAGGTCCCACATTTATCTCAAGCTTCTACATTCCTATTTTAATGTCTCTTGACATCTTCACAGCTTCTCTTTGCTGGTGGGCTGACCGTTGAGCACAAATTCTTTGCAGACTGGTGTGCCTTTTGACTGAGCAATGAGCCTTCCTTTTCAGTACCTCCAACTGCTTCAGTACCCTTTTTGATCATTTTTTCTTCATTATGTGCCTATAAAGGGAACAGTCCTCCATTTGTTCAGTTTCTGTCCTGAATGTCTCTTTCCTTTTATCTATAATATAATATCTATCAGAGGAAATAGCTTGCTGCAAGACCATGTAATTGGTCTGGAAACTCTAAGCCCCGGTATGGCCTCAGTCTGTCACCATTAAAGCCCATGAGTGCTTTACTCTTGAGTTATCCTAATGGGGAAAACCTCTTCCAAGGGAACTGATAACAGCTGATACTCGGGGATGTTGAAAACAGGGATGGAAAGCATGGGAAGGAATAAAGTTGCTTGATGTCCAGAGAATCTACGGGAGATGTTTATTTCGGTACTTATTTTTTCTAATGCATGATCTTGTCAAAGGGAATGTTCGTTGTATATACTAGTCTAAAAAGCTTAGAAGACTTACAGAAACTTCAGAATTTAGTATCCTAAATAGCTGACTACAAGGAAAAAAAAAATATATTTTATAAACCACTTACCAGAGCGTGTCATGAATCTGAATCTTTTGTGCTAATGTTTTGAAAATATTAAGGATTTTCCTAACACTGTTGGTTTTGTTCTTAAGGACTAGATTCAAGACAAAGAAATTCTAAGAAAGAAAGTAGTCAGAGGGAGGACAAAAGGTGTTTTAGGTTGGCCCTCAGAGCACGTAGAGAGACTCATATTCATCCCATTTAGTTTGAGGCATGTAGCTGAGAGTCCTGCATTAGGAATGTGGCTTCTGTAGGCTGCATCTCTAGACAACAGCTAGAGAGAGGCCCACTTCAGACCTCAGGGTTTTTTTTCATTACAGAGGGAGCTTAGGGAGGGTACAGTCCTCATTTCGGCATCTGAGGTTGACATAAGCCTTTGAGTTTAATTATCCTTTTTTTAATTCTGTGTATGCCAGTTGTGCAACAAACATGAATTAAATATTAGCTTGAACCATATTAGAATTACAAAAAAAACCCCAATACAATTCTAAAGCCTATTAAAATGTGTCTGTGCAATTAGTCTCCAAGCACTCTGTCGTCTCCTCCTTTCTCACTCCCTATCTTTTTATTTTTCCTCTTGTCTCATTTTTCATGTCCTGCCTGTACATAGACTGCCACTTCCTCAGTTCAGGACTCATTAATTCTCCATGTCCTATAATGTGCCTGCAGCACTTTGGGATAATAAAATAACAGTGTGAAGTAATAGAAAGCTGCCTTTACTTGCAGTAAGCAAAAGGCAAAATGTTGTCTCGCTTCCATCCGAAACACAAGCAGTGCAGATTCATATTGAATTAGCCACCAGCTGACGAAGACAGATACATTGAAGGACAGCCCCGGGCTGTTTTCAAACAGAAGTGCAGCCTAAATGAGTCCTTGCCTGGGATGCTTGGAGGCAGCTGGATGTATATTGCTTGCCTCTGGGCTTGTGAAGAGTGACATGATACACAGTTTTCACACCCTTCCAAATATACATGGTGCCAAATGATAGCGGCATGGTCTGCTGGTGAAAATGCCATGCAGCTTTATGGCCCACACAGCACTACTCAGCCAGCCCCTGGGGTCGCTTCCCCTTGGTCCCTGCCCAGAGGTGGGCCAGCGGTGCGTACGTGGCCCAGCAGTAGGAAGGAGGAGGTGTCCTTCTCAGCTCATGTCATCACTGCCTTTACCATTCCCAGCTACACAAGGGTTCTGGGGGAGGTTGGTTGAGGGACAGCAATTTATTCATGGAGGAAGTGCTATGCAGTGTAGAGGAATTCTAGAGGACTGTATGAAAAATTTATTTGTAAAAGGTTGTAATCTTTGTTAAAAACATAAGAAAAAAAGTGGGGGCGGGGAAGTGCAGTGGAATGAAGCTGTGTTAATTACCATTGATAATATACAACTGTGGGTTGGCCAATGTAGATAAGGTGCAGCTGTGGCTGGTGAAGTAGTTGAGAGCCAAGGAAGAGAGAGTAGCTGAGGAAGAAGCAGAGAGAACACATGCCCTGGATGAGGTGAGACAAGGAGAAGGCATCAGAGGGACTGGCATGAAGAGTATGTTGGTATGAGATGTAAAGCCCTTGTTGCAGTTTGGTGGTTTTGAGAGTGCTGTGACAATGTAGCAGGTACATATGAGGTGACTGAGGGGGGGTTACTAATGACCTGATCCTGTGGTCTCTGCCATGTGTGATAAAGATATGTCCTTGCTCCTTGTTGTTATTGAAGTGGTTGGGGGTGCAGGTTTTAGCAAAGGAGAGAGCAAGAGAGAGATGCAAGCCCCCATCCGCAACTCTCTCCCCAGAACTGCACAGACCTTTTTCCAAAACTACAATAACCTCATAGAACTTGACAGTATTTGTGGCAATATTTCCATAGTATTGTGAAAAATTCAGCTTGTGTCATCTTTCACTAGTCCAGCAGGATTGGCAAGAAGAGTTGAGGGTAGTTTCTCATGGTCTGTTTCACCTAAAGTAGCAGTCTTAGCATATGATCTGCAGAACACTGAGTGCTAAGCACGGGGTTGTGAAATACGGGGATGACTGTAATTGCTTAAGCTTCTTCTGCAGAGACATATCCATATTAAAATCAAAAGTGGCCACTACAGTTATACGGAGTTGATGTCCTTTATTCCCTTGGATGCCTGAGAGCCTAGAGTATGAAGTATCCCGAGAACATGCTTAGGATGGTATCCATTTCCAGACCAATATCTTGGGAGTCAAGGCTCACATGTTTGTTTGTTTTTTATTTAAAGCAATATTGCAAACTTGTTGCAATTATTTATATAAAACAAGCATTTAGGTTTGGATCCAAGAACTGTTACGGCTCCCTGAATGGTTTGCCTGTTATGTTCAGGGCACTGCAGGGCTTACATGTGAGGCATTAATTGTGGCAGAGAGCTCCGGTGAGTGGGGTCTGTTCTGGGGAGCCAGCACATGGAGGGGTGGAGGCTGCGTGACTGTGAGCTCCAAAACCAAACACTCAGAAGTCAGACATAGGGCCTCAGAAGTGGAAATTATTTTTTTTTTTTTTAATATTCAGTGATGGCATATTTGTTTTACCTTAGTATTTCTGAACCTTTAGGATGTAAACGGGCCATGTCTTAATCAGCCCAGAATCAGGTTTTCAGGAGTTTGGGATTATATGCAACTGCAAAGTTAATTGCACTGTTGCTGAAAAAACTGCTCTGTATTTCTCATGGGTTATCCAGAATGCTCTGTAGTAGAACCAGTTTTACTGAGAGTTGTCTTGAAGAGGAAAAGTCTTTCCTAAAGCAAAAAGCTTTGTCATCTAGATGTTTATATTTGGTAGTCATTTTGTGTCTTCACTGCTAGATGTGACCAAAGAACAATAAAAGCTCTGCTCTTTGAGTAGAGTTCTCTTAAAAAAAAAAAAAAAAAAGTCTGCAAAACAGCATTTAGAGGACATGAAGTGGGGAAGATGAGGAGCAGAGTCAAAATGTAGTAGATTTCTGCTCCTAACCTATCTCTGAAGCAGCCTGTTTTGTTCTTGTAGAGAGCATTCTGAGGTTTAATTTTTACACCTAAAATTAGGTAGCCTGAATATCCCTTAAATAAAACCCTAATTGCTTTACTCACTCTATGTAGGTGTTTTCAAAATCCACGAGATGCCGGGTTTTCTCTTCAAAACCTGTTCCAGTTATTATCTTAGCACAAAAATAATGCTAAATGGTTGTTAAACTGTTTTAATATGCAATGTGAGTTAGATTTGGTATGTTTTTCATTATCTCTTTTAGATTTAATATGGTCTAACTGAAATCTTTGTCTTGCAGGTCTGAGTACAGCCGTATGTCCTCTACCAGCAGTGAGTATAACTTTGAGAATTTTTCTTGAAATGGATTTTCATATTTTCTTTTTTCTAGCTGCTAATATTTATTAACATCAGCCTAGTGTTATGATGGAGTTCACTCTGACACAGTAAAGCCCCTGTTCATTCTTTTCTTGGATCTATGTCTAGGAACAGTATGGAAAATTAAACTGGTTGGATGTTTATGACCAAAATACAAGCCACGTGTAAAGTCACAAAATATTGGAGCTCACAAGAATGCAAGGCAAAATGAGAACAAAATCTGTAAACACGTGGCCAGTGTAAATGGGTCCTCCAGCCAAATGAGTTTGCAGTGATGAATGTCATTAGAGCTGGGGGATGCAGGAATACTTGAACACTTATTGTAAGCTGATGCCAAGGAAGCACTTGAGTGCAAATTCTGTGAAGCATTTCTTTGATTTCAGATATGATAGATGCTCTAGTAAATGTCAGAATCTTTCTATTTGTTTACTATAGCCAGTTGAATTTCAGGTTATCCAACTGATAAAATGTGAATCCTGGTGTCTGGATTATTTTTTTCTTTTTTTCAGCAACGCAAAATGGCAGTTCTTTAAGGAACAAGGAGTGCTTTTTCAGTCCTTTATCTACCCACTCCAACCATCTTCTCAGTTGTAGGACATACTGTATCCAATGCACTTGGAAATGCAATAGTGCTTATTCATGCACAGCTACTAGTATCTCTGTCTTGTCAAAGTGCAAGGTGATGCCTGTCTCCCTGATTCACATGTAGACGTGAGCTTTATTTATGCCAAGCAGGCAGATCAAAAATTCACAGATGACAAATTGTGTTTTATAATCTGGATCTTTAAGCGCCATGAAAATCAGAGGGGAAGAAAGCTGTCAGTTTTTTTTCTCGTTCACACATTCTGGCTGAAGCGTGGAGAGGGTTATTTTCCATCTCCCATGGTCTTCAGCGGTGGGCTTTTATTGATTTCAACAAGAGCTGAATCAGACAGTGTTCGTAATGTCTGGCTCCTGAGCTGATGTGACTAGCAGGGAGCTCGCTGTCTTTCCTCCATCTGCTCAGAGTGTGTGTGTGTCTGAGAAAGGAAAATGCTGAACTAAATTCTCTCTGAATTCTGTTGTTTAAGTAGATTTCTGGATTCCCACTGTCAGACATAATTTTTTAAATGATTGGGAGGCAAAACCCAAGCAATTGACTTTTCTGGGATAGTAAAAGCGTATTGGATTTCACTGGTTACACCAGATGTGTGCCCCACCACACCCTCAGCTCGCAATTTTGGGTGATGGCTTGTGGAGTACGCTGCCAGCTTCCTGTGTTTTTTGGGTGGGGACTCGTAGTTATTTTCCTAGTAGAAATGCTTATTTGGCAGAGAAGTTCAGAAGACAAGGTGTAAGTAGAGTATTTCTCATCTAAAAATCTGGTTTTGGTCCCTTACCGACTTTGCATGACTACTGCCTGCACCTTTTACAAATAAAGGTAACAAATTACATTTGTAAGTCTTTGTTTTTATTACATGAACTGTTTGTAAGCGTAAATTTGGGTTGTGTGGCAGCTACACTGTGTCACATTAACTGTGGTCACCTCAGTGTCTTGCTGGCCAGGGCTGTCCAGAATATGTGGGGATTACAGGGGTGTTTCAGCACCAGTAATTTGTCAGTACAAGGAGGTATTATCATTCCAGCAAAGACACAGAAGTTTAGGGGGCAGGACAGTCATCTTCTTTCTCTTTTCTGCTTCCAAGGCAAGTTATATTGATACAGCTTCACAAGTGGCAGCATTTAACTTTGCATTTTGTGGGGTTTGCGTGGTTGGTTTGGTTAGACAGTGCAAGATAACAGAAACAGCTACACAAAAGAATTTCAGCAAAATAGAAATGCTTTCGTGTTGGAGGCTGACAGTCAGGGGGTGCATAATGCATTTGAAGAAAATATTGTTGGGGAAGAGATACTAGGCCAAATCACCTTATTTTCCCCATTTTAATTTCTCTGAGGGAAAGATTCAGCAAGTGGTATCATCCATAATACAGAAAGCAGTCTAATCAATGATGCTGTTAGTCCCTAACATAATACAAAGTAAGGTGTTGTAAATTACAAAGCAAAGAATCTCTGTTTCCTACAGCTGCTTCATCTGAAGCTCCTGTTCTAATGAAGTGGAGTTTATCTAAACCAGAGGGATCATGGGCTAATTTGGTTTTATAGGGGTCTTATTCAGTGGTATCGATGAAGCTTCAATTTCAGCTTTTAATAAAAGAACAACCTTCTAAATTTCTGGATGAACTCCACCGGACGATGGTTTTCCACAGACATGCCAAGAAAAGGATAAGAGAGATTTAGCAGGTGAATTAAATACAGCTGCCTATATCACTTGCTGCGATGCCAACAGCTGAACAAACTGCAGGAATTTACACCACTGCAAAAGTAGACAGGAATTCTAGACCCCCCCCAGTCAGAAGTAAAATCTTATTGGGTGCTTTATGGCTGTCATGGGTTAACCCCAGATGACAATTAAGCACCACACAGCCCCTTGCTCGCTCCCCACCCCCCTCCCTGCAGCAGGGTGGGGGACACAATCGAAAAAGTAAAACTGAGCAAACACGTGGGTTGAGATAATGACAGTTTAATGGGACAGAAAAGGAAGAAAACAATAGCTATGATCAAAGATTTAGAATATAGAGACAAGTGATGCACAATGCGGTTGCCCACCACCCGCTGACCGATGCCCGGCCAGCTTTGCCCCTGGTTTATATGCTGAGCATGGCACCGTATGGTACGGAATAGCCCTGGGGTCAGCTGGGGTCAGCTGTCCTGGCTGTGTCCCCTCCCAGCTTCTTGTGCCCCCCAGCATGCTCACTGGCAGGGCATGACAAACTGAAAAGTCTTTGACTTATAAAATAACGCTTTCTAGCAACAACTAAAAACATCAGTGTGTTATCAACATGACTGTGCTACTAAATCACTATACCAGCTACTAGGAAGAAATTTAACCCTCTCCCAGCCAAAACCAGGACAATGCCAATGGAAGGATCATTTTGTACATGCGTTATTTCTAGTACTTATTTTCCCTAAGCATGTGGCAGCAGTTATCATGGGCAGCGTATGCTTCAGCAGTTCAAAGCCCTGCCTGGTGGGTTGATTGGACCTTGGGTCTTATGCCGCATCTCAATTCTTTTCTTCTTTGATCTTGTGTCCTGGCTGTGGGTAATCCAAAAATGTTTTTTCCTGGCAGCGTTCATCTAATGTTTGTGGCTTTATACAGCAAGTACTTTGAGAGAGAGTACCAAAGTTTGCTGAGTGTGTTTATTTCTGCAAGAAAATGCAGTGGGTATCTGCTGTGAGGGCTCTGGCTATTGTCAGGGTGACTGTGTGCCATTTTGCCTTTTCATATTGGGCAGAGTAAGCAGGCCATGCAAACCTGTCTGCTGGATGCTGGGGTCTGAGGTGGTACATTTTGAAAAGTTCAGCAGTGTGATTCCAAGGAAGAGAAACGCTAAATTTATTTTGACTTCCCCGCCCCGCCTCCCCTGAATTCTGTTGCGTATAGCCACTTTTCCCTTTGTTCTTTAGCAGGAGGTGTGCTTTGTCTTACTAGGATGTTTTGCCCGTTGGTGTGCTCCTCATTAATCTAGGAAATGTGTTAAGCTTCTTTTCGCTCATGTTCTCAATTACATTTTCAATTACAGTTTTCAATTACTATTAGGGATCCCTGTTCATACATGAGAGGGAATTGTGCTAGGCACTTTACACACACAGAAGAGACCTTTACCCAAAGTACATAATCCCAAAATATAAAGACCATAGGTGGCATATGGATACAGGCAGTTGGAATCACAAAGAAATAATTAATTGGTGTTGGTCAGCACAATAAGCAACAGTCTCTGCATATCAACATTTTAATTATCTTCAAATTGCTTTGAGCTATGTATTTCAAGGATGATTTTTGACCAGGGAGGAGGAGTTTTAATGGGGACTGCTTATTTCCGCCTCTGCATAATCTTTGCATTTATGATAATGGCTCTTCAGAAAGGCTCAAACCAGGAGTGGGCATTGTGAAGCAAGACTTTTGTGATTTGTAACATTTGAAATATTCCGTACTTTGTTAGGCTCCATACCTCTGGAGCCAGTTGAACCAGGTTGTCTTAGAAATTATTGTGGAGGTGATTATTCTGCTGCCCCCACCCCCCCGACACTTTTCAGCTAGGCAATCAGTAGGGAGCTGTCTAGATACATGTTCGTACCATTCCAGCTACATTGGTAAATGAAACATAAAAGTGGCATTATGGGATAAGATACAAGTTTGTGGCAGATTTTAGAGCATTTGAGACGGTAAAAGTGTGTAGCATGTAGTGGTTCACGTTGTGCTTCTCAATGAAGTAAAGGGCTTGTCATTCACCTGCTTTGCAGTCAGAAAGCTGGTAATTAGCCTTCCTTCCCCTGCTCCCCTGCCTTTCATTTAGCAGCTGGGAAACGGTCGAGTCCTGCTAGGGTGCTTTTCAGTTGTTTGTATTCTTCCATGGTAAACCTGAGAGCTGGGATATTGAGATTTTTGTGCATGCTTCCTAACCCATGGAATTTTACCCACTTTCTGGTTCTAAAAATGAAGCGCAAGACAGTTTCTTTTGGCAGATTTAAAAATATGTGAGTTACCGAGCATGTTTCTTTTTAATACATTTTTTTCAGTTTGGCATTCCGTTCCTGTGCTTGTATAAACTCAGATCTTTGTTTTGGGATTTGGTCAGTGTTTTGTCAGTGTTATCTGCATCAGCTCCCTGGGCTGGTTTTGGACTCTGTTTTCTCTGCCAGCGTTAAAAGCCCTCATGTGCAAAACTTGCAGTCTTTATGGAGGGCTAGTAAGGGCAAAGTTTCTCTTATTCTTGATTCCAGAAGCAGGGTGAGGTACTAAGGCTGCATCTTACCTCCATGCACTAGCTGTGTGTTGAAATAGGCTGCCCTAATGGCTCTTTGGATTGTAGATTTTATATCCTGAGTGGTGTTTGCTCTTTGTGATGGATCTGGCCATGGGGAATGGGAAATCACCAGCACTACAGTACTTGCTGCTTATGAAAAGCCCCTTGAAACCTAGTGTTTGTGTATGCACCCTGAACTAGTCCAAGATGACATACCCTAATCTATGTCCTTTTTCTTTCAGAGTTATTCCCAGTCTTTTTTTAGACGCCTAGCAATCCTCATTTAAGACAGTTAGGGTAAGTTAATGGCATGTAGCCAAGTGACAATATTCAAATAAGAAAAAAACCGTTGCCCAAAACCTAGTGCTGTCCTGAACTTGAGGTAAATCTTTGTTTTCTTGGAGCTGCATTACCTTTCTTTGCTGATTCAGTGCTGTGTTTACTTGCTCTCATTTTGAGTAACTGTGTTTACTTTGAAGCCAGCTGTGAAGTTAGGGCCTCATTAGAAGTAGAGATTATGTTTTTGTATGCACTGTCATTTTGAGGACCCATCAAAAGCTACTTGAGTACCAATGCAGTCCATCAGGTAGGTTGGGAGGGGTCAGCATTAGGCCACCTTGCCCATTGATGCTCAGAGCTTGCCAAGGCACAGTTACATGACAGTTTTCACACCACTTCCATGCTGTGTGCGTGTGACAATGTGCTGCTGCTCTCTTTTGCTCTGTTTTGTCTCTTTTTTTTTTTCTCTTTTTTTTTTTTTCCCTCTCACCATGACATCTGCTTCTTGATGTTACCTGCCAAGAATCTTCCTCTTCCCTCTCTTGTTAGATTGTAAGTGTTGTTGGAGGGAAATGTGAAAAGGAAAACGTATCCGTGAATAAAAGAGAGAGTCAGATCCAGCCTGAGCACTAGGCCCTTTACAGAGGGGAGCAAAGTCAGTGTCTCTAGAAGTTCTCCCATTTCTAACTTGTAAGAATTTTTGTTACCAAACACTCAGAGATTGAGGGATCGTGTCTCAGAATGGGCACTAATGGAGCTTTTGACAAAAAACAGAAGATGAAGCCTTCCTGGTTGCAGAGGTAATGGGAGCTACTGGAGTGTAAGGATCTATAGTATTAAGCAGACTTATAGGTGCCTTGTAACAATAGCATATGGAAAAATTGCTTCCTGTTACTTGTGTATCATTTCAAAATCTGGCTGCCTTCCCTTTACTGTTAAAGGTGATGGAAACTAACCAGGAGCAGGAAGGGGGCTGGGTTTGATTTGGGCTTTTAAAAATCTGTCAAAAAGCTAAAATTTTGTAATACAATCACCTACTTTAAGTTAGTTTAGTTAAAACTGGTTCTGACCCAGGCACTGCTGGACTGGGTGTCATCTCCATTTCTCCATATTTCTCCAAACAATGTAATTTAATAAGTGCAAGGATATATTTATATTCTTTTACTGCAATACAAAGGTATAGTGTAGTTTATTGTTTCTTATTTCCACAGAGAACTGAGATGCTTTTACAATGGCTGGCAACAAGCTGTATTAAATACAATTGTAAAAACAATTTACAGTGGGCTTGCCAGCATCATGCTATATTTCCAGAAGGTGTTATTATAAAAGGGAGACTAATTAAAGTATGAGGAAAAATGGAAGAGGAAATTGGACCCAAATCATGTGGAGCTCTTAGCCTGCAGCATCTGTCAATGTTGCAAATTCAGGTATTTTATATAGCAGTGAAATCTAAAGTGTCAGCTCCTGTGGAAAATACAGTAAGCATCTTCTCTATATCTTGCCTGGCCTGTGTTATGCTGCTAGAGGTAAAGAGCAGTGCTGTTTCCTACTGTGGCTGTGTGAAGAAGGAAAATGTTATTGATACATACCGCCCAGCAGTCTTTGGCTGTGCAAAACATGTTTATGGAGCTGCTTGTGATCATGCTCCACCGTGATGAAGGAGCAAAGCTTGCATACAGGATAGAAAAGTATAGTACCGAACCACAGAAAGTTGAGGTTGGAAGGCACCTTTGGAGACTGTCTAGTCCCAAAAGCTCTGCTGAAAGCAGGGGCAGTGAGAGTGGGTTGCTCAGGGCAATATCCCATTCTGTTCTGAATATCCCCACTGCCTGTCTGGGCAACCTCTTCCAGTAAGTGACCAGCCTCATGGTAAAAAAGGCATCTTCTTGTTTAAAAAGAATTTCCTGTATTTCAGTTTGAATCATCAGCCGAGAGCAACATCAGCAGGCCCTGCTGCTTTCCAGTCCCTAATTTCTGTCTAGGTTGCAGAATTTTTATTCAACTTCCTCCTGTTTCACTATGGTATTTGATCACACAGCACCATTCCCACTCCCAGCCCCATCAGCATCCCAGTCCTATCCACAAGCATCCACAGATGATGCATCCTGATTTTCAGGAGCTGCAAATGGACCCTTGCCTATGACAGGAACAGCACGGAGTTATCACTGCTGCCAAGCACCATTGCCTGGAAACTATGCTAGAGAGCTTGATATTGAGTTGACATTGTTATTTGCACTTTTACCTTTCAAGAAGTTGAGGTTAGGATGCTGTTCTAGTAGGGAGACAGTGTGTTGAGGTTGGTCTTACTGCATATGGTTGTCCAGGAGCATAAATGCAGAGAGGAAATATCTCCCTAAAGACATGACTAAAGATGGCCAGTGGCCAGAAAGAGAAGATAAAAAAGAAATGAAGCACAGACATGTGTAAGGACATGCACAAATGAATGTGTAACTGTGCTTGAAATCAAATTTAGGTTTGATTTTTGCATGTCAAGTGCGTGGCATTAACCACAAACATGCCCTTCCCCTTGTGAAGGCTGAAGTTCTTGTTTAAATGTATTTAGCTTGGAGTAGCCCACGTTTCTGTTCTTCGTTAATATCAGAGTTTCACTCTTCAGGATCATTTAGCATGCACCAAACTGTGTCCCCTATGGTTAAATTACTTCCTACTGGCTTAGTGCTAGCTTGGCATTTCTGTATCAAAGGGGTGTAACTGTACTCTAAATGGTTACTGGATCAGAACTATCAAAAATCTGGGCTTGTTGTTTTGTATGTTTTCTGACCACATGCGGTCAGGGTTTTTTCCTGTTACGTAGACAAAGCAGGTAAAAACTGGACTAGTAATTAAAAAAAAAATAATTGTGTATGAATGACAATCTGAATGCTTTTCTAGCTCCTTTTTAAAGCACACATAGTCATAATCAAAACCACAGAGGCAAATATTTCATCTCTCTCATTACCAAACAGATTCAGAAACAGGAAATCTTTGGTAGACACTGAGCTATCGAGTCCCACAGAATTGTAGTAAAAATTTACAGGAAAGATTTTAGAGAAAGTTAAATTGGATTATTAGGTGATGTGGATTGAATTTCCCTCTGTGGAAGTATTATTGCTGCTGTCCCAGAAAACCACAAGGAGCTAGGCAGTCATTTAGTGGGTCTTCTACTTTAGGCAGTAGATTGCAGGAAAGATCTTGGCATTCCAAGTTCAGCTGGTACAGTGACGAGAATGATGTGGAAAGTGTTGAGACGTCTGTCTGAATTGTTAAAGGCCAAACAGCAAAGCTAAAAAAAAACCTGTCCCATGGCAACTCCTGACTCGGAGGCAGTAGTTGTGGTAGAATGGGAAAAGCCATCTGACTCACTGAGTCAAATGACAAAACACTTGTGAAGGCTGAAGCTGTTAAGGCAGTTTCTACTAAATGCATGCTGTCTTGACAGTGCCGACAATTAGTTTCCTCACTTTATGGCTGCAGTACATTATGGTGGTGCATTTTCTTTAATTTCAACTTTTAAAAATAAATAAATAGAATTTATTTATGCAAGCTCAGTGGGGAACTGGGACATTTAATAGTTGGTGTGTGCCACATTCTAGAGCAATAGATGTCCTCTGCCTGCTTCATTTTTGTTGGTACCACATATTTTTTGATCAGTAGTTTAGGAAAAAAATCTTGCATCTGTAATTTCTAAAAGGTTCAGGAAATGTTTACCAGGCAGCTTCTGTCTGCCACCTTACCGGGATCAGGATGAAGCACCAAAGACAAAGCACGCTTTCTATTACCACTTCCCTTTTCCATCAGCTGGGGTGAGGTGGGTCTTTTGAACCACACACTTCTGTCAGCTGAAAGGATTATGAGATACAAAATAGTGTTCCACTACGGTCAAGTCCAAGTGGGTCCTTTGCTGTGCATTGTTAATTGTCTACAGAGAAACAACCAGGGCAATGCTTGACCATCCCTCATGGTTTGATCCCATTTTTTCTTCAGATGTGTCGAGTATGGATGCTTTGTTGTGGCTTCAGTGTTCCCTCTGGCTGGGTTTCCCTGCCACCTCTTCGTGATACCAGGAAGGTTTGTGCAAAAGCGCAAACTGATTAAAAGAAGTCTACTTGAAAATTAATGTTTTTAGCCAGATCAGTTCTCTGACTGCCACCAGAAGTCACAATCCTGATTACTCCTTCTCTGAGGGCTTCTTTTCAGCCTGTTCAGCAAGCGGTTTCAACTTGCCCCTAGACCTGACACATGGGAAGCACTGGAAACACTTAGCTGGGAATACTAGGGGGGAAGAGTGCCAGCAGTGAAGCCTTGAATTGTCTTAAGCCCATCATAAAATCACACTCTCGGTTGAGTATATTGTGTGAGGTATGGACCATTGCTGGACCAAATTTGTCAGCTGCTCAAGTGTACAATGTTTCTTGGTTTCTTTTAAGGCAATGTTCTTTCTGCCCTTTTATAAAAAACGTATTTTTTAGAATCTCAGTTTTACAAGGACAAGGTTCAAAGGTCTTTGAACAGTATGGTGGTGGATGCAGTTTGAATGCTGACACACGTTGTACAGCTTTTGATTTACTGGTGATTGCTGATAGCAGTTTTACTGAATCACTACACATTGCAACTGTACAATATGATGTTAATAGCAAAGAATGGTATCTAAGTTCTTGCCAAGTACAATGATCCACGTCTGTCTTTAGGAAAATTTTATGATTGGGAAGGGCATGCAACTTGGCAAAGCTTAACTCTTCTAAAGTGGAAATCTGCAGCCATTTGGAATACTGCTCTGTTAGTGTTTCAGTTTCAGGTCCTCTTGTCTTCCCTACCCCCCCTAAAAGGTGAGGCAACTTTTTTTTTTTTTTTTTAATTCTATGTACAATACAAAACAACAATAAAACAAATTAATGTAGTAGTTGAGCATTAATAATTAATGCACCTTCCCTGTTTTTCTCTGCTGGACTGAATTTAGCTGCAATATAGGCTGTTATACAAAGTCCTGTGCCTTACCCTGATGGCCCAGGCTAATTCATGCCAGTAGCTTCGCTAAACTCACCAAGGCAAATCCTGCGAGCAGCAGCTCACCATTGTGCTTCAGTTCCCTGCTCAGGGGGCTGCGATTACTCTGTCTTCCGAAAGACACAGAATGACAGTTGCCAGCTGTTTTCCACAGATCAGGAATATTTTTGATGGCATCCAAAAAAAAAAAAAAAGTCCTTACTGTTTCTCTTATGGGTATTGGGTTTCCCGTGAAAATTTATCTCCATGCGAAGAAGCCATTTGGGCCTCTAGATGGCAAATAGAGGTAGATTGTGGCTTTTGAGTGAAAGCAGGTGGGACAGCGAAGGCCGTTTGAAGATACCAAATCATGTGGGTCTGTTTCGTTTAGGGACACGTGCAGACTGAGAATCAAGACAGCTCTTGAATTGTGGTGAACTGTGTGGGAGGGAAGAGAGGACATGAGAACAGCTGACATCCAGAAGAGTATCCCTGAAGGGTGTAGGATCACGCCAGCATTTGGGGGTTCTTGCTTTTCAGCAAATCAGTAGCTAAATCTGTGGTGAGGAGAGTATTGAAGTAAGACTTCAGCACTCTCTGGAGGGTAAGTAGATTATAAGGATTTATTTTTTTTAATTTGAAATTCTGATTGTTTTTAACACTTCAAGAGCACCATGCAGCAAGACTAAAGAGCTCATGGAGAAGACCACAGCACTGATGGAAAAATCCATATCATCGGGAGTGTTTGTGAGGAGTTGCCAAACAGTTTGCTTGCTTGTAACTGTGGTGTAAAAGCACCCACCATGGTTTCCTACAGTTTGTCTGCATGAAGATTCCATATACCTTCTTCTCAGAGATGGGGGTCTTTTTTTTTTTTTTTTTCTGGGTGCTTAATATACAGTAAAGCACAGCCCCTGCTTTGGCATGTCTACAGGCTTCATAAAGCCAAGATAGAACACACAGACACAGCAAGAAGGCTCTGCTGTCAGGGACATGGAATTACACAGCCAGAAACACAATGTGGTGCTCCCATCCCTTTCTTTTTAGCCTTTTTTTTTCTTTTTTTTTTTTTGAAGGGAAACATGAAGTCAATGTGTCCCATCTTTCTTTACAGAGACACTAACTTCACACAGGTTTCATCAGAGCTGGGTGAAAGGCAGCAGGACAAACTGTTGTCTCCATGGAGAAAAAAGGCTGTAATGTGAGTTCAAGTTACCTCTTCTCCTGACCTACAGCTGGACAGTCAGCCCACAGGCAACGCACACAGACCTTTACACCAAGTGGGAACTACTTCTTGTCAGCCATGCAGTTAGGGGATAAGTGAGAAAGCTGCAGTACTGTGAATGAGGAGATGAGGGAAATAGGGATGGAGAGTTTATCTATGACCTAAGGAGTCCGTGACTCTTTGCCTTGCTATGGGCAGTCAGCAGCCTGACTAAAGGATTCAAAGAAGTTGGTTTTCTAGGGTGTAATGGAAAACATGGCAACTTTCTTCCGTAATGCACATCACAAAAGCACGCCTCATTTGTTGACAAGGTGGTACAGTAAGATACTAGAACAAGAATAATCTTCATGATAAGCATGTAGGCCCACAAACTTTACCTCCAGTTTTAGTTGCATAGCTGAAGTGCCCGAGATGGAACTGGAGTTGCTTGGTTCCCACTGCACTTGTGGACAGTGGAGAGTGATGTGCCTTATCTGAGGTTTGATTCTGTCTCTCACCATGGACTACAAAAGGAGCCCAGGACAGCCAGCCTCCAGGACAGACAGGAGGGACATCTGTCAGGTACCTAACTTTCCGTGGGATGAATCTGGGCCACAATAGCTTTTGTGTTTCCTATGAAGAAGATGTGGGTCCATCATATGTTTCTGAAAGCAAGCCAAGATGGCAATCTTGGCACCATAGACTACATGAATGCAAATGGGAGAGCGAGGGTCAGGGTGCAGTGGCATGATCAGCTTAAGATGTGTAGCTACACGAGTGGCCAGGAGTGCATGGAGAGGTAAAGGATGTGAAATGGAGTGAGATGGCCCCTTTCAACAGCAGCTTAAGCTGATCATGAAAGGCTACCCTTGGGCAGGTCATGGGAATGTAGCTAGTGGGGGAGGGATGAGAGTTCACTTTGGGCTGTAGCACAGTGGGGAGTTTCAGCAATCACTGCACCATCTAACAGCAAAGGTACCACATGATGAGATCTGCCATTGCCTTTGCTTGATCATGCAGGGCCTCTGTGGGCATTAAGTATCACTTTTTGATAAGATTCATTCTCGCAGGGTTGGCTGCGTGCTGTATACTAAGGGCAATGACACCTCGTTAGACTGTTCATATGAATATACCAAAGAAAGCTTTTTATTTCTGTCAGGCAGATAATGGGCTTCATTTTCCAGCTTTATTTTCACTCAATACTTTTTTTTTTTTTGGTTCTTCAGCAACTGAATAACAACACAGAGAGCCTGTATCATGTGCCTGTCTGGAAGAGCAGGTTGACTGTTTTGCCACACTTGTCAGTATGCTGGTCTGCTGTGTCTATACTATCTTAGTACGGATGGAGGAGTGGGCATCCTGGCACCATTATCTCCATTCAGCTGCAGCACCACAGGAAAATGCTGCTCTGATGGGAGTGTGAAAGAGGTTTCTCTTGTCGCTGTGCTGTGCAGAATATCCCCTTTCTTATTGCTTCTGAACACCCTTCATAAGTTTGAGGTGGTGTGCAAAGCAGGGCATGCTGAGAAGCACATTATCCTGCAGCCCTGCATTTGTCAGATGCTATTAAACAGCAGGGAAAGAGAATGGAGGAGCTGGTGAATCTGTCACATCCTGCTTGTTCAAAAGTTTATTGATGCTGCATAATTCATCAAAGCATGACCTGGCAGTGGGTTCTGCTGTCAGAGGTGTCCAGTTACGGCTTCTGTTGCAGCTGCCCATAAGTTGATGCTCCTTGTTTATGAAAATAGCTTTGTCTTTGTGTCTGCCCATGAGCCATTCAGTTAATACACCTAAAATGGTTGGTCTTGCCTTGGACTCGGATGAAATGTGAGGGTCCTGTTCAGTGAGAAATGCTACCATTTTGACATTTCTTTGTGTTTTGTAATGGGACTGAAATAGGGAAATATTGACATTTTCTGCGCAACAGAAATCCCAGGAAGTTTCAACTAGGAAATCTTATAGTGCTTTTTTTCTGACATTATTTATACAGTGATTTTTTTATATAGATATATATTTATTTTTTTTACCTTCCCGCAGTTGAAATATTTTGACTTATGAACAGTGAACAAAATATGCTGATCTGTAATGTTTGGGTTTGAGTTATTTCATTAGTCCCTGATAGCAAGTATTTCCTGATAATGAACTTGATGGGAGCTGCAGTTCAGAAGCTTGGTGCGCTCACTCTGACCCTCTCCCATTGCCTGATTTACATCTCCTGCAGGGCATTGTGCAGTTTGGTCAGGCTGAAATGTGAAATCTTACTGCCTGATGTAGTGATAAAGGAATCTAGTCTGTACAGTGTAAGACAGGTTCAGGCGCTGGTTCCCATGGAGCAGCGTACCGCAGCAGGAAAATGGAAGTTCACGTTCCAGTGTTCGGTTTCTCAATGCAATATTATGGGTCAGCTAAAAAAGTGATTTATGTCAAGTATTTATGGGTTGAATACTTCATCTGAGTTTCCTGGATAGAAGATTGAAAATGTAGGTGGCTGGAAAATTGAAAATACCTGCCACAGTTTGGAAATGCACTTTCCCATGCACAAATTGGGGCCAGGGTCCAGTCTGCCTAAAATCTCTCTTTGCCACAGACTCCATCCGAGCTCGCATGCTTACCGGGTTTGCCTAACCCCATAGGCAACTCTTCATTAGATATCTCCTGGTGAGTTTGAGAGGTCTTTAGGTCCATATCTTGATTCACCAGCACAGGGTTAGGAGAGACATTTCAGGGAAGCGGGTACTTATCTCCTTCCTAAGTTCTGCTACAGGTTGGTTTTAGGCAGTCGGTGGATTTCCAGCCAAGTCCCCTGGAGAAGCCTGGAAAATTAGATGTTATCAAGACTTCTGAAGGTGGTGACTTCTCCTGAGATAAAAACGTGGTTGGAACACTGCCCTGAACAGGGACAGGTCTTTGTGCAGGGCAGCTGTGGGTGGGATGCAACCTGGGCCTCTCACAGCATGAAGGAGGGACCAGACTGCCAGGTCATGGCCAGAGAACCCAGTAACCACCCTGCTGGAGCCAGGGGTGCAAGAGTCCTGGGCCAAAAAGCAAATGGAGGGAGACTATTCTAACCTAAGGTTATTCAGGTGCCATGGGAGAAAACTCTTGCTCAGTTTTTCTAGGGATGTTTTGCCTCCTGTGTGGTTTGATGAGAAATGTATACTTACTCCAGGGAGAAGGAGCTGTAGCTCCAGTTCCCGGTACCTCCAGGTGAGGCTAGCTGCTTCCCAGCTGCTAGGGTTGCTGAGCTGGTCACACCTGCTTGTGCCTGCTTTGGGCCAGGAGCCCTGCCCTCCTGGCCAGCTGCAACAAGGGTGGTGTTAACAGATACCCCAGTCTTTATGGCACCTCTCAGGGGTGGTGGCTAGCCCTCCACCCCAAGGCGGTAGAGCACCATTGCCTCCCACATCAGCCGTGTCACTAGGTGGCCACTGTTGTCACAGGTGTCCAGTTAGGCACCTCTGGGGCCAAGAGGATTGTCCTCTGCAGGCACCACTGTTCCCTGCAGAGTGAGGAGGGAGGAAACCCAGGGAGGTGGTGGAATCACCATCATGGATGCGGTGCTTGGGGACTAGTTTAGCGGTGACCTTGGCAGTTCTGTATTAACGGCTGGACTTTATGATCTTAAAGGTCTTTTCCAACCTGAATGATTCTATGAAAGGAATTAGGAAGGCAAGATCATCCTCTGCAGGTTTTTCAGAGCCAGCAGCCCCTCTCTCCATGCACTCAGCAGGGGACACAGGCGACCAGGCTAGACAGACAGGTACCTGTCCCATCTGTCCCCAAGACAAGGCAGCTTGAACTTAAGTGAAGTTGTACTGAAATGAGGCAGCTGGCACAGACGGACTTGACAGCACCCACTGCTTTCTGTCAGATTGTCTTTCTGATGAAAAAATACTGGTTTCTGGGCAGGGAAAGGAGGGGAGGAAGAACCACAGGGCAAGACTGCCATTCTGCTTTGCAGGGGTTTCTTTTTTTCTCCATTCAGCAACACTGCATCAGCAACAAAATAAAAATAATACATAGAGAAGGACCCATCCAAAGCTCAATCATAAAATATCAGGCGACCTTTAGCTCCTAGTTTTAGGACATCAAGTGTGACAGTCCCGCAGCATTTGGCCTGGGTGTTTGCTTTAACCTCTCGTGGACAGTTAATGCTACCTAACAGAGGAGTAAAAAGTTTAGAATTGTAAAATACTCTTTCAATCCTCGTAGTAATTACCTCTTAGCAATATTAGAGCTTTGCCAACTCGAAGAGAACTAATCCTTTTCTGTCACAGGAAAGAAAAAAAATGTAATAGCTGTGAGAACTGTGGAGCTTATTTCCAAATAGATGCCTCAGCATTTTGATATTTTCTGTGGGATTAACTAGTAACACAGGAAGGGTAATACATATGCAGAGCTTTCATTTGCTTCTGTGACAATTTGCCGGGGGCAAATTGGACTGTGTCATGAGAAATGCTGTCGTTTCCTTCCCTTCCTTGCCAGTTGAAGCAAAAATATCTTGTTAGTAACATAGAAACAATTTGCAACTTATCATCAGTTCAGGGGAAGTTTCTCCTAGCTCCTTGCCTCGTATTTCTGCTTTTCTTATGTTTCTCTTTCACTTACCAAAACAGAAATGGCTGCCACTTCATAAACACAGAAGCCTCATAATGGAAGGTGTAAAGGTGTTGCAGTAAAAGCATCGTTGCTGGCATAAAACAGATACTGAAGCTCTCTCGGTACTGATTTGTTAGGTTTTCCCCCTTTCAGCATAGTTGCATCTAGCTCAAAAAAAGGTGATATGCTCTGCTGTATGTATAACCCTAGCTCCTAATGATGGCTTTGTGCCGTGCTTTGGTGGTCTTCTGAGGCAGGCGCTGCGAGCATCTGGTGCTGATGGGCACAGGCAGTGATGGCTGCAGAATACTAATGCTGGGGCTGGCTCCCACAAGGCTCCACTTCTGAAAAATGCTTTAGCCATTCAGCATCCATGCACCATGCTGAGCAACAGGAGGGCAGAAAAGCCATGCTCAGAGATATATTTTTTTTTTCAATGCAGAGCAAGAAGCCGACAGGAACGATGGCTCTTTGCTTCACATTGTTGTGCCCAGGCTTCTTTCAGAGCTGCAGTCATTTATATGCATAAATATCAAGCCTTTCACTTGTTGCAGGCTTTGCTAGCATTTGCGTAACAAAGGAAACAGAGGGAGAAAAGAGCTGAACATCTTCTATTCCAGTCTTAGAAAATGAATGACTGCGTAGCTATGGTGATTACTTTTTTTCTGGTTTTATTAGATCACTGTCCTCTGCAATTTGTTTTCCTTCCTGTCCTGCTGCCACATGTAAAGGACCATGAGAGGACCTCCCCCCACCCCCCCTTTGTCTCTCTCCCACACTGTGACTATCCATAGGGGATATCTCAAAAAATTACCTACCAGTAACAATTGTCACAGCAAAGCCTCTTGCCATGTACTGACACAGATATTTTTCTTTTTTTTTGCTTCATATTTTTTTCTTCCATTAAGCATCTGACAAAGTCACTCCACATCACCCATTTCTTGCAGAGGTATGAGAACTCTGCTGTAATTGTATTTTTTGGTTTTTTTACTTGATTTTTCTATATCTCCCCTAGGCAAAATGTATGCTTGCTATTTGTTCTGCATACCATATCTTTCTGCAGCTTCTAAACTGAGGCTGGTGGTGTATTTACCAGTCATGTCTGGAAAACGATGCAGTTGCATCCAGCTTTTCTCAGGGTCCTGCAGCTACTGTGCATTGAAAGACCACTAAAATACACTAATTGAGTAATACTGCTTTTCCATTAAAGCAATTGCTGAAGTATCACAGGAATGTTATTCTGATGCCAGGAGGGAGAGGTTAGTACTGATTACCAATAGGAGGGGAAGCAGCCTGTGAGACAGTGTCTCCCTATTAAATGTAGTCTGCACAATGAAAAGCTTGGGAAGCCTTTCTAAGGCTTCACACATTTAGGCTTTGTGCCCAGGCTCAGGGTCACAGACATGGAGGTGGTTTCAGAACACCACACAGGGGGAACCATTCCTGCAAAAGTATCCAGATTACCTGGATAACTTATTAAATTGTCTTGGATCTTCATTCACATGCATCTTTGTTGGCATGCAACTCCAGCAAAGCAGAAGTGACAGTTTCTCCCCAGCCCTCCAACCAGCCCTTGCTGCGTTTCTGAGCTTCCAAGGAGGTTTCAGGGATAACAACAGATAGAGCTCCTGTGAAGATTCCCAAGGCTAACTACAGGTTTCTTTTTTCCCCCTGAGTTAGTGTAATTTTTTGTGCTTCCTTCTCTTACCACTCTTCCCTAATCTTATAAAAACCTTGAAGCAGTAGTATTATGGTCTTGATGGTCTGAAGATATAAACAGTGCAGGATTTGTAGGGACAAGTAATATCTTTTCCTGAAGAAGGACTTGTGTGCCTGAAGGCTTGTCTGGTTTTTTTCATAACTATATCAGTTGGTCTAATAAAAGATATTACCTCTCCCTACAAACTTTGCCTTTACTTATTAAAACAGTTGCCTCCAGGACACAGAACACTCTTAACTGGGTGAAAAACTCCAACGTCAAGGTGATGGAGTGGAGTTCAATGGTGTGATTTCCATGCCCTGAGCCAACTGGCACAAATTAAAACAAGATGGGATGAACACTCTCCACCCTGATCATTCTGCACATCATTAGTGCCACTTTCACCCCTACTCTATGTCCATACTTTTGTCTTTCCTACCTCTCAGCTGTATGGGGCAGCTCTTACCGAACACAGAAACACATGTTGGGTAATGTCTTTCGGATTCTACCTCAGTAGAAACAGCAACCCTTATGGTATGCTCGATGGAACTTCTCTGTCTTCTGGTTATTTTCTTGGCTGCTATATCTCTGTACATCAGTTCTAGTTTGTTGTAGGTTAGCTTGAGAGAGATGGGGGGGGGGGGGGGGGGGAGCCCAGTGTGACGGAGTAGACTGTTTCTCCTTTAAGGATCACCTAAATATTGACAACCTGGTTACAAATCTTAAAGGTTGTTTTTCTTTTTATACTTTCAGGTGAACTTTCTGTGGAAGGCATACAAGACCCATTCCTTGTTAGTGTACATATTATCACAGATCCGGGTGAATCCAAGACTCTTCAGCAAGCCATTGATAAGCTTCTAGCCTGGATCCATCCAGACCTCCAGCTGTTTCGAGTCTCAGAAAGGCGAATGCCCAAGGAGCGCAGGAAGCCAAGTAAGGCTGGTGTTTCTCAGCCAGCCCTTGCCATCATTCTGTTTCTGCAGGAAGAATATGGAGAAGAACCCATCTTGCAGCTCCACAAAACCTTTCAGCGGCCACCTTGGCATTACCACCACACGGAGCGAGTGCATGGGAAGTTCCTCCCTTACATGCCATGCAGCCAGGACTTTTACACCTTGGCTCCAGAGACTCCTCTCTGGGCCATTCGCCCAGTGCACTACGGGAAAGAAATTATCCGCTTCACTATATACTGCAGGAGTGAAAACTTTGTTGACATTCTGAAACTGTACGAATTAATACTGAAAAGACCAGTATGTCAGAAAAAAGTGGACTTCTGTGTTTTTCCTGTCTATTCTAACATGGAAATAGACATTCAGTTTTCTTTAAAAAAACTTCCGAAGGGCCAGGTGCCAATGCCAACAGAGTCAGCGGTGCTGGAGTTCAGAGTGAAAGATGTGGGGCAGCTTGTGCCTCTCTTGCCCAACCCTTGCAGCCCCATCAGTGAAGGCAGGTGGCAGACGGAAGACCACGATGGAAATAGGATACTTTTGCAGGTAAGTTCAGTACCCAGAGAAACAGAAACACATTTACTGGTTTTGTGCAGGAGAGCTTAAGCTGCAATGGCAGCCAGGAAAGGAGGCTTTTCTTTTTGCTCTATCCTAGATGAAAGAGCCAGGACAGTACTGCTAAAGAAAGAACCTGAAACCCCTTGCTGTGTGTATAACTGATCAGGAAAGCAGTTGGTGATACTCGCCAGATACCCGTCAACCTCAGCTTATGCAAAGAGCAGTGCGAGATGAGGTAGCTGTTTAAAACAATGAGGAGGCAAGGAATTATGAGCTTGAGTGGAGAAATGATGGCTAGTGGGTGTAGTGTTATAAGAAATACAGGCACAGAACCAACAGAGGTTTATAAGATAGCTCTCTGTTATTAGGTTGTTATGGAAGACAAACAGAATTTCTGATGGTACTCATTATTTTGTATATGTGATAGTACTCATATATATGTAGCATCACAGGGTGACAAACTGATTCTCTTTCGCACAGTGATTGTCAGGTGGTGAAGGAAAAGAAATGCACCCTGAAGAGCAGCCCGAGAGAGACATTCCCACAGACGCTCTTCTTGAACTAATCTCAAGTGCTTGTAACCAAGTGCTGAAAGAGAGTTTATTTGTTAGGACATCCGTAGGCACGATATCTGGGCAATGTATCAGCATGCTCTGCTTCACTACGCCATATCCAAGGGAGATAAAGGGGATAACAACCAGCAAGCTTTTAATAGCTGCCTGCCCTGCAAAGGGGGTATCTGTGGCAATCCAGAGCCAGGCTAATGTGCATTCCTGCACTGCAGAGGTATTTACTGCTGCTTAACATTTGAATCATGTTGCACAGATCCTCACCTTTGGAAAGTTGTTGTTCAGATTTCAAAGAGGAGTGTTTTGTTAGAGTGAATTGCATTTATGAAGCTTATCAAATTGCCTGACCTTGTTTCTGTGTGCCATCCTTCCACTGTACAGACCTCCCAGTGTGCACAGAGGTATGTACCACCCCACCCCACCCCCAGCACAGTGCCTCTGGGTTTGTAGCTCCTGGGACTGAAAATCCAGGTACATGGGGCTTCTGTGTGCTGGTAAGTCACGTCCAGGTGGTGGTAAAAACTTTTGTGCCACTTTGCAGATGCCACCCGCAGAGGAACCCCATGCCAGAGCTGAACAGCATGTGTCCAGGACTCGGGAGGCAATTCAGCTTCCCTGCCCATCTGCCAAGACAGTCACCGGTTTGTCACGGTTGTTGCTTGCACTGTAGGCATACCTGTGTTAGCCTGAGATAACCTGTAAACTCAAGCTTACAAGAGCCATCACAAACCTTTTACAGAGAAACCGCATGCACTTGTGGCCTTTTTCCCTGTTCTTTTTCAGGAGGTTTCTGCTATGTTATATAACTTTGGTTTATGGCATCTTGCATTGGCTTCAAGTAAATTGAAGGGAAGGGTAAAAAAAATAAATAAATAGGGCTTCTAAATAAGGCTTTCCATTTCAAAACAGGGAATTTTCAGAAATAACAGGTGCCAGACAGTACGGAGGTGAAACAAGACTTGCTGAACAGCAGGCTGAAGTAAACCCTTCAAAGAAAATCGGAATAAGATTTTAGCCATATGCACTAAAAGAGTGAAAGCCTGCTAAGCATGACCTCCAAGTGAAATTAATTTTTATTTCTGTTTTCGCTGAGGATGTTGATGCTGAACAGGAAGGCAAAATGGCAAATGGGAATGAAGTTACAGAAGTGGAAATTATCACACTGGAAGTGTGGCAGAGCAAAAGAAGTTTAATGTATGCAAAATGGGGGGAAACCAGAAACTTTGGATCTAACTTATGCTATTGTAAGTCATGAAGACTAGGTCTTGGTACACAGGTTTTAAACAAGTCTGTACAGTCAGAAGTAGAGCTCTGTAACTAAACCAAAGGGAAAATGTCCTGTTTGTACTCAGATGACTACAAGCCACCGGTGCAATATGGCCATGAAAAGAGATGTGCAGTCTCTGGTGTGTTAGTATCCCTTAAGGAGCATGGGAAGTGCTTGTGCTATTGCACAAGGTCCCACAGGCCTCACCTGTCTTCAGCCCTGGGCTCCAGAGAGGGGTGGGTGCAGGGAAAGGCTCTCCCCCCATGCAGAGGAATGGAGAGACAGTCTTACAAATGGAAACTGGAAGATAGGGTCATCTGAGCCTAACCAAAGGAAGTCTGCAGGGAGCTCTGACTGTGCTTGGAAACTATACCAGAAGGCAAATGACAGGAATGAGAAAAAACGGTCGTTTCACTAAATGATTCTTCTGGCACAGGTACAAAAAGCTGTGGAAAAACAGATCTGAGTTGGCAGTTGTACATACTGATGGCCAACTACGTAACAGCCTCCCAGCAGATGCAAACAGGTTAATACCTAATTCAAGACAGGATGGTCACTTAAGGAAAAGGGATTCTACAGAAGAGCACAGGTGTAAGAAACACTGGATTTGGTGATCCATGGACTCATATTCTTTTAACTTGTTCTGAGTTCAAAACAATTACAGTAGCTACCTTTTAAAGTAACAGGACTACCTTTTCACTTCTCACAGAGTTCTGCTATTAACAATATCATCACTGCCACAGCATTGGTCATAACTTTCACTTCTTCCCAGTTATATGAAACCACACAATGTCCTCCTAGTATTTTTCAGCCTGCACATCAGTTAGTGCTTAGTAACGATCCAAATATTTCTATTTGCTTCATATGGATACTGCAGCTTTTTCTAGATTAAAATTATCAATTATACACAAAATGGTAGATTAACATCCCTGTTAAATTACAGGCAGTTTAATGTCTGAAGTTTGAATATACCTCCATGGTTAGACTGATAAGATGTGACCTCTTTATTTTTCTTGGTGTGCTTACAAGGACTTGGATACTTGCCAGCCAGATTGATCCATGCTCTTAACCCATTTTACAAATGCAATTACCAAGGGGCTTAGATAAAGTCAGTGCAAGAGAAAAAGTTATTCATGGGCAGGATAAATCTGTTTAATGCCACAGAAACTATTCCTTCATTTGCAAGGAAGCCTTTCAAAATTATTCTGTTACAGTAGCTTTTCCACATTGGCACGTTAGCTCCAAGGGTGCAGCTATATACCAGCTGAGGCAAAGGGTAAGCTTCGGTTGGCTTTAGCAGGAGCAAGGCTTAAGGGCACGTTTGCATCCTGTGGGAAGACACCCAGACTGCTTCACCAGTGCTAAGCCCAGAAGCAGGACCTCTGGGAAGCTCTTGTCGGTGCAGTGGGAAGAATATATAAATAATGTAACTAAGAATATACCATATACCGGTATACCGAATATACTGCCAGTTTTATAGGTCACGTCCATGTTCCTGGCAGCCTCTGGGTATAATCTGCACAGAGACAGCTGAAGTGCTAATGAACTTGCACTCCTGGCAGCGCAATGCGGGAAGCAGGAGAGGTTAATAACTATGAGACCAGCTTGGCCGTGTGTGTTTGGGAAGCACGGATAGTGAGCAGAGAGAAGAAGGTGCACAGATGGCTTCTTTAAGTTATGAGAATGTCTTTGGAGAGGGTAGGAAAGGCAACATAACATTTTGGCAGAATTTCCTAGCTACTCTACATGGGGGAATGGGGGGACACAACATGCAGACATACCTGGGAGGAAGACAGGTGACAGTAAATGAGTAATCTCACCTAGGTAGTGACTTGGTGTTTAAGCGTAAGACCTACTGCCATTTTACATGCCAAAGGGTGCCTCAGCTGCCCAGAAGGGGTGTCTTGGCAGATTAGGCTCAGGACCTACAGGAGGGCTGTGTCCTCCTGGAATGCCAGGCGGGCACCCTAGGAGATACCAGAATGGACCAAGCGTCTATGTTCGGGTACCTGATTCACCCTGTAATAACCAATTTCTTGCTGAAAGCCCTCCTCCTCCCCCATCTTCAGCACCAAGAAGCAAACGACATTGTCGGAAAGCCAAGACAAATAAAAATCCTGAGAAATGCATGGTCTGTTACCAGTCTATGCTAATCCTGCCTGAAACAAGGTAGCCAGATAGTACTTGTAAGGCTTTTATGCCAGTTATTGTGTTAATGAACCTATACGGTTTATGGGGTGGCTATTTGCTGTCTAGTGTTGCTATATAAACCATTGAAATAACAGTGCAAATGTTAACTGATCACAGCTTTCGTTAGAGGGTGTTTGTAGCTGATTTACTGAGTTAATCGGCCAATGCTCTTCTTACCTATACCAGGCAACCATGATATTGAGTTCAGGAGTGGTATGATCATATTTAGGAAATATGGTTTATTACCTGAAGCCTTGGTTCTGAGAAAAGATTGCTTGTGGACCCAACCATTAAAAATTATGAACCTGTTGCTGTGCTACCTGCAAGCTCAGGTCTCTGCTGCCTTGGAGATTTCTCCATCACTGGGTGTACAAAACAAGTACTCGAGATCTGCAGTCAGGCAGTAGTTACCCCTCTATTGGTTTCATGAACTCAGCTGCAGTCGTTTATGTACAAGGTCAGTATGTTACTGTTGAATACATCCTTGGAGTTGCCAGAAGTCAGCCTGGGGGTGCAGGTGTCTGCCAGCTGCATACATAAAGGCATTCTGTGCTGGGCATTTGCAGTGCAAAATGCCTGAAGATGGGAAGCAGCATGAGGGTTACATGCATACATGGACAACAGCAAATATGTTATACAGCAAAAAGAATCAATATCTTATAGCTAAAACCTCTGTGTTTATTCAGTGTATTATATAATACGGGTGTCTGTGAGACTCGTGAACACATCTCTTTATGCCCTTTTATCTGAGGCCATGAGGAGGAGAAAAGGGCCTATATTTGCCTCAGCTTATTTAGAACATGTACGTTATCTGCATGAAAAAGTATGGTTGTAGTTGGACTTCACACTCAAGATAGCTGAACGCAGAAATCTGGAAGAGAGATTTTTCTATGATGCATAACTGACCCAATGGGTATTGGGGAGCAGAGACAGTGCCTTCTTACAGGATGCTGGAGACCAGCTGCACCTGAAGCAAGGAGCTGGGAATGCAGAAAATACCCCGTCTTAGATATATGGGTAGCAAGGGTGGGTGTTACTAAGCTGCAGAGTCAAAATAATTACAGGATCTGAGGTTAGGACAAAGTTTTTCCTTTTCCCCTTCCAGCCCCAACTCAGATGAAAAGAAACATTTTCTCTGCAGCATGAGGACTGGTTTGCCTTTCAAACTTGGCCAAGGAGAGTCAAATCTTGGAGGCTCAGGGTTCGCTTCTGTTTTTGCTGAGAGGTTTAGGACGCAGATCAGTGTGGTCATGGTCACTTCAGCTGACCCAGCAAATGCATCTGGATCTGCATTTCCTCTCGCCAGCACAAAGCAGTGTTCCTTCTCCTTCCCGTAGTTTCCAGTTTGGGTACCTTGTTGGTCATCCAGTGTTCATATGATCTTGATGAAACATGTAAATAGTCCAGGAGCATTAATCTGCTACCATTTTAGGGTCCGTGGGCTTAGTGGGACCTCTGTCTGATGCCCCTGCCTGAAGCATACGGCAATTTAGTCTCCTGAAAACTGAAATGCTTTTGTCTGCCTAAAGTGTCAGCAGGCTCAGTAAAGAAATGGCTTAATGATTTGTAAAATGGTGAACACAAGGTCAGACTGGGTGATATAATGTACCCCTGTAGTCTTAAATGTAGTTAAATCATCTGGTCTCTGGTACTCAAAGCATTACTAACTACAAATTCTGGGAAATAAAGGAAAGAAAGCACAGTCCCACTGCTACAGTCAAGTCACTACGGTTAAGTACAAATAGAAGAAAGATGAGCACGTAAACCAGGAAGCAGAGAAGGCAAAAAGGAAAGACAGAACAAGCAAAGAGAGGGCACTTTTGCAGGGAACAGTTTAGTCTGCAGGAAGGAAAATGGAGGTGAGAAAAGAGCTTCAAGCTTGCTTGAATTAATAATGCAGGTAGAGCAGATCTGAACACAAAAAGGAAGAAAGGCAAAGAAAAGCATCAAGTACAGGCAAGGATGTAGACAGGGAACCTTTACAAAAATTTAGTTTCTGTTGAAACTGGTGAAAGGGAGACTTTTGGAGTAAAAATTGACTCGGTCGAGGAGGTGTCATAAGCTGATTTAATTAATCTGGAAGTCTAATACTAGCCTCCTGTTTTTAAAGATATTCTACTCTATTTTTCCTTTCATTTTAGTGCCATAGCTGTTTGGTTCTTCTTAGTGCTTCTAATTGGTTGGGGGGGGAACACAGCAAATCAGTCACTAACTCAAATAGGAGGAGATAATGTAGTTGTTCTTCTTCATTCTAAGGTACTTTGTCTTTTCTGTTACTGCAGTTATGTTTCATGGCATAGTAAGATCCCTGATGACTCTATACACCATACAGCAAAAAGTCTTGAGAGTGAATGTATGTAGTGCTACAAGGCACACGCCTGTTCTAGTTTTGTGTACACAGTACATGCCACTTTCCAAATATGTTCAATTTTAAGTCAAATTTGTCCATTTTGCCTTTTGATATGCTGCCCTTCTGAAGACATTTTGCTTTTTAAATAAGACTTATTATGATAATACTGAGGACTAACCTCTGCCGCTTTTTCATGTTTTGTTTTGTTGGTTTTTTTTCCCCTGGACCAATCCCACTGGTTTTAATACAATTAAACAAACACCGTTGCACTCCTATTGAGCACGCCAGGCAAAATCTGGGCTCGAGATGGTGATGTCATTGCCATGCTGGCTGGGTTCTGACCTCAGCGGAGCCTTGCTGGCAGTGCTTAATACAGATAATGCGTAATGAGATCACTATCTGCTTTCTTAAAAAGATTACTTAAAATAGACTGCAGGAACACTGATGGATTTTTTGTGTCAGGTATAAGCAGCCCAAGTGAATTCAAAAGCGCATTTCTGCGAGGTTCACCCCAAGTTGTTTATGGCATTCCCAGATATTCATCATTAAATTCTTCTGCAGCCCATTGTAATACACAAAGACTCTAAATCCCTCCAGGCTTCACAAAGATCTGTGCAGAGATTATATATGAGCAGCAGATTAGCACCAGATGAAAAAATCTGTCCTGTTAGAGAGCTAATCTGTTCAGTCAATGGCCGGGTTTGTTGTGCATCTTTGTGGCGAGGTCTGACAAATCTCTTTCCCTGTATTTGGAATTTCAGTCATAATCAGCGTGTCAGTTTGGATCAAGTCTTTGTCCTCTCAGATGGTTGACCCACTCGCTGGCATCTCTGCTGTGCTTGGGCCTGATGCAGGCAGCATGGCCGTACCAGGCAGGGCTCTGCCAGGCTGCAGCAAGCTAACAGGTGATGCAGAAAGCAAGCTGTGAGAAGGCTGAAAATAAGGACTTAAAAAAGAAAGGAATTCAGAAATCAAAGCAGATGCAACTGCTTCCAAAGCCAAGGGCAGTGTTGAGGAGGCGGGGGGAGGCTGTTCTGCAGAAGAGTAGCTGCATCTGCTTCACACTGTCCTCAAGGTACAAAAATAGGGTTTGCTGTTTTCAGCATCCCATGGCATATGAAGGGCAGTGGAAGATTGGCATCTCCTTGCTTGTCGTGGTTTCTCCTGCGAGCAATCACACCTGGAAATCCAGTTTGAACTTTGTGGGACTGTTAGGCGCTGTAAGGTTAAAACAAAGAGGCACAATCACATGAACGCACAGGCTGCATGCAGGTCTCCATATGGCATGACAGGGGTGGTGCAAGGGAGCACAGTCAATGGCCTTGGAATGGGACTAGGAACTAGTTTTGCCTGAATTTTAATCCTGACTAAATCATGGAATCCTCTCTGTGATCTCTGACAAGTTACAGAATGTAGATATAGAAAAGTCTTATTAGTCCACATAATCCAGTTCTCTACAATATAGGATTAGTCTGTAATCTTTATTCACTAGTGTTTCATAAGATGGAGCTTGTGACACTCTACCTGTAGTACAGTTGTGCAGTCCAGTATTCTCACAGTCAAGAAAGTCTTCGGATATGTTGCTTTAAGATGAAAGTATTAAAAAAAATCTCCTCCTATTATTTCCTCCTTTTGCCCATATCACGAAGAGCAGCATCTGAAAAAAAGATTGAGGTCAACAATTCCTCCTATAAACAGAGCTGTTCAGAAATGAGCTGTGTTAATGACGTCTCTTGGCATGCCCTTCAGGCAGCCATCCTAAGGGCAGACTGTACTTGTCCCCTTCTCCTTGCTGATCCACCATTGCCTCCTGCCAGGTCAGCTGGGCTTGACCAGGAGCTGTGACCCAGTCGCAGAAATAACAGCAAATACCTTGTATAAAATGAAATGCTCTTATTTGTCCACAGAAACATGAAAATAGCTAGGAAAAAATGTTTAAAATAACAAACCCCTAAAAGTAATGCCTTACCTAAAGTAGATTTTTCTTGTTAGTGTAAGCATGTTCCAGTTACACCAGGTACTTAAAGCTGTTCAGCTGCACGGGCCAGGCTGCCCCCTCCAAGTGGTCCCACTTAGAAGTGCACGTCTCCTTTCCTTTGAGTTTCTACTTTTTTGTCTGTATTTCAGTTAGAAAGTTTTTATGTGAGAGCCGCAGCGTTTCTAGCAGGGATGTTTAATCCCACCCCATCCACTTACTCTGGTGTTGCCCTCTGGCCCATACCCTTGTGGGTGATACCTGGGGTAAGCATCCTTTTGAGTACTGGCAATTTGGTTGCAGCTGTAGTCATTGTCTACATCCTACATATGTCTACATATCTGCAATCCAAAACTAACACAAGCTGATTTAAACTGGAGAGTTTGTAAATATTGGAAGGAGCTCAAAACAGCTATTCTTGTGCCTGTGCTTTATTCCTAAAATGCCTAAGACTTTACCTGTATCAATAAATTAAACATGCCTGGGAACATTCCCAGGCACTGAAATCCCTGGTGCGGAGTGGCCTGTGCTTGCAGGCCAGGCAGGATCCAGCCGGTACCTACAATTACACGACTCTAACAGACACAGTGACTCTCACTAATGGTGACCTGAGAGACCAAATTAAATTACTTTTTCTTTGGAACATGTGTCAAAAGTTATGTCAACAAATAAGTATAACAAATTATTACCGTTATCTAAATGCATGAAACTTCTACTAGTGTGCGAAATAGCTCCTCTATACACCAAAGAAAAATTAACACATGGGAGTTATCTCTGCAGGATTAGGTTCAGCTCCAGATTGTACGTACCTAAAACAGACATCTAACTGCAAGTATTTTTGTGTGAGCTACAGCCTGTGTTCTCACTGTAGTCGATGGGTATGCACTCAGTGCAGCTCAAGGACCTAGAAAGCAATTCAGCTAACGAGACACAGGAATTTTCTGCAGGGAAAGCCGCATGGCTCTCTATACTCCATGAGCTGTATTAACTAGGCAATTAAATCCTACCTGTGATGTCTGAGGGCTCTGTCTTATATGCGTATAGACAGATGGTGTGGGCTGTGCAAGGTAAAGGCTAGGCTTTCATACTGCCCACAGAACTCTCCCTGGTGCAAGTGTCAGATCTGTTCCAAAAATCCTTGTTTCCAGGTGCATCTTTGTCCTAGTTGTTACCAGTGCTTGTGGGGCCAAAGACCTACTTTCCTTTTCACAAGTAAGACCACTGCACTCGCTTGGATCCTTGGTTTCTTTGGATGCTTGATCTGCCAAATTATCAGCTAAGTCTACAAAAACACAAGAATACAGCATAAAACCAAGCTGCGGTCAGGCAGTTCATGATTTTCCCCCTGAGCAGTAGGAAAAGTGTTCTGGACTTCTGTTGACTCACCAGGCGTGGTGGTTGAGTCCATGTAGTGTAGCTGATATTGGAGCTACTGCAGAGAAAAAAAGAGTAACTTTGGTTAATGCAAACAAAATATAACGAGGAGTGTTTTCTTGGACAAACCCATCAAAAGAGTGCAGTGATTTGGTTGTGGACTTTCAGCATGTCAGATTGTTATTGCTGGGTTTCCCAAAAAGGTCTTCAGTTAAGAAACAGATGGTATTTTCTTCATAGGCACAAGCCTTTTATCTTGCTGAGTAGTTTTTTAAACAAATTAACTCACATGTTGTGTAAATAAAATAATGTTGTGTGTAGAGGTCTAAACTGATTTCTGGTTAATGTTTTGTTGACAACTTGACTCCTTTTATTTGATTCTCTCGTACTCATTTTCTTACCAGTTAACGAAACTGCTACACTACTGTGGTTAATTTCCCCATTACTTCATTTAATTCTTTATGGCATTAAGGAAAACAGCTTATTATATTATACAGAAATAGGTTGTGAATTAACATACCTCATTACGGATACATTTGTACCTATATTCATCTACAATGCCTAAGTGAACCCCTATGATCTAGCTGTCCTGTAAATCACCTCTAGCCATGCAGTCACGAATAAAAAAACCATTTTTTGCAAATGTAAAAATCCTTTTTTGCCTATAAAATCACTGCAATAAAACCCAGAAGATGGTTATGACAGATCTGGGTCACTAAGACAATGTGACGTGCACTAGCAAGATGTTAGAAGCAGCGATGTATGGAGTTCTTTCAGAGACAGGGGATACAAAGGACCTCCTTGGCTGCCAGGTCTTATCCCTTTCTGTCATGTCATATAATCTCTTTGGTCAAATGATTGAGCTCCATCTCCATCCATTAGTCACCCCAGAAGACTCTTCTACTTCTGTTGTGATTAGAAACCTTTTATTAGCTTGTGGTCCAGGTTTTTTAATGGACAGTTAATCTTATGGTGGTTTTTTTTTGTTTTTTTTTTCCTTGTGGCTGCATCATTTTCATTTTGGTTTTATTCTTTTTCACATAGGCATGATTTGAGTCACATGCAGCATGCTGGATGAGGCCTTAGCAGTGTTGTCTGCAATGCATTAATACTTTTTTAACTCGCTTGAGACTGCCCAGGGTCATGGTTGTCACAGCCTTGCCATTTTAGTAGCACATACTGGCCAAGATACCTAGTCCTTTCTTCTCTGTTGTTTCCAACTGGCAAGTCCCATAGCTAAGATCATTGTTTATTCTGAAGGCTATGATCTTGCACTTTGTCCTGTTAGTCCCTGTCCCTTTTGGGACAGAAATCTAGCCTTTTGTATTATGCAAGAAACTACAGTAAGGATTTAAATTAAACTTTTAAAAATGCAAACCTCCGAAAGCCTTACTGAGATAAGTGGGATGATGAAAATCCTTGATTGCTCAAACACTAGGGCCTCAGTTCAGTTACCCACGCAACAGTGTCTAATCCCATAGGAAGGCCACCTGCCCTCCAGCTGCTTTTTGAGAAGGGTGTTGGCTCCCCATTTGTCACAGCTGCTGTTCCTGTTCAAATGCTCGAGTATCTGGCAGGTAGGCAACTGAATCCTGCCGTGGGGCTGAGGTTCAGGTCCAGATTCAGATCGTAACCATCAGGTTAGGTCTTCAGTCTAGGTGTCTACAAGCGAATTAGATGTCTGTGCTTAAAGTCATTTGGAACCAGTTAATAGAGCAAGCGGGTTCCAGAGCATACTGCTCAGCTAACCAGAGATGAAAAAGAAAATGTGAAAGAGGTGAAAGAAGTAGTAAATTCCCACCGAGAAGACTAGAGAATGACGTTGCTTGCTAAAGGCATTTTGATGTTTCAGAGGAAAAAACCAAAAATATTTGCAACACAGTAAGGAAGAAATGAGAAATTATAATGATGGCAGCATACATCTCCCATTTTTTTCAGTTTTATTCTTTGGCTGCCCACTAAGGCAGTAACTCTGGAAGACAGAATATGAATGAATCTCAACAAGTCAATAGGAAGTGAGGATTCTGAGCTAGTGTAATTTAGCCCACAAGGCAGGGCTCCTTTACCATTTATTCTTGTTGTCTTCAAGGCTCCTTATGTAAATATTTGGGATTTTGGCAGGGCATGCTTTCTTTGTTATTGAAGTGAAACATTTGCTGCAAGCATACTGAATGAAGTCTGCTTCATAATTATTTGCAGTAACAACTCGGCAACAGAGGCTTACATTTGTAAGACTGCCAATTCTGTATTAATGTGATCTTCTTTCCTCCCTTTCCCGGCTGCAGCAAGCACGCAGTTGGTGTAGGAAGTCTGCAAAGCAGAACAAGCAACCATATCCATCTGTGTCAACATATTCCCGCTCCACCACTCTGCCAGCCTTTCCTCCTCAGAGCCACCGATCTGTTCCTGAACAACCAAAAGAAATGGATCAAAACAAGGTACATCAGGCAAATGGCCTTGGTCATTATCTTGGTTTCTCCCAGCAGGACTTGAGACACAATGATCGAGGAGACTTCACACGCAGATCCAGCAGCGCCTCCAGCATTTCACGGTCGTTTCAACGAAGCAAGTCTCTGTTCTGCTTGCCCACAGTGAACTGCTCTTCAGCCTCAGAGACTTCTCATTTCAGTGAACCATCTCAGTTTTTGAATACTGGGTCACCTGCAACCAGGTTAAAAACATGGAGATGCAGCCCCAGGCTTAACATTGATGACTTGGAGGGTGCCCAGGAGACTGATGTAGACACGGGGATGAAGCTGTCCTTCTCAGACTTGTCTGTGGTCTCTGCGTATTCTGCCCTTAATGGATTTTGCAGTGACTTGGAAGCTTCTCTTCCCCCCCAGAAACAAACTGTTGGTAAGGCTAAACAGGCAGCCACCGGCGCGAGGCCTGTACCAGCCACGTGCAATACCTTTGAGTCAGTTGATGGTTCACTGCCTTCTCTTTCTGAATGGTCTTCCAGCTCATTCACATCAGCATCTCTCTCCAAGCAGCACAAACAGTCCTCGAGAGCAGCTCCTTGTTCTCTGGATAATCATGGTAGTGTTTGCCCAGCTTTACCAGTTAACGAAGAAGAGTTTTACATCTGAGGTTTCTCTGTCTTACACCTTCCAGGGCAAACATATTCTCCTTGTGAATGACAGGAGTGGGCCCACTTTGAGTGTGCAGAAGGTTCCTCGCTGGGGAGAAGGTGATGCAGCAGAGCATGCTAAATATTTGAAGAAAACAGTCAGATCCCTCAGAAATGGGTGTCCCCAAATTATGTACAGTAAAGCGGTCTAGGTTTGCACCCGTTACCTTTGCACTGGAGAAGGTGACCAGCACAGAGACATTTCCACTGCAGCACAAGGTGGATGGTTTCTATGACTGACCCTTGGACTGGTGGTGAAGGAAATTCTGGAAGAGGCACATAATAACCTGTTTTTTTTGGCAGACAATGAAGAGTAATTTGTGACACTAAACTGCTTTAACTTTTCTGAGAAACGCCCTTAACTCAGGAAAGATGGGAAGAGCAAGGGGTCTTCTTTCCCTTTCACAAGTTCCAAAGGCAGCTCTAAGCACAGCAGGTCCAGGTAGCATGGTTACAGTGAAGTCAACCAAGAATTTTCCTGTGAGGACACACGTGGTTCCTTGTAACCTCTGAGAGCTGGCAGTGGTGAGGTGGGGGAAAAGCTTCACTCCTTCCCCAGGGAAGAGGAGGCTCCACTGTATCTCTTACTCTGATAGTCCAGGATTCAGAAAGTGCCAAAAGGGAAACCTTACAGAACATTTTCAACCCGTTCCCTCAAAAAGCCCATCCTTTCCCATTGGAAAGAAGCCATCCAGGTTGCTGTCCAAACCACTTGTGTAGACAGTGGTAACCCAAGTAAACCATGTTTGCAACTTCTAACTCAGGCAATACAGGGCTTACCTTTTTGGAATACAAAACAAGGAAGATTACCCAGCATTTTTATATATTGCTACACCACTAGTTCCAAATGCATGGCAGCTCCCTATTTTTTAAGGGGTCATTATTTTTCTGTTAAAAATAAATAATGCAGAAACTTACTCTTCATATTTCCAGTGCAAGCATATTTCTCTCTGGGGAAAACACATTTCTTCTCAAATACCTCTCTCCAAAGGGAGAACAAGTCAAATTTTACCGGCTTTTCAAGCAATGTTTTTAAAAAATGCATACTTGATACCCTGTTTTGCTCCAACTAATTTGTTACTTTTTTTAAAAAAAAAAAAGGTAAGAAGCTGATAGTACGACAACTAAGTACCTTCACCAGATTTAAGTCATGTGAACAGGTTGCATCATGCATGTTCTGAAAAGTTACATTTTTGGCAGAGTAGTAGTACTGATTGCAGCTCTGATCTAGCCAGTGAGAAAATGACCATGTTAAAATGTGTATGTATAATGCTCAATGTAATCTATACACAGGTACAGATGCTGAAGACCTACCATGATGGCATTGTGGTGGATGGAATAAAAATGCATTTGTGGAGAAAAATGTTTGCTATATTATCAGGTAGTTTTAATCAGAAGAATTGCTGCTTTGGGGGGGGGGGGGGGGGGGGGGGGGGGGCGGGGGGAGAGGGGAAGCACAAAAAAAAAAAAAAAAAAAAGTACACACACACTCCAAATAAGAGTTATTATAAAAAGTGGATCAGCTTCCCTGGCCCATTTAAGTAAACGCACAGTTTATACGAACAATTCTGGGAGAAAGCCCAGGAAAATTGAGTATAGATTTATAGGGGAGGGGGGAGATTCCATTAAACCTGCACCCCCAATCCAGAAGAGGCAAGAGGGATAGTCAAGAGTCAGGATGCTACTCCTCAAGGCTTTTTCCACTTGCCGTCATTTTCTCCACACAGGGAAAGAGGCATCCAGCTGAAGTCCAAGTCTGCTCTCTGTGAGATGCTATCATAGCACATACCAGAGGTAGACCTTTTCTTTTGTGCTAAACACAATGTATAAATAGGAAAATCTGTCCAAGCTCTGAGAGTGCAGGAGATTATCAGACTTCTCCTGCCCTCCAAAACTATTTAGGCTTACAGAAGTCTTGGGTAAACTGTTCTCTTAAGAAATGTCTGGGGCCGGAAATAGTGCCCATGAAGGATTTGTCATGGTGTGCGTGTGTTAACCTGCTCTGTACTCCTTCAGAGTCCACACAGTCTTTGCTCTGACTTCTGTGGCCTTTATAGCAAACCCACTCTGAACGCAGTGGACCCAATTTATCCACAGCTGTGCTTTATGTTATTGTTTGCACACTGTCAAAATACATGTAAAACACTGTGAGGTCAGACCACCGTTTTTTTCCATCAGCTTGCATTTTACCATACGAGCAGTGATGCCTAGGACAGTCAGGCTCCACAAGTTTAAACTTATGATTCGTTGTATTCTGTCATATTTGTTGCAGTACAAAAATAAATTATGAAATAGCGTTGTATGTTTATGGGACAGCCATTGTATCAACACTAGCCATTTCCAGATATGACAACCAACAGGATAAATTTGGTTCAAATCTGTTAACAATTTTAGTATTCATTATCTGAAACAGGAAAAAAAAAGGGGGCCTTTTCACAATATTTTATTAACATAGATAACATTTGATCTGAACGTGAAATCAAAAACTGGTTTGAGCTGATGTGTCTGCCTGATCCTGGATTCATGCCGACATCCAGATTCCTGACAAGAGCTGACTGGGGCTTTTAACAAAGAGGAGGCTTTGAAATGTCTTTCCAGTTCGGATGTTCCTCTGCAAGAAAGGGGTTCAGCGCATCCAGGGTCCATCTCCCGATGTGGCAGGAGCCACTGGTACTGGAGCTCTGCAAACAAGCACAGGACAGCTCAGGTGCCAGTCGCGAGGCTCATGCCTGGCATTAACTGGCAGTTCCTTGAGCAGCTCAGCACCAGATTTTACCATGTTAATCTTAATGGGCACAAAGCCAAATGACCTTCCGTGGATTCTGAACTTACGCTGTCTCCACTGGTTCTGTCTCCAAGTATTTCTGTTCTGTTTACTGATTCTTAACTAGAAATGAAAGTTTCAAGTGTTTACATTGATGGTGCTTGTAACCAAATTCTGGAATATCTGAGTGTCCTACTGTCAGGAAAAAGAGATGGTAGTGTACAGAAAACTTTTTGTCTGTAATAAAGAAAGCCAGATTTTGTTTCACTGGAGGTAGGCTTCATTAATTAAGAAGGGGCTGATCTCTTCAGAGAGTTGAATATGCACAAGCGTCACGGCATTTACTTATTGTTTTGGTTAAATTATGAAAAATGTCATTTAAGAACTGCAGGTTTTCCCTGAACTTTCTCTCCTTCTTACCCCAGAATTCATTGCTTCTGTGAAATAAAATAGAGATGAAAAGTCAGTTGTGCTTAACCTTCTGCGTGTTCGTTTATGAAGTATTGCAAACTCACTGACTGGTTTAACTAGGCTTCAAAATGATGGCAGTGACACAAGCTCTCCCGCTCTTGGCAGTGTGTGTCAGTGGGATGATGACAAAATAAACATAGCAAAAATATTTTTATGTTGGACTCAGCTTTGCCTCTGCAGACCAGATCTTTTAATTCTCATTGTGGTGTTGTAAATCATTTGCTTCAGTAAAGCTGAATGATAAAGTAGGAACTGTGACACATATTGGTAATCTTGCAGGCTTAAAATCCCATCTTGGTTTGTTTCATGTACGTTGGTCTTCATAATAGTCTTTCCCTCTTATTTCCATCAGTGTGTTGTGTTACCTATTAAACATTTCTTTATTCCCTTGATAGGACATGTCTGCATGTCAACATTACATTGTATATGCAAAGCTATGTATGTTTGGCTTTGTTTAGTTTTTATGGTTTTATGGTTTAACATTGTGGGTTTTATATATATTTATGTGGCAGTTATAGAGTCATAGAAACATCAGGAGGTGGAAGAGGCCTCTGGAGGTTGTCTAGTCCGAAGTGTCTGCTGAAAGCAGGCATAAAGCTGCTCAGACCTCGGAGCTTTCAAGTTAAATCAGATTTTTCGGGACCTTGTCCAGTCAGGTTTGAAAATATCCAAATGTGACAACTTCACAGTGTCTCTGGACAATGTGTGCCAGTGCTTAACCCCCATCAGGGTGAAGAATTACTTCCTAATCTGCAGTCAGAATTTCCCACATTCAAACTTATGATCTTTCCATCTTTTTTTCTCAGTGTACCTCTGAGAAACTCTGGTTCTGTCTTCTCTATAATACTCCTTTATGTGATGGAAGACTGCAGTTGCTTCTGCACTCTTCTTGCACATTGTATGCTCTAGCTCCCTGACCACCTGAAGTCTCTCCAGTTTGTCAATATCTCTTTTGTACTGGGGAGCCCCAAACCGTACGCACCCCTCTGGATGTGGTTTGAGGAATGCTTAGCAGGCAGGAACAATTATTTCCGTCAACCTGATGGCAAATCCCTGGCTTATACCCACCCAGTATGCTGCTGGCCTTACCACTGCAAGGGTGGCCTGCTTAATCACGCTCAACTTGCTATTCACTGGGACGCCACGAGCCTTTTCTGCAGAGCTGCTCCTTAGCCAGCAGGTGCTTAGCCTGTGCTGTCATACCAGATTAGTCCATGACAGGTGCAGGACTTACGTTTGTCTTCACTGAACTTTATGAGGTTCTCGTTGGCACCTTCCTCCAGCTAGTAAAGGTCTCTCAATGGTAGCTCTCCCCTTCAGTGTATCAGTCACTTCCCCCTAGTTGGGGGTCATCTGCAAACTCACTGAGGGTACATTTCATCCCTTTATGCAAGGCATAGATGAAAATGTTAAACAGCACTGGACCCAGTGTTGACCTCAGAAGATTGCCACTTGCAGCTGGCTACCAGTTAGACTTTAAACTGTTGTCCAGTACTCTTTGAGCCTGGCAGTCCAGTTAGTTATTCACCCACACTGTAGTTCACCCATCTAATCCATGTTTCCTTGATTTGACTACAAGGATACTGTGGGAGACTATGTTGAAAGCCTTGCTAAAGTCAAGGAAAATTGCATTCACTGTTCTTTCTCCATCCACCAGGAACTCATCTCATCAAAGGTGGCAATCAGGTTAGTTAGGCATGATTGACAGTTGGTAAATACCTGCTGGCTTTTCCAAATCACCTTCTTGTCCATCTTGAGCATGGATTTGCGGGTTTCTTAATAATCTTCCAGGGGACGGGACTGAGATGAGACTGCTCAGCCTGTAGCTCACCAGATCACCCTTCTTGCCCTTCTTGAAGTGGGTTATGACATTTTCTTTTTTCCAGCCATCTGGAACTTCACCATTCACCGCAGCCTTTCAAAACTGATAGAGAGCAGTTTCACAATGACATCAGCCATTTCCTTTAGCACTGTCAGACGCAGCCCATTCAGCCCATGGACTTGTGTATGTCCCGCTTATTGCATCCCTGACTCAGTCTTCTAGTGTTATTAGTAATTTTCTCCTCCAAACTTTTCTGCTAGATACAGACGTGTAGCAGGCCTGACAGCACACCTTGTGAGTGAAGCCAGAGGTTTTTCCAGTTACAGAAGACAGGAACTGATGTAGCCTGTTACGAACTGGTTTCCAGTTGTTCAAAGGCTTTGTCTATCTTCTCTTGATTGAGTGGGTTGTAAGAGATGCCCACAACAATATCCCTTTCATTAGCTTCTCCTGACACGTCAGCTCTTGACTGTCTCGTCCTCTGTTCCCTCGCAAATGTGCATTAATTCATGCCCCTCAGTTGACTAGAGCACAAACTCCACCACCCTCTCAAACCACACCACCATCTGTCGTCCTTTCCTAAAGAACCTGTATTCAGCCACAGCAGCTCTAGTTATGCAACCGTCCCATCACATCTCTAATTACCTGGGTTTATATCCTGAGTGCTGAGGTCTTTCAGGAGTGATTTTCAGGTTCAGCAGCCTGAGCATTGGCACTGGCCTTCCCATCTGCCCAGCAGAATGGAGCTACCCTGGTCTTGGTAAGACAGTCCCATCTCACAAAGGGCTTTGAAAACAAAGTAAAATCGTGGATGCGTTAACTATTGAAGAAATCAGAATACTGGAAAAAGAAAAAAGGGGAGAATTATAGAGGACTGTATGAAGTTTATTTGCAAAAGAAAAAAGAAAAAAAAGACAAGGGGGAATTGTAGAGGAATTATAGAGGATTGTATGAAAAGTTTATTTGTAAAAAGTTTGTGATGATTGGTAAAAACATGAGGTATGAAATATTAAAAAGAAAAAAAAAGGGGGGGAATTGTAGAAAAATAAAGCTGAGTTAATTAGCAATGATAATATACAGCTGTGGGCTGGCTTCAGGGGCGGTGGGTTGGCCGATGTAGATAAGGTGCAGCTGTGGCTGGTTCTGTTAAGGGGTTGGGCAGCCAAGGAAGGGAGAGCAGCTGAGGAAGAGAGAGGAGGAAGAAGCAGAGAGAAGAGAAGAGAGCATGCCCTGGATGGGGAGAGACACTAGGAGAAGGCATCAGAGGGACTGTCATGAAGAGTATGTTGGTGTGAGATGGTAAAAGACCTTGTTGCAGCTTGATAGTTTGGGGAGTGCTGTGACACTGGAACACGTTTGTGTTTTCAGTGGCTGGTGTCAGCAAGAAGATGAGCTTTTGTGATCCCGTACGGAAGCTTTTTGAAGCCTGCGGTTTCATGCCTAGGTAGCAAGCACTGCAGTGGCTTAGCTTGGACACCTGAGCTGCCTTCAGAAGAACATATCAAAAGGCTATACAAATGACTGTGTGGCTCAAGAAGGCCTGAGGTGCTATAGATGGCACTTCCATAAATGGTTTTCCTCTCTTTAATTTGTTCATTTGCTTTCTGAGCCCATTTATCATCTGCAGTGTCCTGTGGCAGGGAGTTTCATTGCTACACGTGGAACTGTGACATGCTGTACAGGAAGGGTTATATGCCAAACCTGCCACCTACTAACTCCATTTCATACACCCTAGGTTTGCTCTAGGGAGAGACAGTCAATAACCATTTCTTGTTCACTATTTTCAGACCACTCATGGTTTTATAGACTTCTATATAACTTCCCTCTGTTCTGTTTTTCTCTTTCAAGCTGAGAGGTTGTAATCTAGTTATTCTTCATAGGAAAACCATTCCATGGGTTTGTTCATTCTTGTTACCCTTCTGCATTTTCTTCTACTCTGCTATGTGCTTTCTGAGCTAGGGGGTCCAAAAGCACACATGGAGATGTAGATGCACTGTGAATTTACAGAATGGCTTGAAGGTGTTTTCCATTTTATTCTCTTGTTCCTTTTCTGGTAATGTGACTTGCTGGTTTGGTTGTGGCTAAGCACTGACCTACCCCTTTCATAGACCTTTAAATAGCCCCAAGATCCAATTCCCAGGCAGTACAAGTCAGTTCAGGGCCTACTATCAGTATGTGTGTATGTAAAATTAGATTTATTTTTGATGTAATTATTTTTAGAATTAACGACATTGAATTTCATCTGCCTCTTTATTGCCCAGTTGCTGTGTATTGTGAGACTCTTCTGTAACTTCCCCAGTCGTCTGTCATTTTTACTATCTTGGAAGCTTAATAACCTCAACAAACTCCCATCTTACAAAGCCCTCCTTTTTCCAGATTTAAGTCATGCTGAACAATATAAGCTTGAGTACAAATCCCTGCATGACTCCACTGCCAACCCCCTTCCACTGTCAGAACTGGCTATTTATTTCCACCTTCTGTTTCCTGCCTTTTAATCGGTCCTTTATTCACATAACCTTACCTCTGAAACCATCACAGCGTGGCTTCTTTAGGAAGCTTTGATGAAGGGCTTTGGAAAACCATCCTTAGCTGTACACCTATTTGTTGATGCCTTCTGAAGCCTCTAATAGATTTATAAGGTGTGATTTCCCTTTATAAAACCATGTTGACTCTTCTCCAAACTAACTCAAAATTATTTCTGTTCAGATAATGTGTTGTCTCTCATCTGAACCTAAATGTCATTCTAGTACAGAGCAATCCTCCCTGTGGCATCCTTGCCCAGCTTCCAGGACTCAGTGTAGTGTAAATTGTTAAATTCTCACAGATTCCAGACTTCCTGAGCCAAAAACTGTGTTCAGATCACTGTGTGACCAACTGCTACCTTGTGCTAACAATGGATTTATCCTCTGTCCATTTGTCAAACTCCTCGTTGAATTGCTTTTCTTTCCTTGCATTCCCACAGCGGTTCATGGCAATGAACATCACTGAATTCATGCCCTACAGAAGACAGTCACTTTTACGTGCAGCCTTCACCCAGCTGATTTCACTGAGTGCTTCCTGTTCCAGGAGAAGTCACAGCAGAGTACGGGACAATGTACCCGGTAAACATTGCTTCGCCCTGAGCCAGGAAGGAATGGGTTGAATAAGTAACTGGGAGGAAATGTCCTGCACGTGCGCGTGTGTGGGAGCAATCCAACTGCTCCATGTGGAAAGCCTGGCAAGGTCTTGTAAGTCCTGTGATGGGAAATGTCTACAGTGTCAAACGGAAGAGGGACAGGGAGAAGGTTCAGATACTGGGTCATGTGGTTGCTTGTTGGCTCTGGTTTGGAGCTCTTCAAGATTTCTCCAAGATGCTGCTTGGTGCCCTTCACCCCAAGGACTGTTCCCGCTATGGAAGAGTCTACATCAAGCCGGGCCCCTCTGTCTCCAACACTGTCCCACCAGACACTGCATCCTCCTGTCCTCCCACAGGGCTTGAAACTCAGCCCCTCAGGGTCATGCTGTAAAAACACCTCTCAGCTGGGCTCCAAGGCAGTCCTCGCTTTATATTGGATAACAACCTCCCTTGCAAAATGGGATAATTGCATCCTAGAGCTGGAAGGATCCCCCAGCATCCCAGAAGGGAAGCCGGGCCAGCTGCTGTGTGGCATGTCTGTGACCGACGGGACAGCTGTGAAGGGTGTGGACACCAGTCAAACAGGGCTGGCCTGGGCTGGGAGCTGGAGATCAGTGTCCAGCCTGCTTTTATTTAGCAATTTACAGATAGACAGTGTTGCTTCAATTTGGCCACAAAAAAGGCATCTGGAGTTTTAGAGAGCCTCACAACTGAACAGGCGCACCCTGTCTCTGCTTTGACTCAGCCTTCTGCATTAAGCACGGTTCACTTTAGAATCAGCTGTCATTTTTAATCACTTCTCCTGAATATACGAGGCATAAAAATGCAAAATATCTTGGTAGGTGGAGGCCATTAATCCAATCTGCCCATTAGAAATAAAAACTGCTGACCATTAGTACGTAATGAAATGGATTTAGCTTAAGCTGACCAGTCAGTAAGAGAAATGTCCCTCTCGCATCTCTGTGACTGCAGAGCACCTGTATTTTGACGGGAGCACAGCAAGGCAGCGTGCTAATATTTTTGTGTTGCTCACTGGGAAGCCACCAGCCTGCAAAAGTTGCTAGTGCCATCTCGTGGTTTTCATGCACACGAGTGTCAGCGCAAGGAGCTGCCAGCCCGGGCGGGTGAGACCTTGCAGGGCATCGGGCGGGGGACCCGGGGACCCTGCCCTCTGTACCCTGCAGCACTGCCTGGCACGGCTAGAGACCTGTCCCCGTCCCCGTGGGCCACCGGGCGCTTTGCAGCAGGCACCCCCGAAGGGAATGGGGTGAAGGCCGTGGTGTTCGCTTTACAGCGCGGCAGAAAGCGAGCGTTGCTCCAGCCGTCTTTGCCAACGAGACGTGCCTGCCCTCCCACCTTCCGTGCCCTGCGTTTCAGCATTAGCTGCTGGCACTGCCTGCGCTGGGCTTCCACCCCACTGCTGGGCTTTACCACCCTCCCTTCCACCAGAAAGCTGGGGAGCAGAAGAACCCAGACCCAAATGGTTCTGCCATCTCTTTTTGCTGCACCGCAGCAGCTCAGGGCTGTGCTGGGGACAGAGCCAAGTGTCCGCTGCAAACAAGCCCTGGAGCACAGCACAGTAAGCTGGCTGGCTGTCACAAATTCCGCTGTTTACTTGGACGAAAATTTTTGCCCTCCTGGTACGGAGATAATCTGCTAAGTATGACCCAAGTCCTGCCAAGACAATGCTTCTTGTGAGGTTAGGAGTGCCACCAGGGTGCTCCTGCTTCTTAGGTGTAATGAACTCGGGGACAGGGCCTCCCACAATAGATACAGTTTAAGAATGCAATGCATAATACCAATTTTATAATTCCTTCTACTCTGGTAAATTAACAAGCGTCTTTTTGCAATTCACATGTGCTATTGCATGGAAAGATATTTTTTTTTTTTTTAACTGGATTGTGATTAGGTGTGAAAACCATTTCACATGGTTTGCCATGACATGGATGTGAGTCCCGCTTTTTCCTACTCTTGTTTGGGTTTTTTTTGGTCGCAAGAAATCAAAGCTTTAATTAATTAATCTGTGGCTCTGCTCATGGATTTTCACTAGTTGCCAGTGTTCCCTTGTGCCACATAAAGCCACAGAAACGCAGCCTCTGCCTTTAAGTTTCTCTCCCCAGCACTTTGCTGCCTTGCTTTCTTTCAAGAGCTGATTGCTCTGTGGCTTTCCCACAGGAAGGGTGAGGATGCTCGTTCCCATCCTGCCACGTGTGTAAAGACTGTGCAGAAATGTTGAAGATAGGAGGTTTGTGCCTGCCTATGGCAGCAATAGGAACAACCGCTGCTGGGGCTGCTGCTGCTGCCACCCACCTGGGCGGGAGATGGGGAAGTGAGAACAGGCAATGAGATCAGGGGACTGCTGGGATGAGTCAAAGGGCAGGAAAGGAGCAGAAAAATGGGATCCAGCTGTGATCTTCCTCCCTTTTTCTAGCCCCAGATGGTGCACCAGCTCCAGGCATACAGGGCCATGCAAGACCCTGCTCTTCAAGGCATTGGGGTGAGATATGGGGATGGTGGGGGGTCACTGTCAGCCCCGAGGGCTAAGGATGCTGAAGCTGCCAGGTTGCCAACAGGGCCCGAGTGCACAGAGTGTTTTCCAGGTTTCCAGGACGACCTTTGCTCTGAACTAATGGGCTGATTTGCTGTTTCAGCCCCTTCCTTTGCAAATGAGTTTCCTTGGATTCAGTGCTGCCTGTTCCCACAGACACGCCTCTTCTCTGTCCTTCCCTTCTTTCCCTTAATCTTCCCTTTTCTTTTCTTTCTCTTCCCATGCAGCTCATCCCTCTCCGTCGCAAAATCCTAGACCCATAAAAATCACACTCAGTCAGTGCAGCACTAACCCCTGCTTGGCCAACACGAGCCTGGGGTGCTCCTGCCCTGCCGGCTCCCCCGGTTTCCCAGCACATGCCGCGTCTCATCTCTTCAGGCAGGGCTCAAGTCTGGGGCTGCACCTGCAGCTCTGTGCCCAGAACAAAGCAGGGCAGCTCCCGGGCTCCTCTCCTCTTGCCCAGTCCTCTCTTCAGTGTCTCCTGATGAAATCAGTGGGATTCAGTTCTTACCTTATCCCTAGCACACTGCAGGGTACCAAACTCTGCTTTCAGCTGAATTGTTCAGTGACACCACAAGGATGCAGCTGCAGGTGTGCTCTGCTCTTCTCTGTGCGTGGAGGTTCATTGGCCGTTAGCCATGCCAGGACACCAGAACCTTTTCTGATGCTGTGATTTTTGGTAGATGGCCCAAAGAAAACCTGGCTGCAGTCTGGAGTGACAGCTAGCTTGGAGCCTGACACGAATGAAGAGCATAGCAAGATGGAACAGATTTTTGCCCCAGGCCTTCTCCGCTGATGTGTTAGGTTTGGCAGCATCATTTAGAGAAGTAGTGAATTAATCTTACTGGAGCTGTGTACAAGAGACTGGGAGGGGGCAGGGGGGAAGGAGAAAAAACAAGGATATGTGAATCCATGTTGATTATTTTCAAGTCATAAACAAGTGCCATCAGAAAAGAATTTGACAACCATATGGACTTTCAGAAGTGTGAAATCTTCTGAAAATGATATGCAATCATGTAAGGACTGGCATGAAAAAAAAAAAAGACAAGATATGGATAGATGAGAAGTAAAGACAGGGGACTGCAATCTATGATACAGGAGTTAAGAATCTGGGTACATTGAAAGAATGCTTTATAAATATATATATATAAATTAAACAATTACATAAAAGAATTGTCCCAAAGGTGATAGGAATAGCAATCAGTCCTACTTCTTATTGCTGGTTCTTAGAACTAGACCTTTTGGGGAATTGCAGTCTCAGAGGCTGAGCAACAGCAATCCTGTTTTCCTGGGAAGCTTCACTGAAGAAGCCACATGCAATCTGGATTTTACACAGGGCAAAAAAAACATGTACAAGAGTGCAGGTCCTGCTGAAGGGCATCAGCTGCTTCTGCTGAGTTCAGTAACTAATATGACAGTGCTAGGTTTCTCCCCTGATGTCCCTAGGGGGACACTACTCATCCCAGAGCTTGGGAGGTGCTGGCATTGCCCCTGAGAGGCAAGTAGGATGACAGGAAAGCAGATTTTTAAATTTTGTACGTTCAGTGTAGCACATCTTCATATGTACTATATGTTCATATGGCAGGGACAACTCCATGGGCCACAGGGCCTGAGAGATGAAGGTGCATGATATGAAGTCATTCATCACCAGGAAAGGGTTAAGTGCTGCTCTGCTGTCTTGGGGAGATGGGGACTACTGGCAGGGGCAACTCATCAGATGTGGAAAAGGGCCACCACACCACGTGAGGTCTTACCTGCTAAGAGGAAAGAAACTTGAGAAGTCTGGACTCTGGGGGACTAATGCTGACACTCTGAGCCTCTTTACAACCTGCATGTTTGATGCCTTTACCCTTCAAGTTATCACAGTGCACAATACCGTGAGAGACAAATTGCAGCAAAAATCTATTCAGGTTTGATTTATAAATGGCTCTGATTTGCCTCTGATTTCCAGGTTCCCCTTTGGCAGCAGTTCAGGTCCACATACTGGTATGTAATGCTCAACACACTGTAGGAGAATGGGAAAAGCGGGTGAATGGTGAAAAACTGAAAGTGGAAAACCAACCAGCTGTGCCATCCTAAAAAAGCAGGAACAAAAGTAGGCTGAATGCTCAGAGGAGAAATGATCTATCATGAGAAAACACAGATCAGGGCAAAAGCTGTCTTTCATGTATCAGTGGAGGTGTATGATGGGATGTACGTGAAATATATCTATTGGCATAGTTTGGACATTGGATCCGATACATCAGCAGAACTTTGGCTGTGAAGTTACTGTTGTTTGGAAAGAGGAAAATGGTGTTACCCTTGCACACTGCAATGCACGTTACTGCAGCTCACCAAAACACTGGGGTCTTGAACCAAAGAAATGCAAAGATGACCCATAGAGGGGAACCCAGAAGCAACTTATAGGTCCTAGCTGACCTCTCAGGCAAGCACTTGGGTGATTTTGGAAGCCCTGTAAAATGTGTGTTTGTTTAGCTCAGCAAAGATGTGTGAAAGTTAGTAATGATCATCTCTTCCCCCTTCCAGCTGACAATGGCTTCTTACCTGCGTGGCAGTGACTGCTCTTTCTCCATCAGCAACAGATATTCCCTGAGCTGCAGAGAAAGCAAAACGCCCCTCTGTGATGTGATGTATAACCAGACGCTCCATATGGCAGCTCCAGGATGCAGATCTCCAAGAAGCAGTTAAAAATTTCTGAAGCAGAAATTTTTTGTTCGTTGCTACAGCCACAGCAGTCTGAAAAGGGCTGGTGTGCCCAGCAGCCCCTCTTGGCTGCATCCATTAACAGATACCCTGCCTCCCTACAGACTTCACTGGTCTCGCACATCAGAATTTTCAGCAGGAGGACTTCAAAACAAAAAAGCTGCCCAGGGAAAGTGGTGGGAGGCAGAGGAGGAGCTCCTGGAAGGTCCAGGCTTTACGACTGCACAGCAGATCAGACAGGGGAGGGGGGGGGGTGTCCCTCATAGCCCAGCTAGGGTGTCCCATCACAGGTATCAGGAAACCTGGCTTGGAAGAAGCTGAAGAGCAGTGAGGGGAATCCCAGCCTTGTTCTGTCATTGCACGGGGTCAGTGTTGAGGAGACCACGTGAGTCATGCTGAGCACTGAGAGAGCAGCTGGGACGTGGGGGGTCGGACAGGTTGTTCCACACCGAGCACCAGTAACAAGGTGGTGGTGGCGGGGAATATCTTAACTTTTTTTAGCCTTCAAGCCATTTCCCGTCTCAGCCATGATGCTCAAAGGCATTTTCTGCTTTTCTCCAGCGTGGTTTGTATCTCAGCAGGGTCCACGCTCCAGAATTGCCTACCTCTTCTTTCCTTTGCACCCAAAATGAAGAAAGCACAGAATCTGGGGTGTACACTGCTGTAGTCTGATATTATGACTCACTCTTTCCATTTTGCAATATACCGATTAGACCAAAATGTCTTTAAGAAGTCAGTACACACACAAAAATGTTCACACATCTTACATGTTTCCATATGTGTCTGCTAATTACACCCTTTCTCTCCCCTTGCCTTTCCACTAGGCCATTGCAACACCTAACAGTCTGTTGTTGCTTGGTGACATTAGCACAGTCACCAGTAAATTTAATGTCCTGTGGTCTCCTTCCACTGCTGAAGGTGATGCTTGAAGCTAGTCCTAAGAGGGACCAGCAAGAAAGCATCACTGATGAGAATGTGATGAACCATATGAAGAAACATAAGGATCTTTTGTTATTTAAAAATGAAACTCCTAAGAATTCTTTAAGATGCCATGATTTGTATTTTCAGAGAGTGGACTGACAAGCCTAAAGAAAAGCATATCAAAACCCTCCTTATTTCGTTATTTAACAAGGTACAGGGTTTAGTTGAGGAATTTAAATGATTGACTGATAAGTATTTGGAATTCTTGAGCGTCATAAAGATCAAGGCAAATGGATCAATCCAAAATAATTTCGACACTCTGACAACTGCTAGCTGTTTCTTTTTTCCTCTAAACAAACTATGAATATTTTTTCTCTTCTTGAAACACCAAAGTAAAAGAAGAGCTATTTTCCCGGGAACTGCAATATTAAATGTCCCCATATTTGACAAGAACACTTTCAGACAGATGTAGTTGTTCTCTTTCTAAAAGAAAAAAACATCGAAAACCAGCAATTTCTTAATTTCATGATTCATTCATTCATCAGCTGCTCCTTTGACACTTTTTCTTAATTAATAGAGTTGTTATGAGACAAAGCAGCAACAGAGACACATTAAGCAAGAAGAAAAAAATCCATTGAGAAATAAATGTTTTACATTTAATTACAACAGTCACGCAGTGAGCATATGTGCTATGCCACATCTCAAGCAGAATCAGCGCATCCTTGTGTCCTTGAAGAACTGACCTTCAGGAAGAGCAATTAGCTTTTTAACACTTTTTCTTTTCTATTACTAGTTACGTTTCTGATGAAACAAGATAGTTTAACAGTTTCATTTTGTCTTCTTCCAGAACACAGATTTGCCATTTTCAAACAAAGAAACTCAAGGGCTGAGAATATAACAGTGCTGAGGGTCCTGGCTTGAAAGGTATCTCGGGACAAAAGTGCACAGAGATCAACTCCTGATGAAACACCAGCAGCCCTCCTGTAGTGAACGGCTCATGCCTCTGTATGGCTTCACACAAGACCCTCAACCATGTGCTGCCCCGGTCTTCCCAAAGGAAAATTGAGAATAATATTGTGTTACCAAACCAAGGCCTAATGTTGTGCTACTTACTACAGAGAAACCTAAACAAAACAATATTTTTTTGTTAGATGGCTATTCAAGAGGAGTTCAGTTTAAAGGAGGAGAAGGTAGTGCATGTTTTCTGTAAGAGCTAGTCTTGCATCAGAGCCCTGAAAGCTCAGCTTGGAGCCAGCTCTCTTCTCCTGCCAGGCTCCGACTGCGTCAGAAAGAGCTCATGGCTAGATACGTAGCAGGCTGCACACTGATATAAGAGAGGGCAGCTTCCCAAAATTACTGCCACTCTGAGGATTATTTAACTCTCTTGATCTCCAGGAACTGCTGTGGCTCAGAAAGGAATGGTTCAGAGTTAAGGGGAAAAAAGAATGAGTACAGAAAGCAAACAAATTATGCTGGAAACCAGCGCTTGTTCAGGCGAGTACGTGCTCACCTACATCTATAGCCTGAGCTGGCTTTTGGCTCTCCCATCTGGAGCAGTCTGAGCAAAGGCAAACCCCACGCAGTGGATCACACTGTGCTCAGAGGATTGGAGGTGCCGCGGTCACTATGGTGTCTGAAGAAGGTCCAGGTAACTCCTTGGTGAATTTGTCTAACATTAGCCGCTTCAGGATCAGCAAGTTACTTTTCAGGATCCTGTTCCTGGGAGATTCTTCTCCCCTGACCTTTGTTCCAGTGCTTCCTCCCTTTTTCCATCTGTAGAAACATTTGCAGCAATATAGAAAAAAAATTTCAATATTAAAGTTCAGCAGGGCTGTGGGTCTGTGAAGAGCCTGCAGGCAGCAAACCCTGTAGTGCCCTTCTGAGAAAAATATTTTAATGTCTTGGCTTCTTATTCAAGTGCTGATCTGGCCATGCCACTGTAACAAAGATCAAGAGCCAAAGCTGCTAACGTCCAGCATTAACTGGGTAGGGCTCAGTCTGGCTCTGCAGCAAGCTTTTCCTTTCACCTCGCGTACCCAGTTTTCTCTGTTGCCTTAGCAGACAGTGACCAACCCTGGCAGAACTGAACACCACCACCTCCTGACACCAGCGGGTTGGAGGGGGCAACTGCAAATTTCCACTTGTTCCTGTGGGACTGAGATCCATGAAGCAGCTTCAGCTCTCACCTTGCATTGCACATTCACCCTTGCATCGCACATTCACCCTTGCATCCTCTTTCACACCTGGGAGCGGAGAAATGCAGCTGCCGTGGGCAAGATCTGGATGCTGGAGCCTGAGACACCTGCCCAAGGCTCCAGGTTGTGGTAGGGGTGGGAGGGAGCAGATCTGGGGAATGGGGAACAGCCAGCAGACAGCTCCAGACCATCACAGGAGAGGGGAAATGGGTGACACAGGGCCAGCCCCTGGCAGGGGAACCAGGTGGGTGACCTCCTGAGTTCTTCCCTGAAGAGTAATCTGCTTTGCCTCCTAGTGGGAACCCCCCCCCCTGGCTTATTCTTAGCAGCTAGCTCACTCTCAAGCACAGTGGAGAGAGATGGGAGACTTCCTTCCAGAAGACCAATGGTACCCCCAGGTACTCCATCAGGAAAGAAAGGACAGTCTGGCCTCAGCTGCTGTACCTCCTGTTTCAGGAACCAAATGCCAGGTCCAGGTCTGAGTTGGAAGGCTTGCTCAGGCCTGTGAAGGATATATGCTATGGCATTTTCCTTGTTGGAAAAAGAAAAAAAAGACGTGCTGTAAATGCATACATTTTTGCAGAAGACTGTCAGCAGGACAACAATGGTGCATAACTGGGGGGAACATGTTCACACAAAATCGTCCATTTCTGAGCCAAATCAGCCAGGCCACATAACTGGGCATCAGCAACAAATGCAGGTCATCCACCCTGTTGTAAATCAAACCCTTAATGCTCTCTTCTGCACTGACTTTGACTAATTTCAATTACCATATCCTCATGCTACTATGAATGTATTTATTGATTCATCTTTGGATCTCCTGCTTTCCCCCTGCCCTTATCCCTACCGCTGTAAACTAACCTTGCATATATTCTCCAGCAGGATCTTTCATCCCTGTGCATGGCTGTCCCTTCAGGTCTCCTTAGCTGTCGCTCACAGCAGTCACAAGGAGGGGATGAGCCTGTCATCTGGACCGCTACGTAGGAGTACTTGATATAGTCCTTCTACAGGGATAGTAAGCCAAAGGCTTTGCTTTTCCTGGTGCAGGACACCGAGGGCTATGCTCGATCCTGCATCAGGGGGGAGAGGAGAGCAGGAGTCTCATCTCAGGGAGGTTGTTTTGGGCTTTTGGGTTGCACCAGGACACCTGGACCATGGCAGCCTGAGAGCTTTGTTGTGGTCTCTGTGCTTCCCACGTGTCTCTGTTGTATGTCCTCCTCAAGCACCATGAGCAGACACATCCCTCTCCCCCCAGGTGCTTTACGGGCTACCAGGAGCTGGGGAAGACCTTCCGTGCTTTGCTTGCTGTGTGGCGTGAGGAGGGCAGTGCTCAGCTGCTGGCTAAGGGAAGACAAGAGCCACAGTGGGCAGCATGCAAGTAAAGACACACACGCTTGCTTGCGCCTTGCTGAGGCTCCGTCAGACATCGGTGCTTGAACATAGGAAAGAAAGAGAGAGAGAGAACTTGCATCCACAAAACAGCTCCTTTGCTGCTGACAAAGAAGAAACTGCCCTGCTCTTTGGATTTTCATGCTTTTCACTTTCTGCCCTGTTGTAGTGCTGCACTGACATATGCTATCTGTAAAAAGGAAACCTCGACAGAGAGCCATTAGGAAGAGGCCTTCTAACTAGTGTTTTCCCCTCTCCTTACAACTCCAGCTTCGTCCAGCAGTCTCCCCACGGTGTTTAAAGCTGTATCTGCCTGTAACTCACCCGCAACGCAGAGCACTAGACCTCCCTCAGTGAAGCACATGCACCAGCAGATAATCCAGATCAGTTTACCTCTGTGTACCTGGCAGCACGCTACTGTGCAGTGACCAAATATCAGAAGAGTTTGTGGTTAATTAGGATCAGATTAATCCCTGCTGACTGCCTGTCTCTGTGTAAAAAGGGCACTAGAGGTTAGAAAGTATTAAGTATCTTAAATGTCTACTTGCATAATGTGAAAACTTGCTGAAGATCCAGACTTTGTGCTTGAAAGTGTTGATGTGAAATTATTTACCCCAGAGGCATTTAATCATGCTTCTTATCCTATCAAAGCAAGAAAATCCATTTAAAAATTTCCAGAAGGAAATGTAACAAATATTTGGCCATTGAAAATAATAAACCGGCAGCACAATGGAGACAAGACATCTACAAAAAAAAAAAAGCCTTAAAGATTCTGAACATTATTTCCAACTTCCAAGAATTCAGTTCAGCATATGAAGTATATTTTTTATAGCTGCAATAAAGCTTTTCCTAAGATACAATTATACCTATTTTTCCATTTTATTAGTTCCTATTCGTAATAAAAATACAACAGCTAATAATCAGATAGCTTCAGATTTACTCCCAGTCTATGGCATTCCCCACAGAGCCCAGGGCGCTTCACAGAAGACACATTTCCTTGCTGTTCTATGTTCAAATTATTCAATGCATTCTTGACACTACAATGTAGATTATATTTTGTTGAGATGCATAGCATCCCTAAGAATGTAAGTGGCTACTAGGCACATCAAAATATGGAGAACTGTAGTGCTTTTCTCTTAATTTTAAATGTAATAGTACTTTTAAATTGGGAAAGCGCCTGAGGTTGATTTGAAAAGCTGAGCAGCTATAAAATGGAGATAACAGTAGAAAGATTTTTAGAGGCAAGACAGACTAATAAAGGACCTACAGGTCTGTGAGAAAATGCTAAATTTACACACATCTTCACATACACTGATAGACCACCAGGCCTTTTTTCATTATTGGCACATTTATATAAGTATTAGGGACATTTATGTAATAACAGGATATTGGATCTTTTTGAGGTCATCTGTTCTTGTGACTTATTCCCCATTTACAGTCATGCTTCTCATTGTGACATCACCTTGGCGGCCGCAGCAGTACCTGTGATGTCACCAATGGAGATTATAACCTGAAGTGGGGAGTAAGCTGCAAGAGCAGATCAGCTCCTAAAGAATAAAAGTTTTGTTTTGCCCTGCTAGTAGAGGAACAAGGAAGCACCCCACCCACTCTTTCTCCTCCACCTGTCATGGTGAAGCAGGACCATTTTTCCACACACTGATGGCGAGACACTGGCAGGAGTGGCCCAGAGAAGCTGTGGATGCCCCATCCCTGGCAGTGTTCATGGCCAGGCTGGATGGAGCTTTGAGCAACCTGGTCTGGTGGAAGGTGTCCCTGCCCACAGGGGGCGGGGTGGGTTGGGAGTAGATGGTCTTTAAGGTCCCTTCCAACCCAAACCACTCTATGACTCTATGACCCTTGCTGCTGCCACCAAAACCCTCCAAGGTTCTGCCATGAGCTCTGGTGAAGCAAGGCTGATGAGGGAGCTAGACCAGGCCCTCCAGAGCTGGGACCCCCACCTACACTGCCGCTCTTCGGTGCTGCTATGCCAGTGTTGGGATAGCACAAATACAGAAATCTGCTTAGGAAAGAAGCAGCCAAGATTGTCAGGGGAAATGTCTGACAGTAGGGACATCTGTGAACTGCATTTGAACTTTCCCACAACTATTAATGTGTGGGACACTGGTGAAGAAGCATTGAATACCAGGGAGCAAAATCCTCCAGGGAGGGAGATTGGGACTGGCTGGGTAGGAGGCTTGGTTAGCTTTGGTGACCTTTGGTGCAGCAAAGCTGGTGCATGAGAAAGTACGCGCAACATGTGCAAATACATGCACCCTTGCTTCTCTGCCCAGCTCAGGGGTACATCACAAGCTGGGACGAGAGGGTAGGACAACAGCTCACTGCAAAACTGCAGGAAGCACAGGGAGGTACACATGAAATCCACAACGGGACACATTGCAGATCTGCTGTTCCTGCTGCATGGGCCCAGTGGTCCCAGAGGTCAGTCACATGTAGCTCACTCGGGCCCAGTTGGTTTTCTAACCCGATCCCCCGGCTGAAGGAAAGGTATTTATGGGATGACAGGCAGGATATAAAAGCTGTGGCTCAGTACTAAGCCAGTTTGGCAATGTGGCTTTCAGTGAGGATCCACCTGGTCGGTTCAGGCCACAGGAGAGGTAAAACTGCAGCTGATGAGCTGCTCTGTAAACAACATTTTTCCATGTTTTTCACTCTGTAAGTTTCCATTTGATCTCACCTCATTTGATCTCACTTCTCTTACCTATGCAGCCAGATCCCTCTTTCTGAAAACCAGGCTTCTTCCAGGAAGTCAGCTCTGCCACTTCATAAACTTCTTCATGTTTTCATCTTCTGTTTGGTTCCCTGTCATTACAGCCAGATCAGTAGCAGAAATTGCAGCTGGCAACTTGCTCATATGAGGACCTCTTCCAATGTCATTTACTTGGCATCATTTCTCTGGTACTGTAGGAGACTGTGATAGTCAGTTAGGTAAGCATTTGGGGGGGTAGCTGAATTAAAATCAGTTTTTAACATACTTTATATTCCCTGTCAACAGTAGATGTATTTAAATTGTCAGTTCATGTAGTCATCTGAGAGGAAAATGTGTTGCCACAGAGCTGCTCCCCGCTCATGCTTTTGGCTCACTGGTGTGCCTTGCCTGAGTGTGAATTTCCATCAGGCAGGGTACTGACTCTCTCCCAGAAGCATTTTAAATCTGCAGAATCCAAAAGGGTGATTTTTTTGGGGCAGAGGTGGCATTTCACAGATCGGCTAGTCAACTCTGAACGAGCTGATGCAGCACCTCTAAGCTACTGCACGCAGCAAAGTAGCTGATCTGTGACAGCAGCTGTCACAGGTCAGCTGTGCACCGAGGAAGGCTCTTATCGTACATTCAGAGTTCACAGGGAAGAGGCTTTACTGTTAAGTTCTTCATATAACACTGCAGGAAATGGATACACAGCTGAGATTATCTCTTTGGAGCTCATGCATCATTTTTTCTGGAGTTTTTTAAGCCCCTACGAGACATGCATAGGAGAACTAGTTGGATTACAATGAGGATGTACAAAATCTACACTCTCCTCAATAAGCTTTTCTTCCTTTTTTTTTTTTTTTAAATTCAGGTAAGTTTCATCAACCTAAAAAAAAGAAGTCATCTTGTCCTTTTGGTTTCTCAGCCCATTTGAATTCTGTCTATTGAAAACTGTGCCATGAGAATGGTCACCATCAGTTAGAAGACCGATGTAATTTGGGCTCTTATTCAGCCCACACTTCTGCACGTGGAAACATGTTGCTTCATCAGTGTTATGATGTTAACTTCATCCAGTGAAAGTGGAATTCCTGTTTGCTTTGCTTTGCTTTCCACCAAAGAAAGGCACCGTTCTGCCCTCTGCAGAAGACAACACACAACACATTAGAAATATCTACCCTGCAACTTGAAAAAATACATGATCCCAGCACTGGTATCACACTGCTTGTTAACTTACTGCCTCACTAAGGTTGGGATTGTTCCTGCTACCTGTCTCCAAAACTGCCCCGGGTGCAGTTCAGGGCTTGTTTATTCCAGAACTCACCCCAAAAGCCCCCATGGCAGATCCTGGCCCAAGCCTGTGCCCCACACAGTCCTCCAACACCAGCCCATAAGCCCTTGCATCCCCATGGATGCCCATGGGCATCTCACAGGGCAGGAAACACTGATTCCCAGTGCGATGCTGCAAAATCACTGCTCTGCTATTCCACTTGCAGCATTAGACATACACAAAAACATTACAGTCATGTTTTAGAGCCATGGGTGCTGAAGGGGATGGAGGACCAAGCGCTGCACAGTTTTGTCACAGCCAGCCTGGGCTACTGGGCTACCTCCAGCTGTCAAAAACCCTTTACCGCTGCTAACAGCAATTCTTTCCACCTGGATCTGGGCAGGAGGGTGTGAGGGAAGTGGTCTGGGGGCTCCTGCAGGATGGAGCTCCATTGTCATCCCCAGCAGGTCCCAGCTGGCTAGGCACTGGCAACTAAGCCCATCTGTTCAGCGAGGCTGTGCCCTGTGGAGGAGTTTGTTGCCACACCAGCACATTGAGTTTGGTCTGAGACACCCTCACAAGGTCAGCTGGCTGGTTTTTCTTTTAATAAAGCCCACCAGAAATTACTCACGTCACCGGAGTTCTTTGAAGGTGATCCTCTACAATGGTCAGCCTTTGAAGAACGAGATTTTGTCCTCGCGCCCCAGCAGGAGGCAGAGGCAGTGGTGATTTTTACATGGCATGTGGATAGCAAGTAAGCAAATTCGCTTGAACTTGCTCAGCTGGGTGTTTTGCTGCTCCACAGCCAACTGCCTCCCCCGCAGAATAAGCTCTGTATGAAATGATGATGCCAATTTTTCTTATCCTGAAATTTAGCAGAACCACCTTCCTGACTGAGCAAATGTGCCGGTATCTTGCAGTGTGGGTTCTCTCCTGGTGGAGAGATGTAAGCAGGAAGGAAGCTGGTTTGGATTCAGTTTAATTTCCCCAGGGTTACGTATGTTAAAGAGAGCAAGCAAACAAAACCCAGATGCAAATAGAAGGTTAAATTCTCTTCTCCTTTTTGAGGGGGTAAATGTACAGTAATCCTGCTGACAACAGGGCTGTTCTCGGGTAAAAGGAAGATTGCTGGAAACCAACCTGACACAGGAAAGCAAACAAGAGGGTTCTGAAGAGGAAAACCTGCTTCATAATTCTCCTCTCACCTTTTTCTCTTCCAGCCTTTCCCTGGGCCAAATTCTGCTCCAGATTGCTGCTGTAAAGTTCATGCAGCAGGAGCCCAAACTGGCCAGAGCCTAAAAGCAAAACTGTTCCCCCTCTCCTCTCAGCAGCCACACCAAACCAGGGCTTACTTTTATTAAAACACAGATAAATAAATGGCAGAAAGCTCCAATCTCCTGAAAGAAATATTTGCGGGGAAGAAAGGTTTCCAAAGAAATCTCCCTCTCCCCACAGGCTGTGCCTTTCCCTCTGGCTTCTGATGTCAGTTCTGTCACTTCTAGCTGCTTCCAGGACTGACAAGCTCCTCACCTTCCTCCCCAATGCCGCCACCATGGAGGCTCGACCCTAAGTCTGTTTTCCACAGTCAGGGAGTACCCTGTCCCCCAGAGCAGCCTCCCGGCCCATATGCCCCCAGCAGCTCCCCATTTGCTCCAGGACCCAAGCTGATGTCGATGGTTTGCATTCACAGTTCTGTACCTGAGAGCAGAATCTGGCGCATGAAGAGCTTGAAGATGAAGTTCTGGAGAACAGCTGCCTCTGACCATTTCTCTTTCCCTCATCTCTCCTTTCTGCTCCTGCATATTTTTCACACCTGGCATTGCAGAGCCACCTATGGTGGCATCTGTCAGTGCTGAGCAGCAGGGGATGCTCCATCAGCCTGTCCCCTTGCCCACCACAATGGTCACACAGGAGAACATCGAGGGCCCACACCGCAACAGCACTTGGCACGCTGCAGGCGCAGACAGGATCTAATCCCTTGGTGAAAACAGCCACCCCTTACCGCTTCTCTACAGCACTTTCCACCAGTTTTGCTCCCTGTTTGAAGGTTTGCTCACACATCAGGAAGCTCTTTGCTGTTTTCCTTCTCAGAGCGTAGAGGAACGATGCTGGGTTAATTGTCATTGATAATATAGAGCTGTGGGCTGGCTTCAGGGGCGGTGGGTTGGCTGATGTGGGTAAGGTGTAGCTGTGGCTGGTTCTGTTAAGGGGTTGGGCAGCCAAGGAAGGGAGAGCAGCCGAGGAAGAAGAAGCAGCAGCAGCAGCAGCAAGAGAAGAGAGAGCAGGCCCTGGATGAGGTGAGGAGAAGGCAGCAGAGGAACTAGGTTGAAGAGTGTGCTGGTATGAGATGGTAAAATACCTTGTTGCAGCCTGATAGTTTGGAGAGTGCTGTGACATTAGAGTGGTGGCTTTCTCTACTCGGTGAGGGGACAGAGAGGTTGGACTCCTTCTGAAGTTTCTAGAGCTGCTCCTGTAGATGTCTAGAGGAGCTCCATGGAGACACAGCACTCTGTGCTCCAGCCTCCTACCCACACACCCCTGTACAGTATTTTCTCCAGACATCCTTGGGTTTTGTCTTTCCTCACTTCCCTCACAGACAGGCAAAGTTATCTCAATGTCAAGGAGCATTTCCCAAAATACAGCTTCTACCTCTGCCCCTTTCTGTCTTTGAAGAGTTATCTTGAGGACCAATCAGTTGCATTCCTTTTAAAATGCATTTCCAATGCGTCTGAAAAATAAAATGATTGCCAACAAATTTATCAGTACTTTCCTTGCTACCTTGTGATGCATAGCCAGATTAAGACCCAACGAAGGATGTGATGCCTAAACTAGGACACAGGCAAGTATAAAGGCTCTTACAAAAAAAAAAAAAAAATCTTAGAAAAAGAGCCAGAAACTTTCTTTCTCCACAGCGGCTCAATTCTAACACTTTGGTAGGTCCAGGGTACCTCTTTTGTTCCTGGAATTTCTGTAATTGACCTATTTGGTTTGCAGCCCCTGGGTTATGTTCCAAACTACCCTCACTTGGACAATCCAGCTCCTGGGGCTCACTGGGCAGGCTCATTTTCCAACTCACCCCGACGTGGCACCAGCTTCTCCTTGGACACTCAGTTCTTGGCTTTGGATCCCAGTTTGGGGAAGAGAAACTTAAAAGTTAAGCTGCTAAACTGAAGGGGTGTGAATATTTTGGGTCTGTCCTTCACTATGATAAATGTTCATACTCTCCCCCAGTATTTTATAGCTTGTTTTTTAGCCACAGCTGGTTTCACTGGCTGTTACTTCTTTCTTACTCTACTGGCTTTTATCTTTCTAATCATTCACTAATGGATTTTCTTTTCATTATTTGTAACACACATTTCTTATTCCCCATGGCTGCTTTTAACACCATTGATTCATTTTTAGTTTTCTGATGTCCTCTCTCCTTGTCTGCAAACACTGCTTTTGCTGCTAAGATTCTGCTACAGCTTTCCTTTCCTAAATCAGAGGCAGAGGGAGGGTTTGAAACAGACACCCCAATTTCTAAGTCCTCTCTGTGATAAGACATGACCCAGAATGTTTTTCCCCCCTTTCCCACAGAAGCTATGCTGTCCTACACCACATTTATACTAGGTCCAATTTTTAATTACATCTTCCATAAGTACTTACCCCGAATCAGAATAGCAACTTTTTCGCCAGGTGGGAATTGAATGTCAGTTTTTGACAGTAATGCCAAAAACCTTCAGGGGTTCCCTATCTTTCTTCCAAATCTTAATAAATCCACAGGAAAGTATCAAGCAGAGCACAGAGAAAGTGTCTTATCAGGTCTGGAGGCCCTGGGAACATCACATCAAATCCAGCTGTACAGTCCTCACCAGTGACCAGAGTTAATTTTTCTATCGACAGCTCTGAGCCCTTCGAAAAATCCCTTGGTGGCCTCCATTTCATTCCCTCTGCATACGTCTTCAGTCCAGTGGACACTGTTAATGATAACTTCAGCAGAGAGGTTCTCATTCTGCAAAGCACTTAAGCCCAAATATAATTTTCAGTGTGAGGATACTGCCATTAAAATCCATGGCAAAAGGTACATCCCTGCCTGTTGTACTAGACTGGGGGTGACCAAGCTCTCACCTTTCATCTACCTGTCCTAGCAGGAACCCCAGGATCCTGAAAGGGAGACCCAGTATCAGTGTCTGTCGTCTTCTCAAAACAGCAGAACATGAGGAACAGCACAAGTGCAGACGAAGGGAGGCCCGTTGCCTCATTCTCTTCTGGGCCCTAATTCCATTGTGTGGCTGCTCCTTCCCTGCATGGGAGGAAACAGCAGCACCTAAACACTACTGCTTGATCATAGTGACCTTTTTTTCCCCTCTGTCTTCTTTCCCAGTTGCAACAGGAATGTATGCTGTAAAATAACTAAGTTTATATATAATGTGAGACTCTATGAAGACCAATAAGCTGCAGTTTTACACTCACTTTGAAGCCAAAACCTTGTTTGCCATTGTGAAGCTGGCGAGGCTTAAACAGGTGAATACGATGGGCAGGGTTTGATCCTGTCACACGGAGAAAGCCATGAACGGCTGCAACAGCTTTTAAAGCGGTCACAACCACAGCTCTTCTGCCTCTGGCTCACTCAAAGTGATCTCTTCCCCATCTGATCTCCTTTAAGTGCACCACTTTATTTTTTCTTTCCTACTGGAAACTAAAGAGTGAATGAAAACCTTGCTATTTGGGATGGCATTAAAAAAAAAAAAAAGGCAAATAAAGACACTTTAATTACATGGGATTTCTGAATAAGGTTTCAAAGTGGGGGGAAAAAGTAGCTGTGTGCCTGGTACACAGAGAGCTCTTTCTCTTCCCCTTTGTGGCAGAGGAATCAATGGAATTCATATAACAGAAGGAGGAGGGGTGGGAAGAGAGATAGGAGATGCCTTGCTCGGTACCAGCAGGTCACAAGTCTCATGAGTCTCAAGCAGGGCTTGCAAGGAAGTTGCTGACTGTATCTCCATGTGTACCTTTTTGTTCTTTGCCTTGGATTTGCTGGTCAGTGGCATGCTGCTTTGCCTGGCTCTCCATAGAGCTTGTAGCCTACAGGAATTTGGACAGAGTGGTACAGACATCGCCGACAGAGACTCTGATCACTGACTATCCCTTTAAACGCAGTCTCATGACTTAGTCTTTACTCCACTACCTATTAAAGAAGGAGACGAGACGTACATAGGCAGCTTCCATTCAGACACCCAGAAGGACACAGAAAGGCAAGACAATTTAACAGAGCTAACTGTGAGTAAATAAGAGGCATTAGAGGTGCTCTCTAGAGCAAAGGGCATGGAGAAAGATTTGTAGGAAATCCTGCAGTGAAAGAAGGTGCAGTATTTTTTTTAAATATACTTGCATACAATGTTCAAAAGGCGAAATTCTGTAAGGAAATGTCATTTTAGCATTATACCTTTAAATATGAATCTAAGTGTCTCTTAATATAACGTTGACCAATGCTTGATTTCCCATAAAAATCCGCAGCAGTGATTTTGTGCTGCAAGAAACTGGTGCCTTTTGCAAATACAACCTTTTTTCGCTGGGATAAATTTCATAGAAGGAATATCTGGGGGGAAATTTGAAGCCAGCCTTTTGCAAATTTGGATCTAAAGCCCAGCCCGGAGCCTCCAGTTAGACACCTGCACTTCATGAGGGGTGGCCTTCCTTCTGAGAGTGACGGATGTGACCCCCTTTCTGCTGGGGACAGAAGGGGGCTGTGGGTGCTCAGCAGCATGGAGACTGCACTAAGGTGTCCCAGCATGCATGCGGGGAGCTAACTTTTTAACCAAGGGGCTCTATGGCTCCATGCATTGTAATGGCCAATCATCCTATATGGTACAGCATTTGGAAAACTCAGCCCTTGTTAGTCAACAGAGTCATCAGCATGTCCCTACATCTTTTTTTTTTTAAATGACAATAGCTACTGGGTAGACCTGGACAAGTATTTTAACAGTGATCATTACTATTGCAAGTGATACCTTAAACTGATGGGAAGAGGAAGTTCCTCTGTCAGCTCAGCCTGTTGCTTTTCTAAATATCTCTGTATTATTAATCGCAGGTGTGATCAGCTGGTGGAGTGTTCCCAGTGTGCCTTCATGTTGCCCATTTCCTTCCCTGCACTGATCCTGTTTGCTTGCTGCTTAACCAAAGGAAACTGCATCTCCTATGATGAGCTGAAAGAGCTGAAGACTGAATTTGCCATCAATCTCTACCGGCATGTGTCCGAAGCAGAGAACAGAACCAATGTGGTAGTCTCTCCAGCAAGCGTGGCTGTCTCCTTGGAGCTGCTGCAGTTTGGAGCTCAAGGAAATACTTTTATGGAACTGCAGGATGCCCTAGGATACAACATTCACGGTAATGTACTGCTTAAAGAAAATACTTCTCGTCTTACATTTTGCACTAAATTCACAGATTTACTAAGGAGGCAGCAATTGCACACATCATACTAAACTTCTGTCTCACTTGTAAGATGTAGTTTAGGAGTGTTTTCTCCATCTTCGATAGCCAGGTATCAGCTGGACAAAGGAAACTCAAGGGAGCAGTTGATACACATGTTGTTATTGTTCCTCTTTTTTCTGGATCAGTGCTTATGCTTTTACTGCACTGAAATACAACTACATCTAGAAAAGCTACTTCCACAAACAGCAGAATTGCTCCTGGTTTCCCAGAGGTTCATTGTGTCCTGGCCTCCCCTGTGTCCTCTGCAAGGAGGTGCCAGGCAGAGGAAAAATTTTACGAGGCCTATAGAAATAGAATTATCTTTAAGACTTTGCATCTTTTTCTAATGTTTTTACAACTGGCCAAAAAGATGCAAAGTTATTAGAAGCAGGCTGGCAGAGATATACATTGACAGATGGATGGTGCAATTGCATCTTTCCCTGAAAGCAGGCTAAAATAAAACTCAATGGGAATCTGGAAGGGATATGGAAAAGGCAGATGTCTTAAAATCCAGCATTAAGTCAGCTGAATCTAAGGATGCTGTTTTCATTTTAGCTCTGGATTATCCTACCATCTCACATCACACGTCAAAAACTATTTTACACTATGGGCACAATGTTTATGAAAAGCAGATGCCTGCCTCATCTTCAAAGTTTGCAGCTTACATACAAGACTTTTGTATAGAGATGACACCGCTATTTCTCAGCATAAAATTTACTTTCAGTGGATGAACACTAAAAATAAAACACTACAGCAATTTAATCATCCTGTGCTGTAACCTGCCTTCGTCACCATTACCATTCTCTGTAGCATTGATATTCAGAACCATCACAGCAGTAAGGGCTCACTCTGGCTGATACATACAGATACAGCTGCAGGTACTGGCACAAGGACAGTGCATCTATATTATAAGCAGCTGATACAATGAAGTCTTGCCTACAAGGCTCCTGTTCCTGTAAATCCAGTAGGGTAATTTTAAACAACATTAATTCATACAAGGATTATACTTTGTTTGACGCTTCTGGTCATTAGGGGCTCAGTTATTAAGAACCAACCTTAAGAACAGTATTGCACAGTGACATTCAGGCACAGATCTCCACACAAAACATAGCCAAGCGCAGAGGTTGTTAAGGACCTGGTAGCTATTTTGCACTGCCTTACTTCTCACGTGGTGCATCATATTAAGCAGACATTTTATCTGCATTTCAGTTGTCTGTGGCACAAGCCACGTGAGCTTTGACTTTCAGTAATATTAATGCATGAATGTGAAAATAAAGTAGGATGGGATCTACTGCTATAGGTTACAACAGTGCATTTCCAGTGGTGGAGAAGGAAACCACTTCCTCAAATGGTTTAAATCAAATAAATAAATCAAATACTTAGATCAAATTTCCTATTAGACAAGTAAAACCAAATCACATATGTATGCATATATGATAAAATTCCTTTTTTCCATTAGATGTTTGCATTAATATTTCTGTTGGTCTGTCTTAAAAAAGGATGTGGTTAAAACCTTAGAAGGCTGAAAACAATGAAAACATTGATGGTTCATTCACTATTCACAGAGAACCTGCACTTGTAATCTTCTTTTAATGTTTGGAAGATTTATTCACCTTTATTCTAGTACTAAGAAAAACAATGTATAAAGGGATGTCTCTCTAGACAGCACAGACAAAATTACGTGCTTTAAAATGCTTTCTCCTTGCTGTTTTATCAACAGTAGAGTATTTTAAAGTAAATTCGAACTGCTCTCCAAGTACAAATTCAGGACTTTGGTTAGCTAAGCACTTTGAGATGACTGAAGTTATAGGCTCAGGGTACCACACCTTACATTAACATCTGCTTCCAATTTACATCTTTGATTTCTCACATCCTCCAGAGAGCTTGCCAAACGCTCCCACACTAATGCAAAACACACAAGAAAAGCACTTTACACTTCAGACCGCATGAGTTTTCTTGACATCTGTTCTGGGAGTTCAATATTTCATACCTTAGAAAGTAATAGATCTAAATTTTAATACCAAACTTGCCATAGGTTATTAGTCTTACTGCAGGTTATTGAAGGAGCGCTATTAGGTCAGAAAACGCCCTGGATTCTCAGGTGGTCAAAATCGGTAGATGTGAAACTCTCCCTTTACTCCATCAAGAATCTGAACTGATGCAGTAAAAGTCTCCTGATGGCCTGGCTGGCAGCTGGAGGCTCACCAGTATCCTGCCCTTGACCTGACACTCAGCCTGGGACAGGTCAGTGCAGGCAGGATGGTCTTACCCAGTTAGCCGCCCCAAATCGCCCATGTCCCAGGTGGCAGCCCACCCTCTCTTCTCTCCAGCGCTGCCTACACCCACAGCTGTCTGTAGAAACTGGGGGGTTCTTCCCTTTATCCAAGGTTTCCTTTGAGTCAAAACAAAGATTTCTAGCCAGCCCACAACGGTGAGCCCAGCCACGGCCATGGGGAGCCAGATACCTGTGAGCTGCCTGGGGCATCCCAGGGTTTCAGGCCAAGGCAGAGGAATACCTGTGCCAAATTCAGCAGCCCAGAGAAGGAAAGGGCACGATATTCAACCCTCCCTTGGAGATGGTGGCCAGCAATTTGTATACAACAGTGAGCTGCTGAGATTTCACACAGAAATAGGGACACTTAGCAGGGAAACCAGAAAGGTCCTGGTGGTCCTGCAGAGCCAAGAGACACTGATATCTTGTTGAAGAACAGCAGTGCTCCAGACTTTTCTTAGTCCTTATTGAAAATTTACTTATAAAAGGAGGAACCAGCTGAAAATGTCTCAAAGGCAAGTAACAATCTCAATAAGACTTTTAATGGCTAGGCATAGGCAAGCCTCCTTCAAAGCACAACAAGGGATATGGGAAAGGGGCCGAACTGTGAACACAGGAAGTTTGAGATTTGACCCAGTGCCCATCAGCACTGTTCAGACATGGTGCAAGTCCCAGGCCTCAGGAGGTCACCTCAGCCTGAACCACGCCATCACAAACCATTATAGTGTGCGACATAACAACAGCCAGAAATGGCTGCTAAATCACACCTCAGGGGAGCCTACTAAAAACTTTGTGATTTTAAAATCACGAGATCCTCTATGTTTGCAGTACTTCTGTTCCTGTTGGGCCCACATCTCATCCCTGCATCCGTCACAGAAGCCACCACCATTGACCTACCACGAGCTCCCCAGGAGCAAGAGACCAGGGCACTATTCAACAATTTTCATTAGTAGACAACAAGCTAGAGAATACAATACTGAATTTTTGAATGGTATTGAGCTTGTAATTGGTGTAAGCATTTTGGAAGACCAGAACAGAATTTAAAAGGATCCTGGAAGATCAGAGAAATGCTTGAAATGAATAGGACACAATTTAATAAGGGCAGGTACGTAATTCTACATTTAGAAGGAATAATCAGCTGTTCAAATCGAGGAACAATGAGCCAAAGAATAGTGTTTTTAGGAAAGGATCTGAGGGCTCTTAGGAATTAAAACAAGGAATATTGAATGGGAAATAAAATCCTACTTCAAAAAAAAGGAGACACTGCTGTGGCTTGTATAAAGAGTTGCTTGTAACACACATGAAGTAACTATCAGCTCTATTTAGCATTGCCAGAGCTGATCTGCAATATTGGGCCAGTTTGGGGCACCATCCTTTCAAGAAACAAAACACCACATAAAGGCCAAGGGTAGAAGAGACAGGCCTGGGGCAGTCAGGAAGAAGCCTTTCCTGGAATGGGTGGCATTGATAATGGCAGGAGGAGACAGCGGTACTGTGGCATATGCAGCTCAGCCAGTCATAGAATCATAGAATCATTTAGGTTGGAAAGACCTTTAAGATCAAGTCCAACCTCACTACCGGGAACTCAGAGAGTGCCCAAGAAAAAATAATGTAAGAGCTGTGTTTGCACAGAGGTGTGAACCTGATGTGACACCAGCCCCTTGACATATCTGTGCTAGTGATTTCTACAGCAATATGAAGAGTACTTTCCTATGCCCAGAGCATCACCGGTCCTTGAGAGTAGTGCTTGACAGTAATACCCCATAAAGTCAAGAGTGCTTCAGCTCTTATAGCGCTTTAACTTTCAGAGGACACCAGTGTTAGCACTGGAGTTGAGAGCTGCAGAGCCCGGTGCTATCCTTAGCCTCCACACGGTAATTGCAGTTTCTCCCTCTTGCCTGGCAGATCAAAGTGTGCAGGATTTCTTGCACGCAGTGTACGAAGGAGTGTCCGACTCCAGCCAAGGCACCGTGGTTCAGCTGGCATGTTCCTTCTTTGTGGACGCCAGCGTGCAGCTTTTGCCCCACTTCACTGCACATGCTGCACGCTGGGCAAACAGCAGCCTGCAGCAAACCAACTTCACCGACCCCAACAGAACCGCAGCCCAAATACAGGAATGGATCACCGGTAACCTTGGAGGTAACATAACAACCCATGAGAATGATTGCACATGAATAGAATGTAAAATAAGAGCAATGAGAAAAATTGCATTTCACCAAACATAATTTTTTTTGCCCCACTCTGTGTTGTACAAACCAAGGTTGCGAGCCAGGAAATCAAGTTCTTGTGCTGATGCTCATTTCTAACATGAAGAGCGAGCTGGAATAGGTCTGAATCTGTGAGTGTGAGTTTGCAGTGTCAAGCTGGCAACCGCTTGGCCTTGTTCCTCTAATTTTTAAAATAGCAATCTTTTGCAGCATTTTCAGTTTTAATGAGGAGCAGCCAAGTTCCCCAGGGACTTAGTTTTCTGCATCGAATGCTTTCATGCTGCTGTGGGGAATACACAGGGCCATAATCTCAGCAGTCAGACTCTGAGTTTAAAAAGTCAAAATGGGAAGTAAAAAGAATTTACTTTCCACACAAGCAAGAAAAGTAACGAAATTAAATTCTGTGTTCATGAAAAAAAAAAAAAAATTGAAACAGCAAGTCCTTAGAAGCAGCAGAGCAAACCAGTCCCTGATTTGCTCCACCAGTTTAAGTTACATGAGTGTTAAATTGGCCATCAACATGTGAGGTGATGTTAAAGACACACATTAAAGATACTACTGAAAAAAAAGATTTCTGTCCTTCTCATATGAACTGCAATAAGTGATCCAGTTTCATGTTAGAAAAATATCGTCCTAGAAGCAGATACTGAAATGGGAGTTCATATTGCAGGGCTCACACGCGTATCGATGAATTAAAAATGGGTCACATTTTCAAAAATCTTCAAGGTACCCAAAGCAGGGTCAGCTGAACTGCCAAGTAATCAGGAGATGGGGAGAATTGGGATATGAGCTAGTTGACTTAGTTACTTCATAAAGTGGTCTGTAATAGTGAATCCATTTCATGTGGGATTTCTGGTGCTAACAATGAACCGCTCCAAGATATGTGTAGGCAAATTTAATCTAGAAAACCACTTGGAGCCAGGGCATGGTGCCAAGAACTGGACTGCTGTCATCCATGCGGTTCAGTGAGTAGCGTAGTCCTGGCACAGCTTGGGCCTTCAACATTCACCAACTCGAGCTCAGTTCTGGAGAGAGCATGGACCAACAGGCAACCCCGACGAGGTCCACGTACAGGTGGGGAGGGAAAGGCAGACAGCTTAACAGTGCCTTTTGTGCCTCTTGCCCTTAGGGATGGAGAGTGGTTGTGATTTGCTTTATTTACTCACACAGACCTGGCCTTTAGGCCTGGGCAAGTAGAGTGGCGTGTGTCCTCCTCCCTGCCTCTTTTTCCATGCAGATGGGGATGTGCTTGGCATGCTGTTGGAGAACGTTGGGTCACCGCTTAGCCAGGTCGCCTTGGTGAGCACCATGTACTTCAAAAGCACGTGGCAAAAGAAGTTTTCTTTTTTGGATACCCAGATGTTGCCTTTCACCACAGCAGAGGGCTCAACCCTGAAAGTGCCCACAATGCATCACACAGCTGAAGTTAACTACGGTAACTGTCCTTGATCCAGATTTGCTCTGTTGTAGAACATGGAACAGTTTCATTTATTTACTTTCCACAGATACCACACTAAGATATGTTGCTTTGCCAGCTTAGAGAAGTCTCGGAAGGAATCCCATCACATGAAGAGACCACCTGAGTGACCGAATTGACTCCATATAATCCCAGGCAATCACGAAACAGAACCTGGGTTCAAAACGATTCCTAAAATGTCTACTGTCCATGCCCCATCCCCAAAAGACCAACACTGCCCAGCACTCCATAATGAACTTGTCAGCTGTAGCAAACAACCGAAAGGCACCAAAATAACACGCCAGGAGAAGGGAACAGGAGAGACTGCGGGTACCACAGCATACAAAGTCCATTGCAATCACATGGAGCTTGTTAAATAAAGCTGCCTAGGAAGGGAGGGCTGTAAGAAACACATCTGACCTCGTGACAGAGGGGCAGTTAAGAAAAGAAACTATATCAAGCCCCTACCGATTTGATTTGTGAGATGGGTGAGAAATTTCTTGGTCCTCAGCCTAATCACTCTTTGGCTCTTGAGTGCATAAACACCAGATAGAGGATAGTATGACTGGTCACACCAGCACTGCGCACCCATCCCTCCTGCCTGTGGTCACAGCCTGTCTCCAAGGCTTTAGGGTAAAACTGCAAATCTTCGGGGCCAAATTCTGAAACAAAGGAGAGAGAATTTTTTAATGGCCTTTATATCAAATCAGTGGATGGTCTCAGCATGGGCTTAAAATTATAAATACAGGTTAAACTTTTATTTGTATAACATATGAACACAGTGTATGTTCCTTTCAAAGGCTTGGAGTATGTGGGTTGCTGACAGAAGGACTCCTGCTGCAGGCTTAATTTTTTTCCACCTCAAATTCTGCCAATTAGCTCTTTCAAAAATATAAAAAGCTCCTTTCCCTTCTACCCTAAATTTCAGAACTGCACTTGGGTAAAAACCTTCCTAATTCCAAGGCTAATTTTTTTTGAGACCGATTTATATCTCTTAGCATCACACCAGCTTTATCCTTTAAGTAAATAGTTTCTCTTCAGCTCTGATATTTACTCACAATACAGTCGGTACTGGCGATTTACCAAGCTGCCTCTCAGTTTCCTCTTAACTAAGCTGAAGACACCAGGCTCTTCTAAACTATTTAAAAAACATACTCCAAAACTCTATTAGTCCTTTCCTACACTTTTCCAATTCAAATTAATCTTTCTTGAAAATAAATGACCAGGAACGTACATAAGGCTTCTGATGAGGCCATATACCTGTTCAATAAAATGCTCTTCGCATTTCTATGACTTGCTAAAAACACCTTGTGTAGTGCACTGCAGAATCAGCTCAGGGTAGTTGCCCAAGGTTGAATCCACCTGGGCCTTTTTTCTTTCTCCATTTTTTTCCAGCTGATGAGTCCCAGGTAAACCAAGGGGAAGGAAATCTCCACAGGGACATGACTTTTTGAACTGTCAGTTTCCACCACTCCAGTCATCACGGTAACCTCACTGCTCGACTTTCTTTGATGGAAGCTTTGAGTGTTGGCCATGCTTTGGAAAGCCCCTGGAAACCTCTTTTCAATCTGGGAGCCCCTCTTCTAACTTGGCTCATTGTAGTTTTGCCTTCAAGCGGCTGCTTGCTGCCTTCAATTTCTCACTTTAATTGCCAATGCTTCTACCTGTAAATAATGCCACAGTAAAGCTATGCTTAACATTTTACTTAAAACTAGATTGTTGGATCTATCCCTTTTTATCGAATTAGCTATTAAGTAAAAAAAGCTTAGAGATTTGTTTGTTAGGGTCTATCTGATATTGCAGTTTATCTCGCTTCCTATTTCTCTCTGTGGCTTGATTATTCTTTTCTCCAGAGTATGTTCTCTCAAGCAAAGACCTAAAATTTCCCAGATTACTTTCTTTTTCTTATAAATGTACTACTGTTTTCCAGTCATGGGAAACAACTGAATCCACAGTCCATTAAAAATCTTTGCTGACCCATTTGCAATTCCACATCCAAGTTCTTTTCATGTTCTGGTGTGGTGATCATCCAGATCCCCATGTTACTATTTGTCTCTTTCAAGCGGTGTAAACTCTGTTTCTGTCTCTGGTGTTGTAATACCTCGTGTTCTTTCCTCATTTCCATTAGGAAGCTCACCATTATTCTTTGCTATATCATCAGATTCTTTCTTTCCCAGCAGTTCCAGAAAATAATTGGGATGAATCTAAAAAAAAATTTAATTCACAGTGTTCAGCAGCACCAGTTTTTGTCTTTCTCTTGTTTATATGGCTAAAACTTTTTCCTTTTCTGTGCAGGTCACATCAAGCAGGCAGTTGGCAGCTTGTTATTTCTATGCCTTTTTATATCTGAACCATAATTCACCTGGCTAAGGAATTACATTTTCCTGCTTTTTGCAAGTTTGTCTTTACATCTTTCTTTGTGATGTTTCCTCTTCCAGGACATCCATGGTGTGTCTGCCACGCTTCTTCCTCCTGCTGGGACTGCCAGCTCCTAAGTGCATTCACACCTCTCACTTGGAGCCCTCCCATCCTCCTTACACTTCAATCTTTTATAAGTTAATTGACTTTACTAAGGAGTGCAGTTTCCCTTTCCAAAACCCAACACCTCATCAACCTCATTGTTGAGCAACATAAATCACTACATCAACCCGTGATCTTTCAGCCCTAGGTGATTTTGTACCGCCAGCTCACTGCGGGGGCTTTGCTACTCCTGGTGTCTGGGATAGCTTCACCTTTCCTTGCTCCGCAAGCTATTCAGGCAAACAAACAGGTTTCTTGGGACTAACATACACCTGTTAGTTCAGGAACAGAACTTTTCTCTGAACTTTCTCTTTTAGTAGGATGAGATAAAGAAATGAGAGGTCTAACATGATGGAAGGCAGGAAGGAAAGGGGGTGCCAGTGCTTCTACAAGTGAAGTTCTCAGGTAAAAACCAGTGACCAGAAATTTAGCAGCTGAGTTGCATTGACTGACCATATGTTTTTGCTCCTGATCCCTTGCAAACTTGATGAAATCAAGTTAGTTGTGCTTGTCTGACCACTTGGCTAAACACAAGAACTCCACCCTATCATCCTTAAGTAGGCAGCTGAAGCATTAAGTATTTGCCCAGAAAAATAAAGTTAGCCAAAATACTGGGGTTACCTTCTCATCCAGTCTGAAATGTGTGAGTTCTCCACAGCTAGAGACTTATGAAGAAAGTTGAAATTAAAAAGACCATTTAAAGATTGATGATTGTCAGATTCGATAGGACCAACTCAGTTTTTGTCACTAGAAATGCTAGAAACGCTTCTAACAAATCAGTTATAAATCAATATAAAATATCGGTTCAGTACAACAAAACAGAGGCATGAGATAACTTTCCTTCATTATTAAATGATAGCAGCTGTCTCCCATCGGGATACAACACACAGAGTGAGAAAGAGTAGCTGTGGCCTGCTATCAATTGCAACATTTACAACATTTGTTATCTTTTTAATATCACTACAGAGAACAAATCAGCCTGGGGACAATTAACACTGCTCTAAGAAAATGTCAACATTACTGTTTACACATGCCTTTTAAACACTGCAGCTATTTTACATATTCATTTTTCCAAGCAATTTGTTAACTATACTTGAATACTGATTTAGCATATATATAATCCTTATGGGATGCTCAAATTCAGTTCAAGTAAGTAACACTAAATGTTATGAGTCAATAATCTCAAATTTGATTATTTTTTTCTAATTAACAAATAAGGCCTGTATAACCTTTGTGCAGAATGTGCTGACTTCAAAATATCAGCGTGCCCCTAAATTAAACCATTCACGACCAGTCCATCTTGCCTGCTTGCCCATTATAAACCAGAAGGTCTTATCCCAGCAAATGGTCCACAAGCTGGAAGGTGTTTTTAACAGCATAATTCCCTCTCCACATTGCATGGTGGGAGGGCTAATCTAAGAGCCTAAAATTGAATCTAGCAGAATAATCAACACTTAATGAATCCTATATAGTCCATATCTGCAAAACTAATGAATGTTGTGGACTACACAGTTGAGACACCCTATTACTATATATTTATTGGCAAATATTTAGATATTATGAACATAAGCTACCTATATTCTGTTGTTTATAACCCTTGACTCAAAAAGAGTATCTAACCCTTGAAGATACAACTACCACAGCTGGATGAAGGAGCAGATTCAGTGTTTGGATGGCCTGCAGCAAAGGCACCAAGTCGTTGGCTTGCAACTTGTATTTAACTCCTGGCCTGCTAGCTATTGCTGAGTGTTCCTGAAATGCTATTTATTGGATTAACAGTTAAAAAAAAAAAAAAAAAAAAAGTAAAATTATAAAAATTGAATCTGTTCTACTGTATAACAGAGTGCATTAGAAATGCCTGGATTAATTTTTCTTTGAAATATGGAACTAAAAGGGTACTTTTAAATGGCTATTACAAACCATTGCAAACCTAATTATGAGTTTGGAAGCCTACCAGCTTGTACTTTTGGGACTAGTTTTTCTAACTTTCATCTGATTTTGCTAAGTCTTTGTGCCTAGATTTTAAAAAAATAAGGAATTTGGTGCTTAAATAAGCATAAACCTAACTAATATATTGTTTAATGTAACTTTGTTTCTTTAAACAAAGTTTAAACTGATTTTTAAAGGTAGTGAAGATGGAAACATGAGGCAAAGTACACTTCAGTTAATTAAATAGGACACTCAATTTTGGTTTTGTAATTTCTATCAGCAGCAAATTTTTAATGAGAGATATTAGAAAACTGTAAGTTTATTCCAAAAACACGCATTAGAGGAACAGTTGCCATAAAGCTACTGTCGTTACCTCAATAATGTTTTTAAACTCTGAGCAAGGACTACAGCTATATGAGAAAGCAATAAAATATCCCTGCTCTGCTGAGACAGTACTTCAGGTACTATTACAAGCATTTTTCTGACGAGGAATTTATAATCACACAATCAGTTCTGTTCGGAGGAGCCGCTGCTGCAAGTTAATAACCCGAGCTGGCTGCAAGAGCCCATGTGTTAGAGACAACCCCTTATATCCCATCCCTGCTGTTTTGAACCACCTGCTGACCCAGGGTTGGGTTGTGCGTTTGGGGCTTTTTTCCCCACTTGAATGATGAAATCAGATCTGCATCTGCCCACCCACAGGCCAGTTCCAGACTGCAGCTCTAGAGGCTTTCAGCGTGGTTGAGTTACCCTACCTGGGGGAGAAACTCAGCATGTTCCTAGTGCTTCCCAGCCACAAAAGAACATCTTTGTCCCAGATTGAGTCTCACCTTTCTGCCAAAACCATAACCCTCTGGGCCAACAGCTTAAAGAGAATGAAGATGGACATTTTTCTGCCTAGGTAAGCAATCTTAGAACTCCAAGATGGCTTCACTACTTCAGTTGCCAGAATTCTGTGTGATAGTGCTGACATGAGCAATATGTGAGGCAAAATCCAAATGAGATGCTTTTGTTTCTTTTATTCATCACATGATCAGAAAAGCTCTAACCGTTTCTTAAGTCATGAAGAGGTGAGCTGAGAACACCAAAACTTTCTGGTATGCTCCGTAGTATTTTAAAAACACAAGTATTTCTGTTGATCCTACAGCTTTTACTTAAAATTTATTTGGGGTATAACAATTCTTGAAGGATCTAAAACAGAAAAGTTTCTGGCCTTTTCCCACACTCAATTTTTCCTCTTTGCTTAAGAAAGGATAAAAATATAACCTTTAAAAAAATTAAAACACAATAGCTTATTTTTACAACTTGCTAGCATACTACAAAAGTACTCTACAAAGAACTTGGGTCCCCCAGCAGTCATACCCATCTTTCTGTGCACAAAGCAAGTTTCAGCCATCCATTTTCCACATTAGTCATTTGCCATTGCTAGCAAATGCACTTGTCCTGGAGGTGTTTTCTATCATCTATTCAAATAAAATTGCACAGCAGGAGGAATTAGGTGCAGAAGGGCCTTTTGCAGCTGTACCCATTGTATGGATCAGCACAGAAGGGCTTCATTACACATCTCTTACAACACATTCCTTGTGTTAACGAAGCACTGAAAAAACAATTTGTACATTCATAATCTTTTTCTCCAAGCTAATCTTTGGCAAATATTTCAAGAGGCCCTTTGTTACAGCCAAAAAGATTGTTAAAAAGAGGACAATTGGGGAAACACAGAGTTCATGTGTCAAGAAGACTGAGAGGCAGTCTGATTGCAATAGATGGAGGCAAGGGATTCCTTCTGTTAAGGTCTTCACATGAAGAGAAGTTGCTTTTCTGCAAAGTACACTTAATCAGATGGAACATATTGTGCTCATACAGAAATAGATGGCTGAAATGCAAAGGCTTGAAATAAATTGCATCTGTTCCACTTTTTAGCTCTGTGAGACTACAAATCCTGCATTTAAATAAAATCTGTCTTATTTCAGGTTCAGTATTCAAAGCCTTTTTGACCTTAAGACAGTTTTTTCTGCCTTGGGAATTAGAGATGCATTTGATCCCATCACTGCTAATTTTAAAGGCATTTCAGGTAAGAGGCTTGACTGACAGAAAAATGATCACTAACCCAATAGTTGTAGACTCTTACAAGTGAAGGATTCGATAGAGATGGATCTTCTGCATTGATCACACTTCTTCCTCTGTGAAACTCTAAAACACAATTCACACCCAACTGTTCTAATTTATTATTGGCAATTGTATTTTGAACTGCTGTTTTATAGGAAAAAGGAATCTGAAAGGGACAGGGTTAGTTTTGGTCTTGCTTTTTCCACCCTCCTTTCTTTAAGATTAAAATCATGAAGTCAGTGTAGGCCTGGGAAATGGATATTTATTCAGAAACCTGGGATGCTTTAGTACAACTTGCATTCATATTTGTGTTTTTAAAAGTCATTTAACAGTTAGGGATGCTGGCCTAACAAGTCTGTAATTCCAGCTCCTGACACCACAAACAATATTGACATATGCCCATGCTACATTGTCTTGTTAATCCAGTGACCAGGGGACTAAATTATACTTTTTCTTTGCTAAAATACTAGTGGTATGATTGTAACCTGTCGCTATTTTGGAAGTTTGAAATTATTCTGTTCTCTGGAAAATTTTTAATCTTATTTAATATTAAATAAATAAAAAACCCTCAAAATTATCTATTTTCTTTTGACTACTTCCAGCAATACAAATTATTTAAACTTAAGTAATTTCTACTCATCGCAAAGAGTCAGAGTGGAAGTTGCCCAGAGAGATGCAGAGTACATGCAATTCTTGTGCATGTAATTGAATAAAATGAAATTCCTCCAATTCAGACAAATCTGCTTTTACAGAAAAGTTGCTTTCCTGGAATGAACCTCAGAAGGCACGTTACTCAGGGTTTTTTTGATTCTGCTTTTAAAATTGAATACAGCGTAGTTCTATTGCAATATATATCTCAAACTGCAGAAATGCACATTAAAATAATTTGTTACTGCCCACTCTTTTGTTAAAGCCTGTTGCTTTGTTGCAAACAATTGTTGATATACTGATAAAGTGCATAAGGATGTATTTTATAAATTTAACATCTTTTTAAACAAGATAAACACTCTGAGAAAATGAACTCCACCATAAACATTATCATTTAGCAGCTTCTTTCCTATGTAGGCAACTTTGTGGCTTTTGTCATACAGGGTAAGGCTTGTAGAAGTATTTGACCCTGCCTGTGGCAGTTATGGATTAAAGGATATGTTGAGGCCCTTCCGAGTTCTACTCTTATACTACTCCGTTGTGTCATAGTAGTAGGGTTAAAGCTATGACAGTCTAAGTTACATGAAGCAGAGTTTATAAGGAAGGTTTATCTTCTATTTAACCAATAGATACAGTTGGAAAAAGAACAGGCAAGTTTTCAGTTCCTCCTCCATATGAAGCAGAAGCCATAATCTTCAGAATATTTATTCTCCAATCACATTTAGCAAACAAATGTGTTACTCCATTTTAAACCTGGAATAGCTTCCTTATGCCTGAAAGCTTCTATTTTTTTCCCCTCCAAAGTATGTTAGATATATCTAATTTAAAAAATTCTGCCTCTCCCTAGCTGTGTCTTGTTTCCATCCCAGATTTTTGACTGGACAAAATTCAGATAGAAACAGATAAAATGCTCTTTCAGTATTTCCTTGTTTTCACCTATATGTCAGATTCTATTCCCAGATTCAGACAAGAAAGAAAAAAACTCTCAGTCTTGCTGATTTCTGCCCTCCGCAGTCAGCCGGGAAGGAGGAGACTTGTAACACTTCTTAGTGTCTTGCTGAAATTCTTTCCAAGCTCCATTTTATGTCACAGTCCCATCATTTCTTCCTGAAGAGAATTTTTTTCTACAATTTCCCTTCCAATGGTTCCTCAATTCATACATTGTCCCATCTTAGTTTCTACTCTCACCATGTAGCCTTGCTTTCCACTACAGCCTGGAAACTTCTCCAGGTAGCAATTCTCATTCAGCACTCAGTTGTTCGTATAGTGGGAAAACAGTCATAAAAATGAAAAAATAGGTAAATGTGGGTAGAACTGAGGGCAAAGAGGATATTAAAATTGGTGACTTAAGGTTCCCTCTGTAGTCGGGACCAGTCAGATGTGTGCATTCATACGCGCACTCTCCAGGGACCTGCTTCCCTCTGGCAACAGTACAGAGAGGCGGCATGCTGTCTTCCCTAAAGTAACCCAATTTTCCCTTTCTCATGCATTATCTCACTCTAAAGATGTTCCCGCATTGTGTCAAAGAGATGCTCTTCTGTAGCCTGACCCCAAATCCCACCGTTGGACATCAGTGGAAATGGGCCAGATTGTAGTGGGCACCATTAGCAAAACTATAAAGACACCTCACAGCTCTTCCAGGTTTACACTGATACATTTGCAGTCAAAATTGTGTTGTTTCCCCTCCCTCAGACTAGAAAGAAAATCTGAATGAGTAGCCAATAGCAGAAATGCCCTTACGCAGAAAAATACCTCGACTTTGCATTCACAGTAGTCATCCTTTAAGAATTTCACTGCTTGCCTGAAAACAGTCTCACATGAAAGTCAAGAGGCATTTGGGCCACCAAGCAAGCTATGCTCTGTGACAGAGGAAATGTTTAGGCAAGTAAGTTCAAGGCACACGAGTGTTTTAGCTTATTCTCCAAGTTCCCTGTATATAAGAACATGCTGTTACAAGAACAAAGTAGTCATACTATCTCAGCTACACGCTGAGCTAAAAAGCCCATAACATTAAGACAGCTTAGGTGTTCAGGCTGTCTATGCTCATTCATATCAGGCACAGGTATGAAAAAAATCGGTATTTGCGTCAGAACTAGAACTGAGGATCTTCTAACGTGGAAGCCAGATACAGAAAGAGCAACTAAAAGGCAGGTTTATACTGTGCTGCCTTTCTGAACGTGATGTGCTGAGGATACCAATGGAATGAATTTGACAGAAGAAAAGCTAATAACGTGACATGTATTGTTTTCAGCATCAGTTCACATGTAGAAAGGTGCAAAGCATGTACTCCATATTATTGAAGCAAATTCCTGGAATGCTACACAGTCTAAAATTATATCCTTTCTAAGAATTAAGTATTTTGTAGCAGTGCTAGCTTAAGAATAATATTTTAGAAAATTTAGATTCATTTTTTTTAAATGGAGTAGAGTAGAGGCCAGGCATACACTGCTATTTGTCTAGCAACATCAGGTGATGATGCAATTACTGCTGCTCCAGCTAAATGCCAAGGGACTGGAATTCTTTGGCCTAGCCAACCTGCAGGGCAGTTCAGTTTCAGCCATTTAATTAGTTGCCCCTCTGAAACATCTAACAGTTATGTGATCCTTAGATTCTCAGAAAAAAGTAAAAGCATTCTGGATTAAAAAAATTAAAAAGGCGCTCACAGTGAAATTCAGAAAATAACTATTAATATTAATTTCTGGTTTTTTTGAAGAGCAAGACAGTCTTTATATTTCAGAAGCTATTCACAAAGCAGAGATTGAAATAACAGAAGATGGTACGAAGGCATCAGGAGCTACAGGTAAATCAAATATACAGACTTTATTTCTCACTTCTGGAGTTTATCACTACAGAAACTACCACCAGCCTTTTATTTAAAAAAAAAAAAAAGCATGGTAGTGTTTAAATGCATGCCTAACCTAAATTTAAATGTTTATATTTAACACAGTTTCACTTTACCTTTCTATTTGTTTATAAGAACCTGATGAATCTTTTTATCTCAGACTAACATGTAAAGGCTCAAGTGAAAACCAGCTCTGCCAGCCCATGGAAAATCCAGTTTGAGAAAATAAGCCACTTATTTTTCTGTTGGATAAGTCTGGTTGCTCAGATCATAAAAGCAAAGAATGAAAAGAGAATTACTAAACTATCTATAGCTCCTGAAATGCTACAGTGGTTGTTTTTTGAAGATGATCTCTTTGATAGTATTAAAGGTAATTATGGGAAAGTTTTGTCTTCATGAAGACGAAGACAGGCTTGTTTCTTACATACCTCAAAGCGTGACCTCTGTGTGCAGGGGCTTCTGCCAACATCGTTTCTCCACAAGCAGCTGGGGCTGGCTGAGTGGGGAGATTCAGAGTAAAATCTCAGCTGTGGACTAGAAAGTCAATAAATGACCTTCATAAACTAACTGCATGACATGCCAATAGAAATCCTCAATCACAATTTACATAAAACAGGGGGACTAAAATTATTGAGTCACGCAATCCCCATTTTTCTGTCACTTGAACCTTATCAAAGGTGGGCCCTGCTTTTTTTATTTCCCTTTTGGAAGCCTCAGATGCTCCAGAGATGCTACAAATCGGTGTGAAAGGCAACAGCAACCCTAGAACCCTGCATGGATTTCATAGGCATTACTGCCGCTTGGTTGCTTCTCTTGAGAGGCTGAACATGTCCTCAAGCTGCTCAAACATAGCACAGAAGGGTGATCATTACCCACATCTCGCCTTTCTGCTTCTCTGGGCTGTGCCAGCTGTAGACGTGCTCCACATGCACGTTGCAAATGCTGCTGGTCCTTGACTGCAGATCAGGTCAAGATCTGGGTGTCTCTCATATCTCCCCCTTCCCCTCCTTGCTTCCAGGAAGAAATCCAAGGGGCATGTAAGGAGAACACTTCTGTGCATCTCACTGCGGTGCCCACGATGTTGGGCTGCTCTGCCAGGTGTACCTCCCCTCACTCCAGACATCCCACCACCACAATGCCAAAGGAAACCTGAGCACACCTGATTTGGTGTAGTACTCCTCCAGCAACAACTTTAAATAAGACACATGCTGTACATATGTGGGTGTACAGTGAAAATTTGATGTAACTAAGTTAATCTTTCTGCAGAGCTGTACGTTTTTAAATTTTAGGACCATTTTCTTCTCTATTGAGGTATTAGCATTTTTGGGAATTTTTCTGCTAATTCCCATACAAAATAAAAATTTTAGATGGCTTCAATTACATACCAACAACTAAAGAGTGATAGTAATCAGACATCAGACCTTTACCTCATTGAAACAAATGCCCAAACTCCCCCTAACTCCAGTCAGATCAAGCTAAGCAGCTGATTTTAAAAGATATCATTATGTTTATTGTTTGCTTTAAGAGATCTGGCTCTAGCTTTCAAGCCACCATGTGACTAAAGTGGCAATTTTTTTAAGGAGTACTGAAATATTGCCACTCAAACTAGTTTTACTGAGTTACTTGACTTTTCAAGTGAATTCCATTGTTTTAACTGCTCATTAAAAAATAATCCAAATCTGGAGGGTTTAGTTGCTGTGGGGTTTTTTGACAATGTGTTGTTAATACTATATAGCTTCAAGGCAGAATTTATTTAAACAAGATGTATTTTAGCGATAGCTGAGCTGTCATAATTCTTAAGGACTCTATTTAATCTAATTAACCCACAACCAGAGGGGGGACAGACAGTCATAAATTGAGATCAAGGATACTTAGGTTTTGATGAGATCTCCGACAAAGAAATTCCAGGACAACGTAGATAGTTCTCTGTTCTTTGTCTCCCATTTAGAAAAGCGATTACATTGTGCCTTTTTATCTTTTTTACCAGAACAGCATAGCTAGAAATAGCAAACAGGGATAGCATGGTGTGACTTCAGCAGATAGGGCTGTGATAACAACAAAAATTACATTACCTTTGAAATCCAGACAGACCCACTTGAGCAATGAAATACACACAAATCACCTGCACGTAGTCTCACAACACTTCAGTTGTTCACTCATCAAGACTGATTTCACTGTTGGATAAAATTGTTGTTTTATTCTTAAAGCAGAGGAGCAACTCAAAACTCAAGGTACTAAACATCAAAGCTTGAGGGCACAGTACAGAAGACGGGGAAAAAATGGGCACATTTTACTAATGTTTTCTTTGTTGCATTACAGTAATGGTATTACTAAAAAGATCTCGAACACCTATTTTCAAAGCAGACAGACCTTTCACATTTTTCCTGAGACAAGCTAATACAGGTATGCATGCTTTATGTTTCAGTAGCAGAATTCTTCACAAGCACCACTGAAATCAGTAACAAGTTCTTTGTAATCAGCATGCCATTCTTCAGTCCAGGAAATTTCAACCACCACGGAAACAGTGAGTTTAGGGTTTTTAAAGCATAAAGAATACAGTTCAGTTCTTTAAAAAGAATGCGTAATAGTCATAGAAGTTGGGGAAGCCCCATTAGCCTCTCCTACATATATGCAGTACGTGCTCAAATAGATTTCTACCATAATTACAGGCACTAGAAAAATTTTCTAGATCTTAAATGTCCCAGGATTAGGAACCAACCTCTACAGGACAATTCAAATTACAAATGGGCTGGATCAGCTAGATTAATAGGAAGGAAGTTAAGACAGAAATCTTTCCCTGTAAATGAAATTCACTCATGCCCCCACAGATGGCACACAGCAAACAGCCCTCTGCCTGTAGGCACCAGGACTCCAGGGCCTGAAACTGTGGTGTTAATTCCTACCTCAGCAGTTCCCAGGGGGATGGCTCAGAAATTCTGAAGACCAACAATCTTTTGCCCAGCTACAGCTTGGAATATGCAGAAGCAAGTTTCTCTCCTCTCTCTTATCTTGAATATCCACACCTTCAAGGAGCCAGTTTTACACATCTGGACCCTTCACCACTTAGTATCCTCAGAGACATTCAGGTTATCAAAAGCCATGGATATTCACTGTATGTGATCAGGTAACTCTGCTCTGCAAAAAGCCTGACCCTGTATCTTCGCTTCTGCAAAGAACTGCCAAGAAATGCATGTTTCTTTTGCAAGTAAACTTTTTTTGCAAGTAAACTTTTGCTTTAAAACCCTGTATCTTACATTTTGACCAAAATGCAAACACATCTTTAAAAAAAGAAAAGCTCTAACTTGGTGGGGGTTTTATTTTAAATATGCTTTGGCAACCATTACCATTCAATAAATAGAAGTATTTTTACTTGGCAAACACAGAATTAAAAAAAAAATTAAAAAGGCACTAAAAGCTGATCTGTGAAACCTGAGCCACAGACTCTTCAGGATTAAGAACTGATTTCAGTGAATAAAATTGCTTAGCTTACGGTTTGTATATATATATAGGAAGGAAATCAGATTGCAGAACATAGAGCATAGCAAAATACATACATTCCAATGCACTCAAAATCAGTAGTACATTTCTGTAACTTGAGCTTTTTAACGCAAAAAGTGAAAACACTTAGTCATTTTGTTTGCTCAGACTTAGTGACTGAAGTTGTTCAGGTATGCAAAGGGGAAAGGGTAAACAAGATCTGCTTTTAATGTATTTTATTCACCTAACTAGAGGTACATAAAAATTAGTATCCCCATAAAATTCACAATGAATCTTTATTTAGAACAAAAGCCTTCATAGCATCAGTCCTCTAGTAACAGCAGAAATTTATTTACCAAGACATAAAATTTAAAATTAAAAAGTTTGGGGTTGTTTTAATCTGAATTTCAGGTTTGAATGCATCCCATTTGAAGGGCAGGCAAGGTAACAGCAATACAAACAACTGAAACAAATTCAAAGAATCTGAGGCAGTGATTTAATTCAAGAGGTTGTAATAATCTGTTCCGTAACTACATCATCAACACAAAGGAATGAATTTAGGCTCTGTTTCGCTTAGTTCAAGAGTGATTCTTTAGCCAATAGTGTGGATAAGTTTTAGGTTTTGACAAATTTTTGGTCTGGGCTACCAACTATTTGGAAAGGCCTTTTTGTTTTTAATATAATAATTTAGATGTTTCTGTTTAAGCAGGCAATTGCAGTCGATTTTTCCATACAAGCAATGAATGATCACAAACCTTCTAGTTCTGTGCTCAATTAACGTATTTAAACTGTACTATTTGAAAATGTTGTCCTGACTCAAATAATATTGTTTTCATTTACAGGTTCAGTACTCTTTATAGGAAGAGTTACAAACCCTTCATAATAAACATTAGAGCAATACACTGTCTTCTATTCCTCCTATGGTGAACTTTCCTTCAATGAAATTAAAGGCTACATTATGTGTATTTATTAAAACACTGTTTTAAACAACATCACTTTTGCAAGAATACAAGTAAGGAAGCCTCCGCTCTCTTACTACATTGTATACACTGTTGGAAACTTACAGCTCTCTAGGAATCATGAGCACCACAACCACAAAGACAGTAAGCATATAAACATTTGAGGAAAAAACCCAGGTTTTGCCACCTAAATGTTTAAGAATATGGACCAACAGCTTCTGCTTAACTTCATCAAGGCTAAAGTCAGTTTGACTGATGCCAAGCATCCCACAAGAAAGCTTTGTGATACATGTTATTTTTCAAGCACAACTTTACTTCCCTGTCCTGAAGTCAAAAACTTAAGAACACAACTGAAATTCAGTCTGGTCCCAGATTCAGATACAATCCAGCTGAGAACATAAAATAACAAGCAAACAGCAAAATGCTTTTAAAAGGAAATCAAATTGAGAGGCTGTTTCAAAACTGATGGAACAAATAGGAAGCAGAAATACCCGCTCAGTGACCAAACATTATTGCCAAGAGGTAGTAGCACAACCTTTACTACCTTTTATTTTACTTTAAGTGAACACAATATAGAATGGACAATTCCTGAAAAACACTGAATGAGGCTAAAAGCATCCAGAAAAACGCTTTCCTTCAGCACCCTGACAAAAGTTGGGATACAGCGAGTTTTTTAGTACAAGATTCAGCAACTCATCACACAAGCACCAGTAACTCGGGCCCATAAAGAGTTTGGGTGAGGACTGCAAGCCACCAACTCCTAGGAAAAGCACCAGAGGGGAGCTGCTCCCACTGAATCAAAGTTTTCCAGAAGTTACAAGTATCTAGTACAGATGAAAGGCATGGCTAATAAAGCATTCAGTAATACTTTGTGTCCATGCAGCAGCACCTTCTGGCTGTTCCCGCATTTGTAAACATGTAAAAAACAGCACACAAACACTTTGGTCAGCTTTCCTCAAAGGCTGCTGACCTCTGCTTCTTACTATACTGTATCCTCATAAAACCAGGGGGTTTGCCATTGCTGTGGATGTGCATATAGGACACCAGTCTATCATGCTAGTCACCAGATGAAGTACAAAGTACACAAGGCCACGAGGTATCATTCTACCACAGATGTGATTCAGTATTAGTTTCCTTTCACTTGTTTTCTGACTCAGAATATCCAGTGACACAAAACCACTCTTCCTTCTGTAACACTGATACTAGAACATATAAAGCTCTGGAAGGGGAAGGCATAGTGAACCATTCCAATAAAAACTGTACTCAATCCTACACAAAGATTAAAATAGAGCTTTTATTGATGGAATAACAAAAGTGCTTTTCTTAAATATTTTTCAAAATACATTTATACAACTTACAATAATATATCCAAAATAACTGTATATACAAAACATTACCTTGTTTAATGTATGTGCTTTTTTCTTTTGAAAATTACAAAGCAACTTTTTGGCAAAGTTCAACCTTAAGAGGTGATAGTTTTGAAGGTTGGATTAAGAAAATAGAACCTGAGGGAAAGTGACACTTAAGTCCATGACAAGCAAGAAGTTCTCCATTTAGTTAAATAAAAATGTTTTTGCAATATTTTTCACATTACAAAAATAACAGAAGTGAAAAAAAAATGATGGATATTTTTCTCATCATTTTATAGAGCAGCTTCTCATTCTTTCAGGTACAAGAACTTGAGATAAGAGTGCATGTCAAAAATGAATGCAAGTAAGGACAGCAGTGCCCTGCTGTGGCTTTCTCTTCTGTGCAGCGTTTCTTAGCTGCTGTTGATATGGTTGACCTGATTGGATCTGCGATGGATTTCTTCCAGAAAGCTCTCAAGCTGTTCTATCAGCATTCGTTTTTTAAACCTGCATTTAAAAGAAAGCATAATAATGGATGTAAACAGTAATACATCAACCGTTGTTCACAAAACTTTTACTGAACCCTGGACATTTCAGTTATTTTAGGTCCAGTGCATGACGAGGTGATATATACCTCATATATATATATGCTGTCTCCTAAAGTTCTGGTAAACTTGGTTTTCCATTTCATGAAAAGAACACAAAACTATGCTTACTACAGTCTATTCTAGCATGCTGCTGAACATCACTTAGCCCTCAGAAAGCCAGGAAAAAGAAAGTTGCTGTTTCCAGAAGTAAAGTTCTGAAGTACAGAAATAAAATACATGTCAAAAGAACTATACTCCTGAAGCTGGCAACAGCATTTACGAATTATTTGCATGCCTTCATGATGTATTCACAAAAGTTAAGTGTAGTTGGTACTGGTGCCATTACACGTGCAGAAGAGTTTTCCTGACAAGAAAATAAAAAATCATGTAAGTTTGAGAAAGAAATGCAAGAAAATTCAAGCAGTATTCCATACCTGGAATCTCTGCAGTTCTATTCCATTTTGATTAAATAAATTTGAACAGCAGACCATTTTGTCACCTTTGCTTACACCCCAGCCTCAGTGCACGCAGCTCCTTGCTGTTTCCAGCTAGCCCTCCCCCCCCTGCAACACTCCTGCACCTGAAAGGTCACTTCTGACCAATGCTTTGGCAGCTGCACACCTGCTCAAAAGTAAGCAGCAATTAAAAGATCACACACTTTCTCAACCCAGTGCTATGATGAACTATACACCCAGTTCAGTCCTCTGACCTTACTAAAGCCCGGCAAAAGCCTCTAGTCCTGGCCAGGCCTCCCACTCCATGTACTTGGCTCATGGAAACATGGCATCTGCCCTAACTCCTGGACCACAGGCCGCCCCACAATCCCAGTCTGACTACGGGGAAATCAGCTCCCATTCCTAACCATTCACAATCTCTTTGAATACCCATGCTTTGGGCCCTTACCCATCCTTCTCATCACAGTTCTCAGTAACCCCACAAGTCAAGTACTGCTTCCTCTCCACTCTTCCTCATTGCTTTCACAACTGCTCCCAGCTTGCTTAAAAGTATTAATGTGAGAAATAATTATTCCTTCTCATTCCCTCTAGTAAAAGTCTAATTATTTAAGTTAATAGCTAAGTACTTTACTATAATACAATGCTAGTGAAAATTTAACATGCTTATTGTTCTGTGCAAGTGACTGGCCAATGTTACTTTCCAGAATACCTTCAAGCCCCTCTGAACAGCTGTACAAGTGAACAGCAGACATTTCCTAGAAACCTGGTAGAAGGGGCAGAAAAAACACATTGCTAACTAATCTTGCATTACTGTTGACACAAGAATTCAGGTTAACAGTGCACTGTGTTAAGCCCTTCAGTGCATCTCACTAAAAGTTCTTTTCCAAATGCTAAGCACTACAGCAAGCAATTCTTTTCAAGGCAACAGAAACAATTTACCGCATTAGCTAATATTGTAATTAACAGCAATAAGCATTGACTTAATTAAACTGTTCACTCTGCTAGGAATATTAGTACCTTTAATAATAAAACTTCTTTGAGTAGTTCTAGCTACTGAGCTTCAAGCTTCATTAGGATTTTGAAACTGGTTGTATTAATTCTTGCCAGCATTGGGTATCACTCATCATTTTGTCAGGCATGCACTTTGGGCTTTGCTATGTGTATTAATAGCTTAAAGCCCCTGATTTGGAGAATAACTAAAAGGGAATTGAATTTCTCATACTGAGAAGTTGGTTGATTTGGAGAATGTTGATCTGTCTTTTGTCAGCTTTTGCTCTAAACTCCTTAGCAGAGAAGAAAAAAACTTAGTGCTAGGACCATAAATAGATTGCTAAGCCAACTCCAGAAATATTGAAGACCTCTCTACTACGTAAGAAAGGGCTAAAAGGAATTTGCTTAAGTAACTCTTCCTTTTGTGCATCAAAGTTGTAGCCACCTATTGGGAAGTCATGTCTCTTCTGTTCAGTAAGGTCTCCTTATAAACACTAATACTACCTACCTAGGCTGAGCCAAATGTGTATCACTACATATAAGAAAAGACTTTGTCAGGATAGAATTAGCTAAGGATTTAAAATTGAAATGTGGCATCTCTTCATCCTTAGTATTTTCACAACTGACTGGAAGAAAAAAAAAGAAATCCAGTATCTACTCCATCTTGATTTCTGCCTCTTAAAAGTGATAGCTTTTCTGCTACCAGAAGAGGAACTGTGGGGCAGTCATTTTCCAAAGGAAGCTGAAAACTGTGGATTATTTTAGAAATCTTCCTCTCCCCTCAAGCTCTGGTGGATTAACCTCTGGAATTGAATGGGGACTGTTTTTAAACACACACACTTTGCTGCTGAAATGCTCAAAAGCTTTCTGAAGTTTGTGATCAGAATCAGAGCTCCCTGGAGTAGGGAAAGAGCAGGCATCCAAAATTTGAATTGCATTCCATGGCATTGCAAAGGTCAGCTATTAGTTAACAAAACAAGACTCTCTCGACAGCTCTAGAGACCCTAGAGATGTTCCCTGCAGGGAGCAGGGACCCTTGGTTAAATGTGATAGCTTGCCCGGACAAGAAAAGAAGCAGAGAACTGCATAGGGATTGTAGTGTTATCCAGGTGGATAAAATTACTACACTAGAAAAATCTAACCTAGGAGAGAAGAGGAAGGAGAGATAAAGCTGTTTCTCCACCCAAACCAGTAAAAATTAAATTTTACCAGTCAAGAGAAACAGAATTGCCAGTTTTTTCCACCAGTAGATACAGAAACCTGTTGGCTAAGGTGGGAGACGGGATTAAATTCTGATGCATCCAACAACACTCAACAACTGCCAAATTTTGCAAAGAAAGAGTCAACTCAAGATAACTAGAATACAGAGGCTGTGCAACAGAATTGAGAAATACAGATGATCTGAAAAGCCTCGTTTTAGAGGCACAAATATTCCAATCCCACTAAGGGCTGCCACAGATACCAGGAGCAACAATATTGCTTTGGTGTGCTGAAGCAGTGAGGAAGCATGTATAATTTACAGGAACAACTATGACAGGTGATATAAAGGTAGACCAAACAAAAGCATGATAAAGTAATTGTTGCTATACGACGAGCATGATCTATATAAATCTGCATGCCCCACTGTGCTGGAAGTAGAAGGCTAGAGGAGTTGTATGAATGTCCAACATTCAGTATCACTTTAAACTCTCAGCACTGTTTTATCAAAAAATGAATTTGATTTTTCTTTAATCCTAAAATTTGTTTGATAATGCCACAGGAAAAAAAGCTAACTACTATAAAAACAGATTAGAGAAAAATATTCAATTACTCTGAGGCATCTGAAATAAGCCTCAAAGTTAGTCACATTTATGATCCAAGCAAGATGCTAGAATTATTAGTTCACTTCAGAACACTGTTGGTTCCAATCATAATTTCATGTTTCTCCTTTCTTTCCTCTTAGAAAACATGCAGAAACCCTAAGTAAGTATGGTCAGTCCAAGGATGCTGTAACAATTTCTACCTGGATTAACAACACTGGATTTAAATCATCAGCAAGTATCTCTACTCCAGTAACAACTATCTCCCATTTCCACTGCCTCAGACATATTTGAGGCTGTGGAAGTAACTCTGAAGGAAATAAATCCAAAGGGCAAAACCATATCTTTATGGAACATACCTGAATCTCAAAACTATTTTTAGGACAAGATTTTGAATTTATGTGGAATAAGGAATTTCAACTTTCTGAAAGCCTAATTCACGGTAACATGCCATTCTGTCAGTTTTTCAGATTATACTCACACCTGAACTTTGGAACCTGAATGATTTTCTCAAGTTACCTTCTCCTTCTATACCATTGTTCATCAAATTTATGGTGATCTGGCAGTTACAGCTGCTAACATTTTTAAGAGAAAATCTGAGGCAAAAAGGTAAGCTTGTGCAAACAATACACATCAGGAAGTTTATGTGCTTGTTCTTTTCTAGGGAATTATTTACTTGCAGCACAAAGCATTGTGTGGCAAGTTTCAAACAAAGAACTGCATGGTTGTCAAGCAGTTATGTATGGCAGTATATGGTGCAGTTTTCTAAGACTAATACAATTCAGTTACTTACCTTGAAGCTTCTTTAATAACATTTTGTAAAAATATCAGTCGGGTTTGTAAGCTTCCTTGTACATGCTTCAGCAAAAAGAAGATTCTTTCATATTCTTAGAGAAGAGCAAAATCACAGTTACTGAAGAAATGCCTATACAGATTTTTGTTATAATAGAGCTGAGTGAAATTGAGTGAAATTAAAGATTTCATTCAGCTTTTGTAAGCTTTTAGATATATCTTTTAACAACCAAGCCTATAGCAATGACATACTGTTTAATGAACACTAACATTAAAAAAAACACATGATACTGCAGTTTAGGATATCACTAGAACACCTAAGAATTTAATTCTAACACTGATAATATAAAAATCATGACTTCCATGAACATTGATAGGTATATCAATGCTTTAATCATTGATTCAGGGAATTTTCAACAGAGGTTTTCAAGTAAGTCTTTTCAGCTTTACATTTATTTTGCTTCAGTCTCATGGATCAGTACATTCCTAAAATAGTGATCCAATGTAAATTCTTTGTCTAGCTGTCATGCCAATCATCTGTAAGACAGATCTGGTATACTTACTCCTTCCAGGTTTTCGTATCTCTTTCATAATTTGTGCTTTTAGCTCTATGTTAATCTCTCTGGAACTTCTGCAATGCATTGGTTTTTTCCCTTTGCTGGGTGAAGAGATTGGCAAGTTCTCTTCGGTGCTTTGTTCTTTACTATCCAATTCCTCGTGATTCTCCAAAAACCCATCAACATTCAAGTTATTCCCTAAATGTTCATGGCCTACATCCTCTGTATGAGATGCTGATCCATCCAATGAATTGAATGGAGAAGAGGACATTGAAAACTCTGAATCCACAGTATTTGGGAAAACATCTGACGAAAGTGGGTCTGTAACATGATTCTCAACCACATCATCCATTGTAGCCTCATTATTTGTTTCCAATGCTGAAAAAAACAAAGATTACATTTGCCAGTTTCACATTAACATCTGATATGTCAATGAGTCAGTTCAGTATTAAACTTAGTAAAGCTGTTCTCCAGCTTGTATAATCAACTGTACATGCCAGACACAAGAAAACGTGTTTGTGGGTTGCAACACTGAGCACATCACTACCTCCTGGCAATTAATGGCTTAAAAAAACATCACATGTATATTTATATGATAAGGAAAATTGCTACACGGACTACCAAACAAAAGAAAAATCACCTGTAAAATGAGTTTTTATAACATGCTTCATTTTCCCCATTAAATTGAACCGACAAAGTTTACTTTAGTGTTCAACAGTGAGCAAGGATGTCACACAGCACTTCAGCTCCACAATAAGGGAAGTGAAATCACTACACTACAGCAAAATTCAAATTAACTTCATGTTGTGATATTTTGGAGCATCTGAATTCCAGGCAAAGGAAGAACACCCTTCTGACTGTTTACATTGTCTCCTCATTTAATACAGGAAACACATTGTTTATACTGGGAAGTTCATAAGAAAGAGATTTCTGTCTGACAGACTTTATTAACCCCAGATGCACATTTAAATACTTTCATTTTCAAAAAAGGAGGGATAAAATATTTGGGAAATCAGCCAGTGGTATTTTCACATAAACAAGATTTTTGCACAAATTAGAAAGAAAACCCTCTAAAGATGATGAAGAGTCACTTACTTTTGTGAATAGGAATAGGTTTAACAAGGTCAGGCTGTGCTTGTGTGATTGGTGTTGGTGGCCCTTTTCCTCCAATGTGGTTATTCACAACTGGAGGAGTTTGTGGTCGACCTCTGAGCAGCGGGGACATACAGCGTCGTCTTTTTGGAATCCCTTGCATATTTGGTTCTCCAGGTCTTTTATGTTTATTTTGAGGTCCTGATACAAATTCATCTGCTTCATCTATCATCATTCCCTGCAATTAATTTAATGGGGAGAATTCTTAAACTTTACACCAAAAGCACATATAAAATACAATGAACGCTTTGACATCATGATGTTTACCATATAAAGGCACCTATGTACAACATGTCATTATGTACTAAATTCATGTCAACCTAATCCTTCCTAGACTGCATCAATGTGCTTAAGGCCCTTATCCAACAGTCTGCCAAGTAAGACGCCCAGGCAGGCTGTCAAACTTTTCAGTAATTGCAAAAGAACTCAAACATTTTAAAAAAAAGCTCTAAATTACATTGGCAAATTGGTCAAGTCCAAGACAGATTTGGACAGAAGGGACAGCCCATGCTCTCAAAGTTATGGGAAGCTTTTTATGGGAGCAGTTTGGTAAAGGAAACATGATTAGGTAGTGGCTATAGTACAGTCACAAACACATTTAATTTATAATACAATTCAGAGGCATAATACTGGTTTTCCAATGAAGACTGCCCTCCATAGGATACTACTGATGGAAAAACATCTGAGACTTCCTTGTAAGCAGCACTTTTCTGAATACTTGAAAGTTTCTCCAATACATTGCTCTTTGAGTGGCCTAATCAGCAATGCACACACAACAGCACATTTTTAAAAAGGCTTTACAGAAAAGTCACCTTTTTGTCCAATTTGAATGGATTGCCAAATGTATGAAGCCTTCGTGGTTGATCAGGATCAAGCTCTCGGAGTGGAGAAGGTATTTGTTTTAGATACTCCTGGTAGTTTCCCATTTGTGCTATAGGTACGCTGTGAACTTGGTCTGTCACAACAAAAGGGTATATTAATATATGACACTGCTCACCTTACAAGAATTTAGTCTGTATCTACTTCACACCTCCAGTTTTCAGTCTTTAATCAAATGCATCCACAAAAGAGATTTGCAAAACTCACCATTATTCTTTCCTAACTGGTATTTATAACATCTTGTTTTGAGTGCAGGAAACTTGCTTAAATGAATCAGCACATCTCACGTATTTATCATTATGACAGGGAAATAAGCAACAGTTGTCATGCATGGATGTTAGCTTTCCAATGTGTCCCATAACTTTTCAATGGGGTAGATGGGTGAAAAACTGGAACTGGGAAATTATAACTAAAACATTACTACAAATAAAAGATGCATTAATGCAAAGTAGTAATGCCATGCTGCACACAGCTTTCACATAACTCTACCCAGTTTTAGCCACTCAAAATTTATTTGTTGAGACTAGCACTTTCCCAAAGCAATAGTAATTTTTGACTACTGGAATCAACAAATTCTTAAAATCCATAGGACCTGATTCTAAACTTGTTATGGATTTAGTTAGAGCTCCCAAGCCTTTAATCAAGCAAAACATACGCTAGCAAAAATCCTGGAAAAAATAACATTAGTTTTTATGTGGTTTAACCTGCTTTCCAAAAAGCAACTTCTCTACATTTCATATTACATTATCACTTGATCACAGATATTAATCTGACCTACACAGTGGCAGGACTAATGTAACACTTTCACTTGCATTGCCCTTCTCATTTTCTCCATTTATTTCATCATCTTCTGTTAGATGCCATAAAGCAGTGCCAGAAGACACAGTAGAAAGATGAAGGAATAAACTAGCAACTACTGAACTTTTTGCTGTTGGCCTAAAGGGAAAAAAAAATTAAAAAATTAAAAAAATCACACTGGCAGCAGCCAGTGCGCAAGCTTACTTTTCCACTGTTCACAATCCACTTCTATGGAGAGATACCATAAAGTTCAGAACCGCCCTGTGATTTTTGTCTCAGAAACACCAGGAAAGTCAGGAAAAAACAGTGAACAAAGAATCTTATGTCAAAGCCCAAGTCTCCTCATACAGACTAAAGGACAGAGCAGTGAATCTGCAGTCTTCTCTATCCTCACCAATTTTTCTTCCAGTAAGTTATTTAAGGAGAAAAAATATCTAAAAAACCATGCAGTTTAATGACAGTACCAGACATCCATTAAATTTTAAATAGCTATGCTATTTGTTAAAGTCTTCATTTTTTTAGTACCAATCATATCACAGGGTAGACAAAATATTATATTATCTAACCTTCATCTTGTCCTTTGAGGAACTTGCGAGTACTCTTCAGTAAATTAGATCTCATTCGCGTTAACTGATCCAAAAGATTTCTTCTGGGTATGTCATAAGCATTTCTAAAAGTCTGAGGTTTCAAATCCTACAGTTCCAGTAAATAAAGTTCCAATTAATACCATATATGAAACAATATCTAGCATTTCAATGGAAGTATATTGAAAATAACAACATTACACACAGTGGTGCTTACCTTATTCAGCAAAGCTATTTGGAACCCAGCATACTCCTTCATATTGAGGTCTAGAGGTCTATGAGGAATTTCCCCAGTAATCCCCTGTAGCAGATGTTGAAAATCGTTCCTATGTGCCATAGACAGGTTGTGTGATCTGCTTCTGACCTTAATTCCAGTCTCTTGCGCTACCTTTTTGCCTACAGAGCCAATGACTCTATCGGACTCTATTTTGGCCTTAATTTGAAATAAATAAATAAATAAAATTGACAATATGCTCTTAAAAGGATTAGTCAGACTTATTCATTTTAAATTCCTACCTAGAAGATTCAACAATGTGCTAATACACTATGACGACCATAACCAGGATGAGTGCTTAAGGAGTGTTTAATACATAACCACTTAATGATTACTACAATTTTAAATATAGCGAACAGTTTGTGCCTAGGTCTTCTGCATATTTCTCCTCTGCTGCCCATTATGGTATCTAAGCACCAATATGCATGCAATGCTTTTATTTTCATAAAATGCCATAATTTGACTAGTAGTTCCCTGCAAAACTATCTATTCACAGACTATTTTCTACAGTTAACAGCTTAACACTAAACTTTCAAAAGACTGATTCTCTCGCAACTATAGTTGTGATCAGTCACACAATGGTATCAACTTTTTAAAGCTCAATACAAATAGTCATAATATTAATATGAAATACATGAAAATACCCGATTCTGATTGACTAGACAGACCTAACCCCCAATAATACATATTAGATTTGTACCAAAATTAAACATGTTCATAAATGCCATCTTTTTGGCAGAACAGAGTTGAACGAAGAGCCAAAAGTAATTTAGTAATACACGTGCCAATGTTGGTTTTGCAGTTTCACATAAATTTATATACTACTCAAGATTTGAACATGTACTTGTTAACACTGAGTCTCTACTGGCAGTGCCTTTCAGAAGTTAGAAAAGCTTTAAGTATCATTTGCAGTGCATGCCACTACATTTTAGGAGTCTCAGATGTCTAGGTTGAATCATCAGTTCACAGAATACCGAGCAATACAACTATGATTTAATAAGATATACTGTAAACCTGAAGAGGTTTACTTCCTCAACTAATCATTTATAACAATGTTTTAAGAAAAATTTTAAGCAAAAGCTGTGAGAACTCATTAGTTCACATGTTTGTCACATACAAGTTCTTACATACAAGTATGTAACTAAGTTACAAGTACTTGTAATATTGTTTCTTGAAGTTTCAAGCTTAGTGCATTATTTTATTACCTTGAACAAAAAAGCTTAACATGCACAGTTTAACAAAATGAAAGCGGAGGTAGCAGGGCAGAAATGCTTTAGCTGGTGCAGGAGACTACTCAAAGATACGGGCACTATTCTGAACAGTCAACAGTTTCAAAATTCACTTGCCACTTATACATCTGTATCCTTATTTGAAATTCTGGATTATATCAGTTTATATTTACTGAACTCTTTCCATTTCATTTCACAAACCAAAGAAAGGATACTTTCTGATTCAGAAGCACAGAGTAGAAATCTCTATTTTCTGAAAAAATGCCAAAACATTTTTAAAATTTAAATAAGACAACATGTTTTCTTTTGGACAAAAGTATGTTACTGTCTGTACAAGTAAAAATGCTGCTTAAATAAAAAAAACTCAATCTGTACCTCCTTATTTATCCTTATAGTCCAGTCTAAAACCTATATTTTTTTCCTTCAATTTAAAAAAAAAACCCACAAAATGCTTTTTTACTAATTACTTTTGGGAAAGTATTAACTTCATCTTTCTGCTCTTTTTTCCCTCAAAGCCATTGAACTTGAGTATTTTAAGATTATCTTGATATTAGAATAAGTTTTTACTGCTCTTCTGCTTCAACATTACCTGCTGACTCAACTTTTTGAGATATGAAATGACACTGTAACTAAGTCCATATTCCACATTGTCAGCTATAAGGTTTGGTGCTCCCATCATTCTCACAGCTTTCTTCAAAGGCTGAAACAGAATATGTTGTATAGTCATATTTAACTTTGCAAGTGTTGTATACATGCTTCAACTAACTGTATACATTTCAAATAGAACCAGAGATCCTCAAAGTTTGAAAATAAAACCAAAGACTCTCAGGGCAGCACTTGGTTGTTGTTTTAAAGCATTGTTCCATTCATACAGAACAATTTATTAACAGAGCTGTCATTTATGTACAAGTCACAGTTGATGAAATTTTCCTAACATTCAGGTCGCAAGTCTTCCACAGGACTCCAGTGAAAACATTAAGTACCACTACGCATGAAGTTCAGCTATTGTCTCAAATTAATACTTATTCTACTTTAAACAGGGAATACACACATAGTGGAAAGATAACTAGAGTTACATAATAAAATAGAAATTTTAGCACAGTAAGTCATCTTACCCCGAGATAATAAGGAGGCATTGTCTTCAAATAGCTTTCAAATGACTGTCGCCATTTCAACGTAGGTTTTGCCTTGTGTACTTTAAACAAGTCATCTGATGGTTTATAAAAGAGACAAAATGAAAGGCACATCTAGATACATTGCTTTTCTTCTAATAAAAGCAGCTCTCAAAGAAATGCAAATTCTTCAATGCTTAAATATATGCATTTTAACATATACACAACTAAATATACACACAAGATCAATGCTGCAGCCAAAAGATGGAGCCTGATAAATTATTTATCAAATTGAATTGATAATTGAGACAACAGATTGAGAAAAATGGCTCCCAAAATAATGAAAGAAGCAAGCCCAAAGCACATCTGAAAGAATGATGATTAAGAAAATCTTACACATGGGAGTCTGAGTCATGAAGGTCAGCCAACTGGTGACAACTGAAACAAGTTATTCATGACAAATGCAATGTTCAACATTCTACCTTTCTACAGGTGTGTGATTAATACTGGCATTAATTGCAGTAATCATTTAGATGAGATCAATTTTTCAACTGCCTACCACCTAAGAAAATTTTTATGAAGTGGTATTTACCTAGCAGTGGAAGGAGGACTGGATAATTGTAAGGCATCACAAACAAATTCACACAATTCAGCGCTGTACTAGCTTTCAAGTAACCAAAAGGATGACCAAGTTCACTGTATTTTGCACTATTGCTCACATATACCTGCAATAAAACACATCATATTGTATGTAAATCCAAAGTATTGTGTGCTGATGTTTTACATCCTATTTTGATTAGAGAATAAAATCTATGAAAAACAGTATTCTGTAAACAACTTCAATACAGCATGCATTCTACTTGCCTGCCAGCAGGTCTGAGGGGATTTTCTTTCCAGGATAAACTGGGTCAGTGGTGAAGGTTCTAACTCATACTTATCAAAAGGCAGTTTGTCAATGACCATCGGTTCACAGTCAGTACAGGAAAACTTCACCACAGGATGAGATGTGCGAGGTGGCTAAACATAAGCATTCCACTGTTAGTAAGTTTGCACAACAATTAAAATGCAATTGTGCTATGACAATTGAAGTAATACAGGTTCTTTGGAAACAGACATATTTGAGGAGCCTCAATACACAATTTGAGTCTTAAGTGATTATGTTAGCACTGTCTTAAAATCTGAAGAAATCTTGTTTTCCAAATAAATGCCAATTATCTTGCCCAGTAAGTCTAGAACAGCATGCAAGTAAAACTTTTTGCATATACACAGAAATTTTCCAAGTGGAAATAAATGCCAGTGCAGACAAAAAAACTATCTTTAATGCTACTCTGGGGCATGCCTATTTTTATTCCTCACAGAAGCAGGCACTGTACTTTTGCATTTGCTGACTCCTCCAGCACTTTTCCTTCTTGGCAAATTCAACACTTACAAAATTCTAACTGAATTATAATAACCAAGCGGAGCATGAATACAGAAAAAACCAAGGTTTAGAACTCATTTTAACTAGGCCTCTGAAAAATTATTTCAAGCAATGTAAGTGTTTGGATTTTAATCTTTTCATTAGTCACAGGGAAAAGGCCTTCGAGCCTCAAGTTTCAATTATAAGTTAACAACATATTTGAAATCTCTTTCGCTGAAAGGGAAAGCTGATTTTTTGTGTGTGATGAAAACTGGAGCTGTATGCCTTCCACTGGAAGGTTTTCAGGAGAGCAATGTAAGCTCTTACACTTACACCCTGAGCTTCCTCCAAGGCCACTAGAATCTGGGAAGGAGCTCAACTGGGAAGCCTCCTTTTATTTACTCTCTTTAAAAGGTAACAACTATGTAAGATGAACTAGGGAAACACAGGGTTTCTCGGACCTTCCTACCACCTCACCTTGGAAGTAATTTTTCTACATCTATAAGCTTTAGCCTCTTGCTTTTAAGATGAGCCACCCAAATGTCATCTGCCTGAAGTGTCTCCACTCCAAAGAAGGTGTACTGTCCAAGTACACACAAAACAGGAGGCCCAGCCAACTGAAGGAACTGCAATTCTCGTCAAAGAAGATGCCTTCAATAAATATTTGTGGTGGAGTTTTTGACCAAGTCATGAAGCAGTTACACTACAAGTAAAAAGGCTGCAAAAGAAGTCAAATAATCCTTGGCTGGACAGAAGAACTGTTTTTACCTCAGAGCAGCCATCTACATGTTGATCTGCGAACATAAATATTAGCAGACTTTCATATACATTTAGGAAACCCTTGATAGCATCGTTACCTACAGTACACCTAACAGTTGTTCAGGTAGGACTGTTTGAGACAACTCCACTGTGGATCAGGTAACAGGAAGGAAGTGAAAAATACCTAACTATGGACTTTTTAAGTAGACAAGAGTTACAAGTTAAGTTTTAACACTATACTTCCAGAACAGTAAGGAAATCCAAGTCTTGAAGCACTATCAGCAAACATAGCTCTCCAACACTGCATAGGGAAGGTTCAATGTGGAATTCAAACTGAAACAGGAATTTAGCTGTACATGCAATAATCCAATGCTTTATGCTGTTATGAGAGCTATACACGCTACAACTGAGAGAAGAATTTTTTCTCATCTTCTCACCACTTGGGTAAGGCAGCCTCACATTTTTAGCATTTAGTTAACAATTCTTCACTTGGCAAAACGTATTTTAATAATTTCAACCAAGACCTGCAGTAGCAAACTATACTGACTCTATACAGTCAATGGAGGCAGATGTCATTGATAGTGATTACAAGGAGTACACAGGACAGTTTTCCTACAGAGCAGCTTTTAAACATCCAGTACACAATGACTTTTTTTTTTAAATTACTACAGAAGATTTACTTTTATTCATATATGCTAGCTTGTTTACAGTTCAAAAGGGCACCCACATCCTTCAATGACCATGGCCAAGATGCCAGCAATATCAAACCTGTAAATGTAACTAGAATTTCATACTTATATTACTCAACAACGTGTATCTCAAAGGACTTTATATTTTTCTCAAAGGAGAATTTATGAGAAGTTCAATGAGTTTGTTAGCACACTAGTTTCAGATCAAAAAAACCCACAGAACTTCAAGAAAAATCATCATGAAATAGGAACAATTATACAACTGAATTATTTCTACTTTAATGATTTTCAAAGATCAGCAGAAATGCAAAAATACATTATCTTACTAACAATTAGTTCTCAGACCCAACAAAAGGCAGCGGCATATATTTTTATGGAAAAGAAAAAAATATAATTACTTTTGTGAGTAGTATTTTAAAAAACCAGGGTGAGTTTCTCTACTTGGGATAAATTGAAGGTATGGCTATACTGCACAACAGCAGATGAAATTACATTTACCTGCTAGAATGAAGACAGAACTATCACACAGATTCAAACCCAGGAAGATCATACCATCTTCTATTAATACCATCTGCAAGGCAACAGACTTTGATAGGCTATTATCAAAGTGCCACCTTATTTCTGGTTTGATATTTTAACAGAGTCCAAACAAATACTACGTGCATGTACTAGGTTGACCAATCTGTTACAGGCAGTTTCTTAATGAATGCTTCAAAGCTACTAAAAACCAAAAACCATAGTATTATTTTCTCATTAGTAATTTATCTGAGAACTGCAACACAGGTTTACATGTGTCATTACTTCTTGGGTCACACTGCTTTTACAGCTTCTCCAATGCAGTACATATCTGAAGGTTTAAAAACAGTGAAGAAATCCTGAAATATTCCCCCCTATACAAACCCTTCACTTTAACTACAGTACGTACCAGTGTTGGAGAATTTTGATCTGGCCAGAAGGATTCAGGAACAGGCCAATGACCTATAGGAACCCCAGTTTTAGGGTTTGGTCTGACATAAATAAGTTTGTGACAGCTGTGCCAAGGTTGGGGTCCAAAGGGTCTAGATATATCCGCCTGCCCATCTACAGAAGAGAAAGGTTTTATGAGTCAAAACAGTGTTAAAACTCAAAAAGAGTATTAAACAACTTCTGTGAAGAGTTTAAGAATTACACTCCCAGGGAAACTTTTCCTGCAGTTAATATCACTTCTAAGAATAGCAGATAGTCAGTAAGCATTTCTGCAAAAACCCAGAAACTATGAGAAACCAAATAAGCATTGAATGTTTACAGGATCAGAGCTGAGAAAGCCAATTATCTGGAGCCTTTCATACTAATCAGTTTCTTTCTCTTCCCATTGTTATTAACAGATAATCTTCAAATCTCCATGCATAAGAAAAATTGATACACAGAACTAATACTGCTGAACTAACTTTTTATTGCAGCAAAGCAGGATTAAAAAAATTCTATAAACGCTTCCAGTAACATCCTAAGAAGGACCTAGCTAAGTCATTTAGAAAGAGAAGCTAAGACTGCACTGTCATATTTGCCAGCTTAACTCTTAATGCAGCCACTTTACTACATTAAACAAAAAAAGATAATGTGTATAAACCCACAGTATTTCCATATCAAGCTATTTACATTTCTAGCTGGCTGAAAACTGCTGCTTAAAACTCATGAACCCATTTAACCATGCTTGATGTGAATAACTGCATTTAAGGCTACCTAACCAAACGTAGTTTTACATAGTATCTAGCAGCTATAGCCAGTATTTCGGAAAAGTACAACAGAATTTCAGACATTAACAGGTCCTTCTTGTAGTAATGTCTTAAAATGCAACAGTTTTCCTTTCGTTTTGGTAACTATTATTATGTTAAGTTCACTAAATTACATTGATAGTCATCTCTGCCATTTGATATCACAGTGTAAAAATAAAAAGTTTCAAGTACCATCAATGGGTGAGGGATCAGGTCCAGCTTTTTCAAAATTTATAACAACTCCACTTTGCACTTTTTGCACCAATGACTCAAGACACTGATTCAGCATTCTTGGAGAACACACACAATATGATCGACCTAGAACAATACAGTCAAGGTTAAGGTTGCTCAATGTTTCTGCCCTTGTTTTAACTTGCAGTATTTAAAACTGTTCACCCACCACAGGCATTGATTTATGTATGGATCACTGATTTAAAGCTTCTCCCAAACACTCCCTCTTTGTTTAAGCAGCAAGGCAGCCTAGCGAAGCAGTGACAGTGTTACATGCACATCATTGGAAACGTTTGCGTTTTAGCCCCTTAATGACTTTAACGCAAATTCTTGGTTGCATTCATGGAAAATGGGCTCCCCCTTGTGACAGACATCAGCACTTAAGTGGTCAAGAATTTCAGTCAAAACACTGTTCGTATAGCCCGTATGACAGTCAGAAAGTAGTTGAATCAAACCCTTTTGGAATGCTTTTTACATCCCTTTGTTTGCTCTCTATCACATCCCCTCCAATGCATCAGAAGAATCATCATGTTTTAATATATGATCATTTTTTTACAAACAAATTACAAATTTAATGTCAGAGTTTGAACGGGAATGTCATTTCTAAAAGATTAAAAATATGGGTTATGATGGAGAGAAAATTATCAGTTTTGCAGAATTACTATGCATTCTGCATTACAGAAATTCTACATTGCAATCTGCATGCTCTGGAGGGGAAAAAACCAAAACAATGTATTTCCTTCACTTTTGGCTTTTTTAGATCAGAGTATGACAGGAATTTCGCAAAGCTGTACTGCAGAACAGATTCAATTCTTACAATTTCTAATTGCAATACCAAGGTGCATTAGGAAAAAAATAAGTCTTCTCTTCTAAAGAACTGCTGTAGATTCACACTTTTCCAAGACAGGTTACATTAAATTGCCTGTTGCTTTAATGCAATAAGGATCTTTAGTTTTACTGTATCAGAGTTCTGAGTTCTTACAAGTAATGTAAGAACTTAGAAATACATATTCCATGATATGTACATGATTAATAGAGCTAAATTGAATTCATTTTCAGAAATATTGACTTGTCACTTGCCTCCTGTGACTTCGCACATAGGTGTGATTGCAGAGTCATCCACCGGTACCCCTGTCATCTGCTCTGATTCTGCTGCAGTAATACCAGGCAAACGGAGAACTAAAGCAAATAACCTCTGATCCCATCGAAAGGGTTCCTTAGTCAACTCACTTCCAGGTAGAGGGGAATTGAGAGGTAAATGGAGCTGAAAAGTAATTTAAAATCTGTGAATAAACTGCTTTTAAAACAAAAATTAATTCAGTTATACAGCAATGGCAATTCACTCTATATAAACATATCTGTAACCTCTCCATAGGATATCTGTAATTTGATTCAGGTACTGTACATTACAAGCAAGACACCCATCATTTAATCAACGCTTCAAACACTTCAAGGCAACATGATGCACAAAGTTGAGAGTTACAAAACCAAGTGGGAACAGCCACTTTTTAAAACTGATCTAAGCTTCACTCAATAGAATATTTTCTTTAGAATCTCAGCATTAAAAACTGCTTCACTGCAGCATTCTTGTTCAAACCATTTTCTGCAGAACAGGCCCACTCTCATCTCATTATTTTCCTCCGTCCTTCAAGATAAAAAGCACACCTGAATGAAAAGGTAATGTTAATCTACGACTCCTGTGGAAGAAATATAACTTGGGTATAGCTGCTCAAAAATATCTAACTGCCAGGATCACCTACTCTAAATAACTTCAAAAAGTGAACTAATGTGGTAGTTATAGAATCAGAAGGCAGAGATTTTACATAACTTGGGTATATCCCACAACCAAACTCATGCCTGTGCTTTAAGTGAAAAGCAGAGATTAAGATTCAAATCAACACTGAAATGCAAAATGAATTCTCACTTTTAGGTAACAGTAGCCACAGCTACCCGTACAAGGAAGAATTACTTGCTGTGTGCCATTGTGTGGCCTCTGGGAAGAACTACACAGAAGTTTTAGTTGAAAATATTGAAGATACTATCCAGGGACATAAAATACATGGGGACATTCTTTTTCACTTTAATTCTCAGAAGAGACAGTTAAAAGATTCAAGTTTCAGACTTCAAACATGCTGCGCTGAAGATACAGCAATGGTCAGGGTATTATTTACTACCCATTAACAGCTACAGCCAGAGAAACTAACAGAACGTCTAAAATACCCAGAGTTAGCAGCAGTTTTATAACTAGCTAACAAAAAAAGAAAAAAAATCAATACATTAGCTTCTAAGGGACAGCACAAGGCATTCAGAATACTCTAACCTCTCTTTTTGCATCCAGATACCTCACACAGAGATTAGTGGGGAAAAAGAAAGCTTACCAAAACATCCAACTACAGAAGCCCTGAACAGATAGACTAGAGTTACAACAATTACAAGTTTCAGAAAAATGTGATAGATCCCTGACTGATGATACTGTCAGCAGTATAAGCAAAATTCTCATTTCACCTGGAGCACTGCAGCCATAAAGGAGAAGAAAAATAATCCTGACTGCAACAACTGAAGTGGTGCAAACAGTTCCATTATCTAGCTAAATACAAAGGTTAAGCCCAAGAGCTGAAGCAAACTCAGCACTTCCTCAAACACTTCTCATGTAGCATTCAAAACAATCCCAATTCTCAATCTCAAATCAACATTAGCAAAGGAAACTACTAGTCTGTTTCAAAATCTGGTGCAAGTCCACAAAAGCACCTATTGCAAAAGTTGCCTTCATTTTTAGTTCATAGTAGTTAGTTAAGGAGTTTGCAACAAGCTGTTGAAAAATTTTTCTTGTTTGCTTATTTTTAAGAGATTAACTTGAAAGCATTAAACCTAATCTCCAATCTGGAAACCTCAGCTATTTCTATTTACGTAATAGCAAGCATCTCATATCAGGAAAAACACATGTCTTCGTGTTTGAAAATTAATCAATTTATTGCCATATCAAAGACAGGAAGAAACACAACAAACCCACTCATAACAAATGAGCAAGAATCAGAACACCTTGGGCTTTTCAGCACACCTGATGCTCCCTCCTCAATTTCTGCTTTTGTTGATGCAAGCAAAGGGCACATATGAGAAAAAACACTATTTTCCCCAAATGTCTGACATGAAATTGGTCAAATGGCACTCAGCTATGGCCCTAGTTTATTACTGATTCACACGCATGTCTTTTCCCCTTTTCACACAAAGGGACAGCAATGCCTGCCTGGCAAAGAAAACTCAGTTAAAAGAATAGCCACATTCTTAGTAAACAGCCTAGAATCTTGACTCACCTGCAAGCACTACAGCATCCTCACTTGGGGCTATTTTAAGAAACACCATTCACCAAACTTTCCTACTTAGATATGACTGAACAGAAGATTTACTAGTTCTGAAGAATACATTTCATCTGCAAAACATACCTATGTAACAGCACTGTTTTTCTCCAGGCAGCATATATACATATTCTTAAATATATTTACATATATTAAGTATCCCATTGGACCCTGCACCAACACTATCCTGAGTTCAGTTTATCTCAAACTACAAAACCTTTATTTGGCTCAGCTAGTTATATTGAGAGAACCCCAAAATCAAACAGTTCTCAGGAGCAGGCCATTGCGTTATATACATATTACTATGAGAAATATTCTCAAACTGTAAGACAACATGCAACACCATCAGCATCAAGTCAAATGTCCTCACTTTCCAACAGTGTAATTCCAGTTAAATTTAACATCCATGATACTGGAGGAGTTACAGATTCAAACCAGGCCTCATTCTCCACAGCCATTAGTAACTTGGTCTTCTCGCCTCCAGTAACTTCATTTTTTTCTAAGTTGGTATTGTATTACCATAGCAACTGCATACCTAGCATAAAATAAGATGAGCCTAGAAATGTACATCTTGCATTTCATTTCTCTTTCCCCACACACATTTCAACATGAAGGTATGCACATCTTTCCCTCTTTGTCCTTCATATTGGTTGCTGAGAAAAAGACAGACCAAACCGTTTAAAGGGAGGTTATTTACTAGCAGTGGTCTTCAACATGTCTATATATAACCACATACAAGTGTCCTCCCAGCAGCTGCTTTGTCTCAACACTAGTTTGTAGGAGCACACACAAACCCTACCATTCCCAAATGCTTTAATGCTACAATAATACAGCAGTGTGCACCTTATGCCCCTCTTCCATGCCTTTAAACTCACTTAAACCAACCACTGAATAACCAAGAGGACTTGGAGGACAGACTTTTACTGAAGAGATCTTAAAGAACCCTGTTATTAGTGAGCAGGTCTTTTATTTATTAGGAGTCCTTGTTTCTGTATACATTTATGCAATCATAAGAAGCAGCACCATCTGAAATTCTAAAAAAAGAAAAAATAAAATCTGAGGATCCCAGAGACCCTAGGTTGAATAAAAGCTAGATAAGCACTACAGAACTCTGCAGTACCAAGGTAGCTGGTGAAAGAGAGCCATGCTCTTCTGGCAATGACTGCATGTACAGGCTCAAACATTATGGTGGGCAGCACTAGCACTGCTTAAGCTTTAGTGTCCCGGTAATTACAGGCAGCTCCATCTTGGGAAATCTCATAAAAGGTTGTTACATGACTAGGTACTCAAAAATATCCATACAGGTACAGTCAACTTTGTCTTTTTCTATCTAAAAAGTCTTTAAAAAATAATCTATCAGCAAGTAACCTTCCTTGCAGGCTTTTCTGGTACCCATAAAAAGACATCCAACATTCCAAGCAAATGCAGCATTTAATTATTACAGAACTGAAGGACTAAAGATGGGCAATAAGATTCAAGCCCAGCTGAGAAAACAAGTCCTTGATAGACTGAGAAACTCTGCTTAAAGAGTTAACTGCAGCATTACGTTTTCCTATCTTTTTCCATCCAATCACATTTAGTTATAACACAGAGATAGGAAGCCACAAATTGTTATTCCATAGAAAATAACTTCAGATCACAGAGAGGCACCAGGTCCAACTGACACATGTCAACAATATCATATACTCAGCCACTCTGATGCTAGAGTTAGCCACAAGCAAGTATACACTGAGCTGATAGTTACACAGAATTCACATGTCAAGAGCTCTGGGGCTCACTGCCAAATGCTGTGATCCTGGCAACTGCTGCGAACAGGAATAACATGGGTGAGGAAGGACAGGACTACACATCTAATGAGATCTGCCACATATTTCTTGCAGAATTTGTTTAGAAATCAAGATCTTTAGCTGGAGGTACTTGAATTAAAAATATTACAGAGCGTCTACAGTTCCCAATTAACTTGTTACAGTTACTACAGCAGGGATACAAGTTGATCAGCCCTGGGAAGGATCAATATGACAATGCCAAACCACTCCGGGATGAGGAGTCAAGAAAATCACTAATTCCTCCTGTAAGAGTCTCCTATAACTGGTAGATCAGAATGACAACATACAGAAGCCAAGCAGCATTGCTCATGCTTTTGGTTTGTATAATCATTCATCAGAATGTATCAATAGGTCAATAACCCAGTTTGTCTTGCAAACAAGAGTTTAATGCTTCATCTCAAAACAAGGGAGCTTGTAGAAGGAAGGAAACATTGCTCAGCAGCTGCAAAACTGGAGAAGTATGACATTTCATCACAAAGAAAAGAGAAATCCCCTCAAGCAATTAAAAAATTGTAAAGGAAAGATCAGAAAAGGGGTAAGACCAGATGTGAGGGATCAGGCCAGCAGTGAAAGCCACTGCAAGAGGAATCCATAGCATGAGACCAATAATTAATAATGCTATTCCAACAGTATGAGCCTATGTCTTTCTCAAGTATGACTGGGACAAGTGAATCCAGGGAAGAATCTGGTCAACATGTTATGCTGAATGCAATACTGATGAGTGCCAGTTCATCAGCACTGACACATTAAAGTCAGTGCCAGAAGGGACAGTACTAAAAATCCTACTAACTTGGGCTGGTGAAGATGATGATTGCACAGACTGCATCATTCCTGTCTTCAGTCCGATGAACCACATCCACGAGACACAAAGTAGCACTGAATGGGTAAGGCTCTTCATCTTCAAACCCCATATTAAATTCCACAAAGGAACAGGACATCTGAAGAATTCAGCAAGAGCTCCGAAACAGTGTTTAAGCTTGACTGCTTCACACTGGGGCAAATGACAGTGTTCCCATAGCGATAAAGCTGATTTCATTGGTAAAAATGCAAATGTTCACCTGAATGACAAAGCTTTGAGAAAACTTGCCTCCAGGTTCCATGCTGGCTTCACAGGCATTCCAAAAACAATGTTCTGTCAGTTCTCTTGTACATAAGTTTTAAAAGAACTAAAAATATACTACCTTAGTCCATGATAAGAACTCTACACAAGAAGTAAAGACACTGTTGTCATAACCGGTGGGATATGATCACTTCCAACACCAACTCTGAAAAGCCGCTCCAAAGTCAAACCCAAAGAACAGAAGGCACATTTGAAAGTGACCAAAAAGCTTTGTTATCAAACAGAAGAGCAACAACAGACTTCTGTATCTCCAGGGTGGTATATTAATTCTACTTCATTTCTGCATGTCCAGCTTAGAGGTAACTGTAAAGGTCGCTCAGGCTACAGTAAGAAAAATTTCTGATCAATAGGACACATGCTGACAAACGCAAAAGACCATCCCAGAAAGACAGAAGCAACCCTGAATGCTTTGTTCCTCTGCTCTTTGACAGTGTTAAGGATGTTCCAACCAGTACAGCTATGGCGCACACACACACACAAAAAAAAAAAATCACATCCATTGCTGGGTATATATACCTTGTAAATACATATGGAAGAGCACTCCAAGCAACTTGCATTTTGTCTTGCAGGATGTAAAAGCAGTGCTCCCTTTCAGTTCCTCCAGAAGGCAATGTGTTTAAATTTGCTCATTTACCAAGAAATCATTAGTAGAGCAGATTCTGCATCTCTAGAATGTAGTTTAGCAATCATTAAATCATCTAAGTGTATCTGACCCAATGTCGCTATCATAACACAAACTCTGGGTGTGGCACACACTTATCAGTCAGCACCACTTATAAGCCAAGCCTAAATTTGGTAGATTCAAGTAGCCTCCAGAAAACCCATTTTCTCAACATGTTACAACAATTTAAAGATGTGAACATGTGACCAAATAGTTGCCTGATCATAAGAAAATGTCATTGTGTGAAGACTAAGGTGAAAAAGTTGAAGGAAAAGGAACAGAAAAAAACCCTCACTGGCTATAGAAAATCCTGACTCCTGCCATAAGGAAAAAAAAAACCTCACGACAGCCAATAGCTTTCTTTCTGAAATCATGTTGGATAAACGAACAAGATGAAAAGAAATGTAATGTAGAACCACAGAACTGTGTATGTTAGAAGGGACATGTGAAGGTTACACAGTCCACAGCCTTCTGATTGGCTCATGGCCTTGTCCAACTCAGTTTTGAGCATCTCCAGTAATGAAGATCACACAACCACTGGACAATCTACACTAGTGCTCTATCACCCAGTTAAAATTTCTGATAATCCAATCAGAATTTCCCAAGATGCAGTTTGCAGCTGTTGCCTTCTCATCTCAGCCCTGTGCACCTCCAAGAAAAGACTGGCTCCCCCCACAATTAAGTTGTGTATGGTGGTAAAAAAAAAGCCTCACCCCATAGCCTTCTCCTCTAAAAGCTGAACAAACCCACTTCTCAGCCTCTACCCAGATGTCATTTGCTTCACCTTCCCAGCATCTTGGGTGTCCCTCACTCCAGGATGTCAATGTCAGATTTTGCAAGTTAGTTATCTGAGAGCAGAGAGGTTGCTTCTCCTCAAGAAAGGACTTACACAGCTAAGTGATTACCTAATTTGCTCTTAAAAAACAACAGTATTCTGCTGTTAATAGCACTACATGTTGTGGAAGGCTCTAAAATAGTGTCACACTACCCTCTGCTTAATTAATACTTCCTCAGTGACAATCACTGTAAATATGAGGCTGCTATTCTACTCCGTCTGGACAAAGCTAAAAATAGCGTATTGGGCAAAAAAGTATGATGAAAATGAGGTTTTAGACAGACAACCTATTTGGTATCATGAATTCAGGCACTCCCTTTCAGTTACTGGCTATGGCTATTTGTTAGTAGTCCACATAAAATTATGAGGTCGTTCAACTTTCTTCCTCTAAGTCAGATAAATTACAAAAACATTCAAATACCACTTTCCACACAAACAACTTCTGTAAGTGCTGTAAGGACACAATATAACAGAGTATTAGGATAAATTCAAATAACTAATGAACAGCTATGTAAGTATGACAAATTAACTTTTACAGTCAGAAGTGGTGTACCACATGGAAGAGTCTGAATCCTCCCCTCAAGCTTTAGGACAGACCTTAAGATATTAACCTTTTCCCTGCAAAGGGAATGATCTTAGGGATTTTTTTGTTGTCATTGTTTGGGGTTTTTTACTACTTCATGGAACGGGCACTGAGCTGGTCAGACCAACCCTATCCCCAGTGACATCTCCCATCTTTTTAAGGAAAGAATTCAAAATGGCCAGCAAGTCAAAATAGTTCAGTGCCTCTGCATTTTCTATAGCTCCGAGTTTGCCAGATGTGAGCAGGTACTTCAGCATATGAAGATCTGGTGTTTTAAACTGCTCTACAGATCTAATCTGAAATAAATTTATTCAGCCTTTATCTTGGATAAGGACACTACTGATATTATTATAATCACTTTAAGAGACTAGTGTGAAAGAAATATATTTCACATACTCCCTAGTGGCCACATCCTTTGAGAAATCCCTACATTGATCTGGGTCTATACACAAAGAACTCCTATCTAGACCAACTGCAGACATAGACGCTTTACAGAAATTGATTTCTTCTGTTAATATATCTGAAAAGCCATGAACTCCTTGGATAAAAATGGCAAATTAAGTCTACCAACAGCTGTACTACATGCTTGTCACATGTGATAAGGAAAAAGAGCTACTCAGATTTTTGTAGTGCTATTGCATAAAATTACCTCAAATTAAAGGAAAAAATATACAAGCTTAAACTGTTATAAGCATACTTTTGAGAAGTCATTTATGCTCCTACTGTAAACAGTAGCCTAACACAACATTTAGTACGCATCATTGTAAACATAGGGCAGATCTTACCTCTTCCTGTATCCCACTGGTAGTAGTTAATTTACTTCCATCAGTAACAGTTATAATTATTGCTGGCTCCAGAAAAAAGGGGTTTCGTCCCTAAGGGAAAAAAAGCAATTTTAAATAAAATGGTGTCACAAATTCATAATCTTCTGTTCAATCATTAAATGGCCACTGATACCTACCAAGAAAACCATGAGGCTCAAGGTAGTTATTGTCATGTACTATGTAGTACAGTGCTATGAGTTTCTGTGTCTTTTTGCTGTTAGGCCATGTAAAGCTAGACACTAAATATATCTGTATACAATAAATGCATATAAAAACACAGCAAAAATGGTTAATATAGGACTTTAAGAACAATGTGTACTGCAGTATTCTGGCAAACTAGCAGCTGCTTAGAGGAGCAACTGTTTCTTCAAAGCAGAGATACTTGCAATTCCTCCTATTACACAGCTGATTTTATGTGTGATTTAATTACTGTGACCATCTAAAGCATTTGTGTAGTACTCTGATCACCATCCCTGAGTTAAGAACTAATACTCATTAAGGAAAACTGACATTAATAGTACCAGTTATATTTTGACCAAAGTGGTTCAACCATGAACATGAGACTTCTCAGAAATAAGTACTTGAAAAGTAGATAAGCTTTCTATATGAATCAATTAAGGCAGAAACATAAACAAGGCAAGACATTCTGTAATCCCACCAAGACATTCAACTAGTCTAACTGTAACAAAAAAAACCTTGGTTTGCTATTGGCACTTTCTTTTCCTAATGCTATTGGGCTAGCAGCCTTCTGGCCCCCTGAAAAAAGAGGAACCCAAAGTAATCCATGCACATGTCAACTCCAAGCCCAGGCAGCACATTCTACTCCAGCTAGGGTTAAAGACGAACTGGATAAAAGCCACCATCACCTTTTGTTTAGTGGGTCCTACTCTTCTACCGCCAAGCTTAAGGCATCATTTTTCTTCTTCAGAAAACAAAGAAAAATACATGTAGACCCACAGCCTAGTTCTACTTATAAAGGCAAACTATCTCATGAATGCTCACAATTTATTCTAAAAATATGGAGAGAAAACTAATAGGTTTTAGAAAAAGAGCTTTTAAATTTTTTTTAGAACACATTTAATACAAAGTATAATCTACTGATTGCATGCTTCCAACAGAAACATCACCTAACAATCTGAAATGTATTTGGTGAGGAATGTCCAGTTTGAAATGGCAACACCACATTTACAGCGGTCAATTTATTATACACCAACAGAAAAATTAGATTTGTTCAACATTTTCTCAAACCTTAGTGAAAATACTAATTTTTTTAGAAAATAGCATACCATTACTACAGACAAAAAATATTAAAAAGTAAAGATAAATCTCTCCCAGAAAAGCTAAGCTAGTTCATAATTCAATTTAAACAATTACTCAGAAGAATTTAAAGTACTCTCAAACTACACTCAATTTTAATTAAAATAACTTCCTAAGAATATTTAGCCTCATTTAATTCTGAAGAACAGTTATGGTATGTTATTCTACCAACTAATAGTTCACCACAACTGAAAAACATCAGCTGGAAGCTAATTACATTGCACTGAAATAATATTGAAAGCAGGGTTTCAAACTAGAGGAAAAGGATATTGTTCTCATGAACACTGAACATAAAAATACTTTAATCCTACTGCTAATAAATGATTGTAAATATAAATCAACAATTGATAAAAATAACAAGACTTTATATTTAGAATGTCATAAGCAACACTTTAGGTCAATTTTCTGGTCCAATTTGAAATATAAGTATTAAAAATTTAGTCTCTGACAACCCCCGTTATCCATACATCCTCATTATCTTAACACTGGTGTACTTCAACTACAATCTTTCTCAATTTTACCCATGTAAAATTTAAGCCTTAAATTTAAACCCTATGGGCTTAGAGTTATTATGATATCATAAGGAAGGAAACAAGAAATTCTAAGCTTGAGCTCCCCCAGGAAAAATGTCTAAGGGAGAAATTAGCTCATCCTCAGTATCTTTCATAATTTCACGTGCATTTTGCCTGTAGGATGGATGATCACCAACATACTAAGTCAAAAATCGACTCATATAGCAACATATTTACAACAACAAGAATCTCTTTACCAGAACAAAAACAACATTCACTTGTAGCCAGGGTAACAGCTACACTGAGAATCACTGACCCCAAAGACAAGGTAACTCGCAACTCCACAGGTATCACCTACAGGATAACTATGGAAATATGAGCAGTGCACTGCCGCAGAGTACTTCATACCTCTAAGCAAAAATTGAAAGTTTCCCCTTGAAATCTTTTCTTCACTACCTGGATGTGAAAAATACAGTAATCTCAAGTTCATCAACTCATCAATACAGCTATAAATATTATCCTTTCTAGAGAAAGAATTTATGAAATCAAGTCAGAGTACACAATTCACCACTGAATTATTTAAAGACAAGTGAACAGAGCTGAGTTCACTTAGCTGCACTTAGGTTCACAGCTCCGTGAAATTTAGAAACATGAACTAAGTATCCACATTCCACCTAAAAGAGCAGAAACAACATTAGAATATATTCAAGGAAGAATGTCAGATAAAATGCCTGTTATTGAGGTTCACTATTTTTGACTAAAAATTTACATGTCATTAATTCTTAAAGAATACCACTGACTCTTCTGACCCCACCTCTCACCTTAGCTATATGAAGGCATACAACACCAGTATTAAGTCAGATATTCCTAAAAAAACACCAAAACACCCCATTTACATAAGCTCTCAGAGATATTTCAGTAGATTTAGTGAAATGAAATTCCAGAGGACTTGGTTACCAGTTTTTTAACAAAACCACAGTTTTGTCAATTGCTGGTTTAGAACTTTATTTCTATCTAATGAATCCAATTCCATGATAATGAAATTAGATTCTATTGCTTTTTCTTTAAAATATACTATTAAAACACTTTGAATTTACTTTGAATTCTGGGAAATACCATATTCTTCAAAATACATTGTAACACCATTGACTGAATGCATAGGAAATCAATTCAGCAGAGCTCAATTATTTTAGTTACACAGCGAAACAGTGGGTGACAGAGCATGTTGCCAGCTCTTTGGCAGCTTACAGGTATGCTGAAATGCATTCAAAATCAGCTCAGCATACCAAGGTGTAAATAATAAGCCTGTTTACAACTTACTCTGACAACTAACTAATTGCCAAGAGGTTTTGTTCATTTCAAAAGCAAAAATAATCCACAGCAGCTAACTTTAGTATCATCTTACATTCCCACACAGGAAAGTGAAGCAGAGGAAGTGTGAAATGCTGAGTTCTTAAAGTGACTAGGGTAAAGATCAACGTGGCCTCAGCACCAATACCCTGGGAAACATAAGGTCATCGCTCACAATTTAAGCTAGCATTATACAGGTCTATTCTAACAAGCACACAAGCAAAGCTACTTCTGTTCTTGTGATATCTGTTTTCAGACAGCTTATAACCACTGATAGTGGATAAACATCTTAGAGTCTAGAAACTCAACTGCTATATTTAAACTGCGGCAGTTTGAATGCCAATTTACTACTCAGGCTACAGTAAACTGAAAAGTATTTTCAACTTTTATTTCAAGCTCTTCTTTTTAAATAGATTTGCTTATAAACAAGTATTTTGGAAAAACTAAATATTACTTATTTTTCTAGCTGAAAATTCAGTAGCAACTAGCTTCCACTGGGATTTCAGCTAATTGCCTCATGTAGGCAAATTGGCTCATCTGGTATCCTTTTCAGTCTAAATAGCTGCTAGAGTAATCTGACTGCAAATTATTTTCAATAATACACTTTTCCCTCTGAAGGTTCCTAACAGTGGTGAAAGAAGTACTAAGGAAGAAGCACCTAAGGTTTTAAGGACTGATCAACCTGTTCAACCACCAAGTTATGTGGTACAAGAGGGTTTTATTCGTTTACCCAAAATCCGCATTTTCAAGGACAGATATGCACAAAGATGACAAAAAAACCCCACAGACCTCTTTTTGGAATAGAGTTACTTAAAAATCAGCATCAATACCAGGGCAAGCTTGCTACACTAAAAAAGAACAAGCAAGAATATCAAAGCCTTAAAACCTACCTGTTACACAACACACATCTTCTAAACAATGACAGCTTCACAACTACTTGATCCAAAACACAAAGCAACTCAGTTAACACTGGTTGCCATTTCATCAGTCTCCAGCTGAACTAGCTCTGTGCTCAGATAATACAAAAAAACCCTAAAAACAAAAAAAAAAACCCAAACCAAATACAGAGCTGTGAGCATCACTGAGCTCCACAGCACTCACATGGGGTCACAGTAAGAGGCACAGCCAGCCCACCCCAGCTTCTGTGATGCTCTCAGATGAAGCCTCAGATCAAGCCAGAAGTATACCGAATTATCAAGACACATTATTATCTGGTTAAGACTCTCAAAACTAAGAATTCAGTTTCATAGACAAGTAAGCTTAGCAATGAGTTTCAGCATGACTAATGACTAATACATTCATGGATTATTTTTTATTCTTCAAAGTGTACAGGTAAAGCAATTCAAGGGCTATTGAGACCTTTAGATGTGCAAGTACACAATATTATACACGCAGTAAAAGAAGATTGATTTAAGACTACTGTTATCTCAATGCACACATTTAAATATTAATTTCAGAGTCAGAAGTGTTGAAAATCTGAAGAAATAGCTGAGGTAGAAACATGACCAAAAAAATGCCAAGTCAGAGACTAAGAATGACATGTTCAACAAGCAACTACTATAAAAAGAAATATGTAGTACAAAAGCTTCATGCCCAAGAAAGGCTAGAAGTTGCAAATAAGTGTCAACTGAAATAAAGTGCATATTTTTAACAGAACACATTAGTAATCACTGGGAAAACCTCATTTTCAGTTCACGATCAAATGTTAAAAGGTATGCTTTCATTTTAGTAAATCACAAAATTTAACCAAAGTTGTATTGCACATCCATCACACATCCTATTACCTCAGCAAAGCCTTTTTATCTTCATAAGTTATCAGCCTTAACTGCCAGTAAATTTAGCTATCTGACCAGGAAATACAAAAGTGCACTATCATTTTTTTCAGAATTTAAAAGGTGAAGATTCTCATAAATGCTCATAAGAGTGTGAGCAACCACTGTTGAAAAACAATAGTTTAAAATTAAATCTAAGAAGTCAGAATTATAGCAAAATTATTAGCTTTAAAGGTACTTTTTAAAAACTGGTAACATTTTAAAAACTACCAAACCAATGAGCTTGAATTGCAACAAACTAAAACGGATGGTCCAGATCCATTGTAGTTTTCACTTTTTGTATGTTAGGAACTTCAGTTACGCTTTAGCAACATCATGAAACGTTGAAAACATTAATTTAACATTTATTAGAGACTTTCCCCTTCATTGCTTACGGCAGATGACTATCAGTCAAACATACAGATCTTTATCTATGCTCTGTTTGTCAGCTGCATAAAAACTGTAGCATCTTGTGCAGCTTCTTACTTGTCCCACTTGCATTTTTCAGCAACTTTGACTATTTTTATTATCACTGCAGAACCAATCAATACAGCTGTGAAGACCCATAGAATCAATTGTATTTTATGTACTTCTAGTACTTGGTAAGAAGCAAAATATTTTTAAATGGAAGCTTTCCCAGATAAAGCTACACTGCATATCACCTAATTAATACTTAGCAGAAACACACCATAAAACATTGATCTACCGGAACGCAAAAAAAAATATGCTGGGAGGAAGTGCACAAAGGGCAGTCAGGTTCTACCAGAATATCTGCTTTGATAAAACCGACTTCTCACAGGATATGCCATAGAAGTCCATGATTCTGTGGCCAGACTGAAAAGTACAGCACCTCTGAACTGCATCATAGCGTGATCAAAGTGACTGAACATGCATGATAAAAAACAGCTTTGAAACCATATTTATTTGTTATGGCTGTTTTAGAATAGAAACTGACCCCACGAATGGGAACCACTGAAGTGTCAGAGAGACTTCTGTGATTTCAGCCTGAGTAAGTAAGAGCAGAGGAACATACTGGAACTCTGTATGGGCTTAAGATCTCTGACAAGCCAGGCTTCACACACAAAGAAAATTGTTAACTCATCTGTTTTGCTGTCTGTAAGACTTTTATATATTCCCTTGATGCTGTTGATTATGCAACAGATAATGCAGTTTTGCAGTATTAGCAATTCTGCCTTACTAGTAGATGACCAGATACTGCACAGTGGATGTAGTCAAGATCACTCTCAGAAGCCTCAGAAGAAAGTTTAATGAAAGCAACACTAAATAGCTTGAGTATTATACAAGTGTTTTGAAGTCTGTTACGAAGTTTAAGTCATAAAAGAAATTTTAATATAAAACAGATATCTCCCTTGATTCCTGATCAATGGCAAAGACAGATGCCAGATCAGTCACAGATTGGAATCTTATAAAACAACCTAATGAAACACTGTTCCAGGAATTACACTACCACTGAGGAAAAATGCCCAGTGTTTTTCTGAAAGGGCTGCAGGTCAGTGGGAAGATTCTTATTACTAATTCCCTCCACAAACATCTCCATTATGGACATACATCCTCTATAATAACATTGAAACCTTTTAGCTCTCCCTGCAGTATCCAAGATGGGAGAACTTACGCTCTACCTCCCCTTCACGCTAGGCAGCAGAGAAGACATCACCTGTTAAAGGTAATTTGAGAGAGCCCCTTACTGCACCCAAAAGCAGAGCACTCTACAACTTAAGGAGAAAATGACTGCTACCAGAAATGCAGATGATAGTAGGTTTTAGAAGTTTGAAGTGTAGTCCTCCATAGCCCCCAAGAACCATAGATACTTCTGTTCATTTGTATATGAAAAAATATACACATACAGGGTGGGTAAAAACACCAAATCGTTTCAGCTAATGATGAGGGAAAGAAACAGGTTTGAGAAACGCTGAAGGAGTCCTGACTGAGACCCTGATAATAACTATGCATTATGAAAACACCACCTCTCAACACCACCACTGACACACAGATTAGGACTCATGCGGTTTACGGTTTAGTTTTACACCCATTAAAGGGACTTTTCTACACTGATGTTCAGCCAAAATAACACGCCAGAGTACCTCACCTACGTAAACTTGAATTTTTACTTTGTAGTTAGAAAAGCAGCCAGCAGAGGGGGCACAAGTTAATAAAATCTATCCTTGTATGAGGTGATGAGTAACAAGAAGATAAACATGAGGCATGCTCTGTTTGAATACTATTTCAAAACACATAGAAACAAGTAAATACTTTTCTAAAACTGTGTATACCAAAAACCTCTAAATTATTGCATAAGCACAAATAAGTAGTAATCAGTCACTGAACCCTAATCTCTTGATCTAACTCTGCATTTAATCCAACAGTTCATGGTTTCCTGACACCAGGGACAGCACATACCATCATTCCACTTCTACCTTTTTTGCTGCTGATTGCCCATCTTTTGGTAGGCTCTGCCACAAACATTCAACTGTATTAAACACACACTCCCTTTTCTTTTGAAGCTGAAAAATAGTATTCTATCTCAAATTATTTTATGTTTTGGAGAAGACCTTAAAAATAAAGAGTTTTAAGGGAGTCTGCTAGAATTTATATCAAGGTCTGAACTCATGCTTCCACTAACTCACCATCTTTTCCCCCAAGGAAATGGAAAATGCTCTTCAAGCAGTCAATTTCTCCTGCACTCAATTCACACGGAAAGTCTGGGTATCAATGGCAACAGTTTTGCAGTGAGTCTACCAAAAAAGACTTTTCTCCATGAGGTGAGAAGATTCCAAAACCTAAATTCAGCTATGTACAGTTGTCCTTCCCTATAGGCTACAGCAAGGTTATTATAGGCAAAGTAATTGTTCATGTCCTAGACAATTCTTTAGTTAACTATACTACAAATACCTAACAGTTACTACAATGCCCAAGACGGGCACTAATTATGGTTTCTTACACAGAATGTCATGGAGGATTACAAGGTAGTTACATGGGTTTTGCTTCATCCCTTACCAGCACTACAGATTAGCAGTAGATAAAATTATTTTTGCACATGCAGTTAGGACATTGATTTGGTGGTACAACTGAAGCTTTTGGTATTTGACTGGAACAAATGAATCACAGATTTAAACGGGGGGGGGGGGGGGGGGGGGGGGGGGGGGCGGGAAACAGTTACCAAAAGATTTTCCAAGCAGAACACAAGTGCAACAGCAGATTTTTCCTAAAGCCAAGCCAGAAATCAAACTCCTCAGCACACCAGTTACAGAATATAAGAATGAAGGGAGCATTTTTGAAACAACCACTATGTCTATAACACAGGCAATGCAAGTTCCGTTTAAGAAAAGGAACTTTAAGGTATTAAGGAAAATAAATGGGATGAAAAAAGTAATTTGCTCCTCAGTACTTTGGTCTGAACAATTTTAAAAATAACCATTTATGGCTTCAATTAACTGTTGAAGCTCCAAACTTGTCATCTTATACTTGTCCTTCCCAGTCTGAAAGCCCTACAGCAAAAAAATCGATGATCCAGTCAGATATCCCTTCTACAATTAAAAATACTACAGGGAAAAACCAGTTATCTGAACTGCATAAAAGACAAATCCTTTGTCTAAAAAAAAATCATAAAAATATATTTAGGCATATCAGCTGCTTGCTTTGCCTGAGCTTGCAAGTTTGTGTTCTATAGGCAATGATTTCATTACATACCCATCTTGAAACGTGCAACAAAAATTCTCTATGCTTAGTATCATTTTTATGGATGCCCATAACTTTACACATTCTGGGTTTCCAAGTCTGGCACTCAACGTACTGCTTAAAGACTATTTAATTGCAAAAACTTCAGTCATTTTGGAATTCTACTCAAAGTTTGTGCTAAGAACAAAACCAAAACTAACAGCAAGAAAACCAAAAAAGCTACCCAAAGCAGCCTGAAAAGGAGATTCAATGCAATAAATTATCATTTTGGAATACAGAATCTCCATATTGAATAGCGCATATGTCAAAACACAAGGGATGTGTGCCAAGGAAGCATTTTTAGACTATGTTCATACTGAACAATAAAGGAACAATGAATATATGGTAGAATTTAGGAAGACATCAGATTTAAAAATCTCAAGATACATTGATGTCTTCAGGTGCCTAAATCACAGTTTCCAACATCACTAAGTCACAGTTTCAAAAATGCTGGTTTAGTATAAAGGTTTGCCCCGTTTCTTTCATCTAAGAACAAATTTAATTGAGTTCTAAATAACATATTATATAAGGGATTACTTCTTGATTAACTTCTAAGTGCTCCAATTTAGATAAGGTCCTTGGTAAGTTTCAAAAACAATTCAGTCCTTGAATCTTTCACAATTATGTGACATTCTCAAAATAAAAATGTAGAATAGCTTTCATATATAGTGAACGCCAGCAAGTAATTAAGCGGTGAAGAACAACGTTGAAATTAAGAACAAAAAGCCACTGATATTTGAAATGCATAAGCACTGATGTGACAGATACATAACCCCAAAAAGGGAAGAACTTTAACTTTTCCTTACATTAAATTGAAATATACAAGCAGCAAAGCAACGGTGATCACATTTGTACCTTATTTTTAAGGTAACAGAAACCGTCAGTTAAAGATGCACCTTATCAGCCAGTTACAGATTAGTAAATGAATCCCTACTGTTAATCATCTGAAACTGGATAAACAACCAACAAATCCTAGTAGTTTTTGAAGTTATTTAACTGAATATAGTAAATGTAAGCTACTAAAAATAGGTTATATTTGAGCTTTCATAAACTTCAAAAAAGCTAAAACCACCATCCATACCAAAAAATTTTAAAGGCAGCCCCAAAGAATCTGAGTTTAAAGATTATTTCCATTGCATTTCCTAAAAATATTTCTGAATGTTTAATTCCAAAAATAACTGACCTTGTCAAGCCCTGGGTCAAGTCCCTAATTACTGCAGCCTTTCTGCTTCACGGCAATGACTTTACATAGCTGGTCCCAGCTCAGTCACTGCGATTCACAGTGCTAAGCCAGGCCTCTGTTCTCCATATATTGGAGAAGGGTAATGAATCTCACAGCTGGCAGCACACGGGGTAGGGAAAACACACATGAAAACCCCACCAAAACAACAAAGGGGAAAAGCCAAAAAATTGTATACAAAATTCTTCCCACCTTTTGGGGTGTTACCAATCCAGAGTACTACCAAGCTGACTGAAAATAGCTCAGTGACAGCAATTCTTCTGAACTGCCCCAAGACTCCCCCAAAACTCCCTCCCAGAGTTTGTCACCACTACAGCAGGAGCAACTTAGCTGTTTTAAAACAGGTTCCTGAACCACTACAGTTCATAGTCCAGCTTATTAAGGATCTGAATCAATCATTTATTTTACTACATGAAGTCACACTCACAACTTGAAGTAAGTCTTGGCACAACTATGAGCACTTGAGCGGCTGTAAGTTCAGAAGCAGAGCAGGCAGCTAGGCTGGTTATGTCTTACATATAGATACATACAATCAAGTCAGTATTCTGGGATTCAAAGCCGGGGGGCGGGGGCAAATATTGATGGAAGAGAGGAAGCCACTTTTTGCTCATATTCTGTATGCTGAGCATCAAAAAAAAATGTCAGTGCCCTAAACGGATTCCAATTAGAAACATTCTGAATTTGTTCAATGTAGCTTTTTGCTCAAGACTACACTGACAAAATACACAGTGTATTCAGGTACTTCAGCCTCAAATGTTATTATTGGATGAAATCAGATTAACACCCTGCTCTCCACAAGCAGTAGCAGTTCCATGTAGATAGAAAAAGCCCTATAAATTACAGGAAATGGGAGTGGCTACACTGAGCAGACGCTAAATGTGATTATTCAGGTAAAAGTTTCCTGGCCAAGTCAACAAGATTACATCAAGCATTACTTTCAATACCTTTGTCCTTGAATCACTGTCAAAACCACACACTGGCGACTTCACCTGCACCAGTTACTGCTAGATAAGTTTCTAAAAGACCTCCAACGTTAAAGCCATGGAACTGTTAGACAAAATCAGCATTTATTTATCTGCTATTCTAGTTATCTACTACTGCAGTGCTGCAAGATCCACACTTGCCACCCATATTAGAATAACTAGAGTAGGATCAGAAAAATCCTCCTGTCTTCTCATACAGCCAGAAGTCTTACATATTCAGTGTCCCAGTCACAGTCATTCAACATTCCTACTAAGGTTAGTATCATATCTTGCAGCCAGCAACTTCTTCCCTGTTTTAATTCAGCTGTAGGCATTAACCTAGTTTCCCCACTGGAAAAATTTAGGCTTAAATCTATAGTGACTGTAGATTTATGTAGGCTAGGGCAAATAAATTAACTGAGGCAGCGGCAGTATCTCTAGAACGAAAACAATAGGTGCTTAGATAACAGATACTTGATTTCGCATTAATGCAAGACTGAAATTGCCTATACATTTTTGAAAAATCTAGCCCATTTGGGGTCAACCTTACAGTACCAGAATGACTAAATACATCCCTTTCATTTTTCAATAAAATATACAGGCAATAAAAACCTGAAATCCCGTTTGCTGTCAATATTCAGAATTAAAATAGTAAAAATATGCTGATACATAGAAAACACTTAATGAACATGTGATATCCTTCATAGACATCACAAATATACTACAGGATCATCAGAAAACTTAACGTTAAAAAAAGTCAAGTATGTTCTAATACATATGAAGGATTTATCCTAAATATACATACAATCATTATCTCCTATCTGCAGAATTATTTTCTCTCTATGGAAGACTAGTCTACACTTTGGACAATTCAAATTAGCACCATAATCACACAATGAAAATTGGATGTTTGATATGAGTTCATTCAAAAATTATATGGAATTCCAATCTGTTGCATAAACAACCGGTGAAAGCAGCTTGAAAAAAGGGCGAGATAATACAATGCTAAAAATCACAACATGAAGTGGAAACATTATTATGTTCAAGTGGGAGATGCAGATATAGGTATATTCTATGAACTAAAAAACTCACTGTGTTGTTTGTATTACAAGCAAAAAACAGCAGCAAGTAAGACTCTCAAGCAACACAATCAGATTCAACTGAGTCTGACTTGAATTAAAATTCAGACATATGCACAAATAATAGTTCTTCCCTACAAGCTTCAGAGATATGGACTGTCTACAACAGAAAACCATGACTGAAGGTAACTATTCTGTAAGAAAAGTGACAATAAATATAAGGATGGTGACACTGAGAAAAAAAATAAATACTTGTGCTTTACAAGATAACCAAACTTCTGGCTCTTTACATGTATTTGCTTTGCCTCCCTGACAATTAGCTGTGCTGAAGTGCAAATATGTTTCAAAAAGACAAGAATACTCCAACTATGAGACACATACCTTCAAGCACATTTCAACAAATAAGAAAGCGAGTACATCTAAGGAGTCTATGATGACCTGAGGCACAAACTGTTCTACATCACAAGTCAAGCCAAGAGATAAAATTTTGGTACTCCTAACTGTCCTCAAGACTTTCTCTGATGACCATTTAGTGAATTAAAGCATCATCTGTATCATCTGCTTAAGCTTTGGCAGTGTGACTCTGCTCACCTGACTGTTAAAAACCAAAGCTACAATGAACATGTTATGGCATTGCCCCTTCCAAATAAAATGTATTGAAATAGCGAGCACTTAAATCTTCAAAAAGAACAAAGCATATCTGTTATTCAGAACATGACGAAGTATCTCACTTCTTTCTGCTAGTGAAACAGATTTGTGAAATCCTTTTTATTGGAAAAAATAAAGTACTCTGTGTAAGCTTGTTTTAACTTTTAAATTCTTTTTTAAATATCTATTAGACTATAACAAGACAAGTGATTTTACAAACACTGAAGTCTGATGTCATTCTTATTACTGAGACCTTCAGTGAACTTTGCTGCTCTGGCAAGGCTGAAAGGCATACAGTTGCATCTCACAACATGAAAAAACATTTGCAACAATGCCTGCCACAGTTCTCATTAAAGGATACTGTAAAACGAAACTAACTAAAAATTACAAACATTTAAACATGCCATCTTGTCCACTCTTGAAAGGCTGCAGCCTAAAAAGCATAAATTGGAAGCAATATGCCTAATTTTGTCATGTAGGAGGTGAGAAAGATTGACTTTCATCAGCACTTCACATATAGCTATTTGACATTAAAAGGCATACAGGTTTACATTAAAACCATTTCTATCCCACAGAAAACAGGAGACTATGAGAAAACCTCTCCTCTTTGCATTTCTGCCATTGCCATGTTTAAGCTTGCTATGTTGTTTTCTGCTGTGTGAAATTCTCCCATTTGGTTGGTCGGGGGGGGTGCGGGGGGTGGCGAGAGGATGGAAAAGCTGGTATAGAAGCGCAAACCTCTGCCTCCACCAACATGAGAAGCAAACTGCCTGTGCAACCGTGCCAGCATGACAAAGCAGGAAATGCTAACCTAAACTTTGGTTCCAAATTTGGATGCACATTCAACACAGGCCATTCCAGTGCAGTGTTTATGACCTCAGAATGCCAAGACAGAAGTCATGCTCAAAGGTTTTTGACTTCTGGAAGCAAGGAAATCCAGTAACAATCCTGAAAAAATCAACTAGAAAATGAAAGTGCTCAAAAATTTAAAGAAAACATAACATAGCACTGCAAAAGCATAATGCATGCAATGTTAGGGGACAATATTTCGTAAGTGTGAGCGGGCTTTTTTTAAGCTCAGCATATCTTAGACACAGAAAAGCATGTAAGCAAGGAGTCAGTCTACAATGTGTGATTTAAAATCAAAGCTGTTGTGTGCCTACAAGCACAATTAGGCCTGATCTCCTAGATATGCTATTTACATGTATTTGGAATACTATTTAAGCCATTAGGGTAAAACATGCTGATCTCTACAGATCAACACAAAGTTTTATTGTGTGAACTCATCAGCCATAATGTTACTGTAGCTACAAATGGGTTTAATCACATATTTGAGAAAACTCAAAAGTAACAGTTAACCTAAAATTTAATTGTTTGATGGTGATACAAGGTATGACTAAAGCCCTTGGGGAAAAAAAAGAGGTGGCATTCAAAATAAATGCCATTATACACAGGACACCTTCCAACTTTGAGGTCAGAAATAGGTCTTTCCAGCTCTTAGCATGTTTTTAAGTTCCCATAATATTCTTAACCCGCTGAATTTCATTCAGATTTCAGTTTGCCTCAAAGTTTCTTACTTATGCTTTTGTACATATGTGAAATGCACTGCAGAAAAAAAAAGGCTTTCACCAAGACTGCACACGTCCTGGTAAGTCATCAAAACAGTGTTTCTTGCATTAGTCTAAATCCAGAGAGTAACTCATTCATCACTGAATTAAAAATACCTATCCCAAGTCCACTTGGATTACAGGAGCATTATAGTTGCCTTTTCTGTTTCAAAACAACTAAGTTAGCATCTTTTGTTATATCAAATTTGTTTAAAAGTCAAACTCATCTCTAAGCCAGTTTTGCTGTATCAATAATAATTACGATGCTGAAGAACATGTACAAGATACTCCTGTGAGATTAAAAGCTCATAAAAAGCTTACTGTTACAAAAAATGCTGTTTCCAGCCACAATACTGACATGAAATTTCACCCTGAAAAATTTTGGAAAAATACCTTGATATATCAACTCAACTGCTTTGAAAGCCACTGAGGTATGTACATTTTATCCTCTGAAACCTCATTCTATGCAATACTGCTGAAAAAAAAATCATCAGAGACGTTCGTTATGCAAATAACAATAGGCAAGAAGAAACACAAGGAGTATCACAGAATCAAAGCTTTAGCAATTTCAAACATCCCTCAGATTCAAGTTTTGGTAGGGAGCTGTGTTGGTCCTTTGCACATGAGTATCAAAACACCATTGATACATACTTTACCTACCTTAGATTCAGAGCTCAGTCTTAGAAACTTCACTACAAACTGCAAATAACTGAAGTACATGGATGGTTCAATTCAATCATCTGTTTACATGTGTACTGTATTATAATAGCAGCTACATTTTTCGTGTTTTCTGTTTCCACAGAGAAATGCATCTATTAGTATTTAACCCTTCCATCACCTATAACCAGCTGCATGTTTGTCTCACTCAAAACTACTCAGTTGACTACACCACGTGCTGCTGAACAAGCCATAGCTATAAGATTTAAGAGTGTATTCCAAGACGACAGAAAATCTGCTAGTGAAAGGCTCAGTATTTCAGACTACCTGAAACAATGGAGAAGCTGAACTGGGGAAAACATGATAAAGATAAGTCAATTCGCCAAGTACAAACTGGGTTAATGAACTACAATGGTTTTTTCGATTTGACTTAATGTGTTTAAATTGTTTTCTTCCTGAAGACATCCAAATCCTCTATTTTTTCCTAAGCTTTCCATAAAAATGCAGAGGTGAAGAGGACCACTATTTTTAATGAACGCTAAAAGTTGACCGTATTCGAAGGTTCATTCTGCTATCATAATCAGCACAAAGCATACTATGGGGGGGGGGAACCCTGTAACTATTCTTGGATTCAAGCAATATAATACACACTATCAATCTGAAGATGCTGTAAAAATTACAGGAATGGTCACCTTAAAATACATGTACTTTCCAAAATCTTTTGTTGCTGACAAAAACCTTCACAAAAACATGGATCTAACAACCCTAGGCAAGACTAAGGGTTTATAAAGCCATACCGTAACATTAATATCAGAAACAGCTTATGAAAAAGTCTTCCAGGTTCTTGACACCTAAATGTGTTGACAGTGTCCCTTTAAGATCTGAACATGAGATACTGTGATCAGCTAATGCAGCTGTATACTTGGTAACTCAACCTTCACGACCAACTGAGTCAGTATGTATTTACTGAAAAAGTAATATGATAAATTCTCATATTAAAAATCCAAACATTAATATTGCAATAAAATATGAAGCAGGAGATTTTCCTCAATTTCTGAATGACCATTCAGCCATCACTCTTGTTCAGGAAGTCAGCTGATGGAGAACTCTGGTCTACTTTGAAAGAAATCAAGTATGGTGAGTCACTGCCATTTAAACAAACAGTTCATACGCAGCAGGGAGACAAGACACTATGCTGTTGGATGACATAACCAAACAATCCCATAAGCTTGTATCATGTCTTGTCATTTGTATAGTAAAAAACTCTTTTACAATTCATACATGTGAAACAAGTGCAACTTAGCAAATATCTCAGAAGCTTGTCAATACACCAGAAAACAAGGATGGTAGTCAAAAAATGTTAAGCCAGAGAAAATTCCCAGAGAAAACCTTAATAAAAGTTTGGATTTATTACTTCATGTAACACCACACCTAAGATAATCTAAACGTTGCATTTTTAAAAAAATTCTCTGCTCCTGCTCTAAGATAATCACTCTTCAAACACATTTGCTATATTTTAGTTAACTACTATTTTATGTCTTAGTATTTGTAGTTGCTTCAAAAAAGTGAATCATCAATTCATGTTCTGAGTGAAAACTACTTCAAATGCAACTGAGCATTCTGATCACTTTTATTACCCTGATGAATGTGTAAGTTTCTCATACCATGTACATTTAAATAGCCATTTATCGAGCAAATTTTAGGTAGTAGACAGGAACAACAGGAAGTTGTCAGGACAACGTGACATAGTGCTCAAAGGCCAAAGTGAATTTGAAGAAAGTTAACTGCCCTGGATCTCATCCTACAAGTGTTGAAGGACCAGTTAAGTACTCCAGAATTTTATCCAATATATGAAAACCCACTACTAAATTAGTAGAGCCAAAATGGGAACCTGTGACTTCAGTTACAAATGACATGTCACTTGCCATATATTCTATTTTTGCAGACACTAAAAAGTTAGAATTTCTATTTAGTCACCTGACTGCACATGTGAACACCTCTTCAACAGCCTGCTCCACGTGTGGAACAGAGCAAAAAACATGCATAAGCAAGGGTGGTTTCAAGCCCCGATACAGACTTGTAACCAAAACAGATCAAAGTCATTGCTCCACCGACAAAAAGAACAGCTATTTGCAAGTAATGAACACTACAAGTGAGTCAAAACAGTCATGACAACTCAACTGCCCACTTGATTGAGTAGCTGAGCACTGCTGGTTCACTTAGAACAAATTATTTGACGTGGGTTTAATTAGAATGTTATAATTATCAGTAGCAATGGGAAAGAGCAAGTATTTCATCTGTGCGCCTACTATGGTGTTTCAAAAAACTTCATATAGCTCATTTAACTAAACAAAAACATCAGAAAATGGGGAAGATTAGCACACAGATGTATAAGAGGACAGCAGATGGTAATAGACAAAAAACTAACTGTGTGTGGAACTAGCAGGTTTTGGGTTTGTTGTTTGGTTGGGGTTTTTTTAATAAGTTTCATCACTAAACTGGCATTTTAAAAATGTTTAGGCTTGCTTGATCTCATCTAGTGGCAAAGCCATAAAATGCAATATGAGAGACAAATTTCCTTTCCAAACAAACATGGCATGTTATCACATAGACTCTGCCTAGACTGGAAAAGGGAGGGGGAGAAAGGGGACTTATTTTCACAACCACATTCCCATGTTAAATACCAAGAGCAGTAACTAATCCTCAGATAGTAGAGGGAACATTACATGAGAACAACAAACAGAAAAGGGGAGATTCAAGCTGGTACATCCCACGTGAAAAATACACTATATACTTTGCCCAATACTAATAAGGTCCCTTATGCAAAACAAATCCAGGGTTTGATCCAGTGCCAGAAAGAACCGCATACGCTTCCTAAAGCACACTTTTAACCTAGAGTTGCTGTCTTTTAGCAACTCATACTACTGAGCCCAACCCAAGAAAAAGTCCTGCTTTAAAGTGACAGCTGCAAAACAGACATTAGAAAAGCACAGCTTCTCAAGGCTCTGACACAACAGGCAGGTTTATAAAAAATACAGGTATGTAGTAAAAAGTTGTGGTAAGCTCACTGGAAAGAAAGCATTTTGAAAGAGTTGTGCTCCATTCCTACTTTTGGACATGCAGTGTTGTTAGTAAAAAGGCTCATCTCCCAACTGTACTTATTTGATTATATAGTACTGTATTAGATAAAGCAAAGATTTCATGACCTGACCAGGCTCACCAGCTAAGGTTCTGAAACAGACTGGATACAAAAAAAGAAACAGTTTATATTAGAAGGTCAACTTGAAGGCTATCTCACAGTATAAAAACTGAGGAGTAACTAAAATTACAAAAAAAAAAGGTTGGCTACCAAACTACAGTCATCAACTGCATTTCTTCAAACTATCTGAGCATTGCTTACTTATGAAGATGACCCCATACTGCATATTTCATGAAGATGCCACTTGGACAACTAGCTAATTGGTGTCTCTAGGTAGTTTGTGGTTTACGATTTTTCTGCCTATTAATAGTCAACCTACCTGCCCATAGTTGTCTATGCCAGTTACTAATCTATTTAGGTTTAATAAATCAAAAGCTGTCCTTAGGGACTGGCCAAGTGTCGTAAGTCCTTCTGCCTGAAGGTTTTTCAGTTCATTCATAAACGTTGCATGGTTTTCCTTCCAGCCAGCCTGAAAAGAAAAATGTGAGAAGACTTATTCTCCAGATATGAGCTCTGCTTTCCTGTTAGGCTACGAAGTGCCTTCCTTGCTGCATGCAGCTCACCACAAATGCTAACAAAACACCTTTGAAGTTACTGATATTTAGTGTCGTTCCATGAAGCCTGAAAAGACGTCCTTCTCTTAAACCTCAGAGCTCCTCATATATAAAATGAAGATTTTTGATTTGTTCCACGGGGTAAGTTTCTGTGAAGTCACCGATGCACAAACCTTACAGCTATTTACGTAGCTCTCCCACAGCCCTTCCCAGATGGAAGCCAACTGCACTGCGAAGCGACCTCCAACAGGTTCACCGTCCTGTGTCATGTGGACCACCGCCCCCTCCCCCCCCTCCCCGTACGGCCCGTCCCCCCACCCCCACCCCCCCGCGCGGCGGGGCTGAGGGAAGTGCCGTCCCCTTCCGAGTCCGGACTCTCCGGGCTGAAGTCGGTCCTTCCCCCGCTCGCCCCTTCCAAGCTGAACTCTCCTTGGAGTTGCTGTCACTTCTTCCAACTTGAATAAATATCCCCCACAGTTCATTGCTGCTCACACACACCACACAGGGAAAAAATGTCGGCCATGTTGATGTCAGCGCCGCCGCCGCCGCCGCCAGAGCCCGTGTGTGCCGAGCTCCCCCGGCCCGCCGGCAGCCCGGGCGAGGCGGGCGGGGGGGCGGCCGCCGGCAGCGGCCCGCGGCGGCGCGGAAGGGCCGGAAGGAGGCCGGGGGGGGGGGGGAGCGGCGGGGGTAGGGGGTGGGGGGAGCGGGGGTTACCTTGATAGCGTAGGGAGGCTCCTCGAAAGTGACCAGCATGTACCTGTCTCCCCTGCTGGCCGGGTCCCGGGCTCGGAGCTGCGGCGCGGGGGACAAAGCAGAGGGTGAGCCGAGAGGCGGCGGCGGCGCCGGAGCCCCCCCGGCTCGGCTCGGCACGGCCCGGCCCTGCCCACCCCTCCCTGCCCGCACACACACGCACTCCCGCCCGCCCTCGCCCCGCGCCCCCGGCCCAGGCAGCCCCCCGCGCCCTGCCTCCCCCTCCCCTCCCCGCGCAGTCACTCTCGCTCTCTCTCGCCTCCTCTCGCAAGGCAGAGCCGGTACCTTCATGAAAGTCTCTACAGCGCCTTTGGCTATGTCCAGATAGGTGGTGCCCAGATGGGTGCGCTGGTTCATGGAGGCGGACGTGTCTATCAGGAAGAGTAAGATGGGCATAGTGCGGAGGGGCCGGCGGCCGGGCGGCTACATGGACAGCGGGCGGGGGGCTGAGGGGAGCACCGCGGGGCGGGGTGGGAGGAAGGGGGGGAGAAGAAGATAAGAAGACGGGGGACAGGAGAGGAGTAAGTGGCTGTGAGTGCTCTGCACGGGGAAGGGCGCCTCCCCGCTGCCCCACTGCCGAGGCGGGGGGGAAGGGGGGGGCAGCCCTGCCTGCCCTGCCCTCCTTTGTGTGAGGGGCCTGCTCAGCCCAACACAGGCTGGTTTATGAGGGAGAGGCGGATAGGGCTGCGCTGCTGCTAACCTTCCCCCCACCACCACCTTCCTCCACCGCCGCCCGCCCTCCCCTCCCCCTGTTGATGTTACTCAGAAGTTTCAGGCGGAGCAGCCGCAGCCCCACCACCCCGGCACTTTCTCTCTCTGACTGAGGCGCTTCCTCGCTCGCCGCCCGCTTTTAAGGCAGCCTGGGCAGGTCGGGGCCCGCCCCTGAAGGACACGTCCCCGCCCCACGTGACCGCCTCCCGGCCCCACCATAGGGCTCCAGCAACCGCCTCATTAGCATATTCAAATTCCCGAGGAAGGGGGAGGGGGGCAGCGGGAGCCGCTGAGGGAGATGGGCGGTGGGGGGAGCGGGCGGCGGAGCGGGCGGCGGAGCGCGGCAGCCGCGCAGGCGCAGTGGCGGCGGGCGGCCGGCCGGGGGGGCGCGGGGCAGGGCGGGGGGCGCCGCTCCTCAGGCGGGCCGACCCCGCCGCCCTTGCTGGGCTGTTTCCAGGGCGCTGGTGGTGAGGCGTCCTGTGGGGGTAGCGCCCTGCCCCAGCCCGCCTGTCTTGGGGCGGCAGTGGGGGGGAGCCCGGCCGCTCGGGGAGGGCAGCGGGGGAGGCCCCGGGGGAGCGCGGGCCGCCGCAGGCTTCCCCGCGGTGGCTGGGGCGGCGACTCCGGCGCTGGCGGTTTGTCCCCGCTGGCCGCGGGCGGGCCGGCGGGTGAGTCATGGGGGGAGGGGGCGGGCGCCGCGGCTCGCCTTGAGGCTGCGGGAAGGCCCCCGGGCCGCAGGTCCGTCCCCTCCTGCCCCCACGGGTCCCTCCCCCTCACCCGGGCGGAGGAAGCCCTTCGGGGGGCGCTGTGCGCCGCTGAGGGCCGTCGCGGCCCTTCGGCGGGGGGGCGGCCGGGGAGCCCGAGGGCAGCCCGGAACGCGCCGGCCCTGGTGCGGGGGGGGGGGGCTCGCTGGCCACGGCTACAGCGGCCGCTGGCAGGCGGTACTTGGCGTCGTCTGTCATCTCCACGGGGCTTAGGATGGGGAAAAGTGTTCGGTACCATTTTGATGGTGAATTCCCAGAGACGTGGTCTGGCCTTTTACTCGATGCTTTCAGGGAGAGAGGAAAAAAAGGAAAAAAACCGGCTAGCCCTAGCTGTGACCTTTTCCCCTACGTCCAGGCAGAGATTAACACTAATGTTTCTTTGATCCACACTAAGGCACTCCAAATTTGTTTCCTATAAACCATATAATTGTGGAGTGTTTCCAACCAATTAATGAAAAAGGTCTCTGTTCTCAGTTGTTTGGTGCTTTGGGGTTCCCCCCCCAAAAAAAAAAAAAAAAAAAATTGAGTCTCAGCTGTTTCTGCTCTTGTAACCGTGGAGCAGTAACTCCAGAGCCATTTCTTAATATAATCTGTCCAGGAGATTGCTCGGTTTCCCATCTGACTGATTTTTTTTTTTTTTCCCCATGATCCAGCTGATGTGCTCCCACCACTGCACTAGAAGGTATGAAGCCACTGTGCTCCTTCCTTTTCTCAAGATAAAATTGCCAGTGTCCTGGTTTGATTCATCTTGCTTTTCCAGGCAGGATTTCTGTCTTGTTAGGCAAGAGCTGGTTTGGGCTTTTTTTTTTTTTTTTTTTTTTTTTTTTAAGACTAATGAAAGATTAGCATTTAGTCTCTAGGAAGAGGGAGGGATATAACTGTATTTCCATTACAGATTGGTATGCATTCTTATGCCTGCAAGCAGCTTATTTTGGCTTTCCTGTGGGCGCTGCATCTGCGACCCGTGCCATCCCTTCTCAGGCACTGGGATGAAGTCAGAGCCACTTCTTTTCAGCCCAGTTCATCATTCAAGGCCATTATGGAATCTCCAATCTCAAGGACTTTGTGAGAGCTGGGCAGGAATCTTTGCAATTGGTGCAGACCAAGATACAGCAACTGGGTTTCTTTGGAAGCAACATCTTTTACTCTTGAGTATTTCTCAGTGTGGATCCTGCTAGTGGTGGGAAGCGTGGCCAAGCTTATGTGCACCCAGTGGCTCTTGAGCTGCTTGTATCTTTCCAGTAGTTCAGTGTTCGAGCTCCAGCAGTGGTGCTGTGTCTTAAGAGCAGCAGCAAGGCTGTTCTGCTCCAGGTTCTGCCAGTGAATCTGAATCCCTGCTGTCAGAGGAAGCAAACTAGCAGGTGCCACAGAGGTCACGTTGCTGGGTTGCCCTGGAATCCAGCTGCATGCCAGCCCCTGTTATGCAGTAGGATATGCGGACTATCAGAGAGGCTTGGTTTGCAGCCATTTCCTCTCTACAGAGGTGTTTTGGGACACCTTTCTTCCCCTCAGCTCCCCACAGAAAGCTGCAGGTATGTTCTGCAGCTCCTAAGGTCAGCAAGACTGGCTGCTGCTAGAGTAGTAATTTTCTCCCTAAGGTGGTGGGATTCAAGCTGTTAAGTAAAGGCTGCAGTGCTGCTTTAACCAGTCGTGTCTTGGGATTAGTAACTTCATTTGGGAATAATGTTGAGTAAGCGTATGATGTCGGCCTCTAATTGGCTTCCTTTTAAATCTCTGAGATAGGCACATCCTTCAGACGTGCCATCTTCTTTCTCATTTGTATGTTGCTGATGTTTCATTGACTGTCCTAATAAAAACAGCATCACTTTTACATGTCAAGCGTCATGCATCTTCTTGGAGAGCACCCTAAAAATGGGAAGCTTCTGGAATGATTCCTTCTCCAAAGTGCTAGAAAAAACAGCATTTTAGAGTCATTGCTGTAGCAGGAAAGTGTCATGGTGAAAGGCAGCCTGGGCCATGGAGATTTTGCATAAATCCTGGAGGAGTCATTTGGAGTTTTTAAGTTTTGTTGCCAGTAAATCACTCTTAATGGTAGAATCGGTCATAAAGCAGCATGAATTCTGAATCAACTTGGAAAATTGCAAGCTGAAGGCATGCAGGAATTTTCTTACCAACCCTAGAGGAAGGTGGGACCGAAGCAGCTTGGCACACTCTATCCCTATTCTTCTCAGCCTTTGTGATTATCACTGATAGAAGAATGCCACAGACAAAACTTATACACAGTTCCAGAGGGATTTATACAAGCAAAACCACTTTACTGTACTTTTCTGTATGTACTTGCTTTTTGCTGTTGTCTTTGAAGCCATTCGGAACATTCAGTTCTTCCCGCTTCTGTGCATCTTCTATTAGATCCCCTATAGGGCAGAATCAAGGCTGGATGTGTGTTGTCTGTGGTAGGCATTAGTACTTTTCTCCTGGGAGTGGACCAATTTTATTAATATTGAGAAAGATTCTTTCAAAGATAGATAATCAACCTAAGCCTTAAGTGTGTATCAGCCTCTTGATGTAAGAGTTCTAATGGCTAGTACTGCCATCAGAGTCACATTTATAAATCTGGATAGGAGATTTGCTGAGAAGGAACAAAACCCAGTGATACTAGTGCTTATGCTCATTACTGGTAGAGCTGACACAGAGGAGCAGGGAGAGAGCTTGAGGCTGTCACTTTGATGCATCTTTGGTTTCAGCTTTTTTACATGGTGGGCAAAGTTATACCCCATGTGAGGTCTAAATGAGCTAGTTCTACCTTTTCTCCTAAATGTAGATGAATTATTTCAGCATGGTTCTGTCTGGAGGAATGCTCTTGCTGTTCTGATGATGCAAAAGATTCCAGCTACTTTCATACATTTTTTTGTTGGTTATCTGCTGTGCATCCATGAGGAAGCATGGATGTATGTGTATGCCTAAAGGTACTGATTTTCTGGTCTTTAGAATGAGTGTTGTTCAGTTGGGGACAAATAAGATGATATTAAAAATGCAAGTTCCAATTTAAATTTGTATGCTAAGTCAATAAATCGTAACTCAAATATAAGTATGAAAATATACCTCAAAAAACATCATATCAAAAAAATTGAAGAGCATTTTTGGCATCATTTGCTTTTACTGTGGTTTTTTTCCCTGAACAGCTTCTTTTCCCTGTCAATTTTGTGATATTTTTGTTGTGTTATCACACAGTGTTAGCCTTATTTTGTCCTAAACTGCAAGCTTGAATGGAAGATGTTATGCTAAAGACCTTCAAGCAGGTCTGAGATCTAAAATTGACAGTATAACTTTTTTTTTTTAGTTGGCTTTCTCCTCAATAAAGAATTGTTTCACAAAGAATATGTCAAGATCTTGGTCAGCCCGGGTTTTATGACAAAGGTAAAATTTTCAGAGCTTCCTTTAGAATACCATTCTGTAGCCTTGTAGATTGTGACCGTTAAACTTTTTTCCCCTGTTTAAGTCTTGTATTTTCCATTGGCTAATTTTATGTTACTGCTTATTGTTAAATATATATCTTTATACACCATTGAGTTTCAATTTATTACCTTTTCATACTCATGTCCTATTCGTTTTAGTCTTCCTTTAGCCAAGACCTGTGCATTCAACTTACTTGCTTTTTTTTATAAATAAAATTTTATTTTTCACTTGTCTTGCATACACGACTGCTTTTATTGTTGATTTTTTTGGTTGTTTTTACTCGTTTCAATTCAGTAGGCCTTGACCCTACTTTTTTTTCTCTTCCTGAAATTATTACCAAAGATAAATTGATAAAATCTTATAATTCAGATAGCTTAGGTAAGCATATAAAACTCATCCTAGACTGAGTAATTACTGAGAATGCTGGGGTCAAATAAGATGTAACCCCAAATTCTTTTCAGAAAAGTCACATTAAGGTAACTGCATCTCAGTTTTTAATGTATATTCTAGGACTTGGACTGAGGGTGCCTATTTTTCTAAAATTTGTACAGGCAGCTGCCTGCCTTTGAAACTGTCTAGCACCTTTTAGAAGTCTGTACTTTGGCTTCCCCAGCACCAGAACACAGTGAAACTACATGCCTTTGCAGAACGATGACCTCTTAAAGAAGTTGCATTCTGGCTTCTTTTGGCCCATCTTCAAAGACAGCCTCCTCTTCATTGTCCGTCTATCGGGAAACCCAGAGGATAGCCTTTGAAGCTTCCTAGGGATTTTTGTATTCCCCACCACCCTTCCAGTCATCCAAATCCCTTGCTGTTTCCTGGCTCAGGAGTTGGAACTGCAGCGAGCAGCAGTGTATCATCCAGGGGAAGAATAGTTGATGTGGAAATGCAAGGAAATAGGTATTATAGTAGTTTGATACAGTTTGTTTTCTAACTGTACAGACTGTGGGTACTGGGAGACTAAGTTCATGAATATTTGTGAGGTACTTGGGTTCTTCCAAAGAAAGTTATGATAGAAGTGCACAATAAAATTATTTGCAGAGGAAAACCTAATCTCTTCAAGGACCATCTGTGCTGTGACAGCAGAAGTCAGTCAGTTAATGATGGAGAGGCTGCAAGGCACCTGGGTAGAGGATAAGGAGGCTTTTTTCATTATACGTGCTTTTTCTTTGATATTACTGGCCTTAGGTTTAAAGGTCTTCTAGGCTTTGATTTGTCTTCGTATGTATTTAACCATGTTTAACGGAGCAGGACCTATTTGGTACTGGTGGGAATATTAAATCTAACATGGAGAAAGCTGCTTAAAACAAACATTTCAAAATTACAATTGTAATAAGATAGCATATAAGATAAATAGATATACAGTTCTTACATATCCTTCCTGATGTGTTACATTGCTCCTTTCACTTAAGGTTGGATTCTGGTCAAGAACAAAAACCTGTCTCAGCTCTGGGCCTTTAAATTTATTCTGTCTCTTGGGTATCTCAGCTGGCACGTCAAGACCCAAAGAGAATAGAAAACACCCTCTAGCATACAAAAGCTAAGATACTTTACCTGTCTCTTTTTATTATTTATTTCTTCTTGAACTTGTTTTCCATCCTTGAGGTGGCAGCAGGCAGCAGCAGTCCACTTGATTCCTGATAACGCCAGAGGGCCCAGGGAAATACTGGTACAGACTTCTCAGCTCCCCTCCAGTGCCCCAGGGCATGAAGGCGGGAGAAGTCTTCTGCATTTGCTAAAACAACAGGTATGAGGAGACCTTAGCTTATTATGCCAGGAGGAAAAAGAAAGAAGGCCAGAGATAATAGTTGTATCTATCAGATAGTTAGAGATCATTTGTAGCAGCCCACCCTGGTTTTGTTTAGCTTTTTCTTCTTGTAGCCCTGATTAGAAGGTCCTGCATGTGTGATAAGGGGTTAATGCAGTCCTCCACACAAATACCTGTAACACACAATGTTGCCATGCAGGCTCTCCTCAGGATGATAGGACCAGAACCAAGATATTCTTTCACCACAACACCACTTTTAAGCCATCTTTCATATGGTTCTTACATCCCTCCCAGGGAAGCTTTCCTGGGACATCAGTACCCTGCCTGTACCCACCGACCTGAGTGATCTCCTGTCACCATTCCAGCAACTGCTTTTGTTCGTTCCTCCAAGCATTCCTTCTTGTCTACACTACCAAGACTCAGTAGCCCTGGAAATCATCCCCTCGTTGAAGTGCTGAAGCCTCCCGCCCATTTCATAGCATAGCAACGTAACTCCATTACCATGGATCCCAGACGCAGGCGTGCAGAATTTATCTAACTAATCGAGTGGCTAAGGGACACCAATTCCAGCCACAGTCAACTTAAGAGTATAAAGCGGTTACAGCTAAAAGATAGTCTACGAGCGCTTCCCAGGGAGGCAAAAAAATGAGGTGGATTTGTCTTGTTTTCTTCCCCCCCCATTTTTTAATGGCCAATGTAATGGGTATAGTCTTGGTAAACAAGAGGACAGAATTATTCATTCATCCCTAAATTGCTTCCCACTGAGATACCACACCTGCATGTGGTATTTGAGAGCTGAGAGCTCTTCCTTTAAAATATTGCCACACTGTAGAAGTTTATTACCCAGCTTTTACTCTAAGTGTGATTATTATGCATTGCCATCTTATGCCCAAAATCAAAACACACTCTAAAAGATGCACTTGGTTGCTCTCTGGAAAGCAGCAGGCGTGACTGTTGTCAAATGGAACATAGACCAACCACTTGATCTGTCTTTTGCCACTTGGCAGTTAATGAAAACTTAGCAAATCTCAGCTAGTAGCTAATTGGAAATTCCCACAAAAGCCATCTATAAAGCAAAGATACAGGTCTTCTAGACTAAAACAAACCTGATAAAGCCTCTTTCATCCAGGGAAGAAATCTGTTCATCTTTATTCCCTGACTTGAAGCACCTTTGGCAAGGTGTTTGGGATTGTTTGCTGAGCATGTTATTCAAAAGATACAGTTAAAATTAAGTCAGAGGGATTTTTTTCTACTTTTATGCACACATTGAAGCCCTGATGTAAGGCGTATTTGTTACAGAAAATTTGAATGGATGCTACGGTGGGCAAATCTGTCTTGCACCAACTTGCAGAAAAATAGTGTCTTGTTTTAGAAATATTTCAAATGGGAAGGAAGGATGCTTAAGACGTGGCTTTGAAAAGCACAAAAGGATAATTCTTACCAAGCTGAGAATACAAAAGCATTCCTTATTAGGAAAATTTTAGAACTGACTTGAGTCCAGCTTATAACAAACCTTGAATTACAAGTGTAACCTTTCTTCATGACAACAGTCTTCACCAAGCAGTGCTGTTTTCATCAAAAATGAGTTCTTTTTTTGTTGGGGATGGCTTTCAATTTCATGATGTTGCAATCAGAAAGCCTTGAACGTTTCGGGATCAGTTCTAATATTTTCCTGTTGGAAAACCATTTTTAAGGCAATATATGGTTTATCGTTATTTTCTAAACATGTGTCCAAGAAAAAAGTCCAAGAAAGCCCATCCCATAATTCAGGCTGACACTAAGTGTATGCTTCTCCAGGTTTGGCAGAGTGTGTTGTGTACACTGGTTGTGTGATATATGTAACATAGTCTCTGAGATTCTCCTGCTCCTCCCCTCCTTTGAGGCATTTCTATTTTCTGTTGTTTCTGTTTTCCTAGGGCCTCGACACTGTTATATGCATTCATGGCTGGTTTATGTGAGTTGTGAATACACAGCTGATTTATATAACTGGGGTCTTGAAGGAAGATGAAACTTAATAATGCAAAGGAAACCAAAATATCAGACTTTTAACTATTACATCCATTCCATTTACTTCCAAGTTATTGCAGGGTTTTTTTATTATTTTATTTGCTTTGATCAATTCTTATTTTTCTTCATGTCTCCCATTTCACGTCCTCTTTATCTTGTCTTTTCCTTCAGAAAAAGTTACAATATGTTTTCCTTGACATTTCTACTTAGGTATTCAGTGTGGTTCTCAGCTGGCTGAGGGAAAAAAGCCAAAACTACTCATTTGCCCTGACAAGTGTTTTCAGTGTCTGTGTTTTCGATGATTGGTTGTTCTGTGTGCTTGACTTCTGCAGCAGCTAATAAGTAACTCCTGAATCCAGAGTAACTCCTGATTCCAAAGGTTGACAGATATCACTTGAGCTCTCATTTCAGAGGTGACAGCCTTTTAACCCAATTATAGTCCAGTGCAGCATGGTGGGACTCACTTGTGATCCCCTACCAACCAGCTACTACAGCTAACTTATGGGGAATGGCACAGCATTCCTTTTTCAAGGGGAATTAGGGTCTGTTATGTTTTAATTTATACATTCTTTGGAGTGCCCTAGCCCATTTCCACCATATCGCCAATTTTTCCGTTGCTGCCTCTGCTCATTGTTTCCTAACTCCCTTTTCCTAACTCCCTTTTTTGTACTGAAATCTATTACTCATGTGTTAACATGGTTTACAGTAGTTTTCACTGAGACATTTGGAGCTTTTACTTTTGTCTAGTTAGCTGGACACTTTTGTCACAGCGTCCCTCTAAATATGGCCAATTTTGCTATAATGTGGGTTACTTTGTGGAGTATGTAACTGTAATTGTGACCATCATTTAAATCTGTTCCTTATGGCACTGGTAACAATCCAGCAGATCACTGCCACTAGCACCAAACTTTCCTGTAATTCTGACATCGTAGTGAATTCCTCCCCAACTGGCAGTAAGAAGGTCTTACACGGCTTTTTCTCTGCTTGAATTCTCTGTTTTCTGGATTGTGAAATTATCCTCTGCATAATTCAAGAACTGTTTCATGATCTATGTTTAGCAGAATTTGTTACCCAACAGATGTCTGGACAGTTAATGACCTCTGTAAGTACAGCCCTGTGATTTCTTGCTAATGATGGTCCAAGAATTTTTAATCTCTTCTGCTACGAGTCAGCACTAGGGCAGCATGTCACCTCTTATTAAAAAACAAAAGCATAAAATGTGTATAAGTCTTCCCTTCACAATTGTTATGTCTAGTCAGAAGTGGTATTTATCCCTCATTCTCTTTTGCATCTTTATGTTCATGAATGTGTGCATACAGAAATGCGAATAGTTCCATATTTTTCTGGCCAAAAACAAAGGAAATGAATAAAACCCCCTGAAAGTAATCAGAATCTAATTTCAAAGAAAAAGTCCTTCCAGAAATACAAGTCAGAACTGACACTTGCCAGCCTTAAACTTGAGGCAAGGGTAGATGCCCAGAAAAGTCCATGGTAGCAAAGCCTCTTCAGCTGTCACTTTTACACATATGGCAAATGTAGTCTTACAAGAGGATTTGGAGGCACTGGAGCCAGATCATTACCTCTGGCCAGTGATGTGTTCACAGTATGAAATCATGCTGCAGCTGCACAACTATTCCTTCTTTCCTCCTCACCATTCAGATCAGGCTCGAGCCCATCCCTGCATAGGAAAGTTGTCCTATTTTTCTGGGTTTTTTTTTCTCTCTTTTCGGTTATTGGCACTTGGGAGAGCAGAACTATTGGGAAGAGTTGTATCAAAGAGGAGGTAACAGAATCACTAACGTCTGGCACTCCTCTTGCAGGGGAGGGAGTCAAGGAATCGAATGCTGATACAGGTCTGGTCAGACATCCCTACGGAGGAATTCTGCAAGGCAGATGCTGAAGTCTCTAGAACATAAATCTGCACAGTGAAGTGCTTGAGAGGATGGCTCATACTCCTCTGTGTGCCACTGTGAAGGAGAGAAACTGTCTGCACACAAGTGCTCCTCGGTAGCAGCTGGGCTCCTGGCAACTGCCTGGGACTCGCACTGTGTAGCTCCTGAATGCCAGGAGGTTTGCTAGGTGTCTTGTTGGTACCTGCTTGTACAGCAGAAGGGTCATTGTGGACAAATTCTGGATTGGAAGGTACCAAAACCCTGGAGAAAGATTAATCAGCTGGATCTACACTGGTAAGGTTCAGAGGCCAGTTCTCTGGCAGTGCTACGCAGAGCTCTTACAATTGAATTGTAAGCACATTAGCTGGCAGTTTTTGCACATGACTCTTGGCAGCCTCTCAGATGGTACCTGGACGTGGCTTGGAGGACAGCATGGAACAGGGACCATTTCCCAATGCCAGTTTTACATCATCACTCCTTCTTGCGGGGAAAAAGAAAATGTAGTTCTGTGATGCAAGCTGGGACGCTGGCCTCAGAACCCAAAGAACAATCTCTGGCCTTTTTTATAAGCTAATATTGCTGGACACATCCTGGAGCAGGTACCAGATTTTCTTCATACGCTTTTGGGCTTTGGCTCTCCTGCTTTAGGAAAAGATTTCTTTTTTCGTTTTGTTTTGTAGGGTTTCGGGGTTTTTTTTTAATGAGTTTAAGTATATGTGTATATGCATACCTACCTATGTGGCTTTTCAGATGGAGAAACATATTTCCAACACTCATTCATTACAGTTTGAGGGTCTTTACATGTTCTTAATTACTAACTGTTCCTTTTCCAGTGTCTTCTCACTTGAATACTTTGGGAGCACTAACATGGCCAATTCTTACAGTGTTTCTTGTGGTTCAGTGAAAAATAACTGTTACCCTAATCCCCTTCTATTACTGGGAGATGATTTACCACATTATACAAGCTCTTTTGACTTCAGGAACATCACTTGGCCTCATACGGAGGCTTTTGAGCACCTTTATTTTTGACACTGATACCTGATTTAGAGCCTCTGTGTGAAAATTGTCCTGTATTCATTTTAAGTGCACAATACAGAGGCTATTCTGGGGCCAGTTAGCCTGAACAACAGGAGTAGATCAAAACTACCGAGAATGTCAGACTTTTTTTTTTTTTTAAAGTCAACCCATATGGGTTTTCTTTGTTTTCCCAGTTGGAGTTTCCTCATCTACTTTCAGAGGTACAAGGTGTACATTCACCAGTTCCTCAGTCTTCACAGAGGTATTTCTACTACCTTGTCAGATGATATTTTTACACAAGGAGGTCACCATGTTACATGAGAACATGCTGAATAATTGGGTTTCACCCTCAAACCCATGTGGCCTCTTGTCTCTAGAGCACTTACTGTTTTACAAATAAAGAGTATTTCTCCCACTTGCATGAATTTTCTCATTTGGTAGCCGTCCTGGAATGGGCCAGTGCTTCCACACCCACTCTTGTCCTAAAGGATGTCTCCCCAAAGCAGCTAAACCTGACTCAGATATGGTTCTCTCTTCAAACTCAAAGGGCACGCTGTAGATTCTGACTATAGACATATGGGCCTACTACTGTGCAAGATGTTCCAAGCAATCAGACATTCTGGCTATAATCTAGAATAAAAATGATGCTTATCAGGAATAGCCATGAGGTAATCAGGGAACCAAACGCTCCACACTATCCACAAAAGTGCCCATCTAAGCGTGGCATCACTGGGATGTATATATGTGCTCAAAGGCTGAGGGACGCCTTCCTGCAGTGATGGCCAGAAATGCTGACTTACCTGCTAAAGTGAAGGTGACTCATAACATTTGCATAGAATAAGACATAAAAAATTTTGATCAAGACAGTCTAGGATTCGTTTTTAAACTCCTTGAACACCCCTATTGTACTGAGTCATAACTCCATGTATACACTGAAATTTCTGCTATTTTGCTCTCAAGCTGCTTCTCAGGACTTCTTTGCAGGAATCACTTTCCACAGAAAGGATGAGCTCAGTCACCCTGCTTCAGGAACCACAAGCTTTTAAAGCAATCTTTTGTTATAGGTCTGCATTGAGAAAAATTGGCAGCTTTAGTGAGGGCCTACCTATTTTCTTAAAGATCCAGATACTTGTTTTGTACAATGTGGAGATTTCCATGTAATTGCAAGTAAGGGCTAATCTACAAAATGGCTTGACTAAGAAAACTGCCCAGCTCCAGAAACTTTCTATTGAAAAATGCATATTATGATGATGCTAGAACTTTGTTAGCAGTAGCACTGGTAGGATCTTTTTGGCCATAAGTTGTATCAGACTTTTTAAATTATTATTTAAATAGTCTTTTGTTCCTGTTTCTAAGGTACTTTCAGTGTTAGTAAGCAAAACCCAGTGTTTAATCATGGAGTCACAGAACGGTTTGGGTTGGAAGGAACCTTAAAGATCAACTAGTTCCAACCCCCTGCCATGGGCAGGGACACCTTCCACCAGACCAGGTTGCTCAAAGCCCCATCCAGCCTGGCCTTGAGCACTGCCAGGGATGGGGCATCCACAGCTGCTCTGGGCAACCTGTGCCAGTGCCTCACCACCCTCCTCATAAAAAAATTTCCTTCTTATGTCCAGTCTCAACCTACAGTCTTTCAGTTTCAAACCATTTCCCCTTGTCCTGTCACTACAGGCCTTGGTGGTAAGAAGTCTGTCTCTTTCTTATAAGTCCCCTTTATATATCGAAAGGCTGCTATAAGGTCTCCCTTATAGCTTTATCTTCTCCAAGCTAAGCAACCCCAGCTCTCTCAGGCTTTCTTCACAGGAAAGATGTTCCAGCCCTCTGACTGTTTTTGTGGCCCTCCTCTGGACCCACAGCAATAGGCCCATGTCTTTACTGTGCTAGGCACCCAGGAGCTGGACTCAGTACTTCAGGTGAGGTCTCACCAAAACAGAGGGGGAGAATCACCTCCCTTGACCTGCTGGCCACACTTCTTTTGATGCAGCCCAGGATTCAGTTGGCTTTCTGGGCTGCAAGGGCACATTATCAGCTCATGTCCAATATTTTGCCTACCAGTACCCCCAAGTCCTTCTCTGCAGGGCTGCTCTCCATCCACTCATTCCCCAGCCTGTACTGATATGGAGGATTGCCCTGACCCAGGTGCAGGACCTTGCACCTACCCTTGTTGAACTTCACGAGGTTTCAGATGGTTGAAAGCATTTTGTCAGCCTAACAGCATCTATTGTAGGCCCATGTGTAGTAAAGGTGAGAAAATAATAATAATAAAAAAAGCTGAAAGACAAAAGTTGTTGCAAGAAAATGTTCCTTGATATTCCCTGGACATGTTCTTAACTGCACACTTTAGATGAAAGAAGAGGAAATACTTCAAAGCTTTCATATAGTTCGTGCACTATGTAAGAGAAATTTATTTATCTTTCAAGCAGGTTATATAGGTGATTTTAATGCATTTTCCAAATAGAAAATGTATTTATTGATGATACTCTGTGATTCTTCAATATCATGGAGGGAAAGAAGATTTAGGAAAAAAGAAAGTTTTGAAGTTCTGAGACCTAGAAAAATAAAAGAATAATGAGCTTAGAAGAATTAGTGGTCAGAAAGTTCCACCAAAAAGACAGTGAATTAAATTACAGAGTTTTTTTACAGCAAGTTGGGAGCCCAAAATGTGAGTAATACTATAGCAGGATCAATGAGGACAAAGGAAACAGCAATAAGACTGCATACAATGCCAGAACTGCTTATGGGGCAAAATCTATGAGCCAGGAGTTCTCATTTGCAGCCCACACACTGACACAGCATCACTTTTTTTGTTCTCACATGTTCACAGTCAGTTACAAAGCCAACAGCACTTGCATGGCAGCTAAAAATGAGTGTATTTCTTCTCGATAAGGTGCTGCATAGTGATAGTGCCATGCATATTTTTTAAAGCTAACTTTTTTCTCCATAACTTTGACCTAGAGCAGATTCAAGCATGTTTCTGGTAGGTCATAATTTTCTGAATGCCTGCATAAAACAAAACTAATGAAACATAGAAGAAAACTGTCATAATGAGCATGTAGGGCTTATTAATAGAAATGTGATAGGCAGTACTGTTCATTGTGTGACTGATAAATACCTAGAGGAAAATAAGGAGCAATATCTAAATTTGAGGGTGCATTTTTATAACAGCTTTTGTATTTTTAAGCAAGATGGACAAGCGGATTTTCCACAGAACATTTTTGCTCTGTGAAGTTTGCCTTTCTATATAAAGAGCTCATCTATATTTTTTTCCCACATGGTTCGAGGAATGATGTAGCATCTCAAATTAAAAATATTTTTTCGGTAACTATCTTATGAAGGCTATCACTGCTGACAAAACAGAAGAAGGAGAGAATTTTAAGTATGCGGTTTTGCATGGCATAGAAGTGCAAGTTTTGAAGAAATTGTAAATCCTGTATACTGTAAAGCTGGAAAACATTTAGTTTGCAAACAGGCAGAGAAGAAAAGCATGGGAGAGAATAAAACACTTGCACATTCAACAGCTATTGAGAGGCTCTACTTGTTGCAAAGTGATTTTAGCTTTTTTATGTGGTTATCTTTTGTGTATATAAGTGCTTTGGTTTTGCACAGGCAATGGAGGAAGAGGCCCCAGAAGCCGTAATCTGGCTTGCTGTCAGTGGAGCAGTTTTAAATTTAAGCATTGAATCAGTCAAAGTGCAGTTTCGCTCCCACACTAGTTCCCCTCTTGCAGACTGACAGCAACTGGAATCAGATTACTTAATGGCTCAGAAAGGCACGTGTTGTATAGTTTGGGCCTAAATTTTAATTGCAATAAAATATTTTTTCTTTGTAAAAGGCCTGTTCTTGGGATTGTTAATAGTACTCTTCATGTCGTTGGGCACTTTATAAAAGGCCTGTTTTTCTTAGTATTCACAAGGAGGCTACCCTGTTTATTAAATTGTCCTACACCCACTCAGTGGCCGCAATGCTTACCAGTTTTAGCTGAAAGGTATCCAAGTATGTCACTATGTTGTCAGATCATGTAATGATGATAATATTGCAGAACAGTTTCAATGACGCTAGAACAGAATGTATCGTGCTGTTTGACTAAGGGATTTCCCCTCCTCTTTTAACAGAAGTAACAACTTTGCAGACAGCAGTATCTAAACAAAGGGCTGACAGCAGAGCTGGAGGAGACCCTCCAGCTCCGTCCTCTCTGGATCACGCTGTTCACCTGCAGGTTGGGATTCTCTCCTGCTTGTCTGAACTGTCACAAAAGGCGTGATTACCTACGTTTTTAAACAAATTTAGTTTGTAAGGCTCAGAAGAATCTCATCCTGATATGCCAAAATAAATATTTTTTTTAGAATCAATGCCCCAAACCAATCAACCAACAAAACAGAAGATGGAGCCAGAGAGCAGCGTTTAAAGCAAATTGCCAGAGAAGATAGGGAATTCTAAGCTTCAAACAAGACTGCAGATGAGGAATTGGAGAAAGTCCTCCAAGGCTCCGGTGTGGTACGAGGGCATGGAAGGTGGCTGCACTGTGTGTAAACACATCGGTTCAAACCAGCACTGCTTCTTCCCAGTGTCTTCTGTTGTCACCCTGTACATGAATGCATGAGCCACTGTTAATTGCTCATAGGCAGACAGCCTAATTCTGCTCTATCCATATCAAAAGAGTGAAAGTCAACCCGCATCAAGAAAATAAAGACCAAAACTAACAGAGGGAAGGATGTTTGATTTACCATGGTGGCATAGCAAAACGCAGAGCAAAAGAAATGACGCTATGAAACAAGGATGAGGTAATAATAATTTGATATAAAGTAAGCTGTATTTTTCAGCTTGTTTTTCACTCTGATGGATATACTCTTCCAAGAAAGTTCAAATAATCCATACGAGTAACCACACTTTCCACAAATTCAGAATTTATGTTAAGAAGAAAAAGGACCTTTAAATGATGTCATCATATAAATTTCCTTACATGTAATTTTTGTGATTTCCTGCAAAAAACACATACCAGAGGAGCATCATATAATTCTTAACCCTACAATTTTTTTTAAATGTAGAAAAAGAACAGAATAATCTTGCTTTTTTTGGCATCAAATTCAATTACTAAATTGTCTTGCTTTTGGTCCTAGCAATGTTTTTAATCCACACAATTTAACCTAAAAGATATGACAAGAAATGGAAAACAATCTGCTAGGAAGTATTTATAAGATTTATTTTCTTGATTTTTTTTTTTCAATTATGTGGGGAAACACTTTTCTAAAGTACTCTAATTTTGCTTCTATAGGTACTCATCAAACTTGATGTCTACAGTGATTCTAACTTGAAGTCTTTTTGTCCATTAGTTTTTGTCACTATGGGAAAATTGTGTTTTTAAAAGTTTTTGTTGAACTGTGTGTGACAGTAGATCTGTGAGAACACTCAGGTTTTGTTGTTAATTTCAATGCCTTTTCCTACCATTATGATAATATTCTTTTAGCTTGTCGGGTGGAATGCAGGAGGAAGCTCCAGGTTCCCATCTCACTTTGAAATCTTTCTTTCTTCTCTGTTTCCCTTCCTCCTTTTCTCAGGTTTCCGTGCATTACTTTTTCTTCCCTCAGTCATAGCAAAACTGCTTTGGTGTGCAATAATTTCCCACCCATATTTCCCATATAAGGGAGAGTAGAGCATTGACCTCAGGTTTGCATACCTGGTGACTTCAGGATACCTTTCTATTATTCACACACCTTCCTGGTCTTGCAGAGGAAGTCACCATTACAGACAAGCTTTAGAACATGCCCTTAAGATTTTTATCATGGCAGCTGGAGCCTCTCTTGCATTGTGTTGTCTTTTTTGTTGTTGTTGGGTGTGTTGTTTTTTTTTCATTTCCCCAGTGGGTAACTTACTTCCAAAGGTCAAACCTTTATAAAAAAATCCGTATTTTATTTCAGCATATTATTTGGCTTTGGTTCAAAATGCATGCCCACCTTTCAGCATTTTCCTCCAAACAGTGTCTCAAACCTTGAAGGAGTAGTGTTGGACCTGAAACTAACGATATAGGAGAGACAAATAGGGAAATGTAATATGTCTCCATATGCAATTGAAAAAAATCCAGCTAATCTGGGGGATACAAAGGACCTACTTCCAGTCCCGTGAACCATGGCTGTTTATTAAGATACTAATTTTCTCCATTACCTGCTTCCTTAAAGGCCTGTTTGGCAAAAAGTGTTCTGGGTCTCTGAAGAGCCTGTAGTCTGTTGTCTCCAGCATACTCTCAGCCCCCATTTATCTGCCAGCAGTGCACAGTGCCCAGTCTTGAATGCAACCAGCTGCAAAGACAGCGGACCTTGCCAGTTCTAAAACCCATTTAGACACATGTCCATTCTGTAAACTATCAAGTATATGCACATCTTCAAAGGATATCACGTCTCATCAAGTTGCAAGTTGTGCATTTCTATCTGTAGGTCTAGCCTATGACCACAGGTTCATCCATAGTGGTACAAGGATTGGTCTTTGCCTCTTTAGTATTAGTTCCTGTCTAAGAACTGCAAGAAAGAGATATTATCTAGTGCAATCACATATCCTCTGGGAAATACTTTAAGACTGCAGATTCATGTCCTATAAGCCATTTTACAGCCACTGGCTGTTTCTGTCTGGACCTTTCCCTCCACAGGATGCTCTGACGATTGAGCAGAGTATAGCTTAAATGTTGTGCTGTTCTCCTGCAGATACCGCCTGTTTGTTTAGTATATCAGAGATTACTAAACATTGTGAAAATTTAGTTTCTGCCCCCAAAAATTTACTATATTTTTCCTCTGTTGCCTATTAGTACATAGGCAACATCACCAACCAACTGGGCAAGGAGGGCCTGTTCTGTTGCTGACGCTGTTGTATGTTACTCCCAGAGGAAAAAAGAAACTCCTGATCTCCAATTTTTTCATATCTGATTTTTTTCATGAAGAACTGCTACTCATTGGCTTAGTGTGTGTAAATTTAAAGTTACAACTGAAGTAACGCTTCCCAATCGGCTGACTAGTTTTGTGATGCAGGATTACAGTTTCAGACACAGAGTGTGATTTTCCAGAATCTTTTTGAGACAGATTATGAAAGTTTGGCGTATACCTCCTGGAGGTGCTTTTCACAGGCTTTAGCACAGAGCTTTGGCCAAATTATTTGATCTGCTTGGATCTCGATGAATCCATCGGGAAAGGCAGGTGAGCAGTACCATCTTGTGGAAAACGAGCTGCTGGAAGCCTGCTGCCTTCCCCTCAGGAACAAGCTCTCCAGGCGTGAATCCCTGCGGCCAGTCCCCACCAGCCCAGCTGCCCCCGTGCTTTATTTCACCCATTTTCCACGCTGAATACTGAAATTCACGTAGAAACCGTTATGTAAACGTTGTGTAATGCAGAAAATACTAGAGAGATGTGAATACGACAAGGTCCTGCTGCCCGATGTAGCAGCAGAAATCTCGTCTTTACCTCACCTGCTGACCTCCAGCCCCAAGGTAAACGCAGAGAGGAAAAAGGAATGTAAACACAGGGAAGCAGCCGCCCCCTTTCATCTCTACTCCCTTTTCTTTCGCAAAAGGGTTCACCGCAGCGTGACGACGGGGCGGCAGCAAAGCAGCCTAACCGTGCCGACGGAGCAGCCCCAGGCGTTTGTCAGGAGAGGGACAGGATTACCTGGCTGCCCCTGAGAAGCACCAGCGCCCGGCCCGGGCAGCCCGCGCCCCCGGGACGGCGGCTATTGAAGCAGACGTGCGTTTAAAACGCCGCCTGCCCGGCGGGTTTCCCCTCACGAAGGCGCGGCGCAGCAGCCCCACACCGCGAGATGGCGGCGGGCGGCCGCCATTTTCCCCCGCCTCGGACCACCGCGCCCCGCCCCGCCCGGCCCGGCCCAGCCCGGCTCGGGGGCGGTGCCGCCGCCGCCGCGTTGGTTCCTGCTTCCCAGGGAGCCCGCGGCGGCGCCGGGCTCCGGCAAGTCCCTCCTCCGCCTCGGCAGTGCGGGCCGCCTCCCTCGGCCGCAGCCTCCCCCGGCCGCAGCGGTGGAGCCCGGCGGCCCCGCGGCGCCCATGGCGGCGGAGCCGCAGCCCAAGGCGCTGACCCGCAAGCCCCTCCTGCTCAACAAGGTGGAGGGCTCGCAGGAGGTGGTGAACATGGCAGCGATAGTGCCCAAGGAGGATGGAGTCATCAGCGTCTCCGAGGACAGGTACCGGGGAGCGGGCGTCCACGGGACCCGCCGGGGCCGTGGCGGTTGTCCGTCACCTCCCACCATCGCTCCTCCGTGGTGGTCGACCACCGCTGTCACCGACAGGTGATGGTGGAAGGTGACAGGTCCCGCGGTGGTGGTCCACCACGGTCACCGGCGAGTGGCAGTGCTGACAGACCGCCACCGATGTGACTGTGGACGCCCCGGCTGGAGTCTCGGGCGGCGCCAGGGTCGCGGCGGCCCCGCACGGGGACATTGCTATAGGCAGCCGCGTCCGGCCCTGGGTGGGAAGGAGCCTGGGGCAGGGGTCTCCAGCCTGGTGTCCATCTCCTCCTCCGCTGCCGTGTGGGTCAGGGCCGGGAGCGGGCCGAGGCGCGGCTGGAGCTGGCGGGACGGGAGTGACTCCCCTCAGCGTGGGTACAACGGGGTCTGAGATGGCCTTCATCGCAGGCGGTGCCGGGGAGGCTGTGGAGATCTTTGGCCGTGCCTGAGGACGGTGGTGGCATTGGCTACAACAGCAGTTTTGGTTCCCGTTTCCCCTCTCCAGGCGTTTCTCGGTAATTGTTTAAAAACGCCGTGTACCGGCGGTACGGTCGTGGAGCGGCGTCCCGCGCTGCAAAGCTGCCGAAGAGCAGGATGCGCTCCGGCCGTCAGCGGGGCTGCGCGGGCTCGGAGGCTGCCCAGAGGCAGCTCAGTCTGCTGAAAGAGCTCAAACTTCATTCAGCCCTGTGGCCAGAGCTTCAAAACTCTGTGCTGAAGGTGCCTTCCTTTAAAGCAAGAGCTTCTTTTCCTTGCAGAGCCCATAAAGAACTGTTTTAAGCAGAGTTTCTTTGCAACTCAGATGCGTGGTGTAACCCATGTCCCCAGCTTGAAAGACAAACGTTGACCAGTGTGTGAAGATGTTTTGGTTCTCAAGGGTTTTTGGCAGACTGCTTCTCTGGGGTGCCACTTACCCTGTTGAGTGTCTGCTTTTATGTCTCTGCTAGCTTTCCAGAAAAGTGTCGGTATTTCTGTCATCTTGTCTTTGTCCTGCCTGTGAGTTAGTTTTCAGTCAGTTGTCAAATATGAGCAAGTTTAAGATCATTTTTCATCTAAGCTGTGGTCTCCAAGTGACCTCTCGTGCCTCACAACAAGAGTAACTGAGCTACTTAAAATTACGGTGTCAAAGGGACTTCAAGCAGAATATTATATTGACATGTGCTCAGAATTTTGTCTTCACATTTTTATGTGTTTGTTGTGGAGCTGAATAAAGCTTGAGTGTGTTTTTGCTCATTGTAGGTTGTTAGGCTCACTCAGCCAATTCTTTTTATCTGTAAGAAAGTATTCCTAAAATTAATTTGCTGTGGTATAGGTGCTGTCTCTCTCAATCTCTGCCTCTCCCCCCACCTCAGAAAAAAAAATGAGTAGCTTCTGCTGTTTTAGCACATATGAGTTGTTGAGAATATTGATGCTCCAAGTTGATATTTCTATGTAGAAAAAGGGAATTATCGGATAACTTTGTTTCGCTAATAACTGATATGTCAGGTTCAAGAAACAAGTGGTGAAGCAGAAACCAGGGGTTTCACATCAGGAAACTCACTAGCTGGCGAGCGCCACCCTCTCCCTTCCCATCCCAGAGCAAACACCTGGTGTAGCTCAGTTAGGTCCTGCTTGCTGATTAAACTGGGGAAAGAAATCTGCTGATAGATGTCCAGAATTTTGCTGGTGATGCAGAATAGCTCTATGGACAGTAAGTCTGGAGGTTCCCAGGCTATTTTCTGTTTAAAGGCACTAACCAGGTAGTTTGCCTGCTTGTGGGGCTGCTTTGCAGTGTCTTTGAAAAGCTATAAGCTATGATAGTGCCTCTTATATTTTTTTTTTACACAGGAAAATGTTGATTGATAGCTCTTTCTTTCATTTTCCACCTGCATTAGCATTTTTATTGTAATTAAAAAGTTCAGAGTCTAAAACTCATTTGGCAGGAACAGCAGGGTGGGAGTCGAACTTGGAGGTCTCCGGGATACCTGGGGTGGAAGCATAGTTTAACAGACATTCAATACGTGCGGCTTATGATTAGGCTTGTGCAGCTCCTTATGGTACCTTTGCCTGTTTGGTCCTGCCTTCTAGTGTTAGTGTTGAGGTGGTTGTTTAACGGCCTTAATGGAATGTGGAGGGCTTGTAGTGATTCCTGGAAACTCTAAAGTTATGGTTATGGAGATGTTATCTGTCTCTCTACTTGTTTGACAAATAAATGAGTTTTGGCCAAGTTTCTCAGCCTGTGATACGTACTGCTCGTACGAGAGAAATGTTCTGAAACTTTTGCAGAGGACTTCAGCTGAACCAACTTGCCATCTCCAGCACTCTCTTCATGCTGGGGAGGATGAGTCTTCTGGAGATGAAAGGGAGGGAGTTCTCGGCTGGACTGCTGGTTCATGGCTGAATATACCATTGTTGAAGTTGTTAGTAGTTTTAACACGCACAAGAAGTAGGTACAGCTTTAAAGGTTTTCTTTAGTGCATGGTGTGGCTCTAAATCCGTCAACCCTTCAAAGCAGGAGCTCGGTGTCTAGTCTTTATTTTGTATGGTACCAGTGGTTTTATCTGGCTTGAAAAGCCACGGAAGTGGTTTCAGCTATAGCTTGCAGACATAGTCATGCATTATATAGCTCTGAATTGTTATATTTGTAGCATATACATGCATATGTTTTTAAGAAATAAAATGAAAACTAGGTAATGATAGAGAGTGTGGTAATTCCTCATAAAGAATGGCATAGAGGGGGAAAGAAGGAGTCTCAGGGGGGCTTTATATATAAACTAGATTATCTAAACTTTACATAATCTGCAAGGTTAGAATTTCTATTCACTGTGCATCACCTGTATGATCTACATATTTTTCTCTTCTGAATCCTAGTCAGTCATGTTAGTTGAACAATGTGCATTTTGTCCAAATCTTAGTTGTTTTGTCTGATTCCTTATTAAGGCAAAATAGACTGAGCCTGTTACCTCTTTATGAGTACAGCTGGCGTGCATTGGGAGGGATAAAATGTAATTTTATTTTGTGTTTTTCTTCTAAGGAAAAGGGATGCACCTGTCTAGGCAGGTGAGAGTTAAAGGAGTGGCAACATTTTTTTTATCCAAGAAGGTATAAATCTGGTACAGGAGGGTTACAAGAAAGAAATTATTAGCTTTCATCCATGCTCTTTCACCTGCCAGCGAATGAGTGGAATTAACAGACACATATATCCAAACGTGTGGAGTCTTGAGTGATCTATAGCGTTGAATGCCCTAGGTGCTACACATGAAGCTAAAGTGGGATTTTCCTAACATGCACAGCTGGCTCTAAGCTGTCATCAGCTTCCTGTGTGCTAAAAGCATGTGCTACCATTTCAAAATCGCTGAGCATCCTTGTCTTTTGTTGCCTTTAGAGGGAGATGTGGGTGTTGGGCATGTCTGAAAAGTAGGTCAGTGGCATGTCAAGTTCAGACATATCTAACTTCATGCTCCAGAGAAGGTTTAGTGTCGTTAATCTTACCTGAGCATGGGGATACGGTGGGAGAAGTGCCCTGACTCACTCAGCTTTTAGTGCAAGCAGTTCTGCTTGGTGTTGGCACGCTTCTGTGTTTCCCAGGAGTCTGCCAGTGATGTGAGTGCTAATGCAGCTGGGTGTCTGATGTGCTGATCATGTATCGCTGTGCAAGACTGGCAGGAGGGGGCTAGGTGTCATCATGGTATACCTGCACTTCACTACTAGCCATCTTTTTTTTCACTAGCTATGTTGTAGGTGAGGAAATCTTGGACATGTGCTGGTGTAGGCAGCTGTCCCGATAATTATGAATTCCAGTCTGTGCCCTCTTTTGGGTGAGAGTTCTGTGCTCACTTCCATGCTACAGACCTTGGAAATGTAGGTGTTGGTGTTGCAGTCAAGAACTCTGTTGTCCTTAAAGTACTCACAGGAAAGAGGTAAAGGCTTTCATAATCAACTGAAAATTGTCAAGATCCATTCTTTTTTGAAACAGGCATTCTAGTCCTCTAGGCAGTGACAAAACCTAGAAGAAAAATATTTATGCCATAGGGTGGGGTTTTGTATTGTTGTGTTTTTTTAAATAGGGGAACAGAGGCCTTTGGCTTCTCCACTACCTTGTATCACCTTTACTTCATCTTGAACTGAAATGTCTCAGTTTCTTTGTATGGATCACTATATAAACAGTGAGCCCAGACTGTCGTGTACATTCATATTAGTGTCTTCATCTCACATAGGGAAAACTGCAGAGCTTGTATTGCTAGGTTTGGTTTACAGTTTGAGGTTTTTAAATGTAGATGTGCACTTAAGCTGTGGTCCAAGGCTTGTCTTCTGGATATGCTAAGTAGTAGGTTCTTTAGGGCGTACGAAAAAATGTATGACTGTCTTGTGTCTTGTGTAGATGAGATCTTGACTTTGGTAAACTAATGGTGAGCTAGGAGTGGGAATCCACATATGTGACAAGAAATGTCAGAGTTGTCTTTGGCGTCCTGCTGACATGCCTTCTAGCATGGAGAAGTATGATCTTTCCACCCCTAAATATCAAAAGCAATCTTTTTGCTCCTTATGGTTTTCTTGTCCAGATCCAGAACATAAAGCATATATCATTATAGTTCATCCCTGTGAAATACCTCTAGTGGAAAGGTAGGATTCTTCACTCAGTGTTGCAACCAGGCAGCGTGCGAGGAACCGCAGACCCTTGGTAAACTCTGTGTTTCCTTTCTCCTGTGGTGGGGTGGTAGAAAGTGATTTATTTGCCTAGCAGTATGGTTGCAATACAGTTCTGCAGTTCCCATCTAAGCACAGGAATATGTTGCTGACGGCCACTCTGCCTTGTGTGTGGCTGTTGGTTTGCAGCAGAAATACAGGTGGTTTGAGAACCGATTTTTATGCTATCCATTTATATATATCATTCTAAACCTGTAGGTTTCACACCCAGGTTATTGCAGCGTGAGCAGTAGTTTAAGCAGTCAGGTGTGGATGCGCCTCACAGGTGTACAAAGACTTATTCCTGCCTGGAGGTTCTTTAAATTCTGATAAAAACATCACTCACTGATAAAATTGTTGAAAGGAAATGAAGAAACTCTTAACAGCGCAAAGGTTCGTAAGAGACATAGTGCTGTAGATACAACTTGTTTGCTCTGAATTTTTTTTAAACTAATTGGATGTGTTGCAACTGGATGACTATGTTTGGAATAAAGCTCAGGGTGGAGGTTAGTGCTGGCTGTTCAAGTGAAAGAAGTGGATGCTGGCAAGAGGTTTAAGGACAGACAGGAGGTCCAAAGCTCTTGGAATAAGAAACTGTTGCAAATGTTGAAAAGTAACTGTTCCTGATTTGACTAACATGTATCCTGTTGAGATGCCAAAATTCTGGGACTAGCACTTAAAAACATTTTGCTGAGCGTTTGTTGGGTTTGATTAACTTGTGGGAGACCTTGCAATGTATTTTTTTTTTTTCAGCCTTCTGTGGTGCTTTGCCACCAGGAGGTGACTTGAAGTTTGCCAGAGCTTGTATATCCCTTCCCTTAAGATGCTCTCCCCTGAGTACTTAATGTCAGGTAAAGATTTAAAGCACAAGCATTTAGTTTTGTCTTTCTGATTCGAGCTATCCTGCAACTGCTAGCTCATGTAGGTCAGTGCACAGATTGATGCAACTCCTGCAGTTGTATTAAGTTCATGTCTTAACTGCAATGTGGCAGCTGCAATAATGTGGTATGACATGGCTTGGACCGTGACTTGTGCAGACCCAGTTTCAGCAGTGCAGTTACTGCTGCAGGCATCAAAATAGAGTGGAATGTGAGGCACTTAAGCATTTAGTCAGAAATGCAGTGGTTTTTACTCACCTCTCTGTTTTAGAGATCATTCTTTATATAAAATGTGTAGATGCGTGTATCTTATCTTACAAGCTTTATTTGGAATAAGAAGAGCTATGTAATACACCTTCCATTTGCCTTATGGTAGCCTCTCTGCCAGCTGCTGAACAATGCTCTTGAGTTGCAGCAAGTTTTGGGGTGGTGCATCTGTCTCCCATATTAACCAGTTCTTGTTTTTCTTCTTGTTTTCCCTGACCCTGTCTTAATTTCACTGGCATCTGTTTACACAGAGACTGGATCTCTCATCAGCATGTCTCATGTCTGTCAGGCTTGGTGACCTTCCTCTGCAGTCTCTCCAGTTCTGGAGCTGAACAAGCTCCTTGCTGAGAGGGGACTGCACAATGACACCTCTGTGTGTGCCCTGCAGCCTCTGGAAGAAAAGCAAATGCCTATTATGGAGTATGTGCAGTGCAAAGCAGGCATATAACTGAAAACGTGCTGTTGTGGGAAACTTGCTGGTTTTTTCTCCTCAAGTTGAAGATGGCTAGAAGTGGCAGTAATGCTGCAGCATTAAAAAGCTGCAATACAACTTAATGTAACTAAATTATTTTATTTATTTAATTTATATGTCAAAACCGATTCAGTTTCATTTCATTTAAAAGAAAGAGTTTGCAACAATTTTGAAGCTACCAGGCAGGCTCAGTAAGGCTGGCCTTTCACTGAAGGTCCCTTAGCGGACTGAAGGTCTCTAACAGCATAGAATCATAGAATCATTTAGATTGGAAAAGACTTTTGAGATCATCAGGTCCAAACGTTAACCCAGGACTGCCAGATCCATCATGAAACCATGTCTCTAAGCACTGCATCTATATGTTTTTTTTAACACCTCCAGAAATGGTGATTCCACCTACCTTATAGGATTTTGATTGCTGAGGCAAACTTTTTTTCTTTCCCTCTCTTCAGCTGCACTGGTTCCTGCATGGCATCTGCTGACAGTGATCTGTGCACAGGTTTCCCAGTAAGATCTTTCAGCTGTGTGATAACACAGGAAAGAGCACTGCTCAAAAGTAGCACAAGTTTTGTAGAATGTTGTTTGTAACAGTCTTAAGAGGTCAGAATACAGTTGGCAGTTCAAAGAACAAGGGAGAAGGAGACAATAGCAGGCTGTAATGCAGACACGTGTGTGCTCCCGTGCTCAGCTCTAAAAGCTTTGTAAATGATGCACAATGCCCTAAGGAGAAGAACTGGCTTTTGCACAAGTATCTTCTGTGCATCACTTGTGTTCTGTGCCCCATAACCTCTCGGATGTTGGAAGACCATTTGAATAAAAGCAACTCAGAAGCCATGTTTAATTGCCTTGACCATGGTGCTTCTGTCATTCACCTGTCAAATACAAGTGATTTTATGTTAAACTCTGCCAGTATCTGCCCGTATTTGCCCAGGGATTTGATGGGAATTGCAGTAGTCCTTAGCATAGTCTGTTGCAAAGACAAGAGCAAGAAAAACCATAGTGGTTTTCCTTCTGCATATGGTGTGAGGAAGTGATGGATGCAGCCGTGGCTCTGCAGGATGTGGCAGGCTGCGATAGGGTGCCATGGGAGGGGATGGGAGACATGGCCATGGGGTGCTGAGAATAGCCACACACAGCAGGACACATCCTGTTCAGCAGAGCCTTGTCCTGCATGGGTCATGTTAGGAAAGAGAAAATAAAAACTTCCTTCTTTATACTTTCGTGAGGTGAAGTATGAAATGAAGTAAATGGGAAAACTTTAAAACAAACATCCGCACAGGAACAGCAAGTACCCCAGCAAGCAGGTTGGGTGAGTGGCTGGAGCAAGCCCGGAGAAGGAAAAGGACAATTTCATAAAAGGAGAAGCAGGAGAGGACAAGTTTACCAGGCAGCCCTCCAGGGAAGGAGCTTTACATAATCACAAACCCATATGCATCTCTCGGGGTTCTTTATATGTCACAGTCTGTGTGCCTGATGGCTTGAAACTGCACATAAATAATGGTCAAAATGGATATTTGGCTATCAGAAAGCAGGTCATATATTTTGCAAATTAGACTGTGCTGAAATTTTAGATGGACAAAATGCAGCCTTCATCCTCATGAGTGGGAGAACAGTTGTGAAGGCTGGGTTAAAAAAAAGTGGTGGTTTAATTTTTCTCTTACCCAGGCTGCAGGAAAAAGCATTGTGTAACTAACCTTGGCCAGACTTTGAGCATATGGGCTTTGCTTATTGTACCATGTGCATTCACCACTTAATTTAAGATTTTTCAGGGAACTCTTAAGGTTTTGAGCACTGAATCAAAGGCGATGCCAAAGCACAGTTCTGGGTAGAAAAGCACTGCTGTTCTGCTGCCAAGTTTACCAAGAAGTTTGATCTAATGTTGTCTTTTATTCTTCACATCCTGTACCATTCCCTCTTAGTGTGAGGTAAAAGATCGATGTTCTTAGCAGGTTTTTGAAATAATGGTAGCGATTGATCAGCCCCAGAAGGCAATGCTTTTGACCTTTACAAGTCTGTAATCACGGTTTCCTTAGGAGTTGAGTCCCATGGAGAGAAATCTGAGAAAAGGCTGTTCTAATGTGAATTGGCTTATTTTGCCACCAGGTTGAATTATCTTGATTAGAATTATCTGGATTCAGGTGATAGAGCAAATATAGTGCCCTGTTTTGAACAGATATGGAGAGAAGATCCTTGACTGTGTCTACAACATGACAGATAATGAGATTTTGCACCTCCAGCAGTGAATGCAAATTTGATAAATTTACCCTCAGATTCAAATTCACTTACAATAGCAAATAAAGGCTTAATTGTATTCTTAAGCAAGTGCTGCATCTACCTTGTGGAGTAATTTAGGGTCTTAAAGTAAACAGTTTTGCTTTTTTTAGAAGTTTCAGTAAGTCTAATAATGAGTTGGTACTAAAGCTTTTACTTTAGTTTAAAAAGTAATACGGTATAGCAAAAAATTGCGTTTATGCAAGCTAAGGTATGGTAGAAGAAGGGACATGAGAGAGAGTTATAGTGTTGATTTAGAGCAGTGGTACTTATCCTCCTGGTACAATCATTTCAAGATTTAGATATATAGGTACCAACAGTCTCTGACTTCCACACTGTTTAGCTTATCTGTGGCTTGGAATAAAAAACAGACAGTGACTGAAAGAGGAAATTCAGTAGGTTTACTGTGATGCAAGATAAGATGAAGCAGGAGAGCACTGAAAATTAGTCTGTTCTGATGCTTTCCTTCTTGTTGCTGTTTAGCCTTTCTGAAGCAGTACAGCAAAGCTTATCTTATAGATGTCTCCTCAGATTTGGATGCTTCTCTGAGAACATCTACACTGGGGTTTCTTTCCTTGCAGATGTCAGCTGACAACTGCAAAGTCGAGTGTTGAACCCTATTCTCCAAGGTATTTGCTTATATGCGTGTTTCTAGGCCAGTTTATTACACAAAGATCCAGAAGGTTTGCCTTTTCATTTAATACAATTGTCCCTTATCTCAGAAAACCATGTAATGTAATCACTTTTAAGAGACAGGTCCTCATTATTTTGCTTCCTTTATGTTTGTTGGACACTTCAGGTGTCTGTGCTGTGGAACTGGAAACAATGGCTTGCATTTTATTTGTAACTAGCTTGCACTCATTTGGCTTATGTGCTGATTTATCCTTTACATATTTTCTTCTTGATCCTCAGTGTTATTAAGCTGTATCTTCTCGTTCCCCTACTCTACTCCTGTTCAATCCTGAGAAATTCTGTTGCCCCTCTGAGCTCTGTGTTTTGCTAGAGCAGCTGTGGGCTATGGAGTCATCCAAGGAGTGGTTCAAATTGGCATTGTGAAGGCCTCCTGTTTTGCAGCACCATGTGCATGGGATAGAATGAATGTAGATTTCCAAGGAGATGCTTTCTGATTTGATGGTAAGGACATAGCCTGTGGTCCAGCCTAGGTCCCACTGCATGCAGGGATGACCTAAGGCAGCTGCAGTGTTCTGGTGCAAGGGCAGATCCTCTACTTATGAATCATGCCTTTGTCACTGGCCATTTCAGCAACTCCACCAGCAATAAGCTGTTGTCAAAGGCTGATTGCACTTGGGTAGTTACTGGAAGTTCACTAGCGAAGCTCATGCCTGTGCTGTTCTCCAATGTCAGACACACAGCTCTTGTGCCTGCTCTTGTCCTGTTGGTCCCATTCCCTCAAACTCGGGAGGCAGCAGCCTTTGTGTAGCCTGCTCTCTGCCAGCCAGAAGCTTGAGAGCAGATGAAAGGGCTTTCGCTGAAAAGCCCTGCATTTGCCTTCTAGACATGAATGATCTCGATGCTTTTAATATGCCATGGTAACAGTTTACACACACAGACAGGAGCAGACACTGATAAAAACCAGATTAAAGTAGGGCAGTGCAGTAGTACTAACATGGGGAAGAGAGGATGCAAGCTGGCTCAACATTAATTGTGATGAGGGAGGAAAGTGAGAAGATAACGTACCTGCCAAGTCAAAATCAACACCTTTGGTCTTTTTGTACCCTAGGCCTGGACTAAAGTTATTCAATTACTGCAATTAAGAAGCTGATACTTCCTGCTGCAGTGAAATGATGCATTTTATTGTCTTCTGCTGAGCCCTTTTTTATGTCCCATTCAGTCAGAATAACTGTAAGCTCCAAAAGTGCCTGTTAGAGGTCTACCAGAGCCTTACCTCGACTGTTTTGTGTGCTGCTTTGGCAGCAGAGGTTTTTAGTGCTGTTTGACAAGCAAAAGCCTGTCTAATATTACCTCATGTTTTCTACGTTGTATTGCATCTGATGTCAAGAGTAATAGAAGTTCCTGAGACTACAATAGCTGCCATTGCTGGCTAAGAGTGGATGTATGCTGGATTTCTTCAGGCAGGGGAAGCAGCTAGCTTAAGTGTATCGGTTGCAATGGGTGGCAGACCACTGTGCTTGACACTGCGTAATGTAGCTGGGGCTGGTCATACAACATATAGGCACTACTCCATTTCTGAAGAGGAGTGCAGTCTCCTCCCTTCAGGAAATGAATCAGACTTCGTAATCAAAACTCTTCTTGCTAACCTCTGCAACTGCCAGTAAATGAATGGGAATAGAGGAATCCATCATTGTGCTTTCAAAATATGAACTGGTAAATGATCTTGCTGGACATCCAGCAGGGACATCAGCTCAGAGCCATACAAACACTGAATTTCCAGGTTCACATTCTGATTCCTGTTGTTGCTAGGTTTTTTTGTAGCCTAAAAGCAAAAGCACATAAAATTCTGGAAAGCTTGCTGTGGTGCTTGGAGTCCCATGGCAGCCTGGGCTGCAAAGCACTGGCAGATGAGGAGCCCTATTGATTGTGACAGGCTGTTGTAGGGACATGCTCTCAGCCTTGCTGCAGGCAGGGTTTCTGTGGGCTGCACAGTTGTGGACTTTGCGCTGGAGGACTTTTGGGACCTCTGTTGTTTGAAATCTCACCTTCCCTTTTGTATACTCTTTATGGCTGCTAGTATGGTTGGGGAGCACATGACCAGTGGGAAGGTAGGAAATCCCACAGTAGCTTGTACCACTAATTCAGTTCCAAAGTGGTGGTTTTGGAGCAGAAGACTAAAAGCAAAGGTAGGGATTTTTGTTAAACAAGAAATGCTATAAATGCTGGTGGTCATGGTCATTAAGTTTCTAGCAGTTAACTTTTCCTCAGGTACTGTGGCTAACCCATATTAGATACTAGAGGAAGGTAGCAGGGAAAGGGAGTTACGAATGTACTGATTATGTTAAAAAAATTTGCATGCTGTAGTACCTGAATATGCATGAACTTTATCTCAATTCTGAAAGCTTCTCTGTGATTTAGGGTCCCTTTACTCCTTCTTTCTCTCCTCCCCAGTAAGTTCTTTGGTAGGTAAGAGATAAGGTTGGTGAGGATTTCCTTAATAAATTTTCATTGACAAGAAACCAAGTGAAGTCTCCATCCCCAGCTAGTGTCATCCATAGCATCTGTTTGGTCACAGCTTATATTTATCCTCCTAAAAACATGCTAACTTAAAAACTTTTTTGAGGAATCAGGAATGAACATTGTTGTCTGCTTTTTGCAAGGTGTGAACAGGTCCGAATAAATGGCCCAAGGACTGAAAATGTTGAGGTCACCACCAGGAAGCCTGGGTAAACCTAACAAACAGCTTGGTCCGCTTCGGTCGGTGTCTCCTGTACTTTTTTCCTTTGCTCTAAAACTGAGCTTGTGTTCGTGTGCACTTTTTGACACGAACAGACATTTTTACATGGATTGGAGCCAGATTCTTCTAGAAACAGGTGTAATTGGTATTCAGCTCTTAATCACAAAACCTGGACTGTTCACTATGTAGGCAAGTGTTTTGTATACAAAGTGGTATGGGAGAAGTTGATAACCATTTTGAAAAATTTTGGTTGTGGAAAAAGCAAATGACATGGGTAATTGCTTAGTGATCTGTGTTTGAGCGTTTTGCATGTGGATTAAAAAGTGCAGATGGTGGTTTCAAAAAGTGGTGTGTGTGCATGTATTGACACACCAGGCCCAATGGTATTTTTCCAGAAATAAAGGATACTGCCTGTGTTTTGCAGGCAGGCTCCTAATTTGCAAACCAGCCATTGTGATAGTCTGAAGCATTATCCTGGCAATGGTCATCTTTTTGTTTTGAGCTTGATTTCCCTTTATTGCTGTGTGTGATGACTCTAAGCCAGAAATTGCTGTTTAGTCAGTTGTTGGCCAATGCCTTTATACTGGCCTCAGACTAATAAAGATGAAGGAGAGAAAGTGGGAAAATATTGACTACCTTGAGATATTACGGCAGTTTACAATGTAGCAAGAAAGGGGAGCTCTTGTGAGCAGACAGCAAACCCATTGCTGTTCTGATTTTCCATTTCTTCTAAAGAAGCTCAGTATTGCAGAGGGTGGTGTATGTAAGGCAGACTTCACTGGGATCAATATCGTTTCCTCTTTTCTATGACTGCATGAACCAGCTGAGAGAAACTGGCAGCTGAGCCCAGGGCCAGTTGCTATAATGACTGTATTTCTAACAAATTAAATAGCATGAGGGTATGTTTTCAAGCACAGAGACCTGGCTGGCTGTACTGTATGTGTGTTTGTACCAGGCATTGTTCTTGCCATGAGCCAATTCACACAGCATCAAACAGTCCCCAGACACAGTTTGGGAGTCACTTGGACCAGGGACCGTTCCCAGTACACAGCCTGGATGCAGCTGCTGGTTCCTATGAGACGTGGCCTTGCTGCCAGATACTGGCCCCAGGCTCATGTCATTTACTAATCTTGGTGTGTTTCACATCTCCTGGGCACCCAGATCATATGGCTGTCCCTGCTGGTGGGGTGGCAGACTGCCTACGGGAAAATTGGTTCTGTGATTTTTGAAAAACCTCACCAAATAGACAACAAACTAAGCTGCTGGTTTAAACAAGACACATCCCTTAAAACTGGTCTGCCTGTAAACATTTCTACTGGTTTAAGAACTGTAACAATGGGTTTTAAAAGCCTGAATTTGAGACCAAAAATAGTTTGAGATTCTTAAGACTAACTTCAACCAGATGTCTGGGGGAGGACGGGTCTCCTGGGGCTGCAACACTGAGCAGAAGTGTGCATGCTGCCAAATTCCTGTGTGCGACACTGGCCAGCAACCCAGGCTGCAGCCAGGGCTGGAACCCAGCTGGAGCACTGAGGTGGCACTTATGGCCTCTGTGGCCAAGTCCTCCAGTCAGACCCCTGTGTTCACTTGCTGCACCACCAGAGGCCCAAACACTGGACCTGTAACCTGTGTGAGTACATCTCACATGCCTCAACAGTCGTCAAGATCGTTTGTCTCCATGAGCCTTTGCTTCTGACACCCAGGGAAGTATCTTTGACTGATTTGAGCAGAGTATTGCTTCATCATGTCCTGTAGGTTTGGGAGACAGGACTTGAATGCTTCTTTACATGCCACCATCCTGGGGTGGCATCCCCTTACAGCGGACTTGGTGTCATTGCAGCCACACTGGTACAGCTCTGTGGGCTGCCTGTAGAAGAGCCCAGGCTTCGGTTCTGAGAAGCATGACAGTACTTCCACTTTTCATGTCCAGTCAAAGCTTTGGTCCTGTATTTTTGAAGTCATAGAACAGTGCTAAGCTGTAGTAATGATATATAAGCCACTAAACACTACCGCTTTGAAGCATGTATACGATTGGGTGTTACGTGCTGAAGAGAGAATTCTTCATCGGGGTGATCCAAATGTAGAGCAATGCTTGGAGAAGATCAGGAAGTCCAGAGACCCTATACAGAGAGGCTTTACCTAAACTTTTAATCTTTGAAAAGACCTTTGGTCGTAAAAATGACATTTCTGCTCCTTTCAGGCCCTAAAATACTTGAAGTAAGTTAGGCACACAGTTATCGCAGACCTTGCTGCAAGCATTGTTTTCCACCCATACATCTTCTCTTGTAACCAAGGCTTCCATAAGATCTTTGGTGTTGCTGTCAAATAACTACAGAAAACTCTAACATAATATGTAGGTTGTATTAAAACTTCAAGGTGGACAGAAGATAAGAAACTTTCATTTCCTAGTAAAGTTGGTGATGCCACAAAGGAACCAAGAAGAGGAAGCGTGCTACTTCAGTAGCTTATGAACTTCTCTACCTGAGAAAAGCATAGGAAACTTCAGGTACAAAAATTAATCTTCAAAGCACATTTGCAATAGAAATTAGAGATGTACAATTAGAGATGTTTGTTCTGTAACTATTGCGTAGATCTTTCTGCCTTGTCCAGTTTGCCTGCCACTGATAATGTAATAGAAGTTACACATGTCATTGGGGCAAAGGCTTGTGGAGAGAAAGTCTCTCTTCTGTAGTCTTACATAGCTTATTTTTGTACAAACTGTTCCCATTTGGGTATATGGATGAGGATTCACACTATTTATTTCAGTCTTCTCCCCCCACCCCCCCTTTTCCCTTCCTCTTTACTAGCTGATGTGCCTCCCGTTGGGAAGAAGTAGGAATTCACTTTCGCTTTAGTATATGAACAAACACTAAAATTATCATGGTTGGTTTCATCTTGCTCTAGTGTCTTTTCAAAGTTTTGCTGATGACCTCATTGTGAGCAGCATCAGAGGAGTGCTTCAGAACTGCAGCTGATACTTGCATTACTGGGGGAGTGCATCTACAGCTGCAGTGGTAGGCAGAAGGATGACGGGTGTCCCTTAGCTGTCACTGCCACAGGAATTGCGATGTGGCAATTGCGATACAAAAAAAGCAGTAGAGTCAGAAAATAACATGCTGGATGTAGCATCATTCTTTGGACACTCTTTGACATGGTGCTGCCCTGTGGCAGTTGCATTCTTCTGCTGCTCCTGAGCCTGGCCCAAGCTGCAAAGCTGGGTTTCGTGTCTTGGAGCCAGGCTTTCCAGTGGCAAGTAGTGTTGGGCTTTCCTCGTCTTTCATGGCACATTATTGTTCCCTCCTGGATTGTGAGGGAATTTAGATCTATTCGAGTTTGGGTTTCTTGTGTGGAGTATCTTGTTGTAGGAGCCTTTTTTTTTTGTTTATTCCCTTTACTATGGAAGCTTCTTGTTTAGTTTTTAATACCACTTTAACTGTTCTCAGGTTGGTTGGTCTGAAATTGTTCTCTGGTACAGTTCCAATACTGAGGAAATTGTGTCAGATTATTTTAGCTCAGCTTTTAGCCCAGATGTTTATAAGATTATTATTGCCTTTTTAAAGTCCAAGATCAGAGGATCAAGAAAGCAACAAAATTTCCTTAGAATTGTATGACCCTTGAATACCCAGAACATAAGGGTTTTACAGCAGTCTTTAGTATTTTTCTATAAAATCTGCTGCTTTTGCTGTACCACGAGATTGCATTTTCTTACTCTGGAAACCAACAGAAATTTTTCTTGGCCTCGATTGCATAAAAACTTGTGGAAAAAAACAATTTTAACCAGATACTAAGAAAGAAGCAGATTTGGAATCAAATAAAATTAAATTATGAATAGCTATCAATTATGCAGAAGTAACATTAAAAATAAACAGAACAAGATGTCTAACTTGGCTGTCCTTCCTCCTACGTAACTGAATTGATATTGTTTCTGGAAATCACAGATTGGAGTGACACTGGTGTTGCCAGTGTCACATTTGGCAATGTGTTATGGTTATGTATTATCTGAAAAAATTAGGCAATTGGGGGGAAATATGTCAACTGCTGAAGCTGAAAGTTGAAACGGACAGCTCATTTGTAGAGGGAGAGACTGGGAAGAATGTGTGATTATCATCCTGCCTTGCAGAGAACTTTAATTCTTGTTCAATTGGTGTGTATCCAGGCTTGATGCTCTGTAAAAACTTAACTGTTACATCTTTGGTAAGTTTGTATAGTGGTGAGTTGCTGTTGTAAGAACTTAGCAGGTGCAGGTGGCTTCTGAATCTCCTGGGGAGAAAATGGCCAGGCTAATGTCCACCCTACCAGGGGACTTAATTAAACAAACAGTTGATGCTATCTTCTTCCCACCAGACTCATGTTTCAGATGAGTTTCTGGGGAGGGTGGGGTCTGTCCCCACATGCTGAGGAGTTCATGTAGCTTGCCTTGTCCTCCTAGTTGAGTCCTTTTGCAGCTAAACTGTTACGGGGTAAAAACGGGTGTCATGAAACAAGAGTCTGGGATGCAGGCGCTTCCATACTCCACGACAGGATTGCAGGAGACTGTCAGGGACTGAGGCAGATACAGGATTTCGCACATCTTTTTGGCATTTTGTGTTGATTGGCTTGAATTGCCGTGTTTAATGAGAGTCCCATTTTTCAGCACCTGCCTTGTTAGTGGGAGCAGTACTTCCAGACCTCTGCGCTTACCTTAGATCTACTGGTGTTTGGTGTCACTGTCCTTAAGTTCTCCTGTGGAGCTGGGTCATGGTGCTGCTTTGTCTACCTGTCCAGGATTGATTTAGAAGCATCTCAAACACATAGCTTTTATTTTTGACTAATATTCATATTTTGTAAATATTTCCTGAACAGGACCAAGTTTGACTCTGTGTGTTTAGTCAAAAGGTAAGCTGCTTTGAACAGAAAAAATGTTTTATTCTTGAGACCCGGTAGTAACTTGACTCAAGTAGGGGAAGAAATGAGAGTAGGAATTTTGGATTATGTAGTTGGGAAAAGACCACTTGAAATTGAATTCAGATAGTCTGTGTTGGTCATGACTTCCTTTTTCAAACTATTGTTTTCCTCTATGCTTAGCTTGCAATGATAGATAATGAACATTTGTTTGTTTTTTGGCATTTAAGACAAACCAAAAAAAAATCTGGTGTCTCTTAAGAGAGAAAACTGATACAGCCTAGTGGATTTAGTGTCCTAAGTGGCAGAGCAAGAACTTTGTATCTGTGAGGTACTGAGACAAATGCAAATGCACTGTCTGGAGAAGCCTTAATGTGGGAAATACTTTCCGCGTTACATATTTGGAGGCTGCATGCAGGGAAATGCTTAGCTGTTGAGTGCAGCTGGAAGAGTTTGCATTACCGTGTCTGTCACCAGCAGGCTGCTTCATAAATGCAAAATGTGGAGCTGGACTTCTCCTTTCCTTCTGGTAACCTCATGCACAAAGCTGCTTTGATACGAGAGGAACTGGGGTGCAGGAAGGGTCTTGAGGTTTGAAAGGCTTGTCTTCAGCCTGTTGCCTCCGGTTGGATAGATCTGTTATTACCAAAACACAACGCTGTTTCAGTTTTCTTGTCTGGCTGTTACTGAACCAGATGCTTGCTGCCATCCTTACTGCAGGCTTGGTGTTGGTTGTACGTTATAACCTGTTCCCTGCTGCTTATTCTTCCCATTTGTGTTTTATCTCTCACAGCTCCTCTCAACTGACTCTCTCCTTTCCTCACCTTCCCGTTTATTAATTATTTCAGTGACCTCCTCTTATCAATTTGGAATTCAAAAAAGGCAGGCTGTCTCCTTCGTGCTTGAACTCAGAGCAGCTGCACATCCTTGCTAATGCTGAATGCAGTTAAATACCAATATCCAGCAGTCATCTGAGTTGAAAGTGAAATGGGGCAGCTTGGATTGGGAAAAACACTGGCACCAGAGATCTGGTTAAAAGCACCTTGTGTGTGGTGACGTGAAAGGTGTTTGGTGTGTTTAGCTGTTTTTGTCTGTCAGATGTTGCTTTCTGAAAACCTTAAGTAGCTGCTGTATCCTTCTGTGTTCCAGCAGCAGTCCATAGTAATTCCCAGTTTATTACTGGATATTTTTTTTTTAACCTGTTTAGGTATTATTTAAATGCATTCACTTGTTTTGAATAATAGAGAAATGGTGAATGTGTGATACCTCTCAGGCAATGGGGAGTGGGCTGGGATGCTACGTGCAGTAGAGAAATGGGAAGAGATGCTTTCCTTTGCAGTGAGGTGGATGGAATGGCAATATTTGCCTTTGCCTTATTGCTCCAAAGCCACAAGTGACTTGGTGAGGAAGGGGACAACAGCTGCTTGAGCGGGTATGTGGACTACCTCTGCAGTTGCTTGGGGGTGCACAAATGCTGAAGGCTTGCTGCTGTCAAGGAGAAGTGACCTTGGTAGTCTGGTACCTACTGGTTAATGGATGTCTCCACATACAAGAGGACTGGGATGCGGAGGGAATACCTTTACCTTTCTTACAGATACATACACATCTGAAGCTTATGTTCTTGATGGTATTTTTAAAAGGCCAAGTCTAGCAGGACTTGTAAATCACTGTCAGCTCTTGCTGGAGCCAAAACTCTGGGGAGAGAAATAGCATGGTTGAAATGTGCATAAAAATGAAGGGTGCCAGCAGAGCAGACAGTGTGGGATGACTGGGAGAACTGATGAGAGTACAGAAAAGTGTATTTAAGATTTTAAGTGCATGATTTGGAACTGTTGTCTTTGGTTCCTGTGTCTTAAGTAGGGGTTACTTGATCACTGGGAAAGCTAGGATGTAGATCCTGGGCATTCCGTGGCTTCTAATTAGCATGTAGCTGCCACACCATGAACTTTTGTTTCCTTCTACAGAAATACTTTCCTTTCAAAAACTGATTAAACAAAACCCTTCGGTCCTCTGGCAAAAAAAAAAAAAAAAAAAAATGCGAGTGGGAAAAGCAAAGATAAACCTTGATCTTTCAGACTTGTGTGAGTGAAGCAAAAATTTTAAAGGTACAGTGTCAGCAGGAAAAAGATGCATTTGTGAAATTATCTGATTGTTGCATTTCTAAGAACACCTGCTAGTTTGCATTTATTTCTACCGTGCAGTGCAGATGATAAAAATTTGTGTGTGTTTTCAAAGCAACCCATTTGTTCACTGCAGTATTCAAGGTTGTAACTGTGTCAGGTCTTCCTTGTGAATTTGCTGTTCCTGTTTATTATTTAGGGCAATCTGTCCAGCTGATCTGTTTTAGGGGCCAGATCCTGTTCACAGGATAGCACAGCTCTGTCTAATCTCTTCTCCATCCTCCCCTCCAACTGAAATAAAAATCTATTATAAAAATTGTTACCTGCCACTGGCCTCTGAGTAAATTATTAAAATACTGCCCTCCATGTGCACTGCCTTCCTCAGGATGCTCAGTACTTGGGACATGTTTGCTTAAGTAAACTGCTTAACTTGCTGCAGATTGTTAATGATTTACATTTCTTGGTAACTGCTCACAAATTGCACATATCCCTCCAAAGCTTACTCTGTGTGTTTGATAAGAAGACACAATTCACTTGTATTAGATAATCTGACATGTGGAAGAGACTTACTGGACTGCCAGGTCATGCCACCTGGATGTTTTCGGCATGTCTCAAGATACCAGAACAGGAGAGTGGGAGGAGGAACTGCTTGACACATGCATGGATTTTGAAACCAAAAAAGTGGAGTTTAGTTTGTGGGAAGCATATCTCATGGCTTGAGGTAACTGGATGTATCGTCTCAGCATATACTTTTTGCATAGTAGCTTAACTGTCTGCAAGGAAAGCTGTTCCTCCGCTCCCTGCCCTCTGTGTAAGAAGCAATCCTGTCTGACCTGTGAATAGCTGAGCCAGAATTACAAACCTGATTTAACTTTTCAGACAGTGCTGAGCCTGCAAGGCAGCAGGATTAAAGAGGACCCTTCCCTTATTTAGTACTTTTACCCCATCTTAACTCATCTCTTTCCCTGGCAGATGCTGTGAGCTGATTTTACGCTTTAACTAATAGCACAAGGATTTACTTGCCCAATGGGTGGTCTCTAGCTGTATTCTACCTTGTATTACCATTTAAAATCTGGTGTCCTCTGCCAAGGTCAGTGATAGATCTAGTCTGCTTCAATCTGCTGTCATCCTCTGCTTCCATTGGCCCTCAAACAGCCCAAAGTCATTATTTCAGACACCTTTGTTTGCACTGTCCATGCTTATGCTAATTAATAGTATCCTGTTGGAAAGCAACATCATAAAAGTACACAAAGTATGTGGAAGTACACCACATGAAGTGGTGTATAAGCTGTGTTCATGTGCATGCAACTCCTCTGCAGGTAACTTCAGGCCACTGTGAAAATTACTTGACTGAAAGCTTGGTGATATGTAGTTGTCTTGGTTCACACCAAGTTACCCTTTCCTAAAAAGAAATCATCCTCTTGTTATTAGCTTAGTCTCTCTACGTCTTTACTCTCCAGATCTTTACTGTTCTTTAAAGAGGATTGCCTGATTTATTTATAGTGCTAACAGGCATAGCACGATCCTGACCGTGATAGGGATGGGTGGTACAGCACCTGCAGCATACGCTGATGGTGTAGCATAGTGGGTAATGTGCTCTTCATACCTGCACATGTTCTGGGCTGCTGTTGTAGGCTGGCTCTGTGGTAAGTGTTATAAATACTTCACATCTGTTGTAATCTCCATACCTGTCAGCTGTCAGTGTTCTTTTATATGAATTCAAGAATCCTCACCTGTCTGAATTTGGGCAGGCTGGTGTGGGAGCTTACTGAAAGGAGGGTCCCTAGTAAGGAGCCTCGTCTTTATTCAGGATGGGGCAAGGTGATCAGCTTTTTCCAGTGATCGTGTACAACTGATCAGTAGTTAAATCAGCAATGACATTGAAAGTCCTTGCTTTGAAAGATCTCTGTCTCGAATCCCTGACTTTTGTGAATATAAATACTGACACCTTTATATATAAATACTGTGATCACCATGTCCAATAGCATGACCTAGTAAGAACTTAATATTTTTGAACTTCAGGATGTTGCCTTTTGTATTAGCTTGGAATAAGATTTAAATGTGAGAGGCTGCAAAGCAGAGGAGCAGATCTTTAGAGCTGATTTTATTTCACAACCTGAATTCTGTTTCTTTCAAAATAATACTGGTAATTCCCCTATGAATGACAGCAGTAAAGATCTGGAGAATGCAAGCTGAGACAGCATCTGGACAGGAATTGCAAAGGACTCTTCTTGTAAGCCTCTAGAGAAAAATAAGGCACCAAAGTAAGCTAGTAACAAGGTGCCAGCAGAGAGGTTTTAATAATGTTTGATGCTTTTGCCATGAACTGGAAGCTTTCCCTTATTGCAAAGTAGAAATTACCTATAAGGCAATGACTAGGTAAATGAACTGAAGCTGCTGCAAGCTTTATCTGTTTGATGGATGGGTAGCAGTTGTCTTTACAAAGCTGCATTGTAATATACTGCATGGTTTCACATATTTAAATGTTGTATTTTTCCATACCTGAGGAAAGAGTTGTCTTGTGTCCTCCTACACTTATATAATAGATGTAGCTTTCCTGTCCTATCTTCACAAGGAGAAAGTGTGATGTATACTGTCAAGGTTTTTCCCTGGCATGTGACTGCTGCCCATTGCTCTCTATCATTTTCTTTCCACCTCTCTTGCCAGGTAGACATGGTTCTGGGACTGCCCCTAGGAGCTGAGCCTGAATCCTCTGTTCCCTCCCCTACCAGTGCAGTCTGAGCCAGTTGTCTACCTCAAATTAGCAGATAAGCTGATTGGGTCTAGAGAGATGTGAACAACTCAGAACATAATAATAAATGGATAGCAGTGTATTGCAGAGAGACTCTAATATTGATAAATATACATTTTCCTGCCATCCATCGTTTGTAAGCTTCTAAATCATGCCAGTGTGAATAAAAATTGTGTACAACTGCTGCCAAATAAGCAAATGCTGCTAGGATACATACAGGGAGAAGAAGAGTGATAATGCTCTTATAATTCAGCAGGTTTGTCTGTGTCTGGATTGCTGCGTTTAGTACAGAAGACGCCAGTTCAACCAGGATATTGCCTCACTAGAGGGACTGAAAGTCAGGTAAGGAGAACAAGACACAAGAACAGCTTTCCCAAGAGATTGGAAAGATTGATTATCTTAAAGAGGAAGAAGGAAGAAATGCTAGGAGTATACATAGCAACTAATCAGTGGGAAAAGTACAGACAACAGAAAATTCTAATCTCGTACCACAAGACCAAGACTATGTTCATTGAAATTCACAGTTAGCTACCTTAAAGATGATAAAATAAAATCAGCACAGTATGAAGTTGAATGCTGAAGAATGGGAAAGCTGTAACAAGGTGATGTGAAGAGGCACTGTATGTTTGAGGTGGATTTTTTTTAATAATAAAATTTAAAGTTTAGGATATGATGTTCAGTCTTGCAATACAGGTTTGAAGACAGTTTCTATTCACTTGTGTTGATTTCCATCTCCTTAGGCAATTCCCCACAGGAATGCAGAGGTGACAAACTGTCTTGTAAGCCCTTGAAATGCCAGATCACCTCTAAATTACAGAGTCAGAGGTTTGGGCTTTGCTGGCACCTCACTAGGCACTCCTCAGTATGTGTGATAAGAAGAAATCTGAGAAACCCTGGCAAGGCCCTTCAGGGCTGCAGTCCTTTGCAGCTGAAGAACAAACCTTTCAGGATGGTGTTAGGTTTGCATTGCTTTGCCCTGCTTTCTCCATCCCATTTTGCGGGCACTAAAGCTGCCGGGCTTGCTGCTTTCCTTCCCAGAGACAGTACTGTGACACCCCAGCCAAAGTTGCCCTTCTGGGTCAGAGCAATAGAGCCCCTTGCCTCCTCTAGCAGAGCAGAACAGTTAGGAGTTGGGTTTGTGCAAGAACAGTGAAAATATTTGAGTCAGGCTGCCCTGAGAGGAAAACAACAATGAGCAGAAAAGCTGAGGGAACGTTTTATCACCCGTGAATCACTGTTCAAGTTCACTGGTAAACTGGAGTAACTGGAAATGGGACTTCTCTGCAGAAGGCGCTTGATGCCTCAAGGAGATCATTTCCAGAGGCATCTTGGTGTGGTGCAGAGCATGCTAATATATTCCAAGTAGATGTGTTTGCCATCTCTGGAAAAACAGTGTTCATCAGTATTTGAAAAACAAAAGCCTATCTGTTCTTAGAGTGGGTGTTCCAGTAAGCCTTCAGCATCTGCAGCTGCATGTGGCCAGCTGATTGTCGTATTTATTGGCTAAGGAACTTAACTATACCATACAGGTATGAGGGCTGGGGTTTGGCTTGAGTTTGGGTTTTTTGGTTTTGTGGGTTTTTTTCTCAAAGAATAAAACCAGACAGAGAAACAATTAATAAAGTGAAATCTCATATAGTGACACAAATAAATGTGCAATTTATTACATCTCAGCTTTATGGGAACTGTATGGATGTTAGGACATAACAGCTGTTTGCTTGGAAAGGCGTTCATTTGCATCAGGACATGATTGATGCTCTTCTCAAAATCCAAGAAACACAAGTTTTCCCATACATCTTTGTGTAGTATGAATTAAACGTTAAGTGCTTTCTGACTGAATGTGATAAAATGTACTGTCAGGGGAAAATAACACTTTTACAGGTTGTGTGTGCTCTTGTCTTTTCACAGCTAGGACCCTATTTGCCTTACAGTAGGATTCTCAAGTATCTGCAATAAATTGTTATACTCTAATACGTCAAATCGCCTCCAAGAAGCAGTGAAGTAGTTAATGATTTAATTTAGTCTTTTGTGATGGATAATGCAGATGACTTGCATCCAGAAATTAAAATGCTGAGAGAGAGCATCATCCTATGGATGTGGAAATGTAGGTTCCTTCCCCCACAGTAAAGGCATAATTTACTAGATACTGCACTGTATAGTTAACAAAGGAAAACATTTATATGAAAAATAGAGGCCTAAGGGTATTACTGTTTGAGACAGGATCTCTTGTCTTCCTCCACATTCCTTTATTGCTTGCAAACCTTTTCCTTCTGCATTCATTCCTCTGCCCAAGTGCTGTGCTGTGTTCTTACTGATGCTGTGGTATCATTTTGGAGCAGAATGAGAAAGGAGAGTAAAAGTGAGGAAGTTCTTTCTACTCCAGCATACTAAAACTTGTATTTGTTGTAAATTCCAGCTAAGTGCTTAATTTAGTGCTTGGGATCAAGTATCAATCTTTTCCTGTAAATTAACCTATATATCAATATAATTTCTTAGAAATGTCATGCTGGTGGTATGTGTGTTGAAAATGCGTATGTCCAGCATTCACTTCATTGATTCAAAAGCATAAGCTTACTGTTTTTCTGTTGAGTAATCATTTTTATGCAGTGAAGTATGTGTAACTTAACAGTGACCACTAATTTAATTGATAGCTCATAGCAGCTTGGGGAAAAAGAAAAAGAAGTGTTCTGCTGGACAGATGTTCCTGCTGGGCAGCTGGAAGTGGGCTGGTGAGAGCTGGTGCTTTCTCGTTCTTTGCCTTTGCTACACGGACAATTTAGAAGGGAGCAGGAAGGTTGCTTTCTTGCAAATCATGTATCTGCTAGGTATTTTTAGAGTGGTTCAACTGAGTCACTTATTGCATAGCAGGCCTGTGCTTTAATCTAATGAGGATCTTTCTAATAACTTCCATTCCCCGAAACGTTTGAATGTGGGAAGGAGGTGAAAGTAATTGGATTGCAATAATTAAATCATCCAATGTGATTACCTTCAAAAGGTTGAGTGTTTATGCTTCCTGAATGCAAATGGGAATCGATCAGTACAAGAAGCACTGAAACAGCATCTGTTCTGGAAGGGAAGTCGTTTTGTAGGGTGCAGATGGGGGAAGGGCTGTGGGTAAGAGGGAGAGATAAAGATCTTTTTGTTACCCCAAAGCTCTGTAAGGAAGATCGATGCACAGATTTTAATGAGGAAGTTAGTTTGGAAACTTTGCTTGAAAAAAATTCTGGTGTGATATAACACTCGTTGTTTAATAATTTCTAAAGCTGTAGGCTGGTGCTCACTGAGAACTCCAGCTCTGCGTTTGCCTCCATTTGTAGATATTAGCTTCCTGACAGCATTTATGTTGGAATTTGGTGTAGTCGCTGCACTACTTCATATGACGCATGGTGCTTTTGTGGAGCTGCTGAAGACCTGAGGCAGCTCGGCTCTCTGAACCTTGTACTAGTAGCCTCAAGGTAACAATATTTTTCTGTGGCTGTGACTTCTCGTTCAGGTTTTTTTGGATCTTTCTTTACTTGCCTGAAGTTTCTGCAGTGGAAACTGGTCAGAAACTGATTTTGTTTCAGTGCGTCAACAGGAGAGCGTACACTGCTTCCAGGCATATGTGCTTGGGTAACTGGAAAAATCACTGAACTGCATTGCTCATTGTCCAGAAAACTGAAAAATGGGTGGAAACTGTTTCACAGCTGAGTAGTAAAACTGTCGTGTTGCTATCAATGTTTTTTGAGTCATAAAAATCAGTTTCTCCCAAGATTGTCTCCTGTGAATCTTTGTTTTCTAGTCACTTCCCCTGAAATACCCCAAAAGCCTCCTATGTAAACCAAAACTGTTAAATGAAGTGGTGTCTCTTTCTCTTAGGTCTAAGTGCTATTGATGGTTATAACAGTTTTTCAATGACAAACCCATGCAATTCTATAGCTGCATATAACCTACTAAACTTTGACATTTTCCTTGTTATGCAATATGCATTTGCATTTAGTTTACAATGGGATGAGTTAAATTTGGAAATATAAAGCATGGTTTGAGTTAGGATGTTGTCTAAGCTTTGTGTGAAAAAATTCCTGCCTTTCAGTCTGCCTGCCTGCTTGGCATACTGTTTTGTGCAATGTTTTTTATGAAGATAGGTGGCAAGTTTACTGTACTTCAAGTCTTCAGTTTCTTCCTCATGGACCTTTGCACTAGCTTCATTCCAAGACTTTTCCACCACCTTCCTCCTAAGCAGAAAGGAACTAGTAAAGTGCTCTGTGAGAACATTAACCTCTGAGCTTGGTTTGCACAGCACTTCAGTAGCTCATTCCCTCTTTCTCTGGAGATGTTGGGTCAAAATATAAGATTATTCATGATCAAAATATATAATATATATACTTTAATTTTTGTAGGATCCAGGGTCTTGCTGGGGTCCATGGCAAGTGACTATAGTAGTGACCCTTGAGAGTGGATGGGGCAAGAGACATTCACAGGGGAGGATTATTAAAGAGAGCAAATAAGACTTTAGATTTCATAAGGAAGAACATTAAAGATAGCAGAAGTCAGATTCATTGCCACCAGCTGATGGTCAAAAAAGTCCATGTGTGAACCCCCTTGTGCATTTCTCCCCTACTCTCCTCTTTACACCAGACTGCAGAGTTGCTCCTGAGGTCCTTGTTCAGCATCAGGTGCGTGCCTGCATTGTAAATTCTGCATCTGGCATCACTGCTGTGTGGCAGAAGTAGAAATGATGTCCTGGACTTCTGTCAGACATGGGTTGATAAAAGTGCTGTGTAGATCATTATCATGGAGATTGCTGTAGTGGTGAACCTCACCTAAAACATTCTCTGCTAGCCTGGACATGTATAAAATCAAAGCAGTGGTGGTTTATATCACTTGGATTGACAAGTGCATATAAATGCCACTAGGGTGGGACTGACAGTGCACTTGAGCGTTCAAGGACTCATCAGACTCCTTTCCCCTACACGGTTGGTGCCTGAGGTACTGCTGCCAGATCCAGCTGCCTCCACATAGATTTCGGTGCACTCCCTGTGCTGTACATGTCTAGGGCTGCGTGCAGCCGTTACTTGGTTCATCTCCCTTGCAGTGATCATGTTTCCCTGGTGCTTCTGAGCTTTGTGCATGAAGGTTGCCGGACTGACAGCAATGGTAGCAGTGTTTCGGGTACAGCAGTAGAATGTCAAAGGTGTTGGCTGTTGGGAGGTTGCCCAGCTTCCTCTTGAAGTCAGACCTTACTGCTTCTATGGCTTTGTCACAGGGCTTGAGGCACACAGAATGAAGTGCAATTATTGATTAAAAGGCTTTTATTTTATAGGAAGCCCAATGCTTGAGTTGCAGACCGAAGTTACAATGAATATACTGTGTCATCTACAAATGTAACCAATGCTAGGAGAGAATCTCTGTAAAACAGCTCTGAAGAAAAGCCTGTTCTTCAAAACCACTTAATCTGTTCCCCACGCATTATCCCCCTTTCCTGAACCAGCGGCTTTTGCGCTTCATTTCAGAAATAGAACCTGCCCTTTTGTAATATAAAAGACCCTAGACGAGATCTACATCGATATATAGCTGTACACTGTCTCATAGTCTTGGAAAGACTCCAGTGAGTGAGCCTTTGAATAGTTTGGTTTAAAAAGTACATTCATTCATCAAAACCAGTGAAAATGAGGTAGAACCTGGCATGTGCCCCAAAATCGTAGGGTTTATGCAGAACCCTCTTGTCAGAATTTGTGACGAATCTTGTGGGAACTAGTGTGGGTGAGCCTGGGAGACACAATCATGCACTTCCCTGGGTCTTTGGGGTTGGGTTTGGGGGGAGGTGGTGTAGAAGTGTCGGGGGTTTGGGTTGGGTTAGTTTTTGGTTTGTTTTGTTTTTCAGGAGGATATAGGATGAGAACCTGTTAGATGAAGTCTTCTTGGTGCCTGAGCTTTTGCCACTTTGCAATTCAATTTCTTTTTGTTTTCCCTGAAACACAGTCTGGCTCAGAAATCACTTTTGGTTTTTACTTTTGCTTTCATATATTTTCTTTCCAAATTTATCAAAGAAATGAAACTCCTCGACGCTGATTCCAGTACACTGGCAGTGGTTCAGGAGCTGACACTAAACATGAAAGATCTTTTATTCTTTCAGAAAATCCCAGTAACAGCTCATGTCATTAATTGGTGGGAGCTGGAATCTCTTCACATCTCTTGCCCACAGAAGTCCCTGGAGAAGTTGGAGGGTTTATAGTACTGTAATATCTTTAATGCAGCTGTTAAATAGTTTTCCTTATCCTACTTCTAATGACAATGTCTCTCTGTTAGAGACAGTGGAACCCTCAGTGCTGTACTTGGACTTAAAATACTGCTATTGTCATGTTTATTAATGACAGAAAATAAAGCTTTTGCTGTTTTCAATGCAGATATTTAGTTTCCAGAGATACATGGCTTTTGAACACTTCTAAGTTGTCTTTTATTTGGTATTTAGGAAGCCGTGGAGTTTTTAAATTTTTTGTTTCGACACTAAAGACGACTTCAGTATATTCATGGTGAGAATATGTGCTAATTCTCCATTAGGTATGCTTGAAACCTCACAAGTTGCACTGACCCTGGATGTAGTAGTATCCTAATCTCTCTTCCTTTTTTCTGTCAATTAAATAGCTAGATGAGCATTTTAAAGACTTTTCCAGAATAGTTTAGTTTCTTCCTTTTGGGATTTGCAAACTGTTCTGTAACTGTGTTAAATCAGTTCTGTGGTTAGAACAGCTGACAGTACATGGTTAAATGGTTAAAAAGAAAAACATCCCCTAATGTCATTTGCATTGATAACCTGTCTCCCTTTTGCAAGGAGCATTAATGTGCACAGGGCAGGTGTTGATGTCTGGATGAGCCTTATATGACTTTAGAAAGTGACAGATGGAAATTTATTTATTGGATGCTCACTACAAATAGGAAAAAAATAACTTTGCACCTTGTACTGGGTTTGGTGCTTACCCCTCATGGTCCCTCAGCAAGGCAGGAATTCAAAAACCCCCACAATTTATGGTCCAAGGTATAAAAAATAATTACAAGTATGTTAAAATTCCATTTAACAATCTTCTGAAGCTCAAGAATACTGACAAAATATTGTAGTCAACTGTATGTGTTGAGGGTTACCTCTGCTCTGTTACACAGCTTGCATGATATGTATGCCTGGGGCATGAAGGCGATAGTGCGTTACACAAGTGCATCTCGGCAAAGAGAAATGTTAAAAAAGGCAGGAGTGAGGAAGGAAAACATTCACAAACAGGAGAGGAGGGATCTGTTATGGGAAACTGATACAGCTGATTTCTTCACTCAAACTGTACAACCAGAACTGATGGTTTTATGGATATTCTGGAGAAGTGGAGTGGAATAGGGATAACTTGTTTCTCAGGGTAACGATGGTGTTGGATCTCCCTACAACAGAGTTCATGGTATTGCAACATACAAGCATCTTGGGACAGTGCTTAGATATGTCTAATATGCCTGTCCTGTATGCAACACCAGTATTTACCTTTTACCTTAATTTCATGCAAGGCACCAAGGAGAAAAGTCAAGAGCCCTTGCCTATGAGTCAGTCACAGAGACTCAAGTCCACAACTCCAAGTGATGCTGAGTTTTCCTGCAGTGAGGTGGCTACTCAGGCCAGACTAGGGATTTGAGTAGAGAAGCTTGCATCCAGCCCAGCAGCGTGGTGCAGACTTTCATGGAGCACACTGCAACCTAAATGCATAAGCTATGATTTGTATGAGCAAAACGGCTTTATCAGAAAGAAAATACCATGGCATGTACCACTGATTGAATAAGTTTCTATAGAGGACGAAGTGCAGAGCTGCCATCCTGGGGTGGACGTGCTACCATTTACAGCTCTGTGAGCAGTAATGCTCAGATCCTGCATACATGCACAGCATAGCAGTACGTTTGAGACCTGCTGGGACAACCAGAGCTGTCATATACTCTTGAGCATAACAGAGAGAACCAATTTTTATTTTAAAATATGGGGTTTATATGAATATATTTTATTATATATGAAGATACAGCCTGCCTGTTGTATGGCAGAACTATTTCTCTATAGCCTGTCTCATTTAAAAATAAATCATCTCTGTTATGAAAAGACTAGAAGAGTATCCATTGATTTGACAGATTCTAAAAATCTTTCCAAGGCGATTCACTGGTAACGAAATGAAGGGACAACTCATTTCCATGGTGATGCCAACTGAATCACTCTAGAGCAGTTGAAGAATGGATCCTGCCCTGGGTGGGTGCTGTGTTTAAGTCCAGTAACCATGCAACCAGCAAATACTCATTGTGCTATATATCCTTAAAAAGCTTATTTTCATTCATGCTTGGTTTTTTTCTTTGCATTCTTTAAAAGCTTCAGAAGCTCTGGGTTTCACGTCTAGTGGGTAGTATTGTGTTAAGAAGTATACAAGAATGTGCAGAACTGCAGCTGGAAAAAAAGACACTTTTCCAAGAACGTTTGGCTTCTCCCAGGTTCAGTTGGTGCAGTTTGTTGTTTAGCCCGAACCTACTATGAGAAAAAGTTAACCAGAAAAGTTTAATGAACTGAGGTCAGTTTTTCTTCTTTCAATAAAATGCCTTATCTAATCCAGTGATCTTAAAAGAAGAAAATCACAAGGCATCATTTTCTGACACAAGGAAGAATTTTTACTCTTTTACATCAGCTTATACATAGATACTGGAATTCCATTATAATGCTTAATGTAACTGGTAAATGCTTCTTTTAAAGATATGCATAATAATTGTCCTTAATTTTAAAATAAATTGTCTACAAGATCTTTTGTTTTGCTTTATTTAAAATGATTTACTGGGGAGATAAGTGTTTTTGTAATGAGTTACATGAACTGACTTGCTGGTTATGTTCCCTTTTGCACATCTTAAGAGTTAGATAACATCTTTTCATAGTCTTTTTATTCTTGGAATGCTTTGTTTCTCATTTTGCATGAATTAGTCATTGAACGGGAATATATTTGACTATGTAAAGAAATGAGCATACTATGTATGTACAGAAGGGGCCTATGCTAGTAGAAGTAGTTTCATTCTTAACTAGGAACTTCTACCAGTTTTTTGGTGGATTTTGGTTTTGTGTGTGTGGTTGTTTGGTTGGTTTTTTTTTATAAGCTTAAGCAGAAAATATTTTTTGCTTCAATATCATTCATCTAACAGTCTTAACATTGACTTAATTATCAATTCATTAGTAAGCTCACAGTGGTTACAGTGAAAAAAAACAGCAACAGAAACAACCCAAAGCATCCAAATTATTGCCATTTTTGCAAATAAATTGATTATTATTTCTTCCAGCTTTAGAAAGATCTTTTTTTGTATATAGTCCTTTTTTTTAACAAGCTGAACTATCTGTAAGATGTTGTGCTGGATGTATTATTTAGCAGAGCCTTAAAGTGGAGAAAAGAGACAATCTTGTCGAAGCCTGGGAGTTTTGAAACCAGTAACGCTGAATGTATAGATTGGGGTGGTCAAGAAAGAAGAGTCTCTCACAGGATATTGGTCTATTTCCTCAGAGCTGTTCCATATTATTTCAGCTCCCTGTGATTAATCCCATTATTTTTTTGTGCACATTCATTCATTCCCACGATAGCTTCACTTGTTAAGGATAAACAGTTGCCTGTTTGGGAAACAGAGTGGCTGATCTGCTTCCAGAATTACAGTGACAACCTTCTTAGCAAAGGTGGACCCAAAACCTTTGGACCCTGTTCCAAACCTGGCATACAGCCCCGTGGCTGTGGACATCTTCCCAGACTTGTGATGTGGTCCACACACAGAGTGCTGCTCTGACAATAGTTATTGTTAGCTGTAATGAGAAATGACAGAAAGGTTTTGCCTTCTTGCTGTGAAAAATACAGTAGTGTTATTACCAGCTGATGAATTATCCCTGATAAATTATCAGTGATTTTGCTTCAGATCTGCGAAAGAGCTGCTGATGTTGCAAAAAGGCCTTTAGACTTAGGAGGTAATTAATACTGAATTTCGTCACTTGAATAATTTGTGGGAGCTTTCTAACTGTGGGACTTGTTGACCTAGTGAAATGTTAGTTCTCAGAGCAACTTGCTGTGTCAAATTATACACATGAGACATTGCTAAAATGCAGGTTGTGTAGTGCCCAGATATGCAGGTCTCCAAACTATTTGTTGAAAAATGAGTTCAGATGAAGGACAGGATGAGTAGAAACCTGATTTTAGATACATGCAATCCAGGAACACATAGCGGTGCAGCCCTTAGCTTGAAGTTTGAGGACAGATTTGAGTTGCTTTATTGTATTGCATGGCATCTCTGTTCAGACTCTATTTGTGTATGTAGTATCTTGATCAATTTATATTCCATTTTATTATCAATTTGTCCTAAACTTTTACTGGCTGAAATCGGCTTTTCCCTGACAATGAGGTAATGGAAAGGAATGTCCATGTAGTCTTCTCATCAAGCTATATTTCCACATGTTTCATGAACTGGAATGAGACATTCTTGATTGTTGTTTTTTTTTTCCCTTAATATTCTCATGTACAAAATATAGATTTGCTACAGGAAAATAAGGGTTATGTTTAACAATAGTTTTTTTGGATCCCTCTTGTATCTACTATTGCATACTAACATGGGTGGAAAAGACTAAATCAGGTGGGTGATGGGTTAAAACCTGTTGTGCTACACTAATACAATGCTATTTTGGATAACTAAATTTTCTAGAGAAGGTTAATGCAATTGGTGCAAATCAGTAAAGCATGAGATATGCTATTATATGGAGAGTTTACTAGTTAAAACTGGGGGTGGTAAGGATTTGAGGAACAATAAGGCAGGTAAAAATTGGCTGTAAGTGAGATGATAGTGGGCTATGCAGGAACAAGCAGGAGATTACTGGTTGCCCGCTGCTTTAACTGATGACACTTATTAGGGATGCCTTAATGAAATTGCCCAAAGAACTAAAGGGGGAGCTTCAGTTAGAAAGAGGCTTCAGAGATTGGATCAAAACAAGCGAATGGCAATGAGGACTGAAATAATAAATATTTAATGACCCAGATGGTACATCAGTCTCGGAGCCTCTGCTCAGGAAACATGCAACCAAGCGTCTCAAGTGTGTGAAGAGCATGGACTGAGTGACAGGATGCTGCCAGTATGATGTGGTTGTGAGGAGCACTGTGTGATTCTACATGCCTTCTATTTGAGGATGAGGAACTCTAAACGGATGGGCAGAAGAGGACTGAAAGGCTGTCTGTTGCCTTGATCATGCCCTTCAGAGAAGGATAAGAATTTGACTTCTTCAGCCTGCTGCTCAATGGGCACTGAGCCCACTATGAAAGCACTGAGGAGTGGGAAGGTCCTGAAGCTGAAGAGCTCATTGTTGGCACAAATTGACGTAATCTTAGTAAACAGAAGCTGAACATCTCAGAACTTCATTCCTTTGCTTAGAGCTTTTCCTGAAGCAGAACAATGAAAACAACATGCAGCAGATAGACCAAGGCCTGCCCTGACAGCAGGGGAACTGGGTGGGCTGGTACAGGAGTGCTTTCCTGGGTTACTTAGTGTCCCAAATCCTCGTGTGGGGTGTTGAATGAACAGTCATGTTCCAGTCCTTGGGAAAGCAAAGAACAAAAAGCCATAGCAGTTTCCAAATACTGTTGTGATGTGTTCAGCCAAGGTGTTGAGTACTGCATGGAACCAAGGAATGGGATACCCTCATCGCCTTACAGAGGTTAATCTGAGGTTGATATATAAGGTTGCTGTATGAGTTTGCATCTCTATTTTCCCTCTCAGCAAAATAATTTAATTTTGAAGGTCTTGTGCATTCATCGTCACCGCTTTGTTTTCGTTCATGGCTACTTTTTCATTCTTTCTCACGTGTGTGTTGTATTTTGTCTTTTGTAGAACAGTTCGTGTCTGGCTGAAGAGAGACAGTGGTCAGTACTGGCCCAGCATATACCATGCAATGCCATGTAAGTATAAGGAGATGTTTGCTATCTGCTCTGCATTTGTTGTATGGCTTTTTCTGGTTTTGATGCAAATGGTCATAAACATGAAGCTTCAAGCTTACCATTCCATATTAAATATTCTTGAACAATCCTCTTGGTCTGTGCAAAGCTTTACCAAGTTGCATGCTAATGCTTCTGAGAGCCATCAGGGATTACGGCAGCAAAAGGATGCAGATATGCTAGTAAGGGATGAGCATTTAATGCAAACATAGATTAAGAAACGTGGGAGCTCAAAATGTAGTCTTGCATTCTGCCACTAATGGAGTCCATAAAGCTTTGTAAGTCTCCAGTATAAATCACTCTGCCCTTCTTACTGCATGTGCTCCGTCCATTAGAGTGCAATGGTAAATGTTTTTATTTGGTGAGAACCTAATATCCTGCGGCAGCTAATATGATAGAAAGGACGCTAAACGGGGAAGGCAGCTCCTCCAGTGAAAAAGCAGAATCATTTTACCTGTGCTATTAAATGTGGAAAACCAAATCTCCCTGATGGATCCCTCCAGAATGATCTGCTGTATGTCTCCTCTCCCAAAAAGAGTGATTGTGCTTTAAAAGAAACTGCAGATCCATTTTTTCAAGAGGCAATTGAAGAAATCACTGGCCCTAGCTGTTTGTTGTAACACCTGCATTGAGCGCAGGAGTATAACTGTGCAGGTCACCAGCAGCAGGGGTACGCTGATGCTCCTCTATCAGTTTCAGATGTGCTGGGTTAGCTTGTCTTTGGAAAACTTATGAAGCTGACCTTGAACCCACAGACTGGGGGGCATTTATCAAGTCCCATCAAGGTATTCATAACTGTCTGGAGAAAAAAATTATTTTAAGCTAAGATAACTAGATTTGGAAGGGACATCTGTCTCCATTATATGTAAAATTTAATAGATATTAGTTTTAGTACCACAACACCACCAGCTTGGGACCCTAGAATGGCCGTGGTGTTTGCCCGCTTTAAGAAAGCGTTCATTTGGTAGAGAGGAGGATCTCTCTTCTTTGTTTGGTGATGGACTAGCTCATAAGAATATGTCAAGCCTCAAAGGTACTTTCTGCTAAAGATTTTGCACAGAAAGTTATTGGAAACTAGCTGATGATGTGGCAGTCTGTGGAGCTCTGTCATGATCACTAGCAGTGGTCTGAGTTCCCTTGACTTGTCCTAAAAGGTTTGCTTTCCCCAGTTAAACTCTTATGAAATGGCTATTTTAGCAGTTTGGTATTGATGCATTTCTTTTTCATATGGTGTTTTTGCATAGATTTGCATCTTAAAATCTTGTTAGGTCCTCCTCTGGTCTTAACAAGGCTGCATTAATGCCAGTACTAACAGCTTCACTGGAAATCATGGAGTAGATCCAGATCCACTCAAAGGGGACTATTTTAAAGCTTCTTTATAAATTTGAACACCTGACGCTGCTCCTTCACTTGGAAGGCTGGTAAGCTTTTGAGCCATGAGATATTAAAATTATGCTGTGTTATTCACCAGCTTCAAGAACGATCAGGTATAATGACTGGAGCAATGCCAGTTATCTTGTTATCAGCCATGGTTTTAAGCTTGGAAATCACAGGAAAGGCTCAGAGTCAGCCTCTGCACGAGTCCGTACCTGACTGGAAATGACTGTTTTGTCTTTTTCTGTGTGGATCACCTTTTTGATGGTACTCAGCTTCAGATTCGTATTGGGTTTTGTTGTTTAGAGAACAAGGACTGCCCAGAGGTTCTCTGTGTAAAAATGTAGCAGGCACGGTGGTGCCTTCTTTGTGCTTCTTAGCAAGCTGTATGAGCAGCAGTCCCACCTACAGATACCCCATTAGCATTACCTGACTTTGGTTACAGTGGTGCGTGACCTACACTGTTTTATGATTTGATATCAGGTAGCCATAATAACTGAGTTTGCATCCTGGATACTCTGGGAGATGAGGAGGTTGAGGAGTTGGGCTGAGTCAGCTATGTGCTTTGGTCAAGCTTCGCACCTAAGTGGGGCCATCAGTGCGTTCTGAGCACAAAACCTATTAAATACCTGGAAAAAAGATAAAGATTGTAGATCTCTTCCACATAGAGACACTTGCTGCTGTTTAGAGGTGAATTTTCCCCAGTTACAAAGTTTTGTGCCTGCCTATGGTGTTTCTGTGGTTGGAAAATTCTGGACAACATGGTGGCCACATTTTTTACCATTTCCTCTAGCCCATAAGAAAGAGCGAGCTGTGGGTGTTATACACATTGTTATATCATCAGTAAGGCAAATTAGGTAATCTGGAAGCCTGGCTAATGTGTGTCCTTCACACCAGCATTGTCTCAACTGTGTTAACAATGACCTCTGACAAGCATGTTAACCCTCCTCATGGTTAGACGTGTACCCTTGGTTACACACATGTAACACAGATTATAGATGAGTAACCTTGTTTAGATGTGTGACTTTTGGGCAATGTCTGTACAGGAGAAAAAAAACCCACAACTCAGTAGACTCAAATTTATGAAAAGGTAAGGAATTGTAGCCAGAGAAGTAAGCTTTGCCAACAACAACAACAACAAGCCACCCAGAAAGACCCAAACCCAAGCAAACAAAACCCCCTTGCAGATGTGGGAGTAAAGGATTTATTGTAGTGAGGAACAGTGGAGTATCCAGTCTCTGAGGCAGATAATACGTTGTCTGTCTTATGATGGTTTTCATAGCTAACACTTTGCTTTGAACAGGAGGCTAAAAAAACTGCAAAGCAAAACATGCTCCTTCGGTCTTAAACTATGCCACTTTTAGGAACTTCAAAGTGGGGTCCCTAAAACTGCAGATAAAAAAGTTTGTATTTCTTTTCTACTTCTGTCAGCCTCTAAATAGAGGTGACCCACTGTTAAGAGCATGAAGTATGTAATTGGGCTTTTCCTTCATAATTCATTTTCTGAAGGCTAAAATCAGTGTGTATTTGCCCTGTATTTAAGATGAAGACTACAGCCAGACTTCTGTATCAGAAATATCCTGCCTGTCCTCTGTAGTAGTTCAGATCAATCTTTTTCCCAATTTTGAAATCCAAATCATAGCTAGGTACTGGAGCAGAGGGCACTCAGAGTGCTGTTATTTTTCCTGGCTATTATTTTAAAAGGATCTTAAACATCTCAGAAGCTTAGGAGTTGGGGGCTTTGTTTTTGTTTCTTTTTTCTTCCCCTCTTCTTAATGAGCTGAAGTGCTTAAATATCTGAATGTCATCTTATTTTCACTACAATGTAAGCTGCTACAGTCTTGTTACAACTGGCATCACTTTAACTACATTAGCGTAGCTAGTGTGGATGTAATTTTAGTGCTGACATAATGTTTTTTCCAAAAGCACATGCTACTGAAGAATTCCATTAGGAAAATGATTACGGCAAAATCAGTGTCTTTACACTGCTATGACTGTGTATACACAGGTCTGGAATTTAGAAGTGACTTTTTATAATCAGCCCATGTCAAGCAGTTTCTTGCACCTTTTGTGTCTGAAGTGTTACATGCTATTTGGGAAAAGCATACCTGAGACTTCTTTTTTTTTCTCTGCAATCAGTTTATTGCCTTCAGAGTTACGAGTAGCTCTTTCAATGCATGCACAGTATCTAGCATTTGAAAGCAGATACATAGAATATGCCCATTCTGGCATTAAGTGCCTTTAAAAGGATTTGGTGTTTATTCTGCTTAGAATTGCTTTTTTCTGTCTGTTTTTCCTGCAACTGTCTCATTCTGCTACAACCCTAGTAGAAGCCTCAATGTAATAGTAACACACCACCATCCGACGGGATGATTCCAGTTTACCTTTTCTGAGGCAGAGGTATGGGAAAGAACAATTTTGTCACTGTTAATAGTAATGTGTTTCCTTTCTGGCACTCTCCCTGAACCGAAACCTTTTCTTTGATTTAATTCAGTCAACCCTTCCAGGAAAGAAGTAAGTCAAGGTGCCTGCCTGGATGTGGATCTGGTAGGCTTTCTGCTGGCAGCTGGTTGTCCTTTAGGAAGTGTTTCAAGGGGGAGTCCATACTGAAGGTAGAAGTTTTGTTAAGCGGTCAGCATAGAATTTCCTCTTCTTCACATAGCCTTGCTGCCAGCTAAACTATTGAGGAAGATTTGCTGAGCTATGGACTGTTTAACCTGAGGTAAGGCATTACACAAATTGAGAATATACCAGATATACAGTACTGCACATGAGAGAACTCCAAGCTTGTTAGTAACAAAACCACTGTGAGTAATCACAGTGGAGAGTAAAAATCAAGAGGGGGGAAAAAAGCAGATCTAAAAGCACATCTGACTTTATTCTATACTTATCGCAAGAATATGGTTTAAAAACCATTTATGACTACCGAAGGAGCAAGAATGCCTGTCCCCAGCTGTGGTTGGCAATTGCTGCTGAAAAACAATTCCTGAAGGTTTCTGTTGGGACAGCAGGACTCCCAGCTGCATGCTGCTGTGTTGAGCAGTAAAAACAGTCCCTGCCTTCTGGATGCAACTTCACAATTTCCTAATTAAACCAAGCATAGCTCTTGAATTCTTGCAAGAAGATTCTGGGTTTACCTTTGATACGAACACTGCCAGATCCTCGAAGGAGCATAGTATGACTGACAGTGTGTGCAATTTAAGAGTATGTCCTGGTGTTGATTAGAGTAATATTGGTATAATAGAACAGCTGCTAATTTTTGATAAAATATTTTATTCTGGCCATAGTATGTGATACTGTCATAGTGTCGTCTGCTGTGAAACTGGAGTAGTGGGCAGTGGAACTGACAGTCCTTAATATTGGCTGATATGTTGATTCCTACAGGTGAACTTTCTTACTGCGGGTGTAGGGTGCGTATGCATATATGCCTCTGACATAATATAGTGTTTTATTGTCAGTAAAGTTCAGGCACATGAAAAAGCTAAATTGTTCAGCTAAGTAATCTCTCAGATTTATACTGAAATGTCAGGTGCCTCTTATATCAAAGCATCACAACTGCTCTTGTATGACAAGTCTGTTTTCAGATAACTAGTAAGAAAAAATGAAGGAGCTGAAGCAAGAAATAGCCGTTTTTCCATGTCCTAATAGGATAAGGTTGAATGAATTGCAAGAGCACTTCTTTCTTTTAATGCTTGCTATTAGAAGGGACAAAATGCTGAACAGCATCATAAAGCATGTTAACTAGTTTTAGGCTTTCCAGAACTTCAAGAAAATGAGAATCGCAGTTTTGTTAACTTCATCAACATGTTCATTTTTTTCAGCTCCATGTTCATGCATGTCTTTTAACCCGGAAACCAGAAGGCTGTCCATAGGTCTAGACAATGGTACAATCTCAGTAAGTACATCCAAAGATTTCTAGTTGAAATGCTTCCCTTTTGAGAAGTATATGTGTGATGTGGTGAAGGTATTTTTCTAGTGTTTGGGAGATAGACTTTTTACTGCTAGTGGAACTGAAACTGTAGCGTAGACAATGGGATGAGATTCATAATAATCTGCCAACTGCCACAAAGGGATGGAATGGGGTTTACAGTATTTATTAGGCATCTCAACAAACTGTCTTAATTTGTGTAGCTCTTAAAAATAACAATGCCAAAAAACAGCTGTTGTTTTATTAAATTTGAGTGCCTTGTTAATCATACCATACTAAAGTTTTCTGAAAGCAGTCACTAAGAGGAAAAAATCATCTTCTGGGAGGCAGAAGGTGGATTTCTGCTCTATATCTAGCTGCTTTTCCAAACTTCAGGGTTCAGATTTTGTTTTCCTCTCACCTCCGTCTGAGGAGTTGCTCCTAACTGGCAGTGCTGTTGCTGAAAGATTTGATTCATGAATATCTGAGAGATGTGTGTGTGGAAAGGAAGCAGGGTATTAAAACAAGAGTCTGTCTTAGATCTGGGACAGAGGGTAGCATTTGACCTTATTCATTGGATTTTTCTTGTGGGACGATGAGTAAAGAGCCATATCACTTTGTGGAAGGGTCATGGGTCAAGAGAGCTATTTTTCATCTATGCTTCATCAATAGACTCCTCTTCCAGTTTAAGATCATATTGCCATCATTTTGGATTTTTACTGCTGTTGTCTCTGCCTTACGTGCTTTATAACCGAATGCATGTTTGCAGCTTTACACAAGGGCAGCTGCCTGCACTAAAGCCAAGATAGCAAAGGGTGTGTGACCCTTTTAGTTGTTGCCCATAAGCTGTATCAAAGATGTGAAGGTTTTAACCTATAAAGCTATTAATTGCTAGTAGCAGAGATATTTTTTGTGCCTGTAGGGGATTTCTCCTCTTGTATCTAGGAGATGGGACAGCTGCCAGAGAATTCTCTGCACCTTTGAAATTCCCTCCTTCCCACTCTCTGAAATAGCTGTAATTTGCCAGTCCTACTAGGCACTTTTGTTTTCACTAGGCCTTTGAGGCATGTGAAGGCGACTGTGAATAAGGTATTTAAATACTCTGGCAGGACGGAAGGGATGTGTCCTTTGTCTTCAGGGAATTTTGCCTTGAAGAGTCAGAGGGTACTTGAGCCTGAATGGAGTCAAGTATTTTCCATTCTGAAGTTAAAGAAGGTAAATGAGATATGCAGGTGGTAAACCGACATGTGACTTTGGGTGCTTACAGGTAGATATTGGCATGTCTAAAGTGGATTCTGTTTGTTGCTAAGCTGGGCTTTGCTTTTCACAGTTTTCTGGATACAAGTACATGGGAGGGGGGAAGGGCTTGTCTCTGTTGCTTAATTTAGTCCCTGTAGCTGCAGACAGTTGTGTGGTAGAGGATGGTGCAGAAAATATGCTCCACAAACTTCCAGAAGTTGGATGAAATGTTTCCTTCTGTGGCAAAACTAAGGCTTGTAAGAGAAGCCATAATTGTCATGTACTACAAGAAGTGGTGGAGGTGGGAACAGAAGAGCGAGAGTAGCCCCATATTCAAATCTCAGCAATATTGGGCTATTAAGAGAAAATCCCCTGGTACTTCAAAGTGGGTTACAACTACCCTCTGGAGGAAAGGATAAATTTTCCTTCCTGGGCACAGCTATGATGATTAGTTTAGCAGAGGAATATACAAGCAGGGCACGCTGGCTACAGAATAAGGGAACTTACCGCAGCAAGGTGACCTTAGTGCCCTGATTTTTAATTGTGTGGCCCTCAAAGGGAAAGTGCAGGCAATTTACTTGAGTAGCTTGAAATATTTGGGAATTAGTCAGCTGTTCCATGTTAGCACTTCTGGTAGTGCCCAGCACCCTTGCGTAGACTGGGTGCAGGGCCAAAAAAATGCTGAAAATCATTCTGCCTCTTCACTTTGACTGTGTAGAAGAAAAAGAATCCTGGCAAGAGCTGTAAGGTGATACAATACTTGTGGGAGTGCCACATAATCTCAAACTAATCTTTTTGCAGTACAAGGAAGTACTGTTTTTGCTTGCAGATGTAAATGGGGATAAGAAAGTAGAACTGCCTTTTCTTTTACATGAAATGTTTATAAACTCTATAGATTTTGGTTATAAGCCTGGCACCTTGGAAATCCTGTATGGTGCATTTTGAGGATGGCAGCAATGCTATTGTCACAGATGTTCCTGCAAAACCACCATGAGGTGAGCTTGTATGGCCACCTTTCCTTGCGAAATAGATTGACAGTTTTTGCTTCTATAGAGAGGAAGAGATTTTCAACCTTTTGTAACTCATCAACATGAGGGCTGCACAAATATTTGTGCAGCACAGTAGACCATTCTCTTAAGCAAAACACTGTATAGCATTTTGCTTGAAAAGCAGGAAAAAAAAGCTTCAATTTTTTTTTTCCCACTTTGAAACTTTTTTGAGAAGAAATGGCATTTCTGTTACTTCATGTCTAAAAGACTGCCTGAGGTCCCTTTTGGATGCCAAAAGACTTTATCATCATGGTCATGAATTCCTTGCTGTGAAGTGGTGAAAAGCATGCTTTAATGGGTGCAGGCCTCTCAAGATACCACAAGAAGAAACAGAGGAAAAATCCATTACTTGCAAAAGATAGGAGACTTTCACAGACAAGACTCCTCACCTAATTTCATCCATCTGGATGTTAGCTTCCTAGATAAAGTTAATCATTAGGTTCTGGAGCCAGTAGAGGAGAGATTAATCGCCTTTGGAGACACCAATGCTACTTACCCTAGAAACTTTTAGAATTGCAGATGTCTCTCTCCCCTTTTCTGGGGTCATTTAAATGAAGAATTTAATTTTTAGGTAGCTGAAGCTGAATTAAATTGACCTTTTTCGCTGACCGTGCTTGTGTCTAGAAGCTGTTACATGCTTCAGGCAGGGCCAGAAGAACAACAGGGCACCAGAATAATCCCTTCAGAATTCTTCCTTAGGGATGGTACTTATTAAGAGGAATTTATCTTCCACATCATCTGATATTGCAGGTGTCTACAGGTTTGACCATAAACAATACCTTGAATACCTGAGTCTGAGTCAGGCTCTACCTGCTGATGTATGCCTCTACCACTGTGGGAAACTTATTATTTTTTCCTTCAAGAAAATTACATGATGGTGTTGGTCATCTCTCATTTTTTTTTACTTTATAAAGTGAAAACACTGTAATAATTTTCTAGAGCTTTCTTTGCAACAGACATGGATGTAGGGTCTAACAGTAGATTTAAAAGTCTTCATTCTCTTGCATTTCTGAAGTGAGTTTGTCCTCTGGAAGGCCTGAGAGTGCTGTTGGTCACTTGTGTTAACAGGATGAAGTCAAGTCTTTAAGGAGACCTGCAGCATGCTGTCAAAGTGGCATCACCTATCAGAGTACAGAGTGTAAATTCCCTGGGTGGGAACTAGGTTGTGAATGGGTAACACGTAACTAATATATAAAGATGATTAACTCTCAGAAATTGATTCAGTTGCCAAAGCAGAGGTCTCTCGTGCTATTTTGGAATACATCATTTGGCATCCACCTGCAGCTCTGGAAAGGCATGTGTCTTCCTTAGACCTTGAGCCACCTCAGCTATCCCCATGGCCAAGGGCTCTGAAATGGCACACACTTGAGTATGGGTTTTCTTTGCCCTAACAAGAGCAACTTGAAACAAGATGCTGATAGTATTTCCAGGATGGTTTACAGAGGTCTTGGGCTCAAGAGAAGTTTGTGGGGGTGTGTGTATGCTTCAGAGTGAAGGAGATGTGCTCTGTGAAGGTGCAGCTGAGTCTTTGTACAATAGTGGGTACTAGATTGGACAGTCTTTTCAGATGCTTAAGATGCTTTGTGAAGGCTTTCATGGTACCAAGCCACTGTTGTAATAATAAGCTTACCTGAAACAGCCGGGACTAATCACTTAATGTTTTCAGTATGGTAGAAAAGGTAGCAAGTAGCTCCAAAAGAACCTCTGAAGAGCAGAGCCAGAAAAAATGGTTTTAATCCTGCAAGGAGGGATTTTGGTTTTGCCAATCTTAGCACTCTGTTAGATTCCAGCCCCTCCTATGCAAAAGGGCTCATACAGGACTCTGAAATCTTTCTGTGTTCTGTTAATAAGCACCAACTGAGCTGGGTGGGTGACCTCAGACTTCCTAGCTCATTAACAAGAGCCAAAAAGCTGCCTAATGAGAACTGGGCACCAGCAGCTTTGAGAGGAGCAAAACATCTACGTATGGAAGAATAATAAAAAAAACCAAACAGTTTCTGCTGGTACAATGTTAAGGAGATGTAGTCGGTGGTTTTGTAGTGCAGATGACACAATGTATGTGCAGTAGGGCATGAATTTCTTGAGCAAGGTGCCCTGTGCTAAAATACCTGTCTGTTGATGCAACTAATACATTTGGCCTTGAGAAGATGAGTGCAATGGAAGAACACGTGACAGTGTAAGGGTAAGCAGGGAGTAAAAGACCTAGAGAAAGATCAGAAAATGCGAAACAAGAAAATGCATCACAGATTATATGCTTTCAAAGAAGAACATGAGAAGCAAGAAGGCTTGGGGGGGGGCGAGGGGGAGGTAAGGGAAGAAAAATTTATATCCGGGATTCACATTAATTGGAGCTGTGTTTATTTTGTCCTGTATTTGTTTTTCTCCTTGGATGGAGTGGTGTATTTATAGTGCATAGCTGTAGTTCGTACTAAAGCATACAGAGCTAATCAATACTTGGGTAAACCTTATGAACTGCAGTTCTGTTTGATTCACTGTATTATAACGAAGAGACTCAAAAGCCTTTTCAGACTTCCACTGAAACTGTGGGACTGTTCGTATCATGGAACAGAATGGCCATGTCAAATTTATCAAGGATAAAATGCAAAGAAAAATGAGAATACAAGCCACGCTCTTCGTCCCACCTGAAGTCACCAGCATCTGTGTGCCACCACAGGCAAACTTGGGGACAATCAAACTGGTGGGAAAGGCAGACATATTCTCCCACCATGTGTCACAGCAATTGAGGCCCTTTCTCTTTAACAGCAGAAAGTTAGCATTCATAGCAAAGGGTCTTGCTTCAAGTAGGCTTTGTAGCAAAGCATTGCATGTGGTGGTTTAGTATTCTTCAGGCAGTGGGTGATGAAAACCACTTCCCCTGCAAGTAGCTAGGGAGGTATAGCAGTTTTTTAACGTTCTGTGGTTTGTAGAATTAAGGTGACCCTGGCATAGAAATCCAGCTGACTTAATTGATTTGTTACTGCTGTTTAAATAACACTCCCTGCTGTAGTCCTTAGCTGCTGGGGAAAGCTAATGGGAGGTGGAGCAGATTAAGGAAAGGAAGATGAGCAATTCAAGAAAACTTAGTTATACCTAAGTTATGAACAGAAACCTAGAAACAGCGAAATATATAGCTGTGTCAAATCACTCACAGCTGTTTTCTTGGAAGCTGAGATCTCTGGATGTTCCACAGATGGGTCTTGTAGCCTCCCCATTTTGGTGCCAAGCAGTAGCAATGTGTTAGGGTAATCCTGGTGCTGGAAAGCCATGCAGATTACCCACAGTGATGACACAGAAAATGCAGAGTGACTTTTTTTAAAATTCCAGGTTGGAAACTGGGGGTAAATACTGGCTTTTCACTGAGAATGTCTTCTCATGCTCTTGCATTAAACATTTGGTTTGCCTTAAATGTAGGCTGTAAGGGTGCTCAAGTCCAGTCTTCTCTACTGTTGCCCCATGTGTTTGGCAGTGTTTATACATGAACATTTTGCAACTGTGCTTTACAATTTTACTTACCTTGTGTTTGTAGTGTTTCTTTTTTTTTTTTTCACTCTATTTCCGATCAAATGAGTTAAGTTTTACTACTTCTATCCCCTAGGTATATTAGCTCAGGGAATTTCTGTGTATTTTGCTATAAATTATTAATGTGATGTGTTTTTACACTCCTCAGTTTTCCTTTGTGTTGCTCTAAGTATGTGGTGTACACATGTAGAAACCTGACAGCAGTTTGAAAGCTAATTCATGCGGCGGTGCCACAGAGCCTACCCTTTGCCTGAGTGTATCCTCGAGAGAGATGTTGGAGGAGTTTTGTTGTGGCCATTCCCCAGCTTTGAGCTATTCTTCTTTTCAAAATGAGTGGCAGGGACATCCAGGTGCTGCCAATTTAATGACAGGGATTTTTTTCCAAGAGCTAAGGCTCCGGTGCAGACTTTTAGCTGCTCTTTTCATCATTTCCTCATGCAAAAGCCGTATCGGTGGTTGAACAGTAGCACCAAAGCAGCAGGAGTGCAGCACCAGGCCCCCCCATGAGTGTGCTCTTCCCTTGCAGAAGCAAGCCAGGTTGGTCACACCACACATCTCTCCCCAGGCAGCCACAGCCTATGCTAAGCCACCCTCCATCCCACGCACAACTGCTTGTTAGCCACAACGAAGCAGTAGCAAAGGAAGAACGTCTGCTTCTGAGACACGAAATTAAGTATTAACCAATAGTGGAATAAAATCAAGTGGGGGAAAAAGTCAGAGCTCCTGTTTGTCTGAAGCACTGAGAGAGACTTCTCAACAGAAACCTGAAATGTGTTCCCATCATGGGTTATTGGTACCTAGTTTGGACTAAGCAACTTCAAGGGGCTCCTTTTTATTGAGTTTTCTGAGTGTTCAGGTTGGGGTGTGGCGTATACACATGTAGCCATGCATGTTTATACACACGTGCATGCTTCTGCACACATAGCTGTGTACACATGCAGGTGTCTGCGCAGTCAGTCCCAAGCAATAGGTGTTTGCTATGAGCCAGACCTGAGGTCTCTCATTTTCTGGTACCTCAGCTCATAGCCAGTCATTTCTGTCGGCTTTTTTGACCTCTTTTTAATAGTTCCTCTTTTATCTCCACCATTCTGTTCAGAAGCACTAGTGATGTTGTTTCTTAGGAAGCTTTAAAAAATGAAATACTTTAGTTTTTTAGATGAAGGTACTCAAAATTAGCAAAAATTAGACGGGACTGTGGTTGCGAAGAAGAAGGAAGGGAGAGTTTACCTTGGTAATGAATTAAAATGAAAACACTCCAAAACACTTTCTACCTCTAAGCACTGTTTCTTTTGTTTTTTCTTTCCTTACCCTCAGGAATTCATTTTATCAGAAGATTACAACAAGATGACATTAGTGAAAAGTTACCAGGGTAAGAACCATGATCAATTTTAATTGGTTTGTGTTGTCATTAATTTTTGTTAATGTTCTCTTAAGGAGTGTGAATGGAGAGAAGTCTCCTTTATGGTGATTGACTTTTTTTTTAACTAATGTAAATGCTGGTTTTATCAATAGATCAATAATGTGCTTTGTTCTGAGATTACAAGACTTTTAAAAAGCTGGTTCATGTTCTGTTTTCCTTTTAAATGCTCCTTTGGAATATAGTTCTTGAGCAAACTGTCCAAAATCCAGACTGTTTGGGGAAAATAAGTATTAATCTTTAGTCATCCAGGGTATTTAACAAAACAACTTAGGAAATTAACCCATCTTTGAGGGTGAAACGTTTAGGACTGTAGCTTTTGGGGTTAGTCTGGTTATATTTTGATAACCGTCAGCTTCAGTAATCTCAAGATTATCAGTGGATACCTGTCATGGTAAAAAGGTCAAGAAACGCTAATCTTCTAATACATTCTGGTGTTGACTAATGTAATATTTTAAGAAACCTAGCTATTTATACTTCTCAAACCTCCAAAGGACACACTGCTTGGGACAGGTATTCTTACAAAAGTAACAAATACATGCAACAATTTATTCTTCTAGCTCTAAGATAAGATAATTTCTTATCTCTAAGATAATTTATTCTTATACCTCTAAGAGGTAGTATGATATTATATGGTATCATATAATATATGCGAAGCATTATTTTTCTGTATAGAAGCCTCTAATATGTTGGCTTGAGATTTCCCATGTACATTTTAAAATATGTATTCACTCATATATTTTTAATTTTATATCTTGAAATGTTGAGAGGATAATTTAAATCTCTAAATGGAGGCTCTGGGGATCACTTTGTAACATTTAAATGTTAAGGTATGACAAGAATCTTGATTTTTGCAGAGCGCAGCTAACATGCATCAGCTTTTGAGCGTTTTACTTCAGCTGTTTCATGAATGCCTGGTGTGTTGTAAAATCAAGCTAGAATGCCTGCATTTTTTCTTAGCTTGTAAAAACCGGAGAAAAATATCCAATGATGATAAAATGTGTATGTGAATCTTAAATAAGAGTTCTGCAGTCTGACTGTACAAGTCTTTGTTATCCGAATTTGTGATTGCTCCACAATCCCTAAAGTTTGACGCACCTAGGTTTCATTTTTAAGGGTTGTTGCACTGGTAAGTCCTACTGACTGTTCTGTAGCCCCTCTTTTATTAGCTCATCCATTTGCATGCTTGGATTCAATCTTGCAGGCTACTTGCAGCCCAGGAAGGGTGAGCTGAAGTCTTTTCTTCTTTGTATGCAGAACAATGTGTGCATGAGACAATCTTTCTTGCTGAGCTCTTCCGGGAAAAGGCTGAAAATTTTGGAAGGAGGCAACATACATCTTGGCAGTATGGCAGAATAGGAAGTTGACTGTAGCAGCCCACCCAAGGCTTGGGGAGCACCCCTCATAAAATTAGAAAAAATGAATGAAAATAAAGGCTGTTCTCATGGCCGTCTGCTGCAGCCTACCAGATGTGCTGCTACTGCAGAGCTTTGGAGGGGGCCCTTGGATAGGAAGATGCCATGGAGAACCTCCACAGGTTGTCTTGTGCATGATTCCCAGGAGTCCAGGTGGCATCCCCCAAACATTGGACAATAGAAGACTCTAATAAGAATCTATTAACACCAGTAGAGAGGTGGTAGAACTGACCAGAGTCCCAGCTGGAGTCACCTTCCTAAGACTGCCTGTCTCAGTGTGGGAAGGTTTTTGATCAGTTTGGATCACTTTGTGCCAGGATTCTTAGACGTGTTGGAAGATTTTATCTGAAAGCCGTGGACTTATTTTAGGGCAAGAGAAGCAATACTTGTGCCCAGAATAGGCATAATTTCAGTTCTAGTCCAAACCACAGTGTTCGCTGGTAGCAGACGGTGTCTGCTTTCAGACACTTAAGCCAGGGTGAGCGACACTCGCTGCTGCTGTGTCCCTCACATTTTCCTCTCTTGCTTCTGGGGTTTGATGTTTGGTCTTTTCCTTGTTTAAGCTGATAAAAACTCTATTCCCCTAGCTTAAAAAAATAGTGGCAGTGTGCAAGTGACCTAGTGGAGTGGAAAAAAAATCATGTAGGTGTGGGTGTCTGTATAGTAATCTCCTCTGTGCAAGGGTTAAAGAAGCATTAGGGCTGGTGTTCTACACATTGTCAGTCATGGGGGCAAAAGTTTGGTTTTGGAAAAATATGCCCTCCGATGTTGTTGGAGATGCTGTTTTATCTTTTATTTTTTCTCCCCCTGCTGCTGGCTAGGAAAGCAGATTGCTGTTAGTGCTGCAAATGGAGATGGCAACCAGACAGGGGGAAAGATGGGTTTCAATTCATTGCAACGAGAGGGACAAGATTCAGTAGGAAACTTTCCCTGGAACAGTGGTCAACAGCTGCCATAATGCAGCTAGGCAGGACACAGGGATGGAGGAGAGCTTCTGCATGAAGACATGCTCTGCCCAGCTTACCAGCAGTGCTACACACATGCTGACTACAGAAACCCCTCTGGGCCGCTCCTCTGTCTGGACCAGAAATGACATGGCACAGAGTAAGTTACAGCAACCCAGGAACAATCTTGGGTTGCCTCAGCTCCACTGGAAAGTGTCACCCAAAGTCCTGAGGGGCAGTTGAGCGGGCAGGTTTTTGACCGTGCAAGGGAGGAAAACAAAGCAGAGATTCCCCACTGTTTGCAGTACACTGATGACCTGAAGCTGCCTGCTGCTCTGCAGCACAGTGCCTCCTGTCAGCCCATCCCTAGAGACATGCTCTCTGATTCTCTGCTCTTCATACCACATGTTGGTGGGGGAGCACAGCACAGCTGGACCTGTACTGGAGGTCTGGGGTGCTGGGGAAATGCTGTGAAAGTCAGATCTCTGGGAGCTATTGTCAGTCATGAGTTCCCGTGGATCCATCGGATCACGCAGTGGTAGGCACTTCCATGCTACTCTTGCTACAGTTGCCTCCATCCAGGACACTGGATCTGGGCTTACTGGGGCCAGAGTCCAGCAGTGCTGCTGGGACAGGGCAAGGAGGAGAGAGCCCCATGTCCACTGAACTCTCTTGGAGAATATGCTTGGAGGGCCACATAGTCCTTTGGGTAGGCATGTCATGATCAAATAGATGAACCTTCTTCACCTGGTCCAGGAGGACTACTGTGGACAATCCCATTGCCTTTCTCATATAGCTGTATTGAGGTATAGGGATTGCCATAAGCATCCTGGCAAAGCGCTGGGGCAGGGAAAAACATAATTTAAAAGGAACACGTAGTTTTGTTGGGTATGGTGGCCTTCTAGTGGTTCATTTGTTAAAAACCTCACTTCTAAAACCTGTTGGTTTTGTTTAAAGTTTTCAAGTAAGGCCTCTTTTAAAAAATATTTTAGGGGAGTAAATAATTTTATTTAGCCTACAAGGGGGCTTTAGCTTAGCTGTGCTGGCTGGTTTTGTGTGTGCTAGCTTTGCAAATGTTCAAGAGTGCTGTTAAAAGTAGCATCTTGCCCAGTGACTGGTGGGCTATCGATAATCTCCCACAAGGTATTATTATAAGTAGCTGAAGCTGCTGTAGCTATTAAAGAACATTAATTGTGTCTTGAAAAGCCATGGATATGTCTGTGAAATCTGCTAGTAACAGAGAGTGACAGCAAAGCACAGCCTATGCACATGGTCTTGGCAGGAGTCTGCGGCCAGATCCGGTGTTATACTGTGGCCTAGTACCACCAGCACATGTGGCTGGACATGCTCCGTGCAGGTTTTGCTGTGACACTGTGTCTGGAGTTCTGAAATCTCCTGTTTGTTGAAAGGGGTCAAAACATCAAGATTGGGGATGTGACACAGTGTTAGTGAGGAGTCAGTGGGTCATGGGGCATTGGCCTCCCTTGCGTGAGGAGGAGCAGTGCAAGCATTTGAACGGTGCTGTTTGGGACGCTCTGGGAGATTAAACTCCATTCTGTGTCAGTCTTGCATAACTGTCATCATCCCCTCTTCTTCAGCTATAGCACCAGCTGCAGGCACGGGCAACCTCCGCTCACAGCAACTTCTTTCCCCGGGCAGCTCCTCTCACATTCCTGCAAGACTACAGGTGCTGAAGAAACCCTCCCCTTCCCTCAGCAGCCTCAGCTTCTAGCCCCTGCCAGCCACCTCAAGCCGCTCACAAGCTGGTCCTGCCGTATGGCTGTTGCCGCTTCCCACTGTGCGCAGCCTTTTCCACCCAGCTCCTTGCAACTGCACCTTCTTGCCAGGGGCCACATTTCCAGTCCACGCCCCCTCTGGATGATGTAACACTTCCTGCTTTTTTAATTTTATTAAAAAAAAAAAAAACCAACAACTATTTAACATGTGCTTTTTCTACCAAGCAGGATTTGTAGACCGGCTTCTGCCCTATGCTTTCTGCAGGTTGCCCATTTTGAGGGTGTCCCCCTGCCTCCTTGCTTTCAGGTCAGCTCACACAGTACCCTTACTTCTGCTTTCCCATATGCACAGCCTCTTCTCTCGTGCTTTTCTTGCACATGCTAAGTTTTTCTTTCTTACTGCTAGCTTCTACCTCTCTTAGTGTTTGCTGCTGCTTTTCACTGTTGTAACCCTCCCTTTCACCCATCACACCTTCTTGCCCTGCACTGTGCGTAGCCACACACTGGCTGTGCTTTTCAGACCTAGCCTCCTTTCCCCTGTGCTCTGGCTGCTGACATCTCAGCATGCACCTCCTGGCTGCAGCTTCTTTTCTCTAGGCACAGCCCTTCTATTCTCTCTCCAACTTGCTCTTTGCACAGTGCTTGCTGCTGCTTTCTCATAGCAGGAGTGCAGCCCCCCTGCTCCCTCCCACCATCCAGCTGCAGGTGGACCTGCTCACTTCTCCTGTCTGCTGCTTCTCTACCCTCTGTACAGCATAATCTTCCCCTGCACATGGGCTTTCTTCTCATGGTGGCTTGCACAGCTTTGCTTGTTGTGGCTTTTTCTGTACTGTGACCACATTCACCCTTCACCCTCCCTTCTCCATGTCACTGCTGTTGCACTGAGCAGCTTTGGAAGCATTTGTTCCAGTAGTTTTTTTGCACACAAATGGTGATCAAACCCTCCATGGATGAAGGAGCTGTTTTTTTGTTTGCTGTTTCACAGCCCTGAACCTGTGTCAATCCTAGGGCCCAGACCTATTCCTTGTTCCCCTATCAACTTCCAGTCTTCTGACATTTTGCTTCTTTAATGCTTACATGGGTCAAATTCCCTTTAAATGACAAGGACTTTTTATTTACACTTGTCCTCTCTTTCTTCCCTTACTTAGATGACCTCCACTGTGCCCTTTCACTTTGTTCAGATATTTCTGCCATCAGCATGTGTGTGGGGGCACCAGCTAATATGCGCAGCACTTGCAGGCGGATAGCAGAGTGCTGAATTGAAAGTTCTTTTGGGGGAGGGAGGATAAGCAAAGCTATCACGTACACCCCTTCCACCTCTTGGTACTTACATATTTCTCCAAAGCCTACTCCTTACCTGCCAGAGAGAGCTGCTTCACCATCCACAGGCAGTACTTCTGGCAAAAGGTACAAGCCCTGCCTTTTGGGAGGTTTAGGAGGAGACAGGAGAGTCCGGTGGTGCCGGTTATCCCCAGAGCCAGTTCAAAACACAGGAAGCTGGCACTAGCAGTAGTAGTTGCCACATGCTAAGAAAACGTTCCAGGGCAGGCCCCTTGAACAGCCTGATCTCAGCCAGCTTTGCACATCCTGTGGAAGTGCACGGGTCTCTCTACAGCGCTGCTGGTGCACACAAGCCCCTGGGACATGTATACGAGCCCATCAGGTGCTTGTAGCAGCAGGTGTCCTGTTGTGGCCCTTTCTGCAGTGCACCACTCCTCCAGCTAGTGCAGGTGCTCCCGATGAGACCAAGCAGTAGGTAAAGACAAGCATTAGTCACCCACCGGGTCACTGAATTTCTTCCTGGAGAAATCCAAAGGGTGAAGGAGAGAGAGGATCTGATTAAAAGAGCTCAAGTGACTCCTGGGTGGTCCCCATCCTTCTGCCTTCATTACAAATGTGGAGTTAAAAAGTGTGTGGAAAAAAGCACCAAAATCTGAGCTTTTCTATGGGCAAGGGTGAAAGCATCTGGACACAGTTCATATCTCACACTATAAAATGGTCTAGCTGTGTGTCACAGTTACGGCAACTTGTGTCAAAGCACCTGTTGACTTTTCTCCTTGAGGAATCTGGGTCTAAAAAGCAGTGTGGGTCAGGGGCAGATGTCGGCTCGTGCAAGCCTCCTATTCTTTGCTACAACTAGCTCCCCCATATAGGGTTTGAATACAGCTCTCATCTGGGCTGTGTGCTTGTACAGGGCAGGCAGCAACCTTCCCATGCTGTTCTGAGGAATCTCTGCATTTCAAACAGAGATGTCGGGCTGATTTTTAAGCTTCCAAAGATGATTAATCTTTCCAGTGTGTCAGCTTTTACACAAACAAATACAAGCAGCCTGCTTTGTGCAACACATGTTGCCATGTCTCAGAACAGTAATAAACCAGTAGGCCTGTAGATTGAGGAGTATGGCATTTGCTACTAAGTTACGGCTGGGAATAATTCTGCGTGGCTTTCCAGCCACTTGTTTTATTAAAAAATTGGCTTGATTACAACCAAACCCACCGGTCATTCATACAAAAAACATCTGTACAAGCCTGGGTTCCCTTGTTTTAATGAAAAGCTTTCGATGGCTTTTAGATAGCAGTAGAAATTTATTCCTTCCGCTGTTTTATTCATCTTGCCCAGCTGTGATATTTTTCAGGTTTATTTTTATTTTATTTTGATTTATTCCAATTTTCTTTTTAGCTGGTTTGCATGCAATGCTAAAATTTCCCTTTGGTGCAGCATTGTGCCTGTGCTGTAACTCATCGTTCTGCTGGCATGCCACAATCCACAGCCCAGATCCACCAGACCTCACAGCAGGAGGAGTGGCAGCGTAGGCGTCTGTACTGCTGTCATAAAACCAGCTCAGAAGGGGTTGAAGTAGAGCCCAGAGTCCTTTCCACAATGGCAGCTTTGTTGGTGATGATACAGGGATGGAAGGAAGACTTGTGCTACTGTAGAACATAAATGACTGCAGTAGGCACAGAAGGAATCAAGTTTTATTTCTACCCTTTCTTGCACAAATGCTGAACGGGGACCTTACGAGCTTGCTTGGTAGCTTGTGTCGATAGGATTATTAAACACCAGCCTCTTCTGTAAGGACAGGGGAGCAGGTGAATAGGGAGTGGAGGAGTTGGGTGCAGTTGGTACTTGCAGTAGTCTTCTGCCCCCGTGTCCTTCTCTACAATGTGATTATATGTCTGCTTAATTTTCAGCTCATCAAAGCAGAGTCATGATGATTCTGTTTGTCCTGGAGATGGAGTGGGTGTTAAGCACCGGACAAGATAAACACTTCACGTGGCACTGTTCGGAGAGCGGCCAGCGGCTGGGAGGGTACCGCACCAGCGCAGGTGCCTGTGGCCTGCAGTATCCTTTGCTGAGCTCTCTGTTTTATTTCTTATCTCTGGCACTCAAATAGCCCTTTTAGTTTCTTTTTCTAGTTGTCCTCCAAATTTTGTGCCCCGTATAGGTTCAGTGCTTTGTGAGAGAAAATTATTTAAAGCCAATTTAAAAAAATGTCTGTTCTCCTTGCTCTGGCTCCTTAATGCACGGTGACATATTTAGGTCTAAGCATTTCCAGCAAAACAATGGCCGATCTGCAATCTATTGTGGCCTGCTATTGTAATAAATATGGACAGGGCCTTCATTTAAGCACACAGCACATGCTTTCTTCTAAGAATTGATGGTAGCAAAGTAGGTCAGTGATCAGGTCAGTGTGCTTGTGTGCATGCATGGTAAAAATTAAAAAGCTTTAATATAAAATAATGAGCACATGTCCTTCAGTCTGAAACTGCCCACTACGTATTGGGAATTTGGGCTAACTAAAGAGTAAATGATTCAAAAAATGGCACTCAAGTGGCTTGTTCACCCAGAGCTGCCCCAGCTGCCTGACAATAAAATAAAAATTAATTCAGCTTTATTGCAAATTAAAAGGGAAGTGTAAAAATATGAGCTCTTAGTTTGAAACCAGGGATTAGCATAAACAGACCTTTTAGTGCCCCGTAAGGTATGTGGTATAGATGATGTGTGTTTTTCTAGTTCATGGGAAGTAAGATGACTTAAAATGACTGTCTGAGTATGGACTTGTTTTATATCATCTGGTCATTCAGCCAATCTAAATGGCATAGAGACTGAACTTAATTTTTAATTAAATAATAAATAGTTTTGAAAGTGTGATCAGGAATTTGTCCTGTATTTCCTAAATCTCTCTAGAGAATGGACTGTTTTGAGTAATTCAGACTTTTGGAGGATGCTTTAATTTGGGTCATCAGATCATGCTGGTGGAGGGCAGGGCGAAGGATAATCATTGACAAATATTGAAAAAAAAACTTGGCAGAACCAGGAACATGGATTATTTTATTTTTTTTCCCCCCAGAGTCCTGTATGCATAAAATCAGTGCTAAGCAATTGCTCCTTAAATATCCACTATGGACTCTGAATCTGGAATTAAATTGAAGAGCTCCAGAACCTGTCCAGTTAGGTGGTTCCAGCACGTGGTTGAATGGGTCAAGATTTTATTCAGTTTAGAATATGATGTGTAATGCACCTGATGTAGCTGACACTTCCCCAAATACAACATAAAAACCCTTTTGTATTCGTAAACAAATCGGAGTAGGATAATGAAAAATAAAACCAAATTTAAAAAAACACCTTCCCCCCACCCCTCTCTTCTTCCCCAGCTTAACTTTACTCCCAATTTTCTCTGCCTCCTCCCCTGCAGCAGCACAGAGGGATGGGGAATGGGGGCTGCCATCGGTTCATCATGCTTTGTCTCTGCCGCTCCTTCCCCTCAGGGGCGGCTCCTCACAGCCCTCCCCTGCCCCAGCCGGGTCCCCCCACGGGTGCCGTCCTTCAGGCACAGCCGGCTCCAGCCCGGGTCCCCCCGGGGTCCCCAGCCCCGCCAGCAAACCTGCCCCAGCCCGGGCTCCTCTCCCCGCGGGGCCACAGGCCCTGCCAGGAGCTGCTCCGGCGTGGGCTGCCCACGGGTCACAGCCTCCCTCGGGCACCCACCTGCTCCGGCGTGGGGCCTCCAGGGGCTGCCGGTGGGGATCTGCTCCTCCGTGGGCCTCCCCGGGCTGAGGGGGACAGCCTGCCTCAGCGTGGGCTTCACCGCGGGCTGGGGGGAACCTCTGCTCCGGGCCTGGAGCCCCCTGCCCCTCCTGCGCTGCCACGGCGGCTGCGGGGATGGGCCTCTCCTGCGTTCTCGCTCTTCTCTGGCTGAAGTTGTTGGGGTTTTTTCCCCCTTTTCCTAAATACTCTATCCCAGAGGTGCTACCACCATCGCTGATGGGCTCGGCCTCGGCCAGCGGTGGGTCCCTCTGGGAGCCGGCTGGCACTGGCTCTGTGGGACAAGGTAGAAGTTTCTAACAGCTTCTCACAGAAGCCACCCCTGTAGCCCCCCCCCCCCCCCCAAAAAAAAAAACACCCCCAACAACACCACCAGCAACCAACTAAACAAAAACAACCTTGCCATGCAAATCCAATACAAGCAGAAAACTAGTAATAGTTATTTTATACAATTTTGTGAAGGGGAAGAGAGAGTGGACACCATCCAACACCTAAGTTAGAGAGCCTGCGGGAATGACTCCTCTGTTTATGGCAAAGGGCTACTTTAAAGGTGTTTCATAACAAAAAGAAATTGTGTTTTCTTCCTCACCCTGTGAACTTGGTGCCTAAAAGTACACTCTGAATACTTCCTTGAGACCTGGAGCACTATTCACAAGGTTGCAGTATACTCGTGTTAAATTGACAAGTCATGAAAGGAATGCAGAGCTTGTGTAAGCAATATATTTTCCTCAGCGTTTATCCATCAGATTTGACGTGGAAACTCGGCATGTGTTTGTTGGTGATCACTCTGGGCAAGTGACCATACTCAAACTAGAGCAAGAGTCCTGCAGCCTTGTTACGACATTTAAGGGACACACAGGTAAGGCCTCAGGAGGAGACTGAATTTTGTTCTTCATCTGTGCTCCGTGTTGCGGTGGTTTGACTCTGCTGTGAAACCCTAGGGTGGCTTCTGTCAATGCATAGCATGAAAGGGAAATAGACCTTAAACTGTCACTGCAGCTCGGGGAAGCTTATTCTTTATTGGTAAAAACCAGAGTGATAGACTTCCTATCAGAAAACTTCTATGGCAGAAAACCACCACCATCAGTAGCTGCTACTTAAAGCAGCATGAGACTAGAACAAGTAGTGGTAATTCTGGGGGGAACAGGACGTTCCACAAAGACCCATACTGGTAGGCATTTTTGCCCAAGTGGAGTAGGCACATCTTGGAGGCACTAGCTGCTTGTTTCACTGCTGGGACTCGTGCCCCATCACACTTTAAAAACAGCAGTCCTGGGATGTGATCCTGCCATCTACCAGAAGAAATGATGGTCGTTTCTCAGCATTTTCTCTTCATAGCCCTCCTCTCTGACCACTGACGGCTCAATCACAAGGCAGCACAAGGTAGTTCACTCCTCTCACTAGGATACTGTAAAGATGCCCATAGTATTCCACACTTGCTTCTCTCTTGTGATGTCCTGGGAATGATGGAGGGGAAAAGCTGTGTAGTCACACAGTGACCATCCTTCTACTATGCTTTACTGCTCAGTGGATTCGTCCATGAGTGGCAGCGTAGCCTTCTGCTTGTGGAAGAGCAGGGTGGCGCTTCAATAGGCTTTCCAGGCTGTTAGTTTTCAGCTGGCAAGCACAGTGGCTGCATGGCCTTTGCTGGATGGAGTGCTGTGTTTTAATCACTGCATCTCCATATTTTTTTTTGTATCTTTATATATATATATAGCTACAATCCTGCCTTCCACTTCCTGTAATGAAATGACTTTTTGTGTGCATCTCCTGTTTCAGGTGGTGTCACTGCTCTCTGTTGGGACCCGATACAGCGAGTTTTATTCTCGGGCAGTTCTGATCATTCCATTATAATGTGGGATATTGGAGGAAGAAAAGGAACAGCCATCGAGCTGCAAGGACATAAGTAGGTTCAAAGCCCTTCCTCCTGTTTTTATGGGAGAAAAGCTAAAGGCAGAAGCCACATGCGGAAACAAACAGCCCAAAGGTTACAGTCTTCATAAAGCCTCAAGCTTGTATGTGTGACTCCCTGTGGTCCTTATACAACAGGAATAAGTTGCTTATAGTTAGTTTTTCAGCACTGGGCCCACAGGCTGGTTTGAGAGTCTGCAAAGGGTGGTGAAGGAAAGCACAGTATCTGTGGTCCCGAATGTGTTATGTCAGAGCCTGCACCTTTGTTGCAAAGAGGAGGGTCCTCAAGTGGCAACAGCTGCAGGGAAATTCTCTCGCTTTTAGGTGTCAAGATCTTTTCTTCCCCTAGAGGGCGCATCAGGCTTGGACAATTGGTCCCTTTTCCCTCCGCGCTAACTTGTTTCCATGCCACTTTACCCGCAGCCTGAATTCGAGTTAACGTGCTTCACCCATAGGGGCCTTCACCATCCCCTCAATGCAAAGAGACTTCATCTTTGCATGTACAGACCTCAAATTTGCTTACCGTAGTAAATGTCTTTGAAAAAGATTAAGTGTGTGCTAGGCTTTGAGTAGAGATCAGCATGGCTCTAGTTGCAGTGACCTCCCAGCCTTGTGTAGCAGCGTCAGGTCTGGAGAGGCAAAATTCAATGGTGTTTTTGGTCTAACAGTCTCTTACATACTCGTAAGTTTATTTTGAGTGATGCTGTGCTCTGCAGAGTGATTTGGATGCTGCTTGGATTTCAGAGCACTGCAGAGCTTTTGCTGAAATTCCTGGATCACCCTTGTACCCTACCCAGTGGTGCTTGCCAATGCACCACTGCTAGATTTATTGCTGTGGAAATTAGTTCTCCTAATATGAAGTTAGCCTCTGGATCCTAATCTGTAGCATGGCTGTTGGCTGGCACTGTACAGGAGCTGTGGGAGCAGCTCCTAAGAACAACATGGACTAAGAAGTGTTTCAGCTGATGGTGCCACTGGTGTTGGCAGGCAGGTGCTGTGAAGGCAGGCTGTGTGGTACCAAACTGTCCCATAAATGTGTTCCCCCCTGGAGGAGCCGCCATGTGCATAAGCAAATGCGTTAGTGTGGAAGCCCTTTAGGTAGACAAGACCAGTGATGGCAGCAAAGAAAATCAAATGTTGTGGGTTGTTTCCAGCCTCTGTATGCTCAGTTACTCTCACTTTGTAACTTCGTTTTTTCCATAATAGCGTTACATGGTCTTTGTTTACCAGGTTGTAAATAGCTTGGGATGAGGCCTGATTTTCTTTCTTTTATGAGGAACTGAGCCCAGCTTTGGGGCTTTAAACTGAATAATTTCCCCCATGTTGCTTTTTCCTTAGAAGAAGCAGAAGCACCTAAATCTTCAACATTACCTTGAGAAGGCTTAGCAGCAATTTAGTGATTCCTATATAGTTTTTTCAACTCTCTATGCTTGTTAGCGCTAACAAAATCTTCAGTGGTTTCTCAGTGCTTCATTCCTAGATGTTGCAGAGATTTATGAAAACAAAGTTGTTACTGGCTTTCTGACAAGAAGGTACCTTACCAGACCTGCGTTTATGCATCCAGATGTGCCTTCAGAGAGATCCAGAGCTGCAGTTCTGTTTAGATTTCCCGGTGCAGCTGGGACCTCCCATCTCAGGAACAGCAAAAACAGTTATCAGAACAGGTCTTTGGCTTTGTGGATGCTGCCCAGATGAGCAACACTTTGGTTCTGGTCCAAGTTGGATAGCAAAGCCTGATCTGCATCCAATGGATGCCGTGTACAGTGAGGAGAGGAGGGAAACATATAGCCAAACAAATGGCTTTGTACTGCCTTATTGTATATTCTACGCTTACTTGTGTACTAGCTATAGATGGTTGATTCGTAACTGTTTTGTTTCTTTTTCAGTGATAAAGTCCAGTCTCTCTCCTATGCTCACCACACTCGGCAGCTCATCTCCTGTGGTGCGGATGGGGGAATCGTCGTTTGGAACATGGACGTCGAGAGGCAGGAGGTAGATCCTCAGTTATTGTCAGTTTGATCTGAAACAGTCTTGGGAAGAAGAGGCTTTCCAAAATGTGTAACTTTTAACCTGAACAAGATCATTCCAGGCTTTAAAAATGTTTTTTGGACATGCTCCAGTTGTTATACAGCAATTATGCCGCTCCTTTCATAATATGGTACAGGGGAGATTGGCAGAAAATGTGTATTAAGTAGGCTGCTAAATGGCTCTTACCCTTCACATTGCTGCTCTGAAAGACATCTTCTAAGGAGGTTATAGTGAAATTCTCTGCTTTGTTTTTCTGTACATCATGAGAAATATTATCAGTACAGAGGTAAATGGACGGGTGGATAATTATTAAGGGTTTTTAAGAAAACAAAACAAGAAAGCTCTTTGTCACCTCTGGAAACCTGCAACCATGGTTTTTTTCCTGTTCTTGCTAAAAAGACATTTAACTAGGGCTTCAATCTGACCTGCTACTTGGTCTTGCTTCCCTCTGGTGTAACCACACAGAAGTGGTGTAAATGATGACTTTGCTGATCCAGACAGCAAGATTTCACCTACATGCTCCTAATGGCTTTTGTGCTGCACAGCCAACAAATGTAAGTGGGTTCAAAAGCACACCCCAGGTCTCTGGCGCTGTGGGAGCAGCCTCCGCTCGGCAATTTCGGAGACCTGACTCAGAGAGGGGGAGCGAGCACTTTGCTGAGTGAGTCAGGCATCAGCCCTGCTCGGCAGCATGGCAAATCCTGGTAACGTGAGTCACGGCAAGCCTCTGCCCTGTTCCTGCAGGAGGTAGGAAAGCATCCCGAGGCCCCACGGTGGGTAGGTAGGTCTGAGCAAGGCTTTTGGCAGTGTGGGCTTTCACCAGGTTTTCTGGTTCTTACGGGTTTTGGCCTCCCTGGGTCATGTGTGTCTCCCTTGAGCAAAGGGGGAAAGCGAAGTGGAAAAGTGGATTTAAGAGAACTACTGAAATAGGCATAGGCAGGAACTGAGCTGCCTTTTTAATGGGAATTAGCATTCCAGTTGGCTCCCTTTTAATTGCTAATCTAATGGTCAATTATGCCATCAGCTCCAAAAGTGAAAGGAAAGCAGAGCAGCTTCCTCCTTCCCAACAGATGTTTCCTTTTTGCTGCAACTCAAATAACCTGAAATGAAACTCTTTATTTGCTGCCTTTGAAGGGCTACAGTAAGAGTTAAGACTGGCTTGTTGCAAAATGGGCGGCAGTGCTGTGAGAAGGCTGGTTTAAAAAGTGGAAGAGAAATATAATTAGCTAAAGGAGGGCTTAGCAGCAGGTGTGAACGGGTGCGCTGCTTTCTCTGACTATGGCTATGTGGGCTTGTTCATGTTATCAGTAATGCAATAGGGTGTTCGTGGTGCTAAACCATCTTCAAAATGTGAACCTTTAGAGATTTTAATACCAAGCTGTGGTTTGGAGTCCTAGAGTATTTTCTTCTGGATTTTGGCTTTAGTATTTTGCCTGTATTGAAGGGTTTTCTCCATGTGATGTGTGCTCAGTACTCACTTTGATGCTGTCAGATTGAGGTTGCATTACAGTGAATTATGCCATTTTAGCCCTTGATTCTTTATTTTCATCTCTCTTTCTAAAAAGCTGTAAGAAAACAAGATCTGAAAGATGCTAGAAGCTGTGTTTCTATTTGACTACAAAGCGGTTACTTGCCACAAGCAAAATGTCGTCTTCATCTATAGTGTTCAGATGCTTATGAGATAAAAACTTAGACACTCAGATGTAAATCTGTAGGCATTAAACAGAAAGATTGTTGTGGGTAGAAAAGACAAGGATTTTCTCCAGCAGAATTAATTACCTTCAGAATAACTGGCAGGAGAAGCTGAAGCAGGCAGTTGCTTTATTACTGGGGGTCAAAGCTATCCTGGGAGCTGAGAGTTTCCATCAGCCTTACCTTATCTTTGCCATTGTATTTTTGGCTTTTGTATTATTTTGATTTCTTAATCTTAGCTGTGTTTCTTGCCACTTTAAATTGCAGCATGTGAGAAGCCAATGGCTCTGATAAGATAACTGTAGTCTGCTAATAGCACCTCTTCACAAAATATTAAACATTATTTAGTATTTATTTAATCTCCTGGTGGGGTTGGGTGGGTGTAGTGGTTTGACCCTGGCTGAATGATGGGTACCCACCAAAACTGCTCTATAACTTCCCTTCTCAAGAAGACAAGGGAGAGAAAATATAGCAAAGCGCTCATGGGTCAGGATAAGAACAGGGGGAGATCACTGTGGTGTCAAGGTAGTGCCGGTAGGGCTGCCATGGTCTGACTGGGGCTGCCCTGCTGTGGGGACAGGATGGACCCGCTTGCCAGCACCGGCTTTGGGCTGAACTCTTGTCCTGGTGGGGTGGATAAAGAAGCAGAAGTCTTCTGCTGGGAAGAAGTGTTGTTCTTGCTAGGCCAGGTTAGACAGACTGACAGCCAGCTGGAGATGGGTCAAGAACCAAGATTCTTCCTCGTATCCACCGGATGGTTTCCTAAACATTGTGGGAAGGTGCACTGGGTGTCCCCCAGCAGCTCAGTGCAAGACAAGTGTTGGGGAGCCAAATGTATGTGAGGAGATCGACTGCCCCCTCCATGTGCCATTCTGCCATTTCAGGCATCTTCTGAGCTCTTTCAGGATGTGGCAAGACTTGCTTCCCTACAGGACATCTGGTCCATGCTAGTCTGTATAGCAAAACCTGGTCGCAGGAGAAAGTTTTGGGTTGTGTTTGTTTGTTTTTGTTTTTCTTTAAATCTTCTTGCCCACTTCATCCACAGCAAAGCTACATACCATGTTAGGAAATAGACCTTCCTTCTATCATCTTTGTGTAAAAGCAGGGAAGAGGGCTGCTCTGGGTTTTAGGCTTGTTCAGGTGAATCTCATGTTTCTCCCTGTTATGTGTGATTTGTAGCCCAGATAACCTCTGACATCAGGAATGGTCCTTAAAGAAAGAAAGAAATAATTAAAAAAACCCCAACCACATCAGCATTTCTGATATCTTCCCCTTCCCTCCTCGTTAGAAGCTTGGCTATTGGAAGTACTAATTGCCCCCAGTTCTCACCAGAGGCAACAGCAGATTGTAAATGCTGTCCAGACAGGACAGAGTATTTTTTATATGCTTAATTCCTGACTTGGAGAGGTGGGGGAGGCTTATTTGTTCCTGGGTTACGTTTATGGCCTTATAATCAAACTGTGCTTCATGATTTGGGTGAGAAGTGGTCCTCCCGTATCCTTCAAGGCTCAGAGCTGAGCCAAAAAAGACATCCCAGGGAACAGTCAAAATAGCATCTTGTGAAAATGAGGATTTTTTTACTCGAGTTTAGTTGGCCACATTACTGCACCACAATACATCTTTGTTGTCCTGTCTCTAGTCTCCACTGGAAGCTGTTCTGGTTGCTGCTCACTCCCACTTTGTGTTTGTGTGTGTGTGTGTTGCAGACCCCTGAATGGCTGGATAGTGACTCCTGTCAAAAATGTGACCAGCCGTTCTTCTGGAACTTCAAGCAAATGTGGGACAGTAAGAAAATAGGCCTCAGGCAGGTTTGTATGCATTCTTTGGTGTGTTAACATGATGCAATTAGGTTTTTCTCTCGTAATAGATCATGGTAACCTTTTTTCCCCTGAAGATGTGAGAACTTGCACTTTGTTCTTCCACTTGAGTGGGACAGTGGGCTCCCCTCTGATAAGGGTTGATTTGGTGATCAGAAGGAGCACACTTCTATTTTCTTCCTTCCTTCCCTCCTTTTCTTTTTCTACCCCCCCCCCCCCCCCCCTTTTTTTTTTTATAGCAAATGCATTTAATAGGTCTTGGGCTGACTAAATTGTTTTTGGGCCTTCCATGGCTTTACCCATGTGTCATTTTGCTCATTGTTAGTTGAATGTGATGTAGACAGAAATTTTCAGCTGATTTTTGGAGACTCTGCTGGAACCAAAGCTGTTTTCCATGAGGTTGAGTAAACATCTGTAACTGCTCAGGCTGTGTTGGAAAAGGCTTACTGGGCTGCTTGGAACACACTGCTGTATTTTCTTGCCCCGCAGGAGTGGGCTGTGAATTGCATACTTTTGAGAGAAGGGCATAAAAATGCTGAAAGGGATGTTCTCGTGGAGCTTAGAGAAGTCAGGTGTCTGGGGGAGAGCCCAGCGGCATCTTCTCTTTAGGTAATGCTCGTCACCACAGAGCCTGGCTGTCCTGTGGCTAGTGAGGCAGCCTTGTGGTCCTACACAGCCAGTGGATGAGAAAACACAAGGCAGGTCAAAATGCAGAAACACTCTTGTGTCTGGGGCTGAAAATGACAAAGGAGTTGTCCAAGATGATTAGATGGTAGATGTTTATACTTAGAGGCTGGGATGGGGTTCCAGAAGGACACTGTGCTAGTGTAACCCTCTACTAGCTTGACCTGGAAATGTTTTAATGTATCACGTGCTGTTGAGGAGTGGTGTCATCCCCTACACCCCTAAAGTGAGATTCCCAGGGACAGGGGTAATTATAGCTCCCAGCCCTGTGGCAAATGCCCAGCTGGCTGGGACAGGTCTCCTGGGTGCGTGGTGGGGCTCTTTGGCCTGTTCTCCCATCTCTAGATGCACTAATGAAAAGCGGACAGCTTAGACTTCCTTCTGCCTTCTACCCTGTTGAAAACCCCTTGTAACACACACAGAAGCCCTGACTCACAGCTGCATCCACAGATGCCAAGTGGTGGAGGCAGTGATCGTTTTCTGGGTGGGGTATGGTGTCATCCTGGAGCTTGGGAGGGAGGTAGAGTCCACCTAGCCTGGGTGGAGCTTTATCTGCCACTTCCCAGTGTCCATGCTAGTAATCAGCTGCTGCTTGCCCCAGGTAGTGAAGGAGGGGGGAGAAAAGTAAGATTTTCCCACCAAACACTCCATTTATTCTGAAGTCCTTGCCTGTTCTCCTTCATCTTCCCTGGAAGTCACTTTCCTGTTTGCTGCGGCCTCAGTTGAGTCTTGCTGGAGTGAGATGGTAGAGCCAGTGGGACCTGAGCGGTGATCTGGGTTTGTGGCTGAAGATGTCTTTCCGCATGTTGTCTCCTACAGCATCACTGCCGGAAGTGTGGGAAAGCTGTGTGCGGCAAATGCAGCTCCAAGCGCTCCTCCATCCCGCTGATGGGGTTCGAGTTCGAAGTGCGGGTCTGTGACAGCTGTCACGACTCCATAACGGATGAAGAGTAAGTGTGGGCACTGAGCCGCCTTGCACTGGAGTGGGGCAAAACTCCTGCATTTCGAAGGGCCTGGGCAGATGCGAGGCTCCGGAGGGGAGCAACACAGTAGGGTGCCCCCCCCCCCCCAGCTCTTTCAGTAAGATAAGCCTCTGTAGTGACTACCAAAGTGAGAGGGACAGAGAGCCCTCCACCCCTGCTCCTCTCATGCCAGAAAGGTCTTGAAGTGGAGTTTACAGAGAGGTTGCTGAATTAATGACTTATATCAGCATTCAAATACTTACTTCCTCAATATAGAACATTTTGGGGGGAAATCCTGCAGTCACAGTCTTTGCTGATTTTTGTATTTCTTTCTTCAGGCGGGCGCCCACAGCTACTTTCCATGACAGTAAGCACAACATCGTTCACGTACACTTTGATGCCACCAGGGGATGGCTGTTGACCTCGGGGACAGACAAGGTTATCAAGGTAGGAGCTAGGAGATTGCTCTAGCTCCTCTATCTCATTTCCCCTTCCTCTCGCACGTGTCTGCAGGTATGTCCTACCTGGTTCTTCTACCCAGAGACCTCTCACTGATGTACTTCTGCCCAATAACGACCAAGGAGGTCTTAATCTATGAAGTTATTGCCTGAAGGGGCTGGGACAGGGGCTCGCTGTAGCTTTTCCTCTGGGAAGACGCTCTATTTCAACATGGCAAATTTCAGTTTGTGTGGCCAGATAAAAAAATAGCTAAAATAACAATTAAGTTTATAACAAAGCTTGAATATTTTTAAAAAATAATCCCTCACAATGTCTTATGAGTATGCTAATCATTCAAGTTAGCAATATAGTGTGGGGGGTTTTGTTTCTCTTGAGGTTAGCTCTGAACCTGGCTCATAAGGGTAAAGCATAGTGACATACAGAATGTCATCTGGTCAACCTCCACTGGTCTGACATGAGTACTAGAAAACAAGCTCAAATTTCTTCAGCATTGCTGCATCCACCATATAGCCTCTCTTAAGCAAAATATAAGGTGCAAATTATGTAAATCTGACTTTTATACTGTATTTCATTAACTTTTACCCATTATTCACTATGCTGTTGTATTTTATTGTATTAACAGTTGTGGGATATGACACCGGTAGTGTCCTGATGGTACATCAGTGAAACTTGAAAGGTGGTATTTACAGAAGAAACCCATTTCCCAACCCTAACGATACTGCAGAAGATAGGTAACGCTGGGCACATATGGCAGATGAGAAATGAACTAATGCGTTTACAACAATTTTATGTCCTCTGCTTGATCAAGGCTGAACATTTGCACGAAGACTCTTTCCACTTATTCTCAGAATATACAAGAAGGTATTTTTTTAACTAATGGTTTGTACGATCTGACTTCGGTTGTCTTGAGTTTGTTTGGAAAATCCGTGTGCAGTGCAATTTTTAGTTTTTATATTTCACTATGTCGAGATACTTGCTGCTTTGTACAGAAGGTTCTTGGGTTGTGTCTTACCATGTGAAGTTTTGGTATCAACATACTGTATAAGGCAATCAGCTCTCCCCACAGTGAGTATGTATTGATTTGGGATGTTTCTGCTGACCATGCCCTCTCCAGTGGAGGAACTCAAGGCACAGCATTGCACGTTCTCTGGGTGCATCACCAAGGAGCTGATGGACTATTGCAATTCCTAAAAGGGCTCTATCATCTACTTGTCCTAGCAGGCATCATCCAGAGAGCGTTTTATTGGTTTGTAGTAGCTAAAATCCAGCTTCCTGCCTCTTTCCTTGCTGCACAAGCCACAAAACCAGGGGGCAGGTTGCTTAGCAACTAATTCCTACAAAAACTGAAATAGTTTTCCAGCTCAGAGCATTACAAGGAGCACACAGACCTGTTTGAGGTTGATGAGACTGACAGGCTGATTCAAATTAAATTATTGGCAACAAGAACTTTTGGGAGTGTGTGCGTGGAGGGGGGCAGATCTGAAACTGGTTTAGGTCTGAAAAGTCTGGTTTACCTCTACCTCTATCTTGCGCAGCAACATTTCAGCATTTACAACTGTCTGTTGTTGAAGATGAATTTGGTTCCTGTTTTCCATATGGTTAGTCATATTTATTTTTTGAAATGCTGATGGTTTTTATTAATTTCCTCTAAAGACCGGAAACTGATACTGCTAAATGATGCCCTTTGTCCTGTTGTCATATTTTACATTTTCTTTTAAAAATAAAAAGTATTTAAAAACTGGGATTGACCAAAATTACCTTTTTAGAAGGATATTGGCAAGGTCAACATACAAAAAAAAAAAAAAAAAAACCAACCAAAAAATGCCCCTTTTTCCAAAGGGATCTTCCCTGAAGAGTCAACTCTGTTCCTTTAGTCCATTTCTCTTTTTAGCACACTATTGCTGATGTGCTTCGAAGAAACTGGTGCAGAGAATACAGCTGCAGACCAGACCTGGCAGGGGCTTTCCTGTATGTCCTGTTTAAGCAGGCCTTGTGGTCTGTAGCTGCTGTGACACAGCATGTCAGCTCAGTCTTGCCCCATTTTGGACTTCACTTTTCTCCTCTAAAGTGTGGAGGCCATGATGTTTACCACTACACAGCATACTGCTACCTAAAGAAGCCTTGTGTTGTCCCTTGAGTGGTAACACCAAAAGAAAGTAAAGCTTTTCCTTTGTTTGCCTGGCAGTAATCCACTTTTGAGGAAACAAAAAAGGTTAACGCAACCCATGGCATTAATTCTAGACTGGTGAGCTACTGCAGTAAAGGATGACTGGACTTTCATGTGCATGTTGCAGGACTGCTAATGTATTTTCAGGGAAAATTCTCTTTAAATATCCTGTAAGCTGTGCTCAAGCATTTTGCAGTCGTGTTCTCTGGCATGATGCCACCTTGGCTTTCCTGGTCATACAGCCTGTTGTTGGTTCCCCTCTAGGTAGCATATTTTAAAGCATATTTTCAAACATAATTCACACAGCACTAAAAAGTTTCTTTTTCCAGCTTGAATGTTAATTGATTTTGAAGTCCTCCCACTTTCTCTCCTGGAAGCTAGATGCTTGTTTCCTCTTGGAAGGCTTTTCGTTACACCTTGTGCATATTTTCTGATGACTGCAATGTTCTTGGCTGATGAAGCTGTGCAAGATGAGCAAGTTGTCATATTTCGTTCCAGCTCGAGAAGGTGTATGAAACTTTTTTGGACTATGCTGTTCTATGTTACCTTGAGCTCAGGGCCTTTTGGCCTGACTTGCTTTGCTGTACAGACAGTATCTCTCATGGTGGCAGAAACGTGGGAGCACTGAAGTGAATTTACATTGCCGTTCAGCATTTTGTTCCTGAGGAGACGTAGTGGTTGCAACAAGCCTGGGACACTGGCATAAATTGTGCTTACACTGGTGGAGTGGTGGAGCCAGCAAGCTGAGGATCTGCCCCTGGGTCAACGCCTAGTCCTTTTGAACATATGACTTTCAAACAAAGGTGAGGAACTGACTCCAAAGGAGACTAAATTTTGGAGCGAGGTGTGTTTGGACTGCTCTGCAGTAAACTCTTGGCCATTCCCCCATTGTCTTCCAGGGAGCTGTCATTTCAGCGTTGCTTATGGGTGGATGTTGGGTATACAAATCCATTTTGCAAAATTTCCCTTGCTGTTCTTTCTGACTAAACTACCTGCAGGGTTATCTGAATTTAAGCTGAACATTCCCTTGTCTTGCAGTCTCAGGACAAACTGGTCTTGGCTTAGAAAATTATATAAGCTGAAAGTGAAGGTAAGGGTGAAAGGGAAGTTTGTCCCTTTGCTATGACCCTAAGACCTATGATGTAGAGATATGAAGGTAAAATAGGTGTCTCTGATTCAAACAATAAGTCCTTTACCTCCCAAAGGAAACAAGAAACATTTGATGTTGGGAGAGTTAAAATGCCTGCCTTCCTGTTCTGCCGTGTTAGGGTAACAATCTCAGTTTCTTCTGTATTCCAGAGCTGCACAAAAAAGGGATCCCTGTTGCCTGGTCCTTTTCTTTCCTTTTTAGTTGCTGAATAATAATAACTTTCAGCTATTTTTATGACTTGCATTATTGGAGGGGGGGAAGGTGCCTTTTGGTACAGATGTAAACCGTGCAGCAGCTCCCACACACACCTCCGCACACTCAAACGAAGCCAAGTCCCCTTTCCCCAGGGCTGCTGAAGTGCAGCAGCAGGCTTTGAGTGATAATCTCCTGCTGTGCCAAGGGGCGTACAAACAATGCTGGCCTTCCTCTGCTCTTCACTTCAGCTAAGAGAGAAACGAAAATCAATTTTTCTGGTGTTTCCTTGGGGGAAGAAGCAGTGTTCAGAGCATGTACCTGCCATTTTTGGCTTTAAAATGAACAGTATCTGTAGCTCTTGCACAGGTGATGGGGCAGGCTCTGGTCATATATACAATGCCTGAGCAGCTGACTTGAGACACTTGTGTTCCAGGTGGCTGAAGGAAGATCGACCTGGGCCCTGAATGTCAGTCTTTTAAAGCTAAAAATACCTAAGTAAGGGAAGAGTATGTGGGCAACTGATTGCAATGATAGCACTGATGGTCCTGTCTGCAGGAGACTAATGCCATGGTTAGCCATGGTTGAAATTGGATAGTTGTCCTGGTTTCAGCTGGGACAGAGTGAATTTTCTTCTTGGTGGCTAGTGCAGGGCTGTGCTTTGGATTTGGTGGGGGGAACAGTGTGGTTGGGGACATTATGGTGGGATGGCTGGGGGGGGGGGGGGGGGCGGGGCGTGGTGGAACAGCCACATCAGCTGACCTGAACCAGCCCCAAAGAGGTATTCCATACCATGGGACGTCATGCCCAGTATATAAACTGGGGGGTTGGCTGGGGCTGCCCATCACTGCTCAGGGGCTGGCTGGGCATCGGTCAGCAGGGGGTGAGCAGCTGTGTTGTGTGTCATTTGTTTTCTCCCTTCCCTTTGGATTTCATTCCTCTCCCCTCCCCCCTCCTTCCCCCTCCTTTTCATTAGAACTGTTATCATTACTATTGTTCCTTTTTTGAAAATTTTATTTCAATTAGTAAATGTTCTTATCTAACCCTCCAGTTTCACATTCCTTTCCAATTCTCCTCCCCACCCCTCTGGGTGAGGGGGCAGTGAGTGAGTGGCTGTGTGGCACTGAATTGTTAGCTGGGGTTAAGCCATGACAGCAGCGTGTAGGGCTAAAAGTCAGCCAATGTGACAGAGAATAATCCCAAATGGTGACATTAATGTGCTCAGCTGTTAGGACTCTTATCTACAGCTGCTCTCTACAGTGAAGCCCAGGTGACCTCCCACCTCATCCTCTTGAGCTTGAGACCACCACCTGAATGCCAGCATATTGACTGCTAACGCACCAAAAGTGGTAACTGTGCTTTGCCTGAAGGTGACATGAGTATCTCCAGTGCTGGGAGAAGGAGGGGTGTGTTCCCTCTGAGTGGGGTTGGTTGCTGATAAGGTGGATGGTTGGATGCACAAAAAGGATTGTATGTGATCCAAAAAAGGTGTGTGGGGGGGGAGTTTGCTTTATACCTGCTGGGGAAGTCACTGTTAGAGAGGAATATGCAACTTTTTTCCCTAACTGTGTCTAAATCTGGGCTCCCTAGTACAAAAGAGAGATGAAGCTACTGGATAGAGCCCGGCAAAAGGCCACTGAGATGATGAAGGTACTGGAGCATCTCTGGGAGACCTCAGACTGTTCAGCTTAGAGAAGGCTCAGGGTGAATCTCATTAATGTGTAGAAACACCTGAAGGGAGCATGCAAAGAGGATGGAGCCAGGCTCTTTTCAGTGGTGTGCATTGTTAGGACCAAAGGCAATGGGCACAAACTGAAACACTGGAAGTTCCCTCTGAACATCAGAAAGACTTTTTCACTGTGAGGGTGATTTAGGCACTGGCACAGGTTGCCAGAGTTTGTGGAGTCTCCATCTTTGGAGATGTTCAAAAGCTGTCTGGACATGGTCCTGGGCAACTGGCTGTAGGTGGCCCTGATGACCTTCGGATGTCCCTTCCCACCTCAGCCATTCTGTGAATCAAAATCCACTTAGAGTCTGTATCTACCACATGGCTTAGAAGGGAGGGGGTGTGGGGGTGTGGAATATCTTATTAAATCTAAAATACTAGGGCTACTAACAAATTAGCAAATGCTACATGTGTCTGTCCTTGCTGTTCCTAATAGGATTTGGGTAACACCAACCAAAATTCTGTTTTGTAGCATATAGGAAACAGGTCTGCCATGTGTGGTTTTATAGGGGATATTTTCAATTAGGATTCACTAGACTTTGTTTCTATATGTGACAATAGTATGCAACAGTAGCAACAAACTATCCTTTTTTTCAAGATGGATTCATGTGCGAAGTCCCTTCAGCACTGACCTTTTGTGTAATATTGAGGAAGAAACAGATTTTTTTTCTCTTCAAAATTGCATGTGAAATTCGGCAGGAGGTCTTTGCTCCTCAGAAGAAAGAAGTGGTCCCTAGTCTGACAGAACCTGAAGTTCTGGAATTTGCTTGAAATTAATTCTCTGTGGTCACACATGGCTTTCCATTGCATTCATTTTTTCATTGCATTCCCCTAGTTTGGGGGATTTTCCCTTGTGACCAGTTTTTGGTCATCTCTGAAACTTTGTTTGCTGCAGGACAGCATTGTGCTGCTAAGAACAGAAAGAGGTTGAGTTCAGAGCATTGAAACTGGTGCCACGTGGGGACATTGAACTCCAAACAATGAAAACAAGTGTATAGTCTTTGCAAAGAAGAGATGCTGAAAAAGAATGTTACCAGCATACAAAAAAAGCCATAGTATAGAAATGAATGTCCATCAGAACTGTACAAAGCCAAACCTTCCCTGTCCCAGCACTGTAAGCTGACAGCAGATCCAGAAGCCATGAGGAATGTCAAGTTGTTCTAGTGATGGGGTGGTAGATGGAGTCTGTGAAGGTCTGGCTTCAATTTCTTGTTCTTTGGTTTAATTGTCCAATAGCATTTATCTATCTCAAGTAGTGCTGTGAGAAATGCATTAAATTCTTAAACACTTTGACATTAAAATGGTGGGGAAGAGATACATCACGATTGAGATGGTGCAGATAAGGTGTCAGACGTTATGAAGACAGAGGTTTTGCCTCTCTCTGGTTACTTGTTCCCTAGACATTAAATAATCTGAATTTATAAAGGATTTATCACCTTTGTACTTTCCAGGCTTCTTCACACAATTTTTTCATCCCTGTTCACTGAATTCAGCACCTTTGCAGATACTAACCAAATACAAACATTTTATATCGGGTCAGGGTGTCATTTAGACGTGAAAATTACCCATCATTAACACCTCTACTTCATCCTCTCCCAAGAACATTCTGTAGGGCTGCCATCATCAAGTAATCAAGAAAGTTTCAGAAAAAAATGAATACATGAACTTGCTTGATTCATCTTTGTCATTACCACTAGTTTCAGGTGTGGTTTGGTTTTCTGAAGGCTGAACATTGCTTCTGACACTCTGCTTGGCGAATTAAGTTGACCATACCAACCAATATCTTGCAGGCTTCATTGTACTTAGAATAGAGGGATTTTACATGGAAAGATCTTACTGGCTTTTGTTCAGGTCTGTGTTTTCTAGGAATAGTACTCAGCAATTTGACCATCTTTTCTGCTAATTATATTGTAATGCTTTCCAGTTCTGTTCCATTATGTAAATAAGTGTCTCCAACCATAACTGCGTGAATTGTGCTAGTTTAACCCCACTAAATTAATTTCTATCAGCTTCTGGCTATTACTTTTTCCTTCTCGATGTGTGTGTCGATTTTCAGTTATGGGGTTCTGACTGGACCCATTCACCTACCTGTTCTGTGAGTTGTCATAAAACTGACTGTCACATGGGCAAGCAGCGTCCTTCTTTTGCCACAATGAATTCCTGCTCTGACCACCCGGCAGTGGGAGAGCAGCCAAAGGAAGCCGGGTGTTTGGGCAGTCAAGGAATTGCACAATTTTCTGCCTTGCCCCAAGGCTCCCTGTGGATTGCAGAGTCTCAGCTGGAAAATAAAGGGAGCTCAGGGAGATGATTTTTAGCCATCAAGGAAACCACCGCTTCCTGGGAGCCCCCCCCGGCCCCGTGAAGTTTGCACCAGTGTAAGTTTTACCATTCTGCCTTGGTTCTGACAATGCCTTTATCCATGAGTAACACTGGCACTGCTGGCACGGCAAAGGTTTCAGTTGTTTCTCATGGCAGCAGGCTGAAAACCCGGCCTGCTGAAGACCTTTGGCCAGCCTGACGCTGTGTCTCTTTGTAAGGCTGTGCATTAGCTTTTGTCTTGAGAGAGAACAAGTTTCCATCACAGGAATACATCTTTTTTTCCTACCGTTTATCTGATGGCTCCCTCTAGAGAGAGGAACATAAATACTGACCTACTTCACAAATTGAAGTTCTTTGATTTGGTTGCTTTAGTCCCCAGAGTGTTTTTGTTACACTTGCTGCCCATCAGACTCCCAGCCTCTACAATGCCTTCTTTCTCTCATTGCCTAGATCAGTGTTGTTAGGATGACTGCAGGAACAGAGTTTTCAAGTCAACTTATTTGCATTTCAAAATTATCTCCTGTCATCAGTCACCGGGTCTGCCCAAATGCACCCAGAATTACCTCTCAGCAAAACAAAAGACGTAAGCCTTAGGGTGGACAAACAGGGAAATATTCTCCTGGCTCAGCTCAGAGATCTGAAGCTTCCTGCTGCCATCCAAGTGATAACAGCTTCTTTAAAAAGACAGTGGGTGGATGCTGACCAGCACTAATTTTAGATAAGTAGGATCTGGTGTCATGAGAAGGGGTGCTTTATTTTTCCAGGGTGTGTGAGACAGCAATACACACAGGGAGTAGAAGGGCATGGGCAAAAGGGATTGAAAGATTGAACTGGTTTATAGCTACCCTTTTCTACTGGAGTCAGTGACTACCAGGTTGTTCTCTGAAATAATAGAATGAATCATAGAACAGTTTGGGTTGGAAGGGACCTTAAAGATCATCTAGTTCCAACCCCCTGCCATGGGCAGGGACACCTTCCACCAGACCAGGTTGCTCAAAGCCCCATCCAGCCTGGCCTTGAGCACTGCCAGGGATGGGGCATCCACAGCTTCTCTGGGCAACCTGTGCCAGTGCCTCACCACCCTCACAGGAAGAAATTCTTCACTAATATCTAGTCTAAATCTACCCTCTTTTAATTTAAAACCCTTACCCCTTGTCCTATTGCTACAAGCCCTAAAAAGTTTGTCCCCATCTTTCTCATAAGCCCCTTTTAAGTATTGAAAGTACTGAATACATGTTCACTCTGCTTACTTGAGTTAAACATTGGTTAATGAAAACTAGTACTGCTGCTACTGCTGTGGCTTTAAAAAATGCTCTGGCATTCCAAAAATACAATTAGTAATTGAATTGAAAATTGAGATGTCTGGCTGAAGTCTGTGTCCCACCAAATAAATTGTTTACATTGCGTTTTTCAGCACTGACTTAAGGCTGTCTACGCTGAAGTCTATAGCAAAACTCCCCTCTTTGAGGCCAGGCAGGGCATGTTCGAACAGCCCCCCTGAGTCTTGTTGAACAGGAAGGGGCGTCCCTGCCTGCAACTTGTTCCCAGGGGGTGGAACAGTGTAAGTGGGGGGAGTCAGGACAGCACAGAAGCTGGAGAGTGTTGGTATTTACAAACAATTGGTATTTACAGTTTACTTCAAAATAATGAGGTATATGTGGGAATGCCCTGCTATTCAGAGGCAGGCAACAAACAATTGTATATACCTTTAATCAATCGCAGGTTGTTTTATTTTGGTTTTTTTACAAAGAGTAAACACAGCCCAGAAATGGAACTTAGGAGAAGAGGAAAGGCAGTTGACAAAATTGCCTGCTTTCTATTACACTGACCTCCTAACATTTTCACCCAAGACTGAGAAACATTTCAGCAGCCCCTGCATCACTGCAGCCAGTGCCCACTGCACTGTTGCTGGGCTGTGTCTTTCCCTCAGGACGTGGGGACATGACTTTATATGTGGTCTGTGACGCTACATTCCTCTTTCTTTGTGCAAAATCCCCAAGAGCAAAAACCTTCCAACTAGGTGATTTCAAAAAATGAAGAAAAATGCAAAAGCCTTCAGAATGTGAATAATTAAACAACTGAGGTCAGAGTCATATAAGCCTGAAAGCTGACACAAGTGTTGGGCTGAGTATGGAAAGTGAGGGGCAGCAAGAACAGCTGCTGTGCGTGTTGCTTGGCTCCTAGACACCAGATGTGTACTGAAGTCCTCAGTATGCACTGCTGAGCAAGAACTTGTGCCACTTTCTATTTCTGGTCATCTGTCACTAGATGCCATTGTTCTCTTGCCCCTAAAATTTCATAGGTGGCACTAAAAGTATGTGCTTACATGCAGGTACAAGTCATTCTAAACTGCATTAACACAAAGCACCTCACTGGCTTTACAGCTACATGCTGCGTTTGCTCTTGTGGGAAATAAATTTCTTGCTGAAATAAAGCATCGATGGGACCACAATACCAAAGTGTGGGAGGTTCTGGGGTTTGTTTCTAGTTGCTGTTCTGTGTTTTAATTATTTTTAAATCACAAGTGCTCTTAAACCATAGTATCTGGCTCTTTTACACTGTGACCAAACTTTGATTAAAGCAGTTTTCATACCTTTGACTCTGTTTTTAAGCTGTGACTAAAAAGACAATAGCCTATTCAAATACATCAATACAGAATGTGGACTAAAATGTTTTATATATATAATGTGTGCACTATTGGTTATTTTTATGAACTATTTAAATACCAGTCATTAAACTTCTCTTCTATACTGCAGAGCTGAGAAGCAACTTGACTTAAATAATAATTCAAATGTTTTTATTAGTCCTTGGGGCTACTGGATTGAGAAGTGTAGTTACTATATATGCTTCCAGCCACATTCTTGTTTTCAGCAACTGTATTTAACAGTTTGAACCATATGAAATGTTAACACCGGACTTCTAGGAAATAAACATCTGTCCAAGCCTTGCTGTTGTTTTCTTTCACTGCAGCGTGAGGAGTTAAGTTTCTAAAATGAAGCAATCATTGGAATGCTGATCCAGCCTCTTCAGGAAGAGCTGTGACAGCCGACTTGTCTCAGCGCTGCTTATCATGGGAAAACTTATTTCAGGGCCTCTCTGACAGTAAAGCCGCTATTTCCAAGGAGACTGATAACAGCCTGGAAAAAAAAGTTTTTTTCTAAACTGATGCTTAATAGTATGTCTTTGTATAATGAGTAAATGCTGCCAGCCAGTAGGATAACTTTGGGGAAACTAAAATATGTAAAGCAGACGTAACAGTTCTATTCTGCCCATCAGCAGGGCCTTTAGCTACCAGTCACTGCAGAGGGCTCAAGAATGCCTGTGTTACGTTTGTGTCTAAGGTCTGCAGTCTGCAGCCTTGTGTAAAACAACAATGCAGCTTGGTGGGTTCTGTATGCAGTTTGCTAGCAAACACACTCAGTCCAGGAGAAAACGTGTTATCACTATTTTTGTTAATAGCCTTGGCTTTGCAGTAAACGTGAAATATGTAACACAAAATGAATCCCGCCTGAATGTCTTGGTCTGAGCTGACTGTCTTCACCATCAGTAGAAAGATGTACGAATGTAGGCGTTGTTTCTTAAACTAGATCCAGTAAACTACTGTGAAAAAGCCAGTTTTCTCTCTACTGATTTAATAAGAATCCCAATGAGTAATTCAAATGTCCACAGGTCAGGTAAGACAAATCCCGTCTTCTGTGCCTGGAAAGGAACAGCTCCAGGCAAAATACAGCCCTCCTGTCAGGAGGTGGACTCCTCTAGAACCTGTGCCCCACACTGTTCCCTTCTCCCTCTTAATCCATTCAGAATGATAAAGCAATTCCCTTTGATCTTTCACAGAAGTGGTCAGCACATACAGCTTAGTATGTTACTTCGTTTCATGCCTGGAATCATGGAGCCATTTCTCCGCTGGATCCAGCCATGCCTGGGTGTGGGATATGTTGAAATATCCTACTTCATGGGGTCTTGACATAAATGGGATAATATTCAGCCTGGCTTCATAATGTGGAAAGCATTTGGCAGCATTCCTAAATTCTTTCTGTTTAAACATGAGGAAGCAGATCACTTCTGCATACCAGCATTGATTTATAGAAACTGAAGGCCGTGAGGAGTCCTTCCATTTAAATTAAGCAGGCAATACAAGAGTTCCTGCCTTCCCAGTTACAAGTTAGAGCCCAGTCACCCCCACACAGTGAAGGAAGCCACCAACCTGTGAATAGAGTGGTTAAACATTGTTTAAAACATCTACTACTTCTTTCGTGAAGTCCTTCACAAGGGCTACTGAAGGTACACTCCTCTATTTCTCTGTGGTGTTTTAAATGATTACGGGTAACTTCATAAAGCCTTAGAGTTTATTTTAATGCCTTCCAATTTTTCTTCCAAAGCAAAGAACACAACCTTACTGTGTCTTGACAAAGCATGTGCATATTCACAATGGGAGAGAATCTCCACAGCAGAAGAAAAAATGGCACAGACACCGCTCTCCCCCATGATGTGAAAACCTGAACCTAATTTATTTTAGGCCTATGACATCCTGCTTCCCCTCCGCGCTACAGTACTGTTACTGTGTGAGCTTTACTGTATCAGCAGTGATACTAAGTTCCTGAAGAAGTAGATTTAAACTTCTGGGAGAGCTCTTCCAGCACCTCCATTAGCTTCTCCTCATCCTCAGGTGGACTGTGGGTGCTTGCCAGGGGTAAGTGCGTAGGGACTGGTTGCCTGTCTGGAAGACCAAAACAAAACAACAACAAAAAATCCTTATGGTGACATTTAACTACCTCTTCTGGAGATTTTTCTGCAAGGCCTTATAGTGCCAAAACATACCTGATGGTCTGCAAGCCATGAAATGTACCTTCTAGGTATCTGTAAACAATGTTAGTTAAGTATATCTTCTAAACCAGAAATGAAACTAATTTCATTTGTCTCCTGGAACTAAAATGATTGTCCTTTAGACAAACATGACTTAGACTGGGGAGCAAGGCCTCATTTGCAGCTAAGGACAGTATAGATGAAGGAAGGACTGGTTGCGGTGTTACACATGCTCTGTCACTAGTCCAACTCCTGTAGACAAAGGCCAAGAAGTTGAGATTGCTGTTGCAGGCAGAGGATGCTTTGGCAGCAAGTTTTTCCTTGCCTCCTAGGTAAAGTTTCTGGTGCTACACAAATTCTCCAGCTGGGACTTTGTAGTCTGGATTATTTTCAATCTTAAAATACTTACTTTCATCCTTAAAAATAACAGCTAAATTCTAAATGCTAAAGAACTTCAGCTAATTGCTCAATTGCCTGAAGTAACATGTATCCAATAGAAAGATGTGTGACCAAATTTGCTCCATTTGATGCTTTGCTTGGTTTTCCAAATCTCATACTCCTCAGTCTGTGTAAATATAGCTGTATCACCATCCATTCAAAGGGATTTTTCTCTGAAAAACCTGGTATCTAGAGCCCGGGAACATTAGAACAGTGCTCTCAGATGTCTATGAAACAACGGTCAGAGCACTCGTGCAGCACTGTTAGTCTATTAAATAAGTCCAACTTCTGCAGTAGCCAGCTGAGACTAAAAGAACAAGCGGTTGCAACATTGGGCAGCAGATTTCTCTGAAAACATATCAGGCTTCCCAGGGGAGCAAAGCTGTTTGCTCTCTTAAGAGTAAATGTTGTAACTGGCTGCACAAGCCATGAAACCTCTGCTCATGGAAAACTGAGGAGAGGGAAACACTCAGAGGAATGTTCCCTTCTCCGTCACACAGAATATAAACTGCTTCCTACCTGCTTCCAGTAGCTCGTGCTAAAGTTTGGGAGCTATGTGTGAAAGCCAAGTTCAGAATCACAGAGAAGATGCTTCTAGTCTTTGGAAAGCAGAACTCTGTCAAACATTTTTTATTTATTTTGGCAGATGCAGAGAATTCTGGTTGTACGAGTCATGTTCTCACTTCCTTTTTTTCTTCCTCAGGAAAAAAAAAAATCGCTGGCTTTGGTTTGCACTTAAAGGGAACAGAATAAAAGAATGGAGGAAATGGAGGGAAGGTGTGACTGATTCAGGAAATGGCTGTCAAGGACCAGAAGAGCAGACTCTGTGGTAAAGTGCTCCTGCTCACAAAGTCCTTTACTGAGCCTGAAGGCAGCCCATAGTAAGCTGTGGCTTCCAAAGGGCAGTAGGAGAGAGAAATAACTGACTTCTTCACTCTTTGAGAAGCACAGGACATAGGCACAGGACTTCTCTTGCAGCCTCAAGAGCAGTCATGCCAAGGCCAAAGCTCTCAAGAGTCAATAGCTATAGCTGAAGAGCCAAGGCACATTCCCTGTTTACTGAAGCTGGGGGTAGACAAAGACGAAAAGCAAGAGCCTGGTGGAATTATGACCTAGAGAGACAGCAACTGAGCAGGAGCATTAGGACCGGAAGAAGGTGATAGGAGTTTGAAAAAGGCAAAGCCTGGTTCTACAAAGAAGACTGACTAGCTGGGACGTGGGTTTTCTGCATGCACCGCATGATGACATGAAAGAGGTCTGGTTAAATATCTGTCAGACAACACTGTGACTACCTGGGAGGGGACAGATGGGACAAAGTCAAACCAACTCTGGAACCAGGGTCTGAGCTTCCTGCGTGCTCCGCCTAGAAATTCAGTGAATCAGGATTTGAGTGCCACATCCAACAAAAGTACTGGGCTTCTGTAAGCAATTAACCCATGCTTTCTTTTCTCCTTCTGGACTGACCTGCGTGACCATTAAGACATCTATGCCTACAGCTGCTTCTACTTAGATGTCTGTCATCTGCCTGGGAGAAAAGAAAGGCTCTGCCCTATTTTTTCCATTCCCTAAGCTTAGAGTGCCAGAAATGCCACTGTGCTCAAGTCCCTGCCCAGGACTGGAGAAAGGGGGAACTGGCAGTTTTAACTAGCATGAAACAGTAGGAAGAAGAGCCTGTCAAAGCAAAGCCAACCCCCAGTGCTCTGTGAGAAGGATGCTAGTTTCCCAGCATCATAAAAGATGCTGTTTGACTGCTGTGATTCACTTTACCTTGGCACAGACCTATGTACAGCCATTTTCATTTAAAAAATCCCAACCCTCCCTAAAGAAATGCTTTAAGTCTCTATCAGCTACTTTAGAGGACAAAACCAGGAACATAACACAGCTGTTCTCTGGTTGCACAATGCTCACGTAAACCTTTAGTCTTGGAACAATTTGAAGAAATGCTTTATCCTTTGAACAATGGTTGCCTGGTTGACCTTTCATCACCTTCCAAGCCAGACAGGGATCCCACAGTTCAGGCAGCTTAGGGATCTCCACTGCTTCGCAATGTAAAACAATGCCAACTTACCTTGGAAGAATAAGCCACTCGGTAACTTTGTTGCTTCAGATGCTACTGCCAACCATACAACAGTATCAGCTCCCTGGGCCTCTGTGCGCAGGGTATTCTTCATCTTCTGGTAGAAATCTGGCATTGATGATCTCACAGCTAGAAGAAATAACACCAGAATGGTGGTATGCCATGCAAGACTTTTGTTTTTTGTTTTTGTGGGTTTTTTTTTTTTGGTTTTTTTTTTTTTTTTTTTTTTTTAAAGCAGCTTAAAATTGAAATTGTGAATGTAGGAGAAAGAGAAGGCATCTCAGGAGTTTATGAAAGAAAAAATTATTTCCCCATAGCTAGGGCTACAATGACTTGTGGTGGAATAGTGCTAAACTGCCAGATGATCCACCAGTTGTTTGTTTGGGTCAAATTACAGGGATAAAACTAGTAGGAGCTGAGAATAAGATCAGTGAGAGGTTTCTGAGCCTATTCCATTCTAAACTGCAAAGATGTAAGATGTGGGAGAAACAGAAATACCAAAAACCCAAGTACTCTAACAGGATTTTTAGCTCTTATTTCCTCAACAGTTTTAGGAAACCAGTTGCAGCATTATATTTAAAACCTGTATGGTGAACAGTACCTAAACCAACTACATAATTCATGTTTAAACCATGGTTTCTTTTTATTTTGTCCAACAGGTGATGATTGAAAGCCCATCCCCCGAGCTGTTTATTTTTGGAGGTTGGAGAGTCCTTGAACTTTAAGGTGGAATACCTTTACGGTTCATTAGGTTTGAAATTCACAGAGGATCTGATCTGCAAAAATAAATATATTTCCAAGAAAGATAAATACTAGGTTATTTAGTTGGAAAGGGCAGTTTTCAAGTATAAAGTAGACAGGGAAAATATTTCTGCCATCAGAAGCAAATCTGGGGAACTGCATCCCTAGAAAAGACCTAGAGATCAGACTGCTGGTCTGCATCCAAAGCTCGGGTGTTAGGGGCTGGTAACACATTGCAGAATGCACCCCGCATACTGGATAACTGATGCTGGCCTTCCTGCTGAGACACAGTCACTGAAGAACAGCTGCAGCTCAGACAAAGGACTGTCTGGCCAAACACTGCTTCTTGATGGCAGTAAATGTTCAGAGGAAAAGGAGAGGGACAGGGCTTGCACAGTGGTGCATACTCCATTTTCCTGTATGCCCCTGCAAATTCCCAATGTCTGCGCGTTGGTACTTGCAAAAGCAGAAGCTCTGTGTGTTTAACAGTCCCACTACAAATGTAACTTAGAGGTTAGCTTAAAGCACTATGGCTCTGCTGTGCATTTGTGCGGGGCTGGAACCATTCGTTACCCATTATTATTCTCTGGATATAGACAGATAGCAGACACTGTACAGAACAGAGCTACCAAGGGGGTACAAAACTACTTCAGACACCAGTCGGGAGCCAAGACATCACTGCACCTCTTGGAGAAATCTACCAGAAAATTTCTTTTCTCTTTGCTTTTAGACTAATCCAGAAACGAAAAAAAATTATAGCATCAAGCGGATGTTACCTGGAGTGTCTGCCCAGCCAGGATGCATAACAGAGAAATGGATGTTTCTGTGAGCTTTTGCCCATTGTTCTGTCAAGACAACTTGCTGTCTCTAGGACAGAGCAAAAAGAGCCAGACTAGTATCAAGTTCAATAGCCTGCCCACCAAGTTAGTTCCCAGGGAGATAAGCTACACCCAATGTGCTGTAAATACCAGGATGTTTATATAGAGCAGAAAATATACCCTTGCTCATCCTGATTGAATTTATTGGATAATTTTTTCAGAGACCACCATGGTCATTGCAATCCATATCCTGGCCACAAGCTTACTTTTTAAAGTGGTTACACTGCTTTTACTGACCACGTCTACTTGCTGCAGAGTGTCGGTAAGAACTAAGAAGGCAGGAAGGGTTTGTCAGCACAAGACAGTTTTCCCCCTTGAGACTTATATCAAATCAAATTCAAGTCTAGCCATGTTCTCTGTGCAAGATGGTATGCACTCACAGGTGCATGCCATCATACTCCTGAATATTATTACTGGTGCATCTCTGCACGAATTGGATGCAATGGGAAAGCAACAGTGAATGTCAGGCTTTTTGCAAAGCAGATGGTATAAGCTGCCTAGCAAACAAGTGCTGGGCTTTGTTTTCAAAACCATGGACCGTACCTTGTTTTGTGCATACACCATAGTTCCATCAAATGTCCCGTTTTCTGACTGCAAGTCAGATACGTTTAATTTTTGAACTAGCATGCCCCCAGAAGAGACAGTTATCTGTAATCAAATGAATGAAAAGCAAATGAATGAAAAGCAAAACCAGGAACTCCCCACAATTTTGCTCATGCATGTAATGTTATCTTCAGGCCATATTTGGAAGTCCCTAGGGAGCAGGATTCTTCTGCACGCTCTTAGCACTATGCTTGTGCTCATGTGTGGAACATACCTGGAAATGAGGTGGAAGAAAAAATATTTTTTAGAAAGTGATTTTCATTCAAAGTGGTGTTGACTCCTCCAGGGAACTTCGTGCTCCTTCCTTTTGAAAAGTAATCAGGAGAAAGAAAATAGCAGGATAGCACTATTTGTAGTTTATATGTTTAGCATTTATCAAATTATTAAAATTATTATATATTTTTATTATCGAATTATATAATTAGGAAACAAGAGATTGTACAAAAACTTCAAAAATTTCATTTAAAAAAGAAGTATCCACTGTCCTACTTTATGCCAAGACCTGTGAGGTTCTTTTAAGCCTGTACTCCTATTATAGGCATTTTGCACTACACTGCAGGAGATGCCTTGCCCCAGGGAAAGTAAAAGGGGAAGTTTCCAAAGGAAGCGTTTTGTACTCTGATTTGCGATGAGGGGTGGAGGGTTGTGGGCAGGAGTTTTACCTTGGAGAAGGAGGTTGTTAGCAAAATCCCAGAGGATTCTCAAGATGCTTACAGCATTATAATTAATCCTGTATTGCTAGCACAGTCAAAGAAATGCTGTCACAAACCAGAAAGTAAGAACAGTAAAACACCGCTTTTCAACAGCATAGCAGACTCACCACTCTGGCATCAGCTTCTTTTTCCAGGAGGGGCAGCAGGGCAGTTGTCAGAATGTATGTTCCTAAAAGACAGAGAAGCACCAACATCAACTTTTCTTTCTAAAAAAGCTTTCTTCTCTCCCAGCCCTTCCCATCACAACCCAAAACCCAAAGTCTACTTCTGAAAATTGATCTGAATTTAATGAAGATACCTTTCTTCCCCCCCCCCCCCCCCCCGCTGTTTTACCTGCAATATGCCAACTCAACCTGTAGCGGCCCTCGTTGCTGCATACTTACCGAAGGCACATCGGTTATTTTATAGACTTTTATGTTTATTGTACCCATAAAGCAAACTGCTCACTACATTCAGCCGTGACTCTGAAGGCAAAATAGCTCAGATAAGAATTTCCTTGGGGGGGGGGGGGGGGGGGGGGGTGAGGGTGATGCCAATGAAGAAACAGGGAATGCATTTCCCCTCCACGTGTGGTAAATATACATGTATCTATGCTGGGTCATGAACAAGAGAAGAAAACTGTGCTTCACGCTTGTGTTTCTTAGAGCCTTGCATATGCACTTGAGGCTTGCCCATTTTTGCCTTCACGCTGTGAAATCACTTAGAGTACACTGACACTTTTGATTTGTGTTGCACACAAAAACTGTCTCTTAAATCCCCAGCATGACTATTACAGAAGATAAGGAATCCTTAGGGGGAAAAATATTAATGTTGCATGCCCAAGGCTGAGCTAAGATTACTTGCAGAAACTTAACTGTGTCCTTCCTCACTTTGATCATGTTCATTTAGCATAGATTCGCACACACCACACAAATATATTCCATTACAGCTGTTACCATGACCAGCAAAGTTTGTTATTCAAAACATTGTTCGACGCTAGTATATTTGATTCAGACACACCTCATGATGTTTCACCCGCCCAAGTGCAACAACAGGGATTTGGGTTTGGTTTTGTCTCTTCAGAAATGTTTAATTTTTTTCCCTTTAAACCGTATTTTAAAAATTGCTTCATTCAAAGTGAATCTAGCCCCATTTAGTCTAGTGTTTCTGCATCAAGTGTAATACTTCTCTCGTATCTCTTCACAAATGGCTCTAGTTCAACAGTTCTATGTCAGTGATAAACTTTTTCCATCAGCTACTGAGGCCGTGTTTTTCACTAGACATGAGGACTCCAGCATGTGTCTTTATAACCTCACTTCCACAGAGGCAACGAGATCACCCAGTTAAAATACAGCATGTTTATAAATATGCTACCAAAATGAAACATGTTACATGCTTGGTGAACAAACCATTCAGTTCCCCCATCAGCCACAGCAGTCTTCATTTTCTCTATATAATCAGAGGAACATCCATATGCACACAATATATGTAAAACCCTGGCAACTCAAACAAAGCAAATGCACAGCAGATGAGTAAACACAGCCTGTCTTCAGCAGAAAACACAAGCAAAGGCAGTTGCCAGTGAATAATAATCTCCCCTGGTAGAGGCGGGAAGACTGAACGATGACATCATTAGGACAAGAACTACTGCTGATTGTCACGGGAGACTGCTGCGATGCAATAAAAAAATATATTAAAAAAAAAAAATCACTTCAGTACAAGCTGAGAGCCTGGATTAAATTTTGATTTGTCATTGACCCTTCAAATGCAAAGTAACATCATGTTTTGGTTAAATAAGCTGCATCTCCTAAAGGCAGAGCTGCAATGCACCAGCTACGGCGATGCTTCATTTTACTGTCCTGCAGATTAATTTACGCTTTTAAAGGGCTTCATGTTGATTTGTTAGTTCTAAAGGGATGCAAAGATGAATGCATTAACATTGCCTCACTAACAACTGACTTTTGTTTTGTTTTCCAGCTGGATGAGAGAAATGCCTAGTGCCAAAAATCCTGCTTATAGCAGCTACAGCTTGTCAGAAGTTTATGTGCTTATTTAAAACCACAGAGTAACTGCAAAGCCAGCATCTCCCCTCTTTCTCAAGTTCATTAAGAATTCAGTAAATCCCACAGAGCCAGAGCACTCCATCTTTTTGCCCCACAAAACCACTTGCAAATTTGCTTTGAGGCAGAGCACAAAAAGACCAGTTTTGATCTCAGCTTCCTATGCTAAGCACTAGTATCTCAAAACACACATAGATGTGATGCATCAGGCATTAAAACTGAAGCATTTAATTTCTCCAGCTACTAAATACTTCACCAACTATTGTCCCCATTTGAAGTGTTCAAACACAAACTCCTTAGTACTTTAACAAATATACTTAGATATTATATGTCCTTGTTTGCATGGGCTGGTCTGTCAGGCAGAACAGCCTGGACAAGAAATTTAGTATAATAATAGTAGAATAAGCATACCTTATTAATAAGGTATATTTCTCGTTGAAATACATCATCATCAATTGAAAACTCCACATTTTTATTCATGCAAAAGCTGGCACACAGCTTGATAGTTACATTTAAACAAACAGGAAGAATGCTAAGTGCAGCAGTGTAGAGGCCTGGCACAGCCACGTACCTCATGGCATGTATTTTGCCAAGCACAGCTGTATTGCAGCACGCAGTAATATAGAAATGAATTTCTAAGTAAAAGAAGAAGCTGCAGATTAATGTGTTGCCTGCCACAGTCCTTATAAAAACATGAACTGCGTTACCAGTAAAAAAAAAAAAGCAAAAAAGGAAAATTTTAGTATTTTTAGTTTAAAAAAAAAAAAAATGCAAGGAAAACCAAGGCTGATATGGTAGAAGAAACTATATTTCCCTCTTCCCTGACTCAAGGAAATCAAGACAACATCCAAATTGTATATCCTTTTGCTAATAACTGATAATTAATATCAGTGTACTGGACATCTGCCTTTCCAAAATCAAGACTTCAGCGTTCTAGTATGCTTCCTTGACACAAAAATAATTTTTGCCTGTTAAAGGAGAGACTTCCTCCCACAGAGCTTAGCTAAAAATGGTAAAGCATATAAAATGTGATTAATTCTTAATTATCACTGTGTTTAAACCATACAGGGGTTTTTGAGTTTTGCTTTGGTTTTCTAAATTGTTTAAAAAGACCAAAAGTGAACACAAAGGTGCATGGAGGAAAAGGTGATGATCAACAGCGATGTGCCTTGCAATGAAAGCATTAAGCATTGAGTATCTTGATGATCATGCCCCTCCTCTGAGAGGACCTTCAGGATTCTACCAGAAACAAAGACCTTTTTTCCCCACAAAACAAGAACTGCCACTACTCCAGGGGGATTCTGCAAAAAGTGTGTCCTTGCCTCAAGCAGATACTCTGTAAACAGAGATGCTCAGCCTTGAGGCCACCACATTTCCTAGTGCCTGTTCCTCAGCAGCTGTATCCACCACGGAGGAGGAACTGAGAGCCCTCTAGGACACACAGCAACTGGGAGCAGGATGTTTCTGTCTGAACAGTTCTCCTGGACTATGGCCCACTTCTTGCACAGGTCTGAGTGCCTGTGGAAAACAGCAGGCTACTTTGAATTACTCACATGACAGAAACTCAAGCCGCAGCCATTCTCTCACACACACCTCAGATCAGATGAGCTACGAGTCTGCAGGGAGCTGTGAGTACACCTACAAGGCAGTGCTGGACATACAGTTGTACTACCTGCGTCTATGACTGTGTGACAGGGGCCAGACTCTTATATATCACTTTTTTTCTACCATCAGAATGTATATTCTCTACACGGCCTGAAATTTTGACTCCCACTGGTGAAATGGTGGGAGGAAAAAAAATAAATTTGCAGTGAAACAGTTTACAACACTTCCCCTTGAAAAGGAGTATTTGCTGTGCCACAAAGGAGACCAGCAAGATGAATTTGGGAGCTTGCTCAGAAGCAGCAGGAATGCAGAAAAGGGTGAGTAACCACCCAGTCCATCACCCCCACATCCAGGATTTCATCTTGCCCTCACTGAACTCTGCTGAGGTGAAGAGTTGACTAGAAAAACCTCACGGAGAAGCTACAGCCCTGTTCTGTGTAATGAGTTTTGACACAGTACTTGCTGGCCATATTTTCTCCAGTTAAAGAGGCTCCTGGGATTGATGCACAATTTCTTTAAAGATAAACATCCTCTCAACATTTGCTTTTCTTTGGAAATATTCCTGTAGGTTTTATGTCTTGAAGCTGAGCTCACATAATAGGAAATCTTGTACAATACAGTGTAATTAAAACCTTCCTATAAGGATACAGCAACTCAACCATTACACACCATTCAACCAACTCTATCATATGGTAGATTAGACAGTGTGGGTTGTCAGTCTGTGCATTACACATGGTAATTCCAGTAAAAGCAATAAGCACAGCACTTAACGAGAACACAGTTTGTTCATACACACTCCCTCCCAAGTGCTGATCACATTAATATGTTTCATGTTTACTTGCTAAAAAAAACCCACAACAAACCAATAAATTGAATCACCATGCGTTCCCTTGTGGCCCATTTTGTAATTGCTTCACTTGCATTGAGATCTTCTCAACTTAGTTGAGTAATCCAATATTGTGCTCTAATTAGCAACTCCCATTTTTAACTCCGTACAGTGAACTCCCCTGTCAACCTGTATGACCAGTAATTCAGTGGTTTCACAATCACAGAGCAAAATTTTAATGATGTGAGTATAGAAAATGAGCTGCTATGGAGATAAACATTCAATTTGTACATTACGTTATTTAAAAAAAAAAAAAAAAAACAAACCACAAACTAAAAAAAAAAAATAAAAAAAAAAATCAGCCTGTCTGCTTCATAAACTCCTAAATAAAATTACGCTACCTTTCACATGACCTGAAGTAGAAGCTGAAGGGACTCTGTGGAAAACACTGTTGTTAGGTCTTGTGGGAAGGTCACTCTGCATGTTCTTGTGAGACTTGGTTCACTGAGCATCTCACCATCTCCACCAGGGCCCAACGAAAGTGAAAGCTATCCCCAAGAAGGGGGCAGAAGTCTACAGTGTATCAGACACTAGTCTGCCCCACAGAAGGCTACAAACCTTTCTGTACTAGAACATGAAACTAAGCAGAACACAGAATAGCCCTAAGGGAAAATATAAACAAAGACCAAAGGCAGATTTCTCAAATGCTGCTGTTTTAACTCAAGATTTAGCCTGTTAAGACCTGAAAGAATCCTTCGAATTCATACATTTCAGACTTGGAAATCAACCGGATATCACATATAATAGTAGAACACATACTCCTATCTGCTTTACAGATTTAAAGTGACCCCAAAACCTGTACTTTAAGATTGATTTATAAAGAAAATTATGGTTCCAGCAGAAGTAATATTGTAAAGCCACTACCTGTTTATAACATCAAATTAATTGATGATACAACTACTGCTGACCCAAGTGTCTTGGTGGATTCTAGAATAGTTTTTGCTTGATGTTCTATTTGGCAATTAGTGGTAAATTGTTGGTGAGGTTTTTAATCTGCTAACATTCAGATAAGGGCAGGCAGCCAGCACTACACTCAGTGAAGTTTTCCATCTGCCTGAGCTTTGCAGTATTATTAGGAACACTGTTATTTCAACTGTGAAAAAAAGGGGAACAAAAAAAAAACCCTGAAAAAACCTTTTACTGTACAGATTTCAATAGCTCATTCATCTGGTAAAAATTGGTTAAATTGGCTTGCTTTTCTTATGTTCAAGTCTTAAAAAAACCACCCACCCCACCTCCCCTCCAAAAAACCAACAACACACAAGCAAAACCCACCACCACCAAAAAAACCAAAACCCAGAACAAGCTGACATTCTTCCTTGACCTGGTTATCTTTCCAAGCCTTCGGTTTCTGCAGTCGCAAGTAAGAGACCTCCCTGAGTCTGTTTCCTTAGTGCAAGATCAGGAATGAAGATTTTAGTGTACTGTCTCTGAGGGCCAATTCCACCACACTAGTAATAACCGAGACTGTATAGGAAGAGCTAATGAACATGAAGACAAAATAAAGGTTTACATTTCCCTTGAATTACAAAGCTCAGCTCATAAGGGTTCCTCTGTGTGCTGAGAACCTGGGTTTCGGTACAGACAGTGGATGTGCAATTATATTCAACCTTATCCTTTCATGTAGCACCTCTCATCCATAAGTCTCAAAGCTCTTTAGAAAGAAAATTGGTATCATAGTCTTTTCACAGGTGAGGCTGTCTTGCCAAAGATCAGGTGCTGACCTCATGGCAGATTGACAGCTGGTATCCAAGTTGCCTGAATTCCGAGTAGTTCGGAACACAGTCCATCATGCCACACTGGCTTGTGCGAAGCACCAGTTAGATACCCAGGGAAGAGGCTGACAAATAACCATACAGGTTAGGCAGTTTGCCATGGATGGGCTGTACTGCTACAGTAGTAGAAAAACATCTCATTTCCTCTGGCCCTACCCCTTCTTGCACAGAGTAAGTTTATATGGCTATATTATTAAAACATGAGAGTGTGTTAGCCTGAAGAAAAGATGCATACTGGAGCATCATTTATTTATCCCTGAGTGTGTTTCAGCATCCCCTTGGCTAGTAAGTAGCAATAAAAATGTAACATATATGCCATTTTTCCATGTCAAGCAAGAAGATGTGTTGAGTAAAAGTAAGGTGAGGCAGGCTATGAAATAGAGGAACCAGGATCATTTCAGCTGACTGTCTAATGCTTCAATAAGAACATGCTGCTGCTGCCTCCACTTGCCTACCAATGCTGACAGTTTTTTTCCAAAATGACTGAATACTGCCAGTTTCAATAGTCTTTGTTGGGAGTTTTACTAAAACAAGTAAAATAAAATAAATTTAAAAAGAAGGTGTTGACTCAGAAGTCTGCAAGTCTCATCAGAAGAAATGACTGCTTGTCACTGCCCACCTCCTGTGTAGATACAACCCTGAGTACAAGGCCTGCCCGCAGGAGGAAACGTAAGGGCAATAACACACAAACTAAAGGATATACAAATAAAATACGCCCATCAGGACTGGCAGCTTCCCAGGAAATCTGCCCACACTACCCCAAGCCAGTTGCTCAGTTTCATAGTGAAGGTGTGATTCAACCAGCAATGCGCCATTTCAGACTCATGTCTGGCTATTGCTCCCACATTACAGTCTAAGTGCTCCAACAGCTACTCTGCTCTCTGCACCTTCACTGAGCTCCAGCAATCAGAGCAACAGTTCTTGGGGATCTAGCAGGGAAAAAAGGTAAGATATTTCATGTGACAGTAACAATAAAAACACAAGCAACCACATGGCATTTGTGCCTGAGCCTCATTTTAAGGATGCTAGGCACCAGCACAGATACAGCTGCCACTGCCTGCTCAAAGCAGTTTAGTTTGATCTTGAATGTCAGACAAACTACACAAAACCTGAACTACCAACCTGCATTTTGCATTTTCACAACCTTCACCCACCTGTTTATTCCAACACCACGTAGAGAGGACTCTGCACCTCCTGTTTCAGTGAGCCATCCTCAACTACTCAGCCATGGGCATTTCACATTAAGGGAAGTTTACTTTATATTCTAACTAGGATTATTTTCTTACATATTCATCTTACCCACCAGAGGCCTTATGCATTCATTTGTGTCCCTTTATGTCTAAGAAAAGATTTGGATATAAAGTATGTTTCACAAGACAGATGATCAATTAGAACTGAACTCTAACACCCATTATACTCGAAAACAGACTAACAAGTCAGTCAAGAGGAAAATATTCCTAGACTGGATTTAAAAGTACCACAGCATTTCAGACACCTAAATGAGCAATTCTACAGCTTATATAAATGTTAATCAGATATCAGATACAGAATTCAAAGACTCTGCCCTGCATTTAAAGCATGTTATATTTCAGAGTCTTGCATTCTTAGATAGTTACAACCTACACACTCCTTTGCTAGACCAGAGCTAAGATCCAAGGGTAGAAACAGACAGTGGAAGAAAGATGGAAGGAACACCCTGTATGTGAAGATCTGAAAAAAGCATTAATATTATTCCACCTTATTTCTGCAGAAATCAGGCAGTCATGAGTTACTGCTTCCATGCTGCTGCCGAGGCAGACAACTGCAGATTTTCAGAACAGGGGTCTGGGTCTCAAGCCCATGTCACCCTTCAGGCATTACCTTTTCTGGGGAAAGAGGCAGAGGGGGGAATTTAGTTTGTTCTCTCAGACCACATTCTAGTTTACAGCCAGCCTATGTACCAGCCATATCCAATTTAGCCAAGTTTTTCTCTGGGAACCTATAACCTATTAACTGATACAGAAATAACTTCTTCAAAGCGAAGCACACCCAAAGGTACCTAGTGCTTAGGGAAATTGCTTAACACAGCATCTACTCTGACAGGCCTTTCTCCATACAGCTTTCTTCTACTATAACTCCAGCAGATGTGATTTATTACCCCATCTCTGACTTTGAAGAAAAACTCTTGCATTTGTTGATAGCATTGGTCCTTCACGTGTGTCTGACCTGCAAGCACAGAAACTTTTCCCTGCAGACAGGCCCTTCCCACTCAACCAAGTTCTAAAAGCTTCAAAATTTAATCCTTGTTGTTGCCTAGACAGAACCTGTCTCAGCAAACAACCTGGTCCTTGTCTGAACTCTGCAGAAAAGTTGGACAATAGAGGATGACTTAACTGTCTCACCTTATCTGCTCAAATGTGCAATTACCTCCTTGACCTTTCTATACATTCATGCAGTAAGTGATATACAGATGAATAAAGGAGATCTATATGTAACATTCCTAAAAGATAATACAGGCATTTTCCTAGTTCACTACAATCGTAATTCTGCTTCCTCTGTGCAGCAGTATATCTGTAATGAGGCTGATTTACAGCTGGGAAAGCAGAACTTGCTGCTTCTACTTGTGTTATAAAATCTAATTCAAGTGATGCACAGTTCCTCAGCAATTAATTTCCTTAATGTTTAAAACTAAACCAAAACTTGCTTTCATGTTCATACTGTTGCCTTTGTTTGACTCTGCTTCTCTCTGGAAGAACTGCACCTTCGCACATCACTAGATTTTTGTTTGAAAGACCACAGGGGGGTTAAACTAACTTAAGGTGAATAAATGTCTCAAGGTAGAAGTTCTTGTACTTCTAGCTAGGGGAAATATGATGGCAAAATAAAATTAATTTTGAATGTTGTCCATAAGAAACAGAAGAATGTTAGCAGAAGTTTAACTTGAAAATGAATCTGTGCCTTTATACTTGAATTAATTGTCAGTTTAATGTAGTTAGACTTGCAGAAAAAATAAGCTGTATGCACCATATCAGTTAAGCACAATACATTTATACATAAAAATGTTAGTTTTCAGAAGCAAATAGGAGTTAAGGAAGCAACACAGGAAAAAGGCTAAGAATAAAACCCAGCAGTGGTTTCCAGGCTATATTAGTTCTATAAATGCCTGATCTTTATAGCCTAAGCTTCCCCCTTCCTCATCCCAAATACTGATGAACAGGAGGAAGATACAGAAACAAAATTCCGCCTTAATGTGTCACTTCTAAATATATAAAAGACAGTCTCTTGAGAAAGCCACCTACCCTGCATGGAGGCAGAGGGGGGAAAAGAGAGTGTCAGGACTGTCAGCTGATGCAAGTACCACAACTCTCCTTGTAAGAGGTGCAGCTTTCAGCTCTACAGATATCAGTGGTAGCAGGCAGCTCTTCCCACTGCTGGCTGGCTGTTTGCTCACGTCTTTTCCACAGCTTTTGTGGGGGAACCTTTCATTTTGCTCATTGTCTTCCCTGCTCATCCACATCTCTCCCTTCCCATTTGCTTCCCTCATTTTGTCCACGTTATACCTTCACCACACAGTTCATGGGGTATTCCCATTATATGTGGAGTGCCTAAGACTTACCCAGTACTGCTCAATCACTTGACTAGATGTTGCATCTGTTTGAGAGTATCCAGAGCACTATATAAGGCACAGCCTTCCTACACAGTGCCTCTGTCACATCAAACAGGGCTGATCAAGCCTACTGAAACATTTGAATGTCTTTTTAAACATCTGAACATGCTCCAAGCTCTATCCAAGCCATAGAAGCACACTTATTAAAGAGAGCATCATTAGCAGCACTGCTTGGAACAAAGTTCCCTAGCAAATTTCAGAATCAATTTAAGTAAATTTATCTGCATTTGTCCACTGCTATGCTAAATAAAGTCACTGATATGAGAACAAATGAAAGAAATGGAGAAATTAACAGAACTAAACAAGTGAAAAAAGACGCTCCAAACTAGCTGTAATACTTCTTTTCCTCTCCTGCTTCTTCCCTGGCATAGCAATGGTATGGTCCCTCTTTGAGCAGGAATACGTGACTCATGAACCCAGATGTAAAAAAACATACTTGCATAATCAAATTAAGTATATTTCAGAACTAAGCTTTCAATACTCACCCAAAGTGTTTGTTGCAAAGTTTTTTTCAAGTCCATCTTCAGTCAGTTCTCTGTTATTCACCATACAACCTGCATTGTTGACCTGTAAGACAACTCTTGTAAACAAAAATGTATCTACACAAATACCTACAAACAAATTCACACATACAAGCAGACCATGTTAGTTTGCTGTTTCCTGACACTGCAACATAAAGCTACAAACTGTTTTAATAAATCTTGCTACTCCAAATCACACTACTCTGTTGATGATCATAAAGGTTCTTTACAAAAAGAAGGATCTTCAGAGAAATGGCTCGTCACACATGGTAGTAAACAAAGAGCTAAGTCTTCTTCATGCCTTACTCCATGTTTTTAAACTTCTCTCACAGAAAGTAATATGCAAGTTTTAGAGCAAATATTAGAACGTAAATAAGCAGTGCAGTTTGTTAGTCTCATCTAAGAGACTGCACTGACCCCACATCACCCACACTAATGGTCATGTATTCTCCATTAAGGGAAAATTCACTGTGGGAAGCTGTGCAACGTGCAGTAGAATGGCTCACAGGAGCTCCCATCCTCAGCAAATTAAAATAATTAGCTCCAAACTTGGCAGATTAGCCAGGCCAGCAGGCTGCTGCATCCTAGTTAGCCCTGAGAAGGGCACAGCTAACCAGCAGAGGTGCTTCACATTGACTTTGTGCCCTGGTTGTAGGGACCCCAGTTTTTCTGTCTGGCAACCCTGAAGATACACGTTGCTAAAACAGCACTGCACCACAGCATGGATGCATTGTAAGGTAAAACTTCATGAACAGCCAGAAGTTTGCAAGCTATGTGTAGCTAGCACATTCTCAGACACAATTCTTTCTTTGCTCCAACATCCAGAGGAACCTCAAGCTTTTCCTTCCCACCTCAAAAAAAGAAATATACATCATTCACTGCCACTCCTCAAAAGCTGTTTTCCCATTTCCATCAGAATTTCCTCATCTAGTAAGCACCAAAACAACTGCTCCAGATGCCTCAGTTTTAGTACAGCACCCAGAGCAAATTTTCACTGGTAAATAAAGGGGAAAGTGTACTGAGCCCTTACCAGCCATGATGCTTAACTGTTTGCTCTCTCCCTGGCTCTATTTTTGACTGGTCTAACTTGACTTTCTATAAAAGTTTAATGTTTAAGAAAGACTAGCTTTAAGAGGGACAAAGTTATTAGTAATGAAAGTCAAACAGAAAACATATGGTAAGAACCTCAAAAGATGCAGCTGAAAAATTACTGGTTGTCTCTTTTTTTGTAGCATATCTCTGTATGTGAGCTAAGAACGGACAAGAGCAAACAGACGATGGAGACTACTGCAAACACATTTAGAGAAAACCAAGCAGAGAATTTTGAGCCAAGTTGTGAAATCTACACTACCAGTTGGACAAATTCATAGGCTACACACACCAAAGACAGACACATGATTTAAGTATGCGAACTTACCAACACATTTAATTTATGTTCATTTTTGAATTTTTCAGCAAATGTCCAGATTTCTTTGGGATTAGATAGATCCACAATATGGAAGAAGATATTCTAAAGGAAAAAAAAAAAAAAAAAGTAAGTTACAATCAACAGGGACAGTGAAGAGACCCTGCTCACTGTTAAGGCCTGCCTAGGTGAAAAAGTATCTAAGCAGTATGAAAAAATCTCTCTAGAACACAACTAAAACACTGAGGTTAACGTGCACGACTAGGAAATCTAATTCTAGCCCTTAAAACATGTTTAGTGACTTGGTTCAGTTGCTTCTGAGCCATAGTTTTAATGCTGAACTTATTAAGAGAGCCCTACTTAGATAAATGTATGTGACAGTCAGGCATAGCAGAGAACTAGAAAAATATTGCAAAGCTTGCAAAATTTCTGTTTTAACAAGTCATACAGCAACTTTCTCTTCAGCTGAAAGCAACTTTCCAAAGAAATGCTCAAGGTCACAGGATTAGAGAATAATTTAGGTTGAGAGGGGTCCTCTGGAGGCTGCTTGGTCCTTCTGCCATCTCAAGGCAGGTAACTAAGATCAGGTTGTCCAGAAATGTTTTATTTCCAAAGATGGAGATTCACCAGCCTCTCTGAGCACCATGCTCCAGTGTTTGACCACCCTCATGGTAAAAAAAAACCCTGCCCTACTATCTAGTCAGAATTTTGCCCTGTTACAACGTGTGTCTGCTACCTCTTGTCCTTTGACTGCAGACCTCCAAAAGAAGCATGGCACTGCCTTCCCTACACCCTCCCATCACGGGGCTGTACACTACAGTGTGTACCCATCTCAACCTTCTCAACACTGAATGAGCCAGTCCTCTTAGCCTCTCCTTATACATCACACGTCCCATCTCCCTAGTCACCTTGGCAGCCATCTGCTTGACTTGCTCCAGGACATTGATGACTTCCTTGTCCTGGGGAGCTCAAAACTGAGCACGGAACTCCTCCTGTGGTCTCACAGTCTTAATGGAGAGGAAAATGCACTTCTTTCAGCCTGCTGGCTACACTCACGTTCATGCAACCTGGGGTGTGGCTGGCCATCCTTGCCCCAGGGCACACTGCTCACTCAGGGACAACTTGAAACTCTCAGGTCCTTTTCTGCAAAGCTGCTTTCCAGCCAGCTAGTCCCAACCTGTACTACTCCATGGGGTTACTCCATCCCAGGGCAGGATTGTGCATCTGCTCCTGGTGAACTTCATGAGGTTCATGTCAGCCTATTTCGTCACCTGTTAAATCCCTCTGAATAGCAGCCCTGCCCCCCAGCTCCCTCTCCTCATTTAAGACCTGCAATCTGATAAAGATTGCACTTCACTCCATCCAAGTTGTTAAAAGAGATGCTAAACAGGTTTTGCCCCTGTACTGACTTGTGGGGGATGTCACTAAAAAAATGTTAACAGATCAGCTTTTCACTGTTGATTGTCATTTTTGAGCCAAATGTTCCACTTTTCCCCCCAGCTTGTTATCCACCAGTTCAAACATGTCTCCAAACTGGCTACAAGGATACTAGACCACGTAAAAAGCAAAGTTAAGGAAAGAGGCAAGCACTGCTCTCCTCTTGCCCACAGGCAGAGTCATCTCACCAAAGGCAGCAATCAGGACAGTCAGGCCAGGTTCGCCCTTTACACGCTGTTTTTTCCACAACTACCTTCCTGTCTTTCATGGCTTCCACAAGGATTTGCTCCATAGTTTTCCCAGGGACCAAGGTGAGGCTGACCAGCCTGTAGTTCCCCAAATCCTGCTTGCCTTTTTTGAAGGCGAGTGGTTTGTCTTTTTCCAGTTAACGGGAAGCATCTCCCACTTTGAGGAGGTTTCCCATGAAGATCAACCATCTTTCTCAGTGCCTTTTGCTCCTCATGGCTGCCTCCCATGGGATCCTGCCAACCAGGTCCATTAAAAGACAAAATCTGCTTTTCTAAAACCAAAGATTGTAATTCTACTCATTCTTCTCACCTGTCTCAATCTTATATTCCAGTCTCATGGCCACTTCCACCAAGACAGCAATTCAAGACTACTATTTATAGCAGGTCCAGCAGAGATCACCCGTAGCTGGCTTGTCCAACACTCATAAAAAAATTGTCCTCAATGCTCTCCAGAAATCTCCTGGACTGTATCAGGGTGGTTCAAGTGCTCCATGGCTACCATGACCTGTGATGATGGGGCTTCCCTAGCCTTCTAAAAAACCACTCTATCTACTTCCTCTACTTCATCAGGCAATCCGTAGTAGACAACCACCACAATGTTATCAACATCGATTCTGACCTACGTGCCTTACCCATAAGCTCTCAACTGGCTTATTACCATTTCAGAGCAAAGCTCCATGCATTCAAGCCATTTCTTTGCGCAGAGCACAAATCCTCCACCTTGTCTTCCCAGCTTGCCTTTCTAAAAGGGCCTGTATACAACCCGTTCCAGCACTCTAGTCATGTCAACCATATCTCTCTAATCCCAGTGAGATCACAGCTCTGCAACTGTGCATGGATTCCTGCGTTTCCTATGCCAGAAGCATTCATGTACAGGCATCTGAAATGGGCTCCTAGTCATGCTGCTTTCATACAAAAACTAAGATTCTCCTCCATGTTCTGTCCCCTAGACACATAACCACTGTCCCCATGACTCCACTGGGCTTGGTCACTATCCCCCAGTGAAACCACTTTAAAGCCCTCCTCACTAGCTTAGCACACCTGTTGGCAAAGATACTCTTGCTCCACTTTGTCATTCCTGCTCAGCAACACTCAAGAGGTCACAAAGGCCAAAACCAAAGTGACACCAGCTGCACCTTCAGGGTGTCTGTGCTCCTGCACAAGCCCTTTGCTTTCACTGGAAGGATTTAGGAGAGCATTACTTGGGCCCCCATGCCCTTTATCCTCTATAAGGCACTCTTGATTAACTCAGGGTCACCCCTCACAATGTCATGGGTGCCCATGTGGTTGGGCAACAAGAGATACTGGCCAGAGGTCCAAATGAGCCTCAGCAGACTCTCCACAACACCATGGATGTGAGTCCTTAGCAAGTGACAAACCTCTCCAGACATTGAGCCAAGACTGCAGATGGGTGCCTCCAACCCCCCCAGGGAGAGAGCCTCCAACCATTATCACCCACCACTTCCTCCCAGTGCTGACAACAGTTCAGGCTCATCTGTCTCCACACTTCCCCTGACAGAGCTTGTTCTTCCTTATCTGTTACCATGGCACTATACCTATAAATGCACATCTGCTGGCAGATAACAAGCCTGCCTTCTGTTGCCAGCAGTCACAAGCTTCCATTCCTCCCCATCTTGGGAGTCTCTATCCACTGCTTATTCAACCACAGTTTCTATCTGTCCCTTCTTCTGTGCAATGTTGGGGTTTGTGCTCTTCCACCCTCTGCAAAGACCTTGTCAATATCCTGTTTCTGTTCCCTACGGTTATGCAGCCTGCTCATCTCCTGCCGTTGCTTCACCCGGAAGCCCAGCACCTCAACAGCAGAACCCAACAGATAAGGCCACCGTCATGCTCCACCCCAGGCTCAGGGAGAAGTACCAGTGACTCCCTGCAGCCCAATATCTGCCACATCATTCCTCTGGAGCTCTGTCTGGGCCAGCCTCCCATGTGCCAGGCACAGCTGCTCCAACCAGGGCAGGAGAGCACACTTCCAGGTGTCTCTGGTCCAGCACACACCCACTCCAGCTGTCTCAGTGTTGGGTACCTTCTGCAACCCCTTCCGTGCTAACTGCTGCATTAACTGCTAAGTCCTTGTTAGCCACCCCATGTCACAACAGTCTTGCAATGTTTTGACATACTTATGACCAGGAATGTGGATGCAATAGAGCAAAAAAGGAAAAGCTTGACATAGAGCAAATTTATAATTTTCTAAACAACTAAAGCTAGAAATATCGCCTCTCTCCAAAACATCACAAACCTTTTACTGTTTGTTACAAGCAATTCTCTTGCTTTTTGCAGATTTGTGTTCTACCTACCTAGTACAAGCACAGTGGCATTTATCATAGGCATACAAAAGGCATGTCAACTCCTACTCTTCTCCTAGATAGCACTTAGTCTCAAAGACATACCACAGATAGTCTTATGAAGTAACCCAGGAAAAGGCAGCTTTAAAATAATTATGCAGACGAAATGTTCTCATGCAAAACAACAAATAATCATTACAGGGCCTCCACTCTTTCCAAGTTGTTTCTTTAAATACTCATCATACAAGCAAATAAGATGAGCAAAGAAGCTGAGAAAATTATAAGACATTATTCCCTGCCTATAATTCTGCTTCCCTGAAGATAAGAAACGCATGACTCTTCCTCTCTAACCATTGGATTTCAGCTTCTTAGTCGAGTTACGTCAGAATTTTCTCATGGTAATGTTAATTTCTGACCAAAAACCTAACACTGCTCTACTGTTTCTAACTGGATACCTCTCTTAAAGCTTTCTACTTTTAAAGCTACTACCACTATGTAGTAGTACGGAAGAACTGAACTTTTTGGGACAGATGTTCAATATTACAAGTGATTTCAGAGACTGAAAAACACCTAAATCAATAATTGTATGCTGAAGACTGTCACATTGGCTCAGAAAAAGGATGCACAGGCCTGTTCCCTATAAAAGTCCTTCAGGTAGCAAAGCCATTTTCAAAGTGAGACCTAATCTCTGTGATTAGATCTACTTTAACAGATTAGGGGAACTTCCCGGTTCCCAGGTCTAGGTGCACCTGCCTGCCAAATAACAACTCCATTTCAGCACCAAACTCCAGCTGGTGTTGCTGTGGAAGATGGAAAAAATCTTTGGTATATGCTACAACAGGATCTCTGTCCAGATGATCAAGTTAACAGCTCAAGGAAGAGGAAGTTAAGTCTGGATAGAGCTTGTCAAGTTGCAGATATGGTACTTTATTATCTCCCTGGATTGCTTCTGAATGAGTACTTATAAAGAGGGATGTTCTCGTGGACTCCTTATCAAAAGGACTCTTCCCAATACAGTCACATGTCCCACAGGGTCTCTTTTACAGCTTGTCTAACACTTCACCGAACGCTGCTTTTTGTACAAGTACCCTGTCCCCAGGGTCTCACACAAGTTCTGCACTGCTCTCAAACTCTTCCAAGACTAGAGAAACTACAGATTTGCAGCATACCAAGAGTGGGAATGCAGTAATTGTGCTGCTTTTAGAGGAAGAACATTATTTGCCTCAAGTTTTGTTTCACCAACTGACAAAAAATAGAACATGAAGGAACCTTCAGAGGTCATCAAACTTACCCTTCTTCCCAGGCTGTCTGTCTGCAGTTAGAAAAGACGGTAACACAGATAATCACCAGTCTTACTATAGCCATGGGATTACACAGTTACAGACAGCTGGAAAGTATTATTTTCTACATAAGGACTGATCTAATTCACCTCCATTAAAGAACTGAAGTGTAATGCTGGTTGTGTCACACTAGGGAGCTGAAACCAAAGAGCAGAAATTTAGTCAATATGGTATCTCTAACCATTAAAAGCCTTCAGAAATTCTGATTCACATTAAAAACTATTACTGGAATCAAACCACTGTGTTTGAGAGCCAAGTCACTATTTAAAATTAAGATAGATCTCCATCCAAGTGTTGTGAGTTAACCTCAGTAGGCAGCTAAGCCCCACACAACTGCTCGCTCACTTCCCTCCCAATGAGATGGGGGAGAGAACTGAAAGGATAAAACTGAAAAAAATTGTGGGTTAAATAAAGATAGGTTAATAAGTGAAGTACAGCTGTGTGTGCAAACAAAGCAAAATAAAAAAGAAAAATCCTTAGTTTTGTTTGCCTGACTTTTCATTGTCAGGCAAGTGTTTAGCAATCCCCAGGAAAGCAGGCCTTCATGACATGCAACAGTGATTTGGAAAGTCAAACAGCGTAATAGCAAATATCCCCCCCTTCCTCCAGCTTTTATTGCTGAGCACGACGTCATATGGTATAGGATATCCCTTTGGGCAGTTGGGGTCAGTTGTCCCAGTATGTCCCTTCTCAACTTTTTGTGCATCCCCAGCTACTCGCTGGTGGGGCAGCATGAGAACCAGAAAAGGTACTGATGCTGGGCGAGCACTGTTCAGCAACTAAAACACAGGTTTTGGTCACAAATCCAAAACATACCACTATAGGAGCTGCCATGAAAAAAATTAACTCTATCCTAGCCAAAACACAAAGACAGAAAGATAATGACTGCACTCCTCCATAAGCACATCCTCCTGAACAATTAGTAAAAGCAACAGTGACAGCTACAGGGGGATACTGTACAGTGTTATATGCAGAAGCAAAAAGAATATGTAACAGAAGGGAAGAGGTAAGGAAGAGAAATTACAACAAAAAAAAAAAAAAAAAAGAGATGGGAAAGTATGTAAAGCATGGAACTAGGACCACACACAGAACTTCACAGAGCAGCCAACCTTAGCAAATCAAGAGTGTGTTATTCAAACACATAAAACCTTCAACTCCAGTGCTGAGACTCATAAATGTTGTTGTTAAGAGTGTTGCAGTGCATTAACTTTTCAAAGCCTCAGCCACATAGTTAGGAATAGTAAGTAGGACATCACAAAACATATCAGCAACAAACATTAAGTAAAACAGCGTGCTGCTGGTGATGTTATTAATCATAGAAAACATCACCTAGTGAAATTAAATCACTTGAAACCAAGTGGGTGATAAGCTACTAGACATTTCCATGTCCGTATGAAACTACTATTGAAAACACAACAGCAAAATGACAGAACAGACTAAGTATCTCAAGGCCTCTGAGGTCTTTAATATTAATCTTCCTAAGAGTAAACAAAAGACTGAAAAAAAAAAAAAACTCACGTGATTGCCGGTTTCTGTCACTATTTCTCCTTTGGCAACCTCTGCCCGTTCTTTATTTCGGCAAACCAGATGAACCGTGCCACCTGGTGGATTTCGACAAGAAACACATTTTATAATTTATTACTATGTTTGTGGGAGGCACCAACAAAGAAGGAAGGCCGGGAAGCAATGTGCAATTTGCAGCTCTTGTTTGGGGTTAGTTTCTGATACAATCCAAATGAAACAAAAAACCTCTTGTGATTGCACACCAGTTTGCAGGAAATGGCCACAAACTGCAGCTTAGAAGGTTCAGGTCAGGTATCAAGAAAAAAAAAGATGCAGAATTTCCATCCTTGCAGGTTTCAAGATCCAGCAAGGCAAAGCAATGGCTGGTTTGATCTAGTGTTGGCAACAGTCTTGCTTCAGGTGAGATGCTGGACAAGATGACCTCTAGAGGTCCCTTCCAAGCATCTTTTCTATGAAAGGAACATGCCGGGCAAGGCTCCTCTCAAAGGCCTGGATACTTATCATGACCTTATAACTTAGCTACCTTAAAGACACCCTTCAATAAGGGGACCAACGTACAAGTAGGCATAATTCTTTTTAATTTTTATGCTTTGTATTCTCTGATCATCACAAGCAATGTGTTACTCTCAGTCACAGGAATACCCACACTCTACTTTTACCCATTTTTAAGGGTGTTTTAGGGGTTGCTAGCAGTGCATCACTAGAAGGCTCAAGCAATATAATCCCAAAGGATTGATAATAGAAACAATGGTGCTGGGTCACTCTTCTAACACCTGGAACCCAAATGCAAGACACTAAGTCTACCTTCGGAATAGAACAGTCACACTGCACAGCCCAGAGTGGGGTCTGATAATGAAATTTTCTGTCTACAAGAGAGGTTTTTCCACTGAGGACCACCATTGCAAGTATATTTGGCATGCAGCTAATGCAGCCAACAAGTTTCAAGGTTCTTTTGAAATTTTCTAACAGGGTCTGACTCCTCCATTGCACTGCCAGAGTTGACAGAGTTACTTTTACCAAGTGCATAACTGCAGGCAGCAGGAGGAAACTCCCGAATCTGGGATAAACATACAAATGACACTAACCAACAATTAATACAGTTTTGTCTTCATTTTGTGTTACACATGTACCATACATGGAAGGAACCATGCACAGACAGCCACTGAGTATTTCCAGATCAGAATGAAAGTCTTTGACCCAGGGAGAACAGATTTCATAAGCAAGACAAAAGGCAATCAGAAGGGGCAGCATCCAATGCTTGCTTCTTTGGCCATTCTCACAGTGACTGCAGGCTTCACTGCAAAGGAGGGCTTTAGTTACAGATCTTAAGGCAGTTAAGGATGTACACTTGCAGATGTTTAAGGAGCTCTTCCCAAGACACAGGGTACAGCACAAGTAACGTGTACAAATTAGACACATGGAAGAAGTAGCTGGCCTTCAAGCTGATCAGGAACATTCTCATAGTCTACACTGAAAAATCTTCAGTGGAAATATTTGGGTTCTAAGGGCTCTGAATATGAACATTTTTCTTGATGTTAAGGAGAGGGGGAAATTTTGGTGTGACCTATAGGCTAGGAAAGGGATTTGAATATATTTTCTGTAGTAAAGATTGATGTTATTTGAACTTAAACAACACGTGGGAATTGTCAGAGTGGCTGGGAGAAGACTGTGTCAAACTGGAAATGCAGCTCAGAAGACACATGGGAAAGCCCAAATCTGTAATACCCATAAGACACCAATTCAGAGAGAAGCTGAACTCAGGCTAAAGTTATCATCATTATTTACAAAAATATGAAGTGCTTGAAGGTAAAGCCAACATAGCTTTGTTATTCTTTTTGCCAAGTCTGAATTCCTTATTTCTTGTCATAGTGTACTTGAAGAGACTTAACTAGAAACTAGGGCCCCAACAACTGACATTGTGTTTCAGAGCGACAAGTTCAAGGACAGGATCAGGATCACTCTTTTAGGTCATTTTAACTTCATATACACAGCAACACAAACACAAGGTTCAGCCAAGCAGTCTGAACCCAAGGTTGTTCTTTGGGCTTCGAATACCAGACATGGTGACCAAATCCTATGCAGATCCAGTCATCTCGACAGCTTTCAAAACCTGGCAGTCACATCTGTTTATGAGCAAAACAGTCTCCAGACAAAGCAATATTTAGATAAGGCTATTATACATAATGGCAGTGGTGGGAACCTGAAATCAATCATATACTGGCTACTAGCACTGATGGGGATCTTTAACTCAAAGGCTCTTTCATGCTAATAATTTTGAATCAGTTTAACTGAGTCACCACTTCATGAGATAGTTATGAAACCTAGGCAGGCAAAGAGCTGCAAGCTCCTCCCTTCCCATTCTACGTGCCAAAACTCCTATCACAAGAAGTATTATTGTGTCAACTCTGAAAGGGATTAGGTTTATCCTTCAACAGCAGCTAGTTCCAGTTCATACCATCTCCTTGCTTACAGAAAGCAACAGAAAAAAATGGTTGCTTGTAACCAGTTAAGGGGCACAAACTCCAGGTTATTATCACTCGGATCAAGTGTAGCTTCTTTTATACCCGCCCATCTCAGCTTAGCAAAGCCAATTGTTTTCTTTCATCATATGATACATTTGTAACTTCTTCAAAACTGTTCAAATTTAGCCAGGCTGCTACTTGTACCACCTAAGTCCTAAAAGCCTATAAGCCACAAACAGACCTCCATCCACCAGCACCACCACAAGGGCCAGATAGTTTCAGTAAACCTGCACTTAAGAAACACTTTGCAGATTGTCTCCACTAACGTGGTTTCATTACTCCAGTTTTCACAGCACTGATCATGCTTAAATCTCTAACCCCCACAGACTCCCTTGAAAAATAACACGTCTGACCGCTCATCCCCAGGAGCTGCATTGTTGCACTTGTGCTGGAAGGGCAGACCTGATCCCTTCCATCTTCTCCGTATGGACCCCTCAGGGCTCCTCACGCCTGCCCGGCTCACCTCTCCTCGCTATCTCTTTGGCTGTGGCCTTGCCAATGCCACTGTTGGCACCAGTGACCAGAAAGGATCTTCCAGCCACGTCCACCTCCACATCAGCTGGATTGAAGTGCTTGGAAGCAGACTCATAGCCGGTCCTGAATAAATCAGAGACACCTGTGAGAAGCTAGAAGAGAGTACTTCCAAAAAACACAGGGGGCAGTTGAGAAGCGCTCTTCCCTCACAGCTCCGCGTGGGCTAAACACCCCCTCCTCCCCGTTATCCCCCGTGCTGTAGGGAGAGGCCAGGTATAGCACCAGTGACACTGCAGCGAGTGACATAGCGACAGCTGAAGGACTTGGCTCGCCACAGGCCACACGGGCCAAGCCCTGAGAGGCGGGAGCCGGCCCGGCTGCAGTCCCGGGGCAGGTGCCTGAGCGGGCAGCTCCCACAGGGAAGGTGCTGACATCGGTCCGCTCAGGCGGAGCGGGGGAGGCCGCCATTAAAAATACACAGAAACCGAACGCCCAGAAACGGCCCCAGCCTGTCCGCAGCGCCCGCCCCGCCGCCTGTACCTCGTGTATTCCCGCAGCCCCTTCACGAACCACACGGCGTTGCGGTACCAGGACATGGCGCCGCTGCCGCCACAGCAACGCCGCCCCGCCCCTGCCCTGCCCTTACATAAGGCGCCCGGGCCGGCCCTGCCCGCCCCTGCCCTGCCCTGCCCGCCCGCCGTTAGGTAACGGCCCGGGGCGGCCCTGTCTGGCCCAGCCCTGCCCTGCCTGCCCGCCCGCCGTTAGGTAACGGCCCGGGGCGGCCCTGCCCGCGGTGGCCGCCGCCGTTATGGGCTGCCCGCCCGCCTGAGGGGCGAGGGCTAGGGCGGGTAGTGCATGCCTGTGGCGGGGAGTTGTGCCCCCCTTCCTCCCCCGCAGCAGTCTGCGGGTTGTTTTTTTCTTATCCTTTCCGTTCCCCCCCTCCCTCGTCAGGCGGCGAGGGAAGGGGGGCCGCTGCCAGCCGCCGGCCTGGGTGCCTCCGGCCAGCCCTGGGGTGCTTCGGCGGGTGCCGCAGTCCCCGGCCGCGGCGCCCGGTGGCGGCGGTGGCAGAGGGGAGGAGGAGAGTTTCCCTGGGCACCTGCCGGCCACAGGTGCCAGTGCCAGCCACAGCGACAGTGCTAGCCGAGCCGAGGCTGGAAATGGGGTGTCGTTTTGGGAATGGGGAGCGCTTTGCAGGACCTGAGCCTGCATCCCCTGCTCTGGAAAGCTGTCCCAGGGATGCTCGTGCAGAAACAGCGACAGCTGTGTTGTGCCACACCAAGTAGAAGTTTATGTAAGAAAGAAACCTGTGAAATTCCCGGCTCCTGTTGATGGGTTATGGGATGCCTGTACACAAGCGGCTATTGCAGTAGGGGTAGTGAAACTTAAAATGTGGTTTTCAGTTCCTCTGGTATGTGCATTGGAGCTATGAAGCCTAAGAGAATCACTTGGAATTGCACATCTGGATGACCCATGTTAGCCATAAGGAAATTGTCGTTGCAGTTATGTCTTTAAGTACATTAAAGGACTATGCACTCACATAATTCAGTGTGTGAATTGGAGAAATTCACGTATTTTATGTCATGTGCAGGGACACACTCGGAGAAGCTACTTTGGGGAACCCCTCTTAAGTTTTCAAGAGCTTAAGTTACCGGGTTTCAATAGGAGAGATCGCGGAGGAATGAGAATATTCTTTCTTTTTTTGACCCTGTATGATAGCCTGATGCTTCTCTTTCTAAATCTCTTTGCTCTGGCAAAGGCCTTGTACTAAAGTCTTCAATTTTTTCAGCACCTTGTGTATTAGGCTGGCACAAAAGGGACTTCCCACAGTGAATTTAAAACTTTTGAACCCAGCACTATCTGTTTGTACTAGGTATCGTGGGTGAAATAAGAGTTTTCAGAGGGCAAAAAGAGACAGTGATGTTTTCTTACATTCAGAGACCATCCAGCTAAATGTCATACTGTTGCATGAAATCTCAAAATGCTTGTTCATGTTAAAACTGTTGAAAGTATTTATTCAAAACCTCAGTCAGTTTTAACTGACTTTGTTCTTGGAAATGGCTGGGACATTTTGACTGAAGTGTTCCTAAACAATTCATCCTGATTCTGATCCTTGAAATGGAGACTTCTGGCCCAGAAAGGAACAGCTTGGCAAGAGTGTGAGTGGCAGAACATTATTTCCTATAATGGCAGATGAATGGCAGCCTGAACTACAGATGCATACCATGATGCCTCTAAGTATATAATTGTGAGCTATGTGGAAATAGTTTTGTGATCATCACCTACAACATGCAATTAGGAACCAAAACTGTACAGCCTAGACTGCTATAATGACGTTAGATAATCACACTTACTGTGAACTGAGCGGATGTTAGGCTTTGCAAGTCCTGCTTACAGGCTGAGATAACGTCCTCTCTTCCTACTTTCAATCCCTTGCCCTCCGTGCCCTTAAGCTTCTCCCTGTCCCTCACACCCTGTACAAATCTGTCGGGTTATTCTCAGACCCTTGCTCAGAGAGAATACACAGCAGAGAATACACAGAGAATTATGTGGGCATGCCTGCTGTTATGAATATCAAGGCAGAAAACTGAAGTGTTGTCCCATGTTTTTATGCTAGTTAGAGAATGTCTCACCTTAGGCTTTGTAACCCTTGGTGCATCTCAGCGTGCTGTCAGAAGAACAGTAATGTTCCACGGTTGCTTATGCCATAGAAATAGCTGCATTCTTTAGAGGAAATATGGTTTCAGTCTGAAAAACATAAGCAACCCCCCCCCAAAAAAAAAAACAACCCAAAACACCACCCTGTGGAAGTTCCTGTGAATAAATGCAATAAGCCAGGTTGTGCTTTATTCCCTTGTCACTTCCATGTTTACTCTGTTTATTTCTTAAGCACCGAGACTATGGCTTAGCACAGACAAAACTGGATGATGGCTCTGATGTGTTTTGTTTGTAGTTTCAGTCTATGTTCTCACAGACTGGGGGGTTTGTGAGTCTGCTGACCTCTGAAAGGAAATGGGGTGTATGCACATACGCAGAATTCATTGTAGGCTAAACCATTTGGACTGTAAACAACAAGATGCTGTGTGGTGTAGCTCTGAGGTACTAACCAAAGTGAGTATGCACAGCAGAAGCTGTCCATGAGCCAAACACAAAAATATGTTACATCAGCCAGACGATGGGAACAGCTCATAATATTTGGGGGTTTAAGCAGTAATGGGCAATTACAGCATATTACTCTTAATAACATTAGAAAGGATAAGATTGTTAGGAGAACATTTGAATGTAGGGTTGGGAACCAGTGTCACCCTGGTACACACACAAAATTCTCTGAGGATATTATATAAATACTGCAGCACCACTACTGTGGTGTTAGTCATATCCTTCTAGCAAATGCCATTTTCAGCAGATTTCCTAACTGCTGAGACACGATGCCTTTGCCAGAGTGCAACAAACCCTGAGCACACTCTTCTGCTTAGACACACTTGCTTTTTCCATAGTGAGGGCCTAAGCTTGCACCCGGAAAGGATTTGACACATCACTCTCTGTCTGAACAACTTTGCATCAGAAGCAAGCCATTGCATGCTGTCCTAAACACCTAGATGTTTCTGCTACCTCATTTCACCCCCTGTGATATTTCACTTTTGTATTGTTGTTCCAGAGGCAGGAGACTGCAGAGACTGGATGAATGGATGAATGGTCTCTGGCTAACCCAGCCATTTCATTGATGAGGCAGTATGGGTTGTGTGCAGAAGAAAGGTAAGACGTAGTTTTGCCCAGAGTTGGCTGGTGCTAATGAAGGGCCTGCCTTGCAAAAAAAAAACCAACAAAAAAACCCCCAAAACCCCCAAAAATTGCACAGGCAAAATTTCTGCCCACATCAAGACTTTTGGCTGCATTTTGCCTTTTGTACTGAATTCTAGATTGATATACCTTGTTAGCTGATTTAGAATCCATTCCGGAACCTGGAAATTTGGAGTTACAGCTTTAGGTTTCTTTCATGGGTGCTATTAGCTTAGCATTAGACTCCACATGGAATGGCTGCCAGCATCTTAGATATTTATCACAGCCAGCAACTGATATGTATATATATATATATATATATATATATATATAAATATATATAAATAAATGTGTGTAGCCTGCTCCCCCACTGGAAAGGGGGCAATCAAGAGAACCACAAGTCTGTTGAGCTGACATTTCCCTCATTTGAGCACAGAATAAATGGCTTCACCCTGGCTAAACACAACCCACTGTTTAGCCCTGACGAAACATACCCAAGGTAACTGTTCCCCTTGAGAACCACCACAACACTGCAGGTATATCTACACGATCAAATAACTCATAGCATATTCCCAGGTCCTGATCATTTTATTGTCCATACTAGGCAAACAATTGTTGATGCCCAGGCTCTTTTTAGGTATTAAACAGATATTTCTATCCAAAACAAGTTCAAACACCATCAGGGGGATAGTTTGCTCGAGGGGTAATTAGTTCCCAAGTGCTATAAATGAGACTGCACCAGGTTTAGCACTGCACAGCTTGGCTTGGCACTGGTGATCCTGCATTCAGGTAGATGCATTTACCAGTGTAGAAATAGCCTATGAGTCTGTTATGCAGTCCCTCCATGAATGCACATAACCCTCAACGCAAACAAAAATTCTGAAATGTTGTGACTGAGCCTCCAGATACTAGGATTTCTCATACAGTAATAAATTGAGAATCTCAGTATTTTCTTAAAACATAAGAGCTAGTAAAAAAATGCCTCTCTGGCCCCCAGCTGGACTAAAGTGAAAAACACACCTTAAACTCAATCCATCTTTGTACCTGTCAAATGCAAGGAGTTTTAAACAAAGTTTTAATTGCCTCCCAACATAAAAGAAAAGTTAAAAATACCGATTTCTGTTAAGGCCTGTGTGATTCAGCATGTTTCACGTTTTCTTTCCAAGGGAAAACAGAGTACGCAAGAGCTGAAAAACAATTGTCTATTACATGGAATAGTTTGGGTTGGAAGGGACCTTAGAAATCAGGGTTCCAATCCCCCTGCCATGAGCAGGGACACCTTACACTAGATCAGGTTATATAAAATGTTTAAAAGCAGCTTCAAGGCCATCTTGCCAATCTGTTTTGGGGTTTGGTTGTTTCTTTGTTGGTTGGAGGTTTTTTGAGAGAGAAAGACTAAAATCTCGTCTTACGGACAACTGGCTCATTTCTTGCTTCCTACCAGAGATCTGGCAGGCTGTTGTGCATTCTCTGCTTTCTTTGCAGTTACCAATTTTCTAATTAAGTCTCTGTGCCTGCTCCCATTAAATCAATCAGACATTGCCACTGATTGCAATGGGAACAGGAGCAGGCTTTTAGGGCCAGATTTGCAGAAAAGCTGGGCATCTATAATTGGGATCAGGTTGTCAAAGGAAGTGGCAACCATGTGCAAGCTACTGTTGCTGTGGGAGCCACTTCCAACCCTGCATTTGCCATGCTGGCCTCAGCTCTGGGTGCAGAACACTTGAAAGCTCCAGCTTTAGAAGCTAGCTCTGCCCCAGTGACTGTAATAGCAATTAAGAGCTGTCATCAGCTTGGGGGGGGAGGCAGTTGGCACTCTGCTTCATCCAGGCAAAAGGAGGAGAGTTTGGCAAGTGGTTGAAGAGGAACATCCAGGCCCTGAGGTCTCAGGGACATGTCTGTAGTGCTTATGCTAGCAGCAGGGCGAGAGAAGCAAAAGCTGCTCATCCTGAATGCAGGGATGGGTCAAGGTTCTGGCATGTGTGGTGTTTTTATGAACAGTAGGGTATTTTCTTTGTTGTGTGCTCATATACCCAAGTCATCGTTAAGTTTGCCAGCTGCTGTCATCAGCAGTGTTGTTTCCAATGAAGTGTCAGGCTTTCCCAAGACCAAACAGCCTTTTGTTCTTGAGAAACAAATGTGGCAGTATGTCATCAGCTCAGCTGAATCACTCCTTTTTACTCAGGGGCCAGTAAAAGGCATCTCGTACTTTGCCTTGCAGAAGCATAGGTTTGCTCCATCAGTTGCTGAGGGCCCTGGTCTCTGTGAGCCTGTGGAGCCTCCCAGGGGAAGGCATGTCCTGGCAAGGAGAGGGACCGCCAAGTGTCCTCCCAAAGTGAAAAGAATTCACTGGGAGCAGCAGCTAAACCTGCTGCTAACCTAATTAATCTATGTATAGGAGATAATTTATGCATACTTTAGTATACAACTGTTTTAAAAATACTAGCAGCTTTATAGCTGATTTTCATCTTTGAAAATTTTTAGTTAATAAAAGATCGATTTTATGATTTCCGTGAGTGAAAAAATATATTTATATCCTTACAGTAGGCAACATACCTGAATGGACACATTTGTTGCTAGCCTGTGACAGTAATGCAGTTATCTGCACTAATATTTTCTTCAGCTAGCTGTTTCTCTTCTTACTGTTCTTCTACCCTGTTCTTACTACCAGATGTTGGACAGGGATGCCCATGGGCTGGCTGACTCAGGTGAGTTCTACTATACTCCGCTCTTTTATCTTATTTTTCTTATTCTTCTGCAAATCTTACACCTTATTAGCATTGATTATTCTAGCACGGTTGTTACCAAATTGCAGATAACTTCTAGTAGTACGTATCTACCAAGAAATATCTACAAGTAGGGCAACAGAGACACCTCAGCTTATATGGTTGCTGTATGTCGTCTTCAAATGCCAAAGGAATGGACTGAAGTTTTGTGTCTGCAAGCAGTCCACGTGCTGTGGTAACAGAACCCACAGAGATGCGTAAAACTTACTCATATAAAGCTATGGAGCCAAACCCTCCCCTGCAAGTAACCACCAGACTTGTTTATTAAAAGTTTTATTCCACCTGTCTTTGGACAGATTTTTTCAAAAGTCCATTAAAAATAATGAAGCAACTCTTTCTGATAGATTCTGAGAAGAAACAGAATTTATGAACTAGTAATGTGAAATCCATGCAGCAGTAGAATAGCAATACAAAGAGCAAAATCAGCAACAATAATAAAAAGGTGTTGTCTATAGCAACTTGTGAACAAATGTGCACAGTGGAATTTTTTTTTTCCCCCACTATTTGCGCTCTGGGTACTCATTTCATATTGGTACTGACAGGCTAAATATGTTTTTTGCAAAGGTCTGAGAATCAAATCCTTAAGATATGCAGGTACATAACTCACATGGACATCAAGAGGACCTTGTCAAAAAAAGCTTTCATGTATGTTGGCCTACAGGTCCACAGTTTGTATCTCTGAGCATCTCTCACATTTGAGCTGCTGTACTGCACAGATTCCCCCTTTGCTTGAGTACTAAAGATCATGCAGAAGAGCCAGTATGGCTTAGATTCAAATCTGTGGGTGAAATCAATCTCTGATATAACTATTTATCTCAGTGAAATTGCAGCAGGGTTGATTATAATTAGCATGACTGCCAAATGTAAAGTACCTTAATCTTTAAACTCCGGTCACATAGGCTCATGCACTTACACTGGTCAATATCTTGCTCCCTGCATTTTTATTCAGATGAGACATCTGGTGGAAATTTACTGTTACAAACATGTATATGTGATTTCTCAGAACTTCATACAATTTCTTTGAAAACCTGTTCTTGCAATATAACCTTGTTCCTTTTAGCAGTTTTCTTGTACTTTGTTTTCTTGTACTACGCACCATCACATGGCACTTGTCAGCCTTTTTTATTTTCCCTCTAATGTTATACCCTTTCAAAACATTTTCTTTTCCCTGGTATGGCTACCACCTGTGGAACTTTCATGTATTGCAGCAGTGAACAGTAACCTCAATAAACATAAGCCAAGAAGCAACAATTTCAAATGGCAGTCCTGATGGAGCAATCCTTTCCATATCATATGTAGAACATACATAGGTCTTCATCATGATGCAGGATCTCTATCAATTAGAAACTGGGGAAGATGAATAATCAGAGATAAGATTCAAAATAACTGATCTGGTTTAGAATGTTGTGCAATGTATACAAGTTATCACCAGTTTAATCTTCATAGCCCTGTGCCTGTCAAAGCTTTTAGGCTCATTTACACCAGCTGTTCACATTTCAGGATCTGACACATTCAGAACAGCTTTTGACATAAGCTAGAATAGCTCCTGCTTCTCTATTTTTTTCTGCAGTCACCTTGTAGTTTTATAATCTAATGTCCTGGGACCTCATAAAGCTCAGAGCAAGTGCTGTGTGAGAGATCTGCTTCTTTTATCCCACAGCACAAGGTTCCTGTTTCTGCTCCTGAAGAGATGTGATATGTCTGATGTTCATCTTTCCTCTCTGGGTCAGCAGGTAGGAACTGTCTGTGTTCAGCATTTGGAATGAAGGAACAAAGCATTTGCCTGTCTGGCTGCAGTTTTTAAAACAGCTGTGGGAAGATGCTCCCTAGAGCTTTGGCGTATTATGCCCATTGCTGAAGAAGGTGGAGTAATGGGAGGAGAAATATACTGTAGGCAATAAAATGTAATAAGGTGATTTATTTCATGGTTGTTACCACTACATTTATGATATGTATATGTCTGGAGTCTGTGTGTGCATGCAAAAATGTCTTTGTGTCTTTATATTATTAGATTTTTGTACTACCCACAACTAGAAGTAAGCAGGCTACCTAATCCATTGAAATCATGTATATTTTTTGCTTTAAAAGCTAGAAATAGACCTTTGTTTCTCAAGAAGGCAAGAGCATTTAACTGGAACAGTTACAGCTGGTTTCCTGCATTGTAGTCAATATATTTCTGAGTTCATAATAATTAGCTTAAGGGTGTATTTTTTTTCCGTTTGCAGAACACATTTACATTACTGGGGGGGGGGTGGGGGGAAGAAAGAAAGAAAAAGAAAAAAGAACATTTCAATTTGTAATTTTGGTCTACTGGCAAAATAACAAAAGTTTTCAAAACAAGGTGTAGATTGTATTTTCAGCCATTTGACCTTTGGGCCGTAATGACTTAATTCCCCCACAGCTGTTTCTGAGGAAATGTGCCTACTTCTCTAGGGACTGAGCATATATGTCTGGGACACCATCAGTTTGTGGCAATTTAAAACGTTGCTGCTTGCCAAGTTAAGGTGCTGTGGCCCATGCATATGTTCCTAGCTTACCCCAAAGTGAGATAAAGTGCCTTCAATTAAACTACTCTGGATTTAAGCCGAGTGCTTTATTTAGCCATTGGAGCAACCCAAGAGAAATTACACTGCTGATGGTGGGTCAGGAGAAGAGTGGTAACTTAGTAAGTCACTGTAACTCAGTTGTACTTAATGATATGCCCAAAACCAGGTGTTCCTGCTCCACACCTGCATGATTTTTGCCTACCGAAGGACACAGTAGCAGTGAAAGTGCAGAAGGCACATCAGGTCTCTCTGGATACATAACTGATGGCTCCAACAGTTTTGGAGGTGTTGATGTTCACACTTACATGTGCCATAGCTTATTTACACAAGTAAAGGTAAATACTATCGATTCGGAATTTTCCTCTCCTAACAAAGCTTTTTTGTTTACTTTGTGTAACTTCAAATTATTTCACAAATGCCTTTTGCTTTGTTAATACTTTCTCCATCATACTGGGTTTATGCCAACAAGGTACTAAACACCAGCACTTTGTTTTGACAGAAGTTTCCCACGATGTCAATGAAGGCACTGGGTTCCTATACCTAAAGAATTAAGCTTGCGTGGTAGACTGTAAAGAAGCAGTTAGCCTTACCTCCCATGAATGAGACACAGGCCTCAGGCTTACTGTTGCGTGGCTGAAGTTTGATAAATCATTGCACATCTGCTGAGCTGCTGTAACTGTGTTCACAGAGGCACACAAAATGCAAGGCAATGTGACTTCACTTACATCTCCTCCGGGCTGAACTAGAATCACCTCCTATTTGCTCAGATAGGAGTGCATACATCATCACTTGCTGCAATGTGCAGTGGCGTGGGAATCAATTCAGAGTTAATCAGGAGTATAAGCCTTTAATTCTTTGCGATCAAGAATTATTCTAGCAGTGTTTTATAAGAAAGGGAAGTTTGTACTGGAGTCCTGTGTATCTACTTTCTTGTTAAATCTCTTTTACATTATCAGCTGAGTATAATTTTCTTTTTTATGCCTGTTCTAAGATTTTGGGTAAAGTTCACGAGTAACAATAAACAGCTGCTTTGTTGCATTCAAGTAAGCGATGGAGTTATGCCTGCTGATAGGCAGTTTCTTAAGTGCTTTGGCATCTTAATGAATGAAAGACGCTTTCCACTGAGGGTAAGATCGCGTAGATCAGTTTAGAACTGAACACTGAAATCCAGGAGCCCAAGTGCTGAGCCAGTGGAGTATTTGGGGTGGGAAGGAGGAATTCTAACATTCCACTGATCGAAGCAGTGCAGTTATGTTTCAGAAATGCCTAGTACCCTTAGAAAGGCAGTGGAGAGCACGGGGTGGAGCAGCTTTTGGGAAAACACAGCCTGTGATTTCTCCCAGACACAATCTGAAGCCCACAAACAAAAGGAAAGATTTCCACTGGTCATATCTCCCTACATACAATGATGCATGGCCTAAGTCAGCCAGCAGTGTTACTAATTCCCATTCCATGGATTTCTGAGCAGGGACAGCCTGACTGTGACTTCTCCTGAGTGGCTGCTGCAAAGCAGGGGAATGCTACACTGATGCGGCCCTCTTACCGGATTATTTCACCCTTTATCCTACCTTCTTTCTAAGATTAGTTTACTGGAAATAAACAATTTTTAAAGCCAGGACCTGAATTAAAATCCTTATGGACCAAAAGCACCCTTAGTTATCAATACAATAGCCCCTGAGAAAAATGTTTGCGGTTGAAGACAGGTGGTTTCCACAGATGTCACAGTGTGTTCAGCCTCATCCCGGGAAGGACGGTTGAGCAGAGCCTGTTTAGCTATGGCATATTGTTGAGGTTCTTTTACAGATCTCACCCTTCCACAGGCATTGTATAATTCTTTTAGGTTTCTCTAAAACAGAGGTTTCAGCTGTGTGGGTTTTGACAGAAAAAATACCCAAAACACACATCCTCTTCCTGTGTCTGGGGCCACTCTCGTGCTTTTATAAAGGGGAGCCCCTCCATTTTGACCATATTAACAAAAGCGCATAAAAGTGAAAGCAGAAAAAGCACTTTACACTGCATTCATCAACACATGAAAAACAGCCTACCAGGACCAGTTACAGGCTTCTTCCATCATGTCACAAAACAATTGCCTCTTGTGCATGCTGGTGCTTTTAAAGCTGACACTGTTGTTGACTTAAAAGCTGTTTGCATTACATCTGTGCCTCAAGTATAAATTTTCATATGTACAGCACCAAGGTGAACAAATCAAACGTACACTCACACCGCAACCAGAGAACTGCCGTAGCGAACACATCCACCTGAAATTCTCACATCCCTGCCCATGCCTTATTATCGTGTTTTATATTTTACATCTATATTTGTTATACTTAAAATTTATATGTAAAATGTCAACATCATTTTTCTATGAACTTGATCACAATGGTTTGAAAACCACCTTTGTGTTGCTGTGGTGCTGACAAATTACCACTCTACAAAAAGTTGAAGGGTCGCCCCAGACCGAGGAATGCTGAGCCCTGGGTAAAGCATCAGTTCGGTACTCTGTAGCTCAGTTCCTTATTCTGCTGATGACTTGCAAAGTGGCCTTGGCTCAGTTTGGATGTATCAGAAAAACACGGATATATTCAGACTATCTGGTCTAGCACCAAAGTTACATATAGATGCTTTCTAGTATAAGTTCAGAAGAGACCTGGGGGCCGTATTCAGGCTGCCTTTTATACACGCTTGTATTGCAATCATAGCTACTTACAGGCTGGTCCAACAGCGGCCTGAATAGCTCTCCAGTGAGCATCTACGTTACTGTCAAAGTCCACGCACCATGCAAGGTGGTCTGAATACAGCCCTTTACCTCTTTGTCTCAGCTCCCTCACCTGTAACACAGGGACAGCAGCACACCCCAGCAAGGCTACGGAGATGTTCAGATCCAGTGAAGACAACATGGCTACTTTTATAGGCAAAGGTATAGTATGCTGAAACAACATAAGGGGACCTGGGTTTAGAGGAGTTCGCCATCTGCAAGAGCTTACTTCAGATAGAATATCCAAGAGTTAAAAAAAGGGATGTACAAGTTAGCAAGAGTGTACCCTGGCACCCATAGCAGCAGTTTTACATTGACTTTGCTGTATTTCAGCTTAGCAATTTCCAGATGGCACTGTATTTTACAATTTCCTCTTGCAGTTGACTGCTATCATACATATATATAGTACAACAAAGATGTACACAAGGATGAATTATTGCCTGTTCTTTGTTGTACATGCTTTCCCAAACATCTGGGGTTTTATTTATGTGACATTTAGTCTTCCTCAGAAGAGTATCTTTGCCTGGAAAAACAATATATGCAGCAGCTACAAAAGATGAGGAGAAAGAGAACAGTATGGCTAATAATGAGAACACCAAAGGCAAAAATGTACAGGGTTTTGTCACAGTAATCCTGGGGCTGATGGAAAGGTGGGATGAAATTTGGCAGGTACACAGAAAAAACCCAGTAGTTCCCAAGAATGAACCAGAGAAAGAGGAAAAGGCTGAGAGTTAGATGGATGTAGTACTTGTGAGCATTCTGCCTCCAGGGATATTCGTCGTCATCATCATCATCAATCACAACAGACTTGGAAAGCAACTGCCTCATCCTGGTTGAGTCGTACAGCAGGAGAGTCACCTGGAGGCATTGGAGGAGAAAAGGCAGTAAGTAATGGGCTGCGGGAAGTCTGAAAACCTGGCCATGGCCAGCCTTTGGGCCGAATTAAAATGGGTGTGGGAAAAAACACATGAGAGAAAGCTGAGGACCCACAAATGAGACAGATCCTGCTGGAAAATAATGCAGTTTTCCCCTACACCAGTGAGATTTAGGCCAGACATTGGGGGAAAAAAAAAACCCAACACTCGCCAATGGTAAGAATGGAAAGGCATGAGAACAGATTGTTTAGGGAGATGACAGCAGCTCCTACGCTGAAGGCCTAAGAGCAGATTAAAGGAACTGCTATATGACTTAAGTAGAGTGGTTCCTGCTGTGTAGTGGGTGGATTTATCTCTCCTGTTTTTCATGGCTGTGTAGGTGAATCAGCTTAAATAAAACTATGAAAGTATCTAGACTATGACCTAAACCCCAAATAAATTGCTTCAGCTACTCAGAATGATTCTGTCAAGTTTTCTTCAATTAAATGTAATTTTTTCAGATTGCTCCGTTCCTGCCTTCAGTCAGAACAAGCAGAGAAATAGGTGGAATACCATGACACTGTGAGGAGGGGAAGGGCTGGTCTACAGGGAAATGCAGTAGGATTCATCAGCAATGCTTAGAAGTTTTCTAGCTTACTCTGGGCAATACAAAGTATGTAGGTAGGCGTCACAGCACTCTCCAAACTATCAAGCTGCAACAAGGTCTTTTACCATCTCATACCAGCATACTCTTCATGCCAGTCCCTCTGCTGCCTTCTCCTAGTCTCTCCTCATCCAGGGCATGCTCTTCTCTCTGCTTCTCCCTCCTCTCTCTTCCTTAGCTGCTCTCCCTTCCTTGGCTGCCCAACCCCTTAACAGAACCAGCCACAGCTGCACCTTATCCACATCAGCCAACCCACCGCCCCTGAAGCCAGCCCACAGCTGTATATTATCAATGATAATTAACCCAGCTTCATCCCTCTACAGGTAGGTAAGTAGGTTGTATGTAGGTGTGTAGAAGCTTTCAAATTTCTGTTCCCAAATGAGTTTCTTAATGTTGGTAGATTTATAGGTGAGGTATATAAAGGGTCTGACAAGGATTTGAGCTAAACATTGTGAAACCTATGTTCTTGCTACACCTGAAACACTTGGCCCAGTCCTCAAGACACTAGCTATTGTTATCACAATCCCCATTTTTAGGTTCCTGTGCAGCTCTTCGTGCAGTGAGCTGTGTCTTTGGGAAAGGGACTCTCAGAAACCAGCTGAGCAAGGAACTGCCCTGGCCAACTAGGAATAAAATTCAGATGGAGAGGTAAAAAGTGTGGATTTTTGAGTGGCTATGGGGAGTGACATACTGTCCAAGCAGGGGTTCTCAGCTGTGTTCTCTCCAAGTTATATTCTGTGCTCACTCTTCTCTTTGAAATGAGGTAGAATAGCACCCCTCGTTTTACACTCTTCCTTCTCCATTTGTCAGTGATTAATGGTGAGAACACCAGCTAAGGAAAAGCCATTTGGGTGTATGTTTGGCTTAGTTCAGATGTTAGTCTGGGTGCCCAATTTTCTACAGGCAATGCTTAGCATGAGGATCCAGGACATCCTGGGAAGAGGATTCTTTTGTTCTTCCCCGTAAAACTATTCAATTATATGTAAACAATTACATACTTGTTCAGAAAACCAGCTATTTTTCTAGCCCAGGTGTTGGTACCAGTTTGTGAGAAACAGAGATTAAAGTCCCAGCACCAACATAGGCCAAAAAAAATGGTGTTTCCACTGGATGTCTCACATCCAGCTGAGCACTCAGACTGGTAGGCTTGCTCAAACGAGCAGGGCATCTTCTTTTCAGGTGAATGTTTATTTTAGGCAGGCTCATGACACACAGGGGAGATAAACTTATCTGGCCAGTGGGTCTGAGTTTTCCACATAGGGACCTGTGGCTGGACTGAAGCTCTGTGCAGCTTGCTAGGGTGGGCTTAACACATAGGCAGCTGTCTGTACTCAAGCTTCACCAAGCCTAGCAGTGGGAATGGTGAGCACTGGTTTTGAGGAAGTCAGAGGAACCTCCCAGGTGATTGATGCATCTCAGCTACATCTTACCAGTTCATGGAAAGTGCATTTAATTCTTATGGATACGGCCTTGCCAAGCTGTGATTTAAACAAATTCTGGAACTTGCTCACATTGTTAATTACTGCTGAATATACATTTACGGGGGAGTATGACATGAATTCAGCAGGCCTTTCTGGATGTTCTAGAATGGTTCGGTTGCTTTGGTGAACATCTGTAGGTTACCATTGCCTTTTAAAAGACCGAAGGTGATAAAGAAACAGATGAGGAGCCTACAGATCTAAGAGATGTGGGCCAGAATGACTTGCTGTTACATGATGTCCATCACTGGACAGTGTTCATTCAAGCTTCATCCTATACACATTCTCTGACCTTTTAACTTTCAGAGGTCAAGCAAAAAAACCCCAAACTTCAAGGTCAGTGAAGTCAGTGCAGTCTGATGAACACAACAGGGGGCAGAGCTGAGACAGGTCGAATTTGACTACACTGTGAGATGACACATGAGTTAAGCCAATCAAATTCTGACTAAATGTATTGCCAAACAGCAAAATAGGCAGTCCTGCTGTCAACTGAAGCCAAATTCAAGCCATTATTTGGCATCAGCATAAATATTAACTGACCCACTTACCATCTTATTTAGGGTGAGAAAAACTGACTTTAAACCAGAAATTGCTAAGAAACAGTCAACATTTTTTATGTAGGCTTCAACTCACTAGCATTAAAATTTCCTTTTGATTCTGCTCTAATCTTTTCTAAACTATTATTAAATGAACCTTTGATTATACAGATAAGTCCACTGGTATGATTGAATGGCTAAGCATTTCTCAGTAGAACTTTTAACATAGCAAATTCCTCATAACAAGATTAAGCACTTTCTTTTTTTCTCCATTTACTTATTTACTGACCAAAGGTCCTCAGGAGGAGGATCCATGTCCCAGTGATGTACTGTGGTTTGTTTACCACTGTGAAAGAGTGTAGGGGATGCAGAGACCTGCAGAGGAATATTCTTTCCCACCTTTCAATCCTAGATCAATTCTTTTGGGCTAGAAACATAATGAAAAGGAAACATAGCTACCTCCTGTCTGCAGCACCTGCTGGCTGCAATATGCAGTGCTGTCAAATGGGAGACGGGCAGATTCCCTTTCAAGGGACAGGCTGCCTGCACTGAAACATTAGGCCACAACCCATCAGGTCTACCCTGCCTGCTCTGCCAATGCTGGGCACCAGGAAGGTAGGCTGGGTACCAGCTTGCTGCTGCCCCAGTTAGCTATCCAGAGCAGCCACTGCTACCAGTACAGATGCTTCCTCCAGCAGCAGCACTTGCTGTTCTTAGCCCTTCATGCCCTGCCAGTGCCAGTTCCAAAGTTTTTCCTTCAGCTCTGTCCCGTTCCCTTCCTTTCATAGGAACATCACTGGGACAGCAAAAAAAAAAAAAGTTTTGCTTAATCCTGCTGAGAAGCCCTAAAGTATCTCTGCAATCTGTTGTGACAAGCCTCTAGCAGACAGTTAACACCATCTGCAAAGGGACTGTCAGAAAAAGACAATCCTTTACTCTAGAGTAAATGCAGAGTTCTAGCTTTATAGTGATGAGGGTGTGACACAGATATGGGGGTGTCTCTACCTGTCAAGCAGCCACGCTCTGGGTCAGTGAAGATACAGCGAGCACAGTCCACTAGAAGACAGGTAGCTGTGCTTAGAAAACGCTGTGCCTAGATTCATAAACCTTGCTGCGATACAAGGATATATTTCCTCTGGAAGGAAGCTATGCTGCTGCATAGTCATTGCTTCTGGCCAGGCAGGTCATGGGTGGTGGGAGTAAATTGAACTTGTGAAGGACTATGTACAAACACCTATAGTTTTATAGTATTCCCAAAACTAGGAGAATAATTTCACTTTTTGTCCAGCCTGTGTGTCTGAAAACAAAGGAAAAGGTTTGGCAGGATTGGAGGACTGCTTGTGGAAATAAGACCCCATTTACCACAGGCATCCATGTTACGTAGTCATTTCCCTCGGTAGAGATGGTAGCACAGATGCTGTGATGTAGGAGAAAGTCACACCACAATGTGTGGGACAATGCTGAATGCTGAACTCATTAGCATCTCACTTGGCTGATGGGTACTTTAGGTGCTGGAACAAGCACAGTCCAATCTCAATAGCTCTCTTCAGTACTGCATGCACATAGCTGTCTGGAGCCATCATTATGTCTTAACTAGCAAGTCAAAGTCTAGTCACACAAAATATTTTTCACACACAAAAGGCACATTACCTTTAAGCTGCCAATCACGCCACCCACCAACAGATATAATGGAATTAGTGGCTGAACTGGGCAATCTTCCAAAAACTTCATTCCTGAACAGCAAAAATGAATGTTTGTTATCTCAAGTGATCAAATAGTGGAATAAGCTGTACAGTGAAAACTAAAGATGCTGTAAGTGAAGTGTAGTGCTTAGATCCAAGACTTTTATCCAGCATTTGTTGAAATGGGGGCTGAATTAAAGGGGGTTTGGATCTCCCATTACAGGAGTGAGGGCCATGAACAAGCAAAAGGCAGAAGGAAGAGAGGCCACAAAGGTAACAACAGCAGTACTGTTGTTCTGGCATTACTGATGGGAGCCATGTACAGAGGTTATTAACTTCAGCCACTACATCTATGTTTAATGAACAGCTGACTGAGCTGGACAGGAAATTTTCATCAGCAGTAGAAAATTCATTGAAAATCAAAACTCTTTGTGAAAAGAAAGAATTCCGATAAGCTTCTCCCAGGCCTTTCCTGCTCATTAGCTCCCACGAGCGTGGCATGTTCCTGAGTCAGATGCCTTGAAGCCTAGGAGCCAGTGCCTGTGGGAGCGCCTGGAACCATTTTAGCTTCCCAGGCAGCTCATAGGGAACCACAGAAGCTCAACTTTCCAGGCTGTTTGGGTTGCTGGAGGCTAAAAGCATTGGTTGTTATGGAGCCAGGGATCCTGGCAACCCTCAAATCTACTGCTAGAAAGGGAAAGCTGGGTAAGTTTCAGGGAAAGGGGTGTATGGCAGTGTAAGGATGTTGCTGGCAGTAGGCACTGAAGCTTGTGGTACAGGTCTGTGGCAGTGAGACTCATCTGCCCAAATATAGATTTCTGCAATGCAGGCATCTGAACTAGTTTCCTAGACTCTATATTCAATAGGGAGAAATAGACACTTGTAAAATTCAATGCATCTCATCCTAAGATAGGCATTTGAAATAGGTCAGATGAGTTGGGCCCTGAAAATGCCTTTTTATCTCCATGGCTGTACAAGGCATCTAGACAGGCAGCTGTAGATACCTAAAGTTAGATGAGATTAATCCCCTGCCTGAGTCTCTTACCCAGTGGCATCCTCAGTCATTTCTAAACTGTTCATTACACTATAATTTCATTGTTATTGATCCCACGTTTCAGAGCTTTGACTGATCAGTTGCAAAGGACAGAAAGGATTTGCTGTTTTCTTCTTGTTGTAAAAGTTTTCAAGGAGAAATTTTGACTTTTCTCTGAATAATTTGGGTTATCTAGTTGCAGGATCCCGAACGCAATGTGCTGGTCTTAGTGCTGTCTCTCAGGTGGAATGTCTTGCCACCATGTTGCAAACTACACTGAGCAGAAGGGATCAGGAAAGAAGTACCAGTTGATTTTTGCCTTCTGTTTTTGCCTTCTATAGCTATAATCTTCTTCAGCTTGTCAATTTGCCCACCATATCCACTGCTATTGCTGGTCCAGAACATTGCTGATGTCCTGAACCTCTCCTGTGCTCTTTGCATAGCATAATACAGGTGTTCTGGATTGTGGTTGCTTGCTATAGATCTTACGTTAGTCGTAGGATGCAGGGCAGTGTTTTGTGACCTGCTGTGCATAAGGGCTATGGGTCCAGTGGACTCTTCTATGCTAAGTATTTATTACCAGCCTTCTCATAATTGAAAAGGGCTGGACTTTGATGGATTTGGTCTCTCTCCCTTTTTGTCCCTTATTGAAATGCTGTAATTTTGTGTTCATTTTGCCACTGCGTAACACTGAGACCCGCTCATACTCCCAGATTTACAGGGGTGGGCAGCAGGGAAATTGTCACAAATTACATCATTTTCAGAAAGCAGCTTCCAGGGTTTCCAGTCTTTGGCCCTATAATAGCCTGCTATAAAAGCAACTGGCCAGGGATCTCAGAGAATACATTTCAGTTTAGGAACCTAGGTAATTGTTATTTCTAGTGTGTTACTGAGATTTTGGTTTGAGGGAAAAAAAAAAAAAAAAAGAAAACGTGCCAATTTTTTTTCATGGAGCTGTGATTCTATTTCCCAGACAGATCTATTATGGAGTCCTTTCATATATGTAACATGACAGCAGTCAGTCTTGGGAAAGATTTGAACGACAAGCAGTGGTACTCTGTAGGTTTTGGGAGAATGTTGCAGGCAGATATGATGGCAAAAGAGGAGGTGAAATGGGGTAATACAGTAATAACTTAAAAAATACAGCACTACGAGTGAATAGGAAATATGGACCTCCTGTTGACAGATGGGGATTGGCATTTCTTGCAGTGAAATCTAGGCACACACATCATGTGCCAATCAATTCACACGCAGCACGTGCCTGATTTACTTGGGAACACCAAACTAGTAGGAGAGCATCAATTTTTCCCATTCTCTTCTTTCCCATGAGCACTAGGTATGCTTTCCTTTGACTGTTAATGATGGGGTATATGGACCATGAGAGACCAAAGCTCTGCTTCTGGTGCAATGCTCCCTGCAAGCCATAGCAATCTGTGGTTTATAGCGAAGAGCAATTAAACCTGACTGTTGCAGCACAAGCAAGCTATCAGGCTGCAACAAGGCTTTACCTTCAGTCAGATTCTACTGTCCATGCTGTTTCTCCTCCCTCCAGAAGCCAAACCCTACCACTCCTCCTCCATCCAGCCCCCTCTCCTACAATCCTCAGAGCTATTTAACTACTTAGTGGAATGAGCACATCATCCATGTCAATCAACCCACTGCCTTTGAGGCAAGGCCACAGCTGCATATTATCGATGCTGATCAACCTACTGCCTTCAGTCCTCTACACCTGACCACGGCACAGACCAGCACGAGTCCAAATGAATAAACCAGCAACCTTTGCAAGATCAGACACAGCAAGGGTGTCCAACAGCTTGCACAATGCCCAGGGGAAAAAAGAGACGGGAGTCTTGGGGAAGCAGAGGTACTTGCACATTTTACCTCTTGGCTACCACAGAACAATGCTGCAGTGGGATGCAGGATGCAAAGTCCAGCCAAGTGGAAAGAGCACTCACAAGTGACCAGGATATGAGCTAAGGACACCGTTTTGGGCAGTGGCCCACAACGGATCACTAATAACCAAGTGCCCTTGTGACTCACAATTATGCATGAGATGAGGGGTCAGGATGTATGGAAGCCAATACAACACTGGCCTCATTTAGCTGCTTTGCTCTTCTCAGGTAGCCGAAAATGGCTGAAGCGCATCCCATAGCAAAGGAGGGCTGCTGTATAGCAAGGCTAATCTGATGTCTGGTGCCCGCTCCCCACCTTCTCTTCTAACATCAGGCAAAGGATACAACATGCCAGGCCATTTTCAGTTGTTCCCAGTGGATGACTGCAGCTGCCATCACTTAGAACAGACCTCAGTTGGGCCCTGGACTGTTGGCTTTACACTAGGAACTAGGTGCTGCAGAAGATTTATCTCCAAGTAATTGATTCTGGACACCATTTTATCAGAAAGCGTATCAGCAAATCAGAGGAAACTCAACAGAAGCAGTGGGTGGCTGACGGACTGAAATGCAAGGAAAGATTATGTTAACCATAACCGATAAAGAACAAGACTGGCTGTCACGTAAAGGTACAGAGCATAAGAATAGGTTTCAGACAGCTATGAGGAGCTCTTGAGAGTCGAGGAAGTATTTGGAGGAGTAGATATGAGCTTGAGGGGTAGTACTGGGTTAAATTTGAACAGGGGAAAATGTAGACTGCTTATTGAGAAAATTATGTCATCATCAGCTTTCAAATGTGATTTAGCTACCCATGGGGAACACTGTGTGTAAAGGTAGTCTGGACAACATACAAGAATGCATTATTGGGACCAATCCTTCACTGTCCCAGAAACTAAAAAAAAAAATCTCAATAAATGTCTATGAGGTCCTTCCATAGCTCTCTCTATTTTTGGAGTGTTTAGTGAAAAAAAAAAGGGATCATCCCTACCAGTAAAAATTAGAAAGCTGCTAAACAGTCTGTGGCTTAAATGATGTCACCAGTCTGGAGCCTGGAAAATTTGCTGAGTCCTTGTCATGTATCTTGACTTATATTGTGATTTACAGTACTACCAAATTTTAAAAGTGTACTAATGTTAGCGTGTAATTATTACCAGGGCTACCAGTTACTAATCTCTGATTTTGGACAAATATTATTATAACTTATTTACTAACATTTGAAAATAACTCACGTTTTTCCTCTACAAAAAGCAAGAGCCAAAACAACTGGGGGCATATCAGCACATCAGTTATTCTCTGAGATCATGGTAACAGAATGTTATCAGAAAATCAGAGGCTTTTGCTTGGATAATAAATATCTGCATTTTCCTTGACATTTCATTTTCCTAAAAATGCCTTTGCAGATATGTAGCTGCAGGAAACCAATATCCTCTGACAACACTATATTACAGTGACATTATCTCTTAATTTCAGTAAGTTGTGGAACAAAAGGGTTCTATGTCTGATGCATGAGATACCAGAGCTCCAAGCTAGTATCTTACTCTATATACTTTCCACTTCTCGCTGATCTTAAAGATATTATGAAATATTCCTAGGAAATTATATTTATAAGTGGTCAGATTCCAGCCCCGGATTCATTTCCAGAAGGTTGGTTGTCAATATGCAAGCAAGCTATATCACACTTTGAATTATACCTTCCCACCCCTATTCCACAGCTCAGGCGTATTCAGCCTGGGGAAAAGCTAAAACGAAAATCCTCTTAACGGATAAATAGCAATTTTAAGTCATGGATAAGCATAAAAGCCTAAATGTTGAGATGTAACAGTTCAGTCCGTTTCCCTACTTCCTAATTGCTTCTTAATCCCTCATTAGAACTCCCTAATTCCTAATTAGGACATCCTAATCAGAATCCTACCACAGTCATCACTGGTACTCAGAAGGCTGCAGATAAAGGAAGCAGCACCAACCTTTAGCTGAACACTTTTTTGTGGGTTTGGCCAGCTGTAATGTGCCAACAGTCTAGGTGTCCCCCTTCTTCCTTAAAACTTATCTCATCTCAATGCAGACACCTAAAAGAGGGTATGGAACTTTCACTCTCAGAAATGCCCATTTCTCTTAACCGCCTGCAAGGGCATCACATGGCACTTAGCTTGGTTACAGATGCATACCGTCCAAATCTAGGTGGGATGCATCGTGCCCACAGCAGCTGCACATAAAGTTAATTTGCACCATCTTTCATGAATAATGAGGCAGAAGGTGAACAGCTTCTCAAGGACACCCATCTGGAATGATTGTTAGGGCTCTTGAGGACAGGACTTAAAATTCAGAGTGATCTGGATACACTGGAAAAAGACATCCCAAATCTATGAGATGACAGACGATAAAGCTGAACACTCTGTATAGGAGAGAAAACTTCAATGTAAATAAAAAATGAGAAATGTCTGATAGGGAGCAGCACTGCCAAATCTGGGCTTACAATGCACCATAAACTCAATTGGAGCCAATGAGTTGGTGCAGAGAGAGCATCTTTTATTTTGAGGTGTGTTTACAGGAATCCTGCATGTTAAACAGAAGAGCTAATTATTCTGCACTGCTCATTCCTCAGGTCTCAGCTGGAGTCCTGTGTTCTTTCTTTTTTTTTTTTTTTTTTTTTTTTTTTTTTTTTTTTATGACGGAAGAAAAATAGTTACATTGGCCAGAGGCCAAAGGAGGGAGAAAAAAAATGAGGGGGGGGGCGGGGGGGGAAAGCTACAGAAACAGTGAACTGTGGGGTCAGGATGAAAGAAGTACGTTTTTAAGATCTCTGGGAAAAAAAGAGAAGATGGAGTGGGGTTATAATAGCAGCCTTCAAAAACAGTTCAAAGGTTCTGTTGAGTAGGGCAGTGACCAATCTGTCTTTGTGACCACAGTGGATAGGACAGGCTGTAATCTGTTTAATTTGCCATAGGGAAGATATAGGTTGGATATGGGGAAAAATATTTTGTCTGTAAGAGCAATAAAAGGCTGAAATAGGCTCCTTGGGAAGCCATGGAATTTCCTTGAGCAAGGACAAGTCAGACATCTGTCAGGGATGCCGTGAGCGTGTGAGCCTGTCTGAGCGGCGGTGGGCTGGTGTCTCTACCGATGTTTCTGAAGTGGAGGTTGCAACCCATGTGGAGGATGTGAAAGGCCCAAAGGGAGCAGTGAAGTGTTAGAAAATGGTTGGTTAAAAAAAAAAAATATCTATGTTAATGGTGAGGAAAAAGTGACGCTTAAGAAGAACCTTATGCAGTTTAAAAATGTATAAAATTTGCAGCTCAAAGGATTTTCTTTTCCTTTCTTAAATATTTGATCTTGAAATGCTACTTGCAAATCCAGCCTGTGGGGGGTTATACAGAGATAGATCAGCCAAAAAGCAGATCTCACTTTCAAAAAGGTGGAGAAATAGCAGCCTACATCATCTCTTCTTCCTTTCCAGCCCTATGCTCCTGAGATTTTTATAGTGCAGTTAATACAGAGGGATCCTGATTAATGAAATCTTCTCATGTGTCAGATTCTGAGCTTCCTCCCACAGACAGAGCCCTGTACTGAGGTGAGACACACTGGAGGGGTATTTAAGACAAATAGGGTCAGAATTCAAGTGCTGCTTCTTCTCCACCATGCGGTATGGGCTGGGATTCAGTTTGAAGACAAGGTACCAATACACAGGTGCAACAGTTGGAAACTTTTAAGTTTCCTAACTCCTTTCTCCTACCAGATGTGTTAACCTGCCACACAGTGCCAGAAAGTTCCTATTTTTAAATTGCTTTAGCAGTCAACTTACCTATAAAAGTCATGGACAGTGGTAATGCAAGGAAAGTGAGGAGCCCAAATATAAAGCAAGCTGTGAATGAGAAAAGAAAGACAGTGTTATTGTGGCTGGTTGAAGTTTAGAGACCAGCAAATCCATCCAGTGCTTTACAGATGCTGTTTATCTATAAAGTTGTGTAGCAAGGAATGTAGTGCACTTGTTGGGGTGGGAATATCATATTTATGGTGCAGCATTTGAGATGATGGGACCAGCAAGTGGTTTATCACTCTCCCAGAGCTCAAGCTTCCATTTTTTATCTTATACATTGTTAGTCCTTGTATCAGCAGAAAAGCAATGGGAGACACAAACTGCTTTTGTTGCTACTACTTCTAGCTGTCTTATTGCAAGGGCAAGGACGCAGCCACTGCTGCCTTAGTCTGCATCAGCTTCGGAGACACTGCCAGGTGACTGTGCAGTAACAAGTAACTTTGCATCAGCTAATCCATGGCAAGTGATGAGCCGTATCTGTTTGCTAAGCAAATAGCAGCTTTAATGCCATTCCACTTAGTTTTCACTGATAGCTAAATAAACTGTCTTTATTGCAAATGTGAATAGTTTCTGGCTGGTCTAACTCCCTGATCAAGCTCAGCTCATCAACACAAAGGCAGCAGCCCTGCTGCAAGCACTGGGACTTGTCATTGGGATAGATCAGCTTATGCTGCATGGAAGGATGCTCTTTGGGGTGCACATAGACTGTTCCCACAGGTGAGTGGATCTGAGGTGCTTAGCTACTCCCCAGAGAGCTGCTGGTGTATCTGAACCCTGATATTTTCCCAGCATAGCCTGATGCTGCAGAGGATGAATGCTTACCTTTGCAGAAAGTGAGAAACAATAGCGCCAAGAACAGTGTGAGCAGCCTGTCTTACCAGAGCTGTCACCTCTGTGCCTAATCATGAACACTTGGCATTATTAAAGTGAAACACTGCCCTGCAAAAGGAGAGTAGAACATAATGAGGACATTCTGTGGCAAGTGTCCCCGGAGACTGGTTCTGCAAATGGCTCAGTCTGCAAGTAGATGCCTAAAGGAGGCAAAAGGGTGGTAAGCAGAGGTGGACATAGACTGCAGAGGGGCTGAGAAGATAATAAAAGGAGTAGGATGTCTCCTTGGAGGCTTATGAAAAAAAATCTTGGAGCAAGCATTCGGGGTAGGTTTGGAACCAGCCCTTCCCCAGGCAAATTTTGTCATGTAGTTCCCCGTGCCAGAGAACTGCAACCTCTGCAAGGCACATGGCATCCTCCTCCCCATGCAGGAGTAGGGACACCGCCAGCACCCTGCGTACAGTGCCACTCTGGGAAATTCTGCAGCACTGCCAAAACATCACCCTCAGGGTGCCTTAGAGAAAAAGGGAAACATCATTGCCTCTATTTTACAGAAGGCGAAACTGAGATAGAGGACATAGGGGTGGCATCAAAATTCAGGGCAGATCCACCAGGCTTTCTGCCTTGCAGACACTTTTGATGGGAACACACCATCCCCCATACACTGCTCATGTTTTCTCCGCAGAGAACGAGGATCTTACACTTCAGCACTTGAGAGACATCTTTCGTTCTCAGAACTAGCATGTTTGTTATCTCTATGAATTGGTAGAGACTGAAGATATTTCAAGCTGAAGAAAGCACGTCTGTCCCTTTGTACCACCCCCTCCTGCTCTCCCCATCGGCCAGTCTCTCTTTCATGCACACACGTGTTTGCCTAGGCCCTCCTGTCTCTTGAATGCTGCACAGTACAGAAATTCTTCTGCTTGAATAGTGTCCTACACTTGACTAAGCTCTTTCAAAAGTTGACAGTGTCTCATTAGAACAACTCAGCCTAGAGCCTCCTTTTTCACATTTTGTGGTAGGTCCTCTTGCTGTTACATTATCTAGACTATTATTTTCATATTCAGAAGCAACGGTATTGTAGCTGAGATGGCCTTCCAACACACCCATGGACAGACATCACCTAACAAATACTGCCCACACCCTGGGCACCTCAATTATCTGGTATCCAAATGAGTGCAGGTCAGGTCTGCAGGAGTTGCGTTGACTGCCTCGTGCTGCCAGAAGTCCTGTCATCACAAGGCAGCTCTCGGAGCGGCGTCACCCCTCTGCCTGCAGTTTCACAGCCACCTCCTGTTTCTGCCCTTGCTGCACAGGCAAGTACTCAGGAGCCCAGCAGAAGGAGGCATCATGTCATTTCTTAATCGTGCAGCACATGGTCTGTCTGAGCCCCAGGGAGAGATGCTGCAATAAGCTCTGTAAAAGGCTTGGGAGGGGGCTGTGTATATGTGGGTCTGCGCATCTGGCACGCAGGTGTCCGTGTTTGCTTCTGTCGAGCAACTACCCGATAGCTTGATTTTGGAGGGGAGAAATGGGAGGTAGGGACCACCGGAGCTCAAGAGGAAAAGATAATGGTTCATTAATTCCCCTCCCAAAGCAGTCCCTGGGAATGTATTTACTCATTAACTCCCCATTCAGCTACAGCCTCTTAGGTCTCGAATTGGAGGGGCAGATGCATAGTCTGGGAAGGCTTCCAGATCCATGTTTAACAAAGTGAGACTCTCAACAATTGACTACACAACTGGCAGGGCTCTGCAGCCGCTCTCAATGCCACTAGCAGCACTAAAACCTGTTTTCCCCAAAATTTGTGTGGTCTTTTCACAGCAGTGCTGCTCAGCCGGGACACATGCACTCTCTGCCTAGATTTGTCTGGGTTGTGCTGCCCCGTTCTGGTCTGAAGACAAATTGCTTAAGAAAATTATATTTGCCGCAGGGTAGCACAGCTCAGCAGAGAGGATGCTGCTATCTGTGCAGTTTCATATGTGGGACTTGTGGTATTTTTAAGTCAGTGGTATCACCTCACAGGCTGGTCAGAGAAGGCCCTGGACCCATTCCTAGAAAAAGTAGCAAAAAAGGGCTGGTAGTTCTCTAAAATCACAACAGGGTGAGGGAAGTGTTCCTGGGCATGGCTCAGAAGGGTATCTGCTCTCAGAAGCTGATGTCAGGGCATCAGGCAGGAGCCCCTGCTCTGCATCGCCAGGGCAGCTCGTGGTGGGGCACTGGTGAAGTCCTGCTTTGGGAGGCATTGGTGAGTGAGTCCCAGTGTGCCAGGAAATGGGAAGAGCTCCTGCCTGGGATCACAACAGCAGAAAAGGAGAGCAAGTGGCTGCACGTCTTGCACGTTCCTTGAAATCTGTGGTCACAAAAATTAGATCAGTGGGTGCAGATTTTCTCTCTCCTGCCCAGCAGGATGGTCAGCTAATGTAAGTCTGCCATTTAGCTGAGTTATTCCTGCCAGGGTCTCCCCATGGAAGCAAGTGAACTTGGAATCACTGGTAAACTTACAGCTGTAGGTCATGGTCCCTCCTGATGCCTGAGCCATTACATCCTCCATAGCCATGCCCCTGCACCACAGATGTCCTCGCCTCCCTCTGCCGCTGCCTGGTTCCCACCCCTGGTTCTGTGCCCAGCCTCAGGGCACACAGCCTGGGCTTGGGGGATGTGGGACACATCTGGAGGCCGTGTTGGACACCTGTGGGCTCCTCAGACTTTACCTTGCTGCCAAGATTTCTCTAAGCGCTTGGCAGTTTCAAATCAGCTCAGGCTGTCCCTGTTTAATCTGAAGACAGAGAAAAGTTTCTTTTCAGGTAAGAAGGATCCTCACGGGATTTTCAGAAGTGAATTATGAGTATAAATCTCAACCTACCCACTCCTTTTAGGTAGTATGCTAATACTGCTGTAGTGCAATCTACTCAGTAGAGTGTGTGACAAGCTCTCTGATAATAAATACAGTAATAAATGAAGTGTTGTGTACATTACCATCAGTCCCAAATGCTGTTTGTTCTATAGTCTGTCAGGTTCCTGATAAAAAGGGATTTTTTTTGTATTTTTTTTTTTAAATGAGATGTCATCAGCTTCCAAACAGATTCTGCAGTTACTCCAGGATTTATCTGCATGAGCAAGCTGAGCAGCAAAACTCTGGGTGTAAACTCACAGTACTCCCTTTGATGCCCCATGGGAATGATGGTCTGAAGGGGGATGACTCTCAGCAGTCTGAATGTGAGCAATTTTGGGTCGGTTGGCCCAGTCCCAGGACTGATCATGCCCTGCAGCAGATGCAGATGGTAGTGCGCTAGCTCAGCAAGCAGTGTCAGAGTGTGATGTACAGCAGTGTGGGCACTGGTAGTGAAACAGACTGGAGTGCAGACAGGTAGCAGATATTTTCATCCACATTTATTCCTTCACAGTATCTGCAGATCTCCTGCAGTATTGATAGGGACTCAGAGAAAAGAAAGGATGCAGCATGTGTGGGTGCTGCAGTGGCAAAGCAAGTCTTGATGGATCTCTCTGGGAACCAGCTCCAGCAAGGTCAAAGTTTTACAGACCAGGAATGAGTCTGCCCATGGCTTTGGTAGCTGCAGATACTGCATGTCTTTCTGGGCTTTTGACTGACAGTCATTGCATCAGATGGAATATGCAGAAAAGACTTGAATGAACTAACTTTGAAGGGAGAAGAACTAAATCTGTTCAGCTTGGCTAGCCAACGGCCAAATGAGAGAAAATAACAGCAACGTCGGAGCACTCAGGAATGGACCTGTGAGTGATCCGAAGAGCTATGAAGGTAGAGGCATGAGATGAACTTGAGCAGAAATAAAAATTGCTCTTTCCATGAGGCTAAGTGCCACCAGAAGGAGATATATTGCCGGAATAGTCTTTGGACAAATGACAGGAATCCCACCCCGGGGTGATTTTAGTTCCTTGACCAAACTAGATACTCAGCAGCTGGAGAATTCAGTGTAAGGAGCAGCCGTTCCTGTGGAGGTCTCCAGTCCCAGTGCAAAGCCACCTAGGAGGGAGGGGAAGCACAATAAAACCAACTTGCAGACCAAAACCAAGCTCAGGGCCACCTGCTATTTGCTGCGTGCCATCACTGTTTGCTTAGGCAAGGCTGTGTAACTGTGAAGTTGTACTTTGGCACCCAGATGATAGGCTATGTCAGTGACATATCACCTAAAATTTAAGTTCCAGTTTCCTGCACTGACACCAGCTATGCTGCTTTCATCAGAAATGGTATAGAGTAGGGAGGTGCCATTAATCTGGGAACCTTCAAGATGGGGAGGATGTAGATGTAGATACAGACGTAGGTGTAGGTTAGGGTTTGGGGATTAAGCAATATTGTAGAGCGGCTTGTCTTAATTTTAAGCCATGCCTCTAGCTACTGAACTACAATTATGCCATGGTCTAGGTTCTGGATTTGGCCCCTTGTGATTAATTTCCAGATGTACTTCTAAAACAATATTTAAGCATTACATAAAGAGCCACCAGTTTGCTTTGCAATAGACCCAGGGTAGTGGATTAGCCTTTTTTTTTTTTTTTTTGTCAGTTAATTAAAGGCTGCCCTAATGTTCCGAATGTAAATTGCTGTACCAAGAATGAAAAGAATTGAGATGATGCTGCATAGGTAGGTTAACTATTCAGAGTAATTTAAATATCAGGAGACCATAGGTACAAATATGGCCCTGTGCTGAAATGCTCTTTGAAAAATAGACACAGGATGATGAGAAAAAGTGAAATTAAGTGTCACTGCACTTCAGGAAGTTTTGCATTTTAATGAACAGAAAATCAATTTTGGATGCACTAGCTGATCCATAGGTAAAGCTGAGCTGATTTTGAACTTAAATGTAATGAAAACCTAAAGATAATGAGTTTCCTGAAACGGTATTTCTGAGCTGCCTTACTCATGGGTAACTTTGTGGGTACCTGAGAGGGTGCTCCTGGTGTAAGAGAGCATAGATGAGGCAGAACTAATCCCTTTCTTTCAAAAAAAATTCAGAAAGATCACTTATTTTCTCTGTAATCATTAAAGCCCTAGTGGCAATTTAATACCAACAGGGAAAGTGACATTTTGCTTGTAACTGGTAGGAACAAAAATCAGAGAAAATACCACTTTTGCCTTTTGTTATTGTGATATTCACCAATGGGCCCAGATCCCCCATGTATGTCCTCTCTGTGGGGTGTGAGGGAGCTCACACCAGCTAGGTCCCACTCCCAGGGGCTCATCAGGGTGTAATGAGAGTGTTGCATGCTCCGCACCCCTCCGTGTTCATCACTCCCTAGCCCTCCTTTCCTCTGGGGCAACGATGAGCACCAACAGGTGGGTTGGAAAACGCCTCTCCTTCCCTGCCTGTGCCAGGTTCCTGTGGGTGGGCCTGGTTTGAATCCAGGCCATCCCACCTGAGTTTGACCAGGGCTGGCTGTCCTCCTGGCTTGGTTTTCTCCGAAAAGTTGCAAGGCAGCAAGTTGTTACGGGGCTTAATCATTAATAAAAGGTTGTTCTGAACTTTGAGAGCCTTTCAAGTGGAACCAAAAGCAGGAATATAAAAGACCCCAAGGTAACAGCCCTAGACCGGCAAATGCAGCAATTACTGTGGGTGAAATACTACAGTAAGTAGTCAAGGGGGGTTCTTCTCATATTTGAGTGGAATTGGAAATTGCTATTGCCTAGAAATGAAAGCAAAAGGCACCTGCAAGTTGGAGTGAAAAGGAGATGCAGTCAGCAGGAGTAAGCTGCTATAAACCCCTTGGTTTTTAACCTCCTGCCAACAACAGTGCTTCGCTGGTCTTACAAAACCTTACCCCTGTGAGGGTATTTTTCCTGTGCCTCTCCGTGCAGCTTGCACAGCCCCCAGCCCAGGTCAGCCTTGTGCTGCATTGCTCCTTGGAGAGAAAGAGCCAGCCTGCTCACCCAGCCCAGGAGATGGTGGCTTGTTACACCCCCTCTGCATCCTCCACCCTGGGTGAGACAAACCAGTTGCTTTAGAACTTGAGTGACCCCAGGCTGTCGTGCCAAAGACCTCCATTCAGATAACATGCTTCCCACCCACAACACAGGGCCACTTAGGAGGGCTACCCGTGCCTGCGGTGGCATTGTGCCAGGGGCCAGGCAAGCAGAGGGAAGAAGACCCTGCTCCAAATATCTCTAGGTGAAGGGAGAGCTATTCCTGACCATACTCCATGCCAGCACACAGGCTGGCAACAGTTTTGCTTTGCAGGAATTGCTTCTGGGGAAGTTTGTTCCTAGGCTGGCTGTGCTGCTTTTTACCAGGTGGTTTTCCCTGCAGAAACTTCTGCTGGACTACCTGTAAGGTACCACTTCAAACAGGAGACAAACACATTATATTGCTTAGGTTGTCTCCTGCAGCCTATATTTAGGTGTGTGGTGGTGTCTGTGTTTGTTTGAAATTTTACACTGGTCTGCTATAATCCAAATACTGCAGCAGACAGATGCTGTCAGGATAGAGTCCCTATTGTGTGCTCCATCAGCACCCAAAATTGCCTAGGAAACAAAATACCTCAGAAGGGAGGGAAGAAAAGGATACTTTAGTGGAAGATTCAGGTGGGACTTGGTTTCATCTTAATTCTTGTATATACCTGGCTTAGCGACAGAGCTGCTTAAATATGGAAAGGAGATTACTAAGAGAACTTACCATTGCTGGCAATTTTAGATATGCAACGGTGGCAAGCTTTCTCGAGGCCGGCAGTCATTGTGAAGAGCCTTTTGGGGGTGTCTGTGGGGATACAGAAATTAATATGGTTATGAGAAGTGTGTTTAACTTACTATCTTGATCAAGAGCCACTCACACACTTAGCAGGCTTTCACTACCCTCAAAAAACTTAAAACATCCCCAAATCCAGACAGCAGCCGTCAGTGGCACACCCAGAGTTTCCAGCAGCTTTGGGCTTGCTTGCTAGTGATGCTGGAGCTTTGGGGTCACAGGAAGGCTGGGGGACAAGTATCTGTGCTGTCTTCCTGAAAACTATAAAAGGTTCTCTCTTGACTTTGATTGGAGGCGGGGCAGGACAAAGTGTATTTAACCGTTATGAGAAAACTTAGCGAAACGGGTAAGGTTCACTGCACAAACCTCAGAAAAAATTATTTAGTGAGCAAAAATGAATTAAAGAGAAGGGGAGGAGAGAGGATGAAAATAGTTTTAAGGTCGAGGAGGATTCTGAAGAGGAACATAGAATAAAAGCTTCAAACCACAGGGAGCCCAGAACAAGATGCCTTTGGTAAAAAAGTAGCTGGATTAGAAAGTAGCCCTCTGTAAAGAAGAATTTTTACGAGGTGGGGTGAGGGATGAGCAAGCAGCTAGGCACCCAAGGCCTGAGCTCAGACAGTGCCAGACAGCTAAGTAGCAACAGGCATCAATGAGAGCATGGAAGGTTCACGGTTCACACACACACACACACACAGAGACACGGAGAGACACACACACTCACTCGCTCGCTCACTCCGAGCCTCAGCCTCTGCCCAGGGTCACCACAGCTCTACCACCAGCGGCAGCTCTGTGATAGATGAAGGTGTGCGTGGAGGAGGCCAGGATGGGGGAAGCTGCATTTCTGCACATACCTCAAACCAGCCTCTTTAGATTTCCTAATGGTTAAAGAGCAATATTTCAAGCTTAGCCTCATTCTGTTCTGAGATGACATGAAACCCGGTGGGATTTCTCATGTTGCAATGCTGAGCCCAACCTGGCCCAGAGCCTACTAGGGACCACAAGGCCACCGACATACGCTGAAGATAAAGACAGACCTGTACCATGCGTCTGATATGTGGTCATAGCCCCCTCCATAGCCTGTCCAAGCCCTACCAGCCGTGATTGAGCAGAGCTGGCTGTCTCCCAGGAGCCTGCTTTCTCCTGCGAGCCCAGAAACCCATCACCAGTAGCAGCACAGGACCCTGTGCTGCCATGGGAGTGGGATGGGCTTTGCTTCTTGCGCATTGGCCTTGCAGTTGCTATTTCCTGGCAGTGACAGCAGTAATAGAGGCAGGTCTGGCTTTACCTGTTGGTGAGCAGCCAGGCAAGGAGCAAGGACTGAGGCTTTTTGTGGACATGCCACCGGGTCAGTAACCCACACTGAGACACTTGTGTGTAGCAGCCAGCCATCAACATCTGTATCCAGATTTCTAGTGTTCATCATCACATCAGGTGTCTCATGAATTTTAGCTCTCCTTCTCCAACCCTCATCTTCGTACTGTGCCACAAACCTCACCTGATGGCTGTTACTGCTGTAATAAGACTTGTAAATCCCAGTGGACATCTCCATCAATACTGGATGATGGACCAGAATAGAGAATACGTACAAGAGCCTCACCTCTGGGGAGTGTATACTGCTCATCCCAAACACCAAATCTTCTTCAGAGCAGCAAATACTCTGGCTTTGGGCTGCAACTGTTGACAAATATTTTAAGGAAGGAAACGAGCATTGTTGCACGCTCAGGGAGAACAGGAAGGAGGAAGGAACACAAGTAGTTTCCATAACCAAATGACACATTAATTTTAAACTTTAAAACTCTTGGCACAGATTTGTTCCTAGAAAGTGTGAGAACAGGCATGCATTCTGAGTATGCATCTGGCTGCTGACACATATGTTCTAAATTATGCAGACATCAGTAATATTAGTTCATGACTGGAATTAATTGTATGGCAGTAATTCTTACAAGAAACCATGTTAACAAAACTAATGCCGTATTAAAAGCTAGTTGAATACCGAATTCCCTTGTGCAAAATTGCATGTGGCTGGGAATGCTGTATTTCCATAAGCAGAGGGTAAAACGTACGTTTTGTCTAAGTGCAGTTATTTTTTTACAGTAAAGGAAAAAAGACAAACTGAAGGACGACTCGGTTTCTGGGGGCATGTCACCACCTAGTGATGGAGCCCAGAAATGACTGTGACTCAGAGCTCTGTGTGTGCAGTTTTAACAGGTGAGATAACGCAAGCAAATTCGTGATGGCTGCACGCAAAACGTATTCGTACAAGGACACGACACACAACCGCCAGGCAATGGTTTCAGTCCTTCCTCAGACATTGGCTTTGACTCCTACAGGACTAACAAATCCCTCAGAGAAGTCATTATGTTTGCTGGATAAATAGGTGTTGCCCTTTTCCCCCAGCCCTTCTGCAGTGATTTTGCAGAAGTTGCTGTGGGTGTTAAAGATTAGTATCTTCCTGTGTGACAACGCATGAGGGTGCTAAAGTGCAATTCAGCAGCCAGATAGCAACAAAACTGTTCCCCAGCTGAAATGGGAAATGATCGCTGAAACTGTCAGGAGACTGCAAGTAGTGCAGCGTGAAGCCTGGTGGCATGCAAAGGCAGGGCAGGTGTCCTGCCGCACAGTGCCTGCTCCTGATTTGCTGGTGAGTTGGGAAAGTCACATCCAAAACAGAAAACTCAGCCACGACTAGGAAAAAAGTTAAAGACCAAAGCCAGCTTCTGGATCTCCTCCAATTAGTCCTTCCCTAGGGTCATTTCCCAGGGGGAAGAGACCTCCTCATGGGTTACAACAGCCAGCGGGGGGGGGACGGACGACACGACAAGTTTCTGAGCCCCTTGCAGAAAGCTGGGGCCTCTCCACAGAGCCACTTTTCAGGGTGGCAGGTTGCAACCCAGCCACAGCAGAGCCACAGGACCTCTGCCTCCCCCAGCCTGTGCAGCGCTTCCCTCTTCAGTGCCCTCTCCCACCAGTGGCCAGTGGCCAGGTTTGCCCCAGAGCGCTGGTGCTGCCTGCCTGGCACTCATGTTGTGTCCCACATTGCTGCCTCCTGTTGCAGCTCGGTTCCTTGTCCCTGACAAGCAGCGGTGGCACAGACCCTCCATCCCGGTTCCTTTGTTATTTCAGCCGGGTTTAGCTTTGAACTATTTTTCTGGTCGTTATTCTCACCCTAAGTATTTAGGTAAGATGAGTCAAAAGAAGAGGAGTGCTGACGGACTGGTGCATCCCTGACCCACGGCAAAGCCAAGAGGCAGCTTCACACTGGCCCCACCATACATCAGCCCAGCCAAGAGCCATCGCCACGCTTGTCCTACAGTGTCCAGCCTTCTCAAACCGCACTCTGCCCTCTTCCAGTTCCAGTTGCCCCAGTGCATGGATGAACATGGCAGGCAGAGTCACTGGCGCTTCCTAAGACCCTGGTGCCCACTCAACAGCTCCCAGCTGCTGGGGGGTCCTGCTGCGACATGGTAGGTGCACATGGGCCAGCAAGCCCCTCCAGAGCAAGGTCTCTTCTAAAAGACTGCTAGAGGGAATGGTTTCTTTTCTTTTTCTAAAATATTCAGAACAAAGGTCTTTTCCAGAGCCAGTTTCTTCCTAACAAACCACCAAGCCCCACACTGGCTTTTATCCCGGCACATTGCCTGCTTCCCAGCAAATCCCTCTTACCTGAGAGCGCTGTGGGTGCCAAATCTGTTCACCTGCACCTGTGGGAGACCGGGCAGAGGAACCACAAAATGCAGCCTTCAGTGAAAGCCGGCTGGAAAAGTCCTTTCCAATGGGACCCCAAAGCCTTGCTCAGCTCCCCGAGACCCTGCCCGTGGGCAATGAGTCGCAGTGGGGGGGCTCAGCTGCTTTTATTCCTGCTGGCTGCCTGCTCGCACACCTCTCGGCGGCAGCACCGTGGGAGCTGTGGGATGCAGGAGCGTTTGCTGACAGAGCCCATCCTCATTAGTTTCCCCACTCCCACGGCTGGCTAGAGCCACAGCCCACCCTGTGCCATTTCAGGGTGTCAGCAGGGGGAAGCAAAGAACCCCACACATCTGTGACTGTACTGGAGGGAAAAAAAAGAAATGTCTTTCTCAGTCTTTTATTCTAGAAAGAAAAAAAAAAATTCTTTTATTCAGAAATCAGTGGTGAGTGGTAAGTACTTGGTTCATTCTTCGTGCAGTTCCCCCTCTTCCTATTGACACAGCTGATAGAGCTCTTCACAAACTGCCACATACATAACTTTAACCGTTGGCTAGTTTACTTGTCTTATGTCACCGTGGCAGAGGTCTATTTGTTAGGTGGTTACTTGCTAGGTCACCTTCCCATCAGCTGGTGGTAGTTTCATATCTCAGGTCTAATTATAGGTGTGGCATCATTTTCTGGAAAGCCCCTGTTTCTGTGCAAGAGAAAGTGGGTTTGAAGGAGAGCACCTCTGCAGGGGGAAGTAACAGCATTAATAAAGATTAACATGTATTTTGAATCCTTTTGGAAAGGCCCCACAAAGAAAGAAAAGGTTACCCGCTGCGTTAGTCATTGGCAGGGAGCCGACAAAGTGCCTCCTCCTGATCAGGAAGAACAATTCTGCCTTCAGCTGTCAGGTTTGCACAGTTCATCACCAATATCATTCCCAGTGTTAAAGGCCTTGCATTCAGAAAAGGACTGGAAGTCCGCACTGGGGTCAGCCAAGGGAAGGAAAATGATGGTGTTTGATGGCTAACTTTGCATGCCACTGGGTCAGCAAAATGTGTGTGCATGTGCCCAAACACAAGCGCGTGCTGGTTTTTATACTCTCCATGATTTAACCCTGCTGCATGGTCACATGTGCTGGAAAAAAGCACTGACCACATGATTACGTGGCTGCCTGTTTTGCATAGCCTAGCAGAGTGACAGGTGAAAGATTGAGCTCTTCCTCCCTGCTTCATCCCCTGAATGCTCCCATTCTGAGCACAGATAACACTGGACAGCAGAGAAGTTTGTTTCATGCCTGCACTGCTGCCTGTCCCACACTTGCTCAGTCCAAACTAAGGTTTTATTATATAAAACATAGTGCAATTGAAACCTTTGCTTTTCTGGTTTGGCTTTTTAGGTCATGCCTTTCACACACAACATGAGGCTTCAGAGGGGGCTGTGTGGCTCAAGGAGACCCACTGCAGGGTACGGCACTGTGGGAAGACCACCAGATATTAGTAGATCTCTTTGATAAAATAGTGAGAAAGAAGCACTGGAAGCAATGAGACAAAAAATAGGTGCACCTCCCATGCTGATGGCTTGGCACTTCCATGAGCTGTCAGCAACATGTGAAATGGTAGCAACTCCTAGGGGAGGTAACAGACGCAAAATGTGAGGCAGCAGCAGATGCAGATGCAGGGGATAAGATCCCAACTAGAACAGGTTCTGCAACTGTAAAGCAAGGTAATTTCAGAGAGAAAAAGAGGAATTTTGCTAGTGTATCTTCAGGTCCAAGGCTGGAAGCCTGGAAAGTTTTGGTTAGGTGAGTATGGGAGCGAAACAAAGGGTGAGACTAAGGCTTTTACTCATTGCACTTAAGCAGGGGTTTATTTAAGCACTTAAACAGGGAACCCAGCTCCTCTGTATCATCAACGAAGAGAGTGGGGAGATGCCTCTGAAAGACTCTGATGCTCTTCACTGGTACTGGAAGAGACACAGCAGGAAGGGACTAAGACATGCCAGCTGAGAGGCCAAACCAGACAACCTGGCCTTATGTGGTCCCGGTTCTTCTTTGCTACAGCGTAAAAAAGCTCCTCCTTCCAGCAGAGAAAGCCACTCTTCCCATGATTGTTCCCAGGCCAGCAAGTATTTCAGTTATCTCTAATGCCACTGCCTCCTTTTGGGGTGTTTTTTCTTGCCCTCTGCAAAGCTCTGAGGCAAGTTTGGGGTTGTCTGTGACTGCTGAGGTTGCACCAAGGTGGTCACACGTTGCAACTTGTGGCCTTCTGGCTTGTGTGCTGATTTTGTGACTGCAGTTGTCACTGGGCTGAGCTGAGCAAAGGAGCTCTGTGATGCTGCCACCAGAAGCACAAGCCAGGGCAGTGTCCTCAAACACCGGCTCCTTCTCAGACCAAAAGGGCCTTTTACATCCCCCATAACACACTTAGGGTTCTTCCACCAGGTGCCTTTTTGGAAGCAGTTACTCTTCACCATGGGTTTTCCTGGCTACTTCATGGTTAGTATGGAGAGGGAAAGGGCCCTGTAGAGATGCTGTCTATCCTGTTCAATTTGTGTTTATTTTCACCCTCTGTATAGGGTGAGTACTTTTGCCACAGGGCTTTCTCTTAACTTGATGACTCAGAAGTCAAAATCAACATGAAAACTGTCTGTCATCTATTACGCTATTTGTTTCTTTTCAAATTGGAAAAGCCTGACTGTTTGCTTAAATGCTGCGCATAATCAGGAATGGTACCTTTTCTTGTATAAATTATCCTTGTGTATTGGAATATAAACAGCCCATGGGAAAGAAATTCAGTGTAGATTTCATTTCTTCTGTTGTTCAAGGCAAAAATAGTGTACTTATCTGCTGAGAAATACTCTGCTTACACAGGGGAAACCGATCATCAATACCGACTTACCAGCATTTTAATGATAGCCTGTAGGGATCCCAGAAATTATAACATTCAATCATCACAAGAAGATCATGGCAAAAAAATGATGTAGACCAAGAGTCCCTGTGGTGAGTGCAGCTGGTGACACTTCAGTGTACCATTAAACTGCTTGATTCTGGTGATTCTAAAGGAAAATTTTAAGCACCCTTAGGAAGATATGGGGACTAGAAGTGCAGCAAGTTACTTCGTGCCCAGTCCAAAGTCCCCTGGGCTGTGAGACCCAGGAGGTGGCTGCCTCCATCTCCTGGGACAGTCTTGAAGCTGCAGAACTCAGTGCAGGGCAGATGCTGTGAAGCGCTTGAGCCTGCTGACACACGCAAGATCAGACCAGGCGCTTTCTTCTCACCTGCATCACCAAGAAGACGTTTTTGTAGGGCTGTCACAATAAATTACATTGCTGCACGAAGCCTGCTGCTGTGGACGTTTCAATTCCTCAGCTTCTTCCTACAAGGCTGTTTTGCAGAAGGGAGGTTTATATGCCACTGCAGTTTACTTGGCCAATGCCCAAGAGGCAAGGCAGAAAATCAGACTGTCTGCTTCACACTTCTCCTTACTCAGGAAAGTTGATCATAATCTAATCTAGGTCTAAGGAACAGACAGACAAAGGAGAAAAGGTGATGGATAACCTATGGGGAGAGCAACTTTATTGAAGTCTAGTAAGGGATAACTGTGTTGCAGCTTTCCCTTGGTTGGGTTACTTAGGGGGTCTCTTTTTTCTGTGTTAAATATGCAACATGCAAGCAGAGCAGGACAACATTGGCCTTGTTTCTGTAGAAAAGGAGGTGAGGGGACACAAAGGTATCAGCTGTGGCTGAGGATGCCTGCAAGTCTCCAGCTCCAGGTGCTGGGGAATAATCCTGGGAAAGTAACAGGAGATGCTCCTTTAGTCTGTAGCCACTGTCCAAGGCAGGGTAACGAGCTAGATGTTCTCACCTCATTTGCTTGTGTCCCTGAATCTTCAATTACTCTATCAAGTTCAATCAAAATCAGCAAATAGATTCACAACTTATTAGGGGGCACAACCAGTCAGCAAGACCCAAGGCAACAAAACACACACAGTGTGTTTCCATAGGAAGCCAGGCTAAAATGAAACACCGGTGTTTGAAAGATTACTAATGAAATTACATCCTTAGGGAAGTTTGCTGATTTCCTAAAGGGAAAAAAAAAAAGGTTTTGTTTTTATTGAATGGCATTCATCAGAGATTGTCTCCCACTGGTAATTCAGGAGATGAACCTGTGCGTTGTTCTGTGTAAAGTAAATTTTCCTTGAAATAATAAGTATGTTTATTTCTAAAAAAACAGTCCTCTGTTCCCCTGCCTACCCACCACAGTAACGAATTGCACAAATTAATGTGAGCAAAATTTACCCATAAGCCCACAATCTTAGCCAGGAAATTCTAGTGCTCTTGAAACTTGCAATAAGAGAAAGTGGAATTACTGAAAGTATAAAAGCCAAAGCCCCTTTTGAGGTCCATGTATTCTTAGTTTATGCCACTACAGAGTGTGCTAGACAAATGTGTAGAGTCTGTAAAATCCTTTGGGAATCCCTGAAAAATGAAGTGGGGAAAAAATGATTAGCTCCTCACACAAGGGCATAATAAAACTACTGAACATTTCTGTCTTAATTGTGCTTCATGCTAGACTATAACAGAAAGTTATCACAGCTGAATAAAATGCTAAACTCTCCTAACAGGAAAATGCCTTCTTTAATGTAATAGCAGGAATAAACCTCTCACTTCTGAAATATAGTTGACAAAAAAAAAAAGGCTAATAACTCATAAAGGTTTTACGTACAATGAAAAAAAAAGTCAAAGCCTGTAAAGTTGCTGTGCATGAAATATGATAATCTAAATCAGCAGTTTAATTTGCATTTCTGCAAATCAGAGCTAATATTCCCATTGCATACAGCCATAATAAAATGTAGTTGTTTCACTGACAATAGAAGAAAACATTGTTCATTTTCATTTGTTTTTATTTCATTTTCTCACTCATGAATTATTCCTTTTGCTACCTGTCAGTGCATTTGTCCTCCTTAGCTGGAGAACAGCAAACCATACTTAACACAGTATCTGTTCAACAGAACTGAAAATACTAAACCTCTGAAAGTGAGGACCCCGGTCTCTACTTGTAGCCTTAACTCATGGGGAAATAAAATCATATGTTTACTGTAGAGTAATTATAGTGAACGACGAGAAAAGTTGCTGGGGGATTTCAAAACAGGAATACCGCAGACTGCACATGAGTTGGGATGGAGTTCAGTGCAGTGCTGGGATGAGTGGAGTTAGAAGCCTCAGTGGAGCCGTCTACACATGAACTTCCATTAGGGTCTGGGAAGAGTGATGGCTTGATCTAGTTCCTAAATGCATCCCGCTTAGGGATATCCTGCCTGGGCCCCAGCCACCAGACCAGAGGGGTGTGAGTCTCATGAGTCCCATCTCATACCTGCCAGCTCTGGACAGATGTCCTGGGTAATCGAGGGCACCTCCAACAGTTCTACAGGACTATATGTATCTGAACAGTTCTTGCACTGGCTAGGTCTGTGCTGTGACATTGGGCTGGGTACCTACATCGTGTGTAGATGCCTGTATCGCTGACAGCCTCATTTAGTTATCTGCAGCCTGGATCCCAATGCCACCCCTGTGGTCTGTGCAGGCAGGAAAGGCAGGAGTTGGTTAAATTTGTGTTTCTTTTGCTTGTATGGTTGTGTCAGGGACAGGGTGCTGGGCCTCCCCACGCAAGGGAGAAATAACCCTCCCCTCTGTGCCTAGGTACATATGTATATTTAGGTAATGCATTCAAATCTCTGCTTTGGGAGATGAAATCTTGACTTATGTAGCCCTTCCAAGCCCCATAAAATAGGACTCACCCAACTGTCTCCTGGTCCCCATCACCTGCCCACAAGGTTTGGTCCCAGGCTGCAGATGAGAGGTTTGAAGTGGGAGCCTAGGCTTGTGGGATGCTTGTGGAAAAAGTGCTTCAGCAGCAGCCAGCCCTACAGCTTCTCACAGCCCTGTGTTTCCACGCACAGAGCTTTGCCTCATGGCTGGAGAAGTCATCAACTCAGGACCTAAGCCCGTTGTAAAGAAAACACCTTCTTCAACAATGCCTTTTCCCTCTAGGCCAGTTTCTATTTGAGCAAGAGCCCAAGGGGATTCCCTGGGGACCCGGAGATCTTCCTCTACAAAGAGGAGGTAATAACAGCTCTCCAGGCAGCTAATGCAGTATTGTCATGGCATAACAAACTCAACATTTGGGGCTCCCTTTGGGTCTGTTAAAGAGCTCTCTGTATCCTGGGCTTCAGGTGCCACAAGATACAATTTTAGATGTAGCTGCAGCAGATGAAAGCTGGGTTAGGAGCCAGCTCATCTCGGAGCTACAGTACCTCCAGCCTCTGGCGGATAGGTGACCAGGCAGACTCACCCGTGCAAACGATCCGTTTTGGGTGAAACTCTAGGCCTGTCATTGCTTGTCCTGCTGAGGATCTGTTTCAGGGGTGTGGTGGCATATAGGCCCAGTTTTAATTTTTAATGTCCTGAGGGGTTTGTGAGTGAGACGTGACATTATTTGTTTCGGCTGCACAAGTATGCCAGGCCTCACCAGATGGCACTACGCTCACAGGCTGACTCTGGATGGCACAGGGGAGGACAAGGTGTCCAAGCAGGAGGTGCAGAGGTGTTCTAGGCACACCAGCAAGTTCCCAGTACCTGGCTGGAAAGCTGCAGCTCCTGGCGCACAACCGCAGCATGCTGTAAATGAGGCTCCGCTCAAAACTGGGGGAAGATGTTGGAACTAAGTCGCATTCCCTTGCGTGTGGGGTGGGCTCCAAGTGTCTCCAGCACAGCTCTTGGGGGAAGCACCATGTCCTGTGCGTTGAGCACACCAGACAGCAACCCCATTCACAAGGTGCCTCCTGTTTTCTTACTCTCTCATTGGGGCAGCACTTCCAGAAGTCCTGTTTGGCTGAAACAAGCGGTAAGGCTCACACAGGTTAGCACGTGAGGAGCAGTGGCTTAGTGCTTTCAGAGCAGGACCTGCCACAGAGCTTTGCTCATGGCCATGTCCCACGGGGTTAACGGGTATGGAGAGGCCTGGACAGAGGTCTCTGCACAGGGGACAGTCCTCGACCCTCTGTTGCATGCACCATCAGGAGATCACCTGTCCTGCACCACAGTGACCAGTTCTCCAGCACATGGCCAGCTGGCTACAACTGTGCTGTAGCTGCCTGGCCGTGAAGGTGTATTCAGCAAGGCCATGGTTGTAACCAGCCACGTCCAGATACCCTCTAAGAAAATTAGGAAATCAGGGAAAGGCTGAGCAGGCTGGGATGGGACTAAGGAAATACCATGCCGAGGAGTCACAACAATGCCAAAACACCAGTGCTCATCTGATGTCAGATGGTTGAGCACTCTCCCCCCCCCCGCCCCTCACTGCCCCAGCCCTCCACACGGTTCCCCTCTGCAACAAGTATATTCGCAAGCTTCATTCTCACTCCCCCATTGTTGCAGCACTCCCCAAACTATCAAGCTGCAACAAGGTCTTTTACCATCTCACACCAACATACTCTTCATGCCAATCCCTCTGCTGCCTTCTCCTGGTCTCTCCTCATCTAGGGCATGCTCACTCTTTCTCTCCCTCCTCTCTCTTCCTCGGCTGCTCTCCCTTCCTTGGCTGCCCAACCCCTTAACAGAACCAGCCACAGCTGCACCTTATCCACATCAGCCAACCCACCGCCCCTGAAGCCAGCCCACAGCTGTATATTATCAATGTTCATTAACCCAGCTTCATCCCTCTACACCTCATGGCACAAACTGAGCAGCTATCTCAAAAGTTGAAATTCTCAGGAAGAAGAAAGCAATTATTTAGAAATTCAGCAGAATCCTTAATTTGTATGGAGAAATAAAGGGTGTGGAGAAGGAGCAGAAGAGATGGGGACATGAAGCAGAGGTGTTTGATGTGTTGCTGTTAACACTGTGCTGTTCTGCTCTGTATCTGCTTGTGGTTTGTTCTTTGTTTTGGTTTGAGAGTAAGTAGAAGACTGAAACAACTAAGGTGTGCATATGTCTTGGTCCCTTCTTATTTACAAGCACAAAGGGGAAGAACAGCAAAGAACTTATTTGACGTACATGTTGGAGACGAAAAGTAACACAAAGCTGGTTTTAAGGGATACCAGGTTTGATACAGGCTTTGAATAAGGTCCCAACAGGAGCCCAGCACAGAAGAATTATTTCAGTGTGGTTTTGCTCTGAGGTATAATAGAACCTGATTATTCAGTATTTTCTACCAGCCTTCAAAGAGAATGTGCATATTGGGCCTGAAGTGTTGACTTGCAGTAAATTGTATGCTCCATGCCATTTCTTTGAACTACAGTTGGGGTCACAGGATCCTCAGATCTCTAAGACCTGGACTAAGCAAACAGTGAGAATTAGCTAAGAATAATTTAGGATTAGAGTTTCTATCACCTGTAGACAAATTAGCTAAGAAAGCATGTCACAATAGGAGTCACAATGCCTCAGGGGTAGGAAAGGTGCGCCAAAGATGGAGTGTGACACTTCTGTTGGCTGTACTTAGCTCTATGTAGTAGGGAGATGTGAGCATTAATTGAAAGAAAAAGTCTTTGTCCTTTTTGGGGACTGCTCAGCTCAAACCCTGCCTGGGTGTGACAGGTACCCATCTGACCCCAGCCTAAAGCATAGAAAAATTATGGTTTGTTGTTTGTTTTTTTTTAAAAAAAACCCCACCAATCTGTGTGTTCACCTTTGAGGTGTAACAGCAGAGCAACTGCTTTAGAAGATATTCAAAGGGACAGTCCTTTCTGGTTGGTCACTATCTGCAGCCACAGGTCATTTCAGTGATCTTTTCCTTCAGTACACTGACTACCTCAGGTTACCTACAGCCTGACATTTAGTATTTATTTCCAGGAAAGTTTGCCCACGCTTCACCTGACCTTTTGGCCATTAATTTCTTCCACAGGAGTCATTGATTGCCACTGCTGTCCTTCTATGTGTGCCTGGTTCATTAAGCCATGCAAGATGCCACTTGTTGCCAGCTACAGAAGAGCCCAACGCTGAGGTCATGGCAGTCCTGTGCTGAGCAGGGCAAGAGAGCGCTTATCATCCCTTCTTCCACATGTATTTTGCAGTCTGTTTGGAACACATCAGGGGCTTTACGCTAGTGGAGAAGAATGCAAAGAGCCTTTTCCCTTTACTTCACTAGGCAGTGGATCAGGCTCCAAGTTCTCCATCATCAGTGTGGCAAGTCTATTATTCAAGAACATCAGACCCAGATGAACTGTAATATATACTGAGCTTTTCCCTAATGCACATAAGGCTTTGCTGGTCAGTCTTGGATGGGGACATAGTAGCTGCAAAGGCACTTCTTATCTGATCTTTGTTTATGAGCTGTGAAATAGAGGTGACAACACACCTTTTTCCCCTCTATTGAATGTCTTATTAGTCTGTTTGGGCTAAATTCTCCAGGGCGGTCACTGTCCTGTTTTGTACAAGCAAGATGCAGCCTGAGCGCCAAGGCTGGTGGGATCCCTGTGGGTTACTGTCATGAATAATAACATTAAAAACAGGGTGAGCCTTTCTAATCAACACTGATGACTTAAATTTTTCAGTATTAGGAAAACAGAAATGTTGATATTTGCTAAAAATTGTAACAGATTTTGCTAAAACTTATAGCAACAGTAGAGAAAAAGAATTTTTTTTAAAAAGGGAAAAGACATTAGAAAAGACAGAGGTGTTGGAAATCTGGTTTTTTAGATGAATCTACAGGGTTCAGCTAGCTTAGCCTACTAAAACAAAGTCTAAGAGCATGTAATAAATCTCTAGAAATATACTAGGGAGAAAGAAAATAATTGCTTATAGAAAATAAAAATATTCATTTAGAACAAATGAATATAAATGGGCCATGAAATAGAAGCTGATTTATAACCATCAGAGCACCAAGGATCAGAAACAGCTTCTCGCTGCCTATAGGAAATGTCTTTATTAGGCTGAGAGGACTATCATCAGATGCACAAGCTCTTCATCTCATCTCAAACAAACTGGTCTGAAACATCAGACCATTGCTCTGAGTCTACATTCATTAAATTAACCAACTCAAGGTCTTGTTTGGGGGTTTTTGGTTGGTTGGTTGGTTTGTTTTGCTGGCATTGATGCGTTTGGGGAGGTTTGTTAAGGCGACCTCTCATTATTTCTGGAGATACATGGCTGTACAGTGTACACAGGATTGTGTGCAGTGGACGGAAGGCTGCCATGGAAAGGCCTCTTTGCATCATGGTACTGCTTTCGTAAGGTAGTGATGTGATGGAGCACCTGTGAGAAGGACACTGAACCTGAGAACTCCATAGGGTTGGGTTTTTTTTGCTAAAGCTAAGTCTTACGAAATGGGATTGTAACCAAAACTTGGCTTGATTCATCCCTGGAAGGTGCCTGAAGTTCCTTCCATAAAACATATGGCATATATGGCTTATACAGAGCTCTGCTTAAAGTCAGTTAAGATATTTTGAGATACTGTAACTCCTGCCATCTCATTTTCTCTCTGAAAATAATTCCCAAGTCCAAAGATACCTGAGCGCTTGCAGCAACAGCAGGTGGTCCCTCCTGTGCACAGCAACATTTCCAGAAGCGCAAAGGCTCCCTTGAATGATTTTGCTCCACATGGGCAGAAATTAAAGCCTTTAGAAAGGTGAGGAAATCTGCCCAGACAGCTACAAACACTGGTCATAAAGTAATTGCTGCTGCTCTTTTAGTGGTAGATGAAGGACCACGAGGCAGAGTGGTCACCTGCCCACTTTGAAGACACTGCCCATTGATATGCAGTGGAAATAGCAGTGTCAACAGAAAGCAAAGCCTTTCCTCCCAGCATGGAGCCCTCTCTGGGACAGCAGCAAACAAGTGAAGACACACACACACACACACACACACATGCCCGTGCACATACAAATTTAATTGTTGGCATCTAATGGGTGGCATCTAATGATATAGGTAGGGCATGGGCTGAAGTCCCACCCCTACTGGACTCCTTGGCTGGGATTCAGGTCCAAATTGCAAGCATCAAGATGTTGTTGAGACATCCCAGCTCTCATCAAGGCCAATGGAGAGCTGCTCAGTACAGCCAGTGGAGTTTGTGGTGGGATTCAAGTCCCTGTGAGGCACCATGTGCCTTCGCCCAGCTGAATTGCTCTCCAGACACTGCTGCTGGCATGTAGACACCAGCACCTGGACACCTACATGCAGTCTGGACCTGAATCGCACTCCCCATCTCATGACTTTGGATGGATGTCATGTTAACATGCAGTAAAATGTCCCCTGTGGGCTCCCGTTTGTGAAGCTTATGTGACCCTCAGAGTGGAGGCTTCCTCTCCGCACACATCACCCGCCTGCCAGTAACACTGGGGCCATAATCTGAACTGGGACCTGCACATGCTTCTGTGGGATGACCCAGGAGAGCAGGGAGGTGCCAGGACTGCATGGGGCTTTGGGCAAAGCTGTTGGGTGGCACTTTGTCTCCCAGCACCTCTTTGTTTCCCAAGTGTTGCTGCTATGGCAGCAGCTGCCTGTCAAGACCATACAAGATGATTCAGAGGCAAAAAGGGTCCTGGAAATCCTCCTCCAGACACAGAATCCATCCAAATGTCCAAGTCCCAAGAATGGCTCATGCTTTCCTCCCAAGAAAGGGCACTGAGAGCTTCCTGCTCCTTGTCCATCCTTGAAAGGAAAAGCTTGGGGCTTTTAATTGATGTGTCAGAGGGCAAAGTTTTATCCATCTAGTCCTTCCCGGGAAGGTTGTTACTGGTAGCAGCAACATTTAAAGCACTTTTGAGTGAAAACTTTCTCCACATTTTACCAGGAAATTTGTGTGGAAATGGCAAAGAACAAGGAGTTGAAAGCTGAAAGACCTTCCTTGTCCTCTTTGGCAACAGAATTTACTGTGTGATGAGGAAAAAGACTATTGAGGAAAATCCAAAGAGAAAGAAATATAACCTGCTGCTGCAGCTCCAGGGATTAATGGCAAGAGCTGGAATGTAAAAAATTTATACCCGAAGTATTTCACCATGTCACTGCCATGTTTATTGTGCTGCTTGCTGCACTTGTATCAGCAAGACCTATTGTTTAGGAAAATAATGTTTTCTTTAAAGCTCAGGAAGTATTTGACTAAATAGTATTCTTTCCACCAGCAGTGTTTTCCATCTATAGTGTCAAACAGGGAGCTATAGCAGGAACATACAGTGCTTGAAAACATTCTGGAGAGAAGAAATAGCCCCTGAAGGAAGGGATGAAGCAAACTGAGAGAAGAAGGAAAAACCTTTCCGCAACCCAAGGTAATCCATTTGCAAAGAGGGAGATATCTCATCTAGGAAGAAGAATAACAAGGGGCTTGCCTGGACAGCAAGACTTTCTTAATGAACAGGATTGTATATATCTGAACTATTCCTATATAAAAAAAAAAAATTCTGAACTTCAGACAAGAAACATCAGAGCCATCCCACAAGAAAAAAGTATTTTGGTAGAAGCTGCTTCTAGGTGAAGTACCGTGGCCTGAAAGAGCCTTGAAACAGAAAAAGCTGGAACAGATTTCCAAGGGATGCTTCCTAGCAATCATGATGCTTTTTAACCTTGGTTTCTCCTACAGTCCTCTTGAAGCATCTCATTCTTTCTGCCCGTCCTCAGTTGCTAGCTGGATAGTTGTTTTTGTCATCGAACAAGCTGGATTGCTGAGATGAATTTGGGTCAAGGCCTCACAGAGAAACCACTGTGACTGAGTGAAGCACTCTACAACTAAACAGAAACTAAACAGCCTTCTCTAAATTTTAACACAATTTCAACAGAAAAATAAAGCATTCTTTCACATCCTGCCGTATCTGGGGATGAGTTGCACTAAATGCATTTATGGTGTATGTAATTAAGACATTGCACACTTTCACAGAGAAGAAGCTCGAATGACCAAAATTTCAAAGACTAGGAACACAAATCCAGGTAAAAATGCCTACTATAAAGACAGAATCGATTTTCAAATCCACTAATGCATCACTTCTTCCCAATGAATTTAGTAGGAGCAACCCATTTAAAAGTCAGACTACTCTTCTAAAGGAAGTGTCCAGGTAGACTTAGGATCACAGATTTACTTTTAAAAATCATCTGGTCTTGGTTGTATCTGTGCTCAGCTTTAGTTCCATCACTTGTTTTTCTTCAAATGACACAAGATACAGTAGCACTTACATTGGGTGACAAATTTAGACATACAACTGCAGTGACATAACCTAAGCATGTGTCTAACATTTAGCGTAAGTGTTGTTTGTGTCTTCCAGCCAGTTTTCCTAAACCAGGAGGGGAGCTAGTGAGGGTAATATAACCCATGGGTGGGTGTTCTCCAGCAACAACCAGCATGAAAATGAAGCAAAGCACCAGTTGTGGCTCATACTCTGCCAGGAGCCCAGTGACTCCTTCCAGCTCCACTCAGCATCACTTGACTTTTAGTCAACGGTTTCAAACTTTGTGAAATTATGTCACTGGAGGTAACCAATGGATCTGTCACCAGTGGGTGTCAGAGAACCAACTGTCATAAGGACTAAACTTGTGTTAAGTATTGCATGTTTCTGTTATAGAGTTTCAAAACTGATACGTTTTCCAGTGGCATAACCATAATTACTGGATGTCTTTAGGGCTTTGTTTTTCTCATGATAAGAGATGGTAAGAGACTGAAGAATAACAAGAGTGATACCAAGTAAAGGCATAATTTTTTTCAATTTCATTTTACATCTCTCTATGAGACCTCAGTCTAGTAGGAAAACAGATCTAAAGGAGCATCAGACTTGTTAGCCATTAGTTCTGCACTCTTAAAAATGTCTGCAGAAACCCAATGAATATTATTTTGATGACAATTGAAAGAGTGTTTGCAGACTTGTGGAACAAAATTATATCATTTAGTCATTTTCTATAAGATAATAATGATGTTCTAATTGAAAAAAGTACTCTGATATAATTATCCTACATCTTTATAAGCCTGCCTTAGGAGCACAGTAAAAAACCAGATGGGAATATTTTGACCGTACCATGTAAGAAAAGGCTCTCGAAGTTTTATATGTATCACTTGATGCATGTTCAGGAGACAGAAACCTCATAGAAGTAAAATGATTTCCTGATTTGGTCTGCTAACCTTTTTGGGGCAGAATCCAAAGGAGGCTTTATCTACATAAATCAGAGGCAGACTTTGAGGTGGGACTCACGCACACACACGGGTGCCCTGTGCCCTGGTGTGCACTGGGATATCTCCCCCAGCTTCCACCTGCAGCTCCCAAAGGATGTAGGTCTCCTAGGCGTTATCTTCTGCTGGGCCACCTGCAGATGGGTTATATATTCCTGAGTGTTTACAATGGCACTGGCTGCTTCTGTTTAGGTACCCGGGTCACTTCCTCCATGTCAGAGTCAAATCTGTTTTCCTAAGGAGTTTTCCAGCTGAAGCCTGGAAGGGCAGGAGGGAAGATGAAACGATTCCTTGTTTCTCCCTGCCCTGGGTTGCTGCTCCTCATGTGTCATGTTTTCAAGAGCAAGTCTTTTGCAAAGAAACCAGTCTGAAACTGCTGTGCAAGGCAGTCTGCCCCCAGGACAGGCTCAGGCTCCGGATCCACAGGGCAGGGCAGGACACGACCACCTGTGGTTTCTTTGTGGCTAGCTCTAGGAGATCCCATTCCTGCACACAGGTTTCTGGGACTGTCCTGTCCAACAGTCATCTCTGCACCTGCTACAGCAGCACAATAGCTCTGGCTCTTCAACTCCACTGCAACACCAACACCAGCGTGTAAGCACCTATGTCCTCCTCCACGTGGCCCTCCGGCTGGTTTTGGGAAGATATCCTAAGGTATAGTCTGAAAGCTGCCTCATCCTCACGTTGCTAATGGTAATACCAGGCAGAGTGAAAGCCCCTCTGGCTGCCCACCACCCGCAGCAGTGCCAGCCTGGGGCGAGCAGGGCTGTGTCAGAGCCCAGGCAGTGCAGTGGGACACTGGATACCTGCACAACCTACCTAGGCTACAGAAGATCTCACTTAAAATACTAGTAATATGTTCCAGGCTAATGATCATGGCAGAATTAGCTAATCAGAAGCAATAACACCTTCGTTTCAAAGAAGAGACAGTGTATTTGCAGTTGTTAATGGGCTGGCAGCCATCGCTGGAGCTTACAGGGATGGCTGGAACTGAACTGCTGTCGCCCTAATTGCTTCCAGCTGCAATCCCAGGGAGCAGAAACTCAGCACATCCAATTTACTGACCTTTCTGCTGTGAATGAAGAGGAAATGCCAAGGCAGGAGCCCCACAGAAAGTGCAGGGAGAGCGAAGCCCATGTCAGGAACCCGTTTGGTGAAGGAGAAATGGCTGCTGCTTCAGCAGCTGCTCTGAAACTCAGGTAATAACAGGCTCCTGGAAATTAGTCTTTGGCACATTTACTCACCTAATTTTTCTAGCCTTCTAGGTACATGGTGTGGTACCATTAACCCCACAGACGAAACAGCCCACATGGGAGAGCACACACCACTTCTTTTTGGGATCCTTCTCACATTGAGCAGGGACAAACTGGTCAGCCCAGGAGCTCCATGAGGGTGTAGATGGCTGCCTTCCTCCTTTCCCACCTCCAATCTCCCAGGGAAGCCCCAGCTGTGGAAGGAAGGTTCAGGACTCAGGAAGCAGCATGAGAAGGAAACAGCAGAACTAAAATTCTCCTGTGTTCACCCAAAGTCCCCCTGCAGGTCCTGCTGCAGCTTGCCATCCATGAGAGCTCATCCCGGTTGCCGTGAAGGAGTGATCCACTCTGGCCTGTTCAGCAGCTGCAGGGATGGGGAGAGGCAGGAGTTGGCCAGATGCCACTGGAAGGCTCCTTGGCCATATCCAAAATAGCGGCAGAGAGGACAGGGCCCTGCCAGAGCCTGGCCCGGCTTTTGGAGGAGGGAGGAAGCCTGGGATGAGGAGGGTCCGTGCCTCCAGCACAGCGAAGGTGTGATGGCAGTGTCACATGCTGGTGCGTGCAGGGGCTTGAGGGGCGGTGTGTTTGCTGGGGTGCATGGGAGCTCTTGCAGCTTGGGCTGTCTGTCCATCCTGTCACCATGCCCTGGAGCTGTCACGCAGGCATGGGGCACTCCCCGCCTTCTCGTTCCTTGCGCAGAGCAGATGCACATTGCCATTAGCCGCACTGCATCCACAAAGGCCCCTGGGGCCTTTCCTGACTACAGCGAGGGATAGGCAGGCTCATAATATATTAATAATCAAGTGGTTTTATTTATAAGGCAACCTGTTCTCTGCTATAGAGCCAGAGGCACTGTGCAATAAGTAATAATAAATCTAATGGAACAGTGTAAATAAGTAACCAGCTTTAATCCTAGCTGTAGAATTATTAGGTAGGTTAGAACAGAAAATCAGATTTTTGTTTTCTCTTTGTTGTTCAAGTTTCACATGATTCTGGGAGCTGTACATTTTTGGGGGTGTCTGTGAAGATGCCGGAGACACAGCCAAGGGTCAGAGAGATGAGAGTTCCTCGAGCACCAGCGGGAAAAGGGCGGAGGTGTCTGTCCTTCAGATTGGGACCCGCTGATCGGGGCTGTGGGAAGCAGCGCAGTGCCAAAGGCTGGTCCTGGTGCAGCCCCACACCCCTCTCCAAACCAGCAGCAGCCGGAGTCACGGTGCGAAAGGACTTGGAGAAATCCCAGCCTTTGCTCTGCATGGCACAGGTTGACTTCCAGGTGCTGCTGCAGATCATGCTGGCCGAGTCTTGGGCAGGGCTTTCATGATAAACATCTTCACTTGTGGTATAACATCGTTTCAAGCCAGCTATGACACAGGTGTTGGTGATGCCACCACGGACACCCATCACTTCCCTCTCTGTTGGGCCCCGGGGCAAGAGGCAGAGGGTCGGGCTGTGTGTCTGCCCTGTCTGTCAGCGATGAGCAGCAGACCCGAGCTGCCGTTGCCAGCTATGTCCTGCTCTCCCTACCACACCTCCTGCCTGAAGAAGCTCATCAAGAAGCTGCGGGCTGACAGAGCCCTTCAGTAGGAGGTTCAGAGTTTTCAGGAGGCAGTGAAGAGCTTTTAGGAGAAGATCAAGGGCTTTTAGGAAAAAAATCAGGGATCTCAAGATGGCCATCCAAGCCTTCTGGAAGAGGGAAAGCCCATCTGGGCGGAGGAAGGTGCCTTTTGACAGGAAGAAAAGGTTATTCAGGAGGAAGCCCAAGTCTTCTGGAGGTGTATCGTGACTTCTGAAGGACTATAATGCTTTCTGAAAGAAGGATAAGGATTTCTGGAAAGAAGATCAGCTCCTCTGGGGCAAAGACAGGGTCCTTTTGAACAAGGACAGAGTCCTATGGGAAGAAGGAGAAGTTCTGTGGGCAAACAAAACAGCTCTCCTGGAAAAGGGGAGAGCTCTCTGGGAAGATGAGGCCCTCCAGGAAGATGAAAAAAACCTCAAGGAGTATGAAATGTTGATTTGGAAGAAGGCCTTTGGTCCTGAGGGAGAGGATACCTTCAGAGATGCTACTGTCCACAGGGGAAAAGCATAAATTGTTCTGCTAGGCTCAGTCAGAAGCATGTGGAAAGCCATGTACACTGATGCTGATACTTCATCTAAGCAGTACTGTGCTTCAGCCAGGTCTCTGAAATAACATCTCCAGTTCTCGGAAAAAAATAAGAGTTGTGATTTTTTAATGCGATTTTCTTTAAAGCCATTGTACTTACGCTTTCAGGACATGATTTATCCTTTCGAGGTCCTATAGCCTGAAGAATTGGGCAAACCTCTGGTTTCCTGGTCTGTCACCAGGAGGCATGCAGGTGAGTAAAGCCATGAGAAGGTGAGGGCTTAATGGCTGAGACCATCTTCTGGAGCTCAGAACAGCTCGCCTAACTCCGTGCAGTTTATATCAACTAAGTCAGTGCCAAAATAAGGCACTGATAAATTATAAGCTTCAGATCCCCCACATTTTAAGAGTGACAGTTAACACTCCTGAGTCTTACTGAGGCAACTTGTGCTGTTCCACCAGGTTTGGGTTTTGACTTCCCATTTAATTTCCTGCTGCTCTTGGGAGTGTGATGGGAATGTTTACTTGCTTGGGTGAGCCCCCTGTACCCACTGCCTGGCTGAGAGCAGCTTTGGAATCAGCCTTGCTGACACGGGCAGAGGGCAGGGAGAGAAGTGGGAGCATTTACAGGAGTCAGCAGCATGTGGGAAAAGATGCAAGCTCAAGGGAAAGTTGGCAGCAAGCCTCTCAGCAAGGGGGAAATAAATTTAGCAGTGTGTATATACATGTGCGTGTAAGAGCCCGAGAGGGTGCACAGAGGGACTAGAATTATTATTCACCTGCTGAGCTCCTCTTGCCAGCGGAGGTACAGGAGCCTCTAGGTGAAAATCCTCAGTAACTGCAGTGCAGCACGTGGTCAATATTTAGCAATATTTTATGTGAGGTGAGTACAGAGGCAGTGCCTTCTGCTGAGTTTGCAGGTTTTCCTTCCTCTTGAGGAACTGAACTTAGATGCTTCACATTTTCAAAGGCTGATGTAAAGGGTGGTCTAGAGGCAAATCTTCATTTGACCCGCTGTACATCCAGGAGCCAGGGGGACAAGAGCAACAGTGAAAAGTACTCGTCTGAGTCGAACCAGGCATTGAATTTTTCTCTGGTATGGTAGCGTTAGTAACTCATTCTTCTTTGATAGGGGATTGAACATCGAAAAGACTCAAGGACACAATGTAAGAAGCCTTTACAACTGCTGTTGAAGAATCTGATGACTTTCTGCAACTGTCAGGCATATTTAGGCTGTCAGTCAAGCCTATCAGTAAAGTTCAGTCCTTTGTGATCTGCTGTAGGATAAAGCTGCCTGTCCTGTTTAATTTTGCTCAAGACAAATTATGCACTATGTCTTTCCTGAAAAATCTATGAATATTTATTGCTTAATGAATAACCAGCCCAGAAGAAAAGCCAGCTGATTCAGCCAGGGTAGGAATGTTTTGCAACCTTTGTTATTATTGTTCTATTATTACCATGTAAGCCAGAGATGAAAACGACCTATTAGACCATTCAGTGTCACTTCCTGCAAATTCAGGACTCTTACGCATTAGAGCTTTATCATTAGATGCTATAGAAAGAACCTTTGAGAAAATGACAATACGCAAGAAGCACTTGTCACTTAATATATTTTAATGACAAAAAGCCAAGAATTTATCTCAGTTATTCAAATCCGTGTGTCAAATTAATATCCATTTAAACTAAAATTAGGTATGCTTTCTCTTGCAAATAACTTGAAGCACATGAAATGCTCTTAGGAGAGTCACTAGTCACTTCTTTCACAGGAGAGCAGAACAGCGTTTCTCTGGTGAGGGTGCTGTCAGTACAATCCAACAGTGGTGAAATTTAAGGCATTTCACAACGCAGCACAGAGGAGCCAGAAGTTTAGCCAGAGAAAATCAGGTACCAATATGGTTTGAGACTGCTGCTAGCTCCCCTGAAAATACATCATCCTCCTGGTAGCTTCAGAGTGGCCCTTGCTTGGGTGGCATTGCAGGAGGAAGGCCACCTGCAAAATGCTTACTGGGGCTGGGTATTTGAAGTGGGAAGTTAAGAGGGCATCTGCTCTGCATCCAGCAGTTCTGGGCTGAGGATGAATTTCAGTCACAAAACCAGTTTCTGCTAACTCTCTGTAATGGTAAAGTAACAAGGGGAACAAATAGATCTACTGATCTGGCATAGGTAGGGAGCAGGAAAGTCTGAAGACGTGTCTGAAGAACTGAAGATGTTTGATGCATGGACTCACTTAAAGTAGAGTGGAAGGACCTAAAGAAGCTGACAAGCCCACCTGTGCCTCAAAAGCAGCCATACCTGTTACGCTCTGTGTAAACACTTCTCTAAGGTATTTTGCTTAATTCCCAGCAGTAGTGTTGCACAACCATCACTGTGTCTCTAGGGCTTTACTTACACATAATGTTTTTGAGATGTCTGAGGTGAATCTCCTTAATTGCAGTTTTGATTTCTTACCTGTAGTTCTATCCGTGGTGGACATGGGGAACAAGCATTCCATTTGCCTTGTGTTTATCTGGCTGAAGCCTGTACTGTCTTCTCTAACCAAGTCTCCCTAGACTAACCCACCCCATCTTCTTCTGGCCTTTTTCACTGACTAAGTGCTTTACCTATCTGGAAGGCTTCTGTCCTCCCTTCTAGCCCTCCCCTCAAAAGACTGAAACGTCAAAATAATTTGCAGCATCCAGATACAATAATCGCTGAAGATGCCCAAAGTCAAGGTTGCAGCGCTTGTTTTGCAGAAAAGATTCACCCAGGAGTGATGCAGCTGAGCCCTTCAGACACTGAACGTCAGTGTCAAGATGCACTGGTGCCGGTGGGTCCTTCTGCAGAATGATGCTACCGCAAAGAGCCCTGTCCTGCGTCCTGGGGTGTCTCAGCCTTGTGTGAATGAAGAGCAAACCAAACCTGGGACTCAGCAGCACAGGGTCAGGCAGAACAGGCACTGATGTAACTTTAGACCATGATCGAACTTCCTGTGGTTGCTGTTCACATAAAGAGGCATTAAAGATAAAGGCAGAACAATTACCGTAATTTCAGAGTAAATACAGGGATAAAACCCAAACACATGGAAACATGGTGAATCCGAGCAAGCATTATATGTTGGCAGTGCAATTAATTTAAAGTCAATGAGCAGTGTGCACTCAGGAAAGTTTTGAAGGCTTAGCAAGTCCTGCACAGAGCGATCTGACAACAGGATGCAGAAATTTGGCAGACTGGCTGTGCTGCATGCCCAGAGCTCATTTCCTTTCTGGTGCAGGCGACGCACTTCTTACTCTCCTTCCCTGGACAAAAATATAAAATACTATGGAAAACATTACAGAAAATCTATGTCGAGGCAGAAGGGTCCAACTTTATCCACATGAAAGGCAGCCCTGGCCTCAGTCAGAAGCCAGTGAAGATGCCAATGAATCTGATATTCATATTTCTAGGTGATACTCAAGAGTCTCTTCTTTCAAAGTTTTTGCTCAAGCGATTCACAGCAGGCTATTTTCTGCTCAAGGCCACAACAAAGGTGGAAATTATGGACTACAGCTTTGTACCTCTAAAAACACAGAACATCCCAAAGCCCAGAGTGTCTTACAGAGGGATTGATGACAGAGCAATAAAGAAATTGAGTCAGTAGTGCCAAATCAGCATAAATACTTAAATGGGAGAACGAAATAGCTCCTGAGCTCACCTGCATGTTTTAAAATGCAGCATTCCTGACACAGCTGTGGAGCTAACTCGTGTGATGTGAGAAGGAGATCATGGAAAATGGTGAAAAGTCATTTAAGTCAACTGACATACCTACCTGTGTCACAAACCGTAATGGCAAGTGACAGAAGATAATTTAATTTATTCAGTATATGTATGTGTGTATGTATATGTATGTGTGTGTGTGTGTATATAGCTACAATTTCCAACTCTGTGTGTCAGTCATCGCATAGGAGGAATATAAAAAATATCTGGGAGGTGGGCCTGTGACTCATGGGAAATTGGAGCTATGGAGAGCATCCAGACACAAATATAAATCCTGCTGCTGTTCTGCCAGGAAATCTGGCTGAATTGTTGAAAAGTCAGTGCAGAGGGAAATTGAAGGAGGAGATAGAATACTGTGGCTGAAAATATCAGATGTGTAAAAAATAACCACACTTTCATCCTTCAGAAATTAACATCTAATGTGGCTTAAAGAAGAGAGGAACCGTGAAGAAACTGTATTTTCAAAACAAATCTGTAATGCTGAAAATCTTTCTCTTTCTCCTTTTCTCTCTCTGTCTCTGCCCTCTTTTATTTTTTATTTTTTAGTCTTCTTTTATTTATTGATTGAACTAGGAGCATGATCTGCAGAGGGAGGGAATTCCAGATTCTTGGCACCTAGGGATTCTTGGGAAGCTTTTTGTCCTGATCCACCAATTCACTCAGTCTATGCGGTCCCTCAGAGTATCTGAAATGTTCCAAAGTCCCATATAAATCTGTATTTAGAATTAAAACTGGGATTCCGTTATCGCTGGTTCACAGGCAACATGAGAAGTGGCCAAGGGGACCCCTCAAAGGTGGTGGTGAATTTGAGCACAAGTATATATGCTTGATGATGTGGGCTTTTAGCAAAATAAAAGACAATTCAGATTTGTACCTGTGATCTTCAGACACCATGGTGGCAGCCCTGGATTTTTTAAGATAAACACAGCTTGTATCTCGGGTCTTCAGGTTTGCAGTACATGGCACAGAAGCACCAAACCAGAAACCTTGGCTGCAAATTGTCCTCTTTGTATTTGTGATTTTTGTGTGTGCACTGCTGTGTGTGTTTATACTTACAGACATATACCAAGAGAGAAAAAGTGGCTGGGAACCAGTCAGTGTGTGCAGCACAGGTAAAACACCGTGCCCTTGCCCTAGTCATCCCCCTGCACTGCCTCTGCTATTAGAAGTGTTGCTTTAATTACTAACAGCAGGAGCTGTGCAGCTTCTAACTTACCAAATCTCAGCGTCAGCGCTGTGGGAGCAGGTGACCTCAGTGCGGGGCTCTGACAACATACTTTTCATGCCATCACCTTCATTAGCATCCTGTGCCTTGCCATGCTGCCCAAGAACAGTATGTAAAAATTCATCAAGGCTTGTATTTCTTTGGTGCGAATGGAAACATGACTGTCCACCCTCCACATTTTTACTGTGAGTTACAGCGTCATGATTCTGTTATCCCGCAGCGCAGCTTTCTGAGCTTTCTGGCACGGGAGCTTTTCAAGCAGTATTACTGTTGTTATTACTCTTCTTCATGTGAATGCCACATTTCCAGAGCTCTGCCTAGCCAGCTTAAGAAGACTGAAACAGAAATTGGATTGAAAAGCTGTTATTTGGCTGCTCACCCTGCCAGTCAATTCCCAATTCACGTACAGGTTTTCTTCCACTTTCTTCAGGATCACCCTGCGCATCTGTGGCTTGACCGCCACGCTGCAGGCGGGAGGGAAGTGTGAACCAAAGTGAATTCTCACTGGAATCACAGCGAGTGCCTCTTTTGTGAACATGCATTCTCTCTGCTGACTCACACAAAAAAACCAGCTCTCCCTGCAGACTCCATCGTGATTCCAAGCTGCAGCCCAAACACATGCAGCCCCACTGAAGAGAAAGCTATACATCCTCTGGTTGCTTCATACCTGTCATATACACACTTCATTTTCCAAGTGACCTACATTGACTTTACATCATACCAAGACACACGACATTTCCTTCTTTTCAGTGGCACTCAGATTTGCATCTATGCAATCAGCAGCGGTGTTTAATTTAAAAAGCCAGCCCAAGCAGCAGCCTGATAGAAATCCATTAATACTGTGAAATAATTGAGAGATGAAGAAACGATTGTGTGACCTGACCTTTCCCACTGATCAGCTGGGGAGTGGCGCTTCCCTGAGAGCAGATGCAGTCAAGAGCTGATAGAGGTGGAACTGATTAACAGGGCAGATATTATTTGAAGCACCCATCTTTCCCAAGGATGGGGAGAGGGGATTTGTGTAAACTGATCTTCTTCCTAATGAAGGCATAAATAACAAAGCCTGCAAGGATCCCTCTGCAGGGAGCCATCAGCCCTGCACCAGCCTGCTGAAAAGCAGCAGCAGGGTAATTTGCACTTATGGTACTTATATGGTATATGGTACGTCCCGTTCAGAGGTCTTATAGCGTGCCACACCATCACTGCATTTACCCCGTGGTTCTCTCAAGAGCTGTGCAGAGGATGTTACTGGCATTTTAAAGAAGAGGACACAAAGAGGAGCTGAGAGGTTAAGGCTGAAAAAAGGATTTTGTGGCAAATCCAGGAAATACAACTCCCTCCTTCCAGATCCTCACCCCATCCGTGACACCAGTCTACCAGCAGCACTTAAAACACCCACAGATAATAGCTTTCAAAAAGCATGGTGACAACTGGGCATCTTAATCCATACCACTGTCTCTCACCACTCCTGGTATACATATCTCTGTGACAGATAAAAATCTGGTGCTTTTTACTTTTGACCCATCCTGTTAGCAGACATTTATCAATTGGGAGCTTACGGTATATCACGGGCAAGTATGTTCCACCTCCTTAGTCTCATGTTTAGACCATTAGTTATGGTATATCCTTATTTTCCATTTTAAAAGGCCAGTTTCTAGACACTGATTCAAGATCTAGCTTTTTCATGAGACTGGATCTCTTTATCAACATGTGGAGTTTTCTCTTGCCACTCCAAGGGTGACAGCTGACTGCAGCCTGCACTGCAGTCATGGTCCATGGCTTTCCCTTAGGCGTCCTCCGGAGAGCCCTGCTTTCCAGAGCACAGCTCTCCTGATCCCGAGGGAGTAAAGACACTTTTCTCCTGCAGCCCCAGCTCTGGAGAGGACCATGGGTTTCATGTGAATCCTTGGCTGGGTGAATTTGTGGCTGGCGGGGAGCAGCTCCTGGTGTTTTGTCTCAGGTCCCCACACCTTACTGGCCCCACAGAACATACAAGGAATTTACTACCCACCTTATGTGTTGTCTACCAAGTGACCTTAATTGTAATTTCAAGACCTCAGCCCTTGCACAGAATCTGCCCCCAGCTCTATACTAGCTGGAAACGTCCTACATTTGCCTATGCTAAGTAGGGTCAACTCAGGATCATAAGTCTCTACACAACCACCAGCTTCCAATCCCATCATTAATTAAACCTTACCATCCCTGTATGAAGCCCAGCCTTAGATGCAATCCGTGTCACCATGCAAGGGAAGTCAGCATCTCTGACAAGCCCTGGTGCACTCATCGGGGGATGCGGAGGACCCCATCCACAGGTAGCACACACTGCCACTGGCACGGGTCTCACATGGGCAGACACCAGTTGAGCCAGACTTGTCCCCAGGAGTCACAGCATGGTCATGGCTCCATATAAATAGATGGGATGGACTGACCCCAGATTTTAATGCCAGAAATGAGCCTTTATGATCACCTGCTATTTTTAGCATCTGACTCAAGAATCTCACAGAACAGCATTTATAGCCTACTCCAAACAGAAGCTACCTTGTAGAGGGGCAAACACATTTGGCTGCTGGACTGCAGGCAAGGGGGTAACTACAATACCTCTGCATGCATATGCCCATGGGCTGCTCTAAAAAGTATTTGTGATTCAGTTCCCATCACAAGACCCTTCTATTCATGAACATCTGACATCTTCCAGTGGGTTTATCGTACAACTCTTCTGTGTGGTCAGGACACCTACTATGCTATACATACACATTATTGCGTTAGTGTAACAGGCTGGAAATGCAGGGACAGGGTCTGTGCTACCAGCACACATGGCCTATGTGCATCCTAATGCCATACTAGAAGCCCAGGGCACACCAGCATCCTTGCCCAGTGCCCTGGTCTACATGGAAAGGAAACTGAGGCAGACACTAGAGATACAGATGGGTCTGGGTGTCAGGGGTAGGACTGCAATCACACTATAAACCTTAGGTCCAGACTAAGGTCCAGAGCTTTAAATGTTGATATTCAGGCACCAAATGTGATTAATGTCACTGCATGAAAGCCCTGCACACCTCCAGGGGTGGCCTATCTGACAGCAGAAAGATGGCTTTCAGAGGGCTGACCCTGGGTTTTTTGAGGCATTTCACAGTGCACGGATCACAGCTACCTTCTCTGCTCCTCGGGTGCAGTCACGGTGGAGGCCCCAGAAACAGCAATAAGAACCAGACAGTGCTGTACAAAACTCCTAAACGCAACATGTTGATTTCCAGGCTCATGTTCGACCAGGCGGTAAGATAACCCCTGCCTTCAGACACACACATACCATTTAACCACACACTTAACACCTCTGCAGCTTGTTCACACATTACGTGCTCACGGTCTTACCGCCAGCATGACAACTGTAACAAAAGGAATTCTATTTTTAACCCAATTACTGTTGATAGCACACCACAGACATTATGGGAAACCTGTGGGCTATGTTTCCTGAAGAACAGCTCAGTCACCAGACAACAAGCCATGCTCCCAGGGCCAGGTGATGCCACTGTCACCCCTCCAAGACCCACCTTGCTGGTGGGAACCACCGACTTCACCTTCCTGCACCCCCTGCTGCACTTTGTCTCCTGGCTCTGCCCCATCTCTTCCCCTCGCTGGAGCAGCCCAGCCCAGCTCAGCCCCAACTCTTCCTCCTTCACATGGGATTTCTTGATGGCTGGCAGCCCACCTAGAGGCAAGCAGGAGGTTATCATATAACCTATAGCTAGACACTTTGGGAAACAGAAAAAAAAAACAAAACCAAAATAAAGCTGGCAGATGTGCTGGCTGGAAAGAGAGGACACAGCCAGGAAAACCCAAACGGGTGGCAGCTACCGCCAGCAAAACCCTCCTCATGATGTGCCTATTTCCCACTGAACAGCAAACAACAGTGATAAATATATGTAATGTTTCGTTGCTAAAATGATTTGTGCTTTAGATAAGGATGCTGGACTCCTCACTGTAATGCAGGCATGTGAATTAGCGGTTCACAAACTCAAGCACAGAGACAAAAACTGATGTGGCACACATTGTCACTGCTGCGTATTTTTAGACTCTTGTAGGCGTTTGTAGTCATTCCAAAGTGCCTTGATGATTTTTCATGCATTTTTCCAGCAGGAATGAAGATGGCTTCTTGGACTGGAGTATAATGACCAGTGTGCAAAAAAATGACCAAGTGACTGTGTTTTCCCCTGAGGGCAGAACAGATCTGGGGGGGACAAGAGCAATTCTGAGGCTGCATGGCCATTTCTTCTGCTTTCTCTCTGAAGGTCTTTGTGATGTCAGCCAGAAACATTTTTCATTACTCTACCCATTTTACCATGCTCTCAAGTAGAGATCTACTCCTCACAGGTTGCAGAAAGATTTCACTCACGGAATTTTAGGCATGGGCTTTCTCCCTTGCACTCCCTGAAGGCGTGCAACACAAATTAAACCCAGATGCTTTAATTTCATTATAAAGGAAAACCTCTGAAAAATTGATTTGAGTGGGTAGCAGGCTCACAGTTCCTACAAGATCAGTGCCAAGTGGTTCAGGAAATAATGTCGTTTCTCCCCAGGACTCTGGCAGGGCTGAGCCAAGCCCTGCAGTGAGCTGGGACCGAGGAGCAGTGGGAGAGCTGGAGGACAGCACTCGGCTTCTTACAGTTCCACCCATTGCAAGGATGCTCACATCCAACAGCTTTTTTGGGGCTGGGGACAGGATTTTAAGATGATGCTCAGACTGTGGTTCATCTCTGATTAAATCAGGGTTTGTTGGGAGAGAGAGGCAGCGAGGGCAAGGAATGACTCCGTTATACATGAGGCATTTGCCATCATGGAGAAGCTTTTCAGCAGCTTCCACCAAAAATCCTCATCTCCAGATTAAACAGTAAGTGCCTCAATGTAATGATTACATGTTGATGTTTTTTTAATATCTATAACTATATTTGCCTGTATGTGCACACGTGTGCAAATGTGTATCTGCAAACAGGTGTCTCTGTATAATAACACTCACAATCAGACTCAGATCTGCCTGAGGCCACATATACTTTAAAAAGTGCTTTTTGCTCAGAGGTTTACTCTAAGGGCTCTACAAGCTGGATGAAATTTCTAGTGCCTCCTCCTGCAGTGCTTGGATGCTTTTCATGGCCTGCTTTTGGGCTCCTGATAGGAGAATTCATGAGATACAGAGGGGAAAAAACAAAGTTTATTAATAGAGTCATCCAGTTCTTAAAACCACCATGCATGCCTGGGTGTGCACGCACGTTGCAGGACCCAACCTTGCTTTCAAACTGTCCATATTTATTTTTGGCTAGTGCATAGTGAGCCCTGGGCTTCAGGAAGTGCTGTTGGAACACAGTACAGCAACATTTCAGGTCTCTGAAATCGCCTGTACAGAGCAACTCGCACCACCAAGGCGGAAATGTGGTTGTGCATAAGGTTACAAGCACTGAGTTTTCGCTGCATTACAACTCGATGGGTCCAAAAGGCATGGTGGGATCATTCAACTTGAACCTACACCCCCCAGCCTGGTGGTCCATCTCATCCTTGGCTGTCTTGGGAGAGAGGGCTGCCAGCAGTATGGCTCTGCTCACTTCTTTCAAGGAGGCTTTACTGATATGAGGGAATTGTGCCCTGTGACGCTTGGAAAGGGCTTGGACTATTATCTTGAAAATAATACATTATCCCTGTTGGAGCAGTTCCAGTAGACGTTGCTGGTTTTCCATTTGAAAGTCATCATAATAACTCACATGCATTTATAATCAGTTTGCTGTGATTTAGTGACAAGGAATGCAAAAGGCAGTCATGTAATTATGCTCCAGGGACAATGGGTCTGTGTGAGCTTAATGTCAAGGTCTTCTGCGTATGAGATGCTGGCATTATTTTGGATATCTATCCCTTTTTCTGGAATGGATCCCTGGAAATGGAGGTGAGGGCAGTGGGCAGCAAATGCCAGGGGCAGATAGGACAGGGAGAGGGGCTGGGGTGGAAGGTAGGGACAGGAAGGGGTGGGAAGGTGACAGGGCAAGGTGGGGGTCACAGGTGGGCAGAGCAGGAGTGCTCAGACCAGTCAGATCCACACATGCAACTCCTTCCCAACACTACACTGCTAGGGAAGGATATCGGTCCTTCTTCCCTCTCCCCTGCCCTGCCTTGGGGGTCTGACCAGGAGTGCAACTGGCAGTCTGTAATACATAGAGCAATTCAAACATCAACACAGTGGTCAAAGGGAGCCAAAGAATAATAAAAAAAAAAAAGTTGGGAATTAACTGGAAAGAAACAGAGTAGAGCAGAAAATGTATGTATGCCGCTGTAGAATTCAGTGGTGTGTCACCTTTTGGACAGCGTGTGTGGGTCTGTTATACCCGTGTTCAGAAGCAGTAAGGATGAAGCGATGGGAACCCATGAAGTGGGAAATGTGGGACAGGTCCTGTGCAGGTCAGCCTGGAAAAGACGTGAGTGGAGACAAACTAAAAAGTTCTGTAAAGTCCTGAGGTGCACAGATGAAGCTACTAGTCTCCACTACTTCAAAATTCAGAAGGCATTGAAAGAAGCTTTCTTTCATGTTGGCACGAATGATATTCCTGTTTTAAGTGATCAGCATTTCCTGGTTTCCAGAAATTTAGTTTTAATCTTGAGCCCTTTCCAGGTCTTCAGAGGTTTGAAGTATGGGACCATAAACATTATGTACCAGAGGCAACCTTAATTCCCCTTTAACCAAGTTCTGTTTCAGAGTTTTGCACTGAGTGCCAGCCAACCAGCCATTTGCAAGGGACTAGAAATCTTTTAGCACCTGGAAATGCATCAGAGAGGTCCTGCCTGATTTTTAGGTCACTGTATGGTGAAAAATCCCCCCATGCCAAAGGATGATTTCTATAACTATGAGGGACGTCACACACAACGGGCCCCACTGTATGTCCACAAACAGAAAAGCCAGTGCAAAGCAGGTGAAGAAGGGAGCATCCATGCAATGTCACATCACTGCTGTGCAGTACCACGTCCCTGTTCCCAAGGGCTCTGTCTAACCTTGCCACATCACTCCCAGGGCTGGCACAGGGCACATCCGTGCAAGGACAGAGAATGCAAGAAACAAGAAACTCTCAGCAGCAGCCGGCTGGTGGCTGCCCCGGGGCTTCCCAGGCACCCCAGGTATGCAGCGGTCCCAATTTCTCACCGCTCCACTGCTAGACAAGCTTTTATTAGAGCCTGCTAGGAGTTTAGGTAAACCCATTTATTATTTTTATTACTGCCTTAGCAAAAGCATTCCCACTCTCAGCTATATCAGGAAAGTTTTATGGGTTCATATGGAAGAGACCAACCCTGTATCAGTAAATTCTCATTGTTGGATTATTATACGTTGTAAACAATCTCTTTGGTGTCAATGTTTCTTGTCTTAGATGCTATCAGTGATTCTGTCCCCCTCATCCATCAATTAATGTTCATAATTAAAATCTACCTAGCCAGTTAATCTCACTAAGCAACTCTGCCGTGTTTGTCATCATGGCATCTGAATGCCCAGTACAGCAATCGCAATCAAAAGGTAGAGATCATCCACAGTATGATTTTTCTCTCATTCCCCAGAGCCAGCCAGAAGAAAAGAGCAGTGAGAGACAAAATAACACTCTTGCTGCTTTTAAACATCAACCACAGCCTCTGAGGACCTGGAGAAATGGACCTCTCTTATTAAACTGTAAATTGCTGGTGCCGTATCTAAAGAATTATGTTGGACTGTTTATATTTTGCTACATTAAATCAGCATTGTCTTTTTCTCCTTTATTTTACCCAGTTTGACAAAAGAGGTGGATCGTGACTGCTTGTGTTAGGTAAATTGTTCAGGACATGCGAAGCATGCCCAATCCGTTGTGCCCACGTATCTTTCTATGTTAAGGAAGAGCTGCAGAGGTAAGATGCTTTCCCCACCCCAAAATACTTTCGAGGAGCCAGGCTGGAAGCTGGCTCCATGCCCTAACTAATACTGGTAGCTTCTGCGATTGTTAAAGAACTTACAGATGTTTTGCCTGAGGTTGGGGGAGAAGGCGAGCTCTTGCAAGTACTTACTATGTAGGAAGGACCAGATGGCAAAATACTACATCAGTAATAAAGCCCCACCAGTAGTCCACTTGCAACATAGCTGTCCCATAACACAGTTAGAAATACAGTGGAACTGGGATCTTACTGTGTTTCATAGGTTTTCTCAAATACCTGAGAATAGTTGCTGTGGGCACAGCAAAAGAAAGATTCTAGCAAGGTTTAGACGTGGCCTTAAAACACTATATTTTCCTCACTATTATTTTCATTCTCAAAAAGGACTTCTAAAGGATTTCAGGAATACTTAGTTTTTTCAATGCATGCATTGTCTGCCTGGGGAGAATGCCCTGAAAGCCTCCAGCAGGCATCCTCCAGGCCTGGCCACACCATCTGGAGACGGTGCCATCCCAGAGTTGTGCCAGTGGGAAAGACCAGGGCAGCCGATCATTCAAATAGGGAATAGCTGTGTAAATACTTTCTAAAGCAAAGTGTGTGGTTGCCCATAAAAGCATTTCTTTGCTATGCTGGCAAGTGTTAAAGAAAACCTGCAGCGCCTGTCATGGCAGTGCCACCTCATGCTCCTGCAGCTGGGCTCTGAAACATGGATGCAACTGGGACATGTAGCTGAGAGTGGGCTGAACCGCACCGTTTAAAGGCAAACCAGCAGATTCAGGCAGCTCTCAAATTCAGCCAATGCCTGGGAGTTCAAAGGAAGGCTAAGGGGTTGCATGCTCCTCCTGGTGGGGGGAAAAGCACAGCTAAGCTCCCGGATCACCAAACTTTCGGAAAGGGGGTGTCTCTGCTAGAAGAGGGAGGCCTGCGAGTGTACTGGGAAGAGCAGAGATGGCCAAGTCTGTATTACTGAATTGCTGCCGCAAGGGGTTACTGTGGATGATGGGGCAGAGCGCACCCTCAGCAAGTCTGCCGATGACACTGAACTGGGAAGAGTGGCCGACATGCCAGAGGGTTGTGCTGCCATCCAGAGGGACCGAAACAGGCTGGAGAAATGGGCTGACAGGAACTTCATTAAATTCAACAAGAAGAAAAGCCAAGTCCTGCACCTGGGGAGGAACAACCCCAGGCACACCCAGCTAGTGGGAAAGCAGCTTGGCAGAAAAGGACCCAGGGTGCCTGGTGGACACCAAGTTGACCATTAGACAACAACACGCCTTTGCTGCAAAGAAGGTGAACGGTAAACTGGCCTGCATTAGCAGGACTATTGCCAGCAGGTTGAAGGAGCTGATCCTTCCTCTCTGCTCAGCCCTGGTGAGGCCACTCCTGGAGTGCTGTGTCCAGTGCTGGGCTCTCTAGTATGAGAGAGACGGGGGACTGCTGGAGAGAGTCCAACAAAGAGACACAAAGATGATGAAGGGACCGGAGCATCTCTCCTGTGAGGAAAGGCTGAGAAAGCTGGGACTGTTCAGCCTGGAGAAGGCTCAGAGGGATCTCATCAATATACATATAGATACCTGAAAGGAGGGTGCGAAGACAGCGGAGCCAGGCTCTTCCCAGTGGTGCCCAGTGACAGGACCAGAGGCAATGGGCACAAACTGAAACTCAGGGGGTTCCCTCTGAACATCAGGAAACACTTTTTTTCCACTGGGGGTGTAACAGCGCACTGGCAGAGGTTGCCCAGAGAGTTTGTGGAGTCTCCATCCTTGGAGATATTCAAAAGCTGTCTGGACATGGTCCTGGGCAACTGGCTCTAGGTGGCCCTTCTTGAGCATGAGGGACTGGACCAGAAGACCTTCAGAGGTCCCTTCCAACCTTAACCGTTCTGTAGTTCTGTGAATCTAATTGCTCCACCAGCATGTGCTCTCAACACATTACCCTTTCACATTAAAACTTTCTTAGCAATGAAGTGGCATGGAGAAAAGCTGGTAAATGTTGGTTGACATTGATTACCTCTTTCCAGTTCTCAAATTCTGGAGGCAGGGACAAGCAGTGCATTCCCATATGGCAACAGGACTGTCTCTGGAAAATGTGTGTTCCCAACACGGTGATACGTGATCCTCGGCACGGGACCAGCGATGGTGGCAACAGCGCATCTGACGTGGACAGAGGCACAGGATGTCCACATGGCCTTTTGTGGCTGAAACACATTCTCCAGCTTTCTGAGGCCATGGGAAATGCTGGTTCCTGGCTCTTCCTGTAGGCAAACCGACCTTTTTGAATAGGAAAGCCAGCTCCCAGCTCCCTGGTAATTGCTTTCGTGGTAAATACAGTTGGGGCTGAATAGCACTAATAAGGATAGATTTTCTGCAATTAATCATTTTCAAAAAGAACAGGGATTCAGCCAAATGCTAACCAAGTCAGATGGAAACGGGAGCTGGGCCATGCATGAAGCAATGAAAAAGCTTTACCAGCAGTTTAAAAGCTGTAACATTTTCTTCACAAAACTAGATGGATACATCTTTCTGCAGCCCTTTGCAGTCACTTTTCACACTTGAGCTCTCCATTCCTTCTGCAAATGGCATCACTCAAATCCTGCACGAGCATTTTAAAAGAGAAACTGATCTCAGAGGAAAGACTGCCGTACAGTGGGAAAGCCTGAGCCAGAACCTGAAAGTACTAACAGAATGAATGAGAAATATCTTGCTTAGTCTGAAATAACTTGCTTAGCGTGGAAAATAGGATGGGGAGAAAGGCAAAATGGAAATAAACCCATGCAAGCAGGGGGACTGCCTAATATTTTTTAAGCATCAGATAGAAAAGAGATGTAGGGACTCAGGGGCTTGCAGGGCTGTATGTTGTGCTGTCATGACTGGCCTTAGGTTAAATAAATGAGAGGGGCTGGTGGTTTTGATCCTACACCCACCTGCAAGAGCAGCAATAAGCCAAGGTAATGAGAACTGTTTGACCACACAGAGCTACCGGGGAGCGGACGGCAGGGTGAGTGGTAGACAAAATCCCTGTGCTGACACATTGCTAGTGACTGGGATGACTGGTGGTCTGTATATTTCAAATGAGACCATGTGGACTGTCAGTTCTTTTTTTCCCAAAGGTTTTCAATCCTATTTTGGAGTAACAGTCAAAGTGTATGGCTCATCCAGCACATGGGTATTTACTATCTGGCAGCCAGGTTTTCGAGTTTTTGCTGCGTAGAAATATGCTCGCCTCACTTGATGCACCTTCTGTTAGGCATGAATAACAGCTTCCCTGAAACCTTCCCATTCATGTGCAAATAAACAACGCGGAGGTCTTGCCAATGTCTCCTCCATATTTCAGGAAAGCTCTGACAGCCTCCTCTTTTTCCAAATCACCCAGCCTCTATTAGAAGCATTTTTTTTGTTGTTTTTTTTTTTAAATCAGTTGTTTGGAATTGCTGGGTTTCAGAGTCCAGGAGAGGGTAAGGCAGACAGCTTTGCTGGGGACAAACAGATGGGAGCTGTAAAGGCCAGAAAAGGAAAATGTATAATCACCCCGATAAAAAGTGTTCTTACAATCCGTACTAAGTTATTGAGAAATAACTAGTTGCCTTCACGCCCCTTGACGGTGGGCTGCCATTAGCCAGAATTATTATTGTGCTTTAACCTGGCCAGTAGCTAAACACCACACAGCTGCTCACTCAGCCCTCCCCCCCAGGGTGGGACGAGGGAGAGAACTGAGTCACTTGACAGAGAGGGCTTGCAATCAGACTTTAATTTGGAATATGCATTGTCCAAAAACCCACAACACCCAAGAAAGCTTGTGTTTGTTTCTTACTAGCTGGTGGAGGCATTGCTGTTATTTTATTGATCACATCTGTTGGGATCTCACGACGTCCATCTTGCCATTTTATTCCTGAAAACTGGGTCCTCTGTACAGGTCCCTTGACCTTACTTGGTTTTATGGCAAAACTGGCTTGCAGAAGGGTTTGGACTATTTTCTTCCCCTTCTCAAACAGGGTACTTCTCCCAAACGTTGTACTACTTTTTCTGGATTCTGGGCTCGCTCAAGGGTGAAGTTCCAAACCGCTAGAGGTGCCCACTGTCCTAGGTAGGCACTTGCCCATACTACCCCACACCCCCTGCCACTCATAAGTAGCCAGCCTCAGGGCAGATCTCTGGGTGGTATTCTTAAATAGTTGTTTTAACCTTAAACAAGACCCAGAACACATTCAGGAAGCATAGCAATAGGAACATGTTGATTTGAACATCCTGAGGATATTTAAAATTCTCAAAAGCTATTGTAATTAGCCTGGAGGAGAGGGGGAAGGTGGAGGAAGGTGTCTCCCCCATAGATTGGCTCTCTGAGGAGAAAAGGTAAAAGGTGTAATTACTAATGTTTTCTGATAAACAGCTCCCAAAGCACAGAGATAATGGCAAAGCTGAGTACAAATACCAGATTAGTTTCATGATCAGCAATTCTATCATAGCATAAGCCAGTGTTACAAAGTACAACAAACCGATAACCTTAACCCAGCCCCCAGAGGTGATAAACAGCACAACGGGAAACATATACAGCAAGTGAGGTGTTGGATAATGCAACCCTGAGAACAAGCACAACAGCTCTGAGGGCAAATAAATCAACATTGTGACCAGCAACTATTGAATTAATATAATGAATGTTTATAGCAAATTTGTTTTAACACACTGTGGTCAGATCTGTGGTTATCTCAAGCCTTCCTGCCCCGTGTTGGGCACCCAGAAAGGACAGTCGTGATTTAACTTGGCACATAGCTAAACACCACATCACCACTCGCTCACTGCCCCCACCTCAGTGGGATGGGATGAGGGTGATAACTGGGGAAAAAAAGTAAAATTCATGGACTGAGGTAATAACCGGACAGAAGTTTAATAGGACTGAGTTTAATAGGACAGAAATGGAAGGGAAAATAATAAGAATGATAATAATGATGATGAAGATGATAATAATAACAATAATAGAATTAAAACATACAGAACAAGTGATGCACAATGCGGTTGCCCACCACCCGCTGACCGATGCCCAGCCAGTTCCCGAGCAGCAGCCCCCGGCCAGCTTTGCCCCTGGTTTATATGCTGAGCATGGCACCGTATGGTATGGAATAGCCCTGGGGTCAGCTGGGGTCAGCTGTCCTGGCTGTGTCCCCTCCCAGCTTCTTGTGCCCCTCAACCTACTTGTTGGTGGGGTGGGGTGAGAAGATGAAAAGTCCTTGCCTTAGTACAAACACTGCTTAGAAACAACTAAAACCACAATGCGTTATCAACATTATTCTCATCCTAAATCCAAAACACAGCACTGTACCAGCTACTAGGAATAAAATTAACTCTATCCCAGCTGAAACCAAGACAATGATACAATTAGAATTACTCAAACCAGGCAGTTTGAAAGTCCTTCCTATTCCTCTGCTCCACATGCCCAGCTATGTCTCTGTCTGGGATTTCCAGGTCTGAAATATGTTAAAAGATGCCTTGCAAATGTCTACAAGGTTTGATACAGTATGCATGTGTGGGATTTCCTGCACATACTGTATGAAGTTGACCTGCACATGGACAATGGCCATTTGCCAAGGACACGGCTGTGTCTGGCAGCTGGCTCAGAATTACTGTGAATATCCAGAGGCTATGGGCAAATGCTCAAGATCTTCCAATGCTGTCACAAGTTTCTAGGCAGAAAAAGAAACCACCGCATTTGGAAAAGACCCAGGCATATGTCAGCCCCAATTACATGTCTGGGGATAATACACCTGAGTTCCACACTTCTGAACAAGGTACACTAGTCCACTTCAACCTGAGCAGGGTGAAGAAAAGGGAGGTGAACCTGAAGCCAGTGAATGATGACCCAGGCCAACAGTGTCAGCATTGCTCCAGTCTGTGCGCCCCATAGCACTGAAAAAATAAAGTTGACACTGGGATCTACTAAAACTGCACATAATCCACTGGTGATGCTGGAATCCACCTTCAGAGGCAACAAGGAGGTTTTTTCTCTCAGTAAAACAGGAGAGGTGGCATAAGAGCCTGGCAACTTAGGTTTGGTTTCTCCAGACTCTGCCCTTGAGCTGCTATGCATGTGGCAGCATCTGTTGCATTTCCACACACAAATTCCAAAGCACGTTACACACGGGACACCAGCTAAACCTGTAGGGGAAGATGAGAAACAGAGGAGTAAAGTATTACACATTTAACTGGCCTATGTGCATCCTCTTGCTAGGCCAATGACTTAAGCTTGGAGTGACCTTATTAAGTAAATGGAAATATAATTTTCTTTCTGAGGCAATAGGACACCCTCAGCAGAGGAGAAATTATGGTCATCAAAGCACCAAACTGTAAACAGGAACCTTGGGATCAATAGAAAACCAAAAAGAAAAGAAAAAGAAGGACTAATGTTCTCTCATATTAACAGAGGATAAAACGTGATAGCAGCTGATGCAGGTGAAGCAGCCCTCTGGGAAATGTGCTACCACTTTCTAGTGATTGCTTTGGTACTGCCCTGTATGCAGGCGATTGTGTCCAGAGCTGGAATTGCTTGGAGTATCATGGCTTGCTCTGTGCCCCAGTGCCGTCTGAACAACTCACCAGAATAAAGAGAATATATCATTTACTGTGGTTTGTTATTTCTGCCTCTTCTTTTTTTTTTTGGTTCTTGGGTGTTAAAAACACTTTTTTTGCTGAAGCCACTGTATGCATTGCAAGAATACTGTGGCCAGATGTGTATACATATAGCATAGTAAATTAAATGGGGAGAGTGTTAATACTGGTATAGGTGCAGTCACTCTCATTACACCTACTGCCATTTCTAAACATGCGTTTTAATAAAGAAGTAAGCAGAAGAGCGTGCAGAGGAACTGCTGTCATCAGCACAGATGGGTAAACGTGATGCACAGAGAATACACACCTCGTAGCAGAACTTGTAATCTTCTCATTTCATTACTCTTCAGGTCTTTTATAATGGAGTTTTTCAACGTGTCTCTTTTCTGACTTACACAAGAAGTTGAAAATGATGGAAGAGCTAGTGAGAATGGAGAGGGGGAAGAAGTTGTTGGGGAAACAATCATACATGTCTGAATCAGAGACTAGTAACTTGTCTATGGGTGAGCTATGTTTACGTTCCTTTGTTTTTATGAACCCAAAAGTGAGTTCTTTTAAATTCAATTTTTTTTTTTTTTTTTTTTTTTTTTTTTACAAACAAGCCAAGCAATCAGGAGAACAAGGCAAGATGGTGGTGAAGAGGCATGGCTGAAACACAAAATGTCCCAGTCCCTGCTGGGGTCAGACACCGCTCAGGTCACATCACCTGTGCCTCAGCTCAGCCTTGTGTAAGATGCAATCAGCTCTTTCCTCGTGGAATTGGCTTGCCGTTTTATTGCTGTATAACACCTTTATCTCAGGGCTTACATTTAACAAATGCCCAGGGAGTTAAATAACAACAGCAATGACAAAATTACTAAATCCGTGGTATGCTTTCCCATAGAATTTGACACTTTTCAAAGGAGGAAAATAGTGAGGCTGCTTTGGGCTCAGCCTTGTTTTCACCCCCCTCCGCATCTCTCCCTCCCAGCACTGCTGTAGAGGCCCTGCTCTCCCTGGGCCAAGATCCTGGGATGAAACTTGCAGAGCAAAGCTGCTTTTCTTGTTACTTCTGAAGATCTCTTGAGAGCAAGCCTATTTTTCTACTGACTTATATTGGTCCAACCTGCTTACTATTTAAGCAAGGGGATCGTTTCTTACAGTCCAGTGTGTTCAGAAGGGAAAGCTCTGTCAAATTCTCATTTTCTCCCTTCTTTTTAAGCACATGGAGTTGTTGCTGTAGCCATTAATAACTGGTTAATGGCTTGTGCAGGGAAAAAACTTAACCTGCTGCCTCTGCAGTGAAACCTGCCTGGAAATCACAGGGTTTGGGGTGCATCCAGCTCCAGCTGTAAGCTGCAGTGAGTGCCGGCCAGACCCCAGCAGCCCTCTGAACAGCTGAGGCTTTCCACCCTCTGGGATCCCCGAGAGAAGTGCTGCAGTGGCCTGAAAATCTGGGTGTCCTCTCCCTACAAAAGCCACCCACACATCCCAGTTCCTCTTAGCTCTGCACCTGGGTCACAACAGCCCCACACAGTGCTACAGGCAGGGGCACAGCGGCTGGACGCTGCCCGGTGGAAAAGGACCTGGGGTGCTGGTCGACAGCCGGCTGGACAGGAGCTGACAGTGTGCCCAGACAGCCAAGAAGGCCAGTAGCATCCTGGCTGGTACCAGGAACAGTGTGGCCAGCAGGACCAGGGCAGTGACCGTCCCCCTGTGCTGGGCACTGGTGAGGTCCCACCTCGAATCCTGTGTTCAGTTTTGGGCCCCTCACTGCAAGACAGACACTGAGGTGCTGGAGCGTGTCCAGAGACGGGCAGCGGAGCTGGTGAAGGGTCTGGAGCACAAGTCTGGTGAGGAGCGGCTGAGGGAACTGGGGGTGTTCAGCCTGGAGAGGAGGAGGCTCAGGGAGACCTTATCGCTCTCTGCAGCTGCCTGAAAGGGGGGTGTAGGCAGGTGGGGGTCGGTCTGTTCTCCCAGGTAACAAGTGATAGGATGAGAGGAAATAGTCTCAAGTTGCACAAGGGGAGGTTTATCTTCACCGAAAGGGTTGTCAAGCATTGGAACAGGCTGCCCAGGGAAGTGGTTGAGTGACCATCCCTGAAGGTATTTAAAAGATGTGTAGATGTGGTGCTTAGGGACATGGTTTAGTGGTGGACTTGGCAGTGCTGGGTTAATGGCTGGGCTCAGTGACCTCAAAGTCTTTTCCAGCCTAAATGATTCTATGATTCTACTATTCTGTCTCTGTTCATCACAGGTCACAGTGAGCATCTCCTACGATACCTGTGTACCTTGCAAACGTTTCTCCTTGTAGTTTCCCTTTCCTACCTTACCCAATAGTCCCATATAAGCCCATATTTTACGGTCCATAGACCATACAAGTCATACAGTTCTGGCTGCTCAGCTATCACCTGCCATGGCAGTCATGAGTGAAAATCAGGCAGCCTGTTGTCAGCATAGACAGGAGTTGCCTGGTGTCCCCGACCCTGCCAGCGAGGCCAGGAGTGGGCTACAGCAAACCTTCATGGAAAAGGGAGATAAGCTAGGGCAGAGGCACTCTGGCCACTACATCCCTCCATGAGTGCTGCCGGCTGGCAGGGCAGGGCAGGTCCAGCAGGAGCTCACGCCCAGCACCCACTGCTGGCTTTCTCAGCCCACCCGTCCCAGCGGTGGGTACCTGCACCCGCAGAGGCAGGCGAGTGCAGGCATCTTCACCAAAACTTCCCTTTCAGCAGCTTCTTGTGAGCTACAGCTATAAACCATCTCACTGCAACATGGCCTTGCCCAGGGTAGCATTGCCCAGGCCGCCTTTACAGCCAAAATCTGCCTCCCCCGTGGGTGTGAAGCAAACAGCACGCTACCCGAAAGCCTTGTCTCTCTCCCCTTCATCTCCAAGATGATGATATGCTTAACGAGCTCCATGGTCTGCAAAGAGGACAATCAAACAACAGCTTCTGAGTAAGTTACTCATGGCACGAATATATTGGCCAGGTGTATGTGTTTTTTTTAATTCTCCTGCCATAGTGAGAGAATAAAATTCCCAACACAAATGGCAACTCTGCAGCACGTATCTGACATAATTACAGTAATTACATTGTCTCCGCACTCTTTTATAAATCAGTGACAGTATATATTTACTGAGTTTTTTCCTGTTCAGCAGGTTGTTCCCAGCTGCTCAGATTTGCAACTGCAATGCAGAGATAACTTAAAATAACTTTAACCCTTAGAAGCGATGCCCCTTTCTGCGGGGACGCAGGCATGTCTTTTGGAGCAGGGCCTAACTCTGCACACCCTTCCCGGCACTGCTGGAAAGCACAGACAGGCCTTGGAGAAAGCCCCCCCACAGGTCTCGTTTCCCCTGGTGAGTAAAATTTTGCCAGTTCTGCCTGCATGAGCTGGATGCGGTAGGTGTGAGCATTGTCAGGATTAACCTGCTTGTAACCTGCGTGCAGGACATGAGCAGCTCAGCCCACAGTGGTTTATGTTGTACAGTCTGATGTTGTGCCTTGTAGGAAAGCCAAGGTTTTCCTTGTCTTTTCACAGCAACCAAGTATTTTTGCAGCCCCTGGGCTAGCAGGTGTCCAGAAAATAGTCCATCAGCTTTACCCATCTCCGGAGGCAGAGCAGGACATGTGGCGGTGCTGATGCTCTCTGTGCACAGAGCATGCATCTGGCCTGGGCTGCTTGGCACATCCCATGCATCCCAGTACAGGGAGGTAACCTGGTTTGCTCTGGAGACATTCCGCATCTGGGTCATCCAAAATCCAGCACTCTTCTGTGGAGAAACCTGTTACACTTTCACCCCAGGGACTAAGACTTGCTCCTTGCTGCCAGTCTGCACCACGTGTGTGTGTTGCACATCTGGCCCCCTGCAGCCCCTGATGCCCGTCAGGCAAGGCAGAAAGCTGCAGAGCTACAGGGCAGGAAAGCACCAGGCTTGCTGTGCAGTCCCCTTGTGCCTGGGCAGAGGAGACCGCGTGCTCCTCCTGCCACCCATCGCAGGGTGCCACCTCTAGCCCTCACCCTAACGCTGCGAGGGTAGAAGAGAGGTGAAGGGCTCAGGAGACGTGGACATTTCAGCCAGGTGTTCTCAAACCACAGAAATGTCTAAAAAACTACAAGTGGAGAGATAAATGCTAATTTTAAAGCAATTTGCTTTAAGCAAAACTGCCACAATCCATCTTCTACCAAAGCAGCAGCCTGAGTGATCCCATTGATCTTGTGTATCCCCAAAGCACCTTTGGCGAGCTTCACCTGATGGGTGCCCCAGGGCCCTGTGCTGCCTGGGGACAGCTCCTCTTCCTCTTCAGCAGCCTGGGAGCTCCTCACCTGCCATGGGCTGAAGGCGAGCAGGGTTACAGGGATTTAAATAATAATACAGAGCTACAGCACTTTGTGACAGCAGCACCGCTGCTTTTTACAAAAGCCATGCACTGTGTCACACTTAAAAAGAGGTAGCAGTGGAGAAAAAAACCAGTTTGGTGAACTTCTTTCAAACCCAGCCTATTTATTCATTTTACAGGTAGTCATCTGGATTTTGGGTAGCTCCCTAAGTGTTTAGGGGTGTCAAATATTCAGATTTATGCCTAATTTTTTTTTTTTGTCTGTCTGTCATGAGACACATGCAGCTGTAGTTCAGAGAAGCACTGTGCATGTCACCTTATCTTCACTGACTCTGGAAGGATTTACACTTGTGCTTTGGTGCTCCCCTGAACAGAAACACGTTCCTGGAGCCTTACGGCGCAGGTCTAGATGGCGACTTCCCTGAAGGTAAGAGTCTGCTTAAACCAAAACCCAACCAAAGAAGCAGCCTTGCACCCTCAGCTGCCTGCGGAGTTTAAACTCACATTATGCAGGTTTGTTCTGAGGGTGCAGGCACCATGCTTTGCCTTCCTGCAGGACTGCTTTTCTTCTTGAATATCAGCTTGTTGAAGGCAAAAGAAATTTAACCATAATTTCAGCAGACACCAATTATGTGACTTAAACTGCCCCCTTTGCATTTTTTCCCTCGCTGCTAGCCAGCAGTGAATGTATTGGATCTTCAAATGCTTTACAGATTAAGGGGATTCTCTGGCTGGGGCTGGACCTGCAGTGACATCTCGTGGTCCCCCATGAAGCAAGGTGCTGGCGGACCAGGCAGCACAGCCCCCAGCCTGAACTTCGCACCAATGCCCCTGGACCACAGCACTGACCAGCACAAATCTCCCAGGGGATTTACCTCCACCTGGGGCAGCTAAATGCCCAAGTGGGGAAACAAACACACACCTCCTCCTGCGACACCCCCTTCCCTTCCCCTGCAGTGCCACATGAAACTTCAGAAATCATGAAGATAAACAAATCATGAAAATCAGATCATTACATGGAGAGTCTGTGGATGGGCCGTGCTTACCACCCGCAAAGTCTGGGTGCTTTTAATTTGAGACAAGGAAAGGAATTAACCTGCCTTCTCCCACATTTGTGCCTGTCTGAAACTCACATGTGAACAGGATGCTTTGCGCTTCACCACTTCTTCTTTTGTTGTGACTCTCAAACGATTTTCCACTGAAAACCAACACGCTTGCTGTTGGCATCTTAGTAGAGGAAATTAAATCCAGCATTTTGGTGTTATCTGATTTCCCATCCCTGTACACCATTGTATAATTTCACCACCTACTCACTTGTTTTCTTCACAGGCAAGTGCATTCAGAGAAAATACAATCTTTGGAAGAATATTTAGTCAGAGAAAGGTTGTAATCAGCTTGGATAGAAATCAGACAGTTAATTTGCTTGAAAAAGGGTGGAGGGAGGAGGAAATTAAATGGAATAATTTATTTCCTGTGAACCTAGGGCACCAAAAAATTTTATGGCAAAACTATAGCATGAGAAGGAAAACAGTTGAAAAGCTTCACAGGAAACACTGCTCCTTAGCTATTGCACTAAAAATAACATGAAAGCCAAAGTAAAAGATCTGATTCCTTAGACATCTTCTGTGTTCGTTAAAGAAAAAAGTTACAGAAAAAGACTCATGAACTTTTCCCAGGGCAAAACAACTAGACATCCCATTTAAATCATCAGATATATCAACATGTAGAGTCAGATCAGCAATGACTGAGTCACGTTGGGAGAACGTCCAGAATGTAGATGCCTAAGACCAAAACTGGGATTTAAAAAGCTCCTCCACACTGTCTAATCCATCTAAATAGTCGTGGGAAAAAGGAGAAGCATGGTGCACTGGCGAGCAGCCAGGGCACTGAGCTTAGGGATTACCCCCAAGAGCTCGTCCTCTTGGGCACTTTCCTCCAGCCCTTTTACTGGACTGGGATCACAGCACAGAGGAGCCCCAGCCACAGGCCAGCACTTCACTCTGCCAGAGGCTCCACAGGTGGATGGTCCTAGTGAAGATAAGGAAAGCTCATAATTATGTTACACAGAAATGCAGATGCTGTCCTCCACCTCCTATGCCCCTCCAGCGAGTCAGCTCAAGCTCAACAGTTTAACAAGAGCACACGATCACAAGTGTCAGCACTACACTTAGATTTCTTTTTCTTGACTATCTGTAGTTATTCCAACTTCCTTTAGGCATTTATGCAAGTTTCACAGCAGTTTACGGTCTAAGACATTATGCAAATATAGTTAGGAAAGCTTAACGTATTTTCTAGTTCCTTTTGAGTTATTAAACAAAGTCAAAGCTGATCTTTCTTCCAGTCCTTTGGCACCTCTTGAGAGCAGGATATTGCGATCAGTCCTCTACTCCAGTAATTTTCCAGTTCATAGTATGTTCACAGAAAGAAGAGAAAGCCTGGCAGGAGAGAAGGTCAGGAGATTGTCCAGGACAGTCATCTGCCCCAAGGCAGGATTCACCTTTAGCTAACACATTTTCATCAGGTACGTGCCTGATTGCCACACGCATCTGAAGAACCCCCCTCAGCAATCTCTTCCAGCGCTCCACAATCTTTCCTGTTACATGGTTCCTCCCTAGCGACTAATCTAAAATATTCTTTGATTCAATAAGCCTATTCTTTCATGTTCTAGCCACCACGAACACAAAAGACACTGAGAACATGAAAGGAATAAATTGTTCTCTTTGTTTGGAGACTTGTATTTCCTTTGAGTATTCTGTAGGCAAACCTACTCAAACTCCTTCGATTTTCTTGTATTTCTCATTCTCATGTACTTATGTTCTCTAGATTTCTGTTAAATCTCTGCTCTTCTCTGAACTGCCTCTGGTTTATCCTAACAAGTATGACACACAATACTAGACCTGATACTTCAGCCGATGCCTCTTCAGAGCTGAACAGAAAGAAGTATTTCACGTCATAAGGATGATATGAAAGGTCTTTTCCAACCTAAATGATTCTGTGATATAGTCTTTATACATCTTAATGTTTCTGTTCATTTTTCAGCATCACTATGTTGTTATAATGGCTCACAAAATGAAATGCCAGCCAACTACCTGACCTTTTTCTGCCAAGCTGACCTCTATTCCCCTTTCCTGTTTGCAAAACTTGTCCGTTCTGCCCAAATTCTCAAGACGATTTTGAATCCTAATTTCACCTTTCAACATGCTTGCAGCCTCACGTACCTCAATATACGATTGTATATTGTGTGCCTCAACACTCCTTTCCCCCTGTTATATATCCTGCCTGAAATAGATCACAAAGCAGTCACAAAATCTCTTGTGCATATGTATCGTATGTATCCTGCAATCCAACAATCACTGCTTACAGTCTTTTTTTTTTTTTTTTCTGTATCCCTCTGAAAAAAAGAAAAACAAAGACACAAAGTTATTTGTTTGCTTGTTTGGTTTTGGGGGTTTTGTTTTTTAACACAGTAGTTTTACTGTAAGCACGGGTAAGAAAACATACAACAGTGAAACAGTAAACCATCTTCCTCACAGGGACATGTGTAGGCACCTACCACATGTTTGAAAAGTGTGTGTGCTGTGAAAGTAGTCTCTACACATATAAAGAGATTTTATCCGTTTTAAAACTGATTTGTCATTATTTTTAAGACAGTGCCGTCAATGATTATAAGGAGAGCTCAAGTTAATACTAAGAGGAAGAGATAATAGGAAGATCTGCCCAATGCTTTCAGCACAATTCTTTTCCTCTCTGACTTGTTTTTCATTTTTACATTAGGAAGAGCAGGATTTGAACCCATACTGGAAGCAGCTCTATATTTGAGTTATTGAAAGTAAGTGGTTATGTCACATTGTTTAGCATGGTGAGTCCTCTTCTTTTACTTTTTAGATTAGACTATAAAACTCTGGTCTTCTTAGTTCACAGTCCTACAGCTGAGCAACACAGCACCCCAGGATTGCGTTCAGTGCACCAAAGTCATTGATTCCTACTGCTGTGATTCTAAAAGGTGTTAAAGGAAGAAATTGACATTCACAGTGATAAAGTTACTGCAAGCTTTGGTAAAGATGTTAAAGTGAAGAACCTTGGTTCTCATTAAACTCGAGCAAAGAGGAAAATTTAAAACAATTCAAAACAAATTGACATCAAATTTTAAGCTATTACAAATATTCTTAGTTCAGGTCCTCTGTCATCAGAAAAGGCTATTTATATGATAGCAAATAGAAGCCCCACATTTTAAGGCTGTGTTTCTACCTTTACCATTTAAACTTTTGGCTCCATTTTAAGCAGCCATCAACCTGGGTTTAACTTATGCAACAAACTCATTCCATTCAGCCGTGCTGGAGTCACACCAGCGCTAGTTCTGTTCTCAGTCACACCACCTTTGTTCACACTGGCATAAATTCTTCACTCTGCTAGAAGGAAGACACAGATAACTGCCCAACTGTCAGGAGCTTCATGGGGTCCTGCAAGGTATCCACAGGAAAATGATATGCTAACTTGAACCAGGAATTGCTCTGCCTCTGTGGGCATCAATAGGAACAGAAAAGTTCCTGGTGACTTAACAGAGTTTTTCCAAAACAGAAATATCTATAAAAATAAGTAACTCATAGAAGATATCTTGTGCAAAAAAAAGAGGGGGAAAACAGCTGATATGGAGCAAAAGATAAAATCTAGGAGAGCAGTGGGAATCACAGAACAAGTTTTGCAATGGAAATGGGCATCAGAGGGATGTGATATCTGAAAGCAAGTGAAAAGCTTTGAAAGAGAGCTGTTAGAGAATTATAGTCAGTGAAACACTGAAGCTTTTTTGGTCCAAGGACATGCACATGAATCCTAAATACAAAATGCTCTCACAGTGACATGACTAGTTAGGATTCTGTGTAAAAATAAAACTTCTGACCACAGAGCTTCTTGTGCCATGGCTATTTTCACTTGGAGACAGAGAACGGTATTTGGAGGCTCTGAAAATACTTTTGTTTCATGTGCTTTTAAAAGAGTAAAGTTAGAAAGAGTGAAAAGTATGAAATGTGATGCCCAGCAAACAGTCCAGAAGACAGCAGCATTTTTAGACATAATGTAAAATTACAATTTTACATTATGTCACTAATTGCTGTGTGCAAAGGAGCCAGTTAATTATAAAGTCACAGATTCTTTCTGTGACTAGAAATAACTGGTGACCTGAAAAAAAACCATAGTCCATACAACCCAGCATTGAGCTGAGTTGCAATTGCTTTATGAGCTGAAGGAAAGTTTTCACTTAGAGGCCTGAAACTCTTGGTGAAGTGTCGGTCCCTCCCACCGCTAGTGAGGAGGAATGTTTCCTCCAGTACTAAAAATACAGTGCTTCAGATGTACTGTTCTTCATCTCCTCCATTCATGAGCAATGACCACTTGTCCCCTTCCTCCTCAACAGAACCATTACATCTTGGTAGCTTGTCTGAAGTCAAGGAAGAGAGAGACACTTGGCTAATCTGATCCAAAGGAGCTGATCTGGATGAATCCCTCCTCCTATCATCCATTCCAATATGAACACTGATTTGGGAAGGAGTAAGTGGCTTCATGCGGCCTTGAGCTTGTGCTTCATAACTTTCTGTGTTTGGCTTCTTGTAACTAAGAGGAAAAAGAGAAAAGATGTTTGGAACTGATGTGCAGAAGTGTCTTTGGCATTAGAACAACTCTGAAACTTCTGATAACCTAAATGTTACCTGCACTTCAGACACAATGTTAAATGACTGAGAGTACTGGTCCCATTGCACTAAGACATTTCAGTAGTAAAAGAGAAGGATTCTCAAAGTGACGTTCTTTAAGAAAAAATATGAGTTTGCTGAATTATGAATTATGAAAGGGTTCATAGCAGACAGTTGCAGGGGAATGGACTTGATGACCCATTCAATGTATTCTAGGTCAAAAAAAGCCCAGCAAGGGCAAGTATGCATGGTCTTCTTCACATACATGTATTATCGTGTTCTTTGGAATCTGAAGTTCTATTCAGCTGATGTAAAGCTTCAAGAAAGATTACTGGCCTACAGGTTATACTGGAATACAGCTTCCATAAGTCTGAAGCCAAGTATGTTTTGGGGGGTTCTCAATATCTAACCATGATTGTGTCTGATACTTAATGTAATCAGCAGAAGATCAAAATGACTGGAGAATAAAGGAATCCCTTCTCAGAAATTTCTCATCCTTTGCATAACTACACACAGAAAGTTCTTAGGATGAAAATTCTATAGTGGTAGGGCTGGTTCTGCAAACAAACATAAGCACATGTGTAGTTTTCATTCTAGATTGTGGTCTCACTGAGCATTTGCAGGATAAGAAACATAATGCAGCAACAGATTTCCTATATAATAATTTATACCATACTGTACAACGCTATACTATAAATTACACAACACTACAGAAGACCCCAGGTGCTGTAGGAACACATGAAGGTTTGGACTAATTTCAGACACCATAAAGAGTCTTATTTTTGAAAGTTGTTTGCTCACAATGCTGTTAAAAACAGGCCCACTGTAACTGCATCCAAAAAGGGCACCCAAAAAATCTAGCCTAAAGAAATTAATGAAATTAACATCCCTTCCAACCCAAAGCATTCTGCAAGTCTATCAGTTTGAAAAATCTTGCTACAGTTCAGAAACTGGTTCACTTCCAAAAAAATAGAGTAAGATACTTTATCTACAGTAAGGTGCAAAAGTATAAATACACTGCTGCTCTTTTTCTCTCTGGCCAAGTTAAATAGACAAAAAGTAAAACCATGTACAAATCTAGATTTTGAATGATTTGTTCACTTGATATTCACAGCAAACCCAGTGTTGATCATTACCTCCCTTGGTATTGAATTACATCTCCAACACAGTGGCATCCGGTTACACTTTCAGCTGCTAGTTAAAGAATGCTCAGTACTGTCTTACTCCAGGTCTGTTCATGATAGTGACACATGTCTCTTTGGAGCCAAGGATTAGACAGAACAATGCTACATTACAGGACTGTCAGGTACTTTTAGGTATACAAAGCCCAAAGTAACTTCTCACTTGAGTCCCAGCAGCAGAGCTACCTAAGGGTCCCCAGCTGATTAGTGTAAGACAACTTGCCATTTCAGCTGCAGGGAAGACAGCACGACAGACACAGAAGAAGCTGCCATTGCAGCTGATCCCATCCAAGGCTGAAGCACAAGGCCAACAGGCATGAACACACCTAGCAAAAAAACATACGGGCATGAGCTAGAGCTGCCTGTCTCGATACAGACATTTCTGTCCCTGCACATCATAGAACGGACTGGCAGTTCTGCAACATGACCTGCGGAGATCTCCATAAACACAGCTAGATCGATACATATTTACTTACTTATTTTAAAATGACCCTTCTGTTGCAAGGGATGACCCTAGCACCAGTTCAGTTACAAGACTGCGGCCACAAGGTAAGACTGTTTGTCCCCTTCAGCTATGCTGCACATATGAAACAAAGCAAAAGCAACAGAAAGACAAGGCAATAGTCCAGGCAAAGGACAGAGAAGTTACTCATAAAGAAAGAATGCTTGAAGTAAGTTTTAAGGAGGAATCTGGAGCATGAGAAGATGTCTGACAGAAACAGAGAATGCAAGAAGTAGAAGAGAAAATGTGTGATTCAGGGTGAATAAAAGAGGGAGCACCCAGAAGTCAGATAGTATCTCTGATTAGAGCTGGCTTTGAATATAAAGAAACTAATCCCCAAGAACCGCTATGAGAAATAAGAGCATGGTTTTAATTTCATTGTATGAGAACTTTTTCCTAAGAGTTTAAAATTTGGGAAACAAAGATTTTTTTTCTACAACATGAAAAACAAACAAACAAAAAAAAAGAGAACGTATTTATTCTGTCCTCCTCCTGCTAAGTTTTAACTACTCTAGGAACCTCTATTTGGTTCCTTGAGCAGGAGATCCTGTAGGATGCACCACAGAGCTCAACGGTGCTGCTGTCTTCAACAAGCTGAGCTCTGGCAGTCACATACCTGCTGCTATGGGTATTCCAAGCAGATTATAAATTAAGGCAAGAATCAGATTTATCCGTATTCTTCGAACTGTTCTCTTTGATAAGTGAATACTGGCAACTACATCCAGCAAGTCATTCTGCAAGACAGAAGAGCATTGAAAGTTTTCCACATGCAGTCTTCAGAAAACAAACCAAAAAGAGGAGTGTCAGTGATAAAATAGGACAGGTCAAAACTAGTGCTCACTCGGATAAGAACAACATCTGCTGCTTCAATGGCAACGTCGGTGCCCGTTCCAATTGCAATTCCAACGTCGGCCCTGGCTAGTGCAGGGGAATCGTTGACTCCATCACCAACCATTGCAACCTTCCTCCTCCCATTTTGGAGCTCCTGGACCTTTGCAACCTTGTGAGAAGGAAGAACCTCAGCAAAGACTTTTTTGATCCCAACCTATGTACAAAGAAAAAACGTATCCAGTTGGTGATATGCTTCATGCTGAAAGGAAGAGCCATTTGCTATTCTGGGTGAAGGAGAAGCAAAGGAAGACCAACTAAACCAATTCCACTGGAGACAACACTTGCAATCTACACAGGAAGCTGAAAAGCAACATGTCTTTGGCATAAGAAAGGGACTGATTACAGCCCCTTCCGTCTTTACTGCAGAGGTGTTGGCAAACCATGTTCTGTCATTAGCATCATGCCCCACATTGCTTCTACAGCTCTACTGCCCTGGCAAGAAAGGTTTGATGATTAAAAGAGCCAGCTTTCAGCTAATCATGCTGCTTGAAGCATGAAAAAAAATTTTCAGTGAAACCATAGAATCACAGAATTTTTTGGGTTGGAAAAGACTGAGATCATTGAGTCCAGCCATTAACCCAGCACTGCCAAGTCCACCACTAAACCATGTCCCCAAGCACCACATTTACACATCTTTTAAATATGTCCAGGGATGGTAATAAAACCACTTCCCTGGGCAGCCTGTTCCAGCACTTGACAACCCTTTCGGTGAAGAATTTTTTCTTAATATCTAACCTAAACCTCCCCTGGTGCAACTTGAGACTATTTCCTCTCATTCTGTCATTTTTTTACTTGGGAGAAGAGACCGACCCCCACCTCACTACACCCCCCCCCCTTTCAGGCAGTAAGAAAAGAAAGCAGTAAGGTCTGCCCTGAGCCTCCTCCTTTCCAGGCTGAACACCCCCAGTTCCCTCAGCCGCTCCTCACCAGACTTGTGCTCCAGACCCTTCCCCAGCTCCGCTGCCCGTCTCTGGACACGCTCCAGCACCTCAGTGTCTGTCTTGCAGTGAGGGGCCCAACACTGAACACAGGGTTCGAGGTGCGGCCTCACCAGTGCCCAGCACAGGGGGACAATCACCTCACTTGCCCTGCTGGCCACACTGTTCCTGATACAAGCCAGGATGCTACTGGCCTTCTTGGCCGTCTGGGCACACTGCTGGCCCATGTCCAGCCGGCGGCTGTCGACCAGCATCCCCAGGTCCTTTCCCACCAAGCAGCTTCCAGCCACTCTGCCTGTAGCACTGTGTGGGGCTGTTGTGACCCAGATGCAAGTGCAGGACCTGGCACTGAGCCTTGTTGAACCTCATACAACTGGCCTCAGACCATCAGTCCACCCTGCCCAGATCCCTCTGTGGGGCCTGCCTGCTCTCAAGCAGATAATGCAACACAGGAACCCCATATGATCAGGCAGTTGCAGTAGGGGAAACACAGAAATGCCAAGTATGTCCAAGTCTCAAGGAGACTATGAAGATCAAGCAGATGGCTGCCTAAACACTTCTACCCATCCACATCTCAACTTATAAGGAGTTGTTACCAATGGCTTTAGCACTGGTGGTGTACAGAAGAGGGTTGGCATAATGCTCCTGGTTTGGCTGCCTCAGCAGGCAGAGATCAGCTTTTCACTACACAAGGTAAGAGCTCTCTTTTAACCTTTGAAAAAGTAACATTTTTGAAAGTTTTTAGGACTGGCTTACTATTTTTCCATTGGAAAGAAAGTAAGTGCCAAAAATTCAATGAAAATATAGGTTGGCACAGACTAAGCTTGCTGGAAAACTTCACCTGAGTGCCTGGAACCATAAAGAAAAGCTTGTTTCTGAAGATTTCTCTTAACAAAGTTGAGTAGGAAAGCACTTTACCACAACTGAACACAAAAGTGAAAGCGTGAAATAAAATAGAAGGATTAAAGCATCACACTGATTTAAAAAACAGACCTCACAACATGCAAGAACATGCATACCACAGTGCTGGCTGAGTTAGCTGTGTGGTGAGATATCTGAGGAAAGCGAGGTAGCATACGGTAGATTAGAAGCAGATTGATGCAAAAGGGAAAGAGAAAAATTAAGGTGGAGAGAGTAGAAATGTAGCAAGGTGGAGTGAGATTTTGGCTTTGCCTTTCAAGCAACATTTAGAGTTTGAGATCAAGGAAATCTCATGTAAACCCAACATCTTTTAGACTGCTATGCTTCTTAACAATTCTTACTGTTATAACTGTTGCCCTTAATGACAAATCCCCACTTACCTTGTAGGGAACAGGACTGGACCTTAAAGCAAATTTCCTTCATCACTAACCAAACATGACTGCCCTTCAGTGAAGGAAAGCAGGAGGCTTCAGTTCAGCAACAGATTAATTACTGCAAGAACCTCTGTACCTCTGAAGAAGTACTGACTGCTTGTCTTCAGTGGGATCTTGAGGTAGCCACTGGCCTCAATCCAAGAAAAGCTAATCTTCATTTAATGCATTGAGTGAAACTCTGATTTCCTGCCCCAAATTCACTGCAGTAAGCAGAGTTTTAGAACATCATTATGTATTTTTTAAAAAATGTAAAGAAGCAGATACCTGAGTAGCAATGGCTTTTGCAGTTTTTCTGTTGTCCCCAGTTATCAGCACCACATCTATTCCCATGTTTTTCAGCGTGTGCACAGCAAGGGCTGCCTCCTGCTTGACAGTGTCTGCTATGGCAATCATTCCACACAAAACGCCTACGCAAAGAAATGTCCTCTGTTAGACAGAGCTGTGGGAGGCAGAAAGGCAGCGAGAGAACAGGACTTCCCTCCATCACACCATGTGCCCACATTCTGGGTAAAATTGACACTCATAAACCTGAACAACTGTCTACAGTTTTCTAAGTTATGGTCTCTTTCTTACACACACACACACAAACTTTTCACACTTATCTGCTTCAGATCAAACAACAAACACCTTTGATGTTTAGGGACCAGGAGGAAGGGGAGGAGAGTAGCTTTTACACATGCCTGACTTCTAGCTTTTATGGTACAGACAAATACAATAGCGGGCTAGAGAAAGTTTGGATAATTGTGTCCAGGTCACATGTTGAAGCCATTCCTCCAGAAGGAAGTATATAATGTATCTGGAATTATGTCTCCTAATCTTTCAGGGTTGGATCTCTATTACAATTAATTACTTCCATACAAAAGTGTTGCAGCTGCCTTCCAACATAGTGACTCAAAGATGCATCCACATGTCTTTCATGTGACTTACAAAAATCTCACATTGGTTTATCATTGCATGTTACCTTTTCAAAGGACTTAGGTAGGTTTCGTACCCCTGTATCTCTATTTGCTATCATTAACAGTGATAGGAACACCAGTTGTACATCAAAGCCCTTACTTTCATGTTAAGAGCATTCGATATTACTGGACTGATGATGGAGCCCAGGCCAAGGCATGCAAATGCCTCTCAAAATTGCTCTCTAGGAGCACCAAATCTATTTATTCAGTAATTGAACCAGAGACCTCACTTCAAGACCACAAATGCACTGGTAATACATCACCATTACAGCAGTTTCTCATGTTGAGGTATTGTCTGGGATCTTTTTCTGTACAGCACAGAACAGAACCCCTTTGGCAAAACCCTTTTAGTCAAATCTATTATATTTGAATGATCTAATGAATCATCATGTTTATCCATGAAATGTTTTGAAGTCAGTGATGCAATAGGTTGGCCTCTGATCCTTACGTGATGTAAAATCAGGATGGGACATATCACTGCACTAGCACTGCTTTTCTGAGCAACAGACCTAGACAACAGGAAGTCCAGAAATAAATAGTTAAATTAAAAACTGCCCAACAAAATCTTATGAACAGTGTTCTGAGGTGAAGGCTTCTTTTAAGAACACCTTGATACTTTGCAGTTCACAAGCAGTTCTGCACTAAAAGATCAGTAGTTTCTTGACACTAAGTCACTGATCAATTGCTCCAGAGTTTCTTTTTAAGTTCCATGGTTGGATCAACCGACAATTTCTTAAGTCACTCCAAAGAACAGCAGTTACCATCTATAGCCACTAGTATGGCAGTCTGTCCTTTCGTTTCATGGTCTGTCATTGCATCATTCACGTCATTTGCAATATGCAAGCCATTGCGTCGCATCCACTCACGATTTCCAATCAACACCGAGTATGTATGAGAAGCTGATGGACCTTTGTGCACAGACATAAAGAAAAATGAGCAACTCAAAAATAGTGAACACAAGCCAGAAGTGTTTGAGGAGGACAATGTCTGGCTTCATTAGCTATAGAAAGTTATTCTGAAGATGTTTTCCTAAAATATTTTTGTGTATGTGTGTTCAAGACTGGCAATGCTCACATCAAGACACAAACAGAATTAGTCTTGCTGATGTGCTGCTGTCATGGCCAAACACAAACGCATAGGCACTACCTGAAGACAGCCTCATAAAACCTTTCTCCTTCAAGACTCAGTCTGTGCCTGTTTATAAAGAGAACTGCATCATGAACTAACACACTTAATGGAAGTATCTGCCTGTATTTGCCTTTGCTAGTTGGCATTGTTTTTCTGAATAAATGCAGTATGCACATTTCATAAATGCCATGCTGCTTTGTTCTCACAACTAATGACTTCTTTCACATATAAAGGCTATTTCTGGCAAGAAAAAAGTAGTTTTGTTCTAACGAAGAATGAAACAGTTTGTAAAGCACCTCATTATATATTCAATCCAACTTCACAAGAGCTGTATGAAGCAGATGAGAAAAATATTACATTAACACCATTTACAAATGGCACAGTTGTGATGATTGAAGTTCTTATTCTATTTAATTCTTCTAATAGCTTTCTCAAAAAGGTCAGGAGAGCCACAGCCTTCTGAAGAGAACTGATGAGCTTCTTAAGGATGGCTTTAAATACTTTTTCTTTCTCTCCTACACTACAAAAGAGCAAAGTGGCTTCCACAGACCCTGAAACAAAAACAAATGTATTGGCCTAATCAAAAAACATCAGGCACTGAAACTTGGTTTGCAGATGTAACATGCTTTATTGTGCATCTGCTGAATAGATTTTCTTTTTGATTAAGTGCCTTGAGAGATATATGAACAGAAAACAAGAGGTCCAATTAATAGGGAATTAAAGGGTAGGATATAAGAAGTTGCAGTAAGACAACATATGTTAAAGGTAAGTGCTCTAAATGGGGAGATAACGCTAACTGGCAAACTTTGCTCTCTGCTGGACCATTATTCTACACAAAAAGGACATTGCTGTGTATGCCTTATTGTCTATGTATTGTAAGGACTTTCTGAGTACCCATCACAGTAGCATTTAAATTGTTATTTAGATTTCTGAATTGCAGAGAGATCAAGAGTATCAAGAATAGGGGAAACAGAGAGCTTCCATTTTTGTTAAGGCACATTTTTGTCCACCACGTTCTTTGCCTCCTCCTGCCATATATCCACCTTTCTGTTGTTCCTAGTCTGGTAGGATTGTTTTACAGGGGTCAGGACTGTTGATTCATTAGCTCTCACATTGTGACTGGCGGTCACTTCAGGGGCAGACGTACCATGTGATTCCGAGAGCGTGATCAGCACATTATCTCCCAGAGGAGCACTGCTGTCCCCGCTCCTGTTAGCGTCCAGCTTACTGAGACCCTCCTCAGCCATGCCCAGGACAGCCTCAACACCTCCAACTTTGCAGCTGATGCCACAGCCTGGGACTGCCTGGAAGTCGGTGCAGTATCCCAGGCTCTGAGTGCCAAGCTCCTGTGGACATAACCAGAGTCCATCATCAGCCTGTGCTGCCCACATGGGGTATAAATATTAGATAACTCCTGCTGAAAAGAGGCTTCATTCCTCTTCTTGACAATGACCGACTGACTGAAAAGCAGCATGGAGTATCAGTAGCACAGAACTAAAAATAAGGATGTTCTGGACATGCTGTGGTTCAGACGCCTAGAAAGGGACAGCCATACAGATCACAGCCCTAGCACCAGAAAACCATAAAGGACAGCTATTCCTGGCAGTTCAAAAACAAAGCAGTTACACTGGTGGTTCATGGCCTCAGCCAAGACTAGGAACTAATAAGAAATACTGAACGATAAACCATACAGCTTCTGAAAAGATGCAAAACCTAACTAACCTCACAGACAACTGGCTGTGGGGGATCAGGCCTTTTATATATATATGTAAAAGTATAGTGAAAAGCTGTATCTAATTCCTGGAGTGATCTGGCTGGATGATAAGGAAACTGGGTCTTTCTGTTGAATTAGAGAGAGAAGCCAGTGAGTACCTTCAAGATGAGAAAAGGGATTACCAGGACCCTGAGTTACAGAAAGAATGGAGAAAATAATAATTTATAAACAAGTTATTCTGGGTTGTCTTTGGAAATTGGAATTACATGTACCTTTCAGTAACCTTATTACAATACAGGGATGATAAGGCACGTGGTAAGAATATTAGCAGACAGTATAGCATTGCAATTAATATAAGCCAGATCCAGTAATAACTAGTGCATGGGATGACTACAGCAGTATACTAAGACAAATCTGAAACCAGAAAATGTAAAATACGACAAAGGCAACTGAGTCATTACCCATACTCTTTTTTTACTTCTACATTTATATGTTAGTTTCTAAATTTCACCACTGAAAGATCTACCACTAATAAATTTGATATATTCTTGCCAATGAATTTTTCCATGAATCAATTAATTACTAGTCTTAGCAGAAATAAATTGTTTATTTAAACCACGCTTCCTATTTTGGTTACTATTTGTGCTTTCATTCTTCCTGAAACACTTGAGGAACACATGCAACACATAAATGACCTTTGAGCATTTGCAAAATCTGCAAAAATTTGAGTGATCTATTAATTCGTTTGTGAAACTCACAAATATCACAGTTTAAAGCTTTTTGACTCATCTATTCAGATAAGCAAGTGACTAATAGAAGAGACTAGAGTCAGGTAACATGAAATGTCACCACACACATTTGCTTCACAATGCTATTGGAAGCATAAGTATCCCTCCTGCACATATTCCACAAACCTGAATTTTCCCACTAGTTCAGGAAAAAAATTTTAGGATCTTGCTTGAGAACTCCACAGCTTACCAGAAAAGCAAAGGTTAGAATTGTCCAGACTAAGATGCACAATCATAAAATCTCCCAGCTTTCCAGCCTATTATTTTTCAGGCAGGCCTGTCCCTCAGGGACTTGCTTTTTTTCTGCAACATTGCTGCATTTGCACAGATCCCTTCAGGTCTCAGATGAAACAGGAAGGCTAAGTACCTCTTTGCAGTATTTAGTGACTGCCACTCCTAAAGGATGCTCGCTGCTGGCTTCTGCAGTGCCAACCACTGCTAGTACCTTCTTCAGAGAGAGCACAGCCATGTCTCCCAGCAAAAGCACTCTCATGACTTTAGGAACTCCACAGGTGATGGTCCCAGTTTTATCAAACATCACAGTCTTGATCTGCAAGAAATAAACCAGAGCTACTGCCTAAGCCCTGCAAGCATAGGGAGGCACATAAATACAGGCAAGACCTTAGTAATGAGGTGACTATACCCACATCAAGACATAATAAACCTACAAAAGTAGGGATTCCTGTATGTACTTTGAACTGTCTGTAGAGCAGGTGGTTTCACCTGCTTTCACCATCCCGTACCTATGTCAGGATCTCAGACAACAGAGTCATTGCAGGACTTGTACTGTCCTTTGTGTATGTATTCACATGCAGGACTCACGTAATGGCACTTCAATCACTTTTACCACAAGGGATATGATGCAAGGATGGCTTTTACAAATGCTGTTCTGAACAATTAACAATAGTGCTGAAGAAAGAGGACTCAGGAAGTTATTTGGTGATAGAGCAGGTAGGAATAGTACAAGAAGCTGCCACAGGTTCCAGAAAAAACAACCTAACCAAAACCAGCCTCATGTTATTCACCAAAATCTTCAATCGCTTGTTAGCCAGCCCAAAAGGTCTTGAGGAATCGGGAATGAACCAGAAAACACACCCCCACATACACTGAAACCCAAACCAAGTCAATTCTCATCCTAAAAATAAACACAGCACAGAGAAACACAAGAACCAAAAAAAATGAATAAAGTAGGCACTATTTCCATTCCCAGCTCTTCCAACCCATTGACCTTGCAGAATCCAACAGGTCACCTCATTTTCCAGGCCCTGACGCTAGCCTCACTTAAATTCAAAAGGCAGAAAGTTCTGACACTAATTAGTAGTAACTTTTGCAGAGCCTTGGAAAAAGTTCTGGTTTATGCTTTATAACATACAATAAGAACATGAATTACTAGTCTGTTTAATTTATTCTTACCACTCTTTTCACTTGAAAGGTTCTGCGTATGTCTAATCCAGTCTACCATAGCATGGTTTAAACTCATATTCTTTTCACTGGCTGTGAATATGTCAAACCTGTTCCTTCTTAGATTTCCTCCTTCTCTTTTCATCTCTTTTCTGTCTTTGAAGGGCTTTTTCTGACTCCCTCCCATCTTTTTTCTATACACTAAACTAACTTCAAATCTTTCTTTTTTTCTCTTACATACTACATTTTAAGCTACGGATCATGAACATTTCACAACACTCCTCTGAAGAAAGAAGGAAAACACTGGATTATTGGGTTTTTTGCAGAAAAGGTAATGAAAGCACAGAAGTCAGAAACCTCTGAGGTCATGCAGAAAATTAGCAGTCTCACTCAACACTTTGCTGTGACTATGAAGAAAGAAGGTCACATTTGTCTTCTTTACCTAATGAGCAGCAACCAGCAGAAAAAAAACCCAAACGACATCCTGCAGTCTTTCTCTCCACCAGCATGACTTTCTGGGAAATTATATATCATGTAGCAACAGCCGGGTAAGCTACCAAAGTACAGAATAAACTATTAACCTTGTGTGCCATTTCCAGGGGTTTTCCACCTTTGATGAGAATACCATTCTGTGCAGCAACTCCTGTGCCCACCATCACAGCCGTGGGGGTAGCCAAGCCTAAAGAACAGGGGCATGCAATGCTCAGCACAGTGATCGAGGTTTGAAACGCAAATCTCAGTATTAGTTCAGCTTTTGAAATGTGTTTGTTCTGATTCTGCAAGAAAAGGGAAGGGGGGAGGAAAAGAAAGAAAGAGATGGATGATTGCTGATAGAAGATAACACAGATGTACAATCAACCATAGCCATTTCAAAAAACATTTACCTGGAAACCTCCCGTATAGGAAAGCAATCTATTATTGTTACTGTAATGGTAGAGAAAGGTCAATGTTATGAATTGTTTATGGCAGTATTTTCTGGATTTTTTGCTGCTCAGGCACACATATACTTGACTCTGCTCTCAGGCTGCCAGATGACGATATAACTTGTTGACATTTCCTTCATAGCTTAGCAAGGGAGAACCCTACTCCCAGGCACACAGATCCCCACAGCTGCTGAGCACAGCAAATACATACATCCTGAAGATAACAGAAGCTCATCTTCTTTCTAAAGCCAAAATCACTATCTGCCATCAGGAACAAGGTTGTCCAGAAATATTTCAGCCATGATAGGAATGGTTCAGCTCCTTGCCATGCAGCTATAGAACATTTTTAGTCCAGAAAGACTGCCAATAATTTGTTTGTAGAAAACCCATTCAGAACTAAGGGGTAAATGCAAAGGTATATTTATACCTGCAGATAGATTTTAATTAGTGTAATAATCTGCTCTGTGTAGAAAACACCACATTGTACAAAAGTATTTGCCAGGTTGCAACATCAAACCCACAGACGGTATGTTAATTACACTGGAAGGTATCCTAACACCAAAATCCAGCTCTTAATGAAATTACTTACAGGAAAATATTTTTTAATAACATCAAAATTTATAAAACCAATTGTGATCCACACTAGCAATGTCACTGTTGAAATGATGATGATAAATGGAACAAAATATCCACTAAACTTATCTGCCAGTTGCTGGATGGGTGCCTATAAAAAAGAAAAACAGGTATTTTCATGTTTATGATCAAGACACATAAATATGCAGAGTTCATTATAATCTGATTCTTTTTAGAAGTCTGGAAAAAAAACAGTTTCCTGAACAAGTAAATATATCAAAATATAGATTCTTTTCTTTATTTAATCAAAATATGGGACTAAGGTTTTCTTTTCTATTATTTTTACCTTTGACATTTGAGCTTCTTCCACCAATTTCACAATTTGTGCCAGGGTGGTATCGTTACCAACATGGGTTGCGTTAACAAGAACTGAGCCATGTGCATTTATAGAACCAGCAATCACTGTGCTCCCAGGCTTTTTAGTGACTGGCATAGCTTCCCCTAGAAAGAAAAGGTAAGAATAAATGAGCCAATACCCCTAATAGCAGTGAACATAGTCCATTAGCACACAGCTCATTTTTTTGGTAGCAAAATCAGTATGCTAACTTGAAATGCTAACCAGTATGCATGACCAGAAATCACACACTGTGTATCTCTGTCTAGTGAAGACATATGTAAGTGGTCTCGTACTTCTACAAACAACTTCCTAGGTTTAGTTTCAAAGCAAATGCTGTTTTCTTGGTCCTAACTCTCCAGTATGCCATCCCTCAAAAGGGCCAGGAGCAAACTGGTTGTAAAAGCAGCTTCTAGGAATTTCTCCAATTAACACTTTGCATAGCCTTTGGAGTTTGAACAATTTATTTCCACCACCCTCAGTTTTCAAAGACTAGAGAAGTTGTCTCAGTGGCAAAGCTCCTGTTCTCATGCTGCCTCTCCAAAAACACTAGCTCAACAGAATCTTTATTTTCTCTCTTTTTAGAGTTAGTGATAATGACTGGTTCTCTTAAGCTAAGGGCGTCCCTGTTTCCCAAGCAAAGTATATACATAACTAAAACAAGTATGCCAATGCCAATGTAAAGTTTTTATATCCTTTACCTTACTTCTGAGAATTGCATGATGCAGTAAACTCTTATTATATTTACAAAATTAATTGAAAATTTCAGAAGCTGTGAAAAAGTCTCATGACCCTTAATGAGCATCAAGTTGTGAGGCTCTCTTTCCCTCTCCTTGCTCACTGGGAGATCACTGTCAGAAGCCCTGTTTGGTGCCCATGCATGTACACCCAACATCTCAGCAATATTTCCCCATTGCCCTTTAGATATTATTTCTGAGAAGGTACCATCTCCACAAATACATTCCAGGGGAAACTCCCACCAGATCTCCAGAATAATGGTGTTTAAACTCTATCCATCCCATCAGTACATTAGTGAAGGTGACCAAACTGAGCAGAAATTCTTCAGCTTTTTAGGGTGTGTGCAAGCTGCAGGATTTGGATTCGAGCTCAAGAAGGCTAGGCACAGCATCCATTAAGGTGGGAGTTTATTCAGACTGCAGCTTTTGGGTTGGGTCTGCCCTCTTCCCTTGTAAGAAAGAGTTCTAGAAAATGTCATTTCTTTGTGTAAGGGAAGTTACCAGTAATAAGAGACTCATCTGCCATAGAACTGCCTTCAATGACCTTTCCATCTACCGGGAACTTTCCACCAGGAACAACCTTTACGATATCACCCCTTTGAACCAGTTCAACAGCTACCTGCTCCTCACTGCAAAAGACACAAGTAGAACAGACACATTGTTTACACTGGTAGCTTCAAAAGAATAATCACGCTTTCACATTAACTGTAACAAGCCTAGTCTGTGCACCCAGGCAGGCCGAAGGGGTTTTCGTTCATAAATATATACCTGGTGATAGAGTGGTCAGGTCCAAGAGTCACCACAGTGGCTTCTGTGGCTTGTAGAGATATAAGTTTAGCAAGAGCTTCTGAGGTCTTACTCTAAGAAACAGAGAAGAGTGTGTAAGATATATTAAGATAGATAAATGCTGATGTCCACTTAACCCAATGAACTAAATGACCTTCTATAATACAGGCTACATCATAAACGTCTGACTCAAAATTCCTCTGAATAGTTCTATTCTACTTCCATCACAAATACACAATTAGTGTGAAGATGTGTTACCTTTGCTATGTGTTCCAGCCATCTCCCAAGGGCAATGAACACGAACAGCATCGGAGGAGTGTCAAAGAAAGTGACAGGGCTTTTCTCTGCCTTTTCAATTATCGCTACCACCAGGATCACACACGAATACACATAAGCAATCGTCGTGGCCAGTACAATGAGCACATCCATATTGGCTGTCTTGTGCTTCAGTGATTTGTAAGCTTGTACATAAAAATACCATCCACCAAGAAACTGTTGATGTAAGCATGGACAGACGCACATTAAGATTACAGCAGTGAAAGCAGAGAGTACATGATGCCGCCTATAGCAGAATTATAAACATGTAGTATATAAGGGAAAGCATTGCTGTCCCATGCAAATTTTATATTGCTATAACTTCAGTTGAGTGGTCTCCTAGGAGGCTGACTCCATTGTCATCCTCTCACTTGCCCTTCCCCATTCTCAAAACAACTCTGCCAGCTAAATATCATCCTTTTCCTCAGCAATGAAAAGTAAACAAGGCACAGAAGTTGAAAAGATTTGCCTATGCTACCCAATTAGTTTGCAGCTGATCAGGTATTTCTTCATTTTAACACTACCTTCCCCACTTGGAAAACTACCTGATGCAGCTTTGGCAGGAGTAAGTCCTGTGAGCAATTACAGAATGGAAAACCTGCAGAAAAACGCCACTTTATTCTGTGTAGGTGGTACAGACAAGAGAGCAAGCCTAATCCACTAAACCTTTCCGGTCTTTTCTCTTTATCACATGAGTTTACAGAACAGAAAGCAAACCCCTAGGAAGTACTGTGGACATACCTGAACAAACGTGCACAGGACAAAGAAGAGAAGATTTAAAATAGATAATCCAGGAATGAGGTTCTGTTCCAGCACCATAGACCCATGGTGCTCACCATTGGGTATTAGCATATAAATCATTAGGATTAAGACAGGGATACCAAACAGTAGGCTGCACAAGAAAGACTTCCTCCACCTGAAAAGTAGAAGCTGTAAATCCCCAACTGTCATACACCCAGCAGTACCCAGGCCAAAAAGTGTGCTCACAGTGTACAGCTTGAGCTATTAGTACTGTACACACAGCTTTGGGATATTTTGGAAAGATACAACATTTGGGGACAGTTTCTGTGTCTCCTACGTGTTTAACTGTATAGACTTCTATCAGTTGACAACTGAAACTAATGAGAGTAATAAAAGTACTTGAATCAAATGGCAAATCGTAAAATTGAATATACTTTACACAGGATAAGCTAAATTATCTGGGAAGAGTGAGGGGCAAGATGAGTTACAACAGATGATCTATACATGTTCATTAGTGAGAGAGAAACAGAAACACTTACTGCTGTATTTCCTTTTTATGATCCAGGTTATGTGCATTTGGAACTCTTCTAGCCACAGAAGCATGAAAGCCAATTTCCTTTTTATTGAAAGGGGAGGGAAGATGAGTTAGTTTGGATTAAATTAACAAGATTATTTATACTTAAATTACACTACTTCTATGAGAAATGTCAGAAAAGGACACTGTTCCATATTTAATAAATGCTAACTTCTTATTTATTTTTAGATTCTGCCAACATGAGAGGATATTTCAGACAGTACTCAAAATGTGGACTGCAAAGGGTTTCTGCTATGTGTACATGGACACAATGTATAGATGCAGTAAGTGTCCCAGGACACTGCCTGCTGCCCTCCTCCTCAAGGAAAATTAATGCCCCTTCACCTCCACTGGAATGAGAGATGGGAAATACCACAAGGGAAAGTACAAACATGACAAGCCACTGGGCTAGTCAACCTTGCAAGCATCTCCTTAACACTACAGGTGAGTAGATACACCTGAAGCTGAAAATCAAAATGACTAGAATCAGTTTAAACCTGTAAAACAACAAACCACAGTGCAAAGCATCCCAGAAACAAAGACAAGCAACAAGCCTGTTTTGACAGATGCTTCAGTGAGTTACTGCGCCAGAACAAGGCCCCCACCAAAAGTCAAAAGCCACAAAAAAAACCCAAAGCACACTTGCAAGCACAATACATTTAAACTGTACCTGCATCATGAGATGCTCCTGTGGCAAAATATACTTTACGGAAATACTATGCCAGCCTGAACAGTGTACTAGTTAACACGTTAATCACTACTGCTGCATCAATTCTGTGGTCTAGGAGCTTTTTTTCTGAGTAAATACTCTAGAACATGAAAGGCGAACAGTCTCTGCTGTCCTCCTGACCACTCGCTGCATGTGCCTCATAGAGTAAGTTCTCTTCCCTTCTGGTGGGGCAGAGAAGCAAAAAGTTTTGTCCACACCCAGGCTATGATAATGGCAGATTTTATGATCTGTGTGGTTACTGGTAAGCCAGGATAGTTTTCTTTTAGTGGCTGTATCACAAGCTTTCAGTTTAAAAAGTTCTTCTTTGAATTGATGTGGGAATAAATGCCAGCATATACAGAGATGTGTAATACTTGTGGTATGAGCTGTTGCAAAACTTCTTTTACAACCTCTTTCACTGGCAAGAGAAAGTGGTAATTTTTTTTCTGAAGTATCAACACTTCACTGAAATGACTGGATGTCAGAGACACATGATTCCACACAGAACTGCAAGGAATTCATATATGACACTTTTATCAGATATAAATAAAAAAGGTTTCTTTTTTGTAGTTTTTAGGGTGTGGTTTTAAAGTAACAACCTGGGAGAATATGCACTACTGTGGAGTAGAACAGCTTCACCACAAGAGCATAAAAACATATGGCAATAACCATGGCATCTGCAAAAGTCGGTGAGAGCTCTCAAATACCAGCTCCTTTATTTCCGTTTTAACTTCACCTTAGAACTGTTCATACATAAAATTTTTCTAAAGCCTACCTCAATAATTTTAATAATATCTCGAGGTCCAGTAATTTCAGGATCAAACTGGATGTGAGCTTTGCAAGTAGCAAGTGCAACAGAGGCGTAGAATATGCCATTTGTTCTCATGAGTTTGGATTCAATATTGTGAACACAAGAAGCACAAGTCATCCCTGTAATCTAAAGAAAAGACAAATTTAGGTACAGTTAGCGGTCCCCCACATTCACCCAATATTTGTGGATGAATTTTAGACAAGGCTTCTCACTGTCACAAAGGTGCTAATGACTATTCAGGCGCTGCTGATACTGACCCACGGCCTCAGCATCAAGATTTTATAGAGCTGTCTTAAATGAAACAAAGCTGAGAACATAACTGTCCACTTTAATTAAAAAATTCTGTAACCAGCAGTTATAGTCACAGCTATATATTTGTATAGCAGCACTTGTACATTGTATTAAGTGTAATGGTATAGCTAATACAGTTCTATCAACAGCTATATTAACATCAGCAAACTCAATCTCTGCATGTATGACTTCATCTCACTTAAATTTTCCTGTGGCTTCAGTAAGTAGGTTCTCACTTTCTGATCTATTAGTACAGCTGCAGACTGTTGTTATCTGACTTTTAGTGGGTATATCAGAGAACAGAAATAGATTTGTGAAGAATCTGTCCTTCATATAAAAAATTTATTAATTTTACCCAAAGTTCTCAGACCTCTGTACAAAGCCCCAGGCATTATCAACACACATTTGGTGATATGTTCTCAGTTGCTCAGAGTCTGTACTGTTGACTGAAGTCACAGAAAAGTTCTGTTTCATTTCTTCTTGCTAAGTCTATTCTATATATACAAATATCAGGTTTTATTTCACTGCCTTTGGACAGGTTCTTCTAAGATGAATTGATTTTGTCTTTTCAGCTGTTAAGAAAAAATAGTGTCACCAGCCAGAACTGACTTGCTGAAGCCGCAACTACTCAAACAAAAGCATTTGCAAGTAAATTACTCTTCCAGACTTGACTTCCAGACTTTTCCAAAACTAACATGTAATTTCAAAAACACATGACTTACAAGAAGCTCCACACTCCCTTCTGTTTCTGCATGATCTTCTATGACAGTAGCTTCAAAACCCAAATTCTGGATCAGCTGTGCTATTTCAAGAGGCTGTATGAATTCTGGCTTGTATTTTACCTCTGCTTTACCTGCCATCAGTGCCACCAACACTGATATAATTCCTGCAGTGTCAATAATAAAAAATATTAGATAATGCAGCTCCTTTGAGGTAAGAAAAATAAAATATCACAAATGATTGTCAATGAGGGCTGGAAAAACTTAGAGATGTTATAAACCTAATAATTTCCTTCTGCCTCCTTCTAGCGTTGCTCCCTAGTCCCAACTGCAAAGGTTTTACCGAGGTCCAGCCACACTGCAGTTCCCTTCAGCAATGAAAGGAACTGCAACAGTTACACGTGGAAGGAGGTGAGTTTTGCTATGCTCTAGTGAAAATAAATGGATGTTCAGAAGCAATCTTTGCACTCATTGATGCAAGCTCTACCCTGGACTCTGTAAGTTTGGAACACCCTAAACAACCCACACCCACTCCCACCCCAGCACCATGTTAGGCCTTTTTATTCTCTTGGTTTTCCCTTTGTTTTGTTTGGGGTTTTGGGGGTTTTTTTGTTTGTTTTTTTAAATAAATAAACACACATAAATTCAGAATTGAAAAGCAAAACAAAAATCACAGGCAAAAAAAATTGTTCTTCAGTGCTAATGGTTTCTTGGATTTTGTAATCAAGGCAGTAAAAACATCACTGGGGCACTGGGAGTGCAGTAATTGATAAGCAAGACCCTCCAAAGGCATGCCTGCACAAATCAAATAAGACATTGCTGAGGCTCATCTGTTCATCTTCTATATGGCCAGAGGAAAGGCAGCTCCAGCCTGCAGACTTCTAACCTAATCAGCTTTGCTGTGCCTAAGCTAATATAATTATCCAGGAACTGGAGCCACACATTTGTTTGTACCTGCTTGTGCAAATGTGCCCTGAAGTGCAAGTTTCACATCACACGTGTCAGAGCTCTCAACAGCTCTGGAAGAGATGGATTGCTCTATAAAGCAATAAGGCTCTGAAAACTAAATAAGAAACCTTTCTCTGTTCTTGCCTTGAGCCTTATTTGAAATTTTTATCACATTACAACTTACTGTTACAATACAAGTATGTCCCCTGGGTTTGTCTACCAGTGCAGTAGGGTAGTTAAACAATGATACAGTTACATTAGCACTAAGAAAGAGCATTAAGTCTATTTAACCTCCAGATGTTGTACCATCCCCTCTTCCATTAATCACATAGAATACCTTTTCCATCCCATAGTCTCTTATAGACTCATTATAGGAATCTCAAATTTATTACCATCTTCTTTCTGCAAATTTCTTTCAATGGTAGACACGCATGATGCACAGGTCATGCCTGTGATTTGTAAAAAACACTTTTCCGCTCTCACTCCACTGGGCTGGTTTGGTACATCGAGGTGAGGAATGTCTGGAAGACCAGCTGACCCACAGCCGTGGCGAGGAGGTTCTGGAGCTTGAGGCTGCACGGCAGCATTGCTGGTGTCAGGCCGGTGCCTACGTTCTCCAGTGGCGGTATCTTGAATAAATGCACAATACACTGAAGAAACACTGTTTACAGTGTGATTGGATGATGCAAAACTACAAACAGGTCACATTTATCAGTCATGCAAAGTCTCTTAGTTATTTGAAAGGTGACATGGTAATCTCGGTGTCTTCATGGAAATAATATAGATTGTTACTATGCATATAACAATATACACTCACCAGTACCACTTGCATGACCATTTAACTCTACAGAACTAGTTTTCCACTTTCAGATGGCAAATGATTCCCTCCGATTTCAATGCCTAGACCTGACAGCTACCTCCACTTGATAAAGATATATTGGTATCTATAGGGTCCTTATCCAGCATAGAGAAGGCAGTCCAGTCATACTCATTCTGTCCCTGTTGTCATCTATGCAGGACTCATAGCACTTCATCTCAGACAAAGAAAAGGACAAGTTTCTCAACAGGTTTCTCTTTATGGCCCAATATTTACACTGCAAGTACTGCAAAATGAATAGTGGAAGGATTTGCAGCACTCGGAAGACCTCCACACATGCAGGCCAGTTGCAATCATTTTTGTTCTTACCAGATACTGTACAGACACACAACAGCTCCAGCTGCATTCACAACCTGCCTCCTTTGGGCAGAGGTTTGTGTAAAGGAGCAAGAGTTGCTTCTGAACACGTTAAATACAGGGGGTGCCCTCCTTTTCCACAGATGAATCAGAAGGTCTCTCACCAACAAATTATAAACAAACAAAAAAATCATAATTAACCACCACATATGGTCTCCTCCTCATTTGTAGTACAAAAGATTCAGAGGGATTGGACCCGTAAGAAAAGTGAATAGGATGTGGGCTATTGCCATGAACCTAATTTGTTGCAGGTAAACTACATCAGTATCTCAAAGCAGATGAGCTGAAACAGATAAATGTTGCCACATTTGAAATTCACTGGAGAGGAGGTTGTGCACCATAGCAACTTCTTAAACATTGAGCACATGTACAAAATGTACAAACTGTGCTGCAGCTGATATGTAAAAGCACCTGCTCCCACCAAAGAGTACCTACATCTTGCCACTCACCTCGCTTAAAATAAGGCTTCGTAAAGTAGGGCTAGTAAAAATAAAGAAATAAAGGTCAAAGGATTAGGACACTAAAAAGAGATTTTAGCTAGATAAGAAGAGGTTTAAAATGAAAGAGATTTCATTAAGTTTATTAGGGGTTTAGTATTCTGGAACATAAATGAAAACATTTGGTTTGATAGATCTACTTACAGCAGCCTGTAGACATAGGAGGAAACCTACTTCAGTGGGTAAGGGGATCAGCTATTTGAAAAACCTTGTACCAACTTCCAAACCTTTTGGCTTCATAACATAACTGAACTCTTCCACCCACTAGTGCAGTTATTAAGGGCTGAAATAAGGTGCTCCACATCTGAAATCTCTCTCCCTTGCTAAGTGAGGTCAGATCAAGACAGTTCCTTAGAAAAGACAGTGCCAATGTGATGTTTCGAGAGTTTCTCTCGAGAAGAGAGTCTCAATGAGGTGTTGCATGGCCCAACCTGGTGGACTACCCACGGAACTAAAACCAGTTACCTGTCAGCACAGAAGCATCAAACCCCATGTCCTCTATGGCAGCTCTTAACTCTTCTCCATTAGTGACAGCCGGATCATAATGTATGGTCCCAGTTCTGCCAGCTAGAGAAACTGCTATATGCTGCACTCCTTGTCTCTGTGATATGGTCCCTTCAATAGACTGTACACAAGAATGGCAGGTCATGCCATCAATCCTGATAACAGCTGTGCATGCCGTGTCTTGCAGTGGCTCTCTGAAGAGATCGCATAGGAAAGCAGATGATGAAGATTCTCCTTTATTTGCTTCTGAACCATTAAGGAGGCATACTTTAAAGTTTCCAGGTGGAAGGGATTCAATAGCTTGCTGCAAAGCTGACAGGGTAATCAAATTTGGGCTATACTGTATCACAGCACGTTTATGTTCCAAAGATACTTGAATACTTTGTATGCCAGGAAGATCTGATATATTTCCTTCAATGTTTCTGACACAGGACTTGCAGTGCATGCCTTCTATCCGTACAGCCACCGTAGCTATGCTACTCATCTCAGCGACTGAGGGATCCACCCCATCACACTCAAGACTTGCTGGTGTCTCCTTGGGGTTTGCATTCTGCAAGCGCTCAAGATCAAGGACACCCAGCTTCAAAGGAGCTGATTTACTTTTAACAGTGCAGGCATACCCCAGGTTACTGATATGGCTCTTGAGGTCATCAGGTTGAATGATGTAAGGATAGTAAGCAATAACTGCTTCCTGGTTACCAAGTGACACCTTGATTTTTGCCACACCGTGCAATTTCCTAATCTTTCCTTCAATGTTGGTGACACAGGACTGGCATGTCATGCCTTCTACCCGAAGCTTAACTACTGCTTCTCTCAAGCATGACAAATTTACGGTCGCTGTTGTCAACCTCTCTTCTGCTATGTTGGCATCAAAGCCCATATCCTGAATTTCCTGGAGAATCTGTTCAGAGCTTATTTCTGACTGCAGATACTTTATTACAGCATTGTTCTTTTCAAGGGAGACTGTAATACTCGCAATGCCCTTCACCTTAGAAATTTGGCCTTCTATTGACTGCACACACGATTGGCAAGTCATCCCCACAACGTTGATTGTCACAGTGTGTTCTTGGGAAGATGACGAGGGCACAGGTTCAAAGCTTTCCTCATAGCCCATGTTGTCAAAAGCAAAATTGTGTTTCATTGTAGGCTCCAGCTCACAGCCAGGAGGAGAATCAGTGTTGGACAAAGCCTAGGGAGCAAAAGGAAAAATATAAATAAAATGTGTGTAACTTTAGCCCTGCTTTTAGAGGGCAATATTCTGCACGTGCTTTCAAGCACACGCTAGAAGTGCTCTCAGGTCAGCCTATACTGCCAAAATGCTTCACAACATTAACTTACACTTCGAATATATTAACAGTGAGCTTTGCTCACAATGATGAATCAGGCCTCTGACACTTCTCTTGAGCAGCAATTAAAAAAATATTCACTAGGGATGTAAAAGCAAACTTGTCTCAATATTCCCACACCAATCCAATCACTGAAAACTTGAGCTCTCTGCAGCCACGGGGCACTTTCACCATGCAGCCCAAGCCCCGCTCTTCAGAGCACAATGGCACAAAGGATCACAGCAGTGTGCTGAACGCTTCTTCACAAATGTCAGAAGCTGGCTTAGCTTGGCCAACCTGCTACTGCTCAGAAGGAGCTCAAATCAAACCAAACCAAACTAAACAAAAAATCTCACAGAAAACAGAATCAGGAATTTCCCAGGAGCCTGAAACAAGCTGGCAGAGGGAGGAGCAGTTGCACGATATCTGAAGAGCTATACACATGCACACAAAGGCCTGGGCTGTCTGCCTATATATAGGTAAAAACATTTAAGTTAAAATCTATATCTGATAAAGATTTTTAAAGACACAAAACTATACGTAGATGCTTCCACTCTGGTTTAGTTTCATCTGCCTCCTTGTGAGGCACCTAAGAAAGACCATATATTGAGCTACAAGAACTCACGGGTTTGATCCAACACTGATTTTCAGGATGTAATGGCCAATATTGAAGCAGATTGGCCAGAAGTGGACTATCTGACTCTCAGCCAAATCACAGGCTCCACAGTACTGGGACTCTACAGTTTAATGCACTCAAGTCAATTGAAAATGAAATATTAAAAAAAATATATACTGATAAAGGCAATGCTTCTCACCGAACAGGTGACTGGAGCACAGACTCCAAAGATTGCCAAAGGAAATTGCTGGAAGGGGAGGGACAAGTCCCAGACTGTCAGAAAACATCAAAATTCATGTCCGTGACTTAAGGCAGTTCTAACTACTAAACATCTAGATGCAAGCTACTACAACAGATCTATTCTCTCACCTGTCATGCTGTGGGCTTCCAGCATTCAGTAAAGCACCTGATGCTGGGCATTACTGCAGGAAGGGGCTGGAGAAGGGGCACTGGATCAGGCTCAGTACCACAAATCTTATTCCTACCGCCAACAAGAAAACTCCCTCCTTGGTACCACAGCATGAATGAGAAGCATTTAGGCTGCTTATTAACACTAGACTGCATCCAGTTCATTAGATGCAGTATTCAAAATTCATTAACTTGATTTTGTTTCACACTTAGACAGCTTGGGAATAATGAGGGCCGGGGTCATGACCAAAACAGCAAAAATTTAACATGAGAAATATGCTTTCAGCCTTCTCCATATTTTATTTATTAGAACAGGAGAAGGAATGAGCAACTTTAACTCTTCAGCATTCCAGTGCAGCCCCTCACTATCCTGACCACGAGCTCTCCCCCCTGCCCCCTCCCTCTCCTCTTCGCCTCAAGGCTATGCTCCAGAGATGCTGGTGAAGAAGAGTCACGGGAACATTTTAGCCCCACAGGTCTGGCAGCACCGGGGGTACATACCTCTCTCCATGCACTTCCCTTACCAGAAGTTACTAAAATCCCCAACACACATGGAAATGCATAGCTAGCCCCTCCTTCCAAAACAAAACATATACAGTTAATTGGACCTCCCTGCAAAAGTGGTTCCCTGTTTAACCACACACAAAGATAACCACATGCTTATTTCCTCTTATTTGTGCCTTCCCACAGTTTAAAATAACAATATGGCCTTATATATGGAAAAGAAGCCCATCTGAAGATGTGTAGTCTCTCACCCACTGCATTTCAAATGCTGCTGAAACTCAAAGTTGCATTTATCATAATGTCTACCTTGAGAAATGTTATATAAACATTGTCCCTGTCTCCTCTTCCCTATCTTCCATCCCCAGTGCCCCAAGAACACTCTGCTCTCAGGGGCCAGCTCTTCTTATCACAAACACCCAGCAAAGCAAAAATCTGCATGCAAGTTACAGGAGCTCAGCTTGTCCACTTACTTTGGCTCCTACAACAAAGGCATTTGCCTTCTGCATCCTTTGGTGAAACAGTGAGAGATGAGTGAGACAAACATCCTCCACTCTGCTGCTCCCCTCCACTGCGTTTTCTGTCAGCCACTTGTAGATGAAACCGAGGAACCATCACTGGCCTTATGTCCTCCACCGTGTTCCCTCCACCCCCACGCTCACCAACCACCTCAGTTTTCCTCTCTATATAATAATACAAAAACATTAAAGAGTATTTCTGGTCCTCCAGTATTTTGAAAAACATAAAAGCAAGGACTGGTTTTACTATTTCAATGCATTGTAAGCCACAAAAACATAAAAACTTGGCCGCCACTTTATATTTTGGATAAAAAGCTATATCAACATTCAGAAGAATTGGCAAAAATATTTTGCTTGTTACTTGACAAAGCCTTATGTTTATGCTCTGTAGGAGAAAAATGTTAGCACACATTTTAAATGACAAGTTAAAAATAGAGAGGGGACATGGATTAAAAAAAAATAAAAGGCTTACTTCCCTTTTAAAAAAACACAACCAAAAAATATGAAGAAGCTTCTCCCAAAAAAAGCCTTTAGTATTGTTTAACAGCTTCCAAAAAATACAGAAGAGGCACAAATACATCTACGTGTGTATTTGCAAGAAGGGGTGTTTCTACACTAGATCAGAGGAAGACAGCAGGTTCACATAAGGACACAAAGACAAGGCACACAGAAATGTGCCCACAGTTTGCCTCAGGCACACGCTAGGTCTCAGAAGAGGGTTTCCTGATACCAGCTAACACCCACACATAAAATGGCACCTATGGGCTGTAAAGTAATTCAGAGACACCATCTGCGAGAGGATCAGAGAAGCAAACACCTTCAAAAGTGCCAAAAAAAGGTACCTGGGATTCCCAGGCTTTGCTCCTCCTGCTTGTTTCCCTGCCAAGAGGGAAATCCCAATCAAATAATGAAAATGCTTTTGACTCTACATCCCTATGGAAGTGTGAAGGAACTGGCTACAGTAACCAGCCATTTTATTTCTCACACCAAATGAGACCTGCTTACTTTTAAAGGCAAGTGTACACCAAGTCTGTTTGCTCTACCAGTCTTGTGCATATTTTTGCAGTGACTATGTAAAAAATACGTAAATAATGAAAACATGAAATGATGACAATTCTTTCTCTCCCTTGTTCTGCACACAAAAGTTGCAACTGAAAATGCACAGCCGAGCAAGCCTCTAGTCTGAAAACTAAGAATCCCTACAGAAAGCAGTGTTATAAAGCTCATTTAAACAACGGGGGGGGGGGGGGGGGGGGGGGGGGGAAGAAGAAAATTAAGAAGAAACCCATTGACAGAAAAACAGCAGTAGCTGCAGAGAGCTTTAAAGGAAGCACCAGAACTGGATGGAAAACATTTGTATCTGAACTGGACCCAAGATGAGTAGCAACTGAAATTGCTGACGTGCATGAGTGTGGCATCTGAAGCCTGGTGTCAGGCTGCCCCACTGTCCCCCAGAATGAGCTATTTCTTTTGGATGCTCCCATTCATAAATTCAAAGGTTGATAGTTTAACACAGCTGTGAGGGGATACAGAATAAATGTGAGAAAAAAAACTGAACTGAGAAAAAAAAACAAAGAGGAAACCACAGCACTAGGCAACACCCTCATGTACGCACACATGGTGCCTTGACATGGATGCAACCGCATGGCTGTGACTGCAACAAGGTTTGTGCTCTCCTTGGCCTCAGCCTCCAGCTACCCCTGACTGGGTCCCCATGCTGCCTCCATGCCTGTGCTCCATGGTGACCTTGTGGTGTGACTTGTCACCAGGAAAGCCTTCCCTCTCCTCCTCACTTCCCCTTCCCAAGAGGTGCAGCCACCTCCAAAACACCACTGTAACACCTGGCCTCTCCAGCACAAGGCTGAGGCCATGCCAGGTACACCCCACAGCTCCCCAAGCGTCACCCACACCGACATCCCTCATGGCTGCTGCTCCTCTCTGGTGCTCCAGCCAGGCTCTCCACCCAGGACTGGCACTGCTGTCCTGCCCTCCTTCACCTGGCCTGCAGGGATGCCAGTTTCCATATCCTGAAATTCAGGCACCAGACTTCTCACCACAATGCCAGGCTGGCGTGGAGATGGGGCCCAGCCCATTCCGCACCTTCCCCTCTGCCTCTCCCCATCTGCTCATCCATGAATGCCAGATCTCACTGAACCTCTCGTCCAGTATCTCCAGAGGTTTTGGGCTGCTTTTGTCCCTGTACCTCCACAGGCTGAAACCAGCTGTTGCCCCCTCGCCTTCAAGCTGCCAACTGCCAAAAAATTATCTTATCTGTGTCTTTGCTTTAGCTTTCCTGCTTCATTCTTTCACAACCCATGCTGATTCATGGCTTTGGACTCAGGCAGGCAGTAACACACAACTGAAACGCCACATACTATTAATTAAATGCTTCAGATGCTTTCCCAGTTTGTTATAGGCAGCCAGTGAACAATAAAATGAGGACAGAGCAACCTCAGGAACATCAAAGGTCCCAAGTCTTCAATTTCATTCCTACAACAGCAGCACTTATGAGTGGGCAGAAATTCAACCCTCATCCTCCCTAACAAATTTCAGTGCAACTTGTCTATCCATCTTGTCAGCACATACTGTTTAAATGTATTAGATCTTAACTGGTTGGAACACAACTTGTTATTTTTCAAACAGTTCTTGAGTCTTAAATGAGGGAAAACCCACACTCTCCACCTGGATATCAACATTCAATGAAAATATTACTTTAAAGCAGCCTTCATGGTGCTTTTGTTTTCAAAATACTAAGTTAGTTGCCCTAATGCTTCTGCCAAGGGACTGCTATTCCCCATCTGGGAACAGGTTTCTCTAACCATGCAGACGATGGGGAAAGATTTAGGCAGTTGTAGCCAGTCTTACTAAAATGATGCCTACACTGTAGTTAACAAAACTTAGAGACCTTAACAGGTACTTCTAAATTAAAGGGAGCTATGTAAACCATGCTTGCTTTAGTGGGAAAGGGGAAAGCCTTGTTGTAAACGGCTTGTTTCCAATTTAGAATTAAAACAAAGCAAACCACTTTGTGATGTTCTTCACGGCTCCAGTACAAGCAAGACATATATCCCAGTGAACTGAACACAGAGAAGAGATCCTTTGGTAGAACAAAGTCATTTATGTCATGATTGTTTTCTAGCAAACATTTATAATATAAGAAGTAACTTCAGGCAGAAAAAGCCTTCAAGTATATTTGGTCTGTAGTGGCTGTTATTTCATTCCAGTCTGACACCACTTATTTAAGCCATTCTAAGCATACACAGTTTCACAGGACACAAAATTCGTTCCGAGAGTTTCTTTTCCTTAAACATTCACAATAATCACTGGTCCAAACTACATTACTGTAATTTACATACCTTTTAAACAGCAAAAACTCTTTTAAAATAATAAACCTCATTGTGTTTTTACCAGTGTTCATTTTTCTAAGCCTCTTCTCCACAACAGTTGATCTCCAAAAATACCGTAGTTATACACAACACTGAATAAATAAAATAAATAATGTTGCCACAGGCGTGTTATCAAGAACTTCCAATAGCATCCACTTAGTAGTTATAAATAAACTACTTACCTACAATTAGGACCTTTTAATGTTTCTGCAATTTCTGTTATTCCAGAGAATAACCTCGTATCAGCTGCTGCCAAACTACCCAAGCAATTGTAGTTCAAAAGGACAAACACTAATATGTTTCCCTACTAAGAATCACTGCTCTATATTATTAGAGGTGGAGCTGAAAAAATGCTCATTAGTTACTAGAGCATAACTCATCATTAACATCTGCTTTCAAAGATTACTTTCAGAGGATCTCCAGAGGACTTTGCATTTGCGTATTGCTTGTTATGGGGCAGGCATCCATGCTGGGGATTGAGACAATTTAGATAAAGAAGGCTTAACCTCCTTTAATATACAACCCACGTCCAACATGCTTTGTTTTAAATTCTCCAGTTCAGAAATACCTCTTCCCTCCCAACACACACACTCACCAGCTCACTGACCTGTCTTTCAACTGCATTGACTTCTGGCATTCCCATGGAGTAACTCTGCAAAAGTTTATCTTCTTTCTGCAAGTTACTGCTTGCTTTTACCAGCGATCCTGTCTTGGACTTCTCACCAATAATCAGTAGTTCAGGCACATCATGAGGTGCCTGCTGCTTACGAATAGACACCAGGGTTATGTTTTTGTTGTTTAAAGTAGCTAAGCAGGACACTTCCCTTTTCATTTTATTGTCCAGTTTTCTCTCCATTATCTCTCTGGGCTTTAAATATTGCAAAGCCAAAGAGCAGCTTTATGAAAGCAGTTATTTGGTGTCTTATCAGCCACGCTTCTTTCAGCGACATTTACAATGGCTTGAAGAGTTCTGCCTGTCTAATCAACGTGCCCATTAAGCATTCATCACAAAATCCCAGATGTAACCTGTGATCCCTGTGTACACTGCCTGCTGCACTCGGCTACCTGCTCTTCCTGCCAGCTCAAATGCTTCCCACCAATTGGCATCCCTTGTGCTTACCAAACTGCATTCAGCACTGCTAATCTTTGCACACGGCATTGCTGCGAGCTCAGCCAAGGCTGCCTTTCACAAGCTAGTCAAACATGACCTGTGTGCAGCAAGCCAGCGCATAATTAACTCAGCCAGGCAGGCATTAGCTCCTTGTGGCCATGTGAATAATCACGGCTCCCATGAAGGGTAATGCTATTGCATTTCCTCCTATGAAATTACCAGGGATTTCTTGGAGAAAATGTGGTCCCTTCTAACACTGAAAATGTGCCTATGATTATAACATTAGATAAGGTTCCTGGACCAAAGGTCTTTCACTTAGGGCATGAGAATATTCATTCTTTGTTTCAAAGAGGCAGGAAAAAGAGTGAGTACAATATTTCTACTTCTAAAAATGTGCCTCTTTACCATCAAAAAGTCTTACTAAAAAACAAACAAACAAAATTAAACCAGAAATTAGTGCCAGAAAGTAAAGAAAAAAAGAAGATATTCCCTTTCGCAAACTCAAGTCCTCTTAAATCCTCTGGGCAACATCAGGAACATGTAATTTAGACAGCCATACATATCACAGGTACATAACCATTAGAAGTGCCTTGAGCCAAGCCTGAGTATATTTATCTGGGATTGCTCATAGCAAATTCACAGCACTGTGTTAAAAGCAGAGGTTCATCCCTCACACCCCTGCCACAAAGACACTGGTCCAGAAAGCCACCAGATGTCCAGAAAGCAGGACATTAGCATCCTGACTTGTCTTCCTGTCATAAGTTCCCCACAAAGAAGAATCCTCAGCTCTGCTTACACCACAGTTCTTGACTCCACTTCAGAGTTAAGAACTGCCTTTGGAAAAAGATAGTCCTTTGCCAATGAAGAGAAACTAAAAAATACTGTTGTAGCACTGTGTTGTATCGTTGTCTTAATATGCAAGATCAGTGATAATATTAAACTTTTAAAAATGGCTATTTTGAAAACATTTTGAGAAATGGCCCTTCTAAAGAGTATTACTACAAAGAGGAAAGCATCTGTGTTTGTGCTGTATTTATCAATGAAACCAATTAAAAATATACCTGACTTCAGCTGTAATGCTTTTCTGAAAAAGAAAACTGTGTTTAAGGTGAAATACTTTCAGGAACTGCTGGTTTTAGCTGGGCTTGTATCAAGCAATTGAAAGTCATACAATCTGACTTATGTGAAAACATTTCAGTACAATGTCTTTAAATACTAAAGATACATCTATGTAATATATATATATAAAGTGTAGAACTATTTTTTATCTTTCTAAAACAAAACAATTATCTGAGTCCAAATCAAAGATATGCAGAAATTCAGCTCTGCATCCTATTTCCAAATAACAGAAATTCCGAATTCTAGATTGTCTTAGGGAACAAAAATTCCAGTTTCTGGCCAGCTCTAAAGTACATACTTGATCCACTCATCTCTGACAGTATCTTTACTATTAAACATATCCCAAACCCTACCTAGCATGTTTCTACACATAAGTAATATTAATGAAATCATCATGTGATGAAACATACTGTAAAAACAAGTTGGGTTTTTCTTCATTTCAAGTTTACCAGCAAAGCTCAACTTAGGCTGATAGAATAAAGAGATTTTTAGTAAGTATCTCCTCTCATTTTCCCCTTAATCATCCTTTTTTCCCCCCAACTTCTGAGCAACTCTTAAGGTAAAAAAAACCCTGGTTTTATTTCTAAAAGTAGTGGAGACAAGTTCTTACTTAGTGCTCTATAGTCCTTTGCCTACAGCTGAGTCCTGAATTGGAGGTAGAGAAGAAACACATGAGGTTGTGCTTTGAACACATTCAGTTTACAAAGTATATACCCACATCAAAAAGAATTATTTGGTTGGAAAAAAAGGTTGCTGTAGTTCTTCAGATGAAAAGGGCATAAGATATATTTCAAACAGTCTAGCTGATTTAAAATAACCTAGTTTAGCTGGTGGCTCAAGCAGAGCTATATGGCAAGGGCAAAAGAAACCTGCGCAGCTGAGTTACAAGCAGCTTTTGGAGAAGAGGTACCATTCACAACAGAGAAACTGCTGAGCATCTTGTACAACCAAAGAGTTTCCATTTACCTTAGCACACCAGACTGAAAGCTCAGAGGTCCTGCTGCATCCCAACCACTCCACAACTCTCTTATGATTCAGGAGGCAGATCACGAAGGGATCCAATATTGATGCCAGCACCTCAAGGGTGGCAATGTCTGCCAGGGGAGCAAGGCAGCTGCTTGGAGTTAACCACTGCAATCACCTGCTGCTGAACTCTGTCAGACTGGTTTTCAAATCATTTTCCCCATTCTGGCTCAATTAATTGCCCCTTTAGAGTGGATGCTAATTGTGTTACCTGTGAATTGGGGGTGAGCATTTTAGTTATGGCTGAAACAAGAAAGGCAATGTTGCCCATCTCACTTGATAACCCTGGTATCACTCCCTGGCTCAAGAATAGGTTTTCCACAGCTTAGGAGTTTCGCCAGGAAGAATCACTCAGGTTTGGTAGCATGACATTTAGATGGCAAATAGAAAATATGCCTGCTGCCTTCACAGGTCTGCTAGTTCGGGGCAGAGAAAATATGCCTGCTGCCTTCACAGGTCTGCTAGTTCGGGGCAGAGATGTTTGTATTTTAGTGTCAGAAAATGCAGAACATCCCAAGAAAAATAAATCCCTTTGACTTAAAGCCCAAAGAGCTGGCAAAACATGAATTTTCCCCGTTACATTACCTGCTACTGTTGGCAAATATGATAAACACACAAGAACTATGTGTTTTCAGGTAAATTATGTTTCCTGAGTGCATTCATCCCTGGTTTTATGGGATATTCTGGCCTGCATCTAATCCCTCTGGCTCCATGCCCAAAGAAAGCATCTTAAAATAGTCTTAACAATGCTTTGAAAGATGAGATGCTTGGGTTCCAGGGAAAAAATGGGGGCCTGGAGGTAGGGGGGTCATATTGTCTTAACATGACAGACAAGAGAAACCGGTTCAGACACATGCACATCATGCCAATGTAAAGAGAGGTGTATTAGTATAAATCCATCACTCTAGAAATCCAGTCTGCCTTTGAATGTTAATTGTTTTCCTGCTCCTCAGACATCATTTTAAACCACTGAAATACAATCCATCCTGAGGCATACAAACAATGATATAAGGCTAAAACCCAAGCAATTTCACATTTGACAGTATTTTCTGTTCTTTTAAATTTGTCTTCAGGGTGCAAGTCAGCTAAATTTTTTTATTATTTTGCCCATCATAACAGAGTTGGATTGACTTCTTTTGTTGTTGTTTTTACACATATAATGCAACTGCAGGAACTGGAGCTTTAAGGGGAAAAAAAGAGAGAGAGAAAAAAAAGGAGAGAGAGAATAAAAGTGCCACATATTTCAAAGTTCCTAGTAACAAACAACAGGGCTGTAACTCACAGTTATCATTGCTTGGGCGGGAACCCGTGAAACACCCAGTCCTTATGTGAAACAAATAGTTCTCATCTGTCACTGTCCTCTTTAAGCCAAAAGAGAAGGTATGCACTTTTTCTTCAAGCAAATCCCTGCACTTGCTCAGCAGTCATTTTTCAGTCCTACTAAGCAACACAAGCCTCACATTTCCCCCATGGAGTCAATCAGTTGCAGCTGAAAGTTCAGTGGAAGTTTGGTCAGACTCATGGTACGTAACTACATCCTTGACTTCTCCAAACTAAGTGACATACTTAGTACAGAAAATAAAAAAAAATTTAGCATTGCCACACCTTTTTAGCATTAAAAAGGCAACAAAACTCCCTGTTAACTTACATTTGCTCCTGCTTCTAGTTTTGAAATGAAAAGAGAAAGATAATTCTTTGGCTACAGTCCTAAGAAAACTGGCAGCCATCAGATACACAAGCATTTCTATAGCACAAATGGTATACATTTTGCTTTCAATAGGTGAAGCAGCATGATCATAAATAGTATTATTTCTTACACTACAAGAGAAATGGAAGCTATGTAATTGAAATACAAGGAATCGAATTCCTACCTTCCATGAATAAAATTGCTTAAGAGTCGATGGCCTCATTTCAGATCAAATCAGCTCAGACTTTGGCTTCAGTTTTTCAGGAAGCGGACTCAATCTTCTCTAAATATTTAAAAACGTTTTGTTTGCTCTAAACCAGCAAAACTCGATGGAGTATCTCTTTTGTAACAGGGCCCCAAAACGCCTACTAATTTTTTTCACTCCATGGCTTCTAATGTGGTTGCAAATTGTGTGGACTTGGTACTTTGTCTGCTTTTAGCAGTGTTGATTTCATTATGATAATTTCTGTTATCTGCCTATTTATACTGCAGGAATTTGTTTTCAAGTCCCCGGAAACTACCAGGCTGATCATATTACCACAGGAAAAGGCACACCTTTTGGGTCAGGGTTTAAGTACAAAGAACAATTGCAATCTGCATGAATTAATTCGAGTTCAGTTTTCCAGTAATCTTCACTCATCTAGCCAGTGAAGACGGCTGGCAGAACTCATCAGGCAATGCCAAAACAAAACCAGTATTTTCACCTCTGTGTTTCAAACTCAATTTTCTGACGTCCACAATTTGTTCTTGTTCTGAGCTGGTTTTGGCTTGTGAAGTTTGAGCAAAAGCTTTTTTTAATTCCATACACAGAGAAAAAGGACCCACATTTTATCCATCTTACCTGCACTATTTCAAACATGAGAATGAGTAATATTACAAAAGTAACTATTTTTAAAGCTAATTTGAGAAGACAGAAAAACCTATTACTTGTGAACTATATCAGTCATTGCTAAAGATCATAGCTTTTGCCACCTACATTTGCTATCCACATTTAGAAATAAGACTCATGTTATTAAATCCAGTTTTATTTTGTAAATTTCTCAGTATTTGTTGTAGCATTTGAAAAATGTCTTTTACATTTGTTTTGAATAAATAAAGAGGTAGCTCTCTGAATTGTGAATTAAGTAAATGGGAAGACTGACTTTCTTTTTTTTCCCCAAAAAGTAAGCTGCTGTTTACCCTGTAGTAGGCAAGCTAACAGCAGACCCTAAGGTGCCGTGCCAAATCTGCAATTAAATTTTCCCCTATACAGATCAGGAATGTAAGCCTATGTCTTAAGTGACCTCCATATTTAATAGATATCCTCTAAATTGTCCCCAGCTGTAGAGTCCACGCCATTTAGATTTACTATTTATTTTTTTTGCCAGCACTTGTTTCAAATCATTCCTGTGGTCATGTTTGACAGCCAGAGACAGAGATTTTACTTTAATGAGACACCTGACACTAAGTAAATAACATAAAGCACATCATATTTGTAAAGCATGAAAATAATAATAACAAAGAAAAATTACCAGAAAAGAAAAGTAACTCCAATTTAAGCCTGTATTTCTGGTTCTATAGCCGGTGTTTCTATATTCTATAGCCCAAGTCAGCCTCTGAATAAAAGGTTATTTCATCCCATTTCATTTATATACACCACAGTCACCTTCATGTCAAGAAAAAGACAAAACAGCATCTTGTGTTTGCATTACAGATGTCATGTCTAAAGTACAAACATACTGCCTTTGTTAGGACAGGCTAGATGTGGAAAGGCAGGACCAGATTCAGTTTCTCTTAACAGTTGTTTCTGGCTGCCTTATCCTGACAGAAACCAACTCCGTACAGAAAGAGAGGAGCCTGAAAGCAGCTCTCCTCACCATACCACCTAGGCTCCTCCAACACAGAGCCCTTAGCAAAGTCCTATCGACTTTCTTGGTATTCCAGGCAAAATTCTGCCTGGGAAGAAGGGTTTCCACTTTCTACATCGTCTGTTTGGGGGTTTTACTCCTTTTTTCCCTTCCCTCCTTGTGGACTGGTTGCAGTTACTGGGTAGAAAAAGGCATGAGGGTGTTAGGGTCCTCTCTATGATCTCATCTTTGCAGAGAGTGTAATCTCTTAGGTGATTCTCTGGCCACAGGTGCGCAGACACAGCCCGATCAGGCTGGCACAAAGGCCCTTCTCACCTGTCCTCCACTACTTGCCCTTTTGGACTGTGCCACATGCTGTCCAGACAAGACTACCAACCACCCATGAGTGAATAAACCCAGGCATTGCTCACATGCCGCTGACCCTCAGCATCACTGTACTCATGGTGAGACAGGAGGGGCAGCGGCTGGGGCCTCCCTAACTATAGTGCTGCCCTTAGGCAAGTTTTTCTTCCCTATTTGGAGATGGATGAAAATCTTCCAGCTCTCCGGCTGACTCCCCTCAGCCACAGCAGGCAAGAAGTGAGGAGGGAAACCTCTGATAAGAACATTACAGGCACACGGGGACAGGCTTTGCTATTCCCAGTTGTCAGAGATCCAAACTGTAATTTGGAGCAGTTAGCTGTTTAGCTAACTTATTGGTCTACAAAAATCCTGTTAATTATTTGCTCTTCAGGGCTAGGAACTATTACAGCACTGCTAATATCTCACATGAACTTACAGTCAACTCTGAGGCAAGAGCCACAGGCATCAAGGGGCCAGTTTCTATCAGTGGACAAAACATACTTCCAGATGACCATGAAACTATGTGGAGCTTGCCTGGAAAGAGCCATACTGATTCGCTGCGGAGTCCTATAGAAACTAAGCAAAGAAACAAAGATGAAAACATATTTGCTGTTACTTTTTTCTGCTGAATACCTGATAAAAATTCCCTATTACATCAAATAATAGTTGCAGCCTGCAACAAGTAGTGGGGAAGAATTCAGGTGGAAATATCAGAACTAAAGCAACAGTCAGGGATGAAAGTATCAACACAGGAAACTCTGCTAATTTTACACAATCTGTTCCATACAAACAGATGCTTCAAAAAATATCTAAGAGAATGGCAATACAGAGTAAACCTCTTTCTGCTTACAAGTGTTTTTATCTGAAATACTTAATACCTGGATTGAAATGTGCAGTTAAAATCCTGCTTTCAAATGCAGATGTGTTTTCTCAGGTTGTTTTCTGTGGCATGCATGTGGCTCATCATGACTCAAACACTGTAAAAATAGTGTTTGTTTATTGCATGAGCACACAGAGGAAACTGGAGACATTTGACTCCTAAAGAGATCCCGGGAGCCTGCAGTTGTGAGAAAAGAAAAACACAAAAAAGCTTTCTGACAGTAAAATGGAGGGTTTTTTCAGCTCACAGCAATCCTGTCATTTCCAGAGTTCACCTCAGTCTGTTCTTCAGACAAAGAATGTTTCTTTAAAGGACAAGTGTTTAGTCAAAACCGATGCATTCTGCAGTTTAAAAGAAGGAAACCATCCTGAGAGTTGCTGAGCAACCTGCTGAGATTTATTAACTGCCCTCAATTCCTGGGAAACAGAGATGTTAATCTATGGAAATTCAGGCTCAGTTCATTTACCATTCCCTCCTGGTACCTCCACTTGTTGAAAGAAAAGGTAGTGTGGCAGGGAACTACTTTTAAGGGCCCTATTTCACCCCCCAGAAGAGGATCTTTGATTGACTCTACCCCATGGGAAAATCACCGACCTTTCGAGCTTTCTTCATCCCCAGAATAGAAATAAGTCAGAGGAGGTGACGAGGCACAGTCTGCATCTCTCATGTCTGGACTAGCCAAACAGTCTCCTCCAATAATTGTAACTCCCTTCTGTCCTGCTCCGCAGGCAGTTTCTGGCTCTTTTCTCTGTCTTGATCAGTGCCAAGAAGCCAGACGTGAGCACAGAATGCAAATCCTGCCTCGTCCTGGCTTCATGTGAAATAATTTGGATTTTCATCCAAATAGCACTCTCCCTTGCTTCCTGAGGCAGGCAAAGAGAAGCACACACAAACACACGTGCACAAATGCACTTTGAACAAGTTAGTGCAGGGTATTTGTTTTTCAATATGTAAACCCTTTAATGTTTGATAATGAAGATGCCTAACTCATTAAAAATTTCACACTGTGAATTGTTGCAACTTCCTGAGCAGTTTCATAGTTGAATTAAACAGATGTTAAGGTACAACTGTGAAAGAGGTGGTCCTTTATGATCTCCTTCATGTCCGATTAGGTGCAGATGGCCACAGAGACATAAGTATCTGCATAAGGGAGAAAGAAAAGCAAGAAGTGTTCAAGTCTGCTATCACAGACATTCAAAAACAGTCTCCAGCCTCTCAAGAATTCCAAACTTTCAGCTGAAAAAGCTGGGACTTAAGCTGAGTCTACATGTTACTTTGCAAATTCAGTGATATTATCAGTAGGGCTACATCATTTGCCATCTCATTTCTGCCTGTGCTCTGGGTTGCTTGAAAAGATTTCCTTCAGTCACCCTAAAAAATGGCAGGCATTTTGATTTTTCCTGCTGATGGCTGTTTAGAAGAACTGTCAGAAGAATCCACAGGAGATTAAAACACAGCATAATCTACAGGATGAAACTCCAACAGTGGAACTGTTGGGTTTTTTCCTACATGGTCCTTGCCCAGCTGGGACAACTTGTGTGAAAATAATCTTCTGTTAATCAAAAGCTATAGGTTCAATCTGCTTAAATTGCCTGGTGATACAAATAAATGTGGTTTATAGGAGCTCTTGCAAAAAAATCTGTGTAGATCCAAGCTGCTTAATTCTTCATTGCTTCTGCCCAAAGGGTGGCTTCTGCTCACAGATACATGGTGCGAGCACCCATGCCCTAGAACATCTAGCTCAAAAGTAAAGATGATAGTTAAGAAAAATTTTTACTAGAATCGCTTGCATTTAGCAACTTTAATATTACAACATTATCAGTACAAACAAGCGCATAGTGTTTTTCTCAAGATACATTAGTGCCACAATTTATTTCCAATACTTGTTTCTTGCTTTGTAAATATTTTGCATACAACTAGTGCAACTTTATTTCTGCCTTCTGTTATTATGCAATGAAGAACAAATGTACTGTAACATTCAACAGCCTATCACAAGACGTGCAAAAAGGAAAAAAATTTGCTGTGTTTATAAATGATCTAAGATTCCTTATACTAAAAACAGTTCCAAGCATTTTGGTAACTAAGACCACAGCCCTGAATGAGAGACTCAATGCAACACAGGGCATGTTTCCGAAAGAAAGTAACCAACTGTACAAGAAAATACAAAAGACCACATGACCGTCATATGAGTATCCTTACACAATATTAATCCAGTTTCTTTGTGTTACTACTTGCCAGTGGTTTTATCCTACCAACTTATTCATATGTGGAGTACTCAGCAAGAGTAAGAGTGACAAAAATGTACTTTAAAACTGTCTCAAATGCTTTGCAGGCTTGCAGAGAACAAACTGAGTGGATTCTGCTATTTGTTCTGAATACTACTCACTTCAGAAGGCCTGTTTGCAAGGATTTAACTTCAGAGTAAGGGCATTTAATAAGGAAAGCAATTAAAACAGGACAAAAATTCTTGCAGAGGCAGCAAAAGATTAAACATGTGGTGCATCTCTGGGAAGCTGAAAACAAAGCTGACTTCATGGCAAGACTAGTTTAATTTTGCTGGCATGTCAGCCACATGGAATTCCTACAGACAAGGGTTTTAATAGCATTCTCATGGCTGGAGTGGGAACACCGCAGAGAGCTCAGCACTGCCTTTGCTGACGTTATTGCCAATACCCTAAATGCATGCATACAATATCATCTGCTACATTTGTATTAAGGTGGGGAAGTTGTTAAGCGGTGACAACTCAATTAAGTCTGTCAGATTTTCACACATTAAAGGTATCCTTTTATGTCTCTAAGGCTGTCAGCAACACAGTCTTTGTATTGCTCACCCTGTGATTAAAGAAAAGTTAACAAAAGAACTTTGAAAGTATTAATATGTCTGGGGTTTAATTATCACTACAGGGACTAAGAAAAAATAAAACAACTAAGATGACCAAGGCAGTGGAGCATCTGTCCTGTGAGGAAAGGCTGAGAGCTGGGTCTGTTCAGCCTGGAGAAGGCTCAGGGAAGATCTTGGTAATGTATATAAGTACCTGAAGGGAGGGTGCAAAGAGGACTGAGCCAGGCTCTACCAGTGGTGCCCAGTGACAGGACATGAGGCAATGGGAACAAACTGAAACACAGGAGGTTCTGTTTGAACACCAGGAAACACTTTTTCACTGGGAGAGCAACCAAACACTGGCACAGGTTTCCCAGGGTGGTTGTGGAGTCTCCATCCTTGGAGGTATTCAAAACTCATCTGGAAACGGTCCTGGGCAACTGGCTGTAGATGACCCAGCCTGGGCAGAGATGTTAGACAAGATGACCTCCAAAGCTCCCTACCAACCTCAACCATTCTGTGATTCTGTGAACTATAAATTATTAGAACTGAGAAAATCATTTTTCACCATCACTCAGATTTCTCCCTAAAACAAGCAAGTGGAACTCAAAAGCCAGGTACATAGGTGTCTCCCTCATTAATTGCTCTTCTTGCTACCTGGAATGCTTCACCATTACTTAAGTCTCCTCTTAATTAAGCCATGGCTAACCTGTAATCCTTCAGATTCCTAAAGACACTCAATCTAAGATTCATACCTTCAAAGGGAGTGGCCATAGGCTCCTTTTCAAGTCAGTGGGGAGGCACACAAATGTCACCATCTAAAACAGACTGGACTTTTTGTTCCCTAGAAGAACTGTGCCTCTTCTCTGAACCCAGGCAATTATCTTCCAATATTGATGTTACAAGAGAGGTGTTTTGATTTGAGAGATGTGAGTGCAGTGAAGGTCTCTTCTGCATACACCCCACATGCTTCTCAGGCAATTGCTCTGTCAGGGAAAAGCAAAAAGATTAAGGGAGAGAAACCAACACCTGTGGCACTCTACTTACAAGCGCTGTTGGTTCGGAAATGAAATGTTAGGTCATGCTTGCTGGACCTCTCAGCAGAACTCTTCCAATTTACCTGCTTACATAAAGGCAGAGGTGCCCTGATAAAACCTATAGTCAGTGGTATTTAGGACAGTGAAGATATTTAAATAAAAATGCCGTAAAATTACCAATAAAACTCTGACTTTGAGGGCCTAACAGATTTCCAGTTCCATTCCCACATGGTGAGTCCTCATAAGTGGAAAACTCAATCCAGGTAGGTCAGAATCGAATAACTATTACTGAAGTTGAATTCTTCTCACTCCCACTACAGTAGAGACTTTGTCTCTGTGCTTCAGGCTATAGCAATGACCACAGAAACTAATGATCCAACATTTTCCAACTAGCACTCTTCTGCCAAAGAAGACAGGATAACCTTCATAAACATTCTTAACAGCTTTAAGACCTCAAAATGCACAGGTGGCTATGACATGAAAGAGATCATGCTGATCTCTTAAGAGGCTGAAAGATCACAGGTTCTGAAAAGGCCCAGTTCAAAGAAACAGGGCTCAAAATGCCCTCAAATTTTGGACAAACTCAACTCTGCAAGAGAATGGAGACTGAGTTATTTGTATCAAATCTGCCGCATAAAGCATTTTATTATTTTTTAAATGGAGAATGTGGTGGGGGAAAAAAGCACTGAGTGATGTGACAGATCAGAAATGTTTTGGCCTATTTTGCCTAAGCCCCTCCTCACCTACAGTCTGGTATTTTCACTCAACACCTCCCAGCATCTGGGAGAGCAGGAGTTTCCTACATTGTTCCAGGGGAAGCCATTTTAGAAATACAAGCCTTGCTGTTCGCCGACACATCATTAGTGGCATTTTGAAAAACAGCTCTGTTTAGTCACATCCCTACACTAATCCTCTGGTCTGTGCATATAATCCCCAATCAAGACAAAATGGGAGACAGCATGTATTAGCCAGAGACAGCCTGGACATTCTCCAGTGGAAATTGTTCCCAGTGAGCGTGTTCATGGAGATCCGGACACCCTGCCTGACAGGTGCTCCTCCATGAAGAGGGATTCACTTACAAACGGGAGATGAAAGCAGGGCGGGAGGACAGGACACAGAACACCACCCTCCTCTGGCCGAAGTAAGGGCCACTATTAACAGAGACACAATCTGCATGTGGTGGACGCAGAAGAAACGCCCCGTCCCGGGGAGGCCTCTGCCCCCTCACACACCCCGCGCCGCCCGCGCTCCGCGCTGCCCCACCCGGTGGCCGGGCCCTGGCTCCCGCGCGGAGGCGGCGCCCCCTGAGGCCAGGCAGCAGCGCCGGCGGCGGCGGGGGGAGGTGGCGGGGGCGGTGCCAGCCTCGCTCCCGCCCCTCCGGGGCGCCGCCAGCCCGCGCAATTCGCGCTCCTCCCATCCCCTCAGGCACGGCCGCGCCCCGCTCGCCGCTCCCTCCCACACGGCGGGGCGGTGCCTCTGCTAGCCCCTCCCCCGTTCCCCTCCCCTCCGTCTATCTCCCACCGGACCCAATGAGAGGGAGGCAATACCAGCTTGGCCCCGCCCCGAGCAGCCGGGTACCGCCCTTTCCGGCGGAAAGGTGTCGTGGCGTTATCCAAGATGGTGGCGGGAGGGTTGTGTCTGTGTGGGCTGATCAGGTACCGGGGGTGCGAGGGCGGCAGTGTGGGGGCGGGGCGTTCTGGCAGCGGAGGGGGAGGGGAGGAGACCCCGTGCCTCTGTGGCCCCCTGTCAAGCCGCAACCGCGCTCCCCCCGACCCCCCCCGAGCCTGCCTGGGCTTCGCGCTCCCGCCCCGCCCCGCCCGTACCCCCTGAGGAGCGGAGGCCTCCGGGCAGGGCGAAATGGGACAGGACCCTGCCCGGCTCCTTCTCGCCCAGCCGCCGGCCTCGGATGGGTTAATGTTGCTTTTCCGCTTCATCCCGAAAGGAATGTTATCTTACGTGTCAGTCGTGACGCGTGGCTCGCCGCGGGCAGCTCCTTTAAAGTCGAGTAAATGGTGTTTATCGTAACGGTAGCACAGCATCAGAAACCGGGCTCTGTTGCCTGTTAGGCTGTGTAGGCCAAGAAGAAAGACCCCGTTCGTGGATTAGGAGAGCTGTGCGGGGAGGTGGTGGTCTGCAAAGGGAATTCCCCTGTCAGAGAGTGCTTCAGAGATCTGAGGAAGCAGGTGTCTCTAAACGGAAACTGCTCAGAGCTTTTCTGGACAATTGACATGCATCTTCAGATCTCGGGGGGGATGAAAATGCAGGTTCTGGGACATGCACTGCAGGCTGGCTCAAGTAGCTCTGCACCAAAGCAGTTCATACTAATAGGCTAAACATGAGCTGGGACTGAAGAAAACTCTTACAAATCTGTTTAGAAATCACTTTGCTAGTTGCATTTTGCCACATTGGTAAGGACGTGCAACCTTTATAGTGTATATGGCACATAGATACATGGCGTGAGTAAACAACAGTAAATTATTGTGAAGTAACAGTATGGAAAAAATTTGGCTAAACAGTGTAGAACAGTGATTTTTTTTTTTTTAATTGTTGAAATGATACAGGGATGTTTATGATTTCTGAGACGAGAACTCAAGAAATTGTTGAACTCCCTGTAACTCTACCTGTAAGCCCTTCTCTCTCAATTTTGTACATAGTATTTTTTCAAAGCAGTTTTGTATTTTAAAATTTCTGGCTTGTTTCAGATTGCTGTGCTCATTGTTAATCCCTGCATTATTTCTAAGTGGAATTTTATGTGTCTGCTTGGTGGTGCTGCTGTGGGGAATACGGCTGTGGATACAACAAAGGAAAAAAACAGTTGACTTCAGCAGGAGAAGATGGGAAGCGGCCATTGCTGGTTGCCTTTTTTCACCCATATTGCAATGCAGGTGGTGGAGGGGAGAGAGTCTTATGGTGTTCCATTAGAACGCTCCAGAAAAAGTAAGCATATATGTTTATCAAATACCATATTTCATTCTCAGCTGCTGATGGTATTATCTATGCACATTTTGGCATTTTACATATTTAAATAGGTGTCATTTATCTACCAGTCCTATGGGGTTTTTTTTGCATTTGAGTTTCACCTGGTTGCACCATTCCACTTCATCCCTTTATCCGGATTTTGATCTTTCTTGGTGTGGCATCTATCACTTCTTTCTCCCCTTGGGAGAACCCCTCCTACTTCATTGGTTTTCCACTACTGGTATGGAGCTTTGTATGGGCTTAACTCATCAGTAGGTAACTGATGATTTTGATACTTGCCTCTTGGTGCAGGAGGCAAAACAGGTTAACATCTAAAGTGAGTTTAACATTGGCACACCCACTGGCTCGCACAGTTTTCTGCATTTTAGTCATGCTATGCACACACAGACATCTCGTAATGTAGGGCAAGGCATTCTTAAGTCTGTAGAATAATACTAAGCTCCCTTTTTGTTTTACAAAAAAAAATATTCCCCAGGTCTTCAGCCATATGTTCTTCTGCAGATCAGAAAAAACTGTGGAAGTATAAGGAAAAGTATAATTCATGTAAAATAATTTCAGAGCTAGGCCAGACATTAGTTCTCACATATCTTTTGAGTAATTTTGAATGGATAATATTTTAGTTACATGATAAAAAATTTGAAGAATTTATTAAATTCTTTTCTTTACTCTTGCAGGTACAGAAATGTAACGTGTGTTATTTACACTGGTGATAGAGATGCCACTGGAGAAGAAATAGTAGAAGGTGCTTTCAGAAGATTCAATATTAAATTAACTCATCCTGTGAAGTTTGTATTTCTAGAAAAACGCTACCTTGTGGAAGCTTCTCTTTACCCTCACTTCACTTTGCTGGGACAAAGTTTAGGATCAGTGTTTCTTGGCTGGGAAGCTCTTCTAAAGTGTGTTCCTGATATTTATATTGACTCAATGGGTTATGCCTTCACGCTTCCCCTCTTTAAATATTTAGGAGGCTGTCGCGTAGGATGCTATGTCCATTATCCCACTATCAGCACCGATATGCTTTCTGTCGTTAGGAATCAGGATACCAGATTTAACAATGCAGCCTTCATTACAAACAGTCCTCTTTTCAGCAAATTTAAACTTGTCTATTACTACTTCTTTGCTTTCATGTATGGATTGGTTGGTTCCTGCAGTGATGTGATTATGGTTAATTCTTCTTGGACTCTAAATCACATCCTTTCCCTCTGGAGAGCTGGGGCTTGCACTTGTGTTGTACATCCACCGTGTGATGTTCAGACCTTCCTGGATATTCCACTGGAAGAGGAGAAGAGCACCAGTGAATATTCCATTGTTTCTGTCAGCCAGTTCAGGCCTGAAAAAGATCATCCATTGCAAATCAGAGCCTTTGCTAAATTGCTGAAAGAGAAGAGACTGGGGCAGCAGCCATCATTGAAGCTTGTCTTAATTGGAGGCTGTCGTAACCAACAAGATGAAGAGCGTGTAAATAACCTTAAGCACCTTTGTGATGAGCTGGGAGTTAGTAAGGACGTGATATTCAGAATAAACATTTCCTTTGAGGAGCTAAAGAGACACCTGGCTGAGGCCACCATCGGCCTGCATACGATGTGGAATGAGCACTTTGGGATCGGTCAGTATTTTTCCTCAGTGTTGAGCCATTTGTCCCAGCTGGGGACACAGGGAGGGCTTCAGTTCGTGATTAAGGCTCCTCAGTACAGGTGTCTAAGCAGAGAGGTCTGCATGCCAGGCAGGTGTCCAACTCACATTCCTGTCACAGGCTGCCTAGCTGAGGTAAAGCCTACAGGACCAATTCAGGTGACTAACCACTAGGTGCTACTGTAGCGCAAGCCAAAGCATCTTAGACTGTTAATAATGATGGACATCCTCTGGTCACCTAAACAGACAGCTAGTCCCGTCTGTGCTGCCCAGGATGTCCTGACTGACCTCCAGCTGTCCCTCTGCAAGGTCATGCGTCACCCTAAGGTCGCATGTTAAGTTTGCCAGCCTCATTGCACAGATGCCAGCCATACCCAACGGAGCCTCAAAAGGCAGCAGGTACTTCTGTTTAAGCACCTTGGATTGTGCCCTGTTGGCTCCACTGACCACAGAGGGAGCTTAGACGTAGTTCCTACATAGACATTCATGTGTAGAGATTGTGATTGTCTATTACCTGCCTCAGCTGCCATTTGAAATGTCTAGTAAATGTCATGGGGCTCCATCTGCTGTTTCAGAGGTGTGAGTCTCCCACAGATCCTGTCTCTTATTTGTAAGCCCCGTGTAGATGCCACCAGGTACCTACTGTTGGTCATCTCATTGCACTAGGCCACTGTGCTAAGGCAATTAAATCCATTGTAAGGCAATTAAATCAGTCACCATAGCACGGAACAGAACACCAAAGAGGAGCTGGGACCTAGTTTGCAATGTGCTGTCATACAGAATTAAGGTATTGGGCTCAGTTTACTGGGGTTATTTGGGTCCTGACCTTGAAATGGAATGTAAGATGACCCATCTGTCATAAATCTACAAGGTAAGTTAGCAGCCAAACAGATGGATATTATGTGACTAAACTGCAGTTTATACCATCAGACTTTATTACAATACAAGTTAAATAAGTATCAACCCTAGTAGTCTGTAGGAACTTGGTATAAAAAATTTAGTCTGAAGTGTCTCCCAGAATAATGGGTTTCTCATATTTCTTCCCCCACAAAACAATTCAAGTAAGTTTAAAAAAAAAGTTACACAATCACACTGTGATTTTGAATTTCAGCATGACTTCACCTTCATCTCCAATTTTATCTGTAAAAAATATGTTCCAAAAGCATTATTTATAGTTGGCAATTTTTGAGCTAGGGGAACTTTTGAAAAACCAAATCAGAACTGAGATGAATCAGCAATTAAAGTGATTTCTGAGGTCTGTTCTGGAACTGTGGAGGAGCATTGAAGTGATGTATACATTACATGCTATTCCTATCCCTCTGCTTTTGGCTGAGGAAAGCTTACTATCAGATTCCCATTCCATTAAAACTTCTTTCATCAAAAATACAGATGTAGTGATAACAATTTTTACTAGTTTGTCTTGCTGAGTTGTCAAAAGCTATAGATTTGTTAATCTTCAAAATATTGAACTTCTGAATATCATCTGATTGAAACATGCATAGTCAGCTTTTCTCTCAGTATCTTTCTAAATGTTAAAAATCTTCAGTGTGAATGAGAAAATGAAGTTACGTTCAGCTGTAATTTTTAATTATTTTTTTGCAGCTGACACGAAACCATAAAACGCGCATTGCAGTGTTCTGTCACAGAGCAGAACAGAACTATGCAGTGTTGTAGAGCTACCTTCCCTTGTATCTTCACATTTGTTTCAATATCTGGCTTTTTTTTCACCATTATATACTGGTGATACAGTCTCTCTCAGCTGAATCAAGTATGTTACAAGAACCGCAACTTAACCAGTTATAACTTTATATATAACTTATTATATAGCTTAACCAGTTACATCTGGTTTCTAATTTCAATTTTATATGTTTAAGAGAAACTTACAATTTCAGTCCTCAGGACTGAAAACCTTAAATTTGTTTTTCTTCTGAGACCATTTACTCTGTATTTTTCAAACTGATCTAGAACAGCAGTCTGTAGTAACTTCTGGGTGAATTGTACTGCAGTTTTAACTTTCCATGCCTCACAGAAAGCCAGAGTATGATGTGCACACTCATGTCAGCATGTTTTGTATCTTTTACAGGAGTAGTTGAATGTATGGCAGCTGGCACTGTTATCCTGGCTCACAATTCTGGAGGTCCCAAATTAGATATTGTGATACCCTATGAAGGACATACTACTGGCTTCCTAGCAGAAAACGAGGACAATTACGCCGAGATGATGGCTTATATCCTTTCTTTGTCTCCTGAAAAAAGGTTAGAGATCAGAGAAAATGCTCGTCGCTCTGTGCATAGGTTTTCTGACCAGCATTTTGAAGAGACATTCCTGTTATCTGTGGAGCCATTATTTAAATAAATGTATATAAATAAAAAGTTGTATGAATAAAATTAACTTTTTATATTTGGCTATGTGTCACCTATAAATGTATCTAATCTATGATCCCTTGGTCCCTTTCAATAAAGAGATGTTTTTCTTTCTGTCAGGGTATCTGCTTTACGTAATAGAGATTCTTCTACTGGGAAAAAAACACTCCTGAAAATTTTCTGTGTTGACTACGTGACAGTGTGGTGCACTGTAAAACCCTCTGGACTCACAGAACCATCATATTTCCTTGGTAACAGAACTACATCTGGAAGTTCTTTTATTTATTGAATACTTTCAGTCTCCACCCATTTAATGACTTTTCACCCACGGTCACACTTTTTAAAGGCAACGCTTTTGTTTGATAGCTTTTTTTACCCAGGAGATTTTGTTTCCAGAGTCTGCAGCACATTTTCAAATTGCTGTCCCCCGTTGTGTGGCAAAATCCTATTATGTGGGATTTTAATTGTGGTTCTGGATATTTCGTTACCTACAGTGATTCCTTTAAGTTAATGATATGGTGGTTTTGTTAGCTTGCTTTTAAATAGTGTAATAATTGCCCTTGCCCATGATGCTTACGTTAGCTATTTCCTCATGCCCTTTCACGGTATGACAGCTTAATGGTATTTTTCCAACTCTACTCTCCTGAAATGTTTTCTGTTCTGTTCTAGGGAATAGAAAGGTCTAGATTCGAGGGCATAAATAAATGCTGTACAAACATGAACATTAAAGCCCTAAACTACTGCTTATTATAAACCGGAATGCTGAACAAAATGTTCAAAAATTGGACATCTGCTTTTGTATCAAAAGTGGAAAAACATATAGTTCTTTTTTGAGCCATGGAAGCACTATTTAATACTTTAGCAAACTCACAGAAGTGAAAAACTTCAACTTACCAGATGTCTGCTGCAAATACAATACAGCAAAGAGGAAACCGTCTCAGAGGCTCCTGGAGTGTGTGGAAGGCAACTTCCTGACACAGTGGGTGAGGGACCCAGCTGGGGAAGGCACCCGCTGGGCCAGTTGTTTGCAAACAGAGAAGGACTTGTGGGTGATGTGGTGGTTGGAGGCCATCTCGGGCACAGTGATCATGTAACGATGAGGACTTTCAGGTTTTGGAGAAGTAAGGAAGGGGATCAGCAGAACTGCTACCTTGGATGCCCAGAGGGCTGACTCTGGCCTGTTTACAGTCCTGGTTGACAAGAGTCCCTTGGGAGGCAGTCCTGAAGGGCAGAGGAGTCCAGGAAGGCTGGGCATTCTTCAAGAAGGAACCCTTTAAGGCGCAGCAGCAGGCCGGCCCCGTGTGCCCAAAGACAAGCCAGTGAGGAAGAAGACGGGCCTGGCTGAACAGAGAGCTTTGGCTGGAACTGAGGAAAAAAAGCATTTTATGACTTTTGGAAGAAGGAGCAGGGAACTCAGGAGGGCTAGGAGATGAAATGAGGTTATGCAAAGAGAAAATTAGAAGGGCCAAAGCCCAACTAGAACTTAACCTGGCTACTGCCATAAAGGACAATAAAAAATGTTTCTATAAATACATTAGCAACAAAGGAGGGCTGAGGAGAATCTCCATCCTTTATTGGATGCGGGGAAAACCATAGTGACAAAGGATGAGGAAAAGGCTGAGGTACTTCATGCTGCCTTTGCCTCAGTCTCCCATAGCGAGATGCTCTGGGTACCCAGCCCCCGGAGCTGGAAGGTGGGGGTGGGGAGCAGAATGAAGCCACCATAACTCAAGGTGAGATGGTACCTGCTACACCACTGAGGCACACACGAGTCTATGGGGCCAGGCGAGATCCACCGGAGGGAACTGAGGGAGCTGGCAGGCGTGCTCACCGAGCCTCTTTGTCACCAGCCCTGGCTGACCAGGGAGGTCCCAGCTGGCTGGGGGTGCATGAACGTGACACCCGTCTGCAAGAAGGGCCGAAAGGAGGATCTGGGTAACTACAGGCCTGTCAGCCTGACCCTGCTGCCAGGAAAGGTTATGGAGCAGGTCATCCTGTAAAGCATCGCACGGCATGTGCAGGACAACCGGGGGATCAGGCCCAGCCAGCGTGGGGTTATGAAAGGCAGGTCCTGCTTGACGAACCTGGTCTCCTTCTACGACAAGGTGACCTGCTTAGTGGATGAGGGAAAGGCTGTGGATGTTGTATACCCAGACCTTAGTAAAGCTTTTGACACCATTTCCCGCAGCATTCTCCTGGAGAAATGGGCTGCTCATGGCTCGGGCAGCTGTGCTCTACACTGGGTAAAAAGCTGGCTGGAAGGCTGAGCCCCAAGAGTGGTGGTGAATGGAGTTGCACCCTGCTGGTGGTCGGTCACCCGGTCACAAGTGGTGTTCCCCAGGGCTCAGTGCCGGAGCCAGTCCTGTTTGATATCTTTATCAATGATCTGGACAAGGGGATCAAGTATGTACTCAGTAGGTTTGCAGCTGACACCAAGCTGAGGGGGAGTGTTGATCTGCTGGAGGGCAGGCGGGCTCTGCAGAGGGATCTGGGCAGGCTGGACTGGTGGGTCAAGGCCAATTGTATGAGGTTCAACAAGGCTGAGTGATGGGTCCTGCGCTTGGGTCACAAAAGCCCCAGGCAGCGCTACAGGCTTGGGGCAGAGTGGCTGGGAAGCTGCCTGGTGGGAAAGGACCTGGGGTGTTGGTTGACAGCCGGCTGGACATGGGCCAGCAGTGTGCCCAGGTGGCCAAGAAGGCCAGCAGCATCCTGGCTGGTACCAGGAACAGTGTGGCCAGCAGGGCAAGGTCAGTGATTGTCCCCTGTACTGGGCACTGGTGAGGCCGCACCTCGAACCCTGTGTTCAGTGTTGGGCCCCTCACTGCAAGACAGACACTGAGGTGCTGGAGCGTGTCCAGAGACGGGCAGCGGAGCTGGTGAAGGGTCTGGAGCACAAGTCTGGTGAGGAGCGGCTGAGGGAACTGGGGGTGTTCAGCCTGGAGAGGAGGAGGCTCAGGGCAGACCTTATAGCCCTCTACAGCTGCCTGAAAGGGGTGTGTGGTCTCTTCTCCCAGGTAACAGGGAAATGGCTTCAAGATGTGCCAGGGGAGATTTAGATTGGATATGAGGAAAATTTTCTTCACTGAAAGGGTTGTCAAGCATTGGAACAGGCTGCCCAGGGAAGCAACTGAGTCACCATCCCTGCAGATATTTAAAAGATGTGTAGATGTGGTGCTTGGGGACATGGTTTAGTGATGGACTTGGCAGTGCTGGCTTAATGGTTGGGCTCAGTGACCTCAAAGTCTTTTCCAAACTAAATGAATCTATGATTCTATAAAAAAGCTACTGAGAATGCGGTTTTCCCTCTATTTAAGTTTTATCTGGATTATATGAAATTTTTAATATGAAAAAATACAGTTAGAAGAACCTACTGTCCAATGTTTTATTAGGAAATGGGGAACACACAGTTCTCATGGTTCTAATAAATGCTTTTACTTCTACTATAAAAAACTGCTGAGCAGTTGGTGGTACTATGTAGTACTGTGCAAATGAAACTATGGATTACAAAGCTGTATTAGCAGTACATGGAGATTATGAAAGGCTGTAAGAGCTTCTTTTATAGCAAGGAGCTGATTGAGCTAGGGAAATATAATGTACTGGTTAGAAAACTTTCTTACATGATACAAATACAGTTAAAGAGAGTATGTAATTAGGAATTTGCTCAAGGAAGTCTTGTCAGAGATGTCCCAGGTAGTTTAGAATAATAGATGAAAGTGCACTCCAGTCTGGATGAGGATTTTTCAACATTTAGACATATGACAATTAGCCTGATTTTCTTCCTTTTAAACAAAATAGTAACAACCTTCTATTAATTTTAATTGAGCATTTAGCACAGTTGAAAAGCAGTGGAATTACTTGGCATTTAATGTCACCTATCCTTAAATGTTGTTACTGATGTGGCTGAAATTTCAAGCAAGTTGAAGTTTTTGAAACAGTTACTTTGCTGGCGTTCTATGTAGCTCTTGCTTCCTGCTTACTTTTTTCATTGTATGTGTCAGCACTAAATGACCCATGGTTATTTTCTAAATCATCATTAGATTTTCCAAGTAGTTTGTGAGGTAAACTCATCCTTTCTTCATCTGTTTGACCTTTATTTGTTGAAAGGATGGGAGACTCCATGCTTCTCTCTGCTGGAGAAGCTGCTACTTTTTCCAGACATTCCTTCAGCTCATGTCTGAGTTCATCTTCAGAATCTTCAAAATTTCTGTACAGTAAAAAAAAAGATAATTGTATTAATTAAATACATCCTTGTTACAAGCCTTTCTCCTTTCAAGGTCTTTGAGATTTTTTTAAATACTTTATAAAGAATATACAAGCAACACACACAATATGAACTGTTTCTTCTTCCTCTGTAAGATTGTTTACCTGTATTTATAAGGTAAGAGAACAGGAGTTGCAAAGCCATGTTAATACTTCTGCATAACCTTTTTAATGACCATGTTGGTATGTGACCTACTAATTTACAGAATTAAACATTAAATTAGCAGACTGTAAAACAAGTAAATTTTCTTCACTTGTGAATTTAAAAGAACAGAAGAAAAGCTTTAGGCAATGCAGCCTGTCATTTCATGAAAACAGTTGTGTGGATTTTTCTTCTAATGTGCTTGACTTACGTGTCTTCATCATCTGATCTTGGTTCAAGTCTGCCTTCATCAACAGCAACAGCAAAGTATGCTTCTGAATCATCTTCCTTTTTTTCTTTTGGAGGCAACATAGTTAATCTTTCTTCTGGAAAGGAAGAGAAATATTCCTTTATTTGTGTATTAGCTAACTATAAAAGTCTACATAAAGTAATAGCAAATATGTAATTGCTTGATTATTTTTTTGGTTGTTGTTCAAATTACAGCTATGTTAATATCATGCTTCTGTTGATCACACATTTTAGTTAGTGTTTTGTAACTTCTGCATAGTGAAACCTAATGTGTTTGTAGATCATAACCAAAGGACTATAAAAGTTAAGAAAGAAAGATGATATAATGTTAGTATGTTTAAGTTCCCAATACAGGGATCTGCATTTTCAATGGAAAACTTAGGGGAGTACTGTTTGAGAAAGACTGAAAATTACTGCTTTGGATGTACCTATGGTTACCTAAAAATGCTCACTTTCGAAGACTGAAGGGCAATCTTAATCTGAAGGTGGGAGAACAATGCTAAGAGTTGTTCTAATATAAAGACTAAACCCTGCATGTGATCCAACAGAGATCTGTCAGTTTGGGTAATGCTGTACTCCACAACGTCAGCTTTAGCAGCAGGGCAGAATGGGGTATTGAGAGAGTGCCATATTTTAATAAATGTAACTGATAAAAGTAACAGCAATTAGAATACCTGTGTACTTATTTTTGCTTTGGCCTATGAACTGCTGACATCAGTGAAAAGTGGTCTGAATTTCATTTTGGTTTGGGGTTTGGGTTTGCTTTTTTTTTAATGTGTAAGCAATAAAGCTAGTCTTTGGAGAGAAATTTAGGTGGTACATTTAGCTGGTTTAGCCTTCAGGATGGGGCAGTTTTAAAAGAGCTCGTTATGCTCTAAGGAAACATCTATGTGAGGCATAATTAGTAGGAGAGTGCTGACTGCACAGCTGCAAATGAAAGACATTTCTGACAACCCATTAAAATTGTTGAAACTTGGTATGTGCAAGTTAGCTGGCTCAGAAGGCCTGTCATCCAATTATACATTCACTAGATTGGCAACTGTGCATAAAACCACAATGTCCAGTTATATTTACAGCATCTTTCTGTGGAAAATACTGTGGCTTTTTAGCAAACAACTTTGATGCAAAGAAAATGTCAATTTTAAAACAGTCTGTTACTTTAGGAAAGTGCACTGCAGTATGAGTTCAACTCAATTTCAGAATTTCAGCGTCTGCTGCATCAGCATGGACCATGTTGTAAAGTAAGTCACCACTTAAGTCGCCATGCACTATCATTTATAGCTGTTGTACAGAAATACATTTATTTGCATAAATGCTTTCTACAGCATACGGTTCTTCAACCTTAACAGTTACAGGGGCTAAATCCAGGTTTGTGGTACCTGCGGACTTGCTGGCAGTAGTAGCTTACCTCTGTCTACCCAAGCAAATGAAAACACGACATATGAAAGTAATAGCCAGTAGGTAGGGCTTGCCCTTTTCCCGGCTATTGAAATAAGCAGCATCCTGAAAGAGGCCTCTCGCTGCCACAGGACAGAGCAGTGGATGCTGGGGCAAGCTGCCCGTGTTTTTCTAGTTTGCCAAGTGCTTCAAAATGTTGGTTCTCATCACAGACCCTCTGCCAGTGGTAGAAGAAGTAATACACTAAAGAGAAACTTGCAGAGTTTACAGTAACAAACATCCTACCTATTTCTTCTTCAAGGGAGGTGAAGGAATCATTAGACAGTTCTGCTTTTGCTAAGATGTTCAGGAGTGTCCCTGGCAGTGTTTGTTTCCACTGCTTCCTGTTTTCCGGGATGTCTTCAGGCAGATAAGCGTGGTCAGCTGAAGAACAGCAAGGTTCTCGGGTCACTAAAGCATGAGCGTAGCTTGCCACTGTCTTTTTTTCAGATTCAGACTTTCTAGTCTTGACACTGACTTCTTCCTTTTTGGTAATGCTGGCACCTGTATTTTTTTTACTTTGTGGAATACTCATTAGTTTTCAGTAAGTATTTTATCTGATCAATACCGTAGAGAAAAAAATAGTTTGGACTATCCGTCAGATAAAATTTCTAACACCAGTTTTAATGCTCAAGTAACTGCTTTTTAAGCCTGGAATAGACAGGTGCAACTTTACTGAGCAGTCCTTGCTCTCAAACTTGTTGGCTTCTTCAGGCTGAAAAATCTTCAAAGAATTTCCTGTTTCTTTTGCACCCTAAGCTCTTTTATCTAAGTCAGAACGAACAAGAAGTGGTACACTAATAATATTCTGCTTTGTCATCACTGTCTATGCAAACTCTTCAGGTTATTTCTGTGTATCTGGGGTGTTGGGAACATGCTGGAATGCTGGAAGTAACTCCAGTGACTGCAGCAACCAGTCACTAGAGACAACTGGCTGCCTGGGAACATATGCACTGTTACTGTAACAAGCCCAGTGATTAGCCTCTCCTGAAATGGAGCATCACCTGTGTGAGCACGCACCTGTGCTTGTGACCCCACAGCGACACTAGCGTGTGGGGTGAGAGACCAAAACCCCCACACACACCCTGGGATGGCGTTGGCAACTGACTTCTCTAGTTCTTGTTCATTAGCTCAAGGCCCAAGAAAGTGGTGATGGTTAGTTGCATAGACTGGTTATTTTTAGCCATCGTTACCCAGGCCACAGAGTGATTTGCAAAATGCAGCCCTCTTAACGTGCATGAGCAGCACAACATGACTGCAATATTAGAGGGGAAAATGACAACTGCATTCTATGATTTAACACATACAATAACCTCAGTTATTATGAAGTCTTGCAATTAAAAGCCTGCCGGATCATGTGAACATTCTGGTATGGAATCATTTTGGCAAAGGTCTGTAAGTATTCTGGCTGAATTTTACCAGCTCCTTACTTTCACTGAAAACCAAAACTTTCTTACCGAGTTCGTTTTCAGCCATAGAAGGACATACAGATGTGACATCAACATCAGCTAAAAAATTCAGTAATGTCTGAGGTGCTCCATCTTGCCAATATTTTCTGTTTTCTTTCTTATCATCTATGTCATTGGACTCTAAGGGGAAGAAAAAGAGAAGGCAAAGTTATTTCTTTTTTTTTTTTTTTTAAAGTAGATTTCAGTGTGATTGTAACATTATGTGATATAAAGACAGAGCTCATCAGATAAACTTGCTCTAGCCTGGAGTTACTGAATTTACCTAACTCCTATGTAATTTTCAGGATTAATACTCAGCACTGCATTTCCCCAAGAAATACCTGTTTGGTATCCAGATACTTCTTCCAAAGCTCTGTCCATATGAGCTTCATAAACTTCCACCGCTTTCTTCTTAAGATTCTCACAATCCACAAAAGTTAAAGTCTTACTGAGTTTATCCAGTACCTGAAAAAAAAAAAAAAAGCTTACTTTGGAAAGAGAAAACCAATATGGTAAAATAACTAATCCCTTCTTATTTTACTGTGTTTGTGAGCCATTCTCATGTATGCACGGGAAAACTATGTATCAAAAAGCGAAGCAGCAAAATTCAAAAGTCACATTGTGAGCTGTGTATCAGAGGGCTGCATGGAGCTCTGCAGAGGTGTGAAACAACAGAATGACAAAACAGTGCTTGATAAATTGAGAATATATATACCAGAAAGAAATTGTATTTTTGATGTTGCTGTTACAAATATTTTTAAAAATTCTAATATACTGACAAAAATCTTAATAGGTACCTGTTACATGTTGATCAGCCACAAATGTCATTTTAATAAATGAAATCGCACATGTTTTCTGTAGTCTCACTTCCACTTTTTCTACATAACAACTGGTTCATCACAGTGTTATTCTTGCTTTGTGATACAATACTAGTGAAAATAAACATAAATGTACTAAAACAATTCGAATCAAATTTGGCATTCTCAGACTAATTCAATTTTGAGGTGAGTTCTTCCCCTCAAGCCCAATTAAAAAAATTTAAATATCTGCACTCCTTTCATCTTTTACCATTTGAAGGATTGATCCACATATTATCCAATTTTCCTCTGAGTAATTATCTTCTTCAAGAAGGTCATATATATGCAATATGTCAACAAATCCTCAATAGGAAGCTTCATTATAACAAAGGTAGAGGATGATGGTAATGGAAACAAACCTTAGATACTGGAGCTACTGTTATGGTTTCAGATTACTAATGTAAATGCTTTGAATACAACTACAACATACCTCTGCTTCTTGAATACTGTCTTCCTCAGGAACACATACATCTAAATTAATTTCAAACTTTACTCCTCCCTGAAGAAAATTATCACACTTCATTAATTCATTTTATTAAATAAAAACATTTAATTAAATATACACAGTTTATATAGTACTACAAACTTGAAAGTTATTCTTCTATTGAAAATACATTTTATTTAACAATATTTTTCTTTTATTTAACAAAATCAAAGTTGAACAAATTGGAAAAAAATAGACTTCTCTAAATACACTTTATGGATATTTTCAAATGAAAAAAAAAAGTGGACTGCATCCACTTTTGATTTTAAGGAAAGGTGTCTTTAATAATCATTTAATTCAAATCCTTGCAATACACAGAGTTGGTTCTTACAGCTGGCTCTCAACCAGTATTAAGACTTGAATACTGTACTGCTTTCATGCAATATTTCACAACAGACCTTGAGTCCACTTCACAATAATCTCAGAAACTTTCCTGATATCTTATGTGCATTTCCATTCAATTGCCATCCCCTTCTATAATTTAAAAAGCACTATAGAGAATAATTCTATAACAAAATGTTAAAAAATTAGCAGCCTGACTTGACTTCACTTAAACTATGAGTAAACGTGAGTTCCCATACACTACTAATGCAGTTTGATATAAAGATGAGTAGGTAGGGATTGATTACTGTCTGGGAATATCTAAAGGGAGTCTCCCTCAAAATGATCTGAAAACCTCATTTATTTTCTTAGGGATTCTATCTTCTCATATAAACTTCTAACAAACAGTTGACGAGCACTCTCAATTGACTCACAAATAACTTGATTTCCAGAGCTACTGTGATAACACAACCATTTGAAACATACAGACATAAGAAAAAAGTGGAAAAAATACAGAAATGAGGATGGTTACCTTTGGTTTATGTTTCTTTTCTAAGATTTTCTGGTCTTGACTATACTGGAGTCTGACTTGTTTAAAGTTTTTTTCCATGTCCTGGAAGGAGGAAAAACCCCAACTTTAAAACACACTCTGGAACCAGTTTATGTCTATACCCTCTAAAAAAGGACCTGTTTAAGTAGTAAATGTAGTCACTGATTTCCTTGTATATGTATCTGTAAGAATATTCCATTTGTTGCCTTATTTAGATTCTAATACTGAAAGACATAATTCTGGCTTATCTGGCAAATAGAAAAATGGGAAACCTAGCATAAACTGCAAACCTCTGATTTTTCAAAAACCTATGTTAGGAGGATACAGTACTGTGTCAAGAAATAAGTAATACATCTTTTATTTTTTATGAGCCAGATGACTCATGCTGATTTCGTTCTGGAAAACTTTGGAAGTGATGAAAGTCAAGATTATAATAGAAACCAATGCCTGCAGAAAGTATAGCCATGTTTCATAGTATCTTCTTTTCTGGTAACACCTGAAAAATACCTAATTACTCCTTTTCATATTCCTTTATCCTATGTTAGAACCTGTCAGATAAAAGCAAAGTAAAGAGTTGTATGCTGCTCCTTCAGTGATCTGCTGCAAGTAGGGCACATCTTCAGCCTCAGATGAAACGACTACAATTCACAGATTTTACTTTTTTAAAACATATATACAGTTTCTCCAGTAGATTGAGTGCCCATGAACTAAGGTGACATCAAGCAGGTGCAAAATCTAGTGTTTCTTTTTCATTATCATGTGTTTCCCATTAAATCACAGGGAATATAATTTCTGTCCTATCATGGCTCTGGCTGCCTACAACCTACCTACATCACATGATGTGTGAATTCATTTTAGTAAAAGCCAGATCCATGATCTGTGAAAATCACTGAATAGAATCCTACTAATATGGTCAGGTTTGGCCCAAGTTCCGGCTGCAATAGGGTAGCAGAATCTGTCACCAATCTATGTGGCAGTCTGCCTCTTGCTACTGGACAGTGCAGGAAGTTCTACATCAAACAAAAAACAAAAAAAATGAGGCAAATCCTGACTGAAGAATCCTAGTAGCTAGACCAGGGCTATTTTCCCTTCAGAACTGACAGGGAATTTTCACACTGAGATCAATTTGCATAAATTGAGGCATTCATTTCACTTGAAGAAAAGTGGACTTTCTGTAGAACTCCATGTGGTCTGGAAAACTCATCCGGTGTTCACAATGTCAATACTGGCAAAGTGGAACAATTCTGAAACTTTCCAATTGCTGGAAACAACTCCAGCAGGTGTGTTGGTAGTGCGTGATGAGAAAGAAGTGAAGGAGTGCTGTAGCTGGAAAGCTTTGGCTCTGTCTCTTTCTCCCGCTTCTCCCAAATTTTTAAGTAAGGACTAAGGACTCCACATAAAACTGAATTCTAACTTCCCACACAGTGCTACTCTGGGCTGTCATGAATCGCTGTACCTTCTGTACAGAATTTTCATAAAAGACTTGTGCTGTGAGTGGCTGCTTCTTTGCTTAGAAAGCAAGGAAAAGAAACACACGACAAAAATAAATTAAGTAAAAGTATATCCCAATATTTACAGATGAAACAGAATTACCAAAACAAGTCAGGACTCCACCAAAGAAATTTTCCAGGCTATTCATGAAGGGAACATAGGGAGACTTTTACATATGGTGCAAGCATCAGATAAGATTTAAGCTTTACCATTTTTCAGATTTGTCACAGGGAGTGAATCAAAGACCATGTGGGACTTGCATAAAAAATTCTATTTAGACTAGGAGATGATACTGATACCTGAAGTGATTCTTCTCCTGTTCTAGCTGTATCCTTGATTTCAGACTGGTCCTCAGCTTTTTCTTGCCTCACAACATAGGTTTTATCTTGTATTTTTTGATTCTCCTAGGGAACATTTTTATCAAATGTTAATTTCAATTTCTAATTATGTGTACTAACTTATAAAAGAAAGAGGAAGTATGACTGGGTGTATGTTTGAGCTTTGTTACCTGGAGTATTCCTGCTCTAAATCTGAATTCTTTTATATCACTGTGGTATTCTTCCCGAATCTTCTGCAATTGTTTCAGATACTCCTATTAAAGAACAGCAAGGTAGAACACATATATATTAGAAATACAGAAATAACACTAGCTAAACAGAATATTATATGGATATCAAACTGTGTATATATGAGAAAAAGGGATCCTTATCCTTTACTGCCAGCTTTAAAGATTGCCTGATACTTCCTCTTAGAGGGCATTTTTGAGTTATAACTCTTTCAGACTAACCTTTTTGAAGTTTTGCAGACAGTTTCATGCTACTTTTTCTGTAGAGTTATATCTAAACCAGCTAATTCCAAGAATGAGCTAAGGACTTGCTGAGTAATGATGCTAAGGTTGCAATCCAAATATAGAGGACTGGAAATTAGGAGGACAAAATATTATATAATATTTATTGTATTGCAACCTGCTCCCCAAAATGAAACAAAATCCGGTAATCTTTTCTTGGAGAAGCTTCAGCATTCCTATGCTTTGTAGTAAAAACCTCAAATTTGGCCAAAACATAGGTTTTGTGTTAAGGACATGTCTGTACTGCTTATATGAGTTATCCCAATTTGCCCATGTTTCAAATGGACAAATCTATAAAATTTAATTTTTTGGCATATTTAGGACAGACTTTGTGAAATTTAACAGCAAGAGTCTCTGAAGAATATGTACATGACGAGTATGTTCTTATGCCAAAGTCTGACCATAATGTAAAAGTTAATATATTCATATTTATTCTGGAACTTTCCTATAACTCTAAGATAGAAGATTAAATGTATTTACTTGTGTTCATTTAAGAGCGAAGCATCAGTTTGTTTTCTCTGTCACCCAAAATTAAACCAGAAAAGTATATTGTTTCTGTATAAAATGATCTCCAAAAGTTGTAACATACCAGGGAAGTAGTATGATCACATACTATTATATCACACTCTAAATGTCCTAGTACGACTTACGGACAATGAATATACATACATGAATAGTACATGTATCACTATTTTCTCTGTTTTGTAAATGTGAGGATCTATTGTCTTGCAACATTAGTTTGTTCAGTGATGTAAGTCCTCTGATCTCAGTAGGTGAGATTAAGGCCATAGTTTATAAAATGATTATGAACATCAGCTTTTGTGCAAGTCTTAACCAGTTTATGCAAGATGGAACCAGATGCAAATAGCTTACATTTTCCTAGTGGTTAGATGGAAAAGAATCAATTATTATGTAAAGAATACTACCATCAAGGAGTGTAAGAAGACAGCTTTAAGCAGCTCAGGAGGTGTCCTGGTTTCAACTGGGATAGCATTAATTTTCTTCCTAGTAGCAGGTACAGTGCTGTGTTTCGGATTTAGTATAAGAATAATGTTGATAACACGCTGATGTTTTAGTCATTGTTAAGTAGTGCTTACCCTAAATCAAGGACTTTTCACGTTTCCATGCTCTGCCAGTGAGCAAGTGCACAAGGAGCCAGGAGGGAGCAGAGCGAGGACAGATGACGCAAACTAGCCAAAGGGATATTCCATACCATAGAACATCATGCTCAGTATATGAAGTGGGGAGGTTGGCCAGAAGGGGCCGATCACTGCTTGGGGACAGGCAGGGCATCCGTCAGTGGGTGGTGAGCAATTGTATTGTGCATCACTTGTCTTTCTAATAACAAATAATAATAAACCTAAGGGGTTATTTCTCTCTCTCTTTTTGTTGTCTCCCTTTTCATTACAATTATTATTATCATGTTATTATATTTTATTTTGTTTCAATTATTAAAATGTTCTTATCTCAACCTACAGGTTTTACCATCTTTTTTTCCGATTCTTCTCCCCAGCCCACCAGGGCAGAGGTGAGTGACCAGCTGCATGGTACTTAGTTGCCAGCTAGGGTTAAAACACAACAGGAAGATACTTCATTTACCTGTTCTTTCATTTCATTCTTTCTAGACATATCCTGCTGATGGTTTTTGAGATGCTCTTCCTTTATTTTCTGCTGCTTTATTTGGTCATGACATGAGTCAGCAGAGGATGGTCGCAGCCCCTGTGAATATACAAATAAATCCCAGAGCAAAGGAATTTTCATTTAGAGTCCTTTCCTTCAGTGCTCACTCAATTCCCTCCCCTCATTCCACTGAAGAGCGCAGTAAGGCAAGTGTGTATTTTTGGAGGAAAAAGTTATAGTAGAATTTTACATTGCTATAGTTTTGCATTGGAAAATGAAATCTCAAGTTGAGCATTGCAGAGCAGATCAATGAACTTGCTAGAACAAAACTTTCTACCTGTCAGTGTTACAGTTTGCTGTTAGAAAGACATCAGTTCATCTTCTGGATTTTCATTCATTTTCTTTTACAGATTTTATTCTATGATTGATTCAGTATTTACTTACCAGCTGTTTTTCCACTTTAATCTTGTACTGCTGGGCTTCAAAACGCCTTTGAAGATATTCTGCAGGCCTGAGAGAAGAAAGGGATGTTTATATACTACCTTTTATTTCACAGACTGCTAGAAACTCAGCTCAGACAAGATGTTCTAAAGCTGATGGCCCTTAACTAAAACATTCTAAACACTGTCATCATTGAATGAAAATGAATGATTTAGTCAACCTTAAAGGAAGGATTCAAAAGTAGGCAGTATGAAAAATTCCTTACCTTCCTTTCTCAAGGTTTTCAAAGTTCATCCACACCTAAAATGGCTAATCATGGAATGGACAGACAATGTTTAAAGCAATAAAAAAGTTTATATCTCCACTCTGTAAGAAAGGCTTTGAAGTAAACAAACTGCTGGAGAAAGGGTCTTTGTATCTGAAACCAAAATATAAGCTCTGCAGGAAAAAAAGCACCATTTTCATGGCCTGCCTCCCACTCTGTTCCCTCAAGTGGATAACGGCTTTTGGTCTTTACATCATTCTGATCCTGGTCGGAAGGAAAGACAGTGTTTATCCTTGATATAATCAGAAAGTCTACGAAAAGCCTGTGGTTTACTTCTCACTCAATAAAATGCTGAGATTTGGGAGACATTTTGACAATGAAACGTCAAACATCAGGACAATACATTCAGAAGGAACTTCTGGATAGATAGGAACTATGTTGTTGTTCAACAAACACGACAGAATTATTAAAGACCGAGCAGGGAAGGAATTATACTGAATGAGCCATGTCCAGTGTTACCTAAGCAGGAAGGCTGATAACTCAAAACATACATGACAGTTCACCACTAATAAATAGAGTGAGAAAAGTTTACCAGTTGGGTGGTGGAGGTGGAGGTGCAACTTGTCCTTTCAGTTTATAGTATTCCCCAACTCTTTGGCTGATATGAGAAAGGTCATAAAGTGCATTAGCTTTCCTCTGCAAGTTGTCAAGCTTATCATAGTAATGGTCATAATGGCCATGCACTCTAATGCTTTCTGGCCTTTCTGCCATCTTAAATCTGGAGGTCTGTGGCTGGAAATACAATAAATAATGTCAATTTACCTGTTCTCATTTGTATCAGTACAAGTTTGAATTAACTTCCTGTCCTCTCCCCAGTCTGAGCCGCATGGCTCCAGTACAGTACAGTACAGGCTGCCTACAGTACAGTTATTGTAGGTTTTCCAAATCCGTTCACATATAACCCCGAAACTTCCTAACTTCTCAGGGCTTATGTAATCTTACCATTGTCTTTTCCTTTCTCCCTGTTCCATCAACTTCTGTCATTAAGCAGCAGCCCATGTTGCGTGAGTCAATCAGTGTGGGGCTTCGTACTCTGTAGTGTCATTACCCTAGAGTCACTAAAGTGTTCTAAAGCCTAAAGCACCACAATTGCTTCCAGGAGAGTTTCATTTTGACATGTGAGTGCAAAGGGGACTTGGGATGTAGTTTTGGGCAGTATGTGTTATTGCCTCCTGCTTTCAGGGGAGCACTGAGCTACTTCATTTCACCATCCCTTTGCTTATGTGCCTGTGGGAGCTTGCCTTTCATTTCTCAAAGTCCTTACTGTGATGAAACACACCTGTATTTCTACTTTGTGACAAGAATGTCTTTTCCATTTCTCGTAAGAACAATGGAGAGAAGGTGACTGTCTAGCTGCCACTGTGTGATATAAGTGTGGTAAGACATTCACAAACTTTTCCATAGTGGGAGACTACATGGTGTATGAGAAAAATGCTGAATTTTACTTATTTTCTTACATAAATTAAAAAGCATCTAAGTATCCCTGCCACAGATGGTAAATACATCAACTATTCCTCCCTCTTTTCCTTGTTCAAAACACTGAAAATTGGCTCAGCTACCTATGGTAAAGTCCAGATTATAGTAGAATAGAAATTCATATCTATACAAGAAAATTTTCCACTGCCAATAATATTCCCAAGGAAGAGGTAACCTCAAAAAGCGCTTATCTTGTCCCTCATTCAAATAAGTTTTACAGTATGGCAATCCCAAGCAATAAGGAGAACAAAACAGGCCACCTAAATAAATGTAGAGAATTGAGAACTGTGACCAGTGAAGCAGATGCCCCAGTGACACATGGAAAAGGGCGAGGTACTGAATGCCACCTTTGCCTCAGTCTTTGCTAGCAAGATCAGCCTTAAGGAATCTCAGGCCCCTGTGACCAGGGGGGAAGTCTGGAGCAAGGACAACATACCCTTGGTGGAAAAGGATCAGGTTAGCGAATACATAAGCAGACTGGACTGATGAGACGCAGCCATAAGTACTCAGGGAGCTGGCAAATGTCATTGCAAAGCCACTCTCTATTATCTTTGATCAAACATAGCAGTGATTGGGAGAAGGACTGGAGGAAAGCAAACGTCACTCATATCTTCAAAAAGGCCAGGAAGGAGGATCCAGGGAACTACAGGCTGGTCAGCCTCACATTAGTGCCTAGCAAGGTGATGGAACAACTAATCCTGGAAACCATTTCCAGGGACATGGAGGACAAGAAAATCGTCAGTAATAGCATGGATGCACCAAGGAGAAGTCATCCTTGATCAATCCAATAACCTCTTACAATGAAATGACTGGCTTGGTAGACAAGGGAAGAGCAGTGGATATTGCCTACCAGGCAATTGCCTTCAGGGAGGCTTTTGACACTGTCTGCCACAAAATCCTCATAGAGAAGCTGATAAAGTATGGGCTGGATGAGCAGACAGTGAAGGGGATTGAAAAATGGATGAATGGTTGGACCCAAAGTGTGGTGATTATAGTACAAAGTCTAGTTGGAGGCCAGTAACTAGTGGTGCACCCCAGGGATCAATCCTGCTCAACATCTTCACTAATGATCTGGATGATAGGGAAAGTGGGGCAGAGCGCACCCTCAGCAAGTCTGCTGATAACACCAAACTGGGAGAAGTAGCTGATACACCAGAGGGTTGTGCTGCCATCCAGAGGGACCTCAACAGGCTGGAGAAATGGGCTGACTGAACTTCAGTGGAGTTCAACAACAGGAAGTGTAAAGTCCTACACTGCACCAGTACATGCTGGGGACTACCCAGCTGGAAACTAGCTTGGCAGAAAAGCACCTGGGGGTCCTGGTGGACACCAAGTCGACCATTAGCATGCCCTTGCTGCAAAGAAGGTGAATGGTATTCTGTCCTGCATTAGACAAAGCATTTCCAGCAAGTCAAGGGGATGATCCTTCCGCTCAGCTCATCAGTGGTGAGGACACTCCTGGAGTGCAGTGTCCAATTCTGAGCTCCCCAGTGCAAGAGAAACATGAACATACTGGAGAAAGTCCACAAAGGGCCACAAAAATGATTAAGGGACTGGAGCACTTCTCATATAGGGAAAGGCTGAAAGAGCTCAGACTGTTTAGCCTAGAGAAGGCTCAGATGGGTTCTTATCAAGATACCTGAAGAGTGGGTGCAAAGACAGCAGAGCCAGGCTCTTTTCAGTGGTGCCCAGTGACAGGACCAGAGGCAATGGGCACAAACTGAAACACAGGAGGAAACACTTTTTCACTGTGAGGGTAACCGAGCACTGGCACAGGTTGCCCAGAGAGGCTGTAGAGTCCCTATCTTTAGAGATACTAAGAAGTTGTCTGGACATGGTCCTGGGCAACCAGCTCTAGAGGACCCTGCTTGAGCAGGGGTGCGGATGAGATAACATCCTGAGGTCCCTTCCAACCTCAAACGTACTGTGATCCTGTGAATTCTGAAGCAACACGTTCAAAGTATGACCCTGCAACTCTGCAAACCATTTGCTTCATTTGGATGCTGAAAGAATGTGGGAGCTTTCCCAGCGTTAATAGCAGAGTACGTCGCATAGATGAAAACACTGTGGACAAAATTCTGCCTTTGATTACAGCGGTACACAATGAAAGGAAACTTAACCTTCCTAACTTCATCCATCTGGATTTGCATTGGATACACATAAATGTAACTACGAGGAAAACTAAGTCCTATATTCTGCGCAGGACCAGTATTATCCATTGGTAGTGTAAGTGATTGCTTGACGGGTGCAGCTCTGGGAATTCCACATTCCCTACCGTCAGTTAATCTACCATAACTGCAATGTGCAATTACTGCTGGGAACTCCCAGATCCTAAATGTGCTTTGCTCTGTGTTCACCAGCACCCAAGGCAGTACTACATGCTCTTGAAGATAAATACAAAGGTATGAAGTGATGCCAAGTAAAAGGCTGGACACAGTACACAGCTGATACCCAGCCTGAGGAAAGGAGGTGAAAAATGAGTGAGGGACGCAAGTAGTTGTGAAGAACAGGGGCTTTCTGCTGTAGGGTTTGATCCCAGATTGTTGTAGTAAGCATCTGAGACAAGGGCAGTGGGTGCTAGTGGTTTTGCCTGTGAATGGGCTCTCAGAAGGACTGAGGTAAGAGGTTCAGTGCATTTGCTTCTATAGCAAAAATGCAAACACAGAGTTTATTTGCCTTTGTGCAAATAAAAATGCAAAGCATGCCTCATTTTTTTTGTTACAAAAAACCATACTGAAGCTGACTAAATTCAGTTTCCCACTTAGACTTTCTGAAACACCTCTTCTGAGGCTTCAGGAGTGCTTAACTGTCTCTACTGACTTGGTGTAGGCGTTAAGCTACATTTAATATACCTTAATGAAACCTTTCAAAGGGTCTTTTCTAAGAGCAAAAATTTGGCTTCTGACAATGATTAAACATTACAAAAATGCAGATACACAGTACCTGAAAAATAGGCTGTTGCCCTCTTGAAGTAGGTTTCCATTCATTTCTTTGAAATAATTCTTTTTTCTTGACAGGCAGCACCATTCCAGATTCTGGAGAAACTAGGTCCTGTACTCTCCTTTTCTCAAGTTTATATGCTTTTTAAAAACAAAACATTAAAAGGCTATATTCTGTGCTCTCTACATGATTAATGATCATGTAGTTGCAAACCACAGTACAATGCATGTACCTAACACTGACAGGCTGGGCTAACAAACACTCCTTACATCCCTTCATCATCATCACCATCATCACCATATTTCACATTTCCTAGGCACTCTGCCTTTCATTCCCAGAATGACATCCTTTTGAAAACTTTATGATTTGTCACACTCGTGTGAAGTGGATTTCACGGATTAGTTTTGCAAAGCACACTGAATAAAAGGGAAACCTCTATATCAGAATGCTGATTTCATGCTAGTACCAATAACAGAAAAAAGGAGGTCTGATTGTTAGGCTCAGATTTCATTGGAGGCTAGGCGTCTACCTGCTTAGGTATTCCCTTTCTCAACCTAGCCCTCGGTATTCTACAGATTGCTAGACAATGTTGTAGTACCTGTGAAATCTGGAAAGAAGGGCTGAAAAGTGAAAAATTTACCTTATCAGTTTCCCATGCAGGAGAATACAAGTACACACCATTCCAGTCTGGTCAGTCAGTATTTAGCAAATACCTTAGCTGCAATAACCAATAGTAATGTCCTTGCTAGGACTAAGTAGTTTCTAAGTGAGTTTTAAATATTTCCTGAGTAATGACTGTGAGACTATCATGTCTGGGAGATAAAATATATGAAAATTATGAGTATATGACCATAGATATATTTTAAATGCTTAAGCGATACGGTGTTCAGGTGCCTCTGTCCAAATTGCATGAGTCCTGAAGGCAGGTAATCTCACTGGAAGTAACTTCCAAAATAACATGGGTTCTTACACCACAAAGAACTTTTCTTGAGGAAAAAAAAATGTTCATAATGCAGTTAAGTAACTACATATGTTTATTTTCACAAATCTGTTTAAACTACTTTAATACTTCCAAAGATAAATTTAAGGCATAATTATGATATACTAAATAATATAGAATTAGGAAAAAGTTATGCTGATAGAAACATGTTCAGCATTTCATACAGAGATACCATTTAGTCTCGTTCATGTTTTCTAAGAATGTGCATATGTAATCTGATCTATCAATGAGCACTAAATCCCCACAGATTTCATTGTCTCTCACAACTGAATCTAACTTATAATATTTTGTAAAATACATTTTTATTATTTTTTAAAATACCATGGAGCACATTTTGCAAGATTTTTGCACATAGCTTGGAAAAATTAAGTAAGGATTGTTTTTCATGTGATGGACCTGAACTGCATCTAGACCAAAGCCTCTCGGTTTTGTAAATTCCATTCTTAAAAGAATTAAGACTAATGTTTCAGCACTTTCTTGTGGCAGCTTTTCTAGCTGAATGTTACTAATGAGCTAGACTTAAAGTTGTCTTTTCCTAAACAGGACAGTGATGCACTGCCTGGGGTGAATGTTTCTGCTGTTGCAGTTCTCTCCTCTTTTTCTTTTTAATTTTGTGCAAAACTCTTGTATCCAAATGTGCAATAAAGACTGCTGGAGAAAGTTACGCCATCACATATATAACAACTAACAAATGTTAGTGTAGAACTAATGTTAAATAATATTATTAACATTACCTTGTATCAGCTTGGCCCCAAACTGTGATGCTGAAGGTCTTTTTCTATGTATCACAGTGTGACCAAGTTCTTCCTGTGTCATGTGTAAGAAAAAAGGTGCCTGACAGAACTGTTTATACTACTTTGATATGTATTTTTCTCTCAGCAAGCAGCAGTACAGGCACTTACCTCAGGGGGCAAATACCTGAGAACAAGCTTCTGCAAGAAGGGCTTCCTTAGAATAGAATTGATAGATGGTCGATCTCTTGGAGATATTTTAAACAACTGGGAAATTAATATCCTCAGATCATATGAATAGCTGGGAGACACTGGGTGAAAACATCCTCTGCAAATCTTCAACACCAGCTGGTGCAAACTATGGCCTTCAAACTTAATGAAAACAGTAAAAAGGGGATAGTAAGTACTGCTGGTTGGAAATGACGGACTAGATGCCCCCACTTGAAAAAAGTACTTGCTGACAGAAGCCCTGTGCTATACAAATCCCTCCTTGCTAACCATAGTTTGCTGTGGAAAATTAATACAACCACTCTCTCTGACTGTATTTGCTGGTTACTTGTTTCAGATGCACAGCTTAGGAGGTCTGACAGCTTTTGTACCTGGAAGACTTTTATTCATACTCTGCTCTCATATAGTAAAACAGAAGCAATTTCTCCAGAATGAAACATGATTTATTTTGCCAAAAGCTGTTCAACAGAGACCTGCATGCGTACTGTCTTCACAGCGTTCACCTTCAAAACTTCACTCCACTCAGCTTAGCCTCTGTGTTCTGTGTTCTCTCAGGCACCAAGGTACAATCTTAATTTTTAACAACTAAAGCCACTCAGGTAAATCAGCTTTCTCAGTTCAGCAGATCTCTTAACAGGTCAACATAAATACAGTTTTTTAGGGCCTTAGACAGGCAAAAATATTTTTGAAAGCAAGTTCTTTCTAAAATTACCATTTTATTTACATGGCTGTTTTGAAATTTGCCTTAGCTTCACTTGCATTTCCTGTCTACATCAGCATCTGGTCCCTGCCTTCAAATTAAAAAATGGGCAGCAATACAGAATAAAACATATAATATGCATAAGAATTAATATTAATGTTTTCTCACTTTGTGAAATCTGAAATTTTCCTCAGCAATATCCCTTTGCTCACAGCTCAGCCCAATTGCTCTCCCTATCAGAGCTGCTCTGCCATCTCCCACATCCAAGCTTAGCAAAAGGTCAGCTTCTGCTGAGCCCAGGAACCTGATCCTTTTCCTGTTGCTGGGATTAGTCTCTGCTGTGTTCCCTCCTCCACATAATACTCACAGGCTGAGGATTATCTGAGGCTCACATCAGGCTGAGAACAGCACAGCTTCCTGAAGATGCTATCAATCTGTTATTTTCTTACATGAATGTGCAAACCTTTAGGAAAATGCTTCTGAGGAATGTCAAACTGCTTTCTGGGGAGATGTGGGTTTCAAATTCTTTAGAAAGCATAGATTGGTATTTTCAAATAGAAACGAGTAAAATTATATGACTAGACCCTAATCTTGAAATTTGGCTTTAATTCATTTCATTGTTCATTTGCTTTTTGAAAAAGTTTAGTACTTACTAAAGAATAAATATATGTTCAGTGTGTGTATATACACACACACACGTTGCAGAAATACAACGTAATAAATTGTACCTTAATATATACACAACAGACACAATATAAAAAAATAACACCAGCAGTCATTCTTTTATATCAATAAATGAGCTGAAAATAATTCTATCAGCTGACTATGAATGCTATTATTACTACAGTTTTTCCCAGCTGTCCGCTACCTTTTTCAATAATATGATAATGATCTGATTCTGTGGTACTTACAGGATGCTTTAGCGCACATAGCTCATAAAGAACACAGCCAAGAGACCAAATATCTCTGTGAATAAAAAGTCATTTAAGTTTCATGGAAAAGACTGCAATATTGTCATACATATAGTCAGTACCTCTTCTCAGCTCTCATATTTATGAACATTAGTCCATTACAGATCACCATTGGTGCAACTTTTAATTTTCTTTAAGATGCACTGAAAAGAACAACTAGAAATTTCTTTTTTGTTCTGGTACCAATGTCTGTATGATACCTAACTAGGTACTATAATTATAATTGGAAAAGGCACATAACTTAAAGAATGTCTACTTACTATTCCTAGCAGGATGAAGGGCAAAGCTGTCTCTGGCTAACTTGATTGTTGAGAAGACAATAAGGGAGTAAACTTGTGTGAATAGAACCTTAGAGCTGAGATGCTAGTCTGGGCTCCAGAACATTTGGTATTGATCACATTTCCCACATAAAGGGGGTCTAGCCCGCTCAACTTTTCAGTGCTTCTCATCTAGTATTTTGTGTTAAACCTGAGTGAGCCTTTAAAATTCTCAGACCTATTTGTCTTTCCTGCAGGTGGCTACTGCAAAGTTACAGAATTGCCAATCTAGTAGCATTAATTTCAGTGTATTTTTATAAATCACAAATGAGTATATAAAAAATTAATAAACTTGGAACTGAAAAGACACATACTTGCATTTGTTGTTACATGTCGGAAACAAGAGAAAAATTTAGCATTTGATGGAGAGCCAGAGAAAGCAAAGGGGGAAAAAAATCTATTTTACATTTCATGCCACTACTAACAAGGAGTATTAAAAGAGAATGACATTAAACTTTAAAGTACAATAATTTTATTAAAAAATATATAATTATGTTAAGCCTGTAAATGAATTGCAACAAATTAATGATTGCTATATTCTGGACACTAAGTCAAAATTCAACTGACTTGTACAGTTTAACATAGTTGTTGTGTACAATTGATACACCTAATTAATGTACACAATAACACAAAACTTCACAAAGGGTGACATGTGAAATTCCTGGTGCCCTGGAGAAATACTGATTTAAACCACGATATCACTAATATAAGTTCTCTTATGCCTGCATGCCCTCATGCACAAGCGTATGAAGAAAAGACAGAGACTTACGTTTTATTGTTATATGGCTGATTTTCACAGATCTCAGGTGACAGATAATAGGGGGTCCCTACACAGGTATGGGCAAACTCCATAGTGCTAATGAAACACAATGAAAAAAATGGCTTACACACTGAAAAAGTTTACACACAATTGAACAAGAGGCTTCTCTACTCCAGGTGAAAAGCCCACAGAGGACATTATTTCTGTTCTCCAAATAGTTGAATAATGGAACACCCCAAGAACTACTTAAGTATTTCCCAGTTCTGTGTAAAAATGACTAACTGTTCTAATAGTGGAGAGTGTCTGCACTTAAACAGAAAGCACAGAATTCCCTTTTCCCTACTTTTCACCAGCACTGTAATCAACATTTTCAAGGAATGTTTATCATTAACACAGAATTCTGAAAGCTGTCAAAGACACTGCAAAATATTAGAAGTCTCCGACATACTCGCTGAAGTAAGAATATGGGAGGTGGTAGTCAGTCACACAAGTCAGAAACTGTGGAAGGAAGACGTACTGTTCAGAAACTAAATGAGGAGTAAATGAATTCCAGTTCCATCTCTGGAACTTGTAAAGGTGTAACCAAGTAACACCAGTTGGATTAATTTCACTTGCTTTCAGGTATCTACTCTGTGGATGTAATCAAGAGTCACTGGGAAGTCAGTGGAGAGAAACAGGTACTCACAGAGTGTGATTCTTCTCACTCTATACTAGATGTCAATAAAGTTGTAAGTTACACTTTTTACAGAGTGTGTGAAGTCTGAGCACCAGAGATGCCACAGACACTGCAAGTAAAAGTATTGGACACTATCTTACATATTGGAGAACTGCAATGAAAATGCCTTTTTATACCCCGGAGGAGGAGGAAAAGACAGTCTAAGAAACTTTTTGGGTTTGCGTGGCAAGGTTTTGGTAGCAGGGGGGCTACAGGAGTGGCTTCTTTGAGAAGCTGCTAGAAGCCTCCTCCCCCATGTCCCATAGAGCTGATGCCAGCTGGCTCCAAGACAGATCCACCACTTAGCCAAGGCTAAGCCTGTCAGTGATGGTGGTAGCATCTCTGGGATAGCATATTTAAGAAGAGGGGGAAAAAACTGCACAATAGAAGCTGCAGCCAGAACAGAGGAGTGAGAATATGTGAGAGAAACAGCCCTGCAGACACCCAGGTCAGTGCAGAAGGAGGACAGGAGGTGCTCCAGGTGCCAGAGCAGATTCCCCTGCACCCCGTGGTGAAGAGCACAGTGAGGCAGGCTGTCCCCCTGCAGCCCGTGGAGGTCCATGGTGCAGCAGATATCCAAAACCACCTGTGTACCTAATACACGTACACAGTCAGGTACATCTGGAGAAAATCGCCTATGTTGGTTAAAGTTATCTGTTCTCTTTACTGATGCTGTGTAGACAGAAATGTGGTTAAACTTACACTGACCTAATTTAGGGATAGAAAAAGTTTTAACAAGTGACTTGCAGCACATGGAGTACAAAGCAACTGAGAAGGACTGATGCTAAAGGAGAGTCTGCAGAGGAAATTACCTTTCCACAGAAAACCTAAATGGTGGACCTTCTTTGCCACAATATCCTGCCAAGGTCAAAGATAATCAAGCACCTGAAAACCAGATCAAATTCAAGAACTGTCCCATTGTCAGCATGCCCTCTGGCATGTTTTGGCCACACCAAAAAGCATTCTTCCTAGACAACATCTAGCCACTATGCAAGACAGGCCAACCTTGCCCCCAAAGTCAGTAAAGATAAGGCCACCCTCTTTGGGAGAACACATTTTGGCTGTATGGATGCATGCCATGCTGTCCCATGCCACTCACTCTCAGGCCCAGAGAGTCAGTTCTGGCCCTTTTAAAAAAATTAATATAGGCACAGTCTTGGAGGACATACAAAGAAAATATGTACAAGCTCTTCTTACACTCTTTCCAAAGCTTGTAGTGCTCTTCACTTTCTTTTCTATGAGGTGCTAGAAATGATTATCAATGGCTGCAAGAACAGGAGCTGTGCCTCCAGAATCTCTTTAAGTGAGTTCCACAGACAACAGGGAAAGCCCGGGGCTTCCCCACCCTACCTCATTCGTGTACCTCACAGAAGTCCTGTTACTATGCTAGATATGACTGTGGTTTCATGCAGAATGGCATGTTCTAGGGTAACAGAAAAAAACGTAGTGTCAGAAACTTTGTATCCCAACCTCCTGAACAAACACAATCCACAAGCAGTTGTGCAGGTTCAGGTTGCATTTTGAATATTCATAAACAGTCCTATTTGGTGTAGGTCACAGACTAATTAAAAAAGGTGCTTACCTGTTCAACTGTCTTGCTATGCCAAAGTCCCCGAGTTTTGCTACCTTTCCATTATTGCTAAGAAAAATGTTCTGCAAATAAAAGCAAAACTTGTATGTGAAAAGAAAACATGGCAGAGCTTCTTAAGCATCTTTTTTACAAGACAAAATCACCCCCTTTCTGATACTAATTTTACTACCTCTGCTTTTACATCTCTGTGTAAAATCTTCTGGTCATGAATATGCTTCAAGCCCAAGGAGATCTGCACAAACCAACTCAGAATCTGCAGTGAAAGTTAAAGGGAACAGATACCTATAAATTCGTGTGACTCTAATGTCCAATTACAACAACAAAATCTAAAATATGTAGAGCATATGCAATGTAAAATGTAAAAATTAATACTTTTAAAATTAATGTCATAGACTTTTCCTTTCCTTTTTTAGTGCTATCACAAAACTAAATGAAAACAGATACTGGCTCTACTTCCCTTATCCCCATTAAGTTTTCACTGACTGTGACAGGACAAGTACTTGAACAGGGACTGAAGAATCACATCAAAGGACACTAAGAATACTAGACCTTTATTTAGAAATGAGTGAGTTCAGATAACAACTGAGACAGAACTGGGAGGTGCTTCTTAATCCTCAGTGGTGGAAGTCAAACCACCCAGGTATAATATTAGTACTCATACTGAATGTGGTCCAGAAAAAAACAGAAAAAAAGAGTGAAGGACTGAAATGTGGTGAAATGCAGGTATGAAAAAAACTGCATAATAAGTAAGCACACGGGTTTATCCTTGACCCAGTACAGCTCTTAAGCATATATTTAACTTCAACTATACATGTGTTTTATTGAATAAGGACTTTTGGACTCAATTCAGAAACAAAAATACAATGTGTTTACATGCTTCTCTATTTAGGAAAACTGATGGCCATGAAAGACTGTGATTCAAGTAATAATCTTCTACTTAGTTAATGCTTCACATTAAGCAGATGATTTCCTGAATAGGGCTGATGCCATAAATGATACTTTCTTAGGCATACATTTGAAAATATAGATATTGTAACATGATGTTACACTGGGCGATTTTCTTTCCTTTCTTGACTGGCAGATGTATCTTTATATGTTCTATATATATTTATATATTTACATGTTCTGTAATCCATTCTTCTGTCTGTACTTCCTTTCAATTTCTTTGGATATGTATTATTCTGTCTCATTGTCAAGGGGTTTTGTATGTCAGTTCTCTCTTTTGTGTTTTCATGATATGTGGTTTTGTCCTCTATTTGCTCTCATGTTATCTCCACCTCTAGTATGGCTCCCAATAGGATCTTAAAATTCATTATTATTGAACCAGTAATTCACTTCCAACTAACTTCTACACTAAGGAGTTCTTCTTTTACTAAAACAAACAAACAAAAAAGTCACAACGCTTCTTTTTTCCCCCACTCTTATGCTCTAGAGTATATTTCCACTAACAGGTTTGATACTACCTGTCTAGTTTGTAGGTAAATTTTCATTGTACATGCAAAAGTAGAAGACTATGCAGGATTAAATAACCTCAGAGCTCATTACACTAAGTCCAATATGTAAGAGAAAATTTCCTTCAGAAAGCTTAAGAGTTAGTAAAAAAAGATGAGTAAGTAAGGAATAGTGGGAAATTCTGTTTCTGTGAATTGCAGTACTTATCTTACCTATTTACAAAATAAAATGTAAGTGAAGATGGTTCAAATGCAATCAGATGTATGGGCTTGTTTCTCTGTGCTGGTTTAACTATTTAAATGGCATCAGAGAAATCTTGACCCAAATGAAAAGAATGAGAGATTTACCACTGATTTCAATATAAAGCAGGATATGTCATGATGCAAATAGCATAAAATGAAGAATTTATATGTAATATATCACCCAATAATTCTAAAATATCATTTAAAAGAAAGTATGGCTTAGTAGGTGTACTACTAATACGAAGAAAAAGTACATCCACAATGGAAGCAGCAGTGGGAGGGAGGGTGGATAAAAACGACATCAAAATACTGCTAATGAATTAATTTAAGGTCTCACAGCAGTGTGAAACGCAAACTCTAAACTCCCATTAAAATTACCGAAGTTTCTTTAAAACATTCAATAATTTTAATAGGCCAGAAAAGAAACAGTAGCTAGTACCGGACAATTCAAACCATATGTTTTACATGATACGTTCTTTCCTCTAAATATATCTTCTTTCACCTGGTCCTCATCAAAGAGCACTCCATGCTGCATATTTATCCGCTTCATTAAGTCTCCACCATCACAGTATTCCATCACAATATATAGCTTGTTCTTTTCTGAAAGGAAAAGTATAATTTTTCCTTTATTCCTTTATTACTCGTTAATACAGCAATAAATTCTGTTTATTCTATACAGTCCTTCTTTCAAAAGGGAGTAGTTAAACCTCTACCTATGCCTCCATTTCAAAGAGTAATCAAGAAAAAATGGACACTTCCAGTGAAACCTGATGCAAAACTAAGATGTGAAAATATATTTAAATGGAGATTCACAAAAATCTTAAATACATGAGAAAATCCTCAAAAGACCACACTGATAGAAAGACAAATGTTCTTACAGGCAGTGCTTAGTAGAATGCATCACAGCTGAGGTTGTTCCCCAATAATTACCAAATATACAGTTAGGCTTAGGGAAAAGGTTAAAAGGAGACAGCGTCCAAACAGCAGAAATAAACAGCAGGGGCCACTTAGTATGGAAACTCACCCTATTGTTACCTCTCTGGGGTCCAGAAGACTACCAGATTTATGTGTCCCTTAAAACATTTACAGTCCTGATCACAGAAAACAATTTGAACACAAGCTGTAACTATAGCATTCATTACATAAGGCATTGCTTATGACAGATGTCAGCAGGAAAAATAAATATTGGGATTTAGCTTTATGGAGAACTGACTTCCTTCTCTCTCTTTCAGTCCTGAAGAATTCTGTATCCTTGAGTGATACCTCAAAACATGGCTCACAACAAAAGACCAACAGGGCCTGTTTCTTGCTATACTCAAAAGCTCTCTTCTTCCATTGAACCTCCTAGAAAAGTCTCATTAAACTCTGGACTTCTATTGAAGATCAAGACTAAAGTCCAACTTAAGCAATGCAGACACGCCAGGATCTAGCATTCATGCCACAATACCTTAGGTCCCGCCCACACGTATGGAGAGGGCAAGTGATGACTGAATTTGATTCCTTACGTTCATTTTGAGGAACTGGGACATGTTCCCACTGGTGAGTAAGGGGCTGGGGACAGGCTTAATGTTGGACAATATTAACAAGGTAAGTTTGGCTGCCTATAATCACAAATAAAAGAAAAATGTTTAAAAGTAAACCTTGCAAAGAAGCATAGAAGGTTACAATATTTGCATGCTTCATCTTGGCCAGAAGAATAACTTCTTTCTCAGAGGCTTCTTTTTCTTTCACAGGCATCTACAAGGAATGAAGTAACTATATGCTAGCAATAACATATTTAACTCTTTTACAAAATAGTTACATTGTTTTCAAACCAGTCCCACAAATACAAAAAGACTGTGTACCAAGGGGATGCAGAAATATTATAAAATAAGATGTAAAATAGCGATTTGCAGTGCTTGCTTGGAAATATATCAGAATATTACCAAAGTTAGAACAACTTATGATATTCTACAAACAGGCAAATGTACACCTTTAAACTTTTTACACAAATGCTATTGCTAAGCTACCTGATGAATAGTTAAACTCTAAAGTTAGACTTCCCTTAAGTATTAAAAAAATAAGGGTCTAGATGATTCTTTATTCCTAATATAGGTGATCTCAAAAGAATGAAGCAAAAAGAAAAAAAGTCCTTCATTTTACAGTGTTGTTAGTTCTTGCAACTTTTCGGACAAACTCTTTGCCCTGTTACATTAAATGGAAAACTTCTATTTGGTTCATTGTGATCACACTTTCATCGACATTACTTCTAAAAAATTCATGTCTCTAAGTACCCATCCATTAGAACATTCTCTTGTATTTATAGAAAGTTTCTTACCCTCACTCTTACAAAATAACTTTGAAATGTAATCCTCAAAGATTCAGAAGTCAGAAAATGAATGAAACACACTTTACCATATAAAATAATTCTTATGACTTCAAGGTAGTAATTTTCTGTATCCAGCTTCTGGTTTTTGAATGAGTGGGATCCACAACAATATTTTATTAACTTCCATTTTTCTATTTTGCATACATCAAAATCTAAGATTAGAAATGCATCATTTTTATTGGTTATGAGCATAAAGATAAATTATTTTTTTAATTTAGCTGTCATTACCAGCATATCAATTTTTCTGGGTTTGCAACTGGAAGTTATACAGCTCTTTCTAGAACAGTTGTATAAAAAATCATTCAAATTTATTATAATTTTCTAATATATTAGAAATTCACTAGTGTGGCCCAGAATAGCAAAGGACCTGTCAAAAGCATGCAGGCACTCACTGAAATTGACCGTTGAAATCCCTTTATTGAAATCACAGGGAGTTTAATTGCCTGGCGTTCTGGAACTAGATATAGGAATGGTATTCCTCTAATACCAGAGCTAGTGACCCGAACCTGCCTCTGTACTCAACAAAGAGCACTTTTGTGGGCCGATTCAGCTCATTCTAAAACAGAAGTCTAAAATACACATGATCAACAGCTTCCTAAAAATACGTATTTCTCTTGTTCTCCCAGAAAGCAAGTCTAGCCAAACAGCTCAGATGCTGACAGCAACAGAATGGAAATTTAAAATTAGATGAGATGAATCCAACTGCCATAAACAGAAGGGAGAACTGAAAAGACTCCATTGTGAATTACTCATGTCTGAAAATATGGATGAGAGGGAAAAAAAGGAAATGAAAAAGCTTAAGGAAATGTATGACAAAATTGTGATCTGTTATTTCAGCGGCAAAAGTTTCATCGTAGTTGAATCATCTGCTATAAAATTTGAATTAGGTAGTGTCACACATTTTAAGTAGAGAGAAGTTTTGAAAAGAACAAAAATGCAGTAAAAAGTAAAGACTTAATGTCAAAATACCTGTTTTGTCTATGATTGCAAAATCACTAAATTAGCAAAGCATACAGTCTTTGGAAAGTTTAACTCTATATAATCAAGATGGAACTCTAAAGGAGACAAAACATAACCCAAGTTCATACCCTAGCTAAATGCAAGTAGCACAGTCAGGTAAATAGCTACCATTACCATCCAGGTTTTGCTGGTTTACCTTAGTTAAGTCGACCTCTTTGATAACACACTGCTCATTATCCAGTTTTCCCTTTGCCAGGAATATTTTGCCAAAAGATCCTTCTCCAATTTTTTTAATGATTTCATATTTATCCATGGTGTCTTCGTCTTAAAGCAGTGGCTAAAACAAAAAGGTCCCCAAATGAATATTGCATGTAGTCAATGCTGTAACATCTGAGTTTGCACTACTGAAACGGACACTACCTTTTAAGACTGTCATTTTCGTCACATTTTTGTTACCTTTTATCACGTTTTTATTTCTGATGTTGATTATTCCTGAAAATGCCACCTCCTGGAAGTCTGCAATTTATTGCTGATCTACACTTTGAACAAGCAGCAAGTTTATGAGTGTGTCATAAAGTGTGAAGCTTAGTCTTAGCACACCATGAGGTTAAAACAGTAGAAAGTGCTATGTAAGACCATGATATGATTTTGCAAAGTCTGGCTCATTGTTTCCTGAAGTTAACAATACTGCAGAATTGTTCTTTTAATGGAAAAAAATAAAATTATAATCTATTTCATGTTGATTTAGTTTCAACTAACGTGACCTAATGTTGGCAGCAAAATGGAAAGCCGCTGCATTTTGCGGGAGCCCACTGCCAAGAGCCGTCGGGCATCAGCAGCCGTCTGGAAGCCCCTGGCAGAAACGGTAATGTCACCGGGTACTTGCAGCGTATCCATAAGCAACCTTGCACACATAAATATGAGCAGCCGGTATAAACCTGTTCTTATTCGTTGGCCTGAGCTGTAGGAAGGGAGATTCGCTAAGTTACTGCCAGGCTTTCCCCCCAGGCAGGCCAGGCAAGCCGTGTAGCTGCCCCGGGAGCCGGGGGGGGGGGGCTCGGTGCTGGCAGCTCCCGAGGCGCTGGGTGACCCCCAGGCACTCACGGTTCGGGCGCTCGGGGCAGCGCCAGCTGCTGCTCGCAGCCGCTACCGGGAAGGTGCCACACCGGGCGGCCGGGCTCGCACAGGCGTGAGGGGCTGCCCCGGGACGGGGGTGCGCTGCCCCCGCACCCCCGGCTGCCCTCGGCCCGCGGCACCGCCAGGCCCCTCACCGCCCTGGGCCTTGCCCCTGCGGGCACCCCGATGGAAGCGGGGCGCCGGGGAGGCGCGGCCGGCAGGGCCAGGCCTCGGGCAGGGCGGCGGGGCTCGACGGCCACCACACGCCGCGGGGGACCACCTCGCAGCAGGGCCGACACAGAGCCACGCGTGGCGGTCCGCAGCCTCCCGCCCGGGCGCTGGGGCAGGCGCCTCTGGCGGCCCGGGTGCCCCTCCGCTGGCCGCGCTGGGGGTGGCTCCCCGCCGCCCTCCTCTCCCCGGCCGTGCCGCCGTCGCCATGGCGCCGGGCGGGCAGCCCTTACCGGGGCCTCCCGCGACTGCGGCCCGGCCCGCCGCCGGGGGACGCGGTACCTGCGAGCGCTCCGCCGCTCCGGAGCCGCCGAGGGCCAGAGGAGGAGGAGCCCCCGCGGCGGAGGTGTGGCGGCAGCGCCCGCGGCCAGCCCCGGGGCGGTGGGGCCCCGCCGGGAGCAGCGGGAGCATTAGTCCCCTCAGCCAGACCGCGCCTTCCCCCCGCGACGAGCGGCTGTAACGGGGTTGGGGCGGCCCGAAGGAAGATCTCGGCTGCCGCAAGGTCTGGCACCCGCGGCGGAGTCACGTACCCGCCCACGGGCAGCGCGGCAGGTGCGCTGTGAAAGGTCGCCGTACCAGATCCACAGATCTCCTACAGCTTTGCTGGTGTGTTATTCTCTAACAGTATCTATTACGTGGACACAGACTGGAACAGCTTCCCCAGAACTCTGCTGAGAGTGTTTCTGCTCTCCCCTGCTGTGCTTCTCTCGAGAAACTATCCAGTATGCAGCAGCCAGCACAGAGCACAAACCCCACACGGCCAATAATGCTTTCTGCAGCAGGACTGTGTCTCCTCATCAAAATTGGAAAAGTCATCCTTATTTACCAACAATTAGCCTCCTTCCACACATGCAATGGCATATATAAAAATCTCGACTGAAGTCATTAAGGTAACAGCTCAGCCTCAAAGAGTTTTCACAGGATTTATAATTGCATGATCTCAAGGCTCAGATATGTAGCATAGCTAAATGTTTTCCGTAATATGCCCTTCAGACAAGATCAGTTATTCCTACTATGTACATATCGGGTTTGCATGGCGAGGCGGCGGGGGCTACAGGGCAGCTTCTGTGAGAAGATGCCAGAAGCTTCTCCCTTGTCCCACAGAGCCAGTGCCAGCCGGTTCCGAGATGGACCCACCGCTGGCCAAGGCCGAGCCCATCAGCGATGGTGGTAGCCCCTCTGGGATAGCGTATTAAGAAGAAGGGGAAAACTGCAACTGAGGCCAAAGAGAGGAGTGAGAATACATGAAAGAAACAGCCCTGCAGACACCCCCCCACAGGTCAGTGCAGGAGGGGCAGGAGGTGCTCCAGGCGCTGGAGCAGATTCCCCTGCAGCCCATGCTGAAGACCACGGTGAGGCAGCCTGTGCCCCTGCAGCCTGTGGAGGTCCATGGTGGAGCAGGCGGGTGCCCGAGGGAGGCTGTGACCCGTGGGCAGCCCACGCCGGAGCAGCTCCTGGCAGGGCCTGTGGCCCCGCGGGGAGAGGAGCCCGGGCTGGGGCAGGTTTGCTGGCGGGGCTGGGGGCCCCGGGGGGACCCGGGCTGGAGCCGGCTGTGCCTGAAGGACGGCGCCCGTGGGGGGACCCGGCTGGGGCAGGATGTGAGGACTGCAGCCCGTGGGAAGGACCCACGCTGGAGAAATTCACAGAAGACTGTCTTCCGTGGGAGGGACCCCACTCTGGAGCAGGGGAAGAGTGTGAGGAGTTCTCCTCTGAGGAAGAAGGAGTGGCAGAGACAACATGTGATGAACTGACCGCAGCCCCATTCCCTGTCCCTCCGTGCTGCTGTAGGAGGAGAAGGTAGAGAAAATCATGAGTAAAGTTAAGCCCAGGAAGAAGGGAGGAGTGGGGAGAAGGTGTTTTAAGATTTGGTTTTATTTCTCATTATCTCAATCTAATATTGATTGGTAATAAATAAAACTAATTTCCCCAAGTCATGTCTGTTCTGCCCGTGATGCTACTGGATGAGTGATCTCTCCTTGTCCTTTTCTGGACCCGTGAGCCTTTTGTTATATTTTCTCTCCCCTGCGCAGCTGAGGAGGGGAGTGACAGAGCAGCTTTGGTGGGCACCTGGTATCCAGCCAGGGTCAACCCACCACAATGTAATATTTCTGTATGTGGTCAGGGATTAAAACTTTACACATTCTCATAGTGTTACACCATCTCTTTGAAACATGACAAGGAGGCAATCTGAACAATGCTATTAGTGCTAATGCTTTTGACTAAACATTTCTGCAAAGCTATTACCAACTCAAAATACATTTAATATCTAGGCTTATTTAGTTATTTGAAAGTGTTCCAGCTAAAAAAGTTTGTCATGCATTTTCCACCCTTCATTTTGTGATGCAGAAAACATGCCCACTCAGATTTTTTTGACTGAAATAATTTTATTAATAACTGCAACTATTAACAACAATAACTTGGATTATAAATACTGGCAAGCCTAACCTCAGTTATTGTAGGTAAATTCAAGTTTTCAGTCACTGTGTTTCAGTATCATTTTCAGTTCTGACACCCAGTCTGGGTCATCTTCCTCAAAGTCCCTAAAAATAGATTTCAGAATGTTATTTTGCAAAACAAAATACAAATTTATAAACCTGTATTTGCTTTCCCCCCCCAAAAATTACCCTACAACTAGGAACAATTATGTTAAAAATATCAACATGAGAGACTTATTTCCTGAAGCATGGTGATTAAGGACCCAACAGATGTTCTCTTTTGAATTTACCCAAATAAGTTTTATCAAAAGCAAAAGCAAATGCATCTAGGAGACTGCAAATGTGTTGATATTAATAGCTGGCAGCTGAACTGCGGTAATACATGCCTAAGAAGTTTATCTCCAAGTGCCACAGAAATAAACAATGACATAAATTGAGATTCTGAGAACCCAAGAACCCCCCCAAATCATACACGCATCTGTAAAATACAGTATTTCTGTTCAGAGTGTGTTGATGTACACTCTGCTCTTTCAAAGCCAGAAGTAGGTCACCAACATTAAAAAGTTTCTACAAACATGTCTCAGTAATAAGGTACCAAAGTGATTTTATTGCACTGTGCATGAAAGAGTACACACATACAGCAAACATACTGCTAGGCAAGTGGTTTTGCCACTGGTTATGATTCCAAGGTCAGAGTGCAAAGATGTTTCATGCAAGAAGGTTTTGCACTTTCCTGTGGATCTAATTGCATCTTGTGCTTTCATTTTTGCAAAGTCATCAGCAAATTATTAGCAATCTGCTAATAACAAGCAACTTGTTTAATCTCAACATCATCGATAACCATAAATATAGCAAAGAAAACCTGTAAGATATCAAATACCATCAAATGTTAGTATCATTATGTAGGAGAGGGATGGATTTAGATGCTGAGAAAAATACTGATTTTTCTCAGAGGAATGTCTTTTTGGAAGAATCACTTTGAGGAACCAAAGAAAACAAAAATGTAAGGATGTCATTTGGACATACGTGTCATCGTCATCGGATCTAGGCTCCAGTCTCTCAGAATCTATGACAATAGCTTCATGTTCACCGTCTACTTCATCAGATGCTTCAGTTTCATCAGAAAGTGGACCTTTTAATATATTTTCAGAAGCTTTTGAAACACAAAAATGAAAAAGTTAGAAAATGTTACCAAAATACTTTAATTTTCAAAATAAAATTATTAAGAATATGAATATGATATAGTCTTTCTAATTTGCCTGCGGTTCTTAGCAGATCCCAGTACAAGCTGTTACCTATTCTAAGTGGGGAGATAATAGTGCAGCTGATGTGCAGAACAAGTATTTACGACTGTGGCTGTGCACATCTATAGATGACAGTTATGTTTAGCTGTGCCATCTTACCATCCTGTCATCAAGATAAGGCACTACTGATTTTGTGAAGGTGGGTTTACCTGATGGGGCTACTGTGTATTTTATTGCACCTCCCTAACACATACACCAGGCTGCTTAGCAGGATGGGGAACATAGGGCTCTACAGTGGCTGCATTTTTGCCACAACCTCATTCAGCTATTGAGCTGCAAGTGAAAGTCCATCATAAAGAGATGTAGTAGAGATGTACAGTCACTTGTGAATTCTAAACCTGGCTTTTTGTGAGCCCACGTTTCATCTGGTAAATAAAAAACCTGAAATAGCCTGTTGGGACATGAATTCAAATGCACAATCTCTATACATAGGGGCTATGCATGTAAAAAAAAAACCCAACAGTCTTTATTAATAAACCTGTTTGCAAAAATGTTTGCTCACAAACTGGGGATTTACCTGGTTTATAAATTGTGTATGTTTTAAATGCTAAGCTGACATCTGCGTTACTGAGAATGTCCATCAGGGTCTGAGGAGTTTCCTTGTTCCACTGCTTACGTGGCTTGTTTTCACTGTAGTTTATAACGCAGCCACCTAGGTATAAAATCATTAATAAATACTACTTACATAAAATCGCATTAGCAGCATTGATTACAAAGACCATATTCAAAAGAGAAATACAGGAAGAAAAGAGTCTAGATGTTTCTGTCTGCAGCACCGCTGACCTCTCAACACACTGAGGCTGACATTACCAACATTAAGAGGAAAGAAAATGTCAGAAGGCCACAGTGGAACCTTCTGCTATCAGGGAGTGCCTTTTAATAGCAGAACACCTGAATACATGCATTCTTCTGTCCTCTTCCCTTGCCCTGCATATAATTATCATGTAACGTTCCTACCACAGCTTGGGAATTTTCTAACTACTCATATCTTGATTATTTATTTCAATAGCATCTATTCACATTTACTTAGAATACGTATCCATAATCACATAAAACAATTATAGTAATTGCATACAGTGTAGGGCATTTCAAAACCGAAACATTTTTCAGGAGAAACCCTATGTTATGTGTTCTAATTAAAAGCTGTTGATGTGGAAGCAAAATCTCTGCCTCACATCTGAAGTATATCATTAATAGTTCTTGTCATTGGCATTATCTGTATGTTAAATGACAACAGAAGTAGTGGTATGGATGTTATATGCTCCTAATGAAAGACAGGCAGCGGCATTCTGCATCAGATTAATTCCTCAGTGTTACCCCCACAAATGGTATACTAAGAGGAGGGTTGATAGGACAATTTCTTAGCAATGATTGTAATTCTAGGGTTGCTAATGTTATCTGTGGCTTTCTTGCTCTTTGCAGTCCTCTTGTCACACAAGACCACTAAGAAATTCTCTTCAGCACAGTGGACTTGTTGAGTGTTTGTTACTAAATATTTTAAAATTATTTTGACATCATTTTAAATATGCCCTGTAAAGTTTTGGCTTTTAAAATCTGTAAAGAATCACTGATATTACTTGAATTAAACCCATATTTAATTAAATCTTACTTTTAGCCTCTTCCGATGTAAAACTGGAGGAAAGCAAGGATGCATTTTCCAGGATATCCACTACAGTATTGGATATCTTCTTTTCCCATTGCCTCCTGTGGGGATGTGACACATCAGTAATTCCTGGGAGGACATCAGAAGTTTCTACTGCAATTGCAACAACAACAAAAAAAGGATGATAAACAGTATCTAACTTCATTCTCTGTCCATGCAAATTCGTACTAAGCATACAGCACTTCGCTGACAGTGGTATCTGATTCTATGGGCACAAATCCGAACTTGGTAAGAGTTCACCATACATTTACTCTACACCAAATGTTTTCAGTCATTTTCTAATCCTTTGGCCAAGATTGTTTTTTTTAAAATTTTTCTTTTAGATCTCAGATAAGCAGTAAGAATCAATATAATCACAGAAGTAACAGTGGCATGGTTTTCTATAGGTGCAGACTTGTATGCTCTACCTGTTTAAACAGCTGGATCGCTGACATTTAGATATCACCACACAGAGGGAAATGCATCAGTCTTAAAACTGTACAACTTACCCTTTTCATTGGACTTCCTTTGTTCCTTTATGCCTTCACTCAAATCCTTAGTAGTATTTTTCCTTTCTAAGGGGCTATGCTTGCTACTTTCATCTTTACTTCGCTTTAAAAGAATAAAGACTGTATTAATCATTATCCTTGTTGTCAAGAAAAACAAAGCCATAACATTAACATGGCATTATTTGAGTTTTGCTGTAAAATGGGTGGTCTAAAGGTCTGAAAATGAATCTACTGACACCATGAAGCCAATTGCAATTGCACTGTATGTATTACTGCACTGCATTTCACACTGCATGCCATTTTTTGACATGTTTCAAGTTACACATATGTAGTTACTTGATGCAGTTTGCAGTTGGTTTTTTTTACATTTAAGAACAGCAGCAATATAAAGACAAATGAGTCATACTCCCAGGGAAAGGAAGATGCACCCGAATATTAAGCTTCTCAGACTGACAGGTTTATCAAAAGAAAAAAAAGAAGTGCTACTGGCAACATGTTTTGAAAAATATACTCAACAAGGCTGCACTAGGCTGTGCTGTAATGTACCCATGGATGACTTCTTGGCCACCTGTGACTTAATTCTCCTCACCTGAAATCTCACATGGGCCCTAAAACCTACTGAAGATTATGTCCAGATTAGACCATTTTCACAGCAGCGTGTTCAAAATGTGCCCCTAAAGCAAAGAAAATGCATCAATTTTTGCAGTATCCCAAAACTTAGAAAAATAGGAGAGGGTTTTTTTGGGGGCACAGGGTTTGACAGGGCTATAACGAAATCCTCTTTGAAACTAAACTAATGGGAAGCATAAAAATGTTACATGGGAAATGCACAGGAAAACTCTGTAATTTGAACACAGACGACAGCTGACCTAGTAGGCTGATCTATGATTCAGCATACTAATAAATTTCCATATGAACTTTTCTGTAATACAGAACATTCTAAATTACTAAAATACAAATATTATACGTATATTTGAATACTTACCCTATTTTCTTTCTTATTATTTGAGCTTCCAGCAGCCATGACATTACCTGATACATTAAGGAACAGATTCAAGAGTTAATGCCTTTAGCAAGCATTTGTGGTACAGTGGTATTCTAGAGGTATGACAGCAACAGCACTGAACCAAGCAATGAAAATTATGTGAAAGCTTCTTCACAATTCAGTCAACGTAGCTCATTCTCAACAGGGAGTCCCTCTACTATTGAGTTCCAAATGTGTACAAATTTTGGTGTAACTAAATTTATGCACAAGAAAAAATCCAACATTCTCTCTAAAAATTAAATAATGAAAATAACTTGCTTCACTGTGTTCTGGGAAAGAAAGCACCATCATATTTAACATATATGCAACAGCTGAAAGGTTTAACTATTTTAAAATTGAAAAGTTTAATTCTAACACAAATCTTAAGACCTACAATGTATGCATTGCAGCTTTGCACTGTACTTCTCATGTGGGAATATAATTTATGCCTTTCAAGCATTCTTCCATATAGATTCAATAATATTAGATTTTGAAATAATTAAAAGTGGATTTGAACATATAATACTGTTTCTAGCTGTGTTTAAGATCTTACAATTCCTAGCCATTTTATAATTTCTTACATAAATAAAAATGTTGCTGACTTACCCTTTGGCCTTGCTGCATTGCCTTCAAGTTTCTTGGTTTCCTTTAATACCTGGTCAAATTCATTTGCCATCTGGAATATGTATGAAGAGATGCAAATATTGTACCATTTTAAACTTTCTTAAATTACAGTATATGCTATTTGTTAAAAATAAACTCGCTATATAAAAGCATTGTAATGGATAACAGCTAACAATATTTAATTTTAGCAGCATCACGTCAATATTCAACTTTTATTTTCAAAACAAACCCTTCTAAAAACTGTTTTCTGAGAAGTCTACAGCTCTATTTATGGCTTTTAGAGTAGGACCTACACAACACTACTTTTCATATTGTGATACACTAACAAACTACAAAAGAAACTGATTTAGTATCTAAAATGTACATACTGTTGCTTAAATCTAGAGATAAAGAATATATCGTACCTCAGAAGGCAAACAATTTTTTATAAGTTTGGTTAGGGAACCTCTTGCAAGAATAGTACTGGCTGATGGACGATTCTGGGGATTTCTCTTAAACATCTGTTTTATTAAATAATGAAGTTCATAGGAATAATGAGATGGTAGTGGATTATAGGACCCTTTGCATATCTTAAGGATGAGCTGTTTCCAGCTGTTGGCTTGAAACTGCATTAAAAACAAACAAACATTAGAGCATGGAGCTTAAGCATAAGGTAGAAAAAAGCTGATACAATTTAAGACCAACCTTAACACCTATTACATAAAAATGCTTGGTATGTATTTATGTAGGCTGCCTATTACCATACTGATTTGGAACACAGTCTGACAGTTTCAGGGCTGTTTCAGAGGTGGGGAATGATGACCCTGAGTCAATACATCAGTAGCTTTACATTTTGTAGGGCTATTACATAGGCTTTTGATTATGTTAACATTGACAGAAATTTGCTGAGAATGAAAATGTCATAGTTTGCATACAAAGTTTGTCTAAAACCAGAGCATAACAGACATTGCAAACTAACCTGTACAACTGGAAACCAGGCGGGAGTTACTCCAATAAATTTAGGATTGTTCAAATTTTATTTTAATAGGAATATGGCATTGAGGAAATTTGGATCATCTTGGTGTGCTTTACTTTGTATACTTGAGATCAGAAGCAAACTGCAAGAATGAAACTGTCAGCCAGGAAAGATGCAGACTTTGATTAAAAAAGAATAATCATCAAAAGTAGCCTGTAAAGGTACAAATTTCCGCTTGCAAATCTACATGAAAAGGCTGAAGTTTTTACTTTCCTCAGCTAACTGTTAACCCGTCTTCAGTCAGGAATTACTGCTTCCAAGTACAAGTCATTGGTCAACTGCAGTATCAGCAGGGACAGCTATAACTATGGATGGCAACAGCCTGAGAGAAAACAGCTGAGAACTTCTATCTCCATGAAGAAAGTTTTCTTGTGGCACACCCCACTGGCTTGGCTGCAGAGTGCCAAGCATCCGTGGTGTGCGGCATCCTTTTATATCACCTCTGATAGATTATGCAAGAACACGTGACCATCACATAAAACCAGACACATAATGTTTCACTGCTGCTGAAAAGGGAAAAATACTTCAGTCCTTGGTATCTTAGCTCTGAGCACTTCCTGAATAGCTATGACACTGCCAACATCTTGCCACAGACCTACTTAGGTCAACACACATCTATGCACAGACTCCTTTATCACTCAGTTACGTACAGTGTAAAATAAACTCTTGCACTGCTAGTAGTTGCAGCTGTAGAGAATCTTTTGCTGATACACAGGATTTCATGGGATAGGATTAGCTCAATGAAAGGAAACTGATGATTAAAAACACTAAGATGAAATAACCTTAAGTTAGGATGGTCTCATTGTCTTGCAAAACACCCTGATAAGGGCTCTCATGTTAGCCATGTGTCTGTATATAGAAGCCAGAGGAAGTTATCAAATAAGAAGCATAGCATCAACACTGTAAAAGACAGCGTCCCAGAAATAACAGAAAGGCAGAACCATCCATCAAGGCTCCCACTGTCCCAATAGCAGGATACTGCTTGGACAGTGACTTATTTGATTTGAAAAATAAGCAAACAGATATATCACTGATGCAAGGTACAAAACTGCTTATAGCTCACTACATTTTGCTATACTTGCACACAATATATTCTCACTAGCAAAGATTTTGAGTGTCCTTGCCTCCACCTTCTGTGATCATCCCGATCTTGTAAAACACAGTGCTCATTGCAATACCCCTGCAGATATCTGGAACCAGTCTGGCAGCTGCTAGACTCCTTAATAAGCCCCATATCACCTCACTGATATTGAGGAAAATTAACCAAGAAAGAAAAAAAGAATTGCTTTCTAACAGTGTAGAAAATGGAGTGTTTTACAGAAGGGTCCAATAGGTCCCAAGAGCTGCTGAAAAACAGATGTAGTGGAAGAGGGGTGGGAAGGGTGGAGCAATACTTCCCTCTTTCAGAAGCAGCAAGCAAACATGTCAGTCAAATATATAATTGACCGTGAATCCACCAAACTAAACCTAACTGCTAATTAAGTTTTAAGGAATTCCAAACCTTTTTTTGATAGCAATAAAACTATACTTACCGGATGTCTAAGAGTGCATAGCTCATACAGAATACATCCCAGAGACCATATATCACTGTAGGTATAGAGAAAGATGAGAAATTTTGAGCCAAAAATTACAATTTAATATCCTGCCTAGAAAAAATGAAATTAATATGTGTACATAACTGAATTGAATAAACTAAAAAGAAATGTAAGCAACCATAAAAACCAATACAATTATGGGTTTAACCTCTCCAGTGGAAATTATCTTATTTTATCCTACCCAGATGTAAAAAAGGATGACTATCATACAGTGGTAGTTGGCTTTTTATTCCTAGAATACCTCTTCAATGATTTGATGCAAAAATATTTATCCTTCCACACTTGACAGCCTTTGTATACCTTGGCCCTTAACATAAGAAGGCAGGCACACAATCCTAATCCTGAGAGCTGGAATTCTGGCCTTGTCATTAAGAGTTCTCCTGAGAAAAAAACCATTGTCTTCCACCAAAAGTGCCACCTGCACAAGAAGCAACTGATGCCTTTCTTGCAAGAGGAGCAGAAAAAAACTTAAGTGCTAGAAGGTTTCTTCCCTCCTCTGGAAAATAAATCACTTGGTTCAGGTACAAGTAGGGTCACAGAACACATCTAGGGGAGGGAATGTAAAGTGATTTAGGATTTTGGGAGTCTAGGAGGAAGACATAAACACCATACTATCAAGATGCTCTCAGAAGTTCTTGCATAAAGACCAGAACAACTGGGCTGTATAAATCTAAGTCATCAGTCCTGTAGCCATTATCCCTTCATTATCAGGACTGGCAAGGAGAGCTTAAAAAAATATGACCAGCCAAAAAAGCAAGACCAGCAAAAAAGACACAAACACATAAATATATATATGTGTGCGTGCACACATACATACGTGTGTATGTTTGTATGTATATATTTACTCTCCCAAACACAGAGAGAGGTCTGCACACCAGTTTTCAAACTTGTAAGACTAAAGACACTGTACTCTTAGTTACCCAAGTAAGGAAGAATTTATGCCTTTTCATCTTAAAAAACCTGTAATTACCTCTTTCTAAATATTCTTCAGCTCAATATCTTCTCTAAACCAAATATGGATAAGCCACAAAACCACAATGAGTCAACAATAAAAAGACATACATCAGTCAGGCATTATTTGTGACCACTGAAAACACTAATACCTTTTGTTGTTGTATGGCATATTTTCCCATATTTCTGGAGGAACATAATAAGGAGTTCCCACATATGTGCAAGCATATGACACCGGACTATTGAAATGACAAAGAAGAAATGCCAGATGAAAAGTAATTATTTAACAACTCTGTACTATTTATCAGTGGTAAAATAAAACTTTACACCACTGAGATCAGTGGAGATATCCACATACTGTGCAAGAAGGCGTGCAGATCCAAAATCTCCTAATTTGACTTTTCCATTTTGAGTGAGGAAGATGTTCTGCATTTCAAGAGCATAGATTAACACAGTTAAACATTATTCTAGGAAACATTTCTGCAGTTTGTATATACAAAAAAGTGACTATCACTTCTGATATTTTATCCTTATATTTCCTTTTCCTTGCTTCTCCTAACATTTCCACCAAAAGAAAAAAAAAAAAAGTTAAGAACTATGTTTAAAGGGACATAGAAAGGTTATATGGGCCTAAAGCTCCAGCATCAGGAACAGAGAAGAATCAGAGTTTAGAAATGCCTTATCTCTATGCTGTACTCGAATCACTAAGGTCACACTTTCTTCTGAATGTGTCTCTTTCTGCTAGGAAAGAGTAACAAAGAAAAAGTGAGAGGCAAGTTATTTACAAACTGCATATTTCATACACATTTTCTACATCTATTATTGATTTAAATTATATGCAGTTTGTCACAAGCAATTGGTGCAGTGTGGACATGAACGGTACAGGTATACTTAGATGATGTTTACACTCACAATATTATGTCATTCCATACACTCCACAATTTCATTTACTTAATGTTCTTAAGCCTAAATGAAAAACACAGCGTGCAGCAGTAACAGGAAATTGTGAAAGAGGGATTTGAACTTTTGCATGCAGAAGAGTTTATTAATGGCAACAAAACTTGCTCTTGGATTTGTTCACCTTGGATTTGATATCCCTGTGCAACACACGTTTATCATGAATGTGCTTCACACCCAGGCACATCTGCACAAACCAATGAAGGATCTGAAAAGAGTAAGAGTTATAACAGCTCAATGCTGCAAATAATGAATGCTTTACTAATAGATAAAAAAACATTAAGAAAAAAAAGCATGTTCAGAATACTTGGCAGTTAAAAGTAACTGTAGCATAATGGCCCCCAGTTAGCATGAAAGACTTGAGTTCTTCAAGATAAAGTATATTTTAACATGGCAGAAGAAATGTTTACTACCTGTGTCTAGAAAACTAATAATACATAACAATAATGAAGATAGGGAGTCACTACATGGCACTTTACCTGACGGTCATTTTATAAGCAAGTGAATTACAATTTTATAGTAAATTAGCAAATTAAAAAAATCCACACTGAGATAACATACTGTTTCTAAAAGGAAATGTATTCTTTTTAAAAGTACAAAATAAAGTTCTTGGAGATGTATGGCCAACCTAAATATTATATTAGGGGAGGATACTGGTCTTTTCATTTTGATTAAGATGATGCTTCTAACTGTGGCAGGAAGCAGTTTTCAATCACTACAATGCCACTTTGGACCTTCTCCTAAGTAATATTATATCCTATCTGATAAAAGAAGTTAATGCCTGCTGAATGGTTCAAACATTTAACTGATACATAAAATGCAAGTATTTAGTCTCCTGGCTAGTTTCATTTATCTTACCAGAATGCTTTATTTACTTCCCATTTGCAATACCTCTTCCCATGCTTGAAATTATCGCTGAATTTTGTGTTAAATCCTTACTTAATTGCATAAATTTATGCATGCAAACCCAACTCTGTTTTTTCACACTGCCTGCACAATTCTCAGATATAGACAGCAATTTGTCTTTTATTCCTTTCAGTCCAGCTGTTCTGCTGGAAACTATCAAATCAAAAATGTTTCTATAAGTGTCCTTGTTTCATTTAAGGTGTTCGTATATCTGTAATTTGTGTTATGCAATGCAGCATGCTTCAGTTTACATGAAAAAGGATTCCTAGGTCCTTGGTTCAAAACAATGTCTTACCTTTTCTTCAGGGAACAAATTTCCTCTTTGGTGTTTTATCTTTTGCATTAGATCTCCATCATCACAATATTCCATCACTATATACAGATGTCCACCAGCTAAATTTTAGGTAATTTAAGAATAATTAGTATTTTCGTTAGCGGAGTAAGTATGTTATTTTTACTATAAAGCTCTGACTACATGCTATGTATTAAATATTACAATAAACATGTACTTTGTTTATAACGTATTATAAACAACAATAAAAGTAATCTTGATCTCTTGAGAGTATGCAACTATAAACAAAGGTATTTTAAGTTTTTATATTTACCTTCAAATGATTCTTTATAGGCAACGATATTTGGATGTTTCATTTTAGCCAAAAGCACTGCTTCCTTCCTAGAGTTCTCTACATCAGATGAAGACCGAAAATGTAAGTATGCTCATATAAATGTCACACTTAACAAATTTTCATACATACAGATGATGCACCTCACTTTCCAAAAGGAAAGCATTTTTAAGAATTGTTCTTCAGTTATTTTAATAAGACATTCATAAACTTGAAAACCCCATCATTTTTTAATCTATGGCTTATTACTAGCTGAAGACTTCTTCATTTTGGGGGAGGTGTTTTGTTTCTTATTAATTTGAGAGGATATTTTGCTACTTTATTTAATTACTTTTTATGTTTTGAAAATGCAGAACTATGTAACAAAGCAGCACAAAGACTTTGGAACAGCTGACAGTCTGTACTTCATGAACTCAGTATAAAGCCAAGTGCCCAGGTATTAACTGAGCTTCAGCCTCAATAAAGCCAGTGCCTCTCATTTTGTGATTATTTTTTTTTGCTTAGCTAAGTGCAGAGAAGGTAACCTGAATAACTGATTACCAGCAATAATATGAGGCTAATTTCCTCATTAGGTGTTGCAGGTGATGTCTATCCAGTGAAATCAATGGGAATGCAGCCAAGGGCATCAGCAAAACAGGGGTTTCATTCTAAGTGTCTTCCTATGTGCTACACTTCCCAAAATGTAGTCACATGCTTTCTGAAACAGATCAGATTTTGCTACCTCACTTATTATCAACATTGATTCAGACATAGTTACATAGTAGCCATACCATACACCTGTCTAATACACAAAACTCTCAGCAAAAATGTTCAGGATTTCAAAAATATATCCAGAATTATATTGGTTTGGGTTTTGGTTTTTTTTTTAAAGTGGTGGGTGATGTGATGTATGTGTTACACTTACCATGGGAAGTCTTATTTCCTTCATTGCATACTTCTGGTCACTGATTCTATGATGAACTAGGAGAGCTCGGCCAAAGGATCCCTCTCCTAGTATTTTCAACACTTTGTATTCTTCCATGCTTTACAAGCCTAGGTCCAACACACTTCTCTTCAAACACTCACTTTCACAGGATGGTCTTCTAAACTTTATCATGACCTTGATTCATTCTTTTGAAATTTGTTGTTAATATAATCTGCATGAGGAAAAAAAACCAACCCAGCAAAATAATGAGTGATAAATGTGGGTACCTACAACCATTCAGCATTATCACAAATACGATTCATAGAATCATAGAATGATTTGGGTTGGAAGGAACATGAAAGATCATCTAGTTCCAGCCCCCCTGCCATGGGCAGGGACACCTTCCACTAGACCAGGCTGCTCAAAGCCCCATCCAGCCTGGCCTTGAGCACTGCCAGGGATGGGGCATCCACAGCTTCTCTGGGCAACCTGTGCCAGTGCCTCACCACCCTCACAGGAAAAATAATATCTAGTCTAAATCTACCCTCTTTCAGTTTAAAACCATTACCCCTTGTCCTATCACTGTAGGCCCTACTAAAAAGTCTGTCCCATCTTTCTTATAGGCCCTCTTTAAATTCTGAAAGGCCACTTGTAAGGTCTCTCCAGAGCCTTCTCTTCTCCAGGCTGAACAACTCCAACTCTCAGCCTGTCTTCATAGGAGAGGTGCTCCAGCCCTCTGATCATCTTCATGGCCCTCCTCTGCACTCTGCACTCACTGCAGGTCCATGTCCTTCTTATGCTGGGGGCTCCAGAGCTGAACACAGTAGTGCAGGTGGGGTCTCACAAAAGCCAAGCAGAGGTGGAGAACCACCTCCTTCAACCTGCTGGCCATGCTTCTTTTGATGCAGCCCAAGATTCAGTTGGCTTTCTGGGCTGCAAGCACACATCATTGGGCTATGCTGAGCTTTTCAGCCACTAGCACCCCCAAGTCCTTCTCCTCAGGGCTGCTTTCAATCCATTCTCAGCCTAGCCTGTGTTGATACTGGAGGTTTCCCTGACCCACATGCAGGACCTTGCACTTGGCCTTGTTGAAATTCATGAGGTTCACACAGGCCCACCCCCTTAAGCCTGTAAAGGTCCCTCTGGATGGCATCCTTTCTGTCCAGCATGTTGACTGCACCACACAGCTTAGCATCATCAGCAAACTTGTTGAGGGTGAACTTGATTCCATTGTCCATGTCACTGACAAAGATGTTGAAGATCACCGGTCCCAATACAGACCCCTGAGGAACGCCACTCATCATCAGTCTCCACTTGGACATCAAGCCATTACAACTCTTTGACATGTCCATCCAGCCAATTCCTCATCCATTAAGTGGTCTACCCCTCAAATCCACACCTCTCCAGTTTAGAGAGAAGGATGCCATGCAGGACAGTGTCAAAAGCTTTGCACATGTCCAGGTAGATGACATCAGTTGCTCTTCCCTCACTTGTCAGTCCTGTAACCCCATCATAGAAGGCCACCAAATTTGTCAGGCACGATTTGCCCTTAGTGAAGCCATGTTGGCTGTCACCAACCACCTCCTTATTTTCCATGTGCCTTAGCCAGGAGGATCTGCTCCATGATCTTGTGGGCCCAGAGGTGAGACTGACTTCCCTGTAGCTTCCTGGGTCTTTTTTTCCCTTTTTAAAAATGGGGGTTACATGTCCCCTTTTCCAGACTACACTGCCGCGACTTCTCAAACATGATGGAAGGCTTAGCCACTTCATCCACCCGTTCCCTCAGGACCTATGGACTTGTGCACCTTCAGGTTCCTTAGACGGTCTTGAACCTGATCATCTCCTACAGTGGGCAGTTCTTCATTCTCCCAGTTCCTGCCGTTACCTTCTGCAATTTGGGCAGTAAGGCTGGAGCACTTGCCAGTGAAGACTGAGGCAAAAAAGTAACTGAGTACCCCAGCCTTCTCCATGTCCTGGGTAACCAGGTCTCCTGTTTCCTTCCGGAAAGGGCCCATGTTTTCCCTAGTTTTCCTTTTATTACTAATGTATCTACAGAAGCTTTTCTTGTTGTCCCTGATGTCCCCAGCCAGTTGTAATTCTATTACGGCTTTAGTCTTCCTAACCACTGCTACTGTGATTTTGCTGAAAATGAGGCCTTCAGAAAGTTCACCTTGAAGTATCATACAGCATATCTCTGCATTTTTAAATTTTGAATGCTAAAGCCTACAACTCAGCATCTTCTTTTTGCTACCTTCATTTCTGCAAGTTGTTTCATAATGCTAAACAAAACTCGCAGGCAAATAATATAAACAATAAGCTTCAAGCTTCCAGTGACATTTCTCATCTAAAACAGCACAAGAAGGATCAAACCGGAAAAATTTACCAGTGTTTACGTGCAAAAACCTCAAGGACTGGCTGAAAGAATAGGGATACAGGCAGGAATAGGAATATAATATTTCAGTTGGAAGGGACCTGCAACTGATAGAAAGCTTAGAAATAACTAGATTAATAGGATACGGAAAACTTAGAATAATTAAAATTCTCATTATATGTACAAAGAGGAGCTTCACAGTGTGACTTTGCAAATTAAGCGAGGAGTACAGCTTTGCAAATCAGGCCCGGTCCTGGGGCCCTTTGTACTAATAAGGTGGACCTGGGATGCTCTGTGTGCCAAAAAGAAGACACCGGTATGCGAACATCCTTGAGATAGGAAAACTGGACCTGTCCTGTTTTATGGTCTGGAAGAAACTCAAGACACGACTGAGTCTGCATGAAAAGTGAAGGTGAAAAGTTCAGAGTGAGGGAGACTGCTAAGCCTTCATCCCCAATGACCCCCACGACCCCCAGCAAGGAGATAGTGCACAAGCGCAAATGGGAGGAAACTTATGTTAATGACTTCTCGGTAGACTAATTATCCTAACCCAACCTATTCTCGGGCATCTATTGAATATGTATGAATGTATATTTTAAATCACACATGCACAAAGAAGTCAGGGCAGCAGGTGCTTTTGGAATTATCCACCCTGATGCCCACCAGTGAATTAAACATACCTGCCTTATAATCTATCCTGAGTTATAAAGTTTAATTCTGCATGTCACAACAATCATCTAGTCCAACTGCCTGACCACTTTAGGGCTGACCAAAAGTTAAAACATTAAGGGTACTGTCCAAATGCCTCTTAGATGCTGACAGGCTTGGTGCACCAAGAAAGTCTGTTCTAGTGTTTGAACGCCCTCTCAGCAAAGAAATGCTTCCTAATGCCCAGCCTAAACCTCCCCTGTCACAGCTTTGAACTATTCCCACATGTCCTATCGCTGGATTTACAGACTTTATACTTTCTTCACAGTGTTTGTGCTTTTAAGGTATTGATAGTTCAGACATTGCTTTATGTATATACCTATGCACACGCGGTGTTTTAATGGGCCGATGAGTTGTTTTCAGCAGACATCTTAGAGCTTAATTGTTTCTGAAAGGGTAAAAACGTCGGTTCACTTGGAGGCTGAAAAATAAACACGCTGATTAACTTCCCCTGAAAACACTGCAAGCACTTAAGCGATGACGGAGAACAGTGTTTTTTTCAGGGGAAAGGGGAAGCCGTGCACTTCACGTTAACTGCAGTTACACCTCCTAGCTACGGCTCCCTCACACTGAGGAGGGAAAGCTCCAGCCCGCCCCCGAGCCCCTCAATCCCACCGGGCCCTCAACCCGAGGCGCGGAGGCGATACTCACCTCAGATGGCCGCGGAAACCGTCGGAGCCTTCCCCTGGTGAAAAGCACTGGGCCGGGCTTGGCCCTTCCTCCGTAGCCCAGCCAAGACGAGCCGGAGGCGGGAATGGCGCCGCCTCAGAGGACGGGCGGGAAAGGGGGAGCGGGCGGGGCGCGGCGCCGCGTGTGGCTGTGGCGGCCAGTCGTTCTGAACATGCTAACGGGGCTTATAGCGGGGGTTTATTAACAATAAACAGCACCCCACACACACCACACCTTTGGTAGAAAGTCCTGTTAATATTTAAAATCTCTTTGGACTCCACTTTGCACAAAAGCCAGGGTACAAATCACCTGTTAATAGATTGACGATGGGTTTCTCCACTGTAGTGAGAGATTTAATTCGTGCCAGAGCTTATCGCTAGCAACTGAAATAAGCAAGGCCTTTGGCCACATGAATTGTAGTTCAGCCTTGTATTTTCTCTGTGGAAATGTAACTGGCAGGTAAGGAAGCATAAGAAAAACTTTAACTACAAGAACAAAAAACAAGGAAACGTCTCAAGACAGAAAAAAAAACTTGTAAAGCTGCTTGCAAAACGTAAGTCTTGTGCACTTCTATCGGCAGGATGATTTCCACCATTTTGTTTTCCATGCTAGAAAAAGTATTTTCACTTCACAGACTTCCAGGTTAAAAAAAAAATAAAAATAAATCACCCTGAGCCTGACTGTACACAGTCACTGCCCATGGCAGAGCAGAACTGGCACAATACAGATGCTCTGGTCAGCACATAAGCCACAAAATGCAGCAGAGTTAAATCCTCCACAAGGAGAACCAGAGGTGCCTGCCTAGACCATGTCCTGATCAAGACGTGGTGAATCCTGTTGCTCCCCATAGTACTACAAATGGATGCTTGGTCTTAACCGTCCTGATCACTGATGAGTATCTGAAGAAAATGTAGTGCAATAGTACACTTTAAGTTTGGTTTCTTGTTAGATGCAAAGAGCATATCCCTTCTGCAAACAGAAGATTCTAGCTAGCCATAAGGACCAAGGTCTCTTCAACACTGAAATATGTTCAGCTAAGGTTTAAGTTACAGTTACAGTTATGTAAACTGCATACCGAAGATATGGAAATGTGATAAACTGTGAACTGTTTGTTCATCAAAGTTTGTAAGAACAATGGAAATTTACATGGAATATGCAAAGGTCAGCCACAAGTATTCAGTCAGGAAGGGTTACGGAAAGAAACTTGAGAAGGAAGGAGGGGATGGGGCTCATGAACACCAGGAGTCCATGATGTGAGTTAGACAAAGAGCCTTCATCCCCACGACCACCAGGAATCCAAGGAAGGCAGAAAACGACCCCCTAGCAACAAGCAGCGCAGACGCAGAGGCCACCACTATCACCGGAGGACGAAGGGTATAAAACCAGTGACTTTCGGGAAGAGAGTGCACGCCCTTGGTGGAGCAGGAGACTCCCCGGCCGCCCAGCACTGTTTTGCTTACTTGTTGCTTGCTTTAATAAATCAAATTTTCTAATTGGCCAGTCTCTGTCATTTAATTGGACAGGTAAACTATAACAGAAACACTCAGCTTCTGCTGAATGTGAAAAATTCCACCGTGTTCCACTCTGACAGTTCACTTCCAAGAACCATATAAAATAATGTTCAGAATTCCGGTCTCAGGTCTCTAGCCACAATCTACAATTTATTTATGGGCTTTAGATGGAAACTAAGAACAAACACAACTAAGATGACTAGTTTAGTAGGTCTTCCATATTACAGAGTAATGCAAATCAACATTAGAACAGTTGCACAAGTAATTAGTGTATCATACTTGCAAAGGAAACCAGTTACTGGGTTTAATCACTATCCAGTAAAGGAATTAAAATTAATCTGTTTTATTGAAATACTCTAAAAAAATACACAGTTTAAACTTAGTGTTGTACACACCCTACTAGCTGTTCTCAGTTTTCAAAACTACATGTTGCTATAGTAGACGCTGCCCAAGTTATTTTTGTTTCTTAAACTAAGATCGTGCATTCTAAAGAATTTATAGGAATTGCAACAGGAAAACAGTATATATTAACAATATACTACAATCAGACTATTATATGAAGTGTGAAATCTATTCCTTGGTTCAATATTTGATGAATCATATTTAACATGAAGACACTGAAGGCTGTAAGTACTAAAACAGACCAGATTCACTGCAATTTTGTAGAGGCAGAAACTTATAAATTCAAAAGTCTAGTGACTCAGGCAGTCAAATTTCATATTAAGCCATCCACGCAAGTTTTAGATAGCTCCTTTTCTCAAAGCCACTAAAAACAAATGCCACGTAACTCCCCTTAAAAAGGATCCAATCTTTAACCCCCATGTAGCATTATTGCTCCTTTTTACTTTTCTACTTCAGCACTTATTTCTTTGAGTGCATCGCTGTCTGTGGATAAATGCAGTGGCTTCTTATTCCAATTCTCCTAGCTGTTCAAATGATGACACACATGGATCTTGATCCTTAACAGTATCCAACAGCTTGCACATCTTCTCCCGAATGCGTTGAGAACATCGCAAAGGGGTTACAATTTTCAGGTCTTTAGCACTGGAGTCATGTGCCTCATGGTGCATCTTCACCCTTAGTAAAAAAATAAAAATAAAATCACTAAATAAAAATTAGTAAAAAAAAACTAAATAAAAAAATCACTAAAAATAAATAAATAAAGTAAACACAGGCACACCATCATACAAATTATCTCTGTAGCATCTAGCAGAAACAGTAAGTCGTGATTCCCATGTTCAACTCTTCCCCATCCTCATAGCCAAAGGAAAGTGAAAACAGGTCCTTTCATACAGTTAAAACTAGATATATATTTCTTCTTGGACAAAATACTTTAATTTGGAGAATGTATTAAAAAGAGGAAGATTTCCCCCCATTCCACCTGGGGAGTGTTCTTCCTGCTATGAGGCATAGCAGACAGCTGCCAAGAGTCCAGCTTCATCAGATGCCAAGGCTGAGCACAACTTTAAATCTGCTATCTTAAAAGACACTTTGTGGCAAAAAAAGAATTTAAATGTTATCTGTTTTGTCCCGAGATTACTAACCAGAATTTTGCCTCAGAAAACAGTTAAGATAATCTTTACAGGACAGTTACATCTTGTTTGCTTCTGTGTTGTAGGATGTACAACCACATCTACATTTGAAAAGGGGATGGCTGGAGACACCTACTTTGTCTAGCTCAGTGTAGCACTGCTACTGCCACATGGGCTGTGGGAAGGGATCCTAAATCTGGAATCTATGTCTCTGCCCCAAAGAGATTAGATTACTCTGAAGTAAGGCATTCAATAAGCAAAACAGTTTGAGTAAATAGAGGACTTCATTTAGAAATACTTCCTTCTGAAGGAACAGGAAGCAATACTAAAAAGTAAAGTTCTTGAGAGCTTTTAACAAGGTTTTCACAAATGCAGTGCCTCCTTGGTTTCAACAGGACACAAACATTAGTGTTGCCCCAGACACTGCAAACTTTCCAGTTACCTGAAGTAATCTTACCTTCCCAAGTATGGTGTGGTAGATTGATTGTACCTCAGGAAGTAAGGTGTGCCATTCTCTTTCTCAGGAGAATTAACTGATCGGGCTACATCTTTTACCCCATCTTCATTCTGCTTTTCTGTTCCACATTTTCCTTTCTTTTTTGTACCTTCTTTAGTCTTCTGGGTTTTATTCTTTTTTGGCAAAATGTCTTCTCTTGGTTTCAAGTCTGAATCCATTTCTTCGTTTTTGATCACTTCACTGTTAGCCTCTGCCTTAATGTCATCACTCTCTGCTTTTTGGTCATCAGAGCAGAGATCCTTAGAGGCCTCCTGAACCTGCTCCGATGCTCCTGAACCTAAACTTCCACTGACTTCCACTACCTCATGTAAACCAGATTCTACCACAGCTCCCCCTAAAATTGAAATATTAAAAAAAGTACAGCTGTGATTAGTTACAGCAAAATATAAGTTAATGTTTGAGAGATCTGAAATCTTAAAACTTTACATAAGAAAGTTAAGCATGTACTGAGTCTGAGCCACAGCAATTTAAATTACTAATAATTTTAGTGGCCTTCAAGAACCTGAAACCTGAGAACTCAGGGTAAATACATCCTGAGAAGTCATTCTCCTCATTCCCATGCACAGCAGCTCTGAGCAAGTATTTCATTCAGTTGGGATTAAATACTTGGCAGATTATGTTATATTGAACAGGAGTGTATATGGCTACTTTGCTTCCAAAATTGGAAGATTTACCACCTTTAATTGACACTATGCTATAACACAACGATGCATCTGCTGGTAAAGGAGTTTACGTGTCAAAGAGGCAACTGATTTTTAGCTCACAAGAATGTTTATTTACTCTTTGACTGTCAGGCTAAAATAGCTGGACAACATTGCTTTGACAGAGCTGAAGTAGAAAGTCCGAATATGCAAGCATCTCCACTACTCGTTTTAACATGCCTACAGTTGAAATTGATTGGTTTACAAGGTTGTCTTCAAAGACAACTGAGTAAAAAATGATCACAGAGGAGTTTCCATGAAACAGAATTTTACAGGCATAAATGGTTTAAACAGCTTGCATTGCCTGTCAAATCAGATATTTAGCTAGAATAGAGTACGCTTGGACTTACCATCCTCAGGCTCAAAGAGGCTTTCAGTATTTTTTATAATATTTATTAGTGTGTGTCGTAGTTCATCTTTAGGCTGGAAAAAAGTTGCATTGTTTTAGAAAAACAATTCCAAAATTAATCATCATTTCAGCTTATTTGGTATAACATTTACAGGGAAAGTGGTACAGAACACGTGATGCTTATTTAATGCTGTTCAGACACAAGTCAGGACACAAGTGAATCCTGTATTTGGTGAGCTAAGGCTGTATTTATTTGACATCCTGAAACCTTGCTGATATCAAAGTACAGGAATTAATTTTACATTTATTGATGAACTTAAGTTCTGTTTTGGGTTTCTAGTGACACTAGAATTCTCAGTCCTTAATTTCTTCTAGGCAGAGCATCATATGGTATTTTGATGATCCTAAATCTTTCTTCTTGAAAGTAGTATCTACAGTGGTTACAGAGCAAACCAAATCCAACTTTTTAATGTTCACATAGGTTACATGGCTCTCCTACTATAAAAGTATTTATTAAAATCAGATATACCATACTTTCATGCCTTTATATTTATTAATCTTAAACTTCAAGACAAGCTGCTTACCATTGCCCCTGCCAAAATGGCCTCCTCATAGACAGCAATGACCTTCTCAAGAGGGCCCATCTGTTCAAGACGTATACAGCAGATCCAATATTCCGCAAGCTTTTTAGCCCCAGGAGTGCTCTGTGCCATATCTTCCAACATGGCACGTACTTCATCACTTTGACATCCCTAAAGTCAACACAAGTGCAGAGATTTAAATGCAGTGAACAGTGAGGTGCTATACTTCAGCTGGTTTTGAACTAAAAAGCAAGTATTTTTTCCTTCTTTAGTAGAATTGTCATTCACCTATTCTTCCAAATGGAAATTATTTCTACAGTCTTGTAAGTAGAAGGGATAGTAGAATGCATAGACATCTTCAAAACTACTTAAACCAGACTTTATCAGAACTCTAGGCAAGCTTCTGCAAATGCAAACTTATTTTAGATTAATTATTTCATAGTACCCTCATTATATTAGAACTTTTCTACTTTATTATGTTACCATTATTGCCTAATCTTATTAGGTAGTTCAGTAAATTGGCGACTCTTCAGTGAGAACTAATTCCTTCAGGTGTCAGCAAAAAGCTACAATATTGCCTAACTTGGGGAGCAATTAGTGCCCTGCATCTGGTTCACAAGTCCAGCATGCCTATAGGACTTGCATGTTGTAGGGATCTATATCATTAGAACTTGCTAGGCAAGGGACTGAATACCTGTTCAGTTAATTTCAGACATTCTGCAAGAGTCCTGTTGACCTTTTCATTATGGAATACATGCTCTAAAGATTCACCAGAAGAGAACCCTTGTTCTTCACTTGTAGACTGGGGTCCCAGCTGCACACATATAGGAGGTCTCCTCAACACTTTTCCTCTAGATGCCCTCCATTCATCCAGACGAGCTCTGCGTTTAAAAATATTAGCTGACATGACAGATATTTTATTTTTTACATTGACTGACACTAACTAGGGTAAGTCATACAAATACTTTCCAGATTGTCCTTGAGTCCTATCATCTAATTCTAAAAAGGATACAGCTGCCATTTAGACCTGCATGGATATTTCAGAACCATGCATATCACTTACGCTGTAGGTATCTATCAGGTCAGAATGCTTTCATAGAAACAAAGAATCATTTAGGTTAGAAAAGACCTTTGAGATCATGCAGTCCAACCATTAACCCAGGACTGCCAAGTTCACCACTAAACCACGTCACCAAGCACCACATCTATGTGTTTTTTAAACACTTCCAGGGTTGGTGAATCTACCACCTCCCTGGGCAGCCTGTTCCAGTGCTTGACCACCCTTTCACTTTAATCTCTCCCTTTTCAGCAGCACCAAGAGACTTCAGCTACAGACTTTTTATTTTTCCAAGAAGGGGTAGAAAATGCTTCTGATTTATTCATATGTACCACCTCTTCCCTAATCCCACTTCAAACCAGAAAACTAAAAGCTATCGCTAAAGACACAAAGCATGGAAAGCAGCCCAGAACAACCATATAATGTCATTGACAAGTGCTCTCCTTCAGGCCATAAACACAGTCAATTCTATATACATTCTGCATCAGTCTTTTTTTTTTTTTTTTTTTTAAGCAGTGGCATGCATGTGCGACTCACTTCAAGAATTATCTGTCATGCTTAAGGCTGTCACAACACTTAGCCTAAAAATCAGAGACCACAAGCAATATATATTTTCTATTTATAACTGCACAGGACAAGCCGTAAACCTGAGGAGCTGCTGTAATTAGTCTGAATCATGATTTCTCAGTATTAAGTCTACAGTTTCAGTCTACTGCCCTTGGGCATCAAGTTAAAACACTCAGATGTCATTTTTCAGCACAACTACAGCAAGAAATAGATCAAAATAGACATTATTGGAAAAAAGGTCTAAATACCTCCCAAGATCAAGCTACAATAGTCAGTAATTCAGTTACCTTCTCGCTTCTGCTGACTCTTTTGGTAGAAGAGATTTTCTATTGCCATTAGTTTTCAAATTCTTTCCTGACTTTGTACCAGGAACAACAGAAACTGGTTTTGCTGGAGCTTCCGATCTCGCACCTTCACAAAAACTTGTGCATTTCTTCACTCCTAGTATCCTGCGGTCAGAACTGTTCGAAGCAGCCTTCAGTGGCTGTGCAACCCTTCCAAGAATCGTATTTTCTGTTACTTTCTTGGGTGCTACAACAGATGTCAGTCGCCATTCCTTCAGATGGGACTGGGAGTTAATAGCAGCTTTGTTAGATGGTTTGCTCTGAAATGGGAGGACATAATTTGCTTTTACAGAATTAGGGTTGTTTGTGACTTTGATGGTCTTCAAAACTACGTTACAGCTGCTGATCGACAAAGATCTTGTTGCTGGTTTGGTGGCAGAAGGAAGAAACTTCTTGTCTGGCAAAGAACTCTTTTCCCCCTCACTTTTTGGTGCTTTTTGGAAGGAGTTTACCTTGGATTGGATAACTTTGCCACGATACACACCAAACACTGGTTTCTTTGGTAGGCTGATACCTGAATTTTGTTTTTCTTCAACTGACTGCTTCTCTTTTATGCTTTTCATTTGCAAGAAGGACTTGCTACGTGACACGTGCTGAGATTTTAGTTCAGTAACTTCATCCTTGGAAGCATGATCTTCATTATAGTTTGTTCCCGATATGGAATTTGTCGGTGTGGTTGTGGAAGAGTTTAAAATAACACTTTTTTCGGAGTGACCACTTGATTGGTCCCATGACAGTTTATTAGCATTCCCTTTGTTTTCCTGAAGTCAAAAACATATCCACAAACGTATTAGAAGAACATTCATGCTGCATGTTACTTTTTCCCAAAGAAGCTTTCACTTATTTACAGGACTAAAGTGATTAACAGTAAATAGCACTTAAAGGTAACTACAAAATACAAAAGAGGTGTGTGTGTGGATATATATATATACACTGAACAGAGTATTTGTCAGCTCTCATTGCAGAATTCACATCAAAAAAAATTAAGTAAGCATTGTTTAAACTGTACCTTGGAAGTGAGGCAGCCTAACCTGAGGGCTACACTCTTCTTATAGAAAGAAAACTCTCAAAGTAATTGCTGACTTTTAACTGCCAAAATCAATTTCTAAGAAGAGTCATAAAATAGAAACTTGCTTTAGGCTATATATAGACAAAAGCAGTATCTTAGTTTGTATACCCCATCACTTAATGGCAGCACCATTCCTCCACTTAGTTTGGATACCCTGCTAATGCAAGGTAGTGAATAATTCCTTTAATTAGGGCATTAGGACATGGTACCAGAAGGAGAATTTTCTTACTAATGAGCTCTAGAATGCTGTAGTTAAGAATAGACACATGGGTTTTATGTAGCCTTACTACTCCCTGAAAACTCTCAGCCATATGTTCTCAGCATAACCCTAGCCTAGAGGCTACAAGGAGCGAGCCCTAGTCTTTTCCTCCAAAGAAGATGCTCTACAGCAACTAAGGCAGCATTTTCCAAGCAGCAGCTCATAGAATAGTGAAAGATCCAAATGCAGAAAAAAAGACATGCAAATGACACATGAAAGTCTGCAGAAATTGACACTCTTCTCCTTCAAGAATATGCCCTTGAACAGTAAGAAATTATACCACATCTCATATTTCCTGGTTTGTCATTCAGGCTTAGAAGTTAAGATTTGACCAAGCCAATAACTACAGCTTGAGTACAAGGGCTGTTATTTCAGGAAGCTACGTAGTTTAACATTAAAAATCACATGAGACATTAACACAGACCAAAGTATCTCCTTTCAGGAAATTTCTAAATAAAGTTTGTTCTCCCTTTTGGAATTTTCCCCCTCCACTACTGTTTTCCAAGTAACAGAGTACAATACAAGAATTCTCTACTCTGACAGAAGACCTTGCTCAGATTATAAATAAATTCCCCAAAGACTGAAAATATATCCAAAAAGTTCTGAGAGTCTCAAGAAAAGTTGTTAAAATTTAATCATTGTTTCAGCAATAACGGTATCCTCTTTAACGCCCTCTCCAGTCAGGTACAAACTTAATATCAATATGGTCCATTACACATAGTAATGCGACAGCTCTCCAAAAAGCATATAATAAGCAGTCACTGAACAGTTTGTTAAAACTGCACCTCTGCACCTGCAAACTTCTCATGCTTTGGAAGTTGTAGAACTTAAATACACTTTAAGTGAGTGGAATGTTGTAGTCACAGAAACAGAGTGCCATCAGTATGTGATTATCAGTCAAAAACTTACTATTTCTGGCTTTGGAGAACTTGATAGCTGTGTTTTGTCTTGCAGTTTATTGCTAGTTGCTCTCCTAGTTCTGCCACTGCTAAAAGAAAAAAAAAAAGAAGACATCTTAAATCATCCTACAATGTAACAAATGAATATATTTTTAGAATAAGTTCACATGGTCCAGCTGGTAGTCTGCAGGCTAAACTCATGCTGAAGCACTTCTGCTCAGTTTGTACTCTTCCTCCAGAAACAAATAAATGGCTAAGCAACCATTGAGCAGGGCTCAGGCTGCAAAACATTCCTTCATACTCCATAACGAGCTGTCTAACAGAGAGGGAGAAAAGAGAACAGACCTTATATACTGCAGATACCATTCTCATGTTTAAGGATGAGCACCAGCCTGTCTGGCCTGATGCATCTGCCACAAGGTCAAGTTTCTAAATGCTGCAGTTGAGGGAGAAGCTCAGCTCAGCTACTGCAATCATCAGGGGCCAGGCTGTTTGAGGCAAGTCTGAACAAGGATACATAGCTCCTACCACACTGACAGGTTCCAAAACCCGAAGTCAGGCACCACAGCTGGCATCAGACTACCCAATGAGTAACAAAACCACCAAGACCAGTATTGTCTCCTAGAAACTAGGAAAATATATTGACAGCTCAGAAGAAAAATATCCTCAGCTTGAAGTTACAAATCCAAATCCTTCCTCAGGCGCTTCACAATGCATAATACGAAACATGTGGCACTACTGCATGTGACTGAAAATTAACGTTTCAGTTAGCAACTGATAACTTTGCGTCAGATGACATTCTGGAAGCCAGCCAAGCTGAAAATGAGGGTACATGAATGAAAATAAAGAAAAAGATAATTAGTGACTTTGAAGTGCTGCAGAAAGCATGCATCTTGCTGTCACTTCTGCGCCACCTGATAGAGAACACATGTTAAGGGAACTGATCAGAAGTTATAGAATCACAGAATCATTTTGGTTGGAACAGACCTTTAAGACAGAGTCCAACTATAAACCCAACAATAAACCATGTTCCTAAGCACCACATCTACATGTCTTTTAAATACCTCCAGGGATGGTCACTCGACTACTTCCCCATGCAGCCTGTTCCAATGCTTGACCACCCTTTCAGTGAAGAAAATTTTTCTAATATCCAATCTAAACCTCCCCTGGCGGAACTTGAGGCTGTTTCCTATCATCCTATCGCTTGTTACTTGGGAAAAGAGACTGACACCCAGCTTGCTACAGCCCCCTTTCAGGTAGTCAGTGTGGAACAGTAATGGCTTCATAAAAGTAAAAGCTTCTCAAAAAGCTATTACAACAGTAACAGCTTCACAATATCTGCAAAATAAAAGTATTAGTCATACCCACATACATGATGTCTCTAAATAATGAGTTAACTGAAGACTATGAAAAATCCTGGAATATAATTGCCAGAGAAGAAACCAAAAGCAAGGAAAATAAAGTAAAATGCTAAATTAAGAGTATTGCTATAATGAAAGTAGTTGGCATTGACTTTCTAACACAAGATAGCTTTCTTAAAACATGAAAGCACTTGCCTTTTCCTACTACAGAGTAAGTCTTTTGGCAGATTATATTCATCCTTGTAATTTATGTGTATTTTATATTCAAAGGTCATTGTTCAGTCAGATTTGTACTACCAAGTAGTTCTGTGCTACTGAACATGGGACCATACCACCTCAAGTATACAGAATAGCAAACAAGACTTCCTATTTAGATTCGAATAAATTTCAGACTGAAATTTACAATTTGCAAAGACATTGTTACACCATGAACTAACGGCAGAGCTAGAACCTTCTGCGCTCCTTTACACCACTGTCTTCTCTAGAGATATTTCTGCTGCTTATTAGAATGTCTTGCAGTATATGTCCAGACTTTAGACAACAGCAGGAAGATTTAAATACAAGTCAATAAAAACAAGCACCATCTGATGATAGGTGCCCACCTTCTGTTTACAGAACATCATGCCGACGTGCTGGCCACCACACAGCTTGTGTTTTATTATAGTTTGTTTGCTTTTAGCACAAAATAGTGAATTACTAACTATGAAAGCACAACGAAGCTAGATCAAGTGGATCGTGAACACATGCAGCATAGCCTGAGTAGAAAGAGGGGGAAAACTTATTTGTGGAAGGAAGGTCATAGAGGCAAACAGCAGAGTGTCATCTCAAACAAGAGCTCTGTCATGAGGGTATTATGTCCTGTCTCAGTCTCTAGAGGAGCAGATAATACACTTCATGAATTGCATCTATTATGCATGTGGTTAACAAAAGCTTTTAGTATTTGTCGACAATAAAAGGGCTTCAGGAAATCTGTGTGGTCACTAGCCTCACTGTGTGGTATCACCTTTTGGATGAGATTTTCGGCCAGAACTGCTATTGTCTTTCCCACCAACCACCGACAAAGCTTTCTAAAGAATGTAAGCCATAGCAGAAATACTACCTGATTGATGCCTGCTTTTTTTGAACGGGCACACCAGAAAAGGTCTTTTTTCTTGGTAGGTATTCTTCAGCTTTTTGTCGTCTTTGTTCTGGTGGGTTTAATAAAAAAAAAAAATATATATATTACATATTCAGCTAAAATAATCATGCCAAACTTTGTTTCTTAGAAAAAAGTAAATGCCATTAGAAAAGCATCAGGACATCATGAAACATAGACATTGTGGGTTAAAAAAAAATCTTTAACTTTCACATCTTATGATGTCTTACACATTCTCTTATTTCTTGAGAAAGACTAGATTCAAGGGGCAGTTGAACATAAACTCACAGCTGTACAAGATAGCCGTTTTGCTGCGTTAAGCTTGAAGAAACATGATTTTGCAATGGGAAGAAGTCAGGCTCACCCCTCTACCTTCTGAATGCCTGTCCAGCATTTCGCATACTTGCTGTTGGCTCAGCGAGCACAGTTTTCACTTGTAACGGTAGCAAGGTAAGGTTAGCACACATGGAAAACACCATGCACGTGAACCCAGCTGACCATCTGCAAAATCATTTCCTTCTCTTCTGCTGTCATCTGGGCATTTGCATAAACGCCGAATCAATGGGAGTGTTAATAACACCACAAAGTGATCATGGAAAGGTCTTAAGCCAGCTGTCACTTAATATAGAAAGTCATTGCAGAACAGGATACTAGTTTGCATGTTTTTGCTGACCGACTGCACACCAGAGGCTTATATCCTTCATAAGGCTGCATTGTTGATCTTTTCAGAGACCTTTCTTTATTCCTGTAGGAAGGCAGTGATCTTGGATTGCTGGAAGCAGCTGGGTAAGATGGTCCTGCTGTTACAGATTTACTAATAAGTTAAGATTGATTGACTTTATTTGATTTTATAAAATAATTTTTAGTAGAAATATAGAGGGATAAGAAATATATTTTAATTAAACTTATAGTTGCACAGTAAAAGCTGTTATGAAATCCTTTGTACAGTCCCGTACCAAGGCCAGAAGAATGGGCTAGAATCAGTGTTTAAAATTTAGGTAATAAATTTAGGGTTTGAAAGGTTTCTTTGTAGTTAACTAGTCTTCCGTATGTAGAAAGCGTATTGAAATGTCAGAATATAGGATTAATGGGAACTGGGGAGAGTCGACTGGAACAACCTGTAGATACCTGTCAAGAAACCGTGAACTTTAGTAAAAGGTAACTCCGGCAGGGGGAGATCATGACCACCGACTCGTATATCACCTACCCAAATCGTACCCCAGACCCATTTCTGGACCTTTCTAACCTTTACTGTGCCGAATCAGATATGGGAGGAGAATACATTAATGATTTTCAGGAAATATCACGATTATGCATGAATACTTAATGAATATGCATGAATAAGTTCTATATATGGTGTCTGATTTTGAAACTTGGTGTGCGTTGGTCATGAGAAGACTCACTTACGCACCCGGCCGTTAATAAAGAAGTGTCTGCTTATCTACATCACGTTGGTGTTGATAAGTTCTTCATTCCGAGATTTCGGTAACACTGCCACCCAAAGCAAGCTCAAGCATCCACACAGCCAGTCTAGACAGTTAAGACTCCAAGTCTTAAACTGTTTGACATGCAGTGGGGATATGACAGCATGAAGTTAAAGCCTTATCTTTGACTCAGAACAACAATTCCTTTATCATATTCAGGAACTCATGGCATTGCACCATCCTCCATCACAGACAGGCTCATTCAGCTGTGGAAGCCTTCAATGAACTCACATAAAACCTGACTTTAGCCTCCTCCTAAGCAGGCTCGAGTCCCCTTTTGAATCTCTTTGCATGTGTCCTTTATCTTTCATATTTTGTCTTGCCCCTTGTTCTTTATTCACACTTCAGAAATCCCTACAAGGCTTGTCAACATCCTCCCTCAACACTGAGGTATTTCTATATTACTGAAGTTCACACTGTAGAAATTGCTAAAACATGATTGCTTTTGAGGACCTGAACATTAATCCTGAAAGAATTAAGCACTTGATTGCACACTCTGTGCGGTAATTGTCCTCAGAACCTTCCTAGCATGGGAGAGCTGAAAAAGGCAAGTTCTTCCTCAACACTGACATGCCAAAGCCTGAAACAGCCAGCCAGCAGAATGGATCGAGACTGCAGCGCTGTTTCATTCAGGATATAGTGCTTTTTTAGCACAGCTGTCCAAATCCCGCGCCGAAGGAAGCCCAAGAGGCGATGTGTGTCACCTGCTCTGCAGAGGCGTGCACCAGCTGGCCCACCCCCGGGTGTACTTTCTAAGAGGTGCTGCGCCCTGGAGCCCCCCAGACACCGTCTGCTCCAGAAACTCAGGTCTTGCCAGCTCCAAACGGCAAAGCCCCATCAAAGCAATTCAGTTCGTTTAGCTCGCACGAACCAACCGGTCAGAAAGTAACAAACAGAAGAGTCCAGGTCTAGATCGAAGCATTTCCTTGTTTCAATAGGATGCTCTTAAGCATCTCCTTATGACGAAGGGCGCCCTTCCCGCCAGAAGCCCTGCTCAGGGGCGGGGGGAGAGCACCGGCCCCAGCCCTGCCAGGGGAAGGTGAAGTCTCAAAGGCCCGCTCGCACCGGTCAAGGCCACGACAGCGGGCGCCGCTACCGAGACCTGCTCAGCCTCCCACCCCACCGGAGGCGCTTGCCCTCGCCTCCCGCTTCTCGCTTCCCGGCGGGCGCAGCCAGCTCCCCTCTCCCACCGGCCCCTCCCTCACCCGCCGCGGCCTTGCTCGGGACTACGCGGGGCGGCTAACGACAGACAGCCCCGGCAGCCAGCGCCTCGCTTCCGCGGCCCCTCGGGGCTCCGTGCCCCGGTGCCCGCACCGCCGCCATACCTGGGAAGGCCGGCTCAGACCTGCGGCTGGCTGAGAGCTGGGGAGAGGAGCTCGCCGCCATACCTGGGAAGGCCGGCTCAGACCTGCGGCTGGCTGAGAGCTGGGGAGAGGAGCTCGCCGCCATAGCGCTACGGGGCTCCTGCGAGGGCCCGTTAAATCGCCCGCCGCGCAGCGCCTCCCTGATTGGGCCGGCCGCGGGACTTGAACTGGCCAATGGCGAGCGGGAGGGCGGGGCCGGCCGCGCCCCGTGCGGCGGCGGGGCCGGCAGGGGGCGCGTGTGCTGAGGCGGAGGGGCGGTGCCCCCGGCCGCGGCGGGAAGATGGCGGCCGTTCTTCCGCCCGCCGCTAGAGGGCGAGGCGCGGCGCGGGTGGGGATGGTGTCTGCTCGCCTCGGCGGCTGCGGGCGGGGAGCGGCGGCCGCGGCCTGGTCTGCCTGCGGCAGCTAGGGAGGGAGGGGAGGGAGCTGCGCGCCCGCTATGGACAGGTTCGTGTGGACCAGCGGGTTGCTGGAGCTGGGGGAGACGCTGGTGGTCCAGCAGCGCGGCGTGCGCCTCTGCGACGGGGAGGAGAAGGTGACGGGCGCGGCCTGCGCGGGGCCTGGCGGCGCGGCGGGGCCCGGCGGGCAGGGCAGGGGGGGGGAAGAGGCGCGGCCCTGGGCCTCGGCCGAGGGGGACGGCGGGGGCCGGGTGGTACCGGGCGAGGTGGGGCGATGCGGGGTGTGAAGGGGCCTGGGCTGCAGGCGGAGCATCGGTCAGGGCAGAGGGGGGCGGAGTACGCTTCGCCCCGGGGTCTGGCAGGGTCCGGGCAGGGTTTGGCCCTGTGAGAAGCTTGTTGGGGAGGAGATCCGGGCCTTGCGGGACCGAGAAAGGTCTGGGACGGTGTGTGCCACATGGCGGAAGGTTGGGCTGCCCATAGGGCGCGTGTAGCCGGTGTCACTGCGGTGAAACCTGATGTCCATGGCCTGGGCTGACCCTGCCCGTCCCGGAGGCTCAGCGCGCCCCTGTCACTCGGTGCCGCAAGTTGGGTGTCACACACAGGCCGTGTCATACAATTCACACCTGAGTCTTTCAGGTAGTTGTAAAATACTCTTTAGCTCTGGTCGTGAAGGCTGCCCCCTTGCCCGCTGCTCGGATCTGAGCCTGCCTGCTTACTGCTTCACCTCGCTGCTGGGCTGACTCTTGATCTCTTCATTTTTCCGTGCCGCAGTAGTTGCATACCCTCATAAAAAGCTGTGAAAAAAACGTGCCTCAAGTTTTACAAGTAGGAAGCAATTTGCTAACACAGGTTTTCCACATGCTGATTGCTGTCGGATAAACGAAGAAGTTTTCAACAGTAAAATGGATAGAAGCAATACTTCCGTGTGATAGGCCAGAAGATTTCAGATTGTGCACAGTGTCGTCTTATCAGGGTGCTTTGCTTTTTTTGCATAACTTTTACTTTCCTTGTCAGCAAATAGTGTTCCAAAGCCAATAGCCATGTTTAAAATAAGATATTAAGAATGTTTGTGTATCTTGCACAGCATATGGAGGGAGGATCCTTCAGGATTTCCTGGGGGAAAGTTTATACAGTTGAAAAAGGAACTTTGTGTATATCCATCTAATCCTTTTATACTAATTTTCTCCATTGTTTCCTAAACTTCATTTATTGCGTTTTTGGGGGGGGGGGGGGGGGGGGGGGAGAAGTTTTCTTAAAATACTGGCTTGTTGAATTTGATTGCTATGTTGTGGTAACATGTAATGTGTCCAAGATCAGTATTTATGCAGCTTACTGGTCAAATTTGTTGATGATCTCTTTTATTTTTCCTGTCTAGGTTAAATTTGATAGTGGAGTATTACTGCTTAGCACGCACAGACTAATCTGGAGGGATCAGAAGAATCATGTAAGTCCCACTTTTGTATCTTTTATGTCGTTCAGTTGTAAATTCCATAACAGGTAGCTTGCAATGAAAAGACTGCACATGGAGAGGAGATGAGTATTTTCCTTTGTGTGTGTTTTTTTTTTACAAGTGTAGTCCATTTTTTGCCTCATAGTGGAGAGAAAATAAGAGACAGGAATGTTCTTTCACCTATTTCTGCTTTAATAAAATAATTATGCAGAGATAAGCAGGGATGGGCATTAATCATATAAATTTTCCTTTTCTAAAGCACAAACACAAAGGAGAAAAGAGTCTGGTATCATGCACTAAAAAACACTGGGGTTGAGACTGAAGTTGAATATGTTAGGCAGATCAAAATGTGAACTTCTCACCCATGCTCCTTGTCTAGAAAGACCTTTTCTTCTTCATTATTTTCAAGTCCAAGTTCCCCTGTCTTCTGCTCCCACCATATAGTTCCAGACCATGATCTGGTAACAGAATGTGTTTGGTGGCAGTGTTATTTCGTACTGGTCTTAACCTCCCAACTGCCTATTCCTGCGCTCAACCATCCCTTCAATAAGCCAGAACATTTGTCTGTACTGCTATGGAGAATTGACTCAGAGGTTAAGTGGCAATGTCAGAACTACACTGTAGTGATACTGCTGCTGAATGCTTTGTACCATTAAGCCACAGCCAGAGATTGCAGGCTAGAAGTGAGTGAGAAAGACTACAAACGCATACGAAGCTCTAGGCATAGAGTGTGACAGCATGCACCAATGTACAGCTGCAACTGAAGAAGTCCTCCTCAGAACCAATTTGGATTAATGCTTGTTTTGGACACAGTCTTTTAGAAACTTACCCCTGGAAACCAAAGTTTAGACAGAGCATGTTCAGATGACAACTTCTCAAAGGTGAATTATATTCCACTGGAGTAATTTTATGCAAGGATAGCTGAAGCACCTCTCGTACCTAAAGGCTGTTCCCTACCAAGTACCACATCCTTGCTCCAAAGCAGGGAGCTACTAAGAGCCTTCTGAAGAAGGTAAGGTCACCAAGGATGTTCTTAGTTTGGCAAAGCAATTTTTTTTTTCTTCAGGGATTGTTTGCAGGAACAGCAGAACTATTTTTAATACAAATTTTTTAAAATGTTTTGAGAGCTGGTCCCCAGGGTGGGGTTAACTTGAACAAGTCAGGGGTTGATTGTCCAGACCATGAACTATTCTGTATAAATTAACTTTTTTTGGGCACAGGCAGTGTGAGATAATTTAACTGCTAAACTGACAGTGTTAATCCTTTTTTCTTCATCAGCATCTCTTTTTGAGAGATGGGCATGTACTGCAACAGGCATTGCTTCTGATCTGACTTGGCCTTTTTGCTTGCTTGGAGTGACAATAAGCATTATGACTTCAGCAAGTCTTACAACTGTCCACATCCGTATTGTCTCCTTCCCAACAAAAGGATGATACATGGCTCTTTTCCTTGACTTCCCCCTGTGCTCCTGAGCCACATGGCTTTTTGTCCTCTTCCAAGATCATTTGATTTGCTAAATCAGCAGAGGAGAACCTTGGAGAATAATAAAAATAGTTTTAGTTTAGCAAATTAATTGAACTCAGCAAAGATTCTGACAGGTTCCAGGCTTGATTAACAGAAGGGACAGGTACATGTGGCTAGGAAATTGGCAAAAATTAGCCAGTTCTGATTAGGGGGGATGTAAATATAAATAACTTTGTTCGTGTGGTAAATAAAGCTGATTATTTTTCAAGCTTTGAGGACTGAAACATGGGGAGCACAGTGCCCTTTTATTTTCATGGTGAGTTGTTGACTAAGTTCAGTTGTGATATAACATCAGCCTTAGAAAGCTTAGCTAGTTTACTAGAATAAACTTGTAGAGAAAATCCCCTTTATTGTGTCAGCAAACTTTAGTAATAAATTGGGCAGTTATCGTTAGGTTAACATAGCAAACCTTTTTACAAAACCAGACAGCTGTATTTTATAGCTGCTGTTGTTACATACCATCTGTTGTTGAACAGTTTAGAAAATACAGTGATTATCAAAGGAATAAATATTGATTCTTTTAAGTTGGTTAGATAGCTAGATTTGTACATTTTAAATCACAAAACTGTGCATGATGTGAGCATGAGACGTTAGGAAAAAAGTATCCAGATAAGCTCACAGCATTTTTAACACATCTGTCTTTTTGTATCCCTTCCTCTTGCTTCTCTCACCAGGAAGGAGTGATTCTAACTCCTTGTGCTTACAAGAAGTCCATAACTTTCTAGTTGTGAACTAAATCAGTTAATCATCTTGGAAGTGTACATATTATATATAGTTGGACTCTTGTATTCAAAACCTTTTTTTAACGGAAGTATCATTTTGCCTGTCTTTAAAGCGTTCAGAGCTATATGGGTGTTTTACAGTATGTAATGGCTGTAGAATCTGGAGCCACAGAAGAATCTAGATAGCTTGTATAAAGAGTTTTTAGAACAGGAAATACAATCCATGCTTTTTCCCAGTGAGAGGTTTACTGATCAGTCAAGAGTTCCTGCATGTATACTTTTCTAATCTCCAAATTAATGAATATTTAATTATTCCATGCAAAGAGGAACAATTTTGGTAGTAGGGATTGAAAGGGCCCTCTAACAGTGTTCACTGTAACCTGGTGCTAGGCACACCCTCATGGCAGATGGAAGAGAGAGGTTTCAAGAGGGAATGTATCCTGTGTTTCCTGTATTCTGGGTGACTATGTCAATCACCAAGCTATTGTGCAAAAGACTTCACTGAAGGATATTCACCAAAACAAGACCAGCACCTAATTCGATATGTTGAATCACTCACTCCCTTGAGCAATTTATATCTCAAATATATAGACTAAGAGTTTATCTTGGGTAGGTTAGTCTCCCACAGATGGCTATAGTCTTGTTTCTTGCTCCACTTTGTTTTGTCTAAAGCACAGTCCAATAAATGTGTGTTGAGATGCAGCCATCAACTTCTGGATTAAGTCCGTGGGTATGGGATAGATGGAGAAATTAATATTCCACTCAGAGATATTCTAATTTTGTACATGTTCAACACTTAAAAGACTGATGCCTTTGGCTATTGTTTTAGCTCCCGAAGTAACATCAATTCAAAAATGTTAAGAATTGAGTATTGTGCACCTACAGGGATATGCTGCAGTAGTGTGGAAGTTTTAGTGACACATTTGGGTTGTTTTTTATTAACTAGAGCTCAGTTGCAACTTTCTATTAGTTTTCTACTTAAATTTCTCTTTAATAGATTGTTTTGATTGTTACTATTGTATTTCATATGGAGTGCCTCAGGCAGCACCTGTAGAGATCCATACTGTTTGTGAAATAAGGAAAGAGAACACTTGGTTTTAGAGAGTGAATACTCAGTATATGGCTTCAATTTCACTTGTGCTTGCATTGATTATTCCAGGAGTGCTGCATTGCTATACCTCTGTCTCAGATCGTCTTTATTGAAGAGCAGGCAGCTGGGATAGGAAAAAGGTAAGGTGATAATCTTTTCTCAGATGGATAGTTTGCACATGCATGTTATATGAGGTACCCAAGTTTATATATTAATTCATGGTAGATTCCTTTTGTAATCTAAGATTGACAGCCACAAGGACCTGCTTTCCTCACTTGAGGTCAAGTGTGTAAGAGAGTCATGACAAAGCAGTGTTTGATATGATTTGTTAAATCTTGTAATCACTAAACAAGTATGCATTGTAACTTGCCATTTTAATTTCATTAGTCATAAATGACAACAGTGATTTTGCTGAATCTAAATTTGAAAGCTACTTTTAGTCTTTTGTGCCACAGAACTGGTTGGGGATAGAAACTCTGCCAAATCCTATTATATATATTTTTTATGACGAAATATGATTGATTTTGAGCATGGAAATGCTAGCAGTGATTAGAAGGAACTCAAGTGTTTCCACTCACTTGAATAACTAATTCAGCATGGTTTGTGTGTGAAGAAGTGTATAAGCGTATAAAGCCATCAGTGTGTCCAGGTGGCCAAGAAGGCCAATGGCATCCTGGCTTGTATCAGAAACCATGTGGCCAGCAGGGCAAGGGCAGCGATTGTCTCCCTGTACTTGGCACTAGTGAGACCACATCTGTTCAGTTTTGGGCCCCTCGCTACAAGACAGACACTGAGGTGCTGGAGCGTGTCCAGAGACGGGCAACGGAGCTGGTGAAGGGTCTGGAGCACAAGTCTGGTGGGGAGCAGCTGAGGGAACTGGGGGTGTTCAGCCTGGGGAAAAGGAGGCTCAGGGGAGACCTTATCGCTCTCTAGAACTGCCTGAGAGGAGGTTGTAAGCAGGTGGAGGACGGTCTCTTCTCCCAAGTAAGAAGTGAAAGGACGAGAGGAAATGACCTGAAGTTGCACCAGGGGAGGTTTAGGTTGGATATTAGGAAAAATTTCTTCACTGAAAAGGTTTGTCAGGTATTTGAACAGGCGGCTCAGGGACGTGGTGGAATCACCATCCCTGGAGTTATTTAAAAGACATGTAGGTGTGGCGCATATGGACATGGTTTAGTGGCAGACTTGGAAGACCTGATGATCTTAAAGGTCTTTTCCAACCTAAATGAGTCTATGATTCTGTGATTCAAAGTTTCATAAGAAGAAGAGAAAAATATTAACTGGAGAAATATATATATAGTTGACATCTGCTTGCAGCCTGTAGTCGGATGGGTAAGGTAATGTGCTGAGGTGTCCAGAATAAATCAGGTAAGTCACTAATGCTTGATAAGTCACCTATATAAAGACCCATGAAAAAAGTAAAGTGAAATTATAATGGTGGACTTGCAGTTCTACTGTGATAGCAGTTTGTTATGTTCCTAAAATAATGCTATCTTAGAGTTTGCTTTGGTAGTAGGTGTCATTTTAGACTGTTATTTCCATGTGTGCTAACTTTGAATGTTGGTTTTGGACAAATTCACATACAGTGTTCACAAGTGACATATACAAGTGGGACAGATTAAGCATAGTATCGAGACCTTTTGTTTTCCTGTTACAAAGATAGTGTATTTTGGCAGTAGTTATTGCAAGTCAAAAGCCAAATTAAATGACTATTTGATGATTAATCTTAACTAAAAGATTTTTTTAGAAATTATTGCTTGAAATGTTAACATTTGTTATGTTTATTTCTTAAGAATTGGTGGTGGGTACATTTTAAATTTGTGAGATGTTGGTGTTTCAGCGTTTCTAGTACTTTTTATGCAAGATCTACTATAATACTGAGTCAAAATACTTAAATATTGATGTACAAACATAAAACATTATTTGATGTATTTTAGCTCTTATGTGAGATAAATTTAATAGAGGTTTTGATTAGATGTTAAACTTTGTAGAAACAGATTTTTTTAGCTATTACAGAAAGCTACCTCTTTTGTATAACTTTTTCTTAGTGCCAAAATAGTAGTTCATCTTCATCCTGCTTCTTCAAACAAAGAGCCTGGTCCATTCCAAAGCAGCAAATATTCCTACATCAAACTTTCTTTCAAAGAACATGGGCAGATTGAGGTAAGTTTTGTACCATGCAAGCCCAGTACATCAGATCTTTGAACATGCTTTTCCCCTCTTGCTGCATTAGTGATAATTTTCCATGATCTTTCCATGTTTACTTTTGAGGTGGAGCTTTTTCAATACATCCTTTTTGAAGACAAACACTGTGAGCTTTCAGGGTTCTGTACTTTGGTTAAATAATACAAATGGAGTTCCAAAAATCCAAGAGGCATTATTAAGCTTTGTTCTTATTTTAGTAGTTTTAATATAATCTTATACTTCCTTTTTTAGTATTTTAAATTGAACATAGGGTTTTCTGAAGTCATATGTCTGAAATCTATTAAATGCTTAACAGAGTAAAACGTTTCTTTGTAGCTAGCCTTTTACTGAACCTGAATCAAGCAACTTACGCCTTCCTAATCATCTCTTTAGTTTTATTGCTGAACACTTTTTGTCACTTTTGTAAATCTTTATTTTTTTTACCTACACCAAATCTCAAAGGCTTTGAACATTCTAAAAAAACGTAATATATTTTTAAAAAGAAGGCTTATCCTAAAAAACAAAGAAATTACACTCTGTAAAGAAATTTCACATTATAAGATCCTCACTTGAAGAAACTGAGAACTTTAACTTTGAACAATGAAAAAAGCTGTATCTGTTCACTGCAGAAAATCAGGTTTTCAACTTGACTTAGATATAACTGGCTTATAAATGCATTGCTTGATCAGACTCACTTTCATTTCTTTGTGAGCTGTTTCTAGCTTAGAACAAGTGTAGATTTATGCCTAGTTAAAATTGTATAGCTGTTTTGCCTAATTATAACATTATTTATTTTAATGTTAACGCTAGTGTCTGAAAATCAAACTTACTATATTTACTTTTTACCTAGCATATCAATTACACTCCAGATTTTTTCTTTATGACTTCAGAATGCCTTCCTGAAAACTGCACTGTAACATTGGAATAGGTTTTCTTTCTGGATTTTGGTCAGTGGGATACACTTAGTGTTAACTACTGTTAACTAATTAACTAATGCCAGCTTCTGGTATTAGCGATAAACAAATAAGTGTGATTGATCTGTGCGGTCATCTTTATATTGTTCAATTAACAGTTCAATAGTAATTGGATTGTTCAACTTTCCCTCCTTTAAAAGCATACCTTTGAGCAAACCTTGACATTTTTAAATTTAGCATGTTTTGGAACATTTTGAATATCTGAAAAAAATATTTTACAGTAAAAGTAATCATGCAAGTTTAATTAGTAACTACATGGCTCCTTCTCTAATGTATATATTTTTGAAAATTGGACGTTAAGAAATTTCAGGTAATGTTGTACTGTGGATGTGTAGGTGTTCCTGTGCTTTGTCTTACATTGAAGCTTCTTTCATCTACCACCAAGATGCTAAAAATACCCAGAGGTACTCTGCACGGTTTATGAAACCTCTCTTGTCACTCTTTAATGTTTGCAGTTCTATAGACGACTATCAGAAGAAATCACACATAGGAGATGGGAGAACATGCCCACTGGTCAGACCATACAAGTTAACAAGGATCCACAGGTACACGCAGAGCTTCTGAGCAGAATCTGTATGTAATAATGTCGTTTCCATTTCTTGCTGTTCCAATCTGCTGCATCTGGCATGCCTCTCTAGCCAACACCATGGACACATGTGGGAATTCAGCTTTACTTTGCCTGTTTCTTCACTGGCATAAATTAGTTTCTCATTTACAGTTTTCACCTGATACAGAACACTATGGCCTGTCTTTCTTAAGAGTGTGTTTAGACTGGAATAGTTGATAATTAGCTCTGTTTTTTTTATATAGTCAGACACACACAGATGCGCACATACACAATTATGCAAATATTAATTCAGCATGAGAGATCTAATGAAGCTGAAAGTTTTTTGGTCTGAATTGTGCTTTCGTTCCTGTTTTACTTTTGTGGCTGGAAGTCAAATATATAACATGTAATTTATATAACTCTTTGGAACCTTTGTATGTTTGATTTAAATGTGTATGCTAAATGGACAGTTGTTACGGAGAATCTCTTTGTCATATGTTAGATTACCTTCTTTATCTGTGTGCATACTTCTGGGTTATAAACTGATAACACTGTCTCCCATAACATCCTTATAGTTAAGCTCAGGCAGTGTGGGTTAGGTGAGCGGACAGCAAGGTGGGCTGAGGGCTGGCTGAATGCAGAGCTCCGGGGGCTGTGATCAGTGGCGCAGGGTCCAGCAGGAGGCCTGTAGCCAGCGGTGCTCCCCAGGGGTCAGTGCTGGGTCCAGGCCTGTTTGACTTATCCACCAATGACCTGGATGAAGGGACAGAGTGTCCCCTCAGCAAGTTGCTGATGCTACAAAACTGGGAGGAGTGGCTGATGCACCAGAAGGCTGCGCTGCCATTCAGTGAGACCTGGACAGGCTGAAGAGTTGGGCAGAGAGGAACCTCATGGAAGTTCAACAAAGGCAAGTGTAAGGTCCTGCACCTGGGGAAGAACAGCCCCACACACCAGTACAGGCTGGGGCTGACCTGCTGGAAGGCAGCTCTGCGGAGAAGGACCTGGCAGTTCTGGTGGACAGCAAGTTGCCCGTGAGCCAGCGGTGTGCCCTGGTGGCCAGGAAGGCCAGTGGGACCCTGGGGTGCATTAGGAGGAGTGTGGCCAGCAGGTGGAGGGGGGTTCTCCTGCCCCTCTGCTCTGCCCTGGTGAGGCTGCACCTGGAGTGCTGTGTCCAGTGCTGGGCTCCCCAGTTCAAGCAAGACCGGGAACTACTGGAGAGGGTCCAGCAAAGGGCTACAAAGGTGATTGGGGGGATGGAGCATCTCTCTGATGAGGAAAGTCTGAGAAAGCTGGACCTGTTTAGCCTAGAGAAGACTGAGAGGGGACCTTATCAATGTCTACAAACATCTTAAGGGCAGGTGTCAGGAGGATGGGCCAGGCTCTTTTTAGTGGTGCCCAGCAACAGGACAGGGGGGCAACAGGCACAAACTGCAACATAAGAAGTTCCATCTGAATATGAGGAAAAAATACTTTGAGGGTGACAGAGCACTGGAAGAGGTTGCCCAAGAGCGGTTGTGGAGTCTCCATCTCTGGAGACGTTCAAAACCCACCTGGATATGATTCTGTGCAACCTGCACTAGTGAACCTGCTTTAGCAGGAGTTGGACTGGATGATCTCCAGAGGTCTGTTCCAAACCTGACCATTCTGTGATAAATATGTAGATATTGTTTCTGCATATGAATGTGTTGAATTTATGAATATATTGAACATATAGTACTATATGAATGAAATAGGATGATTTAAAGATTGTTCCATGTCAGATCACATATCTTCCTTTGTAAATGTAGTATCTATAAATACTTTTGGACTAACGGCAAAGCCTGGACCCTGCATCAAGAATCAATGAAAATGCCTTACCTCCTGTTCTTAATTTTGAGTCGTAGCAAATTGTTAACACCAGTGCTAAGCTTTGCAGTCAGAGATTTGAGGGCTGGCACCACTGCCGCTTAGGTACCAGTCTTTCAAAAACACATTTGGTATCAAATAAAAGGTTCACCATCACCTCCCTTCTGATACTTCTCAGCAAGGTAAATTAGACTGCACTTCGCATTGTGTTTCTGTGGCTATGTTTCTTCAGGGTAGATTTCTTGAGGTAATCCTGTTCAGATACACTCATGCGTTTGCACAGCTCTAGTATAGATGTTCACATGGACTCAGAGGCTCTAATTGAGATGAGCTGGCATGCGCAGTCTGGATCAGGCTATTAAGCATCTTCATAATTAATAGCTTCAATATAGTAATCTTATCTGTCTACTACAGCAAATTCATACGTGTTTCATGCTTACTGTTTATTTTATTACTCTGGTTTAAAAAATACTTTCAAGAAATATATGAAATATTGTATGTGTGATTCCAGCTCTTTGGGGGAATGTTTCCTGTCATCTGATGTAAAGTTTTTCACAGTGAGGCGGATGAGAAACCTTAGTGTTTCCTATTTTGATTCCTTTCATTATTTTCTCTTGCAGGCAGGAAGAATAAGGGCTGTAGGAATTGTAGGGATTGAAAGGAAATTAGAGGAAAAAAGAAAAGAGACTGACAAAAACATTTCCGAGGTAAATACTACTGATGTTTCAAGGTCAACCACCTGAGCCATTTACATTCATTCACACTTTCTTTTAGGGGCAGCTGAGAATATTTATTGTTTTTGTTGTGAAGTCTGAATTCATTTAAGAGTGTATAATTTATGGTTATTTACTGTGTTTAACTGGCTTTTCAATATATGTAAAGGTACTTAATTTAAACAGTTCCTTTCAAGAAGACTGTTCTTTGAAACTAACGGTGTGTATTTATGAAATTAACTTTAGTAGAATTAGAAATTTGAGTTCAGTGACTTTTGATCAGGGGAAGCAGAACACAAAGGCATCTGCAGAAGTAGACTATTACGATTTTGGGCGTGGGGGGAGGTCCTTCATTTTTTTACAGCTAATTGTAATTTCAGTTGAAAATGTAATATATATTAAGGATAATATGCTGATCTAAGTGTCTGCATGTAACTGGTAAAGTTAGATTTTAATCTTACTCAGTTTTTAAATGTTAAGATTTAGGCTTATAATTACAGTAAAATGTTCCGCAGTCCAGGCATCAGCAAGATGTTACAAGTATCTTTGCAAAATACCTGGGCTAGATGGAGACCATCCTTTTCCCCAGAAACAGCACAATAGTTGAATTTCAGATCTCAATACTGATGGACAACAGAGGCAATTAATTTCTTCATATATACCTGGGAACAGTAGCCTCAAAAATAGTCTGGTTCCGTCTTGGTAGTAGAGATTAATACAGAAGTACTTATAAACTACATGCAATGGATTTAATTTTTGTGGCAAAGCTTTATGGAATTCAGTGTGGCACAATAAAAAAAAGACATTCACTGCTCTAGTACCTAAGAAAATTATAGTATCTTTGCAGGCTGCCTACTGTTTCAGATACTGGTAGCATTAAAATTTTTCCTTTCTATTTATAAGGAATGTAATGAATGAAGTTCTGTGTGTAGTTCAAAAGGTATTGTGGTTACATGCTTGTGTATATAGTTCAAAAGGTATTGTGTGGTTATTTTTTCCTTCAGCAGCTTTGTCAGAGAGTAAAATGAATCCGTTTATACATGTTGTATGAAAGAAGGAAAACCATGGCTTGTAAAATCCTGCCTTCCTCTAGCTGTAAATGTTATAAATGACTTAATTTAAAAAATGGTGCCCTGGCTTCCAGGAAAAGGCTTCCTGCATCTGCTGTTCACTGCTGATAAGAATCCAGTTCTTTAGCCTTTTGTTTATCTGAGGAAGTTCCTGTTAGGTGTGTGCACATTCCCCTTTGTTTCCAGGCCTGCCCTTGGTGAGTCAGGCAGAGGAGGAGTTAGACACAGCATGCTGTTTATTTAGCTAAATCAAGGGTTCTTTTGATGAATGATGTTTTCATGCAGGCTATAGAGATTAGAAATAAGCTGGGAAAAGCCTTGTTAGAAAACTTTTTGTTGATATCATATACAAATACAGTAGGAGGACTTTGATTTACACTATAGATTAGGAAATCTATTTTAAATTATTGAATTTGGCAGAATAAGAAGAAATATTCCAAAGAGAAGCTTTTGTTCTGATAGTGGTAGATTATTGTTATACATGAGTATATTATGTTTTCTCACCTTGGACCTTGCTTTGTCCCACTTAATTTTGGATACCTAACCTAGGTACCAAGTGTTAAGAAGCTAGACTTCTCCAGTCAGTGGACAAACACTGGCACCATTAGGAAGGGTTCTGATGAAAAGCAAACCCTGTCCCTTCCTGGAGGCATCTCTGTCTCTGCACGTTGAATCTCAGACCAATAAGCTTCTAAGTAAGGCACCTAAGTGTAGCTGGGAACAGTTAGGTCTTCCTATGCAAATTCTTTTAAGGTGTCTTTCTAGTGGGGGATTAGGCAGGACAAGCTAGGAAGCAGACAGAAGCAATGGCTAGAAGCCTAGGCAAGACATATCTAGAGGGTCATTTGACATACTCTTAACTGAACAATCTTCTTTATTTGTGGCTGCAGGAGTTAGGTGCTGCTGTCAGACAAGCTTTAGCTGCAAAGTTTCAGGAATTTTTCTCGCACCAGTTGTTCAAAAAATGTTGTTTGAAAAGGTTGACCACCTGGGCATGTTGTCACGTATTTGAGAGATGTGGGCGAGAAGGCTGAATATGTGTTGCTGAGGGTGGGAGAAATGGTAGTTGCTTTTTAATATAGTTGTGTTAATATGGTTGCTAACTTCTTTTTTACATGATTTTTTTAATGCTAGTTGGTTATCGTTACTAAAACTTTTGCATTTCAGTATACATTCAGCATTTTTTGAAGTATGTTTTATTTAAGCCTAAAAATGCCCTTTGTAAGTTGTTGTAGAGTTGTTGTATTTGAGACTTTAGCAGTTTACTGAGCTTAATAGGCTTGATATAATTATGGTCCCGTGGTGGATGCCCAGTATATTACTTGTTTGGGTTTTTTTGAAACAAAATTAACAGTTTCTTAGACAAGAAAATAAATGTTTTGTAAAAATAATTTTTTCCCTTTATCTAGTAGTTATTTTGGTTTTTAGGTCCAACAACTAGAGTTTTCAGAGGATGCTTTCTGTCTAGTTTTTATCTTAACTTATTGAAATCTGATCACTTATCTTGTGGATCTTATTTCATTCGTTTTCTTAACTGGTTTTTGTTTATTATGCTAGCACCACTGGTCCTATGTATGCAATACTTAGATGAAGAGAAATTGCCACACATTTTCAGAGGTTTTGTCTTGTCAGTTAAGCATACATGTGAAAAACATATACTTTCTTCCTTGCTTATTTGAAATGGCTGTTGCTTAGAACTTCATAACATCTACTGATTAAAATTATCTTGTCAGGAGGAGTACTTCTGTAGGTTTAAAGTAGTCTTGCTGCTGGCCAGATACAATAGATCTCCTTGAGTGAGGGTTAACTGTTGGAAAAAATCTACCGTCACCACCAGGAAACCTTTCCCCAGCTTTTAGGAGAGCATAATAAACTAGGACAGTTTAATCTTTTGTGGGTCTTGGTGTCTCGTTGTTCCTTCCTATTGTATGGACTTCATATTGAACTAGTGTTCACATACTAGTAAAGTGTGTGATTGATTTTCTTCATTCTTGTTTATGGATTGTGTAATTTTGATTTTAAGACCTGGTATAAAACAGGTATGTCAACCAATTATATATAATGTCTGATATTGTAACATACTGATCTAAAGGGATAGCAGCTCTTAGAAAAGCTTGGGTAGGTGGACAAAGGCAGCTCACTGTACCCACGAAGCTTGATGCTGTAATTATACTGATCTGCGGTGTCTTTTTGTTTCAGGCTTTTGAGGATCTTAGCAAACTAATGGAGAAGGTATGGCATGTGTCACTTACCCAAGTTGACTTACACTTGTTTTCTCAGTTTTAAGCATGCTTTTCACTGTGGAGCTGAAAGTTGACTTATCTGTGTGTCTTTCTTGATAGGCTAAGGAAATGGTGGAGTTATCCAAGTCAATAGCCAATAAGATTAAAGAAAAACAAGGTGACATCACTGAGGATGAGGTAAGTGAATTTTGTTTTTAAAGTCAACAGAAATGTTCCTATGCAAAGCAAAAATTATCCATTTAATACATGTTATTTAATAAGGAACACTTCATGGTTGGGTGTTTTTGTGTTTTAGTGCCTACATAAAGTAAAAGTGACTTACTTGTTTAGCATTAGCTTTTCTTTCGACCCTTTCTTAAAAGCAGATTTTACTGCCTTCGTGTGAATTTTTGTATTTTTGACCTCTGCTGGTCAAAATTGAATTGTATTAAGACTTGCCCTCTCTTTGATAGTAATTGACTTTATCGGTAGTAAACTGAATGGATTTATTCACCAAAACTGTCGCATAGTAATAAAATAAAAGATTTTTCAAAACCAGACTCATTCACTAGCTGGTGTACTTCTAAATTTATTTGTTTAGACTATTAGGTTCAAGTCCTATCTGCTGAGTATGGGTATAGCTAATCCAGTTACCAGGGAAACACATGGATCTGGTACACATTACCACATGCAGCTGGCGAAGCAACTAGCTGGAATACTCCAGACACCATTAGAGGTAAAGCACCTAATTTTGCACCAAGATTTTCCATGCGTTGCTGAATTTTGACGTAAATGTGTTTGGCTGTAGCACTGTGCCTGTTTTTAAAGTCTCGGATTTGGCAGCATAGCTTCACATTCAGTGTTTATGGAAAGAATATATATATATATCTTCTTCCTGAATTAAGAAAGTTTAAAAGAAGTAAGAATTTTTCTTTGGAGTAATAGCATCTCAACTTCTAATCTGCAAAATATCAGTGATACTTAGAAAATCATACAAGCAGTCTTCCTTCCATTTGAACAGCCCTGTATTCATCCCTTGCTGCAGAATATTATTTTTTTAAAGAAAGAGTGAAACAACACATGACTTTAAAAATATAAGTAGTCTTTAAACTGCCTTAAAATTATGCATTTTGCAAATACAACACAGAGTTATTACACAGACTATCCCTCCTTGGTAATATATTCTAGTGTGTCTGAAGCTGTTAGAGAATTCAAGATTCTCACCAAAATGTTGCAACTTATAAGGGCTATGTGTCTACTAAAACAAGTTGATGTGGTAGATTTAATTTATTGACATTTCTTGTTCCTGTGACTTATTCTCTGCTTTAAAATCAAAGTAATTCAGTCTTTGGATGTAGTATCAGTGTTTTGCATTTTAAAATGATTGGTGAAAGATGTTACAACTTACCTCTCATGCTAGAAATATATGGTATTGCCTGGGTAGTTTCTTTCATTAAGGCCCATCATTTAGCTCCTCTGTTTTACCTGTTCAATCACTCAAATGCAAGTAAAGATACCGTGTTTACTAGATTAATGCTATTTCTCTTACCAGTCTTGTGCTTAACACAGGAGCGAGGAGGGATCATGTCACTTACAGAAGTATACTGTCTGGTAAATCGTGCACGAGGATTAGAGGTGAGAAATTGGTTTAATTAAATATTTTATAAAGGGTACTTCAGTGATAAGGTAATTCAAGAAAAAGTGTAAAAAGTTCCCTACCAATTGCTCACCCTACTTGTTTTAACAGCATGAACTGATCAGCCCTTTATTAAAATGTGGGGTTTACCTATATTCTTTCTCCTTCTTCCATGCAATGTTTATGTATGCTCTACAAGTTGTTTTAATGTATGCTTCTTTTTGTAATACCATATAAAAGGGCAAATTCATACTTATCTGGAAAGAAAACTGAAAGGACAGAGAATACTAAAGAATGGTGAATTTGTTGGTTTTTTTTTAAAACAAATACATCCATTTTTTCTGTAAACAGGGCAAGAAGGATTATTACAGAACACATAGTAAGGAAACAGAAAGGAGCATAGAAGCCAATGAAAGTAGGCTGCAAAATAGAAAGAAATTAACAATATTGTATAGCCTGGTGTGTTTTATAGCTGTAGTTATTAAAACTGTTTGTTTTGGTGTTATGTTGTATACTTAAAATGCAGCTGTGAAATAAATCTGTTTTACTATTTTAATAGTTGCTGTCACCAGAAGATTTAGTAAATGCTTGTAAGATGCTGGAGTCACTGAAATTACCAATAAGGTAAGAGTTTTACAGATGTAAAACCTGGCACTCGCAAGTCAGACCATGGTGTTTGGAAGACTTAATATTTTTACCTGCAGTAGATTTTCTTGCTTTTTAAGCAAAGTCATCCTTTGCTTAAAGGATGCTTCTGTAAGCACCAATATCTACCCTACATTAAAATACGAATTTTTAACAATGGTTCACTTTGCTAGGAAGACAGTATTGTTTTCACTTCCAATACAGGTTGTTTTTTTTTCCATACTGGGAAAAGTGTTTAACTAAACTCAGACATATGCCCCATTCTTTTCAGTCTGCAGATTTTGAAGATGCTTTTAATATTCATTTTACAGAGCTTTTGTTTGTTTTGTTTTTTTTTTTCCTTTTGTAATGTGGTTTTAGGTGTGAATGCATCAGAAATGTGACCATAGGTGATGTGTACAGAGTTTTTAGTTATTTAGACTCTCTTTTGATTATAGGCTTCGGATATTTGACAGTGGTGTGATGGTGATTGAACTCCAGTCTCATAATGAAGAGGAAATGGTAGCTTCTGCTTTGGAGACAGTAAGTGTACTTCATTTCCTTCAGTGTTCTGACCACACTAGGGAAATTTAAACACATTAGGTATAAAAACTTGAGGTACAGGATTTCCTTTTGAGGTTTTGAAATACAAAATACTCCACTTCCAATCTTCTAACAGTAATACTTAAATAGCACTTTTCATCTTCAAAGTGCTATGCAGGCAATAATCTTAGTCATTGCATTCTCCTTAAGGAATAAATCACTTTTCCTCTCTTTTCAAACTTCATTAACCTTCAACCTTCCTCCAAATCTTTTGCTCTGCAGAATGAAATTCATGGCATGTATTAAGCACTTAATTTAACAGAAGTGGACTTCAGACACTGTACACAACATGCTTGAAGGCGGGGTGAAAGTAGCTCTGAAATATTGATATAGGCAGTTGTTTAGTTTGGGTTTATTTCATAAAATAGCACATTGTATGTGTAACATCTACTGAGTTTGCCACTGTAAAGAGCACTCAGTTGGAGACTAGTGCACATAGAATTAGGCTAGCTTCATCAGGGAAAAAAATAGTATAAATTGCTCAGTGTGGTAAACCTTCATGGTCTTACTACCTCTGGGTCTTTAAAGTCCTGCTATCCTATTGCTTGATGCATGTTCCTGTGTTTCTTTCAGTGGGATGTGATTTTTTTGTTGTTCATAAAGTTGAGTAAAGGCTGATTCAGTGTACCCAAAGTTAAACATCAGAGTCAAAGAGGACTTTGACTTGGGCAGTCAGGAAGAAGTAGAGCTATCACAGGCACCTTCTCCCTTGATAAATGAGGTAGGCTCTTCAGTGCGTTTTGCATGATTGTTACCGTATAGCTTTCTCTCATCAAAAAGATTTTTAGATAAGAGAAATGTATGTAGCCATCTAAAAGATTCCATCCTAAATTATCAAAACTAAAATGCTTAAATTTTTCAATATATGTTAATCCTTTCAGTTTATTTTCTCATATTTACAGAAAAATACCTAGTTCATTTTAGGGGTTTTTTTTTCCTGGTTATTTTTGGTTTCTAATTAATTTGTTGCCTTCAGTAAAGGGCTTATCTCTTTGAAAGGAAAGGAAAAGCCTTTTCTTGATAATAAACAAGGTCAACTGCAAAAAGCAACAGATGGTGGATTTATTACTGAAACACCTTTTTTCTTTTTATTTTCATAATATGAGACACTGACTCCATAGAAAAACGTAAGGGAAAGGCTTTGAATGATGAAGGCTAACCTGTACAGGAGGGGGAAGATGAGATCAGAATTGTGGCCAAAAGCACCCTGTACTTAATGTGTAATGTACGGTAACATGAAACCTCTGAGAAGAAGTGAAAGGAAGTCACCAGCCTTTCAAACAGGAGAGAGATGTTTTGAAAGGCTGGTGAAGACAGGAAATGAGATGGAAGTCAAAGGATCCCAAAGTCACCCCTGATGAGAGTAGTGGTTTGGGAAGGAAAGATAATTAATCACCCATATGCATATTAGATTCTATAGCTGACTTCCATTACTCAGACTTGATCACTTAGCTTTATAGAATCTCAAGTTAGGACTAGCTTAATCTGAGTTTCCATAAAAATACTACAGCTGAGAATGATGCAGAATAGACCCCTCCCTACCCAGTTACGTGGGAAGCAGGACATGGGAACCATGTCTGGATTTACAAGTTTGCTTGAATCTGAAGCAATGGAGAAATGGAAGAATTATTAATTTGTAGGGTAATAAAACATGTTTATCTGGGAAATGCAAGGCAATAATAAGTCTAGACTGCATATCTAATATTTTAAGCATCCGCATGTCCAGCCTGTGAGGTTTCATTGTAGCATGTATTAACTAGCATGGGTGAGACAATGGGGCCAAAGTTTTGAGTCCCAAGACTGCACCTATCTTTTGTGTCAGCTGAATGTGATGGTGGCTTTTACTGATCCCTCTAGTATGCCATAATATAGGGTGGAGTACTAAGGTGTGGAGATTTTTCTATAGACAGTGGGGATATTTTAAATCTCATTAAACTCAAATTCTCTACTTCCATCTGAGACGACTTAAATCTCTAAATCGATGACCTGCCCTTAACAGGTCTTTTATTTCCTCATTTAGGCTTCACTTGAATCACTTGAAGTTTGCCGAATCACTTAGTATAGATAGCTGAGCTGTGTAAATACTGATTGTGACAGTATACTGTGCCTGAGCTATTCTGATTTTTCTGTTCTCGTTGTCTCAAGGCATCTTTTAAAAAAAATCCAAACAAGAGGGTACCACATGATTATTTTTGTTACAATTTGAGTCTTTTCGACATTCTTTTTTTATATTTGGCAGTTTTCCCAGGACAGAGAAGAGGTATTTTTAAGGGCAAACACCCATAATTATTTGTACTTTTTAAAAATGCAAACAAACTAGTTGTTTTCACAAGGGATTTGCTACCAATTTATCACTTCACAAGGCTAACCCTGATTCACTAGCTAAGAGAACATCATTGTTCTCTTAATGCTGTAGTTTATTTATTTGTGTATTTGCTTTTTGATAGGTGTCTGAAAAGGGTTCCCTCACAGCTGACGAGTTTGCTAAGCTGGTGGGGATGTCTGTTCTCTTAGCCAAAGAAAGGTAAGTAATAATTGCTGTGTTTAATACCTCTGTTACCATGTTGTCCTCAAGTAATACAGCACGTCTTCTTTTGCTTTCTCTAGGCTGCTTCTTGCTGAAAAGATGGGCCATCTTTGCAGAGATGATTCAGTGGAGGGCTTGAGATTCTACCCAAATTTATTTCTGACGCAAAGCTAATGTCATTTGTGTACAATTTACTATGTAACAGTTGAACAAGGGAGCAGAACCCTTCCAACAACTGACTTTAAAATTTTAATTTTGTTAGTCAACTGCAACAGTGATGAACATCGCAATGCTTTACAGTTCTCAGGTATTTCAAGTGCTGAACTCTCTTACACGGAACTGAATGGAAGTAGGAATCACTAAGTCAGAAGTTTGCTAATTGTCTCAAGCTGGCTAGCTCATGTTTCAGGTTTTATTTGGTGTATTCTGTCCTTTTTAATTTCAAGAGAAATCAGATGAAGATTCCACACAAGTGAAAGTGGAGAGACTATTTCTGTAGTCTGCCATGGGGGTCAGGACCCAGAAGACAGGTTACTGTATACTCCAATTTCAATTTGTTTATGTCTGGAGCAACAAAGCAGACAGATGTATCCGTAGTGATAAGAAAAGTGACTTTGGTGTGTACTGAAGTATAAGGAACAAAACCAGGGTAGAGTAACCCCTTCTCCCTGAAGCAAGGAGCAGTTTCCTAAGAGACAATCTTGGAGTTCTTGTACTTTGAGACAGAAAGAACCTGCTGCAGAAGAGATAAATGTATGTCATGTGAATCTAGAAATCACAGTGTTTGTTATGTCTTATGCTAATATCTCAGATAGAAGCATTGTTAGTGGAGACTTCCTCTCTTTTTCCTTGCCATCTTCCTTCCTGTCTCATTATGTTGTACTTCAGGTGCCCTTTCTCTGTCTTCTCTTCATGTAGCAGAGTGGAATACCCTCCTATCACTCTACCAAACTCTGTGCTTTAATGTGCTTGTGTTTTATCCTGTACTTCTAATGAAAGATCATTTGTTTGTTTCATCAGCCTGTTACCTGTTTTGGAGAGACTGTTTGTTAGCTTATGTCTCATGTGTGAAAATTAATCTGCTTTCAGTATTGAAGGGAGGAAGACTATCACCCTGTGTTTAATAGTCACAAGGTATCGTATTGTTTGGTATTCCTCACCCTGTGTTCACACTGAATACAATTTGATAGTCTCAGTTTTCATAACTCCAGTGGAGTTGTTACATTACTTGAAGATCTGTTGTCATGGTAATAACAGTAAGTGGATGTTTATTATCCACATCACTTAAAATTTTTGGCGTTTTGAAGTCACCAGTTTTAATAAATAACAAAATTCAGTCAAGATATGGACAAGGATAACACATAGGTAATGGCATTGTGGTTGTAATGGCCAAATCTACACTACAAAAAAGGAGAAAAAGCTTTTAAGAGCTTGAAAATACTTTCAGAACTGTTTTGGTGTTACCATAGCGTAGACAAATTAATAAGGAGTTCAGTGCAGAGAACCCTACAGTGATGATGCTTATGGTTTGTAAGATGCTCGTTTAGGTCCAAGGAGTTGTGTCCTCTTATCCTTGTCAAGAGCAAACTTCTGTGCGGTGCTTTCTTTAGGGCAGTTTCCCTCTGTTTCATGAAGGTGCTAAGCCTAATGTATTTGGCACAGCTGAAGGAACTGGTTCACGCTATTCTTACTGTGTTAACCATCTAGTGTCATCTCGTCAGGAGTCGTATGGCTTGCGGCTTTTCTTCATCCTTCCCACAACCCACAGAAGAGATCTCTGTGAGGTATGCTAAGCATCACACATCTAAGGAGGGACTGAAAAGTGAGAAATTCAGAAGGAAAAAGCTGGTTTGTGACTCTTTCTTCTACCCGATGTCAAGGGAGACCAGTGGTTTATGGGCCAGAACCTCTCTCCACAAGGGGGCATGTCTTCTGCAGAAAGAACAAAATGAGAAAGGAAATGCCAAGTGTCAACTCCCAACCTCGGTTGCTCCAACCCTGAGCTTTTCATTTTAAGCAATAACGATACAACCTGTTTAGAATGATGGTACCTTCTTGAGCTTTTCTTTCCCAAGATTTTTGTTTGACTTTTTTTTTTTTTTCTACAGGGAAGAAATCTATAGGGTAAATTGTATAGCTGGTTTAGAATTTAAACATAACATGGGAAAATGACTACTAGAAAATAATAAAAATTAAAAGATTTTCTTAAATAGACTGTTCTCTGTTTTTTTCTTCCTAAATGTTTTGGCCGGCTTTAAAATCTTTACACATCAAAATCTTGTGGTTCTGTGGGGCAGGTTTTTAAAGTGCATCATATTTTTGCTTTCTCCTTTTGTAGCTAAAAGGGTGCCAAGGTAGTTTTGATTAAAGGGAAAAATTAAACATAATTAGAATGCCATGGTTCCGTTGAGTAGCCTGTGACCCACCCCAGCCAGAATCACAGAACTGTAGATACCTACACAAGCACCAGTTTGATGAGGAAACCAGTCTGAGTCTGAGCCAAGCGCATACCCTGTTCTAGCGCTGGCAAGGTCTTTGACACGTTGAGATGTATTTTCCAACCTGAAAGACAACAGAAATCATGTATCTGGTGCTACACTTGGAGCCAGCTGTTGGGCGAACAGAGGGAGTGACATGTTTACAGGTCTGTGGTATCGTGGTAGTACATCGCACTGTCCTAAAGTGCCATTGCGCAGCCCTGTTTCCATTGATACTACCCACAAAAAAAATCTGTTGAAGCAGGATTATAGGAGAGGAAAACCTCACAGATCATTCTAGTTTAATACAGAAGATGCCTATACGAACCTTTCATGTTTTGATTGTTCCTAGAATATTTGTATCATGATACAAAAAAATCACGATCTCATTTTGCCAGGGCTGCCCAATTGTACAGTCCTTCAAACAGAAGTTTGTATCAGAGGTCAGTTCAAAAAGTGCTTGTTTTTTTTTATGGAGTGGTCTTAAATAATGATTCTGTTTTTCATTTGAAAGCACGGGCTTTCTTATACCTCTGACAGGAAAAGAGTGCTGCTCAGGAATCTGTACCTCTTGTCCATTTCTCCTTTGCCTTTGTTTTCAAAAAAATTCTATTCAGCCTATGGAAACATGGATCTAATCTAAACCACATTTCTGAAGTGCAAACTTCTTTTTCCCTCGGACAGTTATTTATGTATGTATGTGTATTTGGAAGTCTTCAGAAGTGTATCTTTAATAATCACTATTGGCTGTGTATTGATAAGCTAAACTCTTCAATGCTCAGTTCTTCTAACAGGACTTTCACAGTTTGTCCAAAGGACCTGACTGTCCTGCTTGTGAAATTAGTGGAAGTATTTTCACCAAATTCGTGAGGACAGTAGTGGGAGACAGCAGGAGCCTGTTGCCAAGAGTAGAAGTTCTTGCTTCCTCAAGCCCAGGGAGGCTCTCGTTTGCAACTGGACAGTTCTCTAAAATACACACTGAAAAGGCAGGAATGGCTGATTCAAAATAATTTGTGAATTTGATGTGAAATCATTGTTTTCTTTGGGAGGAACTCCCTCTCCAATGCTTTTTTTTTTCTGAGCTAGATTCATGAATCTGCAACATTGCTTCTCCTATTTTAGCAGTTCCCATTTCATCCTAATTCGCAGTGCTCCAGGCATCCACGTGAAATGCCAGACCTTGTAGTTACAGGTCATCTGCTGGGAAGACTTCATCTGTCATTTTATTCTCCCAAGAATGAGCTGCAAGTACTCATGCTAAGAGGATATTCTGGGCATGTATGTTGGCAACATTTGTCTTTATTTTAAGGAAATACTTAAATACCTTTTAGAGCAGAGGCCCAAGTGTCATACCTCCCAGGTAGTTGTCTAGGCCAGCAGGCCTGAGAGTTGTTTTTCTTTGTGGTTTAGAATTAAAGTATTACTCAAATACGAAAAAAACACCAAAACACAAAAATGTCAGGACTGAGTGAGGAAGCCTCCATTTCAGAAAATTTTATAGCCTGCTAGTTAGCACACACTTGTAAAAGGTAGACCTGACAGAAACCACCCTGCTTCACATCCCTGCTTGAGACCAGTAGGATCTTGGGTCTCCTGCATTCCCACTGGACTGTGTGGAATGCTGTGACTTCAAATTCCCACTGATGAAAGAGCATGTTAAACCCTACTCTGCCATGCTCACAGCAATGATGGACAGCGAGTTCAAGGCAAAAGGGGCTGAAATAGTCGCAGCACTTTTGTGAATCCAATCTTGTTCTGAGCATAAGGCTCAGACTGTTCAGAAGTTATGCATTGTTTTGTTCAGTGCAAAGTATTTCATGTATTTGGAGTGTTTCATGTAGCTGCTGATGAATAATCATCAAAATGATCTCGGGAAGTAAGTAAAGGAGGGGACTGCTATAATCGAAATGCTGTTTCACTGTACTTTTAAAGTCAACAGTTAAATTGGTGCTTCTGTGTTCCTTACTTCATACTTGCGGAACACTCCTAGAAACTCAAAGGCAGGATTTGTTACTGTCTTTTAACCAAAAAGTTTGCAGGAGGATACATGCTGTGTGAAGTACCCTCCTTTTGCAAAGAACAATGAAGGCAGCACGGTTGCACAGAATAAATTCGTGTCTGTTGCAGGTGTGGCATTGGTACTGTGGCTGTTTAATGATTCACTTCATGTAGGTAGAATTATTTTCAAATGTTGCCTAAATATAACAGTATTTGACGTGATATATGGGAAACGTCTGTTGTTTCAGCTAGACTCAGCAGCTGTGTGTGTGTGGCACAATTCCCCTGAGTTTCACTTCACATCGGATGGAGAATTTGAGGTGTGTCCTTAAATTGCAAAGATACTCTGGTTTGATCCACCCATTAAATGAGAATGGCAAAACTCCCACAGACTTCAAACCCAGCCTTTGTTATAATTATCAAACACTGACTAGTTAACAGCTCTGAAAATGGGTGTATTGAGTATGGCTGAGCTCTGACAGCAAGAAGAAAGAGCTTAAAAGATGTTCTGGAATAAGATAACAAAATATTTTGGTCTCTTCAGTAGAAATACTGAACGAGACACAACTGTTGCAAAGTGACGATTTCTGATCTTTCTGCATTTCAATTGTTTTTTCCACAGTGTTTTGGGAAAGCCCAAGATAAGGATAATTTTTTCCCCTGGGACTCTAATCTGTTTATAGGTTACAAGGCCAGAAGGGACTATTATGACCACCTCGCTTGACCTCTCGGGTAACAGAAGCTGTAGGACTTCCCATACTTAATGTGTGTTTGAAGTAGAACTCCTCTTTTAGGAACAACAAGAGATTGCAACTTCTGGGAAATCCCACCGCAGCTCTTGGCAAATTATTCCAATGACCACTACCTGTTGTAAAAATATTTTCAGCGTGCATAATCAGAGTTTGTTTAGCTTCAGGTTCTAGCCGCTGGACCTTATATTTAATGAGTCCTCAGCCTTGAGGCTGAGTTCCCTTCATGCCAGGTGTCCTGGAAGGTAACTGTTTCTTAAACAGATTAATCATTGGATTCCTTGTGCCCACTGCATTGTCCTATTTTCTGCTCTTCCCAAGGTTTTCCCTGGTCACCTAATAACCACCTTAAATTGTCAACAGCAGCGCTGGACCAAGAAAAACTACTGCAAAAATACTAATTGCAGAGGTAATTTGTTTCCCCATTTTTTATACTCCCAGCCATCACATACAGACTGTATGCCCACGCTACCAGACGTGTGCTTGCACCTATGTTCATGCCCCGTTCGCTCCCCATCCCTATAGCTCAGGTGTGAATGTGGGTTAGATGTCAGACTTCTGTTGGACTCTCATTCTGGTGGGTAACCAAAAAAAGAGGTAAAGTGGGATTTGAGGGTGGTCTCCTGTGAAACTGCACTAGGCTAAGCACACTGCAGCCTGGTTTCCTGGTGGGTGTCCAAAGCTAGGCTTTTCCTAAGCACAGTATAGAAACTGTGAGCCTGAACCACACTGGGGTAATAACCAACAGCGCAGATGGAAGGGCTCAGGGCTTCATCTGATTAAGCTTGTTCTGCAGCTCCCTCGGCAGCTTGCAGATGCTTTCCTGCAGATTTGCTTCCTCCAGAGTTGTCCTTTGTGCTATGGTTGTATGGTTATTTCTCCTAGTGACAGATGAATTTCAATCATCTCTTTATTTTTATAAGATATCAATACTAACTACTCATTCCCCCATCTTCCTATAAGTTTTGTGTTTCCTTACAGCAATTTCATCCAGGTCATATTTCTTGCGCTTGGTCATAATACTTTCAGGCAAAACACTTGTAAAAGTAAGATGACATCTTTCTCTGCTCAAAACCTGTGGGCAGCAGCATGAACTAATACGACAGTGAGGGCTCAAGATTAGCTAACAACTCAGTATGATCTTCAGATCTTTGTAAAGTAATGAGGACCCAGGAGGGAGCGGCACATCCCATAAAGCATGTCCTGCAGTCTTTTTTCCTAGGTATGTGACGTTGTGGGAGCTACGTTTGTTAAAGCCCAGCTTGCTTGGAGATTGCTCAGCAGCAGTGACCTGTCTTCAGGACTTACCATTCTCCCAATTGGTGTGTTATCTGAAAACTTGAGCGGTGATGATGTTACATCTTCTTCTAGGTCTCTGATAAAAGTTTTAAATTGCTAAAGCCTAATCCATACTTAAATCTTTAGGTAAATACATCTTGCATGAAGATGACATATTAAAAGGACATTTTGAGACCAATTAGTTAACATTTAATCCTTTTGATGCATGCTGCGCTGATTTTGCAGAAGTGTCCTTGGTGGAAATGTCAGGGGTTACCAAACCAAATGTTCTATGAAAATGTGAAGTATTATTACATTATAGCATTGCTACCTTTACTCACTAAACTTGTGACTTTATCTAAAACACATTTTCCACCAACCTTTGTCAAATGGCATTGGTGATGGTACTCTCCCTTTTTATTATCAGCTTTTCCATCCCTGTGTCTGGAACCAGGGTAAGGCTGATGGGTCTGTTTCAGCTGGGGCTGCTCTCACTTCACAAACCAACAAAATCCCGTACAGGAGTATTCATCCAGTGGTCTGAAACCTCCCCAGCATTTCCAAACTAACTGATTGGAAAAATAATATTACGAATTGTCAGATGCAAGTTTATCCAGAGCTGCTGACTTTAAGTTGTTTAACTGGAGCTGCTCTTATTTTACATTCTGAAGCTTGCATTGGAACAGAAAGTATTTTGTTACCATCCTGGAATATGGCTCTATCATGGGTTTTCCACCCCAGACCAGACCAGAAGTATTTATTGAACGTCTGTATTTCTTTTGCATTCCAATTGACAAGGCAATTTTTTCACATAGCAGTAGATGAGTAGAAGAGCTGCCATTCTTTGGTTTCAAATTTATATTAAAATCAGACAAATCTTTATTGTTCGATTGGCTACTGGCTACACACTACTGGCTGAGGATCTCATCTTCTTTTAAGTTCTTTACCAGTTTTATGCTTCTGATTTCTATCAATTCCTGACAATTTTACCTTTTTTCTAGTTATTATTGTTCATTTACATGCTTTCTGTAGTTAAATTGTTAGTATTCTTTTCAGTTCTCCAGTCAAGACCGTAGTTTTTTCAGCACCTTTTTTTTCTTTTGATAGCTTGAGAAAATTTCTTAAACAATGCAGAGGTATCATTTCCAAAAGGACATGTTTCAGTTTCTTCCTGTTTCCAGCTTTCTAAAGTTCCCCCCTAAACCACCAAATATTTATATTACTATTTTGGCACTCACCTTGTTCATCCATAACAGATGACTAGCTTGTATCCCAGCCAGCACTGCTCTGGGGGTTTCACCGTTCATTCTTCTTTGCCAGTGTGGATGAGGGCAAATAGAGACTTCTTTGGCTTGCACGTTTCTCTTTCCGATTCAGCATATTATTACTGCTCCCTTTAGGGAGCTTGAGGTCATTTTAATATCAGCAAGAGGAGACTTTTAGCATATTTTGCACAGATAGAAATCGCACACGGTGTCGCATCTCTCCCCACTCCACAGAGCAGAGAGGGAATTTGGTAGCCAACTGTTCTGTTTTCACACCTGGTGGTCTGTACACAATATGTGCAACTACATGATCCTGGGTTTATGCCAAGGGAAAAAAAAAAGACATTTTCTTCCCAACCCAACTGCGCTGGCAATGGGGAAGGAGCCACACACCAACACACCACCTTATGCCCACTGAAAACCACCAACATAGCCGATCTGGTAGTAGTGCCCTTCATACAAATAACCTTAATTTGGCTTGGGTAAAATCAGGCAGATTGGTTTCAGGTCGTGGCTGGAGTCAATGTGGCCGCTCTGGCCTGGCCAAGCAGGGGGTCCATAGCCTCTGACACTGCCTATCGCTACACATGCAAGTGTTTTCTGCACAGCTGCCAGCAGCTGGAAAACAGGTAATCCCGTTTTTCCAGACCAGGATGCTTTTCCCTGCCTGACTTTCCTGTCATGGCTGCTTCTAACGTTTCAGCCACACAGGCCACCTCAGCAGAGCAGCTAGCTGGGGCCTGCACCCAAGTGGCTCCATCTGCGCACTCCCTACTTGTTTATCGCACCGGCGGCTGGTGCTGCAGATCAGCAATTAAAGTTCACTCTCTCTTTGTATCCTTCAGTGCCTAAATTAATTTTGTTCTCAATGTTACGATCGTGGGCTAAATGAGTATTCATCTGCTCCCTCTTCCTCCTGTCCCTTCTGTTATTAGTTTCTCACTCTCCAGGGAGACCAACTTTAACGGCAAGGAACCCAACATTTTATCCGCCGCTAGCCAGATGCCTCAGAGAAGAGCTCCGCTGAAGTATTTTAATGAAAAATATGTTCCTGGTGAAATTTGGATGGCACGTTAACAAAGACAGATCTTAGTCCCTAGCATCACAGCAGGTGTGTTATGTGCAAACATAATCCAGTGTGCTTCAAAGGGTTTAATAAAGTAGCCTGTGCATTTATCCCATGCTCGTCCTCCTGTTATCTGGGGTCTTTGTAAATTCTATCACGTAACACTATGGGTGACTTGTGGGTTTTAATCACTAGTTTTTGGACTCTGTCCCCTTTTGGACATGTTAACGCAAAGGCAAAGACCCAAAAATGGGTCTAAGAGAAGGCATGGGGGGGAAGCACAGGGACCTGAGCTGCAGTCTTTGCTTTGTTTCTGGCTTTACAATTTAAGCATAATCTCAGCAAATCAGTTTACTCTGGCAGAAAAATTAAGACAAAGTGTTTTTCATCAGGAGTGGGAAACAAAAAGACCAAGGATCACTCATAGCTCATAAAATACTCTAAGGCCATTGGATCAAAGACACCATAATAAGTGCAAAATACTGCAGTACGAGTAAAACACCCTGCCACATGTTCCAGGCTCTTTCCTGCTGTGCGGATTTCTTTACTTTCTCCTCTGCACTACAACTGAGGAATGATTTTTTTTCCTTAGTGATTAAATCCTTAAAAAGTTTTGTTCATAGAGGAAAAAAGCCTGGCAATACACTCACCGATGTAAGATTTTTCAGACGTTAAATGTACGTAGCAAGCAAGACTGGAGTTTCAGCTGTGGGACTTCAGCAGACGTTTTGGAGCAGGGAGCCATCCATCACACGCTTCCTCTCCTCTGAAATTCCCCATCATCTGTAATCTCCTTACAGTATTATTTTCCTTATTTACCACGTGACTTATCATCTGTTTGAATGAACCCAGTACCACGGCGTACCCACTTCTGTCAGCTGGTAACTTATGTGATCAATGTGAAAGGAGCTCCTGGCGTGACCGTGCACCTCTGTGCCTCAGCACCCCCACAGCAGCATTGGAGCTGAATGCTGGCTGCCAGACGTGTCACACAGGCCAGGACCGGGCACGGGAAGCTCCTCAGCATTCAGAGAAAGGGTTGAGCCACATCACCACGAGACATGGGACAGACCATGTAGCTGCAAGTGTCTGATGGCAAAATGCAGTGACCTTCACTTATTAGACTGGACACACGCACGCGTGTATCGCTTCTCTGAAACCTCAAACGAAATCTTACAGACAACAAAAAGTCAGCCAAGTTAAAAAAAAACACACACACCTTGACTGAAACAAAACAGAAGAGTATTAGGAATTTGGATTGTTCAAATTAAAATGTTCAGAAACAGCCTAGAAAATCTTTATGATACATGAATACTTCACTTTTTGCTGTCCAGAATACAGCCCCAGTTCCTCAGCAAGTGTTTATCTTGCTTTCCCGAAGATTTTTGATGGTACTCCAGATGGCAGTGTGCCTGTAAAGTGTTAACCACCGCAGACCCCAGCTAGCATATGGAAAAGGGTTTTAGTGCAGGTTGATCAGAGCCGAGTGACAGCGGGAAGGCAGGCCGGGGACAACAGGGGGCTGGGGCAGGTGGCAACCCTAATTGTCTCCTCAGGCTCAGGGTCACATGGGGCAGGGATGCTTGTGTCGTGTGGAAGTTGTATTTTCTTGGTCGTACCGTAAGTTCACTGGGAGCAACATTTTGGCTTGTTTTTAGTTTTGGACACCAAAAGTTGACAATTACTTCTTTCAGGCCTTTATGTCATGCCTTATGCTTGTTGCAGATGAATTAGGGAAAGCAGGAAGATTCGTTACATGTAACACTGGCTGATTTAAATGCCCCTTGCAATCCTTTTGTGGCTCTGCAGGTGTGTGGGCATCCATCAGTCTGTATTTAAATCACAAATTCCATGTCCGGGAAACAAATTTAACTGTGGTTTGAGACAAATGGATGAGTCTGTTGCACAAAAACAGATGAGAAGTTGTTTCTTTTTTTGAAGAAGCCTCTGGTGAGAGGATAGTTTCATCCTGTCACAACAGTCCCTGAACACTATCCACGGACACTGGACATGACAAACACCCGCACAAACAGGACCTTCGGCTGCAGACGGGCACGTTAAGGAGCCGGCACCGCTCCTCACCGTTGGTGAGATCGTTTGGTGCCCGTCTTCCCTGCCGGCTCTGCAGAGCGGCCTCCTGCCTGCCCGCTGCTCCCTTCAGGAGATGGCAGCGGAACCAGCGGACACCCGCGCCCGGCGCCGAGGTGCGGGCTTGCGCACGGATGCCTGGATGCCCTCCCAGCGCCCGCGGAGGCGGCCCGTTCTGCGGTGCGCGCTCGCCGCTGGCGGGAAGGCACCTCCGGAGCCAGGCAGGAGGTGGGGGGCCACGCACCTGTGGCGAAACAGCGGCGCGGGCAGGTCTGAGGGCCCGCCGGCCCCCCGCTGCCCGCACCGCGGCCCTCGGGCTCTTCGTGGCCGACGGGAAGGCCGCGGTCGTTACCCCTGGGGCCACGCAAACCGCACCGCACCGCACTGCGCGCCGCTGGCGGCCGGGGCACGGCACAGCCCGCCCCGGCACCGGCCGGCCCCGGGCGCACACGCCGCAGGGTCCCGGCGCACCCCCCATTCCCCCGCCCCGCGGCGGGCGGCCGTGGCCCCCTCCCCCCCGGCGGCCCCTCGCCCGCGGGGCCGCCGCACCCCGGCGGCGGGCGGGAGGGCGTGTGCGGGCGGCGCGGCCCCGGCGGGCCGGACCGGGCAGGGCAGCGCCTCGCCGCGCCGCGCCTCGCCGCCAGGGGCGCGGACTCCCCTCGCACGGCGCCCGCCGCCGCCCCGCGCCCCGCTGACAGCCGCCCTGACAGCCGCGCCGCGCCGCGCCGCCATTTAACCCTCCCCCCGCCGCTGGCCGGGCCGGGCGCTCCCGCCGCCGCCGCCGGAGGTGAGTGAGCGCCCGCCCGCAGGGCAGCCCCGGCGGCATTTCCTCCGCGGGAAGGATCCCGCTTCGGCCCCGTCCCTGCGCGCCCGTCCCGCCGGTGGCGCCGGTGCGGCGGCCGCTCCTCCCGCGCAGAGCCGCGGGCAGCGGCGCGGAGGTGAGCGCGGGGCGGGAGCCGAGCCCCTGCCCGCGGGCCGGACGCAGCTCCCTGGGCGGCGGGGCGGGGGCCGGGGGGTCCCGGGCCTGGCTGGGCGCCGTCCGCGGGGCGTGGGTGGGTCACCCGGCGGCGGCGGTCGCCGCGTCGCCGCGGGTGACGAGGGGCCGGAGCCGTGCGGCAGCCGCGGGCTGGCAGCGGGCTGGGCGGCGTGTAGCGGCGCGGAGCGCGGCCGGCGCAGGCGGGGGGCGGCCCGTAGGTCGCCTGCGAGGGGGGCTGGCAGCACCGCGCGGTGTTTGCCGTAGCGCCGGGTTACCGGGGCTCTTAAAAACACCCGTGTGGCGTCAGGGTCTGGTTTGGTGCCTGTCCCCGGCCGGGGTTCTGGCGGCGGCCGCCCCTCGCCGTGGGGCAGGGACCGTCCCGCCGGGGAGCGCCGCCGCTGTGGCACCGCCGGGGCGCGGGCAGCGCCGGGACCTGGAGCACCCGAGTGCGGGTGTCATTCCGGGTCGGCGACAAGTGGGGTTACCCTTAGTGTTTCACAGCACGGTTAGTGACTTCTGCTTTACGTTGGGCGCTAGACCGGATCAAGCCGTGTGGGTATCCGACGAAACCGGCGTTGAAGCGTAGGAGACTGCTTCTCCGTTCTCTTTGCAGTGCTGGTACTTCATGGTATTTCGGACCTGCTTCTCCAGCGTATTTCCAATTACTTCAGCTGTGCAATACATACTGCCCGTACTACGATCTTTAGAATTCCCCTTTTAGTGGAGTTTATCTTAGAAACGGTGAACAATACCCATCTATTTTAAGAAAAAATCTAAAGGGGAAGAATGGATGACTGCATTACATCCTTTATGCTGTAAGGGATGGTCTATTGTATTTAATTCTTTGCATTTATTATTTATTATTGCTTGGACACCTTCTCAAATCTCCTTGTGCTTAATAAACTTATTTTCACTGTACATTTTCCAAAGTAAATCTCATCCATCTATTCAGTCTGCCGTAGCCCTTAGGTTTCAAAGGACAGATGTTGCCGGCCAGCTAGCTCTTGAATTGCTGAGTCGATATCAAAAGGAGCTGAGAAATCCTAGCATTTTGTGAGATATGACCCCAAATGTTGATGAAAATAGGCTTTACCATCTAATTATTGGGTTTTTTTCTTGCACACAGAGAGTCTGGTGCTGTCAGTTTCAGCCCAGTGAATTTAGATGCATAATTTTAATAAAGCCATTATCTGATAACAATGTAAAATTGTCTGATGTGTAAATAAGAATGAAAGATGCCTTTGAGGATGTCAGCTCTAGCCCCCTGCTGTGGCAGACATCATACATATACTTTCTTTGCTAAACTCGGTGTCTTCTGAGAAGTGGCATATTTTTGGCCCCGACCACTCAGACTGGTCAGCAGTGATTAGATTTTGATAAAATGTGATGCACACCTAAGGTGCTCCCTCTTTAATGTCAAAGGAGGAGGATTATTTGGGAAGTTCTGAAATTCCCAGCAGGTGGTAACACTTCAATAGCTGCCTAATCCCATTGCAATAAGCAAATACTGGTTGAAAATAATGAATCTCTTTCCTGCCATACAGATAAAATACCTTAAATTTGTTGAAATGTTGCAGATACGCGTTTCTTTTTGCTGTCTGTGCTGCTTGGTGTCCCTCAAGTGGAATGTAGGGAGGATTTGGGGACTTTCAGGCTTTTCCGTCTCTAGCCTATTTTACTGTCAGCCTCTCATGCATAACGAGAATTGTGCAAATTTCACTTTGCAAATACAGCTGAAAAATGTTTACTAATGGGCAGCTATTAAGGAAACTGGTTTTCATCTGGGATTTTTTTCCCCCTTTACATTCTGGCAACATTTTGCTTGCTTTAAATTCCAATAAATAACTTTATTTTCCAGACAGCATCACTCCAGACCTCAGCTACTTGCTGGATCCATTGGGGTAGCTGGGGTAGGGTGCTGCTGCTTGGGGCAGTGCTTGGGGTCGGGGGGAAGGCTGCCTCTGAGAGGGGCAGTCCTCAGCCTGACCCCCAGCTTACTCCTTTTCCAAGCCCTTCTCCTGCCTCGAGCTCATGTGTGCCCCAAGTCATGGGGGACCTGTGCCATGGCTGGATCCAGCTTCACCTGGAGCTGGGGGGCCTGGAAGGAGAGGAGGGAGCAGGGCTGTGCTCAGAGGAGAGGTGAGCGAGGACAGGCCTCTTCCCGATTCCTGAAGGAGGCTGGAGCAGGGGAGGGGGATTTGCAAAGGGCCTGAGGGTACCCGTGGCTGGGGTGAAATACAGGATCCATGCATGGCACTCTTCGTGAGAATGAGGCTCCAGAATGCAGAGGTTTCAAGTGCTGCGAGTCTGCATTCTCATTAAGCTCAGTGCTTGGTCATGGAATAGCTGATTAATTCCTGATGGCCCTTTCTTAACTGCAGGGCTCATTTGCCTCTCATCCTCCTACGTGAAGGGGGAGTAGCTGCTGAGCGCTATACTGTTGCAGCTGATGAAGCTGGTAACTGGTTAGCTGTGCTAAATTAGCAAGTGACAGCACTCAGAAGAGATGGCTGGTTTGTGAAACGTTTGTTCTGTGACCCTGGATATTGCCGCAAAAAGTAATGGGAGTTGTAAACCCAGTTGGCTTGTGGTTTGTTGTTGTTTTGGGTTTTTTTTGTTGTTGTTGTTGTTTGTAAAACCAAAATGATCACAAAATACTTTATGATTTTAACGATGTACAGAAATAGGGACATCATATGAATAGGTTAACGTATGTGACTCTAGTAGTCAGTATATATAACCTGTTCTTTTATTCTTTATTTGCAAAAAAAACCCTATTGTAAATAAAACTGTAAATTTTATGTTTGGTTCTTACACAGGTTCTGACACTGTGGTGCCTGTTAGTCTTGAAGTTCATGGTGGATTTATTCTTGTAGTTCCTGTACCAGATAGTGAGGTACTATTTCCAATGGAGAGCTGTGGCACAGGAAAACTTAAGTGATGTGACCAAGATCACACAGGAGATCTGTTGCAGAGCAGGGACTTGAAATGTTTCAGTATCATTTGTGTTACACACAAACCTATTGGTTTTCATCTCCGAGGTGCTTTATGGCTTATCCCCTCCTCGACCGTCATTTCTAATTCCCTTTGGAGAGGAAGTCTTCCACTTCCAGTCGGCCCATTATGCTGTCTCTTGGAAGAAGAAATCATCTTTTTATGTTGCTGTGCTTCTGCGGCATGTCACACAATAGAGCCTTAGTCCATGCTTGTCCACGAGAGCAATAAATTAAAAAAGCAAATTATTCAAAGTCTGATAGCCTTCTCTGTTCGATCATTTTTCATCTCATTGAGTTGATGAACTTGAGGTAGAAGATCTAAATAGTGTTGAAACCACTTAAGATGTACTGTCTGCCTTGAAAAGTACTAATTTTATGTAAGTGTGAAAAGTGGAAAAAATAATACAGTGGGGGCAAGGGGAAAAGATGTGAAGAGTTTTGAAGAAGACCTAAAAATGAGAAGAAATCTAGACAGAAGTTGGCTTAGGGAAGGCTGAGAGGAGAGGGGAGAAGTCTGAACCAAGTGTAGAGGTCAGCGTAAGGGCTGTCCAAAACTGGGGCGAGGCAAACGGATGGAAAACGGAAGGAAAGGAGAGGAAGAAACCTGTGGGGAAGGAGGAGGAGAGGGGCAACACCACACCAGAACGGGACCAGCAGTTCTCTCATTCAAAGCTGCTATTAGAACTGAGCTAGCAAAGGTGCAAACACCTCGGGAGGCTTCACGGAGGCCCTTTAACAGGAGCTCCGTTGGAAAGCAGGGCTGTATGGCGGCCGTGTGCTGAAGTAGCTGTGCGTGAGGTGGGAGGCTCCAGCTGCGGAGTGGTGGTGGCAGAGGCTTGCGGAGGGTGAAGTAGCCGCAGGCTAGGCTTCCAGAGGTACCTGATCTCACCGGCTGGAAGTTAGTTTTGGTCCCGTTTCAAGTACTCCAGTTCCATCCAGCCTGGGTGTTGCCTGCGCTGCATGCCCGAGCCTTTTCCCAAGCGAGCCAAGATAACGCGGAGGGACGGGTGAGAGGGCAGGAGGGTTTGGTCTGACAAACGATCGGTGTTACTGAAACAGCCGAGGGCTCTGGTGCTGCGCTCCGTCCCGCAGGCTAGGTTAGGAGTCCCTGTCCTGACAAATCTGTGCTATAAATACAGAGCAGGAGAGATGGGATGGAGAAGAGGGGAGCAGATTAATGCTGCGGTTTGATATTGTGTGTCTGGTGATGGCAGGGATAGGGACAGAAGTTCCGTCTCCCCTACCTCCTGCCAGGGCCCTGTCTCGTGAACCATGTCGCTTTTCCTTCAGTCGGGCTGATGTGCAAATGAAGATGTAAGGCCACCGTCTCAAAAGTACTCTCCCACGCAGGCTTTTTTTTTTTCTTTCTTCCCGAGGGTTTATTCTCCCTTCCATACCTTCGTTTCCTTTCTGCAGCGTGTCACTCATTAGACTGAGATTAGGATTATTTGAATTTCACCTGTCAGTGTGTGACTGTCTCTCCAAAAGAAGTATTTGTAAAAGCCATTTGAAAAATACACAGCTAGGAAAGCTCGAAATGGAAAGGAACTGTTAGATCATCCAGCACAGTCACGGCTGTGCCTCACAGAGCATTTCCCCCCTCCTTTTCGGAGCAGCTTACAGCAACACAGTGTAACTTCTGCTGTATTCCTTGAGCAGTTAACGTTAGAGGCCAAGGCATCTATCACAATTTTTTTTATTATTATTTTTTTTGTAACCAAAACCTGCTTTTTCTTCTTTGGACCACTTTGATTCTTTGTTTCGATTAACCAATTCATGATCAGTAACAGCCCAGGGAAGGAGCGACGGCCCTGGCGCGATGCTGCTGTGCCGCTGCCGGTAGGCAGGGGCAGTTACAGAGCGCCCCCCAGGGGGCAGGCTGGGCTCTGCACCGCCCTCTGCCAGCAGCCCGCCCTGTCTTGAGCCGTCAGGTTTGTCTTGCTGTAATTTACGGCATATCAAGTGAAATCATGAGGGGTGGTGGTATCACTGTCCCTGTCTAATTCTGTCTGGAGCCTTGTCAAGTTTGTGGGCCGGGTGGTGATTATTCCTGTCAGACGCGTACAGCTATCGGTGTAATGGGCTTTTACCAAGCAAAGCCGTGCTGCTAGTCTTTTCTTAGAAATCATTCTCTCCAGCCACTTGGCACAGAGACCAGTTTAAAAAGCTTTCAAATAACATGTCTGCCGTGTCTTCGTTCAACAAGCCTAGCAATGTAATTGTTGAAATACCTCATTTGTGATTCCTAAAGACGTACCTGATCTTTGCCGTACCTGGTCCTTGTGTTTCACCTCTATGCTCTGCAGTTCTGTTTGCTTCTAGCTTCTGCCTGCACCAGTGCCAGATTTCTCACGTAAAATTAGGTTGTAAACTTTATGGAACAAGAATTTTCTTGCATGTTTGTGTGATGGTGAGCACAGTAAGACTGACTTGCTGGCACTCCTATGCAATATGAAAGAGCAGTCCTTATATTTTAAGAATGGTTCCCTTGAGCTAGGTTGTATCTTTTTAGAGATTCTCCCCTACTTCTGTTTCTGAAGCAGACTGTTGGTTTTGCTATCGTTGTGCTTCCAACCTGTTTTATGTGATTGTTACAAGCCTCATAAAGACTAGTTTAAAACACATGGACATAAAATTGTGAAAGTTGCCAAAAGGAGCTCTAGTTTTTGTTGGCTTAACTGAGGCTGCAGAGTATGTAAACTTAAAAAATGATGGAGAAAGTGCTAACTTCCACTTTTTCCTTGATCGGGTCAGTTGGAATGACAAAAAAAGGCAGTTATAGATCTTTTATAAATCTAGTAAGGTAACTGAATATATTACTAGACCTGAAAAACAGGGCAGTTTGAGAACCAAAATGGTAGTTTTCTGCTGAGTCAGTTTCATGCTTAAAGTAGTTGACAGTAAGTGATATGAATTTTGCAGCAGCAATACATCTCCACTATCAGTATGTGCTGGATCAGAGTTACATTTTGTATAAAATACTTGTAATTTTGCTATCACGAGTCTTTATCTTAATATAAGATGTGCACAGCAGCAGTTGCTGCAGTGCAAAGGTAAATTGTTGTGGCCTGTCTTCTTTGTTCTGGTTCAGGAGCTGACATTTCAGGAGGGAAAATTTATTGTCCAGTGAATTGTAGTTGTGTTTATTCAGGTCCATTGATACAGTATTAGTAATTTTTAAGTAAATTGGAGAAAAGTGTTGATTAATAGTGTTTGGGGTGGGATTTTTTTTACTTAATTAGTGGGAATTAGAGGAATTCTCATATTTTATGAAGCAAAGTCAACACAGCTGTAACTTTTTAACTTTCAGGCGTTCTTGGGAAAACGTGCCTGCACTGTGGAGCTGAAGAAGGACATGAGGAGTAAAAGAACCTGGGATCTCACTGGTCAGAATGAAACAGATGTTGAAGGATTTTTCAAATCTATTGCTAGTAGTGCTCTGTGACTACGGTGAGTATTAGAGCTATTAAGGGAAAACTGTGAAATGTGTGTTCACAAGGTGATTTTGGATGGTGCCGTTTCCAGGTGATCTGTTGAAATCAGGTGCCACAGAAGACACCACTGATAAACATAGAAGACAGTTCAGATCTTATGCAGTATTTAGGTGGAAAATACAGCTTGCATAAACTGTCCCTTTAGATCAGAGTGCCAGGATCCTTTCCAGTTGTGTTTGAAGCAGTGACTGGAACTCTGCTGTCTTGTAAGACTCGTATTTCATAATATTTAATGAGCATCTTGGAAGACAGTCCTGTTTTAGGTATCCGTACCAGGATGTATGTGCCATACAACTACCTGTTTCTTTCCATTAACTATAAAAGGAACCTATGATGGTTGGCTGTGATGTAAGCATCTACAGTATAGGCAACCTCCTCTCCTCTGACTGAATGAGCCCCCATCTGATGGACCTAAGCTGCCACTTAGAGAACCTTTAAGAACAGAGGTGTTCTTTTCTCTGAATGTATAAGAAGCCAAAGGATGGTATTCATACTCATTCAATTTTAGTAATGTAAAATTAGGCATCTAGTCAGAGGCAATCAGTCTTGTTCGAGTAGTTCACACGCAGATCAGCACATACTGAAAGCAGCTCTAACCCATCTGAAGTCTGAAATGGGTGGAGTGAAAAAGCGCCGCCTTCTCGCTATCAGCTGCCAAGGAGGGAGGTTAGACATCTTAAGTTCAAGTGAGACAACTGCAAGATGTTTACAAGCTGAGGGGCATCCTATACATGTTGTCTTCTCTCTTCCAAGAATGTACTAAGTAGGAAGCAGGTTTACAAAGGGTATTAATTCCTTATTGCACAGTGAATTAGAAATTTTGAAAATGGGACTCCTAATTCTTAAATTGTTTTTGAAAATTACATTCCTAATATAAAAGTAGGTGGTGTTCTGACAGCTGCAGTATATTGTCAAACCACTCTAAAGGATTAAGCCCCACACTGCTGAAATGTCTACAGCACGGAAAAAATAGATAAAGGATTGTTTAGTCCCCCTTTACAGAACGGGCTGTGGTAGCACGTAGTTTACACACCAAACAGCTGAAGATGTCTTACAAAGGAGAGAAGTGGACCAAAAGCGTATGCAGTTTTCTCTCCTTGTCTAAGTGAGAACAATCTGATCATGGGTAATGACTGAATACTTAAGGATGCTACTCGTGCCTCTGTGCTTGCTCTGTCTCCGCTCTAGAACAAGGGACATGTTCTAGAATGTGTAAAGAACCTAGAATTGCCATCTTTTAGATTAATTTAATTCCAGTAGCGGTAGCAATGCTTGGCTATGGCTTTTAGTACGGTTTCTTCTTTTAATAAGACAAAGTTAATTAGCCAAGTTAGGAACACTGCACCGAGCGGAGAACACAGTGAAGGTAAGTATTAAATTTGCTTAACCCACGAAGTGAGGTGAGTGATTGCGTTGTCCACTGGTTCTTGGTGAGCTAGTCCTGCAGGCATTCACAACTAGTTGACTCAGAGGTAAAAGCTATTATTCCTGGACTTTATAGTGTGGCACAGTAAGTAATTACAAGGTGCAGTTAAAGAGCTAAATCCCTGCTGCAAACTTTAGGTGCATCATCTTTTGCCTTATTTCCAGTTAAAAGGTGGACTGTAATTCAGAAGATTACTTCCAAGCAATTCTGCGTATACACATCTTTGAGTATCCTATGCGTACCTAGTTTTTAGATGATTATTTTACTCATATACTTCTCTGTTTCAGACCAAGACTAATTTTTTTAATCATCCAGTATGATCTGGAAAATTATTGTAATGCTAAAAAAATGCCCTAACATACAACAAAAGATTATTCTTGTTTCTTATTAGTTTTTTCTGATGCGTTTGTTTTTCTTAGCTCTGTGTTACTGGTGGCTGACAAGCCAACAACACAACCCAAGTTGGCTTAAACACAGTAAGAAACAAATAAATATCAGAACAGCAGCCTCAAATAATTCTTCTCACTCTTCATTGAAAACAAGTATTTTTCTTTTGATCTTTCTAAGAGTGAGTTCTTGCAAAGACTCCTCTGGCAGGTTGTTGATGCCACAGCCAGGCTCCTTTCAATGGGAGACCATTGTAATGGCAACCAAAAATATACGAATGCATTGAAAGCTGCCCTGACTGCCTGTCCAAACAACTTGGGTCCAAGTTTTGGTGTATGGACACAGTCATGCACACACAGTAAGCTGGAGGGCAGCTGAAGGAGCTTGTGGCAGAAGCTGGCCACTTCTGACTGGAGCCTTTTGGAGCATCGTAAAAAGCTGCTGTGTGGGCTGTCCATGAGTGCAAAGTTCTTGTGTTATTAACCAAAGATGGGGGAAAGGATGCTGTGAACTGGGGTGTACCAGCCAGAGCTCTGCAGTGCTATAACAGCATCCTCCAGTAATTCCCACTTTCCTCACTTCCCAAATGATCTGCATTAAGGTTGATGGGAGCTAGATGGCAGTCCCCTGGCCTCTCTCCAGTCCTCCCACACACATACACAGTGGTACTTCTTCTTGTCTGAGCCATTCCAAATAAAAAATAGTGCAAGAGTCAAGACAGAGCAAAGATAGTAGAGCAGTAGGTACAAACATCAATGTTTTTCATTACTGTCACTGTAATGTTTTTGCTGTAAGTTCAAAGCTTGAAGCTGAAATTTTTTGTGCTGGACTTTTGCCGTGGTCTGATTCCTTTTTCCCTTATAATGTTTCAGCTAAGTTGAATCTAGCCAATTCCTTTGTAGAGAAATACATCATTTTGCCCATGTTCAAAGAAACAAAAGCTCAGCAACTTGCAACCATTTCCCTGGGAAACTCTTCACACAGCTGTGGGAACTTCATGTTGGAGTGCTCGCGGTGGCCTGGGACATGCTTTCTGCTGTCGCTGTGAAGAATTGCCCAGACTTGGTTCAGATCTAAGTCCTTGCAGATGATGGTAATGAAGTTCTCTGAAGGGTTAAGCATGCCCCAGCTCCCACTGGTTCTTCTTGCCAGCCCCACGCAATATTGTGCATGCTCCAGCCCAAGGCAGCAGAGTTCCCCCACGTTCCACGTTTGTGATACTGGGGACTAGAGTTCTTGTCCTGTGCTCTCTGCTGTCATGCTAGCAGTGAGTGAGAAAAGTAGGAACTTGCTGGAGTTAATTGCAGGCCCAAGGAGCAGGAGAAGGTACAAGAGCTATAAAGGCAAAGAGACAAAGGCAGGAGTTTGGAGAACAATGGTAATGGAGTTAGGATAGTACCCAAGAGATATTGGCAGTAGCTGATGGTAGGAACAGGCCTGGAAAATATGGGCAGGCATAGATGACAGAACCAAAACATGAAGAGCAAGGAGAACATGTTGCTGGACAGTTCATGGAGAGCCATTTTTAACAGGCATGCAGGATCTGTTTCCTGCTCTCTGAGTGTCTGAGTAGAGATCAGGTTTCCTGGAGTGCCATGTGCTCACCACAGCTGGGATCAATGGGATCCTGCTTTGGATGTCTGAAGGACCATTGTATTTCAAATCAGGTCTTGGGTTTCTTAGGGGCACCTGCAGTTAGTTGATACTTGACACTTTTCACCTCTGTGCCTGTGCTTTGTTCCTAAGACAGTAAACACAAATAGAGTCATCCTCTCATCTTCCAGGGTTATTGGGAGGATAAACTTGCTAATATTTCTAATGTGCTAATATACTGCGGTAAGAGCACAATAGAAGAGTACCTGTGGGAAATGAATATATCTGTGTTATCAGCGTGGATTTTGGATGGTGTGCAGTCAATAATGCTTGGGACCACCCATAGAGGAATGAGAAGAAAAGAGCCCTCTGGTAATGAGCACCCTCCATCTGCCAAATAAAGCAGTGTCTTTTGGAAATGCAAATGAAAGTTACAGTACATACATGTAAGAGTATATGCATGATTTGTATGGGTAAGGCTGTGCGTGCCACCTTCATTCGGACTGCATGGATGTGGTTGGAGCCATTTATTTTTGAGGATGTGTTATAGCTGGTGGAGGGTAATAGGCTCTTCTAGTGCACACTGCACCTCACTGGTGTAAATGTCTGTAGCTGGTCAGATGAATTTCTTCCCAAAAATTTTCCCCGCTGACAAGAAAGTGAATCCAAGGTGACTAACTCAAATAGAAGCTTAGAGTGGTAGGCGTCTAATATTATGTGAGATGAGTCCTGCTACTCCTGACTGCTGAGTGCTTACCTTGGCAGTTGCAGTGTTTTTCCAGCAAAGCGTTCTTTGAGGTAATCTTAAGACATATGTAACAGATTTAACAAGTCAAAGTATTGTTAGTTGATACTACCTATGAAAGGATTGCTTTAACTGAAGTTTTATGCTTCCATAGCATCATCCAAGACTCAGAAGCCTTTTCCCAGACAATTAATTACATAAAGACGTCTCACAGTGCATTCTGTGTCTGGAATAGATGCATGTAGCTCCCATTTTTTAGATAACCTATGTTTTCAATTCTTAAGTTTCAAGCAATGCAGAAAAGCTAGCTGAGCTGAGAACGGAAATGTGATCTTCCCAATCCATTGCTTTAGATATCATCTATCCCCGCTAGTTATAGCACGTCTCAGGATAATTTGGCAACTTGCACAAACATGGTCATGCAAGAAGTACATTTAAAAAGACTGGGCCATTTGTAATGAAATGATGTCATTTAGACATGTTGCACCACATCTGAGACAAGAAAAGTGCTGCAGTCACCATCACTGTTATTTTCAGCTCTTTTCACTCAAGTGTCTCTGCGATGCAAATGAGCAAAATGAAAGATTCATAAGACAGGGCAAGAGAAGAGGCTTCAAAAAGCATCATGCAGACTTCCTATTTTATTTAATTTGGGGGACATTTTTCATGTTTCTCTATTAAGAAACTACTGTGCTTTTTTTACTCAATTATAGCTAAAGTAAGTGGAACATCAGCTGGCCACTGTGAAGTGGATTTAAAGAAACTGTAAGTGAAAGAAGTTGAGAAGTTTGAGATTTTCTGTGGATGTTTTGGGTCATTTGTGTGGGTTTTTTTTTTAAACCTTGTTTTTGACCTTCCTGAACATGTTATTGCAGTGGGCTTTTTGCTGCTGCAAACCATGTCCCTGTGCAAAGGGGAGGTTGTGAGCTTTAATCGCTATAGCTAGGACCTATTTTTTGTGAACTGATTCACTTTAAAAAAGCTTGAGATCCACTTCTTAAATATCCACTTTATAAATCCTTGGATTCTTCCATAAGGTAGATAAACAATCAGTTGTCTCTTTGGCTCTTAATACTGTTGTGAAACTGTTTTCCTTGCAGTTCTCGGCGAAGTGGAGTATCTCCTGTTGGAGCGCCCAGGTCATGTAGCCTTCAGCAATGACACAGTATCTGTGGAATATCAGTACTATAGTGGTGGTAATGTGACAGCAGAGCATCTGTCTGTGCTGTTGCTGGATGCCAGCACCAACGAGATAATTGCAAGAAAACAACTTCCAGCAAATCAGTCCCATGGGAGGGTAGAATTTGAGTGTTTCCATTTTAAGAGTGCCGGGGACTTCTTGTTCAGAATGGTCTCTCTCAGCAACAACAGCAGCGCTGCCCAGTGGAGCAGAAGAAGCATGTCTGCCCTCCATGTGGAATGGCCTGTATTTCACATTGATTTGAACAGGAGTTCAGAGGTGCTTGAAAGCTCCATTCAGGTTGGAATTTTTACAAATGAGCAGTTGTGTGCCATAAACGAGACAGTGGTTTCACTGGATGTGATATTTACTAGCACCCTTTATGAATTCAGAAGAGTAAGCTCTGACGACACTCTGGGCGTTAGAACTAGCAAAAGAATCCTGCTCTCCAGGTCCCAGTGGATAGAGTTTGATTGCCCGCCTGTTGGTCAAGAAACATATATCACAGTGTTACTGAGATCGTTAGAAACACGTTCCATCATTTCCTCCATAGGACCCATAGATCTCCTCCACAAATTTGGATACAGACTGGTTGTGGCACCAGAAACAACATGCAAGACTTTGGTTCAGGTCTTCATAGTCTCTCCACCGTGCACTTCTATCAGTGGAAAAATTGTCGTCTATAAAGAGGCTGTCAAGCATCCTAGCCAACGAACAACTTGGCTGTATGAAAATGCCCTTCACCCAGGAGACAACAGGACAGAATTTAACTGCACTTTGTTTGATGTGGGGAAGAACAAGTACTGCTTTGACCTCTTTAATTTCTCAAACCGAAGCCATTTCCCAACAAGAGTTAAGGAGTGTATGATGATCCAAAGGAATATGGGTTTGTACAGACATTTGTCCTCTTTCAGCACTCTTTCCAGCCAATGTGGGTAATGATAAATAGGTTTGATTGTGGTGTCCCCTATTGAATAGCTACTTTTTGGGTCTCCTACACCAGACAAAATAGTTGTGATGTCATACACAGTTGGGAACAAGGTGGAGTAGACTGTTACATAGAGGCATACGCAAGGACAGTTGGTAACAAATGCCACTTGGTGGCTTAAAACTGCACTAAGTTAACATGAAGTACTAACCAAAACCATCTGGGGCTTTCTGACTGATGTACCTATCTAGTCTGGGTAAAACTGAAACTTGGCCTGCTCAGTGAGGTAAGAAGATACTGCAGTAGACCTGGCCCATTTGAGACACTAAAGGTAGCATTAGTCCTACCTGCATCTAGGTGTCTGAAAGCCAAAAGTCCAACATTAAGTAGTTGTCTGGCTTTTTAGTCAAGAGAGATGGGGATCTTACAAGCGTGATTCATGGGTATAAAAGATATATGGGCTGAATCCTCACTTGCGTGTCTTTTTCTCTAGCCCATTTGCTGTTTAGAGTCCTACCTGTTAGATACACAAAATTTTGGTGAGATGAATCAGGGTTTGGCCATACCAAAAGACACCGTGTCACTTGGACAGCTTGCTGTTTTTTCAGCCAGCCTTTCAAGACATGTCTCTGCTGCTTAAAATAGGCCAGCATGCATTTTCTGACCCATGAGACCACCTGGCAGATCATGGGTCACATTCATATAGCTAAACTTTTTCTTCCAGGAAAGATTAGAATCATACAAACGACCAGTCCATGGTCCGTATTGTCTTTTGGGCCATGACCAGGCATAGTCTGGGAGAGTGCTAGTTAGCAGAAGCCAAAACCATGTCCAGGAGTATGAATGATCATGGTTAAGGAGTGGTCAAGTACGATAACAAGACAGAACCTGAGCCCATTCCTCAGCCCTGCTTAAGGAGTATCTATACATTCCGTTTATATCTATACATCTTATGCAGCTCTAGCTCCAGAGGTGGCAGTCCTTGGTTTGACAGAGTCTACAAATCACAGTAGCATGGCAGAAGAAGCAGATGAGCCAAATGTCCTCATCCCTCATTTGTGGAAGGCAACCACAGTGCGGGATGGGCAGTATGTGCACGAGGGGATTGGGGTTGGGTTGGGTTAGCCTGTGTTGCCTACATCCTGGAATGGAAAAGTAAATTCTGTCATTTGGAGCAGGCTTGTGTCTATAGGTCATGAATTAGTCTTTCCCATCTGCACACTTCAAAGAGCTTGGGTTGAAAGTTTTGAGGTGTGCACAGTTTTCAACACCTCCCCGCCCTGGTCTCCCTGAAAAGGAAGTGCAGGAACTCAAGCCAAAAAACGGTCATTGCGCTTCATGGGCAGCTAAGTGGGATCATCAGGAGACCAGGACTGTAGGACATGCTCCATAGCACACAGTCCAGACACAGCCTACCTTAATTAGGTTCCTAGGATTGCTTGGTCTAGCTTTGCACTATTTCATAAATTCTAAAACTGTTAGCTGTTTAATTAATACTCTGTACTAAAAATGACCTCTATTTTCACCACATGCCAACCTGGGTACATAGTTCTTCTCTTCATCTTAACTTCCCATCTGCGTTCTCTGTTGGCACTCTCTTTCTTCCTTTGGCATAAGAAAGTCTATCTAAAAATGAAAGCATATTGTTTTCGTAACGGAGATAATTCTCAAGGAAAAAAGGAAGATAGAATTCTAACTCTTTCTCTGTGCTTGGGTGGTATGTTACACTGATATGATCTAGATAATTACCCTGACAGATGAATACCTAGGATATGACATAGATATGTTTCAGTGCCCAATATTTAACTGTTTTAATTGATGAGATCCACCTTAAGCGATGAATCCCTGCAATCTGCTTTGTTTCCTTGGGCTCCCCAGTTGTACCACCCTTACAACCACAGTCGAAAGAATCAGGCTATGCCGGCGAAGAACAGAGTTAAGTCAATAGCTGCCAAGTTAGAAGTGTCAAATCTACAAAGCCGATGAAAGCGAAACCACACCGCGTAGCCGTAAATAAAATGTCAACCTGAAATTAATTAGACTGCAGCACATCTGACTTTGTGCCTGTATCTGCGAGACTTCAAAGCCCGCAGGCAGCGTTTGAAAGGAGCGGGGCGTGCTGGGAGGGGCGCATCAGCCTGAAGCCACGACAGGCAGAGAGAGCCGAACCGCCTGTGATGGCCATCCGCCTCCTGGCTGCTTGGGAAAGCTCTCCTGAGCCCCCTCACCCTGCTGCAGGGCGCTGCGAGATGGCCTGCGTGGACCCAGACCCCGATAGCTGTTAGTGCAAAATGCGCGGCTGCTGCACAACAGACACCTCTCCTCAAGTCACTGATTTTCTGCTTTGGGCTTCCTGAACTCACTCAGTTTAAGGGGAGGAGAGCTGATAAGCCTCTCGCCTGGGCTCCTGTGCAGCATGGGCCATCACTTGTCATCCAGTTACCCTGGTGCTGAGCCCCACAGCTAGTCTTTGCATTTGTCTGCTGCTTATCCTCCAGAGAGTTATCTAGTCTTCTGTTGAAGGCAGCACAAAACAGAGACCTTTCCGATAAATTCTTTTAATACTGCGTTCTGACTTATTTTTTTTTAAAAAAGGAAGCTGTGTGTTTCATAACTAAAGCTCATCTAGCTTCATCCTCTAGCGACTGGCTCTTCCTCTGCTGCTCTCTGCTAGAGGAGACAGCTGTTTCCTATCCAGTCTCCCACCCCCCTCGAAGGCATTTGCACACCCAGATCATCTCAGTCCTTCCAGATTATCTCAGTGTTCTTCCTAATAAACTGAAAAGATTGAGTCTTTAATTGGAAGGCATTTTCTTCAGGATTTGATTAATTTTCTGTCTCTCTTTGGCTCCATTTCCATTATTTTAAATCTTTTTATTTAACAGGAGTACCAGCTTTGGGTGCTGTATTCAGATGCCCTCCTCACTGATGCTGCTTGAGCAGTAGCACTCTCCTTATCCCTACCTCTGCTTTCATTCCACCAATTGCATTAGCTAATTTTGCCATAAATGTTACCCTGTAAACTCATCTTGAGCTGTTTTTGTGTATGACCTTTCAGTATGTAATCTACCCTCCCGCAGGTACAATTAGAATTCCTTCTTTTGCATTTTGCATTTTGCCGATTTATGATCTACTTTGCTTGAGTTAGTTATTCTAACTTAGCAAGTACCCCACACTGCTCCATACAACTGCACTGTCTATTTTTGTCATCACAGGAGTGACATATTTTCTCAGTAATGGTTTTATATTTATTTTGATGTCAACTAGGCGAGCACTGTACAGCACTGAGCCTTATACTAATCCCTTTGGAATGTCTCCAAATGCATTCCCACTCGGTGATGGTTTTCTGTTGACAATTGCGTATCAAATCTGTCACTCAGCCAGTTCTTACTTCATTTAGCGTATGCTCTATTGTTATGAAGCAGAGATATTGTCTTGTAAAAGATCAAAGCTCCTAAATCATTAAAATTATCTTTATCCAAACCACAGAGGATGAGATAAAATATGATTATTTTGTCACACCCATTTTCCATGGGTCAGGCATCAGTTGTATTCCTGACCTTTTGTCAGTCGTGCCCTTTACTCCTCATCCCAGCCAGGTTTAGTACAGCCTGTGGAACAGGAATCTGGCTTGTGTCTAGGGTAGGAAGGAGAAGGCTCCCAGTGGCCTTGAACAGGCCAGGGCAGCAGCTTTTCCAGCCCAGGGCAGCAGCTTCAAAATGAGTTGCAACAACCTTGTGCTACCTAAGACTGTGACTATGTCTCTTAAAGGTGGGGAATACATCTGTGAGCTAGCACTTGTGCAGCTTTCTTTAGACTCCAATTGGAGAACCTGTGAAAAAATAACAGTGAGATGTGAATCATTTCATTCGTCTCAGTGGGATGTTAATTGTTTCACACAGGTGACTTGGAGATTCATGTAGCTACTTTTTTCCCTGTTTCACTGGATTATTTGAATGTCTGAGGTAGGAAACTCTGTTAGATCATCTTACCCAGCAACAGACGCATTGCAGGCTCATTCTTTTCAATGCTTTATCCTGTGCTTTGTTCATCTGGAATTTAAGTGTCCCCAGAAGTGAGACTTAACGCACTCCTTAGAAGGATGTTCCATGTCCTAGCCTGTATCCCATGTGAAACATTAGGGATGAGACTGATAACATGAATCAGTAATATGCCCATAGAAATTTTTATTCATATTTCCGGTGTTAATTAACTTTCTTTTACAGTTCTTAGTTACACTCCTGAGACCAGTTTCAACTTCGGTGTGACTCCCAGTAGTTTCTTGCACTTGCCGACAGCAGAGATTAGTTTTTTTCATCTGTCTTTTGCTAACTGTCAAAAAAAGCTATTGAGGGGTCAGCAAGATGTAAGAAGTGCGGCTGTTGCCAGCAAAGAGGAAGGCAGGAGAAGACCTTCTGAAGGGAAAAGTGGTCAGTAAGGGAGGAGGAGAGTAAGTGGAGTATCTAGGGGTCAGGCTTCCGTCAAATTCTCACTCCCTGAATAAGATTGTGTGAATCAGACCTGCCTATCTGTAGGAAACTCTGGGAACTAATTAGCTCTATTGCCTGAATCTGTATCTGGTTTGCATTTATTTAGAAACAGGCAGATGCAGGGGATGTGGGTATGCTAGGGCTGGTTTGTACCCCATCAGCTTCTCCTGTGTCAGTGAATACTTCATCTCCACACCCTCAGCGTTTTAGGAATAAATCGAGTGTTGTGGAATCACTGGGATAGCTCTTGGCTTCTGAAAAAAATTTTTAGGCTGTGCTGCCATGATTCTTAAAGATGTCTGTAATTTGCCCAGGTGGAGTCTAGGTTTTTGTCTTTTAAAGAGATCCTCGTCCTTTCGTTGTCCAAATTAGTAACCTGTTGGAGCATGCCACCGTTTCGGTGCACCCAGGCTTCATTTCCATGGGAAGAGAGAAACACGGAATAGCTGAGAAGAGTGTTTGCCCAGGCCTTATCCAAAGACCAATACAATGTGTGTGCGCCCAGGCTCAGGACCTAAAAACTATCTCAGTTTCCACAAATATCCTGCAATCCCCCAGGCTAGTGCAGGCATTTACATGAGCCTGTAAGTAATTAGTGATTTTGTCCTGTATCACTGGTCTTGTTGAAGTGCTTAGGACTATCATGTGCTGTAAGGATGATGCTCTCAGCAACCCTTGCTGGCTGTGCCGTTGGATAGCACTACATGCTCAAAGTCTTACGAACACAGAAATTTGAGGGGAGATATTTATGCAGAGCAACAATTAACACAGTTAATTGCATTTATCTTTCATGCTGGCAGATCTGCCAACTGTCAGCTATTTCAGACTAACTCATCAGTTAGATGTCTTCACGTTGATAATTGATTCCTCAATTGTATGTGAAAAAATTCACACTTATTAGAGCTAGTTTGCGGTGCGTACCTTCTGGGTTTTCCCCTAGCGCTTTGGATCTGTTTTGTCTTAAATGAAGGTTAATCATTTCATTTCCTTGGGGGAGAATAAACTATGCTTCATTTTCTTTTACATTCTGGTAATTGCAGGAGGTTGCAGAACAAGTTGCAGGAGTTTAAATCTCCCGTCGTTCGTGGGAGCTGGAGCATTTCCTGCTCTCCTGTTGCCTAAGGTGCATATTCTTAGCCCCAAAGCTATGGATGCCAGGTGTTTTTGCTAAGGAACTCTGTGCCCTCAGCTGAAGCTGAAGTCAGTGAAAAGTGCCCTGGAGCAATGGGCACATCATACGTTTGACGTCAAAGTTAGAAAATTACTCATCCTAAATGTTCTTGTACGTTGAAGCCCACAGGCATCAATGCAGAGGCTGCTGAGCACCCTTTACTATCACCAGTGTTAATACCGGAGGCAACTGGAACCTTTCAGGATCTGGGTCTATATCTCACTGTAGTTAACAGAATTTTAAATGAACAAGGAGTGTGGAGAGAAGGAAACGAGCTAGCTCACACACTGAAAATATGGTAGAGACTCATCAAGCTGCTCACATAAAGTAGTCTGTGAGGAGGTAGGTGCTTCTCCAGCTGGGCTGCCGCCTTCTGCCAGTGATGAGGGACGCTGCTGGAGTCTTTCATGATACTGATATGAAGAAAAGTGTTGCGAGATCCCCAAATACTGTGATACCATGAAGTCATTTTTGAGTAATTTTGGAGGATGGATCAGTGAGCCCTGACTAAATTACGGCCTTTTTTCCTTCCTGCCCTCGCTAATAGCTCTGCTCACTAGCTGATGTGACGTTGCAACTGTCCAGGGTCGTACCTTCGAGAGATCCTTACCCCAACAAGCTCCCTCATTTCCCCTCCCCTTGGCATCCTCTGACTCCTTTTCCTCCTGAGACCACGCACCATCCAATCTTGCTCCATTTTGCGCTTTACTGGGAACTGACACAGCTGCAAACTGGAGGAGTGCAAAAGCTCAGCCTGCCTCTGGGCTCCTCACCCCAGCTGTAGCAGCTCTCCAGCTCCAGAAACAGAGGGGCGAAAGCAGAGAGGTGCACAAAGAGCACAAAGTGAAAGATAGCCTGGGATCATGGATGTCACAGTATTGTGGAGTCAGTGGCAAATAGCCGGAGAGGTCACTTGGTGTTGTGTGGGCTTTACAACCGCAGCACCACCAGGGCGTCTTGCCATGCCCATTTCTACTCTGCATTAGGCAAGGCAGACATACTCTAACGTGCATGCACACAGATGTGCGTGAGTATGTGCCCACACACGCTTTACAGCCTTGGCTGACAGCACAAGTGTAAGCTCAAAGCCTCTGGGCCCCATCCTGCAATGCAGGTGAGTACCTGCACGCAGGAGACCAGCCCCGCTGGTTCTGTTACGCTGCTTGTGTTAACGTTATTCCTGCCGGCGTGCGCACAAAAATTCATAGGACAGGGCCCAAACCAGTTAAAATTTCATGTTCATTGAAACACAGCTGTATTTAATTTTTGTTAGACAAAAATTAAAAATTATTTTTAAAAATAGTAACACACTGTGAACAATAGAGCAACCAAGATAACATGAAATCATAAAGCCAGTCATGCAACACTGTCTAGTCCTTTGATATGGTAACTTGGTCACTGTCCAGGAGCTCAGGGGCATGCTAGCAGCAAAGCAACTGTGTCATAAAATTAAAGATCATGACCTGTGTTGGCAGTGGCAGCACCATAAATTATTTAAAAGAGCAAACTTTAACAAACCTAATCTACTTCTCTTTTTTTTTTTTTTTTTTTTTTTTTTTAATTAGTTGTTTTTCCACTTTAGCTGTGAGTGGTGAAATTGAGTTAAGTGGTGTATTGTTTTTCTTTCTGGCAGGTTTCAAAACCAGGCCACCAAGTCAACTGACCCATAGGAGAGTCCCCAGGGTTTTGTCCTTTAAGATTACACCTGGACTCATGCGTTAGTTTGCAATTTAAAGTTGTGGTCCTGCTTCAGTGTCACAGCTGCCAGATATGGGCAGGAACGGTCCCTTTATCCCTCTTGGGTTTTTGCTGCTGTAAAGTTTGAGTGTTGAACACCGGATGAGGATGTTGTCTAAGCAAAAGGGGGATTTCATTAAACATTAAAAAATGATAATGTTTGAGGTAGTATTAGAACTTGAGTCTGCCTCCACTTAAAATAAATAAATGAACCTGCAAAATTATATCTTGAGTTAATTGTCTAACCATAAGCAATAGGGGCCTGTAAGCTGTCAAATGAGTGATTCAATAACATGGTTGTGTGGCTGAGAAGATAATAAAGAAAAACCCCAGTACTGCCGTTTCATTAGACCTTGTAGGCTCATCCTCCTTTCACAATCATATAAATCAGGAGTAACTACACTTTAGTCAATGAAGTTATCCTGCTGTAAAAGCACTATTTGTCAGGCAGGAATTAGATGAATATATAAATTACTAACCCATTCCAGAGATCTGTGGATTAATTTCCATTTGCTGTTCCAGGCAGGACCTGCCTGCCAGTTGACCGACTGCTGTGTTGCTCGTTGGCACTGGAGTGAGAAAAGGAAAACAGTGGAAGCTTTGCCCCAGACTCTTGATGGGAACAGGAGCAGGTCCCTGGATGCTGCTTGCTCTTTTGGGGTTGCTGTTTGGATTGTTAGGTTATTTATTGCTGGTTTTCTCAAATAAGAGAAGGCAAATGGCTGTGTCTTTAAAGGTAAGGAGGCAGATGCATTCCTTATTGCTGTGAGTTTATGTATTTGCAGAAACGTGGAGCCCATGGCAGCCCTGGAGCCCCTGCAGTGTCACCTGTGGGGACGGCGTCCGGGAGCGCTCCAGAGAGTGCCTCACCTCCTCGCCGGCAAAACCAGGCTGTGCTGGATCACCGAGGGAGACTTCCTTGTGTTCACTGGAGGAGTGTTTGTGTACGTAGCTCTGCTGTCCTCTTCCCTGTGGTTGCATGTCTCCCCTGGAAAAAGCAAAGGGCCTGTTACCAGAAGGGCTTTGTAAAATGGAAGTATCTGATTTCTCCTTCAGTCATATTGATTGTGGGGGGGTGTCACGTTCCTGCAGTTGATGGAGTAGGGTGGGAGCCTACATGTGTTTGTAGGACAGCTGGAGATAGGGCTCCAAGGTGTAAGAAGATTTCTGAATCCTGTGGGTGCTATGGAAGGGGTTTAAAATCTCCAGCATGGCCAGGGAGCAGAGAGGGCTGAAGGAGAGATCCTGGGGCTAGCAGAACATGTTCAGTACTGAAAGCCAAAGGCCCCAGGCAGTGGAAACCTATTAAAAGAGGGCTGGTTCCAGCTGAGACCCACAGTGAGGTTCCCATTCTGGGAGTTTTGAGGTGGCAGTGCCAGGTCTCCCCCTGCTCCAGCCTGCCACTACTGTGGGCCAGTGACAGGGCAGACTGGCCAGTGCCGGTGGGTGGCCAGTGGGTACGGATACAAGAGACTTGAGAGTCCTGTAAGGCGAGAGGGGGTTACAGTAGCCACATGGCCATGGTGAGGCTGGATGAGGCTGTGCCAGCCCCATAGCTGAGTGTTTGCAGCCATCATAAGGGGCAGAAGTGGCCCCTTTTAACAGGGTGCTGGTGCTTAGTCCATGCTAAACTTTTGCTTCTTGCAAACTCCCTGCTGGAAAGGAGGGTGCTGTCTCTGGAACTGGAGAGCTGCTACAGCAGGGCCAAGGGGCCCCAGAGGTCCATCTGCTCAGAAACGGGCTCATCTACAAGCTCCAATCAATGCCTTCTGTCCCACAGGTGCCACAGGGGACAGGGATGGGGAAGGGAAGGTGCCCAGGGACTGTGCAAGCTCCTAAGCTCTCAGGATGTAATTTAGCAGATATTTTAAGCTATTGCAAAGTGAGCAATGCCTCACCCCTTGTTTTGGCTGCTTCCGTGAACTTTCTTGTGCTGGCAAAAGTGCTGTGTGGAGAACTGGAATGCAGCCACCTAAAGAACTGACAGTTTGGGAAAGTAGGGAGGTTGTTTCTCACGCGGCCACTGAAAAGGGAAGGACAGGAGAGGGGGAGAATGTGTAGCTGGAGCAGGAAGACCACAGGACGACTTTTTAAATGGAGATGTTGGCTTGAACCAGCTTTAGGGTGTTTGTTGAATGAAGACCTCAGAAGTATACAGGCAGGACTGAAATGTATCGGGAGCACTCTAAGAAGTGGGTTGTGTTGAACAACAGGTCAGGCGAAGGGAAAATATTAAAAATTGTATTCTATCAAGTCAGATAGTGCACTTTGTCAGTGTTTGTGCAGCACTTGCGATGTTTAAACAGCTTGTTGTTAAACTGTCTGATGTTTTTAATGACTAGAAAATGCTGGCCATGTGGGTTTGCTTGTATTGTAACGCTGCAAGTGTAAGCAGGGAGGAACAAGTCAAATGTTTAGGGCCCCAGCTTAAAACTGATTCCCTGCTCTAGGTCTGGTTGTCTTCTCTATGCCGAGCAGTCAGAATGCTGTGGGCAGTAATGCCACCAGCAAAATGCAGTGGGGTTGTTGGTATTTTTCTAAAGCTGATACTGAGCTGTGCTATTCCGTGCCTCCTGTTACCTGCCGGAGGGGTATGTCTGTAAGGACAGTATTTGGCTTTGCTCCTTGCTGGGCAATTTCACCCCACTCCTCTGGAGCTCTGAGGGCAGTCCCAGTGCAGAGAGCTCCCCAGAGGATGGTCCATGCATGTGGAGCATGTGCTGGACACGGGGTTTGTGCATGCACCCTGCTTTACATGCACAGCAGTGACAGGACTCTGGTGCTTCTCAGAGGTGTCACTCTTTCTATGCAGGTGCGCAACTGTATAATGCATATGGTGGTTTCCAGAGAGATCAGCCGTCCTGTGCCAGCCTGGTTAGAGATACAGCCTAACAGTACTCAGCAGGTCTGGACAATCCTCAGATTCTAGCGAGGTCTATGGGTTGATAAAGAGGGTTTATATATAGAAAACACAGATGCACAGGAGGCCTGCATCTGCACCCATTGCCCTGGGATCATCTGGAGGAATTGCCTCGCTTCTCTCTTGCACGTGGTTTCTAATACTCCTGCTCCCATGTCAGGCAGCTTTCTTTACAGAATCACCTACATGATTTCATCTCATTGAATCCTAGGATGCTTGAGAAGTGACTTGACACCGTGATATTACAGTGTTCATCTGCTGCCTGATCTCAAGCTGGGAGTGTCACTCTTCCCCACCCCCTGCCTGTCTGCACCTTTCTGAAGCAGGCAAGCTTTTTTTTCAGCATAACTGTGTTTGCAGTCATTAGTCCAGCAGATGGAGCAAATGGCTGAATAAATGAAACCAGCACACAGCCTAGGGGCAGAGGTAGATGAGGAGGAGAGAGTGGCAAATCTATGCAACTAAGTCCTGTTTCAAACCTCGCCATTCCCTAGCTGTTAGCTTTCTACTCCAAACAATACAGCACAGTATCTGCATTACAGATAGAAAACGGAGTCTTTAGAAAATAACTGGCCTGAGGGAAGGATGAGCAATGAAGGGATTGCTCCGCTGTGGTGGTACTGAACAGAGCAAATGCTGGTCCTGCCTTCTTCCCTGAGGTCAGCATGTTCACTGCCTGCTCAGGCCCCACAACAGCAGTGTTCCATGCTCTGGTGTGGTGGCATTGGGCTGAATGCAAGTTTTAGACATCCTCCAAAAAGGACTCAGCAGGCGGTGGTCTTGTTCTTTAAGCTGATGTCAAGCTCTCAGAGTGACATGAAGGTCAGAGTTAACCCAATGGCAGGATTTTTCAAAGGGCTTGGGACTGTCGGGTGGTCCTGAGTCAAAGAAACAGATCTCCTGCCCAGCGCAGCACCCTGCATGTCTGTTGTCATAGCAGCCTGAGACCTTCTGGTCTGTGTTCATCAGTGCATTTGTGCATCCTGCCCAACTAATAGCCGTGCTACCAGCTTGCTGTGGAATGAGTATTATTCTGAATTATGGGAAGTACATGGTGTCTCCTTCTTGTTATTCTGCAGACGCATTTCCTATGCCTGGACAGTCACTGTGGTGCTGGCAGGAGCACCTGCCAAGTTTTACAACAGACTGTCTATCACTCTGATGGAAGGCTTTGGGTTCCGGATAAAGCTAGAGACTGGGACAGGGTTGTTAAGTGGTTCAGTCTGAGCTCACAGCTTTGTGGCCAGCTCTTGTCAACTACAACTGAGCAGCTTCATCCTCCGACGGCATTTTTGTGGCCTGACAGCTGACGTTTGGCCACAAGAAACTGAGGAGTGCTAACACACACTAAAATTAGCTGCTGCACCAAATCATCCACTTTCCACCGTGCTATATTCTGCTCAGGGTTGCATCTGAAATGCTAGAGACCTCACCCACAAAAAGAATTATTAATCTCTCATTGGTTCAGCCTTCTGTAATGAGGTGCAATGGGCAGGTGAGAGGTTTAAATAGGGATGTGGAAAGCTCTGAGATGTTCACATTCCAGATTAGAATCATATAATATCTCAGGTTGGAAGGGAACCGTAAGGATCATAGAGTCCAGCTCCCTGTTCCTCGCAGGACTACCTAAAATTAAACCACATGACTAAGAGCATCTTCCAGATGCTTCTTGAACTCTGACAGGTTTGGTGCGGTGACTGCTTCCCTGGGGAGCCTGTTCCAGTGACTGACCACTACCTTAGTGAAGGAGGGCTGCAGGATATTCTTCCCTCTTTGAAGGCCCATCTCCAGTCCACGACAGAATAGTGTCAATACTAGAATGCCAGGGACATGAGAGCAGTGGCCTTCTCAGTTGGGAGCCTGCTGTAGTGGGGGAAGGTTTCAGCCTCTGGGGCTGTGACATCAGGCAGCAGTGGAAGAATCATCCTCAGAGGACTCCTTAGAAAAGATACACTGCCCATGCTAGTGCTGTCTCTGCTCTTCAGGCTCACTGAAAATCTCACACCCGCTTAAGCTATCCTAAAAATAAGTCTAAAGTGGTACCTGAAGGACTAATGTGGGTCGGGTTATTTTTTTCCCCTTTTACGGCACCTTTCACCAGAGGATCTTAATGTACTTCATAAAGGAGGACAAATAGTGTTATCCCATTTTACACGTATTTAGGAGTGCCTTAAGGAAATGGCGGAACAGGAAAAAGTAAAGATTACATTGAAAAGGTCCATGGGAGCCTTGGTGCAAAGTAAGTAGATCTGTTCCTGCCAGTTTGAAGTCATTGGTAGTAAGTCATCTCCAATGAGCAAATTTTAATGGCAGTTGGACAGCTTCCTGTACTGTATTAATTGGTTATTTTTTCTTTGCAGTAACGTATCCATCCTAAAATTCCAAAGTGCTGATGGCAGTGCAACTCTGACAGACATGTGTGCTCTTTGTTACAGCTATCAGGCCTCCCACTCCACCTTCTGTCCAGCCAGGAGAGGACCAGAAAGCAAATAATATAGTCACCGTCACAGGTATCTCCCTATGCTTGTTCATCATCTTTGCCACTGTTCTCATCACCCTCTGGAGGAAGCTCTGTAGAGCTCAGAAGTGCAGCACTGCTGTCCGCCGAAACTCCGTCCATTCCCCCAGCTTCCGGAAAAACTCTGATGAGGAGAACATTTGCCAAGGCAACAAGCAGCGGGACAGCTTTGCCGAAGGAGGGGATGCCCCTGTTAACATTCCTCTGACTTACAGGCGAAGCCTCCAATTTGCCCAAGAAGATGATGCCTCTGGAAGCGAAAACTTTCAGCCAAACGCACAAAAAATAATCCCTCCGATTTTCAGCTACCGCCTGGCACAGCAGCAGCTGAAAGAGATGAAGAAGAAAGGGCTGACTGAGACCACCAAGGTGTACCATGTCTCTCAGAATCCCCTCACGGACACGGTTGTTGGTGCTACCACGATGCTTCCCCTGAGTGGGGAGAACCAAGAGGAGGCAGTGGCGAACAAATTTAGGATCAAATCTCCATTTCTGGACCAGCCAGCCAGTCAGCCCAAATTCCTGGGGGAAAGCTCTCACCCTAGGCTGGATTTTCCGTTCTCACAGGCCAATCCTGCCATGAGCCCTACTCAGACCTTGGTAAGAAGAGCTCATTTCAAGCACCAGGATAACAGAGGGGACTTACCCGAGAGGGGCTGTCACAGAAACCCGCAGTTTAGAAGAACAGCCAGTTTCCATGAAACCAAAAAGGCCAGGCCTTTCAGAGAGAGAAGTATGTCCACCCTCACCCCCCGACAGACTCCCCTCTACAACTCCAGGACCAGAACGTGGGACCAGGGTTTGGAGGACAGGACGCGGCCAAAATCGAGGAACACCAATCACACATGTGAAAAGCTGGATCAGCCCCACAGCACTGTGCTGGGGTGCGAACCACAGGGCCACGGCACAAAGGGCCACCACAGGGCAGGTCCCCCGGTGAAGAAGCTGGACCTGATCACTGACCGCCAGCCTGCTGGTCAGGAGAAGGCAGCTGATAAGCCCGAGCTCAGCCGTAGTAAGAGGGGCCCTTCACCTAACCCCAGAGGCGCGTGGCGGAAGGAAGCGGGCTCGACTGGCAAGGATAATTCCCAGAGAGGCCCAGGCGTGAGCCCTGCCCAGTACCGAAGGGACAAGTGCCAGAGCTTCCCCTTGGACCCTGAGTTTGCCTTTTATGACAATACTACTTTTGGCTTAACGGAGGCAGAGCAGCAGATGATCGACCTCCCCGGGTATTTCGGCTCAAATGAAGAGGATGAAACAAGTACTTTAAGCATCGAGAAGCTGGTGATCTGAGTGACTCATTGCAGCCCTGCAGGAGGGGCGTGCACAGGAGAGGGTCTGCAGGGTCGGTTGGCTTCTGGTGGAAGGGGCAGCAGGAACTGCATTACCTCTGCACAGAGCAGGAGGGAATAATGCCCCAAGTCTGGCTTCTGGGAACACATTCCTTTCTAATTACTGGAAAGTGCTTCCATGTAATTATTTTTTGTATGTATGTGTGTACAATACACACAAAATACCCTGGGAAAGCACATGTTAGTGAAGGTGTGACGCAGGAATAGCCAACAGATTTTATTGTGTAAAGCAGTCACGCTTCGTGCGTCATGCGTGATGAATGCCACTGATCTAGCCTTTCTCACCTTGTGGACCATGTACTAGTAGATTATGATATCCTAAAGCATCTATTGTCCAGTATCCTCAACCATCTGTCCTAATTAGTGGATCATTGGCCATTTAGAAAACATAAACGTCAAGCTGCGAGCAGTTTTCATTGTTTTTCTGGTAGTTGTTATTGAACTGTGTTGATTCGTCGTTTGTAGTTGCTCAAATAAGTCATATGGTGGTGTTTTTTTTAGCTGGTTGCATGAAAGTGCAAACAATTGATGCTGAATACTTGGACTGAACTTAAAATTGAGGAGGTGTTTTTCATCATTCAAGACTTTGATATTTTCTGTCTGCCAATATTTATGTTAAGAAAACAGTAATGTGCAAATATTTGCGGGAGATTAGTAGAAAAGGCATGATGCTGGGAGGGCAGAGAAAATTGATCATCAAATTTTAGTCCTCAGAAATGTTATGTCAGCATCGAAGCATCGGTAAAAGACAGTGAGAGAATTTTTGAATCACCCATCTTTTCTGTAATCATCTTTGCCTTTATTAAACTTTTAAAAAATGTAAATAACTGACAATAATACTACTACAGCAAGCTCAAAATAAATTATGAACAAAACCAGTGAACAACAGATTTATTTGATGAATACCTGTTTTGCGGACAAAAAGAAAAAATAAAGTGGCTCGACATCTGGTGATTCCTGGAGAATCATGGTGAAGTACAAAAGTTACATTGTTTTGGGTTTTTTGTTGTGCTTTAAAACCAGAGATCACAATTTGGTGATTACACACTGCTGCAAGTATTCAGAGCTGGGTTGAAACCCCAATTAACAACCGAGACAGAGCTCAGGCCAGTGAGAATGACTCAGAGACTTTGCTTGCCATTTGTTAGGATAACCGTCTCTTCAGGGAGTTTGCAAAGACCAAGGGAATGCTATTGGGCAAAAACAAGAAAAGAGGAGGTGCTGCCCATGGAGGATGGAGTGAAAGGAGATAGCTTCAGGCAGAGGACTGTCAGTCTTAAAACAACTCCCCCATAAGGAGCCCAACCCTACATGCCCTATAGCCTGCCTTGTGGGTGTGAGGGAGAAACTAGCATGTGCTCAGTTCTCTGGCTATCTCTCAACACTGGCTTTCTGACCAGAAAGTTAGATTTCACAGGGCCACACTTTTTTTTCCCTCCAAACCAACTATTTTGAAGGAAGAGCAGCATCACTGTGCATTAGCCAGTTACCAGTGGCACCCCACTGAAGTATCCAAAGCGTATGCACAGGTAACTTGACAGGCACACAGCAACAGGTCTTGCTGTGACAGCCTAGGAGGAGCAAGACACTCGGCATTTGGCTGCCAGAATGAAACCCCACCATTTGAATGGCCTTTTTTTGATGGGTAACATTTCACAGCTGCTGCTGGAGCGCCAGATCTGACTCGCAGGGTGATGCGAACTCCCTCTTTCCCAGGAGCTGTGCCAGCACACTGCATTGTCGGCATTCAGCCCTTTGGCCCAGCGTGGCTTTAGTACCAGCTATGCATTCCCATAAACCATCAACTTGAAGTGCTGTTTAAAGCATTTGAGAACATGTCCACACTTGAAGAGTGATCCAAAGCTAATCAAATTTGATGAGTCTTTAAATTGACTTAAATGAGCTGGAAATCAGAGCTCTGAAGCAATTGCTGCTCAGGTTACTTACCACCCCTGTACTAAGGTAAACTCCACAGTGTCAAGAACATTTGCCCTGAAGCAGTGATCTGTCAGCGCTGGAGCTACAGGGCTACAATATTTACAGCTTCCACGAGCCTCTCAGCACGGGAGGCCCTGGAGAAACAGGAGATCAAATGTACAGCACGGCAACATTCAGCAAGCAGTCTCCTAACCCTCAGTGGGAGTGATCTGAGCTTGGCAGTAGCCTTCAGATCAAATAAGTTCTTAGCTAGTGGCATTTTACCCTGTTTATTAAGGTAAAGAGACTTCTGAAACACTTCCTGGGGTTTGCTGTGGGAGTTGCAGGGTCCTACACGAAGCCCTGTGACCTCTGCATCTCCAAGGGGGTTCCCTGCGTGGCAGAGGAGGGGGACCCTCACTCTTAAGCCAGATGCTGCTTCCTGAAACCTTGTCTCGGGGTCGAACTGTGTTCAGAACAGCTACTGTAATGCACTACACTTACTTAGGTACATCTTGCATCTAAGGCAGCAAGGCAGACCCCTTCCCTCCCAGCCTGTCAGATCTTGGTCCCTTTCTCTCTCAGAGAAAGAGAAAAAAAAGCACCTTCACATATTCATGCTGGCTGAAGGCAGTCCAAATATATTGCCTGCCTCTCCGTATTAACATAGAAGGGGGAAGAGGCTCTCTACTCTGGGCTTTACATCGCTTACTGCACACTCACTGGGGAGCTGGACTGGGTAACAGTTGTCTGACCAAGCCTTGTGGACTTTTATTTCCAGCTTGATGCTCCATTATCAGATGGCTTATTGCCTGCTCAGTGAACTGTCAAACCACTAACGCCGTCTCTTTGGTGCTGTAGTTGATTTCCAGCATACAGAGTCAAGCATCACCAGTCTGTAATCTTTATCTTGCTTCCCTAGCCCTCTACTGAAGAATGGGATTGAGCATCATCTGCCAGAAGGCATTAACTTATTTCACTCGTGTTTCTCTTGTGTCTTCTGCCTAGACAAAAGTTGTCCTTACTGCCCTCAGCACTGCATCTGTGGCCCCACCGTTACAACATGTGCAAAGTGATTCCTTACGTTCCCAACATTCAGTTACAACCCGGCACTAAGATTTTACCATAGCAAAATAGAGAATTAGGGATCAGAAAGGAAATAGTAAGTGCTGGCTGTTCGCAGTGGTTTCTTCACAAGGGCAACCTCATTTCACGGGCATAGTGCAAGTTTCGTTCCATGTGGGTACATGCCAATGCTTGGGAAGAGAGCAGCAGTGCAGCCTTGCCAGGGCACAGGCTTCAGGAGCATGGTTCCCTGGAGCGCTGGCCCATTGTGCTCCAGTGTTCACCTTTGCAGTCGCTGGGATGTTTAGGAAGAAGTGAGAGCAGCAGGGTTTACCTCCTGACAAAGCAGAGGAACCAAACCAAGTTTCACACTGAACCTTCACATGTCTCTGCATTTGTCCAGGACAGCTTGAGCCATGGAAATTAAACTTACCTTGCAGACCCTCTCAACTATCCAGAACAGCGGGTGCAAAAGCACTAGAGTCAATGCCAAAAGAATGCATTTCTCACATTATGAGCTTTACCAAGATTTTCATCCAAATTTCTGTTCAAGTTTGTACTGTTGAAAACCAGATACAAAGCGTTAAATCCTACTCAGATGGTTTTATTTCACCCTTTATGGATATATAATACAAATTACAATATGTATGGATCTGAAAGCAAGTAAATGGAAAATAACTACCAGTTTAATACATGATTGTAATTATTATTTTTTTAAAAAAAAGGCTCATTCTGCAACATGGTAGTTAAATGATTTACATCAAGCTAATATTACTGTTCATTTTTAATAGTTGTTATTAAAAACTTGTGGAAAATAAATTTTCAGTATTCCACTTCTGTCAGTCATTTGTGTTGCTCTTTCTTTCACTCCAATGAGACAATGAAGTCAGTGTGCCTTACAGTTCAACCACTTTCCACTTACTGATTCCCCTCACTCCACGAGAATGTACAAATGAATCATGACTGCATTATATGAACTCCTAAGAATATTTGTGCTTGTCTTAAATGTAGTAAAATCTGCCTAATTTTCACCTGGGGCTTAAGCCTGGTTGGCAGCGCTGTCTCTGTCTGCTTTAATGTATCACGGTGTGCTATAGAAGCGTATCTGCAGTAGGAAGCTGTTGGCAAGGAAACCCAGTGTCCACACTGTCCACGTTGTGGGGGTTTACTCTGACATAGCCTTAGCCTGGATGCACGTTAGCAACTGGAGCATGTCCATCCACTGGTTCGGTTTCACACACTCCAGAAGCATTTTGCAACTGAAGTGTGGCAATTGGGAACCATAGGGAGAGTTGCTTAGAAAAACTCTGATTCAGATCAAAGCACTAGCGAAGACACACCAGATTAATTCCAATTCCCCATCAACTTGCTGTTTCTGTTCTTAAGTTCTGGTAACTGAGCTGCGGACAGTTAAAATCAAGATGAGAAAGATCTTGAAGAGTACAAATAGCTAAAAGAACATTCTTGATCATTCAAGGTCCAGAATGCTTTTCCAAAACACTTAGCAATGAAGTCCTGAAAATCACTGAAAAAGAAAACTGTGACTCTTCCATGACTAAGATCCATATGTTTTCCATTAAATTGTTGGCTGGCTGTGCTCAAATAACTTGCAGCATTAGCTTCAGCTCATACAAACAGGTGCAACTCCAGTTATCACAGTGCAGGTTTGTCAATTGGCAGCAGCAGAGGGCTGGCTATTAATTTACACAATTCTTTTCAGCCTGTACTTTTTTCTTTCCAAAGCAGCAGGTTTCAGCTGCCCTGACCGTTCTCACCATCTCCGCTCTCGCTGTCAACAAAGAACGGAGCCCTGATTTTCATGGCCGAGTATTTTAGCGAGTACCACATCCCATGCCATGTAGACCAAACCACGCCATTGTCATGGGATCCATTGTACTTCCCTGTTCTGTAGTATCTTCCATTGAGGTTTACGGCGTGGCACCTTGTAACAATGTAGAAAAGGGAAAAAAGGGAAATTAGGTTTAGTGTGGGAAGATATTGCATCATTACAGTGAAGTACAGTTTTCACACATCATACATTTAGAAATACCAGGGCGGGATTCACTGACAAATTCAGACACCTAGATGTATCTGTCTGTACTGAACTGGTTATCTAAAGTCCTGCATTAGCCTGTGGGAATCTGGTTAATGCATTTAGTGGAACCCAGAGAAGTATGTGGGTCATCCTAACGTAGACACCTATGCTGGTCAGATAATTCAACCTGTTGACTCCTCCAAGTGTATTAACTAGGGACTCAGTTCAGTTGCCTAAACAGAGCGGTGTAGTGCCACTTAGTAGGCTGCAGCTCAAGTGTAGGCGGCTACATATTGGCACCTAAAAATGCAGATGTCTTTTAATCAAGGTAAATCCCACTATTGATGTACATTCTTGTAGCTCTAGTGATTTCAGTTTGTATGTGATGAGGGCCTGGTCAAAGAAGGGGCTCATTCTGCACTAAAGCTGAAAAAACCTGAGAGCGGTGTGTCCAGGGCTGGTGAACCTGAGCCCCTATCTGTTGATGTGTGAGGTATGCCCAACTAGCAAACATACCATCAGGACTAACATGGGGTAACTCACCCCCTAGACATGCTCCACAACAGAGAAATGTCCTTCATACACACTTCACCTTGCAGTGGCTACCATTGTTTTCTTTCCTGGGATATAACCCAAAGCACTTAAAGGAATTTTATTTGAGCTCTTTTCCTTCCAGGTCATTCCCTCCTGTGCATTTATTATGACCCATTTTCTTAAAATGAATGCAACTGACCTGCTTTGCTTCATAGTGAAAGAAGGAGATTTCTTTCCTTTGAGGATCTGTAGGTCTGAACATCTTCGATTTGACTGTGTGAGGTGGCAAATGCACACAGCAACCTCCAGCTGCTGTAAGGCAGGCAAGTGCTCTCGGCTGTACAGCCACCCACACCCTATGCATCCAAGAGGAATCAACTGTTTTCCATACCTGTTAAACCACCAACCGCCCTTGTTCTCTGATGCACAGTTGCCTGCCAGGAATCGATCGTGGTCCTTGTCAGATGTGGTGAACTGCATCCCTCTGTGAGAGGCTGACCACTGATCTTCAAAATTGCTCCCACCAGACAGAGCGTCGCCAGCGTTACCAGAGTAGGTGCCAAACCATAACCTGTAATTGTCCTGCAAGAACATGTGAAACGTCTTTGTTATCAGCTCTTTCTGCCCTTCCTCCCACTTTAGAGATCAGCTTTTCTCTGGCCATTGTATCCACTGTCAAAGGCAAGACTGTTGAAGTCAAGGGTGAGTTTTGGCCCCGTGCTTTAATGATCCTAGTGTAGATCAATGCAGGATTTAAACTTCCAGAAGGGATTGCTAGTAGCTGCTGCTACAACAGGCTTCAGGCTTTGTTGTCTCTCAATAAACATTTGATGCACTATACAACAAGCTGGAAGGCTCTTCCTAGCTCATCAAGAACAACTTCGCAGAAAACTGTGCCAAGTAGTTGCCTTCATAAACTGGTCAGTTGTTCAGCTAGAATAACTTCTTAGGAATTTTGCTCTTCCAGGAACTAGAAGCCATCTGATTTCTAGCTAAATGGTCTAGTCCTGGTAGGAATACTTGGAAGAATAGTTCCATTGTGCACGGCTAACAGATCTAAGAGATGTTTGATGTAAGATGGATAGTTACTTTTGTGGTGTGGGCTTTTTCCTGTCATCATATTCCACTTTTGTTTATGAAAAATAGCAGTAACGTATTAAAATGAAGCTGTTCAAACTTTTCATAAGAAAACTAATGGCAAACTGAATGTAATGCATACATTTCTGGAGTGGTCATGGAGTTGGAACTAGGACTGGTCCATGCAATGGAACTCATGTCCCTGGGTATTTGGGCCACTTAGGCATGGTGTGTTCAGACAGGTAAGCCTGCAAAGAACAGCACTAATACTGAGCATGACACCGTCTAAAGCTAGAAGCAAACATGAAAATACAGGGATGTGTCTGTCTTTGGGTCTTCTGTGTCCGTAGCACCAAGAGTAGTAGTACAGGTGCCTTTCTTCAAGATAGGAACTTCTAACTGCTCTTCCAAAGCTTGGATTAGAGTTCACTGCTTTCTTTTAAAACAAAGTAGAGTTTGTTCTGGCAATTGCCTTTTATGTGACAGCCTGAAACACTCTCCTAGGAAGCAGGAAAACAGGGTTCAGTTTCATTGCAGAGGTTCAAACCCTTGTCTCTTACCTCACAGAAGACCATGGGGCTGGAGGCAAATGCATGTGGGAATCCCTGCGCCCTGTGGCGGAGAGCTGCCCTCCGTGCAGCAGCTGGGTTAGCAAAAGAGCACACACAGAGGTGACCTGCTGGCTTGGGCACTCAGTGGTTGTGAGGAAGCAGTCCCAGGCTTAGGTCCCTGCTCCCAGGGCTGTTTGTCAAACAGCCAAACCTGAAATCCCAGGGAACCAGAGCAGGTAAGTTTTGCAGCGCTGTAATTACAACCCTGATACTGAAGTCTGATGCTGCATATGCAGATGCCCCAACCTCACAGACAAACCAAGCAGATCACCACTCTCTCAATTTCTTACCTGCTCATTTGCAAGCTGGAAATTTTCATAAACTGCATAACGTCTTTCCCCTTGCCAGTCCATCAGGTCAATCTTTAATGAGCACTCTCCTAAACACAAAGTGGTGTCCTGTTAGACGGATGAACTATCTCACGCAAATTGGAAAGAAATCTGTGGAGGGAAAATACTTGCACCTCTAGCGAGCAGGTCATGGATGTGGTCATTGCCCAGCCAGTATTCATCATTCTTGCCCTGGAATTTCCCAAATCCCAGTTTGTAATCATCCCATTTCCTGCAGTGAGATACAAATACCAATTTCAGCGCATGAGGGAATTAGACAGTTTGTGACACTTGGCTATGGTAACAAGTAAAACTTCATCTGTATCTCTAGGCATTGTTTTCTAAAAGTACCTGATCCATAGCAAGCTGAGCTGAGATTTGTCACTCCACCTTAGAAGTAAATACAGCTCACAGCTGCTTCTCCTGCTAAACCTGTGCACACACATATACTGGGATCAAACCTTCCAACTGCCAGATGCAGTGCTCACAGGTTGAGGGTGTCAGTTAGATGGAAAGGGAAAGCAGCAGCTGTCATATTGGTCTTCAGCAAAGCATCTGATACTGTTCTTCAGCAAGTCATAATTCAAATGCACTCCTGGCTGGGAACAAATATTGCAGTCTAAAATACGTGGCAATCTAAAATGTATGATGTGGTATGGTGAAGAATCAGAAATTGCATAGAAGCTGCAAGTAAAAGCTTGCAGAGGAAGTTTAAAGGAAAATATCTGTGTTTGTTTTGAGCTCCTGTTCCATTTACATGTATTTTTTATTCATTGACTCTCACCTCTGTTTTTTTTCCAGGATTACTGTTTCAATGTGGCAACTTGTCCTTCAAAGATACATACTCACTTTTCATCACCATTCTCTGGCTTCATCTTCCTGAGAGAAATCTCCTGCTGTTACATTCTTCTCATAATTTCATTCTCTTAAAATCTGCTCTGTTATTTATGTATTATCTTTGATACTTCTATACTACCTATACAACCTGTGTACCATCATTTCCAGTTTTAGTAATCCCGTGTTTATTCCCTCCCTCATGTTATTAGGGATATTAATGTACACACTAGTCAATGCTCCTCTTCAGTATGTTTTTCGTTCACTGATGCTGAGACCTGAACTACCATGGCTAGATAGCTACCACTCTCTGAGCAAGCCTGAGAGTCAGTTGAGGTAGCTTTGCAATGGACTGCACTCACTGTAGGAAGCACTGGACATGCCCCGAAATTGTGTGTGCTGTGATCTGCATGGGGATGTTCCTTCTTTACTGTGCTACCAGAGCGTCTCTCCTCCTGGAAGTCTCCAAGTGAAAGTCACCTCTCTGGGATTTTGCACAGAGAAAGGACAATCTGGACCAGTGGTTTGACATCTTTTTGAATTATGTTGATGAATAAATGTTACACCATGCTGAATGGAATTCCTGATAATTCCTGATACGAGAACAGGTAATAGGTTCAACAGATCTCAGTCTATGAGCTGACAGCAGATACCTGCCAATTCGGAGCCTTCGGCTATCTCCAATAATGATAAAACAAGTATGTACACACATACACACTTACTCAAATGCAGAGAAGCCATGGAAAAGGCTTTGTAGGTCCATTTTGAAAATGGCCTCCTGCTACAAATCTGTAGCACCAGGTTGTCCTAATGCAGAATTATCATTGCTAAAGTATAGCGTAGCATACCCTGCTTCTCAAACGCAGGGTTTTGCCAGGCAGTGGGACCGGGGCTGGGAGCTGGAGACCTGGCTGCAAGCCCTGTTGATGCAACCACAATGCACCCACCTGTTGAAATTCTCCTTGCCGTTACTCCGCCGCTGAATGACGGTCCACCCCCCCCCATCAGACATGTCACAGTATGCCAGGAAAGGCTCTCGGTCTGCTCTGGGCCTTATCCGGTAGTAGCCGTTTTTGGCCTTCTGACGATTATACACTGCGGAGCAATCTAGGGCAGAACGGTATGGGTTTGTTATATGGGGAGGGGGGAAAGCAAAGGGGTACGTGCAGCCAAGGGAAGGCATCACTGAGGGGCTGTATGGGACAAGGACACTTGGCCAGCCTGCGGATGGCTCTGCAAGCCCTGCAAAGCCAAAGCCAATGGCTCAGTAAGGTAGTAGCAACGCTGGTTTGCCAACTGCTGGGCTTGACATAGGGTAGCAAAGCTTGAGAGCCTTTACAGCCATGCCCTCTGAGGGAGTCGCTCCCAAATCTTTGGTGAGATACGGGGTGGCTGCAGCTTAGGCTGGGGCCATAGCGTGGGAGCAGCGCTGGACAGGGACCGGCTCTGTCAGCAAGATCAGTTGCAGGGAAACTGATTTCCGCCTGGAAGGTAATCTCAGCTGTACTTCAGGTGGGATTGGGGCCTGAAATCTCTACTGGAAGGGGCTAAGCTCCTGTGACCAGCTCCATCAGGGCTGTATCAGGAGAATGCCTCACACTTTCAATGCAATGCCCAGGAAGGGTAAAATCTTGGCCACAGGCCACGATTCCAGTTATGACCATGTTCTCAAACTGACACCAGGGAAGAGGGTATGCATGCCCACTGCTGTGCTGCAGAGGTGGTGGAGTAGCTGAGGAGCAAGGAGGCTGCGCTCTTCAAAACAGGTTTCAGTGCCCACAGCTGAGCCAGGCACTCTGGGCTCCCATAAGTCACTCGGGGAAAATGAGCTTTTCCAGAGCAAGACCCATCTCTTCCTAAAGGAGATGTCTAAAGTAGGCCTGATGGAAAACATCTGAGAGGTGCCTGTTCCTCTGTGCACCAGAGTCCCAGGTGAGAAGCTCATCTGCAGGTGTCTGTGTTGTACCTGGGCAGTAGCTGCCTAAAGCTGGCCCAGCTGACTGGCTCTGGGGGATGTCTGCTGGTACCAGGGCAGCCAGTCTGCCCCCCTCCTTCTCATGTATCTGACTGCATTTAAAAACACAATCCACCTTTACACATTCTATAACTTTAAGCAGAAATAAAATATGACACATGGGACACTGCAGGGAGAAACAAACATTATGGCAAGCTGAAATTTCCACACACACCACTGCAAACTGTACCTTGGTCATAGACTATCAAATTTCCACTGGTCGTGGGTAAGAGCATCTCATGCTGCACGCTCCTGTTGCCTGAGAACAGCCCGCTTTTTGTTCTGTGGTAAGTGTTCTCCAGGATGTCCTTCAGTTGCAGTTCATATAAGTAAAGCAAGTCTTGAAGCTGGTTTAACCTTTGTCTTAATTTATTATTGTCTAGGAGGCAGATATCTTTTTCCTGTGGAGAAAATAAAACAAAAATCCCCACACTTAAGTCACTGGTGAAAACAGAGAGGCAGAGAGAAGGAGTATCTGCCTCCTCTTGACCCTAACATGTCCCACTGCCTCTGCAGATCAAGACCATTCCGTGGTGGTTCCTTCCTAAGATACACAAACCATGCTGTCGTGGGCTGTTGAGTTGAACCCAGTGGAAAAGAGTTTTCTGCAATGATCTTGCCACTGCTCAGAGCATCCCAGAATATGGTCAGATATGTAGAAAATTGCTCTGGACAAAAAGTCATTCATTTTGACTCCCATTTAATGAACTCAAGGGGAGTGTTTGGAAGTTGTGAAAATGCTCAGGGTAATAAGAGGGGGGAAACTCAGTTCTTGCACTGCAGCCAGGCCAAACCAGCAAGGTTCCAGAATCATCTTTATGTAAAACTGGAAGATAAAAGGCTGATATTTGACACAAATGAGCTGAAAGCAGTGAGCCTACAGTGGTATAACTTCAAAGCTACGTTACCATAACCAAGAATCTGACACACACTGGCTGGGATAAACATTTTCAGCTGCAGTCTAGTGTGCAGCTGGTGTTATTCCATTAAAAACACAACAAAACAGAGCAAAATCTCTTCCAAGACAACCAAGGAAACCTGTGCAATAAGAATAATTAGCTATTTTAACTCTGAGCAAGCTGGCTTGAGTGATACCAGGTCAGAACCGGTACTAGGTACAAGCAAAACAAGCAGTTGCCCATGACAGCAGACTGCTGAGTGTGATCAAACATGGCCATCCAGCTGCCTCTTCCTTCTCCTAGGCCTGTTGGTTTTCCTCCACAGAGGAGCATTTCCAGGCTGGAGGCACACAGGGACCTGCTGCAGACAGCCCTTATCTCACTGGACTCTCCTTGCCAAGTTCTGTACCTTGTTGGGATGTCCCAAGAGAAATTTACTCATCAGAAGAGTACAGGTTGCCTCAGATCATGCCTACCTCATCTTCCCCTTACTGCTTTTTAAATCACATTGAATAAATGAAGGCAGTTTTCCCTGAGGGAAGGAGTAGAATAATTCTTCACTGGCCATAAAATTACTTTCTTTTTTTAAAGGGCTTTTGTTATTGTTGTTCATAACTCTTGGCAATATCAGTCTAGTCACCCAGAGAGCTGCACAGCCCCTTGTGTGCAAACTATTCTATTATCAGGACAAGAGTGACCTTCCTTTAGCTGCAGGCAGATGCCTTTTTGCTCTGCTCTTGCAGGTCTCCATCTCTCTTCTGTGGATGCACCTGTCTCTACATGGCTGGGAATCATAAACCATTGAGAGGTTGTACAGACACCAGTAAAAGATACGCACTGAAAACCTGGGTGCAGGTGAGCCGAAGCTGACCAGAAGGAGCAGCAGCAGCAAGCGCATCATCACACTCATTTCTTTTGACCTGAAAAGAAGTATTGACAGGATGCACTGGAGGTTTCTTTAGTTCCTCTCACAACTTAGTCCCCACAAACCATGTTTAATTCCCCAGAAAAATGTTGCAGGATTTAAGGAGGTTGCTTGAAACTACAGGAAGGAAAAAAACAGGTAAAAGATGCATGTTAGGGGGAAGCTGAAGCACCAGTGCAGTGTGCTGAGAGGGATATTGAGGTTTAGGTCCAAGCTCCTGCTTCCCTGGAGAAATAAATACCTAGCGTAACTCCCCGGCAGCCTCTGCCCCTTCTCCTGAGTGCCCACGCAGATGGGAAGTTACTCAGCAATTACACCTCCTTGGAGCACTCCTTGCCAAACTGGTTGGCCAAAACCACACAGTCCTTGCTCAGTGCAAACTCCACAAAGCTAAGAGGAAATTTGCCTCTTGAGTGACTGTAGGCATTGCCCCCCCCCCAGTCCATGGAGCAGTCTGTCAGGATGGGATTACCTTAGAGGCCGACATCAGAAGTCACACATGGGACTGAGTGGGCATGGGATAGTTTTTGCTTGGATTTCGGTGGAAGAGATCTCTGCTGCTGACCTGCCTGAGCACACAGATGGCTTCAGTTGGAGAGCCTTGGCTAGAAAAAGTGCTAAGCAAATGACACTGGGAACACGCAGCTGAACGTGAGTGAACAGTACAAATTGTTTGCAGTGTGGTTGCACGGTGCTTTAGAAAAAATACATCAAAGAAATCAGAATTTAAAAAAATCTGAAAAATCAGCTAAAATCGGCTCCCCCGCTTCACATCTGGAAGTGCTGCAGAAACTTGGCTACCCAGCTTTCCACTCTGAGCAACAAGCTTTGTTTCAGCTAGAGCTCTATTAGCATCCCTGCAGCAGCTGATGCTGGGGCTGCTTCCAGAGCCAGCGAAGCTGCTGTGGCAGGGGAGCCATCCCCCAAGCCAGGCAGGTAGTGCCCAAAGCAAGCCAAGAGAAGTGCCCCATGGAAGTCACCCATAAAAGGTGTCGTGCAGGTGGGTGCCCCAGCACACAGCATTCTTTCAGCTCATAGAGAGGAGTTCAGTGTTGCAGCAGGGGACTCCCCTATCTGTGACTGCTGGTGCTGTTCACCCACACCGCCCCACAGCCATGCTGGGGCTGCAGCACTGGTGCCGAGGTCAGAATCAGGCCCTATGCGGTGCATGTGGTGGAGTCAAAAAGTTAGCAGGAAGGATGGGTTTGAGCCACAGCTCCTGACAACCAGACAGTGCAGACGGGAGGGAAAGCAAGCAACTTCATCTATGCCTTAATCAACACACATGAAATGCACATACCTGTAACTCACCTTTCCTTCAGACCTCCTCCCGATGAGATTATCTCCCTTAAAAAGTCAACTGCAAAAGAAAGTGATCATAAACCTGGCTGCATTTCTAGAGGTTGATGAGATTTTTCCCCTCCAGATGGCTCACATCAAGGGTGCAGACGAAGAACGTTTCACAGCACTAGACAGCTCCACAGAAGACGCTCACAGCTCCTCGTGTGAAAGTTACCCATAACTCGGGGTATCTGTTGGTACCCAATACTCATCCTCTTGCTTCCCAGTAAGAATAAACAACAGATCTCTGTCAGCAGTGCTCTCCAAAGCAGAGGGGCTCTGCTGGTTGCGTACCATTACCCACCTTATTTGACTAGGAAGCTCGAACAAGACTGACTTCTTTAAGCATTTACATGAATCACTCAGACTAATGCTCCCTGTGGGAGTTTCATCTCATGTTTAATACAGCCAGGCTTATTTCAGTAAGTCCTGCAAGGTGGAAATAACACAGCTTTTCCATTCAGCATTCCCTTTGCTGTTTAATCTGGTTTATATGTAAAGGCACAGCACAGCTGTAACACCAAAGGAGCTGCAAATCTGAAGTGAGAAAAGAATGGGGGTGGGGGCGGGGGGGGCAGGGGCGGTATTAAGCAAGATTTGCTATTCCACTGAAATCTCAGGAGGTTTGCAGTTGTGTAACTCTCCTCTGAGCTGGTTGATTAGATTTGCTAGTTAACATAAACAAGGACATTTGTGGAAGAGAGAAAAAATAACCAAACAAACTGATGGGTGCCTCCCTTCGCATTATAGCCAAGGAATTACAGATTATTCTAAAGAAAACAGCAGGAATGTTCCATTTCAGAGTGCTGTGTTCAGAGGAGAAACCGTGAGGACGAAAGACAAGGCATATAAGACCACAGTAAACTTCTGTGTTACCCTTCAGGAAAGCAGGACAGTCCAGCTTTTATCAACTACAGGGATGCTGTTTGTTTCTTAAAAACTACATTCTTCCTCTCCCACAAGAACACTGACCCATTTCACTGCCAAAGGATTACGTAAACAGTGCTCTTCTTCTCACTTGCTCTCTACCCCTAGTTTTAGGCTGGTTTTGGCAGCTGTGAAATGAGTGAAACGTCTCCTCTCCTCCTTAGTGGGTACTCAGCTCTTTCTCCCACTACTTCAGCCAGGGACTACAGCCAACAGCAGGGTGCTGGGGTACCACACACCTGAGCACAGGGGGCTGCACACCATCCCCCGGCACCGTCATCCACAGCAGCATGTCTTTCTCAGCTGGAGCCAGCCAGCCAGGGCTTGAGATGCTGCACACCAGTTTGTGCTCTTGCCTAGATGGCCAACATCCTCCTCGGCCTGCGAGCACCTCCAGGTCCCAGATGGGATTGGTGACGGGCCCAGGTCCATGGTGGCAGTGTTGGAGTCTCGGTACGGGCAGCGTGAGCAGCCCTCACAGCCATCTGCAGGGCTGTAAGGCCAGGAGCATTGGGCCCCACGTCTCTAAGTCCTGCTGGTCCCTGGGTGGAAGGGGCAGTGGAGCTGCAGTCTCCGCGGGACTCACATGTCTGTTATGTGACTGCAGCTTTGCAGGAGCAGGACACAAACTCCCACCCTCCTTCAGGAACAAACACCTCTCAGGGGCAAGACATCTGGGGCACTCGCACACTGTCTCTAGGACTCTGTCAGTGTTAGCCTCACCAAAGTCTGCATGTGAAAAAGTCAGTCAGCTAGAACATGTTTCTTGCATACCTGCTTCTCAATTAATTTATTTTCCCAGGCTAGATGAAGTTTTAGGAATACCTGAAGCACAAGAGAGGGATTGTCATGAGGCTGAGTTCACGTGAGGTGGGTCTAGCAGGAGGGTGCATTCATGTACTGCTCCACTGGCCCAGAGCTAAAATAATCAAGTCATCGTAAAGAATGTGGACACTGTGTGATCCCTGATGTTGTTTCCTCACAGATGTTGAAATCCCTAGGCAATGTGACTGTAAATGGTCTTCTTTTTTTACCCTGGAATACATACGCTTCACACATATTCTGCAGTGCAAATTTCTTTTTAGTTACTTGGAAGGAGATCAAATTCCCTCTTCTTAAGATACTCGGTGATCTTGTCAACAAATAATAGCAGTTTCTTTAACTAAAAACCTCCCCGCCCTGCTCTCGTCCACCCTCCTTCCAGCAAAAGTATGTAGGTGCTGAATAACAGTCATAAAACGCCTATTATTCACACATTAAATACACAGCCAGCACAAGAAGAATGCAAACTGCTGGATAAATGTGAATGAAGAGGGCGGCTGTGGGGCAGCTCTTGATACTCCTACAGTTGCAGGGCACTGGACTCTCCCAGAAAGAATGGCTTGGGATGAAGACATGAAGATGACACCTGATGAACATTCACTCCCCCAGTGCCCAGTGGGACATCACTGCAGCTGGAAGACAGTGGTGGCATCTCAAAACTCTTCCAAGACCAGTTCCTCGTGGTTTGTTTGTTGTTAAAGAGGGAAGGGAAGAAATGAGGCAGACGGCTTCAGACTCCGAAGGAGGTGCAGAGACCTGAGGTTTTCCCAGCAAGTCTGCCTGCCTACCTGTGCCCTAGGAAAATTCAGAGCAGTCTGGAGTTGGCTCCAAGAAAAACAGCTCATTTGCACTGAATCCAGGTGCTTTATGCATTTGCCATTACTTTTATACTTCTCTGTCACATCCCACCTTCTACGAATGGACATGCTGCTCACCGGGAGAGACTGCGGACCTGGGTCCTTTGCAGGCACTGCAAAGTGTGGAGGTACCAGGGGCCTGCAGGTTCTTGATTTGTGAGCTACTATACCTCTTCTGGAGGAGTATGGGCTGCCTATTTTTTTAAAATAAAATTATGGTATGAGATCTGAAACTTTTTTTTTTAATCTAACAATAAAGGGTTTCATCAAAAGTAGGATAAACTTAAAAGGTCAGGATGACATCAGCCACCATAGTTTCAATCTACTAAATAACCAAAACCAGCATATGCGCATTTAGCACCTTTGGTTTGCTAGCAAGGAGGAACCACAGAAATCTGTGTACAAAGAATGGTAGCAGACGTTAAACATGCTAGACTTGAATGTTTTGATAACGTTCAAAGAGCAAAAACATAATACAGCCTAACTAACGAGTCTGCATGCAGCCTGTAACCATCTAATGGGTTGACACAACAAATGTAATTAGTTTATAAGTTCCTGAGGGCAAGCACAGGTCCAAGCAGTCCCACATACATGAGGAATAGCTGTACCAGAGGGAATTAGTCACAAAGCCAGAGGGAGTATGTGCATTATCTGTGGGATCTTCTACCTACCTCAGGTCAGGGAACTCTCCTGACCTAATTCACTCCCATTTGAATGGGAGCATCTCTTTGAGAAAAGATATTTTGCTGTAAAATAACCAGGGCTGAAGAACCAGCCACAGACCTTAGCATGCTTTTCCACTGCTTAATTACCTGCATCGTTAATTATTATCGTTTCTTGCTCTGACTCTGAATTTGCCAAGTGTCATCCTGCAGGCTGTTAATCTCATAATGCCTTACTCTGCGAAGGGGAAGAGCACTCTCCTGCCAAATGTCTTTTTCTCTGCTTAAGGCTAGGTCCAAGTACAGAGAAGCTGTGTGTCTGCCCTTGGCTGGGAACCCTACTTTGGCTGCAGGCATGCGTGCTGGGGTTCATGGGGTGAGGAGCTGTGTGGAGCTTGTCCAAGGCAAGGCTGGGCACCAGAGCACAAGTGTATGGAAGAGCGCTAGTGGGCCGGGCACTTGGCTGGCATGAGGAAGGAGGAAGGACAAGAATAAGTTCTGCTCCTGCAGTGATTTCATTCATGGTTGTTTAATGCAGAGCGCGTACATAAAGGTGAGAAGAGCTGTGGGTGGTGTATGGCAGTGTGTGGCGGAGGGGGTCTCACTGGGCTTGTTGAGGGCTCCAGGGACTGCAGTACTCCTCTGCCTAGATTTGGGATCCTCATCCTCCACAGGCAGAGGCAAGCAGCAGAGAGAAATAGCCAGGACAATCCAGGGCAAGCACAGGAGCAGAACTATGGGTTCTGGGGGATCTCCGCAGCCTCGCAGAGAGATGTCCAAGCAGTTTAATTGCCTCTAAGGTTGGGCAGCTGCTGAACAAGTACCTTTCTAGATCTAAATTTCAAAGCTTTAAGTCTGCTTACACCCCTTTTTGAACACCTAGACCTTTTTCCAGATCCAGCCCTGACTAACTGTAATCAAGTCACTCCTTATCTTTCCTTTCAGAAGATGGACAGCTTTGAGCTACTCAACCCAGGTGTTATGAGGTGCACTTCACAGCCTTTTACTCATGTCATGGCTCTTTCTTCTGGAGTTGTTACCAGCACTGGAGACCTGAGAGCTCTGGAGCCAAGTAAAGAGCTCAAGCAATATTTCCAACCCATGTTTGTGGATCCAGGGATCTTGTTATTCCTTTTGCCACAGAGCCACGTGCCATAATCACCTGTGGCTGGCTACTCCCTACCGCTACCCCAGGATTTTTTAGTTACCTGTTTTCATAATAGTCGCTGATTCTCCGAGTCTGACCTGCCACGGTCTTTCTCCCCACAGTGAGGATGACTGTGATTCGCAACATGAGAAGTAAGTCAAGAAATGCTTGCAAGCTTTTTGACATGTACACATATATGCCATGCAGGTGGAAGGTGCCTTGCAGTGACAGTTGGTGGGATTATAAGTAGACCAAGGATTTTTTTTTTAAAGGTTTTGCATGGTCCTTCAGGTACCAAAGGCTGAAAAGCACCATCGTGAGTCTTTTGTTCTGAGATTGACAGTGGATGTATGGAAAAGCACGTTGCTCACTCATCTGAACTTAACAGATGTTACAATTTACTCAGTGCTAGGCAGCTGTTCTTCAATTACGACCACTTTTCCAACCTCTGTGTCAGCTGCAAACTTCATCATTCGAGATTTTATTCGGTGCATGGTTTAAAACCAAACAACACAACATTAAACAGCATAAGACAACACCCAATCCCTGCAGAACATCTCTGGAAAGGAACTACTTATGGATGGTCCCCTTTTTAGTTATTTTAAGACAAGTGTGCTGGGTTTTCGCCAATGTGAACCAGATTGAGTTTATATTCTTTTACCTCTCTAATCAAAGTAATTTTCCAGCCAGACAGTTGCTTATAGAAGCAAAAAAATACTTTTATTTTAACAGTAAAACTTGTCATCTTGTTTTAGAAATACAAATTTGCTTGACAGGAACTATTTTCCCTCATCCCATGTTGGCATTAATAGCTTGCATATTATTATTATTATTATTATTATTATTACCACCATAATCATCATCACCATCATTGCTAATCTTCTTTAATATTTTATTAGTTGAAACCTCTGTTTGGTCTGCTCTCATTTCATCTGGGACCAAAGCCAAGCTGACAGATCTATCATCATCAGGTCTTATGATCTACCTGCTTTTAATATTGTCAGAGGACCAATTTTTTCCCCACTTCGCTCCATATTTCTGCTATCCTAAGACTTAATAAAAATATAATCATTCTTGACCATCTCTCTTAAAAGTATCAGATGTAAATGAGACATACGTGCCAATTTTAAAATTTTTCAAGTTAAGAGATTCTGTTTACTACCCTCTCTGTTATTTTTGGAATGTAAAGTATGTCATCACCCCTCTGAGATATGCATACTTCATCCTGCTCTCTAGCCAGTATGAGACTGGATTATTTACTAAAATATTTCAATCTTTTCTGTATTTTGTTGACAAATCCTCTATTTTACACTGATGAATAATTGTCAAGGGATCAGAACTGGATCTGAGGGGCTTTAAAATGTCAGTATCATGAGTTAACCAGCAAAATATTTGCAGTGCTTCCTTTTTATTTTTAGGCTTATCAACCTGGGGTCTTGTTCATATGCTTTTCTCTACCAGCTGAGAACTAGAAATTTAATTTTATTAATAAAAAAGGTGGGGTTTTTTATTTTAGTCATCTGAGTCCAGAAGTTAGGCTTTGAAGAAAATAGATCAACCACTAGGAAACTCATGATGACACATGAGAGCTGGCAGATCTTCTACAGCATCACCAATGCTGTAAGATTAGCAACACTGAAAGGAACAGTGATGGTGTTACCACTGTCTACCTGTTTCATGAAAAACGGGAAGAACTGTTTTTACTTTCTAAGTGCATCTGCAGCCTCTAGCAAGCTGGTTCATTTAGGGCCCTGGCGTTCAGCCTGTATGCCAAACTGGAAGCCTCCCGCCTCCAGCTCTCCTTTGACTGGTCATTACAGGTTGTCCTGTGAAAAGTCCACTTCAATACCCAAACCGCCTTTACAGTCTGGTGCTTGCAGAGCCCAGGACAGGGGAAACCAGACCTCTGTGTTTCTATACTATTCTCTGATACGGTCGTCCCCGTGCAGGTGCTGCACAGGCATCAGCTGCTTCTGACAGTGACTCACAGGATACCCACACAGTCCACAGGATAAAGGCTGTACACGCACATGTACTTTTTTTTTTTTTTCAGAATTAAGAGAAAATTAATCGAATGTTTCTTCTCATCATCCAGCTTAGTTTCCATCCATGTTTAGCCGCTTCTAAAATACAGAATTATCTGAGCACAGCAAACACCTTTAGCTAGTTGCTCGCTATCACTGTCTGTACTAGCTACTCACCCATATATTTATATATATCTGACAGGCTTGAAAGGGAAACTGTCCATGTAGCTTGTTGCCCAGGCATGCTCCTTGTTCTCAGCGTTCATCCTAAGGATTTTCCTTCTTTTGGGCAAGGGGCATCCCGCAAGGCTCCTGCCACGGCTGACCCGCACGCAGCCCTGCCCCAGCCCCAGCCGCCGCGAGCAGTCTCACAAGCTCTCCTTGAGCGCCCCCTGCTGTCGGCCGCCCCGCAGGACCCTCCCCGCCCCGCAGGACCCCCCCCCCCGCCACACAGGACCCTCCCCGGCCCGCAGGACCCTCCCCGCCCCGCAGGATCCCCCCCCGCCACGCAGGACCCCCCGGCCGCTCCGTTCCACCGCGCGGGGCTCTCCCGGGGGCTGCCGGCCGGTGCGCGGGGCCGCCGCAGGGAACGGGCCGCGCTCTGCCCCGCGGGCTGCCGGCTGCACGGGCGCGAGTGCTCAGCGTTACGTGGAGAGCACGAAGCGCTCGCTCGGTGAACGCGGCGCTGCCCTGCGGGGGCGCAGTCGCTGCCACGGCCCCGCGGCCCGTCCGCAAGCCCGGTCCCGACCGCGACCCCCAGCAGCCGCCGTGCCCGGGAGGTGCGTGAAGAGGCGGCAAAGCCCAGCAGCGGGTGTACACGGCCCGGACGGCTGAGGATCGGCAGGGGGCGGCAGGCCCTGCTGCGGGACCCGGCGGGGCGGGCAGGCCCGGCCCGGCTGCGGGACCCCCGGGTCCCGGGAGGCGCCGGCGGCCGCTGCGGACCCGCCGCTGCTGAGTGCGAGGTGCCGGGAGGTGCCGGGCGGTGCCGGGAGCGGCGGCGGTGCCGTCGCGGTGGCAGCGGGCGGGTCCGCCCAGCCCGGCCCCGGCCCAGGTGCAGCCGTGAGGCGCCGCCGGGGCATTTAGCCGCGGCGCGGCGGGGGGCTGAGGTCCGTTGGTGCCCGCGGTTCGGCCTCTCCCCGGCGGGTGAGTGGGGCTGCGCGGCCCGGCCCGGCCGGCGTGAGGGAAGGCGGGGGCCGGAGAACGGCCCTCAGGAAGTTTAACGCAACTTTCCGCTGAGCTCGCGGAGCGCGGGGGGCGGGCGTCCGGGCTCGACTTTGAGCCCGCCGGCCGCGGTGAGGTGAGGGTGGCTGGGGGAGAGAGGGCTCCCGGGGGGCCGCGGTCACCGGGCCGGCCCCGCCGGAGCTTGGCCTGCGGGGGTGCCGGCGGCTTGCCGGGGCCGGCTCGGCGCCGGGCGTGCGGAAGGCTGCTGGCGGGGCCGTGCCCGCCGCTGCGGGAGCCGCTGCCCGCACCGCACCGCGATGCCGTGCCCGAGCGGCGGCTGCCGCCCTGCGAGGCGGCTCCGAGGGAGCGGGGCCGGCGGTGGAGCTGCCGCCCGCGGGGCCGGTGTGTGCCCGCGGGGCCGGGCCCGCTGCCCGGGGCTTCTAGCCCGCGCCTGGGGCAGCAGCCTGGGCGGCACCGCTCCCGGGGTGCCACCTGCGGGTCTGCTGCGTTTCGTAGCTTGAAGCAGGGGAAGAGGCTTCATCGTGAGGTAAAGATGCTGCTTTAAAGTTGTTGGCACTGTGGTGTATTAGGTATAGTCAAAGAGTATCCCGCTGCTGGCCTTAATGTCTCTCAGTGGTCTTCCAGGTAAAGGTTGTGCTCTCTGAACTCATGAAAAAGAAGCAGAAATCTGCTGGTAACTGAGTGTAAGGCTGCTACGGGATGCTGGTTATTCACTGCTTTTTTACTGATATCTCTTTAAGCAGATGTGCTTCTCTTAAGACCAGCAGAGCAACAACAGGCAAAATGACAGCTGTGAAGTATGAACAAGGAGCAGGGCTGGCAGAAGAGTCCAGGTGAGTGAAATGAACTGCACCAGGGTATGTCTCTGGGGTTGAAGTGTGCAGTGTGTCGTCCCCTGTCTAGAGTTGCTTAGTGCTCTAAATATAACAAAGATAGTGCTTGAAGTTTATGTAGTATATAGTCTTTGTATTCTTTCCCCCTTGAAATGCTGTTGTCTGAAAGGAGTAATATCTTTGAAGAAAATATGATTTAAAGGAAAAATGCTGTTGTGATTGACTTCTTGAAGCAGTTAAGAACTAGCTAGGAAGTACAGAGCCCTCAGCCCTGGTATAAGCTCATGACATTAAAGCCTGCTCTGTTCTATCATCCAGAAAGTCTGTCAAGGTCTCTTGTAAAGCAAGATGCTTATGTTCTGCTCTCCTTCAAAACCTCAAATTTGAGGTTCCCTTTAGCTGTGAGCAGTCAGAAAAGCTTATGCTCTGTATGGAGAGTGTGTAAAGGAAATAAGTTCTAGTATATCCTTATTTTCTTCTCTTTCACCCCAGTAGTGAAAAAATAGATGTAGTAGCTTGTGGCAGAGAGCTTGTTCCATCTTGGACAAGCAGGTGTGGAGTGCTCAACAAAACAGACTCCCTCTGAGGAAAGCATTATCTGGAACTGAATACTTGTGAGTGCACAGTGGAAACAATGTACTTGAACTTGGCTTCTGTTTTCTTTTTGTGTTAAAGATTGACTTCCTAACGCAAAACACTTTGTTGCTCATTCTTATTTTGGGTTATTCTAATCACAGTGGAGGATAAGAAGGTAGCGTTTGGTGCATTTCATGTGGCTACAAATAAAAGCAAGTGACCTTCAGCAAAACTTCTGCTGTAGCAGCAGCAACCTGCTTTGAGCGAAACATTGCAGCTGTACGTAAAGTGGAAACTCCCAAGTGAATATTCCATAGGAGTAGCTGGGAAGCAAAGCGGAATGGTGATACATTGCTGGAGCTTTGCTTCAGTTCCAGGAACAAAATGAGGATACATTTTGTCTGGAGACACTGGAGCTGGAAAATTAGCATTAAATAACAAAACTGTTGCGGGGGGAATCATTCCTCTACTCAGCCTGATACTAAGTACAGGTGGTGAACCACCAGTACTGGTTGCTGACACTGTACGAAATGTATCACTTGGTTCCTTGCTTAAAAGCAGGTTAGCCCACACTACAGAAGCAGTGCTGGTGCATTGGGTCTATTGTGGAGCGTGAAGAGTACTTGTATCCTCTGAGTTGTTCCAGTAATGCTTTAAACATGCTAGATTGCTTCTTGGCCAGGAGTGACTTACATGCACATGTTCAATATTGATGTTTCCATGCTGTTCCGAGGCAATGATGCCAGAGGCAGAGCCATGGCAAACATTGGCTGTGCTATTATGCATGGCAGTATTTCTGTGGAGAAGGCTGAATTAGAAACTCCCGGATTTGGATGTTAAACTTTATTTTCTCTGAAGTTATCATGTGGTCTTCAAAGCTTCTCAGGTGGCTGAACAAAAACATGATCTAAAGAGACCCTTTTAAGGAAGCTATGGCAAGCAGCCACTGTCCCCCAAAAATGCTGTTCTAGCACTAGCTCAGCTGCTGCTGCTCTGGTCTTCCAGTTTCCTGTCTGGCATCCTGCTCTGCACAAAAACATCTCTGTGCTATGGCTTTTCCTGGTGAAAACATTCATTCTCTGAACAAGTAGTTTACTGTAATAGTATTAATGTCATTTGGACTCTCTGAAACAATTTTGCATATGCATATTTACAGCACTTCCAGAGTCTGAACAGGGCTGTTAAGCCCTCAGCAGACTCTCGGATACCTTACTTGAAAGCCACTTATCCTATTGCTGAACACATCTGTTCCCTTCCTCCCTGAAAGAGGAACTTTTGAGAAATTGCTAACAGTAACTAGATTGGTACAAGCAGAGGGGTTCTGCTGTGCCAGCATACGGGAAGTCTGTCTTCCCATGGTACTATGCCTGTGCTCTGTCCCAGGCTGCTGCTTGCTGCTCAGCTGACAGTTAATACTGTTTTCTGTGGAACAACAAAGAGTAGCAATGTATAAAGTTGACATCTGTATGAGAATGTGACTTGCGTTATTCCTTTGCCAGCTCTCCAGCAGCAGAAGAACCCACACTAAAGATTGATGATGGGCGTGATGAGGATAATGAACCAGACAGCTGTTCCAAGTAAGCTAATGATATACTAAATGCCTTGCTTACCCCCCAAATTGGAAAATGTTGAGATAAAATAAGAAGGCAGGTGGCTTGCTGAAGTAGGGATAAGCCCAGCAAATCACTTGATACTGACATTTATTTTTAGTGCATAGTAAAGACAAGTAAGTTCAGGAAGCTTCTTTATATCTGCAGAGATTAAAGCCCAACCCAAGAACTAGCTACAAGTCCATCAAATTATGAAGAATGGGTAGTCCAAACCGCATTGATTAAATTTTCCTGAAGGATTGAGTTTGGGAGAGCACAGAAGAACAAATGCTGGTGGGGAAAAAAAAATGAGCTGATTGAGTTTCTGGAGCAAATAGGGATCAGGCCCTCATCAAGACTAAACTGTCTGAACTTGCTAGTGATTAACTCTGTTCTTGAGGTAGTTATTTTCTAATGTTTAGTTCTTGTCACCAGATTACTAACTCTTATAGTGTACTTAGTCATGTCGGTGACAAGTCAATAGACTTGTTTCTCTGTTCTTGCTGCTCAAGACGAAGCCTGTTATCTTAGTTCTTTTATGTGACAACACGTCTGTCTTGAATTCAGAAGTTTGCATGTACAAATGCATTTCACAAAAGCTTTAAGCTAAGTATGTGAACAGATATGCCATGTTCTCTTCAAGTGATGTAAGGTGTTGGGAGGCCAAATTGGAATGGTGTGTATATTTCAGTCTTTAGTGCACCTAATAAAGGTGCTTGTCGTTAGACTGTGGGAGATGAAGTCTTTGTGTACCTACTATATTTGCATTGTAGGATTGATGAGGTAAAGACATAGGTCATCGAACTGTTAGTGTAATTATCACAGTGTTTCCTTCTATATTAGATACACATAAATGTAAAGAAAGCCATGGAAAAAGTGGGTACTAAACCTCAGCAACTCCTTCCTGCTTATGGATGCAGATGTTTGCTGGGTGGACCTTGTTCCTTAGTTTAAAGTATGCACCTACTAATAAGTGTGGGTTAACTCATTAAGCCTGGCAAGATGCTTCCTCATCACTTCAAAGATATCTACCCTTGTCTTAAACTGAGTTACTGAGGTGTTAAGGGTACACACCAAATGTGATACCAAAGTTACCCTAGAGCAAGCAAGTAGCTTGAACAGGCTCACTGGGTGCAATATGCATTACTGAGCTGGCAGGCTTCCTGTAACAGTGATATCTCTAATGGTGATGCGGAAAGGAAGTGTAGTAAGTATATATAACAGGAAAGGTAGGGTAGATATGTGAACAATATGAAAGGAATTTACCAGTAGTTTCTGTCAGCATGTCAGAACCTTTTGGTAGGTCCTACTGTTAGTGATACACTTGGAAAAGGTGTTTTCCTTAAGAGTCTAAGTAAAGACTTAGTGTTTACAGTAGTTAAGTAATCCCAAAATTACTTAACAGACTGGCAATCTGTTTTTCAAATTGTCAGAACTTGGGGCTTACAGATAACTTATTCTACCTACTACACTTGGTATAGCCTAAAGAGAATTTCAGCTGGTGAGGTAGTTACACAAAGGCCTAGCTTTAAACCAGAAGCTTAAAGTATACCAAGGAGGCAACAAATAATCTTCCATAACTGAAAACAGGAGCTGGAGCCTTGCTAGGGTTGGAGATAACTCTCAGAATTGAAAGAACTTAGCATCAGTAACTGATTTTCTTAATAGGCACTTGAGTCTTCAACCTGAAAGCCAAATGTTACCTCTTAAAGGTAGAAGAGGATTTGCCTTCCTTTATTCCAAGGGCACAGAAGCAGCTGTGGAACTATTGAGTGTAGTTTTTTCCAGGCACAGACAAAAATTGTCTGATACAATAAGCTAATATCTTGAAAAAGATACCTTAAGAGATGTCTATCCTTTAATATTCCTCTTGACAAACTGTTATTGTATAAGCCCACTTCTTATAGCTTGTAACTGGGCATTAAGGCAGACTTCTAGTGTAACTGAAATTGTGATATTGAAGTGTTATGTGTAAAGTACATACTGCTGTACTTTTAGGGTCTGTAACTGGTGAATGTTTCTAACAAGTGGTCAAAGCATTGCTTTACTGTTTTAACCTATATACAGTGTGAGTGCAACCGAATAATCTCCTCTTAAAGGAATTACTACTATACAGAATTCTAAACCCAAAAGAATATGAACATAAGAATGTAACGGTACTCTTGTGGCTAATATCAGTAGCAAAAAGTTACTTGTCTTGATGGCAGTTCTCTTCTCTTGCAGTGCAACTAGGAGAAAAATTTCCCCATTTGTGATGTCATTTGGATTCAGGTAAAAGCTCATGCTTGTAATGATTTGGGTAAGATGGTCCTTATTTCTGGTGTAAAAACTTGGAGAGCTCTTTGAACTCCAGCCTGCTCTGTCTGGAAGGTACTGAATCCTTTATCACCCCTAGAAAGGGTGACTTGAGGAAAGTACTTTGATTGAGAAAGAAGTCTTAAACAGATACAACTACATTCTTCAAGGATAGCTGAAAGTCATGGTTTTAAATGCTGTTGATTTGGATAAAAGCTCTTTAATGGCTTACTTCAGGCTGTGGCAGCCTTTGAACAACCAGTTGGTCGGTTCTATGCAGTCTATGTGCTGGAACAAGGTAAGCCATTAAAAACAGTTGTTTTCAAGGGACTACACTAAGTCAAAGTGGGAGGGGAGTAAGCTGAAAGGCAGCACTGACAGACACTTGAGTGCCTTAAAGCTTTTTTTTGGGTTTGCACCACTTCTAGGTAGCTGTGGGTTTATAGGTTAAGAACTACAGCTGAGTCTGAAGTAAATGTACAATTCAACATGGATGGTGTACTCTGTGCAGATGACTTAAAATGCAACTGGAATCCTTCAGCTGCTGATACAAGCAGGCGCCTATCTGTATGTAAGAGAACACACTCTTGCTGGAACAGGTTAAAGCAAAATTCTGGGCTTGTGCTCTTCAGTCAACCTGAGAGGCAGAAATGAATTGATGGCATTTGTTGACTTGTATTTTTCTTTTTTTTACAGAGTATTTGGAGTTGTACTTATCATTGTGGACATTTTAATTGTGATTGTGGATCTGGCTATCAATGAGAAGAAGGGTGTTAGAGAGATTCTTGAAGGTGTTTCCTTGGCAATAGCAATCTTCTTTCTCATCGATGTTCTCCTAAGAGTGTTTGTTGAAGGGTAAGATATGGGCCAAAACTAAGTCAGTGTGGCAAGCCAGTAAGGAAGCAATACTTCAAACTTGGACTATGAACATGGATGCCCTGTAGGCGAACTTTCTGGTCATAGAGATGTGACCATTGTAGTCTTGGCGCTGTAAATTGCTGTTATCCCTCTATAGAATAATCTGTAGAGTGTTTTTGGTATAAGTGAGCACTTGGAAACTGCATCAGCTTTGCTGTGGCTTATGGGTGTAGACAAGGTGTAAGATTATTTTCTTAATGAGTCTTCAGTGTTAAGAACTACTTCAGGAGAGCTTGTCTCTAGCAGTAGCTCTGTATAGGTAATTCTGTTCCGGAAGATGTATTTCAATCTTTGCTGCCCCTATGGGCATCTGTCTAAAACTCTTGTTTCAGCTTCAGGAACTATTTCCGGTCTAAACTGAATATTTTGGATGCATGCATAGTGGTGGGCACTCTGCTAATTAACATGACATACTCCTTCTCAGACCTTGCTGCAGCAGATCAGATACCAAGGTAAGAATGGTATGGCAGCTGTTAAATGTGAACTCTCTTCTCTTGATAGCTTTCTAAGGATTTTCTTGGGCACCTCTGAGCTAGATGTGTGTGTACTAGATAACGGATGTGGCTGTAACCATATTTCATGATACAGGCTAACAAAGACACCTAACTTTGATCTACAGTTATACTGTAGGCTGTCCCTGTCTTGAAGGCAGAGTTGATCTAAATGTATCAGTTGAGGTAACTGAAAGTGAATAGTAAGACCATCAAATGCTGACTCAAACCTTCCTTCTTGGGGGAAGGTGTGCAGCAGCCCTGATAGAGGTAACAGTCTGAAGGTCAGACAGAAGATTTGGATTCTAATAGCAAATGGCATAGACAACTGGGGGAGAGTCTCCATCTAATGAATTTTGAAAGAGAAAGAGTTGCCACACTGTCTTGTTTTCCCAGAAGCCCCATGGTAATACATATTGGATATTTCAGCCATGCCTTGGGGAGGGGAAACATGCTGTTCATGTGCATAAGTAATTCAAGTCACATTTCAATCTTATTTCTGTAGCTTGATCAGATGAGAGGAATCCATTCCTGATGGAAACAAACTAATCTTAGTGCAGGTAGAACTACAACTCTAGGTTTGAATTAGTAAAACTTGCTTGCATCAGCCAGGCAAAGAAGTTGAGCTCTTTTTTTTTAAAAAAAAGGAAAAAAAATAATTATGCCCCTGATTCAGCTGGCTACTGGGTACAAGTGGGGAAACATTCTTCTAGAAGAAACTCAAAGTGTAGTTATTGAAGAAGATCCAGAGTTGGACAAACCTCTGGAAGTACTACTTGTCTCTTTAAATACCAGCTAAACTCGGGTTTCAAAAAGTAGAATTGTCAGAGGGGTAGTTTGTGCAGCCTCAGTATCATAAAAGGCTGTTTCCTTTTAGGTCTTTCTGAACACTAATCTGAGTTTAATGATCACTTCCAATTTCTCTGGCCACGTTTTTCTAATGTAGCTCTCTTATTATAGCAGCATCCAGTTAAAGGTAGGAGAAATAACACTGTGACAGGTAACTTGCGCTGTTGTCTTTACTAGGCTGTGTTAATAGGCTTAATCCTGCACTGACCCATCCTATTGTAGATTGGTGTGTGCAAGATCCTTCTATTCTGACTTGCTGAAGTTGATGTAGATTTAATATAGGCTTTGGGGTCACAGAAGATAACACTGATGTTCTTGGAAGATACTCAGCTGGGGTCTATTGTCCCACCCATTCAATTTTTGAGGCCTTCTTTAAGGCTTACCTTGTTAAGGGATCTTCAGTCCTGTTCTGACCAAAATATTATATTAGATGATACCTCAGACTTGGCCAAATATCAAATCTTGATGAGATGGTCTTCCCACCTAACTATATTCACACAATCCAACTAATTCCCAGTAGCCTACCTGGGGTTTATCACTTATTTACCCAGCCCTTCTTCAAGAAGTGAACAACAGTCTTAAAGCACCTGATGCTTCTCAGAATAATTAGAATCTGAGCAGCTTTTATGTGGATGAAAGCATATATGTGACAAGTAAAATTTTGGTGGCAGCCCTTGGAAGCAACATCCCCTGATAGAGGGGTATGGTTTCTATTTCTAGTCTGGTCTGTCTGGGTGTGCATTGGGATGTTACCTATTTCCTTGAAGTCAGACCTATGAAAGGACATTGAGGAATGAGAGCTGGGTATTGGTCTGGGAGCTAATGCTTAACTGGCTAACTTTGTAAAGGGCAGAATGCAAACTGCTTTTATCTTGAAGAGCTGCTTCTCACAACTGTGCTTCAGGCTGGGGAGAGGGGCTATGTAGTCCTCTTCACCCCACTGCTGGTTCATCTCCTTGGCTGATAGCTCCAAGGGAAGTCTGTTCTGAAAACAGCCAAGTGATCCTGGCCTAGGAAGGAGCTCAGGGGTTGGAAACTGAAAGTTTCCTCCAGGTGTCTGGGACAACCTTGTATTGCTGACTTTAATCTTGACATCAGTGGAGAGCAGACTGTTTTCAGCTGGAGGCTTGTCCCCCTTAATGAAGGTATTCACCAGGATTCTTACCTGAGTATACGAGGACCTGAAATATGTGCATGTGCTCCTTAAATGTATATGCTCATATACCTCCCTAAGGAATGAATGTTAGTTTGCCCTAGTCCCTAAGGGTATGAAAAGCAGCTGCCCCTGTTCAGTTGCCTAGGTAGAACCACTGCATAAGCATCTTGCCTGCTTCAAAGTTCATCAGCAGTTCAAAGTTCCTCAAACCAAATCATCTGATCAAGTTGCTGAATGATTAAACACAGGGTTTATACTGACCTGTTCTCAGGCTTCTTAATGAAGGCATGATGTATGCAGCCTCTCTGGCTTCTCTTTTCAGCTGTTTTTCAGGTGGCTACTTACACTTAAATGTATATGAGAACAGGCTTCAAGGAACAAGGATTTGGGGATAATATGGGTAGCGTTAAGGGGATTTGCTTGCTGGGCAGAGGTGCCTGTGAAAGCCTGAGCAAGTAGGGGGTTTCCTACTTTCATTAGCTGTTCGGAACATACTCCCCAAAAAACCTCAACAATAAAACCATGGTATTCTTTAAGCATAGTACTTTTTTTTGGGTTTTTTTTTTTTCAAAACTAGTGTGAGAAGTACTAGTTCAGTATATGAAACAAAGCCTTAAACTGTCTCTGAAACAATATTTAAATAGCTTTAAGCTTTGCATCTAAGTCTAATCATGTTCATTTTCATTCATGGTGAATCTGACCCTCATCTAGAATGGTTACTTTCCTCCGAGTTCTGAGAATTGTCATCTTAATAAGAATATTTCGCCTGGCTTCACAAAAGAAGCAACTTGAAGTGGTGACCAGGAGAATGGTAAGTTGGCTTTTTAATGTATTTAGGCTGCTGTTACCGTTTCCTGCTCTAGCTCTTTCTCCAGGCAGTCATCAATGGCGAGCAGCAAGACTGCCCACAGCCTATTGGTCTGCAGCTGATGATAGTGCCTGAGCAGTACATCTGTTTGGTACCCTGTCAGGGGCACAGGAGCTTTGCCTCCAGCCTCCATATAGCTAATTACTCTTAACTTTGTTCATGTAAGCAGAAACTTGACCGGGAAGGCCAGCACAGCAAAGTGATTGCAACACCACCATGTTTCTCAATGGATAGTTTCTAGTTTCTGTGGTACATAGTTTTCCTTCACATGGGGAGAATAGGAATTTTAATGTTTCTGCTGCTTATTCCAGGTGAAAACAAAACAACTTAGCTCTTGAAGCCCTTGTTTTCATCAGGGGCACTGAAGTGGTACTTGAAGGTTCAAGTGTGTCTTCTTGCTCCGGAATAAGGGCAGCATAACAAAGACTGCTTAACTTTCTTCTTCCTTCCCTTAGCCCCCAAACACTCAAATAGAAAGGACAGATTCACGTTTCTGTCTGCAAAGTGTCTGCAGTGTTCTTTCTACTAGAATAAACTTTGATACTTCAGGGTAAAAATTCTGTATGGAACTTCTATCCAAAAGCTAACACAATGTTACTTTTGGCTAATGCTGTGGTCTTTACTATAGCAAAATGAGGCTCTACTACTCATGACAACTTCAGAGTCTAGATGGTTGATTTCCACCCCCATCCCCCCCTTGTAACTTGTTGATCTTTGGCATTCCTTTAGAAGACTAACTGTTCTTTCTTTTTTTTTTTGGCAGGTCTCTGAAAACAAAAGGCGTTATATGAAAGATGGCTTTGATCTGGATCTCACTTACGTTACTGGTTTGTAGATAACGCTTTGCAGCATGTTATATCCTGCTAAGACTAGTTATTCAGTTCAGTGCTTGACATAAAATACAGTCAATGTTTTAGACTAATGAAATGTAAGTATGAAGCCAAACCAGGCCTACTCCTTTTTCTGTGGGATTTTGAAATAAGGATTCCTGACTCTGACACTGTACTCAAGGGTTAGCCTCCTGGGGAAGAGGCTGTACATGCTGTAAGTAATGATAGAAATTCTCCTGAGACCTAGGGAACCAGAGCTGAGAAACTACTGAAAATACAGTATTTTTGTCTATGATTCTGTGAAGACCAACACAACAGTAGCTGATGCCTTGAGAAGTATTATTGTCTTGCTGTGCTGAATGTAGAGCAAAGCTGCTCAGAAATGGGTAGGTAGGTTGGTTTTATAGTTAGGGTAGGAATATGCAATTTCATGATGCTGTCAGTCACGTAGTTCTTACGTGTGGGGAGGCTTCCCACTGTTACTTCTGATTGCTGTCTTCTCCACAGATCGCATTATTGCAATGTCGTTTCCATCTTCTGGGAAGCAGTCTTTCTATAGGAACCCTATACAGGTAAAAATCTAATCTACCAAGTTCAGTTTCTGAATACTGTTTCACCCCACTGGTGGGGTGGTTCTCACTAACTTGTGTGTGGACCAGATCAGCAGGATTAGGATTGACTTATGTCTTGGCTGGTTGGAATGACTGCATGATGGTCTCCATTGTGCTGTACTGCTTGTGTTGTAGTCTTTCAGCTAAGCCTGGGGGGGTGTATCTTGCAGTGTGGATGCACTGGTGCTCTGTTGCTCCTGTTCTTTGGGAATGCTTTGGAGAACCAAATCAGTTCTGTCCCAGGCTAGCAGTAGTGTGATAATAAGAACTATCTATTCATCTAAAGATGTTCAAAAGGTCTGTATAATGCCCTCTTCAGAGCTGTGCTTGATACTGTAGAAATATATAGGGCAAGGAAGACAGTTGCGGTAGTACTTTTATTCCGGACAAGAACCTGAGTAGTTGGGCTGGAAGGGCCTGCTGTCCAAGGGCTGTTTAATGCAGTTACTGACCCCACTTGAGGGATGGGTGTTGAGGTGGCAGTGGAAATAAGGAGTAGAGCACTAACTACTCTGAACTCTTACTTGGTTATTACTTTAGGAAGTTGCAAGATTTTTGGACACCAAACATGCAGACCACTATAAAGTCTACAATCTCTGCAGTAAGTATATTTAGCTGTTGACTATACTGAATAACTGCTAAAGAGAAACATTTCTTCAAGTGTGCTGCTGGCAATAACACGTCTCCAGGAATGTGCAGTATGTCAAAAGTAGATGGCGATCTCTGACTACCTTCAGTCCTGAGCATGGCTATTGACTTTGAGCATCTAATACTACCAGAGCTTGCAAAGGAGATACGATCTGTCTCGCAATTTAGTCTTTTTGCTAATGTTGAACAATTTCTTCAATGTTCTGAAACTCTTACTAAAAAATAAGTGGAAAACTATATCTGGGCTAAAACTTGGGGTGATGGAGAATTTTCTCATGGAGGCTTAGGAGCAAGGTGAGGAATAGTTAAAAGCTCTTCTGTTTAAAGGTGGCCAAAAAAACCCCCAAACCACTTCAGAAACAATTATTCTGTGGCCCCTGTTTCATAGTAGAGTATCAGAGCTGGAAGCAAGATGTGATATAGAAGCATTGCTACTTGAAAAAGTAAACCTGCCCTCTGGCCAGCAAAGGGATAGATGAGGGGACACAGGTAAGTGTGGTATTAACAGCTCTTGACCACTTTGTAGGTGGTGGTTGCTGTGATTCACCCTGACAGTACGTCAGAACACTAACTTTCAGATCCCTAAATAATGCCCATGGAAAGGAATGGCCAATTGGGCCTGGAGATAACCTCTCACTGAAGCGAAAGATGTGAAACTCAAGCAAGCATGGTTCTAGCCAAATTACCTCATTTTTTTAACTTCAATCTGTCTATTCACACTACTGCACTTTAAACACTAGTGTATGCTTAAACCAGCAATTGTGTCACAAGCCACTTTGTTGCAGTCCTCTTCTCCTTCCTGGCATAACTTCAGATCTTTCCTTGTAGGTGAAAAAGGCTATGACCCCAAGTACTTCCACTACAGGGTGGAAAGGATCTTTATTGATGACCACAATGTCCCAGCACTACAGTGAGTCTTGTCAAGAAATGCATATGTAATCATACTGTGTAGGAGTTTGCTTTGATCCACTAATCTTCCTGTCATCCAGGGACATGCTGAAATTCACTGCCAGTGTCCGTGAATGGATGAGCCAAGATGAAAAGAACATCATAGCAATTCATTGCAAAGGAGGCAAAGGTAGAACCTCTCATGTGTAATTTCTGAATGCTTCAAATTGTGCTTTATTCTTACCACGGCTGCTTTGATGTAAGTGTGAGATGGGTTAGAGTGCAACTTGACAAATTCTGCAGCTACTGTGATGATGAGTAACAGTATAGTACTGTGTGTTTTAGTATTACACAACCCCTTTTCTAGGTAGCCCAAATTAGTAGTTCTTAATCAAAGCTGGCATCTGATCTCTTAATGTTCTTCAATAATTTCCTGCTCTCCTGGCTTCTGGGACAGCAGTTTCCTGGGAGAGGTTGGGGATAGGGAGCTACTGACACTGCTAGTAGTAAAAGTGTTAAGCAGCTGCTTTTGCTCCCTGGAAGTCAGTCACCCCCACTGAATGTCCTCCGTTGTAATATACCTCAAGCTCTTTAATTTCTTGGCAGGGGGAAATAGAATTCTTTAGGTGGAAAAGAACTTCAAGATCATGTCCAACCATTAACCTAACACTGCCAAGTCCATCACTAAACCATGTCTGTATGCACTACACCTACATGTTTTCTAAATACCGCCAAGGAAGGTAATGTCCCTGGGCAGCCTATTCCAATGCTTGACAACCCTTTTGGTGAAGGAGTTCTTCCTAATATCCAATCTGAACCTCCCTGGCACAACTCGAGGCTGTCCAGAGCCTTCCTACCCCCAAGCAGTTCAACACTCCTGGCCAACGTGGTGTCATCTGTAAACTTACTGAGGGTGCACTTGATCCCCTTGTCCAGATCATTGATAAAGATACTAAAAGGAACTGATCCCATTACCAAGCCCTGAGGAACACCACTCGGGACTAGCTGCTAACTGGATGTAACTCAATTTACTACCACTCTTTGGGTTCAGCCATCCAGTCAGGTTTTTTTACCCAGAAAAGAGTATACCCATCCAAGTCACGAGCAGCCAGTTTCTCCAGGAGAATGCTGTGGAAAATGGTGTCAAAGGCTTTACTACAGTCCAGGTAAATAGCATTCACAGACTTTCCCTCATCCATCATGAGTGGATCATCTTGTCATGGGAGATCAGGTTATTCAGGCAGGACCTGCCTTTCATAAACCCATGCTGGGCCTGATCACCTGGTTGTCCTGCACATGCTGTGCAATAGTACTCAAGATGATTGGCTCCATAACCTTCCCCTGCTAGAATGTTCTGGGTACTGCTGGATCTTAAATCAAGCTACACATGGTATTATGTGATAGAGCATAATGTGGTCTTATGGGAACAGGCTTGTCAAAGCTACTGCATATGAGCTGACCTGTAGGTGCTATGCACAATCTCTAGTAGTGTGGGATTTGTTGAAGAGCACAGATAGCTGTGACAATAAACCAAACTTGCCTGCAAACATCTGCCACATCTTTAGCTGTCTGTTGTTACTACTGCAAATAGGTGGCTGAACAAGGTGGTTACTTAACATAAAGAAGTCTCTCCCAGTTGGAACTGTAGCTTAAAAGGTCTTGCAAAACTGAACATTGAAACTACCTGCAGGCCAAATCCAACTTGAGCAAGTACAGAGAGGGGTATTTTTTGAGACCTCAGACTTCAAATTCAAAACAGACTATACTGGAGTCTTTGCTGGAAGTCTTGATGCCTTCTTAGTAGGATTGGGTTGGGGGGAAAAGGTTGAGGCAGAGAAGCAACTTTTAAGATGTACAACATTAGCAAGTGCCAGTCTATAACCTCATTTAGTAGGGTGTGCTTGACGCTGTTCCCTGATGAATGATGTAGGTGGATACTGGCAACTTCCTAAGTGTCTCCAGTAATACTGCAAAGAAATGTGGGAACTGCTTTCAGGAACAAGCTAATAAACTGTGATATCTTGTCTTTAACTCATTCTTCCCAGGAATACAGGTACTTGACGACTATACTGTCACTTCTAACTTTTGAAATGGAAAACAGGAGATAACTTCATATTCACAAAAATAATCCTGAATACCTTTGAACTCCTGTAGTTCAACCTGTCTTTCACTTCTAATACAGGTAGAACTGGAACGATGGTCTGTACCTGGCTCGTAGACAGTGACCAGTTTGAGAGTGCGAAGGTAAAAACCAGCATTTATTTTTTGATTCTTTTAGTATTCAAAATGCCCCTTTAGAATCTGCTTAACTGGTGAAATTCACTAATATTCTGCAAAAAAAAGTCTGTGTTGGAAAAAGGGTAGTGTAAACAACCTGTTCTAAAAAATTTCTTGTGAATTGTGCAACTGTGTAAATTCCTTTCTGATCAAGACTATTCTTGATCAGGAAGAACTGGGAAAGTAGAATTCAAGAGTACTAGCTTTGAAGCACACTTTTTTTTTTGAGTTATGATAGACCTGGGATCTTGAGCAACAGGTTTCTTAAACTGTAGGTGGCTTCTGAGCATGCTCTGCTGAAGATGGTGTCACTGTAGTTACATGGTCTTGAGCAATTTTTTTTGCCTAACCTCCCTCCAAGTAGTGTGAGGCATTCAGGGATTGTCTTGTCTTGACTGCTAGCATTACAGTAAGCCCTTCTGGGGAAAGAAAGATCACAAAGTCCCAGCCAGTACAGCTGCATGTGCTGCTTTAGTATCCCAGGACTGGTATACAGAACTGAATGCCAGGGTTGCAGAAGGTCCAGGTCACTCAGGGTAGTCTGGGCAGACTGTGTATCTATTGAACTTGTTTTTCCGAGTTTGACTTGTGAAGATCTGAACTAGTGTTCAGCTTGGTCTTGCCACAGACTACCTGAGAAATAGTGACTGTTCTAAACCAATCACTGAAAACATATTGCTCTCCTTCACACTTTCATAGATGACAGACTTAATGTACCTGACTTCCTAATTAGTACTTTCTTATTCTAGTTAATAGCCTCCTTTAGAAGGTACTAAAGCAACTATTGCATATTTTCACTTGTATTCCTTTATTGGAATTGATTAGTGTAACACTAGTTTACTGTCCCCTTCTCAGGAAGGGGAATGGTGGTGGGAAGAGTATCTTAATCCTTGAAATTATTTTCCTATGTAGGAAAGTTTGGCCTACTTTGGGGAAAGAAGAACTGATAGAAGCACAAGTACCAAGTTTCAAGGAGTTGAAACTCCGTCCCAGGTAAGCTTAAGCAGGTCCAGTAACAGCAGCCAAACCAACACCAGCCCGTGAGCTCCTACACTACCCCACCTCCCCTGCCAGGTTTCTCCCATGCATTTAACTCCTGAACACTTTCTCAAAGGACTGTGAAACTATCAGATGGCAGGTTTGCACTGCATCTTCCTCCCCTTTGTCCAAGCACATATTTCTTATGCCTTTTTCTGCATAATCTTAGATGCCATAATTCAGATTTGATGATAAAGGAATTGTTGAGATTGGGAGAGCTTTCAGTCTAACCCCAATGTGCAAACAGGGTGAGCTAGGTTGCCTAGGGCTATACCCAGTCAGGTCTAAAAATATCTTCAGAGATGGAGGCTCCACAACCTCTCTGGGCACGCTCACAGGAGCATGACCCTGTAAGACAATTGAGCTGTTTATCAGGGATGCACTGAAGCCTACAGCTTGGCCTGGGGAGGAACTATGGCACTGATGTGGCTGAGTAGAGGAATGCATCATCTAGAGACTACATTTGCAAGAAAACACAGAAGTTATTGCCTCAGACCACAGTTTGGGGCTTAGCTCATCTTGATTTGCTGTGTGTTGTGCAATTCGGGTATGTGAGATAAAGCTGGTGACAGAGGTTCATCAGTTGCTGGTTTAAAATGGAAGTATAGCTGTCCTTCAGAATGTGCTGCTGTAAAATGAAGGTATCTTGTACATTGAAACATTCTGCCCTTTAAAAAGCTACATCATCAAAGCTCCCTGCCTCTTGCTGAGCTGAAGTACAGAATTCCTCTTAGAACATAAGCTTGAGTACTGCTTGAAAATGTAGGTGTTGAATTTGTCTAGAGAACTGTTTGAACTGGGGAGGGGAAGAACAAATGGCTACTTCTTAGCTTTGAAGTTAGAGCTAAGAACTTGGGGTAGAAGATCTATTTAATCCTACTTCTGCTTAGAATTTGTGTGTGGTACAGAAACTGCATAATGTGTCTGGGGTTTTTTGCATTACAGAGTAGGTATGTCGGGTATTATGAGATCCTGAAGAAAAAGTATAACTTGAAACTCCCACCAGAGAGACAACTCAAAATAAAAAACTTCAAAATCCACTCTATACACGGTAAGAACTCTTGAATTTGGGCATTCCTGTATTTGGTAATGACTTTCTATTACAGCAGCTGATCTCTACTGCCTCTCTTGCTAAGCCCATGATAGGAATGCAGATCTACTGGGATTTGAGAATTCAAATGGCACAGTTAAACTACAGCAAAGAGCACTTTGAAGTGCACTTGCCCCGTGTGTTCTGTCACTTTATAGGTGTCTGATCAAATGGTGGTTCACACACAACCTGCTCTTTTGGGAGGGGAATCACTTTTCAAGTGAGATTGACTCCACATACGGAACTACATCCACTAATGTTTTTCAGCTTGATGTGCACACCTGATTCTGTACACATGTACTGGCAGCCTTGATAAAAGGCTGGAACTTCAGTACTACTTGTTCTAAGGGACTTCAAACTGCTGTTCTTGTTCAGTCAGTGGAACCAGACTCTACATTAGCCTGCTCCACTAGTAGGGTTCACTGCTACCTCAAAATAAAGGTTTCAACCACTGAATCTTGAGCTGCCTTTAGAATTTGAGTTCTTTAAAGTCTGTTGCAAGGTGTTCTAGAAAGAAGGCACTTTTGAATGGGGTTGCACTCTGTTTTCGTTACAGCTTATGTTTCCAGCTAAATGTATATGCTTTGGTATAATGCAACTCTTTCTTTCTAGGAGTTGGGAAAGGCAATGGAACTGATATGAGATTGCAGATAATAGTGAGGAAGCAAGTTGTACTAGAATGTATATGTGCCAGTCAAGGGAACTGCAAGGTGAGAGTACTATGGAGTCTTGTCAGTTGAATTTATATTGACTTATAGGTTGAGTGTCCTCCTGTAGAATCTGAATACTGGATAAAAAACCCAGCTAAATAGATGCTATAAATTCTGAGAGGGTGAAAAAGCTAAACTTTGCTAATCATAGTTTTTTTTAGTAAGATGGTGAAAGATTTCCATAGAAGTTACTTAAATGTAAATGGTTCACTCAGACCTGAGAAGCTTAAATTTTTGGCCATTATTCATGGTGTACAAATACTACAATAGTAGTGCTAGAATGATTAGCTAGGTACTGTCATGAATTGCTCCTTTGTCTCTCTATAGCAACTCTTCATAAAACTAATATTTTCTTCTATTATGTAGCTTTTCTTTGATTCTGAAAGTGACTCTGTAGTCATTGGCTTGGAAGACAGCCCTGTTATAAGCGGTGATGTGAAAGTCAGATTTGAGTCACATTCTGTAAGTATAATAGTGTGAAGAAGTTTGCTTGAGTCTGGGGAGAGGCTGCAGTGCCTCTTAGTTGAGTACTTAGTTGAGTACCTGCTGCTTCTGACATGGGTCTCTTGCTCAGTTGCACTGAGTGACCTAGTCCTGAAATAATATTGGTGAAGATGGTGATTTGGGTGGGATACTGGGCTCTTCAAGTGTGTTGACTCTGACACTGTAGCTTTGTAAACCAAACTACTGAGGACAGGTGGATATTCTTGCTCTGCTTAAAATAAATCCTGTTGTCTAATGGAGTCCTTAAACAAGATCTTTGTGTTTAGGATCTCCCAAAAGGCTATGATGACTGCCCATTCTTCTTCTGGTTCAACACTTCCTTTATTGAAAATAACAGGTAAGTGATCACAGGATCTGAAGGCAGTCACTAACTTCTGGTGTCTGAATGGAGTGGGAAGTTCATAAACAGTACTGAAAGCTGAGCGAGCTGGTGATCAGCCTGTTCTGGCTTCTGTGTGGGTACTGGTCTCTGACTCAGTTCAACTGTAACTTGTAAGCAGGCAGTTAGCACACACTTCCTTACACTGTGCAAACATAGGTGAGCTCTTTATCCTAATCCATTAGACTCCTCTCAGCATCTAAGTATTGTTAATGAGCTTGAATTCAAAAAGGTAATGCTGTTCAAATCAAAGGCAACTGCTATCGTCTAGCATGACTGCCTAAGAGGCTGGACCTCATTCAGCAGCTTTGTAGGCAAACATAAAGACCAGAGTTAGAGGTAGTGATGCTTGGAATCCTAAAGAAAGGCTTTTACTGCTTCTCATGCTTTTGTTTAAGTTAAAAATTACTGTGGCTTTTCTTGTTAGACTAGAAGTCTTGGGACAGCTCCAGCCAGTGAAAGCTGGCCTTGTTTGGCTGGATCAGAGTGGTCTAGAAATGCAGACAGCAGATCCTTCTTTCCTGTCTGCCAAACTTGACAGACTTAGACAGAGGACCAGTGAACTTGACATGTGGAAACTACTGCATTCTTTGAGTGGAATAAGAAGGAAACAGTTTTTATTCTATTGATCCCATCGGAGCAAGAGGACAGGTAGTCATGAGTCTAGGTTCATAACTAAACTTAATATGCTGAGCAGTCCAGGTGCAGACATCTGGTTATACCAAACCAGTGCCAGGGAAAACATGTACCTGTTGTGTGACAGCCCTGCAACAGTACCATCTCAAAACTTTCACCCAAGTGCTGTTTCTTCCAGGGCTAGGGAGGATGCCCCCCCCCCCCCCCCAGACTGTCTTTGAAACACAATTTAGTAGAGACTGTCTCTCTTTCTTCCCAGAGAATTCTGCTAGACCTGAGGTGGACTAGGTCTGATCAGAAGCAAAACAGCTGTTAAGGCAGTGCTTCTATCTCTGTATTTCTAATTCAGCCACAGCTGATGTGCAAGTGATATTAAGTGATAACTAGATGTGAATTTGGTAAGCATCAAAAATGGAGAACACACCTGCTGAACTTGACTGAATACTGAATCAAATCCTTTCGCTAGGAAAGTCAGTTATTCCTGCTACTAACACAAACTTTAACAATCTTGCATTGTAGGGCTCTTCAGGTTTTGGGGTTTTTTGTTTTGTTTTTTTTTAAACACACCCACAAACCCATCAGATTGGATCTGTACTAGTCTGAGAAACATCCAGTCAAAGCACTGTGCAGGCATGACTGACACTTTTCTTAATTCATGGTCTGGGGCTATATTTAATATATTCCAGGGCTGAATTTGAAGTTCTTTTGGCTGGCTGAAAGAAAAAGTGTCTTGGGCTGTAAGATATGCTACTGAATTTTGTCTTTCAGACTCTACCTTCCCAGGAATGAGCTGGATAACCCTCACAAGTCTAAAACATGGAAAGTCTATAGTGAAACATTTGCTGTGGAGGTGAACTTTATTGAACCATAAAGGAAAGCTGAAAGAAGGGAAAAATGTAAAAATCTGTCTTTACACTGAAGCAGAAAGACATTTTCCAGGAAAAGTGAAGCGGTCTCATTTTGATGTATTAATGTATTTCTGTGAGGATACAACTTCCCAAATAAACTTGCATGAAGTTCTGTTGTGCAGAGCAATAATAGTCTGAAGAGTTAGTGTCAGTTGACAGTCGTGTCACATTAATGAGCTGTTGGATCCTCTGGAGTTTAATGTTTCTACATACAGGTAATCCCCGTTTTTTATCAATCTAAGGCAATTATCTTAAATGAGCATTAACCTGATGGTGGGTGGACATTAGCAATCTACAGGAGACTTCTGGAAAAATCTGAGACACCTTCTCTCAACATCGCTGTTTTCTACAGGTCAGTAAAGTAATGGGGATTTTGAGGGAGAAATATTGTGATCTGGCACCAGCAGACCACTTTTTGAGTAGAAGTCTTGGTATTCATCAGAAATCCAGAGACACAGGGTTTTGAGCAACACCTAGCCTAGGAGCTGACTGGTGCCTGGAGATTGCACAGCTGTTTGTTGCTCTACCTTCCCCCAAAGGGCTGACATAGCCACGTGCCCTAACCCTTCCTTAAGTCTGGATCTCATCAGCTCATGAGCATGCCAGCTGCCTGGGATCAGTTAAGCCAGGCTTGTCTTCATGCCTGCATGTGGTGGGTTTGATCTGTGCTCTTGTTCTGAGCTGATACTGCAAATGCTCACTGACCCCTCTGAGCTATACTAAGACTCGTAAAGCACAAAATTCCAGGATGTCTGTTCTGCTTCCAGCAGTTCTCATCAGTGCAGCTCCTCTGTGGGGACTCTTCATGCCTGTCTGGATGTGAAATGTGTTGAGGTCAGCTGCTTGGTTCTGTTGCTTTCTTTGTCTTTTTGTTGTTAGGAACCAGGAGTGGAAAGGGGGGTGATACAGCTTTCCATGGCTAATGCCTAGTTGATGGAGTAAGTGGAGATCACCCAAGGGTAGCGGTATACTATGCAGTACGTGTATACACTCAACTTTTGCTGTTGCTGTGTAATGACCTGGTACTTCAGAGCTGGGCTGTTGGAAACTCCCGCAGTGTTGGGAGCTGCTTCTGTCAGTGCTGTACTTCATGTGGAGGCTAAAATCTGTCTTGAATGCCCAAGTGTTGCACCAATTGTTTGCAGTTTTAGGTGCAGTACAGTGAGCCTGGGTCACTCAGATACATGTAGTTCAAGCTCCTGTGCAAAACGGGCCCACTAGAGCTGGCTCACACAACCTAGTTCTATTCTCTGTGGCTTGGGTTTTCACAGAAGACTTAATTTTCTACTTTTCCTTCCTTGTTGGAATTTCTAACGTTACAAGTCGTAGCTGTTGCATCTTGTCCTGTCCCTGTATCTCTGAGAAGAGCCTGTCCCTACCACTTCTCATGAATGAGGTAACTGTAGAAAGCACACCTGATCTTACAATCTCTTCTCAGCTTTCTGTTATGGGCGAGCTCTGCTTTTTCCACCATCCGTCCTCATCGCCCTCTGGCTTGCACAAGTATGTCCCTGCCTTTCTTGTACTAATACAAAATGGGATGTGGTATTCCATGTCTGTGCTGGCGGATGTGCACAGAACGAGCAGAGGGCTGGAGTGGTACAATTCAGCAGTGCTGGTCCCCAAGCTGTCGTGTCGCTTCAGAGGCTGCATGTGTTACTGTGCATAAATGTAGCAAAGTGCGCAAGGTGAAGGGGTGCTGCCAAAGTTACCGCAATCCCTGCGTCTCTGCCTGCAGAAAAGGAGTGCACGCTTACACGGGGTGAGAGCGGGGCCGCAGCGCTGGAGGGCGATGAGCAAGGTAGCAGCAAGGCCTCTGCCGCCACACTGAGCGTACTGGGCGGTGGAAGAGCAGGTCAGTTTATTGCAGCCAGAAGTGGCTGATTGACTAAGTTCCTTGGGTCTTGGGGCATCCCAGGAGAGTGATATCCAATTCCTGAGCTGTCTCATAGCCTGCAGGGCTGTTAAGGTGAACCTTCTTCCTGCTTACAGACTAAGCTAATCTCATGCAGCAACAGCAAAGGCTGTAATGGCGAGAGTCAGGGTTTTTTCTAGCTGAAGCATGCAGCTAAGCAAAAACTATTGTGTAAGCAGGAATGAGTAACAAAATAGCTGTATGAGGGAGATACTACATTTATCTTCAGAGATCCAAGCACCGCTGCTCACAAGATGGTAACAATAGTTCTCAAACTCCCTGTAGCACTGATTTTTTTTTTTTTTTTTTTTTTCCCTCTGGCTTCAATGTAGTGGATGCTCTCCCCTTTCCGTGTGGAATTTAGGTGACCTGTGCTAGACTCCTGGCATTCTTGTGGCAGGAAACTTGCCCTTATAGTGTATCATGGTAATTGATGATCTAGAAACTTGGAAGTTGAGTTGAACCTTAATAGTAGAACTGACTCTAGTACTATCAAAGCAACAGGCCAAGGGTGAAACTATGGGCCTTTATTTTCCATAGTAGGATATGTAAAATTTGCATTTGTTTTACGGCACTTTGTTATAGCTGGCACTTTCCCTTCAATTTTGAGGGCTTTATATGCTTAGTGATTGCAAAACCCCTTTTTCCTTTAATTCTGTGGGGGCAGTGACACTGACTTCAACCTTTCTTTGCTCCTCAGCTAGACAAGCTTGTTAACTGTTGTTGCATAAACAACTGTCAGGTACTCAGTTAATCAAATCAAACTTTATTGCCATGAATTTTTATACCAACATTATGAAGTTCTTTGCTGAACAACTGATACATATGTACAGCTTAAGCAGCTGTGAATAGCAAAAATACTGCTTACATCAACTTCAGAAGGTGAACTCTCAAAACAAGTCTATCTCTTGCTGTAGGTTCAGTGCTAAATATCCTGCTTCTCTTGAAGCTTCAACTTTTGTATTAAAAACTGCAACCATAAGCTTTAAAAAATGAAAGCAAAGACAAATCTTAATAGATTGAAGTATTCCACTGATGTGGAATCAGTCATCGCTTTTCCATACCTATGAGAAACATGTACAAATATAATCATTCCCTTGGCTAGACACCTTTGAAAAGAAGGGGAAGTGTAACAACCCTTAAAGCCTTACCCTCCTATCTGGATTATTTAAACATTTGGCATAAACGCCTTTTAAAGTCCAGATGATGCACAGCATTACTGCTCCTAGTCTACCAGTCAGCTGAGGTAAACTGGTGCAACAGACACTGAAGATTCTTCTGCCATGCCCTGCTTTAACTGCCCTTTTGCAGGGGTGTATGAAAGGGAGATGGACAGTTCTCACTGCACAGGGAGGTGGGAGAAGCCAGAAGAGTTGGGGGAGCCGCCATGGCCACCTCTCAAACAGGCTGTAACAATGCAGAGGTGTAGCTGGTTTCAGTGCACCCTGGCTCCACTGCATGAGGCAGCAGGTACTGAGATGCTTCCATCTATGCCTGAAGCTTTCTCCCCTTTCTGGGATTTGGAAGGGAAGCTCTAATAGGCAAAACTGAGCTGTTTCAGCTGTAAGTGTTGTCAGTCACTGACAAACTGTGGTTGCCAGGAGAAGCTGCCAATCTTTGTAGGTCAAAGAGTCTGCCTGTGCCCCCCCCCCCAGGTGAGCTGTCACTTACAGCATGCAGTCAACATGCTTCCATACGACTCCAGGCCAGAGTCAGGCACTGTGGTGCTCGGAGACCTGCTTTACCTTCGCCCAGGATACGGCAATAGCTGCTTACACTGCATGTATAAAGAACATCCTACTTAAAGTGGCATCTAGAAACAGGTGTTTTGCATAATTTTGGGTAATGCTAACTGCATGTTTAATCAAGTAACACAGCCAAGCAGGTACACCCTCCAGGCCGAAAGGGGACATGATACAAACTATCCAGTCATGTGAGCTTTTTCCACTCAGCTGGAAGGACACATCAAGTGGCAGAGCTCCAGCCCAAGTGTGCACTACACCACAGAGACAGTGGTGTCAGTTGTCTTTAAGAACTTGGTTCTGGCATTCTGCTGCTCTTCAGTGTCCTGTCCTTCAAGCACATGGACTCAGTCACATCAGGGTGACCCAGACAGGAATCTGCAGTTACAATTCTGTGCTCAGAGCCAGCAGCTATTTCCAGTAGTCTCCCTCATGTTAAGTACTTAATTCAGTGGTGCTTAGTATATACTCCAGCATTTCATTATTTTCTGAAATCCTTTCAAGGACTCCTTAAACCCAGCAACTATGTATTTTTACCTCAAATGCCAGCATATGTCAGGCCCTAGGTCATGTAAGTACAAGGCATGGGGTGAACACTTCCTACTTTTATAAGCCCATTTACTGGGACAGACTACACGAGTCAGGCACCAACTGCCATGACCTTGGAAAGTCACAGAGCAGAAAGGAGCCAGAGAAGGGCAGGAATCTAGCTGAGGGCTATGTATCAGCCAGCCATACTCAGCAAGATCAGACAGGACTGCTGTTATTTCAAGTCAGACACTTGCCAGGAACAACTGGGAAAATTCACCACCACAGCACAGATTTTAAGACAGAGTTTTGCCTTAAACAAATCACAGCCTACTGCTGCATATTACATGAAACCCAACAGGTCAACATAAACTTTTTTAGCACCATTACCGGTCAGGAAAATACATTTATGATGTGCAATGTACCTAGTGCAGAATCTGCAAGATGGAGATAGTTCTGCTGATCTAACTCAAGCAGCATGTACACATCTATAAAAATCACCTGAATTTCAAAGATTACAAATCCTAAACAGGAGTTGAGTTCCTAAAGTTAGGTCGCTGATTTAGCCCTGCTCAGACCATGGTGTGATCTACAGGTTTTTGACCATTTATTTAAATGATCATTAAACAACCTTTTTGTTCTCCATCTGCTAGAAGGTATCAGTAAGAATCTACTTGTTTCATCATAAGTTTCCGGCTGTACTCATAGGCAAGGAACAGTGCCCCATTAGCCAGGAATGCGCGGATCATAGTTGGCTTTAGTCCAGAATACAAGGCAAGTACACCTGGAAATGAAATAAGAGCAAGTTAGCAATTTATTAAATTGCCTATCTGCATCAACCACTGTACTTTTACCTTCTAAGGATACTAAAGTAACGCTTCTGCTCAGAGGCATGCACACAAAGAGCTAAACTCAGTGGAGCTGCTAACTGCAGTGTTACTGGATAGTGATACAGAAGTAAGCATCTAGAGTTAGAACACGAGCATAGCCATTTAAGTGCTTCTGTTAGAAGCTTATCTCAGATATGACAGGGTCTTCATAGTAGCTGTACCACAGCTGGCAAGGGGACAGAAAGAACAGCAGGACTATGGTAAAGCTGTACCCAAGCCAGAATCCTGCTCTGGAGTATCTTCCCTAGCACCAGGGCCAGGATTCGTATCTGCTGCCACATACATTCTTACACCATCTTTTGAAGTTCCTGGTGCAGGCCTTTTCCAGAGATGAGACACAGAGGTAGATGCCCCAAGCTGCCAGGCTACATAGGTCTGATTTATCAAACAGCCCTCAGTCAGCCATACAGTAACTTCTAGAGGTAAAGAAAAATTCTGTACTGAACTTCACCAATTCCTTCAATTTTCCTCTATAGGTTTGGTCACAGGGTGATGGAGATCCTTCCTTTATCTGCTTTTAATGCATACTGAGCTCCTGTTAGTGTTATGTGAATTGTCTCCTGAACCAAGAGGCAGGGCAGATGCAGTAGGTCTCCATTTCTAAATTCCAAGCTTTCCAGCCTACATGAAGCATCAGTATTTGTTAGAAACAGTTACTGTCTGTCTTCAACACATTATCAGTGCACTAGACTTCTTAAGCAATTTTTAATACTGGAGGGTACTGACTTCAATCTGCAGCCCTACAGATTCAGTTAATGTGCTGCGTACTCACCTTCAGTTCTCACAACAGTTACAAATGTTCCCATAAAGCCTGTCTGTTTTCCAGCCATTGAAAGAACCTGAATTCTAGATTTGACACAGTCCACAGGATACACAGCAATCCACAGACAGCTGCCTCCAAACCCTCCACTCAGTAGCAAAGGAATAGGACCTAAAATTAAGAAATAAGCTTTTATACACACCACAAAATATTCACCAACATAAATATCACATTATTTCATCTACAGAAGTCAAAGAGAACATAGAGAAACCTGCTTATGACAAAAGAGCAGTTTCTGCACCGCCCCCCACCCCAGCAAAACCTTTAAGTTAATTTTAAGCCACTGGTAAGTTGCAAGTGTAACCAGAAGCTCAAAGGTTACAAAGGAGTGCCTCAGATTAGTGGATGTGCTAAAAACACTTAACTCTGAAATCTGTTTTGACTGCTTTAACTAAATTAACTCCACTCCTTTCACACTTGTAGTCACTTTCCAAGGCTAATTGTGAAATGGTTTAGAGTGATATCAGATGGTGTCCCTAATCACCTATACAGAGATTTATTTATTTGGTAAAGTTACTTTGTGATCTATCATTTTTTAAGATGCAACCCAACTTCGTGTTTCAGATCAGATGATGATATACTCATTTTGCAACAGAGACCACAGTGCACGCAGCTGAAATTCTAAGTCCCAGCAAGACAAAGTATTACTGTTCGATCTTTCAACAGGGGACAAGCAATCTTTATTCTGGCATCTCTTCGTGTTTTCCTTGTCTAATTTTCAATCTCAGTGTTCTCTTACTATCACTGTAATTACATCTAATAGTCAGTATACTTTTCAGCATACACTTGAAAACACTGTTCAGGAATACAACTAAGGACTTCAACATCACTCTAAACGGCAGCTGAAATAAGTTGAGTGGCATTACACTTGTAGGATCAGATATTCAAGTAGTTTTGTAGCATTACTGTTAGCTCACTGTATTTATTCTCCATTTGTAATACATCCTGCTCCATTGAAAAATGGTCACTTCAATAATTCATTACTATATATATACAAAACACAGAGGTCTGCATTTTGCGTATGACCAATTCCCTTCATTTTACATGCATTTTACAACTGCTGTATATAATTTGTATATCTTCAGGGAAGATACGCCCCCTCCCGCTTATATCCCCCATGACAGCATGCTAAAATCCACCTGGAAAAAGAGGCACCATACCTAATTCATCTTTTGATCTCCCAGAGGCAAAAAATGTCCGGCTCAGTTCATACCCTCCAAAGAAGAAGAAATAGCCTGGGATCTCCCGCAGCAAAGTGCTTGACAGGCCACGGTAAAATCCAAGGGGACCGTCCTTTTGAATAACACCCTTCACTACTGACCAAACTGTACTGATAGAGATGTTAATCCAGTTAGTGATGCCTAATAGCCAGATAATGAGAAAGTTACAGAATAGTAGGCAACGGCAACAACAATTAAGGGTTAGACCCGTTGCGCAGACAACAGAATTCAAGCAAGACTTAGAACGAGACCCTGCTGGGAGCCCTTCACCAGCATCCAGCTTTATCGATACCTGAGAGATCTCCAGGCCGTGACCCTCCCAACCACAACTCTTCTCTGGTTAGTAGTGCACTACAAATGTGACACTGAGCCAACACAGAATTAAAAATAATAAATAAAAGGGTTTCAGAAATACTGGGCAGGGTGTATACTTACTTGTGTCCCTGGATTATCTTTCCTGACAACTGCATTTCATGCATGGCCTGCAGCCGGCACTTGACCAGCTCTGTGGGACAGAGGACAAGGGTGGCAAAGGCAGAGGCGAAGGAGCCTGCAGCAGCATTCTGCAGATCACTGCAAGAGAGAAACTGCAGAAGGTATTTGGGCACTGACCTTCAGCGCAGCTGAGCCACTGCACCACCAATCAGCTTCCCAAACCTGTACTCTAAATAATCATCGAGAAACTGATGCACAGTCTTGGGGGAAGAGTCTTAAGGGAAAAGGGCAGTTACTTGAACTAGAGAGATGAAAAACCTAACTCATCCCATCTTCGTGTACAACTTGAACACACCCTTTTGACACCCGAGAGGATACATTGCAACCTTTACCCTTTTTGCTATACTTCAGTGAATGTGGCAGAATAAACACTATCAAATCTTCCCCTTCTTGGCTGTAATAAAAGATTTCTGTGGACTTGTTTTACTGGGCAACTTTTGGGTACTAGTTACTTCCTCAAAGAGAGAAGGAGCAACAATAATTTCGTATAGATGTCAGTGTTCTCAAATTCATCTTACCAGTATTAATACAGGTTTTCTTTCAGTGGAAGATGCTAGAAATCTGAAAGCAAGGCACAATGGACCACTATAATCTTTCTATGGATGTGGTGCTATGAACACAACCATGTGAATCGGAGCTAGCACAAACAAACCACACCACTGAATAAGACAGCACTGTAATCTGCACTGACTCACAGTATTCCAAAACTGGGGCTTACTTTGCAGTGATTTTACACATATCACAAAGTCTGGGCTGCTGAACTGCCAGGTCTCCAGGCTCATACTGCTTTATGATGATACACTTTAAACAGGCTCCTGCAGACACCGGTGTGTTGGACAGGAGTTGCACAATAGCACAGAGCAAGTGGAGCTTCTCTCTTCTTTCAAAGCCTGGGGAGCCAGTCTCCGCTGTGCTGACCTCGCTGCCGAACAGAAATTCTTTCCATACAAGGGAGATGTTTGCCCTGTGCCCAGCAGTTTTATGCACCTATAGTATCAGAGACTAAAGCTACAGCTTTAGTTCTGTGATGCTTCTGTAAGGTGAAAATTCACATGAAGCAAAGCTTGTGACATCTTCAGATAGGGCAGTGACAAGAGCTGTCAAAGCAGAAGAAATCAGGAACTGCCAGTCAAGCAGCAACTGAATAACATGCAGTAAATAAGAAATGCAACACTGATTGCACAACCCTCTTGCAGAACACAAAGCTTGGCAGAACAGGGGTCTGAAATGCAACCTACTAAAGCTCTGGGCAGATAAAGGCAGAGCTGAAAATACAGTATGTGGCTGAGCCCTGCAGTCATTAAGCTATGAGCTAGAGCAAGGCAATAAGGTTACACACTGAAGAATTAAGATAAGAAAATACAGAAAAGGTGCCTTCTAACTATGTACTAAAGGGTACACAAGATCCTGCCTCCTTCAGGAGAGAAATAAACCCCAGATGCTATCAGATTAAAAGAATTCTGACACGTACATAAAGGACTAGACTTAGCCATAATTCAGATCTTTTCTACTTTTGCTGCTGATGTTTAATTCTACATACAAAAATTCAAATAGACCCACTGTTTAGGCTCTGGGTTTTAATATAGTGAACCTCATTGCAGAAGTGATAAGTCTTGAATCCTGTTCAAGTTCCCCCTCAACTCAAAATGCCCAATTCAGAATTTTTTTCTGCATGGGAGGGTTTTGATCACACATCACAGGAGCAAGAATCCTCTACTCTCACACTTCTGGTTCTCCTATAACGCATTTATCTTGGTTTTTTTCAAATAAAATAACCTACTGAAGATGACTAGTCACATACTGAGAAAGTCAAACTGAGGTGAACTAGTATAAAGTTCTCTCCATTTAGTCTTTGGCACGGAACAGAATCAGTTTGGTTGGGCTAAATGGGTATTTAAAGACATACTTAATTTAGCACTTCTTTCCATTTTGCTGTCTCAGTTTAGACTTTAGCACTGAATGAAATCAGTTTGGTTGGTCTAAATGGATGTTAAAAAATAAATGGAATTTAGCATTTCTCCCTCTGTTTTCTTTTTGACTTGTGCATCAGTGGCATGTATTCCTTTAACTGGAAAACCTGTTGTTTTGTAACTGTCCTGGTAACTGTTTTGCAAGGCTTCACACACTGACCAGGATATCCCTAAACCCAGGCAGGCTAGGCAAGCTTATTTCCAAGCCATTTAAAGTTAAGGCTGAAAATGTAACTTAAAGCAAACCCAAACTATTCTAGCTGGTTTTGAGAAATCACAAAAATTATAAAATCATGAAAAACTGAGAAGCAATTGCTTATATATGGTTAAGAAAAATGGTCAGGTGCACCTCAGTTTGTGACTTCATGCATATTCTTCTTCAGGCTAAGACAGTATGACAATTTTTAAACAGCAGAGGCAATTAAGGTAATTATAGTTCTTTGCTTGTCATGTCTGCTGGTTAGCCACCTCATCAAGGTTTCTTCCCTTCCCTAGAGCACACTCCAAAGGCTTCTTCGCTCTTCAACAATGAGAATGGGTAGAGATGTCCTGGACAGACCACGTGTACTCAGGGTACCACTGCAGACCACATCAATACAATTCTGTCATACATGTACCTCATCAGATGCCCCCACAATGATCCAGATGAAGAGATCAAGGGAGCAGCACCAAGGAAGAAGCCTTTCAAGTAAACTTAAATCCTTTAGTGTTCTGTCCTAGTACAGCCATGCAGTTGCACTGTTTGCACTTCAATCAACAACGTATTAAAACCAACCATCCTGGATCTGAAAAATACTATTACCTGACCGAGGAAAGAAGGGTCAGTTGTCAGAGACACTCACTATTGCTACATATTCAAATTACATTCCCATTCTGTATCCTACTCCAAAGATATGGAGTAGAACACCTATACGTACTGTTTGAAAGTTTCCTGTGCTGCCTCCCCTACATACACCGTAAACATGCTGTCTCAGTCATGTGAAGAGATGATCCTAGGACCTCTGCAAGTCTGCGGTCTACCACCCAGGAGGATCATAAAAGATCGTTAAGTAGGTAGCCTGTTGGTAGGCCTGCCTTCTACATTTTAATGGGTAGGAAAAGACAAGGGATCTGTAAGCCAAGCAAACAGAAGCCCCCGATCCAAGAAAGCAATACAAAAAGGTGGAAATAGTTCTGCCTCAGCTGAGAGGTCTGAACTGCCAGAACACAGTGAAAGACAACACAAATAAAGAGCAAATAATATAATTTGTTTCTTCATCATGTCATAGAAGTCTCCTCGGGAAGAATTTCTTCCTGTGAGGGTGGTGAGGCACTGGCACAGGTTGCCCAGAGAAGCTGTGGATGCCCCATTCCTGGCGGTGCTCAAGGCCAGGCTGGATGGGGCTTTGAGCAACCTGGTCTGGTGGAAGGTGTCCCTGCCCATGGCAGATGGGGGTGGAACTAGATGGTCTTTAAGGTCTCTTCCAACCCAAACCATCCCGTGATTCTATGATACGTAATCACTCATAGCAGGCCTCAGTCTTAAGATACAGAGCATCTTAACACGTGACAGGAGAACACTTCACTTCATGCCACTTTTAAATACTTGTCTTGCACTTAGGTAGCTACCCAAGCCATGTCAGAGATCTCAAATGCAGAATCATGGCCTCCCCAGATACTTCCATTTGGAGACAGATGTGACAGAGGCAGAACAAAGCTATTAATAAAAAGGTAAGTGTGGTTAAACCTTGCATCACTATGAATGAATGGACTTCAGACAGTGTGAGAAGTTGTTTACATACTGTGGGGCAGCACAAGGATGGAGAAGGTGCAGCTGCTCCCAGTGCTGCACAGAAGACATGCCTTGAGAAATGTGTAACAATAAGGCACACAGACCTGGAGAAGAGCTGTCCTAGCTAGAAAGGGATTATGATCATTATGCCAGTGCATAAATCCATGACTTGTTCATAGCCTGAATACTTTGCACAGCTCTGGTCTCATAAGCTAAAAGCCCAAATGCATTAGAACTACAACAGTTTCAGAGAAAGACAGTGACAGCTAAAGGAACAGCTTCAGAGTGCTCATTGACTAGGAGGACTGGGATGCTTCCATCTAGGAAGACTCAGGTGGGGAAGAGGGGCATGGAGCAATGGATACAGGTCTACAAAATCCCAGATAGCATGGAGACAGTGGCTAAGAATCAACAATTACAGAACTAATGACTATCACCTGCAGAACTCCCTGTCAAAGTGTACTGCACATGTAAGGAACTTACAAGAATTTGAGAGGAGACTGGACAAGTGCTTCAAAAAGAGATCCAAAGTCACACCAGGATCAAGAAATCCTCTGAACTAAGAAAGCAGCCTGGCAGAGGACTCAAAAGTATTAAACACTTCCTTCTCTTCTTTCTCATTCTTTAGGCAACCACTTACTGCCAGTGCAGTAGATTGTGTTAGACCTTTGGTCTAAAAACCATTATATTCAAGCTTTTGAAACAATTTTTTAAAAGCAAGGCAATATTAGAAAAGTGTCCTTTCCCCTTAGTACGCCTCCCTCTAAGAACAAATACCTCCCTTGCAAAATCAGAACCACCTAGAGATCAAGGGAATACTAACTTTCAGCTGTGGCAATGCTCAGTCTCTTTGGCAAAAATGTTCCAGGTCCTGAATATTCCATTAAGTTGTGATTATCTAAACCAGCTACCTGTAGTAACAAGTAGATGGCTCTGTTTTAGTCAGACACCGTATCCTAACACAAAGGTCTATATTCCAAAACCTATTACACTGCATACTGACTGAGGGGGGCCCAGGACATCAGCTGCACCCTGACAATACAGTATTTGCAAGTAGCATCTGCATGACTTTTTATTTATTTTAGATTATGAACCAGACTTCTATTACTAACCTGAGCTTCGTTTTCCTGTCTACTCCAACAATTCTTCTCACAATTTGCTGGCAAAATCCATAGCACATGAACAGAACTGAGTTCTCCGCAATGTTGGCTACAAGTGCTGGTGTGGTTCCCTTGTAGAAGCCTCGAAACCCCACTTGCTTATAGGTTTTCACAAAACAGTCAATAAGTCCTTTGTACATGTTGGGGAACGTCTGCATCTTCACCTTCGCAGTGTCAAAGGGCTGGCCAGTCACCACGCATGCTGTCCCACCTAAGTGGAAGTTAGAGAGGGTGGCTGAAGATTATCACAGCTGAAACACCTATACACAAACACCACTATTAGGAAAATCATGCAGAAAGCAAAGATGGAATTATAATTCTCCACAGGAAAAGACAACTGTGCTGATTTTAGAACAATAGCATCAATTGTCAGTGGTGAATTTAGTTACTGAAGAAAAAAAATCAGGCATAACAGCAGTAACAGTTTTATTCTCATTAAACATTTCTTTACCTTACTAAAAGCAAGTATAAATGAATTTGTTCATCTTACATAAACGGGTACTAAATTAGAAGTATTGTTCTGCAATCAAGTCACTTGTGTTAATGAGTTAAGCAACATTTTCCCTTGCTCATTAATGCAGTGGTTCTGAAGCTGATTTTATGTTCCAGTAATAATAAAACCTGAAATATTTGTAATCAAGCAAGACAAAGATTCCTCCAGCACAAGAGGAACACTGCTGAGAGAGTGCTAAAACTGATGATACATTGTAAGTTGATAATCAGAGACTCAAGCTCTTTACTTCAAAAAACTAGATGATTGTTACGTACATTTATTCCCACATACTGGAAGAAAAGTGTCCAGTATAAGCTGAAAAAGGGCAAAAGGGCAAAGTTTCTCAACATGTTATCTTTTCCAAAGAGCACTGCAAGGTCAATACCCTGAAAACTTGTGAGGTATTTCCATCGTTGTCATCAATAACCACTTTGCCCATAGTGCAGTGTTCTTCCACAAGAACTAACTCAATTATGTGGTCTGCAGAAAGAGCTGACGTTACACTTTTTCAGTAAAAACCACCAGCGTATGTTGACAGCAATCTATTAGATGCCAATACCTAACAGGACGCATATGATAGGTGTACCTTATATAGGCTTTACGGTTTTGCTTTTTCAGCAAGAGAGAAGAACCACCCTAAAACAGAAGCTGATCTTTAACCAAAGCACAGTTAACCCAGAAATATCTTAAAGAGGGTCAGTTAACAAGATGTTTTTTCAGCTATGAAACAGAAATAATTATCTGTAAATGCAGATAATGTAGAGAAACTGAAATAGAATTAAGGTTAGTTATTTTTCTTCTAAGTGAAAGAAGAAAAGTGAGTAAGCATTTGTTTAACCCGGGTTATTTTCAATTAATTTTACTCTTTGCAAATACATTTGTGTTACATTGTTGTTGCTCCTCTGCAAAGAGCTACTTCAGGAACTGGAGATCTAGCTGCCATAAAACCTCATGCTCAACCAGATGGATTATGAAAAGCTTCAGAGTAAGACATGCAAGGAAGCATGATGAGCTTCTTGTTCTGGGAGCGATAACCAAGGAGAGAAGTAGCTGGCTCAGACCAGTAACATCCATGTAAACCTCAGATGAAAAGCAGAGCTGGAAAGGCTCAGCCAATGCTACCTGCAGGCAAGCCAGGTAGATATTAATCTACAGGACAAACGCTAGGACTTCCTTTACACAGGAGCCTAACACATCCATATATAATAAAATAATGGCTGTTGGAAGAAGCCCAAGAAAACCAGGAATGGTCTTGGAAATGTAAAGCTGAAAAATGGGGAGTGGACTGTGAATGGATGTTCCAAAAAGAGAAAGGGCTCTCCTTACGCTGTCATTGAAGGTGGCACAAGAAGCCCGGTAAACTACAGCAAGGAACTTTGTAAGCCTCAAGGTAAAGACCAAGAGTCCCAGTTAGTATCTAAAATATTAAAGAAAAACATAATAATTCCAGTCAGCAGTAATGGGTCTGAAAAAATACACAACAAACCCGAAACAAACATTTAGACAAATGTGGTCCTAATAATAACATGGGAATAGTGGGGGGAAAAAAAAAAAAAAGTGTCCTACTTAATCAAAGATTTGAGCAGAGGTTGATCAATTCCTAGGCAAAGGACTATGACCCACAGGCAGCTAAATGACTTGTTTATTCTTTGTCCAGAACTTACTTGCCCCGAAATGTCATTACTTATCAGCTAGCCAAGACTATATCTGGAGAGGAAGGTAAAATCAGGTTATGCATTTGCTGGAGGAACTAGTCATTTGCCTAGTTAAGCACACTTTCTAAAGGGTGTAGAAACATAATGTAACACAGAAAAAAGCACTGCCAATGAACACAGGCAATATAAAGCAAGTATGTGGAAAAAATGTGGAATATAAATACTAGAGGAACAGTAAAACTATCTACTACAACAGAAGTATCAAAGAAAAAAAACCAAGAAACAGTGATTTAGGATTACTGAAGTTATATTGAAAGAAGTCTAAATTTCTTCATCTGAAGGCAGGAGAACTATACCAGAGAAGAAAACACCATAATTAATTCTAAGATCCTCTAAGCTCTACTGCTAAAACCCAGGCAAACCTCAAGTGCATACCCTGTCAGCCTGAAGGCGGGCATGGAACAGTATCACCAAGCAATGGGCTTCTAGGCTAATGCCAGTTTCCAGCCCTTGTAGTAGCCAAGATGAGACATACCAGGCTTCAACTCATAAAGTTAACAGTAGCATTCCTAGGCTGAAGCACCAGGAAGGAAAGCAATCACACCTCCCATTTGAGCACTTGGGAACACCTGCAAAACCATCAAGAACCACACAGATATTAAGTTGCTACTTTGGGAAACAGAGCAGATACAATAGCTTTTATTTACTGAGGAGCCCAAAACCAAGGTGAGTGCATAGGCTAACAGAAACTTTTTTTTTTTTTTTAAAGCAATGAAGGAGTAATAGCAGAAACATTTCTCTTCCCTTGCAGGAAAAGAGGGTCTTACCTGGTCACTTACGTATTTTGCAAAGGCTAACAAAGCAGGTATTCACCAGGAAAAAATGTGGCAGCAGGAGAAATGCTTTATGAAGGTGCCACACCGGTCTCATGTGACTTGTCACCACTTGCCTTCTCACTGCAGTAAGGTTAACTCCGTTCTGACAAATGACCTCAAACAACTACCTTTGAATGCACTTAACACCATGAATACTGTCATACAGCATTAACATAACCATCATAAAAGGACTGACTGCAATAGCTATTGTATGGGAAAGAAAACCCATGAAACTATCTAAATTGGTTACAACAGTACATTAGAAAAATCTTTCCTTCCATCTTTTCTATATAAACATTGCCACCTTAGCAATGTCAAAAAGACCCCTTTTCTGTGGTAGAGCTAAAAACAAATTCATCCCTCAGCCACAGACACTTCCAATGTGGTAACACCAGCAAGACAATGCCACTGTTTCCACATTTGCAACTGTCACAACTGGTCCAGCAAAACTATAGCACAGACTAGACCAAAGTGGAAGTTAGTTAAGTGAATTCATCATCATCAGTCGCACTGCTGAGCTTCCCAGCTTTTAAAGATTCACACTGGGATGTTGTCGGAGTCAATAACCTTTTGGCTAGCCTCTTGCCCATTTCAATTACAGAGGGTTCCTGTGAGAAAAGCAGCACCTCAATCACTTGCGCATTTTTGGAGTTCATTCCAATGCTTTAATTGTGAATGATTCTTAAACTCCTATAAGCATGAGAACCAACACTAACTTAAACCTCCTTCTGGAAAATTATTAGTCTGAAATAAGGGTTACACCTTCCCTGTACGGCAGGGGTTTCAGCAGGGAGGAGTGAGAGTGATGTAGTTACAACACTCGCTGAGGTCAGCTGCTTCAACTCCGTATCCTTAAAATACAGAAGGCGAGGCTTTTTATAGCAATGGGAAACTGCTTCTACATTTGTCAAAGGTATTAAAACTGTCCCTCAGAAGTTTTGCGCAATTAAATTCTCTCCAGCATTACCTGCAGCTCCTGCTGTGAGGTCAATAGCAGCCTGAATAGCAGAGTTGATCCTCATGCTTCACGCTTGTTTATCAGTTACTTCAGAGTGAAGTCTCCCGTTTCCTGGCAGGTATAGTGATACTGGTCTCCTGAGGGAAGAGAAAGATGAAGCATACCTGATTTACAACAGTAACTCTGACAGGCAAAAGCGTCACATGAATGCTTCTACTTCCACTCTTCCAGTTAGCTTGTTCTAAACCATTTAGAGACAGAAAATGCTTGTCCCCAGAACTGAGACATCGCATATTTGTATTTTGACTGACTAGTTTTATGCGTTACGCAAGTTCTCTGGAAGTATTGCTTCCTAGCTTCAGATCACTTGGGCTTTCTAGCTTCTAGTCTCCCTGGATCTCTCAAATGAATGCAAAGAGGACATCCAGGAACAGTGTTGAGCATTATTTTTCTATTGATTATAGAAGCATAGCCTCCATCAGGCTTCCAAGGCTAGCTGGCAGGAATATTACTCCCCATCTCAGCTCCCTGCCTATAAAGCAAAACAGAGAATTGCTCTCTCTCTCTCATGGTAAACAGCAGCTAAGAAAGCTGTATGCATGATGATACAGGCACATTAGGTATTTCTACATGGTTCTCAGAAAATATGAGTAGAAAGGGAATGAATATGAATCTAGAATGGTGTCTGGCTGTCATGTTTCCAGTGTAAATCCTCCACAGACTAGCACACTATGAATAAGAAATACAGCTCATCTCTCAGGAAGGCAGCTGGAAAGCAGAAATACAAAGGCAATACCTTCAAATAAAATATTCAAATTAATTCAGTTCTCAAGTTTGCAGCAAAATACTTCCGCTGGGCAAGCAGTTAAAACAAGCTTGCTTATCTAGAGTAAAATCACCGAGTTGATGAGCTCCCACTGGTTCAGAACCACATTGCTGAGCGAGACATTTGGCTGGGAATACTGTCAAGAAGTTGCATGAGTCTTAGAAAACACACAAACACACACATGAATCAGTCCCTCATTGACTTTTAAGCCTGGCTTCAAGCAAAGTACATCAGTAAAAAGAACATTTTTCACTCTTCTACCTACTGTAGTGCTTCTTTTGAAGCTTTCTGACTCCCAAAATATATTTTGGAGTAATATGAATGGGAAACATGATTTCCCGTAGGCTACATTGAAAGAATAATTAAAAAACCCCACACTGCATGAACCACGTCCTTTGTGCAGCTTTTACATTAAAAGCACAGATGCTTGCTTACAAGCAAGGCTTTAAGAAAGCCTGTCTCTAAACAGATGAAGCTTAATAAAACCTATCCAGTAGGCCAAATACTGTCACTCAGTAACTTATGTCCGATCTGTTTAAGATGTGTTGATTGAATTTGAACATAATGGATTTTAAAAAAAATATCACTACTCTTGTAATACATGGCACTAACACATGCATTTTCTGAGTTGTGGTTTCAGATCTGAACAGTTTCACTACTGACAACATAGTACACTAGGTGTTGTTTCAAATCAGAGGCTCCAAGACCAAGTGACACTTCATTAGCCTATATACCTCATTAGTGTTCACACAGCACTGCAGAGTTTTGCTTCTCTTTTAGGGGAAGAAAAGAACAACAGGTCAGTGAGACAGCCTCTGAATGAAGGGAATTACTAGAGAGCAACAGTGGCCTGCATTCACTAAAACGTACACTGCTTGCATCATGCTGAGTGCTTAGCAACTTGTGCTGATCCCCAAAGGGACACGCCAAATCACCCACAGACACCAATGGAAAGCTCGGCAGCAGAAGGAAAAACAGAGATGCCTATAAAAATATGGAAGATTTAAGAGCCAAGAAAGTTTAGTTCCCCGATCAATAAGAGCACATCGCCACTTTCAGAATATTTAAGACTTAGTCCAAACTACAGCAGTATTATATATGTACATACCTTCCCCGATTTTTTTCTTACTTGTGATCACACTAGCAGATTAAAAACTGTAGATACACGAAGCAACATCTGCTCTATTACTTCCAAACCACATCCAAGCCTCAAACCTAGAGACAAAGGTGCATCAGTTAGCATAGCAGGTCCCACAGAGCCCTTCGCCCGCAGCCCCAGGTGTTATTCTCTGCCGATTCATTCCGCAAGCATTCTCCAAAGCCGATGAGCCCAGCAGGCAGCCCTGCTGCTCGCAAGACCCCGCACGGGCAGGCGGCAGCAGGCCGGCATCCGCAGCTGCGGCGGCGGGCGGGCAGGGCGGCGGGCAGCGCTCACACGTGCGCACGGCCAGGCCACGGCGGGACCCCACGGCCGGGCACCCCTGGCCGGCCCGGCTGCAGGGCGGGCGAAGCCGAGGGCAGGCCGCCTCGGGAGGGGAAGGCTCGGGCCGCCGCCGCGCTGCCCCCCGCCGCCAACAGGCCCACCCCCCCCGAGCGGGAAAGCCCCGGCCGCGCTCGGCGATGGCGGAGGCCCCGCCGGGGCAGGGCCCGCCGACCCCCGCACCGCGCCCGGCCCCACCCCGCAGCTTCCCGAGGGGCCGCTGAGCCCCGCGGCGCACCCCGGGCCGGCAGGCGCGCCAGGCCCACAGGCCAGCCCGGCTCCCGCCCGGGGACACCGCCGCTCCGCGCCCAGCCCGGCCCGCTCCGCCCGCCCGCCGAGAGGGCAAAGCCGGTGCCCCGCGCCCGGCGCCGCCACTCACCACAGCCCGCCCAGGCGGTCCCGCCACGGCCGCTGCCCCTATATAGGCGGCCGAGGGGGGGCGGCGCGGCCCCGCCGCGGCCCGGGGAGGTGCTGGGCGGGCGGCGGGGCTGGGCCGGACCGGGCGGCGGCCTGCGATGACCCCGGCGGCGAAAGGCGGTTCCGGGCGGGCGGGGACACGCCCGGCGGGGCTGCGCAGCGTGGGGTCGGGGGCAGGGTGCGGGGTCCCCACAAGTGCCGGCGCCCCCCGCACCCACCCCCTCGGGGGCCTGCGCGCCGCGGGCGGCCGGGGCGGTGTGGTGGGGGGGGCGGAGGCGCCGTGAAGGTCAGGCCGCTGCTGCCCGGGCTCGGTGGCAGTTTCTCCCTGGAAAACCCCGGATCGGCGAGCGGCGTTCAAGCTGGCTGAGCGGGATTTCACTGAACTGATGAATTAGAACCACAACATCCTTTTGTTTTGGTCGGTTGGGTGGTTTGTTTGTAAAGAAGGATTAATTTAGGAATTATGCACCCTGAAATAAACAGCGTTTGTGGGTGGGGGGAAAGCAGCCACAGGACTGCTGTAGCCCCCAGACAGGTGGCCATCCAGCCCCCACGGTCTGGCGGGGGGGGGGGAGGGTAGGTTTGCCCCCAGCTAGCTTGCAGTATCTGACATTTTAAAAGTGTCATTCCAGCAATGACAGAGAAGGAAAATTAACCTGTGGCCATTTTTTTTTTTTTACTATGTTACTGAATAACAGTAATGCAAAACAAAAATTACTATTCCTGTTTTCCCAAAATACAAAATTCCCCATTAAATTTAACACGTGTTAGAGGACTAAACTGTACAAATCTGGAGCTATTTTATACTTAAAAGATACAGCAGTCTACAATCTTCTATCTAAAATTATAAAGCTATACCTGATGTCTTGGATACTGACTAACACAAAAAGGATTTTCTTGTGCCTCTTTAGTTGGGTTGAATAGTCAAATAATTGTGGCAATACAAATAAAAAAGGTGTTCCTGTTCTGACATCTGCTAAAACCTCTAGCTTTGATGGTGCATAAACAAGTTCTCCTAAGCAGAGATGCCCCTTTTACGCTCTTTGCTTTTTGGGAATAGGAAGTGGCATATAGTGGCTTAAACCACTGTGATGAGGCCTAATACCACTTTCCTCAGCTGCAACAGCACAAAACTCTTCTTTTGTCACAGCACTATCAAAACTAGCCAGCTGCAACAAGGCTTTTACCACCATGTACCAGGTTAACTTCAATAAGTATTTCCCACACCTCGCCCTGGCACAGCCACCAATCCCCCACAAGGTTTCAACAGTTCATCCACTGCCTGTGCTGTTTCTTCATCCTCTTCAGGCCAGCCCACCCTGCTTCTTGCCTCTGCTGCATCCTTCTCCTTGTCTTTCCTACACTCAGGGTATTCTCTCTTCTGCTTCTTCCAGGCCTCCCTTTATCAACTGCTCTTCTTCCATACCCCTTAGAGCTATTTAACTACTTAGCAGGAACCAGTGACAGCTGCACCTTATCCACATCAGCCAACCCACCGCCCCTGAAGCCAGCCCACAGCTGTACATTATCAATGTTAATTAACCCAGCTTCATTCCTCTATAATTCCTCTACATTCTTTTTTTTTTTTTGGTCCTCTTTTGATTAACAATTAACTGAAGTGCTCACAATAAGGCTCATTGGAAGCAATGCCCAGTTGAAAGCAGTAGGACACCGTACAGACTGCGGAAAGGTAGATGAGCAGTAGCTACAATATATATCAGTGATCAGTACTACCACAGATACTCTGCCAGACCAGGCAGAGTTCCTGGGAAGTGCTGTACACCTGCAATCCCTGCTGAGTTGCGCATGTGTTTGCATGGATTGAGACACACAGACCTACATATCGGAGCTTAGATCCATGGTGTTTTCCCCTAGATAAAACGGACAGCTTGTACTTTCAAAGCCCAAACCCAGGAAAAAGCATTATAAATACCAGAAAGTTAAATGTATTTTTTCCCCATCACTTTTAAGTAATTGAAGGGTTCAGATATGATTTTTCTATATGGTTATTTTCTTGAAACGTTCCTTTTAAATGGTAAAGGAAAAGGAAAATCCTTTTAAATTGGTAAAGAAAAGAAAAATTCTTTTTTAATTGGGGCTATTCTTCAAAATATGGCAATTGCTAAGGAAAAGCAGGCTAGATTAAAAATAGTTCTAGAAACAATATGTCGGACTGTAAATTACTTTATTGCTTTAACATAGAAATAATTGCTGAGTCTGCGGTAACCAGTTAGTGACTGTTAGTTGTGCATATCAAGTGACCTGAGATACTTAGAGATTACTATTTAGTCGCAAAGAATTTTGACCTGAGTGCTGACTTCTTTTTTAGCAGGACTGCAGCAGTGTTGGAAGATCCAGTTGGTGAAAAACATCTAACCCCTAATTTGGTAAAAATTGTGACTAATATGCCATTAAACCACATGCTGCCTGCCTTTGGCATTTGCCAGCTGAAACATCAGACCTCGAGTGTTTCAGGATGCTTCTTCATAACCGTGTTCCTCAGGCAGACCACCAGGCCTGATCTGCTCGATTGGACCCTGTACAAAAGAGGGAACTGGTGAGTGCTTGAAACGTTGCCTGGGAGATTTTATAGCCGTGAAACGCAGCATACAATGAGCATGTTGCCACCACATGGCTATTCCTGCTTCCTGCACCCACGCCTACTAAGACTGCGCGCCGTGTCCCTGCATGTCCCTGCACCGTGCTGGCATAGAGGTCCTAATGGACAGTTTGGAGCTTAACTTCAAGCTTCCTCTCAGGGGTTTTAGGTAGGACAGAAATGGGACATGTGTACAGAGACCGTGGCTTGCAAGTGCTTTGCAGGAACATGGAGGTGCTTTCTTGCACTGAAGGGGTATGGGGGATTGGCTTTGGGACATGATGTGTGATGGGAGGGGCACAACCCCTCTTGAGCAGAGTGTTTCAGCACTGGAGGGATGGGTAACTTTTGGGAGTTGAAAAGCTGGTAGGGGAATGACATGAAAACTTGTGTGACACAGGAGAGGAAAGGGTTTCCTTGCAACATGTATTCCTTTCTATCCTGCAGGATACCAGCAGTCCAAGCCGATCTCCTGGCCCACCATCTCCAGCCACCCAGGGGCAAACCATTTGCTCCCTGTAAGCCAGTCTGCCTTTCCTAATTCTTAGGGAAAGCCTCACTGCCAGGAGGGTGAACATCAGCTCTTTGCAAGTACTGTCCCAGAATAGCAGCCAGAGCTGCAGAAATGACACCATCAAAACTTGCCCAGCATCTTGCCGTGGATGTTGTTCCCACTGTTTGGAGAACTGTGTCAAGCAGTACAGTACCACATGGGGGCTGTACATGGAGGAAAAGTAAGATGGCTTCTGCACGCAAGGCCTTACACAGGTGATAGTGATTTGGGTACTGATGTCCTGCTGTCAACTGCAAGTGAGAGGACAGTGTTGGCCTTCCAAAGTAGGTTGCACTCAGAGAAGTGAAGGTTTTGGGGGACAGCTTTTAACCACATATTTCAGAAAGATGTTTGGCCCTAACCTAATGCAAGATAGCCTCCCTAAGTCAGAGATGAGGAGCCTCAGCACTAGACATTTCAGTCTGCTGGTCTGTTTCTGTTGTAGATGGTCACATCACCTTGGGAATTCCAGAACTTCCTGGACTGTGGTATCTTCCGAGTAAGCATAGAGATTGAAGACCTTACTACAAATCTATCTGGATGCATGGGGATGAGGGATAGTTCAAGTTGGAAAAAAAACAACAAAAGGTCATTCTGAGAGATAGAAGAGACTAGCTGCCACCATCACTTGGTATTTGTTTGCTGTGACTCTAAAACAGTGGAGAATGTGCAGGTAAATGGTGCAGCTGGGCAGTGCAGGATGCACTGTTGTTTGAAAAGGCAGCTGGAGAAAATAATTTGGAGCAGATCTGATAACACCACCATTACTGTGACTACTGATTCCAATAGGAGTGAAAACATCAGAGGTGTTCAAATGTGTTCAATGATTGCATTGCCATGGTCTGATCTACAGCAGAGCAAACCACCTGCAGAGACAGGTCTTGGGAGGAATGTTTCTTTGCAGTGTAAGATTTGCACATCCAGGTTCTGTTTTCTATACTTCGACTGCACAATAAATCATTGTTCTTAGTTTGCTTAATAGTCTTGGTAACTACCAGATGCTATGAAGTTACAGAATCATAGAAAAGGCTGGAAAAGACCTTTAAGATCATCAAGCACAACGGTTAACGCAGCACTTTCAGGTACCGGAACGCTGGTGCGCGGAACGCTTGGCGCAGCTTCCGGCCGCGCCGGCGGGACCGAGCGGGGGACGGACCGCCCTGCCGGACCGCGCCGCCTGCCGCGCCGCACCCACGATGTGGAGCCGCGTCCGTGGCTGGGATGCGGCCGGCGGCCCCTGTCGCCTCGCCATGCGGCTGCTCGCCGGGCCAGCCAGCGGCCGGGAGGCGGCGGGGGCGGCGCGGCGGGAGGGGAGGCCTCACAGGTACCGTCGCCTCGCGCAAATCCCTTCCCCGGTGGAGAGGGCGCGGCCTTTGGCGGGACGGGGCTCCCCGGGAAAGGCTGCTCCTGTGCGCCGCGGGTGGGGCCGGTCCAGGCCGGGGCGCCGCGGCCTGCGCCTCGGCAGCGGGTTGCCGCCATTTGCCTTCATGTTACACGGGGGGGGGGTTGTTTTAGCGACAGTCTCCCGTGACCGCGAGGCCTGCCCGGTGCCCGTGGTGCTGCGCTGTGCCCTGCCGCGGCCCGCCGCCCTGCCCGCCCCCGGGGTCTCGGGGGTTTAAGCCCGCTTGGCGGCAGGCCCGTCCTGCCGGGGCTGGGCCCTGGTGACACCCGCGGGCAGAGGGCATCGGGAGGGTGAGGCCAAGCCGAGGGCTGTGGGTTGTGTTTCTTGCGTGGCTCTCCTTACAGTCCTTCTCATCTCTGGGTGCAGGGAAGGATGTGCACCTGTGACCCGGGCATCATTTTACCGCGTGTGTATCAGGAGAGCAGTACATGCCCAAAGCACTGGCTGAAAATAGCGTTTGGAAGTTCATTATTATTTTTACTGTAAGCTTTTAACTACTTCTAATGAAAAGTCTGTTGTACCTTTGCTTTTTTTATTTCAAAGCTCCTCGACATTTTTGAACAAGTTCCGATACTGTGATAGCCTGATAAATAAAGCAGCTAGGTTTCTTTTGTGGCTGTGTTTGCTTTCTAGGGATAGGCTTCTGAGCAGAAGAGAAACCTGATGGTAGATGAACTAACAGTAGTGCAAACTGCAGTGTGCCACTGGCTTTACATGTTTAGGACTTGCAGCCTTGCTGTGTTTTTCTGCAAGGAAAGATCTCTGAATGGATAAATAGTTTAAGGAGCATGCTGCTTGAATTAATGAAGAACGTGTTTGAAAAAGATCTGCTGTTTTACACTGAATGGTTCCCCACAGGATTCCTACCATCTTCTCAATAATGCAGATGAAGCTTTCCTTAAATTTTCCTGTTGCTTCTCAACATTGAAACTTAGGGTTTAATGCTGACAATCTATTAAGTATGGAGTGACTGAGGCAGTAATGTGGTGCCTGCCTAGCAGATTTTTCTTTTTTAGCCAGAGGGGTGTGTGTCAGAGGGGAAAGTATATCAAGATTCCTTCAGATTTGTTGAAGTGTTTTAAGATCTGCTGAAATGTTTTATTTTGAATCAAAACACATACTTAATTGTAAGGGTTTTTTCTCTATTTTAGTAACTTTAAGGTGATTTTTAAACAAAAAAGTATTTGTGAATTTAAAGACTTAAACATTTCATTTTAGTATGTTAAAGAGTTTAGAATGTTTAAAATTCTTTGAATTTTACAGTAGTTTTTACAGAGTATTTGTTGTGTCTGTGTTGCAGTAATACCCTGAGCAGCTCCCTGCTGTCCCTGGCTTTGCATCCTCATTGGCACCGTGGCAGTTTTAGCTTCTTTGTGTTAAACTAGTGATATGTTAAACTAGGTAGAAGAGCTGTTCCAGAGGGAAGAATAACCAAAATAACTTTTTTGTTTGTTACTGGGTTGTCTTGCAGCAGGATCCATTTTCCCACATGGCTGCAGAAATGCTTGGGTGCTATATTGCAGGGCATAGGGTGGGGGAATGCGATCTGTAGTAGTGCTACAAGTGTAAAATGATGTGAAGCTGAATGTGTGGGTGCAGTCTTTTTTTCAGGCAGCTAGGAGTGATCTCTTTGCCTCATTTTAAGAGTTCTGTTGAGTTTTCTATAGTACTAATGAATTTAAGTATCAGCTACCGGTAGATTCAAACTCTGTCTGCTACCTAATGCAGAAATACTTGAGAAGTTTTAAGTTAGTAGATTAAACACTGTTTATTTATGGAGGGAATAAATTTATTTGATTTTTGTGATGACAAAACCCTAAATGCTGCCTTAGTCCTTCTCAAAAGTCAAAATGTGCATATTGGACATGTACTTAACATACTCAGGCCTAGACACTTGTAACTGATGGTGTTTTTGTAGACTTAAATAATAAAGCCTTGGACCCTATTTGTAGCTTCTGGTTTTTATTTATTTTTTTAAACTTCTAGCAAAATACAGAAACTCTTCAGCACAAGCAACATAGTTTCTACTGAGAAAGATAAATCTACTAATTCCAAAGACAGCAGCACTGAAGTGTCATCAAAGAGTCAGGAAGGTACAGCAGAAACACCAAAGCAGAAGTTACTAGACATTATTGGTCATATGAAAGTAGAAGTGAGCCACAGGACAAAACTCCAACAGTTAAAAACACGTGAAATCAAAAAGCAAGCCACAAACAAGCTGGAAGGCCCGGACAGTGAAGGCGCTGTGCCTCGGAGAACTACAGAAGACATCCAGCGGTAAAGTATATATTTTTCTTAACTTGTTTTCTCCTTTCTTGCATATTTTTTTTTTTATGATCTGGGACAAAATAAAGCATCAAATGCTGTTTCCGAGTATGGAAAAGAATCTTGTAAGGATATATGGTGTACAGATGTAGATTACAGTAAATCACAGGGGAGAATATGGACAAAAGATGTTGTAGGCTTTCTACTATGTGCTAACTTTCTGCACTGAGACTTTTGAAAGGTAACACTACCGTCTGCATGTATAAAGTGATTTGAATGTGAGGGGGGAAATACTGTTCAGGTAAAATACAATAAAACTGAGGAAAAAGGAAAAAAATAATGATTGTCAAGTCTTGCAAGTGGCTCCCCTCCATGGTGTGTTTATAATTTTTATAAACATGCAGATCTATGCTGCCTGTGGTCTTCAAGCTTCATGTCTGAGGGGCTATGCAGTGGCATAGGGCTGCCATTTTCCCAGGTTTGAGAACACGAGCTTGTCAGTGTCAATGAGATGATTTGTGCAACACAGGGCAAACCTGGCCATCCCCTGGCCACCCCCATTTGGGATAATAGGTAACTGTAACTTCTGAGTTAAGACATAAAATGACAGTATAGAAATGACAACTGAAAAATATTAAGGCTTTTAATTTTTTCTATTTCCATATCTGTTGTGTCTCTTACAGAGGCAAGCCTTTAAATCCAGAACTGGTGGAGGCTGTTTCTGCAGTTGCATCTTCCCTCCCACTCAACAAGAAACAGACGGAATCGGAACTACTTGCACAGCTAAGAAGACATGAAGAAACCACAGATAAACAGAAAAGGGGGGGAACTATTCACTTACGGTCTGTTTATTGAGTGTTATTTTCATTAGTGTTGAAATTCTGATTTTGCAATGTCATCATGAAGGTGACTGGGTTCTGTGTTGGAAAGATGGCCCTGAGAGATACATTTGGACAGGTTATCCTTGGAATTAGTGAATATTAGGAACATTATTAGTCCGGTTATACCAAACTCCCTAAATTTTGTCATCCTCATTATAAAATGGTTTTGCAGAAATGGAATTGTTTTCCTGCCCAGGATCATTACTTTTTTGGACAGGCTAGCATAATAACAGATACTTTTTTTTCCCCAAGCTTCCAAAATCCTCACATAATGGATGGATTTGTAGATGTTTCAGACGTTCTGTCTGGACTGGTGAATTTTCATGACAGCTCTGCAGAACTGAACAAGAGTAGCTCTATTTATAGCCCCACCCTTCCTTTCAAAACTTTCCAGTCAACCCAAGAAACTCATCTCTTGGCTTAACTCAGTTTCCAATGTGGCTTTCAAAGAGATGAGAAACATTTGTGTGGAAACTGAAACAGTTGTGCATACTGCCTTTTGGATGATGGCTAGAGACAGATTTTTTCATTCTCTTTGCTTATTTTCAGCTAGTATTTGGATAACTACTCAGAAAATTAAGGCATTAAATTCAGGTGAAATGCTGAACTAACCAGAAAATTGGATCTTCAGCAAAATAGGAATGTGAAACCTTTATTTATGGCAGTTTGTGGTGTAAACTGCAAACTGCTTATCTTAGTTTCAGTTTATTCTGTGAAACTGAATTTGTCCCAAACCAGGATTTAAGTTTGACCCATATGTTATTATTTGTAGATTGCTATGGGGATCGGTAAATGATCACCTTTATCAATGTACTGCAAACAGAACAGCCAGCAAGCTAATGATGTTTGTGGCTGATGTCTGCCTTTTAAGTAAGTGAAAACTTAAGAATGTGACAGATGCTTGCAAATAGGTTGAGTTGGGTGTTTGCAAAGATATAGAGTGCTCAATGAATAACTGTTAAACAAAATGCATATTCTTCAGAGGTTGTGAAGGGAGGAGGAAGAAACTGCATTTCACTTTTGGCCTGTATTTGTGATTCTCTACTGAGAGTGCTAGTGGTGGTTGTGGAGGGCAGAATGAAATTCTCTCTAAACTTGTGAGGTTTGTGCTATTTGAGGAGGAAGTATGGTTTTAGGTAGCATATGCAAGCATCTCCAAAGGCTGTATGTGCACTCTGTTTTCATGTCCTTTCAGCCTGAATATAGGAAATCTCAAGAACTTGACAGAAGCTTATCTCTCCACAGGCTCTTGGAGCTGAAATGAGTAGCCTTAAAGCTTAGAGGTCTGGCTGCTTTATGTAAAATTGATGTATTTCTGCATTTTGTGTGTGTGTGCAGTATTACCAAAAACTTATAGACGCTTCCTAATGTAAGGAGAATAGATAAGGACTGTTTCATATAAAGCATGTGTTCATTAAGCTATTAATTTCCAATGAGGTTGTTCCATCTCTGTCACTGGGGTTTTCAGAAGAGCAGAGTACACAAACATCTTGCAACTTAAACAAAATTAGAAGCTACTTAATAGCTGATAACATGTTGGATGGCTGTACTGATACTGACTGAGCTAATATGTGCAGCGGCTAACCTCATATGCACCTGCATCTGTTCCTTAAGGTACGTCTGCTCTGAATATCGTTGGTCTGCCTACTGGCATCGAGGGCTCCCTGTCCTTGCCACCCATTGCATCTCCCCCTCCCCTGAAGCACTTACCCAGCTGTAACTGCTGTGGAAGAAAGAAGGCGTCTTAAGGAAGTTCTAGTCTAAGCAAAAAGGGTGTTTTTGTTGGGAGAGTTTAAACTCTTCAGACATTTAAAAGCACCTGCAGCTGTATAGTGGCTCTGTATAGTTGATTGATGGGTTAAGATGTGCTATTACAATATTTTATAACATCTTTGTGGGTGAGTTACTATAGTTAGAAAAATGGTTAGAAACATCCATTTTCCTCAACCAAAATGAGCCTTTTTGGTTGGTTAGGAATGGCATGGCTGGCTTGCTATGCTTTGAGTTGGCGAGTTCTGTTCTCTGAGGCAGCTTTGTGAACTAGCTTGTTTCCCCTGGGAATATGCCTTCCCCACCCCACCCCTGCCCCGTCTTTCCCCCACTATATGCTGAAAAGTTCTGTTTTCTTCCTTAATAGTTAGGAAACAGTTTGAAGCTCTTATCAGTAGATGAGTTTTCAGGAAAGATCAGCAGCTCCTGCTGATTTTCATGACTGAAAACTTGGTTAATAGTAACCTTTCACAGTCAGACTCTGAGATAAATGTGGTACTTTCAGCTTCCTGATAAGTGTTTAAAAATGTTGATTTTGAAGAGCCCAGCAGCCCTCAGACTTGCTTGGGCATGACTTTATATTCCAGAATTTCTCAGTCCACACAAGGCACTAAAATGCTTCTACTATATTAGAAACCAATTACTTTTATTCATAGGTGATTATTTTGTATTGAATTTTTTTTGACAACAAGAGAATATGGGCAATTTAGCTTTAATTTTTTTCTATAAAGATTTTATATTCGATATACTGGCACATTTTAGAAGCCAGTATATATTCCTCCATTATTTAACACTAATTTAAAAATGAGACCCCTTCACAAACAGTAGAGCCATATAATGCTCACCTGCAGAAGATTGGGATACTGCTATTGGGATTTATGATGTACAATACAATGTATGTTGTCCAGGTCTTTTGGTTTGTACCAATTTATTTTTTTTCCCCAGGATTGTGGCATGACCTCCAGAGGTCACTGTTGTATGCAGTCGTCTCACTGCCTTGTTTTGTAGACAGCGCCAGGACAGTGTGTTCACTAGGAGAGGAAAATATTAACGATAGAGGAGTTTATTTTTCTCAGTGTGGGATGAAGTTTCACTCAGTGGAAATTACAACAGCACTGTACCAAAATAAAATCTGCAGCACTACAGGTTGAAATTTCAGCTCCTGTTTTGGGTTAAGAAGAAAAATAATTCAGAGCTAAGCCTGAAGTACATCCAGAGCTCCTTGGGTGTCCATTTTTAGTATTATAATTATTAGTTACTAATCAGGAAAGACAGAGAATCTGTGGTTGTTACAAAAGCTCTACTGCTTCCCACCTCTGGAAGGCAGAAGTATCTAGGAACTTAGTTTTTTAACCTCGTGCTGGGACGTGAGGTAATGTCTAACCACTGTAGGTACACTGGGGTTGGAGAATGACTTCGTAATCTTATGTTTTTCATTACAAAAGGCATTTAAATCATCTTTGTAGTTTTATTTTTAGTTAATACAGGGGCACTTTCAATCTTGGGAGTGATGAATGTTGCTGCCAGAAATGTTCATATACCAATGACAGAGTGACGTTAGGACTTCCGAGGGAGAAATAGGATACCATTGACTCTGTGTTCTGAGAGCTTGGTAGCGTAGTCTGTCCAAATCTACTGTGTAAAACCACAAATAAATCAAGGTCAGCTGTGAGGAGAGCTTATCTGAGCAAGCCTGATCCCCCTGAAGCATGGGAACACTCCAGCCTTTTAGGTTGCAGCCAGGTCAAGCAGTTGGGCTGGGCTGTGTGTGGCTGACCTTAGGAATTATGTCCCCTTAACCCTGAGAAGTGTGTCAAGCCCAACACCAGCTCACTGATGCCAGTAGGCACTTCACAGAGTAAATTCTAGTGTAAGATACGCAACTAATCTGAGATTGTTTTTTCTTCAAGATTAAAATGAAATTATTTAAAACTTGTTCTCAGGTGCCTTTCTTTCAGAGTAGTACTTGAAGAGCTGTGCTATTCTTATTCTGCCATTTGAAACCACATCTAACACCAAAGATAAATCCTACTGTGTTGCTGTGGCAATTAAATTATAATTTTCCAGAAGTATTTCTTGTCAGTAAAATCTCTTTTGACTTAAATTGCCAAAACCATTGTTTGAATTTCATGCAGATTTTCATAAAATGGATATGCAGTGTTTTCAGCCTGGCCTATTTGTATTTTTTGAGACCATATTAATGGTTAAAACTTGAGTGCTGCAATTTTGGAGGACTGCATGTTACTGGAAGCAGTTGGATGGAGAGGACAGCTGTGAGGAAGAACTACCAGCTTGGTCTTTAACAACCAACAGACTTATCAGTTAAGGGAGCTAACTGGCAGAGGCAGAAAAGCGGTGTGTTTTGCCCTTTGCATTCAGAATGAGTAGCATACAGTGCTGGAAGAGATCAGAGCATTTGCTCTTCGCATATGATTTTGACTACAGAGTTATGAAGGAAGATTTGGCCTGTTAATGCTGTAATATGATTACACGATGCAACAGATTGCAGTGGATCAGGAAAGGTGACCTACTTATTAGGGTGGCATGATTGACCCATGTCAGCTGATATGTGAGGGCAAGCTTCCTTTTGGTCTGCAGCAGTACAGCTCTGTCCCTGGGCAGTGTTGGTCCGTGTCCAAAAAACTGGTGTGGTTTTTTTTTTTTTTTTTTTTACCTCCCTATTTCAGCATATTCCTTGTATCCAGAGAAATTCCTCATTTACTTAAGGGAAACATACCAGGTGCACTCAGTATTGGTATGCAGATATATGAAATTCTTTTAGTTGGGAACTAAATAATTTCAAAGACGACATCTACTGTTGATTTAGTAGGCTAGAATGGCACTTTTCATTCAATCTATATAGCATGTAACAGCTGAGGTGTTTTAAATAAGACTTGAATGGTTGATGACTTAAAAGTGAGTGTATGTTGTGGAGTAATATATCATTCTGATTCATACAAGCTTATGTAGCGTTTCTGGTTAAGACATATGACAAATGTCTTGATTTGTCAATTTTTTGACAAATTTTTTGAGTTTTTACATTCATGTTTTTAATTTCAGCAACGTTATTTCAGAAATGGCAATTAAAAGGCAGTCCCCAGCTCAGAGAGGTGTGATGCTATCCCGTCGCATTTCCTTGGAGTTCGATGAGGATGGTCGAAGAATCAAGCCTGAAAGATTGTCATCTCAGTCTTCTGACTCTAGAAGGTACTTCTGTTACGTTCCCTTCCAATAGGAGTGTGCAATCAATTACTAATGGCTAGTATTTTAAATGTAGTTGTACAGTTTCATGTTACCATGATACTTCAGAGCTTAAAGAAATTAGTTGTGTTTTTCAAGAAAAGTACTGCTCATGTTGAAATACGCTGTGATAACACACTAATGTTAACTAGCTATTGAAATAATGTGCACTTTTTTAATATTAAATTTTAGATTATTAAAATACTAGGTGTTGAAACACAGTTGTATTTAAGTACTTAAATTTTTCTGACTTACACAATACAATTTTATATCACAACTTTTTGGGAAATGGAGGTTTTGAAGGCTTACTTTCATGTAGGGGAAAACAGATAAATGCTCTACATTTAGAAAAGATTCATACATTCTGTTGGCGTTTTAAAGAGATTTTGAAGTTGTTTTGGTTTTTACCACCTTGTTGCAACTGATAAATCATTCTGTAATTGATTTTTCTATTGTCTGTGACTTTGTAATTGTCTATGGAATGAACGTAATTTACATGATTATTTCAGGGTACCTCTTAAATTTTATCTTGCTGCTGGTGTATGTGGCCATTCTACTACTTAATGAATTCAGGAGTGGTCTTAAATTTTTGGTTTACTCCTGTAAGTTATGCTTTCTTGCCTGCAGTCTTTTCATTTGCCCATGGCAACTCATCATCACATTTCTTCTCAGTATATCCTTTCTCTGGCAGTTCTGGTTTTAGTAGAATTATCTTCTCTAATCATTAATTTATTTTGCAAATAAATCCCCTTGTCTTTGTGTTTGCGGCTGGAATTTGAGGGATTCATTTGTGTTTAGATAGATAATACTGAAGACAAAATTTGGATAACTAAGAAAAAAAAAAAAGCATAAATTTATGGGTGAGTAGATGTACTATATTCTGCCCTCTTTGGCAGACACATCTATTTCGGTGTGTCATAAACAGAACTGTGACTTCCCATAAGGAACAGGTTGGAACATATGCATTGAGCCATGTAGATAACGCAAAAACCTCAAAGCAGCAGTTTATAGCCAGTCATTAGAAGAATTTAACCTGCTTGCTGAAATGTTTCTGAGTAACTTCCTTGTTCTTGAGCTACCAAACTGTTAAGGTGTACTAGGGAAATATCTCTTGGGCATCTTCGACGTTATAAGGCCAGCAAGCAGTGTTTTCTTGATTCCTGATGCAGAGCTTGTAGAATGTGCAAGAGGGGCTTCCTGTGGTGGAAGTAGAAAGGAAGAAGTAGAACAAGGTTCTTGACCAAGCTGTCCTGACTTAGATGTTTCTGTCCCGGGGTTTTCATTCAGCTGGTTTGAGGAGTAAGGGAGCTGATGTCATTATCAGCTGCTGAATAGCTCTATAGGTAGCTTTAATCTGGGGGTAATTGTCAGACAGAGTTGGTAGTCACATGAAAGTAATTTTGTTATGCTGTGATTCTTGACTGACTGTGAGAAATACTTTATTTAAGATGTTGGATTAAAAGTTTTTCAAAGTTTGAGAGACTAGAAGTAATATGATGAAATCTGAACTGAAAACCTGAGGTATTACATGCTGGTACGGTGTATATTATTTTATATCTTTGCTGAAATTTTCATTTATTAACACACTGCAAAGTAAAGTGAATTTCACTTATGTTTGAGAACGTTTATTACATTTATGATATCTGTGAAGCTGTCTCGCCCTCTTTGTGTGATGAAAGTGCACTTGGGATATAACTTCAGGAACAGTACCTTAAAATATTTTTAAAAATCCCTTTAATGAGCAAACTGTCTCCAGTTTTAGTCCTGAGTTTCCTTCTACGTTCCTGAAAATCTAATGCATATACTTACCTATTGATAATATGAAAAGAATGGGTTAGGAAGAGTATCTAAGTTTAAATGGAGTTAGTAGATTTCAATGAAATGGGTGATGGTGCTTTATAGTAATTTGAACTAGTAATTTTAAAATAAATGTTCTTCCAAGTCATGCCTGTATCTGATGATATTGAGAGTTACACACAAATAGGAAAATATAATCCTAAACCAACATTCTTTTAGGGCTCTGTGCTGAAAGAGATCCAGGGTAGTTACATCAGTAAAATGTAATATGAAGAACAGGTATGCAGAAGTAGTTGTGTTTATCAGAAATCCACAGTAAACCCAGACAGGTGAAATTTTAAGGTCAGGAAGGGCAACTATTGCCAGAGTAGCAGTGAGTATGTAATATATAAAGTAGGAAATATTAGGGTTTCAGTGGAAACCCAGAAGATTGTATGATTAAAAGAATCATTTGTTCTGAACTTCAGTGTGTTGGAAAAACAATGCCTTTACTGTACTTTTTTCCTGTTTATAAGAAAATTTATTTTGATTACTTGTTGAACTCTTGGATTATTAAATTTTTTTGGTATACACTTACGCTGAAGATAAATATGATTAAGAATAGATGGTCAGAGTGAAATATTTTTATATTCAGAAGAGAGAGCATCAAGGTGATGCTGTTTAAAATATATCGTGCAGATATACTTTGAGTGTTTGCCATATGGCAGAGAAGGTAGCTGTGTAATCTTCCAAAAAGGCTATTTATGTCATAAAGCAGGAATTGTTTGATTTAGCTGGTGCCTTTTCTCTTCCTGAATTGTGCCATATTTTTTATGGGGGAAAAAATCTCCAAATCACCAGATTCACTTTTAAATTGCAACTTTGTAAAACTGTTCGAGTACTGTAGTTTGGTGCTGTTTAGCTTTGTTCAGATTCCTAACTATTTCAGTTAAAAAATGACTGCAAACACAGTGTTTGATTTATGCTCATTCTTTCACATGGAAATGTTTTGGGAAGCTCTGTTACAGATGAATAATAAAGTCATGAACACTTTCTCTGGTTAAATGCCTGAGGATTTAGTGAGAGTCACTATCTCGTGTTTTTTTTTTCTCCAGAGATATGTTAGTTCATGAGAATATTTTGTGCTTTTGAATTTGTTATCTGGCAGTGTTGTGAAGCGTTGTGAAATGCTAAATATCATTTGTCTTTTTTGTTATAGAAGTCTCAAAGGAGGAAGAAGGCTTAATATATTCACTAAGGCTTCTACAGAACCAGAAAATGCACTGAAAACAGGTTAGTGGAAATTCAATAATGAAAAACCCAGTGAGGCCAAATTCTGAATTTTTAGAACATCAAGGGATTCATTTTTGTGGGTCAGACTTGTGACCTGTTAGCTTCCTGCCTTCAGACCTATGAAAAAGTGAATACTTTAATGTAACTCTGATTTTTACTAAGTAAAACTTCCATGTGGCATAGTAGATTTTCTGTACTAATCAGGACATTCTGTTACTGAACTTGAAGGGGTAAAACCGACTTTTTGTCACCGAGGCTTTTCTGTCTTCTGTGAGTGGAAAACTAGCCTGGAGAATGGGTATGTTGGCTGCAGTAGCTTATTTGGTCATGTTGCAAACTTGCTGCATTCATCACAAGGCTGTGATCCCAGGGAAATGAGCTTGCTCTACAGGGGGCTAAGCATAAGCAAGGTAGAAAAAACCCAAGACTATGCATTCAGTTGCTTTGTAGCCTTCTCTTGTTTAGTGTTGTCTGTGTAGCTTGAAAGATCCTGTAAGTGACTGACAAATGATGCCTTGTTTTACCTACTGTAAAGCTTGTCATGTATGTTTAGAAGCATAGAATGGTTTGAGTTGGAAGGGACCTTTAAAGGACAGGTGGTCCAACCCTCCTGCAATAAGCAGGAACATCTTCAACTAGAACAGGTTGCTCGGAGCCCTGTCCAACCTGACCTTGAATGTTTCCAGGGATGGGACATCTACAGCCTTTCTGGGCAGCCTGTTCCAGTGTTTCACCACCCTTGATCATAAAAAATTTCTTCCTTATCTAGTCTGAATCTGCCCTCTTTTATTTTAAAACCATTACCCCTTGTCCTGTGACGACAGTCCCTACTAAAATGTCTGTTGTCATCTTCCTTATAAGCCCCTTTTAAGTATTGAAAGGCTGCAATAAGATCTCCCTTAAGCCTTCCGTTCTCCAGGCTGAACAACTCCAAATCTCTCAGCTTTTCCCCACAGGAGAGGTGTTCCATCCCTCTGATTATTTTTGTGGCCCTCCTCTGGACCTGGTTCACAGGTCCGTGTCTTTCCTGTGCTGAGGAACCCAGAGCTGGACATAGTACTGCAGGTGGGGGTCTCACCAGAGAGAGTGGAGGGGCAGAATTACCTCCCTTGACCTGCTGGCCACACTTCTTTCTATGAAGCCAGTTGGCCAGGGCTGCAAATTTACGTTGCTGGCCCATGTCCAGTTTTACATCCACCAACACCTGCAAGTCCCTCTCAGCAGGGCTGCTCTCAGTCCCTTCATCCCCCAGCCTGTATTGATACCTGGGGTTGCCCTAACCCATGTGCAGGATCTTGCACTTGGCCTTGTTGAACCTCATGAGGTTCACACGGGCCTGCTTCTTGAGCTTGTCCGGATCCCTTTGGATGGCATCCTGTCCCTCAGGTGTGTCAACTGCACCATTCAGCTTGGTGTCATGTGCAAATATGTGGAGGATGCACCGAGTGCCACTGTTGGTGGTGTTGGTGAAGATACTAAACAGTACTGGTCCAAGTACAAACCCCTGAAGGATGCCACTCATCACTGATCTCCATCCAGACGTCGAGCTGTTGACCACTACTCTCTGGATGTGACCGTCCAGCCAATTCCTTATCCACCATGTACATATGCCGAAACCCATATAAATTAAACCCCAAAAGCAACAGCAAAACGTGTGTGATACCTGGCTATTCACTGAACGTCACAGCTCTGCAGGAGCAGTTGTAGTGCCATGTAAGGGGGATAGCTTTCGCACAGGAAGACTTGGCTGTACTGCGAACGGGATTTTGGCTAAGAGCGTGTGAATATGGGCAAGTCATGTAAAAACTCCCTACTTCACTTTTCTTCCTGAACAATGAAATTGTGCATTCTTAGCACTGACCTTTAATATGCTGATTTCCCTAAGCTATTCTGAGGCCCTTTGGAGAAAAGACTTTATTTCAGTGTAGTGACTTACAACTATGTATAAAACCAGCAGCTGCAGAAGAAATAGTATTCCTCTCTTGATATCTCAGAAGATAACATGTATTTGTTTCCTTTTCAAGAGCAAGACTGTTAGTTTTTGCCAGATTCTTGCTGAGTACTTTTCTCCTTTTTTTACACTTGAAACTGCAGGGAGAAATTAACATGTTTACTGAATTTCTTTAGTAAGATGTCAGTGCAATTTGCGTATTTTCAAGTATACTGCTGTGAGCTTTCTGGATGCAGCCACCTCTGTGGTGGACAATTAAGGCTGCTTATTAGAATGGAATTCAATTGGTGGACAATGAAGGCTGCTTATTAGAATGGAATTCAATTTACCGTTTTTAAGGTTGCCAGTTTCCTTAAAATTGGTCCATTTTACATAATGAATGATGCAGCATTTATTTTTAGCTATCTTGACAAATGTGATGTTCAAGTAACTGGCATTTGAGTTGAATCAGGTTTACTCAGGTAAGAGGGTGAGAATTTAACCTTTTTGGCAGAAGCACAATACAGGCACAATGGCACTTAGTAGTCACCCTAGATAGAAAGTTGAGATACACTTTTTTTTTTAATAAACACAAAACTGTAATGTACACAAATTTTGTAAGAGAGCAAGTGGACTTACTGGATTTGTAATGAGATACTAAAAAGTAAGCTTCTTTCAGCTTTTTATGTGGTGTTTCCTTGTTTTATTCCAGGTAGCCTTGAGGAAATGCACAACATATTCTAAACCAGGAAGCTTCTTACTTGGCTTACTGACTAAGCCTGATGACAAAAAATTTTTTTGTGTTACTCTCAGGAAGTACCACTGTGATACTTGTTTGATTTGCCTTCACTGTCTGGGCTCATATTAGTGGAGATAATGAGTTAAAGTATTGTTTATACATGACAGAAAATAAATTTCTGTGTTATGTATTGAGCATTTATTGTGAAATGTAAATGGGAAAGTAAACTGGCATCCTGAAAAAAATATTTGTAACTGTTAACATAAAAGATCAGTACCTGTTAAAAAACACCACTGTCATTTTATTTTGTTTCACAGAGGTGAAAATATAATGTTTATCACCTTTACTGTAAGCTTGAAAAATTAGTTTCTGCTCTATTCTACTAGAAGATTTATTAGTAGCACATTTTTAGAAGGTATTAAGATGTGGGTAATAATTTCATTCTGTTATGATTTCTTGTGTGGTCTTTTATCTGTATTTTATTCCTGCTTCCAGCCCTCAAATCAAGGTAGGCAGCTAGGGAATATAGTTTCAGCAATTTCCCTGCTAAGTAAGACCTAATTTGGAAAAGTGTCTTCTGATTTAACACAAAATGTGAAAATGCTTTTCAGTATGTAGAAATACTGTTTGCCCTTTCATTTTGGTTTTTTTTTTTCTTAAGGGAGGGAGGAGGTTTTTTCTTTATTTTTAATCCAGTGGAGTTGTAAGCCAGTGAGTTGAAGATGAAATTATAATATCTTGGTTTCAAATACTTAGACTTATTAGTAAAGTCTATTATTAGTAGTAGTAAAATAATAGCTGATTGGCCATGATCCACTTCAAATGGACTGTAGCATTTGTATTCAAGATCTCTGTTCCAAGGAGCTTAGGGTGAATTGGTAACAGGGGGAGACACGAAAATAAAGGGGAGCACAACTGTCATGAGGCAGCAGCCAAAGGCACTCCCAGTGGCTCCTCCCTGTCCTGTGGCAACAGCTTGTTCCCTTCACTTCAGCAGTGTGGTTCAGTCTGGGTTCATGACCAGTTCTCCTGGGTGGAGAGGCAAGAACTCCTTAAGAGTAACGCTGCTGCCAGATAAATCTTTTATTTTATTTTTTTTTTTAATCAAAGTGTACTTATATGTATCAGGAAAGATGCGTCTTTAAAGGAACTGTTTGATTTTGGAAGAAGAATAGGAAATCAGGATTTCTCAAGCCCAAGAGACAAAAACTGGGACACTTATGAGTGGCGGGGAAGAAATTGCCATCATTTGGAAACTGAGTTTTTTCCCTGAAGGAGGAAAGTATAGTTGTGAAGTACCTGAAATCTCTTCTAGTAAGCAAGATTCCTTTGGCAGAGTGTACCAGTCAAGTTCAGAGTTTGTAGTATGTACGAGTTGTGAAAGACAAAAAGGAAAAAAAGATTGTGGAAAAATTAAACTCCCGCTCTGTGTGAAAGGCTTAAAAATAAATTGTCCCCTAGGAGTTCAGAATAGGTTTTCACCAGATATTTGAGAATTTAATGGACTTTCATGTCAACAAGAGGATTCTCATTTGAGAGGTGATGCTGGCATCTAAGGCAGAAAAATTAGCACAGCTGAAAGTATTAGTCTCTGTAAAGGTTAAAGGACTTGGTTTAGTTAGTGAGAAGTCTTTGGCATGCTGATAGATCTTTACAAAATTTCTTTTTTAGTATCTTCACCAACAATTTGGGATCTGGAATTTGCAAAGGAGATTGCAGCAGTAACTGCACAGCCTCCTCGAAATGGTTTTGAGGAGATGATCCAGTGGACAAAAGAAGGAATACTGTGGGAGTTCCCAATTGACAATGAAATTGGTACGTGCACTATTTTATTATTTGTCTCTTTGTATCTTTTCTGAGAATTAGAGCATATTATGACCTTTGACTCTCGTAACATCATGTTTCAGCTATGAGTCATGCATTTGATAGTAATAGCATCCAAAATCAGAGATGCTTCAGATGAACTCATTCTGGCACTCTTCAGACGAGATTCTGCCAAAAAAGGGGAGAACTCCCTCCCTCCCTCAGCCCTGATGCTTTCAGCACCAAAAGGCCATTCAGGTCTATTACATAATACCTTTTACTATGCAGCTTCTTTAAAGAAGCTTCTAGCAGAGGATAGGAAATCTTAAAACTGCCATGTGTGTTTTATAATGCTGATTCTGTTCTTTGGTGTGACTCTCAGACCAAGCGGCTAGCAGGATCCTAATCAGCTATCTGCCAGTTCCATATCTGTGTTGGCTGAATGTTAAACAGTTGTTTGCTCCCTTTGTTCTATCTGTTTCATAAGAATAAACAGTCAGTGCTCACTCACTCTGGGCATCTATCTTAACTAGACATCTTTGTGCATGCTATTTACTTTTATTACTGTTGGGAAAAAAAAAAAAAAAGCAAGCATTTTGTGAAGTTAAGCCAGCAGAAAGGGAACGAATGTTAAGGAAGGGAAGAACAACTACACAAAGCAGGTGTACACTTTAGGAAAGGGAACTTCATAACTTCAGGGAGAGCTTGGCTGTGGGTTGGTGTGTTTTGGGTTTTTTTTTTAAGACTTTAAAGACATCAAACAGGACTACTTTTAGAATGATTCAGTCACTGAAAGCAGAACAGGTTAGTATCTGAAGCAGGGAGTCTTTGAAAATCTGTCCTATACTGAGCTGCAAATTGCATAATGTGGTTCATTGTTTCTTAATGTTTATTCTCATCCTATTTTGGCAGTTTTTTCACAGAATATAATCACTGCTCCCAGAATTGATCTGTTCTATCATGTAGAAATCCGAGTATACTCTAGTCATGTTTTTGCAAGCTGAAAACCATTGCGGCCAATGGTTTTTCTGTTGTTGTAATGTGGCTGGAATCTTGCTGTCTGGGGTTGTAAGTGGACCAGGCGTCTTTGGTGGCCAGTGGTTTTTCTGTTGAAGCAATGTAGCTGGAACAGTGCTGTCTGGGATGGGGTGGCGAATGGACAGCATTACATACATCTTTACATGTAATTAAACAAGAACCTTTATTGATTTGTCCACAAAGACTAGTCATGTGGAAAATTCCAGTGGAGTGTTCCAAAATCTATCACCTCTCAGGTTGAAATATCAAATCAGTAAATTCCATCCTGTCAAACTGCCAGCCACAGACTGTTAATCGGATCAGGTATGTCAAAGCACAGTTAAAAGCTTGAAAACCTCTCTCCAATTATACCAACATAGTGTAATTGCAGTGGCTCTTCAAAAGAAAGATGCCCGTTCCTGCTATTAATTTTCAGTTTTGTAACAGTTGTCTCAATAGGAGGACATTACCTCAGCTTGTTCTGTATTAAGAAATGTGTGATTTTTCTTCTATGCCACAAGCACATGGCTTTAAAAACATAAGTGTAATGAAATTTACTGTTGAGGAAGGATGTATACTCAACATTTAGTATTATGAAAGCCTTTAAAGTTTTAAATGAAATATGAAAAAGAAAGAAGACAGCTTGTAACTGTTTTTCTTGTCTCCAGAGCATCTGCAGTGTTGTCGTTAGAGTGCTTTAACGAGGCACTGTGCTGTGCTTTGAGGCATCAGGACAAGGTCATGATTTTTAAAACCTCTGGCCTTGGTGTGAACATCTGAAGGTGTGGCTGGACGTACTGGCTTGCTGCAGTGGCCAGTAGTGGTCTTGCCCCCCAACCCTGCTGTCCTGTTGTCTGCTCTTGCCTGCGTGTCCTTTCCCTTATCTGATGCAGTTGAAGTCACTGTTAGGCAGAAAACTACCTTTTTTTTTCTCCATCTCTCTGACCTCTGATTAATTTTTACCAGGTTAGCAAACCATCAGTATACCTTGCGTAACATCATTCTCACTCCTCCTTTCTGCTTGCCTCTTCTGCTTCTAGTAGCTTTAGTTTTGCTCCATGATTTGCCATGGCAAAAAGTTGGGAAAAACGTTGATTTTTTCCCTTCTAAAAATTATTTCTGTGAGTCTTAAATATAAATGCACAGAAATCCTGAGGAGCACAGTGGTTAGAAAGGACAGTGCAGATTCTTGATGATACATTGTTTTAGCACCTCATTCTGAGGAGTAAATGCTTCTGGTGGGCCAGAGACTGTTAGGGCAGGAGTGATAGGCTTAATGGAAGTCTCGGAAAAGTAATGCCTCAGTTGCCCCTTGTTGACTTTTGTAGGCAAATGTTCACCAAATCCTGTTTTGGCTGTTTTGCTAAGATGCTTTTCCCAACAAAGAAGCATTGAGTCAGTTTGCTAAGAGAGGTGGCAAATGTTACACAGTCATTTTCGGGGGGTGATTGCTTTACTGTAAATTCTGGGTCTGTTCTAGGCACCTACTGTAAAAGCATTATTTATCTCATTCTAAAAATCCTAGAATCATATAATGGTTTGGGTTGGAAGGTACCTTTAAGAATCATCTAGTCCATGGGCGGGGACATCTTTCACTAGATCAGGATACTTGGTCATCTTTATAGCATGTCAGCAACACTCCCTACAAGAATGGACATCTGCGTTTGAGATGTCATCTTTAAGGCAACATTGGCCATGTCTTGGAAGGGTTAGTGTTTTAGCTAGAGACATTCCCTAGACTTTCTGTTTTGCTGTATGTAGGGTATTGGAAATAGGATATTGACAGTGGGTGACTTGGTGCTTTGAGGTCGATGAAGAAAATCCTCCCACCATGCATATTCTTTCAAACTAGGTTTCTGAGGACAGTGCAAAAGAGGCTAAGGGACAAGCTTGTTCTTCCCATGTAGGAAGTTACGGCTTGCTGGGGGTGAGGGGAATCATACAAGCATATCTCATCTAATCAGTTCCCACCAGAAGTCTCGGCCTCTGATGCTTTGGGCAATTGTGGTCTCTTTTTGTGATGCATGCTTTACTTCTTTGAGGACTGAAATATGTGGTCTAACTGAAATGTTTGGGCTAACACTTCATCCCCAAACTATGTATGATAGTCTTTGACAAATGGGAGATCAAAATACATGGTGTAATATTTCCTTCTGACTTGTGTTTTTGTGAGGCTATAAATTTTTTCATTTCTCTTGGGTTAGAGATGAAATCGGTGAAATTATTAATTAGATGTAATGTCTCCTGATACCCTGTATCTGTCCCCAAAAGAAGAGCATCAAGAAGGCCAAATTTTACTGTCAGCATTATTCAGATTCTTTTGGTAGTGGGCTCATTTGGTATAGTTCTCCTGGATTTTTGTGACCAGCAAAAGCCTGGAAATCTGGAAAGGATGCTAACTTGTGAAAGCAACCAGTAGCATCCAGGTACAGCAAGATTCCACCTTCCCTTGGTGGAGGAAAGTGAGTGTAGGTGACATGGTAATCTGTAAATGGACATTGGTCTCCAAGCACAGCAGAAATACACCTTCTGAAGCTGACGTGATTTTTTTTTAAACTTTTAACATAAAGGAAAAAAGAGTTTCTGAAGAAGGAAACATGCTTGCTTTTTCAAGGACAAACATTTTCTCACATTTGTGGGAAAAATAAGTGTATTTCCCAGCCTGTTCAGATTTTGCAGTTCCTAAAGTTTAAAACAAGAAAGAAAGAACTTAGCGAATACAAGCTGAGAGACTTCTCCATCCCAGAGCCGTGCATCGTTTCTTCTGAAACTGTAGAAGCTCTACACAGGGGGAAGCCTAGGACTGACATGGCTTAATTGCCTCGATTTTAATACTCCTGATTTAATGTTGTCAAATAATATACCCTAGCTCGTGTAGAGAAACATGTACACTTAGTCTACAGAGTAGACTTCTTGTTTTTGTTGTCTGGAAATATAATACACAGTATTGTTCTGTAATGATATATTTTTGCTTAAAGGTGCAAATGTCATTTACAAAACTATAGCAGATCAGATAAATAAAATTTTTCACATATCCCTAACTGAAGAATAGTCTTTCAATTGCAAATCCCAGCTTGCCTTGTTTTTTTTATCTGAGAATTGGAAACTGCAAAAGCAGCCTCTTTTCTGCATGTAGGAATTTGTGTTCTGAGTCTCTTGCATGCACTAGCATCATAACATGAACAGCAAAGAAAATCCACAGGGCAGAGATCAAAAACTTACCATAGGATCTGAGCTGTGCGTGATTATATGATCTATAATAATAATCCCTTGTCCCGTGTTCCTGTGGATGCTTTTAAATGCCTTTGAATCATCTTTTGTACTGGTTACAACTTAAAAGTAGCAACTGGTGAGATACACAACATTTTTATGTTGGCATACACTCCCAGATTCAGAAAGCATTGGAAAACTGCTTTTCTATGCCCATTTGATAGCAATAGGATGTTAAAACCATGACTTGGAATGAACATGCGAGTGTATGTTAGCTGTTCATATGACATACTTTATGAGGTTGCCTCATTTGTTCAGGACTAGCTTGTGTTCTTTAATCCTCTGCAGAATTTAGGCAATCAAGTGTTTTCTTAAAGAATTTATGAAGAGAGTGTCCCCAGTCTAAAAGATGGTACCCATGGTAAATCAAAATTTTCATATCCTTAACATTATTTTTTTTTTTGCAAGAAGATTTATTTATTTTTTTTTTATTATTCCCCCTGCTTCCACCCTGGCATCAGCTTTCAGCCAGGTTACCAGCCAGAAAGTTGATTGAAATATTAGATATTCTTATAAATGAGAGTACAAAACTGAAGTAATAGGGTAGTCAGGAGTATGATATGTGCTGACATTTTTTGTGTAGAGGGAGAAATTAATGTGTTAAAATTCTACAGTTTCTTCCACTTCTGTGTGGTTGGCTTAACTGTGCAAAAGAATTCAAGGGCACAGAACCATTAATTTCACAAATTTAAGATTATTTGCAAACCCTATCCTTTTTTACTTTAAATTTGCTGTTACGATAATAACTGTCGTTTTCTTGGATCCCTTCTGTTAGGGATGGACGATGGTGCTGAATTTCACGAACATATCTTTCTGGAGAAACACCTCGAAGGTTTTCCTAAGCAAGGACCTATTCGTCACTTCATGGAGCTGGTCATTTGTGGGCTTTCAAAAAACCCATACCTCAGTGTTAAACAGAAGATTGAACATATTGAGTGGTTTCAGAAGTATTTTGAGGAAAAGAAGGAGTTTCTTCAAGAGATTTGAGACTTGGGAAGTGCTTAACCTTGAAATGAGGAATCATTGCATCAAAATTGATGATTTCTTACAATGGAAGTACTGTCAGTGCATAGCAATCATGTGACCTGAAAATTGTAGTTTAAATAATAAACTGAAAGGTCATACTTTCATGTGTGTATGTCCATGTATATGTGGATATTTTTTGACAACAAAAGAAGGAACTGAAAAGTATGGCTTCTGTAGAATGTACATTTAAAATTTAGTTTATCAAAATTGTCATCTTTTAAATTTGAAACTAATCTTTTGTCCATACAAAATACTAGGAGTAATGCCACTTCCTACACCCTTTACACTTGGTGTATATCTTGACAGGTTTGATCATCTTTCCCATTCTGGAAAACTTGAAATGCTTTTGGTTTTGAAAACTCCAGAAACAGCTGTAATGTTGAAGAGCTGTTACTGAGATATGAACAGTTCACTTTGCTAATTCATTAAATACAATGAATTTGGTATTGGTATTTGGATGGTGTTAATTCTTTCTTTCCTCCTTTCAGTAGTTATCTTCATTGGTTCATTTTAAATTTTTTTGTAATGACTAAGTCACTGGAATTGAATGCTTGTTTATCTGCTCAGTGAAGAGGTATTGTATTCATGAGATGTGTGCACAGCATAACACTGGTGAGTTATATAAAATAATATGGGAAGTCTCTCCTACCATCCATACATCCATTCTGAAGCTTTTGACCAACTTCCCATCGGTATTTGTTGTTTGAAAATGGATCTCGTTGTCAAGTAATCCATGAAGTTGTGTGTTGTTAGAGCAAGCAGTTTTATGATGAGGAAATGGCCTCAAATTGTGCTAGGGGAGGTTTAGATTGGATATTAGGAAAAAATTATTCACTGGAAGGGTGGTCAAGCATTGGAACAGGCTGCCCAGGGACACGGTGGAATTGCCATCCCTGGAAAGGTTCAAAAAATGTGTACATCTGGTGCTTAGGGACATGGTTTAGTGGTGGGCTTGGCAGTCCTGGGTTAACAGTTGAACTTGATATTAAAGGTCTTTTCCAACATAAATGATTCTATGCTTACTGCAGTGTTTGGAGCTGAGGCCTTATCTCCTGCATCTGTAGGTCTAGACAGGGATCTTGACATTGCTGGCAAGGAGAGTTGTCGGCTACAGATTGCTGTCGCATAATGCCATCGCTGTTTTGTGTTTGGTCCTCTGATGATGCTGGTGTAGTATCTATATTTTCTAGATGATACTTTATTCTAACTAAAGGCAAATGTTCTGTCGTATCTATTAAGCAATCGCAGTATATTTTACTTCAGTTACCTTTTGCTAAATTTTCATCCAGAGTTACTCAGTCGTTCAGAATCCTGGATTAAGTCTCGCTGCCTAACTTTCCAGAGCGTTTCCAGCCTCAGATTTTGTGTTCTTCCTTGTTCTCTCACATTTACTCCAACCTCTTTAACAGCTGTTGGCCCTATAAATATGATCCTATCTTTTTCTCGCATTTCCTCGTAACTGAGGCAGGAAGGAGAAAGTTACAGAATGAAGGTAAAACACTGGCTTCATATGCAAACTGATTTTTTTAAATGAGAATTACAAGAAAGGAAAAGAAAATTAAAAGAGTTGGCTTTCTTCTGTGAGTTGGAATATTGTTGCTGTGTTCTGCTCATCTGCAGGATGTGGGTTTGCCTGTCTGGCAAAGGGCAGGACTCGGGCTGTGGAAAGGAAAAGCAGCTTTTTGACTTTCTAGCTGTAAGAACAGCAAGGTTCAAATGCAGAGATTTTCAGAGGCTTCCTGGCTTTGAAATGGAGCAAGTAAGAATTGTATCAAAGTATCTCCATTTAGTACTTGGATAGTTTTAATTTTCGGTTCAATGCCCAAATACGTTGTACTTCAAAGATACCATCTTCCCAAATTTCTACCAAACTATGATGCCTGCATTCTGCTGTATCTGAATGAGCCTTTTCTAAAACAAGGTACAGTGACTTTGAATTCACCACAGACTTTTAAGAAAAGTCTCCTCTGTGTGTTTGCATCTGACCTCTGTTTCTGTAAGAAAGGCAGGACAGTCACAAGCTCGGCCCTTACTGGAGGAGGTTCGGGAGCATTAGCTGTGGATGGCAGTACTGAATTTCCCAGCATTGGGAGAGAGGTGAATGTTATCATTTGAACAGATTCATTAGGAGGTCAGTACTTCGACAAGCTCTTAACAGAGTTGGTGCTTAGGATCTTTGGAAAGCTGTAGTAATTCCTACTTAGGTGCTTAAATATAGATTTGAGAGTTAATACTGGGCAACAAGATTTGATTGATCAGATGTAGCTGCACATATGTAAGGATGCTTACGGGGACTGCTCAAGGCACATTGAGAGCTGAAATGGCAGGGCTTTTGTGTGTGGGTTTTTGAGTTGTACACTTCCTGGCAGTCCCAAAGGAGGAGACTTGCAGGAATGTAAAGCATTACTTACACGTTAGTCACTTAGAAGCATAAAAATTGCTCCTGAAATTTCTTTTGCAGCCCAAAGGATAAAAGCTGTCAGCCGTTGTTCAGGGAGGAGCTAGTGCTGCAGCTAGTGATTCCCGTGTTGGAGTCATTCAGACTTTTCTTCTGATGGTTGGTTTGTTCCCTCTTGTAACTGGTTGGGTGGTATTACATGTAACTTAATGGACTCAGCATTAGGATCTCTCCAAGGCAAAATAGTGTTTTTTGTGCTCTGTGGTCTTGCATTTCCTTCTTCGTGCATAAAGCTGAGGTCTTGTTAAATGTGCTGCTAATGCTGTACTTCCATGACACCCGCTTTGGACAGTTGTCTGGCTTTGAGGGGGGCTGTTAATGCTGCCCTGAGGAGAGCAAAAAGATGGAGCTGACTGACCCGGGGCCATAACTGGGAGGGGGGGTTTGATGTTGTCCATGTGTGATTTTTTTTTTTTTTTTCATCTGGTGTGGATACGATGGGTATGTAGCAGGAGGAGAAGGTCTTGTTGAGTGGAGATGGCTGAGCTACTGCAAAGTTGCATGCAAAGGCATACAGACTCGCTGTTGATGATGGTGGTAGCTGTTGGTAGCACTGTGAATGGTGGTCATGGCGTCCCCAGGTTGGCTGCTACACCATGAAGAAGTCCAGGCTCCTTTTTCCCCCCATTCCATCATAGCTGGGTAGTGTCTATTTCCACCTGCCTGGTGCTACCGCAGTGGTTCCAGAGGGTCTCTGGCCATCTCAGAGGAGACAGGCACTGGCACAGGTAGAAGACCTGGCAGAGGGCAGCGACAGAGTTGACAGAGCGAGGGAAGAAAGGGGGAAACGAAAGGGGCCCATATGGTTTCTAAAGGTGTAATGGAGAAGTTTAAGGCACAACATTGATTACCTGGGTGTCCGTGTAAATTCTTTATTTCTGTTTCCCAAGGGCTGGTCTTGCCCTGCCAATGGCCAAACTGATTATCACAGTTAAAAGCACTTGCCTACCACCTGGTTTGAACCCAGCTCCATGTCTCCCCTCTGCTAACTGGACAGGTCAGAAACTGGGCTGGAAAAAATCCAAACTTCTTGGGGGTGGTCCCTTGCCCAAGGGGAAGGATAGGAGCGAGTAGGGTGAAAACCCCATAAAGGGCTGAATGATTTGTTGTGTTACACGCAGAGGGCCTCAGTGAGGTATAAATGCCAGCCAGCCTCTTGGGCTGGACATCTGATGGCACCCTTGGTCTTCTCAAACCTATTTGATAGGAATGGTTTGCTAGAAATCAGGCTTGATGAAGCACTTTTTGCCCCGCTGTGGAGCAAGCGTGAGCATTTGCTCCCCAGTGTGGTATTAGGAAGAAGCTGGAGGAAGGATTGTATGGTTTGGTTGCAAGATTATCTGTGCTGGGATTTCAGCTCTTGGTTAACCCCTACCAAGCAATTACGCCGTGGCATTGATGTGGCCTGTGCCTAACAGAGGGGTTGTACTTGGAACATTTACCCGCGCACTGGAAGAAAGAGAACACTAGAAGAAAGACGGCGGCGGCTTAATTTAACCCTTCTGACCTGCAGAGGAGCTAAAACGAATGGGGTGAATAGGGAGGAAAATCTTGCACGTTTCCGAACTGCAGGCAGTTTTTGCTTAAAGCATGTATTTTTAGATGAAGAGGAGCATTAAAGGAGTTCTGAAGTGCTACTCAAGTCCATTTTCTTTCAGTGCTTACAGAGACAGTAAAATTTCAGCATGAAAATAGCTTCTCATCGGAAGCTTGTGCTTTGATTAGAAGCCTGAAGCATCACGGCATTTATGCAAGAGGGGCCATGGTATTACTTTCAGTGAGGATTTAAAAGTAAATAGTCACATTTTAGTTGGGTTTGTGAAGATCACTTAGCAAAACGATCTTTGTGGACAGAGAATGATGGCTTCTGAGATTGCAGGACCTGGTTTTCACTGTGGACACACCTGCAGGTTCTGTGGCAAGTCTGGCTGCCACTGCAATGGTCTCTGGCAGGGCACAGTGAGGGTGTAAATCCCACCCCACCAAGTGGCTGCACCATTCTGGTCTCATGATCTCCACAAGATGTCAGTGTAGATTTATTTGATTAGATACAAAATCTTTGTGCCATGTCCGTCTGTTCCCGTCCCCCCTCCCCACCCCTGCCGTTCCCCCTCTGGCTGATTAAATCCACAACTGTTCTAGAGCTGCACAATAGGTTTGATTGTGCTCTTGCGGTGTGTCACCCATGGAGGAGCCATGTGGTGGCCTGGGACCACCCTGCTGCTGTCCTGGGAGGTGTGTGAGTGACACCCTGAAATGGGAGCAGAGCTCCTGGTAAAAAAAAGGCAATGCTTTGCTCATATCAAGGTGCCTTTACTCCCCTGGGGACAAGTTGTGTATGTGTATTATGCCATATTGCACTTGTGTAATAAAGTGCTCTATATTTTACTCGAAGAAAAGCTGGAAGCCTGAAGAAATTCTGCAAGGGCCAGTCTAGGTGGCAGGAAAGATCTGAGGGCTATTGGGTCAAGTCATGTACTGGAGAAGCTTAACGCTGGCACATGGCATCCACAGCTTGCTTTGTTTCTTTACGTGCGAAGAGTAGTCTTGCAACGTGGAACAATGAGTTGTGACCCTGCAAAGAAACCAGGATGTAGCATCCAACCCAAGGGAGTTCCCCTTCACCTTTTAGCTCTTTTGCATAGCAGTCCCTGCCTGTCAGACAAACTTTTCGGTGCCTGTTGAGGTGAATTCAGATGGATGTCAGCAAGAGAGGAGTTTTTCCATGGAAGATTGTCTGAAGGGCTGGCAGTGGTGATGGAGAGGCTGGCCCAAACCCCCAGGTCTGGCCCCGTGAAGGAGGGAGCTTCCCCACCCAGGCTGGGCTTCTCCGTGCCACTGAACTGCCCTGCCCTGGGCATTGCCGGGCTCCTAGCTCCTGTGGCTGCGGTGAGGAAAAGAGGCAGCGTGGCCAGCAGCAGTAGGGATGTTTCAGAGCCAGCTTCCCTCTCTCCTGCCTTGCATCTCCTGGTATTTATTCCTATTTTCCCGATACAAGCCAAATGCAATGCAGACCCCCTGGCTCTCCGTGCAGCTGGGGCTGCACACACCCCCCCCCCCCCCCGACCCTGCGGTGCTGCTGGGCTGACGTGGGTGGCCCCACTCCCACCACCGTGCTCGAAAGCCACAGGAGCTGCAGCAGGATGATTCATTTATGGTCCCCGACGCTGCACCCTGTCACCCGCGAGGGAGGGGAGGGAGCGAAAGGTGACGGTATTTGTCAGCGGTGGCAGAAATAGCCACGTTTCACGTTTCACTGGGGAAGTGGGGAGGCAGGGAAGGAGGTCAAGACAAATGCAGTGCTCAGCCCCGTTTCCAGGCCTGCCTCAGCTGGGAGGGAAAAGCAGTGCCCAGTTTTCCTTATGGGCAAGGACTGGCCCACTGAAGTTTGTCTGAGAGGATCCTAGCCGTTCCCCAGTGTTTGTGTTGTGCCCGTCAGCTAGAGACAAGGATGGAAACTCTCTCTTCCCTTTGTGCGTTATGTACCAGCTCACCTGGGGGACAGCTGAGATGACTTCCAGCGGTCAAGGGGTTCCCGAGGAGGCATTTGTGTTTTCCTGCCCTCCATGCCACAGCAGCCACTGGGTTCCACTTGACGGGCAGCCACAGTGGAGAGTTATTCTTGGTTTTCTGCTGGCAGAGGGGTTTTGCCTGTTGAAGGGCCAGGACTCTGCCCCCATGCTTGCCACTGGCACAAGCCAGTGGCTGGGATGTGCTCCCGGGCTGCCTGGGACAGGGGATGCTCTGCAAAGCTGGGCAGTTTTCAAAGATAAGGGATAATCTTATCTTTAGAGCTGATTTTTAAATAGAACGAATCCTGATGCTCAGCATGCTGCAGCCACGTTGGATAAGAGAAAAGGTGCAAACTAAACAGCTGCTCGGACTGAAGAGCAAAGCTGTGAGCTTGTTCCTCAGGTTAGTGATTACCCCCTGAAATCAATGGGGTTGCTCAAGCAAATTACCATTTTGGATATAAGAAAACTTTATGGTGAACTCGCCCTCAGCCTCCCCGGTGAGGGGATGTTTGCTTAGTGCTTTCTGAGGGGAGAAATGGAACTGGAGGCGCATACCAACAGCTGCTCCTAAAAACCTGCCAGTCCCTTAGATCAGGGTTTATTCCATTACGTACATGTAGGAGACAATAGCTGTAACATAGCAGCAAATGTAAAATTGTTTTGTAAACCGGGATTTATAAGCCCACAAGCTATAAGACAGAAAGGGGGTAAATAAAAGGAAAAAAAGGGAAAATAATACAAATAATACTTCAAGTTTAGCCACATTTTAAGCTGAAAATGAACATTTCAGCAGTGTTGCTCTCGATGTGATCAGTGGCTGTGTTTTGCTCAAAAAGGCTCTGTGATCACCGATTGTAAAACCCTGGGAAACATTGCTCTAATGAAATTATTGGAAGTTACTTCCCCCCCCCCTTTTGAAAAGTGTCATTTTAGGACAGCCACGAGGTACACAGGCCTCAGTGTGGCAGTGCTCTATCAGGTTGTCAGTGATGCTGAGCGGCGGTATCCAGGCCCAGGTTGTGCCGGTATCCCGAGGGTGTAAATTTGAGTTTCCGATTGCCCCCAAATCGGAAGCAGCTGCCAGGCACGGGAAAGGTTGGTTGCCTGAATTCAGGGCTGCAGTCCCATTGATTCCTCTGTCATTGCAAGCCGTGTGATTTACTAACCAGAGCGGTGGAGAGGGATGAAGGCCGCCTAAAGCCACTCAAGGCACCCCTGCGGCCGGCATGGCTGCCCCGGGTCCTGTCGGGATGCAGCAGGGAGGAGAGGGGCTTCCTGGTGCTTTGCAGAGGCCAGCCATCCCACCTGCTAATCATTCTGCACTTCCCTCTCTCCCAGACCTGAAGCACCTCCTGCTCCTTTGTAGGCGCTTTCTGCAGATGTTTTAAAAGTGACTGACAAGCTTCCCTGCTGCGGGGGCTGCTCGGCTTCTGTCTTCCCCCTCCACAGAGAAAAAGACCCTCATCTGAGGGGTGTTTGCAAGCGTGAGAAATGTAGCTAAGGTTCTTTTTGCTATCTAACAATTATTAAAGATATGGTGAAGCAAGCTTGGCGGTCTTCCCAGGTGCCTGCCATGCCTCTCCTGCTTGCCCAGTGCTGCTGGTTGTCACTCACTTATGGGAGCCGTGGGGGCCTGACCCTGCGTGTTGGCTTCCACAGGAGCTTTGTCGTTACTGTTATTGCTCCCAGCATCAATCCCCCCTGCGAGACAAGACTGGTGCCCTCATCTGGGATGTCAGGCTGGGGCCCCTCGCTGTTGGGTTCCTGCTGGAGGAGACTTTGTGGTTGTGCATCTGCCAAGGAGAGATGTTGGAGGGGATGTTCCTTCTTCCAGGCTGCATCGACTCCCCGGGTACGTGCGTTCCATATAGTATGTAGGTTTGGTTCGAGCCTAACTGCCACCCGAGGCAGTTTTTCTGCAGCGTGATGATAATAGGACTGACAAAAACTGTAGCTAAAACACCCAACCTAACATTTTGCTGCTGTGAACCAAGGAGCTGGGAATGGCCGCCTTTCCAAAGCTTCACCCCATGCTGGTTGCATGGTAGTTCATTTTCTGCATGGAAAAGTGATGGTAAAGAGGGGAGGGAAGCAGCCCTTGCACTTTTGAAGGGTCACATTTCAGTTTGGCAATAGGGAGCAAGTGAGGTGGGCTTGGGTCGGCCGATGCCTGGCCCGCAGCCCCGCTGTCCCCAAGCCACAGCATACCTGGCTACATGCCCACTGGCTCAGGGCTGTAGCTCCTGGGGTGCCTTGAGGCCCAGGTTTCTGAACATTTAAAAAAAAACCCTGGCTTTCTGTCTTGGCAGTGGCATTGTTTGGTGGTTGGAACGGGCTGTGCAAGGCTCGTTCTTCATTCTCCACAGCCACCGGCATAACTTGTCCTTTGTCTCTTCTTCTGCAGCACATCCCCCAAATGGGCGTTTAACCAGATGCCAGTGTAGGAAGCAGGCAGCTTTCACCTGCCTTATCACCACTGCTGAAGTATTTCAGCTGTACTGCAGCGTGGAGGGGATTCTGCATCCTTCCCTGAGCTGTCCCTGGGTCTCCTTCTGTTGCCAAAGCGCTGTGTTCTTAACAGGAGCAGGCTTGGGCATGGCCAAGGAGGCCAAAGCTGGAGCTAGTGCCTGGTCAGGGGGCTATGGGGGATGTCCCTGCCGCTCTCCAGGATCTCCAGTGCCTTGAGATCCAGCAGCATTGCTTCTGGACATCAGCCAGAGCTGAGGGGTAAGTGCTGCAGTTTTGCCTTTCACCCAGCCCTGGGAAAAGCACTGAGACCTGTTAATCAGACCTTCTCCTTCCTCCCACCACGTGGAAATGGGGAAGGAAAAACCAGCTCCCCTCCTCTCCTGGCCGGGATGGGAGAGAGAAGCTGTTATTTTACTTTCCATTGCCTCGTAGCTGGAAGGAGGAGGAGAAAAGAGGATGTGGAAAGGGAGAAAGGAGAGGTTTGAGGCATGGGGATCCCCATCAATGACCACACTGGGGTCTGCCGAAACCTGAAATGGGCATACAAGGTGAGCAGTCCGCGGTGTGGCACCCTCGCCCTCAGAGCAAACCTTTACCGAGTCGTATGGTAACAGCATGGAGCAAACTGGGAAGGCAACCCAGAGAAAAATCTGTCACATCTGCGGTTGTGTCAGGGGCGTTGCTGGATGTTATTTGTAATATTTAATCATTATTTTTAGTTGTTCCAGTTCTTCCCAGACAGAGAAGGTCATTCAAGCCATTGCTCAGCAAAGAAAATGATGTTAAGCTGGTAAAAAAAGTGAACTCCTGTGGGTTTGTTTTTTTTCCTTTTCATAATTTTGCCATTTTCACTTTGGCGGGTGCTGAGATTTCCTGCACGCCTCACCTGAATGAGGGCTGAGCGTGGCAGTTACAAAGATAAGGGCAGAGCAGCACAGAGATATGGAGGTGAGTCTGGGTTAAGGCTTGCCAAAAAAACCCCAAAAAACCCAAACCGACCAAAAAAAAAAAAAATAATGTCTTGGCCACAAGCACAAGGGGTATGTGCCAGTGTGGTGGGCACTGGGTGAGGGGGAAGCTGGCAGAGGGAGTGCAGCCCCTGCCTGGCCCTGCCTGTTTCTGTGTGATGCCTGGAGTGGGTGTGAGCATCTTGGAGAAGGGCAGACAGGCCTTCCACGCAGATGGGATGGGTCTATGCACCAGACAGCACATGCTGGTCCTGGAGAAGGTCACTGTGGCAGCAGGTCTGGAAGCAGCTCCGGGGTTATGGCTGTGGGTTGCCTTTGTGGTGTGTGGCAATGGTCAGGGGTGCTGAAAGAGCACGCCACGTGTCCAGCTGGTGTGTGGCTTGACGTTGCTGGCATCATGTGCCTGAGTCAGAAGGAGCTGTTACTGCTGCAAGAGGAGGCAGAATCAGGTATAAAATGTGATACAGGGGAAGAACTTACAATCCTGTGGCAAGTTTCCCTTACTTTTTCTGCTCTTTATATACTTAAAAAAGAGAAGCTGAGAGGTTTGGGGCCTTCCACAAGCATTTATCTTGGGCTGCCAGCTCCAAACCTACCCTTCCTTGAGCACAAACTTCCTACTTTGCTGTGGGCTGGTGTAACAGTGTCGTGTGGGACGAGCAGTGCCTTCTCTGCCTCAGCAGTGTGATGCTACCCAGAAGTAAATGACTGCAGGGGCTGTCAAGTAACGAAAATTAAATGTGTGTGTTAACACACCTCTCCTCACTCAGATTCTCATAATTAGGCCAGATAGAGCAGCTACTAATTTGAATAGTTTCTGTGGCTCCCCTCAGACAGTCTTTGCAGCAGCAGTCCCTGATTTAATTGGGCTATGGAAAGACATTACCCTTTTCTGAACCATTTGCTAGACCTGCTCACCCCCACAAATACTGACACATGATTTTACTGCACAGAAGCCAAACATAACAAATCAACAAATAACTCATGGTATCTGATAATCCAGGTGACATAGGTGAATAATTGCCTAGAAACTTACAGGAAGACACTTGAGTGCTGTTTTTTTTTTGATGGTGTCAAACAAACTGTGAGTATCAGCTTGCATGGTTTGGCTTTTTGCAGGAATGGAGATAAAGATTTGAGTCCAGGACATCTAGGGCTAAGTCAGTTCAAAGGTTCCTGACGAGGGTTTGTCTCTGGGAAGAATGTGCTTCACGCCCCATTAAAGTGGTCCTACATGGAGATAGCTGTGGTGCACCAGGGTGCTTTTGCTGGTGTGTAAGGCTGTCCACGCCATCCCATGCCACCCTAGAGCTCCTGAATCCCCTGTGTGAACAAGACCCATCATTCATGGATCATGAAGTCAAAGTGAGGCAACGTAACCTTCAAATCTGATATCATGTGCAGTGCAAGCCAGGCAGCTTATTAATTTCAACTAAGGCGTCTTTTTTTCAGAAAAACCAAGCAAACAAACATTTGGGACTTAATAATTTCCAGCAATAGAGAGTCCACAGCATCACTGGGTAAGTTGTTGCAGCGGTTAATTATGCAATGGAGTTACTGTAAACTCAAGTTATACCAGTGTGACTGAATACAGAATTTGGCCTAGTTACCCAAAAGGAGCAGCACTTTGAAGTTGCTGTATGTCTTTAAATAAAATTATTCTCCAGCAGAGGATGCAGAAATGCAAGACTTTTCCTCTAAAGCGTACTCAGCAGTCAGTCGGTCTCCAGTGTACTACTGGAATATTAATACCAAATCCAAATTGCGCCCATGTTTAAGACAAGTTAATTGGACTTACTTACACATAAGTCTGTCTGTCATCGTTAGGGCTATATTGCTGCTGGCTCTGATAACATTTTTATCTGTTAACTTCCAAGCTGCTACGACTAACACCAGCTACTCATGAAATGAGTCAGCTAACTTTCCTTTTAACCGTTTGTTCTGCTCCCTGAAGGTGTTACAAATGTTGTGGTATGACAAGCTGGTCGACACTCATTCCTTTAGAGCTTATGTAGCAATTTTATTGTCACAATAGGCTTTCTAAAAAATGGGGTCAGAGTTTTGCAGCAGCTGGGAAGAAACATTTCCCACTTCAGTGCAAAGACCTGAGTGAAAACAGTCGTTTTGATTTATTAAAAAAAGCATCTTATGATGAAAATTGGCATTACAATATCCAGGTTTTTGCTCCCACAGGAACAATTCTTACAGGCTGTCTGAATTATCTAGAAACTGCCAAAGCAGACTTAAACTGGATTATAAGGAAATACCCTGCAAACCACTGCAACAAATCATTACTAATCACAATCAATTGGGGTGATTAAAGCTCTGAAATCTGTCCTGAAGTTGCATTAATGAATGAGAAACTGCACACAAGTGGCACTGCGGTTCTTCTTCCCAGCCAGCCGTTGTGCCTATCATCTCCCCTCTCACCCAGCAGGTCGGAAGATTTTTCCCTTGAGCTGATGTCCCGATAAATGGCTTTTTCATGCTGGGTGAAATTTTCATGGGAGGACTGGGGACATTTATCCCAGAGAAAGAAGCAACGCTGTAGCTTGTTGCACCCTAGAAAGATGTTAACTCCTATAGACTAGTCACACCCTCACTCAGGTAAAACATTTTCAGACTAGCTAACTTATCTCTTCACGTGTAAAATGTCTGTGGTATTCGTCTTAACTTCCTGTGCCTAACTGCTGGTGCTATGGTTGCTATAATATATGGCCAAGAAGCTACGCTTTCCCACCCCAGATGTGAACAGAGAGCTCCAGCATATATTTATCTTTTTTTGCATACTTCACAGAAAGATTTTGAAGCTTAAGAAGTCTCTGGGATGTTTGTTCAGTGTTTCAATAACCTCCTGTGAAAATACAAAGGATTATTCTTCTTTCTGGTCCACGATGATTTACGTACTCCTCCAACTCAATGTTTGCTTCGTGCCGATTATAAGGGCCATAAAACCATTGCACTGAAATGCATCATTTCCAGAGGCCACTTGCTCTCTTTGCTGGGAGAAAATGAGGAATCACACCCCAGAGGATGCTTTCTGGACAGAGGATGGAGCTTGCACTCCTCAGGCTGCACAACAAGGTGACAAAATGCAGCTGTGCCAGAAGTCCACTGTCACCAGCGCTGGCTGGGAGCAGAGTGCAATGGGTGCCCCCGGGTATGTTTGTGGCTGACAGCATCTGAGGAAGGCCCCATAAAGTCTAGTTCTCCTTAATCCATCTCCTCAGCAGCCCAGAAAGGCTGGTGTAGTTGGTGGGATGTGCGTGAATCTGAGCCTTTGAAAGATGGAACAGGATGATCCTTCCTCCGTGCTTACTGTACTGGTGTGAACTTGGTCTGCATTACAGAAACCTTTTATAATGTCCCTGTGTTTTATCCTCATCCAAATCACCCAGAAGAAAAAAAAAAGTCTTGAGATTATCCAGCGCCCAGGTTTCCATGCCCCCTGGGAGACAGACATGAATGTCCACCACCTGCTTCAGCTGGGAGCTAGAAGATATGTCTACAGACATCGGTGCACGCGCCTGGGGAGAGCAGCAGTGTAATTGCTGAGTGGTGAACAACATTTATCGTGTCCTGGGATCCTTCCCCATGTACACCCACTTTATGTACTGCTTTCCTGTTTAGAGGGGAGATTATCTCAGCCTGCAAACACTCCTGTAGCGAGTTAGCTGTGTGCAGCTCTCCTCCGTGTGGCAGAAGTGGTGGTGAGGATGCCCGATGTAAGGAAACCTGGGCACCACAGGACCTGTCCTCCGGGCTGCCCTGCTGCTGACTGCCCTTTTGAGGCCATCTCCTCCAGCTGCTGTGCTGCAGTAACCCATGTCCACACCGCGCCTGCGGCACTGAGAGCGCCGTCGGCTCTCAGTGGGTTTCGCAGCCACTGAAAGAGGCACTGCTGGGAAGAGATGTCAACTCCTGCTTTAGGGTGCTCCCATATCCCAGGACAGCACAGATATCCCTCAAAGGCTGGGAGAGGTGACCCAGATCCAGCGCATCGTATCTCCCCAAAGGGTGTTGCTGCAAAGTGGTGCTTGTTGATGCAAGTGCTTCTTAGTGACAGGAATGAGGTAGGCGTGTTTTAATGAAGAGTGGCTTTAGCTTCACCACAAGTCCCTGTGTGGGAGGATTGCTTTGCCGTGGGGGGGCTCACCCCACTCCTCTGCACGGCCGCTGGCCCCAGGCGCTGGGGGATCACCCCTCTGGCTCTGGGCAAAAGTCACCTGAAATCTCTCCTTGCTGGTGGTGCTGGTTTTGGTGAAGGAGGCGATGAGCTGGGCTGATAATTGTGTCTTCACAACAACAGATAAGCAAACATTTGAGGAGGAAGAACCTAGTGAGGGGAGAAAAAGAACCTGTATTTCTCATGGTATCAGGACACCGGTGCTTGGCTCACAGTTGGATGTGAGCTGTGGCTGTTTCAAGCCAAAATGTTTTAACAGGGCAAAAGGGCCAGCTGGTCTTGGGGGCTGATCACCTTCCCCCTTCTGTAGAAGCTAAAGGGCTGTTTCTCCAGTGTGTCTGCTCTGATTTAATACTCACCTGAAAGGAATCAGGAGTGCCTCTGCAAGCACCTAGTGCTTCTGTGAGCCTACGGTTCATCCCTACACACATGTACGTGGTTCTGCATGAGCCAGTAACAGAGCATTTTCTGCTTCATTTTTTTTTCCATAGTCTTTGTAAGAATTCCCTGTTTTTACCTTCAGCCGTTACTTACTGAGTAAACGGATGCACTTGCAGGGATATTCATCCCTGGCGTTCATCCAGGTTACCTGGACAGCTGCCAGAGATCCTTCACGTTTGTTCTTACCTTTGTGAGCCCTTCTCCCACAGCATAGCTTCTCTTGGAGAAACCTGGCATCTGACCCTAGCATTGCTCCTCCGTTTCTGTGAACAGTTTTGTGGTTTGCATGTTCGAGGCTGTGTTCTGCTTTTCTGTCTATCTAGTTCACAAATACTCACTGCTGAAATGATCCTTTAGCAGAGCTGACTGCACGGTGCTGTGTCCAGCAAAAGCAGGTTTTTTGCTCTTCAAAACCTTTCCTGCTGCCTCTTAGTGCAGCATCACTTTGTGAATCAGTGTCTCACTTCTAATGGTGAAGAGCCCTATTCATAGTCAAGATGATATTTCTGGCACTGGACATAGCCATCTTCTGAAAAGTCTCTCCTGCTCCTGTCTAATCTTTCACTTTTTAATTGTGCGGGTTGTGCATCAAAAACCTGCTTCAGTAGGTACTAGAAACCTTTGTCTGAAGACTCTTGCAAAAAGGTTTTGCTTCTTTTAAGTGAAACAAATCTTTGGAGAGCCACCACTGCTAGTGTGTGGTTCTTCCCATGCTTTAGATGGTCTTCAGTGCTGTTTTCTGTAAGTTCATTCTCAGTGCTTCTTGCCAGTGTCTCTGTGGACCCTCAGTTTGTATCCCCTTTCTGCACGCATTGCTTTAAAGTAGTTCTTTCTACCTTCATGAAAGGACAAAAAAACCCTCTTGCCGTGGTCAGTGCATTCCTGGGATGCTTTGATGGCCTGGAATCCCTGGTTGCTGCAGTGAGGTTCCTGCTCCGCTGGTCGCCCTGCCTCCCCATTGCTCTTTGCCCTGCCTCTACTTCTGATACGAAATCAGCGTTCTCTGCTGGTAGATAAGGTGAGCCCCGCGGCAAAGCAGCTAACGAAGATGAGTCTTTGTTATAATAACAGGTTAACAGACGAAGGGAGCGATTTGAGAGGGAGAAATCTACTTTACCCCACAGTACCAGTACTGGCTGACTCCATCTGCAGCTCTTCCAAACAAGAATATTCTGGTCTCCTAAAGGCCATTGGTAATTCTGACTATAATCCATGCAGGGGAATCAGACTTGAAGTCCTTGTCAATCTTCTCTCCCTTTCCACTGACACCAGCCCATTTTCAGGTCAACATATTCATTTATAAGTTGCTATTAAGTCTACAACACTGACATGGCATTTCAAAGTAAATTCAATAGCAGAGGTTGAACAATGCTCACAGATTATTAATTTATGTAACTTCTATCAAAACAAAGGACAAAGATGCTTTTAAAGAATAGTCTTTTATTAATACCATCAATACTATTATTACGCAGTACTAGCAAACATATAATTTTACATTTAGCTGTGAATTTATTTTACAGAAAAGAAGATGGTTTGCACTTCCAGCTGAAGATCTGTTGTATATAGCATGGCTGCTGCCTTTGATTTCTTGTCTGGAGTGATGTGATTCACCTTTGTATAAATAAAATGTGCGCACTCTCAGTCTTCACTGCTGTTGGACACCTGTAAGTCATCTCCAAACTTAGCAATATGTGAAGGCTTTCCATGCAGAATTGGAGCGACGGCGCTAGCCAACACATTGTCTTCAAACACAGAATTTGCCTCAAAAGTATCAGCTGATATTTGATGTAAATTGGCTCAAGCATTTGACAGGCCTTAAAAAAAAAAAAAAAAAAAAACACAACAAAAAGGCAGCTGATTGACAACTGTGAAAGCAGATGCTGCTTTTTAATACTGCTTTGAGGGAGGGCTTGCTTGGTCAATGTCCTGTCAGTGGTGTGACTGTAAAGTTTGAGCCAGAGCCAAAGCTTACCAACTCTTTTGCTTGTTGGCATGCTTTGATGTCTAATTTTGCGAGGGCTGGGATTACCCTCAGAGATTGAGCACAGGCTGTTGAAGCAGCTCGCCTACCTCTAGCAGCCTGCAGGAAGGATGGGATTTGCACCCAGCTGTAGAGGTGCGAAGGTCTCCAGGTCAGCACCAGCTCCTCTGCGCTGTTCCCATCAAGTCAGAACAGAGGATGGCTCAGCTCTCCTGGCTTTCAGGCCAGGCTTTGGATAAATGAAATTTCTCTGCCTGGTTTTCTTCCTCAACTACAAATGGAGCTGAAGACGTTCTAGATGCCCAAGTCGTGGCAGGTGAATCTAACCCACATGCTGAACTGCTAAAGGAAGCCGCACAGGCTCTCAAACGCCTGTCTCCCCAGAAGCCTTGGCCAGCACAAAAATGGTTCGAAAGCCGCTCTTCCAGCTTATGACTGGGAAGATTGCAGGTACTTTCCCCTTTGCCTGGAGATATTGTTAGAAGGCAGCAGAGGCCCGTTTTACCGCCATAACAAGTTAATTAACTCCATTTTCCCCCAACTAAGCTGAGCAAAGGTTTTGTGCAAGCCACATGTGCTATAGTGAGAAACAGGGCTTTTCTCCCTCGTTCTTGCTGTGCCCACAGTGATATGGCTAACAAATGCTGTTGTCTTCTCAAAAGGAAAATCACGCTTCTGGATTGTTTCCAACGGCCTGGGTTGCTCTTTTGGTTTCTAACTAAACTCGCTGCATTAGAAGAAATCCCTGTTGCGAATTGCCTGCTTCCCTCACCAAGCCCTTGTGAATCATCCACCAGGGAACAACACGGTGCTGCTACCGTGCTGAGCGCAGCAGCTGCCAGGCTGCTCTCCTCGTCTGCTGCAAGACGATGCCCAACATGAGCATTCAACAGCTTTCACAAGTTGTTCATGCGACTTTCAAAATTTTTGGCCTTTTTTCCCCCCTCCCTGTTGATTAAAACAAGTTATGCCACCAAGGTTTTGCAGAAGAGGTTTCCAGATACTTTTTGATAGCAGGGTTGCCGATGACAAGAAGTGTTAAAACCCTCTGCAAATCAGGAAACTTATTCTGCGGTGCAATCTGTGTAGGAAAAAGTTCACTTGCCACTTTTTGTGCTTGGCTCTGCCAGTGCAGATTCAACATCTCCCAGCTTCGATTCCCGTGAAGCACTCTCAAAATATTTGTCACAGACTGCTTTTGCTCAAAACTTACAGGAGCAGAGCAAGCTGTGCAACACAGCATGCCAGCATGCTTGTGAAAAATCCCTTCTGGATGCCTGTCACTGCTCTGCTTAGCATTTACCTTTGCACTTGCTATAGCCATTTTCTTGACCTTGCATTTGCCTCCATGGCACTTACCCACTTCCTTGCTCAGCTGCAGATCTCGTTGGCTGGCTCAGACATCGCTGCACACGCAGCAATCTGTCAGCTAGACAGTAACCCCACTGAGGAAGAGATGTGCTGATTTCATCTGACATTGGCACATGAATTTGATTAAAATATCAAAGAAAGAATCCATTGACGCAGGTGTTTTTGTAGACCCATTTGCACGATTTCACAGACGTTGCTCAAATAGATGGTTTTTCTGACCACCGTAAGGAAACCTTGGGTTTGATCATGGAGGAAGAGTCACCACCCATGCTGTAACAGCGGTGTTTGGGATGAAGAGTTGTGGAATCCATGTGCCAGTGACCCACAGCTAAGGCTTTGCATACCCTCCATCTGGCTGCTGAGCTACCCTGGCTGCTACTTTCACAGCACCAGCAACCGTTGAGTCTCCTTTGTCACCTGCAGCTAGATCAAGCTGAAAACCAAAGAGGGGATGAAAGAGAGCTGGGTGACAGCTTCTGCAGGGACCTTCTGGGCTGTGTTGGGCCACAGGGTACTGTCATGTCCCTGGAGAAACAAGGATCGAGGGGAAGGATTATAATGCATATTTGTAATGCTGCAAAACTGCAGGAGGACAAAGAGATATTCGTGAAGACCTGTCAGAAAAACAAATAAAACTGAGAGCTGTTCTGGTGAGTCAGAAATATTTGGCACTTTGCAAACTACAACACTTGATAACCACTCAGCTGCTGAGAGATTCAGTGTACTCAAGGGTAAGGTTTACAATCTCCCCTCTTAGCTACCAGATTTTGTTAGCTTTTTAGGAAATTATGACATCTTTTTGGGCTTCTTTGCCCTTGTCGTCTCTCTTTGTTTTCTTCTCCTTTTCTTATCTTTCCCACCCTTCACAAAGACCTCCACAAGATGACAGAATACTGCCCTTTTAACTCTTTCTCCCTCTCCTCAAGCTGCCAGATGTTCAGCACTGGTTAAAATTGGTGCCCTGGAGGGATCTGAATAAGACAAGAAGTGTAAAACACAGTTGTTGTCCATCAGTCAGCCTCCAGGGTGACAAACCTGCAGGCTGCTGGTGACAAACCAAGTCATCTCCCAGCCTTGGGCTCCTGCCTCTGTAGCTTCCTTCTCCACAGCCTTGGGGCTCTGGAGAGGGTAAGCCGTGCCCTTGCCTCTGTGCTTTTCAGCAGGCTGAGGCATAGAGCCTGCCTGCTTTGGGGAACTGACTTTGGATGGGTCACACGCTGCTGTGCTGCGTTTTGGGTGTTGCCCTGGAGGAGGCTGTACATCTGCTTCACTGTCGCCCTGGAGGAGGCTGTACATCTGCTTCATGCCATAAGTGCCCCTCTGCGAACAGCGGGGAGTGTCACACAGGGTCAAACCGGTGCTGTATTTGCACTCCTGATGTAGTTCCAATATTGAAAACACCCAACTCATTAGATTCACATGATGGAGCAGCAAAGAAAGTGCCTATTTATGAAGGCTGAGGAGAAATCCACAGAGATGTGGGTTGCTGCTATTTGTCTGGATGGCACCTCCTGACATCACGAGTGGCTGGAAAGGCTTGTTCAGGAACAACGGGGAAGGCAGCTCTGCCTGGATGCCTTAAAGCCCTCATGCAATCTTTCAGCGTCTAGAATTGCATTTCTTGGTTTTTTTTTTACAGAAATCTTATTTTGCAGGAAGTTTGATGTACAGGGAGGGTAATGCTTTCTAAGTCTTGTTTGCAAAGTGATTTTTCAAGCACACCATAGAGATTTTACAAGGAGTAAAATGAGGTGTTTAAGTAGAAAATAGAAAAAAGCCATAAGAAAAGATTTCACTAAAAAGAGTTATAGGTAGATATCAGCTGAAAGGAAACTCTGGCAGGTCTGGAAAAGGAACAAGCAGTCCTGCTTTTCTGCACTGAATTTCCCGTAATGTGAAAATGCAGTTTTGTAACAAAACTATAAAAGGCTCAAGTTTTTAACAAAGTCATATATGTTAGGGATTTCTTTAAAATTTATTTTTGGCCCTGGTCCATTTTATTTTGACTGCCAAGTCCTTCTTCAAGAGTGTATCCAAACACTCAGTGGCCATCAGTGCTGGATCCTCCTGGCCAGAACGCTAGCAAGAAATGTTGAGGATACCTTGGCATTTATTCAGGTGGGTCAAGAAGAGAGCAGGTGGCTGCTTGGGACACCATTTCATCAAGAGCTGTCAGTCCCTGGCATCCCTGAGCGAGGGACTGAGTCGATGTGTTGTGCCCGGCTATTTGGAACGGAGCACCACTGGGTGAGGGCTCCTTTGCCAACTCCAGATCTCGTGTCTTTTTGCAGCGCTGCCTGGCTTTGCTGGAAACACCTCAGGGAAGCACAGCCCAGGGGTGCTTGCTCTAGACTTGTGGTGCTGCAGGGCAACGTCAGCTGTGCACCAGGATTAAAGGGAAAAGAAATGCTGAATGGCTGATGCACGCAGAAAGTGAGGCACAGGACCAGCTCTGCAGCACACGCTTGACCAGGTGAACTTTGCTGCAGTGTAGACTTTGGAAATGCAAAATTACTTCTGACTGCAACAGGGGCAGGAGCTCTGGATCTGTTCGCCCATTAAATCTCTGCAAGGCGCACTGTGGCGGGGATGTGAATGTGGCTGGAGTGAGCTCTCTGGGAGACACCCATGCAGACCTGCCCCGGACACCTGCAGAGGTCGCCTGTTGTCCCTTGAAGGCACAACTCTGGGATGACAGCCTTTCAGTGCCTCTTAGGTATTCGTGTGGATTCTTTGTTTTGCAAAAGCTCTGATTTAGGGTGCTTTGATACATGACCTCTTTCTTCATATAATGGACAAGTCTCATTTCTCGTTTCACACTCATTTTCCTCCTTTCTACTTTTTGCTTTCCTTTCTTGTTGTTTTTTCCCTTGTGACTTCTTTTTGTGATTTTCTTATTTCCCCGCACCTTTTCTTCCTTTTTTTTTCCTCTCCACTTGCTCTTTCCCTCCTGCCCCTTCGTTGTGTTTCCCATTCCCCAGCAGCTCTGGCACCCATCAGAGAGGACAAGGCATCCCTGTGAGTCTGTGTCTCAATGAACTGATCCTCACCCCGGCAAAGTGGGGGTACCAGAGAGTCCAGCTGCTGGCTAAGATTCTGCTTTGGTTTTTGTTTGCTTGGGATTTTTTGTGTTTTGGGTTTTTTTTTTGTTGCAAGATGCTTCATCAGCCCGTGAGGTTGGTAGCCACAACTGGAGCAAAGAGTGAAAGTGGGTGGCTTTCAGGGAGCCACTGCTGATTTCTTTGCAGCAGCAGCATTTTTGTAACGTGTGGGTGGACGGATCCGACAGCCCCACCATTTACCCCTTCGTACCCAGGGCTTTTCTCTGCCTCGAGCCCCCTCCTGAATCTCGCCATTCCCCATCTCCTTCTTGGATACAAAGAGAAGCCACCAAGCTGCTGCCCGCCATGTGCCTTCCTATTACTGATCATGTGGCACAAGCTCGTCTGATCCTGGTTGGGGTTTGCTATTCGGGGCTTGGCAGATACAAATGTAAAATTGAAACTACTCGTTGCTCATTTTATCTGGTTTCAGGCCAGTACGTGGTGTGCCTCTGCCTTGAGGCAGAACCTGATGCTGGGACCTGGCTGGTTTCAGTTTCATCAGTATATTCTCCTCGCAGGTCAGGTGTAAGAAGGTTTGCATTTGCAGTGCTGGATCTCAAAGCACTTAAACTGTTAACTAACAGGGTTGCAGACACTTTTTATACCTATTTTACAGAGGTAAAAAAAAAAAAAAAAAAAGCATGGAATTACTACTGTGTTTTGTGAGAAGAAGGAGAGTGTAGCTGCCTGGGGTGGTTGTCCTGCTGTGGACATTTATACCGTGGAACAGTATTTGTATGCTACAGACCTTACCTGTTGAGCATCCGGCTCGAACACTGACTTCTGTAATGGATCAGTCACCAGCAGCACAGGAATATATGCATATATGTCAAAATACTGTGTTACTATTGTTGTCTAACCACGTTTGCATCTATATAAATCGAGCTTAAAATGCATATAATGATACCATGCATACGCATTTGTGCAGCATATACATAATGCACTCATTTGTATGCAAATATAGTTGTATATGTATATAAATATGCTTTTCAAGCATGACTTTAACAATGGAAAAAAACAGTTTTTCTTAAAAGTAAGCTTCTGTTATGGCACAGCCTCCATGCTGATTCTGGCTATAAATTATTTTTCTCGTTGATGACAGGTAGCTATCAGTTTTCCAGTGAAACAAAGGAAAAGAAGATGAAATAGTTTTCAAGCATTGCATTGTACCATGCCATGAATTTTCCTTCCTACAGGCTGAAGAGAAACCACTGAATTATACCATAACTGTCAAGTGTCCTGTTTTTAGTTTGTTGCTCAAACACAATAAAATTATTTAATATACAAAAGCTATCATGCGAAGCCAGTCAGTTTTTCCTCCAGCAATATAGCAAGGAAAACAAGAAATGAGAAACGCACCTGAAAATGTTGAAACATTGACAGTAGGATGTGGGAGAATATTGTAATAGATCATATTTACGACAAAACAGAAACTCAACACCCTGAAAAACATACACACCACTTGAACTGTGTTTACTTCGAGGCACGTTGGCCTTTGCATAGGGGTGGGCCGGGTGATTCAGCTGAATCTGAAACCTGATAAACTCTTGCCTTCTGTTTTTACATCACAGCCAGTGATTGCACATGACACACTAAAAACAGATATCGCTACGTGGACACTACCTTTGGTATTTATCATATCAATCCTGGTAAGGATCATTTCTTGTGCATATTGTACTTCAGTCTTTCACTTACGGATGTCTATACGTGGGTGATGGGGGATGTATGTTTAAATGGGAGATCTTGAGCCTAGATTGTAAGAGTTGAGAGATGAGTTTGTGTCAAATATTTTCTTCAGTTTGTCTTCTTTTTCTGTTTACAAAATGTGGCAGCAGACTGTTGTTCCCAGTAACACGGGATGCCTCATTTGAGCTTGTTCAGTGAATATGGTTTTGTCCAAATGCTAAGTAAGAGCCAGACTGAGCAGGAATTTGAGCTGCATTAATCGCACCAACCAGTGAAGTTGTATTATTATTTTTCTTGGACTGGAAAAAACTTATGAATGCTTCTGACGTGAGCTCTTGCACAAGGAAATTTAAAATTAAATTCTGATTCCTTCAAATAGTGCAACTTGGAAATGGTTTCCATGAAACCTTGTTTTCAAATCTTAATTGTTTACATTTTTGCAGATGCTGAGAACAAATGAGGTATGAACAACATCAAGGGAAATTGTCCAAAAATACATAGTAAAAATTTTTACTAGCTATTTTTAATAAAAAAATATGTTTTAATATTAAATTCTTTCTTCATTTACGTAACTAAATATTTGTTGTGGTACTTCTTTCAAGCCAGGGTGGTCCAGCTTCAGCAGCCGCTAAGTCTGCAGTAACATTTTGGCAGCCCAACGCCCAGCAGCTCCATCTCCCAGTCTGGGGAGCACAGCCCCACCGTCGCCCCTCTTGATGTCTCCCTTTTAACCTTTCTCCTGGCAGCAGCACCCGCTGAGCCCTCCGGCTGCTCTCTGCCACCAAAGCTGCTGTAGAGAAATTGGGGAAGGAGGAGGGCGTTGGCTGCAGGCTGTGGTTGTCCAGTTTGAAGACTTACTGCTGATTGCTGATGGTGAAGAAGAGGAGGAGGAGGAGGAGGAGAAGGAGGAGGATGCAGCAGCTGCTGTGAGAGCCCTGGTCGCAGCAGCCCAGCTCCCTACAGCATGCAGTGAGGAGGTGAAGGAAACGGCACTTGGCTGCATTTGGGCAGCTCTCCCACCAGCATCCAAGGTTCTCCATCTCCTCTGAGAAGAAGGGGTGGGCTGCCTGGAGGCTTTCTGGAGGCCGGAGCTGCACCACTTTGTGCGAGGATCTGGCAGTTTTCGACTCTAAAAGATGTCCAGTGAGGTGGGCAGCCAGCATGGACACATGTGGCCCTGATTTCAGCTGCCCAGGTGTAAGTCCAGAAGGGCCTTCCTGCCTCTACGGGGAATGTTCAGGATTTGGTACGGTGTGTAGCAGGAGACAGACCTGAGACAAGGTAACTTCAAATCCCTCACCAGCAAGTACCCTGACAACACTTTGGTGACGTGAATTTTGGTAAACCTAAGGACTGGGTCTTAGTAGGCTTGGCTTCTCTGCCCAGGCATCCTCTGTGAGGTCCTCTGCACATTATGTGGGTTCACGGTGGTCCAGTTCCCCCCCTGCAAAGCAGGACCGATCATTTTGCCTTTCTTTTGCCATCTCTCCACAGTGCCTGGCCAGCCTGTTAGCCTTGTGGTATGGCCTGTTTCTTACTGTTGAGCTCCGGAGGGCTGCAGCCCTGCTGGGGTGTACAGGTGCTAGCACACAGCGGGTAACAAGAAATATTATAAAAGTTTGTGCCAGGCAAGGCTGAGTGCCGTGTGTTTTGCTCAAGGAAGTGATCCCTTGAGATTATCGGCGTCCTGACTGTTGCTTCTGGCTTGCACAGAGCCAGCGGACACTTCTGGAGCCCTGAAAATCCTGGGGATGCTATGGCATGGGAATTGGAGATTACACATTTTCCATGCGCTATAAAACAAGATGGGTGGGATCTGCTGGCCAGAAGGCAGCTGGCTGAAGGTAAGTGTGAACTACTGGGAGCAAGAGCCTGGCATCCCCGTGGCTGGTCAGCTCCACCACTTGGGGTGGTAAATCACCCGTGGGAGGGATCTGTTTCCCTCCATTAACCATGGAGTGACCGTAAATGTGACACCGGCCTCTCCCCGAGCCAGCCAGACCCTGACCTGCCAGGCGGGAGGCGAAGGGCGAGACGGAAGGAGAGCAGGGGAGCGGGGGCATTAGCACCACCTAATTGTGGTGAGGGATTAGCAGATCCTTAAATTCCCTCTGTGGTTCTGTGGTTGGTGGGGAGAGATGCGCACTCCCAGGAGTGAAGTTAAGCTCCTGCTCTGAAACGTGCTGTGGAGGGACTGCCTTTCTCCAGTGGCTGTGTAGAAGTCCCCGACTGTTTGGGAGAGCTTCAGACACCCCAAACTCTCTTAGCTAGGCAGTGCCAATGCCCTGTGCACCCGGGACATGTTCAAACCCTGCCGTGTAGGGAAGCCCTCAGTTACCCTGGGCTGGGAGGGGATGTGACTGAGGTGCCATGCCACCGTTCTGAGACCCAGGCTCCTTGGAAACGTGGACTGCAGACAAAGTCAATGCCTTCTGAGAGACGTGGGAGAAAACTGGAGGTGCTGAACTCCCTCATCCTTCCTCAGAAAATAAGGTTTGCCCCAGCTCTTATGATACCAGGTGCAAATTGGTATTTTATCGTTGCTTTTTGTTCTGTTAAAACATTTGTACTCTCTCACCATGCACATATCTGTAAAAAAAAAAAGAGCTGTACATATACTACAAGTGCTTTCAACTTCATGCAATCTCCTGCTTGATTTGATCAAAACCTCAGAAAGTGAATTATACAGACAGTAGTAAAAAGACAGTGCAGATCCTTTATTTTGGCTGCCTCAAACCCAGAATATGAATAGAAGCTCTGCTTTATTCCAGTGATGATAAAAGGCAATCTTCAGGTCTTTAATTTGAAAAAAAAAAAAAAAAATACAAGTCGATGCTAAGGATGATAGGAGATACTGCATTGTAGAGGAGTGGAAAATGGGAGCAGGAGTAGGAGTAGAGAAATAAAAAGGTGGAGTGTAGGAGGAGGGCCGTGGGAGTAGAAAATGAATTGTGGTGCATCCATCAGCATTTTGGCATCGTGGGAGATGAGATAAACTTAATGCTGTCATTTGTAGATGCAGTAAAATTTCTTGTACGGAGACATTGCTGTGCTGAGCTGTTTTAGGAGGAGGAAGCCCCCCTCCAACAGCCAAATGGATGGTTTGTTCACTGCAGTGTGTCCTAAGCGTGGTCGACGGCATTTGGGGTGCACTGGGAGAGCGGTGCAGGCGGGTTAGAGCCTGCAGCTCGTGTGCCCCTCATACTGTGTATGGCATGCGTGCCACTTCGTCGCTTTGACTCTAAAATTGGTTGACGTGAAAGGATTCCGCCCCCAAATACTTGATGGAGAGAGATCCTATGAGGAAAGCAGAGGATGATGTACATGTGGACTGGGACATTGCAGAAGGACTCACTCACCCAGGCGGTTCTGCCAAAGTCGGAGCAGACTGCCTGGATTACTCATCCCAGGAAAGTGCACGGCATCATCTCATCGGCCTTCATCCTTCCTCCAGGCCTCAGCAGACCTGGGCCCAGCCGAGAGCATGCAATAGTCAAAATCCCCATGGCAGAGATAAGCGCTGCCTGTTGCGTTGTGAGTCACGGGGCCCCGCTTGCCAAGCAAATGCAGCATTTTGAAGGCTCTGGTTTAATCAGTCTCTACTTCCACGTCCTCACTCCTCACCTGCAAAATGCTGTCTGTACCCGCTGCTAAGTTTTAAGCTGCAAGAACATCAGTAACGCGGGGCACAAATGTGGCAGAGCCCTGCCAAGAAGGTGAGGTAAGCAACGGCAACACCACGTAGGGCCAAGAAAGGGCACTACAACCCTTATCCTGCAGAAAGAGCCGGGCTGAATGATGAACACACCAGGGCTTCCTAAAATTCCCCAGCAGTAGCTTTCTTTGAGGTCAGGGAATAACATCTCTACTTTTGACAAAATAAAAAAGCAAGGAGTGCAAGATTTAAAAAAAATCCTTAGAAGAAAGCCTGGGTAATAAATCCATTTAATTTAGCAGGATGGGTGCCAGTCTGGCTCTTAGGTTTTTTGTTGGTTTTTTCCCCCCCAGACACCAAGGAAAGAAAAAGAAAATGTTTCAGTGTTCTTGGGCACTTCTTTTGTTCTGGCTCCCATTTAAACACGTCAATTCGCTGTGCGTCCCTGGCTGCTTCTCACCATTATATAATCTCTGCTTCTTCAAGACGGGGCTTTTTCCCTTATTGCAGGGCAACTACTACACCGAGTTGTGTAATGCTGCTGGATAAAGCTGTTCCAAGCTGAAATGTGGCATGCAAGTTATTAGGCTGAACTTGGACTATTTGCCTTTTTTTTTTTTTTTTTTTTTTTTAACTGGAAAAAAAAGGGGGTTTTCTAAAATGCATGGGCTAAACAATATAAATTTGTGGGTTAAATCTTTTAAAGAATTTAGAAAACACAGAAATGACTTAAAGGCAAAGCGACTCCGAAATCTGACAAGCAGCCAACCTATAATAAGGTATAATCACCTTTGGTGTTTGGGAAAATAAACATGACAAAACCGGTGCTTTAAAATTTGATCAGTTACTATGCACTTATGCATATGTTGGACTAATATATGGTTAGGTGTCATCGCATGTCTTAAAAAGTGTTTTCATAATAGACGTTATGTATATGTAGATGTATGATCTGTCACTAAATTATATGCTGTGGGCCTAAATCCAGTTTTATACTCTCTCTCCTTCATTATTGTTACTCATTTTCAGGAAATATTTTTATAGGAACAATGAACGGCATTTAAATAACATTAGCGCTCTGTGCCAGGGTGCAGAGGAGGGAAAAGTAACAGGTTTGCTGGCTCAAGGGTGACAGTTACCCAGCTCCAGCGGTTCTTTGATGGGCAACATCAAATGCCGTGGCTGGCTGTGAATTCTGTGACTTACGAAGGCACGTCTAAAGAATGTTTTTTAAAAGCACTCCTCCTACTGAAAACAAAACAGATTTTCTAAGAAGTTGGGCTTGCCAGTTTGAACAAGGTGTCGAGTCGTGCCTCATCCCTGGGATCGTTTCCCTAGCTTAAGCAAACGTCTCCCTTATAATTTTAAACAGAGTAACACTCCTGTGTTGCCTCGAACATGTATCTCTTTGTATGTTTATGGGCTCGGGTGGCAGAGGTGGCGTGTTCTTTAACTGCCGCCTCTTTGGAAGGGGGGAATACAAGCCTTACTAAATTGTGTGGCCTTGGGGTTTGCCTGGAAAAATATAAGGTTTGTTTAATAGTCGACTTAAAATGAAATTATCCCGAGCTCCCGTGCCTGCCCACGGAATAAAGCACCAGCTCACGGTATGAAAACACGCTCAGCCAAAGGGGAGGTTTATCACTTCGGGAGGCGCAGCCACTTTCTGGCGAGGAGCCGGCTTGGGAGGCAGGGATGGAGGCAGCGAGGCTGTCGCAGCCGCCGGTGCCGTCCCCCCCGGGCGCGGGGGCTGCCCGGTCCCCCCCGCGGCGGGCAGGCGGGCGGCAGCGCACAGAGCCGGCGCCGCCGGGCTGCTGCTGGGAGCGGGGAGCCGCCCGCAGCCCAACCGTGCACGCTCTCCTAGCCGCCCCCTAACCCCAACCCAGGCGCCCGACGCCCCCCGGGTCGGCAGGCAGCGACCGGGGCGGAGATCCTCCTGGGGGCACGTCCCGTGGCGGTGCCCCGCAGCTCCCCTGCCCCGGCTGCTCCCCGCGCAGCCCGCGGCCGACGGGCGCTCACCCCCCGGCGAGGCGGGGGAGCTCCGGCCCCGCCCAGCCCCTCGGCGGCGCCGGGCCCGAGGCGGCGGGGGGCACGGCCGCCCGCCCGCCGCTGCTCGCCCTCCTCCGCCGCCGGAAAACAAAACCACCCAGAAACAGCACGGGGGCACCGGCACCCTCCTGCCAAACCGGCCCCGCGGCGGGAGGCGGGCGGGCGGCGCGGCGCTACCATTGGCGCGGCGCGGGCCGTCCCTCCCCGCCGGGAGGAGGAGGAGGAGGAGGAGGAGGAAGGCTGGAGGCGGGCCCGCGCGGGGCGGTCGCTCCAGTCGGTGCGCGCCGGGCGGCCGGGTCGCTGCCGTTGCTGCCGCCGCGGAGGGCAGGGAGCCGCCAGCCGGGTAGGGGCAGGGCGGCGGGGCCGGAGCCGCCAGGGGAGTTGGCGGCCGCGCCGTCGAGGCCGCGCCGGTCAGCGGCCGGAGCCTGCATGGGGCGGCGGCGCTGAGCCCAGCCGCCCCGCCGCCGCCGCCGCCGCGCTCCCGCCCCGGCCCCGCCATGGCCGAGGCACCTCAGCTGGTGGACATCGACCCCGACTTCGAGCCGCTGCCGCGGCCCCGCTCCTGCACCTGGCCCCTGCCGCGGCCGGAGTTCAACCCCCCCAGCTCGGCCACCTCCAGCCCGGCGCCGTCGTGCGGCGGGCAGCCCGAGGGGGCGGCCGGCGCCGCGGCCGGTGCCGGTGCCGCCGCCTCGGGAGCGCTCAGCGCCGACTTCATCAGCAACCTCAGCCTGCTGGAGGAGAGCGAGGACTTCGCGCCGCTGCCCCCCGCCGCCGCCCCCCCCAGAGGCGGCCGCCTGCCGCTGCGGGGATTTCCCGGCGCCCGAGGCCGGCTGCCGCCTCCACCCGCCGGGACCGCCGCCGGTGCCGCCGGTGCCGCCGCCAGTGGCCGGTCTGTCGCCGGGCCCCGTGGCCGGGCAGCCCCGTAAGAGCAGCTCGTCGCGCCGCAACGCCTGGGGCAACCTGTCCTACGCGGACCTCATCACCAAGGCCATCGAGAGCTCCCCCGAGAAGCGGCTCACCCTCTCCCAGATCTACGAGTGGATGGTCAAGAGCGTCCCCTACTTCAAGGATAAGGGCGACAGCAACAGCTCGGCCGGTTGGAAGGTGAGGGGGGGGGTGGCGGGGTCCCCCGTCGGCAGGGAGTCTTGGGAGGCTCGGCTGCGGGCGCCGCACACGCTGCCGTCCGGGCCGGGAGCCGCGGTGCTGCGGGCGGCCGGGCCCGCTCCGTCCCCCGGGCTGCTCGCTGCCCGCCGCGCCGTCCGCAGCGCTCCAGCTCCCTGCCTTGTTTTCTTTTTTTTTTTTTCTTCCTGGAAATTGTACTTTTTTTTCACCCTTCCTCGGGGAAAAATCCTAAGGGAAAAAAGCTTTTTCGCCCTCCCCCCGGTGGGGCGCAGGAGGGGCCAGGGCGACTCTCCGCCTCCCCCCCCCCCCGCCCCGCCGAAAGGAAAAGTTCACGCCGTGTCACGGCGCCGTCCCCGGGAAAACGCGGCGAGAGCGCCGCCGCCTCCTGCGCCCCCCGGGGCGGCCGGCCGGGCTCGGGGTCCAACACCCGCGTCGTGGGGGTGGCTGTCGGGCGCTGGTCCCCGGGGGCTTCCCAGCCCCGGGGCGGGTTGGGGCGGGGGCGTGCCGGCAGCCGGCGCGGCGGGGTTTGCCGTCGGGCGGCGGAGAGGGGACAGAAGCAAACAGGGATGGGGAAAGAGCGGGGGCAGGACAAGGGTTGCAGAAACGGCGTGTGTTTAATGAGTAAGCCGCTGTACTTGGCTCGATGGCTTGGTTAAACTTGGGTTGCGGGAGCGCCTTTCTGCTGCAAAGCGGTGGGACAGCGCTCCCTCCCGCAGCCGCAGCGGGGGCAGCGGCAGCCCGCAGGCGGCGGGGGCAGCGCCCAGCCCCGCGCAGGCTGGAGCCGAGCGCCCGGTGCCGCTCACAGCCGGAGCCAGGCCGTGGGGCCAGCTGCCGCGCCCCGCCCGGGGGGGGCCGCTCGCCGGCTCCCGGGGGGCCCCGTGGGCACCGGGTGGCCCTGGGCCCGGCGTCGCTTGGCGCGGGGCCGGGCGGCCGCGCTGGCTGTCGCACAGCGTGGTGGGGACAGCGCGGGGCCCGTGGCACCGTCGCTTCCGTGGCCCCGTCGGGTGGCGAACGCTTCGCTGTGCTGGGGACAAACGCTCCTCCTCGGCCTCCGGGAAGGTGTCACCCACCTGTGCCCCTGCTTGCGGCTGAGGCAGGGCGCCTGGCGCCGTGGCACTGTTGCGTGACAGCGTCGGCGAAATGAGCTTCGGCCGCCTGCGTGAGGCAGAGCCTGGCCGCCCCGCCGGGGGTCGGCGGTGGTAGGGGACTGTCACCCTGTCTGCGCTGCGTCTGACCGCGGTTCAGCGCCGGCCGACCGGGCTCCTCGCTTGGCTTTCTAATATCGGTGTTATTTGCCTTTCCCAAACAAGAAAGCGTCGTCAAACCCTGTGTTTATGTATTTTTAATCGCATCTAGTTAGGAATGTTTGTTACCTTAAATGCTTGTAAATCTACTTCATTTATTTTTTTGGAGGTAAGCGATGTCCTGGTAAGGAAATGCAGATCAATCTTGAACTCATTTTTAACCAAAGGCTTTTGAGGTTTTTAAAAGTAATTTGTTAGTTTTTATCATTGTGTTGGTCTGAAAAATTTAAAGGGTATTTGCCTGAAGACATCTTTCATTAAAACCTTTAATAGTGAAATAATTGATAGCTGACAACTTTTAGATACAGTAACTTGTCACTTGAAGATGCTGGTTCTTTTTTTTTTCCTCCAGTGATATGTTAGTCTCCTTGAAAAAAGCAAGATACATCAAGTGCTTTTTTCAGAACGAGTAGAAGTGACCTAAAAAACCCAAACCAACCAAAGTAAAATCAAAGACCTCCCAAATTCAAGCGAGCAAAGAAGCTTTGCTAGCCGTGTGACTTACTAGGTGCTTCCTATTTTATTGCTGCTCTTCCTGTGGTGCTTCATCAAATACAGAAGCCTCGCACACCTCCCTCTGACAGGCTGAGCTCTTCTGTGCCCACATACCTCCGTTATGACGGGGACAGCAGTTACCGATATGTTTTTTGGCTGTAGTACCCTCTGGTAGGGTGCAGTATGTACCCTGCCACTGCTGGCGGGTAAATACACATGTGCTCTCCTACCATAATTAAATAGTTGCTGTGTTCTGCATCAGGCACATGTTGCCCAAATCCCTTCCTTTGGCTGCGTCACTGCCAGGCTGCTCAGAAAGTTACACGCTTACAGGTTTTACCGATTTAGCCAGGTAAGTGCAGTGTTCCTTAAACACACTTACAAGTTTAGTTACTGGCAGCCACAGGGTGTCGATGCTATAACTGATCTGGTTGAGGCACGCAGCCCGTTTGCTCGCTCGTCAGCGTTTCTCCATGGCTCGGCCTGAGTAGGGATCGTTTTTATTTTTCGATTTGGGAGCTGTTGGTTTGCTTGTGGTCTGGGGGCCGGGAAGCTGCCGTGGGTGCAGGTGGAGGGCTGGGAGCGCAGCCTGGAGTCAGCCACGGGCCCTGGCACAGGAGAAGCATCACTCCAGTGATGAGCACAGATGAGTGGTGGACTTTCCTGCCGACAGAGAGGGAGCGTGGGTTTGCCTTAGAGCCTGGTACCGACTTAGGGCTGGGAGCACATCGTGCGTGTGTGTTCTGCAGGCTGAGGAAGGAGGGGGTGTTGTTTTTTCTCCCCCCCCATCCCCTCCCCCCCCATCCCTCCCCCCTTTAAACAGAGCTTCGAGACACTTCATCTTGGTGGAGTTTGCGTGTTTGTAAGTGCAGCAAGGCACCTTTTTGAAACGATACACAAAATCTATGAAGTACACAAGGAATTAAAAAGAACATGCACTTTCCGCATAGCGGCAAGGCTGTGTTTCTCACCCAGAAGGTGAGGGCTGACTGCTCTAATGCTTGTGGGTATGTACTGCCTGGATCTAGTGTCTGATGCTGAGCTACTTTTTAGCTTTTCACTGAATAAAGAAGTTCAGTGGTGTCAGCGTTACCTGTTAGGGGCTCAAAATAGCATCCAGGTTCTTCTGAATAAAAACATTCACATAAAAGAAGCTTTTAAAATAAGGGTAGAAGCCAAAGGTAGTAGCATGAAATTGTCAGTGGTGGCTTATTAAAGGAGGTAAAATTGTGCTCAGTTCTACATAGAAAGTTTATTCCAGACTTTCTTAGACCAAACTCGGCTTTATGAACAAAAGCCCCGTTGAACTCTAGGGGAGCAAAGACCACATGACCCCCCAGGATGCAGCGGCTATCTTGAATGAGGCACTCGAGATACGCTTTGCCAGACCGGCCATGGTGTTGGTTGTGAACGAGTGCCGAGCGGCCGGCAGAGAAACTCAGCGAAAATGGAGTGACTCAGAGAAAGCTGAAGCAAGAACAAGATCTGTTTCAGAGATAACAAAGAAATTGTTGTGGAAGCTGCATGGAAGAACAAAACCTTTCTCCTAGTAGTAGTCAAGTGAAAGCAACATTTTCCCTTACCTGTGCTAGTGCGAGACATAGGGCTTAAGACAGTCTACAGTCCTCCAAGAGCTCTGCCACAGCTGTAGGTAACTCTTCCTTTACTCAAATCTGATAGCTTTTTGGCTAATCATCATGGATGAAATATAAAACATCTCCTGCAGCGCGTGTATTTCATGATGCCTCTGCTTTATGGCAAGATTGTTGAGATTTATTGTAAAGGAGCTACCAGTTAAGCTTCCTCGAATGGTCTCATCCCTTTAGCCTGCTTTTGAAAATGGGTCCAAATCAAACCCTGTGATTTTTCTTAAACAGAAAACAAAGAGTTTTGGTGGCACTCCTCTCGGGGTGGATGTGGTGTTTATTTTTCACAGTGGCAGGTGTTAAGGTCACAAGGGTATTTACACCTCCTCAGCTTCCAGTCTCAAGGAAACCTGATCACTTGAATTTATTTGTTACCGTTGCCAAAGGAATGAGAATAGGTGATACCTAACTGCAGAAGGATGAATGGGTGTAAGCCTGAAGGCCTGAGGATGAAACGGGTGTGGGCAGGGTGCTTTGGGTGGCCTTCCCATAGGAATGCTCTCTGGTCATGACTCTTACTCTGTAGTGGGTTGGTCTTCATGCAAAATAAATTCTGGGTTGTGGTGTCTTTGATTCAAAAGCTACGTGTAGTATGAAGTGTTTGAAAGACTGAGAAATTAAGATTAATCTTCACATAAGTTGTCCAAATTTTTTGATTTTACATCAGTGACCAGTTTAAATTGTGAGAATTTATACAATTTATTTGAAGTGAAGTGAGTACATCTTTTGAGGTTTTTAGTGCACATTTTTTTCCTACATGGACACAGCACAGCTGAAGATTGCATTGAAGAATTGCTGTGTATTCCCTCAGTGCTGGTAACATACCTGTAGGCATTTACCTCTGTCGTTTTAGATGCTTCCCTAGGTGATTTGTGGACCCCCTAGCATCATGCATCGTGTCATACATACATACATACATCACACACGTGCATATGCATATGTAAGTATGTATGTTTGGTTTCCTATTTATGGATTATACCAAGTTAAATGCTATTGCAGTCATACCTTTTTATGTGTGACATTAGTAATAGACTCAACAGCTGGAAGCTCTGCTCTGCAGAGATGCCTGCTTTCAGCTGGGGCACACTTGGAGAAACAGCCAGAGCAGTTCCAGCCTCTGCCCACCCTGTGGTGAGTTTTGCTGTTTCATGGCTTGCGTACCTGCTTGCTGCCACTAGAAAGTCATTCGTAGCAGCCTTCGTTGTCTGTCTGTGATTTACCAGCTTGCGTTTTGCTTAGTTTCGGGCACGAAAGTTCAGTTGAACCTTTGCAGGTGCAAGGTGCTCTCCTCGCCTGTGCCCGAGTAACTCACAGCAAAGCTGTATCGCAATGCCAGCCCTTAATTCTTTGTTCCTTTTAAACTTATTTTTGCTTCTCCTTTTATGTTTGCCCTTTTGCCCTCAGCCCTTGCTTGAAGGAAAAAGCCCATTCTGACCTCAAACCTGTGCGTTGCTGCCCTGTTTTTGGGGTGGTGTGTGGGCTTCCCTGGCCCTGTCCCACAGGCAGGCTGTGGCCGGGAGGGATGCTCAAGATGCACCTGCTGCCAGTACCTTGTGCTGTCTGGTGCAACGTGTCCCAGCATTCATCAGTGGGTTCGAGCTTCCCACCAGGGCCTTGAAGTATGTGTTGGAAATACTCTTCATTTTCTTTGCCCGTTTCCTATTTGCTGTGACGTCTATTCAGTTACTCCTATGCTTATAGGTAAGATTAAACACTGAAACTAAACACCTGAGTGGCTTTGTATGCTGATGTAATGAACTAAATTTTCCTGAAGTGGCTGACTTTAAAGAACTTCAATATAAAACTGAGGTAACTGCTGTCTTTGCCACCATATTCCTTATGACGGCCTCAGCCACTTCCTTAATGTCTTGATTTTTGTATTGCACAGTTTCACAAGTTGCCAGTGAAATTAGTGGTTTAGGGAATTGGGGCTTTTGCTGCCTGGGATGGAAAGGGGAAGCAGTGTGGTACAAGGCAATAAAGGTGTTTAGGTAAGGTATGTGAAGGGTTTGGGTTTTTTTTAGTACAATGATCAACAGTAAAATAGGCACAGTTTTTGGTGTTTTAGGTTTTTTGTAAGACTCGAGAAATTATGTACTTCTGAGATGTCTGCTTAGGCTTTTTTTCTGTTTCTAAAGCATACTACTACCTAAATATATGCTCCTCTGTTTACACAACTGGTGAATATTTTGTGAAATGAGTGCTTGGCTTTTGGAACAAAAATGCTGATACATTTTGTAGCCACAGATTTGTGAAATATGTAGGGCTGCGGCTACAGAGATTCAGCATTCAGCCCTTTCTGTTTTGGGAGAAAGTTTGCATATGAAGCAAGGATTTCAAATGGCACGGGTTTTATAACCTTGAGTAATGAATACTGAAGTAAGACATAGTGAAGGCACTTGGTAAATAGTTTATTGTTTTCCTCTTTCAGAAATACATGAAAGATGGAGATATTTACTTAATTGTCAATTACCATGAAGAAGGAACTTCAGATTCACTGACACTGTCTGCAGATAGTCGTAGTTAAGAATATGGTAGTGCATACTAATATTTTAATGAATTTTGTAGCATTTTGTTTGTAAGTCTGGTTGCCAAGAAGGGTTTTAAATATTGGGGAAACATTTCTGTTCGCGGTGATGGGCTGTATTTCAGAAATGAAGTGCACTGGGAAGAGTCACATTTTGAAGAGCAGCATCTCTGCTGCTCCATAAAGAGCTTCAGCATGAATTAAATCAATCTCCTGAGGACAAGCGCTATTCGCATTTAGGTATTATTTCTAAATATACTTAGTAAAAGTTATTCACGTGTGTTCATCAGACAAAGGTACTTCTTTCCAGTACTGTAGTTTGTGATATGCAGATGTCTTAAGTTAGTTGTGCAGCAGCTGTATCGTGGGGTTTCTTGGTAGGTCTCCACTCCTAATGGAGGAGGTGGAGGAGTAAAAAGAACAAAGCCAGCTGCTTTTGCTGGATTGATGATTATCTGTTAAGAACTTCTTTAGACCTCGTGCTGGATTTCGATAGTGGATACTGATCTTTACCAGACCACTTAAAATAATACTTCAGGAGGCAAATGTATTTAGTTTTGAAGCACTTCTTCAGGAAATGCTAAAGGTTTAGCAATGCTTTGTTTTGTAGTACATGGGACCAGAAGTGGCTAGGTTTAAAAATGTAGCCACTGAAAACCTCCTGTGACTCTGACAGCTGCTGCATCAGTCAGAGATGTGAAGTTTGCTGGAGGAGCAGAGGGCAGTGCTCCATTTGCTCAGACAACTTTCTGTTGTGAAAGGCATCTTGCATCGCTGCACGGTATCAATGACGCTATAGTTCTGTTTGAAAATACGTCTTATTCTAGAGCTAATTAAACTTAAAGGTACAAGTCTTCTCTTGTTCTAGTCTTAGAAACCTAATTTTTGGGAATGCTAGGAATCTATGCAGCTGGAAGCTCATTCAGTCATGTTGCTGCTTCAAGCCAGTGCGCCAGGGATGGCTGTGATTGCATTTCTGAGCAGCCCATGTTTCCCCATGTGCTTCGCTGCTGTGTGCAGCCCAGGCTCGTGTTGGTGTGAGTGTGTGGGGCTCCTTTTTAATTTTGTCAAGGCTGTTCTTGTTGCCTAAGTCTAAGGGGTGTAAATTCTGGGGCCTGGCACGTACGTACTGGGTATGCATGGGGCATGGTCTCTAAATAGTACATATTCAGATTTAAGTTTGGAGTGATGGCCAAAAAAACGCTTGCAAACAGAGGTGCCCTTAACCCATAGCATTTGCTGAGTAAATTATATCTCCTAACCATGCTTTGTAATATGTAAGACCTCTTATTTAATTAACTTTTTTTTTTTAATATTTATTACTCAGAGGCCACTTCCTACCTGGTGTCCATGTTCTCCTGCGCCAGGATGTGAAATGATTAAATATGCTGCTCTCTGCTTCTTGCATGTGGGTGCCTCCCTCTAAAAATGTTAGAGACACCCCTCTTTTAATTTAGTGCCAGAACGAAATTTTTACCATGCGCAGAAATCAGGAAATTAAAAACTTCTAACGAAACGAACAGTGTGTGTACATGAAGGAGCCATACGTGTGAGCAGCCTTTGTGCTGTCCTTGGAAACTGTAGTTTTGGGGAAAGTTGAAGGTTCATAAAGGCAGAAGATGCGGAGGAAAAGGGGGGTCACTTGCTGGTGAGGCTGATCTGTGGCTGGGTACCTGAGCAGCCGGGGCAATGCTGCCTTGCTCTGCTGTCCGTGTTGCAGAGCAGAAGGGTAGCAAGTGAGCAAAACCGCTGTATCTGGGAGGGCCCTACACCACTGATGGCCACCTGGAGCTGGTCTTGGCTCCCCACGCTGGAGCTGGCGGTGTGTAGATGGGCAGCGGCTGCGATGAGCAGGCTGTGTCCCTGGCTGCCCTGCTGCCCTTCTTGCTGGCAGGTCCACCTGGGGAATCCCTGTTGTTGCTGATGGTCTCTGCTTTAATGCTGCAGTGATATGTGCCTCCTGGCATAGGCAGAACTTGTGGCTCTTTTGTCTATATGCTGACCTATTTAAATCTATACAATTTATCTCAAGTTTTATTTGTTTTCCTGTTTTGTTTTGGTTTTCCTCCTCTTATTTTTCTTTTTTGGCAGTTACCGCGAGCAGGCAGCAGAGGATCTTTGATTTTGCTTTTATTGGGAAGGGGAGCTCCAGGGCGTTGGAATACGGACATATATTTTGCAGGAGAAAAACAAAGTGCAAAGTGCATGCTTTTTTCTCTTTCCTGAGTAAGTGCTATACGCATAGTTCAGAATATGGACCCAGTTGTCAGAATACTGTTGGCAGTGTCACTTGCAATGAGAAGGTAGCAACTTCTTCAGTTTTCTTATGCTTAACTCCAGAAACTGTGACGTGGGTGGAGTTTCACTTACCCGTCACTGACTTTTCAAACTACGCAGTTAGATAAGACTGAGGCAACTTGCTGTAAATGTGGTGACTTGTTAGACCGCATTTATTGTGCAAATGAGCTTACATCCTGCAAGATCAGCAGAAATGCTTAATGTTTGCCTCGATGGAAATTAATTAAAATTTGGCGACTGAAATTAAAGGAATGGGTTTGTTGTCCGTTGTGTTATATGAAGCAGCCTTTTGGTTCCCACAGTGGGAATTAGTGCAATTGCAAATGTGTTTTGGCATATGTGAGTTTCAAGTCCGAGCCATTGCTAAGTTCTGGCATCTGTAGCCTTCTCAGATTCAGACTAAACTTGTTTCACTTCTGCTGCTGCCCTTTCATACATGTTAAATGTATTTGAAGCTGCTAACAGGAGTAAGGATACCAACAATCCAAAAATACGCTGTGGTGATGGAGGCTGATTTGCTTGTAGCTTGCATTTGCTTAAAACTGATTCAAGTTAATATGCTAATTTGAATGTAGTTGTTAGAATAATAACAATAAAAAAGTACCTGTGCCATACGTATCTTGGATATATATCTGGATTTAAATTTTGATTGCCAAAAGCATACTTACAGACTGAGAGATCTTTAGTGTTTGCCCACTAAATTATATCTTACAGCGATGCTTTGCGATACATAAAACCTCCTAATTAGATATTCAAAAAATGAAGATGCTGTTATTCAGAGATGCTTCATAGGAGGCCTCCGCAGTTCTCCCCTGTCAGGATGTGAAAGGATTATGGGCTCTGTGCTCCCGCTCGCTGTTAACGTGTTGATTTTTCTTTCCAAAAATACTCTCTTTTAAATGTGAAACTTCAAATTAAATGTAATTATTTGCAACCCCCACAACACCTTCTCCCAGAAAACCTGGCTCTTGAAGGCACTCTGGTGGTGCACTGAGGGAAGAGGGATTATTCCTGATGTTGTCCCCCCTCTGGAAATACGGAATTAGTAGGTATCATTTGTAATTGTTTGGTTAGTCCCCCTCTTCTTTCCTTGCCCCTTTGCACCTTCCCCAGCAGGACTGCCCTGTGCGGCTCCAGCATCGGAGCGCCGCCAGGCCAGGTCCAGGGGCGGCTCCTGGCTGCCCTTCACAGCAGTCCCCTCAGATGCAAACATGGGAAGGCACGAAGAAGAGGTGGGGAGGTGTGAGCAGAAGGCTTTTGGGGGAAGCCTGGAGCCTGGCTTCTGCCCCTGCACTGGCAAGGTGCTGCTGTGCAGAGGTCCCTGGGTGTTAGAGCCGTGACCCGGCGCTGAGCCCGCTGAAGTGCCGCGGTCTGTTGGGCTGCTCTTGGGTACCTCTCTGTTTGCTGCTCGGGTGTGAAGAGGAGGTCAGGGAAGGGAATCGCATTTCCTCTCAGCAGTTACAGGGAGAAGTTTGTAGTGATTCACCACACAGGTTCCTCACGACTTACGGTACATCCCTTGGCCTCTCCGGAGGATGCCGTGCTGTGCTGTTACTCCTCAGTAAGGTCTTCCAATGTCTCTGGAGGTTCAGGTGAGGAAAGCAATGCTTGTGCTAAAATGAAAGATTCGTGATGTAAGTGTTCTAAGAGAAATGTTTATTGATTAGGTTCATTACTACTACTACTACTATTCTTTTTGTTTTTTAAACGAGCTTTGTGGTGATGTTAAGGTAGGTTAAGTTGACAGAGCCAGCTCTGGCCCAGGGTTTGCAGTCGCTGTTTGCCTGTCGCCGCTGCTCCGCTTGTCCTACTTCAGCCCTGCCTCTCTGAGCTGAGTTCTGCGCAGCTGACGGATCTGCAGCTCAAACCAGAAGCTGCTTGAGATTAAGGGTGAGGATACAGCCACATGTGTGATCTGATCAAATTATGTTACATAATTCAAACATAAAGGAAAATGCACTACATATTTTTATCTAGCTAGATATATTTGGATCTTGATTAATATTTAGAAATCCATAGTGGAGGAAGCAAAACCAAAAGATGGTGTATTATTTTTTTTTTAAGATGTGAAAACCCAGAGTGTGACTGCATGTTTAACTCAGAGCAGCTTCACTTTTTCATACTTGTTGCAGTATCTTGGCCCTGCCATCCTTGGGATGGCATTAAATAGTCAGAGCTGGAAGGCACTTCTGCATTTTAAATGCAGGTGGCACCATGCTTGGAAACCTCAGAGAGGGATGGAGTGGGCTGAACCAGGAGCCTTCTCTTTCAGCTCAAGTTGAGGGATTAATTTTTTTTGCCTTACTTTCCCTTTTTCCTTGACAAATATACACAGCCTCCAAGTAAAACTGCGTGTCAGATCTTTACGGCTGAGGGTTTGCCTTTGCTACAAGAGCTGAGAGTCTCTCCCAACATTGTGTGAGCATATATATTCTAGCCGGTGGGGTACTGATGCTGGTCTAGGGTCTGGTCCCTGGTGGTGTTGGTTTATTGTGCCCTTATCCACAAATGTAGTAAGTCCAGTAAATGCCTTCTTGAAATAAAAAGGAGGACGGGAGTTTAAAGCAGTGTTTTAAAATGCAGCCTGTTGCAATTGATTTTGGGAAAATAAAAAGATGCTATCTTGATGCAGAGTTTTCCATGCTCGTTAGGAAACTTGAGTCACTCTTGAATAATCCAGTTTGTTCAGTCTTTGAAAACCTGATACTGCACTCTTGCCTATTTCTTCTTTACAGTTCTGTGGCAATGACATAGTAGTAAGTATTAAAAGGAGCAACCATAATCTTCTCTGCTTGCAGTCCAAGCCAACACTAGTCATTCCCTGATGCTATGAAGTCATCCTTTGCTTTGAGGTTTCTAACTAAGACTTTGCTCCAAATGTCTGCTCTGGGTGAGCAGTAGTGGCATTAGTGGGGGATTCCTGGTGCCCTCCCGCTGCCTCTGACCCCTCTTCAGACCATTGTCTTGTGGCTGAGGGGACCGGTTCTGCAAAGTCCACCCCATTCTTTGACAGTGATCCCTCCTTCCCCCTTCTGGAGCTCTGGAACAAAAATGAAGATGTAAATGGATTTGCAATGATTGCACAACCTGATTATGCAACGAGGCTGACGTGGTAGCGTATACATATGTAGAAAACGCCTTTTTGAAGAGGTGACATTAAGCACAGTTTCACCACCTTCTCCCCAAAGATGAGGGCAACTGCATTTCTGGCTTCACCCCCTGGATGGTTAAGCTGCATATTAAAGTGCACCAAATACTCGGCTTCTGTTGACTGAGGATTATTGTCGATGGAGCAAAAAAATAAATTGGTTCCTGTGGACTGTTTATTTAGGAAGGAGTTTTTTAGCTTGAGGCCCAGAGTCCAGGTAATTAACATTACAGTAGCCAGTCTTGGGGCAGTGTCCCACACTGTAGTGAGTTTTTGTACTGTCAGCATCATCTGAGCCTTCTAAATGTGCGTTTTGTTTCTTTTTTTCAAATGAGTGATGGAGTTTCAGTTAGAGGCAGTTCCTTGCAGCGGGGAGCCCGATTTTTTTACTTCCTACGGGTTTTAATTTCTCTAGAAGAAGATGCGCAGCACTGCCGACTCCTGTCTTTTGTGTGAAGGGGGATACTGATGGCATGGTGCTCTAACTGCGTTTTTGGAGTGGGCTGGTTTGCGAGGCTGCCTTGACACCGAACGAGACACAGGCATTTATTCCATCGCTTCGCTGGCGAGTTACCCCGTGTGTCACACGGGCTGGTGGGCAGCTCTACCCTGGGAGCCCGGAGCAGGACCGCAGCTGAGCAGAGGTGGGATACCCCTCACCACATTCATTCACCCCCTCAGGGGTGTCTGCTGGCTACCTGTGTCCTCCGTGGAGCTGTGAGTGAGCTGCGGGGCTGCAGCTGGGGCTGGGGTTGGCTCCCACAGTGGGCAGTAGCAAGTAGCTTCTTGCAGATGTCTTGGAGGTAATTGCTGATGCCTCGGGGCAGAGGATAGGCTTCCTGAGGTCCCTTCTGTGTCTTCAACTCAGCGGATTCACATTCAGCTACTGGCCTTGTGGGAAGTTGTTCTCCCAGCTAAGATGTGCAGTGTCTAGAAACTTGACTCTATCCCATCTTGCCAGAAATGGCAGGTGGCGGTGCTAACGTGATGTGCTGCGGCTCTTGGCCTGGCTTTGGCTGGTGCTTTTTTACTTCTGTGTGGGAAAATAAACCTTTTTGTCCCTCAGTTGCTTCCCTTCTTGCTTCTGTATTAATTCCTGGTAGGTAGAACAAAGAAATTATGGTACCTTCACACATAATGCTTACTGCCGATTGAAAGAAGGATTCTGCAAACTAAGCAAGTAGACTGACCTGACAACTCCTCATGACAACTGCCTCGTTTAAGTTAACGTTCAGAATATTTTTATCCTAGTCTTCTCCTTAGAGGCTAATAGAGTGCTGCTAGAGTAATTTTCAGATGAATCATGCCATCTGCCATGCGTGCTTTGCTGTTTCAGCAGTAGGGGAGGAGAGGGAATATATATACATACAGTGGTCTGAAACAGTATGTTTGCATTCACTGTAATACTAATTTAAGTTTCAGAGCTGCTGCCTCCCCCTCCCCAGCAAGCATTTTATGTTTCTTGCTTTGGTTGTTAGTTTAACATGCGGCTCCAGCACTGATACTGCTCCGTTGGATGATCAGTGCCAAACTTTGCAGAGACTCACAAGGCACAGGGCACGCTTGATCTGGCCCGCTAGTGAGTGGAAGCGGACCACTGCAAAGTCCTTTTTTGAAAACACAGTTCAAATGTTGACCTTTGGGACTGCCAAACTGAGCCAGCTGTTATTTGCACGGCCCCCCCCCCCCCCCCCCCCTAAAAATATATATAAAAAAGTAATTGAAAAGTTGTAGACAAATGAAACTGGAGCAGGCAGTCTGGCAGTATAGAGGGAAAGATCACTTGTGGAATGGGTTCTGTAGGGCTGATGTTCAAGACTTGCTCTTCCAGGAGCTTTCCTGAGCCAGGGGAGGAGTGTCCTCAGCACACAGCTGTTTTACGTATGGGAAAGAGCGAACTGGCATTTGAAACCAAAAATGCATAATCACAGTGGAGCGTTGGATGTGTCGTTTCCCATCTCGTGCTTTGTCCAGAAGCAATTATTTGGGAGGCCAGCCAATCTGTTAGTAAGGTTCATGGGTTTGGAGAGGGCTGGAATCATAATTTCGAGGAGTTTGTACTTCAACCCTATCCCATCTTTGAGAACAGGCTATGATATTAGATAGTGCTTTAACTATTACCAGGCAGAGTGAATTCTTCTGTTCTAATATATTAAAAATCTTCCCTTGCTGCCTGTCCAAAGGATCTAATTTTCTTATAAACTGATTTGGCTGGTGAACTGTTGTACGAGAAAGTACTAATAGATTTTGTGTTTTGTTCATGTCTTTAAGCTTTTTACAAGAATTTTATCTCACGTGCTTGGTTTTAGTGCCCTGACAAATCATATTTGAAGAAATTGAGAGCAGAATATTGAAGTGCGGAGCAATGAAAGTGTTTGCCTCCCTGTGCGTGCATTTCACCCGCGCCCCTCAAGGGAATGATATATTTGGTAATCTCCAGAATTACATGAGGTCAGTTGAAGGCCTGAGCAATAGCATGCTCTCTTTTTCACACAAGACAGATGATTTTTAAATGCCAGGAATTAAAAACAAAGATCGCTTGCCTATGGAGAGGAGTTGTTGCACCAGATATCGAGCTGACATGCAGGCAGATTTTTGCTACCCTTAGACGAGGGTTAGTTTATGCCCTGAAGCAAATGGGTTATTAACTCTTGTAATTTTATTTTAGAATGTTTAACAACAGATACTGTTGTTTATAAAACCCATTTAATCCCTTTTTAATCACTGCGAGTTATTTTCCAGTAGTTATCCTGCAGCCATGGGTTCCAATGGTTAGTTATTTACTGAGTAATACATAGCATTTGTCTGTCTGTGTATTTTTTTAAAGTCATTCTTTAATGCTTTGGATTGGAGTTTAGAAGCTAAAAGAAAAGGAGGAAAAAACCCAGACTTGCGCCTCTTCCTCCGTTGCTGCCTTCTCCTCCCTTTTCATTCCCCAACTCTTCAAATACCTGTCGCAGCCCCTTCTTTTTGCTCTTTACTCTTTGGGCTCCATCTGCTGCATCTTCATTTCTCTTCACTTTTTGCTGGCTGCTGCCGTTGCTGATGTGAAGCACCAGCGGGGTAATCCTAGTGGATATTTATTAGCTTGGGCTTTGCTCTGCACCTCAAGGCATTTATTGATAAATAAGGGCCTTGTATTATGGGATGTATGACCACGAGCATGTGATTGCCCTCTGCGTTGGATTTGAGGCTGTAGGAAACAGTGGTGGCATCGGTGGCGTCATGATGCTCTTAAAGGAGGCAGTGCTTTCTTAGAGCCAAGGGTACTGTGGGGGGGAAGGCTGGCAAGCAGGAGGTTCTTTGTGCGTGAAATCAAAGCTGTCAACTTCAAAACTATATAGCTGAGAAGAAATACTTGAACTTTTAAAGAAGATTTTTAAATTTTAAAGAATCTTTTAAAGAAGAACTTTTAAAGAAGTATCTACTGGCTATCTGTGTCCTCCATGGACCTGTGAGTGAGCGGGGGCGCTGGGGCTGGGGCTGGCTCCCTCGGCGGGTGGTATTACCAAGTAGCTTCGTGTTAGAACTCACTGCCTGTAATATAGGTCTGCGGTCACTTCTGCACTCCTTTCCCATTTAGCATTCCTATGTGAAATCTGAGGTAAAAAACCCCCAAGAATCTAAATCTAGCAGCAGTGTCTTGCTAAGTCATCTAGTTGGGGATGGAAATTAAATTTTGCTCTTTCCATCTCTATAATGGCTTCCCCTTTCAATCTTTTTTGAATGCAAGAGCATCATTGGTGGGTGTAGAGAATGGGCACCAGGGGAGGTGGAGGGCTGAGTAGCTCTCCCAAGTGAGAGGGAGATGGAAGCTGTTGGAGCTGGAGAGGTCAGTGGGAGGGGAGGAAAAGAATAATCCACCATAGTTTTTGGCATCATTGCTTGATCTTTTCCCCGTGTTTCCTATCTGCTCCTGGGGCGAGAGCTGGTATTTGCTGTTTTTTTCACTGCCAGCCAACTGCTGCACCATGCAGCACAGATACCCAAGAGACAAACTGGTGCTGCAGCCTGTCCTTTGGAAACCAGGCTAAAGCAAAAATGCACCAAATGCCTTAATTTTCAAGTTACAATCCAGGTTGAGACAGAGATAAGAAATGTTTGCGCCAAAAATCACTTGCCAGGTTAGGTGTCTTTAGTGAGGCACATTGTGCAAAAGTAGGAGCAAATGATGCATGCACAAAATACTGCTCACACCAAGGTCTTCAAGCTTTTTACGTTAGCCCATCTGTGACCCAGGGGAGTGCTGTGGCTGTGGAGATTTCTTCTGAGGTAGAAGTTTCCAAGCTGCTCCAGTTGTTCTGCTGAACAACAGGGTTTAGTAACACACCAGCTGAATGTGCAGCTGTGGCTCAGGGAGCGTTTCATTTTCGCGAGCCAGTTCTCGGGGCGGCATTGCTGCGGTGGCCCAGCAGCCGATGTCCCTGCCCGATGGCAGTGTGCAAGGCTGGGGATGCGGGCATGATGGGGGACTTTGCTGTGCTGTCCTCTAAACTTTTGGGATGACTAACTGTCTCTTTTCCTCGCTGGAGGTCAAGGAAACTGGGAATCAGAATTTTGCTCTTCTGGCCTGTGTATGTTTGGATACGTGTGGATGTCCCACCTGCTCAGAAAGAGGGGTGGAGAACCTCAAGCCTTTGCAGGTTAGTTGCTCAGTTCTGACCACTGTGCTGGGACCTTTCAGCATCTTTCGAATATCTGCCCTCTCCGTGCCAGCCGCTGGGATGCAATGCTGCCTTGCATGTGGGGTTAATTTTGTGCTCTGTCAAGTGTGTGTCTGAAATGGAGGTGCATATATATGGATATAAGCTGCTTTCTAACACAGCGTGAAAGATGAGGAGTGAGAATGAGACAGCTGTAACATTTATGTCTTTCTGAATGTAGGAGCTTTGCCTCTTGGCTCTGATTAAGCCAGTGTTTAGGCCATGAACTTTTTTTTTTCTTTTAACGCTGGGAGATGTGCTATTACAAGAGATTTTGCCATCGGGGCCGGATGGCAAAAAGCAAATACCTGACTGACTTGAAATAATTTGATTAGTCTGTCTTTTGCTGGGAGAATCCCTTGCTCAGGCCTATCCCAGGGATAAATGAATCATGCGGAGGAGAAATTGAAATTGCCAACCAAGGCTTTAAGTTTGTTGCTGTTAAGTGACTGTTAAATGAGCTTTGCTGTAGGAAATGTGCCTTTTCCTAGAAATGTCTTTAACACAGTCTGAATTATACTGAAATATGAATTTCCCTTCCAAATTTAAGGGAAAAAAATAATCAGAGGGCAGAATACGCTTTTATTGTCAGAAGCTTCAGACTGGGTTTCCTGCTTGTGCTGCTGATTTGCTAAAGTACCGCTTAACACTGAGTTTTATTGCATGAGGAACAGAGATAGAGCAGCAAAACCTATCAGTACTGCCCTGCATATTCCCTCTCCCCATTAACACCTTTTTCCCTCTGCAGTGTAAATCTTGGGTTAATGTTCACATAGGTAGCACAAGTAAGAAAAGTTGACCTTGATTACCATTTAAAATCGGAGTTTTCATCTTGTGCTGGCAACCTAAAGATCATGTGTTTAACTGCTGATGGGAACCGGTTGTATGAGAGTCCAGTGAGGTTCTGAGGTTCCTCTGTAGCATCGAAGCTTCAAAGAAGGAAATAGAGGTTTCTTCTTTGTCCCTGACCAATTAGCTGGTGTGTAGACCACAGTCCTCTTCTGAACTCTGTATGACAGTTGCCTGAAGTTAGAAAGCCTAATAGTTGCCTTTAGTTAAGCCTAGTGGTTCATTCCTCTCTGTGCTTTGACTTTTGTGATTCAAAGTGCCTCTAGGTGTTGTAAGGAAAGCCCTTGGGTAACAGGAGAAGGGAAAGAAGACTGCTAGATATGAAGAGAGTTACGTAGTCCGCTTTTAGCTTGGGAGGCCGGTCTGTTTGGGTTTGGTAGTTGGTAAAGGACAGTAGGTTCCTGCCCTAACTGTTCGCAAGCAGAAACTTCATCAAGCATGGTGAATGACTCCCTAGAAAGGAGGCAGCCCTTGTGAACATCCCCAGAGGTCTTTTTTTTGGCTCAAATTGGTGCACCCATCAGTTTAGGGAAAAGGCCAAGGGACTGTTTCAAATGTTGACAAAATAACCTCATCAAGTTCAAGGTTGTAGTGCTGAGTGTGTGAGGCTAAGATGGTATCTCAGACCACGTTGTTTCCAGCTCAAGTGAAGACTGTGTATTTTGGCTCCTTGGGGAACTGGCCCGATTTACCCTGTTGTGCTGATCTTGAGAGTTCAGGAACTTCCAGGTTTTTCTCTGTATTGGCTGTATTTTGGCAAACTGATTTGGAAACCAGGCTCTGGGCATCTTCTTGTCCATACCACAGTGGCCACTGAAGGACTAGGAAGAAGGTTCTCTAAGAAGGCTAAAAAAAGAAAGAATCTCCTAGTCTGTAGAGAAGTCACAGGCGTCACACGCAGTAGCAACAGTCTGTTCCTCCAAGGAGGTGGAAGGGTGACGGTCCTAACATGGGGTTTAACCAGTGTCTGACTGGGAATTCTTAACTCTGGTCTCTTAAAAGACTGAGCAGAACCACACAATTCATGCATAGTATAGGTGGCTTTTTTCAGTCAAATAGTGTAACTTCCATCCATATGCAGTCGGAGAGGGTTCTCCCCCTTTTTCATTTTGTAAGCAGGAGCAGGGACACAGGGCAGTTATGCTGCGCGTCCCGCTTGCGTATGATGAAATACGGTCTTGGAGCCAGAGGTGGCTGTGACGCCCGTCAGTCCTCAGGCTTGCCCACTCTCAGGACAGACCTAAGAAATATCTGAATTGCAAGTTGTTTTGTGCTTCCTAGAAAGTCTGCAAAGGCTGGATGGTTTCGATACAGGGACAAAGGCTATAACATGCCGGTAACCTCAGCGGGTTGCAGAGAAATTTCCTCATATCTGGGAGTAGTAGGGTTTTGAAAATCAAAGCAAACAAATGTGTTTTGGTTGTGGTGTTTATAAGAAAAGGTGAGAGAGGAAATGAGAAGACTTTGAAATGTGAGTTAAATTGTGAGTGCCATGAGTTGTGTTTTTCTCTGTTTTTGCTTTGTAAATTACTGCTTTCTCTTGCTGAGGCTCAGTAAGGAAAGTTTTACTTTCTAAAAGATAAATTGTGTCATAAAAGAGAAGGAATGTCTTAAAGGTATGTAATCTGCTATGTAACAGAAGGATTTGTTATGGAGAAAACCTGCAAAAGTAAGACTGTATAGGTTTTCCTATTCAAAAAAAGTCTTCACCTGGAAGCATGAACTCTTCAACAGCATTGTTAATACGGGTGAGAATTAAAGAAAAAGATACAGAATTAAATGAGTGTTGTAAACAAGCTGCAATTAATAAGGAAGGTAACTTGCTATGAATTGTATTTAAGAAAATGGCTATTCCCATGCAGAAAATTAAAATAATAAAGATATTTAAAAGAAGGCCTTGTGCAATTCAAAGCTTGTGTGCTTTTTCCAAATTTGTTGTCCAGTATGAGGTATAATGTCTGTCTGCAAGTCTTGTCTTCAGACACATGTATGATTTTCCATGATCTTTGGGTCAGAGGGAAGAGCTTTTTTTGCTCTTACTGGTGTACGACAGGAAAGAGCAGACTTTTGCTTTCTGAAGCAGTGTTGTGCAATGTCATTGAGCAGATCTGTTTGCATCACAAGCCAAAATGGAAATAAAGAATAATTAAAAAAACGATCCAGAAGCTTAAAATAACAATCCAGAAGCTTAAAATGAACTATTCTTCCTGCATTTTTAAGGGCTGAAATCCAGAGTGTGAAAGGGATTAAAAAATTCTGAATGTTTCTGTGGGATATTTATAAATCCCATTTTTTTACCATTCCAAATGCTGGGTGCTTGTGCTTCCCTGTAGTGTTGTCATCAAAATTGTTTTGATTTGTAACGCTTTTTGAAGTGTAGCCCTGATGTGAAATGTGGCCCCCAAATTATGGAAACTTTACTCAGTTTAGAAAAAAACTTTAATGAGTCACAAGGCAGTAATGAATCCAGCTTCTGTGCTCATCACTGTAATATTCATTATTATGGCTAACTGTCGTAAAACAACACAAAAAAAAAAGAAAAAAAAAGAAAAAAAAAAAGAGAAGGTTCAGTTCAAGAGTTAAGTAGCCCTGCTTGGGATCTCCTGTTTTGCTCCTGGTGGGTAGCAACTCGCTGGCAGGTCTAAGGTCTGTTGCGGACCTGGTGGTCTCCCTGAAGGACGTTGCTTAGGAGGGGCTGAAGGGTGCTGTGGAGTTTGGGGGCTGTGTACTGGGGGCTTGCAGTATTTGGGGGCTGCGAAATACAAAGGACTGAAGGTAGCTAAGTTGAAAAGGGGGTGCAGATCGTGGCGTTGGGGTTATGCCAATGGGAAGCTGTGTGGGACACAGCAGGTGTGGGGTGGGTAAATCTGCAGGAAGCCATGGCAAGGCTTGTTGTGCTTGCGTAGCTTTAGTGTGTCAACCTTCCACATGCCAGTATTTTCACTTATTTTGACATGTATTTTTATTGAGGACAGCTGACAGGAGCAACTGCAAGTAAAGGCAACCCTGACTGTATCAGGAAACTCCACAGAAGGTGGTTCCTTCTATAGCCTAGTTCCAGCCTATAGCCTAGGGCGGCCCCAGAGGAGCAGGGTTTCGGTGTCCTCGCTGGCGGTGGTGGGACAGCTGAGAAGGAGCATGGGGCAAAGGAGAGGACTGGCGCTGCGTGGGGGCTGGTGGTGGAACCTGGAGCTGAATCTGGGACCATGAGTCAAAGTCCCATGACTCCATTGCAAGACCATTAGTCCTTTTAAGTAGCTGCCAAGAATTAGGGCTGATGGATAGCACCAGAACAGAACTCAAATTATTTGGGGTTTTTCAGCTAGAAAGCAGCATGGGGTGGAAACCAACACTGCAGTGTGTTTCACAGCAAACTTTGGCACAGTCAAACATGCACGGGAAGAAAAAATCTGGCTGGCTGCAATTGTAGCTCTTGAGTCCTGGCCACTGTTACCGAAAGGATCTTGAGGCTTTAAAGGTCATGATGAATATGAGTTACCAAAGCGTGTGTAAGAAGCTGCAGAAAGGATATGCAAGAAATAGAAATTGTTCATTTGTACATTTAAACTGTGGGTTTAAAAAGCTTGCAGTCAAGAGACACTGCTTTAAAACGCAACTTAGTACTTTTATCTGCGTGTTTGGTACAGTATTAGACTTTTGGTAACAAATAACTTGGTAGTTATTGATTGCCGGTTTATTAGGAGTAGAACCCTGGGAATTAGCATTTGCTTTTCATACTCCAGTCTAAAGTACTACTTTACAGTTTGTTATTCTACATACAATGCAGAAAAATGGGGTTTTTACTACAGCAAAATATTGGAGAAATTTCCTATTCTCAGTACGTGTTATTTTAATTCAAATAATTCTGCATTCTTTGTATGTCTATGTCAATTACTGTATGTGTCAAATATGCGGAGTCATGGAGCTTGCAATTCTTTGAGACAGATACTTCCCCTGGAAACACTCAGGGCTGTCTTTGTGATGTTCACCCCAGATTTTTCCTTTTGTAGTTTGGTCAAATACTGTCTATTTGTGTTTTCTGCTATTTCAGGTATTTTTATTTCTTTTTAAAAAATATATGCTACTTAGGACTTTTATATAAAATTTGCTTATGCGTTTCTCTATTCTACTTTTTTGCTTTATTATTCTGTTGTTTTAAGTGTTCTAGGTATGTAGGCCACTCAGTGTGTGCTTATAAAAATATATGCGCTCCAAATCTGAGCTTGAAATAGCCATCTTAATTGGTCTGTGCTTTTATTCTAAGTCCGTAAAATAATGGTGCTTATTTTCTTCTACTTGTTACAGTTCTTTTAGCTTGCAAATTGTGTAAGGACTGATTGCACCTTGCTTGCAATGCTCCTGCTATTACGTATTTCACTGTTAGGTAAAGGATGAGTATTTTGGGGATGCTGGGGTTTCATCTGTCTCCTAATACTTTTCGGTGGGACATCTTGTGTGGTTTGTATGTAGCGTTTGGGTAGGCCTGCCAGAAGTAGGTCACTGTTTTCTTAGTGCAATGCACAAAGCAAGAGATAGCACCTTTACTCTAGAGTTCACAGCCAGAGGTCCCGAGTGTGCAAACGCACGACTGGGCGGTTGTGAGCATGTTGTGAGCACTGGAACCTAGTTAAAGACAGCTCCTGGGGAGCAAAAGTGCAGGGGAGGTGAGAGCCTAGACCTTTACCTCAGCTCAGGCAACCCGTTGTTTACAGGAGCAGAGTGGTGGAATCACTTTGGCAAAGAGGCTATTTGTCACAAATTTCATATTCTTTGGCAGTTTCTGCAGTATTTTTTCGTCTGTATTTTTTCCTAAGGTATTGTTTTTGCAGACCATATTGAAAACATGCTTCTTTTTCTTTTCTAATTTGATTGTAATAAGGGCTTTGTTAATCAAAAATAAGTGCACTAAGGCAGAATGACTTGGTTATTTTTACATTTTCCTGTTTAAAAAAAAAAAAGCCTCAGTAAGTGAGCCACAATGAGCCGTGATGTATTTCCTCCATCAGGATGGAAAATAAGCCATTTATTATTTCAGCTCTGACTCACAGTGAACCTGCTGACACTGAGACATTTTTATAATCATAAGGAACAGGTTAGGGCAGTAACTTGGACGCCAGGCTGGGGATTACCTACTTATTACAGTGTTTTACAACCTGGATGCTTTAGGTTTTCTGGCAGAATGTCCTAAACCTCACACCAAACACCATGTTGTTATTGTACAATTACTGCTTGCAGGTTTTGCTGTAGGTGGTGCCAGCTAGACAGATGCCTTCATTATAATTACCGTTTTTACTATATATAAAGATTTAATCCCTTTAATCCATGTAAATTTTACTGCTCTTGAAAGTGACACTAATAGTTATACTTCTCGCCCTTCCTCTTTTGTCTTACGTTGTTCCCAAACCGATCGGGGCTGGGCTGGCTCCATCCAGAAATGGGAGATTTCCGAGGAGAACCTGGGGTTCTGCAGGAAGCGGCGCTGATGACTCAGTAGACAGCGCCGGTGGTCATTGTACAGTCCCCTGACACAGTCTGCAAGAACAGCAGCTCTAACTCCAGTGTCCTGGCCAAACTCCAGCTGAATAATTACTTTCTGCCTGCCTCGAATTCCTCGGCAGCTTCAGCTGGAGCAGTTGAGCTTCGTTTTCCTTCTTATAAACAATCCCGTAGTGTTCAAGTGGAGTGGCTGCTTCATCACACCTTGGAGGTAACTGTGCTTTGATGTCAGGTGGGTGACTTCACCCTCGCACTTGTGTGTAGCCCGAGAAATGCTCAGGTGGATTTTTGGATAAGTCCTGGCTTTCATTCTTTGCATTCGTGAAAGCATCTGTCCCATCATGTTTGGTGCTTGTATAAATAGCTTTAAAATATATGGCCTGGGAATAAAAATAACCAGAATTTGAGTGTTTGACTGGCTAAGCCAACTCCTAAAATGCTCCTTTTACTATGACATGTGTGATATCATCTTGCATTCTACTTTTTCAGTAACAGCCTGTGGATACTATCACATTTACTGATATATGAGGGCATCTTTGAAATTCATGGCCTTTTGATAGATAATGTTGGAAGACGGCTGGGAAAGGAATACAGAGATCCTTATTAGTGAATGAGCTTAGACTCTTTCCACGTAGCTATTTAAGCATAGTAGGTGATGTCTTACTCTTTGATAAGCATCACAGTGGGCAACCTGTAACTGGATGTCTCTAGTCTACTCAAACCCACAGCTCTACATATGTAGTGAATCAGAGAAGTAGGAAGGTATGTCAGAAAGTTACGTCTACTTTGAGAGTGTCTTCAAAAATAAAGAGTGTAGCCAGTGCTCTGCTCTGGGCCATGGTGTTCAGACAGCCCCATTCCACCACGGTGGGAGGAAGGCTGGCTTGCTCGATGGGAAGGACCAGTCCTGCATGTGGATGGGTACTGTACCTCCTTCCACGTATGGGGGCTCTGCCAGTATTTTGTTGCTTTTTCCTCTAACAGCAGAGACTTGATGACTCTGAGAGAGGAGGTGGCCGGTGATTCAAGAGATTGGTGTTGTGGTTTAAACCCAGCCAGCAAATTAAGTACCACACAGCCGCTTGCTCACCCCCACCCCTGCCCCAGTGGGTTGGGGTGGAGAATTAGGAAAAAAGGTAATACTTGTGGGTTGAGATAAGAAAAAATTAATAATTGACATAAAAATGAATATTATAATAACAACAACAACGATGATGACGATGTAATGAGGAGGAGAGAGGAATAAAACCCAAAGAAAAAACTCAAGTGATGCACAACAGAGTTGCTCACCACCTGTTGACCGATGCCCAGCCAGCCCCGAGCAGTGATCGGCAGCCCCCAGCCAACTCCCCCAGGTTATATACTGGGCATGCTGTTCTATGGTATGGACTGTCCCTTTGGCTAGTTCGGGTCAGCTGTCCTGGCTCTGCTCCCTCCCGGCTCCTTGTGCACCTGCTCATGGGCAGAGCATGGGAAACTGAAAAGTCCTTGATTTAGGGTAAGCGCTACTTAGCAACAACTAAAACATCAGTTTGTTATCAACATTATTTTCATACTATATCCAAAACACAGGACTGTACCAGCTACTAGGAAGAAAATTAACTCTATCCCAGCTGAATCCAGGACAGTTGTTCTTTGCTTGTCAGTTGGTTTAATCTGGTATCTGGCTGATGTGTTCCCTGAGTTGCACAGCTGAAAGACTCTCGTGTCAACTTGATTTTTGTCAGTGTGTGACAAATGGAGTGTGATTCATATGTGCCCTTACACATTTAACACATGCAAAAGTTACTTGCAAGAGACAAACTGTGCGTGGAAGAACTGGTTGACATGGCTGAAGATCTTAGTTGCTTGATTTTGTGTGTGGGCTCACACGCACAGAAACTTGAATTGCTTTCTTAAGAGGAAGATGGAGAAGTTAACCCCAGAGTTAGGCTTATGCTGAGATTTGCTGTTGAGTTCATCCGATGGAGACTGTATAATCTTTTGCTTGCCAGATACGGAGTACGTGTTTGAGTGCAAATACTAAATCAAGATTCAGTGAGGTTTTCTGTGCATTTAAGAGCTACCTTTTTGTCATTTGTTCTCCCGAAGAAGTTAGGCTTTGTATAATCTTTTCTTAAACTGCCCTTTAATTGCTTCATCCTGTCTCTTCTTGATGAGGAGACTACTCATGTCTTCTCGAAGACTGATACTTAACAGTGTTCTGTAGTTAATCATCAAATCCTATATTCAATACATACTTTACTATTTTGTCTCTTCCCTCCCTGGGTGCTCAGAAAGTACACTAGTGTTGCAGCATTTCTGTCATCTTGCAATATTGGATATAGGCACTCTTGGATTTGATGGGAGTCAAAATAATTCGTTGCTTAACCAATGCAGATTGCCCACTTCACTGTGCATCAAAATTTGAGCACCGAAAAGACTGCTTGGTAGGTTTCCATAGTGAGTTCTGCTTGGTGTTTTGTTTTTAAATCATCTTTAGGGAGTATGTGGTAGTGAGTATGTTGTCAAAATCGGGATGCAAGAAGGTATATGGATTAAAACTTAAGCAGGAAGGGTCTGATAGCTTCAGGCTGTTTGGAAATGGCAAACTTGAAGGTTCATCATAGCAGCCCAGGAACTTTCACTAGCTCTGTTGAAGCTCTGGTGTGTGTTAAGAATGTGTGACAGCTGACTTTCTGAGAAAAAAAATCTAATGGTGGACATGCAGTTTTCTTAATAAGTAAATGTTAATGTCAGGTTTCATAACTGGTATGATAAGAGGCAGACAAAGTTACTGGTTGCCTTGCTTTCCTTTTTTTTTTTTTTTTTTTTCTTCTTTTTGGAGGCAGGGCAGCTCGGTGTATGAAGTCTGTCTTTTAAGATGCTGCTTCGTAATGCATAATTTCTGCATGTTTGCACGTAGGAGAAACTAAAGTATGTAACCAGTGTAGTTCTCCTTAAATTGTCCAAAGGTCCAAAATTTTACCTGGTTTTCTGTAGGCTTGTCAGCTCCCAGTGCTATGGATCTTCCAAGATGAAGGGGAGATACTGGATTCTAGGCTAAAAAACATATCTAATCTGAAAAATCTCAGTATAGGAAGAGATTGTACAAAATATGCAAGTTGAAAGGCAGTGTGGGCCCAAGTGAGAATTTCTGTTATGAACCCTTTATTATTTATCATATGAATCTTGCTGGTAATCCGACATTTACTTTAATGATTGAATCATTTGTTCATTTATTTATTTATTACCTGAACTTGTCTTGAAGGGAAAACTGGAAGGCACAGGTTTTGAATGGACTTTGTGGTGCTTGCAGAACCAGAGTGAGCTTCTGGTAGCAGATTTGGAGCTAGAGTTGTAGTTAGTAGGTGCTTTCTTTGGGGTCATGTGGATGTGTAAGTAGGAAGAGCTGTCTGATTTAAATTTAGAGTAAGAAATTATCCTTGTGTGTGTATTAACAAAGAATGTATAAGTAGGTGTTCCTTGGGAGTTAACAAAGTGGCTTTTTAGTATGGTGGTTGTGTTGTCAAATACTTTGGATTTTATCTGCTGTTGCTACTTAGGCTGTAGGACTGCATTGCTGGCTTGTCACCACAAATCCCTTCCTAGGCAAGCCAGCTATCCAGCTAAGAGAATATTCTGCTTGATACGTTCCTTTAAACTTCAAAAGACTGATGCAAATAATTATTTATGCAATAGCAAAGATGTTACTGTACATGTTTTGGGAGAAAAAGTGTCGTGACAAAAATGAGAGTTGCAGGACTAAACTCTAGGTACTTAAATCCAGGTTAGTAAAGAAATGTGTAGGGGTTACATCTTCCCTTAGATGCACAGTGCTGGATAATGAGCCGATTAATAATCATAAAGCAGGAATGTGCTGACGATGTAACTCTACATGTGCTAAGCATCTTTCTACTACAGTTATTTCATATTATTAGCTTTAGACTTACTACGAAAGACTGGTTTAAGGCTAGGAATGAATTAAACTCTACCAGCCTCATATTCACTCAATTTGTCAAGCTAGATCTGTATTAAGCTCAAGTATGTGGGCCTTTCTCAAGCCATTTGCTTTATGATAAGAATTTTTGTTGAGAAACTGTAGCTGAGTATATGCGGTGGACTTGGCAGTGCTAGGTTAACAGCTGGACTTGATATGATCTTAAAGGTGCTTGCCAGCCTAAATGATTCTGTGATTCTGTATTTTACCATACATTTCTGGGGAAAACTTGGGAGCATTCATTAATAAAAATTTGAATTTTTTCTCTTAAGAATAAGTATATATAATTGGACCACTTCTGGATTTGTCCTACAGGGAGACTGAAAATATTCTGTGAGCAGTATTTTGGTAGAGTCTAATTATGGTAGTCATTCCAAATATTTAATAGGAAGGGTCTTTCTAAGAAGCATATTATTACATTAAAAAGACTAGAGTGAGAGCACAGAGCTCACAGTGCAGAGGAAACCCAAACTATAATGTGTCAGAAATGATGGTGTGATCTTTATTGCCCCTGGGTCACCACTCACCTCATTCCTTTGAGCCATTGCTTGCTCTGTGAACCCACCACTAAATAATCCAGCTAAGAAGCCTCTGCCCCACAAGGTGATATCCATGGAAAAGCAGAGAAGGCAGGAAACAAGTCTTAAGCAGTTGTACTGTAGGAAGTATTTAGGTGTGGTTTTGAGTCTTCTTTCTTTCTGGGGCATGGAAAAAAATCCTTTTTTTAAAGTGTATCACCTGCACACAGTTCTTTTCTTGGGATGGAGAACATAGTTGCTTTGTGCAACTGTGCCCCATCCCTTTTTTTGATTTTAATCTTAAAAATGGTTTGTTCTTACTTGCTACAGCATTCCTGTTACCTTCCCTCTGTTATATAATACACACCCTGGAAAAGTTGCTACCAGAAGGAGGTTCTGCATTGCAGCTGGTGGCTTTTTCTTTACATATATCGAGAAATGGACCTTCTAATGATGTTTTCTACAGAGCTGGGGTGAAAACACCTCCCTGTGGCCTTGAACACTGGCCTTTGTGCAAGTCATGTGGGGACATTGGGGTATGCTGTGGCATGGGTGAAGCTGCGATGGCTGCGAGCGTTGTTTGAACCAGAGGCTGTGAGGACTGACCTGGTGCCCGGAGGGCTTATTTTGCTTCTCCTCCATACAGCCCTCTGCCGCATTGGGAGGAGCAGCCTGCATTTTCGTGGGAGGAAAGCCCTCTTCAGCAGCATCAGTCATCACTCCAGCTTTGTAAGACTGCAGTAAAAGGAGAAAGCCCTGCTCTCCTAGTGCTTTTGCCTCATCCCACTGCCTCCTTTCCCCAAGGCAAGGAAATCCCAGCATGGCGCTTCCTTCGCTGCCACAGTAGCCTGAAAGCTGCCTGACCATGATTAAGGGTCACAGCAGGAAAAGGTAGAGGATCAATAGCTTTTGTAGAAGGAATGAGGCTTGGACAGGTGTGGTTAGTTGAGTCTGGGTTTGAGAAGACAGAGGATGGGCAAGCTGTGGTTGGAATGTGTATGAGGTAGCTGGATGGAGGATGTCATGCTGCAGGGAATGGAAAACACCTTGTCGGGGCTGTTTTCAGCTTCCCACTTGCCAACCTGGTAATGCCACCAGATTCAATTTTGCCTGCGTTGTTGAGAAACCTTAAGCTGGTCCTAGGCAAGTATCAGTCACACGTACTTTGTCTTTGATGCCAGAGCTGCTAATCGGATCAGGAAGTCTGGGTATGCTTTTTTCTACAGCAGTGTGTGGGCAGAATGCTGTGACTCCTGCTCCTGCGGGTGATTGAACTTGCCGGGCTTTAAGGCTTTGAGACTTTGCCCTCTATCACATGCATCAGCATGAAAGTGGTGCCAGGCTAGAGCTTCTCAAAGAGGCATTTATGTGAGGAGGCCAAGTTCAAAACCACGCTTGGAGTCACTGGCTGCAGTAACATGCTAGAGGGGCTGTAAAATATAAGGGAAGCTGTTAGCAGAAGTATGAGAACATGCATGGCCAAAGCCCAGTGTTTCTGCTGTGAATGGCCTGGGCAAGTGGGAGTTTCCACTGAAATGGGTAGAGAAACAGAAGTGAAACTTGTATTTTTATTCGATTATATATAGGTAAAACAAATCAGAAACTCTATGGCCAGCATGACAGCTTTTAGAGTGTTTTAAACTCATGTTTATCTTGGAATTTCAAAATGTATAAATAAATGGCATGAAGTTAGAAATGTGGAAAACAGGATAGACACATGACCAAGTGTTTATAAACATCTATCCTGTCCCACACAGCACAGTGTGTGATGTTGTTGTTTCTCCTCCAGCAGAAGGTAAGGGGGGAGAGAGCGCAGTCACCAGAAAGGAGTGAGCATAACTTGCTTTAGCACAATCTGAAATCCTTTCACAAGGATGTTTTTAATTTAGAGCACAGAATACTCTGAATCATCTAAAATAAAAGTATTTATTTTTCAAAGATCCTTTTTAGTTCATTACTTATTGCACGATTTCAGTTGTAGTCGGTGTTTAATGGTTGGAGACTGCAGCAGCTCTCAAATGCACCCTGGTCCCTTGGAAGCTGCACTCTGTGTTTTGACTTGGCAGATGCTTTTCTTTAAAGGACTAACTTGTTGCCACTGTTGGAAATAATCTTGGGAGCCAGAGAAGTCCTTCCTCTGCAGGAGGAGGTGGTGCTGAAATTTTTCCTGACTCCAGCGAGAGAGACACTAATTCCTTGCATGGTGCTAAAACGCAGCAGAGCGGAGCCTGCTGTGAGCTCTGCAGCAGCGCAGCGCCAAGCGGAGTGGACTTCTCTGAGTGCGAATCCTTGAGATCTTTTGTAAATGCAAATGTCCTGCAGCCCGTGCTGTACAGCAGCTTTACGTCACCGTGTACTTTGATTCCTTTGAAGTGGTGAAGAGCAAAATACACTTCTTCCAACTCTTCCTCCTGCCTCCTGAAACTTGTAGCCCCGAGAGGCTGATTGCCAGCCAGGGCAGGGTTCTGGTCTCAGCATGGTTTCCTGCGTGAACCTCTGCCCTCCCATCTCGGGGCACCATAACTCTGTGGCCAGGCTGTCAGAAGCTCTCTTCCTGCAATTGTTATCCCGACATCTCCCCTCCAGTTTGTTTTACAGCACAATGATAGCGAACACAAGGAGGAAGGAGTGGGGAGGAGCTCCGGTTGTAAAAGGATTTCTCCCCCCTAGTATTGCTGTCTGTCCGGGGAAAGCTGTGCCTGGCGTTCTCAGCCCCTGGGGAAGGACTGATGTACGGGGAGGAGGCAGGCGGTACCCCATGGCAGGGCATCTGTGAGGTGAAGCTGGTGAGACCTGGAGACATTTGACCCATCAGGTCTCATGTCAGATTTAAAACCAATTCATCTGGGTGTGCACTTATCACTGCCTGCCTGCAGGCTCTGTTTGCTACCAGGCCATTGCCAAACGATGTTTTAAAAGTGAATTTCAGAATATAAACGTGACCTTTGGTGGATTAGGCCTAAGATCCTTCTGCTCGAGTCTTTTCTCTGCCTGGGACCTGTTGTATTTGGAGTTCCAGATCAAGGCATGTATCTGTCCTGTGAAACACCTTCACATTCAAGCAAAGGCTTTGAATTTATTTTGTGGAAAGCATGTAATTGTAATTTAAAGTAGATGGAAAGCTGGAACACTGAATTTTCAAGTTAAACGTATCTTTATACATACTATGTTTTGATTTTCTTAGTTTGTCCTGTTAGGTTAAGTGAATAGCAAATAATGCTGATGGTGTCATATTAGGCTCCTAAAGTATGATGTAGTATTACTGTCATTGTGCATAAAATGCTTGTTAAATTTTACAAGCTGAGAGTCTTTATCAAGAAGGTATTTGCTGCTGTTGAAGCTTTCAGTCATATTTCTTGTTAAGAAGAAGAAATGATGAAAATATTGAATAAGAAAGTTAATCCCATTGGCTATCTTAAAAAAAAAAAAAAAAGCAGTAAAGGTCTCCAGCCTTTTAAAGTAACTTTCATTAGGACCATTATATTTTTCTTAGAAATGATGGCTTGTATATACTACCCCAAGTCCTAGAAGCAGGAAGGCAGAACAAGGCTGACTTGCATGTGCAGACATGTCTGCAAATAGCAGCGAGGACAGAGTTCACTCATCAGCTGTGAACAGGGCTTGTAAAGGCAAATTAAAATCCTGTGGGTTACTTAAGTTAAAACTTCAGTTAAAGACAAAGCTGCAACAAATGTGATACACAAAAAGCAATTGAAAACACGTGTCAGGCAAAAATATTCTAGAATTTGTGTGTTGGTGTGAACCTTAAATGAAAGTAAGTTACCTGAGCCTGCCCCTTTGAAGGGAAAGACTTAGCTGTGCTGTACAGGGGTTGTTTTCTGCTCCTAGATTTAATGCACAGCCTGGGAGAACTGCTTTGAGTAATGCCTACGTAACTAACTTGGCTTTAGCAGTGTGGATGGAACAAAGATATCCCAAGACCCGATTTCATGCTTAATCCATTTCCTCTATTCACTTTTCACTTGGTTGTTAAGGATATAAGATATTCTGGAAACAAACAAAAAATCATATTCATGGAATTGTAGGGAGGAAGAGGGATTTTCGCTGGATCATGGGCTGTAAATAGGGGTACACTGTAAGTTTTGGAAGTAGAACTATCTGCAGTGCCAGAGCAATGTTCACATGCAGCGTTTTAAGAAAACTGTAGGAAACAAAGCTTCAGTGTGTGGTGCTGCTAATGAAGCTGCTAGCTGTTACGTCCAGAAAATGAATGCCCACTTTGATTTTTGCCTTTGAAGTGTGGTTTTCTGATGCATAAAGAGGAAAACATCTTGAAGATAAACCAGTCCTCCATGAAAGTCACAATTCTTTCTCCGCACGGTGGGCAGTTGGTGCAGAGTAGATCCAATTTCTGTCTCCAGACCAATTATGGCTTGTAGGAAAAGGCTTAATGGGTAGGTAGGTGTAAGTGTATTTGGGAGGAAGAGTGGTTCCCAGTGTAGTACATGTGATACGTACCCTCCTCAGTCTCTTTTTGTAGCCTGGTTGCCCTGGGCTGGTAGCTCTTTGGGTCACTGACTTGGTGAGCCTCTGTGCCTGGCACAATGAGGCCCTTTCTGCTCAAGGTCTCTGGGTGCTACTGCAGTACAAATATTTAATGATAAAACATGCTTATCTCCCGCCAAAAATCTGGCAACATCCTTATCGAGATATTATTAAATTGTCAGTTCAACCATATGCCGAGCATTTTAGGCGAACAAATGTTCACGCTGGCTCTTGTGCAATACATGAAGACTTGGAGAGAGACAGGTGGCCGTGTTTACACCATTGAGTACTGCCCGGTTCCTTACAAACAAAAAGTTGCATTAAGTGACTCTTGCTTTATAGCAGATTAAAAATTTATGGGCTTGATACACTTGAGACAATGTTAATTTGATTACACTTAAAATGTTAATTGTAGGTTGGTGGAACTTACATAGTTTGTGTATTAAAGATGTCTCTGCATTGCCCATGAAAAAGAAATAGGAGAAGTAGGTTTATCAGAACCTCCCCACAAAAAAAAAAACACCCACCCTTGGCAATGTAAGTATGGTTTGAAGTTTAATAGTATTTTTTCTTTCAGAGTAATTAACAGAAAAAAACCTTCATCTATAAATGTCATTAGTTCTAGTACTTGTCATTGATAAATGCTCAGGAAAATCCTGGTGCCTTTTTAGACACTGTTCCCTTTTTGTCTGCTCTCTCCAGATGACATCACTTATTATCACACCTTGGTTCTTGGAATACATGAGCTTTAAAATCCACCAAATAATTGTCAACTCTTTCATTCTATCGTCACTTTGTCCCTTTTTTTAGGAGTGAGAAGTGGGGATGTTGTTCTGTCACTGTACTAGCATTTTTTCCCACACTTTTGTTCTTGGAAGGTAGCCTGTCTGGCAAAAAATCAAAATAGTCTGATTTTTGTGAAAATGCTTGGAATTTTCTTTCAGAAATCTGTAGTAATACTGCGCAGTCTTAGCTATGGTTAATCAAAATGATATATTTATTCATTTAAGTGTTGATTTTTGTTTTCTCTCCTATGGTCTTGCTTTAAAAATAAATTAATAAATTAGTCCATTGTGGAAGCTATCTACTATGACAGCAATTTGCGTTTCTTTCATTAAGAAATTTATTCTATTCTGGGGGCCTGCTACAGCTTGTGGGATTTGATTCCTTTTCCCCCTTTTTTTTTTTTTCTTTCTTTTTTTTTTTTTTCCTCCCCAAGGATAGACTGCACCAAACTTCCGTAATGGTAAATGAGAGAAGACGGAGATGATATTCCTTCTTTCTTGTCTTTATTTATTGGTGGCATTTAAATACACTGGGAGGTAATAAACTGAAAATGAATCACAGTTTATACTGAACATTTTCTTCAGAAACAGAAATGCTTTCAGAATGCTTACTGCAAATTAATTTGAAGGTAGTTGCTGATCTGTCTTTATTGATGGATATTACTTTGTAATAATTCTACTTTTTCTACCTGTGTCATTTCTTTGGGAGAGAGAAGTTCACATGCAAAACCCGCCCCCCCCCCCCCCCCCCCCCCCCTTTTGTAAGTATAAACATCAAGAACATTAATACTTGCAATCTTTCATGCTGTTTTAGGTGAACTTCCCTTACTCAAAGCGCTATTGCTTTGCCGGTGTCTACATTATCTTTTTGACCTGTGTGTTACTGTCTCTGCAGTCGTTCTTTTGCTGGGATGAGAGCCCGTGACATAAAGCTGTCCTGCAGCTCCAAAGTACCAGGAACAATGTCCCCCAGACCCCAGACGCCTGCTAACACCTTCCTTGCAAGCTGAAGCTAGAAGAGCTGGACACCCCCACCGGCAATGCACCTCTCCTCTCAGAGGAGCCTTGTGGCTGATGGGTGTCCCTTAGGACACAGAGGGAGCAAGGAGAGGCTTGCTGCTGTTTGGAGCAGAACTCCTCAGACGCATGCCCATAGCTGTCTGGGCCTGTTAAGGGTGATCTAAACTTTATCCATGCACTAGCTGAAATACAGCTTGCAGTGACTGTGTCTGAATGCTGTTTTCTGAAGTAGAGAGATGGTAACATCTCCTCAACCCATCTGCTTGTCAATTCATCCTGTGGTTTATGGAGAAGTAGTTGTTTGATAACTGTATTCTACAGGGAAAGTCCATGGTCTCCCCGAAACCTGCTCCGGAGCAGCGTAAACCAAAGCTGTGCTGGGCCAGCTCTGTTTCAAGGGGTGGATAGAGTACATTGGAGTTGCAGTGACATGGTTTTGAAAGGCTCAAACAGTGATGAGTCAGTGTCCAAGATGGTTTGGGAACATGAGGCCCCTTGTAATTTTCCATTTAAGTATCTGAAAGACTTTAGGCTTTTCATAAAATACAGAGAGTCCGATTCCTTTGGAATTGCCATGGGCCAAGCTGTCAAAAGAGCACAGAGGCAGCATGGATCAAAGTGCTGTTTAAGATGGGATATGTGGCCATCCCTCCCATGGCAGTGCTAGAGTCTGCAGGGTGTCCAAGAACACCATCAGTGGAGACAGGCTAAGGGAGCGATCACAGAATCACAGGGCAGTTGAGGCAGGGAGGTACCTCTGGGAGATTGTCTAGTCCAGCCCCTTGCTCACAGCTGGATCTGCTAGGGCTGTGCTCGGGAGCAGGTCCAGTTGGGTTTTGAGTATCTCCAAGGGCACAGACTCCACAGCCTGCCTGGGCAACTTCTGCCGCTGTTTGACCACTGTCACAGTGTTGTGGTTTAACCCAGCAGGCAGCTAAACACCACACAGCTGGTCACTGGCTCTCCTCCCTCAGTGGGATGGGAAGAGTATTGGGAAAGAAAAAGTAAAATTCATAGGTTGAGTATAGGCAGTTTTAGTAGGACACAAACGGAAGTGAAAATGATGATGATGATAATAATGATAATAATGAAGGAATTAGAAAGTACAAAACAAGCAATGTGCAATGCAATTGCTCACCACTCGCTGACCGATGCCCAGCCAGTTCCTGAGCAGCAGCCCCCGGCCAGCTTTGCCCCTGGTTTATATGCTGAGCATGGCACCGTATGGTACGGAATAGCCCTGGGGTCAGCTGGGGTCAGCTGTCCTGGCTGTGCCCCCTCCCAGCTTCTTGTGCCCCCCAGCTTACTTGCTGGTGGGGTGGGGTGAGGCGAGAAGCTGAAAAGTCTTTGACTTGTTGCTAAGTAGTGTTTGTACTAACTAAAACATCTAGTGCATTATTAAAATTATTCTCATCCTAAATCCAAGGCACAGCACTGTACCAGCTACTAGGAAGAAAAATAACTCTGTCTCAGCTGAAACCAAGACGTCTAAGGTGTTTTTTCTTAAAACAGGGAAATAGTGATCTACTAGGGAAAAGGGTAGATAGTGCCAGGGACCTAATGAGGTGTTATTATGAAAGCAAATGACTGCTTTCAATTTTGCTAAAGGATCTGAAATACGTTTCAAACAGATTTGAGATCATTGTTGAGAAGCCAGAAGCTGCTCTGTGTTTGCACTGCAGCTCTAATCATGGGGACAACACCATGCTCATGTCCATTCACAGTGTGGTTGCAAAGATGTCACCTCATATCCCTTACTGGGCCATGCCGCATCCTGCCTAACCACCTCCTCCCCCGTCCCCTCTCTATCTCATCAGATCTGAATGTCTCGTCTTCACTTTCAGGGCCTCATTTAACCTACTGTTTTTTTCCTTTCCACTTTTACTCACTCCTGTGATGTTCACGCCAGCTTCTAGTTTGCCTGCATTATCTGTCTCTACGGCGTACTTAATGCATCTGTACAAAACCTGTTTTGGTGGGCTCTTGTTGGAGAGAAACCTTCCACAAAACCGCTTCATTATCCTCATTCTAAAGCCTGTTTCAAGTCTTTGTAGTGTTTTAAAGACCTTGCTAGTAGGCTGGGCTTCTGGTTTGCTCCTGCTCCTCCCTTGCAGATGTATGTTCCCTCATCGATTCAGTGTTATGCTGCTCCTGTATCACTGGTTGTCTTGCTGTATTCTCCAACCTGAGGTGGTAACCCCCTGCCTGAGAAGCCACTGTTTTTCCCCCTCTGCAGAAGGCCCTGTGGAATGGGATGCAATCCCTGTGTTGACGGGATAATACATAACACAAGAAAATGATGGTAGGTCTCTATGAGGTAGAGACCTGATGTGTTACCCAGGTGGACCTGGATGAACAGCTCCCTTGTGTAGAAAGCCCTGTGGTCCAAAGGGTACAGCCAGGTTTAAGAATTAAAGTGAAAACATGTAAAAGGGGACAATGGGAAAATGTTAAGAAGTCTTGTAAGGTGACCTCTGTTAGATGAAGAGGTCTGAACTCTTAAAAATGCTACAGCCTGACCTTGGTTTGGGTGGGATGGGAACAGCTGTGAGGTGATGTGATCTCTGCAAAGCTGGTCTGCATCAGTTTGGGCAGGATTATTGAGGGAGATCAGCTGGGTGAAGGCCACAGAAAATAAAATAGAGCAAAGCTGGTTGCTAGGATTTTTAAAATAACTCCACGTGTCTGTACTCCAGCGTACTCTGTCCCTGGCTTTTGGGCAGTATGCTGCCCAAATCATCCTTGTGCTTGTGGTGGCATGGAGTTGCCTGTGGTTGGGCTGGAGGCAGGGAAGAGTAATGAAGTTGCTGATGGGTTGATGCAGTCCTGTTGGCCTTGGTGTCATGACCAGCTGAATCTGGGGAAAATTGGTGTACCCTGTCTTGTCTGTGGTTGTGTTTGTAATGCAAAGCACCCACTACTTGGCAAGATTAGGTGGCTGTGAGTCCAGTGACTGCTGTAATAAAGTTTCTAGAAGATACTTCTCCCCCTTTCAAGAGGTGTAGTATAGGTAACATCACCATATAGAGAAAGTGAGTGATCTTGTTGCGTTAATATAAAAAAAGAAAATTTTCTTTCTTTGTTCTTGTAATGTGCCATCTATCTGTGGCCTAAAGCATAACTTTGTTCTTGCTGTGATTGAGGTACTACAGAATTAAATGACACCGAAGTCAAGAGAATCGATTTAAAAGTAAGGTCACCTTTATAGTTGGATGCAAAAAGATGTCTCATTGCAGTAAATCAAACTTTGGGATATGTTAGTAGTCATACACACAGAGCAACACTTACGTGTTGGCTTTGAATATCTGAGTTCTTTTTAAGGGTTGCTCTGCATTACGAAGTAACTTCGTGCTTTATCATTAAGTGTAGTGTTACACTGGTGGCTCTAAAATGCTAATTTTAATGTACTTAGTATTATTAAAAGGTTGGAATTTCTGAAAAATATATTTGTTCTTATTTTTTGTTTTTATTGCAGCGCCCAGATGCAAAATTAAGAAACTTGGTAGAAGGTGATTCTTTTGCAGTTACAAGTTAAATATGCAGGAGCTCACTTGTTCGTTTTTAGCCGCTCCATGGACAGGGGGTTTCAGGATGAGCATGAAGCTGCTGGTGTCCTCCTGCAGGTGGTAGTTGCATGCACATGCATGTTTCAGGGATGTCCTCTGTCCCTGTCCCAAATAAAGTCATCTTCAGTTTACCAGTTTTTAACCTCATCCAGTTTTGCTGAACTTTGGCCCCAGTGGAGATAGGAAAGGGAGCAGTATGCAGTAAGGTCTTACCTGATCATGTTCCCATCTCTCCTGTTTAGCAGGGAACCGTATTCCCACTTCACTTGAAACCCAGAGCTTCTGAAACAGATTTTGCGTTTCTATGGGGTCCAGCAGGACTGCAGACTTGAAATTTCATATTAGTTTGTCACTGAATGGCCCTTCCCATGCTTGTCTTCTGAAGAAAAAATTATCGTGTGGAGTTGAGCTGTTTGTTCATCACTTGCCTTTGAGTCCCTACGAGTTTTCTTGTGCTCATGTAGGTAGTTCCCTTATTCCTTATTTGAACTGTGCAAAGCTGCATGTTTTGTTTTTCTCATTTAGCCTAAGTTTTCAAGAAAGAAAAGAGATCTTCAAAGAAAAAATATTTTTTTAACTGTGATAGAAAAAATTTGTTTGAAAAAACTTTGAATTGACATGTAATACACCTTGTTGTGAGTAAGCAGGTGACGTAGTAGATCCAATGAACACTTAAGATATAGTAAGTATTTGTGGCAAAGAGCCAGTAATTTGTACGGTCATCTGCAGATTCTGTCTGGTGATTTGACCTGCTCAAAACAAAGTTACATTGGATGAATGTTAATTCATGCCTTTGTGTATGTGTGTGTGTGTGTGTGTATTTTTTTGAGAGAAATTTACTTATATGTGTTGAAGCAACAAAAAATTGCACATGACTATCCAAGGCGAATAGATGTATTTGGTCAAAATAAGATGAATATGATGGAGAACCAGTAAAATGCTGGAAAGTGGTTGAGTTACTGGAGTCATCAGCTTGATGCATTATTGTTGACTGTTTGGGGGGCAGAAACTAAGTTTTTGTCTAATTGCTATTTAAATTAATTATATGTTGAGAATAGTGTATACTCTAGATGACTACTGTGGTAACATCAACAGCTTTGTGTTTTCTTGAACACTCAGGATCGTAAGCTGGAAGTTTATGCTATGCCAGAGAATGAATAAGCTTCAGTGTGGCTTTGTAATTATTATAACAAAAAATACAGGTGTGTACTGTATCTTCTGCTGTTACAAGGTGTCGAGTTTGTTGTCTGTTCCTCTTTTCACATTCCTTTGGACTCTATTATGACCAAGCTTTTAGTTTGAGCCCTGATTTTTATGTCCTCTCTTAAGCTTAACAAAATTAAATAATTTATTAACTTCATATAGAGAGGGAAAAGTGGAGGGAAAGAAAGGAAAGGGGGGGCACTGTTTGCTTATGTGCACCAGACTGTAATGCTCTCTGACCATTAAATGTCATTATCCCATTCTTGTTTCACTTCTCCTTCCCCCATATCCATATTACATTTTTAAGTCTTTTATGCAAAATATGTCAAGCCAGTTATTTAATCATCTCAACGGAAAAGTTTGGTCTCGGTTGAGTGCTGAATTTCAAAAAATGTATATTAGCTTTTTCATCTCAGGCTAGAACTGTTAATGAGTGCCTGTCTCCTACCAAACATCACTAGCTTTGCATAGGCTTTGTGAACAGTATTTAAATATATATATATGTGTGTGTGTGTGAAGCTGTCCATTGCCAAGGAAGGCAAGCTAACAGTGAAAGTGTTGTTGAAGGTTTTAGGGATTGGAAACATATTGACTAAATATGTCTTTTAAAACATTGTTTTGTTTCAAACTTGTTTCAAAATATCCTGGAATTCCCTATCAGGTCAGTAGCTGTTGACAGTAAAAACAAAGTAACACAGTAAACATGGTTGTCTGGCTGAGTAAGATTCTCAAAACCAAACAGAGCTGTGAAATTAGTGCATCCCAAACCCCAGGAATTAAGAACAAGGTCAGTACTGTCCAATGAACTTTGCTTCTGATTTCCCTTAAAAAGGGGGAGGAAGAGAAATAGCCAGTAGGTTTTAAATTTCTCCATCCCTGTTTATAAGTCTCAGACATCTGTTTCTGCCATGGTGCAGTCATGCTCCGGTGCTCCCCCCGCTAAAGCGTGACATGTCCCTGTGCCTCAGTTCGCGTGACACCTGCCCCGGTGCTTTGGGGAGGGTGACTGTCTTTGAGGTTGTCCCAGTTGTGCCTCGGCAGGCTGAGAGACCTGACCAGCATCCCCACATCCCCAACGACAGGCAGAGATGTCCCTGGCCCTGCTTGATGGGATGGTCCCTCTCTTGCTGCAGCTCAGAGTCCCTGTAGATAGTGGCCGTGCAGTTTTGGGGGTGCGCTGATGCTCAGGTTTGAGTCCATTGGCAGTAAAATGGCTGGTCACTCTGCAGTGTGCCATTTTCTGGGTTACACGGCCAGGACGTTGGACTTGGTGTGTTTCCCCAGTCTTGTGTATTTAGCTGAAGCTTAGACTTCAGAGGCTTGTGGTTAGCAAGTGTCTCATGTGTGGCGAGGCTGGGACCCTGGGGAAGGACTGCAGTGCCCTGCTAAGTGAGCATCCAGGTTTTGTTTGAATTTACCTCTTATTTTTGGAACCATGGGTGACTCATTCTTGGAACCCCGTTTTTCAGAAACCCATCTGCATGCAACGTTGCCAGGATTTCTGCTACAAATATTTTGTCATTTGCTCTTGAGACAATCTGTTGTTTCAGTCCTGGATGAAGTTCTGTAGTATGTTGCTTGAGACATCATGCAAAATATCTAAGTGGTGGTGTAATCTAGGTGAAAACACAAGGTTATACATATTTTTTTAAATAGAAAATTACTTGGTTTTATCAATGAACAAAACCTATAAAATATTTTATAGAAAACCCCCAAGATTCTAGTGCGCCTATTCCTTCCATATCTGATTGCATCAGTTGAGTTAAAAGTCAGCCACCTTTTCTTTTCCAAGGAATATTGTGGACTTCTCACATTTGGTGCTCATTTTGCTCCATCCTTTCTCACCAATTTCACATGCTCAGAGCATTCGTTGTGCCTGGAAGCCCATTTGTTTCAATTTTATTTTTTTTTCCTCTGGAGACAGAGGTCATTCTTTTCACTAGTACCTCCCTTGGTGTACGTACAAAATCCTGCCTTTGCTAGACAGTGATATAGCAGAAGAGTTGCTGAGAACTTTTAGAAGTTGGAGGTTTGAAAACAAGGCTCAATCTTCTGAATGACAATTCTTACTCTTTATCAGACTTGTGTGATGCTCGACAAATCTTTGTTTCCCCTGTATATGTGTGTACAGAGACGGATGGTAGTTCAGTGTGTTGTTTTAATAACAAATGGCAGTATGCTACAAATAAATTTATTAGGGAAATACTGAATACTCAGAGTCTTACAACAGTGTTGGGTTGTTAGTGTTGACCTTTCCAGTGTTGCCAACAGTGTTACCTTCTCTTGTGTGATCACTTAGGGGGCACAGGAAGATGCTGTAGGGTGGTTGCTCATGATAACACTGTGAGTAGCAAGGGGTAACTGCTGAAATTCTGTTTACTGGGATGATTATGTTTTTTTTAAAAAAACTTCTCAGTCTTCAGGTGTTTGTATTATCCTTGTCTTTTTCTTCTAGCCCCAAAGAATAAAATGAAAAAGTCCGCTGATAAGGAAGATGTCAGGAAAACTGTTTTTTTGTCACCAAGTGGGAAAGGGGAATAAATGCAATTGCCATGGTTGATACTGGAGTGTATATGTTTACCTATTCTCATGGCTCTCCTATTTAATTGGCAGTCTCTGAAAAGTTAATTGCCCAACCTAGCAAATGGCTTAAGATTTCAAATGAATGGAAAAAAATTCTCAGTCTTCCAAAATAGCCTCCTGGAGGTGAATCTTATGGAACCTGCAGACAGAAAGGTCCAAAACCTCAGGAAGCAGCTCCAAGATGCTATGGAAGAAAAGTTAATTAAGAGTTAGGTCAGCTTTATGTGTTTGGGAAAGCTGTTACAGATGAGGTTTCTAACCGTAAAGAGAACTCCAAAACTGGAGCATGAGTCGAGTGGTTGCCAGGTTTATTTTGGCAGAAGCAGCATTGGAGGTGGTAGCTGATGCTCAAGGTGTGCTAAGAAAAGCTCCTTTCTGCAGTGAGTGGCTTTGAGTTTGAGGAAGCTTCGCGTACTCACAAAATTCATGTAAGGTCCTTACGAATACTGCTCGTTTTGCACTTGCCCCTCTTCCCGTTCCTATAGCTGGGCCTAGGAGCAGGCAAGCAGTGCTCTTTCCTTGGCCACTGCCAGGCAGTTCTTTCTCTTGGTGCTTCACTAATGCTTGTTTTGCTCTCTGGATACCATGCGCCTGGCAAGCTTTCAAGTGCTGGTAGCTCCTCTGTGCAAGAGAGGTGGGCAGGTCTGACAGCACGTAGCTTTGCTGGCGTACTTAACTTTCACTTGTCTTCTCCCTGCAAAATAAATAAATAATTGACGCGTGAAGGGGAAAAGCGTGGGAGGAAAAATGTCAGGAAATTCAAAGGTGAAGCTATTTCCTCCCTCAGTAATATTTTTCTTCTGTGTGTTGTTTCTTCTCTTCAAACAATGGGGTGAGTTTAATCCATTCTTGACCATCAGCCTTGCCATTGTTTATTCATAAATCCTTTCATGTGTGTGACGGACCTCAGGAAAAACCCACACTTCCATTATGAGCCCTCTGGGCAGGCTGTGTGTAGTACGGTGCCAGTACAGCAGGGCTCCAGTCCTTTTTTGGGGTCCCTGAGTGCCAATGAGTTAGTGTTACTGGTGAAGCATATGATGTGCGTGATTTAAAGGTGTAGGCTGTGAAATTTGATAACTCTGGTAAAGCTTATTTAAAAAAACCAAACAGATAAATATCCCAGATACTCATAACAAAGATTTCTGATGTTAATTACTTTAGCGTAATGGTGTTTAACTTTTTGTGTGTGTTCATGTGTATGCACACACTTGCATTTGCGGGAAGGGGTGTTTTGCTGAAACAGGTGAAAGTTAGTTCTGTAGTATAAAACAGGAAGCAGATGGGTGCTAATTAAAGCCCTGTTGATGATAAAAGGGTGACTGAGCTTTTGAAGCAGCTGCTTTCCTAATTTTATATATAGCTGGTATGTACTTTATATAAGAGCCGGCCTCCCCACACTTCATTGTTTTCACGAAGCCGGAGGAAATGCGTGTGCGTGTGCGTGCGTGCTGCCACGGCTGAGGGATGGCACTTGCAGCACTTGCTGTTTGCTTCCTTCTGTGCGCTAGAGAAAATGGTGTTTTCTGAGTGTCTGAGAAAGGTGCCAGGCACCTTTTCCTCTCCCTTCTCTTCTCCCTCTGTCTTTCCATGTGCCAGTAGGCACAGGGGCTGGCGGGAGCGCCTGTTGGCAGTAGTGCTGTAGATAAGGCAGGGCAGCTTACTGCCTGTTGCAGGTTTTTATGTCTTGACTCACTGGGGAGAGCAGCATCTGGGAGAGAAAGTTAACTCTTTGCAGCTATTTGTTTTTTCTCTGCTAGATTTCCGCAAAGTGCTTAACAACCACTTTGTTGACCAAACCTTTTGGTCAACAACCAAAATACCGGTGAGGGTGTCAGCCTTCTCTGTGTTTGACCTGTGGTCATCATTATGGTCTTTAATCTTCACAAGTGCTCTTTATATGTCCTTTACTATCTTTTCTCTTATCTTGGGGCTCATAGGATGGATAATAAATTAATCTTCCAAAAAAAACCCCAAAACCCCTCCAAAAAGATTCAAGCTTATTGTATCAAAATGCAGGCAAAGGAAAAATAGCACCAGGTCTTCATACAGCAGAAGTAGCAATGTTAATTGTAGTATTTTGATGCCCTCCGTAGAAAATGAGTGTTTGACAGAGAAGTGATAAGTTTCTGTTGACTTGAGTAGCCTAAGTTTTATCCATGTATTGAATTCTTGTAACCTACTTACTGGCAGCTTTTGCTGCTGGGAATTGGTGTGGGTGAATTGGTTTCTTCATTGGGGAAAGTGCCAGTGTTCAGTCCCAGTGTTGGGGATGTCATCATTCCAGAAGAAGTAAAGTAAACTTGGTGTGGGCAGGAGGAGAAAGAGGAGGAGGAAAATTTTGTCAGCAATGAGCATGAGTCCAGTTACATGCAGATTCAGGGGATGGCAGCTGTGGTGTGGAAGAGTAGCTTCTCTATGGGGAAACTCTTGCATTGGCCACATTTCTTAATGAGCAGTGCTTGGAAATCAGGATTGTATTCAGCTGAAGCTCTCGTAGGGATGCTCTCTGGGTGTCTATTTGAAGAAGCAGCCTTTCTATTTTGAAGCTGCTGCTGAGGCTGCAGGTTCCTGAATTCATTTGAAGCAGAAACTGCTTGAGTGGCAGCCTCTGCTGCTACCACCCTGTAAGCCCACGACTCCCTCCGAGGAGCCAGAAAACCCAAAATGTTCAGGGAAGCATTGCCTGGTTTAGTGGCTGACATTCCTTCCCTCAGTGTCGCCGAGTGACTGGTATCTACTGTGGCTTATCAAGCAGCTATGATGAAACTGCTGTACAGTATGAGCCATGGTCTTTAAATCTTTCTCTGTTAATACTGTTAGTGGGGGTTATTCCCCCATGTCTTTTCACTCTTGTGGGAAGATGACCACAAACTGGCAGAGCTTCCTAACCTGGACTTTGCTTTTCTTTGTTCCCTTCATGTGAGGGGCTGACCAGTCTTTCTGTAAGGATGATCTCAAAAGCCTCTTGCCCCTCGTAGCAGGAGTGAGAGGAGGCAGCTGACAAGTCCACCTCTTTCCCTGTCCCTTGCTAACGTTGCTGATGTTTTGTGGATGTCCCCTTTGAAACTGTGCGCTTTGCTACTGCATCTCTCCCTGGCTTCTGGCATCTGAAAGGAGAACCACCAGGTCCCAAAATGCATGGAAGAATGGCAATGTTGTCTTCTCCATTGGACAGTATGTCTCTTGGAGGCTTTTCTTACTCTGAAGTCATCTGGGTTGTCTGCATTTCTGGTTGCGGGCTCAGGGAGTTGTGCCGCATCACTACAACCAAAGCTATTTGCTGGAGTCTACCAGGTGCCAGAACCTGGTCTGGGAGAGCTTTCCTTCATGCACAGACTGCAGGGTTATGAATTCTCCTCTGCAGTATCGGTGTCTCAAATGTTCTTGGCTTTATGGCCCTGCGGTGTTTGTCAAGAAGCTGTTGCTGTTTGAGTGTACTTTGACATCGTACTTGAGTTAATCTCCTTTGGCCTTATCCTTTAAATCAGCCTTTTGACAAAGTCTGGGGGCTGGGTTTAATCTTAGGTGGTTCTTGCTCTTTTTCTAGAGTCAGCAACTTAAAACTGTCTATTTTCTTCTTGTGATGCAGGTGTATTTAAGCCAGGATTACAGGAAAGCCTGTGCAATCAGAGGGAGGACATTTGACTGCCACTACCTTCCCTAGCTGCCTTCTGAAGGATTTTAAAAGTATTTTTAAGGCCCCAAGAGTTTATGGGCTTTAAGCTGAGAAGAGCTACAGTAGAAAGGATCTTAACTTGTGAATAGACTTGATTAAAAAAAATAAAAATCTACGTGGTTAAGGCTATTTGAGAAGTGGGCAGCCTCTGCGGCAATGTAGAGGAGTCATGCAAGCTGCTGCAAAAGTTGCAGCGGGCCCTTAGCTGTGCCAGGAAACAATTGCCTTGTCACTGCTGCTGTCTGGCAAGTTCTTTCTTAGGGTAAAAGGCCTTTAAGCCTGCTTTAAATGTGTTTCTGTGGCTTTTATTAGCCAGCTATACTGCGTAGAAATCACTGCAGCTGTGGGATTGTACAAATCACAGACTCCTCTATGGTTCTCTAGTGTGTATCTTAATGCTTTGATTGGTCACACTCAGTCTTGAATGTTTTCACATTTGAATACTTAACAGAAACATAGATGGAAATAGGTGAGAATTGCTAAAAAAATCTTTTTCCTGTTTAAAATACCAATTAATTTATTTTTAAGAGCTGTAGAGCACAGCGATTTGTATTTTTGTTGTCAAAATTGCTCAGCTGCTACTCTCCCTGGAAAGTCAGTCAAATGTGTTGGATGTATATGTGTGTGTGGGATGGCTGCTGTTCTTAGGCAAATGAGCAAGATAACTTTGAGCTTCCTTATCAGATGCCCTAGAGATGGCTGGTGTTGAAGGAAGTAGGCAGCGGTGGAGGAGTGAATGAGGGGTCCTTGAAAAATTGATGGAAGAGGAAAAAGGAGGATTGAGCCCACGGTAGTTTTGCCAGTTTCCATTATTTGATCCTGATGTGTGCAATGTGTTAAGTGGTAGGTCCTGAACTCAGCTGATACCTTGAGAATTTCATTAAAAGGTGTGTCTAAGGGCGTACTAGACTTCGTTAAAACAGTAATTGGTGCCTAGATACCCTCAAGGTATGAGGTCCAGATCCTTCAGTCATTGCTTCAAAGCTGAGTTTTGGAAGTACCTTTTTTACAAAGCCAGTCTTGGAAGAAATGTTCTTCTTTCCTTCAGCTCTTTCCTAGGTAAATGAGAAAGATGTAGTTAAATCAGAGCAGTTGTTAATTGTAGTCCTTTTAAGAGATACAGACTTGATCTTGCGGCAAACAGCAACTAGCTTGTAAATGTTGAGGTCAAGACTCTGCCCTCTGAGCAGATAATTATTGTGTTGTTATCTTCTCTAATTTTATTACTTTTATTATGGGGGGAAATAGGGAGTAAGGGAAGAGGAAAGGATGGAGAAAGGGTAGGGTAGGTAAGCTTTCCTATTTTTATTTAAGGCCAAGCACTGTGAATTAGATATATTCAATAGGCTTCAGTGTAAAAGCAGATAAACTGGAATTATTTATGTTTACTCTCAACTTCTACCACTGCTTTCTTCAAGCTTCAGATACCAACTTTATCAGACAGAGGCTCCATTACAATATTGCTCTGTTGGAGAGGGTCCTTTGTTGCTTTGTCAAGCTGGCATACTTTGATTTAGAATAAAGTAGATAATGGTGATGCCTGTGTCAAGCCTGGCATACATATAACTGGTGGTGGGAGATAAAGGGAAGAAGCATTAATGCACACAGTCTTATCTTTAGGAAAACTGTTTTTTCCCCCAACTATTATTGCCCAGTTGCCAATAATTTGGCTTAGCCCAATCCCCAATTGTTATGTTTTAGGGGCTGACATAGCAACTTGGGAAGTTTACAGCTTGAAAAGTTCCATGAGCTCTTCTGATTTACAGACGATCTTCTCTTTCATGCATGTCTCCTTGTACTTCTATTTAGTTACACACTTGAAATTTGGGGATGGGGGAGGGAGTTCTGTTGTTGTTGTTTTGCCAGAAACGTTCTGCAGGTAAGTTGGTAAATGTGTTCTGCCTCCAAAAGAAGGTTATTTTTGGATGGCTGTAGCACACTGAGGTTTACTTGGGTAGACTGTAGATGTCTGTGGGGAGAGTTACCTTGCCAAGCAAGATAACTTTATTTTTGGGTCAGAAGTCTGTATTTTCCTAGAAAATGAGATCTTTCAAAGTTCATTTTAGGGGGATCCAAAATAAGACTTCTTCAGCTGTGGTCATTCACTCTATCTTTTGCCTTTTTTGAGTTGTTTTTTGGAGCCTGTGCGCTTGGAGGACTTGAGGCATGAATATGACGTTATGTCAAAGCTCAAACTTTTAGATTTTGAAGAAGTATTTTTCACAAAGGTGGCCAAAGGAAACACGTAGTTCAACAGTCATGTTTCTTCCCTCTTATTTATTGGGATTCCTAAGACTTCTCTAACAGAGGAAAGGCGGAAATCCTGCTGCAAGAGAATTGGGTGCTTGAAAGATAATGTCCAACTTTAACCCTATAGAAAACATCCTTGAGAAATTCCTGAAATGTAGTTCTGTAATTTCTGCTTTGGCACGGAGACTGTTTTGTATGAATTGTGTGACTTTTGGAACGATGTCTCTGTTTTGTCTAATCCACAGGGCATACTCTTAGGAGTCACAATGGGTTAGTAATCATGTCCACAGCAGATCGTGATACTGATCAGCGGCAGGGATGGCATATAGTTCAAAGGCTCTTTGTTAACTCTCTGCCTTAGTGTCAGGGTGAGCGTAGGCTAACAGTGCCTTACTGGGGCTCTGCCTCTTCCAGCTGTGTTACCTGCAGTGCCTGGGTGCATGTGAGCTGACTCCAGAAGAGCTGCTTTGGTTTTCCTATGATTTCAAAACAAACCTTCAGCAAATATGGTTACTTTATGTTCTGCTCTTTTTTTTTTTCCGTGTCCTGTTTCTTGCTCCTTTGTGTTTGTGTTTTGTTTTAAGCATGCTTGTGAGCCAAACCATAGCTGTGTTTACAGGTTGCAAGGCTGTGTAAAATGATGAATTATTTTCTTGCTGTTGTAAGTCAGCAGCGGACAGGAAGAAAGTTGGAAATACTGACTAGGCAGCATATTGCTGCGTAGGCACTTAATGTTGTTACAGTGTGATATAAGTTAAAATATTGCTTATTTCCTCTTTGCTGTTCAAAACAAGCTGAAGCATGTTATGACCAGGATCTAAACAATAACTGAAAAAGTAAAAACAAATGGTTTAACAGGGAAAGGCATGGCCTGCCAAATACTCTGCGTAATTTATGACTACATGAATAATCAACAAAGAAAATACTTGAAAACACCTGACTTTCCAGGAGAATACTTCAGTTTCTTTTTACAACAAAATGAAAATGTGAAAACATTCCCTGTAATATCTTCAAAACTGAAAATAATAAAAAAAATAAACAAGAGTAGCAAGGGCTACGGTGTCTGCTGGAGTTTGTCAGCAGTTTAATGAGTCTGTGGACGTAAACCCATAGATGTATCAATGGCAATTATTATAAAACTTCATAAACAAACTTGGCTAGGTAAATAATATTGGAAAACATACCTCAGTAAACACACTTGCTTTTTTCTGTTTCATCCTTGTTTTTAGAGACCCTTATGTGATCCACAGAATAAATAACTTCTTGTGTCTTGACAGCTATTGCAAATGACAACCCCTACTGCTGACATTACTGCTGTTTTTAATCTGCTGTAAGTTTGTGTCCTGTAAATTATTTTTTTAAATTATTTTTTGAAATGAGCATTCTGACCTAGCAAGCCAGTTCACTCAGGAAAAGAGCTTGTGCATCTTCGGAGTTGCACAGGGAGCTGTGTTGTTTCTCTCTGAACATCTGCAAGAGGGAAAACTAAACTGCACTACTTAAAAGAAGCAAAAGCTGTCAGGAGACAAATACTGAGCAAGTCCCTGTAGAGTGTCTTAAGACTTCCTTGTTGCAGCCCTTTGAATTGATTAGGGCATTTTAGCTCCCTGTCCCAGCTGTGGTTTTGCCATAGCACTTTAGTGGACCTCTGGGGAAAGCTGGAGGAGAGCTCCTCCTCCTCCTTCATCTTTGGGCAAAGGCATGGGAGGGATGGGAGGCTCATGGCAGCCCTTGTGATTGTGAAGTTGGATGTTGCAGTTCTTAAATCTAAATAACTAGCCAGGCAGGCTTAGGCTGCCTGGGTACCCATGGGCTTCTCATTGCAGGGGAGTGAGAGCAATGACGGTGAAGTTTGCACCAAGTGAAGATTGTGACCTCCAGGAGAAGGGAGCCTAACTGGAAAGTTGATAAAAGCTTTTTGAGTTTGTGGGATTAGTGAAGGGGAGTGGAAGACTTTAGACTTTTCAGAAACAGTGTTTTCTTCTCTGAACTGATGAGGGTGATGGCAGTGTCCCTCCTGGGACACCTCCTGTTGCACCTGGCAGTCCCCAGTGTGCCCAGAGCCTCCTTGTGTGAGGCTCTGTCCAGGGGAATGGGAGAATGAGCGAGGTCTTCTCTGAGCAGCTACAGTGAGGCCAGCCTCCTTGCGTATAGCAAATGGAGAGAAATAGGAATGGGGAAAGATTAATTAGGACTAGTTAGCAGGAGAAAAATAATATCAAAAATGCCTAGCAAAGCTCATTTTTGCATAACAGCATCCCAGTCTGGGAGCTGTCTTCGTTTTTGTCCAGTGTGGTCCTGTACCTGTTTAGCAGCAGGTGTGTATGTAAAAGGTCCTAAGCCACAATGGTGTGGTTTATCTTCCTTTTTATTGTCCTCATTGTAATATTTTACTGGTTTTTAAAAAAACCGGATGTTTGGGTATTGTGATGAATGCTGATGCACTGGAGCTCTGGTATTTTACTCCTTTAATTCCATTCTTGTCATTAAAATCATGGCTTTTCCTTGCCCTTTTTACTTTTCTTGTTTGGGGAGGAAGAAAGCAAGTAAATAAAAGGCTGACGGTTTAAGTCACTGTTGCCAGATGATTTTCTATGGGAATGTGGACTTGCCAGTATGTAGATTGTAAATAGTCCTTTGATTTAATAAGGGTCTGTTAAGTGCAGAGTACAGCCTACAGTGGTGAGGGAATAGGAATGCTTCCAACATGGGTGTGAGGGAAGAAATTACCCTTTAGTTTCCCTCCTCTGTGTGCCCAGCTTGCTCTGAGAAGTAGGACTCTGCCTCTCGTAGCCTACTGAAAGTTGTAAGCAATGTCTGGGGGTAACTTGGTTCAGAGCTGGTGCTAAACGTTTTGCAAGATTGGGTGACTGTGGCTTTATAATGCTGAACAGATGTTATAAAAACCAGCGATGAGCACCAGCATTTCTTGAAACTGCAGCCTGGAGAATGTCACGGAAAGCGGTGTTCAAGAGGGAGATGCTGGCATCAACAGTGCAACCACCCGTTAGGAGTCTTCCAGGTCCTGAGACCCTCTTGTGAGAAAATCAACTAAAACCCCTTTAAGTACAAATGCCACCTTATATGAAAGAGGCTGGTTGCAACTGGCCGGACAGTTGAGAGGGGCATTGCATACTGGAATATAGCTCAAGGCTACAATGAAGTTTGGAGGATTTTTTTTTTGTGGGCATTGTAGTAGTAAATCATGTTATATAAAATCTACTAGGCTGTGGGAGCAAGCTTGAGTTGGAAAGAGCTCTCCCAAAGAGAGTATGCTGGTGGTCTGCCATGCTTCTGTGGTGGGGGAAAAAAGTACCAAGGCAAACTGTGTTCAGAGAAGCTGAGTAGAAACACAATACCTAGTGTACTGCCTCTTTAGGATGTACGAAGAGGAGTAATTGGAAATCACTGCTTGCTTCTGCAAAATTTGAGGTAAAGAACAAGAATGAAAAACAGGACACAAAGAAAAAATGAACAAATACTGAACTGCATAAGGCAATATCCTTCATCTACATATTTGCAGATGATGCAGTAGTTTGAAGAGAACTTAAATCTGATCCCATTCAAAGTATTTTAATAAAAACTGAAGAAGTCTATTTTTTCTGCTAATATTTTGTTAATAAGAAAATTGTATTTTATTTTCTTTTAATATATGAGACAGCTAAAGGGAGAATTGGCTAGAGGAAAAAGAAATAGTAAAACCAGTGGCTTTATACACTGGAGAATACTCGCATAAAAAAAAAACAAACCTAACAGAAAGAGAGATGTCCCTGTCTTTTTTCCTCAGTTTCTCTTGGTTACTACAGCAGCACCAGATGTTTACAACATTAGGTGAAATCCAGAGGATGGTTGTTACTTTTTAAGCTGACACTGCTCCCTTAAAAACGTGAAACCTTCAGCATCTTTATCACTAGATGCAGTAAAGATTATCCAAAGATGCACTAAACAACAAAATTTGGCTCAACTCTGCTTTATTTTCCTTTGTGTAGCTTTGGGTACTATACTAAAATTTTGCTAGCCTATCCTTGTGCTTGCTGTAGTCAAAATAAGGATCAAATGCATAGTGAGATGCAGCATAAGATATCATTCAGCCTGTAAATGGAAGGCTTTGCCCTTCTTTTTACAAGACTTGCTGTTTCCTTCAGCCAGGGATTTCCTGTGGGGCACAGCTAACCCTGCTGCAAAGGAAGCTTGCTGCTTTCATTGACTCTTTGTTTCTGAAAAACTAGTATTCAGTGACACCCATGTCCGGAGAATTTGAGTCCTTTGCTTGCTAAAGGAAAAGACTCCCTTTGCTATGCTAGTACAAGTGTATGTACAAGGAGATGTATTTTTTTATTATTATTATTCCACACCCCCCCCCCCCACCCCCCCCCCACCCCCCCAATCTAGACAAAGACTCAGCCAACCCAACTATTTTTTTATTATTGCATCTGTATACCCCACTTGGTATGTTGGTTCCCAAAGTAAGAAATACAGACAGGCTTGGTGCCTTTCTTGCAAACAAGCAAATATCTCTCTGCTGTCCTCGTCACATCAGTTTGTGCATCGTAGGTGCAGTGCTGCAGGTATGCTTGGCTCCATCTGTAGATCCACGGGTACAAACTGGCAGCTGCTCCTTCTCCGTGTCCCCAAGGATAGGTCTGTGGTCAGCCAGTGGACACTGTTGCAGGTTAAATAAGTCCTCAAGCCTCTCCAGCCACAGCTAGCCCATGGGCAGCACAGCAAATGGGGCAAGTGTCCAGTGCATCCTGTTTTGCTTCACCAGCCTCAGTTTTAACTTAGTTTCCACCATTGTTTATTTTCCACTGTTGTGGGTAGCCCATTGGGTCCTGACAATCTTTCCAACCCTTTGGGTTATCAGTGATTTTGTGAAAGCCAAGAGTCCTGATCCATGAGGATGAAGAGGCGTGGCTCCCTAGTAAAGGATCCATCTGAAACCAAACATTTAGGGTTAGTTCTGCTTGTGCCTTCTGCTTCGGTCATTATGCAGGGCTTTTAGCATTTAACACTTACGTTGACTTCTCAGGCAGGGATCTTTCCAGTTGTTTCACTTATCCTGTTAAAGCTTTTGGAGTAATCATATCTGTTTGTGCCCCCCCCTGCTTTTTTTTTTTTTAATACATTCTTGGAAGTTCTGTGCATGTCCACAAAGGCCAATGGAAAAAAAAATGAGACCTATTTTTGGACTGTGATGTTTCTCACCCCTGTGGTTTACACAGAGGCTTTGGCCTATTTCTCACCTTACTGCTTCTTATTGGTGAGAAAGTGTTTCTAGTGCTCCTTTTAAGATGATCTGCTGGTCTAATTAGTATTGATATATTTAGCATGTATACACATTTGTACCTCTTCATTAGATCTCACAAATGTCAATAAAGGGCAGCTTAGTTTTGGAAAGAAAAAAAGGGGGAAGCTTTCTATAAACAGTGCTGTACTCTTTGTGATGAATTGGGTGTAACCGTGGAGAGTGGCAGAGGTGAAATAGGCTGTCTGTTAAACAGGAAACGAGTGATTAACATTTTTTGTCTTACTGATCATAATTATTCCCACTGGCTGAAAAAAAATAAACACCCCTGAGTCTCTCTTTAGTTGCAGAATAAAACTTTAAACTATTAGTCATTCTGGCATTGTATGGATGAACTGCTACTTGATTACTCCAAAACTGTATTTATTTATTTTAAGAAACTTTGCTTATAATTGTAATTCATGTTTCCTTTGCAATAACCTGCTTGTCCTCTGCATTCAGCTGTTACCTCTGCTGCGGTGCCTGCATCCCCTATTCAGTTGCATTCCTGGTTGCTGTGTTAGAGCCTGCAGTGAATGTTCTAAGAGGGCTGCCTGCCTGTCACAAATCGCAGCAACCTTCCCCACAGCTTATTGCCCTGCAGATGACTTTAGTGGTTTTGATCCGTGTGATGAGCGCATATTAGCAGTGGTGCTGATCTTGGCTGTGCTGTCATTCAGTGTGGCATGGGAGTATCTGCAAGTGTTCTCTCGCTTACCTTTCTTGAACAAAAGATATGTACGTGTGATGGCCTATATTCTGCGGGACTGTTTTGAAAGACATTAATTGCATCACTGACATCTGTTTGTTTATTAATTGAATCTTCTACCAGCTTTTGTGTGCTAGCACCTGGGACTGATGTCAGGGCACCCAGGTTATGCATGCGTCCTCCTGCTTTGCTGTTTCTGGTTACTGATGTAATTGCAGCACAGGCTGTGTGTGAAGGCCAGAGGTCTGAGAGCACTTAAAGGGTGAGAAGGGGCCCCAGTTATAACTGGATCTTGTTGAAATTTTCCTCTTCAGTGAGGCCTTAGTATTGGCCTCCTGTGTCGGTAGTGGTCTTGGGAAATGCTTCTTCATCATAAGCGATATATGTACATATGCACACATATATATACACACACATATATATATATATTCGATAGTGTGGAAAAAAAATGCTTATTTACAAATAAGGAGCCATTATACTTGTCAAACACTTGTTTTCCATATGCTGGAATAGAAAGCTTACAGCATCAGTTTTGTAAAAGCAGTATTAGGATTGTCTGGATCACCAAATACATAGTAATCCCTGCTAGCTTTGATTTTTTTTCCACCTGATGTTTATTTAGTCCCTTATTTTCTACACTCCACAACTTCTGTTCTATCCTGACGGCTATTTGCTGCTTTTTAAATTTTTTCTTTAGTTCTTGTTGTTTCCTTTCTTTCACTTTTGAAAACTAATAGATTTTAGACAAACCTGTTGGCTGTCTTGGCTTTCCAGATGATTTTACCAGGGAGTTCCATTTTACAAATCCCTTTTAAAAATCTCACAGTTTTCATATGCATCTTCGTCTGTTGTTTTTCCTAATCAGTGTCACTTAGTTTCCTTGGCTTTGAAACGCTAGCAAATGTTTATATATTTGGTGTATGCTGTGTTGATATTCTATCATGCCTGTATTGTGGTTATAGGAATAAGTGTGGTTGTAAAACAGAATATTGGCACTGATGCAGGTGATTGTTAACCTGGTTGTGGCTCTTGCCTCTCTTTTGGAGGTACAGAAAGTGTAAGGGTGGTCATAAGAAGCTTTGGTTGGAGTTACCATGTGTGGAACAATATCCAGGTGTGTGCTTGCCCTGTGTGTATACTTCTCATACTATGCTTTACCTTGTTGATGGTTTTTACACTCATTCTGTCTAAATGCCTGTGTAGGGATAGTAGGCAGGTGTTACCATCTCATTAGAAATGTCCAAACTACCATTAAGGAAAAGTACTAAAAAGGACTCCACCTAGAATAAAGAGGAGGGTATCTGGGGATAGTGATTGGGAATTACTCAGATACGTGCCAGTAGAGTTGCCAGTTCTGACATGTAAGTATGCGTAGCCAAGTCCCTTAAATATCAATGTTTGGAGCTGTGCGTGTGTTTTCGGTTACTACATACCATGTTCCAGAGGAGAAAGCTCCAGTGGTTGTGAAATTCCATCCAGTCCCTAGTGCCATGTGTGGCAGCAGGATGCAACCTGGAGGATGGCCAAGCCCCTTTGGTGTCCAAAGTTTTTTTAGTCTTCTACAGCTATGAGAAGGAAGCATAGGAAAGTATAAATCTGCGGACTTAACTGCAGAATGTGCAGGACTTAAATTAATACCACTGACATGTGGTCACAGTAGACCCCCCTCTGTGCAGGAGACGTGTATAGTGTTGTATTGTGATAATATACGGTCTGTCCCATTTTTGTACATTTGCTCAAATTTTATCAAATGGAACAGCCTATGAAAGAATCTCCATGTTTAGAGATGGTGTTTCATGGGTGGTGGTCCGGGATAGACTCTTGTTATGCCACCATCTGTAATGAAAAGCACAGCGAAACAGTGCAGGGTCCCTCTAGTAAGACTGAATTGTTTCTACACTTCTCCCAGCCAAACTTCTTAACCGTATAACAGTGCAGGACAAAAACGAAGTCAAAAAAGAGCACACACACACACCCCCCCCAAGAACAAAGAACCCAAAAAAGCATGAGGGAGGAAATCCTGCCCTTCCACCTTCATGCAGCTGCTGGTGGCAAATTGCCAGCATCTTCTAAATACAACTCTTCGACCTGAGGCTAAATGACATACTTTCTGTCCATGCTCTTATCTGACAATGGAGAAGGTTTCTGAGCTGTAACCAAAGAATGCTACAACTGGGTCACAAAAATAGCTATTTCATTAGCATTTGGACCTTCTGACACTGCAGCTAGATGTGTGGTTGTATCGGTGAACATTTGTGGTATCAGGAACCACATGCTTTTAAATGCAGCTAAGGCTGTTTTATGAACAAGCATGCTATCTGCTAATCAAATACTTTTGAGTGTCCAACAGTAGTTCTGAGGCAAATCCAAGCTCCATGTGCAGCATCTGCATCTGAACTTCCTGTATCTCATAGTCATTAGATGAGACAAACAGGACTGCCTTACACCAGACTGTTGTACCAATGGCAATTTTGGTACACCTGGAGTTAACAATGTTCTCTTTCCTCCTTAGCCTCCTCACCCTGCCTCTGCCAACTTGGCAGGATGGTTGGAAACCACAGCAACGCTGGTGCAGGCAGTGTGAGTATTCCAAGGAGACCTGCCTGTTTCACAAAGTATGGTCTGCTTGGTCTTGGATAGGTGCTATGTGGTGTCCCTTGCCATGGTTAGCCCATGGCGCTGCTGTCTGGCTGTTAATGCTGAAGGAACCCTGAGCAACTGTGCGGGTGAACTTCCTGGCCTTTGCATACTTCCCTAGGAGTGTTTTTAATGACTTCTTTTTAAAGTGGTGCTTGCCACGGAGGCTCCAAGAGAAGGGTGATTTGAACATCTGAACCTGCTGTAGAGTCCCCCTACACAGACCCTGAGAGACAGGTCTGATGTCCTCTGTAACAACATATGGAAATCCTGGGGTCTTCCTTTCTCTGCTGCAAAGCTTTTTCTTTGGTGGTGTCTCCACAGAGGGACTGTGCTTGTTCTGAATCCTGCTGTAATCTGTCAGTAACAGGACGCGCTAACACAGCTGGTTTGTGTGCCAGCCACCACTAATCACAGCAGACACCTCTCAACAGCGATGATGTTAGCAGATGAACTTCTCTCCTATGAGCCCTCAACCCTGACTTTTTTGCCAAGCATGTTCCTATTGCAATATTCTCCAACTATGAGTCCAAATAAATAAATAAGCAATCAGCTCCCTTTCTCTCTCTCTTTTTTTTTTTTTTAAATTATTTTCTTTGTTTGAGTTGTGATTATCTTAGAGGGTTACGGCAGAAGAAGTCTTGAGTGTTGTATTCCCTGAAGGTTTCTCTCCAGCTTCCAAATCAGTTTCAGATACTGTTTGGAGAGACCTGAGAACTACAGTCGGATACCGTGCCCCAATCTGTGTTTGCAGCCATTTCAGCTGATGGTAGTGCAAGCTGAATAGCCACGTGCAGCCCATGCCGTTGAATTAGGTGTAGGAAGCAGTGGACTGCTGAGATGTCTTCTGAATGAAAAATTGATGGGCAGTCATTAAGCTGTTAAGAGAAATGCTTGATCTGTGTATTGTGGAAGCAGTCTTGCTCTTAGGGCCTCCCACATTGTTACAGCTGCATCTGCCTCTAGAGGCCAACTCCTTCTGCCTTTGTTACTAGTTACTGGTGAATTTCTTTCCCAAGATGCCATGGTGTCTTGTATTGCAGTACACTCAGTGTGTGCACCTTGATAGCAAATCCACACATTTTTATAAAATGTATCAGCTGTTGCATCCATTCCTTGCTCTCCCTTTCAGTGGCTAACGCAGCACTGTGGCTGAATGGGTGCTGCCTGTGCCTGCCTGTGAGGGTATGAGGGTGGGAGATACCGTGGGCACTCACAGGTGCTTTTACAAAGTTTTGGTCTTGCAGCTCCCCAGATACTCACAGATTCACAGTTAAATCCTGCTTGAGGAGGTTTGCTGTGGAGTTAAACAGGAGCTCTGCAACAGGAGCTCTGCTCTGCTTCCCTCTCCCTTGCATACACCAAGGCACTGGGGGGGAGGAAGGGTGGCCAGCTGCATGGTCTTGCTTCAGTAAGTACAGGCCTACAACGTTCTCAAGTTTGACGAATCAACTGTGGGTTTGGGTGCTTTTCTTCAGTAAAACACCAAAACAATGTACTGAAAAAATAATTATATACCTCAACTTTAATTGTAATAGGGGCATGAGTTTTTTCAGCTATGAGGTTAAAATTAAGTTGCATGTTTTAGTATGAATGTCTGGGCTTTAGGTGCAGTATTAGATATTAGCAGAGCTACTCACACCCAGGGATTAAATGGCTGAGCCATTTATTTCTGTAATTGTTTTAAAACATAAAGCAGTTTGAGGTTTTTTTTTGTTGCTTAGAAGAGCAGCAAGCAGGGTGCTGTCGCAGCAGTGTGATTCGGCTGTAGGAAATGTTGGAAATGCAGCTGAATGATACAAACGTGTAGATTGACAGGAATAATTTTCTTGGCTTCACGGGTTTTATTAGCTGGTATGTGTTCATCATGTTGTGCTTAGGAGACACTGAGTTTGCGTATTTTGGCTCTTAAATCAGCAAGCAGCGATAAGCGTATCCACAGGTCCTGGTCCACACACCGAAGTATGACATGAAGTCGGCTTGCAGACCAACAGGAGCGGAGGCTCCCAGCACTTTATCTCAAAGGCGGAAACTCAATCCCAGGAAACACCCCACAGGTGGCAGCAGCCCTGCTGCCGTCCTCGCCAGGTTTTGATAAAATTCCAGAGCGATCTGGCATGCATCGCCGCTGCATGGAAACTTGCCTCAAAAGTCAGACGCTCGCTTTTCACATCATTCGGGCCAGGTTTTGGGAAGCTTTGCTTCGAAGTCTTGCTGAAAGCTGCGGCCAACGGTGTCTTGCAGCGTGCCGGTGCCGGCGGTGCCGCTGAGCACTCCGGCCGCTGACAGCCGCGCTGCTCCTCCGGCTGCCAAGATCCACTGCTGAAACTATACTTTTTTATCAGGTCATGTTTGCGTCTGGCAAAGATTTGTAGACACAACATCATTAACAGCAGTGCATATTTTCACAAGATTTACCTCTTCAACACTTTTTCCAAGTTAGTAAATCATAGCTTCTTTAATGTCCTGCTGGCTGCGTGAAAAACAGGAATTTATGTAACAAGCTCTGGGCCGCAAACCTTTTCCTGTTAGGAAAATTTTTTTTTCATTACTGGCAGAGCTAGGAGACAGCTCTGTTACTCAAAGAGCGACCTCAGATGTCCTCAGTACAAAAATACCAGATTATAACATTTTTGATGACTAAGGAATAGCAGCATTTTCTTAAATATTTAACACTTCTGTTGCAGAGAAGAGGGAACTGAGCCTTAGCACGATATTTTCCTTGCCTGATGTTTTTGTGTGTCTGATATGCCTATTTTGATAGTAAGCAGTAAGCCCGAGCCAGCTGGGTATGTTTACAAAATACAGTAAAGAAATGGACTGGCGCAGGAGGTTTTCTAATCAACAGAGGCGCAGAATGATTTTCTTGCGACATTTCTGGAGCTGGACTTGTGTCAGCCGGGGGGTCCAGTGGTGGCCCCGGGGTGACAACAGGGGGCTGGGCCCAGCCAGCCTGGTGGGACTTCTCAGCCAGCCCCAGTGGCCGTGGGCCACTCCGGAGGTGGATCCCAGGCTTGCCCGTCTGTCATGCTGCCTGCACCCGGTGAAAATAAAATGTCAGGGCCTTCCCCAGCACCCTATAGATAGAGGCTGAGATGTTGTTTGCAGGGTTACCTGCAGTGAAGAGATACAGTCCTGCGTTACTGAGTTAGTACGAGAATGGCTTCCTTTCAAAATTGAGTAAGGAAACACTCAAGTTGTTGCTGGTGTTTTGTTTAACTGGGATAATTTGTTAGATGGTTCTTTGGAGGGGAAGGAGAGGTTGGAAAGGCTTCTGAGGTGAGGCACACGGTTTGGCTCCTCGCTGTGCTGCCTGAGCAGCGAGCTGCTGTGAGGCCATGTCCCGCCATCTTCTGCTGCTGAAGCTGGACCCCCGTGGGGGTAGTCTCAGGACGCTGCTGCCTGTGAGTGGTTACGGTCCTGTCACACCTCCTTGCTGCCCTCGTCTGCTGGAGGTCTCTGCAGCCCCAGAATAGCTATCCCTGTTGAGCTCTGCCGGTGGCTGGGCCTGCTTTGGCTGGTTGGCTTGCTGTGGTCCACAACGTGTCATGGCCCTTGCATGGAATTTGAGACCGTTGTCTCAGGTTTGAGTCAGGCCCTGTGAGATGACTGTTTTCACCTGACAGGCCCTCCTTATGGTCTTGGCTCCTTTTCTTCTGTCAGCTGAATGTATAGGCAGTGGGGAAAGACATGCATCTTTGAGAAAGCCGGTCTGCGCAGGAGGATGGGTAGGGTAGAGGAGTGAAGGAGGACATTTCTGGAGATGTTGCTGTCACAGGCAGCACCCTAGGTTAGGAAATACAGCAAAAGCAGCCAGAGACCAGAGCAGTGGCTGTGTCCCTCGTCCTGTGGTTTGCCTCGCAAGGCGAGCGAAGCTCCACAACCTGTATCATCCTCATGGTTTGGTGCTGTAGTGGGTCTTGGGTGTCAGATTAAAAACTCAAGGTAGATTAGGGGAAAAGGTAGGAAGACAGGAAAGACAGACAGGGTTTTTGTAGGTCTGGCAGCCATTTAGTGTTTTGAGATAATTGGCGTACTGACCTGCTGGTCAAGATCAGCCTTACCTACTGCTTTCTGGAAACAGTCCTTCCGTTTTTGCTCCCCCGATTTTTTGTTTTTTAGAAAAACAACTTGCTAAAAACAACTAGGAATGGAAGGCAGCTACTGGTTTGCTGGTTTCTCTGTCACTGAGGTCTAATTTCTGGTTTACCTATTTCATGTGTTGCTTTGGGGTTCCCTCCCACTCGTTCTGCATGAATTGCTGTCCTAGCACAGACCGTGGGTCCCCATGTAGACTGTGCTACTGTCCCACTCTCCTACTACCACCTATGGCTGCCAATCTCAGTGTTCTTTGAACTTGTGGCCTTTTGTTAGCAATTACGTCAAAATATAGGACAGCTCTTCTGTTGATACAAAGTTCTTTACATGTGCTCAGCAGAAAAGTACATGAGGAAAAAAACGTTTATCTACAGCTTCGTAATGCAAAGGGTAGTCTCTTGTGAACAGGTCAGCCTGTGGGCTTGGATTTTGGATTTTTGGAATTTTTTTTCTTCTTCTTTTTTATTTTTTGTAGTTAAGAACTGAGTGGCTGAGGAGATAATGAAAAGCTTCAGTACCTCTGGTCAGTCTTGGCACAAGTTATCTTGTGCCCTCCGGTATTAGAAGACTCATTTTTGCATATTAAAATGTTGATTTTGAAAGAGAAAGATGGTTTTATGACTGAGGTTTTAGATGCAATTTTGTCTGTGCTGTTTGCATTACTTTCTCCCTTATGATTTCTTAGGCAATTTGTGATGTTTATTTATAAAAATTAGAACTTAATCCTCAACTGGTTTTCCATATGTGTTTTCTCAGATAACAAGTAATACAAACCTCACTGATGCTCAGTGGCAATACTCACAGGTTGGCATGTTTGCGGGGTTTAGGGATGTGCAGGATGAGAAACCATTACAAGGACCATCGAACAGGATCTGGTATTCCTGAAGTTTGCATAAAATAATAAGAATAAAAATTCCCTGCATGTAATCAGGTTCAACTCATTAGAGTAAAGCTGATAATGAGATCTTCAGTCATCTTCTTGGTCTTCTAGTATATTTTGTCTCCTTTATGAGGGATTTGTATTTTGGAACAGCTCCTTCAGTATTCTATTAAACTTTTTAAGTCAGATGTGATCGGGCCACATGACAGACAAATTGACATGGCAGCTCCTTGTAAGCTCATTTCAGCCAATTTTGAGCGGTGAGCTGATAAAAGATGTTTCCATGCTGGCATGTTTTCCCATATCATGATTACCTTTATGTTTTGTAACAAAAGGAGAGTGTGTTTGGAAACACAAATATTAGTATGCCATAAAAGATGGCGTGTTTTCTCCATTTCTTACACCTTATTTTGTTTTTCAGAATTCAATCCGTCACAACCTGTCTCTGCACAGCAAGTTCATCAGAGTGCAGAATGAGGGAACAGGGAAGAGTTCCTGGTGGATGCTCAATCCTGAAGGAGGAAAGAGTGGCAAATCTCCTAGGAGGCGAGCAGCATCCATGGATAACAACAGCAAGTTTGCTAAAAGCAGAGGCAGAGCTGCCAAGAAAAAAGCATCCCTTCAGTCTGGTCAAGAGGGAAATGGTGACAGCCCCGGTTCGCAGTTCTCGAAGTGGCCTGCAAGCCCCAGCTCTCACAGTAATGATGACTTTGATAACTGGAGTACATTTCGACCTAGAACTAGCTCTAATGCTAGTACAATTAGCGGAAGACTTTCTCCTATTTTGCCAGAGCAAGATGATCTTGGAGATGGGGACGTGCACTCCATGGTATACCCATCATCAGCCACCAAAATGACGTCTACTCTACCTAGCCTTTCAGAGATGAGTAATTCTGAGAACATGGAAAATCTTTTGGATAACCTTAATCTCTTGTCACCTAATACGTCAATGACTGTGTCAACCCAGTCTTCATCTGCTACCCTGATGCAGCAAACACCAGGTTACTCGTTCGCATCCTCGACCACAAGTATAGGTTCAGCAAGTCCAGACTACAGGAAATTTACGTATGCTCAGGCTAGCATGAACTCTTTGCCACAGATTCCTATGCAGACTCTTCAAGACAATAAATCAAGCTATGGATCGATGAGCCAATATAACTGTCCTGCAGGACTTCTGAAGGAATTACTGACTTCTGATTCTCCGCCGCACAATGACATCTTGGCATCAGTAGACGGTGGTGTTTCCCAGGCTGGTGGCAGGGCACTGGGCCAAAGTGTGCTGATGGTTGCTAACTCGGTGATGCCAACTTATGGCAGTCAACCGTCCCACAACAAAATGATGAACCCTAACACCCGCTCTCACCAAGGACATAACCAGCCAACACCTGCAGTTAATGGCCGTGCCTTGTCACACACAGTGAACACCATGTCACATACATCAGGTCTAAATCGCTTGTCGACAGTGAAGACTTCTTTACAAGTGCCTATGAGTCACCCGATGCAGATGAATGCTATGAATCCGTACGGCCCTGTTAACAGTTGCAATGGCTACGGAAGGGTGGGAATTGTTTCCCTCCACCAGGAGAAGCTTCCAAGTGACTTAGATGACATGTTAATTGAACGGTTGGACTGTGACATGGAGTCGATTATCCGTAATGACCTTATGGATGGAGAAACATTAGATTTTAACTTTGACAGTGTATTACCTAACCAAAGTTTTCAGCACAGCGTAAAGACAACCACACACAGTTGGGTGTCAGGCTAGGATGTAGTAGGAGGTAAGCTGTGCTTTTTATGATAAATCTGAGAAACAGCTAAATGGAAAAGAGATGCCGAGATGCTTAAAATCTGGGTGGTCTTCTGTGTTGGCATGTGAAGTGCCTCTATTACACTCAGTCACTTTCCAGTCCTTAGTTAGTCTGAAAATCAGGTTTGCACCAGTGCATTAGGATTGCCACGTACCAACTTCTGTTACTTCATGTGGAGCACTGATGTTTTGCCATTGTTATTTTAAACAAAAAACTTGCTGGTAACTAGCAATTAACGAATACATTTTTTTTCCTCATTTAAGGTATCTTAAAGCTAGTTTGAGCATATTTTAATAGATTTAATCTTTTGGTGTGAATGTTAATTTGTTCTTTTTGTTGTTTTTTCTTCCCTTCCTAGGCTACGGTTATATTCTCCAGACTTGTCTGACAGCAGGAACTGAGAAAAGCAGTACAAAGATGTCCTTCACCTTCCTTTTTAATTTTCTTGACAAAGCTATGCGCATGCACTAGCTTTTTTTTGGGTCTTTTTTTTTTTTTTTTCTTTTTTCTTCCTTTCGTCAGAGTTGGCAGCAGACAGAGTATTTTCCTGTACAGGATGTTTGCCCAAGGTTTGCAGGTTATGTGCTGCTGTAGATAAGAACTGTGCCATTGGAAATTTCATTACTCTGAAGTGCCAAATTCACTACACCATATAATCACAGCAAAGACTCTTACTTACATCATATTGTGCTTTTGGTTTTGTACAGTATGATCTGTAGAAGAAGAATTGTTTTTTAAGACTATCTGTTTTGGTCCAAGAAAAGTTTATAAACTTTTGTAAGAATACTGTGATGATCTCATGCCCTAAGTAAGTTTAACCTTTGTTGATGTTACCTGTGTTTTGATGAATTGAGATAACTGTGGACTTGCCTTGCAGCAGTACGAACTGCATTATTTTACTCAAAATTGCCACACATTTCATATGGGAACAGAATAGCCTGTTAAATACGATCCTACTAAACTCACTGACTATTCAAAGCAAACAGTAGATTAAATGTCATTTGATAAGTTACCTGTATTCCTGTAAATTTATGCAAGAATATATCTGGATTTCATTGTCAGACTAATGACTTTATTGTTGGACTTAAGAAAATTTTTGGAATACTTTCCAAGCTATTTTTCTTATAATTAAAGTCTACTTTTGTTACATAGTCAACTTTAAAAAAAAAAAAAATCTGAGATCTGGCAGCATTCATAAACTCTTCATTTTGTACAGTATTTTAACTGGATTAAGTACATGTTTTTATAAATTTCCCTAGCACTTGGGAGTGCTAATAAAGAAAAAGCTTAATAAGGATCTTGAATACAAAACATTTCTGTCCCTTTTTTTGTTGTGTGATGTATAAATATAGACAACTTTATGTTTAGGAAATATTTAATCAGTTTTATATATGCATTTTTAGAAATGTCATCTGCTTCTACTATCATTTTAACTCTGACTACCACAAAGTGTTAAGTATTCATTGTTAGATGCTTGTACAATGCTTCACATTTATATTTATTTCATGGAGGTCTCATAATGTTTGTGCACTCAAGAGCAAGACCTTTGGAGGATGTTGATAATCTTACTAAAATTAATGAAAAAATTGCCATTTGTCCTAAGTAGCACTAGTTCTGGGGTTTGTCAGTGTTTCTATTGTAACGCAGTACGTTTGAAGAGGCAGAAGTGCTTCTTCTAGGGTGGGTGGCTAAAACTTCTGTGACACCTTATTGAAGGACAAAACATTACTTTTTTTTTTTTAATTAAGAAAGATAAAGTAAGTGACAAAGTTATACAAATACATCAGCTTTACAGTAGGGGAGAACATTATCAACAGAGGGCTTGTTCCTGTGGAAAAACTTGCTGTTGTTGGAGTAAGTACACTGACAACTAATGTCATGACTGAGCATTTTCAGGATTGGGTCTTGGATAAATGATTTCTGATTTTTCATAATCGCACGATGCAGTTTTCATGGATGTATGGATAACAGGTCCCACCTGTCTTTTCACTTTCACACATCATTTGTGCTATAGAAATCCTTGGAGCTCTTTTATGCACTGACAGGATGAACAGCTTTTGTGCTAGGGCTGGCGTTGTGAAGAAGGGGAGAAATAAGTATTTTTCCACTGAACTTTCTTTTGTCTACGTAGCCCACAGCTGGAAAATGTTCTAATTGAAATTTATCTTCCCTGTAGTGATGGCATGTGGTGGAGAAAGAAATGGGATGTGCCAAGAAAACGAAGTTTAGTAACAAGCCATATATTTAATGATCCTGTTGTGACTTTCTTAAGGCTCTGCAACATATTTATTGGTGTGCTAGCATGTAGCTCCCTGTTGGGCTTAAATCACTACTAATTTCAGCTGGTCCTACTTTTGTCCTGTTATGGTTGTCAGCATTTCCAGAGGCTGATGTTAAGCTATCCTGTGATATGGAATCTCCTCCAGCGTGAAATCAGTCTTTGAAATTCTGTTGAGTAAAATGAAATGTTCTTAGTGCTGAAATCTCAGTGAAGCCACCTGCTTTTACAGGCAAATCTCTCTAGTAGCATCTTTACCATCAAATTCATAGTCTCTGAAACGTGATGGCAAATCCTGGCAGTGGAGCAAGTGGAGGGCTCACATACAGGTTTTTTTTCTTTCTGTTGCATGTGCAAAAATGTTTGCTCCTAAACAAGCACTTACATGCATAGACCAAAGCAGTTGTAAAATTCACCTCTGCATGCAAAGAAAACAGTACTTAATGCTATATACTCCACGGGGTTGCAGCTGAACATGCTACATTTAATAATATACCTCCTGTTTATTATTTACTGCTACTGTATAACTTCCGGTATACAGATATTTTCTTCATTTCCTTTTATAACTACGAATGACATAAATGTAGCCGTTCCTTAATTACAACAGTCTGTAGGAAGCCCCTTATAATTATTATGAGAAGGCAGATGTAGATAATCAGAGGTTTGGGCTGTGTGGCCACATTCATTTTCTTCTTTTTTTGTTTTTGTTTTTGTGGTGCCATTCTAATATTTTGCAATTGTAATTCTGGAATACTGTGAAGTCCGGTGAAGGGGAATGCTGTCTGCCTTGAAAGCAAACATTATGTGACCTCTAGTAATAAATCCTTTTTCAGTAAAAGTACCAAGTTTCTGGAGTAACTTAGTTTGTCAGAATTGTTGTAAATGATTGGTTTGTGAATTGTGCAGATGATCTTACCTATGCAGCCTTGTTTTTGACCTTTCTCTGGTTTGTACTGTTATTAAAAGTTTATTGTATTATAGAGCTGTTCAGATATTTTAAATATAAAGATGTATTGTTTCCATAATATAGCTATATGATATATGTTTAGGTAGTAGATGCATTAATTGGAAAGCTCTGCTTTGATAAACTGACAATTTGCCTACACCTATAAGCAAAAGTCATATTGCTTATTATTGGCTTAAGTCAACAGAGCATCCCTAAGAAGAGAAGTTAAAATTGGACCAATTATAAAACAGTCTAAAATTTGCACTTGTTAAACCACTGGATATATGTTAGTACTTTTTTATTTTTTTACTGATTTGAAATTCCTATTTTCATTATGAAATTGCTAGGATCCTTAATTTATGACTGATTTTAAATAAGGTATTCTCATTATTATTTTGGTAATCATAATGTAAAATGCATCATGGTTTATGCAAGCAAAAAGCAAATTACTCTGCATTAAAACTGGCCTCCTTTTTGAGAGTGTTCCACAAACCAGCAATATCGTGAGAGATTGGCATGTACATACTGCTAGTTCTATTTGCGAGTGGTGTGACAGCTCTTCAACGCTTCACTGCTCTGACTTAGTCACATTGCAGAATTAAAATTCATACGTGGATATTTTCAGAAAAAGTGCCTGATGTACTTCTACAGACACACGAGAACAATCCCTGACAGTTTGTTGTATAAAGCCATAAATGTATATAAATAATGTTTAAAAGGTTTTGTGTCCTTTCTTGTATACAGAAAATGAGATTTGTACCAGGATTCTACTTGTGATTAGTAATCCTTCTACTCAGACGTTGTCGTAATCACTTTCCTTACCGCGTAATCTTTTTAATGATGATGATCCCATTTGGACAATCCTGATGGCATTAGCAATTTTATACAGAAAAATACCTCATGGTACCTAGTCTTGCCTGACAAGATGATACCATATGAATGAGCAAACACTAACTGCAGAATACTCAACAAATTTTCCATTACTGGGTATAAAGGGATTTCTCTCTCTTGGCATTGCTTCTGGAATTGGAACTGTGGCAGGTACAGGAACCTAATAGGGCTGTGTTACCAGTGTTTTGTCACAACAGTGTGTGCTAAAAGTAACTTGTTTACAAGTCTTTGGGACTAAACGCAAGAAGAATCCATGCCTGACTCTTAGGGCTCATGAGAGATCTTTGTGTAGAGACGCTTTGTTACTGGAAGCTGCATTAGGCAGCATCGGACCGTGTTGCCAGTGCTTCAAACAAGCCTAGTTCAGAGAAAATTACAAAAAAAAAAAAAAAAAAGTCCTGAAATCCATTCAGAATGGGGATTTGTAAGTATAAGCTCTTAATAAAATTGCTATGACATGAGATGGTAATTAGTGTATCAGAATGTTATGTAATGCATTGTTAAAGAAGGAAAAAAAAAAAAAGGACGTTAACATCCATCAAACCGCAGGAAAGAATTAGTCTTTTAGTCCAAATTACATGTTAGCTCCTAATGCTATTAAATGTGGGAGAGAGCCGGCTCTGGAAGGACATTTTTCTCTTCCTTCCGCTCCCCCTGTCGAAATGACAAAGTCCTCTTGGCCCTTTTTACCTTCATTTTTGCCTCTTGCCTGCCTCTGCCCCTCCTGCCTTCCTGAAGTACGTACTTTTTCCTCAGGGTAAGAGTTTTTTCGTTGCCGAATGTTTGGGTGCTATAGGCCAACCTGCATGGTGCTGCTCCTCTCGCAGCCGTGCTTTGCACCGTGGCGGCAGGAGTGCTGATGGGGAGTAGAGAGCGCCGGAATGTCTTAAGGGTTGTTTCTTTTTAAATTTAGATTGTGTTTCAAAACAGAGCTGGAAGAAAGGAGGAGAGGCTGCCAAAGCAGACAGCCAATAACACCCACGCCACAGTAGTTTGTGAGGCCCGGATCCCTGCTTGCCTGCAGGTGGGGAGGGAGGGGGGTGGCAGAGCGCAGGCTTTAAATGAATTGCTGGCAAAATTGCCGGTTTGATTTTAAAGTGATCAGAGGTAGAACTAAAGAGCATGGAAGAATGCGTTGCACATAAACCCAGAAACATTTACAGATATTTAAAAATTAATTTCCCCTTGTCCTTTGCAGTTGCATCTTTATTTTAGCTTTACCCTTTTCTCTACAGTGTACATTTTGGAAGGGGTTTTGCACATTAGGGGAAGCTGAGGATATCTTCACTGGCATTTTGAAAAGCCTGACTTCTGGAATGGGAGGGTTGTAAGATCAAAAGATACTCCTTTTGGGTGTTCGTGAAGCCATTGTTGGAAAGGATGTACATCTAACTGGTACATGGCTAGTTACTGCTGTCAGGAGAGGTAGTCAAAGCTTGTCTCTTGGGAAGGGGCTGGCTAGAAATTTATGCCAATCTGGCAACAAGGGATTTGAATCTGCTGATCAAGCACAGAAACCTCAAAGCATCCTTGTGCTCTGACTCAGTTCTGCATCAATGTAATAAACATGTTTTTGTGCAGAAATAGCATCAGGTATTATGTCATGTCAGTTGATAATCCAATTAAAAATACAAATAGTGTTAGATGTTGCGACCATTTATTGTGCAGCTGGTGTGCAAAGATGGGTTTTGTGAAGATCCTGAGAAGGAATAACTTGCACTGATCAGTGCCTGTGGTCATGCCCGCTGCTGGAACTGTATGCAAATCCCTGTTCATTACCTGGTGGTGTTTTCCTTGGGGTAATGTTCTGGCATGTGCCAAAATGATAGCCAAAATGAGGAGGCAGGGACAGCGCCCCATCTTATTTTATTTTATGTTTTCCTGCTTGCTGTCGGACCCTCGGGCAATCAGACATTTTGCATGTATTTTTTGCAAGTAAACTTCTTGCGTGGGTGTTTATCACTGAGTTGGTGGGAAAAGGGATGAGGTCTTCATGCACTACAACTGGAGGAGCACTGCAGGAAACTTCTGGTGGGTATAATAGGGCTTTGGAGTGGAGAACTGGACAAAGAACTCATTCATAACTTAGAGCCTCAACATTTTATGTCCTTGATAGGTGCTCATCTATAGTTGCTCATGCCATCTTTAAATGAAGAGGCCTTTCTAAGTGGTTACATTTCCTCTTCAGTGCCCTATGATGATACCACCTGAGCAGACAACTTGCACAAGAGCTTTGCTGGGTCTCCAGGGACATGGGGAACTGTGGCAAGAATGTCTAAATAGTTTCTGAAATATTCAGTTGACCTGAATTTTGCTGAAGTCAGGCGTTAATGGAAAAGGCCATTATAGAAGTGCATGTATATGCATTGGAAAGGGAGGGGGGGATGAGAAATTCTGCAGGTATAACAAGCTGATTTCTGCGATGATGAAGCAGGGCAAGTCGTTGTTTTGAGGGGTAAAGGAGGCTGGATTTCTCTGGGGTAAGGGCTCTCAATGTAGCAAAAAAAGATTTACTGCTGGATTTTGAAGTTGTGTCCAGTAGCAGCTAAGACAGCACAGTATCCTGGCCTGATCTGTTGCTTGGGACTTTCTGACCAGGTGAAAACAAGTGATGAGCTGTGAAACCTTGTGGCAACTGGAGTTTCATCTCAGGAGCCCAAATAAGTTACCACTTCCTGCTCCTCCCTTTCTTTCCCCTTCACCCCATCGATATACAGCACTTGACAGGAGCGTTACTGTTGGGGTTGTTTTTTTAAATCTGTCCACCCTGCTCAGAGGAGTCGGGCTAGGCAAGGCCCTGTGTCCTTTCAGCCCCAACATTGGTGGCTGAGCTGTGCTAAGTTAGCTCTTTGCCTCCTCTGAGCTGTGCCAAGTTAAGTTTTTTGCCTCCTCCTCCCTTAGCCCATACAACGGGCCTCCCAAATTAACACCCAAATGAGCCTGAAAGCCAAAGGTGATTCACTCCAGGAGATGACTCCAGGAGCCCTTTGAGGTGGGAAGTTTCATCAGCCTGTGGCTCTCCTGCTAGGGGGATTCTAAACTGAAAATAGCCTGGGGGTGGCAGGTGAAGTCCTGGGAAAGAGGTTTGTCTTGGAGCCATGCAGCTGCTCCGCCACTCGCCCTCTCCCACCCTGCCCTGGTGTCCTTTAACGCTCGCCTTGTTGGTCTGCAAGGCAAGGCTTTCACAGGGCTTTCTGAGCAGGGTTTCCGCAGGCCAGATTTCTCATTCTGCTGCAGGAAAACTCTGCTGGTGTAAGCTCATGTGTCAGGAAGTTTGTTTTCAGCGTAAAGTAAGAAGTGCGGCCCTCCTGCCTACAGACTTCTTGCACAGCTGGCTGTCTTCATCCCAGTGGTCCTGGTGAGGTAGGTGCAGAAAGCCAAGAGCCTGCTGGTGACTGAGCAGCGTGCCAGGCAGATGGGGCTATACTGACTCCAAAAAGAATATTGAATAATAGTGTTTGATGTAATTATGTTGAATATGCTGGACTCCAATGTGACTGCTGGGAAACCCGTTGCTTAAGTAGGACTTGGTGCCAGATAAATTAAGTTAAAAAAAGGGCGATGCTGATCTTTGCAAGAGGTGCTAGTACAATCATAGGAACATCATAGGAACCAGGCTTGACTTCCATGTGGGGTAACTTCACAGAACGTGTAACACGGGCTCAGTGACATGAGGGAGACAGCAGCCATGTTCCTGCTGGAGGGAGGGACCTGTGCTTCACGGGTATGGTGAAGTCAGTGAGCATGGGGACACAAGTGATCAGTGGTTTGAGAAATTTCCTCATCTAAGTTCCTGAGCCAACTGGGATGTAATGGAAGTCCTCTCAGTGCCTACATTGCTCTAAAGGGTTCGCCATCCGAGTGCCAGTAGTACTTGGCTTTTCCAGACTAGGGAAGCTGCCATTGCCTTCCCTCAAGGACCTGTGCTGTTCAACGAGTTTGAACAACAACCAGCAGAAGCAGCCAATGACTGAATTGCTGAGTGCACCGTTATACATGGTAGTAAAATGTCAGGCTGTGCCAAGAGCTGCAGACGGGGTTCAGCTTATTTTGTGACTAGCTGATAAACCAGCAGATACGATAGTGTTGATGAATGTGAAACCGAACAGTGGAGAAGGGAAAAGTGAGTCTAGTGCACATGGTTGCATAATGAACCCTGGATGAGGTCCTACCACCATGAGAAAGATCTTAGAGTCATTGGAAGGATTTCTTACAAGTCTCGACTCACAATTAGCTGAGGACAGAAAGACACAGCAGGAATAAGAGTAGGAAAAGAGAAAGAGAAACATCTGTTGTGCCACTGTTTACATGCAAAATACACCTATATTGTAAATATTGCATGCTGCTTGGTTTTCAAAGGCTGTATTGCAGGGCTACAAAGAGCCAGGAGCAGAGGCTAAAAAGAAGGGATGAGTGAGGATGGCTGTAGCTGAGTGAGGTGATCGAGGTTTGTAAAATTGTGAATACTGTGGAGAAGACAAATAGGAAATGATTAATCAGTATTTCTCGTGACACAGCTGGGGGCACCCAATGAAATGATCAGGCAACAGGTTTAAAACAAGAGGAAGTACTTCTTCACACAGTACATAATTAAAATTTGGAACTTAATGCCACAGGATGTTGTGGAGGCCAAAAGTATAAATGGATTCAAAAAAGGTTTATACAAATTAATAGAAAATAGGTCCATCAGTGGCTATTAAGTACAATGGCCCGGATGTGGCGTCTAGTTCAGGAAGTCTCTAAATGGCCAGTTGCTGGAAGCTTGGAGCATGTACCAGGGAAAGGATTACTCAGTCCATGACCCACTCCTTACGGTCTTTCCTCCTGCACATCCGCTGCTGACCACTATCGGGCACTGGACATTGGCATAAGTGGACCTTTGATCTGACCTTACAAGGGTTATCTTCAGATTCTTAGCTGTGCTGGGAATAGGTACAGCCAGAAAGAGCTGCCCAACACCCTTCTGTGAGGAGGTTCCAAACATCTGTGTGTCCCTTTCCAGTTGTCTCTCTGTGGTCATGGACTGGTTGGCTCTGTGTTGGGACTCTTGATATCTTTTACTGGGAGGTGTCAGCTGCGTTCTCACCATAATAAACTATGATGTAACAAGTGCAAAGTACCTGGATTACCTAGATTTGTAAGCTTTTAGGGCAGAAAAAAATGCACAAGGAAAACACAGCAGGGAGAAAAAAAAACCCTCGCTTCTTCCCAAGTAGCTTTTCCCTAGCAGCTCTGTGGAGGCTGTGCTTAGAGCAGGGATTAGATAATGTGCTACCAATCCCAGCCTCCCTTCTACACCACCCATGACTAAAGCACTATTTTTTTTTCCTTTTTTTTTGGCAGATAAAGGGTTAAAGTAATTCATGTAGGCATGTGCAAGCCTTTCAAAGACAGTCAACATTGGTACTGGACAGTGAGCCTAGCAGAACTGGTCTAGTAGTAGTAATGTGTCAGTGGTACCAACTTCTCCAGTGCTGACAGATAAGGTCAGCCAGAAGAGAAATGTGTGTGAAATATGCAGTTTTATCTCTTTCTAAATATTTTAATGATGTAGAATGGAGCTCTAGTGGTGGACAGAACAGCATTTTCTTGCTGGATCTAGTTTGAGCTCTTTCCTTTGTATGTTAACAGAATGACACCAGGCTTGTTAACTCATCATAACTGATCAAGAAATGCTGACCTAAACATGAAGGAAAGGTAAGGCTTGTTATCCTGCCTATAGCTGTGACAGCCCATTATAGGGCTTCATGTGAAGAGGCACTGAGTAGACATCACAACCGAGTCTTGAATGCCAGCAGCTATAAATACTGGGTGAGAGTGAATTTATGCTGTAGCTCTCCAGTCAACATGCAGGAAATCACAGACTTCACTCAAGTGTTGAAAATATAATGCTAATGGACTACCATATGCATTGCAAACGTAGCTGCCTTTCCTTAGATCTGTGTCCAAAGCTGCTTCCTTTGCAAAGCTTTGAAATGTGAAGTCTGATCTATGCTGACTCTTCTCAAAACATTCAAAAAGAATTTTAAAGAAAACTGTCACCTCTGTATGTTCCCCTTCAAAAGCGAGTGGTTATTTTCTCTAAATTGCCACTATTAAAAGAAAGTGGAGATATCTAAACCTCCATAAATGCAACCTATAAGTTTTTTAAATTAACATAATGTTTGGCACTTCAACTGACTGAAACCTGGGCTTTTTAATGTATTTCAAATTTAATAATAGAGAACCATGTGTTTTATAAAGCACTGGTTAGGCATTATTATCAAGCAGATCGATTCCCTCTTTGTCTTTTCTCACCCACCTTCTCCTTGCCAATAGGTTTGGCAACGGCTTAGTGACCCCCAAATCATGGGTGCAATGTTAAAGACTGGGCACCCAGAGCTCTTTCCTGTTTATATCATCATCTGTGATTATTTAGCAGCTTCTCTTTTGCTCACTTTCATTAGTAGTGTTCACAAGGTGTGAAAGCATTTCCCAAACATGATGAAAAGATTCCTGTTTCTGAAAAAGCTTGCAGCTGATGATTTGTAGTAAGCAATGGTTTTGTATAACTGGTTTTGAAGGTTGCTATGTCTCTCCTCAAAGTTTCCTAGTTTGTCCTGAACCAGACTTTGATTGCATTAGCCATTAGCAACGTTAAGGTATGTTGAGGTCATTGTGAGAGCTTCAGGAAGCTCTCTGCCACCCAGGAAGCTTTCTGCCACCCATTCCCAAAGCTGTGCAGACACTCTGAGCCTATAGCAAATGCAAAGCAAAACATGTGAGCCTACTCCCTCTGAATCAACTTTATTTGGAGGTGATTTTTATCAACTTTTTTTCTTTTTTTTTTTTCCTCTTGTGAAATGGTTTGCTGGTATTTACACAGTCAGTTACTGCGGCTCTGCGGAGAAGTGGTAACTTCTATCAAGCAGAAGTTATGACTTCTTGAACCTTTGGCCATGTAAAGGGAACCCACAACCTAGTTGACCGTGACAGCTCCCTTATTCACTGCATTTCTGTGCATCCTCATAATTTGACTGAGGAAGGCCTCATAATTCCCTAATTTAAGACGCAATTGCATACCACCATTACAGTTGCCTTTTGCGCATTAGTTAACTGAGTGATGATACAAAGCTGTTTCTGGCAGCCAAGGGGATGAAATCCAGCTGGCAGAGCTGCTGGCGTGGGGTCTCAGGCAGGCAGCCCTGCTCTCTCTGTGTTTCTGGTGCTGCTGTGCTAATTGCTGGAATGTGACTCCTACCCACGGTGCAAGGGGAGAGCATGAGCCCTGGCAAAAGAAGGCTCGCCTAGCCCACTGCCAAATCCCTGGCTGCCCCCAGCTGTTCAGGCTGCTCAGCTTGGGTAAGTCGCTTCTGCAATGCAAGTGCTTGGGAGCTGCCCACCAGCAGCCCCGAGCCCTCCATGCTGATGGCTGCGTGAAGGGAGTGGTCCTTGCAGGGCACACGATGGCGTTGATTTTCTGGTTTCGTTTTAAGGATTTAGTTTATCCAGTTGGAAAAACACTCATCAAAGGCAGTAGGTAGGATGGTCTCCGATTCTGTGTGGTCAGGTTCTTAGAGGCTTTAGTAGTGCAGTCATAATAAATTGTCCTCAGCAGTTGCGAAAGCAGCCTCTAACTTCAGCAGCGCTGGAAAGCATGGGAAGACAGCATTTGTGTTTACTTTGGGTGAGCGCTATCTGTTGAAAAGGGGACTCTAGGGGACTTTTATTTTTTTTTTAGGGGAGTACTGTTTTAAAGATTCAAAAGTGTGATTTTTAAGGTCCTGATGCATTCATGATGTTGGAAAATTACTTGCTTATTGCTCAGATAAGCATGGATTCTGATATATTGATAAGAACAGGTTTAATGAGAAGGGAGGGGATTTTGGACTTATTTTTCTCAAGACAAAAGAAAAACGCAGCTCTGATCAGTAAATTTAAATTAAAAAAAAATATCTTTATTCCTTCATGCTCTTTTGGGTTATAGACAATTCTGAAACATGTTTAACTATACATGTGAACAAGGCACATCTTAGTTATTAGGTTATTAGGCTTGTGTGGAGATATAGTTGACTTTTAGTGTGACACAGTCAAAAATCCAATAATGTGGAGCACAGATATAAACATAGTCCTTGACAGATGATGGAATTCAAGGGGTGCTAGGCTTCTGGGTCCCCTATTTTTAATCCTGTTCCTATGGTCCTCCCTTCTTTGGAGAGATTTGTACTGCTACTTATCAGCATAGTATATGGACGAATGGGGCCCCACTGGGCTGGGTGTTGGAAAAACCTGCTCCAGGAAATCATCTCTGATTTGCAGCCTTTATGGTCTTTGTTGAGAAAAGGGAAGCAGGGTGGGAAAAGGGAAAACAAAGAAATGGATTGAGTGGCATGCTGGCACACAGTGTTATGATCCAAATCTTTCATTTTTGATTTTGTTGTGGTTAGCAAGAGAGAAGCTGAGTGGAAAGAAAAGCAGAAGGGCATGAGTTGAAGAAAGATACGGAGGTAAATGAAATGGGATTGGAGAGGAGAGGTAAGGGCCAGGTGGAGAAAGTAATGGGAAAGAGCAGACTCAGTTACTGGTCAGTGCAGGACAGGGCAAGCTGGGGAGAGTTACCAGGCATTCAAACCAGTGGCTTGGCAAGATAGACCTTGTCTGAGAGTTACTGTGTTGAAAAGAGCCAGCAAAAATTGCTTGGGGAGCAACCTCACGTGTCCAGGCAAAACAGCTTCTCAGCCAGTATGTCCTGTGTGGCATTGTATGCTCTTTTTGCCAAAGCTGATAAAGTAACCCAAAACAATGAGCTTAATGGAGGTATTCATAGCTGAATGAGTAACTGTATAATATTATGGAGTTTATTGACAGTCCTTTATAACATGAATAGTCTAGACTACATATGGAGAGTGTTTGGCCACCAGGCTGCTGGGAACCATGGGCTCCCAGCTCCTGGAGGAGTCATTAATGGTATCTGTATGGCTGATCAGCTGTGAACCATGAAAATGAGCACATTGGCAGTCGCTGGGAGAGCCTGACACCAGGTAGAGCCATTCTTAGTGCAAGTGTGGTACCAGCTGAACTGAAACGAGGCAGATGGCAATGGAAACTGAGATTATTCAGAAATGAAACTGTCTTTGAAAGACAAAATGTTACCTGAATCCCTAGGGCTACAAGTGGAGATGTATCTTGGGTTTTGTTTCCAAGACATCAAATCTGTTTTCAGATTTTCCTAAATACATCTTTGCTTGCTATATCAGCTTCTAAGCTATCATCTATTTGCTCACAGGATCAAGGTGAATCAGATGAATTTGTGGTGTCTAGGCAGACAGTCTCAAGAAAATGGTGGACACATGCACTCCTCAAAGACCTGTTGTCAAGGCTGTGGAGGGGGCTGGTTTTCTGCCCATCTTTAGGGAAACTGGAAATGGGATTCATGTAGCTAAGTGCTGAGTTTTGGGATGGGTCTGTTAGTGTTCTGTGCAAACTGGCACTCACCTGCAAAAAGAAACAGCTGACACACCTTTCAGCTCCAGCCAAATCCAACACTGTCTGTGGCTCCACGTTAGTGACTGTAGAGCGTTAGAGACTCCAGCTACTTGTCCTGGCCCTTTTGCTGACCATGCAAGGCAGCTGCTCAGGGAACCGGCTCAGGGAGCTGATTCAGCCAAAAAATAAATTGCCATAAAAGAGGCCTTAGGAATTACAAAGTTGGAGAAGAGCAGCTGTGGCTAAGAGATGGAGCTATACTAGGTCAGTATTTGCTCCAAAGCAAGGCACACACAAACCCAGGCATTATTATCCGGCCTAAAAGCTAAAGAACTGCTTAAACCTTAAAACTGGAAGACAGTTGTGGATTTAACAGCTTAAATTTTCAGTGAATGCAGTAAGCCCTGCCTGACTTGGGGTCTAAGCTTATCTCTGGCATGGAAACTCCCCAGTGCTTCTTCTTCCAATGCTGGTCTGAGGAGTCTAGCTCCATTTATGGTGCTAGCCACCCCATTCCCCTTTGTTTGAGAGAATTTATGACAATTGACATGCTCTCTCCACCCCTTCTCCCAAGCTCTGGCAGCTCTGGTCCACAGTTTAACCCCCTAGAGAAACTAGTAGAAACCAACATATGCGTACTCCACAGTACAGAAGGATTTATAGGTGGCCCTTTACTTGTAAATGTGGATGAATCTGTGCAAGATAAGACAATCCATACATAGTCCAATGCTTGAAATTACTCCCAGCTCCTCATAATTCTTTTGGAGAAAAAACGTCTGTTTGGAGGAGAAGACAGGGTTTTTGTTCCTGCTACTCCTTCTCCATCCCATCTTTAGACTGTGCAGTGAAAAAAATTGTTATTTTTTTGGAGCCTGTTTTGGATGTGCAGTATTTTTTTGGAGCCTGTGTTGGATGTGCAGTGCATTTCACTTTCAGAGCATTCAGCTTCTCGTTGCAATGGGCAAGTGCTCCATAACCAGGTGTAGCAAGCTGCCGTTTCCAATCTAACAACCTGTTCAAACGTGACTTTGTGATAAGGCATGAACATGTCCACAACACATGATACTTGGAATAGGTCACTGTTGAGATATTTTGCTGTGCTTTTATTAAACTGGCTGATGTCCTCAGTTTGAACTGTCTGGTTCTAGCAATAAAACTCAGCAGCTGTGAAGTCTATCAGGTGCTGAGGGACCTTTAAGCATAGGTTAAGCCCAATGTCTTTAGGTCTGAGATGTTCAGCTTCGGAAACTTCATGCTATAAAACTGCATTTGTTGGAAAATTTAAGCTGCTAAATCCACAAGTGTGTTCCAGTTTTAAGGTCTCAGCTTCAGCATTCGTTCAGCTTCTAGCCATCACACTCAACTAATACGGGCTGGTAAAAGTTAAAAAAAAAAAAAAAAAAAGAACAAATGACTCCAGAGCTTCTATACCATATCCCCAAAGCCATGTGGCTACCTACCTATTCCACAGGAGACTTCAGGAGCTTAGTTAATGACAGTCTCTAAATATTTTGAGTTCTTCAGATGAAAATACTTACGTATGCCTGTATGTTGTTCCTACTGAGGCTGCTTCCTTGGTTAGGGTAGGGCTTCCCTCTCACCTTCATGCGCACAGTAGGGAAGAGGGTTATGTGTACAAAAGCCATGCACAGGAGAATGGAAGGAGCCCTTTGGCCACTCCCAGGCATTTCCGAGGACCTGAGCTGATAAACACAGCAGGTGTTTGAGCTAACTTGGAGTTTTGGGCTCAGAGCAAACATAGGGGGGAAAAAAGTGCCTGAAAAACTCCTCAGCTTACATTAAACTACTTTTTTTTCCCAGTCACCTGGTACTACAGAAAATGACCAGATGTCCTCTGTTCTGAGCAACCTTTCTTAGTAACACTATCCTTTCTCCCTGTGGCAGCTCAAGCATTTGTCAGTGGATTGGATTCTTGCTAGGCAGCTGTTCTTGTTTGGTGTAACGGCGACCCAACAAATCTGACCTATGTGCTGCACTGAAGAACATATTTCACTGGATAGTTTGAAAATAACTTTCTATTTCTTTTCCCATTGCTTTATTATCGTTGTTCCTAGGGTTGCCAGGACAGTGAGAGTCCCAGACCCAAGCTAGCATGGACAGGTTAAGCTGATTGTTTGCTTCTCGGTCACACTTGGTCACACATGGAACTGTAATAGCCCTTGGCTGGGTTTCAGAAAGCAAAGGTGTGCAATTCTGTGGCGGCTCCACCCCAGCCAGAGATGAGGGAATTATTCTCCCTGATTTACAATAGCGAGAACAAATGTTCCCTCCTGCAAAGTTGCAACATAAGACATGAACTGGCTGAGCTAACTCCTGCTTTTCATTTGGCCTCTGCCTTGCACCAAAGTGGGACCTGAAGAGCAGGAAAACAAGCAACTGGTGCGAACGTTGTTATTGGAGATGCTAGGCTGGCCTTTGTAGGTATCTTCTTTAAAAATACCAGTTTTTATCAGAGCATGGACAAACAAAGAAGGAATGCTGGCAAGACCTTAAGTCTAATTACTGAACCTAAGCTGACAGTGCTTGCAAAACAATTTAAATGGTCGTCTTTGATATGCTTCTGCTGATGCTCCTGCCTCTCTGGGTTGAGGGAAATGATTGCTGCTTCACAGGGGATCAACAAACAGTATCAACAAACCTTTCCTTTTTTTCTCATACTGTATGTGGGCAAACTGGTGACCCTTTACCACCGCAAGTGTCTGGGTGGAAACTGCTACTGTTCTAAAGCAAGGGGCTGCTTGGTGAAGAAGGGCACCAACAGCCTCAATTCAAGTGCACTGGAGTGAACAGGTATCTCTGGCTTGCTCATTGCTGATTGAGATCCAGGCATACATGTAAAAACTGTGTGTGTGTATACATACACTCGTGTTATACACATTTTTTTCTGTGTGTGTACACAAGCACACATACAACTTTTATTTAAGCCTGCATAGCACAGCCATTGTTGCATGACAATAGGCGTTGAACAAAGATTGATGGTGTAAATAAAAGGAATTCGTTGCTCAGGTGAAGAATTCAAGCTGCCTTGCAAGAAATTTAGCCAAATGTAGATTGATGGAAGGCCAGAAGGAAGCACTGCAACAGTGCTGCCTGACCATCTGCATAATGCAGGTCACAGGACTTGTCACAACAGCAGTGCACCTTTTGACCCTGATTAAGATGCCATTGCTGAAGGAAAACCTACTCTGCCTCTTGGTATGTCATAACAGTGCTGTCAAAAGTAAATCTGACTCCCAGTTAGGCTAGGTAGGTTATCTCACTCCCAACTTCAGTTTTCTACAAAAGAGATACCTACATTCAAGCTTGTTTCCCTCCACGCTGTATTCTCCCTCTGGTCCTTGGAGAGATATAGGTGCTTTTGGGGTCTGATGTATCTGATCCAAAGTTAGACATCTAAAATGAGTTAAGGTGAACTGCATCCTCTAACACCCTATTTTTGTCTGTTGGCTGTAAAGGGAGTGCAAAGTAACCAACCTTGCTGAAGATGCTGCACCAGTTGCCTAACCTCTGCCTTCAGCCTTTGGATCTCATCCTCGTATTTGCTGATAGAGCGGGTGGATTTCTGTTCCCTGGTAACGTGCTGTGGTTTTATCTCTTAATCTTAGTCGAGGAATGGATTGGAATGATTGGCTGGAATGTTCATAAGGCACATTTTAAAACACTTTGGTCATTCTTTGAGTTCCTCTCTGATTTCCAGTGTTCCCCTTCACATCAGAGCTGGGTACACTGTACCAGTAGTAGTCATATGCTTCCCACAATAGATTTAGCACAGGTCTGTTCAAACAGCCAAAGTCTACGTCTGTGTTTTGGCCAAAGTGCCACACTGCAAGTTTGCTATCAAATCATGACCCATGATCTGTCAGTCATGGATGCCTGAGGGGATTCTCTGCCTATGGAGCATCCCTTAAGACAGTTGCTTGATGATTATTGTGGCTGACATTTTGACAATACTGATTTTGATTACACTTCTCATGCATTTTATTGATTTCTTCATCTTCTGTCTTCCTGGTCCAAATGTTAGTGCCCACCAAAATATTTCATATATTGTTAAGCAGTTTTACAACCCCTGTTACTGCTATGAAAAACTGTGTCATGTTAGGCTATCATTTTAATTTGATAGAATTTATTTTCCATAAATCCATATTGATTATCATTAACTATATATAATTGTGCATCATTATCAATCTTTCTTTCAGCCACTTTGTTATTTTACTAGGGTCAGTATTAGACTGATAGAATGGGGTTGACCTATTTATTTACCATTTAGCCTGGGGTACTAATACGACATTACAATTTGGCCATGCTCTTCCTCTTTTTCCAGTTTTCTTCCACCCTTGAGTGTTGAGGGGTTTTGAAGTCCTGATGCACCTCTGTCTTCAGCTTGCTTAGCATCTTGCCTAGTACAGTGCTGAGTGGAGTCACACGGATGTTATGGCACGAAGGTGTCAGAAATGTAAGGGTTTGGACTGTCTTGAGTGTCTTACTCCACTAACATCGTTGTTGCTTAAGGGAGTTGTAGCGTTACAAGTTTTTTTCCTCTGGTAACATGAAAATGTTTGGTGGGAAGCTTGGAAACTAGCCTTTAGAATGGGAGCAGTGATTTCAAGAAACGTTGTTTGTCTGCAGATCCATAAAGGCGAATAGTAAAGACAAAACTTTAAGCCATGTATGGACTGTCTGTATTATTAAAGCGTAAGTTAGTGCTTCCTGAATTGTAGTTTGTGGATCCTAATGATCTCTGAGGCCATGGTAAATACCCTTTGCATTTCACTGGCACATCAGATTTGCCAGTTGCAATGTGGTATCTTGTCTTACATGGGGAAGATGCTGTGATGCTGACGTGCATACTAGGAGTAGCCCACCTTCTTCAGCCTCTATGAACACTCACCCTTCACCCCATGGCACAATCTGCCATTGTGCAAAGGATCACAGCACACTAATGGGCTCTGCTACTACATTCCTCGTGGCTCTGAAATGGTCCATATAAACTAAATGCCCAGGGAACAGGTGTGTGGAAGAGCTGCTTGGTGGTTGTCCCTGACCTGGGGATCCGTTCTTGAGAGGAATGAGTTCAGTGTCCTTAGCTGTTTGCAGCCCAGAGACTTCTGCAAAACAGGCCTAATTATGACAGAACAGTCACTGGGAGGCACTGAAAGGCATTGCTGTTTGCTGTAAAAAAAAACCCAGGTGTGGACCAAGGCACACTGCTGGATTTTTGGAGACGTAATTAAGAGGCCATCTACAATATAAACAGTACCAATAAGTTGGCAGAGTCACTGCCAGAAGCTAGCTAGTGAAAGGCATCCTAGCTTATGTTAGCCCACTGTCTGTATCAGTTTATTGAAGTTTATTCAACCCTTTGCAAAGGATTTGATGATGTTGCGGATATTGGCTTGTTAGTTGTGCCTTTGGGTTATAAGGGTGTTTCAGGCTAAAGAGATTTTGGAGACAAAGGAATAAACCTATAGATGTGTCTGACTGGTTGATCTTGGAGGCAGCACAACTATCTAAAAGAAAAATACCCTTCTAAGGATATTTTATGATGGAAATGGAGTTGTTTAGTTGGAGGAAATGAATATTATCCGGTGGAAGCTATTGCCAAGGTCCTGCCATTATTCACAGAATCAACATATTCCTAGCTCTAGGGAGAGGTACTCCACCAAGCAGGGTTATAGTTCAGGAGTTATTTCTCTGGGAACAATAGGAAGGTCAGAAATGCTGAGAAACCTGTAAAGGGAAAGGAATATTTGCTCTCCAGGTTGTTTGTGAACAGCTCGGGTGCTCTCTGTGGGAGGCTCCAGGCATGTCTCTGCCGGCAGGATCCAAAGCTCATGTCACCCTGAACACCTACACAGCAGGGTGCTCTTGCCAGCTGGGGAGCCCAAGTCTGGAGGGAAGCCACTGAAGTTTGACCTGTGTTGCGTGCGTGAATGAGGTAGACCATTCCCATGGTTTGGCAGAAAGACAGAGGGCTAGCAGTGAGAGCCTACTGGTTTGGGATAAGGACTTGTACCACTTGGATTACTTCTAGCTCATGGTGTATGCTCTTGTTATTGCCACATTGACATCTCAAAGCAGCAGATTTTAGTTCTGATGGAGAGATGATGGAATAAGCAAATCAGGCAATGGAAAGGGTCATTCAGGAGCTCCAAGAATCCGTGCTGAAGAGTGTGTCAGTGTCTGGCTGCTAATACTGTGAAAGTCTATCTGCACTCGAAGAGGAGCTTAAGACCACCTTGATGCTGATTTTCAGAGTGGCAGCTAATGGTGCATGTTGAGCAAGGCAAAATGGAAAAAACCCATAAAACACACAAACCCTTTAGAAACTGAGGGCTTGCCGGTGCACACACTGCTCTGCTGTGAATTTTACATCTGCCTGTAGATCAGAACAGGAAGCAAAGCTTTGAGAGCTTTTGTCAGAAAACCTCAAAGCTTTTGATGGTATTATAAATGTCAAGTATATTTTAAAGAGGAGGAAAGTACCAGTCTCTGTTATGTACAAGACAATAGGGACTCTATAATATTACAGGAAGCTGCATGTGAGAATTACAGAGAAGTTAACGTCTGTGATATTAATGCACTGTAATAACTGAGCTCTCAACATATTCAATTTAAGGCCTCTCTCAGTATATTCCCAGGCACATGCATATCACACTGGTTGAAATGCGGAGTGTAGGCTTGTCATTTGAAAAGCACTTACAGAGAATTTTTCCCCAAGTTCCAGTCCTCCTAAGTGAAAAGGTTAGAATAAAACAATCAAAACCAAGCTCTTATGCTCGATTTTATGTCAGATAAGTTGGTCAGTAAAGAGAATTTTCTTTAGCTGCTGGTCTTGAAAAAATGAGAGAAATGGCAATGTTAGGAGGATGGGGAGTGGGAAGGCAGGCTATTTCTGGACCCTGCACAAGAGGTGGGCTGGTAATTGTTCGTATCTCAAAGATGTTTGAAATAAGCAAGGAAGTAAAAACTTCTGCCTCAGACCTGGATATGCGGTGAACATGAAAAGCTACGATTACAATATGCTTGGACACGCTGTAGGAAGCTCAGAATAAAAAGTGACCCTGAAAATGCTTCAGTAATCTGCCACTCCTTTGCTGCTGGCCTCGTCCCAACCATCTACGATTCTCTCTTGGCTGAACTGAAGCAGAACCTATTATAATCCACCCAAGACTAAATTGTCTGTAGATAATTGGACAGTAGAGAAAGTGAATTAGAAAGTACAAATGTATCCATGGGAGAATATAAAAAACACATTAAGGAGACCTGAACGTCTGTTCTATCTACCTTATTCAGCAGCATTTTAAAACTGTTTTTTTGTTCTTCATTTCATATCATAGATTGTTGTGGGGAATATTTCTGAGCTGATAATATACATGGCCTGAAAGCACTATATTAAACCTTTCAGATTTATTTTTTTCTATTTCATACCAGTAGGCCAATGTTGACTGTGTATAAAGATGGATATGTGAAATTTTAAAAAAATATCTAGTTGTCTTTATAAGCTGAGAGAGAGAATAACAAGTGGTACGGACTACCAGAGACCACTGGGGCTATTTCTAGGCTTTGTTTTGTTGATGTGAAATGTTTAGCCAGTCTGATGAGTAGTAGGGGGAGAAGGTATCCTGTAAACTCAAGGAACGCCTTGCCATTCTATAAACATTCACTTATGAGCTCAAGAAGAAACCCTCCTTTGTCACCTTTTTCAAGTATTATCCTTTCCCACTAGCCTTGCTACAACATGCCAACTCTCCCAGACCAATAAATGTGAGAACAGTAGATGTGGTGAGGATAAAATTTCCTGAATTACTGGTGAGCACAAGGCTGAGCTGTTGCTTACAGCTGCCTTGTGTTCTCACCACAGGAGTAAATGCCAGACTGCAGGGCAGGCTGCAGCATGGCTCAAGGCTCCCAGTGCTGCTGCTTCTTGTATACAGTTTGTTTCTGACTGTTGACATTTTTCTGATCACACCCCTCTTTGGAAAAGAGTCATAGGGGATGTCTCCTTGGTGGACTTGTTTACCTGGTCTGCCCTGCTGCTGGGCACCTGTCTGTCCCTTTTGCTATTCCCCGAGTGACTGAAGCAATGCCCAGAAGGGGACTTGCCAGACTTTTCTGACAACTCTCTGAAAGCTTGCTTGTCTGTGCCTGCCTTTGTGGTAATTTATAGTGGCAATCTTTCGAGGTCTAACCCAAAGCCTACTGCAGCCAGTAGCAAGCCTGTGGGTCTATTCCTGCGGTTAAACTGAAGCATGTGCATGATGGGTCAGGGCCCAGATGTACCAGAGGGAGATGCCTGCAGGTCAGTAAGGATGGGATGCTGCGAGAGAAACAGTCAATGGGGAAGTTTAGGTTGGTGTGAATTCGAATTCACTTCCCAGCTGATGGCAGTGGGACTTGATGGTGCGCTCATTGTACGTGCATGTGTAAGTGCTTCTCTGAACTGTGTCTTTTGTTGGTAGGGAAGGAAAAGCAGAGAGTAGAAAAAAGAGCATAATTTCCAGAAACTATTTTGAAGCATTTTAAAACTAGCCTCCTTTTAAGCCCAAGAAGTTAAACTTCACAGACATATTTTGATGATTTACACTTGCGGATTGAGATTTATCATGTCAGCAACTTGCACTTCCTTAGTATTACTTTCCTAACTGTGCTGAATCTCTATATCTTTAGGTTTTATTAGTCAGATCAAATTCCTGGTGCCTGGAGTAGGATTCGTGTAGGCAAAGAATGAGGAAGATTGAAGTCTGGATAATCATTATTATTTCAGCTCTGCTTTCATGCCTTCAGAGGTCATAAAAATCATCCCTTGCTGCAGATATTATTTTTCACACACTAAAAGGAAAGATTAAAGTAGGTTTTCTTTTTTTGTCCTGGACTTAGTGAAAGACTTCCAGGAAGTATATTTCCCTTTCTCAAGACAAAAACATGGGGTGATTGAAATGCAGGGAATCATTTTCATATTGTTCATTTCCCACTGCAGCTCAAATGATTGCACTTTGGAGCTCCCCAGATCATAGAGGTTTTGATAACGTTCAAGATATGCTCAAGATCCAGTCACCCTTGAGTTAAAAGGATGCAAACTGTCTAGCAAACATGGCATTTCCATAGGAGATTTAAATTGGTTTGCTTTTGTAGTGCTGTTGCAAAACAGGCACACAGAGCCACCTCACAAGCAAAACAGAGGCATCAAAAAGACAATATACCTTCCTTCCTGAGGCAGATATTTCAGGAGTTGGGGAAACACAGCTTCCTGTGTTCTCACACGGATTTAGATAATGAAACTCTTGACTGATTCAGAAAGAAGAGAGAATTACACAGTTGCTTGAAAATATTACTACATTATCGTACAATGTGCTGTAGCATTTAACTGCCAGATGTAGTGAAATCTTCTGTGTACATGTCCTAGAAAACAATCATAACCCCCAGGCTGCGACTGGTCTTTCCACAATGTACTTAGGCTGGGATGGGAGGAACCGAAGAAGAGTGGTAGATGGGGGGGGGGGGGGGGGGGGGAAGCGTAGCAATAATGAACTTAAAGAGGTTAGAAATGGCTGGTTCATTTCTGTTCTTTTAAAGATGTGATTATAGGTGGGGCTGGTAGCTTTGATTATCATTAGAGTCATGTGATACCTGGCAGCTCAAATATTCTGTTTTTAATTATTACTCACGTTCTCAGAGCTCGTGTGGGCTGAAGTTTTCAATGTGGTGTGCTCCCATAAGGTAGGCAGATGAGACCAGAATGACTTCCCCCCGTCCCCTCCCCGTCCCCCCGAAAGGATAGCTCAGGATAAAGTGTTTTGTTTTGTTTTTTTTAAAATTACTATCACTTTGGTGATTTTTCCTTTTTTTCTCCTTTTATTTTTTTTAAATGCTGTCATTTCCATGCTTCCCTCTGTAGCACAGATTTAAAATACATAGGAAGTGGCTGCTTTTCTATCAAAGATGGCTCTTTTGCATCCCCCTGAAAATCTCTCCAGGCTTGATCAAGTTATAAGCCATGTGAAATCTGCATTTTGCACAAATTTGAGGTAGAAACTTGCAGATCTTTTTAGAATTCAAATCTCCTGAAGATATCTTTCTCACCGGCCATCTTCCAGCCCTGGCAATGTCCTCATGTGCATGCTCCATCCCTGCAGAGCAGGGTGTATGGTGCACTGGAAAGCATCTCCTGTGGCTGTGTCTTGAACTGCTGTGGACTGAGCTGGGAAGAGCTGCTGGAAGTGAGATCAAGACGGAGAACAGCTCTCCTGTTCATGATATTTTCCTGGTGCCCCAGTAGTACGGAGGAGAAAGCGGTCTTACCCCAATATGGGGGAGTGAAATAAAGACCTCAGCAGGTAAAGGTGACAAGAAGGGAGAGGAACAATGTTGGGAGGTTGAATGGGGGCAAATTCAGTTTTGGTGGACGAAGAATTTAGCAAAGAGGGTGGTGGATGGGAAGGCAGCTGGCGTCAGATATATAGCTGAATAAAAGGGGAGGCTGGGACGGACAGAACAAGGAAAACTGGAAACAGTGAAGGAAGGGAAATGGTCTGGAATATAGACTAGGATCATTGGGATGCAGAGTCATGAAATGGCTAGATGAGCATGATGTAGCTTGAGCTGGGGGTAAGGAAGTTGGCCAGGGACAGAGGCATTTTGGAAAGGTTTGGAGGAAATACTGGCCAATATATTCACACTCACCTTCAAATCCAGAATTCCTACATTTTATCAGCTTTCATGCTATTGGTAGGTCATTTCTGTGCTATCCAGTCTGCATCGTTTCCACCCTGTCACAGTTCTTTTAAACAAGGCTTATACTGTTCAAAAGGAAGAAAAGTTCTACAAAATTTTAGACTTCAGATATCTTGAATTCTAAATGATGATGATGTTATCTGAAAGCTTCTCTACCCAGCATATGTTATGCTGTACAGATGGATGAGTCCATCTCCAAATTTCTTTCAGTCCAAAAGCAAGATGAAGTGAGAGGCTAATGCAATGAAACAGCTTAGGAAGGTACATGGCAGGAGTGGCTACACACATGGTGATGGCAGTGGTTGCACAGGCCAAGTCTGTTTTCTATTCATAAAGAGACAAGCAGATATCTTTTCATTTCTCTCCCTCCTGAGTTTCTGCAAACCTTTTTATCCCTGTGAGGCAGAGCTGGAAACAGCAAAGAGCACTCACAGGATGGCCATGACTCTTTGAGTTTGAGCAGAACTTAAAACTTCATCTTTGAAGGCCATTTGGCCTGGTGCAATAGAAATATTCAGTGTCAGAGGCTGGATGCGTTCCTTCCCACATGAATGAAGAGAAACACAAGAGACTTGTCTATTCAGACAGGACCCTGAGTTGGGAGATGTTAGCTCCTGCTCAGGGTCCGGGTGAAAAAGATCCACTAAACAGGTATGCTGTACTGCTTCTACTACGAAATAACCACTTTTTTTTCAAAGCATGTGAGAACATGGAGAACCATAACCACTCATGCTAATGTGGATTTGGCAGTATGATCTCTGAACACCTCAGGGCTTCCCAGTGCAAGATGGCAATATTGCAGTACTTTGGGAAAACAGCAGAAAAGGCAGGCTCTGACTGGAAATGAATTCCTAGACCTTCTGAAATACTTCTATTACTGCTGATACATGTATGTAAGAGAAATGTGAACTTTTGCTTCATGTCAGAGCCTTGCTGGAGAGTGGAACACAACACAGCTGTTATCAAGAGACTTGAGTTCATATTCAGTTGAAACATTTGATATCCATGGTGGTGAGTGGTGCTGAGCAAGCATTGCATCGGTGACACTGCTTGTTGAGCTTGTCCGTTGCCCCTCAGCATCAGGCCTGAGACAGCTTTTTGGATAAACAATTTGTCCTGTCTTTGAGGGCATTACCATGTTGTGTTTCTACCTGAACAGAAACAAGATCTTGCTGAAAAACAACTATTGAACTTGGGTTAATGGCAAAATCATGGCACTTTAAAGCAATTGCAATTAAAAGATTGCCTCTGAACAAGCCATCCAAGGTAAGGTAAGACAACATCGGTAGTTTGCTGGTGGGAATGTGAGTCTAAGGAGGATGGGGTACCTCTAATTTTAATGGGGGTTTCTGCTAGCTAATTCTGCTGTAGAATGAGGATCCCTGTTTAAATTTTCTTCTCCCATTTCCTTTTTCTCAGTTCAACAGAATTAGAACTGATGTGTAAAGTGCTTATATTACTAGGAACAACAGTAGGAAACCCTTTGTTAACCTTAATTTCCCATCTAATATTTCTCTGCAGCGTCAGCCAGTCTCCAAGGAGATAGGGTTGTTGACAATAACTCCAAATTGGTATGTAACTGTCAGGTTGTGCAGCTTCTAAAGAGCAATTTGTTAATTTTGCCCCTGCTCATTTGTTGGTGGTTGGTGCTTTTTTTTTGTTTCCCCAGAGGTTATGCAATATCCAGAACTCACATCTCTTGAATGTTAAGTAACTGACAGACCTGAGTTTCCTACCTAAGAAAGAGTATATTTCTATAAGGCTAAATCCAGCAGGTTGCTGAGATCCTCCTGTAAAGGAGGAGTCTGCATTTTTTGAAGCCAAGAGAAGGTGAGAGCACTCAGTACCATAGGAGTTACACAGTTGCAGGATCTAGAATTTTTCTTTTAAGATTAAATTCTAAGATATGGAGAAACCCTACTCGCCAGCAAAAACCCCTGAAGATGTCTGGTATGATACACGGTCCTATTTCTGGACAGCATGGACGTGGGTTTGAGAGTCCACTTAGCTCCATGGAATGCACCCAGAAGAAGTGCATATGTTCTATGTCTGTGAAACACTCTTGGTAATTACAACACCCCAAAGTTTGTTCAGTTTTGCTGTTTTACACAGTTGTGTTGATGAAAGAACCTCAGCAGTTCATGAAGGAAATGTTCAACTCAGTGAAAGTTGACTTTTCTAAATGTATTTAGTTGAACAATTGTAATCTTCCAACAGAGCCTGTGTCATTTTCTTCACCACCTTTCCCTCCTTCCTGTGGTGCCTGCTCTCCAGGGCTGTTGGTGTGACTTGCATTCTCCTGGCAGGAGAGAGTGTTAAGACTTCGAAACTATTATATATATTTTTCGTTCAAGAATGGTTAAGAAGGTGGTCTGCCTAAGATGTTTCACCCATTGCTGAGGTATGAAAGCAAAGCAGAGGCCCAAAATAAGAAGAGGTCTTATCTCTGTGGCAGAAGAGCTTTTCCACCGCCTGGAAAGTCGAAAGGTGAAAGAGGAGTAAAACATGGGTCTAAATTATCATTCAAGCTCCATCTAACTCCTTGAAAATAATGTAACTTCCCAGGAGACGCATTTCATGTGAATGAAAATGCAGTCAGGTTTAGCATTTTGGTATTTTGTCTACTCTTAACCATTAAACAGATTTCTGAAAGCTGAGAAATTCAGACATAGGTTTTGGAACATCAACATACTCTTGACAAGGAGAAATAAAATACATCAGAATGTGAAAAGAAGAAGTTGCAAGGTAAGGAAAAAACCAAGGTTGAAATATTCCTTTGCTTCACTCCTGAAGGAAAAAAGTGAGGCGATTCATAGAAACAGTGACTCAGAGCAGTAACGATTAGTGAAAGAAGTAATTAGTTTATGATTAGCCTTTTTTTCCTGTGTGTTCTCATGCTTGGGTAAAGCATATTGTTCTTGCAAATGTTGAGCGGACATTTATCACATCCTCTGTCATAATTATTAGTGACAAGTCAAATCTGAATGAAAACAAATGGAAGAAGTAAGTGTTTATCTCACTGTGAATTCTTTCTGATAATGTCTCATGAAATTCTTTCCATCTTGTACTTGCAGGAACTGAAAGAGTATTTTGGCCCTGGAACATACTGGGTGTATTCTCATTAACTGAAAAGATCATCCCCTTTAACTCCTCTAACAGCAGAAGAAAGAGGACAGTCTCATTCTTGGGAACTTTGCACTTCTATTGTTTTCACACATTTTTACCATTTGAATTGCACTTAGATGAATTGTACAAGGTACCCATTTAGTCCCTTTGACCTGCTCATAGAACATCCAAAAGTGTCGCCTAGTTTTAGAATGACAGAGTTAAGCCTGGATGAGTTTCCTCCCAGTATGAACTGATTTTCCAGAGAGAAAATTTTCCAGAGGAGCTAGGTTTCCCTCTGATGGATACTCAGTCTGGGAGGTGTGGGACCATGTTCTGAGGTGACCTAAAGGTGAAAAGAGATGAAGCCTCTGGCACTACTGCTCATTCACAACCTTTCCTAGTAGTGGTGCATTGCTGTTAGGAACTGTACTGGGTATCAGCAGAGGAAGGAAACAAACCCGTTCAACAGAGAACAGGATTAATGCTATTACCATGTGTTTGCTCCTAGAGACTAGACTGGACTAAGACAAAAAGTGCTCAGAGGGGGAGACCTTCAGAAGGACCTTGTAATGCTCACTCCTTTTGACCATTGAGGTAAAATGCCTGTGGATTTCAGAGACAGTTTTATTCTAAGGATCCTGAAGTGATTCCTTAATTTCTGAAGCCAGCTGGCCCTGCGGCAACCTGAATCTCACAGAAAATGGCTCCAAAATTATCTGAAAGAGAACTGCTTGTTTTTCTGAATGTTTAGAAAACATGCTTGTGGATTTTATTTAACTTTTTTTTTTTTTTTTTTTTAATACTCTAAGAAGTTTTACTTTAGGTGCAGGCTGAATCAACTTTTCCCATGGGTTGAAGAAATGCAGTACATGAGCACTAGTAGCGTGTCTGATAATGAGGTGTGGGCTTGGTTGCTCTCCATGCTGTTTTGTGAGAACCACTGGAGATCACTGTCTGGAGCGCTGGGACATTGTAGGTGTTCAACTGTGGGGAGATTAGGTGAGTTCAAGGTGATCACGTGAGTTCTCCGGAGCTTTCATTACCTCTTTTTTGCAAGGCTTCTCTCCAGAATGCGCATGTTGGACTGGGGGGATACAGAGACAGGGGGAGATGAAGTAATTTCAGAGGAACAGCTCATGGTTTGGGCAACGAACCGCAGTGACTGGCTGTTAAAGGCAGCCTGCTTTGAAGGGGGAAGGACAATTTCATAGGCAGGCCCAAGAAAGCTGCTTTTCACCTGCAAAACGTGCCAAGAACATGAGCTATCTTTATCTGCTTTGAAACCTACCGATCAACATGAAACATACCACAAAATCAACATATTTCTGTGGCAATTGCTCTAAAGCCAAGTCCCTTAAACTCTCTGCAGTTTTAAAAGTCTCAGGAGCTTGTTTTGGGATCCTAAAAGTTGAATGCACCAATGGTGAAGAAAGGTCTTTTCTCTCCTTAGCATGTTAAGAGACATCCTTGATGTCCTTTTAGATGCTAGTAAAGCTGACTTCTAGATGCCTTGTTATGGGGTGGAGTTGCTGAGATGTGGGGATGGGAGAGCTGAGACCCTGAGTGTAAAGTCTGAAACTTCAGGGAAATCAAGCCTACACTGCAAACCTGTGATTAGATGACAGTTTGAGCATGTTAGGTAGAGATTATGTACTCATAATGTGAACACAAAATCTGAATCCTGTCCAGCACAGTGGGCTGTTGTGTAGCAGTGAGATCGTGTATGTCAGATAGTCTGTGGGTGGTTATGGTTGGACCCCATCAACATGTGTGTGGTAAAAAGGAGCCAACTCTGGGACTTGGTTGCTTGTCTTGCTGCCTTGGGGCTTCTATATAACCCTATCCATAACATCGTTGTCTGATTTGGTGGGTACGCTGGTTTGCAGAAATCTGGTGCCAGCATTATGCAAAGGCATACTGACCTTGCTGGAGAGCAGCTCAGAGATTCCTCTCCCTGCATTTATTTACTCCCATATTCAGCATCTTGAAGGTATATTTATGTGACTGGTCATGCAGCTTTGCCAAGCCAAGGCCAAGGCTTGTCTCAGGGGGAAATGTACGGATGCGCCCCTGGATGCTACTGTGGAAAGGGGCCCTTAAGGCTGGCAGCCAGCAGTTAGACAGAGGTGCCAACCAAACTCCCAAATGGTCATGTGTGTTTGGGGATGAACAGAGGCTGAGAGGGAACTTTTCATTTGTAAAAGCCAGCTGCTATTTAGTTTGCTTGCTTTTGGAGAGGCTTCCTTAGCAGATGAACTGAATTGGGAAAAGAAAGCAAAGTCTTCTGGTTTTAGGTCACAACCACTCAGGAAAAAATAGGGGAGATAAAACTATTTGATGGTGAACTATGTGAGGCTGAAATCAAAGGAATTTGAGGAGCAATGAATTTGGCTGTAGCAGCAAGTGATCCTTGGTGAGTTTGTGGGATTGCACCAGTTTGAGATGGGCAGATCCATATTTCAGATAATATATGACATAACGGCCCTTAATCAAACAACTTTCCAGAGGTGAATGAACTGAGATTGCTTTCAGGTCACACTGCTTTCTCTTTAATTTTGCAGTCCTTGCTGAGCTGAAAATACAGTAAAAAGTTTTTTCTCCCAGTATTTCAGTATTTCCCTCCTAGTCTGAGCAGAGGAAGCAGAGAAGAATGGGAAAATAAACAAAATGAAGTAAGTTTTTCTGGAGGATCAAAAGAGTTTAATTTGAGTTTTGGGGCAGAAGTTTGAATTGCTTTTTATTTTCTATGAGTTTATTTTCCTTTCACCCTGGCTGTGAACACTGTGTACTTTCAAGATAACATTGTTCAAAATCATATAAAATTTACACATAAACTGTCTTAAATGAAAGGGAATATTTAAGTTTGGAGATAGTTGTAGAATGTCATGATCTAATTACAATAGCATTTTTGAAGGGTAACAAGCGTCAAAAGAAATAAACTGGATGTTATGGAAAATAAAAGTAAAGCCAAGAATCTAAGGCTAGCCAGAGAAATTAAACATTGAGGCTTTTCCTTTGGAAGGTTTAAAATCAATTTAGTGTTGGTGAAAAGTGCCAGATTCATAGCAGAGGAAAATGATGCCTTTTATTTATTTACAGGCGAGGCTGGCATGCGCTGGTGACAGCATCTCTTTAGACTATCGCTGTACTTTGATACTCAGCTGAACTGACCACCAGTAAAAGCAGCTGAAAAGTCTTTCTGTCTCTTCTGTCCTCTGCGTTTGCCAGCAGCCTGACTACACTTTACTTTTGAAAGTGGTTTTGATCATGTGGTTCTATCCATCAAGATCTATGCTGAGACAAACGACTCCTCGCATTCAAGTCCAGGAGCAGCTGTCAGATGGTTAAAAAAAAAAAATAATAGCATTTTATTTTTTTAATTTATTTTTTTATTTGCATGCAAATTTGAATGTCTGTGGATCAAGAGATGGACTGGGGCCAGAGTTTCTTTTTCTGGAGCACACACTCAATGCCTCAGTTTATTCATTTTTTTGGGAATCGCAGGGAAGAAGACCCTCCACAAATATTAGCTGCCCTCCAGTGAGGCAACATGGTGAGGGGGCTAGTGAAAGAAAGTGGTGGTTTTCAAACCGCTCATGAAGAGTACAAATTTTTGATGGCAATAAACATGTCTTCTTAGCTCTTCAGAGCAGCTTTATTTCAGGGCTGAGCCTTCAAAACTGACTGATGAAGGAGGATCTGCAAACTTTGTACAGTGCCTGCGGGACTCCTTGCGGGAGTCCTCAGGAGGTAAGTTGGAAGACCAGGAACTGTTCCATAAAATATAATTTTTTTGCATGAGGCTTTGCCTCCTACTGAATGTAGAGCTGGGGCTGAATGAGGGAATTCAATTTTTGTTGGCTGTTCAGTGAGTAGCTGAAAAGAGGGTCCTTTCATAGGGCCCGGGGTTCAGTGGTGGGGCTCAGTCGCACGGTGAGGAACGCCTGGCTACCTGGAAGCCTCGTAAAGCCTGTCTCCTCTCTGGAACACAAAGTTCAAAGCATCCTATGACTCATGCAGAAGGTGTTAAGGCATCAAACACGTCTCATTTTGCGAGAGATTCCCCAGCCTTGTAGGCTCAGACTCCACATTGCTGGCTGCTAAAGAAATCAGGCCAGAGATGCTTGATACCTTCATGCCATTTGGAGAGTTGCATGCAGTGGAGGGGAAAAAGGCAGTGCCTGTCTGCAGCTGTGGATGACACAGCTTTGAATCACCAGGGCTAATGGGATCCACTGACTAACTGGGTGTTTCCAGGAGGCAGCCACTTGCCAAGGAGGTGAGGGAAGGGAAGGTGTCTGTCAGGAGCTTGTGTCTCTCTCTCTCTCTCTAGCATGTGGTACCACAGATGCTGTGAAATTTGGCCTGGAATCAGGCAAGGCAGTTGCGCAGAGCCAGTTTCAGGTCTGGGAGTCCAGGGCCTGGGTATTAAAACAAAGGCTGAAAAGGAAATGGTGATCTGGTTTGAAAATGAAACACAATAAGGCATTGCGAGGAAAGACCGGAGGGGAAACGAATGCTCAGAGGGCTGTTCTCAAGCATCTGAAATCAAATTCCTAGTGAAGGGACAAAAATAAAGAGCAGGGTGAGGGGGCTCTGGGAGCAGCTGTGGACGAAGGAGGAGAGGCTGGGGTCAGGTTTTGTGCTGCCCGCTGTAGCTGGTGGCAGGGGCTCCCCGCTCCCTCTGTGACCCCCCTCGGGTCGCAGCCCCTTCCCGGAGAGTTTCTGTGCTGCAGCAGCGTTGGCAGGCTCCTCGTGACTCACAGCTTCGGGGAACTGCTTCATTCTCCTGAGCAGAAAGATCTGCCGCAGGCAGCCCCCAATTCCTGCGGGCGCTGTAGCTGGCTCGGGATGCTGGCCTGGGGTGGCTGTCCAGTAAGGGCTGGTGCCAGGAGTGGGAAAGGCCGATGGCTGGCAGCCTCCCATGAGGGGAGAGATTTCATGCAGAAATGTTGCTGCTGGGTCTTTCAGGAGAGACAGATGGCTCCCTGCAGAATTCAGGAGGAAAACGTGAAAATATTACCCCTGCCTCCAATAATAAACTTGAAATGGCCGAAGGAAGAAGTACTTAGCACTCACAAAAATGTTTGGATTATTGAAAACCCCCAGAGACAACATCACTTTGCTGGTTTGTATAGAAGCTCTGCACTGGTAAAGGACTTGCCAGCTTTTATGCACTGCCCCAGCAATCTAAATTAATTTGAGATCTTTGGGACTGACTCCAAAGGTGATAAAGTCGGTCAGCTTTCATTTCCTCTCATTCTTTGATCTCTCTCCTGAGGCTGCCTTCAATGGAACATAATGAATTGATTTTATTGTTATTCTTGATGATGAGATGACACAGACCCATTGGGAATGGAACAGAAATCATGAGGGTTTTATTCTTTTTTTTCTCTTTTTTTTCTCCAAACAAGGTTTCAAGAAGTTCAATTTACTTGGGCTGTGTTTTAGGGAGGCTGCATTGCTCTCTGCTGCTCTCTCTCCATTTATGTGGAAGCTGGGGCTTCTTTGTGAGGTGTCTGTAGCTGGGTGGTATGAAACTGGACCTCTGAAATTCTGCAGCTGCCTTGTGATCCATCCCTCTTCTACTCTTGAAAGAAAAATGCAGAGAGTGATTATCAGACCCATATTTGTGTGTTTCTGTGATGGGCAAAATATGTATCTGTTGAGAAAAGAATGTATTTATGCACTGCCCATATACACCAAGTAATCAAATAATTTTAAACAATCTTTACATGCATTTTTTCCATGCACCTTATAGAAAACTTAAATTGCTTATTCATATTTCATGTTTTAAGATTAATTAACAAGATCTACCTGTAGTCAGCTCTAAATCTTTGTCCCCCTGGATGTTGGATTTTGGCTGGATGACTTTGGCACTAAAGAACAGCATTATAAGTAGTGTAACTAGACTGAATCTTCTGAGATCGTCAGTGACATTAAAAAGCCTGACAGCTGTTTGACAGCCAAGGAAAACAGAGTTTTACTGGGCTGCTCTCACTCTTTTGAATCAGGGGTGCCATCTCTACTGGCAATTTAGTACGGAAGACTTCTGCTGTTCCTGCCTGTGATATAGGATCTCTGAGCATACGGAAACGTCTCCTCCCAGTTTTCTGGCTTCCCAAGAGAAAAGAAATGTCTTAAAGTTGCCTTACACTTCTCTGAAGTGTGCCTGCATTATGCCAGGGTATACAATAATACCTTTGACTAGTTAACCTTCCAACACATATCCTCTAGTGTTTTGGTCACATATGGAGTGATAAGGAGGACAGTGAGTCTGAAGAGTTCTGGAGGCTCCCCCCACCTGCCCCTCCCTCACCTTTATGTGCTGGTAGTCTGAAGTTTTATAAATGCTAAGGCCAGTGAAAAAAAAAAAATCAACCCTACCAAAAATCCCCTTATCCCAAACTAAAACAGTTTCTTCATCCATCCAGTTCCTAGTTCCCCGGTCCTTTTATCTGACCTATTATAAGCTCAGGTATTTGCAGTAATGGTTATTCCGAGATTGTCTACACAAGGAGCAATAAATGAGGGGTTTAGTCAATCCGTAAATAATTGCCTAAATGATTTAAGTATTGATTGATTTAAATAGTTAGGGATTATGTAACCTTCTCCTCCCACCACTTTGCTCTGCCACAGAAGGATTAATGTAGGTTTCTCCCTCCCCTGTACCTGCCTAAGCTAATTCTTCTTCTGGTAATGGCTCATAACCCTAACCGGCAGCAAGCTTTACAGCCCGTCTTGCTTCCTCTGCTTTTGTTTCTTTGCTGATGCTTTCAGTAGGTCTCTGGATGTCTGTGTGCAAAGAAATGTACTCCATCCTAAAAGGAAAGCAAGCAGCATCACCCTTGGGAAGGCCTGAATGGAACTGCAGAGGGAGTTGGTGTGAAGCACCTCATGTTATTGAATGCACACCTAGGTGGGGCCTTCCTGTGTTACATGTCTCCTGGTACTGCAGGCAACCACCCTTTCACAAGCTGGCTGTGCCCCATGTTGGAATTAATTTCATTTTTTTACCCCCTTTCTGCTGAGAGGCAGTTTCAGAGCCTCCCAGTCTCCAGCTTTCTTCTAATCACCAGTTTGAATATATCCAAGCCCGATTCACATTCAAACTCAATTTACATCTTTGTCCTAACACTGCTTTTCATCCCAAACAACTCTGCTCCTTGCCTGGTGCTTTCAGTGACAAGTACAGAGAGGAATTGTAGCTTTTCTTTTAAACTCAACTCATATGATGGACTCTTCATGTTGCTTATTGCTTTAGCCTGATTTTGTATTTCAGTACTTCTTCAAGGTGAAGCTACTGTTTCTTGGGCACAGATGACTGAATTAAGCATGTAAATCAGAATTTATACTCACCAGAAAGCAAAAAAAAAAAAAAAAAAAAATCCCCATCCACATCAAATGTAGGAACTATTAGGAGTAGAATAGAGGACACAACATCTTTTATGCCACTGTTTAAACCCATAACTGGACCATGCTTTGAATGTTCAGGGCAGTCCTGTTCTCCTTAGCTTAGAATGGGTGTATTGAAACTGAGAGCAGGGCAGCAGGGATGATCAGGGATATGGACTGACTGAATACATGGGGCCTGTTCAGCCTGGAAGAGAGGCCACTTGGGAAGATGTGATAAAGGTTTACAAAAAAATCCATTGTGGGTTGCTTAATAGTCAAACCACAAGTAGCGAAGGAAATCCCCTGAGCTGAAAATGTTTCGAGGCTGCGAGAGTACCAGAAGGAAGTCTTACATATGCTTGTCCTATTCTTATTCTTCCTGTTCTTACTCTGGCCACCGTTGAAGAAAGAGTAATGGGCTATGAGGACCCTTGGTCTGAACCAGTACGGCCATTTGTATGTTACTACCGTTCCATGTTGCACCACTGCTTTATGGCGTGACAACAATTATCTGCCTCCTCTGGAAATACCTTGACTGACATATCCTAGGATCACATATGTTTTTTTCTCGTAGTTGCATCACTTAGTAGCTTAAATCATCCTATAATTAACTAATGCTCCCTGCTACTTCTCCTCCTCAGTCATCCCCAGTTAATGAGCTCTAGGCTTATGGTAGCAGTTCTCAGTATTACTCCATGAATATATGATCTGTGTTGAGTAGCTTTGAATTTTGTTCCATTTTTGTGTCTCCAGTCACCTTGCTCCTCCAGCTCTCGGCTTTGCAAGCCTCCCCTTGGAAAATGGAACCTGTCTCCTTTATGCTATAAGCAAATATCAGCAGCACAATCACCTTGTATGTCAAGGTCACTTGCAGAAACATTAAACGAGATGGGGCCGAGGCTGCTCTCTGAGTAATTCTATTAGTGCTTCTCTATGGACTGACACTTCCCCTTTCATCAAAACTCACTGCTGTCTCTTCTTCACCTACTTCCTTCCCACTTTGAAGTTCTGCTATGCGGGGCCTGATTTTGCACAACCTGTGCATGTGGAGGACCTTCTGGGCTGGGTCTTCCAAGACAGGTAGCATTGGGTTGACCCTGCTTGACTGAAATCAGCAGTTTCCCCATGTCTTTGACTTCAGTGCTGGTGGGCCAGCATTAATATTGAAAAAAAAAAAAAAAAAAAAAGCCAGGTCTTTTCTTTTTTGAAAGGGCAGATCTACTTTCATAGACAAATATTTGGTTTCTTTCATGAAAAACATTGAAAACTACATTAGATTCAAATTATGATATTTGCTTTGCTCCCATTTAGAAAAATGACACAGTGTTATTTAGAACCTTTGCTTAAAACTTCATTTGCTTCTGAACTGTTTGCCTATGCAACATTAATTGCCAGGCTGTGGTTAAAACCAGAAGGCTTTGCTATCTCAAGGGTTGCATGTAGTGTGAGGTAAATTACAGGGGCACTGCTATCTTCCTGCAAATTAAGAGACAATTTTAGGGACAACACACGACCCTTAAAAAAAGATGAGTAGAATCTGATTGTTTTGCAGATGAAAATGAGTACAGCACTTGTGATGATGTCATCCTCAGGAACTGAGGTTCATTTTGGATTGGAGTTGAGGAAGTATTTAGCATCTGAAGGTACCACTTGGGTGTTGGAGATGGTTCTGGGGACCTGATTTCACTGAGAAAGGAACCCCTCCTTTGCTTGGATACTCATTTCCTTCCTTCCAGCCTTTTCGGTACTTCTCTGTGTAGTGAAAGACATTTGAAATTGTCTAATTGATCTGTGTGTAGGTCCTGTGCACATGGAGTAGTGCTACTCAGGCACCAGCACTGCAGGGGTTTGTGTCAGAGGAACGTGGTGGTGTAGGCACTTCCAGGATTTTCTAGATGTTCACTTCCATGTGCCTCTTTTGTGGGATTGATCCCAGCTGAATTGAAACACATCTTTAAGACTTGGTTTCTTAATCTGCAAAACAGAACCAAGAAGTTATTTCAATGTAAAGGAATCAGTCAGTGTTGCTCTTTGTCTCAGCAGAATGTTCCCTGTTTCTTGAAAAGTAGCACTTTGACAGAAGAAAGTTTGGCAGACCTGGGTTCTGCAGCCAGGTGCTCACTCCCCAAATGCTTTTTTACAGGAACTGGCCAGAGAAAAACTAACTTTCTGTGGAAGTAACACAGGGCAGGACAAGTGCTGAAGTCAGAGAGCAAATAGAATTCTTTAAAATTTTGTCATGTGTCAGCTACTTTTTTGGCAGGAGTGTATAACATAATTGTAGCATTAAAAAGTGAGTTCAGTGGAAGTGTGGTTAAGAAGGTGAATGTTCTAGAAACTCTGTTTGCATGCATGAGCAGAGCTGCTGGATGGCTTCCCTCCCAGCCAGCGCCTCGCTGTCCTGCCGGAGCTGCTTACTGTGTGGACTCAACCGTGTGGCCCCAGGGAAAACTAAATTACTTAGAACTTATCAAGAGGTTGCTCAGTTACTTAATCATTATAATGTCTCACTTGTAATTTCCTCCAACCTGTGGTATGTGTGTTTGCATTTTACAGAGACTTGAACAATGATATTCACGTTGGTTATAATTGGATAGACTTTCTAGTGGCACAAATGGACAGAACACCACAGGTCTTAGGATGTAGCAGTGCAGGGTCTGTAGTTTAAACCACCTGCTTGCAGAGAAAGGGAATTTTTCTACTGTGTATGCTCAGTAATTAATTGCCCTGTGGTTGTTCATTGATTGAATACAAACCTATTCCTTTGAGAACACTTGCATTTAATTTGCAGGAGTGTGATAAAAGCTGTTTAGTTATATTATCTGTCATTGCTGATGTGCATGGCAAGGGCTGTAATTTTACTGTCCCCAGTTTAAAAACAACTGTTTGGAGCATTTAGTGCTAGTGACACTGATTTCTAAACAACTTTAGAAACAGAATTTCTTCCTCTCATGTCATCTGGTCAAGGGTGATTTACAATATGCTTTCAGTGACTGAATGAAAAGGAATTATGTTTTCCTCCTCTACTCATGGCAATGTTTTTCTTCATTGCTAAAGGAAGTTCCAGCATGGTGGCGATGTCTCTTCAAAGTGTTACAATCCCTCAGCTAATACTTAGCACTTATCTCATGCTTTTGTGTTTGTAGATTTCCAAAGAGGGTAAATATTTTCACCTCTGTAAATGAGGCCAACAGAGACCTAGTCAAGTTAAGTGATTTGTGCTGGAAAGAAAACACACTCTTCCTGATGTTTATGCACTTGCCATCACCTCCAACTCAACTTATTGTGAATCACAGCTCAACTCCTTCTAAGTGACTTAAAGTGGATGGAGCTCAGCACCTTCCTTCTGAGGTCCTTTATTCTTAGCTATCGTGAAGCAACAACTAATGGAAACAAGCTTTGCAAGGAGGCGCAAAACTAAATCTTACATGTAAGGCAATACCTAAGCTTTATGCACCAAGACAATTAGGAAATAAATGGGGAACTTCAGGAATAGATGCAGTCCATCAAAATGCTTGAGCTGTGATCAGGGACATGCACTGCACTGGCTAAGGTGTTCCCAAGGGCTGCCCCAATGCCTCGCCTGCCCTCCCCTCCCTTCTGGAATGGATGGCTCTAGGTGAGACCTTCTGAGTCCCCATGGCAGCCCCTCTGGTGAGGTCTGCTGAACTGTCAGAGGGCCTGGGTGGATCTGGGATCCTGCCTGTTAGTGGTCTGCTATGTGGATTTTGCCCTGTAATATCTGTCCCTCAGTGTTCCCTTTTATCTAACACAGTCCCTTCTTCCCTCTGTACCCCACTGTGACACGTGGGTAATCTCTGCAGCACCACGATTGTTTCCCAAACAAAAGGGCTTTCCCAAAACTGATCCTATATATATCCTTTTCAGGTGAAGAGGAAAGTATGGGATTTCTTGCAGGGCTATGTGACTCCCATAGGTTATGGGATGCCTTGGCATGATCTGAGCATCTTGCTAAGGGTCTGATATCAGGGACATGTGTGTCATGAGAAACACTTTAAGAGTTTCTGCAGGGATAAGACCAAAGGTAGGCAGGCAATTCTCCCCAGCAGGCTCGTAGTGGGCACCTAAGGATAAGGATGCGAAGGGCGAGTACACACATTCTTGGGGAAGCTTTCCCAACTGCCAACAGTTATCTGTCTAGGCACTTCCTCAGCTAGGAGGGAGGGGAGTTGCCTTGTACTTAGCTGTCAATAGATTATTTCTTTTTCCCAAGTTCTCAAAGTTTTCACAGGTTTTGTGAACTTGTTTGGTTGCTTTTTAAACTGTTTAGTATAGCAGCCAATTATGAGTAGCACAGCTGAACTCGTGTGTGTGTGTGTTTGTGTGTGTGTGTGTGTGTGTGTATTGCCTTTCATTTGTTTGGAATTTGCCATCTGCTAGTTTTGTAAAATGCTCCCTAGTTCTTTGCATATGAGGGGACAAATGAAGAAAAATTCCCTGTTTTCTCCATACCACTCAGGATACTGTACATGCCATTATATATGATATCATATTCCCTCTCAGCCTCTGTTTTTCTGGACTGGAGTGTTCTTGTCTCCTTGGCAATTGCTTATACAGAAGTTGCCTATATTTTTTGCCTTTGTCTCAGTCCTTCACTGTACCCTTTCCAATTCTGCCTTATATCTTTTCAGATGGAAGAGCCAAAATATAGCACAATATTCAAGAAGTAGCTACACCGTGATCAGGTCTTGCCTGGGCTAAAGATATTTTGCATAGGCCTGAAGGCATGAGATTCCAGGGCTACAAGATGTCCACACAACTGTGTGCACTGTGCTGCACAGCTTTGCGTGGTCTCTGTTGGCTCTGCCTCTCTGTTGGAGATGCCTGTGCGAGGATAGATGTGACCAAAGAGCAAAAAACAAGAGAACAGTGCTTGCAAACTTTCCCACTTGGTGTAGCAAGAGACAAGTTCACTTGGTAGGCTGAGGAGTCTCCAGAGACTGCTTAAGTAGGTGGTAGTCGGGGAACAAGGTCTGGAAGGTGCTGCTGGGGCCACCATAACAGGGAAGTGCAGCACAGCCAGGGATACTTTCTTGCTCTGAGTAATCACGTCTGATACCATCAGCAGTCTGTAAATCACTGCGGGTGCTGCTCCTTTGCTTCCATGTAATCTGTTGGCTAAGACAGATGCTTAGAAACAGATAAATTGATTTCATCCTCTCCACTGATCCCCTTGTAATGAAGCCGAATTCTTTACTGTCAGTGAAATATACTGCCCATTGATGTGTCCTGCTATGGAACAACTTCCTTATTCTTTCAGCTAGTTAGAAGAGCATGCTGGGTTTGCTTTTCTTTTGAAAAAGACAGAAGAGAAAGAAAACATTTCGTGGCCATGCACAATGCTGCAAGCTCATCTTGCTAGCTTAGATTTTGCTTAGTAAAGCAGACATTACTGTGCTCTGCAGCCCAGGGCTTAGAGATGGGGAACTGACCCACTGTGCCTTGATCTCATTAAAACACCATTTTCATGAATACTTGTAGTAATAACACAGGAGGCACACCATCTTTTTTGAAAAGCATAGTATTAGTCAAGGAAAAAAAGATTAGTGATTGAAAGTAAAGAATGAGCTCTGCAGTGAATCAGCTGAAACTATTCAAGGACATTTTTAGAATTATTGTTCCAGATTAGGTCTATGGCAAATAGTTGTCAGCCCGAGGGTTATTAATGCCTATTGGACCTATGCAGCAGGAAGCCTGTGTGTGCAAAAGAGAACGTGCCCTTCACGTTTCATAGTTATGCAAAGGAAATATTTTACAGAAAGCTTCATTTAATCAAGATTTCAGATCACTTAGCAGAGCCCATTTGGTAGAAAATCTGCAGTTTCAGGTGCTGCAGAATGTATGCCTGTATGCATTCACCCAAGAATAACTTCTGGCTGATGCTATTAAAATTGATTCTGCTGGTGTATTCCCTTGAAGGGAAGGTCTTGGATCACAGGAGTGGATAGTACAAGCTCTTGGCCAGTTTGGCTGGGCGCTAGGTTTGACTCTAGGTCAGGTGGATCCCAGCCCTTTTCTGCTTCTTTGTTTCTTAACAAACATTCTGTAAAATGGGACAAATAAATTTCTGTGCAGGAGAGAGTTAGTGCTGTTGCTCGTATCAGCAGGAAACTACTTTTTTCTTGACAGTTAAATCCACCCAGCTGAGGCTGTTCTGGGATGATTCTCACAGAGCTGCTACGGTGAGCAGCTGGCTGAGGTGAAAAGCCTCCCTCAGTCCTGGGATCTCTGCTTCTGCGTGCCTGGGGCATGCAATGTCAGCTGTGCAAAGGCACTGTAGACACATCTTCAAGGGTTATTTCCAGCAGTGCTGGAAACAGGGCTGTCCATTCCTCCATCGCTGCAAAGACTGGGGTTTTGTGTGTGTGTAACTTCAGTTGCGCTCTGCCTGTCGAAAACAATATGATGCTTCTTTTTCCTACTATTGTATGTGCTCTCTAGACATATATATTTCCATAGAAATACAATGTGGCTTCTTTCAATAGCACAAACCTTGAAAGTCAAAGCGGTAACTAGGAATAAGTCACTGGGAGCTGCACTTTATTTTTCACCCCAGATGACATCTGCGGACCATGCCCTTCCTGGGTAAGAGGCAGGAAGCCCTCATAACCCAGCTCACCAGCTACATGCTCATCCGTTCTGCACACTATTCGTGTGACTTTCCTAAAAACACGTTGTATGGTTGTTTTGTATGGAGACAGTGGGGAGGCTCTGGCTGTTGGCTGCAAACAGCAGCCATGAGATAGGTTTGTCCACAGTGCTGAGGTTTGCACCAGTGAGATTAGCAGTCTTGCAGCCTCACCGCTAAGTTACAAAAGATTTTGTACAGTAACTTGTTATATGAGTTTGCATTGGAGCTGATATTCACAAAGATAGTGTACCGCATGTAGAAGCAGGTCCTTCACCTGACATACTTCTTTGGTAACAGCCTCATCTCTACTGCTTTTCCCAAGCATGGGATTGGTCTCAAAGCAGTTTTGTTTCAGCTTCACATCTTCTTCTGGCTAGATCTTTCAGTTTGACAGAATCAAACAGCTGAGGCCTTAATAGGGCCATTTCCTAATTTTGTCTTATTGCTGCATCTCTTTTTGCTCCTGACAGCAAAGGTGCTAACCTAGTGGGTTTCCCCTGATAGAAGTGGCTTATTTGTATTCTCAGGAGGTACAGACCCTCAACAACTCATCCAAATACATCTTTTAAGTGCCCCATGTGATGGTTCTTACAACACCCTGTGCAGGAGTTTCTGTTTCTACTACATGACCAGGGTAGCAAAATTTGCTGCTGCAGGCTGCTGTCATGCCCCCATTACCTAAAACCCTGAGGCAGCTGCTGGCAATTTGATGGGCTGGAGCAAGAACTGGGAACTGGGATCTGCACTAGGCTTCCTCTTTTGTTATTTCACAGGGATACAAAGCAGGAATAATTTGTCAGGGGGGGTAAGCCCAGTGCTGTCAAAGTTGCAAGAGCACAGACTGCTCTGGTAGAAACATTTTGGCTCATATGATCTCTCTCAGGAGGCTCTTGCATCAGGTGCAGATGCTGGACCACTCTGTTGTGAAGAGGTTGCTTCCACAGCCCCTCCCAGCCCCGTGGTTTGTGGTTTTTCAGGTCTGCTGGTAGTGAGGGGAGGAAATGCACTTGCTGCTAAGCCTGCCTCCCTGGAGCTTGCAGACTTGGTCCTCGAACGCAAAAAAGCATGTGTGCTCAGGCAGCACATTAGTCGCTGGATCCTCCACAACTGGCCAAAGGACTTCCCCAGGCCCTCCACGGCTTCTCCTGCTCATGCAAGGGCTATGTTTCAGCTCCTTTTAGCTCTCTTAGCAGCACAGCTGTTTTTCAGAGACATGCCAATGAGAGTTCATGGTAGCAAGAGGAGAGCTTGTCTTTCCAGTAACTTCCCTTTGTGAGATAAAGCTGGTTTTATCATGCAGGGAGGGCTGGAAAATGCAGCCCAGACCATCCTGGTGACGGGCAGTGTTTGCTCCTGAACTCCTAGGATGCGCTGTCAGGAGAGGCAAAGGCGTGATCTTAATGTCAGCATAGTCTCCTGCTTCATTGCCAAGGTGCTGAGGAATCTGTATTTACAATGCATTTATACTCTGCTTTTCCACCTCCCTGAAAAAAAAAAAAAGTAAGAAAGCTTACTGCTGCTGGGGAGCCTTGTGCTTTGCCTGTGGGGTTGCTGCAGGCTGGGGAACAGCAGTGGATGAGGGGTCCTGGACATCACAGAGATACAGGGTTGTGCCTTGACTACTGTTGGGTCACAGGGCTGCTCAGAGATAGGGCTTTTCTTCAAATGACCATGGCCTCCCACAGGTCCACAAGCACCACATTTGGGCTCAGGCTCCTGGTTTTACAAGTGGATAGGAGATGTGTTCCTTTTAGCTGTCCCTTACAGAAAGAACCCTTCTGTGACAAAATATATAATGTGCCAGGGTAAATTTCAATTTATATGCTACAATGCAGATATAGTTTCACCCACAATCGTTGGGTACCAAAAGGATTTGTTCACCTTTCATTTAATTTTTCACAATTTTAATGAATTAAAATTCATCACATGGGGCATTTAAATGAATTCACCATTCATTTAATTTTTGTGTGACATCAGTGTGCAGAATCAGACTACAAAGATCAAGGAAAGGAAGGAAGAGCAGCGGACAGGATTGGAGGTCTATTACGTTGCCTGTCCCAATCATACTGAGGAAATCTGGCTCTTTGGTAACAAGTGGTGCCTTTAATCTGCCCTGGCAGAATAACCTGGTCATTAATTTTTATCTAACAGGGTGAATGGCGTGGGATCTGGGACAAAATGGGTCTTCAAACTGCCTGCCTCACAGCAGCAAAGAGAGAGCGTCACAAATCAGAGGCAATAAAGGATGCTTTCCTAAAACCTGCTGATGTGAGGGACAGTGAGATCTCTCTGAGCTGGGAACAAACACCTGCAGCCGGTAGGATGGAAGAAAGGGAGGAGGTAGGCCATTTGATGAACATAGTATTTTGTACCAAGCAGATTGCTTCCAGGGGGGTACTATTTATTTGCCGTGATCACTAGGCTTTACCACACTCTTGCTGTAGGAATGAATGGGTATGTTTATGCTAAGATGCTTAGCATATTCTAGCAGCTTTTTATAAAGATCATTATCTATAATTAGGTAAGTGTGCGTAACTGTTATTGCTCTTGTGCTAAAAATTGCTGCAAACGGAGCTGAGAAGGGAGAGGATTATAATTTAGATATCAGATAATTGGACTTAATTTGCTTAAGAGAACTACTCGTTGTGGCCACTTGAAACAGTAGGTCTTAAGTTCAGGAATAAAATGCTTTTCTAAAAGTATTTAGTGTTGCTGTTCATATCTGTGTCAATATTTCCTCTAGAGATAAATGGTTTTGTGACTGAAATGGCATATGAAAATGTCAGTCAGTGCACTGCTGAACATAATGGTCCTGATTTTGCCTTTTCTCACAGACACCTGAAAATAGAAACAGGCTGCCATTTCCTAAACTTTAGTCAGTTTTTCTGAACTATGGTGAAGTTCACTGGTCCTTTTCACACTGATCAGATTTTCAGGCAGGGTTTTGAGGTGCATTTGATGCTCCTGTGGTCACAAGTGTGGTAGTAATGGATTCAGATGTGGCTAATAAAGGTACCTATGAAGTTAGTGTCTGTTCCCTAAAGGCTGATCTTCACCTCTCTGCACAAGCCTGGCCCCTAGGTCTATATTTCACCAACTGTTTTATGAAAGGCTGTGCTGCCTTTACTTGATTTCAGAAAAGGATTGCCGAGCGCATGTAACCATCCACAGTACTGTCTCCTGCATTGTGTTGGTACCCAGCTGCCCCTTACATTTCCTGAACCTGCTCTGGGACCAGCACTGCCTCTGCGTGGGGTGGCTACCTACGTGTGCAGAGGGCTAGCATTACAATGTGTCTGACAGAGAGTCCTCAGGGCTATGTGGACTGTGGCCTCCAGTGCAGCCCAAACTTGCTGTGGACATCTGCATGCAGATGAATTTTGCCCTTACTCTCTGCATCCCAGGTCTGTAGCTTGTTCAAATGCTTTTTTGAGGATCCTGATACACTTCTTGCTTCCAGAAAGAATGGACTCAGCTCCCATGCTTTCAAAACAGTTATTTTTAAATGCCTGTACTGCATTCTCAGTTTTGTCACTGGAAAATTACCTGGTGCTTTCTGCACTCTGTTTTATTCTGAAAAGTCTGGAGTTAGAATTTATTGCTTGTCTTAGTTGTTATGCGAAATACATAAAAAAAAAGCTATGCTGCTTATACAGAGCTGACAGTGTGTAATATTTGGGACTTTGCATTATCCTCTGGGTGTGGGTCAGTGCTGATTAAATAGTTGTTCATTTTCTTGGGTTCCTGTGCTGGAGCGTGTGGGCAGCGCGGGTTGATGGGCTTCATGGACAGGGCAGTGGCAGATGCCAGTGATCCCCAGGGATGCTGGCCTGCTGCAGGCTGAATGCTCTGCAAGCCTTGTGGCAAGGGCATGCTCCTAGTGCCAGAATGAGTGAGAAACCCTGTGAACACAAACCCAGAGTTTTCACAGGAGATTATTCCAAGAAACGGGTCTATAGGAACCAAAGCTCTGTCACCAGATAAGCAAGCAAGGCATGGCATGAAAGCCATGGAGACAGGGGAACAGTACTTGCCATGGTGCCTTTCCCACTATTACTGCAATTATGCATGAGGCCTTGAATCTAAAGGTATTTCAGCGAAGTTCTCTTGGTGTTAATCTTGCCAGTTGAACACTGTAAAAATGGGTTATGAGGAGGTTCTGATCCTCAATCTTTTGTATCTCTCTCAGATGAAAGCCCTGTTGAGCAGATTATAGAGTTGATCACAAATTGACATGGAATAAGGGGAGAAGAAGTGAAACAGCTCTAGCCAGAAGCCCAGCCCAAAATGTCTGAAAGCTTAAGAGAAGATGTGTTTAGTCTGCCCCAGTTCAGGTAGAAGAATCTCCTACAACTCACCAGGTAAGTAACCAAAGAGACTTATGTGCAAAGACAGTTTTTAAAATACTGTCTTCTGAGAAAATTAACAAAAGTCTTCTGAGAATATATTATGCATGTACATTCTTGCTAACTTGTTCCCCACCCCCCTATCAGTTTTAAATCCATTATCTAATTTCGGTCAAGTTCAGTAAATGGAAAGAAGTCTCAAAGATACCGGACTTCTTCAATAGGCCTTTACACCATACAACCTGGAGGTGACGCGTGGCTCCTAGAGCCAGTTGTTTGCTCCACAGGAAGAGGCTGATAGGCTTGGGTGGAAAGTCGTGACAGAGCAGTTGGACAGCTGGCGAGTGTGTGAGTACTAACTGGCCAGCAGGTATGCACTGCTGATCCATTTAGCCTCTCAGGCTACGTCTGTCCTGCTATTACTGTGCTTGTATTTTATCTTGTTGACCTTTACAAAAAAGATCCCAGGTATGAAGTAATATACATGCAGTATGGGTGGCGAGGGGACCAAGATGCAGGAGTAATTCTGGCAACTGAAGCTATTAGACAATGGAAACAACCCTTATATACTTTAAGCACTGTCTCTTTCCTTTGTGTCTTTGTTAATTTAAGTGAATCCCAACTTGGCTGGTTTCCAGGACCTTTATCTTCAGACGATCCATACTCCTTGGGTATCACATGCGCCTGGGGATGAGTAGTCTGCCAGATACTGGGGTGCTGTGGGGTCAGACATTACAAAAATAAGCACTGAGTACCTCTGAGGACACAGTCCGACGTGAATGGTGGGATGAATTATGTGAACACAAACATTTAATCTAGAAAAAACGCTGCATACTCTTTTTTTCTTGCAGCAGTGGTTTCGTAATGAGTCTTAACACACCGATTAGGTGTGGCTGTGGCACGGAAGGCTTCATCAGCCAATGTGAACTATTGCAGCCTAACAGAGAAATGACTGAAGATGTAAGATAACTGTCTACTCCAGAACCACTGTGTGTTACTATCACCTGTGGAGAAGGGAGATACAACTCGATATCCTTCTGCAATAGTCATTGTTGGCTTATCCACTTGACTATTCTCCTTGGATGTGTATTCACTCAACAGATCACAGCAACCCCAAAGAGATTAATTACGTATATTTTTAAATTCCCCAAGTGCACATTTGCATAACTAGCATTTTTAAATATTCATAAATACATATTTGCTTGATAGATTGTAGCGGCATCATTTGCAGCTTCAAAAGGGACCTTCACTTAATCAAACCAGAAATGTTAATCATTTCTTGAGACTCAGGCATATGATCAGCATATTGTAGCACAATAAATACATTGAGCATCAGCTGGGGCACAGTAATTGAGTGCATGCTCCTACCCTATGGCACATGGGAGGAAATCTGACCCAGCTTAACCCCCCTGTCACTGTGGTTTAGCCGGGCCCTCTTTGCATTTACTACAGACAGAAAGCAGACTCATACATAACTGCCATGGATCAGCTCATTTGGGTTAAGTGGATCCTACATCCTTGCTAGCTCCACTTTCCCAGTGACAAAAGCCTTGCAGGCATGCCACTGTGGGCATTCTCAGAGAGGGAGTGTGTCAGCACGGCACTTTCAGCTGCATAGGGTATGTCCATAGTGTTAAACAGAAAAGTCCAGGAAAGGATCCTGAGCACTTAAGCCATGACTGACTCTATGGCTTAACTCTTTCCCTGGCTCTCTTTTGAAGTCTTTCAGTGATCTGTCTCCAAGATACAGCACCGACAGAGTCCTGGGAAAGCTCATATTGCCCACCAGGAGGGCACCACGTGTGTGTGCCTTCATCCTCTGCAGTCATCCAGTGCCACCTCAGAGGGCTATGTGTCCTGAAACATGTCCACATGTCTTCTTGTCACCCCAGGAATATGCAACATAGACTCTTGGTGCCATGATGCTATGACATCCATCCCCTGGGCTGGAGCCAAGTCCTCATGACTTCAGACATTTTCAGCTAAGAAAAGCATGAAAAATAATAATACTCACTGAAACAGGATCACCAGGGAAATGGGCATGGCACCAAGCCTGTAAGAGTTCAAGGAGCATCTGGACGATGCTTTTAGTGATATGGTTTAGTTTTAAGGTAGTCCTGCAGGGAGAAGGGAGTTGGACTCCATGATACTTATGGATCCCTTCCAATCTGAGATATTCTATGAGTCCATGGGTCTCTGATACTGATACGGGGCATCACAGTGATGGAGATCCAGGATATGTGCTGTGTAGTCCAGACCTAGCTTGTCTGGGACTAGTCCCAGAGCGTTGTGACTGTGGGTTGGTCTGTACATCCCTCCATTGCAGCAGTATAGACAGAGCTGCTGAAGCTGATAGCAGCTGAGGGGGCTTGTATCTCAGGCACTGGCTGATGTGCAGTTCCCCATTCCCCGCTCAGCCTGGCTGTATGCTTATTTAATTCTGGTTGCAGGGAAGTAGTCCTGATTGCCTTCAGCTCGAGAGAAAGGGGAGTATAATTTTTATTCATGTAAGCAGATCGTGACCAGGTGTTACAACCAGAAGGGTTCCCCCCCACCCCCCCTCCTTTTCCTTTGCGTCGCTGTATGAAGAGTTTTTGCAGTATCAAAGCAGGAAACCTCAAAGCAGGGTGACAAGGAAGTTAACTCCTTCTGGGCCTGCGTGCGAGGTGGTGAGTCAGACATGAAGGGTGGTCCCTTGGCAAGCAACTGAAAAGAAAGAAGAAAGATGACAGCTGTCCCCACCAGCTGAGTTTTGAGCTCAAGTTCAGCAAGAGAGGAGCAGGAATTCATAACACATAAGAAACGTCAAAGTTTGCACTTGCACGTAACAGCTCATGACTGGGAGGTGCGGGAAGTGGGGCCCTGAGAAAGGACTGAGAAGTGTCACTTGTGACGTGGGTCTGGTGGGAACGGGGTGCAGGGGGAGGGCAGAGGGGCCTTGGTTTTGGGGGAGGGAAGGAGTAACCCAGAAAGAGGGAAGGAGGATGAGTCATATGCGTCAGCTTCCCTGAGCTCACAAAGAGGGTCTCTGCTGTCTGGGCTGTTGGTCCCATACCGACGGGTTCATTCTGGGGACAGCAGCGGCTGAGTGCCCGCACATCTGCTGTGCTGCCCTGGCGGTAGGCTACGTGGCACCCCCAGGAGCTGCCAGCTCAGAGAGTGTTTGCCTGGGAAGAGGGAGGCCACGAAGAGGGAACCGGTGACCTGAGCTTGTATGCGATCCCTCCTCACCAGATCACATCCCTGTCCTGCTGAGTCAGTGTGGGACACGTGCATTTTAGTTTTCTGCTGGGTGATATTGCATAAACTGTGACATCTACACCAAATCAGATCCTCCCTGCCTTGGCAAGTGGGAAGCAAGGCTCTGAAAGCAAAGCATGCTTGGCAGATTGCCCCAAAGCCAACGTTATGTCCCAGTGCTTGTATTTTGAAACACTTCATAACATCAGATCTTAGCAGAAATGATCTCCTGACTTTAATCCTTCAGGGCGAATTCATTTGGGGGTCCAAAGCTGTTTGGGGCTCAGTAGCTGACAGTTGAATTTCCTGTTGAGAAATTATTGTGCTTTGGTTCATTTCAAATAAGAGCCAAAATGCAATTGTTAAGTATATAATTTTATTTAAAAATGGGTACTGCTTTGTGGCTGGATACCAGCCCATGCCCATTACAGTATCCCCTGTAGCCAGTCATTTATTTTGGAAACATGCAAATTCCAGGCAATCATAACAACAGACATAGAGAAATAAATAAACATTTTATATTAGCTGAAATCTTAATGGCTCAATCCGTGTTTGAGTGCATTTTTGTCAGGAATCTGCTGCCCTTTTGAACTTCTCAGCAGAGAATGGTGGAAGAACCTGAGGCATCAAAGTTTATGTCATTTGTATTTCTTTGCCAACAGTTCCTTTTTAGAAGGATAAAACCACCTGTGTTTTTAATTGGAGCCATAAAGAAAACCTACCACTGCAGATTTGGATGAATCAGGATTGTGGTGGCAATGAATGTTTAATATTAATTATTGCTTTAGTGGTACTGAAATAAGCACCTTACATCAAACAGAGAAAGCAGCCTCACATGGAAGAAGCTTATCTGAACTGCCTTCAGTGAGCAGCTAAAGGAGAAGGGAATACTGAAGCAGATTTTTGCTCTGTAGAGGTTTGGTATCTGCAGGAGAGGAATCTGGAGACTGAGAGTTACCACACCTGTTAATTAATCTTTGAGATCCCAGTTGACTGCCTTTCTTTTGGATGTACCTTTTATAATTTGGATGTGGCTGAACTCACAGGGGACCACAGTGCTGTGACCCATCTCAAGTTGTCAGACCTGCAGCTGGGCTGGTTTTCACCAAGGATTTAGGAAAATAACTTAATGTTGGTTGTTCAGCATAGTGTTTTGGGAAACTGGAGTTTTTTGGCCACTCTAAACCCTCCTAAGTTCCTGCCTGAACAGATCTATTGTTATCATTAGCAAGTTATCATGGTGCGAAGTGAAAGTGTGCATACTTACTCTCTCTAAAATGAGTTATTAACTCATTCTTGCTAGGATGAGGAACTGGCTCTGGATGACTTCATGGTGGAAAAGAAAGACAGACAACTTCAGTCTGTTAGTGCCAGGGCAATTTTTGCTGTTCCAATACATGGAAGACAGACCAATCGACAGCTCTAGGCTTACAATATTTAGTTATATTTTCAATCAATAAAAATTAATATCCCTGTCTAACCATAATATCCAGGTCTGTTTATCATCGAGAAATAGGATCTCGTGGCAATGTATAGATTGCTAATACAAAGCTTTTCTTAATTACTAGTCATGTGCAAGCTAAGATTAAATAATTCTAATTTCTTCCTTCTTACAGACTCAATGGTTTGGTCAAATTAACATCTGTGGAGAGGTGAGGACCTTCTGCTTTCCCTATGTTCACACCTGGTTGCTATCCCTTTTTGTGCTTAAAAGCAGTGGCTGGGATGGGATAAAGGATGGAGATGACAGGTAAGGTGTCTATGGGGCTGGGGCCACCCTGGTGCCCGGAGGGGAGAGCCCTTTGTCTTGGCTGGGTGCTGGGTCCCTAGCCAGGCAGGTTCAAGGTCAGGCTGCGTGGCTGCAGCAGCAGAGCCCACTCACCCAGAGGGAAGCTCTCCTGCACCCAGGGCTGTGCTGCCTCCTGGGCCACGCTGCTCGGGGTGTGCTGTCCGCTGCCCTCTTGGCAGCCCTCTGTGAGGCAAACACCAGGGCTGCTGCAGCCTGAAATATCAGCCTTGGGCTGGGGACACTGAAAAAGGGGTAGTCTAACACGCAAGTGAAAAACCACAGGCTGAACCATACTGATACTGTGACTGTTTGTCCTTGGTAGCCTGGAATGGTTGAGTTTAAAGGATTAAGGGATGCTGCCACAGCCTCTCCAGGACACAACCTCAGCGCCACAAAGTGAAGGGGTCTCGCAGGGAGCCTTGGCTGCAGCCAACCATAAGTCTTTTTTAATGATCATGTCTGCAATGTGTGAACACTTACCAAAATGATGACTAAATTCCTCCTGCCAGAAAATGAAAGGTTCAGTCTAAAACCTGGGGTGCATTATTTGGGGACAGTCTCGACTTCAAGTCTTTGGTGAGGAATCCACAGGGAAGTGCACATGCAGGCACTGATATGTGCACGAACACACAGAGAGCCAGAAAGTAGACCCTTAGCTAGGTGTTAGTTCAGTTTTGCTCTAGAACCTGCCCTATTGACGTATTCTGGTCACAGAAATTAACCCACCACCTGGCCTGCCAAGATGGGGACTATATGGCCAAAACCAGACTGAGCTTCTCTGAATGCTCCTTGCCTTTGAGGTCACAGCTGTCTTGCAGAAGTGGTCTGACATGCCCTCAGGCAGGAGGAGAGCTTGCCCAGGGAATCTTATGTCCACAGGGAGTGCTCTGGTCAGGGAGCTCTTGCATTGCCTTTCCCCAGCTGAGTCTTGAGGAGACAGGATTGTCGTGTTGTCCAGGTCCTGAAGAATCTCAAAGGGAGAAAAGCCCTTTCTGCACCCTGGAGACAAGCTCTAAACTACCTTAGAGGTTATTTCTTAGAACACCTTACAGGCCTCCCCTCTTTTTCATAAGTTCTTGTGTCCCCCAGTTGCCATCGTACGTTGCACAAGGCACTGAGTTGCTTAGCTAAGGTGCACTGTTTGCACCCCACCATGCAGTAAGCCCTGATTACATTCTATCTAATTCTGGTCACTGAAAGGAAACATCTAATTTAGGAACCTAGATGCTCCAAACTTCTCCTGTCAACAGAGGTGGAAGGTTGAGACCTCTGAGAGCAACACAGCTCCTGGGTGGGCTGGAAATAATCTGCTTCCCTCCCCTAAGGAGGTCACCAAGGGTGAAGAGGCACTTCAATTACATGCCCAAGTCAGAGGGCATGAATTCAGGCACGCGTCCCCCGGAAGACCAGTGTGGGATCACTGAAAACCACTGCAGTGTTCGTCTGCTCTCGCATCTGGCTTTTTTCATGTGCCATCTGGTTCGTTGTTGGGGTCATAGGATTTTCCTGTACATCGTAGCCTCCTTGCATGTGTTTGAGGCTTCACGCAAGCACAGAGCTTGCTGATTTTCTTGCCAGACAATGGAAGCAAAAAAAGTAGGTGGCTCAGCGGGTTCTCTCAGCCATCATTTGGATGAGGACCAAGTGAGTGCTACGATTTGAATAGAATAAAATTTTAATGGAGGGTTTGTGATTGAGACGTGGAGTTTCTGTTAATTCTTTTTTTTTTTCTTTTTCTTTTTAACTCTCATTATCTGGTTTCCATGGAAAGCTTTTTCAATAGAGCAGGAAAACAGCTTCAGTTTTTTTTCTTACACAAGTTAATGAAGAAATAAGATGCATCTCTGTCTCTTCCTTTTTAAAGTTAGGAATCTCAGGCATGGAAAAGTGAATTAGCCAAAACAGATTGAGTGATCGGTTTCTTCTGACCTCCATTTTCCTTTTTGAAATGTGCCCACCAAATAAGAGCTGCTGGTCAAAACACCATTGGAAATGTCTTTTCTCTTTTGCCATTAAACAACAGCTCTTTTTCTTTTTTTTTGCATTAGAAGAGCCATGCACGAAATAAGCATGTGTTCATGAGGCTGCCTGTCACTAAGGTGATTTGATTATGTTGCAGCAAGTGTCAGTTTAAATTGCAGACTCAGTAGGCCTTCTTGGAAGCTTCTTCTTTTTGCTTGTTGGCAAAAGAACTTGGAATATGTATTTGGCCTAATCCAGTCTAATCTGATCTGTTTCACAATGCCATCTGCATCTCATCAGGGGCTGGACACTTTCAGTATTTGATCCAGGCACTTTTTTTTTTTTTTTTTTCTTCCCCTTAATGGCTATTCTTTAAGAATTAAGTATTTTGGAGAAGTGTTGGTCCCAGTTCATTCCTATTCATTGTCTGGAAGATATTCAGGAGCAGCCACTGAGATGTTTATTGCTTCTAAGGAGCCAATAGCTAATTGAACAAGAATCGGTTGCTATCAGTTGTTGTCTTGGGAGTGGCTCAAAAACATTTCTGTCTTTCAAGGATGGAGTATTCCCAATGAAATGTTAGACCTAAGTAAGCACTTGGATTTGGATGACAGTACAACATTATCTCAAAGCATTTCTCAGTGAGTTGTCCGGTAGATGATCCCACATACTGGGAAGAAAAACTTTCTAATAAGGATAGTTATGCTCTGTCACAGGTTGCCAAGGGATATCATGACATCTCCATCACTGGAGGTTTTTAAGAACAGGTTAGACAAGCAGCTGCCAAGAACAGTTGATGTATAGTCAATTCCGCCTTTGGGCACCACTAGATGACCTCCTGAAAGCCCTTTAAATATTTTGATCACTGAGCTTAGAGCTGAACAATGAACCAATGAACAAGAAATTATAACCAGGGAATTGGAATAGATTTTTTCATTTGTTTAAAAGTACAAATAGAATAAAAACCATATTTTGTATATAATACTTAAAAAAAATATCTGAATCATCAGAGAAAGAGGCATCTACAAAAATACATGGCTAAGAAGTTAGGTGCAAATGTGGAGAATTCTCATTTCTAGAAAAACAAACCGGGAAAAGCCTAATTACTGTCTAGAGATTTCATTTATAAGGCATAAGGGAGAGATATTCAGTCAAAGAATGTGTTTTTGAGATGGCTAAGTCAACATGGGGATACCTGCCCTTCACCTCTTACCCAGACCTTTCAGATATAGAGGGCTACATGTTACAGAGCTTTAGACTCATCATTTAAGACAGAGAATGATGGAGACAGAAATTTATTTCACAGCTTTCTATATAGGAGCCCCTCATTCAAAATATATGAAAGAAATAAAACATATTGAATCTCAGGAGGCATTGACAACTAAAGGGCACTGAAGTATGATACTGAAATATAGAACTGAGACTGTTAATGTGGCAATTGAGGTAAAATTCACCTTATGCAGAAAACCAGAGGTGCTTTGTGCTAAAATATGTTCCTATCCAGATCCCAGGGGATAGGATGACTCTCACTTTTATCCAGTGGCAGCAGAGCTTCGAGTGCAGGCTCACCTTACATGTGCCCAATGCACATGTCTAAGGTATTTTGGCAGTGGGCTTGAAGTCTTGTTCAGGAATATGTTGAACATATTTCCAGGGTGCTGTATTCATAAACTATTTTTAGTAGTAGCCATCAACCACTGGACTAATCCTACAGCAAGAATTGATGTTAATTGTTTAATCAGTGAAGATTTTAATAGGTTACTACATTTATGCTATAAGCAATGAATGTGAAAACAATTTAAATCAGAATTAAGAAAATATATTTCAAACCATATATCATGACAAATGGAATTAGATCTCTTTGAACTGTAGACCTCCAAATGAGCTTAAGCATCGTGCCTCAGTTTCCCTAACATGTCTTGCTCTGCTCCTCATCCTCTTCTGGCCTGACCTGGCTCCAGCTGTGGGCCCCTCCCTGACCTGCTGCAGGGTATTTGGGAAAAACAACTAGTCCTGCCTTGCCTTTTCTCCTTCCCTTCCCTTCCCTTCCCTTCCCTTCCCTTCCCTTCCCTTCCCTTCCCTTCCCTTCCCTTCCCTTCCCTTCCCTTCCCTTCCCTTCCCTTCCCTTCCCTTCCCTTCCCTTCCCTTCCCTTCCCTTCCCTTCCCTTCCCTTCCCTTCCCTTCCCTTCCCTTCCCTTCCCTTCCCTTCCCTTCCCTTCCCTTCCCTTCCCTTCCCTTCCCTTCCCTTCCCTTCCCTTCCCTTCCCTTCCCTTCCCTTCCCTTCCCTTCCCTTCCCTTCCCTTCCCTTCCCTTCCCTTCCCTTCCCTTCCCATCTTTCTTCTCTTTTCCCCAGTTTCTTTTATCTCTCTTTTTCCCTTCACTTCCTTTCGCCTTTCCTTCTTTTTCTCTTTCCTTTTCTCATTTTCTCATTTGTGTTTGTTTTTCCCCACCCCAAGTCTATTTTAACTGGCAATAAATTAAAATAATTTTCTCCAAGTCAAGTCTGTTTTGCCCATGGTGATAACTGGTGAGTGATCTCCCTGTCTTTATCTTGACCATGAACTTTTTCATTCTTTTTTCTCCCCTGATCCTGTTGGCTGGGGAGCATCTGCCAGCTGGCCGTGGTCAACCCACCGCATTCCTGTGGGACACCCAGAGGGCTGTGGAAACTTCAAACATTCAGTCTGATGCGTGGCCACCTGCCTGTGAGATCCCTCCTTTTAACTAGTGCCGGATGGAAATCTCAGCACTTGAGTGGAAGGGGCCCCCGCGCAATCCAAGAAGCTACGCAGCACAGAGGAGAGCCACGTGGGCTCCTGCTGGTGCGGCAGGGCTGGGTGGGTGCTCCAGAGTGAGTGTATGGCAGTACCGAGGTGGAGAAGGCAGAAGTGGATGCCCATCCCTATCCCTATCGCTTTCCTTCCTGCAGAGCAGGTTGCACCTCCATGGTGGATGGAGGCAGTTTGGAGGCGCAGACCTCTTCATCCTGGGCATCATGGGCAAGTAGAAAGCACTCCCTGGCTTAGGGATTTTTGGGTTTTGCTACGTTCTACTATATGTACATATATTTTTATGTAACCTCTAAATGAAGAGTTTCCAAATTCAAATCTTCTGTTAAAAATGGTTATATTGCTTGCTTAACTAAAATTGTTAGCTGTGACCAGAACAGTTTTGTCCTGCTGCTTCTCACCCATTTCTCCTTGCTCCTGACCCCACCTCAGCAGGACTTCCACAGGTGCCCATGCATAGCACAAATCCACATTTTACCAGGTTGCAAGAACTAGGTTGCACAGGTTCAGGGAGCTTTCCCATTCCTGAGCCAGGGCTCGTTGGTGCCGTTAGGGCTCCTCACCTGTGTATGTCTTCCCAGGCTGATCCAGCAGCAGGGTTGGGACATATGAGTGTAAATGACACAAAGGGAAGACAAAGTAAAGGACAGTCATGTGCTAAACACCACCGTTTAAAAGTTGCATATGTAATACCTGTGTCTTCATAATTCAGAAGGAGATTTTGTTTATTTTTTGTTTTAGGTAGCTGCTGTTGCTGGTTTTGTGTGAAGGCTGCAGCAGTAGGATGCTGAAGAGACATTTGGGTGGCAGGGTGGCTGTACCCCAGCAAACCAGACGAGTGATGAAATTCAGTGTTTATGGCTGGGTAAGTAAAATGGCAAAACTTCATGAGGCAAGAAAGGCAAAATCTGGCTGCTTTTGAACATCATGTGCTCACCGAGGGGTTCTGCGAGGTTAAGGAAAGGTGCTCCACAATACCTGTGTATTCTTGTTCAGTTACTAAATATATTTTAACATGCAAAAGGATATCTGTCTCGTTCTGACTGGATGGTGTATTTATGTTGGGTACAGTACCTATTCACTTGCAGGCACAGCTTGGCTACGATGTTTCTGAGGACTGTGATGGAAGTCCAGATGATCCATTGTTTGCATCAGAAAGCGGATTTTGGCTCATGAAGCTTCTCTGCCTCTTTTATCCCTACTGTTTAGATTTTGTTTTAAATAAGCAGAAAAGATTTCAACAAAGAACCCCAATTCTAGTGCAGATAGGAATATGATGTAATTTGACACTTACTAGCATGGGCAAAAAGCTCTCTCAGCATTTCTAAGATGATGGTGTCTCACTGCACAAATTCTTAATTCTTTCTCATATCACTGCTTTCTTTTTTGGCACAAATTCCAGCAGTTTTTAAATCTAAAAGGCCCATTTTGAGGGGACAGATTCATGACCAAACAAAATGTATAAACCTTTGTTTATAAATTATAAAGTGAAGAAGTCAGAAACAAAAACGAAGTTATGATTTTTGTTACTGGTTGGATCTGGGCCCAGAGCCCTAACTGGGGTGTGTCAGCAGAATATCTATTTCACTGAGCAGGTGCATCTCTTTACCTTGCATGAGGTGATGGTCCTATTCCTTTTGTTTCCAGTCAGCAGGTGTAATGGCTCATCTGTAAAGCAGAATAGCAGTTCTCAGTCAGGTTTTCCTTTATCCTTTCCGCAACATAGATTTCAATAATTTAAGAAATTAATTAATTCTTGAATTTATTTCAATTCAGTTGAATTTAGTTGGGTAATAATTTCCATTTCAATTTTTTGTTCTCCTTCCTCTTGCACCTTCTCCAGTCCCCATCTTCCTAGGTAGATAACCTTTACTCTGCCTTGCTAACCTCCACCCCAAACTTTCTACCTTTCCCTGACTGTAGCAGTCAGTAGTATCTACCCACACTGCCTTCTCTCCCTGCAGTGATACTTGAATTCCTGTTCTGGCAAATCCCTATGTGGGCCTGGTCTCATATCCCACAGGAAGGTGGGGGATGGGACTGGTCCATGGTCTGGCTGCGGCATCCACACCATGCTTGCCTCTGGCTTCCTGTGGCTCAGCTAATCCTTATGATCCTCAGGGCGCTGTCAGAGAGAGGAAAAAGGAGTGAGGGGTAAAGTCTGCATAGTCTGCTCTTCTTTACCCTCATTCTCCATTATGAGGACCACTGAACCAGAGAATCCTTCACTGTGGTTGTGGTTTTGCTCTGACGTCTAAGATCCTTGGTTTGCTGTACAGAATACATAATCTCTTTTCATTAGTAACTCCTGTGTAAGTTGGAGGCAGTTAAAATATTTCTCCCAGCGTGTCGGTGACCTTCTTTTTATTTTATTGGAAAAGCAATGTCATCTGTATTGCACTGATTTATTAGGCTCTTTCCTTGGCTCAGTCTTTATTCAGACTTCCCATTGACTCACTGAAATCAATGCAAGGTAACACTGGTTTTTTCTTTCTTATCCTTTTATGTACTTTTATACCTTCAAGGACTGATTGTACAATGAAACCACTCCGATTAGGCCAGGCCTAACTGACTACACAAGTCTCAGAACTCTGTAGCAGTAGGTCTGATGAGAATTTAGCTAATTAGTGCCTAAAAAGATGTCAGGGTTTAGCGTGAAGTGGATAATCCATTTTAATAAATGAACGTGATGTGTAATGCAGAGAAGCGTTGTTGCAACACTAAGAAAATATTTTAGGTGTTTCCCTCTTATTTAAGGAGTGTCAAGAGGTGAGACAAGGGATAATAGCACATGGACTCAGTAGCTTATGAGTAGGGTGCTCTCATCCTGGCTTCATAGTAGATCAATGGCCCCTGATTATGGACTACACTTTATTTCATAGCTCTTTATAATCATTTCATTTGTGTACCAGCATTTTGGCATCATTCGTCTGGTACAAATACAATTCTTAATGCTGTAAGATTTAGACCAGAAGCATCTTGGATATTAAAGAGGAAACTGATCTTCTTTCTATATGATGGAAAATTGAAGTTCAGCATTATCAAAGATATGGGTCTGTTTCCACTCAGTTTTATGTCCTGCACAGCTCATCTCAATCAATGTGATAACGAGGGTAAGGGGTGATACATTTGTTTTACAATCTGTTGCTCTTATAAACAAATGATCCAGTAATGCAATTTTCAAAGGCCATTAAAATGAAATCAAATGCTTTTATAGGTTGTGTATAATTATTGCTTTTAATTAACAGGCAGAGCTAGGCCATATTTAAGGCTTAGATCAATCGGATTACTTCCTCCAGTGCATCTTCCATATTAAATCCCAGGCCCTAAGAATCAGTGGTATCTTAAACCAAGCCCTATAGTTTGATATAAATCTGCCAGTGTCTATTAAGTTTCCTGCTGCCTTTCATACCTTATAAATGTAAGGCTTTCCTGGGTGTACATAGCTTTGTCGCAAAGAAAATCTACTGAACCCTGCTAATGGGGTGTTCTGGGATACCAATGAAGACCTCTGGGGGTGAGGACTGATCAGGAAGGAAATAAGAACATTAAGAAGTGGAGGGGTGATGAAACTGAGGTTTCAGACAGGAGGCAAGGAAAGAAAGTTGGTTGCAAGGACAAAAAAGTAAACAAGAAACGCGTTGTGCAAGGGTCGTGTGCGAGTGGATGGACAGAGACAGGAAAGATGGTTTTGTAGGTTGGGTCTGTGCCCTGCCACACAGTTCTTGGAGCTGATTAGGTCAGGTACCTAATATTTCTGTCCCTCGGTTTTCTATCTATAAAACATGGATAATAAACCCTTGTCAACTCACCAGGATGTTTCATGACTCATTTGCGCTATTTACAAACAGGGTGTGGAAGAAGGGGCATCAGTGTGGCAGGAAGAAGGGAAGAAACAACCAAGACTAAAGAAAAAAGACAGGATGAAGCTTCTGGAAGAATGAATTAAGTCAGACCAGGGGAAATCTGGCTGGTTCATCACCCTCATTATGGATTTTTCCTTCAAAGATCCAGAGATACTCCACATGCTCATTGTGGCTGCCTAAAGTGACAGCTGCTTTGGGGGAGAGGGAGGGTGGGAAAGTCAGGGCACTCAGCAGTTCAGCCTTTGCTTTACAACACACTGAAGTCTTGTTGAAAGCAGGGATACTTAAAGGAGTCTCAAGGCTGTGGCTCTCCCTCAAGGATCTTATGGATTTAACTATTTGCAGCACTAAACCCTCGTTTCTCTCCACCAACAGCAATCAATGCAAGTTACGGTTGTTGTTCCCCTTTTTCGATGCCCCTGGCTTCCCTTTCAGCTGACGCTGAAGATTAGCTTCAAGCTTTAAGCTTGTAAAGTCTTTGAGGAAAAGCCTTAATGAGGATCTGATCCTTCTAAACTCTGATCTAATTACAGTTAGAGCAATGTTTCTATTTTGGATGCCACAAACAGAGCAAGTTTGCATGTTTGAAGGCGGCACTATTTGGTGGACAAGAAGCAAACCCCACCCTGTAGGTTAAATAAATTTTCATACATAAATAAAAACATGAAGAGCACCTATGTAAAGCAGCTGGCATTATTTCAGAGGAAGTTTGGGAGCTGAACCTGGGGAACTACAGGAATACAGAAAGGTTTTTTCCCCCCTTGTTGTATGTTTACTGGTCACATGGTAGCAGAGAAGATTTGAGGCCACAGCGGTGCAATCTATGGAGTATAACAGTAGGGAAGAAGGGAAAAGAGGACTGAAAATTACAGATCCAGCCATGAAGAGTGCTCTGGAGTGCACAGCACAGAAGTATTACCCAGAGCATGATCAAAACCTCATAGGCTCTAACTCAGCGACAGCAAAGAAACGCAAGGCTGAGTCCTTTCCAAGTCAACATTTTCACTTGACCTGTTGCCACAGCTTCAGTGTTTTGTGTGCTTTTATCGTGTGCTTTTACCACTGTTGCAATTTGTGTGCTGAGCTCCAGACGGTGTATGAAGACTGGCTTCCCACTTTTCTTGTCACATGCACCAGGCAGCTTTGCTCATCATGGAGCAGATGTGTGCATGTCCCCGTACAGCGAATACTGGCAAAAAAGACCTATCTGAGCTGCAGACATGGGCATGGTCAATTCCCAGTCTTTGCCCAAATCCCCCCATGCTTTCATCAAGAGATGGAAGAATGTTGCCTGCTTTCCTGGCTGTACAACTGTCATTGCATGGATCCCTGTGCTGGTGTTTGGCTTGGCTGGCAGCCTTCAGAGTGTGAAAGGCTACCGCTGGCAAGCCAGGTGTGAAGTGAATTTGCCTTGTTCTACTTAATGGGGTGTTACTGTAACTTCAAACCCTTGTGACCACTTCTAAGTTAACACCCTTCAGTAACTAACCAAAACACAAACATTAAGCAGGAGAAATGTTAAAATGCTATTACGAGCCATGGTTTTGTCCGATTAGCAGACTCTGCTTTAGGCTTAACTCGAGCGGCTTGTCTATATAAGGATGTATTAGTCACTTTCTTTTTTTATTTTTTTGACCATAAAAACAACAGATGTGATGCTCTGTGGTCAGCAGAGACAAGAATGATTCATGGCTAGGCATATTAAAACCTCCACTAGAAAACTATCCATCTGAGACCTTCTCCACCTCTTCCCCCTCGTTCCAGACAACCAGAGCCAAAAGCACCTGTCACATGATACATCTCAAAATTCATCAGCGATTCTCTCCATATGTCTTAGTTTTGAGGTGGCCAGGAGATATCAGCTGCTCCTGCCTACTCTCTTTGGACTGCATGGACTCCAGCAGCATTAGGATAGTGATAGAGAAGAAATTCATGTGTAGTGATGATGCGGGTAAGCGAAGGAGCTGTTATGTGTGAGGAAGGATCAACTTACACGTGGTAACTTGGTCTTGTGTAAGGTGGCCAGTTTTTCTCCAATATCTGTTCTATAACCATCTCTGGAGCACTTTGGGGAGGAATTTGACTAATGTTGGAGTTAGTACTTTCAGCTGAGGATGTGGGAGAGGGTTGGGCTCAGAAGGTAAGGAAAAGGGGCTGTGGACATGGAGTATGGAGAGGTCAGAAGTCAGTGCTGCTTCTGTGAAGTAATTGTAGGAGCAGCTGGGAAGCAGGAATTGAGGGACTAGGGCTGTGTGTGGAGCAGTAGGAGCCTGGGAAATGAGTGAATCACAAATCCTATTACGCATGTGCTGGGGGTCCTGACTTGGGGAGCTGCTATTTGAAGGGTGTTAAGAAGAGGGTTTCCACTGGAATAGGCAGCAGAGAGGAAAAGGCCGTTATCTCGTCAGCATTTTGGTGGCAACACTGAGGCCACTTTATTACCCCTAATCCATAGCTAGGTCTGTGTGGAATTGCTTGGAGCCCCAAGGAAAGTGCTCTGCCCCAGCTGGGATGTGTCTGCACAGCACTGGGTCTGTGCAAGAAGCTTGGTCTTGCTTGTGAGGTAGGACTGGAAAGCTGGGGCTGTATGTACTGTTGCCCTCTGCTTAGTACTGCTGTCAGGTCTGTTCTCCTGCCGCTTCAGTAGTACCTGGCTATCTGGTGGCCTCTGAGACCTGCACCTCCAAGGAGTGGCCTGCTAAGGGTTCTGCTGAGTGGTGGCTCATGGATGAAGGTGACATCTTCAGAGGAAACGAAACTGATGATCTGAGACCCATTGAGAAAAGAAAAACAATAAGTAAGAGATACATCAGTGTGTAAAATATGTGGAAAAACATAGCACAATTAAATTCAATGTAGGTAAAAATAAGCCAGTCCTCTAGAGGTGATGTAAGGTCTCCTCCCACAGAAAGGAGAAACTGGTGGAGCAGTAAGCTTGAAAAACTAGGATGGGGGACAGGTAATGGAGATGAGACAACTCTGACGAGCCTTGTCTGACAACAGATCAGACAGGAGATTAGGTGCTGTAATGTGGAGCACAGACAAGACAGGCCAATGAACTTTTCCAGCTGAAGACTCAGAAGTGGTAAACCACACAGCAGGAAAGCCCCAGTTTCGCACTCTTGGCTTCTGGCATAGAGTAGACCGAACTCATCCTGTGCTATAAAGTCCAAATGTATACATGCACAAAACATGTAACCAGAACTCCAAAGCTACAAAATTCAGCTCTTCCAGGTTAGACCAAGATGAAGGCTCCTTCTGGATTTTTAACTTAATCATAATTTCCTATGTTTATCTCCTGGCACGGTCTTCAACTTCCTGATGGAGGGCTCAGAAGCACTGCTTACTTCAGTGTACCGGATCAACACATCCTTCTGCTTTGTCCTGTGCCAAATCTGGCTACTTGTTTCAATCCTTTTCTCCATGTCCAGGCAGCTTTGTTCTCTCACCTTCAGCTCTCCTATCTCAACTTCCAGTTACCTCATTGAGCAGGTCCTCCAATGAGTTCCCACTGCAGATTTCCCAGTTGGTTTTGACTGGAATCAGTCGTTCCTGCTCGGCCCTGCAGCACTTTCATTCTGCCATCCGTTTTTCCTTGCTGCTGAGTTCTTTCCTTTTGTCATACCTCACCTTCACTTGTGCTTCTGGTCATCTCTCCAGATTATTCTTATGGGCTGATGTCCTTCTCGGGCTGCTTGTCTAATGTCAGCGTTTTGCTCAGTGTGAATCTGCCTGGTTAGGTCCAGTTCTTATGTGCAACATGGCTCTTTGTCAGGTTGTCCATCACCTTCCCTCAGCTATCCAATTCACAGTCAATTGTAGGAAGTGAGGGGCTCTCCACAACTCCTTCTCCAGTCCCAGGCTTTTTTGTCATTCTTCAGCTTCCAGTTGCCCTTCCTATTTTTCTACAGTTTCAATTTCTGTCTCTCCATCTTAGTCAATCATCAAGACACAGGAACATCTGATACTGCCTTACAAAGGGCAGGACTTTTTAAAGTGGAGAAAACAATAGGTAAAGTAAAAAAATCCATGCTCCCTTTTGCTCGAGGTTGGGTGGTTTCTCACCATGCATGGGTTCCAATGCTACCCAAGACTCCCTGGATTCCTTGTGATCTGTACCCATCAGGGCATGCTGTAAGCAAGGGCTCAGGATCCTGGTGTATTGTGGAGTTCATGCAGAATGGCTGACTGACATGACTTCAGCCAAGGGGGGATGCACATCTGCATGTTTTCTTCTTGCAGATACCAGCCATGTCAGAGGCAGGGGTTCTATGGTCAGCGAAGCATTAAATAACATTAGACTCGCTACTTTTGAAATTAAAAAGCCCAGCCAGATACAAAGCTGTTCCTCCTGCCCAACTACCCAGAGCCTCCCCCCTGTGGGGACCAAGCAGGGGCCACCTATCTCCACTTGGTCCCACAACACTGTCTACTCTATTCCGGCCTACCTTGTGGCCCTGCTGCTTTTGGACTGGCCCAACTGGTTGCCCACTCATCACCTGGAAATGTTGGTGTTCTCCTCTGTCTTTCTGCATATTTAGGTTAAGGTCACATTATACCTGGCAATTTTGAGGGAAGAACTGGGAAAACTAATGATGCCATGACAAAACATATGGCATTGCATTTATTCTGGGAGGCTGAGACCCTGTCCCAAGGGAGACTGAAGATCTCAATTTTTGCATGTGTTCTTTCCAGTTGTTGTTAAAGTAATTGGGGTATAAATCAATCTTCTTTTAAGGTTGATATTTGAGTTGCTGTTTGTGTTTTTAATAGGAAATTAATTATATCTTGGTGGAAGGGTTAAGAACCACAATTTTGTCTTTGTTGATTGTAAAAGCTAAAAACTGGGGTCAGACGCATGTTTAGTTTATTTTTAGGTGTACAGAACATAGTTCAATTGATCAGAAATGGTCGTGATCACATAAGAGCTGTTTACCTTCTGAATCTATGCCAATAACAGCAAGATGGCACTCAGCACCTTGAGTAATCTCTCTAAATAGGTTTCTGAAAATGTTTGGTAAGTGTCTGTCAGGCTTTATTGATTCTAGATACAAATTTGGCTAAAATTCCACATTATCTGAATGTGGTCCTTCAAGAAGTATCCTATCTGCCTTTTGAAGAGCCTCACATGAGCTATGCTTACACACCAGTTGCAAACTCTGAGTTCAAAGGAGTTGAGAGCTGAACAAGCTGCTTGCTATCCAGGGCTGCAGAGGTGGCTTTTTATCCAGTCAACAGGGATGTAGGCGTTGTGTTTTCTAACTGGTACTTATAAAGTGTCTAATGTGGACACTGTGACTATTTATCTCTGAAGGCTTTCTAGGGAGCCAACACAAACTGCTCCTGCAAAACTCTCCTGAGCTTCGGCTCCAAAGATAGAGTGTTACGTGCTATTTTAGGTAGTCCAAATACAGCCCTAAGCAAGTGTTTATTATATTAGCAGGTAGCAAATGGTTGGAGTTAATAATGGTACTAAGTACGAGCTGCAGCTTTTATAAACTTTCAGAAGTCAGCTATCAGCCTAGTACTGTCAGAGTTAAAAAAAAAAAAAAAGTATGTTAAAATATGCAAATATGGCCATACTTTCAGTCAGGTCTTTTGAGACAGTGGGCAAAGAGTGAAGACAAGGATGGGGTGCTTGGGTTAGTGTAGCCTGAGAGATAAACAACAGAGCAGATGTATCAGATATTACCTGCTTGACAACCAGAATGTTTGCCAGGTATCACGAATGATGAATATACAACGATCAGTTAGGCTAATGATTTTTATTTATCAGCAAGAAAGCTTACTGTGCTGTTCCATGTCAATAGGCTACTGATGTAACATAAAGTGAATTTTGTTTTTGTACATGGGTGGTGACATCTCCTGTGCTCCTCCAAAGAAGCAGCAACAACAACAGCAGGAGACAGCTGGAGGCTGAAGTGAGGATCATGGCAGCAAGTGATGAGAAGGTCTGAGTGGGTCTTCACATCACGTCTGCAGTGGCAGACAGAGCGGGGGGACACAAGTGCCTGCCGTGCAAGGCGGCACTCTCCTATTTAGGGATCCCCACAACGCAGACAGCTCCTGAGCCAGTCCTGGGGGCTGATGGCTGAGAGCCAAAAGCACACCAGGAACCATCCTTGTGGTGTAGTTGACTGAGGTTCTGTGCCTGGGAAAGTACCCTGTTATATAGGTGCAACCTGCACGTCACTGTTGGCAGGGCTGCCAAAGTCCTCAGGACAAAGGAAGCTCAGAGAGCACCTCTCTCTTATGGGAAACATCTATATGAACCAGAGTTCGAACTTCCCCAAAACTGGCGTTATTCAGGTCTGAGGTTTTGCTTTGGGCCCCTCTCACTGTTGACTTTTTCTTGCATTTGGACTGTCTATGTCAATACTAGATTTTTAAACCCTTGAGAACACCTATTTTTAGTTACTGAAGGAGACGGTTTTGATTTATTTTTAGGAAAAAAGGTAGTATAAGAATAGGTTTAAAGCTGTCTCTCCAGGTACTGTCCTTTGGTGTTATTACAAATATATTAATGCTCAGTGTACTGACTTTTGTCAACCTTTCTGACCTGTTAGCAAATGAGCTGTGCCTTCACATACTAACATTGATTTGTTCAGCAAAGAAAGGTGATGAAGGACTATTTACTGTATTTTGGCTCAAAATGCAAGAGGTTTTGGGAATCTTCATTTTTAAAAGTCAGTTTTAGTTCCATTGTGCTTATTATTACTTTACTCTTATAAATTTTGGTACTATTAAGTAGGAGTTTTCATATGATAGCAATGTAATTAGTAACAGTAATAGCGTTATTGAAATACATTAATATTTTAAGTATCCTATTTTATTTTCAGAACATCTGGAGGTCCCAGATAGGTTGGGACCCCACTCCATGGGGCATTATGTAGATAAAGAACAAATTCTGATTTCTGTTATAAAAAACTTGCGATCTTTGATTAGGCTTTGTTTGGCAAAATCTATAATCTTGTGACAAACTCTACTTATGGGTTTTTTTTATTTTTCAATAGATGCAACATATTTATCTTAGAAAACATTTTACTGCATTGAAGGCAGGATAAGTGCCAAGTGGAGGACAAATCTCCAAGCTATTCCTTTGCAAAATGCATCTAGCAAGGATGGGAAAGTGTTTCATGCAACCGTTAGGTGTGGTAGCGTTGATGGAGCCCTGGCAGATGTGTCCCGCATCACGCGTCTTTGCAGCTGGAGCTGCAGCAGAGCAGAGGGACCACAGCTCTTGTCTTTGCTGTCATGTGAAGCAGCAGCAGCTGGAGGAAACCACTACAGTGTCTCCACTTGCCTGAGTTCTGCAGGAGCAGAAGAGTGATTCTGCTCTCTGAAGTTATCTTCAGCTCCATCTGTTTCCAAGAGCTGCAGGTTGGGATTGCACATTCCTTCTTCCTTCCTCTCCTCATTATTTTTCTTTTTTGTGTGGCCAATAATTTAACAACTGAGAAATGCAGTATTTAGCTTACTCTAATGTTCTGTAAATGTGACTTAAATTAGCGAAACAGATGTGATGGAAAACTTTTCCTTAAGAGATACACAAAATGGCAGGGTGAGGAGCATGCCACTTTTCATCCAGTAGCTGTGGTTATTGCTCTCTCTGCTTTCTTATGGGACTTGAATGTTCCTCCAGTCACCAGGTCACTGAGTATTTTGGGATGTTTTCTTTCCAATTTCTCATGTTCATTCAAGCTGTCCCACTTTGCATGGAGTGATTAACTGGAACAGTGAAGGCTGTCTGGATACCTCCAACCCTGCTCAAATGCTCTGATGCTCAGTAGTGTCAGTGCCTGGGCACTGTTTCCTCCCGTGGAGCACTGAGCTGTTTCACGGTGAGGAGCATCTCTATCAGGCACTGAGGGAGACCTCCCCATAGCTCCTCCAGGACCCTCAGGTTGCAGTGCACATCCTGGCCCCAAACTCCAACGCAATGCCCAGCCGCAGGTCACTCCACCTGTGCGGCATTTTTCACTAGTTTAACTCCCCGCTGCTCTGCCAGTGTACTCTGGATTTTTACAACAATCCTTGAGTCTCACAACATTGACAAATGGCAGGTAAGTGCTTGACCTTGTTTGCTGCCTGGTCTCTCCTCCATTCGTTTTGCCATGTGCTGTGTAGTAGCTATACTTGAGAGACAGCTGATCTGATAAAAGCATTCTCTGTCTCTGCTTAAGTGGAGATTAAATAGAGGTACATCCATCCCCTATTTAAGCAGAGTTTACTCCCTGTTTATTGGTATAATACCAGATTCCTCCTTGAACAAAGGAATCTGAGGTGCATCTGAGTGTTTCTGTTGACGATCTGGCAGTCACTATGTGATCCCTCCTGCAGTCCCATTGCACCAACCTCTACGGTGTCCTGGCAGCTCATGTCCCTTTTACTGATGTCCTCTCTGAATTGCCCACATTGCTGTTGGCATATTTATCAACAAAATGACTCAATTCCTTTAATTTGAGTTTTATGGACTAGATTCAGTCTACTGTTCCTAAAAGTACATTTTCCTGAGATAAATTGTGGAAAATGATAGCAGTGAAATGTCAAATTTAGAAGAAAGTGGGTGGAAACCCGAATTTTGTCACTTCAACTTACTGCTTCAGTTGGCACTAAATGGGAGTTTTCAGCTCCCTGCTCCCTCCCTCACCTTCTTCATGGCAGGAGAGTGTGACTGTGCCTAAATATGATGCTGTGACAGGGTCACGGTGAACTCCTCTTCCCGCGGTCCAGGTGGAACACAGTGTACGGAAGCACTGTTGCACAAACATAAGTGCTTAACACTTGCAAGCGTTACACCCAGCTACGGTTACAGGGGAAGGGTTTCCATGATGCATTCCTGCTCTTCTGACATCGTTGCAACAATTTATATGCATGCTGAAGTTGAGACGGGGGGGTCTGGGTGAGCAGCAGGTGTTTGGGGAAAAGCTGCTTCCGCCCGTGCACCTCGCTAACCCCTGTGTGCAGGGGATGCTGCAGCGGGGGGCTGCCCTTCGCTGGGCGGTGGGAGTCCGGCCCTGTAACCTCAGCACCTGCTCTGGTTCTTCGTTGCTTGAGAAGTGTTTTTTCTCTAAGACAAAGGCTCTGCATGTGGTTCGGAGAGAATGTGAAAGCCAATTTGGGAGTGTTAAATAAGCAGAAGTAGTGATATGCCAGGCCTTGTGGTTTGAGGGCATGATGTGAGGAAAGGCTCGAAACCTGCTGAAAACTGCTAAGTGTAGCCACACCAAGTACGTGGACGCCCTGAAAGAACCACTTGGCATGCTGCCCTTCTACGGTTTGTGGTCTGGATGCAGGTGCCTGACTAGTGCCATCAGGTGGGGATTACCAGCTCCCAGGGGAGGTCTGGTGGGTATCCTCTCTGCAAGGCACTCATTCCACATGCTGTGAACCAAAACCTAATGTCCTCCAACTAATCACAAGTGACACCTTGGGGCCTCTTAGCCAGCGTTTTCTGACATCGGTCCAGGGTGCACTCTGCCTACCCATCTTCATTCCCTCCTGAATGGCTTCTTTCTTCTTTCCTCTTTCATTTTGCTTCTTTCACCACCTAGGCAGGCTAAGTTAAGTGCCTGAGTAAATATTATAACTCTGTTTCTGCCATACAACCTTGACAGAACTGTAAGGGTCATGGTAACAATGCAGACCTCATGGCAAGGCACATGCTATGAACTAGACATGATGCCACTCTGATGTGCATGGAGAAGTCTGGCCTGACCCACTCCGTCAGTTGTCCATCCTGCCCACTGCTATTGGATCCTCAGCTATGACACATATCCCAGTTTTGGAGACTGGGAATCAAGACAAAAGTAGACCTATGGAAGGGAATTCAGAAAAGAGATGTGCCAGTAGGTCAGTGGTCTAGAACTTCTGTGCTGTGAAGAAAATCTGAATGACCAGGGTGATTTAATGGAAGGAAAAGAGTATTGTGGAGCAGAGGGGATGAAAGCAGACTTCAGGTATCTGTAAGGCTGATGCATAATGGAAGGAAGCCATCTGTTTTCCGTGTCTGTGGTGGGGAAGATAGGTTGGATTTAAAGAGCAGCAAGGAGTGTTGAGGTTAGATCAGCAGTGGAGATAGTGAAATACTGCAGGAGGTTGTGTGGGAAAACTGTGGTTCTCCAACTTTTGGTAGAGGTTAGACACTCAGAAGGATGCATACAGGAGTGAACTTGCTTTGGAGAAACTGGCTCTGTGATGCTGTGTGAGAAAAATGGCCGATGTGACAGTGTGGGGTTTCACAGGTGTGGGAAGTGAACAGACACTGGACTGGAGCACCAGTATACAGGGAACAGGTTCACATGCTCACATACAAGAAGTGCTCCTTAAAAGTATATGAGGATATCCTCCTAGCTTTTCAAAGTCCTTTCTTTCATGTCATCCTTGCACTCTGAAAAAGTTTTAGGAACATTACAGTGGCTTCTGTGGAAAAGGCATGCTGCAAGCCACTGTGTGTGGGTACTGAGCTGAACTTCCCCAAAATGTGGGTTGTGTGGACTCAGTGTTTCAGCTTACTCACATCTACTGAGTCAGGACCAGGAATAAATCAGATGAAGACCCAGTGTGGGCAATTTTTTGACCTTGTTTATGTAAGATTTGGTGTGACTGGCTGTAAAGTCCATCTCACCGTGAGAGCAGAATTTGTCTGTCGGGAAGCAGGGGTAGGAAGTTTTAGAAGCAATCATCTGAGCTTTGGAGGTGAATGAAGTTTGTAAGTAAATGATGCTATGCTGTGTTTTATTAGTTGTGAACAGCAGTGTGAACAGTCCCACTCTTACTGCTGGATACAGTCCTCATAACCATGTCAGAATTTCGTCTCCTGCCTCAAGTGTTTTACACTGATGTGCAGGGATGAGGAAGGAAAAAAAACTTAGCCAGACTTATCCAAGAGGAACACTGGGGAAATAAATATTATTTCATTAATATTTAAAAGCTCTGTTGGCCTTCTCTCTGAAAACTTTTGCCTCCCTCATGCTGTGACATGGATCCAATATTTGGCAGCATAGTGGTCTTGCATTAGGGATGTGCCCTTGTATCTGTGTGGAAATCTGCCGGTGTGTGCAAAATTCTCATCCCTTTATAAACAGCTGGCTCAGCGAGGCTTTGTGACTTAGATCCATAAAGGCTTTGCTCTTTTCCGTGTGGTACCCGTGTGGGGAGGGACTGAGTAAACAGGGATTCTCCCACAGCCTGACTGCTGCCTCCCCTGCCATGTCCATGTCTAAACAGAGACGCTGGGAGTAGCAAATGGACTTCTCTTACAGTCTTAGTGTTCTTGCAGTGGGGGAGCAGGGGCAAGCTTTGGGAGAACCGAGTGAGAGGGCTGGCTGGGGAAACTTGGACTGGGTGGGCTGGATAGCCAGTGGGAAGGGATTGAAGAGGAAAGGGGAGATTTAGGAGGAATCACTGCATGCCTGAAAGGTTGGTGGGGTTGTGGGGTGGCTGAGGCTGGAAAAATGGTCACAGAAAGAGGATTGGGAGCTAGGAGGAAAGGCAAATACGAGCTGTGGGTCTCATTGCTTGAGAAGAGTGGGCTTTCTCTCTCTCTCCCTTTGATTAATGAAAATAATTTAAATATAAATAAATATATTTCCTGAATATCTGCACAGGAAACTAAAGAGCTAAAATAAATGCAGCTAAAGCAAACACTGCCCCTCACCACCATGAAGTGAGAGAAACTTTTACTATCTTCTTAAATGACAATAATATTGATAATCAAAACTCAATATTTATGTAATGTTGTACTTGGAGAAGATGTATCAGAGCAGGGTGGGTGTCATTATTGCTGGCCTCAAGATTCAACCAAAGTGGAGACTGACCAAAGGTCACCAGGGATGGAATTAATCTCATATAACCATATACCTTCACCTGAACTGGACACCTACACTCCCTCAACAGGCAACGGAGAGCAATCGGTACTTGTTGAGACTGACTTGACATATTTTAGACACCTCCTTTAAGGTGAGGTGAATCTCACCTTAGAAAGGCTTGTTTCTCTGCAGGGCATACCAAGGGCAGCCCTTGGGTGACTACTTCAGCTAGAAACGTCTCCTCTGTAGAGGTTTACGGTTAGGTGAAATGAATCCCATCCCTCAATCAGGACTGGTGCCAAAGACATCGCAAAATGTCGCTCTGAGCCTGGGCACCATGCTAGGTGGGATGAAAAGTGTCAGTCCTGACAGACAGGCTGTGCAGAAGGTGGTGGGTGCCTGTCCCCATGCCCGGCTAGAGGATGCCATTCAGGAGCAGGGAGGAACACACTCCACATCAGGCTTTTTCCTGAGAGCACCTGAGGTCTAGGTGTCCTGGACCAGGTTCCCTCTCCTGGCTCCCTTTTCCAGCACTGTTTGTCTCAGAATGCTGCTTGTCCAGCATGAGACGGCCAAAATCTAAGAACAATCGTGTACTTCTTCCCACAGCCACCTCTGGGTACCAGTTACCAGGCTGGCTTGCTCTCTCTTTCACTCCAGGCCATAGCTGGTGTGGGACACAAACTGGGAGTATAGGGAACACTGGCACCAGCAACTCAAGATGGGATGCTTCCCTCCAGGAGGGCCTGGGTCTTCTAGTTTTCTGTAAGATCCCTATCCCTTTAGGCAATTGCCTCAGCTAGAAGACTGCCTACACTGCTAAGTTCAGTTCAGCATAGAGGTTCAGAGCAGGGTTCAAATACAACCACATGGACCTCATGCCTAATTCAGTAAAATGGCTACACCGAGGCAAGGCCATTCAGAAGAGTAAAATTGAACTGTCTTGGTTCAAGTGGCTTACAAATAATTTTCCAATCTACCAACTCCAGAGATACTATGGCTAGGGAATGGTGCTTGCTTTCCCTCTCTGTAAGCGTAAGGGGTGAAAGGAAAGTGGAGGCCAGTGTGCAGTCTTGCACTTGTTATTCTTACATTTGTTTGATATTTTCCATTAATTCCTGTGTTTAATGTTTCAGCGCCTTTGTTTTCCTTTCCTCTCTTTTGGGGAGGCTGATGGTGAGGACTATGTTATTATTAGGTTTGGCATTACTTGATTAGTTTTTCTTCTCTGCCTCTGTGTGATTGGGATTTGGTTTTTTCCTGCCTCTGCATTGTAATGTTGTATTTGTTTTTACAGTCAGCACCTTGCTGTGCAGTTGCTTGAAGGAGAAGGAGAGGAGGCACGTTCCTTGGCTCTTGTTTCACGAGATTTTTTAGTTTCTCTCTGTGTTAGTAACCTGCCCTGCCTCTGTCTCCTGGCCTTTTCCTCCTCCTCCATCCCCTTTGGGTGGACGGGAACTAGTCCCCTCTCTAGGACTGTGCTGGTGTTAGGGTTTTCAAGTCAGATTAGTTTGACTAAGAATAGTGGTTGCTGAGGGAAATGTTCGGCTGTGAAATGCCAACAACTGCCGCCACTACCACCACACAGCAGTCTGTAAGTAATGGAAACGGCTTTGATGCTGGGGACGCAAAAATACGGTGACATTTTGTCATTATTCACTCTGGCTGAGATGATTTATGAGCAACTGCAGACAGCTAGAAGCTGTATTTTAGGGGTTAAACAAATTAATTTTCCCAGCCCGGTTCCTGGTGTTGCAGCTTTGGTCTTGCAGGGCTTGAGGGGAGTGCTGCTGCCTGCTCCCACACCCACGGGGAAGCACGACCACCCTAGCTTCACCCAAAACCAACTTTTTCAGCTCCTCATTTATTTCACACTACAGAACAGCATGTTCTCCCCACCAGCCCAGCCCTTGGGTCTTTGTTCAGCCAGACTTCCCCTGACTGTGGTATGAGACTCTTTGCATAGAGAGTGGGTGATGGAGCCTCCCACTTGCAAACCTCTCCCTGGATCGGCGCCAGCCTCCTCCATGAATCATGGCTTTCCTCCTCCCCACCCCTGGAAAAGCAGCCTTCCTTCAGACTGCCTGAGCATTGCTGGGGGCTGAGCCTGCCCTGAGCATCCAAAGAAGTTGCATCAGCGCTGGTACAACCCTGCTTGTCATTAGCAGCGGGGGCACAGCCAAGGTCGGCTACCTCCAGGCGCTCCGAGTGCTGCGCTGTCTAGACCAGCTCTGAGCAGAGGCAGGATGGAGGGGGAAGAAATTATTGCCACTGGAGCAAAACTTCCTGGTTTTGCAAATCCATCTACCTACTCGGATGACCCTAATCACCATAACATCTGTATAATTAAATCCTATTTCTAACTTATCTTTTTCTCAACCCACCTTAAACCCCTTGCCCTGCTTGATTTTTCTTCTTTGCCTATCAGTTATCATTTGGCAGTATAAAGTATCTGGGAATCCAGATTTTAGAAGGTGAAGTGTATGTTGTCCCCTGAAGGGAGAGAGCTCTGGGAGGCAGGATGGCAGCCAGCTCTTTCCTGGCAGTCATGGGAATGCCGATGTGGAGCTGCCAGTCGGTGGGTGGGCGTAGTGCAGCTGCCTCCTTAGGCTGGGTCCAGCCCGTTTGCAAATCTGGGAGAGGGGAGGAAGCTGAGAGTGACCGATTCTCTGTCTGTACCACAGTCCAGCCCCATCTTTCCCTCTGGCTCCTTTCTGATAACAAGCCGGCATCTGTGCTTTGGCGTATCAGAGACACATAAAGCCAAAGCAAACAACAATTTTCAGAAAAAGTTCTTCGCATGGTGAGTGGCACAGATTTCTCTCCCATTTGTCCCAAGCTGTATGTGTCAGATGTGGTTTCCATATGGCATCTATATCTCTCAGTACACCCACCCACATTGGATGTATGCATTGGTATACCAGTGGCTGTGCTGAACCGCAGATAAATGTTTAGCATTCCTTAGTCAACTGGAAACTCTGTGTGTGCATGGGGGGTGTGCGTGGGTGAAGCCCAAGGAATATAAAAACAGGCATATGGCATTTTTTAACTCATTGCACAAATAAAAAGGAGAAATAAATATAAGGCAACACTCTAAAATAGTATCAACGTCTTTGAAGTAAACCCACTAGTGAGAGAAACTGAAGCGGAGGCTGCTGGATCAGCCTACAGCTCCAAGCCCAGCACCTTGCCCCTGTGTTTTTTGGTGCTCCATGTACGCCAAGATTTCAGGCTGTGCTCCCTCAAATGGAGGCTCTTGGACCTGCAGCTCTTCCTGCCACACTGGCATGACCATGGCTTGGGTACCCCAAGATGCGCTTTACTGTCCTTCCAAAGCATGTGGGTGCCTCTGGTTCAGTTTACTGAAGTTGTACTGAGCTGAGCACGGGGCTGACACTCTTGCCCTAGGCAAGGCGCCTGCTGCATACACCGCGTAGACCTGATTCAGTTGCCCAAACCCAAACATCTAGTGCCATCCAAGGCACGCTCAGGTGCCTGACATAGCCTCTGGCTGCCTCTCCAGTAGGGTACAGTTGTCCCTGTGCCAATGCCTCAGATGCTGTAGGCAGCTGGAAGTAGCGCTGTTCACCTGAGCTTAGGCAAATGAATTAGGCTCTCAGCCTTGAAATAGCTGCTTGTGCTAGTGGAGAGGCTGAAGCTCGTCAGACAAATGCTTCAGTGAAGTGATGGTCCATGAGTGTTTTTTACTGAAGTCCTTCAGTGCAAACAAGAAGGCAGAAGGCTACTGAAGAGAGGCCCTTACACGACCGTGTGAATTTTTCTGTATCACATATGAAATTCTGGATAGACATACTGGTAGTCACAGCATTGCAGAGCTACCTCTTCCGCCTGGAGATACCTCCTTTACCTCCACCACTTAGAAATAGCTTCATCACATGTCCTAGTAAGACGCCTCATGGTGTGGTCTTCAATCAAGCAGCCTGAAATGTGGGGAAATCTGTTTCTCCTCCAGCATGGAAGGAACTGGGAAAGACTTCTCACAGATAATGAAGTGGAAGTAGCCTGAGAAAGGGTGGGGGAATTCCAGGGCAAGAGCATCCCCGCAGGGTTCATGGGAGTCACGATTTAACGTGACAGTTGCACCGGCTGTGGAAGCCCCAGCACTGCTTGCACAGCGCCTGGGCATCTGTAGCCAGTGCCACCGCCAGCAAACAACTCCTAGGTCAGGCCTCCTTGCTGGGTGGTCATAAATATGACAGGGTCTGGGAGATGCTCTTCTGACCAATGCCACAGCAACACCTGCTAGAACAGCCCAGTATAACGTACAGCTGCTGCTGCGCAGAGCTAACCTGAAGACCAGCTGTGTATTTTTGAGAAGTGAATCTTGGTTTGTGGGAGACTCCTGCTTTTTGAAAGGGAGATCTTCAGCCTAGGTCTTCCCCTTGGAGGGGAAAAAATGGCCTTTTCTAGGCTCTTCCTACTCCTGGTTGCCCAAAGACGTTTATCTTATACTACTTTAGGGAGTACTTGGGCCAGCTTGGGTTTTACTGGCTCAGGGCTAGCAGGAGGGAGAACCCTTTGAACAACAGCCTTTTATTCTAGGAAATATTAAATTAATTTTATTTGTTTGGGACAGGTGAAGCTGTTGGTGTTTGTTCAATGGATTTGAAATAGCAAAGGGAAACCTTTTATGCTTTTGTCCTGGAGTTTTTTTTTCTAGGCAGAGAGTTTGGGGTTCAGATATGGGATGCCTATGTGAGGAAATAGGCAACCCATGTAATAAAGCACTGGCCTGTGTTATGATAAATGCAAAATGATTAAGTGGCGAGAGGAAATAGACTCTGGCACCTGTCTGTCTTTATTTTGAAATGCCTTGGGGGAAAAATAAAAAGACAATAAGAGACAAGCGATTTGGCTGTCTTGGGGGAAACAGGGCATGGTGCCAAACCTGCATGCATTCCACCAACTGACTAGGGTAGCAAGCTCCCAGAAGCTTGCTGCCCAGTGCACATTTGTTCCTCATGTGTGTTGGAAATTGGAGGGGAAAAGAAAGCAAGCACGAGAGGTGAAGGATACATGCGTGAGCTAGGGCCCTGATGTCAGTGAAATGCCTGGGGCCAGGGTACATTGTCTGGCTGGCCATGAGGGCTAGGGTCTGGCAGGGCTAGCTGCTAATGCTGCTGGTGCATGTGTTTCCTTCCCCATCTGGTCCCTGTGCTGGTCAGACTGCCAGCACCCCTACTTTGGCTGGGCCAGTGCTGTGACCTGAGAGAAAGAACCTTTTAAATGGCAATGCGGTCACGTAACCAGGAGCAGATGAGTGCGTGTGGGTGTGATTACATAGCACTGCAAAAGCAGACTGAAGATGGAAACATGCCCCGCTTTTAATTCAGGGCTGTGTTGCAAAGACTGCAGTGAGGTATGGGCCTTGGGGTTCACATTTGCTTGTTGAGAGCAGTGCAGTGTGTAAGGTTGGAGACAACCCTACTGTGGTTGGAGTGACAGCACGACTGCTCATCTGCAGCCACACAGCATGTTGTGTGTCACTTGGTGCTTGTTCTGGTACAACAGGGTGGCACCGCCTGGTGAGGGATTGGGGAGGATTCCCAAGGAATCTACAACCACAGTATGCAATTATTAACCAAAACAGTTTTCTTTGGTTAACACAATCCACAATAATGCGTTAAAACTTCAAATGCAAAGTACTGAAACTGTAACTAATTGTTGTTACACTGTAAAACAGCATGACTTCAAATGCATGGATGAGTTGATGGGCCATTATGGGCCTATTCATTGGTGAAATGTCTAAATGCTTTTTCTCTTTTAATAGTATGTGATTTGGTCCATTGCAAGCAGCTGAAACATTTGAAAATGTCAAAGCAAACGAGGCTCAGATGCAATACCACTCAACAGTGCTGTAACAAGTTACTGCAAGTCATTGAAGGTAACTGTCCATAAGTGCACTTTCAGCCTTTGACAAATACAAAGTATTTTGATTTTCTGACCTTAGCTTACAACAAAATAGAAAACACTCAGATGACTTTGCACGTGCCATTGGCCAAAGGTGCCTGTTTAACTGATAACACACTGGTGGTGACTTGAGCCTGAGCCCACAGCTTTCAACTAATTTTATGTGAAAAATTAGATGCTTCCTTTATTTTTATTCAAACCTGCCCATCAACCCAGGTTCATTCCGTAAGTGTGAAAACATTGGTGAACCTATGGGGAAACTTGCTTCTGAGTTTTGAGTTAGTAAGGATTGGCCAAGCAATGTTCCCTCATGAAGGTTACAGAATGCAGTCTGAACTTCAATGTATCCTGAAATCTTTTTTTGAAGGGTCTGATCTTTGCAAAAATGCACTGCTGACAGCTTGGTATTGACTCAAACACATTCAGTACAAAAAAACCTGATAGACCAACACTCAATATAGTCATTTTTGGAAGAGCGGTATTCCTAGTGGGAATTTTTCTCACATGCTAGCAATTCTGTATTTTGCTGGAGTAGCTCCAGGACAGACGAGTTAATGCCCTGTGTAGTCTGTTTTCATATTGAGCAAACCCTGCTGAGATGCCGGAAAATAGTGATTTAAACTGATAAGCTTGCAAAAGACAGCTGACTCATCTAGTGCCATGAAACAAGGATTCCCACAGTGTGATACACCTGAAATCATTGAACTAGTACAAGCCCAGTCCCCCACCCTTCTCCTGGGGGTGTTGGGGAACCACCATATGCTTCTGCTTGGCCTGGGTAGAGCTGCTACCTTTATATCACAATACAAGTCCTTCTCCTTAGTGGTTGTACCCACACAGATGAAGATGGCCCGAAACACAGTGTTGGTGCTGTGTTTGGACAGTCAGATGGGACAATATGGTCCAGCAAGCTTCATAACTGCTTTGGATGAGAGCAGGATGATGGTAGGTGACATTATTTAACTTCAGATTTTATCAAGGCTTAGAGTAGCATTTGGGTGTGGAAGGATTTAATTCAGGATATGTCCCATCAAGGATACTGAATTGCTGCTTTGAAACGAGACCCTGAAAATACAGCTTGCACCTTGCTCTCCATCAGGGAAAGAACAAAATGTAAAAACAGTGATTTGGATTTTGCCTGGAACACGGTCTGAAGCTCAGCAAGAGGGCACTCTATCTAGTTGCCAATGCCTCTGCTTTTTTCTTAACCTGACGGGAGCAGACTAACTAATCCCATGACAAAGGACAGATGGACAATGTCTGGGGTGATGATCAAGGGTGGCCTTTAGTTTGCAAATGAACGAAATGGTCACTGGTGGTATCTTGCTTCAGTTTGTGGAGCTTGATGGGTATGACCAGCCCCAGTGACTTTCATGCTCGTGTATTCTGGCTTCTCCTCAGAAGGGGAGCACACACTGGTCAGGGTTTCCAGCAGATGTAGTCAGGCTGTGGTCTCCTCACCAGGAGCTTGTTTGCTGTAACTTGGTCTTGCCCCTTTCTCTGGAGGTGTTGCTATAGTGGAGGGCCCGTGAACTCTCTTTGACTCTCTTCTCCCCCATGAACATGACAGTGTCTTCTTAGCTTATGTGCTGGAAGTTCATCTGGAGTCTGGATGCTTGGAAAGGAAGAAAAGCAAGCCTGTAGGCTGGGGTGAGTCAAAGGGTTTCCAGAGAGGGCTACCTTTTTTGCCAGAAAATACGCAAAGAATGTTTGGGCACTTTTTAGGCCAAAGAGCAGCTTCTTCTGACATGCCCTTTGGAAGTTTTCCCTGTGAAATTATGGGTACAGGTAAATCACAGTCTTGGGCAGAATACAGCTCTTGGGAAAAACTGGAGATTTTCTGCTAGAGATGCTGCTGGCTGTTTTCCTAACTGCAGGTGCATGTAAGTGCTTTCCCCTCACAGCTTTGTGATCCAGAGTGGAACCAGCAGCAGTTAGTGCTGGAGGAGGCCAAAAGCCAAATGTCTGTGATAGAAAAAACTAGAAAATTGACAGACGAAGGAATTTTTACTTAGAAAATATGCTGTGAGTGAAAATTTTGCCTGCAAATTTTTGCATTGAACTGCATGCAGCTGGTCTTATGGACAGAAAATATCAGTTTCGTGCTTGAACCTCTGCTTGGTGACAACAACACCTGCCTAGTAAAAAGCTGCCGGGTGATTGCCAGGCTCCCTTCATCTTCCCTGACAGCACCTGGCTATCACCAGGTAGCTGCCCTTGTGGATCTGCTGGGCAGCTAGCAGGCTGCTGCAGAGCAGACCCTGCACAGAGGTTGCTTTACCTACCACACGTCTCACTTGTGAGATAAATGGGAAGGGAAAAGGGGAAATTGACCACAAAACAGCAAAGCCTAAAATTGGACCAGAACTGATAAAAGTCAAGTTGGTTGAAGATGTGGTGAGGGTTTGTAAGGGAAACAGGAGCCAGGGGCATGACTGTCCTCAGGCACACACAGGGCAGCCCAGAGTGAAGGAGGCTGCTCTGGCTCCAGACCTGTGATGCTCCCACAAAACACCCCCAGCTTGGTTAGTCCCCAACCAAGGTAATCCACCTATGAAAAATCAAAAAGGGCCTATCTCTAGAATGACCTGTTGAAAGGGACAAAAAAGGCTCTGTTGGCTCTATTTTGTTAGGTATCTTTCTGAGTCATCTGCACATCAAGGTATAAGAATATTGATACAATTTGGACCCAGATTTTCCTGTCTGTGATGTAAGATGCAAAGTGCTTTCCCTTTACTTCGTTGTATGCTCTTACCACTAACAAATCCCCAACACTTCCTGCATAAAAGGATTATTTTCTAAGTACTTCATTGGAAATTCAGGATACCCTGCCATGTTATTTAAAGGAAAACTCAAAAGTATATACTCTGCAGTCACCTCTGGCCTTGTTTTACTCATTAAGTCCAAAGAGTAAGGTGTTCCCACAGTTCATACACATGGCTGACAACTTATGGCTTGGATTATGTTTATGCAAGGAAGGGGACCAATGTTGCTAGTGTCTGAGGGGCTTGGGAGATCGATCACTCAGGGTTGTCTTCTCTGGGGAGGATGGGAACAATGCTGCTGCCAAACTCTGGTCCAGTAAATTCGCCTCCTAGATGACAGACATTAATTAAGAGCCAAACCCAGTCTGAAACAGTTTGGGACAATGACTAAACGTTGCAGAACAGTCTGTTGACACCTGAAAGTGGGTGAACAAAACCAACCACCTAGATCCTGAGCTCTGATGCTGCCACAGCATGGCTGGCACACTGTGTGGTGCGCTGAAGATCCCCAGCAGCCCACAACATTGGGCTGTGACCCTCCAACAAGGACCTTTAGGCTGTAGGCCCTGATGGGACACATCCTTTGGCTGTAGCTGGCTGGCAGAAGTTCCACCAGCTTCACCTGCCAGGTTTAGGAGTTATGGAGCAGGATGGAGGCTTCAGCACTTTGCTGCAAGTGATAAAGGACATGCTTTGCCTTGGGGTACCTTGGCTTTAGGGCAGGTGACATACAAAGGATTTCACGTGACTACCTCTGCCTCCATGACAAGCAGTAGCTGATAGATGGGAAACATTTTGTCTCTTATCTCTTTTGAGTATATTATAATACACACATACCTGAGGCTTATAGTTCAGTTTTCTTCAGGATATTGGAACATCTGTTTAGAAAATGTGCAAGAAGTGGGGAATATGTTTCAATGTTAATACTGAACATACTGGGAGAATATGTACACAGAATTTAATTATCCAGAAGATTAGGAGTCAAGGGAAGTTTTGAGGGGTTTAAATGCCACTGGATTAATTTGCTGATCTTTTATCAAATGCACTGAAGAAACCTGGAATAGGATAAAATGGGAGCTTGACCAGTCACCTGTGCTTGTAGACAGAACTACAGATCCCTGTGCTTCAAGAAATAGATGCCTGTCTGTGAGGAGCTGCCCATTTTGAAAGAATACAATAGGTAATTGTTTCACGGTTATGGGGTGCAGAAATAAGGAGGCCACATCAATGAATAGCCAGCTGATTGCATACTCTTTCTTTCAGTCTCTTATTGGTGTCCCTAACTGAGCTAGGCAATGGGGTTTATGTGTCACTGTGTACACAGAACAATAATGTTTAGCTAGAGCCTCAAAATATTGATGAGGAAACCCAGGCAGCCTAAGGGATCAAACAGTCTCCTGACAGGTTCCTAAAGCACTGCTGACTTCTGACTGTTTTCACTAATGAACATAATTCAAGCCTGCAGAAACTCACAAGTTCTGAGATGGAGGAAAGTCCTCTCCCCTGGAAGGATTTCCTTTTGACACTGTGCTTCTGTGGAGGAAAAGCCCTCCCGCAATTAATAGTAGTTGATAGAAGATTTTGATTTTGAGTTGCCTGTGGACCATAATCGAGCCCTAGCTGCTGTTTCCGGAGGGTTTGTTCTCATTTTCTGTACCACCAGTTCCTCCAGAGAGGACTAAACCATTAATTCTCCACTCTTCCTTCATGCTTTCCACATTACGGCTTGTGTGTTTCAATCCACTCTGAGGGTGGGAAAGGCAATCTTTGGAAATGCAGGATGTAATTGGAAGAAGCTGGTGATGACAGGATTCTAGAGTTGTTTTCTGAATCAGTTAGGACTCTGACTCTGAAGGTAGGTGAGTTTTGTGTCTGTTTCTGTCCTGAGTCATTTTTATGTCATGGCGAGCTCACTCCAGGGTTATGTCTTCAGCAGACAAGCCAGTGACAATGTTGAAAACAGTGCAGTGCTATTGGTGATGAGGACCAAGATTGGGGTCTCAGAGGCACCCGCCCCTTATCTCTGCAGTTAGCACAGAGGGAGAGCAACCTTAACATCTGGGGTCCCAGAAGATGTAGATACATAAAAATATGTGTCTATCTGCTTCTTCCTTCTTCCGTCTTCAAAGGCTGATGAACCTATGTGCTGTTCTGTTCTCATAAAACTGCCGTAGAAGAGTGCAGCATAGGTGGGAAGAGAAGACAAAACACTGGAACCCAAAATGTAGATCTTGGTGCTTCTGCTGAGGCAGTGTGAGTGCATTAGCCTCCGTTCAAAGAGCATGAGAGGCTTCCAGAGACCGAGAGCTCCCAGAGGGGCACAGTGACCAGTGGCACAGGGCTGCTCCTGCCTGCACTGGAACTGGTGGGTCATCTTTCCCCTGTCACCCTTCAGGGAAGGACACTACAAGCTAAAGGAGAACCATGCAGCTACCCAGCGATAACCATATGGTGTGTTAAGGAAGGTGAAGGCGGGTTGGGAAAGGGATCCCAACCTGTGTAGCGCTGGATGTCTGATACCTGCACTTCATGCCATCCTACCTTACAGCTTGGTGGGCTGGACAGACCAATGCCTGGCAGTGGGCAGGTCCTCTGTGCCAGATCAGGTGCAAGGAAGACCTGCAGCTTAAAACCAGAAAAAGTGGTAGCAACAGCTGGTGTGCTTCTTCGAATTGCTGCTCATGAAACCTCTTTCCAGATGCTCTGGGTTTTCTGCTGAATTAAACTCCAATTAAATTGACCATCCATTATAACCACTTAAACTGTTAACATTTGCTCTAGCAATAGAGGAAAACTTAACAGTAAAATCCCCCCCTCCTTTTTGTTTAACAGAGGTAATTTGCTTTTCTGGGAAATCTTAGTGATCTGTATTGGAAAAAAAAACAAACAAAAAAACAACAAACCAAAAGCAAATCGTGCGAGACATCCCAAAGGAACACCAATCCAAGCTTCCTGACACACCATGTGCTCAGCGGCTACAACATGTTTTACACAAAACCTATTATAAAAATGCTCAGAGTCTTTTTAAAAATAGCATTCTCCCACTGTTTTTTCATGAGCCTTACTTTCTAAGAGCCAAACGTTTTTCCCCCTCAGGCTAACTATCTCAGTCTTGCAGGGAACAGTAGTTTACGGCCAGTAAAAACGTTAGCTCAAAATATCTATCAAAGCTTTATATGTATATAATAAGATTATGGTTTTAAGGTCTTCTAGATCTGTCACCTGAAAAAGTGCCTTCCATTCTGAAAGTCATTACTGGTTTATGAGAAATTCCTTCTGATTAAAATAGACTCAATTAATTTAAAGAATGTCCATTGTATTTTGGGAATATCTAGGGGGAAAATGAGTTGTAAAGAATTTGCATCTTTCACTCATGTCTGATCTCAGCTCTGAGTAAGAGCTCAGGATTTATCCTAGTGCCAATTAGCAGCTTGTGCGTAGTGGATTACTGGATATGAGTGCTGCCTGACTTTTGTAGCATTGCGAGATACTGAAATGGAACAAAGGAAATCTTGGCGGGTGGTTATTTGCTCTATATTTGTGTTAAATATCAGTGACGTGAAGCTGCCCAGATTGAATTTTAGTACAAATGCTGTGTAAGTGAATTATTGTATGAAGAGCAGCCGAGGCAGCCAAAAACAAGTGGCTTACCACACATGTTGCATTACTGTGCAGTGTCTGCCTTTTGCCTCCATAACCCCAAAGTGTATACCTAGAAATTAATCAATTAATTCACACAAATATTTCTGTTGATTTCTTATATATGCATCTATCAAAATGTAAAGACATACTTCTCTGTAATTAGAAATGTATGTATATGTGTTTACTTATAAATGTACACAACACATATTTGTAATATGCATTAAATACATGAACTTTGTAACTGGTAATATGTTTACCTATGCCATCACTACTGCTTCAGCCCAGCATAGTTGTTTTTCCATGAGGCAATGCATACTTTTTATTGAACTTACCTCTCTCGATCATTTCTGCTTTAAAACGCCTCAAAAAACACATCTGGGAAGTTCTGTTGAAGCACAGTCCGTTGCATAAGAGAAAAGCACAGCTCCTGGCTGAAACCGAGTTTCTGGTGCATTGTTGAACTGGGAATCATATCGCAGTGAGCAGTGACCAAAACTTCACATTCCAGGCATAGCAAACCTTCCCGTTGGTGGCAAAGAGGCTGAGGAAAAAGCCAAGAGGGAATCGGGGGAAATAGCTTAAAACTAGAACAAATTGCTGGATGACTCTGCTGTCAAAAGGTCACATTCTTTCTTTAGGCAAACCTGCGCAGCTCTGCTGAGTTCAGGAGTATGAGGAAGAGGAAGGCATACCGGGGAAATAATCCTTCCTGTACGACCTCTGGGCGCTGCTGCTTGACCTGGGCGAAGCATAGAAGAAGGGAAGAACTGGAAGAGAGCACACGCAGCACTGTCAAGTGAAAAATTTTCTGAGATGCTTTCAGCTTCTCATAGAAATGCTGGTTGGAAGAGACCTCTACAAGTTCATCTGGTCCAGCTGCTTGCTTAAAGCAAGGCTATCACTGGTACTAGATCAGGTTGGCCCTGGCTTTCTCCAGCCAAGCCTTGAAGACTGCCCAATATGGAAACCCCAAAACTCATCTCGGTAGCCTGTTCCAGCGCTGCATGCCTTTCCTAGTCGATAAAGCTTTCCTAATGTTCTACCTGAACCTGTCAAGATGTGATTTTTGGCTGTGGCCCCTTGGTATACAATCTGGCACTAGTAAAAATAGTTCAGCTCCGTCATCTTGGTAGCTATCCTTCAAGTAGGCTGCTATTAGGTTGTCCCTTAGCCCCCTTATGAAAGTGGCTGTTGTAGGAGACTGCGGAAGGCAGTTGTGAGACCACTCTTAGATGTCAGCTGTGTGGTAATCATTCCTCCCAGCAGGTGGGTGCTGCAGGTGAACCTTTCTGAGGCAGCACTCACAAATGAAAACTGAATGACTGGAAGATTACAAACATAAAGACAAAAGTCATAAAATGGAAGATGATGGAAAATGAATCCATCGTATGAGGGATGAGAAAAGCTTTGCTTCTCTACATCAAAATGCATGTGCTACAAGTATGGAAATGCCACTTTCATCATGGCTAGTGTACTTTGAGCTGCACCTATATCTAATCTTCTCAGGACCATTCGCTTGCATTTGGGCAAGCTGACACAAAGTAACATATGTTGACACTGTTAAGCTTTCTTACCAGTTACAGATTGCATCAAAATTCCCTGTTGGGAATGGATCCTAGCTCATCCTAACTCCCGCAATCAGGCCATGGAGAAAGTTATCCTGCAGGGGCATGAGCCAGGCCAGGGACTGTTTTAGCAGCAGAGACAAATAAGTTCTGATGCTTGTGAGCTCCCTGGCACTGTTTAGACACGTATGCCTGGACACAACCTCAGCATCTAGTTTGGTTCACAGCAGTGTTCTTCGTCTTTTGTGCTTTCTTAACACAGGAATTCTTCATAAAAGCTTAAAGTCTCATTCTTGGCCCTATTAAAAGCCAAGGTCTGACAGGGTAGTTGGTGGTTTGAATGTGGATCTTTGTTAGTGGAGATCGCTCCTTTGTGTTATGAAGGACTTTAAGTCCTGACCAAAGCAGAGTTGCAATTAAACTGGGCCCATGTACCATATGGGTGTGCATGCAAATGTAAAAAAAGAGTGACTGGCCTCAAGAAAAGGGCCACAGCAGCTGATTTCTTCCATGAAGTCCTATTGAAAGTGTGTCAGTTAGCAAAAAGGTAAGTCATTAATGACTAATCTGACTTAGCAGTGTCTTCTCCAAACTAATCATCTGTTCTCCCTTTGCAATCAAGAGATGCATGTATCTCTAGGGGTGGTTCATCATCCTCTAAGGGGTGTCTAATAGAGACAGAATGAATTGACCTCTGATGGTGCCTGTTTCTCTCCATAATCTGCAGAAAGTTGTTTTAAATGACATGCTTAAACCGGCTACTTAACTTTTAGAGTGCTAGCATTAGGTGAAGCAGATCTCTCCCAGTAGAGCTGGATGAATACCAAAGAAAATATTTGAAAACAATGATTTTCAAACTTACTTTGGCTTTCAGAACCCCTTTTATCTGGTTTCCATAAACAGTATTTCAAGTAATACTTTATATGGGAATATTTTACAAGCAAATGCATTATTGTGGTGCAAATAGTTGTATGATACCTGCCAAACTGCAGGTGAAAGCTTGGAAATCGGTGAAGTTTGCAAGCCCTGCTGCTGGCTCTAAAAAATTGGTTTCAGTCCTACGCCCTGAATAACTCTGGAATTTTTACCATGAGAGTCAAGGAGGAGGAAAACTACTGTATGTCTCTGAAGGCCAGTCACCCTCTGCAACTTGCCCATAGTGAATTCTTAAGTCACTACCCACAGTCCACAGGCTGACATTTGTTAATGGAAAATATTTACTAGGTCATCATGGATAACATGCTATTTTCTAAAAATCTACACCCTCTTTCTGATTGCTATTCAAGCAGAACAAGAGGTTAGCTTAGTTAGATAGCATGCAAGTGGCTCACCTCACTCCTGTTCTTGCTAACCTTGATTCTGTCTGAGTTAGTTACTGGAAAAAGATTAATATTTCCTTGTCTTCTAAGCCATCTGTCCTTTCTCCTCCAGCTAGTATTTTTATTAACAGTTTTTATTTTATTCTGTTTTATTACATTTTATTTTATTGCATTTTATTGCATTTCAAACCTAGTGAGTCTAAATCTGTCGAAGAGATTGTTCTCTGTAAAATGGATCATTACACTTTCAAAATTTAGTATCTCCACCATCCCAACACAGCCTGGAATTTAAAGTAACCCTCTATACTTTGGATTAATATATACAATTTTCATGATTTCTGAATGGGTGTTGGTGCTGACATAAACTAGGAAATATGACTTCTTCCAGTACTACTGCTATCACTATTGCTTATGTACTTTTCTGGAACTAGCTTACATTAATATCTATCTCTGTTTTTATTACATCCTTATTGCATTGATGGAAATAGCTCATGCACAGAGAGCTCTGCTTGTAAATGACATTGCAATCATCAGTATTAGAATCAGTTTGGAAAAGAGATTTCATTTCCCTTGTGAAAAAAATGTAGTCTCTGGACTTATGAAGAATTTTAAGCTGCTCTTGAAAAAAACAAAACCCAAATACCAGCATATTCTTGCTCTGAGTTGTCAAAACTTCTCTTCTTTTTCCTTTTCTGCAATCAGTCTTGCTTTCTTTTTGGGAATTATGTACCTTTCCCAGCTAAGATATGATAAACTTTGAGGAAAATCTTCTCAGGTATGTTTTTTTTGACTTTTCAAGTTTTATTCCAGTGAAAAATAATGTAAAAAAACCAGTACTTGAAAATAAGTATTACTAATTTATAAGAGGGGCTCATCTTGTTTCCCATTTGCTCTTAAGCTGTCCATACTGAAAGCTGTTTTCCAGCAAATTGAAACTGTGTTAACTTCCTCAGCCACATATTTCTTCCATGTCCTTCTTACTTCCCTTCTTTTTCCTTCCTAGTTAACTTTCCTCCTTGCTATTTCAGATAACTGGTGTATTCCCACTCATTCAAAAGAGGCAAGTTATCAAAAGCAGGTGAAAAATCTCAGGTTTATCAGTCTTCTAGTAAGTATAGCACATGGAGCTCCTGGATCTCTTCAGCTTCAGCATCATCTGTCAGCCACCTCTGACCATAACTGTTCTCTCTCCCAAGACTTTCACCTGTGAGGAGGTTCCTACCCTACCAGGTCCCAGCAGATCAATACTCTTTATTTCCTGAGCCAAAGCTTATGTGGCATCCTTTCTTCCTCGCCCCACCCCTGTCATGTCCACCTCATTGTCGGTCCTGCTTTCTCTGTCCCTGAGGGCTTTGTCCTCATGGTGCGCACCAAAGATTTGTTCTGTGGAGCCACGTGCTCAGTGTTTGAACTATGATAGCAGTAGTTCTGAAACCGTGCAATGAGAAAGCTAGTGGTTGAGCATATCCCATGGATTAAGAAAAATCCCAAACATGCCTGAGAACTGTTGACAGAGGTCATTGTAGTCATCTAACAAATAATCTGCACTTGAGGCACATAAAAAGACCTAAGAGCCTCATGCTTTTATTTTTTGCTGTTTTCCTTCTACTTAGTATGCATGATCTCTGATTTGGAAAAAAAAAACCACCAAAAACCAAACACCAACTGGCCAGCTTCAGAACAGCAGTTTCACAATGATGAAGGCTTTAGTGGCAATCCCTGTTTAGACAGTTCCCTTTCCCAGCCACTCCTTTCACCAAAGTTTACCTCTCCTTTTGCCATTTTCCTCTCTAAAAACCAGAAGTAGGGAAAAAAAAGAAAGAAAGCAGTTTAACCTGGATTATGTCATTCATCCAGGGCATCACACTGTTTTACAAACAGTTGTGTTGGCACAACTGAGAGGTCAGTGACCTGCAGTGCAAAGGCTGGAGAAGGGAGAGGGGAATTTCTTAAGCTGATACTGCTGCCAAAACCAAATTATTGTGAAACTGCACTGTCACATTACATAAGCACTTTCCTTCAAACCTTATGAGACTATAGCAAGTGGTGGAAATCAGTGGAGAAGGCCCCTTCAGACCAGGCTGAATGCTTTTGAAGGCCTGATGGTAGCTGCAAAGGCTTGCGAGAGCCACTCATAAGCCTAAGCTGTAGGTAGTCGTTCAGTGCTGTGTTAAGACAACATGAATTCTGATCCCTTCAGAGCAAAGCCATGGCTCACACAAACCAGTTCAACTCCTACAAAACTGAAAAGAGTGAATTATATTCTTAAATACACACACGACCACCCAAGTGAAGTAATCCCACTGGTTGGAACTGTGCAAATGAGGCTGACATCTGACCACAAGGGCATAAGAACTGCCAGCATATCCAATTAGCAGGATAAAAGTAACTGCCCTCCTGGCTCACTAATTATTTTTAGTACACACGGTGTGATGAAAACCCTTCCAAAAATCAAATCTGTCTTACAGCAGTTTGACTTACAGCCGGTGCAGAATGGAATGTTATTAAGTGCATTGCAATTAATTATGCTTTCAAATGCACCAACTAAATTTGGCTGTGCAATTAGATAAATAATAAGTGAAGGGAAAAGTTATATTTTGGAATTACACATTAGAATGGATGAATACACCCTTTGCCTTAGCTGCTTGCTCCTGTTTAAAGCCAGGCATCTTGTTATGAAGCCCTGTCTGTTGCAGATAAAATGCTTGTACAAATGAAGCTTACACATCCACTGAAAAGCACAAGTGCCATTTTCATGCGCTCAGCATAAACTTATCCTTTAATTCATTTGCATATCTGCCTCAAATATCAAAGAGGATGACATTTTAAAAGAACAACAACCAAATAGTAACATCAAAGAGCTTGGCATGGCAGCCTCCACTCTTTTCAGGGAATATTGACTCAAGCAGTGGATGTCACTGATTTCAGTCCAGGTGTGCTGAAGTGACCCCTGTATTCTAAGCAAGTGGGTAAGGGTGACTGTCACACTCGCCTTTTCTTTTTCTGTCTTCAAATTACCCTTCCATTTATTCTGCAATTCCTGAACATAGCCAATGTTAAAAAATATCCCACATGTATTCAGCAAATGAATTTGAAAGTATAATTTGAAATTATAGGTTTAGCTCACACAGGTTAAAGCACTCAGAGTAGGAGAGTATCCTTGGATAAAGGGGAAACCACGTTGATGGGAAATTATGTCCCTATCACTAGGCTTTTTGTTGGTGGATTCCCACAAGAACCATTCCTTTTCTTACCTCCTTTTAATATTCAGAAGATGAGTGGCTTCGTTGACTTGGTAATCCAAGCACTAGCAGCAGGGGATCGACACAAGTGCATATACTGTCACCCTGGTAACCTTGTGTCTTGGAAGGGCTCAGCTGCAAGTGAAGACCAATTGGCTGAAGGTGAGTTTGAGCAAGGCAAGAGTATCGGTGAGCAGAGGGAGGGCATTTCATAGCCTTGGTGAAGGTTTGGCTGGATAAAAGGGCATGCTTGAAACTGGTCACATCTCCTTGTAGTTGAAGAATGCACTTGAGTTCCTGCCTACACAAAGCAACATCAGTCAATAAGTGGTGAAACACAAACAGGTTTCCCAGAGAGGTGGTAGATGCCCCATCCCTGGAAACATTCAAGGTCAGGTTGGTGGGGCTCTGAGCAACCTCGTCTACTTGAAGATGCCCCTGCTCATTGCAGGGAGGTTGGAACTAGATGACCTTTAAAGGTCCCTTCCAACCCAAATTATTCTATGATTCTATGAATAACACTTCCCATGGGCTTGAGCTGGCTGAGAGCCTGCATCCCACGTTTGACAATAATAAACTCACTTCAGTTACCCATGCTTTCACTATGTCTTGGATGGACTGTCGTGATTCAGATGGTCTAGGAATGAAGACTTCTGGACCTAGCCCTTTGCAGAACAGAGCAGTGGGTCTCTGCAGCAGCACAGGCTTTGCAGAGCACCTCAGACCTGCTCTCCATGTTCTCCACTGGCTTTGCGTAGTCATCAAATCAAACTCAGAATCTTCTGCTGAAGCCCAGAAGGGTACTGAGATCCCTGACTCCTACAGAGTGCCTAATTCACACTGCCTCCAAGCATGGGACTCATCATTCCTTTAACTGCCAAACAGCTGGGCGTCTTGGGTAAGCACATTCTCTGTAGTCAGAGGGTAGAGGAAGAGACATCTCCTCTCTTTGTTCCCTAAGAAAGCCTGTCTCTTTCTGTGGGCATCTGGAAAAGCATAAACTCTGAGCTCAGATGAGGCATCAAGCCTTTTGATGGATCAAGTGAGGAGACAGGACTGAGTCTCAACAGAAGTCTGTGAATGAGATGCCTAAACTTGCCCTTTCTGGATGTTCTTGACGGCTGTTTGAATTGCTGAAGTTCCCTGGTGGTCAGCCTTGCCACAGATTTCACCCTGCTGGAATAATGAAATTCCTAGCCATTGAAACAAGCTTCAGCCTGTTTTATGAACATCTGGAATGAACTCCTCCAGGAATTAAGGCAAGTCACAAATCGCACCTCCTTCTGCTCCAAGTGTAAGGTCCATTTCTTTGCTAGGTCATTTCTTTGGCCACCCCAGTCAAAAATCCACAACAGAGTGCCTGCTGAAAAATTAAACAGCTCATTAAAATGACTGTGCAACAAGACAGAAGCCCCCAAGACTAACAAAATAAAAATCACAGCTTACCAATGTAAGACATTCCACTACTTGTATTTTACCTGCAGAGGGGATGAAAGAGAAAACACCTCAGCATTTATGCTGTTGACACTGCTGAAGGTCTGATGGGAAGTTATATATGTGCAAGGGAAGAACCCATAAAAATGGAAGAGGTACTGAAGATGGGAAAAGGCTTGATGTCTTTCCAAGAAGTATGAACTGACCTGGAATGCATGTGAATTTGCATGAGTAGTTGTGGAGAATGGTTTTCTCTACTTCCAGGGCTAAGAGCTGTCTCAAGATTTGACAACAGTTTTGACTGAAACGAGTAACTGCCCCCCTTCCCCAAATATTCCAACTTTATTCTGAAGCTTAAAGGAGTTCTGTCTGATTCTGTATCTGTGGAATACATTTCCAGGATGAAAGACCTGGAAATGCATGAATAAAACCTTTTGGGTGCAATGGTAGTTTACCATTCTCTCTCCAACTGCAAAGAAACCTGAATGTTTCTAGTACTATGATGAGCAGAAAGCTCTGGCTGTTTAACTGCCTCTGAGCACTTCACTTTAAAAATGGACAGATTTGGACCATTTCCCAGATGTCGCATTGTCACTTCTGAATGACACATTGGAAGAGGAAGTCAAATGAGGAAGCAGGTTCAGGAGCGGTGAGTGTGTAGCGCGTCCCTCTCACTTGCAGGAACCAGCCAGGAATCTAGCAGCTGGCTGGGGGTGGGAGTGTGGGGGGTGTAGTCAGCATGTTGATTTTAGGTGCCTAACTTAGATGCCTGCTTCTCTCTGTTGCCTATATAAGGAATAGAGTCTGGCAGCCACAGAGCGTGGGGAGCCCGAATTGCCCATCACTGTCTTACTAGTTGTCATGGCAACGAAGGCAAGCACCTAGGGGAGATGGTCTGAACATGGTCCCAACCGACTTGCAAATACATGCCACAGCTTGTGTGTGAGTGAGACAGCTGTACTGTACGTATCCCAACTTGGAGTTCACCCTCCTGCACACAGATGACTGGAAGGAGCTGCGGTTTGAAGCTGCCCTTTGAGACCCTCGAACAACAAATCTTTGTCTCTCCATTTGGTTTTGCTCCTTGTGTTTTGGGCAAACTTGGGCATGGAGGACACAGGGTGCTGCAGGAGGCAAACTTTCTATCCGCGCTCCTCTGAAGCTGCCTTACTGGTGGGAGGGAAATGAAACTGCTTTATTCATCGGACACACTGCTACATGGGGAGCTACCCTTGTGAAGGCAGCGCTGCATCCTACGCCTGCCTTTGTAAATTACAAGATACACTTTAAGCTCTTTATGGAATTGATCAGCTAATTAATCAGTTTATCTGCCTCTGCCCCACATTTAAATGTAAATCTTTGTGGCAATTCCATTCAAATCTCTTAAGCTCTGCTCAAAAAATCAGTAAGCAGAAGAACCAGTAGCCTGTGAATTACCTCTCCTACAAATAAAGTCTATTTCAGTTACTGAACCATTTGTGTTACTTGGAGATGCTCTTGTATCTGCAGAGGCCAAGTCCACTCTTGATTATCAGAACAACTGTGCAAGCAAAGGAATTGGGTAATCTCGTAGTGATGCAAACTATGTAGTTTTCTATGAAGGCATTAGCCAAGAGTTACAGGCATTGAGAATTAATTTCAATAATGAGCTAGGATTTCAAATCCAAATACTCGGTTTCTAGCTGCGCTGCACGTTCTTCCTCAGGATCCACTCTGTTACTTGCCACCTTTTGCAGCCTTTAACAATAGTAATAGATTTTTTAATACACTCAGAAAAAGGGAACAGAATTAGATTTCAAGCACAGTTAGTAATGTGCTTAAGCTCAGCTAGGATCCTAACATATGGAAGCTGCTAAAATCCAAGAGTTTTGTTTTGTGTAATTTTATATTCAAGCAACAGCTCTGCAATTCAGACGCTCAGGTCAGGCCAGGATTGCTGGGGTAGGTGTTGAGCTCGAGCTGTGCTTGTAGCTGTTGAGGAGCTTGCATGGTTCTCGTGGATGCTGTAGATTTTGCCTTGCTGCTTTGATTTGGACCTGACTGTCCAAACTTGATTTTGGACCAAATACAAAGTCTGAAATGCAATAAGCTAGTCTTTCAGAACAGTTTTTGAGCTATTAATGTGCATATCATCACTTCCAAAGCCCTACAACACTGTGCATGGATCAGGTGGAGGTATTACTGTAGAATGAGATGCCCTTGTATGACAGTATTAGCAAAAAATGATGTCTCCCAATTCAGGAAACAGGGAATAAAATTGTTCAGGCTACTACATGTAGAACTTTATAAGCCTGTGAAAGATTATTGTCTCTTTCTTGCCTATAGATGCCAGATTTGATGTTCGCGATTTGGCTCATTAATAACTGATTTACATTTCCCAGACACCAAATTGCTATCTGACACAAATTTATAAAAGAGCTTCGTATTGTGAAATTCTCTAGCACAGTGGATCCTTTGTGATTTTAATGTAAGGAGTTTGTGATTAAAATTTTAATATAATCATTGCAGTCTCCTGGGATGCTTAAGAAAAAGAAAATGTTATTTCCTGCGTCTTAGAGTTCATAGTGATGGATGCATTTAAATGCCATCAATGGGATTCTATCTGCTCTGAAACGTAAACAAAACAGAAAATCCCTCAAAGCAAGCAAGGAAGCTGAAGGATTCCTGATCTCTGCTGAAGCACTAAAACTAACCTACTACACAGCATCATCTCAGTTTAGCTCTGTGAGCCAAATCATCAGAGCAAGCTCTGCAGTTTGCTGCAGAAGCTAAAGATAGAAGGGGGAAGGAAAAGGCGGGTATAAAGCTCCGTTCTGTTCCCTGAAAAAGCAAGGTTTGCTGGATATTGCCCAGCTTACCTGAATAGATTAGATCAGTTGATTTTCTGCTTACATCTCTGGCAGTTGCTCAGAGCAGGGTTTATGCCAGTGGCTGAGGCTAATGGGTGGCCTTGCTGTGCTGCCTTCCTCCCACCCCTGCTCTCTGTAGGTAGGTTAAGAGGGCTTGGTAGGGGAGCTGTCACTGGAGGTGATCCTTCCCAAGGGGAATTCTCCAGCAGGCAGATCTGAAGATCTGGCCGTGCCTTTGCATCGCTGAAGCCATCATAATGCTCTGAGGAACTGGGAATACAGGCTAATTTAAGAAACCAAGTGCTATTATTTAATCTATGATGCCTTTTTTTTCCTATTCATCCATAGCTCTGCCCAAGTCCTGTTGCTCAAAGTTGTCCTTACTGGGAAACTGTAGGACGGTTTCCTGTCCACAGCCTATTCTCTGTAACTACATGATTTTCAAAAACTCGGGTGTCAGGGCTCACCTTAAGCCGTGCTGTCCTGCCTGTTAGGGAAGTGGCTGAATGTAACTATTTGAACACTTTCTTCAGCGCATGCTCAGTGTTATTACTAGCTATGGAAGCACCTACAGGTGTTGGTCAGGACTGTCACTTGCAAAGCCACTGTTGCAAATATATGTGCATATACACACATATATATGCAATTTGACTGGACTCTTGTTGCCTCGTCTGGCCAGGTCTGTGCTACTAAACCAAACAGGGTGAAAGCACAGGCTTTAGCATGGTCTTGTGACTGTCCGTGCTGTTGAATTATTAGCTTGTTCCTTAGTACAGGTTTGCCTGGCTCTCACCATGCCTGGGCATGGCTCATGGGACAGCAGAGACTGCTACGGGTGAAGCCCTTGCAGAAGGGTGTTTAGCTTGACAAAAGCAAGCTCTGCTCTGTTATTTGCTTTTAGAGCCACAAACAAATCCTGAGCCTTTTTCTTTACTAGTAGAGTTGTGGTCTTTGAGTCCAAGTCCTTCAGGAAAGTTTAAAAGCTGCATTTAGACAACTGAGACCACTATTGAGTCATTTGCTCCTGTGCAACAGCTATAACCAGCTCAAATCTTCTGATAAAACTGGTCTTGTAGCATATGTATAGCTTTTTCTTTCCCTTTTCCCAAATAAAAAAAATACCTCTCCCCATTCCTGTGGAAAACACCTTGCCCTGAAGTTCATAACCCCCTCTTTCCACTCTTTTCCCTCTCCTTTCTGCAATGGCAGGTGGCAACAGGATAAGGGGAGATGTAACCATGATAACAATGAAGGATTTTCAAGTTTAACCTTTTGGTGAAAGCAGTGTGACCCACATCTCAGTCCTCTAACTTTTGACTGGTTCTCCATGCAATGACTATTGTAGGACCATCTTGCAGAGTTGTAGAGACATCTCAAGGAAGGTCAGGAGGAATGCTGCTCTGGCACAGAAGTAACTACTGTGGATGGGGAAGGGACTACCCTGCCCTGCCCACCTCTCATCATGTGAACTGAGGCAGGGTGGTGCACAAGACAAAGCTAAGCTGCCCCTGTTGTTGATCGGTTAAGCGTCAAATACCTAATGTGTCATTTCTCAAGGCTTGTGGACTTTCTACTGTAAAGATGAGCTTTAAAAAAAAAATATCTTGAAAAAGCAGTTGGATGGAAGATAAAATATTTTTATGTGGCTGCTACAGATGTAAATGTCATTGTTTTCACCAGAGGGGGCTTTTTAACAGAGTTGTTAAGACATCGTAATGACCTAAAATGGGAAAACAGTAATCTTTACTTTGGAAGCTGGTGGTGTCTACACTACAAAATGGTACCACATTTTCTCTATTGATCATATTTGAAGATCATGGACATAGTTCTAGTTAAGTTTCAAGGATGCTGAAAATGAGCCAAGAACATAATTTTCAAGTTGTATTATTGTGGTCATGTCACTTTCCAAAGTATCAATAAATTGTTCCTTTATTTTTTCCTGTGCCAAAGAGGTAGGAGACTGTTCTGTTGTCTGGAAAAATGCCTGCCTAGAAGTAGAGGTCCAGATCTTTAACAAGGGTAAATTGGCAAAGCCCCGCTGATTGTAATGGAGCAATGCCGATTTTTGTCAGTTCAATATCTGGCTCATCAGATTTTCAACTGTTATCACCACAGGCAGAATTCAAATTGACACAGCGTGGGCTAATGTGATTGAGTGCAGAGCAGGCTGCCTGGTTTCCTAAATTGTTTTAATAACAGAAAGAATGTAACTGGAATGCCAGGCTAAGATCTCTACCTGGATAAGGGCCCAGATTTTATTTAATTATTTTTTTTAAATAAGCCTGTTCCAAAGTCATTACTTTTCCATTGTGGAGTCTGTCATGACATGGTCCCCAAGAACAAAAGTCTCAGATTCCCTTTGGAGCTGCAAAATCCAGCAGCTTCAGGTAGAAGCTGTCTTGAATAAGTCTTGTAGGATAAGTGAATTATGGAAACAGAGAAGGAACTTGCACCTCTCCAGAACCCATATTAGATCAGCTGCTAAATCCAGATCTGAGACATATCTGCACCAGGTATTGCGTTTCTAGGGGCTTTGGTGGGACACCACTGCTGTGGTGCTGCCCAAAGCCACCTGGCATCCTGCAGGCCACTGACTCCCAGGGATCATGCTGGTCTCAGGCTGCAACATGTCTGCGCGGGCATGTTTCAAAGTGTTCGCCATGCAGCCACGGTTGCCTGATGGTTCCCAGGAGAGCTGGGAACCCGTAGCTCTGCCTGTGGGAGCTGAGCCATGGCACTGCTGTAAAGCTGCTGCGGGAGCCTTGACGCAGCGTGAGGTGGATGACACAAGGAAGGTGGGATCTCCTCAGAGATGGTGTGTGCTCAGATAGTGTTCTAGTGGGACAGAAGGAGTACGTGTCACCTCCTCTGAGCTTCACTGGCTGGCAGAGATCCTATGGCAGAGCAACCACGAGCTGGGCCCCTGTCCTCCAGTGTGGGCTTCGGACAGCGTGGGCTTAAACGTCTGTAGGAGCAGTGATAATTGCACATAAATAAATTTGCCCGTTGAAGAAGCCAAATTAAAAACAAAACCAACCATAACAATTTGGTTTCTCCCCTTAGGGAAAAGAGTTGTGTTTTTCCTCACTTGAAAGCATTCAGACATTTTACTTTCATCTGCTCTTGTGTCTGAACAAAGCTAGCTGATTACTTGATATCTCGGCTCTGATTCGGTGTATTTTTTATTCCTCTTAGAGATTCAGAGGGTGCTAAAAAGATCATTGTAATTCAGTAATTAGTATGTCTCCTTCTTTTGACCAGGAATGCAAGAGTATCCTTTTCTGTGAATGTCATTTTTCTCTCTGGGCTCCTGTACTTTAATTTCCTAGATGTGAGAACAGGAACAGAAGATGAATTAGGTATTGAAATGAGAGGATATGAACATGACTCTTCTCCTACAGAACTTTTTCTTTCAAAGAGAAAAAAACTTTTGTAGTTACACAAAACGGAATAAAGGGTTTTATAAATCAATTGTAGTGAATAAAATGTTTTTATCCTTCAAGAACTTTGTTCAGGAGAACAAACTTAGTTTAAAGAAAATTCAAAGCTTTAGTGCACTTACTACTCCTGTGCTTTTTCTCTTCTCCCACCTACCATCCCAGCAATCTGGCTTTACTTCTCTAGTTATTAATATAGGTTTTGTGGTTTTGGTGGATAAATAACTCTTTTCTTATGCCTAACACAGAAGTGACTTGATGCTTAGTATGTTACTGATACACAAATATGAAGCTACAAAGGCAATACTTGGTATCTGGATGAAGGGGTCTTAGGTGAGATGAGCTTGTCTACCTATACTTTCAAACACACAGGGATTAGTTTGAAAAAAAGTTAATATCTCTTCTTGATGAAGGAGGGTACTTATACATTGCTAACATTTGTTTTCTTGGATAGCTTTTTTTTTTTTTTCTTTTAAAAGCATATTTGGGGGTCTCTTTCATCCAAGCCTTGTGAGTATATTGCTTTTCTACCTCCTGCCCAGTGATGGCTGACCCATTCCAAGGGTATAAGCACCAGTGCTGAAATGCTGCCAGTGGTGTGAGAGAGGGACATATACCTCCCTCGGCACTGCTCGCCCGTCCTCTGCTCCTTCCACTGGTCTCTTACACTACAGTGCAGATGGAAGAATCACCTTGCTCAAAGGGTTGCTGTTGACATTTCTAAAGGATCATGTAATTTCTAAGGAATTCTTCACTTCCCTGAATCATGATGAGTCCTTTCTGGGGATGATAACATTGCCTGTTGTGGCAGAGCTCATCTTCGTGATGGAACTGGGCTATTCTCGGGGGTACCCCAAAGAATGTGGAACTCAGCCCAGAATGACCGCAAACCTCTCTGTTTTCCAGCACGTACAAACCTCTCTGCTTTTCCAGCACATATCAAAGACATGATATATCTTTGCCCTCTCACCCTCCAGGAGCAACTTTATTTTTTGTTCTTCCCGAGGACTGTTCTGGGACCTGACAGATGTTCATCAGTTCTCTATTTTTCTCCTTTCGAGAGTGCTCATATATGGCATGAAGACTTGAGCAGAAAATGGGAAAAGGTACGATCACCATTTTCCTCGGCTGCAAGTCCTTCGGACACCTCTGTGAATGCTGGACGCCCGGACACCAGGAACTGTGCTATTCATCCCAAGTCCAGTGTTTGTCCCACTCATCCAAGAGCTTCCTGTGACATCTTCCTTGGTAGTCAGGGCAGGGATTATTCACAGCAATGCTGCTCAGTAAACACCCATTTAATGGAAAAAAACCTGAGAGACTTTTTCTTTTGTTGGAAATTTTTCATGAATTATTTTTGTTTAGGAAAACATGATATCATTCTGATGGTAAGAAAACAAACTGGCAGGCCAGCTTTCTGTTACTCCTAAAATATCACCTCCTATTTTTCATTTAGGAATATGAAAGAAGAAAGTGGAGAAATAAAATAGCCAAGACCAAACCCTATGTCTGCTTCTTAGCTTTTGCTTCTTTTTCTGCCTTTGGCCAGTAAAAAAAAAAAAAAAAAAAAAAAAAAAAAAAAAGAGAGAGAGAGATTGAGAGAGAGAAAGGGCGTGCAAAAGAGCATGTTTTCCCCTTGCAACATGAAAACTTAGAAACTGAATGATAGATTAGATTTATTTTATTTTCTGATTTTAAAATTTTTTTTAGGGGAAAATTTCCTTTAAATCAACCCTCTATTTTTCAGTGAAGACATTCAAACCAATTTGGCTCACCACATTTCATGGCTCAGCCTTCTCAGACCACAAATTATAGATGTCATAACAAATGTCAAAAATACAGCAGAACATAATAAATTATATATGCACAGACACAAGTGCAGTCAGTCATATATACACACACACGTGTATGTATATATAGTCATCTGTGTGTGTATTAATATGTGTGTATAAATATATCTCTTCATGTGCATGAAGTTTCAGGTTTGAAGTAGACGTGTCCATGCTTGCATGCCAAGGAGGTCCCTGAGAGGTTCTGCTTCAGGAGAGTCTCCTTTGTCTGTTGGGAAGATCCCTTTCCACGTGATGTTTAGCTGTGATCCCCTCTGTTGTTTCTATTCCTATCAAATGCTCTGAGCAAAATAAAATGTAACCAGCAGCACTGTAAGGCTGTGTTTCAACCACCTGTTTGGCACATTTGTTATCTGTACAAGCAAAGCTCAAAAGCTTTGCTTGTGTTGCAAGAGAGTGGCAATACAGCCTAGAAATTACACTTGGGGTGTGACACAAAGACTCAGTCCTTAGAAGAGATCCTTTCAGGCAAAAGTGGGAACACTTTACACCTGCCAGTACATTTCATAAGGCCGCTTGGCAACCATATGAAGGAGAAGCTTAAGAAGCAGGTTCCTCCCCTTGAGAAACGCCACAAAAGTTGGAGTAGTGTTTTGTGCAAGGTTGCGTAGAAGTCGAGCAGAGACAGTAAAGAGGATTTATTCAGTGGTAAAGCAAATTTAAATGAGATGAATTGTCCAAATTTATGTTTTGGCTGTCTTAGCAGAGTTAACTAGTGACCATACAAAGACTCTTGCGTAAAGATCTAGGTTTAGGTCTTGCATACAAGGTGGTCGCTCACACTGCTCCCAGTAACAGAGCAGTGGTTCAGCATTAATTCAGACATTTTTCTCACTTTGCTCAGGGCAGAGGGAGAGCTCAGGTGGTGTCCTCCACTCTTCCCACCAGCTCCTCTCTGTGCAGCATGCATTGCGGCTCCTCACCTCCCAGATGCTCTGGATGCTGTCACATGCTAGTAAAACCTCTGTATTTTATAATATGCTTCTGTGGTTTTTGTGGCAGGTGGGTAACTCCTTGTTAAATGGGCAGGGGATTTTGTTTAGCCTGCAGCCTCCACGTATGAAAGGTGTCCCAAGGAGCAAGTTTCTCTGCATCTCCGCCTGACAGCTGTGTTGACTGCCTGTGCCACATCCCCTTCATTGTCTTTATTTTCCTACCTCATCCACAGGACAGCCAAGCAGAGTGTGATGTAGAAATCTTTGGCTGAACACCAAGTGACCCTGTGTGTCCTCCCAGCATGACTCTAGGCTCATGGGTCTCTTGACAGCGTTCTTTCTCTCCGGTGCAGCTTTGAACTGATGCGTTTATACTGCCTCCAGTTTCAGTGCTACCTCAATGACAGTTAGTCCTGGGGTGTCTGCTCTGCATTGCACTGTGTCTTCAAGCCCATCTTGCCTCTCTGCAGCCAGTGTTTGAACTCAGACTAATTGTAATCCCAAAGCACTGCTGAAAAGCCAGCTCTTAAGACAGCCGCTGCACTTCCTTTTGTCACTGTAGTGATGTCTTACTCCTAAGGTAATGCCTTCCTACATGAGTTTCAAAGAGGTAGCTCAAGGATCAAGAGGTGACTTGATGAGACACTGACAGAGTCTGCCTTCAAATAGTATGGCTTCAGTTTTCCATGCAGCTCCAAAATTTGCAGTACTTCCTCCGGCTTTCAGCACAGGGCTGTGATACCAGACCAACTTCTCACACTGCCATCACCTCTGGCTAGCACAAGTCCTCAGATCAGATCAAGAGTGCTGGTCTCTGACACAGCAGCCTTTACACCTTGATCCTCCTCAGCACCCAGCAAAAGGGGAGATGAGCTTTGCAGCATGATCTGAAGGTGAATGTGTTTGGCCTTTGATGGCTCAAAGGGAAGGGGAAGGAATGAAAGTAACCATAGAATGAATGGCCTTCATGCACAGCCTTGTTTGCAGCACTGTAACGGTCTGGAATATTCCTGCACCAAAAAAAGGCTCCCTTGGTTAATGGTATTTCTTCATGACATTTATTTTGTATTGTGTCATGCAACCTTCTATTGACAGATGTGGTCACAGCATTTAGGGTCCCCACACTAAGAAGTGTGCAGCACTTTTTATCCCTGTTAAGTATCAAAGAGGGATGTGAAATGCTATCTGTTTTTAAAAGACATTCGCTGAAATCTATTTTTGTTGTTGCCAAAAATATGTATTTATTGTGTGGCTAGGAAAGAACTTTTTGGTCTGGCTGAGCAGTTGCTCCAAGGGATCTGTAAATGTGCTCTCAAGCCTCAGGTACAAAGCAGGGTCGTATGGTCTTTAGTTTGACCATGCAGAAGTCAGTAGTGAAACAGTTCTTGGCAAGTCTGGTGTAGAGCTATTGCATTTTCCCTCCCAGTGAGTTGTTTTAGTTACTGAAAAGGAGTTCCTGCTGCCAGGCAGATGCTACAGTCACCAGTCTGCCCTCCTATGTGTAAGAGAGGTACAAACTCACTGGAATAAATCAGGCTGTCCTAGGATCCTAGGAGCAGAAAGGCAGGTTCATCCCAGTCTCAGGACTGAGGCAACTATGTGTGTCAGGAAAACGGGAGTTCATGGCTTCAGGAAAAAAAAGAAAAAGAATGTTTATCCTCATCTGACATGCAAAGTAACCCCTTCCCACCCTTAGAGATGCAGATAAACCGAGCTTCCAGGAGAGTCGAAGTGGGGATGACATGCTCATGAAGCAGCTAGGAAGGGCTTTCCCTGACACACAGCATACTGCTCAGCCCGTGTGCTACTCCAGACCAGACTCTCTAGAGAACAGGGAATATGACTGTTTCTACCTTTATTACTTATTTTTGGGAACTGGTGTCTCTGGCTTCTGTCTGTCCTCCACATTTCACAGAGCAGGTACATCTGCAGAGACACCAGCACATGCAGACACACGTGACAGCCTCATGCTCTGGAGGACTCTCACAGTGATACGCAGTTTTCCTTGTTTCCCCGCTATGCTTCCAGAGTAGGTTATTACCAGGCAGGTAATATACAGGTCCTATGAGTTCTTAATAAATCAAAACCCCAGAGTACATAGTCGTGTACTGGCAGAGAGGCAATCCTGGTACTTACCCGCAATCATACATGACATAGTCATCTTGTTTGATCAGTACGGAGAGTTTTCATTTGATCTAAAGGTATCTTATTAATATTACTGGTTAGTGGAGCATTTATTTTAGTTTTTGTAGGGGAATAATCAGCTGTAGAGTCTCACAAAAGCAGCATAAATACTTTGAGCCCTTTGCACTGAGGTTTAGTTTGAAGTTTGATATAAGCGCTGGGTCACACCTGGGATTCACTCATCACATATAGCAGATGTGCCAAATCTGTAAAGTCAGCTAGAATGGGTGGTGCTCCTAAGTAATTTAATGCTACACTTTGGTCCAACACAAAACATAGTTTTACTCAGTTGAAAGGGGTCCTGAGTAGCTCAGGCTAAGTAAAGATCTCTGTTGTAAATACTCCTTTGCTCAATAACCTCTAAGCAACTCCCAGCTCCATTTATATTGCTTTGAGGTCAGGCAGGAAGCACTGCTTGTGATGCTGAAAATTAGTTTTAAAGATTTCTCATAAGGTCTCTAATATTTATATTTTCTAGAGATTTAAACTAGATGATTACTATTTTCAGTTTTGCATTCTGAAGGGCACCAGTCTGCATGGGAATGTCATTTGTGTTGTGATGTGGCTGGACCATGAACCTTATAACACATAGTTTGTTCCACAATTCACTGACAGCTCTGATGCAATTAAGAAGTCAGAGGGCAAGACACACATTGTATGCAAACAGGAAAATCGCTTTTGCTGGGATCTGTTAATAAATGGTTTCACACCTTTGCTGTAGCCTGTTGTCAGCGACAACAGGGTGTTATAACAAGAACTATACACAGAGAAAGGTTCTTGGATAAATTAAGTTTTTTGTGAATAGGAGATACCCAAGACTCTATGTGGCTGCTCAAAGGCAGAAGCCTATTGAAGAGGAAAACTGGAAAATGAATCACATGCGTAAGCAACTGATGTTGTCTAAGACTAAGCAGTGGTGTGACAAGCCTGGCCAAAGGGATTATGAAGGGATAATTAAGGACAAAAGCTATTTGGGTTTATACCTGTTTATACATTAAGCCAGTTACAAACTATTTTCCTGAGAGAGGGAAAAGTAAACCAAAATCCGTCTTAAGAAAATTTCAGTGCTTCAGTGTCAGAGGTTCTTATCTTTGGATGTTGGGAAGAATTTTACTGTTGACAATGTTGTCTTTGCTTCTGGACAGCCTTGTTCAGAGACATTTGAGATGGTACACAATCCTTGAGGGTGTTCCTGCATCCGTAAATAAAAGAGGGTCAGGGGACAGACTAAGCATCAGCCCTGATTGCCCACACTACAGTGAGCAAACTGGGAATCACTCTCCCTAGGACTGCTCCCAGAGAGCCAACAAATAAATTGGTGTTAGATAAGGTTCACTCCAGCCCTCCCATACCATCCCAGCTGGCATTATGCCTCCAGCATCTGCAGTGCCTGCCCCACTTCAAGGCATGCAACAGTCCCTGTCCCCGAGGTCTGTGCTATAGAAACACATCTCTGGTGGGATTCAGGACAGTCCTTGGATTATTATGCAGAGTTAATAGTTGTATCTTAGGGCCAGCAGGGCATCAGATAAGGCCCAGCAGAAACCCAAGGCCAAGCACTCGGTGGGGTGGTCACAAGCAGGCTGTTGAGATCGTGGTGGCTGTTAGCTGTTAGTCCTAGAGCCAGGTTGTACCCCTTGGCCTGGCAGAGGACACAGACGTCCCTCATGAGTTTTAATTTATTGGTATAGACATAGCCTGTCTGCTCGGTGGTGGCTCTCACCTGTCATTCTTGTTTGAATGAGCTCCCTGGTATGGCTTCTCTCCTATAAGATGAAGTTACCTGTCATCTGCTACACAGGCAAGGGCAAACCTGGCTTCATCCCACGCATCAGAGGGTTGAATCAGCAAGGAAAGGATTAAAGTCGCTCAAGCAAAGGTAAATCTGGCATTTCTTAGTTTTGCAAGTGAAACACTGTTCTTCTAGTGTAAGCATTATTGATACGAGTGCTTTGTTGTGCAAGTGCTGAATATGAGACCAGAGCCTACCATACAGCTTGACCAGGCAACGCTTTGTCTTTGATGAGTGAGTGCTGTTGCTTGAGTCATTCTGAAATAGACAAAGGAAGCAAGAGAGAAATCACAAGGGAGGATGCAGATAAGGAGTATGGTTCACTGTTGGGTTCCCACAGACTGTGCTGCTGGAGGGGTGTTTTTTGATGACTCTATCTAGAACTGTACATTTGATGCCTGCTGCAGCTTATTTGGGGATTTGGGGCCCAAATAACACAGAAGTGGCCCCTCTTTTGATGGAGATCATAGTTTGGGAAGGCAGAAGGGACTTGCACACTGCAGTCTTGCCCCACTATAGGGTTAGGATGTAGCTGGGTATATGCTTGAATATAGGTACTGGGGAGAGAAAAGTCTGGTGTGATAGGGGGAATCAGGAAGAATCGCAAGCTGTTGTTTTTGCTGTGTATCTAGCTTTGTGGTACAGCAAAGCCCAGCTTCCTTAGGCAAGTTCAGTGTCAGTGCTGGTCATGAACTTGGGAAAATTAACTTTAGTATAAAACAACACTAATAGCAATCTGTCCTTTCCATTTCCTTCCTTTACTGCTTCGTTAAAAGGTCAAGGACAAATGTTAAAGCACTGAAGAGTTTACAGCAAGTGTTTCCTTCTCTCAATTTCACCCCTTCAGCATGTTTAGACCTCTTTGTGTTAACCTGAATGACTTGCCAGAAGATGCTGCAGTTTCTGTAACAGGAGAGCTGCTTAGAATTGGTTTGTGCAGAAAATTTTGGATTTTGATTGAAACCAACTGAACAAAAGGAAGTAACACAAATTAGTGTGGGGTTTTTTTGAGTTATGGGCCAAAATGAAAGCAAAATTTCCAGTATTTTTTGGCTAAATATGTTCTGGGTTTGGACCAAGAACTGTTTGGGTTGGGCAGTTTTAGGGCTGCAGTTTTTCCATTCTTGAAATGTTCAGTTTTTCATTGGGAAAGTAGATGGCTTCTGTGCTAGTTTTTATTAGGCTGGAAAATCCCCTTTCCTGTGGTGGCAATTTCTTGAATGGTCTTCCTCAGGGGGGATCTGCTGGCAGGTGCTCCAACATGGGGCAGGAAGATAGGAAAACCTGAAGGAAATGCTTGTGTCTCAGATGCCAGCAAATGACAAAATCCTAAAATGTCATAGAATCATAGACTAGCTTGGGTTGGAAGGGACCTTTAAAGGTCATCTAGCCCACCCTGCCCCTGCCCCTGCAGGAAGCAGAGGCATCTTAAACTAGATGATGTTGCTCAGAGATCTATCCAGCATGTTTCTAGGGATTGGGCATTTACCACCACTCTGGGCAACCTGTTCCAGTGTTTCACCACCTTCCTTGTAAAAAATTTCTTCTCTATATCTAGTCTAAATCTACCCTTTTTTAGTTTAAAACAATTACCCCTTTGCAACAGACTCTACTAAAAACTTTGTCCCTATCTTTCTTATGAGCCCCCTTTAAGTACTCCATTGCTTCCATCTTTTCATCTGACTTAAGTCAGGTGAATTTATTGTGTTACCAGCTGCTCAGCTGATCCACCAAGGCATGTAGGTAAATACAACCCAACAATGTATTTAAGGTTACAGTCTGCTTTCAGGCATTATATACTTGAAACCATTCCCCCAAAATTCTGATACTTAAGAGGCTGTCCTCCAAACAGATCGAGAAATACTTTGTACTGGCCTCTGCTAGCAGTTCATTTCTTTCCTTCTGTGTTAGCTCACCTTGGCCACCAAATGGTAGCATTGTTCTTGATGTTGTCTGCCACCCATCTGCACTGGAAAAGCAATAGTGACATGAAAACAGCTATTTAGTCCTGCATCCTTGATTCTAAGGTCTAGGTATTTTGTTTAGATGTGTTGAAACATCTGGATCCTCTGCACTGAACTCTGTTTTCTGCTTTTACTCCCTGTTACTCACATGAAGTGCAGATATTCAACCTATGGAGTAAGTCATTGTGGTGGTGGACAGGTTAGCCACGGGTTAAATAGTGCAATGTGTCATCTTTATTCCTCCTAGCTGCCCAAATCAAGTAGGACTAGGACAGGAAAATGAGGCAGGAATCATGAAAAAACGTAGAACTTTAACTACTGACATCCCATGTGAACCCGTATTGCAGTCATCAGAAGGATGATCTCACACAGCCAACACCTTTCTCCTTTCTGCATGCCGTTTTCTTTGTAAGGAACTCCACCAACAGACTGTCATCCCCTGGGTGTTGCCTTTGGTCATGTTTGATTTTTAAAGGAAGTTGCTGGGTTTGCAGAAATCAGAGTGGTGGAAGTTCGTTATGACTGACTCGCCTCTTGTCGCAGGAGCATAATGTCGTAACTTGGGAGAAAACTTGTGCTAATGGACTTTGTTTGAGGTGGAGAGGTCTGTCATTAGACGTTCACATGGCTTTAGCTTGAGCTAGGAACTGATGAGGGTAACGACCTGTAGACAAACTAATAGGGAGTCATCAGAAAGTATAAAGAAGCTTTCTGGCTTCTATAGGACTGTTAATTCTACCCAGGCCTCAGTCAAAGGGAAGAGAACTCAGCTGGGTACTCCAACTTGTCTGCTAAGCTTGCCTATACTCGCTTCTTCCATGACCCTTTCAGCTATTCAACATGACCCACTGCAATGAGGGTGATCTGTCTTTTGCCTCTTTTTACACCCTCTGCCCTGTCTCCATGTCACCCCTGTGATTTCTCTTTGGGGCTTTGTTGTCTCACATGTCCAGGGTGTGGAACACCAGAGAGGCAAAGGTGATCCGGAAGGCCTCGACCACTGGGAGACATGAGCACAGACTGAGCACAACTAAAAAAATGCTGTGAAAGTAAAAGGATCAGGGCTGAAAACTATGCCTACAACTGAGGGGGCATTCCAGTGAAGAGGAATGGCTGATCCTTTTGTGGGTGATGTCTGTATGAGTTTCCACTTTTTCTTCTACAATTTTCAGTTCCTGGTATCTATCTGGATTGAACTACAAGCCTAACATTCAGATCCCAGTTCTATTTTCCTGTGCTGCCCCAGATTCACCACTGCCTGTGTGGATGTTTCTCTTCTGTCAATAAAAGACTGTTGCCAGTGGGATTTTGGCTTGGCCTTAGTGGATAAGAAATCAGTGTCCTCCCCCTAGTTTTGTTTAGATGCCTTTTGTTACTTCTCTGGTATCGACCCCAGAGATGATTCTGGCACATGACTCAGACAGCAGGGTCAGTATCCTCTTGCTCACATGGTTTTGGGAGCAAAGAGGTGGTAGATTTAAAGAAAGAACTGATAATGATCTTTCTCTACACTATACTTTTTCTTTCTCTCCCTTAGTAATTTCCAGCTTCCTGGGTTTTTTGCCTTGTGATGTCTGATCTTGCACTTATTCTAAAGTGCACTTATTCTACACTTATTCATCCTCTGGATGTCTGTTATCAACCACCACAAACAGGCAGCCGTGAAAAATCTGCACGCCCTGAAAGAGGACTGTCCTCACCTGGATGATCACAAGTGTGAGAGGACATTCTCAGCCTGTACACATCACTTCTCAGGAGGGCTGGGGAGCATGTGATATTATCTTGTACCTTCTACATCATACCAGCTGAGCCATCCATGCTTAGTGTTCCCAAGTGCGGCTTGTTGCCTTGTCAGCCTGTGGAAGCATACTGCCTTCAAGTGGATTTAGGACACTGTTGGCTGGTTCCAGGTCCTGACTACCACCTGAGCTCCTTGATATGTTTGGGAGCAATAAATTGCCTGGATTTTTCTGCTGTCTGCTGGATGGCAATCAGCTGATATTGCACTTTGATCATGTTGGGAGCAATTCTTCCCACTTGACTTTGCAATTACATAGGTTTCATATATGGCTGGTACAGCACTGGAACTTACAGTTTGTCTGATTTTGAGATGAAAAAGCTACATGTCTCCTTTAAGTAAGAAGGGCTCTAGGCCTGACTCTGTCTTGCCGTGCAGATAGCCCCATTAACTGCAGCAGAAAAATTCACAGAGGAAAGTGTAGGGCAGGAAGGAGGATGAGGGCAGCAGGTCAAAGACTAGTGACTCATGCTGACGCAAAATTGAGCCTGAACCTATGTCCAAGGCAAGCGGTGTAGAACTGTGCCATGCTCTTGAGGCTCACCTAACTGGCTGCTACCTTCTGTACCTCAGTCTGAAGTTCATGTGTTTGCAGCACAGCCTCTCCATCATGCCTTCATGCTGATGCAGCTGTTGTCTTGACTCATCATCTACCATTGTTGGTCAATTGACAGAGTCCATCTATGGAGATGTTTTAAAGGTGCTATGGTACCAGCGTGCAGGTGAGGATGAATAGTCTGGTTGTCAGTCCTTACCAGTCATCTTCTGCCACGTAGCCCTGTTGCATGATCTGAAGATCAGAGAATGCATCCAGTGTGCTCTGGGGAGTACATGGTACAGAGGTCTCGGACACTATGAGACTGGAGAGGTCTGGAGAATGAGGCAGACTGTAGGGAGCTTTTTCCATCTTCCCACTCAGGTCTTTTGCTCTGCTTGGTTGCTGCTTCAGCATCTGTGTCTGGAAAAGAGTGAGTTTGACTCAACAAAAATGTCTTCCTAGACACCCTTTGCAATGCAGCCCGTGTCTGCCAACAGGGTGCAGTTAATGAGGAGAGAGAAAAATTATTTAGGGTAATTATTTTTTTTCAGGGAAAAACAGTTGAACTATAATAAAAAAAGAAAACAATGCAGGCTGAATATCACAGGGAGAAAAAATCCTGGCTGTGAGACTACTCTAATCTTCCAAGAGAAGTGGTGGAAACCTTATCACTTAGGACATTAAAGTAGGCAACACAGAGCACTAGAAAAAAGTTCTGTTGTGAAATACCCTTAATTGGCAAGTAGGTGGACTGATAAGGCTTCATGTATCTTTTACATTTATCAATTCTTCTCAGAGCTATCCTCTGCATCCTAAAGAAATATCCTTTGGCTGTGAGCACTTTGTCTCACAAGTAATTAAGCTGAAATGAGTATATCACTAAGTACATTTCAATATGTGTCCTCAACTGGCTGGAACTCAACCCGGGGATTCAGGATCTGCTTGTAATTAACATTCCATAGTAAGACTCCACACCCTCTATTTGTCTCTTCCTAATTATGTGTTGGAAATGCACATTTCTCCTACCATTAGAGATTTCAGCAGAGGAGTTTTAGCTGGGCTTTAAATTGCCTTCTACCTCAATTTAAATATTCCCTGTTATTTTAGGTTTGTAGACATTACACAAGTAAACCTTTTCTCAAGGCGTCATAGGGAAACGAGCCACTGACTCGAAAAAACAAAAACTGCTGGGCTGCCTCCTGGGTTGACGATATCACAGATTTAGGCTGTGATCTGTTAGCTTTTGTGGGTTTCAATACTGGCAATTAAAGGTGTCACTCCTAATTAGCACAAGAGCCTGTGGACATGAGGGGCAATTGTGAATGGGGCTTCTCAGGGATCTTCTTTCTGTGAAACTGTTTTTTCTGCCAGCTCATTAGAGCAACTTTTTTCACAGCAATATATATGCTGGGGGTGCTTTTCATTGGGAAGGTTTGACTGCGTTAGGAGATGGAGAAACAAAATGCTTCAGCTTAAGATGAATGAGGGTTTTAACTGGGATCTGTCAACAACGGACTGGATGGCTGCAGCTCCAGGTATGGTAACAGTTGTGCTTGTTGTGGACTAGCCTTTAACAAACTCATCAGTGACTTGTATCATGCTGCTTGCCTGTTCTGCCTGTCTTTTCTTCAGCCTATCCAGAGGCACATGTTCCCTGAGCCTGCTGGGCCCAAGGTATGTGCTGAGAGGACATGTGGCTGGGTCGCAGCTGGCACATCTGGCTAGGGACTGACTGCAATAGCATTCAGCCTAAACTTGGCAAAAAGTCTGGATAAGCACCCGTGGATCTGCAGGGAGATACATCACCCCTGTGTGTGTCCTAGGAGGGGGCCTAGGGGTTGTAGGAAGAAGCAGAGGCATCAGTCCCCCTTTTGGTAGGAAATGGATGAGGCCCTCTGCCCCTTCCCCCCCCCCCCCCCCCCCCCAGCAGAGCTCCTCCAGCTTCGTACCACTACCATGCCGCTGCCAGGGCTACACTGGGATAACGTGTGTCTGAGGGCAACCAAAACAGTTTGTTCCCAGACTCCACACAGCTTTTAGCACCCTTGACTGTTATGGTAATTAAAAGCAAACAAATCTGGATGAGTTCTGTGAGGCTGCTAGATCCCCACAGAGACACCTCAGCTTCCCTTTATGTTTTATATGGTAAAGGGAGACCTGGTGGTGAACTCCTTGCTGCTACTAGTAAGCGGTGACATATGAGATGTTGCTCTGGAGCCAGTGGATGAAATTCTGGCTCTGCTAAAGCCGGTGGCAAAATTCCCATTGACTTCAATAAAGCCAGAGCATTTTGTACAGTTATTTTCCATATATAATTCACTCAGGCGGACATCCCCATCCTGCCCCCCCCCCCCCCAACTTCTCTTTTTCTCTAATGATTAATAAGTTAACAATAAGAAAAAGACTTTTTTTTTTTTTTTTTTTTTCTGGAATGGTTCATATTTGGGAAATCCAATTCTGACCTACTAAGCCTGCTTTGACTGTTTTAGCCTTGAGGCAAATTTGCAAACTGGCCTAGGGAAGCTGGTACTTGTTATTGTTGCTTCAAAGACAGTCTATGTGGGAGAGGGAATGAGATGTGTTGGGATTAAAATACCCTAGCCGTAAAAGGCAGTAATAATTACCGTCTACATGTGGGCAAGTCAAAAGGGGTTATTACCAAAAGAAATTTAAACTCCTTCTGTTTGCAGAGAAAACTGCCTGAAATCCAGCATTATTCATCTGGGCAGCATGGATTGTTTTTAAATGCAGTTTTCTTCAAACACCACTTTTATAAGGCCAGTTATAAATGGATTGAGACAACTTTAAGAGGTTTGGCATCAGGTAAGTGAGGGTATAATGGGAATTACAGAAGGCAGGTCTGCTCCCAGGATCCCTGGAAGCTGGTGTGCCAGAGGAGCTGCGTCCTGTGAGAGTGCACTGCACACCCACCGGTGTCAGGCTGTGTGCTACTAATGTGGGTGAGATCCTGGGTCTTGACAGTGTAAGTGTGTTCACTGAGCAGCTGATCTTTTAACAGAATATTTTGCTGTCCTCTCCTGAAACCGAGTAAGGCAATTTATAGATTCATAGATTTGGTGTGACTTCATATAGATACTGTGCACTTCCATGTATCTCCACCTGCATTCCAGTACTTTATGATCAACTAGTTAATGTTTTCCCAAAATGCACCTGTCCTTCTTGTGAGAATACTGCTGTTCAGTACATTACATAATTTCTTGCTAATTATTTTGCACTCAGTCTCTTCTCTGACTTTAATGAAAATCCTCTCATTCATGGAAATGGGATGAGAATCAGATCCTAGTCCTCCCTGATGTCTGTGAGTTACCTCATGGAGAGCACTTGGCTTCGTGGTCTCTGGTCTTTTGCATGGACTTTGACAGACGGACAGACAGACACATAACAGACATCTGTAATTTTTGTGCGGTTTAGGCTGCACTGCTTTTTTATAAAGTCAATGGGTCAATTTCAAACATGAAGACTGTCCTGTGTGGTTGAAACTATTAACTGAAAATTTTCAGAGTATGAAGAGAAATGCTTCTCCATAAGTTATAATTACTAGATCCATTTTCTAATCTACAGCTGGTTGTGTGAGAAAATTCCTTATGCCTGAAAACTCTTGGCTGATGATGCCACATGCCATTCCCGCAGCTTCCAGTTTTGTGTCAGAAGTTGAGTGTGTGTGTGTGTGTGTGTGTGTGTGTAATACCACAACTTCATTATAACTTCTACTCACAAAATGCCATGCCACAATTCTGTCAGCTCCAAGATTAAGGTATTTAATAGCGTCATTTGGGTTGTGTCTTATAGAAAGATTCAATCAGTTCTTTGTTGCATACATTGTTGGCTATCATTTGGTTGGGCAATGCCTGAATGTACATCTGGTTTGGAAAAGCTGTTGCACAATGCTGTATTCCCTGTTGCTTCATGGAAACTTGGAATTCCGCTTAGCTTCACTTTCTGTGAGTTATACACTGCTGGGGAACCATCTTTGAACCAGAAGCCAGTCATGATGAGAGCATCTGTTTTATTTGTGTTTACTATTTTTTTTTCTATTCCAGGTCCACAAACTCAATCCAGTGACACATGGCTTTCATTTATATGGCTATCAAAGCCTGTTTCTTCATTTGTTTCCTGGCTGTACACAGGGCAGCAGCAAGAACATTCTCCTTCCTTAAGACCCTTGTGTATAAGTTTGGCAAAGATCTGCCTTTTATTTTTACTGTTAGATATTTCTTTTTCTTACCATCTGTTGAAAAGATTAAGCTTATATAACAACTGTTTTTGCCATTTATATCACCATAAAGTAAAAATCACCTATAGACACAGAGAGATTTTCTTGCACTCACTATCTATTTCACACCCACCTGTTTATGAAGTGGTTGAAGTATGTATATCCTCAGCAGTTCATGGATCCAAAAATATCCAGCTGCTTTACAGATCTAGCGAGAGCTGTACTTGTGGACATGAAGAAACACTGCTTATGAATTTTGCTAAATTTTCGTGAGTTCTGCTGATTCATGTCAGGGTGAGCCAAGAGGTTTCTAAGAATGGCTGCCTTCCTCTCCCTCTTCTGGCACTGGGGCAGTGCTCCTGCTTTTCTATCCCCACAAGTGCCACTCTCTTCTGTGCTACTGTCCATGGAGAGTAACAGCACCTCTTGGGTACAATTTACCACATCCTCACACAGATGTCCAAAGCGGACCAGATGACTTGCATGCTAAAAAATTATCTGTTTCTCTACCAGTTATTATAAAGGTATACCAGGCCTCTGCCTCATCTATAGGTGTATTTGGTGTTGGGATGTTAAGCAGAATGAGACAAATTCTACCCAAAAATCCCATCTGAGTAGGGAGCTCTGTAACCTCCTGCAAGTGCCTGTTTGTTCTTTACACTAGTGCTAGCAAACTCATGGGTGCCCCAGTCCTGTGGGACCACAGAACCTCTGGAGTCAAGTCTAATTTACAGCAACTGATGAACAGCAATGGTGGAACTGGGAGGCCAGGAGCATGCAAAGAAGATAATTTCACTTGGTAACTCAGGCAGTCCACACCATTACTCCAAACCACCTGACAGAGATTCCGCTGAAAGCAAACTAGATAGCTGTCTTTCCAAACTTCTGCTGACCAGATTTTGTCTCCAAGATGGCTCTGTTTCACACTGGACTCTGCTTTGAATGGCCTTGTACTTCCACCTCATTCCTCTCCCAGGTGCCAGATGGCCAGTTGTGGTGATTCTGTTGGATCTGTAAGATAACACAGTCACTGAGTGTAAGATGTAGGTACCAGTTTTCCTTTCCTCTCATGAGTGCCATAGTGTATGTGAACATGGTGAACTGACATTTCAGTTGCCTGATCTAGCCCTTTTGCCATCTGATTTTACTCTGCAAAGACTTTTCTTGCAATGCCTCTTGTTTCTTAGAATTGAGGAAAGCTTCCAGTAGGACCCCAAGGCAATTGATATGTTTTTGTCATCATCTGAAAATGTCTTAAACGGCCCAAATATCAACACTTGCTGCCAAGTCACTTTGAAATCAGTGGGGTCTTTAAATCAACAAGCATTTACTGCCTCTTATGTTTTCCCCATGCTATGAACTGAGGAACAGCTGTTTTCCCCTGTTTTCTTCCCCAGCTTTCATTTGACTCCTTGCTGTGCACCTGTCAAGGCACTTGCACTACACCTGTATGAGCTTTTCTTTGTCAGAATGTGGCAGCTCTCCTGGATACTGATGGCTGAGTTGTAGTAGTTGACAGGTTGGAGAGTACCTTCTGCTGTAGGCAGGAGGCTATTTTGCATCTAAGACAGAAGTGGGGTATTTGTAGGTGTCCACCTCTGTGGTATTAGCATGTTCTTGAACTGGAGAGAAATCTGCTGGGAGTGGGTAATATATACAAGATTCTGTACTGGGATAAAGGTGATGGACCAGATAATCTTTCTCTAACTTCTTATCCACTCTGTGGTTCAGTACCATGTTAATGAATGTATTTTATATGATGTCGACTTACTGATGGTCTACTGAATGTTAATCTTAGAGCAGAGGTGGAAAAAAACAACCATTACTTTAATATTGAATACTCCTAACTTGAATCCTTTGGCTAATGAAAACAAAAGCATATGCTGCAGCTCTTGCTCTGCACATTCTGCAGAGTCAGGGTATCCCTGGCGTAGATTGCTGAAGGCCAGGGTATTTTAGTTAAAAATAAACCCGGAGCAATCATGACAGGCTTGTAAATGAATGTGGTGCATTCTCTGAGTACCAGCTCCCATCAGGGTTACTCTGGTGATCTGTCAGTGTCGGTCATCACCAGGGCCCTATCGCTCTGATGATACATTTCATATTAAAGTGGCTTCAGTTGCTGGGAAGAGATTCTGCATGCTAAAATTGTAAAAAGTATTACTATTGTTAACCTCAAGTGTTCTCCTTTTACCTGTGGTGCCCTAGAGAATAAGGCAAGTAACTTCCACAGAGAGAAATCCTATTTAATTCTCTGTGGCTGCATTCAAAGCAAAATATTTTCCTTTGCTGTAGCCTTTCAAACTCTATCGAGAACTTCTGATGATGTTTAAATGATGAGCTGTTTTATAAAGCTAGTATTTCCCATCCAGATTAACCTTTATTAAAAGGCTTTTTAGGCTGGACTGAACTAACACAATCTGCCCTTGAGGCGGGGGTAACCGTGTGATTGCCTCGACCAGCAACACCATGGGAAACTAGCTGTGACTCAGAGTCTCGCTTTGGTGGCTGGTTCCCCTTTGGTCCAAGGGAAATTCCTATATATGAGCTCCTTCCCAGCTGTAGGCTACTTCCCTCTTTGCACTGGGTCAGCACTGCCCCCTTGCAGAGTTTGTTATCCCCCCTGCCCCCTCACCACTCCAGCTGTAGCTCGCCTGGCCATTTCTGCTCCTCTGCCCCGGTGCACGAGGCTTTAGATGAGCATAAGCTGTTTCCACTCCTTTAGACAAAAACATCTCCTCTGTACATGCAGAAGCAGGAAGTCAGACGTCTGAATAGCCTTCCCACAAATTTCAAGAATTACTCACATTCATTGTCATCCTCCCTGGGTTGCGCTGCCTGGGGCGGCCTGGGGCTCTGATGAGAGCTGGGGCACACCCATCGACTTGAGGAAGAGCTGAAACCTGTTTGTGCCGGGGCAGACACTAGCCACTCGTTGTTCGCACGCCCCACATTTTGTCCTGCCTCCGGTGCCCCACGATGCGCATCGAGGGCCTGAGCTTCCTCCCAGCCCACCTTTCACACCTATATACTGCTCTGTAGGGTGAAGATCCTGAGGGCAGGTTTAGACCTGTTTAAACATATTGCCCTCGTGTTTTCTGCCTGCATTTCTTGCCTTGGATTGGCCACAGCTTGTCTGCCTTTGTGGCTTAGCTGTGTAACATTCCTTTTCATGTTGGGAAAGACCCAGACTGCTTTCCAGCAGAGGACACGAAGCCTGTCTCAAAATGGTCACTTGGGGTTTGAGCCCTGCAGGCTGACTGAAAGGGAGAGCACAGATCCATGCATGGAGAGGACATGCTGTGGCTCCTTACCTCCCACAAGCTGTTAAAAGAATGAGCAGTGCATGGGTCTGGTCCTCAGAGCAGGCTTGGACCAGAACCTGTTCAAATTATGCCTGCCCTCTTACCTCCAAATCCTCTGGGCCAGCAACTCTGATCACCTTCTTCTGAATGCATCTGTGACACTTCAGGAACAATAAATGGCTCAAACAGTTAGCGCAGATCTTCCAGGTGCCCTCGCTGGCTCCCTACTAGTTGGGTCCAAACTTGAAGAAATATGGGGTGGATGTAGCCTGAGCGTCCACAGTGGTCTGTACCACAGACCTTGGTAACAGGCAGCTGATCATGGTTCTGCATACCAAAGGTATGTTCCCTGTAAGAAGATCATCTTTCAGAGAGAAGGTTGACTTCAGACCTGCCATGGGTAAGGTAGCAGACATGTGCTGACTAGTGTGTGCTGCAGTTCAGTAGCAGTTTGTCTTATACACTGCAGAATTAAGACAAGAAACTCCTCAGCTCTGTCTTTCAGGTTGCTTTCCCAGAGCAATCCTGTGTTTCAAATTTCTGATAAACACATTGATGGTGGAAGTGGATGGTGGCTCAAGCTGTCTCTGAACCTCATGCTGTTCCTCTGCTACCTTTTTCTAGGGAAACCATTATAATATGTATCTTGTTTGGGGTGCAAGGCATCTTTGTTCTCTGTTTGCCCAGCCCAACAACCCTGCCCAGGGCCAGCACATGGCCACTGACCCATTTTGTTAGAATAATATAAGTAATAATAACTCAAAGTTTCTGAAGCTGTGGGATGAAAATCACGTGCAGTATTCGCTATACGGCTGTTTTGGTTTGAGAGATTCAGTTAAATACTGACTCAGTGGTTAGGATATGTAGGTTGGGATTACGATGATAAACAGTTCAGCATTACATCAGTTAGTTGTAAGTAGCAATGAAAAAGGGCCCACACTATTTCTAATGCTTCCCTGATGTCATTTAATTGGAAGGAACTGGGTTGCCAGAATGCATGTTGAGATGGTCCATGCATAATCTCGGGGTGGGGGTGGGGTTGAGCAGATTTCTACTTTCATGCCATTGTTTTTGCCACAAGTAATGTTGTGACTCCTTTATTCTTGCCTATCAGTTATGTTTTGTATAATTAAGTCTAATTACTTGGTATGAATAAATCTGATTCTGGTGGGAGTAAATTGTACTTACCATATTTATTCTCTCCATGACTGACCTTTTCTGTGAAAGGCTTTATAAATCCACCCTTCTGAGACACGGGGAACACAGACACCCTGTGCTGAATGGTTTGCAGTCCAATACCACTTAAACATGTACAACATTCACAACTCCAAATCACACTCCAGATTTACAGAGTGTAAAAAGCTCCTGTTGACTTTCAGGCTTTAGAAGAGAAGAAAGATAAATGAGACACACGGTTCTCGTTTAAAGGCTGCCCATCACCTTGCTGCTTGATATAGAAGAAGGTCTCTTAGATGTTAGCTTAGGAAGTAAGGCTGGTCTGTTGAAGACATTCTGATTATTTATATGGCTGCTTTCCATTTCCAACTATTAAACAACATGAAAAGGCAGCTGTCAACAGTGCAAATATTTTCTTTGTTTAGTGTTGCATATGATCCGAGGCTATTGGCATCACTAGGATGTCATCCCTTCTCTGAGGAGACACTGGGTGGAAGAAGCTGGCATAGGGGAAGAGAAGAACTCTCCATGAGATGCTGTCTTTCTAAAAAGATATTTTGACACCTGATGGCTGTGAGAAAAAAATTTAGCTATGAGTGCATGGCTGCCTGAGCCTGCAGGCAGTCTGAGACAGTAGCATTTGCCACTTAACGAGATGAATCTGTTGACTATGGCTATTCTAGTAAACAGCCCAGATCTGCTCTGATGGCAAGCAGTATCACATGGCTTACATATGGCTCTCTGTATGGCTAAATTTCTTTGCCACCAGAACCTGGGTGGTCTCATCCATGTTCGCTATTAGGAAGGATCCCTAGCCTGTGCCTGAATCACACCCAGGCACTGCCTGGGAGAGTGCTAGCTGGCAAGCAAGCAAATTGCACCAGTGAGCATGGAAACCACTAAACTGTTTTGATGGTTTCATGCTCAAGCATACCCCTGGCCTGGGTTAGCTTCCCAACACAGGTGTAGCCTCTGAGACCCAGGATGGCCTCTTTCTCAATGCCACCTTGCAGAATATCACAAAGTGTATGAAGGAGAGGGTGTTGGGTCTGCTCCACTAGCTAATCAGATCCCATCTTACTGTGGCAGGGTTTGGAGGGGACGCCTTTCTGCGAAGAATGTGCTCTGTGATGCCTGACCTATTCCTGCTGGGCCACCAAGGGGTAAAGTCTTTGCCGTATCCCATGAATAATGAGGTGAGGAGGGGTGTGGGGTGTAAGGGATGAGAGGGAACAGCCATATGGTTAAGGCTTTAAGCTAACTCCTTGGCTTCTCTGCACATATGTATTTTTACAGGCTTTTCCCACAGAATATCCCCAAAGTGTCTTGAAACAGAGTCTGGAGTGAGGCAGAAATTTCTGGAGCTTCATTACTTAGTGTTTGGCATTTTTTCTGTAGTAGACATCACATCTCCATTTCCTAGTGCTTTCTGAACATGGTAAACAACCCTCAGGTGGAAGTGACAGCTGTACCCAGGAAAGGTTGAGAAATTCTGGTTGGGCAAGCAGACTCCCAGTCCTCTCACCCACTCAGTTCACACTGTCTTTGAGGTGGCCTTTTCCCCTTCACACTTCCACTCCCACGCAGGTTCTCAGTGTGCTCGAGGACAAGACCCACGCTGACTTTTGCTCTCTCCTGTTTTACACTGAGGTGCTGTGGGATGCAAGTCTACATTTGCTTGGCCATTAGAGGTGGAAACATGACATACCCAACCTACCTGACAGCCTGGTGGGCCCAGGTGCCTCCCAGGAGGCAGAGGCAGCGTCAGGGCTAGTGGGCGGAATCCTGACTGCTCTCAGCGCTCGCACTGCCTGTCTTGGGGGGGTGTGTGTGTCTCCTGCAGGCCCCTCACTGTGGCCATGGCTGCACTGACTGCAGTTCGGCTTTGGCCTTGCAGTTCTGCCAGCCTCAGAGCGGGCCCGAGGGTGGCTGGGCTGTGCCCTGGGGCTGAGCATGCTTGTGAAAGTCCTGAGCAGGCAGATCGATGCTCCTCCAGCCTGTTTCATTTACCATAATGAAGATCACTCTGTAGGAAGAGACGGAAGACTCTTGCCTATTCAGGAGTTTCACAAGCGCTGTGCACTCATGTTTCTGGTCATGGGAAGGCCCCGGATTGTGGGTTGGGCTGAAGGGAGAGCACAGGTGATTTTACAGAAGTCTTGCCTAGGTCGTGGGTAAATCTCAGTTGTGTGACAACCTCATTTCACTTGAAGCCTCTTACCTGCAGCATTCACACATGCAGTGACTATGAGGAGTGACTCGGGTGTTTGCCCCTAAAAACACTACCCCTCCCCTTATTTGGGAAACAGTCTGAGCCAGGAGGAGATCCTGGGTACAGTTTCCTGAGAAACAGGCCAAAACCAGGCAGGGAATAGGGGTGTCCAGAGCTGGGTGCAGTTGCAGTGACAGCAGCAGACCCTTTCACCTTCCCCCTCTGCCCACCCACCACAGCGAATCTGCTCTGACACACAGCATACACCACCACATGACTCCAGCATGGGCCAGTGGGACAGCTGGGACAGTGGCAGGTGCTGGAGAAATAAGGATTCTGTTTGAACACCTAGAAGCTGCATTGCACTGGGCCATGTAGCAATAGGACATGTGGGGTACAATCTGTTACCTGTCCAACGAAAACTGGCGTATGCAGAACCACGCACAGCAGCTGTTTCCACTGACATGATCACAGCTGGCCATCCCTAGCACAGCCCGCTGTGGTTTGGGGCCTGAGGTATCCCTGTGGACTAAGGTAGTGGATGTAAATAAGTATCTGAGGCTGTTATTCATAAAGAGTATATTTGATCCAGGGATGTTGCTCTCCCTCACTTCCCTCGTTAAACAGTGTTGGGAGAAGGGTGACTCTGAGCAGGAGCTGTGCAGAACTGTTAGGTACTGTGAAACTCCTGCCAAAGCTGCCTTTCACCCTCCATCAACTGCAAAGGAAACCTGTGGAGACTAGTCTTCTTGGGCTAATGTTAGCCTTTGTGATTGTTTGCCCTAGGCTCCCTCTGTAGTCATCGAAGAAAGATGGCAATCCACCTGTAAGTTACTCCTGCTTGACCTTTGGAAACTTCATGTCTTTTGATTGAGTATGGAGAGTAATGCTTAGTGAAGGCATCTAAGCAGGATCCTCTAAGTTGGTGGTGTGAACCCTCCCTCAGCTCTGTTGTGGTTCCTTTGGATCTGTTTGGTTCTGTAGATCATCCTCCAGCCCAATTAAAGTGACTAACAGGGCTTTTAGCCTAATTGGACCTTCTGAAGGTTTCAGGCTATTAGAGCAACACAGGTACCACCATGAGGAAGAGTGGTCAGAGAAAGCAGGCTTTGCCTGCACATGTTCTTATTTTAGGTTTCAGTGCAGAAACACTTTTAGGTTATATCTTCTGAAAGAAAAATCTGAGATATTTAAGTTTCCCTAAAACATCATCCTGACAAGCACAGTTCAGTTGTTTCATCAGTCAGGTCATTTTTCAGCCACTGAAGCATGATTTCAGACTCAAAAGTCTGGAATAGATCTTGCTGCCTGTGTGTATAGGACAAAGTTACTTTCGCCCTTGGGGATAGCCCCGGAAGACCTCTGAAGGTTTCCCAGGAAGAAACGAGACACCAAGTGTCTCTGTCTTGATTTAGCTCACATGCCAGGTCTGAAGAACATGGTGCTTGATGTTATATCAGTGTGCTTTTCCCCCAGTTTCAGGAGACTGGTGCTGTTGCAAGCTGTAGGGACAGCCGTATTCCGGTGCCCTGGAGGTCAGCAGGGCCTGGTGAAGGGCAAGGAAGATCTCCTGGGATGACCCTTCATGCCTTGCAAGTTTTAAGTCTGAATTCACAACAATCTGCTCCATAAATCTTGTGTTTATTTTTGGGTATAGCTCATCCCCAGCAGCCCATGTGCTCCATAATGTACTGCTGCAGAGGGCAGCTCACAGAGGAAATACCTCTTAGGCATGTCTTTCCTATCTCATTCCCATCCCAAAACTTTTTCCTAGTTTTAATCCTTGTGGTCTGGATTCCTTAAAAGTCTGCAGAAAACCCCACCCTCTGTTGCCTCCCAAGACTTCTCTCCCAGGACTCCAAGGGTTAATATCCTTGGAGCATCACATTGGGAAGCTGCACAAGTCTGTTCATGCAGTTGACAGTGCCCTTTTATTATTGCTTCTATCTCTCCTATCAGATGTCTCATTCTTAACAGAGTTGTTATTAAGATAATTAGTTAATGTGGGTTATTTTATTATTGTAGTCTTATTTGGTTTGATTGCATGCTCAGCTGACACATGTCATAAAAGCAACAAAAGCACTGAGAAATTGCATAATTAGCAAAACCGAACTGTCACTGTTGTGGAGTTCAGAGAATCGCGGAGGGAAGAAATGTACAGACTGCATAGAGACACGGGTCCTTCCGTGAACCTTGGATTTCTCCTCCTAGCATTCATTAGTCAGGAAAATGATTGGCATTTCCTCTTCTGTGTTTTAACTTTCTTTGCTTGTGCAGTATTTTCTGATCTTTGCTTTAGCCTGCAGAGGAAGGCAGCTCGGTCTTGTTTCTCTTTGCCAAAGATTCCTTCGTTTTGGGGACTGCATCGGAAATAACTTTGGATGAAGGCAGACAAGAGGCTTTAAAAAGCATCTATCAAGTAATCAAGTGGGTCCGTGTGTCATATTTCCTGACCATCTATTGCCTTGGTATCTGCCATTGGCACACATCCCAGCACTGTCAGAGTAGTACAATCCTGTTTTTATTTACATCCAGCATTCCTCTTCAAATACTTTATCCAGCTTTGCCAGTGCAAATACCTGGCAATTTTAATCTTCTTAACCTTGTGAGTTTTCCCTGTGCACCCCCATTACACATAAGCTGGGGAAAAATGTTATTTTCTTCACCTCCAGTCTGAGAAGCTGTATTTCAGCTCATCCCAGCAAGGCTCTGTTCTGAGACCTGACCAGTGCAACCATGACTTTGTTTGTGTTGGTCTTCTCCAGGCTTGGACTGAAGCTGCGAGTGGAACACTCCCCAGGCTGCTAAACTCTGACCAATTTGCAGCCATGTCGACCTGCAAATATTTCTTCCAGAGTTTGAGATTTTTGGCATCCCAAGTTTCCTGGATGTGCTGACATCATCCCTGTGTGGAGGAGGACTTGGCTGTATGGCTTAGAATGTGCTCCGTGTAATTGAACAAGTTCCTTCAAAAATACCCCAGCTATTTTACCAGTTCTTGTCCAGGGTTATGAGGCATGTGTTGTAGCCCTGTGGGCAAGAGACGAAAAAGCCCTCTCAAGAGGCATTCCTGAGCTTACTTGATAACTTTGGGGTTTGAAATGGTGGGGAAAGAAAACTCTCAAGCAAGAAACAAGCTGGTAAAGCACAGACTGGCACAGACATTTAAAAAATGATAAATCCTGATTTTTCAGAACTTTTAGCCAGAGGAAATCAATCCTTAATGCAGTAAACAAACTCCAGTGGGTTACGAGCACTCTATATCCAGAGTAACTCACTTCCAAACATAGACATTGATGCAGTGAGGATTTGGCCTTTGCAATCTCCTTTTTGCAGTTGCTACTCTGAAAGATGAATTTTAGAGACAAGCTGTGCTGCATACAAAGAACACCTGAAAGTCTCTTCACACGCGTTGCCCTTTCAAGGTGTGCTGCTAAGGCACAAAGCACTGGAGAGGAAGGTTGCCAACGGCTTTACACGGCTCTGAACTTTGGGCATAAAGTTTTTAGGTCATTGCTTAAAAGCCAAGAGCAGCAAGAAGGGCAGACAAAGGCGTATTAGCTGGATCTCTTCTCAGTCTCCTGGGAGGGACAATGGGTGCAGTTCACAAGGAGAGGCACACAGCTGCAGTTTGCTGCTTGGGAGGCTGCACATAGAGTAGAGATCAGAATTCGGAAGGATTAAGCACGTCACCTGGTTGTTACTGACAGATTAAAAAAACCCTTCTGCCAGCTTTACACATTTGCGGCCTCTTGTCTTTGTGAGTCAGGAGGCAGTTCCTTTCGTGAGACACACACACTCTGTAGTACAGGATGATTTTTGGCAAAGTCTGGATGTGCACAAGCCAGATGGGGCGGGGATAGCATTCCAGTTTTATAACACAATTCCATAATAGGAGACAGCATTCTTTTCATATTAATGTTCATACAATAGGAATTTTAAACTGCAGCTTTTGGATTATGTGGGAAAAAAGGTCTCTTTTAAATGCCATAACAGCATTATTCTATAATTCAATGGACCAGGCTGCTGGTGGACCAACCACTTGAAGTGCAGTGGGTGTTTTGCAGGATGCTTTCATTTCAAGAAACAGCAAACTGGAAAGCACTGACGTAGTTATGTGCTTGCTGATGTGACCATGACTTCCTCCTTGGATGGGTTACAGGTGTTCAATCCACCTGCTCTGACCCCAGGGGACATCCATGTCACCAGTCTCTGCACACTCCTTGGGAACATATGAAGTACTTATCACTGCTTCTCTAGAGCTATCAAGCCACAAGATGTGTAGGCATTTCCATGCCTTTTGGTAGCAAGGCACTTTTCAGAGTGGAATGTGTGGCTGCTTCAGAGCCATGCTTGCCACACGCCACCAGAGACACTTTTTACCTCACCTGTTCTGGTTGCCCAGAGAGGAACATGAGGTTTTCAAGATGTTATTCATGCCCTGACTTACATCTTGCAGTGGATTGCTGAGAAAGTAGAAGGGTAAATTTCTCCTGTTAGGGGTTTGATAAGTCTTTGAATTTTACAGCAAAAATAATCCTGTTATTTCAAGAGCCCTTGCTGCTCTTAACTCAAGGTTGCAGTTTGGCTCCTCACCGTAGCTCAGATAGATACCTCCCTGCTGGCATCAGTGTTAAAGGGTGAGGAGGGTGAAGAGGATCGCCACATTTTTATCTCTTGGATGTGTAAGAGAAAACACTTCAGGGCTTCCAGAAATACTTTGGACCCTCTACTGATCTCATGGTGAAAAGGGAAGCTTCATTAAAACCTGGTTTTGGCCAGCAGGCTAACATGCCTTGAACTAGCATTTGCCAGGCTGCCTTGTTTCCAGCAGCTCAGAGAGATGGATTATATAAAGTATGTTTTCTCACTTGTGGCACCTATGACAGAGACTTCACAGAGGGCTTAACTGAATTAGGCTGTCCAGAACAGATAGAGGGACTGCCACTACTAGGCACTAAAAGTTCATGTTGTCCTAACCTAAGCTATTCAATTCAGCTCTGTTTCAGATGAAGAAAGACGTGTGCTCTGAAAAGGGCAGAAGTATCAGTACTATTTAGAGACACACTGGCACACCCGACCTGAAAGGTTGTTCTGCTCCTTGCCTGAGCAGCCATGGGCTGTGAGTATCAGTAAGGGCACCTTGCTTTGGAGATGAAGTGACCCTTGCAAGAATGGCGGAGCGGCATTTGGAAACAGGAGGGGCTAAACCTCATCAAGCACATGCAGGAAAATTTGGTAAGTGCCAAGAGTGCTGGCACGTGTTTCCACACAGGATGCTGATCTGAAGGGGAATGTTCAGCAGTGACCATTTTATAATGCTGCTCTGGTATTTGGATAGTGCCAAGTGACAGAGCAAACAGAATTCCTCAGGGCATATGTTCATACAGGAGAGTGCATCAAGTAGGGTCTGGCAGGTGCAGTTCTTGGTTTTGAGGCTAGACGCTACAACGTACACCACTATGGTGCAGTTGCAAGTATTGCTTGGGGTAGCTGCAATTTTGAGGTGTGGCAATAGAGAGGCTGGTCTGCATGCATGCTTTCCACTTAGCCTTAGTGAGTTCACAGGGAATTTCTGCTCAAAAAGAGTGTGCAGAGCACAAGCTGTGTGAAAATATTTCTTGCTGACAGGGTGTCTGGTGTGCTTCAGAGCAAGCCTGGCCGTGGTGGTGCTGAGCATCACCAAAGGCACTGTGTTCTCTGAGCTGAGAGTGGTAGCCCCATTCTGGGCTGAGCTGGGGATGACCAGCTGGAGAAAGAGGTGGCCTGGGGGACTGACCTGAGTACAACCCAACCTTTAAAAAAGAGACTTCCTGCCTCTGTAGAACTGTTGAAACCTCTCCGTGTGTTTCCCTGCCTTCAAACAAGAGCCCTGTGCACCTGACGTCACTTCCCTGGGCTGCCGGGCTGATAACAGGATGAACCTGCACTGCCTCTGAACCAGACGTTCCACTGTGTCACTGGTTATTGTGCTCTATGGCAGGGCAGGAGACTTTGCTACCAACATTGTTTTTGTAGTTTATGCTTCACGCATACTTTCCCCCTGCTCCTCCCCAGCAGTTCGAAAGGAAATGGCATAGGAACTTCTGTGATGTGCTTACAGGCACACACAAGCAATGTGACTCATCAATAGACCAGGCTTTGGGAGCTGGTGCCTGTTACAGCGTGAAGCCAGCCTGCTTCTTCACAGAGCTCCGAAAGGCAGCTGGCTATGTCAAAAGGGCAGAGAATAAAGAGTGTAGTGTAAAATGGAGACACAATTAAGCAAAGATAAAAAAAAAAGCTATAAAATGTTCATCGCTTTACTGAAAGTTCCCTTGGGTGGCGTTTGCTGAAACAAATAGTTCTGCAGCTTGTTGCTGTAAATAATGGCACATAGATTTTGCAATAGTGCTGATTTATTTTTGAACCTCTGAACAAGCAGTCATATAACATCTACCTTGTCATGCACCAGGTTCATCATAGGGTATGTCTTTATCATTTGGTAGCGCTGAGGAAACAGCCTTTATGTGATATCTCGATGAATCTGTTCTCTCTCAAACCCTCAAATGTTTCAACCTCATCTCAGATCTTGTACTAAACCAGGGGTCCTCAAACTTTTTAACCAGGGGGCCGGCGCGCGGATGCAGTGGCAGGCAGTCATCTGCGGCTGCTTGGTTTCCCCTCCCCCAACCCCCGGCGGGGGGTGGGTGGGTGCAGGGGGGTCTGTAAATACCGGGGGACAGATTGAGGACCCTGGGGGGCCGTATCCAGCCCACGGGCCGTAGTTTGAGGACCCCTGTACTAAATGCTAGCCAGTGAGAAGGGAATGGGTAATTTATTGCAGTTCTTTAATGCAGTCTCAGGACCTTAATACAGGTCTTTGAATTTCAAAGAATATTAGAGGGAACCTGGTTTAGCACTGTCTGCATTTTGGAACTGGGAAAATTTAGGCTTTTTCTGGAAAGGACAGTAAATTTGAGATGCCTCCATTTGGTTCCCAGGCATATAACCTCAGAGAAGATTCTAAGCTCGGGCATTGACACCATTGCTTCTGCTCATCTAATAAGTGACACTGCAGTAAGTCCCAGTAATTTGATTGTGTTGGATTGTGTGGCTGTGCCTGTAGCCTGTTGCTTTTACATCACTGGAAATCTGCGCTGTTCTCACTCGACGATGGAACTTTGAAGAAATGGAGAAAAATGGCAGCCAAACATTTAAAAACAATTACTATCCTCTAATTTGACATTGCTTTAAATATTAACATTAGCCTGAAATGACCACAAGGGTCAGAAAGATGTAAATTTTGAGTTTGGATTTCATAGTAGTAAGGGGATTTTTTTTTGCATATATTATTGTATTATCTGATTTCTTTACATTTCTAGAGAAATCAAATTTCTACATCTATGAAGAAGACAAATTCATAAAAGCAAGTGCCCGTATTATGTCCCTAGTTACTACCTGTGCTGTTCCAGTTACCACAGCTGTATTTTCATGCCATGGGATAGCAATGTCAAATATTAAATACATCTTACAGTGATGCCCAAGGTTATCACTGCACTGTTTGGTTATCACTCAAGGTCATCATCTGTTTGTCATTCATCGTATAACAATACCAAGCAAAATAGGCTTTCTAAGCATAAATAAGAATAACATTAATACTAATAATTCACCACACTGCAGAACTAATTGCACATTCTTCCACATTTTCAAGTATCCATTAAAAAAAAAAAAAAAAAAGATGCTTTCTGTTGACTTGAAAGGACAAGCGTCAGGCTGCCCTATTTCTGGACATCCTAGACAGTTTGCCAGCCCAGTGACTTAGTGTGGTTAGTGGTCCTGCGTCTTTGGTACTGAGACTCACTACAGAAAACCCTTCAAAGTATCCAGAAATATTCTGTTCTGAGCTACACTGAGGCTTGGTGCTATCACATAATAAAAAGAATAAGTCAACTGCTAGGAGAAAATATTGCTCATGAATAGTTAGTTACCTGATACAACAAATGACAAGACTTGAGACAGATTAGTCAACCAGTTTCAGTCATCACCTTGATTTCTCCTTCTGACAATTTTCATAGTGTTTCTGTGGTTGTCTAAAATTATATTTTGTCCATGAGCAACATTTGGTTGAGGCTTGTATCCTCATGATTATTTTTTTCCCCTATTCTTACCCAGAGCCTAGTTAATTTTCAGTCAGCGTTCACTATGGAGGACATACCCTTTCAATAAGCCTATCTATCTTTTGTGTACTTCACAGCTTTTACTTCAGTTTTATGTTCCTTGAAGGATACCTTTTTTCAATATCTTCTTGTCACTGGGACTAGAGAAAATTTACATTGACAAGAGCTGTAAAATTCCACTGGTAAGCAACTTAAACCTAGATGCTTTCCCTGGAGAGAGAGAAATTATGTGATTATACTGTATATTTGTGTACCCTTGTAATTTATCTCTTTTTATAGTCTTCTGAAATCCTCTTTTTTCCCCTAGAGATAACAATGTTACCCACAAAGGAGCGTGTCCCAGGCACATCTGCATGCAAAGTATGATAATGATATGCAGTTGAACATCAGGTTCAGTGAGTTGGGGCCCAAGGAGTCACTGTAACCCTCAAACTCTTGGTATTTATTCTAGATTAATCTGTGTCAGATCTGTATTTGTGGGTTGCCTTCACAATGGAGGACAAGGAAGGGAGATATTCCTGACTTTGTGGTTTTTCTGAGGATGTCCACAATGGTCTGACAAAAGAAATTAATATCTCTTGTACAAGAATGAAGTCCTCAAAACATTGAAAGCACAGGTGCAGAAAGTTTTCCTTGGGCAGGTATTTTCCTTTTAATTATCGTGTAATTTGTTTAGGCAATTCATTTAAGATGTGTTGGAAGGCGAGTCAGAAGTGGAATTATTTTCCTAGTTTAAAAACAGCTTGTTTAACATTTATTCATGCTGGGCAGGGTCTCCAGATGGTATAAATTGGCATAGCTCCATTTAATTTCAGTGGATCTATGCCAATTTCCAGCAGCTGAGAATCTTGTCCAGTAAGTCACTTTTGGTCCCATTACTTCAGTTCAGTGCTAGTAAAATCTAAAGAGTCAGCCCCTGGGGTGATCAAAAATTTTTAACTTTAACAAAATGAACCATTCTTTCTCAATGATCATCACAGAGCTGAATGAACACAACTCTGAACAGACACAATGCCTTTTTCCCCCATCTACTTTTCATTACTGGTGGCGTTATATCTAAATGTGAGCTTCTCTTCAGCAAGATCCAAACAAGAAGAGGTCAATGTGATAATAGCAGAGCTTTGAATGCTGAGCCTGAGAGTACAGAGCTTGTGAACTGTGCTCCCAGTGGTAGATAAACTGGAAGGAACCAACAGAGTTATGTCACTTAGTCTGTACCTGGATCTGGCCCATACAATGCATCTGCTTTAGGAACTTATCCAACCATCACAGCAATACTTGATCATATCATCTATTAATGTATTTATGTTTAGATACTGGTTGTGTGGTAGAGATCTATAACCAAGACAATGCCATTCAGACCACGTTCTGTGAAACAGGACCCAGCATAACACTTAATATTTGAAATGAAACATTGGAAGAGCAGAAGAGATAAAAGATTTAACTGCTGTAGGAAGAAGAGGAGCAAGAAAACTCGTGGGTCTAAATAAAGACACTGATTCAGGTATTCAGAAACAAAGATGACAAACGTTCGGACACTTAGGGAAAGCACCTTTCTTCTCCCTTTCCTAGTCTCTTGCCCTTTGTTACCACCACAGGTTACACTTAGTCCCTTTGGCAAGGTGATGGGCAGTGCAGGATGTTAGGGTCAGGGTGTAGCAGTTTCCTTCTGCACCTCTTTGTTCTTTACTCTTTTCTTCTGCTCCTCCTTCCTTCTTACTCTTTTTCTTTGCTCTGGTGTGCGTCCTCCATTGGCCACAGTCTGCTCAGGGAGTACCTGCTCTGGCATGAGTCCTCCAGGGGCTGCAGTGCCTATGGGGCACTGTTGTGGAGTTGGCTAGAGCTGGCTGTGACTGGTATAGGGCAGCCCTTGACTTCCTTCCATAGAGGACAGCCCTGAAACAGCACTGCCTCCCTCCTTTCCTCCTGCTACCAAAATCTTGCCAAAGGCACCCAACACCATCTGTAAGCTTCCTTCTTAACTGAGCAGAGCACCTGAGACGTAGGTCGTTGTGTGGTAGGAATACCACTAGACTTCATTTATGCACTTCACTAAAGGTCTGTTGTTGGGTATCTTAAGAAACAGGATATAAAGACACTTATATCCTTGGTCTGACTCAGTATTTGATGTTATTTTGCTTAGTGTCAAGTTACCCTACATTATTTCAGTCTTCCAGTGAAGAACAGTGGGAGTCCAGAGGTTCTGTAGAACCAAGCAGAGGAACGCACAGCTGTCTTTACAAATGGAGGGGCAGTAACCTGTCTGAGACCATGGAGGTGGCAGTGTTCAAATTGAGCACCTCCAGGGTAACGCTATATCAACACCTTATTTTCATTCTTTAACATGAATTCTGGAATGGAAAAAAAATCTTAAACAACTTGTGCCTTCTTCATCCCCATGATCAAAAATACCCACCATTTCAATAACATTAATCTGCTCAGATATTAAGCCATTGAATGAGTAGTTTTGATGTAATGAATTTCTCTCATCTTGGCTTATTTTCTACTCCTCTCCTAGCTTTAATAGCTAGCTGCTTAATATGAGAGCTGTTCCATTTCATTACCTTTCTCCTGGTTTTTTCTTCAGATGGAACTAATGCAATGCAAATTGTGATGCTTGTCTCTGATTTTTCTATTAGGCAACTTAGGATTCCATACAGCCTGTGTTATTGAGTACAGAGCTAGAAATATATTTGAATTTATGATGAAATCCTGGAGTCTGCAGTATCTCAAGTTTGGGGAATTTTTTTCAACTAAATAATGATATTCAGGTTTTTGATGGAGGCTTTTTCTGCAAAGTATGTTACACACACATTTTAGTTCTGTTCTTCCAACCTGATGCAATTCCACAGAAGCTGCCATATAAAATTTCTGACATACAGCTAAGCATAGTATGAGCTCAACAGGGCATTAAAGATGCAACAGTGCAATGTGAACAGGTTCACCAGTACTGTTGAAATGCTGGTTGGGGTTGGAAAACCCAAATGTAGGAAATGGTTGAATGAGCTGCATCATGCCAGAAAGACCGGGAAGAGATCTATTAACACACATTGGTGCCTGGAGAGCTAAAGTTCTCTTAGCAATCAGAGAAATTTCTTTGACTAAAGAGGAAATAATTTTTGATTAAGTTCTTCAACATGTGTGCATGGTCTTTTGAGTATGTAGTATGTGCAGGAGATACTGCAAATTGCTGCTTTTGAAAACCATGGATGTGGTGTGCATCTCAACAAACGCTTCTGCTTTATTTGTTCCTCACTTTTGCTTTTATTTCACAGTATAAAACGTAAAGGAATTTGCTGGGTTGTTGTGTTCAGTGCCCTGGTCAGTCATCTCAAAGAAGACCCCTTTCACTTCTGTCTTAAAAATGGTGAGTTTCTTTACCCCAGTATTTTGGAAAAAGGGATGTTCTGCAGTCTTACTTTTCTGCTGGTTAGAGGCTTAATTCTCAAGTAACATTTTCAATGTATGCACAGCCAGCTGCTTTCCTTTTGTAAATCCATTGTTCTTTTCCTGCAGTAAAGGCAAGATGTTTTCCCTTGAGACATTTTATACACTTTTTGCAGAAAGAAGTACTACCCCTTGTCTGCTTTTGGTTTAATGCTAAGCAAGCCAGACTCTTCTCTTTCCCCAGTTTACAATAGTGATGGTCTTCCTGACAGCAATGGAAGTGATTGCTGTAATTCTACGGTCACATCTGGATTACCTACGGTACCTCTGTCTCCTCCCAAACGAAGAGTCATCTGACATTTTTTGCAGTACATTTTGGTTTCCTTTGCTGGCCTAGATCAGCCTGAAAGTTGACAATTCCTACCCTTTCCCTGCATTCTCTGTCTACTGAGAAACAGCTTGCTTCTCTGATTAATCCTTTTTCTTCCATTCCCTGTAGCCTTCTCCTTATATGTTGCAGAGGAATGTATTCATCATTTAAGTTTCTAAACCTCTTCTAAAGGCTTATTTACTTTCTTGGAACATTGGAATCTTTGCCCGGATTAAACCTTAAATGTCCTTTACTAGAATGTTCCCTTCATCCCTACATAGAGATGCCTGCAAGAAAATGACCAGCTCGCTGAAACGGATAGCAGTTACCATTTTATTGGCCAGGAAAGAGAAACTCTAAGCAGGTTTGGAAATACAGAAGAAACAAAACATGTGTAGAATACAGGAATTTGCAACACAACAAAAAGCATTATTCTTGTTACTATTTCCAGGAAGTGAATTTTTGGCTTAGCAGCAAGGCCAGTAGGAAACCCTATAGAAGTCTTAGACCGTGAACGTATTTGGTAATTATGCCTGAAAGGAAGCCCTCAAGGCAAACTTGGCTTGTGAATACCATATGAAATTGGAGAGAACCTCAAATAGCCCTCATGATTCAGGAAATATCAGAGGATACAGATGTCGCATGAATTAATTGGTTGAGTGCCTGGAAGGAGGATGAGCCTGATTCTTGAATGGGACAACCTACTTCATTAGAAGAGAAATGATTATGAGGAAAACTCTTAAGAAAACATATCTGTCCTCATGCTGAAGTGCAGAAAGTTATATTTTTTTTAAAAAAATATGTATCTTGATTTAAAGTATCCCACTTTCATTTGTCAATGACATAATCAAGTTCCAGAGAAACCAACATCAATATTATAAGAACTGAGATGGTCAAACTCGTCATCTTAAAACAGTATCACAGTGTGGTTCTTTTCTCAGAAGAGCACATGGAGGGATTTCTGTGAGTTTAAATTAATAGTTTGGGAAAGCTGGATTTGTTTCATTCTGGAGTTCTGTTAGAGAACATTGCACGTTTCTTTGTTGTGAGAATGAAAAGGATATGCCACATCTGAAATTCAAAGGTGTGTAAGCAGTAAAGCAGGAGAGGAAAAGTATCAGTGGACTATTTTCCTATTTGGATTCTCTATTTGTCCAGTCTTTTTTCAACACTTAAGATACAATCCAGATGCAACCTTTGGCTCAGAAAGTCCATGTACCCACTGATGTGGAAAGGATTTCTACTCTGAAGCTGTTTGTTTACTCTTTCTCTTAGTGTCCACCACTGGTTATTCTCAGAAGATACTTGCTAAATCTACCTTTGTCTGGCCATGTAGGGCTGTTCTAATACTGTGTTATGAAAAGTATATGAGGATACACGTCTGCAGGCTTGGTGTATATGTTAAGTTATAACTTGTCTTAGAAGGACCATCTTCAGTGTCTGCTGAAAGTCAGCTGAACCATGAGTTGGGGTGCTCATGGGTCCCAATTACCAGGATTACATTTTGGGAGGGGAGCTTGCAAGATGGGAATATGGAAGCCATTCTACAGAGTCCAAACCCAAGACTCAGACAGCTTTTAAGGAAGTGTGGTAAAATATTAGCAAAACAGACTAAGGAGAGACAGACAAATGAACATCACATCTTCCAAGCTATATACAGTGTTTTGTGATACAGGTTTTTTTGCTAAAGTTACAGGCCAGCTTGGTGGTTTGTCCTGAGAGGACTTACAATGCAAAAGTTTTAAAGCAGTACAACACACTGTGGTGACGGGTGTAGGAAGCTACACCCGAGAGAGCACTTTTGTGCAGGAGTGATTAGTTTGACAGGCTCTGACTCATGCTGAAACCACTGGGAATACTTGGAGAAATAACAGGTTGCTAACGTGAGCAAAGGCTTTGAAATTTGCATCTACTGTCCATAACTTGGTACTTATCTGGGATCATTTTTATGAATCATTGGTGGTTTTACCACTTACAAATAATGTGACCTCACCAAACTCAGGTGCGAAATTCTTGCCACTTGATTGTTGTGTCAATAATTTGTAATTCAAATATCACATACTTGTATTGATTTGATCTAATTTAACATGTGTTTAGGACACTGTTTAAAATAAATGATTACTGAGGCATCCTAAGCTACAAAAAAACAGCTAGCATTTTTGTTAACTTTCCACATATTCTGTGTTTTTAATGTTTTTTGAAAATCTGTCCAGGATTTCTGATCCATATTGATTGAAAAACATGCTAGCAAAGTAGGTCAAAAAGCCCTGCTGAAATTTTGTCAAGGCAAAACACATAACTCATTTTCAATTCTAGCAAACTTCACAATGTGTTTTTAACCAGGTTCTGAAGAGTGGGTTTTTTCCAGCAGAACCATAGAGGTGTCAGAGATGCTGCATGCCTGATATTGAAGTCAAACACCAGACACCTAACACCAGTGCTATCTACAGCCCAAGTATGTCATTGATGTTTCCCTTGAGTTTAGAATAAAGCTGGTTTTCAAAATCTGGCTCCGGTATGAAAATGGCCCTTTATGATGTTTGGCATTGAAGGAATATAATCAAGCCTGCCAATTTATACTACAGTGAAAAAAGAAATTATTTGGGGTTCAAAACAGTGGAGATAAATCTATGGTTCATATGTTGATGTTTCCATGACTTTTGACCTGAATACCCAGTGACACCTCGTAAGAAATGTCAGGGCAAAATTAAAGTCCTAATTAAATGCTGCTGGTTTCTTTCAGGGAAAACTTTTCTTTTAAAAAACAAATATCCAAAAAATAGAGAAAACTGAGGGAATTGCTAGAGGTAGGTTATGATTTTAATCATGCAAGGCACATATATTTGTATCAAACTATGACCAAGTGACCTATGTAACTTATGAAGAATGTTATAGGATACTCTACTCACTGGAGATGCTACAATAGTATTACAGTGCTGTTTCCTTGGCAAGTGTCTGACTTGGAGGTATGTTGCTGTGCAGAGGGATTTCAGACCCAAGTCTTTAAAGCTATAAAGACACATGGCTCCTATTAAAATAATCCTTTGCTTCAGAGGGCATTAAGTCGCCTGAATACTTCTGAGAATTTGGACCCAAGTGCTCTAACCAAAGCCTCAAAGGAAAGCAAAGGCAAAGCAAGGGCCTCCTAAGTTTTGTGCCCTAAGTAGCTCTCACCCTCTTGTTCAATAACAAGACCATCTCTGCTCTTAGGAGTTCAGTCTCAATGCCATGAAGGATTTAACAAGTAAGTTGTTTGACAGGAACAAACAACTCTAAAAAAGACTAGAAATAAGCAAAAAAGAGGAACATAGAGGTAAATGTAAATTAATTTGCAAGGCCAGGAACCTTAGCCATAAATCATGGGCTGTTACATTTTATCCATGTACTTTATTTTGAACATGTTAACTTTTACTGTTATTACACAGAAGGGTATCCAGGAAAGAGAGAAGCAATCACTGCTTTTGCTAGTTGTCATAACTTTTTCACCTTTACTTTTCTGTTGAAAAAGAAAGAATAATAGAAGGTAAATTGTGTCTCTAGATACAATCAACCTGGTTTGAGTTTGTAGACACTGGTTCTCACTATACCTTTCTCTGCTTAAGAGTTCTCTATCTGGTATCGTCTTCTTGTCAATGTGTTTACATACCAATAAAATTGCCTTTTAGTCTTTTTGAGAAGCTAAACAGATTCATCTTGTTAAGACTTGTACTGTTAGGCACTTTCACCAGCCCTGAATAACTTTTGTAGCTCTTTTCTATTCTAGGAATTACTTTCCTGAGGACCACACTTCACCTCCTTACTTCTAATTGTTGTCCCATCCTTCTTCTCCCCTTTCTTCCAGGTTTTCTACCTGAACTCTGGTCACAAAATCACAAAGGCTGTTTCTGCAGCAGTTTTCACACACTTTGACTTTGAGGTCCTTTTCAGTCTTACTGCTGTCCCTGTTATGGTCCCCAATTCTGCCACTTTAGCCTACAATCATTGTTGCTACGTGTACAATTTTGTTCTTGACTGCACTAAAGTGTCTTAAAAAATAAGCCAGATAGATTCTCCTGACAGTTCTGTCTGCACCATTATCTGCCCTTTCTCCCACCAGTATCATCTACAAATTTTGCCAGCAGTATTTCTGTATTAGATCTTAAGTCATTGTCAAAACATTGCAGAACATTTTGCTTGTCAACCACCCGTGTAGGAACCTTTATTCAATGGTCAGCATTCATCTCCATTCACAACTTTTTCAGATTCTCCCTCCACTAATCCTTTGTCCATTTATCATCACCCTGCTGATATTACCATAGAATATTTTATCTTGGAAGAGATCTCTGGGGCTCATCTGATCTAACCCCCACTCAAAACAAGGCCAGCTTTAAAGTTAGAGCCAGCTATTGTGTGGTGCTGCTCTTTAATGAGCATGTTGTGCTAAGTCAGACACATTATGGTCTATCCTATGTACTGAATTACCTTCACCAACCAAACAATGCTTCAGTGAGGATATGAACCCTAAAGTTCCTTTCATACCTATTTTTCTTTGTTTCTAATGACAGGTGTTTGACAAAACCTATTTCCCATCATCTAGTGGACTGACAGTTATTGTATTTCCCATTAACTGAATCTCGTAGCAACAAGTAAACAGGAAACTATTTGGTGGGAAAATTTGCACTTCTTTAGAAACAAAGGAGTTTTTGCTCTGCAGCACCCTTTGTCTGTTTCTCGCCTTTTCCCCTAATATTTGTGATTTTTCTCTTCTTTTCTCAGCATTTCCTTCTCCTGGTAACTCTTGATTTTCTTACCCTTTGTATTTCGTCTGTACTCTCTTTGGAGGCATCAAGACTAAGCTGACATGAACTAACAGCTGTTCACAATGCATAGTTTATACTATGCGTTAGCGCTACAGCTGTAGGTGTTTTACCTATATCCATGTAACACATACTGGTGTATACTTCACTTTCTGTTTTTGAGAAGTGACATTTAGTTTTGCAGGAAAGCCCATGGACAATCATTTTTGCCATCAGAGTCCAAAAAAGGCATGAAGTGAGAAGTGATGAAAAGGTTTGCTCCATATACCTGGATGGATTAATTTTGTGCTCCGTCCTGTAAAAACTGTTTTCAGACTTCAAGTTATTCTTAAATGTGTGTAAACTGAACTTGTGTTTAATAGACCAGGAGATAACTACTGTTGTGACTCACAGTGAGAGAAAGTCCAGAAGCCCAGAAATATGTGGGGGCCCTGAGAGTTATGCCTGTGTAACAACTCAACACATGGTCCTCCTTCTAGAAACAGGCAGTACCACTAACTTAGAATAAGCTACAATGAGTGAGGTACAACGAAGTGGAAGAGAAAGCATGAGAGAAGGAAGAGGGACTCATGATTCCATGGGAGAACTGGTCTGAAATCTTTGGCTATACCTGCACTAGTAAAATACACAGGACTAGGGCCTGTCCTCTGGCCAGAGCCAGTGGCACAGCATGGGTCACCTCTCCTCAGCTCCCTTCTTTCCAGCTGGGAACAGCTTGGTCTTGTCCATACTGCCTGGGCACAGAACCAGTCCTCTAGTCCTACATTTCTGTCTTATTAAACTATCAGTTAACTAGCATTATGTTTCCCTTCAGTGACTGACCCAGGCACTAGGTTACCCTGATCCTCATGGTCCTTACCCTCAGCTTTTAGTGCTGCAAATGCTACCCAGTAGCCTTCCTTTCAATACTGCATCAATTAGTGACAGATCTGTGACCTAGCTGAAGTGTGAACTTCTGTGGCCATCTGGTTCTTCAGAAACCTTCTCCTTTCTCTCAGGAGAATGTCCTTTATGTAATGTTTGTAAAGGACACATTATTACCCATGAATGTATTAGGTGGATTAATTTATACAAGTACACATAGAACACATCCTATAAAAGGTGTATTTTGTCCTTTCCAGTTCTGTTTCTAGTCTGCAGTAAAGCACAGACACACACAGGAAAACAGAATTGTGTGGTTTGAATAAATCCTTTCCATGCACCCTTTTCTAAAAGATCTCTTCCTTTTGCTTTTCTTTCCATATTCTTTCATTCCAGATGATCAGTAAGAAAAAAAAAAAAAAAAAAAGATAATTGCCTAACTGAAGTTAGGCAATTGTAAATACCATTCAATTGATCATTTTTTTTAAATTGCATTGAAAGAACTCAAAGAGAAGGGTGGAAGTAGATTAATTTGGAGCAAAGAGGCCAAGAAGATGACAAGCTGGAGTCCTTTGATGAAAGTTGTTGATAGCCATTGTAGTTCCAGTCATGGTTGCAAATTTTGTTTTTTTAAGTGCTAGGTCTAGACTGTGCTATTCACTTGATTCAGAGAATATGGAAAAGGTTGAGTAGATTCTCATCAGCTGTCTCTTTTAGCAACTTGATTAACATCCCATAGCTTTCCAGCAGTTGTTACAGAATATTCTGGCTCCAGCTTGTGTCTTTAACTTTGCAACAGGGTCCAAGATGTTCTTACAGCCTTTTGAATATCTGTGGTAAGGACAAAAGCTTGTCATCATGGTACACAATGAAAGTAGCTGGTAGATTCTGTGCCTGGCAATGACCAGAAAAAATAATAATTAGGCAGCTAAAGGGGAAAAATCTTTGTTACTCAGAAGTGGTAGACTTTCTCCTTGTGGTTGTAGATCAGAATTCCTGTTAGCACAGCAGGGTGCATTTATTAACTCTGAAAGCAAGTGTAGGCAAGTTTGGACTTGAATTTCTTTCATTTTACATAGGCCAGAGGCACAATATTACGGGAAGCTTTTTTAATGCTAGGTGTGTCACAAGGATGGGAAGCATGAGAAAGGGTGTGTTTTGGAAGACTGTAGCTGAGTTGGGTAAGGGCCACTGGCCAGCTTCCTTTTCACACCAAAAGTGCAGCTGGCTTGTCATACAGACCTATGGCCAGCTCCGGATTCAAGCTGCTAATAATATGTTATTTTTCTCCTTCAGGCCCCTTTACAGCTTTAATTAAATTGTGCTTGCACTTGCAAAGTTTTGCTAACTGGCATGTGCAGTTTTGTCTGTCCAAATACTTTTATGCAAGTAGAAAAATTACAGGCCTGCCTTAGCATACTTGTTAAGGCATGGTCACGAAGCTCATCTCAGGCAAGTACTGAGAGTTAGCACAGCCACAGAAGTTTCATCCCAGAGATGGGTTTACCAACAAAGAAAGACAGGGGGGAAGAAAGAGTGGGAAAAGGGGACTAAAGTACAATAATTTCTCTATCAGCATGGGTTCACGAGAGAAAGGAGTAACAGACCATAAGAGGAAGGATTAATGGACCATCTGCTACAACACCCTTCAGTCTTGATGCAATCACATTCTCCCTACAGAGCTTCTAAAAGCTTCATCTATATCAAAATACCTCTATCACTTATAGGAGCGATGTTGAGATTCCTTTTACATGATCATTCAAGCTTTGGTCACACTGATAAAGCCTACAAGAATTAATTGGAGCAGAGTAAGGTGACCAAATTATTTACCTTTGGATGTACACGGAGCATCATTAGATTGTAATGAATTTCAGGAACTGGCAACCAGAGTGTATGTGAGGTGAGTGACCTAGAAACAAACTCTGTATCTCATTACTGTGAGCCATCCAGTATGATTTACTTAGTGGAACAATTTGTGGCTCACCCTGCTTTCCGAAACTGCCAAAATCTAATATTTTTTGACACTGACCTGTGAAATGTGTAACTGATACTTCAAAATGAGGAACCTGACAAAAATAGCAGAGAAAGCTTTTAATTATATAGGCTTATTCTTAACATGTACTAAATTTTCCATAACCTCAGACTTAGGACTCAGCATTTCTGATTTCAGTAATTTGCAGTCAGATAATACTATGTCTGTGGGCAGGAGGGATAAATTTAGATCTGAAATGAATGACATACATTGCAATGAGGTGCAGGCAAGGTAAGGGATCATCAGCAATGAGTTATTTAGGTGGAGATGAACTGGAGGGCAATCCAGGAAAGATGAGGCAAAACACTGTATTTGAGGACAGATATTCCAGTCACTTTAGGAAATGACAAATAGGTGTTCTCTTCCAGATAATGTGAAAAATGGCTGGTAAGCCATTTTCAAAAGATGGTTGTGTAAGTGGCAAGGAAACGGCAGAGCTAAACATGTGGGATTAAGAAACCCGGCAGCTCCATGTTGAAGGAAGGCAGTGGCAAAGAAAGATATTTACTTTGCAGATCTGCAAGAACATTTTAATAGAAGGACTATGCAAATATGCTTCCAGGTAGGATGAATTAATTAAAAGTTTTTTTTTTCTCTGGGCCCAGTAACAAAAAGAATTAAATGGCTGTCACTCCTAAGAAAGGGACAAGTCAGTTTGTTTCATGAAATACCTGTCATGTTCTTGAGTGCTGGAGGAATTGACTAATGCATTGCAGGAGTCTATGAAGAGGAAATAATAGATTTTAGTAATTTGTAGAAATAGATTTCAAATTCACTTATTTTTCCTACCTGTGTCTGCTATAATACTCAATTGTCTCAATACTCAACACTCATAAATTTCTGTTCTTTTAGCTCAGGGTTAAGGACATATTGCATGTATTAATTCGGGTGACATTTCTAATCTGGTCAAGAATCTACATTGTCCCCTACCAGGTGAATTTTCAAGTAATATGGAGGCAATCATTATTAATAAATCTCAGCTTAAAGGTCACGTCAAAAATGTTATTATTCAGAGAAGTAATAATTTGACAACTTCTGGATCTGTGATGACTGTCATCTCAGTTGAGTAACAAACCTGAAAACTGAGCCACCAACTTCCCCTTCCTTCTACACCATGTAGTGTCATTAGCTGGCTTTCAGTATTGACACAGAAAGTGAAGAACCACCTATCAATTATCAGAAGGTTTCCCCTCTGAGCTCTCATACAAGAAGCACTCCAGGTGACTTTTAGATGATTCACCCAGTTATCACTACCTGAGTCATGCACCCCACTGAGTGGGTGAGGCTATGAATTTCTTTGTCTTCTGACATGCTGGTTTGCTATGACAAAATCACCTTGTGGCATCTAGAGTTTTCACAAGTCTGTGTAAGACAGTAACGTGGCAAAGGGTCTGAGAAACGAAGTCCATCAGGGGTGGTCAGCTGTTTAAAGACAGAGATCTGGAGGTGATTTTGCACTTTGTTGGGGCTGACTTGCCATTTGCCTGCAAGGCTCAGTGTGGCTGTGGCGGTGGCAGTGAGGAGCCTGGCACAGGAGTGAGTCTGAGAACATCTGATGCAGAGCTTTTTACAACTAAACCCAACAATTTTTACAGCTAAAACCAAACATATTTTATTCTCAAAAAAGGGAGGTTACACTGGCTCTGCTTATGCAGGGTGCGGGGACATTTGAAGATAGAAAGTGTGGGCCACAGGAGGACTTCAGAGATGTAAAAGTGATATAGGGACAACAGGCCCAATGGCAGAGGCAGAAGTAGTTGTGATCAAAACTAGCCTACACTGCTCAGATTCTTGCCCTGTGCCATTAGATATATATCAGAGCAAAGGAAAAGCTTGCTGAATAGCCTGCAGAGTCCAAGAAATACAAAGAATGGAGCAACAGTCAGGGAGGTGAGGCAGACATGTTAAGCCTGTGTTAGAAATACTGGAAGATTAGCAGGCTTCACTGTGTCGGGCCGTCCACTTTTGGGCTGACCCTATAAAGACTGTAACCTGTCAACAGTCAAAAACTTATAGCTGAAGTAGGAAATGCTCTTCCTGTAAATGTCAGCAAGAGCAACAGAGTTCCACACATGAACCCCTACAAAATTGTGCTTCAGAGGATCCAGAGGCAGACAATTTTGCTTAACATCAATTTGCACGGTATTCACTGACTAAAAATGGGGGGAAACAGATTGGAGTGAATAGCGTGAGCAATAAGTGAAGAGCATCCTTCACCTGCAGTGGCTGGTTGGGAGAGGAAGCCAGATTTTCCATTAATGTGGCCAGTTTATTTTTTGTTTGTTTAGTTGGTTGGTTGGTTTGATTTGGGTTTTTGGGGGTAATGCTGTTTGTCTGTTTTGCTAAACCAAACAACTGTAATTTATCTCATACTTACCAGCCATAGCTTGTAGCTCCACAGAGATTCCCACAGCCACAGTATGTTTCAACTAAGCCTTCTATGACTGAGGTTCCAGCTCTTTCTCTAAACTTTGAGAAAGCAGCAAGATGTGCAGGTTTCTTTGTGTCTGTTTGTAACTATTTTGATGGTTTCTAAGTGGTAATAATTTGTAATGTTATTGCTTTTCTCCATATAATTTGACTGTAATAGCTAAATATATCCTTTCTCACCAACATACAGGGAAGACTGCTGCTGCAAAAGATGTCAGCCCATGGAAAGGTTCTGGGATGATTTTCCTGCCTCACAGAGCATTTTACATGCAGTCTGTTTCATCATTTTTATGAGAGGCCAGGTGTGTAGGGAGAGGTAATAGTTTGTACTAACTGATTGATGTGCTAGGGAAAATGACACATTTCTAGGCACACACATCCTTGACTTTCAGTGTGACTAATGAGTCCTGCACGCAACACCAAAAGAAATGAGTGACCAAGGTTGAAAGCAAGGAATTTAAAACTTGACACTTTTTTTTTTTCTTCTTTATTCTGGAAATTTACTGTAATTACCTGGTTGGGGGGATACTGCATGCATAGAGCCAAAAGTTGATTAATGTTAATTTTAGAGCAAACAGAGGCAGGAAATGTGCTCCACAGCTAAAAACCACTTTCATTGAGGGACATGACATCTGTGAATTTACAACCCCAAAATTATTTGTGAATAATGATTAGCTGACCTCATATAATTAACTTGCTTCAGCAGCGGCTGATTATTCTTAAAGACACCAATTGGTGTTGACTTTCAGACCAGAAAAGCTTATCTAAAAACACCTGTAAACCCAGGTGAGCCTGATTTCCTCATGGGGAACAGCTGGCTTAGCTTCTCTAGGACATAGGACTAGAATTGTGCAGTAAAGCAAAGCTATTTTAAAATAACTTTCGCAAAGCTGCAAACACCTTTGTGTCAGGGAAAGCCCCCAAAATTAAGTTTTATTAGAGATGTATGGATTTTTCCAAATCAAGTGTTCACTAGTTTATTTCATGCTTTGCCTAAGTCCATTGCTCTGAGGAGTATCATCTTATAAACAGTATATCACTGTTCATAGATATGAGACAGAGATAAAAGCTAGGGTGGACTGTTTCAGCATCTTATAAACAGTATATCACTGTTCATAGATATGAGACAGAGATAAAAGCTAGGGTGGACTATTTCAGTCATCTGGTCTGACCTCCATAGTCTTGGGCATGTGATTTCACTGATGTATCCTGAATCACCTTTAGATTTTTCTGTTAAGTTAGAGCACATCTCTTACTGGGGTTTTCACATAAGGGAGAATCATTAAGGTTCTTCCAAACCTTCATATCTCCTCAAGGTGATATGTATAATCAGATCAACTGCAGACTCCTTTTGGTTAAATTAAATGCATGGGAGGAAAGTGTAGTCACTTGGAATGAGATGTATCTTTTGCAACCTATACATAAGAAGCATCAGGTCTAACATAGTTTTCTAACGTCCTCCTGCAGTCAATGAGGAAAGATGATTCACTCAGAAGACTCATCTAACTCATTTTAGACACTTTTAGAATGAGATGAATCATTCTCTGGAGACACCTATCAGCCTCCATGGATTACATTTCTATTTTGAACTAGATACCTAGCTTTTTGGTGGCTGAAATTAGGTGAGATGACTCTCATCATCACTGTTATCCAGAACATTAGCTCTCGAGAGTTCCTTTCTCTAGTTTCATCATCCTTTCTGAAATATGTGTACCCAAACTGAGTAGAATTTGTAATTAGCTAACACTAGAAAAAACGCCTATTATTGCCTCTCTGTTTCTGCATAACCTTCCTCGGCTTATATACCCAAAGATAAAAGTAGATCACTTAGACACCACATTATGCTAAACGTAATGTTCAGTTAAATACTGGCCAAGATTCTCAGGTCCATTTTCCAGTCATTAGTTTCACAAAATGTTGATGTGTTATATATTCTCCATTTTTATTGAGGCTGTAGCATGCAGAAATTTAAAAAAAGCTGCAGTTTTGAAGGGGAAAGAAAGAAACCGAGTGTGATCATTAAATAAAAATAATATAATTACCTTCACCTTCCATATAAAATACACCATGCATTTTATCAGTTTCTCTGTCTAATACAAAAAATGCCACACTCAACCACAAGTTAGAATATGCTTTAGAAATACATCTGATGTAACAATTCCTAGTGCTTTTTGAATCAAGGAATATGTGAGGAACAGAAGTTTTCTTGTTCCCACATTCAGGGATTAAGTGACTGACCTGGTGACTTGAACCAGCATCAGAATTAGAGATCATCCACACCTTTGTTTTTTAATTTGTTATCTTTGCTGTTGGGGAAAACTTGAAGGTTTTTTATCCCAGTTGTAGTCAAGTGTAAAACAACCAGTATGAGATGCAGAAGTATGAATGCCCAAGCAGATTCAGCAGGAGCAAGAGTTAAACATGGTAGACAATTCAAAGAAAAGACTAAATAAAAAGTAGATATCCTTTGGTTTAACTAAGAGAAGACAAGTAGAAATTCATTAAAACCTATTGGATCCGAGAAATTTTAATATCTGGCTTTTCATGTTCATCTGTCGTTTATGTCACTTGAAAAAAATTCTCCTTCTTAGTTGGGTAAGATCTATAGCATGAGAATGAATGCTGAATAGTAATTCCTCTAATGTGGAGTCTAATTCTCTTGCTTGTTGTAAATACTGGTATTCAACTAGTCCCCAAATATGTGACTCTAAAACCTGGTTTTGGTTCTTATTTGAAAACACATCTAAATATTCTTTGCAGTTAACCTGACTGCCTATATGAAATCCATGAAGTTGTCACGTCCATTTTCATCTTTAAGCCAGCGTTCTCTAAAATTTAATCACTTAGAGACAAAGAGCACTCATTCTGTCCTATTATTCTGGCCTGGTCATAAGTGTCTTATTACACAGAAATGGTTCCAGTTGTCAAGTCCTAATCACCACAGTGACAGAAAATCAAAAAATCTGTGGCATTTATCGCAAGTGTTTGAGCTGGGAAGCTGGATTGGGAAAGATAGGGCTACTTGCCTTCAGGAAGTCAAAATTTTAGCTTGATCTCTTTCCTCTGTTCATCAAAGGAAGGAATTTTCATGCTTGCAGCTGCTTGGTTCACTGTCAGCGTTGTAGCCCTTCATTGTACTCAGACATGAGCACAGTCCTCAGTCACTTACAGTGTCAGGGAAACTGATGGAGAAAGGAAGCCAGCGGAGCTGGAAATTGAATGACGTGCCTCTGCCTACCAGAAATCTTCAGGGGGAGACCTTTGCCTAGAATTGAGGTCCTGCTATCTGACCCTTCTGAGCCGTGAAATTCGCTTTAGCATGCGTACTTTTGCTTCTGATTTTTTAACTGCTAGCCCCAGGAAGAACAGAGCCAGTATTTTAGATCGAGAACACTGGGCTCTTTCTTCCACATCTGTTTTTGCTACTGTCAGATGTCAGCCCTTGCAGCTGAAGTCACCTGGTTAATCATTCCTGCCTGGTCAAATGCTCCCAGCTCCACTTGACTTGTCAGGGTGCTGGACATACAGCAGAAAAATCAATTGCGTGAAACGCCTGTATGTATATTAGAGAAGTGACCAAGGCAAAAGCTGCTATTTAAGGTCCATTGCTATGTTTGATTTTTCACTGGGTTGTTTCCCCTGGGTTAGCTTTCTGAAGTGCTGTACCCATATCCTGTTGTTTGGTTTTGTGCTTTTGGTGCAGGATAGACCACTGAGGTTTATGGATCAACATCTACAGCCTGACTTCAATGTGCTGGCCAGGCCAGAGAGTACCAGTTTTGGGTTTTTAAATGGACTTAAAAAACTTAAAAAAGACAAGACTTGGATGAAAGCCTTCTGTCACTCCTCTCACAGTCCTGTCCCTCCACCCATGGAAGAGACCTGCGGGGGGTTTGCACCCTGTAGACTGAAGGAATGTCTTACATGACAGAGATCTGGTCAAGAGAAGTAAGGATTCAGCTGACTGAAAGATTGGAGCAGTTTCCAATTATGAAATCATACTGCCCAGATAAATTCATATTGCAAAACCACTTGCAGCTGCTTTCTGAGGCTGGTCATTCTTGGACCGTGTCTGCAAATAGCCTTTTCCTTAGCTTACTCAGCCCTAATTAGCAAATTCCTGTTAAGAATGGACATTTGCAGTGCTAGCACCATTGGCATTTATGTCTAGGCCTGAACTCTCAGCATATGTGCTGGGACATTTTTAAATCCTGTCACACACTGAGAGCTGGTCCTTGGTCTCCGTAGCTCCCTTGGTAAGCCTGGCATGGGTCCTCACTTCCACCCTTTGCTGCTGGCGTAAGCCACCCGCAACCACAGTGGGTGTGTGGGGTATATCATGGCTCTGTAGCTCGTGGGTACCTCATTTGGAAATAATGTGGGGTTTTTATGGTACAGTCGTTACATTTTTCCTGCAGCTGCTCCTTAAAGTCAAGCCCCAGGCAAGTGATTGAAATCCTCTCCTCAGCCTGTGTGTAAAAAAACAAAGTCCAAACAGCACATGGGATTTGTGTTGGCTGCAGTTAGGAGTCGGTAAGTGTAAGGGACCCGAGCATCTGGGTGTCAGGCCGACACAGTGCACTTCTTGTGCAGAAATGGTCTGGCTGGTGATACTTCATCTATTTTCTTATCTTAGAATATCCTTCAGAGAAGGTAACACTGGAAGACAGAAAGTGCCTTGAGCAGTCTGCAGCACAGGGAGACTGGTTTTTTTGGCTTCATATACAAAATAAAAATCTGGCATTAACCAGAATTTGTGTGAATTGCCCTCTGTGGAGGGGTGTTAACCCAAATGGCTCCTGCCCCAGCACCCATGCAAGAATGATGCAGTCCAGCACCCTTACACAGTGTCGCACTGGGCTTTCCCTCCTGCCCTGTGAACCCATGTACCCAGCACAGCTGGTTGAGGGATGCCTTGATCTGTCACCCACCCTGTGGGGCAAGACCACCCACAGCAAGAGCCTGGGAAAGTATCCAGGGCAATTACTCATGGCCTGTATAATAACACTATGTGGAGGGCTTTGCAACTCCTGTGCTGCAACAGTGGATCAGCTCTACTGCTCAGCATTCTCCCGTGCCATGCCAGCATCTTCTATACCTCATCCTTCCTGCAATGTCTTGCAGATACCACCTTCTCAGGGTTTCCACAGTGAGCTACGTATCCAGAAACAGAGATGTAGAGAGAAGAAGAGGAAGGACATTGGGATGGAAAAAAGAGGATCCCTGAGGGCTAGAGAGAGGTGGGGGTTAGTTACATGGGATAACAGATCAGTGGAGAGGTTCTTGGTCTCTGACCTCAGAGGCACCCAGTTTGGCTGATGTGTTTCCCAGCATCAACCTTGGGCTGTGGTTCTCTCCCAGCCAAATACCTTCCTATGTGTCAGCCCATCATGCCATGCACACAGTGAAAAGCAACCTGACCGCTCTGACTGAAATGTCAGCATTGATATTCAGAGGACCATAGAAATTCTGAGGTGTTGCCAAGAGGGTGCCACAATTTGTCAAGAGCACAGACTACTATCCACTGCTAATTTTTCACATGGGCCTAAATGACACCACAAGCCAGGACCTGGGCACAATCAAGGAAGACACACTCTGGGCTATAAGCGAAAAATATTGGTGCCCAAGTTTGGGTTATTTTTTTTTTTTTCATTTTACCAGTAAAAGGAAGGGGTGCAGACAGAGACACATGGGTTATTTTTTTTTTTTCATTTTACCAGTAAAAGGAAGGGGTGCAGACAGAGACATGTAATGCATGTCAACTGCTGGCTTCATGGCTGGTGCCATCATGAGAGTTTTTGCTTCTATGAGGATGGGACATTCTTTGATGACTATAGCCTGCTGGGAGGGATGGGGTCCCCCTGTCTAGAGGAGGCAAGGGAATCTTTGGCAGCAGACTGGTCAGCTTGGTGAGGTGAGCTTTAAACTGAAGGACTTGGGGGGTAAGATCCAAAGTGGCAATGCTCATGTCATTGCATCCAACTGGGGAATAAGCCAGGCCAACCAGAGCAGCAACATATGTTCCTTAGCTGTCTCCCAGGATGAGTACCAGAAGGTCAGCCACCTACAGTGTGTGTGCCTATGGTGGATCCTCTCGCACCACTCCTGGGAAACCTGCATGCTCGATCACCTCTCTGAAATGCCCATACACCAGTGCACGCAACATGGGGAATAAACAGGAAGAATCAGAAATCTGCCTGCAGTTGCAGGACCATTGTTGCAATTACAAAGACATGGTGGCTTAGCTCTCATGACTGGGATGCTGTCATATGCACTTTTTAGGAAAGACAGGCCAGCAAGGCAAGCTGGTGGAGCTCTTTATGTGAGAGAATAACTGGAATGTAAGGAGCTCTCCCTAGGGGTGAATGCAGAATGAGTCAAGAGCTCATGGGTAAGAATTAAGGGGAGGACAACATGGGAGGCACTGTTTGGGTGTTTGCTACAGGCCACCCGATCAGGAAGAGGAAGTAGATGAGGCCTTCTACAGACAGCTGGAAGTAGTCTCACAATCACAAGCCCTGGTTCTCATGGAGGACTTCAGGCACCCTGGTATGAGGCATACCTGCTGGAAAGACAACACAGCCAGGAACACACACAGTTCAGGAGGCTCCTGCAACACACTGATGATAACTTTTTAATGCAGGTGGTGGAGTAACCAATGAGGAGAGCTATGTTCCTAGACCTTGTACGCACAAGCAAAGAAGAATTGCTTGGGGATGTGAAGGCTGGGGGTGGCCTTGCATGGAGGAAGCAAGGCAATAAGTAGGACTGCAACCCTGGACTTCAGGACAGCTAGCTTTGGCCTCTTCAACAGCCTGCTTGGAGGAAGCCAATGGGTTAGGGCTCTTGAAGGTAGAGGGATCCAAGGGAGCTGGCTGATATTAAAGCATTACTTCCTCCAAGTTCAAGATAGGTGCATTCCTATGAGTAAAAAATCAAGCAAAGTGGGCAGGAGTCCTGCATGGATGAGCAAGGAGTTTATAGCAATATTCAAAACAGGAGGAAGTTTAGGGAATGTAGGAAAAGTCACAGGCCACTTGGGAGGAATATAGGAACATTGCCAGAACATGCAGGGATGTGACAAGGAAGGCTAAAGTCCATTTGGAATTAAATCTGGCAAGGGAGGTCAAGGACAACAAGAAGGGCTTCTTTGAGTACATCAGCAGCAGAAGAATGACTGGGGAAATGTGGGCCTGCTGCTGAATGAGGTGGGTGCCCTGGTGACAAAGGACAAAGAGAAGCTGGAGTCTGTGAAATGCCTTTTTTGCTTCAGTCTTTACTGCCAAGGCCAGCTCTCAGGAATCCCAGACCCTGGAGGCAAGAGAGGAAGTCTGGAGAAAGGAAGGCTTTCTCTTGGTCAAAGATAGTTGTGTTAGAAATCATTGAGGCAAACATGACACTCACAAATCCATGGGCCCTGATGGGATGCACCCTGAGTGCTGAGGGATCTGGTAGATGTTATGGCTAAGCCACTCTTCATCATCTTTGAAAGGCCATGGAGAACAGGAGGGATGTCTGAGGACTGGAGGAAAACAAACGTCACTCCAGTCTTCAGAAAGGGCAAGAAGGAGGACCCAAAAAATTACAGGCCTGTCAGCCTCACCTCCATCCCTGGAAAGATGATGGAACAGCTCATCACGGAGGTCATCTCAAAGCACGTGGAGGAAAAGAAGGTCATCAGGAACAGTCAGCATGGATTCACGAGGGGGAAATCATGCCTGACCTACCTCATAGACTTCTGTGATGAAATGGCTGGCTGGGTAGGCAAGGGGAGAGCAGTGTATGTTGTCTACCTTGGCTGCAGCAAGGCTTTTGACACTGTCTCTTATACCATCCTTATAGGTAAGGTCAGGCAGTGTGGGATAGATGGTTAGACAGTGAGGTGGATTGAGGACTGGCTGAATGGCTGAGCTTAAGGGGTTGTGATCAATGGCACAGAGTCCAGCAGGAGGCCTGTAGCCAGTGGTGTTCCCCAGGGGTCAGTACTGGGTCCAGTCCTGTTTGACTTATTCATCAAGGAGTGTCCCCTCAGCAAGTTGCTGATGGTACAAAACTGGATGGAGTGGCTGATGCACCAGAAGGCTGCACTGCCATTCAGCAAGACCCGGACAGGCTATAAGGCTGGGCAGAGAGGAACCTCATGAAGTTCAACAAAGGCAAGTGTGAGGTCCTGCACCTGGGGAGGGACAACCCCACGCACCAGTACAGGCTGGGAGATGACCTGCTGGAAGGCAGCTCTGCGGGGAAGGATCTGGCAGTTGTAGTAGACAGCAAGTTGCCCGTGAGCCAGCAGTGTGCCCTGGTGGCCAGGAAGGCCAGTGGGACCCTGGGGTGCATTAGGAGGAGTGTGGCCAGCAGGTGGAGGGAGGTTCTCCTGCCCCTCTGCTCTGCCCTGGTGAGGCCACATCTGGAGTGCTGTGTCCAGTGCTGGGCTCCCCAGATAAAGAGAGACGTGGAACCACTGGAGAGGGTCCAGAGGAGGGCTACGAAGGTGATTAGGGTATTGGAGCATCTCCCTGATGAGGAAAGGCTGAGAGGGCTGGGCTTGTTTAGCCTGGTAAAGAGAAGACTGAGAGGGGACCCAATTAATGCATATAAATATATTGAGGGCAAGTGTCAAGAAGATGGGGCCAGGCTCTTTTCAGTGGTGTCCATCGACAGGACAAGGGGCAACGGGCACAAACTGTGTCACAGGAAGTTCCATCCGAATATGAGGAAAAACCTCTTCACTTTGAGCATCACAGAGCACTGGAAGAGGCTGCCCAGAGAGGCTGTGGAGTCTCTGTCTCTGGAGATGTTCAAAACCCACCTGGGTGTGATCCTGTGCAACCTGCTTTAGATGAACCTACTTTAGCAGGGAGGTTGGACTAGATGATCTCCAGAGGTCCCTTCTAACCCCAACATTTCTGTGGTTCTGTGACCTGCCTGTCATTGAGGAGGGTTTTACTTTGCCCTGACTTACAGGAAGCCTAGAGTATATTTTGAGTCATTTTGTCATTCCTTTTCTGCTCACTGAATGGAATAGGTTGTTGTAAGACAAAATTTGTCTCATGCTAATGAATACCACACATTTTGCACCTTATAAGTGCATATTCTCCTCTAGTAACTATGAAGAAAGCCTGTTTTGTTTTAGGTATCTGCCTCTGGACAGGTGAGTTCTGCCTTGTTAGATTACTGATTTCCTCTGCAAATATTTCTGAGGTGTTTTGACTGTCTAGGCTATGCTTTGTCAGGGAGCTGAGACACTCCGAGGTGAAAACTTGCAGGTTTTATGGAAAACTATCCAGGTAAGACACGAATGCCCATTTACATCCAGGAGCTAAACACAGCTCAAATCTCCAACTACGGTCTGGTGGTGCTTTAAAAGTTCATTTTCATTTTCCCAGAATCTGTTAATGACCTCTTGCAATCAGCACTGGTGCTCAGAGTAGGCTCAAAATCACCTTCACACTTCTGGACCAAAAGTGCATTTCTGAGCTGTGAAAGAGGCCAAGGTCTACAACACAGGAGCACTTCTAGGGCTTACAAGACTGTACAGTGGTATTATACAGCTAAAAGATGGTAGCCAAATGGCAATACAAATAGCTCTCTAACTCTAAGCCTAGCCAATGAGTGTACAAATTAATTAACTCCTGGAGAAAGGGGGAATCATGCTGGGGAATGCTGCTAGTTGGAGGAAACTGAGATTCATAACTACCTCATTAGGCAGAGCAGATGTCAGTGCTCTCTGGAGTGCCAACAGAGATTTAACCAAGAAGCAGCTCATGTCCTTCTCATTTTCCTCTGCAACCTGAATGGGATGTTATCCATGTAGAGGGGGTTTGGTGCAGATGGAGACTCAATTTTTGTTCCTGGGGAAATACTAGCAGAGATAGGAGATAGAGCTGAATCCAATAGGGCAGAGGAATTCTGCAGCTAAAGATGTCTAAAGACTACGGGACAGTAGTATCACAAGTAAAAAAAGTCTCATGGGTAAAAAAAGTCTCAAGAGTAAAAAGTCTCATGGGGAAAAATGTCTCATGGGTAAAAAGTCTCACGGGTAAAAAAAATCTCACGTTTAAAAATTCTCACAGGTAAAAAAAGTCTCATGGTTAGAAAAGTCTTACGGGTAAAAAAACTCTCAGAGGTGGAAAAATTCTCATGGGTAAAAAGTCACACAGGTAAAAACTTATTGATCCCCAAGAGGTGGTGGTGGGGGAGAACAAGATTCTTTAGCATCATCTTATCACACATCACTGATCATCTCTTTCTGAAAACTCTGGGAAAAAGAGTAAGGGTTTTGTAAAAACTGTCAGGAAAGCCAAGAACTGTTTTAGGACAGACCATTACATCTGGCAAGGAGATAGTTAAAGATGTGGTGCTTGTACAAGGGAGGAAGATGAAAATGGATGTGTAGCAGGGCACTTTTGGGGTGGTATACATCAATACAGCATTCATTATGTGGAAAAAAGGTTAAGGTTTCAGATGAAGGAAATATTATGCTAGGTAGTCAACACAACAGAATAATTAAAGACTGGACAGCAGGGATATGAGAGGGGAAGAGAGCTCAAGAGCTTTGGGGTGTCCAGATAGTTAACATCTAACTCTCAAAGATGCAGTCTTGTTATTATTTGGACACAAGGCTGGCACAGAGATTTTGGAAACTCTGTGAACTGCAGATGGAACACATGGCAAGCTGCTATGGACACACACAACAAATCCATCTGAGAGCATCTTGCTAGCAGATTCTGTAATTTACACTGCTCTTGAATAGCTGTGCATGTAAGCTGCCTTTCCTCCAGTCTGTCAAGTCCACAACATCCATTTGAATGTCTGTGTATAATTGCTCTCGGATTTGTTGAGCTGAAGCCAGGCTAAATAGCCTTGTTTCTGAAAAACGTTACAGTCCTGCTCTTAGGCTGCTTACAACTTGGGTGGTTTGGCACTACAGGGAACAGGACTTCTCATGCGTTGCATCTGAAGTGTTTGTGGAGTTTCTTGACTGGGACTGAGGGGTTTTGTATGTGAAGAGGGGCATCATCTGGGCACGCACTGTGGGTATGTGTGCAAATGTGTGTTTCTGTGTTCGCAGGCACGTGTACACAAGATGCCTTATGTAATTCTTCCCAGAACTCCACTGCTCATCTGCTCTACACAGACATGACTGCACAGAGGCCTTTTATTGTGCTTTATAAATATGCGCCCTTGTTGTCTTACCCCTGTTGGTTCAGTTTCCAGGAACAGGATGGATAACAAACCTCCTATTCTCTCTCTCCCCACACCCCCAGCCCCCTTCTTGGATCTTTTGAGTTTCCCCCCCCCTGCCCCCTTCAGCTTTCCAAAGAATCTAAAGCATTTTTGTGGTTCCTCTGTAATGATACCATGTCTAAAGTAGAGTGCCTAGCAGACCACAAGATATAATATACACACAACGGGTGCATTTGCTATAACAATCACAGAAACTTTAATGACACTTAGCTAAATTAAAGCCATTTTCCCCAAGCTGATGTCCTATGTCAACGTTTTCTTCAGCTGAAGTACTTTCAATATGGGCAAGCCAAGGACCATCCCAATGCTACCTGCTGCTTCGTAACCTACCCATAAATTCCATGTTTCCTGCTACCTCCTCAACAATTTGATGACCAACCAGCTAACTGCTGTTCCAAAATAAATGTATAAAGATCATCAATTTAGGCTTCTGATTTTTTTCCCATATAATCAATATTGTGTCTGAGAACTAGAGATCCTGTGCTTGAAAAACATAATGACGCTGGAGGTTTCCACGAAGTGACTAGTCTTCACTGTTGTTTTATGTCATTTCTCGTCCCTCAGTGAAGAGATACTAATTCAAATATATAAGCACCTTTATTTTTTTCTCATAGTGGGAAGGAGTGTAGGAAAATCAATAGATAGCCACATGGTACTTAGAAGAAAGAGAAAGACTGGCTAAGGGGACAGTGGCGTAAGGCAAAAGACAGACAAGGGATAGTCCTGCCTAAGTTAGTGTCAGAACCAGGAGTAAGCTCAAGGTCAGCAACCTGCCTGCCTCAGACGAAGTTTGATCGCTTGAGGAAAAGGTTATCAGAGGTGGTGCCTCAGATACCCAGGAGCTGGGCTTCGTCAGGTGGGAAGTCCTGTTTTTCTTAAATAAATCCTCACTTTGCCAAATTGGCTCAGCAGCTATAGGATCCATGAACTTATACCCCTCTGGTGCTTGTTCATGGCTCAGCCCTGCCCAAAGCCCTGTTCTGGTACCTGCAGCACTGTAAGGCTCTGGGCTGTAAACAGCTTCTGATTCTTTGGGATGAGAGCACTGAGGGATGGACAACTGAGCCACATGCTTGCTTCCAGGACACTGTGCAATATATTTGGACCCTGCAAAAGCATGCAGCCTAGTTGCGTACACAGATCCTCAAAGCCTCCGTGTGTTATTTCAGTTCTCCCTCAGGCCGGTATCTCACCAACTGCTGCAGAAAGTACATGTCTGATGACTCAGAGAAATTTTCTTGCACAGAAGGAACTTAAATCCAGCTCTTGTGTGTCCCAGGGTGGTGCCTTAACAACAGCAGCTTACTTTTCCTTTCTCTTTTTGCTTAACAGGTTGTAACATGCCCTTAGTTGTCCACAAAACTAGTGCCTATATAATAATTTTCCCCTGTTTTGTCAGTGTTCCGTCTTGTAACCAGCCCTGCCTTTACAGACAATCTTAGAATAAGTGTGTGACATACAAATCCCCTTGTTAGAGGAGGGAAAGTTGTGGAGTAAAAAAAAAAACAACCTAACAAAAAAAAAAACAACCCAAGAAAGCTATGATTGTCTAAGTGTCTCATTTTGTTTTTGATAGGATGGTGCATACGTGCAATCATCTAAATTACAATTTATTCATGCATTACAGTTGAATGATATTAATCAGGAAGAGGCACATTGTTAAGTAACACAGCTTCATAGACTTTTTTTCCTTTGTGCTGTTTAAATGCTTTTGTGTAAGACTTGCAGAGGAGTTCACTTTTCTCTTTTTGTAGTTCAAATAAATGTAATTTCCTTTGTGTTTCACTGGATGAAAATTAACTCCGTAGTTCTGGGATGTCTAAAAGAATTTGTCAAATATCAAGGAATCAAAGAAACTGAATGGAAATGGTAGGAGAAATTTTATTTTAAACTAATTGAAAATAGGACTCTCTAGAAAGTTGATAGAATTTCATGGCATCAGGAAACCTACATATTTAAAACAAGTACAGAAATGTTATGAAACCCATTTACAGTTTATTTCTATGTGAAAAAGCTTCCTAGTAAATAGAAAAACCCAAGTACTGAAATGCTGGGTGTATATATATAAATTTCAGACAACTTCTTAAACGGGATGTCCTCTGCCTGAACTTTTAAGACACTTCTAAGAGATCCCTGAAAGGTTCTATGGACTGTACTGGTTTGTGATTAGCCTGCCTGTATGTTAGATACCCATCCAATAATGTATCTTCATGAAGTTTATGGGGTATGTATGAGATAACAGAGAAAAGGTCACACTGTTTGGAAGAGTGTCAAGGTAATTATCAGTCACAAAGAGATATGGACAATATTGTCATTTGCTGCAAGCATCTTCTTCTGTGACTTCTGACATTTCAAAGTCCACCTGACTCTCCTGCTGGCAAAACCTTTGCATTCTGGAAGAGACACTCTAGCCATAGACTGACCAAATTCTCCCATTTCTGGACAGGAGTCACTGCCCATGTTTGCTCAGGAGTTCTCCCCAACCCAGTATCAACCATCTTTTATTCTGTTGAAGGAAATTTATTTTAGCGGTTGAAGTAGCATTTTGATGTCTTCCATTTGGAACTGGGAAGACAAGAAAAGATGCTGGAAGGAAATCATATAGCACCAGTAGCTGAATAAAGCTTTCTACAGAAAATCAAAAACTTTAGCATTAAAGAGAACAAAAGGGCTTCTATACCTATTTATTTATTTATTTCATTATTACCAGAAAGGCTTTTTAATTGATGTAATTTTACAGAATGGGAAGCACACTGTAGGACAATGAGAACTTTTAAAGAGAATTTTTAACTTGGTGCCTGAACTGTATATTGCGTATATAGCACACTGAACTGAAGCCATGGGTAAATGAGTAATGTGCAATGCTTGGGAGTGACTCTTTCCACAATTACAACCAAACAAAATAAAGCAACCCCCTGAAAACACAAGATTTGTCAATTCGTTCATCAGAAGAATGGCCCGAGGCTGCGGGAAGTTCTTCTTGAGCAGTGGCAAATTAGCAATAACAACAGAGCTGGTATCTACACCGTTACATGAAAGAGGATCTGGGACTGATTCTGCCTCAGAGCAAAATGGTACACACTGGTGTACATCCACATCAGCCAGGGTCAGCCCTCTCTATGGCAAGTGTGTCTTGGGGAGAGACAGCTGAACCTGTGCAAAGCCAAGCCAGGGAAAGAGCTAACAGCTGAACAGTACGACCAATAACTGACCCTTTTTAAATTTAGTGTTATAGCTGTATATAAAAATTAACTGGCCTTTTCTTATTTAGTGTTAGAGATGTATCCAGAGGTGGCATCACTGCCCACCTCAGGAAATCACCTCAAACCCCAGTTAGAGCTTAAAATTTCCAAAGATACCTGGGAGATCACTTTCCTTACAATCTGGATTCAGACACTCAGAGGCATTAATGTACCACAAGCACAGCAAAATAAACTTATTTGTAGCCCAGGTTACATTCCTTCCAACAGAGCAGCCTAACTTTCATCTGTGGATTAAATCCTTTATGGTGTATGAACTCTGACAGAGTTCTCCATGCATTTGTGTTCCCTTCACGAATGAGGTATCTCACAAACTTTTAAAGAAGGCTGATGCTATAGCTGAATAACCTGCCCATGGTGACATACGGTAAGGAGTGCTGGCTCCTTCTCTAAAAACCTGTGCCAAAGGACATCTTGATCTTCATATGCCCATTCCCCTATTCAATATAGAGCAAAGTATTTAAAACATACAGTGCTACAATGGTTAATTAGAGTTTATGGCATTTTCATGAAGAGCAAGAAATGATGATAAATACATGAATAATGACCTGGGAATGGATCAGCTATTTTATCATAAATGAATGGCAATGAAGTGTAATTTTCTGCTTTAGTAGGGTTCCTGCACCTGGTAATATCCTTAATAAACTTTAATTAAAAGGTTAATCTGTTGTAGAAATTGCTTTTCTCTGAAGCCACCTGAAATCAGTTTGAACCCAATTACAAGCAGTTATCTATTGTTTATGTGGCTAAAGATTAAAGAATACATTTCTGCTTGTCAGAAGCCATCAGATCAGGTTTTGAATGTCATGATCAGAGGTGATTCTGAATATTTGAATGCACTTTAATGAGCATAGAAAAACCATTAGAAAATGTAATCAGTCATATTTGATGACTTGACCTTGGGACTTTGATAACAAGGGGCCTAATCATTTCTTTCTTAAGTGCCAACAGGATTTGCTCTTGAAATCAATTGACCATTGCTTGCTCACTGAGAGGGTAATCTTCCTTGGCAAAGGAATATAAATTACAAAAATCCAGCAAGTTATGTAAGTAGGCTTAGAATACTCACTCACACAGACTCACAAAATATGAGATGCAACTGAAAAGTGATCAAAGAATAGTACTCTTCAAAGAAGTTTGGAGACAAGCGGCACTTGGTAATTCCAGCCAAGTTCTGTTCTGTACATGCTCATCTGCACTGGGCATTGAGCTTCAAACCACTCTGCAGCAGCCAAGGTGTATGTGTTGCCTTGTTTTCATGAAAAAGTCTCTGAGATTGATAAAATACAGCTCATGCATAATTTGCATCCGTTTGCATCCCGTGTTGATTGAAACTTGCTCTTCCTGCTGTACAGGAAGACCTGCATTTTCACAGATAACAAATCTAGGTACAGGAGCTAGCAGAAGAAATAAAGAAGTGGGGTCTTACTACCTGTTCCCACAAAGGATAAGTAGATACTTGTGCTTCTCATATAAAAGTTATGTCCCTGTTCCTCACACAGGTTTTATTCCAGAACTAGCAGATGATTGAGTTTGACTGCAGTTTCGCCCATATGAGTAACCATGCCGAAGCCAGAGCATGCACTTTTTTAGGCACAGAACTTATCCCAAGTGACTTCGGATGTTTGAAAATACAGGCAACACTTGCATCATCCACAGGAGAGAGTTGCAATTCCAGAAAGCCCTTCCCTTATCTAAAGATAGGTATTAAATACAACTGGAAGCAATTTCCCTCTGGAGAGATTTAATTTTTTGTTCATTAACTACAAAGGGAATCTAGAGGAAAGAGCTCAGGATTTGGCTAGCTATGGGTGAGACTTGTAGGACTTAGATTTGTGTACACAGCAAATTTCAGCCTTTCTGTATTCGCCGATTCTTTCGGATGACAAGATGACAATTTTCACGAAGCCAATAGAGCTAACAAAGACATATGAACATAAGCAGGAGATGATCTCAGGTATTTTCAGCAGACTGTCCTATGGGAATGAAAGGGTCTCAAAATAAATGACTGCCCACTCGGAGTGAACAATGACATTTCAGTATGTCATCAGTTATAGCGTATTCAAACACACATATTAGAAATTTTTTAACTGACTGGTGTACTTAGTGGTAAAAGATGCAGACATGGCATAATTGCTAAAACACATTTTCATCACGTTTCTGAGAAGGTGAAGAGGATTTCGAATTTAAAATCTATTTTTAAAGTTCTCCCATCCAATCTTAAAAGCCCTTCCCTCAAACCTCTGAACACAGAAAGGCAGGGTTTTTTTAAAGGCATCATGTTGTATTTCTTGCCTGTATAAAGAAGTGAATCCTGTGTTATTTGATAATGCTTGTAAAATCCAATTAGAATCTTAACTGGAGAAATGATGGCTGATAGCTTCAAACTGAATGAAATTTTGCAAAATCATACTCAGTTTGTTGATTGCAAAATTTTCCATACTGTAACCCAAAATGTTGAGTTTCCATTAAATCAGGCTGCATTACATTGCCAATTTTGATAGTAGGAGGTTGGAGCTGAATTGAATGATTATTAATTATCTGAAAATTATTATTTTTTTAAATATGGGAATGTTCTTTCAAATGAGCAGTCTGACAGACAAACTCAATGAGTACATCTCAACAACAAAAATAAGTACAGATTGTACTTTGTTCAAGCTGGGGAAGCACCAACAGCCCTCTAGAGGAAGGAAAAAAATCTCAACATTCATTTCTCACGACGAGTTTCCAGTTCAAAGTGTCTGAAAGCTGTGCAATCGTTTTGCTGAAAAGTATTGGAACTCAGTTCACACAACTCTCTGTAGGTGTAAAATGCTAGTTCCACAGTTCGCGAACAATTCACTGTTAGGTTCTTATGATTACCAAACACGTTGTCTTTCATCTGTTTGGATGCTATAATGATGATCGCAGTATAAACAAATGATCAGATGGATTTGACGGCCTTTTGTTCTGTATTCGATGAATGGTTTAAATAATACAGTAGAGGGGTATTGGTCTGTGCTGTAAACTGGGGATGAGGAAAATTGAAGGGAATTTAAACTGTAGCCTAAAATTCACATCCAAACTATGTTTCAGTATCTTCCCGGTACCTGTTAAAAATCCAAAATTCAAGACAAATTAGGCCCTAGAAGGGGAACCTAAAGGTGGCTGATACTAGTGTTGAGAGCACTTTTTCTGGTGACTCTTTTTGGGACAGTGTCATGGTGGGATGGCATTAGGTAAACTTCTCAGGAGATTGCTTGGGCCTGTCAAGAGAATTGAACTAGAAAAATTACAGAAGAAACTCACCCTCTGGCACATGCATGTTCCTGGGAGCCACAGGGGTGGTATGTCCCTGGCTGTGGTCCAGCACAGGGACTGGAGGGACTGGTCGCTCTAGCTCTTCAGGAGTTCTGGTGAGAAAAGTGTCTCTTTTTGATTTAAACTTCAGCAAATTAGATAAAGAATGAAAATTAAATCCGTGGATAAGTTACCTGCTGTCTTTGTCAATGTATTAACAGATCCATCCATCAAGTTCCATCACATTTTAGACAATTTCAGTTCCACCTAATGACTTTTAGTTTAGTATGAATGAAGTTGGTAATATCTTGAGTGTTGGTACCTTGATATCAATGCCCAACTACCTTCACATTGTCCATTATAACACACGTTTTTATTTGATTTTGTAACATCATTGAGGTACAGTTTAAGTTGATCTTTTCCATGCTGAGTGTCTGTCCGAGATATTGCCAAATTGTTCCAAGCACTTCTGAGAGTTTAAGGGAAAACTCTAACTCTGTATTATATCTTGGTGAACTTTTTCTTTCTGAAGTGCTTGCATTCCCCCAGAAGAAGGGGAAAAGCCTTGAAGTTTGGCAGGAGGATGCCTCTGAAGCAGGAATAAATCTTTGGCTGCATCCAGGAAAATCTGTCCAAATCTGGCCAAGTTAAAAAGCCTTTGAAAAATGGTTTGTTGACTCCTGGCAGCAAAGGGCTCTGACCACTCAGAGTGTGTTCCCCTATGGAAGCAGGGGCTGAACACACATTTCCCTGCAATCACAGGCACAGGATATGCTGGGGTCATCATGGGTCTCTCTGGGTGTTTCCTGCCTTCTTTCTGTGCCCACCATGCTCCCCTCCATTTGCTGATGCTTAGACATTGGAGGGGAGAGCCAAGGAGACCTGGGGTGGAGAAGGGAGAAGAACAGCAAGTTGTCAGGGGACTGCGAGAAACCAGCAGGGAGGAGAAGACAAGCCTGGGACAGTGACAGGCTGAAGAGGGTGGGAAAGAAACAAGCCTGGAGGGACTTCAGCAGAAGGTTGCTGCTCTGGGGTAGGCTTTGCTGGGGTAAACTCTGGGTACTATCATTCTTCTGCTATCAGCTACAGTGTGCAAAACACACTGGACAGTCATCTCTCCAGCAGCATGAGCTCTTGGAGGATGCGACAGCCTGCTATTGCTTTCTATCAGCCCTCACAGCAGGGGTCTGGATGGGAGAGCCAGAGGTACCCCTGTCCTGGCCAACATGGACAGAGGGTGCTTCTTTCTTTTTTGGTTGAGAAATACTGACTCACAAAATAGCCTGAAAGAACATTTATTCAGGCCGTAAAGTCAAGCATTTCAGTGCTAGAAAATGCTGCAAACACAGTTGCTGAGCAACCGTAGGCCTGAACCCTAATTAATGCACACACCTTAGGAGCCAACCATTAATTACATGATCACATGCCATTCTTTCCCCCTACAAGTTACAAAAGATTAATTGGCTGAGCAGCCCTGAGCATGTTTTATAGAGATTCCTTGGACCCCAGCCCAGCTGTTACCCAAGAGGGGTGTGCGCAGAGCACTTGGCCATGGGCTTGTTCTAGCAGCCTGATCTGTGCAGATAGCACAGGTAAGGGTTCATCCCACCTCGCTCCTTTCGGTGCCAATCACCCAGTTTCTGCTAAAAGGCTGTGCAGTATAAGGGGTTGTCTTCAGTCATGTTTTCTGAGGGGTCTGTGAGGTGGTAGGAAGATTTCTTGTCCCAGCAAAGCCCCCTGAAAGCAGTTTTTGGTTCTTTTACCACGAGAAGACCCTGGAGCTGCACCTGGGAGCTATATGGCTGGCATCCCTCTCTGCTCCTTGTGCCATACCAGCAACAGGTAAGGGTTTGGTCAGAAGAGGGGCTGATCCCAGGATATTTCACTAAATCCTCATCCAAGGGTGCCAGCAGCAGCTGGGTGAACTCAGCGTGACCTGAAATGATGTCTGTGGAGCCAGGGAAGGTGTTACACCCATGGTGCAGTATGTACTGAAGCAGATCAACATCATAGTACTTAGCACCCAAGTAGGTCAATCCTTCAGGTGCTGTAGCATACAGTGTAAGTGCACTTAGAGGTGAGTGAAAGCCTGGAACTGGCAGATAAGAAGCTAATACTTGATGTGTAGGGGTAGGATGGGTCCTTCCCCATGGATACTAATCTAGTTTGGGCTCTCCAGTATTTGCACCACTAACCACAGTGATTTAATCCAGGTTTCCCTTAATCTTCTGAAGGCCTTTCCCCCATGCAGCCCCATCCCATGTAAGAAATCCCCGTCATGCTTGCTCATGGTTGAGAAGGGCTTGTTATCAGATAGCCTACTTGCGTGTAATGCAAGCGTGGTCACCAGCTTCTGCTCACTCACAAGGCTGTGTGCTGTCAAGATGCCAAACTATCAGCTCTCTGGCTGTGAGTTTTCCATTAGTCAAATGCCCGAGTTTCAGCCAGATTAAAATGAATAAAGGCATATACTCACTTGCACCCCTCCTATAATCTCAGCCAGGTTCTGAGCTTCCTATCGCAACCCACCCTTGCATTGCTCCTGCTTCCATTTCATGGAACGTAAACCTTGCCCTGCCCTTTCTCCCAGGAGCTGCTCTACCCATCTGTCCTGCTTCCTGCAGTCACTGTATCATCACCTACGAATCAGATTACTGATGCTTAACTTGGCCACAGGCTACAACCCTTTTCCTTCCCCCTTTTCAGCATCACATCCAAAAGTAGGGGAAGAAGGACAGCCAGTGCTGCTCTTCCTGCCAGGTCTTAACCTGACCTCCCACGCTTCTTGCCCCTTTCCTTACTCCACTCCTGAGATAAACAGTGTCCAAAAGAAAAGAATCTTCTTTCCTTTTGTCAAGGAATCAAGAAAAAAAAGTATTTGCTACAGCTCAGCCTAGGGATGTCTTCTCTTTCACTGCCTCAGTAGTTTCTTCAGTGATTGACTGGTTTTATCCAAGCTTGGCAGGGGGATAGCTGCAAAGACAACTAACTTCCCACAAAAGTCATCCCTCCTCCCTCCCCTGTAACTGGGGACAGGAGTGACCACACTTCAAATGTCTGCAAGATTTTTTTACTCCCGTTTGATCCTGACAGCTGATTTCTTTTCAGTTGAATGAAATAACACTCAGTGTGCTGCCAAAACAAATAGAAGAAGGCAGGCTCTAGTGGGGGATTGAGAATTTTGAAGATGTATGTGGAGGAAACAGAAAAACTTCATATAACGTAATGTTAAGCCCTTCAGTGGTAAGACACAAATCCTAAGGCACTGTGTTCTTTGTTTAGCTGGTGGTATTTCTGGATGGAAAGAGTCTGCATCTTTTTTTATCAGTGATGAGACAGATCATCTCAAATTTTTAAAATAAATCTCTCCCTCTCTCTGTCACATTCTTCTGAAATGGTGCATATCCTTGAAGCATTTGTTTCTCTGGGAACATGAGGTACCGCCAGAAAACTACTTAGATCATTTATTACTCCTGAATATTTAGAAATCGTTAACCTTTACACACTCCACCCAAGGAGACACTGGGAGAGGCTGTAGCATTTGTTTAACTCTTTCACTTTTGATTCTTCTTTTTAATCTCTCATTCTGTTACATACCTGCTTATGACCAGACAGTTTTATGTGTGTTTTATGATCTGGGTGATTCTGCAGAGATATAAGGATAAGGAAGACACATTTTTGCTTAAAGGCAGAGAAATCTGTGTTGAAGGCTGTTTCCACTCTTTAAAACATCAATGTATCCAGATGTTACCAGAAATGGTGAATAGGTCCAGCTAAAACGCAGAACAGATGGAATCTTTGCCCCAAACTCTTTTAGGGTCAAAGGCCAAATCTATTCCCTGTTCAGCTTTTTCATATGAAATTAGAGATGGAAATACTAAAATATTTCAAGAGGCTGTTTTCCCTCTGTTTCTCATAGACAAAACCTGGAGACAAATTTAAGCCCAATAAACTTCATATACAGTTAAACTTTCCTACTGGCTGATGAGCAGTAGAAGACAAAAGCGGTCTGGGTGACTAGCTCCTTATTTCCTGGACCTAAGTCTGGAGATCATTCCCAGATGCACCCAGTTCCCGGCACTGCACAGCTGGATCCCACTTGCCACATGCCCAGTGTGAAGCGGCACTGCATGCAGCTCAGCTGCGGGATCCCGGTTGCAGCCTGCAGTGCATCAGAGGCTGACATTTGCTCTTTGGCCCTGCCTTCGGGCCACATAAGGACCAAGCCAAAGGCAACACCCCCTCCCTCTTTCATCCCTTGCATGAGGTATTATGAAGAAAAAAGCTATGTATTCTTGGGAAGGACTTGTTTTTGAGAGGGCACTGGTATTAGAGAATATTGTTGGCAAAATAACGTCATTATTTCTAATTTTTTCAGGCATGTGATTGCAAACAATAGGAAAGTGGGGCCAGGTGAAATCCTTGGGATGTTGTTTTGTGTTGTGCAAAACTTTTTGTGAATTAAACCTGAAATCTAGCAAACGGTTTCAGCAAAGACAAAGAAGGCGATTCTGAGAAATTGCAGTCAATGCAGCGTGATGATTTCACAGTGAAACAGCTCAACTTTTCAGTTCAAAACATTTGTTTTTGTTTTGAGGTTTTCCTGCCTGCAATAAATAAAAAGGGGTGAAAAGTTTAAACACAAAAATTAAGTGTTTTGTTTCAGGTCGGACCAAACACTTTGCTTGATCCAAAGTGGAATTTTGGGGTTTTATTGTTTCACCAAGAAAATACAGTTTCATTTCCTGTCAACCCAAAACATTTTTTGTAATAGTAGGCTTGCTGTGCTGAATTCAAAAGCCAGTTGTTCCCAATGCTCTTTAGGAAAAAGTCTCGGGAATTGATTTTTTCTGGGAAGTGAGGTGAGGCTTCATAGAACAGCGCATGGGGGGTGGGGGCGTGGGGGGAGGAGGCGATGAGGGAGTGAAGCTGAAGATGAAAACTAGCAATTGATGAAGGCCCAAACAGTGCTGTAGGTGTGGCATCATGGCTGACCAGGTCTTGAAGCCACCCTAGATAGTCATTGTTTTATAGCAGGATAGCAGCTGTGGGGCTGGGCTCCTTTTGCACAGCCCAGCTGTGGGCCAGCTGAGCATCACTGCTGTGCTCAGGCCGCTTGTGCTGTAACCCCTCTGGGAAGGATGGGGCTGTGCCCTGTGTGCAGGCAGCTGCTGGAGTTTGTGGTCCCACTGCCACCAGCACCTGTGCTGTGTCCCCCAACCCACTCCTGGCTTTACCTCTGCACCCAATGGAGCTTGTTGGCTTACTGAGTGTGTGGCTTTGGTCCCCAAAAAGCAGAATGGCTGCATTTGGGGTGCAGGCTGTGCAGTATGCAGATGTGCATGGGTATATGGGAGCCAACTGTACATTGTAATTAGTTATTTTAGTTGGCCTGATCAGCAGCTATAAAGTTAACACTTTCGCATTAATATCTGTTGGGGCAGAAATGCCTGCAGTCTGTGGCTTTAGCAGGTGTGGTAAAGTTAAATGCAGCTCCATCCTTAAAAGATAGTGTCACAATCTGCCCCCGCAATTGATAAAGTGACTAAATGTATCGGTGGACACCAACTGTAGCCGGATCCTCTGGCCAGCTGGGGAAAAATGCCATTAAGCAAAAGCCTGGCTGTGGGACTGCACTGCAGTTCAAATGTATCTCAGAGCTCACTTTCAACTGATGAAGTATTTGGGATTATGCATTACCCTGTAGGGCACAGAGAATGGCGTACTTCTCAAGTGAATTCAGCCGGCGGCACTGTAATTAAGCTAATTACACCGTAGCCTTCAGTTAGGGTAACGAGTTGCTGCTACGCTTGTGTGCATTATGCAGCACTGTAATACATGCCACGGTATTTCTGCTTGCGTGTAACCCATACTTTCATCTTGCTGTATTTCTACATGATGGTCAAAATGTAAGAATATTAATACCTCCATAAGCTCCTTCCCATTTCTTTTACCCCTGCCAGACTGTCAGCCAGACTTGGGAAGGAAGTAGAGAATTTTTGGAGCCCTTCCTTTAGTAGCAAGAGTCCTTCTCTGTGTGTTACTCCATGTGTGTGCATGTGTGTCCCACATAAGATCCTATCCATAGGAGGAGCTGGGGCCATCATGCTCCATGGACAGTGTCTCTGCCACATCAGCCAAGAGGAACTTTCCCTCCTGCCAAGCACAGTGCCGAGCTTGTCTCAACTGGAAGCCAGACTTTGGTTATCTCACAAATTACTGTGTTAAAGAAATCTTTACGGAGTGAGATGTTGGTAAACAAGAGCTTGCTGCTCCTATGATTCACTACCTTCTTACGCACTTTAAGAGCAAATTTCTTCACCCTCCTACGGCTGTGGGGAACCGCAGACACGGTGGAACCAGTGCCCTCCCGCGGGCAGCCAGCATCCCCTCAAAGTGTGCGAGGCTGCGGGTGACATTTTAGTAGCAGCAGAGGTCACAGGAAAAGTACAATGTGTGACTGTTCATCAAGGCAGGGAAGGGATCCTCAGAAAGGCCTGAGAAGGGTCCAAAGCACGTTCGGGAGCTGTCCTCTGTGGGACTCACAGGAGCGGCCAAGGCTGTGGCACAGGGCAGGGGAAGGCAGCCAAGCGCCGCTGGGCAGGCAGGCAGGGCGGTTTTGTGGGCAGGGAAGGGCGAGGTGGGCAGGCTGATCTGTGAGACGAGCGTGGCTGCGGGTTCCCTCTGAACTCCAGCAAGTGTCTCACGTTTTGTGTGCTCTGGTTTTCCTCTCCAGCAAAGGGGAAGATCTACTGTGCTTCATTTCACCGTAAGCGTTGGGAAGCTTCATTTACGGAGGTCCCATTGTAGACCCTCTTACCACTCAAATGGACACGGGCGTGTGTAATTAGCTCTTATAGCTTCAGCGTCTCATGCTGGAGAGGGAAGCCCTGTGAATATATACCCCATCTGTTCAGCTTCACATTGCATCTCCATGCTAAAGCGAGCTGTGCATGATACTTACCGGTTCTTGAAAGCAATATAGTCACATCAGTGTGGCACTGAGCCTAGCTAATTAGCTTTTCTTGGCAGGTCTAATTAGGCCGGGCAGGGAGCCACACTGATAGAGCTATACTTCTGTGGGTTCCAGCTCTCGCTCAGTTCCAGTCAGCATGGGTATCTGCACCGTATCCACGCCGTGGTGCAGATGTACCACCAGTGCTTCCCAGGAGCCCAAGACCCTGCAGCAAACCCTGCGGAGAAGCCAGCTGAGAACGGAGAAGAATTGTTGGAGTTGGTGGGCTGAAAGTCTTCTTCTTTTTCCTAAAACAATTTTTTTTTTTCAGAAAAAAAGAAGAAAAAAAAGGTCATCCGAACTTTTCTCTGCTTTTATGACTTGCTGCAATGATTTCTGAAAATGCCCCACACCTTGGGGTCCCGAATGAGGTCAGACACTTTTGTGCACTGCTCAAACTCTTTGTGAGATGAAGGCAGGGGGTCTGACGGAAAGAGCCACAGGAAAGGCCCAGTCAGGGTCTCCTGGTGGGTGGAGATCCTAATAATAGAGTGAATCTGTGCATTCCCTTCCCACCCCTTACCATTGGCTGTGCCCCTTTTTGGACTGATGGTTAGATGGGTCTCGGTTCATTATCATCTCAGGATTAGTCTTGATTTGGCTGTAACCACTGCTGTGGCACAGAGCTGAGATGGTCCCTGCATGCCTCTTGTGGCCAGCCTGACCCGAGGAAGGCAAAAAGCAAGGGTAAGAAATGAAAACTGGGTCCCCCCTAGCTGTGGTGAGCCCTGACACGGGGGGGAAGCAGGAGGCAATCTTGTTAAAATTGGTTGGTGGAGAAGTGAGGAGGTGGAGATGAAGCCTCGGCTAGCAATGGAGACAGGAATCCAGATGGCCACCCTCCTAGATCAACATTGCGGACATGAGAATCGAAAGGAGAAACTGTCACAAAAGTAAACAGCGTAAGAGAGAGGGCTGTAATGCTTGGACTGGCCATCGTCCAGGTGTCCACCCTCTTATCACACAACGTGCTGTGGTCAAACATGGGAGCAGGCCCTGAGCATCTGCGCCCAAGGCACCTAATGAGTGTTTGCAGGGCGAGCAGAGCGGGAGGCTACAGCAGCGCAGGGGAGAGGAGTGGAAAGGAGGTTTTCGAGCACGTGGCAGGCTGCCTGGCCAGCACAGCATGCAGCAGGGGAGGAAAGACATGAAACAAAAGCCTTCCTGCAGGAGCAAAGAGAAAAGACCCACTGCTGACAGAAATGAAACAACACAGCCCGCTGCGGAGGCCAGAGCTCCTGGGGCAGGCGAGGCCAATACTTGTAAAAACAAAATTTTGAAGTAGGAAATGTAACATGACTACAGATTGCCTTGCTCCCCCCCCAGGCCCTGACCCCCGGCTCCCACCGAGTGCAATGGGGCACAGAGCGATGAGGCAGCGAGCTGGCAGTGGGACAGGCAGGTGCTCCTGCCTGGGCTGGTGCAGGGCTCCCAGCGGAGAGCTCAGCACCCTCACCCCTCTGACCTATTCCCAAAACACGGAACTGCCCCAAATAGAAAAATTCCCCACACCAGTGTTTCCCCCTCCCCCAGCAGTGGGGAAGCTGGTTTTTTTGGAGGCTATTCGCCAACAACAACAATAATACAGTGACATTAATTCCCACTGGGGCCCTACTTACAATAGCAAAACTGTACAGATAATTTACAACTGATATATCTGTTATGGAGACAGGACATAGGCATTTTTACCAACAGGTCATCTCAGCCCCAAAGCAGAGTCAAAACACATAGTGAAACATACATTTTCCTCCTGTTTCCATCCTGGCAGTGCCACAGCTTTTGGCTGGGCAACAGGATGGTGGAGAACTGCAGTTTTGCAGTCGCAGCTCTGGATATTGCTTAACCTTCTGTTTAGTGGGTCTTTTTACCAAAATATTTGCTGTGAATGGGAAGCAAAATAAAATTAAAAAAAAAAAAAATAGTTGACTGGAAAGGGTTTCTGCTGCACTGTTTACAAACTTTGCACTTTCTTCAGAGCCACAGAAGTTAGAGATGGAAAAGCCATGTTAAGTCATAGAAGATGAACTTTTCCAAGGCTTTTAAATTGCTTACTACTCTGACAAATGACCTCCAGAGAAACTCTGTGTGGCAATTTCTGCTATTGCAGCCCACCAACGTCTTTTCCATTCCTCGGCTGGAGGTCCCTGCAGCGAAGTCAGCAGAAGGGGACTTGTGCCTGTGCCTCAGCAGTTCCAGTTAAGGAATCAAGTGATGAACTGTGACTGCTGAAGTGGAGTAAGCCTCTTGCTGCCAATTGGTCTGGGGAGAAGCAAGTACTGAGAGAGGGGCATGGAGGAGAGTGGGAGCAACTTAGGTTGGTCTTCTCCTGTGAAGCTATCAGAGCTTGCTGAGGCTTTGAATCCCCTGTAAAAAGTGACCTGCAGTGCAACACAGGACTGTCAGTGGTCTGATTCTAGAGTGAAATCACTCAGGGCCAGGTCTACAAAGGAAATTTGGTGCATACATAAACAGGTAGGAATCAAGGAAGACTTATAAAAATGCCTGTCAGGCTAGACACTGAACTGTTGTTAACATGCAGAGGAGGCAGACACTGAAAGAGTTACTGAAAGCAATGCAGCTTGTATTTTCTACAGAAGAATAATTGAGGAGCTGCTTAGCAGCCTTTTTTGATTTTCTCCTTCCTCTTAAATGTATCCTTATTCTTCGTCATTCCCTCTTTCCTGGGATTTCCCTTCCCCCAAAGACCATGCCATCTTTGTCACGGTATATGTTGAAACAACATGGAAGTTCACTGCTCATTGAAATAAAAGAAAGACATCATTGACCGAATCTCCCCTTGTATTTGTAACATCACCATTTTGGAAGGAAAATAGTGCTGAATGGCTGATGAGATTGCTCTCTATTTGTTGAATCTGTGAGCTGTTTAGATGCCATCTCAGACCAGGAAGATCCAGTCAGTCCTGTGCTGGCACAGTCTTGGGAAAGACTGTCGTGATGGAAGTCTTTCAGCTTAAATGCAAGCTGGTCAGCTAACATGGGATATGTTCAACGCTGGCAGTCACTGAGACATTGAGATTTGGCTGGATGTTCTGTTTCAGTGGAGTTATCCGTCTCTCTACATGTAACCCAGCGGACAATTTGTACCACATATTTTAGACTTCTTTGACAAAATGAGCCTCCTTCAGAGGAAGCATCTCTTTCAGCTCAGTTCCTCTTCTATATTTAGCTCGAAAGGCATCTGAAGAATAAATGCACCTAAAGAAGGTGAAGTATGTGGCTATTACTGCAGGGAGACTGTATAATTATTTTGAAACTAGAACAGTGTGGAAACTGAAATTTTCTACCCAGTGCCTATATGGGTAAGTCACCTGCGGCACAGAGACCTCTTGTAGCTTCCTGTCCCTGTGAAACCTTGGAAGGAGCATGTCATGGAACTGGCAATCTTGTCTGACCACTGGGACAGAACCGACCCATGGGTTCCAGAGATACCTGAACACGCATTTCACAAGTAAGCAAGGGATGGTGTAACGAGTTCAAAACAATTCAGTGCTCTCAGTTACAAGAGGACAACAATAATCCCAAGGAAGCATGGCATCCTTTTTTTTTGATCTTGGTCTTGCTGTAAAGGGCAAAGCCCTGGCCCAGCAGTGCTGTCACTGACTCACAAACAGTTTCCCTATTCCCCTCAGCCCCCGCTTCAGCTGTGCTGCCTATTGCTTCACCGATGTAAGAGGCAAGAAGTCACTGGCCTTGATATGTCCTGAGCTGCTTTTGTACCATCAACTTATTGGCCTGAACCCGTACATGAGGGCCCTGGGAGAAGGTGCTTCTTCTGACTCTCTTTGTTCAGAAGACCCTGGTTTAGCAGGACAGAGAAATTAAGTTGGTGGGGTAGAGAGTACCAGAGGAAGAGTGGAAGAGAAAGGACGAGTGGGTACAAATTATTTCATTATGAACTTTCCATGAAATAGCAAGGGTAGAGTTGGGGGCGGGAGGACATTAATTTACGGGAGAATGTTGTTATTGCAGCCCTTCTTCAATCAGTCATGTTACAGGAAGATAAATAAAGCCCAAGCCAAATCTTCCCCTGGGTTAAGCCTGCTAGTTTGGAGATTTATGTGTGACTTACATCCAGCCTGATAATTCCACTGTGTGACTGACCGAAGGTCTTCACTTGCAGGGTAGGATGTTGTTAAAGGCACCGATATTCAGAACTGGAACACAGCAGGGTGCTGCCTGATGAGGCCGTTACTAAATTTCAGTGGCCAAAAGCAACTTGTTGATCTCTGTGAATGCGTTTCTTGCAGCACTGGGTACGAGGCTATCTCACAGTACAGCAAACATGAGGCTTTTTATGTCAGTGACCAGAAAAGCCAGGCTCTGTTTGTTCGGCTAGAAAATGCTTACACTAGCTTATTTTTTCCCCTGAAACTCAACTTTCCTAATTCTGTGTGGGAGGGCTTTTTTCCAGGCTTTTTAAAGTAATATCAGTATTATAGCTAATGAGGCAGTGGAAAGCAAGCTGGTCCATTCGCTGTAGCTAATGACTCCATTCCCGTGAGCCTAATCAAAGATTTGTACATTTAATTGCTGTCAAGTCAGCTCTAGCCACCTGCCATTTCTGCCACACCTGAGCTCCCTTCTCTGTGGCCCGTGATTCTAAATGAATCCATCTCTTCTTTTAAGGGAAGGAAAACAGAGCTGCCAAGCAACCCTGAAATGGTGCTTTACCCTTAGAGCAAAGATCACAACAGTCAGTGTTGTCACTGAGCAATATGTATGTTAACTGACTGTGGCACAGATTTTTCAAAAATGTATTAGTCTCATATTGGAGATCAGGGAAGTGAGACATACACCCTTGTCTGGACATGTCTCGGACTTGTGTGACGAGCGAGTCGTTTAGGTTAAGACAGGTTTCTGTCAGAGGTGAAAGTGATTTTTGTTGGCTCACCACTGAATGAATTCGAACTACATTTCTTTTTGGTTTTCTCTGATGGAAAATACCACTGAGGCCATTATTCCACTCCTGCAGTGGGCTGGTGCAGTATTTTGACCAGCCTTTGTCCTCACCATCGTGATTCCTAAACATCCTGCCTTCTCCACAGGGAATTGATGCAGGAAATGTTGTGGGGCCATGTTCATTTGAATGTAAGAGATAACTCCTGCTCATTGTTCCATGGGGAAAAAAAAAAAAAAAAGAAAAAAAGGGGGGGGGGGGGGAAGGGAAAAAACCCAGTTGCTGCTAACATACTGTGAAAAGAAAATGTTTGTGATCCTGAGTGGATCATCTTACCTCTGACCAGGCAAGTGTGACTCCCAAGAGTCAGATATCTAAAGCCATGTGTTTCTTCAAACCTATTTCCAGAAAAATTTTTAGTTGTTAAGAAAGATGCAGCCTATGATGTTATACTAAAACATTACTGTTTTTTAGATAACAGTTTATTTTATAGCCTGGTTTCCTAGTGAAATAAGAATTATGGGTATGTGTTGTGTGACTAATCTGTCTGATCAAGCCTCAGTAATCATTTTTCTATTCTTGGCCAACTTGAACCCAGATAACAAAGGAAGACAAATGTGAGAGAGATTACATTACTGTTTCAAGAACATAAATACCCAGGTAGAGGTGCAAAACTCCACGAATACATCATAATAATGTCCCAGGTAGAGGAAGCCTGGCAACTGAATTCATATGTTGTCAGCAAAGGAAAAAGAGACCATACGGGTGCCACAGCCACAGTGATAGCCTTGGTTGGAGATTACCATAAACTACAAAACACAGATCTGTGGAACACGAGGTATAATTGATATCCATTCTTGCAGAACTGCTTGGTTTCCTTTTTCAACCCATCACAGAAAGCAAAGACATCACGAAGGTATATAAGATCTTTGGCTGAATATATGTGATGGGTTTTTTGCAAGCAGCTTAATCCAAATGCAAGCTGAACTTTTTTTGCCCCATTGTGACAATGTGGAAAGGCTTTATAATAGCTTTTAATACAATTTATGTCAATTTTAGGAGCTCTTCCTCTGCCGGTAGAGTTTAATTTGCCATGAAGTCCTGTGAGTTTTTGTATTGCGAGTTCACAGATGCATAGATTAACTTAACAGGAAAACTAAAGAATAAAGTAAAGGTTCTCAAAACAATTAAAGGGTCTGTAGCTATTTGTATCAGTCTGATAGCTTAGAGCTAAATTCTGATGCTCATTTTGCTATACAGCTAACCACTGTTGTACTTTACTGCAGTGTAAATCTAAGAAGAACTTCACTTTTTGGCCATTTCTGTGATATGTTTAAGATTTCTGCTTATAATATCCTACAATGTCTTCAGAAAAGGAAGATGCCATATGGGAAGGCACCTCTTTCCTTTCCTCTGAGCTGTCAGATAATGGAGATTCACATGCACATGGAGAGGAGCCATACGCAAAGGTCAACTGTGGTGCTGCCATGCTAAATTCTGTAATGCCTGATACCTAGGTTAGCCATGTGAGCCACCTCCTAAAGATATAAAACCCTGGATTTCTGTGCTGTCCTGTATTACTGAAACTGGCCAGGAAAGGAAGAGGACAGCAACTATTTCCATCAATGGCTGAAGCATTTTACTAGACATGGGAGAGCCATGTTCAAGTCCATGTATTACCCAAAAAGTTTTCAAAAGATTTCTCGTTTTCCACACATAATATTAAATATGAGGCTGGAGATTCTTGCTTCCCACCTCAATCATCCATTCCTTCACACACAGCATGCTCAAAGCAGTCTGGTAGCTTGATGGTTTAAGACTTTCTTTGAAAAGGAGGAATCAAGGGCTCGATTTATTTTTGCTTGGCTACATTCAGGGTGAGATTTCTAGCCAGTTAACTAAAGTATATAAGATGGGGATAAGGTAAGTGATGCTTTTCCTTCAGTGGCATTCTGAGCAGCTGTCACTGAATCTTGCACAGCTGGTCAGCCTGTGGGGAGGACATGTGGAGTGTGCCTCTCTGCGTCAGCAACCCTGGGGAACCAGCAGAGGAACCTCTAGTTCTGGGCTGCCAGCTGGGTTTAGGCTGAGGTGTTGAGATGCTCCAGCAGGAGCTTTTCCTTTTCCTGTGCCTTTGTGGGATGTGCCTCCAGGTAGCCACATGTTTACCACACAGGAGCTGGGTTCCCTGCTGCTGATTCAATGGTTCCCAGTAAGGCTACCAAAGGTGGAGCTGAGCCATAAAATGGGACGCTGCAGTTCCTCCTACTGTGTGCAAGGCCAGAGTATTTGCAATGCTACTCCAATGTAATAATGTGAGCATTTACAAGGAGGCATAGTTTCACATACCCAGCTGCAGGCCAGAGGTCTTTGACCTTTCACAGGACTGTCTTGCAAAACTTATTGCTTAATATCCTAAAAGCCAAGGGCTTTGTGGGATTCATGGAAGGGTTAGACAGGCATCTTGTGTAATTGGGAGCCCTCCAGTCCTCTTCTGGTCTGTTTGTGCAGTGCGTGGGTGTGGAACTACTCAGAACTTTGAGATGAGCGTGGTAGTACTCATCGGAGGAGCTCCACAAATTACAGAGGGTGGACACATTGCTGAAGATGGACTGTAAGTAGATTTAGGCCCTGCTCCTTTTCCACAAGTCACATCGACTCCAGCCATTAATTAATGTACTAAAGTCCAAACACAGCTCCACCCTGGCCTCTCTGAGGAGGCCTGAGCCCTGGGAAAGGTGTCATGACAGAAGCACCAGGGGTATGGGTGAGGATCTGTTACTTTCTTCAGTGTCACCTCCAGTGAATCTGTCCGTAGAGTCTCATTCTTTGTTGTCCTTACCTTCATAAAGGGTTCATAAGCAGGAATATGGGCTATATAAATACCCTGAGCTAGCAGTGAAGACCTTCATGGAAGGAATATGTGAGAGGGCCTAAATGAACTTCTGCGTTGCTGGTTGGAGAGATAACTGCCTCTGGATGCAGGTTCTCTTTAGGGGTGGGTTCCTGGACCAGAGAAACACAGGCCTGACTCAGAGTCGCCACAAATGTCCTCCTAGATGTGCTTAGCCTATCTGATACTCATGAATAGAAAGACCTCTCAGAAGCTGACTAGGGTTTTCAGGAGAGATGAGAGTGGACTTCTTCCCTTGCTGGGGCCCTTGTCAGTTGGACAGATTGTCCCCTGCTCATTCAAAGCAGTGTAGGACCAACTGCAGAGGGAGGTAATACGGTTTCAGCGGGTCCTCTGAGCCAGAGGAGTGTCAGCAGTGGCATGTGGGGATGGGGAAAGTGAGGAGCAAACACCAATGACAGAATGGGCTGTGCCTTGTCCTCACTTGGACGCTGCTCTGCGAATGCTTTCCCGCTGCAACCTGATTTGATAGAGCTGGGGATTTTTGTGCTGAATAATTAGCACCGCTTTTAAAAATTATATATACTGTCTCAGTTCTTTCTAAGTAGATTTGTTATTCCTTTTGCTGCCTTGGCTGTGTTTGTCTTCCACTTGACACCATTGTCAATGCTGAAGACAAATATGCGTTTGTTTTGATTTCTCCTTAGTGTGTACAAAACTTACAATGGGCAAGCCTGGAAAGTCTGCAGGATAACCTCCGTAGATAGCTAAATCCATTCTAAATGGCAAGAAAAACACAGTATCCTAATCAGGAGGGAGAATGTATTTTCAAATGTTGTCCAAGAATGCTTTCTTGGACAGTAATACAGTACCATGGTTTTTGTTCAGCTCTCAGCCAGGGGTTCAGATTTCTCCCTGGGGTCCAGAAGTTGGAAATCACAAGCCACTTGGCATAATTTCATAAAGACCTTAAAGTATAGCTCTGTTCTCTCTAACTACAGGAGCATATCCTCACAGTCAGCTGCTTCTGAAGCACCACCTGAAGCACTGCGGGAGATCACGAGGCAACAACAAGGCAACCAGCTCCTGGATGGCAAAACCAGGGATCTTCAGTATAGAGATGATTGGAACCGCAGCTTTCCTTAATTGGAGTTGAAAAGACTGTATTAGCAAGAGAGAGGATCCTTGGAACATAAAAGCAACATTATTAGCTCTTCTACAGTGGCATTCAAATGATAATTTAACCTTTGTCTGAGAGAACAGATTAAAGGAAGAACTCAGAGCAGTCTTTGCTTTATTTTCTTCAGTTACTCCTAGCTCATGTACTTGCGTTTCTGCCTCTGTCTGCACAGAAGCGGAGCCATGGAAACTGAAGCCTCCAGGAAGTTCATTCCTCTCCTCCTCCTCCTCCTTTTCCCCTGTAATTTAGACACCTGCCTGCTTTCCTCTTAGAAGAGTCTAGGGCTGGCAAATGCTGCCACAGATAAGATTGAGGGCAAAGCCATGGCGGTGGAAGGGACAGGGCGTGTGACAGTCCAGGTCCCTTCTTAGCCTTTCAGCCTACTGTCAATATTAGAAATAGCTGGTTTTGCTCTGGCTCACCTGGAAAATTTCCACTGAAATTGCAGTTTCTACAAAATCTCACTTTTCCATGACTCTTTTCCTTTTCTGTATGTCTCCTTTGGGAAAATCAGCTTCTGGATTTTTGACAAATATTCCTTGCAACTGCCTGTGCATTCTGAAAGCTGTATCAAGGGAGCCCTTGCAGGCACATTATAGGAAGCAGACTTTTTCTAGGAAGTTTAATCCAGTGGGGGAAAAGAACAAAAAAGGGCAATGGAGCACCAAAATCTTGCCAAGGCACTGAGTGTAACTTAAGTTGAATCAACCATCAATTAAGTGCATTGACATATAGAATGAAATATTTGGATTTGGATATAGCCAAACACTTTCTTTTAGTTGATAGCACTGAAACATTTTAGTATTATATTTAAGAAACAATTTTTGGGGGAACTTGAGATTCCTCAAATAGGGTTAACACATAAACTTTTATTCCGATTAGACATAAAACAATATGGAGTTTTCCGTGGAGAAAATAACCTGAATTTCTCTCCATTCAGAGTCATTTGTTTGTCTTTCACTTGTATAAGGACATTTAACACTCACAAAAAGTGATTAGAAATCTGTGATCCCCAAGGCTCCATGAGAAGTTGCACACAGAGTCTTGCTGGCCATGGAGAGATACTCCCCATCTTCAGCCCAGGTTTACGTTACTGCTACCAAAGGACTTTTACTGTGGTAAAAGGGCAGAATTTAAGACATACAATATCTTTGCTATAGCAGTTAGTGGAGTACATCATTCAGAGCTATTTAATTTCAAACCTAACACAATGTTACAGGGGAGAAAAAGAGTGATTCCCTGTAGGTCTTAGAGTCATAGAATCATTTAGGTTAGAAAAGACCTTTAAGATCATTGAGCCCAACCAGGCTACTCCCAAACTACGGCCAACTTATAGTGGATTAGTTTGGCTGGGTGTCTCAATATCCAGCTAATATCCAGCCAATTCCTTGTGATAAGCACCCATTTCTCAAATATTGCCAGAATTAAGTTGTGCTCCTTTTTTGGGGCAATCCAGCAAAGAAGCTAAGGGCAGAATAACTGTATGGATATACCAGAAGGGCTTCTGAGCGGACAGCATTGAACAGCCTCTGCTTTTCTTCTCCTAGCTCCAATATGAATCACAAGCTGATTCACCCTCTAGATAAGGTTTTAGTCAGTTTGAGGCAGACACTAAATGTTCATAAGTCCCGCTCTAAAGCTGAAATGAATTTATGGAGGGAAAAAAGTTTTAAGAAAGACTGAGCAACTTTAACATTTATTTTTTCCCCCCAGACTTTCTATCAGCACTTGCACATACAGGAATGCAAACACATGTTGCAGAGTTGGTGTATCCAGGACAGTACAAGTATATCAGTGAGTGAAGAGTTATGGTGTCCCTTAGTAGAGAACTGTTAGAATGTGAGAAGTGGACCGTATTTATGTATATGTATCCTTCTTAAGCTCATAGATAACCTTTCATGATGAGAGGGAAATGTTTTTTTCATCTCAGAATTGATTTCAAAACCATTTACTATAATTTTTATTCTGGCACTAAACCTCTTCAGTGTCTTGGTCATTTCTTTTCATTCCCAAAATAGTGGTCTCATTTCATTATTATTTATTATTCTTATTAGTGTTACCTTGAGGAGAGGAGTGTGAATATGTATCAGCCTCTCAAAAGATGATTTTGCAGTGTCAGCTGAGTCACAGTTATGCTCTAAAAAACAATGTAGATACAGGTAGGAAACCTCTCACAGTCTAGGTTTGCAGCAGCAAACCCAGGAGAGCTTGCAAACCTCTACCTCCACATACGCTCTCTGACCATGTCCTCCTACCCTGTCAGAGCAGGGCTCAGGTAGGCCCACCAGCACCTCTCCTCTCCAGCGTGCCTGGTACCCCAGGTACTTCTGCAAAGGCACCAGGCACAGGATAGGTAAAGCCATTGAGAGCTGGAGGCTCCACTTGCCATTACATAAATAGTTTCCCATTTGATTCCCATGTCTCAGAAATCTTGAAAACCCGATGAACCCAAATAAAACCAGCAGTGGGATTTATGGCTGAATATAATGAATACTATAAACGATTGTTTAGCTCTGGACCTTCTACTGAAAGTTCGCCTATCAACACTGTCATCATTTTTCTTGGTCAGCCTAGCTACTCCCAGATTTATCTAACACAGCTAATACTGGGGTGTGTCTGTGTCTGTGTGTGTGCCCAAAGGAAAAAAAAACCTCCATTGAAAGTGAATTATTGTCATTTTCTACCAAGTGCAAAGCTTGCTTAGCCTTTGATTAACCATCATTCAGAGAACTTTCTGATTTAATGATTCTTTGGTGTTAAAAGCCAATTTAAGTGTGGAAAGGGTATGTAAACACTCTAATGGACTGATGGAGTATGAAATTCATAGAAATACCAGGAGAATTTAGAGGAGAAATTCACAGGTATAAATTTGGTGTGACACAGGTGATACAGAATTGCAAGACACGCTGGTTGTCCTGTAAATACAGTCTCTTACACTGGCCTGTTTTGAATGAGTTCTGCCGTTAAATGAAGTGAAGCCTTTGCTATGTAAACTGCTGGTGTATAGCAAAAAAAGAACGAGCCCAGCCTTGCAACCAGATTGTGATACGCTTTTTGTAGACGAGAAACACTTTGCTGTTTGCATGCCTTGAATAGAGCTGTCAGTCTCTAGCAGGGTGGTATTGTCTGGTTATACAGAATAATATAGTCAGGTTTTGTTCCACCAGTTCAGGTCACCATACTTTGTTAAGAAATTTTTACTTCAGATGTCCCCGTTTTTCAAAGGACCAGCAAAACACTCAGTTCCCGTGGAAACATACAGAGCCAGCCATTACCCCTCCAGACCAGGTTTCTGCTGTCTGGGGAATAGGCTTTAAGGTTCGTGGTTAGATCCACAAAAGGATTTAGATGCTGCATGCAAAAATGTGACTGTCAAATGCCCAAACATGCTGCCACTGAACCCTGGCAGCACCTGCCATCCCCAGGGACCTTTGTGCTCAACAGTAAATTTCCCCAGACGCATCAGGATCTCCTTCTGCACACATGAGCACTTCAACTTTTCAACAGCACCTTGTTCAGAAAAACAGAGCAAGAGACCTTGGGGAAGGGACACAGGGAAAGAGAGACAGAGTGGAGCTGCAGGAGACTGGCAGAGCCATCTATGTCTGAGTCTGAGACTGTAAAGCAAAAGGAGCTGCCTTGTGAAATGAAGGCTAATGATACGGTCAAAGGGAAAAGAGCAGCAACAAAAGGGAGCACTGAAGCAGGCTGTACCAGGCAGTTTGGATTTTTGTCTCTGATTTCAGCCATTATTTAATCAAATGGGACTGACCTACATGCAGCATAGCTCTGCCTGCATATAGTCAGAAGGGGCTCTGTCCTGACTGCATGGTATCACCTCAGGATCTGCCCTCTCGTCCTCTCCAGTCCTGTGTCGTTTGACCTCCAGCCCAATTTGGCGGTGGGATTTTCAGGACTTACTGAAGTGGTGTGGGCTCGGCACGAGTGGTGATGGCAGGTTGCTGAGTGCTGGCTCTCCCTTCCTAGTCAGTCCCACAGCAGATGGGGCCAGCCTGGGGGCAATTCCCACCACTGCCCATGGAAGAGAGGGATTTAGTTATGCTCTAAATGTTGAGCTACTGGACAGGAGAGTGATAAGGGTGTGAACCTCACCTTCTTTGTCATATATTCTTTTGGAGAGGTTTTAAAGGGTTTAAATGACCAACTCCAGGAAAAAGATTGAGAGCTGTGATTTCTAAATGGAAGGAAATACTCCTTTTCAGGCAAGAATAAATCACTCAAGTCCTTGACAGAGATGGGATTTAAGACCCAGCTTTCTAAGTGGCATATCCTATTAGTGAGGTAAGGTGGTTCCCCATGCAACTTGCTGGCAATTGCCCTTTTCTCCCATTCACTTCACAGGCACCCTTGGCATCGAACTCATGACATAGGACTGATCTACAGCAACAGAACGGCTGTCTTAAGGCAAGTCTTTCCATTACTTTCTGTAGCAATGATCAGGCTCTTGAAGACCAGTCTGTGGTTCCTGGTATGCATCCTTCTGTTTGCAACATACACAGGAAAGATTAAGTAAAGCACCATCTAAATTCCAACTCTGGCTGCAATAAAAGTAGCATTTATTACGCAGTAGAAATGCCGATGTTCACACGTATGACTCACATACATGTCTACAGATAACCAGGATAAAAACAGAGCTAGAGCCAAAGAGACCTGAAACAACGGAGCGAAAGCAGGCAAGGAGGAGTGGGAAAGCAAGGAAGGTTGTTGCAGAGTAAGGAGCCCTGAAGTTGACTTCCCAGCCTGTTACCTGCACATGTTTATAATCCATGCTGGTGAGGAATCACAGGGGGTTTATTATTACCCACAGCCTATGCATATGAAACACAGTAGCTGCTGAGTGCACTGCAGGGGTCTCACAGCTGGCCAGGCTCAATACAAGCCAAGGAATATAAGAGAAGATGCAGAGTTAGGTATCACAGATTTTCAGACTGCAATGTCAAAGCAAATGAAACAAGATACTCTAGTTGCAAGCAAAGGGAAACCACTTTTAAAAGTCAGAGAGGGGTAAACATTCCTGGATGCCAGAGTACCTACATGGTCAGACAGGGTCTTTCTGGATTGCCCAGCAATACTCAGGTGCCTCAAAAGCACCTTTCTACCTTTGTGGTTCTTGCCGCAATTAACCCCTGGAGTAAGTGCCCTCGGATGAATGGAATTACAGCGGGGCTGCCTTGGCTGGGTGACGGCCCAGCAGTGCTCCACCCAGCCCTGCATGCTTAGCCTGTTACTCATGCAGTGCCTTGGGACACTGGAGGCTTGCAGTCTCTTAATTCTGCTGCCGCTTCTCTCTTTTCTACATCTTTTGGGTGGTTTTGGAGCTCCAGTCCTAATGCAGGCCTCTTCTTACGTTACTCCAACATTTGCCTCCTGCCTCTACCACTTTATTTGTTTGCCCCATGTGTTATTTCTATAAGCATGAGCAGGAGTACCTCCAGCTTCATGCACAGCCTGTCAGCTTCTGCTCTGTGCGTAAGTGCCCTTGGTGCAATTGCCTTTGTTATTTACTTGATTTTCTCCAAAATAGCAAAATCTCTATGCTCAGACCTAAAGATTTGTGATCATCCTTCTGCCTCTGGCTTTGCATCTTCTGATCCTGTGTAATCATGGTATCAAGTGCCATGCATTTTACAGGAAGCCTGCACATCCTTGAAGTTCCAAATCCTCCTGCTACTAAAGACCTGTATTTATTAATTAGAAGTAATCTCTGTTAATTATGAGGAAATGCATACAATGACTCCCAGGTCTGCATGTCTGCACAGAATATTTCACTAAGTATATAACCTTTGGCACCAGAGACTTGCTCTTGAGAGAATTAGATATCAGAATGTATTTGTTTAAGCCTTGAGTCACCAGGATGTCCACTGAGATAAAAGTCACTTTTCAAGGTCATCTCAGACCTCATGACCTTTAGTCCCACTCCAGAATTTCGAAGACTTCCTGGTTAAATAAGGTTTATCATTGTTTGAAAGAATTTGGCCTCTGGCAAGTAAAGGTGAAAAGTCACCTATACTTGAATGTTTTCAGTATACAAGCTTGGCTGCTGCCCATGATTTTAAAGTTGTCCACTGTATTTATAGCCTGAACAAAGCTGTGAAAGGCATAGTGGGACTCACTAGCACAATTAGAAAGCCATCAAATGTGGTATTTGTGAAAAACCAGAGGGACAGATTCAGTCCCTTTTTATACAAGGGCCAGCTGGGAATCACTTCGTTGAAGGCAATGAAGTTGCTCTGGATGTAGCTCTGAAAATGAGGGTTGGAGATCCTGGAGAGGACAGCAGGCTGTGCCACATTTACACCTCTGCTGACACAGCTGTACAGCGGTGTGAGTGCAGCTGGTATTGGAGGCAAGTTCTGCTCATTTATCCTTCTGTCACCTCCCGTTGTCAGCAGTGCGCGCGGCGGCCGACCTCTGTTCACGTGTAAACCCAGTGAAGACTGAAGTTGGAAGAGGTCAGATGCTGCTGTCAGTAATATTGGTACAACACCCTGTGGCGAGTGGGGCAGATTTTGATGATGGTTGCACAATTATCCCGCTGAAATCACGCTACTACCCGCAGAGGTGTGAGAGCCCAGTTTCACAGCGGTGTGACTGAAGTCAGCATCTGACACATGAGAGTTTCTCTGACTCATCCAAGGCAACGCTGATTCTCCAGATTCACATTAGTGCACTTGCAAACCAAATTCAATGAAATGGGCTTAAAGTGACACAACCCTACACATGGAGTGACTCCACCTATCTAAGGCAAGGGACAAGTCAGCTCTGTGGCTGACTTTTTTTCCTTTATTTCCCTATAGGTTTGCAGTGTCTGTGTCCCCTGAATTACCTCCTACTTGCACAACTACCATGAGAGTAGAAAGATACTCGGATGTTTCCAAATCTGTCTGGATCCTCTCTATGATATAATATACAGGTTGTGACCAGCATGTGGTAGAGCTTTGCCTGGTCTCTCCGTGTCCATAAAGGAAGGGATGGCACAAGTTCCTCCACAGTGTAAGTCCTGATGGGCTCCTCAACACCAGCTGAGTTTCTGAGAAATGGATTGTCATGGGGCCAAAAGTCCTCTACTCCTACCTCCATGCCAGCACTTTCCATTGACATGTTGCATGTGCTTCCAGAAGGCACTGGACACATGGGAACATTTGAATGGGATAGTGGTTGTCCACCCCACCTCCTGCTGCCCCTCAGTTCACAGAGGAGCCCCTCTAGCTGAGATGGGGCTGGCAGCATGCAGGGGCCTTTACCACATGTAAAGCAGTATTAGGGAGATGTGCCGTGCTGAGCCGGAGCTTGGTGCAGCCAAGGACTACCGAGTTCAGTTGTGGGGACAATCTGCAGCTGATAGATTTGTGTGGGGACAACATGCCCTAAAAATGCGTAATTACTGGATTTAGGTTTTATTTGAAGGAAGGAAAAGGATTTCACTGAGGCATCACTGTATATATTGCAAAGCAAGTTGATTTTTCTTTCTTTCTCCTTTTTTTCCTTTTTTTTAAATCATTTTTTTTTTTATTTTTATTGAGGGAGCTCTTTGTTAAAATCTTGGCAGCCCGTCTCTGCCGGGAAGACAGAACTGCTCTGTGCTGAAGCTGGGGCTGGCACATCTTCTTCCCAGCGTGTGGGGTGTGCAGAGGCGGTGGGGAAGGCTGCCATCTCATGGTGAACCTTGCACGGCTCCCGCACGCCGAGCTAACCTACCTTGCAACCGGTTTCCAGGCCAGGTTGCTCTCGAGCAGATGTTTTCTCCACAAGTCATGTGTGCAAGCTCCAGAAGCAGCCAAGGTGTTTTACCATGGGGTTTGTGCTTTAACTTTGGAACCAACTCTGCCAGAGCCTAGAGTTTTCTGGTTTCTTGCCTTGTCAACATTTTATGTGAGAGCAAAATGGTAGTTACAGAAAACCGTAAGGGCAAGGCAATCAGTCATCTGAGAAGAGACCGATTGTCACAGATGGTTTTGGTGGTGACTTGAGATTGATACGCTATTGCCTATGACAGTAGCTTTGCTGAGTCACAGCCCTGAATGGAAACTCCCCTGGAACCGCTTGTGGGTTGCAACTCATAATTTTGGGATTCTTTGGTATTCATCGCTAATCTTCTGCCGTGGCTCACACGTCCTACACTCGCACGCTCGCTGCCTGCCCTCCGCTTCCTGAAAACATACCAGTGCTTGCCTAACACAGGCTGGAAGCTCCTGCTCCACACCATGGGACGTGGCAGCTCTATGGCAGGCTTGTGGTGTTCCCAGAAGTCTCCGGAAAACCCTGGACATGAACCTGTGACTGAGAGGTTCAGCTTTGGCCAGTGAGACCCTCTAGACAGAATGAAAGCATCCTTGCTGAATGGAGGGAGTCCAGCATGGTAGCGTGGGAGCAGGCAGGTGGCCGGCGTCTGTGCTGACAGCAAAGGGGGATGGACTAGAAAAGTGGATTTTTAAGGATGATAAAGGTCACTTGTTCAGGGAAATGGTCAGAAACGTTACCACTGTAAGTGCTTTGGATGCATCTGTGGTGAGGAAAGCTAGAAACTGCCTTTTAAACCATTATCCGACTTACACCAGCATTAACAGCTGTCTAAAATATGTCCTGAATATGGCCTCCCTGGACATGTGCATGAATGTGAGCTCTCAGAAGTGAATGGGCCCTGCCCACCACCCTGACCCCCATAACCACGCTCCCGTGTCCCGCATCTGAGGATTTCTGCAACATAGTGTGCTTGAAGGAAAACGATAATCAAATGCAGGTTCTGGCTGAAGAAAACCCCTATACTGAATCTTCCTTTTCCCCAGGATATAGGTTATTTTATTTTTTAAAGCTGTTTCTCAGGGCAGTGGAAGCTGAGGGTAGTGCTGTATGTAAGTACAGGAGGTGAATCAGACTACTTTCAGCTGAAGGGGTCCAGGCTGCTGTGTCTTACATGTTTCGCCTATGGAGCTTTCGGATGGATTAGGAACAAGAGAGAGAAGAAGCTAATTTGCACGTGTCGAAATATGGTAACACTTTACAAGGAATATGTGCTCAGTCCATAACCTTCACAACTTTGATTTGAGTCAGCAAATGGAATAAGGATGTCAGAAGCTCCAGTAATGGAAAGAAAAGTGTTATACTGTTACACGTTAGGACTTCCCTGATTTCTTTTGTGTTTTGGCACGGATGTAGAAGGCCAGGCCTCTCCAGGTGTCTTTCCATGTTGTATCTTAATCATATGTTTCTATCCTGCCTCACAGTCCTGCCTCCCCAAACCCTTCCCCTCAGCTCCATTTTACTGCTTCTCAGCTCGGAACATTTGCTTATAGTGACCCAAATCACTTCCTTTTTCCGAAAATGAAAAAAAAAAAAAGAAAACAACACCCATCCATTTTTAGATAGTAGCCACACGCACAATTAAATCTGCACACAGGAGAGGCAGCTGGGAAGGATGCAGCAACAAGCAGCTAGGAGTAGGCAAGTGTAAGAGGCTCCCAGGTTTGTCATGGAAAGTCAAAATGTGCAATTACAGGGCAAAGAACAGGGTAGCACACACTGCCAGGACACTCGCGCAGTTGGGCTGGGATAACATCGTTACACTGCATATAGACCTCAGTGGCTTAATTCAGCTTAAAATGTTCCTGTGCTCTCGTGTCCCACCAGTCCTATTGCTCACTACCTCCTCAGTTGTGACAGAACAACCACAGGCAGTAAGCCGTATCGGTGGAAGGACGGGGCAAAAAGATTTATCTGCCCACAAAGAGATGATAGGTAGATAAACAAGTAGATATATGAATACACAGGGAAATAGATTATTTTTGCTTTGAGTTCAAATTATTTCACTGAGTCGCTTCAGAGTGCAGTCCCATGATCAGTATTTCTAGGAGGCAAGGGTGGAGGGAAGGACAAGGAATTATGTCCCAAGGAGTGGAAATGAGGACCACTAGAGAAAGTCATGAGTGAGTTCTGGCATGCACCAGGTCTCCATGAAGCAGAGGGAACCTTTTGCTAAGCCTAGAAGCACTCTTAGGGTGTTTGTAATGAGGATGGTGGCAGATGGCTGGAAGAAATGAGCTGTGACTAGTACAGCTTCTAAATTTGCACAAGCCCAGAGGACACACCAAGCACTCAGTTTAAAAAACTCAAGCTGGAACTCCTAATGCCTGGTCTCCATCATATGAAAATTGGTAACAAGTCCTTCAGAACTACCATATGGCCAGGAAAAGGAGAAAGGTGGCATCTAGGATTCAGTGATGGTAATGGTCCTCCCTTGCCTTTTGCTGGGGAATGGCTGGGGACTGAGCTATATGGGATGATGGAGAGAATAAGATCAGCCCTGCCATCCTTACTGTGCTGTAAGTTTTCCTCAGAGGTGTTTGTGAAGTGCAGATATTACAACACAGTGCTGCTGCAAACAGGAAGAAAGCTTGAGTGCAGCCACTCAAGGTTTAAACTTGGTACTGAAGGGTGAAGAAGAGGATTCTTTTCTCCATGGGGACTGCTATTCATACACTGCAGTTTAACTTCTTTACAGTGAATTCCCCCTGCACATACAATATAAAAATCTTCCATAGTAGGAGCATACTGTGCACTAGTTTTCTGTTAAAAGCTTGTTTACAAGAGATGGATAGGGAAAAGCAAGAGTGATTAGCTAAAAAGAACTTCTCCCCATGGAAACTCTACTTTGCTTCAGTTTATCAGGAGAAGTAATTATTCCCCATACACGCTCACATGCTATTCTTTGTTTGGGACATAAGCCCTTCAGATACGTCTTCTGGCTCAGCCCTCAGTTTAGAATAAGCCACATGTTAGCATAGGTCCCTGCCAAACCAGCAGGTTGCAGGGACTTCCCTGAGGTGCCGAGGGCAGGGACCGTCTCCTTCTGCTGAGGTGGACATGGCTTGACCAGCTCCCTGGAGTCACCCATTCTCCTGGTGTGGACTGCTGCAGGAGCTGGTGGGGCTTGGTTAGCCTTCTGAATATTTGAGGGATCAGATGAATGCAAGAGCTGGAGCTAGGAGGCGGATAGGAGAGCTCAACTGCATGATGGTGAGATGAGTGGGAGGGAGAGGCAGAGGACCATGCAGCTGGGAGCCAGGGAGCCGCTGAACTGGCTTGGCCATCTCACCAACCGTTCACTCCTGCACACCCCATGAAGTACCTGGGTTGAGCTAAACATGAGCTGCTATTGCTGCTTCTTTCATCCCCTGTTTTAAAATAATTTGCAAGGTACATGCAAACATCTGGTTCTTCTGATGCTTCTGGAGAGCTGGTGGGAAGTCAGCATTCATCAAGCCCTAGGACTTGGATAAAGCTGGAAAAATTGGGACAGTCTGGCTTGAGCTGGCACTGAATGACAAGGGGCAAACCCAGAGAAATGCACACTGAAGCGTGTGGGGGAGAGGAATGAAGTGTTGTTTCCCTCTGTTCTCACATAAGAGCAATGGCAAAGTCAAGGGCACGGAAATGAAACTGCAAACGGGGACCTGAACTAGCAGGGCATTTCCAGCATACTTTGACGTCTCCTGCAGGAACAGAATCGGAGCTGAAGCAGTTTAAGAAACACTCCAAGTTCCCAGATTACTGAAAAAAAAATCTTCTGGCCACCCAAGCATGAGCCTTGCAGAGAAACGGGGCCACGCAACGGCAACAGTTTCAGACTAGCCTCAGAAGGCATTACCTTGACGTTGGCAGCAGCTGGGCTCCCAAATATTTATTATTTTTTTTCCCGCTATAGAACATGAGACCTATTTGCTGAACTCCTGGGGTGCCGATCGCACTCCGACATGCCTGGACCAGCCTGTCATGCTCCAGTGTGCAGGAGAGCGCGGGGTTGCGGAGGTCCTCTTGGGCCTGCCAGCCCTGGAGCTGTTTTGCAGCTGCTGGAGGGCTGCCAGCTTGTAGGTCTTTTAATGAGCGGTGTAGTGTCTGGCAAGTAACTTGTCTTCAAGTGAGTGTGACTAATCATGAATCTTTTCAATAATGCTGACAATCCAGTCTCTCTTCTCGCTCTGCCCGAGTCTGCTAAAATAGGAGTAAATTAGCCTTATTCTGGCAAAGGCAGGAAATGATAAAGAGCCCCTAAAAGGTTTCCAGTGTGCCATGCCTAGGTTTTGCAGTGAATGTAATTATCAGAGTTGTTGTGTGTGTGTTTTGAGAGCAGCTAAATAGCTCCAAAGGTCTGAAAGATCGCACTCCGCCACCATCCCCCAGACCATTTGCCTGAATGGGTAATTTTTGTACTTCACTGGCACAGTGTGCTCCTGCAAAGGCAATAAGCCAAAGCCTATTAGAGTTCACAGCTCCATGTTAGTGGTTTATGTTTGTTTTATTGGGTATGTCCTTACTGTCTGCCTGAGCAGCAGAACCAGCATACAGCTCTTTAGTTATTGGTCTGTGCTAAACTTGACCTGGTTTGGTTGGTTGGAGAGTGAGATCTTGTCTCATTCTTTAATGAGTTCCCTTGGATGGCTAAGGAAGCAAAAATGCAGTTGGGTTTCATGTCATATGCAGAAGTGTATCGTATTAATTGTTCTCTGACAAGAATGATGCAGACTCTCCCTTAAATGAAAACCGCTGGAAAGTAAACGCATAATGAAGAGAAAGTAGACAGCTTGTGAAATTAAGCCCAAGGAGGGTAAGAATGGGAATGTATCAGTAAGTTACAGCTGAGAATCTTGGAAGGAAAAAGGAAATTTTGTTGTGACGGCATAGTTCGCAAAATTTTTTCTAATGTTATCGGATGGGACTTGGAGACTAAATGATGTCACAGGTCTGAGACATGCTGCTCGGTGCGGCAGGGTGGATGATACACCTCAGTGCTGGAGATCTCATCCAGCTCTTTTTAATTATGTCTGTATGTATTACCTTCTCAGCAGCACAGAATTCTCAGTAGAGGAAATCTGATAGTGCTTGCTAACATATTATGACCATTGACCATCACTACAGTTTTCCGTCCTGGTTTTCTTATTTGTACCTATAGTTGTCTACCTCTGCTTGATATTTCAGCCTCTGCCCCTTCCTACTACACTTGCAGAGGTTTGGAGTAATTCCTGATGGTTTATGGAGTTGCTTATCCTTTCTCTTCCTTCTCTTCATTTCTAGACCACAGCATTTTGGTAGCTCTTCAGGGACCCAGCCAGGAGGATGATCAGTAAAGTGATACTGTGTTGTACAAATCCTACTGATCACAACTAGTTTAGTGGTTTTCTGCCTAACTGAAACAATTGCTAGCATGGACAAATCTTTGCAGAAGGCAGAAGCGGGACTTCAGCTGTGTTATTAACACTTATTTATTTACATCATTTACATCATACTGTACATCAGGTAGAATTGTACTTTTTTGGCACCATTTTGGAAGGAGGTGAGATGACAAAGGTTAAAGATAAAGCTGCCTAAGGAAGGGATGGAAGCTGCTCTCTGAAATTCACTGCCAATCCCAGAACTGGATGAAGTTTTATGTATGACTGTTTGTTGGAAGGAAGAGGTATTAAATACTAAAATTCAGGAAAAACAAATAACTCCTGTATATCCAATACATAGTTGGCTTGATGGAAATGAAACACTGCAGAAAGGACTGTTTACTACAGACCACAGAAGAAAGAGGCTTTGCTTTAATAACCATTTAAGAAAAGAAGAAAAGGAATAAAAACTTTCTGAGAATCAAAAAAATCTAACTGTGTCTCCCAGAGATTCCTATCCTTTTCTTTTGCTTGCCTGATCTGTTCTTTGAAGTTTGATTACTGCCACTTCAAGACAGAAGACATCTAGCTGTTGTAGACTGTAAAATTCTGTTCAACAAATAAATACTGTAGTTTTTCCCTGACTTCTGTTTGTCAAGACATGTTTGAAACATTTTTGAGATCTTTATTGCATAGTCTTGTAATCAATCACCTGTTCAACTACAACAATCAAAAAATCCCAGTTTGCTTAATTTGTATTTTTACTACATTCATCAAAATTCTCTTTTACAGCATCAAGACCTCAAGCTCAATACAACGCACTTGCTGAATTTTTACCTGCCTATTTTTGCTCTAACACACAAAAGGTGACTAGTTTTCTGTATTGCCTGGTTTCTCTGCTGTGGCAGTTTGGCTTAAAGTGCATATGAAATTAAAGCAATTTCTGCCTCTGTTGGTGTGACACAAAGGCATCTATCTGCCATGAAGTCCTCCCCCAGACATACTTGCATGCTCTGCTTCTCATGGAGTTTGGCCCATGGCCCATGAGCCTCAGACCCTATGAGACTTAGGATTTCATATTCCTCCATCACTGTCCTCTGTAGGACAGAGGAAGAGAGAGGACAGTAATGGGTTTTATATTTAATGTTTTACCAATAAGTCCTGACACTGCAGAAACATCACTAGAAAAGAATTTGATGTTGTGCTTCCACGGAAGATCCCTCCCAAGCCTAGTAAATGTGGAGTTAGTGCAGACGCTCAGACAGACCCACAACAGAGACCTCAGCATTTGTTTCTCTATAGTCAAACCACCGAGGAAAGCCACCATGCAGATGATGACTTACCTTGTGCTTACTGATCTGGCAAAACCACCTCAAAAAAAAGTTTGAGTCCAAAATATTAGCCCTTCCCACTGCCTGTCACTGCCCTGAGCATCAGAGCATGTTCACATTATGCTTACTTGAAATAGCTGTCTCCGTTCTTGCATCTGAATTTCCTGAATGCTTTTTCTCACTTCTACCCTTTCTTTACACTTTATGTTTTCTCCTTCACTCCTCCTTCAAGGATGTGTTTTACTGTCCATGTAGGATACAGGATACAGGAGAAGCAATATCTGTACAGTGACTGGTCCTTTGATTGTAAGGCCCTGGGAGCAGGACCAGTGGGGTTAATACTTCTCCTACTGAGTTCAATGTTTACAGTGATGTGAGTGCCTGGAAAAAGAGAGTTGTCTGGGGAAGAATCTTTTTTTTTTTTTTTTTTTCCTTGAGGCTTAGTATGGAAAAACTGGGGAGAAAAATGAACAGGAGTTTTTACCTGAGTTTTTGGTTTTTGTTTTTTTTTTCTCAAATTGGATAATGAAGAAATTTTTAGAGAGTGAGAGAGATTATTTATGGAGCATGTTCTCAGCAGGTGAATACAGGTGTTCAGAAGATGTATTCAGTGGTATTAGCATTTCAAAGAACTAAGATGAAAAAAAAATATTATAGCCTGGTATGTATGTCCTTTTCTGTTTTGCTTGCCTCTCATAGAAGTGCCTCTTCCAAGGGCCAGAAGACATATCAATGAATATTGGCCTAGTAGTGTAAAACACAGTTCCCAAATGGCATGGCACACATATCGTTAGCAATATGAGAGCTACATCAAAGTTGTAGATAAATTACTGAAGTAGCCTAACATTTTTTTTTATGTTCATGTATGCAGCTCAGCACAGTTACTGCCTCTATGTGTACCCAAGCAAACTACCTCCAGGAGCCCCACATGGGGTTACTTTGAAGTTTGCCCTAAAGTACAGCTGCAAGCATATTTATGCTGCCTTTTTTTTCCTTCTTTCTGCCTTCCAGTTAGGTTAGACTTAATTTTTAGTAGACAGAGAGAGTCTTATCTAGTTTGTGTTTGTTTTCAGAACAGCAGTGTGAAAAAACACTGAGGAACAACTGGGCCTGGGAAAAAAATCAAAATTAGGGAAATGAAAGAGCACTTAGACCTGAACAGATAAGAAATTTCTGTACCCTGCCATTTAAGTAAAGTTCCTTATTCACTGGTAAGAGAATACCTTATGAGCCCCAAAATCTGTGAAAGCAAGAGACTGCATGCACAAAGGGGTTCTAGTCACATGAACAATGTTGCTCAGTGTTCACTCTTGAGGTTTGAAATATCACAAGGAATCTTACAAAATGACAGCTTCATTTCCATGCCATGTGTAGTATATATTGCACCTTGTGTAAATTGCTGTGAGGGGGCAAAGTACTTTTCTCGGATCCGCAAGGCACCACTGAGCTTTGATATCTGCTCTTTGATACTGTCAACCATGAGAGAACGTCACATGTAGGAGAGGCGAAACATGAAACATCAATGCTGAGTGCTGGCATATCCTGATCTGGGAGGAGAGTCTTGCCTGGAGAGCATTTAAATGTGCAGAATTTTAACTGTTTCCTGGGATTCTGCCAAGATGGCTACTGGTTATAGAGCACTGTAAATAGACAGGATGCATAGGGCGGGAGGATTTGAAACTGATCTGGTTTGCCACGTCTGGGCATGGGTCACAACTGTACACTGCCAGACAGCTTAGCTCCGAAGAACAGTCCCAGCCCCCTGTGTGCTGATCATCTGTATGGTCATCCAAAGCATCCATTCAAAGCATTTGTTCACTCCTAGTCTCTCTTTTGAAGTGTATCAATTAGTTCTGGCTGAAATAAAGCCCTGTGCATTTCTAGAGTTACCGCAGCGTTTGCTCCCAAAAGGCAGTGTGGACGAGACACCCCCAGGCTGCGTTCTGTTTGCCCCATGTAGCTCTCCAATGATATCCTGGGAGGATTTACAGCCCAGACACCTCCACATTCCCTGAGGATACAAAACAGGGAAAATAATCCATGCTTTCTGTTTCATGCTAAAATGCACTATCCTACAGCAGAGTTCTGATATTATTTTGGGCCCTTTGAGCCAATTCATCTCCCTGCAGGTTTACACAAGAAATAATTTTGCTGTCCTGAACTGTAGGAACATCACAGGAGGCCCAGGGGAGAGACACGTTAAGTGGTGCAGGACATGGCCAGGCTATCTTGAAGGGGTCAAGCCATGAGCACTGAGCCTTCGGGGATCACCCCCTGAAAACAACGAATTTATCAGTGTATGTCTAGCTAGTGTTGTTCACTTTGTTTGGATTACTTCCAGTCTACACTCTGAAATTAGAAGCAAGGCTGACTTGCTGCAGATAACTTCCAGTTAAGTTTCTTGGCATGGCCAGGTGGCTGCTGAGGCACCCTGTAGAGTCCTGCTGAGCTCGGCAGAGCTGGAAAGGGGAACAGGATTTCCACTGAATACAGACCCTTTCAGACCTGAGCCCAAATTCTTCCTTCAGATGCGTGCAAAGGACACTGGAACAGTAAAGAGTATATTGCAAATGCTCATGAAGTCCCTGAAACCCAACTGGCCCTGATCATCTTTCACATTGGTCTGAGTTACGCACAGTCCAGAACATCCAAAATGAGTTCAGCAGTCCAGGAATGGAAGCCAGCACTTATCACCTGAGTAATACCAGTAGAAAATGAATCAAAACATGAACAAAGTGGTGTATCAGTGACTACAGCTTAATTTCCCTCCCTGCTGTATAGAATTAGCCATTCTGATGCATTTTTGTGAAGAGTCAAAAAAATATAATCACTTTCACTGTTAGAGAGTGTGACTCCAGTAGTATTTTAAGTGACATCCCTGGGGAATGTTTTGTAAATAACGAAGACTGATTATTCAAAAAGCAAAGAAATCAGTAATCCACTTTGTTGCCTCTTCTGCTCAATAATTGTCTTCCCTGTAAGTACATTCATCATGAGTTCTTTTCTGACTAAATATAAGCTATAATATATTGAATAATTGCAGGAAGATAGTGATTCTATATTTAATACCTTCACCTGATCTTTTAAAACTCTCTGTGATTCTTCTTGGTAACAAGAACTCTTGTTTATGCTGTGGTTTGAAACTATGATGAAGGCCCATTCCCCTTAGCCTCAAATACAGCCAGAAGGCTGTAAGAAACCTCTTGGATTTCATCTTCATTTGTTTTCAAAACATCATGAGTGAGAGGATCTTTGCAAGCAGTAGGCTGGCTGTGCATCTTTTGATCATTGGGAGTGAGTTTTAATTTAAACTGGCACTTCTAGTTGGTAGCATCACGTCGATAAAAAATAAATTGCTTCAGGTATTTTTGTGGTTTCTAATTTTCTGAAGCCTGGCTTATTTAGAAGGAGGCTTAGCAGGAGCAAAGTAATCGCATTTAATGTGGTTACATGCTAGTGTGCAGTTGACTTTGTGCTGTACTGTGGAGTTCATAGCACAGGGCTGCAAACTGGGGGTGCATCTCTGAGAGTCTTTGGGGGCCTGTAAAGCAGCTGACAAGCTGGGCTGCGGAAGAGGTCTGCCTACTGCAAAACTCAGGTAGCAACCTTTTGTTTCTTTGGGCCTTTCTGGACAAATCTTCAGGCAGACGAACTGCTGCACGCCCTGTAGCTTGGGTCTGCAGTGCACAGCCTGGCTCAGCCCTGCTGCTTGTGAAGCTGAGACTTGCTTGTACATCCTCACCCCATGGCATCTTTTGGCATGGGATGAGAGGGAGGATATAATATATTTCAATAGGTGTCCTGGCTGGTATAGCTGTGGTACCCTCCAGGATGAACCTACACCTAGCAATCTCTCGAGTGCGTTCAGGGATTTAAGTCTATCAGAGCTCCAAGTGATAGATAAAAGATAACATGTTGGAAGCTGAATAACAGCCAGCCCAACAAGACCCAGGAATAATCATATCAGTGCATTATTAATACCAGGAGATATTGTATGTCCTGCATATGTATGCACTCATATCTCACAAACAAGTCTGTCCCTGTGTGGTCCAGCCACTGTGAACTGAGATCGTCCATGTAACCAGAACTTGGTCTTGGTTTGTAAGACAACTAGTAAATTGTACAAAAGAGTGTATTTACTAAGCTGATGTTTCACACAAAGGTATGAAAGCAAATGTGTTATGGGCTATGTAGTGCTTACAGTTTTGGATGACTTTGTATACATCAGTGTTTAAACTGGCAATGTGCACACCAATTAAGGTCAGTCAAAGTTTAAGATGAAGTATTTTGCACCATCTCTTCAAGTCGGCACTAGAAACTTAAAATAATACACACTGTTCAGTTTCCCTTTGGGTGTCCTAATATTTCAATTTACACCTGAGGTAAGCCAACTAAAGTAGGTTAGAAGAAACCTTCCTTTTTTTAACTCTGGGTGTGGGATGCAGTTATTTTGTGTTTCCTGCACTCTCCCCTGTTTTTCTTGGTTGTTCATAAAGGAAAAGGGGAAAGGGGAAAGGGGAAAGAAAAAGTGCATAAATCATGACAAAAATACTTAGGGAACATAGAGCCAGAGTATGCTCTGACTATGTTTCAGTGTTGCTTTAAAATACCACCAACATGTTTGTTTTGCACTTTATTTTTGAGGCACAGCTTTGTCAGTTTGAGTCTTCTTGGCTCCATTTGAATCAATGGCAAAACAATAATCAGTTTCGGGAAAAAAAAAGATTATTTCCACTGGGAACAAATTCTTCTGACTTCAGACTTAACCTGGACACTTGTTCCAGCTCTGAGTTCCTCAGCCCTGATAGCTGACTAACAGAGTATAACTTTGGACTCATTTAAAATGCAATTGCAGAACACACCAGAGGAAGTCATTTAGCAGTATATCGACAGAAGGGCAGACTGTAAATCTAGTAAGCTTCTTCCATTTCTAATGTCTAGGATCCCAGTATTAACAATATTGGCAATATCTGACACTCACATATGGCAATGTACCGAATGGTTTATTAATATGACAGATGCATTTTAGAAAAGAGTAACTCTCATTCCCCTTGGATACATAGATGAATTGAAGAATGCCTTGAACAAAGCTCACTACTCTTTTCCTGTTCTCATATTGCATAATAAACTGGTATGATGCAAAACCAAGGTATAAAACAGACTGCTACACCAAATGTAATTCAATATCATCACTTCAAAGGTAAGTGTGTTGTTAACTTTCCATTGGAATTAACCTATCTGAGGCAGCTCTTTGTAGTCACAGAATACTAATGCATAACCTTGTGAACCATCACATGCAGCTGGTGAATGCCAGTGATTTTCACTTCATAATGCAATCACCTCAGACAGTAGAAAGACAGAACTGAAGAAATGCAGGTATATCCAGGTAACAAAACAAGTGGTCTTGAACCAAGAATATCTGGTATTTTAAGTGCGCCTTGGAGAGGAGTCTCTGGGGAATTCACATTCTCTGGTTTGAATCCTAAGTCCCTAACGATGTTATCTTGAAATAAATCTTACCTGAAGCAGATGCCTCCTACAATAGACCTATATAAACCTTTTGTTCCAACACACACAAAGGACACTTTGAGTTACTTTTCTAGATGGCTCTTACAAGCTGTCAGCATTAAGTTTCACAACAAGCAGATGTTCACATTTTATAAGCCTCCTCCATAAAAGACTTCCAGTATTCTCTATTTCAACAGAGGCACAACGGAAAATCATACGGGTCTAGAAACAGTACTCCTGTGGGATCCTGAAATGACTAAGTTTGGCTCCAGTGTAACACATCTACAGCTCTGGAGACATTGACAGTGAACAGCGGGAAGGGGTGGATGAGCAGAGTTAGATAAAGGCCAAAGGTTTAATATCCTGATGCTGGAGGGATTTCCACTGGCAGCGGAAAGAGGCGGCTGCCCTGCTTCTGTAGAGGCACCAACTTCAAAAGCGACATTTGGGAGAGGCAGCCTGGGGCTGTTTCCTAATGCTAAGATAGGTAACAGAGCTGTGAATCCACCAACACCCACCCGAGCTCAGAGGCTGCAGGAGCAGGGAAAGGAGGACAGAGCTCTTCCACTTGAGGCTGCAGCATGGCACCGTGGATGCACTGTGTGGAGCCCGGGAGCCCCTGTAGCACCAGCCAGGTGTGGGGCTTGCAGCCCCCTCAGAGCACAGGCACACACACCAAGGGGCAAGCACGATGCGTGGAGATGAAGCCCATGGCATGCATGTCTCTTTAAACAAATGTTGGCAATAATGGGAAGGAGGACAACATGCCTGCCTGACTCTAGGACAGGACTGAAAAACCTAATTTTCCAAAGTAGCATGTTTTTGTGTGCTGCTTTGCAGCCTGCTGCCCAAACTCCCCTCATATCTATTTTCATGAAAGCTCAAATGGCATCTCTGTTTTTCCCATCTGAGACAAGATGTCCAGAAGAGTCAGAGAGGCAGCTAAAGGATGCTTTTTTCATATTTCTTGCTCATTATTGCTAAAGGATTATATCAGGGGGCAAGTATACAGCTGGCTTAAAGGCAATTTAGAGGCAGTCCCCTGCTGTGCTGCCCCCCATACCCTGTGTTCCTGCCACCTGCCCTCTACGGACACCTCTCTGTAGAGCCAAGCTGCCAGCCAGATCGAGGGGCTCATCGTGATGAAACCGTTCTTTCTCAAAACAAATTCACAACCCTTTTTTTTCTGCTGGGTCAGGTCATCGGTCTAGCTAAACAAAACAAACAGAGCGCCAGGTGTGAGGAAAAGAATGGGAGGGCATAGCCAGGGCTGGCAAAATACCTCTTTGGGCAGTGACACAGCCAAAAGTTTGTCTAAAATGAATCTGGAACAGTAATGGAGAAGGGTGATTTGCCTACTGTGTACTAAAAGTCCCCCCAAAATAAAGGGATTTTCTTGAATTTATTAAGTCAGCATTAATTAACCCTTAGGCAAAAAGAAGGAGACTCGATATAATAAAATCTTGTCACATTGAAATGTACAGGCATTCTTCTATCAAACACAGGGGAACTAAGATTTCACCCTTGAAATAAGACCGGGCTTTTTCAGTTTGGACATATCACTTCAGTTACTCTGTGTTCTTACTGCTCCTTGACAGCAGAAACAAGCCTAATACTTCTGAGTTTTTTGTTTTTCTGAGGTCTTGCAGAAAGGCAATGTAAAATGTCCTTTGCACATTCATTTGAGTGCTCGTACTTAATATTTACTTTGAGAAGAACCTTGTTCTAAAAAATGAATTGCATGAATATTTGTGGAAAGCAAAACCAGAGCAGATGCAAACGTAACTAAGTGGATTCAGTAAAAAAATTTCAACTATTTGTGTATAACTACTTCACAGCATTCATCCAGTCTGGCTGGTAAAACAAAGCGGTTTAGAACTCTGAGAGGAAAATAATAATAATAATCTTGCAACAGATACTTTCATGGACAAACAAGTTTGAACAATCCATTCTTTCTTTGTAATCTCTTCTCGACTAGTTACAGATGGAACCAGAGTTGAGGAGAAAGAGGAGAGACATTCTCGCCATCCTGTTTTCATACAATCATGGAAATTCAAATTGAAATAAAAAATCGAACAATCTCCTTCTGTCCCTTTTGCTAGTACATGATGACTTTCCAGTGCATATTTTCCATTGGCTTTGTTCAGACTGGTGCTGCCAGTTTGTGATGAAACAGAGGAAAAAGAGCCATCTTTTGAAAAATATGAACTTTCCACATGGCATGGAAACTGGTCACTTCACAAAACCCCTGCTACCACCCAGAGGTGCCTTGGGAAGAGTAAAGATGTCAGCTGAAGAGAGGTGGAACAAAGAAGCAGTTGGCTATAATATCAAAAAGATGTCTGTACATGTGTAGACTTTTTGAATATGAAATTTTCATCCAACTTTCTCCTGAAAATAGTGAAATTAGTCTAAAATAGTCATCTTTTGGGCTCTCTTTGTGTATCTTCACCTGGATATGCCTCTGTCTATCTGTAAAAGGAGAAGACAACTAGCTTAAATGAAATCTCTAATTCTGAGATTAGATGAATCTTTCCTTTCTTGAAGTCATAAGTCTTTAAGCAGGGCATCACTATAAAGCAATACTTATACTCTGGAACAACTACAACTAAGACCTGATTCAGTCCAAGTCACACAAGTGGTCTGGCTCTGGCAGTGCTCAAGGGCTGTCAGGACATGCAAAACCTCATCTGTGAGCTGGGAAGTAGAAGCAGTATCTATTCTGGGTAAGTTTCAGTTCAGGTTCAGCTGTGAATGTTGTTGCTCCTGTTTAGTTCTGGTTAAATCCAACAAAACTTTCAGAAAGCAGTTTAGGTTCAATATAAGAAAAAAAATCCTGAATAATCCGGACCAAATTCAATTCTACTTTCTGTGTTAAATGAATCTGCAAGGGAGCTGATCTCCAGCTGGGACCATAAACACATACTGAAATGAAGAGCTTTACATCTTTCATTTATTGTTCCTTTCATTCAGAACAAAATGGGAGCTACACTTGGCCTTGCATGATTTTACTGATGCTTGTACTTCGTATAATGTATGCCTGCCATCCTGACAGAGATCTAGTCTAGAAAACAACCCATGACCATTATGGATGTGAATTACAATCCTTTTAAATAACAAGAAGAGACTGGAGAAAATCTGAAGTACTTTAAGAGATGACCAAGAGATGCTTTCCAATGGAAGTGATTTTATATTCCTAATAAGGAAAAGTCATGTTGAACAATAACTATAATCTCATCTCCTCAGTAGAGTCTATAAAGAATAGACTGACACAGCTTTTCCTACTGCTTATATATTATGCTGATGTGCGTCAGTAGGTATTAATTTAGTAAATTGTTACTTTTGTGAAAAAATGGATTGGTATGGATAGAGCAAAAACCATCTTGGAGTTACATTGTTAGAACTGATTTGCTTTCAATCAGGCCTTGTTGTAGTGCTCAGATGCAGTATTCAATTAAAACAAGAAAAGAGAGCCAGAACAAGATTTCCAGATGTTATTAATAAAACATTTCTGTTTAATCTCTGTGGAAGGCACAAAATCAACATTGTCTCGGTTCTTCTTTGAAAATCCTCGGCCCAGCCAGCTCCAGAGCTTGTTTTTAGAAGTTCAAACGGAGGAGAAGTTAGGTAGAAGGGAAATACCGAGAGTGGTACAGACACACTGCCTAGATGTGGTGCCCCCACAGCCTCTCCCATGCATGCCCATCTCTGTATATGGGTATATGCTTTGCTCACAGAAAGCCAAATGAATTCTGTACATCCACACCACCCTTCGCTTGTCTACCTTAACTCCTTCTCCTCTGGGCACTTCAACATATCTGTCATCATTCCCAAGGGATAACCCTTTTCCACAGTCAGAGAGAAAGTGCAGAGACAGAGGGAGCTTGAAATGAACCGGCCTCAAACAGAGTGCTGCAGACTTTTGAAAAAGTAAGTTTTTGCAGGTGAAAGGAAATCAATCTGGCTGAAAATAGACAAATTAGTATATATAGTGAGCAAGAACTTTCTGTTTGAACAGTTTTTATTTTCCTAATAAGGAAAAGTCAACTGGATGCCAAAAATAGCATATACCTGTGACGTGAATGAGCCACTGTTCCCATCTTGCTGAGAACTCACTGGACTCTGCCTGCTTCGGAGGGCTTTATAATACCAGGTAACACTATAGCCTAACATTTTGCACATGACGTCTTTACAAGAAAAGGGACTTGGAGTTCCTGCTAGTGCATATGTCTACCAAATAAAAAAACATCAGGGGAAAAAAATTGCTCCTGTCTTACACTGGTAGGGCTCCAACAATTTTGACAACCTTGTGTTAAGGGAGTAGAAACCAAAATCCTGCACCTAAGCTTTCCAAACCTACATCCACAAAATTCATAGCACTATTTGCCCAGATCTAACCTTAGTAACTAGTATGTTAAAACCTGTGTTTCATCTGAGGTGTTGGTAAGCTGGAGTAATTGAAAGCAGTTTAAACCACTAAGTAAAGAAATAATTATCATCTGAACAACGAAATACAGGTGTACAAGTTATCATCTAAATTCTGTCAAGTGTGTAACTGTGAATAAATGCAGCTATGAAACAATACCATGGCACTGTGTCCAGTCATCTTTTCAGGAAAGAAACTGCTTCTTCCAAATTACACATTAATCCAGTTCACCCTTGAGATATGAAAATGGGCTTGAAACACTGCAAAGAATCCACATACATGCATGTAGGCTATATCCCCTTGGCTGGTTTATTGGCTGGCAAGTAATAAATGGAGGGCTTCCCTTCTGCAGACAATATACAATCTCTCTAAATTTCTGTGAACAACAGATCTAAAAATCAGTGCCAGCTGGAGTTAAATTATTTTGATGAGAATGACAGTCCGGTAAAACCTGGACCTTTAACACCAAGGGCCTTTTTAATAGTCTGCTACAGTAGGAGGTGGTAAAAACTTTGCTTCACTGCTCACTTTAATGGTATTTAAATCATCTCAGATATGGAGATAAAGGCTCTTTATAGCTATTTATGACCTTTCTAATACTGGCAGTGCAATTAAATTCATTACTGATGCTATAATCATGTAGTCCCTACTAACTTATAACATCGATATTGTTCTCATCTTTTATAGACTAGCTGGAAGATGATGCTCTGAGAAGTGTATCAGTTACTCCATTTACAAGATTCATTACATTATCTGGAGGGCAGAGCTCTGGGTGAAATGGTGTTTGACTGGCTTTCACCAGCACAGTTAAAAGTTATGAGTAAGATTTTTTTCTTCAGTAACAACCTACTCTAATCTGAAGTAAAATCCTAATCAAGCAACTAGGGACATGTTTTTACACCTCTCTTCCAGGTCTTCCAGCTCCTCCAGCTCCCATCACACACAAATACCAGTCACGACTGCTCCAGAATCTGTCTTGTGGTTGTGGGTCAGACAAGATGTTAGGCTGGGATGCATTTGTATCACTGTAAGATGAAAAATACCTGAACACTAGCAGCGTAACAGTGGGCTCACTGTTGTCTGTGAGCCTTAAGATTTAAACTCAGGCTACAGCATGCCAATCTCTTACACCAAGACAATTCTTCACTACTTGCCAAATATCTCTTTAAAGCAAAAGTGAAACAGATCCACCTTTGCTTAGAAAAATGTGGGCAAATGGATGACATTCATACAGTGCCTTAAGGCATCCACGGTGCTTAGAAGATAAGGAACTGATTTAAGTAGGAAAATCAAGATCTCCAGGCAGAAAATGCAATTGTTTTCAAAATGGTATTTTTTTTAAGTTGTCAAATTGTCATTTTTTTCATTAATTTTTTGAACATATTTTTTTTAAATGAACTGTCCTGTGAGCTGCTTCTTACAGAATCTGGCACAAATGGGCATTTCATGTAAATGTACAATCTGGACTTCTGCAAATGGCAAAACTTTTGTTGTGAGGCCAAGACTTCACTCAATACACAAAGGAAGGCTCTGACTGTGAACATTTGAGCTAAAAAATTTTTTAAAAAATGAATTAAGCTTGTACCTGGGCAATTCATAGAAGAGGAGACTTGTACAGAGAGATCTGAAAGGAGGTATTGCAATTTCCCACAGGAAAGAAGTTCTGACGCCAGAGGACAAAGTGTAAAAAGGTGTGTAAATGAAGATTAAAAGGCAAAAATAAAAATAAAGGAGAGTCAAAGCTCAGGAGTAGGTGGAGGAGGGGCCTATACAAAGTGAGCAAGGTGAACTTGGCAAGACAGGGAAAAGAGGCATCACATACAGTTGGGATAGTGACCTTTCATACTCTGCAAAACACAGCCATGGTCTCCATGTTTGACAACCACAAGACATTTATGGCAGACTGCAGACAGCTGAGAGGTGTGAATGCCCTGAGAGAGGTTTCTAGCAGAAGATGGCAGTGACAACTGAGGGCTTCGCTGCCTCCTTCTGCACCTGGGGGCTAGGATTATCCACTTGCACAGATGTACTGCAGGCTATGGCCTTTTACTTCGGCTTTTTCTGAACTGCTTACTAGCTGCTTTTGACCCAGAAGTCACATGATGCCATTGAGCCTGTGCTCATGAATTTTACAACCATGATTGAATGAACTGCATCTGCTCACCTCTTCTAACTTCTAACACAGCCTAACTGTGGCATCCCTAGAGACAATGACAATGTCTCAAAAGTACCTCAAGCACTGTGCTAACACAAGGAAAGGGAAAAAAGGCATCAAACGTCTGGAACTATTTGGGACATTATAAATATATATACACACATATATATAGTATATTTCATAGGAACCTAGAATGGTTTGGGTTGGAAGGGACTTTTAAAGGTCATCTAGTCCAACCCAGCTGCCAAGGGCAGAGACATCTTCCACTAGATCACCTCAAAGCACTTTCCATCTTGGCCTTGAACACTTCCAGGGATGGGGCATCCACATCTTCTCTGGGCAACTTGTTCCATTGTCTCACCACCCTCATCATAAAAAAAAATATATATTCCTTATATTCAAACTAAATCTACCCTCTTTCAGTTTAACACCATTGCCCCTTGTCCTATCACTACAGGCTTTGATAAAAAGTCTTTCTCAGTCTTCCTTATTAGCCTCCTTTACATACTGGAAGGCTGCAATAAGGTCTCCTTGGAGCCTTCTCTTCTGCAGGGTGAACAACCCCAACTCTCTCAGCCTTTCTTCATAGGAGAGGTGCTCCAGCCCTCTGACCATTTTCCTGGCCCTCCTATGGACACAGCCCAACAGGTCCATGTCTTTCCTGTGCTGAGGACTCCAGAGCTGGATGCAATACTCTAGGTGGGGTCTCAAGAGAGCTGAGTAGAGAGGGAGAATCAGCCTCTCCAGGTTGAGCCTGCTGGCCATGCTTCTTGTTACTATTGGCTTTCTGGGCTGCAAGTGCACATTGTCAGCTCATGTCCAGTTTTTCATTCACCAGTATTCCCAAATCCTTTTTTGCAAGGCAGCTTTCAATCCATTTTTCCCCCAGTCTGTACTCGTATTGAGGATTTCCCTCACTCAGGTGCAGCACCTTACACTTGGCCTTTTTGAACTTCATGAGGTTCACGTGAGCCCCACTCCTCAAGCCTGTCAAAGTCCCTCCGGTTGGCATCCCTTCCCTGAGACATGTCAACTGCAGCAGTCAGTTTGGTGTCATCTGCAAACTCACTGAGGGTGTACTCAGTCCCACTCTCTATGATATTGATGAAGATATTAAATAGTATTGGACCCAGTACATACTCTTGGACATTGAGCCACTGAGTGGCCATCCAGCCAATTCCATACCCATCTAACAGTCCATCCGTCAAACCCATATCTCTCCAGTTTACAGGTAAGAATGTTGTGGGGGCCATATCAAAGGCCTTACAGAAGGCCACATAGATGACATCTGTAGCTCTTACCTTGTCCTCTGATGCAGTTACTCCGTCTTAGAAGGCCACTAGACTAGTCAGGCATGATTTGCCCTTGGTGAAGCCAGGTTGGCTTTCTATGATCAGCTCCCTATCTTCATATGTTTCATAATATCTTGCAGGAGGATTTGCTCCATGATCTTAAGAATAATAAAAAAAATAGTGCAGGGGATGAGCCTCGCTCTGGAAAAACCAGGTGCCTGATCATGGTGTCTCCCGTACCAGCTAAGTAATTGCTTCCTGAAATTTAACCCTACTCCCTCTCATAGGAGACTATAGCATGGATTTGAATCTCCTGTGTCATTGGCTTAAAGGTAACTGTTGGAATCCAACTGTGACTGTGTTGTGGCATTTCAGATTATTGTGTCATTAAATAATTATCAGCCCGGACAAATTATACTGCGTAAATGCTTTGTGTTATTTGGACTTCAGAGTGACAATAGAGAAGAGGCTGGGAAAGCAAGAGCATTTGAAACATTGATATTTCTGTAATAACTCAGGGGTTTGCTTCCTTCCTGAAAAGTGAGGATGTACAGACATACTTTCCTTTTTGAAAGACTACATTCTTTTCCCTTTGTGCTAAAAAACTCCAAAGGTGCAAAAGCAGGGAAGGTTTGAAGGGAACATCATCAGATGTTTACATGAGAAACCAAAAATTATAGAGCAAGTTTGAGTGCTGTTTTCATTTCAAAAGTGTGATACACTTGACTGTATCTCTCAGTCTTTTGAAGAGAATTGGGTCAAGAAGAGAATGTATTTCTCAAGGACCTACTTAGGAAAGCGTTTTACTCAACAACAACAACATAGACACTACATTTATTTTAACAGACAGCGTATGTTGCAACGCTGAGCTTCTCAACACCTTGATGATAAGGTGGCCAAGAGACACAACACTCCAGGAGGCAGAACAGTGATATATGCTAATCACTGTTCCCATGATGTTCCAGGCAGTTTTGGGGCTTAGGGGTTTGAAAACTAGGAGTAGGATAAGGCAAAAAGAGAAAATAACACATGAAGACCAGAGAAACCTGAGTTAGGCATGAGAGAGCACACAGTGTGTACCTCTCCCAGGGTCACAGTACAGCGGCTGTCCCCATATTGATGTGACGGAGGCCCCTTGCATCTGTTTGATCCCTTGATCACTCCTCTCTTCATGAACTGAAGCCTCTCACAAACTAAACCAAGCAACCCTGCAAAAATCTTGTTCCCAGATACAAAAGCTGTCTCTTGTACAGTTAGGGCTGCCTCTCCATTCTTTCACTTGGACCTGAAGCCATGTTTAATCCAAGTGCATTCAGTTTTCATGGGAAGAGGGCTTTTCATATTAATGCACTCATTTTAACACACCGCCGTGTTAAAAAAAATAAACCTGTAAGCAAATAAACAGAGTTTGTTACAAGTAAAACTAAGTAGGTGCCATCACCGGTTTTCTCCAATGCAAACCACTGGTTCTGCTGGTTAAAATAGCTCCAACTAATCTTCTAATTTTCAGCATTGCACAAATGCACAAAAATGTGTGAAATCTGCAGGCATATGATGAAATTAGCACAGACTTCCACAGCACACTGAAGATGACCTTACAAGGAATGTCCTCAGAAGCCTGAGAATGGAGTTTGGGCAGGCCCGAGGGGCAGGCCAGGGCTTGCTGTGGGCAGCTCACCCCTGCGCCGCATTGTGCCTGGGGGTGCAGCCCCCTGGCCACTGCGGACCCCCACTCGGGAGGGGGCCAGCCCTGCCTCTGCCTCTTCTAGCCCACCAGCGTGCAGTGAATGCAGCGGCAGTGATGCCGACAATTTCAATCGTAGTTCTTTTTCTCATTTAGAGTATGTTGACATCTCATCTAAATAATTGCCAAGACAAAAGAAATAGAACCTATTTTTTATAAAAGGACAGCACTGCTCTGCTCTCACTGTGTCTGTCTGTCTTCAGACTACTTCTGCCCCTATTGCTGTGCAGCCAGACTAGGGTTTCTCTTTGTTGTTAAGTCCCAAACTGGCTCGATGGTCTCTAACCTCAATCATTAATAAAAATTACCACAAGGACAGCTGCCTTGCTCTCCTTGTCAGAACTTCAGCATGGAGGGTAATAGATGGCTTCAGGCTGGCCTCCTGCCAAGAGGGCTTCATTGTTTTCATCTGTGATACATGAGGAAGAAAATAATGGGTTTAAATTAATTTGATTAGGCTGAGCTCAGCCTAGCATAGCATTTAGGCTCTAATTTTGCTCTTCTACAGTTTGATTTTACATCCCTGAAATCAGCACAGGTTTAGCCATTAATTTAAGGCTTTTTAGAAAGTTAGTGACTCCTAAGCTTCATGACCTCCACCTAGACTTCCTCAGTGCTGGGCATGTTGAGTTTATGTTATATATATTCTATTTTTATTAACAAATACCAAATAAGTTTTGAAAGGAAAAGGTGGAGACCTATTATTTCCGGACAGTGACATTTTTGCAGCTTGGCAAAGGAGTGAGTATTTAATATGGAAATTCTTCCTCCTGACACATCTCTCTCAGTTTGTTTTTTTTTCTTCTTATCCATAGTGTAGCATCTTCTGCCAGTTCTGAACTTGTACCAGCCATGGAAGCCCTGCATGCCAGCACAGCGAAAGCCTGCAAAGGAATCAAATAAAGAATACTGAAGAATGTCTTACACAGTTCTTCATCACATACGGAAGAACCACAGTGTGCACCAAAGAGGATTTTGCTGAGACAAAAGGAGAAAAAATAAGACAGCTTAATATATGCACTGTTAAAGATAATGGAAAAAACCTAAATGGTTTTAATTAGCATTGTGTAGGGGTCCAGTCCTTTATTACAGAGATTTTAGGCTCTAGGAGCTGTATCCTGACAGACTGTGGCCTGTTTAGGAGCCTGGTTGACAGAGTCCCTTGGGAGGCAGTCCTGAAGGGCAAAAGAGTCCAGGAAGGCTGGGCATTCTTCAAGAAGGAACTCATAAAGGTGATTTCTGGCTGAACAGAGAGCTTTGGCTGGAACTGAGGAAAACAGGGAGAGTCTATAACTTTTAGAAGAAGAGGCAGGCAGCTCAGGACGACTACAAGGATGTCATGAGGTTATGCAAAGAGAAAATTAGAAGGGCCAAAACCCAACTAGAACTTAACCTGGCTACTGCCATAAAAGACAATAAAAAATGTTTCTATAAATACATTAGCAACAAAAGAAGGGCTAAGGAGAATCTCCATCCTTTATTGGATGCGGGGAAAACCATAGTGACAAAAGATGAGGAAAAGGCTGAGGTACTTCATGCTGCCTTTGCCTCAGTCTCCCATAGCGAGACGCTCTGGGTACCCAGCCCCCGGAGCTGGAAGGTGGGGGTGGGGAGCAGAATGAAGCCACCATAACTCAAGGTGAGATGGTACCTGCTACACCACTGAGGCACACACGAGTCTATGGGGCCAGGCGAGATCCACCGGAGGGAACTGAGGGAGCTGGCAGGCGTGCTCACCGAGCCTCTTTGTCACCAGCCCTGGCTGACCAGGGAGGTCCCAGCTGGCTGGGGGTGCATGAACGTGACACCCGTCTGCAAGAAGGGCCGAAAGGAGGATCTGGGTAACTACAGGCCTGTCAGCCTGACCCTGCTGCCAGGAAAGGTTATGGAGCAGGTCATCCTGTAAAACATTGCATGGCATGTGCAGGACAACCGGGGGATCAGGCCCAGCCAGCGTGGGGTTATGAAAGGCAGGTCCTGCTTGACGAACCTGGTCTCCTTCTACGACAAGGTGACCTGCTTAGTGGATGAGGGAAAGGCTGTGGATGTTGTCTTCTTGGACCTTAGTAAAGCTTTTGATACCATTTCCCGCAGCATTCTCCTGGAGAAATGGGCTGCTCATGGCTCGGGCAGCTGTGCTCTACACTGGGTAAAAAGCTGGCTGGAAGGCTGAGCCCCAAGAGTGGTGGTGAATGGACCAGCTGGTGGCCGGTCACAAGTGGTGTTCCCCAGGGCTCAGTGCCGGAGCCAGTCCTGTTTGATATCTTTATCAATGATCTGGACAAGGGGATCAAGTATGTACTCAGTAGGTTTACAGATGACACCAAGCTGAGGGGGAGTGTTGATCTGCTGGAGGGCAGGTGGGCTCTGCAGAGGGATCTGGGCAGGCTGGACTGGTGGGTCAAGGCCAATTGTATGAGGTTCAACAAGGCTGAGTGCGGGTCCTGCACCTGGGTCAAAACAACCCCTTGCAATGCTGCAGGCTTGGGGCAGAGTGGCAGGAAAGCTGCCTGGCAGAAAAGGACCTGGGGGTGCTGGTCAACAGATGGCTGGACATGAGCCAGCAGTGTGCCCAGGTGGCCAAGAAGGCCAGTAGCATCCTGGCTTGTATCAGGAACAGTGTGGTCAGCAGGGCAAGGGAATTGATGGTCCCTCTGTGCTTGACACTGGTGAGACCACACCTGAAATACTGTGTTCAGTTTTGAGCTCTTCACTGCAAGACAGACACTGAGGTGCTGGAGTGTGTCCAGAGACGGGCAGCGGAGCTGGTGAAGGGTCCAGAGCACAAGTCTGGTGAGGAGCGGCTGAGGGAACTGGGGCTGTTCAGCCTGGAGAGGAGGCGGCTCAAGGGAGACCTTATAGCCCTCCACAGCTGCCTGAAAGGAGGGTGTAGTGAGGTCAGCGTCATTCTTTTTTTCTCTCTCCTAAGTAACAAGGAAATGGCCTAAAGTTGTGCTAGGGGAAGCTTATACCGGGTATTAGGAAAAATGTCTTCACCAAAAGGGCTGCCAGGCATTGGAACAGGCTGCCCAGGGAAGTGGCTGAGTCACCATCCCTGGAGGTATTTAAAATATGTGTAGATGTGGCACTTAGGGACATGGTTTAGCGGTGGACTTTGCAGTGCTAGTTGATGGTTGGACCTGATGATCTTAAAGGTCTTATCCAACCTGAATGATTCTATCCTTGCTTGGTGTCAGTTGGCATAACTCCATCTGGAGCTTCACCAGGCTACCCTTTGAATGTCTAGCCCATGTGAGGTGCTAGCTTTATTTCAACATTGAACAAACTGATTAAAGAAGAAAATTACTATATAAAATGCTCAAAGAGACCATAAGGTTGAATCTGGCTCTGTTACAGATGTAGAAACTTCATAAACAGCATAGTAAAAAAAGCTGTTTGAGTTTAAATGTGCTGGCCAAAAAAGATTGTAACATGTTGCAGCACAAGCAAGCTATCAGGCTGCAACAAGGCTTTACCTTCAGTCAGATTCCCCTGGCCCTGCTGGCTCTCCTTGCTCCAGAGGCCAGACCACACTGCTCCTCCTCCATCCAGCCCCCTCTCCCCCCATCCTTAGGACTATTTAACTGCTTAGCGGAACAAGCTACATCTGTACATCATCCATGTTAATCAACCCACTGCCTTTGAGGCAAGGCCATAGCTGCATGTTATCAATGCTGATTAACCCACTGCCTTCAGTCCTCTACAGCAGCATAGTAAATAAACTTTTTTGAGCATCTACAGAACCCCAACGAGGCCAGCCTAGAGAAATTTACATTTTCAGTTTTAAAGACTGTTGTTTTTCAATTTACATAACTATTATAACAAAACATACAAAATTCCACAATGACAGACATAACTTCTTTGACATAATGAAATTGTTATTGTATATTAATGCTAGAAACCTATCATGGTGAAATTTTATGTAACAAAGATTTTTTATGCCATTAGATTTGCAGAATGCTGTATGGACTATCTTAACGGAAAGACCAACACCAAAGATGCTGAGATACAACAGTGAGGAGGTCTACATCAATACACTGCTAAATCAAGTAATGAATCTGGCCATTAGACCAGAACCACTGGGAAGATGTGCTCTGTGGACCATGACCCCATAGGACCTCATTCAGGTGGGCAACCATATGAAACCAGGCTGGTCTACTTGGAGGTGACTCTCCAGGTTTGGTTGCTTCTTTTTCTTTTTTCTTTTTTTTTTTTTTTTATAAGAAGCAAAAATGTGAAAGGGGAAATATTTAGTAATTCAGTAAATTAGCAATACTTAGGTATGCTTGCCTTACTATCTCAAACAAGACACTACTCATGGCAGCAAAGGAAACCATATATACAATCTTTTGTAGGTTTCAGCTCTCAGCTATGTACTTCTTGTGTCAAGGACCAGGTTTTATTATGTGTGTAGAATCTGCCTGCCATAATGAGCTTCATCAAATCCTTATCAGAAGTTTTGGAGCAAGCAGAAACAAGTAAACATGCTTTTCTACCTGTTAGAACTTGTAAGACTGTGTATTTGTGGCAACACTGAACTTGTTCAACTTCTCAGCACATTTCACAGGTTGTATGAAGGGGAGGGGGGGGGGGGGGGCTAGGGGGAAGGAGAGAGCTTTTACCTACCACTGAGAAATAACCAGAAATGGAGAGGTCTGACATGGATCTAAAGTTTCCTGACATCTTCCTTCCTGCTATGCAGACTGTCAGTGGAAAAAAAAATACTTTGGTACATTGAACTAGGGTAGTAGGTTTTTTATATCTTCCAGTGGGTGCTGTGGATGGATTTGTAACCACCTCGACTAGCTGAAGGACATTTAAGAGCAGATGTTTAAGCATAAATTTTTCTGTAATGTAAGACCTCACCCAGCTGTAAAACTTATTCATGCTGAAAAAACCACTGTGAGGTATCTGAGGATCTTCTGGAATTATGGTTACTATAAATTCAGAGTAGGAAAGATCATTGCCTATATCTGAAAAAGGGAAACGGCACTTGGCCTTCTTATATAGGATGGAATTTGTAATAAGAGACGTTCTGCCATCTTCATTTTTTCCTGTAAATGTAGAGGCACATGTATAAAAACAACTGTGAGTGTAAAAATAGTGGATCTGAAGGATGTAAGGCAGTGAGAAGATTTGTTGCTGCCCCTATAGTTTCCTGTTCACGTGGCATGAAGGAAGATAAAATGTCAAAACAGAACGGAGAAAAGAAAAAGTCATGAGAAGGACTGTCCTTTCTGTCTCAGGAGTGGAGTTACCCTCCCAACAGCAGGGACAAGCCCTGGGCCCTCTGTGTATTTTGTGGAGCAGCTTGAAGTAAAAAAAAAATGTGGAGCTGCAAACATGGCAAAGCCTCCTGGAAAGTAAACACTGCACAGATAAAAACAGGTCCATTGAGCATTTCCAGAGGAAGAAAAAGATCAGTTATCTGAAGGAAAGCAAGTTCTGACTCAATTTATTTCTGCTTCTGGAAAGAAAATGACGGTTTCTCACTAAGCAGCTCAGCAAGCTGCAAAACATCAGTGACTTCAAAGAATCAGGGGGCTGCTGCTGGTTTGCTGCATGTAATGGGAGTGCTTGGTCTGCTCCAAGAAACAGGACTGTTTGGGAAAGAGCCCACCAACCCCCTCAAACCTGCAGCTTTCCTAACTCCCCACCAATCTCTCCTGGGTTCTTTGCAGCCAGAGCAGCAAAAAAAAAAAAAAAAAGAGGGCTGCCAGGGAGCTGCCCGTGTCTTCTGAATTAGTCAGCCTGTTTGAGCAAGTGACAGCCACATTAGCCTTCATACCCCCCGTGGAGACACGTTGACCTCTGCCAGCTGCCTGTGGCACCAAGCTGCTCTTTGCCAGCTCTTTAGTGTGTGTTGGAAGGTCCCTGCTGAGGACTTCCCATGCCCCTGGTGCAATGCAGACATTGAATTGCAGATAAGATGCTGCCAGTTCCCCTGCGGGTGTCAGGGAACAAAGTGGAAGCACACAGGTCCCAGTAGCTAATCCCACATGGATTTCTATGTGGCAAGAATTTACAGCAATAGATCTCTTGTGGCAGGTGTCGTAAAGGCCTGAGAAAGATAGGAAATGCAGCTCCAAGGAAGGGTGAGGTGCTGAGGAGGTGCCATCTCAGTGGCAGAGGTGAGAGGGAGCAGAAGGGAAGGACACCTGGAGCTACAGAGCTGGGTGCTGTCACCTTTATAGCAGGCTGGGAGATGCTCCAAGTGGGGTTCCTATATGTCCTCCAGCCATGCGTTGCAGGGGCACGTAGAACCCTCAGCCTGACTGTTATACATCCTGCAACATTTAAGGGCTCAACGTGTTCGCCGTGGCCTGATACAAAAATTATTTCCATCTTAGCTTGGACTGCCTTCTTACTGCAGAGGAGACTCCCCAGCCTGCCCCTGCAGCTGCTGTGCTGCAGTGCTGGGTGCTTTGTGTCCTGGTAGTGAGTGGATCAGCAGGGGTGGAAAGCATGAGCCCTGGGGGGGTGGGGGTGTCACGCCAGGAGGGGCTAGCAGGGGCTGCTCAACAAGCAGCATTATGCCCCACTTTACAGCCTCACCCTCCATGCTCTGCTGCCCTGGTGCTGGAAAGCTGCAAGCAGGTTCTGGCATAGGCAAGCGCCTTTACCTGTCTGCTGCTGGTGCCCCACTGGGAAAGCTTTTTAGGAGAAACCACTTGCAGTCCTGCCTTGGGTTTTTGGAAGCTGTTCAACATTATTTCCACATTGCCAGGAAAACACATGGCCCAAACTTAGGAGCTTAATAATCACTTTAGCCCTCAACAGCAACTGATAGTGGCTTATCTTTTCAGTCTTGTCTACATTGCCTACTAAATGATAATCCTAATTACAGCCCTAATTATGTTTCTGCCCAGAATATTTCTAGATAACCTTACCTCTTGATCTGTTTAATCTAGTTTTCCAGGTGGCAACAGATTTAAAAACAGGTTTTTAAACAAGATATGACTATTAGGTTTCTAATAATAGGAGAGTGTGATCTCAACATTGCCTGTTATTTACTGACACGTGGTACAGTCAGTTGACAGTGGTGGTTGTGAGCACAGGCTTATAAATACAAGTTCACTTTTTAGTTATTATCTGTCTGTATTACCTGATGTAACTCTGCATAGTGAATTTGATCTGATTTTTTTTTACTCTGCTGAAATATCTATATTTCAGATACTTTTGGTATTTCAGATATTTCAGATTAGGAGCAGGCATCTTGTGTACCAGACATTGCTTTGAAACTCGCCCCTCAAGAGCCACTCGCTGTTCCTAGGGAAAAAATATCTTTTTCATCCCAGCTTTTTTATCTTTTACAGGAGTATCTGCCGCAGAGACACCCTGTTATGGGTTCAGCCCTCGCTCTCCCGAAGTTCCCTGGAGCGGCCAGTATTTGTGTCCAAGGTCACAGCGTGAGTTGTAAAAAAAACCTGTTTTGAGGTCTGGAGAAAATGCCTTACAGGGAAAGCCTTGAGGAGCTAGGTCTGCTTATCCAAACCAAGGCTTAGCTGTGACCTGGTTATTGGAGAATTACCATAATAGGTACTGTTGTCTCTTGGGAAGGCAAAACATCATATGAAAAGGGCTTTCAGTTTGGCTGAGAACTCAGGCCAATGTACAGATGCAGAAATCAGAGGCCTTCAGATCAGAAAGAAGAAGATTTCAGAAAAGAACTATGATTAATCAGTGGGACAAGCTATGGAAAGAAGCAATGGCTTTGCCATCTCTGGATATCATTCCGAAAAATAAGCTTTCAGCCAGACCCAAATACTGAACCCAAGTAAGGGCGACAGGATGCATCACTATGGACTATTTCACAAAAGGTCTTAGTTTCCCCCTGTTTTGGGACTCTCAGAGTCTATTAACTACATCCATCATGCTCATACAGTGTTGTCTAGGACTGAACAAACTCCACTTCCATCAGTACTAGAGGAAATGTGCCCTTGAAGCTGGAACACTCTTTCTCTGTATGATCAAGAGCACCCTGATGGTAATTATTGATGGTACTTTTCCTTCTTTAAAAGGCACAGCATAAATTATTATACGTCTCTTTTTTTCCCATTTCCTACTACAAAACACTGCAATGTTGTATGAAACTGATGAGCTCAGACAGGCTCCCAGAAAGGGCAATAATCAGTTTAATTTCTACTACTTTTCTGGCCCTCGGCACTCCTCTGAGCCCTCCTGTTCCCCCATGCTGTGTTAACAAACTGCTTGAAGGTTTGTTCCAGACACACCATGCTGCTGGGATCAGGATGGATGCCCTGTAAGGGCGGCATGTGCAGAGCTGTGCTGGGGACTACCTTTGCTCAGTCCTTCACGCTGAGGCAGGTTTGAATATAGGTTGTGCCAAATTATTGGAAATGAAATCACCTATGTACATCTCCTTCAAACACGGGAAAATCCTGCTGTATTTGCTGTACTCCAGCTTCAATTCATAAAGCACGTTACATTACACTTTTAAACAGAAGGGAATTACATTCCACACAAGGTTTGTTATCTGGCCCCAGCTTGATGTTCAGTTTATTAAACAGCCCTCCTAGAAGAAAATGTCAGGAACCCTGATCTAAAGTCTTTTAGCATAACTACTTGAGCATCAGTCCAGATGCTGAAGGAAGCGCTGTCAGCTGCCTTTGCTGGGGCTGTGCCTCAGGGGACCTGTAGCTTTTCAAACTTGTCCTAACACTAGTGACTCAGCCAGGTTAATGCAGACTCTTTTTTTACACTTGTGCCTAATTCCTCCCAACCTACTGATTTACTATGGGTTATTTTGGGTTCAGGAAGCAGGATTTTTCAGGGCATTAGAAATTTTCCTAACAGATAAGAAGGGCTTGCTTAATCATCATTTGTCATCATCATCTGTAGGCTATTACTACTACACACTACTCCTTAAAACCATGGAAAACTTGGTGGATTTAGTAAAATTTCTCTGTGTGCAGAAACTAATTAGCAGATCAAAAAAAGAATTGTGCTTCTGAGCAATGAGGATGCCACAAGGCCTCAGTTTCAACGAGTAATCCACAACCCAGTGTGAGATGCATAGACCCTACATAGTGCTTGGGAGAGCTGATCAAACCTGGAAAGGGATCCACAATAGCCTAACACTAAGGAGGTAGCAGATTAAAGTTGATAAACACTAGCAAAGGGATACATGATAATGAAAGGCCAGTGACAAGGATTCTTCTCTGACTTACTTTTTATTGACCAAAACAGGGGAATGATCTTGGACCCAGGGCTCTTTCATCCAGTGCCAGACCCACTTCTCCCTTCCATGTTTTCTTTCTGCATTTTGGTATTTGTTTCACATTTTACACCGCTCCTGGGGGAATGGAGGGAAGTGCAGCTCCGTGAGTGGACATGGTGATCCTCTGCTCAGGAGAGGCAGGATGAGCTATGCCAGTGCAGGATGATGCTGGGTTCTGCTCTGTGGCTGTCTGCAGACGTGCACTGACCAACAGCTTCCTCAGCACCAAGCTGCATGTCCAAATCCCATGTGACTGAGGGGTACCAGGCCCATACCTTAGCAGCTGGGGGACAGGCAAGCTCCGAAACTACTTGCAGGTCAGTGATAACAGTGGTGCCCAGCAGTCCTAGGCTCTCTTGTAGGTATGAAACCAAATACTCTTTTGCTGGGCCACTTCCACCTGTAGCTAAAGATCTGGATTTCACATCAGCCTCTGCATTGCCTCAGCCCAGCTGTTGACCAGGTAACATCACCTCAGCAATAATACCTGCCCTTAAACCCCTCAAGCCCTCCCTCAGTCTGAGGTCTGAAAGCCACTTGTTGGCCTTTTTCCCTCCCAGAAAAAATCAGTGAAAAACTGCTGCCAGTAGTGGGAAAAGCAACACCAGCACAACACCAGCTGAACTCCCAGAGGTCTCTGCCATTGGCAGTCCTACTGCACTGAACCTGCTAGCATGAAATATCTGCACTCTGAGAGCACTCATTAGATGAGGTTGTCAAGGAGCCTAGCCAAGACAATTCCGGCTTTCTGCCCCTTGCCTGAGCTTAGACACGAAGTGCTCCACATGTGGTCTTATAAGTGCCAAACAGAGGGGAACAATCACTTTCCTGGTCCTGTCTGGCTACGGTCTTTCCAAGGCAGCCCGGGAAATGGTTGACCTTCTTTGCAACAAAGGGTTGCCCGCCAGGTCCTTTTAAGCAGACCTGTTTCACAGACAGCTCCCAGACCATCCTGCTTCCATCCCAGAGGCAAGACTTCCTCTTAGTGAACTTTATGAGGTTTCTCTTGACTTGTTTCTCCAGCCTGTCTGGGTTCCTCTGAATAGTGGCCCTGCCCCTAACTGTATTGACTGCTTCCCCAGTTTAGTGTCATCTGCAGACTTGCTGAGAACGCACTCTGTCCCATCATCCAGATTGTTGATGAAGACACGAAGAAACAGTACTGGGACGAGTGCTGATCCTTTAGAGACCCCGATAGTTACTGTGTGAGAGCTGGCCTTTGCACCACTGACCACAACATCTCAAAACTGAGCAGCTCCTGTAGACATGAATTTTTTTGTGTCTGGAAAGTTTTATTGCCCAGAACTGAGGTAGCTGTGGCACACTTCAAAGGGTGCAGAAGGTGCATAGCTGAGCCAACCTCCTCTCAAGTGTCACACTACACTGCCAGGCCACATATATTTTTTTCATGAAGCTGGAAGGGACAAGTTCTTAGCTGGTATCAATCCGAATAGCTTGCTGGAGTGATGCTGAAGAGGTACAGATAACCCTGGATCTTCCACTCCTCCCAGCAGAGGGTTTACCCCAGTAAATTCCATTACCTTAGACTGATCTGGGCAGAAGAAGTACCAGTGAGCTTCATATTTTAAAATGTCTACTATTTTTTGTAGGGAAGAAAAAAATAAGCAAACTGTTTTAAAGATGACTCTCACTGTAGAGTCACATTCTCCATTTCTCTGCCTTTTGTTTTGTTTCCAATGTTTGGTATCTCCATTAACACATTAGGTGCAGGTCTGACAGACAGCTGCTATTCTTGGTCCTGTCGACACATTTCACTGTAGTAAAATGACAGTCACAGCTGTGAATCATTACAAGAAAACAGCCTAAATATAAAATAAAAGCTGGGTCAAAAAAAGCCACAAGAGTTAAAAAGGGACTGAGATTAATAGCATGGCTGGGAACAGGCCTAGGCTTGGTGAAGCAAATGAGAGAGGCTGTTGTTGTTTTCCCAATCTTCCAAATAAGTATAGAGTAAGGCTTCCCAAGAAAAGGTTTCCCCTTCAAGGGCTGAGTCCATCAGTCCTCACCAAGTGCCTTCGAACACCAGCGGACTCAGCTCTTGGATGTGCCCATGCACAGCATAAAATCAGACTGAATTATGGCAGAAATATAACAAAGTGACTATGTGCACCCACAATTTTGATTTCTTTTTTCTGGGAAGTTAGTCATGCTTTACAGTAGATAGCATTCATTAATATGTTAAGAAATGATTCTTACACCTCTTAATAAATGACTAATTTTGTAGAGTCCAACAGTTTCTGAATCACTTACCAGAAGAACTTGCAACCAGCTTTAACACTTTCCATCTGTTTCAGTAAAACTTCTTTAAAAAGCCATACTGTTCATGTCTGCAACATTGTTTATAAATGGTATTATAGTCATGTCTAAAATAGAGGCCAAAAAAAATTTACAGCCTGGTGGTGGCAAGTGGTTTAATTTGCAGGCCTCAGCATCATGGGTCCTTGACTTCTATATCTGTCCCTGCTAATGACTCATTCAAAAGCACCGTCTAAGAAGTCATTTCATTTTCTCTGTCCCCAAGCCCCCAACATCAGTGATCTGAGGATCCATTACAAGGTGTGTGCATAATGTCTTGAATAAATAAAGCCTCAAATTTGAGGCTGTGGGCAAAATTCCGGTTCTTTCTCAGGGCACTGCAGAAATGCACTACCATTTCACATGGTAGACCTACTAGTCTTGCATTCTTCAGCTGTAACTCAAAACTGAATAGAAAAGCAGTTCTCCCATTCACCACATGCCACATTAATTTTCTGTACTGTGAACTGATTGCTTTGGCCATGGATGGCACGGTAGAAAACTGGATGTAGACTTGCAGAGGAGCTGCCCTTCTGTTCTGCTTCTTCTGTCTTCATAAGACCTTTGGAAAAGTTGTAGATTCTCCATAGTGCCTTTTGCCAGTGTCAGAGCTGAATATACTGCAGTGGAGAAGAAACAAGGGTGAAGAATCTCCAAGTAAAGCTGAAGACAAGCACTGTAGCCAATAGGGCTTGGAGAATCCATGTAGACCACTCAGCCTGCTCCCCACCATCACCCCAGCAGCACAGAAGTCCCTCTCTTCCCCAGCAAATGCTGGCCTAAACCATTCCCCAAAGCCTTCCAGCCAAATGTGCAACAGTTCAGATGTGGAAACACGCTGCCCCATGCGAACTCCTTATTAAAAAAAAAGGGAGCTAGGTAAAGGTGCAGCACCTGCAAGAGACTAGCTAGATCTGGTTCTTACTGAGTCGTGTGTCGCACCCCTGGGGCATGCTCGGTCAGCCTCCATCCCCAGGGATGAGCTGAAGGAAGGGTGCACCAAATGGACAATGCTGTTGCTCAGCAGGGTGAAAGTTGAGGCTGTACTTCTTTCAGTACCCTGCTCCTGCGCTGTATTAGCAGCACGTCTTCTAGGTGGACAAGGTCACATCTTTCTCCCACAGTTCAGCTCTGCCAAAATTCTGATAAGGAGACATGCAAAGCACCGTAGCTTTGCGGTGCCCTGAACTCTGAGGATCCTGTTTAGAGCCAGCCTTGAATCCGGTGGTGGCCATGAATGTACAGCAACATGTGACCCAGCATTTGTGGGAGCACGAGCCTCCTTGCCTGTGTAGCCTCTTCCAACACAAAGTTCCCCTTCTGCTGACCAGGAGCAACAGAGGAGAGAGAACGCCACAGGATCAGACCCTGCTGCTCAACAGTGTGTTCTTCATTTTAAATAGAATCTCACTGTGGGAAATCAGTACCAAACAGCAAAAAAATCAAAGACGTATGCTTTGTAAGAAACATGAATAGCCCGCTTTATGTAACTTTCTTCAGTAGTGTGGGAACTGCTCTGTCTTCCCCATTCTCTACCGTGTATCTTCTCTTTGCAGCAGAAGAGTATAAAGTAGCCAAGTAGCTAATACTTCTTCCATTGTTCTAGAATAGAAAACATCTTCTAGAGCAGGATTGACAACTCATTAACTAGCGCAACCACCTATATCCTAGCACCTTTGTGAAGTTTCGCCTCCTGCTCAACCTTCCTGAAGTCACTCAGGCTTGGTGCAAGTAAAGTGACATTGCAGACACAAGGGAAGAAAGATGGAGGGATTGTCCCCACCCAGACCCTGTTGAAAGTGTGGACCCATGTGGAACCTGCTTTGCAGATTAAGCTGCTCTTGTCTGCCTACTTTGGGCAGAGGGGTAGCCTAGAGATCTCCAGAGGTCCATTCCACATTCAAAGACTCTGTGATTCTGTGATCTGGAAAAGCCTGCTAAACACTGGGAAACCAGGTAGAAGTGGAAAATTTCCTCCATGCTGGTTTTGTGACTCTATCCATTAGTTTTCTTTTGTTTTTATTAAAAATAAACCAAAGTGAAACATTTGGTTTCGGGTTGAGCTCAATGTTCTTTTCAACAAGAAAATGAAATATTTCAGTTTTTCATTTTGGCAAGAAAACCTCCATAATATTGGTTTTGGCTTTAGCTGCGTTCTGCCACTGAACTGCAAAATCAATTATTTGCATAGCCCTAAGTGTAAGGTAAATCTCTTCAATCTCCATAAAGAAACTTAACAACCAAATCTTTTCAATGAAAGGATACATTTACTGGCAGAGATATATATTAAAACTGTGTTCTAGCAGTTGAGTCCTCAAATTCTGCAAAGCCCATGAAAACCAGTACTGGAGGGCAAAAGAGCTCATGTGCTTTAATCTCGTAATAGAAACTACAAATATAACCTCTGGAACTAAGTATCACCCTTTGAATGTTTTCTTCTCAAGCCTGCGTCTGCTGCTAAGAGAGAAGGAAATAGAAATGTTTGGTAGCAAACGGCATCCCTGCCACAAGTGTTTCTTACTTGTTTGTATTTAAATGGTTTACAGTGTAACTTAATGAAGCTATTATCTCTTAACCATAGCAGAAATAGCTGTCCTGAAGAGTTAGGTTCTTTGCAAAAGCAAAAGAGGTTTTTAGAATAGGCTGAGGAAAAATATGAACAATCTTATGGGCACTTTAATGAAAAAAATATCCTTCAGTTCTTTGACATTTTTTACCAGCTCTGCAGTTCTGTAAGTCATTTAAGAGCCTTTTTTTTTTTTCTTTCCATTTTGTGTTCTTAAAAGGCAAAATACAAAGCATGGGAAACTGAAGTGGCAGCTAGAACGGTGTCATTGGGATCACGGAGATGCAATGGGAGAGCTGGACAGACTGCTGGTGTCATGGACTGTCTTTAAGAAGGTCAGAAACAGGAGGTGAGGAGTGGGGGGCTTCAACTCTGGGCAAAGGAGTTGCTTGAAAGTATGAAGCTTTGCTATGAAATGAGTGAAAAACCACCAACCAATTGATTATTGGTCAGGGTCATCTCAACCAGGTCCCTGGGAAGATTATGGAGCAAATTCTCCTGGAAGCCATGTCCAGGTACATGAAGGAGAGGAAGATGGCTGAGAACAGCTGGCATAGACTTACCAAGAGCAAATTGTGCCTGAAAAGCCTGGTTGTGTTCTTTGGTGAGATGACTGTCTGAGAAAACAAGAGAAGACCATTAGCTAGGCTTTAGCAAGGCTTTAGACATAGTCTCCCATAGCACTGTCGTGGTCAAATTGGGGATGTCTGGACTAGGTGGATGGACTACAAGGCTGGTGAAAAAGTCTGGCTGGGATGCCTCACCAAAAGAATAAAGGCCAATGACTTGAACTGGTGACCAGTTATGAGTGCCATTCCTTAGGATTTGATAAAGGAGCTGATACTGTTTAATATCTTTATTAGTGACATGGGTAATGAGACAGAATGAACCCACAACAAGTATGTCAACGATACCAAACCAGGGGAAGGAAATAGAAAGTAGAGGCTACTATTCTGTGACATCTCAGCAAGCTGACGAAACAAGCTGTCAGAAACCTCATAAAGTTCAACAAAAGTGAGCGCGCAGGTGGAATAACCCCAAGCACCACTACAGGCTGTGGAAAAACTGTCTGGAAAGCAGCTCTGCAGACAACAGTCTGGGGGTCCAGGTGGCCAACAAGCTCGAGTCAAGAAGATCAACAAGCTCCTGAGCTGCATCAGCAAATACCAGTGACTTTCCTCTCCATTTGGCACTTATGAGACCATTCCTGTAAAACTGTGTCCAGTTTGGGTGGTTGGTCATTCACTGGAACAGGTTGTGCAAAGAGGCTGGGGAAATCTGCATGCTTAGATATAATCATATCTTGAGTGGACAGGACCTTCCAGTCTCTGATCTACCTTTGAAGTTGGTTTTCCTTTGAGAACAGATCTGGATGAGGTGACTGCAATGGTCTGTATCATCCTGGGGTTTTTTCTATTAATTTCTACTTAGTTTGTCAGTCAGGTATTACTGTTTGAGGTCCCAGTTATGGTATTGTTTAGAGTGGCTGGTAGTTTTTGAGGGGGAAGTGCTCATGGGTATAGAAGGCAAGCAACGGATGCAGCCTGTCTTCATTGTCTACATTTATTCTTGCCCAGAAAAGCACCAAATGCCTAAGCCTGCCCTTGAGCTTCCTTACAAAGTGAGCAAAGTGGAGAACTGCTTTCCATCACAGATGGTGAAAGACATCCTGAACCAGCTTGAGGAGGTTCAAATCATCATTTCCCACTGCCTGGGAAAGAGGTCTGTTCACCAGGCTATCTGCTACTCTTGGTGTAGGCACTGAGAGTAAAACCAAGAGGTCTCTAGGAAACTGAGGCATTTCCAGCCCACTTGATTTGTTGGATCAGTCCTTTAGTGCCTTCTGAATGACACATATCTGGAGTTCTCAGATGAGTAGCAAATGAAGCATATTTTAGCACAGTACTGCAAAAATGTCAGTGACACTTGATAAGCTCATCTGTCAAGCATAAAGAAAAATCAGCAATAGCTGTTGAGAACAAAATGCTCTTTTACATCTACAAAAACCCAAATGCCTTTGCTGTATCTCATCAAAGTTAGTTTTCCTTGGTTTTAAAGTGTTAAAAAAATTTAAGACTTTAGCTCACAAAGAAATTAATAATTTTCTTTTTAATAACCAGTTATGGCATTAGTCATCTCTTCTGATTCACAATGAAAGCTATGGGGAACAGTGGGATGTATTTACCAGGAGACGTGTTGAATTTTGTCTGACATGTAGACTTTTTAAAGTATTATTACTTGAAGTTTTGTGTGTGAAGGAAGAAAGGCACAAAGGCTTCGGAACTGGAAATGGCTGAATATAGAGAAACAAATGACGGGTTGGAAAAAAATTCTTCAGAAAGTCCTGGCTCGTCTTACATCAAAGGTCTCCGTTTTTTTTCTGCACACTTGTACCTCCTTTGAAACTTCCAGGAATGCCAGCTTTGGCCCTCCTTCTCCTGGAGGGAGCTTCCCAGGGGATATGTTGCAGCTGTGGCTTACTGGGATATGGTCCTTATTTTCCTACGCTTTCTCTGCCAGCTGCCACAGATTGCTCAGCGTTCACCTTCCTGGCTGTGCAGAAGCCCAGTCCTGGCAGCATTTGGTTTGAGCTTGCCTTATTCAAATACCTCCCAGCCAGGTACATAGCTACTGGGAACCAGACTTAAAGACTGTATGAAGGCATACATTTCCCCCTTCTTTCAGGAGTGCCATAACCACTAGGTTCAGTACCTCCATCAGGATATTTAATGAGAGCTAGGGTGCTGGTTCTCTCACAGGAGGCCTGGGTCATGCTGGACAAGAATCTGTAGCAGATCTATGCTTATGGATTTCTGATTTCTTGCTGATGGGTTGGAGGCAGTTTCTAAACCTCGAGTTTATCCCAGACATCACCAATTTTTACACATTATGCATAAGGTGGTGGGTACCATTATCACCCCTTTAGACATAGCTCTGAAGTTAAACTGGCCTTTTCCACGTATGTGCACATTCTAGGAGGGTTTGAAGAGGAATTAAAAATTCCTTCTAACTGTATACAGTAAGGAAAAGCAGCTAAATAAAAATTAGTCACAATACTTAATTGTCTGAGGGAAAAGTAACCTGATGGAAAAGTAAGTTCTGAAAGCACAGGCTGTGCTGCAGTGGGTTGGGAAACAAGACACAAACCTGAAAACAGAGGCTGACATTCCTGCCTCTCCTCAGCTTCCTCACAAGTCAAAGGAGTCAGAATAATTACTTGAGCCATGGTGAGAAGGTGACTCAAACACAAGCCTTTGCTCTCACCTTCCCGCCTCCTTCAAGCAGTCACTTCTTTCTTCAGAGCAGTGGGGTGATGTGTCTCATCACTTCCGTGTGTTGCCATGCTTCCATCAATGTTTTGAAGGTGAGGGTTTTTTTTATTGTTTGCTTTAAAGGAGAGTGGCACTCACTCAATTTAGGTAATCTAAACCCCACAGGTCAGAGCTCAAATTAAGAAAAAGGCTAGACTGGATTACAGCTAATAAGTAAATTCCTGAATGAGGCAAGTTAGCAAATCATCTTTAAAACTTTATACAGCCATACAATGCCTCAAGCATTCAAGGTTTACACCTTCAGTTTTACTCTTGCACTGTGACACCTACATGTACCCACCTTCTTCTTTTTCTTTTTTTTTTTTTTTTTAAGTCATTATTTCTTCTGCTCCCTTACCTGTGTTAGGGTTTTTTAAAGATTATCTTGCATTTTTATCAGCCTGCAGGAATTTTAGCTGGTCAGTTAAAAAATCCGTACCTGAAATTTCGGAATAGCTCAAAAGTGTGCAAAGAAGTTTAATGCTTATAAAAGTGAAAGAGCAACAGCACGGGCCTGACTCATACCCTGTAGGAGTATGTGCTAGCATAAACCTCCCCACATATATCTGCTGGTTCATCTCAGCCCTTTTAACAAACTGCAGTCTGCATTAACTCATTACAATGCAGTAATAGCAAGCTTTGGTAAGAGACTCTTTCCTTTCCTGGGTGAAAACAGCTTCTTCAGCAGCTACTGAACTGAATTTCTGAATTTTACTGTCAGCAGTTTATATTATTGTATACAATTAGAGTGCTTGAGCCAAAACATGGCAGATTTTCTGTTAAAAAATACCGTCTGTGTTAGTAAATGTGCAACTCACCAACCCCTTGCTAGGTTTGGGGTGGATGTTTTATTTGTGTGTGGTATGTTCCCTGCCTCCCTAGCCTCTGTTTTGCCCCACGGATACAGCCCAACCTGTGGCAGAAGCTCGATTTTGAAAATTTAATCAAAAGGATCATTTCTGCCCAAGCACAACACAAATAGAGGAAATACACCCATATAAAAAGTGTTCTGTCATGCCTTTGCTTTGAATGGTGCTGTAGAAAGTACAGGTAGCTGGTACTCCATTGCCATCTCTACCCATGCAGGGGGTAATGGGTGCCAGGGGCAGGCCAGGAGGTCAGTCATGCCGTTTGGCTTGGACCTATATCGTAATTCTTTCTGGCACTGACCAGCAAGGAATACTTATTGTGAATACCACTGTGCTGCTCTGGTCTGTGGCCAAGAAAGAAAAACAGGAGGAGGACCAGAAATCCTGTGCTTTGCTTTGAAAGTTTCTCAGTAGTTGTGTTTCCTCTCCAACAGGCCCCTAAAGGAGATGAGATGAGCATATGTTTATGTTTCCCAGTTATTTTTTGAAATGGTCTTCACTGAAGTGTTCATTCTGGCTTTGTTAGTGAATTTTTATTTCGCTATTCAATGTGTTCAAAGTCTTTTTCCCTCCACCCACTTCCTGTTGTGTTTTTCTGTTTTTTTTCTTTTGTGCTGTGAACACAAGTTATTGTAATTATTCAGCTAGGAGGATTCAAAAGTTTTGTCTCTCCACTTGACTTCCTAGGTCCCTGTAGAACTGGTCTCACTTGTGGAAATCCACAGTTTTGGAGAAAATAGGTGTAACGAAGGATGCTTCTTTAGGGCAGTTTGGGGTTCAGGAAGAACAAGGGTTCAGATCACCAACAGAAATGAGGTACCTAATTTATTTTAGCAGTCTTGGCTGGTCAGAGTATGGTATGTGGATCTGCAATATGTGGTACCACAGCATATAATGGGAGGCAAAGTGTCAAAATCTTATCTAAAGTCACATTCTGGGATACTGCTGAATTTGTAAAACATTCATGCACTTACACAAAAAAAAAAAAAAAAAAACCAAACCAAAAAAAACCCAAACCCAAAACATGGTGAGGGACGGAGATGTACTTAGCTGAACTGTGAACAGTTTACTCCAGCATTACCTTGATTTTCTCATACTGATAACATCTGCAAGATGAGGGTGTTGGAAATGAGAGCAAATCATTTTGAAAAAAAAAATGCATTCATCAATTTGCAAGTGATATAACTTCTTCTGGTATTTTCCCTTCAAATTAAAAACACTTGTCAGGCAGATTTCCAGCATAGCATGTGGTGAATTTGTAGCAAAATTATGATGAACATAAAGAAAACACTGTCAGGTTTGATTGAGATCTATATTTGGGATTTGGAAAAAAAAAAAAAAAAAAAAAGAAAGGACACCAAAACCAATAGAAAGATTTATGCCTGTTTTTTTTTTTTTTTAACTTTAACGAAAATGGTTAAAGAAAACAAGAACGCAAACACTCCTGGTGGGATGACCATGAGTCACACTGCAGCTCTGTATTGGTGCAGAGGTTCTCCAGCCACGGAACTGAGCTTCTCCTGGGACACAGACCACTGCAAAGTCTACGTGACCCAGCACAGGTTCAGCAGTTATGGCTTCACCTGGCCATCCCACCCCCCCAGAAAAAGTCTATAGGCACCTGTCTAAAAAATAAGGCTTAACAAACCAGCTTGGCTGGCAGCCATCTCACCCTCTGCCAGAAATGAGGGAGAAGGGAGGGGGAGCTTTTACAGTGAAATTTAAGTGTAAGCTTTGAGTGCACTCTTACTGCCGTGAGACTGCTGTGCAGGTGGCACTACCCATCCGTGACCCCAGCACAAGTCCTCAGAAAGCAGTATTATCGGCTGAGGAGACCCATGGGTGAGAACTGGCCAGGGTTTGGAGAGACAAAATGTTTATTTTTTATATCAGAAAATACAAGTACATTAAACCTGACACTTCCAGTGAAATAACATCAGTGAAAGGCAGAGGAGAAACTTGTGAGGAGAATGACCCTCTTGTGGTTGGAGACCTCACTCAGGGGGGTGAAGTCTCCTAGTTTTCTCTGTAAAAATAGTGAGTGATCATTTGGGTTGTGTAAGTGGGTCAAGCTATAATATTCAAGTCCAATTTTAACAAGCTGGGCCCTTGCAGTCAATAACTCCACAGCCATCCTGTAATCAAGCATGGTTATTTTAAAAGCCGACAGCTCCAGTGGGGCAGAGGCAGGCATCAATTCAGCCACTGTACCTTTGCCATTCCCTGCTGAGCATCCCGAGGCGGGCCAGAGATGCGCTAATTAAAAGAAAATACAGCAGCCTCCAAAAACAGGATGCTACAAAAAAGGCATTAAAGAATCCACTGCATAACCATAAGTGAGTAATTTAAAAGACAAATTCAGAGTCCTGGGGTGGAGACAGCCAAATGTTCCTTTTCCTGTCATCAAATGTTATTTACTCTAATGTGCAAACAATGAACAGAAGCTTTTTTCCCCTCCCTGTGTGAATTACTGTTTAAAAGATTTTCCAGTGCTGCTGATCAAGTCCACACACAGAGTTAAAACACAGCCCACCACACTGTGGCATTTGTTCCTCTTAATACCTGAAGTACCGTTTCACTGAAGTCTGCAAACTAGACTTCTTGTTACTTGTCAAGGACAGGGTTTTGTCTTCTTTGCACGCACTATCAACCTGACCATGTAAAGATTACATGCACTGGTCAACTCACCACCCCGAAACTGATTTCAGAAGAGCTTAGCAATAGCAATGTTTCATGCAAGTTGTTAATTATAGTCAGGACAGGCTGGGAAATTCTTCACAATAATCGTGAATATTAAGTGCTTGAAAAATAGCTGCTCAGGATACTCTCCTGCAATTAGCACCAATGTATGTGAATGAGAATCATGTATGCCAACAGCCACCCTATTACTCGACAAATCAAGACATTAAAAAACAGCTCAGTAGGATGCGATTTTGCTTGTCTGGCTCATACTTGAGATATTATGCTGAACAGACCAGAAATAATAATAACTAAGAATATGATCTGTTGTGTTACCACTCTGAAGGTCACTTGAAGGCGGTTATTTCATGCAACATTGCCAATAGAGTGTGTTTATATTCTGTTGCAGACTCAACAATATCAAGGCTATCATGTTTTGGATGGTGTTTTAATGGCAGCAAAGAGGTTTTTATTTTATAGCAGAAGCACCTTAAAAGTGTGACAAAAACTTGGTGACCTCTGATTCTCTTCTTGAACATGTTGCACCTTTTAAGGTTACATGTTGATCTCTTTGAAGCCAACAGCAAAACTCTGACTTTCCCAGAAGACCTCTTTCCACTTTTTTAGGATACTCTGGGGTACGCTGGGTGTTTGTACTACATTGTACTTCTTTGAAATATGAATTATTTTGTTAAATATCCAGTCTTATACCTGATTCTGTGCATTAAGCTTCAGAGAAAAAAAAAAAAAAAGAAAAAAAAAAAGTAGTGCCTGTCTGAGGTTGGAGTTGTTATGATAATAACAATGAAATAATGTGAAACTAGGATGATGACTGGTATTTTTTATACTCTGCAGTTCTGAAGAATTTATTTGACTGCAGTTCAGAACATCGAGAAACTGGTCTCCTGATTGTCCTACCTAGAAGAATTTACAGCACATCATTTAACCATATACCAGTTCCTACAACTTGGCTCCAAGCTTGCTGTAACTTTTCTGTAAGTTTGCTCAGCTTATGCAGCGCTCAAAACTGTCACTGCCACAGTACTAAATTGCCATAGCAGCTTTCTTGGTCTGGCTGCAGACACATTGCTTTAGAGGCAGGAAAGGTAATGGGTGGGAAGGTAGAGAATGGGCCCAACCAGAGCAGACAACAGCTGTGGCGAGGGTATAGGGAAGGTTGAGGCTGACCAGGGTAACTGAGAGTGCTGCACAAGCCCTCCTGAGGCAAATAAGATGAATGTTCCCAACAAAGAAAGATAAATGCTAAAGACAAAAAGATAATCCATTACGGTTGGATGAGAGCCTCCTATGGAAAAATCCAAGGGGGAATTTAGTCTACCTGCCAAGGGTACCAAATTTTGTCACTGGCGTGGAAAGGGGCCAATGCACTTATCTGTTATGACCACCTGAAGAATCGGTGGAGAGAAGCAGGTACCTCTGGAGATTTGCAATGGAGATTGGCTCTGCCCTTGTGCTGAGCTAGAGAATGATCTAGTCTGCCTCCCTGGGTGTCTGCCTGTTCCACAGAAGCTAGAGGGACATAACACCAGATCTTGGGTGCATCCATTTTCTGGGGACTACCTCTGATGCTTCAACCTGCTATGCGTGGTGGCCTTGTGATCTAGAGGACTCTTCCTACCAGGAGATAGCTCCATCTATGAACGGTGGGTTTTCTTGAAAGGCGGTCTGGATCTCAGGCTAACTTTTCTTCCCAACTGTAATGAACTAAATGCTGCTAACAGAAAGGTCACAGGGAGAGAAATTTAATCCTAACCTGATGGGGTTTTATGGGTTTTTATATTGCCTGTGTGGATACTACTTGTCAGGCACGAAGGGATGGACCTAGCTATTATTTCAGAGGAAGGGTGATACGGTTTCAGTGCTGGAAACTGTTTAGTATTTGCTGCTCTGGCAATAATAAAGAAATAACCAGTTATGGGTAAAATATAGCACAAAGACAAAAAAGAGAGGAAGCATTAATTCTTGGGGGCACATCCTAATGTATGTAATTATCTTCAGCCTTACTAGATGCCTCTTAGCATTTGGAGTGAATATAATGCCAAGTAAGCATTCTCCCTTTATCTCCTAGGGTTGGGTGCTTCACACTTGTGCCATCCAGGAGGCTCCACTGCATCAGGACTGATAGGCTAAGGAAGATTTCCCCTCTGTCCCCATCTCCATGTAAAATGTAAAGCTGTTTGTTAATGATGTGCTGGCTTGAACATAGATACTCAGACAAATTTGCCTAAAGCTTTGACTGTGAGCAGAGCAGTTGTTTCCTTTCCCTGAAGTCTCTGTGAGGCCAAGAACATGTGCCAGCTCTCTGTGTGAGGGCAGATCTCATGCCTCTACTCACCCGCGTGTCAGGCACCTAGGAACTGTGCTTACCCTCATGACATCAACCACAGTCAGTGCAAGTTCAAAGACTTCACGAAGCATGCTATCGCACGGCTCTCGCTCCCAGCCAGCATGCTCCCATGGCACGGCAAAGCTCTTTACCTCAGTGCAAATCAAAGAGAAAGCAGATGGCCGGGGGTGGCGGAAGTGTTCATCTCCGGAGATAGTGAACGAAGGAGGGGAGTGAGAAGCAACGGGGCGGGAGGTGTTCAGGTCCAATCTCTTTCTCGATGCGCAAAGCAGGAGAGATGGTGCAGTGCTGAAAACATGTTGCTTCTGCAGCTCCAGGCGGTTTGTAGCCCAGGGGAAAGGCAGGGATGCCAAAGCAGGGGGAGGTGGCAGCACGCTTGTACTATGTCTCCTCTAACATTGGCTAGAGAGGCTCTTGCAACAGGCTGAGACTCGATAGATGCGCAGGCAAGCCTCCATTTCTGGTTCCAGAGGTACTGTGAACTCCTACGTGAGCCCCAGAAGTATCCAGGGGAGAACTGTTGTCCTTGGACTTGCAGCAGGCCTCCATGCTCTTTGTACCGGGCCAAAAAATACACTGATTTGTCCCTTCTGGCCAAGGACACAACTGCAGCACAGGGTCATTTGGCTGTCTCAGCCTGAATCGCAACCCTGCATGGTATAGATGGAAAGGGCCCAAACCAGGTCCTTCAGGCTGAAACAGGTTTCCTTGTGTAAAACCAGCTTGGTGGCTATTCTAGCTGTATGTGTCATGTTTTGTATTTAGTAACAAAACAGTCTGTATAAGCGACAGAAAGAGGAATCCTGTAGGTTAGAAGTAGCGAAAGCATGAAAATCCTCTTCAAAAAAAGAAAAAAAAAAGAAAGAAAAAGTGAAGTTGTTTTCCAATGTCTGTTAAGTGTCCTTGTCCAGGAAAGTACAATGCACAAAGAGAAGGGAAATTCCTGCTTGATGAATTAGAGATGAAACCACACTAGAGATGTGGAGTATCTTTAGTTCATGGATCTTATATAGTAAAAATAGGCAGAGGAGGTGGCAGGTACCTGAGTGAGGGAGGAGCTGGGAAAGGCTCTGACAAAGTGGAGGGCAGCTCTGGGCCAACAGCATTTTCTGTTAGTGCTCCTGTAACTGCTTGCAGTGTGAAGGGAAGAGGATGCTGACTCTGCCCTTGCCATGGGAGAGGAACGCTGCAGCTTTCACGGCTTTTGTAGCCATGAGATTTGGAAATCCTTCTACATCTCAGCCAGCAAAAGGGGGAGACTCACCTGCCCCTGCCTGGCTCAATCATTACTCAGGGCCTGGGTCTTAGGGAGCTGCTGTTCCTCCAAAGCTCTTGATGAAGTCTGGCTGTGTGCTTCCATTCCTAGGCTGTCATCCACAACTGAACCCAAACATGCAAGGTTAAATCTTTGTGTGCAAAGAGGACAGATCCTCCCTCCTGTAAACACTGCAGAAATGTTGTTTCCTGGGACCTGTGCCAGTCTGGGCATGCCCTTCACTGCAGCCCTCTCTTGGGCTTGGCAAGGCACTCGATCCAGACTGACGTCCATGTTTTGATTTACAGCACTTGTCTTGCAGTGCTTCATCACCTTCACACAGAAATTTTAGTTCGGATAATGCACACCTTACAGCAACCATAGCCCTGTATCTCAGAACAATCTGGGCCTTGGAGAAACCTCCCTTGCAGGGCCCACCAGGAGTTACTGGTGTGAGGAACCATGCTATGGAACAGAATAGCAAGGGTTGCCCCCTAGACCTCCACCTCTTCATGCAAAGCTGAAGTCAGTGTGACTTACTCCCATTGTTGCAACTTTCTTCAGATACTTCCCCAGACTTGCTCCAAGGTTTGCAGACAGCTATTCAGAAGTTAGCACTTCTGAAATATCTGTGAAGGATAGACATGTAGTCCAGAGGCAGTAGCACCCTCTGCCCTCAGGAGCATGTTGCAGAGCTGGAGGCGGTCCAGACATTGTTGTCCTGGGAACCAGTTCCTTTCTTGGTACAGACCAAAACGAAGCTCATGGACCCTAAGTCCTTTACTTGAGCCATTACTGTTAATCACATTATAATGATGAAACCGGCTTAGGAAGAGGAGAAAACTTCAAACCATTAAAGAAGGTTTCCCCACAGGCTTAATTTCAGCTTGGTGTCTTTTTTTTTTCTTTTTTTTTTCTTTTTTTTTTTTTATTTTTTGCTTGGTAATTTATCTCATTTGGATGATGCTTTTCTGTATAGCTCTCAAGCTAATTCATTATCTCCAAGATGTGCTGAATCATCTGCTCCACTTAATAGTTTTTAAGATTTACAAACAGAATACCCTATTGCATTTAATCTGGCTGAAGAGTTCATGCACATGGGATGAATTCACATTTCTTTAAACTGTTCCTGAAGCAAGATGGTAGTTGAGGAACTGTAGGAAAATAAGATTTAGGTCTTATCTCCATGGGGTAAATGACCAACAGATTGCACAATTTCATGATAGTTCCCTAGGTACACGTTCTCTCCTGGAAGAATTACTCCACTCTGATTCTAAAATTTAGTAGAAGAGGTCAAATATTCAGGGCTAGATGGTCTTTTTTGTTCTTACATTCCTCATGCCCTCTAAGGATTTGGATGGGGGGATTTTTTTCCTATAATAATTATCAAGAATTAGCTTGTACAAATAGCAATTAATTGGTTAGGGCTTTGCAAGCCAAAGAAAGGTTAAGCTTTCTTTCATAAAAAACTCAGCAAGGAATGAATGTGCATCCCCTGGTGACTGCCTGGAGCTGGCTGTTTGCTTCCTAAATGTAGTCACATGGTGCCCTGCAAGATCCTCCCAGAATGTTTAGAAATACTTTTTTCAGGGGAATGGAAGGACAGATTTTTCAGTGACTCCCACAGGAAACAGTGGGGTGGGCTGTGCACGGTACAGACTTTCCCGCTCCAGAAAAAATTGGCCCAATGTGCACAAAACATTCTTATCTGATGAAGAATTGGAAACAGGATTGTTTGTTAAAATGTTGGAAAGAACATTGAGTTTTGGCTTTGTTCTTTGCTGGATATTCAAAGAAGGGCTTTCTGCTCTTGCGCTGGTTTCTCCAAGTCCTCTTGCCCTATTACCTTGAGCTGGATAAGGCACGGGGGCCAGTTCTCCCAGTTTCTACTGGGATCCTATGGAAGGGCGAGGCTTTGTGTGAAGTAGCCTGGACTTATCCCAACACCAAGAGCAGGACCATCCCAGCAGACAGTGGATGCAAACAACAGAGATGTCTGTATTTGGTCTGCCAAATCTTATCCTAGTGCCTACAAGAGAGGGGCTACGGGCATAACGATGGTGTTTTGCTCTTCTGCCATCTCATGCTCTTCTTCACCGTGTCTTTCCCTGTGAGTAATATTTGTTGTAAAATAAAGCTGTAATAAAAGGCAGGGCAAAGTCTGTAGGTAGAGATACTATCTCTTACTGGACAAACAAGAGTAGTTTGAAAAGGTAGACAAGCTTCCAGGTAGACAAGCAGTTTTTCAGGGTTGAAATAGAAGCAGCAAATTTCAAAGCTAAATATGGATTGTGAACAAGTGTCCTGAGTGTAATCAGATATTTATCAGAGTATTGGAGAGGAGGTTGTTGGGACCTGTGTACTAGACATAAATTCAGTAGGGAAAGAGAGGCCATGTGTCTCCTCATTTATAGCCTATGGGACAGGGAGGCTTTAGTGGGGAGAGGACAACTATGAAAGGTTGTAAAATCAGGATCTCCACCAAATCCATGGTATTCAATATCCAGTGGAGTTATGAATGTCTGTTCCCAGGCTTAGTAGGAAGTCAGGTTTCAGGTCAGTATGAGCCTGCTGTGAATGAAGAACAGAGATCTAGAGACAATAGTGGGCACTAGCAGAAGCTTGTGCAGAAAAGAAAGGCAAAATTAAACCACTTCTAAATCAGTTTTGTCTAGAAGCTCCTTATGGTAGGGACATTTGCTGAAACACATTCCTGCTATTAAAAAGGGTTCTGTGGGAATCAATTTTTTGCATTTAAAAGGCAAATTGGTGATTCACAAAATTTTACTTTTAGGAGTGGGGAAAAAAAAAGATTAAAATAAGAACAAATTGCTTAGGAGACAGAATTGGGAAAAAAAATAATGCTTCTGGTCACAAAACTTTTGGGGGACAAAAATGAAAATGCTGTGTTTTTCTGGCAATTAGAACATCTGAAAAGTTCTTAATAGAAAACAGAAAATCTGCTTTGAAATGAAAAATCAAATTTTGTCTCAAAGAGGTTGAAGAGGAACGCTTTTGACTGGTGGCTTTTGACCAGCTTTTAGAAAACAACTTCCATCAAAGAAAACAAAATTTTCTGCAAAAAATGTTACCTTCATGGAACCAGGATTTTCTAGCTGAGAGACATTTCACTGCGGAACCGGATTAACTCATGAATTTTAAACCTCAGCGTCCTGATTGACAGTGGCTGGTAGGAGAGCAAGCACGAGGGTCCTGCTGGCTGCTGCTGTCAGCTGTCTCAGCTTCAGAGCACTGTGAGTTATAAATAGATATAGAAATGCCTGCAGCTCTCCCTGACCACCCATCTGCCACTGGGTCTGCTGGGGTGCCGGGTGGCAGGAGCTGCCGGCGCTCAGGAGCGCAGACAAGTGTGACCAAAGCTCCATGGCCAAATTAAGTTATTTCTACGGCTGGTGCTGGGAGAAGCCACATGCAGCGTACAGGTAGGTTGTATCCCAGCTGCAGGCTTGTGCTGCTCCCAGCGCTCGCCGTGGCTCAGCAGGATGCACGGCCCTGAGAGAAAGGCCACTTGTGCCCCGAGTAGGCAGAGGTAAAACCACAGCGAAGGCTCCAGGCGAGTGAGTTAGAGTGGCAGTGGTAACTACTCAGAGACCTTTACTCCAGCTGCCATGGTGAAACAAAGCACTCGGTTTGCTGCTGTCCTTTTCTGTAAGGGGCCTTATTCTTATTTAGCCTTTTAAAATCTATCAGTTAATTAATAGCCATTAAAAACAAGCGACAACTACCGCTGGGCTAAGCAATACAGCAGCTAAGTGGTTTTCAAGATTCTCTCCACATTTTTTTGCTGATTAGAGTCACCGAGTCGTCTGTTCTGGCTAAATTGTTCAGTCAGTATAACCTTCCAATCATTCCCTAATTTCTGGGAATTGGTTGATTATTTTTAAGGATTACAGGAATGTGTTTTCCTGTAGGCTACTCCTGCCCTGGACATTTTAGATATACAATAGTTACTCTTAATGAAGTGTGACCAGTCATCAAGTCATGCAGTGTTTGTCCTATCCCTTCTTTAGAGAGCTGCCACTCAACTACAAAATGCATAGATATATGTTTGATGGAAATAATTTTTCTCTGAAATAGCAATATTTGAAAACATAATCCTTGAAACTCTTGGAATTCACAAGCAGGATCTGATTCTGACATTGCTAAGCCATAAAATAGCATGATGTTGCACAGCAAACTTGTTCGATAAATCAAAGCAAGCAAGTGCCAAAATAAGATGCTAAACTAGACCTTGAAATTTTAGAAAACCTCCCTAATTAAGGCTACTTCACTCCTGGGTTTCAGTGAATGTAGGGTATTACCTATTAATACTTTTTCCATAACGTACACGGGCGTGGGTGGCGGTGGTGGTGGTGGTGTGTATGTGTGGTATAAAATAAAAATGCAGCAGATGCAGCTTTTCCCTGGTGACAGCTGGAGCAGTACTGGTCACACAGTAGTGGTTACCAGCACTGGGAGAATCTCTCTGAGCTGCTAGTACTCCATTTTTTAGCTGGCATCTGCTGGTACTTATTTAGGACTGGGAAGGTGCTTAAGTAAACAGAACAACACCAGTTTTGAATTCAGGCTTTAGGGTGGATGAGTACTTTGAGAATCCTTCTGCATTCAGGAGTTGGTGATGCTATTTTTTAGAATAACCCTAGAAAACCTTTGTCGCGGCGTGTCCCTGACAGGCAGAAGGCAGAAGACTCCCAGCCCACATCCACGACAGCTTTCTCAGCCCCAGGCTGCCTTTGTGGTCAGTCAGACATGCTGCAGCCTGGTCGGCATTCATACACATGCTCATTGCATTGGTATTTTACACAGCTGATACAAAACATTTATATTCCAAAGACTTTTAAAGAAGGCCATATCCGGTCTCTTCACTGGCCATGGTGAATCGTTCATAACTCACTGTCTGGCAGCAGATTGTAAAATCGTGTTTTCACAGCCTAGCTCTTGACACTGGAGTAGTGGATTTAACCTTTTTAGCCCTTTATAAAGGACTGTTATGGTGAAATAAGTGACAGGGTAACATTCTGATAAAAAAAAAGAAGAGACATGCAGTGATGCTGAAACTGATTAGCAGAATTTTGCAAAATATCTCACTAAAGTTTTCAGATTGTTTTCCTAAAATACAAAACCCAGCACCATGGTACTGAAGAAGTATGTACTGAAAGCATCAGCCGGAACACTGGGCTAATGCAGTATCTGCTTTCCCACTGCCCGGGGTTAGCCTCTGCTTTGGTTCTTGTCTCGTGTTATCCATTTAATGTAACATCTGATTCTGTGTGGTCCTGAACTCTCTTAACACCAGAGCCTCAGACCCACAGAGATCGGACTGATAAGACACAGCTGAGCTGACATGCCTTCAGAGAGCAGGGCGGGAAGAAATGCAAGCTCTCTTCCAAAGCAGGCTTGCTTGTCCTCCTGTGCGGAGGGGGCAAAGCAAGGAGGCAGTATTCAATCACTCACTTGACCAGAGTTCAAGTATTTCTGCTGGGAAATAAACCCGCAGCATTGTTGAAAGGTGCAAAACTGCCCTGTTACCTTGACAGCTGGGCCAGGCCAGCTAAACTGGAAATCTTGCAGTACAGTGTAGTTAATGATCTGTCTAGCTAAACAAAATTTCACTGCTAATCTTCCTGATGTCAGGTGTGTTGCCTTTCTTAATCTCACTTTAAAATATACCTTTCTACCAAGGCCTGGAAGTGTGCTAAGTAGCTACTGGAAACCAAGGCAAGAGGGAAGCTCTCTAAGCTGTGGCTGCCAATGTGCAGGATAAGTCAAGTTTACTTCTTGCAGGAAAATTGCCAGTACAATTTAGGAGAAAATCCTCATTTCTAAATCTTTGAGATACATCTCTATTGCCATAATATTGTCTTTGGCTGTTTGAGTGTGGAAAGCATTGTTTTTATTTCTCAGCAATTTTGGCCATGATCTACTTGCACTGTAAGGGCCCAAGATGTAGATGACGCCTCCCACTTTCTGGCTGTGGAACAAGCAAAGTCTAAGCATCTGAGTCTTTGTTACTGAAGTCTTCAAACTTGTTTTAGCACCTTGTAGGGACTTTAATGGCCTCTGGTATGAGAAAGCTGGAGCAGATGTCCCTGTGCTTGCTTCAGGTCCAAGCAGCTTACCGCAGCTGCTGGCAGTCGCACTGAGTGGCCACGGCATCCCTCCCAGCCCTCCATTTCACAGTGATGTCTAGAAATGGAAAGAATGAATGGTCAAGTAATTTTTAGAAAACAGATGTTTGCAAAAAAGCCAGCCAGGCACTTGCTGGGCAGAGGGAGAGATGGAGAAGGGGCTGCAGGCTGAGGGGCTCTGGTTTGGCCACGCTCGTTTCGTTGCATCCCCAGTCTGGTGCAGCAGTTCCTCTCTAGGGGTGAACCCCACTACCAGAGGAGCTGCAGTGCCAGGCTGGGAGTCAGGTTGTATCTGGGGACAGCAGAGGATGGGAAATGAGGGTCTTGCTTGTCTTCAGCTGACTGCCGTCCAGCCGACTCTCACAACATCTGCTTTGCTCTGCTCTGCACCAGGGGAAACTGTCTGGCCCGGGTTGTGCAAACCCTGTGCAGCCTCAGCACGCACAGGGCACAGATGCCCCCAGGACTGTCCCAGCCCCAGATTGCTCAAGCAGTGGTGGGTCTGCTGTGCAGATGCTTTAGCCAGCCTGAGAAAGACACAGGAGGTCTAAACATAACAAAACATCTGGATGTTTTTCCCTTCCCCAATTTCTTTCCCACTTCGCAGCAGGGGTTTAAGCCAGAGATGGAGAGCGACAAATCCACCCCTCCTGCCCAGACCCTCCCTCAGCACTTGGCTCAGATGGGAAAATCTGGTTTGTCATAGAATGTTATCATTTTGCCTGTTTGTTTGTTTGCTTGCCTGTTTAAAAGAATGACATTCATGAAGGTAATTTTCACCTCTATACCTGATGCAAGAGCTTTCCATGAATTTCCTCTGGCTGCAGGAGTTCATACATAATGTCAAAGATAAAAAAAGAAAAGAAAAAAAGAAAAAAAGAAAGAGAAAGGACACACACATACGGAGGCAAAATAAGCACCAGTTTTAAAGTCTTACGAAGAGACACACACACACAGACTTGGTCCCCAGAACTGAGCTCAAAAGACGGACACAGGCAGATTTCCCAAACTATCACAGAGTACAAAAGGATTAGATTATTAGGTGTCAACACACTTAATGAAGGTGATAGAGGATCATATCAATTCTTCTAGGTCATCACTTTTCCTCACTCAGTAGGAATCTAAGTATCTAATAAGAAACACCCCCACACACACTGTCCTGCTGTATGGAGCTATTTTGGAGGGAGGCATCCTTACAGTTACTCAGATAAAAGAAGCAAAAATAGCTACAAATAAATAGCAAATGCATACAGTTCTCATTGGGATGGACCAGCTAGAATGGCAGGATCATTTCTGGCTCTATGGTGCTGATCTCCTCAGCAGACTTCATGCACAGTGCTACTCCGTACCCCAACCTGGAATTCTCCCTTTCTTTAGGACAGCCTGTGTAGAAAATGTTCATCTTCAAATGCTGGGATTTCTTGGGCAGTTGCTTGGCAAGGGAAGGTAATGTGAAAACTGTAGTTCATGTTCTGAAACACCAGTGAAGGTTGGAGGTCTCCATCATGTAAAGCCAAATCCTTCTGGCTTGAGTCACATTGAGTATTGGAAAAGTGGGCTGTGTCCCAGCGCTGGAATGGTGGCTGAGAAAGCAGGGACAGAAATGAAGACAAAGCAAGGACATGAAGGTAACCAAATAATTAATAAATAAATAACTAAATAAATAAATAAATAAATAAATCTTATGCAAATGAACAAACCCCTTTTCTATTTAATGCCAATCTGGAGTTGTCATGTTATCAGAAAGACTATGTAACTGTTAAACAATGCAGGGAAACCTAGATGTCCCCAGATTTGCTACTAATTATTGGGTGTAGCCATTGCTGAAACACACCAAGCCTGCCTGTTGCACAGTGCTGAGCACCCTATAGCTCCCATGCTTTGTTGCTGTTGTATCCCTGGTAATTCTGACCCTTGACAGGTCCAGAGGCACACTCTGGCCCTGGATAGTTCTGCAGCTCGTTTCACATTTTATGCCCTCCCATCAAGCATGGGGGATCAGGGAGTTGGATGAGTCCATGGGCTTCCCTGAGGACAGAAAAATTCCCAACAGGATGAAGGGCAGAGTGAGAGTAAGACTTAACGTTGATAGCACTGCATCTTTACTATGAGGAGGAGTATGGTACAAGGCTATAGGGCAGGGCTGCAAGGTTCCCCACATACACCCCATATAGCTTTGGGGATCTGAGCTGTACCAAGCCAGCATTTCAATGCATTGGAGAAGTTTCCCAGGCCATGCTCTGCTGTACAGGGTTGACATGTGGCCAGAGGGATCTTCGTGTTAAAAAAAAAATAAAATCAAAGTAGCTGATAGCAGTTTGAGTCCAGATACATCTGGCGGGTGCATAGTTTGGTCTGACACATGCATACTCTCACTGATGTGTGTGGCAGCTACGAGCATTAGCCCACAGAGATCAATTTCAGTGAGGTCTGACTTGACAACATACGAGGGTTTTGCAGGATGATACAAGTTTGGTGGTGAATCAGGCCATCTGAACTTAAAGGTTGAAGAGGCTGTGCTGTCACAGGAGTGGGTAGGGTTGGGGAGGTAGTGTCTAACCCAAAAACATGCTCCCTCCTCATGTATCTATGTCTACCATCAACTGTCGGGAGGGTGCGTGGGTGCCATCTCTGTCATCCCAGCAGCTCTGCCACCCTCGAGTACACTGAGCCACATTTGCAAGCAGGCTGGGGTGGGAAGGTTAGGGGAAGAGAAGGGAGGGAGCCCAGCCTGCACCACCATCACTGCAGCACAGTTGAAGTCCAATGTTACTGTGTGTTGCATCCCCTCACAGCTGTGCCAGGAGCTCATCCCTGCTGGGCTATCTGCAGCATGCACTGGAATATGATCATTGCTGCCGATCTTCTGTAATATGTGTTTTACTCTTCCTTTTAGTATTTGCTCCTGGAACACTTGTATTTAAACCAGAACCACCCCACAAGCAGATCACGTCACACTTTTTTCCAACCCAGAAGCCGATTCACCTTTACTAAACGAACTGCTGTAACCTTACTGTTACCCTGGAGAGAATTCCTCTATATTTTGCCTTGCAAATAATTTACATGGGTTGACACAAAGTTCTAGTCTGAGTACAGTATGCAGCATTTGGTACAGTATGTGGCTTCTTGCAAAGCACTATTGCATGTACATGCCTGGGATCAATTATGTTCATTGAAACAAGAGAAGCCACATGATGAGTAAACCCGTAAGTATGACATTTTATTCCCACACTTGGTGAATATATGCAACAAAATATACTGCAAAAGAACACTTTAAAAGCATCTTCTAATGCCAAGCATACTAAAGTTTTATTTTGTCTCAGGAAAAGGAACTATGGTAGATAATAATGTCTTTCCCTCAACCCACAATGCTCAAACTTCAGAGGCAAAAAAGACCTCCCTGCAGAACAAACCCCATTGCCAAAGAGTGACTTTGCTGCTGTCATTGGGTTTTTTTCATATTCTAGTTGAAGCTACAGGCTCCAGCCAGAGCAGGGTCTCCATCATGCCAAGCAGTTTGAGCACACATACTAGAAAATAATACCTATCCCCAAATTTCTACCTTAAAATGCTGGTTGGTGATGTGGATCGCTGGCACTGTGCCTGTTCCAAGATAGAGAGTGCCAGCACCAGGGGTCAACCCCTTCTCTCAAACAGCACACTGCCAAGCAGAGGCTTTTGCTTACGGCACCATGAACCCACCTCCATCCCATCTCTCCTAGCAAGGGATGTGTTCCTGCACTCACACCCTCCAGCACCATCCTGCTCCAAAGAGGTGCAATCAGGAAGCCCCCTCCTGCCCTCTGGGCCTGGGGGGACCCTGCCTGGCTGCTGGGGATTTTTTGAGGACTCTGTGTCCCCTCAGCAGAGTGTGTAAGGCATAAGCCCCAAGTGCCATCAAGTGTCTCAGCCATTCCTCTCTTTCTAGTTTGTCAGGCTGATTGGTCCAGGGTGTGTTTTAGAAGCATTAAAGTCATAAGAGGCTTAAAACGACAAAGTATCGGGACAGGCTTTAAGTACATCTAAGACTTTGAATAGGATCAAGCTGCGTGCGAGGTACCAGCAGCCTGCGCAGGCACATGATCTTATCTCTGCTGCCCTCATTATTATAACCCTCTTCATGCTGATAGTGTTATAATAGGTGTAATATGAATAAACAGAAAGAAATATCACTGCACCAGGGAACAACTCTTCTGCTTTATTGTGTCCGTGGCATCTATTAACATCTGTATCCCAGGCACTCACCGGGACACGTGTATGTACACTAATGCACACTTTGTAGTGCTGACTCCAACCTCCTCACAAGAAATGTCATTCTTTTCCAAACAGTCCCAAAAGCTGGGAACTATCTTATTTTTTACAGTTGGGACACAGAGATACTATGGAACAGCACTTAAAAAAAAAAAAAGACCAGTTAATCCATTCCCGTGAACAAAGTCAACATGCAAAATCCCACTTAACAGAGAGAGCAGGCTCTCTGGCTCTGGGTAGCTCTGGACTGGCCATATTTTGACAGCGTTAAGCAACGAATCAAACAAAACCAAGCTGGGATCTACAAGCTCCTCTCCTCCCCATCTTGGTAGTGAGGAGCTGACAAGTAACCTCAGACTGATCTCCTCACAGATCAAAGGATGGGCAGATTTTTTCTATTCCCTGTCTGACACGGGCTGAAAGCGTATCTCCTCCTGCAGTACTCCAATCATCTTGACTACCTTTTGCTCAGTGTTGTGCTCTTCTCAGTTAAAGCTGTCCCACTTTCCTGACACTTAGGGGGTCAGAGAACAGGTGAGGGTGGCTCCAAGCACATGGCCGAGGCACACCTCAAGGGAAGAGTGCACCTGGTTTTCAGTCCTCATTTCCATGCGTGCTCAAGTACTACACAAATGTCCCTCAGGGATACAACCTACCTGCAGACCAGCTATTGTCGTGAGAAACTCTCTTTGTGCTCTTCCCATGTGAATTACTAACCCAGATATGAGAGGTGTTGCTTTTTCCTATTCTTTTTGTGTCGCACAGGGCCACGAGATCCTCAGCTGACTCCGGAGATGTGATCCCATGCACCTTTCAGCATGTTTACAAGTGAAGATGCAGTAAGATGCTTGACTTACTACTGTGTCTTGAATGAGAGACCCAAGTAAGCACAAATCCTAGCATGGTGGAAAAGTTAATGCGGAGACTAACAGTGGCAAGGAGAGATCGAGAAAGCTCCACAATCAGCTGGAAAAAAAGAGGAAAAGGAGTTCCTCTTAATTTTACGCCTAGGAAGAGTACAGAAAAACCACCAGTGTTGTCAGGGAACATCTCTATGTCCCTAATGCCCATGGCAGCTGTAGTAAGGCATGACAGGATGCTCTCATTTACAGAGAGGGTCTCTGCTCTTCTAGTGCTTGGGATCTGAGAGTAGTCTCAACACTACCTTTGCCAGATCCCACAGATGGTGTAACCTAAGAAATTAAGAAATACCCTCCAAGGGGTTGACTGCCTATAGTGCAATAATGTTGTTCTTCAATTCTATAAACCTGTGGCTGGGCTGTTCATCTGAGAGATGAGATGCAGGTCAAATCCTCAGTCTGATTTATGTCTGGATTCAAATCAAGTTCTTCTCTCTTTTAAATTCACCTCAGTCATGTCTCTTGCAAAAACCCTCAGAAGCATGCCTCTCCTCCTTAAATATTTCTCAATAAAGAGTAATTATTCAATATTAAAGTATTAACTAAGAGATGAGGACAGAAAAGCTATAGGAACAGTAAACTGGTGGCTGGGGATGAGGTTCTGCTTCAGTGATTACTGAAATATTATATATGGCGTAAATTACTCCAGGAACAGATGCCAGGATCAGCCATGGAAGGTAGTCCCCAGTTGATGACTGGCACACTGCTCAAGGAAACAGCTAAGGCAGGTTTAAATTTTCCAGGCAGACAGAGGTAGCAAACCAGGAAAACCCCAAAGCACCCTGGAGTATGAGCAGAAAAGGGAACACCACCTTCTTGTAACTATCAGAAATGCAGTAATTGCTCGGCTTCACCAAACGGTCCCAAGCAGCGTTGCTGAAACACTCCTAAGAAGTGATTGAGTTAAATTGTTTGACCTGACCTTAGGTTGCTTTACAGGGTCAGGCGCAGTGGCCTTCATCTGAGAAGAGCATTGGCTTTTTCAGTGAATACTGGTCCACAGCAATCTGTTGCCCTGCTCTAATGACACCACAGGGATATTTACAAGGAGCTAATAAGTGCATTTCTGGCTCCTGGCATATGGACTGGTGTGTGATGAGGTCTGTGAATGAGAGCTTCAGAGGAGATGGCAAGCAGCACCAGCACACTGCAGCCATAATTCCCACGTGTGCAGGGCTTGCTCCAAAACCTCTTAAAATTAATGAAGAAGATTGCGCCCTTATTTACTTGGTGCAGAAGGGAAGTTTGAGGCAGAGCAGTGAAGGGATTGTGTACCAAGGTGAGCTGAGGTGAAGATTGCAGGGAAGTAGCCAATTACTTGCTATCCTGTCGATATGAGGGATGATTATACGTTGCGTCTAGTTCACTAGTTGCACTGAGATTTCATCTAAGGTAATTAGTTTCTTATTATAAAGCAGGGTTCAGATATTACAGAGAAAATCCTCCTCACCAAGCTTGCAGTGAGGGAATGAATTCCTAAGTCTTTCAACACACCTCATGCCCAACCTCAGCCGCTCACTGGGCCTTCACAAAGGAGAGCTGCAGGCCATGAGCAGCCTTCTGAGCTTCGAGCACGCTTTGCTGCCAGGACATTAGACTTTTCCAGACCCCAAGACTGCTCAACCAGTGGTGCCCAGCTGGCAGTGTGCAGGCAGGAGGAATAGTGCCCTGGGATGTTTAGGTCTACCTGCATCCCTGTGCCTGAACAGCACACTGCAGCCATCTCCTGCAGATGGCAAAGTTCAGTAGACCCGTGCAAAATCATGGCCAAAGTTGCTGATCAATGATGGTGAAAGCATCTTTCACAGACTATGGGCACCTTATAGCACAGCGAACTCCTCATCCCAGCCACAGCTGCTGGTGAAAGTCCCCTGGTTTTCACTGAAACAACTTTTCACTGGGTTGGGTTAATGGCACAAAAAGAGATATTTGATGGAGACCAAAATCTGAAGCATGGTGGTGTGTGTCCAGCTCTCCCATTGCAGCACCAGCATGGCAGGGCAATGTGATTCCTGAAGAGCAGGGGGATTTTGCCTTTGATCTCAACGACATCATGAGGTGAGTAACTGTGCTATGTGTCTGTGCTCATCGGACACAAGAGCAAGCAAATCCTTTGTCTTTTGCATGGGCGAAGATGCATAACAGGGATTCTTCCCAGCTAATGGCATACATGCTACTAGGTTTTTCAGTAGGCACTTCTAATTTTATACATTTGCAGAGCTAGGAATAGCTGCTGTACCACGTCCTGCTCTAGGAAATAAATTAGCCTCTTTTCTTAAGGTTAATACATAATCTCAGGAAGTTTGCGGGCATGTGTGTGCCTATCCTGTCTCCATAATGTGCGAACCCAGTGGTTTAATTCTTCACTTTTGAGTGAGAATTGTCATGAAGGGAGGCAATGGCTGATAAACGCATTATTGTCTGGACATCAGAGAATCCACACAGGTAAGTGGTGCAGGCAAATAGGTTTCATACACATCACTGCTCAGGGAGGTCTGGTTTAGTTTTTACTGTCTCTGGTTAGTGCCTTAGAGGCACGAGATGGTCCTATTTCCTCCCTCTCTCTGGGCAACCCTTCTGAATTTGAGGAGGTAATTCAAAACTCATAGGTCTCAAAGAAACCTTAAGCCCAGTTTGTTGGTTGGTGGGGTTTTTTTCTTTTATTTCTGTGTAACCTTATACTACTGATGGAAATGGATACATGAAGACTTAGCAATTTGGATGTCCCATTTAGCAACAGAAATGTGTGTACTCAGGCAGGGCTGACTCCCAAATGCCTTAGTTTTCCACTCCTTCAGTTGTGAAACAAGAGCCTCGATCTCTTCCAAAGGTTCACAAACAGCATCCGTCCAAAGAGCACAGCATCACATATTTACCTATGTCACCTGGCGCACGTGACAGCGAGCAGGGCCCAAGGGTCAGCCTCCCCAGGGACGCTGTGGCACACTGATGCCCACGGGGGAGCCAGGCCAGGCTGTTTGCTTTCTTCAGGTTCTGTATGAAAGGGAAAGCTCATGCTGAGCCACGGCTTTGGAGGCTCCCACTTTATGGCAATTCAGTTGGGCACCCTCTGAGCCAGGCAAGAGACGGACAGACTGCCTTTTGCCAGCTTTGTGGCTAGGAAATGACAAAAGTGGAAGGTCTGCTCCAGAAGTTCTGTAGAAGAAGTTGTGTATGTTAGACCCTGGTACTGGCTTGGAAATAAAGTGCAAGACAGAGCTTTGGACCAGACTTATCAGTGGTGTGAGAGCTACTTCAATCTGTTACTTCACTTCTGCTGCTTGGCTGAATGGCGTACTTTCCAAATGGCTGCTCTGAAAAACAGGCAAGGGTACCCTGCAGTCCCATAAATTGACGGGGCTCCGGTAACTTCAGGATACTGTCTGTTTACATCAGCTGGGGGGGGGGGGGGGGTGGGTGGGGGGGGGGGGGGGGGGCACCAGCCATGAAAATATTGATCGTACCAGAAATATGGAATGCAGAAACTCTACCCATCTTCCTTCTGTGGTCTGAAGGCTCAGAAGGAATGAGGCTATTTCCTTTGCTTGTTTTCTGAATCAGTGTGTTTGCTCCGTTTGACTTTTCTGGTCTCTTAAATGATCAGAATAGGCACTCTTAAGACCATAAAAAGCAAGTCCCCACTTTACCATGCTGTTTTCATCTCTAGCATTGGTTGCTATCTATTTATTAAGGTACATCCTCTTAATAAAAACATCCAAGAAATCAGCCTTTGTTTGCTGATTATACATTCAGGTATTCCAGGTTTATAGCATTAATTTACCATAATTGAAGCTTATGATGAGTACAAATTTTCTGCAAATACAAAAAAAAAGAGAAAATATCAAAATGGTATGGGGCAGTGTTCATGTAGAGATAAAGCAATGATTGTGTCATTTGTTTTGGAGGGTAGGTTTGCTATTAAGCTGAAGTCTAAAGTAAGGTACATTGATTTACAGGAAATTGCTCACTTACACACACAGTAGACATTTACAAACCCTACTTCAGAAGCCCCTGAATACTGATAAGCTTTTGTGATTTCAGCCAAGTATGTCATCAATAACATCAATGTCTGTTTATAAACATTTTTTTTTCCTGATTCAGGTAGTCAAAGTTCAGGAAAATATTTGTCTTTGGTCTCTGCAAATGAATGGCTTGAAATTCAGTGACATTGTCCTCTTCAAAGGGAACCAAAGGAGCCCAATCCTATTTCCTAGAAGAGCCTCAGAGAAGCAGCAGAGCCAACGTGACTTTCCAGAGAAGTGGTGTCCCTGTCCTTTTTGGTTTTGCCATTAAATGGAAAAAAATAATCGTTTCCCCTTATTGTCCCCTTGCATCTTGGGAGCTTTGAAAAATATTTTCTTGATACAGATTACTTGTAGAAGAGTTATATATATGTGACTTGAAAGAATGCATTAATAAATAAAATATCTTACTATAATTAAGACAGAAAGTTTGAACTCGGCCAGCCCCCATCTAATATCTGGCACAGGGGCCTTTTTCCTGAAGGGCTTTGGCCCCATCTGAAGGTCCTGATTTAGCAAATCACTTCCAGCACGTGCTGCTGTGAAGCAGATGTACTGAAGAGTTGCTGAAGTGCAACCTTACATCGTGCTCATCCTCCCGTGTGTAGAACTGCAGAAAACAATCTGTCTTTTATCTGTCTTGTGCACCGAGAGAGAAAGCTTTAGCAAGCAGGTGGTGTCCCCTATTACATTTCAACACAGAGAATACATGATAATAGAACTTGGCACCAAGGCAAAATGCAAGTAAATATCATGTGGTGCAACTATCTGTTACTCTAAAGCAAACATTAGGAAATGAATAATCTAAATAATTATGTACAAGAGGGAAGAGCACGAGCCACCATGACACAGGCTTCCTTCTGCTCAGAGGCAGCCGCTGGCACTGCTGTGTTCCCTTCAGAGGTGGCCACCCTCTGCTCCTCCCCTAGCCCGGTGGGGACCCAGAAATACCCATTTTCTCCACAGGCTGTGAAAGCAGCACGGGGAGGCTTTCCACAACAGGGACAGGACCTTAATTTATTTGCTCTGCCAAGTTTCCACACCTGATCCCTACCTCAACAGATTTGGCTGACACCAGCACAAAAACAATCAGAAAGAGCAGCACCCAGTAACGCTTTTGCTCTGACTGGAGATGGGCTTTCTGCCAGCTGGTGCCCTAGAGACATGACTGCTCCTCAGTGCTGTGGTTACGCTGGAGCGTCTCATGGCACTGGGATCTCATCCTGCTGTGGAGACAAATATCAATCTGGGGTCAGCACAGGGCTTCAGAAGCACCTGAATCATGAACTGAAAAAATCCCCAAAGGTTCTGTTTGCCCAGCAGCTCTGGCACAGCTGGGTGGCATTACTCTGGAGAGGTTATCCTGCTCATTTTTCCCACTGGCAACCCTGAGATGGATGCAGGCATCAAGAAGAAATAATTTTGTCAAAATGAAAAACTGTAGAATGAAGCTGGGTTAATTAGCATTGATAATATACAGGGGCAGTGTTTTGGGTGATGTAGATGAGGTGCAGCTGTGGCTGGTTCTGTTAAGTGGTTGGGCACCCAATGAAGAGGGAGCAGCCAAGGAAGAGAGAGAAGGAAGAAGCAGAGAGAAGAGAGAGAAAAGAGAGAACACATGCCCTGGAAGAGGAAAGACTAGGAGAAGGCAGCAGAGGGACTGGCATGAAGAGTATGCTGGTATGAGATGGTAAAAGACCTTGTTGCAGCTGGCTGGTTTGGAGAGTGCTGCAACAAAAAACATGCATGATAGTTTCTCAGGATGACCCTTCTCATGATGGCCAGGAAGGGAGCAGAGGGGTACCTGGCGGTCTGACAGAGCCTGCGGGGCACAGACACCCATGGGTCACTTCCCCACAACTGTGCTGCTCCAGTGGCACCACCAGCTTGCTGCCTGCTGCAATGGCACTTGCTTCAGCTACAAGTGAATGAAACCACAGAGCAGACAACTCTGCAGCCCACTGAGGATGTTTCTTCTGAATGCCCACGAGCTACAAGCTGGGCTTCCCCCTGAAGCCTGAGTGCTGGTTTGGCTAAGCTTCTTGTCTTGTATAACTGTACACGTTCTCATTACCCATACTGGTGCCTTATCCTTGTTGGGTGGCACCAGCTATCTCCCTCTTACTGCCCAAAAGTGGGTGGGTGGGTGGGGGGAAAAGAGAAGGTAAGGGAGGATTTGTTGGCTCTTAGTTTACCCTCCTGTCAGTCAACCAGCAGTAATCCCTTAAAGATAATAACAGAAAAATGTGTCTGTGCAGATCAGCAACTGCTCATCAGCCCCTATGAGAACCTGCTGAGACTGAGCTTGAAATCAGTGTATTAAAATACAGCATGCTGGCTGAGCTAATGAGCTGTAAGAGCGAAGGAGAAGGGGGAGAGGGAGGGAGAGAAAGAGGAATGGAGAGCAGTCTGAAGATACAGCTTCTGCTTGAGCTCCACTGTGAGGTGGGCAATCACCTACGTGGTACCTACAGCAGCCCAGCTCCAGAGCCATAAACAGGGGGGAGCAGCGGTGGCAGCAGAGCAGCTTTGCAAGAGTAAGCAACGCTGAGAAAGGAGGGAAAGCACTTGCAGTGTCTACTGTAGCTGCAGCATGCCCTCTAAAGGAACTCTGCCTTTCCCCACAGCCTCAGATCATCGCTTTGGTTCTCAGTGTCGACAAAGCTCTATGCCTAAAGCAGATGTGACTATGCATGCATATAGCTATATGTATGTACATAGATACACCTGACACGATGCAGCTTCTGACATGCAGTTTTGCAGCCAGTCGCATCTCTGTCATCAGCAGATTGCTTGGGTGCCGTTAAGTGTTTGCAAAATGGGCACACGGGGTCCCAGCGGTGATTGCCCCTTGCAAAATTATGACAGCCCCTCAAGTGACACAGAGACATCACCCAGACGCAAGCTCTGCTGTCCATGGCTCCCTTGTTTAAGGGACACCCGCTTTTAGAGATCATCTCCCCCATTTTGCAGGCAGCACGGGAGGAACACAGAGTTTGTTGCTTTCTCGGCTTCATAACAAAGCTACCCAGTTCTAAAATTATCAAAGTGTAATGGAGGCTTATGAAACGTGTGTGTGGGTGTTAATGGAGACAGAATCACTCTTATAACTGCCTTAAAAGCTATTTCATAAAATAGTTTCATTGTCAGGGACTTTAAACATACACGATTAATATCTTTAACTGACTGTGCCTCATTTTACATTATCTCAAAGGACAAATTTATATGATGATACACACTATTTAGTCTTTATAATGCTTGCATCTGTAACTGGCATGCTTTGAGAGAGGTTTACCGTCATTGCTAGTTATAGAAACGTATTAACTTGCCATAAACAACTAGAAGTAAATTAGTCAGATTCTCAGATGTGTTAAGGAGTCAGCTACTATATATAAACTACCAAAAGCAACCTGAAATCTGTACGAAGTGAGGTAAATATTGCTTAGAGATATTAAACAACACATGTTTAAATCAGCTTAATTTAAAGCATCCTCAAAACTTCCAGTGTTGTTTTGACTTGTAACATAAGGTTGTATATTTTATAGAAATGCTTTTACTGGAAGTGTTTAGATTTTAAAAATGTTTAAAATATTTTATAGAATCCCTATTTCTTAAAATTTCATTTTAAAATTGGGAATAGCATTATTAGGGCAGCTACCCATTTTATTAGGTAACCTCAATACATTAAGAAGGAAGAATAAAAAATGCTGATTATAGGATGCCTTAAAACACACGACTTTTCAGAAATGTTTCATGCCTGGTAGTTGTCTATGCACATCAGTGTACTCATGGGAATCCCTCTGCTTCTCCAAGCGGAGTTTTTCACAGTGTGGGGCTCAAAGGAAAGGAGACCTCTTCGATGAGTGGACAGGGAAAGCTGTCAGCTTCCTTAGTCTTGCAAGTCAAAAACAGGAGATATGTTTGTTGCCTGTGAATATGTTAGAGAAAAATACCAAAAAGCTCTTTCATCTAGTAGAAAATATTGGCATAGAAATAAATACAAGCATGTTAAGAAGACAAGAATTGACAGGTCTACGCAGCCCAGAGACTCCGTTTCTGATGTAGTGATGCTTAGGGAAGAGTATAAAAACGTATCCATTTTAAGCTATCCCCAACACCCCTCAACCATTTTAAAATATTACAGGAGTCAAGAAGGATATCACAAAGCTCTGAGATTAAAGAGGGAGTGTGATGCCCCAATTTCCTTGGCAAGTAAAGGTAAGCTATCCTTGCCTTCAAGGATCACACCAGACACATCTCTCCTCTACTTTTTCTTGGCAACAGTTCTCCAGAGCCTCAGAGGGAAGATCAGTCATCTTTTCTAGTCTGAAAGAGCTGGGCTGTCGTGCAGAAAATGCATCAATATTCCTGACATCAGGAGGTGAACAAAAAGGAAAGAAAGCGCACTCCATGGCAGGACTGATGCAAACCCCACGTTTCCATCAGCTAGATGTTCCCAGCACCCTGTACAATGTCTGGCAAAACCGGTTTGCTCTCTGAAAGCTCTCTCTGGTCCATAACACTAGACCTAGACACCAGCTCCATACCCACCAAGGAGGCGAGGCACCAGCTTGTACATTATTGTAGTGTATATGCTGGGCAGCTGAAATGAACTCTCTTTGGGTTTATGGATGAAACCCACCAAGCCTGTTGTGGCAGATGGCATTCCTGTCACCAGTGTCCTCTGGAAGACACTTGGATACATTGCTGGGGAGGACTATATAAATCTTGGAAAGAATACTGGAGAGATCTGCTGAGAAACATGGTATCAGCAGAAGGCATGCCCTTGCTGCAGACACATCTCCTCATTTCCCTGTCTTAGTATCCTTTCTTGCTTTGACTCATCCCTCTGTGGAGCTGTATCTCCTGCTCCATCACTGCTGTCTTCTGCCCTCTTGCAGAACAGCCTCCAAGCCAATTTGTCCTACTTAATGAGGTAGCTGATTCACAACTGTAGGTGCACAGTCCAGGAAAGCCAGACACACCTCCAGAAGGAGATTGGGATGGATTTTGGAGTTTCTTCAAGGAAGAGAACTTCCTTGACTATAGGGTACATCTTAGGGCAATTACACCCCGAATCTACACACTGCTCCTGAGGTACTAGTTGTAACTAGGATGACTCATGCAGTGTAAGGGATAAGGTATTTTCAGCTATCAATTTTCTGTGAGTTTGGTGACATCTTTTACAGCTGCAATGCCTTCAGGAGTTATGTTCAAGACTGCTCTCCAGCCTGGCTTTCCAAGGGCCTGCTTCAGGTTCACGTTCCACGCTGCCTCCTCCCCTCTCTTCACTTTCAGTAAGGGCTTAGCTCCACCAACAACATTGTTATGCCTACCAGATCATTGCTTTGTCTGGAAATGATTTCCAAGTGCAGAATTGTCACACTCAGAGTTGCAGAGTTCTCTCAGGTCTGAGATCTTTTTATTTTCCATACCCTACCAGTGCACCGAAGTGCTCTGCAGAGTAGCTTTTAGGTGAAGTACCACAGCCCTTCATGCCCACAGCTGTCAACCATGAAGTATAGCTGAAATATCTCCTTGTGAAAGTCCACATTGTCTGAATCATACAAAAAGAGCAGAGAAGAAGGGAACTGTTCACCTTTTCATAGTTATACCTTCTAAAGGGCCTTCAAATGTTGTCTTTCATCTCTGGGTTTGTATGTATTAGTGTTGCCTAAACCTTTCTTTGAACTCACAGACTTTCTTTTCCTCTACAGGCTGCACTGTTCCTCCGCTGCTTTTGTCAGGGGAAGTCTCCTGCTCATGCACACAGGCTCAGAAATCCTCGCTGTGACTGTAGGCCAGGGCAAGAGATTGAAAAGTTAAGCAATTGGCACAGTAATGGATAATTGAGGATAGACACTGATAGTAGCAATAGCCACCTTGCTCTAAAAATACCTTGTAAGATTACATTAAGCCCGAGGACCCTGTGTGAAAGCTATCTTCATGTGAAAACAACGTCTGTGACTTTCAAGGCAAGCATATTTGCTGTTTTGCAAAAACCTTCATCTGGAGAACTTTTCTATCTTCTCCTGTTGCCTCCTGCTCACAACCCCCACCATGTTTCTGTTCTTTCCACTGTTTAATGTTTATCTTCCTTTGCAAAATTAAAAGTCAGATGGGAAACTGTCTTTTCTGGGCATTCCCACAAGGCATATTTGCATTTTTGAGCAGTATCTCAATAGCACGGTGTTCTTCAGATAATCTGAAATCACAGAGGTTATGCAGGTAGCAATCACAGTACTATGCACAACTATAACTGACTGTGCCAAGCAAGAATCAACAGCCCAGAAACAAAACAGGCTGGCTGAAAGTGCAAAGGTTAGCTGGCCACTTTACCACAACAAATATATGCAGTCCTGGCTCCTATAAACTGCAGGTTAAAGGGCAATGACATCCTGGGGTAGACATTTCTTTCTCTGTTTTCAACCACAATGAATTTCAGGCTATATTTTACAGTCCTGTGTGGACCAGCAGCAGAGAGTGACATCGGTTTCCAAGCCTTTAATCTGAAGATACTTCAAAAGTTTCAGAAAACCTTGATCTAATTGACAAATTGCAGCACCTCCAGAGGATTCATTCGACTTGAAGCATTTCTATTCCTTTTCTTTTTTTCAGCCTCAGTCATGATGTGAGGAGGTGATAAAAGTCCCGCCCCCCCCGCCCCCCAACCCATTGCTGAAGTGAAAGGTATCCAGTTTCTCCAGTACTGAGATGTTCTGGCAGCTCAAGTAGTAAGCAACAAGGATTTGAGCTGGTTTTTGTTTGTTTGTTGGAGTTTTATTTTCCTGCCTGCATGAGGGCTGGAACTGCATTTAAAAAGACACCAGCAGCTTTAGAGCATAGAAGATCTACAGAGGGGGCAAGTGGCGAAGGGACTAGTTGCTGGGACCAGTCTGGCTCTGGGTGGGTTTTCAGTAACACAGGCAAATAGGAAGTTTCTGTAGGAAAGAAAGATGCTAACACAAGCATCTGCAGTAAAGCAGGAGTCAAGTGTCCTGTTTTTACAGCTTCTGGTTTGTGTCCAGACTTTAACCTCCCCATTCCTTCCCAGTTCAGCGTGCTGGTGTTCAGCAATGCTCCATCCTGGCTGAGCCTTGCCCGCTTGTTTCGACAACTTTGTTTGGCACCGCTGATGCCAGCAAAGATCCCTGCCTCAAGGATTTCAGCTGGAACCACTCTTTCCCAGTGTCTCCTTCTTGATAAATTAGAGCTAAGCAAACAGCCGCCAAAACAGATTTAAATAAGCACCAATATAAACAGGAACATTTTGCTGCTATTTTTACTTGGCAGGACCAAACGCAGCTGCCTGTTGAACTGGGTAAATAGGGAGCAGGGCAGTATTACACTTCACCTCTTTATCAGGGTTCAAGGCAAACCTTTCCCTCCTTTTTTTCCTACTTTGTGCAAATTTTGGAGGTTTTTTTAGAAGTTAATTTTATTTTTGAGTTTCAGTTTGGGTTTCTGGAAAATGAACTAGCTGAAACTGATTGTAAAATCATTCCCTAGCAAAAGGTAAACATGAATCATGCAGAAATGCTGATAATAGAAAGAGGTTTTCACAAAAAAATCTTTGTTTTCAAAGAGACTGTTCTTTGGCTACCAGTTATATTCTTGCATGTTTTAATGTTCTCTGTGTTACGAATAAGCAGAAATCACAAATCCAGCCTCCTGGACCAGACCTAAAGCTGAGCCGGCTCCTTTCCTGCTCACAGTGGTCTGGAGAAGGGCCAAGCAGAAGGTGTCAAGATTTCACGATGGGGAAAGGTACGGAGTCCACCTTCACGCATGTTCCCTAGGCCCATTATGGGATGGAGATTGCCTAAACCCAAAGCGTAACAAGTCTTGCACAACATGTATTGACCACGATGAGCTTCTGATACTCCTGTTCACTTCATACATGCCCAATGGTGCTTTAAAGCTTGCTGAGATACTGGGTCAGGCCATCTCTGTGTTTCTGATTTCCACAGTTTAATTACACACAATGTGAACTTTATGGTTAAAGAAGCACCGATATAAACAGGAACATTTTGCTGCTATTTTCACTTGGCAGGACCAAATGCAGCTCCCTGCTGAACTGGGTAAATAGGGAACAGTTATGGTTTCCCTACCTTCTAATGTCATTGGATGTATTTACTTGATTCCCATTCTTTTACACTACAGCACATCCATTCAAAGGAGTAAGTGCTTTTAAAATAGTATTATATGCTCAATTAAGATCATGTTTCTTAGGTACTAGATGCAAAGAGATGGTCTCTGGCTGCAGCTGCTCACAGTTTGAGCAGACAAGGCTAAAGACCAGGGGAAACATAGTATTTAACAGAATCACAGATTCATCCTTCCCATGCACGTCAGCTGCTCCCTTCCTTATCTCTGGGCTCACTCCAGCCTGTCAATGTCTCTCTGGTACTGGAGAGCCCGCACCTGGACCCAGCACTCCAGGTGTGACCTCACCAGTGCTGAGCAGAAGGAAGGATCACTCCCCTTGTACTGCTAGCAAAACTCTTCCCAATGCAGGCCCGGGTACCACTCGCCGCCTTTGCAGCAAGGGCACTTGCTGGCTCATGTTCAACTTGGTGCCGTCGTTTGTGCACCAGGACTCCCAGGACCTTTTCTGCCAAGCTGCTTTCTAGATGGTCAGCCCCAGGCTCATACTGGAGTAGGACTTTGCATCTCTTTTTTTAACTTGATGAGGTTCCTGCCAACCGATTTCTCCAGTCCTCCAGACAACAGCACAGCCCTCTGGTGTATCAGTCGCCCTCCCCAGTTTTGTATTGTCGGCACTCAATGGGCAGAGATCAAAAGAGGTGAGCAGCCATCCTCAGACCCTACAGGAAGGCTGGGTAAACCAGGAACTGGTGTCAGTCACAAATTATCCTTTCTTTGTGCAACAAATTTTTCCTTTAACACAGCAACTCTATTTGTTAACAGTTTTTAGGAATACCGTATCTCTTTCCTTTCTGGATAATTTCCATTATCATGGCAACCCACAGTAAGTTCTAACCAGGAAAAATGATACATCAGTTGTTCCTCTTTTGAAAATTCTATCTAACAAGACAGCTTGGTGTGGAAGGAGTCGTTCTGCTCTCAGCAGCTGCTGCAGTGAGATTCCACTCTCTGACCATCACATCTTCCCTTTGCCTTCTGCAGCTGAGCATCCCAGTGCCACAGTCTCACCTGAGCCCTTCAAAATTTTGCTGACTCCCATTAACACTGTCGACCTCTGAGCACCCATCCACCCCAAAGGGTCATACTCCTTCTCTCCTTTCTTCTCTCTGAACAGCATGAGTCCTGTTGTTTAAAGATCACTAGCAATAAGACAGGAGAGCATGGGGAATTCCTCCCTGGGCAAGATCAGTGTCAATCTGTCCTGGCTCTCTGAGCAGAGCACACAAACCGTGGTGCCACCCAAGGTCCATTGTCCTCATAGTGCCCCACACAGCAGTTGTAAGATCAGTGATGTTAGAGGGTATGTTCTGGCTTCTTTTCTCTAGTATCTGTTTACAGACTTGTTGGTCATGAGGTTTTTCTCCAGACCTTTCACACCTGATGGTACTGCCTGTCTCCACAACCTCTGGTGGCGACAAGTTCCCAAAGTTCTCTATTTGCCATGTAAATCTTTTCTTGCTAGTATCTGTTATAAATTCATTCATATTTCATTGGGTGCCCAGACTTCTGCTATTGAGGGATCAGGTGAAGAATAGCTTTGCATTCCCCTTACTGTTGCATTCATGCTTTGTAAACCTCTGTCATATCCATCCTCAGCCTCCTCTTCTTCAAATTGAAGAAATCCACCCTTTTCAGTCTCTCTTCATAAGGAGTTTGCTCCATTCTCATCATCATTTTAATTGCCATTCTCTATAACTTTTTTAAATTCTACTATAGCCTTCTTCAGATGCAGAGACCAGAGCTGCACACAATACTCAAGATGTGTGGTGCATCAAGGTTTTACAGCATGGCTATTTCCACCAGTATGACATGTAGTATATATATTAAACAAAACAAAGAAAGCAAAACAACAACAACAACAACAAAAGCACCAAAAAGATGGAGAATGCAACCAGTACAGGTAGGCTGAGGAGATCATCAATATTCTAAAATATCTGTAGGTAAAACCAATGGTAAACAAGAAATAGGAGAGACACTGAAAAATGAAATTAGAAGCTAGTCAGCACGGGAAGAACATGATGCTTTGTGTAATTAGAGATCTGATATTGAGGCCTTAGAGAAGGAAAAACTGTAGTACTCGGTGTGGTGCGGTAAAGAAATCACAGGCAACTCCTATGGGCAAGGACCCAGGAGATGGAAAACAGGAGAAAGGGCCTGAGCAACTGCTGGGTGCAGGAAGAGAAGGAAAATAATTCAAAACCTTCTGTCCTAGGGTTCATGGCTGTTATAACAAAAAAAAACAACCCAAAGGATACAGTTAAAAAAAATAAATCCCCTTCTATAGAGAATACAGCTTAATGGTCTGCAAAGTAAAGAACTCAGAGGAAAATCCACCCTGAATCTGACTTTTCACAGTGAAAAGTAACTGGTTGAAAGTAGTAACAACAAACAGTGGAGCTGCTTGAATTCAGATTAGCAGAGTAAAACCCCAGTGCAAATGTCTGTGATTTTATGAAAGCTATCTAATGAGCTACAAGTGACTAGGACTAAGGATTAAAATCAACCACTATGGGAAAAGGGTAAAAGATATGATCACCAGTTTGTGATAGAAGATGAGGGCCCTGGAAAAGAGCACAAAGGCAAGGGAGCTTGACAAGGGAAGTGAGGTTTGAGAGGGAGACTGCATCAGCAGCGAAGGGAGCCAAACTGACAAGATAAAGTCAGGTAATTCTGATATAGCAAAAATAAGGCCAGAAAAAGATAAGAAAAGAGGAAAAGAGTATTTTAATGTAGAACAAATCTTCAGTCCTTAGATAAAAGATCTTAAGGTTTTATGAGGACAACAAAGGTGAGGGTAAATATCTGTGTAATATGCCCCTTATGTACTCACCACTGCCAGCTTAACAATGTCTTTGTAGGGTGGACCTGCAGTACGTGGGGCTGCAGAAAGACAACTCTTCTTCTAACGTACAAGAAACAATTCTTTAAACATTAGGCACAGCTCTCAGTGAAAGCTTTCATCTAGCTAGGTGAAAAAAGAAGAAATAATCCCTTTCAATAAACACAAACATCAGCAAAAAAATAAGCAAAGCCTTAAAGCTGCAATTGCTTCAGGTAGCTGTTTAGGTAGGGCCAAAGCTCTACCCCTACATGTATTTTTACCACTGGAGTTGTCACCTACAAAAGGCACATACTCAGGTTTTAGACCTGAACTATCTTCTGTACAATTCGATGCTTGGTCGTTTTTGCTGGCTTTAGGACCTGACCTGGAATTTAAGTATACAACTATCCTTACAGCCTTCCTACATCACTGTCTTTGCTAAGTGGCATTTCGGATGAGGGCGGTGATGTCACATCCATCTACAACAGTGCTGGAGAGGCAGAGTAAGAAGGACAGATAAGCAGATTTAATCTGCTGCTGCAAGCGGATGCTAGGGGATGCACGAGGAGGGCTGAGCAGAGCCTCCTCCCTGCTGTCCTTCTGCAGGCTGCGGCCAGATAAGGGTGCAAACAGAGCGGAAAGATTCAGATTAGACCGGCAACACCAGGATGATAGAATATCTGCTTATTCAGTGCCATCTTTTCGGATGGGAAAACACCGTGAAGAGGCCCTTTCCCCACACACGCATGTGTTCAGCCTCCTGTCGCCCCGCCAGGCGGGTGGCTGTTCTTGACTCCGGTCAAGCTATTCATGACACCCAGATCGGGGGAACTGAAGCACAGAGATTAAGTGACTTCCCCACTAGTGGTGACAGCCAGGAAAGAACCCCAGGTTTCCTGCTTTGCCATTTTTGGGCTTTAACCACAAACCTCTCCACCACAGGGTCTGCAAACCTCTCCTTTGCTTATCCCCCTGCTCCAAGCAAACTGCCCCACATCATTAGCAAACAACGGCACTGGGGATGCTGGGGCTCAGGCATGGCATTTAGTCTATTTGCTTCTCTCACCTCCCTTTCTCTTCCCACAGAACTCACTAACTTCAGGTGCTGGTGCCTAAAGCAGAAAGGGTCCCTCTGGCACCGTGCAGCCCTAATGCCTCTCCCAAGCATCCCCTGAGGCTCTCCAGAGGCTCTCCTCCTTCTGCAGAGGGGCAGGGGACAGGTACAGACCCCATCTCTCCCTGTCACCTGCATCATACAACCCATTGCATTGCAGCAGGGCTGAGGATCATGCAAGCTGCATGGTTCTGAGGCTTATGCAAAGGTGAACGTGACCCCGCTGTTTTCTAAATGAAGGGGGGGGTTTGTTTGTTTGTGCCTGGCATGTAAACACCTGTAATACATTGTATTGATGTTTCTGACTCCTGATAGAGATGGGCCTGTCTGAAATGTCATTACCTGAAACCTGAAAAGCCTTTATTCTTGCATGCCAGGGTTTATTTTTAATGCACGGCATGATCCTTCGCTCAGGAATGATCACTAGCTCCCTGTTAATTTCTCCTCTCTGCTTCATTTCTGAGTGAGCAGCCTCTGATCTTGCCGCTGCCCCCCCCAGATCATGGAAGCAACAGTCTCCCACTATCTGCAGAAACACCCTTCCCTGCCACCCCGCGTCCTGGCAGCCTCAGCACATCCCCGTCCCCATCGCCTGGGCTGCAACTGCCTCTTTTATCTGTGCTTCCCAGCCCTTCCTCTGTCCTTTCACTCTGCCATCAGGGTCCGGAGCAGCTTCCTGTAATATTTTCTGTGCCACTTGTATCTTAACTTCTGCCTCAAGTCATCTCTTGCCTCTGGTGAGCATTTGCCACGTCACATCTTTCTGCAGACCACATATCTTTCTTTGCTCCTGCCCCTCACGTTTCCTCCGACCCTACTGAATCTCTTCTTCACAGACTCATGATTTTAGGGTTTCCTGTTGTCAGGAGCCAGGATCTCCAGGCAATATAATGTAAACTGCCAAACCAATTTGCTTTTGACCTTCTGATTAAAGTATTTAAGCTAACTCTTGCTCTGATACACCCATGTATGCATTGCACACGTTGGTTTCTCCTGCTTTTTTTCCCCTTCATGTTTCTGGACCAAAACCTGTTTTTGTTTTTAATCATGGCTGCAGTTAAGAATTTTCATAAGGAATCAGTTACAGGCAACTTATTTAACAGCTTGACTACTATATAACAGAGTGTATATAGGAGAGTCTAAAGCTGCAAGTGTTCTATATATTATATCTTGAAACTATAAAGAATTAGCATCATATAAAAATATGGATCATATAAAAAATATGGACAAATTCATAGCATTCTATGCATTTCCATTTTGTTAGAAGAAATCAGGACATTTAGTGAATATTATGCTTTAAATAAGGTGGACCATTACAAAGTATGTTTTGGAAAGTAGATATATGGAAAAGAACCATAAGTGAGGATTTCCATGCTCTGTGCTCATTTGTTTGAAATTGATCAGCATCAATACCCAAGTTAATACACTTTATTATGAAATTTTCCTCTCTCCTTTCAGGAGGGGAAAAAAAAATAATGCAATGAATAGATTAGTGTTAACTGAGGTTAATGAGAGATTCTTTAGAAGTGTAAATACTGGCTAATATACATGTCTAAAATTTTGCTCATATTTTTAACACACTTCAATGCAGAAAGAATTATTTTTTTTTCCTATTAGTTTGTTAAAAACTCCATTTGTTAGTGGTCTTCTCCATAGAGAGAGCTGGATTGGGAGTTTTCTTCTAAGTACATGTGTTAGATTCAGTCCTTGACCAGAAGAATGTTATTTTTCCATCTTCATTTGCAGCCAGAAATAACTCAGATGTGACAGGACACTCTTAGAGGTTATTCCAAAACTGCACCTCTGCTGAGAGACCGAACTTCAAGTGAACTGCAGCCTTACACACTGTGTAGTGGAGTTCATGAGAGCATATGTATGCAGATGCCCCCTTCATTTGAAATCCCCTGCTTAATTTGAAATACATACATGCAATAGGCTTACATGCTGAAATGCACGCAGAAGTTTCTACTGTATGGGGAACTTATTGGAGAAATAAAACATTAAAAAAGCAGGCACTGCCACCCTTCTCCCTCTGCCACACCACCCAAGTCAGAGTCACCGGTAACAGAGCTCTGAGCCGACTCTAGTTTCCACTTAGGAAACACTTTTAGCAACGTTTCTAGACCAAGAACATCATTGTGACTCCAGAAAATGTATCCAGAGTAAGTACACTTAGGAAGTTAAAAACCTGCTTCTTGGGACACAAACGCCACATTTCAAACCCACTGCATTTCTGCATCCAGAAAATCAGTAAAATCAATCTCAGAAATGCTGGTGCTGGTCCATTCTGATTTCCCAGCAACATGTACTCACCCGGTGAGAACACACAACTTCAGGGAATGGGAGAAATGGTACCTACTAAATCCATGTTTAACAATCTCTACTCAGGACTTCAGGATTTGCACTAGCTGTCAAGCTTTTCAGACGGAGGTGACAGCAGTAATTAGAGGGTCCCAGCCTTATTTTTTGCTGTACGTGCTCATGTTGCTACAGCTGCAGTCAGCGTAAACACCGGAGCTTCTTATGGGGCACGTGTTGAAGGAGGAGTGCTGAGCAGCAGGCTGCTCCAAGTGGGGCTTCACGGCTGGGACTTGCAGAGTTCAGGTCCCATGACATCCTGGACGTGCCAGGAAAGATGGTGCTCAAAAAGATCTTGGAGAGGTCACAGCCTATGCTTTCTGTCCAGGAAAATGCAGGCATATATCTGCATATATCTGGCTGGTTAAGTGCCCGTTGAATTATTTTGTTTCTGTTTCAGCTGTGGCATTTAAGGGTATTTCAGGCCATGCTGGGATCTTTAGTTACTTAAATCTATGCCAACCCAAGCAAACCCAGTTTTCAGGTGGCTCCACGTGGAGCCAAGCTTGCTCAATTTGCTTTTCTCTGATTCTGCTTTTTCCTTACTTAACTGGGAGAACAAAGCAGGACCTGGGACTCCGACAGGGCCAGTGCAGATGGCTGTCTCCAAAGTGGTCCCCACTGTGTTGTCTAGGGGGAGAGAGAAGCACTCTTACAGCACAGTTCGTCTCTTCTGAAGCAGTTTTCTCTACCTGATCAGAAAAACATCACTCGGGACACCCAGTCCTGTGCCACTGACATCAGCGGGAGCTACGCCCTCAAGAGCTGTCTTTGGGTCTCAGGCACTTGTTGGACTTAAAGTTAACATTCTCATGAAGTCACTCGGTCTTAATCATACGCTGAAGAACTTTGCAGAGTCGATGTCAGAGTTCAGCCATGTGGCGGGTGGTTGGAGGGAAAGTTATAACTGCAAAAATCTGCAATGGGAAGTCAAGCAAAAAATGAGTTGCTCTCCACATAACACCCTTGTATTCTGCACATATCACTCTCATGTTATTTATCCCCCTATTTAACTTGTAAATCTGCCTGATAGATGAGATTTTGATTTTCAGCTGTTTCACTTGTGATCTCCCTGGCTGTTTTCTCTCCTAAAGTTAGCCTGAGTAAATATTTGATTTTGTCCCCTAAGCTACTGCATACCATTGTGTAACCTAATAAACCCTTTTATTTCATTAGCACCAGTTTATCCAATGTTCCGGACTAATTGAGAATGGATTTCCAAGAAGAAAAAGGAAGACCATGTTCGCAACCGCAGACACCTCCTCACCTGTTTACGAAAGACAACGTGGGTTCTGCAGGACAGAAAAAATACTGGCAAAAACTACTGCATCTCACCTTGCCGCAATTTTCTCGGTCCATATCAATTCCCTGGACTAAAAGCCACATTATTCAGTGTTCAAATAAGAATGAAAGCTAAAAAGTAAGTTTGCTGCTCTCCTCCACTCCACTGGAGCAGATTTGGCACTTGCACGTGCGGAGATGGCCTCCCTCTCTGTGCTTCCCCAGGCGGGAAGTGATGACCGCCAGCTTGTCTATGGCCACTTGCTTCAGCAGCATGTGATCTTTGTAAGGAAAAGGGGAATCGGAGGAAAAGGCAACATGCCACGGCAGCAGCGAGCCTGCATTCCAGGCCTGTATGCTGCTGCAGTCACCTTGACCTCCCGGACCACACAGCAGCAGTGGGGGATTCAGGCGGCGACCACCCCGTGCCTGGCGCAGCCGCTGCTCTCGTTGTACTCACCGTGATCTCACCTCCGGACAGCTTGGCTTTGTCTCTGTGGTCTCGGTTTAGTACTCACTAGGACTTCCTAGGCTACACCAGAAAACCCTGGGAATACAATGCCTTATATCAGGGGTCCTCAAACTACGGCCCGTGGGCTGGATACGGCCCCCCAGGGTCCTCAATCTGGCCCCCGGTATTTACAGACCCCCCCGCACCCCCCCGCCAGGGGTTGGGGGGGGAAACCAAGCAGCCGCAGATGACTGCCTGCCACTGCATCTGCGCGCCGGCCCCCTGGTTAAACAGTTTGAGGACCCCTGCCTTAGAAAGATGTGGAAAATGCACAGCACAGGTCCTTTTCCAAGGAGTGTTGCGTCTAGGTGAGGAAAACACATATAATACATGGCTGAAAACCTCTGGAGGTGTGAGAACAACCTGATCCCCTCCAAATTCTGCTGTGGCAAAATAACCCCTCTGATTTGCCCTGAACAAAATTTGGAATGGCAGCAGGAGGTGGTACAAGGTATTTCTCATTGTGCAGCCACAGTGGCTCTGATGACATTGGCACCTGAAAAGCAGATTTGCCATTTCAAGGAACCACAATGTCACCCTTTAGAGGCCTCCAGGAGCCACCCAACTCTCTCTGTTGACTTAGTAAGACGCCAGGATCCACTCTGTAAGCGCTCTGCGTCATGTTGAGCCTCAGCTTTATGTTCAGGCGTCACCATACCTGGGCTGCGTAACTAAAGCAGGTGTTCAGAAAACAGCCTGCCATCTCATCTCATTAGAAGAACAAGGACTAACTGGTAGTACTCCTCATGCAGCAGTCTAATTCTTACACTCTTTGTGAAACAGTTCTCAGAATCACAGAATCATAGAATGGTTTGGGTTGGAAGGGACCTTAAAGATCATCTATTTCCAGCCCCCTTGCCATGGGCAGGGACACCTTCCACCAGACCAGGCTGCTCAAAGCCCCATCCAGCCTGGCCTTGAGCACTGCCAGGGATGGGGCATCCACAGCTGCTCTGGGCAACCTGTGCCAGTGCCTCACCACCCTCACAGGAAAGAATTTCTTCCTTATATCTAATCTAAATCTATCCTTTTCAGTTTAAATCCATCCCCCCTTGTCCCTTCCCTGGATGCCCTTGTAAAAAGCCCCTCCCCAGCTTTCCTGTAGGCCCCCTTTAGGCACTGGAAGGCTGCTATAAGGTCTCCCCAGAGCCTTCTCTTTTGCAGGATGAACAACCCCGACTCTCAGCCTGCCTTCACAGGCGTACTGTTCCATCTCTCTGATCATCTTCGTGGCCCTTCTCTGCACTCACTCCAACAGTAAGTCCTTCTTACGCTGGGGGCTCCAGAGCTGAACACAGTGCTGCAGGCGGGGTCTCACAAGAGCCCAGTAGAGTGACAGCATCACCTCCCTCGACCTCCCGGTCATGCTTCTTTTGATGGAGCCCAGGATAAATACAGTTGGAAATGTTCAGTCCTTTCATCAATCTGGATATAAAAAATAAAAACCAAAGGGCTCTCTAAACTGATCCCATTTAAGCAGAAAGCTGACACATTTTTGTCACTGCTGTGATATTCCTGTGTGCTGCCAAGAGGGCCTGGGGAAGGGGATCTGAAGGAATTGCTGTATTTTATAAACAAACCAAACAGTGCAATAATATGTTCAAGTATAAATTATTACTGAAACTGAAGAGAGGACAACATTCCTACAAATCCTCAGATTCAGAGCCCTTTTCAAGTCAAAGTGCCAGCAAGCTGACCTTCTCCTGGCATGTGCTCGGGTCGCTGTCCTGGAGGTCCCTGGGGCACACCGGCTCCTCCTCCCAGCACTGGCAGGGCTGCTGTAGAAGACAAGCAGTCCGTGCTGCTCCTGTGGACTGGAGCACCAGACCCGAGCCACGAGTTTTTCTCTCTGAGCTGCCGGTGGGGATGGATCCTCACTGGGACACATATCTGTTGTCCCCATAGTACTGAGGTATGGAGCAGTAGGGCCACCTGACAGAATGCCGTTCAGATCTCTGACTTAGCCTTTGCTGAAGCGAAGGCTGTGTTTCACCTGCACAAACCAAGTAGCTTGTCTGGTCATTCACCGGCTCTTTCTTCTCAGCCAAGCAGGAGCCAGGCAGCCCTGCCCCAAGCTGCGAGCTGCACCCAGGGCAGCGGTAACCGAGGCAGCAGAAGCACTGTCCTTTGTGAACAGGGACAAGTCTTTCCTCCTGAAGGAGGCAGGTGTCCTTGGAGGAAGGCGTGGAAGGGCTGGAGAGAGCAGATCTGTTCCATGATCGCTCCAGTGGTGCCAAAGGACTGAAAGCATGACCAAGCCGCCTTCTCGCCTCTGTGGCCAGGAGATCTGAGGACCTGTGAAACTGCCGGACACAGTAATTCAGCATCAGAGATGCTGTATTTGAACAGTTTCTACAATGGAAGGTACAAGGAGAACCAAGGAACTGGGATAGCCACGCAGAATTGATACAGACAATAGGGACAAGGCATTCCTTTGAGGATTTCCCCGTAACTTGGTCCTTCTGAGAGGCATTTTCTGAGCCATTTCTAAGGGAGAAGGACCTTAAAGAGCCTTTTAAGAGTCATTTGAAAATCATTCATAAATTCCTATTAAAAATTCACAAGGCTGCTAGGCTACAAACAAGGACACCGAAAACACACACACACAAAAAAAAAAAGGTAATAAAATCTGTGTCCTCTTCTGACTCTTAAGCACTTCTGACTCTGATCTTCCAAAGTCAACTGCAGATCCAGAAAATGAGCTCATGTCCTGCCTCTGCAGCCTGGTGCTGCCACCGGGGCAGCCTCCAGCCCCATGCTCTGCCTTGCACAACCTGCCCTGGCCCAGCCAAGGGCGCCTGGCCGGCCAGGGGCTGCTGCAGGACGCACCCAGGCAGCTCTGTTTTCTTCCCTTTTCACTTTCTCTGTGACTCCTGGAATGTATTTGCACATGGTGGAAAAAATGCAAAGAGCAGGGAGAAGCATCCAGGAATGTCACCCTCCCTGTCACTCTCCCTGGTGGTAATCAGCTGTGGGGCCAGCAGGCACGGTGGCTCCTGCCAGCATTGGTACCCAGGGAAGTCAGAGGAGCCCCCAGTGCCTGTAGCAGGTGAAATACCCCGAGATGAGATGAATTTTTGGGGTAATCCATTTTGGAATTGAAAAAGGAACGTGTATCATCTGCACAAACCTGGTTAACGCAGGCACGCAGCAAAAGAGGTGAAACCTGATTTGGTCAGAAAAACTGGCTTGCAAGGAGTACAAAATATTTCAAAAACTTTCAAACCCATCTTCTCCTCCCCTTTTTCATTAACAGGCATCTTTTCTCCTGTCCTAAGCAACAGCAACAAGACTATAATTAGTTTAACAAGTACAACAAATGGTTTTATTGACAAAAGAAGAACCCTTTGAAATATACATTACACTCACAAAGGATTAAATTATACCCTATTATCCATTTTCCATAAGATAAAGATTACTTTGATAAATCACGACTAGTGTTATCTTTGGCTGATAAGAACTCTGTGCTTACTTGTGTGGCTTCTATAAATAGTGTGTTCTGAATTTTTTTTCTCCCTAAATATAGTCAATGATACAGTCTGCCAGGCATTTTCCTGCAATTTGACAATCTGTGAACTCGGCAGCAAATGAAAGCTTCATTGTCTGAGTATGAAACATGCAACAGTCTTTCTCTTTTTTTGTCAGCTGCTCTGCAGTAATCTATCAAACACCTTTCAGCCACATCTTGCTCGATCAAGGTTTCCTTACTGCTAAAGCCAGGTAGTCAAAACAACTTTTTTTTTTTTGTTAAAAGAGAAGCCTTTGTGGTTCATCTTCCCATCGTATGCGAAGCCTGTGTGACAACTGTAGCGTAAGGGAGTCATACCCTCATTTAAGCCCTAATGCACATAAGGTATGTGCATTAATGTACGTAAGTGTACATTTTCAGGTGTAAAGTACTCCTTTGCACTTTATCTTTCCACAGCTTTGCACCAGAGGATTGTGCAGATTGCTGAAGATTTACCCACATCACCTTTGAGGGGATGAATACTTGGTCAAACACCAAGACAGAAGCAGTGCCTTGGCTTTACTTCAGCCCTACACAAGTTCTGCATAAAATTGCTCTTTATTCAAGGATGTAGATTGCTGGGGTATTGGAAGAAGAACTTTGAGTGACAACAGGTTCACCCACCTTTAGAGCATTTCACCACGGGGAAATGATGCCTGACCAACCTGGCAGCCTTCAACAACAGAATGGCTGGGTAGAGGAGCAGATGTTGCCCACCGTGACCTCAGCAAGGATTTTGACACTGTCTCACATATCCTTGTAGGTAAGCTCAGGCAGTGTGGGTTAGGTGAGCGGACAGCAAGGTGGGCTGAGGGCTGGCTGAATGCAGAGCTCCGGGGGCTGTGATCAGCGGCGCAGAGTCCAGCAGGAGGCCTGTAGCCAGCGGTGCTCCCCAGGGGTCAGGGCTGGGTCCAGGCCTGTTCGATTTGGTCATCAGTGCCCTGGATGAAGGGACAGAGTGTCCCCTCAGCAAGTTTTACTGATAATACAAAACTGGGAGGAGTGGCTGATGCACCAGAAGGCTGCGCTGCCATTCAGCGAGACCTGGACAGGCTGGAGAGCTGGGCGGAGAACGAATGCCCTAGTTCATGCGAAGTTCAATAATGTAGTGAGGTTACTGGGTGACTCAAAGTATCTATTTTTTCTCCAACTTGCCCAAGTGTTAGAATTGGTGTAGCAGTGGCAGGATTGTCTTGAAGTTTAGTTTGCAAAGTGCTTAAGAGCGGTGGGGAAAATATGTAGAGGTTCTAGAAACCGTTAACAAGTAAACCCAGTATGTGAGGTTCAGTTATATGACATGCCTGTTACTTCCACCGCCAGTTTCTTCTGATCTGCATTTTGAAAATTCTCCAAACTGTTCAAATATAACCATTTATGGCATCTAACCTCAGTATGGCTGCTCGGGATGGGTGCCCTCATCAAAAGCAGATCATCTCTTTTTCTGCATTTTCCCTCAGCAGTAGGTGGCAGCCAATTTCAAACAAACCCACACCCATGTCTGTGATGCTTTGCAAGGTGTGTTTTACTCATAGAAACATGTCTAACCCCTGTGTTTAATTTTTAAAATTTTATATGCTTCCCGCCTCCTGGGTTGCTTGCAAAGTGACTCAGCAAGGCAAGCAAAGAGATGAAAGAACAGATAGCTTTTTAAGTGAGTGGTGAAGTTTAGTGGTTCTGAAAGTATTTTCCTGCAACACATATTTCAGAAACTTTAATAAAAATAATTACAGCTGAGCCTATTAACCGACAAAATGCAGGGCTAGAGTCATAAATCTCAGAGAATAGGGAGGAGCACTCTGATGAGCTCCAAAACAAATGTATTATCACCTTTCCAAAACTCCTTAAGCATCGCTTTTCCTGTAATAGAAAACAAAAAAATCACTGTGGCTGGGCTGCTGCGTACTTGCTGTAATTAAAACAACGTTTATATTTTATTTCCATAGTGGTTTGCATATTTATAGAGAGAGAAGGAGGAAACTGTACACATAGGATTGAACACAGAGGCATTGCCACCAGCGCAGATGAACCACCTTGGCTCCAGCCCAAAGTCAACTCTGTATCTTGCTGTTTGCTGGATATTCTGTGGGTGATAAAGTCCTGGGATCCTGATTCTGTTTTAGGGACTCCTGATTGGAGGTCAAAGATAAGGTCCCTGCGTGACAAGTGGAGGATGACTAGACCTTGGAGTCCTCAGGAGAGCCCCTCACTAAATTCACAAGAGAAGAAACTGAACTACCCCATCCCAAATGACACAACAGCCCAGGGTTTGGCTGCTCTCAGCAAGGGGGAAGACGTTGATTCCAAACTCCTTTGGCCCAGAACGCAGCTCTCCACTTCCCACAAAAGTGCTCTTTGCATCAGAAATGATGCACAAAGAGGCCTTTTACACATCTGTTCTCGCAGCTGGGTTGCCAGAACGTCAAATGCCAAGGCCACTGCCTGCTATAGGCAGTATTCAAACACCTCTCTCTACTCAGTTTCCCCAAGCATACTGCTGCCCAGCAGAGTGATAGACTCACTCTTTGAAGGCATGCCCCTCCACAGAAAGAGGTGAAGGACCAACAGCAGAAGTGCTGACGAACTCGGCCCAGCCAGGTGAGCATCTCCGCAAGCACTGTGGTGCAAGTCAGAGCTGCAGTAACTGCTCTGAATATGGAGCCAGTATTGACATGCAGAACGATTCCACTTAAAACGATGCAATGCTTACGGGTCATCCATAAGCAATTAGAGGACTGCAGCTTCAGGGCTCCTGGTTTGGAAATCCTGGGAATTTGTAAAATAAGAGAGACAGAAATGCCAGGCTAGAAAAGGCAGGTCAAAATCTAATCACCTTTTCCTTCCTCCTCTTGGGAAGGCAAGCAAGAGGAAATAACAACATGGAAGACAGAAGTCAGTAAATCAAATGCTTTTTATTGACGATCTTTCTCATTTGTGACCCTTTGTCATTTGCTTTAATTGCACAGACAAAATTAGTGACTGACTTTAATTTTTGTAAGTTACAACTTTTATAGCTTCTGCATTTTTATTAAGAGAAGATAAAATCATGAGTAAGTCTCTACACATGGACTCAAAGATGGGAAGCAACTTCTTACTAATCCTCATGCAAACTACTGACTAATTATTGGAGACTGAGGTTGAGTGTAATTTCAGGAAAAAGTTTACTCTTATGAGTATGTTAGTCTAATAACGAGCTAATTTATACTCCTTACACAACTGATGTAATTTTCATATATTAGATAATAATTATAGGCATATTAAGCAATATTAGCATTATTAAACAACAATGAACAGCCTTCTGAATGTATACTATAATGATCCAAAATCTGAGTACCTTAAAGTGCCTCATCTAGTAGAAGAGCATGATTTTTCATTAGTGCTTTTCAAAGCTTCTAGAATTTTTTGTCTTACAGGTCTGGAGTTTTTAAACAGAACACATCTAACATTCACATTTACAGAACAATTTATGCCTGATCCAAAAACTCCAGGGACACTTTCAAATCTTTTTCTATTACACCAACAAATTATGCCCATTGGAAAAGGAGCTATTGTTTTATTGCGTTATTACCAAGGAAGCTGCTTTCTGAGTGCACTGGATGTATCTTGTGCAATGAGTTTTCTGAGAGACTAAAATGTATTGCTGCTGCTCTTCTCTATTTCTTGCTCTCTTGCAAGTATACACTGAACTGCAGACTTGGCTGCCACTAAGTACGTATTTTATATGGAAAATATTATTACTGATAAAAATATGTAAAGTTATTCAACATGAATGATTGCTCATCTCCCCCTTTATGTATATAAATAAACCACATCCAATATGAGTGTAAGCTCAGGCAACTCTAATAACTCTGTGCCACCCATACAGCAACAAACAGGGTGGGGAGGTGGGGGGAAGGTGAAATGCTTCCAAAGAAGCAGTTAGCTTAAATTATCATTTAAAAACAAACAAACAAAAAACCTAACCCCCAAACGCCCCAAACTGCTTTTAGTAACTTTTTTTTTTTCCCCGAAGGTTTCTCTGTAACAAAGGCTTTCTTAAAATAAAGAGCATGCTTAAGGAATTTGCAGAAAATTATCGTAAGGCACAACAGAAAACAAGTGTCCTACTTATCTATTTTCTTCTTTTACTGGAAGCAAAGGTCCCCTAAACTCTCTATATAATTAGTGTTTCTACAGAGACCAGCTTCAGCTTTGCACTGAAGAAGAAATTAAACCTTCACTCATGGCTTTCTACACATCAGCCTACAACAACTACACACCCTGACTCTCCCACAGAATTCCCAGGACAACCTGTGGCTGCCACAGGTGAACTTAACTGTAATTCTTACAAGCACCACTGCAGACACGTAAACCACGAAAATCTCTTTGTGGATTATTAACTGAATAAATGCTTGTACTAGAGCAGATGGACTTTTCCTGCACTTAAGCAAAACAAAAAACATGTACATGTGATGGAGGAACGGCCATACCGCTGTGCAAACCATTTTCCTAACCTACATTGTTATTGGTCCCAGCCTTAAGAGATCAGCAAGTTTCAACTGATACAAGGATTTTTACAGAATGATTGCACTAAACCGAAATCCTTCCAATAAAACAAATTATACAAATAACATAAAGCATTAAGTTTTGGGTTACGTACATGCATGTAGTTCAAATATTTCTTTTTCTTACAGAAAATACCAGAACTAGCAACAATGATAATGGATTCCAAAAAAGCACACAACTTTTGCCTCAAAGATTTAATCAACAGGATTTGAAAAACAGCATCAAACATTCTGAAATTATTTATGAACTGTAAAAGTGATACACTTGAGACCTTCTAAGTGTATCAGTTGCAGTAAAATTACAGTTACCAGCATTTACTGATGATAGGCTGAAAAAAAAGAGTGAAAGAACAGGGAAAAGCAAATAAAAATATTGGTGAGGTCTTAAGAGACACTGATTCAACCTCTAATTGAAAGGATTATGTACAGCAAGGAAAAAAGCTTCTTTCTCCTTTTTCAAAGAGACTGCACATTGTTCAAGGTCCATTTCCGTTAGTGAAATGCATTAAAATAATTTTTAATCTATATTCTATTTTCTGGCCTATAGAAGATATTGAAAGACACAGGGAAGACTAGACTTCTGCCAAGCAGATTAAGAAACAACATGCCTACATATCTTAACTATACAGTTAGACATTAAAATTCAAAACAGAAAAGTAACTTGATGCAAATAACAAATACAGAATTACAGACCCTGGTAAATCTTGGGGAAGCAAGACTAAGAAAGGAGTGCCTGAACTTGATGAGGAGATCTGTGTAATATGGTTTCTGGATCCTTATATTCATTTGAAGGATCCATCACAGCTGCATACAACTCACTGTAAGCTCTGCAGACCAGTTCTGTTGACTGTTTTATTATCTGCTCTCTAAAAAACAAAACAAAACCACAATCTGTAAATTGTAGGGAACATAATTGTACTACATGCAAGGAATTAAAGATACATGCTAAAAATACACATTAAAAATCAGTGTAAGTTACATTAAAAAGCCCTTTTATTTAAATTGTGAAAACAGCTTAAAGTTTCAAACCAAGAATTTAGCTTCTTTATTTCTGCAATTATGAATAAATTAGTAGAAGGATTTAATTTGCATACATTAGATTGCATTCCCCTGCATCTTTTAAAAGACTGATAATCTTAGTGATCTACTTTCTACCTCCTGTGGCTTCTCACTGTCCTTGGTAAAAATACTTTATTTTTTTTTTTTTTTAAATCTACAAGCAAATATACTGTATTTGCTTTATTCTGACAGCACCTGATTCCATAATCAGTCAAAAAGAAAGAGTTGAAAGTGAAAGTGGTCAGAGATTTTAAACTTCCTACAGCCTTTTACCAACCATGCTATGAAGTCCATGTCCTGTTATTTTTCTGGATCTAAATGAGTAACAGTGCACAGAGACTGGATGCTAAATTTAACTGGAAAGTTTAATATTTTTTAAGACAAATTAGTATTTTTACTTTATGTTGCCCATTGAATCGGTTTAATCACCGTGGTGATGTGTTTACAGTTGTGGAGGCATTTTTATCTATCAGAAACAGTAGTTACAACTATTTTACAGCCAAACCCATGCAAGTGGAACACCAGAAGAAGCTGAGGAAACCAAGGTAACCATGAATCCACATTCAGCTCTGTTGTAATACACAGCAAAGGAACAAAGACACCCAAACAGCATCCACTAAAATCAGAGCTAAATTCACCAACCACTGGGAACTGAAAAGTTAAAGAAATCTCAAAGACTAAGTGCATAAAACTTCATCTTTTCAGCAAAAATTAAGAAACAGAAGCTGTAAGAAAGAAGATTAAGAGATAAATCTTCATTTTATTCTGATGCACAGTATCATTTTTTTCAATATATGGGATGAACTGTCAATATCACCAGGTTATTAGAATACCCGAAAAAAAGACCGGCCTTTTAACAGCAAATATAGAAACACTATTAGAAGGGAAATATATTCAAGCTGTTCAGGTAAAACAACCGTCTCTGATCACAGTCTTGGATCACTAAGCTACTATAACATGAGAATGTTTTAAGAACATATTGCACACAGAATTCATATAAAACTCTATTGCACTAAATCATGTTAAATTAAAAGAAAAAGTTCGTTAAAATATTCCAGAGTACTGAACAGCATCAAATGAGTCTCCATCAAATAATGTCAGTGTCATTAATTAGTACATTAGGATTTCAGTTGCCATAACAACATGATACACTTTATCACCAACAGAAATGGCAGCACTTTCTAAAAATAATAATTCAAGCACACAAATGAGAAGAGCTTCTCAAGACCAAGAACCACACAAATAAATAGCTTCAAACTTTTTAAATAAGCAAGGAATTTGAAAGACAAGAGCACACACTGGCTAATGCTGTAAGGAAAGTTCTTCATGGTTGTAAAGCTTAAATTATATTGCCATTGAGTATATAGTACGCTGGCCCCTTATCAAAAGCACATGGTCTGATCTTGAGAACCAAAGAACTCTCGGATCCACCACTGGTGCAGTGGGTGACAATTTTGTGATTTCAAGGAAGACGTCTTCAAAACTGACATCGAATGCCTGCAAAACTAACTTAAAAATTTCAACTACTATAGCTAGAGATTAAAATTATAGTACTGGTTAAATCTTTTGCTTCAATTTTGAGAAACTTTTGAATTTTGAAGGTGTATTTACTACAGAAAATATTGACTATCGAATGTCTGTAAATGGGTATCTTCAAGAGGATTGCTTCTATTTACAGCTACGCGTTTGAAGGTTAATGGGCTAACAGATTATTTATTTAGTTTTAACTTCTGAGTAGAACCTTACCTATAGCATTGAGTTATACCAGGTTAATAAACTCCTGTACATTCGCTGAGCTGTAGCAGCTACAAATATCATCCTCACACAGGCACTCTCACCTCTCAGCTGGCCGGTGTTGCAAGATAACATGAATTTGGCTTAAACTGTGCTAATAGAGGCTTTAAAAGCTTATCAGTGGGATAAGGCTAACAGTGCATACATGACCAGTTTATCCTGGTTCATCTGACAGAAGAAATGATCGGGCCAGAGTCATTTCACTGTGTCTGAGTCTTTGTGGTAGCATAAAGTCTACCTCTGAAAAATTGCTTCTGTGTTAGCAGTGAAAAATGAGGCTTTCAAAATACATGTATTGTTATTATGATTTTTAAATAGACCCACACTACAAAAAATTCCAAGTGCTAAAATACAAGTTTAATAGCTTGACACCTAGAAGCAGAAGTTGCCATGCTTTACTGACATTACTGTTCAAACTACCCTGTTTGATCTGTACTGGAGCAGAACAGCTTTCACACAAGGTCAACTCTGCTGAGCTGCGGTGGGAACAGTAATCCTAGCAGAGAGACCCAACAAACTGCTGAAAAGCACCAACATCCTCCATGACAAGCCACGCACCAGGTATACGGCATGAAACTGGAAGTCTCTGGATGAGAAGATCCTGAGCAATACAGCAGGAAAACCTGGCAGTTGAAACAGCTGATTGTTGTAGGTCCCTTCCAACTAACTACTCTATTCTGCTCTAACAAATACCAAACAATATATATTTTTTCCCTTGACTATGTAATTTTTTAATTGCAAGATACCGTAATACTATCCTGCTAAGGACAAGTACTAGTAACGAGTACCTGTTGGAATAATGAGACTCCAAATACTGTTGCATTACAAAAAAATGTCATGTGCTAGTCTCAATATCTGGTATATTCTGTAACCTGGGAAAAATAATGTCAAGAAAAATTTTTGATTGGCCCAGCATATAATTTTGAGTTTATATATATATATATATATATATATATATATATATATATATATAAAATACTGAGTTTAAGTACTACAAAATACCTTCATATGGTGCACGTTTAATTAGAAAGATATTCGTGGCACTTTCCTTAGCCTTAGGGTTCAGTTATATTCAGAAAACAAGAGAAGAGAAAAATAACAAAAGTTCTTCTTCCATATTTCAAAGAAGAAATTACTAAAAAAAAAAGCCTATTAGGTGAAAAGTCAAGTGATCTCAGCACAATATTCTATGAGACAGTATGCCAATACTCTACAGCAGAAGACAACTAAGTTGAAAATTCTAGACCTGACAGAACAGTGGGGATAAAAGAAATCCTGAGTGGAGAATAACATATTTCATCTGTCTTTTGAATGCTTACAAAATCACTCTAAAACAATTTACAACTAAGTTGACAATATACTGCCGACATAGCGAAACATGTTCAAAATAGATGAATGTAATTCATTTTGATGGTGTCCGATAAATCAAGAGCAACCACTTCAGAAAGTTACAGAATTACAAATTCCTCACTGCTTGTTAAAGAAGAAGAGAGTGAGAACAAAACTGAACTGTGACCTGAAGGGCAATGCAGATATGATCACAGCTGATAACTTGAATTCTCATCATGATCCACTAAAGCCTAATCAAATTCATCTTTCTGTTATGCAGGCATAATAGAAATTCAAAGGTAAGGTACTTACTTCACAGTGGCACTCAGAAGGAAATTCAGCTGAGACATTAGGAGACTATCTGGAGCAGACAAATAGCGATCAAACTGAGCCTGGGGGTGAAAGGGCGTGGGGGAGAGAATATGAGATCAACATGCTAAGAACTTGCTGTTATATGAAAACAGGTAAACCCACAGATCTCTGAAAATTGATTACATTAAAATGGAAACTTCTTATTTTATAACTTTTTAATATATATTTAAAATAGAGCCTAACATAATCGCTAAATGTTTAAGGTAGAACTTAATCCAAAACAAACATCTAACTTCAGCACCTCTGTCACCAAAATTTTAAGCTTCTGACCTCAGGAGTATGGGCGGAGGGTCAAGGAGTGAGAATCCAGCTTCCGTAATTATCCCTCTAAGTTTCCTATGCAGCTGGTGGAGGTATGCATGTGCCACTGAAGATCAGACCCAGCCTACTCCGTGCAGAGGGAATACAACAGCCTCCAGACAGATATCTAGCCTGTCCAAGTTAGACATGTTGCATGTTTCTTTTTACATATTTAGTTTTACTCTTTGGCAGGAAGTCAGTGGTTAATGACCTAATGAGCACTCAATGTTGGCAAAAACAAGACCAAGGGACCTAGTTCAGGCTCCTCGAACTGCTTCTAAGCCCACTTCTTCTCCCCAATACAGCGGGGAAAAAATGTGGTGCTTTGATTCTAGTAGTTTGGAGAGGAAAACACTACAAAAGAACATTACTGCTGTCTTCAGCTGTTCTCAGAGAAGCTGTGGATGCCCCATCCCTGGAAGTCTTCAAGGCCAGGCTGGATGGGGCTTTGGTCTAGCAGAAGGTGTCCCTGCCCTTGGTAGGGGGGGATCGGACTAGATTATTTATAAAGGCCCCTTCCAACCCAAACCATTCTACGAATTCTATGATCAAATGGGTGGCTATAGAGAAGATGGAGCCAGGTCTTCTCACAGGTGAACACATGACGAATACTGGATGCGTATTAAACTAAGGAACATTCTGATTAGGTAGTAACAGGAAAAAATCTCAACAGGAGTGTCATCAAACACTGAACAGGTTACACAGAAAAGCTGTATCTCCATCCTTGGAATTACTCAGGCAAGGCCCTAAGCAACTTTATCTAACGATGGCAACCTCCCTGAACACTGGATGAATCTTCTCAAGCTGGTAAACCCTAAAATCTACTTCCATCTATCATGTAAACATGCAAAAAGTGGACACAAATGACTAAGTTACAATTCTCTCAAATTAACTTTCTGACGTTACCTGCTCTCTTTTGGAAAGCAAGAGAGCTTTAGCTCAGGGAGAGGGATGGACTTCACTAGAAGAGCATTTGCAAGCACACATGAACAACTTAAAAGGCTGGGACCTGGAAAACTTTCATGTTACATTGGGAGGCATGAATCTGCCTGCAAGAACTCCGTCCACATGGTTTAAAACTTAGGAAGCCAACAGACTGGGCTGATAGATGGGCTTTATGTGGGTTTGATTTCAGCATACTGGGTCCCATTCTGGTTAAAGTGTGTTGACACAAGCAGACATTAAACAAAGTAATGAATAAAATAAACCCATTGGTTCCTCTCTAACTATTCAAATAAAATTATTATGTACCACCATAGATAACAGTTACATATATACATAGTTTAAAGAGATGGTCCCCAAGCTGCAATCTTTAAATTCCTCATTGGTCTACAAGACCATGAGAAATAAAAGATATTTTAAATGCAAAATTTATAAATACTGATAAGAATGCATACTGATCTAAGTAAACTACAGAGTGCTTTGTGACAGAACACTGCTCATCCAACCAGCCTGGGAATCACTGGTTTAAAACTTGAACAGAGGAAAACAGGCTACATTGACACAATTATCATGGATTCAACACACAATTTTTGAAACCACCTTTTTTTTTCACAGAAGTATATATGTACTGCTGGATGAGTTGGCCTTATTTACAATTAAAACCTTCAGAATAAAGTTAAACTTGGCTAAGCAAGAAAAGTGACAGATCATACATTATTGCCTGCTGAACTGTGATATTGCCATCTCTATGCAAAATAGCCTTCACACATTCTAAGCAAAAATATCAGCTGATAATTTGTTTTAAAATATATTGTAGCTTTCAACTTTAGAAAAAAAAATATAACTGTGACATATGCCCAGCGCCAAACTTCTGAGTTTAGCTGAACTATTTGCATAAAATCAAAGCCTTAGGACTGAAATTATAAATGATAGCAGAACCTATATTTCAAAGCATACAGGCAAAAAAGAAACTCTGGTGATTAAAACTAATTAGAGCTAAGTATTTGCTTTTAGCAATTTAAGATGACTCATGGGATAGCATTCTTGTAAGTAAATTTCTGTTTCTCAAGGCTGGAAACTAATATTCTATTACTACCTGTTCATAAATAATTTATGCATTTATTACTTCAAGTGGTCAAATTACTACAAATGAAGAAAGTACTCCCAGACATGTAATTTAGCTGTTCTTAAAGAGTATGACTGCTTAGGTGAGTATCTAATACGTCACATAATTAATAGTATTCTTTCCCATGTCACAACATCACCACCATAATATGAAATTGTAAAATGCTTACCATTGCAACCTTCAGGGCCACGGAATCCATACTTGGCAAATTTGAAAGAGGACCCTAAGAATCAGTAGCCGGGGGCAGGGGGAGGGGGGGAAGAAGAGGAGGAAAGGTCAAACTAGCATGTGGAGAAAGATATGAAATAATAAATTTTACTGTCAGTTCAGTACTAAATTGTTATTCGGTCCTGCTACAGGATCTTAAACATTTGGAAACTGAATAACCATATCAATATTGAAATGCTGTAATAGCTCATTTGTATTCTTCCGCTCTCTTAAATTAAACTCAGAATACTGAGCTCCTAACGTCCTTTCAAGTCCTTTTCTTTCTTCTTCACCATTAAATAATAACAGCCCCCGCAAATGCCTTCCACAAGGACCAGGATAAAAACTGAACTGCAGACTGGCCACATCCCCTTAGTGTTCCAGAAATACAGAGAACAACTTCCCTCCGTTAATCTGTCCTGGGATGGTGCAGAATTCAAGACTGCTTCCCAGTGAATCTTCTGTGCTGGTATGGCATTACATGCTGCCTAACACACTAGCAAATCCTGTGACAATGTCACCTCTGCAGCCAGGCAGCTGGACAGATTAAAATGAAAATTGCTACATTACATTAATAATCTGCTCTGGTCGATTTGAAATTGGTTTCAGAACAGGAGATAGGCTCATGAATACGAAACCCAAGTTCAGTTATTAATCAGAATATTTATACATTTATTTATTCATATTTATACATAAAAATCTGTTGAGTTTGGGCACTTTATGCAAAATTATTGGCTGAAGAAACAACATAAAGCTCTCCAACAGAGTTCTGCTTTCTCCAGAAAACACTGTTCTTTTTCAAGATCACAAAAGGACACAGGCACAGCTGAAGGGAAGAAGGGCTGTATTAACACCTATCACGTAACAGCTGTGGTTCACAAGAAAGGAAGAGCACGAGCTCTGAATTCCAGTTTTCATCTCACTAAGAAATCTCAAGTTTTTACTTTTAGAATCTCACTGGTTGGTGCTAGAATAGCTAAAGCAATGAATATGGATAAAAGAAGAAATTATTTCAAATTACTACTAATCAGCCAATTTTTCACAGAAGAGAAAAGCAGTAATTATCTTATGCATGCGGGGCACCTCTCTACACCATGTGCGGTGCTATAGCATGTAACGGAAGAAATCCAAACTCTACACGCGCAGTGGGTCCAATACATTCTAGGTGTCATGAAGTGTTTTCTCAGTACTTGTGTTTTAAAGCCAGCTTGACTCTGACACTTTCTAAGGCATATTAAGCTACCTACACAGTTATTCTGAGAATATACAGGATGTCTGTGGTGTACAGAGCCTGTTGATGGTACACAGATAAGCAGCACAGAAAGATCGTTGCACACTAAACCTGCTAGGCTTGCTGAACATACAGTGTAGGGGAAATGTGTAGTTGCAAGGTGCCTTTGCCTAACAGTTGTGGTCCCACGTGAAACATCAACAGATATTACTGAGAGTTCGCTTTCAGAGGCAGCTTAATTTGCAAAAACATTAGTGTCAAAATTCTTCTGGTTGGCAAGTATGCACTACCTCCTAAACATGTACATTATATAGGCTTACCTGTTCTGGTTTGTGTTGCTGCACGGAGTTATATATGTAACTTAAACCAGCTCTTGTTAACACATAGGAAGCTTGTTCATTTATCAGCGTGTCTAAATGAGCTTCAATCTGAAATTTTAAGGATAAGGTATTTATAAAATGTGCGTGAGAACATTAAATAGAACAAACACTGGGGTTAAAAGGTCTAGAAACACAAATATGAAGGAAAAATACAAATAAGAAGGACAGTGACCAACAAAGAAAAAACGCAAATACATACAGCATAATTATTTTATCCATTTACATCTTCCATATTACAAGGAGCCAATAACAAGAATATAGATAATTCTTTCATGTCTGACTAACAATCTAATTTTTTATGTATCTGTAGATCCAACAGCACCAAAAATCAAAAATACCAAAGCTCTAATCTTAAAAATTGCTGTTTTATTTTATTTTACTATAGTTCTTTGAAATTATGTGATAAAAATCATCCAATTCTTATTGAAAATATTGCAATAGTACAGCAGCTTTACAATAAAGAGAGAGACAGTCTTTCACAAGGAAAATAAAGTTAATTGAAAGAACAATAGACAATGACATTACAGCTATCAATTTTGCTTTAATTATCTTCATATAAAGAAAGTCATAAACATATTTTATATTCTTAGTATAATCTTCACTTTGCAGGGCAACCTAATCAATAAATCAAGTCATAGCAGCAGCAATCATTTTTTAGTTTGAGCAGTCTTCGAAAGATATTTGGGTATATGCATTATTACTTCATTTTTACAGGTAACTACCCCACATTTAATTTATTTTTCTTCCAATCCTAAAGAAAAGTAAAACTTTTTAAAATATCAAACTCTACTAAAATGTAAGATTTCTGTATCTTCTAAGAGTCCACCTTTTTACTTCCCAAAATTGTTTAGAACAACACACTTTTCTTTTTAAATGAGGGAAATCTTAAGATTTCGATTTGGAAATATTAACTGTCTTAGAGAGTTCTTTTTTTCTATGAAAAAATGTTTCTCTTATTAAATATGCCATTCTAACTCCACTTAAATAATCTACTTATGTATAATATCACAGATTCATATTTTTTTTCAGTCTGTTCTTTTATTTGGTAAAACGTCTGAAGAAAATAAATAGTGTTAAACCCATAACCTTCAGCTCTACCGCTTATTTGAAGAATAAATCAATTTCAGCATTTACTGTGAAAAAGAAACTGATAACGGAAATTAGAAATGCCCCAGACAGTTTGGTGGGGTTGTCTCTTTGTTTGTTTCAGAGCTAAAAGGTGCTAGAAATTCTAATTAGGAGCAGAAAACAAAAAAAAATGGCTCACAGCCAATCTTTACTGATGCCTTCAAATAAGAAGTTGTGACTTTTTTCCAAGCTCCCAGCTCCAAAAGCTCTCCCGAGATATATTGCAGAGATGTTTATGTAGCAAAACTATAAATGGGCAGTGCCTAGGTCTTCCCAAGTCAATAGTTTATAAACTTACATTTCCGTTTCAAACTGGTACCACATATGAATGACTATCCTGGCACGTAAGGTAAAACCAATCAAATGATAACAGAAAGGCAGAAAGAAGGACTGAACTAGTAACTTCAGCTATATCATATTCTAGTGTTAACTAGATAATGGTCTAGTGTTAACTACATGACGGACCACAGACGGCTATTTGACTGACCTGTCAGCTTATTTGCTTCTTCTCAAAACAATTTGCAGATAAATATTAGAATTATTAGGATAATGAAAATGTTCACTGATATGGGTTTGTCTGCAGCTAAACCAAAACAAAACAAATCTTCTAATCATTTTTTTGCTTGTTTAAAATGAAAGATGCTGGGTACAATAAGCTCTGATACCTGCTATTTGCTTATGGTCTCTGATAAGAAGCACTCTTAGCCCCTTTCCCTGATTTAGAATTGACCCAAAGCCAACATTACCCAAGATAAATATGTTCACATCACAACTTACAGTCTGGAAAAATCAGTAATAAGTTTGTTTTCTTTTGGGGCTGTGAAAGCTTACCTGAAACTGTAACATTTCTAGACGTTTGTCAGTGAATTCAAAGAGAGCCAAAGTAGTCCTCATCATATAAAGTGAATTTACCATGAAGGTTGCCATATCAGCTGTGCCCAAATTACTGGCAGACATAGTACACATCTGTAACAATGGGTCTAGCACACAAGAGAGAACCTAAAATAGCAAATACACAGAAAAGAGGGAGGGGAGGGAGGAAATCATGTCACACAAGGCATCTAAGCTCATTGTTTCTCTTATCATGTACTTTATTCCCCAAAGCAGAATAAAGAGAACTGAGAGTTTCCAGCTGTGAAAGCAGTTTCCTACTGCATTTGTCAGCAGGTGATCAGCTACCATAGTGATGGGAAAAGTATAAAAACCTGAGAACAGATTCCAACCTAGCAGAAGGAAGAGTAACCCAGATTAGATAATTGGTAATTGTGCAATCTTGAGGGTGTATTTACTTAATGGAGTAGTAATTGGATAACAGAATTTAGACACTGCGTTAAGAGTAGCAGTCCATACTGCACTGTAATTATCCACTTTGTTAGTCACCCTCTTATTCACATTACAAACTTGGGTTTGGTAGAAAGCTCCAAAATGGGACCAGACAAAAAGATTAATGTTTCATCCATCTTTTGTGTACCAAGACTAATTTACACAGAATTTTTTTTCCCCTGCTCCTCTTCAGAGCTGTCAAACATTCTCATACCTGCACAAAGTCAGCTTGACGGGCATCCAGTGGAACAACAGACGAGTCGTGAGATGCCAGAACCTCCCGTAGCAAGTTCAGTGTCTGATCTAGTGCAGAGCTTGGGCCAAGATCAGGAGGTGGGAGTTCAACCTGAAGAACAAAATCATCTGTTTGCGTGGGGGTTTTTTAATTTCATTTACAGCAAACACCATCCAATCTGTTACCACAAATGCAAACAGCTAGTAATAAAATTACTTGTAACCATGCAGAGTAGAACTTTAGTTTGACACTAGACAAATCTAGCATGTTTCAGACAGTCATTGCCTGCAAATTTCAGCATAACCATCCCACTCGGTGATAAACAAGCAAAACTGAGTTTCTCCTTTCATTCAGACTAAGCCTATTTTATGATCTAGAGAAACCCAAACACTACCATTTTTGGTAGTAAAAAAAAAAACACAACCAAAACAAAACCAAACCCCAACATTTGGTAGATTTGGTGCCAAAGAATAGCCACATTGTTGACACCAGTGTTCGCTTTGAGCAAGACCTCCTATGAACACTCCAGAATCTAGAGCAGGCAGAGCTCTGGGATAGTAGGGATATTAGGGCCATACCGCAGCAGCTATTGAAAGGCTGCACAGCCCCTATCATGCTGAGTATGAGAGCTGTCTTAATCACTAGCAAGTTTGTACCTTAAGTTACCACTACACAAGTGAACAGTGCACAAGCCTACTCAAGCACACCTACATGAATTGCCACGATACCAAAAGAAACGCAATACAGCCCTACCTCAAAGATCAGAAGTAGTAGTCGCAGATGTTTGAAACACAGAAAGAAGAAATTTTTTTAAATCATGAGGAAAAAACACACTGAGTCAAATTACGAAAAGCTGGAGCACCTGAAATGGACTGAAATTCTATGCTATTTTTCACACAGGCTCACATACTTTAGCCCTTCTTTGTAACAGGCAAATACTCGTTAAGTGCTTCATAAAATGTTTATATAATATAAAACCTAGCACACCTCTTCTTCCTAAACCACGTTCCTCAGACTCCATTCCAAATGTAGTTGCATCTTCTTGTGTTCAGTGGTGCCTCAAACGAGTTTCCTACTGCCTCCAGACCCTTACTACAACCCAGGCTGCTGACCTCGTTTCCTTCTGCCAACAATCCTCTTCCCACCTTCCTGTCTCCGGTCTAAGGGCAAACACAGACCTGGCTGGATCATGTAGGAGTAAGGAGAACCCCAGTAACAGAATAAGCTAACGCTTCCAGACACAGTCTCCTTCCAGAAGGATGGAGGGAGAACTGCCAGGACTGGCCTGTGTGTCTCACTCGGGGTGTCTGGGCACAGCAGAGCAAGGCAGCATGCACTTCTGCAACGCTCTTTAAGACTCCAGTTCAACAAGGAAAGAAGGCAGCTTTGGATGGACCCACAATGCACAGGCAACTTGGAATCACAGAATTGTTTAGGTTGGAAAAGACGTTTAAGATCAGAGTCCAACCACTAACCCAGCACTGCCAAGTCCGTCACTAAACCATGTCCCTAAGCACCACATCTATGTGGGTTTTTTTAAATGCCTCCAGGGATGGTGATTCCACCACCTCCCTGGGCAGCCTGTTCCAATGCTTGACCACCCTCTCAGTGAAGAAATTTTTCCTAATATCCAATGTAAACCTCTGCTGCCATAACTTGAGGTAACATGTTTCACTGCTTCCCAAATGAAAAGTACTGATTACTACCATAATAACGTGGATGTGTGAGCTTCAAGGAAGGAAATTAAAAAAATATCAAAGGGGCAGAGGCTGATGGCCAAAGAAACCAAGTAGGAGAACATAAGAGGCGTTTTCAGAATGGACTGTTGCAGAGCTTCTGGAAATAATCTGTACCTAAGGAACACACCACCACAGAAAGAAGAAACAACTCTCTCTTTTAAAGCCAGGCCTAGCTTTCACTCTCTGTGTGTTTTAAAACATTTGAGGTACCGTACATGTCCCCACACTGCTACCAAGACAGATCAAATAGAAACTTTTTTTCATCCTTCTGAATTCAGTGTTCCTCTATTCTCACTTTCGAAGAGACAGTATACTAAATTCAAGGAACTAATGAAAAACTAATTCTAATAGGTTCAGAGAACACTTGTTGTTCAACATATGCAGTCTTGAAAGCATAAAAAAATACTCTAGCAATGAAGTAACAGTAATTCAAAACGAAGCACTTATTCAGTGCTGATTAGCAGTAAAGTTTACTGCAATTTACAGCACTGAGTGACTTTCTTCTTGTTTCTTCCTGTTATTATTGGGGGTATTGATTGTGCCCTGAACACACTGTTCCCAGACCTGAACTGGACCATGTTCAGGGATATTTTGGCATTAATTTGAGACTAGAGTTTGATGGAGTTTTCACTTCCAACACACACATAGATCATGGCACTAATTTCAGGCTTCTTTGCACAGAATTTTTGTTTCCTGAAGTAGCTGATGCTCACAAGCTTCTAAATTAGCTTCGTCTTTCATTTAATCTGTTCTTTTAAAGTCAACTGTCTTCTAGATGGGAGCAAGGAACAAGGAAAAAAGGTTTAGACCATTAGATTGTATTGAGGTTAGTTTAATTCCTGACTACTGCAACACAGGCAGAATTATCAGGTGGAAGGAAAATTCAAGCACTGCTACATTAATTTTGAAAATTCTCATTTTTCACACACAAAGATAGATTGGGTTTTTTTCAGAATTGAAAAGGAAAAGTTTAAAACAGACATATCATAGAGGAATGTTACCAACTTCAATTTGTGAAAGCTAAATTGCTATTCTTAAAAAAAAAAAAAAATAGACCTGAATTGTTTTACATGCACTAAGAGATTATTATAATTGATCCTATTTCCAGAAAATAGATTTGAAACGCATGCTGAATTCTACTTTTGAAGTACATGCTTTAGTTGCAAGCCAGACAGCAGCTAACTAAAAAATTACCAGACAAGTTCTGCAACATAGTTCAATAGCATTAAAACATACTATAACACAGTATTGAGTATCTAATCAGTTATAACCAGCAGTTCAGTCATGCAGAAATGAGGCCAACCAGCTGTTCAGACTTTCAAAGAAAACAAAGAGAAATTCCCAATTTTTAAAATCCAATATACAAAACTGAAACAAATTCTCCTAAAATTACAATGCATTCTAGGAGCTGTACATAAGGTTTAGTATAAAAGGTTGTATCTTCATTTAAAGTTCTGCATATCCATCAGCGGGGAACAGTTAACTAAGCCAGTCACCTTCCTCCAAATATACAATGCAGAGCAGGCTTCTCTGTCTATAACAGCAAGTAGCTCAAGAGATTTCTTGAAGGATTTAACAAACAGCAAAGGAAAATATACGAAAAAGAAAAGGCAGTATCACTAACCAAGAAAAGAGAGCATATATATTAATTGTTTCCCTTTCCCACTTACAAAGAAGATTAAATGGGAAAAAAATGTGCAATTCTTGTTCCTATAAAATACAGTTAATTCTATTAACGACTGGAGCAGATATTAAGGAGAGCAGCTTTGTTAGAAGTTCATACATGTACCAGCAAATACTGAAAATACTGTACAGGCAAACAATCAAAACTATTTATATACTTTCCTACTTGAACATCAGAAAGTTAACACTACAGAAAGACATGGGCATACTAAAGCGAGTCAAGCAAAGGGCCACAAAGTTCATTAAAGGACTAGAGTATCTCCTACAGAGGGAAAGGCTGTGTTCAGCCTGCAGAAAAGAAGGCTTGGAAGGATGTTATCAATGTGTATAAATAGCTTATGGGAGGGATAAAGAAGTGGGTGATGCTCTTCTCAGTGGTGTCCAGTGATAAAGCAATAGGCAAAGACTGAGATACAGGAAAAGCGTTTTTTACTGTGAGGTTGGTCAGACACTGGAGACAGCTGCACAGTGAGGTTGTGGAGCCTCCATCCTTAGACACAGTAAACACTCAACTCGAACCAGTCCTGGGCAACCTGCTCTAGCTGGCACTCTTTGCGCAAGATGGTTGGACTAGATGATCTCTAGAGGTTCCTGCTGAACTCATCCATTCTGCAATGCTGTGATACTAGTATTAAATAAAAAAAGATGGCAATTTAAAACACAGAACTCCTCAGAGAAAGCACTGCTTAGAGTAACAAACAAAAGGTTGGCAGCTTTTTTATGGGCCTAATCAGCTTTTCATACAGTCTTTTAAAAACCTCACTGGCAGCAGAGGGTAGAGACAAAGCACTACAGATGTGGAACCTTGTACAAAGTTAACCAGATGTTTCATCCTGTCAGTTACAACAGATTTGCATCAACTAAAGAAGTTCAATCTACAAGCTGAAACAATATTCACTACAGTTAAGCAGCGGCAGTCTAAGAAACTTGAGTGCACATCTACCAGAGAAGCTTCAGAGCAGCTGTCCTAAGCTTTTCTGAGCCCTACTAGGATCCTACAGAGATCACCAAAGTAGAAGGCCTAATAGCATGCTTCTCAGCTATCAAGTTGGTCTAGGCAGAAAAGACAACAGAAAAATTCTTGCTAGCTTTGCTTTGTTCACATGGATCCACTGAAAACCACAACAGCACTCGGATCACAACTACCAGCCAGACTCATTTAATCTGCCCCTTATTTGGCTTCCCAAAAATCTAATGGGTTTCACTCTGACAGGGATCAAATTATGAGAGAAAAGTTCAGTTACTTGCATGGAATGTTTCAATACCTCTCCCACTGGCAAACTTCACAGATAATGCAATCACAGCATTTAATTTCCATACATCTACTCTAAAAAGAACAGCATTAAGGAATAACAATCCCAAAACTTGATTTGGGCTACACTACTAATAGTCTTTTAACAGCTCAGACAGCAGATGACATGTTAGTTTGGCATAATCTCTCTTTGCTACTCTTATTATAACTCTCATTCCATTTAATTAAATATTTGCAATTATTCTTTCCTTATTGTTATGGATTACTACTGAGGCCAAATGGACAAATGTACAAGTAAGGACAAATGTGCTTGAAAATTCCATGTCTCCTAATGTATTAGCTGGTCCAATAAAACATGCTGGCATAGGTTAGTCTAACAGGCTTGTTAAAATGTCTCACCAGTGGACTCATGATTTTAAATGACAATTCTCCTTCAGAGAGCTGAAAGAGCAGTCCATTCCACTCCAGTGCATTAGGCACTTTGAACTTTGCTTCCAGTTTCATTGGAACAGTTTCTGTTGTTCTGATAATTATTTTCATTTAGCATTTTCTCCTGGATTTATCATCATCTGTAAAATGGTAATCTGTACCAGGATGTTCTAAATTAGATCCAGACAGTGAATAACACAAGCAGAATCCCAAACCCCTAAACATTTGATTTATTAGTGCAGGGTCAAAGGAAACATATGAAAGGATATGTAAGGATTGAATTTACAATTCTAATCTGCTCTATTCACATAGCTGGTACACCCATGGCTGGGTTCAAGAAAGCTAAAAAGAAACAAGTACAAACACACTTTTCCAGCACAGGGACACCAACACTAGCCAGAAAATGTTCCGGCCGAACAAAGAAGAACTGAACCAACCAATTGCTACCAGTGCTAGAAAGCACTAGCAAGACTGCCCAACTGCCTCTGAAGGGTAAGAGCAAACAGCACAAAGGAGAGATAGTGGCACTGAACCTTCAGTGACACAGAAGGGTGGTGATGCACAGTTTCTACATGATGTTAGTATCGAGCTCTAGAATGACCTGAGAATCTCAAAGCTGTGAATAGCACTTTAAATCCTGGAAACAAAATGCCTTTGCAATGATTCTGTTACCAAGCTTCACAACAGGTTTCAAGGAGCATGGAGCCAAAGAGACTTCCTTGTGCATTGCCTTCCTTCGATAACAACGGCCTTACATTCAGGCAGTGTGCAGAGTATTTCTGTTACATTGATTTCAGATCATAAAGAGCTACCTAAGAAGTCTGAACGAGAACACCATAAAGAAGACTGAAAAGCTGACTGCCTTCTTTTCAGATTACGACCAGGATGCTTGAGATTTTGATGTAATGAAAAAAACGTTCACAGGGAAGTGCTTCTGAGCAAACCAGTAAGTACTGTGAAATAACTAGGGATTTCCCTGTACCATTTACACTGATGGTTTGACAACCAAGAGGAAGAATCCTGATCTAAGACTACCTTTAAGCTTCCATACAGCTCTGTGCTTGTGACACTCCTTATGTAATATGGGACTCTTCTCAAAAACTGATGTGATGGGGAAGCTATTTTCTTGTCCTAGAAAGAACAGCCTGAAGTCTCAGTTTCCCACTGTGCTTCAGAAATTAAATCCCAGGCAGTGTGAAGGCAATGCTCAATTCTGCATAATCAATAACCTAGGGAATTAAATTGTCAGTGGTGATGAGGACATCAGAGTCAAATTACCATCCTGCCAATTGTCTACATCCAAAGGAAAGGATCTTGAGGAGTTAGCATATTTAACAAAACTTGCTTTGTCTAAAAAAAAGTTCTCAACTAGCTATAATTAAGAGAAAAGGCTTGCTTAAATACAATTCTGGTCTACCAACTACTAGGTAGGACTGCAGATATTAAGAAAACATACCACAGCAAGACACAGTAACACACCACTGTTTCTAGGCAGTAGTCCCCATACTACAGCACAAGAAAATTTGCACAGGGCTAAAGAAATCCATGTGAAGCTACAAATTCACCAGTAATTATGACTAAATCTTCTGGAATTTTGTAGCTACAGACAGCAGTTAAGAAAGCATTTACATTCTCTTTAAATTAAATAAAAATTGTCAAACTGATTTCCATTCAGAACTTCTTGCTTACGATTTTTGTATTATCAGCAACAACTGATGATACTGAGGGAATACTATCATTAAAATGGTGTAACTCACACAGGCGATATTTACTACTTTCCAGTGTTCTACACAAGAGAGGCACTTAAGCTTAAATAAAAAATACTTATCTTTCTGTAAGAACACCTTATTTGTATTTTAATCTATTTCCAAAGTTACTTAAATTGCCTTAAGAATCACACTTTAATCAAAGTAATGGGCAGCTGATATTCTTTGAAACAGGTTTATCAATGCCTTAAAATGCAAAATATAAGTGAAGATAAGGAACCATGATTTCCAGACTGTCCAAGTGAAAAGTAATTTACTAATTTTACATGTGAGTATTCTCTCTGCACATACAGGAGCAGCAATGAAGCTGCAATCGCATATGTAAGCACAAAGGCTCTGCTTTCCAGTGCTTTAATCTTCTCTGCAAATTAAAAAAAAATCTGGAAGCAGTTGCAGCCATACACAGCAAAAAGCTGGTAAAAAGGTTGGGATGTGAAGAGAATCTTGTTAATACATATACACAATTTTGGTCTGAACATATGTTAATAGAAATGATGGTAAAGAACAACCTTGAGAATCCTCAAAATGTAAAAGCATTGTGACGTTCAGTATTAAACTAACGAACACATATGAAAAGGCATAAAAGCTGGTTATCTGTATATTAACACACAGTAAACTAGGTAACAAGATAATTAAATTTATGCTAAAATAGGGTCTTTATATCATGGAAAGTAATGTTTCTCCAAACGTAATTCAGCCTATTAATTTCGTATTTTTTGTGAAGTAAAACTAATTTCAGTCATGAGGAAGTAAGATATCATTCTATCAATTCAGTAGTCCACTCATAAAGGGTAATAATATAAGGTGCTTCAAAGGACTGTCCAAAACTCTCAGTTACAAGAACTACACTCAGTACAGTAAGACTCTTTCTCAACTGCATGTTGTTGACTCCTGAAGCACAGAGATTAATAAATAATTATGGAGGCCTTTGTTACTCATGTATCTAATCCTCTTCTGAGTCTCTTTAAGCTTTTGACCTCAATTATATCCTGAGGAAAGATCTTCATAGGGCACATATGCAATGTAAAATTGTCAGTACTTCAGATCTAATTTATGAAATATGTTTATGAGAAAGAGCAATATTACACTCTTTTTGCATTAAATGGTAGGCTTGGTATGCCGTTCATTATTTGTAATAAACCACCACTGAAGGTGGCACTGCAATCACCACCTTTGTTTAATGTCAGTAAAATCAAATTTGACTCCTTCATAAAACAATGGCAGCATCTACAGCCAGTTACATCCAGGCTGGGGGCTGAGGGAAAGGGAACTAAGAGGGCACTGAGGATTACACAACCTTCCCAGAGTGACAATATGAAGAACACACACCATGAACTGGGAGACTGTAATTCCTTTGTCACTGCTCCTCCTCCTTCTAAGTGCTGTGCATCTCCAAACAGAAAATCAGAGTATCACCCCAAACAAAACTACAAAAATTTTGAGTTACACAAGTAGAAAACTTGTGCTGGATCCCGCTTGAGTACAGATGTAAGACCCAGCACGATAAATATGAAGAGCTAAATACAACAGAAATTAATGAAGAGCTGGCTTACAGTTTCAAGCCAAGAAAACCTCTTTCTTTAAGCACTACTCTGTTTGCATATACTTTGTAAGTAAAGTGCAGTCACATACCTTCACTAAGGTCCATCACCAATTTCTCTTCATAAAAGGAAGAGGTACACAGACATTTTATTCTAGCTTATGTATTACGAAACAAAATGTTCTGAGGAATTCATATACAGCTAACGTATGCCCATAGCAAGAGATAAGCTTTATTTTTTTATTTTATTTTTTGCTAAATTCATATTGTCTTTGTCCATTGTACCATTTCATGAACTCAAGCTGTAACTGATCCTTGAAGAAGCATTAGTAGCAGAGGAACTACTATTCCAATGACACCACATTCAAGTAGACAAACTCCACGACAACAATGTACTAAGTGGACTTGGCAGTATGGACTGTGGTTGGTAGCAACTAAGGAGTAACCTGATGAATGAATGAATGAATGAATGAAGTCACTGAAAGGAGTCACTGGGATATACAGAAGGGAAGAAGAGGAGAAAAAACTGCTCCTTTGAGAAAGTCACTCCTCAGCCCTTGCAGAAAGACAGGAAATTGGAACCAGATGCAAGCCGTGCAAAATAAGAAAACTACTTTGAGACCACAGAGCAACACCAACCAAACTCAGAAAATCCCACTGAATGGTCAGCAAAGTCTTTGCACAAGAAAGTATCGGTAAATCTATGTATTTTTTTTAATTATTTTTCTTGTAGGTTAACTATAAATAATTTAAAATATATTTACAAAACCTCATTGTTTGTTTTCCACTTTCAAACTTTTTTTTTACTGAAAAAAAACAGTAATGTGAGAGCTTTGTTGAACTCTGGGGTTGTGCAGTAACTGGGAATAAATAAAGGCATCTCTTGTCGGCTTTAGGGTCTAGTCAACTCAGCAAATCTCAGACAAGGATGCTGGATGAAGATCAGATGTGTAGGGATGTGTAGCCTAATGATTTTCTTTGACTTGGATTTTAGGAAGGTGATATTTAAAGGGCAGATCTACCAAAAGCAACATGATACAAATAAAGCATGGAGAAATCAGAATGTACTTGTTACTGAACAACGGGAAGTTCATTGAAACACAATTCAAAGCAATCAGCAGGAGAGGAAAACTGATACTGTGTTAGGTACAGTTGTTTGGTATAACAAATGTATGTACTGCTTTTAACAGCAGCAATCTTCATGTGGTATATAGTATAAATAGTATAAAAAATAGTATATAGCATTTTTTATATATAGTATAAAAATACAATAGTATAAAAAAATATTTTTAAAGACAGAAAAGCCCAAGTCTTGTTTTTGCTTAGGTTACCATCTTTGGGATATATTTCATAATTTCCAAGAAAGGAATTTTGCACCTGTTGATCTCATGATGCATTAACACAAATTATCTAGTTCAATAAGCTGACTTTGCTCAATTGCACTTAGGGAAATTTCCTAATTTTGTTGCTTCTCATAGATTTTAAAAATATGTGAACTGCCCTGTAAACAAATACTGCTAGGAACAGTATTTTAGCCATATTTCCAGAAAAATAAAACTATTAAAAGCATTAAAATATAAACAGGAAGTTTTTAAGTGGTTCCGTATCAAAAATATAGCAACTAGAAAACTTAATTTTTAGGAAAACCTGACATATAAAACAGTTATTCATCATATAATCTTACTCAACAAAAGGGAAATGAAAGTGTGTTTGGAAACATGAAAGCTGATTTTGAAACAAACCTTATCCATTAGTTTACTTGCATGAAGACTCAGGCTATTAAAGAATATCTTCTTGCTCAACAAATGCATTTCTTCAATTGTTGTCAACAGTGTGGCTGCACTGTTTCCCACAATACCACTGAAATCAAAATTAAGATTAATGAAACAATCTGAAGGGGAGGCAGGGCATGACAGGGTCAGATACTTTAGACTATTTCAAATACAATTATTTTCAAAGTTGAAAATTTACAACAAATAATTGCATGGAACAGTTCTCCATATTAGCTAAGAGATTCACTCATAAGTGACAGTGAGAACAAGCATTAGCAGCTATTAAGTACAGGCTTATCTAAAGCTTTACACAAACTTTTTAGTATAATTCTAAAATTTATTGGATTTTTGTTTGTTATTCTGTAAACCTACTTGTTACAGAAAACAGATTACATAAACAAAAAGGGTTGCTAACTATTCCATCATACTGTCCTTTAGGGATAGCATCATCTCTCTTCTTTCTTCATTGCGAAGTTAGACATCTCCAAAAATGTAAGAATTCATGCCTTGCCATTCCAAGTGTCAAGCTATTACACTTAGCATGAACACAGTGTAAGCCTTAAATGATGCTACATGACAATGTTCTTCTCACAGTTACACCTTCTGTCTAAACTAAAAGTGCTTTTAAGCCCCCAAAATGGCAGTGAAAATTCCCTGCATCATAATAAGACTAATTCAAACTTGTAGCCTGATTTTCAGATTAAATCTTGTTGCATTTAATAGATCATTTCTCAGACTGCACTTTCTCTTCATTAGTCAGTCTAAGTTTCACTTCCCTTACAGGGGAAATTATTCAGCTAGCAGAAGTTACTTCAGTGGTCATTAAACAATGTATCATAAACAAGACAGAAAGCAAAACATAAGACTGTCAAAGACCTTCCATTTTAACATCACATTTTCAGTTACACCAAGTTATATAACCACTGAGGAACACTAACTTTGGAGACATAAAAATGGTGGCAAAAAATCTTTCAGGCTGTGTGGGTTTTTTACAATAAACTTTGGAATAAGTCTTATATGTGTTTTACTGCTGATCTGTAGTGCCATCACAACTGAGGATTTCAAATATAGTGGGAGGTGCCCAAGAACCACTTATTCCAGTCTGCCCAATATCTACATGTCTTTTCAGAGAGAAAAGATGCTCAAGGAATAGTATCGGTGATTCAAATTTGCAGCAGTTCAGCCCAGGGCTGTTTCTAACCAAAATGAACTACTGCAAATGGCACAAAGTATAAAATCAAGCAGTTCTGGTTTTTCTCCAGTTTCTATGTTCCTGGTGGCATCTGGAAGATTGGAAGATAATTGGTGCACCCTCAACAGCTAGATATGGAACAAGAAATGCATTCTCCCAGTAGAAAAATGTGAGTGCATATGTAGAAAAAATAGTATTAAAACACAGTTATTTAAGGAAGAAAAGAAAAACTGAAGTTCTAGAGGTAATTAATTCTAACTTTTTCTCAAAGGGGACTTGACTGTCATCTTGAATGTTTTGTGTACATTTTTTTGTATACTATTATCTACACAGAACAACAAAGAAAGTTCCTGTGGCAAACTGATGCTATATGCCAAAGCAGATTTGATATGAATTGAGGAATGACAACACATAAATGTCATCTGCTTGGCGTCATGCACATTCCTCCATGATTTCGTACTACAGAACCAAAACCAAGCCACAAAAATACTCTTTTTACTGTATTAATCTTTATATATACAATTTAAAAAAGACATATTTAATATACTTCGTAATTTTGCATACCTGATTGTATGGTGGTAGAACTTGAGAAGATTAGAAATCTTGTACAGCAAAACTGCTCCTGGCTCAGCAACAATCACCTGCTCAATTCTAACCTGCAGAATAAAGAAATACAAACATCCTTCAGGTCATACATTTTAAAAGCCAACTTCTATGATTTTATATGCAATAAATATCTGATTTTGGAAAAATAAATTTAACCAGAAATAAATGTAAAAAGAGAATGTCCAGATAACTACAACATTCTGCTAGAACCAGAGCTTCTTGGTTGCCAAGCCTCTGGGTAGAAAACAAGCGGGTATATGTATTCTAGCTAAAAAAAAAAAAAATTAAAAATTATAAAAATCATGTTTCTGTATAGATTTTTGTTGCAATTGGTTAGTGAAAATTTCAAAATGATGAGATCATTTCATGGATTAATACCAGTACATACTGGAATTCTCCTCAGCACTGAATAGCAAGAACAGCTGCAAAGCTGCAAAATCCCTATGCCTCAACAGTTGATCATTAGCATCATGCAGCAATTCAGAACATCCAAAGTATTAGCTATTTTACCTAAAAGACAGAGTCTTACCTGGATTAGCTTCTTCTTCACCTCAAGAAGAGATTATATACCTCCTACTCATATTGAATTAGATATATTTCTAACTAATGATCAGTTACATTGACTGTTTATCTCAACCAGGAGATACTGGCTACACAGGCCAGAACAGTGCTGGCTTGTCTTTATAGTTGGACAGTTGATGTCTTGTCTCCATGGTGAACACAGTCTCAATCCATTCATAAAACGCTGCCCCAGGGTCAATCTTTGGGCACTTATGAAGCAGTGATTGACAGTGCTTATCACTGCACTGTTCTCCCACATGCCTGCGCATGAAAGGGCTACACACAGAGCAAGAGTCGCTCTCCCAAGTTATTTGTCTGCTGTTCAACGGAACATGATGTGCAGCAGTGTCCTCTTGTCAGAGCCAGCTGCAGGGAGAATTTACCAAGATTACGCTTCCTCAATCCTCTCTGCCTTTGCATCTAAGTCAGAGCCCAAAAACCAAGAATAAATTTTGACTCTTATTCACAATGTTCAATGTACAAGGTTAATTTCAACATTCAGGTGAACTCTGCTCTACAATGCATACGTATATACAAAGCTTTATATAATTACCTGTCTCCAATATTAAATAAAAGGTCATTTAGTCATGGATACAGAGTATAGTCTAGGTGTACAGCAAAACAGAATATGGCAAGCTGGGGAAAAATAAAAAGACCAAAATATTGCCAAAAAAATAATAAAATAGCAATGACTGAAGAAAAAAAAACTGTGAAAGACAGAACAGGCAGAAGGAGAGAGAAATAAAAAAAGACCAAAAGATGCCAGGGTTAGGAAGCAACAATTAAAATTAAAAACACAAAGCAAGAAAAGAAGCATTGCTGCTTCCCATACTGAAGTCTTCACTGTACAGGAGAAGCAAAATTTGCAAGTAACTCAATCTAACCTGCTCAGGGAAGTCCTGGACTTACAGCTCACACCATTTCTTAATCCTACATGTCCTGTCATCTATGTAAGGCATCAAAAACATACGGTTAATTTTGACCTCACCTTAAGTACTATAGAAAAGATAAGGACCTTAATCTAAATATTTTTTAGGGTCCTCCTACTTCCACCTGAAATGAGAGGCCTGTGGTGAGATCTACCGCAGTGAGTACTCGATTCACTTGGATGCCTAAAACTCAAACCAACTATCAGTAAGAATGTAGACGATTTATACTGCATGTAAGCATAATCCTTCCTCAGAGGTAAGGAAACTGTTATCATATTGTTCATTCATGTAGAACAGCATAAACCAGTAAGAAAATTCTACATAATTCTGTAAGTATGTAAAAGTGCTCGTGGAAATTCTGTGATTAGGCTTTTATCAGGCTATTTCAAACTTCAGGATCAACTCAACTCCAAGTGACAGGTTTTCAAACATCACCAGAAATCCACTACAAAAGCAGTATACTGTAGTGCCACAAACTACAACAAAGAGTGTCTTCCCCAAAATTAATGCAGTTATTTTTCTTATTGTGGGTGATCATCAGAAAGAACAATATGTTGTAGAAAAAAACAGTCCTCTAAACTGAGTCTGCTTTTGTTGTTCCTCTCAACACAATGGCTTGCAATTATCTAACTGCACTGTATGAAAGCTTTTCTGCTTGGGGGTTTTGGGGGTTTTTTTTCTGCCTATTTTTTTTTGCTATGGAAGATTTCCCCAGGGAAAACAATAAAAAAACAAACAAAATACTGCATATTTTACATTGGGAAGTCTAGTCTGGCAGTGAATTACCGTAAGTTGCATTCTGTTAAAATACAGAATACAATGGAAAGTCTTTTATTGTTCTTTTAGGTTTTTTCATTTTTATTAGCACAGTAACTAACTACCAACAATACTTCTGGAGCTGTATCTACAGATAGCAGAAGCACACAAGTGTAAAGAGTCTGGCAATCAAAATGGAAGGTATTCTGTTCCAAACTGTACAAGTACTCAAATCAAGACCAAAACACTGATTTACACAAAGGTTTGATTCTATCCCAAATTACTTTGCTGGAATGCAGAGAAATACTGAACCCAAACATCAGTATTCAGTATTAACAGAATTAAAGCATGCAAGAAGAACACAGAAAGCTTGGAAAATATCTTAAAAAAACCAAACAAAAATAGCTGTGATAATTGTCTGTCTAATAAGACAGGTGTTTTTCAACAAGTCAAAAAAACCAAAGACTATGAAGGATGATCATAATTATATGGCAACAGGTACAAACTGAAACACAGGAAGTTCTGACTGACCATCAGGAAAACACTTACTGTGAGGGTGACCGAGCACCCGCACAGGTTTCCCAGAGAGGCTGTGGAGTCTCCATCCTTGGAGATACTCAAAAAGCCATCTGGACATTGTCCTGGGCAAGAGGCTCTAGGTGGCCTGGCGTGAGCAGGGAGTTTGGACAAGATGACCTCCAGAGGTCACTGCCAATCTCAACCTTTCTGTGATATTCTAAATGACACTTTCTTGATTTTTACCTCTCTTCAGACCTTCTCCCTCTCTTACCAGGAACTTACATGTAGTATTCAAAATCTACCTGTTAACATTGGAGACTAAGCATTTGGTAACTGGACACAGTTGTTATAGTTACAGCATCCTAAGAGAAATTTATTATAATAATATCTAGTACAGTAGATTTAACTTTACGAACACTGATTTATACACTGCATGGTCAGGCAATTAGTGGTATCAGCTTCATCACCTTGATTATTTTATTTTGTGCTTAAGTGAAGCACATCCAATAAATAAACACAGCCAACCACTTGATGTATCATTATTAACGACTTCTATCAAACAGGTCCCTAAACTGACTAAGGCTGTAGCTTGAAAAAGGACAACCATGGAGGGATGCAACAGAAATAGAGCAAAGCAGGGTAGCTTAAACATGGTAAGTAGGCAACTATTTTCCATGGTCTCTTTCTATACAAGAGCTGGAGTTATTTAACAAAAGAAAAACAAAAGGAGTTGGCTTTTTACACAGCATACAGTTAAACTGTGCCCTTCCCTCCTGCAGGATATGTTGTGAACATCAACCTTTTATAACAACTTGACGTATTCAGGCAAGAAAAATCTACTGAAGTCTATTAAATACAAAGACAGTAGCTATGGCTCAGTAAGTCCTCAGTATGCCCACAAACAGGCAAGGAAACTTCTACAGAAGTAACATGGCACAACTGCATAACCTGTACTGTTGCCTAAGCATATGTTAATGGTCAATATGAAAAACAGGGCAGTAAATTTAATTGATTTTTCATTTGACCCACCACTGCCATACCTTTATACTTATCCCACAGCTAAATTTTTGTACATAAGCACTCCTGAACGTAGGAAAAGTAAACCAAAATGAAGATACAGATTTTGTATCCTAGTATCTCTCACTGTATGACTATTTAAGCCATATGTGAACTATGGAATCCTTAATTTTGAAGGGGTTTATGACAGCTCATAGTTGAATGAATCTAACTCTTAACCAAGGGCAATGAAAATACATTGTAGAGATGGGGACATGACAGAACAATTTTTACACTCAGAATGCTAAGGAAAACAAAATACTTCACCTTCAGAGGCCTGCAGACACCTTCTGTGATGTGCCCAACTACTTCTTGAATATTTTCTTCCACACCTACAGTTAATGCAAACACATGCTAAGATTATGCAAATGTAATTCTCTTTTCTTCAAGACTATAAAACAAACAAATGTAGAAGCTACTCCTCCATAAAAAGCATTATGAACTGCGTGTTCTTTTCTCCACAAGACTAGTTTACACCTCCACTGAACTTTAAATCTAGCCATTAAAAAATAGCTGCATGACAAAACAGGAGTCCGGGAGAGTCATTACCTTATGCTATGCAATTGCTCCTAGTGCAGCATAGTGCCTGGGGATTTGAGGAAGAAGGAGCAATGGGAAGAATAAATGATCTAGCAAGAAGCTGTCACAGTAAGGCTCAATATTAGCACTTCATGAAATTAAATGGGGGTGGGTGGGGGGAGGCCAGTGAGATGCTCAAGGAGCAACAGTACGTACCATTTCAAAAGGACTGAACCATAAATACATGGGTCTGTCAGTGTTTGGTACTGATGTGTTCATGGCATTGTTACGAATTAAATCATGTAAGTACCTCCACACTGCTGAGTGCTGCAGCATTAGCAAATGCTTCCGCCCCAGCAGCAATTGAAACTCATCTTTTACAGAATTATATACAAAAGAGAATATTGCCCTATCTTACCATGGAACACAAATGAATTGTTGCATGGCAACCAGTACTGTCATAAATCAATCAAACTGAAAGCAACAGATCTTCAAGCTCTCACTTCAGTAACAACTCAGAATAGATTTATGGAGAAAGCAATACTTTAATTCTAATTTAAAACTTGTCAACAGGAGTTCATCTTCAGATGGGACCCATGCAATGAACAGTAAACAAACTGACTGTGACATGTGATAGAAATCAGGTGACCTGAAGCTATATTTTGCAGATCTTATTTCAGACTAAAATAGATTACCTCTGAGAGTAAAAATTACAAAAGATCAGAGATCTGTGCCAATGTCTCTTTACACCAAGATACGTGAAAAGGCACATAAGCAGAAACAACTGAATTCAGTGTGGTGGCTGTAAGAATTTCAGCATACTAAATCGGTAAGGTAATAAAACCATCTTTTTATGTTTGAGTATTGATATCAAGGAAGAAAGCAAGATTACAAACCACAAGATGTATCATCGTCTGTTATGTAAAAGCTAGCTCCCAGATACACCCTAACAACTTAGAGATTTTTTAGGAGGAACAGTCACACTTTTACTGTTCATCAATATAACAAGCACCTAGCACATATTTGCAATAGTGTATCTAGATCAGACTGATTTAACAAGTTGCTGGGTATGAAAGTTTAGCTGAAAAAATATACAAGTTCAAATATCAAAGGACATGGAATTACAATCTTGATATATCACATGCTTGTGCCTTCAAATACATTTTCATGTCCGATTAGAATATTTTAGATTCAGCAAACACTAAAAAGAAATGTTCCAGCACAATGGCTTATATAACAGTTGCAAGTATTAGTATGTCACACTGACATAAAAGAAATGTGGAATAAACCTCAGAGACCCAGCATCACTTTTAAAGAACAGTTCATTATTGAAAATATACTTCTGGCTGCCTGCTACACCACATATCATTTTTCTCTGTGTACCCTTCTCTAAGGGAGAGATCCTTCCTGGAGTTCATTTGGCTTCTGCTTTCCAGCTGGGTTCCTGTAACTCCATGAAAAATAGGTTTCTACTGCATCTCTTAAAAAGAATGCCTGCAATTCTTTCTTTCAAGTGGAAGCCCTCTGTAAGACTGGAAGGCTCCTGTTAGCAGAATACCTACGCTCCAAAGAGGAGAACCAGATGCTTAATGCTTGCCCAGTACAATGCAAAATAGTTAAACTTTTCTGAATGTGTTTGGTGCTTAAAATTTTAATAACATTTTTGGTCAGGTTAATTTTAAACAGTTAAGATTTGCAATCTTAAAATTTTAAAATGTTCTAAAAGCTATTCTTACATACTTAATTATGGACTACATAGTTTGTTCTCTTTAAAGTAAAAACTGGGATAGGAACATTTCTCCAAAAACTTAGCATTCACGTGATTTTTCTTCCACTGAGACCAAATTCACCTCTACATCACCTATAGCTATACCTGTGCGTTTTTTTGTGGGTTCTTTTTTTTAAGAAGAGATGGGACTTTTTTGTGTAGCTGTGATTTACCATGTTCTCCAGAATCCTGAAATTACACTGAGCTTATAGGAGAATTTAAACAGAAATCTGAACTTGGAACAGAGACACCTCAATTGTAACAAAACCAGTTCCCTCTGCAGAAAGCTACTCAAGTTGAAATTAAAGTTAAACCACTTGACTGACCTAACTTTAGACCCTCACTTAGGTGGTCTTTATCTGTAGTAGTTGCTTGGGCTCCCTCTATAGGGAACAGGAAAAAAATCCGAACAGCTGTGATGAAAGTCTGCAGAAATGCCTACATTAGACCTAACTTCTGTTGGGAAGATCTGCCCTCTGGAGATGCAAATATCTGTCAAATAAACAAGATGTCAACTCTAAATTGCTAAGTGAAATTAACTCAATCTCCGCTGTAGCCAGCACAATCAGACACCTGAAGTGTGTATGATAGCACAGGGAATTTAACTTGAATCTCCCAGTACCACAGACACTGTTCTCACTGATTAGCCACTACCAACTCAGGATCTGTATTTATATAAAGCCTATAATCCCAAGGTACTTCATAAGGTTCAACTTCCCATAAATGGTTCTTGTTAAACTGGTGGTATCCCATTGAGTACTGTTTTGTCTTATCGACCTTGGCACATAACCATCCTTATCATCAAAAAATTTTCCCAAAGATGCAGAGGAATAGTTAATGGACAGCACCTCCCAGGTATTGTTGTTCCCAATACGAAGCTATGAATCCCTCTTTACATTTCTTGCAAACTGTGATGACAAACCTATTCCTGGAGAGCTTAACAAAACACACGATTTGCTTCAGACAAATATTCCATCTCTTGTTGATACTTGTCTCTTGGGAAAAAAGTTTTGGCCTGGGGATTTTTTTTTTTAATTTCCCCAAAACATTTATAATTTCCATATTCTCAAGTATTTTACTCTGATCTATAGCTGAAATGCTCTAAATATATTTAATTATGTGGTCATAGTACATCAGCCGGACATCCTGTCAGAAGGCCAAGGGATTTAATAGTTAAATAAAGCACTGCATGAAGAAGTGGGAGAATTTCAGAGCCAAATACAAGTCTGGACAGCAGCAGTAGCCCAGTCGTTATAGTAACGTCCTCCATGAGACCAGCTTTTCCTGAAGAACTCTCCAGTTACAGCAGAACCATCAGTCATCCACAAAGAACTGCCATTCCTTCTTCTATACCATAAAACCATCATGAGGCCTGCTTTCCTGCCTCCCTGAGATACTGTCAGTAAATAATACTAAATTCACTTCTATCGTGTGCTTTAACTGTAGTTACAAACCAGCATTCCTTCAGTTTGATTTACAACAGCTCCTAAACAGCCTCCTTGCTCATAAACTATTAGGAAAGTCAATTAATACTTCCAGCAGTAAGGAAAATGAGAATGCATATTCACTTTAAATCCCAGCACAGGACTCAGGACATACAGTCTGAAGAGCTCACCAGATGAAGATCCAATGTAAGTTCAAGTTTGTTACAACTCAGTACACATGCTTAATTTATTAAACAAGTCTTTGGCTGAAGCTATGGAGGTCAATCATACTACAGCTTCTACAGGATAAAGGTACTTAAACGGAGAAAAGGGGCTGAAGAATAAGCTTGAGCATTTGTAGTCCTGTTAATGAAGGACAGCTTTGATATTAAAAAGCTTCACACGTCTATGAGTGGCCTACTTTGACCTCCATAAACTTACAATCATGATACATGACCAAAGAAAATTCCATTTTACTTGTACCATAGAAGGAAGAGAATTATAGAAAGGAGGAATTATATTTTTAAAAATTACTAAACAAGCAAGCAAGGCATAACAGGAATCCTCAAAATATCAATAAGCAACCCTATGAGAATGTTTTCAGAAAGGTATGTATTCCTATACATTACAGATAATTTTTGAACTGTCAACCACAGTCTAAATATGTCCCTTTGTAATTTCTGTGTAAATCTATTATAAGCACATTAAAATGGAAAAGAGTGCATGTTGAAATACTCTTCTTCGTTAAGGGCTTTCTTTTGGCAAAATGTAACCACCAGGTATTCTGAACTTATTTCTAGGAAAATCTAAGCTCAGACTCTCATAACTGAAGCCCAGCCTAAGAAATAAATCACACTTTCTGACTTATCACAGACTTAGTTCCTATCATTTTCCAATTTGTATTTTAAAATCTAGTAGTACCTTGAACAGTTACAAGCTTTAACATAGCTTCTAGGTGTTCTTTTTCAGAAGCTGTAGCTTGATGCAACCAGGCCAGCATGTCTCCTACATACCTAAATAAAGACAGAAATTTTTCTGTAAATCACTGGTTTATGGTGTCAGGCATTTGAAGTGCCAACAGGCAAAAAAAGGATTACTTGATATACATTCTTGCTTGTACTGTACCTCAGAGGATCATGGGAGTGCATTTCAATAGGGCGGGGAGTACCTCCCAGACCTCCTCGAGTAAGAGCATCTATAAAGCCACGGACTACAGCGCTCCTCCTAGCTGTTCCAAACTCATCCAGCGTGTACCTGTTAATGAAACATGAAAATGGGTAAAACAAACAGTTCACCTCATCGCAGCTTATTAGCTCAACTTTTAGCTCAGTTAACACAACCATTTTTATAGCTCTAGAAATCTTGTGTCAATACTTCTACTATGAAGCATTCAAAACCATCTGATTTTCTTGACTCCTCTAAACAGATACTAAAGATAGCTTTTCCGTGGTCCTCCCGTTCCATTTTTCTTACCCCACACAAGTAAGTAAATGAAAAAGCAGCTTTTCTATTTTTGTATATATAAGCCTGTATAGACAGGTTTAGGACTCCTGTTCACATGTGGTCCAGCCGACTGACAGAAGCAGCAACTTACTGCACTGCAACACAAGGCTTTCTCCTCCTTCTAGGTTACCACATTATTAGTAGCAAAGAGTTATTTTCATCTGGTAGTTGTTCAGTGGTTTTAATCAAATGAGTCTTAGATATTTAATGGATGGACAATTACAGCCCAGAGTGCATAATCTCAAATGGCTTGCCGGTAGTAAAGGAGGTACCAAGAACACTCGTGGCTCATTTTTGAAGCAGTTTACCTTCCTGCTGGGGCTGAAGCATGATAGCAAGTGAAAGATGGGAAACGAACACTGCTAACATCCCTGCTACATCTGCTTAAAAACAGGATTTTTGCAAGCCATGCAACACCTCTGGTTTTTGAAAAAACGGATTTAACATTTTGAACAAAACACATAAATTACAAAGGAGAAAAAGAAAATAAGTGACAGTTTATTTTTCTAATACAACTGAAGAAATGCCAAAGAGTAAGAATGGTGTCACTTACCAATGACACCAAGCAGCTGAACAGATATAAAAATATTAATAATAAAACACATTACTCACTGACTGAAGTAAAATGAGTACTGCATTCATGATTAACAGGTGTGAAGAAAAAAAAACCCGCAAACCAAACTGTTTCAAGTATGTTCCAAGTTGAGTTCAATTAGATTTCTATAACGCTATAAGAAGTCCATGGGAACCTTCAGTTTTGCTCTTTTCAATCTACATTACTATTTGAGAGAGGGCAAAAAACCACGCTGAAGAATCTGAAAGTTTCTGTTTAAATGTTTTTCTTCATACACTGTATTTGTTAACTCAGACAATAATTATCTGCTATACTAAAAAGTCTAATGAAAAACAGTCTTTAATAAATTACTATTTACAAAAAAATTATGCAATTAAAAGTGGAAGAGATCTGTGATCTGCTGACTACCCGCAGGCCAGGAGTAGCAGTATTGCAGTGAAAAATCTCCAAGTGTTTGTAGAAACCAGCTAAGCTTTTTTTCTTCCCCTCCAATTAACAGCTATATAATAGAACATTTAAAATGCAGCAGTAAAACAGACCTTGTGATCTTACTAGATTTGAAAACAGCATTTAATAATGATGATTTTCTTTTTAAAAGAAAAATAAAACTACTAATTTTCCTTTTGCTCTCAGTAGAACAGGGTATAACTATTATAAAATCCTGCACCTAAAAAAATTTAGTAATAACTATTATTTACACTAGAAACACAGTGTTTACTACTGTTCTTACATATTATTCATGTTAAGGGAACAAACCAATAGTTGGATTCTTTTCAAGCCAGGTTCAATTTTTTAAAAACACAGCAAAGTAATGATCACTGGGGGGGACAGGAAGGAGGTGGAGAAAAAGCTCTGAGTGATGATGGAAGAGGAAGACTGCTCTGAGCTATGACTCCATGTATTTTCTACGCAACAGTTTTCAATTCTTCTGTTAGAACCAGGAAGTGAAAACCAAACTGAAATGTTTATTTCAGATCCCTACGGACTGCAGTTCCCAAAAGTCCATCCACAGTGCAATCTTTCTGCCACGTTAAGTTCACAAGACTGAAGTCAATATAAGAAAACAAGAATGTGTAGCTTTGTTTCTAAACTGCCCTTCTCCATCTTACTCGCTTTCACCCAACCTAATCATAATTTTTATCAGATGCAAGGGCAGTGATTCAGAGGAAAAGTGTTTCGTTCATACAGCAGTGCTTATATGCATAAACCCAACATTCTTCTCTGACACGTTTTTTACATTTTAAACTCAGCAGTTTGTTACATACTAAAGGTATACAAAAATTTTTGGAAGGGACTAAACTACATCTTAAGATCTAAGGTGTAAAGCATCAGTACTGCAATTTTGACAATACTGTTGTAGCAAGTAGTTAATCATGATAATCTATGATGAGAGACATACATCTGCATCTTCTACAGCAACGGTTACTTTGCCTTTTTGGCAGAAGGAAAGTTCTACCTATAAAGTTCTCCCTTTGGTAATGCTAGTTCTGCTGACTGTGAGAGAGGTGTCAGAAATAAGATAAAGCCTCTTTTGCAAATCCATTTTAAACTGGCCAGCTGTGGATATACAAAAGATGGGGGGGGGGGGGGGGGAAGTCTGTGTGTGTGTGTGTGTGTCCATCCCATAAATATTAAGAAAGCAAAACAATGGCTTCATGAAGTTTGAAAGTAACATACTTTCAGAAAATATTTATTACAGAAAATATAAACTGTATCTTTAAAGAATCCTATAAAATGTTGTGAACATAGTTGTGACTGATCCTTTGCAGCTGTCAAAGAAGGCCTGGAGGAGAGGATGCAAGAAAGGATTCTGCAATCCCCAGCTGTGGCCCAACGTACTGCAACACACTACATGCCGTAGCTGGAGTGGTCAAGCGACACCACCTCTCCCTCACGTTGACTAGCAGAACTCACTGAGCATGTTGAGATGCGCACTCTTCTCTCATACTGACAGAATTTTTGTCCACTTGCACTATGCATTTTCCCTGTGAAGAGCTCCATGGAGATTTACAGCTTCACACATTTGACACCCTTAAAGGTAAGGCTAGCCTTTTGAAGACCGCCTAGTACTCTGCTGTCTTGGGTGCCTGTGGCTAAAAGTAAATTGCAATAGTTGTAAAGTGTGATGAATGCATTTTTTGAAAAAAAAACTTAAAAAGCAAAGCAGCATAATAAATACCTCTTCAGGTACGGTCACCCCAATAAAACCAGTTCTTACAGTGCCACCTCGTGGTTAAGTTGTCTCTACTAAGTACCACTTCGTTTACATTAAGAAGTTGCTTCAGCAAATTCTGAACAAGAACTGAACAGTAGTATATTTTTAATATGTAAATACCCCTACGCTTTAATGGCCCACATTTAGCAGACTGTTTTTAATAGATTACTGTATAACTCATAATGGAAGACATTCTTACTACCAAAAGCACTTCAATAAGACCTAATTAGCCTTTATCAATTTTTCACTTTGGGAATTTGAGACAGTCACATACTTTGGACAGCATTTTGTTCTTCAGAAACACCTTACAATGAGAGCAGTAGCAATTGACAATTCATATAGATTAAAATAAGAACAGTCTGACATTTTACTTTAATTAAAAACCACTAAGTTGTAAAAAGTCCAATGACATTTACTGTACCATAATTATGTCAAAAAGACTTCTGAAATTTAAAGAAGTTGAAATATGATTTTTTATTTTTTAAATATCTTACACAGAAATAAATTTCCACCATCACTAGCACCGTAATTTATGCCCATATTTAAATTTTATAGGCTGGAAATACTTATTTCTGTTAGCAATAATCATGAAGATTACTTACTTATACAGGACAGGTCTATCTTGTAAGGCTTCCATGGCTTGAGCAAGAACTGGAGAAATGTCACATGATTCTTGTGTCAAAGTCCTGCATTCATCTATAAAATATCAACACAGATAAAAGTGCATTCTTTACAGTGTAATACCTTTTATAACAAGCTTTTTATAACTCAAAGGTTTTCGAACTGAAGCCTTCAGAATACGCTACCTGACCTAGTTTGTGTTAATGAAATTGAACTCCCCCATAAGCAGTACTTCACTGTAAAAGGGATGTCCATCACAAAACTCAACAATAATAAAAATTAAAGGAAGCTTAGTATCTGTTTGCACCCATGTACAAATGTTAAACCATTCAACCATCAGAATTCTGTCAGGCTCCTTTATAACTGTTTACTGCATTCCAGGTAAATTATTAAGAAAAAAGAGAGCAAGTATTTAAGCAAGCTGTGAGTTTGTTTTGTTTTTTGGTGTGTAGGTGTTTGGTTTTGTTTTTTTTTTTTACTTTAATCACATTAACTATATAATCTTGTATATTCCATGCAAGACTGTGGAAAATCACATAAACTAAATCAAACATCCGCATAAAAATTATGATTTTTCATTAGGGTGAAACCATAACCATAATTTGAGCTTTCAGCATGCACAGAATAACAGCTAACGAATACAATATTGCATTGCACCAGCCTCTTTTCACAAATCCTCCTGTCAATGACTTACGAAAAGAGAGAAGTCATAAAAAAAATTATGTTTTACACTATCAATATGTTACATCAAACACTGATGCTTGGATCCAGAGTACACAAGCAAAAAAGTAATTGCCAATGCAAGTAATCGCGTAATGCAAAAGAGCATCCTGATAAAATAAGGTGGGTATTTTTAATTTTGAAAGGTAACAAGCCACTCCTCCAGCTAGGTCTTACTACCAAATTGTCAAAAACAACTTCCCTGTAACCTGCAAGAATATGAAATGCAATACACTTAATTTGCTTAGACTACCAATTGGTAGTAGTTCTCTGTGGAAAACCATCCAAAGATACAAATAAATAACACACTTTTACAGAGATGAGATTGACCCAAAAAAAGGTGAGAAACTCCAATTAAATATTTGGTTCACAACAAAGCCTTCACTAAGAAGGAAACTCAAAGCTCTGTTAACAGATCTTGGAAAAGGTTTTTGCTGAGTTCAATTCACATCAAGGAATTAAAGGAATCATCATAATAATACTCATAAACATAAAAACATTCTCAGTCCTACTTTGAGTCCATCTGTAAAGTCGTTCATAAGATGTCTCTTGCAGTAAAGCCATCTGTTCCATAATTTCCAAGCTATAAGACAAAAAGATTTTATTTGCAAATACTACTTTAGGTAGTACTAGCAAAGGCATGTACAAATCAAACACATAATTATTAAAATGATGAAAATTTAAAAATTTATTACTATTCTTTGGGTTCTTTGTTAAATACTCTGGGTAGTGATATGAAGTAAAGAATGACACCTTGCTGTAACTTCTGCTTTTAACTAGGAAACGGTTATCCTGCACTCATTTAAGTAGCACTCACCCTGCCCTTTGCTGATTTGTCCGGAGTAGAATCTTGACATCATCGTGAATTTGCTTTACTCTTCCCAAAGCTTTGAAAAAAGCCTAGAGTATATTTAAAAAAAGAAAAAAAAAAAAAAGAAAGAGAAAAAAAGCACTGTTTAGAAACAGTTACTTCTCATTCAAATCTCTTAGAACTCTGTACTCCCTATCTCAATTCCATATTTATGTTCCTCGCAGGTCTGTGTTCCATGTGCTGCTTTTAAAACACAAGGCCCCTCTGCTACTTCTCACCTTTCGTTTCACCTTAAGAGTCTTAGGATTTTTTTCTTTCCCATTGCATCACAACAACTTTCTCCCATTAAAAAAAAAAATAAATTAATAGCAGCAAACATGTGTTCTTAACCTGTTTTTTATGTAGCATATATGTGGTTTACATTTATTAGTTAACACTTTGGGGAGATTTTGACATTATTACTATGCATTCCATCATCTTCTACCCATTTCTACCCATTGACATTGGCAAGTAAAGAGCAAAGTGAAACGTTATAAAGTACAATGACCACAGGTTGATAGTTTCTGTTTTCATATAAGGGGGTAACAATTTCTAAGAAAAATCAAACATTTGCAAGAGACTAGACCAAGGTTTTCCAGGACAATCTTTCCCCACTGAATAACTCAGCAGCAGCAGTGAAAAAAATAAAAAAACCTAGAAGGCCTGGACTTATGGCCAAAAAGGTTCTTTTGTCACTCTTTCAGAGAGCAAATGGAAATCCACTAACAATTTCAAACACATCTCTCGTTTTTAAAATATCGTGGAGGAGACTAGCTAATTCAGATATACCTGTTTGTTCTGTCTTTTGTGACTGGAACAGTGTGCCTCCGGAAAGCAGAATTTCGTTCTGGCTCAAGTCAGAAAAAATATACATTTTCTAAGCGAAGCAGGACACTGTCCTACTGCCTGGCATCAACTGTGTTGAAGATCATGTTTATAAAAACCCAAATCACTCTTCCTTCACGGAAAAAGACCCACAACAAAACATTAAAAAATTGCCAAAACAGAAGCCTAATTTAGAAGACTAAAAATGTTTTAAGCATGCCGGTTGATTCTATCATAGGAGAAAAGCATACATGTGATTTTACTGAAATCTGCCATTTCAGTAGCCCAGCTATGATTATATCTCAGTTACTTCTGCACATTTTTTATACAGATCAAAGTATCAAAAGGACTAATCCTCATTCAGCTGCAAACCAAGCGCTGAACAAATGGCACAGTCCCTGCAACATGTGCGTTTTTGAAACCTGAATGTTCTTTCACGGTAATAGTCAGTACAAAAGCATACAGCAATTACTCAAGTGCACAATCGTTTAACACATTCCATTTATGCTCTCATTAGCACTGTTTATGGTTCTCTGTTCCACATCTTTTATAATGCTTTAACTGCAAACTGGATGCCTGTGGAAACGAGATAGTATGCCTCAGGTAGTCTACATTTAGGTAAAGATTCTATGCAACTACAACAATAAAAAAATCTATTAAGTATACACAATTCTCTCATTACTCAGTTTGCTTTAACTGCAGAACAATGTGCCTTCTTATTCAAACCATAAACATACTCAAAAACTTGTTTTGGAAGGTGCCTAAAAGCGAATCAGCACCCAATATCTTCATCAACCAAATAATGAGGGAAAGACTCAGCTTAGATCAAGTCACTGAATACCTGTATGCACACATATGCAAAATGCACATGCACATGGGTAGTACTACGTATTAGTGAAGCACTGAAAATCCCTCATTTGCTTTGTTTGAGTGTGATTACATTTTAAAACGTCTTCACTGAATACTCAGACTTCATAAAGGCTTTCTGAAGTGTAGAACCACACGATAGCTCATTTGCTCTTAAAACTCATTACACAAACTAGAATTTAATGTTGATTTTCTTTTTTGTTACTTAAATCTTTCATAACACATTTCAAATGCATCAGAAATTCAACATGATGTTAAAAGGTACATTCCTCCATAAGAAATTAAATTACAAACTGATAATAAGATCTCGTGTACAATTCAGCTAGGACGCTTCTACATTTTAGTTCAGGGCAAAGCTTTTAATGTTCATTGAGCTACCTCAGTAATTGGCTCATCTTTCGTGCCTCGGAGCAGGTTCATTTCATCTGGTGTCAGTTGGAATTTTGCTATGAACGCGTCTGCAACTTGTGCTTTCATTTCTAGTCTCTGACTGTAATAAAACAGAGTGAAGAGGACATTACCTTTTTATACTTATCTCAGACTTATTTTACATATTCATACTTTTGGAAATATAATCAGCATTAGAAATTGGTGTTATTAAATTCCAGTAGTACGTTCTTGCCATCAAACACTTGAGTTGCATCCTCACATACCATTTTCCATTAAGCTTACACAGATTAATGAGGAAAGATAATACAAAGGTAAGTTAGTAATTTGAAAACTAGTACGTTCTTTAAAAAATATATTCCTTTAGTGTTTGCATCACAAGTTATCTAATCCAGATACTTTGTGCTTGTACAGTTGCAATGCTTGCAATGCTTGCAGTTATTTCTTTCAAATTCACCAAGGAAAGGACGGGGTTTCAGTTCACGTTTTCCAAGAGACACAAAAAGCTGGAGCACCCAAAATACGAAAATGACCATTTTTCTTATTAATCTACTTTTCTGCAGAACAGGTTTTCTTTTTAACAATACAGTTGGGATACAAACTTACTAGTCTCACAAGCAATCGAAACGTAAGGGCTCACTCTCTTGTTGATTGCCCTCCCTGAAACAAACTCAGCGGGGACGTAAGGTGCAAACGCCATCTCGTGGGCAGCATCTTTTCGCACACATTTTGTCACACACCTTACAACCACAGGACCCAAATTAACATAGTTGTATTCCACAGGAAGGGACTGGAATTCCTGTAGCAACAGAAAAATTGCTGAAACTGTGGTTCGAGCACACAGCATTCCAGGAAATAAAGACTACTTTTTCAGGATACTGAGAAGACCTAATTAGTTATTTGTAGAAGAATAAGGCTCAATTACTTTACAACCGTTTCAGCTTCCAATTTAATTATTGCAAGGTAAATACACTATTATTATAGAGTGGTAAGACAGGCAAGTACACTTCTAATACTGACTGCAATAATTACATTTTCTTGCAAGATCAAAGCTTGAAAAGCTTTCATTTATTTACCCCTTCTCTACTATCCAACTATTGTCTGGACTTCACTCTGCTGAAGAAAACTGGCTTCCCTTCTGTAGAAATGTACAACTTTCCCATTCTGCAGTTCCACAAATTCTTTTAGGGATAAGATTAAATGTTTTGCAATTGTCAGTGCTCTAGGATACTGAGCAGTGAGAAGGAGGGAAACATAAAAACCAACAGTGTTTTAAGAGTAAAATTTATGCAAATCAAACAGGAAAGCAACCCAGTACTTTACATTACACAGAAAACACCTAAAGAAAAAGGAAAACCAAAACTCATATGCTTTAATATCACATCCTTAATTTATAAGTCAGGTTTCCCCAAGGTCCTATGCAGATATGGCTATTTTGCCTTTACATCGACAGTTTTGCCATGCTTAAAATCAATCTGTTTAATTTTCTATAAGTAAATTCTACAATTACACATTCAGGGTCTCCATGAAGCTGAATGTTTCTCAGAGAAGGAACAAGAATGACGGAGGATGATTTCAGCCAACTAAACAGGCAATGATAGCAGATGCATCCATGAAAAATTACAGTACTTTCCAAGCAATCTGGTAGTAGTTCACTGTAAGCGAGGAAGAATAGGGAAGAAGTCTAAAAAGAGAGGGCTCAACAGTGCATACACAGCTTGGAAACAAGAAAATGCAGGTACAGGAAGAAAAGAAAGGCATTTGGAAGAGAGGAAAGAGATTGACAAGTGTCACAATGGTTTGGCAAGGAGGTAGAGTCAGTCTTCTAGAAGGAGGAATGGGTTGTGGGGAGAAAGAGGTAGGAGAGAATGGAAAGTACCAAAAGGCTCTGAGGGCAGAAAGGGGAGACGTGCGAGGTGATGGCTCTGAAGGGACTGAAGTTGCTCCATCTTCTTTTTTAATAACTTTATCTAGATCTTTCATATTGGGGCGAGGCCATGCAAGACCATCTTCAAACCTAAACAGACCTGGCACTGTTTTCCACTGCTAACGCTTTTCTGACACAGAAAGTGTCGTAGCCCTTGACACAGTGGAAGGAGAATAGAAGAATACCATTTTGAACACATTCAGTACGTTTTCAGCAGGATGATTAGGTGATAAAATCTGAAGAGAGGAAGCCATGGTGTAACTTCAGCTGGAGATGGAGGACAAAATACCAAGAGAAGCTGCCTACAAAACATACAGGAATTAACAAGACAGGAGGACACTAACAAAAGAGTATTTTTAATTAAATACTAGGCTTGTGAGAGATTTTTTGATGATAACTGTGTCATTCTCACAACACAGATGACAGACGGATCAGCTCTGCTCTGCAGCACTATGTTCCATCATTGCAACGATGCCTGAACCATGCTGCTTAGGTTGCCTCAGCCACCCCTGCCCTGCGCTGCCCCTTCCGCTGTACCAGAACTGTTGTTTATAGTGTCATGTAATGAACTAGATCAGGGAACAAATCTGGCAGGGAAAACCCAGCAGCTTTTACTTTTTTTTTTTTTTTTTTTTTTTTTGGGGGGGGGGGGCGGCGGAGGTTATATGTATTCTCTAATTCAGTTTACTACAGGCTTGCACTAAGGGACTGTGAGGTACTAAGTTCTGTATAGGCAGATCCCCTGTACTACTAAGTGGTGTTCCAGTAGCAAGGGGGCAATGACTAGTTAGCTCACTGCTGCTATGAAACCGCTCATGAAAACTACACTTCAGAACTCTTCTGGGTATAAAAAGAGGTCGTTTCAATAGTCAGTTACAAGAAGTAACAGTAACAATAAAAAAAATCAGGACACTCCCCTCTCAACCCCCCTGCAAAAACCTAGGGGCATATGACATAGCTACTCAAACCAAAAACAGGTAAGGACACTTAAAATTTCACTTAATGATGGTGCTTTCACCATCACTGGATTTGCTTGAAACAACAGACAATGTAATTTAGTGAATTAATTTAATAGTTGCTCTGAGTCTCTTCTCTTGTGATGGGAATCTCAATTTAATATAAAACCACCAAGCTGAAAATACTTACAATGGATTATCCCTACCTTTAGGGAAGAGAAGGAATCTAGGAAAGAGGCTAGAGAAAGCAAAACCAAGACTTTGGTTTCAACTGAAACAAGAACTCCCACAAACACAGGAGCAGATGGGATGTTGAGAATTTTTTCTGTTCTTTGAACCTGTGTATCTCCTGAATGGATCAACTTTTAAGTACTCTTACAGAAGTTTTCCATTTATTATCTCCTCTTCCTCAGGTTTTTTTGAATGTATACTGGGGGCAGGGGGAAGTCTGATCTTAAGAAGTGCAGTATAATCGGAGTAACAGTTTTATTCAGTTTGCTTTGTAGATTTGTTGGAGTTAGGGTTGTAGACTCCCAAAGAACAAAGACCAGAGCCAGGAACTGTACAAACAGCATTCTGTGCCCCCTTCATTTCTGGAGTTATAAAAACAAAGAATGGCAGAAGATCTCACTAGTTTGTCTCTCTCCACCTGCAAATCCTCACTGTGCACAGTCCTCCCTCCATTCCTTTTTGCTGCTACAAACAGGGTTCAATCAAACATCGTGCTTTAAAGCCATTTCCATCCCTGGCTGTGTCTTTGGCTGACACCTGCCATAACTGCCCACTGACCCACTCTGCACACTCCCAAATAATTAACTTTTTATAAAAACAGTCTCAATATATTAAACTCTAGCATGCTGGCAAGTTAAAAGTTTCACAATGTAAGCCAAGATAACAACCTCAAGGTGGCAGCCATGTTTCATCTATCCTTCTCAAAGCAACGATTCAGACAGAACTGGTGAAAAACATCTATCCTAAACCTAAAAGCATGCATCTGAATTTTGATAAAGCTACATCTTTTGGGCTCTTTACAAAGGACGTGGGATTTCAACAAGCTACTCTGTTTCAAAACCCACGTTAACCACCTCTGTTCATGCTGGCTATGAAAGTTGCCTTGGTTATCAATCTGCATCAGAAAGAGATCCTATATCCTGGATGATGGATCAGGAACAAAACATGTAAGCGCTACATACCCTTGACTTCTACCTGGCAGTATACAGTATTGATGAGACCAATACATTTGCATAGGTATTTAATTTAAAATATATATATATGTATGTATTTCCTCAGACATAAACTAACAGATATTTAACCAGAATTTAATCAATCTTCTTAAAGCAAGGAAATAGATTAAAATATCACTTAATTTTTCTATAGTTATTTCATTGCGATAAGTGCTATGCAAACTACGATGCAGGTAACAACAACAGCTACAGTAAGGCCATCTTAGAGACAACCCACAGCAGTCAGTATCTGTGCAGACCCTTGGACATTTCAAGACCCATTCACCTTTCTATAAACATAGTGATATCTAAATTGTGTTCTAAGAAAATGCTGTATGGCAGAGGAAAGGCCACACCGTGCTGTTATTCCAAAGTGCTGGGTTTTTTTTTCTTCTACTGAGTTATCCTTGCATAAAAGAAAAAAACTAACAGATCATGGGAACACTGCGCTGATGCAAAGGGGGAAGTGCCAAGGGCTGGTAGATTTCGGAGCAAGGGCGGGGGAATGGGACTCCAACAAAGAGCAATTTCCCCAGTTTTAGTCGTTACCAGGGAGACAGAATTCTTTTGCAAGAGAACTCAAAAGGCTGGGAAAACTATGCACTTCATGCACTTTTGCCTTGAACCAAATACAAATGCATACTGTTTGCTAGGATTATCACCTAGACATCTCAAAAAATGAGGTGGAGGATAAACAGGCTTTTCCAAAGTTTAATTTTATCTTGCCACCTAATACAGCATAAAAATCTGGCTAGCTTCCCTTAACTAGGACAAGTCATAGCAGCACGTTCTGAAATTACTTTCAATTTGTGGTACTGAGTAGTCAACACGTTTTTAAACCCTGAGAAAGATGGAGTATTTCTAATTCATAAAGGAATAACAACCATCTTTAACAGACATGTATAAATGCTTTTTAGTCACAGCTGGAAAAACTACTTTTCTGTGATGGTTTTTGTGGAAGGCAAATATATAAGACTATATAACAAGAACATCCACACACAAGTAAGTGTTAGGAAACTATTCTTAGGAATAAGTACCAGGTGCGAAAATGCATTTGTAAATGCTGAGAACAAATGTTATTATTCTACATTTTGCCTGTCAAACACATCGTTTATTAAAGGAGAACTGAAATACTGTGAGAAGGTATTCAGTGACCAGTTCCATCTTAGAATATAATTAGGCAATTTTCTTCTTAATTAAAAAATAGGAAAACACAGAAAATCATTGTAAATTGTCTAGCGTTCCTAGGACACAGGAAAAATAGTAGTAATATTACAGAAGGCTTTAGTGAGACCTTATCTGTAAAACAGATCACAATCCTGATCATCTGTGTTCAAGAACAATGGACTCCCATTAGACCAGAGCTAGCAGGATGATCATTGGGAATGGAGAATCTAATTTACGAGAGGAGATGAAGGAAGCTCTTAAGATAAAGGACAGATGAGAAAACAGCCAATTTATATCCAAGAATTAGGTTGGAAATTAGGGAAAGGCTTTTACCGGAAAGAACAAGCTTTTGAACTAAGTGTTCCAAGAACAGAAACACATACAAATTGCAAAAATAGTTCACTAGTTTTTTGAACAGTTGACAAGTTTATGAAAGTCATCAGGCAAATGATAGCTGGCAGCAGGACAGTCAAATTGAACTCAGAAGGTTTCTCCCATCTGTAATCCCTGTCTAAAGACAGCTAGCCTGCAATGCTGCAGCCCTATAATACATTCTATAAGCCATATAAAACATTCTGCTCTAAAAATAAATAAGTAAAAATCAAAAAAGCTAAATCAAAAGTCAAGCAACAGAAGACACTAACTGCATGGAAATTATTCAAATCTTGTTAAACTGATTACTAAACACAAGAATAAAAAAGCTTATATGCTGTAAATAAATTAATAGAATTCAGTAATGTTCTACTTACATACTGATCAGGCTTCCTATAAACTTCATTGGTATCTATCTACAGAACAGCCTGGATAAGCAATTTTCACATGCAAAACTTCACAACAATCATGTGATATATATACCTCCTCGGTAAATCCGTGTTAATGGTCAAGCTACAGTATCTAACTTGTGAAGAGAGTATAATTAAAAAGGAGCGTATTTCCAGTTTATAGATTCTTTTCCCTCTTGTGGAAGTGAGCTAGTTCATAGTGTCAAACCAAACAGACTAATATTTTCAGCATACCTTTCATACAATCGGATATAAACATATTTGAAAGGGGCCCGCTTACTCTAGCTTTGACTTTGCCATCAAATTCAAAAACATTGCCAAAGGCATGACAGTAACATACTGTTCTCTACATCCACCTGGAATAAGATCAGAACAAATCAGCTTAAGCAATAGCAAAAGGAGAACTAAATCAGATAGTGGGAAAACAATAAAGAACCATAACAAATTTTCACAGAAGACCATGGGCTCTCTGTTCCTGGGCTTTTCTTCTAAGAGCAGATTAGACAAATGTCAGTCAGGAATGGTATCATGTAACTGATTCTGCATTTCTGATGAATGCTTCTCAACCTGAAAGACCATGCTTCATTTCATATTGACCAAGAGTACTTCATGCCTCAACAGAGTACATGGTAGCCAGGTATAAAAGTTGGCAGGATATAAGCCTTTGCACTGTCTCTGCTGGTCATGGTTAGAATGTGACAAATTAGATATTTTTTTTTCTTCAGATCCACTCTAGCTGTTTTGATTCCTGTGTTACGCCCTGTTAGCTATACTTTACTTTGGCACAAATCAGGAAGGAAAATCAGCCTCAGAATTTCAAGCCTTCACCCTCCCCCACACTGAATTATAATTCAGTTTAGGCAACCTCTGCTTTTTCTCACGAAGCATATTCAAAGGAATAAATGTAATTACAAGTTTCAAAAGGTCAAGACACGAAATACATCTCATCAGCGCAAACCACCAGATCACCACTTTTCTCAGTGTAGGCTGATGAAAGCAAACCTCTCTAACCTGCTACAAATACTGCTGAACTTCCTGCATCATTTCCATACTGATTATGGCAAGATATTTCTTTTAAAAAAAGGAAAAAAAGCATCACCAAGAGACAAGCATGAGAGATCTGTAGTGCAGCACTACTGAAGCAGATGTTCACTAAGAAAAACTTTTCCTAAGACTTCTGACCTTGTATTGAGCACAGAGGTGACAGTAACTCCAAAAACCTGTTGAATTTAAATAAAAAGCAAGTCTGAATGTAATTCAATTAAATTAATATACACACTGCTGCATTCCAAGATATGTTTAGGAATCACATTTAATTGCATTTTTAAGAAGTTAAACAATCTTAGTGATACAGAAACTTTTTTTCCAGAATCAACATAACTCATCAGGACTCTTGACATCAAAACATACATGTTGCTCTGTTTAAGAACACAATAGAAGCTTACGAAACAAGATAACGTGTAAAGGTGTTCAAGTACATAATCTCAATGAGAGCTCTGAAACTTGAGCCTGACTCAAAAAATATCCATCCAAGCCACTTCCACTCTCCTTCTTTTATACAGTTTTTAGAGTATGGTCGTCTTTGCTTCCAAAAAACTAATTCTGACTCTCACCAATCTTCTATTTCTGCAAACTTACTTTCTGTAATCTCCCTGATCATATACCTACACTTACAGAATCACTTGAATTTTGTGAGAATTGATCATAGAATGGTTTGGGACCTTAAAGACCATTAGTTCCACCCCCCCTGCCATGGGCAGGGCCACCTTCCACTATATAAGGCTCCTCAAAGCCCCATCCAGCCTGGCCTTGAGCACTGCCAGGGATGGGGCATCCACAGCTGCTCTGGGCAACCTGTGCCAGTGCCTCACCACCTTCACAGTGAAGAAATTCTTCCTAATATCTAATTTAAATCTACCCTTTTCAGTTTAAATCCATTTCCTCATGTCCTGCCACTACATGCCCTTGTAAAAAAAAACCTCTCCAGCTTTCTTTTAGGCCCCCTTTAGTTACTGGAAGGCAGCAACGAGGTCTTCCTGGAGCCTTCTCTTCTGCAGGCTGAACAACCCCAGCTCTCTCAGCCTTTCTTCATAGGAGAGGTGCTCCAGGCCTCTGATCATCTTCATGGCCCTCCTCTGCACTCACTGCAACAGTAAGCCCTCCTAATGTCCTTCTAAGGTCCGTGTCCTTCTAATGATGGGGGGCCCAGAGCTGAACGTAGTGCTCTCTTTCTTCAACAGTTAAGATCCACAACTGTCATTTGTGGCTAACCTCAAATACAGTCTTGCACAATACCTTACCATGGATTGGCTGGTAAAACTACTATGAAGCCAGGCTTCTGGCATTCTGCATACAGTATTTTGGAACTGAACTGTTATTTCTCTGGTTCGGTAACTACTGAACTCCAGAACACTTGTTCCCAATGCAAAGTGAAGCAGCTTAGTGTTGCAAGTGGGTTTTTAGCTTCACTCAAAGGAAAAAAAGAACTAAACTCAGCCACAAGAGAACTGACAACCACAGAAGCTTTTATTAAAATCTCACTTCAAGGAGCAAGATCCTTTTTCTGCCAGCCTATTAGCAATGGCAATAAACAAACCCACATCTTTTAAAATGCACATGTTATTTGAAAACAAACTCATGACTATACATAAAAAGCCTAACACAACCTGAAAGCAATATTAGCATACTCAAGTAAATGTATAGAAATCTAGTGAACACACACAATTTCTGTGAATTGTTAAAAATCCACTTCAGTAAATTAGCTACCTCAATTTTTCTTTATTACCAATGTTTGCTATGAAATACATTAAAACAAGTATTCTATTCAAGACTCTATTGCTGAACAACAATAAATTAACCTTATGACAAGATGGCTTGAATGGCTTGGACTACATTATTTCACACTATATGGCTTTACTAAGTTGTGATAAGTCTCAATTTTAAAGAGAGAAAAGGAAAAAAAACAACACCTAGTTTCTACGTTAAGCAGACTCCATAATTTAAACAATATGAAGGAAAACTGTTCTGCTTCTAATGTACAGAAATTTTAACTAGTCTTTACAGAAAAAGTAAATGCCAAACAAGCAACTTAATTGACCAAAGAAATGCACCAACTCTGACATGATCACAAATATAAAAATGCAATTGTATTAATGGAAGATTATTTTTTTAATTTGTTATCTAAGTAACACACTCTATTTAGCATTTATGCCAAATCAGGTCTTAAGTTCAAAAACTAAGTTACAAGAAAAACAATGCTGCAAAGCAACAACTCAAGAATGCGGAAGTTTTAAATTAAATCCAAGACAAACATCTTATTTCCTACTCCAACTATTTAACTAAAAATCTTAAATCGCACATTCTACCAACACAGGAAGTCCCAAACAGCTCATCAGGATTACCTGCAGGTGGACAACTACACCTTCAAACCACGAAACTGAGAAACTAGGATGACCAACAAAGAGTTCAGATATGAAGCTTTGGAAATCAAAAATAGTCGTGAACTACATCCAATTATATGGGTGATAATAGAGTGCAAAAACTACTTAGTATAAGAAACCTAGTACCTATACAGAACTACTAAGACAGCCATTCCTTTGCAAGTACTGCAGAAGAGAAAGAATACATTTAAGGATGAAAGCATGAACAAGCACCCTTACTTAAAACATTCATCCTCAAACTCAAGTTCCCATGACCACTCTGCATCTTCAGGAAACCATTCTTCACTGCTATCATGCAGGTTTTGATTTATAAAAAAAGAAGAAAGAAAGAAAGAAAGAAAACCAAAAGCCACTACACAGGTTCAAATGCCACATAGAGGAAAATTTCTGAAGAGATATTTACCTTTGCAATCTAAGAAAACAGTTCACTTACTATTTCAATCTTTCCTTTATTTGCTTTGTATAGCTAGTGGAATAAAGTTACAATTCCAATCAAAAAGACTTTGGCTATTGACTTTTCTTTCTCTGCTTCTGCAGTGAACATTCTGTTCTTTTAATTGCAGTTTGCTTTAAACTTAATACTAATTATAACACATTTTTACAAAATTTACTTTCCATGAGAACTGACCAGGCATGAAGAAGGTTTACCCAAGCCAAAGGTTACACCTGTCATTTACTGAAAATGGCCTTAAGACTATTATAAAAAGCACATCTTCGACCAAAGCCAGAACTAACATATATTCTTAGAACATGAAGGGAAGTAAATAAAAAGCTGTGAAATATAAATCCAATTATTCGCCTAAGTAGCTTCCCATCTTCATCATACTGAGTGAAGACAGCAGCCCATTTACCCTAAATTTTCAAATATGGAAATTAAATATTTTTTACAGTCTAAATACCTAATTACTATAAATGGATGAAATACACCTGAAAGTTTACTGTCTCTCTTCAGTTTTAGAACACTGAATCAAAATCATAACATTTTCCTCATACAAAAACATGGTCAGTTGAAGAAAATCAGTTAAATACTAATCACAATAGAAGACTTTTTTTTTGACCAATAGCTATCACAGCAAACCATTTACTACAAATCAGAATGATTTCTGAATATTTTTTTTAAAAGGCTAAAAAAGAGTGAAAGTAGACTAGCACTTAATGTAGTACTTAGTGAGAAAGGCAGAGTCAAAATACCTTTCTTCAAGGACAGTATAAACAATTAGTTCAGCAAAATGACAGAATGTATTATCTGTGCTATTTCCAAATGTTCGATAACTATCACTGTGAAAAAGAACATGACTAATGTGAAAAGGAAGAACATAACTAATATTATTTTCCAGGGTAATGTTCAAAAACATACCATTACTCAGCACCGATTTAAGAACTTAACTCACACACACTCTGGTACATAGAACAGAATTTGGTTTTTTTTAAATATTTTTATGTTAAATTAAAAATTTACACAGAACATTCTACTATACTGGTGCTATTCGAATACAAATTCCCATCATCCTAAACTTCAAGTAGCTTCTACCCAACATGTTCTCTTGGGAAAAGCCTATCATTAAATAAACAGCTGGGAGGACAGCAGAGAGCAGAAATAAAACTTAGGACGGATGAAATCTGAAGACAACTTCTGTGTTTCATAATAAGAAAAGGGACATTTTTTATAGGAAGAACGCTACAAAATTGATTATGCTCAGCTATTACTGCCTTGCTCTACACTGAATGTTCTTGCTTTAAAGTCATTGTTTGAATTACAACCTTTTTGAATTGGTCCAGCTTTCATCTCTGCATTTTGATCAGACAGCATTCATTTTAAGACAACCCTCAGAAGACAGAGAAGCCATGCCCTCCCAGTTTCACCATTTACTCCTTTGTTGGCTAAGAAATGCTACTTAAGTTGACGGAATCAGCAATTTAAGACCTTTATTTTGTCTGACTGCAGGCAAGATTTCAGCTTTTCAAGAAACCCCTAACATTAGGTAGCAAATGCCTCTTCCATGTGTCCAATGAAAACCAAAACAATGAATCAGAACAGTCATTTAAGGAGTTAAAAGAAAAGGTGACTAAAATTTCCCCAGTGGAATGGAACAGCCTTCCCATTGCTGCTTTTGCTTAATTTTTTTTGTAAGTTTAGCCAGAAAAAAAGTTAACTTTGTTAATAAATGACACTCCAAGTCTTCCATAACCTTATTGTAAAATCACAAGTATTATTTGGCTTCTGCTAGTGGTTACTTCATGGCATACTTAAAAAAAAAAACACCTTTCAAAAGAGAACTTTTTCCTATGTACGCGCTTCTGAAGTCACGCAGACCTTAAAAGGATAGGCTACTTCTTAAACCTTTCTTCCTCCTCATACTAGGGGGATGTTCTGTCTCTCAAAGGAATTAGCAGAAAGTCTTCTAAGTAAACTATTGTGTCAGTGAGGACTATATTGTAGAAGTATTAATGTACAGTGTGCATAATCTCTTTTAACGGAATTTAAGGCCAATTAGACATACATTTGGGATTGGTTTTAGCATGTTCCATTCTGCTTCAAAACTACGAATCACAGCAGCTTTACTTTTCTTGAGACTACAAAAATATATGACCACTTCTCTGTCCTACTACCTCACATACTCATATATAAAACAAAAAATTTTCTAAGACTTGGGTTCAGCTCACTTACTTAAAACTGTAACTTCACCAAACCCTTCATTTTTTATCAACAGCGTTGTAGTTTATGCAGTTATTCCACACTCAGCATTTAATATATGTACAGATTACACTCTTAACTTCACATTCAGACTCTCACAGGACATAATCCACTTCCTACTGAAGTCTACAACATGAACCTACTGAATTTGAAAGCACACCCAGAGATATACAAAGCCATAATTTCTACTAGAAACTTATCACTGGAGATAATTATTTCTAATCTCCAAGTGAACTGCATATAATTTTCAGAAGAAAGATCATAAAGCAAGGAGATTCATTCTTCTACACTGACAAAGTCTAAAGCTGTAAAACCAGATACCCTAGCCATAAAAATAATAAAGATTACTTGAATCTGTCGTAGGCTGTTATCCTCTTCCCATGAATAAAAATACTGAAAACAGCAAAATACAAATCTTTTCTTCCACCAGAGGCTGGAGAACCAAGGGAAAAAGTGGTCTGTGTCAGGCTCATTAAACAAGTACTTACGTATTTCGCAGCTAGCTTTAAATATGTCAGAGAGGGTTATAATCCCACTTTCTGTTACTACATACAGTCCCTGAACAACAGAGTGACTTCCACTGGATATAAGCATTAACAACAAGAGGCCTGCGAAACTGACGAGACACTGAGTAAGCCAGTGTCTGTTACAAACCAAAACAACTTACACTACCAACTGACATTAGGTAAAGCACATCCATATTCAGCACACTGTAACACTGTAACTGATTCTCTTCCCTAAAGGGACAGTTTTTATTGCAACAAGCACTAACACATGTTTTTATCTTTCTGCATCCTCTAGTAATAAAACTATGAGTTCAGTATTTTTATTCCAACTGAGCTACAAACAAAGATAGTGTTAAAAACAAAGTACAAATACAAAAAAACCCAAAGTCATTATTCAAAAATAAGAGTGGCAGAATCAGACCTAGAAGAAAATTCCACCAGTACTGTCATGTCTTCAAGAAATAAACAGTGGTATACCTACTTTTCTGCCTGGAGTTTTGTGGTTTTTACTATCAAGTCCTGGGTTTGTTCCTTTGCTGCCTAAAACACAATTAGAATCATTAAGCATGTGAAAAACACAAATACATCAAATGTATTACACAATCTTTAAAATACATAATACTTTTGAAGCTTTCTGACTATAAGCAGTTCAAAGAGTGTACTCTTTCAAACAAAAGGACTTCTTGAAATAAGTATTCATTAACTCCATTTTCAGGCATGATAAATATGCTTACCCGTATGTATTTTCATCTTTATACACATTTACATTCACACACTGTTGATTTTTAATTTATATTTAATGCCATAACATTATTATAAATATTCAAAATAGTTCTGATTATTTTGTTTGTCCATTGACTGTACCTTGTTTGCTGTTGATGAAATGAAAATGAAAAAGGAAACAAGCTCCTTCAGGCTGAACTGTACCAGTGTCCATCCAGACATTTTAGACAACATGAATATAACTCTGCTGGTCTATGCAAGTTTAGCTCTACAGTCAGAGAAGCTTACAGGGCTGTAAGGATCAAAAAAATTATGAAAAATGTCTTCACTAAAAGGATGATCAAGCACTGGGACAATCTGTGCAGGGAAGTGGCTCATCCCTGGAGATATTTAAAAGACGTGTAGATGAAGTGCTTAGGGACATGGTTTAGTGGTGGACTTGGCAGTCCTGGGTTTACAGTTGGACTATATGATCCTAAAGGTCTTTTCCAACCTAAATGATTCCATGATGCTAAAAGCAATGCACTCACAAAGTTAATCACAGCCCTGAATGTTCAGTGATGACAATGCAAGGGAATCCATGCAGAAACCATTCTGGTACTGACAGCAGGTGCATGACTAAAGGGATTACTGTGACTGAAATTAAAGGAGTTCTGACACTTATCACTCAGCAAGAAGATAAAAGACATCCGGAATTGTTGGTTTCCCACTGGATACCACCAGTGACCATTTAGGCAGAAAAGTAAGATTTAACAAGAACAAAATCCTGAAATCAAAATGCATTCAGTATGGCATAATAATGAAAGTAAAGAGGTAGAAACAGCTATAAAGATAATCTGCATGAATGACTGTAATAGGTCTAAATTACAGCATTTGCCAAAATGAAGATGCCAGTCTTGAAACCTGAGGTCTAACGCAATTACATACGTACACTGATCCATTTCAGCCTTTTCATCTGCCACACTACACTAGTTACAATGGAAAACCAGTCAAGGGACAGGAATGCTTTGAAAGGTGAAAGTAGGACTGCAATCACTCAAGTACAACTTCAGTCATCAGAGGGAGCCTGAGCTGTCCCATTAATATATGACTGTTCCATGGCAGGGGGCTTAGAACTAGATGATCTTTCGGGTCCCTTCCAACCCAAATCACTCTATGATTCTATGAATATAGACAGCGAGCACCACTGAGGTGCCAGTTGCTGAATTTTCTAAAGGAAATCATTATGGATTAGCACACAAATTTAATAAAAACTCAACAGAATTTACTGAGCATTTACTAGTTCCAAAATAATTTAAGATATCTTTAAGCTTTTTATATCTTACATAGATAATATTTGGGGGTTTTAACATGTATTTATATTTTAACCTTTTTTTTTTAATGATACTGATTTTCAGTGCTTCAGCCTAATAAAAAAAACCAAAAGACTATTACAACGAAAGACTAGACTTGAACAGGATCGAAATCTACTAATTCCAGACTTTTTTTTCCTCCACCATTCACAGTTGCAGATTTTCATAAACAAACAAAAAAAAAAACACAGAAGAAGAAATTTGCATCTTTTCTATTACTTTTTAGACAGAAGAATTGCCAAGAAGAATGTTAATAGCAGGACAGCAGAAAGGAAGGAAAAGCAGTTTTTCTTGATACAGCTAGATACACTAGGAAGATAGTTTTCATTGATAAAATACATGCCAGTTACTGTAATTATTGTATGTATGTAATGTAAGAGCTTACATCTAACCAAAACAAAGTAACTGGCAGAAAAAAATTAAACATGCCAGAAAAATGAGAGTTGATATTTGATGTTTCTTGCAGATGCTGAATAGAAATACTTCTCTCTTCCTCTCCACCTCAGTATACCAATTAAAACTTTCATTATCCTTCAACCCTGCATTATTCCATTCCAGCACTTGCCTCCTTCTTTCCCTTTCAGTCCTTGCATTTATGAAGTCACTGTCCTGAAATCAGATCTGACAGTATCGGGCTATTTGGATTGGATGGTATTACATACTTACAAAACAAAAAAGGCAAGAATCTTTATGGGTCTTCTTATTCAGCTTGAGCACATGCTTGCAAGTCTTTTTAACAGGTAAGTTTAAGCAGATGCTTGCAAGTCTTCAGATATTGCAGATAAAATATCAGAGTATTTGACAACTAAGTGCTAGTTCATGGGCTTAATAACTTACATACAGACAAAGAAAACATAGATTAAATTGAGACAAGTTATGAGTTCCACAGGGCTCTAGAGGAAACCTGTAGGGCCCACAACAAAACTGCCTACTGACTTTTAACAGAAAAAAATCACTGCAGGGTGGCTCTACTCTGGCAGGAGGATCACAGATGATAGCTACACTTTATGATCTAATGACAAAAAAAAAAAGAGCAAAAATCTGCATGGACACTTGACTCATTTACACATCTAAGATTTTAATCAAACAGTTCCTGAACTACACTAGAGAATTCATCCACATCAACAGCATTCAAAGAGATCCGAGACGTGCAAGGTGCATTACGCATTCCCTTCCAAAATTGAAATTTAAGCGCCACAGTGGGCTACACTGTACTCTCACACCACTTGGAACAAGTTTATCAAACTACAAGCATTCTTATGGGGATTACATATAATGACAACAAAACCTATTCATCCAAGTAGGACATCTAATGTCCACACACCCACATTAGGAGTGGGAAAAGCAACTGTTTGCACAAGATCTTTTAGTGAAGGATTCGCATACTGTACCTTATGTGTTGTATTCAGAACAGATTTGTTTTGGCAAAACATCTACACGTCAGAATCCATAAATCTTTTAAAAACTCATCACTGTGTTGAATATTGAACTTGTACATTAAAACCAAACCAGACTTAGTAACGCACTATATAACACAACTTTTCCCCTGTAAAATATTGCAGATTCAAAATTGGTTTTGTTGCATACCAGTATTCTGAGACAATGTCATGAAACAAAACCTGCCGAAAGAAGATGGCACACTGGATTTGTCTGCCTCTTTGGATTACAAAATACTTTCTTATGACTATACTTGAGGTATTTACAGGAACACATAACAGATCTATTCAATGGGAAAGACACACAAATTTTGAACAGAAATACAGAAACGTAATTAACCCTTTAATCTCACACACATCCAACCTAATAAAGTATTTTCTCTCCACTCACATATAAATGGATATCGCAGTGCTATTCTCAAAATATGCATATTGCTGCATTATAAACTGCAATTTGGAAGACATTAAAATTACTCTCTCAGTACATTTGCTAAATAAGTAAGGAGAAATAAATCAATATCCCAAAGTAACATCATATGCATACTATGGAAACATCTCAATACTGCAGTTAATCCTCCAAAAAAATTATTTATCCTTCTACAAGAAAGCAGTCGCACCCAAAAAGAAACACATACAAAGCACATCTGTTTATTCATTACCTTCAAACGACTAGACATATCTTCACAGCAGCTGCTCATCGCTTGCACATCTTCGTTTATACTCTCAAGCTCCTAAGTAAGTTCAAATAACAGTAACTGTGTTTTAAATCAGAAATGCCATGCCTAGGCCCAGATTCATCCCACCAAAATGACATGCCCAAGTTGCAAAGAACATAGTTGCTCTTGGTTCCCTGTTAACCAATGACCTGAATGCACCTCTACAGATCAACATTCACTTGGCATTTTTATCTGTTTGAAACATCAACTCTCTCTGTGCAGAATTTGCACCAAAAGAAACACACAAAACCATTACTGTAAAAGTATATTTGTCCTGGAAAGTCAAAAACACTCTTAATCCTTTTTTCTTTTTTTAAACTTTGAATTACATAGCAGTACACTTGCAAGATTGCTAGTCACACTGTAAAAGTGCTACCTCTTTAACTTGCTTGAATATGTGGACAAATTCTTCATTTATTGCTAAGCTTCGTCGTTCAATGTCTCCACGCAAGTTTCTTCGGGTGCGCAAACTATTTTCGACAAAAAAGGTTGACAGAGCCTTCAGTGCTTCCAGCATTTCCTAGAAAATGAAAAACACTTTAACTTCCCATAAAGTTACTAAGAAGCAGGTTACACAGCATGTAACCATCCCAAGTTCATGGTCTTATTAAAAACAAACGAACAAACAAAAAAAACCAACCCACCAAAACCCCAACATGACTACATGGTTTCAGAAGAAAAACTACCCAAATACAGTCCAGATGAGTTGATAAATAACCAAAATACTTGCTGAGTCTTTTTCTCATATAACACACAACTTCGTCTACTATTTTAGAATAGCTTTAATCAGTCAGCTTACATTCGGTTAAAACAGGAGCTATCCACTGCTAGAAAACACTGAAATTAGAAAAAGCTGGGTGCCCTCAAGCTAAGCAATACAAACCTCCCGGCGACTTGAAGGGATCGAACAGGAGCGTGGCATGTCTCAAGCGAAGCAAAACCGAATTTTATTTTTAATTAAGGCTGCAAACGTCAGCCTGCGACTCCGCAGCGGAACTGAGGGTATGACTGGGCTCGCTTCCAAATCCCGGAGCCTATCGGGGCTGGCAACCCCTGACAGCTCATCCGGCCGGTCCCCCGCAGCGTGCCCCCCACCGGGCAGGCCCCGGGCCTCGCCTCGGCCCCTCAGCCGCCGCCCTCCCCACCTTGTCGTTGTCCAGGCGAGTCTCCAGGATCTTGTTGAGCTTGCGGGACAGCGGGTTGCTGCCGGGGGCAGCCGGGAGCCCCGGAGCGGAGACAGCGGGCGGCGGCGCGGCGGTGTCAGCCATAGCTGCGGCCCTCCCCGGCCGCCTTCACCAATGGCCGCGGCGGCGGACCGGCTCCGGCGGAAACGCACTCCCGAGGCTTTGGTTCCGGCCCGGCCTGCGGGCCCGCGGCAGCTGGTTGAGAGAGCGGGACGTTTGGTCACTGATTCAGGGGAATAAATAAAAGGTTTGGGGGTGATGAGAAGAAAGAGGGCTCGCTTCCTGAGGTCGGATGGCTGTATTCATCTCATGAAATAAACGGTTTAGTTCTGAGCTGTAACAACAAGGAAAAATAAGCGGACTCTTTACTGTATAAGCTAACAGCATCCACAGTAAAAGCGTGTCAAAATAAGCATTGCACAGGCAATTTACAGTCTGTTTCCGTTGGTCTGATGGTGTGTGGATCAAAAAACAAAGACTGGAGGGAGCACTGGGCTGCTTTCCGGGCCCCAGTGGCCCTGTGGGTCCTGCCTGAGGGGAGCAGCCAGCAGCCGCCCGCCTGCTGCGCACTGTTCACATTTGCTTGGGTTTTTTTCTTTTAATTTGAGTCATTTATCTCAAGAAAAAAAAAAATACGTGATCACAGCCCCCCTCCTGAAATCTTAACGTGATGGGGACAGTGAATGGATAGTTTTCTACTTCCTTTTTGTCTTTTGTTTGCTTCCTCACAGGGATCCCCTACATATGAGGCCAGCCTTTCTGAACAGCCTGTGTAGCAAGCACCTTGTTTCTACTCTTGGCTAGTCAGAAAGCAGGTTTTCAAGTATTTTCAGCCACCTTGTTTCCCTTCGTCGTTTCTGTTCCTCCACCCTATTGCACTGATGTTACCTCCCCCTCTATGTCCTTTACTTCTGACTAAGCTCCCCAGAGGCAGGCCCTCCCTTCTCCATGCCAGAAGAGACATCACAGGTGTGAGCAATTAGTATTGAAGCATGTTAAGAAAACCCTATTATTAGAAAGATCCCCTCCCAACTGTAAATTGGGTGTTGTTAGCAGTTTGAACAACATTTCAGATGCTGTTAACTTCCTGGGTGAGCTGAGAGTAAAGGCACACGCGAAGTCAGAAAGACGTGAATGTCTGAGCCACAAGCGCCAGATGAGCCAAGCCGGTTGCCAAGCCTGATCCAGCCAGTTATACCACAAACACACGAGGAGCCACAAAGATTTCCCTCTGTCAGTTGGTACATGTGTTTTCTTTTGAAGCATCCAGTTCTGCTTTCAGATGCTCCTTGATGGGTGTCCTCATTTTTTCAAGATTGTGTTTCACAAGCCAGAATGCTTCTAGCTAACATAACACATTGGGCTGGCAGGGACTGATAGGGTTTTGAAACAGCATGTGTTTATCTGTGCATCTGTTCTCCCAGGAAAATGAGAGGGAATAATTGAGGGAGTACTTTTTAACCTCCCACAACTGAAAGGAGTATTTGAATGAGGACACCAGGGCTTGTCTTTTTTTCTTCTTGTAGGAATATTAGATGCAGCTACCAAAAAAACCAAAATTCCTCTCTTTTTCCGATATGGATAACATTGGCAGGCTAGATTTTCCCTCAGAACAGATTTATTTTCAACAAAAATGCAAATGTGATAGTGCAATGAGGTCACCATCCAAAACTCACCTGATGTGCTGTGGCTTGCATGTGTCACGAAAGTGGGTTTGACATGACATTCTTACCAGTTTGTCCACCCGCAAACATTGCCCTATTAAGTCAACTGGATGTACAGTGTGGGATAAAACAGTTGGGAGTTTGTGATCTGTAACTGCCAGAAGGGGCTTTGATTTCAGATATCAGTTTCTGTGATCAATAGAAGACAGTTTGTGTAGTGTGTGTAATTTACTCAAGCATAAGTTCCCTTACCAAAGCTAGATACAACAGCAAAACTACAGGTGTCAGCAAAAGATGTCTGGTATGTGGTGTTTTCTGTTGACTTTCTTATCTCGATTCCCTATTATGTTGGGGTTTGTTTTTGTTTTCCCCAGGACTAGACAGCAAAACAATAGTTATCACAATGCAGCTGGTGAAAGTGTTCACAAAACACTAATTTGGTGCACTACAGACAGGACCACAGTGTAGCCTGAAGAACAAGGAGTGTGGTGTGTGGAATGCCACCCGCTGTCTGTGTAGCCTGAGCTAATAACACCATTGTACTTTCAAATCCTTGAAGGTACATGTACTTTGTAAAAGCAAAGACAAAATGTTCATGGTAGTCACCTGAATCTGCTCCTCAAAAGGCTAAGTAAGAATAAAACTCCAGTGAATTAATAAGTTGACTGGGGTCAAAGATGTGACTGGAGCTGCTATTTCCATACCCTGTAGCAAAAGAGGAGTGACAGAGCAGGGCATAAAGGAAATATTTTCTTAAATACAGAGAAAGAGGAATAGCCCTTGCTATGGGTGTTCTCATAGGCAAATGTGGGTGAGAAAGGAGTTTTATGATAAAGAAGAAAATGCAAAGTACATTAAAAGAATAATAGAAAAGGTTGAGGGAGGAAGAGGAAAGAAGAAAGGAAGGAAGGAAGGAAGGAAGGAAGGAAGGAGGGATAGACTAGTGCAGAGCTTGCCTCAGTATGATGCACAGAGAACATAGGAACAGGAAAGATTATGAAGTCAGGGCGGTAGAAGGTCATATAACAAATGCCCATAATTAGTTTTATTTTCTTACAGTGTAATGGATAAAAAGAAATTCACAATGCTACCGTTACATACAGTTTACAGGCTCTGATGCTTTCAAATGCAGTGATGAAGAGCATGTGCAGGAAGCTGGCTGCAGTGACTTGCTGCTCAGTTATGCCACTCCTGTGAAAGTACAGCCCTTTGTGCTGCAGCCGCTATAGAAGATGAAGAACTCGGCTCTGCCAGACTCTTTACTGCACACAACATACCCTAAAAGAAACCCATCACTGCCTTACATTCTTCACTAGTTCTCTGCCATCAAATTCATCAGTTTTCTCCAGCATTTTGATGTAATTTTGTGCTGTAGTTGGCCTAGAAAATCCAGCTGATAGGCAGAAGCACGGAAAATGTTCTGTCTTTAAGTCAATTAGAGCTGGATTTTTTTATGCTTTATTTTCCAAGAGGTTAATATTGTAGATAATTTTCACCAGACCAAATCAGCCCATTCCTTCAGCTAACAATTTTTCAAAAGCTCAGACAGTGTTGATCTCATTCTGCAAATTGAGGTATGAATGTGAGTGATTTGGCCAAAGGTCACCCTGACAGCAACCTGTAGTCATGTAGTGAAATCTGTCTGTGTCCCTTGAAGGTCCAGAAGAATGTATAGTTCTGAAGTTTTCAGTTAGCTCATGCTATCTCACTTGAGGATTTATTGCCCTGCCTCCCAGTCAGCAGTAGTGGCTATAATATATGTGATGCTGAATCAGCCACCTGGTTGAGGAGCTGTAAAACTTCTGTTTGTTATAACTCACCGAAAAGATAACGCTAGCAGTACAGTGTGCAGTTTAATGCTTACCAAACCCATGAAATCTTCCTGTTCAGCCCCTGCTAAAAAAACCCCAACCATTGAATTCAAGGGAAATATTGTATCAGCAAAACTAATATGGTTTGGTCTAAATATATTTGGCTCTAGGACTCTACAAAATGTGAGACTTCTCAAAGGAAGAGTTCATCTAAACTACGTGGCCACATCCCCGACAAGGTCAATAGCATTGATCATGGCACTGTCACTCACTTCAGTGAGGGCCCAGATTTCACCCAGAAAAAAAGAAACAAATGGATTAGATGGTGGAACCAGGAGAACTAATATTTTCTTGTGGCTGACTAACTGCATCACCTTAGTGACACTATATCTCTGGCTGAGGTATAAAGCTTATCTTTCTTTGCATATGCTCATTATTATGCCAATGAGATCTGTAATATAGATTACCCTTATCATTATAATAACAATATACCAAGGAAGAAGAATATTTTTGCCAAAAATATGTGCAGGACATGAGTAACACATGATATAATGCTAACAGTGTATGCCAGACTTGCTATTCTTTTCTCTTCAAGCAATGACTACCTATGTTCTGCTGGCAAAGTCTCTGGAATGTGTTCTGTTTTACAGATGAAGTAAAAGTAACCCCAAAAAATGAACAAAAATTACAACTATTCACCATCAGGCAAAGAAACAGTACCCTTCACTGTGTCCTGATCTCAGCTGAGATCAGTCTCTAGCAAAGAAAATCTAGAGAATGATACCTAAATTACTAGGCAGTGCCTTCACATCAGCTGATCAACACAAGGCTATCTATGGGATCATGAGAAGATGATGACATGGATTATGAGAAGCCAAAGCTAGGTCTAATAAATCATTGGAATGATGACATCAGGAAAAATGCCTTTTGACTAAGTACATCAGCATCATGAGTTTTAACAAAGACTACAACTTCTGCAAACTTTACAGGGTTGCCTTTTTCAACAGCTTCTCCAACTGCTGTATTTTAATCCAGACCTGTGAGTCAAATGTCTCTGTCTTATGGATCTCAGTCAAATCTCTTATTAGTTTTTTTCTTCCCTTGACTTTTACAGCGAGTTTCCTGTGAACAGGCTGTTCATTGTGACCGCTTAATGGAAATCCAGACCACTGCCTTAAGGCCCCACAGCTGGTGATGAAACACAACTATTCTTCACTGAAATGCCTGCAAAGCTTAGGCAATTCTTGCTATTCCCAGAATCCAGCCACTATGGCCACGTTGTGTTTACAGTTCAAGTTGCTGAAGACACGTGATAAATGTAGCACATATTGCTGCCATTCAGGGTTCATACAAGATTCCAAGATAGTATTAATCTACTTGGCAGGACAAGAGTTGCATAAATATAGTCATAGAAATAAAAGGTATAATGAAATGCATTTTTGCAGCATTTTCCATTTCATTTTCTCTATTGCATTGACTGGCTGATCTCTGTTTTGAAGCCTATTTGTCTTTTCCAAAGCTCCTTTTAAACTCCTGTTGTTTAACTTTTGCCTTCTTGCCCTTTTTGCAGCTACCCACACACACACTTCTGCCACACAGGCAGGGTACTATGACTGGCTCCTCTCAGCTCCAGCCAATTTCTTTACCATAGTCACTATCCAGGGTACAGTCTTTCGCGTTAGTAACTGCTATACAGGATCTGGTATCTGTTCCTTGGGATGTAGCTGCATAATGTAGAAGATAAATTTCTCACCTTGCTAACCCAGCAAATCCTGCACAAATATTTGTATTGGCACAGGAGGGACAAGAGCATATGGCCAGGGAGACTTGGGGGACAGGACTTCCCTTTTAAATGGCGGCTAACAATTTTGTCAGGTAAAAGTGAATCTGGAACCATGAGGGCACAAGGAACTCTTGAGGGGACAAGCAGTGGTGTGGCATGTGGGCAAAAGGGGGGCAGTTTCACCACAAAAGCCATCGTCTTGTGAAACTGCACCTTAGGGATACTGCTAGTGCAAGTAACACAAAAATATTGCCGATCATGGCAATGTTCATAGCAGCATTACAACATAAACCTAATGTTACAGGTATGAGTGTCATAAACAGGCTTCCCTAGTGCTCATAACAGTTCGGTTTGGGTGAATTTAATGGAACTTTATTGCTACATCAGGAAAAGTAAAAGTTTCCAAAATTCCAGAAGTCACATTCTCTGACATCTGTCAGGAGGGAAGCAAAACAACTTCTCAGCAGCTCCAGTGTGGAGGTACCTGGTATACTTGGATTTGATTCCCTCTGTAAAGTTGACTCAGAATTGTCCTCCGGGCTTGCCTCAACTATTCATCGTTGTGTGTCAGCTCATGCAGCCCTTCAAAAGCCTTGGCAAGATGCCATCACCCTCGGAGATGCTGGAGAGCTGCAGTGGATAAAAATAACTTATTACTTAATGGCTGACAGTGGTCGCAGTCACTGCAGATGAGTTGCAAACAATTTTTCTGCAAAGACCCGCTCACCTCCAGATGAAATACGTTAAAGCCTACAGTTTCTCACTAAAATTACCTGCCGTCCCTTTCTGGTGGTCATTTCTGCCTTTATGGCATTATTACAGGACTGGCATCCCTGTGACTGATGCACTGGAAGCCAATAATTACGTCCCCAAGGGAAGGCAAGGGTCATAGGAAGCAAGAACCAGGAAACTAAAAGGAAACTTTGGTATCTCTGGTACATATTTATCCATTTGCAATCTGAAATAGTGAGGCTGGAATGAGTCTGGGCAGCTCTGCCAAGTACAGCAGGCTGTTAGTGACCTAGCCTGTCCCAGGTCCACTGGGTGGCTGCAAGACTGCAGGTGGGAGCACAGTGATGGACTGTCTGCTTTTAAATGCAGAGGGAGGACAGCTCAGCCTTGCCACCGTGGGTGATGCAGCTGTCAGATGGCTGGATAGTACTGATATCGCTCTGTGATGACATTGAAAGGAAAAGGTGTTGTGCATTTTGCTGCTCAGAGTTTTGCCAGTGCAGGGGTTCTGTGTCGGCATCTACTACAGCTGACTAGGTTGGCTCAGCTGGTGTACAGCACAGCATCAACAGCTTTGTGAAACACTTACATTCCCTGGCAGGAGCTCAAGGAGCATTTCCAGTAACCTCCAATTACAGTATTAATTACAAGAGACTATCAAGTTCCCCAGAATAGGCCCCAAGCTTCCTTTTGCATGCAAACTAGCAAGGACTTTCTTGTCCATGCAGGTAGAGCTCTCTTCAGAATATCATCAGCCTGTGTATACACCACCCCTCACTGCCAACTTCCCTTGAACGATGACACCTTAAACATTGTTGTGCGTGCAGAGCACCTGCCTTACAAAAAGCGAATGTCTTGTTGAGTGAACTGCCAATCTGGAGGTTTTGAAAGGATATTTTAACTTTAATTTTGATGATTAGTGGCTTCTGTCTACTTCTATCCCATACATAGCCTTTTATGTGATGAAGTTTAGAGTCCTAATAATATAGGCACAATAAAACTTTAAAGAGAAGCATCAGGTGCCTTAACCCGATTGCAGGTTGCACTGCTAACCAGCAGAAATCAGCAGATTGTCTTCAAGCAATGTTTGTGCCTCACTGTGGAAGGCTTATGGCAAGAAATGCTCATGCTGGCATAGAGCTAAGCTTTCTTTTCACTGGTCAAAAAGCAGATTATTTTGCTGCTTCACCAGTAGTGTGATTGCTGATCCACTGCTGATATAGGGAGCTCTGAATATTAAGTGTGGATATGACTATATACTTATTTTTTTTAACACTATTGGTCTGACTGTGGCTTTTGACTTCTCTGAAAATAATAGAGTACGCCCCAGCTTCAGTGCTGTGGAAATAAAATACTGCATTTGAATCCTGGTGTAACCCCAGACTCTCCTTATACTCATGAGGAAGGATGTAAAAAACACAGGATGCTTGATTTTACAATTAAATAAATAAAATGTCTTATTTTCACAGTAAAATGATCCATTTGGTGCCTGTAGGCATGTGACATATCATCCAGTCATATATCATTTTGGGTGACATATCATGGGCTTGCCAGTTGCAAAGGTAGAACTGCCCAAGGGCTAGTTTAATTTTTGCACCTGAATCAGAAAAACTTTTAGATTTTCATCCATAAATCAATGGTCCAGTCTAGTTCATACCTGCTTCTTCTGTTTCCTCTTCTCCTTTCTTTACTTATTTTGTCACCTCCTCTCCATCTTCCCATGCAAACCCATCTCTCAGAGGTGTGTGTTTCACTCTATCAGAGATATGCCTACTTGGGATGCATTACTCACCTTCTCAGATACCAATATTAATCCAATTTTCTTTTAGCATGATGGGATTTGGACACAATTTCTATTATCAGTAGCGGAGATATTATGCCAGCACACTACCACAGGGATGCTAGCTTGTGTCTGATTCATTGAAATGAATAGTTGTTTTATGAGAGGCTTAGGTGTGAGCAGGAATAAGTGTGTTCAGCTCTGTTCTCCAAAGTGTCAGGCGCTGACTTGAAGATGTGCTTAAGTGCTTGGTGATTCATGGCTAGAGTTTCTATGTTTTAAAAGGTTGAGCCAAAGTTCCTTTCTTTTGTCAGTCACTGAAGTTAACAGAAGCACTCATGGATGAGTATTGCAGCATAAATTAACTTCAGCTGAAGAAACGAGATAGTTGTGAAGAAAGAGGAAAGACAACTCACACCACGTCAATCACAGAGTAAGGACACACTGCCTCTCTGAATGTGGAGGAAGAGAATAAGAATTGATCCCCTCCTCATCACTGCCTCAGCCCCATTCAGCCTCATTTTCCTCCAGATGGTTAAAGGCCCGAGCGATGGGCCATTCTTTAATGTGCAGCACTGACAGAGTCCTCTCTTCTCAAATGTGAAAGTGGCTTAGCAAATATCTAGCTTCTCTAAGGAGAGCTTATTTGAGTGAACGATTTTAAAAAAAAAAAAAGCCTTGGTTTAATGGGTAATTTCCCTTGAAAATGGTAAACTGCAAATTAAATGGCAAAAAGCAATTAATTATTGAAATGATCATATCCTTGTAAAGGTTAAGAGGTAATATAAATGAAGTTCCTGTGAGCACATTAATGGAATTACTATCTTCCCCCTTATAAGTGGCAACTGTAACGACCTTGCTAATTAGCTTTTTAATCGGGAAAAGGAATATTGAAATATGTAGTTACATTGCAGAAGCACAATCTATGACTAGGTTATTTTGCCAAACATAATATAGAGAGAACCCTCTCGCATGCAGTTGAGAGCTCTTCCCAGAGCAGGCAGCTTTGGGTGGAAACAGGAAACGATGCCTTTGAACGACATCGGAAGAACAACTTGTCATTTGGAAGGATAACACGGGCCGAAGCAAAAGATTAACAGAGACACACAGGCCAAGATGCATCTCTCTTCAGCCTGCTGCAGCTTCCCTGTGAGCACAAGACGCGTCCAGGACATGATTCAATAGGTGCCTATTGCTCCCCATGCACAGCGCAGGGCAAGTAGTCTGGGCTCTATGGTCCAGTCTGGGTCTCAGGTACTCCCTGTGCAGTATTTTTAATACGTGGAGGTATAGGTATATATGTAGAATACATAAACACATGCCTATGTAGGTATATGAATGCTATCTATGTACTGGATTTCCTATTAACAAGCCTTTTAGAGAGTTTGAAAAAAATGAGCTAGGCTCTTCCCTCACTGAGAACATGTTTCAGGCGCTGATATACCAGAAAGGGGGTACTGTTTGGGTTTCAGCTGACAACAGGTGGCTTTACAATTTCTCCATGAATGAATCCGTGTGAGATTTCAGAGGTTCTGTCTTCACGGAGCGCCTGAGATCTGTACAAACCTCGGGGCGTGATGGTGAGGAAGCGAGCTTCGAGTTGCAAATTAATTTGCGTTTGTCCCCAACAAAAGGATGTTCAGCTTTCCTTTCTAAAAAAACCCGAAATCATTAGCCTCATCCTTGGGAATACGTCTGATACGGTGACCTAGATGCAAACGATTGCCGGGGCTCGGGGGGGGAGGCAGCTCAGCTCCAGCTCCGCGGCAGAAGGCTGGGTAGGGGGAGGAGGAACGCGCCGCTGCTCGCACCCCCTTCGCAGGCGCACACAGCTGACACAAACGGTGCCACACAAGTCACCGTCGCACGTTCTGCAAAGGCACCTCTGGGATCTCAAGGCAGCGGCCCCAGGGCGGTACGAACCTCTCCGTTTCCGGAGAGCTGGAACAAGCCCTGCGCTCTGCCCCCACTTTTCACACACACGCGCCCTGCCCCGCCTGCAGCCCGCATCAAACGCGGGGGGGGGGGGGGGCAGGGGCAAACCCCGCGCCATTGCCACGGGGCCCGAGCGGCGCGGAGCCGCCCGCGCTGGCGGCCTGGCCCGGCCCGGCCCTCTTCCCGCTCTGCCCCCGCTTCCCGCCGCTGCCCCGGCTCCCTTCCCGCTCTGCCCCGCTTCCCGCCGCTGCCCCGGCTCCCTTCTCACTCTGCCCCGCTTCCCGCCGCTGCCCCGTGCCGCTCCCCGTCCCGGCCGCCCAGCGAGTGTCACTGTGGAGCAGCGCAGCGCTCCGCTCCCGCCGCCGCCGCGCTGCTCGCCCGCGGATCAGCGCGCTTCTGGCCCTGCTTTCAGATTGTGACTCGCAGCTGAAACACGATCCCTAACTGAGGCTTTAAATTAAAAATAAAAACCTTCGCACTGTTGCATGTGCCATTAAACCATCTCATTTCTCTCAGCAGGCACGCCACAGCGTGCGAGCTGCTGCGCTGGGGTCACAGCAACCTCAGGCGATGCTACAGGCCTGAGGCAGAGCGGCTGGAAGCTGCCTGGTGGACAAGGGCCTGGGGGTGCTGGTCGACAGCCGCTGGACATGAGCCAGCTGTATCAAGAATAGTGTGGCCAGCAGGGTTAGGGAGTTATTGAGGCCTTATCTCAAATACCGTGCCAGGTTTGTGCCCCTCGCCACAACAAAGACACTGAGGTGCTGGAGCGTGTCCAGAGACGGGCAACGGAGCTGGCAAAGGGTCTGGAGCACAAGTCTGGTGAGGAGCGGCTGAGGGAACTGGGGCTGTTCAGTCTGGAGAAAAGGAGGCTCAGGGGGGAGACCTTACTGCTCTCTGCAGCTGCCTGAAAGGAGGGTGTAGGCAGGTGGGGGTCGGTCTTTTCTCCCAGATAACAAGCAACAGGGTGCGAGGAAACATCCTCAAGTTGTGCCAGGGAGGTTTAGATTGGACATTAGGAAAAATGTCTTCGCTGAGAGGGTGGTTAAGCATTGGAACAGGCTGCCCAGGCAGGTGGTGGAATCGCCATCCCCAGAGGTGTTTATAAAATGTGTAGATGTGGTGCTTAGGGATGTAGTTTAGTGATAGACTTGGCAGTCTTGGGTTAATGGTTGGACTTGATGATCTTAAAGGTCTTTTCCAAACTAAATGAATCTATGATTCTAAAACACCATGGCAAGACCTGCTCTTTATATGTTCCCAGCATCTTTCTTCAACTGTGTCTAGGGAAGACAAACAGATATCCCCTGGTAAATAAGATGCCATGATTAAATTATTTTTTTGGGTCTACAGGCACAGCAAATAAGCTACCAGTAGATGAGCATTCCTTCCTGGGAAATTGCTCATTCATCATCCAGACATCCCTGATTTTTCCAAGTTCACTTGGGAACAGTGGAAATTTAGGATTGGAATCATCTACATGTTTTTTTCTAGGGTTCACGCAGGGTTAAGCCAATTCCCTGTTGAAGGAGGACGGGTCTGGGACCTGTCATCCCAGAGCTCTGTCACCTTGGCAGTGTTTGCGAGGGCAGAACAGGCATTCTTCCCTTCAGATGTGGGGCTGGTGCAGAATCAGCCTCCCCGGCCTCTCCCACAGCCACCAGGCTTGTCAGCAACAGGACACAAAAGAGATAATCAGCAGCTTGATTTGCTGTAGCTACTATTTTAGTCTTGCAAAAGGCAGAGCACCTGGTAGCTTTTATATAATAGATGATGAGTAGTAACTTCATAAAGATGAAACAACACAAGGAATGTTTATGGCAAATAGTAAATGATGGTTCCTTTTTTTGTTTTACATTGACATGTTATTTATATGTACATTTGGAGATTAGAAGACTGTTGTTAGTAGCGACAGTATTATGTCCAGTAAGACAACTATCCTTCAGAAAATGCTCTGTTTATGAAATATCAGGAATGGGATTTATAAAGTTTACCACCAAGGGAACCACCATAAAAAGAAGTACTTAATATAGTATTGGAATGGAAGTGGAGAGAGGATCTTTTGTTTAGAGCTAAGTAGCTACCCACAGTAGAAAACATGCAATGTGTTTGACTTGGAAGAGACACCTTATGGATGTATTAGGATCCAGTGACTTGAATTTTTTTCTTACTTGAATTTGTTTTCTTACCTTCCTCTGAGAAATTTGCAGGTGTTAGACTCGGGCTTCTCTTTTTCTGCCTGTTTAGTTGGTTGTTTTTTTCCAGCTGCTGCAGATTTGACATCATTTCAGGCAAATACATTAATTATTGGATGATTTCCTTAACAGTACTTGTCTGTTTGGTTTTCAGTGACTGTATTTGAATAATTGGGTTGACTTTCTGTTGCTCCCTGTACGTAGCCTCAAGTCTATTGTTGTGCCAACACCTTTTTCATTTAAAATCGAGTACAGACATGACCTGAAGATCCAGTTTTGTAAGATGCTCGGAACCATGTCGGTGTGATCACTCTCCTGTGGACCACACAAGAGAAAACCAGATGGTGGCCTGCAAGATAAAAATATCTTGTTTCTTTTTCTTGTCAAAGGCTGAAGAATGAGATGGAGGTTCAGTAGCTGCTTCATTTTCCTCGGGGTTTGGGAACATATGTATTCCTCTATGGCATTTTATATGACAGTGGATTGTCTTACAGGATATGCTGTAATGAAAGTCTGTGACCAAGCCTATGATGTGTATATTAGTTGGGTCGGGATTGATTTAGGTACAGTGACAGTGTTTTCTCTCTTTATTCTGCTGTGCTGATTAGCTCCATCGAGTCTGTAGGGCCCCAGCTGTAACAGCAGCTTAGTCAATGGATCGGAAAGAAAAGAAATGGTAAAATCTATAGGTATATTTTCCTGTCTCCCTGCTAGGGTGGTTTTCTGACAGAGTATTCATGGGTGTTTGATCCAGTCTGATTTCCAGTGGTTCCAACAGTGTGGAATTCATGGCTCAGGTTCCCTCACCTGTCTCTGAAGCCTTCTCAAAAGTGGATTCTCTTAAATTTCAAAACACCAGAACCAATTTTAAAACCAGCTGCTTTTCAGTATAGACAAGACCCTGGAGACCAGGACTTTTGTTATGGCTCTTCTCTGAGGAGGTCTCTCTGCTTTTGTGGTTACAAGAGAGACTGCAGATCCTGAAGCACCATGTAATAACTCCTTTTTTCTTTCAGACAGGTTAGATGTGATTTGAAATATTTAGGCTAACTTTCCCAGTAAAAATACTTGTATGCACGCTGTTCCCTGAGAGGGGCAGCAAAAGTTGATACAGTTGAAGCATGCCGAGCTATAAACATTAGGAAAAAAATGGAATAAGAATTTGGATGTTTACTTAGACATACAATGTGTTTAATTTTTTTCTAAGCAAAACAAACCTCCTTTTCTCTCACAAAATGGACTGTGAAATAAAGCTTATTTCCCTACAAGTGACTAAGTCATGCAGCCAGCCTGTGGGGGCATTCAGAGACAGTTGGCAAGATAAGATGCTTCAGGAGAGATGCAGAATTCAGCATACAGTTTCCTTGAGGGAATGCAGAATGGCAGCAGCTCAGGGAGTGAATGTAAAGGCCATATAAGGGAAGTAAATGAACTGCTGTAGAGATACCATTAGCAAAGCAAACACTGACTTGGGGACCTTGGCATATACCATAGAAGAGATAAATTGCATGAAAAAATCCATACTTGTTTGCTTCTCCCTAGGTTTACAAAGCCAGTTTTAACTGAGAAACTGTTTACATGTGTGAAACAGAAGTTTTTCCACAGTCATTTTATTGCCAAGCAATTTCTACCCATGCCTAATCCCACCGCATGCCTAATTTAGACACATTTATCACAGTTTCATTACAACTGAGGCCCTTGGCTAAGGAAAGAAAGTCAGACTGGGTCTTTAAACAATTGCAGATTTAGTAACAGTACTCAGTTCTTGTTTTTACACCAAGAGTGCAGTTCAAACGTCACAACGTTAGCTTAGTGGTTAGTTAGTAGTTAGCTTAGTATCCCTGTCATTTCAGGTATTGATAAAATGAACAGCAGGAGGTAAAACACCTGACTGAGCCAAGTAAAGGCATGAGAACAGTAAATGAAGAGCCTACACTCATCAAGAAGTGCATAGCTCCTTACAGAAGTGGAGACCTCAGAGCTGGTGCTCTCTCCAGAGTGGAGGCTTGGCACCAGGCAGAAGGCTGATTTGAGGGGAGGGTGTGAGAATGGTATGCTGCAGAGCAGGCTCCAGCTCTCAGCCTTGGGAAAGTCACAGCAGCTCAGCTCCCCTTCTGTCAGCCACCCCATGGGCACATCCACATCCATGTTTTGGTGTGGATCAGGGGCATGCTTTTGGAGTGAATCTCCAGATCATCCTCATTTACCACATTCTGGTTTACCCAGCAGTGGTGAGTGCACAAAGTGGATGCAGATGGCACTGAAGCAGAAGACAGGCGCCAGGAGTGCATCTGACGTGTCCTGAGTGCTGACGGGGCCCTCAGTCCATAGACCCAAATGCAAAAATGCAAAAATGGATTGCATTTGAAAAAAAAAAAAACATGGGAAAGCGTGACCATCATTCAGGTCCTCAGCACCAACTGGTTGGATCAGATCGATCCGCATGACTTGCTAATATAGATGTATACTAGGTGGTTGTAGCCTAGAGGTAGTCGGGGGGCACGGCTGTGTTGGGGGGTGTGTCGTCCTTGTGAAGCACATTATTGCATACATTTTAGCACCCAGCTTGTATTTAACCTACTTTGATTTGAAGCACTTTTCCTTAAAGAATACACTTGAAATGTTACGATGGAAAACTCGATCTTGCTAGATACTTTCCAATCCATTTTTTTATCCCTTGAGAAAATACACATTTTCGGTACTGTTCCGATTTTAAGACTTGGCATTATGGGGAAAACATGAAAAGGCTTATTTAAAAAAAAAAAAAAAAACACCACCAATAAAGTGGCTTTGTAATTTAATTCTGAACATGACTGTTGTTACTATTAAATGGTGTAAACACAGACTGAGTGCAATAAACCTCACTTCCATTTAGCATTAATAATATTAATGATCAGTACTTAAATCTCATGTCATGTTCCAGGACTGTAAAAGAAACATTACCAAAGAGGTTTTGCATGTCTGGTGCTGACATAATTTAAACCAGGCATAAAATTGTCTTCTGTCTGAAGGAATTTATTCAAGCTGTAGGGCAGAGAGGAAAAAGCAGAATAGGAAATCTGTCTTTCTCCCAGAGGCTCTGTGTGCACCATCCCTCCTCAGCCCCAGAAAGCAACCCCTCCCCAGAACTTTCCCACTGAAGACACCCTGGGAAAGGACCGGAGCTCACGCCTCTACGCTTGACTTAACCCAGGCGGGATGAGCTGCTTGGTACTCTGGTCACATTTGCTCTCGCTGTAGACCAGCTCCCGAACTGTTGCGATCAAAATGCTGGATCAGCAGCTCGCATGCAGGCACACACACACGCGCACACATACACACACACTCCTATCCCTCGCACACCACCGGGAGGTAGCCCATATTTTCCCCATGTAAGGGTTCCGGCCTTCTCCCTTCCCTTCTAACGCGCCTTCCCCGCCGGCTTTTTCCTCCTTTCCTCCCCTCCGTCCCCGGCTCCACCGCCCCCCGCTCCCCGGCGGCAGCCGCGGCGGGCAGAGCGGAGCCCGGCGGCACCGCAGCGCTCCCCGCCGCCCCCGGCCCCACCGCTCCGGCCCCACCGCTCTGGCCCCCGGGAACCGAGACCCACCGCCCCAGCCGCCGTCGGGCTCGGGGAGCCAGCACCCACCGCCCCAGCTCCAGGAGAGCTCTGGGAATCGGGACCCAGCCCCCGCTGGGAGCCGGGACATCCCCCCCCCCCCCCAGGAGGGCTCGGGGAGGTACCGCCGCCCCCCCCCCCCCCCCGCTCCCCCCCCCCCGGCGCCGCCGCCGCCGCCCGGCCCCTCGCCCCTGGCCCCGTCCGCGGCCCCGCAACTGCGCCGTCCGCGGCGGGTCCCGCCCGGGGAGGCGGCGGCGGGGGAAGGGGGAGGAGAGGCGGCGGAGTGCGCTGCCTCCCGAGTAATCAAACAGGGGGAGAGAGGAACGTGCGGAGGAAGGGAGGGAAGGACGGGCCGGGCTGGGGAGGGTCCCGGTCCCGGTCCCGCCCGCCTCGGAGCGCTCGCGTCGCCTCCGCGCCGGGACCGCGGGGAGAGTCGCTTGGGGCGGCCGCCACCCGCCAGCCCCGCGCCCCGGCTCAGCGCCCATGTGCTCCCGGCAGCCGCGGCGGGCAGCCCCCGCGCCCGGCCTGTCAGTAAGTAGCCCTTCGCCCCCCCGGCACCTTGACCGGCCCCATCCCGGCACCCCCGGACCCCCTGTCCTCCCGCCTCTTCCCGGGCCCCCGCCCTCCCGCACTCCCTGGGCTGCTGCATCCCCTGCCCTGCCGGACCTCCGGCGCCCCCTTCCTCTCCCGGACCCCTGCCCTGCCGCGATCCCGGTACGCTGCATCCCCTGCACGACTCCGTATCCCCGAGCCCCCGGAGCGTCCTTCCCCTGCCCGACCCCTACCCACCCTGCACGGCCACATCCACTGCACCCCCCGACCCCTTTCCCCTCTCGGATCCCCATCCCCGGTCCGACACCCTGCCCGGCCGCCTCCCTCGCCCGTTCCACCGGACCCTCTCGACTCCCTTCCCCTGCCTGATCCCCAGCCCTCCCATACCTTTGCCTTCCCGCATCCTACCCCTCCCGGGCCCCCGTCCTTCCCGGATCTCCCTGCCACCTTGGACCGCTCTCCCTTTCCGTCCCCCAGTGTTTTCCCTGCTCTCCGTCCTCGCTGCCCCCGGGTCCCCTGCCCTCCCGGCATCTCTGCCTTTCCAGCCCTTACCCGGCCGCACACCCTTTTCTCTCCAGGACCCCCTCCCCTCCCAGCCTGCCCCTCCAGGACCCCCTCCCCTCCCAGCCTGGCCCTCCCGGAGCCCCTGCATCCCAGCCCGCCCCTCCCGGTCCCCCACCCCCCACCCCCCGGCCCCGCGGGCGCGGCGCCCCGCACCTTCCCCTCGCATCACCCCGGCGAGTTTTGGTTCCCGGCCGCCGCCTTCCCTCGGGGGAAGCCGGATCTCTCCGCCGCCCCCTCCTACCCCCGGAGGGGGGGGGAGCGGGGTTTCGAGGCCGGAGGGGCGAGTCCGCCTCCTCGGAGAGAAGCCCCGGCTGTGGGCTGGCAGCCCCCGGGGAGGCAAAGCAGCTGCCCCACCGGAGCCGGCAGGTTTGCAGGGTCCTGCCCCTGGAAGCTTCCATGTTGTCCCCTATTTCCAGCCGTACCTCCTCCCCCGATTCAGGGAAAGATCTTCCCCAAGTGACCCACTTTGCCTTAGACAGTTGGTGCCACGCCAAGACAAGGGCAGATTCTTCTCCAGAAGATGCTTCTGGAGGGACGGAGGCACCCTGTGCCCATCTGCCAAGTTTTTATTCCCAGGGGTTTGGTGTTTTGCAGGTTGAAAGGCATTTATTTGTGCAGCTAGGCTACAAGTAGATAGGTGTATACTTCTTGAGTAGCAGCATAGGCCTTTTTTTAACATTATAGAAGAGTTTTCTTAGCATTTTAAAAGTAAACAAAACTTTCTTGTGGTGCACATGCTTAATTTCACTTACAGGCTCTTTCTCTGCGTTCCCTCCTTGTGCTGAAGGAGTATTAATTTTATTGCTTGTACGTGAATTGAATTCACTGATTGGCATCTGATCATGTTTAGAAAAAAAAAAGCCCCTGTAAATAGCTATCGGAATTAGTTTGGCAGCAACTGTGAGAAATGATCATAAATTTACAAAGGCAGTTGGAGTAGTGATCCAGCCAGGATTTAACCAGAAATACACCCCCAGTCTCAGGGAAGCAGTGTGTAGGTTTCTATGACAGTCAAATGCACTTGGTCACACTGGTTGTGAGCTTAGAGGCTGGGAGCTGTCGGAGAAGGATGCAGTGTGATTAAGCCTCCTGGGTTTGAGCTGGAAAGAGGCAAAGAAGACAAGGAACTGGGCTGAGTGCAAGCAGGAATATTATGAGACACCCCTGTGTTTTAATCATGTGCTGCTTGAGATTGTGTGGGAGTGAATCCAAAAGATGTGGCAATACCTTCACCTAGCAGGTGCCCATCTGGATTTGGGGCTCCTGGTACTTTTGGACATCAGGTGATAAAAGGCTCCTTTTGCACAGGGATGCCAACAACTTAAAGGAGTGCTGGAAAAAATGTCAGCTCATAACACTTCTCTCGGGGGTGTTAATGAGGTTTACTTCTGCCACAAGGCTCTGGTCTTGAATAGGCTTTGGCACTGCAAGTGGTTTTGCGCTGAAGCTGTGGGGCCATGTATAATGTGAAGTACCTTCCCCAGGCATTGCAGGAGGAAGGCCTGACTAGCTAAGGGTAAATGAGACCTCACCTATTTTTCTCTGTCGGTACGGGAAAGATTAAGATGTACGGTAGAGAAAAGTGAGTAGGCAAGTACATGGGGAGCCCCTGAAGGTGGCTGCAGAGCATTCCTGGCTGTGCCGGCCGGGCTGCCTCCCACCACCGCCCCCGGCAGCTGGTATCGCTGACAGCGATTCTAGTGGCTGCTTGCAAGGATGGAACAGAAAAGTTAGATGTCTTAATGAAAAGTCCTGTAGGAAGGGAAAACACTCTGGCAGACAAACATTTTTTTCTAGTGTCAGTATTACTGAACTTGTATTTTTCTCCCCTTTTTTTTTTGTGTATTGCTATTTAATTAAGGACCTTTGACTTCATGATGGGAGGAAACATCCACCCGGCTGTTAGGATCCAAGCTTCTCCCAGCGCAGGGATTTGTCAAGGCTGAGAGACTCCGAATTATACATAAACCTCTGAAACACACAGCTGCTTTTCTGTCTCTCCATCGCGAGGGGCCTTGGAGCAGATACAAAAATGGCATCCAGCCTCACCTGTGCCGGCATCGTCTGGGCCTTCCTCTCCTTCCTCTGCGCTGCCACCTCCTGCGTGGGCTTCTTCATGCCCTACTGGCTCTTGGGGTCTCAGCTGGAGAAGTCGGTTTCCTTCGGCACTTTCCGGAGGTGTTCCTACCCGGTGCGGGACGAGAGCCGCCAGACGACTGTGATGGTGGAGCAGTGTGGCCGCTACGCCTCCTTCCAGGCCATCCCGAGCGCCGAGTGGAGGATCTGCACGGTGGTGACGGGCCTTGGCTGTGGGCTGCTTCTCTTGGTGGCCCTGACGGCACTCATGGGCTGCTGCGTGTCTGAGCTCATCTCCAGGACCGTGGGAAGGGTGGCAGGAGGCATCCAGTTCCTGGGGGGTAAGTGCTTATCCGGGGAGGGGATGGGGGTGTCCAGGCTAATGGTTTACATGTGTGGATATTCTTCTGGTGCTTTGGGATGACGAGGGGGTGAATCAAACTTCCTGCTAGTGAGGGAGACACACTGGGGTCCCTTGATGGTTGAACTGGTTGTCTGAATGGCTGAACATGGCCCAGAGCTACAGCTGCCTGTGGTCGCTCTCTGGTGCTTAAGTACCTGTCTGGTCATTGTGCAACTTTTGAGAGTTGTGTGGCGAGTTGACTTCTGTGGTCCAGCATCTTTGCAGCAGTTTTGTGGGGCTGTAGTTTCCAGCAGAGATCACTGGGATGGAGGTACCTGGAGAAGCATGGAGGCTGCAGAGCCTCGTGGAGCATCATGATTTTGCAGAGGAGAGGCTGTTATGTAGGAACAACACGTAACACTCTCTTCTTTCTCCTTCCTACCCCCATCACTGGCAGAGCTCCCTCCACCTCTGCTCTCTGTGGCTGCGTGGATCTGGTAAAAAGTCTGTGGCCCAGGTTTGAAGTGGGGATTGTTTGTTCCTGGTGGAGGTAGCCCAGCATCTTCCAGGAGGCCCCACTGGGCTGTCTGACCCCATGCTACCTGCTGATGCTGCCGCACGTTTGTTGAGTTCATGGGCTAGACAGTGTGTGGGAGAATTACCTCCATTCTTTTTTTAGCTGGTAATTGTATGGAGTATTTGTAACTGTGGAGTATTTGAAGGGTATGAGACAATAAACAGGATCCTCAAGTGTGTTTTTTATAGGGCAGTTTTCCCAGTAAGTCATCACTCTCTTGTCATCAGTGACATGTGGCTCAGTGGCACTCGCTTTCGCCTGGTGCAAGCTCTCCCCCACCCTCATGCACTCACTCTCACAAGGGGGTGTGTTTTCCCGAGCTTTGGGTGCTGGGGCAGCACAGGCACCAGTGTTTCAGGTGCCCTGCAGCATCTGGTCCCAGCCAGGCACCCCAGCTCATGCCCCAGAGTAGCAGGCAGCAGCGGGACTCCTGCCTTTCTCCCCTCTGAACAGAAACCTGTCCCCGCAAGGGCAGTCCAGCTACATGCCGAGTCTGCAGCCCTAAGGAAGCACAAGACAAAAACCCCACTACTGTCCAGTGCAGGGTGGACGGCCGAGGGAAGAAGGAAAGGGTCCTGTGGCAAGCTTCCACGATGGTGATGCCAGCGTAGCTCCCCCTTGGCCACAGGGCGCCCTACCTCCAACTCTTTGAGTAGTTTCTGTACTTTAGAGCAAGCTGACCCTGTCACTTCACCCTTCCCTCAGCTTTGCAATGCACAGGCATTCCTGTGTTTAATCTGGCTGACAATTTGAAAGTGCAGCAGCTGCTGGAGAGTTAACTGCTGGGAGCTGCTGCTTCTTGAAGCCTGCTCCATAGTACAATGCCGGCTGGGCAGCCAGGCGGTGGAGGGGATTTTCGGTTTGGTGACACTCTGCGAGCTGGCTCGGTCTGGCTATTTTCACTTAGAGTCATCACGGGCTTGTGCTTTAACCACCCCCCTCTTTCCAACTGCTGGCTTGGCTCATCTGGTTTCAATTTGTGTTTGGCCCCTTTCTTGCAGCCGTGCTCCCCTGCCTGCCCACGGAGCGGGGCCGGCCGTGCCTGTGTCTGCTTACAGCGTCTCCAGTAGTGGGTGGGCGACTGGAGCCCCGCTCCCCCATGACTGGGGTGGGCTGAAGGTGTGTATCCTTCTCGGAGGTAGGATGATGGCTCCTCTGCAAGGAGGGGAGAGTTCTCTCCAGACCATACCATGGCTACCTCTGGAGCTTGTCCCAGCTGACCAGGCAGCACCCCACCCCACCTGGAAGGGTGTGAGCAGGTAGTGCTTGTCCTTGGTAGATGACAATTCAAAGAAAGGTGAACCTGTGATATGTAACGAGAACTGCCAACAACTTTGCTTACAGTTCAGAAATTAGTTACACAGCATGTCTAATTTTCCCCTCTACTGGCTTTTATGGTTGTCTCTCATTTCACTCAGCACTGCTGGAAGTGTGTAAGAGATGAAGGAACTGAGAACCCGTCATTTCTTAACCTGCTTAAAACCCAACATTGGAGACATGAGGGAGAGGCCAGGTTGTGAAAGCCAATAATTAGGATGAGCTGAAGGGTCATATTAGGGTAAAGATCAGATCCTTACATCCTTAATCAGATCCTTAGCTGCTATAAATCAGTACAGCTTCATTGTTTAAATGACATGACTACATTTATTCAAATGTCTAACTTAGGCACTATAATTATTAGGTTGTTTTATGTCAAGATAGCCACGAGCTGTTCGCCTTCTTTGCTAACCGGCAATGTCAGCTCTTTGTTCCCTGTACTACAGTGGCAGGTTTAGTTATATACCGCAATGTGTGCTTTGAATGCGGCTCAGTGGCAGTACAGTGATTGTCATTTTAATTGGCCTCCACTTGGAGATCTAACCAAATGAAACCCTCACAAATATTTCTTTTTTTGATTGGGAAAAAAAAAAACACCCTCCTATCTTTATGTGAAGAAAAAGCCTGAGGAAATAAGCAGCCCACTGAGTGATGCTATTAATTCATCCTCAGTGTTAGGGCAAGGAGATGGCTAGGTGGTTTCACTTTCTGTTTCTTTTCATCTGAGTCGCCTGCACTGACGCCCTGTTGTGGTTCCTGCTCCGGTGGCAGAGGATGAGTGTTGGAATTATTTCTCTTGAACTTAGAAACCAGCATAAAGACATACTCTGTATAGCTAGTTTATGGCTTTAGTGGTGTTCCATTAACTTACGAGTCCAAGCAATTTTTTCAACATGACTTAAAAACACAGACTTGATGAGGAGCTAAGCCAATTGACAACAGAGTATTATGGGAGGCCCAAGGGTGGGTGAGGAATACAAGCCCCTGAAGCTGTGGTGAGCCAAAGCACTAAGGTTGCTAAAACTAACTTACTCCAACATTAGAAGCATTTTTAGTGCTGTGAAGAGGTGGCAGAGAGGTTTGCTTACCAGAGGTGGTAAGCAGCCTGATCCTTTTCTAGCAGTGCGAAGGAGGAGTAACTAACTCCAAGTAGGTCAGTGGAATAACACCTGTATATAAAAGTCGTGCAGCTTGCACTAGCTCAACGGTGCCAAGATTTTACAGCTGGGATTTCCCCAAGTTGTATGTGGCAACTAATGGGAGTGAATTATTCATAAGTGCTTATACCATAAATCTGCTCTTCTCATAAAATTTGAATGGCAGAACCTGCAAGAAACTGCAGATCCATGCAGAGTCAGAAGGGCTCTTTAGATATTGGTTGATCTTATGTACTCAGGCTGTGTTTGCTATTTTGGATGATCCTGGCTACAGAGCATACATGTATTTTAAGATGATGCTGGGATGATACATGTCGAGTTTCTGTTCTTAGTAGGAAGATTGCGTCATAGACTTTTCTTCCCATTTGTGATTATGGGAACTGCTTCCTTTCCCATGCATGATCACATGGCAGCTCTGTAGCCGTTACAGTAATTGCTTATGTGAAAAACAATGCTATTTTTAGATTTTTCAAAGCCATTTTGGTGGTGGGTGACAAGAAGTAGCCAGTGCTCCAAGGCCAGCACTTTCTGCAGTGGTTGTCAGCGCTCTGCAGTCCATGACCGGCAGACTGCTGTTCTGGTGTTTCAGAACATGCTTCACAGTCATTTCTGTTGGATTGCTTTGAAGAACTGACAACTGAGGTGAAAGTTATGCTGTCTGTAACCTCTTGAGGGCACAGTTATGTAGATGGATACAGTCTTTACTGATAACAGTAAGTGCAGTGTTTCCAGCTGGTTTCCTTTGAATGTTTGGAAGACTGAGGCTTATATAATGTAGCTAGAACAGATTGCAAGGATGTATCTTTGACCATAACTATTGAGGGTATGATAGCAGGAAGCGAAGTTTAACAAATCTATGGAAAATTGGAATCTGTAATTATTGATCTTCTTTTCACTGTGCGGTAGCAAGTCAATTCCACTTAAATGAGGAGCCTAGAAATTTGCAGGTAGGTAGCTGAGATATGAAATACTAATCTGGTGAATAGTTTTACTCTCTGAATGCAGAGCAATGATTTTAAGAACATAGCAATAATTTTAGGAACATAATGAACTTAAAGGTTAGCTAGTTTTATGAGAGGCAGTGGATCAAAAGACATGAGTATTGCAAGGATGCAATTTAAAGAGCGTTATGCTGGCAAGGTGAAGCTTTTCCTATGAATGGTCAGCACGCAGGAATTACAGATGAAATCTGCACTAGCTCAGAACTCCCTTTGGTTGTAAAGAACAGCTAAGCCAAGCTCAGAGGGGTGTGAGTCCAAGGGAACAAAGCATGAAAACAACCTACTGACTTAGACACTTTTCTGAACCTGACACTGTGGCATGTTAGAAATGAGCAATCTGTACTTAAGATGATAGTACAAGCCATGTGGTCTGTACTATCATCTTAAGTACTGGTTGCTCATTGATTGCACTCAAGTAAAGCAGAAGGTTTGCTACTCCCTTCAGTAAATAAGAAAAGTTTTCAGCAGCGCCTTCTCTTCCTCTCCTCATTGCTCTATCTTACTTCTCTTGTGTCTCACAGAAGTGCTGAAATTCCTGAAACTATGGTCCTTGAATTGCTGGTTAGGAAGTCTAGGGACCTCTTGAAGTAGGGGGTGATGAAAGGAGCATTTGGTTATTCAGGAAAAAGGGGACACAGACCCTAACAACTTCTGATTTTGTCTCAAAAAAAAAAAAAAAAAAAAAAGTGGCATTCTGGAAAAAGGTCTCAGCACAACATGAAATTGCTGGAGAATCCTTCTCCAAGTGTCCTATGCCAATAGTGGCCATAATAGTTTCCATCACCCATAGGGTGCTCAGGGCAAGTGTTTGCTGGGTGCAGGCAGAATAATAAGGATTACTCCATCAAGATCAGGAGAGCGCTGAGTATGGGTTGATGGCTCTGTGTTGTCTGTGTTGAAATCTTAGAGAAAGCCTTTGATATTTTGGGCTGGAGATTTTAAAGAGACAGATCCAAAGGAGATCTGCAAGTTGTTAATATATTAATGGCTCGATCTGACTTTGCAGGTGAGATGATCAAGGTCTAAAATGTATATAGAGTCACTGAACTTAAGACATGTTTCAGAAAATGTGGCTGACAGTCAAAGACAACCTGTGGGTCAAGGAGAACGAAGGCAGTCTCAGTTCTGAGACTTGCTAAGAAAAAGTCATTAGGGGCTTTGGTGAGGGTAGTTTCAGTTGACTACAGGGACTAGAAACTCCTGGGGAAGGTTTGTGTGGAGCTGGAGGAAAAGAACGGCAGGCAGTGACCAGTAACCATTATTTTGTCTGACAGCTGAAGTAAGACTCTCTGCTTTCTGCGGGGAAGACTTAAGGTCAGGATCATTTTCTGCCTGTAGGGAGAAAATATAACTGAGAAGAGCATTGCTGGGACAGGGAAGATCTGAGATGGTCGAGAGACTTCCTGGAAGGAAATGGCTACCCCAGACTCTTTTGCACTTCTCCCAAACCTATCTCATCCATTTCCCCCATCTGTACATATTCTTCCTGCCTCTTCCTGAAATTTGTACCTGCAAAAAGCCCAGGTATAAAACCATGCAAAAATGGCCTTTTAGTTCTTTCATCCTCTTTAGCCTAAAAATACTTCTCAAAAGGCTAACTTTTTGGGAGAGGCTAGGGAAGGGCATCTGCTTCTGTCCAACACCAAGCCCTCTTCTTCACCTGCAAGTTAGCTGCTCAGGGCTGTTTTGCCACATCTTCCTCTCTGTTTCCTCTTGTCAGATGCAAAGCTTCAGTGACTTTGCTGTGCTCATGTAGACATGTGACAGGGCAATCCTCATCCCAGGCAAAGACAAGCTGCAGGCTGGGTAGTAATCTGGTGTCAAGACACTGCAAGAGGGGCATATGAAAGGAACAGATGCCTCACCAGGATGCACAGAAGAGCAAACGAGGAAGACAGCACTGTTAAATGTTGCTAGTGAGTGGTTGCATGTCATGGCATAGGCTCATAGATTCAGCAGTAATAAGGTCAGCAGAAAACACTTTGCCTATTTAGTCTGAGGGCTGCTGTGGCATGGGATGTAGGATAGCCTTCGTATCATTTTGGGTTGAAAAAGAGTATCTCTCTGAGAAAAAAAACTTCTAGTCTGAATTTAATTAACTTTGAGAAAAGCAGAATCTTCATAAGTTGTTTCAGTGGTGAATTACCCTGACTATTCTGCCAGATCATTAATGCAAATATTAAAAATGTAGCACCAAGAATATATCATTGAAAAACTGCATTTTCTTGAGGAACTTTTTTAAGATCCAACCGTTAGATTGCTTTTAATCTGTTTCAGATGTGCTATGTTGTATTTTCTTTACCAGAACAACCTGTATAGAAGCTGCTTCATAGCTGCTATATTTCACACCAGTTACATCTCCTGTTTTCTATAGGCATTCATCAAAAGATTAAGTGCAGAGTATAGTTTTGCATCTTCATCACTTTTTGGCTTGACTTTGACTTTCTAAACTGCAACCTGTGGCTGCTAGTGCCTGTTGTCAGTATCTGTTTCCCAGCACCACAAGGTACCTCCACATGCTGTGGTACAGCACAGAGTCAAATTGTTTGATTTAGGTTTGGAGTCCAGAGGAGTAAGGCAGAGTTATTGTTTGGGAAGATGTTCAGAACAAGGGAATTTAGACAGTGATGCTATCTTAATGGATTTTGTAGCATATGTTTTATTGAAGATTAGCTCTCTCTCTCTCTCTCTCTGTGCTGTATTCAGACAGGAGTTAAAATATAAGACAAATTCAGGAGTGAAGCTGAACTGATATATGTCCTCTTGTCGCTCTCAGTGTATGAATGACATAAATTCCAAGTCTTAATCAGAAGTAGCCTGTATTGCTTGAATCTTTCCTTTGTGCATGGTCTGCTGAGTGTGACTGGAGGGGAATCGAAGTTAGCAGGTACTTACCTGAAATAGGTAAAGAAAAGGTGCAGACTTAGATTCTGTATATTCTTAAGAGACAATCCTGTTTCCCGTGGTTGCCTTCACCTTGCTCACAGAAGTTCCCACTGTAGTCTTGCTAAAGGCTGCTGCCCTCACAGACCAAACAGCACAGTTTCTTGTGTGATTGTTCCCTAAGGAGTCCCGCTGAAGGAGACCTGAGTTAGCAAAGATTTGCTGTTTAAGCTAATGCCAACCATTTTAACGAAGCAAGTTAGCAAGGAAGAATCAGTAATAAATATTACTGATCATGAAATGCATGAGTAGGCCATCCCTGCCAGCAAGGCTGTGAGCAGTACAGAGCAAGCAGGGTGTTGTAATGCTGTTGGAACAGTGGAGATGCAACTTGAAGAAGACAAAAGATGTGGAGAGTAGTTTTCATACTTGGTTGTCTCAGTTTTTTACTTTGTGTTCCCAACCTCTTCAGATAGCTTGGCTCTTTAGGTTTAGTAAGATTCCAAAATCTTACTAAAAAAGCATCAGGGCCCGTATGGGCTGCAAATTTTTGTGTGTCCTTTGAAGTTAGTGACACTCGGTACAAATGACATCAGTATTTCTATCCTAGAGGTAAGATTATTTGATTGTGACATTAGGCTAAAATGGGTGTGGTTCCAAGGCTAAGTTTCTTCTTGAAGAGTTACCCCAGTGAGTTAGCTTGTTTATATTGAATTGTGCTTCGAAACACACATTCATATTTGGGTTTTTGGTTTTTTTTAATTATGTTTACTTCTAATATAAATTCTGGCTAAACACAGGAAAAAAACCCAGAGAGCATGAAGAGTTTCAGCCTGGAGCAAATTTTGCAAGTTAGATTTTAGGTGCTTTGGAAGCACATTTGAAATGGAAATGCTGATGTATTAGAAAAAATAAAAGAAGCTGCTAAAATATTGGGAAGAATCTCTTCTCTTTGTTTTCCTATTGATGTTGAATAGAAAAGTGATGTTTTGAATACTGCTGCAGCTGTGTTGGGTTTAAGCAGAATTTTGCATTAAGAACAGAATTTTTGATCTGAAGAAGTCCCGGAGTGCCCTTTTATTTATCTGTAGAATGAAGTTCAGACTTTTGCTTCCCCCCCCCCCCCCCCCCCCCCCCCCCCCCCCCCCCCCCTTTATTAGAAAGGAACAATGATGCTCAGCTCCTCCGTGATGCTTTTGATTTCAAAAAGCTTTGCTTGCATAACCTAATGAAACTTCTGAAAACGTGAGGCAGGGGAGCAAATAATCTATTTTGCTGGTGTAGAGTCAAAGTAAATTCAGAGTTGCTTCACCTCAGATCCTTTGCATTTGTGTTGATTAGAGCAGAATCTGGGTTGGGATTATCAATTTTGCTTCTGCATTGAAAGATATGGCTTGTGTTGCTTCCTGAGCTCCATGAGATATTTGAATATTGCCTTCATTTAGGCATCAAAATGTTTCAGTATTTTCCAGTGTGGATGAGGTCATATGTCCTACAGACAGTACAGGATTGTTCCCAATGGTGTATTTTCCAGGATTTTGTCCAGTCTGGTGTTATATGTCTGTGTAATATGTTTTTTTTCCTCTCATTTCTCTCAGGAAACTCAGCTTACTAGGCATTCCACTTGGAATTTTTTCACTGTATTCAATCTGCATTTTCCTTTCCTTGCTTACATCCTTTTACTTCTCCAAATCACAGTTTTACCTTCTAAGCTCTTTGACTATGGCTTTATAAAGTTAAAAGTTTAGTTTAGTTTAGTATAAACTGAAAAAGTAAGTCAGTTTTCAACCTCTATCATAATTTCAGTGAAGTCAGGTGTAGAACTTGAGGGCAACCAGTTTTGTTTCCATGCAGTGAGCAGTTAGGAAGGAGCACTGTGTAATTAAGAAACACGGGATGTATTTGTGCAACCAAAACCCCACCCGCAGCTGCATGCCTTGTGGTAGACATCATGTTGGCTGGCTCCCTGCTCAAGGGTTTCCTTTGGCTCCATGGAATACCTTTGTTGACTTCAGCGATGTTAAGCGTTTTACATTGCCCGAGTGCAAGGTCCTAAGTGACGTTCAGGTCATGTGGAGATGGTGGAGATGGCCGTGAGTCACAAAGGACCAAGGAGGACATCCTCTCCTTGGTCTTAGGTTTACTCTGCCACCACAAGACATCACAGGTCAGAGGGGCAATACTGCATTTGACAGATCCCTTCTAGTAGCTGTGTTGGGTCAATGCACCCTGACAGTGCTGGTGGTAAGGCTGATTCACTTGACTTGATTAGATCTCATTTGCATTGTTTGTTCCACTGCCAGTTCCCTGATGTCACAGGTACACCTGAGAACAGAGACTTTTCATCCCCCCGGACTGGCTTTTCCTTAGAGCCTGACCTGCTGAAATCAACAGCAATATTCTTCTGTGGGACCCGGGGGAGGGCAGGGTCTGGAGCTCAGTGCCATTGTTACTCATTGCAGCTAGTGGGATTTGGAGGACATTGCCTCTGTGTAGCAGTGCAGAGTCCTTCACGGGATGCCAGTTCCTACCTAATTCCCCAAGTATGGAATATTAATTGCAGCAGGACTAACGCCTTAGAACAAAACTCTTTGTTGGGAGGGTTGCTGTACCATAAGCTGAGTCCATGTTTTCCTGCATAAGCCTGATAAACCCCAGTCTTTCATGAGGACTGACCATTTTGAATTGATTTGCAGGTACAATTCTTTACTGGGCTAACAGACTTTTAAGCTTGGCAGTAGTTTGTAGGAATGTAAAGAAAACGTTAATGAAAGAAAGCATAAAAAATGACCTATTTGAAATTATGATTATTTTTATCTTGTAGCATGATCCGAAAGGGTCCAGAGAGAATGAAGCAGAAAATGAAGAGTTCTGATAAACGCTGTATCATTTCTGTAGTAATGTAAAGATTGGACCCTTTCCTTTGCAATCTGACAGTTCAGTTGTTTTGCATTGTCTCCCGATAAAGATACCTTTATAATATAAAGTGGTATTGTTGATTTGAGAAGAATGGTTTTCTAATAAATGTGAAGGGATGTGGAGTTTGCCCCTTGCATCGAGGAGAAAGGATTTGAGATAAAGGCATGAATGATCGATCTGGAATAACAAAAGCTGCTTCTGAAATACAGCAAGCACCCTTGAAAGGATATGAAACCTGCTAACATAGTGGAGTGTAAGAAATAGCCTTACAGCTGCGATGAGTGCGCTGCCTGACTTCCTCACCAGTTCAGGCTTTTGACTGAATCTGCAACTAGCTGAAAACCTATTTCTGAATACTTTTTTAATATTTTTTTTAAAATGAGAATGAATTTGATATTCAGAGCATCACAAGCAGTTCAAGTCAAACACAATACAGCTGAATGCCAGTTACCGGGAAGGGTTGCCAGGACATACTAAAAAGTGCTTAGCTTTGGGAATCTATAGAAACCGGGGTAGTGTGAAGTTGATGGACCTTTGTGAGTGTCTGTGTGAAAGGAAGCTTCTTTGTACTCAGTGTCAAACTTTGCTGTGACCCAGCCCAGGTGCTGCTGCATGGGTATAAGCTTTAAATGCTGTTTGGAGATTAGGACATCTGCCTGGTAAATTTGTACAAACATCCTCAGCTGTACTGTGTTACTTCTGTTACAGTGGTTGTGATGTAGGAAATTCTAGAAATCCATCGTGCTGGGGGAAGAAACAGCGCCAGCTGCTACTCGGAAGAAGTTCCAGCTGAAACCAAGTCAGACCAGGAAACTGAGGGAGTTTACTGCATTTTTAATATGATAAGAGCTGAACCTGACTAATTTCTTGTGCACTTTGTAGAGGAGTAAGAGGAGACCTCTAAATGTAGGCTTAGTAACAGATAACAAATGTATTACTTTTATGGGCAGAGTTCCCTTTTCAGAGAACCTGCATCCCTCTAAAAGCTCTTTTACTTCAACTGGATCCTCAGAAAGGTATGAGCAGAGGTGGGAGCAGTCAGAGACCAGGGTTACAGCAGGCAAAGCCGGCCAGGGAGGGCAGGGTGCTGTGCTGGGGGGGGGGGTGGAGCAGGCCGAGGGAGACGGGGGTGGCTGCCAGGGGAGAGGAGCTTCACCCCCTTGTAAAGCTCCATTTGCTGTGCCTCTGGTGCTGCTGACTTGCAGAGGGTCTTTCAGGTGTTCTGTGAGTTACATGCAGGAAAATAGAAAACTTAAGACTTCTCTTCTGTAGCATGTTTTAGATTTGAAGGAATTCTGTTAGTTTTCAAGTCCTTTTACCAGCACAGCAGTAAAACCATGACAAACTGCATTAAATACTGGGGTAAAGCTCTTTACAGCCAAGACAAACCCCCAGACCATTACAGGCATATTCTGCCAAGAACCTGCAAGAGGTTGTTATAAAAGACAGGGCATTTTTACGAGAACTCATTTTGTAAGAAACCCAATGGCTGGCTTTGGAGGGCTTTGTTCAGTAGTGGAAATCTCTCCAACTAGAAGCTTGCTCTCTGGAAAGTGTTCCAGGGTCACTGGCAGTCCAGTGAGAGCAGAATCTGGCCAGGCTGCTGGTTTGAGCAGGGTGTGATGATGAAACCCATCAGTGAGGCAAAGGTGCAGATCCGGAGCCTCTCTGTGTGGCCTGGGGCCAAGCCAAATACTGGTGTGCCCTTCTCATCTGTCCCCCAAACTACTTGTAACTCCCCAAGCCACTGAACTAATGAATGTAGCTGAAGCTGTTTCTGACAGAGATAGGCTGCACAGCTTTTTTGTCCCTTGCCCTCGACTGGAGTTTGAGGGATTACTCCCATAAATGAATGCAAGCACAGTTCTGTTTGTGAGATCAGGCTTTTCTTAACACTGTTTCAAAATAATCCTATTATAATAATTAAGGAGTAGAATGGTTTCTTAACAGGCTGCAGCAGAGTGATGCTTTGGAAACCGTCCCCCTTGTGAGCACTGAGCTATCTGTTAAACAGAGTCCTTCTTTTCCTGCCTTAGTGTTATCTTCTATTTCCTATTCTTCATTGACTCCAGCTCATTCCCCAGGCTGTGGAAGGGAACACCATGGCTGAAGACATGTTTATGCTGAGCTATTCACAACTCTGTTTAGTTTGTTCCTCTTTTCCATAACAATTTGCAGTAAAAACTGTGTCAGGAAAGAGCTTGGTGACCTGAGAGGGCTGGGACAAGCCTTACACTGGAGATGGCAAATTCCATTTCAGGCCACTAAGCCGGAGATCCGGTGCTAAGAACACAGGAAGCTGGGAGGATAAATACTGTAACTTTTCATCTCATGCATAAGAATTGCAGTCTGTTTTTATCTCATGATAGAGAAAAGTCATTCTGCTTATCTCATCTAACATAGTGGCTAGTCTGATTACAAGCTTCCCTGCTTGGCACCTTTTTAAATTCAATTTGGCTGCCTGTGCCCTTGGCACACAGTGGGTTTCATTAAATTTCACAGCAGTTAGTTTTCATTCCCTCTGTGACACCTTTTTATCAACATTTGACTCTAGTGTAATTTCAAGCAATTGTGCTTTTTTTGAGAAGTGCTTGTACCATAATAATTTGGCAGAGTAGTTTGGGGAAGACGATTCAGACACTGTTGCAAATCTGTGTAGAAAACTAATATATGTGAAGCCAGGTCAGCTTGCAAGTTTTTCACATATGATAAGAAAAAGGAGCTGCTTCCCTTCCTTCTCTGGAGTTATCACTGATGACTGTCAAAAATGCAGTTAAAGTGCTTGCTGTAAGAGGCAAATTTTATTTCCTTCAGGCTAACCACAGCTTTATTTTAAATGCAGAGCTAGTGGACTGCTGCTGGATTGACAATCTGCGTTTGTGAGACAAGCCTTCTGCAACATGGGCTGCTTAGCAAGTCTGTGTGAGTTTTCTTTTCAAAAACAGATGAAGAAGCTGGTTTGTTAGGAAAATGTGTGTATATGAGTGCAGGAATATGGTTGTTTTCTTTTTAGTATCGGATACTCAGCGCCTGATAGGTGGCTGGGGTGAGGGAACGTGAGCACCCCAGCACGGACCTGGCATCTCTTGTTGACATCACTGCTACCCCCCTCCCCAGTGCTGAGCAGCATTTTCTCAAGTCTGTGTCTAAGGCAGATGCTGGGCAGATTTATAGAAGTATAAGTAGTTTGGTGTAAGTGTAAGTGGTTTTGAGGTGCACTCTAAAAGGTCTTTATTTGCAGAGTGGCAGCCCTTCTGAAGTGCTGGCCCTTTTTCAGTCTGCCAAACTGAACATCCAATAATAATGTGTTATGGTTCCTCAGTAAAATTTTTAAAAGTACCTAATTAAAAATTAATTCAGAGTGAAGCTTAAGAGTTCTTAAAAGTGAGCTCTGTGTTCAGGGGTAAGAGAGTGTCAGACCTGGGCCTCACTGCAAGCCAAAGGCAGCCAAGCTTGGGGGACCATAAATCATTTTCAGAATGAGATTTCTGATTGATGAAACTTTTCCTTGTGCCCTTTAGAAGGTATTGGTTGAAGTCCTTTAATTTTAACTAATGGAGCATCTTGCTTTCCTTTGCCCTAAGGTCTCCATAGTTCCTTTGTAGACAAAATGTTTCAAAATTAACAAGAGTCTGCACTTCCTAAAACACCTCAGGTTTTCCTCTAAACACCTCAGGAAAGCTGGGGGTTATGGGCAGCTCCCTACGTCCTTGACAGGAGGGACCTTTGTGCTCTGTATCTCCTGCTGGAGGAAGACCTGCTGAGGATTTTCCTCAAGAAGCACCTCTTTCTTGAAGGCTTCCTGTGGGAATGTTTGCTGGGATGGGGCTGGTCAGCCCTATGCATACACATACCAACATCTTTTTGGTGGGTAGGCTGACTGTAGTTTACATGTCGGGCACTGGCTTGCGTTTACTGGGAAGGAGGAGGCTTAGCTGTGCCAAGGAAGCAAGACTGTCTGCTAGCAGCGTCCCAAACATCCCTCGTGTCTCGGGAGGGCAGTGGCTGCTGTGAGCGCTGGTGCTCCAGGTGCCACTTCCAGACAGCGAGCCAGGTACGCAGCCCATGCAAATTGGCACGGTGCTGCTGAAATCAGCCTTAGCTTGGATCTGGCTGGAAAAGGTGGCCTCACCCTTTCTTCTGGGGATAGAAAACATCTTTCCAGAGCACAGTTTCAGTGCACGGACCTCTGGCTACAGACTGAAATCTTGCTTGTTTTTTCCAGGTTGGCTGAGTACGTTGGTTTATGGATGAAGGCATAACTAATAGTTTCTGTTAGTTTCTGTGAGCTTTTTTTTCCTACTAAGCTGAACATAAGAATACAGAATATTCTTTGTCGTAGTATGAAGGCATGGAGTTCAGGATCTTCCCTCGGTATTTGCAGCACCAAATGCTCCATTTTAAGTAGGAGACCTAATGTAGCATACTGTTCAGCGATAAAATGGCTCTGGGGAAAGTTTCTTCCTCTTTCACATAATGTTTAGTTTATAACCTGAAGTCTGGAGATTCCTATACATTTTATACCTAGTGTAATGGTAAAGGTTTAAACTGAAAAATCATATTGTGATTGTGATCTAATTATGCAGATATCTGATAGACAGGGTTATTTTAGACATCAATATTTACAGAAACATTTTACCAATGTGGCCAGTGGCAGATCTGAAAGAGTAAATGATCGAAAGATTATTTGAGAATCCATGTAAATGTAAACCCTAGAAGAGGTATATTTTCATATTTTGTATCTTAGAAGACAGTAATACAAGACTACGTCCTTTTTTTCCCCGAGATGATATATTTCATTATCAATACTGATGAATACCAGACTTGGTGGGCCTTCAGCTAGAAAGAAACAAGACTGATAATGCCATGTGGATCCTGATGGGCGTCTCTGAGTATTTATGGGCCCTGATATATATGCAATCTATGGATATTTCACAACTGATTAACATTTCTGAACCTGAGTTAAAGTTTATACTTGGCATTTCAGTAGTGTCAAGGCAAAATTAATCAGCGCTCAAAAGATATGCGGTTTTACTGACATGCTAGTGACAGTGAAAATATAAACCACTGAGAAATAGCCTGCTGCAAGACAGAATCTAACCTGGATTTTGGAAGAGGATCTGCAGAACTGGTTTACTGCCATGGATGGTCTCCGAGGTGGTGTGCAATGGTGTAGCTGGCATTTACTGACTAAGGTACCAGCTTAAATGACTCAGGGCTCTGCTGAGTTTGATGTCCTGTAATAAGTCACTTGCAAATCTTCTTACTTGTGAAACATTAACATATTAAATATGCAAACTAATCTCTTGAAACAGTTCAGATAAGCAGCATTTTTAAATGTACCCAGCCAAGATGTTTTTCAGTCAATGAAGCTCAGCAAGCAAATGTTTCATTTCAATGGCCCTCATGATAATAGTCAAAATTTATACTTGGTTGGATTTTAGGCTGTATGGCTGTCTGTCTTTGTAGTAAAAATAAGAAAGCAGAATGAATTTGTCATCGAGAGGTTTTTTGGGTTTTTCTGTTTATCTTTGTTTTAAATAGGTCAATGAGAGTCTTTACACATTTCAAAAGACTGTTAATTCAGCCTCAATGAAAGCTGTTAGGATCCAGTTTGAAAAGCATCAGATCAAATACTATGCCTTTTAAGACATCATGCTTTTTATTTGTTCTGTAAAATAAAACCCTGAATGAGGGGTAAGCAGTAGTTTTGTTTTAGTAACACCTAGTATCTGTAGAAAGAGAAGATGGACTGTGTGCCTGTGGGTCTCTGTTTCCCAACAGAAGGGCCAGGGCCGTGTAGCCCTGCCGGGTGTGCTGGAGCTGGCCAGCGTTATTAGGTGGAAAGGGAGCATAAACTAGTTGTTGAATCAGTTTTGAAACTGCAAATCTTTTACATTATTTTCAGCCTGGAAGAAACCATGCAGTGAATAGGGCAAAAGTAAACAAATCAGAGAATCCACTGCCACTCCAAACTCTGAAGCCAAGGCAGCTAGAGAAGACGTAGCAGGGGAAGAATTTGGGTTGAAAGAGGGGTTGGACTGTATTAGATTCTTTCTCCTAACTTTTTATATTTTCCAGCTTACTTGTTGTGAAAGTTGTCTTAATTTAGACTTTTGCAAGAGTATAACAGCCCCCACTACTTCCTTTTACCTCTGAATTTGGTACATGGTGGCCTACGTACCGATCCATTGACACAGTGACCTGGATTTGATCTTACATCTGGAAACCATTCATGTCTCTCTCATGAAAGCTCTTTGATTCCTTTTCACATTTTTCTCTTTTCCTCCCAGGATGCTCTTTGAAGTACTTCATGCCATGTCCAGCAAGCATTCCTTAGTCACCATGGTAGTGGTTGCTCCCATTTTAATCCAGACTACTCAGATTCTCTTTAAAATATTGGAGATTTTTCTTAAACTCTAAAGATACAAGGACAATGAGAATCTTCTGTCTTGCAAAGAGATGATGGGAGGTGCTGCTTTATTATAATTATTATTTAATTTATATGATGTTTTAAATTAATACATAATATTAATTATAAATTATATATAATTATATGAATTTTAAAATTATATATTTATTTATTTGTTTGTTTGTTTGTTTATACTTTATTTATTTATTTATTTATTTATTTATTATAGAGAATACAACTTTATTTTGAAAATAGAGTGGGACTTCTGTAAACCAAAGGGAGAGGTAACATGGTTTTCAGTGTTTTGAACAGTACATAAATGAGAATGGAAAGGAAATGTCAGCACATGCCTACGGTCTCAACAGGTTTAAATGTGAATTCACAAGTTAAAATCAGATTTTTCATTTCAGGCTGTCTCCAAATACGCATAAGTAAAACCGAGAAGGCAGGTGCATCTTTAACAAAGCTAATCAGTCTTTGAAATAGATAATGAGGGCAAAACAGGAGCACAAAAAAGGAAAATCTGAGGGAGCTTAAAACAGCACAATCCCCACCCCAACCCCCTTCACTATTTGGTTACACAATTTGATGTGGCAAAGTTGATTGACAGAATTCAATATCCTAAGTTATAGAAGTACCTTTCCATAAAATCTCTGTCTTCAAAGTGTCTCTTAGCACGCATGCAAGGAATATTATGTCCATTTTACAGATAGGAGGCTAGAAACTTATTGAAGGTTGCATATATATAAAACTTACATTTAAAAAAGCTTTGAGTAGAGGCCTTCTAAGTCTTAGGTTCATGAGCAGCCACTGAACCATCTGTCATACAGAAACACTACTAAAATATACAGGTATAATAGTGTGCCTCTTCCTTACGCAAAGTTACGACTACAGGATTATCTGCCTGGCATTTTTGAGGCAGGCAGAAATTTATATTGTGTGCAGTCTGAGCTGGTGGTGGCTGTGCAAACAGTGTTGGTCGCAAGCTAACACACACCTTTTTCTCAAGGCAATTTACCCTGTTGAGCTTCTTGCTGCCATAATTAAATGGCTTTTTTCAGTCTAGTTGTGCAGGCGGTGTGTCCTAACTGGCACAGCTAATTTTCTTTTCTTTGTGAAGCTCTTCTTGTAATAATAAGTGGTATCCCATGGTTCAAAAGAGGTCATAGCTTCTTTTATGTACAAAGATTATATATGCTTGTTTAGATGAGTGTTTTTCAGCCTTTCCTGACTGGTTGACTCCCTAGACTGCTGAAAGGCATGGTTAAGCTTGCTGTGTTTAGTTGCCTTTGGTGAACCCCTCACAAAGGTTCATGACACCTTGTATGGTCTTGGGTAACAGGCGGAAACTCACTGAAAGACCATTGTAAAAATAGTAAAAATTTCCATTCATAGATTTTTAGGTTAGAGCTGCTTTGTTGTGTTTAGTTTTGGTACGGACATTTTGTTGTCCCTGTGTACAAGAGCAATAATCCTATATGTTTCTGGCCAGAAAAGCAAACAAACAAACAAACAAACAAGGAATAGCTCTGCCATGCAGATCAGAAAGGGGATTTTAGATCAAAGATCTTATGAAGCCATTATGTGGTCATCTTTTGTATACGTAAAATACATAATTTCTGCACTTTTAATCTGTTGTGCAAATGTGTATTTAGAAGATTAATGAAATGTGGATTATTATTCTTTCAAAAGATTTATTAGAGTGTTTTGCCGCACTTTCTAACTGGATCTTTCACACAAGCAATTAATAGCTCTGCAGATTACGCGACACTGAACAAACAGTACTTTGCAGTAGGCTAGACAACATCATATTCACAAGGAAGAAAACATTTAAGATGAGTGAACATGCTTTTTGGGGTGGCACTGTACCTACTTCAGACCCTACATGTTCCTACCTGCTCCTGAGATATACCTGTGTTAGGGGAACATAGGTACAAAACATTGCACAAAAGATCCCCCCCCATTTTCCTGCATTTTAACCTTCAAGCTGCAGGAATCTGAGTTTTTCTTTCTCTCCTATCTTCTGATTTCAGAAGGGATGCTCAGCTAGGTACCTCGGCCAAGGGTGAACAATCTCATTGAAATATGCTGCCATGTCTCCCTGCCAGTGCAAAGAGAAACAAACTTTCTTCCTCACAGCATTTTGGGGGGCAGCAGAAAAGCGCAGGTGCCCACAGCCAGGCTGACAGCCCCTGTACCACCCAAGAACTTCTTGTGTGAGGCATGGCGGCACAATTGATTGCTGTGGCTTGGTGTCTGCACCTGGGGTACCTGGTGGGGAACAGCAGTGCTTGGGTGTCGATGGAAATTTTACCTTTTGTAGGAGCGGGACCTCAGTGTACTGTGTGGCATGATGACTTGGGGTCTATGTCTGATACCTGAAGAAGAACCAAGACGTTGATAAGCCTCACTGCAAAACTTGCAGGAAAGCCTGTACAGCTGAGCCAAGATCTAGTACAGCTAAAGTGACCCTCTGGCATGTCCCAGTGATGGTGTCTCTCTGGAGCTGTGCCTGTGAAGAACTGGGGCAGCTCCTTTATGTGCTGTGAAATAAGAAAAAGAGCCAAACACAGAGTTTTGTGATAATGTGAATGCAAGATTAATTGGCACATGCAGTTAACAGAGGACACAGGGAGAATTTGCATTTGCATGTGGGAAGAGTGAGTCAGGCTTTGTACCTGTTGCCTATTATGTGCGTCACGTATATTTGGTATTTTTAGTTTAATACTTCATTGTATTGTTTTCTTGATTATTTTAATTTTCTGAACTATCTCAGTGTGAAAACATATCACAGAAGATGCTGATACTTTTTATTTATGTAAGATGCTTAAATTATACTTCTGAAATTACTTACCTAGCATTTTATTTATCTTGCAATCATAATTATTCAGTGCCTCCTCCATCTGCTTTTATTTAATTATGACTGTAGCGACAGCAGCCACAAAGATAAGTCTCTTCAGGTTGATCGGTTGCACAGAGTGCCTTCCATGCACTGTAATGAGTTTGCTTGACACCTGGCAATTAAATGGAATAGGCTTTTTTTGTTGCTATTCATGGGGATTGGTGTGCTATCAGGCATCCAGTGATGTGGTTTGGTTCTCACATGCGTGGCAGGCTCTCTCTGGCAGTATGAAAAGGGCAGGTGAAATAAATTATAGAGTTGCCAGCTGCTTTAAACAATCCTGTTCAGCTTCATAACCCAGTCTTGTCAAGTTTCTGGGATTTGATGCATTTTTGTGTGAACGTCTTCTTCAGCCTTTTCAACTGTTGCCAGAGAGAACCTCCTACTGAAGTTATTGCTGCTTAAAATTCAAGAGTGCTTTCAACTTCCTCTCTAAGGCAGGGTTCTCTACAGAATAAAGGTATTTCTTATCATGCTACTGTATTTAATGCATCCTTTTTTGATGCCGTAAACAGTGGTGGAGTGAGTGGAGTCTGTGTATGCCTGTCAGCTAAAATTATACTCTTATACACGTTTACTGCTGGGACAAAGCCATTGAATCCTGTGGGATTTCTCCAGGTTCACTCCTCATGTTACTGAAATCCAGATATGCACCTGCCTGCTTTCTGGGATGCACAGGCACAACCCCAATTCCCTTTATAATGAAAGGAATTTGACCCGTGTGTTTTGTTTTTTTTCCTGAGACTTGTGTGTATCCTAACTCTTCACGGACATGACTTGGATCTACAGAGTTTCTAAGCTCAGTGGAAATAAAATACTAAATTAAGAGTTTATTGACAGTTTTATCACTGAAAATATCAGTACCGTTTGTCCACAAAAGTAACAGTTCGCCTTTCCTGTTCTTTTTATTACTACACCTTTTTTCTGTGAGCAGTGTACTTTAAATCAGTTTACGACTTTGAGCCACTAACCATTTCCAGAAGTGCATGTAGTTTGTCATTTACAGGAGAAAACACTTTCATTAATTTAACAGTAGGCTAAAATCTGTTCATTTTGATCAAAACATTGGGAAACCTCCTTGAACTTAGCTTAAAACAGTGATGAACCAGCCTTATTTCTCAGTGGTTTCTAATATGACTTGAATCTGCTGTGCCTTAATCCTCATCATACCACTCAGTTACCCACTGGGAAATAAAAAAGGCAGATCCTACAGGGAAAGACAGCAAAAGTTGCATTCAAAACTTGGGTTATTTATAATTTATAAGAAATCATAATATTTTTTTGAATCTTAAAACTCCTTTCTTCTTGGTCATGTTCTTCTGGTGCTTTTATTGACAAACCGGTGTTGCCTCACTTATCCTGGTAATAACAGTATTTCAGCCCAGGTTTGCAGGCACCATACCCACTGCCCACTGCCCAAGGACCTTGTGCAAGCTGCTTGGTGAATGGGTGCACTCCTCTGGCAGTTATCTTGCAGGTTGGCAGGTTTTTTGCTGCTCTTGTGGGTTGCTTTTGCGGGGGCTCTGTGCTGGCTCTTACATCTTCCTGGGCTCACATGGCTTCACCTGGCTCCTCTATGACTCTTGTGTTTATCCTGTTGCTAAAAGTTTACTGAGAAATCCACCTGTTTGACTGAGGAGTCGGGATGAGGAGACCATTGGGTTAGGAACTGTGGATGGCTGCTGTGGTGTGGCCAAGGCTGGCACAGTGGTTGAGTGCAACAGGGTCATAAGTAAGTGAAAGACCCACCTGTAGGACGTGGGATTTGAGCTCCTGACAGCCAACCCATCAGCACTGTCCCCTTGTGATCCTCCCACAGGTGCAGGGTGGACTGGTCAGGCTGCAACACGAGCCAGTTTCCAGCCTTGCTAAAATATCCTGAAATGACAAATCCATGGCTATGAGGAATGCATGCAGAAACATGGCTTTGTGCTTCTCGTGTCTTTAGAGAAGCAAGCTAAGAGGAAGGGAGATGAAGGGAACCGTTGAAAAGTAAATGAACCCTGGATATGCTGATGAGCGATCGCAGTGGCCGTGTTGTCCAGCCAGCTCTTTGGGTCTGCAGGGAAGAGACAAGCAAATGTCCGATGCTGATCGCTTCAGTCCATGTTTTGAGAGAAAACAACTTGTTTTCACTCAGGGTAATTTTATATTCCAGACTTGCTCAGGGGCTTAATTACCCATCTCCCTGAGTGAAAAGCTTAATTTTGGTCATGAGGAGTAATAATTCCAGGAGGAGTAGTCTGAACAATTTGATGAAACCGAGGAAGTGTACAAGTAGTGAAAGGGTTCCTGAAATGACGTTTTGATACTCTTTTCTGTGTGAGGCAAAGCATTGTTCTGTGAATGATCCCTATCCTGTTGAAGCACTTATGCTGAGGTTTTTTGTCTTGCTCCTTCTGCTATCAAGTTTGTTTCACATTTCCACACTGCAGACAACTTTTTTTACCCAGACACCTACCTCTCCTCTTCTTGAGCCAGTGGACCACCTCACAGCACTGTAACATCCTCCTCCTACAGACAAAAGATTCAGAACATGTTAATAGATTTTTGGCCATCTTTGAACAACTTTTTTGGCCATCTTTTTTGGCAACCGACAGTAAGAATGAGCCCCAAGAATTGTAATGGAGAAAGTGTGCTCTGTTACCAAAGTGCCTGTAGTATCCCTGGCATGCTGCAGACCTATCTGAGGAGCTCAGTTTTTTCTTTACTGCCCAAGACTGATTCTGAGGTATTTCCTCAACTGTCTCTTCAGGTTTCTATTTCTGCACTATTAGCTCTCGGGATCATAGGACAGGATGAGAGACCATTTGGTACTTGAACTCTGTTCCACCAATCTCGTGGGAGACATTTAGTCTGGAAGTGTTGGCAACACATCTGCTCAACAAACCTTCGCCTCCCACCATTGCTGGAACATTTTTCCAATACTTACAATGCTGGTCACTGTTGCCTTGCTCGTTTTCCACATCTGTTCTGCTTCCTCTGTCCTGCATCCACTGGCTGCACTACTTCTGCTGTTTCTCCTCAGTCTTTCCCAGCGTGGTTAAAGGCAGCTTCTCTTTGACATAATCTTCTATCCCTTTCCTTGCACTGAACGGCAGTCACCTGCTTTTTTGTACCTGTGTGCTCTAGATTGTAGTATATGCTTCATTATGTTCTGTCTTCTTCAAGACTCAAGCACCTCAGGCCATGCCTTTGTTTCCTAGTATATGTTGTAATGCTTCAGAAAATGATTATGGGCTTCTAGTAGTTCTCCTCATGTTCTGGTTTTTTCATTCAAGCCGTTTATTGCTTGAACGACCAGTGCAATAAATAGCAAGCGTAAGAATTCAGTCTAGCAAGGAGTGGCTGCATGAGGATGCCTGTGTTCCTGTCAAGGGAGAGAAACCATAGGTATCACCGCATCATGATGGGGCATTGTACTACATAGCAAGGTCCACAGTCCAGGAAGTCTACAGGAAGGTCTCATCTCACATGGTAACTTTCTGCTGAGCCCCGCTGCTCCCTTGGTAAGACTTGAGACTCGATGTTGTCTGTAGCTTTGTCCTGTGAATGCATTTGAGATGCCTGAGGACTTTTACTGGTTGTGATGTTTGTCTGTGTTCTGTGAGTGTGGTTAATACCTGTGTTTGGCTGGAGCGGGGCACAAAAGAACCCCTGGAGATCAGGCTTGAGAACCATGTTAGTATTCTCACAACAGTGGCAGTCTTGAAAACTCATACCTTACGTTGCAATCAACTTAAGCCAGCTGGGTAACCAGATGCTGGGGTGCCAGGAAGGTGTCCCACTCTTCCATCCCCACCTTGTGATCCTGCTGCCCACCAGCTCTCCAGCACCCTGCCACATCAGGAACTGCTCTGCCTGAAAATTAACTTGGGGATGGGTGGGCAGGAAGAGTTATTTTTAGCTGGATCAATTCCCCTGTCTGATTCCCAGCATGGCTACACAAATGTTTGTGCTGGCACAATTGAAAGGATGCTGTGGGAGTGGGAATGAGCAGTCACAGATACGGGGAGGAGGAAGCCAGGAGCTGTATACATCACCAAAAAAGGGTCCATGCACTTGCAGCCTTAAGGCCTGACCCTGCCACTGAACTTAATGGGAATATCGGTGGAGTCCTAAAAGGACTAATATTTAAGAGTAACAGTAGATACAAGTGCAGGTGATGATCAATGTGGAAAGTGAACATTTTCATGTGAGGCAGCTAGAACAGTCTGAGAAGCAGACTGGAATTATAGAGCAAGACATTTTAACAGAGCCTTGCTGGACCTGTGAGGGCTTTCTTTTTTTATGAGCATACCAGTACCATTACAAAAACCAGCAGGTTGTCTCTCGCAGCCACACTTCTCTGAGTACACACTGCAAGTGAGAAGTACACGTAATAAACAAGGTTAGGTACTTAATTGTTCAGTATTCAGTAATAAAATAACTTTTATTATAATGCATTTTTGCAATGGCAGTCTCTAGATTACCTACTTGGTAGCATCTATGACCAAATCCTTAGTCACAGCTCAAGGCTGCAGAACATTGTCATTATTCAGTGGATAATGCAGAGATTTTGGTAATCCTCAAGGGGTGGGGAAAAAAAAGAAAGAAAAAAAGAAGCCTCCTGCTGATGAGATTTCCAAAGCCAGAGTTTATGTACTGTATATTTAATGAGCACAAGTGAAGCAATTTTATTGTTTCTTTCCAGGATGGTATGAAGCTTGTACTCAGGAGTGCTTGTCAGTGGGATTCCTGAATCTAACATTTAAACAGTACTTCTGGAGGGAAGAAAATAGATCTGAAATTCAAAATCACAGATATTTCTAATGCAGTTTTTCAGGTTTAATTTTGCATGTAATCGTGGTACAGTCTGTCTTCCTCAGCAAGACCTAATGCCATAATACATCACAGCACTGTTCTCTGAGAGCTGATTGTTACTTAATGCCTGCAACCAGGTTGTGAAAATTTGAGGCTTTTTCTCTGCAAAGTGTACACTCATAAAAAAGGCGTTTTTCAGAGCCGTGTCAGCTGAAGTGTTTTTGTTATTATGGTTGGTTGCTTTATGATGCTGTTAGCATCCTCCTTACATACTACACCAAAACCAATCAATCATGTCATGTTAGTAGCTTCTCTACTTAATCTACCTTGCGTTCGTTATGTTGCATTTTAAACTTCAGACATGGTCCTCCAAATGCAACTATCTCTCTTTGTGGCTGTAAAACCCACAAAGAACAAGTTTACTGAGGATTGCAGTATTGAATATGTTTTATTTACAAAAGGGAGAATGGCAGAGGTGTCTGTGTTCCCAGGGACTTTGATCCTCTAGAAGTTTTCGGTTTCCAAATAATGGAGCTGAAGGTGTCAGAGGCTCCAGAAATCTTACCACACTACAAAGAATTGCATTGGTATCCCAGAGTGAACTGGATCCACGCAGTGTATGTTACTATGCACCACCAGTTAGGACCACTGCTCTCCGAGTGTGTGCAAACATCAGACCCCTTGCCAGAGACCCAATGGATTTCAAATCTCTCCATTAAAGCATGTTGCAATGTTATTTCTCTGCATATCTCTCCCTTTTGTCTGCTGTATATTTGCTTCTTTAAAGTCCAGTCTGATGTCTGACAGTGCCAGGTCACTATGTAATTTTCAGAAGAACATAAATATCAAACCCACAATACCAAAATTATAGCCGGAGTTCAGCGTGCTCTATTTTAGCCTTCTCCTCCCCTCTCTAATTTGCAATGGGCTGCTGAAGTTAGCTTCTACCGCATGGCTGCCCATTGTGAAACCGATGCCCACGATCACTTGCTTTTTCTATGGAACCAGTGGGGCACGAGGGGAAACTCATGATCTCGGTGACAGTGATAACAATGCAGAGTTGGATCCTGACATGCAGGGAAGCTGGGGTTGAAACTTGGCAGCCAAACAAAAAAAGGCCAGTTTTAAACCTCCATGCTAAATTATCCTAACACTTAGAATTAAATGTGGAGTTGTTTTTGACACGTGCACGGTCTCTCACATTGGAGTGTGTCACTTCTTGGTTCAGAATAGTTATCTGATATTTATGTATCCTGTACTTCGACAATGGTTACACAAGCAGCTTTAAATGCTTCCTGGTAACATCCTAAAGTGTGCCATAAACACAGCAGAGCAGCTTCTCTGCAAGCAGTGACATTCTAAAACAGGAGATCTCACTACTCTGAAAGGCTGTTCTGGACCCTCAGTCCTTTGATGGTTAGAAGACTTCTCATCTCCAGGATGAATTTATGTATTGTTAGTACTTACTTGCCCTTGGGCCAGTGTTGACCCTTAGCCTAAATAGCTGTTTTCCTTCTCTGCTCTAAGTTGCTCTCATGTATTTATGCAGGCAGCAATCTGAAATCAGACTTAACTTTCACTGCACTTGTTTTTAAGAAATCTTGAGTTGTTTTCCTTCTTTTTATAAGACTGAGTTTGCAGTCATCTGCCTCACCTTGTTAGTCCTTGTCATAAACTTGCACAGGTCTGTTGCTCCTGTTTTTAATTTTGGCAGCCCTCAGTTCTTCAGGTGTGCGGTTTCAGCTAGCTGCCGAGGTTCTGTATGTCCAGTGAAGGGAGACAGGTACCTCCAGTAGGAGCCTGATCCCACCTGTGTTAGGTCCCACCTATATTAAGAGAAAATTAATAGTCTGCTGGAGGTGCTTCTCTCTGGCTGGTGTGGAGAGAGCCAGGACAATTACCTCATGTAAAATGCTTCACTATTAGGTGGCTAAAGTTTGGTGAGATTAATCCTGCCCCCTCTGAACAACCTGATGTAGTAGCAGTCAGTCTCTTGTAAGACTAGGGGATGATCTATGAGTATGCCCGTTCCACATATTCACGTGGTTCTCTTCCTTCAAGCTGGCTTTGTAGGGCATGAAAACATCTCACAATCTTTTTTAGAATCAGTTCAATGACACCACAGTGTAATCCTTTATCATCTGTTATGCTCCACTGCACTGAGTACCTCCCATAGGACAACTCTGGAAGAAAGTAGTTGCCTGCCGTCCCGTGTGGAAGGCCTGTTCCCCTGATTGATTATCTGGCTGCATTTCACACTTCAGATCATCCCTGCATAAGAGTGCTCTGCCTGATGAATGCTAATGTTGACACTACAGGTTGTGCCTTACATAACATCAAGGCTCGCATTACTAATTTTCTTACTTTGGTTTCAAGGTCTTCACTGGATGACCCCACGTCTGTATGTTTCAGTGATGGGAGACTGCATTTTCTTGCGTGGATATCGACAGCATCCTTTGTTTACTTATTAAGCTTGGCAATTAAATGTGAAACTTGTGTCTGCACAGTAGACCACTCAGGGCACCGTGCAGCATGTAAGCTCCATATTCTGGGTTAAGTAGACCTTTTGTGGGACTCACTCCATAGGCATGAAATTGTGCCATGAATGGAAAGGATGTGCTTGAAAAAAAGACTCAAGTGTGATGCCTTGCCAAAGTAGTTTGTTAGTGCCTTGAACAACTGTGGTTGAGTTTCAATTATTTATGATAATATCTTCTAGTCTGCCAATAAACATACTGTAATAGGTTTTTTAAAAGTAATGAATTAAAAGTAATGAATTCCTAGAAATGTGAGATCTTGCTACTAACATAAATTAAAGCTGTGCTGAGAAGTGGGATGAGTCCCCTTGGGGGTAAAGGGGCTGGTGAGTTCTTTAAATGTGTGGATTAGCAAAGTGAGAATTAATGAGCTATTATTATTTATAGAAGCAACATCTGATCAGTGTTTCCTCATAATTTATACTTCCCAAACCCTGGATTTACTTTGCTTTTCCTCAGTTAGGGGCTTTAGACTCAGTAATATTTCTTCTATAGAACCAAGATTTATCAGTATTTTAAATGGGGTGTCCATTTTGTGCTAGAATAATTATTCCTGATTTATGTTCTGTCTGTTTTGCATACAATGGGTGATGTTCCTGCTTAAAATTCATGTAACCCCATTCATGTGAAAGAGGCTTGTAACAGTTCAGAGGCAGAACAAGGCAGCTGTGGAGATGCCTGACACCATGGCTCAGACCAGAGATTTCCTTTGTGATCCTGGCCAAGTCACTCCGGGTGGGATTTTTCCACCTGCAGGCAGGATAGCTGCCTTAAACTGCTCACCTCCCATCTCTCTCTACAGTCAAAGGAAAGAGCAGCTCATCAATTAGAGTTATTAATTATACCCTAAAATAGTTGTCCTAGATGGCAGAGGCTTGTAATTTGTCTGTACTCCAGTATTTGGTGCTCCTATTTGGTGCTCCTGCATGAATGTCAGGGACTTGCCTGAAAGACACCCTACTTGTGGTAGGTGATTCCCCACTGACAGTTACTTCTCAAGTCTTAGAACCATTTTAAAATGCATTATTTGTGTAAGTTAAGTCAATGATACTTCTGTTGGGCTAACTCCTACCACAGCTGCAGTTGCATATTACCTGTATTGCTATATCTGTATTGCTTATCTCTATTGCTGTTGGTATATAAAAGAACAATGAGCAGTAAATGCCCAGTGAGTTTGGCACCGGGAAGAAGTGGAAGGTGCTACGCCATGACATATGATTTCACGTATGATGTCTGTCTGTTTGCAGTATCAGTGCTATCCCAGTACCTCTGGCTATGTTTCATACTGTCTGAGCCAGCAGAGTATCTGAATCACTAGGATCCACCACTTGTGAGTCCCCCTTTGATGCTGATTTGTAAGCTTGAGCCTCTGTGATTATGTCTGGTCCATAATCTCATTACCTAAACACTCCTGTATCGAACAGTCTGAGTCACTTATCATCCCATAAACTAATTTATTTCAGTCTCTTCTGAATGTGTGTGCTTTTGTTTTCTGATGGATGGAAGTACCTTTGTGCCTTCTGCCTCATGCTGCTGGCATCCCTTCTGTTTCTGCCCCCTCCCCAGTCCTCTCACGGATAGCTGCTGTTTCCTTAGGTGAAAACGTGCCTGATTTCTTTGCTGTCTTTGCTCGCTTGTTCCAAATCCTGCTTTTGATCTCCTTTTTATTTTCTCTTTAGTTTTGAGTACTTTTTTGCTGTCTCCTCAAAATTTTATTTAGTGGTTTCCTTGATGATTTTGTTCTCTGTACACATGCCATATTACAATAACCCCAACTCAGATATGTGGGTGTCTTTTCCTATTGTTACCATTATTATGCCTGCCACATTCAATACCAACTGGCAGCCACAAGCTTTACATATTAAATATTTTCCTCTTGAATACCCTCTATTTCTCCTCTCTCAAGTTTATTTTCCTCTCAGTGTATGGGACAAATTATACGCCTAACTACCCTTAATTGTAATGGGAAATGTCTGTGTAAATCTCCCTTGCATTGAAAGGAGAATGGGCCTCCATGTGTCTCATCCTCTAAGATGTCATCCCGGTGGGCTTTCTCGGTGCTTCTTCTTTGGGGTTTCCCCCTTCCCTCACCCCCTGGCACAGAATATGCATCTTGCAAGGAAAAATGTGGCACAAGTCACGGTACATTAAGCAGGTATCAAAATCCATACTGAAGAATGGGTAAGCTGCGATGAGGAGGTGCAGAATACATGCAATCATTAAGGAGGATGAATGCGATCTGTGCCTTGAATAATTAGATGAAACATAAATAAAAAAGTGACATGATTTGTTTCCCCACTTACCTCATGAATAGGAGACAGCAGCCCTGACTCTTCCTTACTGGAAAGGAAGCATCAAGTTCAGTGGTGTTACTCCTCATTCACGCTGATGAAAGTGAAGAAAAATTGGCTTTATTTTGAGAGATGATATTGAGGGAGTTGTTGGAGAGTAATGAAGCTATTGGACTGACTGTTTAAAGTCTCCTGTTACAGCCTTGTGTATGTCAGGGCAGAACTCAGACTTTCCCTGTGTGATAAATTAGTATTTATCCTGGAGCAGATATAGATATTATGGTATCAATGTGTCTTATGAGTGAGATGGGAGACTGAACCGTGACAGAAAGGAAACTGCAAGGGAATTAAGCCATTTGGCATGGTAAAGGAAGCTATATTATGAGGGATAACAGATTTTAATATAAGAAATAGCAGTGCCACGTGATGACTTTGGTAGGGTGTTTTAGCATATTGAACAAAGCTGCTTAACTGAAATAAGAACGGGCCACATTAAGGGATATCTTGAAGGGGTTCTCTGTGTGTTTTTCTTCAGAGGTCATAAACAAACCACATACTGAATATTGCTTTTTGCACATAATGGAAGGCTCAAAGTTGTCCCGTTGGTTTCAGTAGAACAAGATCAATTCGTAAGGACCGGCTTTTCATGCAGGCACCACTGTTATTATACTTTATTAATTTGTACAGCATCCAAACAGGCACTTTGCAGACGGACACTGTAGGTTTTTTCCCTGAGGAGCATAAGAGTGTAATTAATCCTAGCAGTGATTTTAACAGGACATTTCAGGCACTTAAAATTAAGTACATGTTTTTTTCTAGAATAAGATCTAGAGGAGAAGTAGGGACCACTCCTGCAAAGTAGTGGCATCTCCCCCGCAAGCCCAAACTTCTTTTTTTCCCATGTCAGTGTCTCGCATAGTCTAGGGTCTGTTGTCCCTTTGCATTTGGGCTTTGATGCATGGGAAGGAAGAAGTCCTGGAGCTGTACAGCTGCAGTTGTGCACTCCAAAAAGGCCAGCTAGGAGATACACAGGAGTTAGAAGCTCATGGTGGAGCTTCTTCCCTCCTGGTGCTTGCCTTGACTGAGATTCGGCTGCATAGGTCATGTACTTGCAGGTGATCTCCATCCTCAGCAAAGGATAGGAGAAAGCCACGCCATGCTACATCTGGGAAGCAGAACACCACAATTTCATAAATATTTTGAATGTTTTCCAATGAGACGTAGTGGACTATTATTGTCACATATAAATTATTTTTAACGGTGCCATGGTTTTCATTTTTCAGGACATATTTAGTCCTGGAATAAGCAAGAGCACCTCCAAGGCAAAACTTAGGATTGAATATGAAGTAAGGCTCTAAAGATACACATTTGATCTCATTTGGCAATGAGATGGGTGCTGGTGTGTGAGAAGAGGGTATAACTTGGCTTTTACACCCTTTTTTGGCTTTGTTGTAATTTTCTTGGTATCTGTGCTTGTAGTTACATGTCCGTGTAAGGATTTACATTCTTTTAAGTGGATGGAGACTTAAGCCTAGGAAGTACCTTTTACAAGTCAAGGGTTGTTCACAGCTGATGCACCATTTATATTTGACTTGAATGAAGCAATTCTGAACACAGAATTAGAGAAATAAAGACTGTTCAACATGAAACTAGTTTAACTGGCTTCTTTTTTTGTGTTGAGTCTTTAAATTCTTCTAATTGAAAAAGTAACATTACAATCTACATTAAAATTACAAGTAATAATCATAGTAATGATATCCAGATTTTATATAGCATTTGTATTTCTTATTAGTGGTAGTTTCCAGCTATGATGATAATGTGTGAAATAATTTCCACAGGCTCATGTTCTTGCTATGAAAATCTGAGTTCAACCCATAGTCTTTAGTGAACACTTTGTTATAAAGAATCTTTATAAAAAAGTGGTCACTTGGGAAGCAATTACTAATAATTACAGAATCCTTCATCACTGCTTTTGATCTTTCGCGTGCATGGATCTAAAACCCTAATATTCACGTTGCTGACAGTACAGCACAGTTCAACAATAGCTTTGATGCCAATAAGAACAAAAGGGCTTTTTAAAAATACTCAATTCAGCAATTACTGTCACAGCTCCACTCCTTGAATGCAACTGTGTGTGTTCTTTGCAGTTAATGAATTCATACTACCTTTTAAAATTTACAATACTTTTTCTGCCCCTTGAAGTTTTTAGAAGTGAGTTGTATCAGTAGTGGTTATCCATCATCACTAGGTGTTGGCTCCATGAGTGTGCGTTGCTCCGTGTGCACTGTGTACAATTACTTTTGAACCATAGACAAGATGATAGTCAGGCCATTTCATGCCTTAGGCAGGGGACATCTGCCAAGCATATATTGTACTCTACCAGTAGGTCTTCAATCTTTTGCATCCCCATGAAATTAATTTTTCCTGGGGCTCCAGATAATTTGTCTTGTCTAATGAAAGTGCAGTCATTTCACAAATGACAGACAGAATGATTCTGGCAACTTGTATTATAGAAGATGCTTGGCTTCTTTTTAAATGTGAACAGTTGATTTGTTCAATGAGAAGACTTTTCTGTTTAATTTTCTTGGGAATTATGAAAAGAAAACATAGGATGAGACAAACACAGATTATTATGCTAAGGCAGAGGTATTTAGAATAGATCTGGAATGCAAAATGTAGCTGTGAAATATTTGATATATATATCTATATGACTCATGTCATACAATTATCTCATATACATCATGAGTATGTGATATAGGTGAAACATAGCCAACATCATTCACTCAGTTGTAAGCTACAACCCATCATGTTTGTCCCTTCAGACTGTGCAGTCCTTGGGACAAGAGCTCATCCCACCATTTGGCATCTCAACAGCATCCCAGAGCACTCCCAGCTCCCCTAGAGGTTACTTCTGCCTTGTGCCCAGTTGCTGAAAGATTTTCAGCCACATGGAGAAGCACCACACTGGGCCATACTGCAGCCATACAGCCTTTGCCTCCACCGCGAGGCAGGAGACGTGTGTTTTGTGACCAGGGATCACCAAGAGCTGGGTTGTGGCTGGTGTGGGTGTCATCTAGCAGGGCTTCTCTGAGCATGGGGCTGTGTATGATCACCTCTCCCTTGCAGTAGCCCAATGCTGAGTCCTCTTCCCATCTTTAAGCTCACCTGTACCATCTGTACCTGTCTGGCAGATGCCAGGGGAAAAAAAATAATTGGCTTTGCCCGACTTGGGGCCAAAGAATAGGAGAGAAGCTGTTAGATTAGGACTTTTCAGCCTGGAGAAGTTAACATAGGTGGGCTGTGCTAAAGAACTACAAAATCTGGGATATGAAAAGGGTGGATAAGAGCTAAACGTTCTCTGTTTCATTCTGAGCAAGGATGAACGTCCATCAGATGGAGCTTTTGGGAGACAGGTTCAAAAGTAACAGAAGAAAGCGGTTCCCTGTGTAACAGGCAATGAACCTGTGGGACTCCCTGCTAAAGGATGTTATGAATGCAAAAGTTCAGGGAGGGACTGGGCAAGTTCTTGGAAGAGAGATTTACAAAGGACAATTAAACAGGTGAAGCACATGAGGCTTAGGAAATCTGCTCAGCTGCAAATAGTCAGAGGCCGAGATAGTATGCAGGGGAAATATTATAAATGTTCACCCGTTTCTTATTTTTAACTGGATGTGGGCTTATGGCCACTGCTGGAGGCTGGAACTGGGATAGGTAGAACCTTTGTTTGAACCAAAACGTCCACTCGTACGTCCTTACATAAACAACAGCACTGGGGTAGAAGGCAGCAATCGTTTTCATTCCCTGCACAAAGGCAGCAGTCTCTTAATGCCTGTCCTGGAAAGATGGCGTGATTGGAAATCAGCTGAAGTTATGCATGTCTGGGGCCCTCAGAAACAGGCTCTGAGATCTGTCTGGCTTGGCTGTCCTTTCTTATCCTTTTAAAGCCTTGAAGTCATTTATTTCCAGAGGATTTGGAACGCTTGCTATGGCAGGCTGGAAGTTTGCCACTGTTGTTCTGCATCTGTATCTCTGGGGATTTGCTGGATGTTTTGGTTGAGTCAATTCCACTTTAAATACACTTGAAATTTTAAATGGTGATCCCAGCAGCAGATTCAATCAGCAACAACATAAACAAACAGCTCTCCTTCCTCTCTGCCTGGACTCCTGTGCCACAACTCCTGATATGCTCCCGGAGCATGAAGTGGCTGTGGAGTTTCAATGACCTGGTTTATCTCCTTCTGTCAATTTAAACAAGAAAAAACTCCTTAATAAATCATGTAATTACAAGTTACACAGAGATAGGACTCTGAAACCTGCTGGAATAGGGAGTTCTACCTATCATTTGCTTCCCTTGAAGCAAAAAAATTACCCCTGGCGTGACCCCTGCTCCCCTGCCTTGTCTTTTGTCATTCCCGTCCCTGGATGACTTTACAGTGGACTTGTGGGCTTCCTTCCACATTAATCAGTGCAGATTTTCACTCTCAAATGAATCAACTTTTTATCATGTGGTTTTTCCACTACTGAGCTAACCACTTTGCTTCTCTCTGGGAATGACTTGAAGAAAAGCTGGGATACTCAAAAGCCTGCCTGTATCCCCACCTGTATCAGTTAGTTTAATAAAAAATCTTGTTTTCTCTTGCATACGTTGCTTTTCGGGTATCCTTCAATGTTCTCTACTATAGCAGAACTATGTTGAGAAATGGCCGGTGCAGCAGGAAGGCTATCAGTGGCTTATTAAAAAACACATCCATAAACTATTTTGATCTTAAAATGAGTTCCTATTTTTATGAATTTTGCTTCATTTGAAATATAATTTTCAGTGGCCTATACAGTAAAAGATAGATTTCTACATTTTGCATTTTCCTTCTTGTACAGAATACTGATAGTCATTTCTAACAAAATAATTTGAGTTCATAAGGTACCTCATACTTCCTGAGCAAATCTGTCTAGGAGCAAAGACGATTACAGATAAGGCAATACCTACATACTTCTGCTTTTATTTAATATACATATTTTAGACCTGAGCCTCTGTGCTTTGCAGAATGGAGCTCTAACTTTGGAGGGAGGCAGGGCCACATCCTGACTTGATGATGGAGTAAGTGTGGGCCTGGGTGCTGCCACAGTATCTGCAAGGTGATGTGGAGTCAGTGCAACCTTGAGTGAGACCCTCACTACAGAACAGCCTGGTGAGAGGCTTCCTGGGCTGTTAAGAATGAGACCTCCTTTGCCTTCTTCATCATACTAACATGCTAGTATGTAAGATCCAACTGCTTTTGCTGCGCTCATCACCATATTGAGTGCCTACAGGAATTACACTTGTCTTTTTTTTTCCCACAAACTCAGCAAAGAGTAGATTAATGGCACTTTCTGTTCCTCCTACTTTTCCTCCTACTCATTCATTTGCTTCGGGCAGCAATAAACTCAGCAATTATAACAGCAGCAGCAGCAGCCGCCAGCTTCCAAACAATGAATTCGGCCAAGAAGAAAGGCATTCTTCAAACCTGCACCGTGCTGCCCAGCCCACAGTCAGAACAAAGTCTGCACCTCCCAACAGCAAGGAAGGCAAATGTGCTACAACAGAGGCTTGCAAACAGTCTTCCCTTCCTCCCTTGCCAAAAGTAAACACTGAACGAGTTTGCAAACCTGGCTGAGGAGGACAAACGGACAAACTGTTTTCCCCCATGTGTTTAAAAAAAGTGCTTCCGCTTTCCTTTGCCTGGGACGGCACCTCCGAATGGATAAATATCCAACATACTCCATTCTGAAGCAAACGTTCTGGGAAAAGCTGCTAAACAATGAGGACATGGAGGCATAAAATGACTTAGGGAGATCCTTACCTGCCCGTATAGGGGCCTCTGTATTTTACATTGCATTGAGGGTGTTTAATCTCCAGCCTAAGTTTTTAGAGAATTCTTCTTGGTAATGTTCTGCTAGCTGCAGTGGCGGGACTGCTGCAAGAAATGGCACATCATACTAAGCCAAAGCTTTTATATTTGCCTATCCGAGTAAATTGGGGTTTTCACTGGCCTGTCTTTTCTTCTTACAATGTACATACTCTTTGAATGGTTATTACCCTTCTCAGGTGAGTCAGTGTCAGAAGACATCAAAATTGAGGTCTGCAATAAGTATAGGCAGTGATAAGCATGGAACAAAATCTGCTGGATCTTACCATTATGGGCAAGAGGACCTGCAACGGTCACCAGCCCTTATTCCTTTTCTAAAGCTAAGGGGAAAATGGGGTCTTCCTTTCACATTAAATTATATGTCAGTTTAGGACCTGCCAAGATTTATAAGGCTGGGTTCCGGCCTCTGCGGACTTCAGTGGCAGCACTTCACGTGCATCTAAGGACAGAGCATATGCCACCTTTCAATGAGTCTCCTTCCCCGTCTGTTGACAGGCAGTGTTTTGAATTTATATTGAAGTTGCAAAGCCAGAGTGCAGTCCTTAATGGACATTTGTTCTTGGTTTTGTTTCCCTTAATCAGGGCCAAACCAAATAAATATCACTCACACTAAAAAATTATATATTTTTGCCTCCTGGATGGGAACTTGTGGGACCCTTTGCTCTGCTAGTCACTCCTGTGTCTGAGTCAGAGCCTGAGTTTCTCAACCAGCAGGTCTGTTCATTTACTAGTGCTTTTTCTGAAGGACTAGTTTGGGGAATCCCTGTTGGCACTCATTAACAGAGGGTGCCCTGTGGACTGTAGTTCTTTTGAGTCTGGAAAAACACCTCAGGACAGATGAGAGGTGTGCCTTCTGCAGTTAAAAATAATCAAATAAAATAGTATTGCCACTTGAGAATGCCAGAGAGGCCTTTGACCTTTAGAATAAGCACTGCCAGAAATAAAATAAAGTGTCAGGATGTTGTAAGAATTAAGTGTATTATTGAGTCTAGTGGGAAGAAAGCCAGTGTCTTAAATGGAGGGCACTGGAGTCTCTTGTTGATTGCAAATGACACTGCAATGCAAATCACTAGCCAATGTTTCGGGCTCTTTTGTTTGCCTCTCCCCACTCCAGGGATCATTCTGTGCTCGTTTAATGAAGGAAAGGAATCAGGTCTCCCAGAGGTGCAGAGGGGCCCAAACAGCTAAGCCAGATGTGAACCCACAGACCCATGAACAGCTGAAATCTCCTGTTGAGCAACAGGAACAGAGAAAATCCTGAGGAATCTAATGCTTGATGAGTGCAAGGCATTGCTTTTTAAGGCAACCCTCTGTAGGCTAGTGGGGAGGAAGCAGAATAATAATTGGAAGTGGAGTATATCAGGGTTTTTTTTCTATTCTCCTCCTTCTGCCTCTCAGAAGACTTTGGAGGTGGTGCAGTGCCTCTGCTCCATTGCTTGTATAGACAGGATGAAGAATCTGTTATTTTAAGAGCATGGACAAATTTCAACCCCTGTCTAACTCCACATAATACATGGTGAGGAACAGCTATCTTTCTGTGTTTATACCAGGCCATGAAATGCAACATTAGCTGATGTATGCTCTCTGGCCATCCTAAGGCTGATAGCTGATGTTCCAAGAGTACACAAAGAACAAAATAGGTTATAAATCCCTCCTTCTTCATAAACAAATGTACTGTAACTCTTCTGTAGGAAAAGAATTTTCATTTCACCCATGTGTGACTGAAGGTCTGTTAAATAACCAACATGCTTAGAGCTTTAGAAAGGAGTGTAGCAGGATCTCTGTGGACAATTATATTACACTTTAAACAAATGAATTACCAGCAGAATAGGAGGGAGAATATACCTGTGGCTAAATGTCTCCATAAACCATTGTAATAACAAAGAGACTGATCCTCCCTGTCTCCCAGTTGGGCTCTCTGCAGCTGCCCATTCTGCATGGCAATGCTCATTATAAGCAGAAAAGTGACCCTGAACTTTACTTTTAAACTACCGGCAACCGTTTTGCTATAAAGCTAAGCCATTTATATTTTCTAAGCCTTTCCTCACAGATATGAGAACAATACTGTAAAGAATAAAAAGAGCAATTACTGTGACTCTTCTTTGAGAGGGGTGAGTATTAACAACCCATTTGCCCCAGGGGCTCAATCACAGCTGGAACTAAAGGGCTCAGTGGCTGGGTAGTCCTCTGATTTGCACAAGGCCACTTGGCAAAAGCAGAGACAGAGGCAGGAGCTGAGATCAGGACTTTGTGGCTCTCCAGACAGACCTCCTTCCACCCTGACCTTGAAAATTTAGAATTCCAAATCCCTCTCCTTATATGCATTATTTAATAAAGAAGAACCTTTTCTTAAATATTCAAGAAGCCAGACACCTTGCATTTCTTCTCTCTATTCAACGCTCTCTGTGAGTCCCACTCAAGAGCTAAGCCTATTTAAGTTTCCTATAATGATGCATATTGCAAAAGTTTATTACAACAGAATTTAATGACTGGGGAAGCAAAAGTCTGCAGGCTGAAGCATTATATCAAAGGTAACCTTTTAATAGAAAATTTTGCAGACATGGTAAATTTAATCTGACTCAACTATTTTACTCTTCACAGTGTCTTTCTATTGTCTCTCTGAGGCGGGGAGAAAACAGGCCTGATTTCCCCCCTGCCTTGCATAATTATTTATACTTCTGCAGAGTGGATATAAGGTTCTTCCAAATCCCGATGGCAGGATTTTCCATGCAATTGGCAGGGGAGCTGAGAAGTGCAGAAGGGATCAAGCAACAGAGTACTGGGGGCTATGGTCCAGGCTCATCCATTCCAGATTTAGTTATCTATAAGGCTGAACTTTTGCATGTGGTTGCCATAGGTGTCCTTTTCAGTCAGTGGTGAGAAACAGGCCACCTGCAATGGGAAATTCTCATCTAAAATGTACTGAACCAGTATCTACAGGTAATTCTTTCTAGCTCCAGCCTAAAAAGCTCCACTCATTTGCCTTAACACAGGTGTTTAGCATAATTTGACATGCCCAAAGGGATCTTACCTGGCCTCCAGCTACCACCCCAGAATTGCAAGGGTTTCCCATAGATCTTATGTCATACATGCCAGGCCTGTGCAGACATCTGAGATACCTTAGGGTATCTCAGATGGCACCAGGTGCTTATGTTTAGGCATCTGACTGAAGCTGTGATTAAGTGCAGTCCCAGATTTTGGATGGGTAAGCTGAAAGGAGGCAAATCTGAAGTTTGTTATAGGCAGTCTGAATATAACCTTTAGTTCTTGCACAGAGGAAGAGCAACTAATTTCTGTCACCATAGACTAACCCATTTAGTTAATATTAACACTTTGGGCATGTTTTGGATGCTCTCACTGAATTAGATATGAGCTCAGCAGGAGAAAAACAGGCTCAAGTGAGATCTTCAAAAACCTGCTGTAGGCTTCCTCGCCTTGCCTTGCCTTGCCTTCCTTTTCCCTGTCCTCTATGGTCAGGTGCTTGGGATACAAACCTAAGAGCTGGAGAAAGGATTGCCTGGAAATCAAGATTTCTTGCTTTTCTAATAATCTCCTGGATGTTCCCGATCAAATTTTTCACAGCTCTATGCCTCAGCTTCCTTTTCCTTAGCTGGGTGTCATGACAATGGCATCGCTTCTCAGGAGCTTTGACAGGTCATGGAAGACTGTGTGATCATTTGATTTTGGGGAGTACTTGTCATGTCCCATACCCTGAAGAGGCAGCGTGTTAACTGTACTGGGATATTTCATAGATCCTGTATGTACTTTACCAGCTTCAGGATGGTGTTGTGGATGCACAATCTTCTCTTCTAGTAAGAAAATACTATTCTGTTGTTTTTAGAAATGAACCACAGCATCTAAGTAAAACCAGAAGAGAAACATTGAAATTCTCTGAGGTATGATTGTTACCGATCCCCACTGCAGTTGTCATAAAGCTTGATCTAGCATATATAATAAACTGACAATGATCTAGTGAAGTCCTTGCCCATTTTGAATAAGAATTTAATTTTCTTTGTTGCTTCTGCTGTGGTTCAATCCTTTACTACTTCTGTCTTTTCCTGATTACCTAGGAAACCTGTTGTGTTCCTTCTATTACTCAGAAATTCTTCCACCAATAGCTGTCATGATCTACAGTGCACATCCTGAGCTCCAGATGACAAATCACCTAGAGAGCGAGCCTAAGATTTCCCATGGCCAAGTGAATGCAAATTATCCAGTCCTAGAGCAATCAGTTCCCCTATCAAAAAGGACATTGACCCCCCCCCCCCCACTGTCAGGAATACTCACTATAGTAAGTAGAGCCAAGCTCAGTTTCCACACAGCATTTGACTTTGCCTTCTTATGGAGATGTATATGATTTTCCATAGGGATGAAGTTAACGCTCTCCTAGGCTGTCTAATAGGGTTCTACAAAAATTATTCTAAAACCGGAAGGCTATTTTAGGAAATGGAAATACCCTTTTTAAAGATAATTTGAACCATTTTGCACCATGCTATGAGTGACATCAGTCTCAGTTCAGTGCAGGGCGATTATTCAGAAATCCCCAGGAAAATACTGATGTTTTGTATTACAGTTTCTGGATGTTTCTGGTAATATGTTTAGGAGGTGAGTTGCAACAACACTGCATAGGTTTCATTAGTCCAGCTTCCCACGGTGGGGTGGTTCTGAGTGGAAACCGCCTATTTAGTCCTTTAAAACCTTTCTAAATGTAAAGTTCTCTGGACTCTTGGTTCCCTTGGTGTGTTGGTGGTAGATAGCCTAGCCTTCACAGCTAGTTATACTTTATGTGGAAAGGTGGCCATTTCCAGTCTAAAGGGCAGCTCCTGCCTACATGTTTAATTTGGTTTAATGACTTCAGTGTCAATGATTAGTTTCAGATACTTGTTTTAATGTTCTTAATTATTTCCTAGAACTAGGAATCTTGCTTGCATATGGACTTGCCTACATTTGATTCCAGAAAAAGTCTGCACAAAGCCTTGTTCAGAGTTACCAACATGCACCTTTGTAGCATGAAGGTAGAAGGAGGACTGGATCAGGTTAAAAAGCTGGAGAGAAAGAAAATAGTAGGAGGCATACACCAGTAAATTATTACAGCATCATGTGCATATTGTGCAAGCATGCATGTTCTGGCTTTGCACGGCACCCTATCTCAAATTCCTAGGTGCTACTAACATAAATAATTGATCTCAGCATTATGATGGGGCCTATGAAGGACATGTAATGAAGCTTTCCTAGGGGATAAATCATTTGTCAAAAAAGATATAAAAAGTGTCATTTTGTTATAGGGAACTAATTACACAGGGTGATAGGCAATGGATTGATAGCCACCTCCTTTGGTGCCGTAATATTTTGTCTTTACGATATATAGGCAAGCCATTATCATAGACTCTTGTAACAGGGATGATATCCAGCAAAGGGGCTCAACTGAGCTACTGGAAAGCTTAATCTGATGTGCAAATGAAAGGTCCTGTTCAATAGGGTACACATGTCCCAAATGTGTGTACATGAAACTCCATTTAATTTCTGCCAGAGCCTGCAAAGAACAGTGTATCAGATAAAGACTGGGACTCCTTGAGGGACTGCTTATCTTAATGTTACTAGCAGGTGTAAATTGAATTTTCAGTCTGGAAAAGCTTTTCATTCCAAGTGAACAGATTGACATGTTCTGTAGCCCTGATTAGGGGATGAACTCATAAACCAAAGGTTCAAAATTATCATACCTAACCAGAACAAACAAGAAGAAGCTTTCAGGCATATCCTAAATGCCTGTATCCTTGAAAACAAAGGTTTTAATGAAAAATTCAAACAAAATATTCCTTGATAATCTTTTCTTCCCAAAGATGCATTAAAAATATCTTTGCACCTGCCCAACTTTGTGGAGGAAAGGGAAAGAAGTGAGATCACATCCCACTAAAATAAAGACAAATGTCCTATATATGTCTATTTCTTGCGAAATTGTGAAACTCTGAGGAGCTGCTACCTGCCCATGATCTACTCAGAACATCCTAAAACTAAGTCAGGGTGGCAGATCTTGTTTCTAGCAAAGAGCATAACACTTAAGTTGATAGATCTTGAACGTCAGTATAACATAAACGGGCCTAAGTGGTTTAGTACAGTGGGAAGAATGAGAGTATGCTGTTAGAAGGAACAGCTGTATGTGAAAACAAAATAATCCAGATTATTTGGTGTGCTTCTGTTTAAACCAGAGTAAAGACAAACAATCTTTGTTTTTAATGAAGCTACTTGGAAAATAAAAGACTACTCAGTCTGAATAGAAGTGAAGAAATCTGGTCCTACAACATGAAACTAAGTAAGACCAATCTTTCTCCCCTGAACACAGGAACTAAAAGAAATTGTTCTTGAAAATATCTATTTTTCTGTACTCAGAGGCTACGTTAAATAATTTCATAGTGGAAGGCAGATCAAATTCCAGCTATGTTAAAGGGTACTTTAAAAAGTAGAAACATTTGAAGTGAAATATTTAAAGCTAGATCCAGGAGGGTCAGGACTAATTTGTGAATTATCAAATGGCCCAAGGGCAACCTGCACATAAATGCTCAATTTTGCGCTTTAGTTTGTCATCATCATAAAAATTGATTCTTCTGTCCTGTGTGACTAATACTTATAGGCAAGACTTACTGGTGGAACAGCGGTTATAATAAAAGCTTTTGTCTGCCCAGGTGAGATAAGGCTCAGGCACAAATTTACAGTGCTCTCACTACTCTGTACTAAACTCTCCACAGGGTCTCTTTACTGGTGCGATGTATTGCACATATAAAAGTACGTATCTTGCTTAAGCTGACTGGTATAGACTCCCTTGACAGCCAACGAGAAGAAATGGGATTCTCCATGATAGGAGAGAGGAGATAATTGCCCTGTGATGCTACACACTTTCCTCCCAACATAGGGGAGTCTACAAAGTTCTTTTTAGCCAAAACGTTTTGTTGGCTAGGTGTAGGAGAAATGAATTTCACCTTCTGGGCAAGGTAGTTACTTCTACACTGCATCTAAGAAAACTATTCCACACCAAAGCATTTTCAGACATGCCCAGTCTAGAGGCTACATTGTGCTTATTGGTGGATTATTTTGGATTTGTATAGGAGTAACTGAAAAAAAAATGTTTGGCCTATAATGGCCTAAGGTTATTTACCATAAAGGTAAAAATCTGGTATCCACAGAGATATAGAAGATGCAGCCTGAAAATTAGACAGATTTATACAAAAACCTCCAATAAAATTAAAGGTGAAATACAAATTAATTTACAAAAATAGTGACAGAGAACATTATATAAGTAATAAGATGGAATAAAAGCGTTACATGCAAGAATCCTGGCAAAAGATGACTTTCATTTTATGGATGCGGTCACCTAACATGAATAAATATGGCTTCCTAGGTAGGGGTCATTCATCCCACCATCACAGAGGTGATGAAATTATTTCCCTAGGGAAGGTATTGCAATGACAGTAGAAAACCATGAAAAATCATTATAAAATGTGCAACCACTGCACTATTATACACTATGATTTAACCCGTTCTTGTACGCTGAACTATAAGCCATGCTGCTTTGAAATATTCTTGCTCTCTTTTCTCTTTAAAGGTAGAGACCAAGAAAAAACCCGGTAGGTGCAGTGGGCCAAATGGCTTTTCTCTGAGCCACATTTCATAGTTTTGTGGTTAGATGTGAGGATTATATGGAGTTTCAATGATACAGGGCTGACTGCCATTTATTTCACTAATTTCTTTGTCCTCTTTTTTTTTTTTTTTTTCCTCCACCACTGCTGTGAGCACTAGCGGACAGGAGGCAAAAAGCAGGGCAGTGCAGAAAGGCTCCATTGCGCTCGTTCCTCTGGAGACGTGTTAGTTCTCCAGTGAGTATCCGAGCTTGCTGTTTCGAAGTCAGGCTTCTAATGGCATGCTGAGTGCTCTTAGCCACTACCCAGGACGTGCCTTGAGTGACCTGGAATGCAAAATATGCTTTTCAGGGGTTGCAAGAAGGAAGACTGTGTCAACACTGCAGGGTTTATGATTTAGTTCTCCAGTTAAAGGTCTTCCGTTGAAATTCTTCAGTTCTCTTCCACTGTGATTTGATGGTGATTGCTAGGAAAACGATTATTTTCCATATCGAGCACTGCTGCTTCATGCTAAGCTGATGGCACGTGTCACAAGAATCAGATTCAGAGCCTCTTGGATGTGGCTTTCTTTTACTGGACCACCTGGGCCTCTTAAGGATGAAGCTGCTGTGGTTTCATGTTCAGATTTCAAGATATTTGCCTTCCTCTCTTATTACTCCTGTCTATTTATTACCTGTCCTCATAATTATAGCTGGCACTTGATAGAGATGGAAGCAGATGAGTGGTCAGATGTTGTAGTCTCCCTCACGCCTTGCTGGGATACTTACAACCTCACTCACATTTTAAGCCATCCTGGCACTCCTTTTACACAGCAAAAATTGACCACAGTGCAGACAGCGTGGTGGGAATCTGGCTCCTGAGGTCTGTATGCTCGTGGGGTGATGCAGGAAAGTAAAAAACCTTTGTGACAGCCTTTGCAGATAGTGAGACCTTTGGGTCCTTGTTTCTCCTCTCAGAGGGCAAGGTTGTCCCCGCCAGCTGCCAGGCCCACTGGAGAGGTCTCTTGGGTAAGCATTTGCTTGCCTTGCCCCTCCTTGCCTGTCCCCTCCGTCTGAGAAGATGACCTTGTATGTAGCAGTGTGGGACTCAGTGAGAACATGGAGTTTTTTAGGGGCGTGGTTGGGGGACAGGTCTGCTGAGCTGCCCCTTTGGGGCTAGGTGGTGGCTGGACAGCTGAAAGCTCCATCTTGAAGGCTCCTGCCTCAGAAGTGCTGCCATTAACTAGCACCGCCTTGCGCTAGGGTTATGCCTGTACTCTCACCAGTGTTACGGCCCCTGTATCCCTGTTTCCAAAGGTGCTGAGTGCACTCAGGTTACCAATTCATTCTCACAAGTAGGGACGGTCACGGGACGTGTTTTCTCCCGCTTTTCCAGCCTGTGTTTGCACCTGTTGGAAGATCTGAATCATGATATGGCATTTGGGAAAACGCTATTTGCAGAGCAGAAGTTATTTACCCAGCAGTGGAATATTTTGCTTGACTGAGGCAGTCTTTGATCTTTTGTTCTGGGGTTTTAAGAGTCGTGCAGCCAGTCTCCGGCAGATTGGTAGCCAGAGTCTTTTGTAAGTAATCTCCTTTAAAAGCCAAGTCGCTTTGGCTACCTCAAGGTCTGAAGTTTCCTCGTTTATAAATTAGATGATTTTCTGGGAAGTGAATTCACATTTTAATCTGCATTTGAGCATCCACCTTGCAAATCCATTTAAGCAGCTTGAATTATTTGGCATGGCAGCAGAACCCCAAAGTGTGAGTTAGCTTTCCTGAGGAAGATTTTCACTGATGCAAATTTGGGTTTCAAATGCTGCCAGTGAAAAAGCAGAACAAAGGAAAAACTCAACCACCTAAACAGGGTTTCTTCATTACAGCTGGTCGGCTTTGTTTTTCAGTTTGTGAATGAAGCACTGAATGAATGCACAGAAACACTTGCATACTTGTAGCCGCCTATTGTATAATGAATATCCTACAATTCATTTAGAAAAATGAAAAAACTGGAGAGCTCCAGGCAGCCAATTAAACATTTTCCCAAGTTCAGGTAATGCCTCAAGATCTGTTTTTATACCTGCTGACAAATTATGCCTAACTTTTTTTCTTCCGGAATATAATTCTTGGACAGGTAAGTACAGAGTGACTTTCCATTGCTTTGCTGTGGTATTTTACCATTTCATGATTCACTGTAATTCACAAGGAAATGGACCAATGAGACAGGTAGCCAGGTAGGTGCATTATTCTTCTGTAGTCGGATGCTTCATGAATCACTGCTATCGTAACAATTTTTAATTAAATTAATATATTTCCTATCAGTAATTCAAAACAAACAACTGTTTTGGAGGGAGTTAGTGACTTTGTGGAGCCCTCACAAACAGCAGTATGTATACAGGAGAAGAAAGCGTTTAGAGAAATTGCTTTAAGAAGCGTTGTGCTGCTGAAGCTGCCTCTTTCACAGCTCCCTTTCTACCTCCAGGTTCTGCTTATGCAGCATTACTAATTTACCTTGACAATTGACACTCATCATGTTTCCAGCAACAAAATCTGTAGTGACACAGTGACTTAGCATTTCTGTGTTTGCTGGAAGAGCAAAGGGAATTACACTGTGCATTGCTGCCTGACCCTCATTATGTATTGCATCTGTTCTGGCTGGGTGCTACAAGAAGTGCTAATTCCTATCTTGCCATCTGCCTGAAATTATCGTAGTCATATGAAGCCACAGACGCATTTTGCGTTGTTGCATACAATTTATTAAATTAATTAGGTCTCTGAAAACCTTTTGGGTCCCACGTCCTGACCGTAGAGGGGCAGGTAATGCGGGATGGTATGCAGCCTCTTGCCTGCCCTGTGTGCCAAGTACTTCTGATGTCTCTTGGGTGGGAGAGAGGCTCTGGGTCCATGGCACACACCTGTGAGAAATGTGGTCCTCCTCACGGAGCACAGATGGACAGCACAGGAGTCCTGAAGCCAGCCTATGCGACCTGGCAGCTCATCAATGCCACCAGTCTTGTCCTACCAGGTTTCTGCTTTGTTTAATAAACTCAGGGAAGAGAACCTGCTGCCCTTTTATCTCTGCTCTGGGAACATGGTCCCAGGGCTTAGGCTGGAGGGGAGGGTGAGAGGAAGAGGAGGAGGAATCCCTGTGCTCCAAAATCCAGCCTTAATTACTGCTTGTCTCCTGCACGGCTTCCACCCCCGCGGCTGGCATGGGCTTCAAACGAGAGCCATGGGTGAAGCCTCTGAAATTACATCTGCATTTATCCCCACCCTGGCGAGAGGAGCTCCCGTGCTCACGGCAGCAGTGGGATGCACAAGCTGGCAAGCCCATCCCTCCTTGCCACCGCTGCTGCCGCTGCCTTTGGGGACTCATGGCTCCTAGGCTGGCTCTTCAGTGGAGGCACCACAGAGAAACTACTGCCAGGAGACAGAGAATATTTTTTTTTTCAGATCACCACGGGAGAAACTCCCCCAGCACCTGACACCACCGCTGACCACCACAGTCAGCAGCTTGGTGGGACGCAGATGTGGCACAGGGAGCCCTGACCTGCCTTAGTCTGTCCTGGGAGAAATCCCATTTAGCTTCTCTCTTGCTTGCTCTGCCACACCGGGTCTGATCTTACCTAGCACCTGTTTCTCCAGGCAGCTAGTGACAGGGTAAGTGTGCCTGGAGGCCACAGCTGCCTGGGTGAGATGCATCAGCCCCTGCTCCTCTGAAGGCTGCAGGGGTGAGAGGTGCCCTCCATCAAGAGCAGCTCGCTGCCTCCAGGACTGCCTGGTTTGCTGTTGCAGGGACCGCTGGGCATGGAGAGATGCACGTGTAGCCCCCAGCAGGACATGCTGGTGTGGACACCACCCTGCTCAGTGCAGCGTGGCTGTGCCATTGCTCCTGTCCAGCCGTCCAGCTGAACATTGGGAAGCTCTTCCTGCTTCCCTCCAGGAATAAGTAAGATTTTTCCTAAAGCAGACCTGGTCAGGGGGTGCGATTACCATAGGTCATTTGGAAACCTTTGCTAATGACCTCCTTAGTCCCAGTGCTGAATGCTAATTTATGTTATGAATTTCACTTGACAGTTGCGCTTGCTGCCAGAAACACTGACTTAAGATGCCATGAGGTGAAGACGTTGGGGCTAGCAGAGTTATTTAGTAAATCTGCACAGGCTGCACTAATCAAGAAAGAAAGGGATAACATTTCTGATTAGAAGTGACATCATTTAGCTTAATGTAATTTTTTTAATGCTTTTAAGGACACCATCGCACTGAAGGTTCATATAGTATCTGCATCTTAAAGCTAAGCTGTTAAAAAAATCTTGCATATAATATCCAGATTTAATCTTACATTGCCAACCAGCAAGTTTCCAGGAAAAGCAGTGAGTAGCTGTAATTTAATAGCATTTAGTATAGCGTGCAACTGATGCCAAGAGAAGAAAATGTAGAATTAGCTGTACTAACTTTGAAGGGCCTGAAACAAAGGGGGAATATGCATGAATAGCTGGAGATTCCTCAGATAACAGTAATGTAATAAATTTAGAATATTATACTTTGTAAAGCAAAGTAATTTTATATTCCAAGTAGAGAACAAATATAAAGAGCTTTCCTAGAGCATGCTGTAGATTAATGATTTTCAAACAGGCACATCAAAGTAAATCTAACAATAACACTGCCACAAATAAAAAATAGGATGCAAAGAAGTTAAAATGTAAAGACAAAGGGCCAATTTTTTGCTTTCGTTATCCCAGTGTAAATCCAGTGTAACTTTGTTGATCTCTTCTGTGGCTCTGGATCTAGAGATGGGAGTGACAGAGAACAGAATTTGACTCACGCTTACATTAAAAGTGGTGAGAGTATAGAGCTATGAGCAAAAAAAACCCCAGGGTTTTTAGGAGATGAGAGATCTTGAAAGCAGTGGAATGAAAGCCCTGGAGGAAATGCTCAGAAAGGCAGAGCTGTCCTTTGCTGCGGTGTGTGGTTATCCTGGGTGTAGAATCCCCATCTGGGGGAATGCTGATCTGCAAAGCACAGGAGGAGATGCTCCAGACACACGGTGGATCAAAAGAGACCTGAAGAGAAGGACGACTTGTGGGAGGTTTTGGAAGCATATGGAGGTGGGGGAGAATGCAAAGCACTCCTAAGAACATGGCTTCGCTCCCAGAGAAAGCAAGGGGGAGGAAGAGGAGGGACACCCAACGCAACTGGTCTCCTGGGTCATCTGCGCTCATGCTATGTAGACATGCAGCATGCAGAGCTGAACACGGAGAGGGCTTAGGCTGGCAACTTGGCATCCGTGGTGGACAGCCACCTGGCTGGGGCAGCCCCAGGGGGTGACAAAACCACAGCCATGTGGTGGGCAAGTGCAGAGACCTCCAAGCTGGGTCTCACGTATCGAACGAAGCAGACTGGGGAGGTTACGAGATCCACCGAAGTCCAGGCACCTGCGTGTGTCTCCATCTGTTTCCAGTGTCAACCACCTTGGACTAGCTGCAGCTTTGCCCTGAGATGGCTGAGCCTCTGATCGTTCCCTGCTACGGGGCTGGTTCGAGGGGCATCACTGGGTCATATGCTACCGCTGCTGCCTCCAAGGCTCCTACCTTTCCCCAGGCAGTGGAAAGGAAACAGAGGAGGTGGCTTTTTTGCAGGGTCATCAATAATGCTTGAGACTCCTGAACATTGCAGCTGAAATGAATAAATATGCAGAGGCATCCACTTACTGGGGTGATTTTACCAAATGTGTGGAGACGGTAAGGCACTGCAGCCTGCACACAATGAATGTAACTAAATATTTTTGCTGGAAGCTGTTCAATTGTTACAGTCAGGGAAGGCACAGTTAAGTTGACACGTCCTCTCCCTTCTGTTTGTTAGCTTTATTCTTCCTTCTAGTGCCTCTGTCATAACAAGCACATATACACATACGTAAAGTAGAAGGCTGGGTAATGACGGGACTCGGCATGATGTGCTGTTTGGGTTCTGCAGCAACGCACTGAAGTGCCACTTGCCACATTGCTATTCAACCTGAAGGGATCAGGCACTAGCTGTATCACGTTCCAAAGGGCTGCTTAAAAATAGAGAGGACTTGGGTCAAACTCGGTGGAAGTATTGATTGAAGCCAGAAGAAGAGTTAGTGCTTCCTTCAGTGTTTCTAATCTGTCTAAATGACCCACACAAAGAAACCAGCTGCAGACTTCTTACATTTGCTCTTACCTGTAAGTGCAGAGCAGGCAGAAAAGAAAAAAAAATCAAAGGGTTGTCAGATGTACTGCGAAACTGGGTCACTGCACAGCAAATGGAATTTAATGTGAAAATATAAAGAAAATGGAAGGTAAAAAACATGAAATAAATGAAGCTAATGAGAACAGCTCACAAAGAACGCCTTTGAAATAGCAGTTGCCTGATTTACTAGAAGGACTGAACATTTGAGAAATCTGTTTCCAGGAAATAAATGAAAACCTGAGAAACTGCTAAGATACCTGAGCACAGCAGCAGGCTCTTCAGTGTGGGAGCATTGTTCTCATCCTATGGGCTATGGTCAGGGAGCAGAGAAGCGGGATGTGGCACCTGCTCTGATTTCCTTGGATTTCCTCATTTTCAGCTGTTGCAGCCAGTCTTCTGAAGGTGTGAGGAAAACTGAATTTAGCCCTTCTTCTGGGGACAGCTGCAGAAGCTTGTGTCCGTTAGGGCAAGGGGGAAGCACGCTGAGAGGCCTTGGGAGAAACCCTGTTACAAAGCCCATGGGGAATTTTAAAACATCCGTTTTTAAAGTTCAGGTAATACCCATCATAGTGCTTGATCAAACAAAGAACTCCTTGTTAAAAGCTGTTGGCTGCTGCAGTGGACCAGGAGGAAACAGGGCAGATCTTAAGCAGGCGGATTTCCCTGGAATATTGTGGGAGGCGTGGGGATGCTGTATGCACAACCTAATATGAATGGGCAGTTGCAAGTCAAGAAGCTTTTTGTGATTTGACAGAGGAAAGTAGGAATAGGGAACTGGGGAAATTAATTATAGATGGAAAATTGTGAAAACTTTTTTTTTTTCTTCTTATTTCCAGATCATGGCATTTAAGTTCAGGAGTAACCTCAGGACACTTCTTCCAAGTGGGTGGGACACTGCATGCCAAGTTTCAGCAGTAATGAGGAGGCTGAGCAGGGAACGCACCTGTGCATTCCTCTCCTTTAGTCCAGTGCCAAAGGATTTCTGGGGTGGGATGTAGTGTGGGGCCAGAGGGTGGCAAGGGTGATGTAAGAATCTGTATTACCTATATTGGTGACAGCCCCCAACTAGGACAGGGACAGGTAGAGAATGGAAGGAGAGGTTGTGCGTACCGGGTGTCCTCACCACAAAACTAGGTATCTACACATGTGCAAACGGAGTAAAACGTATTTTCAGTTGGGTTTCAGAGCTAAAGCCGTTGAGGTACTGGTGTTATTCAGTAAATCATAAGCTGCCTTCTTGGAGGAAATAGAGCGTTAAATAGAAAAGCTAAGTGAACTTTGATGAACCAAATGGCCTATGCTTGTTCCATCATTTTTTATTAATTGCACCGGGTGTCTCACTCTGGGTCTTTGAGTGTATATCTGAATGCTCTGCCACGTCTCTGACTTGTTGCCTGGACTGTCATTACTGGAAGCCTAAGGTGACAGTGACAAACTATCCTCCCCAGGTGTTCTCCAGCAGAGAGATTTAGAAGGAGAAGGAGGACCGCATAGATAGAAAATATGCAGAAGCCCCCAGAGTGATGTACAGATAGGGAGGCTCTAAGGGACACAGGATTTGCTGCACCCCAGGAACCAAGTGAGGCTGTTGAGGTGTAAACCAGCCCCCTGATAAACCACTGGGCCAGAAATTACTCTTCTTTGCTGGCTTTTTCCATATTGCTTCCTCCTGAGGGCAAGATGGCTTTCACGCAGATTTTTACCTGGGTTTGGTGTAGGTGGGGTGGGAGGCAGATAACAAATGCCCTTTTGCAGCAAGCCCAAGCCCAGCACTCCCCTGCTTTTATTTAAGAAGAAGCTTTTTGGCAGCAGTTGTAAATGAAGTTTTTCTTTATGCCTTCGGCTTCTTTGGTGCTGTCACCTCAGATGCCACTGAGCCACCATGGCAATGACAGTTTGTCCTTTAGCTAGAGGATGTCAGTTGCCAGTGTAGAGTATTGATTTCTGCTGATTGCTAATGAGTAGGTTGAACTGTAAATGTGCGTGGAGAAATTGAGCTGATTCAGGCTATTGGAAGTGTCACTTGGGCCTGTGGAAATCTCCTAGCTAGCGTTCCACAAAGGCAGTTCCCTAGGGAAAAGTGTGCACCCTGTCTTTCCCTTGGTCTTTGAAGGAAGTTTCCATGAGACTGGTGCCTCACCTTAGCCTAGGGCGAGGGATTCAAGTGAGGGGATCAGCCCTCACATCAGAAAATGAAACAACATGACATATTTACATTTTCAAAGCAGCTGCTTCTGTACCGTTGAGGTTTATCTGCCTTCAGAGTAGTATTTACCATGGATAATGTAGTGCATCTTCAAGGATAGGCAATCAGACATCTCCCATCCCCACTGGATGTGCAACTCCCTAACCTTATTTTCATGGATATTTTACCTGCACCGCATGATCTTCAAGTCCCAGCTCCTGATCTCTACAGAATAATTTCTGAAAATGCTTGAAAATACTTGTTCACACTTTGTTGGAATAGGACTCAACTGTGCCAAAAAAAAAAAAAAAAAAAAAAAAAAACCACCAAAAAAAAAGACAAGACTGCTTAATGCAAGCAGGATGAGAAATCCTTCTGTATGAGTTCTAAGCGATGGATCCTCTGTCATCCCTTGAGATTTATTCAGCTGAATTTTGATATTTTGATGTATTTCCTCTTGTGCTTTGATATATTTTTCTCCCTGTCAGCAAGTCACATCTTAAGCAGTGGCAGATTTTGTGCAATTAACCAGCATTTTGAAGAGTCACAGTTCTCTTTCCCCCCTCCTTCTCTCCCTCCAGTCTTCATGTGGTATTATTCTTGCAAAGTCAGTGGCAACTGGAAAACTAATCCCGTTAACCTCACTGTAGGATTTCTGAAATTAACTTTCTAGGAAGGAAACTTCCTTCTTACTGCACGTTGAGACTTCAGAATTACTCACTTCCCTTGAGCTATACTGTTTTGATAGCCCCATGATGGGTGCTGTATAAAGCTTAAGACAGGTATTCTTGTTAACAACATTAGTCAAAAAAAGTTGTTAGGCTCTCAGTGTGGTCATATGGGATAAGACTAGTGCTCCAGCTGGTCAGTATCCACCTCCAGCTGCTACAAAGGTACTTTTCAATTGATTTTCTGTGTAACCACCACGTTTTTTCTCCTCTTCAACTTGATAACAAAAATGAAGAAGGGTGGTCTAGCACCAAACTGATCTTTCAGGTCTCTTCTAAAGGAGCTGACAGCTCAAAAAGGTGTCCCCTGTTTAGTCTAGATGTTTTTCCACACAGCTATGTTATTCTGTGTCTTCTGTGGAAATACTAAGTTATGCAAGAATGCCTGTTTGGGTTAATTTGGAAATCATGTCTATTTTTTGTTAAGGACCTTCTTTCAGACCATATTGTGACTTGGTTTACTAAGTTTTAAGAAGGTCAGGTGACTGCTGAAAGCACACAGGGACCTGATGTGTCAGCTTGTATGAGATCTCTGGTACCAATGGGTGTAGGGGTATTACGGATGCTTCAGTCTATGAAAGAGCACCTGAGCTGCCCTGTCTGTGCTGAGGAGGCAGAGTTGCCTGTAGGAAAACTCTGTCTCAACGTGCTGTAGCTTTGTGCATTGTTTTATCCAAAGGTGAGAAACATTTACAAGTCACGTGGCTCATAACATGGCAGATGTATAACCGAGGGATGCGTAACTTCGTGCTGGTGAGGTGGAGTCCTTGCATGAAGCATGTTGCTCGTGGGCTGATGCTGCCTGGTATCTGCGGCAGGAGCAAAGGAATGCAGGGCGGCTTGTAAATAAATTACATCATTTGGATGGTATGAAAGCTGGCTGGAAATGTTTTGTGTTCCTTTCCTGGAGGCTCCTAGATATGTGGAATAGCTGTTCAGGATCCTTGTTGTTGTTGTTGTTGTTGTTGCTGCAGGGCCTTAAGTTTGCTGATAACATATGTTAAGTGCGACTTACAAGAAAGTGCACCAAAGGGAATTGGCAGCGTGAAACTGTAATTAAGCCTCCACAGATTTTGGGCTTTCGGGGCATTTAAGTTAACACAGGGAAAACTTGGTGTGACTTTAATGGAAAAATATGTATGGTGAACAAAGAAGAGCTTTTAATTAGTTCCTCAGGAACCTCTGCATTGTGAAACTTCTTAAATTTGTGAATGTATTTTGGAACCAAGGGTTTAACCAGGCAAGATGGGCTTCTCAGTCAGTGACATCATTCAATGCTTGTGGAGAAGATGGCTTTGCTCTTGAGTGTCTTCTGTACCTAAATGCCAGTCATCTTTTATACAAGGGCAAAAAGGGACCTGGATCATTAAATCCAGCCCTCTGATACCACAAGCAGCTGCCTGGTGTGATGATGCTGGCACCAACGGAACCTCTTAACATCCCTGTAGCATTCATTGTCAGTATTGGTTCCTCAGCATGGCACAAGAGGGGAAAGGACCCAGAGTGCAGAGGCCTTGCTGGGGCAGGACAGCTGCTTGCCAGGACCCAGATGCATCCCTGCTACCCCCTCCAACCCACTGACCCTGCCAGGTAGTGAAGGAGCCTGGGGCAGAGCCCTGGAGCGTAGTAACAAAAAGGTTTAAACTGCTGAATCACACCAACTGCTGCAATTTATGTGCACGGCCATGTGGGGAAAGAGCTTGCTCTTGCCATCAGATATGCAATCCATCTATTATTGAATTTGACCTTAATAACCTATGATTAGCTAATTTTTTTACTCCACTTCTGTACGCACCGTGGCACTGGGAAGCTATCACAGATCTGATGTTAATATACAGATAATCAGCAACCTTGTTAATCACAGCATTCAGATGGCTGTGAGCCCGCCTTCCTGCCTGGCAAAGATAAATTAGGGAGTGAGAGTGATATAACACAATATTTTAAAACTATTAAAACCGAAGCCCACAGTTCAGAAGTTACTCTACCAATTACAGTTCTGATAGAAGGTGGAAGTCTGGTTTTCATTCTTTGTATAGAATATGCATACTTATGTGTATGAATAATTGGCACTGCTGGCAGTTTTTCTATTAATAAAGCTACTATTTATCAATGAAAGTGATTAATAGCTGCTTTGTCCCCAAATTACATTAGATCGTTCAGTGCAGAGCATATAGCTCCTTCCTCTGTGTCTCTGGGGAAGCAGAAACCTCCTGGTCTTTTCAAAAAAGGGTGCAGCAGTTCAGGAGGATGCAGCTTGAAGCGCTGCTGGGCATCTGAATCTGCAGGAGAGGTTGCAACAGATCTTGTGCCTCTGCAGCTCTGCCATTAGTATATTTGCAAACTTCCCTGCCAAGTTTTCTGGGAAAGGCCTCTGTCTTTGTGGCCTCCAAATCTTGCAGGTACAGTGCTAGAATGAGGTGCTGGAGCTTGTGGAGAAGCTTGATGGAGCCTGAGTTGCACTTTTCAAGGAAGACCAGTGCTACATGACTGGTTCAATCTTCTTGCACAACCCCTTTATGAACTTCGCACAGAGGGTTTTGTGACAAAGGCCACAAAATGAAACCCTTTTCATGACCCCATTATGCACTGATGATGTCTGCTTTAGTAAAGAAATCTTCTGGGCGATCTTTGGTTTCTTTCAAAGGCAACTGTGCTACATGTTGATATTTAGGCATTCAGAAAGGGTTCCTCACTGGAAGCATTTCAGCATTCAGGCCAGCACAAAATGTGTATATCCTCACAGTCCCACATACACACCTAGCACTTGATTCCAGACACATGGCCAAGACCCAGACGGACATCAGGTAAGAACCATTCAAGGTCTTTATTTTATTGCATTTAGGCTTCAAGCTGGCCTTCTGCATGACCTGAGTTGCCTGAAGAGTGTATCGAAATTCAAAGGATGCAACTGTGTCTCTCTACTAAATCATTTTCTTATTAGGGTGGTAGTAAAAAAGCTGCCATATCTCAGAGTACTGAATTCCTTACCTTCCTGATTTTCAAAGCATTTGCTCTGAAAAGGGCTTGTTTATTCCAAGTTGATGGCTGGTGGAAGACGTTGTGATCTAACCCCACTGGATGAAGGGACTTGCTTCTTCCTTAACTAAGAAGTGAAGGGGACCTACTAGTGAAACAGCTTTGATGAGCTTTTGGATGGTGCAGGGATGAATTAACTTTTGCCTCTCAGAGCATACATTTTGTCATGCAGTTGTGAAGAGAACTGCTTATCTGAAAGGGCTGCTAGCTTTGAAAGATCAAGCTTTTCTGAGTAGGGACCGGGGGCACTGGCAGAGTCACTTCTACAACAGTATCATCCTGCTTTCTCATCTCCCTGGCTAGTCAGCCAGAAAGAAAAGCTGCTCCCAGTCCCAGACTGGCAAACCTATGTTTGCTTCTGTATCTGATGGTACCTTGTTTTGTTCCCTGAGGACCAAGACACTTTGACGCACCTCAAGGCATCACCATGGAGAGAAAAGCATATGCAGAGCCAGCTGCAGCGGGAGAGGTGGCTTGGGACCTATAATAGCTTGTTCTTTAATCCACACCCCAGGTAACCCTTATAAACCTTGAGCTACGTTCTCAGTTTGGCAACCATCAGGCTTTTTTTACTGCAGCACTGAATAACACAGCTTTTAAAAATACCTAAGCATAAACTCATGACCTCGGTGAGTTTTTTCAAAGCAGCACACTTACTACATTGCAATTTTGGGAGATGGCCCAAAAATCTCCCTGAGGAGAGACCAGAATAGCATCCTTAGAAATGTGTGTGAGCTGGAAGGGATTATAAGGATTAAAGCATGCTTATAGCACTCTTAGGTAGAGGCCGACTTGCAAACCTGAACCGAACCTCAGTTTTTAAAGTGAGTAATTTTAATGTTGCCTTCCAAACAGCGTCCCTCCAGTGCTGTTGTTAATTAGTTGATAATCTTCTGTAACGCTTTATGCTTGGGAACACCTCTCCGGGAGAGCCCAAACCAGAGTCCTTACTAGTTATAGTAGCAGTTGTGCCATTGATGTGAGTTGGCTTTGGATCAGACCCTTAATGCATATAATATCAAATTATATGGCAACTGTGCATTTTCCATTGAACTCAGCAACAACAAAGCAGCCTCCCACTGTGCATTATCAAGAAAAGTGGGCTCCATAGAATAGTAAGTGAGGAAAAGCCTCCCAACAGCATTTGTGCAATTGTTGGCTGCTCTCGCTGCTACTTTCATTGTAGGAAATGTTTCCTTAAAATTGCTATGCTGCTGGTGTCGCCCATTCTCCAGTTGGTTCCTGCCAATATTAATAAGCCAGTGACAAAGCTGTGTCAGAAAGTTCCAGCTCTGACTTTATTTACCCTTGAGGGCAGATACAATCTCGGGAGGAGCTTTGAATCCTATTATGGCAATCCATTGCTGCAGTGGCAGGCCGATGAAATAGAGAAACCCACACTTCCTCCTCTGAAAGCGTTATTAATAATGTTTCTGAGGGTTGTTCAGTTATTTTCTAGTTTTTTCCCAAACTTTAAGACCACCTGCCATATGTCCTATTTAATATAAATGCTCTGCTTGGGATGTCTGTCCTTCATGGTGCATAAGAGAGATTACTGTGAATGACTGAAAGGGAATATTTACTGCTGTCTCTGGACCCAAACAAACCCTGTGACTCCCAGGTTCACAGGCCAGAGATGCCACAGATTTTCCACCTAAGGTCACCCCAAGAAGTGGCAAGGACTGCTGACTGTGCGTCACTTTGACATGAGTGGAAGCTGCTTAGATCAGACTGCAGTGATGGATACCAGTGCCTTGGTGGGGCCACAGTGTACTATGCTGGACAATGATGCTTTTGACAAATAGGCAGCAATGCATTCATTTCCAATGAAGGCAACCCACACATAACTGGATAATGAGATGTTTCCACGCAGTCCCCACAAAAGATTTGTTTGCTCAGGAAACAAAGACGCATAACAGGACTTTTAAGTCTATAAATGAGACCATATCTCTCCTCCTCATATTTACAACATGGCTAGCTCTGTCATCTTTGATATCAACACCAAAAGGGCTGTTTGCTCAGAAAACAAGCTCTCATTGTTCAGGAAATTACCATTTAAATTTATTTTATTTTATTAAACCTCTACTGTTTGGCTACCATGGTGTGGGAGCACTGGAACGTATACAAAGCAGCAAGACTGCTGAAGTTTAAATCAGACTCTAATAAGGGAATGTCATGTTTCATTTAAAAGCTTCTCCTCACCTTCCTTTTTTGTGCCGTCAAGTGAAAATAAAACTAGGGTTATAATTACATTGCTGCCTCCGCTCCACATTATCTGTGAGATCTCTCACATTTCTTTCCACACCTTTTCCACTCCTCCCTAGCTTTGCTGCTTGCTTAACAGGCTGTCAGGATCCCAGCACTCCCTTGAATAAGCAGATGACTAGCTGTGGTCCTTGTTCATTATGGGGTGACAAGCTCAAGGAATATATGCCTACAACATGGAAAGTTTCATGCCACAGGGTGTCAGCCTGACTTGGTTGGGTGGAAAATGAGGTGGCCTGAGCTTCCACACTCTCTCTGGAGCGTGAAATTGGACAGAGACTGACTCTGACAGATGCTCACCCTCTTCAGAATCTTATTGCTGCTCTCAGATCCACCCTGTCACATCGCTGCATTAAGCTCTTACAAACTACTGTCAAGTCTTGCTTCTCCTTAGAATTCTTGACAAACGTTTTTGGCCCAAATCCTTCTTTTTTATTTTTCCTTAGCCTTTTTTTTTTAATTTATTCCTGTATCTTGCACCCTTTTTTCCTGCCTCTTCAGTTTTTGCTTCTTGACACTTTCACCCCTTCTGTTCTCTCCCATACTTCTTAATTCCTTTCTCCTTTAAATCTTCCTTGTGGACAAGCCTGTTGATCCTCAAAGATTTATAGGCCATTTGTTTCCTGACCTGCTTTGAGTTCCTAGTTTCCAGGTTTGGTCCAAACCCCACACTTCGTGGTACCCCATAGCCCCATAGGGCTCCCAGGATGTCAGAGAGGCTCCATGCACCCATCGGCTCCACTTTTGGGTAACGGGGACCCCAGACCGTTGTTTCTTCAGACAGTTATTTTCTGGCTCTGTCTGCTAAATCTGCGGGCCCCAGGCTAAGTAGTGTTGAGTGGTTGCATCTGTGATATGTAGAACTTCTAGAGTAAGTTTATTTTGGAGAAAGCCAGTTGGGGCTCGGTAAAATAGAGCTGGGAGGTGCATTAACTTCAGCAGTGGGGACAAACAGTGGCCCAGAACTTCAGCTCAGTCTGTACCCCTCTTTTGTTTAGTGAGTTGCAATTATATTTGGTCTTCAGGAGGTGGTACAGTCATTACTAGAATTGAACACCAATCCTGAAGTCAGTAATGGTATATTATTAATAGGTAATAATAAGACCATTAAACTGAAATGAAACTCCTGGGTCTGAGTTTAGTCTTCTCTTACCACATATGATCATATCATACAGATCCTTACCTAAAAGGCAGATATTTTCTTTCGAAATAGCTGATTGCCTCCTTAAATTGGGAAAGTACATCACTGAGAATGCTACATTCATTATGGGATTTTGCCTTTTGAACATTAAGCTTTGGTTATAAAGATTCTCTCACGCTAGAGATGACAGTGCTGCCTCCGAGAGTGGTGGGCCAACATTCTTCTCTGCCTCACGTGGCTCATTCTTGCCATGTCCCTTGAGTAGCATAAGCTTTCATAGACTTGCATTGCTATACATACTAGGTAAGTGATGCAGCTGGAAGCTAACTTGGCTAGAAAAAAAAAGAATTAAAAAAGAAGAATATTATCTGACTTGATGAGGTGAGCCTCCACCATGCAGCTATATGAACACTAGAGCTAGAACTTTGACACAGTTGGAATGCAGAGCCGGGGGAGTGCCAGAAGACCTCTTCTGAGAAGTCTGGATTTAAGCCAGGTTAAATTGACTCTTTACAGCAGCCTTAAAATTGCCTCTTTTGCTAGCCTTCTCAGGAGACAAGAATGAACCAGCTGCACTTTCACTATCCTTTATCTGACGAAGCCTCTTTCAAACTTTTCATAAACGTCGGTGGCATTGTTCGGAGTAAAAGAGAAATGTAGTTTAATGGGAAAAATAGTGGCTGAGCCCTTGATAGTTAAAGTGCCAGCCGTTGGCACGGGCAGGCGCACACTGGATGCTGTGCAGTTGTCTTTAGCCCAGACAGCAGAGAGGAGCACAGAGGTGATGTGACACAACTGTTGTTCCCTGATTCTGAAGCTCTCTCATTGTACAGGTCTCTTCATCTGGAATAGCTGCTCGAATATATCACTGTGACAAGAAGCCATATTCTGCTTAAACTGCTTTAAGCTAGCACATTTAGCAATTTACCACGCTCCAGCTTTTAATAAACATTTATCAGAAATATTTCATGGTGAATTTTGATCAGATACATGCAAACATTCACTCGTGGCATTCAATAGAAGTTTCAGGAGCTTTACCGCAAAAGCCAATTGGTGGCTCTGAGTTCATTTGTAGGCAAACTGATCAAAAGGAAACCATTATTGTTGACTAAATATAAAAGGTTCAGTTTGTAACAGATCATGGCCCTTTGTAAAGCCCAATAAATGAAAATTATTTTAAAGCCTTTGAACATCTTTTTATTTCATCGTATTTGTATTATCTGTGGCAAGGTGCTCAAGGAAAGCACAAGATTAATCTGACTGATTTATCATTTACTGCTATCATGTTTATTTATTCTACATGGAAGTCCATAGATGTGCCAAACAACATATTAGTTACTGAGTATAGCCCCAATTAGTAGTCTCCTGCTGTGCAGCCAACGGGCTGATCTTCAGGAAACAGTACAATCCAAGAAGGCCTACTGCTTGGTCCAACATGAAGTGTGCAGCAGTTAATGCAGCTCCATAATAGTTGACGCTAATAACGAACCTTGAAGTGGAATGATCCCAGTAAGGACTGATACCCATTATGTTTATTTTTATTTAAACAAAAAAGTGTATACTGGACCTCCAATATGTAAAAGGTTGGAATCAAAGTGCAGGCCAGAAGTTACTGGCCAATCCAAAGTTTCTGGAATTAGCATAAATTATAAAATAAATTTAATCTTGCCACAGAATGTGCCTTTGATCCCTTCTAACATGATGTTCTATGATTCTGTGGTCAGTGGAAAAATATCATGGAGCAGATGAAGATTTCACCTTGCAGTTCAAAAAAGGACAGAAAGATAAAGTGACACCAGGAAATGGTATCAACAGAAGAACATAAGATATAGGCAAAAGCAGTTTCTGTTTTATTGTCCTTTATCTCCTGCTGTGAATTTTTCCTGCTCTATAATTCCCTCCTGTGCTGCGCTTCACACATAGTATACTGATTTGCTGATTTGTAGTTGTGGCACTTTTACTACCCTTAACATCACCTGTGAGTGTAGCTCACACAGGCACCACTTTTCAAACAAACACAATTGTGGAAATCGAGTAATTCAGTGGACAAGTATTTGCTTCTTCTTGTTCTCATCATTAAGGAAGTATGGCCATTGCATGTTGCTTTCACAATTTTGAGTTAGTCTTTCTCGCTTATTAGTTGTATTGTGCACAGTGTCTTCTGCCTTGTTTTCCAGGTAATTTCTGAGTTTTATGTTTCTTAATTCCAAAGCATCCTGTATTTGTTTGTTTCTTATGGGCAAACAAATGGAGCTTTAAAAAACATTCACCTGGTGGTGCCAAGCACGAAACTCATCACTTCTCAATTTAAGTGTAACACTCTTTGCAGAAACAAAATACTGCTACCAATGCAGCTGAGGCATGCAAATAAAGAAAATCAGCTTGTAAACATGCAATCAAAACCACTATGGCACATTTTCCTTTTCTCCCTCCTCCTCTGTGTGACTATATATGTTTTGTATTTAATGTCTTTGCCCATAGAATGAGCATCTCATATTGTTTTCTCCCTCATCGCATCCTTGAATAACAAATACAAGTTGTAGCAGCATAAACCCTACTTGCTAGCTTTGTTTATACAACAACAGCTTTTCTAATATACTGTCCATATGCTGACAGACCTCAGAGTGTTAAAATTCTGTTCTTTCGTGTCAAAGGTTTTTTGTGCGTGCTTTGTGTTAGCGCTACAGCCCTGTGCCTGTGGCTGTAATAGCTGCTTTTTGTTCCTGCTGCGGAGCTGCTAGCACTGGTGCTTACTCTGCTGTCTCCTGTTTCTGGTGAAATCGATGGTTTCAGGTCTTCTTTGATCTGCATTAATTACAGAGGGGCATGAAAGCAATGTTAATTGCTTAGCTTCTGACTTCAGTTCTTGTCCTCAGAAATACATTTCTCCTCCCATATTGACTCTGTGGATGCAAACACATGGGTTTTATCCACTGATGGGCCGTGCCCTTGCCAGTTGTCTGTGACCAGACTTTGAGCAGCAACTCGTTCTGCTCAGTCGGGTGCTGACTGATGCAAAAGCAAGCTCCTTGCTTCAGAATTGCTTCCTGTTGGGTGTGAAACCTGAGCAAATAATTCTCTTTCCAAAGAGAAAGCTTGTATTGTTTTCTGGATGTTTATCCCCCACTGTGTAGGTATTAATCTTTCTATTATGGGCAATATTAATAATTGACAGAGGGGAGGAAATACAAACACTTTTAATCTGAGCTTCATACATTTATTTAACAACAACGTATTCATTTTTAATGGCATTATGGATTTTTTAAGTAGGGGGAAAAAAGTGCATTCTCTCACTGGGGTGTGATTGAGGTCTTACATTCCTACATGGGAGAAAAAGTTCAGACCTGACCTTGAGGCATTTAAACGCAATCTTAAATAGTTGTGATAATATTGAAACCTACTAATTCTTGTAAAAGTATCTTCAAAGGAAACTGTGATAGGGTGCAATCACTGGAATGTATTTATTATAGGTCTCTGAATTGCTACCTAAACCCATAACAAGCAAGATAGCACCTCAGACAACCTTTATTAAGTGCCCCATTTTTGGAGGGGCGGGTCATAGACTCTACCACCATTTACTAGATTTAGTGGCTTTTGGGGGATTGTACGAACAAAAATCTCCAAGCTAACTCCCAAAGCCAAACACAATGCCAGAGTCTTCTGTATTGTAGAGTCTACCTTGCTACTCAGAAACAGCCAGTTTTGTATCTCTAAATGCCTCAAAAACAGTTCAAAATACAGGCCGTAGAAAGTTTCTCCTATCAATCAGGCTTCAACCTCCCCTTCTTGCACTAAATGCTCTTCAGCTCAAACTGTTTCACTTAAGTCTTCTTCACTGGCACCGAGCAGTCCCCATCCACAGCTCTTGGTACTGGTGCTGGTGTTCGTGAAGCTGCACAGCGAACTGAGACAGGGAGCTGGTCTGTCTGAAAGAACAGGGGAGGAGGGAAAAAAATACAGGTCGTTGGATTCCCTTGTATTGTATGTCAGATACAAGTATGTATGGCAGATACAAGTCACTGGAGGTGGAGGAGAGGAGCTGCCCATTGGCTTAAACGACATTGTTTTAGGTTGTCTAACCCCAGACTCAGGGTGAAGCCCTTCAAGGATAGCACAGTTTTCATTGGCCATGTTAGAGGACAAATCCCAGATCTGAGCTCACTAAAATGGCCTTCAACAGAGCTTCTGCAGTTGTGGAGACCTAGTCAAACTGTGCTTGGTGGCAGGTCAGCTGGAGGTCACTGTCATACAATGCTCACCATCAGCAATTGTCTCTAAAAGGGTCATAAAGTCATGTTTAACATCTTTCTAGCTGAGAAGACTCCTTACCATTGTCTTCCAAGATGACACTAGAGAGGTTAAACCTTGAATCTTGCATCTTGGCTGATTTGTTCGTAAACCAGATGTAAATTCATTTGCCTGCCTCCATCATGACATGAGGGGCATAGCAAGCAGAAGTGGCTGGGGGCTTTCTGAGGAAACACACAACCATTTTGTCAGAATCAGATGTGAGAAGCTCTGCCTCAGGTCTCTGATCTGAAGCAGTTGATTTTAGGACATCAGTTGCAACCTTCTAACCAAGACAGAAGCTCTAACTGACCAGTCTGCTGCGTACTTGTCCCAGTTCCAGCAACCATGGCACTACTCTAGGGAAAGAGTGTTTAGGGGTTTGGTGTTGGCATTTCATGATTTTTCAGGAAACGATATTGAGATAATTCTAAAGGAGAACAGGAAGTTTTTTTTGAAATCCCAGGATTTTTTGAGGACGGGAAAACATGTTTCCAGATCAGCCCAATCCTGAACAGCCAAAAGCCTAAGGAGGGACAGGAATTTTAGATGCCGTGAGGGGTGTATGTGATGATAAGTGATAACATGCACACACTGATTTTATTTTCCCCCTCTTTGATTGTCTTTGGCCAAGAGATATAACAATAGAGTCTATTGCATGCTTTGGCATGGAAATATTTTATATAAATGTGGGCAGAAGCTGAAGTTGCCTGCAGCTGACTATGGGTGGTAGCTTTTGTTTATTTTGTGGTGGTTCTCTTAGACAAAGTACCTCGGGGATCAGGGGCTTTCCCAGCTGGAGGTAGACTGTCAGGGCCAAGGTGGGAATTATTCCACACCAGCATGCGATAGAGATGCTGCCGTCTCATCTTCACAAGGCCTGTTTCTGCCAAGCTTTACTCCTACAAGTAAGCCTTCCTTGGCTTAATTGTCTCATTGGATTTCAGTGGGTAGGAAGAACATTTTCAGTGAGAGCAGGCTGAGGCGAGGTCTCGTGCCTTCACTCTGGTTTGGCCAGATGCAGAATAGCAGCATGGCTTCAGGATCCGTAGAGCTGCTCTAGTGCCAGGTTGTGTTTGAGTTTAACATGCCTTCTTTCATGCAGCACGTTAACTCAAAGGCCTGCAAGAAGATAGAGCTGAAGCACGTTACTTCAGTAACGTGGCTGTAAGGTCTTCCAGATCAGAGCAGATAGTAGCCTGCTCAGCTCATAACACGAGTAGTGGAGCTCAGGGGTATGCCTTCCTGTCTGTTAGATGTGCCCTAAACATCTCTCTCTGTTGCAAGACTGGACAAGATTGCACCTAATACCATTGCCTTGGAAGATATGTGCCCCTGCAGGGACAAAATACTCTTACTCAGCCAGGTGAGATCCCACAGAGAATCTCCCAGAGCTCAAAGGCAGAAATGCTGTCCCCCTAAACTCCACCACTCCCTACCACAACTGTCCCTGCCTAAGCAGGATTATCAGTATAATTTACAAACCAAGATAACGAACTGAGGCACCTTCTGAATTAGTGGAGAGCTCGCTAGCAGCAGAGAACTAGGTGTAAAGTCCTGCCATTGTTCCAGGAAAGGATGATTTTGTGCAGTTCTAGTTTTGCTTAAGGAAAGATATCAAAGGAAGGAGTGCAAGGAAGAAGAGCTATTGTAGGCATGAACGCTTGCATTTCCCTTCACCCAGAACACTGAAATCTGTAGGAGTCTTGTGCATGTATCTGGCAGCAGAATTGGGTCTCGTCATCATTTGTGCCTTCTCTGGTGTTTTGTTTTTTTTTTTTTTTTTGTGTGTGTGTGTGTGTGTGTGTGTTTTTTCTTGGGTTTTTTTTGAGGGTGTGTGTGTGGTTTTTTTCATTTTGAACTCCTCCAGTCATTTCAAGCTTTTGAACAGATGTGGTGGCACAATGGCTTTCCCTGACTCCTGCCACTGCCATGATCCCTCTGATAATTCTGTCTCCTGAACCCCATCCGGACCCCCAGCCCAAAGTTTAAATACGGCATTGACTGGAGCCTTTTCAGCTGCATTTGTTGGGGCTTTTTCTGCTTTGGAGTCATGTTAAAGCTGATATATAGCTCAATCTACACTGTCCACAAAAGGTAATTGTTCGATTTTATTTTTATAGTGCTTCAATTTACAGCAGGTAGTTAGATTTTGTATAGGCTTATGCATTTCAGATGGCAAAGCCCTATCATTTTAGTGCAAAGGTTTCATATAGCCACCTGCAGACTGTATTTTAAAAAGCCTGGCAATTTTGTGTTCTGGGTTCTGGGACAACTTTGTTACACCTGTGGTTCAGTATGATGTGGGATTAATTATAACCTATAGGCAACTCTGCAGCTTTTGTCTTTGCTGCTGAAAGGAATGCTTTAGGGGTGCCAACCACATTAAGGGGGGAAAACATTCTCTATATTATTACTTTGCCATTTTTTCAGCAATAGACCGGCCATTGCTAGATTGTGATGGTTCTGAAGCTTCAGGAACTGCATGTGAATTTTTCCTTGCGATAGGCTATTTCATCTCGAAAAATTGCATTCCTGATGTGCCAGGTATACTATGAGCTTTAGAGACTAGCCTGTGGACACCACCACATGCCACACTTAATTATTTCTCCCAGAGCAGATAAACCTTATGACACTAAAAGGAAAGAAGATGCTAGCTGTAGTGGAAGACTTGGATGACAACCATCTAGATTAGATGGCAAACCAGCAGAAGGCAAAGCAGTCTGACTTTCACAGGAGACTTCACAATGTTGCTTAATTTAACAATACTCCATTAAATAATAAATACTAGAATGAGAGCCTGTGGGGTGTTTCGTGGTATCTTCCCCATGCCAGTCTTATGTCTTTGTTTAGTGGCTCACTTCAACTTACGCAAGAGCAAACAGTTTTCTGTTCTGATGCTGTGCGTGAATTTTAATCTGATATTCTCTCAGCAGTAATGGCCAGTGCATCTGAAAACAGTTCTGGATGCTCCATATTGGTGCTAATGGGAAGATCACTTTCAAAACTGTGTCAGTTGGGAACATACATGTGATAAAAAATGCCTTGTGCTTTTCCTTCCCATACCTTGGTTGCTGCTGAAATGTTAAGCATAAATAATTTTGTCAGTGCTAACGATTGCTCTTGCCTTTGTGTCACTAATAAATTCAATAACCAAAAGCTCTAGTGTGGAATTTGTGGGCATCCTGCTGTTAATCTTTTGCCACAGTAAAAGCAAGGTGACAATCTTTGATCTCAGGTTCTTTTAGCCACTTTCCGATGCATGACAAAATGTTACCTCCCAACCCATGACTACTCATTTTCATAACAGTCTGGAGTGAGGAGCCTGGTCAAAAGCTTTTGCAAATTTAAATTTGGTGGTAAGCTTTTGCAAGTTTAAAATTGGCCTTTGGTGGTTACTAAGGGATAGGATGTTTCAGCTCTCCATGTGAAATGTGTGAAATGCGGTAGTATTTGAAGGCCAAGCTTTCTTACCAGCAAGGTACAGCTACAGAGGGAGGATTCATCTCAGCTGCCCTCATCTGTCTGCGCGCCAGCTGTCTAATCGAAGTTAGTTATCTGCGCTGTGTCTTTAGTCACTGAAGAGGGCAAGAAGTACTTCCAAAGGGTAATTAATTTCATTAAAAAAAGGTGTGTTTAAAGGTTTCATTTGCTGAGTTGCCAACTTCAATGGCAAATCTGGCTTAAGTAGCTTCCACTCCTAAATATCCAGTTTCCCTCCCTTTGGATGCGCTGGTACAGCTGTTGCTGGAACCATGCTCGAAGAGGAGAACTGAATAGATTTAGCTTATTTTTAACGTCACAAGAGACTTATGGAAGTCCAGGACAGGCAGCTGAGCTGATTTAATGGCTTATTAACACTAAAAGGTGAAGGTCTGGATCATTTTCCCTTCTTCTCTCTGACAGGATGGTCTGGTCCTCCCTTACATGCACAGCCATGTGTTTCCATCCTCTCTCTGTGTCAGCACGATGCTCCTCTACTTGCATGATGAACTTGTCAGGAAATAATTGAACAGAAAATGGGGACTACCAAGCACAATGATTTTTTTTTTAGCTACATTACGTCCTTGACTGCTGTTGCACCTACCAGAATGATAGCAGTGGTGGTGAGGGAAGAAGGTGTGGAGGAGGGTGGGCCAGACCACTTGGTACTAGTGCATATTTCCATGGATGCAAAACGACTCATGATAGCAGACACTACAGAGTCACTGGGCAAGAGGTAGGGTTATGTCATGCTTTAAAGCAGGTTGCCCAAGATGGTGTCCAGATATTCAAAATCTGATGGGACACGGTCCTGGGCAACTTGGTCAAGCTGACCCTGACTGAGCAGAGAGTTTGATCTAAATGATCTGAAGAGGCCCCTTCCAGTCCTGATAATACTGTGATTCTGTGATTAGGGACTGTCCCCCACAAAGCCTCTTTTTATGCTTGTCGGCTCAGTGGTAGGCTTGAAAGCCTGGTCCCATAAACAGCTGTAATGGCACAACTAAGAACTGCTAAACTGAACCATGAGAGTGTGAAACCTTGACTGAAGGTGGTAGAGAATGGAAATTTTAGAAAACATTTTTGCTGCTGCAGTCAGCATCTTGCTGAGGAACCTTTATATAGCTTGGAGCAATTTTGTTCACTCCAGGCACCTATTTCACTTTACTGATTGTAGGGGGAGACTTGATGAGTAGTTTAGACTAAATGGCTAACTTTCAGATGTCCAAAGTTTGGCAAGGTGAGCATTACTGTCAGCTGCTACCTCTCCGTGCTGCTTGAGGCCCAGAATGCAGCACTTGTGAAGGGTTGGCTGGTATAGCCTCAGAGGGCTCAGGGAAAGCCTTTCATAGTATGGTTAAATCATTTCACTCCCGGGCCTGTTTTTTTGATGTTAATGTTATGCTTGCAAACCTCAGCTGATCACTGAACTTCCCTGATTTCCTGTCTCTAACTGATTGTAAGTGGGGACTCCATTAGGACATCTTAAATGATGTGGTAATTTGGTATGCTCAGAGCCTCTTCACTTATTTAAAAAGAATTAAGGCACTGGGTGAGTCATCTATTATTTATTGATAGCACTTAAGAAAGCACTGTAGTAGATGCTGTTGCAAACAGACATACCATGTGATTCAGAAATTAAAGTCTGGATGGCACTTTCTAAAGATTGTTTCAAAAGTTATTTCAAAAGGAAGAGTTTCCAAGCTTTGACAACTTTGAAAGGATTGCTTTGAAAGCTCCTTCTAATTTGCATGAATGGCACCGTTTCCAGGTGGCACCAAAAAAAACGTAAATTCCTCTGTATCCTCAGATGCCCAGATGTTTTACATACTTCTTGAATGAGGGAGGCCAGAAGGTAGCTAACCTACCTTCCACATAACCTGCCTTTCGTTAGGTCTTTAGGGATGAACTGTATCCCTACATCACTGTCTGGGAGAGAACAGGGCCTAGAGCCTAACTTCTCCACACCACCTTTATGACTTGCTGATCTGCAGGATATTTCCAGAAAGCTGAACCTCCTTAGAGAGGCTGCAAATGTGATAAGTCACAGTAAAGGAGGAATTCAAGAAGAGGTACCCTTCCCTCCTCTATCTGTAGAGACATCAACCACAATTTCTCTCGCATTCCTGACAAACCAGAGACGTATTAGAATTTGACCCATGTGTTGCTGTCTAATGACATAAACCTACGCACATATTTCCTTTCTTATGCTCAGTATATCTAATACCAGAGGTGGAATGTGTCATATATCTATGAGGTGGAGTCAAACTGATAACCAATGTCTCTAGAAAAAGTGTAAGGAAGTTACAACAATATAGGGCTAAAATATTAGGGTTGAGACTTATGATCCCAGCTTCGAATGCTCACAGAATAGTGATTGTGCCTGAAATAGTTGTCTAGACAGCCTTTATACTCAAGGGGAAGAAGCGGGCACTTGTGGGCTGTGATTCATTTGGCCAATTTCACTTGTCTTGCTTTGGTGCAGAAACTTCTCTTTCTCTCAGCTGACTAAAAGGAAGACTAAGTGAGCAGGTCAGATGAGGGCATCCACGTGGAGGTAAGATGAGTCCTCTCTTAGTGTGTACCCACCATAGCACACATGTGTGTGTAGTCAGCCTTTCTGCGTGTGTGGGAAAAGTCAGTCTCTTCTGTAGAAATCAGACTGCTGCAACCCAGTAAACGTAATAAAAACTTGAATTCAGCTGGCTTTCAGGAAATGAGAAAATCACTGTGTGGCTGGAGGAAGAACAGGAAGGAGGAGACTTTACTGGTTTAAAAGCATCAAGACAAATATAAAACTGCTGGCCTGTTCTTCAGACTCCTGGAAAATAGGTCCAGTATGTTGTTCCCATGAGCATTTCTCTAAAAAATGCAGACCCCTTGCCAGGTGAGATACTTGCTGTTAAGATTATGTACAATGTGGAGCCATTCAAACTCATATTCCTCTCTGCTATCATATACATATGTTGCAACACTTTCCACTTTTCCTAAGTATCTTACCAATGTGCAGAAGGGTCAGCAGGCACAGCCTTGAGCCAACTGAAGATTCTCCATCTGTACTTGGAAACTGCGAAACTGTCATGTCTCTGTACATAATTAGTCCAACGCTGTGCCTGACTAATAGGACTACATAGCTTCCAGATTATATCTGACTGGCTCGGGGAGTTGGAGACATCAGAAATGTAGTCATCTACTCCGCTGGACTGAGAAGTGTGTTTGTGATATCAAACACAAATGTTTTTTTCTGTTGAGTGTTGTGTAAAAGAATGAAATGAAAATGATCATTACTGTGATGAGGTCCACTTTCTCTGTAATTGGACATGGACCAGTGCTAACGTCCTGTATTTGCTCTTTAGAGGAGATTTGAACTTTTCTACTGTGTTCTTTTCTGCTGTAAATATCACTGTATCTATTTCCTGCAGACGGTCTGTTGTTATGCTGCATTGGTATCTGAGTAAAACTGAAAACCTGCAATAAATAGGAAATCAGAGGAGATATACTCAAGGTAGCTTTTTAGTTTCTGTGGGATTTTGAAGAACCAGTTGGTTTGCACCAGCTCTGGAAGTGTTGTAGTTTGTCTTAATACATAGCAGTATAAAACCCAACAAACCTCAGAAAATATCTGGTTTCCATTGGGAAAAAAAAATTAATAATCAAGTAACTGTTGTGGTTTTTTTTAATACAAGTCTTTTGTGCTTTCTCAAAACCTGGATCTTTTCAGAAAAGGCGTTCTGCCTTCAGCCACTCATAACTAACAAAAGAATATGTTTAACTACTCTCCGTGTATTTATACTATTGCTGCTGGAAGCCCAGAGGGTCCTTATCACATGACTGTTCCCATGGCAGAGGAGTCGGTGACCAAAAAAAACCCCAGTCGCAGACTCCCGTGCGGAGTTCCTTGGACCTTTCTGAAACTTTGCCTATATGAACCATTTTTAAAATGATGAATCAGCAAATTCTGTAGAAAAGAGTAGTTTAGTGGATTTTTCCTATCACCTTTTTTTCTGCTGAAGTTACTGCCAGTGCTCCTGTTTATATAAATGGAATCAAGGTTTCATCTGTTCCGGTGGTGGTAATATTGTGCCTATAGTTTTGCAATGTGTAAACTTTCTATGAGAAATGGTAGTGTGAGAAATCTAATTTTCTTCTCCCATCATTAGCCTGTGTAGGAAAACAACCCATAAGCACTGTGGACTGTGGTACAGCAGGTTAACAAAATAATTTGCATTTTATCAAAGACTAATGAAGTGTTCTTAAAAATGTTCCAAGCCTGTCAGTACCTACTGATGTAATTTTGTTAATTTATGATAAAACATTAGGTCCCAAATACCCTGCTTATGCACATTTTCGGTGACTTCTTATGGAGCGGGAAGAGAATTGCAGACTGCTAGGAAGCAAAGTAGGTAGACTCCAAGCTGACATGGTCAGACTGCATCAGCCTCTTTGGAGCTGAAGGAATTGGGATTTCTGAGGAATCACTGAGGGGAAGCTCATGTTTTCATTGGTAAATAGCAACATAATCCAAGTGCTGCAGTTCAGTCCTCAGGTGACAAATGACACTAGAAACCCACCTGTCCACAACAACCATCCAAATGGCTTGGAAAGCCTCAGCTCCCATGGCTGCCACGGGAAAAGCTGTGCTTTGTACGTGTCCTTTTCTTTAAGAGGAAAGCACTCACTGTGAGTGGCAAAGCAATGGTTATATGGGCCAAAGTGTCCTGATGAACAAGGGACCCTGGGCAAGAGGGACAAGTTTTGTCTCAGGCGATTTCAGCTCCCTGGAGGTCAAACATCTACCCTAAAGCTGTGGTTCCTTGAATATTTCTCTTGGCAGCAGCGCTGCTTTAAATCAGTTCCTGCTCTGGCTCCTCGTTCCTGCTCCCATGTTTCCCCTTTTGACGGGTCAATATTGCTTTTCATGTTATACATTATTTATTATATATATATAAAATTTCATATTTTATTATGAATATTATTCATATTATATATATATAATTTCATAATATATAATATATATATAATTTCATGCTATACATTGAAATGCATTAACCTAATCTGAGGGCAGGGGGAAACAACCATACAGAACAGCCTTTATGTTTCTATTTTTCCCATCCGTTGTTTTTCAGCTGGGCTAGTTCTGTCATCTGATTCACAGAATATCCTCTCAGAAAGCTGGGACAACATCTGTGAGGAGCAATGAAGTCTGTGGAGAAAAGAGGGGAGATGGGAATGTTGTGTGCTGCCAGTGTCAAAGCTGTGAACTGATGTTTAAGATATGTATCTCACTGCCTGGGAGGAATCACATTTCAGAAGTGCCTTTCTCTATCTGTTGACCATACACGCAAGCCAAGCCACTAACTTAAAGAAAGCCATTCAGGTGCCAAAACATAGGTGCCTACCCATCGTGTGCTTTAGGGTGTTCTTGGCACCTGGCTGACACGAGGGAGAGTAAGTCCTGTGTCACAGCTGCCAGGCCTGTGCAGATATCTTGACTCTGGAAAGATGTCTGAGAGTACTGGATGTGTGTGTTTGGGCACCTGAATTGCTTTGCACGTTCAGCTTCAGACAGCTACAGCTGACTTCAGTTAACGAAGTGTGTGAAGATCTCTTGTCAGTGTATGCATGCAAAGGCCACACAGACGGAGCTCCTCTCCCAGCTTTTCTCACCAAGTCTGGAGCAGTGCACAGGAGGTCTCATTCCATCTGTCTTCTAGTGAGTGATGGGGAGCAGAAGGGTGACTGATAGTCCACTCCTATTTTTCGTTCTAGTGCCTGGAAAAAAAGGGGAAATAGCTTAAATTATCCTTGAACGACTTTACTTTTTTAGTGGCCATGCAATGAAATAAAGGAACAACTTGCAAGGGGGACATAGACTCCAAAAGACAGTGCTGAGGAGGATTCATGACCTTGCACCTCTCTTCTCTTTGCTATCCTTGGTATGGACGTAATCTGTGGTGGTGTGAGCATGTGCCCATGCCTTCCAGCAGCATCCCCCAGAAAGAGCAAGTGTTCTACTTGTGTGCATGGGAAGCAATTTGCTAATGCCCTGAACTTGCAGTAAAGCATCTTATGTTACTGACCAGTAAGCTTGAAGGCTTCATCTGTTCCCATTCTCGGCTGTCTACCAGCCCTGTAAAGAGAGGGGATATCTTTTATTCTGTGCGTACATAAGCCACAGGAGGTAAATAAGGAGTGGGGGAGCTTCTTACTCCCTTGCAAGAGCGTGTGGTCCAAGCTGTAGTCTCAGCCCATGCACATACATTTTAATTCATTTGTAAAAGGTCGTTTTTAGTAATGAACTTTCTCAGAAATTTCCCTCTTGCTTTACAGTGTATCCATGGAAGGCCCGTATGATTAAAATCCTTGGGCATGCCATGGAAGATGGGACCTGCTTTAATTAAAATGTGGTGTTCGCTGACCATTAAATAAAGATGAAATAAATCGTCCCATTTCCTGTCTCCGAGGCTGGTTGTTTGAACATATTACTCATCTGGGGAAGAGTGCATTGTGTTGCCAAGGCTGAAAGCACACACATTTATCATTAGTAACAGCACAGGGATGAGTTGCTTTCCCGTAGCCTTGTCTTTTGTTCAGGAGATTAAGTTGTTTTCCACATGCAAATTCAATGTTACGGAGCAATTCCATATTCAGTCATTTGAGAGCTGAATATGGTTTTCCCTCCTGTAGAAGTGTAGGGTTTTCCTATCTTGAGCAGTATGCTTTTGAGATTTTACAGTTATTATTTACTACTGAAATGGTGTATCAGGCTTTAAATATAGGGAAGGGCAAGGTCTTTTCACTGTGTAAGTAGACACATGCTCTCTTTGCTCTTTTCCATTGGATCTATTTTGTTTTCCAGTGAGAATATTTCATCTGCAGGGGTTGTGGGGACTCAGGCACCTTTTATCCAAAATTTGACAATGCCTCAAACCCCACATCAAACCCATTTGGGATGTAGAGCTGTGGAATCTGCTTAACCTCCTCTGATTCTTGCCCCTACTGCAAAGTTGAGTCTCTTCGTTTGGGTGTCAAATATGGATTTAAATGCATGATGTTATTAACACTTTTGCTTCAAATGGTGGTAGGTTTGTTGACTTCAATGACAGGTTGGAGAGATGGGATGAAGGACTGCCCTGTCTGGTAAGATGCCTTGATGGAGGCTTTGCTTTGTTTAGGGCCTAAAGAGATTCCATGGAGACTTCTTAAAAGTGAGGCATGGGCAGATTCACGCAAAAAGGAGTTAGAAGAGCTTCACTACTGTCTTTAGGTGTTTGGGTTGGAACTTGCCACCTGACTTTCAGCTGGAACTCCTCCAGAAGTCAGGCTCCAAAGACATTGGTGGGTATGGTCCGTGTTCCCTTACCAGCCATGCCACTGCGAATCCACGGCAGCAGGAGGTCATTTTTAGGCTCACATCCCCAAAGATGCCCCTGGAGACCATGCTGCCTTTCCCTCAGCTGCTGCAGAGAAGAGGGCTTCCAGATTCTAGGTGCCTGTGCCCACCCACTGTGGGTTCCCTGCTCCTGCAAATTAATTGATAACAGGGCAGCAACTTATTAGTGCTCCCAGGGCACTTCCCAGCTTTCCTGGTTTCTCTGTGGAAGAGGAGAGAGCAGTCTTTTTGAGGCACAGGTAATTTTATTCCCAGTCTCATCGAGGACAGTACAAACTGCCGGTGACACAAGCAAGGAAACCTGCCTTCAAAGGGAGGAGGGAAGGCAGTGGCTGCCTCGTGTCCGAATGGCCTCCTGCAAGTTAGCGCACCACTGGACGATGAATGTTACATTTATTCCCCAGGAACAAAGGATCTGAATTCTTAGTGCTTATGGGGAAAAGGATGGAGGCAGCTCCAGGGCACTGTGTGAAAGGAAATAAAAAAGCAGTTGTAAATCATTACAACCCACGGGGAAAAGAAAGAAAAAAAAAAAAGCAGCCCATTGTCTTTTATTACAGTGCTAAATCAATGAGAAAGGAGGTGTGTGATTTATCAAGGTAAAATCCACATCACTTACAACACCCGAATTTGCTTTCATTAGAGTGTCAGTTTTCTGATCAAATGATTTTGCTTTCATTAATTAGGCTTTATGCAAATGCAGCCCCCAAAAGCGCTAGTTCCTGCTCACAAGTAAGAAAACCCATCTGCACAGAAGCGGTGCGGTTGTGTAACTCTCCTTCTCAAGGTGAACACAATTAAATGTAAAAACCCTAACAAACCCAGGGCCTCCAAATCTCTTTATGTAGCCACAGCGATAACTAATAATTCTCTAACTGGCTTTTATCCCTGTTGTTGAATGCCAGCACTAAGGCAAACACAAGCGTAAACTGATTGCAAACAGCAAAAAGAAAGTTAAACTAAGATATTCAGCAAAAGCTTTCTTCAGGATTAGGTGATGAGCAATCCCAAGCATGGAAAGAACATAGGTTTAAAATATTTTAACCTCAGCTGCATAATCAATATTCCCTTTTCATATGTCTATACTGTTTTATTGTACTTTCTGTTTTCATTAATCCCTGATTCTCCATAATGCTGTGGAACAGCTTCTGCAGACATTCACACATTCGTAAGGAAGATTGCCTCAGTGATTCCACCTGTGTGGAACGAAGGCAAGAGGGGGAATGTGTGGGCAGCAATGAGAATCTCTTTGTAGCTGAGTAGATTTTTCAGGCAGAGAGAAGAAAGATTTTATGGAAGCTATCATGTTATTGCTTGGTTATGAAACATCCTGAAATTCAATATCGGTATAATACAATATAATTATTTTTTAAGTGTTTGCAAAATGAGAGGGGACAGGTCCTGTGGATCAGCTCATAGACACGGCAGTGCCACGTATGTTTGTCTCCTCTGCTCAGATGGTCTGGGCTGCTTCTGCGGTGGGCACGCTCCAGCAGCTTCCTCAGGTGACATTTATGAGAAGCAATGTGCTTGTGACAGCTGCAGTGTTACTGTTCTGGTGCAGAGAGACAAGAATCACTCTTTGGGGGTGATCTTCCCTTTTCACTTTTAATCCTACGTTTATGAGGAGCTCTGGCTTCCTTTTCATGCTCACGGATAAATAGACCTCGAAATCAAAAGACACGGCTCCTTCTTTCTGTTCCGTGCTGCTCACCCCTTAAGCGGTGCAAATGTACCTGGTGGTAGGCACGTATGGAGAGGACATGGGCTGGGCGGTTGGTGGCTGGAGAAGGGACAGCTCGACTGCACCCCAGAGGTAACCCAGCAGGTGCTGGACTGTGACATGGAGTCTAGAGAAGTATTAAGGCTTCAAGGCTTCCTGGGGGTTCATTCAGAGCTTTGCTGAGGAGACCGCAACCAGTGGAAGATCCAAAGGTTTGTGGGGAAAGGGTACCAGAAAGTTGTTTGGAGCCAAGAGGGAGATGGATTAAACCTCTTCAAGAGCTGGGTATATTCTTTTTCATTAAGAACCATTGACTGTTGAGGTCCTGGGAGCATGGTTATGATGCAGGAACTGGGGTGGGCCTGTCCAGATTTTGTCTAGGAGAAAGACTCCAGGGTGTACCAGACCTTCACTTGCACTGTGGTTTCCACAGGTTGTGGATATTGTATTTAATACTGGCTGTCTTTCCCTTCCTGCCCTCCCTATAAAGGTGTAATAGAAGGAGGGGAAAAAATAGAGTTTAATAAAAATTGTAACTTTCGCTAAAAGGTACAGAATGCCTTCTACATAAAAGCTAAGTTGGTAAGGCTATTCAGCCAGGAAAAGAAGTTACTGGAAATGTTATATGAAAGACTTAGAAAATAGTGAGTTATAAGGAAAAGTGAATAGCAGACTCTCCTATTTATTATTAAAAACTAAAGACCATCAAAGCGTATTAGCAGGCAGCGAGTGAGAAAAAAACAAAAGGAGGTGTCTCTTCACACAGGTAGTGAGCAACGTCCATAGTAATTGCTGAAAATGCTGAACTGCCTCTTTTATAAGAGTAATTCATGGCAGAAAAGTTCCCCAAGGGCTGTTGAGTATAAGGACATTGCCTCTGGCTGGGAATTTCCTTGAGCTGCAGAGTCTGCAAGCCTGAAGGAATGATCTGGGGAAGTGTCTTTGTCTGCACATGCTTGCTCTGTTCTTCCTCAGATGGCCAGATAGGGAACTAGAAAGATCTTTGATCTGACCCAGTAAATCCATAATTGTGGTCTTCAAGTTCAGGAAGAGTTTCTGTCCCTCTGCATCTGTTTCAAAGAACATCTATAGGAGGGTCATCTTGAAACTTTTTGAAAGATTTTCTTGTTCTTCCACATGCACGTTGCTGCTTGCTAGTTTAACCATATGTGTACATGCTACTGTTGCTACAGCCTGGGAGACTGATGTGCAGAAAGGAACAAAATCCCGCCCTTATTCTTTTAAGGTATATTTTGAGTGCTTTTTAAAGCATGATTTTTCTTTATTCTTTCTTTCCTCCCAATCACAAAACACAGCCGTGCACTGATGAGCTAAGTGCGCTGGGCTTAATTGTCTGTTTCTGTGCTAGGAAAAGACATGGAAAGGTAAAGATAGCATAAGCTACCGTGGGGAATTCTTGGGTCCAGTGTTTTCCAGGGTGTATTGCAAGGCCTGCCAGCTCCTGATATGAAGATAGCTACTTCAGAGCTGCTGTAATTTATGCTTATCTTTCTACAGGCTTTGGGAAACAAGTAACAGGAGAGCAGCACACTCCAATTATGCCCTTGATACTCTCCTTATCCTGAGGACCACAAGCGTGACAGCCTTTATTCTGTCTGCTCCTTGTGTCTGCTCCTTGAGGAGGCACAGCAAAAGGGAGAGATGGAGAAAGGGAGGGGAGTCCTGTGTAGGCAGCAGGAGGGTCATTTCTCCTGGTTTTAAATACCTTTGGGATTTTTCTTTCTTCCTGGATTTTGCTGTATATGAAAATTCAGTGTGTTGCTGGTGAGCTAAGCTCACTTTAGTTTGTCAGAGCAGGATGAAATTCCTAGTAGAATGGAGAATCAAGCCTGCTAGACTGCTGGAGGCAAATTGAACATCGGTCCAGAGATTTCCAGAATTGCTTTGTCTCTGTCACTCCATCCCCATCATCATCAGCTCACCCTCTGCATCCCACATCCACTTACCTAATTCACATCAGCAAAATGAACAAGACAAAGCGCCCTTCCAAAAATAAAATAGCAACTGGGAACCCAGTGATGTGTGATTTCTTTCCTCAGCATCTTCTCTCTCACTCTCAGAAGTGTTTATACTTTCATTCCTGCCCAGCCTGCCAGGAACAGCCAGTAAGGCATTTGACTTTAAATGATGAGTCTGTAGCTGGGGAGGGCAAGAGGGTGGTCTCCTAAGCATGGTTGGGAGTTATTAGTCCAGGTTAATTACTAGGGGAATTTATATGGTGAGCATCAATCAAGGCTTAGGCACATCAGATTCTGCTGTATAAACTGGCCTGTGCCCAAACTGCAGAAGATGAGTTGTATCTTAATATTATTACTGTATTTGTCAGCTGAATATATAGCCCAAACATATGCTGAAAATGGGAAACTCAGGCAAAAACCATCAAACATCCCAGGACTGTGAGTGTCAGTCTGCATATCAAACAGAATAAACTTGGACTGCCTGGGGTGAGTGATAAATTACAACAATTTGACAGTGATGAGAAAAGGGCTAGTAATGGATTATAACATGTTGCCCTTGCTTAGGGTTACTGAATCATGTCAAGGAACTGCGGAGTGCAGGATAATGTGCATGAGCCAGTTTTGCTAGTGGGACTGAGGCAATGCGCTAGACAAAAGCATGTTTGTGGCACTGGTATTTCCTTCATCAAACCAGAGGCTCTTTCAAACACTTGGGACTGACTTCTTGAGAAGGCAGTGTTTGCCAAATAAAAGTGATCAGGTGGTCCATGGTAATAAACAGTATTTTTAACTATTCCATACAAATTCCATAAAAACCCAAAAGCATCAGAGATGAAGAAAGCTGCAAAAAATAAAATGTTTAGAAAAAAACCAGTTACTCCCTTAAAGTTGGTGCCCAGGCCAAAGGTACAACCTGGCCTCATCCTCCCCCATTATCACATTTTCCTTGTCTCCCAGTTCACTGTAAGAAGTGACTCACGGCTGTTCTCCAGGGTTCCCTCTTGGTCTCTGTGTAAAGCATCTTGTTCGGCCCAAGCTTAGAATCACAGAACGGTTTGCGTTGGAAGGGATCTTAAAGATCATCTAGTTCCAGACCTTCTGCCATAGGCAGGGACACCACTGAGACGCTATAGGAGAGGGGTAGGGTGACAGCGGGATGGCTCTCATCCCATCCCAGCTTCATAGGGATGAGTCAGAGAAAGGTACGTGAGATGTGGGCTGGATTTTTTTCTCCATTTCTTATAGAACCCACCCAGATGTGGTGGCTTTGAATGCCCATCCTTAGTGAGGCCGCCACAGAAGAGATACTGGGCCAGCTGGGTTTGCAGGTGGGCTTCAGTCCTCCAGTGATCCGCTCATTGAACTGGGTGCAAACTTTGGTTGAGGGAAGGCCTCTGGAGTCTGAAATAAAGTAAAACGAATTATATGAAAACCAAAGGCTCTCTATGAAACTCAGAGTTTAGCAGGTTAACAGTTATAGTGACAAAAATATATTTTAAAACTGACCCTTTACTTTGTAAACCCACACATTTAAACTGATTCTAGTACTTTCACAGCTGCAAGATGCAGAGTGCACAATAGCGGGCTGGTAGAAGAGTCCCGGGTGCCCGGGACCCCATGTGCGTCCCCCACCAAGTGCACCTGCAAGCAGCGGCTGGGCAGCAGCGATTGCTCCCTGCCACGGTGTGCCTGGGCAAGGAGGTAGAAGATGCTGCGTTTAGGCTGCCCAGTGACTGCTGAGCCCCAGTCAAGAGCCCACATTACAGCAGCTCCACATTCAGCCCTGCTAGCAGTACAGAGCAGAAAGTTTGCTAAATGTCTGCCTGGTTCAGTCGGGTTTTCCTATTAACGTTCCTCCATTGTAAACCTTGGGCAAGTGCCACGTAGCTGGGAGTGGGTGGGAAGAGAGGAGGGGTAATTATTTCCATGATGGGATGGTAGCATGTGGCAGTGGGAACATCACCTGCTTCTAGGAGGGGAGGAGAGTAAAGGTAAGAGTATGAAATTGGATAGAGGGGAAAAGCAGGGGGGAGAGAATGCTAGGGAGGCACAGGTCACCGCTGCCTTGTGTATGTTTTCTACCACTGAATTGCCCCCCCATTGCAGATACAGTCACTCATGAGAATGAGATAGCGCACCATGACCCGGTGCTGCAGCCTGAGGAAGACTTCAGCTAGAAGGGCCAAAGGCATTCGAGACAGCCCCAGGTGGGACAGGCACCACCGGGCACTTGGGGGGGCACGCACATGGGGAAAGCAGTGGCTCCCCCCGCCTGAAACCGATTCCCCTGTCTCTGCTTGGTCTTCCTTTCAATGGGAAGCAAAAGCCAAGATTTCAAACTGTTGTAAAAAAGACTCAGTGACTACTTTGTGGTTGTTGGGTGTTTGGATTTTTTTTTAGCTGGAGATTGTGAAGTGTTACGGGGGGAAGGAACTGGGGCTCAGACCTTGGAAGAGGATAGGAAATTTAGGGACCCAGCTCCCTGGGAGTTTTCCGTCTGGCACTTCTCCTTGTGAAAATTTCAGCTTTCATGGTGAAAAGTCTGGTTATGGCCACAGCTCAGCAGCGAAGTGAGGCTGAGTTTGGGTGGATGTGCTGTGCAGAGGTGGACCAGGGTCAGTGTCTACTGTTCCTGCTCAAACCCTCTTCTCCAGGAGGGAGAAGATGTGGATATCAGAGAAAACTTCATGCCTTCAGTAACAGCAGCTCTCCTGTGGATGAAGGTGGAGGTTTATAGCATATGAGTACTACGCAGTAAGGTCACAAGCTGTTGATACGTTGATAGCTGTAAAGTTTACAGCTGAACCCCTTCCCAGTACCCTCTAGTTTTATAGGGAAAGGATGAGTCCCTCTGCTCTTGCTGGAGCAATGCAGAGGGAGCTCTGTGCATCAAGACTGACATTCCCAAGTGGGCCGTAATCTGTTCTCACATAAATAAGCAGCATGCAGCTGTCACAAAAGCTTTCATGGTTTCAGGGCATAAAAAAGAGAGGATAAAGATATGTGGCAATTAAAATATTTAATATTCAAATGGGCCTGATGTCCTATGGAGCTGACCCAGACTGGTCTTTTGTTAGGAAAAAGTAAAGCCAGCCAACTGGATGCTTTCCTTTCAACAGAGTAAGGGACCGCTGTAACTGAACTGATGCTCTCGTGCCCTATGCCTGCCATGCTGAAGGTGAATCAGGCACTGTCTGGAGTGTCATTGTAACATAAAACTTTGAGCATTGTCCTCAGGCCATGAATCTTATCGCCTTCCTTAAGCTAATAAGCTGACTGATTCCTTGTCGTCCTGCTTTCCTCTGTGATGCCCAGGGAAAAATGATTTGTTCTGTGCTCTTCATGAAGTCTGTAAAATCCCCTGATGTGTCAGAAGCACACACCTCCAATTTATTGATCAGATTTTAAATATTTTAAACCCAGTAAACAGACAAATAAACTTAAGCAGCTAATCTAAAGACAAATGAAGTGCTCGAGATTGCATGTATTTCAGGGTTTTTGCTAGCTTGTGGCTGCAATTGTAATTTTGGTGGCTGTGGGTTTAAGCAGAACAAGTGTGGATGCTACCCTGGTTAACGTACAGTGCAATACTAATGTAATGCCAATTATAGATAAACATCTTAATTAAAAGCTGAGGAAAGGTTGCTTAGATATTTTCTAGAAAGTAAGATTAGAATGTAATCTGAATCTTTACAAATGCAATGGGGAATAACAGATAATCTTGATGTTCTGAGGCTTTTCGCTTGAAAACAGCATTTATTTTGAAGCAGTGAATCCCTTCTGCACAGAAGTAGTCCTGGTTTTAGAAAAACTGCCTACCCCATTACAAAGGAAATCAGTGTTTGTACTCAAACACAAGACATATTACTATTTTGTATGTCTTGAAATGAAGAGCATGTTTTCCGCAAAAGGCTAATAGGCTGGCCTGTGTCATTATTGAAATTTGAGGCATATTTGGCAAATGCTTTACACAGTAAGGCTGTTGTGGTGGCACAGTCATCTTGTTTTTGCTTGCCTCTCACAGATGCCCGTTAATAAAATGCGACAGTTGAATCTGGGCCTGATACAAGCAGAGTTTTGAAATTCCCTGCTGCTCTCAGGGTCGGGTGGGTAAAAGCAGGTGATGAAGTTCTGCTGAAGACAGTGAAGATCAAACAGCAGTTGGGTTGAACGTATGACCAGATATTTCATAAGTATCACCAGCCACATCCTCAGGTACTGCAAATCGATGGGGCTCCACTGAGCTCTGTGGGCTGTGTTGGTTTCTCCTGGGACCTTCAGGCAGTGCTTTTCTGCCACTTTCTAAAGTCGTTTTCTATGCATCAAAAGGCTGAATCAAATCTCTAAGGAGTATGAAGGATGAAAAGTACAATGAATTTAGGAGCGGCTACCCAGGAAGCTAACTTAGCCATAAGAACTTGCTAATAAAGTGCTCAATGAGAAAGGGAACTGATATTTGAGAGTAACAGGCCAACAATGGAGCTCAAAGGAAATGTTTGAGGCTTTCAGATGTCCCAGCTGATTTTTGATGCTGAAAAGGTATCAGATAGTCAGATCTAGCAGCACACTGGAGACTAGTGTGAAACATGCTGCGAAGTCTGTCTTCCAGCTGACAAAACAGCCAAGCCATTACAAGGCAAGCTGGCTAGCATTATATCTTTTAATACATTTCCAGACTTTAGTTTCTGAAATCTCCAGAGAATCATGAGCCTCCAAGGTCATCAGGGTTTTGACCTTTCTTTTATTGCCATAGCAACCAAAGCTGTCTTTAGTGTTTAAATTAGTTAATCAATTGCAGTCCTTGATTTATGCTGGTTGGCAGCAGCCATCCTTGAAAGCTATTTCTTGACTAATATGTGCTTTTATCGCAGGAGGGTATTCCCACACCTCAGTTGAATAAGACCCTTTGATAGAGGAATTCACTTCATCATCTGAATTCAGTACCTCATCGGGGGCCAACTAGTATGAATTACTATTGCAGATTTTTTTTCCCCCTAGAATCATCTTAATTCTGGTTTCCAAGCCCTTAGGAGAAGGCGGGGGTCACTTAACTAGAAAAAAGCACAGGCTCTAATTGCTTCCATAAAAAAGGACAATGCTCCACCTCTGAGCTGTGTGTAAATGAAGTTACAATGCACAAACAAATTAATCACTTCAAAGAGCTCTTTTGAATGAGGTCAAAATATGAACCATTTTCTGTTTAACTGGCATATTCTGATAATCCCTGATTCTTCTGAGATACAGCATGGAATAAAGGATTAAGGGCAAGGTCAGCAACTGAAATGCCCTGAGACCCAGGACTCTGCATTGATTTGCTGTGTGGGTTTGGGTACATTAGTCCGGCCCTCCGTGGCTCTGTTCCCTGCATTGTGAAGTGCAGCTAATACCTACCTTGCTCATGTGGACTCAGAACTAAGTTAAGCGGTGAGTGTTTTCCTGTTTGAATTGGCATCTTCTTGTCTATATCTTTTCCTCTGTTAAACAGATGTATCTGCACAAGTCCAGGTGCCCACAGCCAGTTCTGCCCGTGCTTCAAGCTGGCTTAAGAGTCACAGGCTCACGTGGATGGTAAGGGGCCTCTGGAGGTCTCTAGCCCAAGGCTCTACCCAAAGCAGATCCCACAGGTTCTTCAGTCTTTGTCCAGCTGAGTTTTGAATACCTCCAAGAATGGAGATCCCACAGCCTCTGCAGGCAGCCCACAGCTTGAGTTGATGCTTTTTCATCTCTGCAGAGATGCATTTCTGATGAGCGCAGTCTCCCAGCAATACTTCTTTGTACAGTAACATACTTTTAATAGTTTTGCACTTAAATGTCCTTTGTCTCCTCGGACAGTCCGTGAACTCAGGCTTTAGCTGTCTTGTGCCTGTGCGCGTCCTAAGAAATTACCAATACATGCTCTCTACAGCAGCTCTGTATTAAAAGTCATTTCCAAATACTGGTCAAGCTCTGGTCTCTGAGTAGGGTGTTCTTTCTTTTCCAGTCATTGGTAGCAGGTAGAATGACAGGCGTGGAGAAAGCTGGGGATTTCTTGATGAACTACTAGAAAACAAAGATAGCATCTTCTCTGTTTTGGGATGTGTTCTCAGCTGTAGTCCTAGATCTCAAAACCAGCATTTGGTTGAAACAATGCACATGTGCTTCTTGTAATGCCTATCAATACCTGTTATTCATTGGGCTTTAGAGAAGAACATGGACATTTGGCAATGCCAAAGCCCATATGCTGTTGAATGCTGAAAAAGCACTCTACCTTGTTTTTTCACTAATGCAGAATGAAGCGTGCTGTTTGCAGAGTAAAAAAAAAAATCCCTGCAGTCCAGCAGGGTGATTCTTTCTGTTGCCTTAAACCGGTGGCCCCTGGGTACGTTTTCGCCTGGGCTGGCTTCTGACAACATGACCTCATCATTATGCTAAACCGATGTTCTTCCTGTCTTTACACAAATAGTCTTGCAATCCAAATGAGCACAGTCTTTGTTATTTTAAAGAGTGGCTGGTACCAAAGCGAATCATTTTTCTTTTGATTAGCATTTTCAAAGGATAACCTTCGTGAATTTTCCACAGAGGCTGCTGCTGCTGCACACTGTGTCTGGTTGAGTTTTAATCATTTAATAATTCTTGGCCTCAAAATGCTGTTGTTCCTGGGACTTCTTGAAAGTTGTGACATGTTGGCCAGTGGGGACAGTGCCTTTTTCCTGATGTACATTCACTGTGTGATAGAATTTAGGTTTTACATCCTCTGTTTACTGCCAAGAAGGCTGTTGTTGAGGGGAAGGTGAAACCAAAGAAGGCACATCTTTGTGATGTGCAATGGCAGCGTATCTGTGCAAGACGTGGGACTGAGTGCCAGCTCGGACAATCAATAAAATCAGAGTAATTTTCATATGCTTGCTTATAGCCTTGGACATATTTCCCCTGTAGCTCTAAGAGGTCTTTAATTTGGATAAGTGTTGATGCGACTTTGATCATGAAGTTGAGGCTTTGCCACATGTATTGAGCACTATCAAATGAACTGACAAGCACCATATTTGCAGTTCCTCTGGAACAACATTACCCATTTGCAGAGGGATTAATTAGCTATGGTACTCAGAGAAAGGATTTCAGTAGTAACTTAAGGAATTTATTGCTTAATGTAAAATAAATGAAATGGGAGAGGGGATGGAGATTAGGATGCAGCTTGCTCTGTTATAATGTTTAAGCTGATTGCAGGTATTCAGAATAGTTCAAATATCACTTTGGCACCAGTCCTGAGCCTTTTAATTTGATCTTATTTTCTGATGTGACTGCGCCGAGAGGCACCCAGGCCCTTTGTGAAGTTAACAAAACAAGACAAATGGTGCTGGTGCTGTGCCAGGCACCGCGTGGTCAGCGGCCACCAGTGATCCGCGCTGCTGTGATCTGCGCTGGGAGCAGTGGCAGCATGGCTTGGATTGGAGTCGGGATTCCTCGGGGCTGCTGGACACTGTCGTAAAAGTCACTATAAAAACAAGAGGCTGTGGCAATCTGTTCCTAAAGAAGAGATAAACCAGCAAGATTGGAGAAGATAAGGCCGTGGCACCCCAGAGGAGGTTTGCATTGGATTTTTGAACTCCTTCTTGGCTTTTTGGTTTGACACGGACTGCATCTTCTTCTGGGGAAACACCACAGCACTGCTAGTGTGTGTGGGGTGATATAGTCAGGCCTTGGACATATAGGAAACCCTTTAAATCACTTGGCAGCAGCAGTCCTTGCGGGAGTAAAGTAAAACTTGTGTGCAAAAACTGCCTAGCAAGGAAAGCGGAGTGAGAGGAACCTTAGAAGTAAAAAGTAGGATTCAGTGTTTTCTCATTTCAGATAACTGATACTAATGTCATAGGATGTCATCTGAAGAATCAAACAGAGAAAAAGTCATTGAATGAGGAAGCCTGTGTTAACAAGCCCATGTAAACTGCAAAAAGCAGAGCATGTCTTTGATGTCCATGTTATCTGTAGGGAATGTTTTAATTGTGCGCAGATCAGGAGCGGTTGTCTTATGTTGATTTCAAGTTGCATACCCTATCATTCTCTACCAGTCTTTGCTCTCATTTGCTTTTCTTTTTTTGCTCCACACTTTGCCTTTTCCTAGCTTTCTCTGCTTTCCTGCTAGTAGTTCTTTATTAAAAAAAAAAAACAAACAAAAAAAACCAAAACCAAAACCAACCAAACCACAACCAAACAGAAACCTGCAGAAACTTCCTATTTCTGTCTTACCATCTGGTCTCCCTCCACAGTGGCTTTCCTGCTAGATCACTGCCACTGGAACTGCATAGCAGGTTTACAGCATTCCAGGCACATAAATTTCCCAGATGCAGCTGTTATAACAGTGGTTTTTTGCTTGGAAAATGCAATTTCAAAGTTAATTAGGATGATAGTGGTTTGGACCCAGGATATTTAAAAGCAAGGCACAATTAAACGAACATTATTTCTTTTTTAAAGGAGAGGAATCTAATCTTTATAGCTATTATTCCCTCTTCATTTTATGTACTAGAATTTTGTCATACTATTTTCTCCTTTCCTTTCTTGCATAGAAGCTTGGCTTTCCCGTACAGACCATCTTCCCTTCCCTTCCTTTTCCAACACAGTGTTCATCACTGTAATATCCAAGTGTCTTCCTCCATGTGACTAATCATTGTCATGTGTTTTAATTTTCACCCTCTCCCTAAGAGCAATGGGGTGTTCACTGACATCGTTTTGCAAGTATAGGAAGAGGTTCTGTTTGGGTTGTGGTTCTGTTTTTTTCTTAATCCTAGTTTTTGGTTATTTCTTCCTCCCACTTCTAGTTAGTGCACAGGGGCTTTCATTTTTCGTTTTCAATTTGCTCTAATAGCCTTCAACATTCTCAGTCATTCTCCATGCATCTCCACCTCACAAGTATGTCTGGATCTGAGGTGATTAATCATGACATAGCCGTTTATTTTCTCCAAGGTATACATAGCTGAGTAAGATTTAACAGGCTTCAAAGGGCTCTCAGAGGAACAGCAGGACTTTTAAATTCTCTTTTTGGATGGCTACAGAAATTGTCAGAAAAACAATAATGGTGATATAGATAGATATTACAGTGAGGGCAGTGCGGGGAGAGTATTTACTTGTAAACTTCATTAGCAGGGGACTCCTCTGCTGCCTCACACCTGACGACACAGGTTACTGCTAAAAGCCTGTTTTTAAAACTCACTGTAGCCATGCTGGTCTCTTCACCCAGGAGCGTTTCTAGCAAGTGAAAGCTCGTAACAGATTGACTTTTCCAAATTAGCCGAGGACGGTGTTTCCTGTGATTAATGAAAGCCCAGCGGCCAGTGAACCAGACGACGACAAAACCAGGCTTGTACAGCGCTCGCTCTGGTCTGTGCAAGCCTCTCCACCCAGCAGCGTTCCTCCTACCCTGTCCCCTTCGCCGAGTAGTTGCCGTGTTGAAAATCATGGCTCGTAGTCATCCTGAAAGTATTTGGGAGCTTGCCCTGCGATTGCTGAAGATGTTTTCAGGATGAGGGTCACCAAGGGGGATGGTAAGGAGCAGGAGGTCTTGGAAGGGACCTGAGAGCTCTAGCTGGGTGCTGCCCTCACTGCCGGAGGGGGTGCAACCCCTGTCCCCTGGGGGAGTTAAACTGCTCCTCGGGGGGCTGGTTTCAGTCCTACTCATGCAAGCTGTTTTTTTAAAGTATAAAGTACTTAAATAATCATTGCACTAGGCTGGAAAAATAGGAGTTCCCTTTCCAAAGCAGACTTCTGGCTCTTTCAGTCTTTGTCTCACTGAACAGTTATTTCTTCCGTGCAAAGTGGGGCAAGTCCAAGCCCAGGGACTCGGCCGGGCTGACCCTGACGTGAGACAGGGGAGGCCAGGAGGGAACGAAATCTGCTGCTGAGATGCCCTGGGTGGATGCATGAACTGATGAGCTATTGGCACTGCCCTGGTGCGCATGTGACAAAAATGAGCTTTTAATGGCCTTTGCTGTTGATCAAAGTGCTGACACAGAAATTAATCCGGTCGGGATTTTTGTTTCATTGATAAATACCAAAAAAAACCCAAACAAACCATATTTTTGGCTTTATCTGCCTTTTTTTTTTTTTTTTTTTTTTTTTTTTTTACAAGCCAATGCTGGTTTTGTTTTCCATTCAGGAGCTAATTATGACATAACCCTCCTAGAAATAATATAGGGGACTAGTCAATAATTGTTTCTCTCTGCGTTTTCATTGCTGAACTGTTTCAGTTTCAGCTCTGATGTTTTACTCACTTGACAAGCAGACTTCATTTTATAGCTTAATGCTGTTAAACAACACTGTCATCTACTTTCTCATTTTGTAACGTTGTTTAGCACTAATGATTCATGCAGATAATGTGTACACTGTGTAACAGAAAATAAAATACCATGGGGTTTGCTAGAAGAAAGGTAATAAAATATCTGAGAGCCTTGCTCCCTGGAGAAAGGACATTGTAATTGTTTCCATAATGCATCTGCCTGATGACTTCTGAGCTTCACAGTCTGTGGGACTGAGCGCCTTCTCTCCGCTGCCTTCCCACAGCAGGCTGAGTTCAGCTCCGAGGAAGGTCTGAAGCACAAGTCCACATCTCCAGCATGGAAAGAGGAGTGCAGCTCAGCCCCAGAGCTGCCAAGTGCCTGCACCCACCAGGACAGTCTGAGTCTACAGGCTGGTGGTGGCAGCTCCCTGGGTCTCTCTTTGGGACAACAACATTGCCTCAGATCCCTGCAGCGGTTCATGTAGAGCTGTGAACATCAGGGGTTTGGGATGCCATCTTCATGGCTTTCCTCCAGCCTGGGGAAAGTCTCACCCCACCTCTGTAGTCCCTTGTCCACTGCTCCAAGTATTAGTAGCTGCTGAAGCTTTGGTGGATGTGACTCAGTGCCATGCTGTCGTCACAAGTATACACTCTATCCATCAAATACCTTGAGTGTGAGCGGATGAGTTTCCAAGGCATGCTGTTTTAATCTTCATGGCCTGCAATGGTTTTGGTGAAGGAAGCTCACCACAAATCACAGTCACAGGTGCTTTTTTTCTGAAATCCAGAGGGCATAACCCATGGCAGATAATTTCAAAAGTAACCAGTGATTATGCTGCCTCACTGCTGGTGGGGATCTTCTTACAGAAGGCTGAATTTCAGAGGCTGAGCACTTAATGCCAGGGATAGATTCAGCTGAAGTGCATTAAGCCCTCCTCATTTTGCTAGTGATGCCTCCTGCAGCATGCATTTCCCGATGTGCTCTGCAGAAACAGCTCTGCTTGTCCCCTATTAGTTATCTGGACAGAAATCAGGCCATCGTTCCATGTTCATTAATTCTGGATCTTTGCACTGCAAAATCACCTGGCTGTTCCAGGGGGATCCAGGACAGGCACTATGCCATGGCATATTCCTATTGAATGTGCCAAGGTGCATACTGAATTTTGTTCTGGCTGTTGGGTGACAGATGACATGTGGTCCAGCCTGGAATTAGAGTGCTTTAGGTCCTTTAAGACAAAGTCATCAAGGAAAAAGTAATGCTTTCTAAATTTTTATCAAGTTTGAATAGCTGTAGTGAATTTTTACCTGTTCAGTACTTTATATCATGTGGCTGTTGCAGTTTTTGCTCTGATACAAGTCACGCTAAAACTGGATGCAAAGTCTTGTGGACCGGTGCCCACATTTAATCCCAACAGAGTACTTCAAATTTTGAATATACAAGTTGCACCCCCTAACCACAATTCATGCTCTCTGTTGAAAACTCCCTCCTGCTCTCCTCTCTCCCAACTTCATGGTTTTGTCATTTGCTAAACAGATTGTAGCTTCAGACAAATAGCTTTCCAATAATAACTGGAGGTTGTAGCAGCCATGTCAAGGATATTATAGAATCCTACTGTCTGTGCTGTTTTGCTTAATCTTGACAACACAGCCAAGAGAACCAAGCACTGAGCAGAAGGGATGTAAAATCTTCTAATTCAGTATAATGACAGATAGCATACTTTGCCCTTTTGCAGATCTTTATGAATGGTTAAAGTTATGGCTAGGCTTGGATTAAGCAGCATTTCAACTAAAATATTGCATTTGGGTCTTTCAGACATTGAGTCATGTGAAAGATGGGGGAACATTTAATCTTACGCCCACACAGACATCTTCATTTCCAAAACAGGATCTCTTCTGACATTTAATGACTCTCCAGCCTGTGTTGAAACTGAATGCTGAAAGGAAAATACATCAGTCAGCAAGGGAACGCTAAAAATCTGTACTCGTTACAATATCATTGTCAGCATCTCTGTCTTTTGGGGGTTTATACATGCTAAATATTCTGGACAATACTCTTTATAGCCTGGAAAATCTTTATTATGAGTATTTCATGTAGCAACTCCTCTTTTTCATGAATCTCACATCAATATTTCACTAGCCAGTTCTGCGTTACTGAGTAAAATACTCTGATTCTCCAGGAGCTGGTTCTCAGCCTTGCCTGGATTACTGATTGCCTTCATGTCTGATCCCTTTTGACAAGTCATATGTGCCTTTTGAACTTGACTTGGACCAGCTGGAAAATGGAATGAAGAATGGAAACTCTGTACTGTGTCTCATTTGAGAGCTCCTTCATAAATGCAGTTCATCTGTGTTGTAGATGAAATAGCAGGTGATTCTAATATCTTTCCTGTTTTAATGGCAAACTTTTTTCCGTTAGATTTTTCATGAATGATGGAGATTTTGTGTGACTGCTGTAGTGTCATTTAGTCACTATGAGGGCAGAGAGTTGTCAGCAAAGCGAAGGGAAGGGTCTAGAAGAACTTTAATTCTAGGTGATTTTGAGCCTGGTTAATTATGTCACTTCTTTAATGAAATTGACAATGTCTGAAGGTGTCAGTGTCCCTCGTGAGGATCCGAATATCCTCAGTGGCATTTGGCATTGCTGGGACTGGACTCTGCTGAAACTGCCCCCAAATAATCAGCTCACTTTTGCATGGCAGTAGACTGGGAAGCCTCAAGCTGTGCAGAGTCACAGGGAGACCTAGTTGAAGCAGGCAGCCATCAGCTGGGAATTCCACAAGATGTTATTCTGCCTTCTGTGTTATATCCTGTCCGTGCTTAAGAGAATGGGGATATCTGGGGTCAAAAATGAGGTCTCAAGGCTTAGAGCACCCAAGGCAGCTGTGGGACAGAAACTTGTGCCATGGGCTTAAGGTGTCTGCTCTGGAGTCCTACTTGAATATCCGCCAGCAGAATAAGCCACCTTGCAAGGGTTTGTAATGTTTATTTACCTCCCCTGGCAAGCCTGCCAGTGAAATCAGCCAGGAGGGTCAGCCCTCCGCTTATGCCATGGATGTTTGTTGATCTGAGATCCCCAGAGGTGGGTGAAGCTGCAGAGGCTGTAACCCAATCCTGAGGAATTACCACCAAATCCCCCCCTCCGGAACCCTAAGAACACACTCATGCAGCTGCAGCCTGGCTCAGCTCAGGTTGTTCTGCTGCTGCAAACCTCCGTCCAGGTGTCTCACTGTCACTGGGGAGGGTAACACCACTCTGACTGCCAAATGAAATAACACAGTGAACTCTGCTTTCCTCTAACAGTTATTTGTGTCTCACCGAGCCCTGGCAGAAAGAGTTTAACTTTTCCCGTGGGAAGAAATATCAGCATGAAACCCAGCAGCAGATGTTTTTTTGCAACAGCTTGATCTCTGCTATTTTTTCTGAAAAGGGACGTTTTCTCTTTATTTTCTTTACATTGGTTTTCATCACATTTTTTTCTCTCTTGTTTGTGAAAAGATAAGAAAAGCTCATAGGAATTTAGAGCAGAGGGTGAAATGGCAAATGTGATCTTTTCACTAGCTGCAAGTCACTTTGAAATAGGGTTTGTACCATTAACAGCATCCATGTGTGTAGAAGAACACCGAATAGTTTTGTCCTTTCCACTCTTTGGTACTGGCCCACGATAACTTCATTCAAACCCACTTTTTAAAGGCAGCAGGCCTGGGGGAACGGCCTTGGTTCAGTGCCGTAGACATAGGCACTTGTGTTGTGCTGGGAGGTGCTGGTTCATTATGACCCTGATAGAAAGGCACTCAGACTCTGCAAAGTATTACTTCAGGTGCTATTTCTTGGGCGCAACACTATGAAGAGAAAGGCGATAGCATAAATATTGTTGTGTGCTGTGAGATGCTGGGGATGCCGAGTTGTGCAGCACGGTGCAGAGCTCCTGTCCGGGCAAAGCACTCCACACAGACCCCCTCTCTGCACCGGTCACCCCATTTTGGTCATTCAGGCTCTTACAGGGTTTTCAGATTTTTTAATCCTATAAAATTTGAATGCACTGAAACTCACAGATTTTTAATAGATTCAAATTCTGCTGAATCAATAACAAAAACTATCAAACTTGTTATTGATATAGTTCTGGCATGGTAGTTTCTTTTGTTCAGTTGCTCCTTAGCAGAAGGGATTTTTGAGAAAAACAGGGGAGGGAGGGACAGAGAGAGACAGAAAACAGGAGAGGAGGAGGGAGGGAGGCAGGAGAAAAAGAAAGACAATAAGCGGGGGAGAGAGGAACGAAAAGAAAGAAAAGGAAGGAAGAAAGAAAGAAAAGAAATAAAAAGAAAGAGAAAAAAGAAAGAGCAAGAAAGAAAGAGAGAGAGGAAGGAATAAAGGAAGAAAGAGAGAAAGGAAGAAAAAGAAAAAGGGAGAGAGAAAAACAAAGAGAAAAAGAAAGAAAGAGAAAGAGAGGAAGAAAGAGGAGAGAAAGAACAAGAAAGTAAGAAAGGAAAAAAAAAATTTATAGGTTTTAGCCATAGATCTGTTGCAGTTCATCTTGCTGGCATACAGTGCCTACTTTAATTTTCTTCAAATTAAAGAAATGGCAGAAGAATTGCTGTGCTGAAGCTGCAGACACATCTTTCTGACTTTACTCGTCTTCGACACATTATGTCTGTAACTGCTTGCCCCTGCTGCTCAGTACTTGCATTATTCAAATCTGAACTTTACATCTGACTTTCTTTCTGAAGTTTGTCAGAAATTATAAAATTCACCATTGCAGGTATAAATTATTTTTTTCTAAAACTTCAATTAAAAAGACTGGTCAATTTTCCAAGTTAAAATATGAAAAGTGTTCAGAGTGGTTTTTTGCTGTATAAAGGGCCAATACAGAAAAAAACCCCAACACTTAAAAGGATTTACAAGAGTGATAGGTCTCATTTCTTAATTGGTTCCACTTGTTTCTTCCCAAATCTTTTCCCAGCTACTGGGAGTGTTTCCTTCACATCTTTCACCCATGAAGTTGCTCACCAGTCCACAGCTCTTGTCTCCTCCCATGTCTCCTCACTTACTTCTTTCACAGCGCTCATGGGGAGGTAGTTCAGCAACAGTGACCTAAAACATCATTTCAGGTGGGTATTCTTCCTACCTGAATAAGAGTTAGACAACATTATAACTATTTCCTTACCTCTCCACTGGATTGTTGTTTATTGATGTATGAATTTTCGTTCAGTTGCTTGAATAGTTCAAGGCAGGGTAAATGAAAGTCAATGAACTATACACTCATTTTAGTCAGAATACAAATGCTGGTAATATTGGAGCCCAAACTCTGCTCGGTTTGAAACGCAAAAGGTTGAATGCTCAAAAATCAAGGATAAGTTCTCCTTTATACATTTTTTATAAGCCCATATAATCTCTTGACTTCTCTTCCTTTTTTTGATAAGTTTAATTTTGATCTCTGAAAGAAGATGATCTTGTCATTGGTATTTCTTGTACCTGAAGTATCCATCATGACATACAAGCAAAAATGCTTTGTCTTTTCTGAAAACTACTGGCTACAATAGATAGAAGCCAGAGTATGTCAGGTTCATAGCAGGAGCTCTGCCCGGCTCCATGTAATTAGTGGAGATTTTAAAAAGTTAAGTCTAGACAGTCTAACAGTGTTTGAAGTAAGGTTAGCTCTTTCCTAAAGTTGTTCTTGCTCTTCCTTTCACATTTTGATTTATAGAAATTGTGGGGGTGGGGAGGAAGGACGTCTAAAAGCCTCCTTCATTTTTAAGGTATTAAGGCATCCTCCACCTGCGCTGCTCCTTGTGATGCCAGTAGAAATTTTATATTTGGTGCAAAGATAGAGCTGTGGCCTAAAGAGTATTCAGAGTATTAGGAAAATATAGGCTCCCCACTTGCTCATTAAGAGTATTCTTTTATCTACACGTATATGCAGATACTATGCTAATTATCTGGATCCATCTGTTGTATTTCAAGTGTCATAAATGTTGATCCTAAGTTTAAGGATGTTCATAGAAGCTTATTATATTTCAAGTCCTTCTTTTTTGAGTATGATTGTTTAGAGTACCGTTTGCATCTGGAACAAAGTTTAAGAGGCTGGGACAGTCTGCAAGTTGCCTGTGAGGTAACTGTGAACGGTATTTTCCCTCTTTTTTGGGAACATCCATGACAAAGCATTTTACTCACCCTGGCCACAGCTCCTGCCATTTTTGTGACATCTGCTCCCAGCACATGCACTATACATCTGTTAATCACTGGAGGAGAGGAGGTGCTTTCTTTCTTCCTTCAGCAGTAACCTGTGAACCTGCTAGAGAACTTTTATCTGAGCATTTCACCAAATTTATTTGCCATGTCTGATTTGGAGGTGTTTTCTGTCATTCTGTGGTACAAATAAAACCTTGGAAAGGAGAAGAAAATAGAAAGAAGCTTAGTTTTGAAGTGCCTGATGGTCAGGTGGTAGAACTGGGTGCCTTTTTGATGCAACTGGATTGTCAGAAATACACTGGAACTTTTCTTTCAGATTTTGCAGCAGAATTAAAATAGAAAGAATCAAGGAAAGATCCAGGTGATGGATTGCTATATCGGTTGGAAAGTCTCAGATGGCTAGTAGCCTATTTTTCTCTTCCAATTCAAAGCAAACGTGTAGCACGTGGCTTGCTTAAGGAACATAACTAAGCATTCACATTTGTCTCTCGAGCGTGCTCTTGAAATTGGGGATTGCTTGTATGACAGCTCTGACAAGAAGTCCCCTGAGGTCACACAGTGGGTTTTCCCTGTTCCTTGCCCTACCTCCCAACACTGGTCCAGCCCTTGGCAAGCTTCTTGCCTTTGCTGCCCCTCTGAGATGCATTCTTGGAAAGCAGAGTGGCAAGAAGACAGGGAGATTTATAGGTTTGTAGTTTCCTCTTGTGGTCCAGCAAGGTGTGCTGCTTTATAGACATGCCAAATATATTACAGCAGTTGATAAGAACTTCCATTAGATTTTATTAGAAGACACTAGGCACCTTTCAAAGAAGGGAAGTGGCCATTTTTCAGGCAAGGTGAAGCAACAATAAATAAGGACAGGAGAGATAAATCTGTGCATGGGTGGCTTCAGTCAGGATCAGCAGGATGGAAGTACTGGAGCATTGCAGTAAAGTGGACCCGTGATGACTTTTTCAATTGCTGTGTCTTTGAGATACCTAGTATGAGATTAGGGGGCTACAAACCAGCAGTGAGCTAGTTTCCATGTAATTGCTCAGCATGTGAGGGGGCACCTCAATGTGGATTCTGAAGGGGACTCTGCATGTTACAGCAGATGGATATCTGTGTCAGGTAAGGACACAGACTGAGATCAGTGAGCATGAGTTGAAATCCACTACTTCAGACAGTTGTTTTCTTAACAACATGATGAACTCTACTTCGGCTTTTGGAGGAAAAAGTGTTAAGGGCAATATCCTTGTATATCATACTGCGTTCTTGCTTTTACATAATAACATCTATTGGCATCAGCCAGAAAGCTTGCTGAGGGTATCTTAGAAATGTGTATGTACTAAAAACTAAGGATTGGTAGAATTTGGTTGGGAAACCACCTTAACCTTCCTTTTAATTTTTTCAGGCCAATCATAATGATGGAAATTACTTTTTGCTTTGATTCTTACCAGTTCACTAGCTTTTCCCTGAAAATATTTGAATGTCGAAGCAACTCCCAACACATTACAGGTCCCACTGTGGCTGAGTTAAAGCTTACTTCAGATTCAGGGTCTGAGGGCCTTGAACATTTGCAATACACAAACAAACAAACAACAAAAAAAGAAAACCTTACCCAACAGTGAGTCATCAGATGTGTGAGAGGTCTAGGGAGCATTCTGGGAAACTTTCATTGTTCTCAGTTGTTGACGTTGCATTGGGTACTACATAAATGTTTTGTCATGGAGAAATATTTCTTGTTGGAATTTAGCCTGCAACAAGGTAGCGTACTTCCTCACAAAGGCTTGTGGCTACTGGAAGTGAAGCTGTGTGAATAGCTTCACAGACAGGTTAAGAAAGATTTGACAGAAGATAGGTAATGTATATTGAAAGTAAGTCCTACTACATCATCCAAGCGCTATCAGGAATGTGTAACCAAGTCTGAACAGCTTCAGTCTGGCAGGCAACAGCTATTAAAGCTGCAAAGAAATGTAATCAATTTGTATTTTGCATATTGACTGCTGCGTTTTCCAAGATACACCGTCCTATACTGATGCTGTCACAATCCATATGCCATCAGCAGTAACACCTTCAGCTTCTCTTCTCGTGGATAGAGCAATGGAAGGGTAGCTAATACAATTTGATACCCAGCCTGAGACACTCCAAGATCTGTAGCAAAAGCTGGCTCACATACTCTGAAAAGGTTTAGTAGAGATTCTCCCCCGACTCTCTGACTAGGGGGGTTATATAAAAGACTTTTTAATATTAAAGTATTTCCTTTTTTCTATGTGGTCCTTAAAATAAAGCCTCTGGGGCTGTCAATATCTGATGTTATTGCTTTGAAGACTGCATAAAATGATTTTAAAGGAAAAGCTTTTAAAAAGGACTTGTCCATTTCCAACACTGGCAATCAATCTGACTTTGTAGCTCTAGATATAAGTGGAAACTTTGATATAACAGAAGTTAAAGGCAAAAGATTTTACATGACAGTTTGAGCAGATGCGTATTTCTAAGTGTTGAACTTTCATTTGTTAGGATTTCATTTAGTGAAGGATGCTCTATAAAACTGCAACTATATCACTGCATTTCACTATAGATTGTTAAGTGTAAAAGATCTTCTGTCTTTTATGTAGCTAATTCAATAAAGAGAAAAATGAGCCTTTTCTACCTAATAGTGAGGAATCCACAGACTTTTAGCACATTAGCCCGTGTGTCAGCTTGGAAGGAAAAACTAGGCACATTAAGCAACATCTTCTTTAAAAAGCCCAGAAAGAAATGTCTGATAAAAAATGTAAAAGGTGTTTAAATTGACTTTAGTCTCGGGACTTAGTCTTATGTGTTGCTGTGCGGAAGCGTTTAAGGAAAAAAGCTTCCTATTTTGCAACATGGTTTTCTCATTTTCATTTTTGAGAATTCAAAATAATTCTCATACTTTGAATGATAAGGATTTTTCAAGATTTTGCAAAAACAAAAAGACCATGGGTTAAATGAAAGGTGGCTGAGTTGTGAGCATTGGGTGGTGGTATGAGAGTTTTACACTGTAGATCAGAAAGATCAAACCATGCTGAAAAGAGAGGAATCAGTCTGGTAAGAGTCCCTAATCAGACTGATGGGACACTTATCCCTGGAAAGGAAAATTTAAACTTCTGTTATGAAATGCAGGAGTTCATACATCCTACAAATTTACCACGGGACATGACCTTGCAGAGGAAGTCCTTTCACCCTCATTTTAGGGCAGTGGTTCCATCTTCAGTTTAAGAAACGTTTTTAAATGAAGGGGGGGGGGGGGGGGGGGGGGGGAAGTTTATTCTTTGACAAATGATAGATTCCAATATAAAACCATTTCATTCAGTCTATTTTATTCTACCACCTACAACTGAGTTTCACATCTTGGTTGCTCCAAGGTTATTGTGGCAACAAGAGTATCACCACAGAAGAAATGGATGACAGATTTCTTATTTCCAGAGCAATATGAATCTTCTGATATTGTTGAACTAAACTTAGTTTGCTCTTCTAGCATCTTTTCTGTCCTTCCCCATCACTTCTTTCCACCTTTTCCTTATTTACTTTTCACCTAAGATGATAATACTTAAGTACTACTTTTCCTTAGAGACATGTTTTTTGGATTTTCACTTCCATTATTCTAAAGAAAGAAATATGACAGAAGTTGACTGCATCTTTCCAAGTGGAAAGGAAAGTATATGAATTCCATACCTCTGTATCCTCCTACCTACACAGCTATATAGCTATCACTGTGGACCATGTTTCTCTTATGTCTGAAATTATTTTTTGCATTTGTGATACTACAGCTGTTTAGATTACTTATTTCCTTCTGAGTCTTTGAATAATTTCATCTGTTTACATTTTTCTTTAGAATCTTTCTTATTTTTTTTTTAGTTTATAATACACTTGGGTTTTTATATGACTTTGTAACATCATGTAGAGGGAAGGCTAGATACCTCTGAAATACAAAACAATGCATTACAAATATCCACATTAACTAAACAAGTTTTCTGGTTTCACACCAGAAGTATATGGTATATGGCTCTTCTGTTGTCTCAAATTTTCAAGCTCATCATTTACAGGGAAACAATGTGAGCAGGAAATGCACAGGCAGAGGAAGCAGAGAGGTACCTGGGAAGAGTATAGAGATGCTGCCCACTTGTGTAGGGATGGGGCTGGGAAAGCCAAGGCACAGCTGGAACTGAACTTGACAAGGGACGCAAAGAATAATAGTAATAATGGCTTCTACAGGTATGTCAGGCAGAAAAGGAAGGTCAAAGTAAGTGTACCCTGCTGATGGACACAACTGGCAAACTGGTAACAACAGATGAGAAGGCGGCTGAGGTACTCAAGAACTTTTTTGCCTCAGTCTTCACTGGCAACCTCTCTTCCCACACCTCTCAAGTGGATGGACTGGAGGTCGGTCCTAGGGGACCAGAGGAGCAAAGTCCCTCTCACTGTAGAGAAGATGAGGTTTGTGACCACCTGAAGAACCTGAACATACATAAGTCTGTGGGACCTGACAAGATGCATCCCAGAGTCCTGAGGGAATTGGCTGATGCAGTTGCCAAGCTACTGTGCATGATATGTGAAAAGTCATGGCAGTCAGGTGAAGTCCCCAGTGAGTGGACAAAGGGAAATGCTGCACCCATTTGTAAAAAGGGTAGAAGGGAGGACCCTGGGAACCGCCGACCTGTCAGCCTCACCCCTGTGCCTGGGAAGCTCGTGGAACAGATCCTCCTCATAGCTGTATTAAGGCACATGGAGGACCAGGAGGTGATTCAAGACAGTCAGTATGGCTTCACCAAGGGCAAGTCCTACCTGAGCAATCTAGTGACCATCTATGATGAAGTGACTACATCAGCGATCAAGGGAAGAGCTATGGATGTCATCTGTCTGGACTTTGGTAAGGCCTTAGACACAGTCCCCCACAATATCCGTCTCTCCAAATTGGGGAGATAGGATTTGATGGGTGGACTGTTCAGTACATGAGAAATTGTTGGATGGTTGCCTCCAGAGGGTAAACGGCTCAGTGTCCAGTTGGAGACTGGTGACAAGTGGTGTCCCTCAGGGGTCTGTACTGGGACCAGTACTGTTTAATATCTTCCTCAGTAACATAGACAGTGGGATTGAAGGCACCCTCAGCAAGTTTGCAGAGGGAAAGGGTGCCATCCAGAGGGTTCTAGACAAGCTCAAGTCATGGGCCCATGTGAACTTCATGAGGTCAAACAAGGCCAAGTGCAAGGTCCTGTACATGGGTTGGGGCAACCCCCAGTATCAGTACAGGCTGGGAGAAGAAGGGATTGAGAGCAGCCCTGCTGAGAGCGACTTGGGAGTACTGCTGGATGAAAATCTGAACACAAACCAGCAATGTACACCTGCAGCCCAGAAAGCCAACTATGCCCTGGGCTGCATCAGAGTGTGGCCATCAGGTTGAAGTGAGACCCCACCTGCAGTACTGCGTTCTGCTCTGGAGTCCTCGGTACAGGGAAGACATGGACCTGTTGGAACAAGTCTGGAGGAGGGCCACAAAAATGATCAGAGGGATGGAACACCTCTTCTGTGGGGAAAAGCTGAGAGATTTGTGGTTGTTCAGCCTGGAGAAGAGAAGGCTTTGGGGAGACTTTATTGCAGCCTTTCAATACTTAAAGGGGTCTTATAAGAAAGATGGGAACAGACTTTTTGGTAGGGCCTTTAGTGATAGGACAAGGGGTAATGGTTTTAATCTAAAAGAGGGCAGATTCAGACTAGATATAAGGAAGAAATTCTTTGATGAGGATGGTGAGACACTGGAACAGGTTGCTCAGAAAAGCTGTAGATGCCCTGTGCCTGAAAACATCCGATGTCAGTGCAAAGTCAGGTTGGATGGGGTTCTAAGCAACCTGATCTAGTTGAAGATGTTCATTTTAGGAGGGGTTGAACTAGATGACGTTTAGGTCCCTTCCAACCCAAACCATTCTATGATTCTATAATTCTGTAACATTTAGCTTTATTTTGAGCCATTATTTAATTTGTTGTCAATTAGATTTCAAGGAAGAAATACTAATCTGTCTGATACTGTAACCGATGTCTTACAAAGAGAAGCAGTCTTCTCAAAATGCAATCTATTATAATTATTACATCTGTTTATACTTGATCTATTGATTACATCTGTTTATATTTGATCTATTTAAACTTGGTTGATTTGTATTTGTGTAATACAGAGTTATTCCCATTCGTCTATTGCAAAACTTGGCTTTGCAATCATCCAGAGAAGCAGCGTCCAGCTAGTCAAATCAGGTGTAGTGAGAACATCTGAAAAGCATGTGTTTCTCAGCTGAAGCTACAATCCTTGGTCCAAGTTTACATCTGATCTAACTTTGTGATTCAAAAAACCATCCATTTCAAAGTGCATACTGCATATAAGTCTAAATTCTTACCTTTGAGAAGGGGACTGAGTCCTTCCCCTTCCCCAAAGGCAAGCTTGTATGCATTTATGAACGTGTTTGGGAAAATTTTAGAAAGTTATAAAGGCCGGTGAAAGGATAAAAATCTCCCCTTTCTCTCCCAGTGCCCCCCAGTTCTTTGGGATTAGCCCCTCTGGTGAGCAGACCCCCAGTGTTTCCAAGGCACTGTAGGGTTCTGGTCCCACAGCTAACCCTCCCAGCTTGTGCCCCTGCGTTAAGCCAGGGGATGCTCATACCTGTCCTCATCCCAGCATAGAGTCAGGACACAGCAAAAGTCATACACAGAGGAGGGGAAAGCTGGAAGGTCCTTGCAATCCAGTGGTCAAAGTATGGATCTGCAGCCAGATGTGAATGGAGCCACTGGGTTTGTTTGACTGGTGATGGACAGCTGTCCCAGGACAAAAGGCAGGTGCCTGGCAAGTTTGATTTACCTGAGATGCTGAGCACTGATGTAACATCCCTCACAGTGTGGAAGACTGAAGAAGACAGCTAAGACAAATTAGCAGGGCAAAGTAGCAACGATTACTGTCACATATTAAAGACACGGAAATCATGTTTTTACGATGCTGATTAGCTCAATGGCCTCTTAGCTCTCCTGCTGAATAAGCACAGCGAGGCAGGGAAGGTGTGTTCCTCCTGCGCTCCTCTCTCCTTGCCTTCAGGAGCCAGCTGCTGTCTGGTGGCACCCTTGGAGTGTTTCATTTGATTCATGGCATCCAACATGCCACCCAGGATTTATGCTACATCAAGGGGACTGTAATCCACTGTTTAAAGTGCCTGTGAAGAAAGGCTTTGTGAAAGTTGGGCACTCTGTTGCATTAGTGAATGTTTATTGCTGTTCTGATAGAGTACTTCCAGGTATCATAACTTTTGTCAGACCTGAGCTCCGAGGAGGGAGTCATAAATATCCAGGGGAAGGCTGCTCACACTGCACGCAGTCTCTTCAGTGGGATTTGGCTGCACGTATGTGTAGCACTGGCGAGCATCCTCCTTGCTGGGACTTCTGGACATAAGGATGCAGAGACATTTGCCAACCCAAGTGTTCATCTCAGCACACCATTCAGAAAGATGCAGGAAGGAAGAGAATGAAAATGGGGAAGACCTGCCCAGCTGTCGAGGAAGCTTCAGGATGATGGGGGTGTTGATCTAACCTTGTGTTGTCATTCCTCGCAGTCGCTCCGGCTGCCCCAGATTCTGACCGTTCACTTAGAAAAAACAGATTTACAATCAATACCCAGGAAGCCGTACTTCAGAGTTTAAGAGAGGCCTTTTTTTCCTCACCTCTGCATGTACTAAAGTCATGTCAAACTGAGCAGAGAGCAGAAATAGAAAATATAATGTGTCCCTCAGCACTGAATAATTCGCATGATTTATTTAGCATCTTCTTTGCCAAGTGAGAAAATAACACGTTATTACCCTTTTTCCTCTGAAATACTGGTGCTTGCCCTGCTATCTCGAAGCAGTTGTTCAGGGTGCACCAAATATAACAAGAACTATTTTACCAGATGTTTTCAGCTTAACACAAAACAGAGACTGGCTCTTTGTTTTCCTAACGTGCTGGCGTGCGCTCTGCTCTCCAAGGGGAATGAACTTGGAGCCAGGTTAGTCCTCACCCATAGATGGAGCAGGGCTAATGTTCAGATGCAAACAAAAATAATTATGATTTGAGTAGATCAAATTTTTCAGAGTATGAAATAATATACTGGGCAAAAGCTATATTTCATATTGTACAGTCACTTACTAATGACATTTCTGGGTTGTTTCTGAGTGATTCCAAGACACTGTGCCATAAAATCTTAATGCGCTTTATTAGAATAAGCATGTGTTTTATATGTAATGATCAGCAAGCTCCAGGGCATGAATGAAGCAGTAAGGTGCTTTCTTAGAGCATTTTTGTTGTATGATTTATTGTGCCTTAGAATTATTTTTCAGAACTGACATTTGTGAATGACAAGTAATTTTTCTGCCTGATAATGGGGCTGGAAACAAAACCATGTAGAAAACGATGCGTTTCTGTATTGTACAAATGCAGTTAATACTCTAGTACAAGAAGAAAGCGTTCTCAGAAATGGTTTTCCTATCACAATATGCAACTGATCAATACACCAACTGATCTTGCACGAAGAGAATCCTGTGATGAAGGTTTTGATTGTTCTTAGATAAACAAAAAGCAGCCTTACAAATTTCATAGTGATTCATAACAGGGTGATTCATAGCAACTAAGCTGTTGGGGTCTTTGAAGAAGCTCAGGGCCTGAATTTTACATGCATTAGAAATATTTTGCTCCATTTTGATGGAGTTAAGGAGCAGTCAGTTAGGCATAAAGGTCCTCTATGATCAGTTAAAAGTACTGAACCAACGGGTTCATAAGAAGTTGGTCAGCCTTCTGCCTAGATGGTTCCCCTCAGGACTGCAGAGTTGGTGCTCAGGGGAAGCAACATGACCCAGGTGGAAAGGTTTAAAGCTTCAGAGTGGTGGGCAGTGCAGGTACCCACCATGCAGTGCCCCTGCATCCTGATGTGGGGTTTATTAGGCAGTATGATTAAGCCTGTGAATACTCCCATGGGGCAAGTGCATTTTATTTATTCCTCTGTGAAAGCCATATTTGCCTTTTGCTTTCTTGACTCTTCATTAATCTTCTGAATAGACACTTGGTGTTCATCCCTTGTTCCTATGTATCCACTGCAAGTTCCCATAGGAACTCTCCTGTCCATCACTCCATGTCCTTGTAGCTCATGCCAGTTATCTCATATCTTATTGCTATTCAGCTCACAAAAGTCACATTTCCCAGTTTACAAGCATTCCTATTTCTGCCATCCTTTTGGCTTTTGACCACATCACCCATTCTCAAACTACATCTGTTTTTTTTTTTACTTCTGATACATTTGGTTAAGGCTATTCTGACAAACAGCTTGCTTCTCAAAATTGCCCAGGACGCCCACCTAGCTTGCAGGCTGGCCTGACAGACTGACCAGCCCCAACTGCCTACAGCCCTCAAGAGATGGAGAAAGTAAGATTAAGCTCATTGCCTATCAGCCACTGCTCACAGCCCCACCTGGACTTCATAGATAATGATAACTTAAGCCCAGATCCAGTGTAAGCAGATCTGATTTAGGACTCGATGGCTCTTGTGATGTTCAGGTGTGTTTCTCTCTCTCTACTGTCTCAAAACACTAGCTTTTACTTTAGCTATATTATTTTTACTCAGTGCTTTTGAGTGCTGGAAGTGTAAAACACGGGTGCTTCCCTGCATAAGGTGATCAAACTGGATCTGGGCCATGTAATAATAATTATTATTATTACTCAGTGAACTTGATATTACATGGGAATATCAGCTCTCTACCAAAATAAGCATAGTCCAAGACTGTAATAAAGCTGAAACTTCATAATCCCTGTGCTGGTCATTGTGGAATATAATGATCTAATTAAACTGCTTTGCACCTTTCTGCTCTTCTGTGTTAATCTCTCACTGAGCTCTGGATTAATCTGACTGTTTACATGCTATAAATCCCACAGTGGGTTTTGCCTTTATGGGACTTTGATGTTAATGCAAAGGAGCCAGTGAGTCCTGAAAAGTCAAGGCTCTTTAGTTTTATTGAGATACCACAACACTGAGGTTTTGGTGGTGAAACCAGTTGTTTTATTTGGAAAACTTAGGAAAACTCACAGCTGTGACATGGTAGCTCAAAGGCTTCTGCTTTAATGAGAGGCATGCAGATGTCTGTTATTCAAAGCACGAGATAATCATCAGTGTGCGAACAAATTCAATCTTCTGCTCATTTTATTATGCAATCTCCACTTACTCCATCTGTCACTCATATTATAAAAAGGAGATGCATTGATAAAATAGAGGATTTACACACTTCCTGGAAATAAAACCTCAATAACCAAACAGTGGCATCTGGTTTCCACAACCATTGATGAGAACCATTGTGATCTCTTTCTTAATGCAAGCGTGATCCAAAGAACATTGAAATTTGAAAAAAGCTTCGACATCCTTCTAGTCCAGCTCATTGCTACCAAACCCTTGAAGCTACCACAGCATAAAAACTGGCCCCACAGTATGTTCCCCTTACAGCTTTAAAAAACTATATTTTGATCCTTCTGACTTGTATCTGAAAATGTGCCTATAAATTACACTTCACAGATGCATTAGTAGTGTAATTGGGTTGCATAGCAGGTACCCCTCACAGCATTTTTCACATCTAGAAAAAGAAATTAGCATCCAATGCAATTTTTTAATGTCCTTAGGAAGATCAGAGGGAAAAAATAAACTCCATTAAGGAGATGCTTCAGTGTTATCCAGGCTGCTTCTACTTACCACATTTTTGTTGCCAGTGTTATCACCTAGACTGGGCTGCATGCAATGGAGAGAAAGACTATAAATGAAGGAACATCCATTAAACCCATTCTTCCTCCTAGCAATTCTTTACATCCTTTGATGATGCCATCTCAATGGCTGCAAATGCCCAGCCTGTTTCTGTGCTGAAGAGCCCTGAAACATATCCAGACACAAGCACAGGCCAGCGCTGGGTCCTGATCCTGCTGGTGGGTTGGAGGGGGGCTGTTTTCATCCACTGCTGGACTGGAGCGTGGTCCATGGGAGCACATGAGGCTGCTGGAGGGGGGTCATCAATGGCCTGAGTGATAACAAAGACTCAATTCCCTGCTGGAAGTCCAAGATGGGAAGGGGGGAGGGCAGGGAAGAAAGAGAGAGTGAGCTGTCGGGAGCAATTAATTCACTAATGAACTTCTTGGGGAGGACAAGCGGGACCTGGCTGTTTTGGGTGTTCTGCCTGAGACCAAGCAAACGTCTTCCATTAAAAAGAACTTAGGCTTATTGTTTAATGCAGTAATAAATATTGCATTAAAATATTTGGCAAAATAACGCCAATAAATAATTTCTCTCAAGAGTTTAGGCAAAAATCTAACCCAACCCCAGCATACACTGCAACGTCCCCTAAAATTGGTCACACGACTATTGCCTGTCATCTGCACTGTTTTTTCTTGCCTGGCTTTGATGCAGTGATTTGACCTAAACGAGCTCTGTCTGCCAAACGGTTACCCACAATTTTACAAGGCAGAGAGCAGGGCTGCCCACCAAGCCTGTCCCATCCCTGGCACTGCCTGCAGACTGCTGCCTTTTACGAAAGGTGCTGCTGTGCTCCACATCCATAAAAGAATCATGATAATCTCCTTGACTATAAAGTTGATGCCAAGCAGCAGCTTTAACTCTTTTTTTGCTGGTGAGGTGAGGAAGGAGACCCACAAATAAAGTCTTTGGATATTTTTTTTTCAGACATAAGCATTTCATTTCCTCCCTGGAAAAAGCAATATTCTTCCTAGGAGCTGAAATAGGATTTACTGTATATTAATGTCTTATTTTTTCTACTCTTCATCTATAGCTTCTTCCATCTGTATTAAATCAGTTGCATTGGCTAACTTGAAATGTGTCAGCTAAGATCTTCTTTCACTGAATATCAGGAAAACTAGTCTTATTAAAATAAAAATGACAGCTTAATGCAAGAAAACTTGTGATGTTTTTCTTTTACTTCTACTGCGGGCAAAATGGGAGTTTTTCGTGACTCTCTGCTAAGCAGATGTCTCAAACATTGCATTTCTTGCTGATGAGCAGCAGCCACCAGTGCCCGATTAACACCCCTCCACCCCATGCAAGGACTGAAATTTCATCTGAAAAATGATGTTATATAGATCATCCAGTTTCCCATCTCCCCTTTAATAGCTGGGGAGGATGAGTGAAAACTGAGTAGGTACAAGGGGTACATAGAAATTGCTCTTGTCTTCCACAGTATCTGCATGTAGTCAGCCCCTTTGTAGTGACCCTAGAGGCTGCAGAATGGACTCGCTGGAAGTACCCATGAAACGCGAGAATCACATTGACCATTAAATACATAGGGCTTTAGCTGCCCCATATCAACTGAGCTGCTGCAGCCCCATGGCCACCTTCAGCCACACTTCACCTGCCACAAATGCAAAACACTTTGACTTACCTTGATCTTTTCTCGTTGTCTCTCCTGTTGGTATGAGGCAGATTGTTCCTGCAGGCAGCTCACTTCTACATTCTGAGTCAAACTGGTATTTTAGAAAAATGTCATGCCACCTTTCTCTCTTTCCACTCGCATCAAAAAGCATCAGTATTATGGCTCTGCCTGTAAAATCTGTCTGAGGAAAGAGGTCTGGCTGGGGGATCTGCTTTAGGTAGTGATAACAGACCAAGGGTTGTCCCTGATTTCAAATGCTGGAGGAAAAAAAAAATCATTGCGTAGTATTCATCAAAGCAAAACCACTTCTTAAAAATGGCAAGCTGCAAACCAAGGCAATTCCAGCTCAGAGAACCCTTCAGAAGAGAACACAAATCCCAGTTTCTCTGTCCTCACTTTTCATGGACCCTGCTGGCAGGAGAATTTTACTGACATTCATCTTCATCATTCATTTGAAGCATTCACCTTCTGCATTCAAGAGGCATTTTGACTGACAGAGAAAAGCAAAAAGAGACAGAGGTACTCACTGGGGAAGGCTCATATGTATAACTGAACATGTAAACATTTGCAAGCCTCTGTTATTTTTACAATTACACGAATAACATGGTCTTGACTTGCGCTCATAGGCCTGTCGAGCTATATAAAGCTGGGTGCAAGGCAGGTGCCTCATAATTCATCGCACCACAGGCTCTGGGCATGCAGTGAGTACCGGCGTTGTGTGGTGCTCCACGCACCCCTGCTTTGAGGCACCACGTCATGGCGAGCACTGGAAGGTGGGTGTGAAAAACACCTTTTACCGTTGCTGCACAGAGGAGAGAGGAGCTATACCCACCGCAGGGGCTTTATGTCACAAACTGTCCACCCAACTCCTTTTTATGTTGTGAACAGTCAATAAAGTAAGTTGTTTATGTTCCTGCACCATTCTTCCTTTGGGAAATATCCCAAACCAGCTGAATTAGTGGCAGGTGAGTGGCCCGGTAATGACAAGGAGTCCTCAGAAGGCTTGTCTTGTGACAATTCATAAGGAATTAGAAAATGTTGCCCTTTCACAGCTTTGCAGAGGACTTTTTAAATGCGTGAGACAGTAAATCTGCTTGATGATTGTCAGCAGCATATTTTCAGTACTGCCACTTGCTGGGAGGAGCTTCCACCCAGATGAGGTGTGGAGGGATCTTCACCCCCCCCTTGGTGTAATGAGTTCTGAGTTTTGATAATACTCTTTGTGAGTACAGTGCCTGTGCTCAAAAGGAATATTGCAGGGAGACCACCCTTCTCACCCCGGGAGCTAAGCTTTCTTCAGTGGTATACATCGCTCACCATGGCAATGGGAATTGAATTTTCCGCTCCCTGAGCTCTCTGGGATACTTAAACCAGCCTCATGTAATACTGTTGTGGCCAGTGTCATTGCACCACTGAAAACTAAATGAATGAATAAATTAGAGCTGTGGCATTTTGGATTGCTGAATTGCATCCAAGCTTTTTATTGCAGTCATGAACTCCTTTTCCAATGACAGACGGAACGATGCTTATTAGGTATTTAGGCAGATCATTGTAACGAACGAATGCGAGAAGTACAGTAGCAAGGCTGTATATCAGGGAACTGAGAAGGGATTATCTCTTAAGAAACCTCTTTCCAACACCAATTGCCTTTTGACTGCAGGGCCCCTTCGTATTACACAACAGTTTATTCTCCCTTATTGATGCAAGTAATCTAAGTTTATGGCTCCTATCGCAATCTTTTCCTTCTTGGCCTTTTAACTGCCTTTAATATAGAAGCTATTCCCATCTCCTTGAAAGTTTGTGCTCCTTCAGCTTTCAGTTTTCATCCTGCTCCTATTTCGTATGTCTCTGAATATCCCTCAATGTCACATTTGCAGTGCTGAGTTCCCTCTTTGTCTCATTTCTGTGCAGCTGTCTCCAAGGCTTTTTCCTCAGCCCCACTTGCTGCAGTGCTCCACACCTGTTCTCAGCCATGGGCAGCACTGCAGGTCCCCTCAACTGTGCCCACCTCTCTGGGACTTGGTCAGGTGCCAGACCACTGTTTGGATGCCCCTTGTTCCCTTGATGTATCTAGACTACACTCCTGAGCTGTTTGGGTTGTTGCATGGAGAGCTCAAAGCAAACTGACCTGGACTACAGTGTGATAAATTGCCCAAGATGATTTACTGGCTCCTTGGGAGGAGGTGGCCCTCTGCCCTTGGCATGGCACTTATGTTACGCATCAGTATGCATTTCAGAGAATTAATGCCAGCAGAATAATAACCCTATAAAAAATACTTTTTTTTTGGCAGTGTAGCTCCATGAATTGGTTCACATCAGCCTGAAATTGCACAAGGGAAGGGGCAAGGGGGGGGTAAGAAGACGTAGTTGGGAATGTGTAGAGCATCTGACTGCCCCTTTCAGAGATGGCACAGCATTAGGTCTGCTCAGCTGTGACGTATTTTGTGGCCCATTAACCAGCCTAAGAGCAGGCTGCCTTGAGGGGGAGCGGTCCTGTGGGATGCCCCTCGTATTGCCACCGTTGCCTGCTAGTGCAGCTGATCACACGCTGCCTGTGGTGAGCTGGAGCACCTGGAAGTCAGTCCGAGGGAAAGAGAGGTCCCATTGCTCAGCTCTCTACGTGGCCATGGCAAGTGGCACAGAACGTTTCCCAAAGGCAGTGACAAGTTGTGCTCCAGAGGAGGCTGCCGTGCCTGGCGATGCCATCGGTGGTGTTTGGTGCTGCTAGTCCTCACAGTTGGTGTTGGTGTTTGGATGGAGGCAAGCTGAGACTCTGTCACCTCAATGGGAATGAAATGTTAATGTGATGGGGTGGAAGACTGTCATGTGGCATTGGGAGGTGATGTCTTCGTGTATGTATATGCAAAATTTTGTTCTAGAATAGCTCTTAAGTATAGATGTTTTTTCCTGGTGAGACACAGATATAAGCCTCCATTTAACTGCTTCCCTGAAGTCAGACCAGAGCGATCCATTTGGCTGTGGAACAGTTGCCCCAGGAAAGCCCTAAACCTTTGTTGCTTGGAGACCTTTGAAATTGGACTGGACACACCATGGTGTTCAGTACAGTTTAAAGCAATGTGCTTCAGGGAGCAAAGCACAACAGACTACCTCAGGGAGTGAAATGCCCCTCATGGAGGTGGGGCTAGATGCAAATTGTCCTTTTCCATCTCCAATTTGTGCAGCTCTGCTCGATCTGTTAGACTCAAAGACCTGGAACACAGTGATTTGCTGCAGGGTACAGTGCCACAATTTTTTTATTTCTTTTTTTTTATAGCTTAAGCTGGTGTAAGTATCACTTGCCAACCTCTCATTCATGACTCTGTGTTGCCCCTTGTCCTCAGGAAGAAAAAAATACTTAATTTCTACTGTATCAGTTCCCAGGAAGCCACATGAATGCTTGTGGCAATATCCTGCTGGGGCAGTTGAGGAAGAAGTGATGGTGGGAGAGCTTGAGTAGAAGGGTGCAGGCAGGGAGAAGGAAGCTGTTCAAACCATCACTCGGTGACAGCCAGACGAGAAGATAGCCTTATTCTGGTTCCTGTTGCTGACCTTATTGAAGTTACTGATGACATGGTTTCCAGGGGCAGATTTCCCATACTGTAGCCACCAAAATCTTGTCATGATTAGTTTTTATGTAAAAACTGATTTACAGGGGCATTTTAACAAAAAATATCATATGTTTACACTACCAAGTTTTGTTGTTGTTGCTTCCTGCAAACTGCCCAAACCATCTCATTTAATTTGCGCTTATTTCACTTATTTAAAAGCAAATAAAAGGTGTATTCATAAACCATGAGGTAGAATATCATATCTTTGACTGACACTTCCGCATTGTTTCGCAGGGACACATTGTTCCCAATTGAGATAGGTAGCTGCTGAGATTATCGTAAGTGGAGTAATGTACAAAATGGAAAAGATACTATGGATTTTGTTCATTCCTGGAAATGTAGGACTGTTCAGCCTGCTGGATTATACCTGTTTATTGCATCTTCTGGCTAGTCCCCATGGCTTCTGCAAGAGGAACACTTACCTGTATCTCAGCCTCTTCAGATCACAGCTTGATCTGCTGGGTTAAATGGCTAATTGAACGTGAGTGCTTCAGTGTACATTAGTCAAACCCTGTAGCTAAAATGGCAGATAATTTCTTTGTAGCTGCAGACAAAGGCCAATGTCTCTGTTCCTTTTATTCGTTGCCAACCCCTCAGCCAGCTATGAAGGGATGATAATTTAATTGCATAATCTAGCAGGACTCAGTGGCAGGACTTTGACTTAACCATATCTAAGGTATTTGTGTTATACAGACACTCTTTCTTCTACCTTCTTTCTATGCAGTTGTTCCATATTTGTGTGAAGCCGCATGGGGATATTGGAAGATGCTGTAGACCCGGATGCCTGCTAGAATCTCAGACTGTGTAATTAGCTGTAGCCAACTAGGAACGAGTTGGAGAGATGTGTCTTTTAGTGAATAATGCTTAGTTTTGGTGCCAAGAGTTGTACATTCAGGCTTCTGCAGATCATATCACAGGCTGTGTAAGTAGCTGTGCCAGCTCCTCCTGGAGCAAGGGCTGTGGTGGGCTCTGCCCTTGGAAGAGTTGGGCTTGTTTATTTGCTTGTTGGTTGGATTTTTTAAATTGTTTCCCTTCCCTGTTTAAATAAAGGCTAGGAGAAAATTGCTGAATGAGTCCGGCTTAAGTCTGCTGATAAAACTGCACGATTCACCCAGTTTGTTTTACTTTTGTTCCAGGTTGCAATAGTTCAAACCTTGTGTGAACACCTTCCCCCCTCTTACCCTCTGCCCTCAAGGTCTCCAAGCACCACACAGAGGCAAGAAATGGCTGTGCTTTTTGGAACTATTATCCCTTCTTCTTCATGTGGGGAAAAGAAGGCTTCAAGGGACAGTATAAGTAACTTCATGGTTGCACAGATTTTCCTGGTAGAGACAGGAGTCGGCTGCAGCCTTCATGACTCCCCAGGTCTCTGTAGTGATCTTGGTAACATTCCTCTGTCGTGATACTTGCAGGTTTTTTGCTTCAAAAAGCAGCAGCATGTCAAAGACAAAAATAAAGCAGACCACCAGGACCTTATATGTGTATATTCAACCCCATGTCTTTCCTGAGTTGCTCGCTCTGCTCTTTGAATCCTACCAGCTGAGGGACAGTCAGAGCTGCTTTGCTTTCCTCCAGAGCCTTGACCTTAGCACAAACTGTCTGCAAGTTGCACCAGGACGGCAGGACGGGCAGGGTGAAATGTGCTCTTTGGGCCTTGGCCCTTTCTGCTTCATTACCGTGAAAAGCCTACAACTGAATATCAATTCATTTGTATTCAACCTGGCCGTTCTGCTTCCAGACCTCCTTTCTTGTCTGCCGCTGACAGGATGTCATGAGGAAGTGACAGGGTGGTGACAGTTTGTGTGTCATGGTCCGCTTCTATTTGAACTTGATTTTTATCTAGTAATGAATCAAGCCATGGGAGTCCAGTCTGGGGAAAAAAGAAAGTGTCCCGAGGAAGCAAGCTGAAGCTAGAAAGTTTTTCAGTCCATTTGGAAATAAGAATGCATTCCAATGTGCTCTCCCCCTCCATACCAGACCCCTGTATTCTCACAAGGTAGACTGGGTATAAAAGGGGTTTTGCATTATTTATTAGTGTGCCTCTGTCACACATAATGAGGGCTATAAAGTATGTAAGAGTTTATAATTGGCTATCTGCAAGAAGTAATCCTAAGGGGGCTGTGTAAGGATCAAATAAATTATGCTTCATTATAGTAGTTATGGCAAGGATATTAGAAAATTGTTTTTAGTTGGAGGAAGAAAAATAAGGACAAGCAAAAAAAGAAAAAACCCTCATTACTTCCCAGACCCACTTCTGTCAAAGCTTTTGCAGTTTGAGGCAAGATTTCAGTCCTCCTGCTTAAAATTCCTGATATGTTCAAGATGCTAAATAAGCAGTTGCCAAGATACTTGTACAAATAATGCATAAATGGAGTTTATCTAAATTGTTTTATTAATAAACTTTACTGAACTCTCCCATGCAGTTAAGAAAGAATCCCAATTCCCCACTATCCACCACTGGCACATCAGCTTTCAGAAATGAGGCTTTTATCTCTTCTTCTCAGGGGGATATGAATGCCTGCCCCCACCCTTTCCCGAATCTAATTATTGTTCTGATAATTCAGAACAAGGATTCAGTGGTAGTAAATTACAAAGGAAAAAAGGATGAACAGCTGGTCCTGGAGCTGTGATAGTATAATTTTAAAATGAACATTTACATTTCAGAAAAGCCAGGATGCAAAGCATCTCCAGGTTTCTGACTTAGTTATAGGGCTCTTCTGAGGTTTCTGGGTGTGATTGGTGCAGTGGAGGTGCCCCTGGAGTATGTAGGTCAGACAAGGAAAAGTCTTGTCAGATCCAGGAGGAAGGGAATATCCCTTCCTTTAAAGTAGTTACTGGGTATTATTCTAGTTTTAAATAGAAAGCTAAGGAAGGACAGAGTTTCTTTCATGGTACAGTATACTTGGTTTTGAACAATTTCCAGCAGCGGAAATTACCTGTAGAAAATACCGAGCTAAAGACTGTGGCTAAAGCGCTGGCTTCGTTGAAGTCAGTGGCAAAACTGATTGATTTCTCACAGGCCAGTTGTCCCCCATTAGATCTGCTTGAATGGGTAAGGTTACAAGACTGGGCCTGCAAGGTCGCATGTGCTTTTCTATGTTAAATGTAGCACTTTTGCAAGTCTAGAAATCTATCCCATAGCCCTTACTGTGCCATAGTCCCACCAGCCCCTGTCCAAGCCATAAAGTGACCTCGTGTTTTGGAATATATCAGTAAAACAGCATTTTGTATGAACAGAGTTGTGTGAAAACTATAGAAATGGGGAGCCAACAAAGAGCAGCGGAGGGACTGCGGCCTCTGTAAGTAGCTGGAGCTGGCACACCAGGGACCTCACCCCAGCTCCAGCCTTCAGCTGTTCGCTGAACACCGTCAAACAGCTTTGGCCCAGGAACACTTGCAGGTGGTTTTATTTGCATCACAACAAACACAGGTCACTCATTTCATATCTGAAGTGTAAGTTGAGGGGATTCAAGCAAGCATCCGTGGGAAAAGTGACCACTGAGGAGCTGGATGCGTCACAGGAGTCAGCTGGTTCTTAGTGAAGTATGCAAATTATGGTTAGTGTACGGTTAGTTAGCTGAAAGTAAGGGACTTTTCCTCTCTGAAGAGTTTATAAATCGTGTAAATGCCGTTGTTAGTTGTTTCTGCAGCCATCTAACATTCATCTCATGGCTTGTTCATTTACCCCTGTTTATTTCCATTTTTTTCTTACATCCTTTCGCAGTCCTTGTAGGAGACCCAGCCCATGCTACTATTGCACCTAAGCTCTTACTACTCCTAGGTCTGAATGAGAATGCATTCCAGGGGTCCTCAAACTTTTTAACCAGGGGGCTGGCACACGGATGCAGTGGCAGGCAGTCATCTGCGGCTGCTTGGTTTCCCCTCCCCCAACCCCCGGGGGGTGGGTGGGTGTGGGGGGGGTGTCTGTAAATACTGGGGGCTGGATTGAGGACCCTGGGGGGACGTATCCAGCCCGCGGGCCGTAGTTTGAGGACCCCTGATCTAGTCACTGAGTATTAATCCATCAAGGCAATGAGCTTGTAAACTGGAGCAGAAGTATTAAGTGCTGGGCGTGGCATCAAGGCGCTGATACGCTTTTATCAAGGACAGTCTTTATAGCAAAGATGTACTTGAAGAGTCTTCTGCTGATCATAAAGCATCATTTCTGAAAAGTTTTTTGGAGGAGAGAACAGCAATGAGCTCCAAGAATCATACAATTCATTTTAACTTCTTTTTTTTTTTTTTTTTTTTTGGTTAGCGTTGCCACACCTTCAAGGTCTTGATTTAACTCTCCTTTTGGTTTTCCTCGGTTGAAAGCAACAAGCTTGATTCTTTATTCAGAGGCACTGATAGTATTCTGGCATTGCTTTTTGAGGTTTGAAGGGAAATCCTCTGGGTAGAGAAGGCTGTATGGAATGGCCAGTTTTAGCAGGAAAAACTGGATAAATTGGGACTGACTGCTTAATCCACTGGGGAGGAGGGTGCTGCAAAGGGAGAAGAAAATAAACTTCTCTCTCAGAGCCCTGGTAGGGGCTTAGCAAAGTCCATGGTTTAAGGATTGAACTTGAATTACCACAAGGAAGATGTAGGTTAAACAACATGAAAAGCTTCTGTTACAGACACAGAGCCACATGAATAGACTGTCTTAGAAGGTGCTGGGATCTCCATTGTAAGAGGCTTTTTAAGAACAGAGTAAACAAATATTTCTTTTGGAATGTGCAAGTTCCAAGAGAGTTCATCCTGACTTTAAGGATGAAGGATGAAGGATGCACAGCTGAAGGATGGATAAGGTGACTTCTTGATGTTCTTTCCAACCCAAGTTTCTAAGATTTTCTTGTTTTAAGTATGCTGTCTGCATAAAAGAATTTACTAAATGATACAAGAGGAAGATGGGAAGCAAAAGACTCTCAACATAAAGAGCTGGACAGTGCTGAGGCATTACTCTATTGCCTTGGGATAGGTGGGTGATGAGAAGAGGATTTCAAAATGAGTTTAAAGGTGGACTCATGAGTTCATTGTGGGAGAAGCATACCCTTCTACTCAGTTCTCTCTCACGCTCTGGTCTTTGTTACCAGAAAGAGAAGCGTGTTTGAGATGTTGGTGAGGTTGTCCATATGGATTCTCTCTGGAGAGGATAAAGCAGCAGTGCCAATTTTTTCTGAGCTGCAGATGTGCAATATATTTGTATCAAACTGCAGCTCCTATCCAAAATTATGATTTAACACATTTTGTGGCAACCTGAAAAATGGGACCTATTTGAGGGAAATTGACTTGATAGTGTTTTTTTCTTCTGCATATTGGATCAGTTATTGAGTTTGAATGCCTTCGGATAGAAAGCACAGAAAATTCCATATTTTTCATTTGTTTTTAAAATATTAAAAATATCCTTATTTTGGGTATCTTACATGAAGCAAACTCTAGAGCATGTAAACATCATGTAAAATAAAACACAGTCTGACAGTATGGAAACAGTATTTTGAATCTCATGAGGTTCTCACTGGAGCTGTGCTGAACCTTATAATCTCTCTTATTGAAAACAAAGTAGCTGGGAATGGGGCAATATTTGTTTTTAGTTTAATTGAGGAAGCTGTATGCACAATTGATTTCACATGGAGTCCATTATTGCTTGGATTTGACTTCATTTCTTTTGATTTTGCACCGCAGTTCAGCACAAAGGAAAACTGCACTGTGTATACCCTTGTTCATACATAGATTGATTCATGTGCTTAGCTGTGTGCTCTGCAAGTAGCCTTGTGGATGCAAAGGGTATTTTAAAAGCTGCTAAAAAGTGCTGCAGCTACAGCAGCAAACAATAAATTAAACTGACCTCTCCCTCACCAGTTTGCATGTATTTCACAACACTTTGCTGTCTATGACTTATCCATCAGAGCACCCTACACTGTACGGGGAGAAATGTGTTTGATGGCTGCAGGCCTGTGTATCAGCTAAGCTGGTGTGTGCATTTCTGCAGAGCAAGAGGAAGGGTTAAACCTGTGAGGCACCAGTGAAGATAATATAAAGGGGAAAGTAATTCTCAGTTGTGTTTACTGTCTGTCACTGTCTTTTACAGCATTGTAGCAGTTTATCTTACTATATTTCCTATCTAGAAAAGTGGTTTCCAAACTCATTTGCTTTGAGGGGTCTTACAAACTCTTCAGTAGAAATGTGGACCTGTTCAATCTTTTTTCCAGGTATAGATTGCCTAACAGCATGTATGAACTCGCTTCAGTGTGCTCCCTGTTTCGCCAGAGGGTCTGCAGACCGTGTGCTGAAAATGCTACTTTGAAGTCTTGAGTATGGCTGTAGTTTACTGAGATGTGCAGTGGTTGGTTTTCCATTAATCCTTGGACAGCTCAACTGAAATAAGCTAAACGTAAAAAAAAAAAAAAAAAAAAAAAAAAAAAAAAAAAAAAAGGGCAAAAGCATGGTATGCAGTATTGCCCCAGTGGGTGTATGCTTTGCATCAGTTCCACTTCCCCTTGTTACTTTGGGGATATGCTACCAAAGTGAAGGAATTGGTTGGACATCTTTGTTGCTTTATCCAGCATCTGCAAACTATTGTTTTTCACAGATCAGGGAACCAATAGACATGGAAAAGCAATTCTTTGGTGTTTAATCTGTGTCTGAATGTTTGCAAAGGCTGGGACACTCTAAAGGCAAAATCAGTGGAGTCGTGCTCAGGAGTTGGGTGGCTGCACACTTTTCCTTAATGCTTATAATGACCTTAGTCTGCCCAGTTGGTACTGAGAAGATATGGCAATGCCTGACCATTTACCCATTTTTCTGCTTAGGCATCTTCACCGACACAGGGTATTTCCTTCATTCCCTCCTCACGGTCCTTCATGAGATCAGTTCACATAATGGGAAATCCTTCAAGCATGCGGCTTCTACAAAGGCTCTGGCTAGTGTAGTCCGGTCTCCAGTTGCTATTGAAATGCATATTAATGCAAAGGAGTATGCCTTATCTACTATGACTACATGGAGTATTATTACGTATTTTGGGAAGCTAGTTATTAAACTACCTCTTATTAATTACAGTAGGCACCCTTGTGTTTCTAATAGAGTGATTTCTATTTAAATACACTATGTCATATGCCATATGCTGCTCTAGACTCTTTGAACTGTCAAGCGTTTGATTCTGAGCCACAAAACGATGGGGTGAGCACACAGATGGGTTGTCACATAAAGAAGTCTGATGGCATGTGATAACACTCAGGTTGTTGGTAGGTTTTTTTTTTTTTCCCCCTATAAAGCTTATAACATACAAGCAGTGATCATGGCTTGCCAAACAAAAATGAGCTGACAGTCAAACTCCAGGGTGTTTTCTGGAGTTCTTCAAGCATTTCAGTTCCACTCTGCAGATTCACTCTGCCTTTAACTGGACCATATCACATCCTTTTCAGAAGAAGTGGTGTCAATCATTTCGTTGTGTGACACACTGATAGGAATGACACAGAGACTCACCAGAGCTGGACCTGAGTGGTCTGGCTCTGTGGCAGCAATTGAGGCAGACCAAGACCATTCTGAAGCAGCAACGTGTTTCCATAGAAATAACTTCCTTTCAAGGCGGAACATATAGGTTTACACTCAGAACTCAGAAGCAAGACAATTTTTCCTTTAATCTTCTCTGCTTCCCTAACATTGAGGTTATTTCCATAAAGGAAGGCAAAATTCATGACAGGAATCGAGACATTTGCATCTTAAGGACAGAATGAGGGCAGAAGTATAGAAATAAAGGATAAAATAAAGTGTTGTTAACTTTGGGTCGGATTCAATTATGGGTTCATACACATTTTTAAAGGTGTTTACAATACAGGTATTTTCCCTTGAGCTAGGTTTCTAAGTTCCTATTAAGATCAAGAGATATCTAGGGTGAAATTCGTTAGGCTAAATCTAGAAGCTTTGCACTGTAAGAGATACTCTGGGGTCTGCAAGACCTCTGCGTGGGCTGGTAGGTGTGACAGGGGGCTTAGAGGAATCTTGCAGTGCTCTGCAGAGGGAGATGGAGGCCAAGCAAGGTACTGAACAGCACTTAAACTGACAGAAGGTGACTAATATGCCTAATATGACTAATATTGGGGTGGCTAAATCCCACTCTAAGCCGGTACTGACAGTGGAGCACAATTCAGTCATTGACCTACAAGTGTCTAGTGCCATTCGAGATGCCCTTGGCTATCCCACCTCCAGCTGCTGATCCAGGAGCATCTGGCTTTCCCTGTTTGGCCCTATGTCATGTCTGTCAGTCCCACACGAATGTCTTTGCTGTCGTACAAGTTAGGTGAACTGAGATGTGTCCCAGTCACAGACCAATGTTTGTGTATTCTTTAGGATGAGAAAAATACCTTCTTGACTCCAATGATTGACGAGGATCTCAATTCAGTTGCCACTGCAGAGGTGTCTCCATAGTTTTTCATATGCTCTGTGCCATCTGAGGCACCTAGAAAGGAAGACCCATGCTGTTCTGGAGCAGGAGCTGGTCTCCAGGCGGGCTACATGGCTGAAATGCAAGTAGTCCTATGTGTACACACATGACTTGAGCCCCAGCTGCCTTAAGCTGAGGTGCCTGAACGATGGAAAAACAGATTCCTAGAGTGTTTCATGTTGGAAGGGGTGTCAAGAGGTCATATAGTTCAACCTTCTGCTTAAAGCAGGACCAATGCTGAATCACATCTACAGTAATTACTTTTGTGCCTCCCAAGTATCCCCTTAGACAAACAAAAGCAAGCAAGTCTGGGCTTATCCAGACTACTTAGTGCTGTGCCTTCTGTCTAAATACTGGAGGATTCACAGCCTTGATACTCCCCCACTTACCTCATCCAGGGGCACATCACCAGTACATATTGCAGGAAGCCCAAAGGAGAAAACCTCGTGATGCTGGAATCTCTCATATTGAATCATCTGCACCCAACACTCATGGTTGGGAGAAATAGCTATGGTGAAAGCTGTCTTTCCCCCCACACCCACCCCTTTTTGTTTTTTCCTGATTTGAACCTTGATCTCTCATCCTATGGGAACTGTGGAGCTTCTGTCTGAAGGATGTTCTACTTGGTACCAAATACGTGTATCATTGGCTGAGAGAATGAAAATGTAAGAGGAACTGTGTGATCTGGTGGTAAGGGAATCAGCCCGGAGTCTCTGCTTCAGTGAATATTCAGTCTTTAATCAATTGGTACGTCCTGCAGATACCTTCCACCTTGACTCTGTGACCAGCCTTAGCCTCAATTAACCATAACCAATAAGATAAAAATTGCACAGGCAGGTACCTGTTTCCTTGGATCTCTCTAAAGCTCCCTGCATGTGAGTGGTGATGTATAAAAATGGTAATAATGGAGTTTTCAATTAAATATGCAGCTACACACTCTACCACTACAAACGTAAATTAGGATTAAACTTTTGGATTTCTTAGTATCTAGTACCAACCTGTGCAGAGTGGAGCCTATTTACTGCTGCTTTATAAAATCTAGTTACTAGAAGTACTTCCAGGGCTGATTTTTTGGGGGGTTAGAACTGTTGGGAGCTGCAGCATCCTGGAACCCCCTGCACCAGCACCTATTCTGCAGGGCTTTGAAATTGGTGCTGGATCTTTCCTTTCCAGAGCAGCAGCTGCCACAGCCCTGTCACTTGTCCTTTTACCAAATAGCTCTTGTTAATTCACTACCATTTAGTAGCAGCTCTGTGTTTAATTTTTCCACTCTTCCTACTTCACTGTTTCTTTGGGGTTTCTCCCAGCCCCCAGCTCCATTTTATGAAGCCTTCAGCATCGCTTTAAAAACGCCCGGGGCCAAATAGAGCAGACAAAGCCATTAGCTTTTGGGTAGCAATGTAGCATCTCTGGGTGGGGAGATTTCCCCCTCTGAGCGTGGAGCATGTCTGTAGTAATGAGCACACCACCTTTGATCAAATGAAAATCAAAGTGAAGTGATGCTTCATCTGTCAGAAAACTCCTATCTGCACCCTCCACTGCCCCATGCCCACAGTCAGGGAGAAAACGAGGGCTGTGACTCTCCCATAACACAGCACTTTGCTGTGCTGGATGCTGGCAGGCGTTCGTCGTGCCTTTTTTAGGCTTCCTTTGCCTCTGGCCCTGCTTTCCGAGAGCTCTGGGAAGCGGCAGCAGGCAGGTGGCAGCTCTTCACTGTGGCTGTTTGCTGAGGTTCAGAGCCAGCAGCTGCCAGGGAGTGAGTGCTCATGGTGTGGAGCAACCCGAAATAACAGAAAAAGTCTCATTCGAGGGGTGGGGCTTGACAGTCAGAAGGAAGGGAGCTAAGCAAAGCCAAATGCATTAAATTAAAACCTGGAGATCAGAACCAGAAGGGAAAGGGTGGTGGGGTTTCGCCTTTGGCTGAGAACCTGTGAGCACTATTTCTATCCTGCTCAAGATGAAACGGTGTTATCGGAGGCAGGATCTGCAAAGCTGAAGGCTGTAGCCTTTTCTTCTCTCTGTTTGTTGTTATGTTTCATTTTGCTTTGTGCCTAGAGTCCCTCTAATGTCCCGCTACAGCAAAATCTGTGGCAGAAACACCCTGACCTAGAGTGAAGCTCTGAACTGACTTGCTGTCTCCCACGCTGTGACCCTTGTGAGGAGGAGTGGGAGGAAATTTGGCACAGCATAAGTGTAATTTCTACCTGTGTGTCCCTGGGGACCTCTGCTTGGACACCGGGACAAGGGAGTCCCTTACTGCATTCATTCATTGTAGGCAATGGTACCCTCTCTCAAACTATGCACTTTCAGTTCAGGTTCAGTAAGTAACAGTCAAATGCCTCATGCTCAGTGACTACAAGAGAGAACTGTTGCCCAAAATTTGATCTCACGCTTAAGCCTGGTTTTGCCCAGGCTCTGGGGTTTATCTGAACCTGCTCTGTCCCACTTCTGTCACTCTGCAGTTGCTACTTGATTGCAGCTTCTGGAGAGCTTCTTGACCAGGGGCTTCAGAAGCTGTGTCTGATGAAGCATTTCACATCATGGTTTTTAACCAATTCTTCTTTGACCCCATTGTCTGATGGCTAAGGTACATCTGAAAGCAGCAGACAACTTCATGTGCCAGCTCACTTTTACTTTCACAGGCTCACTTTTATAGCAGGTAAATGCTTTAAAACCATTACAGCAATGCGAGTGTTTAAGTCACAGGAACTGGAGAGTCAAAATCCATGCTGCATCTAAAAATCAGTTTTGTTTTGCTTGTAGAGATTACTGTACCTTCAAGTGACAGATGGGAAAGTGAAAACTTTCTATCATCCTTGAAGATTCAGACAGGCTAATAGAGAAAAAACGTGAAAGGAAAAATTGTCATTAAAATGGTCTTGAAAGGGATGACTTCCAAATTATTGTCTGTCAGCTTCTCCAGATGGCCTGAATATCTGTCAGATGAGCAGTATTCATTAGAAATGCCTAGCAAAAAAAAAAAAAAAAAAAAGGCAAGGTTTCTTTTTAGTGAGGTCTGAAAATGAAAGGGGAAAAAGTAGAAGATGAGGGGAAAGAAGGGAGGAAGATAATTTGAAGAAGACCTTTCTCACTAAAACGTGACTGTAAAAAAGGCAGCTTTTGGTTCTGGATTTATTTTCTCTCTGCAGTACGTACATCAGGCCTGACCCATTCCTTTTATCTTTCTAGGTGGAAATAGGGATTGGGTTTTTGCAATAACACTGGGCTCCTGGAAAGGCTTCCCAGGCCCCTCTGCTACAGCAGTGCAGACCCCCGCTACCTGCTGGCCAAGGAGGCCCTTTATGGTGCCCGGGCAGTCCCTTTCACTGCATCTATAGGGCATAGCTGTGACTGGAGCTGAGGATATGCAAAAAAGGAATACAATTTCCAGTGCCCATGTAGAAACCTCTTAATAAGCCTGTAATCAAGGAAAGACACCAGGAGTTTAGCTCCCACTTGAAAATGCATTTTCCAGCAGCAAGACTCTGAGACTGAATCCAAAGCTAAGTGCCTTATTTACTGCCATCACTACCTCTCTTCATTGATCAGGCTGGTGCTTTTCTCCATCAGATTTACCTTACCATGTGCTTAGGTTTACCCTGTGCAAGGGAGAAGGAAGGACACTGGTGAAGGTTTGGCTTTATTTAACAGGCTTTTGAGGATGGAATGGTCAAATGGGCTGATGACAAAACAAGAAAGATCCATATAGCAATCAGTGGCATGCTGTGACCTCAACAAGTGAGAGGAAGAGCTGAGTCTGTAAAACAGGACTTGCTAGCTATAAACTGTCAGGACAGTTACAAACAATGAATTTATGGTGTGATGTCTACATGGGTTATTTAAGGCATGTCAGATCTTTGGGTAGAGGATCCCGTTGAAGCCACAGCAGCTTTCTTTTTTGTGCGTTGACTTTTGCTGATAGGTCTTGGTCTCTCTGAGTGCAGTCATTTTGCCCACAGCAAAATCTGGTTAATGCCTCTTGGTTTATTAATCCTTCTGTATTTATTGTTTGAGACCTGCCTGCATCTGAGCTATTCTTGGAGATATTAATAGTGGTTAATATTTTACCTCTTGGAGTAAGCTGATCACTGCATGCCACAAATCATTTCTTTATCACTTCAAAGATGAAACCTATATCTGTGCCAAGCCACTAATGTAATTACTGCTCCTTCCCTGCCACATCCACCGTATGCAGAACCTGTTACATGCAATTATTTTCAATCCCAAGTTCCACTCCAGACAGACAAGATCATCCTTCAGGTGCTAAGTGTTACTAAAATATGACTCCACATTATACCCACAGCAAAAGTAACAGGGAAGGCAGTCTGGGATGGACAAGGATCACTCTGGGTAGTTTACTGTTAAGGCATCCACCCTCTGACCCCCTGGTTTGTAGTTTTGCAACCTGTAGGTCTGGACAGCTCCTCACTTAGCACATATAGGTGTTTTAACTCACTTTTTGAAGGTATCCATCTCTCTGGAAGGACTAGACAAAGAGCCTATGGGCTAAATAAGACCCTGTTAAATATTGAAGCTAGGCACTTAGTTCCAGCTTTGCACTGCTGAAGCTGGCTGCATTAAATCAGCCCTGTGGCTCTCTCCCACATGCCTCAGTAGCACATTGAGCCAGCCACAGCACCTGCAATAGCAATGTTTCATGGATCAAGGCAAGGACCCTGTTTCACTCCTGAATGCAGAACTGCTCCAGAAGAGCTGGTCTCTGACACCTCCACGGGTGCATGGCATGTCATCTAAAACAGCAGCCAAGTGCCACCAGCACCTCCACCGGTGGCTAGCCCCATCCCACTGTCTGGCTCCCTCGCACCTCGAAGCTGCAGCCCCTTTTGTGAAGGTGCTGTTTACAGACCTGCACATTTCCTTCCCCTTTCTATTTCTCTTAACGACTTCAGTGGATAATGGAAGATGACAGAATGGTAGTTGCAGCACTGTGGGTTGTTGGTGGTTAGGTTTTTTTCTATTTCTGAAGAAATGTTATAGGCATCCTAAGCATTTAAAGCAGCTGTAAAGATGGGTGTGGTGTCCTGGGTAGCATAGCTGTCTAAATACAGTAACTATAGGGCAGACCAGGATGTGACTTGAGCTAAACCAGTAACTGCTGTCTACTGAAGCTGCAAAATTAGCTTAAGGATTTCTGTGGGGTTTGCAGCCCTTGTATTTAACATAGGTCTTTAAATGGAGGTTGCAGCTGGTCAGCAGGATCTACATTCTCTGTGATTAAACAAACTGGCTGTGGGCATGTATGAATTATTACCAGTAATAGTATGCAGTCTTTTTGCTTTTGTGAGGTCTGATCTACACATTTAGTTGCTTACAAACAGTGGTGGTTTGATTAGAAAGGAAGGAAGGGGCTGAGGGACATTTATCCAAGTCCTGTTAACACCATGGGCTTTGAGACACTCCACACTTTTAGTGCATAAAATAAGGGAGCTGAAATGCCAGTTTCCAGCTTCACTGCCCATGTAGACCAAGCCAGTATCGGCCCTGCTGAAGTCATGCAGAATCCTCTGAAAGCAATAGGACATTGCACACACACACTCACACATAGATATATACCTCAGGACATAAAGCAAAACTTGTGAAATTTTGTCTTACTGACTAGCAGGCTCTAAGTCTTTGTGGAAGTCTTACACTGAAGGTAGATCCCTGAGTTTGGCCTGCACCTTGTTTGCAAGAAGTACTGGGGAACACAACTGTGTTGTCAATAGACCTGCATTCACAACTGTTGCATACGCACCACTACAGGGAAACATTTGAAGGTGAATCAAAACCAGCTGAAAACCAGTGATATCAAAGGAGATGTCAAAACAACAGCTTAAAGGCTTTTGGCCAGTTGGTACCTGTGACAAAACTGGTATTTATAGGCATAGGCCTTTTCGCCAGACAGTAATGTGCTCCTGGCAGCACCTTTGGTCTCTGGCAGGTTTTATGTTTGCTAAATGAAGCTTGTGAGTTTGCTGATGGCTTTATACCTTGTCCTTCACACATAAACATGCTGCTGCTCGTGTGCCGGGGCCATGCGGCAGCACTGGCGTTAGGTGGCAGTTTCCCATTTATCTCATCATAACAGCCAGCACGGGTGCGAGCAGAAAAGAAGCTGCAGTGCTTGATGGCTGGTACACCACAAATGAAACTCAGCGCTGCTAAAGCCCATACCCAAATGGAGAGCCAGCTGTTGCTGGGGCAGGGAGGTTCTGTCATAGCACACTAATTTTCCCTTATTTGATTTATTTATTTCTAGGGGCACAGCTAATGGTGGGGCCCAGCAGTGGATGCTGAGATCTGGTCATTAGACAATGTGGACTGGCTTTAAGGGCAAGTACCCACATACGAGTGAGGCATCTGCTCCTTTGGAGCAATTTAACATGACAGTATATCGCATTGCTAATGAATTTTTGATTGAAACCAGAATATTTTTCACTGAAACTGAGCTTTGTACTTACAGAGATGGACGTACAGAAGTAGGAAAGAGGGTGTGATGCGGGGGTGTAGAGGTCTGGCTAGGGAAGGGAATAAATTGCCAAGGCTTGCAGTCACTCCATGCAGTGTAGCATCAGAGGCAGAAAGAGCAAACAGGTACACTTTGGAATAGGATGGGCTGTGTTTGGAGGGTGGCAGTGGAAAGTGCTGTGAGCAATATTCGTGGGAAAACTCCCGAACAACGACCTGTTACTGCAACAAAACCTAAACAGGGCTGAACAGACAGTCCTCTGTGAATGCCATGGGCGCTAGACACTCTTGCCACCTGAGGAGAGTAATTGGCAAGTGCTAAGAGCTTTTTCTGGGTTTGGAGGGGCAGCATTGTTATGCTAATAGTCCTTTCACTTGCCTGCAGTGCTGCTGTTGTGCTCTCCTGGAAGAATTGGGCAGGAGGCTTTCCCAGGACCTATTTGTGAAGAAGGGCTAGCTGCTGTTTCATCTGGTCCAATGCAGGCAGCTGCAAGCCTGCCTTCCCTCTTACCCCCTGCATACTTCTCCGTGCCCCTTGCAACAGAGCCCTCTGAGTATTTGGGAGGTCTGCCAGAGAGTCTGTTCAAGGACACATGTTTATTGAAGCCAGCAGAGCCAGGGTAGTTCACTTTTGGCCAGAGCAGCTTCTGAGCTGTGGTCTGCCTGGGCTGGCACTAGGCATGTCGCGGGCATCATGGGCAGTGTGGGAAGGGGTCAGAACCATAGCAAGGCTGGCGAGGGCTGCAATGGTCCACCAGTCTGTGCATCTAAGTGCTCTTCCTCCCTTCCTCAGCCATTCTCATTATCAGTGGTGATGTTCCTCCTTGCCCCGTTGGGTCCTGCCTGTTCTTAGCACATCAGCTGTATGCATTGTAGCAAAATACCCTTCTTGCTTTAACAATTCTTAGTGAGAATCCGTCAGGTTTTTTCAGTCTTAAGCTGTAGACCGAGTTTTGGCCGAAGTTCTCTTGTCTGAGGAACATCCTTTCTGAGAATTTAATTTGAAGCGACTCTCATTTACATGGATTCTATCAGCTGCTGTAGGCTCTGAGGCCCTGAGGGAAAAAATCAGATGATACTGTGAAAGCTATTAGCAAGGACATTAGAAGCAACCATATTCAGGTCAGGAAAAGTTCTGAAAACACCTAGCATTCATGTATCCTTAATTGCTTTTCTCCCTTTACAGCTGTTGGGTGAACCACCATCTGAGAGGGGGCTGCCTCAGGGATTTCTTTTCCAGTATAGATATGGAGAGAGGAGCAGGCAATGACTGCTCAACAAGGAAAGGAAGAACTAAACTTGAGCAGCAAAAACAAATTCGAACTTTGTGGAGGAAGGTCTAAGGAGCTAATACTGACCCTAAACAGGGGAAGATGTGCTTGGGGAAGCAGCAAAAGAGTTTCTGAGCTGCACTGCTAACAGCTAAGATGCTAAGAGCGTTAAACATTTTTGGAGAAGGATGAGATACCACTTCTGGACTTCAGTGCCTTGTTCAAGCATGTCTTTGAGGAGGCAAGAACATTTTGAAGTGGTTTCTTTATCTTACAGGACCATAAAAAATATGAGAACCTTAGACATCTTGAGGATGGAGACAGCAGAAATCCATAGCTAGCTCCAAGCCCTAAGCCAGAATCACTCTCAGGGACTCCTGGTAGACTGGTGTGGTGTCCACTGTGCCTCTGACACCACACCCAGGGCTTTTCTGCACTAGGAGTATGCCAGCAGAATTGCTTTGCAGGGAACACATTGTCCTTATTCTCACTGTCAAGATAAGAAAAGCAAGATGGTGTGAGGCCAAGGGACTTGTCCAAAGTCAGCCAGTGAAAGTTGTAAGGCTTCTGACCTTGTCTCAGTCCTGTGCTCTACCTAACAGCTAAAAGGGACAACTACAAACCCACACTGCAAACTTTTTGGGCACTTGCTTGCCTTTACAGTCTGCAAAGTGCCAGGCATACCCAGCCTGTTATCTACCTAGTGATTTATTTCCAATCTTACAAATAAGATCTGACACAAAGGAGGTAACATTTAAATGCTGTACCATACATTGAAATGTTCTTTCTAGGCTGTCTGTGTAAGAAGCTTTGCCAGCTACACCCGATTTTTGGCAGCTGCTGCAGTGACAGCTGAGAATGCAATATGATAAAAAATGCCACTTCTGCAAAATAATCATAGCCCATTGGGTGAGTCCCAGCAAGATCTTGTGAAGGAAAAGGCTTAGCCAAAACACATCTGTTCAGGGCAGCATGAGGGCTGGAGAAAGCAAAGCATGTTGTGAACGTTAAGCCAAGCATGATAATAGGTAAATGGCTCAAGAACTCAGTTGTTTTGGATGAAATAATTTGAGAAAAATTTGTGGAGTGTGTACCTGTGGTGTGAATTGATCAGGTGACATGGAACCATGCTTCCCTGGCTTTTGAAAGGGTGAAAAACAAAGGAAAATTACAACGGATTAGCACAACTGTCAGCTTAATTTTCCTGCTAGAACCTTGATAGACCCTGATTGATTGTTCTTTTAATCAATCAGAAGCAATCAGCTTGTAAATGTTGTGACTAGCAGAGCTTCTATTTAACCCTACGTTGAGTTTTCCGAGTAGTACATGTACAGGTTCTGCAGAGTAGAAGGGGAGTGTAAAAGCTCTCAGACAGAATCTTCAGAGGCTGAGGATGGCTTCTGGTGCTGAACCACCAAGGCTGCCTCCAGCCCACGGATCAGCTGTAAAACAGTGTAGCAGAATGCAGCAGTAGAAGTCCGAAAGATTTTCTACTGTTTTTAGGAGACTTTTTTTTTCCTTGGAGATTCCCAAACAACAATTCGACACTTTGATTCCTTGGTGGCATCCTGTGTTTAAGCTAATGGCAATTGCTTGTAGAAACCTCAGTTTTCTTTTCTCTCCATAGGACTGTTGATCGGCTCTGGTTGTGCCCTCTATCCTCTTGGCTGGGACAGTGAAGAAGTCAGACAAACCTGTGGTAACCTTTCCAACCAGTTTGAATTGGGTGAGTCATCATCAGAGTATCTCAGCCACATTAGACTCTTGTATGTGTTGTCCACAAAAGCAAACAAGGACAAGAGCACAGGCATAGAGAAGAAACCCAGCATGGTAGGGTATTCAAATTGCATCGTTCTGGTATGGTGCTAAGGCAGGGGATTTCAGATAGATTTGTTGGAAATATTTTCAAGAAGAACATTATAAAAGAAAATGAAGGCATGTATGTACGTATATATTTAAGACAGCAGATGTAGTAGCCTTGCAATACGGGAGCTAACACTCCTGGACAATTGACAGGGTAGGCTGAGTCTACTGTCATGTCACAGCACAGGTCAGGGTAATTCACAGTCAGTGGAATTAGCTGTCTTTGAAGTCTGGCATGTTTATGGCCTTCTAATCCAAGTCTAAAGAGTACGGGTTTGGTTACTTGCGTCCCTGGGACCTGATAAATAACACTTGCTCCCTGTGTCAGCCTTCTGCCAGACAAGCCACTGGTCCTACTGTTGGTAACTGCACTGAGCCAAGGACACGGCGCAGCTGGGCTCGCACCCGGTATGGGGTGAGCCGCCTCTAGAGAGGGCTCTAGAAAACAAGGGCCCAGCAGCAACCTAAGGATTAAGCAATGTGGGTGATCAGGATCTGATATTTGAATGTGCATGCAGGTCCTTGTCTAGCTACAAGGATTGATGCAGCTGCTGAAACCCTACTCTGTAAGCACTCTCTGATCCTGTATCACTTGGGGAAGAGGGGGATCTGTAATCATCCTGAAGGAGCAGGAGAGACTGACCACTCCGACCTTCTGAAGACTTGAAAGCTGCTGCCATTCCCAAACATGGACACACGCAGTTCCCCATTTCCAGACCCTGTGAGCCAAACATTATGGTGAGTGTTAGAAATTCTTTCCATAGCTGTGTGTGCAGGGCTTGTGGCAGCCTGGCAGTAAGGTCAGTGCAAAGAACAGTGGACAAAAATGGTCTCCTAGTGTTAAACACAAACCTACTGCATTGCCTTTTAATTTTACACTGATATTTCTGTCAGGCTTCAGGAGTAAGGAGTTTTGCTTCCATCTCAGAGATGTTTCTTGTGAAGATAGGCAAATGAATTGAGGTTGAAAGGTAAAAAAAATATTGCTTTGGGAGAGATGCTCTGGGTCACCCTCCCTTACACCATTCCTGTGGTGTTTTGGAGTGCATATGATCTGGCATGGGATCAGAAATTCTCATTACCAGTATCAGCACCCATCTCTACCACTGCCACTGATGTTATCAGCAGACATTAACAGTGTTGCCCAAGGGATGTTTAACATGCTCTAGAAGCTTTACCTTGTTATTCTGAACTCTAATGTCCTTCTGTGCTACTGATACTAAATTTTCTTTTCAGTGAAGTATAAATAGTTCCTGCAACTTTATTATTCACCTAAAAATTGACAGATACGAGCACAAAGGAGAGATAGCAATGAGAACAGAAATAGTTAACTAGCAGAAAAAAATGTCGCTGAACTAAGATTCCTGGGCTTGTGGGAAGGTGTCTCAAAGGGTGTAGTAGAGTCAGCAAAACACTGCAGTTACTGTTCATTGCTGCCCATGGTCAATCCTGTGCAGAAGCCTGACGCAGTTCCTAGCCAGCCCACCGAGCAGCACCCCCATTTGAAAGGCTGGCTAGCCCCTCGCTGGTTCACACTGATGCCGGCTTTTCCACCCCAAGCATGTGAGCAGCTCTGCCTCTCTGATTCCTGCTTGTGTCTCCCAACAGCCTGCTTGTTCCCAGGCTTCAGTCTTTGCTCTTCCCAGAGTGCAGAAAAGTGTTACCTTTCCAGGTCGTTTCTCTGCAAACTCACACAAAGGTAGGTGGTGTGCCAGTCTGAGCTCCTTGAAGACAGCACTTAGGCAGTTACAGCCTATGACCTTAAACGCAGTCATGCCCACAATCAGAGAGCAGAGTCTCCAAAACCACCTTCACCATCTCAGCATTGACTCATGAATCAGATATTTGCATATATTGAATCACTCTGCCACTAAAGTCAGCGAAGAAACCCATGTGAAAAATTTCAGCTGACAGCTTTCCTTCTAGGTACACATAAGGACCATGAGATATATTACATTAGCTGTGAAGGTGTGTACTCTTACTGTATTTTCTGGGCCCAGAGCATGCAGGGCATGTGTTATGCATGCCTAGACTTGACGGGACTGCTGGTGTCACCAATCTGCTGCAATCGTATGTTAACACATTAATTAACCAATTATGAGAGCTGAAATTTGCTGTAGTGGTTTCCACCAGGCAGCTCTACCACTGAACATCTCTCTTCCACATACTTTAGCACTGAATTTATATGCTTGGCTAGGATGTCTTTTTACTTAATGTCAGTGCCTGACTGATGCTGTGTTAGCGAAGTCATCTGTAAAGAAGAGGTACGGTCTGAGGGCCGTTTAATAACCACGCTGCTCATCATCTTTCATAAATACTTCTTGGTTGGTGATAGCCCAAACCCTCTAGTCTTTTCTGAATCATTAGAGACTGTCTTACTCATTATAGCCTACAGGCCAAAAATGATGTTTCAAAGACTTAATCTCACTAAGTCTCAAGACAAATTTAAGTAATTATTGCTTTCATTTGAATATTTAATTTGATTAAGCCACAACGATATGCCTTCCATTCCTGAGTCTGTGAAATTAGTTGTCTCCACAGCCACGTATATACTCGCTGCATTCAAAATCTGACATCAGAAAAGCTGAGCTGCCTTGAGCCCTGCACTGGTTTGCTGATGGGAGAAATGGTGGTGATGGGAGTGCCGGTCCTGCACCTCCTCCTGCTGTGGGTGCTAGCAAGGATGACGCTGAGAACGTAATTCAGCACGTGGTTACTCTCAAGGAACAGAGTGTTCAAAGGGATGCTGATCAGCAGACAGCATTCAGCCTCCTCTTCAAGGATGGCAGAGCAACTGCCGCAGCTTCAGCAACAGGGGACGTGCATGCGGTTAGGAAAGGAGTGTCAAAGCACAAAAGGTTTGACCACAGAGCCAGTAAAGGTGGAGATTCAGCACTGAGATTTGTTCTGGACTTTCAAAAGGTGAGGCAGAAAAAATGGTTGAGGTTGGAGGTAAAAAAGATAAGCTAGGAGCGGATATTTACACTAAAGGAGGATGAAGAGAAGAGGCAGGTGCAGAGGAGGGACTGCAAGAACTCTCTTGAGAAGCAGCTGAATTGTGCACTGTGAAATGTAATGTTAACCAGAAATATTCCAGACTTAACAATTAAATGAAAATTTTTGTTTTACCTAAACAAGACAAACCCGCACCTGCCATAACATGCTCATTCAAGGGGGCACCTTACCGCTCCGTACAACTGTCTGAAAGGAGGTTGTAGCAAGCTGGGGGTAGGTCCCTTCTCCAAGATAACAAGCAACAGAAGAGGAAACAGCCTGAAGTTGTGCCAGGGGAAGTTTAGGTTTGGTGTTAGGAAAAATGTCTTCACTGAAAGGGTGGTCAAGCATTGGAACAAGCTGCCCAGGCAGGTAGTGAAATCACCATCCCTGGAGGTGTTTAGAAAATGTGTAGGTGCGGTGCTTAGGGACGTGGTTTAGTGACGGATTTGGCAGTCCTGGGTTATGGTTGGACTTGATCTTAAAGGTCTTTTCCAACCCAGATGATTCTATGATTCTGTAACTAGACAGAATAAATAAGATGCAATGCTAAGAACCCATAAAAAACCCTAATCCTTAGTGGGTGTGCTAGATAAGAAGTGCTTCTCCATGTCTTCAGGCTTTCTGAAAAGGCATTAGACTAATAGGCACTGCAAATAATGCTGAGATAGCCCATATTGTGAAGAGGGGACCTCCTCTGTCCGCCCCCACCAAACACACACATTTCTGTGTACATTCCAAAGCAATATTTAAAAAGGCTGCAGGAAAAATAACCATGCCTTTCATTTATTTATAAGTGGATTTGGGTATTCTTTTCAAAAAAACCTGAGCCAACATTGTGAAATGCCCAGCAGTTTGCTGCTCTTTTGAAAATTGTATAGTTATTTGGTGGTTTTTAATAAGTGAACAATGTCCAAATGGTTTACTTAAACATTTATATATTTAGTTGGGCTTATTTTTATAATCAAATGAAAGTGGTTGTATAACTCCATCTCTACAAAGAGAAGTCATTGTTTGACTGAAGATAACCTGCCAAGGACAACCCCATTTGTTGATTAAGTTACATTCAATAGCTGAGCTCTTTTGCTAATGAGGATGGGAAGTAACTTCCACAAATAGACAGAGACTGGTGCACCTGTAGAGGTGCCTGCTCTCTGCTCTTCTCTAGCAATCTGGTTTTGCCATCATGAAAAAAAGCACAGTGCTAGATTAGGGCTTTGACAAATGACCTGCGGCAAATCTTGTTGGGATGCTAAGGCCATGAGAGGTCCCTGTCACGTTCCTCTCCTTGTGTTTCCCAGCTCCCTAGCAGCCAGAAAGACCTGTATGGAGGTCTTGGTGGTCCTGCTCTGTATTGCAGCATCCCACCTCAGATCACAAACTGAGCAGAGTTCCCATCAAAACACCAGACTATGAACTGGAGCAATCTTTTGCTGCTGTTTTTAGGGTGGTAACTCCTAGAAATAGAGCAATATAAATAAATGGGAACAAGAGAAAAGACATGTTTATGTTTTAAACCAGCACAGTTGTTTGCTCAGTGACCGAGTCAAAGTTCTTAGTCTAATCTGGCCACAGGCTAATGCCTGAGACTGGAAGTATAAACTGGCAGTGCTCCAAGGGACTGCCTTTCACTTTCACCAAATGTCTGAGGATGGATCAAAGTCATCTTAATCTCTTGTCTCTGCACAAGCTGCTATTGTTATGCTGCATTATTTACACCCTGGAGTTGCCTGTGGGCCCATTCAGTACAGCACTGACATGGCACAGCAGCACAGAGCAGCTGACTGAAGCGTGTGAAAGTGAGTCAGATCTACACAATTCCATGGTCTGCAAAAAGCAGGCAATTTCCCAAATGCAAGCATCTTTATAGCATATCATATAGCACACATTCAGTTTTGCTGAGCTAGAGGCACTAATACCATTTTGTTTTCATTTCTAAATGTACCACACAAGTATAACAGCTGAAAAATGAGGGGTTTAGCAGGAATTCATTAAAGTGAGGGACCTTGTGTTAAGGTGAGAGCATGCATTAAAGTAAAGACTGCACCAGACATTTGCAAAAACTTCCACATTCTATGATTCTGTGATAGATGCTGCGAAAAAACTGTGTGAAGAAATCTTTTGAACATACATGCCTTTTTTAAAGGGAAATGTGAGTGTATACATGTATAATATAATAATAATAATGAATACATTAGTATTGGTCTTGAGTGTCTAAAATCTTCATTTTAGACTGTTGATTTCCCTAGATGTGCATGTGGAGACTGCTCGGTTGCTGAATGCTTATTTCTGTTGTGCTGGGTGCAGAGGCAGCTAAATTCCACAGAAGGTCCCAGAAAAGACAGGGCATGATCTGTTTAACTCACAAAATTGAACCTCAGCTGGGCACTGGTGAAACAGCAGTACAAGACCCATACGTAAGATCCTGAACAGCAAAATGGATATCTAGAGTAAGATTAATTTATCTAAATGTAGATGGCTCATGCCATTGTAGGTACCCTAGGAAAATTCTTCTGGCCTCCAGCTGACACTTCCTTACCACCAGATGTATGAAATAGTATTATGTACTTACTTTATTAACTGAAAGAATGAAGGCACTAATTTAAGATAAACTCTGATTTTTAAGTTGAAACACTTGGAATAAATGTTTGTCTTCCTTTGAGGAAATGTGGTGTGTTTGGGCAGTCAGGACACAGCCTACATGACCAGTGCTCCAGAATTTTTTATGTCCTACCCCTTTTTGTAAGAAATTACTTTTTTATGTCATACATTTCTTACCTAGGACCTTCTTTTTCATTCTGCTGGTTGATCACTTGTGCTAAGAAGCATCCTACAAACGTGGCTATGTGTTTGCTGTGCGTAACTACCTTCAGACCCCATCTTTGAGTTTCATCATGCTTTTCTTTGCTACTAAAGGCAGTGAAAATCACAGGTCTGGCAGCAAGGGCTCGCACAGTTCAGGTGCAGCCATTGGCACACCATGCCCTGCCTACCCACCCAGCAGCTGCTGCCGCAGCCTGCCCAAAATGCATCATTATGCTTGTTTGAGTTCATGCTATCCTTATGAGGCTGGGAACAGTCCCCTGCCCTATTTCTTCTGGAAGATCTAGGTCCTCTCCAGTTGTTTCATGTTCTCTGGCTATCACACTTTATCGCTACCTGTCATGAAGAGAGACATCCTAGGTCTGGGGGCTCAGCTGCAGCAGCCGTCAAAGTGGTTGGCTCCAAACACGCACCTTTGCTTGCCCGCTGTGCCAGTGCATCCATCTGTGAACTGCTGTGAAAGGGCACTCCAGGCTGAAGTAGCTGTCTGGAGATCAACTTAAAAGACTGGCTCCCATCCTGAATGAAACAAGCAGCTGGATTGCCCTCAAAAGCTCTCAAAAACTTCTCTTCTGAGGGACATTTGTTTCCAAAGATCATTATTATTAAGCCACCCCCTTGCTACTTTTAGAGGGCTTGAAACATCTTAAAGAGAAGTGTTGACCTGATAATTACTTTTGCTGTAGAAATATTAGAGTAAACAATCTTTAAAGCACTTTAAAAGCAAACAGTGCTGTTGCTAAAACAACATAAAACCCCCACAGAAAGCAGTGAATATAAAAAAAAGCTTTGTCAACGAGTTGATTTGCCTTAGGTGGCATCATTTCAGCATCTGGCTGAGTGTTGACATACAGTGCCAAAACGATCAAGAAAAGGATTTAGAGGGTAGGACAATTTATTAGAAACCTATTAAAGGCAAAGGCTCCAAAGCGGTATTTTTCTACGAGCAATCTATCTGAAAAAGCGAGTTTTCTTGTTCGCAGATCCTCTGCAAACAGCTCAGAGATCCTACCAGTTCAGGTTTTTTGACTGGGGCTGAGACAGTCTTTACAAGTGTACCTGAGCTACAGCTGCTGAGTTCTTAAATAAATGAATGAGTCAGCCTATGTGCTAGTAAAGAGTTTCATCAAGAAACATTTCCTCTTTAGTGCTACCTGGATAACTTCCATTCTTAAATATTTGTAAGCCTTTGGTGGCTATATCAAGGTCTACATATATTCTTTCTAACATAAGGGACTTACCTTTGTTGCCAAAGTTAGAATGTGGTCACACAAGGACCCTCTGCAGTCAATAGAAGTAAGCAGGACCATCCAGAAAAGGACTCAGACCACCTAGGGGCAAGTACCTGGTGCTCTTTCTTACTTAAAAAAAAGCTGCTAAACTGGTTGATTGGAATCCCTTCATAGCTAAAGGGAGAAAAATAGGTGCTACTAGAGCAGGGTTCACCTGTTGTACTTTAGATGTCTACCTTAAGATGGACACTTTTATAAGTGACTTTTTCTCCTTGTTTTTTCCAGAGGGAGTCTGGTTGACTAGTCCAGTGTGAATCTCTGCACTGTGAATGTCCAAAGAGAGGTGAAATTATTTTCACTTCCCGCAATAGATGAGCTTTCTGCTGACTTCTTCCAGGAGGCAGAGATTGCTCCTCATTAGCAGGACATAAGCTATATGCGCTTGAGAATTTGAGCATTGTAATTGACCCAAGGTGTTTCTTCTCCTTCATTGTTCCATGATAAATGCACACATACAGCAAATTCAAGGTTTTATTAAACAAAATTGTGTGATCCTCCAAAGAAAGGAAGATTTGGTCATATGAGTGAGTGTCTGCATACAGCAGAAGTGAAGAATTTCAAGTTGGCACTTCTTTTTCCAGTTTTTTACACTTCTGGACTTTATGAGATTTTATGCATTGAATTACAGACCAAAAATCCATGCCATTTCTTTGACCAATTATAAGTAACCAAAATAGCTTGATCTGTGCATGCACGAGAAATCATATGTTTTTAACGAAGAGAAATTCACACAACAGGCAAAGAAACCAGCTTACTAAATTCATTATTTTACATCAAGCTCTTTGTTTGGCTGCAAGAACACCTTATATAGTGTTCTTTCTTTGTTTCGCATAACTACTTTAATCCTTTCTGGATGCATTCCAAACTGTAACTTCCTTTCCTGCTTTTGTAGCTGATTTCACGTGATGGTTTTTCATTGTAACTGTGTCAACAAACAAAACCCCATCAGCTATTTCATTTATCTTGGCTTTGTTTCAAAATGATTATGCCTTCTTATTAATTAGTTTATTATCTTTTACATTGATTTGTGGCTTTCATTTCTCCAAATTCCTGTACATCCCTTAACATCACACTCCTTACTTTGTTCTACTTTGCCAACACCCTGATTGATTACATGAATTCACGTTCTCTGTAGTACTGGACTCTCATATGAAGCTGCTAATTAGACTTCCTGCACAACTTTTTGCAAGTAAGAACTGTAGTTTTTATTTTTGAAAGTATGTAATTTGTATTCTTCAGCCCAGCTAGTTCTGAAACCTTTTTTCCTTCATCTTGGAATGTAGACTGTGTTTAAGGTTAAATGGTTAGAGTTTTCCAAATACTCCAGGCTGCAAGCCCAGGATAATCTTAACATTAACAGCAAAGAAGGTGCAAATATTTAAGATATTAAGTCTGGCAATTAACAGGTTTGCATCCAAGACACTTCCATATTCTGGAAATTTTTTCAGAAGTGTCAATTATTGGTTATTTTAGATGAAAATCATATGCTATTTCCAGGACCTTGATAACTATATGTGATAATTATTTATAAGACATCATGAGTAGAGATCCTGGTAAAATTCTGTTTTGGCAACTGGATTCTGGCACAGCTCCACAGTAGATCAAATATTCACAGATTTTCTGTTGCCAGTTTTCACGCACTCCCAAATTTGTCTTAATCTTTATTTGCCTGTTATATTGAAGAGGAGAGGGAAACCTAGGGGACACATATCATGGCCTTGAAGATCACATTAGAAATCAAGAAAAGGCATGGGACTATTTTTTAATAAGCCCATCGATCACTTCAGAACTACCTTTCCACATTCTTTGATTTCTTTCAATTTAGCAAATATTGTCTTATGTTCTATGGAACTTTCCTCTGCTGAATCTTCTTTTGATAGTCTTCTCACTCAACTTGTGTTTGCCCTTCATCCTCGGCGACCGCAATTTCTTTCACTCCTTTTACAAAAGAGAGGAGTGTAGTATTTCCATCTTTCTTTCTTGTATTTGATTGGAAAATGGCTGTACATCCCTATAGCTGCAAAGTCTGTTATTCTATGATTTCCGTGTTCATCCTGACACTCTCTTGCTGCCAATCCCAGTAAAACAAATGTGAAAACAGAGTTCTTAATGGCTGGCTACAAATTTACCTGACCCAACTTGGATGGTCTTGCTTCACTGAGCAACCAAGAAAGCCGATTATTTATACTTTACTTTACAAAAAAAAAAAAAAAAAAAAGGATCCAGAACCAACAAAATGCTGAATCCACAGCTTCTCCCTCCATACTGACCTGTCAGATAAAGACTGATTTGTTAAAAGCAACACCACTCTTGTATAGAAAAGGAAGCTGCTGTGATACATATCATCTCTATCAGCTAGAAGAGTGTCAGCTGCTGGAGAATTTACTTTGGCATGAAACCAGATCCGGCCCATCTTATGAGCAAGAATATGTACACATTCTTGCACACATCTCCACACCCTCAATGGACTGGCACATTTCTACCTGTATATATGTATTCCTATGCATCCTTAAGGAAAACAGCGGCTTTTGTGTCTCTGTGTGTGTGAAAATTGACGTTTCAATAATTGTTTAAATTCTATCAATTAATTAGGTGCTCTTGCTCTTCATTTTAGAGTTTTGACATTAATAAAATGGGAAACTGCAATGCAGCATTTCTAATCTTTAATATGATGGGCTCCATGAAGGCAAACTGCTCCACTCAATGGTTGAATTTAAGCCCCAGTTCTGCAAAGCTCTTAACCATTTGCTTACCTCTGAATATATGACTAGTCCCACTGATGTCAGTGCAATAGCATTTCAACATGAAGAAGGGTCCTTCTGTGGTATCCATTGTTATAATATAAAAATTTAAAGCTAGAAACCAAAATCTATCTTCTCTAAGGCGTAACATTTCTACAGGTGTATTTCTTTTCATTTGATGTTACATTTAATTATTCATCAACCCTGCTTTTTGTAAAGCTTCCTGTTCCATTTAAAATAAATAAATAAAATTTAAAATTTTGAAGTGAAGCAGAAGTCATTTTACAATTTAAACTGGAACTACATTACTTCATTATTGACAACCAACAATCTTTCTTTAGGATGCAGTGGATTAAAATAGGTCATAGATGTAGTAAAATGAGAACACTAGAGCAGAAACCTCAACCCCAAAGCATTTTTTCTCCTTGTGCAATACAGGATTATAAATAGGGTAGCATTGTTTCATTTTGACACATGGCTATGCAGTGTAGGCAATCATGCGTTGCAGAAGGTACCTTTGAGATGGATTACCTCTGCTCTTATAGCTATACTTAGATATGGACCTAGGACTTACCTGTGCTTCTAATGGATAGTATAGCTAAGTCCTATACTCTCAGACACCTTCCCCACTGCAGGCTCTTCTTCAGCACAATAGCTTGAAACGCTGTTCTGCTCAGCATCATCTGAGTACAGATCAAGCTATTTTATCTGAGGCCTCCCATTGCTCCTGACACAGGCTGGAAATAATGGCCGGGTTTATTGCTGTGTTATTATTGCTCTAAGGTCAGGCTCCCAGCTCTTTCATCCGTTCTCCTGCACTCCCCCTTTCTTTCATTTGTTCATCTTGACCCAACTCACACTTGTGAACTGCATTGCATTTTTTAGATGAAGAGGCAGCCTGCCATGCCTCAGAGCATTAAGTAGGGCAGTGGTCCTTAGGGTAAATGGAGCATGGCGTGGAGAAATAAATGTTATTCTCTTCAGTCGAGACTGAATATGGATGTTGTATCTGTTGAGCACATCTCTGACACTGATTTAATAGTTCTTTCTTCTTAATATGCATCACGTATACTCTCCCCCTCTCCCACTGCCAAAGGACAAAATTTGAAATCACACCATGCAAAAGTTCAAATTTACTTCATTCTATCCCACTTAGGTCACAGCTTTGGGCAGTGCTCCCAGGTGAATCTTTAAACTCTTTTTAAAGTAACATTTTGACATTTATTTTCTCTACCTGGAAGCATCACAATGAGAAAGATTTACTTTTTCAAGCTGCAACTACAATTGTCTAGTAGTTTTAGGAATATTTAGCAATTTAAAAAGACGTATCAGATGAAGTCCATCTTATCATAAGAAATACTTTAGCACACACCACCCTGGTATAAATATGATCATTTCCAGAACAATCCAATAGATTTAGACATCTGGTGAATGCTTAATCTGATTTTTAAATTCCCAGCAGAAACTGTAGGTAGTGTGTATACACAGACAAAGCAATAGGAGGTCCAGAGACAGGTCTCTGCAGGGACTGCTGTGCAATTGGGCAAGGATTGGCATCAATGATGTTGCCAGGCACTTGGCAGGTCTCCATGGTTTCTGATGGTGTTCTCTTTAGGAAGTCAGACTCTTTGTGTGGTCTTCTGTAAGGAAGCCAAGAATGGTGTTGATCTACAGAGCATAACCAAATTACAAAACCAAGTGAATCTCTCTTTCTGCTCCAGCACATTAAGGAGAGAAGCTAATGAGCTCAAGCCAAGGGAACAGCTCCTCGAGTTCTCTGGTCACATAAAAAATTTTGCGGGTTATGAAGGAAAAAAGAAACAAGTACTATGCTTCCTGCTGTGGTGTCAGCCTGTGATCTTCAGAGTAGCCAGGAGCAGGAGTGTTGCCTCCCACTAATGTCTCCTCACAAAGCTGGCCTCACAATATCCTGTGGACAATTGATGCATGTGCTGTTTGCCTTGAGGCATGCTAATGTTTTGGACACGTTGAGATGTACAGACATCTTTTGTGTCTTGTGCTTAAACCAGGATTAGCTGAGTTGATAATTGCCTGAACCCAAAGCCTGGCCTTCAAGGATGCCATTGGGACAGAGTATGGACGTGCCACCTGTTTCAGCTCTGTCTTTACCTTCTGTTCTCTGGAGGGAAGAATGGTTTCTCCTGCTTTTTCCAGAGAGTGGGAAGGAAGTGTTGTATTGCTGCTTGTGCCTTACCGAGAGCACTCACTGCTCAAAGCAGGGTGGTATCACCCAAGATGGCAACACAGGGAGAACCTCAATTGTAATGAGCTCCAAGCACTCAAGATCAAAATGAACAAGATGATGCAGCCCAAGTGAAAATTACTCTTCAGAAAGGCTGCAATCCTGAGGAGTAACAGCAGCCATCTCCTTTTGGAGATCTCTGTGAGGAGGCTTCCTCCTTGCTGCAGCTGCTGTATTCCTGACCTCCTCTACCGTAGGCACAGCGATGCCTGGAAGGGGAGCAACCACTTCATGGTCCACCATGGCATTCCCCAGCACCATTTGCTAGTGATGAGTTTGGCTGTATAAAGATACCGAGGCCATTAAATGTATTCGAGTCCATATTGTGGCACTGTTAAACACATTGGACAAAAGATCAGTGCAGCTTTCAGCAATGAGCTGTGACCTTGGGTGGGGAGAGGGAAATTTCTGGACTCCATCCCCACAGCAGCCCCCAGGCAAGAGGTCCCCAGACACCATGCTGCTTTGTGGATGGTCAGGGTCAATGCCTGTAGAAGGGCAATGTGAACAGGTTCCCCACAGTCACGTCCTGGGTTAGTGTCGCCCAGAAGCTTGCTGGGTTTTGAGCCCTGTCCCTGTGACCTTGGAGCTGGACCCACTCCGCTCTTTCTGTAGGGAGTGAGTTACCTGCAAATTCTCAAAATGTCAGTCAAAAATAATCAAAAGATCCTCAAATGCTGCCTGGGGGAGGAGAAGAAAGAGGAGGGTGGGAAAAAATCCTCTTCCAGCTGTAGGTGCTGTGGGGAGCGGTGCGGCAGGCAGTCCCTGGCCAGGCGGATTGAGGGACGCCCGTCCCACCTCAGGGAGCTCCTCAGGGAGCTGGCAGCCTCAGCTTCGGCCCTCACGTGGCGTCCCCTCTGTGTGGAAAACAGCAACTGGCCAAGCAAATGAGCTCAGAGGGCTGTCTGCTGCAATCCAGCACTTTAGAGGGGAGCCATTTAAAAGCCTGGCTCTTCTAATTGCTTGAATTACACCCCGTGTTCCCTGTCTGAGGTGGACGTGCAAGTGGGCAGAAACCTGGCAAGGTGCTTTTTCCTGGATGGGCAGAAAGGATGGTGGCAGTGCTTCCTCCCCCAGCTAACACTGTGCCTTGTCGCTCTATTTCCCTTGCAGGGACCTGCCACATCGGCTGGGCCTACTACTGCACAGGCGGGGGCGCGGCGGCCGCCATGCTGGTGTGCACCTGGCTGGCCTGCTTCTCGGGCAAGAAGCAGAAGCAGTACCCCTACTGAGCCGGGCCCGGGACACGGGCGCTGCCACACACCACGGGCTCCCCGACGTCTTCTGGATAAGGACGATGAACGAGAAATTTTTAAGTGCTTTCTCTCTGGAGCGGGCATGAGGTGGGATGGCTGGTGGCCCGAAGGTGGGCAGGGAGGTGAACAGCAGTGCAAAGCCACCCAAAGGAACAGGTTTTCTCACCTGAGCCTGCTCCACAAAACTTTAAGCAAGGAAAACTACTCTTTGGCAAATGGTGAAATTCTGCGTGCGCCAGTTAATGGAGAGGTTGGTGAGGGGCCGGCGGTGCCTAGAAGCTGGGGCAGCGCGCGGCAGCCCCTCAGCGCGGCGCTCCCGAAAGCACACACGCATGCACAGATGTTGACCATGGCACAAAATGAGTAAAGAGGAAACTTTTTTTGGTGCGATTCTTCCTGCTTTTCCTTTTTTTTTCTTTTCCCTTTGGTTTTTGGTTTTGTTTTTTTTTTTTTTTTTATTCTCTCTGGTGGTTTAAAATTCAGTGTTGCAACACTTTTTAATCTATACATTAAACTTAATAAAAGGACCAATAAGCCACTTTATCAGTATTTTGTATATTCTCTACACGTTTTTCTTCCTCAGACATTTAGCCACTGCTTATTCAGCCCTATATAACTTTTATTAAGCCTCTGTGTTTTCAGCATTATTACAAAGATGCAACATAATTACATGGCATATGTAGCCTTTCCCTATAGTACTTTTATGAAGTGCAGTAAATGGACGTTTTTCTGTCCATTGGAAATTCCACTCACGGTACTGTAGAGCTCTGTTGGTTATGTACAACTAACAGGAAACTTCTTCCAGACATAGATTTCTGTTTCTGTTATGTTTAGCTCATTGATGTCGTATTGTGCTGTACCATGTTTATTATTTCAATATTCATTTTTGTAAAAAAATATATATATAATATGTGCTATTTTATGTTTGTATTTGAAAAATCTCTGTAAATAAATTTTTCCTTAATCAATACTTGCAATGCATGGTCACGTCATGAGAAAGTTCCTTCCCAGATCCCCATTGGAAAAATCCTCAGAAACAGTCATGATTTTTATAACCATGCTGTATCCTCTTTCCCTGTAAAATACATACATTTAGGGTTCAGTTACATTGCTGGAGGCTAAACATCTATTGCCACTGGAGGCGTTCTTGCATATCCCACATTTTTACCTGATGCAGTCAGGTGTCCCTGCAGGACTTCAGTGAGACCTTCCCCATTTTGCCCTGGCCGCTGCAGGATCAGCATTCCACACAGTACTGCAAATCCCTGTTTAGGCAACTGAAAACAAGCCCTTACTTTCTTTTCTTAATATCATTGACACTGACCAAATACCTACCAGGCAGTATTCCCTGTGCAAAACACTGGAAGTGTACATACAAAACTCAAAACCAATCTTATTTTCTTTAAGAAAAACAATGTGAACTTAAAACATGGGAACTTGTAAGGGGTTTTCAATCATGCCCTTAACATATGTTACTCCCTTTAAAATTTGTTTCTCTGCTCTTGTTTTCCCAATATGATATTTCTGTGGTGTATTTCTACATTACTGTCTGTGTTCTAGTTGTGGTTCATGCTGGTTAGTAACACTTGCAGCTGTTGCAGCTCTGAAATCATGCAGTTGCTTTGTACATTATGCTGGGCAGCTTTTTGGAGGTAGGTGGAAATAGCAATGTCAGCTTAGAGTGATCAATCCTGATATTACTGAACTGAATTCTATCGAGTTTCATTATAGCTTAAGCACTATTTATTTGCTTTATGGTGCTGTACAGTGAAAACAAAATTGTACCTTACCGCTCCTAAATTAGCCCATAAAAGCCCTATCACATGTGACTGCTGCTTCTGCCTGAGAAGCACGCCAACCGTGCTGTGGGGGCTTGCCTCCCGGCATGCTCTCCCAGTGGCACCAGCAGCAGCAGGACATGAAGCTCTTCCGTCCTGCTTGTCCCTTCTCGTGAGTGCTCAGGACCATACCCAGACCTGCTGTGGGAGGTCAGTGGTGTTCCATATACATACTGTTCACAGTAAGTACAGATATGCCTGTTAGGGTTGTGTATTGTTGCTTTATTAAAACCCAAGGAGATATAAACACAACTTTGGCTGTGGTTCTCCTGGCTCCAGAAAGACCTTTGGCAGGTATCTCAATAGAGAAATGCTGGTTTTGTACAGTGTGCTACTGTAGAAGCATGCCTTTCCTTCCACTGAAACTGCGGTTTGCTATACAAAGTTTCAGTGATGACTTGGCTATAAAAATATGTGTTATTATTCTAAATTTGACCCTCTGCTGTTTATATTCTGGACCATGCATCACGGAGAACATTTTGACTTCTTTTAGATCTTCCCTCTGCTCAGGTTCAGGCTTGATTTATCGTGATCTGGAACTATGCAATTACTTCATGTAGAAAATTAGGTTTTTGTTACAATGCAATACAATAGACTGACTTTCTCTGAATTTCTATACAATCTCCTTTTTTTAATTTGGGCTTGAATAAAATGCCAATTTTAATAAGCCAATGATATATGCTGCACCTGCTTTGTAGCTGTTTATCATATAGCCTTCAGCTGCTGTGATATGAATAAACTGATCACAGCTTAATTAGGTTTGTCCATATTTGTGCATTTTGGTTCTGATATCCATTTTTCACTAGAATATAAATACCATTTATTATCATGGTTATCAAGCTTCACAGCTACAAACTAATAACTTCAAACTGGGCAAAAGATTGCTTTCAATTTCAGAGTATGAAGTGTCAATGAAATATTTACAATATTTACCATGTTTAATTTTCCATTTATTTATTCTTGAAGATGAGGAGCTTGGCCTTGCCTTTGTCAAAACAAAAGACATAAGCTTGCACAGGCTCCTGTGTCACTGAATTCTGTCCTTGCCATTGCTGGCAATCTTTATCCCATAATCCTGTTCATAGATTTATCAAGCTGTATTTTAAAACTATTGAAGCATTTTCCCCCCAACAACTATATTGGGAAATATATTCCCAAATCTCACTCATTGGGTGATTAGACACTTCCTAAGTTCCAGACAGCCCTGCATTCTGGAGCTCACTGTCAACACAGATATCAGAGGTCACAGTCCACTTCCAACCAATACTCTGGGAGCAGCAAGTTTCATCTGTCACTCCTAAGTAATACAGGAGCTAATATAGAAATAAATTGTTTTGTGTCAGAAGTTACCTTAGGAGCACAGCATAATTCACATGGGAAGTGACCTCTGGAGCACTGTAGTTCAGCCTCCTGCCCAAGGCAGGGTCAGTCATGAGGCCACAACAGGTTGCTCAGGGGTTTTTCTCCTCTGTTCTTGGAAACCTCCAAAGGTGGAGATACACAATGTCTCTGGCCAGCCTGTCCCACTGTCTGACTGTCCTCATGGGGAACCAGTTTTCCTTATAATTGATCTCTTCTTTCAACTTATGACCACTGTTGCTCACCCTCCCGCTAAGAAGCACTGAGAACAGCTCATCTCCACCTTCAGTCGCCTCCCCATAGGTACTGGGTGGCTGCTATTGGGTTATCATTCCCCCTCCCCAAGCCATCTTTTCACCAGACTGAATAACCCAGACTCTTGGCCTCCCTGCACAGGACAAGCACTCCAGTCCTCAGGTCCCCAGGTCCACTCCACAGAGCTGTTCCCCAGCTAGGCAGCCCCTGGCCTACGCTGCTGCAGGGGTTTCTTCCTTCACAGGTGCAGGACTTGGCATTTGTCCTTGTACTTCATACGGTTCCTGTTGTCCCATACCTCCAGCCTGTGTCAGTCCTTCTGAATGGCAGCCCTACCCCTCAGTATATTGACTGGTCCCCTCAACTTGTGTCAACTGCAGACTTGATGAGAGCTCCAGCTCTTCCAGGTCACTGATAAAGCTGTTGAACAGGACAGGTACCAGGATAGGCCTGTGATACACCACTCACTACAGGCATCCAGGTAGGGTCTGACCAGGAGCCATGACCCTCTGATCCTTGTGATCCAACCAGGCTTTTACTCATCTGATTGCCTACCCATCCAGACAACAACATCGCATCCCGAGCACAAAAAAAATATCTCCGGGAGCCTGTGTCAAAAGCCTTGCTAAAATTCCTGCAAATGACAATCATTGCTCTTCCCTCAATCACAAATCCTGTCCTTTCACCATGGAAGGCCACTGGGTAGGTCAGGCACTGTTTGTTCTTGATAAATGCATGCTGACTGCTCCCAGTCATTGAAATGAGGACGTATGGGGCTACCAGTGGAAATAAGGTGTTGGGATCCTGTTGCCTTTGTGTGCTTAACTTTAGCTTTGCATGGCCAGTCGTCAACAGATCTAGAAATATGAAGGGTAGGAAAAAAATCGAACTCTGGAAGTTGTAAATTTACTTCACATGTAAGTTTGAGTGAGGCAAGTGGAGGTGGCAGAATTTGATGCAATGCTTTATTTACCTAAGTTTGGTCATTGGGAATGACTTCAGGAGAACACATGTTGAGTAGGAAATTCTCCCACCCAAATCCCAAAGATCTTGGGACTTTCTTTGCCTGTGCAGCATAGCATGCAGTGCCAAGACTCTTGTCCTGAGCACTAGTACAGTATTTCCTGAGACGGAAAATGCAAATTCTGTCATTCAAGCATTAAGCCAGGGAGAAGCTTTTCTGTATAAGTATGAAGCATGTGAAGACCCTGTCTGGAGGGCTTTACACTTTTTCTGTAAAAAAAAAGCCATTACTTTCAGGACTTACATATTAACAAATGACTCAGATTTTCACTATATGCTGTAGATTTTGCTCCCTCCCCAAAATACAAATATATGTCTATGAAAAAAGAAAACTAACTTCAAAAATGTTTTCAAATGAGAGTTAGATAGCTCCCAAGGTTAACCCCTTTGTTTCCTTCTTCTTGATAGAAAATACAGAAATCAGTTGCAACTGCAATTTATCTGTCATTCTAAGGTTCGAAATAAGTCTATGAAAAAAACTGAATGACAAGACAGATAATCTGTACATCAACATAAGCATTAATTCTACTCTACATGCTTCACCTTTCAGAGAGACAATGGTGAAATTAGATACATCTTTTTTTAGAAGTGACATTTTAGTGTAATTCCTTAAGCAGACAGGATTTTAAATATATGCTTTTGAGTATTAAGTGTTTTAATTATTATTATTATTTAAATAATGATGGATCAAAGAAAACGAGGAAAATTTTGAAGTAGCATCAAGTTCCATTCTCTTAGTGGCAGGAGAGATGGTTATTAGATTAAATATAAATGGGTGGCCTTTTTTCACGTTCCTCACCAAGAAACAAAGCATTCATTGAAATGTATATGGATATTTTAGCTGAGTAAAGATAGACTCTGACTCCTTTCATGGACAATTTTATGACCTTTTAGTCTTCTAGAAGTATCTGCTAAGAATGTCTGTATGTTAGGGATAGTCCATGTTATGCTGAGCATATTAAATTAAGCCATCACAAGGAAAATGATAATCTGAAAGGAACATATGGCACAACTTCATTATACTTACCTACATCACCTGGGCCCAGTGCATTGTTGCCTGCTTTACTGGCTGCCTAAAGGCAGATGAACTACATGTTACTCTACTTTAAGCATCCTCCATCACATATGGGTAACTTGTGGCCCTCAAATATCTCCTCAGATGGCCCTGTGGACCATACTGAGGCTCACTGGAAATATGATCATCTCCAAACATGTCTCAACCATGATTATCACGCCAGTATTTATAAAGCAGTTTATCTGTTTTAGATCATTTATAGATATCTCTATTTATTATAGATCTGTTAGGTCCTGTCTGTGGCAAGACTTAGCAGCCCAAGGAGTGAGTCCATAACCACTGAGGTAACTTACTGGACATTTTTCTCATAGGACACACATGGATGCTACTGCCTGAGTTCCCAAGAGAACACATTAAAACCAAAGAGTGCTCCCATCCTGCTTGTCCCCTTCAGATGCAGTCCCACCTGGGACAGAGGAAAATGCTTGTATACAGCTCCTGTGGCAACCTTGGTGTGTGAGACCCCTGCACTATGCCTTAACTCCAGGACTGGAGAGCAAAGACAACAGCAGTGGCCAAGATGCTCCATGTGCTTTTGAATACTGCATGCAGCCCTGCTCTGCAGACATGGAAGTCTTCATCTTCTTTTCATTCTCCAAGAGCTATAGGTAACTTTGACTCTTCACACCAGCCAGCAGAATGAATATTTAAGCACACTTAATAAACAAAGATTGCTGGACTTTGTAGGCAGAGTCACGCTGCAAAGCACTTTTGCTCCAGCTTGTCTCCAAAGGACTGAGTGTTTCATCAAGTAATGGATGGCAGCTTCCTATAGAAGACTACTGAGTGGGTGGTTTTCTACAAATTCCTCTGCCCCTTAGCCCAATAATTTTGTCTTGTTCCCTAAACCTCTGCCAGATGTGACGGCTTTTCAAAAACTTGGGCTATTGAAAGCTGGTAGCTGCTAAAGGGAAAGAAAGCAGTTTGTGTGAATACTTTGTTTTCTATTAAGGATTCCAGTCATTTCAATGGACTTGGACCAAACTCCATCACCGTGATCCAAAAGCTATAGGAGCCAATGGTGAATAGTCCACTGGCTTAACTCAGGCACAGATCCAATGGGCAAAATTCTGCAACTATTCTATATCTGGCTTTCTATTATGTTCTAGTAAACTGTCCATCTTTTCTTCCTTTGGAAAAAATACACGCACATGCACACACACACATTTTATAAACAAAAAAATCCCTATAACTTTATTGGTTTTGTACTTATATAAATGTTCCTTGTCAACTGAGAATTTACTAAAACAAGATCCTACAAATGCAAAATCTATGTGGAATGTAATATTGGCAGTTAGTATTTGTTTAGGACTTACACCTTCAAAGGTCACAAACTTTTTAAAAAATAAAGTTTTGTATTGATTTTGCAGACAAACAAACTGGTGGATTTGGATAATAAAGCACCTTTTTTATGAAGCAAGCCAGCTGTGCCTCCTTATCTTGCCTGTTCCAGAGGAAGAAAATGAAAAGTGGATTAATTAACATAATGAACATTTCAAAGGATATAAAGTAAAATCTGTTATATGATGTAAGGCTGCAGTTCTTAGCTGATATTACCAGACTGGGTGGGTCTGAAGGGACTCTTTCTGCTGCCAAATGGAAACGACAAAGAACAGAAAGTAGAAACATAGCCATATACTAGGGGGTTTACTGAGGACCTGACTACAGGGTGGTGGTAGATGCTCCACACCTATAACTCACTGTGGCCCACTACCTCTGATAGATTATATATTAGGAAGAAATTCTTCACTGTGAGGGTGGTGAGGCACTGGCATGGGTTGCCCAGAGAAATTGTGGATTTCTGGATGGGGCTTTGAGCAACCTGGTCTAGTGGTAGGTGACCCTGCCCACGGCAGGGGGATTGTAACTAGGTGATCTTTAAGATCCTTTCCAACCCAAACCATTTTAGGAGTCTATGAACTCTCCATATGAAGCATTTGGGTTAATCCCCTCCATACTATACCTCTGAAAGTATCAGTAAGAATTTTGTTTGTACAGCACTGAGGACAAATATTTCCCAGTCCATTAGTAGGGCCCCTGCATCCTATCCTAAAGTAACTTCACTTCACAGCAAGAGTAAAGGTTAGTAAAGGACTTTCTTTTACTGAATGGTAGCATCTTTTGGTAGGGAAATAAAGTAAATATCAGTTAAAACACATTCTAGAATTAGGACAATACATTTGAAATGATTAAATACTTCTTGCCTGGAGCTTAGTGGCCATAGTAAGAATTGCAGTGTGAGATAATTGTTTTGAAGTAGCTGTCAACGTAGTATGTTTTCTACATTTCTAGGATTAATATCTAATTATTGTGCACACAGGGAGTAAAAAGACTGAGTGCATTACTACATCTACCTCTCTCTCTGCCTAAAGTTAGAACTCCTTTTCACAGAAACTGTCTCTCCCTGCTCCTGCATGTTGACTTCAGCAAGTCTGTGTGCATTGTAGCCACCCCAAGAGCCTGCCTCTTCTCAAAGTCCTGTTGTAAGTGGGATATCTGCTGCTGTTCTCCAAATTGCACTATCCAGCCCTTTGCTACAACTTGCAGCTGCAGAGCATTGCTGTCACTTCTGGAAGATTTCAAGCTGTTTCTCACTAACTGATCAGAGTACGTTGTTTCAGCATAATCCGTTACTGGAAGATGTCAAGGTACATTGCAGAAAATTAAGTGTTCATTTCCAAAGTTGTTGTTACATCCCACTCTCTTGCAGATCATTCAACAACATTAATGTAGGAGTAGTCATAACTAATACTTTTTTTTTTTTCCTGGTCCTGGGGGCAACAGTACCAGCCGTGACCGAATGTGTAGTGACATTTCAAAGAGGAAGCGCATTAAATGTTTAGATCTCCAATTAAATATTAAGCAATCTCCATTTGTTGTCAATGTGTAGAAGTAGTATTCACCTCTCTCTGAAGAGTGACTCTGGTTTCACCATTTATTGGTGAGCAGTTTGGCAGCTCCTCAGTCTATAGGTTGTTATACCTCCACATACTGTCATCAAGGAATGTGAATTATAGGGAAGCTTTCTGGGCCAGTCTGTCTCTCAAGGGGAATCTGAAAGAGATTTTAGCTAATGGTGTCAGATCACTGAAGCATACCTTTTCAGGAGCTGATTTTGTGTGACCTGTGGGCCGCAGTGTAGCTACACTAAACTTGCAACTACCAAACCATCAGAGAGATCTAAAAGATGACTAGATAGAAACTGCTGAAAAATGTTAGGGGTCTGCAAATAAGATAAGCTGCAAATTCATTTTAAAGTAATATTGATAATATACTTTCATGAAGATAATTGATATTGAAATTCCCAACACTGCATAACCAGAAGATGGTTGCTGCTCAGTTGTTCAGTAACTTCTGATCCAAGCGATGGAGCTAGTTTTGTCTCCAGCTTTCCAATGTTAGCAAGATAGAGGTCTAATTAAATGTGTATTATGCCTCACACTTCTCCCTTCTTCCCTCCTCCCCTAATTCTACTCCTGCAAGCCATTGATGTTCCTGGTGGGAGCCACTGTATTCACTAGTATAAATACTCTTACCCCATACATGGACATTTCAGGACTGTATTTTTGAAATAGGCAAATGCTTTTCACAAAAGACTCAGCAGTCTAGTTCATAAGCAGTTTCCTTTGGCAGCCACGGTAAAACCCCCATGAATGCAGCACTCAGTGCAGGGTACTTCACTGGCCTTCATAATTAGGAAACATTACTGCCTAAGCCTCGTTCAGACAGATGATTTCAACAGTCAAGAAGTAAATGTACTTAGCAGCAAAGCATGCTGTTCCTTTTTCATTGCCGCTAAGACAGCAGGACCATTCAGAGCTGCCTCAACACAATTATAAAATGTTCTGAGCTGCTTGGAGCCATTTCAGTCAATCTGAACATTTATTTCCTTCCATAGCAATGCAGAGTGAAGGCGCTGACAGTCCTTAAATGCATCGCTCAAGATACACAGCAATTCATAACACACTTCTGGGGCAGGTGGATTTAAGGTGCCCAGTGTTTTAGTCGGCACAGATATTGCTCCCTCATGCTGACCTTGTGATGATGCTTTAGCCAGCTGTGACACTGGATGGGGAGAGATCTCAGGAACAGTGGTAAAATACAGATCTTTTTCTCCTTTACATCATGGGCTTGAAGAGAGGCCAAGTACCTGGCACCTGCTGACTGTAGGCCATCGAACCATGGCACGTATGAGACAAGCAAATAAAAAGAGGTGATTGAGAACTTTTCTGCACATCTCGGACAGCATTTCTGACAGTGCCAGCAGCTAAGCCGCTAAGGCAACAGACTTGGACCCTGATTGCCACCCCAACTGCCCTGAGTACCAGCTGATCTTCACAATACAGCAAAAAGAGGTCATCCTTCAAGTAAGGAGGTAACGCTTTCCAAATTAGCACTACTTTTTTCCAGTCTACTTACCTCTAGCTTTGCACCTGTTTACCCCTCACCAACCTTACTAATTCAATTGCCTGAATCCACAGCAGTATCTACAGGCACCTATGTTTTCTTAATGGGTTAAAAAAGGAAAAAGAAACTTATCTGTGTTGCTCAGTATATTCCATAAAGTTAGACTTATTTGCATTAAAAAAGTTCCCAAAAAATATCAAGTGAGGCTGACAAATGTCCTGAATATCCTTTTAATGCCTAAGTGGCATGCATTGTGGAAACTATTCACTGTCTCCTGAGTAATGGAGTCTGTGATAAGCAATTTGTTTTGTAGAAAAAATATGTCATCTCAGGTAGCTGAAGGATATTGTAATGACTTTCCCACATTGTCAATGTTCCATTGTATCTCTTCACTTCTTAGTACACTGCTGTATCAAAAAATAGTACAAGGGAAACAAAAAATTGCCACAAACATGTTAAACATGTTACTGTTGACTTTACCAATATTAAAACCAGAATCCAGTAGAAATCTACAATTTTTGTACAGAATGAGAGAGCTGGATTTAGGATGATGGGCCCCATTGCATCATTATTTCTTAGGTCTGAGGATGTTTCTTTCCTGGGACCTGACAGAACTTGAGGTTTCTTAAGGAGGCTTTGCATTACAGGCACAGCATGGGCTCCATCTTGTGAGCCATGCCTAATGAGAAAAAGTCAAGGAATTCTCAACTGTCATCTGATCTCAGTTCAACACTAAACCTCCAAAAATCTCCATAACACTGAGAGAGTCCATAGCTTTATTTGATTTGTGGATCAACTGCCTGTGGAGAAGGGGCATCTAAAAATAGCTGAACATGATGAAGGCACACACTGGTGAGCTTTAGCATTGGAGGAGCAACCTGAGGGAGGCAAGAAGAAAATTGGACTGCCTTCCGCAGTGTTACTGCTGGTGACAAAGTACCCACTTATTCTTAGCATCCTATAGTTCAGCACAATGACAACGTTTTTGTTCTCAATATGAAAGGGCTGAACTTAAAGGGAAGCAGCCAGATTTCTCATGAGGACATATCTTATACACTCAGCTATGCTAAATTAAAGGCAGTAAATGAACAATGCTGAGAAATATCTGAACAGAGACTCACGGCCTTGGGCATGTGCTCTCTGAGAAGTGATAACTAGCCTGGACAAAGCACCATTCAGATACGTATTTCTTGTTTGGCATTGCGAGAAGACCAGAGCATGCAAACTGAAAGTGAGCACAGGCTGCTACAACTCACAGCGGTATCAGGATCTACACACTGCCACAACAGCCACGGCAGTGTGCACAAATGTGAGATCTTGCATGCTGGAGCTAGAAAGGCAGGCTGATTTAGGGGTGGCTTTGTACCCAAGGGTAGCCAGGCATGCCCAGCAGGTGCTGTCCCCTACCTGGTAAGGACAATGCCAGCCTCTCTTGCCATGAGGAAAGCTTCACTACAGCATGTGTCACCAGAGTGACTCAGCTTGTTTCCTGCTCTGTTCCAGGGCAAGGGACTTTGGTAGATTTGGTATAGACGGGTGCTGGGAAGTTCTGTCCAGCCCGTGGCTCTCCTGTCTCACTGAGCCTAGGCAGTCCATGCTGAAAGCAGATCTTCTAGGGCTCTAGAAATGTCCTATGCCATTGAGCAGAGAACAGAGGACGTGCAGCAAGGCAACCTACTTCACAAGCACTGCTGAGCAGCTCTTAGCATCACTACACTATGGGACCATGCAAAAGCCACCCCGCAAGGGAGGCAAAGGAGCCTGCTGAATATATGTCTGTTTATGCATCTTCTAGAAAACCAGAAGTCATTAATGAAGCTTGAGCATCTTTCCAGGTGCTCATGTCAGCATATACAACATTTTTACATTGACAGTTCTCAATGGACTTTACAAAGGTAACTGATGGCTCTTCCCATCTGAGCGACAGGGAAAATGAGGCAGACATTTATGTAGTCTTGCTGAGGACTGCTTGTGCAAGTCCAAGGCAAAAGCAGGCCTATGAGCTAGGTCTTTGTCTCAAACCATTGTCCTTGCCATGAAGCATCACTGCCTTCTGGTAGGGACTTCACCTACATTCTCCAGGTTTTTGAAGATGCCTTAATCAACAGCTTCCATAGTTTTCCTTCTATAACAATGTTCCTCTGAAGATTTCCTTCCAGGTGATGTCTGACTTGACACCATTTCTCTGCCTGGATGTGGTTGCTATGACAGCTGCTCCCAGTTCAGCAAATCCTCATCCTGCCAATCCTCTGCAAACACAACTCTTGCATATCTTGTATTCTCTAGGAAATCAAAATATGCTTCTGTTTTTAGTCTTTTAATCTTCTCATGTCTGTGTCTCCTTTTGTTTGGAATCAGTGATGTTAAAACAGCCTTGTGCTGCCAATATTTCAACAACAGGTTTTCAGAAAAAATATCCTCACCTCAGTCTATGACAGATTTGGAGTGCTGTATTGCTTGGGCTGCTGAGAAGAGAGAGTGAGGAATCTACTTTTATGGCTTGCCTTTGAAATAAAGCTCTTTCACATAAAAATCAGGAAGTCAACACTACTTGGCAAATAAATGCATCTTAAGTGCTCTTAACTGGAAGTAGTTACAGTAAACCTTCCTCCTAAAAAATCTGCTGGGTGATTTTCTGATGCTGTGAACTGTGATGCTGGATGGGCTGGGAGAGTGCATGTGTGTGCAGGAGTGGGCACTCAAAGGTGTTGGAAAAAGTCATTTTAGCAAATGTTGCAGCCCACAGGGATATATATTCTTTCACTGTCCCCTGTTGCCATTTTGAAGCACACAAACACACATTACACTCACATAGGCATTATCTCTCTGTTAAAATTCTTGTCAGATCTGGTCCTCACGTCTCCACTCTGTTAAATGAACTGAACTCAGATTCCCCTTGCCCCCTGACTTATCTACACTGATTTGCATGTTAATAGCTTTCCTTCCCTCAGTCAGTTTGTTCTACCCTCTGCTTGATTTGCTCTCCACAGTAATTTCGACTGGGATCCTTGCCCTCAACTCACAGCAAGGGAAGGAAACTGATGCAAAGGGAATGCAGGGGAGCAGGGATTCCATCCTTGAGACTCTTTTGCTTTCACTACCATTGCCATTTCTCTAGGCAAAGCCATGCTGGGCAAAGCTGATTGTCTCCTTGGATGCTTTGGATGCCTACCAGGGTGCAATGGACACTGTTCTGCTCATCTTCCCTTCCTAGATCCCTGTTTTTGGAATCTAACTCTGATAATTTCCTTGTTTACTTATGTTTTCTCATCCCTAAAGTCTCATGGCTCCCCGTTCTGTAATTCTCCTCTCCCCATTCTTAACAGAGGTCAGCTTTAAGGGTAGATCTCAGCTTATCTTTACTGATGAAGCCAGCTGAGATAATGGTCAATAGTAGAAATAATAGCCATTCACCCACTTCTAAACTTTCCAGAAACCTTAAGACAAAACTGGCTCCTCTAAACCAACAGCTTTGCCCTGCAAGCAACCAGGCAGCTGGGCAAGGATCAGTCTGCCCAACTGCTGGCAACTTGGGTGGATGGTCTTAAGTTGTGGAAAAACAAATGTCTTTTCCATGATTCTCCATTTTTGTACTCTGACTTCCTCATAGAAAGCAGCTTTCCAGTGACAAGGAGGAGAGGGATGGCTGCCTGCCACAGCCCCCAGCAAGTTCTGTGAGCAGCACACAGCTACTGGTCCATTGAGTCTGGTCCCTTGTATCCCTGCACACTGCTGCATCAGCTCGGGGCACAACTTCAGAGCTTGCATGTGTGGGGAAAAGCTGCTGCTGTTGTACAGTTTCAGTTGAGTTTTCTCAACTTCCTGGTTGACTGCCAAAGAACTTGAGGCTTAATTTCCCACCTTTGAGTTTCTCTCCCCCTCAGGATCTTCCCATCTGCTGCATTTCATCTTGCCCAGGTAAAGCTATGCTTGCCAGCCTTCCCCTTCCAAAAATACTGCAGTGTTTGTTTTTGTTCCTCCAGATTGTGCTGGCTCTGACTCTGTGTACTGTGACTACTGACTCATGGTCCTGCTGGTCACCTCTATCGGTTTCCAAAGTTTTCATTATCTTCTGCTCTTTGCAGCTCTGCACAGACACTTTTGCCTCATAATACTTAGCAATCTGTTAATGTGGCCACTGTAGAGATCTGCTTTTATATTTAGTAACATCACTCATCAGTGCAGGATTTTTTCAGTAAAGGAAGTCTAAAAAAAAGATCATCAGCTGTTCCTATGGTTTTTCTCTGCAAAGACTGCAGAGAAAAATATTCTACTGAGGTTTTATAAGCAAGCGAACTGCACTACCTGATTTTTTCATTTTGATTTTGCATACATTTTCCAGACTCTCAGATTAAAAAAATATCTGGCACATATTCTGATATGTTACTTGCTGAGTGCTTTTAAATGAGCCTAAATGAGGATTGCGTGCAGTTGAACTGGGAACTTGAACACAGGACAGAGTGGAATTAGCTTTATCCTGAGGCCCCCTTACAGGGTGTAAAGAAAGACAAGTCTTATTGTAGTTTTACAGCATAGTAAACTGCACTGTCTTCATGTCTTCCTGGGATTCCTTAGACCTGTAAAAGGCCAAGGTAGCTGATCGGACCTTAGTGGATCAGCTGTATCCACCAGCTTAGAAAAAGAGACACTTTGACAAGCCTCACATGGTTACAACCCAGTATTATCCTAGTGCAGGGCAAGCACAGCACCAGCTCTCGCTTCAAAGCCTCTGCACTCCATTGGTGGGGATCGAGGCTGCCAAGTCCAAAAGCTGGGACGGATGGGCTGACAACCTGCTCCACATGCATAGCACCCATGGGAAACCTTGCAGTCCCCTTATCTGTTTCCCACCAGAGGATCAAAGCCCTTTGAATAAAACAAAAGCCCCAGATTAAAACCCCTTCCCTTGGAAGGTTGCCAGCCCCCCATTCTTCTCTCCCACTCCTCTTTTGCCTTCAGGCTGGCCTTTTTGCATGTGTTTATTGTTCAGCCCCTCTCTCCCAGCACTGCATGCAGATGGTGAGGCTTGGCAGCCACCTGGGCCAAACCTGACCCACCACTTCCCCTGCCTGCTCCATGGCCCCAGGACTACATCCACATCCCAATGCTGATCTTCACTCCCACTGAGTGGGGCAGGATGGTCACCACATGCTCTCACCCTTCTGCCTCTCACGGGGTACCCGCCTATCGACTGTACCTAAACAAGATTGAATGCGGCGGGCGCCAGAGCATTTGCTAATTGCACCCCAAGGCTATGAAATTCTCTGATAGCAAATCATGCTGCCTAACGCAGGCTGCAACATTTCTCCCTGCTGAAGCATGTCAGCCAGCGCAGCCGGCATTTGTGCCCTTTGGATCCGACAGCACTGCGTCAACCCAGGAGGGGGAAAGCTGTTTTATGAAGACGTCTGCTGCCTTTTCAGCTGCCAGCAAGTACAAGGATTGGGATTCTTTGCCCTTCCCTCCATCCACCGCCAGATTTTTCTTGGATCATGTTTTTGCTCAGAATTCACTGCAATTCAGGTGTCACTGGCAACTATTTCCCACATCTGGTCTAGCCAGGTTTCGAACAGAGCAAAACTTTATTGCTGAATGTTATATGGGAGAAAAAGGGAGGGTAAGAGACAGGTCCATGGAGTTCTGGCTCCTGGTGACTGGTCTCCAAGTGAAGACAAGTTTTTATGATCAACCTTCAGCTGATATGTTTAATTAACTCTATTTCATCATTGTTGGTCGTGCTTCTTTGCCTCTGGGTCCAGTAAGGATCAGAGCCAACATACCGTCTTTGTGAAGAGTGAATGCTATGCCTGTAATGTGACCCAGACTGCCAGCAATGGATTCACAGGTATTTTCCTGAATATTTTCTGTGTCTCTGTTTGAAGTGAGTGCTCCCAGGTCAGCAGAGTTTCATTGTCAGACTGGATCTCTCGGTATTTCTTCACTGTCAGAAACTGCCTGGGCAACCAGGAGTGATGGAAGATACTGGTAGAGGCCTGGTGAGGAGAAGGAAACAGAGACGTGAGCTGAGGACCTGAAAAGAGCAGGGGTTGTAGCTGCAAAAAGAAAGTTTTTGGTGTCTGTTCTGGGGGTAGTGTCCAAGGGACTGAAAAAAGCTCTAACAATGGCTAGAGTAAGGACTGTCATTCCTTCGGGTTTTGTATTTTAGGACACAGGCGGTATTTCAGACAAGGATAGCATTGCCAAGGCTTCACAATGAAACAAGAAGAACATGACAGTGATGTCTGTCAAACATTTCCAATATACCAGCTGGACACTGGTCTGTGGTCTAAATATTTTCTCTGTATTTGTTGGGAAACATGTCTGTGTCCCCAGCTTCAACATGAATTTTCTGAAGCTGTTTGAGGAGCATGTTGTTAAAAAACTCCTATGGACAATTCTTGTCATTTCTCCATATTTTTTTTTGTTTCCTTCCAAGAAAGCAGCAACAGCTCCTTTTGTGATGATCACGCATGGGTTTGTGCTTGATGAGGATGGACCGCATGCTCTCTGCCATAAACTAAGGTGAGACCAGGTCTGTGTGGCCATGGCAGGGCACATTCTGCCTTTGTGCACAGCTCTGCAGCTGCAGGTGGGATTCACCTCCAAGACAGGCTGCTCTCCAGCCTTGGCAAGTTAGCAAGGGCCTTTCAGTTTGCCTCAGGTTTTTCTGCCAGCCCTTTGATGCACACAGAATGGAGGGAAATCTGGGTGAAGCAGGTAACTGTAGAAAGTGCCATGGAGACCTCTGTACCAGCTTGGAGATAAAACAGACACAGATTCTCATCATACAGGAAGTGGAGATTCATTTGCCACCCTTAAGAGCTAAACCAACACTGCAGATATTCAGATTTGTGGCAGTAGGTAACCCAGGGATTCCGGACTTCAAAGAGATGGGTAGGCTGGCAAAGTCCCTGCAGTTTTAATCTCTCCTCACTCTGTTTGCATGGTTAGGGATTAACTTCCATACTATAGCTTTTCCACCTAGGAATATAAATGTTATTCACCTGTCTCAGAGAAGTGTTCATGAGGATTAACAGGGATTTGGGGTTTTTATATGACCTAGATGTAAGGCTTTTTATGTGACCTAAGGCTGAGCGATACACGAAATAAAATGGGCTATACTATATGTTCCCATTTGAAATACTGGCATCAGAGCCATGATGGTTTGGAACCAAGTTGTTTCTTTCCCTCCTTGTTTTGCTTGCCATGGAGACTGAGGGGCTGTAACACTGCCATGGCCCTGGCCTACCCCTGAGCGAAAGGAATTTCACTGTTGTGTAGCCTCCCACCAGAGAACACAACATGCTCAGTGCACTGGTATCAAAGGTCTGGCAGCAAGGTAAGAGCCGAGTGGCTTGGCTTGGTTTGGTCTGATTAGCTTTGCTTTGCTCTCTGGTCTGACTCTCACAAAGAGAAATGGATTTGAGGAAGAAGTTCTCTACTGTAATGCTTTTGGGTGAATAATTAACACTGAAGTAGATGCCTACACTGCAGTGTCTGGAAGCTTCTTCCCTTTCACATAGATGTCCAGGCTGTGTCTTGATCCCATACTGGGACCAGCAAGGACAGGCTCATTCCTCCCTTTTCACTCCTCCAATGCATTTTAGTGAACGCCAAATGAACTCACACACCACCTTCAAACAGGAGCCACAGCACATGCCGGTCGGTGCCAGCCTAGAGTGAGACAGCAGGACTCGGGGGGCTGCTTGTGGGGGTGTGCTACCCCCCATCCCATCCTTTATTTCCTTAACAACGAACCACCAGTGGTGGTGGTAACAAATGCCTCTGGTCCCTGCTGGCAGTATTTGACTCCAAGTGGCTTTGGGGGTTTGACTCGAGATCTCACAACACAGATAAAGGATGAGGTCTAGCAATCCACCCAGCCCAGTGACTCCTGGGGTGAGGCAGGGGCCGCACAGCCCGGTGTGGCTTCAGCAAAAGCCAGAAAGACCCCCGCACTTCGGTACCAAATCCCCTGCCCCGTGCTGAACCGTCAGGCCCACTGACCTCTAAGGGCCACAATAACGGACTTAGTCCCACCGCACCATGAGTATAAAACTGGCATTTAGAGTCCTCTGTTTTGAGGACGGAACACAAACCCTGGACGGGTTGACAGACCTGAACCTCTCTCCTCTCCAAGCAGGGACGATTCTTTGGTAAGACTTGTGACTCCAGCTACGTTGGATGTCACCCAAGGAAGTATCGTTAACTAAAGCACTGAACCCTGAACTCGAGCTGGATTGTTACAGTAAGTGTATTTATCAATGGTGATTTTGAATTTGTTATATCTGTCACCTTAATAATTCAACTATTTTTATCAACTTGGCAAAACTGTTTCAGGGAAAGTCCTTGAACGGGACTCTGACAGGCAAACGTTAACTCTGATGAGTGACTGTTCATATATATATATAACCCTTTAGATTTAAACCCGTTGACCCAGTCTGAGACTAGGATTGGATCTAGCCGCACCTAGGCTCCTCTCTGAGAAGGAGTTTAGAAAGCAAGGGGACCCTTTCTGCACTTCATGGCTCAGTGGGTGGGCTGTCCTCCCCCACCCCCAGCCACCGCTCAGCCTCTTACCTCTTCCCATGACAGTGTGGCAGCAGCTCGTGTTGGAAGACATATCTTGATGAAAGGGGATTTCACAGCCAGCGCAGAACAGAGTTAAGTCCTTGGGAAGACCCTGCTCTGGCTGAAACCCCAGGCACTAATATCTTGATGTGTGCTCAGAGAGACAAAGATTTCTGTTTTTCCACCTTAGTACAAGTGTACAATAAACACAACCTTTTTAATGGCTGAAAAACCTTGGAAGAAAGTGTTGCCTGACAAGCTGTCCCACGTGGCCCCTTTGCAGCCACAGAGCTGTGCCATGGGAGCAGGAGGCTTGCTCACACTTTATCCCTGGGACCTCCTTGGAGAAAACATTCACTGTGAAAAGCCTCCCCCTTCACGCAAACTCTGACATATTGCAGTCACCTATTATGTAGTAAAAAACAGTAATCTATTATGTAGATTTTATGGATCACTTATACAAATTACAGTGAAACCTCAGTCCTGACTGTGGTTTAAAATAGACTGCAATACAGCAGTAACAGCAATAAAAACAACAACAGCAATAATAATAATGAATTGATAAAAGGATATATCCATTAATGTTACTCCTCTATGCAAGTACTTGATAATAGAAAAGTATTTTTAGCCTGCAAATTATTTATTATAATATTGTCTTTATTCTTTATGGCTTCAGAAGTATGAGTCAGGTTTACAGAGTCCTACAGTATTTTAAGACACAGAAAAATAATTTTCTTTTCTGAGCCATCAGATTGCTTTTATATGAAAAGAGGTACTTAGATTTTTGTTTTAATTTTATGGAAGATTCTGTACATTAACACATCATCCTGCAGAGGAAAACCTCTCTTTTTAGTAATGCAGTGTATTAGAGGTCTCTTGGGAGGAAATTTTCAGCACAGAAGTTTTACTGGCAGTCTAAGCAACCTGTGGAAGTACATCTCCGTACTGTGGTGACTATAGTTAGGACTACCCTTTTTCTGGAAAAGATGAATCCCCTGGAGAGTTGTGCCTGATATGCTCAAAACAAAACACCGAATCTTGTTTATCCAACCTCTTTAGCCAGTGCTGCTAAAAAACTTTTACAAATTATTTCATGTGCAGTGTTCTTCCTGTATCGACTCTAAAACAGCAGCTGTCTGTCTTTCTTCTGCCTTTCCCCAGTGAAGCTTTTCCAAAAATTTTATTCAGTTTACACCAGGCCCATTTCTCCTGTTTTCTGACTGAGACTTTTCTGAGATCCTCACGGGGCAGGTGGCAGCATTCTGCAAATAGTCGCGAGTGAGCACCCTCCCAAATCCAAGCAACTGGACCTTTCAGAGGACTTGAAAAATGCAATGTCTCTGCCACTCTTCCCAACTGTTACCATGTTTTTCATGCTTACAGGCCACTTGTGGCAAACGGCACACAGGGACCATCTCCTACCTCCCCCCAAACAGAAATATTACATAATTTTCTGTCAAGATGTATTCACTTCTTCTACTTCCCCAACTAAAATAAGAATGTAAAATACCGTTTTTACTCAAAAAATATAAAAAATTGGAGACATCACTGACTGCATATGTACATTTCCTTTTCCTCTGGTTCTTTTGTAAAATTAGCTGGGTATCTATTAGCTCATCAAAGACGTCCTAGTGCTTTGAAATCACTCCTAAATGTTTTAAAGATCTTTCCTCCCATTCAAAGAACTGACATGTTTGAATTGTCACCAAGCAAAGATGGATGGGTTCATTAGGAAGAGCCAACAAGTACTTGGGTGGGAGAGGTCAGGTTAAAAAGAGTGGGTGCCTTCATTTAGAGGCCAGACCCTGAAGCTTGGTGATCAAATACTGGTGACAATGCAAACCTCTAAAACAAGGGCACATATTAGGGGTAGAGATGGCCACAATAAGATGGTTGCCATGGCACGTTGAGCAAATGTGTGCTGGTAGTTGCTGATTGCATGTCTGCAGCTCCCCTACTTTTTGTTGCTTGATGTGCTTTCCTATAGTTAAAGCACAGTAAAGAGACATTGTTTAAGTACTGGACTTGATTAATAATCCCTTTTCTCTGCATAACTGTATTAGCTACACGCTCTAACTCATCTTTATCACAGTTCAATGCTACAGAAGGGAGGAATCATTCCTAACTATAGCTGCAGGTAGGTAAACTGAGGAAGAAATGCACAGTGATCAGCATTAGAGTGAATTCTGGAATTTACAAGCTTTTGATTCACAGTCAGATTGAGAAGCTTCATAGTAAGATTCATGTCACTTAATAGTAAGTGTCTGAGCAATAGATATTTACTCCTTAACTGATTTTCTTTGATGCAAGTGAAGAGAAATAGGCTTTTCAAGGGCTTGATCCTAATTTATGCCCTTATTGTAGGCTTAAATGATCCCTGATCTATGGCCCTTGGGGTTGCGTGTTTCTAAAAAATATTGACTGGTTTTATCAGATTAAACCTGTACCTGTACAGATTAACACCTGTACTGGTGTACACTACACCTGAGTGTAGTCCCTCATCTACACATGTGAAAAGACCTAGCCCAGGCCATGTCCCTATGTGCTGACATGTGGTTGCCCAAGCAGGGTCTCTGGCATGGTTTTGATCTGTGCAAGCCTGCAATCTCCCGGACTTTGCCCAGGCATGATTTTGGGACTGACATGGGCACAAGGATGTTGTCGCTGGGAGGACTGAAATGGTGATAAGAGGTGAATCAAAGAATGTGTACCTGCATGGACACAAGCATACCAGGCCACTTGGACTTGGGTTTATTTCTGGCCAGTTTCACTTATAAGCCTAGAACTGGCTTTCTGTGTGCTTGGATTTCTTGAAAGCACAGCTAAAATTGTAGCAGCCCTCCATCTGACTGGGTTTGATATCCTGAACTCTACTTCCCTGTGTGTGGATCTTTCAGACCATGCCGCATAGTTGTTCAAGAAAATGGGTGACCCACCATTTTTTCCTGAACTCCCCATCACCTTAGTGATGTGTGGTACAGATGCTGCCAGATAGCATCCCACGACTGTGCTGAGTGTTTATGGCACACAGAATCAGCATGTCAGATCCACTGACCATTGCCCTCCCCTGGTCAGTCCCCAGCCCTAGCTTTGAGATGGCAACAATTCGATGCCTGCAGCAGATGTCATTAAATCCTTGAAACAGGCAAATGGGCACTGTCTGCCTCCATAAGTCCCATTTACATTTGTCTCTCAGGAGCAGCCATCAGCTTCAGTCCTGAAGGATGACACTCAACACACCTTACAAATGCTGCAGTGGTGTTGATTTGGACTGCTTTGCTGGCTCTTGCTCTCTGGATCCTCTCAGGAGCCCTGGCCTCAACAAATTCACTGGGCAGTCTTTTCTAAGGTGTGTAAAGTAGCACACATGAATTTCTCACCCATTAATTTCCTTGACCCTCTCATCTTACCTCATGAGGCAGTAGTAATATAAGCTCTGGCACTGTGTTATTCATTATATTATGCCTCTTTTATCCAGTGCTGGGACACCATTTTGGGGTCAACAAGAGCTGCAAACCATGATCTGCTGCTGCCTCCTGTTGCAATGCCACTGAGGGATTGTGGGCCAAGTCCAAAGCTTATGGCCTTCTGTGCTTCATGATCAGCTTGACCAGTTTCCCACATCTAAACATGTTAACCATAGTTCCATGGATCACTTCCAGAATCAGTTTTAAAATGTATGCAATGTCTACTACTTTCCAGTCCTCTGGAAAAGTGGCTGCTCCTTTTGTGACAAACAGTCAGCAGCTCAGCTCCTCCATACATGACATCTGTGGAAGGGACTAAGGGATGAACCACCAGGACCTGATGGTGTAAGGCATGTAAATATTGAGTTATTTCCAGCACCAGTTCTTCTGTCATCTCCTTCTTCAGGAGAACCTCATCATGGCTATCAGGGAGGGCAGACAGGGAACTGCTCACTGTTCTGTTGGTTAGAATTGAGGCAGACAACCACCCAGATTCTCATCAATCTCCCATTTTTAATTAGTTGCACCTTTCTAGCCACTAGACTCATGGATTTGACATGGGCTTCATGCTTTACTTACACTTGTTTTGTCTCCTATTGATGTTTACTCTTTGCAATTACAAGGTGTTAGTCCTTTGAACACCACTTTGGATCTCTCACTCTAATTTATGCTTCTGTTTGTGGGCTTTATTGGGATTAGATCTGTACATTTTCAAGGATTTTTGTTGGGTTTGTGTTGAAGCTACAACTCTCATGTGGAAAGCACTTTGCATCCTCCAAGATGAAAAGTGCTGTGTAAAATGAAGTGTGGTATGTAAAGATTTCAATTAAATAATCTGCCTAAGGTTTGATGTTCTAAGAATATGCTCCTCTAAACATTTTAAAGTCTTTTTTTCCTTGCTTTTGTGCCTGCATTAATGGTGCATTCTTAATGACAATAGGAGTCACTAAGAAACACAAATCTCGTATTCCTTTCTCAAGCTATATATACTTTTAATAACTCCCATGATACAGCAAGAGATTTCTCATTCATTACTTTGCAGCACATGATTTGCACTGCCGTGATGTAGCTAATTAGTTGTTGATGTATTCAGAGTCCACATCTGCAGCTTTATTACCAGAATGAAAGCTACATGAATCTTCATTTTTTGGTGTTTTTTGTTGTTTCTCTTCTAATATAAAACCTTTGGACCTTCCAGATTTTTTTTTTTATCCTATTTTCCACAGCTCTATGTGAGCAATTATTGCCTGATGTCTGGAAAGTTCAAATGTATACCACCTGCCATAGCATCCATTAGTCATGACTGTTTCTCTGTCACAAGTTCATTGGTGCTAAGTGACTATAGCCAAAGTAAATAGAACATGTAACTGGAGGAGTAGACCACACTGTAGTATTTGTTGGTTTCAGCTTTTTTGGAGACTACTCTGTCAGCAGTCATACCAAGCAAGGGCATTTTGTTCCTTTCTGCTTTTGTTTTGTTGGCTTACCAGTCCCAATGTTTTAAATAACTTTAATGCAAATATTTACATTTCAGCCAGTTATGGCCATTTTGTATTGTTTTCAAGGTAGTGCACACAATGAACTGTTTGGCAGAAAAATGATACAGTAAGTTTTTTTCAAGTAAAGGTTTTACACTTATGTGTTTTTAGAGAATAGTGCTTCTGTGCCAGAAGATCATGTAAAAAGCTGTTTCATGATCCATTCCTCACTGCTTCTGTCCTCTGAGATTATTCCAGATATGAGGCTTGACCTTATGCTAACTCAAGATAGAAGGAAAATGTGTGCCATCCTGAAGTTGATGGCAAAGTTCCTGCTGATGTCAAGAAGGCCAGGATTTCACCCAATGAGATTTGGCATCAGCTTCACTGTGGAAGTGTCAACAGAGACTCCTCCAATAACATTCTTATTTTGTCAGTGCCAAAGCATCCACCTACTCTATGTCCAAACAGGAGAAAAATCCAGATGGTTTCACATCACATTGCCATCCAGATCCATTTCAAAAGAGTTTTAGAGCCAAATCTGATCAATATATTTAAAATGTTTGTCTCTAAATTTTCTGTAACGCTCCAGTAGGCAGTTCCTAGGATAGATGCCACAGTTAACAGGGTATGCATAACAATTATCCTCAGCTGAAGCAACTGGCCAAGGGCTTGGCAGGATCCCGCCTTCCCTCCCTTCTTCCAGGTCTGGGTGGCAGTCATCACAAATAAGCAGAACAGGAGAGACTAGTGTCTGTACCTGAGAAGGAAAGTCTTCTCATCTTCCCTCCATCCTCTTGAGCGATTCAAGAGTGTATCCTCTAAGAGTCTGGTTTTCTGAACAGGAGAAAGTCTGCTGATAAGGAAGCCAGAGCCTGCCTGAGCTTCTCACTGCACAGAAGCAGAAAGAGCTTAGGAAAGTCACTGACTGGCAATAAGTAGCTTTGCATCCTTCAGCTTCTTCAAACAAGGCCTAAAAGTGGACCCAGGGGACTTTAATCAGAAGCTAAATGCTGAGAAGTTCTAGGGCTGCAGAGACACAGGTTTGGCTTTCTCCCACTGTCCTTGTCTCTGGAGGAAATTGGATATTGACCTGAGTAGAAGGATAAGTCTGGAGAGCTTTTAAACCACTGTTGATTTTGCTTTGTTGCTTAATGAAATCTAAAAAGCAATTACAATTAAATTAAAATTGATTGAAGTTGAACATGGGATTCTCTAAAACATATAAATAAACAACCTTTCCCTTGAAATCTGTAGTCTCTAATGAAAACTTAGCTGTATCTTTTTTCAATCTCATATAATTTTATAATAAAATAGAAGAAAATGCAGAGATATTCCTGGAGCTTCATTTTAAGTTGTATAACTGATCATAATGAACTTCATGGACCAGACCCTGCTTTAACAGAATCTGGGTCAAATCCAGAACAATTCCATTAATTCTGATTGATTTCTTTAAAAGAGGAGCAAAGCCCCACCTTCTAGCCCCAGTGTTTAAACTGTTTGCAGTCAAAGCAAATTCAAACTCCACTGAAAGCTATAGTGTTATTGGAAATTTTCCATATCTTTTATTGTCTGTGTGCAAAATAGATCACTGTATTCCCAACAGTTATTTTTTTGTTTTGTAAGAATGCCCTGCACATAATTAAAGACTTTAATCACTTTTTGAAAGTAAAACATAATATTTACTGTTAAGACTTGGTATGCACCACAGATGGTCATGTTTTTATGTTAAATCTATGCTTTTAATACTTTTAGAACCACCCTCAGCATCTTTTTGTAGCATTCACTGCCAGGGGAGGTGGACGGTCTCCTATTGGCTAAAGTAATCTTCCATCCTTGGATCCTGGCCAAAGGTTACTTAGCCTTGTGATTAATATGTTAGCTGCATATATAGCAGGTAGAAAATTCACCTTCTGCTGAGCTTGTACTCTTGCTGACATTAATATTTTCCATCTCCTGCTGTTGATTATGATTTTCCATTTTTCTGTAAAGAAATAGAGACCAAAAAATGCTCAGACATATCATCACATGTTTAATACAGCCAAATTATTGTAAATAGAAAGATAAGTCTGACATTTTATCACATTATGGAAACACAGGAGTCCTGTTATACACAAGAAAGGCATTTCACTTACAGCTTTGAAGTAGATTTTCAGAAACAAGCAATGATTTTTCCATGTTCCATCTCTCAGGTTTTTGCCAATAAGCAAAAACTCTTTTAAATTCCTACTCCTGTAAAATCAAAAATTGGACACTAAAGAACTGAGGGAATCAAAATCATTATTGCAGATATCTAGCCCGATTTCTTGTAGGCCTGCTTTTACCCTTTTTATTAGCAACATGCACTCAGATCTGCAGCTGAGCATGTAGTACCATGTATTTTTTACCAGTAGCCCCAGTTACTGCCAGACCCTGACCTGACCTTGCTTTACAGCTAGCTACAGAAGCTCCCTGGACAGAAGTATGACCCACATAAACTCATGCTCTGTATCTATCATGCAGATACTCTTGTTTTTTTTATCCTGATGACTTAGGAAATGGATATTACCTTGTAAAAAGATTACTTCCAAACCATTCATGGCCTGCTGTGGTTCTCTTTTTGGTAGGGAGAGGGCTCAATATCTTTGGAACACTAGGTTATTTTAGAACAAGTTTGCTTAATATAGTGTGTGGCTTCTTGCTTTGGTGAAATACAGAATAATGTTTACTACAGGTTAAAGCTCTAAAGAGAAAATTTTCCATAATTGTGATTTTTCTGTATTTTGGAAACAAGCTATCATTCTCATTTTTTAATTTTTGACCTCTTGGGGTCTGAGTCATATCACCTACCTATCACATACATATATGAACTAGCTGTTGGGAGTCCCTGTATAATTTGTAGAGAGAAATGGGGACATCAAGACCATTATTTATCTGACCACCTAGCCACAGCATGTCTGTTCCTCTTTGACAACTAAGGGAACACTGAAGGACCAGCACAGAGGTAGACATCTGTGTTATACCTCTGCAGACTGGTGAGACAGCTCTCATGTGACCTTCTCTTCACTTTTACTCTTGTAGGTCTTTTGCACCCACAGCTTTTACTAGATAGCAATGCAAACATCAGTGGGCAGATCTGGTCTTGTTTATGCCTTCAATATTAAGTTTAACAGGTCAGGAACATCTGCACATGGACATCGCTCCCTTGCCCATCTTTGGCCCTACCAACCCATACTTTCACAAAACAGTGTTGAGGCACGTCGCAGGAGGCCAAGGCAAGGGTTGTTCTCAGCAGGTGGAGTGAATGAGACCTTCTGGTTTGGGAGAGGAAGAGATTGTAGTGATAGGAATACTAAGGTCGTCATCCCCTTTGTCCCCATGACCATGTCCTCCTGCCCTATTTTATTTGCTAGCATAGATGTAGCCCATGCATCTAATTCTGTAAGTGCAAATATAACTCTTTGGTTCAACAACAGCTCTTTTTTAACAGAGTGTTTTATCCATTACATTTTTTCTGGCTAAATACTTCTTTTCCTAAATTTGCTTTTTGTTTTCATATGTCAAATGTTTTGCATTAGGTATATATTTGCTGACATCTCTGTAGGAGGTGGTAAATTGTTGACATTAAATATCAAGACAATTATTTTGGCTTATGGAACGTTGTCTAATGTCTGTTGCAGTAAGGCAACAATATTTTTCTGTAGGAGTATTGTCAGTTTTGATAAGCATACTAGTGGTTTATTTTTCAGTATGACATCTGTCTCTTTTCTTTATTCATTGAATTTATATAACTTATGCACAAGAATGATTAATCTATATTCTGTGTTTTGAGGGAAAGCAAGTGTTTGACTATTCTTTTTCTTACTTATTTTTTGCCTCTACCTTTCTGAAAATTTACTCATTCATAAAAGGGAGTTCTTTAACATCTCACTTCTTATTGATTGCTATTATCCCTTTTTTCCATGTCTTCTGATATAATTCAGCAACAGAAAAGCAGATTGAGAGACTGTAAGTAGATTTGCTGCCTATCAGCATTTTAAAACTCTAGATCTGGACCACTGTATAATTTTTCCAAAAATCTCAGAAGCTCCTTCCAGGGCCTGGAAGATGAACTGAGAGTCTGAAATCCTTGGAATGAATGACAGGGGGTCAGAGAAATACTGAGCTGAAGGCAAATCCTTGTCAAACTATGTGGGTCTGTGTTAGATCTAGATCACATTAACATAGTTTGACCAGCTAGACATGCTCTGAATAGTTAATTTCCCAGCTATTTTAATCCATCAAACCAGTCACTGCCTTGTGCACAAGATCCAGTCTTAATACTTCACATTTGATCCTTCAGCTCCTGTAAGGATAGTCTCAAGCTCTCAGTAATGTGTCTCAGTACAAAACCCGTGCTGTAATTGCAGGATCTCATTTCTTGGTACACATCTTGACGTGCAGGGTAGTTGGGTATCCTCAACATTTCTCTCTCTCTGACTGTTTGTTAGAGCAATTTAATAAAATGTTGCAAGCACTACCTGGATATACAATTTAAGTAGGTCAACTTCTCCAAAAAAACTGCTGAGTTCTCTAGTGGTTGGAAGCAATAATCACTATTCATGAGCCTTGCAGTATCACTCAAAGGCCTTGTTTAGATCAGACAGATCTATTGTGCCAGCGACTCTACAGAGACATAAAAAACACCTCTCCCAGAGATTTTGCAACCAGAATTTAGAGTAGGTAAAGTAATGGAAGGAGCAGGGGAAAGACAGGGAAAAAATAGCGAGCAGCCTGAGACACCACTTAGGAGAATATTTTAAATTCATTGCCTTTATTCACTTTCTGTGATATAATGTATGAAGCCAAATTGTGCTGATACAATCCACCTTTTGTAAAGTGCAGTACCTGGGAAACAGGCATTATTGTCTGTGATTTCCTGATCTAGGTGGATACTGGTCTTTCCTGATGGTGGTTTGTGACTCTCTGCCATTTAGGCATAGCAGCTAATCTCCTTCCCAGCTGGGCCAGGGTTCCAAAGCTCTTTCCTTCATAGGGAAAGGGCAGAGATTAGGGGGGAAATGCATCAGTGGCTCATGTCTTCCTATATGCCCGGCCTGTTGGAACAGGAATATGACAGAGACCTATGGAAGGACCTCCTTGTCCCTCCTAATGCTTCTGGGCAGTACATAAAGCCTAGATGCATGAAGTCTCCAAACTACTTTAATTTATGTCCTACTCCTTAGTAATTAATATTGTCTTCAATCGACAATGAGGATGGTGGTGATGACAATGAATGTGAAATATGGCTTGAGTTGTGAACAATGATTCTCAAAAACAAACAGCCATATAAGTAGCTCATATGTTAAAGAAGCTGTGAGAACTTGAAAACAATACAGGGAATAGTGACAACAACTTTTGAGGAACAGAGAAATGCCTTCTAATGAAAGATGCAAGTACATCCCTTTGCTCATTGCATGCAAAACAAAGAGGTGATCTACAGTCTAATATGATAGGAAAATATTCAAGTTACTAATATTTTTCTTAACCTGTCAGAGAAAGCAATATTAAAAACCAATGTAAGGCTGTTAATATAAATCAAATTCAAGTTAGGAGTAAAACATGAATTTTCAGCAGCAAAGATGATCAACTCCCAGAGCAAACTAACATGCGTACATCTCCCTGTGGCTTCATCAAGGGTATTTCAGCCTAAAGCAAGCCTTAGTAAGACTGTGTGGTAGACTTCACATCAGAGGGAAGCAGGGGACAACCTGTGCCTTATTCAGAATGTTTAGCCACATCATCTACTATTCCAACCTCACAGCCTAAGGCTCTGGTAAGGTTTTCTGCAGGAGAGGAGAGGAGAGGAGAGGAGAGGAGAGGAGAGGAGAGGAGAGGAGAGGAGAGGAGAGGAGAGGAGAGGAGAGGAGAGGAGAGGAGAGGAGAGGAGAGGAGAGGAGAGGAGAGGAGAGGAGAGGAGAGGAGAGGAGAGGAGAGGAGAGGAGAGGAGAGGAGAGGAGAGGAGAGGAGAGGAGAGGAGCTGGGTTTGAGAAGAAGGTGTCCAATCTGTACTGAAACTGTTCTGAAGTGCCCCAGGGTATTCAGAGCGATGTTATGTAGAACATGTCCTCTTCATTCTCAGTGGGGAAAAGGGAGCAGGAAGGAACAGGATGGCAAGTTCTTTTGTGCAGGTAATGGCTGTGCTGAAGGAGCAGGTATAATTTCAGTGGTTTTATTCTTGATTTACAAGAGGGTGAGAACTTATACTTAAAGAACATTTCCTTATGTGAATGAAAACTGTAATCTATAGAGCAGATATTTTTGGGGGTAACAGACCTTTATATGACACATCCAATCCTGTTCTGAGTCATACCCATCTAAGGCTGGAGTACTGGGGAGTAAGTCCAGATTTCAGTTATGAAAAGCATGGTTATCTTTCTACATTTTTAGTCCCAAGCCCATGCAAAGCAACAAGTACAAATCATGTGCGCTGCAGCCTGATTGCTGAATTAAAAAAATAAAAATGTAAAAAAAAATCCAGAATTATTGCCAAAAGTAATTTCCCAGTCTATGTTTGATGCATTGTACAATGGACCCTCTGCCAGTAATACCCAGAATACGAGGAACGTGATATAAATGTCTGAAAACAGCTATAAAGATGAAGCACTATGCAATAAAGACCAGAACTGCGCTGAACAAGCCAGATGAGAACAGCCCACACAGGAAGCTAGAGAGAGGTCATCTCTTGTCATTCATGAAATTATGCTCTAAATCAGAGGCAGAGGGTGGCCAAGGAAGTCCAGTGCAAGGTGTTTGCAAGTGCACCAAGGGGGAGTATCTTAAAATTCTGAGAGATAAAATTGACAAAGAAGTAGTGTTTTGAGGCAAAAGAAAGCATTTAGAGTTCCTGCAAACTCAGCAATTGAACTGAGTTGTGGCTGGTAAAGAGAGGATGAATATTGCCTTGATTTAAGAATTTCTTTATTGTTTGTTTTCTTGCTGGTATTCCCTGAAGTAACCAAATTAAATAGTTTAGCTTTCACAGGAGATGAAAGTTGAATCATGTTCTTTCCCTCTGTGTAGATGGATGCTCTCCGCTAGGAGCCATATCAATTTTGAGCACTTACTGCCAAAGTTCTCTTCAGAGCATCTCACATTCAGGTGATGAAGCTCTGCAGCACAACTGTGAGGCATAGGAGAAAACAGCATCGTCCACATTTCTCTGACAATGGGGGAGACAGATATAGGTAAAGGCTTTATCATGGCCAGAAGATCAGGGGGGAAAGAAAAAAAGAAAAAAAAAAGAACTGGGATATCAGAGCTCCCTGTTCTCAACCCTAAAAGAAAAGCTAATGAATATGGCTTAGAAGATCCTCCTACAGGTTGGGAGCCAAGCTGTACAATGAACTGTGGGCAGCATTTCTATTGCTTTGTTGCCAGGAAGGATGATCAGGGCTGTGCAGTGAACCATCTCAGGATCTGCTCAAAGGTTTCACTGGTGACCTGTATAATGGACTATAAAACAGGACTGTGACATTTTGTAGATGAGCTGAGAAGGGCTGCAAAATTTTTGGGAGAGATTAACATTCAAAAAATCTTGACAAATGGGTTTAAAGAGATAAAATAAATAGAATGAATGGACTGCAATAAGGACAAGCTACACTCAAGCAATAAAAAGGGTAAATTGTGGAACAGGAACATCAGGCAGCTGTCCTTGCAGAAGGATCTGAAAGTCCTAGAGAAATGAAGCTGAAGCTGAATCAACAACAGGAAGGATACTGCAGAAAAACTACCAGAACTCTAGGAGAACCAAAGTGAAGAGGGGCCTAGAAGGCAGACGGAAAGGAAGTTGGAACCTAGTTTGTGTCCACACTTGAATTTAGGTCAAAATTATTATTATTATTAGAGCAGACAAAGCAGGTACATTTCTCAGGCAGTGGGGGCTGAAAACACAGCCAGGGCCATGTTAAGGAAAGGTTAGTTTACTGGGTCTGCTGTGGGTAAGGCATAGGAGAGCCTTGGAGCTGCTGGAAAGTGCAAGAGCAGCCCTCAGAGTGATATATCCATCTGTGCCACATCCCACCCTGTCATGCTAGCCCCTAGTTTTTGGGTTTTTTTCAGTTGTGGTTTTTTTTTGTTTGTTTGTTTTTTTTGTTTGTTTGTTTGTTGTGGGTTTTTTGGGGGAGGTGGGGGTGGGGGGGTGTTGTTGTTTGGTTTGTTTTTTGTTTGGGCTGAGTTCTTATTTTTCATTCCTCTAGAAAAATGTGGTTTCTCTGGAATTCAGTACTGAAAGGAATTAGATTCAATACATTTTTAATGATTGTTTTAAATCTTTCTTTGTATACCAAAAACTAACTCTACAGTAAGCCCCCACTGCAGAACATGCACAGCACTGCACCCTCAATTTAATGAGCTCTCTTTTCTGACATGCTGCCAGAACAGAGGAGAGCTTTGAAAAATCATGTCAGAAGTTTCTTCCAAGTTGCATGGAATCAGGATCGCAGTCTACACGGCATCAGCTCCCATAAGGCTTCAGCCTCTGGGCTGATCCTCTGTTATTTAAAGCATGAGAGCTGTCTTCTCAAAGATTTCAGCTGAATCTACTGCAGTGCAGTGTAATTAAAAACCTTGTTTGGGAGAGGGGAAGACTGATTTTTGCTATCTGGCACACAGCTAGAAGCATGGTTCTGTTCCAAAAGCTACTCTAGATCTACTTGAGAACTTGTATTGCCTGAGGTACTCACATGCCTTGTGGTTATTTCTGACACATGTGTATGGTACAGTCATCAAAAATGTAAGAAGCATGTGGTAGAACTGGTAAAACCTTGCTTTTCAAGACATTTACTGGACTTATTGCCTGCAGACAAATGAAGACGAATATGCCATATTAGAATTACCATCAAGGAATTCTAGTTTTTATAATGTCTTTTCTTTATGCTCTAAACAGATTAGACTGTACAGCTTAGGGTGGTACAGTCCAGACACAGGGTCAGGTACAGATTCTCAAGACATAAAAAAAGTGAGTTTGTTTCCCCTCCAGTTTAGCAGTGCTAAAACTTGAGCCAAACCTGTTTACGAGGACATGATGACAGCAGAAGGCCCAGTTCTGATATTCAGCTATGCACAGCAGGCTTCTGCCCTTGTCTTGAACACTACATATGTGAATTGTCAAAAACGTACTTTAGGGAGAAACAATTCCCCGGCTTTCAAACTTCCTGGCTTTGCTGGATGGAGAAAATTGCTGGAGCTGCCAACCCCACTCTGGCAAAGTTAACCAACTTTGCATCAGAGCGAGAAAATCTGACAGCATGAATTTTCAAAAGCATGGATGTATATATCAGAAAGCCTAGGAGAAGTTCTTGTTTTCAAAAAATGCATTTCTGAAGCTTTTTTAGTAGTAATTCTTTTCAGTTACATGCTAGAGTCTGCCTTCAGGAACTTTTGGTCATTGCTTTTACTATTCATACCAGGCTACTGGAGCATTCATTAAGTCAAATGAAGTCAGGCTATTGGGATCTGAAAGAGCGATACAGAGCTATCAGGTTTTCATAGTCTGTTGTATATGAATGGCAAGTAATTTCCAAAATACCCTGAAATCAAGAAACACATTTTAGTGGTGCTGGATTGCCCTGCAGGTACTTTTATGCTTTGCTGACTTCAGCCCCCAACCCCTGGCTTAGCATGCAAAGGACAGGTGGTTGTAAAAAGTCAGATTCTTCTCTGAAAGAGAGCAACTTCTTTTAGTCTTTCCAAATTTGTTGTCAGGAAGCTAAAGTCGATGTCAAAGGGCCAGGAAAAAGAGCTCAGTCATTGATGATTTGAGACTGAAAGCAGACTTTGGCTGTCTGGATGAACTGGTGACCTGAGTACAGCACCTTTCAATCTAAGAAAACTTCTTGAAGGCAACAGATGAAAATTACAGTGAAATAGCTGCATGCGTGTGACTGAACTTCCTCATTAGTTAATGTAACTTTGCAGTTCTAGAACAGCCAGTTTCAGAAATGCAGTAAATGCAAAAGCAGAGTTAGCCATGTAATTGTGTGTAATACTTCTGTAGAGTGGGAAAGGTTTTCTCAAGGGGACTCCTACGATTCTGCAACACAAATCACGCCAGGTACAGCCTGGTTTCATTTACTTCAATAGAAAAATGACCGTGGAATTTCTCTCAGGTTATTTAAACAGCACCCTCCAAAGATGTACTTTGTAACATAGAGAAGATTTTTTTCCTGATAATTGCTCTCCTTGTATATATGAATACAATGTATACATTTTGATACAATGTATACAATGTACACATTATTGATACAATGTATGCATTGTGCACCTGGCACACATTTCGATACATTGTAGACATTGTGTATGTATGTATACAATGTATTTAGTTTGCTACAACACATACAATGTATTCATTTTTTGATACAATGTAGACGCCATGCACCTGGCACACATTTCAATACATTATAGACATTGTATATGTATACAATGTATTCAGTTTGCTACAATGTATACAATGTATTCATTTTTGAGGCAATGTATACACTGTGCACATGGCACACATTTTGATACAATGTAGACATATATGTATACAATGTACACATTTTGATACAATGTATACTTTTTTTGGTACAATGTATACACACTGTGCACATTGCACACATTTTGATACAATATATACATTGTATATGTATACAATGTATACTTTTTGCTGCAATTTATACATTTTGCTACCTGCTAAGATCATCACAAAATATGAAGTAGTACCTTAGCAACAGTTTTTCGCTTCCTGAAGATTATTGCAAAGTAACACATTTAGTATTCTCTAAGGCCTAGCTAGAAAGTAGTGTTCCAGTGCACACAAATCTCTGTACTAATGTTATCTGGAAAACACTATTATAATGAAAAACTGAATTCTCCAATAGTGGGGGGGGTGGGGGGGTGGAAATATGTATTTCTATGTCTCCATCACAGGATGAACTGCCCTTTGTAACTTTCTGCCTCTGCAAAGGAGCCCTGTACTGCCAGAGAGGTCTGAAAGGAACACAGGCTAATTAAGAGTCAGAGTCCAAGCCCACAAGAATTTGGAAGCAAAGCTGTGCTTGGCAAATGCTTCAGTCCCTTGTAGATGGGTCCAGCCCAAAAAGCAGCCTTTTGCTCTCGCCAGTCCCTCGCTGCTCATTCCCAGCCCCGCAGCTCCTCCACCCCTTCCAGAGCCTGGGCCCAAGGCGGGTGGGTGGCCCTGCTCCAACTTAAAATTAACATGGCAAAAAGGAAAGGAAAAAAAAATAGATTAATTTGGTTCAGGGAACTGCAGGGAGGGGAATAGAGACTTGCCAGGTGAGATGAGACTGCAGCTTCTAGTGACTGCGGCTACAGAAAACATGTGTGAGCTCTGACTTCAGCCACTAACAATTTACATCACCTGTTGGCTCTGCCTCTTTGGTAGCCATTGCTCTTTGCTTTTTAATAATAGGGGAGATTTGACCTCTACAGAAAAAGCCATTTCCATTCTTCCTGAAAGAAATGCCTTTCCTTTACTTTTTTTCCTTTAGTATTTTTTTCCTGTAACTTACTAACTGTAAGTCAGACCAAGACAAGAAGCAGTACAGTAGCACTGAGCCCTGCTTCCCACTGTTGCACACAACCTGTATTGATCACTAAGAACCATCTCTATTGCTTTGCTCATGTTGGAGATATCCCTCTCCATCCAGTTTTTATTTCATTTCCTGTAAGCATGTGTTAGCCAGGGTAAACTCACCCCACAGCACAATGAACGCGAACAAAATAAATATACGAAGTTTATGAGTTGGTTGTTTTTTGGTTGTTTTTTTTTTTTTTTTTTTTTTTTTGAGTGCTATTCATCTTGCTGAAACAAACAAATAAACAGAAACCCCTGCTTGGCAAGCATTATCAAGCTGAAATACGGTTCTTATTTCTCTAATGTAAAATCTGCAAAGGAGCCATTGATGTTGTGGAGGATGGCTTCTGTAAGAGCTAAGTAGACCTGCAGGATTTTCACGGCTGACAAGGACTAAAGTGAAGGAAATTCTGCCCAAATTAATATTTCTCCATCACATGAACACCTTGGTTATTTCCTTGTTGTTTGTGAAAGTCTGCCTTCAGGCTGGCTTTTCCTCAGGAGTGCTCTGAGACCTTCTGTGCTCTGCGGACAGCCTGGGTACAGGTGCAGGGCTCAGGCACGGCTGGCCTCAACAGCCCTCTCAGGCAACCTTATCAAATGTTCTGGCTTGTATAATGCACTTTTGGGGTATATGGGACTTTTCCCCACAGACCGGGCAGAGAATTTCCCAGCTCAGCTGACTCAGTGTTCACCTGAAATTTGTGACGTGGCCTTTTCCTCACCAATATTTCTCTGAGAACAGCTTTCCACCATAATCCACTGTCTCACTTCTGCCTGTTCTTGGTGAGGAAGGGCTAACATCAAAAGCACATGCTGGCAATCCCAGGCAGATGCAGTTTCACTGCGTTACTGGATGCAGCTCATCAGAAACTTTTCATTTTCCCTCTGGAGATACTCCCCTGCTCCCCCACAGCACCACAGATTTCAAAAGAAATCTTGAATTTATCAGCAAAATACCTAACAACTTCCTCACAGCTATGGAAATAGTTGAACTGAACCAGCTGCACACCACCTGGAACATTTTCACTGCAGTAATTTATAGCAGAGGAGAAAATTATCTTTTTCTTCTCTCATTTAAAAATATCACAATAATAGTCCCACTAGCTGAATTCAGGGATTTGTACCAGTGATTCTCTGGAGGCCTTGGGTTTTTGCTGCGTGGGTGTGGTTTTTTTCTGTAAGGCAGTGGTGAACTCCGGTGTTCTCAGAGAAGATACTGGTGCAGACAGTCCATACTGTCCAGGTACTCATGAACAACGGGTCTCTGGAAGAATCCAGTCAGCTCTGATGAGGACCATTGAGGGAGCAGTCGTAGCATGAATACCCTGAGCTTAACTTCTTCAATGACCCTTTTCATTTGCATAGTTGAAATATGTTCTTTACCCCAGAGCAGAAAGACCACTCCAATCTCAGGCTACTATTAGTTATACCTTGATTGGCTCAAACAGAAAAAGCAAAGATTGGCATTTCTATTTGTACCCTGTTTCACAGCCAGTGGGCTTTCCTTCATTATAGATTTCCATTGGTGACATCAGGATGTCTAGGAATCAAGAGATGTTGACGTTGTGAATATTCCCCTGTGGAGTTATCTGGCATTTTCTTTCCAAATTAGGATGCTTAGCAAGCCTGGGACAGAGACACTATTACTGCACCCATTGGTACTGCAGATGTTATAAATACAAATGAATAGTCAAAGGTTGTTAATTTTTATGTGCATAAAATGCACACACAAGAGAAGAATATAAACCAACTATAAAGCAGATGCATGGTTTTCTCTAATGCTGTGCTCGTATTATACCGAATGCTGTGAAGTTCTCTTCTCCCCCCGCTTATCTATTTATTTGCTTTCTAAATGTTTGTGTATAAATTCAGCTCTTATTAAAGCTATTGGTTGAAAGCACTGGCTGTAACAAGCTCTTGAAGAGGCTGGCTCTGCAAAAGCTTTCCTCTTGACATCTTTCGGAATGCGTCGTTATTCAGGTCTGAGACGTTCTTTCAATTCCAATGGGACTGAATATACATCCTCCTTTAAAAACAAAACAAACAACAAATCCCTCCAGATCTCTTGGGAATGAATAAGCATCTCATTTCTTTGTGGAAAACGAGCATAAAAAAATTATATGTCATTCTGAATATTGTGAATTTTCCATTGACATTATTTTTCTATGTTTTAGATAGAAAATAGAATATTTTCTATTGCTGTTTCAGCAAAATAATTTCCTAAGGACGTCTGCCTTTCCTTGTTACACCCTTCTGTTTTCCTAATTTCCTTCTGAAAAAAAAAAACCCAAACCCAAACCCAAACCATCCTAAATACACCGGATCTCAAGATCACTACCCTTGACTTCAGGAGAGCGGACTTTGGCTTTTTCAGGGATCTACTTGGAAGAGTACCATGGGATGAAGCCCTGGAGGGAACAGGGGCCCAAGAAAGCTGGTTAATATTCAAGGATCACCTCCTCCAAGCTCAGGAGTGATGCATACCAACAAAGAGACAGTCAGGCAAAAACATCAGGAGGCCTGCATGGATGAACAAGGAGCTCCTGGATAGACTCAAACACAAAAATGAAGCCTACAGAGGGTGGAAACAAGGACAGGTAGCCTAGGAGGAATACAAAGAAACTGTCCGAGCAGCCAGGGGTCAGGTTAGGAAAGCTAAAGATCTGATAGAATTACATCTGGCCAGGGACATCAAGGGCAACCAGAAAAGCTTCTATAGGTGCGTCGGTGATAAAAGGAAGACTAGCAAAAATGTGGGCCCCTCTCCAGAAGGAAACAGGAGACCTGGTTACCCAGGACATGGAGAAGGCTGAGGTACTCAGTGACTTTTTCACCTTAGCCTTCACCCACAAGTGCTCCAGCCACACTGCCCAAGTCACAGAAGGCAAAGGCAGGGATTGGGAGAATGAAGAACCACCCACTGATGGTTTGAAACCATCTAAGGAACCTGAATGTGCACAAGTCCATGGATCTTGATGAGATATATCTGCAGGTTCTGAGGCAACTGGCAGATGAAGTGGCTAGGCCACTATCCATCATATTTATCCATCATATTTAAGAAGTCATGGCAGTCTGGTGAAGTTCCCACTGACTAGAAAAGGGGAAAAGTAACCCCCATTTGTAAAAAGAGAAAAAAAGCAGTCCTGGGGAACTACAGGCCAGTCTATCTCAGCTCTGTGCCCAGTAAGATCATTGAGCAGATCCTCTCAAAACTATGCTAAGGCATATAGAAAATAAGGAGGTGATTGGTGACAGCCAACATGGCTTCACTAAGGGCAAATTATGCCAGACAAATTTGGTGGCCTTCTATGATGGGGTTACAGCATTGACAAATGGGGGAAGAGCAACTGACGTCATCTACTTGGACTTGTGCAAAACTTTTGACATTGTCCCACACAACATTCTTGTCTCTAAATTGGAGAGACATGGATTTGATAGAGTGAACACTTGGTGGATAAGGAATTGGCTGGATGGTCACACTCAAAGAATTGAAGTCAACAGCTTGCTGTCCAAGCAGAGGTGAGTGATGCGTGGATTTCCTCAGCAGTCAGTGTTGTGACCAGTGTTGTTCAACACCTTTGTCAGTGACATGGACAGTGGGATCAAGTGCAGGCTCAGTAAGTATGGTCACAACGCCAAGCTGTGCGGTGCAGTCAACACCCTGGAGGGAAGGGATGCCATCCAGAGGGACCCTGACAGGCTTGAGAGGTGGGCCAGTGCATGAAGTCCATGAAGTCCAACAAGGCCAAGTGCAAGGTCCTGCATGGTCATGGGAATCCCAAACACCAATACAGTCTGGGTGGAGAATGTATTGAGACCAGCTCTGAGGAAAGAGGCTTGGAGATGTTGGACGAGAAGCTCAACATGACCTGTACATGTGTGCCTGCAGCCCAGACAGACAACTGAATCCTGGGACACATCAAAAGAAGTGTGACCAGCAGCTAGAGGGAGGTGATTTTTCCCCTCTACTATGCTGCCCTGAGACTCCACCTGGAGTACCATGGTCAGCTCTGGGGCCCCCAATACGAGAAAGACCTGGACCTTAGAAGGACGTTAAAAGGACTTACTGTTGGAGTGAGTCCAGAGGAGGGCCACAAAGATGATCAGAGGGCTGGAGCACCTCTCCTATGAAGACAGGTGGGGTTGCTCAGCCTGGGGAAGACAAAGCTCCAGGGAGACCTTATAGCAACCTCCCAGTACTTAAAAAGGGTCTGTAAGAAAGCTGGAGAGGGACTTTTTACAAGGGCATGTAGTGATAGGATGAGGGGGAACAGATTTAAAGTGAAAAGGGTAGATTTTTATTAGATAGAAGGAAGGAATTCTTCACTGTGAGGGTGGTGAGGGTGGCATGGGTTGCCCAGAGAAGCTGTGGATGCCCCATCCCTGGCGGTGCTCAAGGCCGGGCTGGATGGGGCTTTGAGCAACCTGGTCTAGTGGAAGGTGTCCCTGCCCACGGCAGGGGGGTTGTAACTAGGTGATTTTTAAGGTCCTTTCCAACCCAAACCATTCTATGATGTAGTCAAAACTGATTATACTCCAAAAAAACCTACAAACCAGTTATCCACTGAAATGTTTTGGTGTGAGCCGTTTGAAGTTAAAACACAGTGTAAATCTTTTTGACTGAGCTCTATGTCTCATCTTAGTACATAGGGCTCTCATAATCCGCCAAGTAACCTCATTCAAAGGGAGAATGAGGACCTCAGGCATTGCAATTGCAATTGTAATGTATGGCACGGCTCCTTGGGCAGTTGTACTTCAATGTCACCTTAAGTTTAAATAAAACCTTTCAATTTGGGAACAGCAGAACCTTTCATTTCTATGTATTAAAAAAAAAAAAAAAGAGTTTTCAGATCTGTTTTCAGAGCTTGTTCTCCCCTTTCAACATTTTGACCTGATTTAAAAGGGAAGAAAGTGTCAGAACTGGTTGGTGGAAAAGGAATTCCGATTTTTGTTCAAGTTCTAGTTCAGTGTCTGCTGTGCAGTGCCATAGCTCACCAGCTTCACTGTCATTATCCTAAAAAAATTTTTACAGCTATTTTTGGGAGTTTTGCTGAAGCAAAGGCTGTAGGACTTTGACCATGTAAGAACAGATAAGAATATAACATGAAACCCCGCTGATATGCTATGTTGGGCTGCAGTTGTTTCATACATAAGGCAGCACACTCACACAGGGAACGGAAAAAGTCTTGAAATTTCCCATAGATGGCTTTCTGAAAAATAGTCATTAGCTGAAGCATGAACTCTAGAGCTCAATAACGTTCACCTAATCTTTTTCAGAAGAATAATTCTCTCTACTGTAAGAGTAAAAGAGGTCAAATCTGTGCCCCACAGACCTGTGCTGTTGGATAGGCTGCAAAGATGGATTTTTTTCTTCCTGTATACCTATGGATGAAATTTTAGTAGCTGGCCCAGTGAGGTATTAGCTACCTGAACAGAACTCCAAGATTTCAAAATTAAAGGGCAAGAGGTCTGGTCTGATCTCTAATGCATAGATTAATTACAGTGTAAGGACCACAGCAGAAGAGCACAGCTGGTAAATTTTCTTGTTACTGAATTTAAAAGTGTAATAACGAAGCACACCGTTACTCGTAATTTCTATTACACAATAGTTAGCACCACACCCTGCAATATTAATTTTTACTCAGGCAAAGTACATTTAATAACTGGAAGTGAATGATACCTTTAACCCATTTAAAAGAAAACAAGATTTGCACAGTTCTTATCACTTCTGTCTTTATACCTGACTAAAGGCTTCAGATGTTGTCTTTACTGCAAGGAATATGAATTAACATTGATAAGAAAATCCAAATTATGATTTGTGTATCAGAAGAATCTACTACTTTTTGCACATAGCCCTTCCTTAGCCATTTCTCATCCAGATTTCAGCAGAAATTTTATCTGAATTGCACTAATAGGATTTGATTGAGTTTCTCATGGTTTGCCTTGCAGTATCACAGGCAAGTTTTGTTTCTTTGATCATATGTGGAATTTTGTAATAACATGAAAGGAGCATGGTCTTGCAAAACAGGACAGAGGAAGGGTCCAGCTGGTCTGCCAGTACATGAAGGCACTCTGGGAACGACTGTCAGCACTTTCTGTGGCCATAAGCTTTTGCATTTTCCTTAGGGTCCTTGTTATTATAAAATTTATGTATGTGAACTATTGTTTCTGCAAATACCCATGCAGATCAGCCCGGTAACCTGCATTACCAGTTGTTGTATATATCAAGAATTATATTAAAAATGCCTATGTGGAAGTACCTATTTCTTTCCATTGACTATAGATAATATAGATTGCCCAACCCTTAGACTGCTAAAACTGAATGAGATAAACTTGACTGTTAATTCAACAGTGGGGGATATGGCAAGTTAATATAACCTAGAACAAAGAGTATAAAAACAGATCAAAGGGCTTCCTGAAGTTAATATGTTTCAGTTAAAAAGAAAAAGCCAACCCAAAACAAACAAAAAACCCAATTAGAACCAAATTTAAAATGCCAGTAGTAAAGAACTGATCATTATCCTTGATAAGTCATTCCATTCCTCAATTACTCACAATTAAAAACTGTACCTCGCTGCACCCTGCAGCCATTAGATGCTTGTCTGACAGGCTGAAGCAAACACAATCAAAAGTTACATCCCATAAGAATCCATATAAACTGTGACTATATCACTGTTTGCCTTCTCTTCAAGTCTGTGTAGACAGAGGTCTTGGATCCTTCCCCTACAAATTAAACCCAGAACCATTCTTTAAATTCTGGGTGGAATTAATCTCATTTAATGCAAACTATCTATTAAGTCGCCAGCTCATCTAAGCTCAACACTGAGACTTCAAAAGTGAACGGAAAAAAGGTGTCAGCATGATGAAAAGAATTGTCCTCTTATGAGTTTCTATCAGTTACTAGTGATAGAGCTACATGATGAGCTCTATCTAAACTAGATGCCTAATTAAAGCTAGGTGAAAACAAATTTATACAGTATATCAGAACCACAAAACGATTCCCTAATGGATGACTTTACAGTTAGGGGGTGTTTTCTTAGTCCTTCTCCTTGGTATTAAGCAACTGAGAAAGAAGTCACAGACTTTCAACAAATTAACACCTAATGTGCCCACAAGTTTAGAGAAAGCCTGGGAAAATTCTGCTTCAGAAAATTACAAGCATCAAAATAATCATAGAAAATAGCTTTATGATGCAAGTTTCTGCTCAACCATAACCAGAGCACCTCCACTGTGGCACTATGATGTTAAATATTCCAGCTTTGGAGTCGTTTTATTTATTTATTGGATAATATTGGGATGCTGATAACCAAGTTTATAGATGGATATAAAATCTTTCTGCTGCACTTAATTTTCTTTTAATGTTACAAATAATAAGAAAAAGGGACTGACTACTTCATAAATCACCAAGATTCTTACCTCTAATTTCCATGGAAAAAAACCCAATTCAAATGACAGCATCACGCCAGCTAGACCTCCACTGGAAGGGGCATCTTTCATGATGAGATAAAAGTGTCATTTCAGTCACTGACAAAGCTTTTGCTGGGGTCTCTACAGAAGAACCTCTTATCTTATCACTGAACACAGCTGTAGGCTTTATAAATGTATGCTGCATGCAGCTGCCCAACTCTAGCTCCTATTGTCAAAGCCATCAGTAGAAAATTGATATGCAAATGCCTGTACAGTTTCTTGTCCTTGGGCTAAGTATGGCAACTTATCAGGAATTTAGTGATACTCAGAGATATTGCCAAGCAATTCTTCATAACACAGATGAACTCCCATGCCCTGTCTCAGTTCTTGAATGTTGAGTGTAAGGCTTGTTTAAGCACAGTGATGTAGAAAACCTAATTTGAATTGCATAACAGAGCTGTCTTTTAGGGAGATTCACCTCATTTCAGTTTAGCCATGGAAAAGTTGTGCATCTGGTCTGTGTACTCACCTGGGTGTTTTCTCCATGAGATGCAGTGAAAAAGGTATTTTCAGTTGGCTGGACCTAACTCAAAGACACTTTTCAAGCATAAGTCTGCCTGTGCAGTGCTTATAAATTGTTATGTATGTTATGGAAGAACCTCAGTTACTTGTAGAGGTTAGTGCCCAATTTCCAGTGGGAAAAATATTTTCACACTGCCTAACTTTAGGTACCTAACTACGAGGCCTGGGAGGTTATCCTGTGATTCTCTGGATGGTGGTGTGGAACACCAGTCTCTTCTGAATTGCACTTTGGAGAAACCCATCTCCTCCTTGATAATACAGAAAATCATTTATCTAGGCATCCAGCATTATGTGTTTTATATCTTATGTTTTGTGTCTGTTTTGTGTCTTATATATTTTGTGGTTATACGGCAACCAGGACACTGTACCATTTGCCAGACTATATGGATGAAAACTTGTTGTGACAACTGAAGACACAAACGTTGCCCAGAGTTTAGCTATATGTTTTGTTCTTTGACTTTACTCTGCTACAAGACAGGACTGGTTTCTCAGCCATGCAGGAGACTTCACTCTAGAGCCTGTGCTGTGGATAATTAGGTACAAGTGGGAAGGAATCCAGCCTGACAGTAGCCTTCATGTTGCATTACAGGGCTAACAGTTTGAAAAATCTTGTAGTAACACCATGTGCCTAAACGGAACCTGGCAGCCAGAGATATTATGACTCCAGACTGCCATAGTGTTAAATAAAACCCCCTGAACATGTCATTTTGAGTGGAAAGCCTTTTTGTAAGTGGGATAGTCTGAGCAGGAGCAGTTTTCTTGGGAAGCGTATTTCTTTCTGTCGAGACTAAGACCTCCACCACAGAGTACCATCAAGGTAACACATATTTTTGCAAAGCAGAAAGATTCACTAGTAACTTTTGTCCTCCGGCTTTCAAGATAGCATTGGACAGTGAAGTCTTGCAAGTTCCTGGTAGGAGCTCCAGGCCTGCAATCTCAGATTGCACGTTGTTCCCTTGACACTACATGTTGCAGTTCACTCTTCTAAGGTGAACAGAAGATGGCTTTAGTGTACTATGGAATGATTGATTCAAATGGAGATGATAGTAAATATGAAGGCTGTGGTAGACTGGAGATGCCTGAAACAAGTTGCAGGATTTCAAACTCTTGAAGCAGTCATGTTTCTCTCTCAGCTCACAATGTTAGGAGATAGAAATAGAAGACATGTTGTGAAGTACATCCTTTTTGCACATGCATAACTCACCACTTCTAAAGCAACCATTACATCTAATATAAGAACTTTTCAGGTTCCAAGTTCAGAAAATGGTTATTATTATAAGCATCTGTGAGCTTCAAAAGCCATTAAAGAACAGCCGTGTTGCAAGGAATGTAGAAAGCAGATTTCGTACCTCATTAGTATTTTCCTTTTGGATTTTGTCCCATCCTGCAGAGGGACTCCTGATGTGTTTTGGACTTATTTCACTTTGCATAAGCAATTAAATATTCACTGACATAGGGACATTTCCCTCAACCCATATGTGCACCCCAACATCCAGCTTCTAGAGACAGCTGCTTTCTAACCTAGTAAATATTACTTCTTTATTTACAGAAAGTAGAACTGCTCCAAGTGGACAGAATGAAATGAACATCAAAGATGAATGGCTGTTTCTGAAGATGAACTCTTTTACTGAAAAATTTCTGCCTCTCCCTAGTCCATTTCAAACTATACACCAAGAATATCATCCGAAAAAGACATTTCTCATAGAATGTTGAGTTTATGAAAACAAGGATTGCCACCAAATTCTAGTAGACAGAAGATATGTACTAGCTTGATATAATACTTAGCCCGGGTTTTATGTCAGATGGAAACAGATTGGCTTAAATATAAGAACAGGAAAAAGATGAGACAGCAGGAAGCTGTTCCCTAATGACTGAGTTCCCTCTTCAAATGACACCATCACCTTCAGATTGAGATACACGGTCACCTCCAGATTTTACTTTTAGTTGACATCTCTGTGTAAGTACACAAGCCAACTAAAGAAGGTTGAGACCAAACTGTCTGGGTCCATTATTCTCCTGCTATGAAGATTTCTTGCACTGTCTGCTGTAACATCATACACAGACATCATGTACCATCCTGAGTCCTGTTTGGCATGTAGGCTGGTTCTACATGATGATTCTGTACTACCTGCAGGGAGTAAATGAAATTAAACAAACTGCTGTATGCTAGTACAAAATATCCATTTTGTATCAAATGCCATTTAGACTTGGAATCCAAGTTTTACTACATACAATATACTTTCCAGGCCCAGCAGGTAAGGGGGAAGTAATAAAGCAAAGAGAGGCATATCAAGACTAAAGGATTTCCAGGCTGGAAATTGCCACATTGGTGATTGTCCTGCCATCAGTGACGAGCAATTTGTTGTCCTCCTTTGACCACATATAATCAAGACTATTTGTTGGTAAAGTATGCACACACCTGGTGTCCTGCAGAGGTGTAAGGGGGAGTTGTATGGTCCACAGCCATAAGAAACTCAACCAAGAGACTAGTAAGGTCCTGTAGCAATTAGACATTTCCTTTAGGCTTGACTCAGGAATGACTATACAAGCTAAAAGTAGGAAGCAGTTGACTCTCCTCCAATTTCCTCTTTCCTAATTATTTTAAGAAAGCAATCTTTAAGAAAAAAAAGAAATAAGTCAGAAAAAGAGCACAGCCTAATAAGCTCATGTAAAAAGAGGGGAACCAGGCTTGGTTACAGATATCAGGCTGCCTTTGGAAGCAGAAAAATCAGTGACTCTAATCATATTAGGGAGATGGGTTGTCCTTGCCTATCTCAACCTTTCATTTCCCAAGAGATTTTCAAGACAAAGCAAAAGGCATATTTTCTCTGAGGTGCATTTTAGTATCAGCTGAAGCTATGTTTAAGCACCTACTACAGATATATACATGCCAACTTAGATAATGAAAGTGTTTCTTAACTTAGCAGTGATGCTTCTGTTTCTTTGTATGGCTTCACTTGCACTGCAAATGTAGTACTAGACACAGCCACACGCTGTGCAGAACCTCTCCTTTGAATAATTAGGCATGAGAAGGAAGGAAGCCTTGACTTTCACAATTCACTTGCAGTAGCAGTGGTATGTATGGGATCGCCTCTGTGCTTTCAAGCATCCTGTCTCAGCCTTTGAATGCTCTCTACATGCCTCTCAGACAGCGGCAGCTGGATGTGCAATACAGTGGATCATTGAAAGTTACTCTATTGTGTGTGCTGCATGATGTTGGGTCAAACTTTGAGCCCCTGCTGTTACAAAAAACAGGAGAAACAAGCTGAAACCAGACAGTAGGTAGGACTGTCTCCTGCTGTTTTACTCCCATGTCCTGGTGTTCCAAGGAGCCAATACTATAGTATGGTTAATACAGAACAAATGTGATCATAAACACTTTTTTTTCCCCTCAAGGGTAGGTATCAATAGATATTCACTGTCCAAAGAGCCCTGCCTTCCTATCTTTCCATTGATAATTTCATGACTGTGGTGTTGTGGAATGACCCATAGAAGTCACGTAACTGCAATCCTGATCGAGATTCTGAATAATACATATTTTCTACTTCCCAGGAAAATCCTTCATTCTTAGAAATGCGGGTTTTGAGAGCTACTCTACTCAGTTAGCTTGGAACCATATGGATACATTAGATTAAGGTTATTCTATGCCTGAAACACTATCCTGAAACACTACAGCAGTTCTTACAATACCCTTATGATCTACCATACCACCTGCTATACACCTACTTTTTGACTGATAGCCTACAGTGAAGATGGAGAAAGTTTCAGCACATCTGTGCACTAAACCAAATACCTGCTATTACAGGTGCTAACACACATTACAGAATAGCCCAGGTCCCTTCCATTAATACATATGTGTGCATGTATTTATGTGTTTGTACACATATGTATGTATATATAAAAGAACATAAAAAGGAATAATCATCTTAGGTTTTATTTTTTTTTCATTATATTTTAGCAGCTGCCTATTTTTAAGACAAACTAGAAATTAATCATCTGGCTCTAACACTATGGGAAATTCTTAAGTCTTTGAACACAAGCTCACATACCTGTGATAAAATCCCAAATGCTTCGGTTTATTTCTCTCATTTATACACATTTTCTTGCATCTCTGCCTTCCAGCCACAGACAGAAACAGAGGTGAGATTGTTGAAAAACTTAGGGACTATCTCCTTTTATTTCCACCTAAATGGGCCCTACTTTGGCAAATGTCCTCAAGACATTTCAAAAACACTTTGACAATTTCATGAATCAAATTAACATAAACGTGCGCTTTAAGGGAAGCATCTGTTTCAAAGCCCACCTAAACATTTAGCTTTTCAATGCTTAAGCATTTGCTGTTTGAAGTTGTGCTATAGGTGCTATCTTTAAGGTTATAGAAGGCTTTAAACACAGGCCACAGTATCATGCAGAGAAGGAAAATACCACACAAGGATGGAGAAACAGGAATACACGTTCCAGGATACTGCCAGGATTTCTTCCACTTTCATCCTTGGCAAGGTGTACAGTGCCCAGTGTTGGGTGTCAAACACCTTGAAGCTGGAGGTCCAAAAGAAGACTGTCAAGGGGAAAACACTGGGAATGATGAGGGGGAACGAAAAGAAGACCTACAAGCAAAGGCTGCTGGTGTGAAACAAATTTTTAAGTCTAAAGAGAAGACAGAGGAACAGGAATAGCTTGCAGAATGAACATTGCTAGTGGAAGTAGAGAGTACTTAATTATCAGCTAGATAAACTGCCATGAAACAGGTACCTATGGATGATATCACTCTCAGGGAAGAAAGGACCAGATATTGGTTACAATCCAGATGATTTTGTAACCCTATTAACAGATCTGTACCTGCAGTTACCTAGATACATAGTTTTCTGGAACAGCTGCTCCCATGCACTTTTCCTTAGGATTTTCTATTTCTTACAGCGCAACCACATACTCTCCTCTGTCTGGAGCAAGATCTTGGCTACAGCCCTGTCCCTTTATTTTAAAGTGGAAAACTGCAAGCCACCAGTGCTCTGAACCTTGCAAAAAGGCTGGGCCATATGTAGTGGGAAAGAATAGGGAACAGAGTGAATAGTATAACCACTGAAACAAAGCCATTGGTTTCATCTCCTTAAACTGAGATGAAATCACCAAGGAATCCAGCATGAATTAGGAAAAAGAAAAACAACCAAAAAAACCCCAAACCCACCCCAACACTTTTGAGGACTTAGAAGCCTCTTTTAGACATTTCCAAGTCTGTTTTTGATAGTCCCATGTTCAAGATCTTTGCTTGAAGATCCAAGCTCAATTCTTTTCTGTGCCTGAGTTTAAGTAGGCTTTGCTGCCATGAACTTCTGTTTCTCAACATTTGGCTTTCTGCATTGGATCACAGTCTCTTTTCCTTTTTGTTTGTTTGGTTGTTGGGATTTTTAAAATAATTCATCTCTCCAAGATAAATCTGCTATGGAAAGGGCTATACCCTAAACAGTGTGGACTAAGGCCAATTTGTATCACTAGATTTTAGTGGTAAGGATCAGTTCTGGCCTTTCAATCACTATTGACAGCCGCTGCGAACTTCTCACTTGTTTTGTGCATGAGAGTTAAAATCCTGTTGAATTTAGTCCTTTCCTTTTATTTTTAGAAGGCAAAAATGCTGTCAAATACATCTTTTGAAATGGATTTGGCCCAGTATTCAGACTCACGTTCTTTATGCATATATACATACACACACATATACATTTTTGTTTGTTTGTTTAGCTGTCAAACTCCAAAAATAAAAGAAAAATATATAAAGAAATCATTAACCTACACAGCCCTTTCCTACAAAGAACTCTCCTTCAAGGACCTGTGACAGTCTGCGGAAATGTAGAGCCTGTGTCTTCAAAACAGCACATTACTCATTTTTTCCTCAAAGTGTTTAAAGTGAAGTGTAAATCAGTAGCAGATTTTGCTTACACATGTGCTGCTCTGGACCTCTCTAAGCTCACCTCTGACACGTGGCAGTGGCTCGCGGAGCCTGTAGTGTCTGTGTGCCACAGAGTGTGATGCCCTACAAGGCCCTGAGCTGACACCACGCCAGTAATCTTTGATAGAGATAGCTATTTCCATTTCTCGACTGCCTGTGTTAAGTGTCCGCTAAGCCTTTTACAGTTAACTCTGGTATCTCTGCATCACACTGAAGCCATCCCTGCAACCACCTGCTGTCCTGTGTTTCAGGTTCTCCTACATCTACCTCTGACAGCCTCTGTCAACCCACCTCAAAACTCTCCCTTTTCAAGGTAATTTTGGTTTTAGCTGGCTGTGTCCAGCCATGGGAGGAATATTGCCTTCTAGGCTGGCTGGCTGGCTGGCTGGTTAGCTTCTCCCCTGAAGCAGAGATGAGATGACAAAATCTTCCTGAAACCTATGCAATTAATGTTGCCTTATCTATATAATAAATCACTTGGCCTTAGCTGTTTAGTTCTTTAAAAAGCCAGTTACAGCTTCCTTTTATTTAACCCTTTGCATTCAGACAGGCAATTCAATGCTATGCAGAGAAAATCAAACAATCTCTAATATTACTGCTGTTCAAGAACATCAACATTTTCCTTGCTGATCATAACAAATACTGCTGTATCATGTATAATAACAATCAGTTTTCCCATCTCTTTTTTTCATTACCTAGCTTTCTAGTGTACTGATGCTGCAAACACTTAATTAGCTCAGATCTTGCCCCATTTTTCATGAGTCTGAAAAGTATTTCTGAAAGACAGACTCTTCCCCATCTCTTTCAAGTCAAGGCTAGGACTTGAAATGGGTACTAACAGCTTCCAAAGGAAACTGCATGCATCTCTGTGGAACTGGAAAGAGGAAGAAATGAGAAAATAAGGAAGAAGATGAAACATGCTTTAATGCTATCCTGGGGAAAAAAAAAAAAAAAAAAAAAAGGAAAAATTCTGGGGTTTCAGGGGTATGATTCTTTGGGCAAAATGTAAGCACAGCTACATACACTTCCAGCAAACATCTTTATTAGTACATGTTCTGAGATTGCTTTCAAATCAGTTGCTTCCCAGGAGCTAAGCATTGAGTCGAGTCCCCTTGATGCATGGGGATTTTTCTACAGGTGTGGGCACTCCCAGGGGGAATCAGGCAGGACCCTCTGGACATCCAGGGCTGTCCTCTGCAATCACTGACTTCTGGTTATGCAAGGGACCCCCAGCCAGGCTGTGGGCATCCATGGGCTCTGTGGTGGACAGAAGCACCCTGATAGCCTCACCTCAGAACTGCTGGTACACTCAAACTGAGAGGGTGCTCAAAAGCCCCTTTATTATTTATTAACTCCACTTCTGGACAGAGGATGATGGACTGATTCAGTGCATCAGTACCTATGTTTTTTCTGATGTTAGATGCAATACAGAGCGGAGCACGGACCCATGATGCTTTGGCAGGTGAGTTAATATGCAGTAACAACGGTGTTGTGAACCTTGGGCACCAACCAAAGAAAAAAAAATCCCTATGCAACAGAGCATCTTTCAGAGGCTCCTTATGAAAACAGGCCATCTGGCTTCACTGCAGTGTATTTGTTAACTCTCCAGCCTACTACTGTTTCCCTGCTGGGTGACACATGCTGAATCTGTCACACATCTAGAACAAAATTATAAATAAACAATGGTGTATTCAAATAAAACAGAACTTTCACGCAGTAGGCCTATAGGAAGCAAAAGAAGAACCAGAGAGGCAAATCCTTGTTCTTTGGTGTGCGGAAAAGTAGGTTCCTTGTTCAGCACTGGAAAGGAGACTCAGATCTGCCTGGAGGAAGATGCCTTTTGCTGGGTGATGCTGCTAGCAACCGTTTGGGCTAGCTAGTGTCTTGACCACGGTCATGGCCCTATATTGCTGTTCACTGGCATGTGGCGAGAAACAGCTTGTAGTACTCCAGGTTCCAAGAGAAATGAGGGCAATGGGGAAGCAGGGAGGTGAAGCCCACTAACAGATTAGTAGGAAGGACAGGAAAGAGAGCCCAAGTTTCCAGTAAAGCAACTGGACTGTGGGATTGCACTTGCACCACCGTTTGTGGGCATTTTGTCTGCTGTCTCAGACCCAGAGCAGTCCTCTCCTTTTCTCTTAATCAGAGATCTTCTTTAGCACAGAGAGGCTCTTAGATCTGAGAAACCCAGCTGCACTGCAAATCCGTGTAAGCCAGGATGCAAGATCAATATTTAGGCCTTGTCTCTCAGTCATACCCTCGTTCTTTAAGCATCAGAAAGCAAGCTGGAGAAAACTTACATGCCAACTCCCTGGCAGCCAGTTTCATCCATAAGCCAGACGTCGTAGTCCTGTGAACTGCATGGCAGTAAAGTGATACTTCATAGTGACACCTCCCGGGAAAGACAGAAGAAGCTTTCCATAGGCCTGTGAGTCAAAAGGTCATGTTAACATGCTGCAAGCCACCACTGTCTGTAGGCAACAGCTTTCTCTATACTAAGAAGGCAACAGGCCGTACTAACTGGGATACTCTGCTTTTCTTTTCTTCATTCCCTAAGTCTGTATCATCCAATGCCTGAACAAATTATACTGGAAAAAAGTGCAAAATTGTTGCAAGTCATATTTCCCAGTGGAGGTGGTGCATTTGCACCGGCTCCAGTGCTCAAAGGCCAGAAGCTGGCTTGTTAAAAGATTAAAGAGTTATTCTATTTCAGACAATCTTCAAAAAACAAACACCCGCTGGGTCTGGTTTTGCCCAGTTCAACTTTCTGCAGCTTATTTGAAGTCACAGCATATGAGTGGAATTGCTTTGGATTTGTGTTCATGTGAATAAGAGATAAGCTGGGCTCACGGGGGTGAATGGTTGTGTCCTGAGGCATCATTAGAGTCAGGGCTGTCTGTCTGTATGTGTGTGTTTGTGCATGCACAAACCATACAGCTAGAACTCTCCTCCTACACACACACACACACACATACACACACACACACACATAACATGTATCAGCAATTCAAAAACAGAAAATTAACAAGAAGAAAGCCATAGAAGCTATTGAGACTGCTGTGCCATTCCATGGAAAATTTAAGCTGCTTTTGGAACAGTCTGCCGTGAAAAGGGGTGGCCCACACCTCTACCCAGCTGCTGTCTCCAGGCTTGTGCTCACCCTCTCTGGTGCTACGAGTCACAGCATCCCTCTAAAAGTTAATCACAAGGTCACAGTGGCCACAGAAGAGCCATGATTGTACAAGCAGTCCTGGCAAAGTCAGGGGAGAAGGACAGGACTGATACTGTTGGCAGCAGGAGGGTCTTTGGTTGGCACAAGGTTGCTATAGGATGTCACCCTCCTTTTTGGCCTCCTTTACACCCATTTGTTTCAGAAGAGACTGCCCTGGGGTCACTGAAGTTCCAGCACTGACACATTCATCCAAGCTCCACAGCAAATCCAGGCTGCATTAACCCCAGCGCACCGATGCCCAAGATTCAGATGAGCATTTTTTAATACTAGCCATTATTTTTTATGTTAAATTTGGAAACAACACATCCTCCCTCCACAGCTGAAAATCTCCAAAGGCCATAATAAAGAAGCTGGAAAGAAGCATACATCTCCCCATTGACTATATAAGGAGTCAACTACCTCTTTTAAGACAATGTAGCGCACTCACATGTTGAGGGTGAAGGAAGCTAAAGCCAGGAAATTAAAATGAAATCAAATAAGCAGGTAGAGGAACAGGCATCTCTGGGCTTGCCGCTAGGCAGCTTCGTTGACATTAGGCTGTTGGTGCCACCCATGTTTTCATTGTCTGTAGATGTGGGAGGTTTGGGTCTGGGACCGTTCACAGCCAACAGAGATTTCCCAACAATCACAGGCCATGAAAACATTCAGACCTGCAGGCAATAAAGCACACAGACAGGGACTGAGCTGCTCATCTCCTGGAAACAAAGCAGAGTGAGCAGAGGGGAGCCCAGGCAGGAGCAGAACTGGAGCACCAGCCCCTATTATTATTATTATAGGACAACAGGTCCTATTATTATAGGATATAGGCACCTATTGTTGTTATAGGACAATGCATTTTTCTTTTGACCAGGTAATGGCAAAAAATATCTCCATTCTGTTTCACTTTAAGCACACAGAATTGTCTTGCAAAAGCCAGGAGTGACCATGCTCTTCCAAAATGTGGCTGTCAAATGGCTCGTGGTGCACTTGAGTACTTCCACCACCACCAGCAGGTACTGGAGAAACAGCAGTGTGAGACAGTCTGTATAGACCCATGTGCTCACATCACAAAAATGGGTTTTGAATACAGCCCTGTGAACTGTGATTTACCTTTCACTTGGGCCAACTAGAAGATTTACCCCACTGAGCCCTGGAGACTGTCCCTGTTAACCTGAGCACAACACCAAGCAGAGGCCCATATGCAACAAGGCATGTTCAAAAATGCACATACAGGTGTCATCCCTATACCCTGAAGAAAGCTCCCTGTGTGCCTCCTAATGCTGCCGGGGGGGTCCCCAGCAGGAATTAATTCAGTCTTCACATGAGGAGCTGGGATGCAAACTTTCCCTGAACCGTTGCAAGCGTGGCTGTGCTCCCCTCCCTCTCACATACCAGACAAGCCAGGCACCAGCTCTTGTCAGGACCGAAGCTTTATATCTTTACCACACCAGAGGTTCCTTGCATGCAGCACGGCTGCTGAAAGCAGAGGCTGCTTTCTATTATTCAGGTCAGAGTTCATGCTCTGGTCTGTGGGGAATCAGACTCCACCATCAAATGCTTGTCTCCATTTGGCGTTACTCCAACAGACGTGCAAGGGAGTTTTGCTTGTGTAGAGACAGATTTGTCCCCACATTCCTCCAGGGAGAGCTGCACAGCATGCTCTGGAAACCATGAGCCACGGGTATTCTTGTCAGAGTGAATTACATTTGCCAGATTTAATTTATTCAAATAAGAAACATATCCATCCATTTCCTACAATATATTGTTTATAAAGTCAGCAGTGCAGCATCTCCGGAGAGTCATGAGCCAACTGCTGCACATGACCCGCTCTGGGATTCAGGCTGCAACAGGAAACTCAGCTTGGAACAAGAACTCTCTCTCAAAAAGAACTTTTGGAACTGATCTACATTGTGAAATATTTGGATATTGAGCAATGGAAGAATGTGGAAGATAAACACTAGCAACTCCTTTCTTTGAGCATGAGCAAGCTTCAGCAAGCAGGCTGGGTGCTGCTGTGGTACAGGGAGCACAAGGAGGCTGGTCAGAAAGGGAGTCTCCTAAGGGTGCATTCACAATATGCTGATTAAATTGCAATACTTGCCTCCAGATAGCCATTCCTCCTAGTAACTACTGTGGATGAAGCATTTGTAAGTGAGAACTGATAATGGTGCCTTTTGCCCCTCAAGTCTCTATGGCAATCCTTTGTTTAGTGGCTACGATACTGTTAGGAAGTAGTATTTGACTGTTCAGAGGGTGGGTTTGTGTCATTCGCTACATCTTGAATGTTCTGCTTGAAGAAGTCTAATTTAATCAGGGATTACTTGGATGTCCTACTGAGCCACACTAGGATTTGACTTGCAGGCAAAGAAAAGAGGGCACGCTCTTTATTGGCTCTAATTCAGTTACAGTGAAAAGCTGCAGGGAGTCAGCTCAGACCTCAACAAAATATATTGCTGCTTCAGCAAAGCGAGTAGAAGAACACCATGCCCTTCTGGAAGCAATTCTGAGCCAGCAGCTTAACAATAAAGAAAACACCTTTTTTTTTCTTTTTTTTTTTTTCCCCAAAGTAGTGTCCCAAAACTTTTATCTGACAAATGATGATGCAGATTTCTGAATTATACAAATTATACCTGCGAGCAGTAACTTTGATCTGTTCAAGGGTAGCCTGACAAGCAAAGCCTCAAGTAAGAGTAGGACACTGTGCTGCTTGGAAGGAGAGACTGAGGTAGAAGTTTTCTCTTCAGCCAGGCTCAATGCCAGAGCTTGAAACCAGCTGTGAGCTTTAGAGTCATTACAGTGCTGCACTGGAACGCTTACACAGCACACTGACGTTCAGGGTGGCCTTCCCAAGAACACTCCCCCCACACACACACCTCTCTGCGTGGCCATTGTGGCCAACAAGCCTGCTTGTGGCACCCACATTGTCACTAAAGAATAATAAACCAGCAATGAATGATGAGGAGGCAAAAATCAGGAGACAAGAGACTACGTATTATGCATGGGTCACACACTCAGCCCTAACTCTTCTCTTGTGGGGGTGCAGTGGTATCTGTGTTTGTTGAATGCCTGAAAGATTGCTTAGTTTGAGCTAGGCTGCACTTATTCTTCTATTATCGGAGCAGAAATGTCACAACAGTGTACTCCTAAATAATGCCCTCTTGCCTTTTGATTATTTACCTATGGTCTGTTCTCAGGTAGTTCCCACTGAAATATTGCATTCCGGATTCACAGAAAACATATAGAAAATGCCATGTAGCCAAAGTGGTGATTTCTCCCAGGCCGTAAAAACAAGGCTTGAACACTTTCTTTTTTTTGCTTTTAACTTCCTCACATTACCTCTCCACTCTGGTTCAAAATGTTGGCAGAAAAGGAAAGACATTGTGGGATGTTCTGCTCCTGCTCAAGACCATGGTAAAGCTTCCACTGACTTGAGGGAGGCCACAGTTTTGCTGTGCTGGTTTTGGCTGGGGTAGAGTTATTTTTCTTCATAGTAGCTCGTATGGGCTGTTTTGGATGCGTGCTGGACACAGTGTTAACAATTCAGGGATGTTTTAGCTATTGCTGAGCAGTGATCACACAGCACCAAGGCCTTTTCTGCCTCTCAGCCCACCCCACCAGCAAGTGGGCTGGGAGGCACAAGAAGCTGGGAGGGGACACAGCCGGGACAGCTGGCCCCAGCTGACCCCAGGGCTATTCCATACCATATGGCATCATGCTGAGTATATAAACTAGTGGGAAAGTTGGCTGGGGGTCGCTGCTCAGGGACTGGCTGGGCACCAGTTGGTTGGAGGTAAGCAACTGTGTTTCATTTGCATCATTTGTCTGTCTTGGGTTTTATTTCTCTCTCTCTCTTTTGTTATTTTCCTTTTCATTACAATCTATTACAATTATTATTCTTTTATTTCAATTATTAAACTGTTCTTATCTAAACCCATGATTTTTCTCATTTTTACCCTTCTGATTCTCTCTCCTCATCCCGGAGGGGGAAGCGAGCGAGTGGCTGTGTGGTGCTTAGTTACCAGCTGGGATTATACCACGACAGTCCTTTCTGGTGCCCAGTGTGGGGCTCAAAGGGTTCAAAATAATGACAGATTTGATTGGAATGTGCTAGATTGAATTTATAGCTATTATTGCTGTTTAGGTATTAAATAACAGGCTTCTGCACTTGCCATGGGGCTTGCTTTCCTGACTGTTTATTAGAGCCTAGTGCTCATTAGTGGCTGCTTTTTGCTTTTTCTGTTTGCTGTAGTGCTGTACTGCTTATCATCTTACTGTGCTGTGCCTGGGAACATTTTGATAACAGCAGTGGTGATGTGCCTGGGCTGGCAAACGGCCAGGGCATCGCTGCTGTTTCTGCGCTGCGGTACTGGACAGGCTGGAACTCCAGTGTGAATTCGAGTTGAAGAGACTGTGACCTGGAGATGAGTCCACATGGGAGCAGGACACCCCAAATCATCTGTGGCCATGAGTAAGTCCACACCAAAGCAGGTTACATCTGGAAGTGTCTGTGGCTCATTCTTTTATTTCAGTTATTAAACTGCTCTTATCCGAACCCATCAGTTTCCTCATTTTTACCCTTCCAGTTTTCCCCTGGCCATCCTGCCGGGGTGGGGGTGGGGTGGAGTGATTAAATGGTTGTGTGATGCCTAGTTGCGAGCTGGGGTTATACCATGACATTTGCCTACAGTCTGCTTCGAAACACCGGAGCAGGAGGGAGGGGGTGTGTGTGGGAAAAGATTTTTTGCAAAAAATTTCCAGTTGTGAAATCCAGTTTCCTGGCTCCATTCTCCTCCTCTTCAGATGAAAAATTCTTACTGCTTTCCAGCACCTGTGAAAGGTGTTTCAGTGAAAGATACTTGGGTCTGGTCCGGCAAGCCATGGTGTCACAGGGGTGAATGTGTCACTTTTGGCTGTAATTCAGTAAGCACTGGTGACACTGCTGTGTAAACTGGGCAGCACAGATCCTACTGGAGAAGAGCCACCCCCAGAGGTGCCCAAGGTCCCATGGGGGTTATGGCTGTACTGAAACCCCTTTACTATTAATCTGTTGGTGTTGCTGTTATGAGTTGAGTCAAAGCTGCTGTGGGCAGACCACTGAGGCAGTGCCTCAGGGTATATATCCAAGATATATGTCTGTGAGAAGTATGCAAGGATAAGATGTATCTAAAGCAAAGATAGAAGGAACTTTTCTCCCTCCCTTCCCTAAGAAATCATATGTCTCTGCTATCTTCCTCACTCCTGATTTATTCTTAATACAGCATTTAGATGTTTTTTTTTAAGCTTAAAGTATCATCTTAAACAAGCCTAGAAACAGGCTGGCTATGATTCTTTACTGATTCGCTTTGTACAGTCACCCAGGCTCAAGCTTAGCAAGGCACCCAGGCCATTGCTTTTCTTACGTTTGAGCCTCAGGAAGCTCCAGTCCTCGCTGGACATTGTTCTGGGAGAGCATGCATCCAAGTGTAAAACGAGACAATAAGTAATGAAGCCTATAGACAAATCTAGTCAGCAATGGCCTCAGCACCTTCACATCTGGTCTCTGAGACACCGCAGTGCACAGTCTGAAGGAGGTAGTAAGTGAAATTTTGCAGATACATGGGGAGAAATCTCTGTCAGCTGAGACAGCATGGAAATATGTGGCCATCCACTTTGTGGAAATATGCATAGGTAGGAATACGAAGATGCTGACAGTTAAGCCTAAAGTCAATGCAACTCTCTGGATGCCTGACGTTAGGCAGTAGCTGAGGACCTCTGGCAAGGCAATTGCCTACAGCTGTACAAACTGGAGTAAAAACTATCATCCAGATCTTGCAACATTTTAGCTTTCAGCTTCCAAGAAGACTTACACTCATGTCTACTTTTACACAGAGTTGAGGAGTCTCACCGACTTGGGTTCTTCCATCTCCACTTGACCATGGGTTTAACTCTGCCAGGCCTAAGCACTCTGCTCTGACCCAGCAGAACACTTGTGCATGTTTATTTTTAAGCAAGCAAGCAGTCCCGTTTCCTTCGTAACTCTTGCATGATACATTCTTTAATGGATCTACTGTTACCACAGTTATCACTGTTACTCTTCACCCCATTTATTTTCCCTTCACTTCCTGGCCTTTTCCCCTAACCCTCTCAGTTTTCTGATAATGTATGTACTTTTAAGTATTATGTCTTTTTGCTTCTCCAAGTTTGAGTTTGCATAGACCTTTAATTCACAGTGAAAGGGTATCCAATAATTAACTGGTATTATGGTATCATTTCCTTCTTTCTTATTAAGGGAAGATAGATCTCTGTTTCATAAACCTACACCGTCGTTATGGTACTCCAGAATGTACTCATTAAGAAGAATTATACAGACAATTAAAGATTCTCATTTAATTTCTCCCTTTTATTCATGGCTAAGAATGTGAATGAACTAAACACATAAGTTACTGACATGATTCTGTATGGATGTTTTGTCTGGCATATTGTGCCAGGCAGCTTCCCTTTTACAAGAAAATACTGAAATTAATTAGCTTATTTTCCTCATTAGTTACTACAGATTAATAATTTCTAGGTATTTAACAGGTATGTTATGGATATAGCAGCTAAATTTCATACCAAGCATAACAATATTGGTGAGAGGATGTTTACATTTACACATTCAGCCTTGCCTTCACTGATCTAAAATTAGATCTTCTCTGGCCTTGAGCACCACTGTATAAAACCTGGTCTGAAAATAGGACCTGTATCTCTTTGGTGTCTAGCAACTGCTCTTGGGCCAGGCTTTCTGATAACATGTTGGAGTTTCCTTCCTATCACAGATTAAGCTGCCTACATACATCCTTCTCTCCCAATTTCATTTCTAACCCTGAGCTGTCCCAGATGCTTCATAGGTCCCTGAATGCATCACAGCAATGTAAGAACAGTCCTTGTCAGACCACGGGTTCACCTCACCTAACATCTGGCCTCCTGACAGCAGTGTCCCAGAAAAAAACTAGAAGAACAATGCACTTTTTCAGCGTACCTGCACAGGACTGTGGTTGTGAAACTTTCTTTGGTGTCAGTCACCAAAAGCAGTGACTTAGCAGTTTTTTATCCCACTGTATTCTTCTTCCATGTAGTTGTTCAGTTGGCTTTTTGAACCTTTGCAAACTTTTAGCAACGGCAACGCTGAAGTTTGTAAACTCTTCCAAGTGCACTGCAGCATGAAAAAAATCTCTTTTCTTTTCCCCTCTGATTTATGAGGTGCTCACAACTGTCTGCTAAAAAGAATTGAAAGAATAAGTTTGCTTACAACAGCAAATTATCAGACCTGCTACATATGGCAGTAACGGTGGGATGGGTTTTGTCCGTAAGACCATGCATGGAGGCCAATAGCCTGGCCAACGACAGGACATGTGGCCAAAAAGTGGCTGCTAGGGTTCAAACTGTTGAAAAGCGCAGTAGTTTGGCCATAGATCCAACACAGACCCTTTGCGGATCAGGAACAGAAATGACAGTAATAAATTCCTTAAAAAGATTGCATGTCAAATCTGGTGGCTGTTTGGTTTTTGGTTTTTTGGGGTTTTTTTTTTGTTGTTGTTGTTTTGTTTTTTTTTTAAATTAAATCTTCATTTCCTTTCCAAAGCCACATTTTTTATTCTATATGAATTCAGTTTCTTTTAGGTAGCGCTGTGCAGATGAATGATGGCAACCCTGGAGCATGGATTTTCTGGCATTATTTTACAACAAAGTACTAATGACCAGATCAGTTTCCAGACTGATTTCATTATTTACTTCATCCATACGCCATTTCTACATTCAGATGTTTTCATACCTACACGTTTTTATGAATATTCTGTCAGTGTAAGCATCAGTAACTCAGAGCTGAACTTGGGCCTTTGTAAGTGCCTCCACATCACAGCAGGTCAGAAGTGTCATGCAGATGAGCATCCTTCAGTCTTGACTGTAGTTACCACAGTAGTAACACTGAACACAGGCAGTCATAGTAGGTGGTGTAGGGATGTTCAAAAGCAATTCTGAAGCTACGGATTATTGCAGCCTTCAAACCAGGAGGTGACAAAGACAGAGGTGAAGTTTGTATCTGGAAATAACTCTGTTAGCATAGACAGTAACAAGCCAGGGCTGGATGCAGGCACAACAGGTGTTAAGAAATTGCTCCCTAGCCATGCTGTATGAAGCAGGCAGACAGGGTCAAGAAGTGTTAGTTTGGGGGGGGGGGGGGGGGGGGGAGGAAATATGTGCCTTTCTCAGCCCACTCATTGAATCTACCCTTCTAAATTTGCTTATGGACAGTTTTTCAAGGAGCACCCAGTGAAAGGTCTGGAATAGATGGTTTTGAGCACTGTGTTTGCTTGGTCACTGCTTCCCGCCTGGCACTCTGCCGCACTGAGAAGCAGCATAGGTGACTCAGAGGTTTGGACGTGGCTTGTGGTTTAATTTAACACAACCCACAGACACATGACTTTTTTTCCACATTATTACTGAGTTATGCTACAGGAATGTTAACGACCCACAATGAAATGACTCCCTATGCCAAGCAAGGCAGACCACTATCCACAAATCCCCCATTTTCTTTCTCTTGCTTCTATTAAAATAATTAATCACACTGGGGGAAAGCACACACAGCCTTGCTGTGAGGTCGCAGTGAAATGATACATCACAAAGGCTATAAAAAAATTCTAAAAACAAAGTTATCAGCAGCATTAAAAAAAAAAGAAAAAAGGAAAAAGGAAAAAGAAAAAAAGAAAAAAGAAAGAAAAAAGAAAAAAGAAAAAAGAAAAAAGAAAGAAAGAAGAAAAAAGAAAAAAGAAAGAAAAAAAGAAAAAAAGAAAAAGAAAAAAGAAACCACTCTGGAAAATAAACCAGAGAAGACGTGAGAAGCTCACTGTCCAGCTTTAAAATCAGGATGAGGAGAACTCCCACTGACACACAGTTTTAATAGTTGCCAAATGAGGGACTTTAGCAAGGAACAAAAGGGCCATAGAGGAAGGGTTTTGATGGTCAGGAGGCAAGCAGCAGGTGATGCTGGAGAGAGGGAAAGGCTGTGTCCCAACGCATGTTGAGAGGAGGCATGTTGCAGCCTTGCCATGGCTGGCACAGTCACTGATGTCTTCCACCAAAAGGTGAGCGGCAGCGCAGGTGACTGCTGCGCACGTCTGGTGTCAGCCAGGGTGGTCCTCAAGGACATAACCAGGAAAGCTGATGCCTGGTGCTCACTTTATTTCTCAGCTTAAAACCACCATGCACTAGTAAGCAAACATTTCTGTTAGGCTGGCAAAGAACTACTTCACGAATACAAGTGCCTGTTCTTGATGAAGTAGGTCAGTGAAGAGCCAGCAGCCAGGCTGGACACGCTGTGCCAGCACAGGTCAGATCTGTTTCCCTGCTGTTCCAAGGAAAGGCACAGAGGGCACTCACAAGGGAGCTTTTGATAGTGCTGTGCTGCTGCCAAATGATCTCCCTCCACAAGGGCAGACAAGCAATAAATCCCTTCCCAAGGGTCAGAAAAGGTGTTGGTGGTGTTTGCCTGGAGCAGACACTGACCTGGGGCTCCTAAAAGAGGGCTCTGAGACTGGGGGATTGACACCGTACTGTGCAGTGGGGGCAGGATTTGTCTGTCTGCAGTCAATGCCACGTTCGCTTTCTGGTGATGGGGCAGTGGTGCAGCAAGAGACCTGCTGGCCTGCTCTGCCTGCTGAACTCCTGCCACTCCACACGCAGCACGGCTCTGGTGTGGTAGCTGCCTGCATAAGCACTGTGGTGAAACTGGACCGGATTAAAAAAAAAAAAAAAAAAAAAAAAAGAGTATGGAACCCCACTGCAGTAAGAACGCATTCAAATATCCACACTCAGATAGGAAAACATTTTGTTTGTTGATGGAAATACCTCTTTCCTTGGTACACTAAGCCTGTCTCACTAATTCAGAGGTTAAAATGGGAATAATCTGGAGGACTGGCATAGCCTAATACTACCAGAGCCAGAGATAGGATTTCATGCATGGAAAAGAAAATTGATTTTATCTAAATGCATCACTCCAAATAAACCTGATTCTTCCCTAGCGGTCCTTGAGGAAAGCAGGAACAATACTGGAGCAAATCTATCTGTTGCAAGTGCTAACTCCATGTGCCAGGTCAGAAATATTTACTAAGATAATCTTTAAAACATGAAAGTGCATAGCAAGTTAAACATCTATAGTTAGCAACAGGACACCACATTTGCAATCATTTCTTTATAACACCATGTTTCATCGTTTGCTGTAATTGAGTTCTGCTGACAAACATTTTTGATCATGTCTGTTTTCTAATTTCCCCCCTCTAGACAGTCAAGAAAAAAAGGATTATATGGTATCCAGAATAAAATTAAGATTCTGTGGCTATGCAAATAGCTTGAGACTAGCATGGACTAAGTTATAACTAAATACATACATGTATGATTTGCAGGAAGAAGAAAATGTGCTCAGAATGCAAAATGCAGCATAATTTCTATTTGTAGTATAACCCTGGAGTACTATCAAAGTAAGTGTGATACTCTTTTAACAGGAAAAGGCAACAAAGTTTACAACGTAGCCAGAGTTTTAATTGAAGAAATACAGAGGCAGAAGAGAAACTGCTGATAAAATGATGGTGCACCCCCAAAGGAACCTCTACTGGGGATACACTAAAAGGAGTTAACTGTTTGGGTAGAATCCAAATAAACTTTATGTTTCATATTACTTGTTTCTTTTTGTACCATGAAAAAAAAAAAAACCAAAACCCAAACCAAAAAAAACCACCACCAACCTACGTTTGCACCTTATTAATGGAAATCAATTAGAAACAGTCCAAAAATCAAATAGAAGCCAAGTGAAATGCAGAGCTGACTAGAGGCTCTGAAGGAAATCTGCTTTGTCTTAACTAAGCTATTAGAGAAAACAAAATATAAAAAGCAGTAAGAGCTTCAAAGAAATGCAATGGACCAGGTCCAAATTCCCAGAAACACATTGGGCTGGAAAAGATTCACTGGACCATTTAATTTATTTAACACTTTCAATTCCTAAAAGTACATCAGTTATAAAAAATACAGCACATACTAAAAACCACATTACATTTCTTTGAAATTAATGAATGGCTGCTGGATTTGAGCTCCTATTTTCCACTTAAAAAACACTTAGTATAACCAGAAGCTAAGTAGTTTGGATACGCAAAGCAGAGGAATGCAAACAAAAGAAATCTTGGGCACTGAAAGATTAAGAGTAATAAAGGCTATTGACTCATACCATTTCATGTTTTAATTCTGCTAGAGCTTTGTTTCTTGTAGATGGAAATTCTGCCCTAGTTTTAGGGCATGATACCAGGTTAAAGTATGCTCCCTTTGCACGACAGCACTACAGTCGCCCTGCGTCCCACACTCTGTTAGAGCCAGCTTCACTAAGTGAGCTACCAGCGTAACTCCCGAGATGAAGAAATAACTTCAGCTTTCCTACAAAGCCCCCACACTTCCAAAGGTGATAGAGAAGATGTCCTCTCCCATCCCTCAGTGACTTTTCCTGTCTCCCTCCCCTTGTGTCCTCTGCATCTACAGGCAGGTGGCTTCTGGCATCTTGAAGTTCAAAGCTGTATCCCCCTGGGAAGGAAATCAACAGCAAATTCTCCATCAGTGTAAACAGGCTTGGGTGCATTGGCTTCTCTGGAGTTACACTAACTAAACCCACAAACTGCAGAGGATTCAGAGCATTTTAAATCCAATAAAAATACCTTGAAAAGCACATGAGATACCTATGAAGAAGGTGAAGTCTTGGGTGAATCAATGAGAAAAAAGTCCATAGACTGGTGGGGTCGAGGACACACACTTTGTGCATATGAGCAGTGAGTGATGTGCCTACATGTCAACACAAGCCTGTTTTCTGTGTTACTGACAGCGCCAGGTCTGCTTCGAGTTCAGGCTGGGTATGAGCTTGAGGGAGCTTAATTCCTCCAAGGGAAGAAAACTTTGCACCATGATCTCCACGTCAGCCAGATGGCTTTTGAACCTGCATGCTGGGCTTTACCCAGCAACCTGGAAATGTGTGACAGGCTCTCACAGCCCCAGCTGATGGCCAGTGGGACAGAGGGAAGGGGGAGCTTGTACTGTCTGCAGATGAACAGGAGACCCTCCTCTCTATCGCTGCCAAGCCAGCGCTTTTCATCAGTATCCAATCAGTGCCAGAAATGCCTTAAAAGAAAGAAAGAAGCTCTTTGGAGCAGAGTCCTTTTGTGTATCATCCCAGAGCACAAAGGGGCCCCTAGTTCTAAGGAGGGCCTCTGAAGGTACAGACTCAGTATAACAAATTGTAATAATAAAAATAATTTATACTATAATTTTTGTAAGTAGGGATTTTCCCCATCTTTCTTTCCCTCTGAAACCTGCCAAGCTAGAGATGAAGACAATGGCTTCTTTGTTACCGCTGGGAAAGCAGGGAAAGAGAAAAGATTTTTTTTGTTGTTATTGGAGGAGATACCAAAGAAATGAAAAAGAATGTTTATATTCCCATAGGTCTTTGTGTAGCTGTGAGCATTTCAAAGGCAGGACAAGAGCTTGGAGAACACAGAGACATATAAAATCCAGGCTCGGCTTTAGCCTCTCTGCTGTGCACAGAGACAAAGCACCAGTCAAAATATTTGTGTCAGCGAGTGTTTGCATGTACAGGTGAAAGCAAGAGAGATAAGAAGACGCAGGGAAATAGGAAAAGAGAGAGGGGAAGAATGGATAGCTGGTTAGGGAGGGACTAGGACACAGGGAAAAATATGAGATGTATTTATTCACCATAAATATTAATAGATTTTGTTACAACTGGTATAAATATTTCACTTAAAGTGCTTTGGTTGAAAACTCTTATTAATGTTTAGGAAAATGTAATTTCAGTATTTTCCTTCTTTTTAATAAAATCTAAACTCCAAATCTATCTTAGAATTTGAATTTTACCCCTTTCACAGGTAAGAGTAGAAAGCAGGAAAAAATCTAATAGAGAGAGAATGAAACAAGGGAGAAAAGAAACAGTGAAATAAATGAAGGGGGAAAACTGCAAATCTGAACACTCTGATAATTGTTATTTCTGACAAAATGTATATATCATTGAGCAAAAAAAAGTGTTCCTATTAAAAACTAACATTATTCTTAATTATTCCGTACAGTAACAGGCTCATCTTTCAATGACATCTTGTTATTATTATATATTATGTTAATTACAGGAGAGCCCAGAGGTTTTCAAGCTTCTGTCACACTAAGTAACTACAATATTTAGGAAAGATTATCCTAATCTTAAAAAACTGACAAGTTATCTAGGGACAAGATGCAACAAGTGGACAAGGAACATGAGAAGATGGAGAAGTGGAATAAGATGAGGGACCATGGTGAGAACATGAGGAGCACAGCTGGAGGGATCCACCATGTATTTCACAAGCATTTTCTCCTTTAACTTGGATACAAACAAGCTGTGGGCTCCAGTGCCTCCCCCAGAATTCACCTTCTGCATGATTAGTGAGGACAGGGGCTGAAAAGGGAGCTGTTTGGCTGGGTGGTAGGCTCTCAGTTGATGCAAATGTGGCGGAGGCACACCAGATAGCACACCAGCCTTTGCCAGCAAACAGGTCAACACTGGAGCGATCACACGCTGGAGAAAGTCAGGAGGATGGATTAAGCAGACATACTGCATGAGTACATTTCTAAAACATTCAATGTATCGGGGAATGTAGTAACTTGTAGGCACAAGAGTGAGTCTTCTAAGGCGGCACAAGTTCAGGATTGCCCTCCATTAGCCACAGCCTCCTGCTTCTCCGTTCATGCATACCTGTCACTTAATGTTAGCAACACAGCTATCATGGACAGAAGGGCTCTGAAGTCTGTCATCATGGTTGTGCCAAGCTCTCAGCTGGTCTGTCGTAGTGGCTCCATCGCTGGATGATGGGAAACTTTTACTCCAAATCCTCTACATAACTTTGCATGTTGGGACGAAGAAAGACTCAGTTTCCCTTTTTATCCAAACATTCACAAACCAAGAAACTCCATTTGTATCCATTTTCCTTGTATTGACCTGTGAAGTATCACCTATTGAGTATGAAACTGTTTTTTGTTTCTCCTCGAGGCTGGGGTCGTGCTGCACTCATTTATAGAAATCCACACATGTTCCTCATCCCAAGTGCCATGAAAAGCCTTCTGCAGCCTCACACCAGTGGTACCCCTGCACCACCAGGCACTGCCACGCCCAGTGAACATCAGGGACCATCATCTCATGCGCCGAGAAAGAACAGTGGGAGGTCTCATCACCATTTACCAGGACTGAACTTCTGCTATCTCCCTATGGATACAGAACAACCCCTGCTAGCTACTTTGGAAGCAATACTGTCTTTATTGTCTGCTAACAGCAGAGAACTACAACTGCATATAGCAACCGCACTGTTATCCTCTATTCAGAGGCAGTTCTTTTACAGAAGAGAAATTCTATTACTTACTGCTCTGGGCTATTTGCAGGAAAATATCTGCTGAGGAACTTTCCACTATGAGTAAAGGTCTCAAAAATATCTCCTCAGCCTCTTTCATTTATATTAAACTGTGCTAACACATGTTCTTGTGACTTTCCCAAGACTTGAGAAAGACAAAATTAGGGAAAAATAATACATATATAAGAATTTAACTTTTAATTTTTTAAAAAAGCAATGACTCAGAGTTGTGTGAAACAAAAAGTTTTATGGCATTTGCTTGAGATTGCCCGTGTTTGGTGAAACACCCCCAGTAATGACTGCTTAGAGAATCACCGGCCAGAAACTTCAGCATTAGCAGATTTATGCCTTTTCTATTACCTGCAGCAATAAACCGCCTTAAAAAAATCCTCTTGTTCCCTAACTACAAATTGAATTTCAATAAATGTATGTAATATAGCCACAGGAAAGCACAAGGCAGAGTTGTGTGCAATCTTAAAATTTTACATGCAGCTTTCATTGCCTCAGAAGTTTGGATCAGATATTGTCCAGCCTTAATCTATCTGCACTCCCTGGGCTAGGCAAAGCAAAATACACCCGAGTGAAAACCTTCTGCTGTAGTCAAATTAAAAGCATAAAAAAATAGGGTGCCTTTTGCAGAGAAGGGGAAGCACTACAATGGCCTTGTAACCTTCAAATTCTGTGGCTGACTAGTTATAGAAGAACCTTGGCCTAAACTGGAGCATCTTCAGGGTTGTCATAAATTGGAAGAAGGATCTCTGGGAGCCTTGTACTACACTGACATAGCTGGCACATTTCTAATTTCTTCAGCCTTGCATCATGAGGTTATAAAGCCTTGTCTTGTGACAACCCATATCTCCTGCATCTGGAGAATTTGCTTCTCCAAAGAAAAGGTGATTCAATGGCTTTCTGCTCCTTTTACACCTGCAGTGTAGTATAAAGCAACCCAGGGGAACAAGGCTTTTAATGCCTAATGATTGAATGCCGTTATATTAGCTACATTGCAGCTATGCCCATTAAACTCCCTACCTTACCTTTGGCAATTCCTCACCTTTGAAAGGTCACAATTATTCTTGTTATTATCTGTATCCTGGTATTGCCTGAATAACCACATAGCTTCAGCATTTTTTTTTTAACACAGATCAATCTTTAGTGAATAACATAGAGCTCTATCAAAATTGCTCTAAAGACTTAATGAAGGCCCACTTAAGGGTACAGTTTTACTGTTGTCTGTGAGTCTGTGGTTGTTAAGTAGGCAAAGGATATGTGTGTCCATCACCAGCACTTCAGAGGTGCAGGCTCAGCGCTGCTTCACTGCCTCCTCTTTTCTCTCTTCTTCCCATACTGGCATGTCACTATGGTGCGTATTCTCAGTAAAGTTTAGGCAAGAGGTTCCCAAGCTGTGATCCCTGCTGAGGGGTTATCAACAGATTCGTGAAATGATATTACACAGTAAAATGTTTTAAACTTATGAACTCCCTCTGGCTTTGTGGGTGGTCTCTGAAAAAGAAGGCTGAGATTGCCTGAGGCATTTGGGAACCAGCGGTTTAGGCACTGAACTCCCAGTGACATGAGAACAGGCTACAGTTAGGAACTAAGCACAAGTACAGCCATGCACAAAGGTCCTGTGAATGCACTCGGGTTTTATTTTGTCAGGACTCATTATCCCGCTACTAAAACGGAGATAACAGTCCTGCCATGCATCATACAAAAATCAAGCCATATTAACGGACAGTGCAGTTTTTTGCACTTCTGTGTACTTCCAGTCACAGGTCTCCTAGGGATCTGGCTGTGCCAGAGGCAGCACTAAGATCCACAGGACAAGCAAGTTAACCACTTCTCATGCTGAATACGGTGCTAAGCTGTAGTGGCAGCGATCACTTTTCTTGCCAAAAGGGAGCGTGCAAACAGTTGTCTGTGCCTGCAGCTGTGTTTGTGGACAAGGCTCATTCACTTCACCATCTGCAACATCATATCTATCTTGGAAATAGTAAGTTGGCAGTGACTGGCAGCAGGAGGTGCTTATGGCAGCCCCAGCTCCTTCACCGGACAGCATTTCGCCACTTCCCAGGGTGCAGGAATAGCAATGACACCATTGTCACCATGGATTGTCATAATGAGAATCAACACTGAAGGTAACATTCAGCCCTTCAGTACTAGCTTTTTACTAGTGGTCCTGAAATCATCAATGACAGCCTATTGTACTGGGATAGTCCAGCATTCCCATGTCAGAAAATGTAGGGTGGTACCTCAGACTCCACAAGTGTAGTTAAATATGGACTTTTAATGGCTGCTATTACTTACAGCACTTTCAAAATGATTTATAAACAATAACCCAAAAGTTTCCTGACTGGATTTTCTTTGATGACAACTCTTCCCCTTGATTCACACCTACTTCTAGTATTTCTTTGGTCAAATTTGCCTCATTTCTGACAAACTGACTTGAGTTTCTCATTAATAGGAACTCGTGTACTAAACCCCCAAGGTCACAGGTTCAGTCCCCAGTGGTTGAATCTCTCTTGGCACACGGTCTTAAATTTCTTAAATGTACAAGGCAAGGATATTAAGTAACTTGTCAAGCTAGAGTAGATGCCACTACTGAAGCTAGGGTCATAACTCAAGAGCTTGGTGGCAGGATGTCTTCATGACATAACTGAGAACAAAAGTGACTGACCTAGGAATGTGAAATAAACGAGATGTGCCTGCTCACTTCATTGCACAAAGCAGCCAGTAATGACTAGAAACACAAATGGAGATTCACCTTGGAGAAACGTATAGTATACAACAAACAGATTTTAAGTAGAAAATATAATACTGAAAATGCCTCGGTGGAGAGGGAAATATAAATTAGGCACATCTATAGCATGATATAGTAATGCTAAATATCACAGAAAATCTCAGTACTATGTTTAAAAATAGTTTTAAGATCATGCAGTGGTGGGTTAGGAAAAGCCTGTAGACAAAAGAAAATCCTGGCAGGGCAGGTTTGGCCAGGGGATTTCCTGTTTAGCCGACAAGGTGGCCAAGCAGATCACACTGTATGGCTACTCAGCAAAACCCAGCAGCGCTGCCACAGTGTGAAGTCCTGAGGAGGGCACCTTCCCCCAGACGGGGCACCACATGGTGGCAGCTGCACTGCTCTGGAACCGGAATGCCACAAGGCACCTCAAGCAGGCACAAAATGCAGTGTAGACGCAAACTCTGTGGAGGAAGGAGATGGGAGAAAAGATGTGCATTAACACACAGTATGTTTCCTTCGGTGCCCAGACGGCTCGTGCTGTACCTGCTTAGGTGCTAATCCATGCCACAGCCTAAACTCGGCCCCAGAGTTTCAGGCAGGCACAGCTCTTTGCTGAGAGCTGGTAACTCAGTGGTGGTGTGACCACGTGCAGCTTTCGACAGGCTTCCTCAGCTGCGACTGACAACCTGAAGAGTGCTTTAGGCTCCTTCCATTGCAGCCGTATGCCAGCCCCCACCACCTCCAGCAGCGCCACAGGCTCACCCAGTTGGCACTGCCTTGCAGTGGACTGGAAGCACCTGCTGGTCACTTACAGAGGCAGTAACACTCCCTGGGCGCCACATCCTTGCTCTCCGTGGCATGAGGGATGAGCAGAAATGCAAGGGGAGATCTGGGCTTCCTCTTCTCCTGCCCCTGGCAAGGTGGGGAGCAGGAAGGACCCTCACCCACAGCAGCAGCTTTTGCCACAAGTGCTTTGATCCATCCTCCGAGCGCAGCAGCAGCCCATTCTGGTGTAGGCGAAATTGTCAACTCGGCCACAGGTTTATGCTGCCTCCAAGAGCCTAAGGCCCTCGAGAACTTCTGTCTGCAGCTGTCCCTAGTGCCAGCGTGGCAGGCAGAAAAGCAAATGAGACTATTTAAAAGCTTTCCAGCTGGGGCTAAACTTTAGTGCATCGCCATTAAAACTGAATACTCTAGGTCTGTAAGTGACAATTTGATCTGGTTTTTAAGAGGAGCAAATTAAGATTTGCAAACCCTGGGTTGTATTCAGGTCATTTTCACAAGCAGTTATCTGTTCAGAAAGGCAAACAACATCCCAACCAAGTCAGGGCAGGCTCTGTAGAAAAATAAACTACACTTTGATTATTGCTGATGATGAAAACGCAACTTAGTTCAGTTTTACCGAGGAGATGGAATCTTTAATGCATTCTTACAGTCTTTTGCAATTATTGCTGCTTGTGCCAGGGCCAGGCAATTAAATCTGCAGCCCAGCCTTTGCCTTACTAAGCACTGTCACATTTGCTAGAGGCTCTGGGGAAAGGAGCCTGCAAAGAGGAATACCAGACTCCTGCCAGTCAGTCCTGCATAGAATTACTCTGCACAGCATCCTTCTGATTCTATGAAATTAAAAGCATTTATCCCATCCTTGATTTGTTGCCTGTAGACAGTTGAGATCCCTGGCTTGAGCATGTTTCTGAGTTGTAACCATATACTGCATGAAATTATGATATCATTAAAGAAGAGCTGCTAGATATGAGTCCCGTCAGCTGTGTTGTTTACTCTGTTCTCCTGAAGTCATTGTGGATTCACAGCTGAGATTTACACTTAGCTTCCCTTGTATTATGTATGGCAACCTTAACTATCTGTCAGCAGAAATTTCATGACCATGGTGGGGAAAAAAAAGGCATAGCCTAGGATAGTCATACATCAGATATCTAGCAGTAACATCTACAGTAGCTGTTGTGCAATATGACTAATCAAGTTGGTTGTGTCATGCATTCCTGAATATGTTGCCACAGCCCCCAGTTTCTGAGATGGACTATAAACCACCTATTTAGGATCATACTCAAGGAGGTTGTGTTTGCACCTTTTCTTGTTCTCATTATTGCTAGTGTCATTAGATGAGATTCATTTGATGCCATTACTTGTGCTCATTACAATCTTTGTGACTAGAATATGGTACCGTATCAGAATTTTAATGCCTCATATATTCTCTGAGAGATGATGGCAATAAATGCTACTGCTTTGACCTTCTCTGTGTTTTATCATTTGATTCACTGGTCATCTCCATTTGTTCAATCTCTATTTGTGCCCATATATAGACTGAAGAACCACAGAAGAAAAACTGCAGTTACCAACAGATAAGAATATTTACAGAATTGAATGTCACCCATTTGTAAGCATATTAACAGTTTATAGCTTTTCATCATGTGCATGAAGCGTTAGTATTCTGCCTTTTCCTTGAGACAGGGATTGCTGTGAGTAAGCAGAATGGCAATGTGTGGATCCTTTAGTATTACAGGAATATTACAAATGGGCCCGGTAACTATACATGCTTGTGACAATACTTGGGATGGGGAATGGAGAAAGAGCTTCTTGCTTTGTACAGTTTCCAAGAGTGACCTTAGAAGAATTTCTAGAGAGCTCTATTTTGGTTAATGTGAATAACAGGTGTAGAAGCAACCACTTAACCCCTTCACTGGCAAGCTTTCCTCAAGCTTTCTTTATGGCTGGCACCTCGTTACTGTACCTAGTCAATAGGATATAAAAAGGTCCTCAAAGTAGGGATATCCAGGTGAAGAAGAGGTGTTACACATACTACCAAACCACAGGCACCAAACACAGGGGCCTATCATAGCAGCCTAGATTGGATTAATCTGCCCACGGCTCCCTGGATAATCAAGAAGAAAAGCAGATAGAATTAGGACTCATCTGACCTGTTTTAGACATCACCCTAAGTTTTCCTTATAGGCAATGGGCAGAAGGAGCTCTTTCAGAGGATGATCTATAGCACCTCAGTTAGACATCTACTCTAGATTGCTGACCAGAATAACCTCTCCCGCTCCCTTGACTGTTGAGGGAGGGCAACCCTTCAATTCAAGCTCCTAAATTGGGTGCTTAAAAATAGGCAACATGATTGCCTCCTCTCCTCAAAACACTTGACCTGGATGCTCGTGCACGGTGACAATGGAGTGTCGTACAGTGCACGCTCCCTGCAGCAGCAACTCACAATTCAAGGGGGTGTTTCTTTCACAGGCTCAATGTCTTGAGGGAGCTCACCTGATTTATAGCACACATTGGGGTGTGGTGCTTTGAAACTGAATTGCTTGAGCTTGTCCATAAAGAACAAGAACATTTCAGCTGGAAGTGTGACAGAACCATTTTTTACCTATTTCCTTTCACAAACATCTACTTTTCAACAGGCAGATTATGAAATAAGGCCACATTTTCTCCTGCACTGTGCCATGCTTTGGTACAGGGGAACGACTCTACAAGGGGGTTCATTACTTCATGAAGCTCCAATGACTTCCAGCACTGTATATAAAGCTGCCATGAAAGACCAACCTTTCTTTTATCTGTCACAAGAATTTACTCATCTAGCTTTGGGCAGGAATTTTTACAGGTCTCCAGTACATCAAAAATATGGCAGCAGTAAAACATGGTCCAATTTAGTCTCATCACCCAAGCCAGAGCTCTTCTGTGAACAAGCAAAGCAGGTAGCTGCCCCAAGCAGCAGCCTTCTATGGGGAAGAAAAACACCCACGACTGCTGCTGGGTTTGTGTTAGCAGAGTATGGGAAAGGCAGACTGGCTGCTGCTCCTCTTCCAGGGTCAGTGTCAAGGGTTGTGGCTGGTGGCTACTGTTGTCAGGTGACACAATGGACTGGTGGTCACCACCTCACCCTCCCAGCTCCTGGCTGCAGGAGCAGAAATCCAGCTTCCCTGGACACCCCTTCGCCTGACTCCCCGCCTTCCTTTTCAGGCAGGGAACGTGCCCCAAGCAGCCTCCAGCCCCTGAGCTGTGGGGTGGCAACACTTGCTTCTGAGAAGCCTTTGTAAGCTCTGGCCACAGGTTTAGAAAAAGCATTTTGAGATGGCCTATTAATGGCATTTAGCAGCCCTCATATTATACTCAGCAGGAGACCTGGTACAGAGGTAGTCAGAGCATCCCAGACACATACATCACCACAGTGTGTTAGGCAACGTAGTGGCTCAAGAGCAGACCGCAGGTTTTGCTTGTCTGCTTTTTACCTCCGCAGCAGGGAATGCAGGCTGTGAAGCTGGTTAATTGATGGTATGTGGAAGCAGGGTGCACCACAGAATCACTGCTGTGTTCTCCAGCGCTCCAAAATCTCCCCTGAGCACAAGGGAGCTCACCTGCAACAGGCTGGCAAGGATATGGGCTGGCTGGCACCAAAAGGGTTAAAATGCTGGGTCTGAAAAATACTGAGGAGAGGGTGTAAGAACACATGTAATCAAAACTAACTGCTAAGAAGGAATATTTAGAGAAATTCCTTCTCTCTAGAAAAACAAGGATTCCTTGTGTCCACTCACATGATCCATGTGAGACAGATCGACAGACAGGTCAGGAAGGAGCAGGCAGCAGGATACTCTGTGCCAGGAACTGTCAGCTGTGGCAGGAGCAGATCCATCCCTAAACAACATCACGGTGATTTGACAGGTCGAAGCACCAATGTGGAGACAAACATGATTTCACACTCGATATTTACCAGCTATCATCCAGAAAGGTATCTAACCTGGCATCCTGGTGAAGTAGCAAGAGCACAGCCATGGTTTACTTTCCATGAGGACATAGTTATATCCTAATTGGGCCAAACCTAGGCTAAGCATGGTTGACAGAAAATTAAAAACTTGTGTGGGGACAGAAAAAAAGCAAGGGGTACTCTGTCCAGTCAGAGATGCAAAATCTCATGTATTAAGACAAATATATTGGGTTAGGCATTTTTCTACTGTTCATTCTTTGGGTTTTTTTTTTAATTCTGTATGTGCATAACCAACTACAAGAACAGGTGTTGACATGTTTTACTGCAGTATCTCAAAATTACAATTCTTTACAGGTTTACTTTACCCAGATATCTTCTTCTTTAACAGGAAAGATCTAAGATTCTTTTTCTCCTTCCTGTTGGAAAGGAGATATTAAATGAGATGGCATTTCACTAACTTCTGTGGTTGTATTTCGTAAGTGCAAATCTATTCATACGTCAATGGCAATACTTGGTTTCCTATTTATCTCCGACTATGTATATAGTTTATTCCAGACATTATTCCACTTCTGAGCAGTAGGTGGGGAGCTCTGAGTCAGATGGGTTTTTTAACTCAATAGTTGGAGGAAAACAATGATGTGAGAGGTCCTCAAACAAGCACTCATGCTTCAGCTTGAGTTATGAGACTGAAGAACTTGACAAATAAAGAAAACATCTCAGCTTTAATTCTGGGCAATGGGTGAAGTCAAATAAGAGGACAGAATTTTGACCTTTCTTGCCTGGGAGGGGTTGAGTTGATTTGGGTAGCAGTGAGTGATCATTCAACATGGAAGAAGTAAACTTGAGTAGCCTGCAGAAAGATTATTTGAGAACAACTACCTGTAAAAGCCTGAAAAGCAAGGTCAGACTCTCTTCAGACATACACTGGTGTTAATCCAGAGCAGCTCTACTTGAAGCAAAGTTACGTACTGATGTAGATGAAGTCAGACATAACCTCCTGTCAACACAGTCAAATTTTAAGTTGATCAAGAACAAAATCTTCCCTTGTGTATATTCAGAATTCATCTGATGACTGTAGACAGATTTAGATGGAAATATTTTCCCCAAAGAACTCAGTAAGTCCAAATAACTTTTCAGTGTGAGAAAAAAAAAGAAGTCAGTTTTTTATAAAGGGAACACTAAATCAGAATATGTGGGCTTTTTAAAAATCATAGAACAGCTCCTCTGCAGCCTGTTGAGTTGTGTATCACCTCCAGTGACTACATTTTCAGTCACCAGTGATGTATTGAATGCACCATGGCTACAGCATAGATTGTTTTAAAAGTTGGAACTCTGAACAGGATGGAGAAGTATTTTGTGCCAACACTGGCTAGAATGGGAGTTGTCAAAACCAATCTTTTTATTCTCCCTTGATCTCATTCAAATACATCAACTCCATTTATTTCAGATTAAAGTCTGCAGCATTCTCATTAAACATTGGCATTAATATTGGAAATCCAATCTGTTGCCATGGCTGGCAGTGCCAACACAAGCTAATCATTTAATGCCTCTGTGGCCCTTTACTTCCAGCTTTTCCTTTTGAACTTCAGCAAGCTGCTTTCAAATCCTGGTATTCCAGAGAACTTGTTCAAACTCGGGTGAAAACACAGCACAGGTACCTCCTGCCTGGCACACGAGTACTGAAATGCTATACGGCATTCACAGTGCTTCCCCACACTGGTTTGCCATCATTCCCAGTTCTGCTGAGGGGCTCATCTATGGAGGTGAGAGGGTTATCTGGTTTTCAAATCCAGCTCACACTGTTTGCTAGACAGGAGTATGAGTGATCACCACATCTACCAGCTGTCTTGACAGCTAACACTGCTGGTGGTGGTTGTCTCAAGTTGGCCCATTTCTCCTGTATGCAGATAGCAGTCTGTAGCGGGGGAACGCGATTGTTGCTTAGGCAAGATCTGGGTGAAGCAGTGCTACTGAAGATCCCATACATTGTGGCTGGTATGCCAATAATATTGACAAAGACCAGTTCCTGAATACCTCACTCTCCCTATCCCAACCATCACATGTATGGTGCCTCAACACTACGAAGCCTCTGCAACCTGGTGCTTTCAATCAGAATTTCACCTCACCACAGCATTTTGAATTTCTTTATTAGCTCTTCTGAAGGGCGTCATAGCAATAAGCCAAGAATACAAGCTTAGTGAGAGAATTTCTTTACTGTACAATATCTGTTCTCAAGAGATCAGTAGATATGTGTACAGTTTTCCAGCACAACACAGTCTTTGGGCATGTCCCATATTTTTAGTCTGATCTCACCTATTCAAATGAGTCAGAGCTTTAAGGGTACTTAAATTATCTTGCCTCTTCCTTCTGCGGTTTTCTATAATATGGTCCCCAGAAGCCCTTGCTTACATATGCACATTTGTTTTATATTAGACAGTTACTAGAATAAAGTCCAGGGACAGCTGTAAGAACATAAAGCAGAAACCAGGACCCTCCTTTTCAGCCAAGTGCCCAAACTACAGAATCATCCTTGCATCCCTTCTTGCTTATCTTGCCTTAGTGATTGTTGAATACTTCTTGGGTCAGGTACTCATCCCCAAGGAGCTATTTAGGGTGTGCTGGCACTAAGCTAAGGTAGAAACCTGGTAAAATAAATCATACTGGTAGTAGCAGAGAAGTTGTGGGTTTGAATCTGCTCAAAAAAAAAAATTTGAATCTAGGTCTGCCATTTCCTAAGGAGTACTCTAGCTCCTACCTAGTTAAGTAATAATATCCAAAAAAAACCTTCTCCCTAAATATCTGAGACCTACATTTGAGACTTTGGGAGATGAGACCTACATTTGGGACATCACAGAATATCTCTGGGGCTATTATCAGGACACCATCTTTAAATGCTTATTTTAGTGGCTTCTCAAAGTGACAATGAAGAGAGGAATGAGCAACTTGGAGAGCTTGTTGTCAGACTATGATGGCCCTTCCAGTCAGTTTGGAAAGAAGTTATAATGCTTAAATTAAGTGTCTGTAATAAATGACCTACTTAGGCTGCATAGAGACTACCTACTGTAACATGGCATGGCATACCCTTGGGTCAGGCTGCTCCTTGCACCTCCTGTGCCTCGGTTCCCTTTGCATGGAAAGCAGGTCACGTAGAGTTTGGGGAAGATAGCATATCCCCAGTTCTTGCTCCAAAATTGAACTGGGTTGCGATTAGGATAAATAAAACCTGGGAGCTAGGAAATTCTCCCCCTGTTCTAAAAATGAGGCCTTCAACCATCAAGTCTATTTATATTCAATAGTTTATACAGCAAGGGAGGCTGGTCTGAGTAGCTCATCAGAATGAATTATAGGCACATGTACACAGTTCAGTCACTGCAGCTGTTAGTCTTCATATAGCCCCCAGATCGTGGGCTGAGGGGCAATATACAACCCTTGCAGAAAATACAGATTTCTACAGAAGATACAGTATTTGCATTTTTCCATTCATTAGCCTTTGCCTTCTTCACTGCAATACCAAAATCACACATTCATGATTGATTCGTGTTATCGGGGAATATGTAGGGAAGGAGACCAAGTGCCAGTTGTGGCAGGTCTAGTAGATTTGACAGTAATTGGGATGGTTTTTGCAACAGAGGCTGAAAGCATCTTGTGGCTGCTGTGGGTTGTGCCTACAAGGCACGATTAGGTGTGTTACAGCACATGGGTGTGACTAATTGTTTGCAGCTGCATGCACAAGACCAGCCTTGGGCAGGCTTAATTTCTTGCTTATTCCTTTCTGCCAGATTTTTTTTCACTTCTGGAAACTCTTCCTACTTTTAAGAACAAGAAAAAGGGCTCAGAACACTTCTCGGCTGCTCTCAGGAGCAGGAGGTGAAAGCTCTGCACCCCAAAGAAGGGCACTGAGCTCTACTGAATAGCTCCTCAGCTGCAAGAGAGGCCTCTCAGGAGATGCGACAGGACTTGAGTGAGGTCCATGTATCCTGTCTCGGGCCAGCAGAGGAACAGTAAACCCAAGTTATGGTTACTGTGGAACCCAGGAAGACTATGCTCTTCTGGCCTAACAGACATCTAGTATCTTCAGGTGACCTCATGGATGTGCACCATCCTTCACCTGGGATGATGTGAAGCGTAAAGTCTAGAAGGCTTCAGCCTCTCTAAGATCATGTAGCATATTGCCAGTTTACACTTACCAGCATTAGTACATGATCTGGAAACCTTTGCTTTTAGGACTGACCTGGCAGGCACACCCACAGAGCACCATATGGTCCTAACCTCATAAAATTTTCCAAATTTCTCTACTCATTTTCCAATAAATTAATAATTCCATATCCCATTATAAAGCCCACCAACAATCTGTTCCCTTCAGCCCACCCAGCCCGTGTCACATTCCTACCCATCTTCATGTAGCACATCTCACCTGCTCCTCTGTGAGCTGCCCTTCTGGGTGAGAAGGATCCCCACATGAAGGCCATTAGGAGATGTCTTTGAAAATTTACGCAATATATTACTATTTTTCAATACAGCAAAATCAAGAATGGAGTTTGTCCTCACCTGACACTAAGAATTCAAAGACTCTCAGAAATGTTGGTTAAAAGGGGCATCTGGAGGTTATTTAGTCCAAAGCCTTGTTTGTAGAAGGACTGTTGATAACACTAGATCAAGACAACTGCAACAATTGATCTGCTTCTCCATTTCCCTATAGCCTGCATTAAGCTCAATGTTTTTTTTCTCCTCCATACCTTCAACCTTTCTAATACAACCACCACCATTGCCACTCTATATTCTCCAGGCTTCTGAGCCTTCTGAGCACCTTCTGCAGTTTCCTTTTATGTTGTCCTGCTGCTACCAGCTTTTTTCCCATTACAGTCAGGACGGCATTTGAACTGATGATGCACATCTTTGTTCCTTGAAAAGCAAAGCAGTGTTTCCTGCCCTCTTACAGACCACAGGATGCTATAAGCATGTGTCCTGACTGTATTCACTGAATCTTTGGTGAAAGCAGAGACGTATATCACTTAATGGAAAGGTTTCTCCTCTTGTTCTACTTTCTTTAATGAACAGGGTTAAAGATAGAAAAGTCAGTTGTTACTTGCCCACAACCTTAGAAGCTATGCACAAAGATTCATCCTCAGTACCTCTTAAATAGTTTATAGAGAACATAAAGACATAAATAACATATTAACCACTACCCAGACTGATTCTGCTTCAGGGAAATCATGAGAATACAAGCAGCAAAAGACACACCTGTATTATCTCTGAAACTAAATTTAGACAGAGGTGCATCCCTGTCTAATTGTTCAATCCATTTTCTGCTCTTGCAGTTGAACAAGGATTCCTCCTGAAGCAGATGGATGCCACTCAGTGTTCTCTGTTTAACTTCCTTCCTATGAAATTCAGCTTTTGCCACCACTAGCTTTTTGGCTGAGTACACCTACAGCTAAGACTGTCAGATCCGTCTCCCTTTACAGCAGTTTTGCTGTGTTACACTGCAGTCTATTGCCACAGCACTATCAAAACTAGCCAGCTGCAACAAGGCTTTTACCACCACATACCAAGTTAACTTCAATAAGTAATTCCCACACCTCACCCTGGCACAGCCACCAACCCCCCACAAAGCTTCAAAAGTTCATCCACTGCCTGTGCGGTTTCTTCATCCTCTTCAGGCCAGCCCACCCTGCTTCTTGCCTCTGCTGCACCCAGACTCTTCCTTCTCCAGGCTCCTCTTCCAGCCAGCCTCTCCTCATCTGGGCCCCCTTCTCTGCTTCTCCTGGGGGGGGGGGGCTCTCCTACATTTGAGACACCCTCTCTCCTCCCTCTGCTTCTTCCAGGTCTTTCTTCACCCAAATCTCTCCCTTTATATCCCTTAGAGCTATTTAACTACTTAGGAGGAACCAGCCACAGCTACACCTTACCCACATCAGCCAACCCACCACCCCTGAAGCCAGCCCACAGCTGTATATTATCAATGATAATTAACCCAGCTTCATTCCTCTACAATCCCTCTACAGTCCTTCTACAGTTCCTCTACAGTCTATGACACCCAGCTGTTCAGTTTTACATTGGAAGGATCCCAAGAGTGACCAGTCTTTCTGTACCATCTCAAACCAAGCCTAGCTTTTTAACATGGCTTCAAAAGAGATGCCTCTTAGATGAAATAGGGTGTGAAACAGAGGAAGATTTCAGATGTAACATCATAACTGAAAGGCCTGACATTTCTTTTGTGACGATTTTTCTTATAAAACATTGCAGCACCCAGCATGCCTGACCAAGGTGCTGTGTCTCGCCATCAGCATACTGATAGGAGAACTAAACTGATTGATGAGTAGTAGGCTTTTGAACATGAAAATCATTCCACTTAAATAACTAACCAAAAGTTAACAATTTGGGTGGAAATAGTACTACTGATAAGGTAGCTTATTAACCCTGTTAATAAGAAATAGGGTTAGACTATACAGCTGAGCTCAGCTGAGCTGAACTGCGCTGACAGCTGCTTGTCTGTGAAAAGAGCAGACCAGGTCTCTCATTTCTCCTCTCCTTTCTTCGTTTCTGCTCTCACCATGACTGCTTAACCGGCTCCCTTACTAATATTGGCTCTAGTGCTCCCCTGACTGCATGCTGAGCATCTTCAGCTCACCGATCTAGTCAAAAAGTAATTGAAGGGAAAAAAAAACCACCAACCCAAAAGCAAGCACAGTTTTCTAACCATTTTCAAGTTGAAAGGACTTGGTACAGGGTCAGAAGACAGTGACAGCCACATCAACAGAAAGGAAATACAGCAAAACTGGAAGGACATATATAGGGAGAGATGCAAGGGAAAGGGAAAAATGGGAACAAGACAATCCCTTTAGCTTGCAGCGAGATGTTAGGTTGGCTCAGCTGCTTCATTTAATCATATCAGTGGTGGGCAGCTCAGTTACAGTTTTTAACCCCCCAGCAGGCTTTGTACAACATTACTAAACACAGTTAACAAATCGCTTAATACTCATAATTTAAAACAAAGTTTGTTAACCTGAGTTAGTGAACCTATATTAAATATGCTTTTCTTTCACCTTTTCTGCTCTTACTGCTGTGTGACTCTATCCTCAAAACTTCTCCGTAGCTCTGTCAGGAAGAAGACATTACTAACTCTGGAGATCAATGTGAAGACTAAATAGAGCTATTTGAGAAGGAGACCCTGGATTCCACCAGGCTATTGCTAGTCCCAGTATCAAAGCGGCTCACAGAGCTGCCAAGGAAGTCAGAACTGAAGATCCAGAAAAAGCAGAAGATTTTTTTTTTTCTTTTAATTTGCAAATTAAATGTAGAAACATTTTTCACCAGCCTTCCTCAAGAAGTACTAACATGCTTGGGGTCTTCTTTTGGTAATTGTTCTCCCTGGTAGCATAACAGATAGCATTAGGCTGTTGTCTGCATACACAGGACATAAGCTGTAGGCTAGTTCTGCATGCCACAGTGATATTACCTATCCAAGCTAATTTTGAACTAGTACAGCTACTTAATCTGACATAACCCAGTAGTAACAAAGATGTACTGCTTCCAGTACTCTGTGGTGATTTTATTTAAATATACACAGTGTTGTTAATGTCTTGTTCTGTATAACGAATGCTGTTATCTCATTTTGATAAATAAGTACTCATTCTGATAAATAAGAATGACAAGAAACCCTTTTCTCTCTTGGGACTGGAAGCATTTGCATTGCATTTTCCCAGCATTCTGGCTGTAGAAAGCTAGTATTAACTGCTGGCAAAGATTTCTGAGAAAAAAACAATGTACAAAATTCTCATCTAATACACTCACAGACCATGTACAAAAAAAGGAAAGAAAAATAGGGTGGAAGATGACCACTTAGTCTTTCATGGCATCACACACAGTCCCAGAAATTCTCCAGTGCCGCCCATGGCTATTGAAGTAACATGAGGACTTGAAACAACATTAAATGATACTTCTCTAAAAATGTGCAAATTATTTCTTCTTATCTTCTTGTCTGATCCCAAAATATGCATCTGCATAAGTACTTTTAGGTAAAAGGAAATAGCAAACCAATGACAGTTTTATTTTCTTTTGATTTAAAGTTTTTATTTATTTTGTCTGTTGTACGATAGCCTGAATGTGGATATAAACAACTATGTGCCACTTACTATACACAGCTGTGTTTATATTAGCAGACAACCCATTTTCTGTTTTCTTACTGAGTTTCTTGTATACAACATATATATGAATTTGGCTCCTAGGGTAACTGAGCCACAAATCTCAAAAAATGAAAGCTACAAGTGAGATGAATGGCCACCTCACTGGATGGAGAGGGCTAATTCTCTTTGATTGAGTTTGGATTTGCTTTTACTAGTAAAAGGCTTTAGAAGATGGGATATTCACTGAGGTGACTGTCTGTGTAGGAAAATACTGAAACAAAGTGAATTTTCTAATACTGAAATTATGCCTCAAACACTCGATACTTGCTGAGATGTTCATCTAAGCCAGAGAACAGAAACAATACTGCTGGATCTGCATGAACAACCGTGATAAAGCAACATGCCTCAGGTTTCAAAGATTAAATCCTTTCAGTAAACTCATCTTAAAGAATTCCCAGAACAATGATTAGGAAGATTTGCACCAGATTAATTTTAACTTTAAACTGCTAAAATTAAGCCAGAGAAAACCCTTTTCATAGGTATCTTTTAAGCAGAAAATGCAAGTACGTGTCAATGTGTTTACTTAAATTATAACAGTGTGTACATAGATGAGGTAAAAATGTAGGTTGGATACCCATGAAAGAAAACCTGAACGAACAGACATAGCTGATTAAGTGTTCAGCAATTATTTGTACAGAATGTGTCCCTGGAGAGAGCTGTGATTATCAGACAATGGAGAAGTGCATCATTTTCTATGAGAAAAAACATTAGCATTGACGCATTTTTGAGTGAAGGAAATCCAGAAGTGTTTCCTATACAAACAGTGAGCAAAAATGCTCGCTGTTTTCCTCACTGGCTCCCAATTCCATTCATAGTGAAATGGCCCTGAATGGCTTTTAAAACAGGGTGTTTGGCCCAGATATCCAGAAGAGATATCTGAGAAGGTAGGATGAATCTCCTTCTTAAGGCAACTTTCTGTTTCAATCATTTAAAGTGTCTTAGTAAAGCAATGCCAGTCAAAGTATCTGTGATTTTTAAGAATCAATAATCATAAAATCCTTGCATTTTTCATATCACTAAGCAATATGATTGACTTGATCTATGAGTATTTCACATTGCCATAACCCTGAAGACAGACCCTAAAGCCTTTGTTTAGTATTTACCATAGCCTTGTTTCAGCAAGTTCCTTCTAAAATATACGCAGCAATATACCTGGACATTGGTAGAACTGGGGAGTGAGGGTGGGGGTGAAGAAGACATGGATTTTGTTGATGCATGTTATTCAGGTTTTCTAAGGCTAGCTGAAAAAATTCTGTCAAAACTCAAAATTAAGATAACTTTTTTTTTTTCCCCCCTGAAAGGGTAGGGTTTCCCACACATTATATATATTTTTCTTTGGCAAAGTAAGAGCCTGAGAATGAAAGCGTGGAATGAAGATTTGGCCAAAACCCCAGTATTTGAGGGTATGTATAACTAGTGTGCCTCAGTGGTGCTGCAGAAAAGATGCTCCATGTCCTTATACTTTTCCATTTCCAGGGTATCCAGGTACAGTTTAGATTTCCTGAAACGTACCTGTGGCCATACAATCCTTCACAAGTTTCTGAGGCCATTTTCCTCTCCAAAATGAGACACTGTGGGAACTGTGACCCAGTGCAAAGGAAAAAAATTGAGTGCTTATGGCCACTGAACCACAGATCACATAAATCATCACTGTAACTTTTAACAGTTTTTTTCTCTCAGTTGAAATATTTGAGACATTCTTTTCTTTGAAAATTCAAGCTTTTTTTTTTTTTTTTATGTGACACAGAAAGGTTTTCCCACCACTGGTAACTTTTATCCTGTTACCCATACTGCAGTTTTATTCCAACTTATTTAATCATTTCTTAGTGTCAACTTTGCTATTTTACTTATGCTATCAAAGACTTCTCAGGGACCTGCCTCCTGAAACCATGGGAATACCTCAGCATTTTAGGTCTTATGTATGAAAAAGGAAGTTTCTGAAGCACATATTATTTGAGAAAAATATGAAATCAAGATCTGATTCTGTCCTAAGATCCTGAAAGACAGAAGATAAAGAGGAATTTCATAAAACTCTGGAAAGTGATGGAAGAATGCTGGCTCATTATGTATTTCTGCAGTTTCTCCAGTGGGATTTCTGACCCAGGACAAAATTCTGGTATTAGCCTAAGGTAGCTAAGTGTTAATTTTACCAGTGGAAACCAAAAAGGAAGTTACAGGTATAATGACCCATTGCTGGAGGTATTGAGAGGACAAGTAACATCCTGTGGTGGGTACTTTACTATATGGGTGTAACATTCCCTTTTTAAAAGAGACAGTTCTCAGATTGTTGGGTGATTAATGACACCTGTGAAAAGTGTTTTTCTAATTAGTAACTAAATTTAGACTATGGTTCCTCAGATTCTCAGCAGCATGCCGGCTGCATAAAATTATCTCTTTAAATGATGGCTTTGTCCCATGCCTATTTGTGCTTTGATTATCAAGTAAGAATAAAACTCTTCTGGCAGGTGTTTTTGTTTCATGACAAAGAGTTGATAGCCTTGTGAATCGAAGTATCTTTTTATGGTCCCATAACTCATTCAAACCTACACTGCGGGATGACTTTGTGGTTGCGCACATATAGAAAAAACGCAGATAAATTCTAGCCATGCCCTTGCTTCACCAATTCTGCAATTAAACCACATGCTGTTGAGAAACAGGAGCACACTGGAACTCACAGACACACCTGCAAGGCTCCCAGCGCTGTGCTGCGCAGTCAGCGCCTCAGACAGTATCAGCTATCTGAAGGAACACACATTAAATACGACATTTGAAAGTAATACAATCCATTACAGCCGACAGGGCTGGCTTTGGAGAGAACTTGACAGACAATGAAGTGATCAAAGGTGCTTTGATACAGCTAATTTTGGCTTACACAGCTGAGTTCCCCTGTAGCCGACAGAGGTGCTGAGAATAGTGGTCTCTTTTGTGTCTTCCTAAGGGAGTGATCAACAAATAGCATAGCTTATGCAAGTGACATGGTGATGCAGCTTTTCTTTTTTTCCTCTCTATTTCTTACTCAAATTAAACGAAAGAACAAATATTTGCAGATTGGAAAATAAATTTAACTGAATGTCCTTATTTTTTTTTGGTTCTAACACTGCAATTTTCTAAGAATTGTGAGACAATTCGTATTACCTTGCAAATATTAACCCTTCTGCAGACTAAATGCCAGTGTGTCTTTCAGTAGACTATGTAGTTTTGCTATTTGCTGCCAGGGAAATATGTGCCATTCTGTATTCTCACAGCACAGGTGTGCTTAACTGGGAAGGGATTTTTACATCAATAAGAAATAATTTATGAATGTATTATATTTGCAGTGTTTCTGTGAAGCATTGTAACAGAGTTATATTTTCTCTGCCAACTACACAGGGTAGTAATAAATTAAATCTATTATATGAATGCTTCTTAAAAAATGTGTAGTAGAATCATGGGTTAAATTGGACTGAGACACAGATATTTAAAAGCAACAGTTGAAATTTAAAATCTTGGTGAAAAAACAAGCCATTTTTACTACACAGACACTTAATGCCTAATGTTCTACCAGTGTTGAGTAACTCAGATGTGTATAGTGACTTCTATCACTCAGCACTAGACGTGCAAATTAAACAGCAGATTTGAAACCTTATTACCCACCACAGGAATGATCAGCATAAAGCAATGGGGTATGGCAGCCACATCAGCCCAGGTTCCTAAGGGTGTTTTGGAAAATCTTTGAAATAATTTGAGATATTCCAAATGCTATCCAGATATTTTTTTCCGCATGGCTCTTACTGTGTTCTTCACAATGATACAGGAGATAACTGATGATGCTATTAATAACTATTTCTGATCGGATGAATAGTGCCATGAATGATCAAACTAGATGGACCCCTGGATCTATCAACAGGATCCTGAAGCCAGCGCAGGGGCAGGGGCAGGGACAGGAGATAAAACAAGTCAAGACTCAGGGAGCCACGTGGAGGGGCTCTTGGCTGCAGCCCACATAGTTCACATCCTAGGCTGTGCAAGCATCCCCTCTGCCAAAATACTTCCCGGAGGAAACCGGGGTTGTGAGAGAGCCCTGGAAAGGGAGAAATCCAGAAATAAAAACTTTACAGTTGTTTCTTGGCTCTACTCCTGTGTCCTAGCTCTTTCCCTGAGCTAACTTCAGATAGACCTGCTTCTAGCAGATGAATAGCTGGTTTACTAGGGCCTGGGCTGGTGGAGACCTAGACCTCTGACTATTAAGTGGCATAGCTCATTCTGTGAGAGTACACTCATCCAGCCAGCTATTTTCCATGATATTTTTCCTTTTTCTTTTTTCACGAAAAGCCAAAGAGAAAAAAAAAAATGCTTTTAATTTTTGTCTCTTCCTACTGTCTCTGTCATTTCTCTGTGAAAAGACTGAGGATGGGAGAGGAGAGGATCCTGCCTTTCAGGTACTTTTTGGTCTTTTCCCTTAAGACATGTCTAAATCAAGGAGTCCGTTTCTAGCTCAATACTTCTGGAAAAGGTTTCAAAGTCAGAAACAGTCTTCTGAATGACTGTATCACCATCTAACAGAATTAGAATATTGCTCTTCTCCAGTGCCTAGAACACAATATTCCCCACCTTACTTCAGACTTTCAATGTGATCTTTCTGTTTGGCTCTTACACTTTCTCTCTCGAACCTCTCCCACGCCTGCAAGTTTGCTAGCACAATTTGGGTGAAAGATTGCTTTCATTCAGCCCATATGTTACCCTGCCCTTGTTCCACCTCGCCTGAAAATCCTTATCTCCTCTTTTGTCCTTGTCTTCTCTCTCAGTATCATCAGCATTGTGGTTTCTCCCTGGGATGTTGGCAGCGTTCAGCTCTTTAGATCCTAGAAACTGCTGCTGTTCACAACCAGCAACTCGGTACTCCTCCACCACTGGGCAATAGAGAGCTTTCTGAGGCTGAGCTCTTCTCTCAGGAGAGCAATGTGTGTAGTTTTCTGTGACTGAAAGCAATATGACAGGGGGTTTCTAGTCAGAGGGCCAGGGACTGTGGACCACTGAGGTGCAGCTTCAGTTTCTAATGGCGTAACTCATTTGACTTCAGCAATGAATGGCAATGCATGGAAAACTGCAAGCTATCACACCTATGAACTTGGAAAATACCCATTTTCTATTCAGAATGAAAGTTTAATTGTAGAAATGTATGGAGATTTGGCTGTGTACACTCAGACCTCACGCACACACGCCTTTTCTTGTTAGATATGCTCTTTCCTATCTCCACATATTCAAAAGGGAGTTAATTTAGATTTCTTTCCTGATGTGGTTGGGAAGGGAGGGAAACAAATTATTCTCCTCTGCCTCCTTAGGACCCTTGATGACAGGAGAGTGTTGATTTAATGTTGAGCCAGAGCCAGTGGAGGACCCTATGATGTACAGGGTGCCAAATGCAGCATCCCAGGAGGGGGCTGCTTCTCAGTGGAAAAGGCCAAGTGACAGCCTGAAAGCCAGGCCAGGTGTGGTGGGTTGACCTTGGCTGGCCACCAGGTGCCCACCAAGCCACTCTATAACTTCACCTCCTCAACCGGACAGGGAGGAGAAAATACGACTAAAAGCTCATGAGTTGAGGTAAGGACAGGGAAATCACTAGCCAATTACTGGTAAAACAGTCTCAGCTTGCAGAAATCAATTTAATATATTGCAAATCAAATAGAACAGGATAATGAGAAATAAGAACAAACTTCAAAACACTTTTCCACCCACCTCTCCTTTCTTCCCAGGCTCAACTTCACTCCCAACTCTTCCACCTCCTCCTCAAGAGTGGTGCAGGGGTATAGGGGAATGGGATTGTGTTCAGTTTATAACGCTTTGTCTCTGAAGCTCCTTCTTCCTCATGATCTTCCTCTGTTCCAGCATGGAGTCCCACCCACAGGAGACAGTCCTGTGAAGTGCTCCAGTGTGGGCCCTTCTTTCCATGGGGTGCAGTCCTTCAGAAATGGACTGCTCCAGTGTGGGTCAGCCATAGGGCCACAGGTCCTGCCAGAAAACCTGCTCCAGTGCAGGCTCTACATGGACTCCAGCTTCCTTCAGGGCACATCCACCTGCTCTACTGTGGCATCCTCCATAGGCTGCAGGGGGACAACCCACTTCACCATGGTCTTCACCATGAGCTGCAGGGGAATCTGCCTCAGCGTCTGGAGCACCTCTTCCCCATCCTTCTTCACACACTTTGGTGTCTGCAGAGTTATTTCTTTCATATTTTCTCACTCCTCGCTCCCAGTGTTTTTTACCCTTTCTCAAGTATGTAATCACATACGAGGTGCTACCAACATGGCTGATTGGCTTGTTTGGGCAGCAGTGGGTCCATCTTGGAGCCAGCTAGAACTGGCTTTGTCCAACATGGGGGCAGCTTCCGGCATCTTCTCACAGAAGCCATCCCTGCAGCCCCCCACTAACAAATCCTTGCCACGTAACCCAATACAACTGGATAGCCATTCTCTCACAATACCAATGTGAAGGAATTCCTTGATATTGGTACTTACACATTACAAACAGTGGCTGTTCAAAAATGGACACAAAAGCAGCTGAGGAAGAATTGTGAGTGTCCTGACTACCAGGTTTGTAGCCTCTGCCAGGACAGGAGATAGAGTTGTCCCCATCTTCAGTAAAACAAAATCGCTGATACCTAAAATAGTCACAGAGACCGTAACTAGGGGACAAGAGATTCTAGCCTCTTAACTGCAGGCTATGGGGCCAAATGTTAAAGCATCAAGTCGCGTGTTGAAAAAGTGGAATTGTGTTGACCTGTTTTACACCAGGAACTTCTGATCTGTTATGAGCCCAGAAAGCAAGACACCCAGACTCTGTAAAATACCATTTAAATGTTTCTTATTAGAGCTAACAGTATAAAGATGTAATTGCCAGTACCGAATGGGAGCTGGCTGTGGGCTCCTCTGTTATCATCACCCGATGAGTCTGTCCTGCCCCAAGGGAGGTGTAGGGTGTGGCACAGACCTGGGTCTATGCAGGTTCATTGCTATGTGGATCACTGACTCCTCAATGTACAATGGTCTTCCAATGAGCACCACTACATTCCCCGCCTTAATCCACATACAGTTGAACTTTCTTAAAGTTATTAAATGTTATTGATTATATCAGTCAACTGTTTGGCTACTAGAGAGATTCTTATATACAACACGATTCTGTGAAAAATAATACAAGCATAATGGCAAGTAAAACAAATACTAGTTGAATGAGTAAGTGCAGAACAGCAACAATTTTATGACTAGGACCACCAAAGATGTCCTGACATTGGAGTCTACCCCTCACCCCATCTCCCGAAAGACAATGGTTGTGCAGATTTCACCATATAGACCAGTCCTTGTGTGATGTAGTCAACAAAGAGCTTTGGTGCAGCTGGAGGGTAGGGGCCTCTGGCACTCCATGTCTGTTGATACACAGGGAGCGAAAGCAGCAGTGTGGGGATTCACATAGAGGTTCTGCATGAGATATAACGAAGGCATTATTTTTAGCTACAGCTCAGGAGTTTGAGCCACCTCTAGTATCACTAATATAGCCGTTAGTTCTGCGTACTGACCACTATCTTCCCCCTACCTTGCTTAGCTGGATTATAGGTGGCACCCTTCTACCACCTCTCCCTCTTAAAGTATTGGCTGACCCATCTGTGGACCAGGCATGCTGTCTCTACTCAGAGCCGAGATGTTCATCTGTTGGGGCTTCCTGAGCCCAGGCAGGGGTTAACGGTTCCAGGTGAGATTGAGTTGCATTTGACAGTCCTATATGGGCTATTTTTTCCTGCAAGACACTCATTTTGTGGGAAACTGGCTTTGCCTGCCCATTTTACAGTGTGGAATTGCTGTGCTCTCCATGGATTAGTTTTGCAGCCATGCTCTCTTGTAGTGTTGATGACACTCCCCCATGCCTCTCTAACATCCCGCTTGGTAGGTGCAGTCACCAGGGTCTTGCCAGCATAACAGGACATCCCATGCTTTGGGGACAGGCTGCCCTCCAAGGGCTGTGCCACTGTCCCCTGCCAAGGTGCGGGTCTGCTCCCACCTCCCTGAGGTACCACCAGTGCCCTCTCAGGAGAAGCCAGACTGGACCTGGGGCTTCCCAGCACTAGGAATGTCAAAGGAGGCATTTGCCCAGTCAGTGACAGCAAGCCAGGTGCTCACCCCAGCCTCTGACCACTCTGGCAGGGTGACAGTGCCGGGAATGACTGCAGCCCTGGGGGCCAGCCGTGCTACAAAGCCAGTAACCCACATTCCCATGCCAGGATGCAGACCCTCTTTATAGGCCAAATGGGACTATTAAAGGCAAATGTCTCCACTGGAGACTCCCTGCTTCTGACAGCTGTTCAATTGTCTGAGAGGAGCAGGACTAAGAGGCAGCCAACAGATAAAACAGCTCGTGCAACAGTGTCTGGGCTCTGCTTCTTTGAGACCTTCTTGAGCTTCTGGGCACTTTGTCTGGGACCTGGCAACTCCTGGGAACCCACAGAGGAACCTGAGGGTGCCTGCTGCTGCCAGGTAGAGGTAAGGACAAGGTAAGGGTGGCTCCAGCAGCTTCCAACAAACTCTGCCGGAGGTCCTTGATGAAGGGGCACCTCCAGCCTATGTTCTAGATGAACCTCTGAGTAGGGATGGTCAAGCACCCTTTCAGCTGTTGTCAGGCAGAGGCCTGTAGAGGAATGAAGGCAGTGGGTTGATTGACATTGATAATATGCAGCTGTGGCCTTGCTGTGAAGGCAGTGGGTTGATTGACATGGATGATGTGCAGCTGTAGCTCATCCCCACAAAGTGGTTAAATAGCACTGAGGAGTGTGGGAGAAGGAGGTTGGATGGAGGAGGAGCCTGGAGAAGGAAGAACCTGGGTGTAGCAGAGACAAGGAGCAGTGTGGTCTGGCCTCTGGAGGATGGAGAAACAGTACGGACAGTAGAATCTGACCCATGGTAAAGCCTTGCTGCAGCTTGCCAGTTTTGCTTGTGCTGTGACAATTAGTGCCCAGTGTGAGGCAAACTGGCTTGGACTCAAACTACAACATGCAAGGTTGGTGGGTTTTTTATCTGATATTGTTCTGCTGAGGGAGTGACAGAGCAGCTTGGTGGGCACCTGGTGTCCAGGCAAGGTTAACCCACCACACAACATAGCTTGGTGTACTTACTCCTCAGTGCTCCAAATTATCAACACCAATCTCTTAATGCATGTTCTTATGATAGAGCCCTGTGGTGCATTAGAACACCCCAGAGCACAATCAAACCTGAGTGGGAAAAACAAGCAATTGTGATTACAGTTTGTATTACAATCAAACCCAAGGATCCTTAAAAGAACCAGCCTATCTCTGTAGCACAACATTGAGTGACAGGGTAATAGTCAGAGGCATGGAGGCTGTACTGAGCCTGACTGGGATGCAGTTAACTTCTGTGCTTCACATTTGTTGCTAAAACACTGTAGGTAACACAGCAATGTTTGGGAATTGCTTGTCCTGGTTTTAGCTGCGATAGAGTTAATATTCTTCTTGGAGGCTAGTGCAGGGTTGTTTTGGATTTGGTGTCGGAACAGTGTTGATAAGGCACTGATGTTTTTTGGTTTTACTGGGTAGTGTCTGCACTGGTGTAAGGGCCCTCTCTGAGAAAAGGCTTTGTTCATTGCCTGGGTGCCAGGTGGTAGAGTGATTATGCCATGCCTGTCTGCAATGAGGGATGTGCCCAAAGCCTCCCACATCTGAAGTGTATCAGGGAAGAAGAGACCTCCTCAGGTGAGCATGGAGGGATTAAATAGTTCAGTGGTGTGTGAACTGGCTGCAAAGGTGCTTTGCTGCATGTAGGCATATTCCTACTTGGTGGATAAGCAATTATATATAACCAGCACTTAAATATGCAATAAAGGATCGCATTTGGGGTCCATGCCTTCATATGCCACGTACTGGGTTGAGCACTTTTTAGTTTCTCAGGCCTTGCCAGCAGGAGGGCTGGAGGGGCACAGGAAATGGAGGGGACGCAGCCGGGACAGCTGACTCAAACTAGCCAAAGGGATGTTCTGTACCATGGGATGTCGTGCTTGGCATATAAACTGGAGGGCTTGCTGGGGTGGGCCGATCACTGCTCGGGGGCTGGCTGGGCATCGGTCAGCAGGGGGTGAGCAGCTGTGTTGTCTCATTTGTTTTCTTTTCTCCCTCCCCTTTGGATTTCATTCCTCTCCACTTCCCCCTCCTTTTCATTATAACTGTTATTGTTATTGCTATTGTTCTTTTGGTTTTATTTTATTTCAACTAGTAAATTGTTCTTATCTCAACCCTTGAGTTTTACATTAATTTCTAACTCTCCTCCCCACCTCTCTGGGTGAGGGGGGAGTGAGTGGCTCTGTGGTACTTAATTACTTTCCGGGGTTAAACCATCACCTTGCTGAACAGGGCTTGCATAGTGCCAGGGCTGTCTCTCCAATGACCTCCCATTCCCAAAGACCAGTAGGCTGGGGGTAGGCAAGATGCTGGAATGGGACACAGCCAGTGCAGCTGACCCAAACTGACCAAAGGGATATCCCATTTCATATGATATCAAGTTCAGCAATAAAAGCTCAGGGAAAGGGGAAGTAAATGGGAATATTTGTGGTTAGAGTGTTTGTTTTCCCAAGAAACTGTTATGTGTGCTGAAGCCCTGCTTTCCTGGTAGTAGCTAGACATCTGTCTGCCAATGGGAAGTAATGAATTAATTCCTTAGTTTGCTTTGTTTGCCTGCACAGCTTTAGCTTTCCTTTTTAAACCATCAACTGACAACAAGGTCTTCAAGTACATCAGCAGCAAAAGGATGACTAGGGAAAATGTGGGCCCACTGCCAAGTGAGGTGGGTGCCTCAGTGGCAAAGGACACAGAAAGCAGAGTTACTGAATGCCTTCTTTGCTTCAGTCATCACCACCAAGGCTGGTCCTCCAGTTTCCCAGATCCTGGAGGCAAGAAAGTCTGAAGAAAGGAACTTTCCTTTGAGGAGGATCACATTAGAGATCACTTAAGCAAACTGACACCCACAAATCCACGGGTCCCAATGGGATGCATCTCTGAGTGCTGAGGGAGCTGGCAGATGTTATTGCCAATCCATGCTCCATCACCTTTGAAAGGTCATGGAGAACAAGAGAGGTGCCTGAGGAATGGAGCAAAGCCAATGTCACACTAGTCTTTAAAAAGGGCAAGAAGGAGGACCCTAGAAAATTACAGGCCAGTCAGACTCACCTCCATCCCTGGGAAGATGATGGAATAGCTCATCCCAGAGGTCATCTCAAAGCACGTGGAAGAAAAGATCATCAGGAGCTGTCAACATGGATTCACCAAGGGGAAATCATGCCTGACCTATCTGATAGACCTCTGTAATGAAGTGGCTGGCTGGGTAGATGAGGGGAGAGCAGTGGATGTTGTCTACCTTGACCTTAGCAAAGCTTTAGACACTGTCTCCCATAACATCCTTATAGTTGAGCTCAGGCAGTGTGGGATAGATGATTAGACAGCAAGGTGGGCTGTTTTCACTGCTAAATCGGACCTTATTGCTCAAAATTGAATGAAATATTAATATCATGGGAGCAACTGGACAGTCTGAGAAAGCTTCCTTTTTGAAACCATTAAGATTCAAAATTGGGAATGGTGTGGGGATTCATAAGCTTCTCTACCTGCCTGAGGCTCCTAGACCACTTTTGGAAAGGGATTTACTAGAGCAAGTTTAAAGATGGGGAAATTGAATTTGAAATACCAGAAGAGAACTACATCGAAATTTTAAGTTTGACTCTTATTGAATCCCAAATTAAGGAAGAAGAAATTATACAAGAAATAAAAGACCAGGTATACCCAGGAGTACAGAATGGGTTGTTGTTAAACTTAAAGAAGGAGCATGACCTATTAGGGTAAAGCAATACCCCTTGAAATTGGAAGACAGGCAAGGAGTGAAAGGTATTATAAAAGAATTTATAAAATGTGGGCTATTGATCGAGTGCTCTTTAGATATAACACTCCTATTCTGCCTGTCAATAAGCCTGATGGCAAAACTTATCGATTAGTGCAGGATTTGCGGGCAATAAATCGGATAGTTGAAAACTTGTGTCTGGTAGCGGCAAATCCATATACTCTGCTGACTAGTTTGAAGGAAACCTATGGTTTATTGTATTAGACCTAAAGAATGCATTCTTTTGCCTCACCTTGGCCTCTGAAAACCATAATTTATTTGCCTTTGAATGGGAAAACCTCAATAGAGGATGGAAAGCCCAACTAACCTGGACAGTGTTACCTCAAGGTTTTATGAATAACCCCACCATTTTTAGAAATCTACTCAAGGAATTTAGAAACCTGAGTGGGGCCTCTGGGAAATGGGATTCTTCTGCAGTATGTGGATGATATTTTGATAGCCACAGAGAAGAATGGAGAGTGTAAGGAGTGGACTGTCAGTTTGTTTAATTTTCTTGGACTAGGTAGTTACTAAGTCTCATTACAGAAAGCCCAGATCTTGAAGGAATAAATAATATACCTGGAATTTGTGATTTCTAAGGGACAAAGATGGCTCAGAAATGACTGAAAAGAAGCAGTCTACAGGGCCCCAGAACTGACCACAGTAAAAGAGCTTTGAACCTTATTGGGACTGACAGGCTGGTGCTGACAGTGGATTTGTAATTATGGACTTTCAGTGAAATCTCTATAAACTTCTGAAAAATAACCAGACACAATTAATATGGACTGATGAAGCTAGGAAGGCATTTAAAGAACTGAAACTGGAATTGATGAGGGCCCCAGCTTTAGTCCTGCCTGATATAACAAAGCCCTTATGGTTGTTCTCATATGAAAGGTGAGGAGTGGCTCTGGGAATTTTGGCTCAGAAGCTGGGCCTTTATGAAGGATCTGTAGTATACTTCTCTAAACAACTGGATGAAGTAAGCAAAGGATGGCCAGGATGTCTTTGGGCAGTGGCCACCGTTGTTCAGATTATTCAGGAAGCTCAAAAATTTACTCTGCAGCAGATGATTCTGCACACTTCCCACAATGTAACATTTGTTTTGGAGCAAAAAGGGGGACTCTATCTCTCACCATTGAGATTCTTGAAATATCAAGCAGTGTTAATTGAACAGGATGATACAGAAATGGCCACATCTACCCTTATAAGCCCTGCTTCCTTTTTGAGTGATAAACAGGAACTGGAAACTGTTGTGCATGATTGCATAGAAACTACTGAGACTGTGTATGCAAGCAGGCCAGGCTTGAAGAAGGAGCTGCTAGAGGAAGCTGGCCACATGTGGTAATACTGATGGAAGCAGTTTTGTAAAGAACGGAGTTGGCATGGCAGGATATCCTGTGACCACCACAGACCAGCTGGTGGAAGCAAAGTCACTCCCTAAGGGCATATCTGCACAACAGCTGAAATAACTGCTCTAGTGAGAGCGTTGGAGCCTGCCGAAGGACTGTGAGCAAATATTTGGACAGATTCAAAGTATGCCTTTGGTCTAGTCTATGCCCATGGAGCAATTTGGAAAGAACAAGGACTCCTAACTAGTCAAGAGAACGGTATAAAACATGCTGATATAATTTTGCGACTTTTAGATGCTGTACAGCTTCCGTCAGAAGTGGTGATTATGCACTGCAAAGGACATCAGAAAGGGAAGTGGGAAATAAGTAGGCTGATCATGAGGTGAGACAAGGCTGCGGAACGAGGTGAGGTATTAAGTTTAATTCCTGAAAAGTCTTTGCCACTACCTGAGACAATTGGATGTGATGGAGAGGATCAGAAGTTAATTACTGATCTAGGGGTTGAGGTTGGTCCATCAGGATGGGTGGTGTTAAAAGATAACACAATAATAGTTCTTTTTAGGATATTATGGAAACTTCTAAGAATAGAACATGATAAAACCCATTGGGGAACCGAAGCCTTGTATAACTCCCTTATCAAGCAAATAACAGCCAGAAGACTGTATCAAACTATAAAAAACATAGTCAAAAAGTGTGAAGTATGCCTAAAGAATAATCCCAAGGTAGAAAAACATGTGAAATTTGGAAGTGTCAGTAAAGGGAATGTTCCAGGTCAAAATTGGCACATAGACTTTTCAGAAGTCCCTAGAAAAGGGGCTTATAGGTATCTGGTGATACTAACTGATACCTTTTCCAGACGGCCTGGAGCTTTCCCTTGCAGAATGAATAAAGCCTGAGAGGTAACAAAAATTTTATTGAAGGAAGTTATCCCCAGATTTGAAGTACCAGAAGTGATTGCTGATAGGGGACCACACTTTGTGTCACAAGTAGTTCAACAAGTTAGTAAATTTTTAGAAATTAATTGGAAATTGCACATGTCTTATCACCCACAAACAAGTGGGCAGGTGGAGAAAATGAATCATTTAATTAAGATGCAGTTGAGTACAATTTGCCAGGAAACAGATTTATGATGGGATCAAGCCCTTCCTATTGCACTAATGAGGCTTCAAACCAAACCAAGAACTAAGGAGAAACAGAGTCCTTCTGAAATTGTGTATGGGAGACTATTTCAAACTGGATATCAAGGGCGGGATCTCACCCAAGCGGAGGAAACTGATTTACAGCAATATCTAGTTGCATTAGGTAAAGTATTACAAGAAGTGAACAAACTAGTCATATTTACAAGAGCATGGGATTTAGATTCCTCTGTACATTTGTTTCAACCTGGAGATTTGGCTTATAGTAAAATTATTTCAGGTGATCCTCTTGGAGAAAAGCAGAGCAGCCCTTTTCAAGTTCTGCTTGTGACTTATGCTGCAGTCAGGCTTGAGAACACTGTTTGGACCCACTATTCAAGAATTTAGAAAGCTCCTGGTGGACCATGGAACTCCCAATCTACAGGGCCTACATCTGTAAAGCTGACTCAAAACCGTTAATGATTTTATTGTGTGTTTACTTCAGTATAGTAATGCCCTTCACTCCCAGTTGGCCCTTGAGAAAAAGGCCAACTACTTCAAATCTCATGTGGTGGTGGCACAAGGATCCTACGACAAGGCAGCAAGACTATCTTATTTGTGCAGCCTTGTCCATGCCCTTATGTGGATGTTTGGTTCACTGTAACTTGTTCTTCATAGACAGCCCTCTCTAAGCATGCAAGCTTGACTCTAGAAAAATTGAACAGGATCTTGAGCCGGTCTCAGGAACTCAAAGAAAATTTAAAGAGACAAAATAAGATGCTAGTTGAGTTAATCATTAAAACAGTAATAACTCAAGACAAACTTTTTGGACTGTCTAGTCAAATTAAAGATGACACTGCCCACTGTTGGTGGGATAACTTTTCAGGATACTTACCCTCTGCACAGAAAAGTTTGGATATCTCAGTACACCCACTTTTGATATTATTAGTGTTATACTAACAGCTGTCAATTGCCTTTCATGTTATAAGCTAAAGAAGTTGATGGTAAGGATTCGGGCTTTACCTAAGGTAAAGTAGTATGATAACTTAGAAACTTTTTATTTACAAAGTGTATTACAAAGACCAAAGTATTTACAAAGCTTAAAGAAAAGGGAGGAATGAAAGAGCTGAGGCCACAAGGACAAGGAAAATGTCAAGTACTAGACAGCTGAACAGAAGAGGCTCGGGATGGTTGTGAGATAAGGAGGTGCCTGGATAATCCCACTTTGCACAGATGTGCAGGACCATAAAGGTAAGAAAGCTTCAAGAGAATGGCAACAATGGCTTTGAAGGACATGGTCCACATGATCCCAGATCTGAGTTTGCGCAGAAGTAAAGGTCAATCAGTAGGTGCAGTGAAGAAGACTACAAGCCTTCACCTGAAGACCCTGATGACCACCCAGAGACCACTAGGGAAGATGACCGCACATGCGGATCAGACATTTAAATCTCATGTTTATGTAAAAGAGTTATCAGATATCTTGTGAATATGTATAACTTTATGATACATAGTCTCTGAAAGCCTGCCAGATTGTTGGAGTACTTATGGTGGAGCTATTCCCAGTGCTGCCCCAGTGCTTCCAATAAAGGATGTCTTGCTTAATAACAGTCTTGCTGTTATTGGGTTTTATTATATTGGACTCCTCACCCAGCCGCAGCTAAATTCCCAATTTGGTGAGGAAAGTTAGAAAGCAAGGGGGGGTTGGATCCTGCTGATCTTTGTATCACTTTCAGCCCTGACTGTTCTGTGATTATAGTGATCCATGAGACTCACTTAGCCTCACTGACTGGGGCAAAGGCACCTTTGCCAGTAGGATGGCTGACCTGGTTAAGGAGGGCTTTAAACTGGGAAAAATGGTGAAGGGAGAGACCAACCAGTAGCCCTGAGGGAGTGACGGACAATGTTGACAAGCAAAGGGCCTGGGTAATGTGAACAAAAGGGAACACAAAATCAAGAAAACAGGGTTTAAGTGGGGGCATGTTAATTTGCACTCTTTTATGTAAGCAAGGAATTGCCTACTAGAGCATAGCTAACAAGTAGCCAACAGATGCAACAGACTCTGGGTTCTGCTCTGGGATCTTCTGGATGTTCTGGGGACAAGAACCAGGGGCATCAAGGAATGCCTAGGAACCCTCTAAGAAACTTCGGGGGGTGCCTAATGCTGCCACATAAGGACAAAGTAAGAAGAGCAAATATGGTGTGTGCCTGAGGAAGCAGGGGCATCAGTGGCTGGTACAATGCTGTATTTTGGGTTTAGTATGAGAATAATGCTGATAACACACTGATGGTTTTACTGGTTGCTAAATAATGTTTCTACGAAGTCAAGGACTTTTCAGTTGTTTAGGCTCTGCCAGCGAGAGGCCTGGAGGGGCACAAGAAACTGTGAGGGGACACAGCCAGGACAGCTGACCTGAACTAGCCAAAGGGATATTCCATACCATAGAACAGCATGCTGAGTATATCTGCTGGGGGAGCTGGTGGGGTTGGTGTATTGCTGCTCAGGCACAGGCTGGGCATCAGAGAGCGATTGTCAGCATCGGTGGTGAGCAATGGTATTGTGCATCACTTCTTGGTTTCTTTTCCTTTCCCTTTGGATTTTAGTTCTCTGCCCTTTTCTCTCCTTTTCAATACAATAGTTATTGTTATTATTTTTAATTTCAATTATTAAATTGTTCTTGTCTTAACCTACGAGCTTTACCTTTTTCCTGGTTCTCCACCCTATCCTGCTGGTACTTAGTTGCCAGTGGGGGTTAAACCACCAATGGGCAACAAACAGGAGGAACTGGGAAAACTATGTTCCCACCACAGAAACATAGTGGGATGACTTGCACAACTGGATGGCTGTAGTGGATGGCTATAAACTCTTCAGGAGGGATAGGCAAGGAAGGAGAGGCAGTGGGGTACCCCTGCCTGTTAGGGAGGTTTTGACTAGAGCTTGATGGTAGTGATGAAAGGGTCAAGTGATTATGGGTAAGAATCACGGGGAAGGCCAACAAGGCAGAGGTCCATGGTGGGACTCCATTATATATCACCCAACCAGGATTAAAAGGCAGACAAAAGATTCTATAAGCAGCTGGGAGAAGTCTCACAAGTCTCCCACCTTGTTCTCATGGGGGACTTCAACTTACCAGATGTCTGCTGAAAATACAATACAGCAGAGAGGAAGCAGTCTCAGAGGCTCCTGGAGTGTGTGGAAGGCAACTTCCTGACACAGTGGGTGAGGGACCCAGCTGGGGAAGGCATCCTTCCATGCTGGAGGGATGTCTTCCAGAGGGACCTTGAGAGGTGGGGCCATGTGAACCTCATGAAGTTCAAGCAGGTCAAGCGTAAGGTCCTGCACATGGGTCAGGGCAACTCCTATCCAACACAGGCTGGGAGGAGAATGAGGAGTATGGATCGAGAGCAGCCCTGAGGAGAAAGAGCTGGGGGGGGGGGGGGTAGGGGAGCAGGGGGAAGTGGTGGTGGACAAAAAGCTCAACGTGACCTGGCAACTTGTGCTTGCAGCCCAGCCAGCTAGCCGAATCCTAGGCTGCTTCAAAAGAAGCGTGGCTGGCTGGCTGAGGGAGATAAATCTTCCCCTCTACTGGGGTCTCGTGAGACCCCACCTGCAGCACTGGGTTCAGCTCTGGGGCCCCCAGAATAAGGACACGGATCCGTGAGTGCAGAGGAGGGCCAGGAAACTGATCGGAGGGCTGGAGCACCTCTTCATAAAGACAGGCTGAGAGTTGGGGTTGTTCAGCCTGGAGAAGAGAAGGCTCCGGGGAGACCTTGCTGCTGCCTTTAAGGTCCCTTCCAACGCAAACGCTTCGGTGATTCTAGGACCCTGCCAGCCCCCAGTGCTTTCATATTGGTCCGTTCACTCCCGAAGGCGGGTTACAGGCGTCCGGGCCACCCCCGCCCGCCGGGCAGCGACCGGTCCCCCCCCCCGCCGCCAGCCCCCCCGCACGACGCGCCGAGCGGAGCCGGTGGGCGCCGGTGCCCCCGCAGTGTGCGCCGTGCGGGCGGGGCCGCCGCTCCACGGCCCGGCTGCGGGCAGAGGGGGCAGCCGCACCTTCCCGGCGGCGGAGGGGGCCCCTTCCCCCCCGCCTCGGTAAGTCACCGGCCCCCAGCCCCTCCGTACCCCGCCGCCCCGGAACCCCCGATCCGTGCCCTCCCCGGGCCGTCCCGCTGCCCGCCGCTCTGCAGGGCTGCCCGCGGCGGCTGCGCTTCACGCAGAAGCACACCCAGCGCAGGGCTCCCCCCGGCCTTGCCCTTCCCTGCCCCGTGGGTCCCGGGACACGCCAACGCCTGAGCCGGGGCGAGGAGCCCAGACAAGCCCTCCCCGCTTCGCCGGGCCACCGGGTCGGGCGCCTTGCCGCTGCCCCCGGGCACTGCGTGCGGGCACCCGGCCTCCCTCTCCCTCGGGATCCTTCCTCCAGAAAGGTGTTTCCAACCAGGACTTTCCGACTGCAACAAGCGTTTTGCATTAGGAGGTTATCATCCCAGTAAGAAAGGCACCCGGATTTTTAAAGTATCATTTAAAAAAACTACTTGTTAGAGCTAACAGTATAAAGAAAGAGAGTGGAATAGTTCATCTTACATCCCTTTAGATGCTGGGAACCCCGAGTCGTGCAGGACCGGGCAGGTCTCTCATCCACAAGTGGCGTGTCATGCAGACCCCATCAGTAGAAAGGATTAGTCTATCCTGGTCGTTCCGAGCTCTTATAGGCTTTTCTTACAAGAAAACAACTCTATTCATCATTTCTACTGTCAAACAGAGAGGATGTTCTCATGAGAACTTGTTGCTGCACTGAGACAAAGGCAAGGCCACACCGGTGTGTAATAGCTGGTGCCGTGTGGGAGCTGCCTGCAGGATCTTCCCTTTCCCCCACCCAGCTGCATCTGCCCAGCACCGAACGAGATGCGCAGCCCAATGCAGACCTGAAGGCAAAGCTGTGCGTGCAGCACAGTGCAGATCCGTGCCTCTGCAGTTCACTGTTACCTGGATCACTAATCCTCGACGTGCAATGGTCCTTCAGGCAGGATCACTGCAGGAGACCATAAAAGTAGGCCGAGATCTCCATTCGTCTGGATACATTTTGAAAGAGCCTCACGTTAGGAGCAGTTGTTCTCTGTAGGGGGGGATATGGGTTATTGGTGTGGAGTGTGTTGCTTATGCTGATGAGGCAACAGTCTGCAAGGAGTCCCTACGCTGACATTTTGACAGCATAGATGGATGGATCAATCAAAGTTTTATTATTTAAGAGAAAGGGATTGTAAAGAGAAAAGCTGAATGAAAACCAGTCAGCAAGTTTTAATGTTCAGAATGTTAGCTGGAGCTCTGCTGGAACATGATCGAGACCTGTCATGAAGGAGACTTTGGCCTGCCTTTCTGCATCCAGCTTCAAAATGAAAGAACTGCTGAGTATCTGTCATGCACAGTGTTTTCTCCCAGAGGTTCTTAGTTACAAGACATACTTTGATAACAAGATTGCTATAGTCTGACTACTAATTCCACTAAAGTCTATTATAAACTCCAGAATGATACTGAAGTTTATTGAAATTCTCTACTGGCTACATAATAATTGTCTTCATTTATCAACAGCAAAAACGTTTCTGTCTTTTAATTTTCTCCTCCATGGATATTCCTTATTTTATTATCCTTACCATTTCACTAGTTGCTTTGTAAAAGTTAATTTCCCTTATGAATAAAGCTATAGGAAAGACTCAGTTGTGTAGTGTTTTGGCTAATTTAAAGCTCCAGTGAGACAGTCAGGGGTCAACTCACAGGCCGTGCTGCAAAGCAGGCCTCTTTCAGCCCTACTGTTATGCCCCCCACCTCCTCCTGTCCCACAGGACCCTGGGATGCTAGCAGTGACTTACACAAAGCTCTTCTGCCAACACAACAAGCAACCTAATGTCTTTACAAAATCAGAGAAATAAACAGGGAAAGCCAAACAAAACTTTTCATGGGAAGTTCACGCATCAAACTTACTCCATACCGCAACATTCAAAGTCCTTGCTTTTCGAGGACAGCAAGTGTAACCTCTTAGGCCATCAGCATCGTACTCTAAGGAGGATCCTTTTCAGTGTTCTGCTACCCTTGAAGTAAACATGGCAGAAATTGTCATTCCCCTTGTCAGTCAGAAGGACCATCTGGCACTACATTAGAACAGTCTTCTATTAAATTCACCAGCATGCTAATTATAGGATGACTAGTGAATGGTTAAACTGCCAGATGCTATGAAGATATATCACTGTCTTTTTACCTGGTTAGGCAAATGCTTAATTAAGCCTGCAGCTGCTGTGTCTGCTTTACCTGTGAACATATCTGAATTGCATTCACCTGTGGGAAAGATGGAGGGGTTGTCTTTCAAGAAGAAAAGCAGCTTGAATGCAACTTTGCTGAAACATACAGCATGTATGCATATGATTTAATTATGCACGCTGGTAATTTCATCAAAACCAGTTACAGACTGTTCTATTTCAGTTCTCTGGATTGTGCTCCCTGATGCCCAAATAATCTTTTAGTGCCTTTGCAAGCTTTGATAGCTGAGTTGTTTTAGAGGCTTCAGCAAAGTGACATTAGAAATGGCAGTATACAGCCATGGTTATCTGTTAGACACCCTGCTACTGCTTTTGATTTTGAAATCCCTGTGTATGTGGAAACATTCTACAGCCCTTTAATTTTCCCCATTCTGAGGAGTCTTTCATTCAGAAAATACTGAAGAGGGTAAGTGACCTTCCAACTTGACACAATAAGCAATGTTGGTCCCAGGGTGTTTAGCATTCCCATGAGGCTGCTGCTTTACTGAAACACTGAAAGACAGAACCCCACAGTTCTCCCAGTTTGGGATGTGGTCAAGGCTGAAGCCCACAGAGGATGATTTTTCCTTTGTATTTGAAAGTGTTTGTATTTTGCTTTACTTAGTATTATAAGGTATAGGGGTCAGATTTGGAAAAGTGAGGTTTAGACATCTAGCTAAAGTTTAGCTTCTGTTCAGTCAAGTTTTGATTACCCTTCCCTTTTTTGTGTTAGGAAACAAATTTCAGAAAGGTGCTTTATTCTCATTAGTCTGCCTGGGGTCTTAGAATCCATCCCGAGGCACAGCCATTGAGGTGACCAAAGACACAGGTGGGCAATAAGCCCAGATTCAGCCATAGAGCTCAAGACCTGTGAGTCAAGAGCTTTTTTGGATGGGCAGCATCCTCGACTGGACAGAGCATGTTGCTCTCTGCTGATTGCTGAAGGTGCTTCTTGCAGCTGAAATTGCCTAAACTGTGCTGCATTTTTGCAAACAGCCCTTGGCATGGTTTTGGCCTGGGCCCACAGGCACTTTCCCATTACATCACAGAGCACAGGAGTTATGTCACAGAGCAGTGCCAATAGGCAGACTGGACGTGGCCATGCAATTTGGAGAGTAAAGGAATTTCATAGTATGAGCATAGGTCATTTTGTGCCAGTTGACTGTTTTGCCACAGCACTGTCAAAAGTAGAAAGAAATAGGATGCTGGGAGGTTATTTAGCAGATACCAGGGGCACAGGCTTTTGGGAGTTTAGAGCTTCTACAGAGGAAGTCATAGTTTAAATAATTTCACTGATTTTTAAGCCTGCTTTGTTTAATAATTTCTTCTTCCTTTGCAAGCATACTCTTTAGCCAGTTTTCATCACACGTATCTCGTTAGACATGTGCAGCCTTCACTCCTGGGCACCAATAATGTGATCCGCATGATGGTTACCTCAGGGGTAGATGCCAGTAATACGTCTCATGCAGCTTAACAGCTGAAATCCATGCAGAATATTTGGGAGTATGTGGTAGGTTTCCTCCACCTCTGCCGTCATCACTGGCACGGGGGAACAGTTCATCACACGTCTCTGCTGCTTCTTCCTCCTCACACTCCTCCCCTGCCCCAGCGTGGGGTCCCTCCCACGGGAGACAGTCCTCCTCAAACTTCTCCAGCGTGGGTCCTTCCTACGGGCTGCAGTCCTCACACCCTGCCCCAGCCGGGTCCCCCCACGGGTGCCGTCCTTCAGGCACAGCCGGCTCCAGCCCGGGTCCCCCCGGGGTCCCCAGCCCCGCCAGCAAACCTGCCCCAGCCCGGGCTCCTCTCCCCGCGGGGCCACAGGCCCTGCCAGGAGCTGCTCCGGCATGGGCTGCCCACGGGTCACAGCCCCCTGCGGGCACCCACCTGCTCCGGCGTGGGGCCTCCAGGGGCTGCCGGTGGGGATCTGCTCCTCCGTGGGCCTCCCCGGGCTGAGGGGGACAGCCTGCCTCAGCGTGGGCTTCACCGCGGGCTGGGGGGAACCTCTGCTCCGGGCCTGGAGCCCCCTGCCCCTCCTGCGCTGCCGTGGCGGCTGCGGGGATGGGCCTCTCCTGCGTTCTCGCTCTTCTCTGGCTGAAGTTGTTGGGGTTTTTTCCCCCTTTTCCTAAATACGCTGTCCCAGAGGTGCTACCACCATCGCTGGTGGGCTCGGCCTTGGCCAGCGGTGGGTCCATCTCGGAGCCGGCTGGCACTGGCTCTGTGGGACATGGGAGAAGCTTCTAGCAGCTTCTCACAGAAGCCATCCCTGTAGCCCCCCCGCTTCCAAAACCTTGCCATTCAAGCCCAACACAGAGTATAAGATATTGGTGTCTCAGGAGCTGTATTCAGTGCTTCACAGTCTGCCTGGAGTTGATAGTGTTTGCCTGGGAAAGCAGAGAGAATATAGCTGTGGTTGCCCCTTGCAATTTTACTTATTTTGCATGTTCATTAATTTGGATTAAGAGTGTCAGGTCCTCTCACACACTCAGTTTTTTGTGCACAGTAAAGTGTTCTGTGGACTGGGCCTGAAACACCAAGAAATGGCCTCTTTTCAGAAGCTCTAGCACCTAGAAACTGGGAAAAGCACAGCACTTGCAAAGTGTTACATTTCATGACTCTGGAAATTGTTCCCCTTTTTCTCTTGAAGACATTGAATTTTCTGACTTCCCAGGCACAATGCAAAAGACATTTATGTGAGAATGTTTTCAGCAGAGGCAGAGACATGCTTTCCAGATGAGAATGGAGGTAGATAACTGGCTGACCAAACTGCTGAGGTTTAACTTAATGGTATTTTTGCATAATTTATTATGGCAGGTCCAAAGAGCCTTGGGAACTGATCTTGATTATTTTAAATTTAAATAAATAAATAAGTGATGGATCGTTGAACAAACTGGCACTCAATTTCAGGAGATGAACCTGAGGCACATCAAAGGCAGGTTCTCAGTGCCAGAATCAACTGCAGTTTTACAACTATGCTAAGCTATGCAATTATCTTAAACCACAATGATCCTGCTGGATTTGCAGGGGGAAATTTAGCATCAGTCTCCTTACACAAAACAAACAAACAAAATCAGCACTGCATTTTCATATTTACGCAGCACAAGACAGTGCCAGAAATGAATTATCATCTGCATTCAGAAGCACCGCTACTGTGCTGGTTGTCTCATAGATAAATAAAAATGTATAATTGTTAGTCTGAGGAGCTTGTGTCTATACAGCACAACAATGACCTGTAGAGACTGTGACCAGTAAGGTAACTTGGAAGACACTTTGATTGCCTAAAGCAGTGCTGGTTAAGTCAGTGTTTTGCCCTGCTGGAGTATGCAGCCCTGCTACTTTCATTCATAATTGTCCCTATTTTTCCATCCATTCACCCACCTCTAGAGAAAAAGGACCACAAGAGCTAACCCTAAGACAGATAATGGCAAAAACTGTCCCCAAGGCTAAAAGACAGGAGACAACAACAACAACAATAAAACAGATGGGTGGCAAAAGCACCGGAAGGAAAAAAACAAAACCACAAAGTATAACTTTCCTTTTAAACCAATGGGGAGAGACAGCAGACAGCAATGCAACAGAGATTAACGATGGCAAATCAGTGAATAACGAAATTGCCATTATATGTCACTCAACAGCATTGATCATTGTCAGAGAGAGCAGAACTTCTCTGGAGTTTCCTTCCCTCTTATCTGGGCTGGAATCCAGTAGGAGAACAGTCAGGGGCAGCTTTCATTTGGAAGACAATTTATTTATTAGCCAGGCAGAAAATCCTATTTAAAAGAGAGGAATTTCCATGATTGTGCTGCAGTATTCATTTTCAAGTATTCTGTCCAAAAAATTGGGTGTTTTGCATAAGATGAAACCATAATTTTGGATGGGACCTTGAGCAGGAGGTGGGGCATGTGCTGAGTTCCCCAGGAGAACTCCCAGGAGGCACTTTGACTTGAGAGGGAAAAATTCCTTCTGTGTCATATATATATATATATATATACATATACATGATTTTCTTTTTTTTTTTTTCTGGATTAAACTAACAGCATCCGATGGGAATGTCTGCTTCTTGGCAGGGAGTGAATGTACGCAATGTTGGCTATGACTCGTGTCACTCCCTCTCTGTTCATCTGGCTAAAATAAGACACTGACTCCTGGTGTGCTAGTACAGCTAAATAAATGTGAGGGCAGGGCACGGTGCTGAGCACTGGCCCCCAGCTCTGCTGATTTTTTTGTTTGCTCATGGGCTGGCATGACCAATCCCATGAGCTTTTTCCAAGACAGAGCCCAGGCAGACTTCTGGGTTTTTCCCATCAACTCCTCCCAGAAGGCACCATGGCTGAACCTGACCCCCCAACATTCACATATGTCCTCGTGTCACACACTGGTGTGACTAAAACACCCACTCACAGGTTTATGCCATTCAGAGCAAACCTTGTATTATTTCAGAAAAAGAAAAGAAGATAAAGCTCCCTTCCCCTTCCTTCCCCCTCCCAAAATCATGATTCTTTCACTGGAGGGGCACAAGCAGGGTCTCAAAGGATATCCAGGGAGAGGGTGGGGTGGGAGCGCTACAGAAGGGACATGCTCTGGGCAATCTGGATGTGAGACAGTCCAAGTCACTCAAGGATAGGGACCAAACCCTCTGTTTTGTTATTTTTCATAGTGTAGACATAGCACAGCCTTTTCCATCTAGCCTTCCAACATGAGATACTGGAAATCAGACCCTACTCCAGGTGCCCAAAGAAAAGAGCAAACATTTTCCCACCACAGAGAGCATCGGGTGGGTGTAAATCAGGGCAGCTGCCGGGAGCTGCACATCCCAGGTCAGCACTGGCTCACACTGCTGTGCCTGCCCCTAACCACCTCTGGCAGGAGGGTTTTGCAAGAAAAATAGCTGACAGATCTATGAGACCCTTGCCTGCACAATGTGAAGGATGGATGAGATCTCATCTGGAAGCTCTCACCACCGAGAGGTTTTCTGCATTGTGACATGTAACATTCATGTGAGCTGAAGGAAGGGTCAGTTCTGCAATGCAGATGGACCAGACCCTTTTACCTTGAGCACCTTGCAGGGCTACAGCATGGCAGAACCCCTACAAATGTGCACCAACCCCATCGGTTAGGCTCTCCTGATTTGTACCTTCCTTTGCACCAGCATGCTGTCAGTTACTGCATCTCAGCTGCTGGGTGGAAAATTCCAGCCAAAGGGGATGTATCTTCTATAAATTGCTTAATTCAGTCATAAAGCGCTCATATGACCATCTCACAAGATGTTTTAGCTGGAACAAACCCAGCAAGAATAGTCATGTAGAGATTATGAGGTTTTAACTTTGCGGTGCCATGACCTTTTAGCTGATGGGAAAGTGCCCAGAAAGATTTTCTTGGGAATTGATTTTCCTTTTTAACATTTCTAATAGCAGATATGGCTAATAAAGATTAACCTAGGTATCTGTAAAGAAAAATGGCATGCCCCTACTGTGGTTCACTTGCAGGGAAACTGATCCAAATACCTTTCTAGAGCTAAGGACTAAAATAAAAATACAATATGCAAAATAATTACTATAATTCATCAATTTCAGAGAAACAAAGCAGAGCAACAAACAATTATGACAGTAAATTGAATCATAAAATGGCAATACGCCAAGCTGTATATCAGCTGGGTCTTTTTACTTGTCTGTTGGCAAAATAAAGAGGATTAGGGGAATGACTCATCTGTTGATTGGAAAATCTACTTTAAAGTTGCAAGGAAATTTGAACAACATTTAATAACCAATAACTCACTACACAAAAGCTTCTGTTCACTCACAGCTCTTCTCCCCAGTATGTAAACTGTGGATGCTCTGGAGCAGCAGAAGCAACCCAGCTCTGATGTCAGTCCCTCATAACCAGGTTGTGTCTGCTTGTGTTTGTTGCAGTCCTAGTGAGCGAGGTCGTATTAGTGACAAGAAAAAAATGTGATGTATTTGCATAGGGGGAAATACTGTTTGTGCTGTACTGTCAGTGGCAATTTTATTCCTGGCTGCAGTGCAGTCAGGGTTTTAAACTTTCCTACAAGTTTTGTCTCCTCCTATATGAAGTTTGGATTCCTTCTGTATTGAGTTTGGATTCATAATGCATCTGAAGTTGTGGTTTTAAAACCATCTATGGCCATCAAAGTGATGTAGTAAGGGCAGTGGGCAGATCATGCTGTTCAAACTCAGACTTCAACAGCTCCCCATTACTGGAGCTGCCAGCAGCTCCCTGCCCCACAGGTGGCGTTGGGGGCTTCAAACCAGGCAGGACTTCTGGGCAAAGCCATCAGTGCTGAATGCTTCTGGCAAGCTGCCCGTCCATCATCTCATCTCTACCCTTGGCTCATTCAGCCCAAGCTGCTGCTTCATCTTCATCTCACAGAATCCCAGTGTCACCAGACACCTTAGCAAAACTCAGACTTCGCTCAGCAGTCTGGTGAGGATCTAGGTAACAGGTTTATATACGTGCTATGTGGTTATGCCTCCACTGCGCATAATTGCACTGTGTTGGTGTTTGGCAAGTGCCATCTGGTTTTCGTTTTCTTTCACAGTATAATTCATCACCTCCACCCCCACAGATTTACAGTGCGACTGCCTTTCTGCTTTCAAGACAATTTCAGCTACACTGAGTGTGTTTTGATTTATTTTAACTGAACCCAGCAGACACTACCATCAAATCATTCTCCTTTAAATTAAAAGGAATTTGATTTGCAATTTTTAGCAAGATAGGACAACTCATAAAATCTTAACTGGTAAAGTAATAAGATACTAGGAAGACAAAAGGACCAACCATAAAATAACTGTTCACCGAAATCTAGGAAAATACTCTGGAGAAACATCTTAAGCATATTAAAACCCATCAAAGCTATATAAAGCAATAAGAGTAATAGTAAGTAATTAGGTGTAGCATGGAAAACACCTATTGTAGCTCAGTACAGTAGATTGTTTAATGTTCTTGTGATTCAAATCAGTATTTCTGTTTGCAAAAGACTGGACACATCTTTCCTTAAAAGCTATTTTTTTTGAATCTGACGCTGTGAGAGGGGACACTGGCCTGTTCTGCCTGTGTATCTGTGTCCAGGTAAGGTGAGAAAAATAAAATTTAAAGTAAGGAGTAAAAGATAGAACTAATTACAGAAGTAACAAAAATGAGTAACTGTCAAACCAGGAAGAATGTTTTTGTTGTAGGTTCTTGAGACTTCCAGTGAACAGTTTTCTCCCCTTCACTTAAGCACATACACTGGAAACATCATCAGACATAGCTATAAGGAAAACTGTAAAGGGAATAAGATCTGAAGAAGCAGCCCACCTCTGGTGACACAGATTATTTCTTTTCTCAGTAACACCAAAAGCCCACTTTGCATTGTAATTTTATGTGCTCTTCAGCTATGTCTTAGCGTTCACTTTGCACAATGGTTATTCTTATTGAGTGATATTGTGTGCTGAGGTATTGTGAGTTGTGAACAGCATTACCAGGTTAAAGGGACGTCAAAAAACATTACATGCACATACACACATTAAAAACCTTATTAAGTCTACTAACTCAAGCAGGCAAAAGCCTAGGATGTGTCAGAATTAATGCTATCTGTGTTACCCTAAATCTGTCCTTTCCCCACATGCATCATGGCTACAATCTTTAATGCCATGATTGCAAATTTATATTCTCCCCAGGGGCTCTTGTCTTATTCAGTGTCCTCTGCTGGATGCTCCTCCTTCAGCTCCCCATTCCTCGGACGTCTCCAGGCTCACTGCACAGCCAAAACATCCACATATTTTTCACAGGAATAACAAATGGAAATTAGCTCATGCAGAGGACATGCCCTTTGCTGAATTTAAAGCCATAATTAGTAGGAAGGTATTAGAGCTTCTCCATGTTTTCTAATTTTTCTGAATAAGTGGGGAAAAAATACTTTCCTAGAAGTCACTGATTTCAGCAAAAGAGAAAGAAAATCTGTTGCATGGATGATTTCATCCTGGATAGTTTAACTTCAGAAGTCAAAAGCAAAAAAACCCAGTGTCTAACAAAGGCAAATGTTGGAAAGTTTCAGCTTGCTGACACAAATGGTTTTACCTGTCACACAGCTCATATTCTGATAAACCCGCTGTAGTCCCTGGGTATTTCTTCTGTGCTTGGTTGGAGAGGAACAGGATACTAGAGGCTAGGGTCTAACACTGATCCCCAAGTAAGACACCTGCAAAAAACTGGAGGAGAAGTTGTCCAGGAGGGTTGGTGCTGTTTCCTCTCCCCTTCTGTCCTCTTGGTGGGGGGTCTGTGGGTGGGTAGTGTTGCTGCAAAGCAAAACCCATCCATGTTGGGCACCTGGAGACTTCTCCAGGCTATGTAGAGACACCTGTGCTCCCAACGGGTGCAGAAGCAGCAGCCAGCTTCCCCTTTTGTTTCATTCCTTTCCTTTGTGGAGTGAGCGGGAAAACAAAAAGTAAGGGACCAATGGGAGGCTCTAGGTCTGCTTTCACCCACTTAAAAAATTAAGGCTAGGCAATTAAACCAACTGCAGCAGCCAAAATAGTCTCATCCCATAACAAGGATGAATCAACCCAACCCCATTTGTCCCACAGTTTCTGGGTTGCCAGTGTTGCTTCAATTTTACCCTTCATCTCTTCCCCACTGCGTGTGATTATCTATATCAAAGGCTAACAAATTCTCTCTCCTGAATTTTAAAAAAAGCAGCAGCATTTGCATTTTGAACACTCAGCCATTCAGGATTCAGCCCATTTAATTATTACGCTTCAGAGGATGCACCCAGTTTTGCCACTCACCCTCACTGAGGTGGCACGGGTAGCGAGGGATGAGCCGTGGGATTACTGGCCGCTCACCCTGCTGGTGTTTATTTAAATATCACCAATTGCATTTCCTGGTTTGGAGCCTAAAATACACTTCAGGTCTGAAACCAGTATCCCAGGGATAGCTCCATCCTGGTGCTAGCTTTTAAAATGTATGCACCAGTAATCACATTTAATTTGACTAGGCTTGCATAAAGCTTTGTCTAAGAAAAAGGATACATTTCCAGCCTGTCTCATGGACTCATATTCTCATTAAATGCCACTATGGTCTTCTTAAATTTTGAATGCTTTGTTTATTTGGATTCACCTCTAACCACGTTCTAGTGACAAATTTTCCACAACCTAAGAAGTATGTTCACAATAAAACTTTTTAGAAGGTGCTCAGAATTTCCTACTTCTTAATTTTTTCACTGTTTCCATTATCTGTAATGTGCTTATGTCAAACTCTCTTGACAAGGCACAGGCTTTTATCTCATGTATTGTATAGTGCCAAGCACTTTTTTTTTTTTCCTTTTGAAATAATTATGGGGTTTGAGATTTTTAGATCAAGCTGCAAATGTTTCTTCTCTGATAAAGATTTGGGTCAAGCAGCTATTATTCCTTTCTTATCCCAGATGAAATTTCCCCCAAGCAGAACAGTGAGAACTGAGGATGTCATAAAATCCATTAAAACTCACACACTGGAATTAACACAATGAGTTAGACTGGTGCAATAACATATCTTGGGACACCTGAGCTGATCTAATGGATCCCTAACACCAAAATGGACCTCCTTTCAAAAGCAGGGGGATTTCAGGTTAGCTCATTTGTCTTACTGAATATATATTGCTTTTCTTTTACACCGGCCCATTTCCTTGGCAGTGGCCTCCAGGGCAAAGACTGTCTCTGTTGCATGTATGTACAGTGCAAACACAGCAGGGAACTACGGCAGATATTGGGTGGCTTAGGCAGTTTCATTACAGAAGCATTTGTTACCGCTTTTCTCTCCCAGCATGCCTGTGACCCAGACTAGATGAATAAAAATTAAATAAAAATTACATACATATATACAAATGTTAGGTTATATACACTGCATCTGCTACATACACCTCTTCTGATAATATTTATCTACATACATATGTGTGTGTGTGTTCGTGTTCAGGAGCTGCAATACATACAATCCGAAATTTGTTACATGACTTCTGTTTCTCGAGCAAGTTGAGATTTGCTGGGGGAAATTATAACCTTTATTACACCTAGTGAGATAGCTGTTTAAAACAAAATTACACAATTGCATGGTCAAAAGCTTGTCTCCCATTTTAAACTGCCACAACCGTGCTAACAAGAAACACTATTCTTCCCTTGCAAATGTTGCCGAGCTTGTGTCTGCAGATCATTATGGGTTTTACAACAGTAGCGCGATTGCTTCCTCTGTTGGAGAAGGAAGGTGGTGCTCAGAGAGGAGCATCTGACTGAAGGGACCAAAGGGCCCTCGAGTTTGGTGCAGAACAGAAAGGGCACAAGGAGCAGACGTCATGCACCAGACCTTACAGGACTTGCTCTGCAGAACCGTGCACGTTTCACAGCACCTGGCAGCCTTCCTAGGACAGCCTGATGGCCAGTCCTGCTTTAGATGTGGCCTCTCCAAGACTGCCAGCAAGTCTGCCTTTTCAGATAAGCTGCATCTTTCTTTGCAACACTTCGTTAAGAAAAAAGACTTTTTTAACATAAGCCATCCCAGTGCTGTCAGGAATTCCTGACTTGCAACCCATCCTCCTCTCCCATGCATTGCTGGGGAGCTGCATAGAGGGATGAAGACTGTGCATTGCTAAAACTGCATGGAGATGGAGATTAGATGATGACCAGAGGTCCCTTCCAACCCTGATGGTTCTGGGATTCTATGAAACAGTGACCAGAAAGCAGCAGGCCAGAGAGACGATCAGTACCTGCTGGGGGCTGCGTGGCAGCCCTGTGCAGCTGGGTGAGCTCTGGGGGTAGATCCCCATGGGTCGGCTGGGGACAAGGCTGGCTGGCCGTGCCTGCCCCGAGCAGTGGCTGGCAACTCGGCTGCATCCCAGGAGGCGATGGCTGCCGTGTGCGCACAGACATCGCAGGGTATGTAGGCACTGCACTGTACCCCCTGGGGGGGGGGGGGGTCCTCGTCACTAGCACACCGGGGTGATCCTCTGCTCCTGGGAGAGCTGGGGTGGGTCTCCCAAATGGTGCTTTGGCAGGGTGGCTGGGTGCCTGAGTGCTTGGAGCAGGGAGGTGGAAGCTCTGTGAAATAGTTATCTGCTACGAGTAACAACAGCTTGACTCTATAAATAGCAACAGCTTAATTAATAAAAGGCATTTGATAAATATTGGCTGTGATCTGTATTTCCTCCTGACTCAATTGTCTATGAGAAAGAAGGAAATCTACATGGAGGTTGAGCAAAATGAATATCGGGAGCTTTCTGCGGTACCATGCATCCCTCTAAGAACACGGGCCAGCAATTTCAAATTCTTTTAAAGGTGCCACCTTACGAGTTATCCCAAATATTTTTAATGCTTTCAGCTTGTTATCTGGCGATACAAACTTTCTTTCTCCTGTTTTTGCCTGGTAGCATCATCCATCACAAAGCCCTGTTAAGAGAACACCCTGGAGGCACATTGTGGCAAGCCTTAGTATGGTATAATCTCCCACTCTTACAACAGTTTCTAGTTTTCATTCCTAAAAACTCTGAAATTAGGCTGGGCATGAAGTAAGATGCTGCAAGACTTATTACAGAGCTAGTGTGGAATACACTAGGTAGAATCTCTCCTTCCTCCTCCCCCCAGGTCTCCTGCTTAATTGTTTAAAGACACATTTCCACTGTAAGATTTATACATGCTGAAGCACATGCCCCTAAAATGATGATACCTTCCTTCCTTTCTCGTTTACAGCATCCCTGTAGAGATAAATATAGGTATTTGCTTGCAGACCAGTCACCCGCTGCTATGAACATTGCAGCTGGGACATAGAAGGAGGCCCCACCTGGGAGCTAACAGTCCTCTCCTGCCAGCTGCACCCATGCACATGAGAATGAAACAGCACAACCATCAGCATTCTGTCTTGGCTGGGAATTGTTAACACGTTTGAAAGAGCACCTTCATTTTAATTCCAAGATTTTTCAAGCGCTCTGATCTTTGAACAAAAATTAGCCTACGCTTTTGCTACCTCACATTTGTGTCAGACCATGGGTGATGGTGTGTTACAGAATAACATAATATTTTTTGCAATTTTGTTACCTGATGGAGTGAATATAGTGATTCTCATCTTTGGGACAGTGGACAGGTGCCACAGGCAGCCAGGGCATGCCCTATGGGAAGAACATCAAAACTGACCAGATTGAAGTAAGGGCAACTCCAGCCTCCTTGCCAAAACTTTCAATTTTCAGCAAGAGCAATGAACTGACTTCATGACAGTAAGTTCTATCCAAAAGGTACCTTCAACACTAAAATCTTAGGACATTTGCAAACTCTTATCTTCTTCTCAAGCTAACTTCTACATAATAGACACTACATGTCTCTGCCCATCTTTATTCTCCACCCACTTTTGCATGCCAGCAGACTGTACATCCTTGCTGAGTTTTGAAGCCAAACTAGTTCAGAGCAGCAGCTATGGGGAAAAAGGCATGTTCCTGCAAATGCCTTAAACGATGAAATGCTGATGATACCAAACATAGTAGCTGGATACTCAAGGACTTCTAAGACTCTTCTTCCCCCTCTCTTTATTATTTCTAATTCCACTGTAGCCTTCCTGAGATTAGAAGGGGGAAGAGCCAGAATTGCCTACAGTATTCAAAACGAACATGCATCAGGAATTCACATAATTACGTTGCAAAGCATTGTTCGATCACCAGGTACTTTCCTAGTGCCGCCCATGACCTCTTTGTTTCCTGACTGCTGCTGAGTTTGGAAGCTGGTATTTTGATAGAACCATCTTCTACAAGCCAGAGATCATTTCCTACATGGCAATATATATCAAAGCTATCACAGTGTGTACATAAAATTAGACTTCTTTTTACTAATCATGCCTTTTTTTATATTTATCAATGTTACATTCTTTTTCCTATTTTATTGCCTAGTCATTCAATTAATGATATCCTTCTGCAACTCTTTACAGCTTTCATCTACTCTCAAGCCTGAATAGTGTGGTGTTGTCAGTAAATTCTGTTCCTGACTTCCCAAATCCATTTCCAGATCATTTATCAATATACTTAGCAGCACAGAACTAGTTTTTTAAATACTTCATTTATAAACTTTTAATTAGCCTTCCCTAATTATTGCTTCATTCTTATTCCACATAATTTCTTTACGGACACTTGGCAAGAGATGTTGCTGAAAACCTTTTGAAAATTTAAGCAAACTTTATTATTCAAATCATACTGACATCTATGCTCAGAGATTCTTCCAAAGACCTGTAATAGATTTCATGGTTGTGCATTCAATACATCTACCCTTTCATTAGGGTTTATGTCAATTGGCAAGGTATGGCCATCAGTTCTGTTGGATCTCTACAGGCTCCTCACACATAGGGGTGTGTGTGGAGGGTTTGGTTTGTTTCCTTTTCTCTTTAAACCATATTTACCACTTTTTCTTTCTTCCGGTACTAAAGTAGTTCTAAGCAAAAGTTCATATTTCAGAAATCTTCTGATAATACTGAATGACCTTAATGAAATGAACACCTGCTAGCAACTTACCAGTTTGTTTTAATAACCCATTTACTGACACTTCAGTTTGAGCCAGATCTTCCAATTACAATCCTGTCAAAAAACATTACCAGCATGGAAAGTTTGCTAAAGACTTCAACAACAAGCAGAGATAAAAAAACCTCTCAGCATCTCTTCTGGTCTATTCTTCCAGAAGGGTTCCTATAACACCTTGACCACCTAGTCACCCAAATCCTTCGACAGAACTGTCAAGAGACAGTACTGTACCAAGACCTAGTAGCAGAAATAAATTCAGCCACATCAAGTCATGGGGAGATAGCGTTACTCCAGTATGGCACACAGATAGGTTTAGTGCTGGCAGTTCTAATATCCAGACTTCTGTCACATGGTAAACATTCTTCTAGATTTGTTTGTTTTTAATAAAAAGCACTATGAAAACATTTTGAAATTAAAGCCTTATGAGTTTTTCACTGCAAGGCAAGTTTTCCAATTTATACAGTTTAGACAAGGAGCAGAGCAAGAGATGACTCAATCATCACAGTCATCATCTATAAATGACTCCATAGGGGATACGAAAAAAAATAATTTCTGTATTAGGTCTCTAAGCCAGCTGAAAACAGAAAACATGATGTTGAAGACAAATAAATCCAGACAAACAGAAAGTCTTCCCTTTATAACATTTGTTGACTACTAGGAAGGACTAAAATATATTTATTATTAATATTAATATTAATATTAATTATTCAGTTTATTCAGATTTCTTAAACCTTAATTTGTTTGTAGGAGACCCCACCATAGCTCTGACAGAATTCTTACTCCTGATGTAACTGGGTGAAGTTTTTCACCTCTGTATTGCAGATCCAGTTACACAATTATATTTCCTCAGCCTTAACACATATGAACTTACAATGTCTATTCAATATCTCATTTGTCTCAGCGTTGCTTTGCCTTTAACGCAGTAACAAATAATCCTGTGTGCATAAATTAAAATTCACACTCCTACTTTAAAATTTCATAGAAGCAACTTGACTTTGATGCTTTATGAACACTAAAAGACTGAAATATTTTGAATCATTCACCGGAAGAAAAGTCCACATTCAAACTTTTTTTATGGCAACTGCTGGGAAATACAATTTTTGCAGATGCAATCCCCCAAAAAGTAAAATATAATAATACAAAACTAGGGCAAGGTTTTTAGACAAAGGCTGAGAAAGGAGGGGTAGAACCACATTGGTGAATGAGATTCAGTAAGCTTAGCTCAATTCTCACTCAGGGTCACCTCTGTAGGGAAATATACTGGTATTGCTCTCTTGGTATAATTATGCTGCTACCGTTATATTATTATAAATTATTATGTTTCCAAAGCAACATATCAAGAGTAATTCCATAGCAATCAATGCCACAAGGACTAGAAGAATCAATTCACTCTACCCAGTTGTCTCTGGACAATGAATCACTGGTGCTTTTTTTTCTAGGAAAAACAATGGAAACAAGAGATGGACATAAATCCAGTAGTAACAAGCCAAAATGACTACAACACAATTACCTGCTTATGTTTAAAGCAATCTATTTTGAAAAGAGAAGGAAGTCTGGAGCAGTTCATTATCTTTTTTTATTTACTCCAAATGTTCAGAAATTACCAGCTTTTTACATTTGCTAGTATATAGTTACATTATAGTTAAACTGAGTATGTCAAGCATCAGCAGGGGTTTGATGCCCTCTTGTGTTTCACACAAGCAACATCAGTGACTGCAAACACCACTTGTGAAGGTTTCTCAGGTTACAAATTAAGAAAGCATCAACTAAGACAACTACCTACCTACTGCTTCAGAAAGGTTAATTACAGTATGAGCAGACCCACAGACATACCTGTGCACCTTCCGCTTCAGCTTTTATAAAGACAGTTCAGGCTCACTAAACTGATCTTGCATGGCATAAATCTGATTCAGGTTTCTTTCGTTTTGGCCAGACATATATTGTTAATAAACTTCTGGCTACAACACCACTAAACCCCACCACCAGCCCCACCCCCAAACACACCACACACAGAGCCCCCAAAAGTATCAAGATGAACTGTATTAATAGATTTTAGAATCAGAAGACTACATGACCTGGTCTTACCTCCTGGGAATGTCGTCCAGTTAACGATCTAGGTACTTACCCAAAGAAAAGGATAAATCAGAAAAAAAATAATGCACAGTTGGAGATACCAAAACATGGAATATTCCTATTTTATTTACTTAAGATACTTCAGGGATAACTTCTGACACGTAAAAGTTGGCACTTGTTAACTGAAATTAGACTTTTAGGAGATTCTAGCATCATCCTAGGCTTTCTTTCTTGTCTAGTTAACACCGTAGTATCTTATTTTCTTCTTGTGCAAGTACTTCTAACCCATGGAGTAGTTCCTTCTTGATCTTCTAAAAACTAAACAGATTTCTCAGTAAATCTTTTCTGAAAAGAAAACCTTATTCTGTATTAAGAAGTCTTTTTCTTGGTTTTAATTTCCCTATTAGCATCAAAAGGGTATACAGATTTATTTTTTTTATACTTGGCACTTGCATAACTCACCATCCCATTTTACTAAGTACTCAAAGGAAAACGTGTGACACGAAACATGTGATACAAAAGAGATGGACCACGGAAGTAGTAACGTATAAAGATAACGTGGAATTTAAATTACATTTGAATGCTGGCATCAAAAGTTATTAAATATCTTATCCAAGTACTGAGGACCCCATATTTAGAAAAGTAATCCATTGCAATGTTCTGATATTAGTACAGAAATAAAGCACCCAGGCCTTTCATAATGGGAAATTCTCGATTTATTTTATCAAATTATCTTACTATGCATTTTTTCAGAAATCCGTTTCAAGATGATACATAAGAAAACCTTCAGAGAATTAGCAAATTAGTGCACAAATCAATCGTTTTCGGTCTGGTCATAGACGCAGAGGTAAAAAGGAGTCTAAGCATTTCATATTAATTAATAATAAGCATCCCTTCTTATCACAGATACCCAAATGTCTAGAGGCAAGGCACATTTTGGCACCATGACCTATTTCAGTAAAGCCAAACAAACCTGAATGAACGCTCCCCCTTTCTAGGGGCTGCAAAAGCCCATGCAACCGAGTTGAGAGCAGATCCACACAGCAAACAAAGTTGTAGAAATAACTTATTTGTCAACATCCAAAAGTGCACTACTCCTTTACTGAACACAGAAGCATGCACCCAGAGAGCTCTGGGTTCTGTTTCAAATGGACGTGACAATGGAAAAAATAAATAAATATAGGATGTGGTGAGGAAGGATGGATATGCCCGGACCCCTTACACCACCCAGATACTGTAACATCATTAACTATATTAAAGTGTAGTATTTTTAAAAAGGAATCCACCTTCTGTAGGTGAGAAATAGCTAAATTGCACACAGAGATCCCTGAGGTAGTGGAGAGCTAGTTAGAAAATCCACACAACACACTGCAAAGCAATGTGGACTTATACCTCCAGGTCTAGAGGAAGTACTGCTACTTTTTCAGGTAATAAATATTGCTTACTAGCTCCCATTCAAGACCATGTGAATGATAGATCACGTTTGCTAGTGTATAACTCTGAAGTTCTGATTCTAAGGCTTGCATGAGGGCAGCCAGGTAAGAGCTGCTTTTGTTATCGTGGATGCAGCCAACAACAAAGCATTCACATTTAGTGCATTAATCTCAAATAATGCTGGAATCAGGCATCAGGGTTCACAGCTGAGTTTCCACAACAAATATGAATCTGACTTTTCTGGATAGATTTTTCCACCTGCTGACCCACAAATTTGTGATCGTAGGTTGAAACCTGACAAATCAAGAAGCACTTGCTTTTGGTAACAGTCACTGACATGGATATTTCCCATCAGAATAATTCTATTTCCCATATTCCCTTTCTAAGGAAGCAGGAAAAGAATTGCTCATCTTAGTTGGTTTTAGTTATTTTAATTAGCATTAAAATAGTCCACACAGCAGAATTAGCATGTGGAAACAGCAAAAATCCTCCAAAATGTTTTGAAGAGCTAGCAGATAAATATGGAAAGTGGGTCCACAGCTTTCCAGAGGTAATCAGTTATTCACGATCTCATTTCTGTCATGCCATTTTCTCCATCACATTTTCCTATATCCAGTTCCCTCTAAGCTATAGAGTGAATTAACTTAAAATCTTGTAGCTACATGTAAACAAAACAGAATCATTTTGGACTGGGAATGGAAGACAGCATTTTGTAGGACAGAGCTTGGAGATACCTGCTAAGATACAGCATAAGAAACTCTAGACATTAACAGAGTTGATGAAGTCTAAGTTCTGGATAGAAAACAGTTAAAAATTCCCAAGTCAAAACAGATGCACTGCTATTAACTGACAGAGCTTCAATGAAATGTGAAGAAAATCACGTCTCTCCCAGTCCCTAATGCTGATTAAGACTTTCCTAGCAAATTGCAATGAGTTGAACTTCAATATGTTCCACTATGAAATATTATGGAATGGAAAACTCATGCTGATATAAATCAAATCAGGTTAAGAATTGATCTAGTTAAGAATCAGTACTTGGCTGCTATGCACACACATTTAATTTAGTTTGAAGTGCCCGATATCAATTTAACTTAAGCTTATTACAGACTTTACCACTTTAGCTAGAGCTGAAAACTAAGATTTCAATGCTTATGTCATTAACCACCCAAGGCAGATGCCAGTTGTCAGTACTGACACCACTATTCAGCAGCACCTTACTCAACATCATAATGCATCCCTATATTCAGTGTTGGACAGCATCAGCACAATGATTTTAAAAAAAAAAGTGAAGAAACATTAAAATACGGTGCTCACCTCCCAGGAAATCATTTATACACTTCTTTCAGGCAGTTCTGACCTTTGTTTAACACACAGGCTAACTGGAGGTCCCTCAAGAAGACCCTATACATTTAAGAACAGCAGCTGTGTTTGTAAAATTTTATATAATAAAATCAAGATGCATAGGAAAGTCATTTTATAATTGCCAGCAACAAAAGCAAAAGCCACTATAGCATTACTAAAGTTAGTAACAGTTCAAGACCAAGTGCTTTTCCAGGACTGCAGGACAACTAGATTCTTAGCTCTAGAGTACTGCGAGCACAATGTTTCATGCTTGTCTAAGGAAACACAAGCTACAGAAAACTCAAGGAAATGTGGTCATAGGTGTTATATGTCACACAGCTTGTGCCACAGCAGTGGTGGGAAACCATCAACTTATGGGTATGTATTTTTGTACTTGCTGGGCTCCAATCTCTGCAACATAGACTGCTCCACTCTTCATGTCTACATCCACAAGGTGAGGTTTAGTTTCATCTGCCAGCTGGACCGTGTGGACCATAACACAGTTCCCAATAGAGCCAACCGGTGGTGCTGCCAAGATTGCTAACCGGTTGATATTCAGCTGAGCTACAATCAGGTATTTGTAATCGGCAGTAAATCTGTGAAAAACAGAAATACATTTTTGAACTGCGAACTCCATAGGACATCTCAATTTAACACAACCATGCACTTTTAAACAAACAAAACCTCCTTAATATTCAAGTTTTTGAAGGCTACAACAGACTAAATGCAGTGAAGCACTGAAAATTAACCTATAAACCTTGGTCTATATGTTGCTTCCTTGAGACAGATTAAGCTAAGGAAAACTCATTCAAGACAATCTCTCTTCCTCTAAAAGCTGCAACAGTAAGGTCACCAACACACAACTTTAAGTTCCCAATCCTACACTCGGATCCACAGGGATCCTTATAAAGCCAGGATTTCCCTGTCAAGATACACCTGTGCATTATCTTTACATATGATTAGGGCCCAGCACCCTATTAGTTACATTCATCAACTCCTTGTCATCAGGCATTAAGTACCTACATTTTAATTCAACAGTAAGAGTACACCTTATTTATGCAATTGCATGCTTCTAGAAGAACTGTTCAACATCACCTGACAGAATAGGGTCCATCTTCTGAAAAACAGTTGTTCCAAGACCCGAGCCATTCCCCTGTGACTTTATCAAAGACTTGGATTCTTTTGTTGTCTCTGTCTGCAACCCATACCTGTTAAGAACAAAAATCATGGCTGTTCACAAACAGAACAAATCAAATGCATTAGTTTCTTCCATAAGCAAAGTATCAGTATCCTGTAGTAAAAGAGAAGTATACCTTGGAAGAATGCACCTCCCCATTCAAAACTATGTAAGTAGATATGCCTTCCAGATATAAAACAAAACAGAGTTAACATACACAAATTATTTTATACTACTTTAACAGAGAAATCATTGCCCCTGCTTCATTTTTGTGTCTATATTTAGTAGGATTTTCTTCCCCCACCATGAGGACACATTCCCACCTATTCAATTCTAAAGATATTGGTCTGTCACCCGCTAACAATTTGTTTTATAACAGTAGTCTCATTTCATGACCCAAACCTGGCTGCATCTGCAAACACTCTCGATATGCCTAACATTACTATAAACATGGAGCAACTTAAACGCTAAGAGCTTTTTCTCAGCATGTTTTGCCTAATCAGTTTTGTGGAGCTTGTCTACATCCCCCCCTGTGCTAACTGGGTTCACAAACAACGCAAGCCAGCAATACCACTAGACAGTTCCAGTGAAGGCATCTCTTGTACTACAATCATTCAAGTTTCAGCTGCTGACAACCCATCAGCCTGGTAAGTAAACTTCATGACTTTTTTGGGATATCACCCAAAAGGGAGCAATAAACAAGCTGACTTGAAATCTTTCACCACTATTTTTAAATGAAACACTACTACAGCATTCTCTTAAGACTCCTTAGGAATTAATTATTTTTAACCTAGGCTGATGATCAACACTATGTTGGCAATAAAATCATAGCCCATCGCAACTGCTGTCTTTGAATGTATACACCCATGGTTACCCTTCAAAATAAAGGAACCGTGTCCCTCCCACCCTCCCTATTTTGGCAGAGAAGCGATTTTTATATACGCTTCTCCTTCTGGTTCAGACAGCATTAGCAGAATTAGCTCAAACCAGTGATTTCAGACGTTTTAGTCAAGCAATCTTATTTTCCCAGAAACAGACTAAGAAGTGACCATAGAATTCCTCTACACGGACAGCAGAGGAAAAGCCAGACTACAATTAACACCTGGGAGAAGTAGACTCTTGAGTGCCTTGAGCTGTAGAAAAAGGACTGATGTCTACAAAAAATGTAGAAAAGGACTGATGTCTACAACCTAGCTAGAGCCTTTACTACCATCTTAAGCTTATTTGGAATTTCCAAATACAAAATTAAATTCCTCTGAAGAAACATTAAGTGCTTGGGTAGATATTTATTACATAAGATAATTCTCCTGTACTCTTGCAATGGCAACCTGTTAGAAACTGCAGGGGGAACAGTCTGTTGTTGCACAGACACTGACAACGTAACCAGTCAGAACCCTTGCATCAACACTGGAGCCAGCTGCTTCAGTAGGATGTGCAGAATGAAACCTCAGCTCATGACCACTATCACTGCAAACTGCAACCCCCATAAAATCACCCAGATCACAGCTGTTCAATTAAAAAAGAAATACAATTTGTTTTGTTCAAATACACATAAACAAGTCTGTTGAAAGATAAAAAAAAAAAATCCCTTTATTCTTTACCCGTCCAAAAGGATCCACTGTTACACTGTGAGGAATCTTGAACTGGCCAATGCCGGTCCCATTTGTTCCAGTCAGCCATATCTCTTTGTAATCTACACAGTGAGCATCATGAAAAATAAAAGTAAAAAAAAAAAAAATCACAGTAAGCAAACAACAAATACAACAGCTTTAAGACATTCCCTTGCACAGTTACTTTGAGTAATTTTAAAGGTGAAATTTCTAAACTCAGATCTTTTAAACACAGTACTCCTGGTACATAAACCCAAGAAATACTGGAACGACTACAGTGAATACTGGATTATTATAAGTGGTTTCAGGATTATGGCTACAGAAACGTAGCCACTAGTACAAACAGCCATAGTCCAAGGCTCTGTTAAGCACTTTAAAACAAAACAAAACAAAACAAAAAAAATTAGTAAAAATAATATCATAATCAGCCAACTTTTTTTTTTTTAATACATTTGTTACCCAGAAGTTTTAACAATTTACCATTTTGCAAACTAGATATTAGGAAACCGACCATTTCACAGAATCGTTTAGGTCGGAAAAGAGGTTTAAGATCATCAAGTCCAACCATTAACCTAGCAAAGCTAAGTCCACAGTGGACTTTCAGTGGATTCTGAGTCATACATGACAAGCTATATCTGGTCTCTGCTTTTCAGTGAAGATGAGACTGTTGGGAATATCCCCATCCCTACTGCACAAAGCAGCTGCCAGCACTCTTTCTGCATATGAAGGAAAACGGTGTGTGGAAGTAAACATGAGGACTGAGAACCTGCTTCAATACCGTCATAACCCACACCAGAAGGCTAGCACCAGAATTCTACCATTGTGTTTGCACCTTAACAGCTAGTTTTCTTACCCTTTCATTCCAGGTATGACCTGACATTCTCCAAGAAAGCAACGGTTCAAGAAATTAATCTGAATCTAGATACAAGGCTTGCTATAGGCTCTCATAAATTCATGGCAAAATCATGCTTGGCCAAGTGACACAGACATGTGGTACCACAAATTCACAGCCAGAAACTAATATTTTCAACTTCTCTGCAAGTTTCACATGAAGTGCAAGCCCAATCTTATGTAAAAAAAGAATGACTTCTCCCTGCAAGGAGGTAGAAGAATCAAACTCGTAGAATGAGATACAGTTCAAAAATTTAAACTACACTCAACTTTTGAAACGTAACTAATTTTAGATACAACAAAGAAGAAATGGTAGCTCCTCCACTTTTTCCCAACTGTAGGCATGCACAGACTCCTCACTCACTGCCCTGACCAACACTGACGATTTAACCGAGGAACACGAGCAAGCTAATTAGAATCATGGAATAATTTAAGTACAAAAGATCTCCAGACATCATCTGGTCCAATTTGCTTCTCAAAGCCGAACTAGACTTGACAACAAATCCAGCTCTGAAGTTAGATCAGGTTGCTCTTAACTTGTCAAGTTTTGAGTATCTCTAGGAGTGGAGACTCCCACACCATCTCTGGGCAAGCTACTCATTGTCTGATCACCCTCACTGTGAATCTTTCCCTCCAAAAACGGAACTGGAATTCACCCCTCTTGCATCTTTTGCTCAGTGTTCTTCATTCTTGACTGTGCACCTCCAAGAAATGTGTGGTTTTGTCTTCTCTATACCCTCCCATTACAGAAGACGACAATAAGAATCCCCCTAGCCTTCTCTCTTGAAGACTGAACTAATTCTCTCAGCCTCTTGTCATAAACAATTAGGAGAATTCTCCTGAAGTGACAAGCAACAAAACAGGATCTGAGTCAACAAAGCTTTCAAACTAATGTTAAATGACAGCTCTACCTAGTCCTCACTTAAAAGTACTCTCAAGCTGTGTTATTTAACATTGAATTTTCAATGGTCAGCTGTTGCCATTCATTTTTACATACCGTTGGACAGTTTGAGCAATCTGTTATTCATTCCTCCGTCTCCATCCACAATGTACAGGTCTCCGCTCTCCTCTACAAAGATCTCTGCTGGTTGATCAAATTGTAGGGGAATCAAACTTGAACCAGCATTACCTGGCGTGCCCAAGATCTGCATAAGTTTACCCGAAGGGCTATATTGTTTCACGGTGTGTCCGTATTTCCCTGAATTAAGGGAAAAAAGTGCAAAAACACCTTAACAAAGCAAAATGTAAGTATTACAACTGATTGAAAAGATTAAAAAAGAAAATCCCCTGATACTCATAAGTGATATTAATAAATCAAATGGACAAAATTCTATAGTGAGGACATGACTATGGGTTAGTAAAACCATAGGCTACAACAGTACTCATCCATTGTGTTAAGGTCACCAAATCTAGGACAGACAGTAAGTTTAGCCAGAAGATTTATTTTTTTTCCTGATATTTCTCCTGGGCAAGGGGGCAGTGCTTACTGAGTTCAGAAGCTATAAGCAGACAGACAGCACACCTCATGAACCTTCAGGGTATTTTCTGCAGCACCTGAAGAAGTTTGTTCATGGTAAGAAAAACTCAAACAATTCTGAGACAGGTTTGTAAGACTTAAATAAATGAGTTGTTTAAAGCAATACCTGCAGTATCAGTGTTTTCTTTCCCACCTAATACTTCTTATATCACCACCATGCATACCTGTTCCAACATCTGTGATCCATACTGAACTATCTGTTGCAGTGTTCAATACAAAGATACCGTGAGGCATTTCAACTGTATTATTCCATGAGTAAAGAAAATAGCCTTCCTCTGAGAATACAAGTACCTTTGGCACATTGTCTCCCCTCTGAAAAGGCAAAAAAAGGTCGATTAAGAAAACATATTAAGCAAGTAATTATATTTTTGAAAATTCCTCTTTGTAAAGTTTTTGCAACATTTCATGAATCATTAAGAATCTCCTGAGATTGTCGCTAGTTCTCATTTTTTCCAGTTAGAAAAGGGGAGAGACAGAAGAGTTTAAGTTCAACAGGCGAAACCTTCCACTCATTCTAGAGTTCCAACTTAAATCATGTAACAGTCCAATTTTCAGAGCAGCCAAGTTCCTGCAGTTATCCCGGTCTTCATTTTGAATCATGTGTTTATGTTCTTGCTGAAAAATATGCCATGCATAAAACAGGCATGAAAAACTGTAACTGTATTTGTTAGCTGCATGGCAGTCAAGTACTCATGCTGTGCTTCATAATTAAATCCCACCACTTTCCATGAAGAGAATGTCTTATTCGTGACCTGGAGATACCAATGCATGGAACTGGGCAAAGTGAATAATTGAACTCAAATTACAGTAACGGACCAAAAGAGTTGTGTGGTTTTGATTTTATGGGACAAAGGTTGAAAAAGTGGAAGATTCAGTTGCCCCAGAATCATGTTTTACCTTACAGCTAACAGAAGAAGGTACTGTAACTCAGTTATGTTGGATGACACAGAAATGCAAGGCTTTTAAGAGCACAAACAAGTGTGGTGCCTAAACCGCTTGAAAAAATGGATATAGCAGAGACATCTATACTTACATTTTCATCAGTTTTGATAATAATTATTCACATATATCTATACAGACTCACACATATGTATCTTAATCTAAACCAGACACTTTAGAAGCAAAAATACATTAGAGCAACAAGGAGAGAAATATAGTATTCTCGCTCACCTGTCCCACATAGACCAAACCATGAAGAGAGTCAACAGCAACACAAAATGTTTGGCCAGTGAAGTATTCTGGAATTTTAGGCCAGCCTATGTCCAACTTGTACATCTGTTGCTGTTCCTTCCAAGGAGGGAAGTAATCAAATGCTTTTAAAACCTGAAAATACAAAACATACATCCAGTAATCGTTAAATTCCATTATGCTGGGATCAGAAAAATGAGCAATAGAAAGTAACTGTGTACTGAAGCATCATAAATTGATTTATTCAATCAAAATTAAGATGACAGATAAACAGAATAGGCTTGAAGCTAGGGTTTGGGGCTGCAAACGGGAAAATTTCTACAAACTGGAAATTAGCTAATGAAGTCCTTCAGATCGCGGAGCTCTGGAATTAGAAGGCAAAAAACACACCCTGGAATTTCTACATTGAAGTTGCAATTACTATACACAAGCCACACTCTAAAATGAGGAAAACAGTAGAGAAGGTTCCAAACGCAACAGACTCAATAACCTCTTCAAGATGATACAACAATAAGAAAAAGAAGTATCAGTATAAAGGGAAATTATGGGTCAAAAAAGAAAATGAAATCCTGGAAATGGGGAAGTGTAAGCTACCAGGAATGGCAAAACCCTGGGCAATGTATCCTTTGTAAAGGAGAATGGAAAAAAAAACAACCTTCGGCCTTTCGGTTCTCTTTCCGGCAGCAGAAGGGAAGCTAAGCGCTGAAACAGAAAGATCAGGCTAGACCTAAGGAGCAACAAGCGCTGACCCTGAAGGAGCAAGGCCGTGTAACATTTCTGTTAATTGCCTTGCCAGATGTAGGGCTAAGCTGATGCCACAGAACTAGGAACGTCTTAAGAAAGACCAGACAAGCACGAAGGGAAACCGTGAGCCCTTAAGCAGGGAGAAAACCCGACAGTAGGGGATGCACAGCTATTCGCCCAGCGGTTCAGTCGCTCCTCTTTCAAGGGGAGCATAAGGCTCGGAACCCCCCGAAACACCGTCACCCCGCGCAGGCACCTGGCTGGAGGGGCAGGCAGGGCACACAGCCAAGCCTCCACCGCGAACGGCGTAAGGAGCCGAGGCGGGACGGCGCCGGGCCGGGCCGGGCCGGGCCCCGGGAACCCGCCGGCACCCCCCGCCCCTCCGGGCCCCCGAGCACCGGCGGACGCTGCGCCCGCACCACGGCCCCGTCCCCGCCGCCCCCGAGCGCGGCCCTGCCGGCACCCCGCCGGCACCCCGCCCGCCCCCCGCCTCACGCCCTCCCTCGGGCCGCGGCCACCGCCCACCTGCGAGCCCCAGAGCAGGGCCAGCAGCGCCAGCAGGACGCCGGCCATCACCGGCCACAGCAGCCCCGGCGGCCGCTTCCGCCTCATGCGGGCCGGGACGGGGAGGGGCCGCCGCGCGGGCGGGCCGCGTTGCCATGGCAGCCACGTGACCGACACGCGCCGCCCCCTTCCCCCCCCCGCCACCGGAAAGGGGCGGCCTCGCCCTCCCGCCCCGCTTACTGCCAGCGCCGGGCTGCCCGCCGCCGTGCCGGCTCCGAACCGAGCGGCCCGGCAGGCCAGAGGGGGTGTGGCGGCGCCCGGTGGCAGCTCCCGCCGCTTCGGTGCGACGCTTGAGAGCTGGGAGAGGGGCGCGGCCTCCCCGAGTTCCGCCGCCCCCGCGCAGGCGGCGTTGCGGCCCACCGGCACGGAGGGGGCCTCCGGCGCCGCGCTGTGATGCCGTAGGAACGCGACCGCGAGGAGGGAGGGCCGGCGGAGCGCGGTACTCTGTCGGTGGCTGCAGGCTGTGCCCTCGCTTTCTGGGCCGCCTCGGCCCGCACCCGCGCTGTTCCGCGGCGGCCGCTCGTAAAGCGTCCTCGGCCTCTGCCCGCCGGGATCCCGGGGCGGCGGCGCAGCGAGCGATGGGGTGCGGGGGCGGCCCGCAGGTGGCCGCGGGCCGGCCGGGCCTGGGCGCCGCGTGCTGAGGGGAGCGGCGCTGCGGGGTCGCTGCGCCGAGGGGCTGCGGGGGCCGCCGCCCGCCTGCCGCCGCCCGGGCCCCGGCCCCGGCCCCGCCGCCTTCTTCGCTGGGCAGAGCGGGCGGCGAGCGGCGCCCGTCTGCCTTTGTCTCTTGCCTGGGGTCCGGCATTCTGAGGGCGTCAGCGCTGAACGCCCGGGGGCTGAGAGCATCCTAGGCTGCTTTTCTTCCCCTGCTGCTTCTTTTTTATATATATTTTTTTCCTGTATGTTTAAAAATTCTGAGTCTTTGGCCTGGATATTTTTTCTTCCCTTCACGTTTAAGTAGCTGCATTGAATGAACTAATAAAGATGGATAAGAAATCATTTGAAACCGTGCTGGATGAAATTAGAAAGGTAACTTCTCGTTTTGCATGTTAGTTTTCACGATTTGATGACAGAATATTTCTTTTGATGAACACACCAGGTCAGGTGTTTTTGTTCTTTAATAATCACTTCAGTGTTCAATAAAGACTAAATTTCACCTGTATGAACTGTAATCCTGTGTTGCTGGTGTATCCTCGATTTTTTTATGTCAGATATTACAGGGTAAAGCTGCTGGGACATGCTTGTTCTCTTTGAGATGTTTGTATTTTCTCAGAAAACTGAGATTGAATGTCCAGACCGCTACCACTGAGCTGGGACCCTGTGCTTGAAGAGCACTCATTTGAAATAAGCACTTGAAGAAATTTTATCACAGCATTTTTATTATCAAGGAGGATGAGGAAGGAAAGCCAAAATAACTAAGTAGCTCTTATTTGGGCGGAGGGGCTGCGTTTGCTTGGCCTGACCGGAGACTGGGACTTTCGGTGCGAGGTATCTGCCTTTCATGTGATGGTTTAGGAGTTAGAGCACACGAATGTGACGTGAGAGGGCTGATTTCAAAGCTGTGCTCTGCTGTCCTTGTTCAAAGCCACATCTCACGTTGCTCAGGAGTGTGTGCACACCTTCTTCCTTCGAGATGTGAAACCCTGGGGTTTGCTGTATGCTCTTGAACTGCGAAACGGGCTGAGCAAAATGCCTGCTATTTGTGGGAAGCAGGGGTACAAACCTGGGCTTCCCGACGTTTGGCATGTCGCTTGTTTCTTCCTGCACAGAGGCCTGCTTTTAACAGGAGAGCTAGACATTAGTGGTTGCGACAGTTCCCCAAATACTGGAAGTAGAAAAGGAGATAGTAAAACCAGAACCTCTGCGATTAATGGTTTCTTACCTTATGTGGGAGGTACAAACCTGGGATGTCACATTTTGCTGTAGTTAAGCAGAGGTGATTTAAGTGTCACAGCAGAATGTGATATATCCTGCTTAAGATGTCCTGGTGTGAAAATGAAGGGCTTGTTCTGGATAAGATTGCCTTATGGTAGGAAGGGAATCCTTAGCATTTTTCTGATGGGTGTTTTTTGTTACGATGGGTTGTGTAGGTGAAGTAGATTCCTTTATTTCGACTTGGGTGCTACGGAGCTGAGTTTCAGTTCAGCTCCTCTTCAGCATGACATGCAGTGATGGCTGCAGTTGTAGTAGTATAATTTTGGAATATATTGAGATACAAACAGCTGTGCTCAAAAGCCTCAGGTTTTTCTATCACAGCTGCACTTACTGGCATTTTTTAGTAAGGTCATGGTCATAAATTCTCCTTTATAAAACAGGTATGTGCCATGCTGCGTAACCAGCTGAAAACATGACAGCCTGAGATGTTCAGGGTGTGGACTTCCCTCCCAACCTTAAGAATTTTTATGGAAAATCTGGGGGCAAAAATCAAGGAACAACTTGCACATCAGTATTTTCTGTGAGAATTGATGGTGGGAGGGAGTAATATTTCAAATATTACTACTGCAGTGCGGCCCTTGAGAGTACGCTCTGTGATTACTAAAGACTTCAAACAAAAGGGTTTTGACATGTGATTTTAGGCAATTACATTTCCTTATGCTATCTGCCTGTATTCCTGTAAACATAAATTACTGTTGATATAAGGATCAGTGCTGTGCTGTGTTAATACTAGCTGTGCTATTGCAGTATAATGTTCATTTTCCAAATGCTTATTTTGTGTCTTTGTTGCTAGGTCTTTGTTTAAACTTAATTTCTAGCTCACTGGTAGAACCTTGTTTTATTATGTGATTCACAGGTCAGTTGTGTTGGTGTGTTCCATTTTCAGTCCTACAATTAGCAGGAACAATTATTTAGATGTCTTAATGTGTAGCTTAGTTCTGTCTTTCCCTGCATATAGTTACAATTATTATCAGACTGGGGCTTTGTTTGTTTTTCATAAATATACAGAGCAGTGCTTTCTGTTTGTGTTTTTATTATAAACTCATTCAGTTGTTGATTTAAGGATGAAGAGTGACATTTGTTTTGGTAAAGAAGTTGCTATAAGACATAGCAGGCTTTTTTCAGAAATATGTAAAGAGCAGGAAGGGAGAGGAGAAAAAATGAGCATGAAGAGGGAAGTTCTTTTTCCCCTGTGACTTCAACATTTCTGGTAATGTGTCTTAATGAGGTACAGGAAGGAATGGGTTGCAGTGATGGAGAGCTTCACGTCTGTCTGTGTGGAAGTGCAAGAACAAAAAGAAAAGAAGGAATAGGGATAGGTTTTTAGGGCTATTGGGAAGAAGATAGAAATGGCTGTGGGTGAAGCTGGAGGTGAGTTGAGAAAAAGCATGAGAGCTAGCAATAGGTGAGGGCCTTGGAAATTGGGGAAGACAGGTGTTTGCACTAGTTTGGGGCAGGAATTCAGTTGTTAACTGTATTTACATCTTGTACCTTTCTCATCGAGCCGGGTATGAGAAGAGGGAGGAAGCCCTGGGTATTAGATAGCCCACGTGACTATCTAATTTTGTTAAGTTATGAGCAAAACTGTCTTGCCATTGATTGAAAAGTGGTGGCCGGTACTGGGTTAAACTACTCTGCTTCCTTTGTTTTGTAGGATTGTGTATTAAGTTTTGAACTGTGGTAAGGTAATGATAAGACAACATCAGCCTCTGGAGGAAGCTTTGTTGTATACTTAATTCTGTCTGTAGAGACTTGTTCTCCAGTCTCTTCATAAATTCACTGAAATAAGGTGCTTTGCTAATTATTTTACAGGGAACATACAGAGATTGTGTGAATCATCAACTGTGTTATCTTGTTTAACGTAAAGTTGATGTAAACCTTCAAGGCAAAAGGAAGAGGGATGATGGTCTTCTCTCAGTACAGTTTTAAACAAACAAAAAAAAAGCAAAATGAAATAAATCAGAAAACGAGTGTTTTTTTTAACAGAAGAATTAAATTGCATCTCTGCTTTTCATTGTACTCTCAATAATCTAAGGAGTATACTGTTACTTTAGAATATTGCAATGTAATTGATGCAAATGTCACTTCATAAGGTCAGATTTTTTTAGATTAATGGATTAGCCTAGCAGATGGTTGTACTATAATTACAATTTTTGAGGGACTAATTATACATCTTTTTTTCTCTATCTTCTAGGCTGTATTGACTGAGTACAAATTAAAAGCTATTGAATATGTTCATGGATACTTCTCTAGTGAACAGGTAAAAGTCAACACTGTCATGGGTTTAGTGGGAGTTTTTAATTTGTGTATTCAGTAATTCAGAAGGACAGTGTCTCCAGTTATACCAAGGCTAATCATATTAGCTTTTTTATTAACTGAGGAGATTTAAGTTCTCATTATTATATCAGCATGAAACTGTTAAAAAATCTTCCAATTTGTTTTTATTATCAAAATGATTACATTTTCATCCTTGTCATGTGGGGAAAATCGGAAACATTTCTTGTAATGGAATTTAGGATTATTTTGCATGTATTTTCTAAACTAGCATGTAGTTAAAAGTATCCAGTTTTGATACTATGTAGATTTTTTTCCTGTTTCTTCTGGGTGGTTTTTTTTGTGGATGTTGGGTGAATATACTGTTTGAGATACTGAATGTTCATAAGCTTATTCAGAAAGACTTTTTTTTTTTTTTTTTAATTCTAATACTGTGGCAATCATTGTGCACATATATAGAGAGGAGTAAGTATCTATTTTTCAATATTTCCATAGAAAAAACTGCATCTCATCACACTGAATTTTTAGGTGCATACTTAGCAATAAAAAGAACAGTAGATGCCTGTAGGCACTGATAATCAAACATTGCAGACAGATGTGGTTTTTAGCAGTATATCACTGTATTCCAGAAATGGAAAGGTCATACTGATGCTGTTAGCTTGATTTTTTTGATATATAAGAAAGATTGATCGGAGGTCTTTCTGTTGCAGGTTGTTGAGTTACTGAGGTACTTCTCCTGGGCTGAACCACAGCTCAAGGCAATAAAGGCTTTACAACATGTAAGTTCTTATGACATAATTTTGTGGAGTAAATTTGCCTTCTTAATCTCATTTTAGTTTTGTGAAGTCTACTTTTGCAACTGATGGGTCAGTGTACCCTTTTATCTTCATCTCTTTCAGTGGTATGAAAATATAAAACTTCATACGTACAATCAGGGTATCTTTTCTGATTAAAGTACCTTTTACTTTCCTGTGTATCACAAGAATAGATGTAGCCCATTGTAACTATTGTTAACTTCCCTGATTTCTTTGCTTTTGGCAAGTGCTTTTTTGGAGTTGCTTGTTCAGAATTTAGCATATAGAGTCTTCTTCCCAGTGGGAGGGAGAGAATATTAAATGGTTACTGAAAAATACATGATATGAAGCTGTTACTGAATTGCATTGTGAGTTTGAAATAATTGTACTGCCTTATTTTATACACACGTTTTTTCTTTCTTGCATACTTGTCAGAAAATAGTGGCAGTTCCGGCATCGAAAATGGTTAACATTCTCAACTGCTTCACATTCAGTAAAGATAAACTTATTGCACTTGAAATCTTAGCTTCGTAAGTATCTCTCATGTTGCATTTCCTTAACTTGTATTGTTTTTACCAGTGTTTGAGTATATAAAACCTGAGATACTTCCAGAAGGAAGCACTGTGGCCAGTTAAGGTAAAGCACAAATCCATTATTGATGGGGCTGTAAAGAGAGGAATTAGAAGTAGACGTTGTGGAAAATTCCATAGGTCATCTGAATCTTGAACATGCTGCTGTGTGGGCTTCTGCCTGCTGGAAAACTGCCACTTTGCCAGTGTTTTTACGGTGTTTTTCAGATCTTGTAGAGAATGAAGAGGGCCTTAAGATTATTTTTGCTCACTGAAATGTAAAAGGCTTGAGACCAGAGTATTCTGAGAATTGACCCTTTTGCATTTGAAAGCCTTCTAAATATTAGATATGTAAAAATGAGATAAGTAGGTAGTTCTCTTAAATTGACATACTTGATTTACACATCTAATGTCTGTAAAAGATGTATAGATATTCTAAATTTATGTTTACACGAAATATTGGTTTTTTTACTAAACACAGCTGCAAAATGCCATCTACATACATTTATATTGGAACTTTTCTGTCTGGTTTAGGGCTATGTGAAGTGTTCTGTTTTGGGTCGGGTTTTTTTTGCATTGAGTATGTCTGCCTTGCCTATGAATTATTATTACAGACTTATATTACAGCCAGCTTGAACATTTTGCAGCATATAAATTCATGACATATCTGTAAAACACATAAGACTGAAGATACAGACATGATCTTGCTTTTCGAGTTGAGCTTTAAGAAACTGTATGAATGCTCTTTCAGACCAAAACAAAACAGGGTGGCTGTTGTGGTTTAACCCCAGCCAGAAACGAAGTAACACGCAGCTGCTTGCTTGCCTGCTCCCTCCCCCAAGGGATGGGGAGGAGAATCGGAAGGGAACGCAAAACTCAAAACCAATTTAATTATGAAAATAAAATAATAAAATAGGAGAAGGGAAAAAAAACCAAACCAATGATGATCATACTGCTACTACTAATAATAATAACAGCAGCAACAATTATAATTAAAAGGAGGGAGAAGGAGAGAGGAATAACATCCAAAGGGAAGGGAGAAAAAGCAAGTGATGCAAAATACAATTGCTCACCACCTGCTGACTGATGTGCAGCAGTGATTGGCAGGCCCCAGCCAACTCTCTCTGATGTATATACTGAGGATGGTGTTCTATGGTACAGGATACCCCTTTGGCTACATTGGGTGAACTGTCCTGGCTGTGTCCCCTCCCAATTTCTTGTGCCCCTCCAGCCCTCTCACTGGCAAGGCCTGAGAAACTGAAAAGTCCTTGATTTAGTATAAACATTACCTGGCAACAACTAAAACCATCTGTTATCAACACTGTTCTGACACCAGATCTGAAACACAGCACTGCACCAGCTACTGAGAAGATTAACTCTTATGCAGGTGAAACCAGGACAGCCTAAAGGAAGTTCAGCGGCCCATTAAACTAACCAGTTCTGCTTCTTGAAATGAGAATTGGAGCTCATAGACTCTTCAGTTGCTACACTTTGGCTGGTGTGGGGGCAAAGTGTGGTAACTTCTGTAGCTGTTGAATTTCTACAGTGCAAGAGCATAAGGGAGTCATGGTATAGAAATCCTAACCCAAATCTATGTACTACTTTGCTAATCAAAACTAGAGAACAAAGCTGAAAGGTCATTCACATTTTAATAGCATTCTTTGAGGCATTTTTCATGTCTTCATTCAACATTCTGCTGATTCCATTTCTTCTAGTATCCTCCTGTGAGAAGTCCTCCTTTTTGGGATTATATTATTTTCAGCAGTTTGGATGGGGCAGGTAGTGTTTGACAGCAGTAAAGGTACTGTGGTCAAGGTTTTGGAAAAGGCAGGTAGAATCAGGCATTAGGGTCCTTGTACTTGCACATTTTGTTGTTATCTTTGGTGTGTCTAGTGCTATTTTTGGGAGGGGAGCAAGGAGAAAGAAGGGTACTTTTTGGAACTATGTGAGAGGTTTCACTAGCTCTGCAGAGCATGGAGAGAATTGTCAGGAGTTTAATTAATCTTTTTCATTCTAGAGCAAATAAGATGAAAATTTGTTTCTCTGCCAGTCTAGAAAGAAACAGGGGCAAACTGAGTAGCTGCAGGTTTTCTGCTGTGCTCGGAATTGTGTGCTAGTATCAAATTAAAGCTTTCTAGTGAACTGTTGTGATGCAAAATTAATTTTGTCAACATAGTAATTTTTGCCATAAAGTTTAGCCATCATTGTCCGTTGTTCTGTATTGATACTTAATTCTAATATCATGCTTTATTTACAGGTATGAAGTTAATATTTAAGCCTGGGGGGTTTACTTTAATAATAATAATAGTATTATATGAACTATTAATGTTTTTTTAATGTACTGTTGGGTACTGGCTGAGTAAGTGTTGATCACTTTTCAGTAGTGCATTGTTTCTAATAGCATATAGAATGGCAGTAATCATCTGTCAATGTCTTTATTTATAGCAACATTGTTGATGCTCAGAATTATCGCCTTATTGAAGATCTGTTCAGAATTAATATGTCAGAGAAGAAAAGATGCAGAAGAATTCTTGAACAGGTAGTCAAGATACTCCTAGTGTCCTTGATTCTGTCAAATACAGTATTGTTTCCATTCTTATGGTCGTTATGGGGTCAGGACTTACCATGAAGACTTCTGGAAACTACTGGTGGAAGACAGAAAGAAGCAGCTGCAATAAGTGCTATGTGTAATACATGTGCAAAAAAAAGAGAAGTTTGTTAGGCATTGGGATCATATGGAAAAGGGTACAGGATTGCACCCGATGCTGAAAAAAACCAGTAAATTTGTTTTGGAGAATACCAAGTGCTTAACCCCAAATTCAGTAGAATCAGAGGTGATCTGAACAGGGTTATTCAAAACATAGGTGACTTTGGCAGAACCTCATGCTGTTTGGACTATTTGGAAAGAAGCTTTGAGACAGAGCTCTGAATTGTTCCATGTAGGTTGATTCATGCAGTCTAAATGTTACGAAATAGTAATTAATTTCTTTAAAGCATTGAATTTGATAGCAAATAATGTCCTTTCTTGATTATTTTGCAGGCTTCAAAAACGGGCTGTAAGGCTCCTCATGCTATGATATCATCCTGTGGCATGATTCCTGGCAACCCTTATCCCAAGGGCAAACCAAGCCGCATAAATGGAATTTTCCCAGTAAGCATGATCCTATGGTATTGCTTTTCACAGCATCCTTGATTTAGGATACATTATAGTATAACCAAAACCAGGATTCATATATATAGAAGGAGGAGTGGAATTAAAATCAATGGGTTTTTTGTATTCACTCATTCCACATTTGTAGGGAACTTGCATTATTTCTATTTCCCCATTCTTTCTGTGTTGCTTCGAGTAAAAATTACTGCATAAATAAGACATTGTTCATATAAGGAAAACATTGTAAACTCCAGCAATATTTGGCAGAAGTAGGAGAGGTGTAAAAAACCTTACTGGTAGGTTGATGAGATGAACTAATATGGTCACTACAGTACACTACTGCTAATCCTAGAGTAATTCTTGAACAAACATGTTAAGTATTTCCTGTGAACACTTAAGGGATTGCAAAATGTAAGTTATCATGTCCACAAATCAAAATGCAGAATTCTAATTATGTCAAAAACATGGACTGTTTAATATGTGTCTCTTTAGAAAAGCTCAGTGTTATAAATTAAGCTATTGGAATGCTCTTACGTAAAGTTTTACAAGTCTAGAACACAGTTTCTTTTTCCCAAGAAAAATCACTTTCAGAATATTCAAAAGCTTGAATGTAGTTTAGAAAAAAAAAATCAAATATGTCAGAAATTCTGTAGCAAGATTCCCTTCTAAATTAACAGTTTAATTTTCTTTGTTTCAGGGAACCCCTATCAAAAAGGACACAGAAGAATGTACGAACGAAGGAAAGGGAATAGCAGCTCGTATACTCGGACCATCCAAACCAGTATGTCTAATAAATGAATGAATAATTGAAACTTAAAAATAAATAAATAATACAATCACCAGCCAGTTCAATGAGACTTCGATACAAAATGTTGGTTTGTTGCGAGAAGATGGTACAGCAGCAATTTAAACAAAGCTTAACTTCTGTAATGGAAGATAATATGACCTAGTATTTTTTTATTTAACTTGAAAAGAAGCTGTAATTTATATATCTGGGGGATAGAATTCTCTAGTGGATACAGTGTGTGTGCATTTGAAGGCAGAATTTAAATTGCAGTAGCAGAAGAGCAAACTAAAAGCATTTTTGGTAGTCCATGATGAGCTAGTGGCAGTTTTAGATACCAGTATATGCAATTTTTTATTACAGTCTGAGGGTTTCCCACATGAACAATCAAAGATGCCTGCATCTTGGAAACTTGAATTACAGCAGTGCCTTAGAAGGAGGTTCTTGTTTCTTAACAACACAGCTGATCTGTATTTCAAGATTTTTAAGCATATGGGACAAACTTTCAATGGACCTGATAACACTTTGAAACATTGCCCAGATGTTGTATTTTCACTTTTATTATGAGATATTTCTCACTAAGATGTATTATTGTAAAGGGACAGGTATTTTCATAACTCTTTGTTAGTTTTAAATGTGCTAAATCTTTAAAATGAGAAGTCACTCCAAGACTGCACAGTGTGAAAACTACAAGGCAGGAAGAAGTTCCCTTTCCCACCTCTGTTCAGTATTAAATCAAAATCTGAAGTTGTGCTGGTGATGTTTGTTTCATTCTTTTCAGAAAGAATGAAATATTTTCAGTCACTATTACAGATATTATGAAACAGTTTGCTCTAGCATAATTTTCCAGTGAAGAACAGCTGTCTGTACTAGTATCTGAATGTTAGCCTTTTGTCTGAGGAACATTAGGTAATGCTTTCACTATTGCTTCTTCCGTTTGTTTTTTGTTTATGTAGGCTCCATCAACCTACAACCCACACAAACCAGTTCCATACCCCATCCCACCATGTCGGCCACATGCAACTATTGCACCAAGTAAGGCTTCTATGTGTTTTTGCTTGATGCTATTGTTTCATCCATTTGCCTTTTAATTAAAAAGTGTCAAGTGTCAGTTTCACTGACCATGAACATATCTGGAATTGGCTTGTGCTCCCTAAGCCTGCTTTGGGTACTGGTTTCTACCTTTTCCTGTCATGACTGCAAGAGTTGATAAAAAGAGGAATTTATTGACTTCTTTTTCCAACATTCATCATAAGGAAAATTCACAATCCTGTTCTGATGACAGACTATTTCTTTTATGGGAGGCATTGTGCATGTAGACAAGACTAGGGCTGTGTCATTGTTGTAATGTTTTGGGTTGACAAGTCTGTTGACTTGTTGCTGTTGTACCAAACTTAGGATATGGTCAGGCACGGACCTGCATTTGGGTGGAAATACGTAGGAACAGTAATCTGTTCCTCAGTTGAAGGGGTAATCTGTTTCTTAGTTGCCTTCAGCTTTACTTTCTCTCCATCACTATGGAGAGAAAATAGTTTTCTAAAAGAAAAGTTTAAGCATGTAGATTTCAGGCTCAGAAGGAACATAGCGATCACCTTTTCCTGTGTTTGGTCTGACTGTTCCTATCCTTGTGCCTTAGGTAACGTTGAGTCTTTCTTCATAAACTCCTTTCTCTTTGCTCTGCTGTGCATCAGTTATTTGATTCCAGACATTGTTGGAAGGGAGCAAGGCAGTTGCCATTTCGTTGGAAGAAGTTGGAGTACTAATGTAGTCAGACTCTGGTCTTTCTGAGCAGCAACTGAAAGCTTTTCCTAATTGTGCAATTCTGTACTGCAAAACAAGGAGTGCTCTGTTTAGGAGGCTTGCTTTTCACTGATGTTAGGGGTTTCAGGGAGTTTTTAAGGTATTTGATAAGAAAGCATGGTAGAGCTCTTAGTGCATGTTGATGGGTGAGTCATCTAACCGCCTTGATGCCTGCAAGTCTCTTTATAGTCAGTTCAGAAAAATGGGCACTATTGGTGGCTAAAGTAAGTCTGAAGATTTGCGCTTTAGAAATTACTTGCTCCCCAGAAAAACATACAGGAAATTTGCAGGCTAGCCCAAATTTATATTATACAAATCCTATCCAAAGTAAGTTAGGACACAAAATTTGTCCTGTGACTGGATGTAAGTATGAGTTCATTTTAGGATATGAAACAGCTTTTGAGGTTTAAAGGCCTTATTAGGCTGCATGTTTCTTTAACAAACTTGTGACAACGGAACTCATAATTGATAATATATATTTACATATATAAAAATGTGTTTAATGAGATTGCAGATGCTGACCTAAACTATTGAATGTGATTGTTTTAAAGTGATGGTCAGAATGATGTTTTGTTTTCTGCCTCTTATATGTGTTGGTTTAACATTTCCTGGGTGACACAATGATTGATTTTCAGCCAAGAGTTGTCATGCAAGAAATCTTAACATTAGGTAGAACTATTATGAAAGTGTGAAATCAGAAAGGAGTTGTTTATGACAAATTACTGCACTTTAAGTATTGTTCAAGTGCTACCTTTTCCCATGAAATGTACATTCTTATGCTCTTAGAATATTCATTCAGGACCACTGTGAAGTGTATATATATATGTTCCTGTGATTTCAATTCTGTGCTTCATCAGAACTGTATACCACAGCAATGCAACAGTTAGAGTTGCCTCAAAGAATAAGGAAGGAAAATGGTGGGGTTCTATGTGTCAAGTAAAATAAGTATTTTATATTAAAATAATTTGCTAACCCACTTGAATTTCTTATCAGTTAAAGAAATATTGAAGAATGATAGGCTAAGTATTAGAGATTTTTTTCTCTGAATTTTCTGATTAGTGTTAGAGGGCTGGTTTTGGTCTTTTGTTTGTCAAGGCTTTAATGTTAAAGGTAGAGTTGCAACAGCCTTTAAGTTAGGAATAGAAAAAAAACAAAAAACACTGCAGACACTCTGAATCACTCTTCTCCTTTGAGTTTTTCAGGCAAAATGGAACTGAAAGCAATTGAAAGCTGACTTTTTCAGTCTTTTTCAAGAGAACTACCCTTACTAAAATTTGGATCACAATGCACGCCATTCAGGCAGACATTGGCAAAAGTCAGCATCCAGCCTGGATGATTAACTGATCTGGCTTTTTGGTGAAGGAATGTCTTACAGTCTTGGAAATGTTCTTTTAAAGGAAAGGACACCGGTTCATTTAGATACAGTTTCTTCTGACAACTGAGATTTGTATTGCATTTGTTATTTTAGGTGCTTACAACAATGCTGGCTTAGTTCCAATGGCTAATGTCATAGCTCCAGGCTTACCAGCTCCTCCGCCATACACTGCTAATCAAGTGGTATCAGGTAAAGCATGCATACCTTTAAGAATGTTGATGGCGTTTTTTCTAATTCATTGTTGTGAATGGATCATTCACTGATGGAGTTTGATTTGCTTTTAAATAACAAGCTGTTATTCCTTGTTTAGAAAATGAGGACCTTTCTGGCCAGGCAAAACCTTCCCAAAATCAAGGTAAATTGCAAATCCACAGGGGGATTTTTTGTGTTGATTGTATCTTTGTTACTTGTTTAGAAAATGTAAAGAACTCAATTGTTTAGTGGGATTTTCATAAGCCTCTAAGTATTTAACTGCTGTTGGAATAGGACCCCTTGAGAGTGGAGGAAAAAATCATCTCAGGCATTTGGCACTTAGAAGCATTGAAATATTAAAATTCAGCCTGTTGGGTTAGCTCACTAAAGTTTTAACATCTTCAGCATATAAGTGTGTGAGAAATTATGTAAAAAACCAAAAATACGCTTTGCAATGTAGTGCACTGAAGCACTTCAGTAATATCTTTTCAGTTAAAACTCTGGACATCTATTTGAAAACTCATTTGCATTTCAATTTCATATATTAGTTGCAATGGGAAGCTAGGAATACGGGAGAGACGGGTTATTTATTGTTTGTTTAAATCTGTGTGTAGGGTGTCTTATCCCAGACTTGCATCCAACTATGTCTACCTGCACTTTTGTCTTACCCTTTAAAATCCAGTTCTTTTTTCAGAAGAGAGAGTTGTGCTTTTTTTTTTTTTGTTGTCTCTATTTGTATGGTACTTCATATGCTTTGTACACTTAGTACAAAATAATATTAATCCCATTATGAGCTATGTATACAAAGACTTCTGTAATACTTTGTTAGGTTTGACAAATAGCAACTGAGAATCTACTGACCTTTGAGTCAGGCATATTAACAAATACCCAAAACAGATAAAATGACTGTGATAAGTTTAGCTCCTCTAAACATTTCTAGGACTAAAAAAGTTAAGTTTTGTTTTTTCTCCTTGATGCCCAGGGATGGTTCTACAGAAATGCTGCTGTTTCAAAGAATCACTTTATCCGTATATACCCCTTTTAGTGTGCATGTACTTACAAGCTAGTTTATGTAGTTAAATGAATACGGTGTAAGAAATAACATCTCTTAGGAGGAGAAATTCAGTAACAGCCCTGGGCTCTATTGCAGCTGTATTTCTCTGGTGATTATCTTGGCTGTCAGGATTAACAACTGTGATATTTAGGAGGGTCTTCAGCCTGGAAATAAGACGAGGAAAGAACAGAATCCGGAGCCAAGCAGTCTGGGTCTGGATCAGGGGTCCTCAAACTACGGCCCGTTGGCTGGATACGGCCCCCCAGGGTCCTCAATCTGGCCCCCGGTATTTACAGACACACACACCACCCCCCCCAGGGGTTGGGGGGGGAAACCAAGCAGCCGCAGATGACTGCCTGCCACGGCATCCGCGCGCCGGCCCCCTGGTTAAACAGTTTGAGGACCCCTGGTCTAGATTTTTGGAAAAGAATATGTAAAATGAAATAGTTTTTTTGTAAAGTTACTGGGTTTTAGGCTTTCAAGATACACAGGAGTTTCTCATATCAGTTTATGTCCAGGTTTTGAAAGATTCTGGTTTGGGGTTTGTGTGTGTTTATGTAGAATTTGGGCAAGAGAGAAATTTAAGCTGTTACAGACTTATGGGTAATGAGTTTGACTGGTTGGATCAGTGATGTGCTTACAGTTGAACAGGTTATTTTTTAAGTAAAATACAGCACAAGGGTTGTTTGCAAGGAATGATTAACACATTCATATTCCACATGTTCCACAGATAGAGGCATGTCAAGGCTGTTGACATGACAGTGTTCATAAATGCAGCTTCTTTCCATTAACCTCCACATCCCCATTTGCGGTGTGCCTGCCTGTTTTCCCCTCTTTTCTTCCAGACTGACTGATGTCTCTGACTTAGCTTGTATCAGCCTTACAAAGTGATATTCCTAGTGGCAGGTGCTTGCCTCAGTTATAGACACCTGACTAAAGACTTACAGAAATATTTGTTGATAAAGTCAAGTGCCAATGTTAGTTTAATACTGTAGTGTGATACATGAATTTAAAAGTGTACCTTCTTAGAATCAAAATCTGAAGGAAACACAGTGAAGAGAATGACCTGATTTTGAAGGAAAGAAAAATACCAGCACCTGAAATCAGCTTTCTTCAGTTGTTGACTAAACTTCTTTGAAATCCTGATACATTGAATTAACTGGTTCTGAAGGAAATTCTGGCCTTCAGTGAGAGTGGATGCAGAGGAGCCCAGGTGATCTGATGCCGATGGAATATTAGGTCTGGTTTGGGTACTGCCAGATGTTAGTGACCAGAGGGAGGGTATTTACCTGTATCACGTAGACATTCTTATGGAGTGTATTTGAGTATCTAACTGTCTTGCATGAGATCATGAAGAGATGTAGCAGATGTCACAGAGTGTTTTAAAGAGGAGTGTTAGCCTACATGATGTGCAACTTGCGTGATGTGTTTGTATGTACCTTTTTGTTTTGTTTTCATAGACTTCAGTGTTCATTGTTTACAGACATTGTGTGTTAGCTGTTGCCTGTGTATCATATTTTGAAATGCTGTATAAAATGTGTTTGTGTTGATTTCAAACATTTCTGACAGTTTCAAGTATTCTTACCAGTTTTGTTTCTTTGCAGCTTTTTCTGCACAAGCGAATCAGCTCTTTACTCCTCATGGTTCTAATCCTTCAACACCTGCTGCTACTCCAGTCCCTACCCCATCACCTGTCAAGGCAATAAGCCATCCATTAGCACCTGCAACTCCACTCATCTCTGGGATGAACATGTCTACCCCTGTCCTTCCTGTTTTCCCAGGACAGGTCTCTTCCATCCATACATCTCAGCCATCCACCCCAACCCCCACTGTCATCAAATCCCTTTCATTGCCTGGTGTTCCTGTCACATCTGTTCACAGTGCAACCTCTACCCCTATCCCTGCAGTTTTTTCTGGGCTGGCTTCTATACCCACTGCTACGCCAGCTCCGCAAGGTTCTTCCACACCGTGTGCCACACCTGCTCCTAGTGAAGCTTTCGCATCTGCTACAGCACCATTTGCTGGCCTCCCATTTTCTGCAACCTCTTCAATCGCTTCTGCTAATAACCCCGCTCCATTGTCATCAGTTTTTGCCGGCCTCCCTTTGTCCTTGACGCCCAACGCCCAAGGGATTTCTAGTCCTGTTCCATCTACAATTGCTAATCCTCCTGCCACTACCATTCCTGGTTCGCTTAGCTTGCCTAACCCGATTTTGTCTGTCTTAAAGGGATTTCTGACATCAAATGACACTTCATTAATCAATTCATCTGCTTTACCTTCTGCTATGACAAGTGAGCTTGCTTCTTTATCTGCTCTTGCTAATCAAAGCTCTGACCCTCCCACTTCCTCTGTCAACAAATGTTACACCCCATCAGCCACCCCCACCTCACAGTGTTCCTCCACGCCCGGGCTGGCCATTTTTCCAGGTCTTCCATCCCCATCTGTAGCCAATTCTAGTTCCACTCCTCCAACATTGCCTGCACAGTCACCTTTAGCCACTTCGCCATCAATTATGCCAGTCAACTGTGGCTCATCAGCCTCCCTCTTGCATGGCGCAAGCCCTACTAATTCTGATCAGCAGCTCTCATCAGCCCCAGCTGCCACAAGTATCCCAGTTCTGGTCAAAACAGAACCCATGAGTCCTACCCTCTCGGCCTTCAAAGGTCCTTCTCATTCGGCTAGCCCTTCTCATGGCACTATAGGACTGTCAGCGCTCGGGCGTGCATACACCTCAGCAGCTTCGGTGCCAGTCAGTTTGCCCAGTTCGCTGAATCCGGCGCTATCGGGTCTCTCCTCTTTGAGTGCTCCCCTAAACAACTCCAGTTCTCTGGCTTCCATTTCCCTCGCCCCACATGGCTCCTCTGCTCCCATTGCCCCTGTGTTCAATGGACTTCCTCCTTTTACGTCTCTAACCAGTAACTTTGCTTTTACTGGTAATCCAGCACTTACACCACCCGTCACTCTGCCAGGGTCTTTGTTAGCTACTCCGTCTACAACCGCTTCAGCTGTGTCTGCCCCTCATGTGAATTCCACCGCCGCCGTACTCTCAGGACTCGCCGCCTCAGCAGCAGTCTCTGCTCCACCCTTCTCGCTTAACTTGTCCAGTGCCGTCCCTTCCCTTTTTTCTGTTGCCCAGGGACCTCTGGGATCATCAAACCCATCCTTCCCTGGTTTTCCTGTCTCTAACACACCCTCTGTCACTCCTGCTCTCCCTTCTTTCCCTGGCCTCCAGGCATCTTCTGCAGTAGCAGCAGTTGCACCGTTGCCGGCAGCTGCCACAGCCCCATCTCCGGCTCCGGTCCTGCCAGGGTTTGCCTCGGCCTTTAGCTCAAACTTCAACTCTGCACTTGTTGCACAGGCTGGGTATGTTTCTGTTTCTGAAGGAGGTCAGAACTGTTTCTTTTTCTCTTGAGCGAAACACTGATTTTACTGAGGCATAGACATTATTTTCACCCATAGTTCATAATTACAGTTAATTTTTAAAGTTAGTTCACCAGCAGATTTCCACCCGTCTTTAGAAACTGATAGAGTAGTTACTAAATAGGTTGTCCTCGGTAGTCCCTGTTACAACAGTCTAATCCAGTGAGGTGCTGAGTGATCTTATTTCCCAGATAAGGATACTTGGCACCTCCTAGGCTTTTACAAGAATGGATTCCACGTGGGCATCCATTGACACATCCAGGTAATAGCAGACAATATCGTAGATGTTCCTATGTTTTAAGGAAGTACTCAGCATTGACTTTGTAAAGTTTTTTTCTGTGCAAATTGTAGGCACAGCCAAGGTACAGAAATTTGTGAGTTCCCTTCTTAATTGTGCTCCAGACAGTCTTGGTTTGTGTGTGCATGAATAATTTGTAGGTGGGTAGACACTGGGTTTCTGTTTGGAAATTCTGGCCCTTATGAGGTTTAGAAAAAGAGGTGGGTTTGTAACTTCTGTAGAGACAAGCTTGTAGAGAGAGAAACATAGGATAAAACATGATGTTCCTAATAACAGCCGCATCTTGCCGTTCTTTCAGCTTGACTTCTGGACTGCAGACACCAGGAAATGCAGTTTTTCCTGGCCTTTTATCTCTCCCTGGTATCCCTGGCTTTCCCCAAGGTGCCGCACAATCTTCCTTACAGGAATTGCAGCATAGTGCGGCAGCACAGTCAGCACTACTACAGGTAACATGCCTATTTCTTAATACTGTTTTGCTTCCTGTAATCATTTGAGCACGTACTTGCGTGTTAACTTAGTGGGATTAGTTTAAGTCAGTAAATGATTAAAACTCCTAACCTGTTTGAGAACCGATTACAAGGGTGATAATAAAGAACAACTCATTAACTTCTTATTCAAGGCCAATGTGCCGTGCTTCTGGACATCATGAATGGGATTAAATGCTTTTTGAAAAGTCTTGTAAAATGGGAAGGAGTAAAAGAAAAAAGACTTGCAAGTGAAATTTTTGCTAGATTAAATCTAATGAGCTGACCATGTAGTTGCAAAATTTGTGCTCGTTTCCTGTCTGACTCTTTAATACTTAAAGTTCTACATGGAAAACCACTTTGTTGTGAGTTGTATGTGCCTCTACATGCACAATCAGATTGTCTTGAATTTGTTTCTGCTGTGGTTGTGCCTTTCTGGTGATAGCTCCCACAATTGCAATTGTAATAGAAGCTTGAGGTGGCTTTAGGTGATGTCTAGTTTCATCATCTCTCTTGTCCATGAAATAACTTGTTTCAGTCATTGACTTACACAAGTTAACTGAAATTACCATCAGAGTTTGTATTTAGATGTTCAGTTTGCCTTTTGTTAAATACGGCCTCTGTATAGATTAAGGATTCTGTTAGGAAATTTGTCCTTCTTTACAAAATACTGAAAGAGGCAGTTGAGTGTCTTGACTTAATGTTTTCTTTCTTCTGTGACACAATAAGTTTGTGAAATGGAGCATGTGTCTCAAGTACTGTTCAATGTGCAGGATATTGTCAGGTACCTTTTGAATATCAGGGGAAATAGACTGGAAGAAGTAAATTACTTTGTCTAGGCTATGCTGCTTTTGCAGCTCAGGAATTTATGTAATTTGTAGAAATCTATGTATGCAGATTGCATTAGGGAGACATCAGTTTTCTTGTTTACAAGTTCTGTTCGCTAAAATTAACACTTGGCTTACTCAAGCAATGAAGAGAAAGTTTGAAGTCAGTGAAGTACTACAGCGCCTGATTAAGCTATGCCTTCCAAATCAGCTGGTGCTTACTCCACTGGAAAGTGTGCTGTTAATGCTTCCTCATTTTCCCTCTTAATCCAACGGCTTTCCTCATTCTCTGGTATTTCAGAGCAATAGTTGCACTACATTTTAACATCTGCATACAGGTGCATCGCTCATCTCTGTTCTTTGCACACTTCAGATTATATTTTATTTGCTTTGGCTTGAGTAGGACTGGTATTATGCCTGAAATTTTGCCTAATACAGTTTTTTGTTTGTTTCTTTGTTTTTATCAATGCTGTTCCCTAACTTCTTCTCTTCCTTGAAGGCACATTCTGCTTCTGCTCTGGAGAACTATACAGCTCAGCCTGAAGGTTTTGCTAACTATCCGTCAACACCAGGAACACCATTTTCATTGCAGACAAGTCTGCCCCAGAGTGGATGGCAATAAATCCCAGACATTTTTAAAGACTGCAGTGGTTGCTTGACAGAGCATGATCCTATTCACTTTGAAGGCTATCTCCGCATTAGTGGGAGCATGGTCTGAATTGGGGAAAGAGGGGGAAAACATGAGGATAAAATGATTCCAGGAGATTGTGTCAGATGTCAAACCTGATTTGTGATTGCATTCAATTGATTCAGGGTCTGATCCTGTGGATTGCTGAGCATCCTTGACTCTCCTTTTAGCTTATGAGTTGAAAGTTCGGTGTTGTACAGGATCAGGAACATTTAGATGGACATTTATGTAAATAGAGCAAATGGCTGTTAAACTAAATGGGGAGAACAAGTATACTTAATAGTGTGTATAAGAACCTATCCTGTTATGTTTTCTATGGTATATGTGGTTAATATAGAATGAGATCTAGACTAAAACTAGATACTTAAAGCTGTAGACGATCTTTTGTCCAGATACACACTTCTTGTGTGTGCATAGATCAAGATCAGTTTATGGTTCTTTGGATCTTTTCTTAGATGTGTGAGGATCTCCTGTTAGCATCAGCAGAATGTTAAGGGGAGGCTAGATCAGAGGGGTGTGTGGGGTTTCTTACATTTTGAGATACTGTCACAGGCTTGCTGCTGAATTGCATACTCCTTTGTCTGAATCTGACCAGGAGAGCTAGGAAATGATGCTTTACTGTATTTGGGTAGAAGTGGATTATGTTTTAATGGAGTATGGTTTAGCTAGCTGAGAATATGTCTTTCTGAAGTAAATAAAAGCATTTTAATTTGCCTCTAAAATAATGTTCCATAACATTCTCCCTGCCCCCACACCTCTCTGCAAATGAAATAATTGTACTGCGGATAGGCTGCCCATCTGGCACTTTTGACTGCAGACTTTTGTGAATGTTTACAGACATGGGTCAAGTTCTTCTCTCCCTTATATTCAAAAATGAACTGGTTCTCTATATGCTTTTCACCTATAAACCACAACTTGATGGTGCTTATGTTACCCTGTGAATATAAATGGGAGCAGAATTTGGACCATGGATTTTTTTAGTATTTTTCCTTGGAAAATGTACATGATTTTAAAGGCATAGAGCTAAATTAACTGTATTGGTTAGGAAGGATTATGACACAGCATATAGAAAGGTCTTGCTTTGTTAGTGAAATTGGGTTGTGCACTCTTCTAATAATGTTAGTACCTGTGGCAATGTGTAACACATCATTGAATATCATCTATTTAAGATAAACTCTTGATCGTGTTCTAGAGACAATAGAGATGAATGATATTCAATCCTGTGATTAAATTAAAATGTAGAGGATACTATACTGTAGAAAAGCTCTGCACCTAGAGTTTTACTTTTTTAAAGATTAATTCTGCTGGGAGATGTTGCTAATGTATTTTCTTTCAAGATGTGAACAGACTTTTTTAGAACATTAATGGAAATTCCTGTATTGGTTTTTAACACGATTTTTTTAAATAAAAAGTTTACAGTCATGTCAGAAAGGCTTTGCTGACTATTTACATATTTGTCTAAAATACAGATGAATAAACTTGTTTTTACTAAGACACTTACTAATGTTTGATCTTGCTTATGCTGTTTCTTTATGATGCAGGATTATATAGTGAATTATATAATTGGTTTCCTAAAAAGTGGCAATAGAAATATCCTATGAAGTGTTTAGATAAAAAATAGTGTCCTTGGTACTTTGTCAGCAATTCAGTAGCCTTGCATTTTAATAGTCAAAAGTATGTATTACTTTGAAGATAAAGGTAGAAACGTATTGCACTTTTAAATTTTTTTATTTTGTGAAACCTGATGAATTCTAATGATTATTCTCCACTCTGAACTGCTTTTAAAATCTGTGCCTTATATCTTGATTCAAGGAATATGTGGAAAAATCTCTACCATCTTTCATTATGCTTTCCTTCTTGACTTGTTCTTTCTAGATTTGTAGATCAGTTGGAGAACGAGAAAATAAAAATATAGGTATCTTGCCAAGAACAAATTGGCTTTTGTCTCGTAGGTGTGAATGTAAAGTAGTTCAAAGTCAGTAAGCGTTCTGTCACCTTACTGAGGTGCTGAGTTTGATCTCTGATTTGAGTCCTTGTTTCCCCATCAAGCAATCCAAGTTCAAACTAATCTACATTACCTTGTTGTCAAAACCAAGACATCAGCTGTTATGCAGGGTTTTATCAAAAAGTAAGCAGTTTTTAGTTGGTTTCTGAAAATGTCTGTGGAATGGTCGTGGGCTGTGGGTTGTTGTTTTCTGTCTGAAGATTAGACAACTCAAAGACACCTAGGAGACTCTGAAGCCCTGTTTCTCCAAATGAAAACAGGTGAGAAGCAGTGAATATCCACTGCATTAAATGCTGTTCTCCTGAAACAATGCAGTTGCAAAGTGGTGTCTAGTCACTTTACCCAGAAAAGAGTCTTTCATGCACAGCTGATGTAGTTTTACGTAGAAGCTGATCATTTGTATTAGACAAGTGAACAAATAAGCCAAGAAGCATTGAACTGTCAAGTTTTGTTTGTCTAGAATGGACTCTCTGGTTCCTAGTGAATCATATTGAGCAGGATTTTGTAAATTGAACTTCCCAGTGCTTAGGATTAAGGTACATTGCAACTTCTGAAATATTTCTCCTGATGTAAAATTGTTTTTTATTAATTTTTTTCTCTTCAGGAGTAAAGTCTGTGTTCTGCATTGCAGCAAACTCCTGTGACCCAGCCTTGGAATTTCTGAAGGGGGTGATTTGTCCTGAGCTCTTTCATGCTTACTTGAGCACCATTTTTAAAAAGCCAAGGAAGAATGTGCTCCTGAGGCAAACCATGCTGGATCTTACACTGAGCCGGTGCTGGGAAAAGGCTGTTGCTGTATGACTTCAGTTCTGGACTATGATTTTTTTGTTGTTCAAGTTGCCTATTACTGCTGTATTTCAGCTGTGTTGACAGACTGCAAAGATAAGGTGTAGTGTTCTTTGAAATAAAATCTTTATTCCAAACATCTAAACATACTGGGATTGTGTTTGCAAATATAAGTTTCAATATTTCTTTCAAGTGCTGTAATTGCAGTTGTAGTGAGTACAGGAGAAACAGCAATTTTCTGTCCTACTCTTCCTCTGGTTTGCAAGTGAGTGTTGTGAGTTTGGCTGGGCCTGGAAGGAAACTCGTCATAGTACAGAATAATAGAATTGTTCAGGTTATGAATGATCCTACTTCCTTGCAAATTGCCTTCCTTTCTGGGTTGAGATGGGAGCTATCCCTTTGACTGTCTCATATTTGCTCATGCTCTAGCGAAGTGTAGCTGAAGGGTGCCTCCTGTTATCTCCCACTCTTCAGCTATTGAAAGTTGATGCCATTTTCATGAGGAGGAGCAATATGGGGATGTTCCTACAAGCAATAAGATGGTACTGTTAATCAGCTCTGTGTCCTGTCCCTTCTAAATTTTGATCTGAGGGAAATGAATGATGGGCCTGAAGCAAATAGGCTGGTGTCTGGGGGACAGAATTCAGGGCCAGGAAAGGAGAAGGCTGAGAAATCTTTAGGAAGTGGCCAAAGTCCAGTGTGTGGGAAGGAATGTGGTGTGGGCCTGAAAAGGTCAGAAAAGGCTTAACTGAAACTTGTAACTTTTTGTTATATGCAAATCTCATGTGTGGACTCTGATGACTTTCGATACCTTTGGGATTGGCACTGTTTAGAAATGGCTGTGTGTAAAAATTGCCATTCTGGTTTTAACAAACTTTGAAGTGGGTGCTTGGTCTGTGGGATTAAGTTACTGCAGCTGGGTGATGAGATAGGCGGGAGCAACTGGACACTTCAGGGAAATTGTAAAGGACTGGTGCCTTTTGCAAGTGTAGCAGCTGGTGCAGAGAAATGGAGAGTGGCCTGCTGCCAGGTAAGCACCTTATCATCATGCCTGACCTGAGCCTTTGTGCTGTTTGCAGAATAGAAGGCTTTATCTACGTTAGCATGCTGCAGAAGGAGTTGGACTGCCACTGACCTGAACATTGATCTAATGTTGCTTATAAGTCCTGCTAAAGTGACTGTGGACTCAAACTGGGTTTCTTTGTGGTACTGCTCTGTGATACAGGGCTGTCAGGCTGTTCAGCACCCATGAGCTTGCAGCTTGTAAACTGTTTTGCCCCTGAGTGCTCAAGTATTTTTTTTTTTTTATTGTGTGTTTTATAGCACTCCGGGACGTGAGTTATCCATGTGTCCCAGTATAGCTCCAGGGAGAAAGGATTAAGATTGCTCTGCCTTTGACTTCAGATTTTTGAAACGGGGAATAAAAGTACAGCTGAAGTTAAGTAACAGGGAGAAACTTACACAGTGATGGTGATGTTCCTGAATATAAAAGAAAAACACCATCTGCTTTAGTCACCTTTCAAGGGATATGTTTACAGGCACCTCGGGGACTTACCAATAAACAGTAGGGAGCAATTATTTTTGTTAGATTTTATGATGTTTTGCTCCTCCATGATGGTAGAAGCAGCTGTGTAGGTTGTGGTGTTCAAATGGCTTGGAATAAAGTTATTTTCAATAAAACCCGAGTTGCTCTAAAATGGAAAAAAAAAATATGTTGGGTAGTTTTACATATTATGTTCTGAAATAATTTGAAGCGCGTTGTTCTTCTAAGTGTTCACTCTTCCCACCCTGCTAGTAGGCATCTGTCCTGAACAGGCTGATCTTACAGCTCAGCTTGATGTGCCAAATAATGAAGAAAATGTTACAAATGACTTGAAATAGATGTTGTCACATATTTGGGAGGGTTTTGCAATAAGCATGTCAAGCCCAGTTTTGCAAGCTGTTTGTGCTTATGGTTTTCACTGTGATTTAAAATACCCATTCAGTGGTGCAGTTTCCTCTCTGTGAAGCTGAGAAAGGATTCTCTGGGGAGCAATCAGTGTTGAATGACCCACCTGGGGCCAGTGTGATTACTGGCAGGGAGGAAGGCTTAAGCGAGATGCAGCTGGAGCCAGATCTTCAAAGGTATTGTAGATGATAGATGCCACGGAAAACAGCCATATAATTAATGCAGCTATATGTCAAAACTCATAAATCACATAGGAAAAGCCACCTCTCATTTTTTCTCAAATAAGAACAGGTTTGCATCCTTCGAGAAGGCTGCTTTCTGCTGCTGCAGCCTGCAGAAGTGGCTTAGTCTGAAATGCTATGCTTGATGGGATTGTTGATATTAAAATGTGTTTTGTGAAAAATATTTTGGGGAAAGTTTTAAGACTTTGGAGCTGAAATGCTTCTGCTGTGGTATTTAGGTTATCTAGCACAACAGGGTTTAACCTGTAGCGGTGGACAGTATCAAGAAGTGTGCGATGAGCTATTCTACGCAGCATGGGGACCTCACCTGGAGGATTATTTGTGTTGCTGGTGTTTGAGATCTGAACAGCAGCTGAGTAAGGTGTACAGCAGAGGAGCGGTACTCGATCCGTACCCTCTGGCTTTATAGAATCATACAGTTGTGTAGATTGGAAAAGACCTTCAGATCATCGAGTCCAGCCGCTAACCTAGCACTCCCAAGAGCCATGCCTATGTGTCTTTTAGATACTTCCAGGGATGGTGACTCAACTGTGTCCCTGGGCAGCCTGTTCCAATGCTTGATCACCCTTTTGGTGAAGAAATTTTTCCTCATATCCAACCTTAACCTCCCCTGGCTCAACCTGAGGCTGTTGCTTCTCATCCTATTGCTTGTTACCTGGGAAAAGAGACTGACACCCTCCTTGCTACACCCTCCTTTCAGGTAGTTGTAGAGAGTGACATGGTCTCCCCTGAACCTCCTCCAGGCTAAACAGCCCCAGTTCCCTCAGCTGCTCCTCACAGGACTTGTTTTCTCCTTATCTTCTCTTTCTGTTTTGTCTTGTTCTTGTTTTTTCTCTGTGGTGACAGATACTACTCATTCACAGGAATTAATTTCCAGCTTGGATTTTGTGGGGTCTAAAACCAGCTGGGCCAAGTGCATCCCCAGCCAGAAGATGGCTACAGAAGACCATGGAGTTACACCAGGGATAACTCTGACCCACAAGACTTTGTTTTTGTAAACATCCCCACCTCACCAGAGTAACTAGCTCCCAGAGGGCTCTCGTACAAGCGGGGATTTCTCCTTTTCTCAACCTGCCTCTCAGTGCTGTGCATGAGCGCTGTGCAGTTTCAAGGTGTGCTGCTGGCTCATCTGTGAGGGGGATCAGAGCTTCCCTCAAATGGGATGGATCCCCAGAGAGAGACGCCCAAGAAAAACAACATAGAGCATCTAATTGGTAAGCCCTACTTTGTGTGTCTCTGTGGGGTTTTTTTTCTCAGTATTAGTATAAAGGAGCAAAACTAACCAACCAAAAAAAAAGTACATTTGATCCCAGGCATTCACCATGTCTCCCACATAGGCTGGAGCTGAAAATTCAGTATGTGCCACTGTGAGTGATGGAGCAAATTGCCTCATACTGCCCTGCCAGCATGTGTCAGCATCTGCCTTCCAGCAAAATAACCCCAGGGACTAAAACGGCCAGTTCAGCTATTGATACACTTTTGTATGTAGGGATGGAAAGGGAAAAAGATGAGTTAGTTCAGGAAGGTAGAAGAATTTTTCAGCCCCAAAAGGACACTTGATGAGTTTGGACTTCTGTGATGAACACCTGGTGCTCTCTTTTAAGCAAGGAAACTGATGCCAAACCAAGTTGTTACTGGCAATGTGTGCTGTTTTCACTGTTGTGTCTGGCTGTAAGTACGGATGCTGTGGTGGAACAAGCATAATTCTAGGCAGGACTGATCTGGATGCTTGTCGAAAGCAGGGCGGTACGTAGTGGTTACAAGAAGCTGAGGCTACTCCGTCTCTTTGTTGCTGTAGGAGACTAAGGAGATTTTTGCCTGCAGCACTTTATGTTCACAGGGCGACTTGGACAGCAGCTTTTCATTTGTTTTTCAAGTTTGATACACACATCATGATTTTGTGTATCGAGTGTGTTCATGATGTACCATCATGATGAGAGTATTAAGAAAACGCAGAGTGAATCTTATGATTATCCTGGAGCTTTTCCACAGCTGCTCGTTGATGAGCTCTGACATTTTGCAGTCTATTACAGCTCGTGGTTTGCTCTGGACTGTAGACCCAAGTGAGTGAGGTTTTTTGGTGTTTACAACTATTGTAATCCATATACGAGTGTGGCAAAACAGGTCACTGATAGTTTGGGTTGTGACTGATCCTTATTCTTCACTACTTTTTCAGAGTCTTCCATTTGTCACGTGGTAAAATGGTTTGAAACTTCAGGGTAATCGGAGAACATTCGTGGTGTGTTTGGGGGAGCTAGGTCTGGATTCACTATTAAGAAGGCAAACTTTCATATCCTCCTTATTGGAATCTATGTTTTCAGTTGGCATGAGGATCTCTAGGACAGTTCTCATGGAGGATTCCATTGTACTTTGTCGAGTTTTGGATGTGTGCTTTTTGCCCATAGTGGTGATAGGTGTTATCTTGACCCCCTACTTCTTCTCAGCTGCTTGAATATCAGTCTGCAAACTGTAGGCATTTGTTCCCAGCCATTCTCCCTGTCTGTGGATTATGTCATTCCTGCCAGGTATCTTCACAGTGGTTTCAGGTGGATGATGGTAGATGATGCTACAATCCAAAATTGCTTTTGAGGAGGTTCTTCATAACCACGTTTTGGCACTGGAGAAATAGATCTGCAGACATTTTCCTGTAAGCTAATCGTTTAAGTGAAATAGAGGGAGTGCAGAATGTTGAGTTCTGCTGAATACAATATCCCTTCATGATTGATTTCCCCAAGTTTTGGATGAAAAATTATGAATGTTGCCCATTCCATGAGTTTCCTTGACCTCTCTCCACTGATTAAAAGGCACTTGACTGCTGGTATATCGTGTACCTGTTGTAGCCTGACTAGTTCAACCTGAAGTACACTGTGTGGCAAACAAGCAGCAGTGAAAGCGTTAAAGATTTTCACGTTAAAGCAAAAGCCCTGTCTCCATACACATGGCCTTAAGGTCTTCCTGGTAATTTACTCAGGGGAGCTCCTCGTACCATTCCTACCACTGATTGCAGAATGGCTGATGATACCTCACAAAACAGCCAGGGATTTCAAATTACTGTTTTTTGGAAAGGGTCGGGAGGAAAGCTGGGCTCCCAGTGCACCAGTTCTGTGCTCAACTCTCAGGAAGGCTTGAAACTTGGCCTTCTTGGATGCAAACATATTTATGTGCAAGTAATTAAACCTGCAGTGGGGACCTCAGAATTAGGACGGGCAAGACTGCAAGCAGCAAAGGGCTCGGCTGGAACACCCAGGCTTGCAGTTTGCATTGCCAGAGCTGCACGGATGGATGCTGGAGGGAGGAAGGAGCTGCAGGAGCGATGTGTTGTGCCTCCTCCTCCATGGTTGCTGGTTTTTTTTCTGACAAACCTGTCAGTCCTGCTCTGCTGGTCTGTTAACTTGTGTGTTACAGATCAGGTAGCCTCATGCTGTTTCGCTGTGGTGACAAGTTTTTTCTCACAATGTATAAAATGAATCGTTTTCTTTTCTATTTATCAGTTTCTATCTGCATATGAATTGAATTTGATGTCAGAATTTCCCAGTGCAACCCTGTAACATCCAAATCATGCTGCATCTTTCCATCAGGATGGGGGACATTCTTTAGAAGACCTCTGAGCCTTCATCCGTCTCTCCTGCCTCTTCCTCTTGGGCTGGGAAACAGGGTGTGGTGTTCAGCTTCTTGTCTGCTGATACTCATGCCTGCAAAAATTTTCTTCTGGCCCAAACCTGACAGTCGGGCAGCCCTTGGGGCTAGCCCAGCCCACATCCCTGCAGCTTCTGCTTTTCTTGTGACTCTCCTGAGCCAGGGCATTTCTACATTTAGCAAAATTCAGTTGACCTTGCAGCACTCCATCCTGGTGGCACGACTGTCCTGTTCCACTCCTCACTCTCTTCTTTGAGGACCTCAGTGGCTCCAGCTGCTTTTCAAAGAGCAGCTGCTCCTTGGTCACCTTTTCCTTACAAAGAGACTCCCAAACTTCTAGTACTTGAACAACAACTCACCATTGCCTTCCCTTCAGGCACTAAAATGATGAAAGTATTTTGATGTGTTTTTATGATAATGAAATAATGAAATTTCATTATCATGACGTTCTGGGATGAGACGAGCTGCACCCAGTGAGAGAATTGCTCAAAATGCAGGGGCGTGCACTTTGACAAGCACTGGTTTTTAAGCTTATGGTCCAGTGGATGAACTGGTCCATAAATATTCCTCAAAATGTTCATCTAAAGGCAGCAGGAGTTCCACTCATTTTCATTATTAGCTGTTTCATATGAACTAAATCTTCTGCCCCACTCATGGCACACTGACAGAGATTCATATCCATGGATACTCCACCCAATGTTTTATTTCTCCTTCACAGCCCTCAGCTTTGGCAATGCTTTTCATTTTTCCTCTTTCTTTCCTCTTGCAAAATGTACTTTCTGACCCTTTTAATGTTTTGGGCAAAAGGGCAATATAGCTGGATATTTGCTTAGGTGTTTTTATGACTTTCTATGAGGGATAGGAGGGAGGAAGAGGGAGTGAGTTTGCAGTCCCTCATGATTGCACTGGGCTAGATCTACATGCCTCAGATAACTTTTCAAAATTTGCATTCATTGCTCTTATTCCTTATTTTTGTTATAGCTGACAGACGGGAAGGCATTGGCGTCTGTGGCTGGATCCTGGTTTCGCTTTCATTCCTCCTGGTGCTTGTTACCTTTCCTATTTCCATCTGGACATGTATCAAGGTAAGCTAGTGGGATCTGAGGCACATAAATTATCATCACTGTTACTTACATTTATTGATTTCTTGATTTTGTTAAGACAAGGCACTTCACATTTACTTTTTGGAAATCATAGGTGCTTGTAGCGAAGATGCAGTCTGGGACTGAGAGTCGTGTTCTTCCACTGACTTTCTGTATCACCACAAGTTACTCTTAATTTCTTCCATTCTCAATCATCAGTTAAATTTCCCTGCTTTGCAACACTGGGAGAATAAATCTACAAACTTTTCTGAAGAACTCTTATTTGATGCTGCCAGCAATAGTGATTAACATGAGCACATGGGAACATGGCTCCCTGCATTGAGCTGCTATATAACCTAAACCCACAAAATGCCCCATCAAGACATGGGCAGAATATGATTAATTTAAAGCAGTTTTTAGGGGTGAGTTACCAGGGTGATTGCCCTGAACACCAGGCCTTGAGTAGTCCTGCTAGAGTAACCACAGTAGTTAGCTAGATTATCTCAAGCAAGACATCCTTTGCCTATAGCTCCTCTGAGTGTAGTATTGATGTTGAGGGGGTTGTGGGTAGCCTTGTTAGATCAGTGACAATTCTTTCATGTTTGATCTGTTTAGTACTCCATTTGCAGGACCAGGGGGTCTGAGTTTTCGCAGAAAAGCATGAGGTGAGGAGAAGACTTGAAATGCCTCGTGATTTGCAGCTTTGTTGGTTCCTATATTATTGTACATTTATTCACATTTAATATAGATGCCAAAGATTTAAAAAAATCAAACCAGAGAGCAGGGATAGAATGAATGGTAACACTCTAAATTTAAAATATTTCCCTAGGTTATCAGAGAATATGAACGTGCTGTTGTATTTCGGCTGGGACGTATACTGTCTAAGAAAGCAAAGGGACCAGGTGAATGCATGCGGTTTTACTCCTGTTATGATGCGCTGTTTTTATTTAAATATGATGCACTCTAACCACATAGAGAATTGCACAGGTCCATGAAATAAATCCTTCTTCGTAGCACGAGGGGGATGAGATGGTCCTCTCCACTGCAGCTCTTTTACCTGCAGGGTGTTTGTTTTTCTGAAGAGAAGATAAAGCCCACCGCTTGTCACAGCACAACACAGAAGGTTGAGGACCTTGATACCAGGTGTGGATTTGCTGTTGAGTAGATTGGGCAACAACAGGTTAAGCTCATGCTGCAGACACTGGTGCGGGACAGGGAGGTTTAAATTCAGTCTTCAGGTCTTCCACAGACTTTTTGGAGTGACTGTGGCCACTTTCCCTCTACCTCACTTCCAACACTACCTGTTGCTGCCAGTTCTTTAGCTGTCTGCTGCTCTGAAAGTGGTAAATGCGCCAGGGCAGGGACACTCAGCATCTATCCAGAGTTTGTTACCGTCACCTAGGATCAGGCTGCAAATCACAAATACAAGCCAAACCCATGAGGTATTTGCACTGGTGCAGTTACCACCTCTGTGCAATGAAACTGGGCAAACTGGAAGTCGAAATAAGAGGAAAAAGTCCTTTTCAGGTACTGTCCTTCCTCTTGAGTAACAGCCATGTGGTCCCAAAAGCAGCTAGGGCAGGTGCAGAGATCTTCTGCGTGGCTCTGGGCACCTGAGCAAGGTGCTGAGATTAGAGGAATAGTTATGTCAAGTGTCCGTCTCTTATGTCAGGGACTCCTTCACAGGATGTATCAGACCCTGGGACAACGTTCCTCATGTGGGAGCCTACAGGTGGTGCAGGAATTTGGACCTCAGCAGTGTCTTTCCTGGGGACCCACATACGGTACCATAGATGGCTTATGATTTAATAAGGGGAAACTAAAGAAAGGCATGGAAGGAATTTTTGCCAAAAGTCTCATGGTAGATTTGAGACCAGACCTGCAATCTGCCTATTACCAGTCCGGAGCCCGAGGTCATTAAGCTCTAATAAATTCAGATTGTTTGCAGATATCTGCATTTCCCTGTTATTTGAAAAAGCAAAACCTTACTGTTGTCACCTCCTGTAGCAGAAAGGACAGCTGTAGTAATAAGGTGGGTTCATTCCCCACCCTGTGGGTATTTCTGATTGCTTTGTACAGGATACCTGGTTCTAGACTTAGCTTTCAGAGGTTTTTCATCTAATTATTTTTATTTTTCAGGTATGATCCTCATACTTCCATGTACAGATACGTTTATCAAGGTTGATCTTAGAATGGTTACCTGTAACATTCCTCCACAAGAGGTAACTATTCTCTGGCAGCCATCTAAGAAATAAAAGGTAGAGTGGATTCATGGCACGATCAAAAACAATGCAGGTGTTTTATAGCCTTGCAGCTGTGAGCTACAATATAGAATTTAGCTTACTTGCTGTATCTTCTGGCTTCCAAACTGTTTACAAAACTTCTGCTTATGAAAACCTGCAGACACATCATTGCAGGCCAAGCAAACTCCTTTTGCTAATATTCAGAACTGTGAGATAAATGATAAGGGGGAGGGGAGGCAGAACTGCAAATGGGAAACAGAGAGGACAAGAGAGGAGAGGCTAAAAAATTTCAGAAATTAATGTCCTAATAGAATTGGGTCTGACGTGCAGCTCACCATTCCAAAAAGCCTTCACTGATGTTGCTGCTGCTTGAAGGTACACGTACTCTGTGCTTCTGAGAAGGCAAATTACATAGGGGTAACAAATCTCCTTAAATTAACATGAATTAGCAGGCAGCCATCCACTAAACTCAGATCCAAGCAGGAATGGAGGGGCGTATCTGTATGCATGATATTGACAGACATTGACTGAAGAATTTAATCTGAAGAATCAGTTGCTGAGCAGTTCCCATCCTCCTGATCAACTTTTCACTCCGTGTGGCCCCAGCCCCACTGCAGTACAATGCTTCTACTCATGGAGCTGGCACTGCTGTCCCCATCCTTACACAAAGAGCAGAGAGGGAAGAGATGGCCCCAGGACCCCTTTGGCCCCCAGGGTTGCCCCTTGCGATTGCCTCCAGAGCTGTTCCCTGGACCATTACCTTTCCATAATCACAAAGAGCCTTTCCTCAGAGTGCAGGTTGCACGGGTGCATGTTGTGGAATGAAAAATGGCTCCCCTGAAACAGGAGTCTGGAAGGAAGACGGTTGCAGTACTTGTGCTGTACAAGGTCTAGCAGCTTTTGCTGTGGCTTCTGCAGCCGCTGGCAGGGCTCCCGTGAAACATCGGTTTGCAGGCAGCAGATGCTAAGGAGGGAAGAGACAGTGGAACATCATCAGTGCTCCACTGAGGCCAGCTGCCTGCTGAGGCATGGGGACTTGTCTGGCAAAAGATAACACAACTCCTCTATGAATACTTAAAATATTTTTTCAGAGTTTCTTCTCACAATTTCTTGCACTTTGCTTTTCATTTTTGTTTTGATTTGCTGGTGTTTCTTAGAAATACATTGTTTAGGGGGAAGTAGTGCAGATCTTCCAAACTGCATGCAGTGTATAAAATTATTAATGGCCCTTTCTACAAGAAAGGAAAAGGGTAATCATAATCTATTATTACAGAAGAAATTAATTCAAGTTATGATATTCACTTACCATTGAAACAGTTTGTTTAAAGGCCATGTACGCTATTTTGCCCCAGTTTAAACTGTAGTGATGCTGTATAGCTTCTTTGAAGTAATTTTTCAGGGGAATGTCAAAGAAACCAAAAGAAATTCTTAGCTTCCTTGAATTACCAGGGCCTTTGTTTCACTAAGGGGAAAACAAATTATTTCCCTTCTTTAATTCTATATGTTTCTGGAATGCAGATTCTCACGAAAGATGCCGTTACTGCCCAGGTCGATGGGGTGGTATGCTACAGGATCCACAGTGCTGTCAGCGCAGTCGCCAACGTCACTGATGTCCACTCAGCTACTTCCTCGTGGCACAGAGCACCCTGAGAGGTGTGCTGGGTACACAGAGCTTGGCTCAGCTCCTGGCAGGTCGTGAGGAGATCGCGCACAGTATTCAGGTAAATCTGGCTCTCAAAATTCACGGAGCAGCATGGAGACAAGTTCTGAGAAGTAGCAAATTAGGAATAATCTCTTTTTTTTTCTTCAACAACGATAATAAAATTTTCCTTCATGTTTTCTTTTCAATTACCGTCTCATTGTTAAAAGTCAGAAAGAGTTATTCTAAAAGTATTTCCCCTGGTTCTTGTAGAAAGGTTATTTCCTACCAAAAGGCAATTAAGATTCTGAAATTATCCAGTTACTTGAATAAATTACTTTAATCTTTCCACAGAGGCCACTGCGAGTGGTGAGGAAGCCTGCTGTTCATGGGAAGCTCTGTCTTGAGCAGACCCTTGACTGAGGTTTAATGGAGGCAAGGCTGGTATCTCCTGTCATAACAACTAAGAGTGCAGAACTGAGTTCCTTTACACTTTGAAATGCCATCTGTCTGGGGGTTTTATTTCACAGCCAAGGAGGGAGCAGAGAAGAAATCCAACAGCTGATTTACTCTTGTCAGTCAGAGACGAGGCATAGCGGAATCCAGGAGAGACTGTGCCCCTCTGCAGCCAGGAGAGCGGCTGCGGGCAGAGCCAGGGGCACGGTGGTGACGTGAATTGCAGTAGTGCCCAGGGGCCTGAGCACAGAGCAGCGTGCAGCGCTGTGCACTTTCACCCACGGTGTGCTCTGACGAGCTTTTACAGGGTCGCGCTGTTGTAGGAAGTTCCCTTTGTTTACTTTGTAAAGTTTACTTTGTAAAAGGGTGAAGTGTGGAAAGTGGCCCCCTAAAGAAAAGGCAGGGACCGTTGCTTAGGAGGCAGTAGAGAAGCCACACAGGAGACACCAGTGTTGATCGACAGGAGTTTCGCAAGGCTGCGGTACCCGCTGTACGCGCAGCGCGTTGGGTGTTAGTGCCCCTGGAGGGCCCCGTCTTTCTCCGGGGCAGGTCTGCGTGCTGCCCTTCCTTCTGCCCAAGCAGCAGGGTGCGGCGCGGGGTTTTCTCTCTGCCGGCACTGTGCTCTTCCTGGTGGGTTGTGTGTTTGTCCCTAAGGCTATCCTCAACAGCGCTACAGAGCAGTGGGGAATCCAAGTGGCCCGTGTGGAGATCAAAGATGTCAGGATTCCTGTGGCCATGCAGAGGGCAATGGCAGCTGAAGCAGAGGCTGCTCGAGAGACAAGAGCTAAGGTGAGACCCGTGGCAATGTCAGCCCCCAAGCTCTTGTATTCTTGTCCCAGGCATCCAAGTGCCTGTTTGTTTTCTCCTCATTGTAAAGATGAATTTTCCCCCACTATGGACACCATCACAGTGCCATTTCCATGTCTCTTACTTTGCAGGTCGTGGCAGCACAGGGCGAGAAGAATGCTTCTGAAGCGCTCAGGCAGGCCTCCATGGTGCTGGCTGAGTCTCCAGCAGGTCTTCAGCTGCGCTACCTACAAACACTAACAACCTTGGCAGCAAAGAATAATTCCACCATTGTCTTCCCTTTCCCTATAAATATGTTTAAGAGTTCGGGGCAGAGAAGTAAGGAGGGATAGAGACTGTTCTACACTAGCTCCTTGGGCAGAGAGATTTCCCAGGCTTCCTGGGAAGCAAGAGGTTCCAGATTACCAGAATTAAAGGAGAAGCATGCTTGGGTCCTCTGTACCAAAAATAAAAGTAAAAATAGTTTAATAATCACACATAGTTTCCACATTTGGAGACTGCATTTGCAAGGTTCAGGCACTAAGCAGTTTCAGCTTAGACTCATCTCCAAGTTAAATGGAAGAAAATATATAAAAATGGAATAAAATATGTAAAATGCATGTTAGACTTAAAATTAAATTTTAATGATGCTTTCACCGCATTTTACAGTCTTGAGTGTAGCAATTATTTGGTGATTTGTCTGCTAAACAAGAACCTCTGAGCTCTTGATGTATGCAACACAGCAAAAGTGTCAGGTACTGGTATTTAATTTAAGTCCTGTGGAGCAGAAAGAAGAATTTGGCCCCTAACCTTAGAGGTATTCCTTATAACTATTAGCAGAATTACTGGATAATTGGTATGTCAGTGGAACGGCCTATTCTTTACCTTATATGAGTAGAAATCAGCGCTTGCTTTACTGACCTCAGCTGGATTTTGCCATATAACTGACGTTTCTACAAGCTCTGTAACAAAAGGAGGAGAATATATGTCCAGATATTACAGTCATATTTCCTAGATCTGAAAGCTGGGGCAATTCTCAAGGGAAAAATTTTTTTCTATATTAATCAAAGTATCTGTCTTGCACCATCAGGAAGTTTCTTATCCTCCTTTGCAGATGTTGTTATGCGGCGGTGCAGGTCTTATATACAATAAGCATCTCCCTTCTTCTGAGGAAAGGCTGGGAGAGCTGGGCTTGCTTGATCTAGAGGAGAGAAGACTGAGAGGGGACCTTCTCAATGCACACAAACATCTTGAGGGTGAGTGTAGGAAGGATGGGGCCAGGCTCTTTTCAGTGGTGCCCAGCAACAGGACAAGGGGCAATGGGCACAAACTGCAACATGGGAAGTGCCGTCTGAATGTGAGGAAGAACTTCTTTACCTTGAGGATGACAGAGCACTGGAAGAGGCTGCCCAGAGAGGCTCTGGAGTTTCCTCTGGAGACATTCAAAACCCACCTGGATGTGATCCTGTGCAAGCTGCTCTAGGAGAACCTGTTTTAGCAGGGGATTGGACTAGATGATCTCCAGAGGTCCCTTCCAACCCTGAACATTCTGGGATTCTGTGATTCTATTTTCCAGCTGCCTGCTATGAATCTGAAGGCTCTCGTGGTGTAGCTGTTCTGGTAGGTGCTGCTGCTGTCTAGTGTCTTGTCCCCACAAGGCTCACTGCTCTCCCTCCTATCCAGTACACATTTGATTCCAAATTAAGCAGATCAGCATGGACCTACTAATTATCATATTGTTGATACAACCTCTTCTTATTTTTACTGCAGTGTAACATAAGCAGTCCAAGTGGCCAATTTTTGTGCTCAGTAGCTGCTGGCAGGAAGACAATGGTATGGGCATCTGGGGATAGTGACCTGTTCAGCTTTTCGTTGTAGCTCTTGTCTGCTTCAGACATGATGGCCAACTGGCATTTCGCTGGCAAACTAAAGATGTAAAACCTGTATTTGCAAGTGATCTACTTATCAGTGTTATCAAAACGTTTTCTACAGACTTTTTCCTATCCTAAGAAAAGAGAGGGTTTGAGTTTTAGGGTCATGTTTCATCATCAACTTAGTTTACCATTTGTGGAAGCCTTTCTAACTGTGACAGCAAACCCCCTACCTTTCCCTGACAAATATTGCATCTCCACTACAGAGCTGTTTGCATACCTGCAGAAGCAGCAGTGCTTTAGAAAAATGCAGCCACAGGTTGCGTCAGGTTTTTTGTTTTGGTTTGTTTTTAAGTAATGCAAAGTAATTAAACTCTTTAAAAAAAGAAAAGCTTGAAAGACTTGTGATTACAGGGTGCAGTTAAAAAGCACTTCTATGCCCTGAGTGAGCTGTCAGCACTAACTAGCCTGTGCACGGCTCCTGGATCAGGCACAGGACACATCCAGTCCTGTTGTGGGCCAGTTCCTGTTCCAGCTTCAGAAGCTTGTATGGGAATCCTGCCTTGGTACGAGTGGGATCATCTGTTCCCCTACCTGAGGACTCACAATGAAAATAAGAAATTAACTGATGTGCTGAAGCATGAGTGTATCTCTTTTCACTCAGCAGCAGTGTAAGACTGGCTGTACTCGCTAATCTCATGAATGCCCGGTCTTGTTTCTGACCCATGCAGACGTCTTGGCCTCTTTTTTTGTCCAGTGACAATGACTGCAAGAATTAATCACCTCTGCAAGCCCAATGATTTTTCATTTGATCCTCTGCAGGATAATTGCACTGTTGTATAATGGATCAGGGAAACAGAAATTCCTGCTGTCGCTTCACCAGTGACAGGGACAATAAACGCAATAACTAGTAGAGTAACTGCCATTTTTATTGTATTACCCCCACACATACATCTACAAGAAGATACTCCAATCAGTGAAACAGATAGCAACAGAAGCAACTCCGCAATGTTTCAGGTGCCATTCTGATGCACAGGTTTTGCAAGAAAAAATTTGGGAAGAAGCTGAGTCACAGTCATACAGCTACGCTGTGGGATCAGAGCGATCGTTCAGAAGAGGCAGAGGCCATCAGGCATGTTCATGAAGTCCTGCAGGTGAGCACAGGCTTCCCGGTGCAGAGTGGTGCGGCACTCTCTGGCACTCGGAATTTTCTCTACCCAGGCTTGTGCATCAAGGAAGTACTGCATCCTGGGTGCAAGTGGGACAGGCAAAGGAGGTGAGTTGTTACTGCTGACATGGAGCAATGGGAAAGGTAATCCCCGTGACATCCCTCCACCGAGGCACCTCTGAGATCAGACAGAGTTATACTAGCTAAGAAGCTTGCCTGAAACCTAGTTTCATCAGCAGGTTAACTGAGCTTATAACTCGATAAAGTTTGGGAAGTATCAGTGCTAATCTGGGACAAATCTGGCTGTACGTGTATTTTGAGTGACACCAGGTAAGCTTGGACTAAGTTTAGAGTTTTCTGGAGTGGTACAAAATGCCCCAGTGCATGCCAGTGGGACACAGCGAAGGGGAGTTTAGCTTCAGCAGACTACTCCAGAATGTTTCCTAATTTTCTGTGATCAGAAGCTGCGTAGCTTCTGGCATTTTATGACTGGACTGGAGAGGACTTCAGAGGTTACACCTCTGCTGGGAGCCTTCAGTCTTTAGCATGTCTTTGTTGAAGCAGGTCCCTGGCTTAAGCACTCACTTTGGTGTCATGTAGAGATGGGGAGAGGGAACTTTTCAAGGTTTTAGGAAGTGGTGCTCACAATTTGATTGAAAAAGTCTCCCTCCTAGAAGCTCTCAGAGGTACTAACTTTCTCCAGTTCGGTGCAGGGAAATGAATCATATAAGATGCCTTCCTCACTGAATATTTGATGGTGTCAGACTAAATTCCTCTTCAGATAAATTCCTGTTTTTTCATTAGTGTGCCAGTGAGAAATGAGAAGAATATGCTATTTGCATGCATTGATATAACAGAAAACTTGAGAACTGCTCTTAGCCATGGTCCCACCGATTTCTTTTGCAAACACAGGAGTTGTGTAAGGCATCTGCAGTAGATGGAATTGTGTAGCATTTGCCTTTCTCTTTTTCTAGCTGTGCGTTTTTAACCCAGTGGAGTCAGGGCCAGATTTTGATTCTGAAAAGTGTGGGAACCAGGCTCTGCACAGATGCATGAGCCAATAGATTTGGGTGGCTCAGATGTTCCCCACAGCTACTCTTTTGCCACCAAAGAGTGGTACTCTTTGCACGTTAGTAAAGCCAGCAGAATCAATCCCTGAGAAATCTGTTCCTCACTTTGCTTTCTGGAGGTTCACGCTCCTTGATAGCAGCCACTGCTGCTCAGGAACCATTGCACTTACTTGTTGTTGGAATCAACAGTTTCCCCATCTTTCCCCATGAGGAGGTACCGTTTGCCAGCGACCATGTTTAACTTGCACATGGAGCGCGCTAGGAACTGTCGGTGGGAACCTATTTGGATGCTTTCATCAGTAGCTGTGACAGGAGAAGAAAAAAAACCCATGAATTTTTCTAATAAAGAATAGAACCGTAGCCTGCAGGACACATCAGCCCCTTGTGATCATTTATGCCACTGCTAAGGCAAGGTAATACTTCACTTGGGGGTTCTGGCTTGACATGGGAATAAATGACCATGCTACGGTAGGATATCTTTACCTTAACATTACCTGACAAAAAGTAAGCCATTTCTGTCTCAGCTGGTTGTCTTGGCCTCCTCAGTAGTTATTAAAGGAGCTGTTTTGCTATAGAGAACTTTCAGTCAGGCCTTATGGAGTTTGTTTAAATCTCAAAGATTGGAGGAAAAGCCGAAGGAAAAAGAAAACATGCTATCATATATTTCAGATTGCTCAAGCTCATAGTGGTCTTAAGAGCTAGAAAACTAAATTCAAGCATCTGGAGGCTCAACAATGCAACAGGTAGTATTAAAAACTCACTCTCCTTAGCACACCTGACCTGAACTTCACCGATACAGCCTTTATGCTATTCCTCTGAAGCTGATATGTAGGACATGCACTTGGTGATCTCCACATTAAAATAACTTAGCAAGATTCTGGTCTGGATTCTGGCCCAGAAGATTTTCCATTCAAGAGCTGCACTTCCATTACAGAACTGGACATCCAAGGCAGAAGAGAAAGCTACTCAGGTACTGCAATGACATGAGAGCTGGAGAGATGCTTATTCATCAGACTAGCCATGTATCATGAGGATACTGTGGTGTTTGGCTAGAACAATGGTTTTCAAAGTCCATTTGGAAAAAAAAAATCAAATAACAGCAATGTTCTAATTGCTTACTCTCTAACTATAATGTGAATTGTCATGCACAACTGTGGTGACAAATTCAACGTTAAACCAGCCTAAATTACAAGTAAGATACCAGTCTTCCTACAGCTTCCACAGTTAATAGAAGTTTGTGCAGCTTCTGCTCTCTAAAGTATTATATTACAAGTGTGGAAAGTCTAGTATTTAAAATTAAACCCTAGGAGTAGAATAAAAACCTGAAGTAGAATATTTTAACAATAATAAAATTTCAGAGAATTTGATGTAGAGTGCTAATCTGTGAAACCTAGCACTAAGAACCTTATGCTATTCCTTAAAACTTGCTTTAATTTTACATACGGTACTTACAGACCAGGGAAAAGTCACTCTTCAGTATTGTATGCTGTTTTACATGTGCATTTTTCCAAAGAATAATACAATACTGAAGGTTTTCTCATATAACCCAAGACTTTTCTATTGTTCCTATGCTATATGGTGTACTGCATTTTCATTTTGTTCAAGGAATGTAAAGAAGAGTCAGAACTACTTGACAAAACGATGATGTTATGGCTCAGGTTTGTTGTGCTTAAATTACCATGGTGTTTCTTGGTTCATATGCTTCACAAATGGCCTAATACAGTTCAGACTGTGAGGATCATAAGCATTTGAGTTATTACTTTAACAGGTTATTATGTAATTTCCAATTCTAAAGCTCCAATTAAAAAAAAAAAAATGTTCCAAAGCGTCCAAGCAGAATTTAAGGGAAACAATTACTTCAGATTTTAGAATATATAACAGTAAATAAAAAAAACTGAGGGGGGGAGGGGGGGGGGAGAGGGGAAGGATTCTGTGCTGTTTTTCACAGGCCATACTATTCCCCTAAAGGAATCGTAAGACAGCATATATGTTAGCCATACAAAACACATGCACTAATTCTATTAATAATCGAAGTAATCTGAGGAGTGAACATCTGCGATATTCTCTTTTGCTGACTTCCAAGCACAAATAAGTGTTTCCATCTGTCTTCTGAAGGATTGATACTGAAATGATGCCATGGGTCCAGAGAATGAGAATTTATCCTGCTAATTCTCACCTACCCTCGGTGACAGCAACAGAGACCAACTTCACTCAAAACACCCACAAAAAGTACAAAAGATAACTTTAGTTCAGTCGTGAGCTGATATGGATGCAATGTCTTGCTTTTTCTTCATCATCATGGCTTCATGCCTCTTCCCAGCCTTTCCCAAGCCTGCTGAAAGCCTACCATCATATAGCACAAACCAAAGGGGATTTTAAAGGGATCAAAAAGAAGGAGGTAGCAGTGGGAGAAGTCATCTCTTCCTTTCAACTTTATGTTCAAAGGATGTTTCTTCTCTCAGCTGCCAAAAAACAAAATTTTTCTAGTTGTGAGTACAAATGCACAGGGGCCTAGATCTAAATCCTGTAGGTTTTCTGGGGGGATTAATGAAACTTTCAATCATGGTACTGTAATCACTAGGTATCATTAACCCTGCATACAGAAAGCCCTGGGTGTGACAGATGCTGTCTCTGGACTCACGAAGTGTGGACATGATTTTCCAACAGGAACTGAACATTGGGCACAGATCACAAGTTGTGTGCCATAAAGTACCGTGTGACATTGCCAGTCCCCTGGGCAAAGTCTGAGGGAGTTAATTCTTCTGTTTCAGACAGGGAAGATTTCAAAATCTTTGAAGTTGCTTTTTAAAGGCAATCTCTGGCTGCCAAACTCAAAACTGTCAACCGCATGATGCCACAGCGGCTGAAGACTGAGAACTCACCTGACATCCTCTCCAGAAATTACTTTGAAGAGTGTCAGTTTTCACTGATGCTGCTGATAAAGTTCACCTGGGGACAGCTGGGATGGCAGGCCTGAAAAATGTCTGAGAGCAGTGCAAATCTTTACACTGCACCTAAAGAAATAGCAACAAAGAAGCCTTTCTATCACCATTACTAAACTGAAGTTCTTGAAGTTTTCCTGTGTTCACCTGACTTCAGACAAGTCATCTTGGACAACTTTTAGCCTGTTCCGTAAGGATTGCAAGTGCTTCATAATTTACTAGAGTAACAAGCACTTCAGAGCTTCATCTAGTATCAAAACAGAGGTCAGTGTGTATGTGTACGGTAGAAAAAAATTGTGGATCAGTAACAGTAGTCTTTTATAGACTTTATGTGAACTATATGATACAGAAAATCTAATATTCACTCTATGCATGTTTTTGGAGGGTTTACCTTAAACTAGCTCCAGTTCAGAGGCATAGACCAAATGCAGCTGGAATAAGTCTTCTGGTTTAGTTTAGTCTGAAAGGATTGATGCTCCTGTGCTCTGAATGTGAACCAAAGCCAACAACTACCCCTGAGCTGAACTGAACAGTGAGGTAGCTGCACAAAATGAGCCTTGCAAGAAATCAGGCTTCTTGCAAGCCTAGTATAGAAGTATCTCTGACCCTACTTTCTACAGCAAGAGAAGGCATCTGCATGTTCATACCGGCTAATGTTCAATCAACCCAGTTTTCCTACAGGTCCATGAAAGGAGCCAAACATTTGGATACTTACTGGCTTTAAGGATTCTGTGGATTTTACCCTCATAGTAATCAAAAACATTCTTCTGTGTAGTATTGAGGACCTCCACCTCGTACACTGCAACAGACAACAGCTGTGTGAAGTCAGATGGAAATAAAAGATTTCATCCCAAACCTGAAAAATAGGTATGCTTTTACCAGATGTTTATGCAGATGCTGGTGTACCATCTATTCATAAATTATGAGGGTATGAAAGACAACAGGGTAGTAATCCTGTATTCCTGATATGATTTTAGAAACTCAGGTATTGATCAACAACCTCTAGATTTTTATTTCTGCTTGTATTTTTCTTAAAAGAAGATCCTATATGATTAGGTTTTCACTTTTTTCCCTGTCCATTTGTTAGCATCTCACCTAGCAAAGCTGCTGAACCAGTTTTCCTACAGTAGCTCTTCCAACTTCCCATTCAAAGGGGAGGCCAGGAAGGCAAATTAACAAAGGGGAAAATTGTTGCCTGGCTCTGCAGAAGGAGCTGCTGAGTGATGGCGTAGCATGCAGAGCCTGATCTTTATCTCGGTCCTGTAACATTAGGGATGGTGGGGATGGTGGCACTCACACCCCTGGTCTAAACCATGTGACATTATGTTGTCTGTGCTTCCTTCCCCCAGCATCCCACTGCATCTTTCTGAGGCCTTTATTTTTCCCTTTGATGACTGCGATAGCACACGGCTTTGTTTCATCTCAGCCTCCAGGCCAGATAGAGAAACCCTACCCATTTCAGGAGAGGTCTGGCCGTATAAATCTACAAATGTATCCTTGCTAAAAAGAACTATGTTTAAACAAAATCAACAGTTGTCTTTCATGCCTTACCATAATCTGAAACAGGGTAGTAGCAGACAAAACTGAGGCGTGTGGTTTGTGTTACGGCTTTACTGAAAGTTGATCTTTGTTTTGGGCAGGGACCTAGAGTGAGGAAAATAAATGATATATCTGTCTCTGAATGAATGGATATTTAGGAAATTAGAAAATATTTACAGAGAATAGAATAAAACAGCAGAACAACTTTCTTAGGGGTATGGTGGAGGTCTTTTATGTATGTATGCACATGTATATATACATTGCACTCAACTATAAAATAAATTCTGGATATCTTAAATTTTTTTTCAGTTCAGTACTGAACATACTAGAGGATGCTTTGTGTCCTGTATTATGCATTAGGATAATTGTAATGGTCCTTCCTGGGCTTCACAGTTCTTATGTTAATTGTTTGTAGAAGTAACTGTCTTCTTTTAGACCAGTCTATTTAATCATTCCTTACCTTCTGCACACTGGCAAACACTGGCGTGGCACAACTTTGAAAGCATGGCGCTGTGCATGGGAGCACTGTAGGACACGCTGCACTTTCTGTCTGTGAAGAAGAAATAAAATGGCTTGTCTCAGAAAACTCAGGTGGAAAAGCCTATGCAGTGGAAACAACATTTGCAGCTTAACTTTTGCCTGGTCCAGGGAAATCAGAGCACTAAGGGGCGCATCAGCAGTCCACAAAGACCTATAGCCTAGGCACTCAGAGTATGGGCATCACCTTGCCTTTCAGCTGGGCAACAACCTGAGTTGTTGCTTTTGGTTTATTTGGGTTTTGGTTGTTTTTTTGTTTTGTTTTTTGGTTCTCACCCCCACACACACCACCACCACCCACCCCCCTTCCTGTTTCTTTGTTTTGCTCAGTTTGGGTTTTGGGTTTTTTTGTTTGGACATTTTCTTTTAAAGTTGTACTCTTCCCTTGTTTTGGTTTTGTTTTTTTGGGTGAGGGTTTTTTGTTGTTGTTTCCTCTGAAAAGCATTCATCTTAAAAGCATCTTTAGACCATAGAGCTGCAAGTGAGAACTGCGCTATTTCAGAAGAGAGAGATAGGATCACCAATAGTTAGTGGTTTAAACAAACCTAGTTTAAACTGTCTTGGATCTCTCAGCTTCAGGAAAAGTAGAGACTTGACCTAATTTTCAAATATTGCTTATATAACTCTGGCAAATGGGGATGATTTTCATTTAACTTCCTTTGAATGGAGAAGAGACTGGTTCCTCCAGCAAGCAGAGTACATAACCCAAACCTCTAAGTTTTTCTGTCTTAGACGCCTAGAAAGACAGCCTGACCAAAAAGACAATGTGAGTGGAACATGCTTAAAAGCACCATGAGAGACAGAAACTCGGAAAACCTGATTTAAAAATCCAAAAGTGTTAAAGTTTGTGTTTTCAGTCCATTTGCAGTAACAGACCTTTCCTGAGAGGATCTCTATTTAGATGGTCTTAAGCCATGGTAGTAGAAGACAGTATTAGAGGCAGGTTATTTTAACACTCAACAAAATCATGTCATTTCACACACTACATCCAAACCATCATTCTGTAGACTAGAGCTGTTCTTGAGTGTCTATTTTTCAATTGGCTACATATCATTTTTCTGTGCCCTTACCAGGGTTGTAAAAATCATAAAGGATGGCATTTCCTGGCTGAACCAATCCCATGGGATTGATTTGCTTTGCCCCAAATGATATACAATCCGGGTCTGGTCCGCTTGTGAGCTGGAGGAAAAAGGAACAATAGTTATGTTGAGTAAACCAACTCTCCCCGGTCAGTTCCTTATTCATTTGTGCCTGTACTAGCTATTGAATCCTTGTTTCTGATGGCATAGGTGAGTTAATCCTGATAGCTGTAGCCTCAACTTGAAGAAGGCATTTCCTTCCATGATTTTATCGGGAGATGTTGTGGATGAGCTAAGCCTGGTAAGGGCAGTTCTGTGAGATGTGTGCAGGTCTTTTCTGCCTGAGACTTTCTGATCCAGACTCATGTCATCACTACTTTGGGGTTTACTTTTCAGCTTTTGCCTAAAGTCACCTGCACGGGTATAATTAAAGGGTGTAATATATGCTCACAGCCTACGCTGTACCAGTGGCTGCCAGTGTATACACTTTCCTTAGTAAAATGCTAAAGTCTGGGGCAGTTTTTGACCTATGTTACATATACAGATTATCTAGGACACACATAGCGGCAATAACGTTTACATTTTTTCATTTGCCTATAGCCTTATATTTTAAAAAGTCATTGCCCTATGTGTGCTTTCCACAGGGACACTCCTGCTTTGCCTGTGGAGATGAAGCAACTCATGTGGGTGTAGGGTGCAGTCATTATACAAAATATGGGGAAATGCACAAAGAAACTAGGAGTTTCAATGTTTACATTTGTTTGTCCCTATATGGATCTTGGTTCAGAAATACTGAACTTCACATACAGGGTGTCCATGTGGAATTTACAGGACCAGCAGTTAACATTTTGTTAATCTTGGATGAAAAACATCTTCTGGCTAGAGAGGATTTCTCTTTTTAGGGGGGAGCCAAAGCCCAAACATGGAATACATCTCCTGGAACTCAGAAAGGTAGAGGATGAAGGTGCATGTTTCCCTTCTTCCCCTCTGCCCTCTTTCATCTGAGGTGTTCAACAATATATGACATAAATCACAGGAAGGCAACTGAGTGTGAAAAACTATGACTAGGTTTAAAAGGAAGTCTATATATGCTGTCTGAAATGACAGAGACTGGAAAAATGATTGGGTTCACTTACCTCACCAAAATAGAGCAAAACCCTTCCTTCCTTGTACTCATAGTGCTCAATGTACTGGTCTGAAGACATCACCAACTGCAGGAAAGCAAACAAAAAAAAATCAGAACAAAACCCTAGCCTAACAGGAACACCTTTGTTACCACCCTCTATATTCTCATTTACTTTGTTTAGCTGTTTGCTTTGTTCTGGCCTCTTTCTTCTTGCCTAAAGCAGACAGTCCCTGAGAGCATCAACCTGGGCAAACCTCCCCCAGCTAAGCAGGTTCCAGAACCCAAAACTCTGTAGCCACCTTTGCAGAGAGGTGCGACCCATCTCCTTGTCATGGTGCCCTGCCAGCAACTACCTCTGAAAGATGTGCTTGCCTTCCCCCCTGCAAGCACAGGGGACACTGTCCTGGCATGTTGCAAGACAACAGTGCCAGTGGGGATAGCAACATGTATTAAGGGCAGGCATGGATTTAAGTGCCGTGCTGAGCCTTGCCCTGATTTCTATTACAAGAGACTAAGAAGGCTAAGCTCTGTTCACCACAAGCTTTCCATTTCTTGTATATAGTCAGCAAATATTTTATCAGAACAATAATAATGAAAATATATTTATCCGAAATATGTTTTCTCTTTTTTATTCTGTAGACTTTGGAAAGATTTCCAAAGACAAATTTTCTATTGAAAAGGCTATAAAAGATTACACAGAAAAGTGGGTTTCTAACCTGATCGAGTTCCTTTGTGTCAGGCTCCAAGCCACTCAGCAGAGAGAGATCAACCAGGGACATCTTTGGTGCATTGGAACCTGTGGACCTTTATAGGGGAGACCGTCAGCAGTGAACATCTGCACTGAACTGCCAGCTTGCTTTGAAAAGTTTGGCTCTTCAGGCTTGCTAGTGGTGAAACAAAACATTCCGCTCCATTTAACTTAACAAAGCGGATTTTAATTTCAAAATTGGCTGCTAACCTCATTAAGAATCATGAGGCAAAATCAGTAATCTAAACTAGTCAAATGGTGATCCAAACCCCAGCTGTCTTGCCTGAGCTTGTCATCTAGGCTTGCTTTATAGGCAGAAGCAATCACCTTCAAAGGGCAGTTCATTCCACCATAAAAAACCTGTTGAAGATAGGGAAGGTAAACAGCACTGACCAAGTGTCTGTTCTGTGTTACCTGGAGAGTGGAGACAGGAAATGAGTTTATCATCTAAATTCTTCATGGAGAAAGTCAAGTTTACATCACCTTTGCTGTCCAAGACAAAAGTCCTCATTGCTCTAACTATCCATTATTAGCCATATATTTTGGACTTCCAGTCTTTTCTGCTTCTACCTTCTCAAAAATCAGGTAGTTGTGTTGTTGCTGGAAAATGAAGTTGTTCTGCACTCACATAGGGTGGCTTGCCATAAGATATTCTGCATACACTTAGTGATACTTCAGAAATTTTTAATTTGACACCCTCCTTTACCCATAAGGGAGGTACCATGGTGCAGGAAAGAAGTATGATGATGTAGGCAGTACCTTCAGTTTTTCTCCTGTATCTTAACTACAAGAAAGCGAGCTTCTCACATTATTGTTTAAGCTTCACCCTAACACTCAGCAATATTCTGCAGAACAGTGGATATGATAGTTGATAAATGTTACAGAGCAGTTAGTGAGGAAAATGGTGCTTCAGCCAGCACACAATTCACAGAATACATGTTTGACTAGGGGGAGTGAAACCTGGGAGTTAGGGTAGCTCCAGCCCTCCCCTGCTATTGTTCATGCTGCTGCCTGGGAGTGGGGATAAAGACCACTGCCTCGGAGGCTTTGTCAGAAGTCAGTGGGAAGGCTAAATTCTGTTGGGGAGCAAGACCTGCCTCTGCCACCCAGCACCTTTCTAGAAGGAGAACTCTGGGCAGCCACCACTTTGTGCATCTGCAACCCTTGCCAGATTGTGAAAGAGAGCACAAGCAGTTTCAGCATTATTCTGCATGGGAGGATTTCTTTCTCATTAGCTCTACCCTTGCCTGCTTCTTGATCATCGCAACAAGATGTCCCTTCTGCCTCCTCTCCTCCCCACAAGAGTAGTAGACATTTTTTCTTTTTTATGAGGCCAGAACATGACTATGAAGAAAGTAATAGCGTATCTCCAGTAAGCAACAAAACTCTGTAAATGTGTTGTTACTGTGTTCCAATTGTATTTACTTTCTTTAATGAAAGACTCCTTTCAAAGGATTAGCCATCCAGGTGCTTCAGAGTCTGCCCAGAGTTTGATGGGGCAGAATGTGCAATAGCTGTATGAGGTCTGTGTGAACCACCTAAACCTAATACATTCTGTGGAAACCTTTTCTCTTGCCACGGTACAGATCTCGCAGGCTTACAGTGTATGCATACTCAGAGAAGATCACCAGGCTGCGTGCCAGCCTTGTGGATATAAGGAAGGTAGCCGAGAAGAATTACAAACAAAAAAGAATGCATTTTCTAGTGAAGAGCTGATCTTGCAGACTTACCTGACGCAGACTTTGTACTGCAGCAATTCTGCTTTATTGGGAGAGACCACATCCCTTTTCCTTCTGCTGTGGATATCAAACCACTCTATTTCAGACAGTGGCTCAAATGTGGTTTTTTCTGCAGCAATTATCTCCTCATAATCATAGATTTCGTCAGAGTATGCAGCTTCTGGAGATGACAGACATGATCAGCCATGCACAGATTTGACTGAGGACTTGGTAATTTGGGATTTTACCCTCATTTGTAAATTTGGGAATTTATCTTTTTTTTTGTATGTTGGTAAGTACCAGTGGATAGTCATGCCATCTATGGATTTTATGAAAGTTTGTGGTACACCACTGCAGTATTTCTAATTCATTCAGAGTTAACATTTTAGAGTTAATTATAGTAAGAACAACCAACAGATCTAGCTAAGAATGGGGTTTAGGCTGTGCATAAATACGTAAAGGACAATCCCTGCTTCCAAAAGTTGGGTATTCAAACCGGAAAAAAAAAATGCAGACATCAGCAGAGAGGGTGATGAATGCACACTTTGGGGGATGGAAAACACAGTCTTGCTCACATGAAAAACCTGTGGCAGATCTGTCCCAAAGAATTTTTAAGGACACATAGTAGGTCCCTTATTAGCCAGGTAATTGAGCTGGGCTTTCCCCTTATGGCAGCCAGGAACACTGTGAAGGGAGTTTACCTTGCTCTCCAGTAACAGAGTTACTAATGGTACCTGTGTATCTGTTAGGCACCCGCTGTACCTACAGTCACTTGAATAGTCATTAAACTATTCAAAAATATTAATGAGCTGAATGAAACAATAGCTGGGCAGAGTTCAAAGGCCTCTCTCTTGCCTTGTTTCATTCATCTCTTCCTGCTTTCCAAGGCTGGAAAGCCATTAAGTATCATTAGCAGCTGGCCAAACGTGCCACCTTTGAGACCCAGCCACTTCCCTTCTCACTCACCGGCATACTTAATGCTCCCTTCCATTTCCACCGTCAAAGTCAAATCATTGCATATGTTGTTCTTCAGCTCAGAAGACCGGTACACTTTCAATATCTAAGATGAGCACACAAACAGCAAATTTCTAAAACCATCATTTAAATGACAAGGGATTTATACATACAGGAATCCAGCAAATGTTGATGGCACATGAGTGTGTGGAGAGCAACACCGGTCTCCCAGAGGCACAAACTCCAGTTGCATAGGAGTCATGGGTACAAGCAGGAGAAGTCCCATGTGCAAATCATAAATGGTGAGGGACCTTAGAGGTAACTCTCCATTCCCAACCACAAAGCAGTCTTACAAACTCCAGCTGCTTCTATCAGCACTGACACTTCATGGACTTAAAGTTAAACCCAGGAAAAATTGACTACCCACCAGGGCAGTCTGTAGGCCCCAAATTTCAGAAATCTGGGGGTAGGAACACAAAGGATGAAGCTATGGCAAGTGATTTCTCACCGTTTTCAAAAAAGGATTAAAAAAAGTCCAGTTGGACTCTGATTTTCTGATTTATAGCTTACACTCATTGTCCCATTTCCTCTGCCGTGTACAGATACTTCAAGTTTTCTTCCAAGTTCAAACTGGAAACCAAGGAGGGGGAGGGAAAGAAAAAGAGATTTAGTCTTTGCTCAGCATTTGATTTATTGTTTTCCTGTGATCTTGACAGTATTCTATGCCTTTACCTCTCCGAACTGGGGTAGGGAAAACCTTTAGCTACGGGAGGAGTTACAAAACCTCAGGTCTCAGAAGACTTTTAATGTGCTGGGCTGGTGCATCTTACTCTGCCATTCTGGGGCCCAGGATACGTATTTTCCCAACTTCACTCTCTCCTCTGCAGTTTGGACTTGACATTTTCACAGGTCCCAAACACACTGGGAAATATTTCCCTTCTTTCTTATTCCCTAGCAAGATTCAGGGTCCTGGCTGTTATTCACTACTGGGGGAGACTCCTGTCACCAAAGTCCCTGAAGAGGCACAAAAGCACCTCTAAAGTGTACTGCTAAGCATCTGTTGATTTTGTTTTTCTTTAAAAAGATTATTTTGTTTTAGAGATTAAATTATTAGAAAAATACTATAAACCAGCTACGTCATGTTTGGTTAACATGAGAAAACCTTGGCCGGATGATGCAATGTTTGTCCTGTTTGAGGAAACAAAGCCTGAAACAATGGATGGTTGTGTACCTCTAGCTGCTTCTGAACCGCGTCATCAGTACCAGTCAGAGTAATACTGAAGTCTTTTTGTCTTCCAGGTGTTCCCAGTTGTACAGTCAGGTTTGTGGAAGCAGTGTTCAATGTCTGTATGCTATAGGCTGACAGAGCTTCCAAGGCCACCACTGTGTCCTAGGTGAGAAAGAAATACAAAAACCCTAACAATTATGACAGGATATTTCAACAATATGTAAGATGACATGATCGGTCACCTGGAGCTATTCTTCAGTTTTATCTTTTTTTGCTGCTTTGTAGTTCTCCTGTATCTGCCTATTCCTAACTGTATGGACTATTCCTTTAATTTCCCAGCTTCTTCTTTTAACATTAAAATCCTAAAACCACTGAAGCTCTGACCTTCGATTATAATAAGTTTTCATAAACACAAACAATCCTTGCTGGCTTATAACCATTTTATTTGGGCACATTTTTCATTAATGAGCCAAAATCTTTAGTGCTTCTTACATCGCAGAAGTTCAAGATTAACTGTTCTGATGCTTTCAAATCTGAAGTAGTAAGCTTTTATGGGGTTTCCATTTTCTTCCCTCCCCCTGAAGCTCTACCCAGACTGTTGGTCAGGCACCTGTGTAGAGCAGTATCCTCCACCGTAGTTCCTTTTTTCTGTCAGCCATGTAGCAATTGGCCTTGCGTACTCTATGTCTTCCAGGAGCAAAGTTTGAAGCAATGCATAGGCAGTGGTTTCCACTGAGACTGCATTGTTGCCATTTCCCCAGGAGCGCTGCTGCTTTGCTGCAAGAATAACTCAGTCTTGAATCCCCTTGGTAAAGACATTGTCCAAAAAAGACTATTGTTCTACACAGTAGATATTTCATGTCATAGTGCTGAGGAACCACAAGACACAGATGTTGTCATGAGAGCAACAAATCAGTTGGGAAGCAGAGATAATGGAAAATGAAAACCACAATTTTCAATTTTGACTTATACAACCATCGTAGTCTAATGATCCCAGTGCACAGCCATGTCCATCTGATGGAGTGGTATCATTGTGCCTGGTGGTCCCCAAGAGAGAAAAGTATTAATTATGCCTATAAGTTCAGCCATGATTAAGGAGAAGCATATTCTCTATGCTTAAACTATGGCTATTAACCCATAACTTATTTATCAAACAAATTGGGAGAAATTAATAATGTGGCAGTGCAGCCACACAACCAGCTGACTTAGCATTGACCATGGCCACACACTGGGTTGGGGGAAAGATGTGATTGATGTGGAGCTGGAACAAAGCACTTGGAACTGGCAGGGGGCTTTGAAAGCAGGTGGGCTGGAAAAGGCACCTTCCCTTTTAATCACAAAACCAGCCTGGACTACTCCCATAAGTAGTTGTTCATTCCTATTTACCCATCAAAAGTTTCTTTCTCAGCTAGCTTGGACTTTTTATTTTTAATGCACTTCAGGGATGTGGAAACTTTGGTAGGCAGCAAGGGAAGCAAGTTAAATGGCTATTTACCATAGTTTTGTTCCAATTCTAACAGCTGATAAGATCACGATCCAAACTCCACAAAGCTAAGATGTTACTTTATAGTGATAATAATTAATTAGATATTAATTAACCAAATTATATATTAAATTTTCAGCATTAAAATATTTACTTATTTAATTTAAATAATTAAGTACATTGCACATATACAGATATGCTTCTATAAAATTAAATTGTCATAATTTACTTGAATTTGTTTTGTTCATATAAGAGTGCTCCAAGTGCTTCAATTAGGCAAAGTGCCTTCTAACTGAATTTGGAAAAATGGTTACCAGTACCTGCATCAAAAATAGAACAGCCTCTTAATTTTTCTTTTGCAAACCGGGCTTCTTCACTATCAGATTGCACAAGCGTCAGACTATAAGCAGTGATGGCTATAGAATAACAGTTGGTATTTCTTGAGAGTTGGTTTTTCATGTAAGCCACTGCTCCTCTAACCGCTTGTACCTGTGAAAACAGAATGGATCCATGTGAAAAGGTCAGTCAGTCCTATTAACTGTTACCACTGTAGTACTAGGAAATTAGAATACTTCACTGTAGTGAGTAGAGAGACATTTTTAAATAATTTTTGCTTAGTGATTAAAGCCATTGATGATAGACTGCATAGCCTGAAACACCTTGTCATACATTAGACCGTGGCATCTTTTCCTATCCACCACAAATATAAACAGACTTTTACCTCCTCCTTTGCAGTACTTTCAGATAATAGGGTGGACATGCCATCATGTAATAGCCTTTAGACTTAAAGATAGACAGGCTTCCTACCACATCAGGTGACTTGTAGACCTGTAAAGTCTGTTGCAGTGCTATCGTTACAAAAGCTGTCAAAGCCAAATCCTCTTCTGCTAACCCAATGCCACCCTGAAAGATTAAACATGAAAAGGAAAAGTTAAATGTACATGCATATTCCTATGAATAAGTTTAGAAAATTACTTTTCATGAAGTCAAGGACCTTCATCTGACCACAGACTATGTAGTTTTACCCTTAATTTTGCTCACTAACTTGCGTCCACCTAAAGTATATCTTCTACAATGGCAGTTTGCATCATACTATGTTAAGAGATTAGGAAACCACTACATCCTTCAGCTGGTAATCAAATATTTAGTTCTATTAACTTATAGTTAAAAACCTACGGTTTCTCATTAGAATATTCATAGCTTCAATTTCCAAGTGCTAGTAGATTGGTTCTTCTGTTTCTCTGCTACTCCCTATAGACTAAAGAGCCCTCTAACACATAGAACTTTTCTCCTGTAAAGGTATTTATAAACCATTACTAGATAAGTTCTTATTCCTCATCTTGATAAACTAAACTACAAAGGGTACTCAGCTTTTTTCCCTGAAGGTCTGCATTTTCATTCCTATTCTTCTTTGTGATTTTTTTTTTTTTTTGCTCATGCTCTACTTTAACAATAACCTTAGGATCATCAACAACCTCTGACAACAACTTTCTCCTTCACTCAGCCCCAAATGTTTATCATTAGGAGAAGATAGGTTGTTTGCTTGTGAAGACTTAAGTCTCTACAAAGTTACCACGCACAGCTCCTGAAGCAAATGTGAAATAGAAGTATCTCAGAATGAACACAGGTCAGAAAACTTTTGGCCAGTTCTTGAGCTGCTTCTTAGGGTAAAAGCCTCACTAGTGATTTGATAAAGATCATTAATAAAATTAATACTTTTTTTTATATAAGATCACTCAGAATTAATTCTCCAAGTGCTCTAGAGGCATAGGTCAGCTGCAAAATTATCTAAGACTGGGTGAAAAAATGAAGGTGGTCAAGTGCTAACTATGCATCTCTGACCTTAACAGACCTTTTAACAAATTCATTTTACAACACAGATTTCTTTTCTTTACCTACATTTCTTGGTACTCAACAACTCACAATATTCCTTCCAATCCCTAGGAGCCCTAAATGTGCAAAAGATTCTTCTAAATACAGATGACCTACCTGCATTTTCCTGTCAAATACTGGGTGATAGTCATGGAATGAATCATCTGCCTGCTGTTGATTAATCAAGTAGGAAATTGAATTGCGTATGTGACTGTCTTGGATACTAATGTATTCTCTGCTCCTTGTGAGTACCTTAACAACAAATGCAGTTAACCTGCACAAAAAAAAAAAAAAAATCCAAACTTGTGCTGGCATATATTTATAGAAGAGTATATTGACAGGAAAAGAAACATACTAATTTTGTACATGGACTCATATTCAATACAGTGCACTGGAATTAGTGAGACATCATTCAACATCAGCATTAACATTTCTACTCTGTGGCAAATGCAAAACAATCAGTGGCCCGCTATAAATCTCCTTCATCAAGGAGTAAACATGCTCAGAGACTTACATGGCTGACATCCATGACAAAATCACATAGGCAACACCATACCCACCAGATTTTGAAAATCCATCCCCCCCAAAAAACTCCTGATGCATCAAATGATACTAGAGGTATCTGAGAAACAAAAAAACAAACAAACAAAAACCCTAAACAAAAATCAAAAGTGTGAAATATACACTTACCATATGCTACTAGGGGTTTTTTTAAATGCTCCATAGGAACCATCCACCTTCTGAAACTCAAGCAGTCTAATATAACCTGCGTGAACGGGACAGCACATAACTGTTCAGAGAATACACATATTTCTTGGGCATTTCCATACATCACTTGTATTAACATGTACATGTTTGGTATTGACTAGTGGAAGAGTAGATGGAGGTGTTGATGGGCACATTAAGGAGGAAATGACTGGGTCAGCAGGCTTTTGGCACAGAAAAAGCACTAGGCTTAGAAGGCAATCTGTCTTGTTTGACTTAATTGAACCATGACAATAACCTGAAAACTGCGGGTATCTAGTTACAAAGCATTTTCTGTATAATGAATCTTGGGAAAGGTATTTCCCATTGCTGACAACTTTTCAAACCATTGACTTTATGGTGCATGGGATCAAAAAATATACAAAACCGTATCTCTTGGGTCAGACATAGGCTTAGAAATCATGAGTTGTGGCCTCTGTACTTGACTGCTATTATCTTGACAAAGTCTGTACCATAGCCACACAACTCATTTTCTATCCTGGTGAACTTCGATAAGAATTGATAAAAGCATAATACAGGCACTAAATGCTGCTGATAACACCAAATACTTGTCAGCAGGATCTCATGTCACTTGAGGCAATTTTAGACAAATAGGCAAAGACTTCCAATTCAGCAACTGGTAGCATGTTTTAAATATTTATACCCTTACTTTTCACTGAGGAATTGTGTGTCACATGTTGTCTGACAGTCGTGAAGACAGGTGCATTACATTGCTTTATGCCGTGCACACACCACTACAGTCAGAAAGGTCAGCTGCACCTGCTACAGCACTGGTAACTCTTGGGCTCTGTGTTAGTGCCTGTGAGCTGGACCACCTCCCCTTCTGTGCTGCAGCACTGGCTTTGCTGGACATCTAACGCCAGGTTTGGGTCACATCTTGGAGTGGGCTTTTTAAGAAGCAGCCTTGCAGCTCTCCTCTCCCTAAGGGAACTCACTCCCTGGGTTGGTCCAAGGCTGTTGGAGTCATTCTAGCTCATGTATTGAATATAGGAATGTGGAGGAGAGAGTGTCAATATCATGATTACCATTGGGAGTTTCCTTAGTGATACGCCTCTTGCCAACTACAGACATCTCCAGCAGAGATGTCTACATCCCAGCTGGCCATCCTAAGCACTGTCTAGGAACTATGAGGAGAAATAAGCATTTTTAGCACATTATTACTCTACTTTGCATATCTACGTTAGGAGGAAATGAACAACTGGCCTTTGCTGCCCATTTACTCTGAAGAGCAACATTGATCAGCTCAGATTTTACTTTCTGCTTCTAAATCAGGCAAGAGAGAGGGTGGACTGGGAATGTCAGTCCTGTACAATGTCAGATGTAAGCAATTAGTCTCCTAAATCCTCCTCACCAGTTCTGTCTGTCTGCAGATTGTCAGAGGCATTTCTGCACGGCTGTGTCAAGACAATACTCGCTCCTTTGGCAAATAGCAACGATTAGTGTGCAGTGCAAAAGGATAACAAAGACCATGTGGATTGGTCTCTGGTTTTGGTTTGGTTTTGTTTTTTGGGTTTTTTCTTCTTTTTTTTTTTTTTTTCTTTCTTTTTCCTGCATACCTTTTTCAATCATGTTAATGGCTTCCTGCTTCCGTTCAGGATTAAAGTTCACCCACTGCTCACTGGCATCCAAGTACTCAATAGCGTAGACCGCAGGGGCCATTTTCACCATTGTTTGCTCTGCACAGCCTGTGGGCACTTGAATAAGTTTCTCAACTCCAGTGAGGCTAAGACAATTTTCAACAGACTCGTCCATAATATTCCCTGTTGTAAAAACACAAGCCACAGTATGTACCGTATTTAAAGCTGGTTAGTATAACGTGAAGAAAGGTGATAGTAACTATAGGTTGACATTCCAGCATGGCCTCATACTTCTGATTATTAAACACTGTTTTCAGCTACTTAAGACTTTGTAAAGCTGGAGAAGAACAAGGATGAGGTGCCAAGCCCTGAGAAAGCTTCAGAAAGGAGGCTAGGGCAGTGAAGAAGAAAGAGTCCTGAGGCTCTGGAGGCAGGGAAGCAAGGAAAGGGGGAAAGACCGGTGCTTCAGGTTTGGGCTGGTAAAGTCTTGTCAAACCAGACCTAATCCTCCCACAGAGGGCAAAAAGATCATGCCTTAATCGTGCCAAACATTTTGTGCAGGGGGGTTTGTTTTTTTTTCCTCTCTACAGTTTTCTCATTTGATGAATTCAAGCAACCCCATACTTTAGAAGAGGGATTTCAAATGGAATGCTTTGTTTTAAGTATGCATTATTTTACATTGTCTGTGAAAAAAATGTTTTTATCATTAATAGCAGTACTTGCTAATAGATTTTTTAAAAATACATATACTTGAGTATATATATATACAACTATTTGATTAAATGAATATATGATTGTATATATCTTCTCTTTAGAAAAACAGAACTTACATATCAGAGTCTGACATTCTTATTTATGAAGGCTAAAGCAGATTTCTACAGACTTACATGCAATGTGGGGTTGTTAGAGAAGGTGAACTCTTCCTTCTCTGGCCTTCCCATAAAGTTAGCCTGGGCACAGTGAGGCAGGGTTGACCCTATAAAGCTATTATATCTAATAGAAGTGCGAAGTAGTAATTAGAAAGAGGAAAGATATTGAATCAGCCTTGGGGCTGTTTTGTTTTATAACCTGGGCATGTAGCACAGAGCATATGAGTCACAGCAGAAAAAACTAGAGTGAGTGGAGACTTGACATCCAGGAGTGAGCAGCACAAAGGGGTGTATGTCTTGTCACCTATTCAGAAGTTATTGACAGAAAATTACACTTACCTTTCAGGCTAACAAACACGTGACTATCAGAACCTGGTATCATATCAGCTGGTCTGTTCAGGTCCAGTGTATGGGACTTCACTGCAAATAAATAGTAAATAGAGATCTACATTCAGACCCTTTAAACATAAAAAAAATCCAGTGTGATTTTAGAACATGCTTTTCATTAAACATCTCACATTTGATGGCAATTATGGCAGAAATGTAATCAGAAAGATTAAATGGAAATTTATGAAAAGGAATATGCTTACTTTTCTTAAATTGATTTAATTTTCAATCATAAGTGATATTTTTTGACTTGAAATGAGGCTTTAAGACCCTTTAGCAAATGAAATACATGCCTACCTAATATTTAAAGAATGCTATCTTGAAACTCAGAAGTAATACAAAGCGATTCTAAACATTCAAAATTAATTTATTTTTCTTTCCAGAGTCTATTGCTATGTATTGGATGAAGAGATCTGTGACATGTTCTGGTCAACCAAGGCAACATTCATATATTAAGAAGTATTTCACATCACCCATCAGATATTTACATCAGGCTTTACACACACACACTCCCTACCCCAAACCTCATCTGTATCTAGTTCTTTTGTGTAACTTACAGGCACTGTTAATAAAAATGGTCTCTTCTTCTCTTTGTAGAACACCTTCAGCCTGTACAATTGAGGAAAAAAAAGTCAAAAGTTTTGCAAGCGCTCTCACCTGAAATTAAGCTGCATGAAAGCTGCGATCTCCGCCCTTGCACTAGACCAGCAGGTGGCAGAAATAAGTTATTTTGGAGTGAGATTTCTCTCCAGGTAAAACTGAAGCTTCGAATCGATTTTCAGTCTCCCAGCTGAAATGCCAATGAACTCTACTGACTTTTTTTCGTTATTATTGACATATTTCCCTGGGTGAAATTCTTTTAACCAAAACTACCCCAGAAAAATTAAACTTTAAATAGAGGAATTAAATAAAGTTTATTCTCAGCTTTATAAGATGTCCAAGTCAATTTTACAGTGGGACTCTCTTTTATAAACCTCTCAACTATGAAATCCACCAATTTCTGAGTTCATCTTGTTGATAAAGCTTAAAATTAATTTTTTTTCTGATTTCCACACATCCCTCTTCCTACAGTTTCTATTTTAATAAGACTATTCTTACAGACCCTTTTAGTGTTTTGGTGTAGCATTGAGCTCTGAGACGAGACTGTGTCTATCTCCAGAAAAGTTATGGCCTGTAACAACAGCAGATTCCCAGCGTCCCATGTTTTGTCTTTACCTACATGGCTATTCCCTGACATCAATGGTGCAAAGATTCATTTATATTTTGCACTTTTTCATTGGATTGAAAGTAGTCCTCAGTGGGTTACTCGGGTGCTGTAATGGGTCTGTGCCAATCAATGCTGACTCTTGAAAAGTAATCTTTTCTAAAAGGCTCCTCCTTTTCCTAATTTTGAAAGAGAACTAAGGTATTAAATAATCAATACAACATCTTTGCCTGTATGTGTTTTACCTATGCAATTGTTAAGACTGAAGATCCATTAACTAAAAAGAATAAAATAGGGTTTAGCTTTATGACCAGCAGAGAGTATTGCCTTCTCAAACATTGCTAGATGGATATCTTCCATTTTGGCTTCATAAGGAAAAAATAATTTTTATAAATGTTGATGAAGCAGCTAACTTAGAAGTTAAAGATTGTAAGATGGGCACTAACAGCATGAAGGAAGTGGTTGCTATGTCATGGTTAGAAGGATACTTTTTTGCCATAGGGAGCAATCCTTTCCATATACACTACACACAAGCCACTACAGGGTTAAATTTCTTCCCCATGCTATAGCTCAGTCCTTGCTGAGAAACAGGTTTCCTGAGATTGCTTTCAGCTTTGTTTCAATGATTTTACTCCTTCCGCAAGAGCTCCACACACAGTGAAGGTATGTTTGAGGAGAAACACATATTCGTGAAGTGTCTGCCCGCAACTAGTTATACCTACCACAACATTGAGGATCTTCCTAATGCTGTCACCGTGCCCAGAAACTCTGTCAAAAACAGTAATAGTAATTGGAATTTCTCCCACAGTCAGAGGGACAACTGAGAAGTAGGCTGGTGTTGCAGAGTTTCCTTTAGCCACCAGCTTCTGCTGCACAGCCTTCTCTGTCGCCTCTGCAGTGCACAGCTCATTTACCGCGTCCATTGTCACTGTAACCTGCGGGGACAAAGCAATGCCTGTGATCAGGCTTAGTGCATCACTGCACAGGAAATACATTCCAGCTCCACCATGTCTGGATAAGAATGGGAAATGAGAAACAAGTATAACAGGAGATTAGCTTTTGCTTAAAAAGGAAAGAGCAGTGCAGGCAGTTTGCAAAGACAGAAAGTGGTTTTCACTTCACTCCCCTGAATTCTATTTTCCATTTATAAAATGGGAGAACTTTTTCACTAAGAAGTGAATACTGGCACAGATTGTCCAAAGAGTTTGTGGAATCTCCTTCCTTAAAGATATGTAATATCTCACTGCACAAGGCCCTGAACAACCTGCTCTAACTGAGCAACGGGTTGGACTAGAGACCTCTGGAGGTCCCTTCCAGCCTAAATTGTTCTATGACCCTACAGTCTGTTAACATTCACCTACGCTGACTAAGGCTGTGAAAGTAAATCTGCAGTATAGTTTTGGCCTATGCCTGAACCACAGGGAGATGTGGTTCATCTGGCTGAGAGATGGGAAGGGATAAAAAGAGAGCAACATCAGTCTGAGGATAATGGAGGCCCTAAGTCCAGTGACAACTGTGGCCATATGCAGGGCTGGATAGGTATCACCTGCAGGCAAAAAGTGCCTTTGCTTTATGTGCACAATGAATTTTGTGGCTAACATTGGATTACGTGCTCGTAATTTACCTCTGGATCTTGTGTACCATCTGCGGTCGCCCAGATTGGCAGGCAGCAAAAAAGTAGCTGGTTGCTTCAATGAAGGGGGAGAAGACATACCCAAAGACAAGGAATTTGACTGTGTAATATGGCAAATAAAATCTATTTTATGCAGTAAGTTTGATTAGCAGGTAGAACTTGATCCTGTTCTTGGGGACGCTTTCCAAATGGGAGCACAATGTCTGGGCTATAGGAGGGCACTGCAAGGTGGCTGGGTTGCTTACATTAAGTTATTCCATAGCTATACATCTAGCTAGATAGATGTGTATAGCACAGCAGTTGGTGGTAATACTACCTGAAAATCAGTGGACTGATAGTTGTAAATCACTGCTTTTATTTCCAGTTGTTCTTGTCGTCTGACTGAGTACGGTAATCTCAGGGACACAAAAAAGTCTTTGAAAACTGCAAAGGTGTGGGGTTCAGCTATGCAAAACCCTGGGATGAGAAAAAAAAACAAAACAAAAAACACAGACAGAGTTGAGAATTACACACAACATCAGCTGATAAAAAGTTAAATGTCTAATCAAACTCATTGCTTGGGCTCCTCCAAGGTCAAGAGTGGGAGAGGGACACAGGCACATCCAGAAAACATTTCAACTCACCTGTACTAGAGATTTGTCTCAGGGGCAGACGCCTTGCCCTCTGGAGTCACTGCCATGGTTTTTGATAGGTAAAATTTGGCAGGAGTGCGTGTAGCTTTTGTGAGGGAAATGTGACCAAGCTTTCTTGCAAAGGCCATTTTTTAAACACAATGACCTTTCCTTGGTTTCTTTAACTGAACTCCATGGCCATCACTGCACTCCTGGATAAGCCTCCCTTTCTGAAGGGCGTGGGTTGTACCAGGCGGACCCTTCATCCCTCCTGCATGGTCCTGGTCAACCCCCAGGAGCTCCCAGAGAGCAGCACCTGGGAACCTGGGGTCTCTGGTGTCCAGCCCTTGCTAATCCTCTGTTCTTCTCTCCTCTGACTTTCTAGAGACCACAGACCTTTGTGGTTCTCTGAGATGGCCAGAACTTGCTCCCAAAAATATAAAAATAAAAGCTACCTTTCTTGTGGCTTCCTGGCCATGTGGAAGTTAAAATGAGATGGTTTACAGATTGGAAAGAATAAGAGACAGGTTTGATTGTATAAATCCATCCTCCAGAGCCCACTTCATGTTGTTTTTGTAAATACGTATCTATCCCTTAAATTCTAGCTGGGCTTTAGTAAGACATAAAAGAGAAGAGTAAATGTAACGATCAGAACACTTTGTGTTCCTCAGTACAATTGTCTCACTATGTCAGCATAATATTGTTTCTGTGTTTTAAAGAAATACGTATTTTTTATTTATCTGTACAACGAAACCCAATAAAATATCCAATACTTGTACCTTTTTGGGGAGATATGCTTATGGCTTGAACTTCCCAGGTAGTTATAGAGTCAGGAACAAAGTTTTCTACACTAAGAAACAGAAAATAAAATGTATTAGGAAGGATGTATAAAACATAAACATTATAATTTGCTGAAGTTTGAGTATTGTAAGGGAAAAATTATTCCCATTTGTGGAGACAAAGTACTTGCAAATATTCTGAAGTCCTCTGTATCAGATAACACATAAAGCTGGTACTTACATAGATTTTACTGTACAAATTTAGACATATTCAACTAATGAAGTAATGCACTACCTATGTCTTCCGGGCTTTTTCACTTCTTCAAAATTCCACCACCAGCTCTCGGGAAAATAACTGCGCAAGTTGACAGAGCTTTCATCAAACATTTCTTCATGGTCATCATAGTCTGTAAAAAAAGAGTGGGGTTTCTATTCTGAAGTTTTTGGCTACTGACTTTTGGCTACTTGCAGGGAATCAGTTTGTCAAAGAGAAAGCAGAATGAAAACTACTCTGAATGAGAAGACTTCATCTGGGTTTCATCTTGTGTATTAAAAATCAAAAATGCTGAAAAAAGTGGAGCGATGACTAAAGATTGTCATTGAACAACAGGATAATTCTTTCCAAGTTAAATAACTATACACTACCAAACAAGAAAACATTCTCCTTTAGTAATGCATAGCAAAGATGTTACCACTGTCTTATATCTGTGACAGACAAGAGCATGAAAGGGGAACTCTAAGAAAAACGGTAGCAGAAATTACACGCAGAACAGGGTCATTTATATATTATTTTTTGTTGTAACGTGAGCTCTTGTGTGATCAGATAAACTTTGGGGAGAAGAAAGGAAGAAAGACAAAATTGCCCCTGGCTGAAGTGGCCTCTTCTCATGAGGTTGTGTTTTGGAGGTACTTGGGCGTAACAACAGTAGTACCACTACTAAAATAGTCATGAACCTGGGAATCACTCAGAGCCCTGAATGCAGGCAACCACCCACTTCTCTGCCCCACTGTCTGCAGCCTCCTGGGTTGTGGGCAGGGACCAACAGCTCCTCCATAAGGCTGTTCTGGGGTCGACAGTGGCTAAAGCAATTCCTGCCTTTTCTCACCCCAAGAAGTCACCTCATCCCACTCCCACCTTCACAGTGTACAGTTCTGAAGATGCAATGGCACGTGGGTGCTGCACTACACCGGGGCTCACTGAAATGTTGATGTGAAAACTTCCTCCCCAGACCCACAGCATTAAATGCCCCTTGGCCCTCCCTTGCCACTATATGAAGGGTATTTTTCTGTGGACAGTTGCATGCCACTGTTCTTTACGTCGTGCCAAGCCCACTCGGATCATCTGCTTCGCCTGCTTCGCCTGCTTTCTGAGGGCTGTGGCTTTTTCACAGCAGTCCTGGAAGGCACGTCTGCATTCAGGGGAGCCAGCCACCTTTGTTAGCCTCTTTGCACAAGAAAACTTCATGGGATTTAATTTCATTCCATCTTCACAGCATATTTGTATATCAGTGTTTTGATATTTGCTGGCTGCAATAAAATTAAAGCCCAGAATTAGTTCTGTGGAATTAGCAATAAGTGTAAAGGTGTTCATTGTGCTCGTTCCTGTCATTCTTTGCAGTTAACATCAGTTGCTATTGCAACAGTCTGCCTCCAGCTGGGGACTTGTTTTCTGTCCTAGAAACAGTCCGCAAACACAGGAGGACAGTATGGCCCTATAGCATCCTAGATATTCTATTCTAAGCTTTCTCTTCAAATTTAAACTGTGAATTAAAACCACCTCCTTGGCAGACTGGAATTAGATATCTTGATAGAAGTAGCCATGTCAGTGTTCTCATTCTTGAATAAAGAGACCGATTTCAAAAGTAAGGACAATCCCAGCTTCAAGCTTTTGTCTTCTGGCAAGGAAATATAAATTTCTGTAATATTTTTTTTTTTTTAAAGTTTAGACCAAATATTTTACTAGCTTTTTTCTTAATGGAAGCACATGGTACCAAAGCCAGCTCAACTTCAGAGCAGAATGTCAAGAAAAAAAAATATACGATCTATAAAACATTTTCTGGCCATACAAATAATTAGAAAAAGAAAAGAAAAACTTTAAAGCCATGACTGATTCCATGGTATGTTACCTAGTAGAAGTATCTCACAATTTAGATTATAAACCAGTGAATTATTTTCCATTTGCAGCTGGGCCACACATGGTTTTGTTTTGATAAATTGTTTTGGAGTTGTTTTGATAAATGATGTATCAGGTCACATGGCATAGCATACACACTTGTGCTGGGTTATGGCACTTCATGCAAGAACTGTAAATATCTTGGTATCCTTTACTATCCCATCACTTCGTGACTCCTAGATCCCAGCCAGATCCCTTTACCTCCCCTTGCTAAGCCTTTCAGGTCACCCAGATGAGCAGACATACCAATTCCTGACATTCTCTTGTGAAAATCAAAAGATCTCTTCTGCCTTCTGGTAACCTGAGGGCATTTATAGCCTGGGAAAGCAGAAAAGAAGAGCTTGGTCATGATACTATGACAGTAACAGCCTGGTGACTTGGGTCACTTGTGGAAGATTGACCTGAGGACCCATCTCGTTCACAGAAGACCCATGGTTTGATGAGTTACCTTACAGCCCTAACCAGCTGCTGCCTGCCCCAGCTGAGCTGGACACCCAAGGACCAGCAATCAGAATCTGGGCTACCTGAGCTGCAGGCATTCAGTGGAAAAACCACACAGGTAAGGGAGATTTTACAACATCATGATAAAATGTTTCTGACTTTTAAGCAGTCAGCCTCCCCAGACCTATAGTGGTCTTGTACAAACATCTAAAGTAAAGGGCAGATTGCACTTACCTTCCCGAACATTGGATTTAATTGTATCTGATAAAAAGGCCAGACCAACGTCAGTAAAAACTTGAACACTATCTGCACCACCACCTGGAGAACATCCAAGATCATACGAATTCATAGCATTAAATACCTGCCAAATAAAATAGCATAGGTGGACTGTATACACTTCCAAAATGTTGGGGTTTTTTTAATATATATTTAAAAAAATATTGTAGCCTTTGACCTGCAGAAGCAAAACAACCTGGTGGTACAAGCTGCATTTAGAAACTGGGATTAAAACTGAGACATATTTTAGTTGGGGAGTGCTTTCAAGTAAAGCTTTTTTAATTTACTAATTTCTGCTTACTAAAGTCTGCTGTAGCATAGATATCCCATCTTAAATATATTGTTCATCTTAAATAGATCCTAAATGGCAAAAGCAAAAACATTTCTGAGTTTAGTAAAGTTGTGATTAAGCAATTAATAGGCATTAACTACATTTTGATCACCCCATTAGTAATTGAAAATTTTGCTTGACTAGTAGATATGCTATTTTCCTTTTACAGACATCTTACCTTTTTGGCTGTAAGCTTATTTTTCTTGTTCAAAATAAAAACTGCTTTATCAACCACAGCTAAGGCAACTGTTCCCGCGTGGTCCGTTTCAATCACTAAGTTGACAACATCTGTTGGTTCATATGTCTCTTGTCTTGTTCTCACTTTAATCTAAACAGAAAAGATTGGAACAAAAAGATAAAATAATGATATAATAATAATAAAAAAAAAATAAAAAGTGAAGACTCTTTGGGCCAGGGCACTGTCAAATGTGACAGCTGTGACTGTCAGTAGTCAGAAGCTGGGGGGTGTTCCTGTTTTGTGGTGTTTCTGCCTGGGATCCTGTGTTTTGGAAGATGTAGATGCAGGTATCTCCCACTGGAGGATGACAAGGGGGGAGGGTTAAAAGATGTGTCTGTGCAGGGTATCGGACACTGCCTTTCAATGACACTTAGACACCAATGGGAATTGAAAGTATGTATAAGGGGCTTGCTGAACTAGGTCCTTCAGTGTAATTTTTTTTTGTTTTCTAGTGGAAACAAAACAGCCATGAAATAGGGCAAAGGACTTATTAACCTTTGTACAAAATTAAATTGCTTAAGTCTGTGATAGTAGTACCTCCTTTCTATCTCACACTTGAATTTTTCAATATGACGGGGTTCAGATCTGGCTCATGTCTGATGCAAACACTTCTGTAATTTAGGAGGAAATAGCCATGGTGATTATGAAAATAATAGGGGATTATTAATAGAAATGCTAACTTGAACATAACTGGGTTTTGACATTTTATGAATGAATAACTGGCTTCTGTTAAAGAAGGATAACTTTTCTTGAAAACTTTTTTTCCCAATGGACTATCACATTCTTTTTCCAAAAATAAACATTTTTTTTTGGAAAAAGTAATTTTAGACAGCTAATACTTTTCCTCAGTTGTGTTTCATGCTATCGGGAAAAATTCCCATGTCTTTTTTTTCCCCCACTTTACATTACGGTGCCAAAAAGGAGGAGGAAGAAGGTGGAGGAAAGGCTTAGAAGGACTCCTATTCTGCCCACACTTGATTTTTTTAATGTAAACTTATTTTTTTAAACAGCTTTTGAAGTGCTACACAATCTCAGAAAAGTACATTTAGCAGGAATGAAAAAGCTTGAAAAATTACTTTAAATTATTTTTTCCCCTAATAAATTGCTTCACTTTCATTCTGACTACAAAAAGACAAAAATATAAAGGAATTCTCCATCTCAATGATTCTGTTGATGTTTCCCTGCAGATTTCTAACATATAGACACTTGCAGATGAGGATGTATCTCTATGAAATTATATTTTTCATCTCCGCGATGCACAGCCTCTCCCAGGGAAGGCAGCTGTCTCCACCATCATTTTTGGGAGCCTTTCCCAGCTATACTCTTTAGCAAGAATCCTGATGGCTCCCTTTTTCAATGAAAATGAAATGTCTTTCGCCTTTTAACCCCAGACCTGCACTTTCTCTGCTGATACCCCATGTTTTTGTTTTCATTTTTTGAACACAACAACAGGAGCTACTTGCTTTGAAAGTACCTTTCCTTCACAGACATCCGCGACGTCCACCCATACAGAATCAGCGACAATCTCTTGATGTCCCTTGTTTGCAATGAAGTAGTAAGCTAAAAAGCGAAAGGCAGGCACCATTTTCTGGGTGATTTCAATGTTTATTATTTTGTTTGACGATGGCACCCTTCCCAGAAGCTCAACTTGTCCCTTTGCTACAACCTGCAAGGCAGAAACAAACAGAAATAAAATACTGTGAATACACACCAAACTGAGCACTATGTTCCGTGATTTTATGTACATATATAGAATTTTATGAGAATTTTCTGTTTAAAATTTATTCTCTTCTAATGGCACTTAATAGTTTTAATTCCCAACCTGCATGCTAGTAGCCTGGAGGAGACCAGCAGGCAGTGCCTCTAGCACAGGAGAGTGTGGGGGTAAACCTCTGCTGCACTGGTCCTGTGGTGGGGGGTTGAATGCAAATCTACCACCCTCCACTCAGTCTTACAGCCTGAAAAGGGGGTCCCCGATGGGAGTCTCATTTCTGTCTTCTAAAATCACAAGTCATAAGCCCCGGGAGGATATCAGCTTTATTTAATCTGAAAGCAGTACTGAATCTTTTAGACAGCGTGGAAAGATTGGAGCCGGTGTTTTCACACAAAAAGTATTATTCAGGATAAAGTATCACAGATTGGCCCTTAACTGATTTCAGCCCATCTTTCACTATTTAATTCCTTTCTTCTTGTGTTATGTTAATTCTACTCATGGGTCATCAGGGGAGTAGAAAACAGACACAGTGGCAGGACCGATAGTGCTCTTCCCAGAAGAAAATACATGCAGCTTTCCTAAACATGCAATGAAAGGGCTTCAGGAGGAAACAACGACATGCTGCAGCCTGGTCTGAAATCCTCACTGCCTCTGTTTAGGTGACTGAAATTTGGGAGAGAGCCTCACCGCTGAGCTCCAGCCGTGTCTCCCCCACCCCTCCCACACACCTGCCTGCCCAGCACTGCACCTTCCCAGGGCCTGGCAGCCCTGCTAAGTTCCAACCCTGTGCTAAGCCATCCAATGAAAATAACCCCCCAAAACATAAATTTAACTCCTAGGAATACAATTATTCCAATATATCAGAGTTCTGTTAAAAATAAGTGGGAACTGGTGCCTGTAGTGCTTATCAACCTGGGAAATTTAAGCTGTCAAGGGAAATTAGGACGAAGAGAGGGAGAAAGGGATTAAACCCATTTGACATTCAACAGATTCACTCCTGGAATGTATCCATGAACACATTTGTCTCCTTCAGCAAAATAAATACTTTGCATTCCTGTCCCAGGCTGAGCAGGATTGTTTCCTCGCTTTCCCATCTATAGAACTGCTTTTCAGACCCAATTTCAGGATGCTATTTAGGGCCATAATAGCCAATGCCTTCAGTGATCCTTCATAACATTATCTGTTGGAAATAACACTGACCTACCTGTTAACTAACATTGGGTGCAGGTCATGTGGAACCACGGTAATATAAGAATCATGTGTTATTCATGAAATAAACAATAGTTAACTATAAAAGGCATTTTCTGAGATATTTAAGGTCCCCTAGAATACGACTAGTTTTTCTGGTTGCTGGAGCAGAATCTTATGCATATGTATGATCTGCCCAAAACAAGGTGGAGAGTTCTGTAATAGCTGAAAAAAGCTATTTATGAGAATCAGAACAATAAAAGTAATATTTAATATTGGCTTATTACAAGTAAAGAATACAGATTGGAAGGAGTAGGAAAGAACGAGATCTGGATTAAGAAAAATCAAACTGTCACAGGCATCATAAAAGTTATCTGTCTAGAATTTCAGCTTTAAAGGCTGTCAGTTTAATATCTTTCAAAAATATCCACACAATTATGCAGATAAACATTACCCCTTATGGACCTCTTTGCTCTAGACTGTATTAGAAAGTACAGACTAAAATTTCTACTTACGCGTCTTTCTTCAGAAGAAAAATTTACAAATATTTGTATATTACGAGCCCCCAGACATATAAAAATAGCAGAATTATACAGTTTCTGGAAGGGACCTATGGAAATCTCTAGTCCAGCTACCTGCTGTAAGATGAGCCATCACCAGTGTGAGATCTGGTCGGATGTTGTTTTCTCTAGTTGAGTGTTGAATGTTTCTGAGGATGACAATTCCCTAAGCTCTCTGGGAAGCCTCTTCCAGTATTGCCTTCATGACTAGTGAAAATGTTTTTCCAAAACAAACCTTTCAGGTTCATACCCTTATTCGTGTACCCTTCAACATACCCTAACTACATCACTTGGCACCACCTAGGAATTTTTTTCTCCATTATGTCTGTAATTCCTCTTCAAGTAATTTTAGGTTGCTATTAAAGTCACTCTTAGCTCCTTCACCAAACTGAACAAGCCCAGCTCCCTCAGCCTGGCTTGGTAGGTCAGGTGTGTTAGGACACTCATCATCTCTGTTGGCCTCTTTTGGACGCCCTCTGGTTTCCCACGCATTAGTAACTAGACAGATGTTCTGGATTGTATGATTTCTAGAAGAAATTACTGATAGTCTGGTATTTTGTTTACCATATAATAGAAATAGTCAATCTTTCCACTGCCAGACTGATGAACATCGTTCAAGGTGATGTGCAAGTTATCTCCAGGTGCCACAACAGTATGTGGGATGCTGATGCTGAGATAGTTCTGAGAAGCAGACTGGTATCTTTCAGCTCTGATGCTGGTTTCAGGTGATTCTAATCTTTCTTTTCCCTCTTCAGCCTTTACCTATCAGGGAAAAAAAAAAAAAAGGACAGAGTGGGTAAAGTGTCCCTCAGGAGACAGTATAAAGTGTCACCTTTACTTTATATCTTGCCAAGTTATCCAGAAGATGCTGGAAAATGAGAAGAATCACTGCTGAGATGTCATCAGCAGAACCTGGCATTAAACACCATTATTACTTTATTCTCTCACCCTATTTTGTCGCTTGATATATTTGCACCTGATATTTTTGAGCCTTGGCTCTTTCTGAATGAGAATCAATAGCTCAAAATCATGGTGATTTTGTACTTAGGCAGCTTTTCCTCCTTTTTATATTGTGCATGTAATTGAACCCTCTGAGTGTCCAGATGTAGCCTGCTGTCTGCATTGCTCAAGGATCTTTTCCTTCACCTGCTTCTCATAATTTTCTATCACTTTTCATGGTGATATTCTTTACACTCCTATTTCCATCCTTCATGCCATGAAAATGCACATCTGAACCACAAAAAAAGCACCACCATCACCCCACCCATGCATGTACTCCCAATGCTCCAATGTACAAGTGTCCTTCATTTCAGTGAGACATCCCTCAGGCCCCTGGTCTCTCTGACATACTTACACAATCTGGACAAAGCTGTGCAGGTGGTGTAAGAAATCACATTCCACCCTCTGTGCTAATTTAATGAATACTGATCATCTTCACAGTCATTTGTAATTGACTTACAAGCTTTTCTCAGTGGTGTATTTTTAAACGTGGATGTTTGGGTTTTCTTTACCATTATTTGAAGCATCTGAGCATCTCCAGGGATGTTGAAGGCCAAGGGGACTAGACCCTCTTTATTAGAAAGTGCAGTCATCTTCATTGGGGATTTTCCAGGCACGGTAACAGTAGCAGTGACAGGTACAGAGGCAGCAGGAGAGCCATCAACCAAAGTGACAGATGCCTATTGGAAAAAAAGTGGTTTTCTGTTGTTACTTCAAGGAAATGCCTGGGTTTAAAAAGTGCCCACAAAAAAGAAGCAATTATTTTTATAAAGTGAGAAGAAATACAAACATTAGCGTTTGAAAATTTGAGCTTTGAGAGAAAAGAATAGCAATTGATTCAGCTAGGCTCCAGCTAAAGTAAAAATCTGTGAACACAGGTTAACAGCTGCCCTGGATTTTCACTTAGCATCTTTTGGATCTCAGAGGATCTCAGAGATACTTGTCCTTAAGTACTACAAGGTAGATTTCTAACTTTAACTCTTGGTGTGCAGTTTAAAACCTCAAAAACTTCAATACATTTTTTTTAAAAAAGATAATACTCTGTTTTAGTTTTCAGAATTTTAACTTGATATGGGATTAACTTGATACATTATTATTTTAATCTTTTGATTTTGAGGTGAGGAAGAGACTGCTACATGTTTTATTAAACTTTGTAGCACACAAATGACTTCCAGACCAGAAAACCTGTATTTTCTGGCTTTAGTTTCCCTGCTCAGGCTCTGTGTGTACAGAAATGAGACAAGCCAGACACTCAAACAGTAGCTCTGTGTTGGACCTATTCCTGTTGGGCTTCTTCCTGAAGGTCTGCGTCCTACAGAGCTCCCACTGGATTAGATAAGAAATTTATAAACAGGGCAGATATAAATCCTTTGTTATGGAGGCAAATGGACACGGCTAAGTACTACATACCACAACAGAGAAGGGGGCTCCAGGCACAAAATACTTTTTGGTGTTAGACAGATCAACAGTGTAAGGAGACTTCACAAACTTCACATTGTTGAGTTCTTCTTCCCTTATCTCACCACCTGTTAATATCAAACAGTATGTGTTGCTATGGGAGCAATAACTATGTACTTGCTCATTACTTTAGCATCCATCATTTCTGTTTTCAAGATTAATTGCATTTTTACCAGCACATATAAAGAAAACCAAAATATGATCCCTCCCCAAAGAGTCCTGAGAAGAGGAAGAGATGGGTGCAGGCAGATGGGGAACACAGAGACAGGCCAGTGCAAGGACAGGGCAACCTGTGCGGTGCTCCAGCAAGCTGGCAGTGGCAGGTGTGTGCGCTTGACAGCTCAGGCATCGAGACCTGCAAAACGGTTTGTGACTCACAACATGAAAATCTCCCTCTAACACACTGATTGGAACAAGGTGTCTGCAGACACAGAGCACACTGGTACCACAGGAACCACTGTGGTGGTGCACCTCCCTTTCCAAGCCATCGGGGCTTCATTCTTTGGGAAAGGCTACATCAAAGCACAATGTAAAAGTCACTCAGAATCAGTAGGAAGGGTTGGACGTAAAATTTTTAATTTCCTGAAAGAGCTCTTTTTTTTTTTCTTTTCCTTTCTGAGTGCTGATGAGAGCTAATGTTAGCTGATATCATCTTCTGCAACTTTGCACCTACAAGACAGCTTGAGCATCTGCTTCCCATCTAAGATTCTTCTAGTTAAACTGCTCATTCTTCTAGTTAACTTCTAGTTAAACCACTACCCATAATCACCTCTAAAAAAAAAGTTACATGGCTTGCTTTAAACTGAGTGCATTTAGAGATATACTTTCAATGTCCTTATTTTCCACTTTAATACTCCCATCTTGAGAAGTGTCAGTAAAGCCCACCAGCCTTGTCCTGTTATGCATATAATTAACACCAAACCCAGCAAGTACACAAGTGTGGAGGCAGCCTACCCGTGGCAGAAAGAGGAAGCATGCACAGGATGGTAGAGACTACGCCACACCATAAGATCTTATGTCCATCATGCTGGTGTGGTAACAGGAGGTCTTAGAGTCTCCTTTGCTCTTGTGATAAATTTTGCAGCATAAGTACCTATAGTAGATTATACTACAGAACCACACAGCTGCAATACATTTGACTTAATTTTAGGATTCCAAGGAATCCTACTTAATACTTTGGATTTTTAGTAATTTTTAGAATTCTAGTAATTCTAGGCTAAGTGACTAGACTCCTTCTATAGTCAATGGGAACAGACACCTCTGGAGTGCAGTCTAACCAATCCATTCTTTACAGTGACTATGTAAAGTGCCTGGGCTCTGAATAGATACCTTACTTTCAGATATCTAAAATAAAAGGGATCAGTGTCCCTATGAACAACAAGAAAAGTCTTGCCGATTTTGGAAAGGCCATCTTCATCACAGATTCAGCTTCAGAGGTCAGCACTGAAGTTATGAGGTAAGGTGAGAGGTACAAGACTAGCACTAAATACTTACTACAACCAAAATCACTCACTGACTCCTGAGTCTAATTGCATGCAGTGCTCATCTGTGGGTAGCTCTAAGGTGCCTGGGAGCATACTCAACATGCTTAGCCCTGCTGTGAGCAAATACCTAGAGAACGATCAATGTAAATACTACAGACTGTATCAGTTAAGGCATAATGTACTCACTTGCTGTTTCTACAGTGGTAACAGCAACATATAAATGAAAACCTTCCAGAGTTGAAATACTCTTTCTTAATTTCTCTTCCAAAAGTGTTGTATTTAAAGTAACTCTTCCTTTTCCATTTTGAATCTAAATTGAAAGTGAAAAAAAAAAAAAAAAAAATAGACAACCCTTTACTGGTTTGTTGCCATTAGAATAAAAAAATTGCTGCTTATAGCATGACTATGGTATTACAGGGATCTGTATCCTGATATTTCTGACAATATTCAGCTCACGTGGGATAAATCAGAATAGCTCCACCGAACTCCACTACTTACAGATAGCTGTTGTTCCAGGCCTGGAATAAAGATTTTTTTCTCATTTTCATCAATTAGGCCAAATCGCACATATGCAACACCTTGAATCCCTTTCCCATAAGAGTGCCTTTGAAAAGAAGAAAAGTGAGCAGATGGATCATTACATTAATAAAAGGCAATCATAAATCAGACTAATAATTTTAGGCTGAAATAAAATTGGGATGTCTTTAGGCACCCCATCTGTAACTAGTAGCTTGGAAACAAAAATTTGTCCCGCTCACTGATAACTCAAACATGAAGACTTTTACTGGACTGTATAAAGTGATTATTTCAAGTGCAGAGAAATATAGGGTGTAAATTACATCGGCAGAATCACATGTGGAGACATCAGCTGACAAAATTTACACCACAGTAACGTCACATTTTTTTTATTTTTACAAATTAATGAGAACTTTAGTTGCACAGTGAAGTCTCACACAGCTCAGCCCTTTCATAGGGAACAAGAGAGGTATCCAGTCTCTTTAGCTTGGATGAGCAGCTAACTCTTTTGTACGAGACACCTCACAAGCACAACATTTAAAATAGGGGGCCAGAGAACCATCTCAGGGACCAATATAAAGTATTTGGTACCTCTGAAGACCTCCAGAGACACATCGTCCCTGCATTAGGCAGACTGCCCTCCCCCTGCATCTCTCCTATGGATTTAGGCAGTATAGCATAGGGACCTCTTGTAAGTTAAATATTTGCCAGGTAGGTATCTGGCCAGAGCACCCTTGAACTCTCCACGCAGGTCATGGGAGATAGGAGAGAGCGTGTTGTTGCACCTGGCAGGTTCCTTATTCAAGGAAACCCTGGCAGATGGCACCCTCCTGCAGCATGGCATGTAACGTGCTACATGAGACCCGTCACAGCCATGCTGTTATCTTTTGCTTGTGAAAATCCTGCTATATCTCAGATCTGTAATACTTACTTTTGTTTAAGCAAAGCCACTTTCAAACTGACCTGATCAGCACTGATCTATACCAATGAAACTGACTGAGAGGCAGTTCTTATGAAAACTGATTAAAATGCCAGAACTACTAACTGCAGGAAACAACAGTCAATATACCAAATAACTGTTCATTACATGCATGGCTAGCTCAGAGATGGAAGTTCAGTTATCAGGAATTTCCTATGTTGATTTTGATGAAAGTCAGGCAGGCCTGTGCAGCAGCTCTAGGACCTTTTCCAATAGACAAAAGAAGAGTATCCAGTCATTCAACCCCATTTTTTCCTCTTAAATAATTATGGTGTTAATGAGTAGTGAGGTATATACAAAGGAGTTGCACAGTCCATAAAGTAAAAACTGAGTGCTGCAATAACATGCAGAGAAAACTTTAGAAAGAATTAAAATATTAAAGCCTGATAGAAATATTAGATCTGATATCACTTCATAATACAATATCAACTAATCATGATTAAATCTAGTAATTATTCAATAGAAACAAACAAAGGAAGGTGATCAAGAGAAGATTAGAAGAGCTGTGTTTGTTCAGCCCAGCAGAAGGCGGTGGGTACTGGGCTCTGCCTGCTCTCTCAGGGTGTGCTGGGGGGGGGGGGAAGGACTAGCATGGTCAAGGTGAGGAGCAAAAGAACAGCGGACAGAAGGCTGACATGGTATAAGCTGGCCAGCGTTGAAATAAGACCAGAAACAAAACCTACTAGAACTGAGGCTGTGGAGGATCAGGCTTCCAGCTGGATACAGTGCCACAGGCTATGTAGCAAATCTAGGAACTGCCCCCTGCTTAGGCCAGGTTAATTAAACAAGTACAGTGCTGTCCTGGAGGCTGTGGCTGGCTGGCACTGCTCTATTAATCCCCCTGTCTTCCACAGCAGGGTGGCCACATGCAGACCTGGGTGGACCTTGGTCCATGCATCCTCCCAGGGAGTTTTCTGGAACTGTCCAGGGATTGCCGCACGGCTGAGGCCAAGCCTGTGCCATGCACCAGCTGAGCCATCGGCAGCCAAGTTCTGGGGCTCAGGAACCTTTCCTGGAACTGTTTAATTTACTACCCAGATGGCTTAAATATCTTTTCTGGTATCACGTTCAAATGTAGACAAAGCTCCTACTGTATGAGAATAATTCCTCATATAAGGAAAGAATCTGAAAAATAATATCTCAAAAGATACTAAATAGTGCTTGAGTGTAATAATAATTTGTTTGCTGCTCTCAGTTTGGAAGATTTTTCAGAATCAAACATAAAATGAAACACAAATGATTATGGTGTTTACTAAACATCACTAGATGATGCTTTAGTCACATGCACTCATACAGCTAAATGCTAACATTTAATGCCTATTTAACTAAAGGTTACTGTAAGCCAAATTAATTACCAGGCTAGTTACTGTCAGTGCTTAATAAAGGCACAAGCTTTGGTTGTACAGACCAGGCTATTTTATTCTTGTTTGTTTATATAAGCAATTTCTATACCTAGACCTTTCCTCCCTTCTGTATCGACTGTTTCCTCTCCGCCATCCCCATCAGCTACTGGGACAGACACAAACGATCCAATGGTGACTTATCAGTAAGATATTCTTACACTATTCAGTTATGTGTATGTTTGTAAAAGGCAACACTCTTATGTAAATAAAATTTAGTTTTGCTAGCAAACTAAAATATTTGGAAAACCTTGTTCCATTTTGATCACCACTACTTGGACCCAGGTAGGATTTTACACCAGTGTCTCAAGTTAGTAGTGGAAACAGAGAGTATATAAAATTAACATCAGATTCAAGAAAAGCCAGAAGCTGGCTAACTGTTAGTGAGAAGAAAAAAGAATAAATGGCAAAGTTCATTATCTACTTATCCACCTCCTAAAACAGCCTTGCTGCAAGCACACCTACTTTGCCTCGATATCAAACACAAAGTTTTCATTCCAGATGTGGTAGTATGACTGAACCGGGATGAGTTTGACTTCAAAAGATGGAAGTTCTGCATGAAAAAAAGACGACAAAAGGTCATGACATACAAGTCTCAAACATACCTTAAACTCCTGGCATGTGGCAACACCCACTGAGAGGATGCAGCTGCACTAAGAGAAGGTTTTGGTTTGAACCAGCAGTGCACTTCTGAAGCAAATCCCCTGCTCATTTTCCCTTTTTCTGCTTTTCTTCACATAGTGGAACAGTCTTCAAGCACACAAAATTCAATTATTTACAACATAAATAAGCCAGAAGATAAATTCTAACTGCTCATGGGCATTAAGTGTGCTGGACTACAAGCAGTGTGAAGTAAACCCACCCTGAAATGGCTTGAGGGCAAACATGAGCTGTGACACTCTGCAATTTACTCCTATAAAGCCAAACTATTTGCCACTGCAGATGTCGCCAGAGCAATTGGTTCCTGGATGCAGGTGTTTGCAGAGGATGCAGTAGTCTCTGCTATTCTGTTACATCCACTAGCTAGGGCAAAACCAGGTGTGTTAAACTTAGATTATTATATAATCCTCAGGCTTTCTCTTGCCTTTAAGAAGAAAAAACAACCAACACAGCACCCACACTAAATTTTATAAGAATGCATCATTTCAGTTGAAATAAATCAAGACATTTCTTACCTCAGATTGTTAAATTTCTACTTTTTTACTTTTTCCACAGTACACTTAGAGAAGCTTTTTTAAAGAAAAGTATACGAACAACTCTAACCAACTTCCAAACTGAAGTCTACTGAGATAAAATGGGTAGCTTTTTTTTTTTTTCATTCATTTTAGTCTTCGCTGAAAACTTTAGTCAGAATTGCAATGATTTTTTCAAATGTAAGTGGAAGGCACAGGCACCCAAACCCAGAGTTCTTCTGTGCATCATAGAGTAATGAGGCACTGTAACCCTGTGAATCTTGTCCTTAGTACTTAACTACAGCCAGGTATAACCACTGCAGTATAGCTTCTATCACAGTGATGACTTCCCATATTTATAATGCAAATTAAATATTCTCTTACCGTATTTTTTAACTTCAAATTCAGCAGAAACGTTAGACATTTCATGTTGATGAAACCAAGCTTTGATTTTCCAATTTCCAGGCCTAAAGTTCAGATTCAGCAGAGAATAGTTAATTGGGATTCCTCAGATAATTTATGATGCTAATATATTTAAATTATCACTAAATGCTGATATTTTCCTTGCTTTGATCTCATTCTGAACTAATTCATTAATGGATTTCTCTTTGCTGGGGGGACCCAGCAACATATTTTCAAACGTCTTAGGAAACACCCAAGAAGATTTTATGACCAACTGTAAGATAACATAGTTGCAAACCACGTGTAACATGCACTGCCTGTGAAAAGCCCTCAGAAACAGAGAACTCCTCTTGTATTTCCTATAGCTTATCTTCGCTGTGACGTCAAAATCAATCTAGCATGCAAGAACACACTGTATATTAAGTAAAAGTCTGACTGTTTGAAATCAGAGGTAATTAATTACACTCTGCAAACTTAGCCCTTACAGATTTACTCTCCTAAATGTGGTCATACAGTTGAACAGATACTGAAGGAGTTTGCTAAACTGTTCCTTTCCAGGATAAACGTTGCTAACTGTAGCATATTAACTTTAAATTCTGGACTCACCTCTCCAAGGTGAGGTGCTTAAAGGTAAAAAGTTATTAACCATAGGCTCAGTCTCTGCTCCATGGTGAAAGACAGTTTTGAAAGATAATTCAAGCAATTCTGCAGTTAAAAATCTTAAGTACTTCAGCAGGTAAGGGGGATGACTCTGGATGGTTTGAACCTGCTAATAGGAGGTGGAGTTAATCCTCCTCACTTTAAACATTACCCCACGAGGTCTTTCACCTGCCTGGGTGCCCTCAGGCTCCTCTAACAGCCATGGAGAGAAACAGGCAGTGCTGGGACATGGTACCTCTCATCCTGACACAGGCATCTAAAACGGGCCGGATGAATCACAGCCCAAATGTGTGACTGACTTTCCAGTGTCAGAGAAGGGAGTGTCGGGTGACCAGCTCAGGTGTAGACCCTGCACGGCAGGAGGCTCCAGAGCGACTGTGCTGGGTTCCCTCCTGTCATGCACTGACAGTGTGCCGTGGTGCTTCCCAGGTGTGAACAGGGCAAAACTGTCTGCCTCAGTGCACCTCCTCTTCTAAAAAAAATGGTAAAGCAGACAATACACAACAAGAAAGAAAGAGAAGAGAGAAAAACAAGGGAGCGGAACAGAGAGAAGGGAAGGACAAGACTCTTGCTTTTAGCTTGAAGATAGTTTAGCTTGAAGATAGCAACATTTTGAGATGTGAACTGCTTTAATGCACAAGGCACAGGGGTAACGTACTCGGCAATGTCAGGTATTTCAAAGCTTTCACTCAACACTGTTTTGATTTTCCGGTCCGACTTTTTCACGACCATTCCTTTTGAGTTCTGTTGAGAGAGAGAAAACAAGCATAACATTGTATTCCAGGTGTCAAACATTTACATCCAAAAGCTCAAGTTCCTATACTAGTCCTAAGGAAGAGAAAATGCTCTGCTTACTTTCCTACTTTAATAGTCAAATGTTACATGTCCCTCTGTGCTCCTGATGTTGGCCAAAAATGACTAGTTGTATCTCACAACATGTAAATACTGTTTCTGGAGAGGAGTCATAGCTATAGTTTTACTCTTGGATCTTTTGTGGAAGTTTATCATAGTTTGTGCAAGCACTCATTGACAGTGTTTTTTGTATACTTACTAGCACAGCAACTGTAACTGTATCATCTGTTGGCCTCATAGTGTTGTCCAGAATGAAGATCCTGTATTTTACTGTTTAACAGAAGAAAAAATGTACTCACATATATATATATTTCTGACCTGTCCAGACAGTAATTATTACAAGCTCTAAACTGAGTTACTGAATTTACGAAAAAAACACTTTCTTTTCATGAAAACAACTCTAAAAAAAGTAATAAATAAAAATGAAAAAGTAAATATGTATTCTTCCACAGGCTTTGTATATTACATGACCAAACAGATACCTTTTTGAAGCAAATTCTAAAAAATGCTCAGGGAGCTTCACTCACTTTTGTATTTTTTCTGCAGTCAAGGCAGCAACCAAATGCAAGAACTTTTTTTACTTCCCTCTTATTATTTAATTAAAGTCTTAAGTAACAAAACAGCTGTGGTCTTGAAGTGCAAAGGATACTTATTGCAGGTGTTGCAAGCAGAAGTAATTGGGGTTTTTTTGCAGGTTTCTCACAATTTTGTTTTCCAAAGGAAAGTTGCTATAAAGCTTTTTGAACAAAAATGAGTAGATATTGTCTGGCTCCTGTTAGAAGAGAGAATGACTTTCTGACTCCAGTGGCATTTCCACACAGGCCGCTGCAATGTGCAGTGTAGACCCTGAAGAAGCCCTGGCTGAAGAATGCAAGTTTAAAAGCTGAACTGGCTAGTAAGCACAGAGACAGCTGGAATTAAATGAGAAGGATTTACACTAGGGAGGATCAAGTCAATATCACTTTTTCTAATCAAGCCCTTGTGACATCTGTATTTAACATCTAAGTGCAACATTTGTATTTTAACCTTTGGAATTTGGTGTGTATATAGGCTTATCTGTCTGAATAAAAATGTAGCCTTTCTTGGAAGACAGGAGGATGCGAGTTGTTTGAGTGATGTCCTTATGAAGCTCCCTGCTTTCGGTGACTAACAGAACATATGACTGATTACTCTTCTTGAACAAATCCTGTTGCTGAGTCCTCGGCTTGATCTGGAAAGGACAAAAGGAAAAACCCCACAGAGTCAGATATAAACCTTGCTAACTTTGGAACCACACAGCTGAGGCCCAAAGACATCTATAGTGCTTAAATATTTTTATTATCACCATTCAACAGAAGATACTCAGTTACATCTTTCTTCCTAGATGAGTATTTCTTTTTAAGTAGAAATACTATCTAATCCCCCATTTTCCACCATGGAAAGACATGTTCTTCTGCCCGATGGCAGTAATTCCAGCTCAGTGCTTTTCTTCAGTCTACATGCATGTTAAATTCCAGTTACCATGTCATTTGATAGCTTGAGCAGCATCCTGTAATCCTTCATTTGCTAAAATCTTGGCTGTGAAATTAGAGATTTACCTCATGCAGGTTAATATAATGTTTCTAAACATCATGCTCAAGAGGAACCTGATTTGAAAGCTCAGCTTTTGGCTTTGGGAATAATCAGAGCTATTTTCCCAACCAAATAGCCCAAACTAGCAGGCCCGAACTAAATGCTGGCAAACTTCAAAATCCACGTCAAAGGCAAAAGATGCAAATCAGGATGTAAAGAGGAATTAATCAACTTGTAGGTTTGCAGAAATGTCACAGGCTTTTGTCTGAGAGATTGCATATTTTTAAATATTTCTTCTATTTTGTAAAAATGACCCGTACCCCAAAGGCTTGAATATAGTCTTTAAGCAATACAGAACAACAAACAGTGATACAATAATAAATGTTTTTAAAGTTAATATCATCACTGATTTACAGCAATGAAAAGATCTTTCCTAACCATGTGAAAAAATCTTGAGCTTGCTTGTTGGGCAAAACCAAGCACTCCCAATCACCACTGAAATTATATTAGGCATTGATTTGTTAGTGTGCTGCTGTCACTGGAATTGTTGGTGTTTTGTCACCTGTCTCTAGGGTTCCCTGTTGTGTTGTGTTCCTAGTACAGATTTTGTGTTTTTTATCACCAGATTAAAACATTTACATCGCTATGATGGTAGACTCACCATTACTTTTTTCATCTCTTGGTAGTTGTTATTTTGGTTAAGGTTAAAGACGAACTTCTCTGATAGGAGCTGATTTTTTCTATCATCTTTGAAGTATGCAGTAACTTGCACTGGGCCCTGTGCTCCATGGACTTGAACTGTTACCGTCTCATGTACGCCCAAATGCACCACATTTGGGGCAGTTATAAGAAATCTAAAATAACATAGAAACAGGTTATCTAGCATGTAGGTTGATTTTCTCATAACAGCAGAATGTCCAACAGATATAAATTTTAAAGAAAAAAACAACTCTCACAATAGTTGAACTTGGGACTTGTAGAGATCACCTGGTCCACCCCCCTTGTTAGTCAAAGTAGAGATTAAAAGAGGACAGTTTCTCTCCAACTGATCTCCAAATACAGAACCATCACATTTAGGTCCTACAAAAGATCAGTCCCTATGCAGAGTAGAGAAAAAAACCTGCACTATTTCCCAGGGACTGCCAATGCTGTTTGTAGCCTGGTTTAACTCAGAGAAAGCTCTATAAACTCAACTTTCCGGAAACAAAACTAGGCTATGCACCGAGACACTTAATAGATATTCATAAATACATATTTGGTACTATGAAGTCATGTATGCTCATGTACTAGCACCCACATTATGCCATCTTAGGCTTTAATATGTCAGGAGGTATCAGTTTCCATGTATGGGGTTTGCAAGTGGTTGATCTTCATTGAGATGTCACTGTGAGATCCTGGTAATGAGAGATCATGGAAAGTGAGATCACAGCCCTGGGAAGGAGTGAGTTAGAGGCTAAACTGACTGGGATTTAGTTTTTTCTCTTTATTACTTTCCTTTATTCTTAACTCTGCTCTGGTGCTTCTTGGTAATTAATTTTGTGCCCTTCAAAATGTAGATCATCATTCTTGCCCTCTTTTGTTCAAGTATCTTTTACACACAAAGATCAGAGAACTATGTGAAGAGCTGTGTCTTAATGATATGATGGTACATACACAAAGCACAGTTCTGAGCTCAAGAAAGCTGCTTTTGGAAAATGATTATTCTGCAGAAGGTTCTAAAACAAAAGGCAAATGATTTCACCATTTTCAGAATGGGTTGTCTGAACTTTTTCTTAGGTTTCTTCTTTCTTAAATTTATAAAATGAAAAGTGGGGTGTAGAAATAGGGAAAAAAGCTGATTTATTTTTTAAAAGGAAATATAAATTCACTTCCTTTTTTTATAGTAATCATGTTGCTCTGTGAAAATAAGTAAGAATCATCTCTCTCCTATATGATTCATGAAATGCATCACAGGTAGTCTGAGCCTTCACACAAACATAAGGATCTCAGGAAAGAAAACCAGAATAGCCTTCAATAAACGTGAAAAAGTTTTTATCCATCCATTTGTGAAAATATTTTCTAATGTTTCCACTTTACAATGAAAGATGAAACTTGTCTTTCAGTTACATCTACTCTCATGCAATGCTTGATCCTGGTCTTTATTGTTTTCATTTGTCTAATTGTCTTCTCTAACTCATTAGTCAGGCAGGTTTGGCCTCTATATACATTCAAATGGTTGAATGTTGAGAAGAAAGCTCATTTTCAGCTGTGTTCATTGTATTTTCTCAGTGGCACTGAAGGGATTTTACTCTAAAAGTGTCACTGCATGACCCACTCAGAGTCTGTTGGCGCTAGCAAAAGTTGACACAAGACCTATCTCGACATACGGAAAAGAGAGTGTAATGCTTGCTCTCTGCCATAGCCTACAGAAATTTAGGGTCTTTTTTAACAGTAGTATAGTTAGTTGTTTAAAAGTTTACCTATGCAATAGCTCCCACAGACGTGGTCACTAGCGCACACTGCCCATGATCTCAACCAGCCAGACACAAGCCAGATCTGGTCTTGAAGTGTCATGATGTTTTCCTGACGTAATGTCCAGATTCATATACTTAATACATTCAGCACTTTATGATTCCCACATCCATTTACCTTAAAGAAAAAAACCCTCAGTCCTCATTTTCACTAAGATTTTATCACAAATGACAAAGCCTGTGTTTCACTGAAGATGAAGTGTGTATGGTACTCAAGGTGTACCATAGGTACCCAGTATCTGGCTTCTGTGGGGCTGATGTGGACACTGGAGGTCAACACCAGATGTCAGGCAGGAGTCTGCACCTGGTTAAAACCTCATAAATATAGAAATAAGTATTTGAGGCTCAAAGATGGGCTGACATGAAGCGGGAGGAGGGTTTGACCTGACTGCCCAAATATTTCATCAATGCTCTCCTCTGGCTATAGCAAGTACCTGAATACACTTGATCCTGGTTGGAATAAAGCAAGAATCTCTTCTCCTGTACCTCTGTCCTACAGATAAATGTTAATTTGAAGGACCTTAGATATGCTCCATAGGTTTTCTCAAAGACTTGCATCTATTTCCAACTGAAGAACCAGTATCAACGTACATGAATCTCCACTAAAATACAGGATATGTATAGAAAAATCATAAAGCTGTTCCAAACGTGAAACCTTTGTTTTCTGCAATGTATATCTCAATTACAGAAAAGAGAGCTATTCTTTCCCAAGATTTTTCAAGCCAATAAATGTCATAAGCTAAAGATGAACAAGCAGCAATAACAGTGTGAACATCTTGCTTTAGTAGGACATTTTTATTATTTGCTACTGAATGGCGATCTCTCTCCTTAAAAGTGCTTTAAAAGGGCAGGTCTTAGCTTTTTAATTTTAACCTATTTAAGGTTACTCAGATTTTCAAAGGTCCAAGAAAAAGGCTTTGTTGAACTTCTATAAAGTCTGTTACCATTTCCTACTTTCTCTTTCAAAGGATTTGTTAGAAGTGAAGAATCAATAACAGAATATACTTACGATGGTGCTTGCTGTGTATTTGGCAACAGCGAAAAAAAGCTCATCAAAAATACCAGCCTTTCCATTGCAAAACTCTACAACATCTGCAAAACAGAAATACCAGCCACCGTCAATCTACTCTCGAGGTGCAGGCTGTAAGAAATGGGCTGATGGCACACTGCAGCAAAGAACATTACCTCTCCTAGTTATTTATTAATAACTTGCAAAACTGTGCAACCAATAATGATGGACTTGCGAGGGATGCACAAATTAATAGCCTGGGGATAGGCATTCTGGACTAAGCCACAATTCGATGTTTGATCATTCATTCTCTTCCCAGCTTCAATATTTTCACATGATAGCAACTGAAAGTCATGTGCAGAGAGAAATTTTTGCCAATACTGCGAAGGCAATCCCAAAATCAAACAAGACACCATAGCTAAAAGAGTCTCTCCAAAATGCTTCTAAATGGGACAATCAGAAGTAACAGGTCCCTTCTCTATGCTGTTACTTAACTCCAGGCATCTCTGCAGTCCAGCAAACCTGAGGGAAAGCTCCTTTTGATTTAGATAGCACCAAAGGAACTGCACTGGAATTCTAGCTGTACAACTCAGACCCAATCCATAGTGCTTGAAGGCATCCTACTGCTTTAACTTAAATGGAAATAAAATGGATGTCTCTCCCTGAGTTACTCAGCCCAATTTTCCTTTATGGTCAAGACAGAGGGCTTTTGCAGAGGGTAATTAGTCTCTTTTAAGCATAAGCACATAAGGTGACTCATCAGCTGAAGACATTCCAGACTGCAAGAAAGACACATAATGTCTTAACAGGCAGGATACTCAAAACCAGGGAAAAAATAATATATCTGAGGAATGGCTGTTTGTGCAGGAACCAGTTTTGATCAAATGAAAATGAAAGAACAAACTGAAAGTCTTATCAGGTCCCATTCTTCCCAGCCTTTACTGGATCATTGTCTCCCAAACATAATTTTGTTGACTCATGAGAATGGGAAAATGGTCATCTGATTTCCAGGCAGGTCAAATGCCAGAAATGATCACATGGCTGTCCACAAGTTCTGAGGATAAACTGCCCTTTAATACACCACATTTAAGTCTGTGTCTTTAATTATTAACAATGGATGCCTTAAATCAGCACTCCATTATTTGTAAGGTGAATTCATGCTCACAGCAAGGACTCACTGCGCACAGTCATGTTGTATTGTGAGGACAAAGGGACATCCACCTCACCCCACCCCTTGCCTGAGACATCCCCTGCCTTGGTCTTCAGACATCAGCAGCTCCAGCAAGAGCTCCTTCAAGACAAGGAGACAGGGGAAGAGATGGAGGTGTGAGTTGTCAACTAACCAGTTCACTATTTCACGTGAGTGTGTCACAAGTGGGGTAGCTCCCTCTGAGAGAAAAACAGATGTTTTTTCAGAAGTACTTTCTCTCCATTTGTGGTCACAGAAAGTACCAGCAGCAGTGGCAACAAGAATGTTTCTGCACATCAGCAAAAGCTAAGTTTTGCCTGCTCTATGTGTAGGTTTTTTCCAAGAGACAGTCAATTGCCTTCACCCTTCCTCTTCTGACTTCCACTCTCACTCCAGCTGTCAGTCAGGAGGGGGAAGGTGAGGAAAGGTACCTGTGGATCTTCAGGGTCCAAATCCATGTTCTTTGGGAGATGTTTACAGGAGATGAGAAATGGCAACTATTAAGACCAAAGTTATTTTCAGTCTGGCCTCCCTCCCCCCGCCCCCCCCCTCCCCCACCCTTATTCTCTCTGCAGTTATGCACTGACAAAACTGATTTATTTCCATTGCAAAATCACACCATTTCCCTCAGGGCCTCTGGCCTCCCAAACCCAAGCTAGGTGGTAAGAAGGAGACCTCCACTACAAAGTTGGTCTGTGCCCAGAACAAAGACAAAGGTTTTGTAGAAGAAGTTCTCTTGGGAACAGGGAGCAGAAGAAGCTGGTTAAACTTGTGGCTGGTAGAATAAGAACTTCTCACTCTTGTATGAGCAAAGAGAAGATAATGGGGGAAGTTAATTAAGAGCAGAAGTAGCTGTGGAGTACACTAAGGCTCTTGCCATTTTCAGAGACAGTTCTACCACTAGGTCTTACACGGCTGCCATCCAAGGTTGGGGCTGATGCAATGGCTGAGCAATTGTCACTAAAAGAGAACAAGAAATGAGTATGAATGGGTCCTTTATTGTTGCTCCAGACAAATAAAAAATAATTTTTAAAATAATCAATATCAGCAAGGTCCATGCCCTTTTCTTGAGAAAGATGTATGGACTTCTCCCAGCTGGAAAATCAACAGTTTGCCGAAGACTGTGACACAACTGGCATGGATTTCCTATTCCTGAAGTGACAGGAAAGGTAACTTTTGTCCTGTGGGGTCACATCAAAATCTTGCTGTTGTGCTAGTCCTTATCAGAGGGGAGGAGAGGGGCTCTCCATCGTCTGGGCTGGGTTGTTTGTCAGGGGACCAAGGTCTGTTTGTACAGCTATACAAATAGCTGTGTATGAGCTCACAGCAAGACATTTTCACATATCATTTTTTAAAGGGGACCTTGCAAAAGCCATTTTTTGCTTTCACTTGTTTTTAATTGGATTTACACACTTTTGCTTCCTTGTGAAGTATGAAGTGTGTATATGGCCACTATCCATAGTAGTAAGTTGCGTAACTGTTTTATATTTGAATTTAAGGAGGTGTTCTGACTCTTAATAAAAGCATTTTTTCTTCAAAATATAAACCAGTAACTGTTATTAAATAGGGATTCTTCTCACTGTCTCTCAAAACCAAAAAAGAGCAAGTGTATACATAACTATTTAAGTAACTAGACTTAAAATTCCTTATGCTTTATTTGTCTGTCTCTGGGTTTGTAAAAAACGGTCATTGCACTGGTTCTTTAGTGTCACAGATTCTTCACATTGGCTGGGATTGCAATGTCTAGTATAATGCAAAATGTTCCAATCCAAAGCCATATTAAAATATAACATAATGAAAATAGAAAAGAAGAGAAAAGACAAGAAAAGACAAGAAAAGGAAAGGAAAGGAAAGGAAAGGAAAGGAAAGGAAAGGAAAGGAAAGGAAAGGAAAGGAAAGGAAAGGAAAGGAAAGGAAAGGAAAGGAAAGGAAAGGAAAGGAAAGGAAAGGAAAGGAAAGGAAAAGAAAAGAAAAGAAAAGAAAAGAAAAGAAAAGAAAAGAAAAGAAAAGAAAAGAAAAGAAAAGAAAAGAAAAGAAAAGAAAAGAAAAGAAAAGAAAAGAAAAGAAAAAAGAAAAGAAAAGACAAGAAAAGAAAAGGAAAGAAAAGAAAAGAAAAGAAAAGGAAAGGAAAGAAAAGAAAAGAAAATTCTCTCAGTTGAAGGTCTCCAGCACGTCCATGAAAGAGCGAACACAGAAAACTCACTCTAAAACAACTTATGTGCCTGTCCTTTTTCTAAAGGCAAAGTTCTTTCCTATTTACTCATCAAGCACTTTTCACCTATTGATCCTTCAGTTGACCTACAGTCCAGTACTGCGTGTGGAAAGCACCGTCTGGGATTGATGTATGTGTAAGAAGGAACTAGTAAGCCCTGAACTCAGGGCTTTTTTTGAATATATACTATCTCTCCTTTCAGTAGTTTCATTTGAACTTTGTAGGCTTTCACAGTGTTTTGAGCACCAGCAGTAGTTTTTGTTCTTTGGCTTGAAGTATTTCCATAAAGGCTTTTCCCCCTTAATCTGCCTAAATACTATCAAGAAACTCTTCTTTCACTTTCCTCCTCTGGCAGGCAGACGGGTACAAAGGACAGCTTCACAAAGCACATTTTACAAATAAGCCCTGTGGTGATATCCTCTTTGCCAAGTTACAGGGAATTGTGAAAAACACAAAGGGAATATTTCACTTCTGACATTTCAGAAAATTTGATTTTGAAATCCTTTTTCAACAGCAGACCATGAAGTGTGGGTCTAATTTGAAAGTTCCTTTTAACAGCAGGATAACTCTTCTTAGGCTTCAATGTAAATTGAAAATGTAAATTGAAAATGTAAAGTTAAACTATATTTTTTTTCTTTACCAGAATCTAGGTCATGAATTAGAAAGTTAATCTAGGCTCTAGTTGCTTTTGCCATGAGAAATTGTCCTTTTTGTCTGTATTTTCTTTAAATGTTCATTTAGTGCTCCTAAGTGTATCCACTGAAAAAAAAATGCACCAACTATTTAAAAGAGGAAAATCAACATATCCATGGGGTTTTCTGCTCTCACTGAGGACCCTGGATTCTGGGGGGATTAAGCAACCAGACTTAGTTTTTTCTCATCCGTTCCTCTGTCATTTTCCCAATGGGTAGGCTCAATTCTGCGGTTTTCCTAATATAGGGTAAAAAAAAAGGAAAAGAAAAAAGAAAGAAGTATTTGTGAAAAATGTACAAACCCAGTATTGCTTCTGGGAATTTAATATGTTGCAATAATGACCTATGTAAGACAGTACAGTTTTTTTAGGTCTAGCAATAATTGCATTATACTACTGACATAGTATTTCACCCTGCTGTAATAATGCTTCCTGGGTTTTTTTGTCAGCTACCTTTGTCAGAATCTCAGAGGTTTGGCACCTTTAAGAAATGTGGGTAAAACTTAATAAACAAACCAACTGGAACCTGGCTGAGAGAAAAAGCCATTGGACACCTCATGGCCAGGAGGGGAGGAGATGTCTGAGCATGCAGGTGGTTCTCTCACCCCAGGTGAAAGCAAAGAACTTCTGGAAATGAGGAATAAAACAGCTTGGCCTATTTCATACAAGGTATTTGGGGTACTACAATTGCACTCAAACATTCTGACACTCTGCCTTGAATCTTACATTCAAATCCATCCTTTGTGGGACTTTTTCCTTTTCTTTCATTTTTATTATAAAAACCAAAGACAACCCCATTTTTCCTCATTACCAACTATTACAAATTACCTAAAAAAAAATTAACATATTTTAAATAATTTGATCTTTCCCAACATCTCCATTCTTCTGGGCTGTAATTAATATAATTAACTCTTTGAGGCATATTTTTCTTCTCCTTTTCATGGAAGCGGAAGATAAGAATAAGTTAAAACAGCAAAAGGCATCTTGAATATCAGTGGCAAAAGCTAAAATTTTAACTAGCTGAGAAGAATGGACTCAAAGTTTCTCATCCAGTTCTGTGGATTTTGACACATATCGATGAAATCAAGAAAAACAGCCTTTTATGCAGGCAAGATTTAGAGACGTAATTTATAATAATAAATAAAAAATATTTAAAATATATATAATTATGAATAAGTAATTTTAAATATTACTGACCCTTGTTCCTTGCACTTCGTGACTTGTTAAATGGAGATACTCTGATGTTTCAGACAATTGCACAATTATACTAAAAAAACTGTTTCACAAACAAAAGGCAAACAAAAATCACATACAATGTACAACCACAGCTAGCTATGTGCCTATCTGCCACTGGCAGCTTTCCTTGTTCTGATCTGCAAATTAAATCTAAAACACTCCACGCAGTAACTCACAGAAACGTGAGACACAAGAAAGCTTGTCCCCTCCCAAGCCTGGGAGAAGGCTCTGCTCACCTCCATTGCACTCGAGCAAGGTTAGGTCAGCTGCACTTGCAGATCAGAAGCTGTCCCACTTTTTTTTTTGGTCCCTTGGTTTTAATGTTCAGGGATGAAATTCGAAGAGAAAGGGGGCAAGGAGGCAGGATGAGAGTGTCAGGAGAGCTGTGTTTTTGTCGTAAAGGAGAAGCTGCTCAGTTACACCGCATTTCAGTGTCAGCAGCTGCGGTATCCCCAGGCAGCAGGCAGAGCATCTGCCGCCCTGTTATAAAGGAGTAAAATCTGGATGGCTTTTGTAGCAACTTAGTGGGACAGTTATTCAGGCAATGTATGCTGATCTCTTCTTTCTGCAGAAATTTAGCCATGGAGCCCTGGCCCTTTGCAGCCATCAGCTTTTTAGGCATCTATTTGGATGAGCAGTGTGCCTTTTTGTTCTCTCAGGCACAGGTACTTATCCAGCCTGGACATGGTAGTCGTAGCTGAAATCTTCCCTTTCAATAATGCAATTTTGCATAAGACTTGCTCTGACTAAATGATGCAAAAGAAGACAACTGACCTGCCCTCTCAGTGGCTTAGGTGCAGTGGGGAATATTGATGCCTTCGGAAGGGGACTGGCTGGATGTCCCCAAAGCCCTGTGGTGGTACTTGGGTCAAACACACCCTGCCCACATTATATGGTTTGCTCATTGCACCTACAGAAAAAAAGTGAGATTATAAGAAAATGTGAACACAGAGGATGTTTTCATTTATTTAGTCAACACATCTTGGAAGGAGCATGGATCTGTCCTAGCTAATATGTGAGCACATGTCCTGCTATGTTGTGCTGGTTTTGGCCGGGATAGAGTAAATTTTCTTCATAGTAGCTAGTGCAGGGCTATGGTTTAGATTTTTGCTGTAAATGGTGTTGATAATACAGAGATATTGATGATGAGATTGTTGATGAGCAGCACTTACACAGCCTCAAAGCCTTTTCTGCTTCTCACACTGCCCCAGCAGTGAATGTGCTGGGAGTCCACAAGCAGCTGAGAGGGAATGCAGGCTGGAACAGCTGATCCCAGCTGACCGAAGGGATATTCCATGCCAGAAGACGTCATGCTCAGCATATAAAGCTCAGGGTAGAAGAAGGAATGGGGGAACATTTGGAGTTACAGCATTTGTCTTCCCAATTAACCATTATGCATGATGGAGCCCTGCTTTCCTGGAGATGGCTGAACATCTGCCTGCCCATGGGAAATGGTGAATTAATTCCTTGTTTTGCTTTTCCTCTGGGTGTGTAGCATTTACTTTACCTATAAAACTGCCTTTACCTCAACCCGTGAGTTTTCTCACTATTACTCTTTAGATTCTTCCCCCATCCCACTGCAGGCAAGCGATCAAGAGGCTGTGTAGGGCTCAGTTGCCAGCTGGGGTTAAACCATGATGTATGTATTTTTGTGATGGGGTCACATTTACAGGCCATTCATGCTTGATTTTGTCTTGACTTCTGAATGAGGAAGATGAATCTTCAGTCATATTGGGATGTAGTTCAAGAAGACCTCGGCAGTGTTCTGGTTCAGCTTGTGGTCCCAGCAGTGATCCTGCTGCCAACTCCGACAGCAGCCCAGACCGAGGAAGCCAAAGTTGGGGACATACCTCTGCTCTTCCCTCCTCGGGGTGGTGGGGCAGAGAGCTTTGGCAGCCAGTGCCATCCACATCTGGGCATCTATCTTAGCTTTCCTTTTTCTACATGCACTAGGCATGCCTGTTGTGTATGTCTCTAGCTTGATGAGGTAGAAAAAATAAACAGCAGGTTTGAAAAAACTGGTGCCCATGGCACTCTCAGCTTCAGACAGAAGCTCAGGTCTGAGATCTAATTCCCAACCTGCTCATGCTGTTCCTGGGCTTGGACACCATCTAGTCCTGGACCCGGAGCCCACTGGCCTCTGCCATCCAAACAGTGAGGCAGGTTACTCCTCAAGGTTGTGCACAGCATGGGGGTGCCAAGGCTGCCCCCTATCAAGCATCTCAGTCTTGGGCTGCTATGCTCTGCCTTACAGGCTTTTTCTCATTCCTTGCTGCCATCAGCAGCAGTTTCTTAAATAAATTTGGGCCTGGCTCCCATTTCACAGGTTGTTACATTTCTTCCTGAGCAGTGACAAATAAAAAAATAAAGTCATCAGAGATCATTAGGGATTGCAACATAATGTAATAGAATGCTAAGTTTCCAAACATCTTCCCTTTCTTTGGTGACTTCAATAAAGCTTCTTGGCTTCAGTAAGTACACTGCAGGTGTGCATTTAGGCAGCAAGCCCAGCTTCAGTTTCCATGGAGAAGAGTATTAACAGCATTTATTTGTACTTTATTCTATAAATATTTGCCATATGTTTGCTGCATGCATTCTCCACTGAGATACCAAAAAGTGTTGACTCACCGTGGCAGCATCAATGCCTCAGATCTTGGCCACATGTGGGATGTTAGTATACTCTAAGACACAAAATCCTGCAGCTAGAATCTGCTAAACCATTTATATACTGCTGTTGTAGCTTGAAGCAACATCAAGGAAGATTTGGGACAACACAGTTTGGGAGGAAAAAAGTATTTCCCTCTATTCTACAGTCAGAAAAGGTGTATTCCGCATCTTGATTATCCTCTGTGTGATTATCCAGAAATAGCAGCCCATATGGAAAGGAACACAAAGTACTCTGCAGAATATTCTCGTCTGGTCATCACAAAAAGAAACACTGGGTGCTTTTAGTGGGCAACTTGCTGTTAAGGGACACTGAGGTGCCCATCACCGGCTTGACAGAGAGTCACAAGAAGTGTTCTGCCTTCCAGGAGCTGAGGTCCAAGGTGTTGCTGAGAGGGTGCCACAATTTGCCAAAAGCAGACTACTAACCTCTCCTACCGTTTCATGTGGGCTCAGATGACACTGCAAGTCAGAACGTCGGCATAGTCAAGGAAGACTATAAAGCCCTGGGGGTTCGAGTGAAAAATATTGGTGTCCGAGTTAATTTCCATTTTACCAGCAAGAAGAAAGGGTTCAGGCAGAAATAGATGTATAATGCAAATCAACTGCTGGCTTCATGGCTGGTGCCATCATGAGGGTTTTGGCTTCTATGAGGATGGGACATTCTTTGATGACAATGGAGGGATGGGGTCCACCTGTCTAGAGGAGGCGAGGGAACCTTTGGCAGCAGACTGGTCAGCTTGGTGAGTTGTGTTTTAAACTGAAGGACTCAGGGGGAGGAGTCCAAAGTGGTAACACTCATGCCATCACATCCAACTGCAGAATCAACCAGGCCAACCAGAGCAGCAACAAATGTTCCTTAGCTGCTTCCCAAGATGAGAAGCAGAAGGCCAGCTACCTCAAGGTTGTGAGTGACTATGGTGGATACTCTTGCACCCCTCTTGGGAAACTTGCATGCTTGATTACCTCTCTGAAGTGCCCACACACCAGTGCACACAGGGCCATGATCTCATTGCAATTGCAGAGACACGGTGGGACAGCTCTCATGACTGGAATGCTGTCATGGATAGCTACATACATTTTAGGAAAGACAGGCCAGCAAGGCAATGTGGTGGAGCTCTTCATGTGAGAGAGCAACTGGAATGTATCGAGTTCTGCCTAGGAGTGGATGCAGAACAAGTTGGGAGCTTATGGGTAAGGATTAAGCGGCAGGCCAACATGGGTGACACTGTTGTGTTTGCTACAGGCCACCCGATCAGGAAGAGGAAGTCAGTGTGGCCTTCTACAGACAGCTGGCGGTAGCTTCGTGATCACAGGCCCTGGTTCTCACGGAGGACTTCAGGCACCATGGTATCTTCTGGCAAGACAGCACAGCCAGGCACACACAGTCCAGGAGGTTTCTGCAGAGCACTGATTATAAATTTTTGATGCAGGTGGTGAAGGAGCCAACAAGGTAAGGTGTGCTTCTAGACCTTGTACTCACAAACAAAGAAGGACGGGTTGGGGATGTGAAGGTTGGGGGCATCCTTAGCTGCAGTGACCATGAGATGGTGGAGTTCAGGACCCTGCGTGGAGGAAGCAGGGCAGTAAGCAGGATTGCAACCCTGGACTTCAGGAGAGCTAACTGGCCTCTTCAACAGCCTGCTTGGAGGAAGCCCATGGGTTAGGGCTCTGGAAGGCAGGGCGGTCCAAGGGAGCTGGCTGATATTCAAGCATCACTTCCTCCCATCTGAAGATAGGTGCATTCCTATGAGTAAGAAATCAAGCAAAGGAGGCCTGCATGGATGAGCCAGGAGCTTCTGGCAAAACTCAGACAGAAGGAAGTTTACGGGTTGTGGAAAAAGGGACAGGCCACTCAGAAGGAACAGGGATGCAGTCAGAATGTACAGGGAGGTGATGAGGAAGGCTAAGGTCCATTTGAAATTAAATCTGGCAAGGGGTAAGGAAAACAAGGGCTTCTTCAAGTATATCAGCAGGGAAAGGATGACTGGGGAAATGTGGGCCTGCTGCTGAATGGGGTGGGTACCCTGGTGGCAAAGGACACAGAGAAGGCAGAATTACTGAATTCCTTCTTTGTCTTGGTCTTTACTGCCAAGGGCAGCCCTCAGGTTTCCCAGACACTGGAGGCAAGAGAGGAAGTCTGGAGAAAGACAGACTTTCCTCAGGCAGTGTGGGTTAGGTGAGCGGACAGCAAGGTGGGCTGAGGGCTGGCTGAATGCAGAGCTCCGGGGGCTGTGATCAGTGGCACAGGGTCCAGCAGGAGGCCTGTAGCCAGCGGTGCTCCCCAGGGGTCAGGGCTGGGTCCAGGCCTGCTCGATTTAGTCATCAATGACCTGGATGAAGGGACAGAGTGTCCCCTCAGCAAGTTGCTGATGGTACAAAACTGGGAGCAGTGGCTGATGCACCAGAAGGCTGCACTGCCATTCAGCGAGACCTGGACAGGCTGGAGAGTTGGGTGGAGTAGGAACTTAATGGAAGTCCAATAAAGGAAAGTGTAGGGTCCTGCACCTGGGAGGGACAACCCCACGCACCAGTACAGGCTGGGGCTGACCTACTGGAAAGCAGCTCTGCGGAGAAGGACCTGGCAGTTCTGGTGGACAGCAAGTTGCCCGTGAGCCAGCGGTGTGCCCTGGTGGCCAGGAAGGCCAGTGGGATCCTGGGGTGCATCAGGAGGAGCGTGGCCAGCAGGTGGAGGGAGGTTCTCCTGCCCCTCTGCTCTGCCCTGGTGAGGCCACATCTGGAGTGCTGTGTCCAGTGCTGGGCTCTCCAGTTCAGGAGAGACAGGGTACCACTGGAGAGGCCCAGCGGAGGGCTACAAAGGTGATGAGGGAACTGGAGCATCTCCCTGATCGGGAAAGGCTGAGACAGCTGTGCCTGTGTAGCCTGGAGAAGAGAAGACTGAGAGGGAACCTTACTGATGTCTACAAATACCTTAGGGGCGGGTGTCAGGAGGATGGGCCAGGCTCTTTTCAGTGGTGCCCAGTGACAGGACAAGGGGCATCGGTCACAAACTGCAACATGGGAAGTTCCACCTGAATGTAAGGAAGAACTTCTTTGCTTTGAGGGTGGCAGAGCACTGGAACAGGCTGCCCAGAGAGGCTCTGGAGCCTCCTTTTCTGGAGATACTCAGAACCCACCTGGAGACCCTGTGCAACCTGCTCTAGGAGGACCTGCTTTAGCAGGGGGTTGGACTACATGATCTCCAGAGGTCCCTTCCAACCCTGACCACTCTGTGATTCTGTGAACTCAGTAACACCCCAGCATGTGCATAAAAGATGACATGCTCCTTTGAAAATATGACCTGTGACAGCACTCTGTGTCTTCAGGGGCAGCTTTCACACCTGTAATTTTTACCTATCTTTTTGTTTCCAGAGTCTCTGTCCGTTTGCAAAGCACTACTAAGCCCAGCGACAGGACAGAGGCAGGGACATCAAGGGGGGGGGGCGCAAGCCTCCAGCAGCAGCACATGTACAGAGTCCTGGTGCCATCCAGTGGGCAGCTGTGCTCTCCGCTACAAAGCAAGGTTTCATGAAGAACTGTGAAATTGCTGCTCTTGCTTTCCGAGACCCCCTTGTACCTCCCAGACAAATGTAATGTAGACAAAGGAGTAATGAGGAGTCAGGGGCAGATTCACACGGGTGAAGGTGAAGAACAGCGGGTGGTTCTTCACAGTGCAGGCTGCTTGTACATGAGCTGCCTATCTGAGCTCCATGGCAGTCAGCACAGCTAGTGGGTTTTAAAAAGCATTTTTTGAGTTATCCTAGTGGAGGGATACATCCTGGTCTGCTCTAAGGAGTGCTTAAGCACTTGCATGTAGAAAAGAAGAGGAAAAGAAGAATAATACCGCTCCAAGCATGTCCCAGGTGACCCACTGGCAGTTCAGAATCAAACACGTTATCTGCTGAGGCATCTCTGATGGGATTCGCTTTGGGATACTGAGACACACTCACCTCTTGACATCACAGCCTTTACTCAACTGCTTCTCAAACCAACGTCTCTGAATACAAGCTCAGGTTTCTATCCGGCTTTTTAACCTACTGCCTAGTCTATAATTTTGCAAGTAAATGCACCAGAGAAGTGGTGCTGTTCAAACCCTACTTTAAGGGTAAGTTTTCATAACGACAGTGCATTCTCAGTTGGCAGAACAGATCAGAGCTAGTCGTGAGCACCTTGCTCTACCCAGATACATCAGCCGCATGGCATTAGACCCTGGAAGGCAAGATGAAATGTTTTGTGCTGACCTGCACAGTCTGTTGCCAAGAACAATGCTTATCTCCTTTGCGTCCTTTCTGAAGTGATTATTGCAGTCAGAAGCCTAACCCCACTCCACGCCTTAAGGACTTTCTGATTTACTGCAACACACTCTTCCCACTCCCTGCGAGTCAAGAGCTTATCTGGGAAAACAGATGCCTTGAAGACGTGGGGCCCCTATTCTCTGTTCCAGCTAAATTCTACTTATGACTCGAAGGGAGGGGGAAAGATTATTTTAAATCATCTTTACACTGCCTGTATTTCACAGTAGTCAGAGGGCTAGCTTCACTCCTGATAGGAATTAAAGCGCCTTGAGGTACTGTGATATAAGGCCAGTTATTTAGGAATGCTAACACCTTTTTGGCACACAGGGATAGGCAGAGATAGGCTTCTCTGTCATAACATGTATCTCTGAGGTTAATAGAACACAGAGAAAAAATATACCTTCTAAGGATATTTATTTTACTTTATAACTTATTTCTCTTCACAGTCTGCAGATAGCCCTTCTGCCGTGGGGGTTAGAGTAGAAATTCAGGCTGGCTTAATTGTATTTACAATGTTCTTAAGAAATAAATAACTCTATCTGCAACTTGGATATCTGAAAGTGCCCTCTCTAAGGAGTCAGACAGGCAGGATCCTCTACACAGAGCAGTGCAAGACCATATAAAAGGAAGATAATGTGTAGAAGGTACAGAAGAATGCAGCTATGAGCTTAGGAAAACACTTCTCATGCAGATTCAGATAAAGAAAAAGACATTCTTTCCTTTTCTGCAGTCCTGAGAGGTGTACCCTGACCGCCTTCCCATCTGCCTGCAAAAGCGACCCACAAACACTATTTCTGCAGTTATGTGCAACCCTCCGTCCTCACTTACGGGTGTTACTCTTCACCTCTGTTACCTCACGCAGAACAATCTCCTGCCTACATGGTTTTCCACTGCAAAGTCCTCAGTGAAAAGAAGCTAAGACCCCTGAACGCAGACCTTGCTTCTTACAAAGAAGCATGCTGCTTGTTAATGATTAGAGAAAAGAAATTAAAGCATTTCTCATACCTTGGAATTTGGTAAGCCAGCCAGGCCTTGCCAAAGCCAAAGTTTATCTAGTTTGGACACTCCTTAAATGGCAATAGAGGAAATATAGGTAGGAAAATCTGTGCAGGGGAATCTGCTCATACCTGTAATGTTGTGCTTTATTTGGGATAATAGAAGACTAAGGTACTGGGATAGTGGTGTAGAAAATGCCCCTTGTGTTTTTTTGGGGGTAAAGGAATCATCAGCAACACAAAACCTCAGATTAAAAATCATGAAACACAAAAGCAAAACTTTGGGACTGGAGCTGTGTTTCTATCTCTCCATTGCATTTTTTTTGTTGTTGTTGTAGTGTGCAAGTGGGGATGCCCTGGGTGCCCAGGCAGAAGCTCTTCAGCATCCCTGCATTAGTGAAGGAGAAGAGGGAGATTTTCCCAGCACAGCTCTGAAATGTATACGTGTAGGTGTACACGTGGAGGTGAAGGAGCTGAGGTTAAGAGGGAAAAAAGCAGATACAGAACGTTGTCCAGTGCAGTGCAGTGCAACAGAGATTGGATGAAGTATCACCCTCCTCCTCCCCCTTTACTTTCCATTGACAGTGGTCAGAATTGGCCTAATTTCTGGTTTCCTTGGAAACCTTTTAAGTGAGCATGTTTATTGTAACAGCCAGAGTAGAAATAGTGTAACTAAAGAAAAGATATGTGTGAATATTGTGATAGTTCAGAGGGATTTAAGAGGTGTGTGCATATGTAGGTTTGCATTCATGTGCGTGTGCCTGCATATATCTCTGCACAGATGTGCCCTTATTTTATGGAAGTTTCCAGAGGTTAGAGGTTTCCTTGGGACTGTGCAGTAGCTGAAAAGAACGGAAGGTGGCAGGTTTTCAACGTTTTCATGGAGCAAAAAAGTACAGTAAAGGAAATGCAGGAAGGAGCTACAGTAAAAGGAAAACAAGAAGGTAATAAAGTGAAAGGATACAGAAGGAAGAAGACACCTAAGCCCAGACCATATCCAATTTGTTATATCTCTGCTGTTAGTGATTGCATTAACACTGAAGGCTATTTATTTCCCTCATTCTTGAGATGTAATTCACTGATGCCATAAGGGCTGATTTCACTAGATCCTTGAAAACGCCTGGTCAGTTGTCATGCATTTCATTTCAAGACTTTCATGTTTCATGAAAATTGTAAAATGCAGGTATGTATTCTTTTCTGGTTTTTATTATTATTATTATTATTATTATTATTTATTTATTTATTTATTTATTTATTATTTTATTTTATTTCCTTTGGAAGTGCAGGTACATGGGAGATAGCACCAGGCAAAAAGGAGAATGAATATAGGTTTGCCAGAAATTATAAAGCAAAACCCCAAAAGAAATAAAACAGAGAAGATGACAGAACTGTCTGTTCTCAAGTCATTAATTGAAGATCTTTCTGAATATTCAATGAGGCTTTGTGAAACTGTTACTACAAACGGGTGCCTTATCATCTGCAGGCACCCTCTTGGCTGGTCTACTTTTCTGTAAAGCACACATCTATCTCTTTTTTCCAACCCACCAGTCTATTTTAAGCAACAAGTTCACCTCACACTGTGTGACAGTGGCACAAAAAATACCCGTTTGCAGCCAATGCTGGTGACTCACCAGGTAGGATGCTCCTTGCGTCTTGAGCTCCCTTTTTCACTTTGTCCTACGACTAATTGCCACAGCTTGTTTTGTGAGAAGCAGACTGAGAGCTGGGTTTGAGTGCTCCAGAGGGATGGCAAAGGCTGGTCTGAGCTGGACCAAAGCAACCTCTCCTGCCCCGGCCGGGGGTGCCAGGAGCCACCGAGTGTTAGTGGCCACATCCACAGGCACTCACGTGGGAAAAAAGCAGCACCTTTCTTGCCCCTTTGAGAAATCTTGGACTGTGTCCGACAGCAGGCAGCTCTTCTTTGTTTAGCAGCCAAATTCCCTCATTCCCAGGGCAGCAGATTAGCTTTGAACTTAAATACCTTTGCCAAATGAAAAAGACTCTCTTAAAGCCTCTGGGGACCAGGGACCAGGGAGAGAGGTCTTGCTTGTCCCAGACGCTGGCAGAAGCCCCTGTCACTGGCCCGTGGAGGCACGTGCTCACAGACTGAGGCTGCTGCTTGGGAGCACTTCCAGGCCACTCTGCTAATGAGTGACCAAACCCAGCTTACAGCACCCGCAGAAGGGGAGCCAAGAGACCAGCAGCCCGGGAGAGGGGCACAAGGAGAAGCTTTTATCTTTTTCCAGACTCCAGGCTGCTGGTGTTTGGGAGGGGGAAATCCTGCTACTGCAGCATCTTGACATAAAATAAATAGAAGAGGCACCAAAACATGGACTTTTGGAGAACTTCTGTCATTTAGTTTCTCTTTTTCTTAATGTGTTTCCTTGCTGCTCTCCAAACACAAGGTATTTTGGCAGAGTGGTTGTGCTGCTCTCTGGTACCCTGCAGCAGACCAGGGCTCAAGCTGGAAGCAGAGATGGCAGCTGCTGGTCCCTGGAGCTGCGATCGCTGAGGTTGCCGTCTGGGAGACAGTCCTGAATGCCACCAGTCTGCATATTTTGGACTCCAGCAGAGTGTATCAAATCAGTCTTCCTGACCCCAAGCACCAAGAGGTGCATTCTCAGGTTTTGGCTGTGGGTCTGGCTGCTATGATTCCTTCCAGACAAATACATCTTGCATTCTGCTTCCCATTTTGTAACGCTTCATCCTTGTGACCTTACCTAAGGAATACATATAAACAAAAAAATTGTATTATATAACACAAAAACATCAACACACACACACACACACACACACACACACACAAATGTACTATTTACATATATTGATATCTATTACATACTATATAAAATGCACAGGCATTATATATAACTATAGGTAAAGTTTAAAATACATATTACACAATAAAATCTCTATAAATTTGTATAATATACCGTGTACTTGTTGCAGTCATGCTTTGAGACCAGCCGTTTTGTTGGAGAATAAAACTTCTCAGCCATTTCATGAGGAAACCGGGACAACGCATATTACCACAGCTGACAGTCCCAGATGGGAACTACAGGCAATGCCTAAATGCTGCAAGAATTTTTTTTAATTATTGGCATCACACTTACCATTCATAATGATGTTATGGATGTGAAATGCATAGTTCCTAAGAAAACTGAAATCTCCTGGGGGAGAAATATCTTCCTGACACCTTCATTTTGAAAGCCAAATTGGAAAGGAAAATCCAAGCAGAGGCGCACTGAGCCAAAAGAACTCAGACAGATGCTGTTACTGGTGGTTCTGTTCCGAGCACAGTGTTGCAGGATAGGAAAATCAACACAGCTGAGGAAATAGCAATAAATGGGTGCAGCAACTGTTGCAGGAGGTGTGTGCACAAACCTGTCCAGGCTAACACCTGATAACAGAGTCTGAATTTCCTGGACAAGCTGTCTAACTGTACAACTAGTTCAGAAAAAAAACCTGTCAGCAAGGGAAAGCAATTATCGAATTGCTTACATTTAGCCTGGCTACATAAAAAGCAAGATGTGGGTTCTGCCTATGAAACTCGTATTTTTTGGGATGCCAGTACAGTTAAAAGCATTTAAGTTAGCAGTTGTAGCCACGCACCACTCTGGGTACTTGCTGCAGGTGGGTTTAGGTCCCAGTACACAGCCTGATATCTGCAGAATCACTGCAACAAACCAAGCTCTTCCTATAACCAAAATGCAGCAGGTAGGCCCTTAATCATCAGTGAAAACTTCACTTGTCTGTTGCCCTTCTGTTCAGCAACTTTTAGGTGTCTGTGCCCATCGTGATGTAGTCCATAAACAGGCTTTTTTGGCCCTTGTCACTAAAGTTCACCTAAATCAGGATCTCAGTGGAGTTTAGGTGGAGTGAACATGGTCTACCGACACTTGCCTCTGCAGTCTTGGAAGACGTGACACAAATGAGCACATCCCCATGCAGCATAGTGAGTTGGTGGTTGACATTACAACCTGAAATGGAAAGTCTCCTGGGGTGCAGAGGAGCCCCGAGAGCACCTGTGCCATACCGTACACTGTGATGCATTAGGGTTGCATGGGATATTGAGGGCATCATGTGGCACCTCTGCTAAGCTCTGGGCACATGAATGTCGCTCTATGTGTGATGCATGGGCAGTTGCTGATGCCCATAAAGCCATTACAAATCTCTCTCCAGTTGATGCTCTTTGAGGATTGAAACAAATCTTTCCCTTCCTCCTTCTGGGAGTGTTGTGAGATCCTGACAACGGGAGGCCAGGAATCCTGACTCCAGGAGACTGTGTAAGGCACAGCATTAATGAGGTGGTCTGTGGCACTGTTGTGTGATGTACAGGAAGACATCTCCTGTGAAGCCAACCTCCTGACATATCAGCATAATTTTGTCCCCAAAGACAGAGGCTTTTGTTGTTCTGAACGATTAGTCAGATCCTACTCCAGCCTGTTTCACAGACTTGACGATACTGGGGACCCGTCCCTGTGGGGCACAATGTAGATTGCTGTATTCAGTCCAAGTCTCATGCCAAGAAATGGAAGATAAACCCAGCCACATCCCCATGAGCTACTACTACTACTTTTAAAGAATTTGGTATTTATGTTTCTTTCTTGCCAGGATCATTTTGGTGCCATTAGAAACATAAGAAAAAAAATACATCAGTGAAAGAGACACTTGATAGCCCAAGAAATATTTTTTTTACCCTTTGGTTACAAACAGCAGAGAATAAATAGAGCATGTTCAAAAGGTAAATAAACTCAACAGTATCTTTTACCTCTGCCCCTATTTTCCTCTCTCCAGATGCTTTATCTCAGTTCTGGCCAGATCGTAGGCACAGGATATGTGCCAGCAAGAGGCTATAGACTCATGTACCATTTCAAGCGGTCCCCAGCAGGAGGTCTAGGCAGATGTGAGGTGCAGGTAAGCCAGCTGTTAGAGACCTAGGGTGCTGACAAATGGAAACTTTCATTCCCTCTTACCCCAATAAAAAAACCTGCCAGATTACGGGTTTTGTACTTTATTTCATCAGTTCCAAGCCTGGGTCTGGCAGCTCTTTGTACAACTGTAAGGGCATGGGTGGCTCTTCTGGGTTGGGTGATCTGCCTCTGACAGAGCCCAGCAGGAGCTGTGAGGAAGACAAAGGAAAGAAGATGAACAGCTTGATTTATGTTCTGAATCATCTCAGCTGTTTCTGGTCCGGGATTTCTAAACTAGCTGTTGAAGCAAATAGTTGATTGTGACGGACTTTTCTTCCATGAATTTAACTTCTTTTTTTTAGTTTGGCATACACATCATCCTTCAGTAATGAGTCTTGCAATTTTAATTTTAGGTTGGATAATTAGGTATTGCCTACTTTGTTTCATCCTTGTAGCTAGCAAATTTTTTTTGGTAGAAACTGAAATATTGCAAGAAACAGTGAATACTTTTTTTCCCTAATCATTGCCTACTTTGTTTCATCCTTGTAGCTAGCAAATTTTTTTTGGTAGAAACTGAAATATTGCAAGAAACAGTGAATACTTTTTTTCCCTACTCATTGCCTCTATAACATCCAGGATTTAATGCACCTCTATAATACTTTCTCTTGTGTATTTCTTTCTGAGGCTGAAGAGTGGAAGAATCTTATCTATTTAATCTCGCCTTATGGGGAAGACATTCCTTACCTTTTGTCATTCTTTTTGTCATTTGCTGTCTCATTTAGTTCCATTATATGCTTTTATGGATGGGAATGCAAGAGGAAGAAAGGCAGATATTAACTTGTTATTAAAGAGGTGGGCACACCATGCACTTATCCAGAACGCTTCCTTTTGTCTTCCGTGGTAGCTCTGTTAAGAGGTTTTGCTTCAAAAATGGCCAAGAAGAGGCTAGAGGTGACAATTGTTACACCTGATCTTCCAGTTGCATTAGTTTAACTGGTGCACTTTAACTGGTGACCTACAGATTTGTGCTTCACATGTAAATTAACACTCAGGAAAACTTGTATCATGAAAATGCAGGTAACAGGACAGAGCAGGAACCCAGCGCATGCCCGAGCATTGGCCGTGAACTGAAACAAGATTCGTCACTTCCAAATCTTCCGGTTCCCTTCATTTTTACTGCAAGTCAGTGGTTACTTACCAAAGCAACAGTAGTGCAAGCAAAATTCTAACAGATTATCTCTTGAGATAAATAATAACACCAACACTCAAACAGCCAATCACTTGAAAGTAATTAACTGCACAGCTTTCAAAGCTAAAGCATTCAGGGGTAGGAGCTGAATTCCTTTGGTGTAGGACCTGAGTCATTCTTTTAAAAGACAGTGAGGATGCATTTAAAAACCCTGAGTCATATAAATGCCGAAATGTAACCAGCCTTGGGCTGTGGAGAAAGTCATCCAGAACCTGCTGGAACATACTTGCCCACCTTAGCAGTATCAGAATTTCACTAAGTGTCAAAATGAACGTGGACATGACTCCATCGCTGTGGACGATCTCAGAGCGGGAAATTAATGTCCTTTGATTTATTGATAGTGCTATAGTCCTGTGATCAGATTATTCGTTTACATGATATATAGCTATTTGTCTTGGAGCAGGACAGAAAAAATTCTGATCTGATTTGCCCTGGTAGAAATCACAGCACAGAGCTCACAGATACAAGAGCAGATGGCTCAGCTCAGCCTGTGTAACTGCTAAGCGTGAAATCCGCATGAGCAAGTTTAGGTAGTAGAAGGGAACAGACAGAGCAAAGCAGGAATCACTGCCTGCTAGTTTATCCTTCCTGATAGCAGTTGGCAAATATACTGTATCACTTGTGTAACTAGCCATAAGCATAGCCTTTCTGACAGAAAAGGAGGCAGGTGATTGCTTGAGTTCACACAGAAATCAGAGACCAGTGCTGCAAGTTTGCAAAGGGTGGGGTGAGAGGGGAAAGGTTCAGAGCCGCTTTTTCCTTCTGCACCACGTGTGTGTGTGCGCGTGCGTGTGTGTATACATATAACAGTTTCACCATGTCTACATCTCATAGATTTCTAACCCGATACATTTGCTACTGGGAAAAAAACTAATGAGCTGGCACAAGAAACAACTGACAGCAACATCAGTGCTGCAGGAACAAGAAAATTGCTTCCTGCAGGCTCACCTTCACTTGTCAATGAGTCTAGTACAATAAACCCTGCCAGCACACAGGAACATGGCAATCCAGCCCACAAAGGACTTGCAGATAGCTAGAGCTTTCTGATGGTCTGGAATGGAAAGGGAAATCCCTCTCTGAGCCGTGACTGCAACCACAATGATTAAAAACCTACCCCTGTGCTGAACACTTCATGACCAGAAAGCAATCAGTTCAGGAACAAAGCAGTGAGATTTATTGCAAACACAGCAGTAAGTTTATGTTCTGTTGATGTGACAAACTAGTTTTCCTTAACGCTGCGTTACTGACCCCTCTCCACAGTGTGATATTCATACACAAATTTTAGATCAGTAACCAAAACAGAAGTAGTTTTATTTTTTCATTATACAAATGCCAAATATCACAGCCATAGACATAAGCAAAAAATTGTTCCAAATAAATATGCATGGAGAGATTTTTGACAGCTTGATAACAAATTTAAACACAGTAATTATTGTATAAATGGTTTAACAAATGGTATTACTGCTAGCAGAATAAGCATCTCCAGGGAAAAGAGGATTGAATACAAAATCTGGAAATAGATTAAATATATATATATAAAATATACTCAGTTTATTGCATGGATAGATAAATATTAACATATTTGTGCACATAACTGGGAATGAGGCACTTATTCAGGTTAGTAAAACAAGGCCACTTGTTAAGTAGAAGAGAAAATGTTAATAAGCCTCCAAAACATCTTGCTGAAATCTAAAACCCTGAAGCCATAATAAAAAAAGGCATGTGTTACAGATGTATTTATAGTTCACTGAATTGTAAGAAATCCAATTTCTTAGGAATGGGACAAATCCAGCAGGCCTTACTGAAAACATTGGGATTTTTTTTTCCAGACAGAGGACTTTGGTATCTGACTCATGAATCTCACTCATGCTTGTTCAGCTTTTCAATGTTTGCTTTGTGTTTTATTTTGTTATCACCAGTTTGCATTGTTATTTTATATATTGTTAGCAAAACGTTAGCCTGATAATCTACATCAACCTAAACATTTTACAGACTTGTAATCAGATGCTATTCAAAACAGTGATCAAGTTGTTTATCGTGCTAAATGCTTGGCTTGTAGAACACACGGTTTTGATGTGATTTTATAAAAAGAAATAATAATAATAAAAAGATTTGCCTGCAAAGCAACTTTAATGATATTTCAGTCTGTTAAAATTCAAAAGCAGAAAAATAGCTCTACTGATAAACACCAAATTTCTGTATTATATATATTTTTTTAAAACAATCTTCTCTGCTTATAAAAACCAGGCATTTTATAAATATTAAAATGTTCTATTATTTACATGTGTCCCATTTTGCTGTGGAATCAGACTGTTACTATCCAAACATGCAGGTTCTAGGAGACAGATTCTGCATTTCTCATTATCATAATGATTTCACACACAGGAAAAAAGGCAAATTTGATCTTATGTTACATTTGCAACTTAGTGGTGAACTTAAACTGAATATAAAAAGCATCTGTGGGTTAAGTCTTTGATCAATCTTGCACACATAATACATGGATCACAAAACCAGGAACTTTAATTAAAAGAGTAAATTAATGTCAGGTGACTAGGGAAAAGGTCTAATGCACTGGGCACATCTTGCGGATAATTGTTTTGGGCTAGAACCCAGATTAATTAAAATAAAAGATGACTGCATGATTTTAGTAAGGGAGTTTGACCCTTAGGTTGCTGCAAACATCCCTCAATTAAGCAGTCTGAATCACAGCCCTCAGAAAAACCTAGAAAAGGTAGGACAGATTCTGACCTGATTCGTTTGGTGAAAAACTGGTTAAATCTTATTAAATGAGTGAAGTGCTAACAATATAAATCCAGAGCATGAGATACCAGCATGAGTCCCTCTGTGCGCATATTCACACTGTACCATGAATCATAGCACAGCTATTCCTAGGCTAGTAGACCTCAACGTTTCTGAGCCCTTACGGCTCAGAGAACGATTGCACAGAACTACTGGGTCAGGTCTAGCTGTACTGGCAGAGCACCACAGCCAGGCCAGGAAGCCTTTTGGATGGATTTTTCAGTTCAGAGGCAGCACTGTGTGCTTGCAGCCAGGCTGCTTTCAAGTTGGCTTTTGCTTAGCTAACTCAGATCTCTGCAGCGTGGTGCCCATAATACCAATTGCCAAGTGTATTGCAGCTGAAGAGAGTTTGGGGGCTGCCCACGCCCACCACCACAAGATAATGAATGGGAACGGGTATTCTAGCAACAGCCTCAACACCTGATTCAGATTTTGTATCTTTTATATAGTTTAGATCCATTCACAACTCCATTAACTCCAGTGCTGTTTAACAACTTTGTTGGCAACATGACAGTGGGACTGAGTGCACCCTCAGCAAGTCTGCTGATGACGCCAAGCTGTGCGGTGCAGTCAACACCCTGGAGGGGAGGGATGCCATCCAGAGGGACCTTGACAGGCTTGAGAGGTGGGCCCGTGTGAACCTCATGAAGTTCAGCAAGGCCAAGTGTCTTGCACATGGGTCAGGTCAATCCCAAGCACAAATACAGGTTGAGTGGAGAATGGATTGATACCAGCTCTGAAGAGAAAGACTTGGTGGTGTTGAAGCTGAAAAGCTCAACATGACCCTGCAATATGCACTGGCAGCCCAGAAAGGTGACCAAATCCTGGGCTGCATAAAAAGAAGCGTGGCCAGCAGGTTGAGGGAGGTGACTGTCCTCCACTACTCTGCTCTTGTGAGACCCCACCTGCAGTACTGTGTTCAGCAATGGAGTTCCCAACATACAAGAGGAATATGGACCTGTTGGAGTGAGCCCAGAGGAGGGCCACAAACATGATCAGAGGGCTGGAGCACCTCTCTTATGAAGAAAGGCTGAGAGAGTTGGGGTTGTTCAGCCTGGAGAAGAGAAGGTACCAGGGAGACTTTATAGCAACCTTCCAGTACCTAAAGGGGGCCTACAAGAAAGCTGGAGAGGGACATTTACAAGGTTGTACAGGGACAGGACAATGGGGAATGGCTTTCAATGTAAAGAGGGTAGATTTAGATTGGACATAAGGAAGAAATTCTTCACTGTGAGGGTGGTGAGGCACTGCCACAGGCTGCCCAGAGAAGCTGTGGATGCCCCATCCCTGGCAGTGCTCAAGGCCAGGCTGGATGGGGCTGTGAGCAACCTGGTCTGGTGGAAGGTGTCCCTGCCCATGGCAGGGGGGTTGGAACTAGATGATCTTTAAGGTCCCTTCCAACCCAAACTGTTCAATGACTCTATGACTTGAAAGGACTTACTCATCTATAATGTTAGTGTGACAAATGGGACTGTCTGTCCTGAAGGTTATATAGCTTTCATAGCCAAGCATTTGGCAGGATTTCTTTGGGACAGAACAGGTACTGTCTGGATAACAACTGACATGGGACACAGCTGATCAAAATTTCTGTGGGACATGATGCTATTTAAATCAAGAACACTGAGAGAAAACTAGAGTTACTCTTGCAAGAGTAGTTACTCATTAAAAAATGCCCAACAATGCCCCAGCATGTTTGTCAAGATGTGCTGTGATTATGCAGTAATAAATACTACTTGATTCTATCAAATGTTAATGTTTTTTTCACTTTGTTGCCATTTCATATGGCAATTGACAATCACACGCTGGATTCAGTATCGTGATTCCTAGGCTCAGTTCAGGCAGAACCTTGTCCTCTGAATCTAACTCTATCATCTTCTCTAGGTGCTGAAATACTAATGTTTGCATTTCCCAGCTGTGGATATGCACTAAGAAATGTAATTTACCTTACAACACTTCCATGATCCATTATAAACTTAAGAGGACATAAGTGTCCAGTTTCTGTGAAAAATGATTTTTTTTCTGGATTTGTTGCATTCTTTGGCTTTATATAAACATAAATAAGAAAAAAAATGTCTCAGATTAAATAGCTGAATAAGAATTTGCAGAAAAGAGTAGGTATTACATCCTGTGACATGCAACTGTTTATAATGCCATGCTGTCTAATCTAGCTGTCTTTTGAAAAAAAATTCAGTTACACATAAGTAAAAAAAAAAAATAAATCACTGGTATAGCTTAAGTGAAGTCAAACGCTTATAGGAGGAGGATTCATGCCTAAGGCATTTCATCACCTTTCAGACTAATTGTCGACACTGAATATTTTGTGAGAAACAGTACGAAATACAAAGGGTGTAAGGATTCCTCCTCTCAAGTATTTTGTGTTTCTAAAGAAACAGATTTCCTCTCTTATTGTAGACAGGATATATAGCACCTTTGGATACTTTTTATGAAATGTCAGAAAATACAAAAAGAAAACAAAATTCTCTCCCTTACAATGCAGTTCCTTGAATTGCTGCTTAAAATTAGTGCATGATACAGGGACATCAGGATTACCTTTCGTGCAAAGTGGGAGATTCAGTATGGATTCTTCTATTGTTGATAATGGCAGCAAGAGTTCAGTATGAAAAATTTCAAGTACACCTAGAAGCATATGAACTCTTTATTCCTCATCAGTCACTGTGATCTGCTGCTAGCAAAGTGCAGTTCAAGGTTTTTTTATGAGGCACTCTGGAGACTCTGGCTTGAATCCTGCAGTCTTGGAATCAAACCTCTGAGCTGTCACTGGTGTAATTATACGGTAGCATCATTGGTTCATTGCTGCCTGACTCCTTTGTGGCTTCCTTCTTCTCAGAATTTTGTTTCCATTTTAGCAGCAAAATGATGGTTGCAATCAAGCAGATGGCAAGGAAAATGGCAGCAGCTCCACCAATGATTGTGACTACGCTGACCCCTTCACTTTGGTTATTCAGTTCTCTGGGGAGAATGCCATTGACTGCAATCTCCTGTTGAGGAACCTGTTTCTTGCTGGTGCGATCTAGTGCTATGTGCTGTATATTTGTTCCTCTGTTGTTCTCTACACCAATGTCTTTTGCGAGTTCTGGGTCTTGCTCAGCTGCCCTCTTCTGACGTCTCTGTGTGGATGCTCCGGGGCTCCCACCACTAAAGAGCAAGTGGTACTGGTGCTCCACGCTTCTTTTGCCAATTCCATGGTTAGCATTCTCTTTTGAACGTACAGTGTAGATTGTATGGACGTACCACTCCCTACCCAAAGACACCTAGAAAGACAAATACTTTTTTTTGTATTTAAACACAGACATGCCCAACCTGGACAGCGCTATACACAGAGGAATTCAACCACTGTTCTGAGCTGATTGTCTGGACAAATATTTTTAAAATCATGCACAGATAACCCACCTCTATGTGCCAATGTGCATCAGAAGAGTCATGTTTTCTGCCAAGATTTTAAGAGGGGGTAGTCTCCATTCCTCTCCATGGCCAGACTCTAAGGCTATCAGGTACAGATGAAGAACCATAGCTTTGGCTTTTTTTGGTACTGTTAGTGCCAATGGCTGTACAAAGAACCTCAGCTGTAGACAGGCTGCAGAAAAGGACCGTCTAGGTCCAACCTGCCAGCTAACTAGGCCCTGGCTGTGGCTCTGTTTCCATCTTAATATAAGAAAACAGTTTTTTACTGTGAGGATGGTTGAACATGGGAATAGGGAGGCTGTGGAGTCTCCATCTTTGGAGATGGAGACATTCAAAATCCAACTGGACATGGTCCTGGGCAACCTTCTGTAGGTGGCCTGCTCTGAGCAGAGGGTTGGAACAGGCAGTTTCCAGAGGTCCCTGACAACCTCATCCATTCTGTGATTGCACGATTCCCTGCAATCTGTGTGAGATGATGCTATCTCCCTTTAATTTGTCTTGTCTTTTCTGAATACATAATAAATCTGGCCTCCACAAAGTCCAGTGGGATTCTCTGAATACTATCTTAAAGCTGCTGGCTGATAATTTCAGTGGTTGAGTCCAAGTCCTGTTATTCTAAGAAATAACACATTTTCTATTTTACTCTTGTTTTTCCAAGTCTTTCTCAGGATATTCTGTTGTTCCTTCATATTCTCATTCTTTTGAGAGAATGAGGATCAAAAATCACAGCATTATTGGAAATGGATTCTTCATATAAAAAAATGAGATTTCATTTTCAGGGAGGCAAATTATGAAACCCTTTTTACATTGGTAAGTAGGCTGTTCTCTTAAATATTCCACTGCTTACAAGGAGACCATTAATACTGAAGGGGTCAGGAGTAGGATTAAAGTCTCCTCAATATTTTTTCTACTAATTTATACACTGGAGTTTGGCATGTAGTTTTGCAAATACTAAAGAGACAAATAACGAATAGACAATTCCTAGCTGAGTTATATAGATTAAAGGGATCAATGCACACTTTTGAAGGATTATATTTAATTAAACAGTAGTTGCACCCTTTAGTTGTCAGTTTCTAGGCTTTCCAGTGCTTAGATGTTTCACAATATGCAAATTCTCAAGAAAAGAACTGCACAGAAAATGCTGAGTATCAAACTAGATTTTGATGAAGTTCACTATAAATGCTTATGATTCTTTTATTTTTTGTCATTCACAAGTGAGATGGGAAGCAATAAAACAATGCTGTGTAACAAGAAACTTAGCAAGTTCTTAGAAGAAATGCGTAAGAATTATCTATATAATTTTGGGCTAGACTGTGGAATTAAGCAAAAGGAAAGCATAGTATCCCCACAGAAATCTTTTAATAACTGCTATAAATTTTTTATCTATGAATTTTTAAGTATTTATAATCCTGTTTGACTGTCATGGGAATCAGAATAAATCTTTCTGTTGGCTTCAATATGACTTACCGTTAACAATGCTTACACAGGAAGCCTTTCTTGGTTCAGTACTCTTGCTACTAAGCTACAGAAATCATACCTGAAATAGAGGAGTTGAATCTACTTTAAATCCATCAGAGCCTGGCTGTTTAACTAATGGAATTGCTTCAGGATCATCTATTGCAAGTTTTGCATTAAAAAGCAGATTTCCAAAGCTTGTGGCTTGCGTCTCCGGTTGAGCTTTGTCCTACATGATCACGGAAGGAAAAAAAGTTTGTAAAACACAGATTCATTTATTCTAGGGAAAACAGTTCTAATATTTATACACAATGTAAAAATTGTGTAATTTACACATTCTATTTTATGCAATCTGGTGTAATATCAAAAGAAAAGACATGAGAAGCAGTTGTGGTCACATCTGACTTGTACTAACTTCTATTTAATCTCTTGCCTGAAGGCGTTTTTGTTGAAATATGAGGGAGAAACACTAGGGAACAAACATAGCTACATTTCTGAAATAAAAAAGATATATAAATGTGGTATGAAATAAAAGTAAGACTCTATTTCTCAGTTTAAAGAAGCTACCTCTCATTTCTATTAACAGTCATTCATACAAATTAAATAATCATCTTACTTAAAGTTAACTCTCTAAAAGTTGGGCATCAGGTCTGTAGTCATCTAGGCTTACTCTAGAATTATTTTCACAAGGGAAATCACACCAGGAATTCTAAGCCAGCTTTAGAGTTATCTTTCTTTGCCTATTGACTACAGAGGCATCCTGGATGACTAACTTTACATTATACACTAAATTTTGGAAGCCTAAAGATGAAACAAATTCCAATCCTTAACCTGCACATGTCCTAAGACTCTCTCTATGGTCAATGGCTATAGACAATGCAGAGAAAAAGTCTATTTTGGGATTCTAACTTAGGCCAAACTCTAAACGATTAAAGTCCCCCAAAGAATTAAGAGTAGAACCAGGAGGAAGAAAGGTACAATACTGCCTTGATCAGTTCATATTAGTCTGGAGCTCAAGTCAAAAATTTGGTGCCATCGAGAATATTTTAAAGAATAGTTGGTTTTGGATAAAAAAGAAGTTAGAAAAAAATTAAAAATATATATTTGCATCCTCCCAGAATTAGAACACTTACCACAATCTTAAACCTGTACAGAAGGGATGGAGAATCAGCAAGGCACCCATATTCAGTGTTGGATGGGTTGTATTTGGGTACATATCCATCAGCTCCTGTGCACAGGAAAACCTTCTCGATGCTACAGTAGAAAGAATCACCCAGATTCTGCACTGGATCCACCATCACCCGGCCATATATGATATCACCTGTAAACAGTGTACACCGTTCACATCCCATTACCCTGGAGCATTTAGCACAGTACTAAGCCTGAGTTAATAAACCTAGCCAAGAAGCTTAGTGCAGTGCAATATGATTATATCCAAAGACACCTTGCTACCCAGCTTCCCCTGTAGGGGTGTGTTAAAGGCTGTAATCACAGGGCACACTCTTCCACGCACTCTGGGCCATGTGATAGCAGTAGGAGGCCATTTGCTGTCGCTGTAGCCTGAACCACTTCAGGGGCTGCTTTAATTCTGGGCTATACTGGGTTCTTCATTCAAGAAGTGACTTAAATAATTATGTACATTATGTACAACTCTGTATCAGATCAGGGTGTAAGTTTTGGCCTCCTGAAAATGCACTTTGTTGAAGAGATGGGTTTTTTTATGTCAGTAGGATCCTGTTTACGCTGTATAAGAGTTTATTTATAGTTGGTCAGACTGGCATACTGTACAAGGGAAATAAACATTATGAAAAGTCATAGAGACATTTTCTGAGATTTGGCTCCCTACTGTGTAACTGCATTTCAGCTGTCTGATAATGTTTAAGATAAGACATGCTTGCCAGACCTGTACAAATAACCTGGGCTGTTGCTATGCAGGCAAGGAAAGTGTACTGTGTGCAGTGGTCAGATACGTATGACAGAAAGTGGTTGGGAAGGCTGAGAATCTGGAGAAGGAAAGGAGAAATATTGTGTTGCTTTTACAACAATTTGGAGCAACTGTAAGGGAGACCAGATACCTGCTGTACTGTGCAAGAGTGTGCAAGTACTGAGACTGTGCAAATACATCACAAAAGACAGTCATGCATTCAAGGTGCTGGCACTCTACGAAAAAGAGGCATGTGAGGAAAGGAGAGGAATGAAATGACTGCTTAGGTCCACCGACAAATGTGTCAACTGACTCAATCTTTCCAATCTCAGCCCACTCAGTGGAGGACAGGGGGAAGGGAGAAAGCCTTGATGAAAGCACTGTTCAGTAGCAGCCAAAACATTAGCATGTTATCAACCTTGTTCTAGCCACAGATGCATAGCATGGCACCGTAGTGGCTGCTAATAAGAAAGTTAACTCCATCCCAGCCAGACCCAGTACACTCAAACGCAACACAGACTGTATAATATTCATTTATCAGCTAGGAATGTTCTTCATATCAGCCAACATTTATAAAGTGCTCAGTTTATGGGAAAAGGTACCAGCACTGTAACCCTCAGACACACCAGTTTCAGTGCAGAGTGGCCAACAACTCTGATGTAAATGTTGGAAAGGCAAATGCAAAAGAACACAAGCAACAAGCCCAAACCCTTGCTCCTATCTTGTTTTGACTGAAACAGGACCCTGATAGTGTGGAACACACATTAAACATGCATGAGGTGTGCACAATTGTACCTTCTGAGAAAGCAACATCGCTTTCTTGCCCAAAGCCCATTGAGCCATCAGATAGCCAAAGTGTCTTTTTGGAGAGGAGGAACATCTGGGTGTTCAAGCTGAACTCAGCCGCCACTGGATCACTGACCTAAAACACAACAACATAAGGCTCTTCAACAAGCATTGTTTAAAGACTCTTAAAATACAGCATGACTTTCTCCCAATGTACATTATTCATCAGCTCCCCAGATCTACATGCAATAATACAGTTTAACCAAAAAGACTTCTTTGTATTAGACCTATACTGTGATATATTTTATATGCATACAACCTTTGAGTTATCTGCCTCTGTGATATTTGATAGTATTCTAGGTTAGCTTCTTTCCACCTCATTTTTCCAGGTCCCAGCCAAAAAGGTGCCCAGGGCAACTGATGTGTAGGGGTAACATAAGGAAAATATTTCCCTCAATAACTTGTCTCCATCTGACTCATCACAGCCTGTTTTCTCTATCCCATTTTCATTCTTACATCCAAGTCTCACCTCTGCTACTGATCCTCTGCCAATTATTTCAAAGTACACATTGCTGAGGATTTAGTTGCAAGTGTCAGTTCTTCTGATGTGCTGCAGGACATCAGATCATGCATGTGAAAATGCACCAAACCATGTGAACATCTTTTTATGTTAATATTTATCTTTATATATTTGACACAGTTATCTATGGTTCCTCTTTGATTACATTACAAGAATAAAATAAATTAATACTGTCAGCAGCAGGTTCTCATTGGGCCATATAACATTAAGTCAGAAGGCAAACTATACAGGGACATGGCATAATAAAAGGGTAAGTATATACTCAACAGAAAAACTAGGGAGAGCCCAGAGTTCAAAAAGATGCAGTGTACTTGAGAAACCAATATGGAAGATGCACACATTTAAAAAGGAAACCAAACAAACCCAAAACAAACAAGAGGTCACTAAAATAAAAAAATACTGACACATATATGTATATTTATGTATACACATGTAGATGTGTGTGGAAAGGAAGTAAGGAAAACAGAAAAGAAAACAGTCTTGCCAGCGCATGGACAAGGGACTGATGGAATGAGATATAACAGTACCAACAGAAACTACTGCTGCAAGTTATACAGCTAACACATTTATTCTTCTTCAAATCCCTTTTTCACAACAGAGTCCCCAAATTATCAAAGCAACAGAATTTGTCAAGAAGAATGTATAGCTGAAATAGTTTTTACACCCACTGCTACCCTTCAGAAAAAGGAACCCTACCCCCATAGCCTTTTCACAGAAAAAATAATTTAAAAAATCATTTCCATTCTCTTGGAATGCTTCCTTCTTAATTCCTGGGATTCAGGCCCACAGCTTCAAAAATCTGACTGGCACAACAGGTTTCCAGCTGTGGTTCTGAAAAAGAATCATGCATGGCCTCATCAAGCTCTTCCTGGGCAGAGTAAATGTCCACTGAACAGGAAACAAGAAGTGTGTGTTCAGCTAAAGGCTCCGGACTTCAGCCTCACAGCTTACAAGAATGGTAAGAGCAATGGCATGGGTAAATACCATGCACGTAGCTATGAACACATCTTTTAGGCATCCTATTCTAAGCTATTAATTTTATTTCTGTTTTATGTGTAAGTCTCAGTACTGCCAGTGGCTGGCATAGCTGTTATTTATGACAGTAGTTTAAATGTAATTATTTTCATATGCATTTGAGCCATTTTAAACAAGAGTTCTTAAAAAATAATCTGTGAGGACCTGCTGGGTGAGATGAGTACTGTCACTTTATTTGCTTATTTTCTATGCACATCAAGTCTCATATGGATGACTTGGGGACAATGCAGGTCACTCATGGTAGACATCCCCACCTCCATGGGACTAAAGCCCATGAGATACTTGGTACCTCAAGAAGCAGAGAATTCTTGCGATGGCTCCATCCCAGGGCTGCAAGTATCTTGACTAAGGAAGTGCTACTGTCAGGAAATAGTCATGTACATTTAAAGAAAGGAGATGCTGAAAGGACTGGGATAAAGCAGAGCTTTGTGGTTGAATGCTGTTCGTGTTCAGGAAATCCCAGAGAGAGACAGTAGTAATACAATCCTCACTAGGGTTCCAGGCTACCCGTTTCCCTCTTCAGGGGCCACAGAGAAAGGAAAAAGGAGATGGGCAGATACATACTAAAGAAGGAAATGTAGAACCAAAATCTCTAGAGTGGAGACACCAAATATATTTCCTTCTTGATGTTTGATCCTTAAAATGGCCCCTCACTCATGAACAGTGAAAACAATTGTGAAGAAAATAAGAACAAAAGTTTTCAAGAAAATGAAAAGCCTCATTTTAAAAAGCCCAAGAAGATAATTCCGTACAGCAGCTGGAGCACTAGACCAAGAATTGGGAGAAACAACTGTTCTGCCCCATCACTTCATCATTAGGCAGCCAAAGTCATTTTGGTCCAGTTATGACACCTGCGCTCACTGACTTCATCGAAACATATAATGGTTTGGGTTGGAGGGCACCTTTAAAGATCATCTAGCCCAATCCCCCTGCCATGGGCATAGACACCTTCCTCTACAACCAGGCTGCTCAAAGCCCCATCCAGCCTGGCCTTGAACACTGCCAGGGATGGGGCATCCACAGCTTCTCTGAGTAACCTGTTCCAGTGTTTCATCACCCTTATAGTGAATAATTTCTTCATTATGTGCAACCTGAATCTACCCTCTTTCAGTTGCCCCTTGCCTTGTTACTACAGCACTTGGTCTCTGGTTTTCTTATAAGCCCCCTTTACATATTGGGAGGCCACAACAAGGTCTCCTTGTCTCACTCTCTTCTTCAGACTGAACAAACCCAACACTCTCAGCCGTTCCTTAGAGGAGAGATATTCCAGCCCTCTGACCATTTTGAGGCCCTTCTCCGGATCCACTCTAACAGGTCCATGTCTTTCTTGCACTGGAGACACCCCAGACTGGATGGGCCTGTGCAAAGTATGAGGTGTTGCCTAGTCTAAGGACCAGTGTCACAGTCTGACCATTCATGTTCACTTCTCTGTCTCTTGTTCCTTATTTCTAAAACAGTGGATAAAACAATGCTTATTCAGTTTTGCAGAATAACTAGAAGATCTTAGAGGTGAAGTGCTAGATATTGTCTACTGAATTTGTGCTACTGTACTGCTGTAATTGCTGCTTATTTGGGACCTGCTTTCAGTCCACATAGTCTTTCAATCTATGATGAAAGGGAACAATATCATGGGCCACAGAATCTCCTGAATTCCTTTTCCTATGGCATCTCAAGAAAAAGAGCTGGTCTTCGTTTGAAAATTATTGGTGATGGAGGACTAACTGGCCACAGTCCTTGGCGATTATGACACTGCTGCAATTTTGCACCTTATCCCTATTTTCAACTGATGTACCTGAAACTTCCATATGCTGTATTATTAAAGCTTTATCTGATATAATAACCCCTATAGTATCCATTTATTTGTTCCAAGGTAGTTCTTAGTTTTATTCATAGTTCTTAGCCATAGACTTCTTCCAGGTAAGAGTTAGGTCTCTTGCTAGGCTACTTTGCCCATTTTGCAATTATTTTTGCAGCTTTTATGAATTTTCTTTGAATTATCAACATCTTGTTTATACTAGGACCTCACGCAAGCTCTGGTTTAGCATTGCTGTGAATTGCTTTAGAGTTCCTAGAAGCAGATTGGAAATCCCAGACAAAAGCTGAAGTGCTGAACTAGTATAAATTCCCATCACTCCCTCCATTCAAACTTTTTCAAAATGTTTTGCTAATTAACTCTGAGAAGGCCGGTTTCCTGTCAGATCATGTATCATCTCTCTGCTTCGCCAGGACTTAATGCCATATCAGGAATCATCTGTTCTCCCATAGCTGGCATAATGTCAAATGAAAGCATAAAGACTGCATACATTCTCTTGTGTACTCTGGCTAATTCAACAGAAAAGTGATTGTGTATCCCTGACTGATCTGGATCGGATTTATACCGTAAGATGACCTAATAGCACACATCCATACTATTAATGAGCATGAAACCACAGCCACACTATTCCAGTATTAGTTGTACTGGCTCCAAACAACAGAAATGATACAACTTCCTCCTTACACACCCGAAGGTTATGCTAGCCCTTTTTATAAGACTGTAAACTGGCAGTTTATTTTCTGCTAACTATCCAACATGACCCCCAGATTTTTTCCAGTCAATGCTTTCTCAGCAGAGTCTATTTCTCCATGTTTTGTTCCCAGCTACAGAGCTTTACAGCTGGGCTTTGTGAAAGGTATGCTGTTTTGCCTGTTCCCATGTTCCCATATGATCCATACTGCTACCTACGGCTGCAATTTGTCTCACTCACTTTTGTGACTCTTAAAGCTAAGCATTTTAGCAGTGCTGGCTGTCTACACTTCCTTTATAGTCAGTGAAGGAAGTCCCGCCCTAGGCATGAAGCAATCTCCCTCTGGAGGTCCCACCAGAGAACTAGCTCTGATCTTTGTGTCAGATTAAAACCTTATGATAACATTTATGTTTTCCTAATTATCTGATAAAACTATTTCATACCAAAGCCAACAGACAAGTAAATAATTCCCAAGGTTAGTTCATATCACGGTATCTCCCAAACCAATGTCAATGAGCTTCCTATCAGCTATCAAAGATGGGCTGTGCATTGAGGACAAAAAACCATTTATACCCATGTTACTACATTAGCCTTTACCAGTTGGGTAAAACTGGTTAAACAGCAGAGGGGGAGCATGGGCAGTCCCACCAATTTAGGAACTGGTTTGTTTAAAAGCAAGTAAATTAAGGTTCTAGTACTATTGTTGTAAGACCAACAAAGGCAATTTGGGTATCAAACTGAAAAGGAAACATGATGAAGGTATCATTGTGATGGTACCTGCTGGAAACGGATATCCAAATCGAATGTGATCGGCTCTCTAGGATTGCAGATAACTGGTAGGTTGTACTCCTGATGTGGAGCAGTGGTACAAGCTATCAGCTTCACAGTGTATGTTCCAGAATAGTCTCGAACCTGAAAAGAGAGAGAAAGCTGTTCCACCAGCACCCTAACTAACAGGCTGGGGCAACAGAAGGCAGAGTGAAGGCTGAGGTCTTACCGCAAAATCTGAAACAAAGCTCCACTGCTGTACTGGCTGGTTGTATGTTGGCTCACTTCGGATGAGGCTGAGGCTAAACGTCAGGCCTGGGTGATCAGCTGACATAACCATGGAAGTTAGAGATGAAGCTAGAAACATGTCAAGAGACAGATTTGTCACCTTTAGTGTTTCACTGCAAACTCTCAGAGCCTGAAAAACATTCCCAATAATTCATAAACCACGCCATAGTTGATGTTAATATATTTACAGGGCACTTGGTTTTATTAACTGAAACTAACAAAATCAATTACAGTCAACACAGCCGGGTTGGGCCACATAACCAGAACTGTCTGAAGATTAACAGACAGGCAAAAGTGGAATGGCAAAGATCTATATTCCCTCCTGTTTTAAACTTGGAATGTCAGCCCAGGGAACACAAAATAATTTCTCTTAGTAATGTAACTCTTTTGGCTCTACCTGATAGGCAAAACCTAACACACTAGAGGACAGCTGCGGAAAAGTAGAAGCACTATGAAGGAGTTTTACAGGTCAATAAAACTGAATTAAACTAGAAGAGATTTCTTAAAATTATTTTCCCCCCTTCTCATTATTGTTCAGCAGATTTAATTTAGTTAATCTTTTCCATGGCCAGCATTCATGGTCAGATTTATATCTGTAGACAGCTTTACACCTGTGATTATTCTGAATAAAGGCAGTGGGGTTTAAACAGATTAAATTGCAGGATCAGGTCCTCAGCAATGACTAATTGAATGGCAGTGAGAATATTTTGTTAACAGAGTGATACAATGCTCATACAAAACCTTTTCTTACTCTCTGAAAAAGGTCTAGATAACCTACAAAGCCTTCAAGTTAGAAAAGACATTTTAATACTAAGTTCCTAGGGCAACATCAGTAAACAGGTAATCATAGCTTTTAGATTAAAAACATGTATTTATAGATCCCCAGTGGACAGAATGGCCTAGATGTTCTTTTTTCATGAATCGGGCTCTTGATCAAGAATATCTCTGTTTTCCATCAGATTAATGCATATTCTATTAAGTTTGACAATCTGAATACAGTCATCAGTGACAAGAAAGTAATCCAAAATAGAGGGAAAATCCTTATCTGAAGAGAACAGTACATAAAAAATTCAGGTATCAGTAGCAGAAATAAGAAAAATTAATAGTATAAAATCTGGGAGATAGTACTGCTAAAATATAGATTATGCTTACCAGGATGGGACATCACAAACAGACCATGAAACCGGGCTTCAGTCTTGAAGTTGACAACCAAGCGCCCCTCTTCACTGATACGCATGCTGGTTGGGTACAGGGAACCTGGCAGAAGAAGCCAATTTGCAAAGTTTATTCCTCTTGCAGATGACAAATAAAAGACACTCCTGTGAAACACCAGCCCCACTCTTTTGTTTCCACTTAATCATGTCAGTTGTTTGGGAGGGGGCCTGCTGCTACCTTTCGAGCTGACCCAAGATTCTTCTCCAACAAGAATTTACACAGTGGGGCCTAGAGTTTTCACAATGCTTCAGCTCTCCAAAGCACATACAGAACCTCCTGGCAAAACCATGGTGTTACACGTTATCACGGACCCACACAGCTGCTCTAGTAGGCTGAGGAATGTCCACAGCACAGTGTGCTTGTGTTCAGGCAGCAGCATGGTCAGCTGCAAGGGAGTTCTGTAGAAGGAAGAATACTTTTGTTTTCACCAGGTACTCAGGCTGACTCCTGCCAATGAAAGCTGCATCAGAGATACTCTTTAATCAGCGCCTCCCTATCTATTATCCCAAGGCAGCACCCCTCAGCATTTAGTTGTAGCAGTTGGTTGTGGCTTCCATGGCAATCTGTTTGAGGGTACTTGATTTTGTGAAACTCATTCTGACAGGCTTTGCATTGCTGGCAATTTCTGGCATGAATCCGGCTCAAAACACAGGCCTAACGTTTCCTAATTTCAGGTTACAAGGTCTTGTTCACATGTCAGAATTGGTTTAGTGCTGTAGCTTGCAGCCAAGTCCCTTTTTCTCTGCAGTTCTGCAAAGCTTCAGAGTTCAGGCATTTCCTCCAGTGCCCCCTTACAGCCAGCCAGTGATGGGCCCTCATTCTGCTTGCAAGGAGCAAGAAGGAAACGGGAATGTTCCTCCATGAATGTGTCAACAAGCTAACATACTCACCAATATGAATGTATACCACCCACACAAAATCATCTGTATCAATCAAATGTATTGGTACATTAAATATATATATATGTATGTATGTATGTATGTATGAATTATTGCTTTAGAAGACCTGGACTGATTTACAGTTTTATGTAGAAATTAAGTAGAGCAATTATATATAAGCAGAGGTATGGAAATAAACTGGAAACTAGTTAACCCCTCTCTGCCCGGAAAAAAACTGCTGTTCATTGTGTAAGGCTGCGGAGTCAGAAAATACTGCCCAGATCAGATTGGGATTTGTTAAGGGTCTATCCTTTGCTACCTTGCTGTGTTTATCATCTGTTTTGTGCTGGCTGTTTTCAAAGGGAGCTGCCAAAGTCCAGCATCTCCATCAGCTGGCCATCAGCTTCTTAAACAAAGAAACAAAATACTTAAAGCATCAAAGACAGGAAAATGGTGGCATAGATGCACCACATAACTGCTAAGGCTGAGGATTAGACCTCGTTGTTATTCAGTGACTAATACATCATATGATTTGTGTCATGTGGTTTATTCTTTAGGCATGGCATGACATGTGCTTCATTCTTCATGCACTGTAGATTCCCCTTGCCACTCCTGATTTCCTGCTTTTAACATGAAGACAGAAATTACATAGCAATGACTTCTGTAGTTCATATACAAAGTCTGCAGAAACAAAAGATGGTTTTATGTTCACTGGAGTCCTGATACTGTATAAGCGTACATACATAATTATAGCCAGTGCCTGTATTCTACCTTAGGCTGAGACAGATATGGAACACCTGAAGCTTAATGCTGGGAAACACTGAGTAAATTTACATAAATAGAACAAAGCAGCATATAGGTGTAACTATAAATTTTAATCTTTCACAGACATCTGTATGTCACTATTTTAAAAACATAAATTAACTTTTTGCAAAGATAAATTCTGTAATGATAGAGTTTGATTTGTTGACTAGTTATAGTCGCAAACATTTATTGACAGTATCTATCACATTTAAAGAAGGTTTATATATTTCTGTATATTTCTGTATATTTCAAATATTTCACAATTCATGTTTCCAAAACATCAAAGGTTTCTGAAACTGCACATTCATGTCCAGAAAAAAATACCACAGAAGAATATCAATTGTTTTTCATTGAAGTGCAAACATCTTGTATGGTGACAGAATATGAACACGTAGTGAACCTTGAAGTTCTGAGTAGAAATAGATGTTTTAATTTATCCACATGTACTTCAAACATAACAAAACATTTATCTTTCTTTGCAATAAAAGAACTGATGTCAACTTTACATGGTTTTCGTAAACACCCCAGCAGAGAACTGAGGCTTGGAAATGACAGTTTGCAACGGATAATAAATTATATACTTTCTGGGGGCTTTTTAAAGTATTATAATGATTGAAAAAAACATCCTACTGCGTGCAAACTATACTCTTAGTAAAAGAAGACGAGTTGGATGAAAAGAAAACCAGCAACTACCTTGGAGCTCTGCTTCAGGTGGGCTACCGATCCCATCCTTCCACAGGATGGCAGTGTCATACACAAAAGTCAACCGGAGCTCCGACTGCAGGTCGAAATGCTGCCAGCCTCCTACACCCACCGGAGAGTGGAAAACGTAGGAGACGTACAAGGGGACCCTAAGCGTGACATAGGACTGCACTAGGTTGAGAACCTATAAAAAGGAAAATTATTTAATTAGGTTAGTGGTCATGAAAGGCAACATTGCACAGGTAATCCAAATGCAAGAGAAAGAGAAGACGCAACTTGAAATAAATATTGTGACTGAATCAAATTCTCTTATTTTGCAAATTACAGATGAAGTCCAAACCACCACATTTCAATGTATTTCACCTGAGCTTACATCTCCTCAAGATCCATTTTTGTATTTCAAACTGAATATGTGTTCTGATAAAACATAAACCTCTCAATTTTGACTCATTTTTATTTAGGTTTTTAAAGTACATAAACAACATGGCAACAAATGAAGGTTTTAGAAATTTTTGAAATATCCTTTTGCATTTGCTCTATACTTGTGCCTTAACCAACTCTTTTGCTTACAGTCTTACATTACTATCTTCTAAGAAGCTCTTCTGGAAGACCCTGAATTTGCTCAGATGTCATTGCAAGACTGATTCCTTGGACTGTACTTACTCATCTAGAACTATTTCTTCCTTTGTGCATGGATAGTAGCTAACACTCCATGCAAACACACAAATCATACCATTTATCACTGTCTGGAAGAAGTAAAAATAATATTCAAGTTGATATAGATTTAAAACCAGACCCTTTATGCATATATTGTGAAAAACAATAGCACTGTATTTAGTTATTACCAGTCAGAGAATTATATATTCTTCATATATAGAGATGAAAAAAGACAAGAGCAACAGTGTCAGTAAACTGTCACCTCTTAAGAAAACTCTTACATGATATGTGGATCTAAACTTTTCTGAAGAGACTTTGAAACTACGGTTTGTTAAAAATACCTTTTCATTCACATCTCTCTGATTAGAAATGTGCAATCTAGATCAATTTAGAGCATTCTGGATTTTCTTAGAAAGCCACGGAAGGAAAGGCATTGAGATCATTTCCCGGTGGGAAACTTTTCAGAGGCATAAATGGTGTTCAACTCTCATTTATTTCCCATAGAAATTCCATACATAAATTTGTATTTGAACATTTCCCTGGAGTGATTACTTTACAAGCTTCCAAAGAGTGTTTTGCACTATCAAAAAACTCCAGCATTCAAAGTACTTTACAATCTGTGTAATAAACAAACTGTTTCTGGGTTCACACAGTGCTGTGTCAGGGGGCTGAATGTCCATTACTTTACAGCTGCTTTACATTTCCAAATGCCAGACAAAATTTTCAGTAACACTATGAAACCACAAATTTACTGCCAGCACTGAGTGAACACTCTGAGCTAATTAAGGAGTTCATTATGGCAAATGTTCATAGCTGCCACAACTCACTTCCACGCATGACACTACTTGATCTACACACTATGCTACCAAAACCCTTTCCACTGACATTGTTTGCATTGTTCCATACAATGTGCTAGCCCTTAGACAACAGACAAACTGGAAACACAGAGTGTCATGCAGTAAAGCAGCCTGGTAGATAATATGAGAAGCTACAGTAAGAGATTATTTTCTATTAATGTTTGTTGGTTTTACAGAAACACAATCAAGAGCTTCTATTTGGAACAAAAAAAGAGGGTTTACTTCTCTATATGTATTTGATGACAAATCAAAGTTAGACAAATATATTATTCTTTAGGCCTATTTAAGCTGCAAGTTTATCTTTGGGAAACCTGCACAAATATCTCAGCAGTTACTTAAGACAATTTGCTAAATTGTTCCAAATAATAACACAGAATTCTCACTTCTATTAAAAAAAAAAAAAAAAAAATAGCTATGATGCAACTCTAAGTGCATCATGGTTTGCCCTTAATTCAGGAGTAACCTCAAACATTTGTCATTTCCTGGAACAGTATCAAGAACTGAACACATTTGCTAGTATAACAAATGTGTTGCTATTGAAAAGTCATCCCAGAAAAACTGTCGTCTTTTCTCTGTGTGTTTTTGTTCTACATCTGCATGTTGTACAGTAAGAATTACACATTGAAGTCAAAGACCTGAAGTTCAGCTTGTTTATGAGGAAGAGACAAAGGTACATGATTTAATGTATGTCCACTATCCTTTTGAAAAGAAGCATACATCATGCTTAATGATAATGTAGAGAAGGACTGGAATATCACACAAGGAGAATTTAATGACCTTGAGGACTTGAATAACAGAAGTGAGATGAAATTTTACAGCTTAAAGTAATAGAAACTAGTGAGAGGGATTTCTGCTAAAAATTAAAGACTTTGCTTAGAAACAATAGAGGGGAAAAGATTTTGGTACGTGAACTGATCACATCATAACTATGACCTTCTACCCTCTCCATGTGATATGATCCTAAGATAAACTGAGGAATGGGGTAGAAATTAGAAGCATGCATGCCATTATACAGAGCACTAGTGAGAGCTTATCTGGAACAGCTTTGATCATCCATGCTTGAAAAAGCCTACTTTGGATTGTAGACTGCAGAAAAAGAAATCAACATAATCACAAGAATGGCAAAATTATCTGATGAGAAGAGACTAAAATAGCCATGTTGGTTAGCCTAGTACAACAAAGGCTGAGAGGGAATACGAATGCTGTCTATACACGTCAGGAGATGAACAGCAGAGAAGGCCACTGATGATGAAAGATGGTGCTGACATGGGAACAGACGGGAATAAGATGGCCACGACAAATACAGCCTAGAAATCAGAAGAATTTCTAGCACTCAGTGTGGTGGCATTTAACAAGAATAATGAAGCCATGAAATCCTATTAGCTTTTGGATTAATTTTACTAGTGTTGGGACCACATTACATAGAGTTAAGGCAGCGGCCTGGACAGAGTGATCCACAACCCCCTTCTAGTTCAGTGTCTTATGCTACCTCAAGTGAAAAAAACCCAAACACCTTCTTTCAAAGTTTTTCTTGAATTTCAAGTCCAAGGTACTATTGGCTCTTCACATGCAGTGCACATAACACAATCCATTAATGGGGTTTGTAAGCCACATGTTAGGGTTTTCTTGCCTCCATTTAATGGGAGTGTAGTATTAGCTCAACTCATTTGTACTGGTGGAAATCTAACCATGGGATCCCTTCTGGGGCTAGCCTGCCTGAAACACTGCTCCTTTGCCATATATCACCACTGCTTTGTGGGCAAATCTGAAACTATGGTGCTAAAGAATTGTCTTCATTTCTAGAACCCTAGAATTTAGAAAGGTCTTCCTTTTTTAGCTAAACCCATATGTCCGGGCAGCAGGGCTGCTTGCCCCAGCGTAGGAATTTATTCATGCACTTATGAACGTCTGTGTGCTTCCATCAGTACAGCTGCCCTTATGTGTGATTCATGGCATGTAGAGAGAGGAAGGGGTTCTTGCTAAACCAGCTGATTGAGTTTTTATGCATACAAATCCTTCTGCAGGCACTTGTGGACTTGTGGGTGTGGAGGAACACCTACAATACCGATAGCCAGAGAATTACTGAATAAATAGTTCTCTTTCCTAACAAGAAACGAAAACTTACAAGGCCCCCTCATTTCCTGCTGTCAAGGAAAATGCCATGAAGGGCAAACTAATCTTCAGTAGGCAGAAAAGAAAAATCTCAAGACACGCTACGTGAAATACAGAGGACCTTTCAAATAACATAAAAAGGAAATTAACTGCAGAAGAAAACTGTGTCAGAGTAAGTGAGCAGACCCCTACCACCACCACCCTCCCCCAAATGAATTGATGGAATGCGTTACACAGATGGGGGAGTCTTACTTCTCTAGCCCTCTTACTAACACCGTTTAGGTGAACATGAGAAAACATTCTTTCCATTGAGTTATCTTTATTTTCCAGCACTGCCTGTGAAGCCTATTGAAAGTAGCCAGCTGTTCATATTTTATCTCAATGTGACACTGATGAAACCAAAATGGTAACATAGAGTTGTGTAAGTGTAGGATCAGCTTAACTGCTGTAGAGAGACAGGACAGGTGCATAATGTATCTATGCATTCTATGCACAGGAGATTTTAGCAGTTGTACTGACAAAATTATATTCATTAACATTAATTTTAAACAATAGTAGGTGGGTGTGACTTTTAGCCTTCAGATAGCAGGAGAGAAATACACACTACAGCAACAGCTCAGCTAAATTGGGCAAATTGTGTCTAATAATCTGTGACAATGCTAGGTCTGGAGAACCTGAGAAGGCAGAAGACTCAAATTTTTCCAAGCAGGGAACTCTTACTGTTAGTATCTGAAAAAGTGTACATCACAGATCACTCAAATAGCACATCTCAAAATTCATGTGTGTGAGGGAAGAACATAATTTATACTGGATATTGATATAAGAAGCAGAATTTCATACATTTCTTTTTTGCAAGTCAAAATTTTGCAGAGCACAAGATCTGTTTTTGAACACTGACAATTCCCATTTAAGACTTAGGAAATATTAATGGGAGTTTCTATAGGTGTTCTCCTTTTGTTCCCTTTTCTGTTGCAAACTGTCAAACTTCATTAAGTAAAAAAACATAATTAGTTTGAGAATCTGTCATGTAACAAGTGAGAATATTTACAACAAAAAACATTTTCAGTTAATGCTTTGGGGCACGGACTCTGTTCTACATTTATATTGTGCTTTATTTATCTGGCTTACATTTCCAGAGGGCAGAACTTGGCAGTGTGTGTGTGCATTGTTAGTACTGATAAAATCAGAATTATAAATAACACAAGTTCATGTTTTATATTGTATATCCCAATGAAACAAACTTTTCATGAAAACTGTCTTTTTGTCCTCCAAATTGGCCTAAACCTCATTTTCTGTTGCATTTACTTGCTACGTCTGTGAATCTGAGTCACAGAAGTTTAACAATGTTATCAAGTAACTGTTTACACAATATCAATGTGCTAAAGTCAAGATTTCATCCCAAGAAGGCAGGCAGCCAGGTAGGTCACAGGTGAAATGCAAAGCAGGTTTGTTTAAAGAAGTCTGAATGGAGAGGTGAATGCAATACAGCCCTGAAATGCCAGCTCCTTGGAAAATTTAACCTCTGACTTTGTCACAGAGCTGGTGCATTAACTTTATAGTAGAGTGTTTTCTTCACAGCGCATAATGAATGCATGCGTTTGCAGCTGGAGAAAAAAAAAGTTTGACTGTTAGCGAGCTTCCATGTCAAGGGAATACAAGTTGCAGGGTTTTCTTAAACTTGACTGTGGTGGCTGCACTGAACAAAAAAATCTGAAATTAGATATTCCTGTCTATTTGCATTTTACAGCATCTAGTAAGACTTTCAGAAGAGCTGACTTTTCCCACTAAAGTATAATTTTGGTAAAACTAGAACTGGTAAAGCTGGAAATATAATGTTTCTGTGTAATAAAAAACCTCTGCAAGCTGCCTCATATAAGCTGTGGCTGTACATTTGTGATTTTAAAATCTGTTTTCACATGGGATTTCCAAACACTCTGTGCCATAACCTGTGTGGCATAAACGTGAACTGAACATACTGGAAAAAAGGGATTTTCAGTTTTGGCCAGAAATAACTGTTTTACTTAGAGACAAAACACAGTGCTCAGCTGTATTCAATTGCAGTAACTTCAAGGTATCAGTCTGTACATTCAAGTATTTCAATATGTGTTCTTCACTTTCTTGTTTCTGTCAAAGACTTTCTTAATTGGTTGTTGTTAATAAAATTTGTTTGAATGGTAATTTCCTTGCTTCCCTACGCCAGGTTTGGCAATGGACTGGAACTAGGGAAAGTAACATCCATATATAAATACTTGGCCAGAACCACACAGAAGATTTCAAATGCCAAAATGTCTGGCTACAGCAAACAGTTATAACAGTAGGAAATGAGATCAAATGATACTCCATACTATCAAATAAGTCTAGGCCAACACTTCTATATATACTTTATTTAAGGATAGCCACTTGCTTGGTTTTCACTGTTTCATTTTTTAACTTCCTTTCATAAATATGTCATTGTTCTACACCTGCATCTTAAGAATGAGGTGCCTGTAGTACTTGACTCTCACAATGTCCCATGAAGTTCAACATTTACTAATTACTTGAAAATACAGGAAGACAGCCCTTAGGTAGGCAAGTTCCACATTTTTGAGGCCTATACATATCCAAAGACAGACACTGACATTTAGGCTGTTACTGCAGGTTGTCCAAAAGAAAGCTGTTGCTGCTAACCATCAAAGCTGACCTTAACTTTAGCCAGAACAGAACTACAATCAAAAAGAATTAGCTCAATTTAAAGAGGAGCAGATCTTTATTTTTAAATATAAGGTGCTTAAGCTGCACATCTAAATCCATGTTTAGACACATAAATTCCTGACTTTTCAGATGTGGTGAATATGGTCAGACCCCAGGAACAAAGCGTCTAGCTGTAGACTGAAAGGAGTGCTGCATCTAACTCATGCAGGGTTTGCTCAAGCACAGAGTAATTGAGAAACAGAATGGGTCACAAGCAAAAGGTCTCAAAGAAAAAAAAAAAAGAAATCTCAGACCTTCTCTGTATGTATTATGACAGTTCAGGAGTTCATGGGAACTGGCTAAGACAGCTGCAGCCTGCAACAAACACTAGGAGCACTGCCAGAAGAACTACACCAGCTGCAGGTCTCCCACCTCACTTCTTGCTGATTGAAACTCATCTTCTTCCCCTACCATAGAAGGAACACCTACAAAGTGAAGTTCCACAATCACACAAGATGTTGCCAGTTACTTTTGTGAAATCTCTCTGAAGCAACAGTACTGTCTTTGTTTGACCATACAGGTATTGGACAGCTAGAATCAAAAAACAGAATTTTGAGCTTAGAGATCTAGCCAAAACTGACGCTATTAAATTTGCAGTGGTAGCAGGATGTGGTAAGAGTGTTTTTGTTATTTATCTCTTCTGTCTGTATAATAGAACTTAAGCTTCCTTTGTGTGCTAAAAAAACATGGTGAAAACCATAGCTGCCAGCTTTCCTCTCACAGAGAAGGATTATTAATTGTTCACTGAAGGAGAAAAAACCAACAATGGTGACAACCACAGAGATAGGGCACTGACTGCCTCCCCTCTCAGCTGGAGGGGGTCATGTGAAGATAAAGACCAAACCTGGAGAAGAATTAAATGGAGGTGGGGGAAACGGGGAAGGCAGTGAAGCGCATACTGGCTGTGGGGCAGTGCTTCACTGCTAGAAGTAATTCAGCTTGATATTTCACTTAACACACTGTAACCTCTTAGCCATAACCTACGAGGCACTAAAGAATAACTTCAGCTGCAGTTTCATGGCTCTCATAGCTCATGTTCTCCCCATTCTGCTTTTAAATGAGTGGTCTTACCTAAAGCACACAATGCTTCTGGAGCTTAAAGCAAGAACAGCTCTCTGCCTTGTTCACATTACCGTTTATGCATGTCCTCCACAACTGAATATACAGGTTCTTTTCATTTACTAAAACAGTGGAATGTATCCTCTCCTTTGTTTACATGCATATAGGTTTTATTTAAACACATATTTGTCTAAAACAGCTATTCAGCCTTTTCCCTAAATGACACAAAAATATTCAAAATGGAACGGATTCATACCAGGCCTTCCTTTCTTTTCACTGTGGGAGAAGTGCCTTGCATAGGTCACAGAATCAGAGCCACAGCTGCTTGGCAGCTGTGTGTGCTTATGTGCTTATCATTGAGTTGTGTGGGAAATAAGAATATATGATTGCATATTTACATGGGCATAAGGAGATAGTCAAAGATGATGAGTTGAAGAAATTAAATCATTCTAAGAACAGTGAAGATTACTGTCATTTTTATCTTGTGGGAATGTGTAAGTTTTACATTCCACACTTGCATGCCACCTTCTTCCCTCTGACAGTTCATAGTCCCAGTGGAATGTACCTGTAGGAGGATCTGCCTGCAGCAGAGGGGCAATCCCAAGCAGATGCCCCAACATCAAGTGAGCTTTCAACATGAAGGCAGAGACCTTCTGGTTTTATACCTTACAGAGTATGTAGTCTCTAGTTAAACGGGACAGAATGTTAGGAACTGAACTCAGGGCTAAAGAGAACCTGGTGCAATTTCTTGTCCAGCAAACTGACTGATCACCTGCGGACACCCACAGAGTATGGTGGACTTTAGGTGTGTAAGTATAAAAAAAAGGAAAAGCAGTTTATCTGATTAGGTATCTACATGTCCGTCGGCACCTATGCTTTTAGTAGTAAAACAGCTTTGTTGTTGCACATGCCCATAGGCTTCTTTGGACAACAACACACTTTTCTCATCTGTTAAGGCCTCATGTCATTTCGGACTTACAATAAGAATTTGTGCATATAAGTCTACTGAGGTCTGATAAACAGATGGATCCTTGGCAAAATTAACACCTGTCAAAAAGCAGAGAAATTATGGCCATTTCATACAGTGGCCTGATCCTTTCCACAGTGGCTCAACAAGGAAGGCTAGCAAGCCAGTAAAGTGAGTTAGCTTTATCACACAGTTGTCATGCTGTGGATGGACTTCTCTGAAATGAGGTACTGCATTTCCAGTCTTTCTTCCAGCCTGTGGGATTATTCCCCAAAGAGACTTTTCTGTGTCATAAAGGACTGATCTTCATAGCTACAGCTTTTGTAGTCCAGAGCCTAAGTGGTATCAGACAGGCTTATATGGTAATTATACAAGGAAGACCTAGGGATTAACTTCGCTCTCAATGTACCAGAAAAAACCTTGCATCCTTTTGCTTCCACATTACTGTGGATCTATAGAAATAATTTTCCAAAGAACACCTGACTGTCTCACCAGTCTCTTTGTTTTAACTCCCCAACTACTTTCACAGCTCTGTTCTTTGTCCATTCCATATTAGCAGCTTCTCATTGCTTCCTGACCAAGGAATTTTCTGCTGGGTGATGCAAGATCACTGTGCTGTCTGCACTGGCGGGTCTTGTTACCCAGTGAGCAAGATCAGCAGAGCTAAGCAGCTGGTAGGACACTGCAGTCCAATGTTATCAGCAAGAAGGCTCTTCACAATTTTTTAAACTCTTTTTTAAGATACACCATGACTAACACTAAATAGCCCAGACTATAAATATGCTAAAAGCAATCCTTTAGAAGCTTTTCATTCTAAGAAAAGACTAAGGTGGCTCACTATACAGTAAAAGTGTGATTGATTTGTCCTAAAATACTTCAAAACTGTATTGGGAGATAACAATAGCAAATGTCATTCAAACTAAATTATTCCCTTACTTTCAGTCAGACAAGGATTTCATATATAACCTATTAGCATATAATGAATATCAATTGATTTATAACATAAGTTAGCTTTAGGGGAAGTCTGTTTCTTCTTAAGAAAAAAACCCAAAACATTTTCCAAATAAATTAATTCTAAACCCACTTATTTTTACCAGCACAGATGCATTAGAAGGTAAATCTTTCATTTTAAGAATACAGTACAAAATCAAGTTACACTTCCGTACCTGTCCATCTGTCCCAATAGTGCCTCCACAATCTGTGAGGAGCTCGGACATGTCATAATAGCTAACAAACTCCCATAAACAGGCTTCCAGATTCAGATTGCGGTAGAAGCGTAGGGTATTGAAGCCCCTAATTATTGGGCTGTATTGATAAGGAATGGTCTCTCCAATCACATCTGGATTTTTGGTAGCATCAGTTAAGAAACCATGGTGGGTCTTCACTTCTGTGTAATCCAAGAGGTTGGAGCATTTATGGTTTCCAACTCTAGTTCCATCAGGGCTAAGGGTCAGCTCAAAGTTGGAGAGCTCTCTTGTAGAAATAACAGGCAGCATGCCTAAAAAATATTAATTTATATCACTATCACTAAATTTCAGTTGTCAGAGCTGCTTAATTTAGCCAAAGTTTGTCAAACACTAAGCTTGTTATGCAGTGCTTCTGTATTTTTTACTTATAATGTACTTTAGAATTCAAAGAAAGTTGATATGCTAAGTGTGTATGAGAATGTTATCCACAATAGCTATATCTTTATACCATGAAATGTGAAATAAAAAATTTCTAAATCTCAAACATATTTCTTAGTCAGGACTTAGTGCAATTTTTTCAGAAGCACATAGTAATTAACTGATTTTATATATTTTTTAATAAATAAATTCTTCTTTGGTATATCTATGCACTTCAAAGGAGTTTTACAAAGTGCAGGTCTAGTTCAACTTATGTAAACTATGCAATTAATCTGAAAACAACCTTCACATCAAAGACTATGTATCAATACAGCACCTTATGCACCTTGTTGCAAACTGCACTTTTACATTCATCACATTCTTCTCTGGTCCCATGTGTTAAAAGATTATATTATTATTTAGGCTATTTAAAATGACATGATTTAAAATGGCATGACCAATAAAATAGCACAAATAACAGCTTGTTGTATGTGTTCTCTCAACTACACAGCTGATTTTGTCATACCATCAATATGTGGCATTGTGACAGTCAGTTTAATGAGGTTGGCATAATCAGGATCTTCTGGGCCGGTATAGCGCAGTTTGGCAGAGAATGGTTCTGCTCCAACTACTCCTGACATATGAGGTTGACAAAGACCTAATGGAAAAAAAGAGACAGTAACTTTACTTTATGTCTAGAGGAAATAACCTGTACTTTCCCTTGCACTATTTTTAGATGTGCTCTTTTCCACTGTACAAGTTTCCAAAACAAGGAGAATTTTCATGAATGACAAGTAAATGCTTTCAGTAGCATTTACCAGAGGTTTGAACAGGAATTTACGCAAAAGAGGGTTCAAATAGAAATCATTGCTAGATCAGCTGGACCACATTTTCAGAACCAGGTGATGATACCGCACCTGTACATTTTCAGCTGCATGTGTCAACCATAGCGTGAAGTCAGTGTCAAGTGCCAATACTTTCTTACACAGGTCCTCAGAGGCATACACTTTTATTCCTCCCACCCTCTTAAGCACACACACAGCTTTATGGAAGATACCTAAGTAGTGTTCAGTTGGTTTTAGCACTGGATTGGGATGTGAACCTATATATGCCTTCATAGGACTCTCTGAGCCCTCTGTTCCATTAGTGACTGAAATGTAGTTAGAATATTGTGTCAAAGGATCTTTAGAAATACTGTGCATATACCAACGTAAAGCCAGCTTCAAAGTTAGATCAAGTTGCTCAGGGCCTTGTTCAGTTGCATGTTGAATTTGTCCAAGAAAGAAGAATCTGTAACTTATTTTGGCAATCCTTTTGAGGGATAGTTCAACTTGTTCTGGTATTAGTCCTGCTTTGTAGGACCAGAAGATTAGGTTTGCAATCATATAATTTGAAATCCATGTGGTAGTTGAATCATTCAATGCAGAAGTGACTGCATTCTGGCCACAAGAATCATAGCACATTGTCATGCAATGGCCAAAGGATCACAAGGTACTCTAAGAAAGAAATCAGTAGAAATGGAAAATCAAAACAGTTGCCTTTGCCCACATTTCTACTGTTTGCCCATTTCTGAGGGATTACAAGAAAAGAGGAGGCAGGGCTCTCCTCTTGGAGAACATACTGGTTCTGGTGCACCTCATCTGGCTCAGCAACTCCAAGTTGGAAACTTCTGGCATGAGGAAACAAAATTTCTCTTCTGTACATGATAGCATCTTTTGTTTGTTTGCTTGTATTTTTTCTCAAATGCAAGTAAAGCGTACTAAAGAGGCTAAATAGAATTTTTTCACAATCTGCCTTACATTTGAGAATTTGGTCTATGCACTGGAGGTCAAGCATCCTCAAAACTGAAAATATTCAAGATTTTGTCAGGTTGCTCTGAACATTGCATTTCTTTCAAAACAGAATCTTAGAATTTCCTTTATGTAGTACATGATCTTCAGGATTGTTCATTTCCACATCACAGGTTACCTCAGGTAATATATGCATGACAATTCAGTCCTGAGCCTGAGCTAACCAGCCCTGTTAATTTGTCAAGTGTAATCCAAGTAACACATTATAACTGAGCCAGTCTGTTTCACATGACAGAACTAGCTCACCCAGCATAAGGTTGTCTGCCTTTAATGAGCGCTACACTGCACCTTGTAGGCAACACGCTTAGACAGAGTCCTCTTTAGGGTGTAGGATTCCTGATAGTACAAACAAAGGTGACTAGATCCTACAGTCAAAATGTGGAATAAAGGATAGGGGTTAATAGAGATTCTATTAATTAAGCTACTTAGAGCCCTAACTTAGCAGAATAAACTGTTTTAATTAAAATATTTAGTTGGAAAGGCCAAGGAAATGAAAATGATACTGCAAATGAACAATCATGTAATTTATTATCTATCATAAGGTCTCACAAAACCCAGAAGAGTTAATGTTGCTATGAAAGCAGCAGAGATGACACAAAGAATGCAAAATGGCTGCAGAAGGGTAATAAAATAGAACGCTTTGTAATTTACCTTGACTGCTGACAATTACTCATTCTCCATATTATAAAATAAACATAAGTATCTGTGCTTTCTGCAACAAAATATCATATGCTCTCAGACTGTACTCATGTGCATGTCAGCTCTTCATCTCTGCTTCATAATGTTGTTCAGTACAAGTTTCATGAAAAGAGCTGGCTGGGCAAAGGAGGTAGGCTACAGTAACTGCTGGCTGAGAGAAAGCATCATCAGTTCGGTACTGATTAGGTATCAGAGAGAGACAAAGAAAGTATCAGAAAGAAGGATGAATATTATGAATACCTCAACCATGAAAAAATTTTATCTACACCCCATTGTTGGACAGCAGTTGCATTAGTCCTTAGTCGAGGAAGATACTGAATCTTGGGTGTCCAGTGAGGCCTGAATGCCAGATGAAGCTTTTCTTTTGGCTAAGCATTCCTAACAGCATTCCCATGTGGGTTCTCCAATGTCTAACAGGAGCTGAGATTGCAATGCAACATTACTACAGTTGAATTCAAAGGCCAACAGAAACCAGCTTTCACTAATTCCATTAAACATAAAAGTTTGTTTTTAAAGTTGTGCTTTTAAAGATGTGGAAAATTAATAAAGAGAAAAACCATTTTCTTCAGACAATTCTCTGCTGTGTGAAGAAAAGAGTTTTTGCACCGCCTCTACAAACAACAGAAGAAAAGCTGAGACTGTAATGTCAAAACACCTGATCATCTAATCAGATTTTGTTAGGATGGAATCTGGGATCCAAAAGAGGTCTGGGGGTTTTGCAATATGTAATGATGTCTTACCTTCTGACGTGCTTATAGTTACAATAGGGCTCATAAGCTCAAGACCCTCATTCCCATCTGAATTCACAGCACGAGCCGCACACTGGACACGAGAACCAGCTTGAAAGTAAATGGAGTCAAGTGTAATCATCTTGGAGGAAGTGAAGAAGGTATCAAAGTCAACCTCCTTCATGGGGCTAGTCACACCATCAGGACCAGTGGGTGCACTTACAAGCCACCGGTATTGTGTCAGAGTATTATTGATGTTCTCACTGGCACATATAGAACCAGTCTTGTCAAAGTCTTCGTATTTAGGATTACAAGCCTGCAGAACAAGGCAGATGTGTTAAAATTTTTTTGCTTCATGGCAAAGGAATTTTAATTTACCAAGAGTCACTAATCTCAAAAACATGGAATTGACAACTACAATAAATCTATTAAGAAATCAATTTATTTTGACAGTGACACTTTCAGCACTGTTATGGTATATTAAAAGGCAGGTCTAATCATGCTTATTGAAATAAAAATATTATTTTAAATTATGGTTTATTGGTGAAAATCTAACTATGTTATGAAGGTACAGACTACACTCTCACATATATATTTTGCATTTCAATATTTCTTTTGGTTTTTATATTTAGGAGAACTATTCAACATAAGATGCATTCCTGTGCATAAGGAACGGTGTGAGAAACCAGCTGAAGATGCAGAGTCCAAAACCTTCCTCAATGCGTATGAACATTCATGCAAACTTTTCAGTTGCAAAATTACAATGAAAGAAGCCTGTAGGACTTCAACAGACAGTACTAATTTTTCAGTCTGTATCACTCATTGAAAACAATTTATCGCCAGGGATTTTAACTCCACAAATTAAGGCAAGACAATGCAGGAAATAGTAAAATCATGCAATCACAGACTTAGTGTGAACATCAAACTGCTCTTAGTGATGAACAAGTGAAAAATCTTTCTATGCTTTTTGTCCTCTTGAAAATTGATTTGTTATCCAGACAAAGTAGATTAACTCTTAGGACAGTTCTAGTCTCATGCGTGACTCACAACAATATGGATGGATACTGAGCGCCTAAAGTCCATTGAACAAAAACCATATACTGATTTTGTTCCATCTTTCCACAGAGATACTCACTGTGATACAGATGACAGGATAGCCAGCTATGGGACTTGTTCTGTCTTTGGCACTAGAAGTATCATCATATATCAAAAGGGATGCAACTTGCGGGACAGAGGGAAAGGTGACATCTGCCATGCTGTTCATTTCTTCAATGTAAACAATGGCCTTGGCTGTCTGAACAATGAAAAGGCAGAAATAGTTCTCTGTGAATATTTAAATAAACAACGGGATTCAGGCTAGACCTTGATCAGAATATGTGTAGCCTTTGGAACATTGTCCTCAAAGAAGTTCTAACACCTCAACTGGATGAGCTGTTGAAAAAGGGTTGAGGCACTGGAAAGTATATTGCAGACTACAAAAGCAAGAGCTAAAATTATATTTTTCTTTTCAGAACACTGAAGATACCAGACCCAGTGGGGTACCTTTTGTCTCAGCTTTCTTGAATCACTTCAGTACTCTGGCAGAACCCTAATGTGCAGTGTATGCTTTAACGCCTGGTGGAAATGGGACGCTTGTCATCAGCAAAGGCTGTGTCTCTGCTGTCTGGCCACCTGGAGTCAGACTATATATATTGTGATACTGATGAAGTGGTCAAAGAGTTTGAAGAACATTATATGCAGAATCAGAGGAATATACTGTTCAAATTAAAAGTACATATGTTATAATGCTAAATAAGAAAGTGTGGCTATTTCATTTCACACAACGAGATTAATATTAAAAGGGTTTTGAAAGCAGAAGTTATATTTCACCTAGTTGCTCTTTTTACAGCATAGAGGTTATATTGTGTTGCCAGAGTGTGTTTCCAAGAGGATATCAGTTTTTAGGACTGATTCTATGAGGAGAATGTGTCTGGAATGGTATCTTGAAGACTTCAGTCTCTCATTGTTTCCATGACCCCACGAACATTATTCCCTTGGCAACAATCTGTTTTGGGTAGGTACTACTGTGTCAGCTGGGATGATCTTCCTTGTTTTTTAAGATACAAGCCAAGATATACAAGCCATATACATGGCGTGTATAAACCTTAGAAGAAGAGTAAAGCTGTGAGCCAGAAAGTAAGGTCTGTTTACCAGATTTTGCTGTTGAGGACTTTGCATCAGTTTGTTACCTGTATTTCTGCGACCATGTTCTCGTCAGGCTTCAGGTGAACAGTGAAGGCTTCTCTCATCTCCCTTACTCCATCAAAGAGAACTTCAATCTCCACAAAGTGCTGTGTTTCACCTTCCTTAAACTCAATTTCTAAAAATATAAAAAGACACTTAAAAATAAATCTGTTTTTTCATAACAAGCTGTAATTCTAGACCCAGCCACGAGAGATGGCAGTTAATACTCACTTTTAAAATTACAGATGTTCATATATTTAGTTTAACCTCTTTGATGCTAAAAATAATAATAATGAATAGCAGTGAACACATGGAAATCACTGAAAATAAAGCATTATCATCATCAAAAGAGATTTGCAAAGACCAAGATTTAGTCTCACAGAAAGTAATTCCTTGAAAATTACCTGGGACTAATTATTACATAAACGTTGATAACATGAATGACCAAAAGACTGAGGAGATCTCAATAAAAAGTATTTGTCATGCCCTAGTCATACAAGATGCATTTAATTACAATGGCATATACCAAAACCAAGATACAAGACTAGAGTTACACAGAAGAGTACTGCATTTTGAAAAGCATTATCGCTGAAAAAACTTTGCTTGCCATGATGGATAAAAAGTTCAGTCTTATCTGTCTCTATTGAGTTTGTGTAGCAAAGTCTTGGTAGTGGGAGGGCTGTAGGCATGGCTTCTGTGAGAAGATGCCAGAAGCTTCCATCATGTCTGACAGGGATAGGGCCAGCCAGCTCCAAGATGGACCTGCCACTGGCAAAGACTGCGTCCATCAGCAGTGGTGGTAGCACCTCTGTGCTAACATTATTTAAGGAGAAAAAAACTGCTGCACAGCAGCAGTCAGAAGGGAGAAGTGAGAAAATGTGAGAGAAACGACTCTGCAGGCAGCAAAGTCAGTGAAGGAGAAAGAGCAGGAGGTGCTCCAGGCACTGGAGCAGACTCCGCTGCAGCCCGTGGTGAACACCACAGTGAAGCAGGCTGTGCCCTGCAGCCCAAGGAGGTCCATACTGGAGCAGATCCCCACCGGCAGGCCCTGGAGGCCCCACGCCGGAGCAGGTGGGTGCCCGAGGGAGGCTGTGACCCGTGGGCAGCCCACGCCGGAGCAGCTCCTGGCAGGGCCTGTGGCCCCGCGGGGAGAGGAGCCCGGGCTGGGGCAGGTTTGCTGGCGGGGCTGGGGACCCCGGGGGGACCCGGGCTGGAGCCGGCTGTGCCTGAAGGACGGCACCCATGGGGGGACCCAGCTGGGGCAGGGTGTGAGAACTGCAGCCCGTGGGAAGGACCCACGTTGGAGAAGTTCATGGAGGAATGCTTCCTGTGTGCGAGACCCCATGCTTGAACACGGGAAGAGTGTGAGGAGGAAGCAGCAGCAGCAACATGTGAGGAATGACCAAAACCCACATTCCTTGTCCCCTTGTGCTACTTGTGGGGAGGAGGTAGAGAATTTGGGAGTGAGGTTGAGCCTGGGAAGAAGGGAGGGGTAGGGGAGAAGCTGTTTTAAAATCTGGTTTTATTTCTTATTGGCCTACTCTGATTTGATTGGTAATAAATTAACTTAATTTCCCCAAGTTGAGCCTGTTTTGCCCATGACGGTAAATGCTGAGTGATCACCTCATCCTTATCTCATGGGTCTTTCATCATATTTTCTCTCCCCTGTGCAGCTGAGGAGGGGAGTGACTGAGCAGCTTCGGTGGGCACCTGGTGCCCAGCCAGGGTCAACATACCATACTGACAGTAAGAAGAGTGCTGTGGTTCCTGGATGTATTAATTACTAAAGGAAGAAGTAGTACAGAAACTATTTAACGTTCGTTTAGGGAATGGGTGAGAGTGATACCAAAATAGTAGGTGTATTTCTACTGTATTTATTTTTAAAGGATGTCAAATCAATCAAAGATGGTACAGAAATGACCAACAGAAACTGAGGACCAGAAGGAAAAAAAAAAAAAAAAAAAAAAAGACTTGCAGAAAATGATGTTCTGATTAGTATATTGAAATACCGTCGCAAACAAAAAATACCAGATGCTAAAGAGCTCTGCTGAAGTATGTATGGAGATGATGAAGCGATAAGGACTGGTCAGTGAAGCAAAACACTAAGAAACACTCATCCTCTCCAGTGCCTTCAAACCAAGACTGGATGCCCCTTCTGAAGTGTATACTTCCTCTAACCAAAAGTTATTGGGTTCTACAGAAGTAGCTAGGGGAAACTGGGAGAATCCTGCAATCCATAATGAGTCTAATGATACTTCCAGCCTTAAATTTTACTAAGCCACGAAAATACTCTTTGTGGTAATAAACATGCTGGTGTGAGAGCTAAGAATTTTACTGAATTTCAGCTTGTCACACTTCCTTCAGATAACCCAGTTAGGGATGTGGGGTTTATACCCACGACTGAACAGGCAGGGTCCCTAAACCAACAGATGCTCTGATTCTTCTGTGGGGAAATCCTGCAGATCACAGACCTTTCTCAAAGGTTCTTGTTATTGTTCTGCAGTAGCATGTTTCCCTTGAAAACTCTGCTCCTGTGTGCTGTCAGTGCACAGCAGGGAGAGGGTAAAGCAAGGCCATGTGTATAGGTAATGTGTATAGATAATGCGTACAGGGTAAGGATTAGCTGACATTAAAAATTCCTGTGGTTTTCAAAAGGAAAGAGCAAAACTCTAAAATGCACAAGGCAAAGTGACTGTAAATTAGCAAGCTATGGGTTGATAACTTTCTTGTTGCTAACAATTTTTCTCTTCAAATATTACTAGTGGGAAATGCCTCTTGATGGAATTCGGAGATAGCCCACTGTTGTTACTGGATGTTCAAAAATAAGTCCTATCTTTCAGCTGGACTGGGCACCAAAACAGTTTATACAAAACTGTAAAAGCACTCCAGCAACGAATGATTAATCTTAGTATCATGTATTATCGTAAACTTTAGAAGAAAAAAATTCATAGTGCTACAAAGTCTATTAGTCATTCACTAAACCATGTTGATGGGCTACTAATAGAAATAAGTTTATCAACTAAGAAATTCCTTATTCTGTTGCACAACTCTCCTCATTCATTACTAGTGAGGAGCATTGGGCAGTGAATTGCAGAGATATAGAAATAAAGCTTAATTATTATGAAAGTAAAAAAAGAACTGCTTGAGAATCAACTACACAATCATATCCTATAAGTAGATGCTTTTGCAAAATAATGGTATTACACTTTGCAAATGTTACTAAGGTGGCACTCACAGATTTATTCCACATTTATTACTTGAGCTACAGATGTTTTCAAGGTAGACACAATTCTTTTGCAAATATCTTCACTGATATCTAGTATTCTAAAAGCAGTTGCATACCACATGGGATCACGTCTGTCCTGAATTAAAATAGCAAAACGTATTAATAGATGTAGTTGCAAAGTAATCTATTCATAAAGTTACTTAATTTTTCAAATATTACATTAAAGTCATGAACAAAACCAAACAGTAGGATGTGATAATCATCTGAATGATCCTACCTTCTGATATAGGGTGATAGTCTTCTCCAGAAGTAGCAGATCCATCCTTTGTATGAACTCTCACAACAGAAACCTTGGAAGTGTCTCCCAAACGAAGCACTGGGATTTTTACAACTGCTACTTGCCTTGTGTCCTTTGGTTCACTCACACTAAATTTGGTCTCACCAAACTTAATAATAGCCTCTGCAAACAGAAGAAAAATGTTTTTAGAGCACACAAATGGGCTTCCAAAAGCCAATAACAACAAAAAAATTTCTTACTGTCTGCATCATCCCGAATCTTTATCAGCATCTCATTTTGTTCACCAATAGAGGCACCAAATGAAGAATCGCTTCTTGGAGTGCCAAGAACCAGACGTAGTTCTTCCTCTTCTTCATGGAAAGTATCATCCATAAGCACCAGTGTGCAAGGCTTCTCAGTTTCACCTGCAATCATTCTGAAGGTAACATCATGCAGAACTTAGGTGTTCTTTGCTCTATTACAATACTTCTTCCCAAGCTCAAGGAACCACAGACTGCTTCTGCTGGCCAAGGCATCCACCTTGACACTGCATAAGTTAATGGGTAATGACAATAGTGAAAGCAGAATTGGTAATCATTAGCTTTCTATGAAAACTCATTAAAGTGGCATCCACTATTTTGGGACTTCTCAAAGACAATTTTCTATCTGTTATATCCACTTCATGTGTATTGTTCCTTTTGTTTTATCTTAGAATAAAATACTCCTCAGTGACCTCTCCCACAATGTGCATTTAAAAAAAAAAAAAAAAACTTGCACGAGGAAACAGAGTAATAGAAACTAGCAATAATAATGGTAATTTTGTCCTGAAGTTGTTCAGTCTCTTTTGACTGGACACTCTCCAACTGTGTGGACCTTCACTTATTTAATTTGATTTTAGTATCTTTTAAACTCCCATTGATTCCAAGCAACAAAGATTATTGCCTTAAAAATGCTTTGGAGTTGCAGAATACTCAGTTTGAACACTCACAAATTAATGTGTCTAGACTTACTAGATGTTCAGAGACTGGGAAATAGGCCTTGTCTTAGGTCTTCTACAAGATCAGCAAGAGTTATGAGTGGTGCACAGTGTCTGGCTCCAAGTGTCAGGCTTAGTGGGCTCATCATCACGAGAATGACTCCTACTTCGCCGACAAAAGGAACAGCATAGGATATGAAAGAGGTCAATTTACAGTATTTTTTCATCATTACACATGCAACTATGATCCAAGCTCTTCAAGAAGAACCAGACCAGGATACTGACTGTGTTCATTCTCTGAGGTGGGTTTTTTCCCCCTATAGAAAATAAATTATCCATTAGGAGGAGAAAAAAATTTTTCAAAATATTTATCCTGCTCATTGTTACATGTGAAATGTGAAAACTACTGAAACTGCCACATATTAAACATGCCTAAGAAGCTTATGGAAACAAGATACGATCGTGGCAGATCTCTTTTTGCTACTTGTCTTAATGGAGAAATGGTAGAGTGACACTCAAAAAAAATGAGGAAAATCACTTCCTAAGGGGTCCAGATCCATTAATTGTAACAAGTTGGACTCTATCCTGCCTGGTTGCACAGAAACAATGGCAAAGTTATAGAGTACATGACAGCGCTGAAAGCTGAGGCCATCTCCAAATAAAGATAGATGGAACAACTCACTTTACTAGAGAACTATCATACATATCTACAGAAATATGAAGGTCGTCATTTCTGTGATAAGGGCATACCAAGGATTTCATGCTGATGACAGAACTTGCTTAGGGCTTGTAAAAATATTATCTGTGTGTAAACTTAAAAGACTAAACTGTTCTGCACAAATAGAAGGAATCAGGTAATATTCTTTCAAGGCAGGAACATCTGACTTATTTGTATTTAGTCTCTGATGTGAAATATTAAGTATCTGATATTAGTGAATTGCCTTAGGAAAACTTTGGTGGAAAAAAAAAGTTCAAACAGAAATTACAAAGCTGTATCCCTGTTGAAAGACCTATTACTTACTTCAGTGAAAGTCAAATGTATTTACCAGAAATCTGCTTAACAAAGAGCAGAGCTTCTGAAGTTTCCTTTCTCACAGCAGGTCTGCGCTTCCATTACTGTGTTACACTGAACCTGCTTTTACTATCAAAAAAATCCTGGCACTCAGGCTGAACCTATATGAGATTATGTCCCTCCCTTTGGTTCCTATTGATGATCCCTCTATGTCAGAAGTGAAGCAAAAAGAGACAACAATTTGTGCACTCTGCCCATTGTGTACAGAAAAAAGCTTGGTTTTCCAGAGTGGTCTTTTTGGCAGTACTTTGTGAGAAGACACAATTAAAATGAAAGAAAACAAACAAACAAAGGAAAGGAAAGCAAAGCAATGCAAAGCAAAACAAAACATGCTAGACTCAAAGCTTCTAAAATAAGATCAAAAGCTTACCAGGAAGGAATGTGATGATGGAACTGTCAGTATTAGGACGTTCTTCAAAGTCCATCATTACCTGAGCTGAACCTTGCCTTGTATAGCACCTCACAGTGGATGTGTATCGGATATCCCCACTCCTATATATCATGGCAGAAATCTGTCCATCATTTTCATTGCCTACATATACAGATTCCTTAAACTGCATCTTAGGCACTGGGAAGAAAAACGTAAAAAGAATGTGTATAATTGCAAAAGTTATCATATCTTTCCTCCATTATTTCAAATTTGATATCTTACATTGCGCAGGATACATAAAATAAGCAGCCAGACAGCAAATTGCATCGTCTGTAGCTGAAAGAGGTAGACTTGCTGGTTTTGGTGTGATTCAAAAGGAAAAGTGCTATTTGTGTACTGCAGTCATTGATCTCCTGCAGAAATGTGAAAAGGCAAAAAAAAATATTACTCACAGTCAGACAGTGAGTCATTAATGAAGATGGTGGCCTTGCTGGGTTCTCCAAGGGCAGCGTTCATGGGCATCCTTAGCACAAGCTCAAACTTCTCAGTTCCTTCTAACACCGGTTGCCCAAGATCATCCAGAATTACCACACGAAATGTCTGCATATGGACTCCAGGGGAAAAATCCAAATTACGACTGATGCCTACATAATCTACTCCAGCTACCAAAGGAAAAGAGATTAAAAAGTATTAAATTAATAAATAACATTACCTGCAATGAAAAATAAAAACATCTATCATTACACAGTTAATTGTAAGCAAATATATAGGGTTTTTTATATACTGTTTTAGAATTTGCCAAATTCTGGCAGTCATGTAAAGCAAAAAGCTCTTTTGACCAATATAAGTTGGACTATACAATAAAACAAGTCAATATTAAGCTATAAATCTTAAGAACTGTTCAGAGGAGTTGTGTAAAACAAAGTGAATGGGAAATAAAAGAATCAAATTCTCCTCAGACCATGTCTGGTGAGGTCTGGCACCTTAATGTTAAAGGCAGACTGATCTGGGTTTGGTTTGCTTTTATGTTTTGTTTTGTTTTGTTTTGAGCAAAGCAAAACAATCCATAAAAAGCCAGTAAGAAAGCAAACAAACCAAGATACTGACTAAAACGTGACACACTGTCTCAGAACCAAAGCATTAAAGTTATCTAGGATTTTAATGAAGGACTGAGTTTTAATAGTTTTAATGTTCATTTTTTGGGGGGAGAATAAGCAGCAAAGCTGTTTAAACAAAGCTTTGGGGAGAAATGGTTTCACTGAAATTGAAATAAGGTTTGGAACTCTGTGAATTTAACGAAATATGGCAAGATTAAAGGCCATTATCAGGTGGGCACTTGCCTGGGGTCCCTGCTGATCTACCCCAGAGCTAAGCCTCTAACACAGGATGCCAGGACTGGCAGCTCAGTGCAGCAGAATCATTGCAGAACTGTGTAAGACCAAGAACCAGGTTTATGGTTTTACAGCCATGTCAGAGCTTTCAGGCTGTAACCAACAGGCAAGACAGTCCAAGAGGTGTGCCATTTCCAGTTTTAAATCTAGAGGTCCTAGCAAAATGAATTATGATTCTTACTGTATGGAAATATTTTTTCCCCCAGAAATAAAATAACTTAAATATTCAGGATGAGATAAAGACATCAGATCATATAAAGCAAGTTCAGAAGTGAAGTAATCTTATCTTTTTTTCAGACTTCATAATTTTCTTTTTCATGAGAAATAGGTTTATCATATAAGTTATGTCTGATACGTATATAAGATGATTAGATATTCCTGAAATAACAGTAAAGTTTTACATAATTTTAGCTAAAAATTAGTTGAGAAGCTAAACTCTACTGTTCAGTTACACTCAGAATAAGCATCTAAGGAAGATAATTTTTATGCTGTCTTTATATAAATGTCTTAGGCACATTGTCATATGTGAAAAGTAAAAAAAAAACCCTACATAACACTTGATTCTGCAAAGGTTCTGTTGAAGCATCACTGAACCACACAGCCATAGAAATTCTCTTGCTGAACAGGATACTAGATAGCAATTTCTCATTGCCTAGAGTAAAAATGAGAGGAGCAAACTCTGCATGCTGCCAGTGATTATAACTCTGTGCCCTCAGTATGCTGTTGAGGCAAATAATGAACTGCTTTCGTGGGATAGTGTTTTATATGAGGATTTGAAGGCATTTCTCTTAGTGCTGTATTTAATGACAGTACAGTTTATTTATAACAGTTTATAAAATTTTACAGTTGCTCCTACTCCTGTTTTGAGACAAAACTGGTAACAATTTGTACTAAGATCTGCTAAGACCAAGAAACAAATAATTTCACCTTATGCAGTTGAATCTATATCAAGACCAAATGCACTAGCACTTTTTGTTGTTACGTATTATGAAACTAGAGCAAAACAATAACTTACCCTCTGCAGTTACTGGCTCAGATTTGCGAGACCTCACTGTAACGGAGGCAGATTTAGACAGATCAGTTCCAGTCCTCCAGACACGTACCTCAATATGGCCAGCACTCTCATCAACGTAGTATTCATCATTTCCAAAGTAGAATGCTGGTTCTGGGGGAAAGAGAAATAATGTTTATAAATGTTTCTTTACCTTACATTGAAGGTAATGAGTATCAAATCCACATTAGACAATGGGGAGCACTTAACTCTTCTCAGTAAGTGAAATACAGCCTTTTATTAAGGGTTAGAATTTTTCTAGGCATTTTTGGCTTCTTTTCAAGTATTGGTTTGCCTGTTTCAAGACAGCAATTGTTGTATCAGCACTGTGTTCTTTTTCTTGCCTCCTACATTTTCAACTTTGTGTGTCAGCAGTCATGAATCTGTGTACAAACCCAAATGTGTTATCTCATTAAACTTATTTGAGTCCTGTGCACAAGCCAGAAAATTCCTTGCATTTTTCAATTTGGTGCAAGCAGACAGAGGTGAATATAGATAATGAAACCTTAAGTTGAATGTTCTCATGGATTCCTGTAGCTAAACCCAGACTGGAACATGATATATATCTGAAGCTGCTTTTGGAAAAAAATTCCAGCTAGCCAAAGGGGCAAATACTTAGTTCCCCCACATCCAGCATTTAAAACAAAATCAATCTTATTTCATGTAAGCTGTAACATGAATAGTATTATATCTTAATATTTAAGTTCCACAGTCCATGAGAAAAAAGAGCAAAAAAGCAAAGGAGGTTAAGTGTTATCCCACTCAACAGACATATTGTTTATCGTCATGTTTTCCTCCCTTTTTCAGTTTTTCTACCTATAGCAATTTCACAAAGTAAACAGGCTTAATAACATAGCCCAACTTCATCCTGGATATATATTAGGTCTCCTTTTCTACCTCTTCCATTTCTGTTTCAAACATGCAAGAGTAAGCACACACAGGCAATGCCTCAGTTTTCCCGTTATGCAGCGGAAATCATACCTACTCTCCCCAACGGCTGGGATGTAATTTAAAGATGTACACAAGTTCTTTTTGTATTTAAGCAAAATTTTCTTATGTTGCTTAGTGAGAACTTATTATAATCATGAGGTTACATTATCATAAATGTGCTTGAAAATGCCATACAGCATGTGGCCAACTCAAATTAAGTTGACAAAGATCACAGCAGTTAATCAGTGCTCTATCAGTGGCACTATGAATACTTCCCCTTCCTGAAGCATAGAAAAAAAAATCAAAGAAAATGACTGGAAAATTTTATCATTCTACAGAGCTATGACTAGAATACATAAAAGGTACAACTTACCCAAAGGAGGAGACATAGATCCTTTTTAATGGTAAGTGAAATTTGGGCCATCATTTCCATGATTCAAATTTTCTTAAGATTATATGTATGTTGAAAAATCTATGACTTCTATTATCATGGAACAAATGCTTTGGAATTAAAGAACCTGCTTTGGACTACAGCTGAGCTCAATAAAGCAAAATATTGTGAAGACATTGTATCTTGAAGGTTTTGGAGAAGCTTGTAGGATAATCAGACAAAATATCTACGTGTTTCTGAAGTACTTGAGGCCAATCTGACTGACTACACAGTGTATGGCAACAACCTCCTCTGTAGTAGATTGCTTATTTATTTTTATAGAAAATTGAACAAATTGAAATAGGAATTTAATTAAAACTAACCAGAAGTAATATAGTTAGTTATTAGTAAGCCAAAACTTAATCTGAGAAGTGAGCAGTTAATAAATATTTTGGAATTGCATTCATGAGTTAAATTGGAAGTTTTGGAGAACATAATTTTCTCTTCTGCTTTCAAGATTTTTCCTGTATTTCACAACTGCCAAAGCAAGCAAAAAGCAAACACCGCCCCCCCCCCCCCCCCCCCCCCGGCCCCCCACCCTTAGATATTCCACATCAGTGAAACAAATCCAGCAGCCTTCTTATTTATCTGCTAAAACCAAAATCATGGGTTTTAACAAATTGATGGAATTGAATGTATTTACCGGAAAATAGTTCAGACTCATAGACCTGCTTGAGCATTATCAAGGACATCAGCCTTTGCAGGATGAAAGACAAACTTGGTAAATGTATAACTTTGGTAGATGAAAAGGTTTTCAGTTCCAAGTTAAATTTTTTTTATTCAACATTATGTGTATTTAAATGTGCATGTGTGTTTGAGTGCACAGGCATACAAACATCAGTCTTACATTATTTGCCTATAGGGACTGGTTGCCAGAAACATTTTTAACAGATGAATAGGATACACTCTCTGGACCTTTTTGTATAATTACTATTAATTTTGATGACAGTTCTACTTGCAGAGATACTGCAGAACTGGATATTAGATCTGCAAAGAAATACGCCATTTCAGACATACAACAATCTTCTAAAATTCTCAAGATGGACAAAGACTCATCCAGCCTCTGGAGGTTAAAAATACACAATGCCTACCAAATGGTGATGAATGTGACAACAGCTAGATAAAGGCTGCTAAAAATATTATCAAATCTAATAAATTTCATTTCTTAATCAATTATTCTTAAAGTTTAACACTCTTCCCCAAGTCTAATCTCATTCTTATAACCATATTCACTCTATATTTATGTCCCAGTGGTTCTGGAATTAGATCTGGACTCATTTTAAACATTTAAGTGAGAGGTACTCACACCCACAGCCTGCTTGCTCTCAGTTTGCAAGGACAAAGATATGCCATTACAGAGAATTCCAGTATAATAAACATACAGAATGAGGTGGAGTGGTTCAGCCACTGCAGTGAAAAAAATTTTAGGAGATCTGGAAGAATCCTCTTCTGCTCACTGACTACCCAGGGAACATAAATGATCTGCCTTAAGCTAGATGGAAGGTATAAAAGAAAATTTATATTTCTTGCAGTGTTATCCTAATGCTTTATTTACTGCTGCTGCAGAAGAATCTCTGTGCACTGTTTATTCCTGTAGTCACAACCGAACGCAAAAATGCCTAAACCCTCAGTTAGCTTGCCTTGTATTCCAGAGTGAGGGTTTCACACTTTTTGAGGCTTGTATCTTCAATGAAAGACACATTCTGCATGGTTACCCATCCTAGGAAACAAATCCTTACAAATGTTTTGTAAGTTCATTTCCTGTAAGCTGTGTTAGTAGCTCCCCAGGGGAAGTAGCAAAGCCAAGGTACTAACAGGGAAAGCATTGTCTTTCTCAGGTCATGGCTGGCAAACACTCTGCTCAATGACTGCAGGCTCACTTACGGCAGTTCTTTAATCTAGTAATCACCCTGAAGAGAGACCACTGCAAATTTAATGGTTCCTTTTACAGAAATAAGAGGAAGGTTTTTTTTTAAAGTTTTTTTGTTCAGACCCACAGATTTCACTGGCATGAAGTTACAATAATCAGAGGAGAAAGGTTAGGAGCTTTAGTCCCAGGTTTCTTGGCACAGAAATGAAATCTTTGTCTTGCCTTTGTGCTTATACAGTCAGGAGCACAGATCAACTACAGCACTAGTCAGTCCCCAAGCAGGAAAACAAACACACTTCTCATACTGTCAGAAATAGCTCTATCTTTGAATATACATTACAAAATCAATGCAATAGCACACACACACACAAAAAATATTTCCAAGGAAGCTTTTGTTTTTAAATGGTATCCTTACAATCTGCTTTAGAAGGACATGGCAAAAGAGTAGGTTGGTTATAGGATATGTAAGGTGCCATAATCGTTTGGGCTGCCCATGCAAATAATCTATGAGGTGGGCTATTTAGGACAAACACAAAAGAACAGACTTGTCTTGCTGCCACCTTGATAAGCCTTAATACTAAAGTGTTTTTCGGTGATACAAGCTTCCAGTGAGAGATACGTATATATATGTATATCATCTCAGAAAGAGACAAATAATAGAAGAAAACAGACCTTCCACTCAGACATATTTAGACATTGGAACTTGAAACAGTCATTACAACTGAACTCATGGTTGATCTTTTCTAGTGGTGTTAAACCATTTATTCCTGTAAGCTTTTGCCAATGTTATGATGTGATCATTGTGAGTTGCCAGAGCTAGCAGAAATCTGTTGTAGTAATGCAGAAGGTGCAAAACAGGGCTTTGTAAACCTACTAACTTGTTCTGGTACAGTCTAGATATGCTAGTGCAATGCTGAGTCCAAATTAATGAGCCCTGGTGGTTGACACAGCTAATTAGCTTGAACATAACAACAGACAAACAAGGCCAGATTTCCTCTGGATCTGATCTGATTCATAAATCCCTACACAATGCTTACTTGCATTTCAGTATCACAGTTAGCATTAAATGACTGAGCTGCTGAGTCAATAACAAAGAGACTCCATCCTTCTGAACGTGAAGTGGGTGGGTTGTAGAGAGACCAGTTAAGAACAAGAGTTCCATTAAATGTGAGAAGGAAGAGGCATTTACTATTTAATAGCAGTAAAGGTCAACTTCTGTAATCTTTCTCATATATGCATATTAATGGGAACAAAGTATAAGCTCAGAAAAACTCCCTTACAAAAAGTTTATATTATAATATTATCAAAGAGGACTTTTAACATTTGAAACTAGGTAGCACTATTCTACAGCTATATACACATCCTTGAACCTATGCAAGCAACTAGGCTTGCCTTTAGCACAATGAATTTAATTTGCTAAGTCATTTATTTTTGCTGAATGCTGTAGAAGCAGAGGTCAAGATTACAGTCAGAGCTTAGTTCTGGAGCAGGTACCTATTGTGCAAATGCCAATAGCTTTTTATTTGATGTGGTCAAAACAGATTACTTTCAAATTCATATGTTGCAAAAAAGAAAAGTTAACTTTCATCTTCTTAGCACTGTTGTCATAACTTTTGCAATCAAAAAGTAAATTCACCTCAGAATCAAAGTTAGTAGTTGCAGCCAAAATGCCACACACATTATCTGAAGCAAATAACATCTACATTTCCATTTGTCTCAACAGCTCATTTCTGTCTAGCAACCTACAATGATTTTTTAAATGATAATGCAAACATTACAACAGGTAAAAGGACAGACTCAAATTAATGCAACCCTTACCAAACTCAGTTCTACTCTGTAAGAAAAATACACATTTTTTAAATATAGAAAGTCAATGCCTTACATTGACTGGACTGTTTTCATCACTGAATTACTCTTATTTTATGCAGCTTAACCCCATAATTTCAGTAAAGTAACACCATGTGAATCAAGATCTATAACTGCTATGAACAACATTATGTATGATTTATTTTTAATTAATTTATGATACAAACTAAGTCAGTACAGACTTTTATATTTTAACTCATCCTTTATGTTAAAGTGCATCCATGCTTCAGTTCCTTTACACACAGTACCATCACAAGCAGCACCTGCCTAGCAGGTCTGGAAGCCATATCTAACCTGTCTGCTACATGAATAAGTAAAACTTAAATGTGAGCAAAGTAGCACAGTAAAGGAAGTATACTACAGCCCTAGCTGCAAGACTAAGGATGGCAGTAAGATGGCCACAGCGATACCCTATATCTGACCACGTACTCTTCCCTTCTTGTCTGTCCCATCTGTACTACAAGGACAGCCTGCAGCATAGTTTGCAGCCTGAAGAACTGAGATAAATCTAATTTTGCTTAACATCAAGTTGCAATTCATAATGGTTCAGTAATAACTAGATGGGCTACAGAGAATTTCTGAACCATGGAATAAAGACATCTGAGTGCATGAAGCCATTCTGTAGCTCAACTCGTTCAAGATGCGTGCCTTTAAACTGAAAATGGATTTTTCAACAATTAGTTAACTATTATGTACAAGACAGTAATGAATGGTCTTACATTGTCTCCCAGCTATAACTGGCAGTTCAGGAGGAAGACTAATGTGTGAGCTTGACTATTATAAGTGACCTTCTCTTGGACACAACTCATATACCTTTGTTGGTTTGCTGAGAAACATTGCTAACTTTCCAAAATACTAAATTCATATATATGTGAACTAACATATATGTGAAAGTATTTATTGACAGAAATAGTACTGTTATGATCCTTGCACGCACCCTCAGATTATAACATACAGACCTTGATACCACTGAAACTATCACAGGTGTCAGAGGAGCTTCAATGTGCAGAGTCTGAGGACAGGACCAAAGTTTATCAAGCTCCAATCATTTGCCCAAACTATTCCAGAATTCAGATAATTGCCACATTTACCAATGCAAATAAAAATATAAAGACTATTAGCTGAAGAAACAAACACTTTGGAATTTGAGGAAATACTCAAATGTGATGGTACTGCCTGCAGCAACCGTCTGATATTCACATACCTTTTTCATACTGGCTAGACCTCCCACAGAGCATGAAACCAACTCAGATTCTTCTACATGTTCTATTTTTTAAAAGAATGAGATTATTTTTATGTAAGACACCCAGGAAATGGGATCAGTAACAAATTCTCAACAAACTGATGAAACAGAGGCAGGCTGATAAATGGCAAGGCTTGGCAGTAGTATCTAAATATACCACACACAAGGTACCTCACAAGGAGGCCAAGCATGAAGGAGCTCACAGTCAATGATTCATACATGAGATAAGAAATGATGACTCCTACAGACAGAAATAGTTGGAGAAGCTGAGCCGCATTTTAGAAATCAGGCTACATGAAGATATAGCATGTAGCCATTTCTAAATGTTTTTCACATTTTAATTGAGTGATTAGTTTACTATTGGCCCTTGCAGAAAAAGCAGTGTGTAGAAATGGTCTGAGGGTAGTAAGTCTATTTGCAAAAACAGTTTTTCTGAGAAGAATATTTTCAGGTTTTCTCTTCAAATCATGTTCTTAACTCCTAAAGTTATATCTAGAAACACAACCACCAAATCACAATAGATCATTCTATGAATATTTTCTTTATAGTATCTTGTAACATCACACACTGAAATCATGGCCCTGATCTCTAAGGTTTTAAGGCTTGAAGTCATAGTGATGACAATCATATTTTCTCCCCAGCTGAGATTTCCACTGGTTGGGTAGTTGTATTAGTAAGGCTTTTGAATGATAAATAAGTGTTCTGTTGTTTGGTAAGGAGAGCTGATAGGAAGATGTCGAGGAAATTGTGGAGACTGAATAGCAAAGATAGAAAAGACAGAAAACCTGGACCTTCCAAAACATAAAAGCAAATGCATGCTGAAAATGGGTGAGCTCCTTATGCAACGAAAGCTATTAGACTTTGAGAAAAAAGATATAACAAGATTCTAAATGTCAAAATAAATCCAAATTGTGCATTTTCTGAGACTAATTTTTCATAGAATCACAGAAGAGTTTGGGTCAGAAAGGGACCTTTAAAGAGCACCTAGTTCAACTCCCCCTGCCATGGACAGAGACAGATTTCATTATACCAGGTTACACAAAGCCCTGTGCAGCCTGACTTTGAACACATCCACTGATCCACAACCTCTCTGGGCAACTGTTCCTGTGTCTCATCACCCTCATCATAAAAATTTCTTCCTTATGTTCAATTAAATCTGCCCTCTTTCAGTTTAAAACCATTGCCCCTTGTCCTGTCACTACAGGTCTTGCTTAAAAGCCTCTCTTCAACTTTCTCATAAGCCCTGACTATATAATGAGAGGCCACCACAAGGTCTCCCCAGAGCCTTCTCTTCTCCAGGTTAAACCCAACTCAGCCTTTCTTCACAGGAGAGGTGTTCCAGCCCTCTGAACATTTTTGTGGCCCTTCCCTGGACCCATTCTAACAGATCCATGTCCTTCCTGTGCTGAGGAGCCCAGAGCTGGATGCAGTATTCCAGGTAGGGCCTCACAAGAACAGAGAAAAGGGGAGAATCACATCCCTTGACTGGCTGGCCACACTTCTTTTGATGCAGTCCAGAATACAATCGGCTTCCTGGGCTGCAAAGCGCATGTTGCTGGCTCGTGTCCAATTTTTCATCCACCAGTACCCTCAAGTCCTTCTGTGCAAGGGGGGATACCATACATCCCCCAGTCTGTACTGATATTGACAATTACCCCAACTCAGATGCAAGGCCTTTTACTTGGCCTTGTTGAACTTCATGAGGTTCACATGGGCCCCCTCCTCAAGCCTGTCAAGGTCCCTCTGGATGACACCCCTTCCCTCAAGCCTATCAACTGTGCCACTCAGCATGGTGTTACCTGCAGATTTGTTGATGGTGCACTAAATTGCACTGTCTATGTCATTCATGAAGATATTGAATACCATTGGTCCCAGTACAGACCCTTGAGGAACACCACTCATTAGTGGTTTCTGTTTGGACATAGAAACATCGAGGGTAACTATTCAGACATGCCCATCCAGCTAATTTCTTATCCATCTAACGGTCCATCCAACAAACTTGTATCTCTTCAATTTAGAGGCAAGAATATTGAGGGGGACTGTATCAAAGGCCTTGAAGAAGTCTAGGTAGATGACGTCTGTAGCACTTTGTCCACTAATGCAGTCACTCCACCATAAAAGGCCACTAGATTAGTGAGGCATGATTTGTCCTTGATGAAGGCATGCTGGCTGTCTCTAATCTCTTCCCTATTTTCTGTATGTTTCTACATATCTTCCAGAAGGATCTGTTCCATGATCTTACTAGGCACAGAAGTGAGTCTGTTAAATTAATTTTAACCAAATGAATTACAAATCTGAATCTTATCAAAGCATCAAATGTGTTTGGTTTCATTAAAGAATAAATGAAGAAGGGAGGCACTATTATCATAACTATCCTGACTACATATGGTGCATAGAAGAGGAATAGCATAACCAAGAAATTAAAAAAAATGCTATGTTTTCCAGGTGGCTGTGGTATTTCTGTATCATTTCTGGCACAGCTTGTACCACATTTTTTTAAAGAAAATTATGATTCTATCTATTCTTGTGGATAGTTAATAAATCTGTTCTTCTGCCTATATGCATACACACACCCTTCTGGCTTGGAGACATCTTAACCCTATCACAAAATAGACTAAGAAAGACAGTGCTCCAATTCTGACTTTAGATTTTTAAACTTTTACTGTTCAGTCACAATGTTATCTTGAATTTGCTTAACCAGCAGAAACAATTTCTTACAGGCTTTTTGCCCACATATAATTTAGCCCACTGAGTTCTGAGAAGAAAAATATGCAAGAGATCTTCCACACTCCCTTTACAGGAGCTAATGTTGAGAATGGAACTTGGCAGAGAAGAGAGAACAGAAGTGAAAATAGAGCAACAGCCAGACTTATCACACAAGCAGAGCTCTAATGACAGAAAATATGCTCTGCTGTATGTTAAAAGTTCTTGAATTCTCTCTTTTGGTCTTCTAACCTCATTGGTGTGGGAGGGAAGAGAAAAGAGTTGCCTGACAGACAGTAATGTGAGATAACAACTAAGGTAATCCTTTAAGGATTTACACATTCAAAAGGAAAATCAATGTCATTAAAGCCCAGTGGGGTACACTGGTTACTCTGTTGTTCAGTATCTTTTGGATCTTCAAAGACTGATGAGTGAAGTGTTAGTATAAGCAGCTTCAGAGGAAGCAAGATGATCTGCAAAAAAAACCTTAGGAAAACAATGCACCAAGATGTTCCACAGAACTTGATTATCCACATGTTAAATACACAACACTAAATTCACTCCCTACAATCACAAGCAACCAAGAACAAATGATAAATTTAGAATGGTTTGCTAGGCATTCAATACATTTTCAAATATAATAAATATTAATATTTATTTATATCTATAATAAATATAAGACCTGCAGTACAAATAACAAAGCCATGAAAAAATAAAACATGCTACAGGAAGACTGGAGAGAGAAAGATGTTCAATATACTCTTGAGTGAACTGTCATAAAACAACGATCCATTAGGCTCTGGAAAACAACGTCAGTAACATAAGAATGCTATTTCATTTAACTCATTCTATATTTAACAGAAAGTATCAATTTTCTACAGTTCCTGTAAATTTGTACCTTCTGCTTATCAACTATTTTATGTGCTTTGAGTACAAAACTCAAAAGCTGTTTCCCACATTTCCACACTTTGCTAGAAATACTGCTACAATTCACACAGAAATGTAATAATGCGTATGTCAGCTAACCGTTTCAGAACCTACAGCAGTGAAGACTTAGAGATACACTGCTTTGCCAGCTGAGTCCTCTATAGTAAAGGAGTCATCTGAAAGAGATGTGACAAAGTACGGTAAGCAGGTCATGAGGAGCCCAGATCATAAAGTTGGACTATATACCTAGTTATTAAGCAGCCAACTGAATATGAGATTAATCTAATATTTGTAGTTCATGTATATAATGTATGAGTTTGCACCTGCAGACACACACATGTAATAAACTGCCAGCAACAGATAATGTTGGAAAAGTAAATCATAAATGTGCCTGGTTGCCTCTATAGGATGTCCTACTGTAAGATATGACAATAATTTATTTCTGTGACAGACATCAAACAGGGACTTTCCAAATTCTTTAAGGCTATCACCATAAATTGAACATTTTTCACTGTGTTGAACTGGTGATAATTAGACACTATAAGTAAAGAAAACTGGGAGTATAACATGTGTCATAAATTGGCTGTCTTCCACCTTTTCCCTTGATTAGTTGCCAGTCTGGCCACCTGCCATAGACTGGTGAAAGGGGAGGGGTCACACAGAGATTTTACCTAATGAGAGGACAAAAGAAGCTAAAAGCTGCACAGAAGTGCCAGAGGCATCAGTCCCACCAGCACAGTAAAAATAGAAAAGGAAGGAAGTAGTCAAAGGTGGATGTATAGAGGAAAAAAGAACAACTATCTCACTATTTTAGTTATCTCCAGAGAACGGTGATGGATACTTTGCCAAATTATGACTCCATTCTTTAATATAACAATGGGCATGCTATGCCTATAGTGTTCAGGTTGTAACTAAAATTGGACAAATAGACCAGCAGATATTAATCACTGAGATCAACCACCCAGACATTCAGTTTAAGGTTATGGCATACTTATTTTCAGAAAGAAAAAGACACATTTGATTGCCTGCCTTGGAGGCCAGTGGAAACAATGAGATTCCAGATAATCTTGTGAGATAAGGATGTCTCTCTAACAATGTTACTAATAGAATATTTAATTATCATCAGCTTGAAATTTGGCTCAGTAGATTTAGTTGACACTGTATGTCTACTGGGAGCCAATGCAAAGCATAGCTTTATGTCGCCTTGCACTGTAGACTTTCTGCCTCTTTTCAGGCTATTGGTAGTAAACATTAACATAGACTTTACTACTCCAAGCAAGCTGGACAAGTGCTAGTGGCTACTGATTTCCAGAACATAGTCTAAGGTTTTCCAAAGCTTAATTAACTGTAGGGGGAGTGACAGTAAGTGTTTTAAAGAAATCTCCAGAGGACTAAATAATTAATCTGTTCTGTTTGATCTCTAACACTGGCTTTCCATGTTATCATACCATGATCGTACCATCATCCAGTTTACTCAGCTGTAAAATATTCCCAGATAGTGCTATCCTTTCCCCTGTCATGTGGATGATATGAGTGATCGATTCTGTTGAGTAGGTATAAAGAAAATGGTAAGCAAACCTCTGACATAAACCTGAGTCCATTGCTTTCCCAGCCCTGATGTAGAAATGTCCAGAAGTCTGAACGGCTGCTTGCCCATCTAATGTGAATGTAGTGGAACAAATGTATTTAATGTACTTCCTGCTGTGAACAGCATGAGGCTTCAACAATTCCACTAAGGCAAGATGACTGTCAGCCTGGCTGTGAGGCTGGGTGCTCTCATGGCAACACTAAATACGGTATCATGGAATTAAAATCACATGGGAAGATAGCCACTGACACAAAACTTGATGCAAACAAAATAATTGTAAGCATTCTCCTCTTAGCTACGAAATTCCAGCTCTGCATTCATCACACCTCTTCTCTTCTGGTTTCCAAATGTGACTACAAACCAAGAGTTTAAAATTTGCCCGTGATACAAAACAGAGTAAGTAAAAAAAAGAGTCCAAACAGCAGCCTGGCCGTCAAAACAGTTGACTGTGAGAGCAGAGTTTCACTTCAAGACTGTTGCAAGGACTAAAGCACATTTTGTATTGGACTTATTGCACACAAGACAGCGACACTGTTGGAGTTAGAACCAAATTACAGGCTGCTCATTCCCAGATGAACTAACAAAAGAGTTTGGTCTCATTTTTTTTCTTAATATATGTGAAATTATTTCAGCCACGGCTTCAGTTAGAAAAACAAAGAACACTTCTAGGCTGACCTTGCTGAGTTGCTAAGTGCCTGGGGATTAAGGTATTTCCATGGAAGACTGGAGTCTAAACTCCAGGATACCTCTCTCCAAGGAGAATGAAAAGTGCACAGTAACCTTATCTTCCTTTTCCTAGATGCACAATATTGATCTATTATGTAAAGTGCCTCCTCCAAATGAACTTTATGCTGAACTCTGTGCTCTCCATGCAGGATAGGTATGTCCTTCCTGAGCCAATCAAGTGACCTCAAATCCTTCAGGGATTTCTGTTGATCCCCCAAATCCTTGATGTGCATGCAGACAAGTAGTTGAGCCCACCAATTCCGGCTAGATTTAGAAACAGAAGTCCACATTTGCATGGAAAATGGTTGGGTATTTTTGTCTGATTCTGGACTTCATCTTGAACATCTAAATACCTAGTGAAACACTCTCAAGCATTCATTTCTTTAGATTTCAGCTAGATTATTTTCAATTTTTCTTTAGAAATCATAATTATATTATGAAGCAGGAATAGCTACGTATGTTTTTGTTGTTTAATGGCATTTCAAAGTAGGAGCTGTTTTAACAAAAAATTAGAAAAAAATCTTTCCTTCATGCCCAGTAGTGCTTATCACTTTGGGTTGAATGGCAAGTTAAATTTCTAAGGCTAGGGTTTATAGGTACTGTCAGAAATCAATGTATTCAGATGCACCAGATATTCACAGTGATTGATCTCAACAGTTCAGATACTTCTAGGATGTGATGGTTCCTGGGAGTACATCTGTCTTTAACTATATTAACTATAGAAGGACCCCAGCATAGCCTGCTTGAATGAGATGGCTAATATTGAGTGAGATTACTGCTACCCCAAAAATGGATGATTAGCATAGGTCTTTCCCCTGAATGCTTTTCTTGTAGTGATTCATGGTTAGTGAATATCACCTCTGACTCAAACAGATCCATGTTTTTATTTTTTAGTGCTTAAACTGTAGTGACGTGTAAGTTTGAATCCAAGATCTCCAGGCATAATTTACTTTGCTGTGTATTTCACTAACTTAATCCTTTTCCTCTTTTCTACCTGTCTTCAGCTTCAGGACCTATCAGGAAAAGTCCCTTCCGAATTAAGAAATGTCCCAACAGCAGCACTAATTTTAAAATCACCTTTCACAATATAAAAATATACCTGTGCATGGTCTACATACTATGTTTTTTGTTTTGTTTTTTTGTCCCAGGTTTTGCTTTGGCAGCACAGCACTACTGTATAATCCCCAATTAAAGTATTCGGTTGCCAGGAATTTAATATACTCTGGTTCACTACAAAGTTGAGCACACCTCTTTTATTTTTTGTTTATTGTCATGATTGTATAGCAACTCAGCTATTTTAGTTAGACCCTAAGGGCCTTTCTAGAAATAAAAGAAGAAAAGACTTTGATGATAGGTACTGAAGGTGAATGTTTCCTAATTAACTTGCATTGAATGCCAGAGGAGATAAGGTAATGTTGGTTGTGCTGATTTGACTTCCATAGGAAAGATCTCATGTAGTGTTATTAAACTTTGACCTTTGCTGTTTGTATCTTTTGACCTGAAGAAGTCCATGCATAATGTTAATCCTGTCACAGGACTTGGAGAAATCACAACTTAATGACATGCTGTGACATTTGTCCAAAGAAGCTTTGTTAAATAGAAGATGAATTTAAACAATGAGAAAAATATATCAGTAGATATGAAGCAAAGAAGTTAAAGTGAACTAAAGAATTTAGTATGACATTACAATAGCTCATAGGCTATTATACATGTGCTAAAGTTTTAACCCATCTCTATCTGAGGCATTTTCTGAATTAAATTTTGTTGTTAAAAGCTGAAGAAAATGCTTTTTATTTCACATAAACACATTTACATTTATTAAAATTAATGTTGTGCACTGAAAATAATAACCAATGCTTCTTAAAATTCCCTGCTTATTATGCAGAATTTTAATCATGACTGCCAAAGTGTTAAATTGCTCACACATTACACAAATACGTGTGTGTGTATATACACAATCTGAAAGAAACATACACATATATATTTCTTTCTCTGTGTGGAGACATAAATAGATATGTAAGGTATACCGTAATTTATCTACTCTGTAGCCTGTACTCTGCATTTTATAGAACAGGCAGCACGACAGATCTTAGATGAAAAAAGACACATACTGACTTTTCTGTTATTGTGCATTATGGTTTTGTGAAAAATAAATTCATTTTCATGTTTTCTAAATTCATTCTCGTGTTTTCTAGTGGCAGTGTTAAAACAAAGGAGATTTCCCTAATATGTTGTGGGAGTCTCATAAACAGTTAAGTTCTACACTATGTTGTGATTGATTAACTTTCATAATTTCTTATTCAAAGTCAGTCAAGGTTACAGCTATAATGATTGTATAAGTCCAGGAATGATAATCTTATTTTAAATGCTAAAAACAGTATCTAAAAGTGTTCCCTCCCAGGAAATAAGGTTCTACTGAAGATAGACACTGTAATTGCAGCTTCAGTTCTCTTTTAAACAGTCTCTTTGAGAAACATTCTCCCCATCCCAAACTTTCCATATATATTTTAAGCGCTCAGAACACTTTCAAAAGCTGGGTAATCATCTGCTTCATGGATACATTTTTTTATACCTACTCTCCCAATATTTTGTATTCTGCTATCTACAAACAGTAAAGTTCATGAATTCTTCAAAATTATTCAAAAAATCAAACTGTTGCAAAAAACCTATACAAACCCGTATTTGCCATCACAGCAAAGTCAGATAAACATATTTCTATTTCAGCTTGCATTCGATATATGATCTGTTACAAGAAGTGTTACTTCAAACTTTTGTATTCGTTAATGATATATGATTATCCAAATACTTCACAGAGAAAACAAAGTCACCTCTGTCACAGGATTACATGTGAGAAATTTCAGGCAGACTGAGTATTTATGATGCAATTAGATGGGTGTCAACTTCCTGCCTTTAAGAGCTGCCTTTTATACTCTTAACTAGGGAGAAATCACTGTGCTGATAATAAATGTCTATCTTGGCATAAGACTTTCAAAGATATAATTCCTCACATTTAGGCTTCAGGAAATATGACAGTGTCACAATAGATGGTTTATGGCCTCACAGAGAGGACTAAAATAGCTTATCCGTATTCCTTTCACAGAGTTTCCAGTTGATATGTCAGCTTCTAAACTCCATGCACAAATAGGGCAATTGTGCCAGGAAGCCTTTTTGCTACCACTCCTAGAAAGAAGAAAGTTGCACCACCCATGCTAGGGACACTGAAGGAGACACTTGAGGCTGCAGTAGTATTTACATGAATTTTTGAAAGCAGTTGGTGACACAGTGTGCTGATTCTACTGTTCCTTAGTCACAGACCTCTCTAATCACAAATAGAAATGTTCTTTTCAATGCAACATATCAAAGCTATCGACCACTTGAACAAAGGACATCATTTGGTCAGCATGTCCTTACTGAGGCAATTGCTAAAACAACATTACTGACTTTTGATAATTCGCTTTACTAAAAAGACCAAGGCAGCTACATGGACACTTCTAGGCAGAAAGTTAAATGCAGTATCAAATCAGAAGGACTATAGCTTGCCTCTTAGCAGCTGCTATATGGCTTCTAGTCCATTGGGGATTCTCATATGGCCCTTTGGAAAGTAATGCAATGGGCCTGAAGGCTTGTGGACATAACCTCAGAATCACACATAAAAAGATGCCCATGAAAGGTGATTTTTTGGATTACATCTGCTACTGTGATAGGGAAAGGTGCATCTCCTCACTCCCAATCACTGCTTGTGTGACTTTCTCAAACCATAAAATACCAATACTAGACACTTTAAAAAACCCGCATTGCTTTCTAATAGTATTTTCAAATCTCAAGATGGAAGCAGCATGTGTTTTAACCAACAGGAAGAAGTGCAAAAATCCAATTTCTACATGCCGATTTGAATATGATATTGATACTATTTGTAGTTTCTGTCTGGAACTGGGAATATCACTTTGTTAAATGATGTCTTACCATCATCCTTGTCGGGTACAATGGTAATTCGAGTGCTTGGGAATTCTGCACCAACTCTACCACCCATTGGCATGCTCAGCAAAACATCAAAGGTCTCAGCCTCTTCATACAAGGAATCATCTATGATGACAATCCGACACATTTTTTCTCGTTCGTCTTTGTCAAAACGTAGAATGCTGTTGTGATCCTCAGGCCTGGATATGTAGTCGGAGTAAGAAAGTACAGAGGTTGGGGCAGTGCCAGATGCTGTTCCTGTGGCATAAAAGGAAAACAGTCACTATACATACCATGGTTACAATGATCTCCTCACAGAGGCTGAATCTTATTTCATTACCTTTTAATTTCTGTTTACTTTTACATTACAAGATGGGCTGAAACCTTTGACCAGGCTACATTTCTGAGATCCCTGGACAAACTTCTTCTGTATATAATGCAATGCAAGCACATGCTCCTCAAATGAATTTCCAGTTTTCCAGTCGAAGGAATATTGTAGTCTATCACAAAAGACACTGACAAAGGAGACCTAGTGAGGATTAACAACTAACTCCCTTTGTATATTTTACCCAGTGAAGATATCGGTGGACCAGAAATTATCTATACAGCTAGAATTTGATGAAAACAAATTATTTTGATTCCAGATCACCTCACCAAAAATGTTGCTTCAGCTGTCCAGATGAAAAAAAATAGTAAAAGCACAGTTATGCTTACTAGAGACCCCATGCTCTGTGTGGATTTAATTAATAGGAGATTGAAACATAGAGGAAGGAGAAGCACAGCAATTAAGCACTATTATATTGTAACTTTTTTTTAACGATACAAACAAATAAAGGATATCCGTGGCAATCACTGCAGTGCTTTCAGTTCTCATCACTTCCAGATATATGGGGCTGCATATAAAAATTTTGCAAAAAGATAAAGAACACAGATTCTCTTCATCTCCTAACAAATGGCAGAAATTTGCAACATGATAGTTTCTCATCTGTATTCAATAATAATCCAAGACAGATTGAAAAAATGAATACATTTCTAGCTGAGACTGAAGATATTTAGATGAAAATGTAATTAACTGTTATAAACAATTTTATTACACGATATATAGAACAATTCTTTTTCCTTTCTGTCTCCCATTTTTGCCTTTTTTTTGTTCTATAGTAGATTCTGTTACCATGTTGTGTGTAGCAGATAACCATCAGTTCCTGGCTCACATCTCCACTTCTTCTGACTGGAATGAATAATTCACCAACATCTTCTTCAATAGTATAGGTGGACTGAGGAATAAAGACTGTTGATTCTGCAAAGAACAGACATATTTATTTATTTATGTAGATTTATGGCCTCATAAAGTCACCTATAAAATACCTAGGAGCATTTTAGCGTATTCTGAAGTGCAACAAATAACTTGTATTTATCAGCAATAGTGCTAAATTTTAAGAAAAACTTGGAGGGTGAGAGAAGTAGAGTTTCTTAGTCTTTCAGAAATGGAAAACAAAATCAGATCACTAGGTCTGAATTCACAAGTCCTTATTAAGTAGTCTCTAATCTGACTAATTTACTTATCTAGGGTTAATTGTGCAAGATAGTGTTTGGAGAATTTGTCCACAAGGTATATATTTTTCTCATTTCCATGGTATTTCTTTATTAACAGTTAATCACAGAAGTATCAGTAGTATAGCTCACACACAGGCAGTGGTTCTGCAAGGCCATTCATTAACTTACTACATCAGGATAACTGAAAATCATTTGGCATTGAGGATGCAAGATGGAGCTCCTGCTATCTCACTCTAACTTGGACACTTGATTTGAATCGGCTACACATCTACTCCTGTTTTACTCAAAGGAGACCTAGCCAATACAGTCAGCGAAGTCTAGAGAGCAATCTCACCCTAAAATTTATTGGACCAAAGAATGTCAGATGTGTTTTTCAGGGAAAGAAACACTAAAATGAATTTTAAACTCTTCATTATTTTATATTCATATAATCATATTGCTGTTTTATGCTGTTACTGGGATTCAGGATCCATTTTGTTCTTATTCTCTCAAAAACTCAAGAACAAAAGGTGGCTATGCATATGATTATAAAGCACCTTTACAGTTTCATTAATATGACTGCAACCCAAACAGAATGTAATTCTGTATAATATTAAATCAAGTGGTATCAGCTGACTGCACAAAGCAATTCTTTCCAATATTTCAGAGTACTTTGGCAAACAATTTTCTGAAAATTGTCAGGTGATTTCTTTGAAAACATGTTCCAGGTTTTATTTATCCAATTGGAAAATACTAGCAGCATGACTTAAGGTCAAAAGACTGCCTTAAAAATGCTGTAATTCAGGTTTGATAAGATCTAGACACTTTCACTATTCCAGCAAGTCAAATATTCAATGTGAATAAAAACAATTCCCTACCTTTTTCTTTTAAAGTAAAACAAGATGTAACACCCAAACCCCCCATTTTGTTAATTTTATTTCTCCCTTTAGAATTAAGTTGACAAAATGAAAAACTCTATCCTAAAAAAAAAAAAAAGAGAAAAAAAAAAAAAAGGCAGCAACCTGATTTCTGTTTTCTGTCTCCTATTATCCTATTAGGAGTAAAATGACACTAAAAAACTTGAACTGACCTTATGAACAACATAAAAGCTCAGAGGAGAATGATGTAGATAATGTCAGCTAGTGTAAGAAAACACATCCTTATGCAATCTCTTTTTGGAATAAAACATTAACTGATGTCCCATACACCAAGGGCTGGTACAGCTTTCCAAACAAGCTCACTGTTTTGGAACTAAGACTACACCATTCAAATAAATGAATTTGAAAATAATTTTCACTGGAAGCAGAATAAAAGTTTTGATGGTTTCTATACAGTTAGCAGCTGAACTTGTACCTACCCTGTGCTCTAAAAGACGATTAGGAAACCTAGTCCTTCCCCTCAAAATTCTCTTTATATTCCTTCCTGTAGATATTACTTGATTTGCAGTTGTGCATTCAATTTTCTCCTGCGCAACTTCACTTTATGTATAGTTACTACAAATTCTCTGGGACTGTGAAAACTTTATCTTAATATAAGAAATAGAAAAAACTATCATTGGCATTAAGAAGACTCAGATAACTATCTTGAGTTGTGCTATCTCACTGATCATAGAAAAGACAGATGTAACACATTTTCAAGTAATTTCATACATACTACTTTTCAAGTTAAGCACTATTTTTCTCAGTGGCTAAATATGGATGATGATCATATAACCTCTAGTTTAACTTGCGCTATGAACTAAGAAACCTCTGACAGTTTTCCTGCGCAGTCCTCTTCAAATGTTAATCAGGGAAGACCACATAAAAGAAGCTGTTAGAGTCATCCAATACTTGAAAGATTCCTTAAGGACAGTTTTGTGTGACCATGGCCCATGAGTTCAAGTGTCTGGATGCAGCTGAAAAGCAAAGCAACCAGAGCACATTCTAACGTTTTTAGTTTTTTTTTTCCTCAGCTTCTCTCTTCATTTACATTTAACCATAACCGTATCTGTTCTTGACACAGCTTGTGCTGTACTTGGTCTACTGAACCTTACCCTTACTGACCTCCCCAGCTTGACATTAAGGCCTAACTGATGCGACTAGTTTGCTTCAAGACCCAAACCAGCCTGGACTTTCCTGTACTGTCCTCTCTCACAGGAATTATCATGGCAGAGTAAATCCAGTCAGCCTCGAGCCGCACATGCAGATACACTCTGCTTGCAAACACATTGAACTGAAACCCTATTATACATAAAATGAAACCAAAACTAAACAAAACAAAAAACCTAGAAATAATATATCATAGGAAAAATGCAGGCATTTCATCAAAGCATGCTACCTTAGTCACATATTCATTAATTACTTAAAGTGATAGGGGACAAATGGCTACCCAACGCCCAGGCCTGCCTTCAGAAATATTCTGAGGGAAGGTAAGCTTTACTATCCACTATTACTAATAGCATTTGTCCTTCAGTCTATCTTCTGGTGTATGTACAATATTGGCAGTACAGTTCTGGAAAGGTTCTTACCATCTCCTGGGTCAATAATTTCCACCGTGGATACATATGGAAATTCCAGAACTGCCATGACAGGCTCAGAAAGAACAATTTGAAAGGACTCAGACTGTTCATGTTCACCGTCACTCAAAATCCGTACTCGCCACGTAGCTAAGGTTTGGCCAGGATTAAACTGCACTTGCTTCTGGGCTTTTCCTCTGAAATCCTTATCTTTCTTGGCAGTACCATCTTTGGTGCTAATACCTGCAAAAATCATAAATTTAGGTCATTATAAAAATTACTTACATTTTTTCTGTCATTTTTAAACAAAGAATTTTTAAAAACCATACTTCTCACAACCCGAGAGTATTCAAGCCAACTCCAATTACTCTTGATCAATTTTATGCTGGTGTCACACATAGCGGTGGAAGTGCATCAATTAACATTATGAAAGACAGTTTGGACAGAATTAGACAAAGCAAAGCTAAATACTAGAAAAACTCTACATTCTCCGAGGTTTCAGTCAAGTTTCTGTTTCTCTGTAATTCAACTATGGGTGCCCAAAAGGGCCAACAATATGTTTTCATGCCTTTACCTTTCTGGGTTCTCTTCTGTTCCAGAACTTCTAAATAACATGCTGCCTGAAACCCTCAAAAATATTTATTTCTCTTAGAAAAAATGAAAACACACCTGGAAAGGGGAAAGCTAAGGAAAACGCAAAGACACAAAAGGGTAAAACATAAAGAATAAGGATGAAAGATGTAAAATCTGAACCATTGTAGTCATTCCCACTACAATAAGTATTTTTTAAAAAATTATTATGCTCTTATTTCAGTGTTTGCATAATGACAATTATAAACTGTAGTTCAGTTGAAACTGCAAAGCCATAAGATAAAAATCAATACAGCTCATCCCACAGACACAACACAGACCTTACAGCCTCAAATCTAGGATGCTCTAAAATGGATTTCATTGGCACTTTCCTCACAGTTTAAGGCTGTTTGACAGGCCCACATGGAAATTAGACAGTCCTTCAGAACTATTTCTAACTCATGCATTTGGCCTTTGTTTGAACCCCACAGCACCACTCAAATCTTAAAGGTCTTTCTCAGGTTTTCAGAAAAAAATTCAAAACTTCTCCCTTCTCTGTTTGTTTCTTACAATGGTATTAATTTATTAAACCATATAATCTTTCCCTACACAGCTTGCCTTTCTTGCTTCCTGCTTGTGCCTCTTCCTAAGTTATAGCCAGTATAACTTAGCATAATATATAGCCAGTATTTTACATAACCTATAACCCTTCAGACCCTTTGGCACTACACATGGACCAGAAAGGCCAGCAAGCATCTTAACCAATATCTTTTAAGTTCTTTGCAACTCTGTAATTCCATTTTGCAGGTGGTCAGAGGCAAGTTATTCAAACTGGTTTTGCTGGATTTTGAGTCAGCTCAATTCAGAAGCTGAGCTTGAATCCGTAGGTAGATAATTTTGTAAACACTAGTTGTAGGATCAGAAGTCAAATCAGTATCTGTTAATCAGCACCAGTAACTAATTTAAACCACACACCTATAACTTTGCATTTTATTGACCTGTTTTATTCTTTTACTTTAAAAGAAATATATTATCAAAGTTAGTTGACTGTTCAAGATGGAGTCTTTTAAGTTAGATCCAGTTATTTTGTGCCTATACTCCTTATATCTCATGCCAAAATAGGTATCCTAACTACATCTCAATACCTAAACACAGATTCTTATTCAGAAAGAGACCTAAACAGAAACCTGATTTCTAAGCATGAACTTGTGCTCCATGCCAGGTAAATGCTTACATATCTCTGCAAAACCAGCTTTGAACTGAGTGCCTTTTCTCAGCAGTGTAAGCTCGTCATAGGTTTCAACATGAAACTGTATAAGAATAATGCTCCCTAGTCCAAACGCATCACCAGGAAAAGGATGGGAACAGATCCAGAAACTACAGACAGGTGTGAGGTTGCAGGATGTGATAACATAATCTTTTTTCACCTTTTCACTCCCCAGACACTGCAAACAGCTTTCAACACCTCCTGTATCAGCCTCAGTTGACTGCCAACATTGACAAAAGAAAACGAGCCTAATGGTCCTAGCTGCTAATCAGACCAGCTCACAATAGCCTTCCTGGGGAATGATCTCTGCTTATTGTTGTCTTTCCGATTGCTACAACTGTTTTTTCTCATTACAGGAAAAATAAAATTCGGACAGGAACTACATTCTGTGAAACAAATACAATTGATACCACTGTTGGTATCAATGAAATCAGAGAAAGGAGGACTGGGTCTTGGGTTGTTAAGTCAAAAATTAACTGCAGAAGACCAAAAAGAGAAAAGTGAAATTTTCATCATATAACTAAAGAAATAATATCTTAGCATAACAAAAGATACTTGCTTTAACAAATAAACATACTCCTTTGAATGTAGCTTGCTTAGTATGAAACACCAGTAAAAGAAAATAGTTGTATTGATGCATTTTATCATCTAGCTGGCCAGTGATTTATAGAAGCAACTGATAAGGTTAAAATTGAACTTACTTATAAAAGAGGTTTCTCCAAGATAACCTCTCCGTTTAAGAACAACATCAAGATATTTGGAGTCTTCATTTACTAAATAGTATTCCTTTTCTAAGGAGATCCACGCCCAGTTTAGGCGAAAATGTTGATTCTTCAGCTTATTGCCTCCTGCAAAACAAAATAAAAATTCATTTTTCTTCTTCATCAAATACTACTCTGTCTTTGGAGGTTAATGTAACCTGTACCCTGGGTAAAAAGTGTATCTTACCTAGACATCACAATCCAAAGATTTTGAAGATTTAAAACTAAGAAATAACAAGTAAAGAACTCAACCATTAAACGTTCAGTGCATATAGGAACAAATTTTATCTTAGATGCATACAGATTAATCACATTCCTTACAGAGTATGCTAATTTTCTTCTTTTTCAAGGGAAGAAGAACAAGGATTAATAAAAATATATTTAGGATGCCTTTTTAGAAATTACAAAAGGTGCGGATGATCCAAGTTTCTGCAGAACTGTATTGGTATTTCTAAATAACACACAGCGTAGGGCATTATGCAGAACTTCCTCAATATGATCAGGCTACCAGAAGCACTGGAAGACCCTTAGTATCCTGAGAGACTGGAGCTGACACCTACCATCTTTTAGACTTGCATCGACCCATGCAGCCTGCTTCTAAAACTTGTTATTTTGTTCACTAAATCCAACAATTTCTGCTCTTACTGGTTTAGAATTTATGCATTAGCACTGTATGATTTTAGGAACAGCTTTCATGTCTTCCTAGGAAATGGTTTCAATAGGATTAAGTATACCTGATACACACTGCAGTTTATAGTTATGCTGATGCCCTCCTAAGTTTACATGCGTGTAACCGTTGGGTTAGGTATGATTGCCTGTGCCACCTAAGAAGATTTAGAGAGATATAAATGCTTATTGGAATTCTCTTATACTATTTTGCAATGAGCTATCTTCATGATATGATGAATGCCCCCAGCTAAGTAAGCTGCTGAGATGTTTATTGAGAATCAGTTTTCAATAGACCAAAAGATATCTTCACAGTTCTTTTTACACAGGCACAACTGTAGCAACATGTTCCTGGTGAAGAAAGCAAACTCCAAGGATCCCTTCCAAGGTCTTGACTGTAGCAGCAGCACAGCAGCTTCCTTGTGGTCTCACTGTGCATTCAAACACTGGGAACTGAAAACACAGGACAGCAAGCAATGCACTAAGCTAGGGAAACTGAATAGTTAACATGGACCAAGTCAGCATCTCTGGCTGGCAGCTGTTGATGGCATTGTCCTTAAGTTGAACACTGTATTTCCTTATACAATAATTGGAAGAACCTTCACAGTCCTTCTGAAACAAAAATGACCATATAGTTGTCAACAGAAGTAGGCTCTGTTTTTGAAGCCAAAGCAATGCAGGAATACAGGAAGCATCCCTCAAAACTTTTGGAGGGGATGATATGGAAGTCATTTAACTCCAGCTGCAAAACACTGAGCACCAGCCTAAAATCTGAGCATGTCTCAGCCTAATCTCTTGCTCCCATCAGAAATGAAGCTGTTGTGTCTACAGTTAATGGGTTTTGTACAACTGTAAAAGAACAGGAAATACTGATTGAAATGGCTCTCTAAGGTCCAATTAAAAATGCTACTTTTTTCCAGTTGAAAGGTAATAGCTGGAAAGAGCTAGCATCCATTTCACTATGAACCAACTATTTGTACAACAGACTGAATATCTTAGATCAGATTATCCCATTTCTAATAAAACATAGCATAGCTTTAGTTTCTCAAGTACAGTTTACCTCCATCTGTTCACTGATTTTTCACAGTAAAAAGGCATTTCTTGTCAGTGTAGGGATTCTAGATGCCACACATAAAAGGGCATGACAAACTGAGTTCTGTGTATCCTATTGGATGTTTGTTACTACTCAGGAGAATCCTCTAACTTCCATAGCAAGAATAAAATAACCTGTTCAGCTCACTGAAGGCAGATGCTTACTCAGCAACTGTCTTCTGGGAATGCTGGCTTGTGTGGGAGGCTGTAGGCTGATCTCCTTCCCACAAGGTGCTGCTACAGAATAAGGTTTGCTCAGGTAATGACTGTCTGAAACGTGCCCTTTAGAATTAACACTTCTGTAAACAAGCCAGTGAATAGAGTTACTGGAGTACTACACTGCACTCCTTGCCCTGCTTTTTTCTGCTCTTTTGATCTCTATAGTTGCTGACAAAGGGGATGACTACAAACACACATACGAAAACTGTAAAGAGCACCACGAGAAAACCAGGAACTATAGTGTTAGCTACACCAGCACTTATATTAGGTTAGACATATGTTATGTCTTCCCATTAGTTTCTTGGGACAAATGCAATAGAGTATGTCTTGCTCTGTAATCTAGTAAGAAAAGCCATTTGTGTGCTGCCCTTGAACACACTGCCCAATTTAAACATAATTTGACACAGGGATAAAAGTTTCTAACGATATACAAGAAACAAAAATTTACTGCCAATTAGAGGAGAAAGAAGCTATTAGTATCACTACTGAGAAAAATACTGCTGCATAAGCTTACTAGAAATGAGACTGTCAGATACTGGAAAACCCTCAACTGAAGGAAAAGCGTAGCAGAGTTTCTATCTTTTTAGACAGAATAGATTCCAGCTAGGGAATGAAAAGCAATAGCAAATCCAGCACCAACTCTTCTAACATCCAAAGAAGTAATGGTTTAAACATGTTATGGACATAGGCACACAATCTACAACTTACATACACACAGGTCTTATGTTTCATTTCTAGACTCTTAAATCAACCTTAAATGTAATTGATATTTGCACATAATTACTGAACATACCAAAATTACTACACAAGTGACAAAAATCCCAGTTGTTAAAGAGGAAAAGTCATACAGAGAAATTCTCAGTAGCCAACTACCAAATCAGTTAATTCCTGTCATTGAAAATGTTGAAATATACTGAGTTAGAAATCTAATAGGAGGACGAAATTTAGGAAGTAAAATGTGCAAGAAAGAAAATATGATTTTATGTTGTATTAATTCCACCTATTTCTTGCTTTCAGCGGTTTCTTTCCATTTTTTCTTAAAGCAAAAAAAAAAAAACCCAAACCAAAAATGTATTATTTATAGCGGGCTTTCAGCAAGCCTGCATTTCTATCGGCCTGCTTCTGCCCCTAAAATATATATTGTTCACGTTTTAGAAGGTGCAGTACTAAAACCATCAGATTCATAATTTTAAGAAAACAATATAGATACTTTAGATCTTGATTTCTTAACTTTGTGCTTCAGAAGAAATGTTTTCTAAACTATACAAGCCATTTCACAGTTCAATGTCCCCAAAAAATAAAAACAGTGTTGCGGTTGTTGTTGTTATTATTACAGAACTCTGACACAACAGTGCAGGAAGTATATGATACAATTTATCTAATTTCAGGTATTTATTTTCGAGCTAGAAATTCTAAACTGTCTTTATAGCCAAAATTGGGAAAGAGGCATTTTGTGAGGCTATGACGTATTTTAGGTATCTATTTTTGAATGAGATTAGCTGTGCCTCAAAATATGCAGAAATACATGCATTTTTCCTCAGTAGCTGTTAAGAAGGCCTGTCATGATGAGTTACATTGTAGGCACTTTTATTATGCTATATATATACACTAATGCTAGGTAAGATGAATTCCACCACACCTGAACTGGATGAAACCGGGCTGTTCTAGAAGATGGTAGAGCCAAGCACCACACAAATATAAGGTCTGTTAAAGAATAATAAAAGTATAGCTTTCAGAAATTATAAAATATCAGAAATAAAATTTCACATGCCATCTTAATTTTGTTCCTTGTTAAATTAATTATCTGCCTTACAATAGTATTTCTATAGGCAAATGAATTTTGCATGGCTCACTAGCACTTTCTTCGGACATAGTCAAAAATTTAGCTGCTAGGCAAATAATTAAGGTAATTAAGGTACCTCAATGACAGTTTTGCTTTTGTTCCTTTCCTAGACAAGTGCTTGTAATACAAATACATCAGAAGTTGACAGAGAGAGAAGCCATTGCTAGAGTGCTTTTAAAACAAAAGGAAGGAGGGCCATGTTATGACAAGGTAAATCCAAAGTAACTTTGGTTATACATCTGTGAGATACGGTTGGCAAGATGTTGCTATAGTGATGCATGAAAACCCATTTCTTGAATTTTGCTAAAGACCACAGTGCAGCAGTGCTAAATCAGAAGATGCTAGACAGGACCTGGTATAGTGAGACATTGATGAGAAATGAGATGGCAAGGGTTGTGAGACACAGTCAAAAACTTTGGACACAGCTTAAGCTAAGGATCTAGAGTAAGGTGGGTCACAAAGTGACTTAATGACTGTGACTTCACTGACTGAGGCTGCTGAGGACAATACTGTCTGAAAAGGTTTGCCTGAATATGACAAATCAAAGATGGATGTCATCTAGAATTGGTCTTTACAGGAGTCCTGTCAGAAAACAGTGTCACCTGTCAGAAAACAGCGATATATTATTTTTGCATAGGTCATCAAACCAGAAATTCCCAGAAAGATCAAGTCATACAGAAATTCCAATTTCAGCTACATGAATAAAAGAAGAGGACTTGATCAGTAAACTGTTTAAAGGGAAAAATATTAAAATGAATTTTCCCATTTAAGCATTTATCCTTCGAAACTGCTGTTCAGGTATCTTTAAAAATACATAAAAACTCCATGAGAAACACTGACTAGATTGTCAGAACTTTCTATCATGATGTAAAGAGCTCAGAGAAGGAAAGAATCAGTTCCAGTTCTCTCCACAGATTTCTGGGCTATGTGAAGACATTATAAAATATATTTCCATCATTAATTCGTGTCTCTTGAGCACTGGCAAGCTGAAGGGCATTCCATAGAGAACGTCTGATTGTAGCTTTGCTGTCCCTAGGAGCTACCCCAGAATCCCAATTCATAACAAAAGCATACAGCTACACCACAGTGTTCACTTATTGATACAATGGAAATTGATGTATCTTGATAGATACTGGCTTCCCTACATGGTATCCATGGCATAATCAGTCAGAGATGAATCAGCTAAAGAGTGCCCAACCTGTACAACCATAGCCACCCAGATTCATTGTGTCCACAAAGTATGTCTTGCATTGCCATAAAGCTCTACAAATACCAGACAGCTGTGGTTTAGACATCTGTTTCATTTTTTCACCCTCTGATTAGCTTCTTTCTGTGCCAAACCAACTTAAGTTACATACCAGGATAAAGTTATCTCAACAGTTTCATTAGAAGTAAAATCTGATGTGGAATGCAGAAATCTTAGTTCCCAAGATCATGATTCTCCATCTAGCTATGAAGATCCCTGTCAACCTTAGCACTTCCCAAGTTTTTTGATCCCCACACTACTTGCTAGTTGTTATTTGTGGTTTATATAAACATGCTTTTTAGCAGACTAGAGAAGTGACATACAATCTTAGATGATTCTGCTAGTTAGAATAAATGTAGAGAAGATACTATATGTTCAGCTGAAGACACACAGTTTCAACAACTCTGATTTGCCATACTGTGTCATAGTCCCAGTACATTCTACCTACAGGTTAAAAAGGCAAAGATCTCAAGTAAATCTATCAGAAAGACCTCACCTATAAGATAGATAATAAAAGTACTTTATTCAATGTTTTGGGGCAGTACATCATTGGACTAGATGACCTTCAAAGGTCCATTCCAACCCAAACTACTCTGATTCTATGATCATATGCTGTTCCCTCTGCTATGATCACCAGAAAAGGCATATCAGGTGAAATTGCTTTAATTTCATATAGAAAAGCTATTTGCAGAAGTGAAACACATAAGTAAACCCAGCACATAAAATACGCCATTAAAATGTTTTAAATAGGCTTCAACAATGCATAAGCTAACCTAATAATTTTATCCAATTAGAAACCCTTAAAATGTGTCTCCTTTATACGTCTTTTTCAAATGTACTATAATGGACTCCAATCACTAAAGCAACTTGCTGAACTCTGCACCCTTCTGCAATCTCTCTGCCACTGTAACTCAATATATTTGCAGAACAACCAAAACCAACCCCCTGAACTAGCCCCTAATGATTAGGGACTAAAACAATGCTTCCTCTGACTTGTCATGAGAAAACACACACTTCCCAACATTATGGACTTGGCTTGCCTAGAGTGTAATTGCTGATATCCAATGGACTGCAGACAGTTTCTGTCTTTCAGTAGTTTCTGTAACTCTTTTGCTTTTGTTTTATGTCTGCCCCCAAGAAACAAGTTGGAATGGCCACATTTGCCAGGGCTCAGACTAAGCAAATGCTTGAAGTCACATAGCAGAAAAAATATCTTAAGTATACTGTACAGTTGCTTTGTTACAAAAAGAGAAGGGGAAGTGAGAGAATGTAAAGGCTGGCTAGTGCATATTAAATGTTGATCCTAGTAAATTCAACTAAGCGTAACTAAGGATGTCTCCAAGCACAGTCTGGAGATTCACACTGGGTTAATTTAAGGAATTTCCAATACAAGTCTATGCCCAGTTCTTCTGCAGGAGATTAGCCAGATTCTGATTAAGAGATTATCCAGATTTTCATTGACAGAAACTGTGGAAGAAAACATGCTCTTTTAGACACTGCGTTTCATAGTTTTAAATTAATTTCAGTTTAAATCAGCTCAGTACAAATTAGTTCACCAAGAGCCAGGAAACCTTCATTCTGTTGGCCGCACCAAGAAGCTGTGAGCTTTCAAAGGAAAGAGCAAAGCAGATAAAGAGAAACCCAGTCTGAATCATAAAAAAGGATGCTGGACCACTGTGTGGGTTTCAAAGCATTTATAGACATAAAGTGGTTAGCTTTGTAACTGATTTCAAGGGAACCCAAAAGGATCCACTTGCTGGTTTGGGATTCTGTGCTGTAAGCAAGGAACTAGCTCTGCAGGAGTTGAATGCTTCCCACTTCTACAGTTCCAATGGTGAAAATACAAATAATTTAATGAATTCAGGGTACTACTGAAGTGCTACTAATTGAAATGCTTAAGCACATACCCATATATGCTGCTGAAACATTGTAACAGAAGAGAAAGTCATTGAGCTACCCAAAAAGTTCTTAGCAAGACTGAACAAAGCAAAATTGGGCAAAAAAATATTCATATTATTCCTCCTCTCCCTCAAAATATCAACCCATCAAATTAAATTTGTTCACAAAAAGACTGGCTTTGATTAATCTCTTTACTGAAAATACTGGTGGAGAATAAATGATGAATTATCATCTTTTTCCACAGTCTGACTTAAGTATTTCAGGTATATATAGCTTCACATATTATTACTGTAACAAATTTGTCTACATATACATATGCATGTACATGTATATATACATATACATATATAAATTTGTTACATCTGATGTAACAAACTAATTTTTAATGTAAAAACTACAAATACTACACCATACATTTTATTTTTTTTTTTTTTCAAATGGAAAACCCTATGCTCAATTATTCCACAAAACTTTATTAGAATTTTGACTTTTTGACCTGTTTCAAAATAAAATATCTCAAAACATTTTCATAGGATAAGACAATATCTTGTTGCTCTGCTCAAAGACTCAGGAACCATTCAGCATTTATTGGTGGAGAACATACACAGAATAGGATTCACAGAATCACTTTAAATAATGCTTTCTCTGGACAATCACATTCTAGAATTTGATCAATCTTATTTTAAAGTAGATACTTTAAATATGTCAGATGCAGCCTAAATTTTCCTCTAAGGGAGCAAAGAGTTTAAATGAAATAAAGGGTAGATGAAAAGTAAAATAATGACAGTTCATTAGACACAAAAAAAATATGTTATTTATATTAATCACATATATTTCTATATTAATATATTCACAAAAGAATGGTTATACAATACTTGTACTATGTACATACCAACAATAACATATTACAGCATTTTAAAATCTTGCAACATTCACAGTGCAGCCAGACAGGTTACTGTGATGACAATGACCATGCGATCTGATCTAAATCACTTTGATACATTGGATGATTATACAGTTTATATGGAAAGATTTCTTTGGAAGTTGAAGTGCCACAAGTCTCAGTTCCATAGAAAGTATATTTTCAAATTAATACAGGCCTGTTCTCATTACAAATCAGAACTGACAATGTTATCTTTCCAGAAATACTTTGCCTTACTGAATGTCAGCGGGAGCGAGGCATTCATCACAGAATCTGCTCAAAACAATTCATAATCAGACTCTACCCTCTCAGCCTGCATGCACTATTGATAGGGAAAAAAAGAAGACATCTAAAAATTATGAAAGTGAGCATTTTAAAGGATCAGAATACATTACAAATAATAATGTGAAGGTATGCTGAATGCACCTGATTTTGGCCAGTATTTGAGGTCAAGCAATCACCAACAGGCTGGCGTTTGGAAGGCAGACCTCTAAGAAACTCCTGTGCATCAGGCACATGAAAAGGTTGGTGTTATACTGAATTTACAAGATGACAGATAATGAAGTAGAAAGACTTTATTTTGCCCTGTCACTGTTTCTGAGATGATGAACAAGGAAAAACAAAATTTTTTTAAAAATTGTGCCACCTGACTCTTGGTTGGTATTGCTAGGCACTTAGCAGGGATTATTTTAAACTAATCAGCAGGTAGCAACCACTGCTGAGAGCTTTTATTTGAAGGTAGTAAAGGACAAGGAAGAGAGTAAAATGTTTGGGAACTTACCCTTCATTCTGGAAAAGTCACTCATATAAACAGATTCAGGAGAAGCAGGACAAAACCAAAACCAAGGGAAATGGACAGGAGGGGAAGCATTTGAAAGGGGACAGTTGATGGCTACTGAACATAACGGCCCACTAGTCCCAGAAAAGGGAAGGTACCAGGAGGCAGGGTTGTCTGTAGACGGCTCTATTAGCAGCACTTTGTTCTCAGAAGTCTTTGTTCTTACTGTAGAGATCAGTCCTTGTTTTGAAATGATGCTTTATGTTATTGTATAATGGATAAATCATGACCACTGCTTCCTAGCAGAAAAAAATCCAGAGCAGCCAAATTAATTCCAGTGAATAACCACTATTGGCAACAGGTCCCAGTGCACAGGAACATAACCAACTGGGTCCTGTTCCACAAAATTTAAAGACATAAGACCTGCCACTTATGCGTAGGATTCATACAGTCTAATTTTACCATGTAAAAGAAGTATGTTTAACTTAGGCTAGCTGTCCAGGCACAATGAAAGCAAAGAGCTGCATCTTCAGAAACTGCAGGTAGATCTGATATGAACAGCTGGATTACCCTCTGGAAAGGTTTGGCCCACTCCATTGAATATAACTGGAGAATGTTCAACCCGCCAGTCTAGATGGCTAATTAAGTCCAAAGACATGATTTTCATGCACGCACAAAGGAGAGTCCCGAAAAACGCAAAAATATGACTACTCCTGAATTGTAATACAGTAAACTTGTAAATTCAAACACTTTAAAAGTAATCTTTGGAATATTTAAAAATAACAACAAAAAAATCTATTTGGTTAGAAGAATTACTCTAATTCTAAAAGTTATTTCCATGTTGTCATTAAACTAATTTGCACTTAGTGTAGCCACAAACTACCTTTGCACCAGAAACATCAGAAAAATAATTTAAACTTCCTTTCTGAGTAGTAACAGAGAAAACCCAAACATACCACTGAAGCTGTCATGTCTATCATTAAACAATGGTCATATTACCTAAAGCAGAATACCTTTTTTCCTCAGGATCCACACCCTGCACCTCCCTCTGAAGGAAAAAAAACACCACCTGGATTAGTAAGGTTTTGTGCATGCATGGCCTGCAGCAGTAGGTAAATTTATTAGATCTCTGGCAACACATTCTTAAAATAAACTTAATAGTCTTCAGGTCTCTGCTTACTAATTTGTTTTGTGGCGCCAGACAACTTCTGCCAAAAAACAGGCTCCAGCTGAATTGAAGCAATGGTCATTTCCTTGTCTCCCAGAATAACGGGTTTAGCTCCACCAGCTTAGTTACTGTCCTATATGGGACTGTCTTCTGGTTTACACATTTAAAGCAGCACTATATCCATATTAGCCTGTAGTAAAACTACATTTTAAAGCTTAATCAGACCTAGTGTTATATGTGAAGGTCATGGGGTATCCTCAGCCTCAGTCTTGAAACTAAAGAGTAATAACAGAAAAGTGTACTGTGACTTTACAAATGAAAGACACTCCAACAGAACATGACCCGGGAGAAATATATTTACAATGAAAATATTGTCTCACTTAATATAGAACTATTTTAAGATACTCCTTTACTCTGGGAAAAGAATATATCAATTTCCCTTTCTTTAAATAGCATTTTAATTTAAAACTTGCTAACACAAACTCCTTCATATGTGCCTAATTTTCCAATGCTTGCAATATCCTCATGCTTAAAATTGGGGAGCATGAGTGGGTGCCATCTGAAACTGAGGCCTCTAATTTTTCATAATGAATCTGAAATTGGTATTTGTGTCAAACTGGCAAATTTCCCTTGAAGAAGTAGTTGAACTTTTAAACTAACTGTTGAACGCTGTCTTTGCGGAGAATTCCCCTCTATTTCAGGTGACAATCCAGGCTCATAAATCTCAAATTTTATAGCCTTAAGAGGAAAATGTGTGCAAGAGGGATTAAAGAGGTTGTTGTTATTTGCAAAGCCTACCCTAAACAAAATGGAACAGTTTCCATTTGATCAGCTGGACTTGCTGTAACTCACTGAGCACCAATAGGAAAACTATTATTTCGAGTCCATGTCAAAGTGATTGAACTGTTTCTCTTTATTAAGAATTAACTTCCACAGACTTGAATTTTGGTTCCTTTTCTATTCTGGCAATGCAACAAATAAAATGCCCAACTGACTGGAGGAGAACAAACGTCAGGCAGGCTCATTTAACATTTACTCTTAATTCATTTCAGAGTAATTGTACCAGGTAATCTGAAATACTTAACTTTTAATATTTGACCAAAGAAACTCCTTTGTGGTGCCTTTGATCCTTTTTAAGCTATGCCAAACCCATAACCTTTTGCAGATGATTTAGTCCTGCTCAGGAAGAGCAGAGTAAAAAAACTAAAAACATACAAAATCATTGATAGAGACAAGGACAAAAAAGGGTTCCTTTTCAGATCACTGTAATTTTGCCTTAAGACAAGCCTTGTAAAGAGGTATTCAAAGATATTAGTTCTGCTGAAGAAACACTTTTGCATGAATGCATTATTTTTTAATATCATGACAAGTTCTTCAATGTTACTTGAGGCGTATCCTATGGAACAGAACTGTATATTCCTAAGGCAGCTATTATACTATATTCCTGTATCTTTTTCATGTCAAATTCCAATGCTGAAGTCACAATGTATACTGCAAGATGAAAAAAATAAATAAATTGGGAGAACCTCAAAATTCCTTCAGAAAAGTCAAGACATGAGAAATCTGTTTAAATATCAAAACTAATTACAGAAAGGTACTTCTGAACTTAATTTTGAAACTCCTGAATAATATGACCACTGTGAGTTTCCCAAGACAGAAGTTCAACAGACATAAAGCAGAGGGACAGGGGACAGAAGTGACTGTGAAATTATGACAACTAATCTTGATAGTAAGTTGCTTCCAACACATTATTTCTCTCTCCCTCCTCTCTGCATATGCATGCAATCTTCATTTATACTTTAAGACAAGTAGTTAAATTAAATGAAAATCATCAGTAGAAAAAGTGTATCTTTATTTTTAGCACAGAGCTAATTATAACAACTCATTTATTTATGTACGGTTCACATTTGACTCAGCTTGAAAAGAGATCATTGGTTTAGATAGTATCCCCTGTCTTAATGTACTAGTAGAAAACTGCAACATCTTGATAAGTGAAGAGGTACATTTACAAAAAAATCCCTTTATTTGTAATAGGTCTGGCAAGATTCTTTTCAAAAATTACATATTGACCTTCAAATACCAAGGTGTGTTTTCTGACATGCCAAGTTGAAGTTCATTTGGCATCACTCAGGCTTTTGAAAACTCCTTGATCAAGACTTCCATGACTGTTCTCCCACATGTTTTCAGAAATTAAAATCCTCAGCTTTTTCCCAAGGGCCAGGGAGGCAATGTTTTTGTCAAATCAAGTCCAGCTCCCACTGAACCTGCTGGCTATCACATACAGGCAGGTGAAGGCCTGTGTATCTGTGGTCTGAAGTTTACATTTTTTGCCTTAGAGTTCATACAGAAATGTGTGGAGGTGCGACCACAGCAGTTTTAACAAGCCAGCTAGCAGAAATGTTTCTGTTTCAAAGGAAGGTTTTTCCCACCCTTTCTTGAAAGGGAGCTGCATAGCCCTCACCTGTCAGGACACGACCTCAGCCTCCTGCGTGTCGCCCACTGCAGCAGATAACATCGCTGACAGAAACCGCAGCAGTTCCCCGGGCTGCAGCACAACTTGGGGTGCTTGAGAAGCTGCTGGGAAAACTTCTCTCACCTCAGCCTGCAGCAATCCAAACAACGCTGATGACACAGTGCTGAGCTGTCATCGTCTACCTCCTCCTTTCGGCTGCGGGTGTTAAACTTGGGTTTTTTAACTGATTTAATGGCTGTTCAAAACATTTATTTTTTTTCCCCCACTACATCTGACAGTTCTCTTGCTACCTGTTAGGATGCCTACTCCTTGTATGATGCAGCAACATGCTGGAGACCAAGGCCCCTGCGTTCAGGAGGCCCATTCCAGGAATGCTAGAGAAGCCCTGGGGTCCATAAGGCCATGAAGAACAGTGGATACAGTAGAGGTGGGAGCACAGGGAGGAGGTGACAAGATGACAAAGATCACCAGTTGCTCAGTGAGATTACTAGGACATCCCAGATCAAATCAGCCTGGGCAGCCCTCCTGCCAGGTAAGTATAGATGGCTACTGAAATCCTTCCAGCTAATGACTGCCATCGAGCTACCTGTGAAAGCCTTTTTGTTTAGGAAGGTAAATTCTCCCCTGTATGCCTTTCAAGGATATTTCTTTCCATTCTTACCTTAATTATATAAGAAAATTAAGGACTTGGCAGGATTGATTAATGAGCGCTGCATATATATTAGATGCATAAATAACAGTGGATTTTTTTCTCTGTTCTGTAGGACTGAACAGGTGCAGGTGTCAATTGATTTAACATCAGAAGATGGGATGGCATAAGTATTAATCTTCACATGGATAACTATGCAAAATATGAAATGTCACTGATTGCTGGGTCACTGTTTGTCATCTGTGGAAAGGTACATTTGAGTTCATCTATGAAAGCTGAGTGACCAGTTGGTCAGGCTGAAAGTAATCCACTGCTGATATTCCTGTGCAAAACAACATACGCCACGTAAATCGACACATACATAAAGAAAAATATAGCAGTGATTCCTTCCATGTTTAGAGATGGATCTGAAAAGTTATGTGATACATAATAAAGTTTCAATCATTCTAACATCACTAAATCTGATCCTCAGCTTCCTACCTGCTATAGGCTTCTCTGTACTTGGTCTACTGGTCAGTTCCATCCAGCCACTCAGAAGGGTGGACTCTAGCCTTAAGCTTTCCAAAGAACTTCCTACTATGTTACCTATTTAAGAAAATAATTGGTCTACCCAGATCTCCATCTCCTGCCTTTTCAAAGAGGGAAAATATTCTTGAAGTTGTTTGTAAAGTCCAATGAACTATAATGGTATTAAATCTCAAAACATAAACCCTGGCTTTTATGTTTACACTGCAATTCTGTCCCTCTCTCTGCCCCAAGCTAGGAAGTGCAGTTATATCAGCTAAAAGTGCATATGGGTTGAGGTTTCTGACAGGAGTAGTTCCACCAATTCTTGCGTAACCATTTATCTTTTAATTATTCCAGCTATTCTTTAGGTGTCTTTCATATCGGAAGAGAGGGGAACACAGCAGTTGAGTAACCTCACTGCCTCTTAGCTTGCTTTTAAGGTTCTCTAGTCCAAACTCACCCAGTCTTCTCCAGCAAGTTCACACTGGGAGTGATCTGGCATCTCTCTTCCACTGTTTAACTCTGTAGGTAATCTAACTGAAAGGGATCTTCCTGATTGCTGCATCTGGTCTCCTGTTGCAACAGAAAGCCTTATTGCTATTCTATGTCCAAAACTCATTAATCTCCACCTGCAAAGCAGAGGCTTCTTGCCCTTCTCTTCACCTCCTACAGTGGAGCCCTTCAAAAATTGTTGACTAAAATGGGGCACTGCAGTCCAGAGGTCTCACAATAACTCTATTTTAAGCACTTGGACTTAAAACATTTCAAGAAAGCATATTCTGACCTTGGAAAGTCTTTGTCCAAACATATTTCTAATCCTTTGGACATGATTCCAATCTCATGTTGTTAAATTCATATCATTATAGATTCCTTAGCTGCTGAAACATGAGCAATAACTCTATTCAATTCTTCACATACTCACTGAGTAGCTTCTTGGATGGATAGTGAGCCAAATAGAGTCTAAGATAGCCATGGGAATGCACTTTCTAACATAGCCATGGGAATGCACTTTCTTTTTGCTTTCTAGTTAATGAGCAACTTTCAGGATGAGTTTGATAAAAATCCTTATGTTAAAGAACACAGGAGGGAACAGTGAAATGAAACTCGAGAGTGTACTATCTCAAAAATTACTTGTTCAATGCAGACACATTTGCTCTGTTCTGTGAAATACATTAGAGGCCTGTATTTTAATATTCTTGTTCTTTTATTGACAGATATTTCAATCTACAATCACCAGGATACCTTAATGTGCCTTGGCACATGAACACAGGGGCAAGACATAGACATGCATCCTCTTCGCATCATGCAAACAAGCTCCGGTTGCGCTGGTACATGCCCGTGGCACAAAGGGCAACGCCACAAGACTCAGCCCTGCCAGAACCAAAACTTTACTGGTTTGATGCTCTGCTTAGCCTGCTCAGCCCTGCCCTGCTGATTGCTGATTCCTGAGCTAGTTCATTAAGCTCTATCTTGAGTGGCTCAGTAAGGGACTGTGTTGCTGTGTAGATGGAAAATGGTTGGGGTTTTTTATTATTATTTGGCTAGTGGGAAATAAATGAAGAGGATAGATTTTATCTTGGGTTCTCTCAGTGTTTTCCCACAGTGCACTCTACAGGTTATTGGATACACTTGTCTCTCTCTTTCCTACCTATGTGTGGTCACAGAAACCATTTTCTTTCTGGTCTGTCATCACGTGCCCTTCTTGTGGTAAATACTGTAACTGCTTACACAGGGATATAATACAGGACAAGTCTTCCAACCTTTAATTTGAAGGTTTCCTTTAACATTATTCAACAACTAAATACAAAAAGGGCTGCCAGCAATATGTCAGACAAATCTGACAGCCAGTTTTCACACCAGTGTCCTCATAGGGCACCATTTTCTCTGAGTCACATTTCAATAAGCAGAAGAACAGCAATTATTTAAATGTATTGGAGAACAGGGTGGCAAACCTCATGGCATGAAAGTGGGCCTGGAGTTCCATTCAGACTATGGTTTAACTTTTTCTTCCTAAGAGATCTTGGAGCAGAGACACTCAAAAATTGCTGGAGAATGAGATTTGGACAGTATACTGTATGGGAAAGTTTCTACTTTTTAGGTCAATTCTTTGCACCCTTACTAATTATGCAGAAAGGTCTAAATAAAATAAATGTTATACAGAAGTGCATGGAAGTTCTGCATAACAACATATGGATTTGCACTACACAGAAGAATTATTCACAGATATATATAGATAAAAAACTAGGAATACTTCAGAATAACATTTAAAGTGTGAGCATATCCATTTATGGCTATACTATATTTCAACTTTAAAGCAAACGTGGTCTTTTCTTAAATCCTATGCTGCTGAGCAAGGCTGGCTTTAAGACATCAGCTTTCCATTATCTGAGTACTAATAGGTTGACTGTAAAAGCCTTCTTTGAGGAAAAGCCTAGAATATCTAGAGAAAAGTATTGTGCTGACATACATACGAAGCCAGACTTGGCTTGGGTAAGTCCCTGAGCAGGCAGACTGGAATATTATCAGCAGGGAAATCCTTACATCTTGGATAATTCTGCCATCTATGCAGTTGTTTATGCTAAAAGAGATGGTGAAAAGAAGCTACGGTGAAATCAGGGATCAGTGATAAAGTAATTAAGGAATTCCATTAATAATATTGATTTGGTATATCAAACACTTTTAATGAGTTCTGAAATAGTTTTTTTTTGTTTGTTTGCTCTAACTAGGTATCTTTTTAATATTAATCATCTGGCAAGCAGGAATGTTGACTTCATTTTAGCAAAAGAAAATCACTGTACATTTCAGATCTAACCAAATCCTCAAATATATATTTCCTCTGCTCTGTGTTTCACAAAGATGGCATAGATTGATGTTACACTAAAAATGATTTCACCTTACTGATGGTCCTACTTGTCACTTTTCAAAAGAAAACTACTCTGCAAGGAACTATTAAGACAATTCACCTCTTTTGTGCATATACTGTATCATACTTAACAGCTTTAATACTCACTTTCTTTAGAGCTTTTTTATATCTCACATATTTGTCTGTCTTTCAGACTGACTCTAAATTTTGCTTTCCTCCATAATTCTGTCTTAGTGGTGATCTGACAGAATTGATTTGGACTTGATTTAAAATGCAGCTCCCTCAGTAGCTTTCAACAGTCTGCCAGAAGATCATTTTTTCAGAGCAGTAAATCACAATAAAATAAGACACAAGAAAGGAATGTTAGGGGTGAAAAGAAATCAATTTGATAAAACAGAATAAGTTTGAACAGGAATTGAAATAGTGGTTTCCTATTATCACTTTTGGTATCAAAAGAGAAGAAGAGGGAGTAACTAATACACTTTTGCCAAACCTAAATTTCTGCTTACACCAAATAAAATGTGATGACAAAATATGTCCCTTCACTTAGTGTTCTAGCAAACCCATTGTTCACAAATTTAAAAAAAACACCACCAACTCATATTAATACAAATAATGCAAAACTTACTGTGAATTATTCCTGTGAATTCCAGAATGCTCTCTGCAATCTGGTATTTAGTATTTTGGATAAGATTTTTTGTCTGCAGTTGGCACACAAGTGAACCCTATAATCACCTAGAAAGTCAGCAGTAACCAAGTATCCTGTAGAAATTTTGTTAAAAGTTTTAATCATAATGTATCATGATGGAAAGAGAACTAAGTCTGATATGATGGTCAGATAAAAGGAAATACACTTTAACAATGTTTTGAATGCTATGTCATTAACATTATCTGAAGATATTTTTATAAGATATATGCACAAACCTGAAGTATTTCTGAATAAAAATGAATATAAATTATAAAAATAGTTATAATTTTTTCCAAAAAATGGCATAAGAATTCTGAAAAAAAAAATCCTAAGTAACAGTGTCTATTCTAGTAAGCACCATGTATCAATGAAAACACATGATCAATGAGCATCAGGTTTAGAAGATGCTATTACTCACTTTTAAAGTTTCAAGTACTCATAAGTTTTTTAAACATCTCCTCCCATAAAATGAGAAACTTTCATGTGAAATTTGAAGTCTAGATAGCAGGTTTTATATGTTAAATATATATAATTCAGCATGGCAAAATGATCAGCTTCTCATAATGTGAAAAATATTTTGCATCCTTTTATATCTTTTAGGAGCTGTGCCCAAACATTCAATCCCTCTCTCCACCATAAAGACACAACATGAGTGATGGGCAGTGAGAGGCAATCTTTCAGGGGATTTCCTTGAGTATTCTTCCCCTTGCTGCAGAATTTGATCTCAGAAATGTTTAGGAAAGTTATATTTGAGTCAATACAGAAAAAGTTTTGACACTTAACAGTCAAGAAATATAGAGTATTCAGGTCAGTAAGAGAACAGTATGTGAGAACTTTCATTATCTCCCTACGAAATCTAAATGGTCTGTCAAGCAAACAGCTTACAGTACTTAAAGCTCTTTCAACGACATACTCAAAATGGTATAAATATGTAGACTGTAGTAGGTACAATATTTATATGCTTTAACCTTTGCCAGAATATTAATATTAAGAGGAGATGAAAAATTATAAACATTTATGTTTTGGAGAATATAATTTCTGCAATTCCCTCCATTCCTAGCACTACAGCACAATATTTCAGACACCAACAGCGAACTGAAGTTCAGCATTCATTTCTATGGCTTGAATCTGCTCAATAGGCAGTGTGAAGTGCAATTATCAGCAAACAATGCAGCATGACTACTAAAATTAACACTGACATATTAAGGATGATTTGTGCGGAACACAGAGAATATTATTAATGCTAAAGAATTTTACATCTGATACGTAGAAAAGATTGACACACAATTTTCTGACCATGCAGATTTACATTTTTCATATAAGTTTTGGGAATAACCTGGATTTCTTCCCAACAGCTACTTATACTATATTTTTAAGAAGCCACATGTATTTCACCTGACAAACTTAAGCCAGCTCTCTTTATATATTGTTAGATTTATAAAGAAAATTGAGTTGCATTACTTTCATGGAATACTCTTTGATATGAGATCTGACAGATGTGGGACGTAAATATGTCTCTACACTACAAGTCTCCTTCTTTCTCTGTATATATCTTAAACAAGAGAACTACATAGGTAAGCCCCTGTAGATAAGACACATGCACATATATACACAAAGACGTATGTAGGGAACGCACAAGTCTTGAACGTTCAGTTAAACAGTTCATTGAGTACATTGCACTCACTCCAGATTCAAAACAAGTTTCATTCTGCAGCTCAGCTGAAGCAAATGGACGAATCAATGACTGTTCATTAAGATGAAGACCTTGTCCATATTTTTTTGTGCTGCTCTGGTATCTATACCAGATGCTCACCAGTGAGATGCACATCATATCAGCAACATAAATGCGAATAAATACACTGAAGGTACCACACCCACATAAATTTATGATTTTTTTAGTGTTCACATTATGCATTGGGATTTATTTTTCATCTTACAGAAAATTCAAGTCTTTATTCAGATCTGGAAAAACCTATGTAACAGGCTGGGGAATAATTCTCTTTGGCTGTCTGAAATAAACCAGTAACATGGATAATAATAATAATATTATTATAGATAATAAGAATATGGATAATAATATTTCACTGTATGAAGCAAAGTGAAATATACTGCAGATCTCCAGAGTCCTGTTTTATGTATTAACAGTTCCATTCTACCTGCCTCCCACTACAATCCCTATAGGGAGTGACTCCAAGAGCAATTCCCCACAAACCTTATCCAGGACTGCAGCAGACTCCAACAACACACACAACAACACAGTTCATACAGTTTCCGAGGACACACAATTAAAACTTTGCATTCTGCCAGTAAATCAAGACTGAGCACCCTGTTCTTGAGTGAAAAATGTACACTGTTCCCTTCCGACAGTAATGTCAGGCAATCTCTCCTACCTTCAGTAATGCAGTTTAAGTTGGTATAATGCACTCAGCTGTAATCTCCCATTACTCAAACTTTCACCTGGAGAATGTCAAGCCTTTGGGCTGGACACTATTAAGCCCCCACAGGATGACAGAGCTTGACTCACTAGCAACACCCCAGTAAGTAAAGCGATTGTGGAGAGCAACATTCTGGCAAAAAAATTGATGGTTATCCCAAGCAGAAAACTCTGTTTGGTGCCGATGGCATTCCATTATCTATTCTCTCTGCTGAATTTACATACTCATACAACCCTTTGCTAGTATGACAACACTTAATGCCTTACCACAGGGGGCTTTGCTGGGTGAGTATACATAGCTTGTAGTTTTAACCACAGCCCAAATCCTTGCCCTTTTAACAAATTATCTAGGTCATAGACCTGCTGGTTCTTGTAACTGTGGTTCCTTTACTGTTCTTGCCAGGAGAAGCTGGAAGCTTGCTTCCACCTTCTCTCCAGGACTCTCTATACAGGGAGACACTACTGCATTGAATTACACTCATGCTATGCTAGATAGGTTTTTTTTGAAAAGAACTTATTGGTATTAGTTTCACCTAACTTTGGACACTGTAGATATCTGTATCCTAAGATAGTTATACTAAGCATCCATTATAGCCAGTGAAAGTCTAGTCAGTGGATTAGGATCCTGTTGCCTAAAGATAGGTATTCAGGACCATTTGAGATCCTTTAAAGTATCTGGGACATCTGCAGAGGCTTCACAAATATAACACAGGATTGACAGGGAATCCATGTCCTTCTGCAGGGTTGCACAGAGGTCAGGCAGGTTGGCTGGACCTCTTACACTGCACTCAGTCCTATGCTGAGGGAACTAAATCCTGCACAATGGTGTCTTGAGAGCTATTCAGCTCATCATAAAGAAGACACTTGCCTCAGATGAATAGTTTTGTAATTCCTGACTGTACAAAGTAAATCTTCATGGGCCACTGTGGGACCTTAGACAACTAGACACATTCAGAAACCTGCATTCAGATATCTAAATTTGTGTGTCTTCAGTCTAGCACAAACTTCCACACATAACATTTAAACCTTGTTTTCTTCAGGGAGGGGAGCATGCAGATTGAAAAACAAATCTCATGTTACATGGCAGCTGACTCTACTACTAAGAGAGATTCTCAAGCCCTACCTCTTGGCACTTTGAGATGAATGTGTGGATGTCTGCCTGCATCAAACAGGCAGCCTGAAGCAATATGCAGACAGGGTAGGAGAGGAACATGTCACAGAGCAGGGAAGTGAAGGAGGTAGTATCTCTTTCAGTGTTGGCCTCAGATTGGTTTAAACTGATTGAAAATGCATCCCTGAGTCATGACTTCATGTATGCATTCAGCACGTATAGACGAAGCACTGCCTAAGAAATCAAGAACTCCCTGTTCCCCCATGGACTCTCAGTCCCAGCTTTTGCTCCATCCCCTCCCTGGAGCTGGCACAAGTGGCTGTGGCCATTTAAGGAACTACTCTAGGGAACTGATCCATAGTAGAACTAAATGTGGAAAGAAACAGTTTAATTTTAATTTGTGTGATTTCCCTGACCCAGAGTTCATGGCACAGTGGTAAGAATGCTTGTGCCATTGTAAGGGAGGCAGCAGCACAGTGGCAAGTACCAGGGCTGGAGAGAGAGCGCAGGACTGCTGCACTTGGCAGCAATGCTGCCTCTTGACGCTGAAAGTAATCTCTTATGCTGTCCATTCCTTGCTGGTATAAATCAGTGTGTTGGAGTGTAAATCTGGCCATTATTCTGAAAAGCAACTTTTCCATGTTATTTCCACTAAGAAACAACTTAATCCCTGAGTCTTATACCTATTGTAGAGTGTAACCAAGGAACACACACTTTGATGCTGACACAAATCACATCACTTTTAACAACATGAAAATGATTCCTGATAGAAGCCGGGAGTTGTTGTGGCAACGATTTAAAGAGGTCATAAAGGTTCCAGCCTTACAATGCTTCCCAATAAAAACAAAAGCCTACGGATACCCAAGCTTTCTGTTAAAGCTCCTTTCCATCAGACCCATTGGCCAGGACACTAATGTGACTGAAGGACAGAGCTTTCTGAAATGTTACAACTTGCTCCTTTTGACCATTTGTGAGGCACTACTTTGCATCTAATTGCCCACCAGCCACCCACTTAAAAGGTAAGAAGTCACTCCACAAAACAGAGATTTGATGTCCTAAGAGGTAAAGCACACACAAAAAATCTGACCCTCTGAAAACTGATTCTCTTAAACTCATGCTTTACATACACACACAGAGATACCTACCTACAACACACAAATGTAGCACTTCAAGCACCCACAAGAATGAATTCTAAAGTGAATGCATGCTTTAAAAAAAACCCTAAAAGGACAGCAGTCTGGTTGGGTTGCTTTGCAGATGACAAAATAATAAAAAAAAAATTTCTCTGTTTAATAGTGTTATCACTTGTAACCATGTGCCAAATATGAAAATCTAGACAGGTATTAGGAAATAACAAATATACTTTGTTTTTGCAGACCTCGTTAGCTTGAGAAATGTCTTTAGGGAGTCACTTCTGAATGTATCCATAAAGTGTATTCTCTTTACCAAACCATTCAACATCTTGACCTCACAAAAAAATAAAAGATGAGGAATATGGGTCTCATCTGAAAATCAAGATCTGTTAGCTGCTCCCTCCTGCAATGCTTTGAGTGCCCCTTCCATACATACTAGCCCTGCAAACACACGAGTGGCTTTTTTGTCTAGTACTCTTACAGATATTAAAGCCACTCGTATAGGTAAGTATGTAAAGGATTGAGCCAGTAACAGGTATTTGCTGGAAAATCCTTTTTTCATTGTTTACTTACATAACAAAGAATAAACAGATCTGCCTGACTGTGACAGACACCAGGACAAAAGCAGCAAAGAAAATGCACTCTGAGTAAGATGAATCTGAACAATGCGTTCTTTAGTTTTCTTTGTTCCTTTTGGTTGTGTTACAGTAAATGTAACTAAGACACACACACACACAGAGAAAATAAACTTCACATTAACCTCTGGCACCAATTAAACTATCTCAGCATTGCATGTTTGTTCAAGTACATTTTAAATGCGATGATGTTTTAATAGTACATGACAGTGCATGCAAAAGAATCACCATATTCTCTTGCATGAGGGCCATGGGGGGTATAGAAAGAACCTCAGATCTGACTCAATTTCACTGTATTTTTAGATTGATCTGAGCCTACAATAAAGCAAGGCTTGCTTCCTGCTTACACAGTAACAGTAGGAGCACATAAAAATCCATCTTTAAAACATGTACAATCTGCACACAAAAGGTGATGGTAATCACTCCAGACACGTAGAAAAATAGGTCCATGAATGATAAAAAAAGCAATGAAACCTGATGGAGATTTATTCATGCACTACATAAGAGGTCTCAGCATGGCATTTCAGGGCCTCACTATAAGAAACATAATAATCAACAAGTAGACCAACAGACTTTATTATCTTATCATCTCACTGGCTGTTAAAGTTGCAAGAACTTTATCAGGTATTTATCACTTTCTTTATTCACTAATTACAGATAAATGTAACAAAACCTGCATGGTAGCTTCCAGTACCATTTTTTTGCTTTTAGTTTCTTTCATATATACTAAAATTAAGTACTTTATATTTTTTAAATACAAAACCCCCTGTGAAATGTTTTCTGTTTTATATTAAAAAATACAAATATTAAACACAAAATACAATTATCTAACAAGGTCAACCACTCTAAAAGAGCCTTTTTGGGTTTTTTTCCCTTTTCTACTTTAAATAGGGAATTTTCTATTTAGTTTTGGAAAACGTCAGACCACACAAACTGGCCTTGTTTTACAAAACGGCCTTGTGATAGGAATACAACTGCAAGAATCTCAGATGTCCCCCAAACAAGGATGAAGAAAGAATGAAAAAACCTTTCTTCCAACAGCCCAAGTGCTGTAGTCTCGTGTAATTAATATCATATCCGTCAAGTGAGTAGGATCTCAATACAAAACTGCATGCAAAGTGCGGCTTTCAAAATTAGCATCAATAACATGAGTGCTAACCTAAAAGTACAAAGTTGTGAGAGGTTTTTTGCCGTAGTGATATTACGTGTTTTCAGGGATTAGCGGTATTAAGTAACATGGCTTCAGTTTGCTTTCTCATCAGCATTTTCTGATTAGTATAATGTATTTTCAAACAAAATTTCACAGTCACGCCTGTCTTCCAGAAGAGTAAGGACGAGGATGTGGGGAACTACAGACAGGTCAGCCCCTCTTTGATCATTAGGAAAGTGATGGAACAAATAATCCTGGAAACCATTTCCAAACACAGGAAGGACAAGAAGGTGATGGGGAGGAGTAAGTATGGAGTTACAAAGATAAAATCATGCCTGATGAATTACAGACTTAGTTAAGCAGGCTTAAGTGATGGATTGAAAATTAGGTGAATGAATATCAATGAAGTTGGGATCAGCTGCATGAAGTCTAGCTGGAGGCCAGTCATTAACAGTGTACCTCAAGGGTATGCTAATAGTGGGGCAAATGCTGTTTATCCTGGATGATTAAAGACCTGGATGCTGAGACAATGTGTACCCTCAGCAAATTTGCAGATAATAAAAAACTGGGAGGAGTGGCTGATATCTCAGGTGCATGTGCTGCCATTCAGAGGGACTTTGACAAGCTAGAGAAATACTGATAGAAAGCAAATAAAGTGCAGCCAAGTCCTGCCCCTGAGGAAGAATAATTCCATGCAAAAATACAAGTTGGAGTCTGACTGGCTGGACAGCAGTTTTTGGAAAAAGATCTGGGAGTACTGGTGGGCAACAAACTGCCCATGCATACTTGCAGCAAAAAAACCCAACAACCAGGAAAAGCGCTGCCAGAAGATAAAGGGAGAAGATCCCTTTCCTTCTACTCAGCACTGGCAAGACAATGTGGAATGCTGGGTCTAGCTCTAGATTCCCCAGCACAAGAGAGACATGGACATACTGGAGAAAGTCCAGCAAAGGGCCACAAAGATGATGAAGAAACTGGAGCACCTGATGTATAATGAGAGGCTGACAGCTGGGATTGTTCAGCCTGGAGAAGAGGAAGGCTTAGGTGGGAAACTTATCAATGCACAGAAATACCTGATGGGTAGCTGTAATGAGAGGGAACTGGTCCCTTCTCAGAGATGCCCAGTGACAGGACAAGAAATGATGGGGATAAATTTAATTGCAAGGTGCATTCAAACATGCGAAAAAACTTTACTGTAAGGGTGTTCTACCTGTGGATCAGGTTGCCTAGAAAGGTTGGGGAATTGCCATCCCTGAAGACCTTTAAATGTTCCTTCCAATCCAAAGCATTCTATGATTCTTAGTCACTTAATCTAACTCTAATGAATCGGTCTTTGAAATGCATAAAAAGGAGGGGAGCCGCTGTGTTCACTTTAATCCTAACTATTTAGGAAAATTTAATCTTCTAAAACAGTTTAATGTCACATTGCTGAATGCAGTGGAAATGACTAAACAGGTGATACAGATGTGGCCAAAAGAAGAGACATCAGACTCCCCTAGTGCTACAAATGAAAGAAACACAAAAATCAAGGCTGCCTACCATCCACAGCTGTTTTATAGATAAAAGAATACCAAATGAAAAACGTGCAATGATGAGATTAATCTGACAGAAGTCTGGTTTTCCAAAAAGTAGGCATCTAAACTAAAACAATTTTCATGCAGTCAACAGAGAGAAAAGCATCTCCAAGACTAGCTTGCTCTTCCTCCTTTGTACACTGTCTTGATCCCTGCAGACACCTAAAGAACCTCGCTGAGGAAGCTCTTGTGGTTAGTGTAGATGAGATAACTAAATTTCATTGACTAAATTGAATGAGATTAACCTGGACTGTAACATCTGCCAGACACATAAATGTAAAATCTCTGTCTTTTGCTAGAATAACGATTATTTTTTTAACATTAACTTTATAGGGAAATTCAAATAAAATTGTATATTTGCATCTATAGCAAACATAGCAAACATTCACTGATCTGGTATAAGTAGCTATTCTTATTTTCTTAAAGGCAAGATACAGGCTCTAGGAATGCTTACTTTTTCATGAAATGGGAAATACACAGATAGATACTTTTAAGAGTATTGATACATATAATGTGCATTATTGTAAAAAAACCCCAAACCTCTCATAAGTATAAAGTCAGACGTGCAGACTTCACAATTTCCCATGAACATTTTTTTCATCGCAGCATAATACTTCAAAGTATAATAACTGAAGCATAAAAAAAAAAAAAAAGACAACAAGCTGCTTCCTTTTCCAGTAAGTAGAATTTTAAGCATAAGGTTACTTAGCCACTAGGTTTTTGACCTATACATCTGTTCTAAGAATAAATTCAACAGAAAAATTTGATTGCAGGTTATTCCTAGAGCAGTTTGGAAACACACATAAGTAGTCTTAATTTTCATTAAGAAACAGAATTAGTGCCCTGTCTTTATTTCAGTCTTATTAAGAATGACAGAAATGTCTTTCTCAGCTACTGTTCTAAATACTTAGAGGATGAAAAACACTTTTTGAACCTAGTATTAGCAAAAAATTTATTCTTCCAAATATTGTTAGGAAGTGTTCTTTTGAAAAATGAGGGGAGAAATGTTAATTGTGGCTCTCATGATTCAGTCAGGTAAGCAACTTCAAAACAGCTGTAATATTTTATTTTTTTAAATCATTGACTGTATAAGAAACCTGAAGATGTAAAAGCCTTGTAGATTATATGTCAACTCGGGGATGAATGGAACAGCAGGGTGAGCAGCTAGCTAATACTTTTGTGCTTTATTCTTTCCAGTAATATCCCTGTTGCCACTAGATATCAACAGAGGACAAAAAAAAAAAAAAAAACTTTTTTATTTGTTCCTTCTTTTTTTCTTTTCTTCTGCAGAGATTGTCACCACTAAAGCATACTCTACCTCTGCACAATACAATAGACTTCTCTCAAAACTGTGATTGGCTGATAGAAGTGAAAAACTTTGTAGCTGAAATGCTCATGAGTATACTTTCAATTCTTGTTTATGTTCCTGAATATTTACTTTTGAAGAACAGATTGCATGTGCTGTCCTTGCATGCTCAATGAGTAGAAAGTAATCTAATGTCATCCTTCTTTATTTTATGGACATTACAGACAACAGCATTCAAACCTGAAAATTTGGCCCTTTGCAATGCTAAACGAAACTTTACCTTATGACTACAAAATCATAAATGGGGATCTCCTAATCTAATTCAGAGTTAAAATCTCTACACTAACAAACTTCACTTTGGAGACAGGTATATCTAGTATGTGACAAAACATACCTGTCTTAAACCTTCATCTTAATCAGGTGATAGTTTATCATGCTGAAGGAGGGGAAAAGGGAAATCTTACAAGAAAGCAGGAAGATGGCAGGAAGCACTGTAGATACGAGCACTGTAGATACCGTTGTGTGAGAGGTGGCATCTCTAAAGAAAGTGGAAGGAAGCACAAGTTGCATTGAACACTTGACAGCAAGCACTTTAACCATAGAAGCTGCATTGTGACTGCAAACTTTAAATCAGAGTTTATGGTTGGTCAGGGCTGAATCTAAATTTCATTGTGTCTAAGATGTTAGCCTTGAAAAATGAACATGTACTTTGCCTACTTCTGATTTTGATGATGGCAACTTAAGGTACAGAAAGCTTAATTTTGGTTATAATTGATGTATCAAGAATAGGTTTCTTCAGAAACAACTGAGATTGTTTTATGTTTGGAGGCAAAGGGAAGGAATACGTTCACTAGGCAATGAATTGCTTTTATCAGTGATTACAGAAAAAATGGTTATACTTGTTTTTATCACGTCTTTCATGGTTACAGTGATGTGATCCATCTTTAACATGTGGCCTTCAGCCCACAGGGAATGTCAAATGATACTAAACACTCCCATTCATCTGACCAACAGCGACTTTAAGGGGTCTGTCCAGTCTTTTTGTTAAACACTCTTTTTGATGACTTCACATTGGACTTTGATTTAAATTTAAACCAAAACCCCACATTCTTTCAAGGGGCTCATTATTCTGGACTGAGCATATTTAAAACCGCTTAAAGCTCCAGTTCAGCTGGCTAGCCAATAGTCCTCAGACCTAGCAGATTTTTTTCTTCCTGAAAGTAAAGCCTGTCTGTGCAGGAAACACAGCTTGCTTGGGAGCTAGTCTGAATTTCTGAAATGAACTCCCCCAGGAATAAAGAACCATCACAAATCTTCCAGTTTGAGTCAGAGTATACACCTTTGATTTCTCTTTAACAAACATGTAACATACACATTTCAAAAAGCCCCAAAACTGCTAGGTTACACTGCACACACAATTCTGCCCCAAGGAGCGGATGAAAGAAAGAACATTTTGTGACAGATGCTAATCGTGTTTGTTCATGTACTAGTGATAAGTATTTGGATACTACAGGATACTACTGAAAGGGGGTGGGGGGAAGCACAGTAACAACCAACACGGAAGAGAATAGCCACACCATCACTCCTGTCCCGACATGTCCTGCAGGACTGCCTCACTGTCCTAGCGCAATGCTCTGTGCTTTATCAGGAACACATCTTCTTTGCCATCTCCACAAGCTCACATCTTAAGTAAATGAAGTTGACAGTTTATCCATCAAACTAACGTCATAAACTTAACGTTACAATAATGTTGCAATGTTAATGTTAAATTTGATTCTCAATGAACAAAAAATCTGAATGTGAAATAATACTGACAGCACAGAGCACTATCAATAAACTCAGTCTTAAACATGAATTTCCACAAATCTCTACATGTGCTTTTTATCAGGCATCTGTGGTCTTCAAGCTCTCTTTCCTAGTCCAGAATACATTTCTGTAGGTTTCTTAATTCGTCCGTACTTATTTCAAGTCAGCTGAGTACCATATTGTTCATCTGTTCAGATGTAAATCCTTTTAATGCTCTTGATGGGTTTCAAAATCATGTAATCTTTAAAACTTTCAGATACCCATCTCTATTTAATGGCAGATTATTGCATTAATCCTCCACCAGAAAACTGATCCTAACATGCAGTCTCCATTCTCCACTTTAACTTGCCCTATGCTGACAGTTGCATGATTGTACCACAAGCAACATCTGTGTATTCCTTATCCAACTGCGGACACAAAATAAGGGAAGGAAAGAGACCAGTTGACTTGATTTGATTGATGAGTGAAACTAAATACAGTGTGCAAATACTGTGTGTCTTGCAAAATAGTCATGGAGCCATTTTACATACTGAACAAACTGACAAAAAAAACTTTATGCTGGATGCTTTATTGTGTCACATATGTTTTCATTTAACAAAGCATCTGTCATGACTGACCTTGTAATCTTATCATACTTCTCAAAACGACAGCTTCAACAGCAACAACCCACATTTTAAAGAGATTTGTTAGTGATATTTCTACATTCAGGACTAAAGTCTTTACTAAATAATCAACTCAGGCACAAAAATAAGTGTGGACTTTGCAAAACTTCAGTAATGATGTCAAAATTGGTATCTAGTAATCAAAATGAAGTCCCTGCAAAAAATTACAGAGGGATTATGACAGAAACCATTGCTTTTTATACATGGAAAAGAATTATCACCAGTAGTATTATCAAGCAGCCTAAAAGAGCTGAGAAAGAGCACCATGAAAGCAATGAATGGCAAGTAATTAGTAAGATCATGGTTTATTGCAACATTAATTCAAGCAGTGATCTCTACTACTACAATGCTCTTTCACAGCTGATACTTTCCTCCTACTTTGCCTCTTATTGCTAAATTGTCCTTAATGCAACACTAGCCTTAGCCTGTTTCCAGATTGCCTCAGATAACAAAAGCAGTACACAACAGTCACCTGGCTACTGTGGGCTGGATACCCTTTAAGTCCTTGCCCTCTTGCGAAGGGAATGACTGGCACTACAGAGCAGGAGTACAAAATGAACATGGAGAGAAGGTGGCTTCTGCCTGCCCTCCTCAGTGCTGGCAAAGCTGGCCAGACAAGCATTCATGCCAGAAAGCTGCTGGAGGGGTTTCTCTCTTTCTCTGAGCCAGAATCTTTCTGGCAGCTCTCCATGGGCCCTGCTGCTTTCCATGGGAGTTGTCATGGAGAAATGTCAGTAAGCAGAATGCTGCATGCTCCAAGGGCAAATGAATTCAGACGCTGTAGGCAGGTCCTGAATTACTACAGACAGGTGGAACTTCCACAGCAGATGTAGCTACATGTCAAAAGTCTGAAGGGGTTCTTGTGTTCAAGTAAACTCTGGTGAGAATCAATATAATTCCTGTTTTATAAGGCTATGATGCAAAATGCAGATTATTTAACATTGCATCTGCACTTCTGGTTTCAGGGCACTAAAGTAACATTCCAGTATACCTGTATTTATCAGACAGGGGCAGCTGGGAATCCTGAGAGAAGAGCAAACGGTAAGCTAGAGATTTTGGTGTCCAGTCAGTCTTGGATGGGGTAATACTGTAAAATACTGGAGTAAGCTTAAGAAGGAGATCAGCTATATCAATGCAGCTATTTAAATTGTTATACTTAGTTTTTTTATACAATGCAGCCAGACATTCCCTAAAGAAATTAATAAGACAATATTAGAAGCTAATATACTTTGGCTGCTTGTTTCTGCTCCTTTGCTGGAGGCTGTCATTCCTCTAGCAATGCAAATGAATAGAACTCATGAGCCTCTCTCATCTGCTCTAGCACAAATTAACCATCCTAGTTTAAACCCTCTTCATCAGCAAGTTAAGGTAACTCAGTTGGCATTATGCTGAAGCAGAGAAAGACAGTGTTTTGTTGTCTCTTCTGTGAGGCTGCAGCCTTTAGCAGAGGTTTAGTAATTAACAGCTGAAGGACTTTGATATCTTAAACCACCACAGCTGCTTCTGTGATGACTGTCTATGAAAGCCTCAGTGTTAACTTACTGAGATGCATACATGGGGAAGGTCACACATAGGCTAACTGCTACAGCATGCTTACAGATTTCAGAAAAAAGAAATACCATATTGATGTGATTCAGATGCCTAAGCAATGGCTTCTAGTGCAATTTAAGATGGCTATGGAAACCAGATGTCAGTGCAGGCTTGCAGGTGTGATTTGGGACCTATGGAAAACTTGCACTGTTGTGAAGGGGCAGTTAGAGGCCAGAAGGCTACCTCACGGTTCTACCCTACTCGCACTATTGCAAGACATGTACATTTAGGCTAATCATTCTTAAAACATTTTTCTTGATTAGAAGGATGGGGAACATGTTTTTAAAGTTAAAAATTCAGGAAAGGATTTTTTCCTTTTAAATCCTTCTTTTTCTCTGATGAGATCAATGGTAAATTTCCTGTTGCTATTCAGCAAGGAGAAAATTAGGTTAACACTGGATGCTTTTGTAGATCATACGCTTCCATTCTGGAACACAACATACAAGCTGGATTCTGCAGCTGTGTGTGTATAGAATATCTGCAGCCCTCCCTACAAGACACTAGTGAGCCCTTACACTACTGAGTAGAGTCATTGCTATTTCCTAATACCCACAGGCATGGTTGTTACCTTCCTCTGTTGAAAACAGTCTTTCAAGCACTTCTTATGCACTGCCATCAGAGCTCAAGGAGAATCAGTTCATTGGAAAGGTGTCTCAGCAAGTGGCACTTCCATACAAAGACTTACACTTTGAACCACTTTGTTAGCCTACATGTGCTGCCAGCCAGAAAAAACACACTCAAGTGCTGCAATGCAGTGTCTGCTGCTCATGAGCTGGCAAGAGTGTGGAGGATTAGGGAAGGGTGTTGCATGGTTTCTGGACAAAGAGGCTGTCTTGTGATGACATCTACTGGCTAACCAGAAAGGCACTAACCCACCTGTAGGCAAGCTCATTCCAACATTTTCCATTCTTGAACATTTTAGGTACTTGATGCATCTAACCTCAGAAAAAGGAGGCTAAACCAGCAAGGAAAATAAGGGTCCATTGAGAAACTCTACCTCTGCTGCTAATGCTTATTCTGACCATGTATCTTGCCTTCTCCTATAGAAGACAAATGCAAAATAGATACATTTGCTGATTTGTATTTCAAATGTGTTGTAGGTTACAATTTCCTTACTGTAGCATTTTTCCAGCTTTCATTTTTTTCAGTTCCTACCTCCTCTTCTGTAAGCATGAACCCTTTCTAAAGTGTCTGCTATTGCCCCCTTCATGAATGCTTTCATATTAACCTCCATTTCCAAACTGACCAACACATACAAGCCAAACCGTTCTCTTATCTAATAGCTTTAGAAAAGTACACTTATGCTTCTTTTTCTTCCAAGTTTTCATCTGCTAAATTATTTAGACACCCCTATCACAGTCTAGCCAGTCTTCCCTCCAACTGACTTCCAAACTTTTCATCTCAGTTCCCAGCATGTGTTTCATAGCACCCACTTCCTACCAGCACTGTGACCTAAAGACCCATAAAGCTGATTCATTCAAAATGTCATCAGAATACCTGTCCTCGTGCAACTCCAGCACAAAACCTGCTTCTTGCCACCACAACCCAGTTGCTTGCAGCTTTGTGCCTTGCAGCACACATGTTCTCTCTTACCAGTTCAACACTGAAAGAGCACAGCCTCCTCTCAGTCTTGGCACAGACATGGTGCAAGACCTGGCTCAGTTCAGTCTCTACTGTACAAGGATTCAGAAAGACAGTACACCTATGGCCAGCTACCCATTCTTGAAGAGTGTGCTGGAGCATAAGCTATAAACTCCTCTTCGTCCTGTTCTCTGTGAATTCAGCAGCGATGATACACTGCAAAGGAGGTGGAATACAAATTCTCAGTACTTTTCCTTAAGTTCACTATCTATAGCATGAGCTAAAAAGGTTGTTCATAGCCTTCCTTCTAGCATTTTAACTGCAGCAGAAGGAACTCAGAAATAATAACAAGGAGAGTAAGGAAGTGAAAAAGGTTATACAGATAGGATGCGAAAAAAACCAAGTCTTGCTTTGCCAATCAAGCTGTGCAAAGTGTAAAATACAGACAAATTACATAAGGGAAAAGGCTAAGATTTTTCAAATGCCCTCATTTCTACTTATCTTGGAGTTTGTTAACTTCAGAGGAGCAACATAACAATGTAATTCAAAGGATCAATCAAACACCCTTTTTAAAATACACATATTAAACCTTCCAAAAGCACAATTCCTTACAGTTGTAAGATCATTTTCTCCCTTGACATAGCATTCATATTATAATTGAATTCACAGCATTCAAGTCAGTTTAAGCTAAATAAAAATGGACAAAACCAAAGGCGTTCTAGAATGACTCCCCAGGACAAAGGCATTGTGTTAGTAGCTGATGAGCTGCACAAAATGGAACTAGGATGGACTCTCCTGCCAAGGCAGCCAGCTCAAGGTAAAAGCACTAACCTGCCAAATTTAGTAGATTTTGTACATAGGCAAGACTCAAACTAAAGGCAACTCCAGAGTCCTAACTTGCAGGAAAAGTATTTAAACATTCTGGTATACCTGTAGATCATAACATTCAGAAGATTACATCCCTCCCAAAGACACATGTTCATTTATTGAAAGTCCTTTAACATCTTTTGCTCACATCATAAACACTAACATTAAAGATTCAGTCCACTAACTAATCAATATTCCTGCTTTTCAACAATGACCTTTTAAAAGCTTAAGGTAGGAGATATGCCTGGGTAACATAAAAGGTATTTCAAACTATGTCACATGAACAGAAGCATTGCCAGAAGCCAGCTATTACTCTGGAAGCACCCTTCAGTGGTCATTCAGTTGGTTTGTGTAGTTTCTTTCTTCTTTTCTTCCCCCTAGGTAGGACCAATTATTGGACACAGATCTGAAAGCATACAGGCAGCTCTCTCTGAGGTCAGGAAACAACTACTTAATGTATCCTGCTTTCAACTTGCTAATGAATGGCTAACTCCTAGGTTAAAAATTATCTTTCAAGGTTTATGTATGTTATGCCAGAAAGGGCGGGGGCGGTGTGTGTGTGTGTGTGTGGGGGGGAAGAGTGAATTAAAAGCACTGCTTGTTGTATGTTTAACCTACATTCACCAGAATAAATGTGTGAAATGGTGGTAATCACAAAATATCTGTCACCTTGCTAACAAATATTTTTTGATGCTTATGCTAATGCCATCACCTAGGGAAAAAAAAAGTATTAATGTTAATGTAGCTCCTAAGAGGATTTAAGTATAATTTTTATTACAAAGCCAAGAAGCTTTCATGTAATTTCTTATTCAGTGCTTTACAATATTCATTCCACATTTCTGACTGAGAAAAAAGGTGGCAATGCTCAGGTTTTTAAAAATCAGGTGATTATCTCCTTCATTTTACCTAGTTGTCTAAAAATCTGCCCCAAATACAGTAAATATCCCATACCAGATTCTGAACACAGCAAAGTGCTGTAAGTGTAAGGTTCCTTTTTCCACTGGCCACAGACATATACACCAAATAAAACAAACTATGGGGAGCAGGAAAGACAATACAAAAGTATATTGTTAATGTGCCAAATGTGTTGGAAAACCAACACAATCTCTTATACTACAGCCTCACTTTAGGAAGCTGTTGGGAGCTTTCTAGCTATTCAGGGAAGTGTCAGTTCAGTGTGAACCTGTACTTGGAACACCTGCAGTACCATGCCCTGGCTCTTTTCCTGTGTCACAGCACCATGTCCCAGAGGTGAGCTGTAAACAAGGACTAAATTTCATTTGTTTTGTCAGAGCAGTAGAGAGGTTGTTATGTTACATAGTCACAAAGATACAACCTACAAGTGAGGCATGATCAACAAAGCCCTGCTAAAATGTATGTTCTCCAGTAACAGGTTAGTGACACAACCCAGCTTTCATCATGGGACTTGGCATGTCCAATCAAGATACATGACACAGCCCACTGGCAAACAGGGTATTAGGCTGTGAGTCGGCACCATGAGCGCTTCACATACCTTGGAGGCTTGCAGGTATTAACTCTCTGCCAGTTCCCCAAACCACTCCTGGATTCCAAATAAAATGAGAATTCCTTTACCAGTAATAAACCGCACAGACGTGTTCATTGCAGTCCTTAAGAGTTCCACCAAACAAATCAAACATGTATTTCCAATGCAGTTCCTCAGGGCAGTCCTGTGCAGGAGTACAAAGGTGAGGTTTCCCTGGCTCAGTGCCATGTGTGCTCCCCTCCAGATTCAGTAAAGCACTGTTCTGCAGATTTCCTACACACAGCTCACCCCATTTCAGTCACCTTTTCTGAACCCCTCTGTGTACAGCTCATGTTTGTCATGGCCACCTCCATTTCCCCTGCTAGCTAACAAATTGCAGCTTTCCAGCCTGCAGCCCATCATATCAGATCTCATCTGGTTTTCTTTCTATAGCCCATATCAGTATTGGCAAGTCTTATGATTTTTATGTATACAAATTTATAATACAAGTCCAAGACACTGAAGACATGGTATAGCAGCCTAGTCAGAATGTAAGTCACGGCACTGCAAGCAGCCTGAAGAAAATTATGCTAAATTTTACAATCATTACTTTTGGTGGGAGTTTTCCCCCCACTGGATTACATCGGATTGAATAATCAATTCCACATACCTAACAAGTCCAAGAAAATCTCAAAAGGCTAATCTTTTATCCATGTAAATATGGTTTGCACACATGCTATCAGTCTCTATATGTGATGTACTTATTAACAATAATCTAAACCCCAAGTAATTTTATTCTTGGATACATCAGAATGTTTTAGGATATATATTTTTTACGGTGAGAACAAAGGCAGAAATCTGCAGTATAAACATCATGTTTCAGTTCCTTAAGGGTAAGATTCATCTCATCCCAAAACAGATATTTAAAATTAAAATAAATCTAAGTTAGATTAAATAAATCCCTTTCATGAAAGACAGTTTAAATATGTTGTAGGCTAAATAAGGACAACAAAAAGGAGACAGATTTTTTTTTTCCTAACAAGAGCTGCAAGAGAGACTAAGGGTTATACCGAAGATTACCAGCCAGCTGAGACATGACTGAGAAGCTGTATAGAGATTTCAGTCTCAGCCTGGTCTAGTGTCTTACTTCAACCCCTTATTTGCTCCTCAAGCACAGTAAACAAAGATGTTCTGAAATGAAAACAGAAGGAGGTGAGAAGAGTGTTTTACAACAAAATATTTGTATAAGAGTCTCTGTAACCACACTGAAGGGACTTGAGAAGAAATTTATTTCTCAGGGTAAGTTATTTTAATTCCTTTTTTTTAAAGTAGGATCAGTTTTCTATTAAAATGAAAAAATGGATTTTTAAACACCTCCTTAATCAGGTCATTGAAAAAATCTTATCCTACAAAGGACACATGTAACTGTATACACCGTTGTGACAAAAGACCAGTCTGCTGATATTTGTCTCACCAGCAAAAAAATCAGATCTTGTAAAGTTTTAAGACTTAGGACTGGGTATAACCAGCGTTGTACTCTCTCTTGTATATTTGTGCAGTTCTAGAAATACAGAATTACACATAACTGTATTATCCAGGGTTAAGGTTAAGGGGCCTGGGAAAACCCAGAAAATGGAAAAATAATAACAAGGGAATTATGAGACATGCTGGGGAGGATGATGTGCAGATAGGCAAGCAACTCTGTAGGGCATCAGGTCACGTTTAGCACAGGGTGGAAGCAATTAGTTCAGCCCGCAAATAACTGAGTTTGCTTATATAATTAATCCTAAATTCCTCTCTGAAGTTCTCCCTTACCAGATAAAAATTTCAAAACATCTGAATGACTCAGGAGCCACTGCTTTTTGGTGAAACTTCAAATGCATCTCCAGCACAAAGTGACTAGAACAGTACCATGATCTCCAGTTATACAGCAAGGTGTCACTTCCACTTTACGAGACAGAGGTGACAAGCCCAGCAGAGATGACTGCTTCAGTGGCAGAATTCAAGTGACATGAAGACAAAAAAATAATTTATCTTTATAGGACAATGAAGAACTCTATCTGTCTTGCAAGGGGTTGTGCTATTCCGAGGTTTTATGCCTACTTTCACAGTTAATTTCCCCCTGTTCAATTTCTGAATTTCAGTGCAGTACTTCTAATTTCAACATTTTATTTGCTAGCAAAACTTTCTGGGCTTTCTTTCTCGAGTTGTTCATTACATGGACATGAGATGAGAAAAGACTCAAGATGTTATGCTAAATATTCATGAATTATCATAACTTCTTCTAATCTCATAAAACCAAAAGCATCTAAATGGCCAAGTGTTTAACAGCACCACACATCTCCATTGCAGCAGCTTCTCTTCCTCCTGCCATGCAGAGATGTGGAAGCACAAAGCACTCATTTTCTTTGCTTGCTTGGAAGCAGCCTAAATGATGACAACAATACTTTCCTAACCCTCTGTAATGGCCATAGAAATCAGTATGCAATTGCCCTTGCGATTGCATAACAAAAGCTCTAGGCCTCAGGCTCAGTGACTGTAGGGTAAGCCAAAGAACACAGCTTCCAGAAGAGCAAACACATCCCAAACCCCTACTCCATTTGGAACACCTGTTTTACTTGATGATAACAATCTGATCAGTCACCCCTCCTGGCAGACCAGTGCTAACTAGCATTCATGGCAGATTCTCAAAAAGCTTCAGTTAGATCTGTTTCCTTATGTACACTTTCTAATAATCATGGTTTATTTGTTTCAGGGGTGCCTAATACTGTAATCACTTAGTAAAGCACAAACAGGACAGGCTGGGAAACTGATCTCCTTAAGCAGACATCCATTTGAATATATACAAAGCCTGAATCTGTTCAGAAAGAGGTATGTGGCTGAACAGGAATAGTCAAGAACAGGGGCAGTACGAGACTGGTCAGTATAAGACTGGTCAGAATATCAGCATTGCAAGTTGCGTTACTCAGCTCCCCGTTTCAGTCTGCAGTCACTGCTTCGTGCAGTATTTGTCTCCACCTTGCTGCATCTTCACCCACTATGTGATCATCTCCCTAAAATTTACCTCCTGAGGCTCTTGTATGACTGAGTTTCTAGGTCTTCCTGGCTAAAGCAGTCATTGGAGTGTGTTGAGTGCTGGCACAGCTGGAATGGACAGACAGAGGAGCACACTCCTGTGTAAGCCAAGAAACACCACTTCAACATCAGTTTGTTCAGACTCCCACAGCTTCAGAAAAAACACCACCCCAGAGCAACTCAGTTCAGTAAGGCCATAAGAACCTATATCTGTTCTTCAGAAAATCCATCTGCAAACTCAGCTCTGGCAGTCTCAGTGTGGATGGCTACATGCTGTGAGTTGACTGCAGCCCTGCAATATGAACACTCACAGGCAAACCTCAATCCCTTGCATGCTGAGATCAGCTCTTGGACTTAGGTCACAGCTGCAGTGGTAACATACCTTCAGGGACTCCTAACGGCCAGCCTGCACTTCAACAAATCTTCCAGTCATTGACTTCATGGAAACCCCCCTAGTTTCATCTAATAAAGGACTTCCTGATATACCGAACAAACACATAACAGAAGGGATTCAGGTCCTCCTAGATTCTTACAGTGTGTGACATATTTCTGATGATGAAAGTAGAAGGCAAAGGATATTCTCAGTAACACATTAGATAGATTTGCTTCAAAGACCCCACAGAAACACATTTTTCCTTTTAAAGGCAAACTGTCAAGAATATATTTCTGCCTGAGCTCAGAGATATCTCATTAAAACACATATGGAGAAAAAAAAGACATATATAAAAAGTAACCAAATCATAAAGAGTGAGATTTCACCCTGATATTCCAAACTAACTCCCTATTTTTAAAGAAAAGAGAAGAGAACGCTCAGTTTAGCACACAATGTAAGTTATGGAAGAGAAATGTGTATATAGAACTTAAAGCTCCAGCTGGCAGAGAATGAGCAGCACAAAAAGACAAATTACACAGAAATCCTCAACTCAGATTCACTTCCCATTTTGATTACTGTAATTCGGTAGACTTCCTAAATCACGACCTTTTCTTCTGCAGTGCCACAGAAAGCACATGCAATTTCAAGGAAATTTCATTCTATTACTTAAATTAATTTCCTAACAGTATAACCCCCCCATTTTTTTCTAAGTGGTTTCTGGATGTATGGCACCTTCCTTTCAGTCTCTCTTTATTTCCCTATTAATATCCTTCTTTGTTCTTTCTCTACAGCTGTTCAAAACTGAAAGTCAAGATTTTTCACATGCACAGTTTCATCTATACCAATACATCTTCGCATTTTCTCCAAACCACCAGCTCTGAGTTCTCTGATGTTGCATGTTACTCCGTCCTGTACTCCACCTTCATCTTCACAATTTTACCTGGCAATCACCATGTCCAAATTTCAATTCTATCTCAAGAATGCATTCCATGATTGCTTACATGTTAGCATGTGAGATATATTTTCATATATTCTTTATTTGATATGACAGATATAGGTAATACAAATATTTCTATAATAAAAATAATTACTAGCATTGTAATGCTCATGATATTATCCTTTAAAGCAAAATTTCTTGAAAGTACAAAACTCTGACTGCATCTACATCAAGACCAGAGACCAAAGGCAGACATGAGAGCAATCCATTCATCAGTGAACTGAACTCATTTTACTTTGTTACAACTACATATTTTTTAAAATCCAGTTAAAAAATTGAATCTTTCTGTGTATGTTTATTAAAACAGGATTGTTTTCCATTGCGTATTATTGATGATCTGTATTGTAATAATACACAAATGTCCATAATTGCCATGAAAAATACAGAAACAGTACAATTAAAGGGTGGTGGATTCAGTGACAATTAGACTGTCAATGTGTTGTTTTACATCTGTGTACAATCAAGATAGGCTTCTAGGCAGCAAATACTAACTTGGACATGCCAGACACTCCAACATGTACTTCAAATGAGCAGTGAATAAAGGTTATTAATTAATTGCATGATATTGTATATTCTGATACAAATCTTGACCTCATGACCATATCTGACAGGCAAGCCCTGGCAAATCTTGCCATAGCAGCTTTAAGACACTACCCCCCACATCTGTCTGCCCCCTTCCTACATTACTGGCAGACATCTAGCAGTTACTGAAGCAGAGTATGTGTCCTGCCCCTAAACTGCACACTCAGAGTTCAGCATCTTAGCTGCACTAAAAAGAGTTACTAACATAAGCATATCACTCTGCTGACCCTGTAAAATGGCAGCTACCTCTGGCAAGAGTGGGATTTAGTAACATATTAAGCCATAAAATACAGTCAAAACTTGTGGGTTTTTTAATGTGGTCGTTACTCCAGCAATCTTCCCACTATCTTCAGGAACAGTTTAGGGACAAATAGCGTCAGCAAGCTTAGATACATTTGATTAAAGGCAAAAATGTTAGCTTTTAACCAGAAAAGAGGTTACCTAAGAAAATAATGTCCAGATCCTTGCCCTCACAAGAGTTCCTTTGCCTTGCTCATGTCCCAGTCAGTCCACTGGAGCAGAATGCTCCCATGCTGCAGAGGAACACCAGTTTCTACATAATACCCTATCCTGAGCACAGAGAAGTGTAGGTGGCCCCATCCATCAACAGTTCCCAACTTTGGAACCATAAATTGGCATCATCCACTGCAGTCCAAATAAGCAACTGTAGCACATAGAGATACAGGACATCTAGCTTTAAACTAGTTAGTTTATATATATATATATATGTATGTATATGGCAGTGGCAATGCAGAACTCGGCATGAACAACTACTCCTAAGATTGTAGACTGCAGACTGCTTTAATACCTGGTCCAGATGGTAAAGTCAGTTCAGGTTATCTCTCTACAGTCATTATTCCACCTTGCAATTAGCCTGCTGTGATTTACACACAGCATCCATCATGAATAGAGGCTTTAGGTGTCCTTTGATGCAGCCCAGAATCACTGTGAATATTCAAAATAGTTTAGAAGTCAGCTTACCATATCACCTTCTCCAGAAGTGCAAAAAGATTACATTTTGTTTCCATGCAAAAATAACCTGGTTAACTGCAACACTGATATAATATACTCTGAAGCAGAGTATATTGACATCAAAATCATCTCTGTTAAGCCATAAAATAGCTCATTATTACACTATTTGGGAAATGAGAAACACCTTGTCACTGATGTGTATGAAAATGTAAAGTGATTTGCTCTACAGTATGAGATTATGTTAGATTAAAAAATATTGCAACACCAAGCACAAAACACAAACAGGAAATCTGGCGTGCACCTGCATGCACTGTCTCTAAGCAGAGGCATCTTCAGAAAGAAATCCTGGAGGCAACATTTTCTTTGTTACGCAAAAGGGATAGTAAAATGTCAGAGTAAGTTGGCATCTCTACAGACACTGCATGTCTTAACAAACATGCTGCAGTTTCTTGTTTTAGTATAGAAACATCTCTGGATTTTTCCCAGTAGTGTCAGAGACAGCAATGGACAGTTACTGACTGAAAAGAAGGTCACACAAGCACAGAGTCTGTGCAAAATGAGACTACTTAGAATGTCTTTATCAATCAATTTCCTTGCTGATCGAATTCTTCTCTTTAAAATAAACAATATATTTCAATAAATGTAATAGCATTTCCCTTAATTCAGTTGATCTGGATCTCTGCAACAGGAGTAAACCCGCACCCCACGCCACCCCACCCCATGGGGCTGTTTTCACAGCCTAACTTGGGCAGCAAAGTTAAGGTGCCTTGGTTAGGAGACCCATCTCCCTAACTTTCCTTGGTACCTGCAAGGAGAGAAAGGGCTTTTCATCACAAATTCAGGACAGATGCTGAGTACTTTCATCTGCTTTCAAACAAGCCCTTATTTCCTGGCCACAGGCCTACGAATATGGGCTCCTGACATCATCCCCAGCACTAGAAGGCTACTGATTCAGTACCAGGTAGTAGGTTACTTGGCCTTGACATGCACAGTACCAGTAATTACTTACACACTGTTTCAAAGCAATTGAGCACAGGTATGCATTCTGGAATTCAGAAGACCTTTTCTCTTAAAATGATAGAGATGCACCTTTTATTTTTTAAAGAAGGAGAAACAAAACCAATGAGCCAGTTTTTTTTTTTTAAAAACTGTGATGTTGTAGTTTTCCAGTAGCCTTTACTCAAACACTGAAGTGTTTGCCTGATGACTTGGTTCATCACTCCCTGTACCTTTTGACATCTCAAAAGATACTATCTCAATGATGTATTCATTGCATGGGCACCATATTCAACCTGTTAATCAAATAGCTGACGTAAGGGATGCCATTTAATATGGTAGAACACAAAACATAGCCAGCTGGATCATTCCATTGCACAAGTTTTATAGGATTATAATGCCAAAACATACAGCTGCATGAGCCAGCATTCCAGTAATCAAACCACATGTCTCCTACAACAGGCAAACCACCATCTTGTGTAATGTACTTAAGATGTTTGATCCACTTCTTTTGTTAAGTGATGTTCCTTCCACAAGAGTAATTAAGTTATATTTTCATCACTTGTTACCTCAATTCCAAGCTAAATCCATCACAAACACTGACACAAAATTCTAAAGAAAATCAGATATTTCCTTTATTGAACAATTAAAATTATTTCAACATTTAATAAAAGTGATTAGAATATTATGAACTGGAAGATATAAAACTTATTCTAGTTTATAATGTGTGTAATGCTATACATAACCATTGAACCACACTTACCTTATGTACACATTAAGATTTTTTTCTCATAAATATCACAAACATGTATGTAATTTTCCACCTTATTCTTTATTTGTCATTATTTTCTTCTTTTTATTTTTTATGTTATTATTAAAAATATACAATCTTTTATGGCATATTCAAACATGCAAGAAAAATTTACCTTGGTACTAATGGAGATGTCATGCTGGAATAACATTTTACAAACTAAATGGACTCATCATTTTATAAACCATCTTTGTTCAGCTGTTAAGGCACCAGTCAGTGAAATCCATAATACAACTTTTATAACAGATCTACAGAGCTGTTTATTCATCTAACTATTAAACCTTCACAGCCTGAGGAGCCCAAGGGTGTGGTAGTAAGATGGCCTTAAACTGATTAATTATGGGATGCTGTAGGTAGGGTGAATCCATGCCTTTGTGTGTGGCTGCATCATCGCTAGTGCCAGAACAGAGGACAGGTACAGCCAGATGCAAAGCGGAGGTGGGACTTCCCCTTTGGTAGGCAGCACAATTCCAGGTTGCCTCAAGCAGTCTGTGAAGGGTAGCTAAACAACTGAGCTGAACCAACCCAACAGCTCAAAGCCCTCAACTGGGGAAACCCCATTTCTCTCTCACCTCCTCCAGTCCCCCCCATTCCCAGCTATGGGGCCTCCCTGCTGCTCATCACTGCCTGCCTGGTAAACCAATCCAACATCCTACTACTCACTTTGCCTAAAAAGCTACTGGCTTTCTGCCAGGACAGTTAGTTCAATCAATTTAGCATGCTATAAACTGGTGTAAGATGAGATAGGAAAGGATGAGGGAGGAAGAGGGGCTCTCTTTTGGCAGCAGCAAGTAATTAAGTCAATTTGACTGTATCACTGAACCACATTTTAAGGGAGGAACCCAACTGCTCTAAACTCTGTAAATAGGTGATGGAGAGAATCAAGAAACTCCAGAGGGCTACTTGGCCTGCATAAGACCTGAAATGCCTTCTAGAGGCATCTACATCTCCTAAATAAAGCTCTGGAGGCATCACTTATAAGTGTTAAGAGCTAGGTGGCATGGATTATGGATTCTGTCTCCCTCTCTTACTCCCCTCAGCCAAACAGCATCTGATTCATTAATCTAAATGAAAAATGAGGGATGGAATTCATTCCAGCTGTAAAGCACTACACTTTTATCATAGTTCATACACTTTCAAAATATCCTTTCATACCCCTTACACGATTATGTATTATCTGTCCCCCAGTTAAATGGAAAGAGAAATTAACACTTTCAAGCTTGCCTCCCAAGTCTGATTCTCCTAATTTTACCAGCCATTGTGGACAGCAATGTCCATGCTCCAGTGTATGACTCACACCATACAAAGAGGGGAGAGAGAAAACAAGTTTGCAGCTGCTTACCATGAGCCAAGGTATTGAATGGTAATAAATCCTGTGAGCTGCTGATGCAGCCTTGTATGTGATTTCCCCACAATCCTACTATAAGATGTACTTTCTTCTTACAGTTGGTGGTTATTAACCATGCTCTATTTTCATGTTGAATATGGAAAACAGTTTCTAGCCCTAACTTAGCTATCAGTGATTCATGCTAATTTGGAAATGCTTCTTGCAGATCAAATTTGTAAGCTACTTATAGCCATGATAGTTTGAATACTTGAAATATTAGTCTTGCTTCTTCACAGCTGAATGAAGTAATGGGGAACTGAGTTTTTTCTTACTGCCACAATACAAGCCTTGGGTTTATCTAGATTGATACAGGATAGTATGAACATCAACAGCATCCTGGGCTGCATTAGGATGACCTGCCAGCTAGCTGAAGTAGGTGATCCTTCCCTTCTACTCAGCACTGGTGAGACACACACAGTGCGGGGCCCAGTTCTGAGCTTTCCAATACAAAGAGAGACATGGACATACTGAAGCAAGTCCATCAAAGGGCCACAAAGATGATTAAGGAACTGGAGCACAAAACACACAAGGATAGATTGAGATAGCTGGGATTGTTCAGCTTGGAGAAGGCTCAGGTGGGAAACTTAGCAAACTATAAATACCTGATGGGAGGGTGTAATGAGAGGGAGACAGACTCTTCTCAGAGGAGCCCAGTGACAAGACAAGAAACAATGGGGGCAAATTTAATTACAAGGTACATTCAAACATGAGAAAAAACTTCTTTACTGTGAGGGCGTTCAAGCACTGGATCAGACTTCTGGAGAAGCTGTGGAGTCTCCATCCTTGGAGATACTAAAAAATTGACGGGGCTCATTCCTGGCCAACCAGCTCTAGTTGGGGCTGCTCTGCACAGGGGTATTGGACTATATGATCTCCAGAGGTGCCTGCAAACCATTGTTGTTCTGTAGTTTCATGGCTTGCGTGCAATCACATACCAAGTGTGAAGAATTAGGAATAAAATCCATTTTAACAATTCCATCTCAAAGCCATCCTTTCTCCACTTAGAGGCATAAAAAGACTAGGAAAGTACTAGATTCTCTTCTAATCATATTATTCATTTGTACTAAAAGCTGAGACTATTCAGTGTAAACATAATGTCTCTGTTTCCTTAACTTCACAGATAATAGATTCACCGCATTTCTTGTAGGCACATGGGTATAAACATACCTGATCAGGACACTCTATGCTCACACAAATATAGCTAAATATGTATAAAGAAGTGTTTGCAGTGTTTTAGTTTCAATTTTGCAATCTTCAGTGCTCAAATCCCTAGTTTCTCTAATCATTTGGTATATTAAAAGGATTATATAAAGTAGATAAAAATTTTACTTGCATGTTTAAGTGTTTTATTTTATCTCAGTCACAACTTCTTGGTATTTCACTCCACCAAAAGTTTGTCTCTGTATTTTTTGTCAACTATTTAGATAAAAGAAATGGCCACTATGAATGAATTTACAGTGAAGAAAAAGATAACACAATCTTACTTCTATAAATTCCATCAACTTATTAAAACTGTTCTCAGTGTCTACTGCATATGTTGCAATAAATATGTATATAGAGAAATAAAGAGGAATTACGACCATCTCCAAGCACCAGAAAAGGCAAAATGCCGAACTTGAATTTTGTTTTTATGAATAACACATATTTAAACTTTAAACAAATGCACTGAAATCAGTTTGTAAAAAGATTAGGTAGGAGTAATATAGAAGACACATTAGATTAACGGTACAGCCCTCAGCCTTTGATAAATTTTGATAAACAGACACTTCTGATATGCTCTGAAATTCAGAGCACACCATAATAAAAACACCATGAAGGTGAAAAGAATTGCAAAGTTTTCTTAGCTAGAGAAAGATTATAGAATTTTACAGAAGCCTCAGCATATGCAATTTTAATTTACCCAGTGTCAAAATCAGACAAGCCTGCAAATCTACTTTTAGCTTCATTTCATTTTATCCCTCTTTTAAAATAGGTTTTCAATTATTGGGCCAATCTTTTTTTTTTTTTTTTTTTTTTTTTTTAATGTGATTCACACCTGAATTTCTCCACAATATTAATTTCAGCAAAGGAAACTCTATGTGGGACTTATGGAACTCTATGTGGGAATGCATAGAACCAACCTTTTTTCTAACTTCCACCAATGACCAATGACCAAGAAGTACCATGACATCATGGAGCATTTTTCAGTTTACATCTTTTTTATTAACAACAACAACAAAAAATGTATCCTAGATCATTAGGTTTATTTTAAGTTCCTTATGAATTCTAACCTTTTAAAAGCATTCAATGACTTCACTGTAAAATCTGTAAAACAGTGTTGTTCTCATAAATGTAATATTTTTTTAATTTATTTCTCCTTGCATAAAGCAAAGCAGTATATAAGGATCTCTAGTAAACCTTCTCAACAATTACTGTTCTTTACAGCCACCATCTTCTTTTGTTGCCTCTTTTATAAAATAAACATCTCAATGTGATGTTCAGGAGCTATATATTTTTCAGAAACTCAGCTACTCGGGTGAACAGCTCCATTGCACATCCAGGCATCCTGTAGATTTATTCCGTGGGGGGCACTGTGGTGTTACAGTCCTCTATCCTTGATCAGGACGTGTTCAGAATAAGGTGCACCCTGATGATGAGGCAGGTTCCTCCCTATGGTGCTCAACAAGGTCTCACACTCACATGGTATAAGAACATGGGCACAAGGCACCTGTAAGTGAACAATACCAGCTATCATGGGTGTTCACTTTGGGTTTTTTTTGGGCCTCCTGGTTTCCTCCAGGTCTAACACCTCTGGGTTCTGTCATTTGTAAACATTTGTAAAGATGACCCCTTGCTGCTCACTTGCACTGTTTACCACAAACTCCTTATGAAAGAAATTGCAGCATCCTTATCACAAAAATCCTGTTAACGACAATTAAAAGCTAATCTCTACTAAATTTTACTGTTGTCTAGCCCACATCTAAAGCAGAAAAACATCTATTCTCACTGATGTACAAGAATTTCTTAGCTACTGTAACAACTGTTTGGAAAGGGCTTTGAGGAAGACTGATTTTCATACAGCTGATTTGGATTTCTAACAAATTCACTATCTTTTCTCATATCAGAAGTATCCTAGTGGATTAAGGAATTTCTGCTTATTAGTATTAACACAATATAAAAATATTCAAAGTTTTAAATACTCTATTTTTAACTACTGATTCAACCATAATATATATAACGAGTCCAACCAGTCATTGTCCTCCAGAGAACACAAACAACAGCAATATGCCTTTCTGTTACCAAAGGATAGTTTTAAATTTTAGCAGCCTCTAGGTTATTTTCTGCTGATTTAAGTAAGTGCCTACACTGTAGGGAAGCTCAGTCACTTATTTTCTTAATTCTTTTTTTTTTTCCCCAAATATTAATTTAACAGTACAATTAATGTGGATTGCGTTTTCAGTGATGTCTTTGTTTCAGTACTTTTCTTGTTATGGGTTGATTTTTGATAGATTATATAAAGGAAATGTCACAGTAAATAAAGATCACCCAGACTGTGCTTCCCTTTCACTTTTGCCTTCTGCATCTTTTTTTAACACTTCAGAATTCCTCACTCTAAATGAGAATTTAACTTAAGGCTAGCATCTAGATCCCCAGACATCTAAAGCATGGAATTATGCATGCAAAGGTAGTGTATTTTTTGTGGTTACTGTCAGCAGGGTATATCTGTATATACTGTATATACTGCAGCAAAAGTACTGTATATTTGAGCTGGAGAAAACCCCGTTCAAATTAACTATTTAGTTACAAATGTACATATTTTTTAAAAAACTACACAATGTTGCAACATAGGAAGGAAAAACCTGGAGGGGGGGAAAGGATCCAGGTCCTTTAGTCACACCTTTGATAAAGAAAAACAAGTGCCTGGAACTAGACCCTAAATCAATACAAGTTAAAGATGGTGAGTTAATTTCCAAGAGGTTAATTGAAACAGTACAAACTAGAACAACTCAAGGATACACACCTTTATACACCTAGACAACAGAATTACAAAATTAGTATTTCACAATGTCCGTGACCAAGAGCACTGACTGATCATTAATGCATTAGTAGGCCAGTTGACAAATACTGTTACGCTAGCTAGGATACTATTGAAGGCGATAAGGTCGCATTGGTATCAGTGTAATCAGATACTTAACATTAGAAGGCACAGACACAAATATTCAGTAAAGGAAAATTACTAAGGAAATTCTATTACACTCCAAGAGGAGCATACACTGGTTTGAGCAAGTACTTCAAATATTTTAAAACAGATGTTCCCAACTATATATATTCCTTACCCTTCTATGAACTTTTTATCCAAATTCAGATATTTTAGAAACTGCTTCAAAACATTATTTTTTGCAACCTGCACCCATAAATAAAATTGATGAGAAGTGGGATTCATTTTCATCTTTAGATGCCTAATGTTTTTCTAGTTATACCAGGTCCCCCCTACCATAAATGGAGAAATAATAAAGCACCCCAGGAGAAAAATGTCAGCTACTCTATTAGTTTGTCTCTTAGACTGAGATGAATCACATTTATTTAATCAGATTAACAACTACATTAACGAGAAAAGCATTCCCAAAATTACCATTAGATTTTGAACCATACAGTTGGACACCTTTGTTAAACCACATGACTCCCATCCTTTCTGTTTTCTTTCTGAATTTGAAAGAGCAAAATTTGGCTGTACGTTGATGAGAAGAATTTTGTTATGATGTAATAAATGAGCAGAGTACTAAAATATATTGCCTCTTTAGAGCTTCCATTTAAAAAAAAAAAACAAAACAACCACCACGTGCCCAGGGAAGTATGTTACAAGTCCCCTCCAAACTTGTATTAGGCCAAATCTTATTAATAGAAGACATATCTACAAAGCAAAGGTAAGATACTAGTATATGATAGTGTACCTGTGCTAGACTGATCTAGCTGGCACCCAAACATTAGCAATTAAAGAATTGCAATGTGGGTTTTAGCATTGTTTGTCATTTATTTAGCATGTATATCCAGAACATATAGAGAGTTTGTGCTTAGATTGACATATGCTAGAATGCATGCCTTGGCTTCTGCTACTCTAAGCTATGCAGCTAGCTTGAAGTAAAGCAAATATGTTAGCACATACAATTAATCATACCTTTGTTCCTCCTGTATATCCTATTCAATGCCATTTAGCGCACAGGCTTGTATTTTGGAATGGAGCTGAACAACACTGCCCAAAGGGCAATGTATTTATGGAGGGGAAAAGAAGTGATTCTTTTAGCTTAGTAAGGAATAAGCCAAGGACTACTAAATTGTGCAATAAGTAATTAAAGGATTTTAAAAGAAGACCAGAGTAAGAGCTATTTAAAATGAAAACAAACAAACAAACAAAAAACCAAACCCAAATATAAATTTTTAATTTACTCATGGACACCACTTTGCACTGAAAGCCCACCCCAAATATTTCATTTTACTCTTAATCCTGAAACTTCTGTTTATCATCTTCTTCATGATCTCTTATCAATTCTACACTGGAAAGGCGAGTTGGGCCTGAGAACCATAGTTTCAGATAGTGTGAACAGTGAGAGTTAAAAGTTGACCTAAAAAGTATTCTGTACAAGCGTGACAGTATCTCCTGACTGTTTTCCTGCCCCCAAATAATTATTTTTCATAAAAATTGGAGTATTTCCTATGCAGAAGAAATGTGCATTTTTAAATGTATTTTAAAACTGACTGTTGCTTGAAACAGTATGCTCTGTCTCCTTCCAGTGTAGCTAGCTGACTGCATAACAATATCTATAAGCAAAGGTCAGGGTAAAGACCTGTTTATACAAAGCTAAGCACTGAAAGAATAGTTGCTTTTCTTTGGGTAGAAAGCCAGTTCAGGCATCTCAAGAATTCAAAGTTCAAGACTTAACTGTGAACCATGCTACTCACCAAAGCAACCTCAGTGCAATATGGGAAAAAAACAGGAGTGCAGCAGGAAAGAAAGATACCCCACTAGAATATGTACTTGCTATATAAAGTCAAAGAGGCCAGCTGATTTAAGGACTATACAGAGTCCTTTATATATACATATATGCACGTATGTATAGTCCTGTTATAGTAGACTAAAAGATTTAGCTTACAGACCACCAGTTCAAGTCCGCATAGCTAAACAAAAGTGAAGTAACTCTGCATGGGCCACTGGAGAGCTATAGGAGTGGGTGGTTACATGATCTAGTCATAGAAGAGTGTCACCCATATCCCCACATTTGCTGTCATCTGACAGTGCATCCATAGAGGGGCTAGCAGTGTAACGAACATGAAATATCATTCTGATCTGCTGAACTCCTCCAAGCAACACAATAATCAGGTAGAATTCGTGTTGGATAACCTCTGTGGGAGTAATTTTGTCAAGCAGAGGGTGGAAAGCTGGATAGTCTTGTTCCATTTTCATTTACATAAGGATGGACTTATTTCACTTGATTATATCAGAATAACCCTGATCTAGCTAAGAAGAACAGGATAAAAAATAGAATTCTAAAAAATATAGCACCTATATTTATATATAATGTGATTTTAAGAAAAGCTGGCACATTATGTAGTTTTGAACATCAAAAATAAGTACATTTTGCAAATTTTAGCTTTTGGATTGTTAAATGCAAAAGGTTGTTTTAAAATTCTGCAAGACTGTTAGATTTTTAGGTTTGGTTATTCTTTTTGGCTGTCTTTTTTAAAATGCTGCTTACTTTTAGAACTTTTTGTAAACTTCCCTGAGGTGAAAAACGTTAAGATAGCATTAAGATCAACGAGATACACTTTACAAGAATGTGTGTGGGTGGGAGAGGGATAAGATTGTATGTTGAAATACTAAGCAAATAATGTTACTAGTGACTTTATGAAAAGACATAACAAACCACAGGTTTTGAGGGCTGTACCATTCAGTTTTCATTTTATCTTCTGTAAATTCTTGACTTCTAGCTATGTGATTTAAAGGTCCTTCTATGACTTTCACAATATACTTCTTAATTTCCTTAAGGATCTTGGAGGGGGACCAGTGAGGAGTAAGAATTGTTTATTATATATACAATCTGGAAGAATAACAGTGGCAAGAATTTCCTGCAAATAATATATTCTCTTTCCAGTTTTTTCCTCACTGAGCTCCAAGTGAGCTTTGTTGCTGACTCTAGTTCCATGCAAAATCAGTAATAGTTGAGAGTTTCTATAAATTCCTGCTCCATGGATTTCAAGGCCAAAAGAAGCATTCATAGTGATTTAGCTTGATCTTCTGTATTAAAGGAACATAAAATTCCATCCAGTAACTTTGTGTTGGATGTAGTTTGACAGGTGGGGTTTTTTTTCAGTAAGATATCTATTCTCTAAAACATCGGGAGAATTCACCACTTGCCTTGAAAATCTGCTACCAGTTAAGAGCATTGGCTCTTAAAAACTGCATTCCTATATCTCTAATCTGAATTGTTATGCATTCAGTTTCCAACCACTGACCCTTGTTATGCCACTTCCTACCATGGGTGAAATATAGAAATCAAGCATTCAGAAACTGCCAGCAGACCAGAAGCAGCTCAGACTCTTTGTTTCACAAAATCACCGTTATTGTCAAGTTTTACGAAACAAGGCCTCCTAGGAAATTACACTTCCCAGCTTTTGTTAAAGTTGACAAGATCCATGATCCTTAAAACAAAATATTTCAAGCTGTTCATACTGTCATTTTAAGAAACTCAGTGTTGGTTAAATGTTTAAAATCATCTTGTCATGCATGGCTATGTCAAATGCTGTGAAAGAAAGCCTATATTAACTCTTTGTCATTATCTTAATACCCAATATTAAATTTCACCATAGCAATACTCATTCTGAAATCATCAAACAGGACTACAAAAAACCCAAAGAACAGAAGTGGACTTAAGCTGGAAGTATTTGCAACTCAGTTCACTAAATGAATCTGAAGAACTAAGCTACATGGACAGAACTATGCAAAAAACTTCACAAGTCAAAATGAATACTATGAATAAAAAACTACACTACAATTATTACTTTTCATAAAAATTCCAAAGTTATGAAAATATGAGATTTAACCACGGAATCTATAGATGTCTTAGAACATATTTTTGCACCAATGTGTATCTATTCCATGCAAAGAACAAAGCAGAAGTACTACAAGGAAAAAACCTGCAGATAAACTATTTTTTTACCAAAATAATACATTGCCTATTGATGAGAGGATAATCAAGGAAATGCAAGTGTGGCCAAATCAAGGTACATCTGCATTTCCCAGCTAGGAAATTCAGCTCTGTCCACAGACCTAACATACATTTGCACATACTCTTACTTAAACTGTAAGTCAAGTTCACAGGTGTAGATTTATTCTCTTTCAGTTGTGGAAACCAAGGGAAGACTGTTCAATAAAGAACAGATTCATCACACGTAAGAGCAACCTCTGAGGTACTTAAGTGATGCTTCCCTAAAAGCAGGAAGCTCCAGCAGGTAATGCAGTCATTTGAGATCTCAACAATTCAGCAATTAAAGATTGTTCCAGGGCTGGCTGTGCTAACAAGCTACGCTCCTCAGATGCTTAGATGAATCTGGGACTTCAAGACAATGAATAAGGTCTGGTTTACATGTGCATTTAAGGGAAGTGTAAAGAACCATGAAAAATCACAAGCTGCATATTTAGAACTGTTTGCTTTAATAAGCAGTAATAATAGTAATCAAGAGGAGGAAATAATTTTATCATGTGATTTCAAGCAGAATTCCTATGACTGATTAATATCAAACTACTATAAATAATAGCAGAAACTACATAGAGACTAATAGTCTAAGATTACATTTGCTTATCCCTCAATGTGCTGAAGTTACTACAACTTTAAGTTGACCATTTTAGTTAATGGATGTGTATTTCTCAACTTTTTTGAGGCTTCTTTCAATTTGCAGCCACCCTAAAGAGTAGCAAAGAGCTTTTTCTCAGAAACAACTCTTTCTCAGAAACAGCTCTCTGATGACAGAGAAAGGGGATTAGTTAAATCTAGGCTGTTTCAGGGGATGTAGTGAGGAGACTCAATAAAAAGGAAAAAAAAGACAGACCTCATAAAAAATATTTCCTTTCCCTTTCTCATCCTCTTTCCTAAAGTGTTAGTGAACATTTGCTGGTCATTAACTGGAATATGGTGCAGATATATTTTCATGAGCTAATTAAAATAAATCATATCATCTTGAATTTACTTGTGCTGTGAACCTAATAGTTCAGAAAAGGAGTTCAAATAGCAGCATAATTCAGGATCGTGAAGACATGACACAGGAATCACTGCAGGCTCACTATCTTAATGTAGAGATGTGGAATGGTGAACGTGTTTGCTCAGTCGGGAACAGGTACACATACAATAAGATACTTTACAGGTAGGAAGTGTGCTTGTACAGATTTTTTTTTTTTCTGAAAGGAGTTATTTTCTATTAAATAAATAAATGAGTGAATAAAACTTTTTTCTGTTGTGATCTGTTCCTCTGTTCTTCATAAACTGAAAATCAAGAACCATGCATTATGACTCAGGGCAGAACCACTGCTGTGAAAATTCTCCTACTTATTTGAATAAAGCTCAGTTGTAACCCTTCTATAGATCTGAAGCAGTATATCTGAAAATAAGCACAAAGCATATAGTCATTGTGCATCTTAAAATGACACACAGGACTCTGCTATGCTATTGCTACAGTATCTGTATTACATACTACATATGCCTGTCTTTAAGTGAGGGAAAAAGATCTATATGACAATATGTGGGCTCATGGGCTGGCTGATAGATCCCAATGACAGGATTACTGTCCCTCATTTTTAGGCCCTTTCAACCAAAGCAGTCCACAGCATTCAATTTAATGCTGAAGGTCTGTCTATTTCACCTACCCTGAAGGGTGAAAGATTCAGTCCATCAGAATGTATTCAGGAGGGTTAAGCACAACTCTCTTTTTTTTTTTTTCCCCCCATGTTTTTTCATTGGTGGCAAAACAGTGCCAAAAGCAATGCTTTGCTTTGTCTCATTCCAACTTGCCACTGGTGTACAAACAACAGGACTCTGCAGGAGCACAGGTTAACTCAACTTTTCCCAGTTCCTGCTATGAAAAGGCATCCCTTCATCCCTAGCAGAGCTAGTCGCCTGATTAGTAAGCTCTTGATGATTATTGGTACAACTAGGCTATGGCAGCAAGCAGAAGGCAGAGAAAAGACAGAGGAAGGAAAAAAAAAAAAGTTTGCTTGGATGGAGATAGAGGACAGAGAGCTGAAGACTTAACTGAACACAGGCATACGTCAAAATTCCTAGGGGTCAGGGAAAATGGGGTGTTAGGCTTTCACGTGAGGGAAGATTATGAAGGAAGAGACTTTTCCACCGTGCTGGCTGGAGCAGAGAATTCAGGAGAGTCAAGCAGCAGCCCAAAAGGGCCTGGTTTTGATGCAGTGGGACAGGAAGCCTGTTCTGTGCTTGACAATGAACAGTTACTCATTCCACACAAAATGATTCTGCTTCAATGAGAGGGATTCACCTCACATTTCCTATAGCCTAAAGGCTACAGCAATTGTGTATGAAGTATCCATTTAAGCTTCCTCAGGCAGCAGAGAAAACTGAGCACAGGTTTCAAGTATCAGCAGTGAATACAGCACGCAATGATTTATTATGTAAAAGCAAGAGACTGGCAATCTCATGTCCTTTCGTTAAGTTTAGCATAATGCCCAAATCACTCAACAAACTTGAAAATGCCCACTTCACCAACTAACCTGTAAGTTTTGCCAGTGCTGAAAACTGCCCTGTTTAATACCCACACGATTTATGCAATTCTAAGTACACATGAAAAAAGAAATATGGGCAAAACTGGATTAGAATTCAGAGCAACTGCTCCTGTGTCACATATTAATCTACCCATTGTCAAGGTGTGTCTCATTTTGTCACTGGTAATGGAGAGGACCTAAATTTATTACGGCCACAAATTCAGCATTTTAAGGACCTCCACTTGATTAGGAATCCAGGACATAACCCAACTCAAAGTTTCCACCAGAGCAGTTCTGCCATTTGGATCACCAGTGTAAAATACTGCATCACCTATCCCTGAGGGAGAAGATGAGTGATGCAGTCGTGCATCTGCCAGGAAAAAAAAAAAAAAAAAAGAAAAAAAAAAGGTAATGACCAGTTTCCTCTTCATTACATTCATCTATATTTATTTTAAAGACTCTCAGTGCAGTTCTCTCTGAAGGGATGTATTTGAACACACTACTACAAATCCTCTACTGTAATGATGAGCCAGCTTAGAAGGTATTAGTGAGATTAAACAGTGCAGACAGTGAATGAATTCAGCATAAAGCCCAGGAAAGTCTTAAAATAATATACAGAGTAATCCAGTAGGTTTTATTTAACTGGTTACAGTGTCTTGGGCTCTTGAGCTCACAAGTTTTGCCTAAAGAGTAGACATCAGAATAAGAAATCAAATACTTTGAGGGCCCTAAAATAAAAAGATTTTTGGGTAAAATAGTTTTAGGGACAGCAAATAATAGCTTGCTATTAATTACGAGAATCTTATCTTCTACAACCTCCTTTTGAACATCACATTAGTAAGTGAAGAAATTATTCCCACAGATGTCAGTAATGCAGGATCAAACCACAAACCTCTAGGCACAAAGACCCTCACTGGAGGCACTGGGCTTTAAATTAGGCTTCAAATCTTTCTTTAAAGGTACAATTCCCTCTCTAATTATTATGTTACACCCTAACTACAAAGCTTTACAGAGGCAGCAAGGTGTGTGGTAACAGCATTCCTACAGTCTTGAAGAAAATGCACATTATACAGCAGAATGACAGAAATGCTAGGCTGGTACTTAAGTTAAAAGTTACTGAGATTGGAATCCTGGCAAACATTCAGGGCAATGATGTATCAAGCTGAATGAATTAATGTTTTACTAATGACTTGAACTTTAACAAGCTAAAATCCTTCTTCAGAAAGGGCAAAAAAAGAAAAATTCTGTCTTTTCAAAGAGCTTCCTAAGGGCCTACTGCTAAATGAAATTCTTTCTAGTACTAAAACCAAAACCTAATTAGTTAAATCTGTAAAAGAAAGACTAAGTGAAGAAAACCCTAGAGAAAACAAGCCACAATATAGTAACTTAAGAAATTCTCATCTAGGCAAAAAAAAACAAACAAAAATTAACACAGGTCAAATTAATTCACTAATTTAACAGGATTTTCACTCTGCTTGTATTATTCCTGGCTCTTAACTTCAAAGAATCATAGAATCATAGAATCGTTTAGGTTGGAAAAGACCTTTAAGATCATTGAGTCCAACTGTTAGCTTAGCATTGCCAAGTCCACCACTTAAAACCCCCACATCCCTAAGTGCCACATCTACATATCTTTTAGATACCTCCAGGGAATCCAGGAACCTCAACCAATTCCCCGGGCAGCCTGTTCCAATGCTTGACCACACTTTCAGTGAAAACATTTTTCCTAATATCCAATCTAAACCTGCCCTGGCACAACTTGAGGCCATTTCCTTTCATCCTATCACTTGTTACTTGGGAAAAGAGACTGACACCCACCTCACTCCAACCTCCTCTCAGGCAGTTCTAGAGAGTGATAAGGTCTCCCCTGAGCCTCCTTTCCCCCAGGCTGAACACCCCCAGTTCCCTCAGCCGCTCCTCACCAGACTTGTGCTCCAGACCCTTCACCAGCTCCGCTGCCCGTCTCTGGACACGCTCCAGCACCTCAGTGTCTGCCTTGCAGTGAGGGGCCCAACACTGAACACAGGATTCGAGGTGCAGCCTCACCAGTGCTGGGTACAGGGGGACAATCACTGCCCTTGTCCTGCTGGCCACACTGTTTCAGATACAAGCCAGGATGCTATTGGTCACCTTGGCCACCTGGGCACACTGCTGCCTTATGTCCAGCCAGCTGTCAACCAACACCCCCAGGTCCTTTCCCACCAGGCAGCTTTCCAGCCACCCTGCCCCAAGCCTGTAGCGCTGCCTGGAGTTGTTGTGACCCAAGTGCAGGACCCAGCATTCAGCCTTCTTGAACTCCTTGCAGCTGGCCTCAGCCCATTGATCCAGCCTGTCCAGATCCTTCCTGCCCTCAGCCACATCAACACTGCTGCCCAACCTGGTGTCATCTGCAAACTTACTGAGGGTGCACTCAATACTCTTGTCCAGATTATTGATAAAGATATTAAAAAGAACTGTCCCCAATACTAAGCCATAAGGAACACCACTTGTGACCGGCTGCCAACTGGATTTAACTCCATTCACCATCATCTTTGGGCCAGCCAGTCAGCTTTTTACCTAGCAAAGAGTACACTCATTCAAGCAATTAGCAGCCAGTTCCTCCAAGAGAATGCTGTGGGAAACTGTGTCAAAGGCTTTGCTAAAGTCCAGGTAAACAAAATCCACAGCCTTTCCTTCATGCACTAAGCAGGTCATCTTGTCATAGAAGGAGATCAGGATCATCAAGCAGGATCTGCCTTTCATAAACCCATGCTGGCTGGGCCTGATCATGTGGTTGTCCTGTATGTGCTGTGTGATGGCAGTCAACATGACCTTTGTAACCTCTAGCACCAAGGTCAGGCTGAGAGGCCTGTAGTTTCCCAGATCCTCCTTCCAGCACTTCTTGTAGATGGGTGTAAGCTTTGCTAACTTCCAGCTGACTGGGGACCTCCCTGCTTAGCCAGGACTTCTGATAAAAGGTGGAGAGGGGCTCGGTGAGCACTCCTGCCAGCTCCCTCAGCGTCTTTGTGTACATCCCATCCAGCCCAATTCAGTTGTGTGTGTCTAGTTGTGTGTGTAGGTCACTGACCATTTCCCCTTGGATTATGGGGGCTTCATTATGTTTCCATTTCTGTCTTCTAACTTAGGGGGCTGAGTACCCAGAGAACAGCTGGTCTTACTATTGAAGACTGAGGTAAAGGCAGCATTAAGTACCTCAGCCTTTTCCTCATCCTTTGTCACTGTTTTTCTCCCTGCATACAATAAAGGATGGAGATTCTTCTCAGCCCTCCTTTTGTTGCTAATGCACTTACAGAAACATTTTTTATTGTCTTTTATGTCAGTAGTCAGATTAAGTACTAGTTAGGCTTTGGTCCTTCCAGCTTTCTCCCTGCATAACCTCACAACATCCTTGTAGTCCTGAGTTGCCTGCTCCTTCTTCCAAAGGTCATAAACTGTCCACCTTTTCCTCAGTTCTAGCCAAAGATCTCTGTTCTGCCAGGCTACTCTTCTTAACCATTGGCTCATCTTTTGGAACACAGAGACAGCCTGCTCTTGCTCCTTTAAAATTTCTTCCTTGAAGAATGCCCAGCCTTGCTGGACTCCTTTTTCCTTCAGGACTGCCTCCCAAGGGATTTTGTTAACCAGGCTCCAAAACAGGCCACACTGCCCTCTGGAATTCCAAGGCAGCAGTTCTGCTATCCCCATTCCTTACTTCTACAAGAATCAAAACCTATCATTTCATGATCACTGTGCCCGAGATGGCCTCCAACCACCACATCACCCACAAGTCCTTCTCTGTTTGCAAACAACTGGCCCAGCGGGTGCCTTCCCCAGCTGCGTCCCTCACCCACTGTGTCAGGAAGTTGCCTTCCACACACTCCAGGAGCCTCTGAGACGGTTTCCTCTTTGCTGTATTGTATTTGCAGCAGACATCTGGTAAGTTGAAGTCCCCCATGAGAACAAGGGCTAGTGATTGTGAGACTTCTCCCAGCTGCTTACAGAATATTTCATATGCCTCTTCATCCTGGTTGGGTGGTCTGTAACAGACTCTTACCATGATCTCTGCCTTGCTGGCTTTCCCCCCAATTCTTGCCCATAAACACTCAACCCTATCATCACCATCATTAAGCTCCAGACAAAACACTCCCTAACATACTTCAATGCTAATTATAAAGAACAGGTCATATAATTTCAAAGAAAATTTGAACAGCATCCAAACACAATTTTGGCTTATGGAATAAAACTAATATCTTCATGTTCCAGAAATTACACAGAGGTTGATGAGGCAAGAATTATCCTTACGTTACAAGATTTAGCAAGGCAAACAGAGTCTTACAATAGCTAGAATGTTATAAATTAAGATGCACATATTGCAAAAATTTGATGACAATATATGACATCATTCTATTTTCTCAATTTTTAATTTAACATGATTCTTAATGTATTTCCGTAGGTTAAGACTCACAAATGTTTCTTGTTGGAATACTGTTTTTCACGTCTCTGTAGTTTGTTTCAGAGGTATTTATCCCTCTTGTATGAACAGTAATCTAATTTTTAAAGAAATCCAGGAACTTCTTCGATACATTTAACCTACTGATCAGACAAACCTTTATGGGAACTCTAGAGACACTACACGGTTAACTGGCAAGTGAAGTGATAAATGCTAAACTCATCCTGAGGGCTATTTAGAATCCCTCAGTGAAAATAGGTTGGGAAATCAAACAAGTCAGGGTTCCTTGACAGCAGCCATCATTTCATTCTTCTCTAGACCTCTGTATTTGCAACCACCAACCAATATGATTTCACAGGCTTATTATAGCTCGCTTTAGGAATTAGTGTCTTTCTGCATGTTCTCATGTCAGTGGCAATCAGTGTTACTCCTGAAAGTTCTCAATTCCTCTACTTAAGCCTAGTGTGTCTCCTTAATCTCTTTAACTCTTGCTTTTTGACCTAATTTTACTGCTCATTGTCATGCTTCTTTTGCTGCTAGTTGGGCCTTACTCTGTATCTTAAGAATAGAAAAGTTAAATTGTGTATTGTTTTTAAGTAAAAATCCTGCTGAATACTTAAAGGGCTATCCTGAGCATTATCATCCTTGCCTCTCACCTGATCAGGTCAAATGAAATTACTGGCATTTTTCAGCTTGATGGAGCTGAGCTGGTCAATTTTGTTGCAAATGCGTTGTTCTTTAAAAGTGTGATTATTCTGCAAGTCATCTCAGCTTAAAACTAGGAAAATACCTATCACCAGATGATGGTGTTGGAGACAGTTCCCTTCTAGCCAACAGTCAGCGTGCTCATTCTACATGGAGACAAGACTATTGGCCCTGACTCAAAGAGAAATGGAACCAAAATCTCCCTGCCCTAAACTCTGATGTAAGCCACCAGCTTAAGTGCTATTCTGGAATGCACTGCTCCTAATTGGCCTGTTCAGGCCATTTTATTCTATGAAACACAGCAAGTATTAGCAGAAAAGGAGAAATAGAGGGAAAAAGAGAGGAGGAACACACACAAAAAATGAGACAGAATTTGTGGGGCCCATGCTAACAGCACTTAGTTGCAAAGTGGAACATCAGAGTACAGGCTGTGTTCCAATGAGTAATTAAGAATTCGTATACATGGGCAGCAAATAGAAAATGAACACAAAACTGGCCAGAATATAGGTGAGGACACATTATGGTGGGTATGGGTTCCAAGTCTCTGAAATGAAGGAAGGAATTGCAGCCAAGACTTCCATGTTTGGACAAAGTGTCCTAACTTGTGTATAAAAGGCAATTAAACCCACAATTGCCTCCTCTTTCCTAATCCAAAACAGTACCTAAATCCACCCCTTCAATCAAGCCGCTTTGCTTCTGTTAAAAAATGACCAATAATCCAGGACGGGGAGCAGAGGAAAGCTTTGCCTTTGGATAAAATCACCATTAGAACCCAAATAATTAAAAACAAACAAAAACTGACTTGCCAAATGAAACTACTTTTTTTTTGCTTTTCAAAAAACATTTTGTTTTAGCCCGACAAAGCAGACCTTCTTTCATATATATATATATATATTTGGCGGATAAGGTGATATTCAAATTAGAAACAGAAAATTCCATCATTTCCATCAGTCAGTCTAAAACACCAGTACAAAGAAACCAATATAACTGGTACAGAAGACAATGAAAAACTTTCCACTGAGATTAGTAAGGCTTCTACTAGACTTTCTGTATACCCCATATAATCATCTCTTACTCCTGTACACTTTAACAGAGATTAATTTTGCTGTGACCTTGCAGCCACATTCACAACAATGCCCTCATGAACTGATTTTTTATTTACAGAAAGGTTTATTTTGAGGTTGAGGTTTTTTTGTTTGGTTTGGGGTTTTTTTATAAACTGTAGTGTCATACTACTGTTTAAATCCCCTGGGAATACTTACAGTAAGAAGCGTGACACATGGAAAATTGTTTGGACAACAACCTAGAGTATATCAAAACAGCAGCAACAAGCCTGGCAACAGACCAGAATCCAATACAGTACTTGGCAAATGATGGAAAATGTACCACCAACATCTGATGCCCTCATTTTTAAGATAAAGATAGATGTCGTTGATGTTTCTTGCCAAGATGAGTGAGCCCAAATGCCATATGTGAGGTCAAGCAAGGATGCTGCAAATAATTCCCAATGATACTTTACCAGTCTGCTTCTTTAAGAACTGTCAGATATTGAGTCCAAAATACCTCTTCCTACACTATTACTGTAGCCCACCCAGGAAAATACATCAGTGTTACAGCTTTGAAAAGCAGCACTGACAACTGTTTTAGTTTAATATTTATACTCAGAAGTGTAATATTATTCTCTCAGAAATGAATGAAGCATACCAGAATGGTAAAATTCCTAAAAATATATTTTTTATTTAGTAACATGAAGGATGACAGATGAAATAATTATATTTCAGAAATGTAATGGAAATTTTCTCTAAGCAGTAGAACAGTACTTCTTTAATTTCTTGCATAAACATATCTGGGAAAACTCTACAAAGTTTTCCCAGAAATTAAGTTTAAAGCCTAACTTCAGGGAATTGTTTTTGAAAGACTCTTGCTTCAATGGAAATTTAACCAAACGTTAGTACAGGAAAATGCAGTGCTGTGTAAAGGCATTTAAAGATCTGTAATGAAAAGTTTAAATGAGATTTAGCTAATGATGTAAATCACCAGTTTCAGTGAGCCCTGGCTCTGCTATGCTTTGGCTTTAAGTTAGAAAAGCTCGCCAAAGAGCCTGAAAAAAACCAAACCAAAACAAAACAAAACCCAAACCCCCAAAAACCACAAAAAAAGGAAAAAAGTCTTGTTTCTTTCCTTCCCTAATGATCCTCACATTCCTAAAACAGCCATGATAATCTGTCATTACTTCCTCTGAAAGCATTCTACACTTGAGGCACTGTATTGCAAGACATCACTTAGCAGTCCTAAAGAAGCAGTTTGGAAGACTCCACTTGAGCACTGAGCAAAGAAGGGACTTAGGTAAAACAGATAATGGCTGAACAGAAAAATGAGTTTCCCCCTTACATGTGGTTTGTGGTGGGGGTTTTGAGGGTTTTTTTGTTTGGTTGCTTTTTATAATGCTCCAGGCCCAAAAAGACCAAATGTCAGGGTTATCTCATTTATTTTCCTCAGAACAAGAAAATTTAATGGAACTGACTTTGTAATGCAAAATATTGTTAATATGGCAACAGCCTCTTGCAACAAAAAAATACTGAGTCACATAACGCTAATTTCTTCCATGAGTTCTGCAATCCTGCTTGAGAAGTTTCCGAATCTTCAGAAGACAGAAAGGGGAAGAGGAAGAACAAGCAAGGCAGACTAATGTGATGAGAGCACTAGCCAAGCAACAAGCAGGTCAAGGAAAAGGTGATATTTTAAAAATATCTGGGGGCAGATCACTATTTTGAAGATATGAACATTCATTTACTGACTTTACATGGTCTGAACTTGAGCATTTCAGAGGTATCCACAACACCTAAATAGAATAAAGAAATTTTTTTATGTGAAGCAAAAATACAGACAACAATAGTCCTTTACAGAAAAGCTCTACTCTTTAACTGGCATTCAGCACACTACTGTAGTACTGCTACCCCAGTCCCAAACCCATTGCTGGGCAAGGGAATCTATTTGACTCTGATACTGCCTCTGAAGGTATGGGGTTTGTGCTAGGGTTTGAGTTTAGTGCCAGCTTTGGGGTATGTTTGCTTTACTCTACACAATCAGCAGAACCCGGCCAAAAATTTACCTTAAACCAGTTCAACCAGTTTCACATTATTTGAAACAGCACATCTCAGGAGAAAATACCTTCTACAGATTGGATAGGTAGGCATTTAGATCCATATTCTTACTCAATTACTATGACTTACTGCAGTGACATTAAATAAACTCAGACAAGCAGAGTATAACGTGAAAGTAAACAATGAACTTCAGTTTTAACTGCGTATTTTCAGTGCTAGTTTCTCATGTAAGGAGTAAAAATGCTTCCGACAATTCACAAGGGATGTAGCATGAAATTTTAGCCTGCAGTTTTCTGACAGGCACAAGCGCTCTATGCACTGCAGCTAATTTCTGTGTCAACTTTCATTCTGTACAGATTAGTGCCATTTTGCATAGCTGAAGCACCAACTCTATGCATATATTTGGTAATGCCATACATATATCATACATTCCTTGAGCTTTCAGTAATATGAAGTTGCTGCAGACACTGCAACTTCTTATTACGTATATCAGATTTAAGTTACTCTGTAAGTCTGTTTTTCGCTAATTAAAAGGCTCAAGCATTTTCAGCTGAATCTTTTCCTTCAATCTAGCAAGTCTCTCAATAGTGTGCAAATTTACATAATACAAATACATCCAGTTCAACTGTCGGTCTGGATTTCCTTTTTTTCCCTTCCTCACAGGAAAAAACCCCACTGTTTTCCCTGCCTTCTAGCATTATTGGTTCCTTTACTAATCATTGAATTAAGAATTTAATAATATAAACATCAAGAATCACCACCGTCACATGCTTACACTTGCCAAGAAGAATTTTTTCTTCACCTTGTTAATGGAATGTGGAGGCCACTTCTGAGGAAAGAGATTCAGCTGACACTACTGTGCAACTACTGTGAAAAACCAAATTCCACACTTTCTTCAAGGTTTTGCTAAAATAGATTCATAACACCTTTCAGTATCAACAGGTCTCCACATGACCATTTCAAGATTAAAATTCAAAACAAAGTAAAGCGTAAATTGTTAATATGAACTATGGTAGTTCTTTCAAAACATCACACGGCTAACTCAGCAGCATCTGATATACTAGTGTCTTCTTGTTCTGACGGAAATGCAAGGGCTCACCCAATTTATAGCAGATCATCTTGAGGCTAAATCCCTAAACATGATGAATAAAACCCTCTTCTATCCTTAAAAATATTAGTGCTGATAAATGACTGAATTGCATTCAATTTATTTCACTTCTTAATCACTCTTAGGAAACATGCCATTTAAAGCCAGAAAAGCACTACAGCCATACATATGTAGATAATTGATACTGACAGTAAGACTCCTTCAAAGCTTAAAACCTCAACCAGTTCTTTCTGGTGAATCCTCTAATTTTGGTTTGAATACAGCAGGCCTATGCTCTCACTTGTGAATTACAGTCCTAAAGGTTCTTTCCTTTTATTCTTAAAAGGCCTTCCTTTCTTTTCATAATTGAGCCCATTTCTGTTCTTCTTAGTTTTAACTGGAAAGCTATCACAAGATAGCAATAATCCATGAGCTATTCTCCATTTGTCTAAATTGCAGTTTTCTCCCTTGGCCAGTAAGCAAACAAGTTTGTCCCAGTACCATATTTCATGCTTTCAGACCCCAGGTCACAATTCCATAAGCAGCACAGCACTCACTCCCACTGTGAGAAACTGAGCAGGCAAGGGGTCCAAAGCTGCCAGAGTGCCGACTTGGCTCTTTTCCCCTCACTTACCCACCTAGTCTGCTGTTGCCCTAACTTATCATAAATGCTAGCCACATGTAAGAAGATAAACAAAATTCCAGATCCACAACAAAATTCACACCAGAGCAGTTTGATGGCTCCTTGTACTTGGCCTCCAGGCAACTGCCTGAAATAACAGACTTGGGCCTTAATAGGACTATCATCATTTAAGAGGCTGACAAAAGAGTTTCTGCATTTGTTTGCAGAAGTCATGGTATAATGAGTGGGGCAGATCAACCATCAAAAGATGGAGCTAGAGAAAATCATGTTGCTCTGCTCTTATTTGCAGTTTATAGACCATGAACAAATATTCCAAGACACACAGAAAAGTTTTTTACAGGCAACACTAGAGGTATGGGACAAAATCAACTTTCTGATTCATGCTATTTGAAGAGAGCAGTGACTGGTGTTGTAGGTTCCCTTCGCTGGGGCATGAGACGACTGGAAGGTATAAAATATTTGGGTTGCAAGACGCGCCTTATTTTTTTAAACTTATGTGAAATAACATAAAGCTGAATTATATGAACACATATTCTATCACTGAATCACGTTTTGAAATCCCTCCTGATTTCAACTGGATCACTCATGGACTATGGCACAATTCAGCTTAAATGAAGTCCCACTTATTTCATTTACAGCGTTAGGCACGGTATAGTAGCCATCACAAACTTGTTATTACTGCAGAATTCCTGATACAGAAGACAGAAGTCTGAAATTCTACTGTGGATGTTGGTAGTCTGTGCTGCATCTTTCACTCTGATCTTGTATGTAGTCTCTTAGTATGGCCTGGCTTAAAATAAAAAACACTAAAACAATAGTCTTGGTACCACTGAAATTCTGCCAAAATATAGCTGAGCTGCAAAACACTGGCTTTGATATTTTGCTGAAGAGGGTGGAAATATAGCTAGATTAAATTGCTGGATTTTTCACCCCTGTACAGATTCTAAAGGCACTTCTAATAAATTTGAGTTATTTCAGTCAGACAAATATTAATGTTTTGATCACAACTTTATCTCTTTTAAATGCAGTTTTATGATCCTCAGTCAAGCAGAAAACCAGAAATATTCTGAAATGCAACACAGCTCATTTTTCACTGTGCTAACAAATAAGCCTTAGGAAAGCAAAGACCATCTCACCATCTAGCTAAGTAGTCTGCGAGATAGTTGCAGGTTCCAAAGGCTCTAAAAAAATCAACAACCACCTTGTTATCATAATGATACTTTGTATTATGAAAAATAGCATTCTGTTACAATTGACGGGCTGTTACAACTCTGCCAAGTAGAAGCAGATGTGGCAGGTAAGCTTTCCAATGAAACAAAAATTCTTGGTATAGAGTAGGAATATATTAAGTGCAATCTACTTTAACTACATATTTGCCACTAGAAAGTGTTCAAGTAGCATGGAGAGAAGTCTCACAAACATCAGGTTAACAAGGAGAATCTCCGTTTTAAGAACTGATGTTAATCAGGTTGCTGAGAGCAAACTTTATTCAGCTTTAATTACTCCCATCACATGAAACTTTGAAACATATCAAGACTGAGTATTTGTTTAACCTACTAGAAGAACAACTTGAAAATCATGAACAATGTCACAATGTGGTGACACCTTTCATAAGAAAATGATGGTATCCCTAATAAAATATAGCACTCCGTGCTCCGTTATCCTTACTTAGCTTTAAATTTCTCTAACCTATATCTCAGGTTTCCTTAAATAAAATATTTAAGGAAAATAAGTGTTACAAACTCTTGTCTCACCCCTTGTTCTCTGATGTAGCAAAGATTTGCAAAGACATTTGCAGAAGTCTCTAGAGGTACTGTCTCTTCTATGCTTGTCCAGCACAATGAACAGGAGAACAAGCTTTAATATACCATTTCCAGAAATGGTAGATGGTGGCAAAACTGTTCAGTCTGTGAAAGACAGGATAAATCCCTGTCCACTGATCTTAATACCATTAATTGGCCATGCTTCTTGTAAAGCAGTAACATAAACTGCATACACATGAGCTAAAAATAAGCTAACTTGAAGCATTTTTCCTAAGAAGTATATTATTAAATCAACTAATACAATTCATTGCCAGTTACTCATAGAGCTGTATCACATATTTAAAAAGGTATTAACGTAACATAATCTAGCCATATCTTACCATACACAGGAATATCTACGTTTAGGAATATCCACACTAAGTACAGAATTTGGATTGGGGGGGGGGGGGGAAACAAAACAAAAAGCCTGTTAATGTTTTTGTTTGCCCTTTAAATTGTTCTTTCTTTGTTCTTTAAAAACAAACAAAAAAAACCCAACTACATTTTTTTTCTTCTCAATCAAGTATATGTCAGTATTCTCAATTTGTTTTTATTCTATTGTTTTGCATCCTCCACAATCCTAAAAAATAATATTAGTCAGGACACATCACATCAGTCAACTGACAAAGATCTTTGACAAGCCATTGAGGATTCTGTTATGTTAAGGAGGTAGAATCACAACTTGAACTCTATGCAACATGTATATTACAGACAATGTATCCATATGAATAGCTTATAGCTGGAACCTTTAAAAAGGTAGGCAACCATAACTGCAAATCAAAACTTAGAAAGTTTCTCAAGATAAAAAACTTATGAGAATTTCTATGTAAAGAGCCTGGACATGGAATACAAAGGTAAAACTACAGAAAGCCCAGGTATCTGAGTAGACTTAGACAATTTCCCTTCCTTGCTAGAGTAGGTTGAGTGTTTTTTCATTAGATGTAACTACCATTTTACCAACACCTCTGTAATCAAGACAAGGAACAGGTCACAACATGGGAAAGTCATAACAAAACTCATATTCCAAGAGGTAACTTGGACTTCCCTTTATTAGACTCAATGTTCTTAAACTCCCAGAGTATACTTAAACTCTTTCAAGAACAACAAAAGCACAGATCTTATGAGTACTCACCACCGTCTTCAACCATGAAATGAAAACTGTCACTGGTGGCATTGTCACTCCCTCGTAAAACATAGCATATCTTCATATCATCAATATCAGCTGGAAAGAGTCAGGAAAATTATATGTTATTTTAAATGCTGAAGATAGGAAATTGTTTTTATAGAAAAACTTGACATGTATTAAATAGTTTAGATTCACCAGAGAGGCACCAAGGCTCTTTAGCAGAGCTCAGGAATTTCAGTACTAACAGCACTGAAGTTTTACAGATACCATTCATTCTCCCTCCCTTTACTTCCCCCTTGCCAGTGCCCTCTTTCTTTTAAGATGTATTTACAGAAAGAACTGAAAGGAAACGTAAAGACATAGATCAATAGTCAGAACTATTTCATATTTTTAGTGGTGCATTTTCTTAAACAGAGGTGTATTGCCACTAAGATATTGATTCTGTCCTTCTTCAGCCTGAGAAGTACTGTAGAGGTCACAGAAAAACTGTGGGTGAAACAGGAGCAAAACACAGGGTATCTTCTATGTTAATTTCTACCCTTCATTCAAGAGGCAAGACAAATTAGTTCACACAACCCCTCCCTCCCACCCCTAGAACTAGATTATTTCTGTCATGTAGTCTACCTCTAGGATAGGATAACTCTATACATTCTGCTATAGAGAGAACTCAGTCTCTTTAGTTTTCCACAAAAATGCTCTCTCCACCAGACCATCCTTCCTTATCAGCATGTTTTCAAAGGACATGGCATATAATCTATATGAACCATCATAAATAGTGCTCAAACACTTAGTGTGATCGGCAGTTTTAAGAACCCAAACAGATGCAATCAGACAGACAAGACTTCAGCAAGAAAAACTTCAGTGCACAATTCTGAATCATCAATTACAGCAAAGAAAGTATGTAAAAGGTAAAGAAATATTACTATTGTGTTTTTTGGTTTTCTTGAGTAGTGGTGAGAAATGAAAACCAATTTTTGTCACTTCCTTTGAAAGACTGTTGTTGGTAAAAATCCATGTCTGATACACATTTTAAGAAAAAGCGATAGAAATTAATAGCATTCAAGTAGAGCTGAAGTACCACCCAAGTTCTCCTCCCATGTTAGCCAGATGCATTAGTAAAAAGAAGCCAAAAGCACTTTTGTTAGAGCTCCTCAAAATCCTCAGTTCCAAAAGTAGCCAGACATCTTCCAGGGCAAACAAGTTAAGAGCATTATCAGGAAATATATGTCACTGAAGAATCTCTTCCATAAATGTTTGAAAGTTAAAGATCAAAAATTCATGGGGCTGTAAAGGGGACGCAAATGCCTCTTCATGCCAGTGGAGCAAATAAATCTTTCATCCTGCAAACACTTGCACAAATACTCAGCTCTGCCCATGTGGGTAGCCTTATCAAAATCCATGGTTCCAACACACATAAAGATAAGTACTTGAGCCAGTGTTTGCAGGACCAGGGCCACCTCATCAAAAAAAGCCCCTTGTCATCCAAACATCTTAATTTTGTCAAAAGAATTGCAAAGGAATGACCTGTTTTCTGTTCATTAAGAATATGTTCAGAGTCACTTGAGCAATTCTGTGCTCTTCTTTCACAGTTGATTATGTTATGCTAGTTATATTAAAATTTGTCTAGTTGTAAGCATAATTCATTACTGTATAACTACAGTGCCTGCTAAATATTCATCTGATATTGGAATTCTCCAACATAATTTTGAAATCCATCCAACATAATTTTCAGTTTAAAAAAAACTCCACAATTATTTCCACTACACTGGGGTTTATAATTTAAAATTCTGTAAAACTGATGTGATTATTAAAGGCTACATACATTACTATATATTATTTAAGAAACAAATGCACTTCACAACATAGTTCACTTGCCTCTCTGAAAACACTTGCCTAACAAAGATGATAAAAAGCATTATCAGGAGTGAATGTTGAATAAAATCACTGCTTGCAAGTGATTTGGCTTGTGTATTTGGCAGGAGTAGCCATGTGGATACCTTTGGCCTCAGGAGGCTACATGGAGTGCTGATACATCAACCAAGCTATATTATTGCCAAGGCAGATCCTTACTCTCCACTACTCCTTCCCTGCCACCTTCCCTCAGCACACCTGCAGAGCTGTGGGATGTGACCTGGCCCTTACAAACCTACTCATGTGGGACTGGGGCCTCCCAAAACAGTGCTCTGCAGTCCATCACACTTTGTGACATCAGCTACCTACCTACTTATATACCACTGAAGCTTTTTAAATGTGAAAGACTTTGTAGTTCCCTAACAGACTTTCCCTACTTTTAAACAAATTATCTAATCTTAATGAATATCTGCTATGAACAAATTCCAGTCCTGACTTGCAGAGGTGAGTGCAGTATGATTATGCATGCACACTATTCTTTGTGTATATTTTTGCCCTAGGACAGCGCTAGACTAGAAATTACCATGTGGCAAGTGTTTTTCTTTACGTTTTCTCTGCATTTACTATCACCAAATTGTACATACAAAGCACAAAGAAATAATAATGAATTAAAAGTGCTGTTTTCAGGTGTAGCGTGAAGTAACAGGTAGTACTTGAATAAACTTAGAAACTGCTTAATGCATTTTAAGAATATTTTATTTTGCTACTGTCACTTGCCTGTCTCTTATTCAGATTATTTTAACAATTAAATAGAAAAGAATAAAAAGCACCAACTATTTGCAGAATCCAGGGACCTTTTATCAAGAAGTTAATTCTTCCACACTCTAATAACCCCTTTGAGCAATCCAAATCAACTCTATGAGCCTCACAAGCAAAAGATTACCTACTTGTGGCAGAAGTATTTGATGTATATTAATTAGAAAGATCCGCACTGGTTGTTCCTGAACAAAATACACAACAAATCTCCTGGACATACTATATTGTGCACAACTGCACTTTGACTGGAGGCTTTTAGCTCATCTGGCAAGCTAGGCTAATTTCCTTTCTAGCACTAGGCAGATACTGAAAATTAATCTCAAGCATGAGGCAGAAAGCTGTTTGCTAAACAATCACTCTGCCCTCTCAGTTACAGGCAATCTGAAAAAACAAACCGCTTAAGCTGCTTGCACACAATGAATCTTGTTTCATCAATGTTATCTTGCTCAAAGTGGTCAGGCTGCCTGTTCATACAACCACATACCCAAATCCAAGGAACTGGAGTGTGAGGTGGTAGAATATTAGGATGGACCTCACAAACTATTGAGCAGCTTTCAAAATTGATCTGCATGTGACCCTGAACAGCCTCATTTACATGACTTCAAAGCTGGCCCAGTTTTCAGTAAAGCTTGGACAAATGACCTCCAGAGGTCCCTTCCAACATAAATTGGAGGACTGTAATGATGTTTTACAAGCCCTATCATGACCCGCGCGTTAACAAAACTGGAACTATTCAGCATTTTGTAAGAAGTTGCCCTGCATGGCAGCATAGAACCCTTAAAAAGGGAGGACATAAAAACATAAAAATAAAGTGTATAACAGCAGGTCCAACAATCAATACAGGAGCATCCAAAAGTCAACACTACTACTCATGGCTGGTTGCAAAATCTGCACTTACATTAGGAACATTAAGAATATGACAAAACTGGTCTTGTTTATTCCTGTCATGAACAATAATAGGTAATTATTTGTTTCAGCATAGCAGAAGCATGAAATATGCATAAATTCACTACTCTGGATTTGACAGTGCTTTGCACATTAATGGTAGTGGGCCACAAGGTGAGGGACAATAGTGAACTACGCCCAGACAGCTTGAAGTATGCAGCTTAGTCTACATATGACCTCTGTGTCTCACATTACTTCTCAAAACTGTAGCCTTCTAGGTTCAGCCAAGTATTTCAGTCTCCCTGCCACTCACAACCTCTCCCATACCCAAAGCAGCTGCAGACAAGACAGCATCTGAGGAAAAAGGGAAAGGAAAAGACAGTGCAGGGAAAGATCCCTGACTTTCACTCCCAAGTTGCTCTACGACTTCCAGCAAGTTCTCTTTTCCTGTCCTCGGCAGATGTATTATCCCTGCATGAGCCTGATGCTTTCTGCCTTTCACACAGCCTTTCCAGACACCTCTTCTCCTTCAAGTGCTTGGCCCTGCATTCCTAAGACATTTTTATATGTTTGCTTCATAAAATACAAAACATTATAAAAAGCATTCAGGAAGTTGAGGAAAGAGATACCACAGAAATAACACACAGATACTCATGAGGTATTCACTCATAGAGGCCAAAGGACAAAATTATTGAAAAAATCTGTATTTCTTAAAAACACTCATAACAGAAATTACAAGTGCTTATGCCAGTACTGTCAGGGAACCAGTGAAGTTATATCACTTTGTGGGAATCTTCACTAGCTTTAAAAACAACTTTTCCCTAAGGGTTTGCAGGCTTTTCACCCAGCTCAGGCAATCCTGGGATATTAAGAAAGCCTGCATGCAGATCAGTGAGCATGCAACATGGTCAGACTGCCAATTGAAAGCCAAGTAGCAACTTCAGTTTGGTCATCTGGCTAAAAATGTATGCCTGGCCACATGGCACAAAAAAGAACGGAATATGTACCTATCCTGAGTGCCCTGCCTCCGTGAAAAAAATGGGATATCACTGTGCTATGCATCAGTTTGCTTTCAAGAAACACCCACTCAATAATTCTATGTTCTCCAATGTTAAGAGAAACCCACTAAAGAAGTGATAATCTCTTTATTTGCTTACTCCCATTCTCTTCTGTTTCTCACTTATTCTGACAATATTCTTGATACTACTCACAGTTCACTACTGAAGCCTTACATTTAAGGAGCTGTGGTGGTTCCCAAAGCTTAGACATGTTTTAGTCCCTCCTCCACCTCTTTTTTGCACTGACACTGCAAACCTCAGGGCAACCCAGCCATTCAAAAGCTCATCAGGCCTGTTTGCAACATTTAGTATATCTGACAAGAACATCACTACAGCCAAGACTGTAACACAGGACACATGCCAGTATGGGCTCTGTGAAATGAAATACAGCCAACTACAAGCACTCACCTCTAGCATTACCACCTACACAGCCCAGCCTGTCTGAGCCCCTTTAACTTTGAGTCTCTATGCTGTTGTGCTGTCTCCACAGTCCACAGCTGCAGAAGGCTCCAAGAAATTTAATTTCATTGTTAATTAACAAGCTATTAACTCACTGCAAAGCAACATAGAAAATTCCCTGGAGAACAGTTAATGCTTCCTTTTTTAGGTTACCTCATAGCCTTGTGTTGAGGCTTTATTTCAGAACATACGGCATGTGTGGTTTTCATCCTACTTATACCACCTAGCATTTTAGTTCCATGTAAAAAGTAAGTACCACTGACATAACTGTAAAACATTTACATTACATTTTAATTTACCACAAACGTTTTGTGGTTAAGATTTGTGTAATTAAGGCAACAAATGCACTCATAATATATTATTTCCTCATGTTTGGGAAATGATTTTGCTTTTACAGTTAAGTGTGCTCAGACTGTATAGCAACTAATACCATGGTATGACCATTAGTTAAGAATAGCATGGCCACTCCCATAGCATTTTCTAAATAAAACTGTTTAAAGAAGGCACTCAGCCTCTAAAGATCTGGAACCATGTGCAGCCCAATGCTGTTATACAAACTTCTATCACTGACAGGAAGTCCAAATCACAGTTATTTGGACTGTAAGCTCTGCAAAGCGAAGATGCTCCTTCATTCAGTGTTTATCCAGTAGACCCCCTTTCCTATTTAAAGCTGTCACAGACACAATAAATAATAAACAATAAACAGAAATAAAAAGTAATAAAGCCATTATAAATAAGCTCACTGTTGGAAAGTTTCTCCCATCAATTATTATAGAGTTTAGCATGAAAAAGCATGTTTCCAGGGATCTAAAGAAAGCATTGCATTGTATTGTAATACCTTGGGTGAACTGGCTGATGCTATGGTTGCCTTTCCCCAGGTGGATCAGGAAGCCATGGCGTGGAGCCTCTGTTATTCTGATCTTAAGAGTAATGTGTAAACTGTCCCTGTCTTCCACTCTGAGCACCTTGTTGGTAATCTGAAACCCGATGTGACCTGTGGCCAGAAGACGGAGAGTCTGAGCACCCTTATTTATTACAATTTGAGGTACACTGTTGTCCACAGCCATTACTTGAATCTTCATAGTCTGAGGTTTCCTTGTTTCAAACACAGTGTTGGGGAAGACATAGAAATCAGTATGAGTGCCATCTGTAACAGTGAAAGAGAAGCTATCCTCAATTGATTCTGTCCCATCATGTTTGTAGCTGATTAGATTTTCATTTAGATCTTGTTTAGTGAAGGTGGTGACTGGTTTGGAGTTATTAAACATGATCTGACCATGAACTGGTATTTGTGTGATGATAAATTTTAGCAAAGCATCGGGTGTATCTCTGTCTTCTGCAGTCAGTTCAAAAGGGGTTATCAGTTTGTATTCATTTTCAGTCACCACCAGGTTATGGATTGTGACAACAGGTTTCTTATTGTCCACATCACTGATAGAAATTCTGAAAGTACGAAATACAGGGTTATAGCCGTCAGTCACCTCAAACTCAAAGCTGTCCATTTTCACCTCATCTTCTGAAGTGTGAATGTAATAGACTTTATTGCCTGCTAATAGGAGTTGAGTAAAAGTGGAGATGGGTACCCCAGGCTCATCTGTACATTCAAGATGACCACGAACAGGTGCTCTGGTGATAGTGAAAACTAAGTTCTCATCTGGACTATTAAGGTCACTGGTGCTAAGCAAATCAGTAGTAAGGGTTACCTTCCCTCCTTCCTTCAAAGAAACTCCTTTGCTGATTACATCTGGAAAGACAATATCAATGCTACCTATTGTCACATAAAAGTAGCGGTCAATGAGAGGATTTATTCCATCTGTCACATCAAACTTGATGAGATCACGAATTCCTTCTCGGCCAAAATGCATATATTGAATTAAGTTTCTATCCACTTCCTCTTGGGTGAAGTTCATCCCCAGGGTGATATTCTCTACTCCACCTGAGGGCTTTATTCTCTGTAAGAGGCCTTGTCCTGGCCCATATCTTATAATATACGTCAAGGTTTTGTCTTCAGAATCCAGGTCAGTAGCCTTCAATATTCTGTTATGAATAGTTTTAGTTTCCCCTATTTCAATCTCCAAACCATCATTGATGGCCATTCTGGGTGTCTCATCATCTACAGGAATAACCATGATGAGTACTGTTTTCCTGACAGTATGTTTACCATCTGTGAGTTTCACCTCAAAACTGTCCTCCTTTGTCTCAGAGTCATCGTGCTCATAAAGTATGTTGGAGCTCTCTGTTACCTGATCCAAGGTGAAACTTTCTACTAGGACAGTTCCATTGACCAGCTGGTTCACAATGTGGCCATGCCTGGGAAGCCTGCTGATTGTGAACATTAACTCATCAGCAGGCATGTCTGCATCAACTGCATTAAGGATAGGGGTATCAATAACCAGGCTCATGCCTTCCATCACAACAAATTCTCGCACAAAAATTTCAGGCTCTTCATCGTTGATCGGCATAATGACAATGGGGAAAAAGTGCCTTTGGGAAAAGTTAATGCCATCAGAACAGCGGAAAGCAAACCTGTCTTCAACAGGCTCTACACCCTTATGTATACTTTGGACATAAAAAATATGCCTTTGACGGAGGTCTTTTAAAGTAAAAGCACTTATAGCCACACCTGCTCTGGATCTTTCAGATCCTGGGGCTGGAGAGATGTTCTCTACATACCCAGATGTGGGCTGAGCAACAATGGTGCAGAGTATATCATCACGTGGAGTATCCACATCTTCAGCCCTGAGGTGAGCAGGAGTAATGACCTGTTTGTCACCTTCCATTACCTTGAACTGCTCCCCTAGAAAAATCTCTGGGGCTTGACTGTCAACAGGAAGAATGGTCACCAAGACTGAAACTCCTTGAACAACATTGCCCCTGATGCTCCACTCCTCAGATAGGTCAGACAAGGTAAGGTTGAAGGTATCTTCTTTGGGCAGAAGGCCTATTTCACCACCAGTGTGAGCATATACTACAGCACCATCCAGCAGATCTCTCTGGGAAAATTTCTCTGCTGGCACCCCTTGGACCAGGATGTTCCCATGCTGAGGAGGATCCTCTACAATGAAGGTCAACATTAAGTCATCTGTATCCTCATCTGTACCCTGAATGACATTTGCGGTGATTTCAGCCACACCATTCTCCAGCACATCCAGGTAGGAACCAAGGGTGCCTGGGGGCAACCGTAGTGTAGGAACCTCATCATCAACTGGGTGCACATTCATTTTCAGTGTGATTGGCACAAAATGAACACCGTCAGTCACATCAAGCTTGCAGGTATCACTGTTGGTCTCAGCTCCACTGTGCACATACACCACCCTCCCTTGTCTGATATCCTCCAGGCCAAAGACACCTCCTGGAATCAAACTGTACCCAGAAAGCTGCAACTGGCCATACCGAGGAGCCTGGGTCAGGATAAATCTGAGATGGGCAAGTTCAGTGTCCGTGTCAGTGGCATCCAGCTCAGTTGGACTAAGAACATGGCTGCCTCCCTCAGGCAAAGTGAAGCCAGTGTTAGTGATTTCAGGAGGCTGGTTATCCACAGGTTGCAGGTAGATGGTGAAAGTCCCTTCAGCTGCATTGCCAGCTGCATCTTGCACTTGATACTGAAACTGAATCAAATGAGGAGCCACCCCCAGTTCTTCCTGCGGAGGACGGTACGAGATCTTGTGATGATTGATCTGGGCTTGGGTGAAGTGGGTAACTTCCACAGAGTGATCCTCAGTCAGCACGAGGGATCCCAGGCGGGCACCATATACATCTGGAGGGTGGTTAGTGTCAGTGTCAGTGGGGGGCTGGGTTATCGTGTAGCGAAGTTCACGGTCCCCTGAATCCTGATCTGTGTAACATAAGTGCTTCCTCCGCAGTGGGGTCACTTGCTGTTCTGCAACTATTAAGTGCAGGCTGCTGCCACTGTGCAGCTCTGGGGCTAACCTGTCTATGGGATGTACTCGGATTACAAAAGTCTGTGGCCCAGAGCGGTTGGGTGGGTCATTGTCATCCTGGACTCTAAAGATGAATTGGTCTAACACAACCCCAGGGCCAGGGCTGTGAGGCCCAAAGTGGTGGTAAAAGAGACGCCCTTCCACAATGTCCTGCTGCAGCCACTCTCTTACTGGCTTTTCATAGATTAGGGAGCTCCCCGCTAAACCTTGCGCCCTCCTCCAAGAAAAGGCCTCATCTTCTTCCTCCTCCTCCCAGCCAGGAGGTGGCTGTGCTTGACGGAGGAGGAGCTGCCCAGCAGTGGGGCCAGACTCCACTGTGAAGAGCAGGATGGCATCCTGCGAGTCAATGTCAGTGGCACTAAGAGCACGGGTGGTGATGGGCACTGTTTCACCCTCCGCCATGGACAGCCCCGTGTTAGCATTGAGTAGGGGCGGCTGGTCATCGGTGGGCACCAGGGTAATGGGGAAAAGGAACTCAACACGGTGGCGAGAGCCACCATCTTCCAGCCGCAGCACCAGGTTGTCACTGAGTGGAGACTCGCTGCCGTCATGCTGGTAAATGACCAGGCCTGCTGCCAGCTCAGCCACTGTGAAGTGTTTACGAGGGGCAGCAGGCACAGGGGTGTCCTGCAGGAGAGTGAGGTGGCCGTGTCTCAGCCCTGCCACCACACTCACCCGCACCTGTTCAAGGTCATCCTCGTCACTGATCACCAGGTTGGGGCTGGGACCCGGGCCTGAGAGAGGCCGTGACTGCCCCTCGTAGAGCACGAGGCCCGTGTTGCGGGTCACCACAGGTGCCAGGGTGTTCATGGGCTTCACCACAATTACAAAGGCGAAAGGCTCTGAGGCAGCACCCTCCGGATCCAGTACCTCCAGCTCGAGCTCAAAGAGCCGCTCCCGATCCGAGTCTTCCGTGGGTGGCTGGTAGGCGATGCGCAGCTCCCTCACGTCCCGCTGGCTGAAGGAGGAGACAGGCAAGCTCCGGTCGTCTGTGCTGACCATGTGGCCCTGACCGGGGCCAAAGGGAGAGGTGATGTTGAAGAGCAGCAGGTCCGGCGGTGACTCGGCATCCTCAGCTGACAGCATGTCGGGCGTGAGGGCGGTGAGGACAAACTGGTCCACCTCCATCATCAGCATGGCAAGGAAGCTGGGTTTGGGGGCCACGTTTTCAGTCCCGGCCCGGATACGCACCAGCACCTGGAAGTACTCGCGCTTCAGCAGCGCCCCGCCGCCCGCCGCCTCCCGCAGCTCCGCCACCAGCGGCACCAGGTCGCGGTTGGGGGAGCCGCCGGCCGCCGTGTGCCGGTAGCGCAGCCCCAGGCGCAGGAACTCCTCGCAGTCCCACATGGAGGTGGGCACCGGGCCGCCCCCCGCCGCCTCCCCACCCGCGGCCGGCGGCGTCGCCGCGGCCGCCGCCGCCGGGTAGTTGAGGATCTCTCCGTAGCGGGGCAGCCCGGCCAGCGGCGGCAGCAGCCCCACCCGGCAGCGCTGCCGGCCCGGCTCGAAGGCGAACTCCAGGCTGCGGGCGTCCAGCGGGTTGCTGGTGCCCCGCAGGCGCTCCACGGTGAGGGGCAGGTTGCGGGTGACGATCTCCAGCTGGGTGAAGAGCACCTCCACCTCCAGCACCAGGGGCAGCACCAGGGCGCGGCTCGGCGAGTCGTAGCGCAGCTGCAGGCGGACGCGGTCCCGCGCGGGGCTGCGGCCGCCCAGGTGGGCGTACTGCACCTCGCGGGCCCCGAAGTCGCAGGGGAAGCGCCGGGGGCTCAGGCGGCCCGGCCGCTGCCACAGCGGGTCCTCGTCCAGCACGGTGAGGTGGCACCGGTCACCCGGCTGCACCTGCAGCACCAGGTCCCGCGCGGGGTCCAGCCAGGCGGAGCGGCCCAGGGGCACTCGTAGCCCGCGGTTGGCCACCACCACGGCGGCCGCCTCCGGCGCCCACGGCGAGGAGACCGCGCCGCTGCCTGCCGGCGGCTCCGGCGCCCCCAGCCAGAGGCAGCCGGCCAGCAGCAGCCAGCCGGCCGGCAGCCGCCGCGGCGCGGCGGGGAGAGCCTGCATCGTCCTTGCCGGCGGAGCGAAGCGCCGGGAGCCCCCGGCAGCGGCGTGCGCGCTCCGCAGGGGCCGAGTGGCGGCCGCGCTCCCGCCGCCGACGCCGCCCTCCCCGACCCGCTCGCCTCACGCACACGCTGCGGTCTGAGCGGAGCGCGCCCCACTCCGGAGGGGAGCCCCCCGAGCCGCGAAGTCCTACCCGGTACCTCCGAACGGCCAATAGGCACCCGCGGGGGGAGAGGCCGGCTGGCGCGATTGGACAGAGCGGGTTGCCAATCACGCAAGGTAGTGGGGGACAGCCTCCCCCTCCCTCCGCCGACCCCTCAACAGGTTGTTGAGGGGAAGGCGCCGGGAGAGCGCCGGGCGCGGCGCTGGCTGCGCGGGGCCGGGGCGGCAGGGGGAGGCGGGCGCCGCCGCTCGCCTTGCCGGCAGCCCCCGCGGGAGAGGCGCCGCGGATCGCCCAGAGCCCCCGTGTCGCGGAGAAGGCGGTGCAGCTTGCGCAGGGCGGCGGCAGCGCACCTCCGCCAGCCCCGGGGGGCAGCGGGAGGGCACCGCCCCTCCCCGCCTCCCCCGCACGGAGCCTCCCCGCTCTCGCCTCCAGTCCCCGGCTCCTGGGGCAGAGCTAGAGCGCGGCTGTCACCCCGCGGCCGCCGGGGAGGGCTCGGGGCTTCCCTTCCCCTCAGGGTACGGGGCGGCGGGCGGGCGCGGGCCGGCAGCGATGGCGGTGGCCCGGTTCCCGCGGGCAACAGGAGCGGGGTTGCCCCAGAGCCGAGCCTGGTTAACGGGGGCCGGGGGGCGACAAAGGTGCCCGAGGGACGGCGCGGCGGGTGACGCGAGGGGCAGCGCCCCGGGGCCGCGGCTGGGGGCGGTGGCGGGGGGACCTGCTGCCGCCACCGCCCTGCTGCGCGCCAGAAAGAAGGCGGATAAATATCTCCGGGGCAAAATACATTAGCTGATATCCAGTTTCATTCCTCGGAGGTGACTAGTCGCAGCACTGGTGAATAAAAGCTTCACAGTATTCCTGCCATCTTGTGTCTGCAGTTAAAAGCGTATTAATAAGAGCCTGAGCTTAGCTTGCAGGAGTTGCTTGCCTTTGAAAATCCCTAATGGCAGGCTCTGAGGTTTTATTCATCTTGTCTCACAGCTGCTAAAATTCTTTCTTGTTAATGAAATGTGAACCAGAGTCTGTTTAAAAGAAAAAAAAAGACAAAAAACACAAAACAACAACCAAAAAAACCCCAAACACGTTTCTAAGAACAGAAAATCAGAAAATACTAAAAAGGGGGCAGATTCAAAGGTGACCCAAGGCAGTTTGGAAATGACCTGGTACAAATTTGTGATGCCTTCTTTTAAAATAACCTTTGACATTACCCTTCAGTGGTGGAGCAACTTTACGGCAGGTGATCTTGTTTTCTGTATGAAAAACCTCAATTTGGAATTTCAAAAGTGGGCAGTCAGCCACGTTTACATCTCAGTGTTCATTCCAACAAATAATTCAGCTTGGTTTGGGGGAGGAGGACATCAGTGGACAACTGCTCTACATAACTGGATTGTTGTAATTTGTGAGATACTTTTATATTCTATTACTGACATACCTGTGGAAAACTGCAGAAAGCTATTTTGTTAAACAAGTCTACACTGAATTATGACTTGGATGCTGCTGCAGGAGGTTGTAGTTCTAGTAGTCAGATACCGAGTAAGTTAAGCAACGCTAATACCATTTCTCTACCCTTATGAGGCATTCACCCTGGATTTCAGCAAGTTAATGTCTGATTTAGGTCTCAAAGGAAGGTAATTCAGTAGAAAAAGTTGAGTGCCAGGAACAACGATCTCCCATAGTTTCACAAACGTAGTGTGAATATCTCTTCTTGTCAGAGATGACAATGTTCAGGATAGGGTGGTTGGAATTGCCCAGGTATAATGGTCTAGTGTCAAATCCTGTGTTCTGTTTTAAAACAAATAAATAAAATAAAAAGAAACCCAATGCACCCACCACCCAACAACCAAAACCAAATGACCCAACACAGAGATTTAAGGTAGCATTGGGGTGTTTTGAAGGCATGTCTGCCTGCATGGGCATGCATAGCTTAACTTACCAAAGAAATGCATAACACCTAAGTTTGATTACAAATTTAGGCTGTAGTAAAATGAAGTTTTACACAACCAATGTTCAGCAGAAATCTTTTGATTTATTCTCTCAAAGAGATAAATATTTTCCTTTTTTTCAAAATAAATTCACTTTTTCAAAGATTGTCACTCAAACGATGTGTCTGTGCATACATGCATGTGTGTGTAGAAAGTCTTAGTGAAAAGGGTAATAAATCACTTACAAATAGCTAGGGTTTTTTTGCTGTTGTTCTAGCAGAAGAAAAAAAATAAAGTATCTAATGAAAAGTGTGCTTTTTTTTTCAATTCTTAATGTTTTTAGACTATTAGGGATAGCAGGTAAACATGTACCTTTAAAATATTTTCTTTTTAATGATGATGTGTTTTAACCACGTTTGTAATGGAGCAATCTCTTCTTTGTTAAACTCAGTCCGATATGTTTTGTGGTGTTTGTCAAGAGATCGTATCTGGGACATCTCTTTTCAATGGGTAAAGAGAGTTAGAGAAATCTGTTAGATGAAGGAATAACTTTAAATATCTGTGTTGAAAATGACTAGAGAAGGGCATTCCAACCAATCAATTTTTGAGAGATTTAGCTTCTTAACTGAAAAAAAGAAATTCAAGATAAAAGTAGTAAAGAGATAGGATTGACCCATCTCTGATACAGAAATATCTTATTTTCAGCGGATACAAGGTCAGGTTCTTTGATCTCTATTATCTACATCATCAAGTAGTAAATCTCCATGTACAAACAGCAGAAGTCCTCTTTATTTTTAGTAGTTGCTGTCTTGTCAAACAAGTCAATGAGCTCTGGTGCCACAGTTCAAGTACAAAGTGCAAGATGTGTTCTTTGGTTGTTTTTTTTTTTCTTTTCACAGCACAACATAAAATAAAAAGCGCTCCAGTTTATAGAGTTGATGAGAATCCTTGACTTGCTGACTGGTTGGCTTGTGCCAATAATTGTGTCCAAATCATACTTGAAGGAAAGTCATCTTGGCTAAGCTCTGATCTGATGACATAGCTGTAAATCCAAAGTATTTTCCTACCAATTGTCTCTGAAGTCAGTGTAACAAATCAGAATTGGGCCCAATAACAAGTCCATTTATCTTTTAAAGTTTTCATTAAAAAGGTGACTGTTATGTGGCCAGGGGAAAAAAATAAAAGCATCTACATATCTTTGCATGAAAGCTTTCAGCTCTGCTATGCTACTACACAGTATTTCTGACTCAAAGCAGAAACAGAAAACTTTAAGACAAAGCAGACCCGCTCCTTTAACAGATTATTAGTAAATAAAAGTGTGCTTATGGAAATCTAGCACTGAATATTTCTTCTGAAATAAATTACCTGTGGGGCTCAGCGGGATAAATCTGTATTTTAAGACATTTGTTTATTTAAAAATGAATGTAAATCTATTCTTATTTCAAAAGCAACCCTTTCTGAAGGCATCTGGCTTATGTTTTTTATGATAGATCACAGATTTGTATTCCTTATTGAAACCTACACAATTCACAGTTCCTGTGTAAGACAAACAGAGGTTTACTCTTCACATCTATGCATAAATTTATAGTTATCAAAGGCTGCCCTCTGTCGATATGGTATAATCTTAACAGCTTATCGGTAGCAATTCCTGGTTTTTCTTGTTACATTACTTTTTGCAGGAGTTTTGTACTTAATGCTGGAATTCCAGACATGCTCTTCAAATAAATTATTAGTAAAAATGAAATAATTTTGATTATTAAATACTGGGAAAGAAGACTAAATGTGAAATACAGTTGTCAGAGGTTTTTAACATTTGCTAGATAGAAAGCTTGTGTGTTTCATAACTTACAAATACAAAAAGATGTGCCATCTCTTGCCAATGTATATTAACTATCTTGCCAAGGAAATTAGGAGAGAAGGGAGAGAGAATGGAAACAGCAAAATAGATCCATGGGAGCATTTGGGCACTTACTGGTCGTATAATTAATTTTTCTATTACAGTTCAACTCTGAAGGCTGTGTAAAAGTAAGGTGTACAGTACCTTCTGTGACACAGAGAAAATTGTCATCATTCACAACAGCACAGGTGATTTGGTGTGTGAAGACTCAAAACCAGTCCTATATAAATAGCCTGCTGAAACAAGGTGAAAATTTGGGAATGTTAAGTCAGCCAGATGAGTGTCTCCATTCCCTGTGTGTAGCTGTGCTTAACCAATAACCTTTCTGATGCTTCCCCATTCTTTTCTTCTTATTTCATTAATGAATTATTACGCAACTGACAATTTCTAAATCATTGGGCATAGCTTTTTGCCTGAGTATATGCAAGAATATTGCTAAACTGTAATTTTAAGTCATCCCTTTTCTGCCAAGTATCTCAAGAGGCAGATAGCTGACTCAAGAAACCTCTCTCCTCTTCCTGAGATGTATTCTATACCTGTAAATAATTGTGGCACTGTCTTGAACCTATTCTCCATTTCTTTCATGACTTTTGTGTCATTCCAAATATCTGTTGCCCTACAGGCAGAGGTGTTCCTGAGAAGTCAAACACCACTAAATATTACATCCATAGTTTTATTTTCCTCTGCCTCAGGTAAATCTTTCCCTTGTAGTGTGAAGAAACTTCACTGGCTTCTGGCAGGGTAAAGTTTCATTTCTTGACTAGCGAAACTTACACAGTCCATGCTTAAAATTGTTTTCTGTTGATGCTGGGATGAGTGTAACAGGTATCTACAGTAAATGTGACCACATGATCCAGCCAACATTCACTCCAAAACTCAATCCAAAATCACCCTTTATGTTTCTAAAGCTCATCTTAAACTTTTGTCTTACTATCTTACGATGTTTCTTCTGCTCCTACCACAGTAATTGTTTACACGTGCCTAGCACTGGCACCCTGCCCACCCTCCATGTCTCTAGTGCTATTTTTGCTTCCACTTTAGCTCTTTGAAAATCTACTTTTCAAGTCTACCTTCTTCAAGCTTCTTCCCACTTTAGATCTCATCAGAAGCAATGTGTTTTCCTTTACATATTTTCTCCTCTGCCTTTTGATCACTCTTACTCTTTTTGTTTCAAAGCCAAAATACAACTTCTTGATCTTGTATTAACAATGAGAAAAGACTTGGTAATTTACTAGAGTAAATAAGTAGTTCCATGAAGCTTCCTTACCTACAGTTTATGTCTTGTGTTTGGACTCTTTGAAGTTTTTTTACTGTGATTACAAAATTTATAATGTTACTTTTAAATGTATGCTAACACACACACACATGTTCTTTGATATGTAATGAAGGCAACAATAAAGACATTATAAGCAACATAGCAGTTTTCAAAAAATAATTAAAGACCTAGACTTTTTGAGTCCTCTCAGATTTCCCCTGAATGAAATTGATGAGTGGTTGGAAATGTTCTTGACAGGAACTGGCCAAATGACAATGCCAAGTTCATCTCAATGTGCAGTCCAGAATAGGTACATGTTGGTATGGGTATGTATTGTGTTAGACTATATTTATGTAAATTATAACTGAAATCATGTGTCAAGAAGGAATCTTGGTAAGACATTCATTACATTAAATACTTGGTAGCTGGTGGAGGTCAACACAGATCTTCCATGTTTATACATTTATCTGAAGTGCCAGTTTTTTAATTTTATTTTCTTGTTTTAAACTTTAAACTGTGTCTGTACTGGTTACCTACTCTAATTTACATTGCATTACATTAGGGAAATGTTCCTGACACCACTTTATCTAAAAAAGATAACAGAATGGAAGCTACTTAGTGGATAAAAGATCAAATCCAGACTGTTTTTTAACTCCGCCTGTCCCACAAATGCCCTGAAAAAAAAACAAAAAACAACCACATATATATTTTCTTGTTAGGACACATGCAATGTTGTTTGTTTGTTTTTTTTCTGGTAACACATACCTGTTACAAAAAATTGCAACAAGAGATTTATTTCCCTTCCTCTTTCTCCTGGTTCTTATGCTTTCAGAAATGATGAATAACGGCTTCCCAGTAAAACCGTTTTACACTGTGGCTTGTGTGTGTTTTGACATTTACAATACAGGCATTTTATTAGTGTAGCCTGTGGAAAACATTAATGGCTGAAAGAGCAGGGATCACTGTTGGTGCTAGAGTTAAGGCTATTCAGCTGATGGTGCAATGTTCTCAACTGGATAGAAAGTGAGAGAGAATCAAATTCTTGTTTTCATGACAGAGTTGTTTATGTGTCCACATTTGATCTCTGTATTAAGAACTATGAGTTTAAAAAGTAGGAGTTCAAATTCATTTCATTCTTGCATACATGTTAAAGGTGGCTGAGGTGAAACTTTTTGGAGTTGTCCATTTCTCTCTATTGACTACAGTTTAGTATCTTTGGTCATGGTGGTGTTCTGGCTATTATGATTTAAGTGTTATCTCCTTAAATAAACAAAGGAAGACTTGTACATAAAGATAATATATTTTGATAGATTTAATATAAATCACTGGGAAAAAACATAAAGCCTTTGACCACATAAGCCTATCTTATCTCCTGGCCTGCCATAGAAACAGAGAGTTAATAATGTTTGCCCAGAATTAACTTTCTTATGCTAAATCTATGAAGTAACTTGGGAGAGAAGTTGGGCAGTTGCTGTAGAATGAAGTCATGCTGAAATTTCATTCAGAGGATGATCTTTTTCCATCATGGATTACAGTGATTAATTATTTTCTGTATATATTTCATGTTTAGCTGAATGACCAGCGCTGGGGAGAGACTGTATTGCACCAAGTACCTACATCATATAAAGATAGCTCATTCAAAAAGCCAATCTATTTTTCTCTAGAGAAGTGATCTTAGTGTTTGAAAGGCTTTTATAGCTTGAGCATGATACTGTTCTTCTCAAAACAATTGCAGCAGTATCTAGATGTATGTTACTATCTTTTTTAATGTGTTTTGGATGGCTGCTTGTCTTAGGGAAGGAGATATGTTTGTCTGTGGGTGAGTAAGTGGAGTTGTTGAAAACAGTGCAGTAATGCTGCAACTGACAGAGAATTATATCTGGTAATAATATTTAGAATTATTTGAATTTATCTGAGCCATGATGTTGATTTTTTCCTACTAACAGAACTCTTTTCTATCAACTAATTATTTTTGTTACGTACTTATACTATACACAGAACATTCTGCACATTTTATATAGTATACAGTCATGTTCCATGACAAAGATTGTTAAACTAGGTCCGGAACTTCAGTCAAACAAGCTGTCAGGTATCCTCAAATTGAATGCTTTTAATGATTCGGAACACTATGGTATGTGTCATAAAATGAAACAAATTCTTTTGAAGGATGATCTTGCCATCTCTATGTTGACCTTGGATAACTATTAAAATTGCATATCAAAGGCTGACAAAACTGTTGTTTGGGCACTTCAGATGCCCTTCACTGTAATTTTCTCTCTCCCACTTTGTAAGAGAAATTTTACCTAATCTTTGTAGCTTTGGTTGTCATAACAAAACCACCCCACACAGGCAGTTTCATCATATTACAGTTCAAACAGTATCGCTGCCACATACACATTTTCCTCTGACTATAAACTACTGGCCTTTAGTTAGACAGCTACAGGCTGGAAAGTAAATGAGAGCTAAGCCTTAAGATTGTGAAGAGGACAAGGACCAGCATCCCCCCTCCCTTTTCATATTCAGGTAGTGATGTCAACCACTTACTGTGTTTCCTTCCTCCACAGAGATTTCCCTAAATTAGCCAATGTTAACTTTACTCCCATTTTGCGCACAACGCGTGAATACAGAGACATCTTAACCTTTTGGTCTGATACTGTGACTTCACTCAAACAAACCCCATATTGTCTTCAATTAGTTTTGCCAAGATAAGAATCACAGGCAGCTTGAAATATGACAGATGAGGATTTTGTTAATGTGCAAGTCATATGGATGTAGGTGTCTCTTTCACCTGCGTACCTATTAAAATGAGGTATTTGTAACATTGCAATTCCCCAGGCATTGTAACATTGCAATGCTCCAGGCACTTCTGTAAATTTGTTTCAAGTCAGTTCTCCAGACTTTTATTCATATTCAAATGAAACATCAATCAGTCTTAAAGTATACTATGAAATAGGAGCTATTGTGGAGCAGCAACAATAAAACCTCTTGTTCAAACTGATTTCACCTTACCAGTAGTGCAGAAGGTGTTCATCAGAGACAAAACCCAGCAGTTCACAAGTAAGAATCCCAATTTCAGGTCAAAGCTTATTTTAGAGGAAAGATTTTTGGAGGCACAGAGAACTACTTGATGCCTAACTTCATCTTTCAAGTGACATAAACTGGAAGTCAAAAAACAGCTAGGATTTGTGTTTGGAGAAGATACTTGCAACACTGCTGAGGTCCAAGTCTCACAGAAGAAGAGTGCAGCATGTACTCACCACAGAGTTGAGACATGGCAACCGGCTGCCTTTAAAAAGAGCCCCAAAACTTGGGCAAGGCAATTTCAGATTTCCCATCTCAATATGTATGTGTAGAGTGAAAGAAGCAGAATATGACTGCCTAAGCTGAAAGATTCTTTGGTCCATTCCCCTTTATAACTTAAAATTTGTAGTAAGATGAGTTTATGGCATTTCAGTAAGGACACAGTTTTTCAAATATATGGTCAATAACCTTATATGAAACCAATGTTCTGTGTCATTCATCACCCCTTTGGACATGAAAAGACCATTTCAGGCCATTTATTTTAGGTGTCTGAGACCTCACTTCACTTCCTCCATTGACAGTATGTTAAACCAGGATTTACCAGCCCCAGCAGATTTGAATCATTTATTGCTGTGTTGATATTAGAAATCAAGATATTTTGACAATTGTCAGATAGAAACCACGCCACAGTGAGACTCCTCCTATAATCAGTGAAGGGAGATGGGGGTGAGAGGCAGCATCTTGTCCTGTGAAAAATGTTTGAGGAGTGCTCATGTCCTTCCATCCCTGTTATGGGGAAGCTTGAATCCCTGATTAGGTACTTAACTCCTAGACTTGCAAAGTCAGGTGTGGTAAATGCCACTCCAAGTTATCAGAAATTCAAAAGCTCTGAGCCTATTAGCTCTAGGGCTTCTATCTTTAATTATTTATATATTTTTTAAAGTTAAATACACTTCTACAAGTTCTGCTACTTCATATATACTCATATTCCTGAAGAAGCCAAATCTTTTCTTAAGCATCCTGAGGCTTGCATATGATGCAACTCTCTTCAATGCTCTGATACAGAATGGAATCGAAAGCTCAGGTGTTGCAGCATGTTCAAAGACTGGTGCTGCGACCTTTAAGGCTTCTGAATGGCTTGTTTACAAGAAAGTAAAAAACAGGTAACTATCAGTTTCAAAACATTTCCCACCGTTGTGACAACCCTGTATTATGTGACTTGGAAACCCAAGTCACTGAAATCAAAGGTGCTCCAATGGGAATGTATTTGGCCAAATGGGCACAAAATAGAGAGAGCAAGTAGTATTTTGCAGTAAGAGATTCTGGACCCACTTAATGACAGAACACACAAGACATGCAGTTACCTTCCCCAATTTTAAAAGCTGTTAGCTGTAAAATGTCTTTTCCTTAAAAAAAAAAAAAAAAAAAAAAAAAAAAAAAAAGCTGTTTTCTGTTAACTGCTCAATTAGCAAACACACACTCGCCAAATAATGAGAGATAGGGTCAGAGGCCACCAGTATCTGACCCACCATAAAGATTATTCTTGCTACAGCATGTAAATCTGCAGCTAAGCAGGTAAATCAAGGTCTCCCCCAGGGGCTACACAACAGCATCTAGCGAGATCTTGCCAACTGCCTTAGATAGCTAACTAAGTATTTGCAGTCAGATAACCTTAGTATTTGCAGTAGTTGTGGTATTTCCAACTGTATTCAGGGAAGTAAAATTGGCAGCTCTATTTGACAGAGTCTCAGCTGGAAGGTTAGTTATACATGGTTGGTATACACGCTTGAGTCACAGGGCACAGAGGTTTTTGAGCTGGGTCACCACCAGGCTTTCTGTGGTCACTGTATTTCCATAAACAATCCTGGGACCCTTAGGGGGGATGGCTGCTTGAAATACAGCCTGTGATTACTCTGTACCCAAACAAGCACCTTTCTATTTTTGCAACATTTCCAGACATGGCAGATTTCCCTGTTATTGTTTAAGCCCTTGGTCTTTTGTATGTGCTCATATGCCTTAAGAAACTATGTAACTTTTTTCTTTTTTAAACAGTCTCTTCAGAGCCCATTGTGGATTAAATCCCACACTGAAGGTCCAAATGGGCAGTGAACACGTCACAGGTATCCATAGGATAATTCTCTCTCCTTAAGTATCTGATCTATGAAATCATCTGAATCAAGCAAAATCTTCACAAAATAAGCCACCGTTTCTGCATGTGGTATTCCAGGCCATTCACTTACAAATCAACCTCAGTCTCTGTAATGTGTTACTCCCCACTTACATGTCTAGGTTTAGAGTCGCTTTTCTGCCCCTTACTATAGACTGATAAGAGGTCAGTAAGGAACACAAGAGGATGCTGCCCTAAGCAGTCACCCTTAGTTCAGAACCTATTTAAATGCCCCAGAAAGGTTACATTATTTTGTCTAATGAATATTTTGGATTTGAGCAAGTTATATTCCTTCTATCACTTTTAACTTACTATATTTCTTAAGTCTGTAACTATGTGAGAATTTTCTTATATATCTGTTTTTTTGTGGCTACACCAGGACTTCTCAACCTCAATGGTGAAGTCTTCGGCTGAGAAACAAATATGTTTCTTTCTCAGATCTGCAACCAGCAAGTGCACAATATTGTAAAACAATGGAAGCACTAACATAAACAGTTTGAAAACAAATAAAGAAAAAGCATATGTTTATTTCATATTTACTGAAAAAACTCCCAAAGCGTATCCACAGATAACTAAATACCTACAGGTCTCTCTAAAAAATATGATCTCTCACAGATCATAGATCATCCATCATGATTTCACTGTTGCTACTGTTTTTATATAAAAGTGTCAGCAACAGATAGTGAGTGATAGATATGTCATAAAGATTGTGAGTCTATGGCCTGTTTGCTTTAAGGAAGAAGTAAAGCAGTTGATATTTGCAAATAAACTAGTGGTTACAGCACCTTCTCAGGAAGCACCAGGGGTGCATTTTAGCCTTTTGACAGTCAGAGGACTTGAAATGTTTCTCCCTCCTACCTGAGCTGCCAGGCTATAGGACAGTTTTGAGACACCTTCTGTCTTTCCCAGTAAATCTAGACTAGCAAAGCGCCTGATGAAAGGAACAACCTGTTACTGCCCAGTCTAATGGCTGAAGACTCCGCTTGCTTGACCTCATTCCTGGAAATAATTTCTTCTTGCTGCTATAGCTATAATGCTACTGGACCAAAGGCTGTTTGGCAATCTTTATGGCAGGGGTCCTCAAACTACGGCCCGCGGGCTGGATACGGCCCCCCAGGGTCCTCAATCCGGCCCCCGGTATTTACAGACACCCCCGCACCCCCCCCGCCCGGGGGTTGGGGGGGGAAACCAAGCAGCCGCAGATGACTGCCTGCCCCTGCATCCGCACGCCGGCCCCCTGATTAAAAAGTTTGAGGACCCCTGCTCTATGGCATCCTATTGACTGTAATGTACTATACCCAGAGACAACAGTACAGTCTGAGCATCACAGTTAGAGGCAGCAGAAACTGCAGAAAAAGCATCTCAGAGGCTCAGTAGCCCGAGTGTGTTGCCCGCAGCAAGAACTGAGTAACCCATAAGGGAAAAGGTAGGAGGGAAAAGGAAGCATCGAAGGCAGTTCTCATCACACTACCATTGTGAAATGGAGGCAAGAAGAACCACTTCACAAGGCATTTGGGAGCTAATCTTTCACCCACGGTGAACTGCATTTGTATGATTTCAGATGAGCACTCTTTCTCTTTTCCACCCCTGCATTTTTTGCTCATTCCTGCCGCAGCCTCACATCAGCCCTCAGAGGCCTCTTCCCTAGACTGGATAATACTGAAAGGACATTACAACTGTGCCATACCATCTTTACACTTACTATTGACATCTGTGTCTTTTTTTTCATACTCGAGTAAGTTTTGTTAATAGAATTATAAATAAAACAAAAGTTGTCATGAATGCCATAAGAAGGACCATACCTTAGACTAACTTACAGACACCTGCTGAAGGGGAAGAGGCAATAAAACAAATGATCCAGCCCTTTTTTTGCTATCATTGGACAAACCTCAGGAAGAGCCTGGGTCTGTGAAAGTTCAGAAAGGAACACCTGAAATTACATTTCATATCCTAGCTGCAATATAGTCAATATGTAGATGAAATAGCTGAGTTATTGCAAGGTTAAACAGCTAAATCATGACCAAGTAACTCCATAGGTTTGTAAACAGATGAGTTTGAAAAGCACCTTCCAAAGAACTAGCCAAATCTCAAGATTTTCACTTGAAATAAATACATTCTTTAGTATAAGAGTGCTGTAGGAAAGTAACACGTGAATGTTCTATAAGAATACTCTATAAGCAAAATGAATTTGCAAATAACACTTTACCAAAATACTTTAATCCGTCAGTGACATTGGCTGAAAAAAACATGATGCCAGTTCTTGACAGGCAAATTTCCTGGTGGTGATTCGCTCCAGGTAACAATTTCATCTGATCAAGTCATCATTCTCTAACTCTGGGAGACTTTCAACCAGGTCTTCTTCTTTTTAAAAATAAATAAATAAATAAATTATTCTGTTCACACCAGCCCAGAAGACAAAGCAGAAGGTCTCTGAGATACACAGAATAACATGTCATGATATATGATAACATACCACTCTTCTTATGTCATGCTAAAGTAAACTTCTTCCCTCCTGGTTAATCAGTTCCTGAATCCAGGCTTAGGAGCTGTGCTGCACACACACATACTCTTTACCTGTAAGATTCCAGCATGCTGAGCACCCTGTAACCTCTGTTACTGAGTTCATTAATGCCCTTTTTCTGCTCTTTCAGACCTATTAATCTTTCGGTATCTGGGTGGCCTGATAATTTACTCTAGTTGAGAATGTGAATTAAGGAACAAAATTCATCTGATGAATGTAGTTGTCTGCATTTGAGAGTTGCTTTGGGTTCTTTTTACAGACAATGCAATGAATCTTCCTGTAATTCATTTAATTTAACCCTGAAATTGAATCTAAAACAGGTCAAATGACCCTTGAATTTAAAATACACACTTTTCTTCATTAATTACAGTGAGAACTTAGGGATGTAAGTACCTGCACTGCAGACACCTAAAGGTAACTGTGTTTAAGCCCACCCAAAGCACTCATTTCTTATTTTAATTAAAATGATTTAAAAATTGTTTTAAGATTACCTCCAGGAGCACTATTGTTTTGGAAATATATCTCCTTTATACTCCTATAGATAAGATCAAATTTGAGACCTAAGCATATACATTGAATAAAGAAGTGGAAGCCTTGTTATATTTCACATGAATATTTAAAAGAAGAAAATGCTCAAAAATTAGATCTCAAAGATCTTACTATGAGACAGCCCTGGACACTGTTAAGTTATTTAAGAGTTATTTGAAAATATACAGTAAAATTGCACTGTAACTTTTCTGAATACTTGAAATATAGTTTCTGACAGTGAATTTCAATAGTTTAAATATTATTTAGAATATTTATATGAATACCTCTTGAAATGGTCAGATCTTCATATTAATTTTTTTTTGCCCTGATTATAGGTTCTTTGGTAAGGACTTTATTTACAGAGCATTGAAGCTTACAACCTGTGATGTAGGTCTCTTTCTATGTCAGGTGTCTGTGGTTGTGAAGTGACCTTGGGAGGGCCCAGTTTCAAGGACTGGCAGCAGTCCAAAGTGTGCTAATTCATAGATATCATGGTCTTCCGTCTGACATCTGTCCTTCAGGAAACTTTCCCTATTTCTGAACCAACAGCAAAGGAAAGCCAGTGGGTTGTAACTCCTTTAACAGTATTCTGTAGAAATATGATCGGTCAAGTAGCTTGCTGCTAGACATAACTCTGCTTTGTAGATTATAATGTACACCTTAAACTGCAGCTATAATATTCAGAGGTCAAAGCTTGCAAGTGCTACTCAGGAAAGATTGCCTACCTCTGCACAATTTGTGGTCCAACCTTACCTCAGATAAATGAGTTTTCTGCATCGTTTTGCAAGTTCTGGCATCATTTTACCAAAAGGACAAGGACAAAATAAAGGGAATTCTAATAGTGACAGCCAGAGTTATAGGATATATGAAATGATTTATAGAAAAGTACTAAAAAACCAAATTATTTATCTCTTGACAACCTTTGGGAGCATGGACTAAAACACAGAATGTAGTATCATTAAGGAGTATAAACAATTTATCAGGGAAAAAGAAGGATTCATTATTAAAAATAGTTTGAAAATCTAAAGGACAAGGTCCAAAATATGACACATTTCCTGTGAAATAATCTACCAGTATTTAGGGTGTGATGACCACTGCTTGGGTTATTGAACAGATTAGATTCTATATCTGCAGAAAGGAAAACCTATTAAATAGTAGGGATGAATTAATAGTTATAAGTAGAAAAGATACAGATATTTAATGCAAGTATTTATGATACTTAAGCTTAAGGGAGTAATATGTCAGTCTATCCACTGTTCAGGGACACCCAGGCAGGAGATGTGGCAGCAATGGCTGAGGTTGGCATCTACAGCAGGTAGTTTGTGTAACATGGGCAGCACGAAAACTTTGGTAGTAACTGAATTTTTTGTTTCAATAAAAGATGAATCAGTTATGACATAGAGGCTATGTACTGATGGATCTGATAGGATATTAAGCAATAAATAAAATTGGCAAAGGATGGACACCTTGAGGAAGAGGATCTTGCACAAGTCTTATGGGAGTTAAGGGATCCTACCATTAAATTATTTTTCCTCTTCTTATGCCTTTTTTACTTTACCCGTGATAAAGCGGTATTCTGGGGCTTGGTCTGGTCTACAGAAGTATTTAGTATCTTAGCTTCCATAGAAATAAATGAAGTTTAAACTTCTAAATACATTTACAGGTTCAGTCTTTGGTCCTCATCTTTTTCCAGTGATTAACCTTGTGAGAGGTCAGCAGCCTACTTATCAGGAAAGATTCAGAAAATTGTAGGAAAAACAGGACTAAAAAGGATGTCAGGTGGTCAGGTAGTCCACCTTCCTGCCCCAGGGTGGGATTTACTCAACCTAGACCAAATACCTATTTGTCTAATCCAACAAAGGGGAGTGCCTGGGGAGGCCGTGCAATCTCTGCTAGTCAATCATAGAGACAGTGCAGATCAAAACCTCTTACTCTGCCTTCAAGCAACCATGCACACATGGTGCACTCAAGGAAGGACAAGCTAAATCCCAGGAGATCTTTAATGATACAGTCTAAAGGCTGAGATGTCAGTTAAACTCTCTTTGATGGAACAGATCCACCTGATGTGGGACAGGAGAGACTGCAACAATTCAGAAGGCTGCCTATGGTAAACCATCTATATAAACATGCTAAACTATAAACTCTTATAGGACATTTATTTACGTAAGAGACAAAGCCAAGGCAAAAAGAATGTTCTTTTCCATCACTCACTTTTAAAATAGTTGATCCATCTGAAAAATAAGAGAGTTAATGTATGTAATAGATCATTTGCTGCTTTGGGAGTGGCTCCTTCTGTAATATTCTGGCTTTGTATGTGTGCGTGAAGGATCAACATCGCCCTCTAATTGGACTTTGCAGAAATCAGGATACATCTGTCTTACCACGAGCTAAACTGTTTTGCTGTCTTTTGTTTATTCTGCTCCAGTTATTGGTACGTTTTCCCATTTGCTACATTTCATACCCACCCTCGTTGCTTTCCAAACAGGACAATTAGCAATCTAGGTTTCTGTTCAGAAGTGTGTTTCTTAGGTGATTTTAAGCAGGTCTCTTGTATGAGCAAAGGGCTTTTGCACAGAAAAAAAAAAAAACAAACCAACCAAACAACAAAACAGTGGCAAAATACAGGATGTGAAGACGCAAAAGAAATAAAACACATAAGAAATGAAGTCTGTTTTATATGAAACATTGCTTTTATAAGCAGTAGATATACAAGACCTATTACACACAAGGAGCTAGATTCATTAGCAAGCAGTGTTGTTACTTTTTCCTTCAAATTCCAAATACTTTTATCTGTATCAGTGTTTCCCACTGAAAAAAACAACACTAGAGATAGAAGAGCAAACAAAGGTTTCCTAATCTTGCTAAGCTTCAGTGCAAATATGTGGTTCAAACTGTATTCTAGAAGTGTTGTTCAAAGCCCTTAGATTCCTATCTTAACAATCCTTCCTAAACTCTTGCATTACATGCCAACTAAAGAATGACATCCTGCTCTTTGGCTGGAGGGGTCGTAGACTGTTCTGGAGTCCTTTCAGGGCTGTACTGCCTAGCTTCCCAGCAAAACATCTGAAATGTGCCCAATATATTGGCCAAAGGGTGTAAATTTGGGTTTGGTTGGTGATTTTTGTTTGGGCTTTTTTTTTTTTTTTTGCCTGGTTCCACACCAGCCCCAACATGCACATGCTCACATCACAAGACTGATTATTTTAGTGCTCTCAGAAAAGATGATTGCCGATGCAGTTCATTTTGTCTCCATGGTTGAAGAAAATAATGTGTCCAGGGAAGTGATGATGGTCTAAATAGAATATTTTCTTTGTCAAACCTTAACTTGGTAATCAGCTTCTCCTTTTGCTCTGAGTTTCAGCAAAAGGACATACTATTCCTAGAAGGAGCTCATAAGCTAGAGCCAGCATGATCAGTAGACTACAGGGCTCAGGAGAGAAGTATTGTAAACTTCTTTCTTCTTTTCCCTTTCACCCAAAGGCACACACATAGAAACATTCCCCACTCTGCCAATTTGATCTACTTTTACTTCAAGCAGTAAATTCTGCCCTAACAAGCAGCCAGACAGAGTGAATGATGATATCCAAGGCTGATCAGACCACCCTCAGTTATCTCCTAGGGACGGGTCTATCTGTTAGATGTTGATAGGACTTGTGTAGCATGTCATGCTGGTAGTGTGTGACCTCCCAGTAAATGTTGACACAAAATCTAGTTTAGTTTAAAAAATAAAGTAAAAATGCTGGAAAATTAGCTATTTAGCACTTCATATCTTGACTTTGTGTCCCCTGTCCCCCCAACTTTTTGGTTAGACACTTTGAGAGTGATTCAAGTGCCTAAGCATAGCTGTCTACGCTATCTTAGGTGCCACACAGTATCTGAGACATCACACTAGGCTAGAAAATCATAGAATCATAGAATGGTTTGTGTTGGAAGGGACCTTAAAGATCATCTGGCTCCAGCCCCCCTGCAATGGGCAGCGACTCCTTCCACTAGACCAAGTTGCTCAAAGCTCCCTATGGAAGATCAGCTACAGCCTTACATAGAAGCAGGGGTAAGATAAAAAACACAAAGGCATCCCAAAAAAATTTACTGGGCATGTTTAGGCACCTGAATCCCAGCCTTCATATTTTCTTGGATCCCCCTTTCCTGTGTCAAATACAAGTCACCTGCCAGCAGCCCCCTCCAAAACAGACACGGTGAATATTCATTTGCAAAGCCCAGGCCAGGGACTAAACTCCTTCACTACTATCAGATTCAGGAGTCAGCAACATCAGCTACTACCACCTGATCACTCCTGCCTCAGTTTATTTTGAAAAAAACAACAACCACTCTAAGAACTCCCCCTTCACCGTTAAAGCAAAAAAACCAGCCCAGCTGCCACCTTGCCCTGCAGCTCTTTCCCCTTTCCCTGCTGTCTGACTTGCTACAAGTACTTGTTGCTCTCACACTTGCCCTTCTTTCTTTCTTCCTTCGTTCTTACACCACTACAGGCTTCAGCCACTCTGCTATGCCTCTAGCACAGTGTGGTAAGAGCTGCAAGCATTACCAGCTGAAAAAAGCAAAGTGAGCAGCACAGGTATTTCCACCCTCAGCCCACTCCAGCCTGATCTGTGGGGTGAGACACCTGAGCTCTCATGCCAGGAGGACACAAAGGAGCCCTTCTCACATGGGAAGCAGTGCCAAGGATATAACGTGGAATTCACTCTGCATTTTCAGGATAAGCCTGCTTGGACCTGATGAAGATCAGAGAAATAGTAGAGAAGTATTGCAGGTAATTTTAGTAGCATCTAGGAGTTGGTAATGCCAGGAATGACTGAAGGAGCCTGGTGCTTTATTAGAAACAGCTGGAGAGAGTTGAAATAACTCATTTAGATTTGACTGGATTGTGGTCTTTTGATAAATCACACAGATGCCTGCTCAGCAGAGATATATGGGTCTTCTGAAGGCTGCCCTGCCAAATGAGGACTGTAAAACATAGATCTGAGCATTGTCTGAAAAAAGTAATTTCTTCAGAGCTGCAACAAGACAAGTGTGAGGTGAGGAGAGGCTATCCAACAGGGATGAGCTTGCTGCTCCCTCAAGGAACAAGGGCCCCAGGTCTCTGTGAGCCGAGAGAACAGAAAGAGGTGGAGGGATAAAGAACAGGGCAGGTGGATGGGTAGGATGGAAGTCACGGTTAGGCACCCCACATGTTAACATCTCACAATTCCCTTAGTCTTGTCAATGCAATGTTGAAAGCTCTTTAAATTAGGGGTGAGGGGAAGAAGAGAGGGGACAAAAAACCCCATCAGTAGCTAAGAATGACCAAGGAAACTAATAGAAAATAGCTCTTTTCCTGGAAAGAGAGTTGCAGTGTAGACAGCATAAGATAATGATTTAAATCATAAGTGACCGTTTGTCACTTCATCAGTGAAACAGTGAGATTGTTTCTACTGCACTTTTTTGTGTTATTAAAAATGTTTATTTCAGGAAGATTCTTGCCAGCAGAGGGCTCAAAAATAGCAGTTACAATGAAAAGTCATTGTGCCTGTTTTGGGTAGTGGTTTTTTGGGTTTTTTTAAATGCAAGGGTGACTACAGCTATTATAGTTGGTCACTAAAGCCGAGGGCTTGCACTTTCTTTTACATTTTCAGGCCAAGCAAAGGTAACAGACCTTGTTTTTTACATGTAATTTGACAAAGTAAGCACTAAATATTACTGTGATTTAGTGCTTTAAACCAGTTTGGCAAAATGGTTTGTCTGCCTCTGCCCACAGTCTTGACTTTCCTTTTCAGAAACTCTTTAATATTTGGGATTCTACAGTAACTAGAAGTTACAGTCTATTTATAGGTATAAGAGCAAGTGGAAGGACTGATAACCTTAGCATGCCTTTACAGTAGAGCAAAGTTCTGTTCTTTCTCATCTACACACACATGTTGGCTTGCAGCCAGCCCTAAATATGCTGACATTTTCATGTGCGTGCACACAAATATCCAGTGACAATCACAACAGTGAACTGATACAGGCTTTCAGAGTTTTTCATTCCATTTGGAGAGGGGACAGCCTTCAGCAGGCCATCTGATGGTGATCGTATAGGCATTAAAAAGGCATCACAAGCCTTTTTATCACCTGTAAAATACTTAATTTATTATTCTCAGGAAATATAGCTTCAGCACTTGAGAAGCTTGTTAGTTTAGACCAATATATTCATCTTGTGTAATTTGCCGAATCTTTTCATATTAGTGGTTTCTGAGTACAATAGTTTGTAACTTATTTGCATGTTATGTTTTAAAATTCAGAAGTCTTAACCCTGGAGCAATCCAATTTATATGTATCTCATTTATCAAGAGACAGATTTTGTCTGCAGTGGAACCAGCACCACAAAGCACAATAGAGATCCAACTCACCATATGCTATCTAGTGGAACTGTTCCATAGAGAGTTTCATTCCTTTACCCTGGGCATGCTCAGAAGGTGGGGAACTTGCAAATGCTTTCTAATATGTGGCACTATTGCCCATGCATGGCATGTACTGTCAAGAACAGCATTGGTTCAGTTTACTCCATTCCTGGCACCACGAAGGAATTGGGAGGGTATCACCATTCTCAGTATATATCTAAAGCATGCAGCAGCAAGTGATAGTTACTTCTGCTGTTGCAACAAAGCGATGTGAAGAGCTGACACAGCAAGGTACTGTCCTCATGGTTACTGTCCTGTCTGTCATTAAGCAAAGTTAATTCTCTCAGCTGGATAGCAAGCTTTATTTTGCCTTGCCACAGTAATATACTAATGGTGCTTGTGGACTTGAGCTAGCATGTCCACAGTACTCTGTGCTGTACACCAGCATGGTCAGGATTTATTCCACTGAAATTTAGCCATTTATTTGAGGTGATTAAATTAAGAATGTAAAATCCTAAACTATTCATGCTTAATGAAAGATTGATACCTCCAGAGGACAATTCATTCCACCTGTTTTAAACACTTACCTTAGGATGGGATTAATTGCTTATTAAAAGAATCTATCCTTCTCTATTAGCTGTGCAAGAACCTATGAACCTTGCTTAGATGGAAAATCTAAGCTTCTGGAATGGTAAAATTTGATAAAAATGAATTCTAATTATTTTCAGACAAGTTTGTACAGCTAAGCTAAGACGGGTGCCTATCTTTACCATTGCAATGATTTGTCTCCATGTCTATGCAGGGAGTCAATGCCACATACAGAAAGCAATTCAGAACTTAACTGCATTGATTTGATCTTTGGAAATGCCTACTTTTCTTAATTACTTATAGAGAGACCAAATTAAATTTATTCTCTCAGTTTAGGTGCCTGTGTTAAGTCCCTTAAATTAAGTAGTATTAATACAAACCACAGTGCTAAATCAAGGACCTCTGTCCTGTGCCATATCCCCCCTCAGATAGCACTTTCTTCTAAGCCATACCAGCACCGTTCTGGCATTTCACCAGTGCTGTGAGCTGCAAATCCTGCTGCTAACAGAGAAGGTAACAGTTGGGCCAATATAAAATATGTGGCTTGTCTGTTCTCCTGTGAAGCTGGCTCTTCGGGAGCCCTGCAGGGCCCAGCCCTGGTGCCTTCTGCCTACCTAGGTGGGTCTGTACAGCTCTGTGGTGTATACATAGATACACTTTAGATATGTATATTTATATATGTGTATATACTGCATTTGCACACACACATATAAAGAAATATAAATTAAATGTGAGAAGGAAATAGATACAGTAAGGAAAAGTCTCAGAAAGTTTCCCAAAAAAGACAGCACAAACACGGACAACTAGCTAATGGCTTCATGAATCACAAAAAAATTGTTTATAAAGTTTTTCAATTCTATGGTAAGTTTCACTCAAAGAAAGTGCGTGCTGAGCTCCTTGTGTCCATGGCTGTGAGGACCTTCCATCTGCCTGTGGGACCATGACACTATCTATCACGGGATATGAGATCAGGTGTAGAGGTACAGGATAAGGTGTTTCTTCATCCTTAGGTCAATATCCGTGTAGAAAGTTGCAACACTCCTTAGCTGAGTGGTGGAGGAGGAAGAGGACAGAAGTGGGCCATGATCTGCTCATGTCCCTGTCTGGGACTGCAGCTGACAGAGACAGGAAAACCACCGACTGAAGCAGCCACCCTCTGCTGCCATGGGCAGCCCCGGCCGTCCCGCCAGGGGCTCTCCCAGCCTCACACCAGGATGTGCGGGAGGGCAGGAAGGCTCTGCAGTGGGGTCTGGACAGGCTGTGCCGATGGACTGAGGCCAACTGTATTGGGCTGAACAAGAAGTGCTGGCTCCTGCACTTGGCTCACAACAACTCCAGGCAGTGCTACAGGCTGGGGGCAGAGCAGCTGGAGAGCTGCTTGGAGGGAAAGGACCTGGGAGTGCTGGTTGTGGCTGAATGTGAGCCAGCTGTGTGCCCAGGTGGCCAAGAAGGCCAACAGCATCCTGGCTTGTATCAGAAACAGTGTGGCCAGCAGGACAAGGGCAGTGATTGTCCCCCTGTACTGGGCACTGGTGAGGCCGCACCTCGAACCCTGTGTTCAGTTTTGGGCCCCTCACTGCAAGACAGACACTGAGGTGCTGGAGCGTGTCCAGAGACGGGCAACGGAGCTGGTGAAGGGTCTGGAGCACAAGTCTGGTGAGGAGCGGCTGAGGGAACTGGGGGTGTTCAGCCTGGGGGAAAGGAGGCTCAGGGGAGACCTTATCACTCTCTAGAACTGCCTGAGAGGAGGTTGGAGTGAGGTGGGTGTCAGTCTCTTTTCCCAAGTAACAAGTGATAGGATGAAAAGAAATGGCCTCAAGTTGTGCCAGGGCAGGTTTAGATTGGATATTAGGAAAAATGTTTTCACTGAAAGTGTGGTCAAGCATTGGATAGGCTACTCGGGGAATTGGTTGAGTCAGCATCCCTGAAAGTATCTAAAAGACCTGTAGACATGGTGCTGAGAGACATGGCTTAGTGGTGGACTTGGTAGTGTTAGAATAATGGTTGAACTTGATGATTTTAAAGGGTCTTTTCCAATGTAAATGGTTCTGTACTTCTTATATATGCAGGTTGTTATATCTGCAAGTATGAAACAAATGGTGAACCAGGGGCCGATCCTATGTAAGGAACAGTCTGAAGCAACAGGAGTCAAGGCCACAGACAGGCTATGAAATATGTATGATGGATCTATCCAGGAGACAAGCTACCTATAGCATAGGTGCAAGGTTCATCCATGAGAGAAGACCAGAGACAGGCAAACCTACGACATGGCTCAGGCAAGGCCTGGGGCAGTGGGGAGAATGTACAGGGATGAAGGTCGCACATGAGGTTGGACAGGGCAAGTCAGACCTGTTGGTGCCCTCAGACCCTTGATAGAAGCTGACAGATAACTTTTCTGAATTTTGCCTGAAGAAGCATTGAACTTGCACTGTCCCACATGAGACAGGATGGCAAGGGGTGAGGGAATTTGTCGTCTTAAAGACCATGAACTGAGTCAGGCTTGCACTACAAATCATCCCCTGGCTGCTAAGGGCTTTTGTGGCACCAGACCCATGAAAAGATCATCTCTCTTTTGTTGTTAGCTAAAAGGGGCAACAAAGTGACTAAAGTAGAAAGCAGTGAGGACTGAGAGGAAAGCAAGTATTGCCTGAAGATGAGAGAATAAAATCGTAGTGTAGAAAGAGCAGAGATTTCCATCCTGCCTGAACAAGGGAGGAAATGGAGCAAAATGTGGATGTGGTCAGAAGGGTCTTTAGCAAATGGAACCTGGAATTGATTCAGAATTACTGAACCTCCTATATTGCCAGCTTTAAACACTGCTGGCAAAATTTGTTTCTTCTTCCTTTTGATTTGTGCAGAAGTTGACAAATGTGCCTCTATTAACTCAAAAGGATCCAAAGAGCTAAACTCTGATGATGAACCTTATGGGTCACTAGAATACTACATAATAGATTTCCTGAAGGAGGTCAGTTTCCTTTTTTTAAAAGACCCAAGATTTTTCCATTAACATTCCCTCTCTCCTCCTTTTACTCTTTCTCCTGCTAGATTAATAGACAAATAAATCTGCAAAGTCAAACATTCACAAGTAAGTAAATGCCAGGATGAAGATTATTTTAGCAAGAGAGAAGAAACCCCTGCTGATCTTGCCACCTGCCCACATACCCAAAGGCAGATAGCTTACTTGTTCCCTAACCAGTGGAAAACAGCTGTGGCCAGCCCCTCTGTGTTCTGTGTGGAAGGCTGCCCTTACTCCGCACAGAACATCATTGCATATAGGCTAGTCACAGGCTCATTCAGGGTAATAAGCGGAAATAAATAAAATGTTTACAGCTCAAGGGATCTCTCTGTTTCAGCTCTTTTTCTTCTTTCCTTTTATTTTCCTCAGAATTATCCTTGTATGAATCCAGTAACTCCAAAGGCTACTGCCATGCTCTTTGATAGATGTGTTTCAATCCTCAAAATTACTGGTTTTGTAAACTCCCCAAAGTCACTTTCTGAAAGTGATGGCAAACAAAAACTCTTCTTGTTTATTTTCTTTAGTTTTCTGGTAGATCATGTTAAGCATGCTTTGGCACCAGGTTGTATATTTCTGAAAAGAGCAGAGTTAAAATGCATCATAAGATGGATGGGACCTGTATCTGTGGGTGAGGGGGAACCTTTCTGTACTTTTGTGAATACACCCACTGGCTTTATAAATGTACGATAAAAATCTTGTCAAGCAGGACTGCAGGCTCAAATAAACTTTCTGGTCTCTGATCTCAAATGGAGTGTTTTAGCATGGCATTACATGTTGTTAATTCATGACTAAATATTTAACAGAGTCATAAATTGGGAGGCTCTATTTCCTGGGCAGAAGGATGTTACTATTATACAAAGTTTCCAAGTCATTGAAGCAAATTTGATTTAGTAGTTTGGCCTAACTAAATGGCCTGTGGGCAGCTTGGTGCTTTCAGTCCAGACTACAAGCATTTAAGTTAATGTCTTCTGGGAAAGATTCACCACGTACAATCCTCACTGAAGAGACAGTGGGAAGTGCTGAGCCTCTCAGAAGTGGGAATTAACACTTTGAGGGATTGGTTCTTTATCTGTCAATAAAGCTATAAATTATTTTTACTGACTACTTTTGTGGACTTCCTTATTTTAATCCCAAAATGAAACCGTCTCTTCCCAGAATGTTTTTCCCTGCTCTCACCAACAAATTATTAAATTACCTGGGAATCTAGAAATAGTTAAATTAGTACTCAGAAATGAATTGTTTTTATGATACAACAAATCTTTCTCTTCATTGAGGATGTTCTTACAAGTAGCAAAAGAAAGTGCATTGACACATTAAGAGTTTGATCTATCCTGTTCAAATGTGGATTTCCACAGCACAAATAACTGCATCCAAATGAGTTGTGCAAGTTCCTTTGATGGTCAGAGGAAATAAAACCAGTTAATGAAGCTGAGGGTGGGAATCATTTCCTTTTAAATCAGAAGCCTATATGTGGTCATTTCAATGCTTAGATCTCCACTGACTCTATTAGGAACTTAAATGTATCAGATAGAGACACTCATAATCAGATGGATCCCATGTATGCTGTCTTTAAAACATGGTCCTACATAAGCAGTGGTATCCCAGAGCTTTCTCTTTCTCAGAAGATGTTGCAAAATTAAGGCTTTATGGATATGCAAATGTATACATTTTTGATGGAAGAGAAAGACGGAAGCTTCCCACTATAGGTGCATCTATAGACAGAAGGCAGGCTACATCTGGCTCATTTTTAGTGGTGCAGAAATTAGCACCTAGACAATATCGAACTACTTGCTTCCCTCAGTGGAAAAAGACACTCACAGAGGGTAATTTATCCATCCTCCTTTAACACTTGTTCTAGGATAAGATGAATTTAGACAATGTGCCTAGATTGCACATAAAACTCCCAGATGATCAACATTATGTGAGGTGTGTCCTACCCACAAATCCTGTTCTAACACCTGTGTGCATGTGGTGGCATTTTAAAGTCACCACCTGTGCACTTCCTGCAGATGTTTTACAACTATTCTGGTCTCCACTGCAGCCTTTACAGCTTTTATTCCTAGCATCCCATTTCTCAAATCCCTGCTTAAGACTTCTTCCTTTGTTCAGTGGCTTTTTGCAACCATGCTCAAATCTACCGTCCTCTGTATACGAATCTGTCTGAATTTTGCTGTAAACATTTCAAAGCATCTTTTTGCTACCTACAGGTATTCAGCTTTATAAATAATATCCATTGCTGTTTAATTTGTTTTAAAGTGATTCTGGAGGGAAAAGGAGTATGTGCACACAACAAATGCTGAGGAATATCATGCAATAGATGTGCAAGTGAGACAAAATGAACTGAGTGGTGGGAGGGGACCTCTTCCAGTAAATGGGTGCATGAGAACAGAAGACCCTTAAGGGGGAACAAAAAATTGTGTTCCCAAGATTTAGAGATAAGAAATGTAAAATGCAATCTTTGGAAACCTGAAGCCCTTATTTTGATCTTTGTAATTGCTTTTTTTAAACTGGAGGGGCAGATGGTACTGCTGCCCAACCTTAACACAGCCCTTGCATACTTTAGGACTCTTCAGAAGTTCATAATGTGATATGATTAGCAAACATTTTTTCAGCTGCCTTGCTGCATGTACCACACACACACAGTCTGTTCCCAGTCCCACAGGGTGATGCCAGAAATCAAACAAACTCCAGCACAATCTTTCGAAGGAAATTTGAATGATAAAATAAGACTACTGTCTGGCAAAACATTATAAAATGCATTTTCTGCTATCAGAGAAAGATGGAAAAAAAGCCAAGACCAACCTTGTTCTACTGATGGGCTGCTCAGGAATTGAACAGTCTACCTTACCATCCCTCTTTTGCACTGTTTGGAAGATGTAGAAGACTTATTTAGGTAAAAGGGAGACGCTCATCCTGAATAGTCAGTAAGTCCTTGTTCCCTTAGCTGAAATATTTGGTAAGGATATCAGTGAACTCCAACATTGATAACTCATATAGAGAAGGCTCCTGCTAGCCATCAGCCAGCCAGTCAAAAATGACTGGATGTAAACCAATACCTAATACTGAAAGTAAAGGAGAAATCACGTTAGTCAGTGCAAGATGGTATAAAAGACTTGAGGTGGTTTGAAACTAACTGATCTGGTTTAAGTTTATGCTTCTAAGTAAAATAAAATAGTCCATGAACTTTGCATGCTGTCAAACCTTGTTTTCTACATAGCTATTGGCTCTCTCTGGCTCTGTGTTGGACTGCTCAGAGTGGATGTCTCCAAGACACAGTTTAGGCCTGGTTTTGGAGGCAGTTCAGCACCAGAAACCTTTCCAGTGAACACCTTTGTATGCCCTTCAGCCACACTGTAGGCAGCGTAGCACTGTTGTTGCACAAGCTTCCAAGAGAAAAATAACAGCGACCTTGTTCAATTGAATGCAGATGTCTTGGGACCATAGAGGAAACTGGTGATGTAGCACATCCCGGGGGTATGAGGTTGTAGAGGGGGTTAGTCCTTAGTAGCACAGACATGAGACATCCGCACCACTCCCTGCACCCAGTGATCGCTCCCCAAAACTGATGCCAAAGATGCAGCTTTGCGTGAGCAGTGCTGCCTATTAGATGAAAACCAAGGACGGATTCAGTCATCTGAGCTCTATGCTCTAGTGGCAATTCTGTTTCCAGAATGTGAGGTACTCAGCCGAAAAGGCAGACGTACTACTGTTGTTGCAGCCTGTGTCCTCTGTACAACCATTTCCCAAGCCAGAGTAACGCCTTAAGCAAATTCTTCTTTAAGCAGCACAGTGTAGCTACTGATCCTACTAATTCTCAGCAAATAAGTTAACATTCCAGACATAACAGGTAAAAATAATGAACCTAAAGCACATCAGGTAAAACTTTGCTGTGGTTTTGCCACTTTTTAGGAAAGATGCTGCCTCATTCTGCAAGATAAGATCCTTTACTAGAATAAGAAAACAAATACAAAAGTCAGCAATTTTGTTTGCTGTGAGTGACATTGTGAGAACGAATGCAATTACAGCTCTTATCATTTTAATGTGGCATTTACAGTTATTAGATGATCCTGCAACAATTTCTTAAATGAGCTGAAGGTTAGATGCAGCTACTTCACAGTAATATGTTCCACATGTGCTACTGAGTCTATTTGGTGCCATATCCAGGTATCTAGTCTTCTTCATAACAGTTCAGTCTGAACTGGAAGTGCAATGCCAGTAATAGAATGAGTAAAGTAGCTCTGCAGTCCTGCAGAAAGAATTTAGAGAACAAAGATTTTCCTTCAATAGTGTGGACTTGTAGCATTACATTATTGCCTTTATTTCCTATCTTTTAACTGCTTAGTCATTACCCATAAAAGCTGGAAAGGTCTTTTCCGTTGACTGCAAAATTAAAAAAAAATGACATGGTGTTATGCAAGTCTTACAGTGAAATGGAAAATTCTAATTTTAATAAAGAAATTTAAAAAAACTTATCTTATTCGCAGCCTTTGTTTTGTTTGAACTATTTTTGTATTAACTGTAGACCTCTGTTTTATTTGGGAATAACAGTTATGTCCTTGAATACTTTGATCATGCAAGTGTAGATAAATTGGTTTATCATGTAGAATAATTCATATGTCTGAAACACCACTTGTCAGATATTAAAATTCATAAACTAATGCAATTCATACTAGTTAGATTAATTAGAACCTATCAGTTTTAATACTCTGTCTTCTTAGAGCCAAGGAAAGCTCTAAGAAACCTGTCCAGGATTGCTTTATTTAGAAAATATAAACATACGGATTCTGAGCACAACAGCTGTTTCTCCCTTGCTGATAATTTCACCCTTTCCATTGCAGGATGCCCACCCCCCACCCCCTGTTTAGGGTTCCTTTTACTCTAGATATAATTAGAAATAATTCAAAGCCTTCTTATTGTTCATAAGTACACTGACAAACTCTATACTCACCTGGTTTTTCTTCTCTTGGCATGTTCCCACAATGACTAGATTCTAATTTGTATTCATGCCTATCAACTTTCTCCCCCCACACCCCTGATTTTTATATTTCCATTTCTCTCTCTTAACTGTGTTCCATTTTCTCCCTGAAGCTGGCTGGTTGTTATGGTTTTTTTTTGGTTGTGGTTTTTTTTTTTGTTTGTTTGTTTGTTTTTTTTGTTTTGTTTTTTGTTTTTTTGTTTTTTGTTTTTTGTTTTTTGTTTTTTTTTTTTTTTTAAAGAAAAGGATTGCCTTTTTCTTGTTTTTCCAAATTCTGTTTTTAGAATATCAAATAAAAAATAAACTTTTCCCCCAAGTACTACTTTTTCCCACTCCTACACCTCATTCATTCAGTTCATGATCATTCTTAGCTCTGTGAGTAGTATTAATCATTGCGGCTTTATTGTTCTCACAGCTGAAAATAACCAAGCAATGCTCACTTTCACAGGGTGACTGTTAGCTCAGCGCCTCCTTATCTGCCGTGAAGAGCCCTCACTCAGCATTTGCCCTTCTCAGGTCTAGGGCTTTGGAGTTAGTAGACTGTCGTTTCTACAGTTTGAAAATTCCAAGGCTGGTTTAACATAAGCAGCATAAGGACCTTCAAACATTTCGTTTCAGCTTGAACTCCCTCAAAATGACACGACAGATAGATGCTAAAAAACCCCAACAAAACAAAGAAAAAATATCACAACAAAAAATTAGTTGGATTGTTCCCCTGACTTGCATGCGATGGTACTATGGACATCTGTGCATTTGTGGTCTGTAAAGGTTTGGGGTAACTTGGTGCTCAGTTATCTTTGCCTCAAGAAAGATAATGCTACTTTTTTACATGTGCTCCCTCTGTTCCCACATTTTAATCCCTGGATCTTTTCCTGAACAGATCTTGGACACTGACTGAAACATTCTAATAAACAGAAAAGCTTGCTATGTTCTAGTACTACTAACAAGATTAACTTTTTTTCAAAACTCAGCTACTTCAGTTCTTTTTCATCATCTTGATTCCCCAGCAAGTAGGAAAAGGGAATCCCATTTTTATTATTATTTTTTTTTTGTTATTTTTAGTCTTATTTTTGTCTTATTTTTACTTTTATTCTTATTCTTATTCCTATTCCTATTCTTATGTTTTTAACAGTTTTTTACAGTATTAGAAGCTCTTGTTATATCTTCTGAAAAAGAAAAAGGAGTTGCATTCTGAATCTGGGATAGATTCTGTGGTCTTTGCTGCCAGAACAGCATGACAGCTGCTTATCCCACTCCTTCCCCAGCAGAGACCTGCAAGCACACTCAATTACCTTCTTGCTTATATACCTTTAGCAATGAGATTTTCTATTTAAATACAGCATTTTGAAGCATCTGGATATAGCTAGTTTCAAGGCATTTGCTTGCTTAGGGTAAGAATAGTTAGGCCTATATTTAAATTCTTGATACGGATGCCAGCTCATGCCAAGGATATGTTTTCACATTACATCCCCACTGAACTCTGCAGAAGAGTAAAGATGCGATCTGGGAAAGAAAAAGTGAGCCAGCTGCCCAAATGCTCTCAGCTAAATAGAGAAGGTGATGAGTGGTTTTTGTCATATGCTATTTTGAGAACTACAATTTAGAGTAAAAGAAAAGATAAATAGAAGGGACAGAACAGTGCTGCCAGGAGTGTTGGTCCTGACAAGATGTGTCCTTAAGGTCTGTCATTATTGTCATCATTCTCCAAAATTCTGTAGCAGTAAAGTATGAGTTATCATTTTCAAAAGAAATTGCTATCAGTTGGGAAACAAAAACATTTGAGTATTTGCCGGTATGCTAGCATTACTTTTTGTTTTAGTGACAGAAATATTAAGAAACTTCAGCCAAAGCTTATGGAAAGCTGGGAGAATGCACATTTCAGGAACGGCCAATTGAAAATTACTTGATTTTCCTTGATCAGGAACAGAATGGCTGCCTGCAAACTATGCAAGATCTCATCAGCCTGTTATGGAAAGGATAGAAGGAAGGAAGGAAGAAAGGAAGGAAGGAAGGGAGGGAGGGAGGGAGGATGTATTCTGCATGTTCCTCCCACCATTCTGATGCTCAGAGTGTGGGCACTTAATGTGCAAACTATACAGGTGCTCTGCCAAAGAAAGGCTCAGCATGCAGCAATTTCATTGCAACATGTTTTTACTTGTATGTTGACCACAGTAACAGTAAACAAGGGGCACAATGTAGGCATTGACAGTTGTTTCACACAAGGAAGGCAATGCAGTGGCAAGACAGAAGTCTGCATACGGGTCAAGTATGAGTTACAGTACCAGAAACCCTGACTTCAGTTTGGCAGTGCCATTATTTCTCTGAGTAGCCTGAATCCAGTTACTATCCCTTTCAGGTCTCCATATTAATTTCCTTATCCATGAAAAACTAAGAATTTCATCTCTTCCCTAAACTGGCTGAAGCATTAATGACACACTCTGGTGAACTGTACTTTGAAAGTGCAAAATAGCTTTTTTTTTTTTTTTTTTTTTTTTTTTTTTAGAAGTGAAGGCAACTCTTTTTTCATCAACTCATGACTAGCAGAGGAAAACACCACCTGGCTCATTGATTTTCATGGGGTGCCTGTGACCCACAGAGCCACAGTAAGGCATCTGTAGCTGTTCCATGAGCCATAGCACACTTTAATTAAGAGTTTGATGATAAGCATATGCTACACACTCTGAAATCTTCTGAAGGTCGTCAATGTCTGAAATTCAAAATTCCCTAGGACAGGAAGGTTTCTGCAGACAAGAGAACGCAGAGGCCATACCTACAATTGCACTGTATGGCTTTGGAATTTGCCTAGTATTTGTCTGTCTGTTGGTAACACATGATGACACATACTCCATTTCTGAAGTGGAAATTAAGAAAAAAAATGAACAGTTAGACCTATAATGGAATATCTTGTATTTATAAGCACTGGGATCAATGGATGAAAAGAGGTGTGCATGCAGGAGTTGCTTGTGGAAGTGAGTCATCCCCTGAATCCCATGTCTTAGCGTGTCTTTCAGGGCATTTGGTTGTCACGCAGTAAAATCACATGCATGATTTTTGTCTTCCAGCAATTCTTTACAGATTTTGGAAAGCTCACAAAAGGAGGTGTAGTTTTCTAAAGAAACCTACACCTACATGTGGTTGCTACCACATGATGTGATTCCCTAAAAAATGAATAAACTGAATAACACATTTGAAATAATCTCTGCACTCAGAGTGAAAAAATCTAAATTCTGACTGAAGCCAACTATTAACTTTCCACACTTCCAGTCTGAGATACTGCTGAGACAGAAGAAATCAGAGTACTTTGAGAATGTCAAAACACTCCATTTTTAACCTTCAGGATTGTGGCTGTCTTGAACAAAGCCTTTGATATATCCCATGCTTTGAGAAAAGTTCTTCTCTAGTGTAAGTTCACACAGAAAACTGCAGGTGGACTGGATATTCACACCTAATTTTGCAAGCACCAAGAAAGCCTGATAATGAAAAAATAACATCTTTAGTGAAAGGAAGACCACATGTTCTATAACGTGTAGTCTGTGCTTCATTCTCAAAGGAAAATAGTCAACAGTGTTTAAACATATCTAGGACATAACCCTGCAGAAAATAAAATTGTGTAAGAAGCATTCTGCTTTTTCTACCCTCCCTTTCCATTCCCTGCCTTCTGTTTCCCTCCTCCCCACCTGTAAAATTTAGATTTAACCACGACAGGTCTGTCTCAGACACTCATTTCCACAATGTAACTGGGGAAGAATTTCTCATGGTGCATCTTTAAAGTGAAACATGACAAAATCCATCCAGGACTGACCTGCATGAGTGTATCCCTCATAGAAGAAAGATCCTGATTCCATCTCTGTCTGGTCCTTCAGTGTGGGTGAACATTAAAAGGGTCACTGCCTGTATAGTTCTTCCCTTTAATGCATCTTGGTTAGAGTGTGCAAGCTGATGCAGCATTTCTACAAGGGATTCTGTGTTCCTACATCCTGCACGATGCCCAGGGTCCTAATGAAATTAGGTAAAAGCAGTGTGGCTCCTCCACGAACTATCAGCAAATTTAGCTTGTCAGGCCTGTTCAGGCTGGCTATAGGTTTTAGCAGCTATTCAACACTTATGAAGAGGAGCAGCTTCTGCTGCTTCCCATAGATGTCAGGGCCTTCACGTTAACGTAAGGTCTGACCCAAGCTCTGCTCCGCTAAGACCCTACAAATTCATCTTCCACACTGCCAGGGTAGATAGAAGCAAAGATGACTTAAAGAAGTTTGTTTAGTCTAGGAAGAGGAGAATATAGGAAGATGTGATAAGTATTTTCAAGCATATAACATGATATCACAAAAAAAGAGAAAAGAATAAATCATTCCCCCTATCCAAAGGGAAGATAAGAGTTAATGGGCCTATATTGCAGCTGTGGAGACGGACATAAGGCGGGGGGGGGGGGGGGGGCACGGAATTCTAACTGTTAGCACAAGGAAGCACAAAAATAGATTGATAAAGGAGAATGGGTTCTCTATCATGGTTTTAAAAGTAGGGTAGATAAATATACATCAGAAATTACATGGGCATGTTCCTTGGGGCTGTGGCTGGGACTACACCACCTTTTAATGTCTCTTTCAGATCAACTGTCTACAACCCTACATATAATTAAAAAATAGCAGTAAATATTCTGAAAAAATAAGCTCTCTTAAAAAGTTTCACACATGTATCATGCAAAGATAATGAAACATTTTCAAAGACAATGAAACATTTTCTTCCTTAGCCTGTTGTGCATACAGTGCCTGCACAGGACTGAATTCTTATGTCTATTGTGTAAATAATGCTACTATGAATTGAAGATTGGGAAGTAAACTTTTGGGCCAAATTCTCTGCTTGTACAAGTTGGCCTGGTTCCAGTTACACTCCATAGACTCATGCTGGGGTTTATTTACCGTGCTAGGGTTTGACCATTTGACTTAGAGTCTCCCCTTGACTTCCCTAGCCTTTGAATCTAGTCCTTGAGCAAGTCTGACCCTCTACTCAGAGAGTGCAGGATCCACACAAACAAGCAAAAGTGCTTCAACACGGCTTGAACTGTGGGAGCATTCCTGGCTGTGTCTAATTAAGCAAATACAGGGAGCCAGAAAAAAATGGGCAAGAGCAGTTAAATCCAGGAAGAGGTCAACCCTGTTGGTAATTAGCAGGATAACGGATCAAAGAGCTCCACTTAGCACAGGAAATATGGAGCACCTCGTCTTTATAGCTGCATCTGATAAAACCTGGGTTATACATTTTCTACTAAATGAACTGGAGGCAGCTACAAACAGGAGGCTATTGTTTAACCTCTGTGGGAATTACGGCTTGGTTATTGCATGCTTCGTGTGCTACAGAAGAGCAGTCCTTATGCCATATACTGATGGAGGTCTAATGATCTCTTATCTTCTCATCCACAGTGGTTACTGCAAAAGCAAAGAAAAATGAAAGCCTTTCAAATGGCTTTGCCTCAAAAAAACCCTGCCTCTTGGTTTTTGTTTGTTTAGTGGGGATTTTATGTTGGCTTTCTCTTTTCTCTTCAGCTTACACATAAATATATCCAGTACTTTAACAGGTTTCTTGCTCTAAAGGAGTAATTTAATCATTTTGTGTTACACCCTTCAAAAATCAATCAGATAACGCTGTTCAGACAGGAAAGATCAGACATAAAAGTGAAAAGAGAAAGGGTCTTCAGTACCACTGTTACATTAATGCCTAAAAATTGCCTTTTAGCAAATACTGCACTACTCCAGGGCTGTATCTACTGACACTGCAATTTCAGTTCTTTGCAAGACCTTAATTAAAGGAATAACACACACGTCATGTGCTGGAGTCAGTCTAAACTATGTTACCCTTTGGGTCTGTGCATTGAGTAATAAAAAAAAATGACAACAAAACACCCAGTGCTCAAAAAAACCCAAACAAACCTTTTTTTTTTTTTTTTCAGAAAATTGATTTTCAATAGGTAGAAAATTATGTATTTTTCACTGCTGATTGTAGATGAAAAAATCTGCTTTTACATTTCTCCCTGGAGACACTGCTGGGTTTGTCCTTACTGTGGCTGCAGCATAAACTGTCCATACTCATTTTAGAGTCAATGAACAGGGATAGTTCTTCCCTGGGTAAGTAAGAACATCTAAAGTTAGGCTCATCCTCTGACCTTTTCTGGGATGAGACTGTCTATTCATAGAATAGATTATAAATAATAATGTTTTCTTTTTAGACGCAAACAGCTTTTCATTATTCTCCTGCATGTGACGGATCAGGAGCCATCTAAAGTGGATTAGTCACATTCAGAACTGAAATTGTCTCCAGCAGTAACAAATTCACTGTAGAAGACATGATTTTCTCTTGCTGCTCCCTTCTCCTTACAGGACATATGCCACCACTGAAAGCTGCCTTCTGTGGCTTATAGCATACTGTGTTCTGCATGCTGTGAAAGGCTATGGGGATCCAGTCTCAGATAATTTCATGGAGTGTTTCCATTGCCAAATGAAGCTGGACCTACCTTACCAGAGTCAGAGCAAAGGTAGTGCTGCAGCAGTGCTCTGACCATGCACAGCATACTCACAAGCCCTTGTACTCTTCTAAAGTTCTAATTTTTCACTGTGAAATAAAGGCTTCCTATGTTTCATACACATTAATGTGGAGTGGAGCACGGTTTCTAACCAACAATTACAAAAAAGGAGAAGGGGCAGTGGGGGAAAGGAAGGCTCACAAAAGTCAACTCCAACCAAAAGCCTCCATGGCAACTAAACTGACTGCTGCTTTCTTTGAAGCCTCCTTATAAATGCCATAAGCACAAAGCATTCAGGCTTCCCTACAGCTCATTGGTGCCAAGTGGATTAGGCTGGCAGAGACTGTGCTGGTTTAATCCCCTTTAATGCTTTGCACCTTCAGTCTGATGAGCAGCCAGGCCCTTTCGCTCCAGCTCCACACTGAGCTCATCAGGGATAATGGCTTATCGTTACCATCATCAATAGGGAACTGCTTTTCCCTTTGCTCCAGGCCTTCATCCCATTTAAAAAATCTGCAGAAAAAGACAAGCTTTCACTGAAATTTTCCTACTCCTAACAGCTCAGCTGCCAGTTGCCTAGTGAATTTATGCATTTATGCCCGTTGCCCCTGAAAAGTGTAAATGAAAACTTGGCAACAAGAGGGCTGCTTCCTGGCAAGTCCTCGAAGCGTGTTTTTCACACAGCAGTGAGGTGGCATTCATTCACATCTGAAGTGTATCCCACTGGAATACAACACCAAGTGGTATTTCACAGGCTCTTCTGCGCTCAGAGTAGGGCGGGTTGTATCATACTTGTGCTTTTGGAAGTACTAGGAGAGAAAGGACATTATTCAGGCTAGGAAGGGTGGGGGTCCTTGGGCTCACCCACACAGCATGACCTGGCCACACACCACAAAAATCACTTCCACGGGACTTTTTATAACTATTACTGGGGCAGAAACAGCAATGGCAAATCACAGGAAAGGCAGAAGAAATACTGGTACATCTGGGCACTTGCCCTCTACCCAGAGAGACAGAGAGTCCAGAAGCATAACACTAAGCCTGTTCTGGGGAAAGGGACAAACTGTTTACCATTCAGCTGGATTCCTGCAAACCACCATTTCAGAAGCAGTTCAGTTCATAATTTGTTTGCATTTCTGTATGCCAACGTATATATTCGTGTATCGGAGTACAACATCCATTACAATGTCTCGTAACCATCATCACTCCTGCTAGTCATCAGGTCTTCCATGTTTAGCTCATGCTGTGTTTCGGTATAAGGACAGATGTCCCAAGAGGGCAGTTCATGCTCCATAGATGGCAGCAGCTGTAAAATTTCCACAGACAAGGCACTAGGAGCCCCTTATCCCAAGCTCTCTCTCATAGTACTTCTCTGAGGGAGCCCAGCCAACAGTTGTCCTACTGTTACTATCAGCTATGGAGGGGAAGGCATGAAAGCAAAAGTGCAAAACAGACAGAAGTATCCAAGTAAAACCTGGCTGCATAGAGTGGGAATGGGATGAATTTAGCTTCTTATTTTAAGTTGTCACATTATTAACGTTCAACAAAGTAATCTCCAACAAGATCCATACAAACGAACCATGGGTAACTTGAAAAAGTTATGAATAACTTCAGAAGACAAAAAGTAAATATTTGTGCATTTCATGAGAAAAGACTAGTTTTAAACAGATGAACAATTCCTCAGGTCATTTTAAAAGACATTTGAATGTTCTAATTCCTTAGCTCTTATTTTTCATTGTCACTGGTGTAATGTCAGCCTTTTTACCAGCTATGAAAAGTAAGTTTACTAATGTCCCATCATGTTATGAAAAGTTTTTTCTTTTATATTAGTTATCAAAGGAAATGAGTAAACCTTGATTATTATAAGAGAGACTGAGAACCTCTCCAAGACGTGTACAATTTAGCAAGCCAAAATCCTGTTCTCTCTTATAACAGTAGCTTCACCACTCTGACAGAGCAAGTTTGAGCACTATGGTTTTAAACAGTGTTGGCATGACAAGCATATCTAGCAGATTAATATCAGGGACTGGCTGTTGTACTTGCTTTCAAAGTCACTTACTGTTTTTAACAATCCTCAAAATGACTTTGAGAGCAAGCATAGCACCCATTCCTAACATCCACCTGCTGGATATTTCTGTAGTGCCAGCAGTGCTTAAAGTCCCAGACAATTCTTTGCCATCAGAAATACTACCGTGTTGATTATATATTCCCATAAAATCTTTGCTACATTATTTACTGGTGAAGTCAAATATAAACCAGAATCATTTTTTGCCTTTATTGCTTGTAGATCACATGTAACCTTGTCCAAGCTTAGCCTAAAGTGCCAGAAATAACACAGCATAACAATGCTGTGAATCAGATGCATTATTTTATAGCGTGCAGCAGAAGAAAGGAAAGCTTCGCTACTATAATACATGGAATTATTTTTTCCTGTTTTTCATAATAAAGAGTGCAGATAAACACCACAGACTCTGAGATAGAGAAAGCAAATCGATAAATCAGTAATAGAAAATGTGTGCCAGTAACTGGGCTTCTGGATGCCAAGGGCTGCCAGCTTTGCCTGGGCGATCCCTGCTTGTGTGTGCTGTCTGTGACTGACTGCACTACGCTAACCACAGCTGCTGCTAAAAACAGCGCAGAAGAAGATGGCTGGCAGGGTACGAGTGGGAGGCAATAGAGACCAGGGTCTCTAGAAGTGAGAAAATCTTACAAGTGCCCTGCCAGGGTGGGGCCATGCAGCAGCTGTCCTGCATACCAGCCTGACTCCTGCCAGAGCACGCTGTATGGCCGTGGCTTCGCTGACAGTAGGGGACAGAGCCACAGTAAACTCGGCTTCATGTGAGCAGACAAGTTGACAACCGACAGTGGAAATTACGCTGGTGACAGAGCAGCCCCATGGAGTTACTGGGCTATTGTCATTAGGACACTGTTTTCTTAGTTCTGTGTGCTCCCAAGCATCTAGTTTTCAAAACTTATGTAAATATTTGGGGTGAGGATTCAGTTCACCTAACTGTAGCTTTTCAAAAATCAGTTGTTTAGGCGAAGCCATCCCTATGTTTCCTGTATAACCAGTAGTGGTACATCTGGTTTGTTTTCTTTTGTTTTTAAACCCTCTGATTTTAAGAAAAAATGAGTTAAACTCAAAAGGAACACCTCTATCTTTATTTCCTAGAGAAAAAGCCAAGAAGACTAGCAAAGATTGTGAACGGGACCAGCTCATGCCAAAACGCCTGTGTCTTATATATCATTGCCTATGTGTGCCAGGAGGCTAAGCTCCGGTCATAATCAAACGCAACCTGGTCAATGCAGCCACTGAAGCCTTGGGAACAGATACATTCATCCTGATGCAGTGACTGCTCAGCTGAATCACCCTCTAGGTTGCACTGATGATAACAGCTAGGTCTCCTGTACCTGTAAGCTGAGCTTGCACACGTTAACCTCTCACAGGCACTTACATACCCTCTTCTGTGAGCTCATTACCATCACAGGGATGTTAACTTGCAGATGGCCAAAGTCGTATTACATGAATCCCATCTCATGCACTTGTATTGCACTATCAAAGCATATGAAGAGAAAGGCAGACAGTTTCCATCTCCTCAGGCACATTCATTGGCTTAAGTTACTCTGATTCACTCAAGTGGAATTCATAAATTATTAAATTGTACTGTCACTACATGCTTGGGAGTAAGGGACGCTTGCCTGGTCACTGGATGATGTCCTCAATTCTCAGAATAAGAAACAGCAAGGCCAGTCAAGTTCCCCTAGTCTGAAATAAATTTCTCTAATGGAGACTCAGCGTCTTCTGTAACATGGCCTGAGCAAACAACCAGCAGAGGAGGAGAAATCCTATTAACTTCAAACAACTTTGGATGAGATTCCCAGTTTGCACGTGTGACCTATGGCAAACCAAAGTGTTTGTCGCCTCAGCAACTCACATAAGTTTCTAAGAGAGGACCAGAGGAGGATGTCAGTCTGAAGGACAAATTATCTTGCATGAGCTTTATTTTTCTGGATGACAAATTCCTGCCCCACAGGACCTTTGGCCATAAAACAACAAGAAGGACGTTAAACATGAAATGGATTTCTTTCTGTCTGTACTGAAACACGATCGCTTTGTTAATAAATCTCTCTTTTGAATGGGAACGAAGACATGCTGTGTGGTCTGTAATTACCATGATCAGGCAGTTTCCAGTCTTCCACAAAGCTAGGGCTTTATTTGTGGGGGCATTTTTTACTGATATTGCTGTGCATAGTTTGAAGGTCCAATTCAACAGTGTAGAGTATGACTGCAACTACATTAGCTTCAGCTCTGCCTTGGCCATTTGACTCTGAGCCTGTAAAGCATAACTCTGAACACTTACCTCAGAGCAGAAAAAAAGTTACTTTATGGTTTCTTTGCAATTTATACACTTCTTTGCTCCATCATTTGCTTCCTAAAAAAAAGCTCTGCTATCATAGGAAATTAAGATCCTTTTTACTGAAAAAAATTACAATTTGAAGTCAATGTAAACTCCTTAAAATTGCTAAGGGCTAAAATACATGTGGATTTTATGTCTCTAAACTGATTTTAAATGTTTGCCATAGTTCAGTTGTCTTTAACATGTTATGGATTTTATTCATGTCCTTCAATATGTTTATGGGTTCCCAAAGATCTGAGCAGTCACAGCATGTGAATTAGACGCCGAGTTCCATCTTTCTGATCAGTAGGACAGCATGGTTGTGGGTCAGAAAACACAGGGCACTTCAGATATATTTCCTCATTTGACTAGGGATAGCAACAGGCTGCAACAAATAAAGATAAAACAGGTTGTTCAGAGTTGCTGTGAAACAGCATTTCACCGAGTGAGGCACAGATCTCTCGTTAAGGCTTTTCAATCAGCTTCATTCTGTATTTGCGGTCATCACTAGGGTGTCATTTTGGAAGAGCAGGAGACTCTTAACTTATGGGGTCCTTTGAATAGGGGGCTAAGCAATGTCTCCAAGCTGCTGGCTCCATACCCACAGTGTCAGACAGGGCTGCTGAGTAAGTCATCTGCCATGCAGCTGCAGCCTGGGGGCACGGAGCAATATCGAGGCTATGAACCGATGTCGAACTGCACAAACACAACGGACGGCCCAGACTGTGGGGGAGGTGGAAATGGGAATTAATTGTGGATCTTGAGCTCAGTGTACATGCATGAATGCTCAGACCTGAATGACTTCCACAACTGCATTTCAGAACATGTCAAGTGAGAAAGGAAAGACTTTTCCTCCCCAGTTTTTTATATACTTTAATGTTTTTATTATCATCTGACAGCTCAGTTACAGTTTGCAATTGAAAAGCTTTCCATTGCACTCCAGAGAGTTGGCACCTAAACCTAACAATTAGCCTTATTCACTAAAATACCTACATTCCACACAATCACAGACAAGTCACAAACAAAACCTATCAGTAGTTTTAATCACATAATTCATGTATCTGGGCTGTGTTTGCAGATAAATCTCTGCTGAAAAAAATTCTTCTGCAAGAAAAGAGCGTGTTTAAAGTGGAGACAATAAATGAGAAGACATGTGTTGAAGCAGGCTCTCTCATTCATTTCTTTCTTGCCATAATTTTGCATGCTTTTTCCTCAAATAAAATATTTCAGAAAGTGTTGCAGATAAAAAGGACGACTAATAACTATTACTTTTCCAGCACCCACAGAGACAAAGCAAGAAAAATCTCCCTGGCTCCAGAGATCCATTCACTCACTTTTTTCTTTGCCTACCCAAGCATTGCTTTTGGGAAAATTTTATATTTGCTTATGACTTCACACAGGCACAGAAGTGAAGAAGGTGGTAAACAGTCTGGGTTAGGTCTATTTTCAGACACTTCATGAAAAGATTATATATAAGAAAAATTACTTTTCTACTTCCCAAACTGTCATTTATGAGGATATGTTTTGAACAGAGCTCCCTGAACTGTGTTGCTTATTATTTGAAAAATAGAACCTCCTAAATGCATAGGCTGTGTGCTAAGCTGTGGAATATGGGATGGCATATGGGACCCTACTTGTGGCTACAGCAGGCAGGAGCTGTATATATAAGATGATAACTATGTGTCATATGTACCTGCTGGTCCCCGTTACTAGTAGCTCTTGAGCAAACTAAATTAAACAGTCTCACATAAAAGGTAAAAACTCCCAGAGAACCATGAAATCCACTGTACTGCAGACAGACATAGTGTATCGTAACCACTAGAGCTTTACTTCAAGCTAACCTGCACTGTGGCAGTCTGTACAAATCCAACTCAGTACTCTGGACCTTTCCTCACGTAGTTAGTCCAGGCTGGAATCTGTGTGATTCCAGATTTTATTAATTTAGCATAAAAGCTGAATGAAAGCAAGCAGAAGAGCGTCTGCATGTTCTGCAAGCCCACCTCTGGTTGTCATGCTTTCCATTGCTGTATTCCTCTGAATCAAATGTAGCATAGTTTACATATCAGCTCTTTATAGACTTGTGGAAACCTTTGAAAGCAGACTTTCAGTATCCGAGTCCATTGGTCACCCAGGTCTTGCCCACCCCCCCACCCCCCCCCCCCCCATCCTCTTCCACCTCCCCCAGGTAGGCACAGTAGAATACAGAAATAGCTGTGGAAAGAGAGAGAAAAGTATAGGTTCCTGGGAATTCATGGTAAACCTGTTGGTTTAAGGCAATTGTAGGTTTATGGACCTTGGCTTAAAGCCACATTGATGGTGTGGTATAGTGGCAGGACCAATGTATGCAAATAGCCTCATGAAAGAATTCAGAGACCGTTGGTGCTGGGTGGGATGGGGGTGCCCTGGCCTTGGCTCTGCTGGCTTGGAAACTGCAGAGCCAGACTGCTCTTTGGAGGAACTCGTGGATATATTGAAGAGTGTGGGCTTGGCTTAACACCTTTCTCTCCCAGGGTATTCAAGGTTTAGGGGACAGAGAAACTTCCCTTTCTAGACTAGACCGAGAGTGTCCACGCTCTAAGGTTAAAAAAAAAATAATATTTATTTCCCCACCATACACCATGTGCTGATACTCCCCAAGGTCTGTTCCCTATGCCAAGTTTTTTAGCACAGAATAAAACTCAGGACCCAGCCTCCTATGCACATGGGACTTCTCAAAACCAATGCAAAGCAAGGCCTTACGTTGCCTAAATTACAAGTACATAAGATACGGAGAGACAAACTCATAATTTTAACAATAGTGGAACTCACACCAATCCAGGCATTCTTGCAACACCAAGTCAGACTCTGACCTCAACCATTCTGTAGTAGCTGTGCCATCAGTCAACAGCCTAAGAGCAACTGTATCCAGTACAGGCACACCTAAGCAGTTAAACTTCAAGGAAGCCCTCAACTGAAAAATACATTTAATACTCAACAGCTTTTTATTAAAACATCTTATATTTATATTATCTGCTTACTGTTTATGAGGCCTTTGGGATATTCTTATGCAAGATTTTTTCTCTGCCTACAAAGTTTAGTATGTTTTTTGTTGGTTTTTTTTTTTTTAGCTTGGATTTTGAATTGTAAAAGGAAAGGCTCTGAAACAGTTAAATCATTGACTAGCATTACATATTTAGAAAACAGCACAGAAACAGGAAACAATCTGTATAAATGTATGTGTAATATTCCTAATTGATACACAAGCCTTACCTTCATTCATCAACAAATTCAGCTTGCCTTGCCCGGTCTATCCTGTTCTAGCTAACTTAAACCTGTCACAGTTTTTACATCAGAGAGAGCAAAGCAAAGGCAAACTGGTGGCACATACGTCAGGACTGGCATGGCATACATGCCAGAACATGGAATTTCATGTGACATGAAAGATTTTGCCACTGCTGCCTTAAAGGCTCATCTAAGCCTACCGGTGTCAGTCAGCGGCTACTACTACCACCTTGTAACAGTGGAAGTTAACGCAGAAATAAATAGAATATGCACGTACAATAGAAATGGTGTCTCAAACTGAGACCATACCTGAGTAGTTACAGTTACCACATACTGGGAAGGAGAAGAATAGAATTTTATAGAATTTCCTTGCTGACCTACCCCATTGGCACAACAAAACCCATTCATCCCATTAAATTTGTGCCATTTATGCTAACACGTTTCTGCAAGCAGGAATGTTATCAATACTTCTTGAGTCCATCACCCTTGTGCTGTGCCTTATCTCTGTATCTTAGTTTCTTTGAGGCTCCAATTGTACTAATGCACTAGGTAATCACAATAGTTGCTTGTCTACTTATATTGCCTGGAACCTAAGCAGAATTTATTTAGCAATGACACAAAAATATTCTGAGCAGATGAACTAAATTTCCTCCAAATGGTGATGCTTTTAAACACTGAACACGTTATTTTATTGAAATAAAGAAATTTCCTAACAAACAGCTCTGTTACTGCTCTGCTTTAGAGTTTCTGACTATTTCTTTCTCTGATTTCAGCTGTCTTGTTTCTTAACAGAGGTTTTAAAATAAGGCTTCTTCTTAAATGTTTCATAACAAGTATGAAAAGACTTAAATTTTTGTTGCCATGAGTTCCTGGGAGTTTCCCCCAGAGTGAAAACACTAAGTAACTTTTGTCTACCCTTAATCTGCAGTTTTTAATGCTGTTAAAGAAACAGAATAAGGTAACAGGCACAAATTCAGATGGTATCTTTCATCAGGTAACAAATGTTCAGTCCTCTAAGAAAGCATATGCCAGTCTGTCTTTATTGAATTCTGCTTGTGCCATGCATATAGGTAGGGAGAAGCATAGTCTTATATGTCCCAGTGTCTTTAAACATTCCAGCAACAGAGAATACTGTTGTCCTGGTGGAAGAGCTTGTGGCCACTAAACAGATGGGTGACAGCCGAGCTTCATAGCCTAGGATTTTTATGCTAGAGCTGTACAAATAATGCCTGGAGAACATAGCACCAGCTAACATGATAGGGTGCCTGGAGAAGGAAGCTGCTGGAAAGAATTTAACATCATTATTATGCAATGTAAGATATATTTACTACACAAGTGCACCAGTTCAGAGATTCACATCATTGATTTTATTTTCTAGTCAAAACTTGGTTAATTTACACTTTAATAATACTTTCTAGAATTCAATGATATAATAATTTTATATATTTTAATCTCTCAGCAACTTTCTAGTGGAAACTATATTTAATTCTCGGTGTTTTAGCATTTTTCCAGATCATTTACAATTTTTCTGTTTTGTAAAAATCAAACCCCCATGACATTGCAGAAGAAATTATCTTTCAGTACTAGTCTTGACTGTATAAATACTTTAAGGCTTTCGGTTTTATCTGTTTATTTGACCATGTAACTCTATTGCATCTGCATAGCATCCGGGCATGAGTCAATACATAAATACAAAACCCAAAGATACCCTAACAAAACTAGGCAGATGGCAACATGTTTTGTCCACATCTCTGATCTGGACAATCAATGGGCCAGGACTCTGATCATGCATCATTGCACATTCTCCTCAGTCCACACACAAAAAAAGACACCACTAAGGTTTGCTACGCTCCTTCCAACTCCCAAAACACCTTTGTCATGTTCAGGCAGAAGAATGTCCTGTTTTCCAAAGAAGCAGTCTCTGTGACCTTGTCTATGGAAAAATAGGAGACTTCTGTAACTTCTGATATGGCTATAAAATCTTCTGCAAACACTTAGAAATGTGTGGGGTTTTTTTGCATACTCAGCTTGAAAATACGATGGTATTTCAATCACAAAATTAATCTCTGGAGACCATATGAAATGAGATACTTCCATTATTTTGGCCAAGGAAAACTATCCCATGGGACATGGATATATTTTGACCTTACCCAAACTCCAGATAAGCAGTCTCAGAGTATACAAGTATATGCAGTTTCCTCTTATGTGTACTTACAGGAATTACTGAACGTTAGCTAGCCAAAGAATGCAGTCACTAAGATGAACATGAATGAAATCATTTCACCAAAAGAATGCTTGTCATGGTAGAGTACAAGGGAAAAAAACTGATACCAACTTAAATCTTTCTAACAACTACAAAGACCTGTTTCCAGGCATCTTTCCTGTCGGTGTTATTAAAGAAAAAAGTATCTTTGCTATAATTCTTTATAATTGCCTCATCCTTCAGCAGTAATATTCTGCATGTTTGCTCAAAGGGAGCAGGCATACAAGTGACTAGCAGACGGATGACTCTTCTCAAACCAGATGAAGGCAGAATTGTAATATTTGTTGCAGGATTAAAGTGTTCAGGAAAATGATCAATGGGCATAATAACACCAATTCCAGGGAATTTATCAACCCAGTACAAAGCTTAACTTAATGTTACTGTAGGGTTTGGGGCATTATATAAAGGACTTTCAGAAAACAAGGGATTATTTTGTACATCTCAGCATAACAAGTTGCTGACATAACTGTCCTAAAACTGCCAGATAATAGCTATTCATCATTGCTCAGTTAGACAGAATTAGACCCCAACATCTATATACAACCCAGTATAATACTATATATATAATAATAAGAAAAATACCAGTATGGATCACAGATGCCTAGAAGGTTCACTGAAGCATCCCTAAAATAGCTGAAAGAGTCCCATTGTTACAAGAAAAAAAAAAGTTCTTTTCCCTCAGAATGCTCAAATTGGAGTGAAAGGAATTTTAAGGCCTGGGAATAAAGCAAGTGGGCATATGTCAACAGCTTTGTTATACTCAATTATTTGTACTTCAGACCCTATCACATTCTTTCACCCCTAGTAGCTAATGTGCTGTATGATCCGTGTTTCAATCTTTCTCCTCTGTCCATGGCTCTTGATGTCTCAGTTCATCTTGTAATAGGGTGCCATCACTTCTCTTTGAAGATAAAATGATCACATTGACAAACACAGGACAGAAATGAACCGTGTAACAAAAGGTTTCTGTATTGTCCAAAGCAGTTGTTTCAAAGCATAACAAAATGTAGGCCTATTTCTGCATCTGATATATCAGATATATCTGGTTCATAGCATATCATGCTCAGAAGGTAACATTAATTTCTCAGTCATCTTCTTGTTTTTCTTTTTTTTTTTTTTTCCTTTCTTTTCTTGCTTTGCTAGGTTCCTCCTCTCTTCCCTTATTTCGTATTGCTCTTAATTTGTTTGCACTGATCTCACATTTTCTTTGCACAGGTCCCAACAGTACAAATTTCTAGCCCATAACTGGAGCTCCTGCTTGTTTCAATAATACCGATAAAATTCGTCTACTTAAATGGGTTAATCAACCTCAATGAAGGTAATTCTACCTTTCTGAAGAATTATATAAATGATGAAATCACTTCCTATGGTGTGAGCAATTTAAGGGCCTCCACCTTTGCTCTGCTTCTCTTCTTTATGTTAGAAATAAAGACATTTTCTACCTGTATTCTCTTAAAAAGAAAAAAAGACTCCAATATTTACAGGTGGTATTCAAATGACTTAAATTTGTTTGGATAGAGGTCAAGTTCTTAGTCTAAACTAGTTGTCCAAAAGTCAACAGAGAGCTAGACCAGCTGCAAAGAGTTATCCTACTATTCTTAGATGTTTATCTTAAGATAGGATAAATGGCTCTAAGCGATACAAGTCTCTGCTAACTGCAGAGGCTAACTTACCGAGTAGTTTAGACTAGATGGTTAATTTCAGTTGAAGAAGTTCAGAGAAATAACAGAATATCCCCCTGTGTGTCTCCTTGTCTCCTGCCCTGTGCACACTTGACCGCATTGTTAAAATCCATTACGATATTTTCTGAAAACAACTTTTAGAGACTGTATTGGGTTTACATGGCAAGGTTTGGTAGAAGGGGGCTACACCGGGTGGCTTCTCTGAGAAGACACCATAAGCTTCCCCCATGTCGGACAGAGCCAGTTCCAACCAGCTCCAAGATAGATCCACCACTTTCCAAGGCTGAGCCACTCAGTGATGGTGGTAGTTCCTCTGGGATAACATATTTAAGAAGGGAAAAAACCTGCTGCACAACAGCATCTAGGAGAGAGGAGTGAGAAAATGTGAGAGCAACAGCCCTGCAGACACCCAGGGCACTGCAGAAGAAGGGGCAGGGGGCTCCAGGCCCGGAGCAGAGGTTCCCCCCAGCCCGTGGTGAAGCCCACGCTGAGGCAGGCTGTCCCCCTCAGCCCGGGGAGGCCCACGGAGGAGCAGATCCCCACCGGCAGCCCCTGGAGGCCCCACGCCGGAGCAGGTGGATGCACCCTGAAGGAAGGTGCAGCCTGTGGAAAGCCCAGGCTGGAGCAGGTTTGCTGGCAGGACTTGAGACCCCACAAGGGACCCACTCTGGAGCAGGCTGTTCCTGCAGGACTGCACCCTGTAGAAGGGACCCACACTGGGACCGGGGGAGAGCATGGGGAAGAAGGAGCAGCAGAGACGATGTGAGATGCACTGACCACAACCCCCATTGCCCATGCCTCTGTGCCACTCAGGAGGAGGAGGTAGAGACATTGAGAGTGAAGTTGAGCCTGGGAAGAACGGAGGTGTGGAGGGAAGCTGTATTTTAAAATTGTTCTTATTTCTCACTATCCAACTCTGTATTACTTGGCATTAAATGAAATTGATTTCCCCTAGTCAAGTCTATTTTGCCCATGATGGTAATTGCTTTGCAATCTTCCTGTCCTTATTTTGACCCATGAGGTTTTCATCCTGTTTTATCCCTTGTCCTGTTGATGGAGGGGGGGTGATAGAGCAGCTTGGTGAACATCTGGTGGCCAGCCAGGGTCAGCCCACCACAGAAATTCAATTGATTTTCTTCCCTTGATAGTGGCCATCATAAGTGAGCCAGCTTTTATCTTTGGGTAGCCACACATTGGTATCTGATGTCAGAGGGACAACTTCATGTACGCAGGGAAGAAATATTCTTTCAGACATTCTAGTGTAGTTCTGCAGGTGAAGAAGATATTTTCCCTTTACCAATGATACTAAACTCTTTCTGAAATCTAATGTAACCAGTAAGGTCAGTGGATTGCATTTTGCTGACAAGTGATTTCAGAAAAACATACAGCTGTAGAAAACTGTTAATCCAAAGGATGCTTGTTTTAAAAGAGCTGAACCGAATGTTTCTTTTAGACAGTGTCACCAAACTCAGACTTTTTAACACTAAAATTGACAATACCACTCTTTCAGTTTTTCTTGAAAAGCTTCCAAATGATTACTTCATAGCCGCTACTATATCTCACTACCTCATCATTTCATGCTTGTTCTGAAATAATTGAAAAAGCATGCTTTACCATATATTATTATCTGATGATATACTTACTAACTGACATGCAAGTGTGGTGCCTAATGCAGGATAAACAGGTACTTGTCTGAACGAGATTTCTCCACGTGCCTGCTGAAGAATGGAATGCAGATGGCCCTTTGCTTCCTCCTTGACAGGCTGCAGCTCTCTCTCTAATCCTTGCATTTCAGTTCTTCACACGGATGCACGCAAGACAGAGCAGGCAAAATACACTGTCCTGAGTAACTATGCACATAATACCACAACATCCTAGAATTACGAGGCTGAGTTCCTGAACACCACATTCCTAGAAAGATACCAAGCAGCTGAAGATTGGTTGGAAGAGCAATATAAAAATGATGAAGAGACATAGCTGGTTTATGGTGGAACACTAGGACAAGTCTGAATAGTTTGGCTAAGGAATGACTAAGGGTAGGACATGATAAACAACTCAAAATATCTAAATGTTGCTAATATCTAAAAAGATAGAAGGATTATTATGGCGGTATAGAGGATACCTGAAAGTAGAAGGATGAACTTAGATAAAGGAGCAGGTAGGCAGCCACCTTCAGTATTCCTGTTAATAAATTTTGCTCGGCTATGCCTCAGTCTTCAAAAGCCGCAAAAATAGAGTGAAAAACTCACCCCAGAAATTGTATTAAATTTATAAATTCTTTAGTTAGTAAGATCCCCTAAGAAGAAAAATAAACTTTGAAACTGTAAAACTTACATATGTGTTATACACCTTATACCCACCCAGATTTCTACTTACATTTTATAAAGTGATGTTAGTACAATTTCAAAAATTCAAGACAGTAAATGAGGCATCAGATGAACACAGTATAGAGACATATTTTTTTTTTTAAAAAAAATAGGTTGGAAACAGAAATGCTGAGGTACTATACTAACAGAATGACTCCTGTTGTTACCTCTGCCATCAAGAGTGGTTTGAAAGAATGTTTATCAATATGGTTATAGGCACTTTATCTATATTATATATAGATATATGTATTTTGAGGACAATCAAATATTTGAATTTCAGAGAATGTATAATGTGATGGATGATGCTTCAGGATTATCATAGATGCATGAGGTTATTTATCTTCTGAATTTGTATAAAGAAGAAAGAAACAAACACTGCAGCTTTGAAGTCCACAGTAGACAAAAGAAGAAGTAGAGGAAAAGAAATAAGAAACTACCAATGGATTATTTAAGGTGATACATCAGGTGCACATTAAATTTAATTCAAATTGTATTTCAGTTCAGTGTACACAAGACTACAAAGATGAGAGGGAAGTTTTGTCCATAAAGGCAGATTTAGGATTCATTGTAACTCAAAGCGCAATGATGAGGAAATAAGTAGGTTACCTCAATCTAAAATCTGAGGAAGAACTTTAATGGCAGTTTAACTAGTTTTGCTGAACATATTTGAGTACTTTTGTTGGCTAGTAGAAAGTCATCTGGTCTGCTAGAGTGGGGAAGCTGGCAATATAAATACTTTGAACTAAGTATTAAACGTTATTTGCCAACGCTGCAGTAAAGTTTTCTAGTAAAGGATATTATTTCAGTAGTTAGATGATAGGAACAAAACATCTAGATACAGAAGGCAGCTGAATATTAAAAATGCAAACTGCTGTATTCTTAAAAAATGAACAGAATTTGTTTTACTATGCAGACCATTACTTTTGAAAATGTTATTTTTATATAAAAAGTTATTTTAAACATTAAAAATGGTATGAATTTTAGAAGATGTCATAACATGCAACTGTCTTAACTATACCTTTGGCTGGCATGCTAACAAAACTGCCCTTTACAGGCAAAATTAACCAGTTTTCACCTTGCTCCCTTCTCCTCTGTCCTCACTCTGCAGCATGTGCAAGCCAGTCATCTCACCCCATGTGCTTCTCCTCCCTCACAGTTCTCTAAACTGCAGCAGCGTGATTGCAGAAGTTCGTTATTGCTTTCCACAAACCCAATTCATTCAGTTTGCTTCTAGTACAGCCTGTCAGAATCAGGGTTAGGTTGACTAGGTCCTACTACAGAGGAGGCACTTTGCCCTTCTGTACTATCCAGAAGTGAGATAGAGAAGAAAATCCATCTGAGGAGTGATAAAACCCAGATTAGGTGACCAACAGCCAAGATGCACAGCACCAGTTAAACATAATGTAAATAGATAATGTATATATTATTATGTTTGCCAAGATGACTAACTGAACTCTTATGGATAATAAATACGCTTTGTGATATTAGGACAGGATTATATATTTACTAATCCCAAACAAGCTGATTTATTCATAATGATTCATAAATAAAGAATTTATCTCGGTTGAGTGAGTCATAATGCTTTAGATCCAATCTCTGGACAGATTTCCAGAAATCTGCCTAACCCAAATTCCTATGCCTAATAAAGGGGCAGTGACTCCCCATACTTGCATTACTTTGTCTGTTAGCAAACACAAAGGTTTTCAACGGTGTGCTTTCAGGCCTTTCTACTGCACATGTTAGACAGTCTTTGTTGCCACCTTCTGGTTTTAGCAAATATATATAGCTCCACATCAGCTTAGCTGCACACTGTAGCTGTCAGGTTGACATATATACAAATCTTACTAAATTTCCATGTTTGTTGTGCATATAATGCAGCAGTAGGCTTCTAACTATTCCCTTTGGTTTTGTCATCCCTTGTCCAAAGGATATTAAGTGTCCTTTTCACATCACAAACACAGACAACCAGAGAAAAAATAAAACACCCGTGACTTTCAATCTTAGAAGTCAACTCAAAACAGAATGTATGAAGATTTTATGCTTTACCAAGCTCTGAAATGCATCTGCATAACAAATATTTGTGCTTGTTCTTGCAGACAAGCGTTTACATATATTAGAAACACATAACCATGCTCTTTTTGCATGTCTGTATGTAACCAAGGTTTTCTTAATCTGGACTTTATTTTGAAGATAATATTTAAACAGATAAGCTAAAAAATGTTGTATTTAATCAACTGTAACTGCCAGAGGCAGTCATATCTGACTATTGTATGAAGGTGGAGAAGAACGTATTACAGGGGCATCTCACCACTCTGTAATTCACTGATCTGGACAACAGTCAGTTGCTACATTTGTAATTTCTGCTACATGAATAAATTTAGTATGTAGCACATGAATTTTAAAGGGCTGTCTTTTTATTGCTTTGCCTTTGCTTTATGCCAAAATACTAATCTCTAGTAAAAAAAGCCCAGAGCTGCTGTTCCTAGCCAAAGAATACATTTTACACTAACAGTGTGTGTTTTGCTAATTTAAACTGTCCCTGACCTGAGCAGCAATACATGCCCAAAGCACTTGAAGCTTGGGCTCCTGATCCTGATGCTCTGGCTTATGCTGTGCTTCTTGAGGGCTGGAAGCAGAGCGCTACTCACTGCCCCGTGCTATGTGGCTGTGGCATTGTGCCAAACCTATCAATCGCTAACCTGTTTTTCTGCTAAAGAGAGAACTTACTACAGTTGTGATTCAGCTTGCAAGACAACCCAGGCTTGATTCACTGAAAGCTGTATTGCTGTTCATCATCACTGTTCTGCCAGCTAGGCACCAGAGTGCTGCCAGTCTAGAGAAGAGCTACTATAAAATTCACTGGACAGACTACAAAGCAAGTTGCTACTGCTGTCCACCTGGGCTTTCTCTAAACAATACAGCTAACATTCTCAATTCTTAGAAATGATGTGAAGTCTTCAGTGTTATAATGTTACAGTATATTATGTTAAAAAATGTGGGGGTTTTCTGCTTTTAGAGGATTGCCTCTTATGCTCACCATAAACACAGGACAAATTCTCCACGTCTCACCTAGTATGAATGAAAATAACCATTTCTTAGAGGTAAGGGTGTGGGAATCAAGGAACATAGTACAGAACTATAAAACAAGGTAGGTAGGAGTTTAAAAATTCTTGTACTTCACTGGAATTTGCAAACACTTAGAATGGAGTTTATCTCATCTAACCCTACCCATCTTAAAGTTAGGTATCTGGTCAAAGTTGAAAGCCTGATCTTTAGTTCAGTGTGAGATTGCCATCAACAGATGGCAGTTTACTTACCCTAAAATATATGTTCAGAACACAAGGTATCCTGCATGTTTACATCAGCAAGTTAGGGCAGACGCCTATAGGGCAAGCCTACACTAAGCACTTAGTCTTTATATGGCTAGAGGAAGAGGATATGGAACCTGTGCTGAGCTTTATTTTTCATTTAAAGGCTGACGGTACCTCTTTATAAATAAAGACTTCCATACTTTATGCCTTTAAACTAAACAAATAAAACCAAGTGAAAAATAAAGTTTGTAACTTTCTACATCAGCATTATACATAACATTGTTGCTACAGGTTACCATACTTACGTGCATTTTAAGTTTCCTTATATGTGGAGAGAAAATATGTGTGATGAGTGAGAATAAAGCTATAGTCCTGGACCCATGATGTCTGCCTTCTTCTGCTTTGGCCTCAGTGCTTTCACAGAGCTGCACCTTAATCTCTTTGCATTCCTGAGAGGTTCATTCCTAATATCATGAGGATCTGACCAGCCATATAGCATTTTTGTGTTCATAATTTAGAAATGAAAAATCATGAAATTAATTTCCTCTCTTACTTTCATTGTAGAAGCTAAGCCCAGGTACAGTGCATCAGCCACAAATACAAAGAGGCAGTCACAGAGAAGGTAAATAACATGGCCACAGCTTTACTATCAAGAAGTAGTACTATAATGTAGTAAGGGAGCCTCTGTTTTTTTACTGCAGTCCTATAGGAGGTTTTCTCACCTGCCTTCATGTCGCAGCACTCTCCAAACTATCAAGCTGCAACAAGGTCTTTTACCATCTCACACCAACATACTCTTCATGCCAGTCCCTCTGCTGCCTTCTCCTCATCTTGCCTCACCCAGGGCACACTCTCACTCTTCTCTCTGTTTCTTCCTCGGCTGCTCTCCCTTCCTTGGCTGCCCAACCCCTTAACAGAACCAGCCACAGCTGCACCTTATCCACATCAGCCAACCCACCGCCCCTGAAGCCAGCCCACAGCTGTACATTATCAATGATAATTAACCCAGCTTCATTCCTCTAACCTTCATTATTAGTATTGCTATATTTCTACCCAACATCCCCCATCTCCCAATTATCATTGTGTTCTCCTGTGTCCTGCAGAACCAGTGCCTCCAATGTTGATGCTGCTGGGATGTGTTACATTGACTGGGTACTTGGTTGCAGGATGTTCATAACAGGATTGGTGATGAACTTCTCACCATGAGCAGAGCATCCCTGTGTTGCTTCCAAAAGGTTTAGTTCCCACTGCACAAGCCCCATGGAGCTAATGTGAGTGTGAATGGCAGATGCATCCAGAATCTCAGGCTGACTGGCCAACCAGCCTGAACTGAAGTTTTGACTGGGTTGCAGTATGGCAGGAAATCTGAGAAAATGTCCTCAAATACCATGTAGGTGGGGAAGAAAAAATGCCACTGGAGAAGCCATGTGCTGACCCTTAAATTAGCCCAGATTTGGTTTGTGGTATTAATTAAAATACAGGACTAGGAGGAGGAATGAAAAAGTTATGAAATACTACTTCTGCAAACAATGTAGGAGTCCTTGTTATTCCATAGCTTTCCAAAACTCAAACATTGGAAAGATGTAGTCTATTGGATTCACTCTCTGCACCTGAGGAGATATTTCTGTTTCAGAAGAAAATAGTCTGTCACTACATAACTTCCCAAAGTCATCAGAGAAATCTGTAAAGAAAATGTGCTTAAATTCCTTTTCTTTATGTTCAGCAATGTCATATTAAAAACACCTCTCAGGTTACTAAGTTTAGGGTAACATAGGTCTCCGCGTGTTTGTTTCTGCATACTTTTTCCAGGACTGGCAAAGTGAATTTCTCTTTTTGGTATACCACAGCCTAATCCTTGAGAGGAGAGGGCTTTGAGAGCTCTCTAGGGCTTATGCTGTTCTTTCTGTATTACAGCACACTCTGTTTCTAACGTTGGGAGTCAAAAAGTGACCCCACAGAGACATCACGCAGTATAATACATTATATATGTGCTATTGTTAGATGACTTGTGTTACAACCAATGATGCTGGTTGTAACCTCATGAGAAATGAGAGCTGGAAATCCAGACAGCAGCATCTCAGGAAATTCTTGTCTGGGAACTCAATGTCTGAACACACTGAGCTAGAAGAAATTTGTTGTGAGTGGCCACAAATGCCTAATAGGAGCTTCCCTACCTACAGGGAGTGTGTACAAAAGCCACTGCTTGCTAGTTTTGAGGTTAAAAGATGTGACTCAGGAAAGAAAAGGAGCTCAGAAATAAGGATGGTAAGGAGGAGATAGGTGGCTCATTATTTCACTAGCCAGATGCACCATTCAACTGACTTCTTCAACTGGGACAGAATTGAAACCCATCCAAAAGAAGGTTTCAGCTGTTGAATGTCCACAACTGGAGAGATTTCATTAACACAGACAGAGGCTGAAAATCTGTTTTGGTTGCAGAACAGGGTCTCCACCGTTGTTTTTTTTCCCTTCTCCTTTGGGGTCCATAAAAACCTCCATGTTCGTCTTTTGGATGTAGGGTGGTAAGTCAACATGACTATGGTCAAAGGAAGGGAAGAATGAGTTTAATTTTTGCAGTCTTGCCACACCAGGGGGGGAATGTGGCGTAAAACTTTTTTTTTTAAATTAAATTATTTTAATTATTTGCTAATATTAGTATTTTTGTAAGCAAGGCCTGAGTTTACATCCATTATTTGAGGATAATAAAGGTGAAGTGAAAAGCTGTAAAAGCATTTCTCTATTTGAAAGGAAGACTTCCAATAATTTTGGCTCCTACTATGTAATTAAATAATTACCCCAATTTAAGCTAATTGCTTATCCATGCCTCCATGATATCCCTAAATGACACAGTTTCTAACTTGTTCAAAAGGAACAAATCAATGCCACATGATTTTTGGAATATGTATATCCTTAAATGTATCATTCCAGTGTGTTTTTTAACTTGTGAAGCCAACCTTAAGCCTGCAAGGTAAGTGTAAAAGGCTACTCAAATGCAAATAGAACCAGGTGGCCAGAGAAACAGGCTCTGGAATGTTGGAAAGAGCAGACATGCAGAGGTGCTGACATCTCCAAAATGAGACATGAGAAGTATTTAGGACTATACATCATACAGAAGCGTGCAGACTAATGTGAGATGTCTTTTCATGTGAGGCTTTTTCTCCTTTTGGATCTTGTGATGTCCCTCAGAGGTGTTTGCCTGAATATATTTTCTGGCATTCCTGAGCATCAGACACAGAAGCAGGAGGAACTGTAAGAAACAAAACAAGAAAAATAAATAGCTATTTCACTGTTGGTCCTAAGTTCTTCAAAAACACCTGCTTAATAACGAAATACCAAAGAAACCGTGGTGTTATGGGAGTCACCAGTTACACATCGGATTGCCAAATGTTTCACTTACTGGCTCTCAGCCTCTTTGATTTCCCCAGGCATGCTGTGGGAGAGCAGGGGAGTGCTTCCCCAAGGCCGAATTCTTGGCTGAATGTGGCTGAAGAAAGGTCAGACCACGATAACAGAAATGTGAATTGTCAGTTTTTCATTGCTTTTCATCAATAAAGTTTTGGGGCTTTAAAATCTAGAGATAAAATATAATATACCCTTATCCAGCCAAATAAAATGGAGATCAAGAAATCTAAGAGTTAAGAGAGGGAGTTAACGTATTACTTCAAAAGAACCATGATAAGTCATATAAGAAATTATTATTTTTTATCTCACAGCAATTTCATTAGCTGAAATTTGTTGTTTGATTTTTTCTACTCAATTTTTGATCCAGGCCTACCATGAAATGTATACCTTTCCTCAATGAAACTGTTATAAGAGGTGTATGCGCTTAGATTATGTTATTTTGTATCTCGTTACTTTAAATATACCTACACTGCATATACCAACTTCCTTAAAGGGTTAGTGAGAGCAAGGATACCTTGAAAAAAAAACCTACGAGACAAAATTTTCATATACATTTCATGTCCTAATTTCTGTACTGTTGAAGGGTCAAAAATATCCCTGGAACCAATAGCGCTGGGCTAACTTGCACCAGCAGTAACTGGGCACCATTTCTCCAGTCTGGTAGAGAGATACATTAAGTTCATTAAAGAGTAGCAATGTGGAAACAGGGGATATAATGTTGTTGGCATTATTTTAATTGTCTACTTTAGCTACTGCTGCTCTGCTGCAAAGTCATGTTTCAACACAGGGCTTGTATCAGATAATGGCAAAACACACTTGAACATGGTCTAATTGCTCTCCTATCAATTGTAGCATGTGAAACCGCAGTTTGCCTTGCATTTTCCAAGCATCTTTTTAAGATGAAATTCCTACACTTTAATACTTCTGCTGCTGTATTACAGCTCTCAGGTTTGACTGTCAAGCTTAAATGATATGTTGTGGACAGACATGAACTCTGCCACCTATCCTCCGTGCTGGATGGGAGACAGTTTCTTATTTTAACAAAGTTTTCTAACTTTGATACTGATGTCCGCACTAGCCAGCAGAAGGATCCAGGCAAAGCACACTAGGCAAGCCGTTTGAGACAGTGTATTGGTTTAGGTGAGCTATGGCCATCACTTTCAGACTATTCTGAGGGCACCAAGGCCTGGGCATCTAGGCTGGGTGCTGCTAAAAGTGTGGCTGTAACATGTGGGACAAGTGACATAGTACATGTGGGACAGTTACTGTTCAGTGGGCAATGTGTTTTCTCAGCAAATGCTGTTACCATTTTCTTTATCATTCAAGGAGTAGCAAACTCAGCTTTCTCCAGTTTGTCTTCCACCTCTCTGCTTCTGCGAATTGTCTTTCCTCTTTCCTGTAATTCTTTCTTTTCCATTGACGTCCCCACCCTTTTATTCTTGAGGAAGCAATATTTGTTTTTCCCTGTTACGTGAAGCTCTGAGATTGCCACAGCTATGCACAGAGTTGCTGAAATTACTTGTGCATGCCCAGTGCTGAATGAGCCTGGTGTATGTCTTTGAGAGAACTGGATTTTATTTAGTCAGCTAGAAGCACAGGCAGATCAAGCTCCCTTCTCTGCCCAGCTCTGTAGACAACCCCAAGTTCTACCTCTGTGATGAAGAGAGGTATTCAAATGAAGCATAGGGTGGAGGTAGAAGAGAAGAGAACAAGGTGGAGGAGTGCAATGCAGCAGGGTAGGGAATCCTTTCGGAGGAGATAAAATAAGAAGTAAGACATAGGAGAAGTCAGGAGATAATGTTTCAGAGATTAAAAGACAAAATCCAGTCTAGAGGGTAAGAGACATTAGAAATTTTACTTGCATCTGAGGAAGCACTGCTTGAAGAAGGAACAAGTGGATAGAAGAAAGGATGTAAAAGAAGTGGTTGGGAACAATCCGTTGTGGAAAACAAAATGTGTAGATGGCAACGCTGTTTCTCAAATAGCCTAGGAAAAAGGGCAACTTTTAACTGTGCCATGTTCAATTGAGATTTTTTTAAACATCATTATCTAACATATTCAGTCTTTATACACCTGAACTCCCATGAGATCAATGTGAGTTTAGGTACCTAAATATCTCTGCATCTGGTCTTACACGTCTATTGGAAAGCATCAATTGCTATTTTACTATAAACCAAGTACTACAATCTGATTTGGCACATTTCTAGACATTATTGTTTTACAAATGGATGAGAAAGTGCCTTGAAACCTGTGAAAAAATACTGCTCATACTGATAGACTGGTGAGGAAATAAGACCCTAAGAGTCGATATTGATAGCGTAGGGTGGGGTAACATCTCAAGAACAATTATTAGTTGCACAAGTCACGTAGAACAAGTGACATTAAAACCCTAAACCCATTCCCAGATCCCCATCTGAAGTGCTCCCATATTTCCGAAACATCAAATGTCAAGTGGAACGTATGAAAAATGAAACAAGTCTTGATTAAAAAGGAACAAACCTTTCATAACTGAGTTTAACCAGGCATCAAACCGGTTTTAAATTGCTTGAATATGGCATTAGAAGAGTAACAACTAGTCATGCCAAGGCCTATTTCAGTCTACAAACTCTGTGCTCACAAATGAAACACTCCATTCCTTATTTCTCTGCATACAATAGATCTGAGGAATACATGATTATGTTCCAGAAGCTGCACCCTTTTGAAGGAACAAATAACTTCTTAAAAAGTGGTATATGCTTTGACAGAAAAAAGGAACTTAATCATATGGAAAATGGATACTACAAAATTGGAAAAGCTTTCAACTATTGTCCCTCTCTCCTAAGAGTCTTTGCCCAAAAATAGAATGCTTTACAGTGAAGGGTTATTGCAGTGCCTGACAGCTGCAGCAGTGATAAAGGATCTCACCTCTTTTATGTCAAATAATGAGCATTTTTGTCAATTTAATGTGGTAACCAAATAATTCCACTAGAAGCATAAGTAATCAAAAAGTAACTAAATTTGACAATACCTCTAAAACAATAAATGGCTTGGATACTATTGTGTATGTAAAGTATGAATAATTACAACAAAGTTACACATCTAGTGTAATGCAACGTATATCTTAAAATAAATGTAGGCTGAAACCAAAATACAATCTTGACACTTTGAAAAGACATTAATTTACTCTGTGACACATAAATTTCTGTAAAATGTTTATTTTACAGTTATGTTCATTTTACAATTAAATTTTTGATGTGTCCATCTTTATATAATTCTATCTTTAAAAAAACATCTTTGTGAAATTAGATGAAAGGAAAAGCATTAAATGCTGTAAGTGGCTTTTAGTAGCAATTCAATACACACTATTATGCTGAACTGATTTGAAGACTAAATGTGCCTTGCAGTGGTATGAGCTGATCTCACCCGAATGATTTCAGAGAAGCTGGTGTAGCCATACTGTTAGGCAAGGTGCTTTTGAAAAGGCCAAGCTTTTCTTCAAGTCCTGAGAAAGGCAGAGTATAGGAAACCTACATATGATTAAGAGGAATTTTTGCATCCATCCATTCAGCAATAGTTTGGTGAACTTGTTAACAAAATTGTGATCTCATTTCTAATCCCTGTGTCATATTTGGACTTAGTCACTGGGTGTCTTAATGTTGAGGAGACTGCTAGGAAATAACTGCCGTGTCTTGGAAGTTTTTCTTGTTGCTTCAGTTGATGTTGAGACATCAATGGCAAGGATTTGCCTCATATTGGTGTAAAGAAATTACCAAAGCGTCACAATATCTTCTTTGCAAATAGGTCTATGGTGATGGCTTAGAAGCAGACGTTCTTTTTATCCGTTGGAAGTGTCTTGTCTTGTCCTATCACTTAGCAGAAGTTTTCAGAGAAAGAAATAACTCAGTTCAGAGCTGGGTGACAGACACACATGGTGAGACTCAGGATGGAGGTTCATGACCAGTGTAAACCAGTCAAAGACTACAAGGCAACTGAAAAGGTTATTTTTCCTTTCCCTTTTCTGTTTTGTGCTTCTGCACCTCTTCACCCCACCTGTAGCAGTGCCTGGCTGCAGGGCCTGTGAATCATCTCACTTTCCTCTCTGGGTCCTTTTTAACCAGACCAAGTGATCTGGTCCAGCTCATCACATGGCAGCACCATCATTAATACTGAAATAAAGGAGTCAACAGGAACGTGTGTTCTAGGGCAACTTCTTGCAGCAACAGCATGGTTTCCATCTTCAGACATACAAAGGACCTAACATAGTCTGACTTTTTCAAATTTACCAGGGCCTCATTCTTAAGATCTAGGCTTAGAAAAGCACTGAAGACAGGCAGCAGTGAATACACATGCTGGAGAGAGGAGTGCTACATGTCAGAGAAATGGCATAAACTGTAATTTAGGATGGACTTCCTCCACACTGCTGGCTGTCAATGCCTGTCACTGACAACAAGTAGCCCAGCATGACCAAGATAGGAAAATACCGAATCTGCTTCCAGTGGCCTAGCCAAATGCTGTGATTTCATCTCCATACACTGTTTGCAAAGGTACAACTAAATCCAGGTCTGGAAAACCTCTCATCCCCTTCTGATGCAAGTATAGGTGAAAGGAAGCTACAGGGAGAGAGTTTATAACAAAGGCAAAGCGCAAAGATTATCTTTTGGTTTAGAGATAAGCAGTTATTTATAGTACAGATACACATTGTAGAATACTTCTGGATTGCTAAATGAAGGTCTAGTAAGAGAAGTTCTTTCTCCTTGTTATATAATGTGAAAGAGCAGGTTTCAAGGCACACACACATTCGCAGACCCTGGAAGAGCTCTGAAATATGCTTCCTGCACTCTCCTGTTAAACTTTCTGTCCAGAATGTATACGACACAGAAAACACCAAGTTATCCCACCTTGTAGCAGTCTTTAACTACTGCAGTAGGGGATGTGACACTGTGCTTTCCCCTGGTGATGCTGGTGTCAGGTTCAGCTGCTAGAACCTGATTAGACTGATCTATCTCTTCCTTTGCTGTGGAAATGTCTGTGTCCCAGATAACACAGTGCCCAGGGCTGCAGACAGCTCAGCCTTCTCTTTCTTCCTGCACATGAATGCCCAAGTTCTCCCCGAAAATAATTCAAAAATGAAACGTGACTTTGGGGCAACATGCCTTTCCAAACTAGTTCAATGAAGGATAAACTATGAATCTCAGGAACAGAAACACCACTTTAAAATAGAGAGGAACAATCTTTTGGAGATATATTTAATGATAGTTTGTGAGCTGTCTAACAATTGTCCAGTAACCCTCACAGCAAGGAGATTTTTAAAGAAGAATTCAAGAGAAAATAATACTGTGTTGCATGCAGTGTCTTCAGAATAAATAATTATTTTCCTAACATGAGATTTGCTTCAGATTAAAGTTGTTTCTTTCTTTCTTGTTCACTCGTGTGAAGTCAGGCTTCCTGGTGATCACACACACCAGCTGCTCTCTGTCACAGGGCTTCTCATGGAGAAAATTTCTGACATTTCATCCCTGCAGCAACCAGGCTGGGATATGGCTTATGTCTGAACATTTGGCATGGACTAAAAGAACAAAAACTATTGTCCACACTCTGTATTTTGCTTTACTGAAAATGTTCTTTTTAGAAAATAGATAATATATTGTGTATAGTCTCAAACATGAATGGAAGATTTGCATCAGGCAGTAGAGCTTTAAGCAAGATTTAAAATAAAATTTTTGAATCGCAAAATATTTTTTGCTATAGACATCATAGAAATATGTGCTATGTTAATTTATCTGGCTGAATTTGGTGGGGAAAAATAATCAAACCACCCAGAGGTGATGGCTTTTTATTCCTAGGAAGGAGATTTCTCAAGGGCAGGAACACCACAGGCTGTTCCGAGTCTCTGGTACGATGATTAAAATCATTGTCCATGACAAAGGTAGTGCTGTGCAAGCACACAGCAGGTGTAGATAATTTTGTGTAATGCTCCTATTTACACTGGCAGTAAAATTGTGGACTGTGAGCGTACAGAGACAAACAAGTGCCAGTGGCTCAGAATACCTTTGCTGCCAATTTTCCCTAGCTACTTAAATGATCTCTATTTTTTACTGCAGTGTCCTGAATTTTGGCTGTTCAACGTATTCCTCTTTGTGCAGATATACACACTAATTCTGCTGTAGTTCCCTTAGGTGCAGTTCCTGTGCCCCTTTAGATCTGGCTTGGTTATGCCATCTTAGTTATAGATTCATGAAAAGGCTTTGTTTAAATCACCAACGCAAAAGATGAGTCACTCCAAGGTAGATACCCTGATTTCTCTCTGAAACAAGAGAGGACCACTTTTAATGTCCTGTTTTGGATCTTGTCTTTGATGATCCTTTTCCCTGAGACATGACCTTTGTTGTGACCTAGTAAAACTCTCCATAAATCAGAGATGTAGCGAAGCATTTGAAACTGCTGCAAACCAACTCTTAAGATGGAAAAGCACACGGTCAATCAAAAGAAATGGAATAGTTAGATTTAGCTGTGATAAACCATCACAATCCAGTTTTCAGATAGTCTGTGTAAACACCCCTCATCTACAGAACAAAGACAGTGTTAGTGATACGTGGCTGAAATCCAATGCTGTGAGGATTTTTTTTCTCCTTATTCTCCCCAGCGCTGATTAGTTGGTGTGCATTCCTGTACAATCTTCTTGGAAGGTTTAAATTACACAGTGTTTGCTAAACCTGACACTTGGCCAAAGAAGTATTTAACAGAACTAATACATGGACTGGAGATCAAATGACAGAGTCTTGAAAAAGTGTCATTATCTATTTGATGAGTGACTATTTAAGCCTCAGTTTGCTGCTGGTCCCTTTTGAAGAACTGAGGCTCCAAAAGTGTAATTCATAACTTGACCATATCCTAAGAGCTGTTAATTAATTGTGCGTGTTGGCATGGGATTTTAAAATATCACTCCCCTTCAAGTTAAGCGCAAAAAAAGGCTCCATTCCTTTGATGCAAGGAAGTGTGTGACTCGCAGAGAAAGATAATGTTGCAATTACACGGTGATAAGGAAAGGTCACCAGTGCAGACTCCATGTAATGTGTAGGAATCTTTACTGGAAATAAACATTTTAATCCTGAAGGGAAGATCGTCTATGGGTGGCAAATGTGGCGCTGTAATACTGCCCTTTGTTATGTCTTCGAGAACAGAGAAAGGATTAATTTATGATCAGTCAAGGTGTAGGAATAATCTCTCTCTCAGTGATTAGAGCCATTCCCTCTCAGTGATTAGTGCCTGCCTTTGGGAAAATGACTTCCAAACATAGAATATTGCTGTACATACGGAAGAAAGGAGTACCCCTCTGTAAACTCCAGTCATTCAGATGTTTTCCAGCCTAAAATCACAAGAACTAAGCCGGAGTAAGCATAGTTGGGTCTTGATAGCAGGTTTCCTGCTAAACTGCAGCTGGCTGTTCAATAAACAGTAATCTCCCTTCTGAGTTACTATTGAGCTAAAACTGGAGTTGTGGTTAACAGTTTTTTTGGTAGCTTGACTGTCATTTCAAAATAGCAATGAGGAGTCTTGGAAAAGCATTTGTCAGGTTAGAGATAATACTCTGGCCAAATTTCCAGCTACTTCCCCTTTTGTTTGGAGGTGCAAGAACAGTTAGCTGGGAGAAGAGATAGAGAAAATCTCCAATTAAAATCAGCATACGTCTTTCTTAAGACCCTACAAATGCTGGCATGACAGTCTCGCAGTGTGACGAGCTCCCTGTATCTGCAGTACTACTTCAATGACCTCCTGCCTCTCAGCTGTTGAAATTTGCCATTGCTCTGATCCTCCTGGAAATGTTAAGGACAGGCTGAGGGATTGCCTCTACCACCTCCTGTCATCAGCACTGATTTGTAGACTCCCCTCTGCCTATCAAGGCGCTGTCTCCATTTTACAGCCAAGAGAGAAAGCTGTCTTGGAGAACACTTACTCTCCTGCAGCGTCAAACATAATTAGGTCCCAGTCTATGAGCAGTGCTTCCAAGAAACGCTGCTGGTGAGAGGAAGAGAGGATTTGCACCTCCAAACCCAAGCCACAGAGAATTTTTCATTCCTTCTAACTGAACTCTGCAGTCAGGACATGAAGCTCATGCCCAACCCACCTGAGGGAGGCGAACACCATGGCCAAGGCTAAAAGGACACAACCACATGAATGGATTGCCTCAGCTTGAGGAACACCTTTGTCTTCCCCTCTGTCACTTTCTTCCAGCATTGCTCATGTCCAAAGAAATACGTTGTTATGCAAGCCAGATGCATTTTGGTTTTTTTCTTATCATCTTGCACAGCTGTTTGGCTGAGCTGCTCAAAACACAATGTAGCAATCAGTTTATTATTTGACTTTATAACCTTCTTTTTTGCCTCTAGAATGTATTTCCCCTGTGCTATTTTGTGACATTTTTGAGATGCCACATGTGAATCTAAAATAATATAAACAATGTCCTGTCTTGACAGTAGTCCATTGCAGAGCATAGGCGAACACTTTCAGCTTGTTATCTTAAAACAATTTAACTTGCTGCAGTACCTGTTTGCAGGGGCATTGAGCGCAGGCTGTCCCTACTTGGTCAGAGACCGTAAGTTCAAAACTTAAAGAGATACTTCCCTCTGCTGGTCATGTTTGTAAAATGGTGTCCTCTTCAAAATGTTAAAAAATAATTTGCAACGCTCGTCATGTAGGAAGAGTTTAGATGATCTAGCAGTTTAGCAGCTGTTTCTCCATACTCATTGTTTCTCCATACTCATTGAATATTGTTATTTTTTTTTTTTTAATGTTGTCAGTTTATTTCATGAAAGTTGTATTATCTAGGCTGACTGGGGATTTTAATATACTACAAGGATTTACATTTTTATGAGTGCTCAAGAACTTTTATTGCTAAACATTTTGTAGAGAAACTGAGTTTATGGTATACTTCAGCAATTTATATTATGGTCCACAGATGGAAGAAATAGTCAGGCAGTAGAAAGGAATCAGACTTCCCATTTGGTGTTGATTATCCAGACAGTTCTATGTCCCAACAACCTCCTGCTATCCAGGTCGATTAACTTATGATCATTGCTTCACAAATTAAAGCTCTATCCTAAACTACTGTAGCTGTTTATAACTTCTATTCCTTTTGCATTTATTGCAAATCATCTAGGGGTTCTGTCAAGGAAAAACTGTGCTTCTGTCATACTGTGTTATGTCTACAGTTCAGGCTTTGTTTCATTGCACTATACCCAGAAAAAGCACTATCCCCACTGTTTTTAAAAGGTTATTTCTCATTTCAATATCACCCCCAATTCTCAGATTCCTGAAAATACTGAACTGCAGTTCTGCTTGACCGTTGCTGGTTTTCTTCCCCACAGATTATTTCAGTCCACGAGCACCAATTCTTAAACATGATCACATTAAAAATCAGGTTCCTTCTTTATCTTGGACATTAGTACGTTGACCTTGCATCTGTTTATCGACAACTGCAGAGTTTTCCATCTTTGGCTCTCTATAATCACAATAAAATCAAGATAAATTTATAAATTTATCTCAATTTATAAACTCTTAATCATTCTTATTTACTTTTAATATGATAACATCAGACAGCAACAAGATGGCTAGAAGTCTTGTTTACTGAAATGCTACTTAGGTAGAGTGAATAATTACATAGCCTAGTTGGGTTACCTAGTAGCACTTGTATTGTCTTCACATTTTCCCTACGACTATCAGAAGAGTTAAAATATATGATACCTTAATTATTGGAGAAGAGTATGTGCTCTGAGCACGTGACTGGGTAGAAGAGGAGATCAGTTCACACAAAACATCTTCACAACAGGTGAAATAGGCTTGTGGGGTAGTGTTTGGAGTTAGCTTTAGAAGAAAAACTGCTGCAGATTAAGGAATTGTGACTCCAAGTTGCTATTATTTCTCTCTCATTTCACCCGCAACAAAATCTCTCAGTAATCCTCACTCCTCTAGATAATAATTTTATTCCTGTCATCTTTGTAATAGACTATCTGGCCATAAGACTTTTCAGCATTATATACAACTGAACACTACACTAGAATAAAATCAAATCTACCTGTTAACGCTTGACTTGTTAGTTGCAACACCCTGACACATCCTTTGACTTTTCTTAGCAAGCAATATTGGATTTTGTGTTAATTATAAACAATTTGTCATGTGTTTTTAAGGTACCTTCACTCAGTTGCAATCTTCCACTTTTCAGTGCTCGCCATTCTCAGTGTGAATCACAGTGGGGGTGTGTAATTCTGACTAGACTCTGCTCAGCACATTAGAAACAAACACAGGAAAGCAACCTTTTTAAAATCATCCGCTGCTTCCTCATATCCTTGCACATAACAGAACCTCATCATAAACTTTTAAAAGATGTTCTCTGTTAATGTGCTCTATTGAGACCTAGGAGACTGTAACAGCTAGAAAGACAAAAAGTGAAGCTTTACTGAGAGGTATCCAAAAGTACTGTAATTTTCATTTCAGCAATAGTGCCAGACTGGAGTGAATACAGATCAGAAATTACCTACCATCATACGTTGCAAAAAAAGGTGTATTCTCTGTTGCTAAACAGTAACAATCTCTGCTCTTACCAAGTTTATCACATTAGGTTGGGGCTATCTCCTTACCTTCACTTTCCAAACTATCCAGAAGGATAATTACTTTAACTACAGCACAACTTAAGCGCCGAGGAAAAAATACAAAGCAGTAGAAAGAATGAATTGAATTAGACCTCAGATTTCATATATATTCTAGTGTAGGTCATTCTATAGAAGAACTTATAGAAGACCTATCAAGACCTTAATAGAAATTAGAGAATTTCAAAGCATTTTACACCAATAAAGTATTACATCAACACTACAGAACTCTGTACAAAAATTGCAAGTCTTGTAGAGGTTTAATTTGTGTGAGGTTTTTAAAATTAATTTATTGGTAACATGATAAAATTCCTGTGGTGTATTCCATTAATTAACTCTTGTTCTGTCTGGCAGATCCTTCCTAGGAAGGCAGTTTTGGTTGCAGCCTTTGAGTGATGTCATTACACAAGATTAAATTAGAAATTAGATGCCAGCACCCTATACTTACAGTGTGGAGAGTTGTATTAAGCAGATTTCAGACCCTTCACGGGGCTGTCTAGTACGTCTCCTGTCAGCATACAATGCATATGCATATGTTGTGGTCCTCTGCATAGATAAAAATCAGTTTCACAGTGGTAAGCACGCTAAATGGGAAAACAGACTTTTAAAAAATCATATCATAAACTTTATCTAAATTAAATATCTAGAAAGACACTGAGACATTACCTGAAATAATATCTTTAAGGTGAGTCATAGACACCAGTTAAAATTGGATGGTTACAACGAAGGCAGATAGACTTGTTCAGATTTGTTGCTGGTTCAGCAACATTAAGTCAGCTCAGCTAGACTAGTTTGTTGTCTGATGAATAACAACACTAGAACATTTATACATACTTGGCACATTTCAAGAAAGTGAAACTTATTTTTAATATAAATAATAATATAACTGAGGATGTCTACAGGTAATGAAGTTCCAGATGAGTAAAAAGTAATTTTTGTTTTCTTTAAAGCACAATAATACCTAATAAAATTTTGTTTCCTGACACAAAACCCCTAGCTCTGAGCTTGAAGATTGTTGACACAGCCCACATGAGCTCAGGATAGCACCAAAGAGATGTCAGAAACACTAATTCTCTGGGAAGACCTAACCTACTACGCTGCTTAGCACACCTTGGCAAGATTAGACCTTTTAACAAAAATGCCAGCTGGAGAACCTTCCGCACCTTCCCGTTCAACATTCTCTTACTTTTGGCAGGTCTACAGGATTTTTGGGTGTCTTCAGATCCCCTACAAATAACAAATGCATACACACAGAGACATCCTCCCCTCCTCACGCAAGGGATACTGGAGACAGAAAATCAGGCGTCTCCATCACTTTTTTGTTTACCATTGAGCTGTCTGCTTTGCAGTGCACTCCAGAGGCACTTTTAAGTCTCAAAAGACTTTAGAGCTCTTTCATATGTTGGGATTTATGGAGTTATGTGACATGGAGCCATCTTATTGACTGATGTAGAAAACCAAGCATGTAAACCAAAAGGAATACCTGTGGTGTCACAATTGAATTCAATGCAACTCCGTCAATATCAACTTTGGATTTTTGAACATTTACCAGTTCAGCTGTCAGATTCAGCAAGCATGTTGCTAAATGATCTAAATTCATTCCTATTACTATTGAGTCAATCATTCTGAGATACTGTGTTGTGCTGAAGAATTCCCCAACTCTGATAAGAGGAAAAAATAAATATATTTTTCTTTGACTGAAAACAAATATAATACTCCAGCAGACTGACATTTGCTGCTTTTGTTCTACACACTGAATAATAATTTGTTTCTTTTTTTAAAAAAAACACCTGATTCAAACTGATCTCATGACTAACATGATGTCAGTAAAAGTGTTTGTCCTCAGAAGTCATATGGAAGTAATTTACTACCCATTATTAAACATTATATCAATTTCTAACATGCAGAATAAGATTTTACTGTTGAAAAGGCTTTGGTTCATGCTTTACATGTTATTTGTAATATTTTGGATAAAGGTCCAAATCTGCAATGTGTTAGAATTTAGATTTACTTGCATTTATTTCAAACACACAATATAGAAATCGTATGCCCATCTTTAAAATAAATCTACTGAAATTTCAGTTTCAGGAACTTTTTTTGATTAATGAAGGCAAAAAGGCCAATGTGATAAGAACAACTCTCAAAAATTAATCTTCAAATTAACTAGCATATACTATCACACTTCATTAAAGCATACCGAGACCACTCTGTTCATTTTATGTCTTGAGAAGAATATAAAAAGAAAGCAGAGATCAGATTTAATTATCACTTTTTCATGTTAGAACTGATTAGCATTTGCACACTTCCACATAGATTCTGTTTTGTAACAGAAACATTTGAGCTATGATAATATCATACAGATCAAAGTGTCTTTAAACAGGTCCAAATAAAAACTAAATTGCAATTGCTTTTTTTCTGGTTTAAATTGTTGACAGTAATAGGCTTGTAAATATCTATTGAATATTCACATTATTAAAGCACATCAATGTTGGTATTAATTTGGAACTTAACTCTTCAAAAATACTACTGAGTAGTAACTCAGTGAATAATGAGAGCTTTTGTAGAACTTTATTTCTCAATAAAGAAGGTGTAGTCATGAATTCCCCACAGAGCTTGTCAGGGAGCTGCAGCAGAGAGGCTGCTCTGCAAGCAAAAGTGTGTCTGGAGCCAAGGGCCGACAAAAGGCAGGACAACCCTCGGACAAGGGCCCTGTCCCACGGTGCTCAAGCAAGGGGAGCAGAGTAGATTGAGCAGTTGCAATCAGGGACAGTGAATGAACCTGTCACTGAAATAGGGAATAAAAAAACTCCTTAACACCAACACAGCATTCAGAAGCAGGCATTCCTTTATTGCAGCACTGGATGCATGAGGGATTGTTTCACCTAACATGCATGCCGTATGTTTCATTCAAACAAAATTACATAGTTCACATTTATGTTTATGCATTACATTTATCGGAAAAATCATACCTATTCATAAGATAGGCTGTACTATGTTAATTAAGCATCCCACTTGCTATCTTAAAGTCTTCTAAGGGAGCTCAAACACCAGTCAACCCTATAGCTACAGCTGACCCATCACTGAACCTTAATTTACTTCCCTTATATGGAGAGCCCAAGGAGAGTCCAGGTTTGTTGCATTAGGTACCTCTACAACGGTCTCCTCAGCTACTGTAAGTTTCCAATGACTTTATTTCTCTCATGGTATAAAATTATACAACCAGGGTTGGTTATCAATCCCTCCATAGTGATTACACTGAAGCAAACAATATAGTTGCAAAGCTAAACCAGACTATATTGCATGGTAACAGTCCTGATCACTACATAAGTTCGTGGTGATGAGACAGGTCCAAGGCCAAGCCATGAAGGCAAGCCAACAGCCCAGCATGGCACAAGGCTGGGCACAGGCATCCCTACAGTACATCTCAGACAAGGATCATGAGCAAGGACTGAGCCCAAATGCAGGTCCTGAGCCCGCTGGGAGGCCTCAATGAGGCTTCTCCCAGGTCTTTCTCCCACAGTTCTTTCCCAGCAGCCAGACCCAAGATTTCAGCTACACTGTGCCAGAGATGGTCTTGAGCACCCAGAGCCAAAGTTGCAGGAGGGTAGAGGCTGCAGAACCTGTTGATGCGTTGAGCTCTCCTCAGCCCCACTAAATGGCTTGCATGCTTGTGTGAAATTTTTGAAATTTCTTGTGTGAAATGTCTGTTAAGAGGAGCAGATATTACTTAGTCCTACATCCTGGTATCACAAGTAACGTTAAAACTATTTATAAAATCCCCTTTCATAGATTAGAATCAAGCTCCACCTCAGTAGGGCACTACTTGTTCATACTTTTCGTAACAGAATACAAGTGACTCTTGAGTCCAGGCTCTGAGCTGGTGCAGTTTTAATACAACTTCCACAAAAGTGTTGAAGTAACATTCTCAGCTGAAGACAGCTCTATTCTTAGCATTTTCTCATGGTGCATTATTAGACATAAGTTCTTGTCACAAATCAGGAGATGGAACTGGATAAGTCCATCTTGATGTTTTGGAAGAGATTGATCTGATCCCATATTCACATATCTACCTAGGTGAGGGTCCAGTGCTAAGAGTGGCTGAGAATCTCAAGAGAAAGCCAGCGCCTCCTTCTACCTAAGGGTATATATGTAGGCAGTATCGTTCAGAATTGAAATGTTCGATCCCCTGAGGCTTCATTCTGTCTGCAAATACAAATCCTTATAATTGTATCTGGGGATACATGCTCCCTATGTAGTGGCATTTTCACAGCATTGCTGATTAAAGACGTCATTAGCTCATGCATATACTCCATGGCCTGTGATAATGATAGCAGCCTTGTTTTCACCCCAGCACCAGCTTTTCTTGTATTAATATTTGAGTTTGGGGTTTAGTTTTGTGTTAATTCCAGATGCAGAATCCTAATCTGTGGATATAGGACTCAGTGATGACATTTTACCATAGTAAGATATGGGAACAGTTTCATTAAGGAAATAGTTATGAGGGCCAAGGTTTTCTAGCATGAATCACAACTTTGCAATCTACTTTCTAGGTGCTTTATACTAGGTTTATTCAAAGAGGCTTAATTTTCAATGGGGAAGAAGGAAGACTGCTGAAGTCTTCTTGAAAAAATTCTTCAAAAACCTTTGCAGGCTTGTAAATATGAGAAGTGAAAAAGGAGACATGCTAAAGCTGCATTGACAAATGTATCTGCTGTCAGGCAATACCTTCATTTTTCCTTACAATTGCTTCTACTGGCATAGAAAATTTAAACCAGAATCACATGAAAATGAGTCTAAATACAGACAGAATGAAATGTTCACTATTAGATGAATATTGCAGTAGGCACATATTTTAAAAACTGCTTTCTAAAATAATAATAATAATTTAAATAATAATAATTAAAAAATATTTAAACATCATATGAGAAGTCCTGAATGGTAACAGCATGAAAAGAGAACATCAAAAATCTGTACCCTCCAGATTAACAATATACATTTAAAGGTTAGCCTCACAAAACTCAGGATTTTCAGCATTATTGACTGCTGAGTATATTTTCTCACATTATCGTTTGTGGGTCCTAGCTATGCTTTCTACTTCTATTAAATAGTTTCATTAATATTCAGGAATACTTAGCCTCATCTGCACCCAGTTTTATTCTGACTTTTAAAAAGCTTCCAAGAATTACCCTGCTTTATTATTTATTATTTATTATTTATTCTTCTGCTCAAGCTATACATTACTGTTTGCTCTCTGTATGTACTCCTAAAGGCCCCTCCCCAACAGGCTTAAATCCCTCATCCACAAAGTCTCAGAACTCTAGATTGTGCTGCAGTTGAATATTAGACATATTTTTTGGCACACTGCTATAATTTAGGTCATCTTTCAAACCACAGTAATTCACTCATCCTTTGCTGTATCATTTCTTTATTTGATGGTCTTTTATCATCTTACTCTACATCACCAGAAGCAAGCTTATGTCTCAGCTGAATTGCATTTTATTACAACATTGGCAACAGCTCTTGCCATCGCAAGTGGTGTATAAAAGCATCCATTATTAAAATGAAAATAATTCTGAGGGTGACATTTCCTGCACTGAACAAAGACACAAAGTTTTTGTCAGTGCTGCAGGTAAAGCAGACCTGTGTGCATAAGTATATGACTAATACTCTGTCATGATGATTTCCCAGAAAAGTTATTCACTATTCACCTGCACCACTGTCCTCTTGGCAATTCTTTATTTGTATGCATAGGAGGCACTGTCAGGCAAAAATTTACCCCCACTTGAAGACTGCATTACTCTCTCAGTTTCCAATGAGCAGGAAAGGCTTTCCCTTAACTACAGTTTTGCTTCTAGACAACTCTTCTATTTTCTTCTTGGAAACATCTTTTTTAAAGTATTTTGAGGTATTTACAAGTCAATATACTTGCTCCCATGTGTTATGAATTTCCAAAGAAGCATACTGTATAAATCAAAATGAATTTGAAAACGGTCTCATGCCACTGTGCTTTCATGTAACCTATGGTCATTCAATAATTTTTACAAAAGCTATAAGCATTTTACAATAAAAATCTTGCCACTGAAAAGAATCAATAGCCTGTTTTTAAACTTTAATTCTCTGTACTTGTTTTACTGATTTTATATCTCATCATGGGGGTATTTAACACTATAAGCCAATATACAAATAAGAAGGCAATATGTAAATAAGAAGCTGTATAATTTCTGAAAACTGTAAGTTTTGTAGACTTTTCTTACTGTGCTTCAATAAAACCACCATTTTTAATCTTGAAAGATTTTACTTCATGAATGGATGAATTCAGAAAGCACCAAAAATGCTTAGAAATTAGAGGTAATTATGAACTGCAAATTTCCCTTCTGACATTCAAGTGTAAGACTGACTTGGATCAGGTTATATGGTAGCTACTGTGTTTGAGACAGTCACATTGATTTCCATGACTAATGAAGAAGGGGCAGCATTTATCAGTATTGGGTTTTATGGTCAGACAGGTTTGAAAATGCATGAGAATAAGGTTTGCCATGTCTGTGGTGAATAAAACAGCCATCACTTTCAATTGCTGTAAGAAAGGCTCAGGATATACTGTCAAAAAAGACACTGCAATGAAGCATTATTTGAAAGAACCTCCTTCCAAGGGAGGTTAGGGAACATTAGTCACCAGAGGTCTGAAAAGCAGGTGGAAGATATATCGCCAGGTACAGTATAACTACAGTTAGTCTTGGGGTAGAAGAGTGGACTAGAACACTTTCAATATTTGCTCTAGCTTGATTGTTTTAAAATTTTATCAAGTTAGACATAATGCTTATAATTTTTTACTGTTACATCAAAGCACTTTGTTCCATTGTATTTTGCATAAATCTCTATCCAGCATCACTTAGACAATAATACTCTTGAATTAATAGAAATTCAATAGAAATGTTTTCTTACTGTAATTAAAAACTAAAATTATTACTGCATCATTGCATTAGGATTATATCCACACAAAAATATAACATACTTCCACATGACAGAAGTGAGAAAGAAGAGAGAAACCTGAAGGCTTGAAAGTAGATTTCATTCCTGCAATGGTCATATTCACCCACTATTCATCCCAGAATTAATGTGCTTGCTTATCAAAATCTAGTACTGTTAAAATCTAAAATTATGATCAAAACTGTGCTGACGTGGCTCTGTGTGGATAAATCTCCTGAAAAGTCCCACTCATTTGCTAGATCCCTTGATCTGATGTTTCTGGTCCCATGCAGAGAGACTGGCCTCTCTCAGTACATCAAACTTTCCCTTTATCTGAGATATCTAACTCAAGGTCTTTTAGATTCAAGGATCAAGTACACAATTCAGTCATCTGGCTTTAGACACTGGCAGCTAAATGCATACATCTTAACTATGTATTTCAGTGTCCATTTGTAGTCAAAGAATGAGATACATGTCACTTTAAGGTACAGATGCTAGCTCAGATGCAGATCAAATGAACTGAGCTCTGGAGATGCCTACTTCTCTCCACTGACTATAGGGAGAGTCTAGATAACCTCCTCAGATATAGATGTATACACTGTAGACATCTGAATAAATGTGAGCATGCATGGCGGGATGAAAACAGACACCCCAAACCCACATCTTTCTGCACTCTGATGCTAGTCTAAGGTGGCTGGAGGTGACGCAGCTCTGAACTGGAAACCCTGTAGTTTACAGGTGTGATCCTGAGCTTGAGCAAAAATACTTCATTTATCTGCTATAGAAGTTTCTCTTCGAGTGGAAATGTCTTGCAGCTGGTCAGTTTTCATGACAGCAAAAAGATTACAGGTCTGTCTTCATCCTTGCACGCAAATGTGCACTGAGGGCCATCCCAGGCTTATCTGCAAGCTCTGAAGTGAGACAAATTCAAGCATTTAATTACATTCTTATGAAGGAAAGGAGGTGGTACCCTGGTGAAGATTACCTACCCATGAAGTATCCTTAAATTCTTTGATGAACTGCACTTTGCCTATACTATTAACTACAGATGATGAGTTTCAAGGCACTTCACTAGTAAATACAAAGTCGAAGTGTCTATATATGGGCAACAAACTGACATGAATTGCCTTAGCTGAGGGATAAAAATAAAGGACCAGGGTGTTAAGGAAATGTACATTTTAAAAATAGAATTTGAGCACTAAGTTTCTATATCCTGATAAACCACCATGCTTTTCTGATAATCCCACTATATGAATTAAAAAGTAAGCATATGTTGGAGGTATTCCCCACTTGGCTTAAAAATCTCAACTGACTTTAAAATGAGTAGATAAATGCTCCTTTGGTCTTTTGAAAGTCCCTGATGCCTGCTGGTAATTTATCAAGGTCAGGCACAGGTAAAGATCCTTTTCTGTTTTTGCTGGCAGATTAATATTTCCTTTCCCTGAGCAAAGAATGAAAGTTACAGATTTTTCTTTTTCAAAGACAGACTATATTTAGCTTTAATTCATCTTCTCAGGTGAATATGCAAATTTTATTTTATTTTTCTTTTTCAAGCCCATTAAAATTGTACTTGTCAGTAGTTTTATCAGCAGTGAGAATTCACCTGGCTGCATTTAGAAAGATAGATAGGTCGAATTTCTTCCTTGGTACATTACATATATGAATTAAAGACCAGTCTGACGTAGTGGATATTAAGTAAAATATATGCATAATTATAATTGCTTTGTTATGATTAGTAAAAGAAAATGCACTCATGAAGTACTGATCATTTTAAAAAATTACTGAATTTGATGAGAACTTTAATTCCACTACTGTCAATCGAAATTGGAATCACTGATGTCTGTCAAAATTGGCTGATATATTCACCATCGTTGCAGAAAAGAAGTCAAATGACATACTGTGAGGTTATTGCAGACAAGCACATAATTAGCAAAGATAGATGTCCTAAAGATTGTTTTTGTGTATTTGTGTCTTATAAAGATTACTATGTGATTGATTATTTGCTGTTTAAAAATAAAACAAACACAAAACAATAACAGTTCAAATTTCTGCATTGTCCACTTAGGAGTGTCTCCAATTCCTACTGAAGACAGTGGTGAAAACATTTCCTAAGTGAACTGGGAAATTAATCCATACCTTTTAAGGAGCAGTTTGAACTGTTGTACATCTCTCCTTACCAGACTTAGCACAGATAGTAATTTCCATAACAATTTCTAAAGAAAAGTGAGAATCCTTCTTTTTCTTTTCTGTTTTAGGGAAAATGACCAGCACTATGAATGTGCATACCTGATTCATATTAAGAATGAATAAGAATGCTAATTTTCCAAAGAAAGGCATAAAACAAATTCTTAAACAGTATGTTATGACTTTGAGCAATACTAATACATTTCAAGTAAAAATCTATGCAAATTCATTTCTCTTTGAACTAAATAGAAAATGCGGGTTTTTTAATAAAAACATAATTGTTGATCACAAATCCTTACTTAACTATATATGTGGTTGTACAAGCTTATAAAAGAAATAAATGTTGAATGTTATCTGAAAGAGCTTTCTTGTGTTTGCCCCTAGAACCATTTTATTTTCAGAAAAAAATTACTAGGTTTGTAGATGAAGGAAAACAAAAGTGTCATGGCAGGGAGACAGAGATAATAGCATATGCTGTCTTTATTCTGACTCACAGCATCCCAAGGAGGCAGACTCTGAAAAAATAGAGTAAATCTATAGCAAAACTTTACCAGCCACTCTGTGTGGCAAGAGTCTCAATCTCAGAAAAATCAGTGAGACCTGAACACAAGACTGATTTCCCACATTGTCAAAATTCCTGTTTGTAGAAATGAGGTTGTTAATCTCTATCAAGATACAGTTCACAGAGACAGCTCTAGTCTCTCGGTCTCAGGGAGAGGAGTGTAAGAGTTGGGAGTTCATATGTGACAGAGGATAAGCTAATTTTAAATTACATTCAGTACTGGTTTATGACATATAAGAAGTCCTAAAATTATTGACTTTGCTCTTAAATGTGCAGTGGTGACCATAGTAATTGATCCCACTGAACATCTGCTAGAACAGAAATAAACATCTCTAGACTAAACCAAAATAAAAGTTACTTTTCACTTTCTTCCAGCATAGAAGTACATTGCAGTCTAAACAGTCATCACTTCTTGCACTGCATTCTTCTGCATCTTCTTTTCATGCCTCTTCTTACTGTTTTCATTTTTTTCTTACGCTATGAGCTGTCTTCTGCAAAGGCAGCCATGCCTGAACCTCGGGGAGAAGAGGGAGATGTCCCTCTGCTATGTGCCATCTCTACTGACAGGCACGTTGACCTCTTCATCTATGGCACAAAAAGACAAAAATGCCCTTTTGAGTTTGCTTTCTGTGCTTCCCCTCAGGAGTCTGAGTTGAGGTTTTTGCCTTTCCTGGAAGACAAAGAAGTTTGGATGCCTGATGTGGGCCTGATTCCTCCCTAGTGTCTTGACTAGAGCACAAGTATGCACTCACACGAGATTCTGGGTCTCATGCCATCCCTTATTACGAGTCAAATTTCACAGCTCGCTTTGCCTTTGACAGAGCGCGGTGTACTCCATCAACTGTTTATCATCTGAAGGCTGGACGAGGTCAGGGTGCTTGAAGCTGAGGAAGCCCTTTCTTTATGATAGGGAGTAGACCAGCCAACTTTGTGAAATAAAATATTGTTTAAGAGTTCAACTTAAACAGAATAGAATAAATGAAGTTTGAAATGAACTGCCAGTAAACATTTATTCTTACCAGCTGTAATAAAACCAGGGAGTAGCTGGGTGATACTCAGGTCCTGTCTGGCCCACACAGACTGGATTTGACTCCCTCACTCCCGGTCCACAAAAATATATGAGCTAACCACTAATACAGAAAATATTTGTGAATTATCTCAGCAGAGATGCAGATGAGCATAGTTCTATTGCAGCCAGGCTGTGTTGGGTCATATGGGTTACAGTCCTGGCTGACAATAGCTCATTATATGCAATACATTGGATTTGACCTTAAATTAAGTAAATAATCCCAATTTAAATATTTGAAGAAAATTAAGTAAATAATCCCAATTTAAATATTTGAAGAAAAATAAATCAATATGGGTGTCTACTCATTACTGGTTTCTAACTGTATTAATTACTGAGGTTAAAGTGCTTAAGACAAATACATGTTGGAAATCTTTCCCAAACTGGATTATGCTTGATTCCAGCAAACCCAGTGATTATTAAGGGTGCTGCAATTACAGTGAGTGAAGCACATTCAGAACTACACGTGTTGCAATATCAGTGTGTGCAATTGAGTATACTTCTAAGTGTTGCTTATTGTTCCACTAACACCCTGTAAGAGTGTAAGTGCGTGATGAATGTTAATTCTATGATTCAGCAAAATATTTGCATTTGCAATGTTTTAGATGCTAACTGAGAGGGGCTGTTCTCTGGTCTGAATGGTCCCACAGAAGCAGTCTTGAAATGCATTCAAAGGAATCATGTGAAACCTGAAAACTGAGCATGACCACACTGGGACCATTTGTAAATTCACCAGAGCAAACTGGGACTTCATATTCTGGCCTTTTCTGTCTGAATAGTCCTTGTTCCGACTTCCTTCTATCAGGGGAAGATATGGAAGGTACTAGGATGAATTAGATCAGTGGTCTGCCTCTGTAACATATATATTTCACAGGTCTCAGCCCTCCAGTTAAAAAAAATATTTGTTACAGCAAAACTTTTTCATCAGCTTAGAATACCTATTGTGAAGACCGTTTGTCATTATATAGAGACCAACAGACAATTTGAAAAGAAACAGCTAATTTGTGCTCCTGTTTTTGGCATTCATGGCAATATGACTCTTGGCTACTGCTGAAAATGTTCTTTTTTTTCCTTTTTTTTTTAATCTTTGCTGCAAATACTAATCCACATATCATTTCTGCATTTAATATTTTAAGAGTTTGTATTCAGCAACTTATCTCTTGGAATGTATTTAGTTTGAGGACTAGTCTAGACTGGTCTGAAGAAGAATTCTTGATTTTTCGTGTGAACAGAAGTTTCAAGTCTTTTAAAGAATGTGACCATTTCATGTGCAGTCATTATCAGAACAAACCAACAGAGTGTGCTCATGCACTGTGAGAGCTGAAGTTGTATATAGTTCAAAGGTTTTTTCTGTATCTGAAGTTCTTCCTCTTTAAAAATAAGTAACTGTAAAAGCTCCATTCCCTGTCATGTTTTTCAATTACATATAGTATCTCCAGAAGAAACAAGCATCATCTAACATAATTAAACAGAGAAAGAGAGGGAATTCTAGATGAGAAAAGTGGGAGTAAAACATTCATACAGAAGGGATTTAACAGCATTAGCACAGGGATCCACCAAGCTTTTTCTGTTAGTGAAAGTATTTAACTATGCCCTGGTGATCAACCCCACGGCAAGCTTATGCATGGCACTGTATTTATAGGGAAACGATCTGGCATGAGGCTGGAGGGACTGTAGGAGTCTTCCGGAATGGCTGAGCTGAAATGGATTCTCCTGTGGGGGGATGCTTGCAAAAAGTTCTGCTTGATCATTTTTTGCCAGTAAAAACTGTATTTGTGCAAATGTGATATGGATCCCCAAAGATTGCAACCAATGTTCAGCATGGGAAACAGCACAAGAGGTGGGTGCAAATGTATAGCCTTCCTTGTAATGAATCTTCTTCTAAAATGTTGGAGCCATTTCACGCCATTAAAAACCCCCATTCTATTTATAGAAACATTTCAAAACCTTGACATTGAAATCTATTCTCTGAATAAAATTCTTAAAATAAAGATCTGCTCAATATAGGTGGGCATATGGCATGCTTTGATGTGATGCATTACACATCTGGATCCATGAGGCTTGAATATCTTACAAAGGAAAATGCAGACACAGGTATTTGAAAGCAAGTGTTACACACTAGGGAAGAGGAACGCTATAATGTTAGTCACAGAATTTGGACTTTCTTTGCTACCTCAGCTGTCACGTGTGAAATTGTATCTCAGATCAACAAACAAGCTACCATTGGATGGCAAGTTAATTCACATTTTCAAAGTTTAGTGCCTTAGCCCACAGCAAATGCAAGGGGCTTAGATGAATCTGAAGTGCATGAAATAGCTCAGAAAGCTGATTTTGTGAAGGGCTGATGTACAGTGACTCCGCCAGGGAAGTAATTTATTCTGTGCCTTAAAGCCCAAACTTTAAAATAAGTAATACTGTTGCTCTGAAGGTTGTCAATGGATAGAGTTCATTACTGATTAATATTAGCAGTCATGTCATTACTGTCATTAATATTGTACTGATACCTACTTAGTTACCTAGATTAAAGCTACCTACTTCATAGTGCGTACCACAGCAGTACTGTTTAATAAAATCACGTGAGAGGTATTGCTTACCAGATCTGAAAAGGTAATACCAAAACCTCCCTAGCTGGCAGCTGCTGAGTTCCACCTAAAACATAGACAGACCCATTCTGTTTCACCTGAAGAATCCCCTAAATGCCCATAAATCTAGGTGGTCCTGGGGAAAAAAAAAAAAAAAAAAGAAAAGCAAAGCATTCCGCACATTCCACATACTAAGCTCCTGTCAGTGCATCCTTGCAATATGATTACACTGCGCTACCTCCCTACAGGTGAGATCTTTCCCTCTCTCTGGCGACATGCTTGCAGCATTCTGAGACCTCTCTCCTGCATGTACCATGTAAAGCTCAGCCCTGGAGATCAGCCTGCTTCGCCTTCTCTGCCACAGTCACAGTTTTTCTTCTCTGCTCCAGGCTTTAGGCCACTTTACTGCATTTCAGTTTGGTGAAACTGGGCAATTTATAACAACTGGAAATGATACTCAGAATTTCAGAAATGTATTCTAGTGCGAGAACTAGAGATACACCTGATGTGGTTCATTTTGGAATCCATCAACATTAAAAACAAATTACTGCTATAAATATTGCCATTCTGCATCGATTATAATTAAATACCTTTAGACATTCCTAGCCATAAATCAGAGAAGACATGTCTGGTGCAGCAGTAGCATAAATATCTTTGCAAAAAAAACCCAAACCAAACCAAAACCAAAAAAAGTCCTAAAGTCTGTAAACTCTGAAAGATTTCATGAAACTATTTGAGAATACCCCATTTTTCCAATGTTAGTGAGATTATAAGAATGTAGTGGATGGGATACATTCCTTAGTTTGTGAGTCTTTAATAATTTGTCAGCACAGCTTCCAATTCAGCTTACGTTCTTAAAACGAACAGTAATTTAATATGCCTTGTTGTTTGCCTAGTTTTAGATTATCTTTGAAAAGCAGGCCACTTAGAAACTGCCTATTGCCTCCTTTAGGAAAAAGTTAAAAAAATGAAAAGGCATTGCAAAAAAAAAGCCTGTGACTTGTGAAGATACAAGATTTTCACTGTTATATTTCATTCAAGTCTCATTCTCTGTGAGAAGGAATTTCCTTCCTCTTTTGAACTAAGGGAGCTGATTTGCTGGAAAAATTAATGGTCTTCTGTACCTATGCACACATTTAGGGATGAAACAAAAGTAAGCAAACCCCATGAAGCATAAATTCCTGGGATTTGCATCTCTTGAGGTTACATTACTGTGTGGCTTCCCTAACAACAGAGCTCAGCAAGCGTCTGATGTTTAATTTCCCCAGTTGTCTTTTTTCTTTATTACTTCTGTATTTAAGCTTGTTTAGATTCAACAAACAAGAAAAAACCCTGTGTATCAGTAACATTCAGTTAGTCATAAGCTTTTTGTACATGCAAGTACCCTTAGTTCTATAACCAGAGTGAGTTGGCATGTTAGCATTGTTGCCACTGTTACCAAATAATAGCTGGAACACTTTCTGCTGCAACAGGTTATATCTCAAGGATCCATTTGTAATGCAGGCTGCAAATCTGTCTGATTTATGAAGCAGCTGCTATCTTCAAGAGCAGATCCTGTCAGACACATTCATCTGGCCATACTTTGAAAAAAAGAGAAGATTATGCCCTTTAGACCAACAATCAAGTATGAAACTCTCCAATGTCTCACCAAAAATGACAATGATGTGAAGGAAAGAAAGGCCATTTGCTTTCATTGGTCTCACAAATGACAGCTCATATTTAGACATCTAGGACAATTGTTTCCAAAATTAAGACACTCAAATTAGCACTTGTTTGTCTAAAATCAGCTCTTTCTTCAATATTTCATTCAATACTGGCAGTATTTCTTCTAATCTTAGTTTAAATGGTGAGATAATTCAGTTCTCACAAAAATGTTCCAAAGTTATTACTGCCAAAAAAATTTTAGAATTCATTTTCAGGCAAACAAAGAAAAACTTGGCATGAAGCTAAAAATGAATACAAGAGTATCTTGCAGCCAAAAGCGATAGGTTCCTCAAAGACACTGAATGCGAAAAATGCAAGAGGGTCTTATTTTCCCACTGAAGGTCAAATAAAACTGAACTGAACCAAGAGAAATGAGGTCTGCAGAGAACTTGGCAAATATGCAAGAAGTAGCTTTGTGTCTGTGAGATCATGCAAAGTATATCAAAGGGCAACAATTACTTCCTCAGAGAGACAGGCAGTCTCAATTGGTAGCATTTATCAACTAAGAATCTCAGTCTTACTAATCAGTAATCAGTAAGACTTTGGAAATCATGAAATCTACAGCATCTTCTTTTATCTAATTGCACTAAAAAATATTAGATCCGATTCTCTGAGCACTGCAGTTCTTATCTGCGTGAGTTGTATGGGCAAGTTTTACTTAAAATGAGATAAACTGGAAAGCTTTTTAATCTCAATTTCTTTTTGCAAAGGCTGGTTGCCAAAAAGCTCTTCTCACTATTAGTCATTGGTGGGCAATTTTTTGAGGCTCTTCTGTCTTCTGTGGAAGGATTCTTCATGCCAGCTGTTTCCTCAGCCAGTTTTATATCTTCCCCATTTTTGTGGGGAAAAAAACAAACGAAAAGATAACAAGAAATACTTCCTTTCAGTCCAAAGCCCCATACAATTCTTTGAAGCACAGAAGATCCCACATTCAGGATGGACAAACACATTAGCAGAGGCAGATGCATGACAAGTCTCTCCCAATGCAGTTGCTCCTATCTTCCCTGTGACTGAATTAATGCACATGTGGGTCCACATAAATAGAAGAGAAACAGAGTAGCGAAATAACCTCTTATTTCACACTTTTTCAATATCTAGGACTCAGAATGCATAAATACCATAAGCTACTGCTGCTGTCCTCATTAGTATCTCTGCCTGCAAAGTTAAGTATTTGAGGAGGTGGCAAGTAGCCAGTCTTGCCAGAACTCTGGACCAAATTTTCTGTCCATGTTGGAGATCTAACAGGGTTACTGAGATATGTCTTTATTTGTGATGATGAATACAGAAATATACTTACCAGTTTCAAGGGATACTGAAAAATCACCCCCACCAGATATGGACTGCTTCTTCACCACCAGCCCTTGAAAAAAATCAACATCAGGGTCATGGCTAGACACCACCCTGTCCTCCTCGTCTCAGTCATACAGCAGTGCTGCACTAGCTGTTGGGCTAGACCTTGTCTCACACTTGGTTGGTAAGTGCCTTTGAATGCTCACAGAAAGTACACAACCACACCAAGATCTCTGTCAGTACAGCCAGCAGGTCCCTCTGATGACTGAGCACAAATAGCCTGGCCAACAGCGTAGCAACAATTTTAACTGCATGAAAATATTCTAGCAGAAGTTCATAAAAATACATAGAATGCATCCCAGCCGCACTCAGGAAATTGAACAAGAGGAGCAGAAAAATAATCAGCAACTCCTGTGAGACAGCACATCCTGCAGCCCCCCTGGACCCTGACTCCCCCTGCCCCTGTCTGAGAAATGCTGCCTCGCTCCCTGGCTCTGATGGCTGGTTTAGTCCAGGGTAAGAGATGAGCAGGCTCCCAGCATGGCTTAAATCCCATTCCCAAACACACTGGGGATAAGATGCAGCTGTGTCAGCGCCCTGAGGACTCCACCAGCTCTGCCTGGCCACCACAAGGCTCCCCCCACCCTGCCCAGGCCCATGACCTCACGTCAGTCCCCCCAGGGCCGTCAGCCCCCGTCACAGCTGCCCTGCAGCAGGGCCAGTCTCCAGCTCTCCACGGCCCTGCCCTGCCCCGTCATCCCCCCCGGCAGGCCCATGGCCAAGCCCAGGTCAGCCCCAGGGAGGTGCCCTCTGTACCCCCCAGACCACCTTGCTCCTGGCTGGGGCAGTGGGACAGTCTCTGGGCCCTGCCCTGCCACCCCCAGAGGAGCAGCCAGCCCTCGCTGTGCCCTGCGCCCGGGCCAGGCCCCCCTCGCCTGGCAGAGCCTGCTCAGGTTGCCCTGAGCCCTGGCTCCCCAAACACCCACACGTGGCACCCACCACAGCAGGCTGCACAAATCACACCCTTCCTGCTGTAAAGGAGCCGCTTTGGCGAGCTGCAGTACACTTCCTATACTGCATGAGATATTCTGAACAAAAGGCATGTACAAAATCAGTTACAGCTTTGGAGCACCAGCTGGGACCCCGAGGAGTCCCAGAGCTAGGTACTTTGTAGCTCAGGCATGTCCAGTCTGCTCCAGAAGGGGAACAGCCATCCTCAGCTGTTATGCCCCAGTAATCACTTATTAAAGCAGATGGATTAATTTAGCATCATGGATGTCCGGGATCCCACTCTTTCCCTGGGCTTCGGATGCAGCATTCAGCAGGTGGGCAGCCCGCAGCCCTCCTCCCCTAACACCGCGTAAGCAGCCAGCCGGGATGCACAGGGACCCTTGTCCCTGGCCACCCTGTTTGGCAGGAGGAGGTAAAATGCCAGCTGCTCCTCTCCAGGGCCTGCAGAAACCCACCTCCCGGCTGCAAAAGGCAGCATGTGAGGGGGAGATTTGTGGCCTGTTCCACTTCACCAGACAAGGACAAAAAGCACAATTCAGATTTAAATTCTTCTTAGGAACTCTGCTCTGCATTTGGTAGACAGGCACAATTCTTCAGCGGGTCGGTAACAAGCTATGCCTCAGCAAGGCATAAGCAGTGGTTCAAAATAGCTGTGTTGCTTTGCTCTGACATTATCCAGTTCTGCAGTCCAGGCCTGATATCTATTTTCTACCCTCCTAGGTGCTCATAGTTCCTGAACTCTGAACCGGTATTCACTGGGGTAGAGCGAATGCCTGTGGTGGTGTGCTCAGGCTCAGTGCCAGGCACACATCTCTAATCAGATTAAATCCTGCTACTCTCTGCAGAGAAACTCAGACACCAGCCACACATTCAGAGGCCCTCCGTTTGTTTAGCAGCACTGCTCTGCCCACAGTCTCACCAGTTACAACATTAAAGCCCATTTATATGCACAGCTGGACGATCTGAAAAACTGCTTTGGTCTAATAGTCAACAGATGAGCACTGCAATCATTTAACACTATCGGATATTAGAGCCCATCATTTTTTTCAGTCCACAAAATGATCTTTTCTGTGCTCAAAACTCATCTCTTTACAAAATATAGATTTTACACCAATACTGTTTCTTGAGGGCGAAAAAAAGAGAGCCGCTTTTTTTCTTTTTTTCCCCTTATGTAAGCAAAGTCCCATTTCCTGAGACTGTGAGTCATTACTGACACAGGGGACAGATGAAGTATGGATGTTCGATACAAATGTTGCTTTATGTTGTAAAGCATTTATAAGAACATGATACAAGGCCAGAGACAAGGCCAGAGAAACTAATTAACTCATGGAAAGAACACGTTCCTAGGTGCACAGTACAAGAGGTGCAAATTTTAGTGATGAAGAACAAAAAAAGTGGGGTGATATGAGTCAAATTTGAAAGTAATTATTTCAGAGAAATGGGGGAAAAGCAATTATAAGAAAAAGCCGGTAAGGAATAAACAAATCAACTAACCAGTAATGTTAAAAACCGAGTAAAATTGCACTTTGTGCAGCACTGTCCTTGTGTTGTTCTGGCACCCAAAGGTCCCACTCAGGATCAAGCTCTTTGCCATCCTACAGAAGGATATACCTTTTGTGAGTCTTAAATTCAATATGTTTGGAAGAATTAAAATATATTAATCCCTCAGGGGTCTGTACCGGGACCAGTACTATTTAATATCTTCATCAGTGACAGACAGTAGGATCGAGCCCACCCTGAAAAATTTGCATATAACAGCAAGCTGAGTGGTGCGGTTGACACACCTGAGGGACAGGATGCTATCCATAGGGACCTGGATGAACTCAGGAGTTGGGCCCATGTGAACCTCAAGGCCATGTGCAAGGTCGGGGCAGCCCCCGGTACCTATACAGGCTGGGGCATGAAGGGATTGAGAACAGCCCTGTGGAACATGACCTGGGAGTGTTGGTGGATGAAAACCCGGACATGAGCTGTCCCCCACATAACGTGTGCTTGCAGCCCAGAAGGCCAACCATATCCTGGGCTGCATCAAAAGAAGTGTGGCCAGCAGGCTGAGGGAGGTGATTCTGCGCCTCTATTCCATTCTAGTGAGACTCCACCTGGAGTACTGCATTCAGCTCTGGAGTCCTCAGCACAAGGAGGTCTTGGACCTGTTGGAGCAGGTCCAGAGGTGGGCCACAAAAATGATCAGAGGGATGGAACACTTGTCCTGTGAAGAGAGGCTGAGAGGGTTGAGGTTGTTCAGTCTGCAGAAGAGAAGGCTCTGGGGAGACTTTATTGCAGCCTTTCAGTACCTAAAGGGGGTTTATAAGAAAGATGGGAACAGACTTTGTAATGGAACCTTTTGCAATAAGATAAGGGGTAACGGTTTTAAACTATAAGGGGGTAGATTTAGACTAGATATAAGGAAGAATTTTTTTATGATGAAGGTGGTGAAACACTGGAACAGGTTGCCCAGAGAGGTGGTAGATGCCCCATCCCTGGAAACATTCAAGGTGAGGTTGGACAGGGCTCTGAGCAACCTGATCTAGTTGGAGATGTTCCTGCTCATTGCGGGGGGGTGGACTAGATGATCTTTAAAGGTCCCTTCCAACCCAAATTATTCTATGAGTCCATGCTTACATGGCAGTCTGCTTAGGCTGTGCTCACAGCAGATCAGAATCTCTGACAACATTTATGTGTAACTAGCAGTAATTGTAAGGAAGGACCAGGACAAGTTGCACTAGGGTGTAATCAGACAGGCAAATGACTCAGAAAGAAATTTCTGACATGATTTGGAAGCCAGAGTTTTCACTGTAATGTTTATGTTCACCAAGAATATAGAAATATTTTATAGAATGAACTAACAGTTAAATTTCTTTGTTCATAAAAAAAATTCATAATACATAGACAGATACACAGACAGGTAGATATTGGTAACACAAGTGTGAAATGTATCCAGCAAATGTTTTTCAGATGTAATCTGTCAGCATCCAGAACATGAATACTGTACAGACATTTCTTTGAACAGTTTCTAAATGCTCCCAACCACAGTTACATAAAATATACAATAAAGAAAAAGTATGTTAAGAGACCTAGCAAATCTAATGCTGAAACTGTCTGTTTAAAAGATTCTTAATGGCATTAGGAAACAATACTTGTTCAAAGGCAGCTGTTCATAGCTATGCCACCTTCATCACTGTCTAGTATCACAGGCTGTCACTCACCTGCATGTAAACTGTACAGCCCTATGTGTGGAACTTGAAATAATGATCTCAATTTGTTAATATTTTACAGCCATTTCAAACACATATAAATGTCTATTCAAGCTGCAAGATAGAAGAGAAGCAGTTCCAGATTCTGTTTTATAAATAAAATATCTAATGTGTCAGACTGGGTTTTACATTCCTGTAACTTCACTATAGCCAAGGGGCTTTTTGTTACCTGTTAAAGCAGAAATTGGCTCCATGTGTGTAATAGACGGTACATCTATCAGAAGGAATCTGGCAGAAATATTTACTCTTAGTGTCGTCATAACAGCTTGGAATATTATCATTTGTTGTATACATTAATTTAACAGAATATGCTGAATGCATAAATACTAGATTGTATTTCATAGCTTTAAATGTTATAGATTTTCAGCATCTTGTCAGAAAAGGAGTCTAGCAAGTTAAACAGTATAATAAAAATAAAACCCATATGTGGAACTTCTGTAAAATATGCTCCAACAGTTTTTATGCATAAGAAGCACTTTGCTTTGCTTCAGTTTTCTTTCTATTGTGTTCCTCATACTACATTTCTTCTTTTTCTCACGCAGTTCCACAGAGATATAATAAAGATTAAATTTGTAATTTATTTTAAAGTCAGATTTGACCTTTATGTTCTAACACAATAAAAGAGAATTTTACAGTGCTTGAGATTTAGTAATATTCTGTTTTACTTTGATGGCTAAGCCCCTTCCCCCCAACCTGTCACAGACATAAATAATGAAATGTTCCCATGGTGATTTTCACTGGAATCATATGTAATGTCTAATTTCAACTAGGAGATATTAAATATTTTCCAAGAGACACTGGATAACTGATTTTCTAAATATGCAGTATTTTGTAAAGAAAACAAATCATATATATATATATATATATATATACAAAGTATAATTCTAGCATACTTTCTATTCAAAAGTATAATTCTACTGTTTTAAATTAAACAAGACATAATTTTATTTAAAAAAAAACCCAAAACATAAATATCTATAAATAGGAAAAGGATCTGGAGGTCCAGCAGATCAGACACAACTTTATATGGGATGTAATCACAGATCATACACATTTCCAAATTTTCTCATGCAGCACTTGGAATTTCTGTATAAGGTTTTTCTTTGAAGAATTTCCCCTCCCTTAATGTAATTTTAAGTGAAATTAGCAAGAGTTTTGTCCCTAATTTCTATTAAGATGTTGTTTTGATTGTTGGTGAAAACTGAGACCTTATTGATTCACAAGCATAAGAAAGCATAATTTCCCTCAAATCAAGGTTAATTAATATTAGCTAATGTTCTGAGCAGCTGTTTTCATTCTTAGCATTGACAAGGTACTGGGATTTCAGGCAGTGAAGGTGAAAATAAAGTGTCAAGTAGAGGGAGCTAGGATAAACAGTAACTACAGGATAAATATTTGAAGTACAGTCATGAAAAGGAAAAGAAGTATCTTCCTTGCACAGTGCTGCAACCAAAAGCAAAAAGAAAAATTCAGAAAATACAGTTTAAAAAAATGCAGGAAAAATAACCTGTCAGATTTTAAGGATACGGAAAACATTCAATAGATATCTTTTAATCTCACGGGTTTAAAATTAATATGATAAATAATGATATTAGAAAGTATACTTTTAAGAAAATATTGAGGCTATAAGGCACACTGACTTAACAGGTTCTGTGTTATTCCAGTGTCAGCGAATTATGTCTCATCTCCTTTGAAGTCAAGGGCAAACCACCTACTGGGGTCAGGAATTCACCCCATATACCTGGGATTTAAAACACAGGTTTTAGAAACCAGTTTTTAGAAAGAAACCCTACTTCTGAAACCTTTTAACTTGATATAGAAAAATATCTATGATAACTAAATCCTTTTGCCTTTATGAAAACTGACTCTCCTGATTGATATCCCACTAGTTTATTTCAGTGTGCCCTTCCAAACACATACACACAAACACCTTTTCTTTCAAAAGCTTTGTGAACCTAGTCTAGCAGGTTGTATATGCATTTCTAGGTGATTCAGCCTATATAGGCCATGTGTAAGACTCTTATCTTAAGACAGGCTTCAATTAAAATGTCACTGGCTTTATCAAATGCAAATAGACACATATTCCATATAGGCTGTCATGGTTCTCTACTTATTTGGAGGGAAAGCTGCAAAGAGAGCACTCAGTTTATGGGTAGTACTAGAGTAACACTGTGCATGACAAAGACCAGACCATCTCTAACGGAATTTCAAAGTACTTTGCTTTTGTGTCAGTGGTCTTGATGTCAGGAAGCCAGCTGTGGAGGGGACAGTGCTTTTGTTGGGATGTCACAGCCTTGTCACTGCCTAACAGTGAGAGAAAGGTAAATGTGCCATCCGCAAGGTGTGGATGACAGAAGATGGATAGACGCTCATCTCGTACCTTTTTTTCTAGCATGCTAGGGAAGTTTCTGGGAATGGGCAGCTTTTCCCAGTGTTTTCCCAGAGTGTATGTGCTCTCACCTTCTTCCCAAAAGGATAAACCCCCCAATTTTTACTTAATTTATTGTGGACCTTATGGCACAGTAAATTTTGCTGGTTTTCCTCAGAGTACAAAACAGGTTAAGGTAGTCTTACTTGCCATGGTCCTCCCACCTAAACAAAAAATGACATGTATAAGAACAAAACAGCAGAGAACACACTGAATATTTTTGTTGCTCGTGGAAAGCAGGCACCCCTGAATGACACCCGTACGTATTGCTTTGTTTGGTTTGTTCTGATTATGACAGCCTGTGGGAAGGAAGTGCCAAGATCCGGACAATTTTGCCTATACAGGGCTGAAAAACTGTGTCATAATCTTGCTTCCAAGATGAAAAAGCATGCATTGGACCTGACAGTTACTGCATAACATGATATAGTGGCAGGTAAGGCCTTGCCTTTCTCTAGTTTATCTGGCCATAGCCCTTTAGCTGACAAAGCACTGACCAGATTACTATCCAGCCAACTTCCAATCTGGCACTCAAGGAATGCAGCTGCAAAATCTGGGAAGAGCTCATTCCCAGCAAATACCACCCAGATAGGCCAAAACCAATTACGGCTAACAGTTATTAATGCTATGTAGCATGAAAGAAGTTTTTATTGGTGTAAGATTATGTAATGCATAACATATGCCCAAACATATGTCCACAGACCAGTCATGACGTATTTCAGTTTAGGCAAAAGCCTATAGTTGCTTGAATTAAGTAATAAAAGGGTTTTTAAACCTTTATGGAAACCACAGAGAATGCCAAACAGATGGAACTGAAAGTCCTTCTTTGTTCACAGCACATTCAGGATCAATTCCATCAATTTTGCAGATTTCACAGTCTTATAGTGTTATCTGAGATGATACAGCTGACCTAAGTATCTCATGCATTTTATGTGCTGTGGCGTAAGAAATGCGTATAACATACACATTTTAAGAAACAAGTTGCTTGACCATCAATACAAGGTATCAACCTATTATTAAACAAACTACTACTACTCAGTGTTAAGAAAAAAAAAAAAAGAAGAGGATGTTAAAATGACAATTTCAACCAAATACTAGGAAATCCCTCCCAGTACATCCCCCTGAATGTAGTAAGAGCAAATAAAAACATCTGATTGCTAGCAGCTCGCCTAACTTGTGAGGGAAATAGAATTTCTAACTAGGATCTTAGATGCTACAATGTAAAAATTCATATTCTACAGCGGTGCTATTCTTACTAAAACAGGTAAGATTTTTTAAAAAAAATAAAAGAATGTCTATGCATATGACTAATACAGAAAGATCTAGGTACTCATCAGCTTTCTATTGTCAAGTGCCATATTCAATGATTTTTCTACTCTGCTCTGCTGCAGAATGCTAATGGCAGTTTTTTGTTATTGTCCAGTTGCTGGATTTGGTGTTAATGGAGTTCAGAAGATTAAAAGATTTCTCCATGACAGACATCTGAAGTGTCACAGGGTGGTCCTGCTCATTAAACTAAGTGGAATAAAGTGCCTGTTGTTCTTGTTTCTTTTTCTGCTACAGCCTGCATAAAATACCTAATTGGAGTAGGGGTCAAGTAAGAAATCACATTTTGGTGATATGATCATGAAACACATTTTAAAAGAAGTATGTAGAGAGCTTTGTGGCAGGTGCTGGAGGCCACGATGCCTGTGAAGGACCTTGAAGGCTAAAGAAGAAAGAAAAAGGTTGGCTGAATGCCTGGAAGAAAAAACGGGACAGGAAGCGAGGCTGGAGCGGATGCGTGATGCCATGTCGGCAGCTGGTTGAGAACATGAAACTCACAGAGATAAGAAAGAAGAGAGAAAAAAAAAATGCAACAAGTTCAGTGTGTTTGTAACTTAGTAATTAACCAATTATATGTAGCCAAGAAGTGTGTGAAGAGTATTGATTAACTGTTTTGATTAACAGTATTGATTAGCATCATTAATTGATGATATTTTAGTATGTTGCATGTGAACAACAAACAAGGATATGTAAGCATGGCTTTTGGACTAATAAAGGGTCTTCTGGTCAAATTCAGGAGTCCATGCCTCATTCTCCTTAAATGGTGACCCCTATGGTGGTGTTCCAAAGCCTTGGAAGAATAAGGATGGAACTGGTTGATAAAAATGACATCTCGTGGAAGAGGGCTGTGTTCCGGAGGAGATGTCTTGGCTGAATGATCGTCTTGCCAGCTGGACCAGGCGGACAACTTAAACCCCAGGGATAACACCTGTACACTTTGAGACAGGTGAGCAGCCAAGAAACTTTAGAGATTTTAAATATTTGAAGAAATTTCTTCAAGAAGCTTTAGAAACCTGTACTCATTGAGACAGGTGAGCAGTCAAGAAGCTTTAGAAACCTGTACACATTGAGACAGGTGAGCAACCAAGAACCTTTAGAGACTTTAATAATTTTAAGAAATTTTAAGAGACCTTAGACACTTTAGAAACTTTAGTAAATGGGATCCCATATATCTGCAGAAGAAAAAAGTATATTAAGGATGTTTCAGCATATTTTGCACAAAAGAGGAATTCTATATGAAAGATTAATTTGAGACTGTTGCTAGTCTAGTTAAAGAGCCAAGGCACCCCAGCTACCTTGACACAAATATTTGATGTTAGAATGTGTGAGTCAGAAGGAGAGCAAATTTGGGAAAAGGCATCTTGAGGAGATTTAACTGCTACCCAAGTTATGACTACTTGGAGATTAGTGCTTGAGACTTTGAAAGAGATGTGTGCAGAAAAACAGCTTGCAGGTATTGCTAAAGAGGCTTGGTCGGAGACTGAGAAAGGGCAGGAAGCCAGTATAATAAACCAAGATGTTGCTCAGCAGACGGAGCCGAATGAGAGCGAGGCTGAGGCTGAAATTGAGCATATTTCTGATGAACTAGAAGGAGCAGGGTTGGAGGACTTGGATGAGGATGGACAAGATGAAAATTTGTTAAATTTACGGTTGGAGGATTCGCAGTTAAAAAAGGAACAGTTAAAAGTAAGGAAGAAGTGACTGGTGCGGCAGGGTGCTAATAAGGAAAGCAGTAGTGATAATGAAAATGATATCGGGAGAGAGATTAAAGAAGAGTGGAGGAGAGTGCACTTGGAAAGTATGAAAGAGGGAGTGCACACATTTCCCATGATAGTACAAGATAGACACCCAGGACAATATCAGGTGTTTCACTGGGAAATGATTAAGGAACTATGGAAAACTGTAATGCAAAATGGACTATATTCTCCTCTTACATAAACTTTATTAGAGAATGTGATGATGGGTCTGCAGCTAGTGAATCTGTTAGAATGGATCTGTGACAAAGTGCTGGACTTACCACCTGATGGCACTTTGCAAATTCCTGCCTGGCAAGCGGTCAGAAGACGATTGTATGATGCTGCTACGCAGGCGGACTCCATGGCAGTAATGCATTTAGCACCTTGGTGGCAAATTCTGACTACTCTTCTCCAAGTGTCGACTAATTCTACTAACACTGCTAAACCCGGGGAGGCTGTAAATTCCACCGACAGCAAGACTCTTCTCAACACACTGTCAATGATGGCGACTCCATCCACACCTCCTCTGCCTCCAAAGCTCCTGTCACTGATTGCAGTGACCCTCACAGCACAGGACCAAACATGGGAACAGGACAACTTGGCCATTGATTCCACTGACAATGATAAACCTTTTGATCCAGGTCCTATAGATCCAGAAAAGGAGCTAGACCTTTTTCCTCCCCCCCCCCGCCCCGATGCATTGACTGTATTTTTGGGGAGGGTGAAAGAGGGTCTGAGGGATTGGTGGCAGGAATGCAAGTGATAAGCGCTTAAGCAAGGGGATTTGGGAGTCGCTATGGCATGTTCAGTATTTTGTCAGACAAATCAACCTGCAGAGTGGCAGTCTGTGCAATACAAGGCTGTTAAAGAGTTAAGAAAAGCAGTGCGGGAAGGGAGGATTCATAGTACTTTTGCTATGTCCCTTCTTGAAGTAATAGCAGAGCCTTATACACTCACATTGAGCTATGTGTAGTGGCCTTGATTGAAAACCTTAATCGAGGAATTGCTGTTAACTAGGAGCAGCTGGTTGGAGAAAATAATTGTGCTGATTCTGTGACTCAGGCAAGGTATCCCAGGGACAACTATTTGCAAATGAAGGACATATCTATTAAGGCAGTCAGGATGCGGGAGTCTCACCACAGTCTTGCAGGGTCCTAAAGAGTCATATACTACCTTTATTGATCTGCTTCAGAATATTTTGCAACAAGTCAAGCATGAGGAAACTCGAGGTTGCTTTTAAAACAACTAGCTATGATAATGCCAATGAAAATTGTAAATAGGCAACTTTAACAATTGCAAGCCCAACATGTGTCAAATGATTATAACGCAGAACTCACAGCAGACTGTAACTCCCAGGCTGAGTTCTGGAATGCACCATTACACATTTTTGCCTCTAATCTCTTCTGTAAGAATAGTACATGCTCTTAACTTGCTTAGCAAATTAGGCTGCTAGCTTGCTAAAGAAAGTGATACTACAAATAGTATTTTTTTTTCTGGCTTATTAAACAGATGGTGATTTTGTCCGTCATATGTTGCTACAGAACTGATTTGCTGTTTATTTTTATTATTAGCACAGGGACATAGGTGTGAAGACTTTGATAGGATGTTACATGAATCTGAGTGACCACTCTGAATCAATCCACAAAAGCATACAAAACTTAAAAGCCTTAAACAAAGATCTGCAGCAGAGCCAGGGGCAGGATGCCTTTGGTCTCTTCTCATGGCTGGGAAACTTTGGGCCATGGCTCAAAAGTATTACAGGATTTATTACAATTACTGTAACCACCTTATTGATGTTTGCCTTGTATCTCCCACGCCTTTTTTCCTGTATTCAGCATTTAGTTGATTGTAACATAAATCAGGTCATGGTCACCCAGCTACACACAACCTTTGCCTTGTTGCAGTAACAAGCAAAAAAGAGGAGGATAGAGAATGTCTGAAGAGAGATATAGGAGAGAAAGATGGAGAATATCTGACCTAACAAGAGATGAGAGAACAGCTAGGTATTGTGACAGAGAGTAGGAAAGACGAACATGGTTATTTAGTGATAAATAGGTGTCTGCATGCTTGTAGTGATATATAGCTATGTAACTGCATGAATGTTTTCTGCCCTGAGTCTGGTGGTGCATGCAGCTGCGGTTTGTGTCCGGGCTCAGAGATGTAAAAATGGGCTTCTCTGTTATGGTAAAGTGTCTCTGGTTGCATTAAAAAAAAAAAAAAAAAAAAAAAAAAAGAAAAAGAAACAACAAAAAAAGGGTGACTAAGCTGTAAATACTGTATACTATTATCTTTCCTTTTTCTTAAGCAACTTTTTTATTTCCCTGTTTGTGTACAGTTATATAGATATAGATATCTATAAAAAACAACCAGCACAAAGCAACCAGAACATTCTGAGAAACTTTTATAGTTAACTTCTACATTTAATTCCAGTAACAATCTAAAGGTGTCCATCTAAAGTGTTGATTAACCAATGATATTTTAGTACGTTGCACATGAACAACAAACGAGGATATATAAGCATGGGTTTTGGACTTATAAAGGGTCTTTCTGGTCAAATTCAGGAGTCCATGCCTCAGTCTCCTTTAGAAATATATTAACTATAATTTAAACTGTTCCAGTCCAAAGCTAGACAGAACCAGTGCTGTATGCTATTACTATTGCCACACTGTTGTATGCTGTTGGTTGAATCCAGATTTGATCTTTTATCATCTTATTTGCTGTTAATATTATTTGCTGTTAGCGCAAATATAACAACTAACCTACTTTTGGGAAGACAAATTTTATTCTTATGGTCATGAGTGTGCTATGCTACTCTCCTGGAAGACCAAAAAGCAGCCCTGTTAGTAATAAAGGCAAAGCTAAAAATAAGGACCTTGCATGCAACTAATAACTGAGTTATGGTATCACAGATATCTTGAGGTGACCCTTGCAGTTATGCTGTGCTGCTGAAGGAACACAAGCAAACACAATTTCACATGGCTGGCAGATAGATGGAGGCACTCAAAATAAGCAGGAGGGGAGCAACACCTCTTATCTCAGCCTTGTGGGAAATAGGGGGGGTCCTATATTTTTCTCATGGTGTTTTCTTGGCTGCAGAACAGAAGGGAAAAAATAAAATATGCGGGAAAATATTTATTAGTTCAAATTTATGTAGTTTTCTCTTATCAGGAGAACTTTATAAATATGAATTATTTAGAACTTGATGGCATAATGAAGAGCGAGGGAATCCTCTATGGTCTCCATAGGAGCATTACCAGACTTGCCAGGGAAACGAGCACTCAATTGTCCAATCCTCCAAAAACAAAAGCAATGGTTTACAGAGAGGTACATTGTGGTGGTGTGTATCACTTCCAATGATAGTGGGTAAGGGTTTACCTACAGATAATTTTATCAGTGGGAGTCATGCTGGGTCAAGGCCCAAAAAGGAACATAAGAATGGTAGTAAATGGAGTTACATCCAGCTGGTTACAAGTGGTGTTCCCCAGGGCTCAGTACTGGGGCCTGTGCTGTTTGATATCTTTACCAGTTAACTGGAGAAGGGGATTGAGTGCCCCCTCAGTAAGTTTGCAGATGACACCAGGCTGGAGGGGAGTGTTGATGTGGTTGAGTGCAGGCAGGCTCTGCAGAGGGATCTGGACAGGCTGGACCGATGCAACAAGGCTGAGTGATGGGTCCTGCCCTGGGGTCACAACAGCCCCAGGCAGCGCTACAGGTTTGGGGCACAGTGGCTGGAAGCTGCCTGGTGGGAAAGGGCCTGGAATTGCTCTTGACAGACACTGAACATGAGCCAGCAGTGTGCCCAGGTGGCCAAGAATGCCAACAGCATCCTGGCTGGTACCAGGAACAGTGTGGCCAGCAGGACCAGGGCAGTGATTGTCCCCCTGTGCTGGGCACTGGTGAGGCCGCACCTCGAACCCTGTGTTCAGTGTTGGGCCCCTCACTGCAAGACAGACACTGAGGTGCTGGAGCGTGTCCAGAGACGGGCAGCGGAGCTGGTGAGGGGTCCGGAGCACAAGTCTGGTGAGGAGCGGCTGAGGGAACTGGGGGTGTTCAGCCTGGAGAGGAGGAGGCTCAGGGGAGACCTTATCTCTCTCTACAACTACCTGAAAGGAGGTTGGAGTGAGGTGGGGGTCAATCTCTTCTCCCAGATAACAAGTGACAGGACAGGAGGAAATGGCCTCAAGATGTGCCAGGGGAGGTTTCAATTGGATATTAGGAAAAATGTTTTCACTTGAAAGGGTGGTCAAGCATTGGAACAGGCTGCCCAGGGAGCTGGTGGAATCACCATCCCTGGAGGTGTTCAAAGAACATGTAGATGCGGTGCTTACGGACATGGTTTAGTGATGAACTTGGCAGTCCTGGGTTGATGGTTGACTTGACGATCTCAAAAGTCTTTTCCAATCTAAATGATTCTATGTTTCTATGATTGGATAACCCTGGTCCCCTCTCAGAGCACACAAACATAAGAAAACAAAGCTTCGCATTATCTTGGGGAAGGCTGTGTGTGAGGCAAAGGTGCCTTCCTCGGCAGGGATGCCAGGTGGATATCTTCCCAGAGGGCAGGCAGACTTCAGTCATGGTGCACTGCTCTCCTATTTACCAGTAGAAAACTGCAATTTTTCCTCCTTTTTTCTCTGGCATCTTAAAAATTACTCTACTCTTCTAGTTCAGAGCTGATCTCCTAACATTTTCCTCTCTTTTTTAATAGGGAAAGATTTTTTTCCAAGATTTTTTTCTCCTATTAATGCTTACATCCCCTGAATGACAGCAAATGAAAACCTTAGTCCTGTAATGCCACTGTACAAAACTACACAGATCTCTTTGTGCTTTGGAGAGGGTTATTATGTTCACTGGAGAGGCTTTTGTGTTTAAAACAACACTGAATGCAGTTTGGAAATTGGTTTTCCACCACAAAGATAAGTGAAGTGCTAGTGCGGTCACTGAAACCCAGGTCTGTGTAACAGGAATACTCTCAAATGTCACCCTTTTCACAAGGCTCAAAAGTGCATTTCAGCTCACTCGTAATGAGCATCTGCTGCTTGTTCTAGGCTGTGTTTTGTATTCCTGCACTAATTTTAACAGTACAAAGGTACAGAGCAGCAGAAACTTTGCTGTCTCCTGAACTATATTCCTGTGGTCTGACAGATCTTTCAAGCCACTGATTTCACAAGCCACAATGACTTATTTCAGTTAGAATATCATGTTTTCATTGTATCTCCTACCAAAAGTCTCTACAGATCTTCCCAAATAAGAATGTGACAACTTGAATGAGTGGAACCAAAAATATTTTGTGAATTTCATTCTTAATTTTAAAAGTATTTATAGCTTATCAGAAGATACTCTATTACTTTAAGAGGGCAATGGGTCGTTTCCTTTAAAGACAAGATTTTAAGCTGAAAGAGAAAGTGATGATGCTACTTTTGAGGTATAACACAAGAAGCATCTTTAGATTTTAAGCCAGATCCTCTGCTAATATAAAGCAGAGTGATTCTATTGAAAGCAGTGAAGTTCCGCAGATTTATGTCTGCTAAGGGACTGTCTGACAGTGGCAAGTGACTGAAGAGACAGCCATCTCTCAGCAAAAAGAAAATGTGAGGATCAAAAGATATCTAATATGTATTCAGGGGGGATTGCTCAAAAGTAAAAGGGCAATAATAAATGCCCTGTACTGCAAACAGGGAGGGATGATGCAAGAAAGAGAGAGGAAGAAGAAAGAAATTGCAGTCAATCAGAAACTGTAGAGAAAAGATGATAAGGGCAGCAAAATGTCAAGCTGGGCTGAGGCCAGCTGAACAATGCAAGAAGAATAAGAATGTAACCTGCTTATAAAGCAAGGAAAAATTAAAACAGTGAGAATAAACTCATTAATTATGTGAGGCTCCAAATGCCTCATGTGCAATTTTGAGACCCACTTTGTCCTCAAAGTTGCTTTGAACAACTCCTCTGTCAGGGCGAACATTTACTGCAGTTGATCGACAGCTGTAGTTAGTCAGAAGTACTGCACTTGATAAAAATGGTTTTCCATAGGAATATTTTCTTCTTCTTTTTGTAATGTTCGGTGGAGTTTTTTAATTCAAAAACACTGAAAAAATACTTTATGGAATTTCATAGTTTTCTGTTTTTATTCCAGTGAGAACTCTGAAACTTTTTACATTTCATATAACAGCTAAACCTAATAGGTACTTATACCTATAAAATCCAATGGAAGACAGAAAGAAAAAAAGTTTTTAAATTAACCAAGAAATGAGAAGTGGTGGGTTTTTTTTCAGAATCAGCCCTTAACATGGAGTACAGTGCTCGAGACAAGGAGATATTAGTACCATTATGTGTATTGTAGAACTTATTCTCATTACCTGCTAGTTTTGCTTAAATCACTAGCAATAATCATATTGGCAGAAAAAGTTACTCAGATGAGCTCACAGCCTGACCTGTAACTGAATACCAGATATAGGACTGGATCTAAAATACTTCAGCATAAATAGAATACATGTCCATATGAACCCTTCGGCCAACGTGACATAATTTCTTTCACCTTTAAATATTGAGCCTGTAAAGTTCCTAATGTCAGATCTTTCCTGACATTACAGAAAATGCTAGACTTGTCAAAATTAATAATTTTGTCTATTACCATTTTCACAGGGGCAAGAGGGTTTACAGTACAGCTTGTGTATTGCAGACCAGCTGTGGTTTGGGGGTGCTTAGATACCGTGACCTGTGTTGTGGTCCTCATCTTTCCCCCAGGTTTATGAAGGGATTAATTTTCTTATTCCAGCTCAGTCTTTGTCTTCATCACAGTTTGTATTTTGAAAAGGAGAGTCAAAAGCACCCGATTCCTGCTTTCCCCTCTTTGAAGCACTGATACAAACTCAGCCTTCCAAAGGTTCTCCTTGCCATCACTCTTGCAGTTTCTGTCTTGCCTCTCAGCTGATTCTTTGACTTACTCTGAAGTCAGCCTGTTATTTTTATACATTGCTGTATACCAGACTGAAACCTTTGTCTATGATCTTTATCAATCCATTGCACTGGTTTTGCTACTTTTATCTTATAGGTCAGTTGCTCCTCTTTCGGGGTTTGTTTAATATTGTGAAAACAACAGCAGCATGTATAAAGGGCATGGATGGTAGATGGACTTAAATATAGCACACCTAACACATTGCAGTTCTGACCTGAGCTTTCATGCTCAGAGCTTTCATGTGTGTGTGTATATATATACATATGCATGCATTTAATTAGTCCTAGAAACTCAGAAAACTGATTGAGGAGGATTTATTCTGCAGATCTTCAGAGAATATAGACAGAATCTGTGTGTTGCTATATAACTGGACCGAACGCAAAAGTATTTTGTTAGATCTTTTGTCTTATAAACCAGCATTGATGTCAGGACCTACATTTTAATTCAATATTAGATTGTGAATTACAATGAGTAATTAATTTTATTTTTGCAGAATTTAAGTGAAATGTGAATATTCCAAGTTTTATTGTATTTCTTTTTGAATACAAGAAAATATCTTTTTTCTAAGAATTTTCTAAAAGATATCTCTCAAACTTCCTCACTCGGTGCAAAGCAAAACATAGTTACGCATATGTAACTTGAGCTGGTGCATAGCATGTACTTGGAATATGCTGGATAATTTACGTGCACTTTTTTCAAAGTCTGATAAAATGCAGCTAGCTGGAGAGTTTCTCTGTAATACTGCACCTATTTGTCCTGACACGCCATATCTATTTCATTTTGTTGAATCAACCTGTTTCACCATATCTCGATCCTTTCCACTGCATGTGCACTCTGACATGGGACCTGGGAAATCCTGTTTCTTTCAGACAGCAATCTTTTGGGGAAGTAAACTTTGCAATCTATGAAAAATATACCTTTTGCAGATTTTCATACCATTGCAAAACATCATCTTTTTTTTTCTTGTTTATGCCTTCTTTTCATTTTATATAACTACTGAACTATTAAAGTAACATGACCATCGAACTTGAGCCAAGCAGCACAGAATAAAACTTGCAAAATCTGTATTTGGGCCAGGCTAGTTAAAAAAGCTCTTCAAATTTCATGCAAAGCTGGAACCAGCCCTGGGAAAACCTGGGCAGATGGTACTTATTTACGGTACTTATTTACTGAAACCAGCTCTGCAGTCATATACTGGAGCTGGCTGGGAAACTTGAAATGCAAAACTGTTGAAAAAAAATATTCTTCCCAGGGATGTATCCATCTCAGTGAAAGATAATTATTTTGCACTAGATTGGTTGAGTAGGAAAATGTGATGGGAAGTTAGAGATCCAGGGTAAAATCCCGCTGCCTGAATTTGTAAAAAGGTTTAACCTTTTCACTTCCATATTCCATACAAATAAGTGACCTTAGTGGTTGCCAATCACAGTTAGGAAGGTCTCCGTGCTTCTGCCTCCTACTTCCCTCTTGCCCTTGCCATAATCTCCTCCGTTGTCACATACCGAGCTCCCTGCACTCTCTGGTAAGCCTGCTGCCATGCCTTGCTCAAGCCATGGCACTGCATTCTTGGGCTGATGTCCCCACATCCCAAGTTCTGCTCCCGCTCAGTGCTGCCTCCTCACCTTCCTCTGATCTCTCCCACTTTTGGACCTCCCTGGGCTACACCATGGACCACCGGTGTTGCCTTCTCACAGGAACCCTGGTTTTAGTTGGGGGTAGAACTAAGGAACCTGGCAAAGCTGGGTAAGCTGAACTTTGCTCCTTGTCTCCCCTTCATCACTAGTGCGACTCCTTAGCAGAGTGTGACCCACAGTTTGGAAAACAGTGTTTTAACCAAATAACACATCAAAAGTGTCTTTCTTTCACTCACTCTCTCTCTCTCTCTCTGAAGCAAAAAAAAAAATAAAAAATGCCAAAGCTGTTTGAGATGATGTTGGGACGAACACAAAAGGAATAAACTCCACTTAAATTTTGGGTTTATTTCAATTGACTGTGAAATGCAGAACTGACAGGTCTAACTCCAGGCAGTCAGTGGCATCAATCTCTGCAGAACCAAAGCCTCCACATTTTCAACAGGTTTTTCCATAAACTTTCTGCTGTGTAATGTTTAAAAGGGTATCTGGACAGGTAATTCACTTTTACTAAACCAAAGCACACTGCTGCCATTAATGGTATGCACACACACACATACAAAGGCAAAAATAAGAGATTATTCTGAGGCTGGAAGCTGAGAAATTTCAGGATTTTTTTCATGCTTTCAACTCAAAAGCTGGACAGATCCTGGACCTAATTCATCAATTCAGGCAAGGATTCGTGAAATTAAGGAACTGAAGATTTTAAACATAGAAAAAAATCTCACATGAAATAAATGAACACTGTCTGATAATATCCAGAATGTTACAACAGTTTACATTTAATCTAGGTAGTTCTTTCCCTGGAATAATAGCAATTAAGTGATGTGTCAGTGGCAACACTCAAAAAGCTCAAGGAAAGGAGGTGGAACAATATGAGAATCTTGTTTGTCTCTCTTCTGACATTAATCTCTGAACTAAAGTTCTAACATACACTTGATAAAAGGAAAGCTACAAAAAGAAAAAGCAGCTGGAAATCATTTTGAGGTATAAATGCCTCTTGCCGTAGTCATTTAAAGATTTTGATTGTGTAAGTCAGAACTATTGCATCAATGTGAGAAGAATACGTAATAATATTTACAACTACTGAGCATAAACTGATAACTCTATGACACCTTATCAAGTTTGCTTTTGCTCAGTATTCAACAGTATCTCAGTCATCAGAAGTTCAGCCTGCTGATCCATGGGTCACACAAAACAAATCTGCATTAAAAAAAATAAAAATCCCTGTTTTTTCATACTGCATGCTAAGAAGAAGGAAACAATTACATTGTATTTGGGAATGGGAAGTAGTTATTTTTGTCTTTCTAGTCAAAAGTTCACATTTAGTAGGAAAGAAATAACACTTCATAAGAGTCTATAAATAAAGAGAACTACACTTTTTAAAACAAATCTGATATTGTGGGAAAGCCATGATTTTTGAGAGTCTTTTGGGACTCCTTCCTATTATTCCTTAAGCCTGTACTGGAGACAAATTCCTGCACAGTTTAATTATAGTATGATGCATTGCTGCAGGGGAAGTGTATGAAAGTGGTACAGAACCTCACCTCCCCTTTCTAGCTAAAGATTTGGCTGATGACTCTTCCTGTGCAATGCTCTGTTGGTCTTCGGAAGAAATGAAACGCTGCTGGCTTATAAGAAAACTCAGTAATCACTGTGGATAATCATGCTGTTCATGCAGCCTTCAGCATTTGTAATGTCTTGCTCACCAATATTCTATTTTCTCATTTAGAGTTATTCATCATTATTTTCTGCCCTTCAGACTTACATTTTTTGCTGCTATTTAGCACAGCACAATATTTTCTGTGGATTTTATGTTCTTGCCCCACTGTCACCACACTATTTGGTTTTGCTTATTAAATCTAACTCTTCCATTATTATATTTATAAGTCATCTTGGGCAACTATGGCTATTTTTCTGTGTTTATTATTTTCCATTTCATGCATGTTTAATTACCATATCTTTTAAATATTTTTAGCAGGCACATAGCACACTTGGCTTAAGTTGCAAAGTTGTTTATAAATCATTATGGGAATGGCACCTTGAGAAGCATTCTCCCCATAGCATATTTATTTGGTTTTGTTTTCAGTTTAGAGTAAAGGGAAGTTTTTTAAGTTGGTCTATGTTTGCCCATATTTGCACAGAGATGGATTTCACTGAAATGAAATTCACCAGTGGCAGGTCTGGGCCCCACTGATGAAAACAGATAGTACATGGATCTGCATGTATCTTTCCCCATCAATAAGCCAAGGTATGCCTTTTAGCAGCAGCTGTGAAATCCTTATCCAGACAAACCAGGCACTGAAAAGTAAACAGAGCTCAAAGGTCTCCCTTGCTTTCTTATTCAGTCACAGTAGGGGTTTATTTTATTATTTTTCCTACTCTGAAGTAGAAATGGCTTTGTTTGGCTTGACCACAAAGGACCACCACGGACCAGCATGGATATGTACACTTCTAAAAAGAAGGGAATCTGTGCACAAATGAGACACTGGTGAGTAGAAAAAAAAAGAAAAGAAAACCTGGAGAGCCGTTTAAAGTCTCCATGTCTCACTATAGCTACACCGTTGCTTTTTATAATATCTTCCAGTGAGTGCAAATATCTCATTCTTTTCTAATTTTGATATGATTTTTGACATAATCTCCATCTTTTAGAGTAAAATACTCATTTTCTTTGCATGTAGCAGTCACAATGTGTTGAGTATCTGGGCAAGCCACTTACTATCAACTCCTATATTGCACAGAGGCTTTTATTCCATGGAGATGATCAGCTCTAAATGAACGTGGCAGGCCTTTATCAGATAGTAGGTCTGGACAGGTCTTCATAGTCCTTTCCAGTATGTCTACGTTCTTTAATAGAATTGCCTGGGCTCATGTGAACCAACATTAGCCTCTGAGTTTGTTTGCTCTTTATCTTATCTTTCTCCATTACCTATTAAGAGCTGAACTGTGAATCTAATATTCATACTAAGGAGCACTTAATTTTTGCCATGAAGTATGCTCAAGCTGCCCTTAATGACCTGAAACACAGGCTGCAGGGAAGACTAGGCTCTGCACATTTATATTGCTGTGTGAGCTGTCTAAACGTATTGCAAGACTGAGCCTACAGTGGTTAACAGTGAGGAGCTGCTAGGCAGCACTCTGCCCCCATAATCATGGCTGCTGAGTGTCCAGAACATTTTGTTAACCCAGAGGAGCTAGGTTGAGGCTCCTTGCCCAGCAGTAGGGTATAACATACAGCCCATGGTGGTGACATGCACCTTTCCTTGTGTACTGTGGGACAATCAGCACTGGAGATTTCCACGCAGTGTTTTGCCAGAGCCAGCCCTGAGGCTGTTGCTACAGCCAGAGATTAAACAGAAAATTCATCCCTGGTCCCTGGTCAGGGCCACTGCATAACAGGATTGTAGGCACAACCAGTGAATTCAGTTTTGTTACTAGTGGGGAGCAGCAGCTGTTTGAAATGAGCATTTCACAGCCTGACCCTCTCTTCCTGGGCACCTACACGCATTCTCTGCTTGTAATAAGATGTTATTATTCTCAGTATAATTCTGTGCTACATTTCAGTTTGCATTCTGCAAAACAGACCAACTATTTTTGTTCAAATCCAGTTCTAACCATTGTGACTCCAAATGTCTTGTTTAAAAGAAAAATGGTCAAGCTGTAGTCACAGATCACCAGCCATACCTTTTTAAAAAGTCAGATTAAAAGCTTAAAAAATTCAATCTCAAGTTGAGTTGTTAATCATGAATACAGGAGGTTGTTTTAGAAAGAAGAGGTTTGCTAATGCAAACAGCATGAAAGACCAGCATGAATGCCACGTGAACAGCAGCAAACTCAAAGTAATTGAATGCAATATTCAGGGTTGATGCAGTTATTTATAGATTTGAGATCCATTTAAATTCAATGAGAAATGCAGATTTAGAGAGGCAGAGAATTCCAAAGTTGTCATTTACGACTGAGATTAAATGATGGAGAAATTGTATGAACGTGATAAAGCTACATGTGGGCCTAATTTATGTCAGTGTGGATGCACATCGGTAATTGTTTGCATGCAGCCAGGGAAGTATGAGCTGTTATGGCAGCACTAAGTATTGCTATTATGAAAATGTATGAGGAGCTGGACAGTACACTGAAAGAGAATTCTGAGAAACAGAGTGGAAAATTCACCATTTTCGAAGCTTTAAGAACAGGTACACTAGGATATTTTTTTATTAGTAATTTTATTAATTGAGACATTTGGCATCAAGTTGTTAAAGCTTGCCATATAGTTCCATCATTCCAATCCAATCTCATTGGCTAGTAATGACTGGATCTTACATCTTCCTTTCTGTTGATATACATCCCTTTAGGTTAATACAGAGAGTAAAGCATAGTGTAAAAGGCAAGACTTGCTTAATATGCCCATGAAGGCTGCAGAACACTGCTTTTTCTAAATGTGTTTTGCCTTGAAATTTCTTATGCAAACATGCCAAAGGCATATTCCTTGTTTAGGGACAAGAATTAGACAGACCACATCTGTCCTATGTTTACAAACACATTCCCCTCCACCCCCCAGTCCCTTTTTTTACTGCTAAAACTGCATGTCTAAGTTGAGTCTACATATCCTATTATATAGGAAGGAATCTGGCTTTGTTGTCACTAAATGCAGATTCTGCAACTGAAGTTGAGCTCTTGCTTCTGCATTTAAGTATCTGATTAGCAATGAAATGCCATTAAATTGCACTGAAGCCAGTAGACAAGGACTTGGGACAAATCAGTAAGTGGGGCTTAATATTCACTAGCGAGCTTTTAATTTTGCTTGAAATCAAGTCAATAATTATATAGAGAAGTAGCATCTTCTTTAGTGCCTTAGCAGGGAGTTTAATTTTAAGATTGAGGGCTAATTTAAAAAATAAGTTCTACATGCTCTCTTAGTTAAATTCTAGTCTTTTTGCATTGGAGCAGGAAGCAGTACATTATCTGGGCATGCTCTAGTTGTATGCTGTATAAGGTAAATGAAGATGACCAGGAAGAGAGACAGTCTGAGACTGTGACCTCAGGACATTATGTGGGAGGACACAGCATGCTGGTTGTTGATGGGAAGGCTAAATTCCTCTGGCTTTTCTGGGAAATCTTAGCCAACATAATTGTTGCATTAAAAAATAAAAACTTGGGGGTTTAGGTTTATAAAAATTCACAGACTTCAAGTAAAAGACCAAATCACAGACTTATTGTTCCTCTTAGCCTTTCCAAACATGGGTCCTTACTATATTCATGCTTTGCGTGATGAGGAGTCATGGACACTTCCCAAAGCCCAGATGAATTCCAAGCCAAAAACATCCCCAACAACACTGCCAGAGTGAAGACCTAAGGTCCTCAGAGGTCTCTTATTTAGCAGCCTGGTATAAAACCCTAACAACTAAGAACTTCAGTATTCTGATCTGTATTAACAACAAAGATATAAAAGGGCCCCAAACCAAGTTGTAAAAATCTCCGTTTCCCCTGCTTCTGCTAATGATCCACATCTTTTCCCTATCAAGTTGGAGAAACATCTCTTTAAACAAAACCCTCCAGTCAGCACAAGAATACTCAGACTTTTGGGCACATAGTCAAGGAAGGGCCGGTATACCTGAAAGCTTATCCTTTCTTCCTATCGTGTTATGTTTTAAAAAGCTTCTGCTAAAAATTGCCTTAGGCAAACATCAGTAAAGGCTCCCTGGAAAGACGGGTAAGAGCAAGGAAAGGGAAGGTCAAGAATGGAGTGACAGTGCTTCATAAGGTTTGTTGCAGAGATTATAGTTCAGTTCTTACACCTGCACCCAATGCCCTTGCTTTTGCACATGTTTTTCTGAACATCTTATTGTTTTATTCAAAAGAGGATACACCATAACTTCTAAGTAGAAACTACAAGTACATTTTGTCCGTGCTTTTCTTCTCTCTGGCCGGCTGCATAGCCTGTGTAGCATAGCAGGCAGTGTTCTGCAGAACCCCAAAATGCAGGAATACCTCCCACTTTCTTCTGACTCTGATTCTTCTGCACAGCCCTAGCAAGTCTCAGTGGCTGTGATATTTAGAACAGCAATGGAGTTCTAATTTCTTAAGTATACTGAGGACTCTAATTTGGGGAACTATCAAATGATTTTTTCTAAGCACACTTGTTTCCCTGACTTCTAGTAACCTGTAGTCTAAAACACTGAGGGGAGGATGTTTTGATAAACTGAGCTGAGTGGGTTTTTTTAAACGGCTGGATGGAGTGCAAGTGCTTGAAATGCCAAGGTGGGAATTAAAGCAGCCTCCTTTAAAAGTGGCAGGGGAGGTTTCAGCCCTGAATTTTCATCTCCTTAAATCTATTAGGTTTGTAAATATGTAATTTCGGGAAAGAGCTGACTGAGAGTGCAAGAACATTGAGCATCCTGAAGATAGTGCACATGTGCACCGACAGAGTGCACATGAACAGTACCTGGGCTCTGATGCAGTGCATAGCAGCACTGCATACACCTCCCAAAATAATTAATAAGTCACTTGTTTATTCAGGAAACCTGTATTCTATAGAAGCAAAGCTGACATGGATTGTAAACTGCAGGGAGAGTATCTCCATGGCACTTCTGAAAAGAATACCTCTATAATGTTCTGTTTGTAGAACTGTAAGTTCTAATGTGACTTAAAATGAAAGACTTTTTTTGCTGTCTACTTGTAGAGTGGGCTGTGTCAATCTGTAGAAGTATTGTTGGATATCCCTTATCTGTTAAAGAACAACGGAGGTTAATGGTGCCCAAAAACCCCAACAATGCCCAAAGCAGGCCCATGTGAACCTCATGAGGTTCAACAAATGCAAGGTCCTGCATCTGGGGCAACCCCCAGTATCAATACAGGCTGGGGCATGAACGGATTGAGAGCAGCCCTTCTGACAAGGACTTGCTGGTACTGGTGGATGAAAAGCTGGACAAGAGTTGGTAACGTGTGCACACAACCCCGAAGGCCAACCCTATCCTGGGCTACATCAAAAGAAGTGTGGCCAGCAGGTTGAGGGAGGTGATTCTGCCCCTCTACTCCATTCTAGTGAGACCCCACCGGGAGTATGGTGTCCTGCTCTGGAGTCCTCAGCACAGAAAAGACATGGACCTGTTAGAGAAGGTCCAGAGGACTGCCAGGAAAATGATCAGAGGGCTGGAGCACCTGTCCGATGAAGAAAGGCTGAGAGAGCTGGGTTTTTTCAGCCTGCAGAAGAGAAGGTTCTGGGGAGACCTAAAGGGGACTTGCAAGAAATATAGGCATAGACTTTTTTGTAGGATGTGTAGCAATAGGACAAGGGGTAATGGTTTTAAACTAAAAGAGGGTAGATTTAGACTAGATATAGGAAGACACTTTTTACAATGAGGGTAGTGAAATACTGGAACAAATTGCCCAGAGCGGTGGCAGATGCCTCATCTCTGGAAGCACTCACGGTCAGGCTGGATGAAGCTCTGAGTAATGTGATCTAGTTGAAGATGTCCCTGCTCATTACAGGGGGATTGGACTGGATAACTTTTAAAGGCCCCTTCCAACCCAAACTGTTCTACGATTCATAGTGAGCTTCACTACACATAGAAATACACCCACTAAAGGATTTCTTATTCCAAAGATCTCAAGTCTTTGCAGTATATATGACCAGTTACTTGCAAGAAACACTGAATTCCTCATCAGCCTCCATACTTAAGAGTAAAAGGACTTTACAATAATTAAGTAGCACATTTGTAGTATGTGACTTGAGCAAACCAAGCCACTTTGAATTTGGATCTCTTGCATCTCAAACCAATAATTTTACTACCTGACTATCTTTTCTTCAAAGATGATTGCTGGATGAAAATCAGAATCCTCTGCAGTACCTCACAGTAGGCACCCAAAATCAAAATTTCCAATTGTTTTGTAGCCCACAGCCAAATACTGATCTCTCTGATTATTGCAGAGTATTAATGGAAAGAACAGCAGCTAATCCAAAGAATTTTAGTGGACTTTATATCTTGTCCTAAAACTGTATGAAAGTTACTGAATATAAATGAAAAATGAAAACAAACCATGCTAAGCAATGGTTACACTTGAGGAGTATTTATGTTTGTTATTTTTTTTCTCTTTAAATACTGCATTGTTCTGGGAGATTTCAGAGTAATCTCTGAAAGTATTACTTTGGAGTAATGCTTATTTTTCTCCATCGGTTGCATTTATAATTCTGTTGTTTCTCAGAGACAAAATATAGGCAGCCAAGCTTACTCTTGTTATTACTGTAACAACAATATAAAAGTTAGGGCATTTTTCAAAATGAAGCCTATTGGAAATAATCCATTTTTGCAAGCAGTGAAACATAACAGGATCAAGCTGGCTGCAACCACATAGCCAATTCACAGTCCTTAGAAAGCTCCCAGAATATGCAGCAGTTGTTGATTAACTCCTTTCTTAGAAGTCAAGCAGTCTTCTTTTAGGGTATGGTTAATAAACAGATTGGCCTGATTAAAAAACTTTGAACTAGGAACTAGAACCCCTGGTACACCTACCATCTAGAGCAACAACTTAATGTAACTCAAAATTCCTTTGCTGATTAATGTATTGAAGACAGTGTTCAGAACAGTGAACAGAAGTTCAGCAAAATGCACAGTATTTCATCTTGAATCACAACACAATTTTATGAAAACTGAATTCAAATTTCCAGCTAAGTAGGTGCCTACAGACACAGGCACCTGTAAATTTTTTCCAAAAACATCCAAATACTTATGCACATGTTTTGAATATCTTGCCCCAGGTTTTTGTTTGTTTGTTTGTTTGTGTGTGTGGATTTTTTTCTTTTTTTCTCCAATATGGAAGTTAGTAGCTACTGAAAGAGCCTGTAATGAGGTAAATAAGGAGCATTTACCCCAGACCTTCTCACCTTGCTAAGTGCTGTTTTATCATGATGCTGTTTACCAGAGCTTTAAGCAGAGAAAGGCACAGCGTAAGGAGTTTGAAGGTGCATTCACAGAGCCTAATATTACATCCAGAAGCTAATCTATCTATATTTCTTCCAAAGTGAAGAAACAGGAATGAGAGGAGAGAGAAAGGGGCTTGCCAGAGTACAGGTAAGAAATGGAGTTGAAATTCTGTTGTTTTGACTTACCCTCTGGGGTAAGTTTATCTTACTACAGTAATCATAGGAGGAATTTAGGGACATTAGGTCAGGTCTCTGAATCCAGTTACATATTAATTTAACCCCCCAAAAAGCAAAGTAGGAAGACACAGGCTTAAATCCATGCCTCAATTTTTTTTTTAGCTTGGGCAATTCACACCTAATATCACTTATTAACAAAAAATCATACAAATAGCTCTGAACACTGTCACCTGAAAGATCCTGAGACAGTGTTCAGTGCTTAGGAGCAAAACTTGTGTGTGTCCTACATCCGTTGATCTGTGGGTAGAATTAGGCATGCTGGTTGACAGAGTTAATTGAAATTCAGTCTTTTTCTCTTTCAGTGAGTTACTGATTGACTTTGCTTTTACAAGTCTAAATTATTCATGGAAAAACTTCTGAAAATGAATTTTAGCTTCTTGGTTATTTATGAAATGTCCACTGTGACAGTGTGCGTCTTATGATTAATTACTAGAATAGCTTTTGTCACTTCTCAAAATGACCATTGCAAACTTTTCAAGCAAGAGGATAATGCCAAATTATCCTCAAGCAAGAGGATAATGCATTTTCAAACATCAGTTGGCTGGGGGAGGGAAGAAATAATCCAATTTTCACTGACAGGGTGCTGTACATCACTGTACAAAATGTACACTGTAATGTACAAAAAAATCACTGCATTTCTAGTGGAGATGCATACACAGAGCTTTGAGTATATTGACCAGATTTTAGGTGAGAGACCTGTTGAAAATTTAATTCACTGTGGACTGAGAAGCTGAATAAATTTATAAACAAATATAAAAATAACAAAGGATGAGTCTTCTTAACACAGCAAGGAACACAAAAATATGCAGCTGTAATTAAGAACCAGTCTGAAACTCAGATCAATTGCTGATTAAAAAGAAGGGGGAAAAAAAAGAAAAGAAAAAAGAAAAAAAAAAGAAATCACATTTAAGTTCATGCAAGTGGGCTGCTATCCTGTGCCCCAAGTCCAAATTACTACAAAAGCTTGCCTTAATACATGCAATCTGTCTTGTTCATTTAAAACGAATTATTCATATGCTTGAGAAACATTTGTAGATATGGGAATTGAAGTCAATCTAAATATTTATTAGCCAGCACATACCGGTTTTCTTTTTCTTAAACATAATAGTGTTTACTAAATTTAGGCTGCTTTATGAGAGGCAACCTGACACAGGGTAGAAATCTTGATGCTGATACCCAGCCCTTGAGCTGTGCATATACATAAACCAATTCAAACCTTAAGCATCCCAGCATCCTCTTATTTGAGACAGTTCGGTACATCCTTACCTTTCAGTGATACCATACACTTAGTGATTTGGGTTTATAGCTCCTCTTGTACTGGGGATACAGATTTTGTGTTGTGATATTGTAGGGAATAAAAGATGGAAAAGTACCCAGGGTGGACCAAGAATTTACAGATATCCTAGCAAGAGTGAATTGCAAATGCTTTTTAGTCTTAGCTGCTTTTCAGCAGATGGCACTGTAAGAGCATTTGAACTGAATTCCCAAAAATGCTTTATGTATTATATCATAGACATAAATTAATCCTTAACATTGAAATTTGACATTTTAAGTTAAATGTATCTTTTTCAATTATTTTTTTTTAATCAGTGGGAGAGAGGATAGCAACTGAAAAATAAAGTTACATATCACTGGTCTGGGATACTTAATTTTTCATTACACTATATATATCCAATAGCAACATGGTTATTTTAAATTAAACTAAAATGCAATCCAGCTTTTTTTCATGTATCCATAACATCTATATTTAAGAGTAATTTGTTCTGACATTTAAATGTATGTTATGAACTTCAGGGGAAGAGATAACGTCAAACTAGGGATCACATTTTCTCTCTCAGAACAGAATTGAGCCAGCCTATCATTCTCTATTAAGCATTTCTCAGAAGCCTGTTGCTGTACAGTCTGAAGGCTTTATGCATTGATAAACACAGTAGATATGGACATTTGGCTTTGGATCAATATTTGGCTTTGATGTCAATCTTTCAAATATTAATTTAAAGATTAATACAAGGACATTTAACTCCCTCCTCCAAACACCAACTCAGCAGCCAGCACAACCACTTTCTACCCCTCCTTCATGTCAGTGTCTGATCTCCTTTCTGATTAATGACTTAAACCACTTATTCCTTGCTCAACTATCAGTTCTCCAACTGGTTTGTCTTAAACTAGGTGCTTCTTCCATTGTCAGTTCACAGCAAGCCCTCGTTTCCACCTCCACCCTCTGTTACTTTACTGTTGGCTCATTACAAGGTACATGGGAACTACAACACTGTCCTGGGACCCCAGCCCACTCTGACACTTCTCAGGGAACCAAAGATGCTAAGTGAAAAGCAGACATGTCAGAGTTAAAGGTGAAGTGAAAGAACCATTATGTACAATATTACAGTCACAAAGTACAGGTTGTTTGAAAGAAATAGAAATTCTGAGAAAAGCTAAGATGCATGGTCTTTCTGAATCTTTAGCTCATGCAATTGTTACAATTTATTAATATGGAGTGGATTAGTGAATTTTCTATCCTAGATGGCAGGGATTTCTGACAAATCAAAACTTGTAAACACTTATTTTCCAGGGGAAAAAAATAAATTCAAATGTTCAGGGTATTTTTTCCCCAAACCTCAGAAATGCTCTTAATCCTTCAAAGTTCCCTCTCTCTCTCCCCATACCATTCTCTTTCCAGAAAAACAGGAAGGAAAACAAAGCAGTTCAGAATCCAGTACCAATAGGATTACAATTATATATAGCATATTAGAAATACCTATTAAGAAAGAGGGCAGGTTGTGGTTACTGCTTTGAGCTAGATTTTCCTGATACTTTCACTGACTTGTGGACTGTGAAGATAAGGCTACCTCCAGCTGATAGAATAGTGGGAACTCTATAAATAGGAAAGCAGGCAGATAATGAGAAGAAACCGATTGTCAGGACCTGCATCCCTTGAGGAATATGGGAATGAAATATTTTTTTATAAAGCATTTAAGTTTTCATTTAATTACATACTATCTATGGCTCTGATTCAGGACTGCACTTGGCTACTTTTTGTGTGCTTTTACTGAGATCAATAAAACAACAAATGTGCTTGAAGTTCATGAATCTCAGCGATGCTAAACTGCCTTCTGTTCTGCATGGGCCCCATCACACCTCAGACTTCAGTGCCTGAATGAAACCTGTGTCTGACACCTAGACATTTGTGAAGAAGGAAGACAGAGAGCTGAACATCTTCAAAGTCAAGGGACAAATTATGCAATCAAAAGAATGGTTCATACATTGGGGGATGAGAGCAGAAGAGCTAATAGAAGACTGAAATGTCAGAAGAATTATGTCTGGTAACACCTATGTAAACCTAGTTGCTTGGTGGTAGCTGACATTACAGGGACAGACCAGATAATTGTCCAGCACAGGCCATAGCTGAATATAGGATGTTGAATGGATGATATATGGAAACACCTAAGAGCTCTTGGTGTGAATAACAAAAAAATAGGAACATATGCTCCTTACAGAGACATCATATTTTGAAAATCAATCACAAACATTTTTCAGTTTGGTTATTTACAAATATATAGAACAGTTATAGTGGCATATTATACCTGCAAAATTACTTATCATTTCATTTGGCTTCCATAAAAGCATCTATCATACCTTAGTCATCTAAGAAAATCCGGGAATTATCTCACAAAGTGTGCTTGAACTATAATGCAAAGTAATAAACTACCTTTAAGCTCAGATTGGTGTAACTTTCATAGTTTATCTATGCAATATCAGGAAAAAGATGCCATCCCTCTCCCTGTCTAAGAAAAGTATTATTTTTTATTAAAATCTATTCACTTATTTCATATACCTGCCTTCAGCTTCGTGTTAACGCCAGAAGTACAACAGATCGATCCAGAATTCTGTCTCAGGTCACGTATCCAAACTTACTTCTGAGAAAAAGTGCCCTTAAACATAAGGAAACAAAAAATATGGTTTTGTGTTGGGCTAAAAATGGATTAATCATATAAGAACTATGTCCATATTACATTGCTTTTCTAGAAGTCATTAAAAAGACAACAATGCTTTGGATTTTTCCCAAGGAAACGATATATGTGCAGTCATGCTGTGTGACTGTCTACTGGTCTCAACCAACAATTCCTGAAACTGCTGGCTAATTTCAGCCAAACTTGAGCACCATGAAGGGTGTATGGAACACACAGTTCACAAGTTTCATGAGATAAACAGAGGAGTAGAAGACAAAGACTTTGGCTTGCTGTAGGAAATCTGCAGTGTCAGATCAGCTATATTATTAGACATCAGATACCTCAGGAAAGAGACCTTGCAACACACAGAGAGCCAGGAGTAGGCTGGCTTGGAATTTGTGTTTAATTGGCTATGACAACTACAGGTCACAAAACCTCAGGAAACCAAGGATCAGTCGCCCTGCCTACAGGACTGGCTGCTTTTCAGAAGCCTTTTTTTCCCCCTCTGCATCCATCCTCCTTTGAAGAAATACGTTTTCTCACACATTTTAGAAGCCCAGGCCTTAGTAGCTAAGGTTATCTAAATACACAATTATAATGGAAAATCTGTGTTTACAAGGTTCAAAGCTGGTCTCGTGTCAGTAACGTAAATATAAAAGATTATATTTCTTTGGCACATAATTGTACACCAACAGATTTAAGACTGAAGACCTCTACTTGATTTAGTATAAATCTGTATAAAGGTGTGCAACGAGTTGTTAACAGTGGCAGGTGGCTTATTAGTAATTTGATGTAGGTAAGTGAGAGGTTGTTACTTGCTCAGATGTTTGTGCACATTTCCTTATAATTTTAATAAAAAATTACAAAGGATAACTGTGCTGCGGCTCTTATGAAAAGATCTCTGTTCCTGAGGAAGGCTGCAGTGGGATTATGCGGTAGAAGGGATCTCTAGAGACACTGTGACTGACTCAGATCAGCACTGGCTGAAGAGACTGCATATTTCCTTCTAAACATAAGAATTTAATTCAGATTAATAAGACAAGTAAATTATTCTTTTTCCTTGGGAGAATTTTTATGCAGACAGAGATACTGCCTCAATACAGCTGTCAAATTTTTAAATTTTGCTAAATATGCAGCATTTTATCGACAACAGAAATACCCCCAAAACCTCCTGCCTCCAGAATGTCTTTTGAAGGTAATGTCCATTCTTATTTCTCTGCTTTTAATGTCGCATCCTTATCTGGGAACATAAACCTTTCTTCAGATAATTTAAATTGCTCGTCCTGAGAACAGAATCACCCCCAAACACATTGCCCAAACTAGTAGCAATGACATAAATACTTTTATTATTTTCAGTGCATTTTAGACACATTGAGGTCAGTTCTTATTGATCACTTGCTTTGCAGACATTCTTGTATTCAGTAGGGACATGAACAAAGCGCATCATCGTCCTGAAAATGTATTAAGTGATTCTGACATTTATGTGAGAAAAGTTGTCCGTTTTCTGCAGTAGATCTTTTAGGATCTGTTTAAATATTATCATAAAGGAAAATAATTTGAGTTTGATGTACTTGCCTGTTTTTTCAGAGAATCACTTCTTCCCCTACAAGTGAAACCAAATGGGTTTGAGCTTTGAAAGATGGGGACAACTGGAAAAAAAACCAAAACCCAAACACCAGATATCAAAACATGTCAGAGGAGAGGCCTTGGAATATGAGCTACATCCAGACTTGTAGCAAAGTGCAGCTGTGGAAGGGAATCAATGTGATTTTTAACCCACTTTGACACCCTGTTAAATCTCAGTTATTAAATGTCCCTGGGTAGTTGACTCTCAGTCCTGCTTCTTCCTGATATTATTTAGCTAGTGGCAGAGTCCTATACAGATCTATCTACACCAATTAGATGTTAAATCAATTAAGCTTCACAGTTGTCCAGCATCCAGACCTTTTTACTGTGAATCAGCCCCTTTCCAAGTGCAGGAATGATTTTGGCATTAACAGTTCTCTGCCTCCTTCTGTCTGCCAACAGATCTCCTATGCAGAAGCAGGGGGGTTAAATATGGACAAATGCATATCACACATGGCAAGAAAACAAACAGGGGTTAACTATGTACAAATACATGTCACGCACTGTAAGAAAACTAACTTACTGGAGGAAAAAAAAGTAATAAGCCTGTATGTAATGTTCTGGCAGAACAGTGATTCACCACCAGGAAACTGCTATTTGCAGGAATCCTCACCTACCACAAGTAAGAAGGAGACCAGCATGGTGGGCCTGGGGAGGGGAGCGTGACCAGCTGGCGCACTGCTTGGCTATGTCCCAAGCTCTGCACTAAGGAAAGTGGGAGGGGGAAAACCAGCTCCTCTCCTGACCAGATTATATGTGAACAACCAGGCTACTAGCAATGTTGCAATGGAGCTGCTTCCACTGCTGATTGCTGCCTGGAGGATGGAAATCAAGTATTGTAATTGATTTTTAGGTCAGCTAGTGACCTTTTCCTGTGAGCATATGGCATTTTAAGGAAGAATGTGAGGTCTGGCAGAAGGTCAGGCTACCTGTATTTATGTAACCTATAAATTATAGCATTTTCCTCATTGCTTGGTCTAGGATCTTCTCTCTAAAATCACCCTCTTCCTTATCCAATCTGTTTCTCCAGGACACCTTGTAAACCATGTATGAATATGAGAGCTTTGGAGTTTTTTCTTACAGCTGTCTCCTATGATGTCTAGTAATTCATGTCCCCAGCTAAACAGATACCACAAACACGGCTTTAACCCTTTTACCCAGAAACAGTGAAAGGACCACCTTTTACCTTACCTACAGTAGGGAAAAGAGACCTTATCCAAGATCTGCAAAGCTCTGCAGTTTCTGTTCTCAGGAACTCAGAAGACAATTTCCTTTTATTTCAAACATGGATATGTAGACAGGAATCTTAGAACATTCAAAATAAAACTCAGTTTCACATATGTCCCTTTTAAAACCCATCTAAAACCCCTGTTTAAATTTTCACCTCTTACTTCTTCAAAAAGTCTGAAAAAATAAACAAGGTTTTGACATAGTGAAGACTTTATACATGTGCTTAACTGTACACACAGCATTTAATCTCAGTTTCAGTGGAATGCACAGTGGTGCATAAAGATATACATAAATCTGCAGGCTTGGGGTTTGTTTAAATTTCAGCTTTGTACTAAAACTGTGAACTAGATAATTTCTATGAATCACAAATTTTTTGAAGCTCTTTTTAGAAGAAGGGATAGTTTTGTGTGTGTTTATGGAGGGGGGAGGCCTGTAAAGAACAGGTAGAAGCATCATTACTAATAGGCATGTAGGAAGCACAGTCGATGATCTTTGGAGTATACAGGGTTTTTATTTCCCTTACCTTTGCTAATACCACTTGCTGTGGTGTCTGGTCACGTAACAGCAGAGAACTTGCATCATTAGAGCCATCACATGCTTTTCATAGTTTGCAGACCTGGCAAACCAGTGTGGGTCATTGCAAATAATTTGTTCCTTGACCCAGAATCATACGGAGGTACAGCTTTTCATATGGCATTCATTTGAGAGATATGCCCAAAAGCTATTTTTATCAGTTGAAGACAAATTTGATCTGAATGTGAGCTGGAATGTTAACTCTAAGTACCTTTCAATTTTTGTGAGGATCTGGATTTGATGTCATTTGGGTCATTGTCATTAGACAAATTTGTCAAAGACTGAGCCAAGATTAAGAATACCTAAAACTGTGCTTTTAAAATTAAACATGAACTGTTTAGCAAGCTCATCCTTTCTTTAATAGATGCACGATACTGACTTCTTAGGGGCAACCTCTCTTAGTCTATATTCAGTAATAGCTTGCTTCAGGACTCCTTTTTTTCACTCCTCTGATCTCTGGTCCAAGTGTCTGGACCTCTACGTCTCAGGCCTCACTATCAAATATCTCTGATTACTGCCAGAAACCTGTGGCTCACTTTTATTATAACAATGTAATTTTATTTTGCAGTCACTGATGTTTTTTTCTTGACATTTTCTTCTTTGCTTAGGATGGATTAACATGTTGTTCTACAAAAAAAAAAAAAAAAAATAAAAAAAAAGAGTGAATGGAAGATGGACACAAATTAGAGTGTAACGTGTCACATGATTTATTCAGCAAATTAGAGTGTAACGTGTCACATGATTTATTCAGCACATTGCACTTTCAAAATCCTACCTAACAAGCAGCTAAGACTGATGGGGTTCATGTGTGGGACTGGAGCTAACAGGTATGAAAGCAATGATTTCTCAATGACCTGAAATTTTAGTACAATGATTTGTTTGAGAGTAAGACTTAACCGCTCCCCCCCTCCCCCCAGGAGCAAAGTTGAATGCCATTGATTTGAAGAAATTATGCCTTTGGGTGCTTTTTATGGAACACTTTTACCAGAGTGCCATTATATCACTGTTTTCTTTCAGAAATTTGCCTGGGGAACATAGGACTTTTATTTGCTATTTGTGTGGGTTTGATACAGAAAGATTCAATATGAACTGTGATTGACATCATTAAGCCCCTTTTGTATCTAGGATACCAGTACATCCTGAATATTTGTGATTGAAAATAATCACTATCCTGAAAAAAAAATCAGCTAATAATTTATGTGGGTATATACATTTATTTCAGTTAGCTACACTGGACTCATAAATGCAGCCTGCAAGTCGTGAGTGTAGTGTTTTACATGACATGTAGGAAGGATTAGCTGAGAGCATCAGTATCGCATGCAAAATAATGTGTTTTTCAGAGCTGTAAGCAATTCTAACAATCTCTGTAAGATTAAAAGATATATCTGTCTTGGCAATATGTGTTGTTTGCTAAAGACCACTGTAAGGAAGTGAAAAGAAATAATTTTTAAAGGAGGCAGCTGAAATTATCATATTTCTGGACTGAGAAAAGCCAGCTGAACCTTCTTGGTAAACTATAGTGACTTAAAGTAGGTAAGACCAACCAGCAAGAATTAATTTAATACAAAGAGAACATTCTTTGCTTACAGGCTATGAAAAGCAGCCCGGTTCCTAGATTCACAGCTCACTCTCCAGTTTGCCTAGGTTATTGGAGACAAAAAGTCAGTGGAGGTTGCTGAAGATCTGACGTTTTGTCTCCAGCAACCTGACTTTCAATGGGCAAGCCTGGGAAACTTTACCCACCTGCAACACTGCAAATTCATGGCACAGAGTAGAGGACAATAAAACCAAAATGGAGAGAGAAAATTTGGGTATGAATTTAAATATTTGGGCCCAGATAATACCTTATCTATAACTTAAATATGTGCCTCAATTGAATGCTAGAGGCATCTGTGCTCTGCTTCAATGTTCCTGTGAGGCTGCAAGTCTGTTCAGAACTGAGCACCTCAGTCCTAGCTCACTTTCAGACCAAATCCTCCTTGGTTTTGTAATGTCTTCTCGACCAGATGATTTCCAAAGACTACATGGAGTGGCAGTATCAAAGCCTGCAGTGAAAATGGCAGCAGATTCTTTTTTCTTTTAAGACAGATGGAAGACAAAACCCTCATTGTTTATATCACAGCCCTGACCCAAGCACTGGGGAACTTGAGTTGAAATCATGATTTAGTTAATAAATTTAAAACTATCCTTTTGAACTTCAAAATAAATGAAAGATAAGGTGAGTTTCACCCAAATAGTTTGACCACTCACCTGGAAAACAAAAGCACTGGATTTTGGTTTTCTATTCACATTATACATTACAAATTATAGCACAATCATATTATTAAAAAACAGAGGATGAGTGATAGGCTCCATGCTCATAAGTTTGTACATGTGCGTGAAGTCAGAAAAAAACACCTCAAAACAATCAAACAAACAAAAACAATCCAACCAGCAATGTTCTTGAACTTCCTTTTACCAGAGAATACTTGTCCTGTGAGGACAGAACTATATTCCCCCCAAGAATTGCCCACTCATTTGGGCAACAAAGAGGAGGTTATACAGTCTGCATGGGTATTAAAGAAAAAAACCCTTTTCCTCTCTTTGTCTCTTACTAAAACTATGTCCTAAGATGACATAAAATTCGTGCATTTCATCATATGAAAACAGAGGCTTCGTACTAAGTAGAGTCTATTGTCTTAGCAGCTGAAACTGCAGAACAAAAAAACCCCAACCCCCACATCAAAAGAACAAGATTAGAATCACAAAGCTGAGTATTCAAAGGCAAGGAAGTGACAGAATGAAGACTGCCAGAATTTTCTTTTTAACAATTTTGTCTGTAAGTATATGACTACATATTATTGGAAGGTCACCAGCCTTCATTTCTTGCGCAAGAGTGAATAGTGACTATATTCAAATTAATGAGTAGTTATACTTATTTTCTTCTTATTGTTGTGTAGATAACTCCATACCCTAATGCAATACATTTTGAAAACTTCAGAGCAATAAGAGGTGACATTAACCTAAATTTTATGGCTCTGGAACTAAGGCATGAAGAAAATGAGATGCAATGTTTTCACTAATTTCAAATGACAATTTGGAAATAATTAGAAGCTCATTTTTCAGAGCATATGACACCTTATATATGCAACATGACTTCATTTGCAATTGCTATTCATTTAATCGATCTGAAAATCAGACTTTAGTGTTTCCCATTAGATACACCGAAAATGAGAAACATGCAGGTTTTAGTTTTCCATGAAAAGTTTGGGTGAAATGACTTGCCCAGATCTTTATGGAAAAGCCAAGGATGACACCACATTTCAAAGGTAGCACCAGGAGGGGTCTGATTAATGCTGGAAGCTACTCAAAGTAACCTTTAAAGTAATGTGGTTTGTTACCTAAAGTAGAAATTACTTTTTTTTTTTTTTTTTTTAGATTAAAGAATGACTGTGTAGTAGAAAGTACTTTTTCTTTTTTTTATTAAAGAATGACTGTGTTGAATTTACTAATTTCATCTCAAGTTAGGAAACTGGAATCCTTTGTGATAAAGCACACATGAGAGACATATAGAAAGCAAATGCATACTGAGCTGGACACTTCTGACCTTCTTATGTTCCCATTTTACACTGTTGCAGCTGAATTTGATTTGAATATGGAGCTATTCCATGTTGATATAAATGAAAGTAAAAGGAGAACTGGGATTCTTCTCCATGGTTTCATTCTGTGCTGCCAGAAAATAATGGATGCGAACATCAGAAGCACATTAACTGTAAAGTCAGTTTACTAAGAAAATATTAAATAATTTAAAAATCAAGAGTTTTTTTGTCAGAACATAACAGCTATTAGTGTAGTCAGATCACTCGTGCAGGTCTGAGAGAGTGCGTGTGCTATCTGGTAATGGTAAACTTATTATTAATGCATACAACTTTCCTGAGTACATAATAGCTGTCACCTTATATTTTATCTGTGTCATCAGTAGACAAAAACACACACTGCTTTTGAAACGTCTAATTCGGGTTAGCTATCACTATGGAAAATTGTAGTCAAGGCAAAATAAAATCAATTTCACTCCATGTCAATAAACACAGTAAAATTCAGACTATTCACTGATATGCTCCCACAGCTCCTTTACCAGCCAGTGATGCAGAACTACCTAGTGTGCTAGTTTCATCTCCAGACTAATGGCAATTCAAGAACACCTGCTATATATCTTGGTTTAGCTAAAAGAAATGACCTTTTGTCTTGAGAGAAGAGCACCTATTCCGGAAATCATGTATATGTTGAATGAATTCCTGACACACCACATTTTCTTCCAACATGCTGAGGTTTCCCTGAAGGCGTCTCATTCTAGTCCTGGTGGGAACGTGCCTTGTTGGCAACAAAGATCTTAGATGTTTGCCATGTAGAAGGCTATGTCTGAGCTAGTGACTATGAAGTCCTACTATAATTAAGGAAAATAAAAATGAACTGCCATAAGTGTCCATTTTTTTCTCCACTGGCAAAGGTAACCTAGGGAAAATAATTCAGATGCTGTATGTTGTAGATGGCTTAAGTTAGAGAAGATAAATCCCACTCACAGTGATGAGATGCTATAAATAAATCATTTATGTCTGACAAAAGATTTATATTCCAATTACCTGAAAAACAAAAGAATTTACTTAGTTAATAAGGTAATTCAAGTTGAGAAAAAGCACCATTAAAAGTCAGATGTAGATTTAATGAGCATACAACTTATTTTCCCTACACATGCATATTAAAAATAAAATGGCCAACTTTACTGAGCTTTTCAATTATGAACTTCTGAAATAGGTTTTTGAGAATAAATAGTAGTTTGACTTGCTTAATAATAAAAAAGATAATAGCATTTTATTAGGCTGACGATTCCCACAGTTACATATCTTGCAAATTACATTTACCTGGACAGCATTATGACAAAAATACAATCTTGAAAGCAGTGACACTCTTCTTCATTTTCTCAAAATACCTGTGATTGCTGGTCATTTGGATTGTAATGTATAGATTATTGCCAGAATTTTCTAAAAGTAAGGTTTCTGTTGGTATAGCCCTGAGCTCTGACTACAGATACACTGATCATGAAGCTTTTCATGTACATCTTCCTTCTAACTTTCTTCCAGTGCATTTGTGTAACTAAAAGGAGATACCCACAGTTTAAAGATAGTGTCTGTGTGTGAGCGCTTACTATAATCAGTGAAGATCCAGGTCATAATTTAGGTATCTGGCATCGTTTGAGGTGTTATGAGGTATATCATCAAGCTTCCAGCTGTAAAAGGTCTCCCATACTCCTAGATGTATAACTCATATAGTCAACAGAGCTCAGAAAGTGACTAATCTCACCTTAAAGTGACCTATACTTAGTCAGCTGACATGCTCCTCAGGCTGCTACAGTCACAAATGTTTGATAGAGAGCTAAGGAAAATCTGGTTAACTTGGTAAGAGGGGCTGAGGTACAAAATCCTACAATGGTATGGCTCACCATTGTAGCCACTAACCATAAAGCCAGATTCCAGGCTTTCACATTAGCAATTTTTCATTGGCATTTCACTGAGTTAGGCACATGATACACTTAGGGCTGGGTTAAACTACCGGTGTGTTGATGTATAATGTAATGGCTTGTGATTTGAGTCAGTAGACAGATGGAGGAATCAAAGCACCTGCTGTCTTTGGCAGCCCCATACTACCTATCCATACCATCACTGGATAAAATGGTGATTATGTTGTCAAAGATAGGATCTTTGAACAGTGGAAAGGTTATAATCTTTCAGATCCCTCTGAAAAAACTCATACTCCTCTGTTTATTAATAAAATGCTAAAACAAATTATAAGATGAAGCCAGAAAAAGTATTGACAGAAGTATTCTATTAACTGCAAAGAAATCATATCTTGAAAGATAACTACATTTGATATAATAAAATAAATGTGTTAAAAGCAAAATCTTACTGAATTCTGTGTATTTTGGACTAATAGCTATGAAGATTTAATTATTTTTTTTCTAGCAGCTGCTGTTTTATTGCACAATATAAATAAAGAAAATTAGCTTTTACATTCCATTCTTCTTGGGTTGACATAGAACAAAAAGTAGGTGGTAGGCTGTAGGTGTGGAAATGCTTTGGGGAACAAGGCAAAATGATAGAAAATGAAATTAGTTTTGTAGCAATACTTACATTATACAATAAAATCATTCTCTGGTTAAGAGAGACTTAGCTATTCCATGTCTGAGATCTAAACCTTATAGACTGGTGTCACCAAAAAAACAATTTGAAAAACCATTGAAGAAGAAATAGTGACTAGAATAGTTCTTACAGAACTTATTGTTCTTCCTGTCTCCTCTAGAAATACAGTGGTGTTATGACAGTAACCAAGATCATACTTATTATTATAGGCATTATAGCCTATGGAAGTATACAGGAGTTTTTCCATCTTATTTCTGATATCCTGAGAAGTATAAGGAGACCTCTGTAAGCATGTATTCACCTTAGTGCATCCAAGCCCCAGAGCAGCCAGAGGAAACAGAAATGGAATTGCCACAAAAGTAGTGATATGTTGTTTGTTCGTCTTAGCTTAGCTTTAATATGAAAATGCTTTTCATCTGTGAAGATTTAAGTTAAGCTTTGAAAAAAGTCACCTCTGAGTCCAGCTGAGCAGGTCTATATCCATAGCTCATTATGAGCCACATCATTTCTCTTTCCCGCGTGCACAGTGTCTCCTGTTTTGTGCTTGGTATGCTTGTATGATACTTTTATCACACTTAAGAAATATCACTGGCTGGGCAGTTGGAATCAGACTTCTGGATTTATCTTTGTCTATTGAACAAAAAGCATAAAATAGAGATCTCAAATTACAGAAACTAAACCAGAAGCCAAGTAATTCTGAATCATTAAAGTGACTGCAGAAAAAAGTCTAAATTTCCTTGACATTTCCTTAATTTCCTTGAAATTAAGTCTATCAGTCTATGGAAATGTCCCAAATAAATGATTAAAGTCCTTCTTCTGGGATATTTAATACCAGGTTTGGTGAAACCTCAAAATCCTGTAAAACCAATCCAATATTTGCAGAAGAATGAAACTGGTAATTTGGCAAGTTATACAAGACTCCTCTATACAAGTAAATGCTGATCCTAGGTCTGACCTTTCAATGTGGAGTGCTTCTTTTATGATTTGAATTTCACTCTGTCCACTTATGTATTACTTTTGTTTTACTTCTGGCTAGATGTATCGTGATTTTTTTAAAGCAGACTGTGATGATCATCATTCGCTCTTTTCCTCCAAAAAACCCTAAAGCCTTCTGCAGTTCCCCTTTGCAACTCCTTGAAATTCAGTCTTCATTCTGAACAACAAGTGGTTTCATAATTAGACTCTAACTTTGTATTTTAAGGTTTATGATAATTAATTTTAAGGGGAACTTGACTCTGCTTATATTTTCCTCTCAGGAGTAAATAATGCAAGAACAATTACTGGTAACATGCCAGCAGCTTCGACAGCTTGCTCCAAAAGGTTTGTTTTATAGTTGAGTATAAGACAGTAGTTGTATACACAATTCCTATCTACTGATCTCAAAGCACTTTACAAAGAAGGCATCATTTCCATACTATGTTTTAAAATATACACTTATTTTTTCGCTTGCTTCTAACACATTTTTGCTTCTTTAGGCAAATGTTTTTCCAGTTCTGACCTCCAGATCTTCTCTGATTCATAGATAAGGAACATTTTCTTTTTTGAGGGCACAGATATGTTTGGCCTCCCAGATATTTTTGGAAAGACTTACATTAACATACGTCATTGCAAAACTGCTCCAAGGAGACCATTGCACAGGATGCAGCACTCCCCCCAGCTGTCCCTAGAACATCACTTTTCCCATCCTCAGCACGCTTGCATTGCAGTACCTACTCAGTTTCCAAGACCTTACAGATTTCCCTTTATAGTTCAGTTTCCAGGGTTTCATAGAGAGCTACCCCATATCCTCTGAAGACACCCTCAACCTCAGTCTCCTCCAATAGCAGATGCAACTCCCTGGAGATAGATACTACAGTGCTCTCAGTTGCTTGACCCCTCTACCTGGTACTTGAGCAAAAGAAAGCGAGAGGTAATGATGGAAAAGAGGGAAAGCAGAGCAATGGGGACAGGATGGCCAGTGTGGGATAGAAGGGGCCATGGGATGCAGGATGGAAAATGGTGGGAGCTGGAGTAGGACCAATAGAGAAAGGGGGAGGGAAGAGGAGATGATGACAGAGGAGCTATGAACAGCTGTGAATGATTTCACAGGGCTAGCTAATGAGGGAGCTAACTCACCTCTTCATTTATTCTTCAATAATTACAATATGGATTGTTCTCTTAGAGGATTTATTTTCTCACTGTTTTGGCCTCCTCCTGGGAGGTTCTACTGATCTGTCTTGGGTTTAATTTCTGTACTAAAGCCTAGCAGTGACATTTTTAATCATTTTAGTGATTTAGTAATATTATACATGGATATAAACTGCCTGGGTGTCAATTCTGCCTACAGCTCTTTTTCAAGAACACAGGGTTTATCTTCTTTTTATCATATTCTTTCAATAATAGTGAAAAATATTTCTCTTTCATTCATTAATCTCTCACCTCTCTCCCAATATACATAAATAAATAAATCACTCCCAAAGTATAAACAGAAACCCTCAACAAAGCAGAATCCAAGAAAACCATAATATTTTGGATAGCTTTTAAAGCCTGTAAACCAGCACTTCTCAGAAATGTCTTCAAATAGCTGGCTTGTACTTTCTTACTAAAAATGTAAGCTGATAAGAGAGAAAAAGTTTTTGCAGCTTACAGTGCTTCATGTTATCTGTAGAGTAACTTGAGATATCTATCTTCAGCCCTTTCCAACCTGTATTTCTCTTGATATGTCGAGCCCAGGCACAAACACAGAGAACACTTAGCAGAAGCCCATGGACATAAAACACAACATTTATAAGTACCTATAAAACTTAAAACAGGCCCTTGGATCAAAAAAACTTTTTGTTTCAGGCCCTAAGACCATGGATGGGAAGACATGTACCTTGTGGTGGTGTACAGTGGAGATTAGTGCTCATTTACACTGCAGTTTCTGCTCTCCCCATTGCAGACGTCTTCCTTTGCTGTGGTGCCATTTAAAACATAAAACTGTCTGTTGTTTATGATGCTGAAGGCCATGGGAGTTCTTTCCTAGCTAATAGATGAAATAGTGTAGATTTTTGGCTAAAACGATTAATGTCTTGAAAAGAGGTGCATAGGCATAGCTGGGAAGGTCTTGGCAGCAGAAGGCTGCAGGGGACCCTTTGTAGGAGGTGGTTATGGGCTGATCACAGCCACCTCTAGCCAGCTTTGAAAACGCTGTGAACAACCTGTCAGGACCTAAAAGTGCAGCTGCTGGGAGGACCACAGAGTGCCTCTGTGCAAACATGTTAAAGAAAAGGCATCAGCTGCTGGGAGGAGCAGAAATGGAGGGGACACGAGGAAAATGGAGGAGATGTGGAAAGACACATTGCTGGGAATGTGGCTGAAGGCATGCTCCTGGAAGGTGCTCCATGCCAGAGGAGGTATGGGTGTCCCTCTTTTCTGAGGGGACGGTGGTTGTGGCAAAACATGTCAGGGCAGGAACACCCCTGAGGGCCTGCAGCTCTCGTGCAACCCATGCAAAGGTGGGGACATCCCCAAAGAGACTGCAGTGCATGGAGGAACCCATGCCAGAGCAGAGGAAAACTAATAAGAAGCAAGAAGTAGCAGCAGGATACTGTTGTGCACACGATTCCAACCTCCTGTGTTGCCTTGTCACCTCATGAAAGGGACTGAGAAAATCTGGGGGAAACCTGTGGCAAAAATATGGACAGTTGAGACTAGATAGAGGAGGGAGAAGAGTTGCAAGCAATTCTTGCCGGCAAAGAGAACAAGTAAGGACAGTAAACAATGTAAAAGAAGCAGGGGAAAAAATGTGTTATGAAACAGTTGCATTAAACTTGTGATCTTTTGAAAACCCATGTTTCTTCTTCCTTTTCTGAGGCAGCATGGAGTGGTATTGTCCAAAGAGCAGCAAGAACTAGCAAGGACTGAATTTTTGCCTCCAGCTCAAATGAATTCTTACCTGAACAGCTTTCATGTATGTCACTATGCAGATAGATAAACTCCAAACATATAATACTAGATACCTGTCCTGGTTCTGGCTGAGATAGAGTTAATTTTCCTCTCAGTAGCTGGTACAATGCTGTGTTTTAGGTTTAGTATGAGAATAATGCTGATAACACACCAATAGTTTTACTTGTTGCTATGTAATGCTTCTACTAAGTCAAAAACTTTTCAGTTGTTTAGGCTCTGCCAGCAAGAGGGCTGAAGGGGCACAAGAAATTGGGAGGGGACACAGCCAGGACAGCTGACCTGAACTAGCCAAAGGGATATTCCATACCATAGAACAGCATGCTGAGTATATCAAAGGGGAGGGGGTCGGCTGGGGTCTGCCAATCACTGCTCAGGAACTAGCTGGGCACCGGTCAGTGGGTGTGAACTATTGTATTGTGCATCACTTGGGGTTTTTTTTGCTTTTTTGGATTTTATTCCTCTTTCCTTTTCATTACTGTTGCTGTTATTGTTATTTTTACTATTATTATGTTTTATTTTATTTCAATTATTAAATTGCTATTAATTCAACCCACAAGTTTTACTTTTTCCCCTAACTCTTCTCCCCATCCCACCAAGGGTGGGGTGGGAGTGAGAGAGCAGCTGCGTGATATTTAGTTGCCAGCTGGGGTTACACCACAACAATACTACAGCATTATAATATCAGCATGGGTGTTTGGTATACTGGATAGAGCAAAACCATTAACTCAATGTGTTCCTTTTTAGGGTCACTTCCATAGAGGGAAGAAATAGTAAACATGAATGGGAAGATATGATGATATTCCTATTCCCAAATACTTTATTAATTCTAGGGAAAAATTGCATAACAAACAAGAAGAGAAAATTGCATCACTGACACAAATCATTTGGGGGACTAAAACTAAGTAAGTTATTTAAATTTTAGGTAAATATTTCAATAGAGTACATGTCTTGAATGCTACAGAGGATTGTCTAGTTCAGGCGCAGCAATGAATACAAACAGTCTTTGGAGACACATACATAGCCCAGAAGAATAAAAATGTGTATGAGTGACAGTAATAAATCCAAGCCATTTCCCAAGAACTTGGACTGTTGCAGTTGGCAAGAAATTGTTTGGGGAGCATATGGCTGGGAACTGTGATTGTTGCCTTGATGCTTTAGGGCTACTGAGAGAAAGAAAGGAAAATTTATCTGAATCTGTTGTGACCTATAACCTGGATTTCCCTCTAATCACATTTACATTCCTTCATTCCTTTTTCTTTCTTGATTGTAGAAGTACATCAGGTGGTCATAGTGCTACTCCTACAAATGTCACAGCACAAAAGGAAATGTGGGTATGTGGTTGAATTTAGTTTTGTGATTAAATACTTTCCAAAGAAAATTGAAGCAGGATATTAGAAGTATGATGTTATTTCTCTAGTTTATGGCCAACCAGTCTGTGTGCAATATAAAACCCAATTGTGCGAGGAATCATATTCAACAACAATGATCAAGAAACATCCTCCATCGTAGAAGCAGTGCATCAAAACAGACTGCAGAAAGCAAGAAAGTGTTTATTATGCAAAAGCTAACTAGTAATGATTGCCTAGCTCCAGGCTATAACAAAGAACATCAAAACCAAAACACAAGAGTTATTCTTGATTTGCCCCCTAATCGTACAATTACGTCATGACAGGAAATACATAGTCTTGTGCATGATCAGCTCTATGTTCTAGAAATAACAGCCCTCCTACAGTGCATGTATGAGAGTAGAGCAGCTGTTTTGGGACTGATCTGCTGGTGTTCTGGATCAAAATGTCAATGTGTGCGAGACTATCTGTAGTTTTTCTTTCCCAAAAAACTTTGCACTTCACATTGTTGATCTTCATGAGGTTCCTGTGGGCCCGTTTCTCCAGCCTGTCGAGGACACTCTGGATGGCAGAACAACCCTTTGGTGTAGCAGCTGCTCCTCCCAGTCTGGTGTTGTCTGCAACTTTGCTGAGGGTGTGCTCTGCCCTATCATCCAGATAATGAATATGTTAAACAGGACTGGACACAGTATTGACCCCTGGGGTACAGCACTAGTCACTAGCCTCCAACTAGACTTCATGCCACCAATCACCACCTCTGGGCATGGCCATTCAGGCAGTTTTCAATCCATTTTGCTGTCTGCTCATCCAGTGTGTACTTTCTTCATCAGCTTCTCTATTAGGATCTTACAGGATACAATGTAGAAAGCCTTGATGAAATTGGGGTAGGCAATACTCACTGTTCTCCCCTCATCCACCAAGCCAGTCACTTCATTGTGAAAAGTTATCAGGACTTCACAGACCCTAAAACTAAACGGGATTTTCCTTTGTCCACCGTTACCATTTTGGCACATTTCAAAAACATTAGAGCCACGGAAAAACTAAAAAGAACACAAATCAAATGCTGGATCATTTTGAAAGTAAGATTTGTAAATATTTTAAATGCTAATTAAAAAATATGATCAGCATAACAAATCTGGTTGGATACGGATACATAATTGATTATGGTACTTTCTACACTGACTAAATATCCACCAAGAAATTAACTGAACTAATATTTACAATGGACTGTATAACATTTGGACTTACTGTAGTGTTATATTAGAAATGCTAAAGGTGTATTGATTTAAAGCTCTTACTGTTAGTAGCATAAATTACAAATCTGCAGCCTGACCTAAGAATTATGTCAAGTCAACAGGATTCTATAGGAGTATAAACCAATTTAAGTACGAATTTTTTTTTCAATAATATTTGACAGAAGCATCAGTCTGTGGAGTAGCCTCGATCCTGTGCAGATTTTGCCGGGGATCAGCGAGGGCCAGCGGCTCCCTAGGGGCTGGGGAGCTGGGGGCTGGGGAGGGCCTGGCAGCCAGGGCCTGTCCCACCACCCCAGATTGCAGCCGGGCAGGCCCCAGCCCTGGGCATCGGGGACCTCCCTGGGGATGGGCCAAGGCCAGGCGGGGATGTGGGCCCCTGGGTGGGCCCAGCTCAGCGGGGCCTGTGGCCTGGCAGGGCGGTGAGGAGCTGGAGACCAGCCCTGCTGCTGGGCAGGGATGGGTGGCCGGGGGGCTGGCAGGGGTCCTGGGAGCCCCATGAGCACCGGGCAGGGCTGGCAGAGCCTCAGGGCCCTGACAGATTTCGTGATGCATGCAATCCTAAATCACAAATGAAATTCCACTTTGTGCAGGGACTGCTTATTGGAGTAAGGTATAAAAGTTAATGGGGTAGGAACTGGAATTTAAAAGCAACAGCCCAGAAATATTAGCTCCCCAAAGATTCCCTAGTCTTTAACATGCAAGGTACAAACTTCCAGGCACAGCACAGGGACAGGACAAACCCTTCCCTGGTGATGGATAACGGGAGATGTGCAGCACGCTGTGCAGAAACATGGGACAAACAAGGCTATACTGGCAAAAACTGAGTCTCGAGGAAACTTTTATGAAACTCTAAGGACCAGAAAAGAAGGTTCTAAGGTTTCATCCCAAAGAGTTTATTTTCAAAAAATATTTTTTGTCTGGAAGGTCCACTGCACATGCACAGGGGATTTCTTCTGCATTGTTAGTCAAAACCCATGTTTGAGATGAATATAGTAAAGTCAAAGTATGGAATGCCAAAAATAAGGCTGCTAATGCAACCTGTTTCTGTTCACACGTGTTATGAGATAGCCTTTACAGGAAAGGAGAAACCATTTGCCTCACATAGAATCATTTTGGTTGGAAAAGACCTTTAAGTTCATTGAGTCCAACCATTAACCCAGCACTGCCAAGTCCACCACTAAACCATGTTCCTAAGTTCCACATCTACATGTCTTTTAGATACTTACAGGGATGGTGACTCAACCGCTTCCCTGGGCAGCCTGTTCCAATACTTGACAACCCTTTCGGTGAAGAATTTTTTCCTAATATCCAACCTAAACCTCCCCTGGTGCAACTTGAGGCTGTTTCTTCTTGTCCTGCTGCTTGGTATCTGGGAGAAGAGACGAACACCCACCTTGATCCAACCTCCTTTCAGGTAGTTGCAGAAAGCAGTAAGGTCTCCCCTAGCCTACTTTTATGTCTGTTTCATTCACTGCATGGGTGAGGGATCCAGATTACTGAGTCTTCTTCAGACTGGGCTGGGAATTCAGACAGACTCACTCTGTCCCATTACAGGAAAGCATTTAATTAACAAGCTAAACATTTATAGCAGTTGGGCAGGACAGTACTAACATCAATAGGTTCCTTCTGCATCTTCAGCAATTATGTTGATTTGAGCATTTATTGAGAAACATGGGAAAGCATCAGCTTCCCTTCTTACTGCTACATTCCCAGCTGCGGTGGACAGAGACCTCCAGCATCAGCATGCCTGCTTCTCTGTTTTTACAGACTGCCATAGTTCATTTTCCACTTCATAAATGATCTGACTAAATTACAGAGGTACTTTGTTGTCACTGCTTTCAGAGGTGTAGTGGATGGTATTCATTGCAGTTATGTCTTTCCAGCTGAATATTATGTTCCTTTAAATGCTGACTGGAGAACTGTAACCTGGAAGGAGTGGAAGCTTGTACCTTCCCAGGAGACCTACTGTTTGGGTAGAGGGATATGCTCTGGGGTGGGAGAGGCAAGAACTGGGAAACTGCAGTGAGGAAGAGGAAGATGCCAGGCCAGCCCCAGGGGGGAGTTAAAAGCCTCCCTGAGACCAGAGGGATGGAGTGGAGATTTTTGCAATTCAGAATACCATTGAGCTGGCTAGAAACAAGGACCTGCCCCACTAGGATATAGCAGACAAGCAAGGCTATTATTTACAAAGCCATTTTTATTTTTCAGCCGTTTACTTACTGTATTTGTGTTTTCAATATTTCAAAAATAAACTATTCTAGATTTTTTTAAAAAAATAATTATTCTAGCCTTTTGAGTTTAAAAGCTTTTCAGTCTTACTTGGGAAGCTCCCAGCACAAGGTCTAGTCAGATCTATCAGAGACCTACAACTACATGGGTTCCTGTCACACATGGCTGTCCCAGACCACCTCATCCCTCTGAAGATTAGAAGCTACCTTCTATATTCTAACCCACATTTATACATGGCAATTTTGTATCCATTTGTTCTTGCAGCAACGCTGACTTTTAGCTTAAATAGCTCCTTTCCTCCCTAGTGTTTGTTGCTTTCATATATTTATAAAAAGAAATTATATCCACTCTTAGCTTTCATCTTGCAAGAATGAACAACTCAGGTTTTAACATTTCCTCTCATAAAACAAGCTAAACATTTCCCTTATCGTTTTAACAGTTGTCTTTACATTGTTCCCATTAAGATTCATCTATAATTGCCAAAATCTGCAGTTGTAGGGAGTGTTCTCAGGCAAGGTCCCACCAGTACCCTATATTCATTCTAGATTCCCAGATGCTACGTACTAGATGACATTTGTTCTCTCATATGATGGTCTATGATACAGATATTTTGTGATGGACTGCTGCATTAATGTCTTTCTCTGTAGTATTTCACCTTTTCTACAGTGTATAGAAATGTGTCTTGTATAGAAAACAGGAGTCTGAAATCTGCCCTGGGGTCAGATGCCCGAAGTAGTGTGGTGATGTCCCAGCCTTTTATCAGATTGCACCCTGAGGATACCCTTTTCATCAGCCCTAGCTGATTTACAAGTCCCTTAAATTCAATCTTTCACACCCAAATGTGTAGGTTTGCAAACAAGTAATATGTTTGGGTTTGTGGTGGGTTTTTGTGGGTATTTTTTTGTTTGTTTGTTTGTTTGTTTGTTGTTTGTTTGGTTGGTTGGTTGGTTTTGTTTTTGTTTTTTATCTGTACACTTTGTGGAATTGCATGACAAATTTGTAAATGCATTTTTCTTTGAAAGAAATCAGTGTAGTTAGAAAATAATATATAATTTAGTCAAAAAGAGTGCGATTCACATTCACCAAAGTGGAGATGCTCATACCTGAACTAGTCATTCAGGCCCACTTTGTTGACAGTGGAGAAGAATCATTCCTATTCCTCACCCCTGTTCCTCATGATGCCAAAATGGCACAGAGTAACTGCTCAGAGACCAATTTTGTCTTTAAGCAGCAAAGGTCTTTATTTTGTGCAACATTGGGGAGCTAGCCGATTTGCACCGGACAAACTAGCTCCAAAATTTTCAGTGAAAAGTTAGGTATTTCATACAGTTTTTCTGTGAGAGGTTACAACATCTTTACATACATATTCATTTGATTTTGACACCCAGTCATTCCATTCATAATAGGTGGGATCTAGGTGGAATAGACCTTTGTTCAGTGTTTTCCTGACTTGATGGTCTCCTTATCTCCTTCAGGTGCCCACGTTTTCTTTTCTAATTATTCAGAGTACATTCCTTTCTCAGCACAAACAAAGCATCACCCAGAGCATTGTACCAAATCCTGGCTAATCTTTTTTTTTTTTTTTTTTTGAAGACCTTGTTCTGTTTCACTCATCCTAAACCTTTGCCATCCTGGATGATGTCCCATCACAGAGGATTTGCTTTCTCTATTTTTGTCTGGATTCCACTACACATCTGGGACAGACTGATCTGTTTAAGGCAGTTCTTCAGGGAAGGATAGCAGGAAGGTCTCAAGACCTGCACGAATGCATTATGTAACGTGACCAATGTGACAGAAGAAGTCTGCCATTTGCTTACCTCATGGACTATCACATGGCATATATACAAGATAAGGCCTTGACCAAATGCCTCCATTGCCCACAGATGCTGGCAGAGTGCTCCCTCCAAAGTTTTAAGAAAGCTCTTTTCCATGTTTAATGCTTCTGCCAGCAGGAGTGCATAGTGCGCCCTGCACTTTTAATAACTGCAGGAATTAATTTTTGTAAAAAGGGATCTATTCTTGATTTCTGGTTAGAAATCAAAGTTCCCAGGCAGCTATAACTAATAATACTGCATTAGAAAGTTTTGTCTGGTCCTTAAATATGCATGTTTCACAATTCTTGCTATGTCTGTCTTGCTTAGAACTGTTATTTTACATAGTGCCAAAATGTAATATTTATGTTTTTAAGAGACAAATGAAGCAGCAGAGGTATACGGAGTTTGTAGCCATTTAAGGCATTTTCCTTCACAGAAAGTTACAGCATGAAGCATTCATTTAAACTGTCACCTGCCCTCTGCTACATGAAGAACTGTACTCAGAAAGCAGGCTTAATAAATCAATAAAGTTTGATTAATTAAATTCTTCTGTCTTGCTTTTTCTTAGGAACATAGTGAATGCACTTTTATCCCCTTCTGGAGTCATAGATCTGTATAAATAAATCCTAGCATCTCCAGAGAAATAAAGTAAGTTCTTCCTCCTCTACTTTCCATCTTACAGTAACATTCCATACCTTCTATACACGAGTGCAGACATACCAGTGTTTGTCATCTGAAACATTTCATTCTGTGGGGTGATTTCATTCCCCCTCATTATGAGATTTTAAGAAAAAAGCCTTTCCATTTTGTCAACTTTGTGCATTTTCTGATGGAAAAATACCATGATCAAAACCAAAACTGCTTCCAAATCTTACCTTAAAAATGTATGAGCCAACAGGAAGTGCTCACTGAGGAATTAGAAACTGAGTATTACTGTAGTCTTGTTGACTGATGCACATATTGCACCAGAAAGGCAATTTATATCAGGTTCATACATACACTGTTCTGTTTGGTTTCTCGTCTATATATAAATTACATCCATGCTTCTATTATTGCAGGCTCTTGTACTTTATATTATTACCTATTTTCTACAATTAAATTCCTGATATAACAAGTTCCCAGGGCTTCCACTATTGGCAGTAGGCATTTGGCCAAAACAATGTAGCTCTTATTTCCAGAAAGAAAGTGTCGGGCTGTAGCTCAGTTCAGTCCTTGAAGGGTAACATGCCAAGAAAGAACAGAGGAAAACCTCCATTGTTATCGTATCTTTGGAGTCAGAGAGCCTTTATATCAAATTTCCCACATTTTTGGGGGAAGAACATATTCTCTTGGAGGTGGAGAGAAGTTTTACAGTCCTGCCTTTGTGACATGCAGAAGGGACCTGCACTGGGAATATTAGAGATGAAAGAAACAGAACCAGCTCTAATGCCTGCCTTCTCTCTTTTTCCTTATCCCACCTTCTGCATGTTGGTTTATGCATGAGACAAGGGCAGGTATTCAAAATGTGGCAGAAGGAAAGTAACTGTAACTAAAGACTTGAGTTGTGTATTAATTCACTTTCCTGTAAGTTGGATCAAGATGTTAAAATAGCATTTCTTAGTGGCAGACAGTTTAATTGCTGGGAAATTTCCTGCAACAAATCAATCATTCTTGGTTTGAGCTAGTCAGCCACAAAGCTAAAGGTTAATACTTTAACAGGTTGGTTTCCACAGTCCACTAATAACAGGAACACTGCTATTCAACAAACTACACCACTTCACAGCGTTTTGTTTAACAATAACATGAGTGTGCTGCAGGGTGGCAAGATCAAACCTAGTAAGAATGCAGCAATTTGTGCACCCCTGCAAGGTGCACACTGGAGGAAATGCACAAGCTGTGCCTTCCAATAATACATACCCTGTATTAGCTTCCAGAGTTTTGAAGGAAAGGCAGATTTGCACTGTATTTATTTGAGGTGGGGTGGTGCCAATCTACCAGATTCTGCTCCCCTTATTCAAGATCAGTGCGCTTTACTCAGCAATTAGTAGATGGAGATGCTAATTAGCAGGAGGCAAGGCAGTGTATGGGGGTGAAGGCATAGGAGCAAGAATGTCAGGAGTTCATGCACACATGTTCAAAGATACTAATAGCCTATTTCAAGACATGCAGACACTTGGAAGATGAGCCTCCTTGTATTTTCACCTCCTCCTTTTTCCTATATGAGCTCATTTTACTCAGTCCATGTCCCATTTACAATCAGTCAAAAACATTCATGTAACCCTCTCTCCTGCCCTGGAAGAGGGCAGTTCTGTGCATCTCCCAAGAGGCCCCTCAGTGCTTGAGACTTTTTTCATAGCCTCTATTAACAAAAAATCTTGTTACTTAATAGACTAAAGATCAGTTTTTTACCTGAACTAAATCCCCATCCAACATAATTTTTATAGTCTCTTGCTGCAGTTAGGCTTATTTTAAAATGCCTGAAAGTTTCTCATGCTCTCATGCAAGACATTCACGTCTTTCTCATCACTCTGCATGACAACTGGTCATACTGATTATCAGCCACTGTAGTTAGCAAGAAATAATAGTGTATGGTGGATTTGTAGGATAATGGGATTAAAGTATGTCTTAAGAACTATTCGGGGGGGAGATAACCACACCAAAAATTTAAAAACGAAGAACAAAAGAAAACTAGAGGAAAAATAAGGCACAAAAGCAGTTTATGGCTTGCTCAAAGTCACTCAAAGTACCTTTGGCTTGCCAGTTTATGGCTTCCTCAAGGTAGTTCAAAAGGAGATTCAAGAATTCTCTGATTCTTGAATCACCTCAGTATTAGTGCTCTGGCCAAAAGACAGTACTATTCCTTTGTCTCCCTGTCAACTATTTGCAGCACTCCTGGTCTGTACCATATAAATGCCTGATTCAAAGCCCACCTAGCTCAACGAAAGATCCATCTTTGGAGTTTTACAAGCAGTAAACAGATGTAGCTGAATATATATCTTTTTCAGAAAAATAAAGGACACTTAATTATGGACATAAAAAGAACCAGTGTCCAGAAGAATAGACAGACCTCTAGTGCAAGATGAGCAGTGGGTAATCAATGACCTGAAACAACAGGATTCTCAAGAAAGCAAGCAGTAAACCATCCTGCAATGGGATGGAAAGCTCACTTTGGGTTAAGCTGTTTGTCACTCAAAGGGAAGCTCTTCTACGTCAAATTACTTTCAGCTCTGAAACTTCTTAGTAACAAAAACTTGGTTCTACTGAAGCAATGCGGAGAATATTGAAAAGCAGCAAGCATTAAAGGAAAAGGACAAAGCTAATTTCATGAGTGAGTTGTCCAGACTGATACTACATTTCCAGAATACTGGGGCCTGTGTTCTGCATGCCAGATTTTTATTTTTTTTCCTTTTTCAATGATCCTGTATTTGGTATAGAGGAGACTTTTCCAGCTATATACATTAGCATTCTAGCACCTCTTCACACACCAAATTAGCCCTGGGGCCGGGAAGAGAAAAAAAAGTTCAATCAAGGCTTCAGCTACACTAGGGATTAAGAAAGCAAAACAGGCAGGAAGGTTGTTCAGCAATTCAGAACAAGCCAGCAACATAGACCACTTTAATTGTGCTACATCAAATAACTGAAACAAGGACTGTGAAAAAGTCTCAGGAAAAGAAGAAGGGAAAAATGGAATTCAAAGAGCTGGGATGGAACAGAATTTAAACTAATGATTGGCAATCTGAATTGGATTAAAACAAAGGAAGAAAGACATTCTAAAAAGACAGATGGGAAGATAATTCTGGGGAAAAAAAGAATGAAGCATGAAAATGGCAGCATTAACTAAAGGGAAAAAAAGTACCTCAGTGAAGAAAGATTATCATCTTTAAGTGTATGATGCATTAAATTAATTTAATTGACAGAGCTGTTTATAAGATTCCTAATTAATTTATTGCCTGAACACCTCTGACAGGAGTTTAATTAAAGCAGAACCTACAGGGTTTTCTTCAGCTTAGTTTCAAACATCTTAAGCTGTCCATGTTTATGACCAGCAATACTGTGGGTATCTAGGAAGCTAATAAAACAAATGATATTCAGAGAACAGGAAGAATCATCTCCCACATCTGCATTGTTCATTAGATAAATTAAAGGACATGTATGTTTTTTGTAAAAGCCTCCCTGACTGGAATCCATCTTAACTGTGCTGGTAGTCCACTTAGCCTAAATTTATTGACTAGCTTTCTCCTATACTCTGTAGAAATAGGCGCCTGCAGTCATTGGTCCCATCATTTGTTCCAAATGTACACTGGGAAAGGAGGAAGAAGCAGCCGGGTTAATTTTCACAAATTAAAATGGAGCTTGGGAAAAACTTTCTAAATATAAGTGTGGTAAAACACTGGACAGGAAACCTCCAGACACTGCAGCATCTTTTTTACCAGTACTTTAAAAGAACAACATATTTGCAGAAAAACTTTCTACTCAGTCAGATTTATTCTTGCCTTATTCTTTAACTATTGCAGGACCAACTGTTAAATGAGACAAATTTTATTCAACCTTTTTCAACTTTAGACCCCTAACAATTTTCCAGAACAGTTGTGGATCCCTTTGGAAATTCCACGTATGTAGAACATATACAATTCATGCAAGTCTGTTAAAAACACAAATAGCTGAAGAATTCTTATATTAAAAAAAGTTACAGTTCTTTGTACTTACAGTCTTCTGCATTAAATCAAATAGAATGGTGCTGACACTGGTTTTGGCAAACCAAAATGAAGCAGAGTCAGTGCATTTCAGCTGCAGATCTTCCCCATCTGGGTTATAACAATATTTCATTTTTTAATACTTAAATTTCACATGAACTTAAGTAGAAAATTATATTATTGATATCATAACTTGCCACCTCACAGTTTGTTGTTCAGGTTTTTTTGGATGGAATTGGTATTTCAGTCTACCATCACTGGGTTGTGGAAGTAATTACTTATCTTTATTTAGCTTTTATAGTGGAACATAAATTGCAGTACAATGCAGAAGATTTAATATGCAGTGATATCCCTCACTCATATCAGGGAAGCATTACTAAAACTAATATTTGAGCACTAATAAGCAGGAATTTAATTTGCATTTAGCATCATCAAATGTCAAATCTTCAGACAAAATCTGTCAGGCGTTTCATTAAAATAATTTCCGCTAACTAGACAAACCCTGAGTTAAAATATTTTTACAAACATCTTGATTTGATGATGAACACTGGAAGCTGTTACAGCCTTTCCTTGCTGTCATGGTTTAACCCCAGCCAGCAACCAAGTACCACACAGCCACTCGCTCAGTTCCCACCCACCCCCTGCCCCAGTGGGCTGGGGAGGAGAATCAGAAAAAAAAAGGTAAAACCCATGGGTTGAGCTAAGAACAGTTTAATAACTGAGATAAAGTAAAAACAAAAATATGAATGGAGAGGGAGAAAGAGGAATAAACCCCAAGGGAATAAAACCAAGTGATGCACAACACAGTTGCTCATCACCTGCTGACAAGCAGCAACTGGCAGCCCTCAGCCAACTCCTCCAGTTTATATACTGGGCATGCCGTTCTATGGTATGGAATATCCCTTTGGCTAGTTCAGGTCAGCTGTCCTGGCTCTGCTCCCTCCCAGAGTCTTGTGCCCCTCCTCACTGGCAGAGCATGCAAAACTTGGAAAGTCCTTGGTTTAGAGTAAGGACTGCTTAGCAATAACCAAAACCATCAGTGTGTCATCAACCTTATACTCACACTAAATCCAAAACACAGCACTGTACCTGCTACTCAGAAGAAATCAACTCTATCCTAGCTGAAACCAGGACACATGCCATTATAATTTAAGGTCATCAAGCAACGCAAGCAAATCACAGCAGCAATTTAATAAAGCTTTGTTTTCCAGGTGATCTCACTGCTCAAGCTGCAAATAACATTTGCATTTAAGGCACAATATGAAAAAATGAATGCTTACTTTACTTTGACAGCTGCCACTTTCAGAGTAAAATGGTAAAGTTACGGGTTCTCTTTTAATTTTATTTCAGGGAGTTAAAAATACCTGATGACGTTAATTATTTACAGAGTAAGGCTCAAGACACTTTATGTATTTGCTGTATTTCCTTAGCTGTGAGGGCTCCCCAGTGTAAACTGCATTACTTTTATCATTTAAAGATAGTCTACACACTACTTTGATGACAAAAGACATTTTGTCTCCTATGGAAGTATCACTGGTATCAGATAGATGACTGTCCAGAATGGTCAAACCTGAAAGAAGTAAAGAGTGTTTTTTTAGAGATGCCTGAAGACAAGTTGCCTCTTCAGTTCATATCTGGAAGTGTTTGGAATCAGGGCAATGGAATATCCACAGGACACTGCTTAGCCATGAAAGTTTGTAGAGAACCACAACAATGAAATGGGATGTCAAGCCTCATCCATTCCTGCAATGCCCAAGCGGTCTCATTTTTAAGATCCTCTTAGAGATTTACTATTTTTTTTAAACACCCCCACACAACATTTTCCATAGTTGCAAAATTTTTTGGCATTATTAAGTTCCTCTGGCATGTCAGTAGGACAGAAGACATTTAAAAGTCACAGGCTAATAATTTACAAAATCACATGGATAAAACTGCTTTCCTCTGTCATTTGCAGATCTTTAGATATGGTGCTTAAATCTTCAGCAACGCCTGACCCTAAAGCTTGAAAATCAATGGAATATCTCCATCCTAAGTTTCTGTGGCCAAAAGATTACAAGTAAAAATGAAATGGGTAGACTTCTGACCAGCTTTTAAATGAGATATTCCTGGATGTGAGGCCACATGGCACTGACTGTCTTGCAATCCATCTCTGGAACAGGTCTATCTTGGAAAGAGTTGAAGTTGTCCAACATAGAACCACGAAATATGAATCAGTACCTGAGCTCACTCTGGCCACTGACTTTGTGCTACAGACATATTCATCTGGAACAGTATTTAGTTAGGAAGTGAGAATTAAATGAAACTGACATAAATAATTGGACCATTTTGATTTCATTGTCACCTATAATGGATAATATTGACTACTGTACAGTTGAAAAGATGTACTGTGCTCCTGCTCATGCACTAATAAGCAGCTTTGCATGGGTGGTGCTTATTGAGTGCTTGCGCGATCTTTCACTATTCCCGCTGCGGGTACAGACGCTGAGCTGCTGGTTTTGCCAGCCAGTGTTACCTGTATTGTACTCCAGAGCCCAGAGCAATATAACCGAACCTTGTCACAAGTTAATGGGTATGTACTGCTAAATCACTACTGCTAACCGGAAATGTCAATGTAAAAATGAATTGAAAGATGTTAATTTTTCAAGCAACATGGAACCTCTGTCAGCATTTTATTACAGCAATGCTATTTACATTCCCCCATCCACTTGAGGAAAATGTGGTTTAGAAAGCTACTGCAATAAATATTAGCTGATTAGCTACATCCAACATTGTCTTTTTGTTTTCAATTTAAGCACAAAAGAAATGCAATTTACAAAATTGCTGATATTAACATCATCATGAAAACACATGCATTTGTATTTAATCTATCGGACTCCAAACTTCTTACGCAATGTCACAGCATCACAGCTTCTACACAACATTAGAGGATACCAAGATTTTGACTGTTCCCAGGGTCAAACTTACTGCCACTCTCCAGCAGGAGGTCAAAGACAATAACCCTTTATAGGTCTTCTGAGAAACTGTGTGCAGAGGAAAAAGTAGTCAAGTGGGAAGAGCTATGGCTCTGCCCTGTCTCCACTACCTGGGCAGACACCTAAGGTAAAGCAAGATGTAGCTCTTTATCAGGAAAAAGTTGGGAGAGAGAGATTAAAGAAAGAAATGGCCAGGGACTAGCTTAGGCTGGAAGGAACCTCTGGGGTTTATCTGGTTCAGGCCTCACTCAGACCTGGGCCAGACTCAGTCACTTCAGTTCTCAGGCCTTCTCCAACCATCTGAGTACCACCAAAGACGGAGACCCCACAGCCCCTCTTAGCAACCACTTTGTGTCCAAGCACTTCTTTTCTTATATATAATTAGAAATTTCCATGCTGCAATCTATGTCCACTGCTTTCACTGTCTACTTCTAACTCAGTTTTGTCTTCATCTTCTATACAACCAGCCCTTGGATGTTTGAAAGATTCCCCCCTTACCCTTCCCTGCTTCAGGCTGAATAAAGCCAGCTCCATCACTCTCTCCTCCTGTGTCTTGCGCTTCCGTTCCCTAACGATCCTGGTAGTCCTCCACTGGATTTGCTCGAGTTTGTCAGTGCCCTTCTTTTGTACTGTAAGCTCTCCAAAACTCTGCTATCCACAAAGACCTCATTCTGATACTGCCAGTTTGGGGTCAGGGCATTCCCCCTGCCTCCTAGGAGTTTGGCTGCCTGGGCTCACCTACAGTACTATGATGAAGATCCAATTTTCTCCTTACCTTGAAGATCAGCCTTTCTCAGATTACTGAAAACAGTAGGCTACATGCTATCCTGACCCGAGGGCAGTTCGCACACATACACAGGCAACTGTAAAGAAAGGTGCGTACCACCAGAAAAAATGAGCAAACACAGATACATTTAAGTATTTGGAGTTCTCTTTGCATTTGGCTTAGAAGGCCAGCATTCTTTTCCCTCTACTCATGTCCTCTTTCTTGTTTTAACTGCTGGCTGTTGGATGTATAATACAGACACCGGTTCCCAGAACGAGGGCTGCAATCCTCTTCTGTCTGGTTCAAGGCACTGGGTTGTCAATCCAGATGTCGTTCTGTATTCCCCCCTTATGCAAGAAGTCATACAGACAGCACAGGGGAAAAAAAATAATCATAAGGAAATCACAGCTTTAGCAAAAAAACCCCACAAGTCAAATTTGAGGTATGAATCTGGTCCCATATGTGAAACTGTCTAGTTGTTAGGACCAGTACCTTCCACTGCAACAGCAGTCCCTTTCATTTCAGCAGCATTTTTCCTGTAATATGGTTCTTTCTCATCCATATTAGAGCCACAGGTCACATTTCCTAGTTTTTATCTTAATGCTTTCTAAAGAATTATCAACTAAAAAGTTGGTAACTTACTATACTAGCAGGTAACATCCAAAGGTGTCTCAATAGATTCCACAGCAGGGAACCTCACTTTTCTGAAGGTCACTGACTTGCACAGGTTGCTCAGTTGAATGATGACTGCTTCTACTGAAATCATAGCAGCTCGAAGAATATGTGCTTAACATAACCATGTGACAGTAACAATAACCTGAACAGTCAGGTAAAAGCAATGTATTTTGGGAAAGAAATTAACACTTTTGTGACAGAGCTTTGAAATAGTGGTTTGGGGTTTTTTTTTTGCCTAGCTCAACACCATGAAAATTTCAAGAAATAGAAAACTAAATTAGAAGTGGGCACATTTGAGCAGCTACAAGAACTATTTAAGCCACTCTTGCACAGCAACTTGAGGATGGCTGTTTGCTTACTTAGCACAGTTAATAGTGTAAGTTTGCAGAATTCTCACTGTTGATTCCCCAAGAAAGACAATGAACAACCTCATTGCTTTTTTTATTGGTTTGTAGTAATTGGCTAATAGTCAATATTTTGAAAGAACCTTTAAAAATTATTTTGTGCCAGGACACAAAATCAAGTCTATGTTATCAGAAGATGTAACAATCACTTAATGACCAAACCTTTGATCTCGTTTTGATAAGTGAGCAGGAAACTGGTACTGCCCTTCTACTTAATGTACTGCAAACATTTCCTTTTCCTTTGCAGACAAATGGGGCAAATTATTGGAGCCAACTATGAGCAACTCTGTATGCAATTACTTTGAATACAAAATAACTAACATTTGCTCCTTTCTTGACTTCTGTAATTAGACCTCAAGTCATATATAACAAAATACCCAGGAAACCAACCTGATTTTTTTTTAAAGCAGCACTCATGAAGAACTGATACAATGGCTGAAACCAGTAAGCAATTCTAATAGCTATTTCAGGAGAATAACTTGGTCAGTGTGGTTCCTGTGAATATCCTGAGTCTGATCATGCCACTTACACCTGGGTGGGAATTCGCTCCATACAAACAGTATTTCCAAAATAACTTGCAGAAAAGTAAGATGTGCAACAGGGCCCTTAAGCGTACACTTGGCTTTAGCTCTGCCTTGAACCAGAGGTGGGACAACAACTTTTTTGCCCAGAATCAGAAAGACTCCATATATATATATGGAATAACTATTCTTTGTAGTTTCTTATATTTAAATGAGGTTGCCACTATTACTGCCATTCATAAGCCACAACTTACCACTCTATGCTCCACTGCAGCTCACTTATTCTGCTCAACTAGTAAAGGTATCAAGGTCCTGCTTCCTCATGGAAGGAGTTAAAGAGCTGCACAGGTCAGTTACTTACACACGCATATATGTATTTACGGTCTGCATAAATCCAGCTTGGTGCAGAAGCAGCACTTCTATTTCTGTACTCTAACAAAAGTCCTAACAGTAAGTTTGGCCCATAGTAAAAACTAACAGCATTCTGGCAAAGCTAGCATGCCATCTGAAGTATTATGAACTACTCCAGAAAAAAGACAGAAAAGCAGTTTAATGTAATGCCCAATGCTTATAAAGTGTTAGGACCATGAACCAGAATTAATACCACGCTATTTCTGATCATCCATAGCAAGAATGTTCACTAGATGTGGACAGTATGCTTCGTGTATCTATTTTCTCTAGCATTTAGTGTCTTACAAATAGCCCACAGCTCTTTAGCTGGATTTCCAAGATGTTTGTAATAGCAAACAGAATAGTCCATATCTACTAAAATCTTGTGGCTTTCGCTATGAGAAGACATACAGCGTGAGCCTGGAATTGCAAAATGACCATGGACCACAATAGGTAAGACAAAGTACATCCACCCACCCCCCCCCTTTTTTTTTTTTTCCCTCCCGTTTTAAACCTTCCATCAGACAATAACAAATGTTTATCAAAGCCAAGTCTCCTGAAGAAAAAGATATTGCGCTTTTCAGCAGGCAATTCACCTTTGAATCCTGAACCTTTTTTAATGCCCACACTGTACTAGATTTATTTCTTTTCAAAGTCCATGAGCAGTGAAAGGGATTGTGGATAGTGATCTCACTCCCGCTACGTGAAGATTACTTTCAAGGTCTATAAATAGAACTCGACTGTAGGCCAAACTTGATCTATTGTTCAAAATCAAAGAGCAATTTCCTCCATTAAAATGATCAAAAGCCTCTAAAGTTGATATCGTTCTTACAAACAACATCTGGTATTTCTCACCAGTGAAAGACACTGCCAGTTCTCATTCAGAGCCTTCAGGATTTTCTGCGCAGTAATCAAGAGGAACACCTGCAACTGGTCCTTCTATTAGTGGCTATTTGTATGCATTCCAAACCCTTTAAAATCTGCTTTCCAGGAACATTTAACCTCCTCAGCTGGAGATAAAGGAGGCCAATTCTATACTCTGAAAAAAACTTAGCAGAATCTTTTTTTTCTTCTTCAGTGTACACATTTTCCTCTTTGTTTGTAGACAACCAATTTTAACCTGACAAAGCTTTCCGTAAAGAACAACAGGCCTTCCCCACACTCCCACCAAGGCTACCGAATAAAAATAAATAAATACATTCAACTAATTGTATTGCGTAAAAAAACAGGTTTGTTTTCATGCAAACAAGTTCCTGTAATTTTCATTTTGAACAAGTCCCTGGGAGCTTTGTATCATGTGCTAAACATCAAGATCAAACAGCAGCAAGCAGGTAGCACAATGCTGTAACATATAATATTGACAGGAGGTGGAAGTGCCTGTTGGGGAAGGTATTCACAAAGGTTAATATTGGCCCCCGCAGGTTAATGCCTCAATTGCTTTCTCTAGTCAGTAAAAAGAGAAAGGCTCCTCCAGAGCATGATTCAGAACTCAGGATTCATTTAGCTACTCTGAATCTCTCTGTGGAGAACCCTCACTTCCACTAATTTCAGAAACAGCCTGCAGAGATTAGCCTCAAAAAAGGTATCGCTAGCCTTTGTGAACACTCTCTGGTATTTACCTTCCAGCAGTAGGAACTGGCTGAAATTCACTACAGAGATGTACAGTTGGGTACACTGCATTTAAATCTGAACACTATGTATTGATGTATTGCACATAGGCTGAATTTACTCGGCTGGAGCTCAGTGCTCCTGCCAGAATCACTGAAACACAGTCTCCACAGCGCTAGGATGACTGCAGGATTTATTTCTTCCCACTGCCCCACTGAAGTGCTCTGTCTGACAGCCACCCACATGCTACCATACAAAGGACTGCTGTGCCCCCAGCACTTTCAGAACACACTAACACTCTGCAGTCACACCTGCACAGCTCCTTCTCTTGCTCCAGCTGCTCACTGCATCACTGGAGCAGCGGTGAAAGCCGGGTTTTCACCATCAACCTGAACACTATGAAGAAAAATTCTCCACTTCTGAGACCTGCTGTCAACAATTTTTACAGTTTTTAGCAGCAACAAGAGAATAAAATTGTCTTTTAATCTCAAACACAGAAGAACGTTAGATTTTGTGACTTGAGAACACAAGGAAGAAAGCCATACTACTAACAGAACTACCATCAGGGCCATTTCCTAACTCCCAGTTCTTCTATACTTCATCAGATCATTGTGCTTCCCACCCTGAAAAATTTCCATGACACCTTCAAATTCTATCAAATAATAATTTGAGAAAAATAAGACTTTCATAATATTGTATAAACCAAAAGAATTATTACATCTCTTTAAATGTTTTGGTGGGATTTTTCACATTTACGAGTCTGCCAAAATTTCTTTTCAGAGTGTCTTTGTAATACAAACCAGCCATCCTTTTACAAATGTAAAATACAGGGGAAAAAAAAAAAAAAAAAACACCTTTTAAATTGACTTCAGCAAAGCCATGACAAAGTTAATCACAAACAACAGAAATCTTTCATTTAACACAAGTTATAACCAGAGCCAAAGACAATACAGACTCCAGGTAGAGTCAATTTTCAAAGTATGCCTTGAATTATGGTTAGACAAACCAGTAGAAGTCTGAGGGTACAGCACCTTTCATAGTCTTATGAAAACTCCCAAGCCCTAGGAAGGCTGGTTCTAAGTTTTAAATTTTTCCTATACAACCATGTCAAATATGACTTCACAAAATGAACTTGCGAAATAATCAACTTGAAAACATATTTTCAAGTACATTTTACCACTGAAGTGAAGCCTCTTTACCAAACAGATGTTCAGATTTTAGAGACAATATTGAGACAAAGGTGCAATGAACACAGAAAGCACTACAAAAACCAATTGTTGTTACAAATAAACAAATACTTTGCATGTTACGTGATCTATTTGTAATGCAGTATGTCAAACAATGTATGCTGTGTTATTACCTAAGTAACAGTATATGAAATGTTGGCCACCATCTAAAATTATTTTTATATAACCTTCTCCATTACATAAACATCAGAGCATCGTAGTTTCAAGATATATTTAGCCACGATGGCCTTTCAAAAAACAATACTGCAGCTTTAGACAGGAGAAGAAAAAAAAAAGGCTCCTGTTTGATATATTTCTGTATCAGGTTTTTTTTCAGGTATTCATTCAAGAGATTTGCTGATAAAAATTACAAGCAATTCATTTGACTCCCTCTAATTATATTGTGCCATTAGATTAATAGAAACTATACACTCTGCCCTTTAAGGGCAGTGTTCTGTAGAATTCTGCATAGTAAGAATCTTTCGGCTTGAAAAGAATCTCAAAGCATGTTGATTGGAAGGTTAAAGAGCAGAGTCTTTAATTATTGCCAAAATCTAATTAAGAAGATGAGAGGAACAAAGTTTGCACTTTTTCATGTAATTGTTTATTAAAAGAAAAGAAAATCCAGAATTTTACAATGAATTTTAGAGTTGGAAAATGTTTATAGTCAAATATCACTTTCAGAAGATTTTTCCTCTATATGATCAACTTCCACCCACTCAGAAGGGCATTCTGTACTTCTGCACTGACGCATCTGAACATCTTTCTAGAGCAGAATTATTGCACGGGACAGTTGTATTTGTGACAATACTCATGTAACCAAGCACTACATTGCCCATTGTTCTTTCTGTTAAACTCAGTACGACAGAAAAAAATGCAACAGGGTTAAGATTTTGCCAAATACATTAAATCACAAAGTAGCAAAAAAAAGCAGCAATTTCTCTAATTAAATTACACAACTGATAGTTTACCCCTGGCAATTTATAAACAAGAAACATATAATCTGAACACAAACATTTCAGTGAATTCTACGCTGTTTCCCATGTAACATGCAGTAACACAACAAGGCTTTTGGAAAGAAACAGTATTAGTTTACTGAAAAAGGAATGACGTATTTGACCAGCACCTACAGACTCCCAAATAACGCTGCAATCTTTCTCAGCTGATGACACTTCACATGAGGAGATAAGGTCTCATAAATTCATTCTCTACAACTGCCTTTAACTTCCCAATAGGTCAAATTAAGTTTTAACATATAGAAACCTGTTTTCTCCTTTATCTAAAATACTTGCAACAATTAAATCTTACAATTACTTTGGAACATTTGGCAGTTATTTACCTATGTGAGTAATAAACCCCTGAAATTTCCCTTGTATTTGAGCTTAATACTTGAACCATGTGAAAACCGTTCCTCTTGACATGGAAGTAAATTTAGATAAAAAACAAAGGAAAAAAAAAAGCTTTAGCTCTCAGTAGGAACAATTTCATTATAGGAAAATCATAACATAGTTCCACAAAGGAGGCTCAACAATATCCAATATTTTAAATATCTATTGATCGTGGCTGTGTGGTCACCCTTGTGGTGTCAGTAACACCTATACAGAGAAGTCCATCTTTCGTTCAGGCACATAACATGCAATCAGCCCATTCTTCTACTAGTCAGGGAAGAATTGGTGCACGAGTTAAAATATATTAAGAATAGAATGAATCTTTATCTCTGTTTAAAAAAAATCAAATCCTGGGAAGTCACTTTTGCTAACTTTGAAAAAGGCCAATTAGTTGCATTTCAGAGTTCCAAAATAAATAGACCTATGCTGCATGGGCAATGTCACTTATTCCAAAGCTTTCATGAGATGTTAAGAACTTCCAACTCGATCTCTGGGAATAATCCGTAGATCCGAACCGTGCTTTAGAAATACATTTCCTAAACAAACGAACAAAACAGAATGTGTTACCACCTAATAAAATGAAGTGTTACCTAAACAAGCACACACATTTAAAGGACAATGTTAGGTCAAGATTTAACATCTTTGTATTAATTCCTCTAATATACCGGAAATAAGTTTTTTTTATGCTTCCAAGGAATTTCATCTTATCCCTCTTACTTTTAAATAAAAACACCAGACCCAAAGTCATCTAGTAAGACTTGCAAACTATATGGGCTTTTAACTTTGCAGTTCCATACTTGAATGTCTGGTTTCACTTACACGTCATAATAATTTCAAGGCCAGGAAATAAAGTTTTAGTTCTCCATAATTACTTTTTTTATCTTGCGGTCATTCATGCATAGACTCATTTTTACTTCTCTCTGGTTCAGTACTTATCTGCTTCTAACTTCAGAACCTCAACCGTACTTTTCTTTTAGGAAGGCTCTTCACAGGTCCAAGCATAGGTCAGTCTAATTTTATCACAAAGTCTTGACCTTCCTATTTACTACTGCATAGTCTTAATCATGACAGCCTTTTCAAGAGGACATAGTATGAAAATCCTAAGTTTCTAATACTTAGATGTCTAGAATATTTTCTGCATGTATTCAGGATTGTCATTCAGGTTGCTATTTTCTTCTATTAGCTATAACATCTGAAAATGAAATCACATTGCTTGAAGTGATGCATTATTTAATTACTATACGGAACTTTTTTTAAAATTCATACTGCTATTGCATGAAAAAGACTATATGTAATTCTACAGTATCAGGTTTCAACAATATCCACCTATTCTTATACATCTTTGCACTGACTTGTAAAAGCAGAATAATTTTATTTCTCTTCCAAGCACCCCATTTCAGGGACGCAGAGTGCTCTTATAAAAAAAAAAAAAAAAAAAAAAAACAAAACTAAGATATTTAACATTTGTTCAAATTATTAGCATACTGGAACAAAGCTACCCTTTTTTAAACTTCACATTTCTGGCACATGGATCAGGATTGAAACTGTTCTGCTTACTCAACATAACGAGTATTAGAAAGTCAGTTCAAAAGAATGTGGTATTAGAAGACATTGTTTTTAGGGATCTGCCAACACCACACACTAAAGAGATCTATAAAAACTGCTGAACATAAATCTGTCACAGCAGCGAAGCAGAAAACTAAGCTTACTCATCTAGATGAAAAGTATCCATTGCAATGGCCATCATAAAACTCCAAAATTTTATAACATGCCACAACTGTATCTCATGTAGACAGCAGTTCACCCCACCTTTCAGTCGGTTTCCATCACTGATATCACAGAGGTTTTATTAAAGTTATGGCATATTATTCCCCAAACTATCGAGGACTTAAAATTTAAATCAAGACAGGAATTAAGTGCTAAACCCAGTTTTTTCAGTTTTCATTTCCCCTTCTCCATAGAATCATGTAGGGAGAACGAGAGAAAGTCAATACTTGAGTACTTTTATTCAGAAAGGTGAAGAAATAGTGGAACAGTACAAACCCTCTGAAATATCCAAGGATTACGAAGATTTTATTCCTAATCCACTTTATTTTGGGAAGTTTTTGAACTGTTCAATCTAGAGGAACTTTAGTATATGCTGGGGGGTGGGGGAGGAGTAGAAGGGAAAAAAAAAATACATCTTACTCCTCCAGGTTTCTGAGGTACCAATTAAAAAGGCTGAACATAAGTTTATATCTAAATTGTGTATGTTTCCCTGTAAAGTGAGAAAGGATCTTGGTCTGGGTGTTGGGTTTGGTGGTTTAGCGTAGGTTGGATTTTGGTTGTTTTGGTGCCATATGAGATGCTGTCACGTTACTACTGAAAAATTCCTCAACATTTATAAGAACTTAGGAGAGGTAAAGCAAATCAATTGGAGATGTGAATTCAACATGCATAGCTGCAAGGCTCTTTTCACTGGTGCCTAGTGACAGGATAAGGGACAGTGGGCACAAACTGCAACACAAGAAGTTCCTTCTGAATACGAGGAAGAACTTCTTTGCTTTGAGGGTGACAGAGCATTGGAGCAGGTGCTCAGAGAGGTGTGGAGTCTCCTTCTCTGGAGACATCTGAAACCCACCTGGACACAACTCTGTGCAAGCTGCTCTAGGAGAAGCTGCTTTAGCAGGGGGTTGGACTAGACGATCTCCAGAGGTCCCTTCCAACCCTGACCGTTCTGTGATTCTGTGACACCTTAACTTAGGCAACTCACTCTACTCATGTTGCCCAAGTATTCTTGAGTGGTCATGTGCAAACGTGGCTTTACATGAGGGTGATGATCTAGTAGCTAAACTAAACCACTAGTTTTATTATATATTTTTACTAATACTTGGTCAATGGATCATGACGAGAACTGCACCAGCTGAGAAGTCCGCCTGAGGCAGTACACCTGTCAAACCATAATCCAGGTGTCCTAAGACAAGTCCAGGAAGGACAGAAACTTCAAGTGGAGCAAGAAGCCGAACGCTCACTTGATTTTAATTTTCAAATTTTGTTGATGCAATCACAGACCTCAGAAATGGGTCACTACACTTAAATGGTTCCTTTTACAGCTCCAAGAAGTTCCCCAAACTAATGTCAAGCAAGTGCTCTTCTAACCATAAGTTACTACTATTCACTATAGTTAAGTATGCTGATAATACTTGGCTTTCTTATTGTCTCTTTAGATTTGAAAAAAAATATGGTGTGGTATCTTCAGTAATGACTGGCACACAGAAGGCACAAGTGAATGAGATCTGGCAGAGATTTCATGCAAAAACCACAGAAGCAGCAAGTCTCCATCAATTGTTCATCATGTTTGCAAGCAGGACTAAAATCAGATTCACAGTTTTCACGGGATGACTGGGTTCTACAAGCACCAAAGCCATTTTTGTTATTTCTTAGTAGAAAGTTACGAACATTTCTTCCCTAAGAAGATACTCCACTGTTAACTCATCTCAAATGGGTTGAGATTAAATTACTGTAATTATTTCTTGTATAGTACAGCTTTCAAGAACAAGTCCACAGAAGCCTGCTTCCAGACAACAAATCGTTATTAGTACAATTCACCATCTGTACGATGTTTCCATGTGTTTCAGGAGGTGATGGGGAAAAGCTTTACATTTTTCTGTGACAGAGATAAACTTCTGTCTCATAACAAGCCTTCACAGTTAAAATCAGAGATTTCTCACATGGAACCCCTTGGTGAGAACAAGGGGGCTGTCAGCAAGAAGATCCCCTCCTCTTGAAAACACGTTTTCCAAAGCACGTACAGTTCTTGCTCTAAACCTGAGTATTATTTTTTTTAAATATACCCCAGGAGAAGTGCCGCTAAAATAGCAACTACTACTGAACAAGGTATAGTGGGGGAAAAATACAGCTATTACTTGTTATTTCATGTAATACAGTATTGCTTTTTCAAACTGCACACTAAATAACTAATCTCTAAAGATCAGAAGTGCTTTATTTTTTCACAGACCTAAATAAACAAAATGCTGAACAACAGTTCTGTGGATTTAACCTTCTACACACTATACTGACTGTAGTTGAAAACTACCAGGTAATGCTTCTCCCATTTAAGAAATAAAAACTTAAAATATAAATCAAACCTGAGTGCTCTGCAATAGTTTAAAAGAAAAATAACTGAGGTTTTTAGTACTGGGCTCCATAAATAATAACTTACCCGCAGTCTGCGCAGGGTTTATTCCTATACCATCTAGAAAAAAAAAATTTAAAAGGAGAGAAAAAAAAGAGGGGAAGACAAAATAGGTATATTACAATTTACTATATTAAACCTACAGCTTAAAAAATATAATATACCAACAAGATATAGTTATTACATCAGGTCTTCATGCAGCTATTTCCTACAACCAAAACCAGTCTTTTCAAAGAAGCTAACAAGAAACATTCAGCACAGAAAATCCAACGTATATATTTGGACAAAATCAAATTAATTATATTAGTGGTTTAATACCTTCATCCCATGCACAAACAATTTAAATACTGCTGCAATATTATCAAATTCAGTCTGAAGTCTTAAGAGGTTGTGAAAGAAAAGACACTTCAGCTTTTATAAATACCCCTTCACTCAAACAACAATAAAAATCCCGTTTTACAAAAATATAAACTATATTCTTACCATTTGTTATAATGGCACTCGTTGCTGCAGGAACTTTGAACTAAATGGAACGAGTAGGACAAAATAACAAGAGAGACATAGTTAAAGCAGAAAATATATCGGGAATATTCAAAGCAATTAAAATTTTAGCTGGTTCAGGTACAGGAAATTGAGAAGATTCCCCTCCGATTCACAGATATAGCAAAATGAAGATTTAAAGTGAAAGTTGATTAGACACCTCAATAGAGAATGCAAAATTTGCAGTACTGAACAACTAATTAAATCCAATTATTACTCATTGGATAAAATATAAAAGTTAAGCATCTGCACAGTTAAGAAACAACAGCTCTTGTGATACTACATAAAGGAATACCTAAAACATATAAGGAAATGAACTCTAAGAAGCATATCTGTTATGTCTAACAGGAATTAAACAAGAATTGACTTGAGCTAATCTTGGTTAATTTTGACCAATTCCCTAGTTTTCTTTCTGGTTCTGTTGGGTTCTCCAACTGCAATGCTCCAAGAGATGAGTTCACTCCAGGACTTGCTTACAAAAGGAAGCTCTAACAGCACTGCATCAGACCTGGCTCCCTCCTCAGATTTCTGACACCAAAGCCTAAGCAGGCTTTGTACCCTCAGTCACTACCACATGTCTCTGCAGTACCCCACCTCCACGTGCATCATATGAGATCAGCTTTATAATATGAAAAGCCCCGCTCAGGTAGGATTGCATTACATACAGGCTTCAAACTGTTTCAGAAGATCTGAACTGAAATGGGGAAGCCAAAAATTATCATTTGTCAGGACTAGAGGAAGTCAGGCAGGGCCAGAGAAAAATCCTGCACTATGTAATGTAGTTGGACCACAGAGGACAGAAAGGGTGAGGTGGGCACAAGTCAATCAGTGCTGCTTGGTGTGAGGACCAAAGGTTGCTCCTCAGGCTTCATTTACTTAGACAATGAACAACCCCTAAGGTAAAAGACTGGTGTTTCAGCAACAAGCAAGCATCAACAAAACCTCCTCACAAAGCACTTCCTCCTCCTCTATATATTGCTTAAGAAAAAGGGTGGCTAACTAGGAAAGCTAACACCGAGCGCTTCCCTGGAAGAACTGTGGAACTCTCCCATCTGTTAAACAAGTCACTTCAGCCATGCCTTTCAATGGCATTCCCTAGTTGTGCTTTCCCTGTTTTCCAATTGCTCAGCTTAAGATTCCCAGGTTTGATTTGCAGAAACACTATGCATTAACAGCAACTGCTAAAACTGAAAAAAACCCCATGTTTGAACACAGTACTTAATCATCAATATACTGAAACCTTGGCTCTTTTTATCTCCAGACATACAAAATTGGCAGAACTTTTTTAACCTTATTCTCTCATAGCTTTTTATCCATAGGAGGTAAATCATGTCACCTCCTCATCTTGCAGCATGACATGAAAACATTAATTTCTGGAAAAGGTAGGTTAGATACCAGTGTCATTACAGAAAGGCCATGAGGAAAGTATCAATTTGTTTTGAGAGCAAGATTTGAATAGTAAAGTTGATAAAATAGGAGCTACATATTTTACTGCAAGAATGTAAAAAATAATCTTCCATCTCCTAACAGCTAATGTATACACATATCACATGCTGAAGAAAGCAACTTCTTTCTCAAGTTCACAGACTTCGGGAATCTTCACTTAGCAGTCTAAGGAGAAATCTTTTTAACAGGTTTGGGTTTTGTGTTGGGATTATTTTTTAATTTTTTTTGCATAATAGCAGAAAATGAATTTATAAGGTTGGAACAATGGGACTGTCAATCATATGAAGTTCTGCCTCCTGGAATGAGCATCTCAAATTTGAAAATTAAAAAAAACACATAAAACTTGAACAAGCAAGAAATATATGTTTAACTTAGTATTACATTACTTTTCGACAAGCAGCTAAGTGATACCACGGATCTTTCCTAAATCACCTGGAAAAACCCAAAAAATGTAACTTCTAGAATTTTGAGTGCCTCTTCTCATTTCTTCTGTGTCTCTTCTGATACACAACAATGCATGAAATGGAAGGATCATTCACAGGAGGATGGATGTCTTCACTCATTTTGTGTCATTTTGCTTTTCAGTAAAGAATCTATCTGATGCTGATATACTAGGTACACGAGAATTGTGTGGCAATCAGTCAGCAAAGCACTAGTTAAGATTCTCATTCTCTTACTGCTTCATATTGTATTGTGTTAGAAAGGAATAAAACACTTTGTTCTCTTAGCCCAAAATACTGGTCCAAACAGCAATAGTTGTCAGCTATATACTCAGCACATGAAAATCATCACAAATTAATACAGAAAGGGAAACCACCGCTGGAAATAATTACACATAATTCAGTGCAGTATGGTTCACTATTTAAATCAAAAATTCTTCCTGTGGCTGTTAAGCATACGTTTCCAATGCTGAAAATACACCAGCTTTCCTTGACGCAAAGTCAAATGGATACTCAAGCAGCAAAGTTCTGTATTCATTAGATAATCCCTGGTTTGCTTTGGAATCAAGTTAGGTAACATCCAGCCCCAACTCACACACTTTAAAGTAAGGGATTATTTGCTTTAAAAACATTATAAATTGATAACTGAGGCTACTACACAACTTATTTTCTCCACTGCTAGGAAATACATTTGTCAATATCTACATTCAAACTATAAGATGACAATCTCACTTTTTACAATGATGACAAAAATCCTCTATAGTAATAAGCTCATCTACTTTTTGCACAATGAATAACAAATAAGTGCATTAAACCATAATGTTTTAGTACCAATCTATCAAGAGTAACACTAGAAACGGAAGAACAGTTTCAAAAATATACATGAAAGAATAAAATTTAACTTTATTTAATGGAAAAGGATGATTAATTTAGTAATAAAAATTCCACAAATATAAGAGGTTTTTTTCTAAGTATTGTGCATAGGTATACCTGAGATATGTACCAAGCAGCTCCAACAGATTAAAGAAAAAAACCCAATAGATACCACACATTGCAAATCACAATACTGTCATAATAAATTGTGACAAATGTGGAAAGAATTATAAATCGATAAAAACTAACAGCAGTGTTTCTAATACTCTACATATTAATTTACATTTTTTATATATAGCCTGTAAGACAAACATAGAAATAAAAACTAAACCAAGGGTTAGATTTGCATTATCCAAATCACTACTGCTAAATGTATATATTGGGAAGAACTGCGACTGCTACAAACGATGGAGACTTCCTGAGATGTCCCCATTTAATGATCCAGTTTGTTTTCTTACTTCCAGCTCAGCCAATCATGAATTACGTACAATGTACAACTTTCACATGTTATGGAATATGCTAGAGATGAAAAAAAAAAAGTTATGTATTTCAGTTATTTCGGGGGGGGGGGGGGAGAGAAAAAAAAAAGCACACTTGTGCAATGAAAGTAATTCAGAAAACTTTACTTGGAAAAACCGTAAACTTTTCACAAGCACCCTGACTGAAACTTGATAGATAAAAGATGGCCATTCTACATCATAGCTACAGTTCAACTCATTCCAGGGGAATTCTAGTTATGACTTGGCGAGCTTTAAGACTCTGAAAAACGACTCAGTAGAAACTTGCTAAGGCTAAACAGCCGAACCTTAAATCCTTCTCTGCCCCAAGAGCTTTAATCACTGACAGGATAATGAACTTCCCCTGGAGACTAACTAACAACTTTGTCCAAAACCCAGGGCTACAGTTTCATCTTTCCCTTGTATATTTCATAAGGTACTGTAAAACCAATATCCGAATCGCAACACACAACATAAATTAAACTATGCAGTTCAAGGAACAAAACACATTTGTGTAAGACAAAATTTTTTCTCTCATTCTTTTCAATGCCAGTTCACAAAGGATCAAGGAGATTCATTCATGGAGAAGGGTCTGGTCTCATTGAAATGTAAAAAGCTTCAGTGCTGATCCAGAGTGGTCTGTGGTCAAACAGCAAAACTCCCTTGGATACTCCCAGTGGCAACTCACATACACTAAAATAATGGCTTGCTAAACCTGAATATGTAAGTAATTAATTATTCTCTAAATCCATTTCACAGAGGACCTTATCACCAGCGATCACGGTTCCACAAGTAGGTCAAGTTAACATGTTTGATAGCAACCCTTCCCACCAGAAGTGGCCCCTCACTCTTGGTGTCTCCAACTACTCGGTCCCACTCTAACCTTTCATGGTCCCTCATACTAGCCTATTAAAACTTTTTCAGTCTAGGTGTCTACATAATGGGTTGCGTGGGCACAGTTGCCTCAGTTCAGATTAAAAATAGCCAGGGAAAAAAAAACGTAAAAAAAGTAATTAAATCAGCAAATGTCTTTAACAGCGCTTATCATTCTGTGTATTGTTCTGTTCAAGTAAAGGTACAAACAATTCACAACCTCCCCCAAAAAAACTGTGCTTCCACTAAGAACTTCTGTCATAGTGCTGTAACACTAACAACCAAAGGAGACTCAAGACATGGAGTCCATTATCCTTCCTAACAATTCCATGCTTGCCAAGTTTTCCTGAAGAGACAGAAGGGGAATTGCAAGAACAGACTCTCAGCTGAATCGGTTTGCTGATTAGATGAAAAAAGACATCATGCTTTTGAGCACTTTATTTTACTGTTTACACCCAGATGAACATCTCTCAATCTTTGTATGCTTAATTTGAAACAAACAGGATGCACCTCTTCAAATGCATTGTACAGGCAATTCAGGCACCCAATGGTTTTGGATTCCATGTGAAAAACTACACACAGCAGCCAAAGAACACATTACCAATGCCTTATTCACTTAAGTTTGTTTTCTCAACCCAGCCCGTATGTCTAATTTCAACACCTTCTCTAATCAAAGACAGTGTCTTCCAAACTTCAGGGATTACTGGAACTGAATGTGAGAACAGTTTAAAACTTCCTGAATAATTCTAAAAATTTTCTAGATATTTTATGTAATTTAAAGTATTAAGTATTCAATACTGGTACCTTTTAATTATGTCCACTGTCACAAATTCTTACATTACTGATATTTAATGGTTTAATTGAATTGCAAAGAAGAATGGGAAGTGTGACAATATCTGCTGTTGATGTGTAAATTGTGCAAGAATTGCTAATTTTAGGATTCTGAAAGTTTTGGCAGGCCCCACTGACACTGGTAAAGCCTGTGTTTGCATGTCTAATGAGAGCATTCTCCGCATTGAATTAACCATTACATTTTAGAATTTAAAAGTTTTTGTTTTCAGGAATGTTGAAAAAGTTGAAAAACTGTATCATCTGTTTTTACTTACTTCTTCTGCAGCAAACTTCAAGACAGCTGTGAAAGGGGTACTTTCAGGCACACTTAACCTGAAATTACAATTTAAGCATATACATGACTGCCAAGACAAACGGAAAAACAACTTTATTTGCTATTAAACCAATTAAAACTTCACTTTTACCAACGGTAATCCTCTTGCCAAAAGCGTGCGTGTATTATTTAAGGTCTAGATCAAAACCTAAGTCAGACCGGGCAGCAGAAAAACGTAGAAGAGCCCTGACAGGGGAATTAACAACAGAAACCCGCCTTTCGTTCCACAAGGAACGGCAGAAACGGCCTTTCCCACCGGCGCGGAGGCCCTGGCAGCGTGCCCGTGGGAAGCCACCCGGCCCAGGAGCCCGGCGCTGGCCCCGCGGCCGCCCCGCCCGACACGGCCACCCCGCCGGGCCCCGGCCCGCCGCACCACTCACACTTTGTAGGGCAGCCGCGGGTCCGAGGTCAGCGTCACTTTAAAGGTTACCTTCGACCTGGGGAGAGCGAGGGGAAGGCACCGGGTTAGGAGTGGGGCCGGGGGCAGGAGCAGGAGGGAGCCGTAGGGCCGCTCGCTCACTCACATGATGCCGCCGATAGCCGCGCCGCTCCCCGCCGACACGTCACCCGGCGCCCGAGGGGCCTTCGCGGCCCCTTCCGCCTCCTGCGCTGCCCGCCGCGCGCCTGCCCGCCGCGCCGCGCCAGCCCTGCCCCGCCGGCCGCCGCGGGGGAGCCAGCGGGGTGCTCTGCCCTGGCGCCCGGCTACCGCGGCGAGGGCAGGCGCTGAGGGGCGGGCGAGGCGCGCTGCGGGGCGGCGGGCAGCATTTCTGATGAGGCAGCGGCTCCGGCTGTTCCGCGGCCGCCGTAGGACCCGGCTCCTGGGAGCCCCGCGGTTCCGCAGGCGTCGTGGGGCCGTGTCGGGACGGGCGCGGAGGGGGAGGGGGACGGGCGCGGAGGGGGAGGGGGAGCGGGCCGGGCGGCACGGAGGGCGCGACGGCGGGACCTGCGGGCACCTGCGCGCCTCGCACCGGGCCCGGGGCCGTTAAACTGACGGAGCCGCCGCGTTTTGAACAGGCGCCAGCAGCGGACTGCTGGGGGTGTGGGTGTGGGGGTGTGTGTCTAAAAACGTGGGAACATACACGGGTAATGCACGGGGGTGCGAGTGGGTGGGCCATCGCTGGGTTTGGTTACCTGAGGTTTTGAGCCCCTCCCCTCAAACTGAAATGTTCTGCCAGTGCTTGCTGAAGTTATGCAAGGGATGAAGGATGCAAATACACACGATTCCCACCCCTTTAATACTCATCATCGTTGTCATCTTCCTTACGGGGAGCTAGCGGTGTAGCTTTGCTTGGATACTGATGGATACTTCTAAGACAGAAGAACAGCGGTTTCTGGTTCTGTTCATCTGTGACTACTGGCAAGCAAACTTCTAAAGACTAAATAAGGTTGCATGGAAACACAAAGTAATTTTGGTCTTTAAAGTTTCTTCACCTGTTAATACAAATGATGATAAGTTTCCAACTCTGGGTATGTCAGTATTACCATGGTAGAAAATATTTTGACAAAGACTGCTTTCATGTTTTCTGCAGTCTCTACCGTCCGCAGGAAGGACAGCTTTCGCTGTAGGCTGAGGTGCTAACACACACTGCTTGCCAGACTGGTCATGGCAAAGCATGTTGTGTTCACTTTAATTGGAGGTCTCATTAGGGTTAATGTGCCATACAAAAGGCAGTTGACACATTGGAGTCACTAACCTCTTACCTAAGGACTGGCTTAGTGCCCAGCCATGAAATTCAGTTTTTCATCCTGATGTTGCTCTTGAACATAGACAAAACTGAAAAAACAATAAATCAGTAAAGAACAAGGAGAAGAAATTCACTAGCAGCTTCTGCAACAGCATTAATATTTCCTTATCTCCAGTGTTTATGTTACTGTGTCTGCCTTTCACAACTATATCACACTGGTGGCTCATGCTCATTTTGTAAACAGCTAGTGATGTCATGGTTTTTTCATCCCCCTGCTTCTAAAAGGTCACACCTTAAGTTTGAAATAATTAATTGTAATCTCTTGAGTACGTAACCTTGGATTTTTGTGTGGCTGCATGTCATCATGTATTTATTCTTTACGTCTTCAAAATCAGTTATTTTCATATGGTGTTACGTCTTTAGTTTATACAACTGTCATGTGCAGCTTTCATTTATGCATTCATTGCTGTTTTCTGTGCTGTGGTTATTAATGCAGATGTGAAATAAAATTTTGACATAATTTTAGAACTTTTTTGCCTTGAAGTCCAAGGACTTCCCCCTCTGAGGAAAAAAGCACACCCAAATCTTCATGCTGTTGAAGCTGGACTGCTTTTAGTACCCAAATTACTTGGTGAAATCTGTTCTCAACATACTTCTGCTGTAATGCTGAGAATGGTCTAAATGCAGGCCTGGGTGGCCCTGTGTAGTAGTCACATGATCTCATCCTCTGCCAGGCAGAGGAACCAACACTTGTGACCAGGTAGAGAATCAGTTCAGGGAACTGATTTGGCAAAACCCCAAAATTTTCCGTTTAGATGGTTTTCATCTGATCCGCATCCTAAACCAGCAACAAAGGAGATGAGATTGGCAGTGATACCGCACTGCACCTTAGGTAAACTTAAGACGCTGTGGGCCTGTATCCTGAGCAGGCATCAAGAGTCTGATGGTATCCTTATTTGATGGTAACGTCAGGGTGTGGTGGGTTGACGCTGGCTGGACACCAGGTGCCCACCAAAGCTGCTCTGTCACTCCCCTCCTCAGCTGCGCAGGGGAGAGAAAACACAATGAAAGGCTCGTGGGCAGAGAAAAGAACAGGGAGAGATCACTCACCAATTACTGTCATGTGCAAAACTAGACTTGAGGAAATGTTTAATTTATTACCGATCAAATCAGAGTAGGCTTATGAGAAATAAAAGTAAATCTTAAAAGCACCTTCCCCTACCCCTACCTTCTTCCCAGGCTTCACTGTACTCCTGATTTTCACTACCTCCTCCCTGTCAGCAGTGCAGGCGGACAGAGAGTGGGGGTTGCAGTCAGTTTATCAATCACACGCTGTTTCTGCTGCGCCTTCCTCCTCAGAGGAGAACTCCTCACACTCCTCCCCTGCCCCAGCGTGGGGTCCTTCCCACAGGAGACAGTCCTCTATGAACCTCAACGTGGGTCCTTCCCATGGGCTGCAGTCCTCACACCCTGCCCCAGCCGGGTCCCCCCACGGGCGCCGTCCTTCAGGCACAGCCGGCTCCAGCCCGGGTCCCCCCGCGGTCCCCAGCCCCGCCAGCAAACCTGCCCCAGCCCGGGCTCCTCTCCCCGCGGGGCCACAGGCCCTGCCAGGAGCTGCTCCGGCGTGGGCTGCCCACGGGTCACAGCCTCCCTCGGGCACCCACCTGCTCCGGCGTGGGGCCTCCAGGGGCTGCCGGTGGGGATCTGCTCCTCCGTGGGCCTCCCCGGGCTGAGGGGGACAGCCTGCCTCAGCGTGGGCTTCACCGCGGGCTGGGGGGAACCTCTGCTCCGGGCCTGGAGCCCCCTGCCCCTCCTGCGCTGCCGTGGCGGCTGCGGGGATGGGCCTCTCCTGCGTTCTCGCTCTTCTCTGGCTGAAGTTGTTGGGTTTTTTCCCCCTTTTCCTAAATACGCTGTCCCAGAGGTGCTACCACCATCGCTGGTGGGCTTGGCCTTGGCCAGTGGTGGGTCCCTCTGGGAGCCGGCTGGCACTGGCTCTGTGGGACACAGGGGAAGCTTCTAGCAGCTTCTCATAGAAGCCATCCCTGCAGCCCCCCCCAGCTACCAAAAGCTTGCCATGCAAACCCAATACACAGGGTCAGGATCTTTGAATGTAGATTAAGGAATCTGGCTGATTTCATAAAAATGAGACCTCTCCAGTGCTGGAAATGTATGATTTTACTATGCTGTCTAAACCTTATTGGAAAGCTAGCAGGGTTGATTATTTTTCCTGAGAATTTACAATGAATAAAGGAAGGAGAATATGCATGATTTTTCCCTTTCACCTGGGAGAGTTAATAAGACTCGGTGTCCCATTTGCAAACAAGCCAGGGAGGGATTAGAGGTGATTGCATCTCACTAATGAGTTCATACACAGCAATGTTCTCCTCAGCTCCAGAAATACTGGTCTGTTCCCAACAAAGTCTTCCCTCCTTTCCCTGCAAGTGAAACCAGAGAAAAAACTGGTGTTCTTCATTCCATTTGTTTTCCCTACAGCTGTTGCTTACCCACAGTTAAATATGTTGTGTGATAGTAATGAGACATAGCTTTGGCTTTTCTAGCTGTGTAGATGACAAATGGAATGACATTTTCAGCAATTAAAACAATTGGGATCTCTGGCAATTTGTAAACACATCAGTGCAACAGAAAGCTTTTAAGTCAGGAAAATGTAAACAAAAAACCCAAGCCAGAAAATAACAAAAAATTATATCCCTTTGGATGCTAAGATGTGACTGATGTGAATTAAAGCACCTCTGACAATACTTCAGGGAAATTTTAGTTGCAAATAACGTTGCTATTAATCCCATGTAGCGTGCCTGCATCACATAGGGAGCCACCTAGCTGGACCTAGTTTATTTTCATTGAGGGTGAAATAAAAAGAAAAATAAGAAAGGAAATGGAATTCAGAAAATAAAATGAATAATAAAAAAATAAATTACCTTACCAAGATCTATTGATCAGCATTTAACTACCCAAGCAAGATGAGCACTTTTCATAGCAAAGGGTAAATTTTTTCTAGAAGGTGCAGCTATTTCTTGAAATAAGATGGAACATGTAAAATTACAGGGGGTGGAGGGGGTGTGTTTGTTTCTTGAGTATTTGTGTCCTATATGGAAGCATTGCCTTACTAGACACTTGTAGTGTGAATACAGTTTCCTAATAAACATTTTCTGAGTTGCCATAATTAATTACAATTGTTTTACTTACATGCAACATGGGGGAAAAAAGCTCTTTGATAGTATTTTCTACCCACAACTTAGGGTACAAATGTGCTGGAGAGCTGTGTTTAAAACAATGTTATTTAGCCTGTTTTTTTCTTCCTGCTTTATTTCCAACTATCCCTTGTTGCAGCGTCTGTTAGATAAATATATTGGTGAGCATTCAGTTAGAGCAGCCCTGTGATACAGAACTGGTAATCACAATTGCCTGCTCATCCAGCAACAAGTAAATGTGACCACAGCTTAGAGCCTGGCCATAAAGCTAAGCTGCAGCGTTTGTGGTTTTGAAAGATTTCTGCTTTGCGTCTGAAGCATACAGTGTGTCTTAAAATCTTTTAACCTTTGCAGGTATTTCTAACGTTTATGAGTGCATGTGCCATTTGAAGAACACTAATTTTTATGCTACAAAACAAGTGCCCATGTGCAGGAAGATTACCATACAAGCATTCATGCTAAGAACTCTATGGAAGTATCAAATCTGGAAATATAGGAAATGCAGTCAAATATATCCCACCTGCAAAACTTGCTTTTAGCTTTGTCAATTTTGGACTGAATAAGGAACATCTAACTTCCAAGAACCTTTGCTGAAAAAGCATTGAATTAAGCCTTTTAGCAGATACCCAGAAAATTAGATCTTGGCATTCAGCAAACTTTTCTTCTGTGCTCAGAAACAATTAATTAAATGAGTGAGCACTGCCAGGCAGTGTGTTACAGGAGGGAGAGAGGGAGGCAAAAAAACCACACAACCACTTCCATACCGGGCACATGGGTAGCCGTGTGATTCCTTCTGCTTGTACCAAGCACATGGATAGCCGTATGATTCCTTCTATTTGTCCTGAGGCTGTGGTTTCACCACATGGATCGAGCAGTGCTAACCCCTATGAAAAAGGAGAAGTCCTGGGTTTCCCCCTACTTCCACCTCACTCTCTGTTCCTGGCCTCCTGCCTGCTTGGTGCTCCTTGCTCGGGCTTTGTTGCTTAGTGGATCCACCTGTGAGTCAATTAAATCAGCAGAAGACATGGACTTTCCCCTCCTGGCTCAGAGCATTGAGTCAGCTTGAGGAAAGGTCTGAGCTGACACAGCAGAGAAGGTCAAGGAGATCTTCCTTTTTTGTTGTAGGGAAAGATAGGATAAGGCTTCCTGTTGATACCATTTCCCATAGTCAGAGGGCTGGGGTCCTCCTCTGGTGGGTACATCCCCCTAACTCTCCTTTGGCTCAGCATGGTGGTGTGTCTCTTGGCTCTCCCTCTGATCCAAGTCAAGCTCATCAGTGGTAAGCCTGTGACTCTTTGCAGCGGCAGAGGCGCCTCGGCTGGAGGGTCCTGCTATGGTGGCAGGAGTGAGCTGCCTTTCTCAGATGGTCTGCTCCTGCTTGCTCCGGTGGGACCTGTCTATAGGAAATTGAGCCCTCCAGAAAGGAAGCAATAGCACTGCATGATCTCTAGGTTGGTTTTGTGGCAGAACCTGAAAATCTGACTTTGTGCACCTTTCTTTGCTAAAATTTCTGTACCCCAAGGCTATGAGATGCAGCATTAGGCTAGATTGACTGGGTTGTCCTGACTTTTTACTCCCCTACACTTACAGATTCTATGTTTTCTTCTATTATTTTTTTTTTTTTTTTAACAGAAACGGTGGTGTAACGTGCAATATAAATTTAGCTTGTTTAAACTAGCCTGTTGGTACCTACCAGTGAGAAAACTTTAACCTCCTTTAAACAAGGCGCTTCCATCTTCATGAGCCGGCAGCCCATGGGAGACAAAAGTAGTTTCCTATCACATACTGTGTCGCTAGGTTTAACTGTGAAATATATACGTGCATACACAGGATTTTAAAAAAGCATTGCTAAGCCAAAGGTAGAGGAAGATTATAACACTTTAGGAATGCAATGCAAAGTTAATAATCAGACAAGTTAACAGACCTTCATAATCTTCCTTTAACAATAATTAAAAACCTATTATGGTTCTGTTGTGTCTCACATATTTTACAAAAATAATCTGTCAAAACGAGAAGACCACATATAAATTTCATATTAGTCATATAGAAATCATAATGCCAAGTCTCTAGACTTCAGAATTTTTGTTGTGTGTGTTAGATAGTACAGGTAACCATATAGCAAACCAAGTATTAGTCTTCTGAATCACCAGCACTAGATTTATTTGTCAACTGTAAATAGTGTTTCTTCATCCACATGTGAAGGTTTGGTGGTTTTTTTTTTCTTTTTTTTCCCCACAATTGCTTTGGAAAAGTTATTACTTAGAAATGAAAGGATAATAAGCATTTAGCAGGAAAAAGTGTGTGAAAGAACCAAAAATGGGTATTCTTTCTTCTTCTGCCATTTTTTTGTCATGGAATTTTATTTATTTAATAGGTGGATAACACCATTACATGTATGTACCTTGTCCTGTTTTGCAGAATTTATTTGAAATCACATTAACTCTGAATAATTTTTCAGGTGTCCCATTAATCCTAAAAATAATTTTATTTATATATCTTTTGTCATGATGAGAATTATGACATTTTTGTTAGTGATAGCAATGCTTATGTGATATTTGGTTTTTATATGCAGGAAATGTTTTTAAAGTAATTTCCATAAGACTTGTATCCATCATAATTATGTTTTAATTGGGCTCTAAGAAACAAAATTCCATCTTTTTATTTGAGACTGTCGAATAAACTGTAGTTCTTCAAATCTGGAGGGCTCCCATCCCTCTGGTGAGGACTCGGAACACATTTTTTGGGATGTTATGGATATAAAGCAAGCAAGCGTGTCCAGATCTACAGATTTAACCTTTTCTTATAATTGTGAACTGTATCAAAATCCTTTTTGCTTGTATAGGCAGCAAATACAGTGATCTTAGGTTTTTATAGAATATTTTGTTAACTATGCCTTGGTGCATTGTGGAAAGATTGTATTTTGTCAGCTGCTCACCAGTCTCAGAAAACCCGTGTACCTTTATTACCAGTCTGCTGCAAGCAGCGTATTCTGTGATCTGAGCATTCTGCTCTGAGATGCCTCAATACATGGTTTCATCTATTTCTGCAGATTCTTTTATCTGGTAGGCTTTCCTGTGTGCTGATTTCCTTGCATCCATCATCAGGCTGTGTAGTTCTATTGTCTATTTTTACTACCATTATGTACTACAGTGGGTTAGCTTGCTACTGGAGATAAAAATCACCTTGTTCACAAGATGATTTGGAGCACTGAACAATATACTCAGACATATTGCAGACACTTGTAGTGAAACGTAAGAGTGTGCAGAGGCATAAATTCAGGCTAAGAACGTTTTCATTGTAGTATCTTTTTCCTCTGTAGAGCATAAATACAAATCCAAACAAGGTCTTTTTCAGTACTAACCAGGGTAGATTTCTTATGTTCTGTTTCACTTCGTAAGCAGGTTGTGCTTTATGTGCAAAATTAAATTGTAACTAAGTCCATGAAAAGTAAATGAGAGACCAAAATTTCATCCTTTATGTGCAGCCATGATAAAAACCCCAGCAAGAGTCCTGATTCAACTGCTACTGCAATTTAATTATTCATAAAGTGCCTAGCCTATTAGATTTTTTTAACGAGGAATACTTTTTTTTAAAAAAACGTTAAATAAATCAGGTTATTCTAATGACTTCACAGTTAACATTTAAGTAAAAAAAAAATAAAAAAAATGAAACTGCATATATTCTTGCTGAAGTGAAACAAGTAATTAAGCCAAATTTTGTTTCCGTTTTTGAATGTAAAGACTGGCAAACAGAAGGAGACTAAAGAAGAAATTAATTTCAGGTCCAGGAAGTTGTGATTCCAAGAGGCTTAGTACAAGATGTCAACTGTGATATCCCTCACAGTTCTCTAAACAAGGTCATCTTGTATATATTTTCTTTGTTAAGTCATTTGTTATGAAGATACCTCTCGTATTTTTCCTTGTCGTCTTTTTGTTCCCTTTGATGGCAAGCCCAGCAAAGAGTTTATGTAGTCTGCAAGTACTGCTGCAAGAGGACAGTTTTCACTGACATGGAGGTGAGGTTACACAGATCACTATTTAGTGTTTGAAGGGATTACAAGAGAGATTTACTGAGATGGCAGAAGGTAGTGCATCTCTGTGGAAATGAAAGAGAAGTGAAAACCTACATTGTGTTTGCCAAGTCTGGGCATTTAAATTGCTAAAGCTTTGTTTGGCAAAAAGATAAACATGACCTTTACTTTTTTTTTTCATGTATAACAGGCCTTTCTAACCTGCTGTGGCTCAGGACAGCAGTCTTCAAATCTTGACTCTGTTTATAGGGCTTTGCCTTCTAATTTCTTTGGGTACAAAGCCAAGAATTTCTCTGCATGTCGTTTTCCTGTGGGCTTCTTAATGGATCCGAGGTTTAGCTGGAATGTTCCGACCTGCGAAATATGCCTCCTATTTCGGTGCTTGCAGTAGCACAATGCTGAAGATTTGTCTGAACGTTTAGGATGCTTTTGTGTTACACACAGTGAGAAACTTCTTGTTTCTGGACCGTTACCTATAAAGCAAAATTAATTCTAGTAAGTGCAAAATAATATTGGCACAAGTGATTTTTTAGCTTCAAAGTGTAACACTGTTAGAAATAATCAAGAAACAAGCAGGGAACAAAAGATGACCCTTAAATAGGAGATGAAGTCTTGATCTGTGTTGTATCAAATGAGTTTCTGAGTAATGTGCAATTCCTTTCAGTAACTTTTGGTTTGCTTTCCATGGCAGCTTTTTTGGGGTTTTTTGTTGTTTGGTTTTTGGTTTTTTTTTTAATAGCAAGTTGGGTTTTATATATCGCATATTATCTCATTAGGGTATCTTTATGCCAGCTCCTAAATGCTACTGTTTAGCTAGACTTAGAAAATATATTAATACCTTTAAGTCTTCTGATTGTAATAAATTTTAACTACAGATCCGACACTACCATCAGAAAGGGGAGGGTTCAGCTGACCAAATGTTGGTGCCAGCATTCTGAATATCTATACCTAAGCCAGTTCCCTTGGGCACCCTTTATATTCAAAGCAAAGGGGGTACTTCTAGTGCAGTTTGTACCATTCTGAAGCAGATTTCTGAAAAGATAAGCTCTTCCCTCAAAGTGCCTATTTCTTCCCAGACTGCCAATAGGGAGAGGCTAGGCTGCCCAGCTTTCATATTGACATATACTTTATATAAACAATAGGGTAAGGTGAGGTGAATGCCACCCCATGTTCATGCTCCTACAGTGTTCTGGAGCTTCATAATCCAGAGCCCCTGTTCCACTGTTCCTCTCATATAACTTTAGGCACCTGGTTGAATTCAACTCTATTTTGTTTGGTTCTGTCATTACAATACAGGGAGAGAGGTAACTTCAGGTTGTGGCCCACCCAATGTGTGAATCACTCTTTCAAGTTGTTCTGATTTTTGTAGGTCCAAACAGAAATTATTTCTGGGACCTTCTCTTTATACAGTGTCCTTAAAGTTGAACTACTACCAAGCATAATATTATATCAATCTTTAATAAAAAAAATATATCTCAATTATATAGATCAGTTAACAATCATGCTATGCATGAAAGTAAAATCAAAGTAAGGTCTGGAAGAAGAAAGTGCAAATAGGATTTCAGTGGATAAATACAGTAGTGGTTACCATTCTCATGGAAGAGCAAAAGAATAACATTTCACATTCCAGGAGTGACACCAGTTGAGGCTAATATAGTGCCTTCACAGAAGAGGGCATCTTCTATTTATCAAAAACTTGCATAATTAAACGCTTAAGGTTTTCCTGCTATGAAAAGAGAAAAAACTAAAACAATTGTTTTAGTGATGATCTAAATATTCACTTAGATGTCTGTCCTTCATGCCCCCTATCCTGCAGTCCTCATCACTCATACTGGGATCAGTTGTCTCATCCTGTGGAGTCAGTTTGGGCTATTCTACCTCTAACTTCAACAGATAATTATCTTATATCTGAAACCCCATTGCACCTATTCCCTTCAGCAGTTGCTTTGGGAACACTCCCAAAGAGAAATCAGGATTATGGTTGTTAGAAGGGTGGAGTGATATACAGACAATATAAAGCAGAGTAGTTAAATGGTAGCATAGAACTGAATAAAAGAAATGACATGGAAAAAAGGCAAAAGGAAGATTGAATAAAATCTTTGGAGAAAAGCCATTGCAAAGTCACAGAATGGTTGAGGTGGGGAGGGACATCTGGAGGCCATCTGGTCCAACTGCCCTGCTCAAGCAGTGCCACCTAGAGCAGGTGGCCCAGGACCACGTGCACATGGCTTTTGAGTATCTGCAAGGATGGAGGCTCTACCACCTCCCTGGGCAACCTGTACCAGTGCTTGGTCACCTTAACAGTGAACAAGTATTTCCTGATATTCAGGAGGAACCTCCAGTGTTTTCAGTTTGTGCTAATTGCTTCTTGTCCTAGTTCAATGCACTAATTCAAAGGAAATGAGCTGGACAGGAAAGTGATGAGAGAAAAAGAGAATATAAAGTAGATTGGAAAAGAATGGAGAAGATTTGTGGGTATCATCTGTCTACTGCTCGGATGAGCAGAGCCAAAATGATAAAACCACAAGGACTGTTAATGAAGCAGTCAGATAGTTGAAACAACATAGGATGGGAAAATGAAACAAGGAAGGAAGTATGAGATAACATCAAACACATTTAACTTGCAAAATTGACTCAAAACTCGAATGATAGAGGAAAGAAAAATTCCCTGAATTTTACATTTTTTCAGTCTCATTCTTGATTACATGTGTACTGTTTTCATTTGGACACCCTTTTATTGTTGTAGCCTGGCAAAAAGCTTCTGGCACCATGCTACTGAGTATTTTTCTTCCTTTTCTGTATGAAATGAAAATTTTTTATCCTGTATAATTCCAGCAGTATTTACTTTTTCTCTTTGCTTTCCTGTTTCTTTTGATGATCCCTACCTTATTTGCACTCTGTGCATATTTTTCTTCTTAATTCTCTGCTTTCCCCATGCTATGCTGCTTGTACTCAATCATGTTGTTTGTGTTGCACACATTCCCAGTTCTTCACCAGTTCTCACCTTCCACCTGCTTTTCCTTAATATATAAGCTAAGAGATGGCTGCTACAAAAAAATTCTGTAACTTTACATTCATAGTTACATTAAAACATTTAAAATGTGCTTTCTGTTGTAGATATTAAGGTCCTGGATCTGGTTTGTTTTCCCATAGAGAGTAATCAGGGATATAGATTCAGTCAGTGTGTTCCAAATGAATGACCTGTATGGAGGAGCAAATGTAAATGTTGCATAAAAAAAAGGATTAGTGTCTTTCCTGTGTAATATACCACATTCAGCCTACTGTAAAACCAGCACATTTCCCAACACAGATGTTCTACTCTAAAAAATTTAAAAATACCACATGGAAAAAAAAGAACCTATATATTACATAATAAAATATATCATATTAACAAGTTTCTGTATTTTTATATGATGCAAAATGGGGCATGTTGCTTTTGCAGGAACTTCAGAAACTAAAATAAAAAACCATTAATTATGACATCCAATCATAATACACAAATTATAACAGGAATCATATTCTTACAAAATTGAGCGTTTAGAAGTCAGTAGGTTCCAAAATCATAGTAGTATAAATAAAGTAGCAACTAAAGACAAATCTACTCACAAATAAATTAAACTATTTTGTTAGACTTACTGCTCCTACTAGATCTGTACCATAGATTTTAATCTATACTCTGTCTATCTGTATCAGAAATAAAGTGATTATATTCAATAAAGCTATTGTGGAAAAACTTCTGTAAAGGAATAAATGTTATTAGTTCAAGGAAATACTGTCTAATCAAAAGTTCACGCAACTTGTCATTTTTATAGGAAACTATTATTTCAGATTATTTAGAGGATTTGGGAAATTTTTTGGGTATTTTAGTTTAGTTTTGATTAAAAATATTAATGTTGAAAGGGAGAATGTCAGAGAGGTATTATTTAAGCTTAGGTTTCTGAAAAGTAAGTGAAGTCCATGCTCCAGATGCTCCAGATCCAGATTAGCCAAAAGCCCCAAGATCAGATAAGAGTGTATTTGCTCTCTTTTGCCTGTTGTTTTCTTGCACAGTTTGTGCTGAATTAATGCACGGGGTAGAACATGGGGTTTTTTTCAGGTGAAGCTCCTATTGACTTCCTAGACAGGAGGAAGAGTGTGGAAAATAATGTACTTCTGAAGTAGAACTTCCCATGATTGTGTTTGTTCAGTGACTTGTCACCACATACAAAATGGTTCTGCTTGCTGTTGATATTTTGTCACACTAAACTAGTCTTTTTCACTTCAACTCTGTTTCAAAGCCCATGAAGGTATGTTTTATCAAACACTCTCTAAGCACCATGGAAGTGGATTTTCTAAGAAAACCAGTTGATTTCTTGGGTCAATTAATCTGTTAAAGCTGCGTGTATGGTTTTCAGAACATGAATATTATAGGAAAGAGGTAATCTTGAGGTTTTCTAGCATGCTGAAGGTTTTAATATCATTATCTATGTTATTGTTTGTGGAATTGCAGAGGAATTCAGACTGGAAGGCACCTCTGGAGATGGTGTACTTTACCTCTCCTCCTCAAAGCAGGGTCACCTAGAGCTGGTTGCTCAGGACCTTGTCGGTTAGGTTTTGACTGTCTCCAAGGATGAAGACTCCAGAGCCTCTCTGGCCAACCTATGCCAGTGTTTGACTACCTTCACAGTAAAAAAGCTTTTTCTTACATTTAAATTGAATTTCTTGTATTTCAGTTTGTGCCCATTGCCTCTTGTCCTGTTACTGGGCACTGCTGAGGAGAGCCTGGCTTCATCTTCCAGCCTGAAATTCGAGCTTCTTGTCTCCATTGTTAAACATCTCCAAGGTATTATCCATTTATATCATTGCCTCTGTCAAGAATTAACAGAGTCCAGTTCTCTTTGACCTAATCCACTAGATTTGTCCCACATAAAGTACAACTGAAGAAATTAAAATCTCTCAGTTCAAAGGAACCGAGAGCTGTTTCTTTTATTTTAGAGAAAGCCTTTGATCTAATAAACTGAACTCTTTGAAGAAGTTTGCATAGGGCAAAAACTTCCAAGCATGAGTGGAATAGTTTTATTGCAAATGAACGAGTCATCATGGAAAAATGGCAACAGAGAGACCCACAGAGCCTGTTTTTGCCGCTGGTGTTAACACCACAAGGAACTAGCTAAGTAATAGCATAGCAATGTAATAGGAGTATTATCTGTACAAATATCACAATATATGTCACTGAGTCATAAACAATCTTTTCTAAAAATTAAGAAAATCTAGCAGATCTTACTTAGTAAAATGTAAGATTCATTGTGATAAATTCACGATGTTTCATGTAATAACAAAATACCGTAGAACATATTAGGCAGACTGCAATTACAGCTGAGTGGCAGAAGGGAGTAAAAGACTGGGGGATTAGAGTCAATAAGGAAGAAAACAAAATTGCCTGCACAGCAAAATGGGTTCTTTAGATTCTCTCTGGCTTCCTGGAGGCTACTGCAGTAGAGAACATAGACTAAGGGAGAGCAGCTTGAATGTGTGTGTGTTTCAGACAGACATATCTTAGCAACCGTGAATTTTAGGGGAGAAATATTAGACTGAATCAAAGGAACAGTGAGTTTTGAGTACTTAAAAGACTTTTTTTTATGACAGAAGATTTAAATCACTTGTTTCAAAAAGCTAGACCATAGCAAGAAAGTTTGTGAAGAGCTGAATCAATAATAATAATAATAATAAAAAGCGCATTTTGTTAAAATGCCATCTTCCAAAACACGGTGCTGAAGGCGGGATGAGCAAACCTGTTAACAGCTGAGGGAAACCATCAAAAGGCCTGTAGCAATAGGACAAGGGGTAATGGTTTTAGACTAAAAGAGGGTAGATTTAGATTAGATGTTATGTGAAATTCTTTACTGTGAGGGTGGTGAGACACTAGAAGAGGTTGCCCAGAGAACCTGTGGATACCCTGTCCCGGCAATGCTCAAGGCCAGGCTGGATGGGGCTTTGAGCAACCTGGTCTGGTGGGAGGTGTCCCTGCCCATGGCAGGGGGTTGGAACTAGATGGTCTTTAAGGTCCTTTGCAATCCAAACTATTCTATGATTTTATGAAAGTTGTATTTCAAGGGACAGAAAATTTTCTCCCTTGCCTGTTAGTCCTGCTGTGTTGCTAGGACCTGGGAAGACACTTAGCCCCTCTGAGTATATTCTAGGGGGGATATTGGTTAAGTAACAGACACTAGAGTAGTCTATCCCAGTGAAAGTGAAAATTTTTGAGGTAGCTAGATTTAAGAGTAAGAATAACAACTCCCAGAATGATTGTTATAAAATTGCTGTTTATAGTGCAATAAAGATTGAATATAAACATAGTCGTTTTATAATAGGAACTTGGTTTTGTTTTGTTGAAGATCATTACATTGGAAGTATTTTATTTGAAAAAAAAAAAAGAGCAGGGGAGTGATCAATCATACAGTTAGTGGCGGGAAAGCAGCCCTAATGTTCAAATAGCTGGGATTTCAGCAGACCTCTCTATAACAGCTCAGCACATTGAAAAATCCTGCTAGGTTCCCTGTAGTACTACAAATCATCGTCAGGAAGCTCACATGTATGTATATATAGGTCATCCTAGCATGCCAGGCTATGTTGCTGAATTTCATTGGAGAGTACAGCACTTGAAAATAATTTTGCTAACTCATATTTTCCCCCATTATAATTATTATCCATTTTTTATGGTCCTGTATGGAATCACCGACAGTGTCAATCCTTAGGTGATTTAATGTCCAGCTTTCCTGCTGCTATTAAACATGATAGTGGAATTTCTAATAGCAATTAATTACTTAGCATCTAACGTAAGTGCAAGGAGAGTGTGCCTTAGTAAGCTATTTTTAGTGGCCAGTTCAATATCTACCCTATATATAGATACCCAGGCTCAAAACTTCTCAACTACATTTTATTTCTTTACGACAGATTGTGGAGAGAACAATGAGGGCAGCGGGATAAGACACTATCTACCATTTCTTATCCATCCAGGATTTGCTTTCTTGAACCTCATAAAGATACTGCCACCTCCCAGATTCCAGGATTGTCAGCAGATTTATTGAAACCATTCTGGTGTGCTGTTGTTGACAAACTTGCAATACTTTTCATAATGAAATGTATCTTTTAATGGTATAGAGTGGCTCTTTCAACTCTGTGTTTTTGCAAGGGGAGAATACTTCAGGGCAAATAATCTGGCAGATCTCACAAAGGAGGTCAGTGTCTGGATAGTGTTATATTTTAGAGGCTTTTCTTTTGAAATAGTTTTGCCCTTTTTCAGATCTGATCACAGGTCCCCAGTACATACAGCCCTTTGAAAAAGCTTGCATTTAGAAAGGAATTTGTCTGCGGCACGGTCAGGCTGTTTCTTCATTAGGTGGTTCTCTGAGAGGGATAAATCACTGAAAGCGGCTGCTCACTGAGAAGCATTTTAGTGATCAGTTTTAACCAGGTTTTGGAAGACAAATATAATGTTTGTCAATCTGTTTAAAGAGGTTCCCAGGGAGAATTTTAGAATGTGTGTTTATGGGAATTTAGTTTCTGTTTTCACCAGGAAATGCTGTAAATGTGCTGGACACAAAGCCACAGATAATGAGAAATAAATAGGTACATTATACTTCAAACTATTAGGCTGAATGTTCCACATCACTTAGAAAATAATGATTTTATTTAATGGGCATATTACTGAAAATTCGTGAAGATTATTTGGTCCTACAGTTACTGCTTTGATCATTGGTATATATGAACATTGTTTCAAATGTTAATCTTTCTGCTTTTCTCTGGACAAATCTGACTGGCCATCTCAATGTGTAGTCAGGATAAAATCTTGAGAAGGGATTTCCAAATTTCTTACACAGCCTTTCAAGAATATATACTTTCTGTAGTTTATATCTTCAGCTACCTTCTCAGGAAAGACCCCTCAGGAGCATTGGGGCTGAACCCACTTATAACAGCTTGCACAGAAATGATAACGTGTTGTGTAGCTGCTTTGGAAGAAATTATTTCTCTCTGCAATAGGTCCGACCGCTGACCTGGGGAGGCTCGATGCATTTGGACCAGTGCATTGGTCCTCAAGAGAAGGATTTTTGTGTCTTTCTCTGTATTTTGCTAGCATTTAAATACTGCCTGTACCCTGCTCAGTTTCCTCAGAAGTTCTCCTGACTTGTAGGAGGTTTGGCTTTTTCCTGCATCTAAGCTAAAAAAATGAGCAAACTGAAGAGGGAGATTTATTCTTCTTCACTTTCAGACTTTTGGGGAGGCTGTGGATCATGATCTTTCTAGCCAGGAAGGCCAGCACAAAGGGCCCCAAACCCTTTCAGGTTTCTGTGTGCCGCCAGCTGGGTGATGCAGGCTCTCTGGGACGGAGAGGGTCGTAGGTGTAGGAGGTGGAAGAAGGACAACTGTTATGTTGAGTGGGCTGGGCTGTTTCACAGCTAGAGCCGCAGCTGTTTTCAACAGAAGAGAGCTCTAAATGCATTAGTGAGCCATTTGGTTTGGGAGAATAAAAGACATGAAGAAATTGAAAGAGAAAAACCACACCCCCTTCTTTCACATTTCAACAGGCTGGATTTTCAATATAATCCATTAACCTACACGTAGGCTTTCATTAGAGCCCTTGGGAGGCTGGAATATTTTTGGCAATGTACTGTAATGAAAAACACAAGTAAAAAACCCACATAACTGCCCCCTCCCCAGCAAATGAAGGTGTCATAGGGAAAATCAAACCTTTTCTCTAAGCGTATCAAAAAGTGAGTGAAATTACATGCACATCAGATATGTTTCACTCCATATTTACATGATTTTGTGAAGAAATAAAAAAATCACCTGTCATTTACCATAATTTGTCTGCTTAGTACTCAGTACCTAAGACATACACAAAGTCTTTTAAATATGGGTAATTAGGAAAAAAAATACTGCCAGGTTGGGAGAAATAATGCAGTTTTAATTTGGAAGGTAGTTGGAAAAATAGACACGATTAAACACTGCTTGAGCTAGTAAGATTCTTCTGATTTATTGCAGAACTATTCCATTAGTTTCGTTGAAGGCATCTGTGGTGTCATACAAGAACTTGCTGGTCATTCCAATTGACATGATAGCACATTCTTTTCCAGTTTCAGCCTGAGTCACTGCTATGATCCTCTACATCATTTGCCTTAGTGTCTTTTAAAGGACCTTCAAGTTGCCCATTTTATTACCTTAGCTACTATATTCTTAACTCTTCTCTGGGCTGACATCAAGGGTGCTTGTGATAGTGTGACAAACAATACCATCAGTATTATGCCAGGTATTATTTTAAACAGTTTTTGAATTACAAAGTTCTAAAGTCTATGATGAAAACCTATTTGAGAAGTGGAGAATAGTATTTCCTTCATTTTTGCTAGACTTTTCTTAATGTCGGTGTTATACCATAGACCTTTTAAAATTAAGACATTACATTAAATATCTCTATTCCTACTTATTTGCATTAATCTAAGCAAATAAGAAAGCATAATAATCCTGCTGGAGGGTGGTTTTTTTTGCAAAATACTCCCTTCCAGATATCTGTTGGAGGGCCATACAGTTCACTTGGAGAAGGTGCCACAAATTTGTGGAGAAAGTAAAACTGGAAACATACTCAATTCTATATGTAATAGGCGAGATTTTGCCTCTACTGAAATCATTCAGATTTCTCTTGTGGAACGTGGACTTTCATACAGTCAATACTTTTTAAATTTAATACTGAGATTTAATGTGGAAACTATGCATGTTCAGTGTTTTACCAAGAAATTCTGTTTGAGGACTAATCAGACATTGCAGAGGAGCTATACAAATATAATACAAGATATCTGAGTGACATTAGATATGTAATTATGGCTTTAAAATATTGTATTCAAACTTTATTTTTGCTTGAAAGCCACCTCTTATTAACTAGATAAACAAGTTTTCCTCTGTATCCATTGCTTAAGAATTACGCCTTTTGACTATTTCTGCTCTGAAGTGTGTTTTAGCCACATTTAAAGAAATCCATGGTGAAAGTACTCTGGGAGGAAGCCTCAGACAGAAGTGTGCGCTATTTTTTCAATTTCGTTATTTGTTGTAGCTAACAAATGCTATACAAATGTATTGCAATTGGCTATATGTTGTTGCAGCAATATTTTATCCTTCTTTCCAACAGCTATTTTTATAACTTCCAACAGTTCTTGGTGAGTTCAGAATTCCTAGTATCCACTGCTGAACAAGAAAACTTCATTGATTTTCCACAAGGTGGCATGTAAGAATCAGTCTGGTTGTATTTTAATTAATATAATTCAGTTAATATATACTTTGTCTATGTCAAATGCATGTGCATACTCAGTCAAGAAGAAACACGTTCATAGGACAGAATATACTGTGATGGGCTATTTAAATACAGTGCAGCAACTGATGCTCTCTCAGTCGTTAAATTATAGAGTTGACTACTATTGTATAATTTACGGAATAACTTATCAAAATAAAATCTAACCAAAGTACCTCACATTTACTTGTATCATGAAATGCGAATAAAACCTGATTCACAGAATGACATTCTGTGGAATTGACCAGTTACTTTAGAGTAAATTCTTTATTCATTATTATTTATTCATGCTTATGTTTTATGAAAGAAAAAGATTTTATGAAAGACAATACCAATATATATTTATGAAAGAAAAAGATTTTATGAAAGACAATACCAATATATATTTATTTAATGTAGAGAAATACTTTTTAAAGCAGACATTTTGTTGTTATTAAGAACTCTTCATATAGTCACTCTATTTGTCAGTTACTGAGCAGTTTCTGTTCAAGAGAACTTCCTACTCAAAACAAGAAATATTTCTGAACTAAGTTGCCATCCAAGCACGAACTAGTCATGATTTTGCAGATCTAATGGTGCTCAGCTAATGCCTGATTTCTTCCAGTGCTGTAGGTCTCCACATTCTCTAAATTTCCTAGTACTTCAGTAAATCAAAGAAATAAAATGTGCTAAACTACCACCAAAAAGTTTCTGCTATAGTATTTTTTCCATCTTATTTAGAAGCTGAGTGGACAAGAAATCTGGGAGACCCTGTGCTTATAACAGATTTCCAGCAAAAGAGACTTCTGGCATCCGAGAAACTGGACACTGTTCAGAACTGAATGATCTCCTGCAATTTGAATGGGATTCATCCTGGGGTCTGCCATGATGACAGAGTTACATGTTTGAATCTGTAAATCTGTTTGCATTATTCCATGGACACAAAAACAGGTATTATTTGATATTTTTGGTCGGTAAGGAACATCTCCTGTTTATCCATCTCCAGGAAAGCGGGGCTCCATCATGTGTAACATTTACTTGGTATGATAAATGCCATCACTCTGAACATCTCCTACTTCCTTCCTCTTCCTCTCAGCTTTTATTGCTGAGCGTGAAATCATATGGTGCGGGATATCCCCTCGGTCAGCCAAGGCCAACTGCCCCAGCTGTGCCCCCTCCGGCGCCCATGCACCCCCAGCCCACCTGCCAGCAGGGCAGTGCAAGAATCAGAAAATGCTGTGATGCTGTGCAAGCACCGCTCAGCAGCAACTGAAACTTCCCAGTGCCATCAACACCACCCTCAGCACAAATCCAAAATGTAGCTCCATACAAGGCACCACAAAGAAATTTAACTCCATCACAGCTGAATCCAGTATATAATTCTAGCTCTCAAAATGACTCTTTGATAACTAAAAGCAACACAAGGTAATTCAACATGGTGCCTTCTTTGACCATTTGCTGCTTACTGTTAGGTAAACCCCAATGCCAGAAGGAAATTAGATCATTTAAAGCCATCTCCTCGCTTTCATATGGTTCAGCTTTGGTCTCTGGGGCTCAAAGAGCTCCTTATTCATCCTAGGAGGTTGGGGACAGAGAAGAACCTTTCAGATTTAGGCTCTTTCATGAGATCCTTAACAATGTGCCTGGAGTTTTTTTTTTAAGATTGAAAACTGAAATACTGCAGTAGACTTGCAGATCAAGAAAACTGGAGAACAAGTCGTTGTCAAAGGTTGTATCTATCTCAGCTGAAAAATTGATGGAATTTTTGAAAAATTGATTGCAATGCAATTTGTTACTGTAGTTTATTGAACAGTTAATTGCAATCTATGCAGTTTATGCAATAAACATAGGTGAGTTTTTCAATTATTTTTGGTCCTGTTTGCATATGGTTGAAAACTTCATTATTATAGATTTTCCATATGTGAACATGTCCAAGAATAAAGAACAGAATACAAACACTAAAGGCAAAACAACTACCAATTTGACTTCAGGTTCAAAGCCTAGTCGGTCATCTTGTATTAGTAGATTTATTGGCAAGTAATAAACAAACTTTCTTTTCTCTTTTGTGTTACGTCCACTATTCCAGCTTAAAAAAAAAAAAAAAAAAAAAAGAGAAAAGAAAAAGGCTTGTTCTGCTCCTGTGTTTGGCATGCAGTCAAAGCCAGGGAAGGTGGTTGAGAACTTCTTAAGCCACATTTGCTGCCAAGGAAAACATACCAGGGAACTGATCTCTAAAGTAGCTTAGAGTCTGGTACAGACCATTATTTTTGCCCCTCATTCTATAATTTTGCTATGGTATAAAGCAGAAGTTGTGCTTTTCAGCCTGCTGATACATTTACCCATCTGGATCTGCAGGGGGAGAGCAACTGCCTTTAGAACTTGCCCTTCACAGTCTCTCTCTGGACCCAGGATGACAAATATCTCATTTTATCTATGGCAGCTGAAGAAAAAAAATACATTCACACTGTGGAGAATGATCTTATTCTTCCTACAAATATGTAAGTTTTGTGGCCAGATACACAGTTTTCATAAATACAATATGAACCAACTTTAGAGACATTTCTCATTTTTAAATTTGAGGAACAAAGCAATCCATACCGTGACCAATGCAGTGAATAATAAACTGGAGGCCCAGATGAATCATACCAAGAAAGAAAATGTCATTTTAACCAGACTGCAGACACTGTATGCAAGACATCTAATTTAGCAGTCACTCTGCAGCAGATCTCTGCCTCTTTCTACAAATGTGAAATATAATTCTTGTGTTTTAGCAGTGTTCTCAAGTCCATTCTATCAAGTCCATAGTATTTGCTAGGAAAATTTCCCTGAAAAATATCTTGCCTTTTTAATTTTATAACTCAGGAAGATTATTTTCCCATGAGTGGTGGAAGAGCAGCATCATTTTAAGTGAGCAGGGGACATCCATAATGATATCTAAGCCAAACGTGGCTTAGCAAAATATGTACAAGGGATAAGAAGGAAGAAAACAAGCAACATGCCTTCGGCAATCAGATTCTAAATTCAGAGTCATTATCATAAGTAACAGATAATTAGCATTGTGTCTGAAACACTCGGCTATTCTTAACCCAGGATAATGTTAATACTGAAATGTTGAACTTGATCTGGGATTGATCAACTCTGGAACTGATCATCACTGAAATTAATTCTTCATCAGTTACAATTCTCAGAAAGCCACAGAGCTGTCTCTGTACTTGAGGCCCTAAAGGAAACGTCTTTCCAAGTTTGCTGTTGGCATTTTCCCTACATTTCTGTACAGCAAAAAATAACGTCGGAAGTTCCCACATGCTGCGATTTTAGGAAACGAACTTTTCAGGCAATGTGGAAGAGAAGACTGAAGATGATGGAGTGATAAACAAGCAATTAAGAACTGTAATGAGTTCAGGCATCATGCAGAGAGTTCTACGTTCACATGGAGTGACAGTGAAGAGTATTGTGCACACTGCAGCTACCGATGGGCTGGTGTTAGTGGTCTGGAGACACTTGACTCCTTACCCAAGCAAATCATACTGACAGCCGAAGGACAGTTAGCGGCAGTGGCAGGAAGGATTTTATGCCTGATATGACTGATGCTTGTATCTTTTCAGTAAAATTACTCCCTTAAGCTGTGATACAGAATGTGAGCATCAGTACATTTTTTCCCCTGGAACACCTGCTGCTCCAACCCCTGCCATGTGCCCACTTGCACTTCTGGAGGTGAAGAGTTCCTGGGTTTTGTCAGCTCACAGAAGATTCCATGTGATTTTTTTTTTTTAATTCTTACTATTTTATTTTTTTTAACATCTAGCTCATTCACTAGCTGTCTCAAGATGTTTGCAACTTCGAGAAGTGAACTAAGAACTGTCAGGGACTCTGGTTTTTAACCCATTCTTCCCTTCCTTTCTCTGCATGACAGTGATGCTGGGGCAGCAGAGCCATGTGATACTGCAAAGCACAAACCGGCTGTTTTCAAAGTTCTTCCTCCACAGTGTGCCAGAGACTGCCTGTGCCTCCTTGGAATGTTTTTAATATAGTAACCATGTACCTTTGAATCAAGGGAAGAGTTACTTTCCTGTTACCACTGCTAGAACAATTGCAAACAATTGCAGCCTCAAAAGGGTTGGCTAGTGTGCAAAGCAGCTCACTATCTTTCTGAAAAATTGTAATTATGAGTAATTAAGTATCAGCTGACCATACAAAGTTCTTAGGCTTCTTGAGTTGGTGTTCATGGTAGATTTTATAACTGTATCAAAACTGCTTTTCAGTCTGTATGAAGGATTTCCATCCACTTAACAATTATTCCAAAATTATTTCAACAATAATCGTGCTACTAAATATGAAAGTGTAAAAGTCTTGTTAATATAATTCTTGCAAATCTTATAACATTCGTATGCTACCATCAAAGTACTTGAAATAATATTACCCATTTATATGCTGAAAAAGAAATCCAGGATTGCAGTTGAAATGGCTATTGGTAATTAAATAGGAGTACAGTGTAGTGAATAAAATTTTGGTGACAAAAATTTAAGTGACTAAAAATGTTTTTCAATTTTCTATCTCTGCAGAATAAGGAAAATTCTTTAATCTTGGTAAAAGTTGTCATTCAGTGGATGTATAATGCGAATGTAAAGAAACTGGCTATTTTGTACTTTGTTATTGCTACTGGCATGGCCCCAAATTCAGATATCAAGTTCAGATATATGACATACTCCCCTGAGTTTATTCATCAAACAAGCTGACTTGTTTCTTCTGCTTTTAAGAGACAGATACAGGCAAACTGAAATGTCACGCCGATTTTAAGCCTCAAACATACTAAGTATAGATAATGGTTGTGATGTCAAAGAATTATGTCACTGTTAACCCACCAAGACATTAGTAGAAAAGTGAGATTTCAGAAAAATCAGTTTTGTTTCTGCCTTTTCAGTAGTGTTAGCCCTATTAATATCTTTACAACTGATTTTAAAGGCCCCTACGCCCATATGTGAGGAAATACCCCAAAATCAGATTTTCTTAATGTGAAAAAGGCAAAGTTAGAATGTTTATTCTTAATAAGACAGCTTTCTGTCAACCTGCAGCATGTTTTTAAACAAGCTGTAAATTTCTGTCTTCACATAACTAGTGTCTTTTCTGTGTGGTCCATCTTAAAATACTTTCACTTTTCTTTCACATTTCTTCAGATTTCAGCAAGAAGCTGGATTAGGAATTCTGAGACTGATCCTTTTGCTGAATTTTCTGGGTCTGAGATTTGAATTTTGTTTGCCTCTCTAACATCGAGATACTGGAACAAAGAGCCCTTTGTGAGGTCCATCCATATCTTCTTTCGTTCTCACTGTGTCACCCTGAAAACACATGCTTAGATTTAACTACATCTAAAACTAAAATAAGTATTTTCATACAATTGTACTGGGTTAAGCCATATTTTTGGGTTTATGAGTTCATGGTGCTGTTCATTCTGACCAGGAAATATTAAAATGCTGTCTACCTTGATTTTGAGGATGTAAATAAAGCTCATTGTTTTCTCCTGCTATAACTTAATCTACACAATATGAAAGCTTTAAGCTGGGCTGATTTTAAGATACCCTGTCTTTGACATTGATTACATAGGTTCTAGTAGTTCCCAGTCACATGCTTACTGAGTACACTTACTGTGTTTTAATAAAGTTCAATGTGTTCCTAATGGCAAAGGCTATAAAACTCATATATTAATCCAAACCTTATTTTGGTGGACTGGTTATAGGGATTACTAGAGGTACAGCTATCTGTTTTCCAGCCAGTACTACAAAATCAACAAAACAGAAATTCTCCAGTAACTGCAAGTTTCTGCCTTATGCTGGTAAACTCTGTTTTCTTTGTCCTAGTTTTGTGCACATTCATGTGATGGTCAGTGGAAGTAACCTGTCATGTCATTCTTTACATTTTATCTAGAGGAAAGTGTGTATATTAGAAAAAGGAGATTCTCAAAATAAAAGTTTCGGTCTGCGGTTTCTTGTTTTTTTTTTGTTTTGGGTTTTTTTTTCAGATTGTCTCTTTAACATATCTTTATCTGGTCCCTATAAATCCTCAAATACTGAGCTCTCTTCTCTGTTGCTTGTTCAAACCTTTGACTTCAGTGAGTTTTTTCACTCAAACTTGGCATGGCATCCATCTCATCCTATCATGTCTACAGACTAGATGCCACCATGTGACCTACCACCTCAAACTCCAAACTCAAACCTGACAAATCATTGTCAAAGGAGAGTAACAAGAATTTTCTAAGCCAAATCTGTCCTGTTTCAGAAGGTCATATTAGAAAGAAATAAGTTATGCCGTTAAAAAGCTTATTTCTCTCCCTAGTCTATAAGAGAGACCCTTAATGATGCCTCAGATGTGAAGGTCTACAGGGTGGTCTCATTCTCTGTGTTAATAGCCTACAGCTATGCCTTTAGTGTTCCCAGGGAAAAAAAATTGGCAAAGTCTTTGGGAACTGTAGACCAGGGGTCCTCAAACTGTTTAACCAGGGGGCCGGCGCGCGGATGCAGTGGCAGGCAGTCATCTGCGGCTGCTTGGTTTCCCCCCCCAACCCCCGGGCAGGGGGGGGGGGTCCTGTAAATACCGGGGGCCAGATTGAGGACCCTGGGGGGGCGTATCCAGCCCGCGGGCCGTAGTTTGAGGACCCCTGCTGTAGATCATTGACTTACTGGGCAGCTATACTTGATGAGTTCATAATTTATTTCTGGGCCACAATGAAATCTCTCAACACTGCACTGCAAAAGCCCAATAAAAGATGCTTCATCAGAGGTGCTGCAGACTGCTGGTCTAGACTGCCTCCTGGACAGAGTTTTTATGCATGTCAGTGCTCTGAGGCTGAACAGCTTCAGTGGGTTTTGTTTTACCTGCATGTAGATGCTATGTCTGAACCAGGTATCCTGATTGTCAGAGGAGAAAAAGGCTTTTTCAAGACATGATGCATCTGATCTAGTGTCTACCTTAGGATGAGACAAATTCCCAAGGTGCCTCTGTGTCTCCACATATGAAAGGTATCTCACTAAGTAAGTGGTTCAGCTACAAAGGAAGCCCTGTGTTCCAGATGTGTATAGGCAGGTGAGTTGAATCCTTCTGCAATCTATGCAATATGGTGAGACAGATACCATTTTGACCTTAGTTTTATAGAAATTCTATTTTCCTGAGTCTTTGCCTCATTCTTTTACTACATCTTTGCTTTGCCTTATATATATGAGTCTTGATACCCAGCTCCTGTGTTGTGGGTCATATAGGAACTATATGTGCTCTCTTCCCTGTGACAAAAGGTTAATTCATTTGAAACCTCACCTCAAAGATGCAGTCATTAGAAAAAAGCAGCAATATGTGGTAATGTCTTTTCTTTATAAAACCTCCACTTATTGGGCATGGGGAGGCTACTGGCTGCGCAGGCATCCTTGGACATTGTCTGCAAACCTTAGTCTTAAATTCAGACAAGCCATAAAAATGTACTTACTCTGTTAATAAGAGGCTGTCTATGACAGTACAAACTTTTGAAATGACTCTACAATCCCCTCACTGGACAGCCTGAGGCAGATCCATTGTCTTGGTTGCCGTTAAGGAAGGAACGTGAAAGGTGATTCTTCATTGAAAATGTTCAGCAAGTATAAAAAAACCACTCTGAATTGTTACAGATGTTTTACTTTAGTGCATAATCTTTTAAAATACATCATGGACAACAGTTATAAGATCCATATTGTTGAAGGAAAGGAACTTAATACCAGTTCTAAACAGAGATCTGACAAATATGGAACTGGCAAGAAGTTTGGATTTAATAGGACCCAATTCTCAATGTGGTACATGTGGGGGACACATCTCTCACAAGTTAAGTTGACTCTCTTGCATTGTGTGATCACAGGTTTGGTTGTGTTTTTTTTTGTTGTTTGGGTTTTTTTTTGTTTGTTTGTTTGTTTGTTTTTAATAGAGAAACAGTCACCTGATAATATGTATTCACACTGAGTCTATTCAGTCCTTTGTCAGAGAATTTCTAGGCCAGATACTCTTAACAATTTCTAAGCTCACATAATTGTTCCTCACCATTACTATTCAGTTGAAAATAAATCAATCATAAAAGTGTAAGTATGGTTTATTTCTCAGTGACAACTACTCTAGACATGTAAGTATGATTTTTTTTTTAAGCTTACCAATAACTTCAGTTATGGCAAATATTTATTAGTGTTGAACATACCAATGTAGCAGTATTTTTCTTTGATTCAATATATTAAAACTATGCTATTAGTTTTCTGTGCAATCCATTTCAAGTGATGCTGACTGCCTTACTATAAAGACAAATAACCTTGAAAAGCATGTTTTAGAAATGCTATCATGACAAGAGAGATGTAATCACTACTGGCATAATTACATTTCTTAAAAGCTTTTCCAGTCCAGTATCAATTAGGAATATTGTGGCTTTCTTCCACCATCTCATAACACTTACCCAGAAAGTAGTTTGTCTTTTTAATGTTTTTTGCTGTAGTTGTGTATTAATGATTACATTCCTAAGTGAGTAAGTTCTAAATATTATCTGGACTCCCTTGAATACTTGAAAACACACAAAGTAGGACACTTGTTGAAGTATGGAGACTGTTATCCATTGTAACACACATGTCCCTGGCGTTTGTGATTTTCAAAGGTTAAATTTCTAATCTGTTAACTTTGTAAAATCCATTTTTTTTTAAATAAACAAAGGACTACCGTGCAAATATATACATTTCCAGAATCAGCTACAGTTGTTGTCAACAGAGAAAGCGGAATTGCCTGCCGTAGAAATTGGACCACTGAAACACTAACATGTATGAAACACTGGTATGTACACAAGCACCTGTATAGGTCATAACCCCTGAATCCTTATGGTGAAGCTCTGTGGAAAACTTTATCCTTAGATGATACAGCGTTGGAACAATGTCTGATTACCACCAAAAGTCTTCGGATCTGCATTTGTGATGGAACCACAAAGCAGGCCCAGACATACTGGTATGTTGTGCAGAACATATATACCTTTTGTAAAGCCTGTGAAATGGCAATAGCAGGATTTTGACTCTCAAAGTTACTATATACTCAGTCCTGTCCTTTTGCAAGGATACATTGCTTCTGTGACCCATATACTCCCATATCTCTCTGTTCTTAGCTGATTTACAGTGGTAACCTCTAGGATTAGTTCAAAATAATAACCTGTGATGTGTGGATGAAGTGCTACCAGCATCAGGAGCAGAGCCTTGTGTGTACAACCTCACTATAGCAGTAGCACCTCTAATTTTCAAAAGCAAAGAGAGCCCCATGCGGTTCAGTAACAGTGTTGGTTTAGATCAATTATGTATTTTTACAGGCCCATTATAATGTTGCAGGAGATAAAGGTATCTAGAACAGTTGCCCCTGCCCAGCAGGTCAACTGTAACCAAAGCAGGGGTAAACACGATGCAATCATGCTGTTAAGCAACAACCAGGAATTTGTAGAGGTATGAACTATGGCAATGGGACACCATTCCTGATTTTTAGCAGCAATCCTTCCAGAGTGTGAGAGGGCTGTATGAAGGACAAATTGTAACAATACATTGAGAATTAAGACATTGATAGAAAACCTATGGAGGCCTCTTGCCACAGGATCAAAAGGTCAGACTGATGGAGAAATGATGGAGATGTGAGGCAGCCAACCCTCCTTATCCATAATACCTCCAGGTAAGCTTATCAGGAAAGGCTATTAGTACATTATACTTTAAATCAGCAGTGATTTGTCAGAGCAGGAGCATGGTTTCACATGTACTTTGTCTTTCTGGAGCCGAATAGTATTTCTTTATTAGATTTCACCCATATATTTAAGTAGGTCACCAGTCATTATTTATTTATGTTATGCCAGTTCAGAATAAATAACTACTACATTTCACTGATGGAACTGTAAGCTTCAAATGCTCTAGTTAGATACATGAAAGTACTTAATTATTTGGGGAAGTAAATTATCCATGTCTAATTGAAATGTCAAACTGCCCTGGATAAAATGGATCACACTTCTGATTGATCCAATTTCCTTAAACACACTGCTGTTTTTAAAGGTGCAAATCCTCTTTTTTTTTTTTTTTTTTTTTTTTTTTTTTTTTGTCTATGTATGTACATATACTCAGCCTTTCCTGGGAGGCAGGTCTAGTGTTTGGTGACTTGATGTTGATCGGAAGCCTAGGCTGAAGCCTTAATGCACTTGCTATTGACACTTCAAAACTTGAGACCAGGTTCAAATACTCCCTCGGTCAAAGTTTAAAATTTATAATTCCTGCTGCAAGCTGAGTTTGGTAGCTGAGTCTACTTGGGTTTGACATATAAAGCAAGCTCCAGTGTGGTAACCAAAGGCTACTTTACATCATACACCCCTGTTTTGGGACCCTTAAGGCTGTTTTAACTGTGAACTTTCTCAGCTCTCCTGCTAACATGTTTAAAGGTCATACCTGTTCCCAGCCCCTTCTGCACTCACCTGCCATCTCAAAAGCTGTCAAATGTTTACTCAAGTGCTAAAATATGAATACAAATTTGACATAATTAAGTTAAACGTAGAACAATTGTTTTTCACTTACATTTTGCTGGGATTTTACTTTTTGTTAATGAAGTCTGAAGACAGGCCTTGTTTGTCTGAAAGCTAGCCTCTTTGTCTGGTAATATAAAGCTGTGTAAGGAAAGACGATATTTTTCCCTACAACACATACACTACTTAAGAACAACCCCGGAGAGTTTTATTAGAAGTGTTAGCAGGTAGCTGAATATTAACCAACACATGGTTACCTGTGGCTGTGAAACGTGATGAAAACCAGTATTTAACTGACTACCCTCAAAGGCTAGCTGGAAGGCTTTCTAGTTGTCCTTATCATACTCTTACTGCTTTTGGTGAGGCTGTCTGCATGGTAGCTGGTCTGCTGAACTTTGCTGCCTACTGGAACGACAGGTAGCTGAAGGGCACAGATGCGCGACACAACTGAACAGCACCTTAGCAGCTCTCTTTTTTCTGCTGGTTAGAAATTGAGCATCCTGTTAGTAGCAGAGATGCAAACATATACATTAGCAATATCTAAAATTAAGTGAGGTGAATCACACCTAGCCAAAGCGTGGTTGTGTCACCTCTTCATTTGCTCTCACGACAACCTAAAAAGGGACAAAGTGTCCCTAAAAGCAAAGGCCAGTTCAGATGGTGTGTGCTATAGAGTTAAGGCAATCAAAAAACAGTCAGAAAATCTACTTGCAACAAAATCACAAGATGCATGTAGTAACCTTCATTTCTCATTCCTTTAAAATTCTAGTCATGCAGTTATTCAATAATTCCTGAAGTCATGTCTGACCTGAACAGATTTATTTTGTGTCAGAAGTGAAGAAGACACTCTGCTGCCAGTTTTGCTGTTTGCAACATTACATATATAGAGCAGCATTTTGTGTTCTTCAGCTTTTAAAACCAGGCAATTGCAAGATGCATTACTTTAGAGTAAGTGGCAGATCTGGATTTCTTCATATTTAAATACAATGAGCTCTTTTTATACGCATGAAAAAATATGTAATTTCATGGACATTTTGGCAGTGCCCATCAGCTTACTTCAGAAGGCTGAGGAAGCTTTTGAACTTCTCTGAAAACTGATGAACTATTGAGCAGAAAAAGAAGCAAGCAAGAAAAAATCACCCTCATATTTGTTCTGCAAACAGAAGAATTTCCCATAAACAAAAAGAGTTGTATGTGGTAAATAGATACAGCAGATTTATTTTTCTACCAGAAAATTCAAAGCCAATGAACATGGTGTGAAACACAGAACTGTACAACAAATGGAGAGCAGATGAACTGAGAGGAAGGAACTTTGGGATCAGCTGTGCTGCGCTGAAGATGATAATGCCAAGTTATACATTCACTTGGCCATATCATAGTCACTTTACACATATCACTCAGTTTTTTTCCATATCGTCTTAATAACTCATCTGATCTGGTAGCTACCAGGCTTAGCCTCAGAATAACACAAAACAAGGTCTTTGTCTTACCTTGAAGGAGCAACATGTCAAAGTTTTTTTGCTCTTTTTCTGAACACATTATAAAGCAGGGGTTCTCAAACTGTTTAACCAGGGGGCCGGCACGCGGATGCAGTGGCAGGCAGTCATCTGCGGCTGCTTGGTTTCTCCCCCCAACCCCCGGCGAGGGGCGGGGGTGCGGGGGGGTCTGTAAATACCGGGGGCCAGATTGAGGACCCTGGGGGGCCGTATCCGGCCCACGGGCCGTAGTTTGAGGGCCCCTGTTATAGAGGTTTCCTTTCCTTCCATCAGATTTTGGGTGAAGACTAGTGAATATATGTAGTATGATCTACTGTGTCAAAACCAAAAGTGGCTTTTTTAGAAAACTTCAGAAAAACTCAGGTCAGCCCTTGCTTTTGTGTTTTAATGAAATGTCAAAAGTCAGCTCATGCAATTGGCTCAGCCAGAGCCAAATACTTTCTGCACCAAAGGCATGCAAACAGGGCAGGACTAATTTCAGACCTTGCAGCCTTTCTTTCCTTCATTAGAGTGAATCAGGTCAACTGGAGAAGTATTTATTTGGGGCTTAATTGGACTAGTCATGGACTTCCAGTTTTAAATGTGAAGCAGCCTGCTGAGCTGGAACCACTTTATTCCTCACTCAAGTCTTTCAATTTAGCACTTCAGATTATACCGATGTTGTACATTTATCTCTATTTTTTACTCAGGCTTTGCCCAATACCGTTCATCTGCCTTTCACTCAGAAAAAAAAAAAAATGTGGCACAGATTTTGGAGATCTTTAAGCTTACTTGCTAAGGCAAACACCCTTCCAATCAGGCCTCATCCTGGGGGAGGACACTGGGAAACACCACTCAGTATATAAAGTCCCTTTAGTCTTTTAGTGTCTTCCTCACCCTGCCAGCTGAAGGTAGATAAGGTTTCATGTGCTTGGTGCAGCTAGCTGGAAGAAAACTGTGGCCATCTCAATTCTTGCCTGTTCCTGTGCTACCTAGAGTATGCAAGTAAGCCAGGAGGCAGGAATGTCGTAGTAATACATCCAGGGGTCTCCATTGGGCACTGCAGAGCAGGTGCTGATGTTAACTGGTAGAGAATAGGGCCAGAGGGATGATACCCAGGGACAGTGTTACTTCTAGGTACCACCACAGCTTGAGTTGTTCAACACCAATCCAAATCTTGGATTTTCACTTAAATGCCAACATTGTAGGATTTCTTACTTCTGGTGGCATAATCCCTGTAGTCAAAGAAGATAAGGAAAATGTAGCTTTTTGGGGAATGACACTATCAGCCTAGATAACAGATAAGAAAAGCTCCAAACAATATGTTTGAATGTCCAAACCTATCTGTTTTTACCAGACATTCTCATTATTACTTCAACATTAAAAAATATTGTGTCTCTCTGCAACATATAGGAAATACACGTTTGATACCTTGTCAGTGAAATCAGTGGGACACCAAAAAGAACATTAACAGATTTCTTTTTCCCTCTTGCAGGACCAAATGATTTTTAAAACATCTCAGGGTAAATAAAATTATTGACAATTATAAGATATTTACTGAGTTGATGACATGAGAATCTCCCAAGGTCAAATGGAGGAAAAGCAGAAGAAGGTCAGACAATGACTACGTTCAAGGAGAAGTGCTCATAAATTTAGGACAGGTAATTCAACCTTAATTTTGCAAGAGATTTTTTCCCCTTTGAGTTTTATACAGAAGAGTTTCTAGAATTCATATTTCCTCCTGTGCATCATTATTTATCTTTATTTATGTACAGCAAGAATACTAAGCCCTACAAGAGATCCTCAGGTCAAAAAAAGAACAGGCTTAAGCATTTACCTCCTGTCAAAACCACTTATATTTATGAAAAATCTAAGAATCTTGAAAGGAAGGATCCATATGTAGTTCAGCCCTGGGGTACAAAGTGCTTATGCATTGCCTTTATCCACTAGTCTTGTGTGTATTGGCTTTATTTAATTGCATCCTAAGGCTTGCACAGAAAAAAAAAAAAAAGTCTTTTAAAATACATTAAATATGACACACATACCATCTGTAAGATACCAGGCATATTAGGAATATGTGGATCTATTATAAAAAAAAAAAAAAAAGAAATACATCTGCTTTGATATTTTTCAGCACTGTTCAATGCTGGATCTTTCAGGGGAACAACTCTGACTTGCTAACAACAATTGTACTAAGTAGGTCAGCTAAGCAGACCCTGTGTCTTACAGCAGCATCAGTTTCTGCCCTAAAGTATTTAAAAGATCTTAAAAGGCACAATGTAGAAGAAACAAGACGATGGAAAGGAAGAGAAAAGTTGTAACAGGCAACCCAGAGGCAGCATGATTAAGCCATGCCACTTGAAAGGACTGGCTTAATTGGCAGGTTAAATTGCCCCATCAAAACCTGTGGATGATGGGGTGGGGTTATCCGTAGTTCAGGGAAGGTACTTATTGAGTCAGACTGCCTTTCTGTGCTGAGGGCATCACCTCTGGGGATTTGTAGTGTGCCCTGGTCTGCGTGAGGGTGGAGTTGTAGTGCAGCAGTAACATTGCATCTCTACTGATAATAATTTTTCCAGTTTGGGAATTGATATCAGCCTTCTTCTGACTAAGTGCTATCTCTTCAGCAATTACAAGACTGCAATAAAGGGGAAAGAAAGGTTTAATGATACACAATCTCTTCCAGTGTTTTGACACGCCCAGTTGGAAAAGAAATACTGAGCAAAACAGGCCAACAGAACAGGAGAAAGGCAATTGCCCTCTTCTGAAGAGGTGTGACATGTGGCCCTTGTGTTGGAAAGAAGAGGGGCAGGGGAGTCAGCTACACCTGTAAGCCTCATGGCAATGTTCATGCAATAACATTGTATTGCCATGCAATAACAATATGCATGGCACAACGGCTCATGGGGGTATGTTATGGTAGGCCTGTTCCTCATATTCCATGGTGAATTTATTTCCCTCAGGGAAAATGTTTTTCATGCTTTCTTGTGCTAGAGCTTTGAACATCTTTGCTGTGCAGAACGCTGTGGCTGTAAGCCAACTCTGATACCTGCACAGTCCTTTGGAAAGATGATGGTACACAGAACAGGGAGCTGCTGCTTCACTTTGGAGTAAAACTGCTGAAGTCTTCTCTCTCCCACCCCAATAAATGTGCCAGTTAACCTTTCTTTATAAAATCATAAGCCAGCTTTGGCAAGCATTATCTTACAAAGGAAAAGTATTCTTAAATAATTTTTGTATTTTAAAATTTCCTATCACCAAGGTAATTTTTAGTATTAAATTATAAAAAAATGTTTGCAGAGAAGATCTTATATAAAATATTTATGTTAAGAGTTTAGGTAATTCTAAGATCTGTCTAATGATTAGAAATTGCCATGCTAAACTTATATGAATATGCTGTTATGAAATTATTTCACATATATATTCAATCTTAATATATGTAGATTAATGAAAACTTAATTCATTCAAATTATTTCAAGTTACAGGATGTGTTTTATTATTGACATACTGATACATGTAATTTTTCTAGATCATATTTTGTTTTGTCTGATTATGAAGCAAAATAATTTCTTATTATCAAGTGCATAGCACAGAAAAAACAAATTAATTCTGTATGCTACTACATCTTTCTACTCAGTGTTTCCAGTTATACTGACCCATTTGATTGTTAATTGTTGATTTAATGACAAGATCTCAAAGCAGCATTTGAATGAAGAGCTCATCAAGGCCTGCAATGAATAAACAAATTAAGAACACATCCCTCCTAATCCACATGGTGGGAGATCCGTGCTGCCTCTGAAGAATTAGGTCCCAAAATCACTTTGAGTTCAGGTGCATACTGCCTGGAAGACCAAGGATCCACATACAGCGAGGCACTGGTAGCCAAAAAGAGGGCCAGGAGCAATATTCAGTCAAAAGAAGTATTTCTTTTCATATGTAATTCATCATGGACCCATTTTTGCTGGACCTTTCACTTTTAGAAGTTATGGGATAGTGTCTAGCTGGAAACTTATGTCTTCTGGGAGATTCCCTGTTACTTATATGTTGTGAGGACTTTTATCTTCTTGATTCTGCAGCCCACCACACAGAAACAGAATTGTTTCTGATGAAAAAAATGTTATTTCAGACAGAAGTATGACTGACAAATATGCAACTATAATGGCATGGGGTATTATTTTAGAGCCTTTTTTTTTGCAACTCATCAGCTTCTTTGAGGTCTTTTCTCAGTAAAGAAGGACAGGTTAGATTAAACCACCAATGAGGTGACTTAAATCATAATTAAACATTAAGGTGTACCCATCATATTCCAAAATTCACTGGTGGAGAAAGTGCACACCAGCAGTTACCAGTCCAGCTGTGCAGATGATGCTTAAAACTGTAGCTCTTTAGTGTGTGATGCTTTTTGTAGAGTTGCTTTTCAAAGGGGAAAAATGAATTACACCCAGTTTGCTTCAAATCACAAAATACTATTAGATATTACAATCAGTCATTACTACAACCAATACTTCAATAAAAAAATCCAGGTTGGCAGCCATTTAGTCTTCTCACATACCGCCAATGATTTTGGAAACATCCTATCTGGATTGTTTTAGACTGTGCCCTACAAAAACCTGAACTGTTTCAGTCATGGCTGGGAACAGAGTTGTTAATTCGGAAATGATACTGTACACCTTACAGTTACAACACAGCTAAACTTCCAAAAAAACCGGGCAAAAACTTTGTAGTTCATGGACCCCAAGGATTTTGTTTTCTTTTATAAAATATGCACATCATTTTCCAGTAGTGTGTTGCATAAGGGATAGACTCCATGTTTATGAAATATATTTCAAGAGACAGTTATTTCTTTTTCTCTTTTTCCAGTAACATTGTGGGGAACCATTCCTCTTTCCCTGGAATTTCCTTGTGCAAGATTTGGAAATAAATAGAGAGACAGAGATAAATAGACCTAAATAGACATAAATAGAGAGAATGTCTGGGTGGTCTGGTCTCAAACTGAACACAAGTTTCTAAACATAAAGGAAAAAACCCAGGGAAGCCTAAGTTAAATACCAACCCTTAGTTAGGGAAGTATTTATTAACGATGTTCACCTTTTAACTCAAAATATGACAGGTTGTATTAATCACTTTTTAAAGCAGTATTTTTTCAAGCAATTTCCCCTGAAGGAATTAATACAGAAAGGGAGAAAATGGAGAAAAGCTTGACGAAACATATATGAAGAACTTCTGCAGCCTTCCACATTCTGAAAGAAGTGCCTATGCTTAGATGTTAAACCATTCAGATTTCAGTAATGCTCAGTTTTCCATAGGTGAACGTCAGTGGCAATTCATAGGTTAAACAGAAGTGTCAGAGACCTTATGGTGAATGGTGGCCACCTGGATTTGACACCAAATTTAGAAACTGAACAAAACCCCTGAACTGCAACAACAGATCTTTGGCATTAGGGAAGCATACTTTCCCTCCTAGGAGAAGAAGGAGAAGAAGGAGGAGAAGGAGGAGGAGAAGGAAGAGAAGGAGAAGAAGGAGAAGGAGAAGGAGAAGGAGAAGGAGAAGGAGAAGGAGAAGGAGAAGGAGAAGGAGAAGGAGAAGGAGAAGGAGAAGGAGAAGGAGAAGGAGAAGGAGGAGGAGGAGGAGGAGGAGGAGGAGAAGGAGGAGGAGGAGGAGAATAAGAAGGAGAAGAAAAGAAGAGACAAAGAAGGAGAGAAGAAGAAGAAAAGAGAAGAAGAAAGGAGAAGAAGAAGAAAAGAGAAGAAGAAAAAGAAGAAGACAATGACGACTATGACGATGATGACAGAAACATTTGTAGGGTGACATGAAAAAAAAGCAGACTCCCCTCCGGATTTTGGTGGAGTCCTGCTGAAAGAAACTTGGATCTGCGAGCAAAGGAACTATCTACTGTTCTTTTATTATCACCAAAATATCTGAAAAACACAGCTTCATGCAATATTTATGAGAAAAAAACTGCATCAAAGACATACCTAATCTATCACCAGATATTCCTACAAACACAAACAAACTGCAAGACTCAACACTTTGACTATCTGCTAGGTGATAAGGGTGTAATAACAAAGAAAAATAAGGAAGAGTTTGGATGTATAATCAACCCACCTACTTTCTAATTTAAATGATTAGAGTAGGAGTAGATTCACACTTGGCTCCAATGTTAATCAAAAGTGAGATACCACTAGAACAAGACTCATATCAGCAATGCAATGTGGCTGTACACAGAATCTAGAGCAAATATGGGGGAATCTAGAGAAAATTCAAGAGATTCTAGAATACAGAAATAAATGGGAAGAATCCAGAATGCAATGTTTTTAAGAAAAATACAGAAACCCCATTCACTTAACAAGGGAAATAAAAGAAGGCATTATTTCATAAACAGATAAGCTTCTTTAGCTGGAATGATAGTTTCAAGTTGCACAGAACTTAGTATTTCAGGGGTAGCTTTTCCAAACTTTTTTCAAATGTAGTTGTGTATTGTTCTGTTGTGCTCTGATAATTCAAGATTTCCTGAGAGTCACTTGCCCTAGTACATTATAAATTAAATTTTAAGTCCAGACCACTTTGCTGAATGCAATTTTAAAAAATGTATTTTCTAACAGTTCTAATAACTTTGTTACAGAAAGTAAGAGCAAGTGGAAATCACAAACAGTACTTTTGCTTAGGCATAATTCTTAGACTTCATATGAATACATTCATCCCTTTAAAAATAAAATGAAAGTATATAAAATTACTTCATAATTTGACATCAATGAATAATCCCCATGTATATTAAAATTTGGAGAGATTTTCTGGCTAACATATTTAACAAATGTTGAGAAAAAAACCTTTTCAAATTTAAGGTTTCAATCATGTAATTGTGTATTATTCCCATAATATCTGTTCTCTCTTTTTTGTTTTCTTGAGCAAGAATATTCAAGTGTTATTTCCAGTTCTGTTGCTGTCTTAGAGGCATCATTAAGAACAGATTTCAAAGGTTTTTCTTTCTCTGTTTTTGAAGTGTATTGTCCTTTGCATAAGAAGCCGGTTGGGGACTGATAGTCCGGTTAGGTACTACTTAATAACAAAATTAATTTTCAAAAAAGTCATCATCAGTTTTTTCAAAAAATGCATTTCATCTAATATTGTAGCATTTTTGGTGATTCTGTGAAAAGCTGTCAAATGCCCTTGACCATGCAATGTCCTCTGGATCCTGACTTACTTGAATCCTGACTGTCTCTCAGAATATCTTTATTGCAAAGGGGAAACTTTATGCCAGAGAGAACTGAAGCAGCTGGGCTTGTTCAGAAGAAAGCCCTCCCAAGGGAACTATTCAGAAGGACTTTTAGGGAGAGTGGAAAGAAGACAGCTTAAAATCTTTCATGCTTAAGGAATTTCTTAACGAGCACTAGGTCCCAGTCTTGGCTGAAATTTATTGAAACCTGTTCCCCACACAAGATTTCTCAGTATAAGGTTACCAATGGACAGACTTTCCTGGGACTGAATCTGTGCCCTCCAACAAAAGTTTCACTTTCATCTGTTATTATTGTAGTTACTCTGCTCCTAAAATGCATCTCAGTTAATTTTTTTCTAGTGATACTTCCCATCATATAGTAGTTTTTCTCCTCCCGATGAATTTCAGAAAGCATCTTTGGTGTCATAGAAACCTGTTTCTTTAAGATTTATCAGAGATAAATTGAACTTTTCTTGAAATAGCATCAGACTGAAGTTTCAAAACCAAAAAAATGAAGTTTAGCAATTGCTTAGCAAATTGTACTTGTCATCTCCTCAAGGTGGAAGATGGTACAGAAAGCAGTGCTTTTTTTCTCCCTCAAGCTTTCTTTTTCCAGGTCAGCTATAAATATTTTTCAGCATCAATATTGAAACATTGTTCTTGTGCTGTCTTTTAAAGACTTAGTTGCGCTTTGAAAAACATACCTGCAAAAGTGGTGAAGGAACCAAAACCATCCCTTTTCATCCCTGCTGAAATACATACAGGTGAATGGGGACAAGCAGTTACTTCTTTATCATTTTTACTTTATTCAAAGGTGAAACGTTCCTAGGAACATGATCTGTGACAGTTTATCATCCTTTTGCACCACAGTCTCTCCCCTGTTCATTGCTGTAGTCTTTGTTTCTGCCTTTTTTCCTTTACCTCCCGTTTCCATTTGTGTGTCTCTTACTTCCCCTTTCCTTTTATATATTTCTACATCACCGTATAAAGATTAAATTTGATGAAAACTGTTTGAAGCACAGCAACTTGGTGTTGGATTAATTAAGCAGTTATATTTAGCTAGAGGAGTCCCTCTCCTGAGCCCTCGGAGACCCTATCCATTGATTACATACAAACATAGGAATATAAATTAGAAAGATTGTTTCACCTGATGCCTGATACTCAGATGCAGATTTGAATTATAAAGAGAATTTTTCATTCTAGGGTAACTAATAGGATTTATATTTGCATGGGAAAAGGTGTTTTAAGAATGAAATGAAGTCACACAAAAATAAAAGGAACTGCTAAGTTAGGTGTGCATAAATGCTTTTGAAAACTTATTAGCAGAGGCTTTGAACATGCTTGAAAGGAAGCTAATTTCTTTTACCTAATACTTGGCATAGAATTTGATAGGTAGAGTTACTAAAACTGCCATGGATATGTTTGATTTTTTTTTTTAAGAATTATTATTACAGAAAAATAATTTCCAGGAGCCTAGCCTTGCCCTTCAGCAGAACCCTCATGTTTGCATCCTGCAAAATGTAAGAGTTCTGCATACAAGGTTGAGGAAAGATTCATGCCTGTGTACTTGTTACAAACCTCAGTAACAATAACGAGAAGGGTAACATTAGTGCCTTTGGTCTGGAGGTCCTTGAAGATGCAATGCAGAGCTCAGTGAGTGTTGGCCCACTGGGAAGTTCCAGTACCTCCTCGGAGTCAACCCACTGTCCATCCCAGTGGCTCCCTGATTTGCTAATGTTTTGTCTTCCTTCCTCTCTTACCCTACACCTCTTCTGCTGCGTGTCCCTTATTTTTCCACTTATGCTGTAACGTCATCCCTGTTCTTGCCTGGTCTGTCTGAAAGCCCAAGTGCATTGATCAGCTGGCTGGGTGGTCAGGAAAAGTGTGTGCTGCTCTCCTCTGGCCAGATCGCCAGATAAAACTGTTCCATCACTCAGACATAAGGCAGTGATTTAAAGATACCTTCTAGATTTATTGTTGGTTGTTTTTTTTTCTTTTCACACTTAGAAATATGGGGCTTCAGGCCATTGGCAGTAGGTTTGAGTTGCTCTTAATGGCAAGAAGAAGTATTTTCATTAGTGAATTACATTCACTGGTCAATTGTACATGAATGTCTCCCCATGTTACACATTACTATTGCCCAAGAAAGAAGGTCCTTCTTCTGCAGCTACATTAACAATGGTTTCCTAAACATCCCATCACCCTCAGGTTTTGCTTTTCTTTTTATTTCTCTTGGTTGACTGTTTTTACTCCTTATGCATATTTCTATCCAAAGGAACATTAGAGGGAAATAAAAGGAACATTTTCTTAAACATGCTTAGAATCTCCTCATCTACTCTTATTTTTAATGCAGATGTGAAAGCTAGCAACAAATATACCAAGATTATGAAAATTGCGTGTTATAAAACAAAACTTTTTTTTTAAAAAAGCTTTAATTTTGTTCTGTAAACCAGTAGACAGACCTGAAACTTTCCTGTTCCTATACCCACATGACTTCAGCCTACTGTGTCTGTTACACAACGTACCGTGTGCAGTCAGGCAAGCAACAGTGATGGATGCCTTGAAAATTTGATGAAATTCCAGTCAACATTTTAAACAGCTATTTACTGATTCAGTGGAATTTTATGTACCTCAAGCAGTTATAAGCTAAAAAAGTTATTCTTTATTTAAAAGCAACCAGGTCTGGTTTAGAGAAAGCAGATGAGTAATTCCTATCTAAAATACTGAATAGGTACTTGATATTACAGAAGGAGACATCTAGAAGAAATTAAGATCTAGCAAAAAGGAATTTATGTGACAAAGGTAAAGAAATTAAAATATATATTGTTGCTTTCTGAAGCCAAACAAAGCTGCAAGAAGACAGTAGTAGGTTTCTGTCCTCTTTTGAGAGAACCGAACCTCTCTTAACCAAGTTCCTCCTGACTTAACTCTTGTGTGTCTTACATGTATCAGATTTGTACTTCTATTTGATTTTCAGCTGTGAATTTAATACTAAAATAATACAGGAATGTACAAATTTCTGTGAGATCGTCCTCTAGGTTCATGAGCTATGGGCTATACTGGATTGTGATCAGCAAAATTGTGTAAAGTGTTGTGATCAGCAAAAAAATGTGTAAAGTGTTATCAAACAAACAAATAAATCCAAAGAGGAGAGAGAGAGGAGAGGAGGGGAGGGGAGGGGAGGGGAGGGGGGAGGAGTGCAAAAGTAAAAGGGAAGTGAAGCTTATTTAATGATTCACTTTGGGTTTCTTCAGGATGTTTCAGAATTTTGTGCTGAACATCAGAACACTTGGTAGTTACAGACTCCATTCTTATTCTGCCTTGTAATTGCAACATATATATATATATATATATATATATATAAAATCTCTTACATGTCAAGAAGGCACAGATTCACCACAAATTTTCTTCTCGTCACAACATGAAATTAACATTAACAGGATCATGGATGACCAAATCATGATCAATTCAAGATGAAACAGTAAGAGAAATCCTATCATAGGAATGACTGTCTGTTAATATTTGCTTATATATTTATTTCAATATTAAAGAAGAGAAAAATCACATATATATTTTTAACAATTTAGGAAATCTTGTAATATTTTTTCCTCACTCTTGATTCTTTTGCTGGGAATATGGGGGAGCAAACCTTTCAGTATGATACAGGGAAAAGACTAATTTTAACCATCACAAAGGTGTGTTTAACATACATTAATTACCCATTCACCATTTTTATTTAGACTAATTCACTGTAAGTGGTCATATGTAAAAGTGTCTAAAATAGGTAGGTTGAATAGTCTTGTTGGGATGTTCATGTCTATCTGTGGAGACCAGAGAATAGAAAACCAGCAATGATAAATACACCATTTAGGGTCAGCTTTTCTATAATGCTCAAACTAGTCTCAGAACTTATCTTGGATGCAAGTTATCTTGGACGCTATGTAATATTTGCTCTGGTTTTATACTTTTCTTTAGGCATCTTTGGCCACTCTTGGATAAATAGTTAGAAAAATGGACATTTTTGTGACCCAGTTTAATCATTCTTATGTTCTTATGGACTAAAAATGGCACAGAAGTTCCACATGTAGATCTTTGGCAGAATCCCATGGATATCATATAGGAAAATAGGACTAGATGGGAAAAGGCAGATTATACAAACCTACAACTGCAAATAGCTGTCATACAGGTATTTAGCCCAAGATTATATCTAGTATGTGCTTTCAAAAACCACACCACAGCATGATTCCTAGCTTCTATAATAACTGTAAACTCTTATGTAACCAAAAGCTATTATACATTGCAGGAACAGTGAACAAGCATCACCAATATCCCAGAATTTTGCTATAGGTCAAAGTAGTTGAATATGCAGATGTAAATAGAAAAATCTTAATGTGTTTTTGACAATTTGAATTTCAATTAAAAATATTTTTATACAGCTCAGTAAGCGACCCTGGAGTTTATTCCTTTATAATTAAGACTTTAATGTTACAAATGGTGAATCTTTCACAGGAAATAATGATAGTAAGGTTGACCTGCTGTGTTTAATCCTTGCTAATTACTGTTCTTAAGATACTACTATGGCAACTGTGTCTGATGAGAATTTTTTTTCTTCTGTTGTCTTAAATAATGTAATGATAAATTTCCTAAATGCAAATTAAAGTGTAGTAAATGGGGGAAAAAATGGGAGATTCACTTCAAAGGTATGCTCCTGATCTGAATTAGCACACTAATGTTGAAGAAAGAAAGACTGATAAATATTTACAAAGGAGTAATGGGTAGGAGAGAAGAAGTGTACGCTGTGTTTGTGAGTGTAATGCTGGAGTACTGTGCTTAGTTTCTGTACATTTTAACAATATTCATAAATCAAAGAGACCCAGGAAAATGTATCAGTGAAAGCAAATGAGCTGTTATCAGAACTTAATCTGGTGAAGTTATTAAAGAAAACGATTAAAATTAACTTATATAAGTAACCTCACAGAGAAAAATGCTGACTATTAACTAATGCATTGCTGTAGCGAAGAAAGGATAATCCTACAGCTAAGGCCTAGACAGATGCTGAATATAATTTAATTTGAATTATAAATAAAGCAATACGTCCGTAAAAATGATTAGCCATTAAAAAAAAATATATATAGGTATGGCGAATTCTGCATCTTTTAAAATCTTTCAAATAATATGCTATGCTTTCCTGGAAGACATAATTTTCTCAGAGATGAATTTCTGGTCTCATTATGGGACCAAATGAAACAAATTACATAATGTGATATACACAAGATCAAATCAGGTGATATGATAGTCCACACTCTGCAGACTTTATGTATCTTATACCTCTTTATTGAACAAGATTTTTTTTGTGTGTTTCCTTGAGCAATGCTACCATCATAGACTTATGGGTGGTTTTTAATATGAAATTGTTTACATTTTACACCCTTCTGGTATGTGAGTTTCAAGCTGTCAAACTCTTGGATGCTTCTCATGTTGTTATGCTTATTATTACATGCCTTGCCTGCTAAGGAAGTTGCAGCTGTATGTAAAAAGATGGAAGTATTTGTACTAGTCTTATCCAGAACTTCTAAAAGAATATGGAGACAAAGATTGCCCATAGCAGAAGAGCAAAATTTCTCCCATATCTTATTTAGAGAAATACAGTTCTGATAGCAACTGCATGGAGTATTAATATGTATCTTATTGTCATAAGTGGAGTTGATATGTTCTTAATCTTTACTTCAGCTATCCTTATCACTTTTAAGTGAGATTTCTGTTTTGAATCACTATTTCCTAAATACATGCTGGGGCATTGGCCTTTTGACAGTCCAAGTTGGGACTGTGATGGATTGTGCCAGGTCTTCCACCTCAGCATCTCAGAGGTTTCTCACTGGAAATCACGGTACACAGCAGCTGAGGAAGCACGAGTTGGTGAGTTCTTGAGTCTTGCTTTGGATGAAGCTGAGATCCACTCTGAGCATATATTTTCCTGGAATATCAAAGAGGATTTCAAGTATTAAATATAGGTGTAATGAGAAAGATGGGGCCCACGATTCTCTGACCATTAATTCTGCAATTGTACAAAATTAATCAGATGTGAGCACAAGCCTGCATTCTTACCAAATCGACTAGAATTCAGACCACTGTTATGCTTTTATGCTTGTTTTGCATTAGCTGCAAAAAAGCAGAGGATACCTGGTTCAGGCATCCAAATTAAGTTTCTCAGTCACTGTTTTTTGATCAAATTTGGGTGAGTAGAAACATTTTATGAATCAGAACTTTGTGTCATGTGACTTTAATGTTTCTTTTTCCACCTTGTGACAGAAACTTTGAAACAGAATTCATTGTACAGTCAAATTGGAGATTGCAGTTGAGATTTGGTGAAGGATTTCTATAACGGGAATGGATTTAGGTGGAAGTTGGTTACCTGCATCCATAATGTTAGTTTTGCAATTTCAGCTGTTTGAAATTGCCTAAATGTCTGAAAGGCCTTAGATATTTGTCGATGGATTGATGTTTACTTTTTCATTTGCCAGTGGCTTACAGGTGTTTCTTCCATCTCTCCAGAATTGCCCTAATCTTGATGTAGCTCGATGCTTGGTTGCCTCCCCTAGATGAAACATACTAACAATGCAAAGAGTCAGAGAAAGCTATTACATTCTCTCTTGGTTCTGAATCATGTTACAGAATTTTAGTAAAACAGTATTTTAAACTCTATTTGGTATTTCAATCCCTGTTGGATTCTTCAGACTTCCAGCATAATTTTCAAGTTTCTTACAATGATTTTGTGGAATCCTATTGTTTACAGTTTTCATTCCATTTTTTTTCTCTGTGCATAATATTAGGCTGAGACCAATGAAACATATATTCATGCTCTGCTATTTATCTAGAGGTACTAGAATAAATCAAACATTTTAAAATGAGACCAGCCCTTATTAAGTATACAGGGAAATGGGTAGTTAAGAAATACACTTTGAAGTAAAGGAGAACCAGGTTTTGAATTTGTTACATTTTAATAGAGTTTTGAAACCATGGATATTCAAAAAGTCAGGAAAACATCTTTGTTGATCAAGTGAATAGATAATACCCTTTAAGGCTTGCTTTCCCTTAGGATACTAAAAGGACAAGCCTCATTATTTCCTGAAGTTTTTTACACTAATTCAGCATATTTTTTCCTTAAAAAAAAAAGACATTCATGTTTTAAAATGCAACCCAGGAATAGCTTAACAGATCAGATAACATGCAGTTGCTATTAAACAGAGCTTTGCTTTAAATATGTTGTACTTGGCAAAGTACCAGCATTATCTGATACAGTGCTACGCAACACAGGCAAACTGTGCTTTTAATGAAAGAGAAACTCCTCACAGGCATTAGTAAGAAATATCTTTCAAGTTTTAAACAAGAGGACTAAAAAACAAAGTGAAACAAAACAGTGAACAGTTTATTTGCATTTAAACATTTCCACAAAGACAAGGAGAGAACTTAGTTTATGATTTAAAAAAAAACAAACAAACAACCAAAACAAGAAAAACAACCATATTTACTTGAAAATCATTGATTGTGTATATAGTTTAGAAGTTACTCTTAAATTATTTTGATTATGATTAAAGAGAGATGAATTTTTGTCAGGGTCCTGATGCTATGTCTTTGCCATGAAATTACTTAATGCCATAAATTCTAGTTTAGTGGCGGCTCATCTTAAATCACAAGACTTGTTTGAGATGGTCAGAAGGTGAGTTTTGTAGAAATATTTAAAGCTGTGTTCTAAGGGGATTTTATTATGGATGCAGATATCTAAATAGGATACTTTAAGACAATTTTAATGAAAGATAGAGTTTTTCTTCTCTCACAGTGGTATTTATTATTAGGAATGTAAAACAGGCTGTTTGTCAGTAAAGATTGTGTAAGAGCTTCAACAGGCAATTGCAATTTTCTTTGTATGTCAGGAAATATTTGGAGCAAGTGAAAAAATATAAAGCTTTAAAATTAGGAAAGGCACTATTTGATGCTTTACTGCTTATTTTCTTTTTGATAATTCTTTAGGAAATTAAGACAGACATGTAATTTGGTTTTTTAGTACTTAGTTCCTCTTCACAAATACACCTCACAAAAGCCTTGTATGTTTTTTTTTTTTATTATTCTTATTTTTCTAACCAGGCAGATGAAAAACAAGAGAAAAATCAATAAATATCCAAATTTGTCCATATTTTGGTAGCCTGACACCAAATTAATTACAAGTAGCTCTCTAGCCTCTAAGAGAAAAGAATGAATTGTTGGGGAATTCCATTGTTCCTGCAATAGCACAGCTAAAGCAACCTTTGTGTCCAGCTTTTTTTGTTGTTGTTATATTAATTTATATTAAACGTCTGTGCTGTAAAGTAAAAGATATTATATGGTTTCTTTTCGGAAATCTGGGCTTAATCACTAATGCACATTTATTTTTCATTCATATTTTCGTCCAACATTACATTATTTTAGACAAACTTTTACTGGAAGATACTGGAAGATACCCTGCCTGTAATTCTGTGTATTTTCTAAACTGAACCAAAACAGCATCAAAAGAACCCAGTTATCTCAGTTAACAGAAGAAGAGAATACATTTGTGGCTTTGATCTGGTTGTTTGCTCTGACATGATACTACTAGATGCTTCCTTCTGCTTAGGACTTGCAGCTCATATTCTTTCCTTAAGGTAGCATCTGAAGTTTTTTGTTTTTTTTTCTTTTTCTTGATAAGAATCAGAGTGGACAGCAAGAGATTTCAGTCTTTAAGTTGCATGTGCAGAAGCAGCAATGGCTTCCTTGTCTAAAAAAGCTCACTTTTTTAGAGAAATCTCTAGGTATACTAGGGACCCGAGTTCTTTCCCTTGCTTGAGAGGTTTCAGAATTATCAGCCGTAACAGTGTCTTAAATATCAGGCTAATAACAGGCAAAGTGAACAGTAATACATGGGTGCTGAAGACACTTCACCACTGCACCACACAGGCATGCTCCAAGCCATTTTCTCCTTTTGCCTCCTCCAGTGTCTCTTAATTCAACAGAAGAAACTGAGACCTTATCTCCGCCTTGGACCAGCTGACAGCCTGGTACTCTGGGCATTTAACAAAACTACAGACATCCCTTCCTGCAAAAATATTTGCTTTATTTTTTCCCCTATTATTTATATAAATGCAATTAGGATGTTATACTTAGCAAAGTAGAGTAATGGAAGAGGTTTCTGTCAAAAGTAAGCTTTGCAGGAATACAGTGTCCTTCCACGTAAGCTGAGTGAAGAGCGTTTCGTCACAATTTCTTCATCTGATATTTCAGACAGTATTGGCCCTGATTCTGTAGTTCTCAGAGCTGCTGTGATTGCTGTTCCTTAACTGAATCAGCAAGTTTTAAAAAAAATTACTGTAATGAATTCTCTTGGTCAGAATCTAGCAATTACCTGTTTTAAGGGACGACTCCTGCTTTCTGTGCAGTTATGACCTCTTGTTTAAAGTGTATTTTTTAGGACACTGAAGTAGGAACCAGATCCAGGAAAACATGTGTATTCGGTACATCTCTCAGTAGTTTTGCATGTGCTTAGTTTCCCTTGCTGTATTTGGGCCCTAATTTCTTTATTGGAGAATTAAATTCTATAACTGGATCCTTGTCAAGAATTGCCTTATTCTACATTTATCAACAGCTTTCTGTTGATTCTGATTCCCTTAGCACTGAAAAATTACCCATTTGTTGAGTCTGAATTGATTGATCTGTACTCACTATAAATCTTCAGGTAATTTTCTAGGGAGAAGTTAACAGAAAAAAGATGAATGAGTTTCTATATTACATTTCCCATACATTTCTTTTAATATGATCAATATAGCCTAACTTTTAAATATTGATCATTATTACTCACCAGAAAGAACAATTCCTCTACTCAAATAGGAGAAACAAGAGTCCGCTGACATTTTTCACGGTTTGACTTCCACCTACTTCTTTGAGGCTATTTCTCTGAAGTTATGCACTATATAATTTTATCACTATTCAACCTTTATGTTGCATTTTCTATCCATACATCTGAGACAATGTCTATGCAGTGAACCTTAAGAATTCTTCCACCCATTGTACAGCTGTCTCTGAGAAATTATGCATTTTAAGAAGTGTCCCTGAGATTCATTCAAGTGGTAAATTAAATTAAAAGGAAAAGACCTTTTTGTCCCTAATCAAGTATTGCAGCCATGAATACTGTTAGGGAAGGTAAATCCATTAGATAGGGTTAGATAGCCTTTGGGTCCGAGGTTAACAGGAAGGATTTGAGTCCTGGTTCCAGAAATATGTCATTTGAATGCAAAACATCAAACACTTCAGTGGACAGCAGACCAGCCAGCTACAAACGCTGAAGAGAAAACTCTGTGAAATCTTGCCACTCTCTCAGATGAAGTGACCAGAATCTCTTTATAAGACTTGATCTTATATGAGACTAATTTTTGAAAAATCGTTAGAAATTTTCAAAAAATGTATCTGAGAATATACCTGTTTAATGGAGAAAGTGAATTTTTCTAAGGGCTTGCTAGCATTGTTGTTCAAACCAATGTTCTTTTGATATTTTCATCAGAAATCTAGGGGGAAAACCTACCAGGCATTTTATAGAAAATTAGAGGAATTAATTTGGTTTTCAGGGCTCCCAAAAATTAGGTGGAATAATGTGAAGTCTAAACACTTTTCATGGTCTATTTAGCTTTTGGGGAATTGCATTAAACATTGATTTGATTATGGTCAAGAAGCTCTACATATTCAGGCAATCTTTATACAACCTTATAGAAAGTCTTTGATATCCAATGGATGAAAACATACTAGAAAATCCAAAAGGAAAGTGTTTTGGAAAGGTATGGCTGGCTGTTGGAATAACAGGGCTGTGGCTGAGCATTTCTGTCATGGGGGTGAAATTAGCATATCTATATACTACCCAGAAGAGAAAACGAGAAACAAAAAGGTCACCCATGTCCAACCCATTGAGAAACCCTCCAAGACTGTCCTTCCTTCTGATAAGTGGTACTAGAGAACAGACCGTGAAGCGGAGTCCAGGGAGACAGCAAATATCAGGCAAAAATCTGAGGGGAGCCTAAGGCATCTTAGGAACCTGCCTAGTTTAGACTTATGTCTTCTTTAAGTTATGCATGAATTCCTTAGTCCACTTGTTCAGTTCAGACAGTTCAAAGCAAAGTGTTGTGGTTCATACCCTCCTCGGGTGAGTCAAAAGGGTACATATGTGCTTAATGTAAACCCTCAGTTTATGCCTCTGTGTGGTCCAGACTAAGAGGTCCTTGCTTGCCAATGGGCACTGCACTGTGCAAGCAACGTAGTATGGGCAGCCGTGTTCTTAATACTTCATGTCAGCAGCCAGCAGCCACTTATGTTAGTTGGAGGGCTTTGTCGACAGCAAGGTAACCCTTGTGCCATGCACTGAAGGTTGACGTAAATTTCTCTGTGAGAATAGCTGACTGAAATGTTCTGATTTTTCCTTTGCTGCAAGTCAGACTGGGTAATCGAAGAGTTCCTTTCTACCCTGGTATGTATTCAGCCTGTTAGCTGTCTTGAAAAAGAAAAATGTCAGGCCTTTATTTTCTGTCAAATGTCCAAGATGAAAAATAAAGCAGTTTCCCAACATTTCAGGACATTTGCAAATAGGTATATTTATAATGTCTTATAAAAATTGATGGGGCAATGAAGGACTTATTCCTTATATTTAACAATTGAGAAAAATGGTCAAGGATAAAAATTGAAGAGAAGCACAGTTAAGAAACTCCTTTTAAAAACTTGGCAAATAAAAGACAATAATGAATGTTAAAGTAATTTAGATTAATACTTTAAAATCATATTGCATTATCAATTAAACCAGCAGCAACAGAACCAAAAGTGAAAGCAAAAGCAAACTCAAACCAAAACCAATGCAGATTGTCCAGAAAATACCTCTGGAATTTGTTCTGTGTTTGTACGTATTGTACCATCATGGCTTGTCAGATTCACCCAGGAAAGGAGGAGAAGGGCAGTGGGAAGGACCTTTGGTACTAGCCTGACCTTCTGCTTTCACTGCTTTAATGCATGTCATGGGGAGCAGTTATAGCACTTAACATGTCCCTTCCCTTGCCATTTATTCAATCCCATTGCAGTTGAGTCCAGAGTGAAGTTGGTGTCCAGGACTGAGAATCTAGATACAGGCAAGCAAGCCTTAGTGGAAGCTGAATTCCTGCCTTTTGGGTTTGCGTTTTGGTGGGGTTTTTTGATATTTTGGGTTTCTTTGATGCTTCCTAGAAACAAAGACATCTGCCAGTCAGCTTGAAAATGACCAAGGAAGAGACAATTGTAGAAACTTCTGAGAACTGTTAGAATTTGTCTTCACTGGTGAGGATGAACTCTTCCTTCTCTACCCAACATTTTTCCTGGTTTAGAATTAGATTGTTCCTATGCCAATATGTCACCAGATGTCAGTTAAAAACAGTGCTTACATAGAAAATCAACATCATAACTGCTAGCAAAATTCTCTATTAGGTTGCTGCTGACAGGCTCAGATACGCAGACAGAGCTTTGTTCTGTCAAGGCAGAAATAACCTGTAGCTGGAAAGACAAGCTGAGGTTATGAGATATTCTGGCTTTCAAAATAAATAGAAACCTGGCCTTATGGAGATCAGTGCAAATGGCAATGATTTCAGTGGACCAGGTTTTAATTTCTTCTCCTTCTTTTCACTTTTCTAGAGAACTAATACGAATGGTAAATCAGTAACTATAGGATAGACTAATAAGTACTGTGAGAGGAAAAAAGCGAGACTTTGAGAAGTTAGCTAACTGTGAAGAGTGAGATAACTTCTATTCGTTGACCACAGAGTGATCCCTGAAAAACATATCATCTACCATCTCTTTGTTTTTTAAATGTACATTTTATGAAGTATTACAATCATGCTTAAATGCATGCAAGTATTTCTGCAGCTCTTCAGCCATTGTTTTCCTTCCAGTGTCTTTGTTTTGCCAGCAATGAGTTTTCTCACAGTATATTTATTTTCAAGAATCTCTATCTCTATATATAGTAATATATGCATCCATTGTTTTTTAATTTAATTTGGTAAATTTAATATGGTAAATTTCAATTCTGGAACGTGTCTACTATAAGATACAATGATTCAGTAATATAATAGCAGAATGTCAATGTAAAATCCATTCTTGTTTCCCAGTTTATTTGCAGCAACATTAAAAAAAATAACTTGCCCTCAAGATAAAGCAATATGAAAAGAACCTTAATAGATTTCCTTCAATATAAACCATTAAGGAAGTTATTTCTAAAAGGGACTGGTTTAATGACAATTAATTATTTTTGAAAGACAACAGCTAGAAGTCAAATATGTTCTGATATGTGTAAAGCTGAGACTTTCAAAGTTGCAAGCACCTTTGCAAGTAATTAACAAGTGTAGCAAGTAAAAAAAAAAAAAAATCAGCAAGTAAAACCAAGTAATTAAAACCAGATTATTGCTGGAAAATTCTTTTCCTGTTTTGACGTTACCCAGATCAGGCAGGTGAATTTAGTTCAGATTTGTTTTGTCAGAAATTACAAGGGTACCTTAGGGCTATTAAATCCTTGGGTAGTTTTCAAGAGAAAACCAATGGGAAGAAATGTTCAAAGTAATTGATTAAAGGCAGTGGTTAACACAGCACTACTTCTAAAACAGAGTAAATTATCTGTAGTATAGATCAAAAATAGAAAGGTAAATTAAAAAGAAACCTCATTTAAAAGAGAGTAGAGGTGAATGCTTGTAAAATAGAACTGATACAGTTAGTTTATTTGATTTTGTATATGAAACATTTATGTAAAAGGCACTTTGGCATGCTGCAGTAGAAGTGCAGTATCTTCTTTTCTCCAGCACAGTTTTCTTGCTTGTCTCTAACTTGTCAAGCTTGGAGACAAAATCAAAATACAGCTCTAGCAAATTTATGAAACTTGTTTTATAAATCAGAAAATAAATTAACCATTCAATTGTTGCCTGACAAGACTCAGCAGCACAAAAGAGCTCATGAGATGCTGGGATCAGTGGTCACCATCTCCCAGCTGCATGCCATGTCCCAGCTTTTTGTGGTAGATTTATCATCACAGGCTCCAGTGTAACGTTTCCTTCTCTTTGAATGTGTGTGAATGTGAGGTTGAGAGTGTTGTTCCACAGATGCTTTTCCAAAACAAGAAAGCAATCCGCTTTTAGAAAGCTTCCCATTAAAAAGAGAACACATTCAGCACAGTCCCACAAACAGGCTTGCTGTCATGACTGAGAGCAGCAAGCAGCACAGGAGCCAGGGTCCCACCTACAGCAAATGCACTCCTTCCATCTTAGCACGTGTTACTCCAGTGTGGATCTTGATTACATGTCAGCTAACTGCCATGGCCTCATCTGGACCATCTGTCAAAAATTATTTAAAATGCTTAAAAAGCATTGGCTCCATCTCCAGCGTAATGACTCTCCTGCCTTGGGAGCACAGGTATGCCAGCTGAGGAGGCTTGGACGTTATGGTTGTGTGGTTATTTTTGAATCAAGATGGACTTTACAAATTTACTTTTGCTAAGTCATTATCAGATTTTTTCTTCCCAACATACAGACTTGATGAGATTTTTCTTTTTCAAAATAGAATTATATTATGAATAGTGTGCTGGTTCATACAAATATATGCATTTGTGCTATGAAAGCTGATTTGAAACAGCAGTGCTGTCAAGATAAAGCAAACCTATCTTGAGAAGCATTTTAGCTCTGAATAAACTTACCATGCACTGTCATTTGTGGGTTTTTTCCATCATTAAGGTTGCATTTACCTGTATTTGTTTCTGGCCTTTCTGCAGTTAATTTTTTTTTTTCTCAAATTTATTTCTCAAATAATTCATCATGAATAGTGAAGAAACATTTGGAAGACACCAAAGCAACTGCCTAGAGAAGAACCAAGCCATTTTAGAGAGGCTTGCTTTCTGCAGTGCTGGTAAGAGCCATTCCACACCACCCGAGCTGCTCTCCAGGATCGCTCCCTGGCGTGGGTGACAGCAGCAGTATAGGCATGCTACTCAGTACCATAGCACACTGGTACCAAGAGTGCAGCTTGCAGCTGGCATAAATTTTCTCCGAGTGCCTGCATCGCTCCCTCAACCCTAAATCCACTTGGACCACACCAGATAAGCGTTCCTGTGCCTTAATCCCCTTAACCCCCTACACCTTAATCCCTTCCTTAGCACAACAGTTCGGCACCTGACAGCTGCTTTCACTCTGCAAGTGCTGATGGATATACATATACTCTGCAATGCATTAGTCGTTGGCAAAAGTCAAGGGGTAACACAAATGATGTGCCTGCCTTTGTGTCAGCTGAAGCAGCGGGGACAGAAGAGAGAGATTTCTTTCTGTATCAGAGTGAGAGCAGGTGTGAGCACAGCCCTGCAGGTCAGGCGGTGGGGTGCCTGCCTGGGACTTGAGAGGCCCTGGGATGTTTGACATGGGAGTCACAAAGTGTCCAGAGAGCAGGACTTCCCTTCTCTGTGCTTATCCCTACAGACTTGTACACATACAAGTCCCTTGGCTTCACTGCACCACAGCTCTCAGCAGAAGTAACATCTTCAATTTACATCATGTCAGCTCTCATGTAGGGTAACGGGTCATCAGTGACTCACAGTTTATGCACGGCATGGCCTCACTTTCTCCTGTTTTACAGGAAATTGTTCTCTGCCAGAAGGCAGTTGTATTGAGGGAGAAAGTCAAAAATGAGGCAAACAAGGCCACTTCAAAAATTCCTTATCCACTGTAATACCTGCCCCATGCAACATGTATTCCTGTGTCATCTCACATTGCCACATGGCTCATCAGACCTCAGCTACCACATAAAGCACAGGCACAAGCCTCACTAGTGGCTGAGTCTTCTTTTCTTTAAGGTTGACTTCAGTATTAGATTCAGGCAAGCGTCTGTGGCCGTCAAACCCAATCTCACATACCTGAGGCTGCAGAAATCCCCTTTGGTCACAAGCGAGCTTGGATTTAGTCGGTACTCCTTCCCTTTGGTGCTTACTGATGGCGAGTTTAAGTGCTTAGTGTTTCACGTGTCATGACTCTCTCCTACTTTGATAAGCAGAAGCCTCCAGACAAGATATTGCCACTGAGTAAAGCGAGAGTAGGGTCACTACCCGCACGGCTTCCTCTCAGAAAGTCATTCTGTTTGGGGCCAGCTGCCTTCCTGGTCTGGCATACGGGTAAATATATAAATCACGTTACTGCCAGAACAAACACACGTTCTGCACTACTGTTTTTCCCTCTGCTGAGTTAGCAACATCATAGGCTGACCACAGTAATAATTAAGGGTGTTTTAAAATGAATTTCCTTTCATGCGGCAAAGGCCACATTACTCATTAAGTGCAAAATGCACGTCCCTATGAAGTTTTTAACACAAGGAACCAGTGTATCCAGGTGAGATAAATGCTTGAAGAGTTTGAACAGTGTTCTTGAAAGTGCTCAGGAACTCACCTTTAATGGACTTGCTTCACTCGGTGGAATACATTTTCCTTGCAGTCTGTTCTTTTTCCTTGTTCTTTAACTTCAAAGTAAATTATGTCAGCAGTAAGGCCAAATAACAGGTACTTCAACCAGAAAATTTTACTCTATAAAAAATGTATAATAGCCATAAATGGAGAATTTATATCCAGAGACCTCCTGATCCGTAACTGCAGTGTGTTGGTATGGCACTCACCAGAGCCTGGGGCAGCGGGACAGAGGTCCCTGAGGGGCTGTGGAGTGCCAAGCCCCCTATCCTTCCATTAAGCAGGTTTAGAAACCTTAATTCACTCCAGTCTCTCAGCTGTAGGGAGGATCAGCTGCTGCAAGTCTTCATCTCTAAGTGAGTGCAGTCTGAGATGCTTTAGAAATATGGTATGTGTAAAGAAGCGGTCCATCAGCAGTCATGTGTTTGTGGTTAAATAAGCACGTATGACACAGACTTGATGGATGGTGTGTGTGTGCATGGGTACCCTGGGTAGGTGTGGTTTTGGGTGCAGGGTCTTTTTCCTGCATAAATTCTCTTCCTTTATGTCTCCCAGGCTGAAAGCAGCGAGCCCAGAGCAGCAAGGGCAGAGGAAGGGCTCTGGGGAGCCTTGACCTATATGAACTGGGAAAACAGAGACTTGTATGGGAGTGGGGGACAGGACTGACTGTCCTTGGTCCTTGGTGCTGCCTCAGAACTGTGCTTCATGGCTGGTGTCTCCACTGGTGTCAGCAATGCTGAGCTGACCCAGGCTTCACTGTGGCCACTTGAGGTGAACACTCAGGTAGGGAGCAGAGCAGGGTGGAAGGATGAGGTTATACAGTGCTGAGTCACCTCCGGGGGTGCTGCAGAACTCCATACACTAAAGCTAAGCGAGGGCAGGCTATTCCCTCTAGCAGGTGGGTACCACTCTTTGGTCACCTTTGAATGCAGCTGCAGCTGCAAAGGACACGCAGCGCAGCATGGTCTCTCCACAGCCATAAGTCATGAAAAATACTTACCTCATTTGGCCTCCAAGAAACTTCATTAAGAAAATTCGTTAGATCTCCTGGGCTCTGTTAGTGCTGAGGTGCCAGATTTCTTTATGTTATACATGAGTATAGCTTAGAGGAATTTGGCTAAATTACTCTACAGGTAGGTTTAACTCACAATGAGCAGAGGCTGTTTGAAAAATGTAAGATGAGATTATGTCTGGGTGCCATGAGAAGATAGGAAAAAGACATTATTCTGTCCCAGAGTGTGCCAGTGCTGCAGATAGCCATGACTATACACGCCTGAGGAATATGCTACCAGATGCTGGTCCGAAATACCTGCCACCTTTTGAGATCTGAAGAGGAAATCTTTATAGTTATTACTTTCTTTTCTGTTATTGACGCATACAGTTCTTCAAGCAGATTGGATTCAGAGCCGTTTTAATGATGTACAAAAAGACTAATGAGCATGTAAAATATCTTAGTTAGTTACTCTTTAAATTTCCTGGGTTTGCTCTGGGAATATGTTTTAGTAATTATGCTGTGGATGCCAAATGGTGGGAAGAGAACTTATTCCTAAAATAATTGACATATGTCTCATTTTGTCTAATCTAGTTTTCTGTGTGTTGATGAGAAATAACAGCTTTTTCTTTTACTCTTTTTCTTGCAGTGATGGGATTGCTCTTGGTTCCTTACACATGCTCTGCATGCTTCTCTACAGTGTTAACTTCTTTATCAGGCAAACTAGATAATAAGACTAATTTGAGACAATAGCCAGCTACTTTATGGATCCTGGACTCAAATTTGTATTAGGAAACAGTTACGTTTTAAGGTGAACCAAAATGAAATGATATTACATTTATAATGAGTTTTGAAGGAGAGAAGTTATTTTGACAAAGGGTTTCATTAGAGCCAGTACATTAATTCTAAAAGTGTAAATCAGAAAAAATTGCCTGCACTGTAACTTGGAGAATAGGTCCTAAGGAAGCTGTGAGGAAGCAGAATGATGATGAGAAGTAATTTTTAATTTCAATATCTAAAATGTTTCATTTTGGGAGGGAGTTTGACAACTGTATGGAAACAATCTGCAGTTATGAGAGGAATTTTTGTTTGCTTTTACAGGCTTAATTCTTCAAAACTGATGGTGACATCTCCTTATTTAATTTCATGAAGATATTAACGATACCACATCAAAAATCTAATTATTAACAACAAAAAAAGATAATTGTAAGTTCTATGATGATTTTTTTCTGATTTGTAGGTTTATTAGCATACAGGCTAAAAAATTTCCAAAATACACGATCGCAAGCTTTAGCATATTGCTGTTTCTTTTTCTCATCCCTCCTTTTCTATATTGGGATATATTCAGTTTATAATAGTTTTCTTTCTGATGTGTGTTACCTTTCTAAAAGTAATGCTATGTGATAAAGTTTAAGATATGTAGTTCAGACCATTTGCTTAAAGCTAGTTATGAAACTCCAGTTATGAGAAAAAAAGTTCTTGTCTCTTCTCTGACATTTTCAGCATCCTGATAAATGTATCTGAAGATATTTAAAAACTATCTTAAAAATTAAGCACAGTGAGATTAAAATGGATTGTGGTAACAATCATTCTTTATAAATTTCCCTGGTATGCCTGATGAACATGGGAGAACAGATGGGACTTGTTAGTACTTTCACAATGGCCCAGAAAGTGTTTCCATTTTATGTATCTTAAAAGCTACAAACAGCTCTTTCAAAACTTACTTTATTCTAAGACTTGTCTTGTTGCTTGTGAGGGATAAAAAGTCATCGAAAGGGAAGCTGTACAAGAGAGAGGACTTACCAGTCTTGTGCTCCAAAGTATCTGCTCACACTGAATTTGCTGATGTTTATGGGGATTTCTAGGTCATATTTTGTTGTACCTAGTAGTAGTACTGTTACCACCCTAGTATTATCCATGCTAACATTATATAATCCTAATCTGATCATAGATCCAGCATTCATAAACTGGTATCTCAGACAACATGCACACCAGCAAATACTCAGCAAAAGAAGACTATAGCTTCTCACTGCAGATGAGGATAAGGAAAGGTGACATTTTATGCATCTTAGTAAGCATTTTGTATGGTGCCCTCTCCTGAACTTCAATTCAGCAACGTTACCTGTCACCAAGAGAAAAATTAATTTGGTGACAATTATGTAAAGTATTGGATGCTTAAAAACAAGCAGACCAATTTACTCCTAGATGCAGGGTCAGGAACAGAAACAACTAAACTCTTGCTTGTAACTGCTTAGTTAGTATAACGACTGCAGCTCTGTACGACAGGAGGCTGAAAAAATTATGCTGGAAAATTCTCAGAGTCTAGTAAATAGATTTCACCAGTTATGATCATTACACTCCCCTTGCCACCGCCTCCTCAAGTAAATGAAAGCACAGCCTTTATTTTCACTGTCTTGTGTTACTTACCTATATAGCAAGCTCCCTCAAAGGTCCGTTCTTCCTGTGTTTGCTCAGCTCTATGGGAAGACACCAATGGCACCTGTGAGTGCTCTAGCTCAGGAACTACAAGCCAGTTACTCTAATTGCAACAAACTTCCATGACAGCCTGAGCGAAGTCCATGTGGCTGTAATCACTGGCTACATCTCAATGGCACCTATATATACCCTCATGTTCTTGCTTTCTTGCCTAAATTGGCCATGCAGTAAATCGTCCCAGAGAGCCAATCCAGAGCAAAATAAACCCCGTAGAAAATATAAGCAAATGAAAAATTAACTTCTTTTCAGCCAGAGCAGCTCCCTGGAGCAGTTTATTGCTGAGAGGCACACTAGTGCCTGCTGAAGGTGAGGGTCAGGAACATATGGGAGGAATATCTGGGAAGGACAGCAGGACAGGTTTAGATTTGCATTAGGTGTCATAGGGCAGCATGCTGAGCCCTGTAGGAAGGGAGACAGGTTAGCCCGAGCTCAGCATCAGGCTGATGTGGCTTCCCGGTTCTAAGACCTGCGATCAGCGCCACACTGGACCACACAGGCTTGCCTGAGCTCTTGGGGCTCTCGGGTGTTTCTGTGTGGAGCTGTGTTGCTGTGTCTGGGCATGCCATTTCACACGGGGCAAGGCTGCTGGGGTGCAGCTCAGCTTAAATCTTACTTAAATCACACTTAAAATCCCAGGGAGAGACTGAGCAAAGAGTACCGTAACAGGTTCCAGCTCATAGAAAGGTTCAAAGTCACTTCTGGTTAAAGCCTGCTAAGGTCTGAACTTGGAGCCAAATGCTGCAGCTTCTCGCGTGGTCCAGATGAGCTGAACTGCAATGCCATGTCTCTCTGAGAGGCAAGCTTTCCCACCCGCCGCTGCCTTCCCATTGCCACGCCTAGTCGCAATGCACGTCGGAAAAGTCTCCTGAAACAGGTAGGATTTAACAAGAATTCTGGCCAAGCAAAGAAATCCGTTAGAAAATGATCAGTCTCCTAATGGGGTAACACTGATTCTTTCACTAATAAAACCTGTACTAAGATCAAAATACACAAAATTCAGAAAACCACAGGGTGCCTAATTATAGTTATTAGGAATAGAGTTTGTCTACTAGTTTCTTGTTTATTTCTTTCCTGGTAATTTGCCTACAAATATGTTTTACTGTCCGCAGATTTGGCTGAACGTTATCAAGCCCAAATTAATGGAATGACTCAATTTATAAGCTGATGATTCAGACACATCAGTGATGGGAGTTCAGGAAAGGTTTTCAATAAATAAGTAACAAAACAGAGAAAAAACCTTTCTGAAAATGCAAAGTGAAAACTCTAGGTTTAAATGTTCATTTTGGTTTATTACATATTCAGAGCCTATGTGGGCCTTGGCTTGCTCTTTTTCAAAAAGCATAAATATGATGAATTAACTATTTTTTTTGTATTGAGCAGTTGAGCTTCACTGCAATTACATCCAGCAATTCTATACAGAATCTACAGGAATCAGAAATGTCGCTAGACTATTATTATGCCACATTTTAACTAGCTTAATCCAAAAGAATTAAACAATGCATTTTGACTACCACACAAAGGTATTCCACAGCCTAAGTGAACTCAGATATGCTGGGGAAAAAAGTATGAGACCGAGTCTAAATTTTTCCTGGAAAATTCCAGAGAAACAGTGTAGTAACCCTGTGATTTTAATACTCTGTGTGTGATATAAGATGCTCTCCTTCAGCAAAGTCGGTGTATAGCAATGTGCATTATTAAAAATCACAATAACAATAATTAATCTGGATTAATGCCACAATCTGGGCAGTTTGCAGGGTATCACTAGGTTTTGATTATTTTTTTTTCTTTGTAGTAGTAGTAGTAGCAGTGTCTTTAGTTGTTATAAAAAGGATTTTTATGTTCCCTTTGAAAGGGAAAACTGGTAGTTGCAGCAAAAGTTGTAACCCCCCAAAAATGTAACCCCCAAACTATATTGGTTACCACTTACACTCCATTATGCTACTACATGGCTGCATTATTGCCACGTTCAACTTTCTTTTCCCCAAAGCTGTAATTTCACAAATATTCAGAAAAGCTGATTTCTTATTACCACTGTCTGAAGAAAATTCTTTTCCTAGAAATTTGAGTGTATTGCAGTACCTCTTGGGAGCCCTAGGCATAGGTAAAAGCCATGTTGTAGTATATACACTGAATAAACACACAATAAAACACAGCCCTTTCCAGAGAGCTTCCAGTATAAGATGAGAAAGGCAGCAGATAGATGCAAAGAAATGGAGTTGTCTCCTCATTTAATAATGCAGAACTCAGGACCAAATCCCTAGTCTCAGCTGGGCTTTTCTCATGGCCAAAAAAGAGTTATGAACACCTCTAGAACTGCTCAAAGATAGAAATCCAAGTAGAGTGAACCACACTTAGAAGTCACTATTTTTTTCCAAGGAATTTTAAGGGACGCTGGGCTGACTAGCTCCAATTAGACACCTAGTTTCTAGTGACTAGAATTCAGCATCTTGGTGTTGTTATAATCATCGCTAGTTTCCCCGCTGCTTTTATTTGTTCATAAACAGCCATAATTCCAGTACATTCCCTCACTATGACCTTTTGTTCTAATACACTTCTAAAAGAAAAGTCTTCCTCTTCCTTATTACTTTATTGGTTAGCATTAAGTGATTCTTGTTTATCTCACTGGTGTATTGTGAGGAATAATTAATGTTTGTGTACTGCTTTGAAAATGAGCAGCATTGCATCAAATGCCAGTTTGAGGAGATAGATGCTTTTTGATGTTCTTCTCTTCTTTTTTTTTTTTGTGCGGGCTTTAATTGGCTCTGTATTCATCTTCCTCCCACTTTTCCAGTCACAAGTTCAATTCTTTTTTAACCTTATGTCTTTGAGCAGTTTATCTAAAAATGCACAATAGCCACTCTTGATCTGTCCCGTTCGTCTCCTTCAGATGTCTGGATGCCCAGGGAGAAGAAGGAGATAAAGACAATTTTTCAGGTCACAACGATTATACGATGGACATATATAGTAGTTAAGTGGAGCGAGTAGAAACTTTCTGAGGGGCTGTAAGAAGGGAAAATAGGCTTAGCACTAAGGAAAAGAGGAAAGAAATCCCAGTTGTGCTTGTCCCTGTGCTTTTGTTTCCCACTTTGATAAGTCCTTCACTGGGCTGGAATTCCTGTCTCATATGGAGGGTAGGAAGTTCTTTTCATTTTTTGCAGGAGTTTTCATTTCAGAGTTTCCAGTTTCCTTCAGAGGGATGAGGGGGAATACAAGCAGCACAACTGATCAGATGATGTATTTAAAACCTGACAGAAAAGGTAATGGCAAGCTCTCTTTGCACTTGGATTTGCCTTATTTCTCTGTGTAAATAGAGGCAGGAGGAAGATGTTTTGACACTTGCAAATTGTGAAACTAAATCAGACAAAACCACAGAGAATGCATGGTACTGCAGAAGTGTTACAAAAATTGTGATTTACAATGTGTCCCAAAAGTATTTGTATTTCTAATTATAGAACCTTGAGATTTTGTCCCTGGTCAAACACCTATATTTTCTTTCACATCTTTCATAAAAATGTATGGTAATTTAAATATATGAATTCTAACAAGCTGCAACAAACAAGTAAAAAAACTCAGTAGACAAACATTGTTGTGGCCTGACAGCCATCTGACTACCTGAATTTGATACACTGGCTAGCTGTTTTGTGGATGCCTGACCCTGTAAAATCTGGAAAATGTATCAATGTTGTTATCTCTCGGTTCACAGAAAAACATATTAACATTTTGGAAACTCATACCCAGAAAACAATTCTGAATAAAGTACATGGAAGTGAAGAAAGGAAAGAAAAGAGCCAGTCCTAATAAGGCTGGAAACAGTTTTTCTGAAAAAGGATAAGAAATACATCTGGACCTGAAGACCTTTGCTTTGGATTATATCTAGTTTTGCTACTACATTTTCCAAAAAAACAGCCACTGCTTTAGAATGGATGAAGACTTTGCTCATATACTTGATTATGGCAAGCGAATATTTGGCCCATATGAACTTCATTTAATCACGAAAGCAAAACATCTCTTTTTAGTACCAAAAATTCAGTTTGGCTGGAAGCAGGTTTTCTTGATTACATTTTTCACCGGAGATTGCAAGCAGTGCCATGAGATTTAGCTGACCATCTGTACAGCTTGTATATTGAATAATGACTATCACAACCTCAGCACAGCATTTGTGGTAGGTTGATTGCAAGATATTGATGTCAGAACTTCATTCTCGCTAGGTCATTCATATCTTAATGAATTTGCAGTACCAAATTGGAAAAACTTGCAAATACAAAAAACCTGTATAAGGACAAATAGAGCAGCAAACCCAGTGGCTTAGATGGTATATTAGATCTTATGATCTTTGTCTTTTGTGTATCAGAATACTTTAGCTTGGTTTAAAGCAGTTTGCCCTTTTGAAATAATTCTGGATATGTAATCACCAAAATGATGGATAGAATTAAATCTTCTTTCAATATTATTATTTTCAGGCAGAGCTCCTAAGATAGAGAATGAATCCTGGTAGATTAGCTCTTAAAGAGTGCGGAGAAAAGTAGAGGCATGATTAGTTTTACCTTCTAATACTGACCAAACACACAAAAAAACCCACAAAACAACCACAAGGAAATGAAAATTGTTTGCCACTGATTTTGCTGGATTTGCCTTTCATTTACACAAAAGTTTTCTATGTATTGTCTTTCTTACCTGTGTGACCTTGCATACATGTCTCACTGCTGAATGCAGTCCAGTCGTGCACAGAATTATCTTGGCCTTTGCACAGGAATTGCAGTGTCTCTTGTTGTATAGGTTGGTCACTCACTGCTTCATCTGACTTGGTTCCTAGATTATTTTGTTGTTGTTGTTGTTGCTATCCATATTGTCAGATCTCTCAAATGCATTAAAACAACTTACAAAAGATTACAGATTTATTTTTCCTTTTTCCAAATGTATTTCAACATAACAGGCTAAGAGTTAGTACAACCATTTTATCTTACAACTGTTAGCAGGGAAACAGCACAAAACATTGTACCAATTCTTTGTCCCTGCACATTTTCCCTCCTCCGGTATTTCCCTTGCTTCACTGGTTCAAGTCAATCAATTTTTTTTCTTAATTTCCTGTCAAGATTTTGTAGTAACTGTGTTCTGGGTAAAAGTGTTGGAAATATAACAACAAGAAAATACAGTTTTCTGGGATTGATGTGAGAACTTAAGATGCTGTATGCTACTGATAGAAACTCTCTGAGCAGAAGGGAAAAGGGCAAAGAACACATCAGGACTGACCTGCTAGTGAATAGTAAGTGCTAGTAGTCTCTAAGTCCACCTGTACTTAAAAGGAGATGTTATATTCAGATTAAATATATATATTACAGAGTAAGTATAGGTCACAGTGAATAACATATTAATGTTCCATCTTAATGGTAGTGACTGTGTTTTTTTTTTTTTTCCCAGGGGTACAGCCCACAGCAGCAAATGTGAGAGGGCTGTTGTGGAGCTCATGACTTGATGTCTCCTGGGATGTAGCAGCACTGCCTGGTGGTTCAGCACAGTTTTCTGTGCCTTTTGTTCACTTCCACTCATGGCTGTAGGCTCCAGGTGCAGCTGGAGATGGGATGAGAGTACCCACAGTGCCTTGGCCCTTCAGCATCCCCTGCATGTATGCCAAAACACGTAGTAAGGTGCACTGTGTGAGATTCCCTGAGGGATCTGCTCCCCCATCTGCCCTGGGAGGAACAAAGCACAGCTTGGCATGTGGTGGTCTCTGTTTTCTGAAAAGCATCAACCTTCATTTAATAGAAACAGCATTGTTCAAGTGGGGCTTTAAATATTACAGCAGAACCAGCAAGTGGCATTAAATCATTTCCTGAGCTAGAAATGATAGCCAAAAACCTAAACTGGAGGGAGTGCCGCCAAATGTCTTCAAGCTGTAATTAGCAGAGGACAACATGTAACATTTGAAACCCATTCTCTATAAGGATTTAGAAATTACTTCACCAAACGGAATACATCCAAAGTGCACTTGAACATGTCCCTTATTTATGTTTTCAGTATGCTCTGTGACCTACACTCTTACTTAGAGTTTCTAGAAGCATTTAGTCTGCTGCCTTCTCCAAAATCACCCAGACAGTTTAGTTGCAGAGAAAGGACTTGGGATTTTTATAATATTTGAAGTCCTTAAAAAGCATCACCAAACTCAACAGCCTGAGGACACCTTTTATAAGATATTCAGCTGCTATTCAGGGGCTTATGTGGATAGTGGCATTTACATGACTACTTCCTTGTAGTTCTTTAACCAATTTTACATTAAAATGCAGGCCCAGTTCCTCATTGGTTGTCCATAAGCTGTATCTACTTCAGCAAATAATTTAGCACCATGCAGTCAGGTTGGTAAATCAAAGGAGACACCTCCATCTACACTGTGGGTGTCTCAAGGTGTTCACATAAAGAGTAACGTAATGTTAATATCATAGTACATATAAGTAGTATGGTTTCCTTTAAGGAAATTAAAATCACATTTTGCATTTAAATAGGTCATGGAATTTAAATTTATGGTTTCTACACCAAGTGAATTAGTTTGGTGTATGGTTTTGGGTTTGTTCGTTTTTTTACTACTTTTCTAACAATCTTTTTATCCCAGGCAGATCAAGTTCCCTGGCTGTATGCAGTGTGAAGATATCTAAATGAGCTGTTACTGATTCAGATCCATACGTCCCTTTGGGGGCTGGAAGTAACATGATGGGGAGCTCCTGCTTAGTTGCTTATGAAATGAATGTTTTTTGCTTGTGCACAAACCACTTCTTACTCCAGATGTGTGCATGGGGACTGGGGATTGTTCAGGTCTTTGCTGCAGAATACTTTGATTATTGTAGATCAAAACAGTGACAAGGGTGCTACCTGCTACATTGGTTCATTGCAAATCTATTTTTGGCTAGTTGTGTTTACCTCCAAATATTTCAGGAGGTATTGTAGAAGAAACCTTACCAGATATGTATCACATGAAGATATAACACCTAGAGCAGCTAAAACTGTTATAGGAAGAAATATATGCCTCTGAGAACTCTTTGTAATACCCTTGAACAAAAAAAAATTTGCCAGTTCAAGTCAGAACACTACTAATAACTTGCCTTACAGAATGACTGGATTTCAAGAGGGAGAAAAGTTTAATTATATTCTAAAATTAGTTATAAGAAAGTAAAGTTATTATTGGTTTGGCTACTTTGAAGTCAAAACGTGTTCTACAAGGCTGTATTTCACCTATGGTGACCCAAAGAACAGAAATTGTAGAGAATGTGAGAAAAAGGAGTATCTTTTCATCCATACAGCTCTTTCAATTATTCAAGTAAATTGTGTGATAAGTCTTTGTTCAGTTAAAGCTTAATAAAAGTCACTTTTATTAGATTGAAAATTATTATAAGAGCCTGTAAAGACTAACACAATAGAAATGCTAAGTCAAGTAATTAATCCTGTTTCAGGAGGCAGACAAGCCATTATGTTTTAGCATATCACATATTTGAGTTTCTGATGCATATTCTTCTGTTCTGTATATTTTTGTATTATAAAATATCTGTTATTTCTAACAATTTCTTATTGGTACGTCAAGTTAGATTCACAAAGAAGTGACATTTCTAGCTTTGTAAAAAATATTTTAGATTTATTTCTAATGCTGCTTCTCTAGATGCCTGCTTTTTAGCAGTGATATAATGTGATAAATAAGATCATTGCCTAAGGCTACAGAATTAAATGCTCTGTATCATAAAATGCTTACACATACTTCTATTTTTTTGTAGGGGTCAGTGAATAAGCTAATGCATTTCTTGTAACATATAAGCCAATTTGAGGTTGAAACTCTTCCTTACACATCATATTTTTTCTGTTTATGCCTGCCTCTGATGGTTCACCGCTTACTAGGGTCACAATTCATCAGAATACTAAAGCACACAGGTAAATTACAGATATTGCATAGCAAGTCCTATATGACTTTTACGTAATAGGAGCTCCTGTTATTAATATAAATAGAAATGCAGGTAAAAAAGTTAATTTGGTTTGGTTTGGTTTGGTTTGGGGTTTTTTGCTTTTTGTTTTTTTCTTTCCCTGGAAAGCAACTTTCTAAACATATAAACTTTTGACAGGACTTCTAGTAAATTACAGCAGCTGGCTTAAGTGAGACTCTTTACCAAGGTAATGGCAAGAATTGAATGAGGTTCTGCTAAAGAATGTGTTTTGGCAAAACAGGTCTTTGGACAGGGACTAAGCTCTCTTCCTCAGTTTGGAGTTGACAAAGCTATATTTTCTTTGTTCTCCTTGCTCAGCTTCTGTTTCAAGCAGACCTCATCCAGATATTCTGTTCAAGGGACATTGCCAAATTAAAAAAATTGATCAAAATGGCCAGGCGTTTTTCTACATATGTTAAGATATGTGTTTCACCATGTGCCACAAGAAGGGATACTTAAAACAAGGTTATGAGACTCTTTGGCATAAAGCATTTAACATTTTTGTTTGTTACTGTATACAGAGCAATGCAGAATGGCTCAGTCCCATCCACACCTAGTGCAAACTGATTTTGAGGACCTGTGCTGGGCTGCACTAGCTGGGATCCTGACCCACAGAGGATCACAAAGAAGTTCATTATATGTTTGTGTCCCTTTCAAGATTTGTGCTCAGATCTTGGTAGAAGAATCCTATTTTGGCTTTCCGGTTTCTGTCTTTTAGAAGATTGTTCTGAAAAGTATGGAAAGAAAGTGAAAAATATACCTGTGCATGAGTAGGAAGGTGAGATGTTTACCTGGGTGTGCAGCAGGTGCAAGAAGATACAGGTGGAATCACATGCGGTTCCACTGACACGTCCCTAATCCAAGGTTCTCTTTAAACTAGCACAGACCCATATGGTTCTGGAGTGCTACAGCTCCATGAAATTCAGGAAAATGCTTTTTCACCAGGAAAGTGAAAAAAGCCAAAGCCAAAGTAGGAGCAGTTAGTTTACTACAGATTCTCCAAATTTTCCAAAAATTACTTTTTTTTTTTTTTCCAAAAGGAATAACTCTGTGCTTGCCACACTATTCTGCAAAATCAGAGTACATCAAATTTCAGCCTCAAATTAGGGGGGGGAAACAGGGGCCTAATATTAAGACTGCAATAAAAAAGATACTAATTGAGTTTTCCTGATGGCTCACAAGGGATAAATCTGTGCTACATTTAGAGAATATAACCAAAGAAAAGGCCATTAAGTCATTTGGAGAAGTAATTGGACTTTCAGAGCCACGTCTTCATTGCATCCCTGCTCTTGTTCTGCTTGGTGGTCTGCTTATCACTTTCTCTTTAAAGAAAGATAAGCAACAGCATAAACCCAGTAATTTCTTCTAGGGAGAAAAGTGTATCGTTACTTTCACACCTTCAGGATTCTTAGGCATAAGTGAGAAAATATGTGATTTTTGAAAGCAGAATTCCTTTTATTCATCGTATGTTTGTTAACACATTTGACAAGTTGTTCTGGTTTGTTGGGAGTTTGCGTCTCCACCAAGACCAACAGAAAATTATGTCCAGATTGTCACTATGTTCAGCAGGAAATAATGGCAACCATTGTGACAATGAAATGTCATGTTATTGTTTTTCTTATTAATATTAGAAAGTATTAGAGGGTTGAATGAGCAGGAGAACAAATATTCAGTGAGAAAATTCTACGATGCAGAGAGGGGAAAGCATCATACCAAATTGTGACAGAATAAGCAACTGATATAATTACACCACAAAACAATTCTGGTGTCTGAAAGACAGGAAAAGAACTTGTACTCCTGGGTGAAATCAGATCCCAAAGATTATCGAGATAGACCTGGGCTGTTCATTTGAAAGCAATCTTAATTTGATTTTATTTTTCTTCTAACTTTGATGTTTCATTTATTTGGTTGTCATGGAGCACCCATTCATTCAATAAGTTTTAACACTTCTGTAATTGCATAGAATTCCACTCTACCTCCACCCCCCGTGGATTTGAAGTCTCTCAATGTTTTCAGGGAGCTTGGGTCTAGGATTTGAATTCAAACTCATCAAAGCGTACAGGGTGTCTGTCATGCTGATGTACTCATAACACATGGAGGTTTACCTCAAGGTTTCTACCAAGGTAGAGGAAAGGAAGCAGAAGACCTTGGTTCTGGGTACTGCTCAGTCTGAGAGGGTTTGACTTCCCCTACTCCTTAACCAAGGCACAAATCCAACCACGAAGCACATGCTTCGCTAATAAGGGGCAACTCACCATCCTCACTGCTGACGTTGTGCATCTGCGCTCCGCAGTGTTAAGAGTGTTACGTTGCAAAGCTGGGCAGAAAGGCTAAGCAGAAGCAGCCTGGCTGAAAGCATTTACCTACTGGTTCCCTGGGGCCACACATAGAAACTGTGCCTGCAACAGGACAAGAACCAAGGTTTTTATTTCATGTGGTACTGTTTCTTGATAGCTATAGTGGGTTTATCAAGAGATGGCTTCTTTAAGTCCATTTATTTTTTAAAAAAAATCATCAAAGAAAAAAGGCATTTTTAATCTCAGTCAAGTGCTCCATAAATAAAGCATTCTGATGCACAGGTCAAATGCAGCACTCACATATAGCTACGACAGACATTTACTGTGGCAGCAAGAGCATCTGAATCCTCTCTGCAGTGTCTCACCAGAGAATCTTGAAGCCCCATTCATCTAATTTGTGATAGTTTAACTTCATTTCTTTTGATGTGTAATGACTTTTGCAACTGTGCCAATTGTTTTGGTGTATAGGTCTGCTAAAAATCAAATCTCAGTGTAGTTCCTATCCTGGATTAAATCCTTATTAAGGTCATCCTTTTTATTCACCCTATAAAAATTGAAATAAAAAATGAGTAATTTTAAATAGATGTAACAAAATTTAAAAATTAATCTGATCATTAAATTAAACATAAATTGAAACGTAATAATCTGGTAAAACTAATTGCCAATTACGAGTCACAACAGAAACATAAACAAAAAGGGTATAGTAAGTTCTATTTCTTCTTTTAACACAAATTCAAAGACAGTGACACTGGCGACACTTGTCCCGACATGTTTCAGATTATTGTTGAGAAGGCCTGGGCTCTGTACTGACAGGTGCCAGAAGCAGCGCCAGGTGAGAGGACAAGTGTTCCCATGTCATGGATATTATTCTTCCCATGCCCAGTCTCTTCAGTTTGCAGTTCTGTCAAGAAAAACAAATCAAAAACTAACTACACGAGTAAAGATATCCATGCAAAGTAGACAGTAGGTCGAAGTAAGCTGGCTTGTGTGACCCCGCTGTCACACTCATAGTCATCTGCCTTTGGGTTTTTTTTGGGGGGGAAAGGAATAGTCACTTTTTTAATGCGACTTCAAAGCAAGCAGTAAACTACTGCTGGAGATACTGATTTCTACTTCTTTAGCTCTTTTCTGGCTAGTATTGCCATTGCAATGAATATTTGTGTTCTCACTATGAGTTCAAAAAGTTTTTCTCCTTCTGTCCTCCAAGGATAGATTCTTTATTTTCTTCAGTTTTCCATCCATGAACAACAAAAGGAAATAGTGACTGATCTTTGGCAGTGGAAGGCATAGTTTTATGGATGCCAATCATTTTACTCAGGAACCTTATTCCCAAAGTAGTGCTACTGGCACAGCTGGGTTTGTTCACTTTGTACCTTACTTTGCTTATAAAGTATATGAGGGTCTCTTGGCCATCCTCGTTAGCTAAAATCAGGAGACAGCTCAACTACACCAGCTGAGCTGTCAAATAATTGAGCAACAATATATATAGACGTTGATTTCTTACATTACTCTTTTTAGACTCACATAAGTCATAAGCAGGAGTCTTTATCTCACAGGTAAACAAGAAGGATACTTCTCAGGTAGAGTAAAGAGATGCAGTACGAAATCCCATATAGAAATATATTGTATAGTTAGCCAATGGACTTTTGTGTTGAATAAATATGAAACTAAAGTACAATTCACAAAATATCTGTGAAGAATCAAGTAGACTTTCTGCCTACATATTCAGATTTAAATACTATAAAATATGGGGGCAATTGACTTTAGTTCTCCCAGCTCTCAGCTACAGGAGAAAACACCCAGCTTGATTACAGTTAAACCACTGATTTCTTAGATGAAACCAAAGAGCGGTTTCCGTATTTTAGTTTTCTTTCAGATACTTTTATTCTACTGAAATAAAACAATCAAAAGTCAGCCTGTAATGTTTTAAAATCTCTCTACAAAGTGTGCAAATTAGGCTCATAAAGGAAAATATGATTTGGGGCAGTTTTTACTTTGTTAATTAGACTAAATCAGGATACAAAGCAACTCTTAACATTAAACACATTTTAAACAGCAGTTACCAGAAGCTTTGTAGTAATGACTGTACCCCAAAAACTTAATGCAGTATCTACTTAGGCTTTGAACTCTCTGAGATTTGGTAGTTATTAACTAGACTGGGGAAATAAAGTAGACTTGTGTGAAATGAACTACATGTTCATTACAGTAAGATAGATTCTGCTGAAAATCTGATAGCTGAAAATCTGATATATTATGTCAATTTTGGAAAACTGTAGCAAAGCAAGATAATTATGATTCTGAATTTGAGCCTAGATCCCAAAAAGAGATCCATGAAAAAGGGTTATACCAAACAAATAGTTAATCTAAATGTTTAAAGTAGTTTGCACATACGGGCAACCTGCAGGAACATTTCAGTTAGCTTTTCACACCTAACAAGTATGTCAGTATGTGTGTTTTTGCATGTATACACTTATTGTTCATGTCTTTACTCTGTTAAATACAGTGTATGTCTTCACTGGTATTCAGTTTAGTATCTGAAAATGTCTCATTTCCACAATTAAACATTTCAACTGGGAGCACTAGTCTGTGATCCATATAATAACTGTATTAAGTCATTTGCTGGTAAGCTAACATTTATTTCATCATCAGGAGCACGAATGTTACTAAGCCACACAATTTCTGAGAAAATTCACCCTTGTATGGCAGTGTCTGAAAGGAAGAGATCACTTGAACCTTCAAAAATGGGCAATTATGGGACATAATTTTTGATGCCTCATTAAGGAAGTTACTCAGATTGCACAAATGATAGGTTTTACAAAACCTAAGACAAAGTGCCAAAAATGTTGTGTCCACTAGGGATACATGTACAGCATGTGTCTCCTTGACATTATAATTTCAGCTCTGTTGCCTTTGTTGCCTGATGATTGAAGGCAAAAAATGGCCATTTAATGGGTCTAATTGTAGAAAAAAAATAGTCAAAATCTCTTTGCATTAGAAATAGCTTTTCTATTTTCTCAGTTACAGTTGCAAAATAGAGATTTGCAACAAAGTAGGGAAGGAAATGTGTTCTCCAAATTTCTAGGAAGCTTTATACACTGGCTTTCATCCTAAAATTTGTCATCACGGCTGTCTTACAGAGCTGGTGGTCCTTGTATCACAGCAGACAATTTGTGGACTATTTTAAGTAAACATTATAAAGAATTTTGCCTCTGTGGTTAAATTCAGTGTTTGAAGTTAATTGTAAGAACAGCACAGTGTTGAAAATTTTATTATAAAAAGTCAGACTTCTGAGGAAGCCCAAGTAAATGGTAGAGATTTACCTACTACTGTCAGAAATATCTCATGCTGAATTTCTGAAGTTCTGTTCTTCTATTACCTCCTCGTTATGGCATCAATGTAGCAGAAGCAGTTTGTGTTACTCAGGTTTCTAGGGTGCCTTTAAAAGCAGGAAACTACACAGAGATTTATGTTTGTATAAATAGCTGCTAAATTTCATATACTTGCATGTGTATGTAGACATACACAGTTATATAAATATATATGCAAATATTTACAGAAATAAAGCAGAAACAGGTTAAATCATCCAAGCATTACTTTTCCAAGAATCAATAGTGAAAAGATACAAAAGAAAAAGAAACAATAATTGTCTCTGAACTTAGTTTCTTGCAATCCTAATTTCACTGCTGTTTGTATGAACAGTTTTGATATCCTTTAAGCTCTAACAGAAATCTGATTTTGTGCAGCCATCGAGAAGACTGATTTGACTCCCAGCATGCACAAATTCTTATAGTCATTTTGAAGGAGTTTGATCTTTCTAGACATTTTCAAATTATACTGTTTGTCCAAAAGCAGCTCTTTAGCTAGTCCACTAGATTCATCTTTCCTATAGTTTTCTGGATCAAGAACTGATAAATTGTTTGATATTTTCTTTGATGTCATCAAGGTAAAAGGCTTAACTAAAAGCAATTATTGTGAAAGGCTAAATTATTTTTCCTTATCCAGCTGGTTTCTTTGAGGCTGGTACTTTTGATATCTCTTTCGGTTAAGAACACTGTTAATTCCAACATATTTTCTAACTTCTGTGAAGGCCATGATTGTTCTATCTTTATATACCTACTTTTCTAGACCAAATAAAAATAAATTTCTTCATGTTAATTGAAAACCTGCCTGCTGGTACAGCATTTCTTAGGGCTCAGAAAGGCAAGCGGGTGCAAGCCAGCAAGACCTAAAAGTTTCAAAAGTTATTAGGACAAAGGAGTGCCCACCTGTGTTGAAAAACTGCATTGGACCAGAGTTCAGGCTCACACGCTACCCCTTGGTCATTTCAGGGGTCAGTTACCAGAATAATCCCTGCTGCCATACACAGGGAATGAGCCCTCTCACAGGCAAATCTCCAGTTCCATGTATCCCCCACAGTTCTGGAGACAGCATGGATCAAAGACTTTTTGCCAGGCAGTATAGGTGCAACCATCATATTTTTAGGGCATAAAGGAGTTTAGTCATATGGACATGAGCCATGCCAGACCACTTTTCTTGATGGTATAGAATGAGCACTAATGCAGGAGAGACATGTAATTAGTATGTTCGTGCAGCCTAGCTTTTCAGGAGACCAAGTCAGTAAGAAGGTGGATCTCAAGATTAGCAGAAATACTTTTGAGAAAAGCAGCGTTCTAAAATAAAATCCTATATGCTTCCAAGAAGTCTGGGACCAGGCCAATTAGTTGCCAAGCAAGCCTTGTGGGTCATGGTTATATGTAGTTGACACACACAATCCATAGGAACCATGCAGCAAATCTCTTGCAGAGCTAAATCCTGCTTCCTGAACTGAATCATGTGGATGTATAGTACTGTTTTCAGAGGCAATATTGGTTTAAGTTGTTGCATAAGACAACATCAGGACCCAAGCAAAAGTCATCTGCTTTCTACTCATGGCATCTTTCCTGAACTGTCAGTAGTTTTCTAGATATTGCCTTTATCTAATGTTTTGTTTGTTTTTGCTTTCCAAACTATATTTAGATTAACTTGTAGGGATATTCTGTCTCTAAATTATTTCAGCTTCCTGTCAAGAATTCTTCAAAAGTGACAAAGATGGCATGTTGCTTCTGAAACTAATCTACATGAACATATCTGTGGTATATACAATAACAAGAATATATGTATTATATAATGCATGAATTAAGGATCAGTTATATTAGCCATCAATAATTATAAATTTTGTGTTCTTCTCTGGTAGATTTTTATTTTTATTATTAAAGGAAAAATAACTTCTTTCCGCATGCTTGGTTTCTTTGCTTACTATTTTTTGTTATGATGCTGTCAAGCAACAGCCTTACTATGTGTAATTGCTGGAAGACAGGGTTTATTTGGAACACTGTTTGGTATCATTATTTGAATTTTGGAGTTCTCTTTCCTTTCATTTTCACCAGTTTAAATATTAATTCCTTTTCAGTCAGGTTATTTCTGGTTTGCCTCAGTGACACTGCAAGGCAAGCCAGACCCATAGTCTTTCAGTGGCTGACATGCACGACTGTGCTTGTACCAGCAGATTACATGTACCTCCCAGGCACCACAGCCAGCTGGCAGATCTCCTTTGGTACTTTTCCTCGTCTCCAAAACAGAGTGACCACATGCAAAAGATCCTGTGGGAAAGCCCCCTGCAGTACCCCCTACTTCAGTATCATGCCTGGGAATTATTAGGGAGAATGCATGCTGAAACCACACCAGGGAATATTTCAGCCATTTGGCAATGCAGCTGAACATGTACCAGTGTCTGCGAACCTTCCTGGGCACCGTTTAATACATTAATATAGACAGAGTCATTACGGCCTGTGGTTCTAATGGAAAATAGGAAATGCGACTGGATGCTTTTGCTGAAAAATGCACAACGATCTTAAAAGTTTTTTTCTGTATTGTCTCATCTTCCACTTCTTAAAAGTTAACTATTCAGGGCATTTGGCTGTACTAGGCTCACTAACATCTTTCTATATCTTTCTAAATCCCTCAATACAAAATCCATTTATCAGCTGCTGTCTTTTTCCTGACTTGAAGAGCAGTAAGAATATTTTTCTTGTACACGCTGGCTGCATTCAAAATAATTTTTGAGACATTTCCTAATATGTTTGCATTCAGATGTCATCAGCCTTTTAAGGACATAGCTATGTCTTTTTGTTAGGTCAGCAATTGAATTTACCGTTGTTGCTGTGAAGCTTGGTTACATTATGTTCTCTTCCCTTGATGTTGATCTCTGAAAATGCATACTAGCTTCACAAAAGACTTCCATGTTTCCTCTTGTTTTGTGGTTTTGGTTTGGTTTTTTACTTTCAATGTTTTTTCAATTGTATTTAATATTGAAAATCCTCTAGATGACATGAAATATAAAATACAGAAGTTTTGTTATTGTATCTTTTTAAAAAAACGCTTGAGAACCTTGGCCAGGATTTCACAGCTCTAACAAACCTTGCCATATGTGACCATTAAAAAATTCCCTCTTGTGCTTTCTCACCTTAAAAGGCAGCGGTCACAAGCGGGTATCATGATGCTAGCATTGTGTGAAGCCTGCTAAATAAATAGTGTGGGGTGGTGGCATAAAAGCACCTCAAAGAGTTATGGCAGAGCAGCCACAAGTTCCTTACTCATTTACTGCAGCTATTTCTTACACCCTTTGGGTACAGCTTGTAGTCTGTTTATGTAGTAAAACCATAGCAACTACAGAACTGAGTCACAGAGTGGCCAGAAACATGAACAGGGTCACTAGTGCCTGATAACATGGGACCCCTAAGAAATCATTGTAGAACATCTTGTTGCCAAAGACCAGGAGAAAACAGAAATTCCCTGAGTTTTCATGAAGGACGTGTATGTAATGCACATCATCATTCATATGTCCCACCATGTTACAGGGACCTAGGTTCTTCATTTAACAGTAGAACACTGAGAACAAGTCTAAAATATGGATGGAAGACGACTCTGGAAATTAAATTCACATAGAATATATTACTTCATTCCAGTGAAGCCATTTTTAACTAGAAGAGCTATGGGATAAGAGAGGGCAGCAGTGCATAGAGATGCCTTACGAATTACTCACACACTGCTAACAGAATTCACTTGATTTCTATTTAACCCTGGAAATGACTGATTACACTTTATTTTTTTTCGAAATATCACTCAATGAGCTGTTATATTAATGTTACTCAACGTGAAACAATTTCTTAGGAAAAAGAAAACTATTTATTATTCCTTTTTCAAAGGAATTGAAATTATTCCTTTGTAAAACAATAATTTTAAAGAAATTCATTTAAACATATGTAAATAATATATTAAATATAAGTTATTTTATACATTTTAACATTTAAATTATTCAATTATAAATGATCTTTTAAAGCAACAGTTCCTTTAAAGGAATGTGATTTTTAGGGAAACTACAACAGACAATGACCTCTACAAATAAGGAGAAAGATTTCCTCTATATATATCATAAACAAGCTAAAGGGTGGCCAATTCTCATTATTTACAAGGTGGCATGTAGAAAAAACAGTCTACCTTGGTGATAAGCTTGCTTGAATGTGTGCAGAAAAGGTGGGCAACTCACCATTGGAGGATGAAATTACCCTCTTCAGCTCAGAATTTGAAGCCGTGACGAGACTAATTTTTTGGTGAACGCTGTGCAGGTCTGAGGCTATTATCTCCTGACTGTCCAAACTGGCACTTCATCAAAGCGACTTTTGATTCCCTCTTGAGGCTCATATCTGGTCTTCCTTCACAAAGAAACCAGAGGAGAGGGGAAATAGTGCAGATCTGAGCCCTTCACCTAGAGGGATGCTAAACACGTGTAGGGTTAGCGTTGCCCCAGGCAAGAGAAGCTGGTGTATCTCTCAACAAGGTACTTAGGGATACTCACTTCAATGACAGCTGAAATTAGGATTATGCATTCAGTTTTTTAACTGATGGCAACTTGTGTGCCTTTAGCTTTGTTAAATACTTTTTGTTAAACTCTCCTTCGTATAAAAAGTGTGTTCATGGATTGCTGTTTTAAATCTAATTTTCAACTTCTACTTTGGAATGAAGAAGTAGATAAACTGCCTACTAAGAGAAGTCAATGAGTAAAACCTAGCTCTTAAAGCGATCCAGATTTTTTACTTTCTTTCTTTATTAAGCTGCATTATCTTTCTAATTATTGGTGTGCACTAGAAACCTCAAACATTTGGACACATCTGTAGAATCAAAGCAGGACAAAAGTATGTAAGTCCAGAAATTTGGACTTAAGGCTGAGAAAACATTCACATTTTGTGAAAATCCTCAAAATTAAATTCTACTCCTGTGCATGGCAAACACAGCACAGCTACAGCACAAAGACAGCACCACCATTGCGTGCTTCTCAAACAGAAAATCAAGAGTTTGGAGAGGAGGTAGATGTGTGCTGGTGGATGGGGTGGCTGGATTGCTTTAGCATCTGTTCAGCAGTGTGATGGTTGGATCAGCGACTTGAGGTGGCATCCACTTCACCCTGCCTGAGGGGATCCAGATCCCTCCGTCCCAGGCAGAAAGCCCAGCTCAGAGTCCTCCTGGGGTTTTTGTGGTGTTCATAACTCACATTACATCTTACACGCACGGTAACTGGTTGTAGTAGACAGAACATTCTATAAATGTTAACTTTAAATGAAGGAAATCTTAGTGAGTCATTTTCGTTCCAACACTCATAACTCACGAAATAAGAAGAGATAATGTTAGACAGGCTGTTTTTAATGCCTATTAAACTGTTATGATCATGCCATCAGTCTGGCTCCCTTCTGCATTTTGAAGGAGGAAAAAAAAAACCAAAACCCACAAAAAAATTTCCACTTAGTAATTTCCGTGTGACTAAAAGCTTTTAGGACAGAAGCCTAACTTCAGAGGCTACAACTCAGACACTTGTAAAACTCTCTCTCTACTTAATATCAATAAAACTTCAGCTCCATAGTATTTGTTTAAATGACTGCATATCTTCAAAAAATATTAAAAAACAGACAGGCTAATAAGGGGGCATGGCAAGCGATGGTACATCAGAGTTACAACTTGCAAACTGGTTATGGCACATTATTCCTTCCTAGCAGGAACATCTGCAAATGCAAAAAGTTTTCTCAATACAGAATGCCAACAGTATGTCTCAGACACCTAATCTACATGGAGGTACTTCTCTTTCCTCATTAGTGGATCTGCTTCCTTCTCTGTAATCAAACCCTTTTTCCTGGAGAGGGACCAGGCTGTGTAGAAATCAAAACGCATACTGTATAATACAGCTTATAAATGATAATGTGGTGAAGTGATATAAAGCTACCAAGTTGTTACCCTGGCAGGTTTTGTTTGTTGCTCATGCTTGCACTAGTTTTCACTTTTGTCTCACAGTTGTTGGGAGCTACTTTTTTTTGTCATTGCTTCACATAAAATCCACCTCCCTAGTCAGAATGCTAAGTGAAAAGTCTACCTTTTCAAAGGCTTTCCTTTCTCTATATAATTAAATTATTCATTATTCCATAATTATGCCCTATTCCTCACAAGTGTGCAACTAAAGCACCCACAGTCTATATTTGCTATATTTTCTTCAGAGTAATAAAAGTTGAAGACTTCTGAGTCCCACAGAGTGTCTACCTACCAGCCAAAGGTAGCGTATCTATTTGCAGTCTTGAAATGTAAGAGCTATACTGATGTTAAAAAAAATTATCCTGCCTATTCAGTATTTGGAATAAACTCTGAAACACGGAGATTTTCCAGTTCAGACAATTGACCAAAGCAAATATTAAATTGCTAAAGCACAATAGGCTTAGTATGTTCTTCTCTACATATTCAAAATATTATAAGGAAAATGTTTGTGAAAATTGATAAGCTTGGTTTATGCATGGGGAGGACAATCTGACAGCAATAATTCAGAACCTCATCAGACTTTCTTTTTGTTTCAATGGCAGGGCTGAAGGTGATTAAAGAAAAAGAAATGTCATTTGTTGGCATCTGCTGTGCCATGAGTCTGCCAAAGCCACAGATAGAAGCCCTTGAATTTGTTTCCTTTTGAACAAAGAACACAGAAAAGATTAAATTCATATGAAAGAAGAAGTCATTAATCAGGTATTCTGACTTATTCCAGTGGCAACCTTCCCCAATGTTTTAGCAGAAAAAAACTCTGCAGTCACAGTGTTGTGAGTGGAGTTTGCACCATCTATGGCTGGGTAAATTAAAAATGTAACTTGTAAAGATTTGCTTTAAAAAACAGGATTTTTTTTCTCATTGTTTTCTGCAAGTTTCAGCTAAGGGTTTATATTCACATTTTATTCCTTGTGAATGTTCTCACAGGATAGTTTTCAGTAGTGTTTGCAATATTTTTATTCCTTCAATACAGTCACTAAAATCATGATTTTGTCGTGATTTTGAAGGCTGTTACCATGTGCCCAGCAACACGTGTGAGCTATTGCAGCTTGCAGCTCTGCACTGCAATTCTGCAGCTATTGCTGAACAGTACGTGTCAGTGCAAATAGACTTATTGACTGGAGTGCAGATCCTTGGGTTTATAATGTCTATTAAGTAAATATTTGTAAGTCAGGGCTGTATAAACAGACCCTCCAGTAACTGGCATCTACTGATTCATTAGAAGAACAAAATAAGATGGCTAAAGCCTTAGCTCTGAGCCTGTTTCTACACAGTGATAAGCAAGAGGAGCAAGGGTTGTTCCCTGCCACTGAAACCCAGCAGGATGGATTAGCTTCCTTCGGTAAAGCCTACTGCTAGCCACCTCTGAAGCCTTTGAAGGTGAGTTTGGGAGGCTGTGTAAGATGGAAGGAGTGAAAACAAGTACAGCTTCAGGGAAACTGCTCATTTGAACTACACTTTGCAGCAAGTGCACCATCTTCTGAACCATACCAGAGAAAAACCAGTCACTGTGGTCCAACGAAAACCCAGAGGAACAAGCTAAGATTTAAATGGTGTGAATGATCAGGGACCTGGTGGTTGAGCCTTCCTCTGCCTATTTTTGTTTTGGAGAGGACGTGTACCTTAAGCAGCAAAGCCATCTGCCTCAGATTGCTGTGTACTGATCCTTCTCTGAGAAAGCAGGAAAGTTACAAAGGATGCAGAAGCCCTCCAAAGAAAAAACAAAAAACCAAGAGAAAAGTCTTGTCATGACAGTTTTCACCATGATCTGGGAAACTGAGTCGCATCATTTAGGAAAAGGAACAAAGGTGTTGCTGCACAGTGCTGGGCAAGTATGGCATGTTCATGGAACCCTGCAACTGGGTGAAATTACTTTAGAATTAAGGACCTTCCGAAAATAAAGATGCAAAAGCAAATAAACAAACAAACAAACAAAATTCAGTATATCAACAGTATTGATTGCCAAGTGGTTAAATCTGTAAGAGGTGAAGACAGTTGGTTTTATTTTCTACAGCAGGGTTTCATAACATTTCCAGTGTCATGTTGGTGACATTTGATCATATGGAAAGATTTATGAAGAACTTCACTTGTTATTCAATTCACCACTCAAAATACATTCATCTACAAATTACCATCTTATTTAACAAATACTTTTTGTTTATTTCTCTTAATGGTGAAAACAGGCTCTTCTGCTAACTTAGCAACATTTTGCTGGTTCAAGAGACTGTTTGATTACTGTGCATCATGTCTTCCTAAGCAAAAAGATGTCACAATGCCTAAAATTAATTTTTGGTTTTTATACCAAAAAAATGTACAAATCAGTTAAAATGCTCTGAATAAATAACTGTTTTAAACAGCCATTAAATATTCAGGTTGCCACAGTAATTGTCTATATGTGATAGACCCGAATATTATACCATCACCTAAGAATACTGATGTATAATAGTCTTAGAAAACCTGCTTTTGACCTTTTCAGTGGGGTGAATAGCATATTGGTTTATAAGCATTTTGATGTGAATTTGGTCTAGCTTAAAAGGATGCAATGGGAAAAACAAGCCTGAAAGTAATATAGGTAAGCAACCACACAACAAACTTCAAGGAGACAATTGCAGGTTAACGGCACATTTCCAAGCCACAGGACTCAGCTGTTCTGCTGGCTGAGACCAAGAAGATCAAAAAGATAGTCTCCTAAAAGAGGAGCCAGCTAGCAAATGGCCCCTATGCAAGAGAAGGGAAGCTGACAAAGGTGAACCTCCCTACCAAATAAAGCTACTCATGTTGACTTGATGATTTTAAAATGTGCTTTTTTGCTGAAGTAATGTCTTAGTAAGTAGTGCCTTCTCTAAATAGGTAGCTCATTTGTGATGATGGACTGTTATCAGAGGAGAGAGAGAAACAGCCTTCATTCAGCAATGTTTTAGGGGGTTCCATCTTCCCCCGCAGGAGACAGCTGGGGTTATGGTCACTTATGGTGTGGTGCCTCTATGAACAAAAGGGTAGGTGGCTCCAGATTATGTGTCGGGTGTGAAGGGGATGGCCCAGAGCAGACAGTGTTAGGAAATTCCACTTTGACCAGAGGTACTATCTCCCTTTTAGTAAAGTCATAAATGTCAGTTTATGTATCCAAGCAAATAATAACTTAGTCCTAATTCCTAACAGTACCAAAAAACCTATTTCAAATAGAACATCTGAAATGAAATACTTCTCAAGGGCCTCAAGAACTGTAAGGATGAAAAGCACAAAATTAATAGATAAAATGCTTTCTTCATGTCTTACTTGTTTTAGGTAGGGTGAGAACCAGCCTAAATCAAAACGTAAGTGCATATGTTGCAGAAATCCAAGACACTGCTATCTGAAACGGGATGTTTGACTTTTTTTTTTCTTAAAATATTCTTTAAAATAATTAGTAAAACTATCTTTCAGCAGAAACTGTGTCCTAAAAAACATTTTCTGAAGTAGTTTTTATCCTGTGAAATGAGAAGCGTGAGCCCCAAACAGGATACAGCAATTTTTCTTTTATCTAATGAACAAACTTTTATTTTCTTCTAGTATTTTTTTTTCTGATCACAAGTACTCATTAATTCAGGATGAACAGAGAAAAACAGAAAGGTAGAGAAATTAGGATACAATTCTCAAAAATTCAAGAGACAGTGCTCCTGCTCTTATGGCCTTTCACTGGTAGCACAGTAGATTTTCCTCTCCGCTGAGACAGGAGACCTGCTTCCAACTTTTTCTGTGCAGGAAGTTTTAAAGTATTTCATGATGTCAGCTCTCTGTGAGTGCAATTCTTTATTTTTATTAAAAATGCCAAAAAAGATTAAAGCACAGACCATACACAATGCTTTATTTGAAGTGGTTTATTTATGATTGCTTTGTTTCCAGACTTGTTTAAGCCTGACTTGAATTTTTTTTTTTTTCATTCTTCCAACCACTGAAATAAAGATATATAAAAATATATATGTATAAATTCCTGCAGAGAACAGTGCTCGGAAATTCTTTGTTTCCTGGAGTTTTTTCCATTGGCTCCAACAGCTGTTGGTTTGAAAGCAGTTTTTTGTTTTGGTTTAAAGGTTTGAAAATTATATCTCTATAGCTAACTGAAATGATTTATTTGTTTTATTACTCTTAATCTTTCAGTCTGAACTTCAGAAGCTGGTAAAAACAATTCTACAGGGGCATATTAGTGATACCTATTAATATGTTATGTGGAAAATATATGGTTTAATCATTTGATACAAACATATTAATCATATTGGAATATGCATATACTATCTGGCACAACATGTAAAGTCTGAGAGAAGAGGGTGTGATACTGTTACTGCTAAAACTCCATGCATGTAAAAACAAAAGACTACTTATACTCACATAAATTAATGCATCTCATGACACAAATGACTGAACTATACAGCTCAGTGATTTTTCTGTGTAGAGGTGTCCTCAGTGAACATTGTATGATTTGGGGAAATATCACTGACTGATTGTTTGCTGTTTCACTTGCAATGCTAATTTCATGAACATGACCGCTCTCTCCATGATGGATAGAAAGTTGTTGACAGGAAGCCCTTTTCCAGCGAAGCAATACCCGTTCCCCACAGAACTGATTTTTCCTTTGGCGTTGCACTCATTAAACCAACCTCATCTAATGGCTTTTGGTAATTGCACTAAAAAGGTTTCAAAACAAATTGAAAAAAAAAAACCAAAACCCAATATCTAACAGAGCTTTGTGGACCCTGATATTGTTTTTTAGATTTTATGGTTTGTCTTGGAATCATAAAAATAACATAGATATAAACACTCAACAGAACCCCAAAAAACAAAATGAAACAAAATGCTGTCCGGCTGACAAAGCAAACAATTTTCCTACCAAGGTCAGGTTTAATTTAGTGACAATACAACAAAACAGACTGTTGCTGTGATCTAACCACCTCTGAACAGATGTCCAAAATATTTTAATTGCAGTTAACTCTGCATTGTGATGAAGAACTACTCTAGGCAATACCTCCAAGATCCCATTCCAGCCTGATTTTCTATGATTTCTAGAAACTGAAAACAAGCAAATATTTAACAAAGTTCTGCATGTTCTGAGCCAAACACATTTTATTTTGCTATGTTCTCTAGATGTTTCAGATATTGAGTGGTGATGCAAAAAAGACATCTGCACCATCCCACATTTTTCTCTTGGATAAAACAATCTCAGAAGTGGAGCCAGAAATCTTTTTTTCTCACCCACCTGAAGCTTAACTCAATTTCTCCCTCTCCTGTTCACTTTTTAGTCAGATATTTCTGGTATTGATGATGGGGAGAAAGTACTTCCACTGCCATTATCCATCAGCTGAGTGGAGACGTAGAGCAGGGCTCACCTGGGCTAAGTACAGAGTCTGTGGATCAGGTGTTTTAGCAGAGATGACAGTCACTACAACTTGCAAATATTTGATCCTGGGGGTAGATGAGTAGGATGACACTCCACAAAGTTAGATGGACTGCATACTGTTTTCTAGTCATGACCTTGGCATCATTACTCACTCAAGAAAGAATCAGTCCTTGGTCCTGATGTTTCACATAAGCAATGATGATATGATGCAGTTTGTACAGTAAACAAAACCAGCAAGCTGCAGTATTAAAGCTGGGATACAATAAATGGTAAGCCAGAGTGGTCGAAGTCCATTGATGAGCGTTTTGCCAGCACCTTGTTAAAAGGGAGTTTTAACAAAACATTAGGAGAGTAGCTTTGTTCCTTCCAAATATCACCAGGTGGTAAGCCAACACTTCTCAAATTTTAAATGAAAAAAGACTGTGTTTCACTACAGTCATGCTCTTTCGATGAGCTGCCTATGCACAACCAGTTCTACAGCTGTGATGCCAGAAGACCCTTGCAGTGTAAATTTGCAAGAGAAAGCTTTTTCTGTGGTCAAATGGAGAGTCTAAACCTCAGTGAAACTAAAGGGAGCAAAAGTTTTCTTGTAGTGTCACCAGGCAGTTCTTCACTTTCATCAGCTGGATGCCTGTTAGAGCACAATCTTTTCATGGCAGAATGCAGGGTACGATGACACAATTTTCCAAAAATCAGTGGTTAGAGATATGTGTTTTTTACGTATTAACTATTACAATACTGCCTGCCATATATGTGCTTGAATGCAGCGTTTATATGGGAAGTGAATGGAATAAACAGCATGATATTTATTCAACTATTCTGTATGAAAGGTTAATTCTATAACAAAGGTGAGTTGGAGAATGGTCCTCTAATATTGGTAAAACCAGACATAGTTGTAAGTAAACTCATTTTTTAGAGCAAGCTAAAGTAAATGCACAAGTCATTGCCTTTGGTACAAATGGTAGTTTCAGAACATTGCAGTTAGTGTGCTTTGAACCAGTTAAGTCAACAAATATAATCTTTTTTTCCCCTCCCTTCATCTATTAGCTTTGGCAGCCTTTGCAACACCTAAGTTGAGTGTGTCATCTATGCCTCTGTACACATTCTTGCGCACAGCCACATATATACACATCAGGCATGCATAGTAGATTTGTGTTCAAGGGCTGGAGAAAGACAGAAGTTCCATACATTTTTTCACACCGTCACATTAAATTTTTTCATCACCAAAGAGCTCCTGTTGCCTTTTACAGTGCACATTTTCCCAGAGATTCAGTGGTAGTTTGTTTGCTTCAAATACAGGAGCTTTATTTCTCCTGTGGGTACTTAACAGTTATTTGAGAACATTTCTGTGCAGCGGTACTATGACATTACCAGCAAACTGATTCATACTGTTGGTTTATTAACTTTTTGTGCTCTCTTTCAGCTTCAAACTACTCCGGTTTCAGATCTATTCACAGTCAAAATGGCTATTTATCACAATTTTTCAAATTAACGTCAGGGGAATGTTGCTTTCAGTCTTCAAAATGAGAATAAATTAAAGAAAAAAGAAAAGGAAATAAAAGGAAATAAAATAAAAAATAATAGAAAAGAAAAGAAAAGAAAAGAAAAGAAAAGAAAAGAAAAGAAAAGAAAAGAAAAGAAAAGAAAAGAAAAGAAAAGAAAAAAGAAAAGAAAAGAAAAGAAAAGAAAAGAAAAGAAAAGAAAAGAAAAGAAAAGAAAAGAAAAAAGAAAAGAAAAGAAAAAAGAAAAAAGAAAAGAAAGAAAAGGAAAAAAAGCTGAGTTCACTGCTCAGTTCAATCTAATACATCTAGTAATACAGACCATCTAGAAACTGAAAAAGGAGCTATCTCCTTACAGAAAATGTTAGAAGAATTTTTTCCTTACTGACTGAATCAGTAAGGAAAGACATTTATTCTTTCAGATCATTTGGGATTGAAAAAGTTCAGCAAAAACTGATTTTGGGAGTAAATTATTTGGTACCACATAGATGACTGATTAAAGAAACAGAATTTACAGACAATCTTTTTAGTGAAAATTAGAGGATTGAGACTAATTAGACTTTAGACTATTATTTTTAGATGTTCCACATTTGAATGAACTTTTGATTACCTCTTTTGTCTGTGAAAAAAGTTATAAATGCCTTAGTAGGTGGATAATAAATTACCAAGCTTTATTTATCTCAGTAGAAGTTTTTTCCATGTTTCTTGAAATAATACCTTGTGACTCCTTGGTGAACTGCAGCAGATAATTTTTCAGGCCTTTAAGTGAATTAGAGGGATCATGAGATCTTTCCTTCTACCCACCAAACAATGGTGAGTATGCAACACTTAATAGCAGAACGGTTGATTAGGATCTGCTCCTCAGAGAAAATCTGTCATTTCACCTTAGGTAGGATTTTACTCTTCCATTTTCCTTGAAGGTCTCTGTAAAAGGGCACCTCACCTTTTAATTATTTACTCTAAAGTCTTGATTTGCATTTAATGGAAACACATAGCTCTTCAAAAATGAATGAACTCTATCATAGACTATAATGAGACCACTCTATGGTAATTAATTTTAGAGAATAACATTCACCTGGCATATACTATAATTATGCTTTAATATTAAAGCTGATCTTTGCAATTGACTGAAATAATTTAATAAAATATGTTTTGTTAAAGCTAAACAGGCTATTATTGTTGTTATTACTGCATGGATTTCAAAATCTTCTAAAACAGCATCTCTTTCTGGTGGCAAATACATGGTTCACTTTCACATTAGGTGTTCTTAAGACCATAGTGGTGTCAGAACGGTTTGTCTGTGTTTTCAAAATTAAAAAAAAAAAATCAGAAGATAAGCTATAGTTGACTGCTGTGTGTATTTTTTAAAGCTGCCTAGTTATTGATATATAGCAGTAAACTTTATTATGCTAGTTTTACAGATGGCAGGTTAATGATCTCTCATCTCTGTGTTGACAGCATGGGACTGAGATGTTTTCTTTTGCTGTTTCATATTCTAAACACAAAACAAAGTATCCCTTCAGACAAAAATATCCTTTGTTTCATTGATCTTGTTTTTCCCAGAGCCTTCCCCAAAGTAGGTGTAATGGGCTTTATTAGTCCATCAGGATCTTATCCTCCATTGGTTGCAGGCAGTTTGGGTTGATTCCTTTGAGTTCAAAGAGCTGGCCATAGGCTTAGTTTCTGTCTCCAAATTCTTTACTATCTCGGCAATTCTGAATACTGCTCCTTATTCTTCTTATTAACTGAACTACAGCCCAGACTTGTAGGTCTTGCCTTGCTCTCACTAACCCGGTCACTATTTGCAAGTACACACAATACTAATTATATAATTATACTTTACATATGCACAAATATAAAACCATACGTATCATATAGGTGTATATAGTTATATGTGGACAATTATTTAAAAGCATTTATGCATATGCACATGTGCATACATGCTTACAGGAATAAATTGGAGACAGCATAGATAAAATTCAGCAATGTTAAGATGTGTATTTATTGAATATAAACTATAGAGCTATATTTATAAAAAACATTTTTATGTAATTAAAACAAAAACTTGGGAAGGTAATGTTTTAGACATACCAATTTGGCAAATCACAACAGTATTTCAAGCAGGTTTGCTCAGAGGTTTCATCAGATACCTCTTTCCCAAAACAGGGTTGCACACACTGGCAGGACAAGCTGACGCCACTAGAAAGCTGAGCAACTCATGTTTTGTTAAATCATATTTCAGAAATAATAATGTGTGTTTCACTCACTATTCCTCCAGAGAAACTGGAACAAACCCCCAAATTACTACTGGAATGGTACTCCGTTCCCAAACAAAAGATACACACAGACATGTTTAAACAAACCAAGGCCTGGGTTATGACGTCGTTATGATGATTATAATTTCCCAAAATCAACTATAAAGTCCATGACAGTAATTTATAAGATTTTTTGTTTATAAAACAACTCTGGATCTTTTCAGAAGAAAGCTAAACTAACTGTGTATTTTGTGTTTAGGCAAACATGGTCCATTATTCCTGCGGCGCTGCATTTACTTTGTACTGGTTTTGCACTGAGGCAGAAGAATAGCATTAGACAGAACAAAACATTGTTAGCTGTAATATAATTTCCATTTTCTCCACAGATGTGTATGTGCTTTGGAAAAACTAGGTTTTGAACTTGGTATTCTGACAGCCCATACAGCAGACAAGAACAAGAAGTGGCTGTAACCAATAGCTGAACTTATTCACAAAGTGATAAAAAAATGGAATTTGTAGAGGATTCCTGTACAGATACAATATGGGTAATTTTAATAACTTTTTCATTATTTCTATAGCAATGCTGTTTTTTACATCATACAGTAGTAAGTGGAAAACACTTATGATTAACTATTCCTTATATAATTGCTTTCATAATTTTTCATAGCTTTTATTACAGAAAATGCATTTCTATAATAAACTAAAACCAACCATGAGCAACTACATGTTGCAAATATTCTATTCTCATCTTCCTGGACTGTTTATGGTACATTCTTCCTTTCTGTTTGTTATATAAATATCTGTTTGCTGAAATCTCTAGTAAAGTGAAATGGGTGATTGCCTGAAAAGAACATAAGAAATAGGACATTTTGCACCATACTCAAAGACTGTTTATCGGCTATTCACTGTCAGACTAAAAGGACATTTCCTGTAAGTACCATAGAGGCCTGTCTTGGTGTGGTATTATTGAATAATTTTGTTAATGTTGTTGACCTCTCATTAGAAGTGATTTGTAAAATTTATGGATGGCTTCCTGCCTCACAAGTACTGAAAGACAGGATGAAAATCCAAAATGTCTGTGTTAAATTAGGGAGATGGTTTGATAATCAACAAGAATAAAGTAGTGCAGACAAAAGCAAAGTGCTTTACGTAAGAAAGGAGAAATGGAACACATAAACACAAAATGGGGACTTATTGTCTCGGCAGCATTACTGCAGAAAAGGATCTGGGAATAATAATTACCACAAATTGAACAAGAGTCAGAAATATAATGCTGCTGTAAAAAAGCAAAAACAAAAGACACACACACACACAAAAATTCATATGTCAGTCCAGGATATATTAATAGCAATGTAAACTGTGTGAAGGAATAATTTCCATTCAAATGTACCTAGTACCAGAGAGGCTTTGTGGAAAGTACTGTGCCCGGCTTTGGGCACTGTGCTTCCCAAGCAGGTTCATGTGTTGGAGATGGGCAACAATAAAAAGGAAATCAGTTCAGACAGCCATCCAAAGACTGGAAACTAGAAAAAACCTGAGCTTCTTTCATTTGGAAAAGAGAAAGCTAATGGAGAATATAACAACTTCAAAACACAATTTAAGAGGAGAAGGTGCTGAGTTGTCCTCAATGTTCACTGAATATGAAACAACAAATACCTGATGTAATTCACCTCAATAAATTTTCAGATTAGATATGTGGGAAATTTTGACTGTGAGGTGAGTTAGACGCTACCACAGCCAAGCAAGAGATATAAGAATAAGGAAGAACTTAAAAGACACAGATTTGTGTTGAATGATGTAGGTTCATATGATCCCCTTGTCTTGCCTTAAGGTAAATGAGTTCATGAGGTCTCCTCTGACTGTATCTTCTCTCTCCAAAAGACATTCAGGGCCACCAGAGGAAGAAAGTAATTTTGACCTCTCTGTGCTGATGTAAAAAACTCCCAAGACCTAAACAAGCAATTGACTTTTGGGCCTCCTGAATGTTTAGATGAGTTTGTAAGTAGGAATTTAATAAGCAACATCAAGTTGCTTCTTTGTACAACTTTCATGAGTTTTCATATAAATGGAATAATTAATGAGATCATTCAATGAGATGGATATATATTTCTGATACTAACTAAATTAAAAATTCCAATGAAAAGCCAAATAAATACTCCCTGGCTTGGAGAGAGGGAAGTTGTGCTCAAGTAGTTCAACAAATTTGTCTCATTAAAAAGGGGACTTAAAGACAACCTGATTCCTGAGTACATGTACCTCCACGGAAAAATATATGGAGTTCTGGGATGTGATATTTGCACAGATTAATCCTCAGCCCAGGACCTTGCTTCTGCAGGCTTTTTCTCCAATCTGTATAGAAAGATAGTCTGCTCATGGGGACAATCAGAGCAGAAGACAGACAGACTTCTGGTGCTCTGAATTGCTCCCAGGAGGGTCTTTGCCTGGAGCCAGAGCCCATGGACACTGCTTCCCTGGGGTACAGTCAGACTCACTGACTACCAGCCTGAATGCCTCCCTAATTTAGCAGCTGACAGCTAAAAGCAAGAGACAGACAAATTCAGAGTTTCAAGCTTTAGAGGATGCTGTAAGCGAAGTGGCATATCTCTTTCTATTTTAAAATCAAAGCTAGATGTCTTGGAAAGTTTTACATTAATCAAACACAAGGCATGATTCAATCAAACAGAAGTTACTGGTCTCACTACAGGAATGAGTAGCTGAAATGGAAGGGGCTATGGTTTAAGAGGGGGATGAAATGGCAGCTTGAAATTGTTTTACATGAGCAGTAAGAAACATGTAACAGCACCTGCTACTCAAAAATAAGATCATTTCAGTCTGCTTTTTGATCTACCTTTTTTTTGTTTCTTTCTAGGCCTAAAGCAGGAAAAATATCTCTTTGTTGACAAGCTAAATGATTTGTGGTTTTAAATAGCACTATAGTGCTATCGGAAGCGCTGATGGGACCTGATGAGAACAATCCATGACATTTTGATTCCTTAGGTTCTCTTTGTCTTCATTTATTGAACTGAGTTATTTGCATTTCCCATATTTCTATGCTTACACCTACTAAATAAAACTTTGTAAGAGGTTCAGTATTGTAACAGTATGTGTTACATACAATTACATACATACATACAATTTTTTTAAACTCTTAAAGGAAAGAAATGAAAGCACAGTAATCTATTAAGGTTTGCCCTATCTCCCTTCCCGCCTTGTCTGCTATAAACTTTCTGCCCTGCAGAAACCCAGCCTTGGGGGTTGTAAGGGTAACACTGCAGAAAGAGCTTTTCAACACGGACGCTTTTAAAGCTGTTATTTGTCTGCTTGTCCTTGCTTATTAAGCAAGCATTCACACAGATCATTTAAAAGAGAAGGTGCATGTACAAATGTACCTGTGACAGACAGAAAACTCAGCTTGGACCATGATATTAAGGTGATGATGCTGGTTGCAGTCTTGCACCTGAACACTTGTTCTCTGACACAAGATGAAACTTGCAGTCCCACACAATGTATTTTGTGGTGTAAAAGAGCTTGGTATTATTCTGGGCAATGGAGTTGAAAAGAGGCTTCCCTTCTTAAATCAAACTGACAGTACTTGTGAAAGGAATGTGTTGGAGAGTACTAGGAATATTCATGCTGTGAAAAGATAAGAAAATGAGGGAAAACTGAATAACCAGTTGTCAGCAAAATTTATGTTCTGTAAAAGAAAATTCAGTGTACAGATTTTCTTCCTTGGTTGGAGCTTCCTGTAAAGGGGAAAATAATTTTAGTATACTGAAACATAATGAAAATATAGCAAATAGTTTTAAACCCCATTTTATTTGGATTGGAGTTTTGCGAAAACATTCAGAATGTGCTTTTAGTTTTAACTTGTAAGATATATACTCTTTTCATTGGTACTATATTGTTTCACTTGGTAATTAAAAAAAAGAAGAGTCTCAGACTATATCCAGATTCTTCCAATCTGCCTAAAGGTATGCACAGAAACCCAAGCTTTGGCAACAAAAAGTGAGTAGACTGATGAATGTGGTGAGCACTCACAGCTCTTACTTGAACCTGTAAAAGCTGGAGGTATTCAGCAATTCTCAAAATTAAGGCATATAGGGAGATGTCTGGCTTGAGTCCACGAGCCTGAAAATGTTCATGTGAATTCCTGATTCAAGTTTTCCCTATATTCTAAGCAAAGTTTGCTATTATGTCATATGAGAACTACTATTTTAGGTAAGAACTGTGTTAACTTTTTGCCAACACTTTCCAAAAATTTCTATGATTTTTAGCAATGCCTAAAGAAAACATTGCTTTAATAATGAGGCGATTAGTTGGTGAGCAGTGACTAAGACAGCTGGTTACTGTATTCTAGATAATGTTCTTAAGAAGAAGTCATAAACCACTTTTTTGTAAATGCAAGTGTCACTGTATTGTAGTTATACCATTTTATATAAGTAAACCTTAATGGAGTGAGGAAGTTGCTGCTGCACATTCCAGAGTGACAACATTCACTGGGATCCAGTAAATGTACAAAGCGGGAATGTGGCACAATAAAAGAGATCCATCCCACTTCATGTTAGTAAGCTACACGGAGATGTCATCTTTGGAATTCCTATCAGGTCATCACCCAGAAATATGCAATTCCATCTGACCTTTTTGAGAGATCTATTTCAGATTTTGATGAATTCCTAGTAGTGCAAAGAAAGTAAGAGAAAAAGTAGCTTCAAAGAAAGGTGGGTGTGAAGGAACAGCAAGCATCATTCCCTCAATTTTTCTTTGTGCTTGAAGACAATTATGAGTTCATGGTTGAGTTTTCCATTGAATGGGTTTCCTATTTGTGTCCTCAGTCTCATTTCTCTGAGGAACTGGCAGTTCTTGAAATCCTTTGCCCCTTAAACTTGTGCCCTGTGAGGTTTATCTACTTGTTCTCAGTTTATTAAGTTATCTGTCCTGGTATCTGTAGCTCAGCTCTGCTCACAGACTCATTTTTCATCTGTCTGCTCAGGAGTACTTCTGGCTATCATTAGTGACAACATGAATAAATAGTGTTTGCTAATTTGGCAGACAGGCCTTGGTAACCTGTCAGATGTGGGCTTCTCGGACACGAAGCATGTTGCATGGTGACAGGTCTGTTTGGCAGATTAGTTTCTCCATTCTTTTCAGAAGGGAGTTACTTTGTTTTCTACTAAGGGCTGTGGCACTCATCTCATAATCTTTAGCACACACGGCTTTTCCTGCTCTGTGACAGGTCACAGTTATCCCTTGGACCTTTATTTGTCTGTGGGTGCTGCTGTGAGCCTCCTTTCCACAGGGTTTCAGTGCTCTTGCATCAAGGAAACGATGTCCAGCTGTGATATGGCACAGCTGCAAAAGTTTGACCCCAATCACGCAGAATGAGCAGAGCCTGTGACGTTGTTAGCAGCTCAAGCGTTCAGGTGGGAAAACAGCATCATGGGAAAATGCTAAATCTTAAAGAAGGGAACATGGAGGTTAGTCAGGCAAGGAACCTGTGGGAGAAGTTGTTGGTGCTATCAGCACTGAGTGAGCTGGTGGAAGGTGATGATTCAGTGACACTGGAGACCTGCTCAGTGGGGTTTCTGCGTTAGTCAGAAACAACATCAGGAAGCATCTGTGATCCTGGATTTTTTTACCTCTGTGATTTTCACAGGTAGATAAATCAAACCATAATACTTTTAAATTTAGGCAGAGTTTTGTTTCCCTTGTGGATATGGGCTTCACAGTTGATGGCCAAGGCAAAATTGACAGAAGAGATTTCTGGCAAAGTAGTGTTTATGCTATTGGGTTTTTTTTATTATTATTTGTAAAATCTATTTCAAAAATCCCCCTGCCCTTCTTGTTGGTTAATTTTACAGCTAATAAGCCCTCTAGTCATTGCTATGTAGTGAACTTTTTAGGTTATGATAACTAATAAAAGAAGGCAACCTGTTCCAAAGGAATGAATATTTACCACCACTGTCACCTGTTACATGAATTTGTTGTTGTTGCAATTATTAATTGCTGTTGCTATTATTATGCTACCCTGCTTCCAACATACCCCTAAATGGAAAGAAAAAATCAAAAAGCATAAAAAGAGATGGAAACTTTGAATTCTGTTCCAATGACAGATAAAGAAAAGATACAATTTTTTTAGGGGTCAGAGTAAGTTGTATAATCTCAAGAAACATCAGGATATTTCTGGTTTTCAAAGTTCTTCTCATGATTTGTTTGAGTTAGAACAGCCTTAAATCCCAGTTTGTGTTTAGCTCATGCCACCATAAATTGGGAAAAACTCCATCAAAGTTAATGAAATACACAGCTGTAAAATGCCCTGTGATTGAGGCTTTTCAGTCAGAATCCAAACCTCCATTCATCTCTGTTTCAACAGAGATAAGATTAGTGGAGAAAATTATCAAATTACATCATCAGTCCTTCCTTCTGTTGCAGCTGAGTCTGTGATTAAACAAACACTGGACAAATATAGATTTTTTTTTTGTTCTGGAATTATTACTTTTTCCTGCCAAAGGTATTTTATTCATAGTTTTTGCTTTCTTTGCTATCAAGTATAGTCAGTTTGGTTAACTGTCATCTTGGGAATTATGAATTCATTGTAAGTGTTATTTTCTAGTATTAAGCTTAAAGTTGACCCTATATCTTACTGAAGAATATTGCATTGAGAATATGTATCCACTTGTTGTTTTCTCTATCCGAGAAACTAGAATATATTATTTTTTCCTAGTGAGAGGTCAAAGAATGTGTGCCTAGTGTGGAGGTGGAAGACTAACTTCCAGCATTCTTTGCCAGTTCATCTGCTCTTCATGGGAGCTAAATGAATTAGAGGCTGTCGGTAGAAGAAAGGACTGTTATCAGCTGTGGACTAGCTCTCGGTGTGGCTAACTTCCACTAAGACCAGAAGAAAGTCTGCTTGACAGTAGCTGTTACTTATTGGGTCAGACATTTATTTATGCTTCTGACAAAGTTCTGACATCATGAAATAGCCTGAAAATTAGTGCAGCTGTGGCAACTCTAATGCCCTTTCACTTGGACAGATACGGTGTAATATCTGCAGGTGAGATCCAGTCTCTTCAATGGTCCATCACCTGCCTTTGGTACTCACAGGAAACCAGGTTTATGTATTTTTAACATCTAGTAATTTTGATGTTTTTATCTCATCTATGGAGCTAGAGAAGTAATTTTGCTCCTCATTGTTAAATAAGTAAACGTGCTTCTCACAGGTAAAATATACTAAGGTGATGTAAAAGTTGTACACAAAAATCTATATTGAAGGAAGAAACATAATTTCAATTTTCCAGAGTATGTATGGGTGTGTAATGGATACAGCCCTAACATAATTTCCGTGGTTGCTAGTTGAAAATGTGAAAAAAACCTCTGACTGAGGAACTATGTCCTTTATATGTGTGGAATTCTAATGAATTAACCATGTACATCTATTACAATTTCAGTAGGTACTAAAACCATCTGCTTAAATATTCAGCTTCCATTTTTTATCAAGTCTGAAGCCGATTTAGAGGATAATGCTTATAAGACCTCAAACAGGATAATGAGAACAGTGGTGAGTACTTGAAAATGTCATCACAAACTAGTTTAATGTACAGGTTATCAAGAAATGCCATCTCTTCAGGAAAAACTGAAACACTGTGATGCAGTGCACACAGGATAAGAGATTTTTTTTTTTTTAAAAGCGTAAATATTTCTGCTGAATTAATAAGGATGACTGAAAATTTATAAAGTGGTTGTGTGAGATAAGTACACCTGACTGAATGGGAAAAACAACAGGATGGTTAAAAAGGCGAGGGGAAATCCCCATAAAAAACCATAGGATAATGCAAACAGAAACTGAGCTAAGAAAGAGTTTGAACCTCATTCCCCCCTTCAACTTTTTTTTTTCTTTTTAATTTATCAGGAGAAGTTGTTAAATGTTTTTGGGATAATTTTGAAGTAGTCTGATATGGAAAAGAAAGATGGCTCTAAAATATAAAAATGTTTTAAATATCATCATTGGCATAGCGGCAAAACAAAGGAGGCAGGAGAGAAGTTTTGTTTATATTATTCTCGGGTAGGTAATAATATTGGGTTCCAGACCAGTGTTTCCAGAAAGTTTTACCTTATTTAACTAGTTAAAATGGGAAAATTGTAAGCTGTGTCTTAGAATTTGTATTGTCTAATAAAACAGCAGGTTCCTTAAATAAATATTAGTAGAAGACTACATTTTATATTAGCACCACTACAACAAAAGTGAAAAATTCACCCAATGCCACATCTCTACGTTGAAATATATAAACTGTGTTGCAAAACAGATGTTGAAGAACAAAGATAAAAGAAATAATAATTGTGCATTGGTGTATAAATAGTCTAGAAAATTAATGTCATAACATTGGTAGGAGATCTTATTTTGGTGATAACAGACATTGATATTCTGAGCGAATAAATTTAAGAAAGATACCTTCAGTGATATTTGCTGAAGAAGATTTGAACTGCAAAACTTTTAAGAAAAATATACTGCAGGCTCAGTCTTGATCTCGAAGATTACAATGAAGTCAAGACCCAGTGGCTGGAAAAAGAACTAAGGCAGATTCAAGCATGAAATAACAACTGTGTGTGTAATTAACCACTGGAAACATTTACTGAGGGGTGTGGTACATTATCACAGGAAATCATTAAACTATCATGGGCTAGGATTTAAAAAATATAATTTTTAGTTCAATCATAAGTCACTGTGTTCACTGAAAGAAATTATTAATTTATGATTTTATGACAGAAAATCAGTTTAGACTATTATAATGGGCCCTCTGGCTTTAAAATCTATGATCCAGATGAAAATGCAGTTACAGAAAGACACTTCATACAAACTCAATAGATTTAAAAATTATTCATAATTTGGACCAGGTATCTCAAGACACAAGTTTCATGCTTTTTTTATCCACAGAGATTACTTATGCAGTGTAGTTAATACATTTCACTTTTTTGCACTAAGTTGAAAACAACAGGGAAATCGCCAAATTTGATCAGCTCACTCCACTGCTGCCTTTTGGACATGACTGTGTAAGATTACACAATAAAAAAAGGATTTTTCTTCCAGTTGACTATACCATGAATTTACCAAATTACAAGAAGCCCTGTGTGACAATTGTTATCCATAAGCAAGCAATGAATTAAAAGTTTATTGTGCTCTTGGTAATTGTTGACAAATTATTCTGTGTTTTTTTTAAAAAAAAAAAAAGTGGGTTTGAGCACTTAAAACAGCTCTGGTGAGCAATTGACTTCATGAATAAGTGTTCATGCAAGTTTTCACAGTTATTTTTGTGCTCTAAGAATTAATGGTGATGAAATTTTATATCAGTTTTCATCAGGTAGTTATTTTTTAAAGTAATAGAGTTAAGACAGTGCAGCATTGGACATGCAATCATGTCTCGTACATGAATAGAGTCTGGAGCTGTGCTGTGCTGGCTGACTCCAGCAGTGCTGGGCTCAGCTCGCCCAGGGGCTCCCTTGTGCATTGCAAGGTTTGATGATGGGATCCACAAAACCCCAGTTCAGCATACCAGTTGCTACCCAGTAAGACATGTCACTGTGATGGATGAGCTTCAAAACTAGCATTTTCAAGGATGTGAGAGCCTAACTGTGAGCTGCAGGGAGTCACTTTCTTGGAGTGCAAAAATCCATGAGTTTTCTGCTGGAATTACTGGTGGAAAAGGAGAAAATAGTGTCTGGTGTTTACTCATTAGGGGTGAGGCTCTTCTCCTAAAAGGTGAATTCAAACCTTTTCCAAGAAGGGACCAGTCTGTTCCTTGGCCTGCCACATCCCAGGCACTTTCCTCTTGCCCTTCTCAAGGCCATTAGTTCCTTGAGGCTTTGCTGCGGGGTAAGTCCCTGAGCATCCCAGAGCTGCTGGGACCTGCTTGTCCCAGGAATGAGAAATGGCCAGTCTACCGGGTGAGTGTGAAATGATGCAAGGGGGGTATGATTCAGGCTGAGGTTTAAAGTGTTTAAACACATAGAGTTAGGTAGCTGGGCCTGTTTCTTGAGATTTAGAAACAAACCCAAGAAGGCTGTAGCTGAGGTGCAGGAATGATTTATAGTGAAGCAGTTCACGGGGTTGCTGTGTCTAGTCAGCTGCGCTTGCCCTGCTGTGCAGATTGCCAGCTATTCATGAAGTAAGCGCTAAGCTATTGCCATTTGCAGCCTAATGTTTAAGGTGAAACCCTAAGACTCCCCAAAAAAGTGAAACTTTAATGTCAGACTGACACCAGGGAGAACAAGTGCTTCATGGGGTAAAGGTAGTGACTGACTTACCTTGAAGAAAATAAACTCTTTTAAACCTGAGCCTGTAGTTAGTTTTCATCTTTTCTTAGATACTGAGAAAAACTGGAAGGATGTGAGGGAGTTTGTTGTAAATCCTACAGAAGATAAGCAAGTTCTGTTTTCTTAGTAACTGCTGGTTGAGTTCAGATCATCGGACATTTTGTACAGCTTGGTAGGTGTAACTTTTATGTGCTGTTGATGGTCGCAAAGCTATTTGTGCTTTTAAAATCTAGCTACAATGTTTAATTGCCGCATGTGAGTAAGACAGCAATTGTTGATGGCAAATTGCTAAATTGTATAAAAGGAAAAGGCTACGGATACTGGAAAAGATCAAAGCCCCAGAGAAAAAGCATTTGCAAAATCAGATGTGCATGTAAGCTGTTTTAAAACATAACATTAGCAATACCTCTCTAATTAGGATCGAGTCCTATGCATTATTCAGGTTGCATAATTGTGCATTCTGTTGCTAGTCCCTGTAGTTTGCTGGAGTGAGGTTAAAAGAACCAAAATCCAGCAGCTACCTAATTTACCTGCTGCTCTGGTGTAACTGGAGCATCTATATTGAACACCAGTCATCACTGCAAACCTTAAGCACACTTGGACTCGGGTTCATCCTATGTTCTGTGGTACAGCTCAACAGGGGGTGAAGCTGCTGCTAAACCAGCATGTGGAACTTTAGCCTGGCCGAGGCTGTGCAGTGCTGTGCAGAGGGAAGCTGGGAGCAGGTTACATTTGTGGTAAGGGCTCTTCCTTTATTTGAGAGGTAAAGCAAGGAATTAAGAAAGGACATCTGCCCCACAAACTTGTCAGGATCAGGCTAGTAATTTTTTACCTGTAGACTACATTGCCCCTATCATCTGCCCCAGGACCTTTATCTTCTCCTATGGAAAAAGATTTCTTCCATGGCTGCTCCAGCAGCCCTCCCCAGACACATGGGAATGAGTGAGGAAATACTGATAACCTGCGCAGTGAAAACCTACTGGAAATGGTCCAGTCACCTCCAGGTGAATCCTCTGTTCAGCCCTGTCCTTGGACTTCTTTTCTGTGTACCTGAGCAAGAAGCAGAACTAATTACTTGTTCTTCGCCTAACAGGAGGATTTGCAAAGAGAATGTTGCCCTGTTCAGATACTTTGCCCACTACTGATGGCAGTGCTTTTGGAGTGAAATCAGACTTAATTCAGGCTCCTCCCTGGAAGTGCGCTCTTTGGGCTAGTCACGGTGTTTGTGACAGCTGCACAAGAAGGACCCAATTGCAGTTAAGACCTTTAAGAACTATAAATATTTTACAAAGTAACACAGACTACATGGCTTGTCTCTATGAACACAAACCATGAGAGTCCGTGCATCATAACACACGACTGTGCTGGTTATCCACACCCCAAGTGGATGCAGCTGGGTTCCCATGGCAGATGTCCCTCTCAGTCCAGCCAGGCACAGGCACTCCTGTGATACCACAGCAGCACAGATTTGCCTTCCATGAGGATTTCTTTGACAACTAGCCACTGTGATGCTGTACACTAGATACTGACTGAAGCTAGAAAGGCACTGCTATGTCTTTGTGTGAGGCAGCTATGCCTATGAGGAAACATCAGGGACAAATGAGTAAGTTCTGTGCTCAGACTGAGTGTCTACAGGAATATGTTTTTTTGAAACTCGTCATGCTTTCTATTCCGAAGTTGTTGTGTTAAGAGGCAAACTGAGAAATGACATCAGGCAGACTGTTAGATTTCACTCTGCTAAGCTGAGAAAAAACATCATTATTTGCATGGTGGGAAAAGCAATGGTATGAGAAATTAAGTCCAAATAGATAATGCAGGGAAAGTTGGGCATATTTTATTATGGATTTGTGGCATTTCTGCTTGTCATTATTTGTCCATGTACGGAGATGGAAAAAGACTGTGGATTAAGTTTATCAACAACTGACTTGGAAAAAAAGATTGAAAATTTTTCACACTTTGAAGTCCAGTGAAATATAAAGATGCATTACCTTCATCATTGATACATTTCACTATGACTCTTAGCCATATAACTTGTCAGTACCCTAGTGATCTAACTTGTATTTTGAATAAAATGCTTACTTACCCAGAAACAAATTGGTCATCTATATGAGCAGGTAAGGTTTGTGTTCCTCTGTATTTGTAAACATAATGTTGTAACTTATACACTTGGACTTCTGTTCCTTGGTGGACTCCTGTCATTGATTGAATTATACCATTTACAGCTGTGGTTATTGAAAACTAAAATAAATGCTTTTCTTGTAATGGAGAAAACTAGAAATGTTGTGGACAAAATGTTTCTTAATATAAATAATAAATTATATTTTTGTTTCCAAGGTAGAGAACCATAAAAGTAATTACTCATATCCTGATATCTAGCTTATAGTTTCTATGTTATACAGATTAAACTCTCTAAAATCTCAGAATTATGTATTTTGCTAATGGGTGTACAGGGCGATTTATTTCAGTGTTCAAATAAGTTATAGAAAAAATTTCCTTAGAAAGTATAAAATTCTATACCTATATGTGTGTGTCTGTGTCTTGGAATGTATGTTTGATTTTAATTGATTTTCCTTACAGAAGGCTGGATTTTCAGTGTTGTCGTGGCTTAACCTCAGCCAGCAACTCAGCCCCACACAGCCACTGGCTTCCCCCTGATGGGATGAGGGAGAGAATCGGAAGAGTAAAAGTGAGAAATCTCATGGATTGAGATAAAGGCTGATTAACAGGTAAAGCAAAAGTCATACATGCAAGTGGAACAAAACAAGGAATTCATTCACCACTCCCCATGGGCAGGCAGGTGTTCAGCCATCTCCAGGAAAGCCGGGCTCCATCATGCCTATCGGTTATTGAGGAAGCCCAATGACATCACTCCCAACCCTTCCTCCTTCTTCCCCCAGTGTCGTATGGTATGAAATAGCCCTTTGGTCAGTTGGGGCCAGCTGTCCCAGCTGTGTCCCCTCCCACCTTCTCATGCACCCCCAGCCTGCTTGCTGGTGGGGTGGTGTGAGAAGCAGAAAAGCCCTTGGCTCTGTGTAAGTGCTGCTTGCAATAACGAAAACATCCCTGTGTTATCAACACCATTTCCAGCCCAAATCCAAAGCATGGCCCCATACCAGATACCATGAAGAAACTACCATGAAGAAGATTAACTTTACCCTAGTCAAAACCAGCATGAATTGGTTGACTTGCCTTGATTTGATAGACAGATGACAGACAATCCCTACTTACTTCAGCACATCCTTTTATCCTTTCTTTCCTGTTGTTGAATATTATGAGGTGTATACATGTCTAGAAATGTTACTGCAGGTAACATAAAATGTTGTGGCCTTTTCTTCAGAAGACTAAAAAATCCTAGCTATACTATGCATCTATGTTTAAGGTAAAGTAAGAGGTGCAAGATAAGTATAAGGATGAAATATTCAACTCAGGAGAAAGTCCTTTACAAAGACCATGACCTGGATATAATCTCAGTCGGAAATTGCAATTTCACAGAATGCTTTTCATGGAATAATGCTGCAATATGTCTGATGTCAGCAAAAATATGAAGTCTGTTTCAGACCTAAGTATGTTCAAAAGACAGTCCAGAACTTACTGAGCAAGTAGGTTCATGGTGAAGACAGCAAATGGGAACATGTTTATTATGGACCAAGGGAAGTATCAGCAGCGCACTGCTACCATTCATTTTTCTTTATTCAGGAATCTAAGCAAAAGCAGTTTGCAGTTGTTGGTATACCTCTCAGTTCAGAGATTTCTACTGAAATTGTCAAAATTCAATGAAATTTAAAGATAAGAACAAACTGAAAGTAGTGAAAATCAATGGTACACTCTTAACTAATTTGAATCTGAATGATCCTGCTCAGGTACAGTTTCCTGGCTAATAATCATCCCAGAGGCATCCTCGATATTGGATATTCTTTTGGAAGGACAGAAATCAAAGTGTTGAACTGAAAATGAGTAATTGGCTGTGCAGAAAGTACAAGGCTCAGCACTTGTCATCCTACAGTGAAGACGGAAATAAATCAGTTTCATTTTTTGCCCTTAAGACCATGACTGTGATGGGCATAGCAATGTTTTCCATCATTCAAGCCCTGTGCTTTTATTTCAAATGCACTGTGCTTATAAAACCTGACAGCCTAGTAGAATTATTACTTATAGGAACTGGACATCTGTGAAAACAGAAAAATGGCAAGTCTTTTCAACAACTGCTCTCATTTGCAAGTTGGAAGGAAAGTGGTGTTTGCAAAACTGGCTCTTTTAAATGCAGAGTCCTGTGTGTCTCTGCCTCCCACATGTCTCTCTGCACACCCCTTAGGACATGGCATTTTGAGGAAATGAGCAACTTATTAGGCACGTGCAGTCAGTCCTGACCTGTTTGTGCAGTATGTACGGCATGCCCTTATTTGTGCCTGGTAAATCAGACCTACCGCTCACATTTACCAGCTCTATGCCTTAGTTCTTCTGGTAGCTCTTCCTCGGCTGCGTGAGGGTTGCCTGTACCTGTTAGTGGCTTGAGGAAGGCTACCGCTTCTTAAATTGTAGGAGCTGCTAAAACTGCAAAGTTTTGTGCATGACAGCATGGTCTGTTTCTGAATGTGAATTCTGTGCCAATGTGGCACATTTCACAAATGGAGAAAGAATTCAACACTTAAGCAGAAAGCAGGGAGAGGACAAGAAAGAAACTATATATATTCAGGAGGCCTAGGACTCAGCAGTGCTTGGGGGAAGAGGGGAGAGGACTGTTAGTTAATTTAGCAATTAGGAAAAAGCCAACCCACAGTAAACATTGCTGCTCTCTAAGTGGGATGAAGATGCCATCCTTTGCCCAGCCTCGTCTATTCTGGCAAAGACCAGACTTTTCATCAGGGAAAGACTGTGTCTAACTGATATCTGCAATTGTAAAATGCCTATAAAAGGAAAAAAAAAAATATATTTCTCTCAATCTTTGTGTGCAGAATAACTCTCTGTCTGTGGTAAAGGAAACGGGCCCAGCATTCTAGAGGGGATGAAAAGGAGGGGGGAAATGGGTTGTTTTCTTACTGCTGTCATCTGAAGGAAGTTATTTCACTCATAGGGACTCCATCTTGATATCAGTTATGAAGATTCATCTCATTTTACATGTCACCCTCCATCCAGGCTGCTAGGCCTCATGCAGAGACCAGAGCAGCAGAGAGAGAAACTGATTGTTTCAGAAAAGGACTGATTTTTTTTTTTCTTTATTCATCTGAAGTTTTGGAATGCATAATTATTTTGTATTCTAAACTGAATAGAGAAATCTTTTCCCCAAGGTGAATTTAGGGGCTGCGTCATGAAAGGCCATAAGGGCAGGACAAATGTTCAAATCAGTCATCCTTACTCATGCTTCCTAATGCCTAGTCAGGGATGCTGACAAAAACAAACAAGATTGCCAACGAAGAGCCATTGGGGCCAACTAACAGATAGCCCAGTCCTGCAGCCTATGGTCTTGTTGGACATCAAATGATTAAGCACTAAGGGGTAATATTTCAATAGTAATAAAGTGAGATGGAGGAGAATCGTATTGCATGTATGCCCCAAAAGAGCTGTTTTTCCATCCAGTCCCTGTCACCTCCTGTCTTGATTTTAGCTTCAGTGGTTGCTCTGAGATACGCAGCTCAAAGATAGAAGTGTACTAGAAATATGCGCTGCTTCCAGAGGAGAGAGCTGCATAGACACCTTTCTTGCCTTATGAGATTCTCATCTGGCAGCAGCTTGGCTTGACTGCCTGATTGCTCCCCAGGGAGGGTCTTCTCTTCTAGAAGGGTAGTAGCTGCCAAATGTTTAACTGAGCATCAGTCACTCTGTGAAGGAATCTACATGGTTGTACACTAAACAGAGTAGAAACCTGCAAAACCATCCTTCCACAAAGAAAAAAGAGCAAGCAGAAGGGCTGTTTCCAGTGTGTAGTATTTTTTTTTTTCCAAATAATTCCTTTTTGAGGATAAAGATGTTTATTGTGAAGATATCTCTACTGTGGAGAATTGGTTAGCTGAGCAAGGGCATGTTAACATCGGAATGTTGAGTCATCAAGATCTTAAGAAGTATCGAAGACAGCTTACGTGAAAGCTAATGGTTCACAAAGACACTCTGTCCTTGTTATCTTTAGGGAAGCTACAACAAGGAACTTGTGGTTAACAAGAATGAGAACTTTTCCTAGAAACAAAGAGCATAGACGCAAGTTAATTTTTTAGCTAGCCAGCCAATAAGGAGCTTAACTTTTGCAATATGTATGAGCTAATTATAAGTGCTATAAAAGCTGTAACCGTAGTTGAATAAACGAAGTATGCTGATCCCTCATATTGAGTGACTGCTTCTTCCCTCCGTTCCGGCGAATGGCAACAAATTGGCGCCCGAACAGGGACTAGGAACGGGGCCAGAGGACATAGGACCGGCGACCCGATAGCGGAGTCCGGACCCGGCGACCCGATAGCGGAGTCCGGGAGCCACGGTCGGCGGAGAAGTTGAGTGCGGTCCTGTAAGCAGCGCAGGAGGCGGAAGGGATATTTTCCCCGCGCCCGGGAGCACCTATAGAGGCTGGCCCGCCTGCCACGCGCCGCCGAAGTCTGCAAAGGCTGCAATTGTGCACAAATAGAGGTATGAACAGACAAGCGGCGTATAATTTGCTCAAATGCTTTTTAGAAAAGCGGGGCACTGAAGGGATAGATCTGAAAAAGGAACTTCCTGACTTATTAAGCTATGGCGTGGTCAGGGGATTTTTTGCAGATCCTAATACAGTTTTTGAGGAAAGCAAGTGGCGAAAGCTAGGGGATAAATTATTCGATGCTGTTATAAGTGAGGAAAAAACAGCAAGGAAATTAATGAAGCCGTGGCGGACAGTTATAAATACTATCACTATGCATAAAGCTGAACAAAAAGTTGCTGCTGCTGCAGCTGAGAGGCTAGACGGTACGGCTTCTACCAGAGTGCCCTCTGTGCAGCAAGCAAGTGCTACTCCTTCGCCTGACTGCCTTTTGCCCCCTTCCGTGCGCAAGTGTGGTGCTGAAATTGTCAGCAAGGAACCCACGGGACCGGCGTCTGTCGGCAGACGGGAGGCGGGGGGCTGAGCGCGAGGAGCCGCAGCGCATCGACCCCAATCGCGACTCCTGTCACCTTCACGACACCCCCTCCAGGAGACATGACCAACTCTTATCGACAGACACCGTGTTACAACCCGCCACCCAAGGGAGCCTCAGCCTGGACCTGGCAACAGCAGTAGATACAACATTAATTGACAACCGAACACAAAAAAAAAAAAAAAAAAAAAAATTGCAACTCGTGTCCGAGGACCTCTGATAATTAATGGACAAAGTTATGCTGCTCTATTATTAGGGCGGTCTTCTGGTAGTTTAAAGGGCTGTTGTGAAGTGTGTTGCTTATAGTAATAATTGTTAGCATTGCACTCGTATGTTTAAGCTGTGCTCTCTTTTGTATTTGAAAATTACTCGAGCGTGTAACTGGCTGTGTGATCACGGCTATGACTCCCTTAAAGATCTTTTTGAAACAAAGTTAGCGTAAGTTAGCTGAAGCAGGCCTTGCAGCTGTGCTGAGGCATGCTGATAAGGAAGCTGAGAAAAGCACTGACCTTGTGCCTAATGTTGTAAATAACTTTGAGGAATTCGCGTAGACAAGGGAAAAAAAAAAAAAAAAAAAAAAAAAAAAAAAAAAAAAAAAAAAAAAAAAAAAAAAAATGTAGCTAGCTATCCGCAGAAACCGCAAGTAGAAGGACGTATGAAAATGTAACCCTTTAGAGCTTAGCCAATTAGCAGATGATTTGTAGGCATAAAATTAACTGGAACTGTAGCTCTTTCATTTTTTCTTCCTGGTGGCTCAGCAGCTGCGAATTGGGCTAAAATAAAAACTCTAGCTTGCTGGGCAGTGAAACAATTTAATTCTACAACAGACATTTTATCAGGTCTTGCCACTGATGTTGATAGCTTACGCCACGCAATCTTGCAAAATAGAGCTGCTATAGATTTTTTGCTTTTAGCAAATGGGCATGGATGTCAGGATTTTGAAGGCATGTGTTGCCTAAATCTTTCTGATCATTCACAAAGTATTCATCGACAGCTAGAAGAGTTAAGAAATCGTATGCATCATGTTAAAGAAGGTTCATCAGGCATAGATTCTTGGTTTGCTTCTTTGGGTATAAATGGATGGTTAAGAGACTTGTTAAAACAGGGTTTATCTGTATTGCTGTTTATTGCTTTATTATTGCTTTTGTTACCTTGTATTCTTTCTTGTATCCGAAAATTATTTGAACGTGTTACCCAATCCTTCCTTGTCCAAAAAGAAAACGGGGGAATTGTGGAGAATTGGTTAGCTGAGCAAGGGCATGTTAACATCGGAATGTTGAGTCATCAAGATCTTAAGAAGTATCGAAGACAGCTTACGTGAAAGCTAATGGTTCACAAAGACACTCTGTCCTTGTTATCTTTAGGGAAGCTACAACAAGGAACTTGTGGTTAACAAGAATGAGAACTTTTCCTAGAAACAAAGAGCATAGACGCAAGTTAATTTTTTAGCTAGCCAGCCAATAAGGAGCTTAACTTTTGCAATATGTATGAGCTAATTATAAGTGCTATAAAAGCTGTAACCGTAGTTGAATAAACGAAGTATGCTGATCCCTCATATTGAGTGACTGCTTCTTCCCTCCGTTCCGGCGAATGGCAACACTCTACTGTTGTCCAGAAATAGCCCATATATGTGGAACTCCAGGACTCGCTGTGAGAAAAAAAAAATCACTTCTGGTAAGGCTTATAAGGAAAATTGAGATCATGTGTTTTTCCTCAGACAAAATGTCATTACCGTACTTTCCTGCTTCTGCAGAAATTAGTTGAGCAATATCATACATTTTGGATGCTGCTCTGGGATTATGAAGTTACTGATATGGTTGCTGGCAGGACTATCAAGGGCTGGTGTACACATTTAAAAAAATCAAATCCAACTCAATGACAAGTGATTGCCAGAGTTGCTTTTTCTTAGCTGAACTCATAATGCACTATATGGATGGATGAGGTGCTGGATGAATAGAGAGAGGATAAGTAACTTGCTTGAAGTCATAGAAGATGCAAAGAAAGCAGGTAACCTGGTCACTATGACCTGTCCTAACCCACTCCTATTTTTATTTCTTTTACCAAGAGCTGATTGTATATTAAATCTTTTTTTGCAGGCAGACATAGGCTATCTGTCTTTTCCCTCACCACCTTGACGATCTTGATAGTGTTAAACAAGAAACAATCCGTGCAACCTGTAAGAGTGGCAGGAGTCAGCTCTCCATAAAGCTGTATTCCTTTTGTCTTGTTCTGTGTGTTCTCCAGTAAGAAAGGAGGAGAATTCTGGGATGACTATATACTTATGCAACTGTCCTGAAAAAAAAATCTTTTTGCAAAGGAGGAAAACGTGAAATAAAAACTTCTGCTAAATGAACATTCAACTGCTTCCCCAGCCTAGTGGAGAAGGAATATGCTCAGTCTTTTGGATTGTGCAATGGTTGTGAGACCTGAGCTTCTTCTCAGACTTTATTCTGGAGACAACAGGCATCATCTCGAGTGCAGGCTCTCACTGGGGTAACGCCACCTTCCATTCAAAAGTTTTTCAAGGCAGGGAAGGAGAGTTTAGTGAGCCTGCACCTTCAGAATTTTGACACCATATTTTAGCATGTATAAATGTTGTAAATCCACCTTTAAGCCTAATGTGAACATTTCATAATTTTTGGGGGGGGAGGCCATCGTCTGCCATTAGTGTTCCAGATCACTATTCCCATACTGGACTGCAGAGAGAAGGAACTAGATGCTAAAGTGAAGCTGCTCATTAGGAGAACACAGAAAGGCAGATGGACTTTTTATCTGTGAAGCCCAAGCATAAAATAAAGACATTTGACTCAAGTCAGTGCCCTGAATAAAGCAAGAAAACATCTGAGGAAACACAGTCTTAATGGTGGTTATTTTTAAGTTTTTAAATATTGTGTTCACTGAGTTTAATTGTTTTAGTTTTTATTAATAATTTATGTTGACATGTGTGTATCAGAGATTCTTGGCCTCACGTCACTCAACACTAGGTTTTTCAAGGGTAACACATCCTCTATAAAAATTAGGTCCTCTAAAGAGAGGCTTTGGCAAAGAAGTCATCCACATTGCTTTGTCTGTCCAGAAGTAAAAGAGAAAATAAGAATAAATAAGAAATTTCTACATTGTTCATACTTCCTTCCTCCCTCCCTTCCTTCCTCCCTCCTTTCCTTCCTTCTTTCTTTCCTCCCTTCTTCCTATTTTTCTTTATTACTCTTTCTATCTCTCTTCCTTCCTTCTTTCTTTCCTTCCTTCCATGCTTCCTTCCTTCCTTCCTTCGCTGTCTTTTTTTTCTCTCTTTCTTTCTTTGCTCTCTTTTTTTTTTTTTTGGGGGGGGAGCACTGTGGGGCTATTTTTTGGGTAGAAGGACTGAATTATTAGCAGTATCCTAATACAGCCTGTTTGGCTTGTCTGAGCATCTTCCTAGTCATTAAATGAATCACTTGTCAAAAGATTACATTTGACAGCCTGCCAGTGAGTTAAGTGGCTAGTAATCAATTGCTATCTAGCAAGCAGCGGTACTACTAATGGGCAATGATTTAAAAGGTATGCACCACCACAACTGTTTATAGAATGGTTTTCCTTGTAATAGTGGTTGATCCTGATCTACTGGAAGGTTTTGGGGTTTTTGTGTTGGTGTTTTTTTTAAACAACAAAATGAAAAGCACCCCTAGCAGGTAGTGTCTGACTTCCCTCATTTCCAAATCAGAAGAACTGAAATTTGTCAAAGATTTCAAAAATGTAAAAAGCTGGTAATATATATAATTATTATTTTAAATTAAAATTTATATATTATATAAATATAATTTACATTATATTTTCCATGTGTAGCTGTCATGTGCAGTTTGTGATCAGTAGAGGTAGGGGAGTAATTGTTTTGAATTTTGGCTGCATTTAAACAAAATCAGTTTTTCTTTTCTCATTGGTTTTTAGGATTACAGTGAACAGTAACCCTGGGATTTTCCATGTAACTTTTTCTAAATCCTCTGTCCAGTAGCACTTCTCAAGAGATCTTGTCTATTTTTTATTGTAAGGAAGGTAGGAAAAAGTTTAATTTCCCTTTTAATCTCTATTACATGATGTTTTACGCACCCAGCATAACAAGAAGAAAAATTATATTGCATGTGATGAAATCTGTTTTAGTGTGGCAAGTGTCAGGACTTCCATTTATTTGAAAGGGTGGATTTTAACAGGTGCCAGGCTTTAAATTAATTTTTTAAATTTAAGAATCATCCCAGTTCCTTGCCAGCAGAAGGATGCATATATGAGGATGCCCTGCAATATCTGCAGTGAAGGAAGAGTCTATATATCTTTATGCAAATCCACATCCACATCCATATTCTCTCTCAGAATCTGGAAGAGTTAAGGACAAGAACAGAAGAAAAAAGCAACAGTTTCTAATAGTGCTGTGATGATCTTTGTCTCTGCCTCCCACCTTCTGTCCCCAGAGAGAGCAGCAATAGCACACACTGCTATTGTGAGTGATTTATAGACAGAGGTTTTGCCCTGTGTTGTCTTGTCAGCTAGCCAAAAGAAAGGGGATTTATGTGTCCAGGCAGTCAGTGTTGGAACCCAGAGCACATCCTCCTCCAAGGAGTATCCCTGGCTGAGTTGGGGAGTTGAGTGGACTGAACCGTTGTGGGGAAGGGTAGAAATAGTGCCATGGCTCTTCCTCGGGAGCTGTTTTTAAGCTGAGGTGATGCAGCCTGAGCAGGAACCAGCTGTGCAGCAGCTGTGCCTGCACCTGGCCTCCTACCTCCTTGATGCTGAGCCAAACCTACCGGCTTGGCTCCCCAGGGCCTGCCCCAATCCTGCAAGCTCAGTGGGACATCACCAGCTGGCAGGTAACCTCAGATGATGTCCCTGGCCTGATCTTGACCCAGACTCGCTGTTCCCCATCCAGCTCATTGCTGATGAGGTTGCGCGAGCACCAGCAAGGCTGCCTCAGCTGTGCTACATGGTTGTGGTCCCCCAAAAGACTCAGAAAATAAGAGTCAGCATCATAGGAAAGAGAGTCACTGCAGTCTGTACAGGGAGAGACCCCATCTAGCACTAGGTCAAGAGTTGGGATACTGCCACTGCCTGGTGGATGATGTTTCTCAAGTGGGCACCATCCACGTGGTAAAGAAAACCAAACCCAGTCCCTGCTGCCTCCCCTTCTTTGGTGTCAGGGGCAAGCTGGGTGGCACAGGGACAGTAAACAGCCAGGGATAACACACCTGCTTCTTTAAGGTCCAACAGCTTTGGCTGGTCTCCAGTGGTACGCAGTGGCATTTGAAAGGTTGGCACGCTGGAAGGAGGAGGAAAGAAACAGCATAACCCTTAGGAGAAAGGCTGGCAGGTATTATTGTGACGAAGCATCTCTCATGGCTGTTTTCCTTCTGTTTTCCTTCCTCCTACCCTTGCCCTCTCAGCATGTCTAACATTTGAAAGTTTGAGTTGAGCTGCTGGATAATGGCTTGCAGAACCTCCCTCAGAGGCAGAACATAAAGAGGTGGAAAAATGGGAATTACAGAATTGTGTAGGTGGTTGTAGCAGGATAATGCTACAGAGAGACGTACCAGGGGCAGAAATACCAGAAATACCTCTGAGACTGAGGAAGAAAAGAGGTTAACATTTAGTTTGGCTCTTGATTTAAAAAAAAATAATTCTTCTTAATTCCAATGCATTGTTATCTGTTTTTTTTTATTCTATATTTGTTTGTTTATTTTTATTTCTATTGTAAGGTAGGCCAAGATGTCTTCACACAGTTTATCATTGTTGCTGAAGGTAGGTGTTGCAAGGATATTTTCTAACCAGTTGTATACAGACCTTAAGAAGCCTGAATGATTTATTTAGCATCTCAAATACAGAGATCACAAGAGTTGCACTTTCTGTGTTCACAGATGAGGATGACTAGCACAGCTCTGTGTTCAGCTGTTTTACCACTTTTCTTACAGGGTTGGGACAAACTAGTTTTGAAGCAAGAGTTGACCTACCACAATTTTCAACCTGGTATATTAAAGTAAATGGGCACTGACTTTGGTTTTCTTTGGCAGTCATTCTGTAAATAAGCTGCTGAATGGTCCTTGCTGGTGGCTCAGGGTACTATCCATTACAGTTGCTTTAAGATAAACTGTGCTTGTTCATGGCTCAGCAACTGGATCTGGGAATATATCTGCAGAACGCCATATATGGCCTCAAAACCACTCGTGTCAGAATTATTCCAGTTTGGTGAGCAGGCTGGAGGAGGGAGGAATTTTAGTGATGTGCACTATGGGAGCTGGATTTGTAATATTTTTTGGTATAACCTGTGCTGTTTACTTACATTCTAGAGTTACTCTGTTAAAACAGGATCTTGCTGTTTGTCTTGTCTGTTCACAGTTGGCAGCTATTGGGTCAAATACACTAACGTGAGACAGTACTAGAGATCCGTGTTGTTGGAATGATGGCTGGCTGTTGCCTCAGTTCACAAAAAATACTCCTTTCCCCCGTTTTATTTTTTTATTATTATTATTTCTGCCATAGTAAGATCTACCCTGTTAATTGTCATTCTACTATCAAATATTCAGTTGAGAAAATTACAATTTTGAAAGATTTGTATCACCTGTCCATCTTTCACAGGTATCAGCCTCTTTTTGTGAGTGAACATTTTTTTTTCCTTTCCAGTGAATCACATTACATTCATTTTTCCTGCTTTCTGTCTTAAAAAAACCCCTCGTTTTCATCTCCTGTTTCCAAACTCTTACATGCAATTTAGCAAAACAACCTGACTGTTTAGACTGTAAAGTTTTCACAACTTATGTTCTAGCATCTGCTGTGGGAAACAATGACCAAAATAAAGTATCCTGCTATCAGAAAAGTTTAGGCCTGTTTAGCATTCAAACCAGTTGATGCCTTTTGAAATATGAACGCATGAGTTTTCATCTGACACTTGTTCAGAATGCAAATTGATCCACATAAACCAAGACATGTCTGAAAAGCATTGACAATATTTTTGCTGTATCAAAACATATTTGACAGAGAAGTTCATGAAAAATGAATAATGCTTGAGAATAAAGACCACACACACAATACCGTGGCTGATCTGATGGCAATCAGGTACGCTGAGTTATGTAGGCTCTGTGCATTTACAACTCATTTTTATAGCGCAATAATATTTGGGGCATAGCAAAGTTGTTAAGACTGACATAGAGACAAAGACAACTGTATTGTTGGAATCACATCCTGAATGAACAGTCAAGGAAGACTATATTTAAATCTTGTAGAACAACCTTTCAAGAACTAGGTGTGATAAATGCATTGTGATGGTCACACAGACTTATTTTCTAGCACCTTTCTTGCAGTTTAAGGGTGACTTATGTTACATGAAAATAAGAGATATTTCAAGATCCTTGACCACTGGCTTATAACTTGACAGGAAGGTAGATGTGGCTTTCACGGAAAAGCTTCTCATTAAAATCCCCTCATGCCATCACTCATCTCTCTGCTCAAACTAGGAAGGAAAAGGATAGTGCATTCTATAACCTGTTGTTTCTAATATGTATCCACTGATCCACAGAAATCCCCATGCCTCTGTGCTACATCTGAATTGACAAGCACTATACTTGGTCCTATATCTTTTTTCCTCTTTCTGCTGTATGCCCAATTCCTTTCCTTAACAGTGCTTTTGCTGCTATGGCTTGTTTTAGTACCTATGCTATGAAGTCAGTCACAGTGACCTAGTAACATCACAGTTCTGACCTGCAAGACTCACTCATCTCTTTCACACATTCTTCCTTGAAACTAATATCTTCCCATTATTAGCCTCAGCATTAACTTTTGCACAGCTTATCCTAGCTGGCTGTTCTATTTTTGAGCCAGGTTATAAGCTGTCTGCAACTGTGATAGGTCATAGTACTTTGGAAAGCACTGTGTGGTTTTATAATACCGCATGAACATTGGTGCTAATATGAAATCCCATCTTGCTGTGTAAGAAGTGACTGTCTGATTTGTTTTTTCTCTTGCTTTCACAGGCTGTCTACACCCTGACTACCACCACAATAACCTTAATTCTTCCAGTACCACATCCAGAAATGACAGAACAGAGTAAGATCCCTGGCAGTGGACTACCATATACCCTTGTTGCTTTAAATTGTCTTTATTCCAGCTCCATTACTACTACATAAAACATGTCCATGCTATCTTTGACTTTATGTCCTCATTAACTCATGCATGACAGTGTCACCAGCTTTAACCACTGCTCCTTTGTTTTTGCTTCCCCATGACAGAACTCCATTGATATTCTGCTAAGTGGTAACTTTTGCCCATTTTCTGTGCACATCTCCAACATTTCATATTTCCTGAAAGGTTTTCAGAGGGCATCAGGGAACCCTCTGTTGTTGATAACCATAGTCTGGCTGTTCTTTCACTGTCACTTTTGTTCTACCAAGCATTTGAATCTTGCAATTCTCTACCGATACATGCCATGCACACAATTAAAGTTTTACCATTCCAAGGGAGCTTCTCACTTGAGCGTATCTTTGACTAGGTTTGAAGGGGGTAATTGAAATTCAGACACCTATGTGTAAGTGTCTATAGTGGAGATGACCACATGTGCTTCAGGCCCCATAGTAGATTGTGGACCTTTGGTAAGCAGCCCACTGAGTTGAGAAAACTTTTTGTCTGGATTAAGCACCTACACTTGGTGACCTGCATAATTTCCTAAGCTCCACTGACTTCACTGTTTGAGCAGAAGTAGGAATGAATTGTACTGCAGTCAGGCAACTGAATGGGTTTCAGCAGGAGTGGAGAAATCATAGTTTAATGTATGCAGATTTGAGAAGTCTACAGACGAGCTGAATACTTGTTTTATTTCACCTACTGATGTTCTAGTTAATTGTGGATTAGCTGAGAGTATGTGGAACTGCTGTTGTGATATGCTGGACTAGACGAAGTGCTTCCAAGCTCCGTCACTGTATGTACTGATTTGATTGCTGGAGTCTGATGTTCTGGCATATGCATCAAAGGAGGTGATTTGGGAATTGATGAGGACATGAACTACAACTTGAAGTGTGCCTAGCACTGAAAGCTCAGGGATCTCTGTTGATTTTCAACAGCTGAGAAACTCGTATTACACTTCTCATAAAGACTGTCTTTCCGACAGCCCTGACAGACATTGTTGATGCAGGGTTACAATAGTCTGGCTGAGTCATAGTAACAGATCTGCCAAACAGCATATGCAAAATGCTTATATCCTCTGATGTGGAAAGAGATTGTATTGTCATTCAAGTTATTATCCCCAAAGAAACCCAAACATTGGGAGAAATCTGCTTCTCTGTACTACTTGCTTCAGTCTGGCTGAAAATTAGCTCCTTTAGGATTGCTAATAGAACTGAAGGTGTTCTACTGACCCCTGTATAGGATAGAATATAATTTATTAAGTGTTGTCTAATTAGTAAAATAAGACATACTTCAAAACTATTAGCTAGTGTTTTTTACTCCTCTTGTTTATTTAAATAGTGCCGATACCAACATTAGCCAAGGACTATATTAATGATAATTAGCTAGTATTTAATCTCCTTAGTTTGAATAGATTTTTAGGAAAAAAAAAAGCCTTTATGTGAGCGGTAGAATTACTTATTGCCTGTTGTATATTTATGTGCAGTGGTTGACTTTGTGGTTATCTAATACTAGCACCACTCAGATTTAAACTGTTCAGAGGGCTTGGGATCCATATGATCAATGCAGGACACAGAGAGACCTCCAGCTCCACCTTCCTCTCTGCCAACGTACACATAGTGCTTTGGTACGCAGCTATCTGTAGCCATGAAACTTGCAGGAACTATGAGACCTTTTTGCCTAAAGGTGTACAGAACAAGAAAGTGTGGGAACACAAGCATACGCACATATTAAAATGGGATGATTGCCTAAAACTTGCTTCTGTAAAGCAGCCTAAATAGAATCATAGAATTGTTTAGGTTGGAAAAGACCTTTAAGATGATCAAGTCCAACCACTAACCTAGAATGGCCAAGTTCACCACTAAACCATGTCCCTAGGTGTCCCATATTATCTGGAAACAACCTCTCCCATAAGCAGGCACCCCAAATATTGCTTTTGTAGTGAATGGTACAACACACACGCAAGAACTACTGCTTGGGTAAGGAATTTCTGACAGGACCTGCTTCTAACGACTCAGTGTTTTATATTCTTTGCTTATGTACTGCAATAAGCAATAGCGAGACATATAAAGGGGATGTAATACATGGAACCAACCCCCAAAGACCATCAGTCATACTTCTGCCCGTGAAGTAGAGGAACATAACAAAAAATGACTCCTTTTACATTTCCAGAAGGATGGGTGAGTGAGCAGGCAGCAGCAAATACAGTAGCTAAATTAGATGGTCTAAGCATTTTCTGTATTCATTGCAGATATGCCTCTGGGTGTGCTTTTTTGATGAGGTGTTTCAGATTTTGTTCACACTTCTATCCACTTTGCCCCCAAAGTACAAGAGTTCTCAAATCAAACAAAGTAACAAATTGTTAGTGTAACTGCAGTTTTCCAAAATGATCACAAATGTCTCTCAAGAAATCACTGTGTGCTCTGTGCTTCTATATAGCATGAGTGGAACTGCAGGATGCAAAAGCTTTGAATCTCATGGGAAGAAATACTGTACATCTTACAGTTCCATGAAAACAGTAGTCCTGTTTATAGCTAGGAAAAGATCTATGAATCTTACCCTGTTTTTGATTAATATGAAGTACACAAAAATGGTCTGTTTAACAGGGACTAGAACTCCTGTTTCCCCTCTCTGATGCAGTATGGTCCTGCTCACCTTTCTAGAAAACAAAGATCCCACTCACTCCTTATGACTGCTTCAATAAATCTTTCCTTCTGCTGCTCACAGGGTAGAATGATCAATAGAAAAAAGTAAAAAGCCTCCACATCAGAACACTCACCTTTCTGGTACTTTCTAGGAGGTGAGAAAGAAGGCCAATGAAGTCTAAAAAAGCTGGTGAAGGGTCTGGAGCACAAGTCTTATGAGAAGCAGCTGAGAAAAGGAGGCTCAGGGGAGACCTTATCACTCTCTAGAACTGCCTGAAAGGAGCAAGTGATAGGACAAGAGGAAACAGCCTCAAGTTGTGCCAGGGAAGGGTTAGATTGGATATTAGGAAAAATTTCTTCACCGAAAGGGTTATCAGGAATTGGAACAGGCTGCCCAGGGAAGTAGTTAAGTCATCATCCCTGGAGTTATTTAAAAGATGAGTAGACATGGCACTCAGGGACATGGTTTAGTGGTGGGCTGGGTGGTGTTTGGTTTATAGCTGGACTTGATGAACTTGAGGGTCTTTTCCAACCTAAATGATTCTATGATTTTATGAACTGTAACTCTGGTGCTTCCACAAGCAGAGGAGGTTATTGCACCTGAGCCTTCTGATCTGGAGAGACTTACTTTTAACAACTGGGAAATTGTACAGGAGCAGCACATAATCGTTGCTAAACTTAAACAATGTGTTTTTGCAGATTAGATGTTTGTAAAAAGTTGGGGGCAAATTCTAGTTTTGCTTACTAGTTTGCACCTTTCAAGGGTTATAAATGAAAGGACCTACAAGACACCCCGTGAAGGCTTGACACAGTTGCTGAACTGTCTGGGAGAGCTTTTAGGTTAGGGAATTATACTGAATTAAAAAAAAAAAAAAAAAAAAAAAAAGAGTGTCTGTGGTGTCTAAATTCCACTTAAGCCCCAGTTTAAGTAGCATTATGGATCAAATCTCTTATGTTTTCTCTATCAAAAATAGTCCTATATGCAGCTCCCTTATAAAAGGCTGCTTAATTTAGGAATTCCGACCACACTGCTGAGCAATAAGAAAATGTTATTCCTTATATGTCCTGTCAGAAGCACAATAAGACTCTAAAGAGGTAATATAAGGCAGTTATTTTATGAAGATTACACTGTGCTTTACAGATCCACACCTTCTTGGACCCAATTAAATTCCCTCATAAATAAATAAATAAATGTAGCACCTTCCCTTCACTTCTGGTCGAATGCTTTAGGTTGGAGTTCAAAGCAGCTACTGCACAGTTTGTCCAAAAAATTGCTTTATGGATTTTTTGATTCTGAACTCAGTACCTGTAATCTTCTATGGCGAGCATATTTTTCTTTTGAGATCAGAACCACTATTTCATATTGATGCTTCAGGATTTTGTCTCCAGAGTTGAAGGAGTTTCTTTAAGTTTTAAGAATTCAATTAGGATCGTAAGCCAGACAGAGCCAGCTTTGGCAAAGCTTCCTCTGCTCTTTTTTCCTTATTTAGTAAATAGAACCTGCAGAGTGTGGGGACACTGCTATCTCCTCTGAAATCTTTGGCTTTGGTGTGCTGAACTGGAAATGAGATATATAGATCAAAAGAACTCTAGCAAAACAAGAGAGAGTGCCTTTGGAAAGCAGCAAATAATTTTTTCAAACCAAGAAACTCTGCCTGTTAATAGCAGCATTAAAGATCTGCGAAAGCTTTGTGGAAAGCTTTGCAAGATATTTTGTTTAAAAAATAATAATTTAAAAAAGTAATTTATATGCTTACACTATTTGTCTTCCTGGGAAAGATAATACTAAGCAAACAGAAAGACAGGGTTGTCTACACACAGGAAATCTTGCTGTTAATTGAGGTGGCTTTTACATTAGACAGGTGGTGTGCAGGCTGAAGTCGCGTGTGTAGTGCATGGTACAGTGCAGCATAGTTCATGAATAAGCACTTTAGCAGCTGTAGTCCTTAGTTCTGCATGGGGTAATTTGCCCAGCCAGATGAAGTATTTCCACCCACACAGAGGTACATGACTTAGATACACAGTCCTTCCATCTGTCCTTTCACGGATCTAGCCGTTGGTCCTTGGTTGCCTGAACGTTTTCCTCTACCAGTCCTCACTCTGACAGCTGTCTCTGGGTTTGCTTTTCGCTTATCATCCATTTACACACCATTAAAAACAGTGATATGCAGCTTGTGTATATATTCACAGCATGTGGACTTAGAACTTTAGGGTTTAGCTAATTAAATTTATAGGTCTCCACACTTCCCTTCTTCTAAAGCAGGTATAAAGATACAAACATGTTGACACTGAGATTGCTTCTTAGTGACCTTTTATGAATCTTTTAGAAACAGGCTGCAACAGCCAAGGAACTCCAAATGCAGGTTTACGGTAAAAAGCACAGAGGGAATAAGGCTTTTTTCCATACTAACAACCCTGTGAATAAAATGCACCACAACAATTTTAAGTGTCCTGCTGTTTGATGGAATGTTAGCAATACTTTTTCCAAATTCAGCAGGACAAAAAAGCAATGACAAGGGAAGCTATAACTGTAGGATGATCTTTCAGATCCTACATCTTCATATCCTATCCACAGAACATCTGCAAGTGCCCAGTATAAAGGTAGAAGGAATATTTCATTTCATTGAGGTTTATATAATATTAATGTGTGTGGCTGTTCTAAAAATACATGTCTGTAGGCAATTCTATCTTGCGTGTGAAATTTTTCCTGGAACTTAAAAAAAAGGAGGAGTTGAAAAGATCATGTAACTTTACATGTAAACATACTGGGAGCAAGCATATGCTGAAGGAATAGCTTGATGTTACAGAATTCCGAAATAATTTCAATTATATCCAATAAATTCAGAAAAGCCCTGGAACATCAGATGCAGTATTAGTCCCTTAGTATGGTTCTATTTTTGGGTTTTAGCAGTTATGTACATTTATAGAGATCTATTCTTGTAAAAATAGTTTTAAAATTACACAAAGCAGAACCAACCAGGTGGTGATTCAAAGCTCTTTGGAGTAATCTATAGATTAGATTGGCCAGCAGTTACAGCTGTGAAGCAAAATTGTTTATAATCATTTAGTAAGGCTTTTATGCACTGACTTAAATCAATCTTTTTAAAATAAAGGCCTAGAAGACACACAGATCAACTTTAAGAAACTGAAGTCCTGACTCCCTGCTTATGAATCAGCCCAGTACCAAGGAAGAATATTTAGATGGAAAATGACTCATGAAAAATCTCTAAGGACTGACTTCACTCACTTAGAAATATGTATATAAGTGAGAGCCAGAAAGCCCACGGATTGTCTGCATAGTTTAAAAATTGAGTCAGCGATCTCTGATAAGATGACGGTGTGTCATGAAATTTCAGGCTTTGATCTGTAGCCTTGTGAATGGATTTCCTTCTCCCCGCCCCCTGAATATTAACTCCAAGATGGAAGCTAAATAGTTGTAACATGTGCCAGTGGAAAGGTGGGTTGAAGGGTAGAAGGAAAGAAGAATTCAAATGCCTTAAGTTTTAGGATTTCTAATGCAGCTTTTGGTTTGCCTGACCTTACTGCAACTCACTCTTTTCAAAAGATCACATTCCTGGAGATATTGTCTTCCTTGTCCCCTGCTGAGATTTCTCCCATTGGTGGGAAATTTCATTAAAAAAATATCCTACCTTTGAATTAAATTCTTTCTAAATATTGTGAAATTCTGGCAGTGGTGTGGTGGGCTTAAACACCACTTTGGAAGAGTAAATATTTTGCTTTAATAGAGCACCAGATTACACCAGTCTCAGAGATGTGTTGGCTTTTAGGAAGCTGACCCTTCCTGAAGTAGAATCAGCAGGATTTGCAGTCTTACTTCCCTTTCAAATTAGGTAGATTAAGCTTTATGGTGCCTGTACTTAAAGTATTTTATTTATTACAAATGTAATGAAACATATGAGGACTAGAGGCCAATAGAGTGCTTACAGTCCTAAATCCTTGGATTTTCCATAAGGATGTATTTAAGGCATTGAAATTCATGGTAGCAATGCTAAGAGTAAAACTCTGTTGAATCTGTGCCTAAAAGTATTTTGTGTTGATTGAAAAGAAGTATATAATTTATGTGAAGAAATACACTTGGAGATACTCAAGTCTTTCATTTTTGTGAAACTGAACCTCCAAAATCACAAGTACCCACACACGACTGCTTGGAATAGGCTTTGGTTCAGGCTTTGTGCAAAGGCAATTTTCCTAGGAAATGACTTTTTAAAAGACAGTGGTAGAATTTTTACTAGAAATGTCTTCTGCTGCTCGGTGTTACTGTACTGATTTAAGCTTCTTTGAAAATGCTGTGCTAGGAGACTTAGGTACCAATTTCTGTTATTGGTAAGGTAGGATTAGACATGTCTTCCTGTAACACTGCCATCAAATCTAGGAATCTACAAGGAGCTTTGAAGCTCCTTTAGAAAATATTAGCCTCCATTATTTAAGTCACTAGACTTTCAATTGTGTTTTTTATAGAACAATAAACACAGGAGTTATCCCATCTGCCCTGAGCCTGTATATATGTCCTAGCTCTTATAATACTCATGTTGTTCTACTTTTAATTTCATTTACCTTTTGAATTCAATGTAATGTACCTAGCTTTATTGGTTTAGGTAACAGGTGTCAAACTTCGTGTGATCCTGTTGATGGGATTCCTCTTATCTGACTGCACACGTGCACAGCTGAAAATGTAAATATCTACATCTGACCACCTTCCCTAGGCTGCCTTTATTGTCTGTAGGAAGCAGAAGTATATTACTCTGGCCTTTCAATATCCATTTTAGGAAGAAATGATTCACTCCTTTTAAGGTCTTCTTTCTCTCTGTTGTAGATAACTATACTGCCAACATTTAATTTTAGCATCTATCCTATGTAATATATGCATGGTTGTTCTTCCCCGCCATGGGATACAGTATTTTTCTTACTTTTAATGATGGATTTTCTTCCTCTTGTGCCAGGCAAAAGCTTTCTCTTTTTTTTTTTTTCTTTCTCTTCTGTTTACTAAGCTTGCCAAACATATTTTACTGTAATATATTTTGTAAAGTGGGGTCTTGTCAATATGAAAGCATTTTGTCTGGGGCAGACTGTTGTAAAACAAACAAAACTGTGAGGTTTTTTCCAGATGCCAACCACTTCAATTACAGGTTCAAAAGTGACGGAAATTATTCCAAGACATCAGAGATCATAAGATCTCTCAAACAACACAGACCTTCCTATCTTGGCAGCAGGTTGTTGATAAATGCTATTCAATCCATTGTTTTCTTTCTTATATGCAGATTGTATTCAGAGATTTTATTAATGATTTAACACATATTAAAAGTTAATGACCTGACCTGAGATTCTAGGACTTGTTAAAGATGTATTCCACTTGTTAAAGCTTTATTGAAAATCAGCTCCAAGATAACATTCTTGATCATGCATTGAACCATTTCAGAGTATCTGCTTGCACAGTTCTGTGCCTCTTACAAGGAATCAGTTCTACACCTTCACTTGTTTGCAGCCTGATGCCAGGAACAGTTTTTCATAGACAATAGGCAGCTTGATTAGCAAGCAACCAGTCAAGATTTAAAAGTGCCCTTATGCTTCCTGATGGTACTCTTGAACCAAATCATAGGCTAATAGGCTATAAATCAAAGAAATATAAATAGGAATATAGAAGCTCTATGTATACTAATTATCCCTATAGATAGGGGTATAGAAGCCCCGTGTTTACTAATTACTGTATTATGGACTGTGGCTGGGCAGAAGAAAAGGAAAAATGAGAGGAATACTATGAATCACTCCTTTGTACTGCTTTAGACCTTTGTTTGTCACGTAACAACTATGAATAATTTTTCTATAGGAAGAGAATAATTGGTATTAATGACAGTAGTTGAAAGCATAATAAAGTGTGATGGCAGGAAAAGCATTGTGATCATGAGAGAACTGTCATTTTTCAGAAGCTACTGGTTTGTTCATAAGCTGACTTGGCTAGTCATTTCAGCATCACTGCAGCTGTAATCGTTTGTCTTAGCCATGGTAAGGCGTATTTGTAGCTAAGACTGAGTGGACTATGGAGCAGCTGATGTGGTACCATGAATCAGGCCCTTGAGTGGATAGGTGGCACACTTTTATCCATGATGCTTTCTGTTCCCTGCTTATACCAGTACACCTAAGAGTGCTGGGAAGCCAGTTACAGAGCTTCTATTACCAGTATTAGTTTCTAAGATTCAAAAAAACCTTTTGGTCTTTGACAGAGACTGCTTCCATTTTGTGTACATCCCTGATTCCTCTGCTACTTCTAGATCTAGAACATAATTTTCAGAAATTGGCCTTGCCATGCAGTGCCTTTCAAGAAGCATAATTTGATAATAGTAATATTATAATCATCATTAAAAATAGTAATGAAAATCATACTCGGAGCCCTTCCAGACCATCCATAGCGTCAAAAGCCTAAACCAATCTTGACTGATGAATGTAGAATTCATACTAAAATTTTAATTTGGGTGCATAAAAATAGTGAAAGAAATGTGCAATCATGCGTTCTTTCACAGTATATTTCCACGCACACACACCCACACAGAGTGTATATAAAATATCAGAATAGCAGCATATGAGCTTTCTAATCATCTTAAATTTAAGAATTATTTATAAGTGGTGCTCTTATGAGAAGATGGATTTGTTTAAAGTTATACTTAATTTAAAGACATTCTTCAGCATGTGTTTTCCATCTCCAGTTTCCATGAATAAGTATTTTGGGTGGGCCAAGCTTTTGCAAATCATGACTAGCAGCTAACTTATTTAGCTAAAAGCCATGACTAATTAATTTTCAGCACTGGAAATGAATATTACAAACTAACAAACAACATTCAAGAACTATATCTAAAGATAGTATATATGTCTGTTATTTTAATTTTGTTACAACTGAGGTTAAAGGGGCTTTTCAGGGTCTGCGTCTCACAGAATATGCCCCTGTAGATAAACACACTCTATATAAAAACTTTTAGAATTCCCATGTTTATGTTAAGGATAAATCTTTCATGTATAGATATACATGTTGGCTTTTTATATTGATTAAAATGTGCCATGGACACATGAATTAGTCCCTAAAATCTATTTTCTTTTCAAATTAGGCTTGCAAAAAGCTGTTAACCCAATAGCTTGCTCATGGCATACAATTTTTATATTTGCCTTTAAGAAATTAGTTTAGTGATTTAGTGTTAACATTCAGTGAATTAAAACAAAAAGCACCCTCGTCTTGCAGTACTGGTGAACTGATTATTGCTGGAAGATGGTATGAAGGCACCAGAACCTTTTCATGGAGATAATGGATAATCTGTCTTTCCAGAATCAGAGTTACTTTGAATCACATCACCAAACACAGGCAACACAGAGGATGCAGAAGAGACTTCCCAGCAAGCCATGGTCAAACAGCATGGTGGGGCTAAAGTTCTGAACAGGCTTTTGAAACAAAGAGTTTAGTTTAGGGAAGAAAAATATGCTGCACTTACTGGATATTAAAAAGATTGAAGGTTACTCAGGTAAGAACTTTTTTAATATTTTGAAAATAAAATGGATTCTTCCTTTAGTAAAAAAAATTACTCTGACTTTGGGGTTAAGTGTTTTAAATTTAAAACTGCATCTCTGTGATGTGTTTAGTGACTATAACAAAGTGATTTCTTGGCATTGATTTGGCCTTCAGTCTGATGGTTTGGCTAAGTGTATGCTAATTAAAATTTATAATATTTGTTACAACTGAACTTTAAGAAAGATATTTTTAGACTAGGTAATGATACGCTAGCTACAGAACTACACATGCAGCTGTTTGCTGTTTTAAATGTCAGTAAATCTGCAAACATCTCACCTTTTTCCCCTGTCTTTCAATTTGCAGACAGGTTTTTCAAGGAAAGTTGGTTTGTCATATTGATCTGTAATAGGACCTGAAACAGTGAATCAATGCCGTTATACACAGAAGACATAAATACAAGCAGTCTGTTGCAGATGGAGTGGTGCAATTCCCTCATAAGAGAGAAGCAGCAAGATGTTTATTGGTATAAAACAGAGCTTTAACAAAGTTTGATAGCAAACGTGACAGTGGTTTAACAAGATTTGATAGCAAGGTTCACTTGAGTGTTTACTGCACAGAGGACAGGGTCAGACAAAACTGTCAGGGAGACCCTCCCATTGAGTCATTGAGGTTCAGAAAGGACCCCCTTGCCCTCCAAACTCCTTCTCAGATGTGGCTAGATCCAGACTTAGTCAATGGTTTATTCTAAAGGATTTTATGTGCACAATCAATCCTTTGTACCAGTTAGCTAAGATTTCAGTTTAGCATGCCATTAATCACTTACCAAGAGTCTGTTGCAGCAAGGAATCTCTCAGCCTCAAGGTGTATCCTTGAGAGGCATCCCTACTCAAGGGCAGATCCCGGGGTGCAGCCCGCTGCCGTGCAGGAGGGCTTGACTGGCTCTGGGCTGTCCACTATTTATGGAGTAAGATAATCGACTCAGTCATATGGGAGTATCGACTACAGAAGTTAGGTTCTTCCACGCTTGGCTTGAGTGGGACCTTGACCAGCACTGTTAAGTGGGCACATTGTTCACAGCAGTCCCTGGCTATTGTGTCTTTATCTGTCTCCTCCAAATCCACTTTAAGTCAGATGCTGGTGGTGATCACTGGAGCATTGCCACAGGAAAAAAGGTCAGGATGAGGGGTGAGGAGCCCACCACCACACAGTCATGTGAGACCTCAAAAGAAAGCAATACCTGGAAATCAGAAACACAATTTTTACTTTGCAAATTAACTTAGAAGAAAGGGATGAAATGGGAAGGCAGGCCAAAACCAAACAGATGAACATATGAGACTTAAATGTTTTACTTAATTGCTTGTTAAAGGTCTGAAAGAAGAAACAGAGTTCAGCAGCAGTCAACTCCAACATCATCCTTGCTGAGTAGATGGGGACCTGCCCCCCAGTCAGTGAAACAGAATTGTCCCAAGTCTTGAACAATCAAGAACACTGAGAGATTCACGTGTGTCTGAGTCCGTAGTCAGTTTTCTCAGGAAGGGCTGCAACCCTACTGTGTGTCACATGGGCAGAACACAGTTGTTTAAGTTGAGGAGGAAGGTCCAGGAAGACCCTTACTGAACTGTTCAGGTGTGCTACTGTCTATGCTTGCAGAGCCCGCACTTTGTTAACTGGCTCTCTAGATGTCTCTGTTAGTGATGGAGGAAGGTTCCTCACCTCTTCCTTTCCTGAAGGCAAATCAGCATGGGTAGGGATGGCAATACTTAGACTTTTCATATCAAACCTTTGCAGTTAGGGCTCTTAATGGGGCTTTTTTCTGGAACTCAGCTCTGACAGGGAAGGCAGTGGGTGTCCCACTTTAGTTTTTTCTGCTGAGCAGCCATAAAAAACTTGTCATAAGAGGAACAGGAACTGCACCTCCAGGCATTGTTTGCTGAGTGCCTCAAGCTTATGGTGTCAGGATTAGGTTGTTTTCCTCCTTGTCCCTTTTTTATTTTATTAACTTTTAGCTGCAGAGGGGCAGAACAGAATGAGTAGTAACAGCTCATACCAAGTCATTCCCAAAAACCTGAGTGCACCAACAGGTTCTGTAGAACCTATTGCACCCACTCCAGCACTTTGGCTGTGGGTGCTTCAGACCACCTCTGGCACAGTGTGGCTGTAACCTTGTGTCCAGCTGCTGGAAAAGAACTGTGGGAGAAAGAGCCAGGAGAAGCCTCACTGGGGCCTCCCCTGGGCTCAGGAGCTGCATTTGGGCTCAGACCTGGCTCACAGCCCCTGCCCACGTCACGGCCTGTGTCCAGCCTTGTGACATGCTGACCTGTTGCTGACTTGCTGTTCCACCACCACAGGCAGTCAGGGCCATTAACTGTTCCTGGTTGCCATCACCAGACCTACTGTGCTCCTTTTGCTTGAGTAAAGTGTGACAGGTTCTTTGTCCAAGGGCCTCTGCCCTGCTTGCCTTGGTGCCCCTTGGTTCCAGGCTCACCTTCCCTTGCACAGCAGCCTTGCTGCTGCATCTCCCTGCTCCCTCGTGACCAAGATACTTGCCCACATTATGAGAACTATGTAAATTGTATGCTTTCAGATGGACATGGTCATAAGTCTCAGGGTCCCCATTTATAGGGAAGTGACAACCACTATGATCTTGACTTATAAAAAAAGTCAGCAGGCAGCAACTCTTCCTCTTTTGAACAGGAAGCCTTAGGATAAAGCCATAAACTTTGGAGTGAGTGTCAGGAACTAAACCCCTGACAAATAAATGTACCATTATTGACAGAGAAAGACAGTTGCCTCAAGGTGTGCACCTCAGCCCTGCAAGGGATCCCTTGACACTTCTACACCTCCCCTCCCATGCTGCTGTTGTCCTACTGCTGATCCTCACTGCTGCTATGAATCCCAACATTGTTCTCACTTCGGCTATCCCAGATCTAAGGATTTTGGCTACTGCTGTGAATCCTACCCCTTCAGCCCATGTCCTCACTTGTTCAGTCAATTGTACAAGTTTCACGACACGTAGGTAATCAGGACATCAGAGACCCAAGAGTTTTGGAAGAGATGAGATTAGGAATGTCTTTTTAGTTGGATGACAGTACTAGAAGTTTTCTATGCCTGGGAGACGGTGAAGACCACCTTGCCTTTTCTACCTCTCTTAGAGGTGGAAAATTGTTCACTGGAAGACAGTGAAAATGTTGCCTTAATGTAAAGCAGGTCTTGGCAGCACTGGTGTTACTGCCGTTGCATCTATGGCTGATCAACACCCACAAACATGGCTCAGCTAGAAGCAAGGACATGATGCATGCATGGCCAGCTGATGCTTAAACTCATTGTCTGTTAGGTGCAGAGCGCAAGACTCTAACCTAAAAACACAGATCCCATATCTATGGAGTAAATGAAAAAAGCAGAAATGGGCTTTACTAATTAAGGGACAAAGCAGTGCAAGAGGGCATATTTTCTGTGACCAGATCTGGACAGAGGAACTAAATTAATATCACAAGTTCAAAACTCAGTGAACTTGCTGTGTTTAACTGAAGGTCATATATGCACCAGAGAAATTATATGAAATAATTCCTCTGTGTCTCTAAATCCAAAGAGCAAAGCATACCTACAACCTGGATTTAAAGTGTTAAACTTTATCTCTTAAGTAAGGAATTTTTTTAATTATTATTTTTATTTTTAATTGCTGTAATAAGCACTTTTCTATTTTATTTGCTTTGACTTCCATTTCTTTTGACAGATATTACATACTCAGCATTTTATTTATTTTTTTTTTAATGCACTGCTTTTCCAGTCAGTAACACTGTGAAACCTGGAACACTAGAAGGAAGATGCTGCAACATTAGGAACCAGTAAGAAACAAAGGTATGCTCTATGCATGCTCTGTGTCATTCATGGCATCACTGTCACATCAAACTCTCCTGAGAGTTCCCTTTCGCATCAAACCAGAGAGAGTGGAGATACGCAAAAGAAGTGCAGTTGGTTTTGGCAGCCCCAGCGAGAAGACACAGCTTTGTTCCTGTGTCCTGCCTAACCCTTTTCAGCTCCTTTTGCTGATGTAACCAAATTTCAAGGAATAGAATTTTAAGGAAATACAGTATATCAGGATATAAGTAGAATGTGTCCTTACTTTATACCTGCTAATAGAAAAAAATATTCACTGGTAAAACCAATGACATTTTTACACCCCATCAGACTTTAATCTGCAAAGAAGGTTATGTGAGCAACAGGAGTTCCAACATTGCAAAAGAATAAAGGCTTTTCATTGCTTTCCATATATCCTCCCCTCCCTCTTACTAAGTTAGCAAGAGAGTGGTAGCTAATAAGAAAACAGTCTTTTCAGTACCAGGCATCACGGAGTTCTCCAGATTAGAGCCCCTGCTTTGTGTCATGGAAAAGACACAGAGATGCTGCAATTTGTGTTGGTTGAAGGGCTGGGTTTCAGTCCGGTCGTGTAGCTTGGGGGTATGCATCACAACAAATCCCGGGTGAGATTGTATTTCTTCTGGAATTAAAAGTGAGATGAATCCATTTTGATATACCTACTTCTGCATCTGAAGTAGGTGGAGAATGGGAAGCAGAAGCAGAGTGTCAGTAAGCTAAATTAGGTGTTCAGTGAGCTTCCTGAGAATTTAAAGGATAATTAAATTAAGCTTAGCTCTGGTTCATACCATTTGCAAACAATTTAGATAATGCAAATATGCACAAATAGCTGTGCCATTACATGCTGCATTGAGATATTGCTTCTCAAACTTGCCCTGCACTACATTTTTCTTAGTATATCATCGCTTACATTAACAGTAATGTCACATCATGCTCAGAACTAGAGAAATATAAAATTTTCTACTTTATAATGAACATTTGCTTACAAATGTTTATAAATAATGTCTGAAGGGTTCACAATGACCAAATGTCTTGGGTAATAGCATGACATGAATTTGAAGGAAACCTTTCTAAAGTACAGTTGAAATGGAACACATTACACCATACCATATCATACTAGAAATGTTTGCATTGTGAATGTAATTATTGCTGTCTATCTCTAATAAATGAAACATTCCATTTCTAATTGTTTTTCTGCTAAAATAAACTGTATCAAAATAAGCATTATATTACGCAATAACTGCAACCATGTATCTTTTTCTTCAAGTTACATTTATGCTTTTAAAACATGCCTCTGTACACACTGACACATGCTTTCCTATTAACAGCTATAAGTTAAGTTTGCCTCTATTTAATGAACTGTTGAATGTGGTTTAATGAATTGTGACTGAATAGTAGATTTCTGGGGATACGCTGAATGTGATAACACATTCTGTCTCTCTGAGACGTTATTGTCAGTGATCGTGCATATCCTGAAAAGGAGTAGTCTTGTGTTCCTTTCTGACACATAATTACTGATCTGATATGCAAAATTATAAAAAAAATTCAACATATAACAAGTAAAAAATACTAGAACATTTGCTAGTTCCTGCCACCCTGTTCTGTGCACCCCAGTTCCTTCTCCTGACTACCCAGTTGTCAGCACTGCTGATTTCCTCTAATTTAAATTATGAGGTATCTGATATGTGAAACATGAGCCTACTGTCTGTAGTTAACTGAGGCCCTTTATAAATTATAGATCCACTCTGAAGTAGGAAAACATCAAATAGTTGATGCTAGTAATGCACTTGTGTGGTTTATTAGATTGTTGCTTGTGTATCCACAAGAAAATTGTTAGAGCTAGAAAACATCTATTGAAGTCAAATATCTTTTTTTTTTTCTTTTGTTTTTTTTCCCAGGTAAAATTGGTTTTAGGTCTAGAACAGAAATGGTGTCATATTCTAAGATACGTCTAATACCTTGTGCTATCCTGTCACTAGGGAGCAAGCCCACTGACCACTAATCTGCTGGAATATAGTCAGATTGAAGTCTGAAAGGAAAAAAAACCTCCACACAATTTTAGTGAGCATATTTGGCCATTGAAATTTCAGATTTCCATGTTTTCTTTTCTTTCTTTCATTTGTCCATCTTTAGGAAAAAAACCCAGCGGTTCTACAGCCATGCCCCCAACTCAGACAGGCCTGCTGTCTGGAAGAATGGCACTCCCAATTGCTTAAAAATTATTAAATTCTTACTGTATAACTTTTTCAAAAATACAGAACTATTTGAGGAAAAAAGCATATCTCAGTAAATACACCAGAGTGTAATCATTCTGACTCCCACAATTATTCTCTCCTTAGGACAGTCATATCTTTGGCCAAAAATAAAATAAAATTATATAATTATTTTTTAAATTTTTGAACCTTTTAGCTCTGAAGAAAGAGAATCTATAAAAGTTGTTTTTCCAATCCATTAAAAATCACTAGTTGAAGACCAGTGTTTTGATAATTCATCCTTCTAGACTAGGATTTTCAGCCTTCAAAGATGAAATTTGCATTCTTAAACCAATATTTAAGTTCCTGGTCGAATATGAATTCTTTTAAAAGGAACTCAGCTTCCTCAAATCATATTGGATTTGTAGACTCTCAGTAGCTGAGAAATTAATGGATTTCTCTGAAAATTTTATTTGCAAAGAATTTATGGAGTACTGTTTTTTCAAGGCTTGTGGTTTACATGTGTTTTACAAGCCCAGAAGATAATATGGAAGAGAACACATTGATCTCACACAGATTTCAGTGAGACCGCTCCATCACCTACAGTGAAATGTTTCTGATACCATCAAAGCAAGAGGTGAACGGGGGTGGATTTTCTAAGTCCTTCATTGCTCATCATTGGCCTCCCAGTGCTTCTGTTCCTTCCTGTCTAGTCAAGCATCTGCTACCAGAATAAGTTCCAAAGCTTTAATGAATCACATATTTTTTGCATTATATCCAAGATTTTCATCCTCAAGTTTTTGGCTTGATACTTTCTGTATGCCTGTTATTATTCCACCTGATTTTCTAACACAGTCTTGCTGCTTTTGTCTGACAAAGACTGCAAGATGCTTGATCAGAACAATGATGGAAATTAGAAAGAAAAAATCCTGGCATGTAGGGATGATGGATTTAGAAAAAGCCAGAAAAGCTATTAAGAAAAGAAAAGAAGAGGGGGAAAAAAAAAAGGGGGGTGGGGAATTATTTTTAAAAAGAGAGGAAAAAAATAGCACAAAAACTTCCAGGATTTTGCTTTATTATATAGTTGGGCCTAATCTAGCAGTCTGGTCTTTTAATGAATATCGACACACCCAGGAGCAGACACAATGCAGTCAGCTAATGAACGTTATTGCCTTTTCTTTATGGCTTCTGGTGTGATGCTCTCAAAGGCAAATGACCATGGTGTACAGCCTCCATTCTTTTTGCATACATATGGCTATCTGGGCACGGCCTGGAGATATAAGATCTAATTATGAGCTCAGGCTCTTTCATTTCAATAAGGAACATTAAAAGTCTGAGGAGCAGAGCTAAACATATTTTTTTTTCTTTGTAGTATTGGGAAGCACAAAAATTCACAGTCATTTAAAAACTGAAAAAAAAATTAATATTAGAATATCTTGTCCAAACTTTTTGCAATTCTTGTTTTAACTTTTTTTTCCCTTTGTTTTTGGAAACAGCATTTTCATTTGAAGATTGACCAAGCTCTTATTTTACTTCATGTTTTAGTGGGGTTTTTTTAAACGGTAGAAGTCTAAAATACTTGGTAGTGCATGGAAACATAAATCACAGAAAACATCCAATATAACCCCAAATACCTTCTTCATTTTTCCAGTTTGGTTATGAAAATAGAAGGCAACTCTGTGATTCAGAAAGCTATGTGTTCTGTTTACAGACAGAGAGCAGGGGAGCAAATGTTTTGCACAGCTTGGCAAGAAATAGGAATCACAGAACAAAGGTTTGTGTCTTGAATTATGTGGAATGTGTCCTGGAACTATTTCTTCATCAGCTGACCATCTGACCCATAAAATCTCATGGAACAAGATAAGCAAAGTGATTATGCAAATTGTAACACTCCCCCTCCCCCATATTTTGGCTTAAGAATAGATTTATTTTCTTTTAAACACTGAATTATTAACAAACCAGTTGATATTGTGACTGAAGTCTAAATAAGATTATTAGATATCCATTGATGTATATGGAGCCAGAAAGTGCACCCTCTGGCAATATCTGGTTTAAATCACTAGTCTGAATTTAAACATCACAGAAATCCCAGAAATCTATTTTAGGTACTGTCATGAGTAAACTGAATATGGTCTTTAGATTCCTGAACTTATGTCACCTATAAATAATAGTGTGCTTAGGCTGCCTTAATCTGACTGAAATGGAAATGAGTGTAATATGTAGTAAAACATATGCTATATAGTGAGAACTGAATCTTGCGTTGACACAAACTTTGATTTAAAACATCTTAGTGAGAAATGGATGTTTAAACAAACACACCCCAGCATGAGAAAAAGAATCTGTAAATAGCCCGTAGGAATAAAATCAATATATATAAATAGAAGTCCTATGTAATACTTTACACAAATATTTCTTTGAAAAATAATTGCACTGGATGGCTCATGAATGTTTGTATTTCATGATTTACTGATTAGCTGTTGTTAAACTGTACATTTGGTTACAGCGGACCTTTCATCTCTTCTTATATCTCAAAGGTACAGGCCACTGTTTAATCTGGATATACAATATGATTAAACATTTTTGACATATAGTCCAAACATCCCATGACAGATAATCTTTTTAGATTGTGGTAGGTCATTTTGCTGCTATGTGCTGTGATTCAAACTTACACATGAAGGATTTGAAAGAGTGTGTGTGGATGCTTTGGGATTACAAGGAAGTAATTTTGTAATAATGCATCTCATGGAAGGTTCCGTGAAGCTTCAGAAATTGCCTGGAAGTAGCTATCCTCACCATTTTGGGGTTTGGGGTGTGTGGTGTGTGTAAGAAAGGGTAGGAGAGAATTTTCCTACTTTACCTGGGTTTAGAAATAGCCTGTATTTTCAGGACAGTGTATTGAAAAAATGAGGTTAAAATTTTCACAGGTCTTTTTCTTTGGTCAAACTTTGTTCCCTCTGTATTCTAAAATAAGCATTTTATCACTGATCCCGAGGAATGCTTAATCAGATGACGCGTGAGTGCTTTTCAATATTGATTCGTTGGTAATTTAAGAAAAAAACAGTACTAAGTAACTGCATATTAGAAATAACTTAAAGGACAGACAACTCCTATAAAACAATATGGTCTACCTTGAAAAGGCATGGGTCAGCAAAATCAAGAGAAACTGACCATCTAAACACAGATATTTACCTTCTTCAATCTAAAACTGAAGATGTTTGATAATTACTTCATTGAAGTTTTCAGATGCATGCATGAGAAGTACAAGGGAAGTGGAGCTGTAGTGCAATTACAAGAGCTAAATTTCATCTGTGAAAAGAGCTGCTGAGAGTGGGCTGCTGTGCAGTTCGTTACCAAGGAAGGGTGGGTGGAAAAAAAAGCACAGAACAGAATTTCTATGAGGTTGAAAAAACTCCTGTTGTGTCATAAGAATGATCACTGGAGGATATGGACTGTAATGCAGCTGAAAGGGATTGCTGTGTACTTGTGAGACTCAGATAAACAACACATAAGGCAGAAATTAGTGGCAAATATATGCTGTTTATTCAAGTGCATGGTGATATTTTCAGTAGTTTCTGCTATACGGATCATTTATCTGAGTGTTACATGCATTCCATTATTTAATCTGCATATTTGTTTCAAAGTGGTATTAACTTCTTTGTATAGCTTAACAGCATCCCAACTTTATAGTGCCATTATCCTGATCACCCCTCGGTCTGTGATCACTTCAGAACATGGAACAGCTGTGTTTTGTGTGAGTGCTTTGGAAAATGAGGGGCTGTGAGTCCAGCCTGTGAAAGAGAAAGAGCATATTCCGTATGTAGAGGCAGCCATAAAAATGGTCTGGCAATTATCTTGAAAGAAACATCTCATTTAAAAAAAGGTGAAATGAAGTTGTAATTTTAAAACTTGACTTTCAATTCATATTCTTAAAGCCGAGGTTAAAAATTAGTTAACTTAAAGGATGTGGTCCTCCAGGGTTTGAAGGAGGGAAGAGAATTATATTACAGATGAGGTTCCTCTTGTCTCATGATAAATCTAATAGCCATAATATCTATCTGGATTTTACAGTAGGTAGACCAATATATTTAAAGCTGAAAATCTAGAACCCCCATAATATTAATTATTTATGATATCTATACACTTACATCTTGTTGTGTATGGGTTCTGAAAATAAACTACTTACAATTTTGAACATTCTCTCTGCCATGAGCTGTTACAGTATTGCACCTTTCTAGGTCCGAATACTGCAAGGGATATTTGAACTGGTAAAACAAACCACTTCATTATAATTAAAGGTAGTAAAGCAACAGTAACCTATTGTTCCACATTACAGACCTGAATATATATGATTAATTTTAAGCTCAGTATTCTTCAAATTCATATAAAACTGATTTCTTTAACATTCAAAAATTAATTCCTAGGAAAAAATTCCTAGTAACAGGCAACAGATTGATTATCTCAAATTAGACCTTCAAGGTATATGGAAGGAAAAATCCATCAGGAGTTTTGCCTGCAGATCACACAAACTCTACTTTATCTGCAACTTTTACAAACTTGTAGTAAACTTTGTGTTATCCTCTCCTCCCCAAGTCAAATTGGGAAAATATGCAGCATATGCCCATCCGAGTGACTTGGTGTTTATGTAGTGTGTCATACGTCATAACAGGCAGCTATAAATAAATTGGTTTTGAAGGAAATCTGGATGAAGCTAAGAGCCAGACCCAAAAAAGGACTTATGTGGCTTAAGAAAGACTTGGAAGTATTTAGGCTCCTAGTGATCTGAAGAACTGCTAAACTGCATCAGCTTAACCCTAGAGATGCTTAAAAACTATATTATTGTCTATTTTTGAACATTACATTTCCCTAGGTAACATAACCTGCTTCTGTATATGCCCAGAATTGCCCCAGTGTGACTTAATGACTGTGCCCTTAAGCACTTAACTCATGCTTAGTGCATGATGTCTGCATCATAAACTGTCCCTAATCCCTTCCAGCTAGGAAAATAACTCATGCCTCTCTTTAAGGGGAAGCACCTGAGAGAGGATAATGTTCCCTCCTGCTCCCTTCTCTGCCCTAAGCCATGTGTTTAACTAGTGTCTCAGTTTCAGAGAAAAGTGAGGAAAATGCTCCTGGGCCAGGTAGCCTGGTGAGGAGATCAGTCAGTGAGGAGGAAGGAAAAGTGAGCTGAAAATATATCAGGGAGCAGAGGGAATCGGTGCTGCTCTGCCCACCTTGTCTGAGGGCTGTAACACCTGAGCTACTGCTGAAAAGGTGGCTGTGACATTTCAGAGAGGGTTTTCAAAGAGCGACCTTTGATTCAGTTGAAAAGGAAGGGTGCACACTTTAAGCTCCACAAAAAATGTCCAAGGGTGAATCACCAAGACAAATAAAATGTTCCTCATGCTCCTGATTCCTGCACATTGGGCAGGAAAAGTGGTGGCCCCCCAGCCAGATCTAAGGCAGCCAGATCCAATTAACTATAGGGAGCACCGAAACACCCACGTGGGTGCAAGATCCTGCTTTAGTACTTAGGAACATTCTTTCTTTTTTTTGGCATTGGAAAGATCAATATTTTGTTTTTTCACTCCCTTTTTATCTAGGGTCTAATGGCAAGCTAAAATTCAGAGCTTTGTCTTGCTTCACCTAGGGTCTGTCCTTCAACAGAACCTGTGAAAGCCATGTGCCATTTCATGTTAACCCTTCTTCTCAATGACATCTTTTCTTCCTTAGTCACACTGATGCCTGAAAGGACATCCTGTTTCTGTTGGATTTTAATCATAAGGTAAGAATGAGAAATTTGACATGCCATGTTTTAAAGGACTTTTATTCAGGCTCCCATTTTTCCAGTGCCTAATGTTCCTTGGAAATAGTGGTGAATGTGTAAAAGATGGCTGTACCATTTCCTAAGGAAATAAACACAGATAAAAGTATGCAAAAAAGAGATGTTATATTTTTTTGTTGCAGTTTGTCTATCTAAAGTCCTTGGCAATCAGAACTCCATGCCAGATGACTTCAAAATGACCCCTTGTCACAACAAAAGATTTATCAGGAAAAAATCAGCTGGATTACCAAGTGCTTTTCCCCACTTTACTTTCCAGCACATCTGCATTAATGGAGCTCTCTCCAGCTTCCGTATCAGTTTCCAGAGGCTTCATTCATTCATGAAAAATCACAAATGATGTGAGTCAAACCACTAGTTCCATTTAATTTGTCCAATATGTTTCAGAAGAAATAGAGTGTAAGATATATGATGGACTTTGCATTGGTAAGATGTGCTTATGTTGACAGTGGGGTAACAATCATCTTACCTACATTTGAGGAAAATAACTTGCAACACAGTTATCTATTTAAACATAATGCTTCCAATACAGAGAAACAAACTCATAAAGGATTCTGGTCATCGATCCTGTTCTAAACTTTTAACTTAGAATTAAATCACTGCCTCTCCTTTGGCTATACAGGGAATTCAGGAAATTTAGGAACACTGACTGAGATTCAAATACCTACTTCACAGACCTTTAAAACTCAGCAGCTCTGCACTCATCTATACAAAAGAGATGCCCAGATCGCAGCCTGAGCACACCACGCCCATGAACACTGGACTACTTAGTATGATAGAAAAGCATAAAATACCTGAAAGACCAAAGCTTTATCTAGTCAGAAATGTATCTTTGTGTAAATCCAGTTTAAAGGCCGTCTTCAAACTGTGGGGAAGCAACAACTAGATGATGAAAATAAGATCTTCCACCTCTGAAGTACACATAATTAATCACTTCATTTCCTCTCGTCTGTTGCTACTTCATGTGAATATTAGAATAAATCAATCTCAAAAGTATTTTTAAAGAGTCCATTATTTCTTACACATTCAGCCTAGCTAATAGCTGGATGGCTAGGGGCATTTCACAAAGCACTACAGATACAGAGGTGATAATAGATCGTGAGAGTTGAGTATGAAGTATCCAATTCTAATACTTGAATTCCCTCTAAAGCGTAGGTGCTTTTCCCTGATGCTGGACCGCTATGCAGTGAAGTCAATGAGATGAATGAATTTCTGACTGCTGATCAATCCTTACTGCAAATCTAAGCAGTATTAAATAAAGTATTTACAGAATGTCTCATAATACACAACACAAATGTATGTATATGATCACGCCATGCAAATTCATGCAAAACCAGACAAAACTAGAATGCATTTTCTCAAAAGCAGTCATTGCTCGTCCATTCAAAAGAAATTGATTAATTCAGCGTGTTACTTCACAAAATTAGAATGACTATCCCTTGACAGATAAAATGAAAATACACCCAAATAAAAGAAGAAGCTTATTGGGCAGTTTCTCATTAAGTCCCAGTTTGCCACACTTGGGAATGGCTGAGCCAAGAGTTATATTTAAATATTAAGGTTTCCCGTGATCAGATTTTCAAAGACAGCCTTGCAGTTCTGTGATCAGATATGCCCGGCTTTCTATAGATGATTGAGTTAGAACATTTAAAGATACCATTCTGACTCTAGTCCATGGAAAATAAACTGTTGCAGCTGGATACATATGTATGTATATATGTATATTTCTGTATGTATATGTGTATATATATGTGTCAGCTAGGGAGTTAGAGTTCTTTGTGATGGGAATGATTAGATATAGTTTTGAACTCTAAAATAAGCTTTGCAAGGCTGAAAACCCTTAACAATATACTCTATTGTGGTTTAACCCTGGCCAGTAACCAAGTGCCACGCAGCCAGTCGCTCACTCCTCCCCGAGGGATGGGGAAGAGAATTGGAAAGGAATGTTATACTTTCAAGTATAACAACATAATAACAACAGCAGCAACAATGACATTTATAATGAAAAGGAAGGAGAGGGGGAGAGGAACGAAATCTAAAGGGAAGGGAGGAAAGAAAACAAGTGATGCACAATACAGCTGCTCACTCCCTGCTGACCGATGCCCCACCAGACCCCGAGCAATGATCAGCAGCCCCAGCCAACCACCCTCCACCACCACCCACCCCTCCCAGTTCATGAGAATGATGTCTCATAGTATGGAATACCTCTTTGGCTAGTTCAGGTCAGCTGCCCTGGCTGTGTCACCCCGCCAGTTTCTTGTGCCCCTCCAGCCCTCTCACTGGCAAGACCTGAGAAACTGAAAAGTCTTTGACTTAGTATAAACATTACCCAGCAACAACTAAAACATCAGTGTGTAATCAACATTGTTCTCACATCAAAGCCAAAGCACAGCACTGCACCAGCTACTAAGAAAATTAACTCTACCCCAGGTGAAACCAGGACATCTATGAGCTAATGGATCTTACTCATTTTCATTCATTATTGCTATGTAATCAAAGCAGTCAGCCCTTACCAACCAAATCCTGCAACACCTTGAGGCTAATCCCGTATTGTTAGCTCTGATGGCAACAGCCCTTGATGGTTTTAGCTACTGAGGTGAAGATTATCAGGTTCACAGGCATGTCAGTAAAAGAAGCCAGATTTGAAGTCAGTAAGTGCATAGGTGGGTGCTCAGCTCTACTCACCTTCTCAAATGTGTGATCTTGTCCCTTTGTGAGATGTTTCACTTTCTGGAGCATTGCCAGCCTTTGGCCTCCACCCTGGACTATGCGCTGCACAACACTTGGGGCAGAAGAATAGTTTTCGCAGGTCACAACAGGTACCTCATTCTGATGTGGGCTGGTTTATTTCCATTGCTTTGTTGTTGCTGTGTTGTTTCGGTTTGGGGGGTTTTTTAACAGATATATTTTTTTCTCCTCCATCTCTCATGACTGTGCTTTCTCAATGTTTAACAGCTGATCATCAGCAAGTTGTAATTCTCAGGTGTCTCCTTGCAACCTGTGCTCATAGTTTCAAAGCTTTTGTTGTTATCCCAGGTGTAAATTGTACATCTTAACAAGAAAAACATGGTATCAAGGTCTCTCTCGCACAGCAATTTCTTATACCAAGTTGGTAAGAAGCCTGCAAGTCCAGGACTGGGGTCTTGCTAACTTAGCATAAAGCACAATTAGCAAAAGGTCTGTTGCTAGCATGGCAATACTGGTTTTATTAGCTTGTATGGGTATGTTATATTAGCATGCTTGTCTTTGGGTTCAAAAGACGATAATTTTAAAGTCTTCACAGTGCTGTTGTACATTTATGAGAACAACAGGCCTCCGTTGCAGCTGTACAATTATTGTAAAAGGAGTTTTCTTATCCTTGGTGAGTCTTGTGCTCTGCTTGCTCAGTTTCATGCACCATTTACAACCCAGACTATGTAGCAAGGGAGAGGTAAAATGGCTAAAGTGGTTGTCAATACCTAGACAGTATTTCCTCTGGAGGAAAAAACTCATCAGCTTGTTTTTATGAATTCCCTGACTGCAGTAATACAGTGAATTTTCTGTGGGAGAAAGAATTATTTTTCTTTCCACCTTAAATTTTCTAAGAATCACAATGTTGGAAGGGTAAGATCGGTTGTGAAAAAGAGGAGATAGATCAGAGATTTTCACAAATAGGACTACTGTATATCCAAGTATCCATGAATATAGTTTTAAGGGGGGTTTGGTCCATAAAGTCAGTTGGGACATAATGTAAGGGGTTTGTATATTGTAAGGGGATTGGAGTATTCATTAGCCTAGTCAGATTTGAAGTGTGGGCAAATAAACTCTGTAGCACAAATAAAAAAACTCTAATAATGAGATAAAGCAATAAACTTTTTAAGCTGGCAGGTTGGTTCATTTCTATAAAGAAAAAGGATCACCAGGATGTGATAAATTAATGATGACGTACAGAGGCTACTGAATTATTGCCCAAGCTCGCTCCTGCCTGTCTGCTAGGGAATTTGTCCTGTTGCTATTGTCTGGAAATTTATTACCTTTATGTCAGAAATAGATTTGTTTGAGAATATGTTCAGGTGAGTTGAATAGGCCTTCAAGGTCAACTAGAAGAATGCTATAACGATGGGCTATATGCAGATGATGGGTATATCTTAATGGCAGTCATTAATCATTGGACTTACCCACTGCGACGTTCTCTAGAGCCTCTTTTTTCATATAAGGGACTATCTTTGTTCACTCTGTGAAATATCATTAGGTAACTCTTTCTCGATAGGTTGTTAATGCTAAACCTATCCTAACACAGTTTAATCAAAGACTGTATTCTACATCTTTAGCTAAAAGCAAACACAATGGCAGTTCCAACCTTTGCTTGCACACTAAGGGGTACAAGTCATAATGTCTGAATAGGTTCTTTTTTAATCAAATATGACATTTTAGTTTGACGTATAGTTTATTCACATGGTTTAGAAAATACAGGTTACACTATAACCAGAACTCAGTAGGATAGCCCAAAACTAAAGCTAAATAAGAAATAAAAAGAAGTATACTGCTCAGAAGTCTTTCTTCTCATCCCAAAAGTGGGCGGACTAGAAAATACAGTTAATTAAAAAAAAAGTGAAGTGTTACTTTTTTATGAGTATAAACAAATCACTTCCTCCTGAAAACCACTTTCAATCACCTAAATGGAAGATTTCATAAGAAACACTTGTCAAATAAGAAAGCACAAAAGAATATTTTTTAAAGGTTTTACGTATAACATTCGTACATACTTAAAAATAGTTTGAAATACATAATACTGAAGAACGTACAGTGCAGTCAACATAATAAATGTTTTGCTGCAAATTGTACATCATTACACTACCAAGCACAAAATACTAAATAATGAATTTTACAGTAAATCAGAATCCTAAATTCCATTTAGGGGAAAAGAATAAAAAGAATTGTGAGAATAAATGCTGTCAAATGTAAACTGAAGAATAAGATCTGTTATAATTCTTTGTATAAGATTCAAACCATGAAAAATAAAGTGAAATCTGTTCTAAAACAGTGGTATATATTTAACTTACTATTAATAGAAACCAAGTTTGGTAGGTTTTTTGTTTTTTTTTTCTTTTAGTTTTAATCAGATTCCCATTGTGTTCATAAAATAGAAATATTTCATATCAATCTCACAGTGTCAGACTAGAAGAGGTGCTTAATTAGTACATTTAAACATTTGATAAATGTATTTTTCTGAACATACATATGTTTGAAATTCTTAAAAAAGTTAAGTGAAAAATTCAGGCAAGAAACCATTTCATTTGTTTGAAAATGCAATTATTTCTTGTCTTTTAAAATAGATTCATTTTTTTTATGGTTCCTTGACAAATGCTTCCTTTCCAACTCCAGTTTCCAGGATTCATGGAATCATAAGATATCCCGAGTTGGAAGGGACCCATGAGGATCAACTCCACACAGGGCAATCGACAAGTTAAACCACACATCTAAGATCATTGTCCAAATACTTTTTGAATACTGATGCCACTTCCCTGGGGAGCTTTTCCCAGTGTTTGACCACCCTTTCAAAACTTTTTCCTAATGTGCAATCTGAACTTCCCCTGACACAGTTTTAAGCCATTCCCCACATCCTATCATCGGACACCAGGGAGAACAAATCAGCACCTCCCTCTCTGCTCTCCCTCGTGAGGAAGGTGTAGATGGCAATGGGGTCACCCCTCAGTCTTCTCTAAGCTGGACAAATCACGTATTTTCAGCTGTTCCTTGTATGGCTTCCCCTCTAGTCCTTTCACCATCTTTGCTACCCTCCTTTGGACACATTCTAGTATTTTTATATCCTTCTCATATTGTGAATTCCAAAATTAACACTGTACTCGAGGTGAGGCAGCACCAACACTGAATATAGTGGGACAATCACTTCTTTCAACTGGTTAGCTCTACTGGGCCTAATGCACCCCAGGGTACAGATGGCCCTCTTGGCCAGCCGGGCACATTGTTGGCTCATATCAAGCTTACCATGAACCTCAACCTCTCTTTCTGTAGAGTTGCACTCCAGCCTTTCGTCTCCCAATGAATACACATGTCCAGAATGACACCATCCCAGGTACAGAATCTGACATTTGTCCATGTTAAATTTCACATCGCTAGTGATTGCCCAGCTCTCTAATCTGTCAAGGTTTCTCTGTAAGGCCTCTTTATCCTTGAGGGAGTCAATTGCTCCTCCTAGTTTAGTATAGTTGACAAACGTAGTGTGCATTCAACTTTTGTGTCCAGGTCATTGATAAAAGCATTGAAGAGAACTGTGCATAACATTGAGCCCTGGGGAACACCACTAGTGACTGGACACCAACTAAATGTTACCCCATATAGTACAACTTTTCGAGCCTGACCCTTAGCCAATTGTTTACACATCATATTGTATACTGTCTAGATATGTGCTGGACATTTTGTCCAGGAGGATGCTGTGAGAGACAGTATCAAAAGCCTCTCTAAAATAAATTTTAGCACACACACACCACACACCACACCCCCCATATTCAGTGCCTCCTCTTCATGCATTAGACAGGTAACCTTGTCATAAAAGGAAATTAAGTTAGTAAAGCCTGATTTTCCCTTCATAAACCCATGTGGGCTTTGACTGATGACTGCATGGTCTTTCAAGTGTTTTTCAATAACTCCCAGAGTAATCTTCTCCATAGTTTTACTGGGTACCAAAGTAAGACCGATGCTTATCATTACCAGAGTCTTCTTTCTTGCCTTCTTGAAGACTGGAATAACATTTCCTAGCTTCCAGTCAACCGGGACCTCTCCAGATTTCCAAGACCATTAATAAATAACTAAGAGATGTCTTGCAATAGCATCTTCAAACTCTTTCAGTACCCTGGGATGAATCTCATAGACTTATGTGTATTCCGTTGCAGCAGCAAATTCCTCATTATATCAAACAAACATTAAGAAGAGTTGTGAGTAAAAAGCTGGCAATACTAGATGCAGGTAATTTGAGCTTTTTACGGTCTTAAAATGTATACTACTTGCACAGCAATGAGCTCTGCTACTGCCTGTAATGACTGGGGTAAGTAACGTTCCTGGTCTGTGTCTCAGTTTCCCCTAACCCTCCTTTTCTTCTTCACTTGATGAAATTGGAAAGACAAGGATCATCCCTCCCAGTGCATGCTGACAGTATGGCCCTGTGAGACCTGCACTTCAACTGAGTAATCATGGCAATTTTTAAATTTTTTTTTAATAGGGTATTTCTTTCTGTTAGTTGAGGTTATTCCTACTACCTCACTCATCTTTTGCTTATACCCTGAATCTGGTGATGCTTAGGAGAAAAGAAGAAACTGGAGGCATGACAGAAGTGGCTCTTAACAATACAACTCTATTCAACAACATAAAATTAATCTAACTTTTCTTAAATGAACCTTTTGTAATTGTTTGTCATTAATGATGAGACACCCAGAGCACAGCAGTGTAGGGGAGCTTGAAATCTGGTAGGGTGCCAGGCTAGAAAATTCAAGATAAAGGCTCATCTTTTGTGAAAACCAATTAAAAATTCCTCACAGCTTTGCAATTGCAAGTTAATTGAAGGAGGAAAAGCTCACACAGGCAAATGTCCCAGGTCATGTGCTTTCTCCTGGATTCTCTGGTTCTTCTTTCTGTGAAACCAGTGGAAAGGAATTCATGGCACAGTGGTCTCAGGCAGATTAATTTTCATTACCTTGGGTAGGAGTGAGTTATCAGTTCTCACTGATCAGCTAATCCAAAATGACAAGATAAAATGACTGGGAGTATGCCCTTAGCTATCTGCAGGTCATGACTCATGCACAGAACATGGGCCATCGCTCAGGCTCTCAGAGCCATCATCCACAGCTCATGTAACCATTGTCCCAGGCTGTTCCTTTCGAAGAGGAAAAGGAAGTATTTCATTTGAAAGGGAGGGAAGTGAGCTGCAGGATGCAAAGAAATGACGATTAGAGAGTTTTAATTGTTCTGGAAAAAAAAACCCAAACAACCAACCAAAAACCAACCACAAAACCAACAACCAAACCCACCAAGGATTTGTTATTGTTTTCTTCTTCATCCCCTCTCCTCACAGAGTAGAAGCTGCTCTGCTGGGAAGTTCTCATTTCTGTCTCTTCTACAGGCAGATGCTGGAAACTTTAGAGAAAAGACATTCCTAGCACAACAGCTTGATGAGGGGGCCACAAACAAGGCAAGTGTGGCCAGGACAATCCACATAATTTGCATCTTTTCAAATTGGGTTGGTGGAGATGGAGATACTCACAAGTTCAGGTGAGAATCACTTCTCACTGTGAATGCCAAAACTGACCAATAGAATATTCTCTCAGAAACTATTCCTATTCCTTTTCCCATTTATTATTTTTTTTAAATTTTTTTTTCCTCCTTTTATACAGACCTAGCAGTAGATTCATTTATTTCCCTTTTTGGGCAGAACTTCACTTCTACCAATCTCTTTTGCAAGAATTACCTTTGTCTAAAACCACAAAAATACCATGAGGTGTATGAAATCTTTATTTGTAATTATTTTGTATACCCCCACTAACTTTTAGAAAACTATTCTAGCTGTGGTCCTTTATCTGATCTTGCCAAGGAAGCTGGAAGATTCTACTCTTATGCCAATTTCAAATATTGATTTTCCTATCTGTAGAATTATAAAGCTGCTGGGAATACAGGTACTCCAGGTAATCCAGTCCAACCCATCAGGATACAGCTAAACCATTTGTGACAGAAATCTGTCTAACACTCAGTGATAGAGATTACCTAAACTCACCAGGCAATCTATACTCTTACTGTGGTGCCTTTAGGACAACTTTTCCTTTGTATCACCCACATTTTTCTGCTGAAATCTAAATATATGTAAGAGTTCACATTCCTCCAGCATTTGTCTGAGTAGGCAGCTATCACAAATGCAGGTCTTCTTGTAGGCACCAAAGAACATCAGATGCTGAACATGTCTTAAAAATCAACCCATCTTGTGTTCAAGCTTGGGTGACATAGATTTCAGTAACCATTTGTAATCAACCAAATAAGTGGTTTGGATTTTGACTTTATTAGGATTAACAAATCACTTAACATATCTAAAAGTAAGCCACCTCTACTAAGGTACTGAAATATTGAAAGAGATCCATACACACTCAGTTTTGAAAATGTTGACTGAGGCACGTATCTTATTAATGTTGTCTTTTTACTCCTAGGAAGTTATTGGATAGTACAAAAGTTGGTGATAACTAGGATATCTGATATAGGTATTGCTCAACCCATTTTTTGGAAATATTTCTTTGAATAATTGACATTTAAAAAACTAAATTAGCATACTTTGAATTATTTAGAAATCCTCAAGTGCTAAATAATATGTTGGCTATTGTACCACCAGCTTTTTGGCATGTACACTGGCAAAAAAGCTCTTATGATACTCTCAATTTTATGTTGTGTTTCCATTCAGATTGTCTGGTGAATCTTGTTGATAACAGCACCTAGCTTGCACACAGAATTGACTTTCAAAGTATTAGCACATGTATAAATTCCAGTAAGCATTTGATCACACATATTGGAACAAAACTAAGGGACTCTACCCGAAGTGTGTGGGAAGTGATTCATCATTCCTTTTCTATTCTGGCTTCTCCATCATGATAGAACATTGAGAAACAAGGATTTAAGTGTTTTTCCCCCCTTCTTCAGAGCATTGATGTTAGTCAAAGTCTTCCCTGCCCTAGGAGCTGCCCAAAGCCTAGCATAGGTTTTTCAGTGAAGGGGCTGCTCACTCACTTTCAGTGAGGTATTGGCAATTTATGCAAATGTTAGCTGCAATGGCTGTTTAGGTCTGTGATTATGTGAGTCCTGAAATTACTTTTGAATAGTTTATGTTGAAAAAACAAGCATTTTTCTCTAAATGAAGTGTTAGTTTAAAACACAAACAAACAAATGAAAAGTTGTTTAGCTCGACATCTGACAGCAGTGTGCTTATGAACTTGCTATAAACATCTTTCCAGAGACATGGAGAAATTCTGAGTGGACTCATACTAAGGCATTATTTATGTGTCTGTTTCAGTTCTGTTGATGGCAATAGGATGTAAATACACATACACGGCAAGCCTCAATGTGTAAATGGGGTCTTGGAGCAAGTTTCAGGAATGCAGTGGCACTGATGGCCAACATTTATGCTTGCAGCAGACACAGCACAGGAGAAAGGCTGTACTTGTACTGCACTACTCATACGCTTTGATTCCAGCCTGGAAAACCTACACATGAGCTGTAATGGCTCCAGAAAAGCCAGAATTTCACCTGGAGAATACAATACTGTGCACACCCTTCTGAGCCTTGATCTAAAATTAAAATTATTATTCTATGTTTACTTATTAATGGATAAGCAAGTTACTATGACAGATATTATTTTCTGTGAGTCAGACCATTAGCTGATGTCCTAAAATTATATGTTTTAAAACTCCTTAGGAATTTGGTAATCTTTTATTTCTTCTCCTACCCTAATGTAAGAATATTGTACGTATACAAGAAATTGTGTACAAGTTCTATGAATGATCTGTGTTTTTGTAAATTAACTGAATGTTTCTCTCTCTCACACTGCATATTATTCAAGTATCCCAATAACTGATGCTTACGAAGTAGTGTGTTTTGCATTACGAAGAAAAATAATCCTTCTTCTAAGATATAACACAGCAGTATCACCACAATTTCCACTCTGTTTTACACAAAGTTATGTCTGTATTAAGGTAATATGGACACAAGACACTGAAAATTGATTTTCAATTAAATATATTAGTCAGATTCTAACTCTAGGACATCACTACGCAATCATCTTAGCTCCAGCCTCTTCGAAAGGATCTTTTTAAATTGCCAAATTTACATATAAGTGCATTTTCAGTGAGTGTACTGTGTTTCTCACAGAGGAGCTGACCTAAACTGGTATTTTCCTTTTCAGGATGTATAGTTAGATTTAAACATTCATTATTTAATTTTTTTTAAAAAATATATAATTTCTTTCAAGTGAATTAAGTGATTTTTTTTTCCTTTCCCAAAAGGAAAATTTAAAAATGAAAATTAAATATATTTTATTTATTTATAATATAAATAAATTAAAAAATAAATAAAAATTAAAAATGAAAATAAAAATTAAAAATGAAAACAAATCAGCATTTTGTTGCTCTCCAGCATCAAGCAGCTTGTCTTCTCCATACTAATAATAATGTTCAGATACTTGCTTCCTCCCCCTCTTGTCTCAGTACTTTTCAAATACCATACCTCAGAGAACACATGTATGAGAAAGCTGTATTTTTAAAAGCATGATTCCAAACTACCCCATGATTGCCCTCATCATTTGGCTGCCTTGCACAATTGAAAATAATTTTTTATATATATATGCATTTTTGATAATGTGTGAGTTACCTGGCAGACCTAGAGACAGAAATCAAACCTTTGGCTTCAGTGCCATTTTGATAGAGTTTTACATTATTTTGCTTCCAGATTTAATATGATGTATACCTCCCAGGACTGTCTTCTTAGTGGCTCCAAGCAAACAAATAAGGCATATTTCATTGATTATTGCTTTTCCTAAAAATGCAAATCCAATGCTGTTTATTGATATGGGCACAGACCTAATGCAATATTCCGGTTCCTAAGAAAGATTAAGTCAGATTGTACCTCATGGTTCCCTCTCTACTCCTACTGAGTGGTCAGTAGGTGTTTATTTCCAAAAATCTGTGCCAGTTTAAAATATTGCCACCTCACACTATTTTTCATTTTCCCTTCCCTAGGTACAGCGGTTGCTACAGCTCTGCTAGGGAAACATATAATTAGGCAAAAAAAGGGAAGCTGTTTTGAGCATGTCTGGTGAGTATTAGAAAATACTTCTATACAGTCCTTGATATCAGTAAAGCTATAGAGCTGGAAATCTCCAAAGGGTGATAAATGAGTAGTTGGGATAGGTAAAAATCTCACTGCTTGATCCAGAAGACAGCATCTATCCATGCTATTTTGAGCCCTCCGGCCCATGATTCTTATGGAGAAATCATGACTATTTGCTTGATTCAGCTTCTAATTAACCTCCCAGCACTGATAGCTCAGCACAGTCATCAGCTGTGGGATGTTCTGAATCAAGTAGCACAGCCTGGACTTCATTTATATCAGGATTTGGCCTGGCTCATTGTATTTGAAGAACTGAAGGAAGAAGATAAGTGAATACATTGTCAAATGCAAATTGATTCAGCACTCAGCTACCCTCATTCTTTTAAAATCCTTTGACTAGAAATTCATTTAGTCACGACATAGAAGCCTTTGGTCTGCTTACTGACACCTATGGAGAAGCTGTAGCATGAAATCTCTCATTACAATTTGTTCTTAGCACTGTTCCAGGCACTGGAAGGCATGAATGACAGAACATGATTCCCATGAATGCAACAGTTCAAAATGAGACAAATTTACCTAAAAAATCTATTCTTCATATTCAGATAAATTGACTTTGTTTTATGAAGAAAACTTCCAATGACATACTATAAAAGATACAATAATTCAATCTCACTGGTTGTTTTTTGCTTCTTGTCTAAAATGATGTCTTCTAAAGACCTCATCTCCTCTGTTTCATTACAGCATTCAATATTTTGAGAATGTAATAAATGCTAGAAGAAATCTTAATACACAGCTTAGCAGGAATCTGACAGACTGAACAGAAAAATTTACCATGAATTGTGTCTCACCATGCAGGGTGTATGCCTGAACCCAGCGGACTGGAGGTGCAAGGTTGACTAGGGAGACCTTGATAAGAGAAAAAGATGCACAACCTGACTTTGTAATCCCAGTTTGTAAATGAACTATTGAGCCTGCAGAGAGGCTTGATAGAACGCAGGAATAAACTAACAAACCAGCTAGCTACTCCAAGATGCAGCAAGTACAGATGTGGAAGGCAAGGTTGTGATGCTGTTTGTACAGGGTGACTGTGTATTAAAAGGGAGTGAGATCCTGAGGGGAGGACATGCTCCAGTGCATATTATCATCTGATCTGTAATGTTCCAGCATTTACTATCACAATATTGCCTAAACAAGGTAACAACTGATAAATTGAATAGGTGTCCTAAGGGCCTATGTTCCTGAATGATGGGAAATACAACCCTTGGGGAGAAGACGACTGTAAAGTCTTGAGGTTTGTTTTTTCTTCATTTGCTCCCCACCAGACTTGTCTAACACATATTTAACTGTTCTGAGTTGATCTGTTTAATACTGCACATATAAAATAACAAGTATATTGGGTCACAACAACCCCATGTAACAGTACGGGCTTGGTGAAGAGTGGTTGGAAAGCTGCCTCACAGAAAAGGACCTGGGGGTGCTGACCGACAGCCAGCTTAATATGAGCCAGCAGTGTGCCCAGGTGGCCAAGAAGGCCAACAGCATCCTGGCTTGTATCTGAAACAGTGTGGCCAGCAGGACAAGTGCTGGGCACTGGTGAGGCCGCACCTCGAACCCTGTGTTCAGTGTTGGGCCCCTCACTGCAAGACAGACACTGAGGTGCTGGAGCGTGTCCAGAGACGGGCAGCGGAGCTGGTGAAAGGTCTGGAGCACAAGTCTGGTGAGGAGCAGCTGAGGGAACTGGGGCTGTTTAAGTGTTGGTCTCTTCCCCCAGGTTACAATAGAACAAGAGGAAACAGCCTCAAGTTGTGCCAGGGGAGGTTTCGATTGGATATTAGGAAAAAATATATTCACTAAAAGTGTGATCAAGCATTGGAACAGGCTGCCCAGGGAAGTGCTTGAGTCACCATCCCTGGAGCTATCTAAAAGAGATGTAGATGTGGCACTTCGGGACATGGTTTAGTGGTGGACTTGACAGTGTTAGGTTTACAGTTGGACTCGATGACCTAAAAGGTCTTTTCCAACCTAAACAGTTCTATCATTCTAAGATTCCATGATTCTAAGTGTATGAAGGTTCTTGCCTAACTTTCTTTTGAGCACTATGGCACATTTTAAGCATTTGCCTACTTATCCTTTAGATCTAGGAATCTGTGCAACACAGGATTTTGTAATCTAAGGTAAACAGCTAAATTCAAATTCTTCTCTCATTTATCCCTGTGTAGCTAGGGACTAAATTCCCTGAAGTGAATAGGATAATCCTGGTGTAAATAGGAAGAGAAGTACACTTCTTTAGTTCTTGTAAATATTCCCTTTAGAAAATACTTTTAATGTGTAGAGCTGATTGAACTTTGAATGCTAACATGTTTTCATTATGGAATAAATAGAGCCTTTGAAAAGGCTTTTTAACTTTTTCTCTGTAATGTTCAAAATTACTCTGTGGGAACTAGCTCTTTAAAAAAACCCCAAAACAAAACAAACTGAAATCTCCTTCTCCCCCAGAACCTTAGGGGTTCAAATTAAGTCAATCGAAATCAAGACCTTCTGTGGGCTGAGAGTAAATGCTCTTTTCCTCTGTAATCTGTGACCTCAAATAGGCCATTTTCTTTCTAATCTCATGCTTTACATGCTGTGAAGAATGAAATGTATTTAATTCTTTGACTCAGCCTCCCTTTATGACTGCATGAAAGAGCTGGTGAAAACTGCAGGTGAAGTTTAGTAGGAAAGAATAAAGGAGAAAGTGCTCTCACGCATGTTCCTGTATTCCTAGGGCTGTTGCAAGTGTACACACAGCATGGGAGATTACCTACAGTGATAAAATTCGAGGGTTAGAAAGAAATTCAGTTCTGGAATGATAAGAAAGAAAGATAACCACATTTTATTTGTTTAGGATGGGAGAGGCTCTTTGCATGACTCTAGGACTACCTCTTCAGTGTTTGTTAGAATAGAGTAGAGTAGAATAGAATAGAAGTAGAATAGAATAGAATAGAATAGAATAGAATAGAATAGAATAGAATAGAATAGAATGGAGTTCAGTTGGAAGGGACCTGCAACAGTCATATTGTCCAATTGCCCAAACAGCAGCATAGCCTTTACTTCAGAGCAGTTACATCATTTCCCTCTGACTTGTGGGAAGCTGCAACTCTTTTTAATGCTGTTTGGCAAAGCAGATTGCTGTGTGCATGCAGTGACTATTTGGTTGCTTCTCAGGGAACCTGTCTGTTGAACCATTTATTTCATGTCTACCTGTGGCTGATAAAAACGTTTCAGGCTTTGGAAGAAATGCAATCACTTTTAGCCACTGCTGCTCTCTGGAACGAGATGGATCGGTTATATCTATACTGGTGAAAGAAATGTGTTCGAGGAAGAGTCTGAAACAAAGCAGTTCATACACACCCAATGAAATATTTTTATCTCCAAAATAGGGCATGTGCATGAAAACAGCCTACTGGGAACAGTGCTTGCTGCATGCTAAGCTGCTAAACTTGGAAATGCATGAAAGCCATTTCAAGGATCATTCAAATAATTTTATAGTATATTCTGTTATTGTTAGCACCCAGGAAAGTTTCTAGACACTGTTTAATTTACTAGTAGAGGTGTAACCACAGAGGACCTGGGGATTGTCTGGCTGCAACAACTACTCATTTGCAGCCTGTATTTTCCTCTTTTTATCCTCAATGTTTCTATGTAAATGCCAATCTGCTTCTTTCTGTTCTTCCACTAATATTCAACGCTTTGTCTCCTCTACCCTCTAATATTAATATTTTAACCCCTGTAGTGCTCTTAGTATAATTTTTATCTCTTCTCACTTTTCTTGTGAGTTCACTCTTTTCGTAGGCAACACTTTTACTGTACTCCCACATACGTATGATTCTTTCCCTCACCTCTATCTTTTTCCTCCCCAGCCTAGAAGGAAGAGGCTGTTCCTCCATTTTCATCCTCTCCATACTTACCTTTGACATTGCTGGACATTTATATTATTGTTCAGTGACTGAGATGCATAATTGAAGGAGATTTTATAGAATTATGCTTGCTGCCTATGTCATAGAAGATAAAGACTTCATATGAAATGGAGAAAAATCTAATGGAAAACACCTTTCTGAGACAGTAAAACAAGTCTATTATGGAAAAATCTCATTTTTGCTCAGTGAGCTAATGCCAAAGATTCCACAGCAGTGGGATTTTCTTACGGTGCTAACAGCTGTGTAGAGTTCTGCCCACCACTCCAGGTAACATTGTCATGGTTCTTTTCACAATAATCAAACTATCTATCCAGTCTAATTTTCCTCCATCTTCCCACTCATATATTCAAAGAATCATGTAATGGTTTGGGTTTGAAGGGACTTTTAAAGATTATCTAGCCCAATCCCCTGCCATGGGCACAGACATCTTGCACTAGACCAGGCTGTGCAAAACCCCATCCAACCTCACTTTGAATACTTCCAAGGGATGGGGCATCCACAGCTTCTCTAGACAACTTGTTCCAGTGTCTCACCATCTTCAATGTAAAAAATTTCTTCCTTATGTCCAAGAGAATCCTGCCCTCTTCCAGTTTAAAACCTTTGACCTTTGTCCTGGCCCAGCCTTTTGACTGTTTTTGTGGCCCTCCTCTTGACCAGCACAAACAGGTCCATGTCCTTCTTGTACTGAGAAACCCAGATACAGACACAGCACTGCAGGTGGGGTATCACCAGAGCAGAACAGAGGGGCAGAATCACCTCCCTTGACATGCTGGTCATGCTGCTCTTGATGCAACCCAGGATAAGACTGGCTTTCTGAGCTGCAAGTGCACATAGAGATCTTTGTCTTCAGGTGGAAGTTTACAAGCCAGAACTGAACTTTGTACATGGAGGCATACAATAAGCAGAGCATGGGACACAGAAATTCAGAAAGAGGAATTTTTCCAGTGTCATACTGTCAGTAGGGAAGTAGTAGAGGTTTCCAGCACACTCGCGCTAATTTTTTTGTCTCTTTGGTGTTCTGCCAACACCAATCAAGTTTTTATTTGAGAGGCAGTATTTTGTGGCATGTGGCATCCCTATTTCAGGAATAATAAAGGCAGATCACAAGCTGGCTTTTTAAGCTATGATATGTCACCTTTTTCTAAAAATGATTGTGCGACATGATTTTCGCTCCATTCTACATCTCACAAAATGCCGCAGTCACCTCTGATTTATTGATTTATATATTTGTCAGTATAGTCAATTCTTCTCTGTCTAGAAAAAGTATAATATAAATTATGTCACATATATTAGCAGCATACATCAAAGTAAAATTCAAATACATTTAAAAAGAAGATTTATTGTAATTATTGAAAGAATGAACTGAGGGATGAATAACTCAGTGGCTGTATACTTTTGTTCTGTATCTTCATATCTTGCCTTATTTGTGCCTTTTTTTTTTCTTTTTTTTTCTTAAATCTAGGATGGACCTAGAATTCCTTTAACTGAAAACCATGTTAAAGTTGTAAGACATGGTATTTTTCAAACAGTAGACAAAATAAAAGCCAAACAGATAGGTGGTTTTAATTTCATGATCCTTAAAAATCCCCACAAATGTTGCATATGTATTTGACATCTGTGCTGCCCTTCTATGATCTTATCAAAATTATCTGGAATATTTACAGTATAATAGGAATTGTTGGCCTCCCCACTGCCAATGCATCTGAATCTGCTCTTATGTGGTAGTCTTTCTAGAGTGAAGTATGTTGCACTTATGACACGTGTCAAGGCTACAGTTACATTTGACAGGAGAACATGATAAGCTGAAAAGTAACTTGCAAATATTTATCTTTTAGAAAACTAAACTTTTTCAGGAATAGTTTTAGTAAATGAAGGTATAACGTCTAAATGATAAGCAAAGCAGTAACTGACCAGTATTTTTCTTCATGAGACACTTAGCCATCAAGCCCTAATGAGCAAGCCGCTTTCAACCTCTGAGTAGTGTTACATGTTCAGTTTGCCAAGCTACAATGACAGTTTTCATTCAAAACTCATTTCACTTAGTTTTAGGCATTGACAGCATAGAGCAAATGAAAAAACCCATGGCATATCCAGCAAGAGATTCTCAGCTCTATCATGGATGTTTTAAGATGCCTGCTAAGGCAGCCTATCTTAACCTACTAACTATCAGCCCACTATCAGGAAATCATAGATGGCCTTTGGCTAGATGCTTAACCAAACTGCCTAAAGACGAATAACGCACGAAGCTTAGTGAGCAAATCAGAGCAGTTATACTGCACAACATTCAAAGTGTTTCTTACTTATATGCAAGTAATTTGAAGTATACATGAAGTACACATTTTTGTTCAACAGCAATGGAGGCTTTCAAAGCAGAGTTCTGTCAATATCCTCAACTTCTATTTTATTTTTTGTCGTTATTTCCTTTATTTATGTATGTATTTATTCATTCATTTATTTATTTTAAATTATAAAACCTAGATGTTTTGTTGTTTTTGTTGATTTTGTCCTTGTTTCTTAGTGATAACTTCCTGTTATGGATGTGATGGCGTGGACACTTACTTCAGACTAGAAAGAGACTGCAAAATCCAAATGTCAGAATCTCTTTATATGAGCCATTAACTAATACTTACAACAGAATCATGTCTGATTGTTGCCAACTCTCAGCTAGGCCTAGGCCAATGACAACAAAGGAAAATGTTCCAAATAGTTCCCAAAATCACACTCACTTCTACTAATATCTTTCATGTTTTATTTCAAGAAGAAATAATATGATACCCTGAAGCACAGAGAAAGTCTTGGGGTCATCTAAGGTGGAAAATGTAGTACCTTAACCAAAAGCTTACACCAGGCTCATTGCAGTCCCATATTGACAGCAGATGTCAGTATTTCTTAAAGGTTATATATATTAGAAAGCAAAAAGTGCCCTGAGGCTTTGAAAAGGATTCTGGGTGCTTGTGAACACTCTAAGTGATCTAATTTTGTAAGCAACAGATTTTGTTCTTTTCATCACCTTATTTTTAAACTGTGTTGAAGAAGGTGTTTGTCATTGAACCAAAGGACTAACAATTTAAATTTATGTATGGTCTCAATTCTGAGCAGTGCTGAGTAGCCTGAACTTAAACATGGCTTTAGCTGGGGTTGGAGGAAGAAGTTGCTGTCATTCCTAAGCAGCTCCCATCACAGTCAGTGGGGATATGAACTTGAGATATGGAGGAAGTAGTTAGGTCATGATACAAGAAGGCAACCTGCTAATCTCAGAGTGGGATGAAAAATACCATGTAAACTTTTAGAATTTGTTAAATATAGAATAAAGGTTGAATATAAACATTTCAGAGACAATGATGTTATTACCAAATAACTTTCAAATATATGTGTAAGAAAACAGATTTTCATCCAGATTATTCAATCCCTTACACCATTTAACTCAAACACGTCCATCTGTTGAAGTCTTTGAGACTACTCATGAAAGTAGTTGTGCATAAATCATTAAAATTCAGCGCAAGGATTATAGAATCTTTCCTCAGATCATATGACCTTGAGTGACCTGTTGGAAAACCGTTACACCTATACAAGCTGAGGAGCTGGCCCAAACCTTTGGCTTATCAAAGGAAGAAAGATTTATATTCACTTCAAAGATCAGCTCCAAACGTACCTAGTAGTTGTTAATGCTTTTTAACAGTAGGGAGTCAAGAGTCAGAAAGCCTCATGTGGTGCTCACAACGAACAGTTACAGAATTAATGTTGTTCCAGCAACTACTCAACACTGAGGTAATGTCAGAAATACTGTGCACTTTTCCAAAATCCTGTGTAGTTACGAGGGCAGCTGTAGTCAATAGCAATGAAGACATGGTTACAATTTTCCCCAATGCTAAGAGAGAAACCTAGGCATAACAAAGGCAATGGGAAAAGTTTTAAGATATATTTGATTTACACAACTATAATTGTCCATTGGCATTCCTAACGTGCACCATACCTGGATTCATGATATATAAATTCAGAGAACACTTTACAGTCTGAAAGATCCCCAGAAAAGCAAAGAGTATAGAATTATAGGATTACTTTGATCAGATTCAACTTCTTACAGGTGCAGAATTGGTTTGTGTTTTGTATGAATGAGATAGGAAATCCCCTGAATGACATTTCTGGCATTCCTGGAGCTGCTAACCACCATCACAATTATTACCACTGAAGGTAGAAATGGAAATTATACCACCTAACTTTAGCCTACACCGGTCAGTCAAGCTTCTCTTTATAGTTATTGGAGAGAATTAAGCTGTTTTAGAATGTCATTCCTATGACCAAAGACAAATATCCTCAGGAACAGAAGACTCCACCATAGAAGTGCTTTTTCTTTCCAGTAGCTATAATGAAAAAGGTAATGGAAAACTAACACAGATGTAGATATTTTCTGTATAATCCATATTACCATGTATATTTGCTGTGATTAATTTCAGATGAGAGATTTTGTAACAGAATAGATGATAGTTGTTTGCAGAGCAGAGACTGCTCCATTCCAGGTACCCCTCTATGGAACCTCTGTACTGCAACTGACTGAAGCATAACTTCTGAAAAGCCATATAGCTTTGATTTCAAGACATGAGGTATGGGGAATCTACTTTTTTTTTTTCTTGTGATAAATATTTTTGTTTCCTATGATTAATACAATGCTATAAAAAACCACTCACACTTAATTTCTACTTGGCATTTGCCTGGTTCTATGTTTTTATGTCATATGTCTTTCCCTTATGGATAAAGGAGCTGAGCCAAAGGTAATTTCATCTTTTAAAACATCTACATGCTGTAATCAAGTAACTACTTGGTCCTCTAAGCTAAATAGCTTAAGCTCTTTAAAAGTCCCAATGTAATTTTCCAGCCTTAACATAATTTTTGTGGCTTTTTTTAACCCATCATGTAATGCCCTTTTACAGAGGAAAATGAAACCAGGAGAACCTAGAATCAAATGGTCTGGTGAACTGAGGGCATCAGATTTATTACATGTTCACTATGAAACAGGTTGAGTGGAGTTAAAATCTATAAAGTATTCATCAGATAAAAAACTTCTTAAAACCTTCTGTCCAAAAGAATTGCTTCAAAAAATTACACAAGATACTGATGTAGTATGCAACAGAAGGGGGCAAATTAGTCTCATCTTACTGTGTTTCAAAGTTGTCTAAACATCAAATGATTGAAATTTTATCTTGAACTATTTTGTGTAAACATGTGCAACAGAATGCAAAAAACCCAGCCAAACAAAGAAAAAATGAGCAAAAGTAGAGAGTAACATGAGTACAACACTCAGTAAGCTCTGAAGTGTATGCCATCAAAGGTGCTCAACTGCAACAACCTGGCTTGATGGCTGCATCTACTCTTAATTCATAGACAGGGTAAATTAAAAAAGATGTATTTACAAATCCTTAAACAAATTATTTCTCTGACTTTAGTCCTGGTGGCACTCCACTGACTGGTTCTATTTATCAGGTACAAAATTCGCCATGTGAGTTCAAGTGATAGAAATATTAAGGATTTCCACATTTAGATTAATTTTGACAGCACAGCAAAATATTTCCTCATGTTTGCAGATATCTCACCTCCATGAGCTACACTCAGTTCTGCTTACAAACTGTGGCTGGGATCCTGCTTCTTTTGTCTGGGAGTAGGATTAAGTCCCATGATTTTTTAAGGGCAGCCCTCTAGGCAGTTTTAAAGCAAGTGGTAGGTACGGGAAAGGTTTTATAAACAATCCTGTTAGGTGTTAATAGGATCAGAATGATTACCTCTCCTACCATACTGAAAATGCACCCTCAGAGAGATTTTTCTTCACACTATTTATACTTAGGTAAGCTCTCTGCAGAAGTTTCAAACCAACCACAACTTTAAAGTAGCACGAGTCTGCACAGGCCAAAGAGAAGTTATGGCACGTATCATTTGTGGTGGAAGAATAAGCTTTTACATAATCTCTCTGACACTTGGTACAGATTTTGCACCATCCCACAAAACCCCCTTCCTCTTTATAAGGAGTGAAAAGAAACAATGTTCAGAGAGCCAGGAGTTCTGGCCAGTTTGGGGTAGTAGAGAGTTGTCAGTTAAACAGCCCAGACTGGTCTAATATGTGTGTCAGAGCTGGTCAGCGAATCATGATAATCAGGCCTCAGCTTTCCTCCAGCAAAGCAAGAATGTTCTCCTTGAAGCATGCCACAGACTGAAGTTTAGCCAAAACGAAACTGTTTTTTCAGGAAAGACAGCGAACCCCTCAGTTCTCACAGGCAATTGTAAAAAGGTAAAGAAGTAAGGTATCTGAAGTCTTGCCAGCTCATTTGAAGCAGTGGGTAGTCTACCAGCTTCTGACCAGAAGCTCTTGCTACAGGATTCTCATACCTCAGAAGGACACCCTGCTGATCAAAAGGCAAAGACATTTCTCACTGTGAGAATACGGATGTATTCAAGTGCACACACATACATACACCAATGCTTCATATGCACACACATACCCATCCACACATATGTCAGGTGCCAGGAAATAAACCTTTCCTGGCCACTCAGTATGGCCATTACCACATACAAAAGTGCAATCCTTCAAGTGTCATTCTAAAAGTCGTCAACACAGACTTCAACACTGCTCACTTTACAAGTAAATAACACAGTATTTATGCAAAAATACAGGAGAAAAACAAGATTTGTAATGTTACAGTGATGATCTCTGAACACATCTAGAGAAATGCCCTTTGTGTTTTGATTATAAGACAAGTAAGTTAACTGATAAATTCAAGAATGGAGAATTCTCCTGCTACTCAGTCTGGACATTCATTCTTAAATCTCTTTGTGTTCTATTTTGTGTTCATTCTGATGCCCTTGATTACCATACCGTTTAAGGAATCTTTCACTGTAGCATGTACTACCAATCCAGATAATGTCTTGGTGTTCTTTATAAGACAGTGTTTGTTAATGACCAGAGAAAACACCCAATCAAAAGAAGTGGTATTTTATGTTATTATTAGTATTTCCACTTTGAGCAAACTAATTGGACTAGAGTTTAAACTAAAATTTAGAAAGGCTATGACAAGGTGGAGGAGTTGGGAATGAAGCAGTGAAGTTGAGCCTAGGAAAAAGGGCAGGGGAGAAAGTGCAATTTTAATTAATCAATTCTCACTATCCAAATCTATTTCATTTGGTGATAAATTAATTTTCCCCCAAGCCAAGTCTTTTTTGCCTGTGCTGGTAATTTGTAAATGATCTCCTTCCCGTTATCCCAGCCCATGGACTATCTCACCTTCTTTCCCCTCTGGCCTTGCTTGAGGAGGGGGCTGTGAGACAGAGTGGCTGGGTAGGCATATGGCAGCTGGCAGGGGTCAAGCCACCACACTAGCCATTTCCTTATTCCATACTCTATATTATTTTGGAATCAGACTTTTCTATCCCAAAGCATCTATTTTTTGCTATAAGTTTCTCTTAGTCATGTATTGTCCTTATAGTCTCTTTAAATGAGTGTTTTGATACATGTCCTAGAAAAACACACAGGCATTACCTTGAGCCTTGGCTTCAATAAGAACATTTCAGGCACATTGTTCCATTTCAATTGTCCTCTTCATTCTGTTTTATTTTATACCTCCTGTACTTCTTAGAATGTAGTATTTTCTATCTTTTTTCCGAATAACGTCTGGCTATGGTGTGGACCAAAAATAACTTATCCTACAACATTGCAGATATTGAATGTGAATAGGCAACGCTCAGTAAAGACTATTGTCTTACTGCTGAGAAATTCTCATTCCATTTCATAAAAAAAAAGATCATAGAAAGTCTATGGTACTTGTCCTAACTCTATAAGACCTCAGGTTCCATGACGCCAACATAAGGAATAAGCATAACACTCGGATGCTTAGACCACTTTAATGCAGGTCTTCAGGTCAGCAGCTCTCAGTGCCTTAAATACTACATTACAGGGAATAAGAGACCTGTGCAAACTCTGGAAATCAAGGAGAACAAAGAACTGATAAGCTTTATGATCAGCGTAACAGGCAGCTTAAAAAATGTTCTGGCCACTGTATGAAACCTAACCACTTGGTTAACTTTTCTCACAGTAAATGAGAACTTCAGGAATTGATCTGAAAGACAATTTTAAAGTTAACACTTCTGATTTGTAAAAAAATTGCAGAATCAAAGACTTTATGTCTGAGTAATGTCAACGGTATTATTAGCCCATGTATTAAATTAATATTGGTCTGAGATACTCAGAAGATACAAGAGCCTGAATAACCAAAATGGTAATATATCTGTATATCTTTTTGGAACCAGACTTTTCTATGTATCATTTTCTTTTAGTCTTTTATAGGCCTTATAACTTCTTCAGATGACTGAGATAAATTTGCAGATATTAACATGGGAAGTGAGGACAGGAAATAGCAAAAGAGTGTGAGCTGGGTCTGCAAAATGTAATAGGCAATGGAGGCTGGCAGCAGGGGATGACTTGACATGATAGTTAACCTCTTGTAATGAAATGAGGTGTGGGTGATTGCTTCAGCTGAGGGACTGAAAGAGACCTGACACCATACAGGCCACTGAACTGAAAAAGTAATTATCTTCACAGCACAGACCAGGAAGCATAACAGTCACACAATATTCTGAAGAACCTTTTCCAACAGAAAACACTGGTCATGCCAGGACCAACACTATTAAATTCTGCATATTTTCACAAATATATCTAAGCACTATCAATTATTTCAGGGTCCTCTCCCAATATCTGGCAGCTATTTCCCCTGGTTTTACTTCTGATTTAATCTTATTGATACATAGACATTCACATAGAAAAGTTCTGGATAGCTTACTAGACCTTCTTATTTTTCATATTTTTCATATTCACTATTCGCTATTTAGAGTCCAAACAGCAAGCAGACATATCTGTACAGTGTCTAACAAAAAGAAGAATTAATCTGCATCTCACAGTCTTAGTCTTGACCCATGACCCGTCCTTGTTCAACCCCTTTATCTCAAATCCCCAGGTAATTTTTCCCACAAAAATTTGGATTCTGATAAAGTATTTACTTATGCCTTCCATTTTCTCTTGACTGTAGGACTGCTAAGATGTTTGGACTTTAATAAATATCTAGAGTTTGAAGAAGTATAATATACACATATAATTTGTGATCAGATTCAATCAGGTAAGATATTAAAGACTCTAGAGTCCATTTTTCACAGATGCATTTGGTATTTTATACAAGCTTTTCTGCTAGCAATCTAAGAGGGCATTAGAGATGTAAGGAAAGAACCATGCATTTGCCATGTTCTAAAACAATTTCTTTAAGTTAAAATGCAAAACATGATAAAACATTGTGAGAAAGTTACCCCCCCCCCCCCCCCAAAAAAAAAAAAAAAAAAAAAGAAAGAAAATCAGAAAACACAAACAAGTAAAGAAAAACAACCTAAAATGGGCCTTTCAGAAATGATCAGTATTTCCAAGGCCTTCTTTTAGGGAAATCAGTAGATTTACACTTCATCATAGTCGTAGAACAGATTTAAAATAACAGGTGGCTGTATTTTACTTCCCTGAGAACATCTTACAAATCTGGTTTTAGGAGGTTGAATAGATATGGTCTATCAAACCAAACACATCTTTCATGGGAAAACAAAAACACTGAAATCAGTATTTTGGTGGAGTTTTTATTAATTAGCTTGTGGGGCTTTTTTTATTTCATATGTTGATTAATGAAAGATATAAAATATCACAGCAGAAAATATGTGGATGTTTAAGGTCTAGAGTTAGGAATGTAAAAGTTATTATCTTAGTTAATATCAGCTGGTTACCTAAATAACCTTTTCTGATAGTAGCACAAACTGCCTTTCAAACATAGAAGAAATATCTTAAAAGATAATTAAAAGACCTGAAATTAAGGTTTACTTTTATGACTTTTTTCCTGCCTTAATAAGGGGGTCATGAATGATATGTGTGCTTGTGCATACATGTGTAAAAGTGTTAAAATTGTCTGGATTCTGTTTGTTCTGCTAATTATTGGTAAATAAGCATCCACCAGTACTGCCTGGAAATTTTATTAAATTTAATATCTCTAGTAAAGCTATATTAATTATTTTTTTTAAGTTAGCACTTCTGATGTAAAAAAACCAAACCCAGAGTTATAAACTTTGTATGTGAGTAGTGCAAACAGTACCATTAACCCACATGTCAAACTCACGTTAGCCTGACATATTCACAAGGTCTGAAGAGCAGAATGATGAAAACAGTAATATATTTATGCTTATCCATCAGTACAGGATGTATTACTACTCAGAAATCAACTTCAACACTGGGACTTTCTAAACTAAAACAATATAAATAGATCCCATTTGCAATCTAAAAACTAATCTTAAAAATGTCAAAGTTCCAAACTTATTAAACTATTAAAAATTGCAACATTATTATATTGGGGAAAGACCATAAGTTTGCACACAGAGTCACAGAATCACAAGATAGTTGAGGCTGGAAAGCTTCACGACCGAGTCCAATAGCCCCTCTCAGACAGGGACACCTAATGCTGGTTGCCTGGAGCCATGTTCAGCCAGGTTTTGAATACCCTGCAAGGATGGAGACTCAGCAACCTTGCTGGGCAACCTCTTCTACAGCACTTTTTTTTTTTTAAAAAAACAAATATTAAATTGATGACCTATTGTTTCTCTATTCTCCCACTGATTAACTTGACTAAGTTTTAAACCAGTCTTGGATTAGAGCTATACAAGGGACAAGGCCTGGTTCTGCCATTTAACAGCTTCAGCACTTTACATTTCTTAATTCAAAATACATTTTCTTTAACATCATACACCATTTTTTCTTGGAGTTAACCTTATACTAGGAAGAAAATGTTCCCAGAATTTAAAGTGGAATGCAAAACTTCCCTTATACAAGTACAGTTTTAAGTATGGTCATGCTGCAAGAGAAATTACATAGAAATTTATTGAAGTCAACATCAGCTAATTATCCACACATTGATTTAATACATCAGAATGAATGAATCTTTTCAGAATACCAGTCTTCCTTGATGTCACTTCCCCTCCGGCCCCAAATCAAGTGAATCATTTCTTGGTCCTGTTCCCACACACTCTAGAATTCTTTGGTTATACCACATACTAACTTCCAAGAAGTATGGAAAGAGTCAAGACTGTAAAGATGAGCACTTCTTTATGAAAAAAACTGATTAAGAGCACTAGAGAGAGAAGTATAACTGTGACCAGCATTTGCACTGGCTGTTTCCCCCATTCTTCCTTCAAAGGTCTCCTTCACATGCATCAGTTCCTGCTTCTACACTCACAGGTGAAGAGCACAATGCAGTGAAAGGCTCACTGTGAGAGAGATTCTTACTTCCCTAAACAGAAACCTTTGTCTTCAGTTTTCTTTAAGAAACCTTTTCTTAACTAAAGAGAAACATCTTCCGAGAGTTCTTGAAATTCCTCACACCTCTGAGTTCTATATTACCATGTACAATTATGCTGTTATTGCATGAGGACTCGTACCAAAACCGATAGATGGAGAGTTTGGCGGGATCAAACAGCTCTTAATAACAACAACAACAAAAAGATAATCAGCAAAACTAAATGTGTATTATCAGTAAGCATTTTTTTCATGGCCCTTTGGCATTCAGTATGCTCTAAAGAATCCATTTCTGTAAGATAAATTCTAGGATAATGCTCAAGAAACTTTGGGGAAGAAAGTCCCTTCTTTGTAATCTCTACTGCATTACATAACAACTGTGAGTTTGGTTAATTAGTGCAATTAACAGGGAGTGCTCAGCAGTCTGAGGCAGCTCCACTAATCTGTCACTTTACCTTAAAATGAATCTTTGCATTCAAAATAACACAGGCAGTTAGAGTCCTCATCTGTTGTCTCTTGATGAGCTTCCCACTCCAATATACCTTGAAGATAGTGATCATGTTTTAAAGCTGCCCTCTAATAACTGCTCCTTTTTCTGTCCTCTCCAGCAGTGCTTGCCCACCCCAGTTCCTGTTCTAAGCCATCATTTCACAGACTCACGAAAATGAAAAACCCTCCTTCTCTGCCCACTTGCTTCTACCAGGAGCTGCAAACGCCTCCCACATTCCCTACTTTATACTATAATTAGAACAAATATTTGAAATACAAATACTGTCTACTTCTCCTGCTGCAGTCTCTTGTTGCTCTCCTGTCACTCTCCTGTCACTCTCCTGTACTGCCTAGAAAGACTTTGAGCCTTATTGAAAATCATTTTTTCTGGTGATTTTTTTTTTTTTACATAAGGTTTTTGTTTAGGCACCTCAGCACAAGAAATCTTAAACTGCTTTGTTACACATGCTTAAGGGTCTGTGCAGGGCCTGTATTGCCTTTAGAGCCACCAGTAGGTCTTTTAGCTCATTCTGTACCTCACCTTCTCCCTCAGTACTCACAACATCGTAAGCCCTGGCAATCAGATATTCTTACACTAATTATTTCTTTTGAAGCAGACAATAGATGTTGTGATGCATTTCAGTCTAACTAAAACATCCTTCATTTATTGCTTTGTCCCTCAGAAAGCTCCCTGTGCTGGAGCTGGACCACTGTTCTCTCTGCCTTGCACAACTGAACCCAGTACCACAGCAGTGGGCCAGACTGAAGGTCAAGCTTTGGTAGAACAGTCTCTCTGGAGACAACCTGAGGTAGACTAAAATGCAGCAACATAACTACCAGAAATGAGCAGAGAGAGAAGTTCATATTTTTCCTGTCAGTCATCTGTTTGCTTGAAAACAAATAGCAAACCAACAGCAACATACCATGCATCTACTAAGATCTACTAAAACTACATCTTCCCACCCCCATCATGATGACTCTTCTACAGACCTGCTGAAGTCCCACAAATCCACCAGACTGTGAGCTAGCAAGAAGATATTCTAGGGTAGCTGGGAACTTTTATTGTTAGGTGTGGTTTAGGCAATAGAGGCTTCTTTTCACTTCCATCATGACTATTACTCTTCCAATCTTTTGTTTAATGTTTCTGAGACTTTGACACCCTTGAATTGTTAAAGGGAACTAGCCTAAGAATGAGAAAAATGCTGAGGCAGGAGGGAGGAACACCGTGGTTTTATTGAAAAGACACCTTACAGATCCAATTTTGAAATCACACTCGTGTACCTAGTTTAAAGCATCTTTGATTGGGGCAGCTCCCCAGACACTCTTCATTAAAAAAGAAAGTGTGGGTAGGTATCCTTCTGCCTTTCCTTCAGTGGCTGACACATCAGGGAGTGGTCTTGGAGCCCTGAGAAGCGCAACTGAAAAGCATTCCCACTTCCATCATCAACTGTCCCTTGACACCTCTTCTGTCTGTGTTTCCAGTTACAAGAAAAAGATTGGGCTGGAAAAAGAAGTCAAGGTGGGACTCTACCTGAACCCACTGTGAAAACAACAGTTCTTGTGAGGCACAGCTGTTAAGAATTACACTAAGATCATAGTCAGACTGCCTACTAGGAAATGTCCAGTTTTTTTCAGTTGGTGATCAGTATATAGGTGCTATTTGAATTCACCGATTGCATGAAAAGTGCAGGTTTGGAAGGCATGGGTCTCTATGTCTTTGCTTTGCTGAGTGCACATAGACCCTTTATTGTATTGTATTGTAGAAACTGGAAGAGGTGGTGGAAGTACAGCCCTCTACCTGAATACCTCTGTTTGTTCCTTCCTCCTTTCCTTTCCTTATTGGAATCTGAAATTCTTCCACTGCCTTATCTGTATACAACTGAGAACCATGGAGCCCTCATCTTGTTTGCCAGAACAGTGAGATGAATTCAACTGTACATGCATGCTTATAGCTGCGATAAAATAACACTGAAAATTGAACATTAGAAATTAAAAGAGCAAAGTAGGATAGTTTCTGGGATCTGGAATCAGTTCTATCTTGTGTTTGTATGCTCTGTAATTAGAGCTGCATTTCTGGTATACAGGAGATGTTGTCTTCTGAAACGTAGTTCTGATTCAAATCTGACCAAAATGTTTTTTTCTTAATTTTTATAGCAAGCAGAAATGAGAAACTGACATTATTGTCTATTTTCGTTGGAGATCTTTGGGTAAAGCTTAATGAGCCAGGCATGTTTCGAGAGAAATATCCGAGGCTCAGCAAACAGGGATGCTCTTACAAAACTTCTTGTATGCCCAGTGACAATTTTGATGCAATATTTTATTTTGTAATTTTGCACAGTCTTTTGTAAGCTATCTCTGGCTGATTCAGGCTTCATTTCCACAAGATAGTTAATATGTGTCTTTCCATCACCACATGTAGGATTCGATCAGTGCGTTTTTCTTCTGTGGCTGGTGGTACCATGGTTTGTCCCCAGTATCAATCTGACATACTGTTGTGCTGTACACCCAGATCTGGAACCTGGAAGTATTCCCACATATGCAAGATTAGACTTAGCATTATAAAGTCAATAACAAGTTTTTTTATTTATTTCCACTAATCAGCACTTTAAAATGAATGATTAATTTCATTTTGAATTATTTTGGGTTGTTCATCCATAGATTTTGTTTGTTTGTTTGTTACAAGTGTACAGTTTCAGAGTAGACAGGAAAAGCTTAGCTTGTTTAGCCTAGTGAAATGGAATCTCAAAACGGTATGATTGCTCTCTATAAATACACCAGGAAAGTAAATATCAGAGGAGAAGAGATGTTTAAGCTAAGGAGAATATTGGTGTAGACAGAAAAAAAAAAACCTGATTGTGAATACCAGGTTTACAGCTGCAAGAATCTGAATGGTTTTCCAGTTAGTAAGTGAGGGGATGAGAAAGAAAAAACTGAAAAAAAATTAGGATTCTGTGACATATTTGCCTGAGATAGCAAGGTCAAAGACAAGTACCTAAGAGGTTCCCTCCTGTATAGTGTTCCTGTATTTAATGTGTTTATCTTCAGAATGATTGAGACATCTGGCTGAAAATATCAGCACAGTGCAGAAATACTCATCTTGCAAATATCAATCCAAATGGTTTATTCTTACTTGCAGTAGGAAATTGCTAGCCGTAAGCATCTGAGAGTCTTATTAATGAGCGGTACTACAAATCTCCCCCACACTATCAGTAAGTGTGGCGTACACAGGTTTTCCTTAAAATAAATGACTCAAGATTTAGGATTCTGTAAATGAAAAATAATTAAATAGCAACCACAGTTCCCCTCAGACACAGTTCTAGGCTCCCAACTCTTATAACTCCATATAGCTTACAGATCAAATTCTCCTCTGTAAGTTCACTGCTGTAAATACACAGGTATTTCTACTAAGTGACCCTCTTATTTTTTTGATGTACATGTGGAGGTGACGTTAGTTGATTGTTAAGGTAATCAGACAGGATTGTGAAGCCTATTCCAGTGCCTCTAGAGAAGCACTTTTTTTTTTTCTTCTCCCCTATAGGAGCAGAAATAACAAGGGAGTCTAACAGCAGCAAAAATTAAGACCTGGTGTTACTATGGTATTAGTGTGGTGCAGACATACTAAAACTACTTTGGAAAGATCCAGTTTATTTGCTAAATTGTAGATGGTGCTACTATTGGCACTTTAGCTATGACTGAAAAGGGTAGATCACGACAAATTCCTGCTAAGCATTACTTTTATATTTAAGAGGTGCAATGGGGGAGAAAAGAGAAGTGCAGAGACAACCCATGAAAGAACCTAGCATTATGTCTTTACCAGCTGTCAATATGGTTTATAGATGGAAGATGACTAGCAAATTCCTGTATTACAACCCATAGCCCTTCTCAATTGTTCCCATGTGCAATAAGCAAGATAAATATGTTTATTATATTGCCCCTAAACTTCTACCCACACCCTGACCAGCTTGTTTAATGTTACCTCTGCTGTCTCACTGATAGCCTTCAGTCAGCAGCAGCATCTATTAAGGGAAGAAGCATGTGCTCGTCTTTAGTCCATCAGAATAATATACTGAAGACAAGTAGATGATTCTGTGTCTATGAAGAATGAAGAAACAATTATTTTCCTAAGAGTGAAGAGGCAATTCAGCTGACAACAAATAGAAACAGCAGTTTTGGGAGTGGCTGGTTGTTGCCAGTGAGACTCATCCTAATCTGCACGAAGGGCAGAGGCCAGTGGCTCTTCTCTGCCTGATTAAGGATTTGCCTGCCTTGAATTTGATGAAGCATCTCAGAAGACTGGTGAATGTGGGAAAGCATGTGTCTTTTATACATAAGGGCTGCATTCAGTCTTGAGAATTGCTTGATAACTAACACTAATAAAAAGATAAATAGATAAAAAAGACTGCTCTCTGTGTGTAGCAAAGGTACCCAGAGATACCTGGCCCCTAGTAAATCAGATAGATAGCTTTCCACTGGACCTGCTGGAGCAGGCACATACTGAAGGAGAAAACATGAACCAGGTTTCTTGATGCTGGGTATGTTGCTTTTAGGAATAAGTTAATGCAGAAAATGCTGTCTTTAAAAACATGCCCTCCTAGTGGGGTGCTCTTCTCACCAAAAAAAACTCAAGGAGAGGAGTCTGCTCAGAAACACTGTCCTTAGTGTCATATTGTTTCCATTTCCGTAGCAGCGTACTGGCCAAAGGCCCCCACTAACCAAGGCATTTGAGTAGGACTACAGGAACAGTAATAAATCTTAAACTGAAGTGCCATAGATTGTTACCTCAGTTCTTCTGTAAATCCTTGTTTATTTTACTGTTACTGCCTGGAATAAAACCATATTGCAAAGCTGCTAGCCAGCATGTAACGTTGTAATACTGGGAGTAGAAGATTCCACCAAAGTCATTAAAAGCTTTGAGGTTTACTGGGAAAGCCTTACCACCACACTAGGAAAGGAAGCTTGTTCAACCAAGTCAGCTGCTAGATACACCATCATGAATTTATTGTCCTGGAAAGATGAAAAGGTCAGTGATCATGATTAGCTCTGTAACACTTGGCTTCCAAAGGACTGCAACTGGTCAGGTCTCCGAGTTGCTCATTGTGGTGATACTCCTGACTTCACTCCAAACCTTGTGAACTGAAACAAATGAAGAACAAAAATATGGCACTTCAATAAACTTTTTATACTCAAAATATGAATAAAATTTCACTGCTGACTGTGTACATCTACTTTAACAATATGCTGTGTTGAAAGGATTTTGTTCTTTACTCATCCTTTCCAGCATGCCATTTTTGTATGTAGGAGCACTAGCATATATGTACAAATTGTACTCTGTGGGCTTAAGCATCATCACATGCCTCTTTCACCATTAGTCCAAGGGTGTGCAGATAGTTTTTGCAGTAGTTTAAAATAGTCTTCAAGAGGTAGCTAGCTGATTCTTGATGGTAATCAAAGATGTTCTTGACTGAAGGGATGTTTTCAGAGATCATAACTCTACTGCAGAAGTATTGCCCTTCAGTTCCTCTTTACCGTTCTTATGTGCCACAGAAATTCTGTCACTAATTTCCAATTTTATAATTCAGTCTGAGTGACAGCATGTTCAAAGTCCCACTCATTAGTTCTCTTGGTGATTGAAATAGTCCTTACACATCAGGGTGCCTATAAAATAAGCTCCTGTGATCATAGAACCCTGAAGAAAAATAGCTATATGTGCCTCTAGCACTGCCTTCTTATTAGTTTTCAAAAACGTAAAACATTAAAACAAATAATTCTAGAGACAGCTAAGCAGGGGACAGTATAATAAGGAAATAAAGTCATTTTTTTTCCTTAGTACATTTTCATGAGAGACTGTGAACGGATTGTAAAAGCTTTGCTGTAAATAAGCTTCCCGATATAGCTGTCTAAGAGCTCCAGGATTTTGACAGGACCCCAAAATGCATCAGCCACTGCAGAGGCATACAGAAATCAGTATTAGTATTGTGCAACAATTTGGGCCAACAAAAATCTGAGGCAAAAAGGTATATTTAAACAGACAGTACATGCACTTACAAGAAATTGTTTTAAAAGCAAATTTATGAATGCATGTAATGAAGACCATGCCTTTTTTAGGACTGCGGCACCCAGCTTGTTCAGGCAGCTGAACCAGGACCTCAGTTGTAGCAGCTAAGTGCTGCCATCTCCGATTAGCAATGCTGCTTCTGCAGCTGCTTGCCCCAGGCATCTTTTCAAATGTCGGAAATATTCCTGGAGATTTGAGCAAGTTTAAATGATGAGGGGGGAGGGTAGCAATAGTCTAGAACAGAAATTCATTATGAAGGGGCAAATGGAAAATCTAGAATGGCTATCGCAGAAGTCTTCAGTGTAAGTCTGAGGAAAGTAATGATCTCATCCATGTCCACTGAATTCAGTAGGAATTGATTCAAGTTCATAAAAAAAAGAGTGGTAAGAACTCCTAAAAAACTTCTGTGAATTCTAAAAAAATCAGTTAGAATGTTCTCATGATTTTTGTAATTTATGCATTTGTTTACATAATTTTCTGAACTCAATTTCTTTTCAAGTTACTATTCTCTTTCTAATATAAATAATGGATCATTTGAGCACTGTGTGTTTGTATGTATATAAGTATGCATTATGTATATATATATATAAACCATTTTCTTTCATTTATAAAAATGGGTGACTCAGAATGTGCCCCTAAAACCACTGAAATTCTGTACAGAGATGTAAGAAACTGCTGCCAGAAAACTCCTTTAAGTCCTTAGTCATCAAGCTTTTGTCCATTATTCTTTCTGCCAGAGTACCTCATCAGCTGACGTTTCAGGCAGTATTGTTGCCCTAAGTCATAACACAAAGAATAAATTTTTTATTTTGTGTTTTATTTGAGAAATAAAATGTAAAATCTCATTATCGGGTAGCTAGATGATTCAATGTGTGTATTTTAGATTTTAACTAATCTTAAAGTTTAATGTGCCTGAAATCACAAAAAGAAAACTACTTACTGAAGCGTTTTACAGTTCAGATGCAGTCTTGCATAGAAATATTTAAACATTTTAGGCTAGCTGTCTTGGTACATCTATTCCTGAGTCTCTGTACTATACAACAATCCAAGGGTTAATCTGCCATGGCAAGGAGCTGGATTTACCTGGTTATTTACATGATGGATGGATGGATCCTAGCCTGCAGCCTGCACGGTGGATAAGCTTATAACCAGTGAGCAGCCACAGCCAGTGTGTGTACTTTTTCCTTCCTAATCTTATAAGCAATGGTGAGCACAGGTTGGTTTGTGACGAAATGATTCATGTTGTTGGTAGTGAAGGTCATCTCCTGCTAAAGAAATTTGGCTAAGTTAAGCAATATCTTCCACAAATTGCTGGGCTGTCCTCCTGAGCTCACTGGCAGCACCTAGCTCTGGGTGACAACTCCTGAGCTGATCTGCAAGGTGCTTCCCCAGGGCCACCACGTCCACCTCACCTACAGGGGAAGATGCTGCTACTGCAGGTATGCAAATCTCTTGGGACCAGGCTCTGGTGTGCAGACAGCCATGATAGCATGATGGTCCAGACACAGTGATCCCTGCATTTTCTCTGACAGTCTTAGCAGAAGAAAGCCCAGGTCCATACAGATGCTTAAATATATTGATTTCAGCAAGTGCAATATTTTTTTCTGCAGCCTGGACTGCATAGGTGAACCGTGGAAATTCACTCCTGTCTTGGAATTGGTCTGCCTCCTTTTTTTTTTTTCATACTTCTAAACATTTTCCTTGCTGCCAAGGAAACCTGGCGTAGGAAGAGCAGTTCAGATGGCTCCTGTTGCTAAGGAAACGACCAAGGATGCCTGCAGACCTCTGTGCAGAGCTCTTAAGTACAGCTGTGCACTTGGAGGGCTGAGTTCCACGTGGATGAAAAGGCTATGGAGAAAACAGAATTGCTATTTTTCATTTTGTTTGATATCATGAAGGTCTTTAGCATTTAGTGTCTGAGATGGATCTTCCAAAATCATAGCAGTGAGAGTATCTCCCGTATTCCCTTAGCACTATTGCCTGCCTGTACTTGCAATCATTTGTGTACAGAGCAAATAATCAAGCAACATCTGTAACTGCCCTATCCAATTCCCCTCAGTCTCATGTTGAATTATTCCAAAGAGAGAGACAGGAAGGAGACATAGACAGATGTGATCTGTTTGGAAATGCAAATGATGACTCTTCAAAAGTTTTTTGTACATCTGTCTAGTTAGTATACAAAAACAGCAGCAACCTTCTAAGAGCAGTAGAAGTTATATGTATTGCTAAATCACATGCTGGAAGGGTATTAGATTAATTCTTGAGAGTCCCAGTGATATTTCAAAAGTGTCTATTTTGTGATGAGTTTATGTATGCAAATTCATGTAGCAAATCCAATGACATTTCTAGTCTCCCTCAAGGACTTACACTTGCCTGATCATTAGTTGACCTTCATGGGCTTCTTATCAGATATGCATAGGCTTGTTCAGCTTTTTTACTATAATAGTACTTCTCTTACTAATTTCAGCTCACACGACACAAATTGTTTGCCTTGTAGCTTAACCAATGGTCTTATAATAATAAAGATTCAAAACTAATTGCTGAATGAATTATTGACCAGAAATAAATTGAACACAGAAGGCAAGTAACAATTCAAGATGTGAAATAAATAAGATTTTATATGTCAGTCCGGTGTGTTCAGTGCACATACTGAGTGTTTCTCTTCTAACAGGTAATTTTTAAGCCATTCCTGTACATCATTTGCAGTATGTGAACTCTGGGTATATAGATTGTTATAGCCCTTTCTCTGCCTCAGTCTTTGAGGCCCTCAGTAAAAATGCTAACAGGTACACAAGCCATTATGCTCTGCATCTTGTGGAACTGGCCAAATAAAAAGCAGCTGCATATATTAATGACTCATATGGAAAGTTGCAAGACCTTTGGGTTTATACTAGCAGCGGAATAGGAAGCAACAGCTGGAAAATAACTGAAAGCCCAGCTTTTACCTTTTGTATTAAAAATGTAGTTGAGGTCGCAACAGTAGAACGCTGTTTTTCTTTAGCATGTCTCCAGACACCAAAATACTGACCATATCATGGTGAAAAGAATATAGTTCAGCTGCATGCTCAGCATATCTCTGTCTGCCAGCCACAAAACTAAGAAGCTAGTCACACTTTATCTTTGTGTTCATTGTGAGCAGTTAATTTGTGAATCTGACTCACCCTTAGTAGTTTTGGACACATCTTTGAAACACTATTTTGCTCTCTTCCATAACTGTCCTTCCAAAACCTTGCCAGTGTGTTACCCTGTTACTACACTGTAATGCATGGGGGCTGTGAAGAGTCAGAAAAAAATTTAGACATTTGAGAGGGTTTTGAGAGGATACCTTTGCAAGTTAGGCACTTGTATCAAAATGAGATCCGTGGTGGGAACAGCTGACTTCTTTCCTCAGACAGGCTTTCTGAGACAGAAGAGTCCAGGAGAAGTAAGAAGAAACAATGTTTCTTTTCTTGCAAAGACATCAAATTAAGAAACATAAAATCACATTTTTTACTGTAACAAGAGAAGTCTCTTTCAGAGAATCATGAAAACTGAGAGAAGTAGCAGCTTATTATTTCACTATACCTCTTGAGCAGAGTGCTAGCTTGAAGAATAACACACTACAAGGTCAAACCCTTGGCCCAGATCAGTCTGACTATGCAGTTTAAAAAGCCTTGGTCTTCCATAACCTGTACAGGTGAACTAATGAGAGGGCAGGGTCAGGTTCACTATTTTGCTGTATGACCCTAAACTATAAAGTTTCATGACAAGATATTAAGTAGAACTGGTACATTATAGTAAAAATCCGTCACAGAAATAAATCCAATATTTCAAGAAGAAATTAAGAAATGGTTTGTTGAAAGCAAAGCCCAGCTCTAGAATCCAGCTTCTTTAGATATTGATAAATAGGGAATCATGACTCACATTGCCTTGCACTGAGATGTTACCTTCAGGAAACAAAGGGCTAGATGCAGTTAAAATCATATCTAAGTGTCATGTAAAGCTGTGCTAAAAGATTTTTTTTTTTGCTGCTGTTTTCCACTATTTCAATAAAAATAACTGAGTTCAGTGTTAAACTCCACACTTCGTACAAAGAATCCTCTGATCCTGCTGAAAGATGCTTTCCCGAAAAAGATAAAAGAAAATGTATGACCAGTGTACTCAGAGCAATCCTGTGGAGAAGTGACAGTTTAGCAAGCAATGGTCAGCAAGGTTTAGGTGCTATATACCTACCAGAAATCCCAGGAAGACCCCTGGGGAATCTGTTGTTGGTCCATCTTTGTGTTTTTCAGAAATCACTTGAACAACCAAACTCAGGTTGAGTCTGATGGGGAGCCTGTTATTCAGTTAGTCATTGATTTCTAGTTAGTCAGCACTGTGAATTCACTGCAATGCCACTCTTTCTAACCCCGGTGATCTGTGAGGCCTTAAAAATGCAGTTTCCCACAGCTGAGAATTCATAGGATTGGGAGCTGACTGGCATTTATACCCAATGAAAGTAAATGCTCTTTTCCCAAGGGTACAATAATTTCTAACACATGGATAAATTCCCCAGTATTTCTTTAATGGTTTACCCCTAGATTTCTTATTTTCATGAGTTTACAGAAATGGTCATTTTACTTACCTATAAAAAATGATGTTTAGTTTTCCTGAACACATCTGAAATAAAACTCCATTTCCACAAAACTATAAAACTGAGATGAGTGACTTCAACAGCTGTAGAGAAAAACAAAATTATGAATTGGGAATATTAAAGCAGGTGGTTCAGAAGCCCCTGGTTAGAGGTAAGCAATAGTTATGGCTACAATTATGATTACTTGTGCACAGTTTATGTTAGAAACCTATTAGCAGGCAATGAGAACAGATCCTGTAATGGCAATACGGAAATGGTTTTCTCTAATGAAGCAGAACTACGATTCTGACTGGGAAAGAAAAAGCTGTTACTATGGCTGGAATAGGAGAAAAAATGAGCAAAATGTTTGCCTAGCTCATGATGATTTTCCTTACATGATTTTCAACTCACTGAAGATTTGAATTTTCAGGGACCTAAAGATTATTCACATTGAAACACTGGTAAATGTGAAGCTGTTATTATAAAAATACCAGTTCACCCATCTTGAAAAACATCTGGAAAATGTAGATTAAACACATTAGCGGAGTGAAAGATACAGGTAGAAGCACACTACTCAGAGCTCCATGATCCAGGATTCTCTTCTTTCTCTTAACATAGTATTACCACATCTTAGTTACCACTTACTCACATTTTTTCAATAATCACATACCACTGGTATAGTAACAGTGTGTATCCAGGAGATCAATACCTCTCAAGCTCTGAGCAGTTCACAGAATCACAGAATGGTTGAGGTTGGAAGAGCCTCTGGGAGGTCCTCTGGTCCAACCCACCTGCTCAAGCAGGTACCACTTGGCCCAGGACTGTGTCCAGATGGCTTTTAAATATCCCCAAGGATGGAGACTCCACAGCCTCTCTGGGTGACCTGTGCCAATACTTGGTCATCCTCACAGTAAAATGGTGGGTTTTGATGTTCAGAAGGAACCTCCTGTGTTTCAGTTTGTGCCCATTGCCTCTGGGGCTGTCAGTGGGCATCACTGAAAAGAGCCTGGCTCCCTCTTCATTACAGCCTTTCATCAGGTATTTATACATACTGATGAGGTCCCTGCCCTGAGCCTTCTCTTCCTTCGGCTGAGCAGTCCAAGCTCTTTCAGCCTGTCCTCATATGAAAAATGTTACAGTCCTTCCATCATCTTAATGGCCCTCTGCTGGGCTCTCTCCAGTAACTCCATCTCTCTCTTGTGCTGAGGAGCCCAGAACTGGACAAAGCAGTCCAGGTGTGGCCTCACCAGGACTGAGTAGAGGGAAAGATCCCCTCCCTTGACCTGCTGGCAATGGTTTGCCTAATGCAGTCCAGGATATCGTTAGCCTTCTTTGCTGCAAGGACAGTAGTTCTTCCATTAATGGCAGATGTCTCACTAACATTTGGGCAGGAGCCAGCTATTAACATAGTGTCTTCCTGGTTATTTGTTTAATTCCTTTCACAGTGAAGAAGTTGTGGATGAGGGATCACAAAGATTCAGTTCTCCTTCCAGATTTCCTAAATGTGGTGAATAAACTTGGGCAAACTATCAGACCTCTGTGTAGCTTTTCCTGAAAAAATAGGTATCAGTATTTCCCATGTGTGAAGTATATTGAGACTTATTCATGAAAAAGAAATGTAATTTTTTTATATAAGAAATTGAAAGCTAAAAGAGTTATATTATGGAAATGTCCAGCAACAGACAGAGCTTTGTCAATGAAGTACCTTTTGTAATAACTCCATGCAACAAAGCAGGCTGGGCTCTATCTGATGAGAAGCAACTTTGGAGGGCAAGACCTTACCAGACACTTGAATCAAAGCAAAGGACTCATTTTTGCTGCAACCCAACAGAAATAAAATCCCAAGTGCTGCAAACAGTCAGATTTTTTTTTTTTTCATTCTCATTTACTTTTGCTTTTGGAAACATTTAAATATGTTCAAAAACTGTAGAAAAGTTAGTGAAAATGTTTGACCTAGTTTTGTTTAGTTTTTATGATGAGCTTTTGCCCACCCTTATCAAACAAAGGGAAGTATGACTCTTCTTGTGATGGAGCCATAAGGACTGCTGCAGTCAGGCTAGGCAGGAGATAAACCCATCTGGGAATGAAGTGGTAAGCAGGATCCCAGCTTTAGGAACACGTGTCTTCCCAGCAAGATTCCTAAAGGTGCGTCAGTGGTAAGTTTTCTTATATCTTTTCAGGGACAATAATGATAAAAGCTATAGAATAAAATATTTTTGTCTTTATTTCTGCCTACATTTCTATTTATTTCTTTACTTTTCTTTGCTTGGAGTTTACATTCACCATGAGTGAGTTAGTCCTACAGTTCTACTTGCAAAATTTGCCTTACGTTAGCAATTCTGTCTGAGATCACATTTCAAAACTACACCCAGCTGTTTTAACTCGGAGGATTTGACTTCCCTCCCAGTGGCGTATAACCACCAATTCAGAGATAATGACTATGCAGCTACCCTATTTTCTGTACCATTATAAATCATCCTTAAGCAGTAATCCAAGCATCCTTGACAGAGGTCACAGTTGAGACACCTGTCTTTGAAGGATCACAGTGACAGGAAGCTTTCTCTTTGGAAACCCTCAGCATTTGCTAAATGCCCTACATTCCCTGTCTCTGTAAATGCACAGGTCTGAGCAGTGGGATGATGACAACCAAACTGTAGCAATGTTTCCTGAAAAGGAGGAAGTGATCAAACCTTATTTATTCCACTAACTTGTAATTTGCTCTGTGTGCTGGCTTTGACCTTGACTTACTGCCAGACGCCCACCCAGCTACTTTATCACTCCCCCTCCTCAACAGGAATGGGGGGAGAAAACGAGATGAAGAAAAGCTTGTGGGCTGAGATAAAGACAGAGAGATCACTTACTAATTACCATAATGGGAAAAACAGGCTCAACTTTGTGAAGATTCATTTACTTTATTGCCAATTAAAAATAGTGTAGGATGTTGAGCAGCAAAGACAAAACTGAAAAAGCTTCCCCCTACCACCTGCTTTTTCCCAGGCTCAGCTTTACTCCTTTATTGCCAACTCTTCCACCCTCCACCCAGAGTGGCACAGCGGGATGAGGAATAAGGGTTGTGGTCCCAGAGGCTCCTCTCCGCTGTTCTTTCCTCCTCACACTTTTCCCCTGCTCCAGTGTGGGGTCCTTCCCACAAGAGACAGTCCTTCACAAACTGCTCCAGCATGGTTTCCCCATGGGCCACAGTTCCTGCAGAAAACTTGCTCCTCGGTGGGCTCCTCTCCATAGGTGGCAGCTCCTGCCAGGACCCTGCTCCTGCATGGGATGCACCATTTTTCAGGGCATATCCACCTGCTGCAGCATGGAGTCCTCCGTGGACTGCAGTGTTGATGTCTCCTCTGATGTTATTCTCCACAGGCTGCAGAGAAATCCCTGCTCCAGCTCCTGGGGCACCTCCACACCCTCCTTATTCCCTGACCTTGGTGTCTGCAGGGTTGTTCGTCTCATATTTTTCTTACTGCTTTCTCACAGGTGCTGCACACCATTTTTACCCTTTCTTAACTATGTTATCACAGAAGTGTCACCAGCATCACTGACAGGCTCAGCTGTGTCCTGTGGTGGGTCAGACTGGGTGGGCTGGCACTGGCTGTGACCAACATAGGCAGACCCTGGTCTCTTCCCACAGGCACCACCCCTGCAATCCCCCTGCTGCCAAAACTTTGCCACAGAAACACAATACACAGTGATAGTCTCTCTGCTATTGCAAGCATGTTCATCCTTCATGTCACCTGGCTTAAGCCTTCATTTCACATCCCACTTTCACAAACAGTGACACACACACAGAGATACCAAACCATTCTGCTGGAAGCTCCCACACTACAGTGAAGCATGTCTGGCTCATGTCATAATTTTACTAAATATCTTTATGACAATGTTTTAGGGAGTTTTCACAAACAGTGACACACACACACAGATACCAAAACCATTTTGCTGGAAGCTCCCGCACTACAGTGAAGCATGTCTGGCTCATTTCATAAGTTTACTAAATATCTTTATGGCAATGTTTTAGGGAGATTTCTCTGTAATTTCAGGAACTGTTCAGTACCCCCATATTTTCTAAGTGTTCTCACTTTCAGCAGTGGAAGATGTTCTACTTGATATCAGAAGCATGGCTGACAGAGCAGAATCAAAATCCTTGTCTGTCACAATGTGAGATTTCTGCCTGTTTATCATCCACAGTTTGGATAAGAAAGCAGGTGATGCAAGACCGGCAAGCAACAAAGTTATGCAATAAATTAAAAAAAAATATGGATTCAAATACTCAAAACCAGAGGGAAGAGTTTATGTTTTCTCTTATATGCTATCTGTGGGGCTCTGAACAACTGCAAGGCGAACACTGTGATGTCCACTACATCAGACCTTTTACTGACATCAAAACAGCACATCCTGTACATGGCCTCAGACACAGGGAACAAGTGTGCACACACTACAGAGATATTGTGCTGTTGGAAGCTGTCTGCTAGGACTGGTTGGTGTAGGTCCAGTGACTCTGTGTGTGTGCCAACGCCTTTTAGTCAAGCGTCCCAAGGACATGCTGTTTAAGTGTGCAAGGGTGTATCAGTCTATTCAAAAGTCCTTTGCCCTTCCGCCTTAATGGTTGAGTCTTGTTACTTGCAACTGGGTTTCACAGAGGAAAGGAAAGTTAGGCTTCCTCAGCTTTTACAGCAATGGAAAGCTGGGTAGAAGGAGAGGTTAGTGTCCCCAGTTAAAGCAGGGGTAACAGCTCATCTGATGTATGTTATGCAGTCAATATTATGCTTGGAAACAAGAAGTTGTAATGACTCCAGCTACAGAGAAAGCTTTGATCCAAGTTCACACCTTAGCAGATATGAGGTAATTTAAGTTACAAACCCACCAGAGCCCAAGCTCCATTAGGTCCAGTGGCCCCAGGGCTAGCTGGTTTTCTCTATGATCAGGGTTCTGTGATTCTTAGATCTAAGTTTCACATTCTTACTTTTTCTAGAAATCAGGCCCTTTTTAGCCAAAGGCTACCTATGTTTCAACCAGGTATGACAGACAGCTTTCAAAGATACCAGTTTTGTGGAAACAGGCTGGAGGAAGAAGGGAGTTTCTGCTGTTGCCTCCATTATGGAAGCCTGGCATCAGAGGTCACACAGGCAGAGGAACTCAACCCTGCATAAAAAAATTGTAGGAAACTGGGCTTCTTTGGATCTGAGTCTCACAGCAATGAATTGGGACTTACAGACCTCAGTGACCATCACGTACACCAGACGTCCAGCCACGGAGGTCAAGGGGAAAAAGTTTCAACTTTTTACACCTCAACAGATTCAGATTTATATCAAAGCCTGTGTTCAACTTCAGCCTTTTTTGTCTCTAGGACATTTGAAGCCTCTGGAACAACGATGTGTTTTAGTCTGGCCTTTCTCCACACCCATGAATAGGTTCTTCTGCTAGATCCAATTTTAAATAAGGAAAGGCTATTGCTTCTGCAGGAAGGGAGGTTTAGGATGAAGGGATCTCAGTGCACAACCCATACTACTACTTCTCAAAATTTTTCTAGGATATAATATAATGGTTTGGGTTGGGTTGGGTTGGGTTGGGTTGGGTTGGGTTGGGTTGGGTTGGGTTGGGTTGGGTTGGGTTAGGTTGGGTTGTTTGGGTCTTTTTTTTAATGTTTTACAGTCTTTTAAATAGCTTTGCATTGAAACACCATCAGCAATCTGTTAGGTATAGGTTAATCTATGACATAAATTGAAACAGAAGCACAGTTCCAAAATAAGTGCTGTTTGGTGTTTTGCCTTTTCTTAAATACGTTTTCGATATTTCCAGCTTGGCTGACAGGCTGAGCTGTGTCCTACAGTGGGTCTCTTTGGGAGCTATCTGGAATTGGCTTTATCCAGCAAGCAGCAGACCCTGGCCTTCCCTTGCAGATGCAGCTTCTCCACCTGTTAGCAAAACCTTGCCACCAACACCTTCCTAGAATGAAAACAGAAGATGGACATGTTATACACTGGACAACCAGAAATATTGCAGTGAGAGAGCAGAATCCCAAGATTTTCCTCCATCCTCCCATGAAGCATCCTGAACCTCTTTCTCCCTCTTTGCTTAAACTCATGGATCATGTCCTGCTCTGCATTCTCCTCTCAAATCAGGCACTTTACATGGCACCTGCTTTTTTTTTTTATTTGATTTGCCTCACTTAAGAACATTCAATCAAAATTTCTTGCCATTGTGTTACCTTTTAGCAGCTCTAAAGATATGAGAATGAAATTCTGTTTTTAAAAGGCAAAAGTGGTGAAAAATAATTGCATGTACTCATTGAAAAAAATGCAGGTTTGGCAATAGGGTCACCATCCGTATCATATATTTTTTCCCTTCATTTCTTTTTTAGATTTTCTTCTTTTAAATTATGTTGTACATATTGATGTTGGGTATCCAGTCCTTATTTAAATTCATAAAATGTACAGTAGATAAACTTCCTAAATGTAATGTATAGTTTGGACTGTGAAAATTAGAAATGATTGAGTTGTTTTAAGCACCAAAAAAATCCAGCATGTAGAAGCTCAGTATATTTTAACATCAGATGATAAAAGTAAGATGATAAACTTCTAATTATTTTTCTTGTGTTGTTACAAATAAAACAAAATTTCACACAGTGATCTCATTCAAAATGTGGGATTTAGTTGAGTATGTTTTGAATTCTGTGTTTAAAATAATCTCTGAAACTTGTTTTCCCTCTTTTAATGTTTGTTTATCTTTATGCAAAACTTAGGAAGAAGTTATTCATGAAGAACAAACCAACCTGTCCTGGTTTCAACTGGGATAGAGTTAATTTTATTCTTAGTAGCTGGTGCAGCGCTGTGATTTGGATTTGGTTTGAGAACAATGTTGATAACGTGCTGATTTTTTTTCAGTTGTTTCCAGGTAATGTTTATACAAAGTCAAGGACTTTTCAGTTTCTCAGGCCTTGCCAGGCAGAGGGCTGGAGGGGCACAAGAAATCAGGAGGGGACACAGCCAGGACAGCTGACCTGAACTAGCCAAAGGGATATTCTATACCATGTGATGTCATGCTCAGTATATAAACTGGGGGTGGTGGCCAGGGCTGCCGATCTCTGCTGGGGGACTATCTGGGCATCAGTCGGGGGGGGGGGGGTGGGTGGGTGGGTGGGTATTGTGCATCACCTGTTTTCTTTCCTCTCTTCCCTTTGGATTTCATTCCTCTCCCCTTCCTTCTTTTCATTATAATGGCAGTTGTTATTATTATTGTTGTTTAAATTCAATTATTAAATTGTTCTTATCTCAACCTTCAAATTTTACATTCCTTTCCAATTCTCCTCCCCATCCCTCTGGCGGGGGAAGCGAGCAGCTGCATGGTGCTTAGTTACCAGCTGGGGTCAAAACACAACACAACCACTGAAATGACAGGCACCTGCTTGTCCAGTCTGTCAATGCTTATATTGGAAGTGAGTACATAGCAGCAGTTAATCTCACCTGTAAAATTATAGCCACAGAACTAAATACTGTTCCTAACTGGTACAACCAGATGCTGAAAATATGCTTTCATGGATTTTCCTTTCCATTTTTAATGCAGTATATTTATAAGATACACTACACTAAAAAAACAGTGTCCTTATTTTTCAGCTAACAATTTCACTAATAGCCAGGCTAGTATTACCACTGAAGCAGAAGCTGGAATTAAACATCTCTGTCTGTCTTTATCTAGATTTTCATTATCACAACATCATTTCTCTAGATACATTAAGAAGAAAAGCCTTTTCTTTTCTGAGTGCACAGTGAGTACAATGCTACTGCAAATATAGCACAGTAGATTATAGCACCACATTTCCTCTGGGTCTTTATTCTCACATCCTGTTCACCTCACTTAGCATTATAACATAGCTTCATAAAGTTTTTTGCATTTCTTCAAATGCACCTTTTCATCATCCAAGATGGTCTTTACAGGCTGATCGAAACAATCCATATTTTGCTTTCTGGTGGAGTTATCACATGATGTTACAGGGGAATCGAGGCAGAGAATGGCTGTTGGGAGGTTCTCCTCCCAGGGAAACTAGAAAAGGATCAGTAAACAGTGATGGTTGGAGCTGATGATGATAAAAGACACACAGAGTGGAAAGGAGGCATGACGGACATAACCTGCAGCATGGATGCACATATAGATTTGACCTTAGGTATTGATATCTGAAAGGTTTTCTTTGCAGTACTGCATTCACACTTTTGTGAGAAAAAGGCAAAAGGTTTTATTTACCGTTGCTGCTCTATGTGCAATAGGATTACATCGCCTACATTTTGTTTATCTCAGTACCAAAAGAGCTTGCTGAGATGGAAGCACTGAACTATTTCTGCACTGTGTATCTAGAGTGCTGTGCCATGAATGTCTCTGTAAGATAAGGCACCTACAGCAGCGAAGACAGGGCCAGTAACATCCAGTTTGCACAGCTCCTACCCACACCCTGGTTCAGTGCTGAGGCTAGCATGAGATTCGTGTTATGCTTACTGCTCCATAAGCCCTTAGATTGCTACTGATAGTAAAGCAGCACTTAACTTTTGGGTACTTCACCAGTGGAGACCATGCCATGAGACATTAAGGATATGTCTATACAATAAATTAAATATAGTCAAAACAGTCTACAGTACTAAGACCAATTGGTATGCAACAGCTGTCTCCATATTCTCAAACTTCCCTATGCTCCAAAAATAGGCAAATGCCTTTCAGAAATTGTCCCTGGCCTGCTCTAACTCCCAGGCCATTCCCTGCTATTGTCTGAGAGAGCTAGCTAGCTCACAGAGGTGAAATTTATGGCTCAGACTTTTCTAACAACCTAAAGTGAATTGATTTCTACAGTACAAGTGATGTTGCCTGGCACCATTTACTTTTTGACTACACTAGGACTCTGTTTTACAACTGGCTTATACGAACAGGCCTTTGCTTCCATGCAGGACTCCAGTAATTTAGCTGGAATTCTGCATGATAACAAAGTCCTAACACTGCAGGTACAATGGGAGTGCTGGGACCAAGCTGAGAGGAAAGATAAAATGTCAGTGACAGGTGAGAAAAAAATTGGAATAGATAGTCATTAGCCATGAGGAAAAAAAAAAAAAAAGTAGGTCAGCCCTACTAAAGGCACTTGTAAAAGAGTGGTTTCAGCAGGATTTTGGTGTGGACAAGATTCCAATCAGCATCTGCAACTTTAGTAACAAAAAAAAAAAAAAAAAAAAAAAAAGCAATAGGAAAAATATTGCTTCTAGTCTTTTAACTTGACTATGGGAAAATACTTTGTTGGCTTTTTAACTATTTTACTGTTTTGCAGTGTGTACACAGTGTTGCAGAGACCTTGGCCTAAATTTAATGTCTTAGGAACAACAAAATATTGCCTGTGGGTTGAATTTTTTTATGTACTCTGTTTCCCAGTCATGTCTGCGATTAACAAGTAATTCATGGGAGGAAAAAAGATGCGATGGAGAAATAATAGATTTTGAAGTGATCATTAATTAGAGCTGATCAGAAGCTGATAAATGTAGCTTCTGTTTTTAAAATAAATTCGCTTTAGTAAAAAATTCTGTCTTTTCACAGTCAGAAACCCAAAACTGTCTCAAGAAGAAATGCAGTTTTCATTAATAGAGATTAGCACTACAGTGACTTGTGGATCTAGAAATATTTTTTTAAGGTATGAAATATTTCTTTTATTTATAACCAGGATATAATTTGCATACAACACTATAGCTTTTATAATGCTGCTTCCATTTGAATCTGACTCCAGAGAAATTAAGGGAAATATATATATATTGCAGAGAAGGACTCCAGATCCTGTATATGTTAGTATCTTAAAAAAGGCTACAAAAGTAATAAAAAAAAAAAAAAAAAAAGCCTAAAAGAATTGTAACAAAATGCCTCCAAGGAAAATTACACTAAGTTAGGTGCCTAAAAAAAGAAGGTATCCAAAACAGGATGATGCTTTGGAACCACTTAACTTTCTTCCTGGACTAGCAAAGGTGTTTCAGTGGCTGCTGGCTGTCCAGTAGTATAAATTAATTAAATTTAGATTAAACTATTCATCCTTAAAAGACCTCAATTTCTTACAAAAACAGCAAAAATCAAAATAACATCATCATAACACCAACAAATGCGTACTATTTACACAGATGCCACCTCCCATCCCTTCACCACAATTACCACAAAAATTCCCCACAATTATTCTGCTTTCTAACATTTTCACCTATCAAGTGACTCTATCACTCTCCTTCCACCAAGCGAACAAGAAAGAAAATAAGATAAAAAGCTCTGAGTCAAGGTAGGGATGGGGAGGTCACTCAGCAGTTACCATCACAGGCCAAATAGACTCGACTTGGGGAAATTAATTTAATTTATTGCCAGTCAAACAGCAGGATAATGAGAAACACAAACAAAGGTAAAACACCTTCCCCACACCCCTCCCTTTTTCCTGAGCTCAACTTCATCCTCAACTCTTCTAGCCTCTCCCTGTGAGCAGTACAAGGGTATGGGGAATGGGGAATGGGGTTGTGGTCAGTTCTTAACACTTTGTCTCTGCTGCTCCTTCCTCCTCACACTCCTCAATTGCTCCAGTGTGGGGGTGCCCCTGTACTGGATCTGGCTGAGCCCCCCTGCAGCCCTCATAGCGCTGTGCTTGTACTGGTGACTAGAAAGTGGTGATGACACGCCAGTGTTTTGACTGCTGCTGAGCGGTGCTCACACAGCATGAAGGCTGTCTGTCCAACCTTCCCCCTTCCTCTCACCAGCAGGCTGGGGGTGGGCAAGATCTTGGGAAGAGACATAGCCAGGACAGCTGACCCAAAGTGACCAGTGGGATGGGATATTCCATACCATATTATGTCTGCTCAGATATAAAAGCTAAAGGAAAGTAGGAGAAACACGGGGGGGCATTCATTATTTACAGTGTTTGTCTTCTGAGGCAACTGCTACACATACTGAAGCCCTGCTTCCCAGGAAGCAGCTGGATGTCACTTGCTGATGGGAAGTAGAGAATAACATGTTTTGTTTTCCTTCACTTCCACGTGTGACTTTTGCTATTGCTTCATTAAACTGTCTTTATCTTGACCCACACTTTTTTTCATCTTATTTTCTTACCCCCTGTTTTGCTGAGGAGGAGAGTGATAGAGCGGCTTGGTGGGCACCTGGTGTCCAGTCAAGGTCAACCCACCGCAGCCTCCCATGGGAGACAATCTTTTATGAACTGCTCCAATGTGGGTCTTTCCCACAGGCTGCAGTTCTTCAAGAACTGCTCCAGCATGGATACTTTCCACAGGGTACAGTCCTTCAAGAATGGGCTGCTCCAGCGTGGGTCCCCCATGGGGTCCACAATCCTGCCAGAAGCCTGCTCCAGCATGGGCTTCCCATGGGCTGCAGCTTCCTTCAGGGCACATCCACCTTCATCTGTGTGGGGTCTACACAGGCTGCAGTGTGGATATCTGCTCCACTGTGGTCCTCCATGGGCTTCAGGGGAACAACCTACCCCACCATGGTCTTCACCACAGGCTACAGGGTGATCTCTGCTCTGGTGCCTGGAGCATCTCCTGCCCCTCCCTCTTCACTGACCCAGGTGTCTGCAGAGTTCTTTGTCTTACATTTTCTAACCCCTCTTTCCCACCATTTTTTTACCCTTTCTTAACTGTGTTATCATAAAGATGCTACCAACATCAGCGTGGCAATGACAGCAGCTGGTCTGAATACAGCATAGTATGCTGCCTCTGTGCTGCTGAAATTAACTGTTTTTCAGGAACAGATTTGCTTTCTTGCTACAGGCAATTAAATTACATTTTTATATAAGGTATTTAGTTCCCACTTCAAGAAAGGCCACCAACCTTTACTGATCAAGTCGGGAAGCGTGAAATAAATTGGAACTTTCTCTTGTCTCAATTAAACCTTTTCAGCTTGTATATGGTTTGAAGGAACTAAAAAGACAAAATTTCTGATGGTGTTGTGGGGATACTGGCCACAGTTAAAGACGTTCATCTTGTAAACAGAGGAGTGACACTACCTTTATGTAGGTAGGCAGTAAATTCAGTTGCTACTTTTGAAACCAAAAAGGATCCTGCTGCTCCTGGTGTACATCTCCTTTGCATGACCATGAAATTAGAGAGTCCTGGATGAACCAGCAACTGCAGATGAATTCCTGAGATTTCTTAAAATCCAGTAAAGCAAAATGTTAGGACCTAAAGGATATTCTTTGATAAACTGCTTAGTCTTTTTATGTTTACAATAAATGTCAGATGGTTACAATATGTCAGATGAATCACATAGAAGTGCCCATTTTTCTCAAGTATGGGATATTTGATAAGAGAATTAGCCCAGCTGTAGATCTTTGCAACTAAAACAGGAGAAATAAATTCCAGATTTCACACACTTTTGTATACCATAGTCACACAGTTATAGGTACTTCTCTGAAGCCTAACAATCCAAGTTGGCATGTTACATATAGTATAGACAGAAAATACTACCTGAAGACACCTCCACTATCATCATCAGAGCAGATGTATAAAACACTGTACCTCCCTAGTTTAACTAATTGAAAAATCTAAGGGATTCACTGGTTATCCAAAAAGAAAGGAGAGGCAAAGAATTTAGGTTATCTAGTCAGAGAAGTAGGTCAACATATTCCCTAACTTAGAAGGAGAAAATAAACCATAATGAGAGCAGCCAATCAGGATAGACCTTTTTTCTTACATTTAAGTAAATTATGGAAATTAAGGAAAGATCAGAGAATCGTTGGAAAGTTACAGCTCTCCCTGAGATGTATCAATCATTTTCATTTCTCACATACAAACATAACGCTGCCTCCCTTTTAGGCTGCAAATTAAGAAAATTAATATACAAACATGAAGTTTGAATAATTTAAAAGTGTGATGGCTAACCTCATTTCTCTAGTTAGTAAAAGGAAAGGAAGTCTTCACAAAATATTCTTTATTGATATTATAGCCCAATTCTTACTTTCTGGTGGCAACAGAAGTTCAATTTAATGGCTTTGAAAGATACACCAGTAATGACCCAGAACCAAAATAAGCATCATGCCATTAGCAGGCACTCTCAGCAGGCAGTGAGCAGGTGGAAGATGATTTTGTGGTTCAGACTCAGTTCCTACATATAATGATCCTGTTTCCTCTGAACTATCTGAAAACTGCCCAAAAGGAATCAGAGAGGACAGATACGTGCAAGATACCCACCTTACTCATTCATGAAGGGACTTTTTCAAAACATTCCAAGAGCTGGACGAGGTGGACAGCCATGGATTTTAGTCCTAGAGTCAAAACAGAGGTTCAGCAATGTGATGTACAAATCCAGATTAGGATCCCGAACAACTGTGAGTCTAAAGAAATCTGTTACACATCTAACTGTATTGTCCAAGCTGTGACTGAATCAACGCTATTAAACACTGGTTTGCCTGGAAATATTCTGAGGCATATTCAGTATACTTATATAGACACCACCTGTGACTGTATTTGGGTGAGTCCCTTAACTCCTCTTTACTTAATTTTTTTGTATGTTGATGCTTTATGCAGAAACTGCAGTGATACTGCCTTACACAGAAAAGCAAGCCTGGATACATACTTTGGGTGTTATGTGAATGAATTAAAAAAAAAAAAAAGTAGTAGAAGTAGCCCATTTAGAGTGCTGCATTCTCATATTGCATGCTTTATTTAGAAAGGATTTCTTGAGAAAATATACTAGAAAAACAACATTTTCTGTATTCTCCACATCCACTACTTTAAAAAGAAAGAAAAATTCTTATCTGAGGGGCAAAAGAGAAGAGTCGTAATTTTTATGCCCTTTGATTAACCTGAGCAATGACCTCTCTGCATGATTTTCTACACTACATGACTCAGCTATGGGAAAGCATTAATTCTTGCAGGATGTTTCCAAGCAGAATATCTGCATTGACTCCCTGTCTTCTTTCAATATTAATCTAAGCATCATAGGGATGATGAATTCTTCTCATATCTTCTACCTTCTCATAGTATTTAGGTTGTTGTGTTTCAAAGTAGAATATAATCCTCAATAAATTAAAAAAAATAATATAACAGAAGATTTTCCAGAAGGTAAATTATAACTAATAACTTGCTACAGTCATACTCCATTAAAAGAGGTCAGCAGGTAAGACTAGGTGCTGCGTTCCATGGTTTGCATTGTGCTAGACTGTTCCCATCTCCTGTATACTTTGTTCCAGAAGAAAACCCTGAGGTGTAATATTCCCACTACATGTTGTGCATTTGTTGGGAAAATATATTGTGAGTTTATACATGGGTGAAAGCAGCTGTCATGTGGCTGTGACCAACCAGCACACCTCCACAGCGGAGGAGAGTTCAGAGAAGGGCAAAAAAATCAATGAGCTCAGGGAAGAATGTACCATAAAGAAATCTAAACTTGTCTCAGCACCAGGGAGGCTGGAGGGTAATGTTAGTTTTAGATAAGACAGCCGCACCATTGAATCATCAGGTTCCCTGAGATAATACAGAATAATGTCTTCCTAAGCTACCCAGATAAGCATGCCAGGGGTGGGAGGGCATACACATGGCTCAGCCCAACAGAAATTACAAAATCTGGTCAACTACTAGAAAAGATTCAGAAGAGACCTTGATCAGGCTTCAACTCAGGCGTGCCTTCCTAGAGACTGGGGACACCCAGCATCCTGACAATGAGCATACAGAAACTGGTAACCAGAAACATGTTTTTACTACGATTCACTCAGTGCACTGCAAGTGGTATATTATTTTTCTGTTGTGATTTCAGTACATTGCTGCATTACTCTGCTAAATCAAAATCCCAAATATACCAAATAAGTAAATTTGATAGTTCTCTCCTGGTCAGAGAATATTGAACTCTGAAAGTGGCAAATGTGGAAATGTTTTTCTTAAGATAGTCAAGACAAAAGCTAGATCAAATGTTAGATCAAAAGTTGAAGTGGGTCAACTGAAATTTCAAATAATACCATCAGAGTTCACAACTCATGGAAAGCAAGGCATAGGAAGCATACAGTCCACACCTCGTTATCATCCCAGTTTTTAAGTCACAAAACGGATCACGCCTGTCTCTGAGTTCTAGGAATATTCCCATGTCCCAGTCTTTCATTGTTGAGCTGTAGACTGTCTGGGATACTCGTAAACAATTAGTTACTCCTAAAACTGCAGATTAATACTTACTATGATATATATATATAAAAATTAAGAAAACTTCCATGGCAAGATTGTCTATTATGCTTTTGTAGGAAAGTAAAAGAAGACTTGTAGACAGGGACACAATGTGTGCTTGCCTCTGCAAATCAATGTGAAACGCTACACAAAAATAGCTAGCTTTCAAAACATAAAGAACATACTTACAAGGATACATTAGATCAAACTGTCAGATAAATGTCACTGGACATTTTAAATGTACAAATAAAATAATTTGGAATACTACTGTTTTGGAAATTTGTAATAACATTGTTCCTTTTTTATTGGTAAAATACAGGGAAAAGCAGTAGTGTTTCAATGAAGAAAGTGTACCAGATGATTCTCTCTCTACTGTTGAATAAAAGACTGTGATAGAAAATAACACAGCTGTAGTACCATAGTATAGCATTGAATGCTCCTTGAGTTATTTATTTTCTGTGTTTAGTAAGGTGTATATATGTTTTTAATAGAGGAAGTGTATTTTTTTTTTTCCTTAGAGGATGTCAGGTTTGGTTTTCTACAGTGGCTTTTATTAAGAAGAACTTGTCAGTCACTTCCCAAGTGCAAAGTAGAAGTAAAAATAAACTTGAGGCTCTTTCACTCACAGCCTCAAACACCAAAGCTGGTGTATGAAGCCAGCTGATTTGCTGCATGTGCCATGTCTCTTCACACATTTCATTGAGTGAGCAAGCCACAGGGGGAAACAGGGTGACTCACAAATGAAAGTAACAAACTGCAGCACACTTTGACCAGATTAAATTAGTGAGAGAGAACTCAATAATAAAATAAGACTGCTTGTAACAGACAAAGCACTGGGTTTTGGGGTTTTGGGGTTTTTTTTGGTCATTGTGACATACGTCATAAGGTGAACACATAAAGCAGTAGGTGACAGTCTACATTCCTCGTTGCAGTATGTGGGGTGGATTCAGCCACACAAACATATGTGTCTACTGTCACATTAGGCACTGTGGGGGTAGCCTGCAAGCTTCTAGCTGGAGCTCCAGAAAGTTGTAAGTTGCCTGTAAACATGCCATCAAGTAGGTATCTGAGATAAAACAGGATTTTTAAAACAGCACTAAATGTCTATAGAACAACTCAGGCCAGTTCTTACCTTGTTTGCTGAAGTATATACGTGTTGGTGTCTTTGTCTATCTATACACATACACATGCATGTATGCCACCCACAGTCAAAGGAGACAACCATCTATATTTATGTACGTGCATGCAATTTCCCTTACACAAACACATCCATCCTCTGCATCCAGAACAAGGCTTTTTACAGACTGCTGCACCACATACACCTTCTGACAGGCCATGTCACCTCAACCAGCTCTGCAGTGTTCACTATGCAATTAATGCACGACATTACCTGCTCTCCAGGTAACATTATTTTTTTTAAAGTTACGTAGTGATCATTTTAGTACAAGCATATTCTCTTTTTTTTCCCTTTAATCTAGATGACCTGGTCTTCTAATGGGGCTGATGGGTTCTTCCAGAGAAGAGTTAAGCACCATCTGCTTTCACAGACAAATTCCCAGTCACCACTTCCCTGTTGTTGAAATATTGTCAATCATTTGCTAAGGTCTAAGATTTTTAATAACACCGGGGTTTTTAAAGTTCCAGTTTCTTCTCTGCCAGAAAGACTTTTTTTTTCATTATTTTTTATTTTTTTAATTATTTTGTCAGCAGACAACATTTGGCTAAGAGGAAATTTACTCCCCATTACTGAACATTACTCACTACTCATCACAGACCATATTCTCAATCTGTGAATCAAGTGAATCTGTGCATCAAGTGAGGCATAAAGGGGTACTCAGGCTCTCTCCACAGGTGCTCTGTATTGTTGATAGCAATACAGAGAAGGTAATGGTTAATCAAGCATATCACCTCCCTTCTTCTCTTTACTGCGTGTGAATTGGGCAGTCTTGCTCTTTTCTCCTGTCTCAGAGTGCTAGACAGCGTGTTTGATTTGATGAGAGGAGGAAGAAAGCAAGTCATCCTGGGAAGCAGGACTGCACTTTATGTTTTGCCATAGAACAAGGAAGAATCAAAGTCAAGACTGCTTTTCAAAGATGGGGGTTCTTTTCTGAGGAACAGTTTCCCCCCCTGACTGAGTACATGCAGACTGAAATCTAAACTGGAAATTGTTGTATTCTGTATGAGCAATGCAGCAGACACAAGTTACATCTACCCAATATATTCAGTTAATAATTTCAAATGAGTATTGCTTTGCTTTCAATAAAAGGGCTGACACACCTTCATACAATCAAACAGTCATACAATGATTATAAATGTATCCATATTTTATTTAGGAGAGATGTTTTGTTCCAATTAGAGAGGATTACTGTACAATAATTGGCATATCTCTAAGGGCTGCTTTCTATGAAAAGGCAATAAAAAACCTTAATTCTGAAATGCAAATTGCATTTAAACCAACACTTTTATTCTGTTTCAGTAAACTCTGATCTCAGTTGGAAAGAACTGTGTAACAATTATATTTTTGTACAAGATGGGAGGAGTGGTGTGGGATATTTTCCACTATAGATGTCCTTGGATCAGTCATGTTGGATGGAATTCATTTCACCTGTCTTTAGACAAATAAATGTTAGTCATCTAGTTTAATCTAATTTTCCTGGACTGCATGGAGAGGAGACAGATGGGCACCCACAAAAGACAGCTGAGCCACCCTCAGCTGTTCTGCATCTATGGGATGGATGAATTGTACTCCAGATCATCTTATGTCTTCCCAGTAATTAAAAAGAGGGCATAAATGGCTAGTTTAGAACAGATACCTAAATTTTCAATAGCTGAAGTTATGCTACATGAACCCCGAGTCTTTGTCTCTGTGTGACTCAGTTCTTCATAGTAATGCAATTTCTTCATTAAATTAATGCTTGTATTGGGTTTGTGCGGCAAGGCTTTGGTAGTGGAGGAGGGGCTGAAGGGATGGCTTCTGTGAGAAGCTGCTAGAAGCTTCCCCTGTGTCCCACAGAGCCAGTGCCAGCCGGCTCCCAGAGGGACCCACTGCTGGCCAAGGCCGAGCCCACCAGCGATGGTGGTAGCACCTCTGGGATAACGTATTTAGGAAAAGGGGGAAAAACCCCAACAACTTCAGCCAGAGAAGAGCGAGAATGCACGAGAGGCCCATCCCCGCAGCCGCCACGGCAGCGCAGGAGGGGCAGGGGGCTCCAGGCCCGGAGCAGAGGTTCCCCCCAGCCCGCGGTGAAGCCCACGCTGAGGCAGGCTGTCCCCCTCAGCCCGGGGAGGCCCACGGAGGAGCAGATCCCCACCGGCAGCCCCTGGAGGCCCCACGCCGGAGCAGGTGGGTGCCCGAGGGAGGCTGTGACCCGTGGGCAGCCCACGCCGGAGCAGCTCCTGGCAGGGCCTGTGGCCCCGCGGGGAGAGGAGCCCGGGCTGGGGCAGGTTTGCTGGCGGGGCTGGGGACCCCGGGGGGACCCGGGCTGGAGCCGGCTGTGCCTGAAGGACGGCACCCGTGGGGGGACCCGGCTGGGGCAGGGTGTGAGAACTGCAGCCCATGGGAAGGACCCACGTTGGAGAAGTTTGAGGAGGACTGTCTCCCGTAGGAGGGACCCCACGCTGGGGCAGGGAAGAGTGTGAGAAGTTCTCCTTCAAGGAAGAAGGAGCAGCAGAAACAATGCCTAGTGAACCGACCGCAGCCCCATTCCTCATCCCCTGCACTGGCTGTAGGGAGGAGGTTGTGAAAATCAGGAGTAAAGTTAAGCCTGGGAACAAGGGAGGGGTGGGAGGAAGGCATTTTTAAGGTTTTGTTTTTATTGTCTCATCATTCTACTCTGATTTGATTGGTAATTAATTAACCAATTTCACAAAGTCGAGTCTGTTTTACCTGTGACGGTACTGGATGAGTGATCTCTCCCTGTCCTTTTCTTTGCCCATGAGCCTTTCTTTGTCTTTTCTCTCCCCTGCGCAGCTGAGGGGGGAGCAATAGAGCGGCTTTGGTGGGCACCTGGTGTCCAGCCAGTGTCAACCCATCACAATGCTGGTAGGTTTTAACTTTAATCCACAAGAAGTTCTAAATATACTTTGACTACATACATCTTTACTTACAGGGCAGTTCCACTGACATCAGTTCTATTGTTCATATAAGAGCATCATTCATTGTCTTCTGTTTTCTAGGGGAAAATGTGTTTCCATTTCCTTTGTGCTTTGTTCATTCTCTCTGGCCTTTTCTAAAGCTGATAAAGGACTAATTGTCTAGTAATTAAAAAATAGGAAATTAATAAAAAGTTATACATTTCCAGAGTTTTTCCAGAAATGCCAACTGTGACTGAATACAATATAAGGCAGCAACTAGTAAAAACATTATAAACATCCACCTGCAAATTTTTAAAGAGTTGACAAAGGAGTTCTCTAGTTACTGAATACTGATTTTCAATAATTCTTGCAATATTGGGAAGGTTCCTGAAGACTGGAAAAGGCTAATGTTGCACTTACAATGTTGCTCAAAGTATTTAAAAATAGACCAATCTGACCAGCATCAGTAAATACGGGAATGGCTGACACTCTGTTAATGAACAATTAAGAGAATGATTAATGATTTATGGAAAACCATTAGATATTTTCCATGTAGTTTGCTCTTTTAATGATCCCAGTTTGGGTATTAAAGGTAATGGATGCTGTTGTAGCATACCTTCACTTCTGTAATGATAATAACTCAATATTGTTTGACATTTTGATTAAGAATTAAAATGATCTGAAATTAACATGATGCACCAAGTGCATGCATTAAAAATAGCCATGACAGATCTCAAAGATAATTAGAGAATCAGCCGGTGTGTTTCTGAGAGAGCAGAAGGAACTGCAAGAGTGAGTTCTTAGCTTTTTGAAACATGCAGTTCTTTTCAATAACTTAGAATAAAGCAAAACCACTGACAAATATTGTTGATGGCACGTATTTTTGGAAAATAGTAAGTACGAAGGGAGAAGGTAAATTCCCCAGGGCTGAGCAAATGGATTGCCTTGTCTGCTAAATGGAAGCAGGTAAGATGCTTTTTTGTACTGTCAGTGGAAGTTAAACATCTGGAAAATAGGTGTTATTGAGAGAACAGGAGAACTTCTGCTGGTTGGCAGTGCTTCTGGAAAGGACTCTGGGTTGATGGAGGAACAACAGCTGAACTCTTACAGAATGTCTGTAAGACCAGTATACAGACCCAAGCAGGACTTGGGTGGCTACATTTCCTTTATACTGATAGAGCTGTGACTGTCATCTCATCCACATATGCTGGTCACAATTTGTGAGGGTTGTTCATAGGCTGGAAACTGAGAAATCAAAAGTCTTGCCTTGTAATGGCATCCTGGGAGTGGAAGCTATTTTGTTTATCAAAAACTCTAGAGTGATAAAGACTTCCCTTCAGTACCTATACTGAGATAACTGGATAACAGGTACTTCAGTCCAGCTGCCAAAGATATAACAAGATACAATCCATACTAGAAGTCGGATTAGGCAAATTAAGGTTAAATTAAAGATGTATTTTTTACAGTTTCAGCCTAATTACTCGCTAAGAAAATTTACAATAGTTCCCAGGGCATATTCCTGACATTGAACATTCAAAACTAGGATGCATTAGTCATTTTTAAAAGTATAATTCAACTAAAAATATGGTAAAATGACATGGCTGATGTTAGAACCAGCCAGACTGTTTTCTTCCAGGAAGTCTCAGTTGAGGTTTTTAAACAACAGTGAATCAATGAAGTTGACCTAATAGACGCAGATACATTTATTTTTGAAAATGTTTAGAAGCTCTTAGCATCCAAAGTTCAGTCACTTGCTCAAGGTCATGCAGAATGTGTGCAGCAGAATCAGACACTAAGCCATGATCTCCAGTACTCTTCTTTCAATATACCCTTCTTTCTCACCATTTGAGGACCATTCAGATCCAGCAGTGTCCCCATTCTGAAAATTGTGAGTGTTGAAAATAAGCAACAGAAACAAATGCAGTTGCAAAAGCTTTTGTTTCTCATTAATTTTCAAATCACTTTTAAGCTGATAAAGCACAATTCAACCCACGCTGGATGCTATGCATGGTTAACTCAGGGTGGTGGTAAGAATGTTATTACTTCAAATGAATTATTTACACCTAACTTCAAAATCTTTAGTTTGCATGCTTTTTAGCTCCAATTTTTGTTACAGATTTGCTAAGCCATCTTGTCACGCAGGCCATCCTGTTTTGTGCAGTACAGCCTCTACCTAATGCTTGTCATACAAAAAATTCTCTACTACACCAACAGCCACCATCTAAGTCTCCAAAATGGCCAACGAAACCTCATGAGAAGCAGTCTACTTTTTATACATCCTTACTTTGTTTAGCTGAATGCTTGGCATCATGGTACTATCTTTTTTACCTTTAAATATAAAGGATTGACATTCCTTAAAGGATATTGATCTTTCATGTTTTACATTTGACTGGAACTCACACCCAAGCATAAGACAAATTTAAAAGTAAGAGATGTGCATGCAGAACTCAGAGTCTGAGATTTGGACTAAACACAGCGGTGCCCAAGACTCTTGTGGTATACCAAAACATGTCCTATGAGGCACATGGGCTTGGACAGATGGCTGGCATCACAGGAAACAGAGACAAGTGTGCAAAGACAATTAAAAAAATATATAATTGAGCTTTAATGCTTTGTTTCCTCAAGTCCACCTACACTTCAGATGTTAAAAAGAATTAGGTCTCATATAACCTAATTATCTATCTGCCCAGATAAAATTACACATTTCAAAGGATCTTTGTGGCACATTTTTTTTTACTTCAGCTTTATTCTTTTTTCTTTTGTTTAAAAATGAGCCGTTTCCCCTAACTTAGTGTGCATGAAAACTAGAAAGGTAATTTAAGTCACCTATTCTAGGTATTTGAGGGTTTTTTTCTAACTACTTAACAACAGCTAGTTAAGAAAAATAGACAGTGGAAAAAGAGAAAAGTGGGAGAGCAATGTATTTTACAGGCACATTACAAATTCTCATCTGTGCATCGGTAAAGGTGTAGGTGGCTGAAATCTGTTAGGTATGTAGTAACCTAGCAAGAAAGGGTTACTCAGTTTCTTTCTTCATGTAGTGTCAACATAATTGCTCATTACATTAAAACATTACCTCAAAGGATCCCAAATATTTGTTAGCATGGGTGTTTCTTCCCCCATAAAAGTGGGCTCAAATAAGAACCATTCACCCACAGGCTTCCCGACAAGGAAGCTGGAGACATGAGAATTCATGTGTCAGCCAGCCTGAGAACCAAGTCTGGCTCATCAGGCTAGGCAATATGCAAAAGAAAGGTCCTTGTTTATCTCATATCCAGTTCACTGAACAATTTTTTTATTGTGGTCAGGAGGGCTTTCATAATATAAGGCTCAAACTTTGGTATTTCAATCTAGCACAGTATAATCAAAAGTCACTGGCTTTGTTTATTTTATCTTCAATCTATGCTGTTATATTACAAAACCATTACAGAAGATATCAGATGTTTTGGGATCTAGGATCATTATTTACAGTGCAGGAGGCAGACTGTGAACATCCCATAACAGACTTTCTATCTGTCCATATTGCTTGTTAGGGGTGTTTCTTCTTAAGCACATTAGTCAAAAGGAATGCTTTCAAATGATCAAAAAATACTCAGTTCAACTAGGGGCCAAGGCTTTGCATCCAGAACAGTTACCTTTAACATTCTGCAAGTTGTATTACCTGAGGAGTGTGTCAACCCCTCACTGGAGCACCAGGACCTCTTTGTAACCACATTCTAGGGAGCATGGCATGCCATGGGAAATGGTAGCTATTTTGTCCTTTCACAGACATTTTTATCCTAAGAAGCAGCACCGAACAAGGAGATCAAAGATTGCTGTCCTGGAAGATGTTACCTTATTTTTGGTATTGTCTTATCTTACCAGGTAAGAAAAAGAACAGCAGAAATACCATATAGCACATGCCTTTGCGTCTGCTCATAATGCACAGCTCATTGCACAGCCCATATCCACTGAACACCTTTAACAGCCAAGAACAGCTGCAATAAAACAGAAAAAAAGAAGAAAAAAAAGAAAAAGTAAGTGTAATTTTCCCTGGGAAGCCAAGTTTGAAGCAATTCCAGGATCCCTAGTGCCTGAAGGCTCTGACTTTATGTGAGGCTGGAGCTCAGCCCCCACTCAGCTATGTTTTGCAGGTGAGCAACTTCATGCCTAGAACTGTCAGTCCTGGAATAATCCGTAGCTATCCCACTGTTACACACCCTGTCATTCTGTCAGGCAGAATTTTGTAGGTTTAGGAACACACTGCTTCCAGGGTCTTAAAGCAATTAATTTTCATTTCCAAAGTAAACCTGCCAGATTCCTTAACACAGATCTAGGGACACTGAAAACACAAACTTCTTTGTAGGGCAGTTCACCAAGCATCCAGACAAAAATACTTCCAATCTGACATGTTAGAAAGTAAACATTTCAAGCTCAATGAAATAGAATTTTCTGCCAAAATAGTTTTAGTTGGATTTTTCCCTACTATGTCTAACTTTGTAAGTCATAAACTTTGAATGAAGTCACTACACTGATACAGTCAGCTAGGGGCATTTCTGCAGGGCAATCAATTTCTTGAGGTGTCTGTCCAAGCGGACAACACATACCATGTAAGTTAGATCTTTGGAATAAGATTTTAATAGCTGAGGCAATAAATCACTATGTTTTATTTTCTCTATACATTGCTCATGTTTTACATTCTTAACTTTTGTCATGTATTTGTTTCCCTTGAATCTTTGTTTTCCCTGCTATGTCTGAAAACCCTGTGGCTAAAAGTATTTGTTGTTTAAATATCTTTCTTATGGTAAGATATCATCCAAACTGGAATATTGTACATCTCTGTTACAGGGAAAGGACCTCTAATAAGTAATCAACATCTGAACAAGAGAGTTTATGTAAGATTTATTATGGAATCAGACTTCAAAGCAGCCTCACTGTGTGCCAAATCTCCTAATGAACACCATTTTTCATCTTACTGTATATTGTACATGATCCAAAGCCCTGCATGCGCTTTCTGAAGGTGAGAAGAAAGCCAGCCATATAACATGTTACATATAAAAATAGAAGTGCAAAATGCCAAATCCCGAACTCATAAGATCCTTGAGAATAGTTCTGACATATCAGGAAGCGAGACTGACTCAGGGTTTGTACCCTGACCTTCTGCCACCCTAGCGAAGACAGTTCAATTGTTATTGAAACTGTTCTTCTGTGGAACTTTACCATCCATTTTTAAAGCTAATCAGCATAGATTTTGAAACACCACCCTCCAAACTGTGGCATTGGAGGAGCCAGTCCACAAGAGTCAACCTGCATAGCTGAGGCAGCAGCAGGGACCTGGGGAGCGAAGCCGTTCAGCTGTCCCACTGTCAGCAATACCTGCTCCTCCAAAGCCAGACCTTGAGTGGTCTTAGCAAGATCACTGTGCCTCTGTACCAGCATATTCAGACTAAGAACACATCACATTGAATCTCTGCCTTATCTTTATATTGCTCAAGTGCGGGTATTTATTCCCAGATTATTTTAACAGCTACAATAGTCTGAATGTACCATTTGCCTTAGTACAATCCCATTGCAAAGTAATGCAGTCAGGACTTGGGTGTTCTTTTTATTTTAAGCTGATGAAGCTTCTGCCTGGCAATGGTCTCCTTTCCACTATGACTCATGTCCTCCTGTGTCTCAGTGATCATTTTTGTGTCAGCATTTGAGATTTTTATTTGGTCTGGAAATAGTATAACCAGCAGAGATTTATTGGTTATAATTGTTAGCTGACATACCTGACACTCAGTCAGAATGGTTAACTCAATTCCTTATAAAAATCCAACACCTTAAGGAATGAACCTCAAAAAATGGAATGTGTAGACTGTTAGATGCCAAAAGTTTATGCATTCATGTCTCAGAACAGGATCAAATGATCAAAGTATCCTTAAGATGCTCTATCATTACAAATTGTTCTCATCTACAAAATAAGTCGCTTTTGGAGAAAAAGTTTTTAGGGAAAGTTTTTGTACCTGAGGGCATAACAGAAGTTTCCTATGAGTACAAAAGAAAAAAAGGTGTTAGGAATTTAAACAGTTGGACTAGAAAAGACTAGCAGGTAATTTTGATGATGGTGACCCCTTCCCTAAAACCTAGGCTCAATATCTGCAAGTTTTTCTTTTCAAAGTTATTTTTCATATTCATTAGCACACTGATCTTTATCACTGGCTTTCAGAACAATAGGTCATGTTGGCTGGAATACTAAATAAAATGAAGATACGTAAGATAGAAAATATGTTATTATGATGTTTGCACCCCCAGACTGGTACTCCCTGTGGATTTTAATTCCTTCTTTTTTTTTTTTTTTTTTAATTATTGCTGCACACTAAGGGTAATTTTCTAGGGCTTGGTATTTTTGGTTCTTTAAGAAACATTATTTTATAATTAATAGATAATTTCACAAAAATTTTGTAAGTTCTAATTGTTTAAAATTGGGTCTAGGAAGATTTGTAAGTTTGAACTCTGCTATTCCTGATGCAGTGGATGACAGCTGAACTCTGCTAATGAATCTAAGAATAAATGCAAATGGAAACAAACGTTTCAAAGAAAGCTTCAATTTCTGACACGCCATGCCAAGGACCACCACAAAAGGTATTTATCATTACAAAGGAGCATAAACTTTACAATGTGCTGTTTTTCCTCCAGAAAATGCTGTTTTTTCAAAAGCAAAATGTTTCTGTGAATATGTGCCTTTTGGTAAATCTTCCCTGATTTTCTGCTAAGTATTGTTCTTAGCTCCTTGGCTAACACCACTAAGCCTGGCACGGACTGCCCTGGTGGGTGTCCCTTGGGCCTCCTGGAAACCCTCTCAGCTGGCTGCCCATGTTGGTGGTTGCAGCAGGCAGCCAGCCCACCAGCCCGGACAGGTCCTGTGCTCCAGGCGCAGGGCTGGTGCTTGGTCTTCAGAGTGTTTTTCCTCCATGGCCTGGGCATCCCTCTTCCATTTGATAGCTATTCTGCAATGGTGGGCAGTGCAAATGCTGTGCCAGTATCATTTGGCTGCTAATCGTTCCATAAAGCACACATTATTTTTCCAACACTTGGCATGCCAATAAAGAGTGACCCTCTGGACAGGGTAATATGCACATGGTGATCAAATTTGGAGGCACGCTTTCAAGACTTTTTCTCCTATAGGAACTGCTGTAGAGGCTGCCAAGCCCCTATGGACTGGCCAAGGAGGCAATCCTTATCTACTCCACCAACCTAAAGTCTGTAATGTGCACACACACCCCAAGAGACAGATTCAAGTAAGTGATGTTTCAACTTGTTGGCCACATTTTCAGTATTCCCCAGTAAAACAGTTTTTTTCCATTAAGAAACAAAGCTTAGACATCCAGGTGTGTTTTACAATATTTTTCATTACATTTTCTATACTATATATAAGTAAATTTCTAAAATAATGTGTAATTTTGAAACAAGAATCCGAAACCCTTCAACTATAAAGATTAAACATTTATTTTTGCTAAAAAACCTGGAAAAAACAACACATTTTTTTAGCTTAAATACATTTATAGAAAAAGTTGAAGACATTTCCACAAATTTTGTGGAATTTTTACCCCAAAAAATGCCGGTTTAGTAGGCAGCATTCATATAGATTGTGATGAGAAATATACCGTGCTTAGAACTTCCTCACTGCACTGTTAAGACTACCAGACAACCTAAATCAAAAAAGGAGAATTTGAATTCTTAAAAATAAAATGCACATATTATGTAGAGTTCTCCTGTAGTCCCTAGAAACAGCCTGGATTGTAACCTTTAAGATATCCGTTTTAAATCAGTTTGGAAGAATGCAAACTTTGAAAAGCAACAGACTTGAGAAGGTGTGGGAATCATGGAAGTATTTATAATGCAATTTCAAATAAAATTATTTTCAAAAATGATATTCCTGTGGACTCAAAATTTTTTTTAGGCTGCAATACAGATCTCTCTGGTTTTGCTCAGATGCTTTTAGAAATTTAATTAACTTAAAAAAAACTCAAATTTATACACAATACAAATAATGAAACATGAAGGAGTGAGAGTGTCACGAACAAAATAGCTACCATATTTCTTGGTGTGTTGAAAATGAGACTTCTTGAACAAAAATGCTACTTCCTCCAAGCTGATGATGTGCTAGTTTTTAGACCAATATAAATTGAACCTAAGTGAAAAATGGGAGAGAACTGGATTCCTGGCTTAATGGGAAATTACTCAGATTTATTTATTTTTACTTCTACACTAGAACAAGACCAAAAAAGTCAGCATGTCTTATGAAACAAAATTCTTATGGAAAACATGAAAGTCCCCACTTCAGGCTAATGATCATTTTTTTCTCACTTAAATTTCTCACTTCAAATTAAATTTTTAGAAACCCTGTCCTGGTCTGAATCTTTCATAATGCTTGGCTTCCACCATCCAGTGATTCAAGGTGAATGCTGTTTTCTTCAAATTGCTGACAGAGAAGAAAGATCCTTTGGGAGCAAGGATGGGAAGAAGGCAGAGAAGAGAAGAGCAAAAGGGAAGGACAAACAATAAACATAAATTTCCAGCAACTCTTTCCGGAAGATTCAGCTACACCCAGTCTTTATTTTTGACGCTGTACCTGGTGGTGCAAATCAAAGTTCTTCACCTTTCTCAAAGCTGCTTGGATTTCTGCAGAATGAACTGAAATCAAGAAAAAGGTGGTTTCAAATTCTCATTTTATATTAATCTCCCCAAACCCCTCAACATGAAACCAGTGCTATTCCTAGGAATCTTTCACCACTATTTAACCACCTTTAACACATCCTAACAAAGTGTTTCTTCACTGAAGTACTCTGAATATTTGTGTGCTTGCTGTGCTGATTTTTATTCTTTGAAATACAAGACCTTCCATGAATCAGGTTCACATGCTTCTCAGTAGCTTACAGTGTGTTGTGTCCCCTGTACGCAATAAATGACACTGATTTTTTCCAGAAAAAAAGGGGTATCATCATTTTCATATCTCAGCACTCCGTATCTTCCTTCATCTCTCCTGCAATCTACAAGGAACAGAGACATGCAAAACCAAGATCCTTTAGGATCTCTGCCTGTTCTTTAAGCTCTGTGGAGCTTTTTCTGCTGAATTCCAGGGTGTGGAAACAGTAAAATCTCAGTCCAAGGCATTCTGCTGTTTCTGTGCCTGGCTGTTTTGCAACCATCTCCCTTTTGTGTGTTTTGCCCCAGTCCTCAGCTCCATGCTTTGTCAACATGGGCATCCTGGCCTGTGGTATCAGTGCGTGCTGGCAAAGAGGACACATGGGTTGCTGCTTGTATTTCTGATTTCTGATGACAGAGTCCCTCTCCTCCCTATCCCTTTCCTTTAACAGAAGAAACACCTGGGGACATATAACTTGCGTATGTATGTATGTACAAGTACAGCTACTGCCTCTTGTCACTGGAGACTCGGGGTTGTTCCAAGGTGGATATTTGACGTGAAGCTGCAACTCAGCAGTGCGTCAGTGGTCATTGATAATTGAGGTTTTCCCAGATCTTCTATAGATCAGGGCTTTCACATAGTGCAGAGGAAGACAGGCCTGATACAACAGCAGAGGCCTTGAGAAGTGGAGATGCAGGATGTGGTGTAGGGGAGTACAGGGATGGGATGGTAAGAGATGGGGCAGAGGCTGGCACTGGAGACCTTATGGCTATAAACAACTCACTAGTGGTCAATTGCAGAGACATTGGACTGGACTTCAACAAAACACATTTTGGGGGTTGAATGACCCTGAATGAATCCTAGAGCAAGTAAGAAGAAACCACCAACACGGGCATACTAATCGTCCCATCAAAGGACTCCAGACACTGACAGCTTCATGTAATAGCCCCAGTGCCAACACCAGGATGAAACCAGTGAATTTATGACCCTGAGGAGCAGAGGAAGATGAACATAAAACCAGGAAAAGGGGTAGAAAACAAGAGAAGCATGTATAACGAGTTTAACTGCATTATTATCATTACCGGAAAATTTTCTGCATAGATGTATTCTTTCCCTTTCTGCAACAACGATTCTTCAATTAGACTGTTAAGATTTTAATTATACTAATAAACGCTTGACTTTATACAGAAGATGTGTTTTCTTTTTTACCAAAACAAATTTTTTTGAGTGAAACACCAGGTCCATATCCCAATAAAGAAGTAAGAAATGTATTACTGGTATAAACAGTAAACTACGTTAATATGACAAGAAGACATGGGTGTTGTCGGAATAGCATCTATCGGTTGTAATATTCATACTGGGGCAGGCCACTACATGAACCCTTGAAAAATATCCTTTTGCCCTGCCCCTAAATGTTACCTGCTGCAGAATGATACATCCTGAAAAAAATGAGCAAAATATATGGTTATATGGAGCTGTGTATGAAGCTGTCTGCTGCTTTGCCTTCTGCTGAAACAGTCTCAGATGACATTAAAAGTCAAAGAATCTCTCTTAGCTAACAGACATCTGCAAGACAGGAACAGTGGATTCAGCTCATCCCTGGATTTCCATGCCTACCTGAATGGACTGTTATTTTTCTTTCATGGAGAAGACTATCAAACCCTATGTTCTGAGTTTTGTTACTTTTAAAATATACAGGGTTTAAAGCTTACAGCAAGCCTATAGATTAAAAAGCTTGTTTCTTGAGTATGTGAATAAAATCACTGCATATATCAAAAGAATAAGAATTACAGGCTATAATCCATTACCCTTGAGTCACCATCTATCACAGCCAACAGCAATTTATTAGTGTCGGAGAAAAAAATGGCATTCCCCTTGTCAAGATGAATTCTGAACAGCCTGTTATTCAATGAAAAAGCCATCATACTCTCCTTAATCAGCAGACTATAGTAAATTAAGACAAAACCCAATGATGTTTCTTCCTTTAATCACAATTTAAAGAGAAACAAAAAGGCTACAGAATGCTGATATGGGTCTGCAAGGGACACAGCGCACTGGTGGATGCCAAATGCAGAGTGCAGCATTTATTCTATAGGTCTATGAGACAAAAGATACCACCAGTAATTAAGGAAAACTGGTCCAATTGCAAATGGTGAATAAGTTAAATTTTCTTACAGTGGAAATTTTCTTACAGTGTCTTACTGATGTAAGACAGTCAAAAGCCATTGGGCATGTAAATGGAACAGGAAAAGCAGATCTTTTGGGCATACTTTGAGCTTGATCTCTTTCCTAATTATTATGTTTGTATTTTAATAGACTGACTATTACTTCGGTGGTGTAACTCTAGGTTGGTGCTGGTAATGAGATTATTCAAGATTTTTATTCGTAGACCTGAGGAAGTTCCAGATAGTGTGACTAATATATTCTGCTGTGACATCCCTTCAATAAATACACCATCAATTTCTTTGCTTTTTCCTTAGCTAAAAATAAGTAGCCATAATTTACACAGTGCTGTCAGCTTAATGCATATTAATTATGGCTGTAGGAATTCCCATCAACCTCTCTAGAGCCCTCATGGGTTTAGGAAGTATGGCTTGCTGCAGAACCATTTTTTTAGTTACCATTTTGACACTGATAATTCATGCTACAGAAGATACTTTCACTATGCTCCCTCTTTCAAGATACACTTTACAAGGGTTATTTTGTTACCCCCTTTCTGTTTTGTCTGTTTTGTCTCTGGTTAAAACTAAATCCTACATATGCAAAGGACTGACAGATTTTGTATGAGAAAAAAGAAATCCAATCTCAGAAGATATGATTTTAACACCAGACTCAGATCAGTAATCGTAAGTTTTACGAGCTCCTATGAGTAAATGCAGCTCTTCTACTCTCACAGAAAGCTACAAACTAAATTAAGTCTTTGATCATGAAGTAGACCTTACTCACCTCAATAAATCATGGGGGAAGGCAATTTGGCAGCCTATTTGTCAGAAGACAAGTTATGTGAAGACATGTAAGCAAATGTAATAATTTGTTCTGTTTTCTGCATTCTATTCACTGATTTTGGGAGGTGGGGAAATGTCTCCAGGCAAACAAAATGTGAAGGACTATCCACTAGAAGATTGCTGCTGGAAGGAAACCACCACATTTTTGCCATTGAGGAGAATGTCACAACTGATATTTCTCAAAACAAACCTCAGTCTTTGGGCTTTTTCAATTAAAAAAAAATCTAAAAAATAAAAAGATTTTTATGTTCATTCTGTTTTGCTTAAAGAGCTAATCTAGTTTTTACACATCTACAACTGTTCCCACAATGTTTTGCGCATAGATTCATGGCTTGGCTAAACTGATGGTTGGCTATTAGCATATGTGATTATTTCAAGGCTCATTATGGCTCTGACTTAGCATATTGTTTTATGGGAGATGGTGAACTTCCTCTGATCTCCCCATGCCTGATCTCCAGGATTAACACCTTCATTCTTCACCTGAAAGCAGGTCTGAAAATCACTAGACCCCTCCATGACCTGATGACATTCACCATAATGTGAGAAAGGATTTTTTTTCAGTCTGAAAAGGAATTTTTCCTAAATTCAGCGAATTAGCTTGCACCCAAATCTATTCTCTCAACTGTCTGAATGTGAAGGAAGGAGATTAAAATCAGAGATTAAATGCACTTGAGCTGCTGTGGAGCCATCAGGGAAGAGTTTTATTTTTATATCAAAAGTTAATAACCTCTAATTTTCCCCTTTTCTTTTTCAGGAATAATATCATACAGTTTACAGTAAAAGGAGCCTGAGAGGTGAATCAGAATGGTACAATATTGGTAGAAGTGCTTTTGCTTTCAAAAACATATGGTAGGAAATCATGTAACATTATGAACATTAAGCTACCATGTGAATAAAGCTCATGGAACATAACATGCCTACCCTCAAAGATTACTTCTGAAAATGCATTGTAGAAAGTCGTGACAGACATGAAGGTCTTCTGATTGCAGTGCATCTGTTCTAAACAAGAGACAATGTTTCATTGATTTAAGGAATTTTACTTTTTTTTTTTTCCATTTAAAATGCAAAGAAGGAGTTTTGTGCAAAAAATTCTTGCTTGTTTTCCCAGCTGCATCAGTTTGTCCAATACAAAAAAAAAAAATCCCCTCTCTTAAAGTCCTGTTTTGGTGCATATACATACTGATGGATGCTGACACATGCATCAAACCTACATTTATGCAAGTCAATAATCAACCGATACACTGACTGAGCAAAGTTGATACAATACTATTTACTAAATTTTGTACCTATAATTTTAAATATTCAGTTCTACAGTGCACTCAAAATGTTAATTACTAACTAGATCTGATATCAATTCTAATTTTCCAAGAAATAATTGTTGCCATATTCCTCTTTTTCAGACATGAAGACAATCTGCTATATATCTGAATAGCGATCTTTGGTTTTATGTTGTTTATAACAACAAACTGTATTCTGAATCAGTCTTTTTTAATCCTTCATGTATAATTGCAGCTTAAACAAACTGATACTAAATATTCTGATGGTATATTTATTTATAATGATAAGTCATTGTTCTGCTTCTTTGTTCTGTCAGGATGTGAGTAAATAAATCTGATATAACCATGAAACTTATTTGCATGTTTGGAAGACTATTAACCTTAGGGAAACTGATTTATTTGCACAATTCAAAGGAAGTTGTATTTGTATTCCTTTTAGAAGTATGACACATACTTCTAGTACATAAGTGTTTACCATTAAAAAATTTCTAAAAAGTTATCAGACTCATTTTGAGAAAAAAATATTTCTGAAGTTACTGTATCATAAAATATCAGAAGTCATAATGTTTTAATTAGACATGTAACTGTGGTATAAAAATAGGCCAACCTCTAAAATCAGATTGTATGACATTACAGATATGTAAAAATCAGGTTTGGGGGTTAAGTATTCCATTTGGAAACAAAATAGCTACATTCTATAGTTATAGCGTTAAACTGCTGGCTTCCTTCAAATGTCCATAAAGGAGAAGAAAGCACATGTGTTCAAAAGGTTTTTCAAGCATTATTAAGTCTAGCGCTGTCTAATTTGATCATGGACTCCATTCTGCTAGCCTTCCTCATCTTAATCCATTTATTGTAAGGGACTCTTCCAGGGATAAACCTTCAGCCAGGCTGAAAGCATTAGCCTTCATTTTGTAGAACATTATTATCTAATTGAGTATGTGTCTGTATTACTGCTTAATATAAAAACAACACATTTTTCTATACATATATTTGTTTTTGACATTTTTGATCCTATACTATATTTGTAGTCATCATTTTGATACCTTGTTTAACTTACAAATAAGAACATTATAGCTATCTGAAAAGTAAATTAACTGCAAATAAAAATCCAGATAAATCCAGTTAGAAGCTATGTTCAAGCTATGCAGGAGCATGCAAATACTGGGGTTTTAAATCATGGTTGTATTACAGATGTGAGAGCCTCTCCTAGTTAACGTCTTGATCTGTATACCCTGGTAACATCTTGCTGTTCAACGAGGAGCCATCATATTTTTTACTGTAGTCAGGAACTATGATTCCAGGGTACGTTACAATATGCATTAGTCAGTAAGTCTAAATGCAATCTATATAACTGGCAGCAGCTATTCATTTTCCTTGTGGGAGAACTTTATGTTTGAACAAAAACCAGCTTTCAGGACAAATTCAGCATTGGATCTAGATCACATTAACTTCCCACAGGTCATAGAAAACCACATAAATCAGTGAAATTTAAAATCAAGACTGAATTCAGAGCTATCACACTATACACTATAGTTTATAGTATCAAACTATATCATAGTATTATTATATTGCAGTATAGTATCATAATACATTACACTGTTTGGAGAATGGATCTAAACAAGACTATAAACTCCTTTAAATCACCGAAAAAAATATTCCAAAGTACCCAGAAAGAACTAAAAATGTTTAGCCTACATCACAGCTTGTTTTTACAGGCACCTTTCCAGCCTACGGACCAGCTGTTGAGCTTTTGCCCTTCTGAGTTCTAACTAAAACATTTCTCCTGTTTTTTTAGGAGCGTGACTGCCGTTCTTTACAAGATGATGGCAGGAATATGGAGAAGTGGGGATGCGCAGAGGAAGAAAGAGAAAGGCACAGATTCAACCCATTCCTGGAAGCTATCAGAAGTGCTTATTTCTGGTATTATGCCCATTTCATCCCCCAAGTGCCTCTTCAGCAGTTTCTTTCTTTTATTTAATTAACTTTCTTCAAAGGTTTTCCAGCCAGAGACTGAAATGAGACAGCACTATGCTACCATACTCGCAGATCCCAGCCCCCTCATCTGAGAGGAATTTCCCTCAGTGGGTCCTCTTTGAAACAGGTAGATAGCAATACACATGCTGGGTAAGAGCATCCCTAAACCTACCTTCCTTCCTTCCTTCCTTCCTTCCTTCCTTCCTTCCTTCCTTCCTTCCTTCCTTCCTCCCTTCCTTCCTCCCTTCCTTCCTTCCTTCCTTCCTTCCTTCCTTCCTTCCTTCCTTCCTTCCTTCCTTCCTTCCTTCCTTCCTTCCTTCCTTCCTTCCTTCCTTCCTTCCTTCCTTCCTTCCTTCCTTCCTTCCTTCCTTCCTTCCTTCCTTCCTTCCTTCCTTCCTTCCTTCCTTCCTTCCTTCCTTCCTTCCTTCCTTCCTTCCTTCCTTCCTTCCTTCCTTCCTTCCTTCCTTCCTTCCTTCCTTCCTTCCTTCCTTCCTTCCTTCCTTCCTTCCTTCCTTCCTTCCTTCCTTCCTTCCTTCCTTCCTTCCTTCCTTCCTTCCTTCCTTCCTTCCTTCCTTCCTTCCTTCCTTCCTTCCTTCCTTCCTTCCTTCCTTCCTTCCTTCCTTCCTTCCTTCCTTCCTTCCTTCCTTCCTTCCTTCCTTCCTTCCTTCCTTCCTTCCTTCCTTCCTTCCTTCCTTCCTTCCTTCCTTCCTTCCTTCCTTCCTTCCTTCCTTCCTTCCTTCCTTCCTTCCTTCCTTTCTTCCCCAAAGCGGATGCTGTTAACAGATAGGTAGGCAACCAAGAAACTGAGAGAAAGTTAAGGTGACATAATTGATTAACTTTCTAATTAGACTGACATTCAAAAAGATAAGCCTATATGTTGTGAAAAAGGCATGACAATCTGTGTGACCTAAATTCCTCTCTGTAGAAGTAAGAGTGCATCCATGTGGAATAGCTGTCCTGCTTTTGCAGGACAATTCCTTATAGCATTTCCCCCCAGGCTGGCTGTTTTGATGAGACTTTTAGCTTTGCTTTCATTTGGGTCCCACGTGAGCCCAGTCAGCAGGAGTCTGCCCTGACTAAACCGTTGTTGTCCAGGGATGTCAGGGAAAACTTGTGAGACTGAGACAGTGCTGGCTGCTAGGGGCTGCCGTCACACCAGGCAGCAGGCTGAGTCCTGCCCAGGTAGGGTGACCTATGGCCAAAGCACAGACCCACAGCCCAGCCTGCTGCCTTCACCGTGTGCATGCGCTCAGGAATTTCCTTTGGTGTTTTCTGTTTGAGGTTTTCTGGTGATAAAATACTGACGGAAAAAAACCTGAACCGATCATGTCTGGGTGAAGGGAGCTTCCACTAGAAAAGTTTAAAGCTGTAGGGGGATAGACAGAAGAAAGGAAATAAAACCAGGCTCTGACGACCAACTAATCTAACTATAAAAGCAATTAAGTGGGATGCAGAATGCCATATGACTGTAGAGGTTTGACCATTTAGGATTCAGTTTGTACCTACTGCTTTGTGGAAAACTTGGAGATAAGTTTGTTGGTTGTTTCGTTTTTTTCTAACTGGATGAGTAATAGAAATGTTTTTGAAGACTTGAAATTTTAAAGGGGTAAGAAATATGACTGTCTGCATTCAATAATTATCCCATCACTGTACCATTGACATATGAGCATTGTCTTAGGAGATATCATCCTGAAACCTTTTAAAGCCATTCATTTTATTTTAAAGTCATAAAATCCCTTGGTTTTATCTCCCATCTCTAATGTAAACAGTGCTTTTAGAGCCAGAACCAGGCCAGTTTGAAACATTTTGTTCTCATACTCAGGAGGGACTAAATTTAAAACCGCTAGTGAGCCAACACCTGCTACGAATAAAAGATAGGCCCAAATTCATGCTCCAAATTTATTTTTCAGTGCATATGGGAGATGAGGTAAATCTCCAAGAGGCTGCTCAACAGTTTCTGGGGGAAAACACACATAAGCAACAGTACTAGGAGCATAAAGTATCATGATAAGGGAAAAGTAATTGTTTCAAAGGATTATCACTAAGGGACAGCCCAAATTTGTAAGCATTTTGAGATTTTATTTCTTTATACCCCAACTGGTTAAAACATAGAAGTAAACTGCATAAATGTATTTCAGAAGAAACTGAATACAGAGAAGGAAATAATCAGAGGCTGTGGCAACGTTTGATTCAGAGATGTAGCTGATGAGATCAGACTTATATTTGTACTTCTCAGAAAGGATGAGGGCCAGTGAATCATGACATTTCTCTGCTGGCAATGAAATGTACATTTAGTTCTATTGTATGCCCAGAATGAGATTTTAAAGCATTGCGTATGTTTTCTTCACGTTCTCCATGCAAGAATGAATGTCACACTGAGAGGACTGACTCCTTATGTCATTAATAGGCAGAAAAATGTATTTTGCTTTAGATATAATTTGAAACATCACTTTTAAAAACATTAGTTTTCCCACACTTAAGTTAGTTTTTTTTTTTAATCTTTCGTTTTTTATATATTGTTGTACACAGAGCTCCTATAGAGAGCCACAGTCCAAAAAAAAGACTGTCTGAATGACAAATCCAGCTGCATGCAATCACACTGCTTTTTTATCCTTTCTACACCCCTCCCTGAAATACTCTTCTGCCAAGTTGTCTACCAAAATAAGAAAATCTAGTTAGCAGGTTTTCTATAATCACTTTCCCCATGCTGATGAGTTAATATTTATTCTTGTATTCTCCACATCCATTTGATTTATCCACCTGTGGACAAGAAGGGATATTCCTTTATATACACATAACTTTAATACAGGCATGATGGCATAAGGCTTCAGTGAAATCTCCAGAAGCACAGCAAGGATCCTGGATATGTGCCTAGGCTGCTAGTGTATGCTGAAATCAATAGCGAACCTCACTATTGCTATTGTTTTGTGTGCTAGTTGTATTTAGGATGGCATTGTTATGAGAAGATGAAATACAAGTTTTACTCCACTGTGAATAAAATCTCAGCCTCCAATACAGAGATAATCTCTTCCTTAGATATTAGTAGACAACCTAGCTTGGACCTCTAGGAATCATCATACTACTTCTAGTGCTACTGCTACTACTAAGAACATGAGGAAGTTTAAAATTTCAAAACCACAACCTAACAAGGAAACAAGAAAGGAAATAATGTAAATCAACTCTGAGGGCACCAGGGCAGTACTGTCAGACCAGATGGAAATTATCAGTACAGCTTTTCATTTTATTGGATGCATTATAGTCTCCTGTCAGCAACTTTCAGAAACCCCTGGAGTTGTCTCTGACAGGGAATTTTCTGAATGGCATCTGTTAAAGCAATATTGAAAATAAAATGTTATTTGTTTTTACTGCTATTCTAACAATAGCCTTGATAACATACAATTTACATAGTTTGCAGACATATAAAAAAGCAAAGCAGATACAGACAAATCTGCCCTTATCTGCCTGCGTGCTGCTTAAACTTTGCAGATATGCTGTTACATATCCTGTTGCATCCATTTTAAATTATAAGGCTATTCTTTTGCTGGAAGATGTTCCTCATCATTATTATCCTCTTTAGTGGAGTTCAACAAATAGAACAGATATTTGGTTTATAACTGAAGTGCTGAAGTGGTACTTAATGTAGTAGAAACTCAGAATATTCCCCATGAAAGTAGAGAAAGCTGGACCATGACACTCCTGTTTCACATTGTGAGTCCAAGACAGCCTTTGTATCTTGACTGTCTTTCCCACCAATAGTTTTGCCATGACCTGTTTTCATGAAGTTTGTAAAATCAAGCTTAAAGGCAACTCTTCAGTTACAGCACATCCACAGCCCCCCTCTAACTGTAATGGAGTTTTACAATGTTTTTCATCCCATTTTGTGCAGGCTCAAAATTAGGCTCATATTTCTCACTGTTGTTATAAACAGGCAAACACGCTGGCTTCATAGAATCAGAAACTCTTTGTGTTGCCTCTTTGGCTCTAATTTTGGTTTACGAGAGCTGTTCAGTTTGGCAAGTTAAACATCACACTTCTGCTCCTGACTTCTATGGCTATCAATATAATGAGCTAATTAAAATAGAAAAATCAGCTCTCTGCTACCTACAGAAATGTGTGCTTCCCTGTTCTTCTTTGTAATGGCTAGATTTCAACTTCGATGACAATGACATACTATCTAAAAAGTATCCTCATGGTTTCTAAGAAATATCATTAAACCTGACTTAGCATAGCTGCTATCTATTTAGGTTTCACTCATTCCTGTATGGATGAAACATTAAAATGTAGATATTTTGTTTAAGTAGATGAGGACAAAAGCTTTTTTCCCCCTCTCATAATAGCTGTTTATATTTCATTGGAAAATCAAGTGATGAAAATATTTGAAAATTTGAAAACAGACATTTTTATACAGAAAAACTGTAACAGCTTTTACCCCAGCCTGATAGTAAAAGTAGTTCACATGTTTTCTGTTATTACTCTCTTCCATATGACAGATTTCCTGGCTGGAATACATTTTTCTGTAATGCATTACTGCCTCCCGCTCCTGGGACTTCTATCTTTAGGGAATCATTGAAGGCTGAGTCTGACTGGGGAAGGTGACCAGAAGGAGAAAGTGGCAACAGCAGGAAATTACACTATAACTTCTATGACACAGGCATTTCTAAACAGAAAAATATATTTTCAGTGAATTACATTAGATTCCTATGTGCAGTGCTCCATTGTTTTAATTAAAATTTTTCATGTGATCTGGTCTGCTTTGAAGAAAAATATGTTTAATCAAAACTCAATTTCCACTAGGAAAATTTGGGGTTCTGTTGTTTTGTTTTGTTTTTCACTACAAAGTGTAGGTGTAGCATTCAAAGGTAAAACATGGCAGAATTGGACTGAAAGCTGCTGAACTCTACAGTGTAGTTTTACAGAGGTAGAACAAACATACACTTGTTCCTTTTGCACTTACCTGAATCCTCCTCCCACGGCAACATATTTCCAACACATTCTACAGCCTCAGCTGTGCTCCCACAAATCCTAAAGGGTATGAAATACCTTCTTTAGGTTCTCCACTATTCTGTGAGGGAGAGGACATCGTACTTGTATATGGTCACTCTTTTCCTGTGATAGGAATTAACAAAATAAATAAATAAATAGATGAAATAAAAAAATATTATTTTTAAACGCCTGCAAAAGACTTTCCGTATCAATGCTTTCTATTTTCACAAAAAAATGTTGAAGACATTATAATATGAACTTTAAAGAATTTTAATTTAAGGAAGGTATTCTTAGAATCATACTGAACAAATTCCATTTATTTATGACAATTATTAAGGACATCTTTTCACGCTATTTTGTTATTAACTTTGATATAATCTGAAAATATCAAATCACTAATTATAAACCAATATTATGGAATTCACACTTAAGTGATGAATGCAAAAAATATATATTATTCCCTTGCTCTTCTAACTACAGCTCTTACCACTTCGTTCCTAACGTTTCCGACTGTTAGTATATTGAATTCAACAATTCTTTTCTGGAGAAGTTAGTAAAATACAAGCATTTTTACGGAGTAGTGCAAAAGCTGGCCTGTAGTGTATTCCTGGATCTACTCCAAGAGCACTGGTGTCAGTAAAAGGGTCTATTAATCTCAGTGATCTTTTATCAGGCTCCGCAGAAAGTGTGGTATTGCAGATTTCCTTAGCACAAAAGTAATAGAAAAAAGCTTATTTTAATAAAATTCTTGTGATCAAAAGCATTGTAAATATGTTATTTTTATTTCAGGATAGGATGGTTCTCGATTGTATCTGAAAATGTAAAATCTTTCAAAAATATTTTCCTCTACAGACTGGAAACCCAAAGACTTCAAAGTGATTTCCCACCCCCACCCCCACCCCCTTCCCCCACTGCATTTCCTGCTGGTGTTTTAGTTCCTTCAAATATATTTACAATAATAATTATTTTACTTCCAAAACTTTCTAGTCTTGGAGGTCTACCACATCTCTCCTTCCCACTCTTTGTTGAACATGTCTATAATATTTTTATCGTATCTCAGAAGGGATTTACACTTATGTTTTCAAATGTGTTTTGCAATCCTTGTGAATCCTACAGATTTCAAAACACGTGTTCTTCAACACCTGGAGTGGCCTGCTTTAACCCGTTTTTAGTCAAGCAGTCTACTGTACAGTGTCTTGTATCCCAATGACATATTAACATTTAGATTTAAAATGTTAGCATTCAATGAGACACTGTACTACACTGTCTTTAAATCATTTCATCTATCACTTTCTTGCCACACTTTTATGTACAATATGATGAGAGAACTAAAATACTTATGACCATCAGTATCTGTCATGACAGAATGAGCCAAAAAATTCAGGGAAAGGTAAAACCCACCCTTCATCCAGTAGTTGGGAAAAGGAATCAGGCTTTTGCTGGTTTAGATCTGATTCACAGTAGGTGACTAAGAACATGAAGATGGAAAGCAATTTGGATGAAAGCAGTTCCAACACAGGTGTTTGTGATTGTAAACAAGGAGAAAGAAATTCCCATGTGGCAGTTTTCCACAAACTCAAGAAAACAGTGAGAGCTTCTGAGATGGTTCTCCAAAGGATAACATGGTTCAGATGAGCAAGCAGTTTTTAAAGGGAGGCAATATTAAATGTGAAGGAAAAAACTGCCCTTTTGTTATACGTTACCATTGCAGTATCAAAAGGCTTGTAATGACCATAACATTAACAGTCATATAAAAAAGAGGCTCACAGAGAAAGTAACAAGGATACATAGAAAAGTATAGTACAAGCTTGTTGTGATAAATTCAAGGAAAAACAAAGCACTTAATGGAATATACAAAGAAACACATAAAACTGAAAAGGCACAAAAGGTACATTAGAAAAAGTAGAGCAGTATAGGCCTCTGTAAGGAAGACAATAGGTTTTTGACATGGAAAAGAATGAATTTGTGATTTTTCATTATTATTATTATTATTGTTATTGTTATTGTTATTGTTGACATTTATATTAATATTCATGTTAATGTTATTTATCTAACTTGTTTCAAGATTCTGTAAAAAGGTTAACAATAGCTATACATTCAGCACAATTACCAACAGAAGCACAGGTCAAACCAGAAAAAACTGGTATTTGGAGTTGTCAGCAAGACAAGAAGCACACTGCAGGATTTAGACAGAACTTGGCAGAGCAATCTTTGACTTTTTAGCAGTTGTCTTCAGGAATTCCTGGAGGAAACACAAGACCTCAAAGATCTTTAATGGGCAAACACCATAGCTATTTTTCAAAAGGTATAAAATGAGTAGTCTAGGAATTTATAGATCAGGCAGACTAGCTTCAATATCAAAAGGGATCCAACAAAAAACGATGCAGCATTAAATTTTTAAGTGTTGAAATATTCTTGATGATAAGAGAAGATGATAGTGAGTGTGAATTAACAATAATTATTATGCCAATTATATGCATTTTTCTTCTTTAACCTTTTAGACCACCTGATAAGAGACAAGTAGATTACTCCAAAGTTGTTGCCTTACGTAAGGCTTTATGGTATCCCAAATTACATTATTGTAAGCAAAATAGAGAACTATGGTCTGGATTCAGTGATTTTGTAAGGTAGGTACTAACTGAAAGACAACGTTCAGACTAACTGAAAGACCGGTCAAAGACTTCAGTTGAACTGAAGGACCCTATCAATGAAGTCTCATAGGCAACCTCTGGAGAGCACACTGGGGAAATGTGCTGATGTCCAGGATTTGGGTCCTCCAAGCCACCAGGACTGGAGTTGGCTAGAGCACATTGTGAGCCTCCTCTTCCCTCAGATCTTGCCTGATACTGTTTTCACAGAAGTCAAGGAGAAAAAAAATTGAAAGGCAAGAATATGAAAGAGGGAAAACTGGGTAGAGACAACTACCACAACAATGCATCTCAGCTTCAACTGAATCATAGGGGGAAAACAAGTCACCGGTGAAATGCAGTTATTCAAAACTGACAAGCATCTTACATGTGAGACATGAAAAGTCCTCAGAACTAGTTATGCTTTGATGGGAGTACTTATGTCCAGTGTTGGAATCCACACCTTCCAAACTGCAGACAAGCTAGGAGTTGGAAAGAGAAAAGTATAAGGGATAAGAAAATAAGATATCTGAACAAAGCATATGTAAATTACATTTTTGTGTGACCTGGAAAAACAACCAGAAAAGGTGACATGAACATGTCTTTGAAAAGAAGTTGCTGATTGATTGTTCCATCTGTGTTCCTTATGGGCAGGAGGAGCTGTACCAACTTATTCTGCAGAAAATCTGATTTAGAAGAAATATTAATAATATTAGTAAAAAATCTTTCTAACTTGAGGTTTGTTAAACGACTTCAGCAAACTGCATCACAAGGTCAGCAAATTCCTATCAAACAGGATTTTCAGGAACTAATTAAGCAAATATTTGGAAGGACACCAAGTGTAGGATACACTTAATTCTGCTTTACAATATAGGATGAATTGCAGGGTGCCTTGCAGCTATCCCTAGACCTACATTTTTATTATTATGTATATAACAAGCTTCAACATCAAATTGTTTTCACAGTCTAGGAAATGATGACCTGAATGTCAAATTTGCTTATGCTGATTCATGCTAATGTAATCAGCTAGGTAACTGGTGTTGCTACTGATAAAACATAACATGGGCATGAAAAAGAAAATAAATTTTACATGAGTTCGATCCTAATTAAATGCAAAAAAGAGATATTCTTATTCCCAGTATTATGATTATTCCAGTTCTCTCCTAGTAGGTAAACATTCATATTCATGGAGATCTGAGGGACATTTGTATTCCTTACTCACAGTACTCAGAGTACAAACAGGATCACACCTGATTTCATCATAAGAAATAAAATAACCATGGCAGTGGTTTAGGATTTGCTCTTTTGTTGGCCTTTTCCTCCCTGCTTCAGCTGAGAAATATTTACTGTATAATGATGGATCACGTAATCTTACTCTATTTCTTAAAGTATTAAATAACCTTTCTTTGTTTTCTATGTCTAACAGCTTGCCACATGGTGTTTTTCAGTGAGGGAACACAAGGTCTTCAGGTAGCTGTTGGCCTGTATTGGACTTCCCATTTTACCCAACAGTGCGGGATTTGGCAAAGCCATTCACAAAAGCTGTTTGACAATAGCAGAGAGGAATACAGGGGCAATGAACAATTTGACACTCACCGCTCTTCCATCTTCAGGCCTTTCAGAGTGACCAAAGAAAATCTTTGGTCTGAATGACAGTCTTTTGTTGATATGCCATGTAACTTGCCTCTGGGGTTTTTGATGTATCTTTTTGCACGCTGAGCCAGCCCAGGCTCTGAATAGTATCTGTCATATTAACATGACTTTATTTAAGTTTAAACTTAAATAAACACCCTCAATGAACAGTACCTCTTAAGATGGTCTGCTACCTACAGCAAACACATTAAAATCACAATTCTTATACTCACCCTCCTTTTTCTTGATCTCTTGTGGGGTGTCTCATGGCTACCATCATCATCACATCCACCCTCGGATCCAGAACTTTCCTTCCCAGTACTTCTTCGAAGTGATGTGCCAGCAGGCTGATAGAACTCTCAAGTGCTGACAGATTGTTTCATTAATACTATAGGTAACTCCCTCTTCCTTTCCAGTGGTTACTAGAACCTGCAGATGCCATTTTTGTGGGCTAACACAGTATGTCCTTATGTCACCAGGTTTCTATGGATGGAGCTGTATGTCCCTGTCTTTTCTATAATCTTTATCAAATATTTTCTTAGCATTTGAGAGCTCAGGTTTGCAGTCTGTATTTCCAACTGACAGTTTCTTCAGCACTGCAGACTTCTAAATAAAGTCCTGAATTAAACTGTTTTTTTTAAATAATGACATTTAGAAAAGCATTAGATTTCTAAGGAATTATCTATGATATCGAGATATAATTTTATCACCAATTCACAGTTATGTTTCTATCATTTGATGTAAAGATAGGAATAGAATATCTAACGTCATCCACCACAGTCAGTAAGATGAAGTCATCATAATTATTACCAGCATAGTAAGAACGTTTCTGTTAGTAAGTGACAGGATATAACAAGGTATGCTTTGTTGATCTATATTAAGCTCATTGACTTGCCAACAGTTACTGAGAGACTTCAGGTGGGTTTGTGGGGTTTTTTCTTTCTTTTCTGTGCATAAGTTGAAATTGCAGTTTTGATAAGTTTCTTAAACTCTTTTGTTCCTTTTCTCCATATTCATGCTGGCTCCTAACTATAACCTTCCAATGTGATTTAAATAATTCACAAAACATGACACCTGCTGATGCTAGGGTAGGATATGCCAGGGAGGCAGTGTGGTTTCCATTGGAAACCTTACAAAGCTTTTACATGGGAACATAACATATTAGCCTATGTTTTGCTTTGAGTGTTAAGAGTTTTACGAAGCCAGAACTCCCAGAGTCAGCCTGAGGAACAAAAGAAAAAGCTTACAAGGAGTTCAGCAAGCCACTTGATGATTTTCACACAACTCTGTTAATGACCACTGAAGTTTTCAAAACCTTGGGTCTGAACTAATTTCTGCCAGTCTGCATGTAGTTTCTATTGGCTTCATTAGTGCTGGAAAGAGGAGGGTGGAATTCCAGTTAGCGTATTTGGGATTGCATGTGTGGTCTGTGTTTTGGTTGGGTTTTTTTTTTTCCTTTGGACGTGGTCCTACTCGTCCTTCAGAAACTCAGCCAAGCAAATTTGGAGACATTTTTTATTGCCAAGGAATCTTGATTCATTGACTTATGTGTTTCCCCCCTACTAGCAAAGAACCTGCACTGTGAAAATTTGAATACCCTCATCTCTGACCATCATACGCATTCTCTTTGTCTTTGGGACTGTGAGACTATACTGCAACTCAGGAAAACCTCAGTGTGGTGAATAAAGCAGCCTCTGCCTTCACCATTATCTTTGCTGGGGAGCATCATCAGTAGTTCCTGGGTCATTGCATTTTTTTTCTGGGCAACTCATAATTACCTTCATAAGTACAGATTTAGGCTTTTCTACTATGGCCACACAATTTACTTCTTCTTGCAACAGGTCCCTCCAAAAGCTCACCAACTGCTTTAGAGTATCAGAGAAAGGGAAAGGACCCTCAAGTCTGTAACTGATCACACATTAATGTGAGGAAGTGATTCCTGCTGTTCTGTGGAAAGAAGACACCATGATTTTAAAACAAAAACAAAAACAAACAAAAACAAAAACAAAAACAAAAACAAAAACAAAAACAAAAACAAAAACAAAAACAAAAACAAAAACAAAAACAAAAACAAAAACAAAAACAAAAACAAAAACAAAAACAAAAACAAAAACAAAAACAAAAACAAAAACAAAACAAAAAAAAAAAACAAAAACAAAAACAAAAACAAAAACAAAAACAGCAGCCGGAACCACTGTTATAAAAACACCATCAGTGGAATTGTTTGTACTGATGGGATCATAGACCTGATTTTTGGTGGGAAATTGCATTGGGTAATTGCATTTTGCATGCCACAAAATGAGGTTCAGTTGAATGTGAGATTCTTTTGCCTTACTCAGTTGTGTATTGCTGTTACATTTTGTTTAATGACTACCTCTGTCTCCTGTTTTCAATACAGGCATCTGTATTTCGTCGGTAAGAAATGTTCTTTGTCAGTGAATTCTTGTCCAGAAGCATGAATTTTGTTAACATGTGAAAGCAGTAAATTTTCAATGAAAGTTGAAATCGAGCATTGTGTTGTTTTGAGTTTTTTTCCAGGTAGATGGAAAAGTTCTTATTTGTTAATTATAATTGTGTTTTATTATAGATTTTTTGCCAAATATAAAATAAAAATAAAAAGAATATCTGTGTTCAGTAATGTTTATAATTTAAATCTGTAAAAGAAAAGGAGATAAGCAACTGCTTTCAAAAGGAAAGATGCAAATCATACTTAAGAAATTAATGTGTTTTCCTTCACTCATTATTTCCATATTTCTTTTAGCTGCAAAGGGGAAGAGGGCCAAAAAACCAGCTACAGTCATAGATGTGGTAAGGATTTTTTACTTTTCTCCCTTCAAAGTGCTACTGAACCAGAAAACAATTTCTACAGCAATACTTGCCCTCAGCAGTAGCAAAACATGTAGACCTAGTATTTTTCAAGATGCAGTGCATTTCCACAATTCTTTAGTAAAATGGCCATGGGGACTATTTAAATATGATATTCATCAGCATTATCCAGGGCTATGCTTTTTCTTTTTTTCATTGCAGCACTCTACCTGTACCAGAATGAAAACCATTGTGTTTCATCAGTCAACAGCCTAGAAAGAGAGTTAACATGCTGGTGTAACCTGTGCTTGGGTCAATTGCAAAAATACATCCATTAGAAAACAACCTGGTGCCCAAAGGGCAGGTCAGTCAAATATACCTAGTGTTGCACAAGTGACTGTGGAAGAACACTTAAAATTTGGGCATTAGTTATCTAGAGAGACGCCACATTCACTCTGATGTTCCCTTCAGGTTTCGTTCGTTGCCTTCAGAAGTTTTATTCTAAATATGTATAGGGTACTTGTTTGGTGTTCATTGTTAATATTTTGGACCCAGCTGTGTTTTTATAATACATGATGCTGTCTCACATCTGTACATGGGCTTATAGTTCATATTTTTGGATGATCATTTGCATGTACAAAACTTTGAACAAGACAATTCCTTTCTGTGAATGGGGTTCCTAAAAAACGGCATCCTCATCACAGCTCCTGTAGTTAACAATGTTTCACACCCAGAGACCTCTATTATTATTGCTACCAGTGGTCCAAATTTTTATCTCTAGAAAAAATTGAAAAGCTAAGCTTTAGAAGGAAATAGAACTGCCCTTGGCAATTCTACAAAACTACAAACTAATTCACTTCAAAAAATTCACTAGAAAACAAAATAAATGTCATTCCTGATACCATCACAGCTATAACATTTAAAGTCTTTCTCATAGTGCCAATAACCAGTTTTATCTTTGAGCAGGCTGCCTGACTGTCCATCTAAGAAAGAACTTCCTTTCATTTCATTTGAAAATACAACCTTTAAAAGAAAAAAAAAAAATCATTATTTTGGTATAGAATGCCATTTAATTATACATTGACTAAGAACTGTAAAATTTTTATCCATTCTTATTTTTGTATGCTATCACTGGCTTTTGGTTTGCTTTTTTGTTTGTTTTTATTTCTTTTTTTTTTCCTTTTTTTCTTTCTCAGTATGTTATTTACCGTAGTTTAAACCATTTCCCTGAGACAGGCTATGGATTGATATTGTCTGCCAGACAGCCCTGGTTTGTTCCATACATTTTGCCTGGGGCCATATGATGATCACTGATTCTTTCCAAGTTTCTGTCACAATGTTTGTCCACTCATTGTGCTGAAATAAATAAATTATTAAGAGCTACTGGATTATGTTCTCTACAACACTTGAGTGAAAGACCTTCACTTACCTCTATGTAGAGCAGAGTACTTCAGATAATTACATTTTGCCAGAAACACGTTTACAGGTTTTAGCTATCTTTAGAACAGGAGGCATTGCAAATGATTATGCAGTGTGGTTTTCATAATTAAGTATATATTTGTGGTTAGGAGATCTGGCATCAACTTCTTCACTGTCCTCAGTAAGGCTGTTATTTCACCCAGTTGCTGACTTGTCAAAGTCCCTGCACAGTCTTTCTGTTTGATTTTATCCTCCTGTCTTTCATTGCTGTTCTCAAACTGCCATTACTACCTAAATTCACAGAAGATGAGGCCAAAAGTCCTGCAGGGCAGCACAGGGCTTCCGTGGTGGCCCTGTGGAGGCTGTGTGCCTGCGGCAGGAGCACCAGCCTGATCCCTGTTTCCTGGCCACACTGCTTACCCGTGTCATGAGCTCCACGGAGCCACCCAAGACACCTCTGCACCCAACTAGATAGTGATTGCCAGAAACACAAATCCTCAGTTTTCATGTTTAGCAGGTTAAGCACCCTCTGATAAATAGTTACACCTCTTCATTAAAGGCAGGGATGATGACAGTGGTATCACTATAGGGAACAAATGGCACCTCATCACCACTTGACACCACCCATGCTGTGATGGATGCTTTTAACATAAAGCGCATATACTGTAGCTCTGTAGTCTCAGGCAGTGCTGTCACAGCGTACTGATAATTCTCAATTCATTCTGATGCTTGCATGCCTGCACACAAGCGCACACTCTCTTACACATATGCTTATCTAGTCATTGTAACCATTCTCAGTTAAAAAAACATAAATTAAAAAAATGAAATTTTTCCCTGAGAGAGAGATATCAAAACTCTCTTATTTTAAGTGGGGATATTGTCTTAGTGTCTATTTAAATAAAGCAATGGGAAGGTTGGTAACTGACATTTGTGTGTGTGGTTTTCCATGTACTTATTGTTTCTCAAACCAAATGTCTAAGTGAGACAGTAATAATAAGGAAAGAATGGGAAAAAAAGTATGTAAGAATGTAAAATAATTAGAAGAAAACACACTTCCTCTCTTACAAAGCTAAAATGAATTTGATAGCTTTATGATGAATTAATGATTTAACACAATTTTGTTTAAATATGTGCAATCACACACTTAATAATGTATGAACATGCCATATAAAGTCTGACTCTGAGTTACTTTAATGTCAAAATAATTAAAAAATAAACCAAATATTTTAAATGTATAAGATTTGAATATTAAACTATACAAAGTGGGATATAAAAGTGCAGTAAATGATAGCTCAAAATGTGCTTTCAAATTTTTGTAATTACTTTCATGTGAATAAAGAATTTATGCAAAAATAGATCTACATGAGTATCTTCAAATGGATATTGGTGACTTAAACATGAAATAAATAGTTAATTGTTGGCTTTATGAATTGTTATAACGTTTATTCTTAGGATAATATGGCATTTCCATGACTTTTATGTCATGGAAATACACGTATGTAAATATACATTTATGAGTATATTTGCCAAGTGAGTAACAGAATTATCCACACATAAATAATAACAGTAAAAAAAGTCTATGAAGAAATGAACAACCAATATGGTTGCTCTGAATTTCAATAAATGAGCACAACAGACAAACATACCTTGCTTCAAGGAATCTCAGCAATATTCAGGTCCAAAAAAAGAACAGTGCAATTGCATTTGAGAAAATTAGTATCAGCAAATGTGCACTGTAGAGCACATAAACATTATTATTATAACCAAACTATGCTCATTCATGCACAGTAACTTCATTTACTCATATCAGATTGATGTAATCAATCAACATAGATATAGTCTCTTTACAATAGGCACTTCCCTGCAAATAGATGACAAACTTAAATGCGTGAGAGGGTGGGTAAATACTCAGCAGCGTTTGGTGACATTTGTTTAACAGCTAGTTAGAGGGGTCCAAAAAACCCCCCTAAACTGTATGGATAGTTGAAGCCCAATGTTCAAGCTCATTCCCTGACTTTTATTTAGTACATTTTCACCATGGTTATATTCATTGTGCTACAGTATATACGACAATTTTAAAACAAGAAATAGGAAAAGACATGGTAGCTTTTCTTTGTGAAGCTCTGGGTACTTTTGCACTGTCAAAAAACTTGGCTCATCATTGCACTCCTGGGCCTTTGTCCATATAGCAATACAGTTATTTTATACTGGAGTTTATTTTCTGAGTGTTCCTCTCACAAAAAAAGCTCAGCATGGCAGGATAGGTGTGGAGCACATGCTCTGCCCTCCTTGCCAACACTATCCCAGCAAAGTCTGCACCTCCGAGCACCCACCCATGACTTCACGTCACACCCCTGGACATTCAACTTACACCTTTGTTTCTTGCCATAAAAAAAATAACACTGTAGTACAGTCCTCAGACTGGTTTGGATGCTTTGAACAGGGCGGGGGTGGGGGCACAAAAAGTAAATAAATAAAAATATCCCCCAAACCTCACAACTACAAGAAACCCCAAGCAAGTAAAATCTGATCACTACAGTTTAGGTTTGCCAGTACATGCGCAGATTCTGTGATCATGTATGTCCTCTGTTTAAAAATACAGATGTTCTCTGTGTATCATTAATGACATAAGATGAAACCTTACCAAGCTCCGTTATAAACAAAGGGCTGCTTGTTGAACAAGACAGTTATGAATGGTTTCATGTCACCCACATCTTCAGGCAGATTGGGTAGCAGCCTGAGAAACACATTCATTAATGTCTGGGTCCTTCTAGATCATAGGTTGGAGGTTGCCTAATGAAGATTAATGAAGAAAAACAGAAAGTAGAAAAACAACAAGCATTTCCATTCATATCGTTACCTAGAATATTCCAGGTGGGACACCAAGACATAGGACTAAATGCTAGAACTGGAACACTGCCTCTGTATTATGTAAAGAGACTTTAATCACAGGAAGGAAGACTGTATATATTTTCCTTCAGCTTCTCTGTCATTTTCTAAGATGGATTTATTTTTTATTAGACACATGCTTTTACAGGCGATAGACAGAAAATAGCCAATGTTCAGTTTGGATCATGTCCTGCTATCACAGAAGATTTATTTCTTCAGATGAAACTGGCAAGGTGCAGCAGATGGTGACTGAGACCATTTGTTGCCAAGAAATAAAATATTTTACAAATCCATGCAAAATACAGAGTTAACTTTCCATGCGAGGTAATTCTGGATTGAGCTGACTTCCTCCAAACCTTCCCATGAGCTTCAGTAGCTTTGAAAAACATTTCTGAAAACACATCTGAAAATAATACTTCAGAGAAACATGTCAAACAAAATAGCAAAATTAAAGAGCATTTCTGGAGCATAGCTAGGAAGGTCAGCTGAGCTTGACTTTCAGAATTACTGGTTATGCTCCTGGTGAAAAATTTCCTCATCTAAACTGCTTTTTATCTTTTAGTACAAGCCAGTTAAGTTGTGAGAGAGAATACCACGGCAAAAAAACATATCTGATTCCTTAAAAGAAAGTAGTTCTCTATATAATGTCTGAATCCAGAATTAAAAAGCCAGGGAAGTTCAAGCATGTCTGTGTGTGATTTAGTGCTTCTAACAGGGTTATTAATAAAGCATTTTGGGCTTCTAAAATAATTTTCTCTATCATCTTGTGATAAAGAAACAACTACAACACAGCACGCACTGCTCACAGTGTGGGGGTTTTTTTAGAATAGTGAAAAAGAGGGAAATTTGGATTATTTCTATACAAAGAGGATATTTTCTCAGCTGTAGTAGGTAGGACAGTATAGCTGGGGTGGTGGTCTGGGTCGGGGGGAGGCATGCTGAGCCAGCTGTTGAGAGCTGGCTGTGGATGCTGGGGTGGGAAGGAGCAACCCAAGCTGTAGGTCCCCATGCCCATGCCTGCCCTCAGGGATCTCAAAGGACTGGGGGGCTGCAGCCAGCTATGCTGGTGCCTGCGGGTGGAGAAGCCCACCCCATCAAGCTGGCATGGCACGTGCTGACTTAAGGGGAATCCAAAGGGGGTTGAAAAATGTTTCATACCCATCCAGCTGTTTGACTGTCACTGCCTCACGCTTGAATGACAACTGGCGATGTTTCAGCAAGGTTACCAAGGCAGTAGAGCTACGACTATTTGTGTAATTAGGATGATGCAGTGTCACTCTGAAAAAAGAGTCAAAAAGGAGATAAAAGAGAAGTCACCTGAATATCTCAAACTGCCTGCATATCAGTGCAAGAAACATACATTAAAAAGAAAAAAATCCTTAAGAAGATAGAAGTCAATACTTTAATTGGCTTATCAGAAGCTGACAAGAATATTAATAGAAGTGTACAGCTTGGTCAGGCAACAACAAAGAATATTTATTTGCATAGAAGTGGTCAGTAATACAGATCAATGATCAAAAGCATTTGTCCTGGGTGTTTTAAATGGAATAAAACTGAGAAGAAATATGAAAGCAGTATTTTAAGTATGCCCATGAGGGTTGCAAAAGTGAATTTAAAAAGCTCTTTCCACAGGACCTGGATGACATAGCTTATTTATTGAACACATATAATTTATGTGTTCCTTATCAGGGTTAAGTAAGATGGCCCATCCACCTAAGGCTGGTAAATTGTCATTGTTGGGTAAGATGACACGTCATGATACTGAGCCCTTTCTAACTCCTACCTGCAACTAACTCCTAGCCTCTCCTCAAGCTTTTGTCACACATATGAGATCTCCTTTGTTCCTTCCTTGCTCCTTAGGGTCATGACTCCCACAAAAATCAGTTTATTAACAGTCCAATTAAGTTTATATAACAGTTTGCACAATTACAAAAGGAGGCGTTAGTCTAGACGTGAGGAGAAGCTTTCTACCAACACTGGGAATTGTGCGCTAGGCTGGTTTAGGTGGCAGGACTATGGTATTTCCAACTTAAAAATAGTATAGAGCTGTACAAGGATCTGTCAGGCAGGGTTCCGTGGTGGCCAGTTCTGCTTTAGGATGCTTTAATTTCTCCACCACAGCACTCCTAGCAGCTCCAGAAAGCTCCTCTCCAGTGAGACACTGCAGCCACCACCCCTGACGTGCTTCAGGACTTACAGAGGTCCTAATGCAGAGTCTGAGACTGAGTATCCTGCCTTTTTTGTGTGTCTTTTCCTCTAATAGTTCAATTGCTCAGTAGCTGTGTTTTGTGTTTTGATTTTGAAGACCCAGCTTGGTGAAGTGGAAAACAGATCTGAGTGCATCTCTCAGCTCCCGCAGCATCACTGCACCTCTTGGGGCTGCTGCACTCCTGGCTCCAGCAGCCCTCCCCTGTGGCTGGAACAGTGATGAAGTGAGAGATGTCTCCCATGTCAGGACAATAATTAAGGACACTTTTGCACCATGATCGCCGTCCTGTTTTCTGTCTAACAGGACAGATCAAACCCAGGGCTATCTGGCACCAGTGCTATCCTCTCATTGGGCAGAGACAGCAGAACCAAGAACTGGGAAATGTAAGGCTGTGCTCCATGAAGAGGATTTCTACCCCATTCCCCTCCTGTAGGATTTCTCCAAAGACCAAAAATAACCTAACTGAAATTCTTTCCAACATATGTTTTGTTTATTAACACATAATGGTGTTATGTCTTACTGTTTACGTGGGTTATTTCTTTTCACTAACAGTAACCTATTAACACTAATGCAGAAGGTTAATTTTAAAAGATTTATTGTCTCTAAATTAATTATATTAATTTAATGAGCCATCAGACTTCAGCAGTTTTCCCAGATAGAAACAAGATGGAAAAGTGTCATTATTATTATTTTTTTTAAATTACCTTCTTCAAATTTAGCATTTTAGATGGTCAATATTGTCTGTTTTGGAAACTGTCGTTTAGGAGACAAAGAATGAAGAAGTTCTTTATTCATGTGTAAGGTATGAAAGCAGCTAGTGCACAGGAATTTTTTTCTAGGGTGACAGATGAAATGGCTCTAACATTATGAAGTGATTTAATGTTAAAACCAAATGATGACAAATACAAATATTTTAGCAGAGGGAAAGGTCTCTATAGACATAAAACTGTTACAGAAGTCACATCCAGAAAGAAAATGATTTAACAGTCACAGGACCTCAGTGATTAGAATATTTGATTTTCCCATAGGTCAAGCAATCTCTTTAGTTTTGGGAAACTATTCATAGATTTTAACGTGCATACTAAAACTAAAAATTCTTGAAAACCTTGACAGTTGCTTGCATGAATGTTACACAATTACACGAAGGAGTATTTCCACCCACAAAATTATTGAGGGGGGTGGGGGTGGGGCGTGGGGGGAAGATTTCTAGCAAGTCATGAAATACTACATTATGTATTTAGGCAAAGTCTTTGGGTAGCAATGATGGAAAGTGTATAATCTCAGTGAAAGTGCCAGCATTACATTCTGTTTTACAATGGATATGATTTTAACCAAACTCCAGAAGGCAGTTATTGATAAAGCTTTTGGATTTCCGTATTCAGGTCTTTTTTGCAACGTATCTAATTCTTTTTCCATAAAGTCTTACTCGGCAAAATCAGCATTGGCTTTTATAAGTCATTATTACCAACAGTGCTGTTCTAGTTTACACAAGCACAGACTACTCTATCGCACTAAACATCTTTTTTGCACTTTTTGTACACTTATTTATTACCATTCTTTTACAGCAACAACATGTATTACTTCAGTAGCATTCCAAAGTCTTTAATCTCTACCTCAAATTATCTAAACAGCTGCTTCAAATATTTTTCTCCCCTAGAGAAGTGTCATGAATAAAGCGGATGACTATTAGAAACACATCTTCATTATCTCTCATTCTGACATTTAAAGTATATTTGGATTAACTGTATCTTCTCCTTTTGCATTCTTATCTGCATGATCATTCTAGTTATTGTATTCATAATCAGGAATTTTTAGAATTTTAGTAAATTTAAGAGAATGCAACAGAGCATTTACAAAATGTAGATACTCAAGACTGATCTGGAACGAGTTGAAGTAAATGTAGGGAAACGTTAAGGAACTGATTATGAACGAACTGATTTATTTCAAAGCGATGAAACAGTTGTTTCAATATTTTTCTCAGTTCTGCCTCTGATGTCTGAGTAATCGTGATTGTAGAGTCTTTACAGACCCTGAAAAAGGCAATTCAGTAACTCCACTAGGCTCCACAGAGTGTGTAGAGTAAGACAGTACAGGTCCAAATTACGTTCACATCATACTCTGTTGCTTCATAGAAATTTTCAGTTGAAAAATAGTGCCATGAAATACAGTTCTTTATCGTATCTCAATGTCTGACAGGTCTAAATTTTCTTACTGGAAAATGTAGTACCCCTTCAGCATCAGACCATGTCTAGGTTGAGGGCCCAGAAGGCACAAACCGTAGCTGCCTGCCCAAGTCCTCACTAAGCCTCACTTCCAGTTATGGCACTTTATAGACCATGTGATGCCTAGAAAATGAAAGGACTCATAGATTATCAAGCAATCTGGATCTTGACTTAAAAGAATGCAGTCGAGACGATGTAACTCATTTTACTCCATACACTTACGGACATGACATTTGTAAATTCCTTATTCCAAGTCGCAATATTGCTTACATGTCCTTCCTAGAAGGCTATGCTCAGTTGTGTTTCTGTGGGCTACAAGGCTGAGGTCCATTGCAGATATTTATATGAAGGCTAAGTGCCATGTTCTGTCTCGAGGAGAACATGGCATTCCTATGGCAAGATGTATCTCATCCATAAAAATATTTTGCCTAAGCATTTTGTCTACATTGATTGCAGCGCAGCTTATATACAAGAAAGTATCTCATACAGACATCTATACTGCATGTTTTTTAACATCTGGTGAGGTGGATCTCACTGGAGTTCTTAGGACCTGCATAGAAATGAGACACCCATGGAAGCAGGATCTGAGCACCATATTACATGCTAAGCTATCCCGAGATATGGAGGCTTCAGGTTCTTGAGGAGATGACAGTATGACTACGATAGATCTCTATTTTCTTGATCCCAGCTAGTGGTCCCACCATAGCATTGATGGAAAACATACTCTTGTGTAAATCAATCACCCTTCCCGCAGCAAGGGCAGCAGTGACCAGAGTCAGGGAACAGACGCAGCAAAGCTGTTGCCCCTTATTCCCACACAGTCAGTCATCAAGCGATGAGTCTAAAGCTCTGTGCACTAAGACATACCTGCACAAAACACCCAGAGAGAACATGCTGTACTACACCTTCATCAAACAAATCGAATGGCTGTGTAACTATATTATGGTGAGTATGGTGCCATAAAATACTGACCAGCTTCTCTCCTTCAATAAAAAATAGCTACACACATACACGATACACATTTTTCAATAAGATCGTACATGGTTTTTATTCTTTGGTTTAGAATTGAGCATGAAATTCTATAAAGTGTGTGAGATAAGAAATAAAAGAAAGAGAAGGGTAAAATTTATTCTTTATGTGAGCCTATTTCATGCCTTACACAGATGAGCACCTTACACAGCTGTGCAGGGACCGCAAATTGTCTCCACAGCACCATCTATCGGTATTCCCTTGGCCGTGAAACGTGCTGCTGAAAATACACACCTGGCAGCTACACACCACGCTTGTTCTTCCCATTGGCCTGTCCAGCTTCTGTCACTTCTCTTCAGCTAACAGTTATGGACACAACACACTGGAGGAACTGGGGAATACAATGGCATCCATTTATTTTAAGATAAATAGGAGCTTGCTTTCTCAGAATTACTCATTAATCAATGTTCTAAAAATCTACGTAACAAATTATCCTGCTTTTCTCTTTCACATAATCAAATGTGAAGTAAATTTCTGTCAGAATTTAACATCACTAGGAGAAAATAATACCAAAAATGTAGTTAAGGACTGCATTAAGCTCTTTGAAATCCAGGAAACCAGTTTCATACCGTTCTATTACACACACACATACAAAAATCCCAAACAACCAAACAACCCAGAAAGCTATGAAAGCACTCTAAAATGATAACAATAAAACCTTTAGTCAATTTTCTTTTAATTTCTTTCTGCCTAGCTATATACAAGCATAAAAGATCTGGCAAAGGATTTTTTTTCTAATTGTTAAAGGAAAGCAACTTCAACCTTGAAACATCCTTCAATATCATCTTGATATCCTGTGGCTCAATGTCATCAATATGATCTGCCATAGAAAATTACATATGACCATCATGCTTAACTGTTAGTGAGTCTCAGTATGCATAGCAAGACTGGTTATAAGCAATCCTTCATAAACAGAAATAATCCTTTTCCAGCACTTTACATTCATGAAAACATTTTAAAAAAATAATTAACTTTTTATCTAAAATGCAGAATCAGTGCAGCACCCATTCTAGGCAAATCTCTTATTGTTACTACTTACAGGGCATTTAATGATTTTAAAAGTATTTATGATTTCTTCCTAGGTACTGAGTGCACAGTCATAACGGTGTTATAAAAAGAGGTGATTGCGATATTTTAAGAAAGAAAACAAAGTCTCAGAAACAGGACAAAAGAGGTATTTGCAATGTAGGAAGAGAATTGATGTCTCAAGCCTGAATATCTTCCATCTCCTACTCATTCTAGTGTCTGTCTGCAAAATGGGTGAATTTTATACGCTGTCTGAGGTTCTACACACTCTCAACACAACCCACCACCAAGATGAACTGTTATCCTGCAGATTGTAGGAAACAAATCATTAATATACCGTAAAAGCCAAAGTTTTAAAAACATCTCGCTTTATCACACAATTTAAAAGCATCACTGATGTATTTGTCTGGTGGAGAAGGAAAATTATGGGGTTTTTTAAAGGCTTGGGTAATTAGTCTGTGATTTTCATTTACAACAGAGTTCCAAATAGAGTTTGAGGAAAAAATATGTATGCTTTATCAAAGTGTGAGTTGAAAAAAAAACATGGAAGTGATAAAACTGCCAAAAGGCACCTTTAAGGACAGGATTCAGTTGCCTGATGTCATTTTAGGCACTGCAGAGCTCTTGGCTGGCAGGATATCCCATCTGCTCCTTTGGCCAGCTGTGGATCTGCTGTCAGGCTGGGGTTACACCTGCCAGCCTTGCATGGACCTTTGGGATACCCTAAGGAACCTAAAATGGTGCTGATGGTTGGGCAATGGAATTCCTCATTTACAGTCCTATTGTCTTAAACCATAATGGGCACAAGCCAAATTCCTGTGCTCGAAGCCACTAGTGCCCTGCTGGCTTTTATGGGACTCTGCCCAAGGGGAAGAATTGCCCGTTTTCAGATGTAAGGGCCAGGACAGATATTTGCTCTCTTAAGCTACATATGCTTCCAAAGTTGAATCACGCTGTTCAAATGGCATCTGAGAGTGCAAACAGATTGGCTGCATGTCTTTCTTAAAAGCATGAAAACTTAGTTTCCCAAAATATCGTCTGTAAAAAGGGGTACACTAAGTTTTGGACAAAAAACGTCTCATTACAGGCACTCAGAGAATCCTAAAATAGGAAAAAAAGCTACTCTTAGAAAAAAGTTCACATGTTTCAAAGATATGGAATCCGCAACTTTCACATGTGAAATCTTCCAGTATTTAACTCTTTTTTTAGTTAGAAACAACCTACTTATGTACAGTTCAGGTTTTCCTTGCTAAGACAAAAAATAAATTACTCCTACTTCTCATGAATATGTTAGCAGTCTCTTTACAACTGTCTTTTAGACAACTATAAACTATTTAATACAGCTTAAAGGTATCTTTTCTTAGGCAGAACAAGCCCAGTTGAAATATTTCTGGAAGATGACATTACCTTATCATCCATGATGCTGACCTCTAGGCTCCCTGCAGGTGTTTTTTTTTACACCACTGCCAAACATGAGGTCTGAGGTTGATGTAAAGTGTTGCTTGGCTAGAGCAAAATCATGATTTCTCATGTGTTACACTCCCACTACTACATTCTGAACAACTACTGCTTTCTTGTCAATACTGCTGGTTTTGCAGCAGCTTCTCATGGCTGACTCTCCGAGTGCATGGGCCATTAGAACCTCCCAACTTTTCCCAACAGCTTTCTAAGTATGTCACCACCTTCTTTCTTTTCAAGTGCTGTTCTCTGGTGTTCCCATTCCTGTTATTTCAAACTCACTTTTACCAGATCCGAGAGGCCTTCATCTTTACATTTTCAGCTGTTCTGCCCCAATAAAACAGAAAAAAAAAAATCTTTACACTCTACCTGCTGAGGATGTAAACACACATCTTGACAATTCCAAGAGAAGTCTCCTTTTTTTTTCCTTTTTTTTCTTTTTTTTTCCTTTTTTTTTTGGGGGGGGGGGGGGGGGGGGGGGGGGGGGGGGGGGGGGGGGTGGCGTGGGGTGGGAGGGGGCGGGTAATGCTTTAGCTTCTGTTTAAGATGTTCAACTACCTCCTCTCCCAAATTGTTTTGAGGTAGACCTCTTTATTGAAACCCCGTTTTTTTTTCCCTTACAGACCTTTGAGGTATCTGCCTTCTCTTACAAGATCATAAACGCATTCTTGGTAATATAATGTTGCCTTCTTTTCCCAGCCTTTCTTTCCTGAACAGCCTGTACCCTTCGACATCAACACTACAATCCTTTGATTTATCCTACAAAGTCTCTGTCTTGCCAATTAAGTTATAGCTTTGTTTGTGTAGCAAGACATCTCGTTCTTTCTGTTTATTCCTCATACTGTTAGAGATGCCTAAAATGTCTGGCTAGCTGCCCTGGAACCCTGTCTCTTGTTTCTTTTTATCTCCTGACTGAAATATCCCACTTGTTTCCAAGATTTCAGGTCTTTTACCAGGTTAACACCCTTATAAACACAGGTAAAAGTTTCAACTCTCTCAGAAAATGAGATCATTGCTTAGGTTTACATTTACTCTTCTTAAACAAACTGTGCTTTGCCAATGTTGCTGAATGCTTTTGCCATGTAACTGTAAGGATCATGATTCAAACACCTAATGTTGTGTGTCTATAGTGCTGGGGTTTACATGTGACACAGGAGTCCAATCTCCTACTAGAGCCAAAAGGGATCTAGTGGATTCAGGTGCCGGTGCACGTGTGTCCAGTGCCCTGTGAGATGTTGGAGTATCTGAACTAACCTCCAGAAAGGTACAGGTCGCCTATAAGACCAGTTCCTTGGCAAGGCAAGACAAACCTATCTGTTTGCCTTCTGCAGGTGCCTTGGATAGCCTTGAGAACCTCAAACAGCATGAAGTACCTCTGCTCCAGTGTTTGTCCCCTTCAGCAGAGTGCTTAGTGACTATTTAGCTCATCTGGAAGTCAAAACTCACATTCAAAGCTAAACTTTTCTCTAAGATCCCATGACTGTATTGAATAGATTTCCACAGACTCTAAAGTGAGCTTAAGACACTCAGCAGTTCAGATGTGTACACCTAAATTTAGATGCCTTAAGTCTGGAGCTGAATCGTATTTCTGCACTGGGTTTGATCTGTTAGACCTGTGCCTTCCTAAAACCTCTACACTGAAAGACTGTGTCAGAAAAATCTCAAAAATGTGACAGCTGGGTATTCTGAAAGAATTTAAGTGCTTACTTGGAAGCACAGACATTTGAAAATCATGGATGACAAAACCTAAATGGCTTTGAAAAACACCAAAATTTTAAAGGATGTCATTCTACTATTAGTTAAAAAAATGGAACAGACAGCAGTGAACTGTAGTGCACCAGTTTCCACCCTCTGATGTCAGAAAAATAAGCTTAAATCGTTCAAAAACTCTGGGTAGGAGAGGAAAGGAGAAAGTGTTTGTAGCATTTCAGTAAGAATAACGTGAATTCTGGAGAACTGACAAATGTAGCTAGGTAAAGGAAGTTTAATTGCTTGCTGTCCACTAAAAATATGAATTGTTGGGATTTAAATAGTAACTAAATGGGAAGCCTGTTAGGATTCTGCATGCTTCTAATGTAATCTGCAAAAATAAAATTAAATAGCAATTTAATTGCCAATAAGCTAAGGGACCTGATTTCCTCTTTTAAAATACAAACCCAAGTATCTTCTCACCTGAATAACTTGGAAGTCTTGAGAAAGTCAGACAAGAATCTGCTTGTCATGACCTAAAATTAAGATAGAGAAAATACCAAAATTTGGTATTGGAGTTTTTTTTCAGTAGTTTACTTGTGTTTCGCCCTGTCTTCACCCCCAATCCCCACCCCCCTTTTAATGAAAACAAACGAAAAAAGAAACAAAGCAATATGATTCAAGAATCTGGTTGACCTGGCATAGAAAAAGAGCCTGAGTGTAAGGGCCCCACAGCTGAGGTCAGTACTTGCTTTAAGGAAAGTGTTACTGTTTATTCACTTCCTTGGATCAATGTCCTTTGCTTCTCTTTTCCCTTGTATGTTCTTGTCTCTCTCTTGACTCTGACCCTTTTCCCCCACTAAACCTTCACAAGAGCAACTTCTTCACCAATAAATGTTTCATAAAGATCAAATATTTCCACTGTCTGTTCCCCATCATTGTGTCGTTCATCCCCCCCCCCCCCCCCCCCCCCCCCCCTTCTTTCACAAATTCCTCATGTTCTTCAATAATTCAATAAAAGGAATCTCTTTTTCTCAAGTCTTGAAAACTTGAGTTTTGACTAATGGCATTTAAGCACATAAATGGCAATACGCTGAGTTATGTGGAAGGGAAGCTTAACAGTATGGAATGCCTGGTGTGGGCTGGCACACAGAACAATTTAGCGCTTGCAAAAAGTTCTGGCTGGGAGAAGTACATGGCTTGTAACAATAGAACTAACGGAATTAACTTGTTACAGATTTCATAAATCAGAATAATACAGAGAGAAAAAAATGTAATCCTTATTTTTTGCAACAATGTAGTCTCCAAAACAAACATAAATAAAATTTTAAACTGCAACAAGGTATTATTGTACTGTGTGATTTCACATTTTACACCATTGCTAATGAGTAATAGACCAGTGGAAGCATATTTAAAATTACATGAAAAACAGAAACCTGAGAAAATCTTCCTCCATGTATCCTAAATTAATAAAAATTAATACAATTCATGTTTTCATTAATTGGCTAAGATTATTTTAAAGAACTGCTCTGAATTTCTTTCTTATGTATGTAAATCTCCATCTTAGTGAAAATTTCAAAATCCTTTAAACTTTCATGCTACTAGTAAGAAAAGCTTTCATTAATACAAAAAGAAAAGATGCTGAGATGTAGGAATATTATGGCACAAGAGCAAATCTGGTTAAACCTTCTGCATTGCTTTTTCTTTCCTCTCTAAAGATAATGAGCCATCTCTTCAGGTAAGCCAATTCAGCTTCACTGATTTGGGTAAAGTTACATTGATTTGCATCTGCTGCAGATGTTTTTACTGGTACCCATTGATATGAGAAGACAAAATCAATTCGTATTTTCTAAATGCTCCAACTTGGTCATATTTTTCAAGCTGCTTTTAATCTTTGGTTTTCTCTTCGTAGTGGTTCATGACATAAAACAAGAGATATGCCCCAGCGATATTTGCACAAACTGCAGAGGGAAAAATCCCAGTCTGCTTGGTATTTTGGATATATAAGATTCAGCTGAATTGCAAATGGTCAGCTGCCAGGCGTGCGTCAGGTGTTCTGAGGAGAATGGTGTAACATGGGGGTAGAAACAGAGAAGATCCCAAGGGCAACGTAATTTAGTGTGACACTGTGAGCACATTAAAGGAAGGCCCAGTTACCACATATCCTCTAAAACCTCAATATGTGATATGGGTTTTGCAGAATGTTTAATTTTCCCGCTATACCTCTCTCTCCCTGCCTCAATACTTACTGCTGAGAAACAGTTGGCAGCTAGCTGCATGCTAGGAATAAAATATACTAGCATAAACTCAGAATGTTGCAAAGATCCAGACCCCACTGTCCTGAACCAGAGATAAAATTGTATTTACTTCATTTTCATCTGAGTAATACCACAGAGATTTTATCTGAATGTTAGTTTAATCGGGAATTATAAGCATTGCTCAAGACCCACAGGAGACTGCAAACAGGTTATTGTATGTAAAATGCCAGAAAGTGTAAAGCACATTGATAGTGCCATGTTGCATTCACTGCTGAAAAGGAGAAAGGTCACAAGCGACACATAAAAAGACAAAGGAAATACTATTAGAGGTATTTGCTTGTGGAAAATTAAACATTACACTCAGAACTTGGCTTCTCAAGACCTAGTAAGGAAATGTACGGGGGGAAAAGCACTCTGCTCTGGGAAAGTGAACATCAAATACTTCTGAAAGTAACTCTTGTCTACACTTTCAACCTGTAGTAACACAGTGTGGTCTCAGTAGTGCGCATAGCATGCACAAGGGGTACAAACGCTACAGTAACAGGCAGATCAGCTCACACTAACAATTTCAATACAATCTAATGGTGTAGCCTTTCCCACACTTCATTGCAGGCTTTCAGGCTCTCTGTGCACTAGGGAGCCTCCACTTACCCAGTTCTCTCCCCTTGCTTTTGCATGGATGTGCACGTATGGGTCTATGTATATACATGCATTGCACACACGTATGCGTGTGTACTAGAACAACTGGCTCAGCTTCCCATAACAGCTGCTTTTGGCATTTGATCTGTATTTGAATCAACACGAGTTGATCTCATGAGTTCAATTAACATCTCTCAGGGGAGCCATGCAGAGGCCTGTTTCAGCGAGCCTGCATCACATGCCGCTCAGCACACTAGCCTGCCTCCCGAGCAGCTCCCCAAAGGCACGATGTTTCTGCCGAAATCCTAACAGTCGCTGATTTGGGGCACATCTCAAATATGCATGCCAGTGGTTCCCCACAGCAGCCCAATGCAGAGGCTCGATGCTGCAACCGTGGAAGTCCCAGAGCAGAATCAACCTGCGATCGGCATCCTCACCGCTCAGCTCCGGCCGCACTTCAGGCGGAGTAGCTGCACCACAGCTTCGCTGTGCTCTGCTGCCCCCGGAGCCGTGCTGCCCCCGGCGCCGTGCTGCCCGTGCGCGCAGCTGCCACCCAGCCCGCTGTGGCTGCCAGCTCCCTAACGTTGGCTGTAGCGGCGTTTTCAGGTTCGCCTGCCTGCTCAGGCGCTTCACGGCTCAGTGCGCTGACGCCTGCGACAGAGACAGGAATGAAGCGCAGCACGACGGACACTCTCGGTCTTTGCATTTCTTGCACAAACACACAGACACCCCCCCACACCCCGCGGCCCGGGCAGCCGGGCCCTGTGAGGCCGCTGCTCGGCGGGCAGCGCGGAGGCTGCCGGTGGCCGCGCTGCCCGCGCCCCGCTGCGCGCCCCGCCGGGGCTCGGCCGCGCTGGCGGCTCCTGCCCTGCGCTGCCCCCCCGGGCTAATTTCAACCCCCGTCCCCGCGGGAACCCGGACGTGGGCGCTGTTCACCACCGGACGAGCCCGGCCGGCGCGCAGCGGTGCCGGGCGGCAGTCAGCCCCGCGGCGGGGCCGGGGGTGGCAGGAGGTCTCGCCCGGGCTGGGGGCAGCGCCTGCCTCGCAGCCGGGCCACCGCAGGCTTCGTGTACGGTGGGAGGTTCCCCCCCAAGCTCCGTGTCTGCACCGTGTCCAGAGCACACCGCGGAGCCGAGTCCAAACGCTTCTAAAAAAAAAAAAAAAGACCGGACTATCTTGTCGTGCATCTTTGTCTCCGCACGTTGCGTCTTTTTCCTACCATTTCTAAGCTCGTGCATGTAAATTCCCAGATTTTTAGGGAAAGAAAGAGCAAAGGGAGGAAACGCTGTCTAGCTTTATTCCGCCCGATCCTCTACTACGCATCCTGGCTCGGCTCGGCCCCGCACCCCGTTAGCGCCCAGGCCGGCCTGCCCTGGCTGCAGCGGGCCAGGCTGGGGCAGCGCAGGGCAGGGACGCTGCAGGGCGGCCGGCGCACGGCAGGGCGCACACGGGCGCAGCCCGGCCCGAGCCCCCGCTGGGCGGCGCGGCCGGAGGCTTCGCGGCGCCTCAGGAAGGCGCAGCGCGGCCGGTACCGGGACCGCCCAGCCGCCCCGCGCTCGAGGCGCACGGGGAGAGGCCTCCGGGCAGGGGCACGCACAGTACCCCCGCTGCGACTGCAGGTAGCGGCTTAGGTCTTTCCCGGCTGCAGAGAGACGTAACGGCAAACTTTCTGCGGAGCGGGCCGCCGCTCGCCGGTGCGTTCGCCTGCGAGCGATCCCGCGCGGTGCGTGGTCTCGGCTCATCTACAGCCGGGCTCCCGCTCCAGGTGCGCGCCCGCCTGCGCCTTCCCCCCGCGTCTCTGCCCGGGGGACACACCTGGGTGCACACCCGGCCGCGGAGCATCCGCGCAGAGGCAGGGCGGTGCGCGGAGCCCGGCGGAGCCCGGCGCGGAGCCGCGGTGCGCGGCGCGGCCGCGGGGGGGCGCAGGCGGGCAGCGGCGGTGCGGGCGCGGCCGCGGGGGGCGCCGGGTGAGGAGAACGGCGCTGCCGCGGGGGGGCCGGCGGGGGCAGCGCGGCGGGGGCGGCGGGAGGGGGCCCGCGGTGGCAGAGCTCGCCGCCGGCCGGGGAGGGAGAGCATCGGCGAGGACGGGAAACCCCAGCGCTTGCCCCTCTGCGCTCTTTTTGCCTTTATTTCCGTGTCTTTCCTCCCTCCCCATGCTGCGCAGCCTGCGCTTCGGTGGGAACCGTCGCATCGGAAGGAGCTGTTACTTTTTACAGCCGGCATGAGGCTCCCCGAGGGAATAAGGAGGTGCCGCACTAAGCAGCCGGGGAAGGACCTGCCTGTCATCTGTTGCACCGGAGCCCGGCTGCAGGCGCGATCCCCGCAGCTGGAGGTGATGGACACCCGCTAACTCGTGGGCGTGTATCCGAGAGTGCCTGCATGTGTGGCAAACATGAAGAAAATAAAAATGGGGAAAAGTGGCTGAGATGGATGAGAGCCAGTGAAATAAAACAAACACCTTTTAACGGGATTTCATTTACGAAAGGGTACTTATTCCAAGGGGAAATGTAACCTCTAAAACTGTTGGAGGAAGATGCCGGCAGTCAACGCATGCACCTAAACCAAGTAAGTTGTCACCAACTTTGATATATTCTCTTTCTGAATCTTTGACTCCCTTCTTGCCCCTCTACCAAAAAAAGAAAAAAAAAAAAAAAAGTCCCTAGGGCGGTCTGGGGTAACTTTTGCGCCGACGCAAGCGTAAAGCCACATTGTGCACCTCTTCGGTCACAGTCCGGAGGAGTATTGCGATCCCTTCCTTTCTCTTGCGCGTAGTAAGCGTGTGCTGTTCGCTCGCAGCCGCTGCCGTGGGACGCGGCATCCCTCGGTGGCTGGGCGCAGTGTGACACCTGCAGGGCAGCAGCCGGCCGGGCACGGCGACACGGTGGGGCGCTCCGCGGCCGCCCCCCGCGCCGGGCAGCAGCGAGGGCGGCCGCAGGTGGGGGGCAGCGCGGCCCCACGCACTTGGGTGGGCTGAGGGACCCGCGCCGCTGGGTGCTGGCGGGGAGCCGGGGCGCAGCTGGCGCGTCCCCGCTGTCCCCCTGGAGAGGGACCCGGCTCCCCGGCGGTGCGGTCCGCAGGGACCCTCTGGGAAGGTTCAGGTCCTGCCGGGAGCCCCCGAGGGGAGCCGGCGGAGCGGCGGGCAGGTGGGCAGGGAGCGCGGCGGAGCGGGCCGTGGGACGGCTGCTGGGTGCGTGCGGTGCCCGGTGGGGCTCGTCCCCCCTCGGGTTCACGCTGGCAGCAGCCCGGCGGCGGGCGGGCACCAGCCGCCCGGTCCTGTTGGAAAAGCAGCTGATGCTCCGGGGTCTCGAATGCGGACAGAAAATTGCGCTCTGCGGAGGGGCACTGCTGTGGGTTGCACTGCAGCTGGCAAAACCTGCAGCCTCGTTCATCTCGTATTTCCCTGTTTTTACAAGAAAATGTCGTTCATGCACTTTTGTTTCACTGGACTCCGTTCCTGTTAGCATGGCAACCAAAATTTAGATTTCTCGAAGCGTGCCTCGTGAGATGGATGTTGCAATGCTAAAACACCTTTGAGGCGGAAGAAACTAAACCCGCTTTCCAGTCTGTCTTTTTCTTCCAGAGAATGGTTACTACTCCAAAAAATGAATGAAAAATAATAAAACTGAGATTGCACCTCGGTTTTGTCCAAGAAAGAACTACTTCTTTTTGTAAGAATTGTGTTTTCCTACAGTGCAGACAGAACAGGAAATAGTTTATTCTAAGTCCTACACACTGAATTAAATGCCAACATTGCAGCACCTTTAAATCCAGTCTACTTGAAATTTCAAACTTAATTGTACTGCAGTGACATAGCATGTTTCAGTGTTTACATTACTTTCTCCAAAGCCGAGGCCTGGATACCTTTGTAAGGTTATCTACGCAAACATACAGGTTTTTTTCCGATCGTTTAACCTCATTCTCATAAGCAAGAGTTTTCTGTACAGTCAGTGAAGCCAGGCACCTGAGTAAGACTGCTTTAGAACTGTCTTAGAATAGCAGAAATTCTGGACTTACAGAAGACCTGAGTTTACACCCCTTTTTCAGGCAAGACTCCAAAATAGGCTTTGTACTGTAATATAAAAAAGATCTGAAACTCTCATGCACAGTTTAGCTTTCCTTGGGTGTTGCCTTCTATACTGGAAAACATTGGTTTTGCTTGCAGAAGGATCAGGTTCTTTAATATAATTTTTCTTTTTCTTCTGTTGTTCAGACTTAGGAACAGATGAGACTGTATTTGGAAACAGCAAAACAAAAATACGTCTGTCTTTTAAATTCAACTTCAGCCACTTATTCTGGCTCTATATATAGTAGTCATGGCCCTTAAAATAGCTCCAGAAAGAAATTCCATTTCTTTTTATCTCATCTTATTTAGAGCCAAATACTTCTAGTTGGAATTTAAGTCGATTGAGGTCACTATAGATCTGGTATGATTTTGAATATGCCTGCTGAAAATGCTGGGTCCTGAGCAATGTGGCTCCACTCTTGGTGGAAGTGGATTTCCATTATTCCACGTTGGAAAGCCCGCCAAGTATGTATCAGGGGACACATGTAGAGAAAACACTTAAGGGGTTAGCTTTCACCTTTTTTTGTGTGTGTGTGTATATTGCCTCACTTAAATGACAAGTAAAAATGAGCATGACTGCTCTTCCCAACACCTGAGACCCGTCTCCATGCCACTGCACTATTGAATCTGTCAGTGTTTTCTGGGACATGATTCATTGGAGTGAGGTGGTAAAATCAACAGGGAAAATCCTGTGCAGCATCTCTGCCTGCCTCTAGTGATTCTGGTAATCAGTGCTAAAAGGGACTGAATTCGTTTTGAGAATGATGACTAAAGCACCATGGCTTGTCTTGTGGAAAGGCAGCAAGAAACTGGAAGAAAAGACTTTTTTTTATAACCTGTTTCAAGAAAAAGCAGACAAGAACAGAGGAAGCATTGTTCTATTCAGACACTTAATGGTTTTTATGAGTGTCAAATTTACTGTTACCTTTTCTGTTCAGATTTCAGTTGTGTTGGATTATATTCTGGTTGCTTTATCAAATATAATATTTAAAAATACTGAAAACAGGTTGAAGATAAAACTTTGTGTATAAATCGATCTTCCATCACCATGTTTTGTGACAACAAAAAAAATCCCAGAAACCATCTGTTTTAGAAGCCCTGAATCCATTGAGGATGATGAGACAGACTTGCCCTTACTTTACTACACTGACACTACTTTTAAGTAGTGTAGTATATAGCATTAGTATAACACTAGCAACAACAGTGCCAGGATCCTCATGTCCACTGTGGTTTGTTCCTGCAAAACAAATTCACCTGATTAAATACATATTAATTAATACAGTTTTAAATAGTGAACACAGAGGAAGGCTGAGCAAATTAAATCTTTTTGTAACAGATATCCATGCAGAAATCCTTCATAGGTGCATTAGCTTTCAGTCAACTAGAATCTGAAACTGCTAAAAGAGGAACACCTGGAAATAAGACACAATTCTTTTGCACAGTGAAGTTTTTAAAGACATTAAAAGGTTTTTTAGTGTGCCACACAGGCAAAAGCAACAAATAAATGAAAATTATTTATTGTAACAGGTTTTTCTTAGAGTTGTGGCTAGGTTTGGGTTTTTGCTCCCTCCAAACTTCTGTTTTGGTTTAAATTCTCAAAGTACTTCTTCCACTGTTTTACAACCACTTATAATTTAGAAAGTGACTGGTGTGAAACAAAAACTGAAAGGAACCTTGGGTAAAAATTACTTTTTTTTTTTTACAGCTAAGCTGTTTTTCAGAGACTGTGGGCTGAAGTGGGACAGGAAAACTTCCTTAAATTTGAGTGAATTTTACATATGTCTAAGAGTATGAACCAGAACAAACCTAACCTCTGAAGTCTATGAGAGCTTCTGCAATTGCTTGGTTGCTGAGCCTCTGCTCAATACACTCATCAGAAAAGCTGCTCACGTACCTGTGCATGTCAGGTGAACCATCTGAATGCTATGACAATAGCATTACCTGTTATAATATGCAATGGGTAGAGACAGGAACAGTGGCTAGAGAAAGATTTTTCACTGGGCTTTCCTGAGACAGAGGTTATGGGATTATTCTGGAGATACTTTCCACATATTACTGACAACTTCTGAGGAGCAAGCAACCTTTCCCCAAGAGGCAAAGGCCCCCATGCCACCACTGGTGCGTGGACAGTCATTGAGCAGCCAAGTCTTGTGGTGGTGCCCCTAAGGTCTTCCAGTCCTAGGTCAACACATGCTGGGTTTCCATGACACACAAATTATTATTTTTATTATTATTAAGTGATTACTTTTATCAGTTTTAAGGACTAAAAATACAGCCTTCCTTGGCTCAGAGAATTGTAAAGTTTATGCTACCTGCATTCACATCTAAGAAAAGACTTCAAAAATAGATACCAGGGTCCTCATGTCCTGGTGGCAGCTAGTCATGTGAAGCACAGTTCAGTTGACTTGCAACTGCCACTCTAGATGGATGCTGGTCTCCTGCAGGTCTTGTAGCATTCAGACAAGCCTTTTGTAGCTATGTCTGATACCCTGAACTGACATGAAATACCTGTTCGTCAGCTATTGAGGTGAACCTGTAGTGTCTCTCTTCCTTTCCCGGAAAGAGAAAGGCAGATGCAGAAAGTGAGCCATCCTCTGTATTTTTGTCATCTCCTTTATAGCAGAGCAAGCATCCTCCAGAGATGCCTGTCTCTTTGCTAACTGTGCAGTAAGACCCAAGACAAGGAACCTTCCTTCTTAGCTTGGATTCAGCTAACCTAGCTTGTGCAGATCAGGCTGTACAGCATAAAGGTTAAATAAGCACAGAGGTCAGTAGATCCAGGACAAATGGTTGCTATAATCAGACTAAAATGCATATTAAAAAAAACAACACTCAAAAACAAAACAAAAAAAAACCCAAACCAAAAAACCAAATCAAAACATGCATACACATGCACATGCTCCAAGCTGCTGTGCTAACTTTAAAATGCTCCGTAAATGGCATGAACTCACAACTGCCCCTTGAATGCACACTTCTGGGAGTATGCCAGCTGCCACCTCTGCAATCCAGTTTCCTTACACAAGATTCTTCAAAATATATATAGTCTTTTGCAAACTGTCAATTACCTAAAACATTTGTCACTTTTCAGCTTAGGTGTCTGGTTCTCATGCCAGTCAGCGAGAGGCAGCAGCTGCTAAAGAGCTGACATTTTTCTCAGTGAAGGCCAAGTAGCAGGGGTGATTATTAAACTAGGTCATAGAGAATGAGAGGGAGGAGCATTAGTACAACTGTCTTATCTGCCCCAAAATGTGTGGTGACAAGTTGGCTTGACCCGAGAGCTTTGCTGCTCCTTGTGAGAGAGATAGAGGCATTCTGTGGGTAAAGACCTTCCTGCAGGAGGCTCCGTATAGGATCGACTGAGAATTCAAATTTCTCATTTTAACCATCATTTAACCAAAGTACCCACTCACATCAGAGGAGGACAGCAGTCCTAGGAAAATCAATGCAGTCCTGTGTCTGTTAGATGAATGGACACGGTTTTGCCTGTGTTCCTTCTGTGTTACCCTAAATCAGGGGAAGAATACTAAAGGATTCTATTTTGAAGATAAAATCTCTAATAGTTTAGCAGATTAGCAGTTTGGTATCAGACTTGAGAGTACTGGTCTAAGAGGGAGCAACAAATTTGCTCCCAATGAAAATTCCATTGTCCTCTGTATTTATATGGGTTTTGATTCTAAGAATTGATACATTTTAAATTTAGTTTGTATTTGCCAATAAAAAATTTATTTCACGTATTGATTGCTACTGTCATTTCCATTCTAAAAAGTAGAACAGGTCAATTTACTTTTTGAGTAGAGGAATGAACAGTAGGTTTATCAGAGAAGATACAGGGTTGTATTGTCTCTGATTTAGAATTAACCCCAGTACATTTTTATATAGTAATTTATATCAAAACCATTATTGCTGACAAATCTTGAAAAGCTATAAAAAGGGATTTTTGTACCAAAGCTCAGGGTTTTTTCATGTAGCCACCACAAATCTGATTGCCAGTCATAAAACAACCATAGATGTTCCTTGTATAGTCACTGGAGAGAAACGGAAACCTCCAGTGGACAAATTAATCCATCTGATTCATACACCTGACAGAGAGTGGGAGGAATCGGGTATTTCTTGTTGATGATTGTTGGATTTCACACAGGTAAAGTAAAGCAAGGTGAATCTCACCTTACTAGTATCAAAAAAATAATTAAAAAAACATATTCAGAGGGGACAGAATAGAGATGTCTGTTTTCTTCTAGGGTCTCTTAGGGTCCTATAGACCTTCATGGTACTGATGCAGACGATGATGTCACTTCGTAACAGTAACTAGATGACTACAATGTAATTCAAATATCCTATTGTCTGCTTTCAGAATTTTTAGGAATTTTTGATTGGATTGGGTAGCTGAAATACAGCTTGTAGCTGTGTCAGTGGGAATGGGAGTGTCAGCTGGACCCTTGTAAAAGAAGAACGCGCTGTCCTGGGCACTCTCATCCTGCCTCCTGCGAGTGCAAGGTGTCTCTTCTGGAGAGAACATGCTGCATCTGTGGAGCCAGGGAAAGGAGGCACAGATTCTCTTCTGATGCTCTCAACATTGACATCTCCACAGTGTACGTTAGCCTACTGAATACCTAATTACAACAGAAATCATCTTTCAGTGATGACGGAGTGGTTTTAATCTCTGTTCCTGTGGAAATGTTTGTTATTACCAAAACACTTCAAAATAAATCCTTTTGCTATGCTTCAGCATTGACTGCTACATACAAACTGCCTATCTTCCACTGGAAAATAAATGGGATATTTTAGTTGTGTTTCGCTTATACTGGCAACATTTTGTTTTAGTTTGGGAGAGATGCTTCCCTTTAATTTTTGCTGGTAATCACTTAAAGTGATTAGTACTGCAGTCAGTGCCTTGAACTTGTTCATGCTACATGGTGAGTTTGATTTTCACATTTGGTGTATTCTTTAGTACATTTGTACCTGCAACACTGTCAATTTAAAAAACGCATGCTTTCCCTGTGGTGGCTTTATTTAACCGCCTAGCAGATATCCTGCAGAAGGAATTCTGGCCATGAATAAAACCAAAACCAAGTTGCCTGCCAAACAGTTGTCTAGTTTGCCCTAAGCCTCTTAGCTACAAACCCGTCATTCAACAGGCAGTAATTGCTTGTCTTTGAATTCATCTCGACACCTTAACATCAGACCTGTGAGTCAAAGCTAGTCTTTATAGCTTTTAGAAGGAACCTAGTAACTTCAGAGAGTGATTCATGTGACCTATCTTGAAGGAAATTAATTGCCCTCTGCAGAGCATGCATTTCTTCCCATTTCTAATAAAGAAAGATTGGGATGACAAACCAGCCTTGGATGCCAGTGTTTTGGATTCCTAGGTTAGCAAATATGAACTACGCCTTTATTTTTCAAGTGTTTTAACTCAAAGTACTTCATCAAGCCACATAATGATTAATAAAGCCTCCTAAGACTAATATGAAGTATATGCTATACTAATTTTTTAAAACTAATCGGAAACCTGGCACCTACGGCACAGAGATCACAGATTGCAAATTGATGGCATAATATTATATATATTATACTATTATATACTATGTATAAAATACATAGTGTGTATATGTACACACTATATATACACCATGTATATCATATACTATTATATAACATTATATATAATAGATGGTAGGTATTTGTACTAAATCCCGTGCTATAACTATTCTTGTATTTTCTTGTAAAAGGCATTGGGCTTAGTACAGAGCAATTGCAAAATAATATTTTGGTCTGCCCACTTAATAAAAATATTTTTGTTCATGATTGTTTTAACTTAGTGATATTAACTTTGAGCATATTTATGCAGAGGCCGGTTATATCAAATACTGGCGTGATTTGAGATGATTTCATTTACTGCTGCCGTGTCTTTACGTAGAACTAAACTTCCACAATTATTTTTTTTTTTTTTTTTTAGGATTTGCTTCTTCTACAATACCTAAAACAAGCACACTGAGCAGGAGTTCGATTATCTCTTCTTTTGAGTGTGAATTTGTTCACAGGGGAGGGAAGCAGGTCATGCTCAGTGAGCTGGGTTGCCTTTCAGTGGTCAGGCACTAGTCCAGCCTCAGAGCTGCGCTGACTTACTGAACTGACAGCACACACTGGGTTTTGTAGGGATGGGTTGGGATAAAAGAAGGATTTCTCACTCATCCCCAGAGTGCTTCCTCTTCACTCACTTCTTAGAAACCACCCTCATTTTGCTACCGCTTCTGCTGGCTTTTGACCAGGAGAAGGAGCTTCCTTCCATCTGAAGTATTCCTTTCTGAAAAATAACCTTTGGGTTAACTGCAGACAGGATCCGCCTTTTTAGATCTTTATAACTAAAAAAATGATCCAGTGCATAAGATGGGATCTGGATATATGCCTTCAATCCATTCTGTCATTGTGTTTTCTTAAAAGAACATTACTCTCATAATAAGCTATTTCCTTGCTTAGCACCTTCAGTGAAGCACCACACTGGTTTACCGATGTCTTCTTACTGATGTGCTCTTGTGCATTCACCCTTGTCAGCTATTAAGGTTGGATTTGCCACTTGCTCAGCATGTCAAGTCCAGAAATAGTAGTTGAGCTCTTGGTGACACTGAAGAGGATTTTATTTGTCTTTAGTGTTACGAAGCACCAGAATCTCTGGGGAAGAGCCAGCCACCTCACCCTGAGGAGCAGTACCCATGTGTGGGTCTGCAGTTCTCTCTGATGAGATGGCGTTCAAGGAACTCATCAGCTGGTCAGTCCTCAAACTTCTGTAGTTCTTCAGGGCACTGCTCATAACACCTGAGAAATGTGTAACTTAGCACAGCATGTTTTGCACTACCCAAAGCCCACGTGATAGAGTCCTTACTTTCAGGAAAAATCATTGCTGATTAATTATTCTCCTCAGTGATAATATACCACCAGGCTTCTCTTAAAACCAAGGTTTTGCTGACTTTGGGCAAGCCTTTTGAGCAAGGACATGAGTGGGACTTTGAAGAGGAGAGAAATAAGTTGACGTTTCAAAACAAAAATGGACAAAACAGTAGGTGTTTTCATTTCAAAGCAGTCATATAAATAAAAGACGATAAAGACCATGACTGTTGAGAGACACTAGCGCATTCAGATAGGTCAGCTTGTGCTCATATTCTCCATAATATTCCCGTTGACAGTTAGATAATAGGTATCTTTCAAGGCTTGATTTCCTTCTGGAAACATAGTGGTTTGGCAGACAAGTATGCTGGGCAAAATGACACTTTAGTCATTCCATTAGTGCTTTCTTGCCTAATTGTCTATTTACTGATATTTTAACACTCTTTACATAAACCCTTTGCTACAAAGCAAAGCCTACAATAAAATTATCTAGAACAATCAACAGCTCATACTGGCAAAGATTTATGGTCAGCATGTGATGGAATTAATTTTGAAGAAATAAGATGCTACCTGGGTTTTGTAATTTAACCTTAATTCAATAAAGTATTAAAATGTAAAATCTTGGTGTTCTACTAAAAGCAATGCTTCAGAGCGTGCTTCTTGTTAAGCATTGACTTTATTCTTCTTAGTACAAGACATTTGCCTGAATCCCAGTTTAGGGAGTATAAGGTGAATGTTTTACGTACGAAAACAAAGAAAAACATCAATATTACACAAATGTGTATAGAGAATCCAGCATCACACATGCTAGAACTATATATTAAAATGTTTCTGCCATGCATGTTTGCATTTTCCTTTGGAAGTGTTGCTTTGGTTCACAGAGATGCAGCCTATTACTGGATTTTTTTCCACTCCTTTATCATAGCTGTCTGAGAAAACTCCTTTTATTACATAGGTAGCTGTCACTAAACAAGCCTATTTTATAGCCAAAGATGACACACGCAAAAACTCTTTTAGCAGCTTTTGCATATTGTAAAGCTTCCTAAAATCCCACAAGTTGCCTGCCTTTCAGTTTATTTGCATACTTACTTGTTTCAGATTGTAACTGTGTGTGCTCTTTGAGCTTAGAGAAATATGAAGATCACAGGTGAATTTAAAATGATGGTGATGTCAAAGTAATTTGAAATTCTAGCACCCTAATGTGAAATTTTACAAAATACAAAATGAAACAATTGTGCCTTCTCATCAATCATACATGCATTGGTTCAGATGGAAGATGTAATTTTGGAAATTTGCCCCCTTGGTTCCAAGAGAATTATAATGCTCTGGCAGCTTCTTGTTTCTTCTCAATAATTTAGCAGTTTATGAAAAATGTATTGTGTCTCCTCCACTCCAATGCAGTCAATGCAATTACAAGTTGTGGAGAATCTAGTCCAAAATCTTGCTGCTGTTGAGTATTTTAGAAAAATGTGTAGGCCTAAAACGTTAATCTATTTGCCGTCATTGCCATGGTTGCACCCTGCATCTGCCCTGTGTAATGTTGAGATGGCTTTCAATCATTTTCTCCATTCTTTATTTAAGTATTTCTTTCTGTTGCAGTTCACAGACTGATATAGTGAATCTTTTCATGGAGGGAAGCAGTGAATCTTTGCTTTAAGTACACTGCTATAGTTGACAAGGACTAAAATCACACTGTATCTGATTATAAGAATTCCTGCATCTTTCTGTTGCTGGGAAATTGATTTTAAGAATGAAAAATTAAGTAGGCAATGACACATGTAATTTTTACACAAACCTCTTTTTTAATAGTTTGTAAAACATTCAGCAGCCATTCTGAACAGATTTTTTATAGAATTGCTAGAAAACTGATTGCCATTTCAAGATTATAGCACATTAAAGCAAAAAAAAAAAAACAAACACCCAAAACAGTCTTGTAAGTCTCTGTTATAAGCAAAACTCTAGAGTATTATTACATATTCAATATCTTCAGGCTGTTGTTCATCATTCCAGTAGATCACATATATTTCATTGGACATGGGGTAACACAGTTTTAATGTTTTACCTAATGTCACCTGTGAAACCAGGTGTTGTTATGCAGGAATCATCAACATTTTTGTTCAATTTCCTCACTCTTGCTTAATGTCTTGTAATAGCTCAATAATTCTTCTGAGTAAGAGCTCAAAACACTGCAGCAGAGCTAATTTCCAATGCAGGCATTCCACTAGCCAGTTTTTTTTAGGAAAGGTAAATAGTTCTGTTTATATTTTGATAATTTTGAAGGAAATAGTAGTGTCTATACCCATAATCTGAAAGGTTTACAGATTTATGGATGCCCAGATTGCATTCTGTGCAAAAAGATGCTTATAGATACTTATAGTTTTATGTGTATTTACATTAACGCAGATACCTTTATATACACACGTAACAGAAGAACACATATGTATGCTTACAGATAGAGATATTTATGTGCACTATGTGACTGAGACATATTAAACGTTAATTTTTGCTCTGGTGAGTAAAAGAGAAGAGCTATCCAGAAGTCAGGAATATAGCCCATTGAAGTGTCCATCTTGTGTGTGTACACACAGAGTTATCTGTATCTCGTCTGGGAATATTTACCTCTCTCTGCACTTGCTTATATGATATAAATGCTAAGTGTTTGAGTCCAGTCCTTGGCCAAGTATGGCTTCTTTGCCACCCCAAGCAAGAGCTGTGAATTGGAGTGTGATGGCAACCCTCCAAGACACAGAAAATTTGTAGCCATCCAGAGGCAGTTCCTTTCCTCACAAGAGTCTTGCAGGAGGTGGAGGCTTCTTAATAGCCAGCAACTTCTGGGCATGGAGCTGACAGCCCTGACGCTGTGCAAACTTACAGGCAGCTTCTACTAAAGAATTTTTTTCTTAAGCCGGGTAGCAAATACAGCTTGACTAGGACTGAGCTAGTATCTTTCACTTTACTTATTATCCAGAAGGTAGTTTTTTGGTAAATATTTACACAGAAATAATAACTCAACCATTTTGAAAACACAGCAGCCTATTAAGCAGCTTCAAGTAAGTCTAATGATAGCATTTTTAACTGTTTGATCCTTAGATGAACTGCACATGGCAGCTGTGCAGGGCAAGCTTTTGAGAGGAGGCAGGATACTCTTGTGCTCTCCTGCTTCAGAACTTCCTCAGAAACCTGCTTCTGAGTGCAGAGACCACAGCGTGCATGCTATAGAAAGAAAAGGTAGTTGATCCTTCAGCATCCTGCTGGTGGTTTCACAGAGCCATTGCAGCAGCAGAAGCGTGGGAGCTGGCAGCGTTTTGCGATCTCCTGCACTCGGGTGCAAGAACTGGTAGGAAAATAGAGGAGGAGGGTACAGGTACAATGAAAAAGGGATTTTAGAATAAGCGGTGTATATTATCTAAGCCAATCTAAAAACATCATCCTGGCCTGACAGTTTCAGTCCCCCTGTGACATGCACCTGGAAACGTTCCTGGGTGATTGGTTCAAAACAGTTACTTGAAATCTCTGCTAAATCACCTTTGTTGGCAGAAACAGAAAACACATAACCACCATACTTAAACTCTTCATCATGTCTGTGCTCACCTGTCTATGACACACTGAGCAAGCAGCCCCTTTTTTTCTTGAACTTGTGAAGCAGCTGCACAGGGTGACTGCATGTAAAAGTCGGAGGGGCAAAGCCAGCTAATCCCTTTGACTTCTCCAGATAACCATGTTTGAGTTTCTCACAAACTGCTCCTTAGAAATTACTTTTCTAATCTTCATTGCACATGCTTAAAAAAAAATATTTAATTTTTTTTAGAATTGTGGCACAGAAAAGTTAAATCACTTCTGACTCATTAATCTTTAATATCTATCATCTGCAGATAATTTATCCAGTTCCTTTGACTGCTAGCTAATAACTTATACAGTGGAACTGGTAAATTCCCAGATCAAATAAGGGTAAGTGCTAATACCAAGACAAAATTAATATAAGGATTTGGCTTGGATTGCCAGGTCAGAAATTAAAATGATAGCCAACAGCTGTACACAAAATAGATTTGGTAGTTCAAGTGAAGTAAGTAGCAGCTGTCTGAAGAATGCAGATAAAACAGAGACTCGTTTTTGCTGAGGTCCATAAAGCAGGCTCTTTATTGATTTGGTGATAGGTTTTCAAAGAAATGTTTTCACAGTTCTTTCCTTTAATAGTCTACTGCTTAGCTCCTTGTTGTTTATAATAATATATTCCCTTTATAATCATTATAATTATATTACTGTGGCATAAAAAAAAGATAAATACACAAGGTTGGAACACAGACAGACCTGAGGGCATTGGGATTCCTCCTCCAGCTGTCTAAACCTTGGATGCCAATGCAAAGAAACTGAATAGCCCTCCTCGGGGGCAAATCATTGTCTTCAAGTATACTAGAAACTGAATCAACCTCTGAAAGTTCTTTATTGAGTAAGAGATCCCAAGTAATTATAGCTTAATATCTCTAGACTGCTGACAATGAATCTGTTCTTGATCAGAGTGGTGATGTTGCAAGAAGAGTGACAACTGCTAGCCTCATCTCTCCCTTTTTCCCTTTGCTGCCTTTCTGGGTTTCAGTAGTAATTAGAAACATGACTGACCTAAAATAGCTAAGTACAGGCACCGCCAAATTTCCTATAACATTAAAACCAAGAAGAGGACATTTCCAAAATATCTATATCAAGTTTTATTTAAAAAAAAAAGGAAAAGAAAAAAAAAAGAAAAAAAAAGGTTGCTACAGGATTACAGGTGTAAAATGGATTAGAGATGAGAACAGAAAACAATAGTAATTAAGACCAATTCAAAAGAAGATTTAACAGCTGTTCAATTCCAAAAGATTAAGAGAATGTTTAAATAAAACACACAGAATAGGAGGAAGCACACCAGGGAATAGAAAATACTAAAGAGATTTCAAAGAGGTTTTAAGGGTAGATAAAACCATGGCTTGTTGAAGAGGGAAGAGATGACTTAAAAGTAGAAGAGATTGAGGGGCCCAGTGAAGCCAGATTACAGTGAGCCAGAAAGCCAAGAAAATCACTTGCTTTGCCACTTGCTAGTGTAGATGACTGAAATGGGTACTAGTAATTTGACAAATAGTAGTTTTTAGGGCATACAATAACCAGAGCTATTGAACTGCATTTGTAGTGTAACAGTGCTGTTGTCCTCATACACAGGTATGTCTTTATTGCTTTCTGACCTATAGTGTCTGGCACATTTAAATAGAAATCTTAGCTTAATGAATTTATGAAATAAATTTCCTAAGCTCCAGCCATGCAAAGATTTGTTTTATGCACTGTGAGTGATTGCCTACCCAGTTAAGTCAGTTTGCTTTGCCACTGACTTCAGCTGTGGTATTACTTCCATTACTGAATAGTCATAATGCCTTTAGTATTTTAGCAGCATTCAGGATTGAAAGACACTGTGAGTGGTGGGACAAACTGGCTTACTGGAGTGTTGGCAGTAGAGGGTGGAACATTTTACCGTATACCATCTTGGAGATTTCACATGAAAGAAATCAAAGGGTACATGAGAATGTGCTTAAAATTGCCTGGGAAAGCACAAAGAAAACAAAACATGATAATACCACTGGAGCCTTAAATAACATTATCTGAGTGACACCAGAAGTCAGCTATGTAGTATCATGGATGTAATTGCTGAACTTTAGCAGTCCTGGCAGCTTTTGAGAATCAAATGAATCATGTATTTGGGTGATACAAAATTCTTTTCATATTTAATTCTCAAAATATTCTCTAGCTGTTGAATAAGAAGCAACCCAGACCAAGATCTACATCAAGTCTTGGCAGTCAAGTAGGAAAGACTCCAAACAAAGGAAAAAGTTGTAACATCTCTTAAAATTAATATACTGTAATAGATAGATGAAGCTGGGCAATGGAAACAGTCCTTTTTTCAAATAAAATCAATTGAAAGTGTGAGACTGCCATTTCAGGTGTCAGCTCATCTTGATAATTTGTGTTTTTCAGAGTGCTGTAAAAATGGTGTAACTTTCTCTAGAAATAAGTGTTAATTTCCTAAGTACAGGGTATGTAAATCTCATTACTTGTGCATAGTAACACAGTGAACTGGTAAACTGAGGTGGATTAAAACCTAGAAGATAACTGAAATGAAGAAAATAACCTGTGTTGAAGTTAATGGAAGTTTTCCAAGTAATTTTAATACAGTCACAGCTTTACTGCTTCCATCTAAATTCTTTAAGCCTAATAGCTTGTGTTTGAGAGTGGCAAAACCCATATTTCTAGATAGGAGTACAGTAACAGGAAGTATATATCATCATTTGTTGTATTTGTTGTACTCTCCCAGACTCCAACCACTTCAGTGCACGTTATTTCTTTGCCAGATACAGTTTCTCTGTGCTTTGTAATCCTCTGCAGGTTTGTGTTTCATGAACTCAACCAGTCTTCTGTGTAACCCATATATACTTCTAGCATCTTCACAATTCTTCAGCAATGAATTCCTCAAGTAACTGACTGAAGACTCATCAGCTCTTGTTTTTTCTTGAACCTGACTCCTACTGCCTTCACTTGATTGCTCCTGGATCTCATACCTGAAAAGCCAGTGAACAATTAATCCATGTCTGTCGTCTTCTTGACACCCATAATTACACAGACCTATATTAGACCTTCCATCTGTCATTCTTTTACAGAGTGAAAATTTGTAAAAGACCTTGTCGTTCCACTTCTGGAAGCTCTTCTGTAAGTTTAATCGTTCTAGTGCCCTTCTCTGAATGTTTTCCGGTGCTTCTGGCTCCTTTTTTTTTTTTTGAGATAAGGAGCCTAGAAATGCATTTTCAGTCCTTTGTGCCACTCTGAAACTGAAGACATATATATTTCCATTAGTATGGATGAAGGAAATTCTGTTTGACAGAAAATGGGCATATTAATTAGATAAAATTAATCTTATCTTTTGGCACCATGACTTCAAATTCTTTGCCTTGCCTCTTGTTATAAAAGAAGAGTTACAGAATACTTTTTTTTCCTGAAGCCAACTTGGCAAAGGTAGCTGAGACACGTGGGAATATAACTGGTCATGACTCATTTAGGCTTAGACAAGAAAGGAAGATTTATAAAATATCTTCTATTTTGTTTACGGAAGTGTATTTCAATGCTGGGAGCTTAACTTCTGTTCTTCTCTTTGAAATAAAGATCACACAGCTCTGTAAAACCTGAATCATTACCTTGTGGAAGTGCTTGCTAAGAGTAATAATCAGTCCTTTTAATTCCTGCACATGTGTTAAAATTCTGCTTATTGCTTACTGTAGCATATGGATCTAATGCAAATTGTACACGAACTTTCATTACTCACTTCAATTTTCACTGCTTTTGCCCTCTAATGATTCTCTACCCAGCTGAACTTGTCATTTCAGTTTGTCAAAAACGTATCTCAGGCAGGCTGTTGAACTTGGAATTTAAGAGAATAGGAATTTGCTGAGTATTCAATACTGAAAATAAGAGCAGGGAGACTACTCATAGAGCCGTTCAAAATCTACTGTTCTTTTCTGTCTGTTGTGCTCTAATTACATGTGCCACAAAGTTGCAGTTCCTCTTTTTCTTCAGACTTGTGTAGAGTTTCAGTGTATGTGCTTCTCTTCAAGGCATCAAAGGAAAATAAAGTGGAGATCCTTTAGCAAAAAATTAACAGTTCATTTGTTTTTTCCAATTTGCCCATTGAAGGGAAAGGAGTCATGATTCAACCTCATTTCTCTCACATCTATCAGGAAGGTTTAGAATTTATGTTATAGTAGTGTTGAGATGCATTCATAGTCAAGTTCCCACTCAGTTGGCATTGACAGCAACACAACCCAGCCACGGGCTACAGCGATGCTGATTTTCATCAGTCATGTTTTAAAACTTCGCACATGCCAAAGGGTGATGTCAGTTCCCTAATACTGCAAGGTGTTGTCTTTGTTACTGTGTATGAACAGCTGAAGCAGAGGGAGGGCTGAGTACGTGAAAGCCACACAGAAAGCCCATGGCTGAACCGCTTCCAGACTTTGAGGAAACATTAACCTTGGAAGTGTTTTACTGTCTACATACCCATCCTGTCTTATAATAAATTTTTAATTACAAACAATACAAAAGTGATATGATTCTATCATGCATATCTGTGGCAGAGCATTAGGGAAGATAATCTCATAGTTCAGAAATGCCACAAAGTCTAAAACTTAAGTCAGTGCTACATAATTTGAATAAAACACCCCTTTGTGCTTTTCATTTTGTTATGTTGCTGGGTTCTTTCCTCAGCAACTGCATCACAAAGCTTGTTCTGCTTTTGACGTGTTTTGATCTGGGATTCAAATATTCACTTGATTTCAGCAGTGCCAAGCATCTTGATCTTATTGACATAGATCACACTGTTTGACAACATTTCTCCTTGCAAACCCTTGAGACATCACACATTTGCATTACTTGTTCAGAAGGAAAAAGGCTCAGCCTGTGGTGACTCAGTTTGACTTTTGCTGAAAATCTTGACAGGGTTACAGAACACCGCAGATAAGCTTTAGTCATATTTGACTAAAGAAAAAAAAAAAGGTGAAAATGTAAATTAAGTAGTGACACATACAAGCATCCTTGAGGTCCCTCAGTTTTCTCTCTTGGGCATCAATGATGAATAATACTTATTATTATAGGTGGCCTATTCTGCTTATGGGACCCAGGGGGTTTCCTCCTGTCCCAGCCCAATGGATGGGAGGCTGCAGTTACATGTCCCCAGGTCCAACCTGCCACCGTGCTGATCATATATTCCCAAAAGACAGATGTGCATGTGGGCACGCACACATACATAGCGTGGCTGGCCACATAAATCAGCACAAGCAGAACACAATGCCTTTACCAGCTTCTGCACCCAGTACTCAAATAAAGGTGAACACCAGAGAAGGTCTGGTCCTGTCCTTCTTTGTATGGAAGTCCCTCTGGCTGCTGGCCTTAAGCGCGCAGTGTAGCCTGGAGCTGGTCCCAGGTCCCCTGATCTCCCGTGGTTGCTGGCACCTGCACCTATGAGTCCCTTAAGCTCACTGTTCCACTCCAAATGCTGGCACTCAGACCCCTTACCCTGGTTTCATGCTACCCAGTTTGAAGTTTGCTAATATTCAATCCCACCCACTCAGAGTAGAGAGCACACCTGCACAGAAGATGGTTAGAATTAAGATTTAATGAGAAGAAGGGTCAGACTGCGGTGATCAAGTGCAGGGCTCAGTCAGACAAGTGAACTGACCAGCAACCTGCCTAAACTTGACCAGCTCCTTTCATCCTGTTGTCTCTTTAGTTTCCTGTATTTGTTTCTTCCTAATCCATGATAATCCCTTCTTTTCCCTGCTTTTGATCATTAGTCTAAACATCCCTTAGTAAGTTTTGCGCATTCCCTAGCCCACCCTAAAACATCCCATAATAATTTTTCCACAATCCCCAAAATATCTTCCCCCTGTGTCTCGCATGAAGTCCTTTACCCTGTAGGCAGTAACCCCATCTAGCTGCTAGCATGGCTTTCCAGGGAAGCTGTACTGCCTTGGCTCTTCTGGGTGGGTTTCACACTGCACAGTGATTGAATCATTTGCCTGCAAGGATCTCAGAGAGCAGCCAGGTCCAGGTGCTCCCTTTGCATAGGTGGGCTATTGGGGTTCCTCCACCTGACACAGCTCCTCTGGTCCTCAGGGGTCACCGTCTTTACTGCAGTTAGCCTTTAGTCAGATAATGTAACATATACTGTCTTTGTGGTTAAATGACTGAATGAGCGGATTTGCCAGGAGTCATCTTTGTGGCTCATTTCACCTTTTTAGTTCTCTCTGTGAAAAGTCCTGAATGGCCACTGTAATTTGTACCATATTTGAATAAAGTCAACTCCAAATAAAACTGGACGATGTGACAGCAAATCTTCATTTAGGGAAAGGCAAACTGAAAGAATGCAAAGCAGAGAAAAGATTTTGCCCTTTTTAGTTGATGCTGCTGGACTTCTGATGATGCCAGTTACACACATGGTACTCCTTTGCTTTCTTCACTGTGTCATGAAGCAAAGTGCCGGTAGAACATACTTAGCTCTTTCTCAGCAGTTTTAGGGTAGGCAAAGTAGTAGCTCTGTACTGTAGCTCAGCGCAGAACTGATCCTGTTTCCTTTCAGTGCACATTATAGTAAAAGCTAATACTGTGCTCTTCAGCTTCCTGGACAGAAGATAACAAGTGCATCATTCATACTCTAGATGAACTCCTTTGTAGCTTAATATGTTATCTTCCCTGATCCAGTCAGACAATTTAAACTGTCTCTGTGCCACCGATGCATCCAAGACTGTTTCATATTTTATAAAATCCTGGTTTACCTGGAGGAGTCTATTAGATGCCAGATTTTTGCTTTCTTCTCTAGTGAATGTAAGTTGCTTGAAAAGCATTGCTGCTTCATTGTTTAAAATCTCTGTGATCTTTCATTAAAATTCATTGTTCCTACTGTGATGACAATTACACGCTCCAGCTAGGACTCTGCTGAGACCCTGTGGTGGGTTTACCCTGGCTGGATGCCAGGTGCCCACCAAAGCTGCTCTGTCACTCCCCTTCTCAGCTGCGCAGGGGAGAGAAAATAGCACAAAAAAGCATATGGGTTATCATAAGACAGGGAGAGATCACTCACCAGTTGTCATGGGACAAACAGACTCGGCTTTGGGAAATTATTTCAATTTATTACCAATCAAATCAGAGTAGGCTAATGAGAAATAAAAGCAAATCTTAAAACACCTTCCCCCCCACCCCTCCTTCTTCTCAGGTTTACCTTTACTCCTGATTTTCTCTCCCTCCTCACCACCGTGGCGCAGGGGACAGGGAATGGGGTTGTGGTCAGTTCATCACAGTTGTCTCTGCTGCTCCTTCCTCCTCAGAGGAGAACTCCTCACACTCCTCCCCTGCCCCAGCGTGGGGTCCTTCCCACAGGAGACAGTCCTCGATGAACCTCAATGTGGGTCCTTCCCACGGGCTGCAGTTCTCACACCCTGCCCCAGCCGGGTCCCCCCACGGGTGCCGTCCTTCAGGCACAGCCGGCTCCAGCCCGGGTCCCCCCGGGGTCCCCAGCCCCGCCAGCAAACCTGCCCCAGCCCGGGCTCCTCTCCCCGCGGGGCCACAGGCCCTGCCAGGAGCTGCTCCGGCGTGGGCTGCCCACGGGTCACAGCCTCCCTCGGGCACCCACCTGCTCCGGCGTGGGGCCTCCAGGGGCTGCCGGTGGGGATCTGCTCCTCCGTGGGCCTCCCCGGGCTGAGGGGGACAGCCTGCCTCAGCGTGGGCTTCACCGCGGGCTGGGGGGAACCTCTGCTCCGGGCCTGGAGCCCCCTGCCCCTCCTGCGCTGCCGTGGCGGCTGCGGGGATGGGCCTCTCCTGCGTTCTCGCTCTCCTCTGGCTGAAGTTGTTGGGGTTTTTCCCCCTTTTCCTAAATACGCTATCCCAGAGGTGCTACCACCATCGCTGGTGGGCTCGGCCTTGGCCAGCAATGGGTCCATCTCGGAGCCGGCTGGCACTGGCTCTGTGGGACACAGGGGAAGCTTCTAGCAGCTTCTGACAGAACAGAAGCCACCCCCGTAGCCCCCCCTCACCAGAACCTGCCACGCAAACCTGATACAGCCCCAGACTAACCTAATGCTTGACCCACTAAATTCACAATACCAGTTCAAAACCAGCACTCTTCACATTACATCTTAATTTCTTTACAATTAACAGGTCTCACTTCTCATTAATCAATTTCTCCCTTTTCTTCTTGATGTTATTGTACTTATCTGTAACTGTGCAAAACAGATATTGTTTACCCTGAAGAATCACATTTCCTAATGGCACAGTTACTATTAACAATAGCACATTGTAAGACAGGGATTGGTCAGTGATTATTTTATCTATTTTTTTACAATGTTACGGTTACATTTTATCTAGTTTTACAAAGATGAATAAAGAAACAGACATCCAAAGTTTTAATTATTCATTGGTGTAAAATAACTAAGCATATTTCCATTTTAAGGCCAATTGGGATGAAAAGTATTTACGCATACATTTTGGAGGTAATTATCCACAGAAATTATTATCTGTTCATGAGAATTAAGATAATTTTGTCATCATGAGAATCACAAGTGAGTCATAGAGAAACAGGGGAAGAGAGAAGTCCTGTCAGCCAGCTTAGACCTCTCTGCTCCATCAGCATTGCTAGCAGTGTAGCTAATGAAGGAACAAACCACAAAGGCAGACATTAGAAATATATTCCCAAGCAAGGCGTCTGGATCTTGCAGTTGCCAAGTATGGTCTGTTTATACTCATCGTAAACGTTAATGCTATGACTAGAAGAGAAAAAGGAAGAAGAAGGCAGGACAAAAGAGCAAGTCGCAGCAGTAGCAGAACATGGTAGTAAGTCATCCTTCCTGGAATGGACTGGTTATGTTACAGGAGACGAGGCCATATTTCATTCTAATCATTGGGTTTTGTGTTTGCAAGCTGTAAATAATAACTACTGCCTTGGAAAAATTATCATAGTTCATAAAAGGACCTAAAAATTCTAGATGAGTATGGTTGGGCTGTACATTTCACTTAGCTGACTGTAACAAGAGAAAATACTTCAAGAAAAAGTACGATTTTGATTTTTCATAGTACTTTTAGTGCACCATATGAAAAGCTAAGAACTAAAAGACAATGTATATTAAAAATACTGCCAACAGGTACTTGCAAAACAGAAACTGTACTAGACCTAGAGCGGTGAACTCCACAGTAAACACTGTAGTATGTGGGTGGTGCTACTTCTGCTGTTCATATACAGTAAATACCATTTCACTTTTGCTTGAGAAAGAATACTTAAAATTGCAAAATAAATGTCATAGTGTAATCAAGTAGTTAACATTTAGAAATGCTACTATATTGCTTGTCCATAGCTAGAGAAACTAACATTAAAAGATTACTTTTTAGGTACAAAATTTCTAGACCTTTCAGCCTAAGAGATATTTAAATTTGCAGAAAAAAATTATATGCAGTGAGAAAGAGCTTAAAAAGATACTCAGCTTTATTTGAAAATAATCACATCTATATGGTTCACACAGGTGATACTAAGTACCTGAACACACCTGCATATGCCAGTGAAATGTTTCATAAATAACTGCCAAAGGAAAGTGCTAACCCTGAACTCGATAGCATCCAAATAGTTTGGAAGAATATATTAATTTTATGTAGAGCTTCTTTTTATTAACAATTGTAACAGCAAACCAGCATTTTTCTTGCATAGAGTCACCTGTCAATAATTGTGTTTCTCTGTGAACATTTTAATCTTTAGAAGTTGTTTCAAATGTTTCATAAGATAGGCAGAGCAAAAATGAAGAAACCACATAAATTTTAAGATTTTTTTTGTTTTGTTTAATTATTCCAAAGCAGTGAGGCATGTACAAATACCACATAATATACACACATGTACACAGTGTCCCAATAGCTTAGTCACTTCAGGGCAGAATATTGTCTTAAAAAGTGGGTGCCCCTCTCATTTTTTCTCAGTCACTGTGGGTGAACTCATGAGCACAAACATTCATAACTGAACAGAAGCTTCAAAGTTTGATAAATTCATTTCAGGCTGATCTTTGCAGTGAAAACAAGGAAGAATCTCATCTGCTACATGCTAAAGATGAGGGGAAAGCATTGCGGTAAACAGAGCAAAGAGACATTTAAATGCCTGCAATGGTATGGACATCTAGCTATGTATTCAAGTGTCTGATTATGGCACAGTGAATGCCAGATAATCTCCAAAGTTCTTCCTGTGGTATTGATCCAAAGATTTCTTCTGTCTCAGACAAGCCAGTGGTTTATTGTCAGTAGGAGTCTGTGCCACATGAAGGTTCCCCACATGCTGCAATGATTAGTCAATAGTGGAAGGTGAATATTTGCGAATTGCTCTATGATATAAAAGAAAGAAGAAAAAACTGTAGAGGGATGAAGCTGGGTTAATTATCATTGATAATATACAGCTGTGGGCTGGCTTCAGGGGCGGTGGGTTGGCCGATGTGGATAAGGTGCAGCTGTGGCTGGTTCCATTAAGGGGTTGGGCAGCCAAGGAAGGGAGAGCAGCCAAGGAAGGGAGAGCAGCCAAGGAAGAAGCAGAGAGAAGTGCATGGGGTGAGGAGAGACCAGGAGAAGGCAGCAGAGGGATTGGCGTGAAGAGTATGTTGGTGTGAGATGGTAAAAGACCTTGTTGCAGCTTGATAGTTTGGAGAGTGCTGTGACAAAAAAACCTATTTATTTCTAGCTTTCCTAACCATCACATTAGACATAATCATGTGATGGATACTTCCAGGCTGATATAATACCAGTCAAGACTGCTAGTGCTTTTATGATTGCCTTTAATAAGAGGAAATTGTTTTAATCTGATGATTTTTATATTCTCAGAAGAATGTTTTCTCACTACTATTTGTTCAAATTATGATCTTGGCTTGGTTCAGTTTCCGTGAAAATTTTGCATGTCAGAACTAGTTCCTCACAGACTCTCCTGACTACATGAGCTAGACTTATTTAAGCAAGGAACAGAGATGGTGTCAACTGACCACAAGAAGCAGATTTACAAAAAGCACGCCTCCTGTTATACCTGTGCTGCTAATGACAGTTGTTTACCTAAAACATTCTTAAAATACTCTTCATTATGGTGATTCCACAACCTTTTCTTCACTGTGCTTACAATTAAGAAGTTTTCTATTGATGTCACAGATAAGTTGAAATGAATAAATACAAAACACAGTACAAGTGAAGAAAATGCATGAAAGTAGGTTTTAATAAAAAAAAAGTCTATTCAAAGTAACTGCTACCCTGTACATAAATCTTTTGCAAGCAGGCTGAGCAGCAAATGGAGACTCTTAGAAACTCTCTTGTGCTGTAATGAGGATATGGTGTCTGTCATTGTGGAGGTTTTTCCCTATATAAGTCTAATAGGAATTTAAAAATATATTCATTTAGTATATATGATTTCTAGAGCTCCTAACTTCATTTTGGTTATTTTTTTATGTGTGGTTTTTTGGTGTGTGGTTTTGGTTTTTTTTAATGGCTAAATACAGTGTTTTAGAGCCAGTCCAGTATGCCTATGTACATTTTAGATGAATGTATGAGTAGGCCAAATAACTTCATTCCAGATCCATTCTAACTCATAAATATTGACTTAATTTTGAGTTTTGAGTAATGTCAATCTGCAATATCTTCATTAAGTTCAGTAAGGGCAGTATTAGACATTCTTCCCCTGGCAGGAATGAGAAAAAGAGCTCTTCTGTATGCAGTTGCGCATGCCCCAGGTAAAATCAGTTTTACAATCCTAATTCTGTGATTCACTGGGCAACATGACTCACCCAACAGTATCTTGAATTCCAGCCTGATGCTTTGCTCACCAGGTAACTGAGCAGAAGCGCAGCTATTCTGAAAGCTTTTGTTCCCCTTCCTAAAATTCTGTCCTAAACACATTATATAAGCGTGATCAGACTTCTCACTGGTACAGTAATTGTGACTATATATGAGTGTATGTATAGTTCTGCAAGGTGGAGCTGCATGCATGGGTTCTTTTACTCAGTCTTGCAATATTTGTCTTTTTATCCCTTTAAATGGTGGTAAAGGGGGTATGTGCCATTCTTCTGGAAAAAAACATATATATAATTCTTAAACAGGCGCTTAGAATTTAAGTACACAGTGAACTCAGAGGCTGCTTTACTTTTAATAGTGCAGGATGAATGTCTGAGGGAGGAGGAAAACAAAATAATTAAATGTGGGAACATAATCTGTAAGTGGAACAATTCCATAAAAAATTTGTTAGAGAGGCCAAAGTTAGATCCACTAACTACACATTTAATGCCTTTTAATTGGCCACACTGCTTGCATCTCAAATTAAATTTGCTTTTCATTTATATTAAAAGTTGCTTTTATGCAGTGGCTCTGTAAAAAAAGAAATCTCTGCATGTGCAGGAAGAAATTTTCTGAATACTTTATGTCACTTGGCATTTAAGGATCTGAAAGTATGGCACATTTCTTGAATTCCTATACATAATTTTGTAGCGAAATTCTGGCATGTGTTAGTCTAAACCAGATCTTTGTGTAGTTTCCTTTCTGTCTGGGATTTTTGCTTTTCAGGATATGGTGGACAGGGAGTGATGTAAAACAGTAAACCCAAAAACTTGTAAGTAAATGTAGGCAACAAAATGACCTGAAGTAATGGTCTCCTTAGAGGTTTGCTGCATGTAAAATGGTACAACTCAAGGCAAGATGAGAAGGTTTTCATAAGCTGAATACATTCAATTTTTTATATGCCCTGTGCCCCTGTGCATTCATAACATCACTTGTAATGGCCGTGTAGGGCAAAGCCTTCAGAGTACCTTTAAACCACATTAAACCCCACTGAGATTTAAGTAAGTGCCAGAGTGCTTTCTGAATCAAGAATAGTCTTCTGCTAGCTCTGTAGGGTGGTTTTAATAAAAATGCATTTACAATTTACGTTCATGTCCCACCTCTAAATTTAAATCCATCACAGGTGCCATTTTAGAAAAAAAAAACCCAAAAAACAAACCAAACAATGGCCCTACCCATAGCAGTGATGTGTTACAAGAGGTGGTAGAGAAGAGCTGAGGCTGAGTGTTCATTTTATGCAGCATCCCCTGTGATGCTTCGGTTCCACTGCCCCTTTGCCCTTGTGCCCTGTGTCTCAGTGCTAATACCCTGCCCTGCAAGGTTGCACTGACAGAACCCAGTCAGACAACGTATCTCCTGACTGTGCGTAAGTATTGGAAAGGCAACTGAGAGATGTGTACCATCCAGACCTTGAGGATACAGACAGTCGAAGGCTTATGCTGTTCCTGCCACGCTCCTATTCAAAACCTGTCAATCACTGGCCCTACTTTTACAGACCTAGTTTAGATTATGGAAACATGGAAACACTCACTCAAGCAAACATTGGGCTTACTGGCCTGAAAAAGGACCTGATTTTTTTTTCTTTTGGGGGGAGGTGGGGGAAGGAACTTCTTCCTGCTGGGATGGGATTTCCTTTTGTTGCTTTCTCCAGCGTTCTTAGTATCTGAGCATCTCTTGACAATCTCCTAGGGTGCCATTTGGCTTTTATGGATGAAATTCTTGTTAGGCTGGGATCGAATGTTGTTGGCATAGCAGCACTATATTTTGGAGGAGTTTTAGGGAAGTCCATGTTTGGACAGCTTTTCATGACTTCTTCAGTCTTTCACTGGTTCAGTGCTTCATGATCCAGCTATGTGAAACCCGGCTCCTTTACTAGAGATCATTTGCAGAGTTTGTCTCTGGGCAGTGCTGTGAGTGTTTTCTAAATTGCCATGGGTATTGTGGTCATGGGAACTTGAGGACCTGGCAGCCTTACTGAGTACGATGGGTAACAGCTTTTACCACCTGAGTTGGTAATCACCACTGTTCCTTTATCGGGAAAAAACTTTACATCAGTCCATGCCTAGTGACCCACACTGACCTTATCTCCCAAGCATGTATTCTCAGCTGTGCAGCACACACAGTCATGAGGACGGTTTCCTCCTGTCTGTCACAGTGAGTCTGTGTCCCCTCTTGAGCCAGCCTGGGGTTCCCTCACTGGGAGGGTCCCAAGTTATGCTGACAGATCACCACAGACATAATGAAGATTCATAAAGTCATGTTCCACCTAAAATACCAGAGGGGTGGAATTTTATTCTAAGTACAGGTCTTAAATATGCAATTTTAGGGTCTTCCATAAACCGGTGAGTCTGGAGTATTAACCTTTTATGCTTTTATGTTCTCTGTTCTGAAGCTGCTTTAGCTCTGTCTGAACTGCATTGCCGTGTTTAGTGATAGCAGTTGCATTGTTGCCTCTTTGTAAGATGACAGTGTGTTTGGCAGATTTTATCTAGTATGGCTGGTCCAACCTTGTAATAAAAATGTTATTTTGTCTTCTGGACTAATTTACAATTGGAGGAACGGATCTCAGGTAATAGCTATTTTCCTTTGCTGTTGCTGCTACTACTGCTGTATTGTTTTCCTCAGCACTGCATACCCAAAGGTTTCTGTGGATCTTAAGTTCAGCCAAATACAGTGAAATACCCTCATCAGTGTCTTGTAGGCTTTGAGTGTAAGGTAAGCCAGAAGGACTGCAGCTCCTTGTGGAGATGCAGTTAGTGAGGTTGGGGATGGGTGGAGGAGGAAGGGCAGAGAAGGACGTGGCCTCTTCTGTGGTGTAGCAAGAAGCGTGGGGCCCAGAGGGTGGTGGTGATGGGCCACTCTGTAACCCGACAGCTCTCCTTGCCCTCCCCTTCTCCATGTAAGCAAATCCATGACCGACTCTTCATCAGAATGACTTTCAGTCACATAAAATACAGTCTTCTCTTTTGCGTTTGGACTAAGACATTAGAGAGAGGACTTTGCCTCCCCCCAGGCCATCAGCTGCCTTTGTGCAGCAGTGCCAGCCAATACAAATTCAGCCTCAGACTTTGCCTGTAAAAGAGAGATAATTTCTCGTTCAGGGAACAATTTCAGCTGGGGTTTGCTGGTTTATGGACACCAGAATACAATTAGCTGGCAGTGAGACCAGCACTGTGCCCCTCTCGGCAGGGGCGTCCTGTCAGCGTGGCCTGAGCAGGGACACGGTATCAAGCACTTGAAGACAGAACTGACAATAAACACATTCTTTTCATTTGTATTTCTAGCTCTTTCTGAACTAAGGCTTCTCGCAGGGACTGTGAAGTTCAGAATTGTACCTTCTAGACAACAACGCAGTATAATTCTTCCGTTATTTATCATGTTTTCTTGAATAATAACAGCACAAGCTGTAGAACCTCTCTGAACGTATGTCTTGCAAGGACTGTGTTTCAAAGTCATTGCTGTCGTGTTACGTCAGTGTGCTGTGTTTGAATGTCAGTGCCATCTATCACAAATAGGAAAGTAACTTCCTGTGAAAATAATTAAAAGAATAGAAATGAAGTTAAAATGAAAGCTACAGGCTTTCCCTGTCAAGCATCTAGCTTGCGCCTCTTTTAATATATCATTAATTAAAGCAAAGTGTTCCCATAAGTGCATCAATAATTTCAAAATATTACAAAATCTTACCTTTATTTGAGCTGCAATATTAAATTAAGGAAAATGTAGCAGGTTTTAATCAATATTTCTTGATTTGCTTTTCTCTGTGATTATTCCTCAATATGTAATATAAAAATATGTCATTCCTAATTAACTTTTACAGTTACATAATATTTAACTGTTACATTCTTCACCCTAACTGGGAGAGAAAACCTCTGTCTTTTGCTGACATTTTCCCTGTCAAAAGACTTCTAAATTTACTGAGACTGTTCATTATTCCTGCTTTCATTTAGCTGATTTGTAATTTGCATCATCATGCAGCCTCGTTTATCCTTCAGGCACTGAAAACCAAAGTACAACCAAGGTAAATTTTTACCAAGCAAATCAAAACCACACAGCCAAAGTAAAAATGATCTTCACAACCAGGCTGTCAGCAAACACAGTGTGAAGACACTATCTCAGCTCAAGCTGCTCGGCACTTTGTGGATAGCAAAACTCATTTGTAAATTAGTATTGGGTGGGTGGCACCTGAGACTTCTCCTCATCGGGTGAGGGAGTGCTCTCATGGAGCAGCAGGGTGTGCATTGCTTCTCATGGGGAATGTTTAAGAGGCATTTGGACAGTGCCCTTAATAATTCACTTCAACTTTTGTTCAGCCCTGAAGTGGTCAGGCAGTTGGACTAGATGATCGTTGTATGTCCCTTCCAACTGAAATATTCTTTTCTAGCCCAGTCTATTCTAAAGACCTATCCCAGGCAGGTTGGTTGCATCTCTTTGCCCAAAGGGAAGAACAGAGAAAATAAAGTAATATATAAATTGTGTGTGTCTCTGTTACCTCAGTGCAAGGCTGTGTATGGCTGAAGCCTATTCTTTTACCCACCTCTGCAGACAAGTCACAAAACACCAAGGAAGATCAAGACCTCATTCATATTGTAGAGGTCAAGATGCCCAGGTGGAAGAGACATGCAGTTCATCTGATTAGATGTGCCTGGCAGGCAGAAATGCAGTGTGACGCCAGCGTGTCTGGCCAAAGGTGGGCAATGTGGTCCTCAGCTCCATCCTTGTCCTGCCCCTGTGCTTGGAGCCCAGGATTCCAGAGAAGGTTGCAAATGGGTTGACCCAGGTCTCTCAGCATGTTTGAGTGGGACAGTGCAGCAGCAGCTGAATCCCCTCAGAGTATGGGGACATCTCCCCTCTGGCCTTAGTGGGTTGGAGGCTCCTGTTTTCTGTAACAGGGTGGTACATAACCTGTGATAGCATTTTGTAGTGAGGAACGCAGGACTGTTGGCAGATCTTCACAGACCTCAGGGGTGCTGGCAGACCAGCGTAGTTAAGGCGCATTAAGGATCAGTAAACTCTGAAATAAGGCTTGAACCGACATTTTTTGCTCTGTGGAGATTCTTTAGCAATACTGCTGTGGTGCCTCTTGCACTGTATCCTAGGTGCTTGCTAATTCTCTTCTTTATGAGGGTCTTTACATGAGAGCAAAACACCTACTGAGGAAATGAATCAGCGTTGCACGGTTCAGCTCTTGGTTTATTTCAGGCAGTTAAACATGGGCACATGGGACTTTTTTTTCAAATTTCTAGTTCCATTAAGGTGTAATGAACCTTGCCTGAGGGTGCTTTATACAGATCACCTGAATCTTTTATAGCTGCTATTTGCATATTTTATATAAAGAACCCTGAATCTCGGTGTGGCATCCCTCTAACTTTATCAAACAAATATGAAGATAATAAGAGGGAGGCACCAACTTGCTTGCAAGAACAAGTGAATTTCCCCACACAGACACACACACACACACACAAACCAGAGGTTTTTATTAATTAAATTTGATTTATAATGGAATATTTCTATAGGAATAGCCTAGACAGAATGCATTCCTGTTATGTGAAGAACAGAAATTTCTTTTAATATAATTTGGTATTTATGTGACTTAAAGATTGTGTGAGCATTTTTAATGAAGTCACCTAAAATGTTATATACGCCATATTTTGTAACCTTACATTTTGATCCAAAAATCTGTTTAGTGTTACAGAGATTTGGATCTATTTCAGTCTTGTATAACATAATTGCAATTGATTTTTGTCTTTAAATATGTAATCCATAACAGAAATGTCATCACTTTTAATAGCATAATGTTTACGTATTCAAATATGAATACAAAAGCATAAATATCCCAGTAGGAATGCAGACCTGTTATATGGTACGAGCATCTGCAGTAATAATATTTTTTCAAATAGTTCATATTACAGTTTGTTCTGTGTCCACTCATTTGGTAATGTGTACTTAACAAATTAAGATTTAAAAAAATGTACATCACTGCATCTGAAATCTGAAGTAGAAAGTAAAGAACGTAATACATTCCACTAATGAGATTCATGAATTGCCATTCAGTGCCAATCAAAGTCAGTAAAACATCAAGATAGTAAGAATCAAACAGATTAAAATTGAGTCTGACATTTAGGAGCATAGTTGAGATCAGAATTATATTTTGGATGAAAACTGCAGGGGGAGATTAATATTTTCAGAATGTTGAAATAATCAGATTTGATATATTTGGAACGATGTTTCAAAAAGTTTTAGTTATTTTGTATTTAATTTTTAAAGAGTGTAAATGCACTATTAATGTCAAAGTTGTAACTTTTTTTTGTACTTTTGATTCATCAGTATATTTTCTCCCCACACTTCCATCTCTCAGCATTTCATCTTCTTGAGGAATATTGAAATAGTCTAATTTGGAACAAAGCACAATTTTGAAACTTTGAAATCCACTGTAAAAAGGCATCTTGATCCTCTGCAGAGTGTTAGTCTGTCATTAAGTAATGACCCCAAACTAAAAGACACTGTCAGTATTTCAGCATGCAGATTTCATCCTATTGTTTGGCAACACATTGTGTAATAAATACTCTGTAAATTGTAAGAGTTGATTAGCACATTCATTAGCTGTTTGGACTGTTGATATGATGACAGAGTTTTAATGTGATTTGAGTTATGAATTATTGACATAAAACATGTTAAGTATGGAAGTCTGCAGAGAAGAGAAGGCCCAGATAATACATTCAGACTAACTAGCTATTATTACAAGTATCGTGCATTTCATGCCAGCTTTCTGGGCAGCTGGGGCAAAGCTACCACCTCTGGCAGGGTCTTTCCATGTTATTAAATTTTCCTGAAAAATTACTTTGTGATAAGTAATGGAAAAGATAAGCAGAGTCGTGAGGGACAAACTGAATGCACGTTGCTCTGAATTTGCATGAGTTTCCAAAGAAATGCAACACCCAGGGCTCTGCGCCTCTGAGCTGAAGGTCTTCTGTAGGCAGAGCAAAGGAGAGGAGAAAGTACGCAGGCAGTCTGTTCACATCAGCTTTATTTTCCTGAACGTTTCCTTGGGTCGTTTCTGTGCTGGGGAAGAGAGTAGAGATTACCTAGTACAATTTAACTGTTATGCCCTCTCTCTGCTCTGAGTGGCATTAAATTCAGTGGTTCCTGGAGCTCTGTCTGTAGCAATATTCCCTGCCTGGAGCTACACCAAGGTGGAACAAGTAGCTACACTGGGAAATGTAAGAACAAATTAATGAAAATTTAACTTTTAAGTTATATGAAGAAGGAGAAGGAGAAAAAGAAATCCAAGAAGGCAGTTTGGTTTTGTTGGCAGATTTGACAACATAGTGTCTCAGCTACAGTCTCCACAAGATAGAATTGCATTGATAACCAACCTTTGTTTTTGCCATTTCTGTTCAAGCTCAACAGGTTCCTGCACCACACCATAAGGAGCGACATATTCACATCACAGGCTGGAGCTCCATGTTTAATTCACTAACACCAAATAAATCCAGCAGCAAACATAGCTCTGATCAAAGTGCAGAGGAGGGAAGATGTGTGTCTGCGCACTGCTCATATGACATGTACGTGTACTACATAGGCACTGATAGCATCCCCGGGCAAGGGCTGTAGAGCCATGTGCTGGCATTCACACCACCCAGCACGGGGGCACTAGATGCCTCCTGGTGTTAATAAAGGACTAAACTCACCCTAAGCCCATCCGCACTGCCTTTAGTAACACCTTCCGAGCGTGTCCGAAGGACGGGTGGGTGGAGGTTATGCGTGTGTGTATCAGCACAGCAGACTGTTTTCATTCGAAAAGGCTACGGGGAGTGTAATTTATTTTAGATGATAATTGCTGGCTTTCTCTTCTTCCATACAAAGGAAATCAGCAAAGCAGACATTATTACTCCAACTTTAATTAGATATTTCCACACCCTCTAGCTTTCAGGTTATTGTTTTTTCCCAGTAACTTTCTCAACCTCTGTTGCTCTTCTGTTGAAACAGATGTAGTCTGTAAGAGCTGCTACAGCAGCTCTTTAAAAAATTCTCATCTAAACTAGCAGTACTTGCTACTAGTAGTTTTTACTCTTAGTTCTATGTGAAAAAACTGATTTTTTTTTTTTTTTTTCAAATTTGGGTTTTTTGTATAGAATTAAAATTGTATGAATCAAACAACTTATAAGTAGAAAATAATTTCTTTGTAAAAAAAAAATTGTCATAAGCTATTTCTGCAAGCAGAAATATGTTCTTGCTCATAGCAGTGGAAGATGATGCAGTAATTCACCTGATTATCAGTAAAGCTACTGATCTCAAATCTGAATTTGATCAAACCAGAAGAATAGACACACCTCAAAAGGTCATACTTGATTTGAGAAAATTTGTGAGCAGTATATAATCTGGTTTACATTTCCTAACACAGAGGCTTAAATAGAAAAGAAAATAAATAACTGGACTCTTATCTTTCTCTAGCAAAAAATACCGTAAAAGATGGTTCTACAATATCCTAATCTCAGCTATGTGTATTATTTGCTTTGGACAGTTCTGGTGGGACTTAAGAAAATGGGGATGTTTTCCCATGTCTGACCCAAACCAAAAAAAAATCAAGCTGAAAAGGCACTTACTTCCAACTGAGTTGTGTTCCCCTTTCAGAGCACTTCCTGAATCAATGTCTTCCACACCTTGTTTAGAAGATACCGTAGCAAAAAAGAAGCACCAGTTGATTCCCACCTTTTAGGACAAAAGTTTACAATCCTTAATTTAAGGCAAAGATTAATATGTTTTACTTTTAAATTAGGAATTGCACCGAAGAACAATTATTGGAACTGTATGTAATGATACCACTTTTGGTGTTCTGTGTTAATATATTTTGACTACTTACCAAAAAAATTAATAATCATTTATTAATCAATTTGATAATCATTTCAGCCTTGTGTCCTATTACATTTAATAATTCAGGTGGTGTCAGTAACAGTCAGTCAGTGGTTATAGTTTAAGATCCTATTTTCAAGTCTGCCTTCAGAAGCGTTCATTTGGAGAGGATGTACTACATCCACTCAGTGAGTAAACGTCACTGATCCATTAAAAAAAAAATTACAATCTCAGAGCAGTTTCTTAAATACAGTCTCTAACACAGATGAGAAGAATTTTGACATGGTCCACAGAGAGGAAAGAAAATGTTTAATTAATTAGAAGACTCGAAACCTTCAGTTATTCCACAGACTTCTTGCTTAATTTTGGAGAGATGTCTTTCAAAATATTTTCCGCATGTCATTTTGGTGGATGAGAAGGGCCACGCTCACCAGAAACACAGCAATACTTGCAAAAATGCTATGGCAATGGACAGTGCTTTTGTTGGCATAGGTGATGTCATTTAGGGTGGTACTGCAATTATTTCGGGGAAGAGTCGCTTGAAACATGAGACTTATCCCACATTCCAGTCCTCACATAGCATGTTTCTATCCAGAGTGCAGTCTGCTGAGGGAAGCTGATGATGGCTCTGGTGCTCTCCTCCTAAACCACCATCTTCTTCCTTCCCAGTAATGAAGGTTTTCTTTCTTCACACTTCCTCCAGTCTGCAGTGGATTGCACCCTTTTTCTGCCAGCTTTCTGCAGCTGGTTTTCCCGGGTGCTGGCATCTGAAATTCCCAAGCTGTTCTGGATCACCTGCTTCCCTTTCTGCAGGTCTCCTGGATTGCTCTCTGAGCACCTGCAGACCAAATTAGCAGCAACTTCCCACATGAGCACGGTTCCTGGGTCTCAGGTGGGACTCATCCTGTTTGTTGCCTGATCCCAATCCCTTACTGAATATATTGTGATTTAAAGTAGCTGTCCCGTAGAATTTAATCATAAAGCCAAAGGTGTTGTTGCCTTCTGATTAAATAGAGGTAGATGCTTGTCACAGAAAAGTGGCTGCCTTTGTGGAAGAGCTTTCTGCGCTTATAAACAAACGGGCAATATGCAGTGGATTAAGCAATAAGCAAGCATTTTCACAGCTCTCTGTCAGGGTTCACATGTCATCTGGTGGACCATGATCTTTTTTTGGACCCACAAGGAACAAACTGTGATATTAGAGATGTTGAGCTTCTGTTCCATGGCAGCTACACTTTGTCTACATGCTGCAGGGATAGTTGTTTCTAAACATATTGGGGTTTTTTTGTGTTTGTTGTTTTATTTTTTAGTTTCCTATGTAGCCTTAGTGTCTCTTTAAGACTGTTGTGTGGGAATGAAATGTTTAGTGCTGAAGGATCGGATCCAAAAATAGAAAAGAAATAGTTCTGAACATAAACAATCATGTGAAGTACAAACCCTAATGATGAATATCATTATTAAAAATAGGAAATGGTGGTAGAAATGCTACTGAAGTATTCATTTCTAGTAACAACTTATTTGTTCTGTCTCCAGTAAGATAAGTGTCCTGGAGAAACTCTATGGAAGGATGTGAAATTGAAGGTAGTAAATCAAAGTTTCACAATGCCAGGTTTTAAAAGCTGTAGTGTGCACTCCTTTGCAGCAGAAGGTCTGGAGAACCCTTCCTTCTGGCTGCTCTCATGATGAAATTATTTACATAAATAAAAGCAAAATTTGCAGAAGCTGACATCTCCTGGAATTTGGTCTTTCAAAGCTATAGCAGCTGAAAACCCTGTTGATAAACATATGGGAGTTTTAGTGCCATTAATTATTTACAACCACTGTTGTGGCTTGAAGGTGGCTTCTCCTAAATAACATGTAAGAATACGTCTGATGACGTTTCAGCCCATGTGTCCTCTTTCTGGAAGGGGTGGTATGTGGGGCAGATGTTGATGTTTCAGTTTACAAGGTGAAGGGTCGTGGAATGTTTTGAGTCTTGATTTAGGACCAGGAACAAGCCCTGTGGCTGCTTGGGAAGAATATTCTCAGCTGAGAAGCAAAACATTCCACGGTCCTTAACCAACTCAAACATCAACATCTGACCTTCACACAGTGGCATGAATGAAAAATTTTAAATCCAAGAATTGTACCATTTTAGATCTGAGTTGTCCAATGTGCCTGGCATTGCCATACTGTGACTCCATAATTTTTAGATACAAGTTGTACCAGAGACATTGTGTTCACCTAACAAGAAAGGGAAAAATAAGTTTTCCAGTGGTTCATCATTTTTTTTATATAGCAAGTATGTAAATGGCTACAGGGGCTTGGGTCAAAGAAGTTCGTATAAATTCATTTCATAATAGATGGAAATAAAAAGAAGGTTTCCTTAAGGATACTATAGTATAGTCTCCCAAAACTGATAAAACTTGTCAAGCTTCAGAGCAGCTACTTTGAAACATGAACTAAACTAAGACCTAGTTTCATTAAGGTTTAATACACATAATTTATTAAGTGTTAAAATTATATGTCACACCTTTTTTTTTTTTACAAAAATGATTGTTGAAATAGTTACAAAGGTGAATATTAATTCTACTATGCAAAACAACTCTAAATCTATAAAAATGTGTAGTACAGATCTAAAGAACTATCTATCCAAAGCACATATTAATATATTATTAAGCTTTCTCCTGCTGCCTTTCATTACTCTTCTGTGTCCCACATGGGAAGAGTTTGTGGGTTAAATCCATTTCCTGGGTCACATCCTAAGAGTCTTGCTACTTCATTTAGGCATGTCCAAATCTAAGCAAATCCATGTCAGCCTCCCTTGTAGTCCCCGAGATCTCCAAGAGGAATTAATCTGATCCTAAAGGAAATATCTCAAGGTATTTACGAGGAATCTCCCTCTGCAGTGGCCTGTTTCACTACACTAACTGTCAAGGAGGACTCCCCTTAGTTAATCAACTAAATTTAACTATGCTTACTGTAGACAACTAAATTTAGACAAGTAAGCTTAGGTGGGAGGAATTCCTCCACAACAGTTTACATGCCAGTTAGAAATGATGATCTCATTGTCGTGGGCAAAGATGAAACTAGCTGTTTGTCTTGGTGAGAGTGAAGGCATAGTACAAGGACATGGGGAAGCTTTCACGATTGCCCCATTCTGTGTCTGTTTTGAGAAGCTACTGGAGAAAGGCATTAGTCACTCCAGTATGTTCTTCAAGCAATTCACTTTAAAACTGATTGATAGTCATTTCATTTCAAGTCATTGTCTTGTCACGGTTAGATGATTTTCTTTGCCTGCATCCTCTCAGTCAGGGTGAAATAGTTTGTTACATTCTTAAACTGCACAGCCTTGGGTACACTTGCAATGTGAATTAATGACCAGGGATCCAGAAAAGTACAGAAAAATCTCAGTTCTTTTTTTCCAAGTCTGTTTCTGGCATAGTATGTGATACTGGGCATTTATAGCACTGTTTCATTTTTCATACATCATCTATTACATTCCACAGTAACTTTTGCAATAACTACCACGATGGCTTTGTATTTCTGGTATTAGCTTTTAGGTATTCCAATAAGACAAATTATATATTTAGGTAAGTAATGAGGTATTTTTTATTTATCAACTAGACCACTGTGGAAGGTATAGTTCAGAGCATCTTATTTTAGCTACTTTTAAAAAATTATTATTATTTACAAGCTCAGGATGGAGGAATTAGAAATATTCACCAGCTGACTGACAGAATCTTTGATTTTGCACTTTGCAACTGCTCTCTTTGAGGTGGAGAGTGATGGTCTTACAGGAGCGGTACTATTTGTGGTGCATTAACTTGATGCAAGATGACAGCCTTTTTCCTGTTAACACAATACTGCAAATTTGATGGAATAGTCCTTGGAGTTTCATTATTCTGCAAATGTCCAACTATTAAAAAAAGTCGTAACTGGATCCACTTTAAAGGTGGTTTGAGTAGCAGGAAACATCTCATATCCCCTTTACCTGGCAACCTGCCAGACTGCTTGACATCTCTGTCTCCATCCTCCAACAGCATTTTGCGAACTGTACAAGTAGAAGATTCAAGTCATGCAAATGTATTTTCAGAGGAAATGTGTGCTGAAGATGTATTTGACCATATGATCCCTGTAATTTAGAGTATTGCCACGTCTAATTGAAGCAAACATTAAAAAAAGAACAAAGATTTCTCATGTGAGGAACTTTTTTTAGATTTTTTTTAGTAAAGATCAGAAATAGTATCACAATACAATGTGTCTCCATTTAGGCATTTGTAGGTGGTGTGTGGAGAACATTATCTTAAGAAAAAAGAATATACAAAGCATCTTTATTCAGACTTAATGTGGCAGTAAGAATTAAGCAGATTTGCTTCTAAAACGGCCACATGATAATTAATTCAGCAACTCTAATGGTTTTCTAGATGACAGAGTTGGTTCTGATCTGTAAATGAACATAAGCAATTGGAAATCCCTCAGTTATTGTTCCTTGGAGACCTTACCGGAGATAGTTTTAATCATAAAATAGTTTTGCCTTGTCTTACGACTGAAGCAATATTTCGCTACCATGATTGATTTGCAGAATTTCTGAAGAATAGTTAAAAAAGCCAATGAATCTTTCATAGCATTCTGCCTATGTTGGTCCATTATATATAATGATATTACAAAATCACAAAAACAGCTGCAGAGGTTTTTCTTCAGTCATGGGGAAAAAACAGTAGAGGTAGCTAGAGACAAATCACTCGACTTTTTCTGGAGTCAGTACAAATCATGGTTAGAGTTTGAGAACTTTAATTTTAAGTCTGTAGTGCCATCCAAAATTAAATGACTTTTCCTTGTTTAATGATTCCCTGTTTAATGATTATACTCTGCGTACTTGATCTGTACAGTAGAATGCATAGAAAACATTAATCCAACTACTTTCCAATGCATGTTTAGAATCCAGATTACACACTAGCAAAGCAACGTTTTTCTATGGCCAGTTATAACTGAAGAGTTTATAGGGCAAGAATTATATTTTTCTGTTCATTTTCTCTATTTGTAGACCATATCATAAATCTGAACATATTGTGATTACAGTCCTGCTGTAATTCTAACATCATGCTTGGTAAAAGGCATGTCTTGAAATCCTCTCCTCCCTAAAGGTTTCTGGTTTATCTCCTTACCCTTTAGTACTAGCCAGTCCTGGATGCAGAACTGAACACTGACTCTTCCAGCCAAGTGCTATAAGCACTAGTCATTGGCATCACGCTCTCACCCCTTCTGCCTACTCTAGGTGATTTTAAATCTCTTCTTTAGTGGCAGAATTCAGAAGGAATACTCAAAAATATGATCCTTCAGAATAACATTGTGATTAGGAGATATGGATATAAACCATCTCAGGATAATGCTTTCAAGGTTTGGCCCGGTACTCTGAGCACTGAGCCATTTTCTGAAATGCAAGAATCACATGCCTTTCTGGTTTGAAAGCAGTGAGGCCAGCTCATTTTCCTGGTTATAATGTGTTATAATCTCCAGGTTATAATGCATTACCTTCAAGATGAAGGCTGTGAGTCTTACCTGAAGAGGAATAACTTCCTATAGATCTGTGAATGGAGACGGGGAGAGCAGACACAATTCTCTTCCCACAAAGAGGTGGGGTTTGAAACATGGAATTATAGAATGTTTTGGGTTGGAAGGGACCTTTAAAGGTCCTATTGTCCAACCTGCCTTGCAGTGAGCAGGAACATCTTCAACTAGGTTAGGTTGCTCAGAGCCCTGTCCAACCTGACCTTGAATGTTTCCACTGAATAGTCCACCCATCAAATCCATATCTCTCCACTTCAGAGAGAAGGATGTCACTGGGGACTGTGTCAAAGGCTTACAGAAGTCCAGATAGATGACATCTATAGCTCTTCCCTGTTCCACTGGTGTAGTCACGCCATCGTAGAAGGCCACTAGGCTGGTCAGGCAAAATTTGCCCTTAGTGAAGCCATGCTGACTGTCTTGAATCACCTCACCTCCCAGTCCTCCACGTGCCTTAGAATAGCTTCTAGGAGGAGCTGTTCCACGAGCTTCCCAGGCACAGGGGTGAGGCTGACAGGTCGGCAGTTCCCAGGGTCCTCCCTTCTACCCTTTTTACAAATGGGTGCAGCGTTTCCCTTTTTCTGCTCACTGGGGACTTCACCTGACTGCCATGACTTTTCAAATGTTGTGGAGAGTTGCTTGGCAACTATATCAGCCAATTCCCTCAGGACTCTGGGATGCATCTCATCAGGTCCCATAGATTTATGCACATTCAGGTTCCTCAGGTGGTCTTGAACCTAATCTTTTCTTACAGTGGGAGAGACTTGCTCCCCCAGTCCCTGCCTTGAGGTCCATCCATTCGAGGGGGTCTGTTTCTTCCAATGTTGCTGTCCACAAATGGAAGGACAAAGGAAAAAATAAACCTATTCTTTGGATTCCCTTACAGACCATCCCAAGGCCCTGAAGGCTTTTGGTTGCCTTTGGACTTTGTTGCATCTTAATTGCCACCTGCATGGAAGAGCGGAGATGGGTGATAGTCCGAGGGCTGTACCAAGCTAGGAATTTTGCTGGTGATGTCCTTAACTCAGGCTCCAGTGAGGCAGCAGATTTCCCTAAGGGGAGGGTCTATCTGGCATGTTCTGGACCCTCTGTTCCCCTCATAAGGAGTCTCCTACCACTATAACCCATCTTTTCTTCCTTGTGGAGGTGAACGTGATATGGAGGGTAGGTCTTTCTGACCTGAGCAACACCTCTAGTGTAAATGGACCATCATCCACATAATCCATTCACTGATCTTCCAAATCCAAAGCCTCATGCCTGTTGTGTAGAGGCACCTGGGAAGGCAGGGTAGTCAAGGAGAGGGTTCACCTGCTGTCCAGAGTGTGGGCTTGCCTCCTTTCACACCTTTCCTTTAAGTTACTGCTTTCTGCTTGGCAAGGGGAGATACAGGGTCCCCTTGATTTTGTTCTTTTTTCTCCAGTGGCAGTTCATGTTTCGGCCTGAGGAAAGGCAGAGCATGGTTCCAGCAGTCTGTCTCTTTCTTGGACTCCCTGAAGCTGCTTAACCTTCCTACTTCTTGTAGCTCTGCCACCCGGCTGAGCAGCTCATCCACCTGGTGACATCTCACACAGCTGTCCTCCCTGCTGCCATCTGTTAGCAGTGAAAGGCTATGGCACACTCTAGAGCCTGAGATCTGGGTGGCTGCATGTTCTTACGGGAGCTCTACTGGGGTTGCCACATCAGTTGTGGTGAGGACATAGCTTTCTGCTTGGTGAATACCGTATCTAACCTCTTTCTGGGAGGGTCATGACGACCAGCTGAACTCACCTTTTGAGCTGGTAGGGTGACAATGCCCTTCCTGCATGTCCCTCTGTGTATGTGATCTCCTTGGTTATATTTTTTTTAAATGCTCTCATTTTGAGACCCCATCCTGAAGGATTTAAGTGTTTCAACACTAGAGTATGAATCTATTCATGCACTGAAGATCATGCTGTCGTATAGATAACTGAACCCTTCCTTTGATCAAACAAGTGCTTCTTAAAAAAACCCCCAACTGACTCCATGTACCAAGCACCAGAACCCATGAAAACAACCTCAATACTCTCAAGTAACAATGTGCCAGGAGGAACGTTCTTAGTTATTTAATGTTCAGAGCAATTTATGTCAGCACTAGAGTTTGAACTCTGAAAACAACAGGTTCAGCTATAGTTGCATCTGTAGCCTGGTATCGTATCAGCAGAGTACCCTGTAAATGAATCTGCTGATTTTCCTCCTCCTTTCATGCTTTTGCATGTTTGGCACTGCAGAGCAGCCTGAATCATGTGGACCAGATTCCTCCATGGGACCTAAAACCAGAGCATGCCTACCACACTGCAGCTGCTAATGCACAGCTCACAGGACCACGACAGAGCTCACCTGACGTAAATCTGAAATACAGGGCTCTCAGCAATTTTTGTTTCACTCCAGAGGTCTGCTTCTATTGCACTACATTATTTGCTGAGGCAGATGCGGTCTTAAAGTCTCTATTCCTCTCAGCATCACAGCAAGAAAAAATAATGCTCAAGTTCCAGCACACTATTGTGACCCACTTAAGGCTTGCAGATGCTTTTAAGGAGCACAAAGCAGGTCTAAGCAAACGGGTGCCTGCCTTGTGTGGTTCTGTGTGGCTTGGTTCTGTCACATGCAGATCTGCAGAAGCAGGTGGTTTCTGAATAGAGCCAAAGCAGCGGGGCTCTTGCCATGGCAGACACAGGTACAGGTACGCCTGCTCCTGCTTCCTCTTTGGTGGTTGCTCTTGATCGGGCTTGGTTTGCCGAGTTAAAAGCAGTGTTGCAGTGTTTAGTTATTTCATCAGTCACTCAGCTGCTCTCATCAAATCAGACTGGACTTGTAGAGTAGAAGGAGAGCTGGTTACCAGCCAATTCAGTTCTTCACTTCTACCTTCTCACCTGACACAAACTGAAGTTTGGCACATAGGCTGCTAACAGTTTTTTCAAGAAGGCTGGTTTGTTTTCCTTTATACCCGCTATTTTTGGTTTACTCTGGTTTGGTTTTTTTTTAGAGGAGAGGCGTGGATGAAATGAAAAGTTGATTGAAGAAGTGTGAAAGTAAAGGTAAGGATAAAGGCTATTGCTTCAGAGATGGCACATGTTACTGAAGCTGTCTTATGCTGTCACCCCTGAAAATGTGGCAGCAACAAGTCGTGAATGCACTAGAAAGCTTTGCCCATTGTCCCCTAGCAAAGGGCAGACATATAGCCAGTATACCCCAAATCTTTCTGCTTAATAGATGACATAGATGAGAACAACTGGGATGAATGGTTGTCAATAAGCAGGCTGTTCATAAAATTTACTTAAGTAGGTTGGTGTAAGTATCATTAGAAATAATGGGGTGAAAGTTAGCAAAGTAAAATATTAGCTGAATATCTGGTAAGCATTTTGATTAGTGAAGTGTGTTGGGCTGTGAATTTTTCTCTCCTAGTGTTGACATACTTGCATATGTATTCATCATTTATATTCTGTGCTTTTTTGCCTTTCTAATGTGATATGATAATCATGTATCTATGAAAATTATTGGGAAATCTTGGCACCTCTGATTTAATCCTAGCAGTATATTATATATCTCTAGTGGGGCAAGTAGCAAGCCAAATATCATAGATCAGAAATAACCAGATGGCAGCCCAGAAGGGCTCTGACGTCTGCTCAAATGTGGAGTAACAGGGTACCAAACTGTGGGATGATGACACCCGGTTGCCTGCTAGCACTCTGTGTCAAGTCAAAAACTTTAGTTGCCCCAAAAGTGGAGCAGTGCCTGCAACAGCATCATATGTGACAATAGCTGCTAATGTTTTATCTCTTCATTTTCTCATTAGATACGGATTTAATGGGAGACATTCTTGACTTCACTACTGGTAGCAGCAAGTGCATGTCAGACTCTAGATTGTGCAGTGAGATGCAACTCCACAGGCATCTCCTGTCCACCCCAGTATGCTGCCAGCATCTTTGAAGTCTCAGTCTTTGCTGACCTCCTGACACCATGGGGAGAAGAGGCATGCTGCTTTGCATCCCTCTGACTCAGTGTGTGGCTTCTTAGAGACTGCACAGTTTGACAGTAACACCCCTGGTGTTGCAGCTGCCTTGCTGCACATTGTATGCATTCTTCCTTCCCCAGCAGACATCTAAATGCAGCGTGCTCCTTGGCTCTTCCTAAGGAGTAACCTGGCAGAGGATGTCTGCTGTAGAGACAGCCAGTTTCCTGCCTTGTCGTGAATTTCACTGACCCAGTTCAGGTAAACTGACTCTTCTTTCCCTACTGACATTTTTTGTCCAGCTACAATTAATTACAGGTGATTGTGGGCAGCCACAGGGAGTCTGTGAGCTGGAGCTTTTCCTGCTGATCAGAGACACCAGATGGTTTACCTCCATCATTGGTTCTTGGGCAGAGTGACACTCGGGGTGTGTGGGGCAGAACATGCCTTGCCTGTCACTCCAGAAGGGCATGGGTCTTCCACTGGGTTTGTGTCATAACCATTAGTTCCCTGTGGACATCTTTGATATCCTGAGGTATCATCTCATACCTCTCTACACACCAGTATTCAGGCAACTGATTTCTTCTCAGCATGTGGGATTTGCCTCCAGACCCGCGTAGGATCTACATGCAGGTGTCTGTAAGTATGCTAGGTAGTGTGTAGCCTGGAAAGCCTTGCAGCTGACTGGCATGTAGGTACCTAAGGGGTGAGTTAAATCACTTTGTAAGTGCTGCTAATTCTACTGATGATGCCAAAACGGCACAGAGTAACTGCTCAGAGATGAATTTTGTCTTTAAGCAGCAAAGGTCTTTATTTTGTGCAACATTGGGGAGCTAGCTGATTCGGACCTGACAAACTAACTCCCAAGTTTTCAGTGAAAAGTCAGGTAATTTATACAGTTTTCCTGAGAGGTTACAACATCTTTACATACATAGTCATTTGATTTCGACACCTAATAATTCTATTCATAATAGGTGGGATCTAGGTGGAGTAAACCTTTCAACTTTCTTTGTTCAAAGATTTCCTGACTCATGGTCTCCTTATCTCCTTCAGATGTCCACCTTATCTTTTCTAATTATTCAGAGTATGTTCCTTTAACATTGTCAGTGGTACATTGCTTTACTTTAACATCCTCAGTGAAACTTTTTCTTATTCAGAGTACTTTTCTTATTGTTCAGAGTACATTCCTTTCTCAACACAAACAGAGCATCATCCAGAGCATTGTACCAAACTCATCCCGGCTAATCTTTTTAAGACCTTGCTGTTTCACTGACTAAAGTTGTGATAATGTTGCCAAAAGGCAGGTATCTAGTGACATTTGAGATGGCATCCTGATAGCCTTCTACCTGTGGGGAAAGAAGGATATAATATACCCTTTTGGGCCAGTCCCCAGGAATTTCTCAGCTGTGTAAGATATCTTAAAAGTCGTGGTTTAAAAAAATCTAATCCTATCCAGGCTATCCACAGACAACAGAGGGATTTTAGGGACTTACTTCAAATGTTGATGTCTACATTTAGTCATTTAATGTTGGTGTCTTAACCCTGAACTGAATCCTGCCCACAGTTTTATCCTCCAAAAAGAAGTAGTCCTAAGGGCTTGAGATTGCCTGAAGCAAAATGCCAAGATCTTGCCAGTAAATGGTCATCAAATATATGCAGCACCTTGACACAGGTCTCATCCAAACAGTTGCTTGCTTTTCAGAAAAAAATATGAGTATAATTTCAGGGTCCCCTGCCACTAGTATGATTCTCAGTTCTGTGTAATTTACTAAATTCAGATGGACACATTCTGTTACTTCATCCACTGCCCCTTTTGTTGTTGTTGTTTGTTGTTGTTTTGTTAGTTTCTTTTCTGGTCCAGTCCTATCAGTTGCTAAGCCACTGCTAAAAATGGTGAACATTTTGTGCTCTTACTGATATCCACAATATTCAAGATCAAGATACCCTCATTCAGTCAAACTGGGTAATTGTTTCCGAGGAGAGGGTTTTATTACCAGGTGTTTTTTTTTTTTTTTATCTTGAGGTTGGCCTCATGCTTTCAGACAATTAGCTTGATGAAGTTCTTCCTGACCATGCTACTGTGCAATGAGCAGTGGAATGACTCTGCAAAGGTGATGTCTGAATTATACTACCTTTAATTAGTCCCACTTGTTTCACTAAGCTGGTAAGTGTGATTAGTGTAGAAACAGTTTGACCTCTGAAAAACAAAGTTGCTCTTTTTTTACCATGAGAATGGTTACTGCAAATGACATTAAAACCTCTTCCAGTGTGTCCTTACTCAACCAGAGTTGAGTAAGCGTTCAAGTAGAACACCTACCAATTGCGATTTCATTTGCCCCCTTGTTCCGAGCAGTGAGTGTAGAGGGCTGAGGGATGTGTGCTTCAGTAACATGCTATCCCAGGCATCTGATAGTCTTAATTTTTTGCTGCTGTAAAAATATTACTTTGAATATTTTGACTCTTAATGTTTCCCAAAGGGAATCTTCGTTCTATTCATAAGCCTTAACTTTAAATGGGATGATTTTAATTTGTTTGTCTACTTTTCTCCTCAAAGCTCTGGTAAAATAGTACCAACTGTTTTTATGGTGGATGATGTTATGTTAACAGTTCCTGATTATTTGTTAAGGGCTGTTGCATGTCTAGAGTTGTAGCTCTTGATGGAAAGAATGTTATTATGTAATTTTAGTTTTCCTTGAATAGAAACGACTGGTGTTGGCCAGAACATCATCAGTGTGCAGTGTTCGCTATAGCTGGTTGTGGCTGGACGGCTGGTGATGTATGTCATGTGGGGCAGCACAGCCCAGCAGGGTCTGATGGAGATTCCTGCCAAGGATACCAGTTTGGTTGTAGGGAAGCAATGGCTGGAGGGCATGTTGCTATAATGAGATGTGCTTTCAGTGAAGAGGTTACTGTCAGGCCAAAATAATTTGTTTCTTAGTTAATGCACGTCCTGCACATCGAATTCCTAACAGAGTCATTGTTAGTTTTCCAGCATTTTCTTTGCCATTTCATTTGTCCCTTGCTGTTCTCCCTATATATCTGCCTTGGATACTTGTTTTTCTTTCATCACGTCTTAATATGTCCACTCTTATCTACTTCATAGACAATTTTATCTCTTGCTTTGCCTCACTCTTTTACTCCAGCAAGTTTCCCTGGCAGCTAAAATTCATCTTGGCCTGGATCTTTGTCTTCCATCTTGCACTTACTTGGAGTGTTAAACCAGTTTATTTGGTGTCGATCTCCTATGTTCCAAAATCTATGTGTAAACACTTTAACATTTGTTCTGATTTTATGAAATACAATCTTCTGAGAACCTGCACCGACTTGGATGGAACCTGATAGTATTTTTTTTAAATCATGTTTAGAACTGTGATGCTTTAGAACAGTTTGCTGATAATTCAAAACACTGGCCTGATCTCAGAACATGGCAGTGTAATAAGCGAGAAGATGAAATACAGAATGCTGCAGCTATTAATATGTAGACATACGTTGTCTTTACAAACTCATTGGTTTTTATAGCTACACCAAACTGTTCTCATTCATATCAGTAATGTTACTTTATTCCTTGCTCCCAGGAATAAGTTTATTTCAGAAGTCTGGTATCAAAGTACATTATTTTCAATTTCTTCCTGTTCCCTGAAGTTCAGAAAGAAAGCTGAATCCCTTCTTAAAGGGAAAACGACAGTGCAGGTAGTCTATCTATTTCCACTAAAGATACCTTTAATCCATTTAAGGTGAATCCCAGTGTGACTGTTTTCTACAAATGTAATATGAAGGCATATGTTGGGGAGTTTGAAAAGTTATTCTGTGAGCAGGTGCTAGAACTACAAAAAATAAGTATGAATTGTCTATGAGTAACTTTAGATTGAAAATCAGGATTTTAAAAAAGGGTATTTTGCAATGATATTCTAGTAGGTGCATGGAGTCAAGAAACAAATTATTTTCAAGACATTATGAAGATTACTTAGTAGAAGTATCTAGCAGTGTTACTAATAGCTGGGTTTACTTTTGGTTTATGTGGGTTGTGCTCAGCCTCATATATTAAGCTCTTATCTTTAGAAAAAATAAATTTGCAAATGGAATCTCCATCACTAGCAGCTGAGTTTGAAAGAAATTCATACACTCAGTACATAGCTGTGCAACATTAGCAAGAAGGGGACTATGGAGAATGTAGGATACATTCACAACGATGATTAATTGCAATAGCTTGCACGTGTGTATTTGACGACCATCTTCTTTATGCAGCTTAGGGCCAATTTCACCTTTTAGAAAACTAATTTAAAGGAAAAGTAGCTATTACTTCCCTTACCAGGTATAGTGGATTGCACGTATATATCCCTTGAATATGGGTGAGCTTCTTTTATCTTTGAGGACATTTAATGAGATTTGTAGTGGTCACCAATGGTTTGGTATGTTGGTTTAGCACAGTATCTGAAAGAGGACACGTGCCACAACTCATGGTGCAGTCCATCACCTGCTGCTATAAGTATTCATATTTAGAAGGGAGTTAGAGTAAGAAATACAGGTTTCCTGAGAAGGAAAATCTTTCAAAACAAGATTGGTCCATAGCCTGCAGTTATGCTCTTGCATTATCTGATTTACAATAGTGACAGGAACCTGTATATCCCACATATCAGGAGGTATTCCTAATCAAGGTAGGGGAATGTCTTCCTTTATATATTTGTCTTCCTTTGGTTTTGACCAAATACAATTTCGTATTTGCCATTCATTTCAAAATGAACTTTTTGAACATCTTTGGTTCAGAAACTTATTCAAATGCAGATAGACATTTAGGCCTAGATTTATATCCACCTATGCCAGTAAAAAGAAAGAAATGAAGATTTGACCGAATTGCTTGCAGCAGGACTTAACTTCTCTTTCTCTAATAACTGTAGAAAGATTCCAAGACAAATATATTCCAAATTAGAAACCTTAGCAAGCTGTCTAAATTTAGGTAGGTTGAATCTAGGTACAGCACCACTGAATGTGGTTAATGTCTACAGTATTTACCTCTTACATTCACTGATATAATACGGATGTCATTCTATTTACTTGGAAAAAAACCCTACCAGTAAACACTTTAAACTTACCTTTTTAGCCGCTTGATGATGGCCTTTGTTTTGCCTTACTGGCAAATCTGATAAATGAAATAAAATGAAGAAAGAACAAAATAATGGCTCATATTTATGTTCCACCTATCATGCCAATAAAATAAAATGGTGGCAGATATAGTTAGAACAAAGTTTTCAGGAACAAAGTTCAGGCAGTTCACAAGGATCCTTTGACATTCATAACTACAAGAGGTCGCAGGGTCAAAGACTTACTGATTACTAACAGAGGCAGAGATATATGTAAATAAAGAGAAAAATGACTAAAACTCAAACACTGGGGAGGAAGCCAATTGCTGCAAGGCTGGAAGAAAAGAATTCTGATATATATGCATCATTGCAGAATTAAGTACATGCATCGTGAGGTTTCTTTTGCTTTGCCTTTGAGACCAGTTACTTCACTATTGCAGGAAGCAGAGTATGAAACGTTAGTCTAATCTGTCCAGGAGTGCAAATTACAATATTAAGCATTTATAGAATAATAAAAACCATGATTTTTTTTAATTTTTTTTTTTTGCATACTGCTGAAAGATTATTCATGGAAAACATCTGAGGAAGAAAAGAACATGGAGCAGATTAAAGGTTGATGAGTATGATACAGCCTTGAACAAGGTGATTGCAGGTCTAGAACCTGATCAAGCAAAATATCTAAGCATCAGATAGGGACATATTAAAATAATTGAACAAGAAGGCAGAGAAATGTGTCTTGGAATAACATGTACACTTCAGATCACTCAGATAAAATGATATGGCAAAGAAATAGTGCAAACATGGAAGGAGACTGAAGATTCAATTCAGCTGCCTGCTTGTAGGCACCTGTTACCGGTTGAGTGCCTGAGGGTACCAGGGGTTTGGGGTGTGACACAAGAGCTGGAGGGGACCCCTGCGCTTTCAGGGCAGCAGCTGGGTGACAGGTAGGGCACCGTGGGGCATTTCAGGTGGCATCAATGCGCAAGGAATAGGCTGGAGCTCGAAAGGACCCAGGTTTGTGCAGACTGGCAAAGTGAAGTCTAAAGGAAGGATGGAGTTTTCTCCAAATATTCTGAAGGAACGATAATCCTGTCAGGAGTTCTCAACAGCTGAACCTAATTTAGGATTGAGGAAATTATCTTGCCAGAGAAATGAGGCTTTGTCCACCGCTACTCACAGAAGCAGCTGAGGGGAAGGTAGGTCAAGCAGGGGGATCCTAACAGCTTCTAACAGGGAGCCTGATCTGTTCAAGGGAAGATTTTCTGGGAGAGCTGCCCATGATAAAGAGGCTGGGTTTGATGACCCAGGAAGCCTCTTCCAGTTCTGGCTTCTCAGGATCAGGAAGCAGTGCTGAATTTCTCTTCACTTGCCTTATGACAGAGTTCAGATGAGGTATTTGTAGTAATCTTGCAATCTGTGAATCTCTCATAACATCTAAGTTTCTTGATAGCTAAAGTAATGTTTCACAGAGATCCTGGTAACCAAATTGCATTTTGCTGAAATTTTAATAGCATTCCCTGTTCTCTTCAGCTTTTATTTGATTGTCTTGCTAAACAGGTATGCTCAAACTGAGAACTGGTTGCAGCTCTGAGTTAGGCAAGCTTGTCTTTAGATGAACTTGTCCCCTCTGGTGCAGGAAACATAACACAGAAGCGTTGCTTACTCTCTAGTTCTAGAGGGAATCGAATGTTTACTTTTTAAGCTAGAAGAGTGAAAACCTGGCCTAAAAGAGTGCAGAATTAATCCTCTGCTAGTTGGAAATCATGACAAGATCCATTTTCCACAGTGAAAGTTTTCTATATCAATTATTTCCTACTTTCATCTCTATCAAATCTATTTTTCCTGTGAATAACATGCTGGATTAATTGTGTGTTTGGGAGAGGAGTCATTATTTAGGCAAAAAGTCTTTACATAATACTTAATAAAGGAGCTCATAAATGAGTGTTGAGGAGCTAGATTTGTTGTTAGGATTTTCAGATGATCTGTTTTTATAGGTTATGTGTTGTAATATGGTGATGTACGTTCTTTTGACCTTTTTCTACCCAAGTAAGAAAATACAAACTTCATGAAGGGTGCTCAAATTTTTGCAGCTATAACCAAGCTCACATAATTACTGCTGGGTCAGAGATTATAGAGCCCTATGATAGACATGCTTTTGTAAGCCAGGGAGTCCACATGACAGCTTTCTGGTTTCACCACTTCCTAGCAATGAGAATTCTCTTATTGTAAATATTTTTAATTTTCATTCCTGTTCTCATATTGCAGGAGATTTTTAATCTTGAATTGTGATTTGGGCATATGCATCAATAACAATTTGGCCATGCAGGCAAATTTGTGGGAAGCAAATTTAAGCATTTAAATAAATAAATGGATTTAAGCAGCCTTATGTAATACCTCATCAAGCTATTCATTAGTGTATGTTCTGTGCTATACATTTAAAGGTCCTGAATGACATGAAGCTGGCATTTAATGAGTTATGTTAAATAGGAGTCGTCAGGCTTCTGGTTTTCTCTTCTGTTCTTTGAAGTCTATTGCTACAAGGGCCGGAAGGGGTTAGTCATCACATAAGAATAGAATTTCTTGACAAAAAAAATACTATTATTGTCAGACTTTGGTTCAGATATTTATTAGGTTTTGGTATTAAGCTAGTTAACTAACTGAATTCCATATTTGATTGATTTCAATCAAATTTTTTTGTTGAGGTTTATAGCCAATGGGCAACCATCTTTTCCAGACTTCTATAACTACATTTTATGTTACCTAATTAGATTGTGGAATATTGTCTACTATTGAGTCTAATTCTTTTGCTTTGCTGTCAATTTGATTTTTATTTGACTGATCATTAGAATTCCTTTTACTTGAGTTAGTGTGTTGTTATTGGTAGCTGAACTTAGGTAATAAGTTTTCTTGATTTTATTGTCTTACGAAGTCTTTTAATGAAATATATTAAAATGCACTGACTCACGTGTCTCTAAGCAGTGTGAGGGCAGGATCATTAAAGATCTAGGTGGAGACAGGCCAATAAATTCCAAAGACCGAACAATTTTCCCTAACTAGTCTTTATTTCTTGCCAGCTGTATTTTTTATTTTAGTTCAGCCTCTTTCGAGGCTCCCCACAAAATACACATACCACTCTGAGAGCAGCAGCCAGTAATAAATGTTTACATGAGCATATATATTTGTACACAGAGCTCTTCACAGCTGGCTCTCCATTTGTCCTGAATGCTAGAAAGTGTTTTAACGTACCCTCAGGGTGGCTTAGCTGGTATATCTGAAAAGGGACACACATTGAGTGTTTTTATTAGCAAGTCTTCACTAAAGGTAATTGGGCAATCTGCCTAAAACCTCCTTTTTTGGGCCAAACTGCATGCTGGCTGGACCTTCATCCCACGAAGCATGGATAGACATGCGGATCTGCACATAAACATATACTGAAGCTTCAAAAAGTCACTGCCACTTGTAGCATAACTCCAACAAGTAATGCTCCTGTCTTCTATTTCTCAAACTACTCTGCCTCCTCTCCCCATTCCTCCTCAAGTGAACTTGTACAGTCAGACCATTTCTGCCCAACCATAGTTTGATTTCTCAAAATTGTGTACTTGTTTCTTTTCCCATGCTTTCCTCATTTGTAGGAAGGCTGCCCGCCCTCTCCGTGAGCAGGGGGCAGCCCGATCCCCACGTCTCCTGAGAAGTGTTGCGGTGCTGTATGAATGCTGCAGGATTACATCCACATAGCATAAGGTCAGCACTACTGTTGGAAATGCTGGAAGAAGGCCTCCTGTGTAGCCAGATGACACTGAAGTACTTTCTCTTGAAAATTATTGGAGAGCTGCTTGAATTTACCCAGGAGAATAACACCAGCCAAGGAGACAGGGAGGTCAGCTCAGCTGGATGGTGCAGTCACTCATTAAGATCATTATCTGTGTCATTGCCTTCTCTGTCATTCCCACCCCAAACTGGCTGCCTACTGCATATGGGCTGGGCTGACTTTGTCATTCAAGCTCCCTCATTCCAAAGAGCAAGTTCACCTCAGTGAGTGGAAAGCAGTCCTTCCTTTGCTCTGGTTTCAAGCTTAAATGCTTCAGTGTTCCCCTCTGAGCAAGAACAAGTGGTTCAGGCTTCAGGGTCATTCCCCCACTTTCCCAAGGATATTTGCATACTGCTACCCATCAGCAAGAGGTAACCATACATCCTGATTTTTTCAAAGGATGCTTCTGTCTAGTTTAAATAAAACTGGGAAGATGAACTAATTTAGCATGTGCTAGAGAGCTATTATCAGATATTTCTGTGAGCTTGTGGTGCTCGTTTTTTTTCATGTGTGGAGCTATCTGATTTTTGGCCCATAAGGTAAGTCAAATTAGGCTCAGTTTTGGCTGTATTTTGAAGAAGCAAGTTCTTTAATATCTGTTTACATTAACAATGCATAAAATGTATGCCTGGCCCCAAATCATCCTAGCCCTATATGATCTGTTAATAATTTATTATATCTCTCAACGATGATTTTTCCATAATCTTCTAAAACAGATCTTTTTATATTTCTCAAACCTCAAGCTGATACCAGTCCTGACCTTAAAGGTCACTATTATAAGAACCTGTCATTCTCAACTAACATCTGATGTGATTTCAGCCCTAGAAGATGAAATTTTCCTCCCATTCGGTGTAGCCTAAGTGAACTCACAGAACATCCTTACACTATATACATAGCACTATGCTATAAACCCCCAAAATTGCTCTGAAATTGCATCCTGTCTTAAAACTGATAAAAAACCATCTAGTCTGTGTCACTGCACTGAAGGTTTATCGCATTCAGTGTCAGCATTTACACTCTTCTGGGACTTGATCTCTTAAACTGCTAGTGTAAGACAGTGGGAGAGTTTAAGCTGTCGTACATCCATTGTGTCTTGGCCCCTAAGTTATTCTTTCTAGCTGATGTCCTGCCTTGTTGATTGTGGAGCCAGAACACATATAAGCAAGCAACATGACATCCTGCCTCTCATCATCCACTGACAGCAATATACTATGTCACTTTTTTTGCTTTACTGCAGCTTGGATTATGGGGTACTTTAAACCCGGGCACAAACAAGACATTTACCTCTATTTCAAATTAATCAACAGCCTCATAGAGAACTTACACCTTATTGCACTATTCTGCTTGCATGACTCAGTGTTTTGGACTTGTGCTATTGTTAGCTTTTAAGTCTGAAGCTGATCATAGTCCTAACAGTGAAAAATTACTTTCAGGTGGGGACCCCATATACTGTATTGCCAGCTATAACAATTGTAAATTACACAGTGCTAGCAGGCACACATGGGTAGTGGAACTCCATCACCTGCAGCTGAAGTTGTTCGAAGCCAACATCTTCCTACACAATTTGCAGGCACATTTTAGAAGTTAGCATGGACCCCAAGTTATTCCCAATAGGCGGTTCTCATTCAGCTGTCTTATTTTGGGACCAAGAGAGTTTAACAGTACGGGCACAGCCTACCCAGTCAACCTCAGTGCTAGAGGCATGTTTAAATTACTTGTCTAGATATTTGGTTATACACCAGTATCTGGACTGATGCTGGGTTCGAAAATCAAAGGTTTATGTGCATTTCTTTTGTTCTTGTTCAAATGAAACAGTCTGTCCTGGTGACTGAAAGTGAAAGAACTTCATACTTCTTTCAGTGAGTGATTTATCAGAGCTAGAATCTTGCTTTCAAAAATTCCCTTTGAACATAATTGTTACTGTGTATCAAATGGTATTATCTGTCAGATCAAAGCTGGTATGTCACAGATCTAATTTAGAAAGAAAATTTAATACTTTCATGAATATAACAAACGTCAGAAACTTTCCTTTACCATTAAAAGTGTGTATAAAATAGTTTCAGATCACAGAGAAATCTGCATGCTACTCAACTTGTCATAAATGTTCCTGTTTCCTGCACAGGATGATTCCATAGTTACTTCTTAGGAAGTTTCACTTTTTTTTTTTTTTTTTTTTTTTCTTTTCATGCAAATAGCCTGAAAAGCAAACTCATGAGCAAAATCAAAGTTTACTTTGGATGACATCAGAAGAAGCTATATAGTGTAATAATGCTATAATAAGCCTAGCTTAGTGATCAGCAATGGAAATAAAGTCTCTTTAGAAAGGTAATGTCAATGAGGAGGATTTCAGAATTTGCACGTGTGGATACTATGGAGTGCATCTGTGTCCATCCAGCTGCCCATCTGCTGAAGGAGGTATGTGGTCATTGGGTGTCTTTTCCTGTCTCTGAAGGGGTTGTGATGAATAAGCACAGGTACTGTGGCTGGCAATAGAAGTGTCTTGTCACAGAGGCCCTTGGTGCTTGTTGGTGGGTCACTCTGATACTCCTCTTTCACCTGGCTATGATAATGTTTTGGGGTAAGGAAAAGCAGGCAAGGGAAATGTGAGTCAGGGTCCTCCAGAAAAATAGTGAGGATATGATCATACATGTAGGAGAAGCAAATAAGGCAGAAGCAGAGGTTGAATAAAAGCCAAGGAATTCTGATTGCATTTTTTTTTGAGCTTTGACTTTGATGGGGAAACAACTGTGTACCTGTGGTTATAATATGTGCATATATACATGAGTAGCAGCAGAAGATAATTTATTTTACCATCAGTAAAATTAATTGTATTGGCTTTTCTTAAGAAATACCAAATTATCAAATAATGATGAATAGAGTGGAAATGTCAAAGGTTTGCAAAGAAGGTGGAATATTGCCATTCGTCCCTGAAAAAAAACATATGGAAAATACAGTCCTATATCATCTGAAATAGTGGTCTGTGGCCACTGTAATTTCAGCTGCCTGTTAAGAAAGGAATCTTAACCTCATAAGAATCTATTTTCTGTCAAAGTATGATGGTTTTCTTTTTTTCTCCTGCTCAGGTGCTGATGATGTTTCCCTGACATCTGCAGCAGGCAGGAAGCACTGTATAGAGAGTGTGAGTGCGTGTGTGCATTTTGATGGGTGCAGTTGCTGTAGGCTGATGATAGCTGACTGTCTTCAACTATCATAGCTATTTCTTTTTCTTTAATTCTGTATATCAGAGAGGGAGAGATGCTGGAAAATCCAGTAACTTGGTAATTACCAGACCCTCCTGAGAAAAGATTTAACTAAGATTTCCCCTCATTTTAAGCAACTGTTCTGAACTCTAAGTTACTGGCTGTTCCAGGTCTGTGGAAATTTTCTGATGAAAGAACTGCTGGAAAACTGGCTCTGTTTTTGAGTCTATTCACTATTTATAGTTACCAGTGTAAATGAAAATACAAGCTTTCAGAATCTCAGTATGCTCTCTGATACTGGTTTGCTTACTTTCATCTAAAATCCACCCCACATTTAATTTGGAATAAAAATTAATCCAGGTGTGTCTTAGACTTTTTTTTTAGCCCAAAATGTAATTGTGACTTTTGCTGCCACAAAGATTTTTAAAAAAAGTGTAGGGGAAAGGATTCTAAACCTAATTGACTGAGTCTTGAGTTTAGAAAGGAAATTAGAGTAACCAGGAGCCTACAAACAAGGGAGAAAGGACTGATCAATACAGTAAGCTAGGTTTTAGAGGTCACAAAGTCCGGTAATGTGAGAGTAGCCATAAATCAAGCTGAGGAGGCCCTTGAAAGGAAAATTAAAACCAAATTAGTTTTTAACCATGTTAATAGACATGTATGGCTTTTCTCATCATAGTGTAGCTGTCTAAAACAAGCCAGGCAAATTACACTTGGAAAGTGCCTTGCTCTCAGCTGTAAACAATAAGGGCAGGAGTCAGTTGCTAAAGCAGAATCTGTGTGTTTGGGCCATTTGAGATGTCCAGGATATGAGCACAGGGCTTGCATTGTCCCAGGGGTGGCAGGTATGACAAGGGACCTGCCAAGGAAACCCGTGCCCTTCTGTAGAAACAGTGGAAGGTACCGTAGGCAATGTGAATATATGATAATAGATGTCAACATTAAAATAAATCAACATTAAAATAAATCAACTATGCTCCTAAAATTAAGTGAGATGAATTTTCCTCGCGTACCCCATTTGGACACATCTCATGCCATTAGAGAAGCACTAAAGCATTCTGCCTGGTTTTCTGTCATTGCAGATGGCTTGACTCTAGGGGTCAATAGATCCATTATATTTCATGTGTTATGATTGCTTACCTAATAGCTAAAAGTTTTACCGATGTCAGGTTGCATTGTATTTTAGATTTAGTATTGTATTTCCAAAAACTTCCCTTAAGTTCTTAAAGTATATAGTATATAACATGGTCAGACTAATGGCATGAAATTAATTGAATATTTTTAATAATAATGTATATAACATTATTCAATATTTTTGTTAATATTTGTTCCACGATTTCTACGGCTGGCTTGGTGATGAATAGCATATTTGCAAATACTGATAAAGAAAATCATAAAGAAAACACAGAATCATGGAACAATTTGGGTTGGAAAGGACCTTAAAGATCATCTAGTTCCAAACCCCCTGCTATAGGCAAGGGCATGTTTTACTAGACCAGGTTGCACAAAGCCCCATCCAGCCTGGCCTTGAGCACTGCCAGGGATGGGGCATCCACAGCTTCTCTGGGCAGCCTGTGCCAGTACCTTCATTGTAAAAACTTTCTTCCTTGTGTCTGGTCTAGACGTGCTCTCTTCCAGTTTAAAACTCTTGCCCTTTCTCCTGTCACTGCAGCCTTTGGTCTCTCTTCGTCTTTCTCATAAGCCCCCTCTATATAATGGGGCTGCCGTAAGGTCTCCCCAGCACCTTCTTTTCTCCATGCTGAACAATCCCAAGTCTCTCAACCCTTCCTCGTAGGAGAGGTATTCCAGCCCTCTGACCATTTTCATGGCCCTCCTCTGGACTTGCTTCACCAGGTTGATGTCTGTCTTGTGCTGGGGACCCCAGAGCTGGATGCAGTTCTGCAGGTGGGGTCTCACCAGAGCAGAGTAAGGGAGGAGACTCGCCTCCCTCAACCTGCCAGTCATGCTTCTGTTTATGCAGCCCAAGATACAGCTGGATTTCAGGGCTGCGGGCACACATTGCTGGGTCATGTCCAGCTTTTCATTCACCAGCATCCCCAGGTCCTCCACAGGGCTGTTCTCAATCCATTCATAACCCAACTCTCTGACCCTGTTTGATGCTGGCTTGTTTTTCTAGTTGTGGGAAAGTTTAGGCAGGTGTTTTATTGGGTTTTACCTGTATTTAGAGAAACATGCGCTTTCATAACAGATACATTTGCAGCTATGACATAATTATCTAGTAAATATTCTTTTGAAATTAATACCTCTTTGTTTTGATATAGTGAGGCTTTGTTTCTAGCACAAATTTTAATCCTAAAACATTTCACAGCTGGGTTTAGAGTTAGTCACCACAATTTCAAAATATTCTGTGCATATAGTGGTCTAGTTACTCAGGTATTCCAGAGACACAGTATGTTATGTAATATCTTCATGTAAAGTGCCTTAAAGAGTAAGGTTCATCCTTGCACGGCTTGATATTGTTAAGTTTTTCCTCTTTTATTGTAAGTGCTGTACCTAAGTTCCTTATCTGGATTAGTAGAGCATGGATTAGTAGATCAGAATACTGATCAATGTTCTGTCACTTCCTAAAGCAGTAGTATTTTTCAGTGCTATCAGCTGAGTCAGAGGAATCACCAAATGTCTCGCAAAGCCAGGTGTGATGGTTTGTTTTCCTTTCAAAAGTACAAACCAATCCACAGGTTATATAGAGAAAGGATATTGTAATACTTCTCCAAACTGATCAAAGTATTTGTTTTGCTTTACCAAGTCCATTATATGTTCTTCCTCAAGTCAGAGAAGGTTCCTCCAAATTGAATAAATTGTGTTAGATATGTTATGTTTTAAATACACTCAGTTACGATTATTGGGATGACAGGCAAGAGCAGAACAATATTGAAGATCAGTTCTTCCCTTTGTCTCGAACTTCTTTACCAGTCCCTAATTCTCCTCACCAACTTCAACAAAGAGACAAAAATAATTCCTCCAGGATATGAATTTGAGCCCCATGAGTCTGAATATTTGGATGACTCAGGTACAATGTATCACATGATGTTTATTGGCTTCTGGTTATAATGAGTGTCTGATAGGTGATTACATTCCTATTTTCAGGGTAAGTTATTTTGTCTTTATCTCTTCTCTAAAGTATTTTTGTTGTGTGTCAGGTGTATGGACTCTGTGCAAACTATAATTCCACTTTTACTAAGTTTTGTACGGTAAATTGTTTATTTTCCTTCGTTCCTCTCATACTGGTCTAGTGTACTGGACCTCTTTTTTTCCGTAGACTCTTGTTCCTGCAGAGGAACTCAAAGCAAATGGAGGCATCCTTACTGTTGCTGGCTACTCCTAGCTCTTACAGCTCTCATGGTGTGCCCATGTAAATCTGTCATACACACATATTTACATGTGACAGCACAGTATCAGTCGTTACATAACACTATCTAGCAGTAGATAATACAAAAAATAAATGTTTTATTTTTGTAAACACCATGAACCCCTGAACTGTTATCTTTGATGTATATATCATCTTCCAGGAGTGTACTGTATCAGCAATCAATCTCTACTTTCTAACTGCATGTAAACATATTTCTAGTTATGATAAAACTTAATTTATGGCTGATTGTTTTCAGGAAATGGTACAGGCAAAAGAGAAAGACTAGCTGAGGACAGTTAATTAGAAGAATAACAATGTGTGTTTAATGTGTCTCTTCTGAAAGAGACAAACTAAGCTTAGATCTAATTTTCCCCATTCAGGAATCACGAAAAGGTAAACACATGAGGTTCCAGCAAGTATTTTCCTTAGGGCTTATAGGAAAGCAATAAAAATAAGTCCTCAGACTTACCATAAAAACAAAGAAATAAAGCCCTCTAAAATCATCCTCATGATATCATCATAAATCCTGTCTGTAAATTGCTGTACTCTTCTTCTACCATAAGCATCTTTATGATGCCAAATTTGACTAATACAATTTAATTGCTGCTTTAACTCCCTATTAGGAAATGATCCATTTATTTATTAACTGTGCTTTCAAGAGAGCGGAGCTTTTAGCAATAACTTTCCAGTTGCAGTCATTCATTTTTTTCCAGGGATCTTGAGGAACACTTTGTAGATATTAAAAAAACTGAATAATGTTTGTGCATTGTTGTGGGTTAACATGTTTGTGCATTGTGGGTTAACACAACATCTGCCTGACAGATGTGAAATAGACCGCCTATGAAACCCAAGTCATTCTGAGGTGGCAGCTGGAGGCAGGCAGGATGCCCTTTAGCATCCAGCACCAGATGACAATTTGTGAGCAGTGGAATGAAGCCCTAGATCTCCATGGCTGTAACAGGAACACAGCAACCCACCTTTCTTGTAGATGCCTGTTGAACATCTACGTTTAAGTCTGTTAATTTCGAGCTGAAGATATACAATACTTTTTTTCTTCTTGAATCCAACTTGCAATTTTGAAAAGCAGGAGTGAAAAGTGAACTGGTAAAATACAGTACACTAACAGTAAGAATGTGATGCCTCTGTTCCAGGGGTACAAAACTGTGCAATGTATATGTACTTGATTTTACTTTGAGATTAAAAGAATATGATCCACAAACTGTGCAACCTCTAGCAGCCCACTGCAGACTAATACCATCTTGGAGGGAGAATTGGGAAACATCTTGAAAAGGATTGCAATTTGCTTAGCCCCTATATATGGATCTAGAGGGAGATTCTTTCTGATGTGTCTCCTTTGCTGTCTCCTGGCTGCCTCAAGCTCTGTTGATATGCTCTGAAAAACAAAGGAAACAGTAAAAGCTTTTGTGCTTACCTCTCAATACACTGCATAAGGAGACTGAAACCTATGGATTATGTTCCTCACAGCGTTTAGTGAAATTTTTGATGAATCAAAACTTCACAATAATAAAAATACATATTATCTTTTCTAAACTAGGATCTCAATAGAGGTATTTTGGTTTTTAATGCCTGAAGGAAATGGAGCAAAAGGCAGTGGGTTACTGTAACTTGCATTGTCAGTTGAGGGAATGGCAAGAAACTTGAGTTGACTAGTATGTTGTTCAATATCTAATTGAACAGCTGAAGAAAATATTTATTGTGTACTTTGTTCTTTGAAGTCAAATTTTTCTCTTCCCTCTTTTGTCAGGTAGAAGATAGAGCCAGGAGAAAATAATCTTGTTAGAGGGAGTTATTTTTGCAAAGTCTTTGAACAAAGTATGAAGAGTAAAAGCAGAAACATTAGATGCTTTATTATATGTAAGCCTTTAGAGTTGTTTTATAGTTGTAGTGTTTCAGTATTAGTTCTAGTTTAGAAATAAGTAGTTCAGAATCACAACCATGATTACTATCTACCAGTCCTTGGGAATTTATCTCATAGGGATTTTGTTTGTCCTTTTAGGTTCTCAATTCTAATTTATACGATAGTAAGTGCTGGTTGGAAAAGTATTTTATAGGAATGTTTTTTTTCTGATAGCTTATGAGATTGAATGAAAATCTTAATACAAGAGCTCACTGCTGAATTGTGCCTGCCACACATAAGTCAGAGTATTTCAACAGTACTAGGAAGACATAAATACTGGTAACTATTCCAACACTAACATGTTCTTTCTGCCTAGGCTAAAGAAACGGATAAGAAGGGCTGTATTTAGTTGTCCACACACAAGCATCAATGACATCTGGATTGTGTAGGATATCAGAGACATTTGTATGGAGGTACCATATGTGCCACTGGCCTTGTGAAAGACCCAAGCCATGGTGGAGTGCAGATGAGATAACTAGTTCATCTCAAAGAAGTCTAGGTACCTTAGATGGGCAACTAAACCAATCTCCAAATGACAAAACCACTACCACAGTCAAGCTTAAAAGGTGTAGTGCCCTGTAGTCTACTGGGCAGCAGCAACTGGGTATAAGCATGCTCTCAAACTGTCGGCAACATGAGGTAGTGGCACTTAATGAAGAAATTAAGGAGGAAGTGGAGCTACACATTTGGTGCAAACTACATTGTATTGTATCACCTCATGCTTGCTACAGTTTTAGGGAATACATATGAGCAAACGGTGTGCTGGCAGATACACTTTGACTTGGTAAGTTGCAACCACTTGGTTTTATGTTTTGGTTTCCACATTTTGCTGGTGATCTTACAAGTTCTATTGATAGAGGCCATTTGTACTTGTTTCAGCATCAGGTTTTTACTATGAGTTTTAAATGCTTATATATTGCAAATATTATTTTGGCGCGGTGTACCCCCAAAATATATTATTAATTTAACTTTTCTTTTTATATTGCAGAGACAAAGCATTAGAATGGCATAAAATATGGCCCAGTTCTACTACAAAAGAAGTGTCAATGCTCCCTACAGAGATCGTATCCCTCTTCGTATTGTACGGGCAGAATCTGAACTGTCTAATGCAGAGAAAGCCTATCTGAACGCCGTGGAGAAAGGAGATTATGCCAGTGTAAAGAAAGCTTTGGAGGAAGCAGAAATTTATTTCAAGATCAATATTAATTGCATTGATCCCCTTGGAAGAACTGCACTCCTTATCGCAATTGAAAATGAGAACCTTGAGCTCATTGAGCTGCTCTTAAGTTTTAATGTTTATGTGGGAGACGCTCTGTTACATGCCATACGGAAGGAGGTAGTTGGTGCTGTGGAGCTGCTGTTAAATCACAAGAAGCCCAGTGGGGAGAAACAGGTATGTGCAGGATTTTCTCTAGGTCTGTAATCTACTCTAATGAAAAGAGAGTAATTGTGCAAAGGGAGTAAGCAAAAAGAAAACCAAACCTAACCATCATCCTTGCACACAAGTATTTAAAATCAGAAAATTAATGACTGATACTGTGTGCATTTACTCATACCATAAGGTGTCTCTAGAGCCTTTACCCCAAGTCTCCCAGCCTTTCCTCATGGGAGAGCTGTTCCAGCCCTCTGACCATTTTTGTAGCCCTCTTCTGGACCCATTTCAACAGGTCCATATCTGTCTTGTGCTGGGGCCCCCAGATCTGGAAGCAGTACTGCAGGTGGGGTCTCACCAGAGCAGAGCAGTGAAGGAGACTCACCTGCCTCAACCTGCTGGCCATGTTTCTTGTTCAGCCCAGGATATGGTTGGCATTCTGGGCTGTGAGTGCACGTTGCTTGCTTATGCCCAGTTTTTCATCCACCAGTATGTTCAAGTCCTTCTCAGCAGGACTGTGCTCAAGCCCTTCATCCCCCAGTCTGTATTGATATTGGGGATATCCCCAATGCAGGTGCAGGGCCTTTCACTGGGCCTTGTTGGTCTTCATGAGGTTCATGTGGTGCCCACCTCTCAAGACTCTCAAGGTCATCTCTTGTCATGGAGTCAAATCTGCACAGATCCACAAGGCTTATCAGTTTAATGTAGTTAAGTCACATGAGATCTAGGTTCCAGTGAGAAAGGGCAAACATGTCCTGCATCCTTCCTACCTGCAGCCTGAATAAGGTTTTCCACTTAGAGCTGAGTGAATTGTTAACTGCCTTCTATATAAAGCCAGAATCGGGCTTACATTTAACTGATCATGCACAAAACTCCCTTCCTGGAAGACTGTGCAGTAAGAAAAGTCAAGCTTTTTCAAGCCAGAGCTTTGCACCCATTATAAACTCACTCAGAAGAATCTTGAAGTTGATAAACAGGTTTTGCTCGTGACACCTCTGACATGGTAACATTATTCCTGCAGATATTGTGGGAAATCTTTAATGATTCAAAGATCAGAATAATTCCAAAGAGAATATTAGTGGTAAGATGTGGTCCATTTAAATTAATTATTAAATTCCCTTTAAAGCTGATGAAGGTTTCAACCCCTCCGTGTGGAGGTCGCTGTCTCTTAACTCAGCAAGGCAACACTGGGAGACATGACCCAATTGATCAGTCTTTCAGCCCTGTCTCCTCCAGTAGTCATCCATCCTATCAAGTACAGCTAGAAAGGTACAAACTCCTCTCCCTTTCTCCCTGTCTTCTCTCAAAGGAAAAAATCATTACATACAGTCTCATTCATGATAAATTCAATGCCTGCTCTGCTTCCCCTTGCACTGCGTTGAGACATCTCTAGGAGGGAGCTAGACTCTTGCGTATCCTTCTCATTTTAAGAAAATACTGGGGACAGGATAACATAGCCCATAAATTCTGATATTCCTAGGATTCTTGCAGGAAGAAAAACCTTGAAAATAGTTATAACATTGTATTATATTTTCATCTATTTCAATTTTCATGTATTACAGGTACTGTATTAATGTATTTCAATGAATAGTATGTTGAGATGATTACAGCCCTTTCACAGATAATGCATGCAATATACTTTAATTACAGTATAATGCACTCACTATGGATAGAATTGCAGATAATAGGTAAAGAGTGTAAGTTTTGCTGATAAAATAACATGAATTCTATGCTTTTTTTCTTATGGAAAGAAAGAAATACAGTAAGTCGGTCTTTGTACAAATGTGTGTCTGCTTTGTCTTCTAGACAGTAAAAGCAGAGCTCCTTTGTAATGGCAACAGGTTTACATCACAGAAAGGGAAGAAAACTAGATTCACATTAGATTATTTCTCAACTGATGGTGCAGATGAGAATACAACTTACAGGAATTTCTCAATGCAGTGTACCAGGACCTGGAAGGATCAGTGCACAGCCCTGTGTCAAAACAGTTAAACCACCTGTGTCTCCATTCTCCAGCCTCGATAGTGGAAGTTGCCATGTGCAGAGTGGAGTTCATCTCAGTTGATGTTAGCCATCTAAGGCTGTGTCTCATCTCTGACCTGGCTGCCTGGGCTTCCCTTACCAATGGACGAAAGGGGAGATCCCTGGAAAGCAGCTCTAGCTGTCTTTGTCAGTTACTTAAGATGGCATAAACCACTTTTTGGACTAGCTGGAGAGAGAGTCTACAAACTTCCTTACACTAGTTTCCTATGTTTCAGGCTGTTGTTTAGACTTTCAGGACTACTTTTTGGTATGTGCCGCAGCTACTGTAATGGAAACGCTTGAATACAAAAACTTGTTTTAGGTGAGCTTCATGCTGTAGCAGACGAAAGATAGGTGTACTGTTTGGGTGCATTCTACAGTGTTAAATTAGCCACAAACTGCTTTGCTCCAAACTAGAGGTTAGCTCTCTGGGCCGGAGTTTAAGTGCATAGTTTCAGTGCTGGACTGCACTGCTGGCTGGTGAGAGTGCTGCTTCTCCTTCTTGTCCTTTGTTTCCCTGGTTGTACTTGCTGAGGGTCTTCCCATTACTATAAAGCATGACAAATAATCATGAATTATTTGAACAGAGACATCTTTTGTGTCTGTACCAGGCTACGCTTGCCCGTTGCAAATGCTAATATTGCTTGCAAGCCAATGTTTTAAAAAAAATGTTCTCTAAACAAATAGATTATTTGCATGCTCATGGTGTTGTTTGCACTGGAGACCCCAACAACCATTAAGCATCTGTGGATGCCGTCTGTGTAGATAGTCATGTTGGTTCTTTTCTAGAAACAGGACATGCTGAAGTATGTATGAAGAATGTAAAAGTGGATTACATTTTTACAGTAATGCTGCAATGAAGCAGATAAAAGTGTGCATATTTAATATATTTATTTATTTAATAATCAAAAGTACCTGCTGGCTGAAAAATCTTTACAGTAGGCTAAAGATATAAAATCTGGATGCTTAGAATTTTATACTAAAATTTACATTTTCGCTGTTTAGACAGAGATATGAGATATGTCTTTTTTCCCTGGAGAATCAAATTCTTCTTGAAACTATTTCAAATTACAACTTGACTTTTTGATTACTTTTATTTGTAAACATCTGACATATTGTTTAGATGATGATTCATTTTCAGACTCTGTACTTTTAATGACATGATATCTTTGCCTGTTTGGTTTTCCTTTGTTGTATAAAGCTAGTCATGTGTGGTAAAGTCGTGGCCCTTTGAAGTTAGTGGGAGTTTTGCCATTGATTCAGTGAGGTCAAGATTTCATCATTTTGCTGGGGTTTTTTTGCCCCTGATGGAGTTATTCACGGAGGAGACAGATGATAGTAAGAAAGATACATGTGCTAAATACTGCCAAGTTCAAGAAACAGTTTAGATTCCCAAATATTACATTACTGATGAAAGTTATGAACATTCAAATGCAGAAAAAACCCAGTATGACTCATGATTTACAAGTCAATGAATTAGCTCTCACTATTTCTTTACAATCATGAGTTAATATACTATGTATGATGCATAGCTAATTTCGCCTTCATACAATAATGTAATTGTATTTGTAAACCAAAATAATTTTTACGCATAGGTTTTCCTACATAATTCAAGACCTCATTGACAATGTCAGAAAGCCAGAAAACGTATCTTCTTGTATCAGCAGAAAGGTACAATTCTTGAGGACTTCTGAAATGTATCTTTTGAAATAAGTGATTTTTCTCCAAAATTTAATTCTTTAAACAATTAAATGTCTAAATAGAAAAGGAGGAAAAATGTAAGATGTTAATTCTGATCAAGAATCAGTGCATTTAGTTAAAATAATATATTTTTGCATTTTTTGAGAAGTTTTTCAGTCAATATCTTCAAAATTAGGAGATGCCACTGAATCTTACTCTTTAATACTTCCTCCTCAAAAAACCAAACCAAACCAAACCAAACCAAAAAAAACAAAAACAAAGCACCACCAAAACCCAAACAACAACAAGCAACAGTCAGATCTCATTAAAGGTATATCTAAAGTCTCGAGCCAAACAGCTGAGTGGTTAGTAGACTATAGCTAATACCTATATGTTTTGTGCTTTGCATTTCAAAGTCCTTATCGGTTACAGTGGCCTTGAGCTGATTATCAGTATATGGATACATCTGGTGCCACCTGGTGACTGCAGATGGGGCATGTACCTTTAACAGCTTTGAATTGTATCTGACCCCTGTTAGGCAGTTTGTGAGTGAGTATTTTGTGGTACACATTTATGGAACTCAGGAAAATCATGTTGTTTGCATTATATTTTCTACACTTCTTTAGCTGTAGCAGTTGCTAAAGTACACGTGAAAGAGAATAACACAAATTAAGGTGAATGAGTTGAGGAAACTTGTCCAAGTACTTTTAAATTACCAGTTCCTCAAAGCCATATGTCCTTATTTATCTGCCAAGTCACTTGTTGCTTACCCGGATGGATAGTTGAATGCCAAATTAAGAGGGGAAAAAAGCTGTTCTTTAAAATTTGGTATCTGCAGAAAATGTTTTTATTGTGTTAAATTGCATGCAGCATCCACATATGGGATGGGGGATAGGTAGAATAAAAAAATGCGTAGAATACCTTTATTTAAATCACAGTGTGCTCTACTGCTTGAGGAACCCAGGCATCGATCTCTGGCTGGGTGCTGACCACCTAGGTATGCATGTACACTCAGCGAAGACTGAAGCAGAGGTGTGGCTGTCTTCTAAGGATGCTACAAAGCACATAAATGAAGCTGAAGAGTCGGTTATTAAACTTGAATCTATTTATTTGCTAACAGTCTAGATTTAGGGCATGGGAACCTGACGGCAATGTTTGCAGGCATTGCCTGGCTAGCAAAAGCACACGGTGGTGCTTTTATGCCTTCCTGTTCACTGTTAGATGTCAGTCTCATGATACTGTGGGTATTTTTATAGGTGGATACCCTGGGGACAGCTTTCTGCAGATGTGTGAAAAAAATACCATGCTAATGGCAGACTAGCGTTTACAGACATAAGGGAATTGGTAGAGGAGGGAGAACTTTAGGACAGGGAGGGAGCTGATTGTGCTGATATGTCCTTGGTTCACTCCTCTGGTGTGGAAGTCAATTAATGTGAAAACACTGTTGGGCACAAAGGGAGGGTCGTGGTAAGAAAGTGGAAGCTGGCCAACTCCAGCCCCTGCAGCTTTCTTCCAGTTAGTTTGGAACTGCAAATTTTTTAGTCATCAAGGCAGTTTGGGAGGTAAATCTCCTATATAGCAGATTACTCTGTGGGTGCTTTGGATGTACAGAAGAAAGGTCACACTTACCCAGTCTTTCCCAGAGCTGCCGGTGTCCTTAGTGAGACTTCTGTCCCTGTCTCCTGTCCACTGGCCAGACAGGTTTCTCTATTAACAGGAAGATCTTTCTGCCTGTAGTGCATCAGCTCCTTGTACATCACCTCTGCATTTCCAGGTTGTCCCAGCAAGGGACACAATATCTAAAATTTTCCATCTCTTGTTTGGTCAACATTAGCAGAAGAGTCAGTGTGTAACAGTCAGTGCATACTTTCAGTTGCACTAGCTTAGGAAACCTTTGTAAGAATTGCTTCAATTAACTCTGGCTCTGCAAGAATGCTGTGAAATGTGCATTTCATTTCCTGAAGGTCTTTTGGATCAGCTTGACTCCTCTCTCCTTCTGTGTGCTGTGTTCTTACACTATGTGCAGAGAAAAGAAGAAATTGCTGGCATAATGCTGGAAGTAGGAAGCTGAATAGAGACTATATCCACTTCCTACAACTTTCATGGCCTTTTTGCTTTCCTGGGACAGCAGTAAAATCACATCGTAAACTGCTTTATGCAAAATTGCTGCCTTCTACTTACTGTGCTAAGAAATGTTATACATGTTGAATTTCTCCATCTCATACTTGCAACCTGTGTTTCTGCTGCTTGCTCACTCCCGCAGAATCAGTCATGGTTCCTACCAGTCAAAGTTGAACCAGGGAGCCAGGCATCAGCTTCTTCAATGTGCTGGCCTCTAAAAATGCAAGTCCATGGTATAGACGTGTTTTCATTGGATTTCATGGATTTTCCTGGAAGTGTCCCAAAGGGCCAAAAGTATAAGTTCAATGTGTTATCTAAGTATGGGGAGGAAAAAAAAAATATTTATTCAAAAAGGCAAAACCTAAACTGCCAAAACTTAAAATTTACAGACAGGCATTTCTGAAGGACTGAAAGATGCAGCATATTCCTTGGTGAAGAGTGTATTGCATACGGGTAGCAGAGACAGGGTGTAAAAGTCTGGCATGTGGTTAGGAAGTGGTAGAAGATACTGATACCTGAATTAGCTTCTCAGCACCTTCCTGCGCTCTTATTGCCTTTCCAATGCTAGTAGTTAAGACAGGACAGAGGTGACCACAGCAGGGATTGTCAATGCCACCTGGTTACAGTGGACCTGGAAATGTTCATCTACCCTGAAGTAACATGTAGTCACTCTGAAAAATCCTCTTCCACTATCCCAATTCTTCCCATGGTTCCCATGCATTCTACAAACATGGTTAGCTACTGTTTGGGTTGCACTCAGAACTATGGATTCAAGTTTCTGATTTCACTACCACATTCTGAGTCTCCCTCAGGAAGAGCATAAGGATAGTTACAATTTTCTCTTCAGAGAGACTCTCTCAGACTGTGAGCAATCCTTCTTCATCACATTTAAGGAACTCTTCAGTAGTCTTTCTGGTCATGGTAGGCTTTACAACTGGAATATTCCTGAGCAGCTGGGTAAAAGGTATGGCATGTTCCAGCCTTCATCTCTGAGGGAAAGGACTGAAATGAAAGAGACAAAACTTTTGTGTAGAGGGTAAGGACAGCAAGCTGTGATTATATGCTTTTATTTTGCAAGGAAAATGGCATCTGGGAGAGATGGGTGACGTGAGAAGTCATATGTAAGAAGATAGCAGCTCTGATACTTTGCAAACCAGATGTGAATCCAGGAATCTGAGGCAAACACAACCTAATTCTGGTGTATGCCACATGCACAGTGCCTGCCAGGGACATTTTAGCCATGTGTGAACAAGAGGATCCAGAATGTTTTGGAATTCCTGGGTCCCAGGGTGTGTGGTGGCAGCATCTTCACCAAGGGAGGCACCAGGCCATCATCCCACATCTGGGTGCTGAAAGAGCTAGCAGAGAGCTACAGGGACATCTGACCAGCCCCCTGATCTGGACAATGGGCAGACCAGCACTGTGGAGTTTGCTCTGGCATTTATGTGATACGCAATGTGTTAGCAGCACTGTGAGCTCTTGGACAGGAAGTGTTATCCAGGTGGACCAGTAGGAAAGCTTGCTATCCTGGGACTTTTTGAGAAGTGGGGAAAGAAGGGGCATTATTTTACTGTTACAGGCTAAATTTATATTTTATAAATCTTGATGCATTTAGCTGATTGATAATTATTTGGAGTGTGGGAAGGTATAAGAGGAGGTGTTGACAATACAAGTTGTCTTTCACTTGAATCTACTGCATGTAGTTATCAGAATAAACAATGATTGATCTTATGTCAAAATATGTCTCTTTATTTTTAGCAGTGTTGCCATGTACTTTTGGAGAGAATAAAAGGGCGTAAGAGAACAGCCAGGAGGAGGGGAAGGTCCTGTGTGAGGATGTGTCAAGGATGTTGTACAGTATAGTTTCCAGACCACTGGGGCAGGCTGCTACGTGGATGTTCAGGCACTCACCTAAACTATCTGAAAGGGGTTACAGAAGCAAGGCCAGATAGCTTTGCAGGCAATGTGTCTTCAGTCTGGCAGTATTCCCAGAAATATAAGAATTCTAAAGGTGAAAAGTCAGGAACCAGCATGAAAGCAGTACAGAGCCTGAAGGGTCATCTTCCATTCCTGAAATGCTGGCAGTGTAGATTCTGCTCTTCTGACAGAGCTCCTGTCTCCTAGGAAATTCCCCATATGTGCTTCATTACCCACTCTGTTCCTTTCATGTCTCTTAGTATCTTTGGACTTCTTGAAACTGCCCTTTGAGGAGTCCCAGGGTCCTCTGATGAAGCCAGTGCTCTTCTCAAGCTGCTCATAGCCGAGCTACAGTCTCAGGCTCAGGCTCCTTTTAGTATGTGCAGAGCTCTGGCCCATTATTTTCCTCCCAAGCCCTGTGGGATGGTACTGTTTTCCCAGCCCTGCACTGCTCCACAACCCAGTGGCATACATGGGGAAGTTGCTATGTCAGAGTTGTACCTTCCCCGGTAACAGTGTGGGTCATCACAGAGACGACCAGGGAATACATACAAGTTGTAGGTCCAGCACGCCTACACACCAGGCTTTAACTGCAAAGGTGTTGGACCTGTTTTTTTAAGATGTTATTTTGAATTTTCACCTATTTACTGAACTGGGACTTATATTGGTGAGGCAGGGGCAGGAAGAAGGAGAAAGATTTTATGAGCACTGCATGATGCCTTGTGGTTTTTCTTATCTAAACCCTTTCTACAGTAACTTTGGAAAATATCACTTGCAATCACTTGTGTAATGTTCTTCATCTGTTGAGATTAAAGCATCATTAATGTTTTGAAAATGTCTCCCACAGAAGTTCATGAACTAAGTGCCTTTTTTGAGTGTTCTGATTAATGACAGTCTAGCTAGTAATGAGTATGGAGGAGGCAATGCAAAGCTATTTTGTCGGGCTTGAAGTACACAGTCTTGAAGTGCAATGTGAGGGCACAAAGTTGGTTCTTCCCACTCCTAGCTGCCTGAGTGGGTAGCTGAATATTTTTTTTTCCCAGTGGCATGTGATTAATTAGAATTTTCTGACAGGTTTTAACATACTGATAGACAGAAATGAATGGGACAAGCTGTGTAGGGAGATGTTTCAGTTTACTGATGAAATAGATGTAGTAGCCTATCCACATGTTCATTCTTTCATATAATCGTGAAAACAAAACCACACATGAAAAGCACATGAAAAAAACAGGTATCTTTTAAGGAGAGGTGTACTGTAAAGGTGGAGATGAGTAATTGCATATGAGGTGGAGATACGGATTTACAAAAGTATTGTTCTTTGATTTTTTAGAGGGATGCTGGCTGTTTTCAAGTTCAAAAAATGCTGTGCTTAGGTGTCATTACGTGTTGGCAATAAACTCAAGCTGTCTGTGTTTGTATGCATCAGAGGTAGGGTGGGTGGCTGTGTAGAAAAACCTGTCACAATTACTGAAGAAAGACTCCAGAAGCTGGTATGCTGGTGCCATCCAATAGGGCTGCTAGCAGGTTCGATACTGAGGTAGGCAATGTGTTCCACATTATGCACCCATCACCTCGTAATGAATGGTAAATCATAATATTCCAAAATTGAAGCAGTGGCAAAAGAAGTATGGCAAAATATGGAGAAAAGTGATAGTTTCTTGACCTGTAAAAAGTGAACCATTTTTTTGTTGGCAACATAAAAAATAAAACAAACCCAAACAAAAAAAACCCAACTTACTAGCAGGATCCTTACAGATAAATCCTGGCAGGTGTATATTCTTGATGATGGCTTGCACATGCTGTGAATATAATCCTCCATTTTAGCAGTTTGCTGAAGTTCAGAAGATAATGATGATGACGAATACAGATTTAGTTCAAAGACTAGTGAACCAAACCTATACTTAAAGTTTAAGTGTTGCAGATTCAGAAAGATTAAGTGCTTTTCTGTCATTATTGGCTGGTTTTTTCATACTTCTTGTTTTCAGCTCATGCTGGAAATGAAAACAGTTTTCTACCACAAGAAGATGAGTGCAGATAAGCAATAAACATTTGAAAATCTAAAAGAAATAAAAATCTGTAGAAGCTTAATGCAGAAAATAGTTCTGTGGGAAAGTCAGATTTCTCCTCAAGAATTCTCCTCCACATTTTCCCTTCTTTTTGTATTTGTTGAGTCTCACTTTACAGCACTCACCCAAGTTTGCAATCAGAATAAGGACAGCATACAATTAACAAAAGAAAATGTCAAAAATCTCTGCCTTCTACAATTAGCAGTGCTCTACTGTCCTCTTTATAAGCCTTCCTGCCTGGAATAATTTTTGCCAAACCTACCTGCTTTTACTACCTGACAACTCAACAACTGCAAAGATAGTTTCAACTAAAGATTTTAACAGCCTTTCAGTGCTTGAAAACAGGTTAAGTATCAGCTCTGAGGCCAGTAGTATAGTACAAAGCTATTAAGACCAAGAGGTTCAACAAGTAGAAACTTTTTTGATTGAGGTAGTCTTGTCGTCTAAGGTCTAGAAATCCCCATAGAGTCAATTATCTTTACATTTGGCTGTGCAATGTAACTTATGAAGGTAACAAATTTATAAACATTAAAGCGGTAATATAAACAAACCAGTATCTTCTCTGCCTGGAGCAGCCTCTCAGGGGACAGTTAATGACTTTGCCCTTGATAAAACAGATTGAGAAGATCTGCACTATATATAAATAGAAGTATACAGTTGTATGTAAGGGGTGGAAGTCAGCTCCTGATTCAGGTATCTGAAGCTGAATGCGATGTAGCAGTAGAGCCAGGGGTCTATGCAGAGATGTCCCCTGCATCAGGGTAGCCGTCTGCCCTCCACCTGTGCTGCAAAGGGGTGAGACCCTCCAGTAGGTCTTGTGTCATGTCTACGTAGAGCTCTGATTCTCCAGGGTATTTTAAATGGTTCTACATGCGTGTGTCTAGATACCTGAATCACTCCTTTAGTGCTTGCATATAAGTCAGGTATCTGAGCTCCCAGTAAGGTCAGTGAAGAGCTCGATGGTCTGCTGATGAAATGCAAGTGTCTACTGTAGGCTAAGAAAAACAGTTCTCTGGATGCTGCTGACTATATCAGCCAGGGGACCAGCTGGAAGGATCACCTGTAGTGGATAAGTGTAATGTGAGGCATCCTAGTATATCTGAGATGTGTATGGGCCTGGCAGTTATGGCACAGGACCTGTACAAGACCTGTGCCTTTGTGGTGAACTGGATGGAGGTCATACAGGACATCTGGACGTATTTGAAATAGCACTAGACACCTACATGGGGGCAATTGAGATGAGCCTCAGATTTGCGCTCACTATCACAGGAGCTTAAAAATCTAATTCACATAACAAGTCTATAGTTAGGTGTTTAAATCTAGGGATAAATGCTATCCTGTGGGTTCAGCTACAACATACCTCCTCTCTGACAGTGTCCAATGCAGAAACCCAGGAAAGACTTTAGGAACAAGACCACTGAAGTCCTATTGTTGAAAGAAACTATTTCAAAGGCACAGCACTTTCTGATGGACATAAACTTCCAGGTAATCCCAATGCTGCAAAATGGTCCACTGAAAAATATTTTCGAAGCCATTCCAGACTTCTTCCTTGTCTGTGAACCACTGTGCTGAAATGGAGTCACCTGGAATTTGCCTGTGGAGATACCTCTTAAACAAGTTGTATTCAACGAAGAGTAGAACTCAAAAGACTTTTCAAAGTGAACATTAGTCTTTGAGAATCAAACATGCAATCATACCTAATGATCTTTAAAATTAATCACTTTCCAAACATTCAGCCATTGGAAAACCATATGAAAATTCACAAAACAGAAACATGCCACTATCAAGAAACTTGCTTATTTATGGCCCTCCATCATCAACTTTGCTTTTGTCATAGTCCATCCATTGTCAAATTGTCATCATTTGTCAACAGTCCTGGCTAACTGGGGAGGTCCCAGAAGGCTGGAGGTTAGCCCGTGTGATGCCCATCTACAAGAAAGGCAGGAAGGATGATCTGGAAAACGGTCAGGCCTGTCAGCCTGACCTTGGTGCCGGGGAAGTGAGTGCCATCACGTGGCACATGCAGGACAATCAGGCCCAGCTACCATATGTTTATGAAAGGCAGGTCTTGCCTGACGAACGTGACCTCCTTCTGTGACAAGGTGACCTGCATGTAGTGGGTGAGGGGAAGGCTGTGGATGTTGTCTGCCTGGACCTTAGTAACGCCTTTGACGCTGTCTGCCACAGCATTCTCCTGGGGAAACTGGATACTCGTGGTTTGGATGGGTGTACCCTGCACTGGGTAAAAGCTGGCTGGACAGCCAAGCCCAGAGAGTGGTGGTGAATGGAGTTACGTCCCACTAGTGACACTGGTGAGGCTGCACCTCGAATCCTGTGTTCAGCTTTGGGACCCTCATTACCAGAAAGATGTAGAGGTGCTGGAGCCTGTCCAGAGAAGAGCATCGAAGTTGGTGAAGGGTCTGGAGCACAAGTCTGATGAGGAGTGGCTGAGGGAACTGGGGTTGTTTAGCCTGGAGAAGAGGAGGCTGAGGGGAGACCTCATTGCTCCCTAAAACCACCTGAAAGGAGGTTGTAGGCAAGTGAGGGTAGGTCTCTTCTAGCATTAGGATGAGAGGAAATGGCCTCAAGTTGTGCTGTGGGAGGTTTAGATTGGATATTAGGAAAAAAATTTCACCGAAAGGGTTGTTGGACATAGGAAGAGACTGCTCAGGGATGTGGTTGAATCACCATCCCTGGAAGTATTTTAAAAAAATGCGTAGATGTGGTGCCTCGGGACATGGTTTACTGGTGGACATGGGAGTGTTAGGTTTACAGTTGGGCTTAATGATCTTAAATGTCTTTTCCAACTTAAATGATTCTATTCTAATATTCCTTCCTGTTAACATCCAGCTGAAACAGCCCAACAAATTCTAAAGTCACAATGAAGTGACTGATAGAGTCCATTAACATGATTGCAGAGGCTTACTTTTCCTAGGAGACTGCCAATTTAGCCTGTCAATTTACCAACTGTTTTCTGGATAGAGGATACATGTCACATACTGTGCTGACAGAAGTGTTCTAATTGTCCTTTAAGGCAGCGCCAGGATCTATTTCTTCCACGTCTTCACCCCAGAATGGCAGGAGGCAAAGTTATTTCCCCTTTTAATTCAGCTACTAAAATATTGTTGATGATTAGTAATAAAATATTATCAAAGTTTGCAGGCTTGTCACAATATGTGAGGCCTTCTGGCAGAAAAAAAGGAAACCTAAAATATCTACCCTCAGAGCCTTATATTTCATATTACATACTGCTGAGATGCAGCTGAATATGTGCATAAAATGCAAAGAATTCTGCCACCATTTTATGTGCTACCAACCACCTTTATGACATCAACTGTAAGTACAAACAAGCTGGCTGACAAGATGGAATTTCTCTTCCCTGATCATTTAATCCTCTGTTACTACCATGCACTCAATTGAGTAAAAGTGTACTTACATAAGCTCAAAGAAAAACAATTTCCCTATCGTAAAGCACATTAGGAATACGTCTTTACCCATTTGATTACTAGGATGCAGGTGTATGAGATAATGTACAGATCAAGATCCACAATCAGTGAGTAAACTCAAGATAAACACAACACTAAGACTAACCTGAAACAAGGGGAAGTCACAGTATTGAAGAGTTTGCACCAATCCATTCCCCTTGGCACCAGTTTCAAAGGCTTCTTTCTAGAAATCTACCCTTAAATACCTCTAACTACCTATTCTGCCCCTGGTCTCTCACCACACAGGGCAGGTTATAATAATGCACGCCTCTCCCACTTCCTCTTTGATCTCTTTGCAGTGAAAATTCAAAAGGATTTTTTTTTTTATTATTTCTGACACTTTTCTATTTTTTCTGAAACCTCATAAGCAGTAGGATTGTTCAATTGATTCTTGCATGCAGGGAGGATCTTAAAGCATCTGTCATTAAGGAATTGAACACAGCTGAGAATATCATTAACCTGTAATAAAAATCAATTGCCAAACCTTTGCCTGTCAAAAACCCTTTCATTTTTCATTCCTAGCTTAGTTGCCTGAGCCTTGGTCTCCTCTTTTTACTTCAGAAAAAAGTTCTGTTTGTATCTATGAAACATAGAAAACTTATAGTATGATTAAAAACTAGAACTGCTGCTAAATAACAAACCACTGACTAACATACCAGGAATAATATACTTGTGAAACAGATTTCTATGTCATTTTTCTGCATCCTCTGCGGGTTTATGGAGTTTCTGTGTCCCTGCCATACTCTTTTGTATTCCTTCCTCATAATATTTTGAAAAAATATGGAACATTTTACTTAAAGTGTTTTGCAAATTTGCCTGATTCCTACTTTTTTCCTTAAGAATATAACCCTTTTAATTTTCTCAGACACAAAATTTACTTTCCAGCCATGAAGCTATCTCAAATTACTTTGCAATGCTAAATAATTGCAATCAGCTGTAAAGAAGTTTAGCTAATTCCCACCCTTCCCTCTGAGACACTCCTATCTCCTAAACAGTTTATTGATACCTAGAGAGGCTACCAATTTGTTATTGTTCTTGCTGCAAAAGCTCTTCTTCAAGAACAGTCTTTGTTAGCCAGTGGGACGTCTTTTCTTGTTTCTACATTCATGAAGCTCAGGACAAAACAAAGGATCCATCTCAGATTCTAAGAACTCATTTTTTCTAACATTTCTCTCAAGACCTCACTGGATAAGCAAGCTAATTTTCTCCTGCCTCCCCAGTTGAATATTGGAGCCATTTTGGGAGAAAGCAAAAAACAGGGATAAGCAAGAGCTCTTCCACATTTTCCTGATCAGACTGAAAACATGGGGTGTCAGGAAATGGAAGGTCAGACATAAACTTCACTAAAATTATTTTGCCTTTATGAAACATTCTGTGTTTGAGAAAAGTATCTGTGCATGCATTTAAAACCATGACTTGGTGAAGGACCACACTAGGTCTACTTTAATCATTCAGGAAGTTTCAATATTGGCTTCACTCATCATGCAAACTTTGAGAAAGGCATATATGACCTTTATTATGATGCAACAGAAATAACTTGAGTTCCCCTTTAATCATTTCCATAATAAGATTATTTTGCTTTCTTAGTTGTCATGTTTTTCCAAACCATTTCCAGTTTCTTCTTGCACTGTCTCTGAGTAAAAACACAGTTTGCCTGTCATTTTTCATTATGAGCACTTGAGCAATGCCCCGAATTCTTCCTTGAAAAACTCCTCCACCTAGTTTCAAAAAGATACGTGCTGAGAGAGCAAGTATGAGTTTCAGAGCTGGAAATCAAAATATCCTGACAGCCTTTTATTGAGTATCTACTTTTAAGTCATTTCCCATCCTTGCTCACGCTACTGACATTGAAGGAAGGGTATATCCATCCACTAATAATGCTCATAGGAAAACATTAATTGAAAATGACCGCTCTTATGTAGGGGCTGTATTTTGGATTAGCTGCCAGAGATACAAGGAGGAGGATAAAAAAGAGAATTTAAGTGCTGAAGTCTTGTGTCATCAGTCACACCTAACAAATGCATGTCCCACATCTTTGAAATCAATTATTTTTTCCTCTGATTCTATCTGGAAATTGTCACCAATTCATTTTGCTGCATTTCCTCTCCATTCTTTATTCTCCTTTTTCAAGTAAAAAAAAAAAAAAAATCTATACTTTTACACACCAGGGAGTTTCCTGAAGAAAATAATCCAACATTCTACTTGTAAGCACCTAAAAGAAAACATGGACATGAATAGCAGCCTACCAGGATTTATCAAGAAGAAATCTTTTCATAACAGTATAGTTTTCTTTCATCGCCAGATAGCAAGCTCTGGATGTTGGGGAAAAGCAGTACATATCACATATAGCTTGAGTTTTGTAAGATTTCATAAACTGTCACTCAAAACACAGTCTAAGAAAACCACTTGTAGAACAGTTGCCAGTAGTACCTGGTGACACAGGCTGAGTGACTCAAACGGAGGGGTGAAATGAGCAGTTCTGCAGGGGTCTCTCTCAATCAATATATTAATTCCTGGCGTTTAGGATGAAATAGAGGTCATCTTAAATCTGTAGACATCACAAAGCTGGGGGGGATCACAAGGCTGTTGCAGGGCACAATTAGGGATGGTTTTGGCAAAAAAAGAAAAATTATTTCTGTGATAAATAAAACAGTTCAGTCAGAAAATGTGTAAGGTTCTAAGTAGAGAAGAAGTAATCAAGTATATATTGGAATTGAAAATTATTAAGATAACAGTTCTGCGAGGGGGATTAAAATAAGACTAACAGGAAAAGACTGGACAATATAATATTACTGTGCAAAAGTCAACGTCGTATTTGGTCACATCAGAATGGGCACAGATTATAAGCTATACATGAATTTGTCCTCTGTTATACTCAGAAGTGGTAAGGAACATGCAGAAAGAATTAAGAAGGTTCAGAAAATTGGAAAGTCTTCCCCATAAGGAGAGTCTGAAGGAATGAGTGTTTAGAAGAAAAAACTGAAACTATAGTAAAGAAATAACGTGTCTTCTGTATCCACGTTTTGTAAAGCAAGACATTATAGGCTCAAACTGGACAAAGGTAAAACAAAGTCAGAAACATTGTCAGGAAATGGTGCAACGTATTAACCCAGCACTGCAGGGCTTTAAGAATACATTGGTCAAATACCTGTGGGGTTTGATCTAGGTATAGATACCATACATTGGGTTCAAGGGAGCAAACAAGACCTTCTGACAAGTTCCTTCCTGCTGCCCAGTGCTCCTATTGCTGAATTCTTCTTACACTGTTTGGTTCAAATGTTCTGCAGATGTGTTAAGTATATACTGTTGTTTGTATAATGTGGTTATGCATGTCATCCTTGTTGTTTCCAAAAGTGATGTTGGTTTCAGTGGGTTACTAAATGCTATTGTAATTCTTTTTCTTAATATGTGACATTAATGCCTTTTGTGCAATGTGGCTGGCACAGAGACTGGAAGTCATCAGTCCATGCTGTGACTATTGTGACACGCAAATTGATTCAGCTGTAATAGGATGAGCATGAAAAAACAGAAAACTATAGGCTGACATCAGGTAGGTTAAGTGTAACTGAAAAAAAAAAACCAACCCAAAAATAAAAACAAAAACCCCAAAAACTTTGAGGTTTTGAAAACTCAACTTGTACTTGGAAAAAAATAGAATGAAAATAAGTCAACCTTGTAAATTTAACTGTGCAAAATTCCCATATACACAAAAAGGCAAGCACTGAAGCCTCCTTAAATGTGACAGGGATTTTGTATTAGCTGTGGCAACATCCCTGTTGCCAGTCATGTCCCAGCAAAGCTGAAAATAATTTTTCAGCAAAATAAATAGACATGATATTCTAACTGGAGGGAAGTTATCCTCCGCTAACAATAATGCATATTAGGACAATTAGTCCTGATCCTTGGAAATATTTTATCACACATGGTATATATACACTGAGAAGGGCTTGCAAGGAAGCAAAAATGGCAGCTCTCTACCCTGCCAATAGGAGACAGACAAAAGCAGCTCCTAAAGGTAACACAATCTGCATTAGCTGTTCATACCTTCTTCTTAAAAACCCTGGAAGAATGGCCAGAATGATGAATCCAGTACTTCTGAAAAATACGTGTCTTGTATCCCAGTAGTGCAAGTTAGGAAGCATGAGCTGTGGTTAGCTGTGGGTTAGTATTAGGGTGAGATAGCACAGCCCATCAAGTTTTGAGCTAGTTCAGCATATGGTTTGTGTCTGCTGAATAAATTTTTTGGGGGCTGTATGCTAAGGGGAGTGTTTACCTTACCCAACTTTAGCTATCTAAAATTAGATCTCTGTTTTGGGTTGCTTTTCAAAGATTCTCTCTCCTAGACACCTTTCTTGGCTGACTTGAAATATAATATCTTTGTAAGAAAATATTGGGGACATTTTTTAAAATTAAGGGTTAGAATTGTCATAAGAAAATATTATAATCACAATAAGCAAATCTGAAATAAAATATCCTTCTTATTGTTAAATTATAGACAAATTTTGGAGCAAAGTAAGGTTCCAAAATAAATAAAGTAATCCAGAATCTTCCATTAAAAATGTCCATGCAAAAAATATTTTATTTTTTAATTATTGATTTTTCCCTATATATTCCTGGCATCAATTCATAACTGGATTTACATCCTGGGTTGATAAAACATGTGCCTAAAAAAGTGTATCCAACTGGGAAAAAAAGCAGAAAGAGTTGGTCTGCCTAGCCAACCTGGAGTTACTGGCAGAACTTTTAACAAAACCCATGTCCTGAGGTCCAGATAGGTTGTCCAGCTGTTATTGCCTTGAGTCAGATTTATGTTTTTTCTTCGTCCCCAGGAATCCTCCACTTTTCTCATTCATAACATCATTTGGAAGCTGACAAAAGATACTTCCATCTCAAAGCTGCAGCCCAAAGAAACCTTCCCGCCATAAAGTCTCAACTTGTGGTTAGGATTTCATTTTGGCTAGTCAGCCCTTTCATTTTGCTATGAACCACAACCTATAATTAGCACAAGAGTGAGGTTTTATGGCCTTATGCATCTGGCATTCAGAATTTTAATTGGAGGTCTTAATATGTTTTATATAAGAAACAATATTTTAATTTTTTAAGCACAATTTAAGACACAATATTTTATTTAAGACCCAACAGGGTGCGCATCACTTAACCTCAAAATATGTACTGCCCCGTTTTTGTCATCTCTCTTGCTTGTGGTTAGACTCCAGAGGAAAGAAATCTGGAAGATGAGCATTAAACACCTTGACAGCATTGAGCTGAACTGTGGGCATGGAAATGTTAAAGGACACAATTTGTAATGAAATCTTATCTGCTGAACTTAAACAGGCTCCATTTCAGATGTTTAATAAATATTCAAAGTATGCATTCTTAAGAAGTTACAATATCTCTAAAAAATTTCATTGCACATTCATACATGAAATGAAATGTTTATTTCATGCACATTTAGTCCTCAGACTATTGTCAATTAACTTTCAGTGCCTTAAAGCAAGGGTGGGGTTTGGGGGGGGTACATCTGCTTCCTAAAAAAAAACCAGACATGGAGGCAGAATGTTATAAAAGGAAAGAAAATACTTTAAGTAGCATGTTAGAAGTGTGGCACTTTACCGTTAGGAAATGTAGTGAGGCCAAGGACAATAAAAAAGTTGAACCTTTTCCAGGGAGGCCAGGGAAGCTGCCTATAGAAAGCAGAAGATGATAGCATACAAGATGGGTGTTGCATGGCTTAGGATCACACACGCTGCTCAGAAATGATGCTGTCCCTGAGCTCAGCTTGGCAACTTCCATCCACTTGCCTGCCTTACATGCTCCATGGCCCAACAACATACCAGCTGTGCAATGCACAGCAAGCACCGGGGACGAGGAAAACGACTTTCCGCCAAATCTGGGGCAGTGGTTGCAAGCCTGCAGTTTCTGCAGTCTTGTGAGGATAGTTTCAGCACAGCTTTCAGGATAGACTGTGTAGAGACCCCTTCAGTGGTGTGACAAGTGAATTCAAGTTATCTTGAAGTTCTATCTTCAAGTTATTAAAATTGTCTGATGGTTTATCAGTGACAGTGCGTGTGAAAGGAGTTGGGGTAGGAGGAATTTTTGAGTCCTTCCTGGTTGGAGCTACTTCCATCATCATAACCGGGATGTATTGCAGCTGATAGAATAATATGAAAACAAAGAGAAGAATTGAACAAACCAGAATGTAAGTCAGAAAACTGTATATGCATAAGGGTAACTTGTGTGCAGTGGGCTGTACTGAAATGTAGAGTTCAGCATTTTCAAGGTGTTTGGCTGATGACAGCTATAGAGCAGTAGCACTGAAGCAACTGGTGAGCTTGATGACACAGCTTTATAATATCAATTTTCTTATATAATGTGGTGCTGCACGAGATGACATATGTATTCATCTTGTTATCTGTTATATATCCATTTTTTTCTTTGCTTCGGACTTTTCCTTCAATCATAATGTCATGATTGATGTGACTCAGAAATTTATTTACCTAACTACTTTCAGCCATTGCAGATTTCCTCTCTTTTACAAGCAAAAGGCAAAATATTAGTAAATAAATAAACCAAGACAAGAACCAGAAAAGCTATCTGTTTGCCCAAGGAAATAGGTTGCTTTACATAGATTTTGAGCTCTTGCACTTAAAAAGTAGGACCTACTTTTTAAGTGCAAGAGCTCAGAATCTCTCTGTTAAGATACTGCAGGAATGAGAACCATTATGAGAAATCTGGATGGAGAAATGGACACACCTAGGGTTTTCATTTTTCCTTTTCCAAACTGACTATTACCTTTTCCTATTTCCTGGATATCTCAGAGATCGTCAGCAATTGATAGTCAGAAAAGTCAGAAAATCAAAGACTCTACTTTGATGTTATAGGGACAGAAAATGTCTCAGATCTAACTGGCATTAATTTAGACTGGATTTCTCTTTCTTGTCATAGCAAAGGGGCTTCTTTTCACACCGACTGTACAGGGAACTTAAACACATATTGAAGAGGGCTGTTCCACTTAAAATCTAAAAAGAATTGTTAGATATCTAAGTTGGACTCACTCATTCCCACTTAAAATAAGTGCAGAGAAAATGAACGCAACAAAGAAAATCCTATGTCCTTGAGCACTGAAGTGTACAGACTTTCAGCTACACTTTCTTTTTGTTGTTTTTTTTTTCTTTTTGCCTACTCATTCCCATACAGATACGCATACAATTACACACAATCATCAGACTGCTTTGCCTCAGCCCTATAAATAGTGCTGAAGTAGAAAATTATCAGCAAAATATAAGAAGGCAAAAATCACTTGGCCTTTCTAAGTTTAAGCAGCCTCACACTTGACATACTAACTCCAAAGTGTATGATACAGTTACACCACTGCTAAGCCTTGGAAAGTCACAGTCAGTCACTCTAAGACCTAGTTAGCTTCCTGTTCTCCCAGGATTTAAGATTCATATGCTGCCTGTGAATGTTCTGTCAAAGCTTTAGATTGTGTGGCTAATATCAATGTGTGCTGGTTATTTGTTTTGGCTTCTCTAAAGAGAATTATTTTTCAGCAGTTTGAAAGTAAAATTCATCATAAGTCTGGTGACTTCAGAGCAAGTACTCTGGGTCATCAGTTAAACGCTGAAATATTGAGTGCCATGAGACCACTCAGAATTTCAAAGGAGAAGTACTTCATTATGCTCCAGATGAGGGAATAATTTGACCTTATTGCTTTGGCATTCTGTATATCTTTGGTTTAAATGAGTAGGAAGTCTTAAAATAGAAGGTAGAGGGTCAGAGGTTAAATTCATGATGTAATTAAAGTTGCAGTCTTAGGGTTTGCCCTTTAAGTTTAAATGTTTCTGTAAGTTAAGGCTGAAATGATTTAATACACACTTCTATATTTGGGTCAATTATGATGGTATGAATTCCAAAATGTGTGCATTAGCCTTATAGCTTAAGATGAAAGGTTTTGATAAACTATGAGAAAAACAAACAGCTTCTGAGTTAATGGACCCCATGTATAAGTCAATCATTGTAATGCCATGTTGTTTGAAGCTGTCTCTGTTAAATTTTTAGAGAAGATTGCAGTTAATGACATGTTAAGATAGCCTTCAGTTCTGTCAGGGCTTGAAGCAAGTATTAGTTTAGTACTGACACAAACTACAAAGATAATGACATGCTAAGTGACAGAAGAATACTCTGAGCAGTTGGTGAGTTTGGAGTTACAGCTTTGTATCCTTCAGTTTTCTGCCCTTGCAACTCTCTCCTCTGCTCCCTGGTCGCCTGACCCTGGGGCCAAGACGGAGTCTCATTAGTGGTGGTGGATGCTGTCAGAGCACAGCATATCCCTCCCTGTAAACCCTTTTTAGACCTGATAGCCCAAAATGCTTCTGCTAATGCACAGTTTGGGCCTCTTCTGCCATTTACATCTCTTTCTAGCCTCAGAAACGTTGGCCACAGTTGCAATTGGAGAAAGCAGGAAAAGTGTATGTATGCATATGGTCTCTTTTTTCCCTATATGATATGTAAGTAAAAGAGAAGATAAATCTAAGACTGCAATAATCGGTGAGGTTTGGGGTTGGAAATGGGTCTCATTTTCCCCACTGACACCACAGACAGGTGTAGAAACAGATACAGATTCCGAGCCCCAGCTTAACTAACTGGACAGGAAGAATGAAGCGATCCGGGCATGTGGGCATGCCCAGAGGGTCTCTGCGCAGTGTTCAGACTGGCTGTGACATGACCCAGAGGTGCTCTGGAAGAGACCTGACAGAGCAGTGTGGACGTAGCCAGAGTCCTCTGAGAAAACATATGCCCAAATCGTGTTTCTTGTCCTGACCTGAGACTGGGCACAGCACACAGACCTTCCGCTTGTTCTTGTACCCAAGTGTCTCCCCCATCCATCCTTACCTTCAGAATATTCTCAACTGGATTCTTTACCTCCCGAGTAATTTTAAACCCCTATTTTTCTGTATGCCTGCACACACTGCACTGTTTTGTTTGCACCTCAGAATAAAGAAAGCAGAAGAGAACTTGCTCAGGAGCTGCTTGGCTCACAACTACTGGTTGTAAACAGGAGACTGTAAGCCTGCGGGGAGGACTGTGACGACAGCTGCTCCCTTTGCATGGTGTCGTGGGGGTGGGTGGGCTAGCTCAGGCATCCCACAGTCCTGCTCTAGAACAGACTCTGAGCCAGCCTTACCCAGTGCCAAGCCAAGTGTGCGTGTTTGAGTGTGTGGGAAGGGAGAAAAGGGATTTCTGCCCCTTGCCTCCACATACCTTCTCAGAATCCAGCACAGCTACTCGGGGTCAGCAATTCATTATGGCCAGGTGGGGATTGTTTCCCTAGGGATGTGCGATTACAGTCCTGAATGCCAGATCTCTAGTCTTGACTTTCCACCCCATTTTACATGAGTAAGTGGCCACCTCCCAAAGTAATTCTCTCATTCAGCTAATTAGTGCTTCAGGCCTCTGTTTTACAGCCCACACACATAGCAGCTCTTATGCATGGACACAGTTCCACTGAACAAACATGAGCTGTTTTACACACAGAACAGCTAAAAAAATGTACAAAATACACAATGTCTTCATTAGAAAGAGGGAGAAAAAAAGTATCCATGATCTATGTATTTTATTTATGGATTTAGATCCATGGACCAACATTTCTTTTCAGCTTAATTTCATTCTAGTTTTCTTTTCTGCTGAGTTTCTGTCTGATTTTGTGCATTTCTACTTCTTTCCCTCCCAAGGCTCTAAACATAGCTCTAAATATAAACACTGTTCTCACATGCTTTATGTGTTTGCTATTAACTTATCCTCTTAGTTATCTGTGTTTTTTCCACCTGGCAACAACAAGGTCATTCTGCTGTTATAATACTTCTATCAAACATTTTTTCCTCCCTGCAATGGCCATCTATTTCCCTAGCTTCCAGATAACTTTGAGTCAAAAGTTTTCTGGTTTTCTTCCTCCTAAACGAGCATCACTCATAGCACCTCACTGATGTGGACTGAGTTTATACTTAGTTATTGAACTATGGACCAAAGGCAGTCCGTAATGATGATGCCAATAACATTTTTGATAGACATTGGCTAATTACACTTATATGGTTTCATTATACTAGTCTAATCAGCTGTCTTGATCTGGGAAAGACTTTAGAGTCTGGTATTGTAAAATAAACAAACAAGCCTAAAATGAAAGACCTTACAGTCTTCTGATAAAAAGGACTGAAAATACAGAAATGCACACCAGAAGAGGCTTTAAAAATTCTTTCTTGGGGCCCTTGTTCTACCAACTCTGTTCTACCAACTCCCCCATTTTCCAACAGAGAGTATGTTTGTGCACGTGAGTTTAGAACTGAGCCTTAAGAGGTCACACTCTTTGCAGCAGGTATCTTTGTTGCTCTACACTGTCATATTTCCAAACTTCTCTGTCAGAAAACTTATCTTTTCTTTCTCATTTACTTGCATTTTAAAACTAACTTGTCTGAGTCCTGTTCACCGCTTCCTTCAGAGAATCACAATTATGCCACCCTGATTCTCTTCCTTATAAACCTGAGATTAACCCGTGAGAGATGGACAAGCTTTTCCACCTTGCTCACAGCTGGCACTTCAAGGGACACAACAGGAGGATTTGTGTCTGACTCTTCCTTGTTTATCTAATCATTTGCTCCGATGAGTCATTGCCCATGAGCTGTTTACATACAAACAGGTTTTATGAAAAATCACACCCTGTTTATAGCAATTTATTAACTGGAAAGAGGCTACTTTACCTAATTGAATTGTTATGTTTAAAGTGTTTCCTTCAACTCTGGCCAGAAGCAAAGACCTGTCAATAATTGTACTTCCTGGTGAACTATTCATAGCTTAATTTTCTATGGCTCTTGTTCAATTAAGAGGCCTGTAATTGTTTTTGACTTTTTTCACAGGTGCCACCAGTGCTTCTGGACAAGCAGTTTTCAGAATTTACGCCGGATATCACACCCATTATTCTGGCAGCCCACACCAACAATTACGAAATCATAAAGCTCCTTGTGCAGAAGGGGGTCTCCGTGCCCAGGCCACACGAGGTCCGCTGTAACTGCGTCGAATGTGTCTCAAGTTCAGACGTGGACAGCCTCCGCCACTCTCGATCCAGACTCAATATCTACAAGGCTCTGGCAAGCCCATCCTTGATTGCTTTGTCCAGTGAGGATCCTTTCCTTACTGCTTTTCAGCTGAGCTGGGAGCTGCAGGAACTAAGTAAAGTTGAAAATGAATTTAAGTCAGAGTATGAGGAACTGTCACGGCAATGCAAGCAATTTGCAAAAGATCTCCTGGATCAGACACGGAGTTCCAGGGAATTGGAAATTATTCTTAATTACAGAGATGATAATAGCTTGATAGAAGAACAAAGTGGTAATGATCTTGCAAGATTGAAACTGGCAATTAAGTACCGTCAAAAAGAGGTGAGTGTGCTGGAGAATAATCAAGCATATTTAGTAGTAGTAATGTGGTAGATAATAGCCTGAAATACATCCTTTTAACTGAGACAAATTGATGCTTATCTTTTTTTGTTTTACAAGGTTTCTTCTTTTTTATAGTTTTAATTAGATGGATTTGAGGAGCTGTTATAATTTGATATTACTAGAACTTAAAATCTTGTGTTATAGCACAGAACCAAAGAAACTCTTCTCTATTTGCACCTGAATAGACATAGTCTCTGGTAGTTGTGTTTTGAAGAGCTCTTCAATAATAGGATGAGAAATATATACAGCGTACTTCAAATTAGCTTTAATTGTGTCTGACAGAAAAAAGAGACTATGTGTTCAAATGCCTATAAATTACTACAGGTACCTCTATAGAGAGGTTTCTTTAAAAACTAGCTATTATGAATAGGTACTGAAACATAAGATTAATAGCAATGCATGACTCCTCAAAATTTTGACATTCAGATTCTTTTTCATAAAGAACCCAAAGTAGAGATACCTGGGTATTGGTTTCCATGACAGTTAAAAATTCATGAGTTTGCTTCACTGATACAAATATTCAATGGGAGTTAGAAGAAGTCTGCATTTCTTTTAAAAATACTGAAGTTCTTATGTGCATGCAAAGGCAAAGAAATCAAGACAGTAAAATGAGTTAGGAAGACAGTTCCCCTGATATTTACAAAACTTCACTTGATCCCTGCTCATCATCATGTCAGAAGGTGTTTTATCATCTCATTTGGAACGTGTACATCCAAAATCATCTGAACTGTGGAAGCCTGTAGGCAAGACAGGTGCTGTTAGTAATTTAATGTTATTTGTTCATACAAAATACAGCAAATTCTTAAGAAAATTATGTGTTACATTGAACCACTCTATCTATCACTGCTAAATCTCTTTTCTGCAAAATATAATATTAAATGCATTAATATATTAAGTATGTTAGAAAGGTTTGCAGGATCAATAACCAAACATGTAATGATTCTGTTGTCCATTTGAAATACAATTTAGTAACGCTAGGAAGTTATTGTGAAGTACTGCTGGGAAAATATCTCAATTAGTCTCTGACTTCATAAGTCTCTAATAAGCATTTTATCCTTCAGGAAATGTATTGGATAATTTTATATGTGATAGTATAATGTTTTAGGCAACATATTCACTGCCTTAAATTATTTTCAGATGGTACTATTCCAGACTTAACAACTACTATTTCTATTTATTGAATTGCCAGTCCTGTCCTACAGACACTTAAGAGATTCTAGCTTGGACTTCTGTTTTCCAAAGGATTCATGCATTAAAATGAAATTCTAACTTCTTGTTTGTTTTTTTAAAATGTAAATACAAAGCTTGAATTTTCTTAACTTAAGATAAAGACAGTGAAAGACTTCTATAGGATGCAATGTTTTTTATAGTTGCATCTGATTCCTGTACCTCATTAAACTGCAGTAATACAGCTGATTACACTTCATTGATTCTTTGTAATAGCAAACATTAAAGCAATACTTACTTAGCGCAACAATTCCAAATCAGTGCATCTTTTATAGTTTACATATATTTTTCATTTCTGTAAATATTTCCCACTACTCCTACCATTTGAGTCTCCCTGAAGTAAAATCAAGCTTTATTAAATACTTTTGCTGTGTTCCTAAATGTATTCCCTACTAGATGCTGGAGCAAATAGTAGCCACTGTAACTGATCAGTCATTTTATTTCTGATTATTATAACAGTGTTCTGGTAGGTACAGGTCCAAGGTGAAGACACTTACCTCAAGCATAATAAATGCTTGGATTCTGCCTGTCCTGGTGCACATGGATCATGATGAAAATAGATCAGATGGATCTTTCTGTTTCTTGTGATAAGGATGTTGCAGGAGCCACTGAATCCAGCAGCCTCCAAGGGATTCTTTCAGCCCGGTCACTGGAGCCCAGCCAAGAGCAGGTTCTCCATCCCAGGCACAAGCATACTGACTGGCCCTGCTTACACATATCCAGCCCCTTGACTGCCTTCTCCTCCCCATTTTGCCATGCTTATTCCTTCCTAATCCTTCCCCACCCTTTACCTTTCCCCTAAACATACCATAATAAATTTTACATAGTCCCACAAGACCCCTCTGATAATTACTTTGAATTTCCCATGAGTCTCATGAACAACCTCAAACAATCCATAACACTTCCAGTAAATATGTTTCCCCCTCCTTATGATCAGATACAAAGTTGAGGTTGGCCCTCCTTGAGGCAGTTGCAGCCAGTGTTTCAGTGGCCTGTTCATCAGAGCATGAAGAGTCTTGGTCTTCATCATTGTCTCTGCTATACCCTGGCTTCTGTGTAGAATGTAACACTTTTCTTGATATTTTCTATTTCTGTTACACAATTAAACATTAACCAGATAAATAAATGAACAAATAATTTAATGAACCAGATGCTCTCACATTTCATATACCCTTACACTACAACTATCCAAGGTAAGCTTGATGGCAAGCAGCAGGCAGCTTACAAATTTCATTTTAAAAATGTCAGGGAAAAAATGTGGACTGGATTTTAACTAGCCCATGAATATATTATTTTGAAATTAACCTGTTTAAAAATACTGGTTTGTGGTGATACGTCTGCTTCCTTTACCCTATGTGTCTCAGTCACCAAGAGCCAGTTCTCTACCAAAGACTATTCTATTATGACAGAGGCAAACATGGATTTGCAAAGTTTTTTGATGCTATTCAGTTCTAGTTATTGTTTGTCTTCCTTGTAATTTGCCTGGTATCCTGCAAAACAATAATAGTAAAACAACCACAACCCAACCCCCCCAACAAATCAGCAAAATAGATAGCAATGCATTGTCTTCCCTCCTTAGCTCCCATCCCTAACATTTCAACCTTTATCCACACTGTTACCAAAGGACATTGCAATAATATATTGGAGCTGAGATCAGAGCTCCATGAGTAAGCAGTGAGGTCTGGTTGTTCAGAACATCCAGTCTAAGTCCAGAAATCACAGCTAAAAGTAACAAAATAATGAAGAATGAGGACAAGTAAAATAGGAACATATGTCCTTTTACATTGCTTCTACAATTAATTGCTCAGGAGTTAAAGATTACTTTTTTATTATTATTGTTATTTCAAGTTGAAAATAACACTAAATGTTATTAGCAGTAATTCCTCTTGGCATTGATAAGCAGGTATGAAACACATTTAAACCAAAGCTTGTAAAGGATCAGAGTAGGCTTTAGATAATTTGGTTAAATCTCAGACACAAGAAAGGGTAGGAACAGCAGTTGAGGGTACTTGTAGAAGCAGACAAGTGGATGGTTAAGTATTTTCTTTGTGTGAATAAAGGAAAATGGACAGACATGAAAAAAAGATAATTAAACAAGCTGGAAGTTGTTGAGGAGCTTCTAAAATTACATAGTGTTTGATCCAATGTATATGTAGAAATACCTTATAACAGAGAAAGGCTTTTAGAAGTGAAGTGATTAAGCCATGCTTGGTATAGGAGTCTGCCAGGCCCTGGTATCACCTCTGTATTATCATCGTCTCTGGAAATGAAGAAAGCACATTCATTCTCAGAGCTGTCTGGATTGTTCATGGTCACCTGATTGCCCCTGAATTGGACCTTCTCCAAAACCCCAGATAGTTTATGCCAATTGGATTGGAGGTTCTCCACAGTGAAAGATGTTTATCTTCTGCATTTCGATTCCTTTTGCACTTGCCATAAAACTGTGATCCTCATTCCTGTACTGTGTAAAGGCATCTCAGTGGTGTCGATTTAGTCCGTGAAGTCACGTCAGAGGGAGTCTACTATGTATTACCAAGGAAGAAACTTCACTAATAAACTCATCCACCTTCTTTCATTACTAACTAGTGAGGTTAAAAGAGGTTTATAGTTTCAAGTTTACGCTGCAGAGTAATGTCTGGCAAGACTGTGGGTAATATCTGTTCCGAGTCAAGCGGCAGAACCAGAGGGTATCTGCCAGCATTAATGTTTTGTGTGCTTGCCCACAATTTCTTTAGCATAGCATATGGGACAGAACACTCAGGGTACCGGTTTTTTCTGATCCTTTTGTACCACTGATGATGTTTGATTATAAGCAAACACACATTGCTGATGCTTCAGGTGCCTGTTTCTGACACCTACCATTGCGTGGGCTGCAACTAACAGCAGACAGGTTCCTTGAAGTCGTGCAGCCACTCTGCATTGGGCACAAACATTTTGTTGTCTAATTATCTACTGTATAATATTATCTCAGCTAAGGGAGACTGGTTTTATGAAGGCTGTTACTTACAATTTTATTGTGCTAGACTCTAAGTATGCAGTGATCATGGGGAAATAGTTTCCTGTTTTCCTGAACCAAATAAAGATGTTACCTGATTCAACTGCACTTTCATTCAAGGATGTAGAAGGGAAATCCCCAATTCTGTATATGATTCACAAGCAAAAATTATCCTACCTGTAATAATAATAATGTGGCATTCTGAGTTCAAGAAAATTACAAACCCCTGGTGCAACAATGCACAACTGATAATTAGTAGACAGTCGTCTTTGCCACTAATTGCAAAATGCATGCTCTGTGCCATATATAGAGAGAATTTTTAATAGAAAAATCACATCAAAACCCCATTGTCTCACTCTTCAGTTAGCTGTCATTTAGTTTTGGTTCTGTTTAGGCATTATGCATGTATCTGCACGTATGTGAAAAAGTGCTTACTGAAATGCTTACTAATTTTAGTGAAATAAAGAAAGAGGGGAGATTAATAGACTGAACCAATATCCTCTGGTTTCTCAGTAAGTTTAATCACTGCAATTTAAATACTTATACTAGAAGTTTATATCTCTGTCTCATTTTGCCTCATACTAGAAGTTTATATCTCTGTCTCATTTTGCCTCATACTAACTGGCCCATGTCATTTAAGCTGTAGCTGTATAAGCTGAAGCATAGGAGCAGGATGAGGTTATAATTATTGGCAGTACTATCTCATTTTGCTTTGATATAAGATACCAGGATATCAACACAGAAGAAACATGAATTTTTAAGTATTTGTTAACATTTTCTTTCACTTTTCAAGTAAATAAAGACTAGCTGCTTTTGGTTTGGTTTGGTTTGGTGTAGTTGTTCGGGGTTTTTTTAATTTACTTTTATTTTCATCTTTCCCTTCCTCTGTAAATACAAGATTATTGGAAAAGTTGGAATACTTGATATTAGCTGAATGTTAAGTGGGTTACATTCTGCACATTTCAGTTTGTCACTCTGGAAACGTTTTAATAAGCTTTTATCTGCCTCTGTATTTAAAAACTGAAGTAAATAAATCGTTCATCTATCATTCATGCATGATTATGTATTAAGTTGAGGTGTGGATAAAGAAGCAAGAACTAAATTTGCTAAAAGGTACATTCAAGAAGGACACTTTTCCTGATCCTGAATTAACTTTAGAGGTTTGATTTAAATCATAGAACCATTTCTACGTGTTCATTTCTCTTTTCAGTAAATTTCTGTAGAGCTGAATAATCAATGTTTACCAAAAATTCAGCTGCTTAATTACTAAAAATCTCCCAAATACCTCTAGTTGGTCTTCTAGCAGCAGGTGCTGGGTTTCTGAGATGTTAGCACCTGCAGAGCCTGAACTGGCCAAGGGGCAGAGAAAGTGCGAGAGAGGGAGTGGAATTAACAGTTTAACACAGTTAAACATGCTTGGCTTTAACAAGAGTACAGGCTTTATTAATAAGAATCTCAAGGAAATTATTTCAGGGAAATCAGTTTCATATTAGCTTGCTCACATATTTGCAGGCAGAAAGGAAGTGAGATAGGGCTCCCCTACATATGAAACACACATCATGGATCAACTGTTTTTAAAATAAACCTGTATGTTCCTGTAAAACACACAGCAATCATTACTGATACAAGCAATATCACTAAATTATTAATTGATTAATTAAATCTTAAATACAATAGTATGATACTCACATTTCATAGATCATTTCCTGTGTTCTAGCAAAATGGTGCTGCAGGATTAAAAAAAAAAAAAAAAGTTGTTTGTTATTGATAATAAAAGCCATCTGTTTGCTTCTGCTCAAAAGACAACTTTTCCAAATGGAATCATCAGTTCTTCACTAGTTTTCTATGCAAAATACAGCCTCAGTGAAATGGAAATGTTTCATAATAATCTCACAAATTCAGTGAAATTTTCAGTGAAAACATGTCAAATCATTTCAAATCTGTCATTTCATGTCCATGCTAAATACTTCATTCCAATGAAGTAAAACATTTTGTTTGCAGTTTCTTCTTACTTCACTCAGACATTAACATTTTTGACAATGCAACGCTTATACCTAATATCATCCATATCATATTATACTAAGCAGGATAAACATGGTAGAAAGCAAAAATTATTCATTATCAAAATTAAATATGTCAATAATGCCTAGAGAAAATAATTTTAAAGTACTGAAATGAAAAGTTGCCATGTTCTTAGTAATGTTTTTTAAAGTTTAAACTGCCGTTCTGTTGGGAATGTTGGCTTTTTGTTCAGATATGGAATATAAAATATGCTGGAGATGTCTGTATAGCTCCTCTGACGGCAATATAGTTCAAGAGTCTAAGTCAAGCTTTGTGACTCTGAAAGAGAGTAGAATTTTCCTTTGGAATAACAGATTGATTTTGAGTAATTTTAGTAGCCATTATAACAAATTTATCATTAAAGTCTTTCAAATGCATAAACCTGAATTATTGTCTCTGCAAGCAGGAATGACTTTGGAAACACACCTAAGAATTATGCTATGTTTAAAAAACCAAAAAACAACACAATAAAACACACCTGAAAGATAAATAAAACCACAGCAGCCATGTGTTAGCAAGTCACCATGTGTGAATATTTCTCGAAAGACTGGAAAGGTGCAGTCAAAAGTCTTCACGTAAAAAATAACAAAACCCCACAAAAACTGGCTCTGATAATATTTAGACATTTTTAACACCAAAGGAAGATGTGTTTAGTCTATGAATTGCATAACTGAGAGGAGTGATGGATGCACGTTTGGGTGCACGTCTGCAAAAGACCCATTTCTGCAGACTCTCAGCCATAGTATTCAAAAAGTTTGATAAACATTTTTCCAGGCAAGAGCGAGGTACTTTAAAACAGGTAATATATTTGCTTCATAAATTGTGTAAAAGTCTCTGTGTTTATAGCTAAAGTCTCCACAGATTGCTAAATAGCATAAATCATATAAGTAGCTTCTTTGTTATACATACTTAAAGTTATACTGTACTTGGTTACAGATTTGCACAATCATAGAATCCTTAAGTTTGGAAAAGACCTTTAAGGTCATCAAGTCTAATACCAACCCAGCACTGCCAAGTCCACCACTAAACCCTGAGTGCCACATTTACGCATCTTTTGGATACCTCCAGGGATGGTGACTCAACCACTTCCCTGGGCAGGCTGTTCCAGTGCTTGACCACCCTTTCGTGAAAATAATTTTCCTAATATCCAATCTAAACCTTCTGTGGCACAACTTGAGGCCATTTCCTCTTGTCCTGTCGCTGTTACTTTGGAGAAGAGACTAACACCCACCTTGCTACAACCTCCTTTCAGGTAGTTGGAGAGAATCATAAGGTCTTCCCTGAATCTTCTCCTGTCCAGGCTAAACGTCAGTTCCCTCAGCTGCTCCTCATCAGACTTGTGCTCCAGACCCTTCATCAGCTTCGATTCCCTTCTCTGGACACGTCTTTCTGGTAGTGAGGGGACCAAAGCTGAACACAGGATTTGAGGTGCGTCCTCACCAGTGCCAAGCACAAGGGACAATCACTGCCCTGGTCCTGCTGGCCACACTGTTTCCGATACAAGCCAGGATGCTGTTGGCCTTCTTGGCCACCTGGGCACACTGCTGGCTCCTCTTCAGTGTCTGTCAACCAGCACCCCCAGGTCCTTTCCCACCAGGCAGCTTTCCAGCTGCTGTGCCCCAAGCCTGTAGAGCTGCGTGGGGCTGTTGTGACCCAAGTGCAGGACCTGGCACTGAGCCTTGTGGAACCTCATCCAGCTGGCCTTAGCCCATTGATCTAGCCTGTCCAGACCCCTCTACAGAGCCTTCCTGCCCTCAAGAGTCCTGCCCAACTTGTATCATCTGCCATCTTACTGAGGATGCACTCAATCCCCTTATCCAGATCATTGATAAAGACATTAAACCAAAATGGCCCCAGTACTGAGCCCTGGGGAACACCATTTGTGACTGTTCACCAGCTGGGTGTAACTGCATTCACCACCGCTCTTTGGGCTCAGCCATCCAGCTAGTTTTTTTACCTAGCAAACTGTATGCCTGCCCAAGCAATAAGCATGCAGTCTCTCCAGGAGAATGCTGTGAGAAACAGTGTCCAAGGCTTTAGTAAAGTCTAGGCAGACAATATCCACAGTTTTTCTCTCATCCACTACACGTGGGTCACCTTGTCATAGAAGGAGATCACGTTTGTCAAGTGGGACCTCAAAACTGAATGAAGTGTAAGTGTCCTTGCAGAAGCTGTACTTACTGCTGCTAGAGAAAAATGTGTTTAATCACAGGGTGGTTAGCACATTAAGCACATTGCTTAATACAGCATTTAATTGTGGTGAAGCAATCCTCCTACAGTATGTGAGCGAAGTCCTTATACAGTCAAAAGACAGAGGTATGCACTGAGGGAGGTCCTGTCTGCTCAAGATAAGACATATAAGTTAACTCCAGAGACATCTGTCTCTGCTCCCTTGGCTGGGTAAGGAAACAGGGTGCTTCAATTAGATGAATTACTTCACTAGGCATAGAAAGTGTAGATGCAAGTTTGACAACTTACTGCGTCAGCTGCAATTTCTACCCTGTGGTAACAGAGATACCAGATTCTGAAGGCTCAAGAGCCCACATAAGGGGAAATGAATCTCAGCACTAACTTTTTAATGATGTCTCAGAAGGCATTGATAACTTTGAATGCTATGTGCTGCACACAAGTTGCAGTCCTGTCATCACAGTTCTAGTTAAACTATTCATGAACTGGCACCAACATCTTTTTTATTTTGAACACTTGCTAGAAGTAATTAACTCAGAGGAGGAGACTTGCTGTTAATGAAGTACAGTGAAAATCTTTCATTTCAGTTCCTTTTCTGCATCTTCCTTAAAAGAAATGTTGCTGTGATGTCTGCCTCAAGCAGGATCAACCAGTAGTGCATATCCCTAATCAGCAGTGCACACCCTTCTGTTACGATATGACTGGCAGCAACAGAAGTTGGCTTTTGGTTGGAAGGAGTCACTAATAATGCACATACAAGCTTCCCTACAAACCTGGGGTAATTTAGCACCATGAGGTATTTTTTTGTTTACCTACAATAACAAAAATGAAATTGCTTAACAAACCAAATTTTAGAGAAAAACAATCTTGAACAAGGTGAATAAATAAGGTAGTGCACAGGATTTAATTTTGAATGTAAACCTATAACTGTAGGAATTTACAGACCTCTTTTCTCCCTCCATATACTTGTTGGGGATCTGGCTGTTCTTCCTCCCACCACTGCAACAGCGCCTAACCCACTGCTCAGGTTACGTGGTTTTGCTGGATGATGAGCCCCAGACTGAGCTGTGGAGGGATTTACATCTGCCAGCTGCCTCCATTCCTCCCATGGCCTCCATCAGCCATTCCTAACTGCTGCCACCCCCTCCCTTGTGCAGCTCCTCCTTTGTGCTCCCCACGCCTCCTACCACAGCTGCACCAGCAGCTATGCTTCACTACTCATGGCAAGTCATTTTGGCAAAGCCCAAGGGCTTCAAATAATTTGTATTATTTCAGCTCTAGTAAATGCCCTTGTAGCATGAAGACCTCATACAGGCACCTGACTTCATAGAAGAGTATTTGACTCCTTTCTATTTTTTGTTTCTAAGCTCCTAGGACACTCTTAAGCAACCCCTCCTTCCTCACGCATCTTGTAGGCATCTCTTACACAAAGCCATCTGTTTTCCTGTCCAAGATCTAACCTTCCCATGCCTGTGCTAGGTGCAGTTCGCCTAAGGTAGAGTGACTGCTTAACCAAGGCACATTTGAACATGCTGGCTGAAACTTTTGCATGGTGTTGCAGTGCGAATTTTTCCGCTGCTTGGCAGGACTCTCTCCATCAAGATGATGTTTATTGAACAATAAAAGAAGACAGCTAAATTAAATTTGTTTTAGGCCTGTCTGCTAGTACTTTCAACCTACCTCCTCTTTGTTCCACCAGATCTCCACAGACCATTCTTCTCTTACCCCCTTACCCCAAGTTTTTTCTGCAGGTCTTAGTTATCAAGATGAAAATAATAAAGGATTTCTTCATCCATTGCCTCCATCAATATGTACATCCGTTATGTAAAAAAAAAAAAAAAAAAAAAAAAAGAGAAAAACAAACTCTTGTTATATGAACTCACTCTTGTGCCTCCAAAGAAATCAGATCTTTATTCAAATTTTTGAATAAAGAATAAAATTTTCTAAACTTAAAATTCCAGGAGTTAAAGTAGAAAAATAAAGAGAGGTGTTGAGTATAGTGCTGGTATGATGAACAGGAGCTTCTGTTTGTGGAAGTCATATAGCTCTCAAGTTTCACTGTTGGCATTTGAACTTCTAGGGTAGTTTTTAATACTGAAAAGAAAATATTCATATGAGACTACTCAAAAGTCCTCCTTACAGAGACACTTGGCTTTCTTCTCTAAATAATAGGATGACATTCTTCCCCACTCCATTCCCTCTTCATCAGGTCATCATCAAGGCATCTTCTTTGGCATGGTCTAGCAGTGTCTCCCACTCTCCTTTGTCCCCCTTCCTTCTAGCCCAAGACTTGATAAAATCTGATGCACAGTGGAGATTTCATTGCCAGCAATATGATAAAGTTCATTTGAACTTTGAGTTTTCACAATCTGTCATTTCATGGTTAGTCCAAATACTAGAATAGCTTTCAGTTAATAATTTGGATTGAATGAGACAGCTGGGAAAACTCGGAACTTCCCTGGTGGTTATTTGGACACATAAAATATACCAGGAGGCTCTGTATTCTTATTGTACTGTCTCAATAGCTTTCCTTTGTGATACGTTTAAACATACTTTCTCCTTTTTATTGGCACACTCTAGGAATCTCAAGATCCATGTTTATTTCTTTGTCAGTCTTTGTCTCCTTTTTTTCCCCTAACACTCCTCTTTTGTTACTGAGTTACAGACACCATTATCCCTTGGCTGTGCTCTATTGCCCTACCCACAGGGCCGATACTACTGTAAATACTCCTGGGTCCCATCCACTGCTGGTGCTGCTTTTGCCTCCCAAAGAGGGAAGCTACAGACAGCAGGAGGTAGAAAGAACCTGAGACTAAGATACAAACATTCCCTAGGCAGAACACCCGGAGAACAGCGTCTCACACCCATGCAGCCTCATGCATTTCTGTTGAACCTTGTTTTCCCTAACTTGATGACTCCATCCTGGGACATAGGGCAGATCAAACAGGAATCGTAGGACTGAAACCTCTTGTAAATACACACGGGTCAGTCATGAAAGGAAACTTATTTCCCATACTCAGTTACACAAGAAACAGTATGGTTAAGTAGACAGAACAGTTACTTTTAGTCCTTTTGTCACCAGCTTGCTCAGTAATTTTGGGAAGCTGATTGTGTGTTAGATTCACAAATCAAATATAGTTATCAGCAGTGTCTGTCTAACTTTGTAAGTATGTAAACTCCCTAATCACCTAAAGATTTATGGAATAATCACTTGGGTCACAACCTGTGCCTCTTGGCTATTCATCCAGTCACTGGATTTTGAGTGTTGTGTGTTGAGTTTTCCTGGTGCATTATTCATACCCCAGGCTTCCTAAGTCTGAATGTGTGCTCCTTGAGAATGCCATAACCATGGAGAGTTCCCCAGGCTGCCCTGCCTTGAGATTGTCTCAGCCCTTTCTGATGAAGCTGACAAGTGTGCTTCAGATCAGATTGCAAGGTGGACATTGGGGCACAGCTACCTCACAGTCTATACATACACCTTCAACATCAGTTTCCATATCTGTCCCACTGGGCAAATCTTCAGTCACTTTTCTTTCCACAAGAACTTAGTGCTTTGATCTGTACGGAGCAGTGTGCTTTCAGCCACTTACCACTATCTATTATGAACTGGGATTGTGGATAAGTTTTGCCTGTTGTTGATGTGGTTTGTGTTATGCTCAGCACAATCAGGCCATAGTTATAGATAAGGGCCCCTTTGTGCCATTGTAATACCTTCAGAGCAATAATTACATTGTAAGGCTGGTTGCAGCTCCTGATGGTGAAAGTGAAGTTGGGTGGTTTTTTTTTCATTTCTTAAGGCTTGTATGTTACTTGTTTTGTGGATAGTGCACTCACTCATGACAATCACAAAACAAATAATCTAATGCTTCATTTCTGCTTAATGAATTAAACTAATCTAACCTATCTCAGCATAAAGAGGGTATGGCTAGAGCAACCCATGGTACTCATTGACAGCTTCTGCTTTTGTATTACTTGATAAAGTTCCTGCTTAGACCTGCCACAGAACTGCTCTGTTTCTTACCCTTCCATTAAATTTTGAGGGTTTTTTAAAGTTTGTATCTACCTAAGAGAATGTCTTCTTGGGATAAGAAAGGAATTTTTTCTTTGTTTGCTTCTGTGAATACAGTATCATCCATTTTGTCAACTTAAAATAAATTCTTTTTTCTTTTAAAACATTGCAACAAAACATAGGCAAAACTCCAAAAGAAATTGTTATTGTTAGTTACAGCTTCAGTTGCCTGGAAAACAACACATAAATATCTGCTAAGTACTGTTGTGGGGATTGAAGGAAGGACTGGGGGGGGGAAATGCTGAGTTTTTACTGAAAGACTGTGAAAAGCTTGCTAGTTCTGTTGCTTAAAGAAATCGGTTTTATTTCATCAGTATCATTAATGAATGTAGAATATAACCAGTCTTTTTTTCTACTTCTGTGTTGGTTAAATGTCCTGGTAATTTCACTTACATTTATATGGTGCTAAATTTACAGGACCTGACACAACTTAAAACCAGTCTAAAGGCACACTGAAACACAGTAAACAGAGGAATGAACTGAAAGCACATGGGTTTTTTTCAATGGTATTTTTATCAAATTTGGTCTCTCAATAATGGAAGTAGACCATTAAGTAGGTTGTATGTGCTGCATTTCATGCTTTGCGGACTGGTCTGCTTATCTGATATGTAACTGCTTTCAGGTTTTTTGGGTTGTTGGTTTGGTTTTTTTTTTCTGCTTAGGCAAATGCTTAGCAAGTCCCAGAGACTGGAGATTGCAGGCTTTTCCTGTGCACATCACATGCTGTACACTCCACATTAGAAGGTGTTTCAGGGATTCCACAGTTCAACAGTTTTCCCTTTTACAATAACCCATATTTCCTGTGTCATGTGTCTCAGTCTTGTGCAGATGCCTTGGATATACTTGTGCACGTCAAATGGTGGGAGACATGTAGGAACTGAAACCTTGTTAGGACCTACCTATTGTTTGCAGATGAGCTAAGTGGGTTGTGTTATGCCTGTTAAACTCACTACTTTACAGTCAGTGGGTCTTAGAGCATGATTCAGCTGAACAGGCACTAACAATCAACTTAATTTCCTAAGCACAGCTGTCTAGTGTTATTTGAGATAACCCGAGTAATCAATGGTGAATAAACAGAGCTGGTAGATATGGCACAATGCCTACAGGGGTTATGTGCCCTTTCAGACCAGGAACCACAGGCCAGAATACTTCAAGACATCTGAAAGAGCATGAGAAGTTTATATGCAGGTAACTTTGGATCTCCAGATGTAAGGCAGATTCTTTCCTAGGATCCATTGACTGTATTAACTAGATAAGCTCCCATCATCAGTGACTAAGGCAGGCTGCTTACATATGCCTAAATTTAGGTGTTTCAAACTCACACTGGATCCCTAACCTGTAGTAGGCATTCATAGATGAATAAAATAATATTGTGGAAGTGTCTATTCCTCTCTAATCTAAAATGAGATTATTTGCCCTTTGCAGCTACCTTTGGATGGTGAAGAGGGGTTCTGATAACTGAGAGCTCTATTTTCTATAGCTAAAGTTATAGTGGAATTTATTTCAACTTGGGTGTCCAGTTTTGCAATATTCAGAGTTTCTTTGGAATGCTGTCATCTACTAGTCATAGCACAGGAAGGAAAATGCTTTCTGATATCACTATTTTATACTGTCACTTGCCCCTCAACACCACGTACAACAGCAACTGGCAGCGTTTCTTAGAGAACATAGATCACACAGCTGTGATTTGCTAAGGACTGTTTCTTTTCTTTACTGCCCAGTGATTTATTGCTATCCTTAACCAGTTCCATACAACTATGGGTCCATTCTGGAGGGGTGGATTTGCCTGTCCTCTGCATATGTGAGTGAACAGCATCTTGACAGTACCAATTACATAGGTTGCTGTGTTTCTTTACTTCCTCTCTATTCTCCCCTGATACAATGAATCCATCAGTATTTCCACTGTACTTTTAGATTCATTCTTTGCTTGAATCCTGTGATCTCTATGGCATCCCCAAATAGGGTGTTTCATAATCATTCTTTTTAATCTTTCTGCTTTAATTCAAGTCCTGCCATTCTAATTTGATATTTACTGTTTCCATTATTGTGCTCATACCAAATACTCCTCTAGCAAAAGATGCAAAGTTTTAGCAAGGCAAAAAGCTAAAGAAATAGTTGTTGAGGTATTTTGCAAAAATAAGACATTTTGAGGAAATGTTTTCACTTAAGAAAGTGAAAACTTGCTAGGGAGAGAATAGGCTCAGTTGCTGGTGGGCACTTGCAAACAAGCAAGGACTTGATAAGGAAGGATTTTACAGAATGTTTTGAAGAACAGGGGAAAGTCAAATGGGAATGCATATGAAGAAGAAAGAAAGAAATCCAGAGCTAAACATCCTCTGGCATATTCTTTGTTACGTCAAATCATGGCTTTTATGCTTTGACTGTGTTTAATTCCTGAATAATATTGGAGAAATGTGAGGGTCCCTAACATTGTGGGAGAGAAAGACCAATGCAGATCTTCAGCAAGTAGAAATTGCTGAAGGTCTACAAAGTACAACATACCTGTGCTCTGTTGCTCAAGTACAGGACCTGGCTCATTATTTTTTAGGTGGATGAACAGGAAAAGAAAATGTTTTACTCTGCCTGCTGAGCAGAAAAGATAATAATATTTAATTAGCAGGGTAATGTAGTCATTTAAATTAGAGGTTGTTCTAAATAGCTAACCTTAAGGGCTTCGTTAGCAGCCCTGTTTTGGTTCACAAAAAGACATGACTCAGTGATGCAGTATTTGACATTAAGACAAGTTGAAGGTGTCACAGGAAGTAAAGAAAGGTTTGTCATATTATTAATACAATTAATTCAAAGCTTAGACTTTTTTTTTTTTTTTCTTCTGCCTTCTTAACGGCATGCAGAAAGTAACTAGAAATAGCCATTCCTGTAGTGTGTTTGTGCTGTGAGTCCCTGACTCATTCTGCATAACCTCAGGTATTTAACTAAGGTACCTATGCCAGCAGTCTGGGCTGGGGTCCCTTCATAGTTGATGGGAAGAGACAGATCTCCAGACAGCAGCTCAGACAGTCTAAGAACTAAATAATTTTCATCACTACCTATGTTACTTACACTTATTGCAGAGGTGACACGGGATAACTAGATTTGTTGTACAGACTAAAAAGAAGGTAAAAGTCTTTGAGAAGAATAGCATGTAATTTCTGGAAGGTAGGTAACAGTGGGAAAAAGCTAATTTTTTGAAGTCTTCATATTCTGTTGCTCTGAGAACTAGAAATGCCTGCTAAGCTGAAATAGATGAACCTGTTTACAGGAATCCATTATAATGCGTTAACATGATTTAAAGGTCTGCCTTAGCAGGTAAATTCAGAGAGAAACCACATTTCCCACAAAGACTTATCTATATTGTTTATATGCGGTTACATATTTAGGGTTATTGGGCTTAGACTCACTCTAGAGTTCATTAGAGGGGGAAAAGCCTAAACAGAGGATCTTTAAGTTCCCTTTCAACACAAACCATTCTATACTAAAAGTCTGTCTTGGTTTAAGGACAAAGCCTCCCTCGTGCAATCTGGAGAGGTCATGTGCGAGTTATAGAAATGGTCAGTCTCAGATCAGCTTTTCCTAAGCAGTTTAATCTTTCCAGACCTGAGCTGGTTAAAATTAAGAGCCAACAATTTGAACAGAAGTACACTAGCCTCCGAGTTCACTGGACTAATGTCAAGAACTAATGTTCTTGAACCTGCTCTTCACCTTTCAATGAAATATAACTTCTCTTTGACCATCATTATCCATGTATCCACCTTACAGAAGAGCTGGAAATGTGTCCCTAGATAATAGTTTTATAGAACTTGTACTGTTTCCCCAGGCAGCAGCTTTCTCCAAGTAAAACCAAGTATTTGGGAGCCCCCATCATGTCATGCTGGGACTTTTTTCACCAACATACAGAGATTGAGTGATGATTTCAGATTTCACCTGGAGGACTAAGCATCACGCAAATCTGCATTTCAGAGATTTGGTCTGAGAGAAAAATCCTCAATTTTACACAAAGAGTCTCAAGAAAAGTTACGCAAGAGAACTGTTGTTAGACCTATGACAGCCTGTAAGAGTCCAGCTGTGCTTAGTCATTTTTTCATCATTATTTGCAAAGCTGGAAACCTGTAGTGAACTCAAAATCAATCAAAATCTTCACATGTAAGACAAAGCTGCTATATGCACTGAAAAAAAGCTTTCTTTCACTGCATTCTCAGTACAAATATATTAATCAAATCACATTAAAGGTGAATAGCACAATCACATTTTAATGAAGAACATTCATAATTTTCATTACCATAAATTAAGGTTAGGTTTTCCTAACCTGGCTATGAAAAATTGTCCTTTACTCTATACCTAACCTTGGCAAAAGTAGTGTGGCAGTAGGAACACTTTTTGTTTTCAGTGACAGATACTTCCAGGTATAATCATTGCAAATTATGGTGTATAAATGATGGTTAAACAAGACCTTGTTAATACTTAGGACTATATTGGTTTGAAATTGGCTTGCTTTTTTGTTGCAACATTTTCAGTTAAGGGTATACATACCTGACCAGAGAAACACTGCTTGGACACTAACTAGATTTGTTGCCAAAGAGATGTCATTTACCTTGAATTTAGCAAGACCTTTCACACCATTTCTCACTATATTGTTATTACCAGTTATCCTCAGAGTATTGAGTGCCCTGAGCTGGAAGACAGGGATGAGGAGCAGTATGAAGTCCCTACAGCCTGGGAGGAAACAATTAGTGATCTGCTGCTCCGCTTAGACACACACAAGTTTATGGGACTGCATGGGACCCACCCAAGGGTACTAAGGAGCTGGCAGAGGAGCTCTACGGGCCACTCTCCATCATTTATTAGTAGTCCTGGCTAACTAGGGAGGTCCCAAAAGGCTGGAGGTTAGCCCGTGTGATGCCCATCTACAAGAAAGGCAGGAAGGATGATCTGGAAAACGGTCAGGCCTGTCAGCCTGACCTTGGTGCTGGGGAAGTGAGTGCCATCACGTGGCACATGCAGGACAACCAGGAGATCAGGCCCAGCTACCATGTATTTATGAAAGGCAGGTCTTGCCTGATGAACGTGACCTCCTTCTGTGACAAGGTGACCTGCATGTAGTGGGTGAGGGGAAGGCTGTGGATGTTGTCTGCCTGGACCTTAGTAACGCCTTTGACGCTGTCTGCCACAGCATTCTCCTGGGGAAACTGGATACTCGTGGCTTGGATGGGTGTACCCTGCACTGGGTAAAAGCTGGCTGGACAGCCAAGCCCAGAGAGTGGTGGTGAATGGAGTTATGTCCCACTAGTGACCAGTTACAAATGGTTTTCCCCAGGGCTCAGTACTGGGGCCAGTTTTGCTAATGTCTTTATTGATGACCTGGACAGGGGAATTGAGAATACCCTGAGTAAGTTGGCAGATGATACCAAGTTGAAGGGGCTGGACGATGACGACAACGGGGAATGTTGATGTGCTTGTGGGCATGAAGGCTCTGAAGACAGATCTAGACAGGCTAGACCAATGGACCAAGACCAATTGTATGAGGTTCCACAAGGCGAAGTGCCGGGTCCTACACCTGGGTCACAACAGCCCCACGCAGCTCTACAGGCTTGGGGCAGAGTGACTGGGAAGCTGCCTGGTGGGAAAGGGCCCAGGGGTGCTGGTTGACAGACACTGAAGAGGAGCCAGCAGTGTGCCCAGGTGGCCAAGAAGGCCAACAGCATCCTGGCTTGTATCAGGAACAGTGTGGTCAGCAGGACTAAGGAAGTGATCATCCCCCTGTATTGACACTGGTGAGGCTGCACCTCGAATCCTGTGTTCAGCTTTGGACCCCTCATTACCAGAAAGATGTAGAGGTGCTGGAGCATGTCCAGAGAAGAGCATCGAAGCTGGTGAAGGGTCTGGAGCACAAGTCTGATGAGGAGTGGCTGAGGGAACTGGGATGGTCTAGGCAGGAGAGTAGGAGACTCAGGGAGGACTTTATGGCTCACTGCAGCTACTTGAAAGGAGATGTAGACAGGGTGAGTGGTCTCTTTTCCCAGATAACAAGCATTAGGATGAGAGGAAATGGTCTCAAGTTGTGCCATGGGAGGTTTAGATTGACTATTAGGAAAACATTCTTCACTGAAAGGATGGTCAAGTATAGAAGCTGACTGCCCAAGGAGGTGGTGGTATCACCATTGTACACGTCTTTTACAGATGTGTAGATGCATTGATTATTTAGTGATGGACTTGGTACTCCTTGCTAAACGGTTGGACTTGATGATCTTAAAGGACTTTTCCAACCTAAATGATTCTATGATTCTATCCAAGTTAGAATGTTATAGTCTGGATAGAAGATGGGTCAAAAACTGGTTGGATGGTCAAACTCAAAGGGTCGTGTTTATTGGGTCATACTCTACTTAAAGATAAGTAAAAACTCTGCAGTGCTGGAAGGATCTGTACTGGCCCGTATTTATCAGTAATCAGGAGAAGATTCATTCTTGAAAACTTTGCAGATGATACCAAGTGAGAGAGACCAGCTGATATGCTCAAGGCAGAGCTACCTTTTAGAGAGACCGAGACAGGCTAACAGGACCCTAGTGAAATTCAAAAAGGACAAATGCCAAGTCCTGAACCTGGGAAAGTAGAAGCCCCTGCAGTGACACAGGTCGGGGGCTGACTGCCCAGCTGCAATGTAGAAAAGGAGCTGGAGGTGTGAACGCCTCTGGCTGAACAAGGGCCAGCAGCAAAGAAGATTAACAATATCTTGGGCTGTGTTAAGAGGAACATAAGTAGTGTATTGATGTAAGTGATTGTCCCACTCTAATCAGCACTCATTCGATCACATCTTGATACTACATTCAACTTTGGGTCCCTCAATACAGACGATACATCAATAAACTGGAACAAGTTCAGTGAAGGGCCACTGAGATGGTGGGGGCTGGAGCACTTGCCCACCAAGGATGAACCAAAGGAGCAGGGCCTGTTTAGCCTGAAGCAGAGATGGCTTTAGGGGAGATGAACATTGCCTCTCAATGACTACGGGGACATCATCGGAGGATATGGAGCAAGGCTTTTTGCAGTGGTTCACATTGGAAGGACTAAAGAATGAGCATCCATTGCAAGAAGAAAATTTCTGACTGAATATGAGGGGAAAAAAAAGCTTTCCCCATGAAGACAGGCAGTGGAACAGGTTTCCCAGACAGGTGATGCTGTCTCTTGTCTTGGAGATTTTCAAGATTTAATTGGATAAAGCCCTGAGCAGCCTAATCTGATCTCATACGTGATCCTGGTTTGAGCAGGAGGTTGGACAAAAGACCTCCTCAGGTTCCTTCTAGCTTGAAGTATCTGTGATCTGATGACAGGATCTGAGGAGCCATATGCATTGTAGCCAGTGTGCTGGGAAGTCTCCATGAAGCTCTCATCAGGTGTACAGTGGATGACAGATACTTGCCTCTCTCTTCTGTGGTATTAAGAAATCTGGCCACATTAGTCTTTCTTATTTGTGTTTGCTGGTATAGGCCTGGCATTCCAGCTGAAAATGTAAAGAGATGAACGTCCTATGAAGTCAGGCTGAGAGAGTTGGGGTTGTTCAGCCTAGAGAAGAGAAACCACTGGCGAGACCTTATAGCAGCCTTCCAGTGCCTAAAGGGGGCCTACAGGAAAGCGGGAGAGGGGCATTTTACAAGGACATGTAGGGACGCGACAAGGGGGAATGGCTTTAAACCGGAAAGGGTGGATTTAGATTAGATGTTAGGAAGAAAGTCTTTCCTGTGAGGGTGGTGAGGCACTGGCACAGGTTGCCCAGAGAAGCTGTGGATGCCCCATCCCTGGCAGTGCTCAAGGCCAGGCTGGATGGGGCTTTGAAGCAACCTGGTCTGGTGGAAGGTGTCTCTGCCCATGGCAGGGTGTTGGAACTAGATGATCTTTAAGGTCCCTTCCAACCCAAACCATTCCTTGATTCTATATTTTTTTTATCCTCTTAACCCTTGACACCTTTTAAGGGTACAGAAAGAATATTGCCACTGTTACTAATATTATAACGGTATTCCAGGGATATTTAACTTTAATGAGTTTGAAATAACAAAGTAATATGACTTTTCAAATGATTAAGGAAGGAAAAGGGTGGATCAGTATAATATTATTTATTACTTCAGAAGATAGAACATGAAAGTGTTCAGTTTACAGCTTTTTCTTTTTTTTCCCGAGGAACGAAACTTAACTTGGTATTAGTAGTAAAAACAACAAAAAAAAATTTGAACAGTGTACTATTTAGCAATTGTATATAATTCTTCCTGTACTAATATTTCAACAAATATGATAAACTCTCAAAACATTTAGGTGGAAATTATTAGACATGCACCAGACTAGGCAGCAGTAAGTAACAGAGAGGAACAAGGAGTCTTGCCACCATCACCTCAGCAAGGGGGAATTTCAGTACTAAATTTGAGAAGGTTATTTGGTAAAGAAGAGGCCTTGCTTCCACAGTTACAATATTTGATAGTATTAGCATGAGACATTTACAGCTGTAGGCTGGATGTTGTGGAGAAAAATAGATACTGAACATGACTCTAGTGCAGGAGGCATCACCCAGCCTGCCTGTGGGTCAAGGCAGAAGTCCTCCAGCTGGCTGATTTCATTAAAGCCTGTATGTTATGTATAAGTGCGGGGGGGAGGAAAGGTACATGTGCAATCTAAATTTAAATTGCATATCACATAGGAACTTCAGTGTTTTTTTAGAATTGCCTGGGATATTTTCTGTATTCGCTTAACTCTTACTATGCTATAAGCTTCTTTATTCTTAATTGTAACATGTGTCTGATTCGTGAATCAATTTCAGTTTAGGGAATCATGATTTCATGCATATGATCAGGATACATCTGTTTAATATCACAGAAGAGTGTAAAGAAAGCAGAAAAAAATACTCCTTCAGAGTACCAGTGAGTTATCTTTCACAAGGATTAAAGAGCAGCTTTCTTAGAAGTGTACCCTTTCTGACGTGTTGGAGCAGAAGCTAGAGCATGCATGTCATGCAGGCAGGGACAACAGCCTGTGGAGTGTATTTCAGTCAGGGAACAAATTCTCTGTTATTTGTTGAGGAAGAACGTTTCAAGGACTGAAACACAACCTTTGCGTACACTATTACACATATGTCAGTTCCACCTTTAGCTTTTTGCAAATTAACATTCTCCTCCACATTTTAAAATTAAATATATTCCTTTACCTGGAACTATAAGCCAATGTTTTCTATTCCATCTCCATGAGAAATAGCTACGGAAGTTGGGCAAACAAAAACATGTCCCGATTTAATTAGTTTCTAGGAGCATGCAATGAATTTTAGAAACACCAGTCTCACACAGAAACATATGATGTAAATCACTAAAATGTGCAAGGAACTGGTCTTTGGGATGTTGTCCATACTGCTAAATGAAAGTAGACCATAGCCTGACCCTATGACCAAGTGATACTAAGGGATTTCTATGCCAACAGGCTACAGCAAGTTGCAGATTTGCCTTGCACAGAGCTGGCTGGAGAGGTCAAAACTTCAGCCAGGCAAGAGCAGATAGGTAGTGGATGTGACTGAGGTCCAGTGCTCAAACTCAGTCACTGTTTGATTTCTTCAGACTAGGTGTAGCCTGAACATCCCTAAAAGTGACACATATGTAAAACTCAAGTAAACCTGGATCTTTGTTGATTGCTTCCTTGCTCTGGTTCTTCACCATGAAAGAAACCAAGTGTTCAGACATCTGTCTGTACAAGAGCAGTGAGAGTAGCTTCAGGTTTTCATTAGAGATACCAAACTCAAATGTTTTGCCACAAACAGCAGAGCTCCATAAGGAGGAAAAAAACCTACCCAAGGATTGTCTGCAGGCTGGCAGATGCTCGGTACACAGAATTTCATTAACAGCTGTTGTAGGTATCTTCACATTATGGGAAAGCACAATATTTCTTTGGTCAGTTCACGAGAGGTCATTTTCTCCAACCACAACTTATTCTGAAGTGTACTGGAGATTTTGGAGAGCAAGGCTTTTGAACAAGAAATTCTGCTCAGTGCTATTCTTTCCAAGATTCATGTTCTGTGTTTAAACCACAGAAGCTGCACATGGTGGCTGTCAACCAGCCATTCAAGAGCAGTGCCTCGGAAATCATCTAAGGCAAAACCGGGAAGAAAGGTGAATTGTACAGATAATGCAAAAATTGGAAAACATAATCTCTGAAGGCCAGAAGTATCATTCATGAAGGCCACACTTGACTGATCTAATTGATGTATCTGCTACAGACTCAAGCGCATTTCTCCTGCAGATGGTCTCAGAATAATGTTCACTGAGCATCATTGCCAAAGACCTATCATTTCAGCTTAGTCTTTATGCAGGAACTGGGTGATTAATCTGATTTCTCAGCATTTAACATTCTCAGATAAACACACAGCCAAGTTAAACAAGAGGAACTTAAAGATGAAAAACATTAAAATACTTGAAAAGAAAGAGAAGCAGATTGAGTGACTATATACATTCTGTTCCTAAGTATTAATGAAACTACAAAGCCAGACCTCCCTACAATATGTTAATACAAAACTTTCAAGAGAAAAATATGCAGTATATTGTTTTATTCAGTTTGAGTGCCTTTGTAATCAGTCTGTGTTTTTATTTCCCCTCAGCCCTCTAATTTTGTATTCAGTCAGCCTTCAAATGAGTGTTATGCTTTCCAGAAAATGGATTCATACTGGTCTTGGGGAACTTTGGCATCTTCAGTTTCACACAAGTTTCACATAATAAAAAATCACTTCTAAAGAAAGTGGGAAACCTTGGAGTTCAGCATGACTCTGTTGTTTGCTCTCTTATCATTTGGCTAGAACAGCATAATTTTGGAGTCAAGAACAGTTACGCTTATATTCATTTTTCACATGAGGGTACAGGATAGCACCTCATAAAGCTGAGCTAACAGAGTGAAACCTAAATTTGCCTGGTGCTAATGGCAGATGATTACCATTGTTTTTACAGAAAAAATCAAATAATGTGTTAAAATATCACTAATCCAAGAAAGTTTCTCTCACAGAAACAGGCAAAAAGCCTGAAAATGGAGAAAAGAAGGAAGAAGAAAATTTTGTAGTCAGTTTTTTTCCAAATAGCTCAATACCCTGCCCAAATTTGACAGGACATTCAAAAAGAGAAAATGGCACTAAGAATGTCCCTCTGCCTTGCCTCAGCCTCTGCAAAAAACTGCACAAATGAGGAACAGGGTGGTCTCCAACAATGCCAATAGAAATTTTCAGATGAGCAAGTAATGCCCAGAGGAAGAATCTAGCTTTTCTAGTCACTTTCCTACCCTTCCCTCACTCAGAGCTTTTCCCGGCTAATTTTTCTCCAATTAAACTCACACTGCGTTCTGTGCTTCAGTTGCTTTCAACATATTTGCAGATCCCTCATGAATTTTGAAAGGTTGGTTTATTAATTTGTAACTTTTCCTTCTGGTGACATGGCAACTACAAAAGTAGACAAAGTGGTACAATAAACTGGATGTGAGGAAACTTGTTGATTCTGTCATAGAACAGGAGTATAACTAACTTAAATTCTAAGCCCTTCTGGTTGATCAGTTAATGCTTAGAAGCTTTACCAATACAGGACACAAAACCAAATTGGATGTAAGAAACTTGCTACTAGTGTTTGCTTGTTGGTCCAGAGCCCAGTGAACCTGGGGTAAACAGACTGTTCTTTATATAAGTGGCTATTTGTTTCCAGTTTCAGTTGATAGCATGACTTACATGAACTGTATGCTATGAACAGTGCGCGTGATTTCTACCTGTGTTAATATATGAAGTTGCTTAGAATATGTGTAAAGGGATGAAGCTGTGTTAATTACCATTGATAATATACAGCTGTGGGCTGGCTTCAGGGGCGGTGGGTTGGCTGATGTGGATAAGGTGCAGCTGTGGCTGGTTCTGTTAAGAGGTTGGGCAGCCACGGAAGGGAGAGCAGCCGAGGAAGGGAGAGAGGAAGAAGCAAGAGCAGGGAGAGCAGGCCCTGGATTAGGTGAGATGAGACGAGAAGGCAGCAGAGGGACTGGCATGAAGAGTATGTTGGTATGAGATGGTAAAAGACCTTGTTGCAGCTTGATAGTTTGGAGAGAGTTGCAACAAATATGTATTGATTTTGGTCACCTAAAATGACTTTGAACTTTTGTGCTGATAAACAAAATGTGTTTGTAGTTTCAGTTTATTCAGTGTTAGAATGAATACTGGAAGAACGATCAGCCACTAATTTATATTCTTTTATCAGTTAATTTATTTGATAGAAACTATTGGTGCAGACAAGAAACTTGGTGTGAAAGGTATCTGAAGACTGCTTTGGAAATAATAGGATTGAAGTGACAGAGACCTAAACAAATACTTTTACTACTATGTCTTTTTTTCCCCCACACATGATGCACAGATTATTATACCACGAGTGTTTGGAACAGCTGAAATGGTTTTACATATATTTTTTGCAATAATATGGTTCAATGATATGTGAGACAGGCTCTGCTTCTTTTCAAAGGGAATACCAATGGTGAAAAAGATCTTAGTAACACTTTCTATTCCTAGAAAAGTAATTAAAACATAAATAAATTCAAATCTGTAAACGCAATTATTATGGCTCTTACTAATAATTTTGTTGCTGTAGAAAACACTGCTTGGCTTAATATACTAAGTTTGTAGGATTATAAAACATACTTGGCTGAAAGACATCTCTCAGGATCATGTGGTCCAACCTCCTGGTCAAAACCAGGCTAACGCTGAAGGTTAATCAGGTTGCTAAGGAACTTACTCTACAAGTTTTGAATATTTATAAGGATGGAGATTCTGCATCTTTCCTGGACAACCTGTGCCAGTGCTTAACTACTGTCACAGGGCAAAATATTTTCCTTAGATCAAACTAGAATTTCCTTTGGTGCAGCTTATGATCATCGTCATCCTTTCATTGTGCTCCTGAGAAAAGCATGCTTCTATCCATAACCTCCCTTTTATTTTGTAAGACAGCAAGTGAGTTCCCACCATTAATCTCTTTTTTGAGGCTGAGCACACCCAAGTCCTTCCTTCTGTCCCTGTACGTTATGGGAGCCAGCCCCATAGCCTCTTCGAGGTGCCCTGTTGGAGCCGCTTCAGTTTGCTCATGTCTCTGTTGTAGTGAGGGACCGAAAACAGGACACAGTGCTCCACGTGTAGTCTCACGAGTGCCAAAGAGTTGAGAATTACCACCCTTGTTCACATGCTGGCTATACTTCAGCTACTGAAGCTCAGGATATACTTTTTGCACCGCATGGGCCCAGTCATATTCAGCTTCTTGCTTAACGGTGTCCACAGGTCTTGTCTGCAAAGCTACTCCCTAGACAGTGAATTCCAACCTGTGCTGTTGCACAGGTTATTCTCTCCCAAGTGTAGGACTTTGCATATAAATACCGGTCTTATTTTGTGTTTGCTATGCATCAAAATACACCAGCTAGGTGTGTAAAAACAGGGATTCAGTCTAACAGAAGCAAGTTCATATTGCATTCTATCTGCAGAAACTTACAGGGGTTCTTTAATTGTTTTTCCCTACAAAAATGTTTTGAATTAAAGTGAGTCAAACACTTGCCCAGAATGGGAACCAGAAGTATTGTACCAGCATCCCAGCTCTGATATTTGGAGCTATTTTACACACTCATCCCAAAGCCCCAAAACTGGTTCCCTTTTCTTTACAACTGGGAAGTCTAACAAGGCTATTCATGCATAGCTGGTTCCTAAGGACTACATTCTAGTTTCATTTGCCCTAGCCTTTTCTAAGCAATTAATCAGAATCACTGCAATTATAGATAAGTCTTGACTTATTAAATAGATATGTAATAGTTTTCTCTGTGTGCATTCATTTTACTGAGAAGGAGCAATGAAACAAATGAGCTTCAGCTTGTGTTGATGCAGCAAAAAAAGAAATTTGAAATTTTAAAAATGCAGTGTCATTGTTTGTATAATAATGTTCATTAATCCTTTTAGTGAAACATTTCAGTCTTCACTTTTATGTTTTCCTTTACTTTTGTCTTCTTCCTCCTCATATTTAAAGTTTAACAATAGAATAATTATAATAAAAAAGCCTGGCATTCTTGTCTGTTCTGGGTGAAAGCAGTGTAAACTCTGGAGTTCATGGTGAAGGCTTCTATGCTACTTATTTGTTTTGCTACAGGGACTGAGCTGAAGCAAGCTGCCCTGGTGTTACACAAGCTGTGTGCTCTGATCCTGAGTGAGCTGGCTAGTTCCTTTAATGACGCAGCTGCAGACAAAGCAGAGGAAAAGTAGGCTCAGTGGTTTAGGTCCAGCAAGAATCATGATTATGGTGATAGTCTGCTCCAGTTGGCATTAGACTTAGACTGGGTGGACATGGGTTAATGGTTGGACTTGATGATCTTAAAGGTCTTTTCCATCCTAAATGATTCTATGAGAAGATTTGCAGGAATTGGCACAGGAATCAGGGCTTCAGGCCCGAGGTAGAAAATAGATAGTATAACCATACCCAATGGAGTCCAGAACACAGTCCCTAGTTTTTAGAAAGGAAAATGTAGTGCTGATCCAGTCAATAAAATTAAGGCATTTAAATTGCAATTAAATGTTATTTGTCTTAACAAATCAGTCCTCACAAAGTGAGTGCCATAATCCACATATATAATCTTTGGGGGAAGATAGAGAAAAGAATATTCAGTGATGTCTCCAGAGGGAGAAACAATCTACCAAATTTAGGAGTCTACTTAATGAGGTTGGGACTTGAATCTGTCATTAGTGCCAAGCAAATATACTTCTCACAACCAGTAGATAGAGAATTTTGACATCTAAATTCGAAGTTAAAATAACTAGAAGAGCTTGGGGTTTCATTAAATATCTGGGAAAATACTTTGAATACAAGAAGTAAAATGTTCTAGAGAAAGAAAAAGTAATTGGGCTTAATTCTCATTGAATTGGAACATGATCATTGGAAAACGTGTGTGACAAAGCAGCAGACCTCAGAGCTAACATTTCCTACCAGCTTGGCTGTAATGGCAGTACAAAGTGGTACTAACAGAGAATCTGGCCATGGCTTTAAAAAAGTATTACCAGGAAAGATGATGATAAACATTTTCTTCCCGCCCCCAAGATCTTTAATATTCATCTGTTAGACAGTGGTATTAGGGGTAGTTCTTTGTGTTACAGCATAACACGCTTCTACACAAGTCTAAAAGGAATTCACTTTCCTTTGACAGCTTTCTTTTCTAGATGACAAATCACGTTATTTTCCTATGTAACATAGACTAAACCACCCACTGATCTCAGAATGAGAATTTAATTTGGTTCTGAGATTTTGTTAAACTACTTTGAGTGTAAAAAACAGCACTCTATTACAAGTGGGTTGGGGTTTCTTTTTTTGATATCTGCATATTTCCTAATACAATGAAATAAATACTTCAAGGTAATATTGTGCTATTGACTTGACTTATTGTGAAGATATACTATTTATAAAAAGAATTATTTTTATAAAATTATTATTTCTATAAAGACCTTATATAGTCAATAGAATCACTTGTGTTATTTCTTCATCGTTTCCATTGACTGAAGGATATGTATTACAGAAAAACTAAAGACCAGATTTGATCAGCAGTAAAAACAAAAATCTGGCTATGTATATGTTTGGATATCACTAGAATCAGGCTCTGCTATTACTTACACCAGATTATTTTTGCTGGCACTATGAATAATTTCTGATTTTCACCAGTCTCAGGGAAGAGCCAATTCCCAGCATGACAGCTAAGAGAATGAATACCAAAACATTTTCAGATGGGCAGACTATGAAGGAGCTAAAGATGTGCAACCATGAATAATCATTACAGCAAAATCCCTCACATAATTACAAACTGCTGGAAGCTATTGGAAGCCATTGTAATGTGAAAATATAAACTTGCTGATTGCTAATTATATGAAGACAATGTCAAAGTCAAATAACATACAACATAATACTGACAGTAAAAAAGATACTTTGAATACCTCAGAATGTAGTATCTCCAAATATGGAAGAAAAAATATACTGCAGTGAAAATATGTTGGCATAGACAATACAAAACTAGTGAATTAATGTCACAGAGTATTTCTATTTCTGATAGTCATAAAATATTTGTGAAAAATATTTTTTTAAAAATGTTTTTTTAGCTCCCAGTTCAGCAGAGGACTTGTAAGTCTACTTAGCTTTACTTTGTGATCATCCCAGATGTGATCCCATCTTTTTATACAGGAAGTCTCTTGGGGCTTTATGCATGTCTTTTTTCCATCCACCTCTACTGTTCCTTTCTAATAGAAGGGTTTATAACAGAGTATAAATCTCATATGACCAGAGATTTATTTATTTATTTTCTGGAGCAAAGGACATTTTAGTGGATAAATCAAAAAGAAGTGTAATAATTCAAGATCAGTAATAAAATATATTAATGAAACTTACCTGACCTGTGTAACCATATGTGTCGTATGAGTAGTGTCTCTGAGACAGCCTACACAGGTGGCATTTACACTGTGCATCCCAGGAAGATTTCCCTGCTCACGGTTCCTGTATGCACTCAAATACTTATTGTATGTGAAGACAAGATGTGTGGGTACACAACATCTTCCCCTCATTTCCTCATGAGGACATGGGTCCACAAGGACAAGAAGGGAGATGCAGTGTGTAGTAACAAGCTCCCGTTCTCTAGGTAACTAAGGAACAAGACTGTGATGTTCATCAATGAGTATACTATTCTTCCATCAGGGTACCCCAACTGTTCCCCATTCAAGAAATTCCTTCATTATTCAGGTAATGTAATAATAAGTAGGTATCATTACTGAATGTGTTTTACAGCATATGATGACAATCTCTCAGCCACAAAAATGGAGCAAGTAGTCAAATTTGTGAAAACTAATTTGGACATTTTTAATGGTCATACAATTCCTTGATAAACGAAGCAGAGAAGTGTAACTGTAACAGAAGTGTCAGCAAGAGATTTAGGGTAGTTTTACAGCTGTCTGAAGAAGACACTAGGGAGTGGTTCATATTGTATGTTATATGGCCAATGGAGCTCAGAATGTTTAAAAAAAAAAAAAAAGGCTGCAGTAGAGATAGATATTTTTGTTGCTTCAGGACATTGTTAAATAACCCTACCAGCAGTGGTGTTAGATAAAAATGGCATCATGAAACTGGGTATCTGGACCTCTCAGAAGTGCATTATATCATCTGTAGACACTGTGCTGTGGTTTCTGTTAGACCTTTGCCTGCAGTGCTAGAACTGCTTCATTATGCATGCAGCTCTTAAAATGCAGACCTAGTATTTATATGCTTGCTCCATACTATACTATTAGTTGCTGTTTATGTTTTATGTCTAGTAAGTAATTGAAAGTACGTTACCGATCATGCTCCCCCTAACTCTAACCACATCAAATGTATAGTCTAGATTAGCTTTCTCCTATAGTCAGAGGATCCAACCAGTGCTAAAACTGTCCTGTCACAGTCATAATTTGAAGAAAAGTATGAGAGGTAATTTCTTCAAAAAATATAATTTATAAAATTGACTCTTTGGTGCCTGGGATTTGAAGATTTACTGAAAAACTTCCTGTGCCTCAGAAAGCAATCCTTATCTTTTAACACATCATACCGTAGCAATGCAGTTACAACAGAACAAAATCTACATGGGTATTAGGAGACAAGAAAAAATTTTTCAAGCCTGCTCAGAAATGCTTTCTGTATTAACACTGAAAGTTTTGCATATTAATCTGTTTAAGGTTTAGAACTGAGCAGCTACTGCCCACCCATTGTGGAGCATCCTCCACATTGTGCAGTCAACACGCATCAGCTCATGGCATGAGGTAACTCTGTGTTAGTTCTGGTCTGCCTAGCCCCAGGACAGCCCAGTATGTGATGGACATTGGAAAAAACCCTTTTTTTTACCTAATTTCCTCCACATTACAGCAAGGGAAATTCATTCTTTTTTATCCATGCTTGGCAAGGAGTAGGCCCCCTACATCTACCCCCAGCCTTTGCTAGCCACTGGAAGTTGTTCCTTCACCTGGGTCCCCCACACTGTGTGAGCAGCCCAAAGGTCTTGAGAAAGGGGACACAGGAAAGACTTGGGAACTGATTACTTTTAAGTGAGAGGGTATGTAATGGGAAGATATTGTGAAGAAGAGAAAACAAACATGGATCTGGCACACTCTGGGGCAAAGAAAGGAAAAGATTTTATTCAGGAATTAGTCCATGAGTTATACTTTTTCACTAGTCAAGTAAAGCACTAATCTGTGCCTACCCAAGCAAACTGAGGTGAAAAATTTTGCGGGAAGACCCCTGTTAAAAACCTGGCAAAAACATAACTTTGAAACCATCTGCTCTGACCGCATACAGTATTATTCCAGACATTTCTATCTTGAAACAAACACCCTGAAACCTTGCAAATGCATTTTTCCTAACGGAAGAGAACAGTCTGTTACTCTTCTTGAAGGCTATTTTCAAGATGCTTATGGTATGAGTAAAATTTCTTGTCTTTCACAACAGTCAGAGACAGCTTCAGCACTGGTGTATGGTAGCAAATACGTCTCTGCTAAGGACATTGGCATTTCATTAACAAACACCAGGTTTGAAGTTGGCTCAGGTTAACATTTCTGACAAGATCCAGACATATATAGAAAGATGCGTGCTGACTCTTGTTTAATTCCAAGCTAAGTATTTCTTTTTTTTTACCAGTAGTAATCACTATGATTTAGGAAACTGTTTGAGAAGGTACATATTATTCATCCCCAAGGGAACTTGGCACCTGTATTTATAAGTACTATCAAACTAAAGTAAAATCTCAAACTAGGTGCGTGTGATTACAGTTCAAATCTGAAATTACTTGGTGTAAATTAAAAATATTATTATTTAATAAGTAGAGAAGTTTCTGCATAGCTTTCTTAAGTCTTCAGCTAATGATTTAATCCAATGTATTTATATATGCATACGTGTAACTGTATTTGGTTTGCGTGGCAATGTTTCGGTGGAGGTAGCTTCTGTGAGAAGCTGCTAGAAGCTTCCCCCATGTCCCACAGAGCCAGTGCCTGCCAGCTCCAAAACAGACCCACCGCTGGCCAAGACTGAGCCCATCTGTGGTGGTGGTAGTGCCTCTGGGATAGTGTATTTAAGAAGGGGGGGGGAAGAACCCCAACATCTTCAGCCAGAACAGAGGAGTGAGAATACGTGAGAGCAACATCGCTGCAGCCCCCCAGGCTAGTACAGCAGGGGCAGGGGCACTCCAGGCACCACAGCAGAGGTTCACTGGCAGCCCATGGTGAAGCCCACGGCAGGGCAGGCTGTGCACTGTAGCCCATGGAGGACCCAGCACTGGAGCAGGCAGATGCCCCAAGGAGGCTGTGACCCGTGGGCAGCCCACGCTGGAGCAACTCCTGGCAGGGCTTGTGGGCCCACGGGGAGAGGAGCCTGGGCTGGGGACCACACTAGAGCAGCTCATGAAGAACTGCAGCCCATGGGAAGGACCCATGTTGGAGAAGTTTGAGGAGGACTGTCTCCTGTGGGAGGGACCCCACGCTGGGGCAGGGGGGGAATGTGAGGAGCCTCCCCGAGGAGGAAGGAGCAGCAGAGACAGTGTGTGATGGACTGACTGCAGGCCAATTGCCTGTCCCCTGCACCACTAAGGGGAAGGAGATAGAGAAATCGAGGAGTGAGGTTAAGCCTGAGAAGAAGGGAAGGGTGGGGGGAAGGCATTTTAATATTTGCTTTTATTTCTCATTAGCCTACTCTGGTAATAATTTTTTTCCAAGTCTAGTATCTTTTGCCTATAACAGTAATAGCCGAGTAATCTCCCCATCCTTAGCTCAGTCCATGAGCCTTTTGTTATATTATCTTTCCACTGTCCATCTGATGTCAGGGAGTGATAAAGTGGCTTGATGGGCATCTGGCATGCCAAGGTCAACCCACCACAGCGACATAAGGAAAATGCTACTCTATTTTTTTCTCTTTTCTTTTCTTTTTTTTTTTTTTTTTTTTTTTAACAAAATGCAACAGTTCTGGTTCTCTTTGATGCATATGTTGCTTCTGTTCCTTGTCTCTTACATCAATTCTAGCATGTTGCTAATCTGTGTCCCCAAAGAAAGCATTGGGAAGTGATCAAATAAAAATAGGACATAAAACCCTGGAATATACTTAAAGCTTCTTTAAAAAGCTATCTGAAAAATATTAAATTTTACTGGATTATGGGGGGTGGTGGGGGGTGGGGGGGTGGTGTGCCAATTCAATATTTAGAATAATATTTAAAAAACTCAAATACCTACCATCCCGGAGAACAGACAGACCATAAAATATTGCACGGTATAGGAGTATATCCCAACAAGGATTAGTGAAACACTGCAGAATGCTCGTGCATAGCTCATATTGTGCAAGCATTATGTAATGTATCTGTAAGAGTTTTGTCAGTATAAAAGCATGTGAGCCTGATTTTTAGGGAATTAGCAGGGAACATACTGAGAATAGCTTTTCATGGCTGTGGAGTTGTTTCACTGTTTACAGAGCTCAGTCATGCTTCTCCTTTTCATAGTTACTTCCATCTCTTGTTCTGTGAATTCCCCACAAGTGTTGCTGGTTGAATAATGGAAGTATTTGTGAACTTGTTTTTCAGTTTGAAATCAGCTTTTGAGGTGCATGTGTTTTACAGTCTGTTGGCTCCTTGTTTACTCGACCAACAGGGAAGTCAGTCTTTATTGTGAAAAGAGAATTTTGATGGCTTTGTGCTATACTTTTTGCATTGAAGGAAGGGCAGGCTGACCCAGCCCTGTCTTACTGGTATTATCAGTATGAGTGGGCTTGCACAGGCTGTGGATTTTTCTTTTTAATTTCTAGCCAAAAGTTACTTACCATAACTTAAATAGCATGGAAATGACTTTACAGAGATAACAAGAAACTAACTGTCTTCCTTTCTTCTTCTCTCTGTAGTTTGTTGCTCAGCCCAACTGCCAGCAGCTGCTCGCATCCCGCTGGTACGACGAGTTCCCTGGATGGAGAAGGCGACACTGGGCTGTGAAAATGTTGACATGTGTTGTGATAGGACTCCTTTTCCCAGTGTTCTCTGTGTGCTACCTGATAGCTCCCAAAAGCCCATTAGGGCTGTTCATCAGAAAGCCATTTATCAAATTTATCTGCCACACTGCATCCTACTTGACTTTTCTGTTCCTGCTGTTGCTTGCCTCTCAGCACATTGACAGGTCAGACTTGAGCATGCAGGGACCACCACCAACCATCGTCGAGTGGATGATATTACCGTGGGTCCTGGGTAAATGTATTACTAAAGAAAATACAGTGAAAAGTGTTTTGACCCCTGCAGTTTTGCCAAGCATTCCTGGATCAGGAAGATACAGTAGAGAGTTCTGTCATGAGTCACTGACCTACCGAAACAGGCAAATAGTCCATCTTCTGCAATACCTAGCAAGAGTAGTACACAACTTGGGAAGAGTTTAAAAATCCAAAGTGTCACCACCTGTTGTATTACAGTGAGCCAAAAAAAAAAGCAATTGGGGGTTGCTTCCTTTGAGTAAGCAGTGCCTTGAAACATATATGTTGATATTCTTTTTGATATCTATTTTCTCCAGGGCAGAAATTGTTCTGGTTCTTCTAAGAGTCCATTTTTTCTGTTTGTTAGTCTGCTTCTAAAAAAGGGTCCCTTTGCCACAATAATGATTTTTCATGTATTAGAATGAAACAAAGTGTCATTTCTGGACCGTTATCACTAACCTTATTTACCTAAAGTATGCTTCTTTCTAATATGACAGATCCACCTATTGCAAATAGAGCTGACCAGCATTTTCAAGTATTTTCATTAAAATACACACGCAGAGTATTTTTTCGATGCAAAACCATTGATGTGAACTTTTCACTCAACTTCAAACAAAATATTTTACATCAGAATATGGATGTAAGTACGAACGCAGGAAAATCCCCCAGCACTTTTAAAATGGAAGAAAAGATTAACATTGTGTCCTGATGGTTAACAAAAAGTTCAGTCTGGGATTACTGAAAGCCTACTTTGTGTGGGCCATGTTGGCCTTGAATGTCTTCCTGTGTGATTGCGCAGTCTGGTCATAGTGGACCATCCTAGGTGCTCCCTGCCTTTGCACATCTACCCTGCTAGATGGTGTGTCTCTTGGTGTGCCATGGTCTCTTTCCTGTCTCCTGTTTTAGGAACCAATACAAGTTGGACCAAGTCAGGCCAAATATACTTGGTCTTGACTGAAATGAAATTGTAGGAGGAGGGACTTAGTAGCCTTAACTGCAAGAACTTAAGTTTGATAATTTAAATTGTCACCACCTAGACAAGTTAATGCACAAACTTTTCTGAAATGTTTTGGTCAGGCTTTGATACTGTTACTTCTCCATTAAGATTCTGTTTCTCTTTGCTTTTTCAACTTTTCCCAAACACCTGGCTTTTTTTTAGAGCAACCAAACTAACAAGGCTTTTGGTATAATCGATCGTGTATAATTTACAATGCAGTATTGAATTTATAGTACACTAATTATCAGTGCCTAATACTCCAGAGAAGAATGAGGCAGTGGCTTTTCCTCTGTATGTTCCTTGGTAGAGCACTGTGGGAGGCAGGAGGCATGGTTACATCTGTCTTTCACTTAAGAAAACAAGCATGCGTGACTGAAAACCCTGTGTACACTCACTTGTTGGGAACCTCTCGGAAGGACCTGGCTTCCACAGATTAACTGCTTTCTGAGATTTCCCCCATGATAGCACAGCATAAAAGAGACCTCACCATCAGCCTTCACTGTAAGATGCGCTATCCTTTGCTGGGTAGATATTGCTACTGTTATGAAAAAGCCAATACCTAGTGTTATTGCAAAGGAAGTAATCAATCTGGTGGGCTGCTTAAAACGACATTTCCTACAGATGAGTCAGACTAACTTCAGTGGGTGAGATTCACATATAAATATTTAAAAAAATTTCCTCCAGTAAATTTTCCCAGTTTTGTGCCCTCAAGAAATCAGAAACCAATATAAAACTGATTACTTTGACACATTAGTTCCTTAGAAATAAATGCTGCAATGCTGAAGGGAAGCAGGGGGCTCTTCTGTGCTGTCCCATGCCCAAAGGAGATATTAGTACATTTTCTGTCTGGCCTTCCAAAATAGCAGGTGTTCAGTGTCTGTCCAGTTTTCACAGTATCATGAGGCTGAAGGATGCCAAGAACAAATGCATAGCTGTCACATAGACCTTGACATGCCAAAGTGGGGTTTATTATTAACCTGTCTTTTTGAAGAAAGAAATTAAAGCCCAGAGAAAAAGGCACAATTTGAGAGGGGCAAGAGATAACAGTTTCAGCTAAAGGCAGTTCTAAAATTGTGGTGACTAACTCCTCTCCAGAAAACATGCGGTGGGAAGAGGAAGAATCTCCATTTCCCTCAACCTCTGACACTGTTGTTTACTTAGGAAAGGGGTTAAGTAACTCATCATCCCAAAATACTTGTTTGAAGAAGCCATTGACCCTGATAATTATGACTGTCAAGATGACTATAATTTTTAAAAGCAGCATTAATATTTGAAGTATATGGCCAGATAACGCCAGTACTGTCTGTGCTGAATAAACCCTACTTCTGCAAGCAGTACAGCTTAAGTCAAGGGAACTGCTTGCATAAACAGGTATTCATGAGCATGAAAAAAGGTCAGTAGTTAGACACCATGTGGTCAAATAGGTTATGTTTAATCTAGACGGTAATCTTCAGAGAAACTGTGCCTTCCAAAATCTCTTCCATCTAAACCTATGTATTTTATACACTAATGTCTAGGTGGTTCGTAACTAGTGGTTTCCTCTAGTTCCAGTTTCAGGTTTGCTGGATTCAGCTTTCAGGGCTGTGGTTGCTGCAGTGCTTTAGCCCATCCAAATAGTAAGGCCCCAGATTCACTCATCGTAATCTCAAGCAATTCATTAGGGACCCAAGTTCTGCCTGTCATTGAAGGATACAGACACACATCTCCACAGGACATAACGCCTCACAGCATGTGATGAACACGTCTATTCCCACTTTTTTTTTTTTTTTAAATGAAGTTATTCCAAGGCAAAACCTGGTTTTCATATTCATATACATACAAACTGTGGCCTAGTAATCTTTTAATAAACTAAACAATTTTATTTAATCCTTGTCTATAAGGAAAGTTAGTTTCCAGGTGACAATTTAGTCTGTCATCTCATCTCTTCAAACTATACACTTATGCAGTATCCTTAAAAAGAGTAAATGCTTCACTCTTGAATTACACAGGTGAGCCTAAATCTGAAGTACATAGGTATATCTTTGCATTTTCTGGATGTAGATGAAAAACATGGATATCTGAGACAAAACTACTGTGGCTTTAGTGTTGTAATTTTTCTCTGAAATTGGAAACATGACCAAGTAAACCCTTTCCCCAGAGCAAAGGTTATCCTGGAGGAGCTACAGCATGTCAAAACTATTAACATTTTAAACAATAGAATGCATTGTTTGTCATCCTCTTCATTCAAATAGCTCTGCAGTCGGTTTTCAATTTAAGAGTTATCTCCCTTAAAATGAAGGCAGGAAGAGCAGCTTTCCTTTCCAGGCTTCTCATCAACATGAATTTCATAAAACTTTAAAAGTTTCAACATGGTCCATAACAATCTAGGCGCTCCAACGATCAAACAGTAATTAGCATTTGCCTACTACTACGTAATAGAAGGCTGAATGTGCATAATTAGAACATATTAAAAGTGTCACTAGAGTAGGAGGCTCAGAGGAAAAAACTGTATTGGGCTACATTTCCATGGAGACTATTGATTTTACATTTTAAAAGTCTCTTAAGGAAACTTCTGTATTAATTTTGTCTTTTACATGATTAGATGATTACACAAGTGGTGTTACAGTATGCGGTGATTATCTGTGGAACAAGAAGTCAGTATAACAAGGCTAATGTTACAGCTTTAAGAAGCAATTGTGGAGAAATCTTTTGGTAAGAAGAGTCAGAACCTCCTTTCTTTTCATTTAAGCAAATAAGAACAAGCTTTTACTGGTAGGAAAAATTAATTTTGTTCTTCTTGTTAGCTATTGATTCAGGTCTCCCAGGCATGCCAGATAGTTCACACTGCAGAAACAGGCCCGTTTCCTAAACTTGAGAATCCATCACCACTGAAAAAAAGGACAGGAAAAACAAGAATCCCATCTTGTGGAAAAAAGTGAGGAAGAACAATATTTTCCATCATCAAATTCCCCATCCAGCTGCTGAGTGGCCTCCCTCTGAGCATAACAGTGATGCAAAGGGGAAATCAGATCAGACCCAGCCTCACCCTCTGTGTTTTGACTGCAGCTTGCCTAAGGATCATATTGATCCCTACAGACTTGTCATACCTGTTCTTCTGCCCTAAACCCTAGCTTAAAACCTAGCAGCGACCATGATAACTGTCCTCATGGTGGGCATTTGGCTCACCAGGAACGCTATGAAATTCAGAGTAGAAAGCCAACAACCAGACAAACTTAGTGCTTAGTAGATGTTGTTAAAAAGCTCCCTGCCAGTTTTTCAGGGTGGCTGCAGCAAAAATAACATTTTTAGGCAAATTTGTTTTGATGAGTTTTTTGCTCTTTTATGGACATCTTTAAATGTTCATCGTAATTATGTTGTTCAGAATACTGCCTGGAGCAGGAATGCAGCCTTACTGGATCTCTTTAACAATGTGTTCCTCATCCTTTCTGTCAGGGTGGTTTATGCTATTGGAGTACGTGAATCTATAGAGAATGTGGGTGTTTGGGAACTGTGCAAACTGCAGGCATTTGTGGTCAGCAAACTGCTGGTGGGAGGTATGGGAGTGTACAGTCTTGTCGGTACTTAGCACAATGTATATCCAAACCAATGGTACAGCATGACACTTCAGATGAAGTGAACTTAGAGGTGGCAAGTACACTGTGCATCATCTTCTAAATTTGGTCAAGAAAGCGTTGTGTAAAATACGAAACAGTTGGTACAAATCAACATGTTCCAGGGAGCAGATATAAAGGATATTATGGCCATTGAGCTGAACCAGTACATAACCAGTAGTGACAAATAAAGTGCGGAAGAGGAAAATTATCCCAGACAAAGCTGGAACACAACTTCAGTCATAAAGAAGGATAGTGCACATCATGACCAGTCAACGCCATCTAGTCCAAACAACTTCTCTACATGGGCTAACTGCAAAGACAGATCAGATTGCTCAGATTCTTGTCCAGTCAAATCTTGAATTTTCTCCAGGGACCAATATTCCACCACCTCTCAGCAACCTGTGCCTGTGTCTAGCAACTGGTAAACATTTTTCCTGGTATAAGCTGTAATATCCCATGCCACAACATTACCTCTTGTCCTTCCAATGTGCACCTCTAGGACAAGTCTGACTCCAATTAGTTGTCAGCAACGATTTTGTTAGTGAATTACAGCAGTAATATCCCCCATTAATGTTCTCTTTTCTAGGCTGAACAGATTCAGCTCCCTCAGCCTCTTCTTGTACGTCCTGTGGTCCAGCCCCCAGTCAGCTTGATGGCCTTCCACTGGTTTCACTTCAGTCAGCTAATATCTATTTTCTGTTGGGGATCCCAAAACTGGACCCATTAATGAAATTATTTATCTAAACATCAGAAGAGCCACTTCTTGTCAGGACTGCATGAATCTTGACGCAATAGGACCTTTTACTCAGTTACTTGTAGGTTTACGAGGTTTTACATATTTTAAGATGAACATTTTCTGTGTAGATGATTGTATTTTATTCTTTGCTTATTTTTGGTGTTGGCTGATATGTGGCTTTTTTTTAATGTAAGATTTAATATAGAATCGTCATGCCATTTGCAAAACTGAGCAGAAGAAAAATATCTTATTGTCAGTATGATAAAAAAGTCAGTAGACTTTTCCTTTGTGAAAACATTTTAAATGGTGCCACAATCTCCAGTTAAATATGAGTAGCCATATGTATTATTGGGTATTCTAGTAAAAATCTATCCTAAATTTGAAAAAAATCTGTAAATGTGTCTCCATCAAAAATGGAGCTACAGACTGTGCTTTGGTTCCTAAATCCCATCCAGTGTCACAATCAGCCTTAACGAGTGGCTCCTAGTCACAGTGGCAGAGGTGTGAACCCTGGACAAGGATACCCTTGAATTTAGCAAACCTAGAAGCTTTTGATTTATCTTGTCTTCAAATCCTTTCCTTAGTCATTCAGGATGAGATGCAGTTTAGACTAGGTGGAGCAGTGCTCTGCCTATCCTTAGTGGCCTTTTACAGTGTTTAAATAGAGTACAGAAAATAAAGGGAGTTCTCTTCCTTAACAATGACTGCCTGAATGTTCATTTTACTTACACTTATATTAGGTATGGAAAACTTCCCTCCCACAGGCAATTCCTTAAAACTGCAAACAAGGACTCTGCTTTTACAAGATAATATAAAATAATCATATATATAGACAAGTATTCAATGCAATTAGATGTTTTCCTGCAGTCACAATAGTTTGCTGATGGAAGCAGGTTTCGGCAGGATCCTGACTCTTTGGACTTCGGTTCTGTTTTCAGTTGAGTACCATTGTGCTTGCTCCTCCAGCTTTCAAATATTTCACATAAACAAACGTTTCAAATAAAATGTAAAATTTTAATTTTACAATCATATAGCTTGAGGATAGAGAAGAGAACTGCAGCGGGCGTGCAAAGCCTAGCTTCCTAGCAGGCACCCTTATTAAGGAGGCTAAAGATACCTGTTGGGATTTTTGTCTTCTTTAATTCTCCCTCCTTAAGTTTCCCTCTCTTCCGTTTTTAGCAGGAGTGGTGAATGTTTCACCCCCACACTGTTGTCCCTACCCTAGTATTGACCTGGGACAGAGGTTCAGTCTTCCCTCAGGATGATAAAAGGCAGGTTACCTGTTCCCTGTGCAAGAATTCTATCCATAAAGCTGCAGTGCCAAACATTCACACTACTCTTAGGGGGTATAGTTTAAGCATTTCAGGAAAGGAAGGTGTTTTGGACACTGAAACTCAGTCTCATAGCTAACTGAAGCCCTGAGATAGGCATCTTAGCGCTGGTGATACGTGGTGTTTGAGACTCGTTCCTCTTTCCAGTTCCTGCAGTTCCTCTTGTCTGGGTGGTCTTAGCACTCAGTATTCATAGGCTGTGCACCTCAGCTAGGCACTTGAAACTCAAAGTGAGCATAAAATACAATTTATGGGGTATTCAGGTCTCTTGCATGGTGAATTTTACTTTCAGTACTGCATACTTAATTTAGACATTGAGTCACTGAATATTTCAATGACTAAACCCCTTTACAGGACTGGGCTCCCAAATACGAAGTTTAAATCCTCAGTATCAAGATGCTCAACTCCTTACATGCCTGTTAATAGGAGAGAAGGGGTTGAGCAGTTTCCTACATCCCTAAATATCCACTTCTGCCCTTGCCTATTGCTGTATGTATGGTGCCAAGCCAGTCTGTGCAGGACTTGGAGCTTTTGAGCAATGCTGTAAAGACCTTTCTGTGTTTCATAGACAAGCTCTACATTCATTTATTGTGCCTGCAAGTCTTGTATCCCTTTATGGATCTAAGCCGTGCATGCTTGAAAACTGTATTTTATACTATTAACTACCTGGTAAGACTGTCTTCACTATATTATTCTAGCAACACTGAGACAATATTGTAAGTGCTGGCAAAGATAAGGGCCATGCAGATGTTTGGAGATACAACACTTTAATATTAGATTGCAGTCCCGTACATGTTGGATACATATTACTTTATAAATTAAGACTGACTGTGGTAATAGTTAGGGTATAAGCCTTGCTCCTTACCCTCTCCACAATATTTTTGTGAAAGCAAGAAACTGTTTTATGTATTAGATCAATTTTGATAAATATATGCCACAAAGAGTTCCAATGAAGTTGTGGGGATTAAAGGATAATGAGTAAAATTCTGCATGCTCCACTCCTCATGTTAACCTCTTGAGCTTAATAGGGATTTACAAGCAGTACATGAGGATATACTTTTTCTTTAAAAAGATTTATAGGCTCTTATGCAAAAGTACCTGAGAGAATAGACCAATACTTTTGGCTGGCTAAATTTCTGTCTACTTTAGTGCATGGTCATTACTGTAGAGCAGAGTTCAAAAGCAGAAATGTGCAGAATTTCTGTACTCTGCCTACAATATATAGGTACCTGTACATAGCTCCTTACACATAACTCAGGCATTTAGCAGGTTTGGTTTTATGAATTAGGAGGTTAAATCAAAGTAAACGTAATGAAAGCAACTCAGGTGCCTACAAAGAGACACCTTGTCCTATTTTTTAAGTAGTATATACTTACAGAGAGGTTGTTTTCCTATGATAAATACTCTAAAGGAAACCTGTACCTCTTTTGGCAATGCATGAGGTGGCCAGCTTGGATACATAGGGTGTCTAAAATTATGCTAGAAACTTCTGTTTAAGCACATGATACATTAAAAAAATACAATATCTTTCTTGTTTCTCTAGATCATGACAACTACACATCGCTGTCTACAGTCCATTGGTGTGGAATACTTAAATGCACAAACCTGAAATGGTTTGGATGAGCATCTCGGATTAATTTGAACTTTATCAACCCTACTAGCCAACTAATATTGAATATAACAGTCAATCCAGGGTTACAATTTATTTTTGCATACACTCCAGGACAGTAAACATTTTTTCTTGGCTTATACTCCTATTCATTACCCAAACCCTATTTTACAGAGGCAATAAAATAGAAGAAAAAGGGCCCATAATGTTAATATAGATGTAGTAAGTTAAGTCTCCTTTAATCTTCCACTATGACAATGAACTGCAATTCATTTGCATTTCAGGACATTTTCCAAAGGAAATTCAAAACACTGCTTAAAAAAAAATATAATTAACTACTAGTTAAATATATTAGCTTTTAGCATTTATAGGAGTACTATGCAAGTCAGACTTCTTGCTGTTCAAGTTATGAAAGAAAGTGTGTGGTCTAAGAATACTGGCTACTGTCCCTTCTAAAGATACTGGGTTAAGGGAACAGCTGTCCCACTTACGTGGATGCCTTACTGCATAAATTCTGAAGGAACTGAACAACCTGATGCTATTGGACTAGGTGATGAAACTAAGCCATAAATATTTGAGGGACTATTCAATGCTGACTGTCCAAACTGTTTGCACCTGACATTCCACAGCGGGTGAAATACATATATAACACCATAGTTCATAATGCTATGCCTAGACCAGTTTCATTGCTGATGGTCACTGTTTCTTAGAAATTATGCTTTTCCTTGAACACAAGAGTGAATTCACTTCTGGTCCTGAATACTCTGAGTTCTGATAGAGTATAGTTCATCCAAAAGACTCACATGCTCTATAATCCTTGCATTGTTCATTACCTTTTCACTGCACTTCAGAGGCATTACTAAACTCATCTTCACTGCTTCTGTGAGGGAGGGAGTTAAGTTCAATTGTACAGATAAGAAAGTGAAGATAAAGAGTGAATTGAGGTTAAATACTAAGGACTCTCAGTGTTAAGTTGTGTGCACAGATAATTCAAACCAGCAATTCCCAGACTCAGCTTGCTTGAGTATAACCATATTGGGAAGAGAGCTGGGACATAGATTGTGCCCTTGGCCATGTCATTCCCAACTCTTTGCCTGACCTGACACAGGACTCGGACACTGTGCACAGTTCCTTTCCCAAACAGATATTTCCCCGTCTCCATGGGAAAGCAGAAGGCGTGTGTTTGGTTTTGTCCATGTTCCTTTGAAATTACTGTCTTCTGTTAACAAAATATGCCCCGGAGATTCGGAGCCCCTGATTTATGCCAGGATGCCTCTTCGTTCTTCTTGTTACCTTCATATACCTTCAGCAGAGATCAGTTCATCAGCCCAGGTGTAAAACAAAAGAGATATTTCAGGCCTTATCAATGCTTACTGAATTCCCTGGAATGACTTAACTTTGCCTCAGAGAGCTTTATTAGCAGCTTGTCTCACTTCTTGTTGGATCTGTGAAGAACTCTAGATAGCATAGTAGAGCAAAGCTGAGTCTGTCAGTTAAATGGTTTCACAGTCCAGTGAAAATATGTTCTCCAAGAAACATACTAAAAGGTTGTTGTTTAACTTGGCATGCAGAGATTTGCCCTGAGGAACCTCTTGCTTCCCATCACTTAGTGGTAAGGAACAAAAATAGCACAGGGGAACTAACCTTTTGTGGGAAAGGTAAGGCCAAAATTAGCTAGGGATCCACAAATCTTTTAAAAAACAAAAATAGCTCAGGGTACTGACTTTCATATATTTCTTTGACAAATCTCAAAATTATTATTTACAGTGAGACTTTAACCATAATTATAAACAACAAAAGGTGGTGTTGTGGAGATGGCATAACGTTTTTGTGAAGTTCCAAAGTTTCTGGAAAATTATTTCTGTGGTTGCTCAAGATTCAGTACAACATCCAAATTTAGGCAAGATGTGTCTCAATTTTTTTTCTCTGAAAGATTTATACACCTTTAAATGGAATTTATAAGGGATTTATTTATTTGTTTCTTTTGCATGGAAATGAGAGACATGTTGCTTAGGAATAAAATTACAGATCTAGGTAGCTGCAAATTGGTAAAGGGTCAGTCCAAAATTTTTACATCTTAAAGTTACCTGCCAACCTGCACAAAAAGATACTGTATCTATCCCAAGGCTTTATCCCAAAGGGACAGGAAACTCATAAGAGTATTGAGCTGCTGGACCTTGTCAAAGTCCCAATGTTTCCAATGTTTGCCAGTGGAGTCTTTATGAACAGAATAAGTATGTCCACATTTTTTAAACAGTATCTCAATGTCTAATATCCAAAGATTTCAAGACTAGAAGTACAGCTTCAAAATCTAAGTCTATAGGTAAGTACATAAAATAAAAGCTAGTCCTATCAGTGCATATGTATTGATTTATCTACAGATATAGAAATCTACACATTGATCATATGTAGTATGTGATACCCGTTACTCAGTTCTTAAGGATTTTTTAAAAGTGTTATGAGGTAATTTTAATGAAAGATTTTTTTTTTCTAAGAAAATTCTTATTTTATTTCAGCACCTTTTGTTCTTCAATAAGAAGCATTTTAGTTTCTGTCTGTTTTCTTGCTTGGGTAAAATTTATTGTTACAATATGTAGGGTTTATTTTAGAAGAACGAACTTTTTTTCATCAATGTTCAGAACTGTTTACTGCAAAAAAGAAAATATATTTACCATACAGATTATCCCCCCCCCCCCCCCCCCAATATTTATCTGATATATTTTAGTCCCTTTCTTCCATCAGGCAAACTTGACTTCAGTCAAATGGTTGCATTGATCAGCTTGCATGTATAATACTTCACAGTGTTGTGTGAAACCTCTCCATGGTGTCTGTTATTCCCAGGGCTTCATGTGGTCTGTGGGATTCCTGCCCTGAATTTACATCTTGTTTCATTCCATTAAAACCACAGGGTGTTCAATGAAATTTGTTTCTATCATCTCAGCCTGTTTAAAAATATCTGTGCTATTTTCTTTTACTGCTCCAGTATCTAGTTATAAACAATGCAACAAATGCTTGAAAGTCTTACCTTCAACTTTCCAATTTAAGTCCTTGATTAATGAGATGGAAAAGCTGCATAATGTTGATAACCTCCTTGTAAGTGGCAATAAATCATAAAAGCAGGTTGATGAGGAACAGGTATAAGAGGCAGGTATAAAATCTAACTGGTGTAGAGAGATAGGAAAGACACAGTTGGAACAAACAGACAACCAGAATATAACAAAGATTATCCAGGTAAAACAGTGACATCTGCTCTGGGTGGAACTATTTCAGCTAAGTACAAGCACCTGGAAATTAGAGATCTGTTTTAAATCAGCCTAATCCTCCATGGCTCACTTTGCAGTCAATGGGAAGATTGACCCACCTGCAGATGACAGGATTATTGCCTTGGAGATGCTTGTTGTCTCTCTGGAAGTTAAAAGAGGCTTTAGACAACTATCTGCAATCTTACTGTCTACTCTTGCTTTTAGATCTACTCTTTCTATTTAGCTGGCTCCTCTTAGCAGTTTTTCCCTAGCACCTGTGTGCAGGCTGGTGGTGTCCCTTCTGCTTTGCTGAGACATCATCTTTCTTGCTGCTGAACACATAGTTCTGACATGAGCTCTGTCACCGTGTGATAACGTTACTGCTTTGGCACATTAATAACATGCAATACCTGGACTCTAGATCTCTTTCCTACCTGTAATAACACAACTATTAGACAGTCTTATTGCTGCATGTCTTCTATGTCAGGTTCTGTTTTGGAATTGCCCAAAAGTCTCCTTAGACAATAAAGCCAGGTTGTGTCCAGCTATCCATAAATCTTCTAAATAGAACAGGGAAGTGTGCAAGGTCACAGAGATAATGTTTTTAAAAAAGTATGCATATAAAGAGATTTTCTTAGTCTTTTCCTCATTCTCCCAGTGAATGTAACAGAACAAAATTGGCATATGGTACCAGACCCTGTGAAGATAAAAGCTGACTGACTTCTTTCCCCCCCTGACGCTTTCTTCTTGCAAAAAGATATAATTATGATCTACAACAAGATTTTAAGACCTCTGGATGAGTGACCATAAGTTAATTCTAAACAGAACAACTGGGAATCTCTCATGGCTCGGAACAGCTCCATCAAGTAAACTGACCAGGTCTTAGAGGAGTCTTCAGCTTTGCAGAAAGGCTCTGAGATTCAGAGTACACTTTTATAGGATAACCCTTCAGGTACACTTGGGAGGATTCACAGAACTCCAGAGATCCCTGTTCTTCCAGCATTCGCTGCTCCAGTTGATCACCCCTCAGTAAACCTAGCCATAGAGATCTGGTGCCTGCAAAGACTCTGATCTCAGCTTTCATGGTGAGATTGCCCTGAAGTTGTGGTTTATAGCTATCAACATTAGGACTTTGTACCTTCAAAGATCTGCCTTCAAAAAGACATGTCTGGAAAGCCTGTGTAGCATACATGGACTCTGTGTCTGTCATAAACGTAGCATCCATCAGTCAGCCTAGTTTCAAGTTTCCTGGAGCCCCACCAGATCTCAGTAACTGTATTTGTATATAGAGTTAGCACTTAGATTCTTTGGCTGGCAAAAAAAGATTGAACTGTCACATCTCCATTACAGCCAAAAAACCATGTAGTACTTCCAGTTTTCCATTATCATTTGCTCGAAAAGAATAAGTCCTGCATCAGGCTGAACATAAAAGTTGTCTTGAACCAAGAAAAAATTTAGAAACACCATTGTTATGATGTCGAAGTATACTCAGAACTTTCAGCAGCCAAATGACTTCAACTTTGTTGGTAGTTTGGATTAGTTGTGTTTCTAATTCAAAATGATCAAATTTACAAAGGCTATATACTCTTTTCCACTATTCTATAATAGGTCGGTATTTCTGTTAGTGTCAACTTTACAATCACACTTCATCTTCTAAAGCCCAGGAAATACTTGGAAAAACAGTCTAGCTTTTCAGTCACAAAACAGATCAAATGCAGCAGCATTAGTCAGCATTTCTTTTTAAATCTGTGCATAGTTCTATTGTATTTTAGGCAATGCTATCAAAGCATATGATGCTGAGGAACAGTCTTACAGAGAACAGCCCTGTTGTGTTTGTGTCAGTTCACATCTTTGCCTGGTTGTGAATCATGGAGAATATCTCAGCAGAAGACTTTACTGAACCTGCACCCTCTCACTTAAACATTCATCTTATTAATCATCCCAACCTATTTCTGCTCTGTTTTTAAAGCATATTTTAAAGCAAATGCTTAACTTGGTGAATTACAAAATAATTTATATTTAAGCCTTTTTCTTCGAACATCTTCCGTCAATGCAACTGCCTGCTTTCTGTGCCACAGCAGATTCCCAATGTCAGGATCCTGGGGCTACACTTGTATTATTAAATAAAAAAAAAAAGCAAGGAATTGTTCTCTAACACTGAGGCTTAGGGGCCATATCCATATTACACAGCCGTTGGCTCCAGGTCTCCTCTGAGCCTGGAGCCAAGTCTCCTCAGGCTCCTGCAGCACAATAGTGATTTGTGTGTGCTGTTCTGCAAGTGGAGCAGGGGTGACTCAGAGCAATGTCTGAAACGTGAGGGGTATATTGCAGCCCCAAAACCAGCTGCTTTTATAACCTGGTGATGCTTAACATGTTATGCCTAAAACGTAGCGGAAGAGCAAGCAGGGATATTTGCAAGTACATGGGCTGTGTGTTGAAGGTTGGAGGGGACTGTGGTGGGAAGTGGGAGCCAGACTGCTGTCATCATGTTCATACTGTGTGTTAGGAGCAACCAGCTCTTGAAGAGTAAGTAGATGAGTCATTTCACAGGCTGAAATGGGCAGGCTTTTAGGAGCTTGCCTAGTAGCCCTGTGAAGCTGTGCTCCCTTTGTGGTGGTGCTTGGGCAGTTAGCAGCAGCAGTGGGTGCTGTTAGTGGATATTGACCCCTGCCATGCAATAATGTTCCACAATTTTCTTACTGTTTCTCATCAGAATTGATTGCAGCTTGAAAATAAATGTTAGTTTCGTAACAGTGCTATATTTTGTGTATTAGTTTCATCTGATAACCTAAAGACAGCGTTGCAGTCAGCCTGTCTAGGCTATTGTAGATACTAAAATGGGTGTATATCACTTTCCTGTCTACATGTTCGCATCATGGTCCTTTCTCAGAATGTGTTCCCCGAGCTCTGCAGAATGCTGAAATAGTGATGGGGGCATAGTTGAAAATGAACCCTATGAAAATAAGTTGCTGGACCGATCAGATGATTCAGGTACTCCTAAGGCTTGTGATTACTGATGATGACACACAGAAACAAGACAGGAACTTGTGGCTGAGATTTGATGGGGAGAAGGTAGTGAGAAAGGGAACCTTTCCTTTTGAAAGCAATCAGGAGACAGAAAGACTCAAGCCAAACCACTACAAAATGAAATTGTACTCCTCCCATCTATCCCCCTCCTGCCTTCCAAATAACTCAAAAACCTACCTGGCTTGAACAAAAATAGACCAGGAATCACTTTTCAGGGATCATGTTTGAGAGAAGGCACAGGTTTTCCTGCAGTCAACTAGAAGACCATTGAGACAAAATGTTAAGGTTCAAGGTGAATTTAGCCCTGACTAGAGTAATGCGGGTCCCTATAGGGACCCTCTATAGACCCCTGCACAAAATCTGTTCAACATTTTCTAAAGGAGCATGTGATAAGCAGGTGGAGAAAAGCAATGTTGAATTAAATGTATTTCAACAACTCTATGTGAGAGACTGGCTTGTTGTGGTGAATTTTGTCCCTTTAATGAGCACAACAGTAAAAAATTCCTTTAAGAAAATAATTAACTGTAAAAAATTAAAAGCTCTGTTCATATTGTGATCAAAAAAGCTCTGTAGGGAATAATATGAAATATGCATCTAAGTGTTCCATATTGTTTTATGATACCATATTATACAATAGTGTGGAGTATCTTCGTCAGAGAACTATTAATGTTTATAGCATCACAGTCTCCACACAGTTGTCTCTGGAGCTGTTGCACCAAGTTCATGTCAGACAACTTGCAAAATTTCCCACTGGTACTGAATACTTCTGTAACACTTTGTGTCCAGTGCAATGTGTGCTCTGCACACTTGAAAATAGTTTTCATTCCTTCATGTCCCAAAGGAAAATATTCTGCTGGAAACACTACTCTTTCTGATGGAAAAGGGACACTTCAGTTCAGCATGGACAGTAACAATAGAAATTCTCGTCCGTATTGTATGAGTTCCAACTGAAATAAATTAATGTGTTGGATTGACTCCTGCTGTCATAAATTTTCCAGTTTTAATTATATTGCAGCAGATACCAAGGACAGAGCTGGCAGTGGTGACTGGGTTTAGGACCCTTTTTGTACTTATTAGAATACAATGGGAAAAGAGATTGGAGAAAGCGCAAGAAATTGCCCTTGTACAAGCAGATGATTTTTTTGTTTTGTTTTGCCTGGCAAATTAATTCTGGAAACATTAATGGGAAGATAGAATTTCACCTAACTAGATGTGTAATTTCAAGCACTTACCCACCTTCCCTTTATAATTAATGTAAGGAGAATCAATCTCTTGTGAGATAAGTGTCTAGAATACTCACAGCCTTTTTTATTTAATATACATGCTTAATGAATTATGTTCTATTTACAGGTTTTATCTGGGGTGAAATTAAACAGATGTGGGATGGTGGACTGCAGGACTACATTCATGATTGGTGGAACCTCATGGATTTTGTAATGAACTCCTTGTACTTAGCAACAATCTCTTTGAAAATTGTTGCATTTTCAAAGGTAAACTTTTTTTTTAAAAAAGTCAGTAGAATATTTAAGGGCTTCTTCAAACTTTCTTCTGTATTTGGAGGTTCTCAGGCTTAGCAATGCAAGAGATGTATGATGTGCTTATTGAATCTTCTCCAGATATGACAAGAAACTAGACCAGGATAAGAATGAACAAAACATTGTAATTTATATTTTTTTTGTTCTGGGGCTACGCAATCTTTTGTTATTTGATCATGAATAATCATAATGTCATTTTCTTGGAAAAGGGAGATCACTTGTAATATTTAATAATGTTTGCACAAAAATATGTTTTGAATTAGTCTTTGTGTATTTATCAGTAAGAAATTATTACCTCTAAGACAAGTTTACACACCATGCAAAACTTCCAGACAGGACTACAAAAAAATACATATACTTAAAATTGGGGGTGGTAGTGGTGGTGGTGGTGGTGTATGTGTGTAAAGAGCAAAGTTTTAATTTGTGTTGAAAATTTCTGATAAGTGCAACATGAACAAGTAAAGCTGGAAGGAATAAGATAGTCAGTTGAGGCTGGGTATGTTCATTTTCTCATCCTTTTCATGGACTTCTTATGAATGATTTTATATTCCCACTGTTTGAAGTATCTTCCAGAAAAATAGCCCTCCTTTCCAAAGCCATGGAACATATTGCATTTTTGTATGTATTCAACATCAATCCATAACATGATAGAAATTCCTTATAAAATGAAAGATTTTAATCATAACGATGGTCTCAAGGACAAGGAAACCACATCTGAAAGGAAACTAAAGCATCTTAGCATCTGTCATGGATCTTATCACATCCAAGTAAAGTTAACAAGCCCATTTTTACTGGCCATTGTGATCAGCACTGTATTTCAGCTGTTTCAAATTCCCTGCCACCAGCTACTCTGCGTGTATGGAAGAAATCTCTCCCCAGCCAAGGATCTTTTGGCTGGAGAAAGAAGAGGATACAGCCATCAAGTAGCTGGTTACAGCTCCCTTACCCTCAAACAGCAGCTGTTCCTGCTGCAGCCCTGCCATAAGTATAGAGGAACGTAGGAATCTCTGATTTATATCATCTTGTGTCTCTTCACAAGTGCCCACATGTCAGCCAGTCAGGGGCAGGGGTGACCAAAGACCTGTGATCTGTTGACATCAGCGTCTTCCTGTGACAAAAGTTTTCTGGCGTGCTGGTTCTCTGGCTGCAATCCTTTGTAAGTGTTCTCACTCAAAGAAATTAGAAGCTGTTGCCTGAAAGAGCAAGCTGCTCACAAGCGTGAGGAGAGCTGTCATTTAAAGCTGATGAAATGCCTTTTTACACACAAGGGTGCCTTATCATAAAGTGACCAGAAAATTGTCATTTCAGCATCCCATGTATCAAGGCAAACAGTTCATGGAAAACGCATGTTTCCAAAGCATTTGAGATGGCCAATTATTCACTTTAGAATAATATTAGTTAGAAGACATTTCATCTCCCAGACAACTTCTGCTTATGGTAATTAGATTCCAAGGTGACAGTATCTGGGATAATATGCATCCATTACTCTCTGAATTAGTGCTTGCATGCCAATCATAATCAACACAGTGCATAAAGCACTATCTTTGGTTCTGCAGATACTATATTTTTACTGTGTGTGCAATGTTGCACCCAAATACTTTTTTGTTCCTTAAAAGAGCCTCAGTTCTGGTAGTCAATTGAAACACATGATGAGGTAATAAAGAGACTAATACAAGTGTCATTTAATATCCAGCCACATTTTCTTCAAATACCTACAACAGAATTCCCCACCTCTATCCCAGATGAGATTGAGAGAATGCCAAATGTAACCAGTGTTTTGATATAAAGCTTTTATTTTTATTTTCTAAACCTTGCAAGACAATTTTTTTTCTGAAAGAGCTTTTCTGTATTTATTAATTCAAATATATAAATGCACTTCTTAGAGGTATTCTACCTTCTATAAAACAGCTAAATATACCTAATTAAACATTTTTACCAACTCCCTTGAATAAAACTATGAGAGTGCCCTCATACTACTCTCTTGTGTGATAAATGTTCCCAGAGAAAAACATAGTGTATATTGCCCATTCAAGGCTCTCCGACTGACACAGTGGTTGAGCAGATGGATATTATTTGCAGCAGCTGGTGGAATAATGTAAAATACACCAAAAAAGTGTAATTTCAGGATGCGAGAACTGCTAAGATAATTCAGTTACCTGTTTCATTGCCAGTATTCAAATAAAATGAGTACATCTCGTGTTTTTCAAAGGGCTATGCTTTCTGTCTGATTGTACATCAGCTTGTGAGGTCTTTTTAAATTATCCAGTATATCCACTGAAAATACTTTCTCCCCAATAAATAATATTATAAATAGTGCATTGACACGTTTAATGAGAGTACAAGATAACAGATTTTAAGCAACACATCTGTTTTGATGGAGGGTTGTAGATATAAATAGACATCTCGTGCTCTAAGAGAAATGGTTCTTTTTATGGTTTTGGAAGATAATTTAATTTGTACTATTGCATAAAGTTAGGTGAAGTGCCAACTTATATGCAGACCCTGCTTGCTTTGTCTTAAATATTTCTTAAACCTGAGCATTTGACCTAGTGCAGCTTGTTCCCAGTTCTGCTAGAAACTGCATGGAAGTTCATATTACTGATTATGTGTCTCAGCCACTGACATGAAAAGCTAGTAAAAAGGTTCCTATTCAAGGCAAGAACTCTGAAAAATAACTAAAAATACATTGTTTGTCTCAATATTTACTGCCTTAGTGATCACTGTGTCAGATCTACTCTGTTCAGTAGTAAATAAGTTTATATTTCTCTTCTGGCACCAATTCTGCAGGAGCAAACATTGTCTTATATGTTTACATTGTAAAGTGTTTTTGATTGATGTTTCACCAGATTTACAGACAAAATGTCCATTTACGTAGGAGTATTAGTGCACAACCCTCCCCCCAAAATTATGGACTCAATTCCTAAGTGTAATTACTGTTTTAAAGCTCTTTGCTAGATCAGCTCCCCCCCCCCCCCCTTTCCTACTGCTGTTCTGAAATTCAGCATAATGTATGCAAAGATTGGGACATACATTTTAAAATAGGAGGAGTTCACATTTGCATATGACCTTTCAGGAAAGGATTTAAAGTACTTTTGCTGAAATGGGTATTATTTAACCTTTCTTTTGTTATCAGAAAAAAAGAGGGTCACATTTGACCAAGGTCCAGCAGTCCATTAAACATTCAGGTAGCCTGATCTACATGTCTGTTTGATCTTTCTTGTTGCTTTCATGAGTTCTACAGTTAGTGACTTTTGTTTTCATGGGAAAACTGATCGCTCAGCTTTTTTCCTCACAAATGGTTCTGATACTAGATTTGCATTTGAATTCCGTTGAGTAAGGATCAAGAATTATTATCTTGTATTCCCTGGGTGATATCACACAATCATCATATATTTGCCTTGAAACTCTACTGTTTATATGCTGCTCAGTTTGTTTTCTGACCTTCTTAACATTCCATTGATGTGCCATGTACATTTCATTCAACTGACAAGCCAATGATAGGTATCATTTAATCATGTTGAGTGATGGCTGGCTTGTTACAAGTCAAGAAGTTGTGTTTGCATTTGAAGTGGGGAGAGAAATTCCTCAGGGTCACAAAATGATAAAAGAAGTACTAAGTATCAACATCATGGTTTACAAAAAGCTCAGTGTTGCTATATTTGCTCTTACCATTTTCCATTCCCTAGAACAATAACCATTTATTTATTCTGTATAGAACATAAGAACATCAACAAGAATGAGTGAGAGAACAAATGCTTCAGTTCTGCATGTTTGGGGTTGTTTTTTCCTAAAATACAGTTTTTCTTTTTTTCATATTTTCAATGTTTCTGTTTTTAATATGCCTAGTCTTTTTGTGCCTCTGCTTTCTTCTCCTTCTAACACGTAAGCTTCTTTGTTCTGCTGGTTGTTCTTCAGTATTTCTAGATTTCTTTTTCAGCATCCTCTAGTTAGTCGAATCAGTTTTGTTGTCAGAACCCTCTTAAACTCTTTTATATATATATATATATATATATATATATATATATAACTTGCTGCCTTCTTTCAGCTATTATGTTTCACAGATAATTTCCAGAATTGCTTCTCTGGCCTTCACCTTTCTCACTATTTTTAAGCCAAGTATTTCCAGTCTCTTAAATCACATCTCTTCAAAACTGAAATAACAGCCATCCATTTCTACTTACAATCATGACTTTTTTTTGCATTGTATCTAAACATGCAGCAAGCACTTGGGCCCCAGAAAGGCACAGTCAGTTAAGCTGAAATACTGTGTGCCTTTGATTTCCCTTTATAAATAAGGGGTCATTTATCTTTTCTGACTGTTTTAATGCACCAGTTTTGTGTCTCAGTCCAGAACATCATAGATAAATTCCTTTCTTCTCACCTTTCTCCTTAACCTCATCTCTTCTAGAAAAGGTGACATTGTATACATCTTGTCAGGCTACAACTATAAGATAGCCTCTTCCCTACTCCTGTAATCAATGAGAAGAAACAGAGAAAGTTAAAGAGACATCTGACCTGTTTGGGATATCTGCTTCCCTAATACACTAGAAATGCCCATTTTTCTTTGTGGACTGTGAGAGGAGGGGACAGAGCACAGATGTGGCTGTCCACACCTGGCTGGTTTAACTTTATTCTTGCTCTTTTAGTATATCATATGCTATCCTTATTCAGTGTCCTCTAGTTCCATGTTTTCCTCTCCTGCTTGTTTAACTTCCTTGGAATCTGCCACTACTTGGTTCATCTAAAATATATCTGCAGTTGGATGCTTTTGATTCTCTAACAAAAACTCAATCTATTCCTGGCTTCAAATATCTTCTTTAAATTTTTTCATGTATATTTTTCCCTTATTCCCCCAACACACCTTGTGTATTTTTCTGTAATCTGAGCATCTAGTGCACTGTTCAGCATCTAGTCTTTGCTTGTACTGACATTTGTCCCTAGTTATTTAACAGGTGCAAGTTTTTACATACCAGGGTTTTACAGTTCCATCAGAATTCAGTCAAATCCTGTGTCATATTATTCAAAGAAAGGCATTATAGAAAACATGCTGAGTTCTCATCTCTCTTTTCTCAATAAAAATTGAAAATTCTGCTTTATTTTCTTCTTGCTTTTATCTCTTAGCTGATGTCTCTAGTAACTCAGTTCTGTTTTCTACTGCCTGTTACTTCATCACCGATCTTGAATCAGTCAGAACTGGACTGAAGGGTAGTAGTGGATGAGGCAGAATAGCATCTATCTTGGAGCTACAATGTCAAATGCAATAAGACTTGATTTTACAGCATGATCATTAGGGAAAGGATAGTCTAATGAAAAGAGTACTGAGCTATGACTCCAGCAGGTCTGGATTCAGGTCCCTACTCTAAACAGCAATTATCAGTGGTGGTTGAAATGTAAGGCTGAATAATTCTTAACTCTGCAGCGGACTACTGTTCTCCAGTTTTGCAGTTCTCATCCCCAAATCCACAAGACTGTCAGATGCTATTGCTGCTTGTACATAACTAAATAAAACTGTGCTAGGGATGGCAGTCAGGCACTGGGACTGTCTGACTTACACTACCAGTCAGTTAGAGCAGCTGTAGGATGGTGGGGTCCTGTGCCAACTAGCACTGTCCAAGACAATACTCAGTTCCCATCTGCAATTTGAATCATAGAATGATTTGGGTTGGAAGGGACCTTTAATTCTCATCTAGTCCAACTCCCCTGCAATGAGAAAGGACATCTCCAACTAGATCAGGTTGCTCGGAGCCCTGTCCAACCTGACCTTAAGTGTTTCCAGGGATGGGGCATCTACCACCTCTCTGGGCAACCTGTGCTAGTTTTTCACCACCTTCATCATAAAAAAATTTCTTCCTTATAGCTAGTCTAAATCAACTCTCTTTTACTTTAGAACCATCACACCCTGTCCTATTGCAGCAAGCTCTATTCGAAAGTCTATCCTCATCTTTCTTATAAGCCCCCTTTAGGTACTGAAAGGCTGTAATAAAGCCTCCTCAGAGCCTTCTCTTCTTCAAGCTGAAGAACTTCAACCCTCTCAGCCTTTCTTCACAGGAAAAGTCTTCCATCTCTCTGATGATTTTTGTGGCCCTCAGGTCCATGTCTTTCCTGTGCTGAGGACTCCAAAGCCGAATGCAGTACTCCAGGTGGGGTCTCACTGGAGTGGAGGCGCAGAATCACATCCTTGGGCCTGCTGGCCATGCTTCTTTTGATGCAGCCCAGGATACAGTTGGCCTTCTGGGCTACAAGTGCACATTGCCAGGTCATGTCCAGCTTTTGATCCACCAACATCCCCAAGTCCTCCTGAGCAAGACTTCTGTCAATCCCTTCACGCCCCAACCTGTACTGATATTGGGGGTTGTCCTGACCCAAGTTCTTGGCCTTGTTGAACCTCATGAAGGTCACATGGACACACTTCTCAAGGTTGTCCAGGTCCCTCTGTATGGCATCTCATTCCTCAGATGTGTCAACCACACCACTCAGCTCAGTGCCATCTACAAACTTGCTAAAGGTAAACTTGATCCCACTGTCTATGTCATTGATGAAGATATTAAACAGTACTGGCCCCAATGTAGACCCCTGAGGTGTTGCAGCACACACAAACAAACTAGTAGGCTGTAACAAGGCCTTTACCATCAGTCAGAGTCTACTGTCTATCTGCATCTCCTTCCTCCAGAGGTCACATCACCCTGCTCCTCACTCCTCCCTCTCTCTTCTCTCCTCAACAATCCTTAGGGCTATTTAACTACTTAGTGGGAATGAGCTACAGCTGCACATTGTCCATGTCAATCAACCCACTGCCTCCACAGCAAGGCCACAGCTGTATACCATCAATGCCAATTATCCCACTGCCTTCATTCCTCTACACTGAGGGACACCGCTTGTCACTGATCTTCATCCAGACGTTGAGCTGGGGACCACTACTCTGGATTCAACCATCCAGCCAATTCCATTTGTGGGGGGCCATGTCACAGGCCTTACAGAAGTCCAGATAGATGACATCCATAGCCCTTCCCTGTTCCACTGGTGTAGTCACTCTATCATAGAAGGCCACTACGTTGGGTCACACAGGAATTGCCCTTGGTGGAACCATATTGGTTGTCTCAAATCACCTCCTTGTCCTCCATGTGCCTTAGAATAGCTTCTAGGAGGAGCTGTTCCATGAGCTTCCCAGGCACAGGGGTGAGGCTGACAGGTCGGCAGTTCCCAGGGTCCTCCCTTCTACCCTTTTTACAAATGGGTGCAGCGTTTCCCTTTTTCCACTCACTGGGAACTTCACCTGACTGCCATGACTTTTCAATTAGCGTGGAGACTGGCTTGGCAACTACATCAGCCATTTCCCTCACAACTCTGGGAATGGCTCATTGGGTCCCATAGGCTTGTGTCAGTTCAGATTCCTCAGGTGGTCTCAAACCACTCTGAGAGCAGTCATCTTTTGGGCATGAGAGTCATGTGGAAATGTTGTGGTGCCTGGCTATGGTGTTTCATCTGGCCCCAGCGACACAGAAGAGCCCCTTTCCTGGCTATTGAGGGTGTAATCAGCAGCTCTGAAGGATGCATCTGGGTGTCCCACAGTAGGTAAATACAGACTGCACCACAGTCCCTCTTTGAAATCTGCTTCATATTATATTACCCCATCATTTTAGAGTGCCTCATAGCATACATTCTGTCCTCTAATAAATTCTGTAAAACAGATAAATGAGACCAAAGAAATAGTAATGAATCTGCCACGGTAGTTAAACCTTAGTTCAAAGTAACATCTTTCATCTTCAAGGAATTTTTTGGTAGAGCTGAAACGGTGGAGAGTCACAGTTCCATGGATCAGACTTTAATAATGAGACACACAAGCAGTTTGCCATGGTTCATTTATGAACAGTTTTTTCATCATTGGTCCTATGTTAGTGATTAAGTAATATACTTATTCCTTAATTAAATGTTTTCTTCCAACTTGCCAAAGTTCTTGTGTGTTTCTGTCCATCATTGTCATATCCACACTGTTCTCCAAAGAAATAACTTACCCGATTTTACAGATGAAAGTTTCTATAATTCTAAGAACCCAGGTGTTCAAAACTGTTCCTTTTCCTCTGTCAGAATTGTTAGACTTGTTTTTGCTACTGTGAAAATTAAAGGCAAATAAAAAAAAACAGGTGAAAAACTGGAAAGTGTAGACCATCCTGCAGATAAAAATGAAGGACAAGTACATGGGTGTTGGTCATTTTTTGTTTTCCTAAAATAAGAAGCTCTTTTGAAGACATGTTGCTTTCTGAAAGGTATTTAGTTTCATTGTATTATCAGAAAATTAATTGAACAGCTTATAAAGAAACTGACATACTTGTTTGTGCATAAAGATAGAGAAGTAATTTCTTCCCTTCTGCTTGTTTTCAGTATAGTGGGTTAGTTCCACGGGAGAGCTGGGACATGTGGCATCCAACCCTGGTGGCTGAGGCCCTGTTTGCAATTGCAAACATCTTTAGCTCCCTACGCTTGATCTCATTATTCACTGCAAATTCTCACCTGGGACCTCTGCAGATATCTCTAGGAAGAATGTTGCTGGATATTTTGAAGTTTCTCTTCATATACTGCCTTGTGCTGCTAGCTTTTGCAAATGGATTGAACCAGCTGTACTTCTACTATGAGACAAACGAACCCGGCAACTGCAAAGGAATACGATGTGAAAAGCAGAATAATGCATTTTCAACGTAAGTGGCTGATCTATTTCTATCTTCCCCTTCTGCCCACAGTATTTTAATCACTTAGATGTTGTTTACGGGGGAAAGACTGTCTATTTTCTATTGGTATTATGGTGGTGTCCTGACAGACATGTCTAAAGTTATCCTAATAAGAAAAAACCAACCCCCCCACCATTACATCACTCTGTAATAATGTTCAACACATGGCACAGTGAAGTCTGTACAATTCAAGATAAGTCAAAAGATCAAAAGATAAAGAGGAGGGGGAGATAGTACGACATTAGAAAGTACATATTTAGAATTAAGGGGAAAAAGGTCACCAGATCAGAGCTCGCTTATGCAGGCAGCTGTTGCTCTGCATTTCTTCCATGTCTACTTGTGGGCATTAAGTTTGATGTTCTAAAGCATGAAGAATCCTTGTAAATGTGATAGCTGAGGCAGGAAAAAACATTCAGTCCAAGCTTCTACTGGCCCTGAGTCTACTTTACACAATCAAAGAATATATTCTAATTTCTGTTTTAAAGTTGTTTTTTTTTTCTTTCACTTAAAAATCAGTTTTACTTCACTCTGTTCTGTAGTTCCTCTATCGTACCAAAACACTACCAAAGGAATACTAATTCTTTCATCTTTCAACTTGCATTCTGAACCAAACGTCTGCTATAAATACCTGTTCCATATTACCTTCTATGAATCGTATCTAGGCTGTTTTTAAAACACATTTATTACCAATGGCTTCCTTCTTAACATAAATAAACAACACCTTTTATATCATCTTAATCAAGTAACTTTGCTCAGACACAGCATATTTATCTTGCATATTAATGGCATCTTATGCAGGTCTAAACTTTGTGTGATCTGAACAGAAAAGCATAGGGAAATTTTTCTGAGTGGAACATTGAGGGAAGCGATGTTATTCATCTACTAGTACTAGTGCCAGAAGATGGTGTCAAGGCAAACTGTGGTGCCTTGTGAGTTTGTTCTGCAACTGTGAGCAGGGGAGAATAGTGGTTGTGAATTTTTGCTCAGACAAGTGTAAACCATGCAAGAGACTCCAGACCCTTTACCACTCGTATACACTCTATTACCGAAGCAGGGATTCAGGATCTAGAATTTCCATAGGTACAAGCACACTGCCCTCCCAGGTATCTCTGCAGGACAGCACTGTACTGGTTTCTGTGTCACAGTTATATTTCACAGATGATGCTGCATGGTAGGAAAGGGTCTGAAGGGTTAAGTTTGGTCCAGTTCTGAACAACAGGCCCCAGAGTGCAGGACTGCCCATAGTGGTACAAGTCCCCACAGTTCAGCAGCTTCCCTGCTCCAGGTGCAGGGGGGACAGCACTGGTGGCCCACTCATCTTGTCCGGGTAACCTGTTTCTGGTGTCAGGGTGAAGGAGTAGGAGAGAGGCCATGGAGGAAACTCACTGCAATTATTGTCAAGAAACTCTTTGGTTGAAACACCATCACTGAGTTACATTTGGATCCTTATTCTACCTTCTACAGTCAAGACAAAAGGTCAAAATACTTCAAAGGCAGGTGTCTGAAATAAAATCTCTAAAACTATATTTATGCCGCAGAAGTTTAAACAAAACCGGCCTTTTATTCTCAGGCTTATTTATAGATTCACTATTCTATATCTAGAGCCTCAGATCTGAAACATCAAGCCACTGTTTCCCTAGAAATATATTCCATATTTGTTGCCTATATTGTGGTAAGTATCATTCATCTCAATCAAGTCAAGCGCTTTTGTGTGTTTGGGGAAAAAAACCAACAATCTGAAAAGTACATGTATTGTTATTATACAGCTATTCCCTTTGGGTTCTGTCTTTCAGATTATTTGAAACGCTGCAATCATTATTCTGGTCTATATTTGGACTCATCAATCTCTATGTGACCAATGTGAAAGCAAGGCATGAATTTACTGAATTTGTTGGGGCCACCATGTTTGGTACCTATAATGTAATATCTCTGGTTGTTCTGCTCAACATGCTAATAGCCATGATGAATAATTCTTACCAACTCATTGCTGTAAGTTGTTGCTTATCCTTAAATAATTTATTATACATACGTTCTGTCTGTTCCTATATCCCATTTTTCTGGCAGTAAATATTTTTTACAGACAGGATATTGGGACAAATTCAGTGATTCGTTCTAATTTTTTTGCACTTTTCTGGAAGGACCCAGAAACCAGGCCCAGCTGTACTGGGCAAAGGGGAATTTCCCCACAGCTTTGAATGAGGACTCTGCCGCAGAAGCCAGCTTGTGGGTTGGGAAGGGTGTCCTGAAGCTGCTGGCAAGTGGTATGGGCCACAGTCCTTCCCAAGCTGCACTGTTCCAGGACCTCTTCTGAGAAAGAGACTCTGCCAAAGATTGTTCTGCCTCTGCTTTATTTTTAATAATTATAATTATTAACCTTCAAAAGGCTGTTACTTTTAGATTTTTGTGTAGTGTGAATATACAGTTAATAGAAATTGGATGCCCATATTTCATGGACAATTTTGGACTCATTAACAGTTCCAACAAAAGGTTATGGCTTCTCATTCAGCAGTGTAGTGTTTTCTCCTTTAATGAAAACTGTCTTTATCCTTATAAGAGCTATTGGGTTATTTTTATTTCTCATCTGTCTATTAAGGAGGCTAATGAAAATAAACACTGATTCATCATATGATAATTCAAATATGATCATGCAGAAAGCAAACAAACCAAAGAAAGCGTCACAGCCTTAAGACTTTAAAATGTACCTTTTTTCTAATCTAGAAGTTACAAGTTTTCCCACAAAAGAAATACTGACTACATGACAACGCTAGCTGGCCAAGTCTAGTACACAAATATCACAACATACTAGCATTCATCAAAAATACTGCAGGTAGAATACTTTTCCTACTACAAATTCTAAATAACTGGTTCGATTACTGTATATCTGACTGAATATTAAAGGCTAGGGCTAGACCTGCAGTTTAAATTCTTGGCTACTATATTTGTTGTCCAAATCTAATATTAGTGATTTAAACTTCCTGTTCAACTGCTAGGATTTAGCAATCTTTCCATGGACTTTAGTTTTGATTTTTTTTCCCCAAAACTTTTCAAATTTATACAATATTATATAGAATCCAAAAGAAATAAATAAAAAACCCCCAACCAACCAAACAAAATAGCCCACACAAAACCCACTACAACCTATTCCAAATATATAATTCTGAAGTAGTAGGAAAAACAAGATACTTGACTCAACAATTTTAAGTAGCCTCATGATTTGTTGGATAAACTGTCTGTGAATTTTTGGGGATGGCAATTACTAAGAGAGTGCATGAGACTTACAGACTTGTTGAAGCTGCGACAGAGCAGAGTAATTAATGTGATCTGTGTGGAATAATGATGAGCTGCTATTATAACAAAACAACTCTTCCAGAACTGTAGCATTTTTCTGCTTGTAATTATCCTTTGTTGTTTGAGATACTTTTAATTATTTAAAAACCTGTAGCAAGGAAAGAAAGGTTGAAAGTAGATATATACAGTACATATCTAACATCTCTTTACTAAGTAAAGCAGCTTTGCTTTGGTTTGTTTTGTTACATACAGACCTTCTATCAAAAGAAGATGCCAGTATTTTAACAAGAAAATTCATTAGTATTTCAAGCTTGTTCTAGTTTTAGGTTTTCAGATTTTTGTAGAGTTTTGTTTCACCTTCTTAATTACAGCAACATCTGTGCTGATGTTGTTTCTTGTGTGCAGGATCATGCAGACATTGAGTGGAAGTTTGCTCGAACAAAACTTTGGATGAGTTACTTTGAAGAAGGAGGAACTCTGCCCACTCCTTTTAATGTCATACCAAGCCCAAAATCTCTGTGGTATCTGATCAGATGGTTATGGAGACACCTTTGCAAGAAAAAAATTAGAAGAAAGCCTGAGAGCTTTGGAACAATAGGGGTAAGTCCTGTGTTTTGCTCTGCCTGTAGTCCTCCACTTCACTAAATAGATGAATCTCAGCCTTACAGAGCATCTGAAGTGGCAAATAATGTGCACATGAATTAGAGAATAATTCTAGCAGTGTTTATTTTTTACATTCCTGTCAATATATTTGACTGAAGAGAAGGCATTATTGTACTCCTGTGCAGTGAAAATATACACTGTGACTGTGCTTCATCTACTAATAATGCAAGAAAGATTAAAAGCATTACAAATACAAAAGATCAAATGTGTATACTTGTCTACCAGTCCCAGAGGTGTGGTTGATGATCTCTAGCTCAAGTGTCACAATGACATACCATGAACCACAGGCTTATGTATAAAGCATTCATCATGAGATATTCTGTCTCTCTGTCTCTCTCTCTACATGTAATGAAACGGGTTTACCCTAAAAGCATTCTTACCAAAAGCTGTTCCCATTAAAGAAAACCTGTTGAAAGGTAACAGCATTTACTTGGAATTGCTTGCAAGTCATTTCAGAATCACATTGGTACCCTGTTCTAACAGTGTTGATTAGCAGAGAAATTTCTAGGAAAAAAGAGGGGATAAGACACCCAAGGGGAGCAAGAATAGTCCTGCACCTGGCTTCAGCAGATGCCTGTGTAATACCTCGGCCATAGACTTTCTCTGGTAGCTGCAGCGGGTAAAGCAGATTTGAATTTGTCCCACCTAGCTTTATCCAGTTGACATACCTGCCAGCAGCAGTTTTTCTGCATTGTCAGAGCAAATATCTGGGCAACAAGCTAACTCACCAACAATGAAATCTCTCTAGTTATGATTTATGCATTTCTCATAGTGAGCAAAGCAGTACCTCAGTAACTAGACTGCAATTAGCCAACTCCAACATAAAGAAAACTATTGAGGGTAAAATGTGTATAATGGTGCTTTCCCTATACCTTAGGGATTTGGTGAATATAAATGTTTTCAAGTCTTTTAGGAACTCAGGTAGCAAAGCATTAAGTGAGAGGGTGGGAGTGTCGTGGGGAAGGGGAAGAGGAAAGCCTTATAGTTCTCATGCTGTTGACCCTGGTAGCAAAACTTCCATTCATTTCAAAGAAGCCAGGGGATATGATACAATTCTTTGCTGATTCATTATTCTATCAACCTTTTCTTTGTATTTCTCCCCAGTTTCTTGGGAAGCGAGTAGTAAGGATAGGCTTTTCCTACATTTTCTCCTGCCGTATCCTGGCATTTGGTTTAATCACCAGATATACTTGGAGGAACAAGTTCACATGGGTGTACAGATATATGATAAAGAGGACGAGTGACATATAAAACTAATACACAGTTCCTAAGCTGACGAGTGGATTTTGTCCTCTTTGTGGAAAGCTTCTAATCAGGCTTATTGCAGTATTCTGATCTTGTTGGACAGTATCTATATTGTGAAAGCAAAATATGCTTCACTTAACTGTCATACTTGTAGACAGGAAAGAAACAGACAAAAAAGAAAGCTTATAAGCATAACAATGGCATAGAAACAAATCAGTAATACAAAGAAGGAAGAAACACTGAAAAAAACCCATTGGAATTAATATTAGAAAAGAAGTGAAGAGAGACAGTGATTTAGATAGAAATAAAACCAAAAGACATGAACTAGCATGAATGGTGAAGAAGTTCAAGACTCAAACATCCCTGTGTAACCTAGCAAGGGAAAGAAGAAAATGCAGAGACCAACAGAAGGAAAAACTGAGATTTTGTTAGAAAGAGAAAATCAAGAGAGTGACGTATGTGTGTGGGGAGGAGAGTAGGCAATGCTTCATGGCATTTGTTAAACATTTGGTAGGGATGATTAGCTAGTGTAAACTGATAGAGTGATATTAAAATTAATGGTGTGATGCCAATGTAGAGCTGAGGATCTAGGTCTGGTTAACACAATAGCCCTGTTTGACTGAATCAGATCCAGAATACCCTTATACATTCCAGAAAATATTCTGGACAATATTTTCTATCAGACTTCCCATCCACGGTAAGGGATTTTTTTTCTTTTTCTTCTTTTTTTTTTTTTTTTCTTCTTTCAAACTGCATCTCTGGGACTAAACTCATTCTTGGCTCTGTGGAATAATAAAGGAAGAGACAGGGTGCTCTCAGCCCTATGCTGAATGGCATGATGAGGAAACTGGTTCAGAAAGATCACCCTCCAGGTCCTGTGGCTACATCTTGATGAGGTACATAAATACCACCATCTAGAAATGAGCATCTTGGGTTTTGGAAAACTGGTGCAGCAAAGGGTCAAAGGGCAGGGAGTCTCTCTCACTGAGCTGGTTAGGAATATTTCCAAGTAGATTTTTTTTTTTTTTTTAATGGAAGAAATACAAAAACCTTTTTCAAGACTCTTCAGCTTCAGGATGGAATTTCTGTTTGGAAAGAGAAGAAGCAGGTACCAAGTAAAGAAAATAGCTTGGGCTAAGGGAGACCCAGGTTCATTTCTATTATCCAGTGGATATTTAATTATTTACCCCAAGCAGAACAGCTCTGACAGGAGAGATTTCCATCTCAAAATCATTAAGACCCTGGGGGGGGAAAGGTACTCTCTTGGGACAACATAAGAGAAGTAGCTGAACCTGACTTCCTTACGATTTGAGTGTGAACCACTAATTACAGAACTATTTGGCAGCGGAGGACACAGGTGAGTGAGAGATGTAGGATGGTTTTGGTTAATTTCTGTAGAGTAAATTTAAAAAAAAAAAAAGAGTTTGATGAGAGACACTGGAAATCCAAAACAACTGTGAGACAATAGTGCCATATCCATTGCTAGTTTCCACTGCAGAGTAGGTACTTAGCTGCAAGTGCAGCTGGAACCCCTGTGAGGGATCCATCCAGCAGCTATCATGGCAACAAGACTTCCAGCTGCCTGGAAAAAATGAGTGGCTGTGGCTGACCAGGCATATTCAGTCCACACATCTGGGCATCTCATAAAGCTACAAAGTTCTTCAGCTAGTTCCTCAGCTATAACAGCAGCCCCATTAGGGCTATCTGAATTTGGAACATTGTGCAATTTCCAGGCCCAGTAATGCACCCAAGCTCCAACATGGAGTAAGGTGTGGGTATGCACTATGTGCTCTAGTTTCCACATTGGTAAAACCTGTCCATACCCAATCACACATCAGAGTGTGAGAGCCTCTATTTGCGCTGGTGGTCAGTTCTACACACAGTTTGGGTAGATGTAAACCAGACACTGTTAACTGGATTTTCCTGAAGAGGTTACGTGGTTGGAGAACCAATGGGCACACCATGGCGATGTCACAGTTTGTTCTGGGGGAGTGTGCTGCTTTCTGGTTTTGAAAGACATTCACATTACCCACAGCTCAGCCTTGGCTTCCCAGAACTTTTTCAACTGTCCCAGCCAATTACATCACAAATTAAATTTAGAACCTCTGTGCCCTGTCAATCAAAGGGAAATGAAGAGTTTTCTTTGCCTTTTGTTTGGGGATCTTAGAAGACAGCTCTCTGATTCCAGCTCACTGGAATCTCCCCTGTAATAACTTTGGCCTCAGAGCTACAGCAAAGATAAGCTTTGGGGAGACATACTTCTTTCCATTGAGTCCTGCATTATAAACTCTCATAATTCCCTGTGACCAGTACTGGGGAAAAAACACTGTAGAACACAGTTTCAGGCTCATTTTCTGACATTGGCTATATGGATGTATGGATGCCGTGTTGTCTGTAAGGCAAAACTTGGATTTCAAAACATTTTGTTCTGAAACCTCTAAATGCTATCTTTCATGTTAGGAAGCTCTAATCAGTGGTGACGTACTATGGTGTTTTCCAGTAGAAAAAGCAATAGTGTGCATCCAAAGGCTGAGTCAGTGCTGGAGGATGCAGAACAGACGATAGACAGAATGGAGCTGACTTGTTAAAGCCAGCATTTTTCAAGGATCAGGGATGATATCTGCATAAGAAACCTTAGTACCAAAAAGCCAGGAATCATAAGCTAAGAATGAATCAAGGATGTTTTAAACATGTCACCAACAATCCACTGTAAAAATATAAATAGTGTACACTTGAAAGTTCACTGTATGCAGGCAGAACTTGTAAAGCAAGGGTCAGGGTCAGGGTAGTTTACATCAGACATGCTGGTGAAAGGATTTATCTGGCTCATATAAAGAAGAAAAATGTCAGTAGAAAGAAGTGTGGCATGGGTACTTGGGAGGACCATCTACAGTGCTTCTTATAACAAAGCTACCATGGGAAAGAACAGTGTCTGCAGGGAAGTGAGGTGCCTCTGCAGACAGCTGATTAATTCACTTCTTGGAAGTCAGTTCTGCGGTTCCGCTGTCCTTTGTTGTAGTGGGACAGCTGAAGCAGTGGGTGGTGGAATCAAGGAGCAATTTTTCAAGGGACAGGTTTTTAATCCAAAGCAACGTGCTGCCCAGCCGTGCTGGTGGCAGCTTCTCTCGCCACAGCTACAGCTGAAGGAAGGGCGTGATGCTTGCATGTGATCTGCTAGTAGTTCAGCTCTACTATTAATCAGACAGAAACCTTCTACCTTTCAGATTTCAGCACATTTTTATTTTCTGTCATTTTGACAGATCCCAGGTATGCAGCATGCTCGTTAACTATTATCACAAAGTATCTCCTACACTTAAAACCCTGAAATAACAGCGTGTGTTGCTCTTTATATATATATATATATATATATATATATGTATAGCAGTTCTGTTAATTTTGTCAGCTCACTTTTGCAAAAGCCAGATTAGTGGTGTAATTCTGTTCATTAATCTGAAGTTTGCCATTGGATGTTTTAAAACGACTCCTGTGAGCCACCTGAAATCCATTGCTATTTCAAAAAAGAAGGAATGTAAGAAAAGAAACCCCAATTGTACTAATTTCCTAAAATTACATTCTACTTTGTGTCTGAACAGTCACCAAGAAGTGTTTTACTTGTAATTTTAAGTATTTCAGAGAAGAAAATGGAAAGGATTGTCAAGGATATCTTCAGTAATTTTTTTTTTTGTGTGTGTGCGCATCTGATTTTTAGATAAACAGTTAACTCTTTTCTAGACATTCAGATTTTTATGCCATTTTTCCAAGCAACGTGAATGATAATTATTACCATTTGCAAAGCAAGCCTCCTTTTGCCTTCTCCTATTCTTTGCTCTCCAAGTGGAAAATGATGCAACTCCTAAGTCAGTATAAGTCTTTTGTATTTTCTCTGTAGTGTGTGTTATTGAAAGTTGAGCAAGGAAATAAACTTTTAATCTGGAATGGAAAACACTAATCTGAAGTGTTTGTTGTATAGCCAAGGACCATCTCATGGGGAAACCTCTTTGTCAACACACATGAGGTCTTACCCTTTTTATGGGATGCTTTTATTCAAGACGAGGAGTATATCCCATGACTTCAAACAATCTTTACATTTTCTGGACCTTTATCACTAAGCAGTTTGGGGTCAAATGCAGACATTAAATTTGAATTCCTGCTTTATAAAATATATAATTTGATAAAACATTTCAAAAGGAACTCTCAAATTTTTGACTGCTAAAGAGATTTTTCTTCCAAAGCAATGCAAATTACTAGGCATGGCATAAGCAGAAAAACCAAAGTAATTATCACTGCTAGCAGAAGTACTATTAAAGCTTCCTAAAGGGTATTAGTGCCCCCTTTGGAAAGCAATAAAAGTATCCCTTTCCAATTTCATGATCTCATACAATGTTGTCATCAGATGAGCGTTTCTTCCCCTGTTGCTAATTTTAGTCAGATTTTACTTTTATCCCTTTGTCAGCCATAGCATTCAACACTTGTTCATGCACGTAACACTGTGGTTACTTGAAACAAATTTTGAACAAGCACAAATTAGGTTGAACAGGTAAAGAAAAACAGGCTGGCTGAGAACTAAATAAGGATGATATGAGTGTTAATGTGGTTTTATTTATAGTGAATAACTTGATTTTCGGTTGTATTTAAGCAAAAAAATTCATTCTGCTTTCAGAAGGAATCAAAATGCAATTATGAACTGGAGACTAAATCTGAACAGGAGATAGAGAACTTCTGGGGGCAATAACTTTGATAGGTTATGTGTACACATAATTCCCTGTGCAGTATGTATGTTTCTGCCTTTAATTAAATGCATTCTCTTTCAGCTTCTCAGTGGTATGGATTGAAAATAGTTAAGTGCAGTAGAACTGTTCTGGACACATTACTACACAAAGAAACGTATATTCATCCCAGATTGCACTTGTTGACATTGCATTGGAAAAGCCACAGCCTCCATTTCTAGGAGTTTCAGAATCGGTTGCAAAAAACCCCGCCAGCCATTTCTTGTTATGAGTACAGAATTAAACCTAGGCATTTATTTTGTGTTTCACTGTAAAATAAAGCAGACAGCAACAGCAGAAAGTATTCTGCTAGACAAGAACCAGCATTTATTTTATATATAGGTGTTATTTGCTTTAGCTGTACTGAATTGCATTTCAATTACCTCTTTAAGTGTTTTTCCCTTTACCTGTGAGTCAGATCTGTTGTTGAGAGCTCTTTTAGCCACGGGCTCCCCCAGTGCTCTCTCAGCGGGAATGAAACATCTCCATCGTGCGGTCAGTTGTGAAAAATCAGATTTTTTTATTTTTCCTTTTTTCCTAAAAACCGGCTAAAGACGGTGGTGGGAGGGTATTAGCCTTCCCAGGCCCTCCACCCTTAAACACCAGGAATTTCCATCTTCCCTTTGGATGAGGCATAGCTACAGAAACACGATCTGGAGAAATCCTGAAGATAAGTTGCTTATGTATAAAGCCCTACCCCACAGTGGCTGTTCAGAGTGACTAGGAATGAGTGACTTTCCCCTTTCTGTTATTTTTTACCCAGCCCAACCACACAGCTACCGCATCCCTCAAGTTAATTACAAACAAGAAATCAACCCTAAAGTGTAAACCGATTCCGAGTACAGGGAAATCGATAATCATAAATTGCCAATCAGTTTCAAGTAAAAGATGACAGAATACCCTACTGTACCTGCCTCATTACGCAACGGAGGTCAATTTTAACAAGTCCCTTGGATGTGCTTTTATGCTGTTTTAAGATGCTGTAAGTGTTCTGTTTTGTATAAATACAATCAGTGGTCAGACACCTTTTCTCGACAGCAGCAGACATAAGAACCCAAGTTAAACTGTTAAGTATTTCTGTTTCTTCCACCAGTCAGGGATACTTAAGGTAGGGAATAGGGAGATGTAACTCGGTATGCTATTGAGGACAACAGTAATCTGAGGACTAAGTCAGGTCTTTTTTCCCCCCATCATCTTCTGGAGAGCCCTTAGACTGGCAGTATGAGCTAATGCAACACTTGCTTAAAGCCTGTACCATGCTTTTGTCCTACCACATTTCTTTTTGCTGTTCTTCAGTTACTAGCCTTCTTACTCTCTCTCCTTATCAACGCCAAACTCTGTATTGCAAACTAAGTTTCTTTCTTCCATACGCCTCTCTGTGGCCAAGTGTTTCTAACAGAAAAGTAAGAAGGAAATTTTCAGTATGGTTTTATAGCGCAGGTTTTGGTTAGCTCTGTTTTAAACGAGACATAAGGAGCCATAGCAAGTGTCTTGCTTACACCATACTTATGCCAAGCTTTTCTCAATTCAGTAAAATACGGTTCAGCCTGTGCAAGTGAGTGACATCATCCATTCACCTTCTTTTTTAGATCAGTGACTTTGGGGTTCTGCAAGCAGAGACCTGACTGCACCACCACAGCCATGCCAATGCTGCAATAGCAGCACATTGACGAAAATCTAGAAAATCCATTTTGCCTTTGCAGTAACAGCATTCTCCCTTCTATAAAGTTAATGACAGGCTTTGCTCCAACAGTGCCATTTTTCAAGGGACTTTGAACCATCTCTTTCAGCTTGCTAGATACCACATATTGCACAGACTTGCTGTTTTGCCGTGCTGTATTTTACTACCAGACAGGGATGCATTATTTTTGTTCTTTTCTTTTTTTCAGAGGAGAGCAGCTGACAATCTCAGAAGACATCATCAATACCAGGTACAGGCCCGTGTTTATTTTTTGGGTAATTATTTTTCTATACCTCTAAAAGGTCTTCATGAGGGGAAAAAAAAAAGGATTTAATGAGAAAGCAGAAAAAAAAAAAGGAACACACACACAAAATACATACTTATTTCATTATCAGCAAGTGAGCGTAGTATTTTTGGTGTTCAAAAAACAGCATTTGAGAAGTAGAGTTGTCTGCTTTTGGGGTACAAAAGGATATTTCCAACAGCAATAATATACTAACCAGTATTTTACCCACTGTATACATGGATTGCCTATAAAAAGGCAAACACATAGCCCCAGCTCCCTGCTGGGATTCATCAGGATCATATGTGCAGGTCACTGACAAGCTCCATCAGAACCTGCTCTCCATACCTCCAGCTCTGGTCTCCCAATGAGAACTTCCCATCCCTTAACAACTCCTCTGCCCAGATCCCCTGTAAGCTGTTCTTCTCCATCTATCCTGTGTCAGCCTCTGATTTTTTGAGATTATTCTAGCACAAGGAATAATTTTCAGATTTATTTTGAATTTTTGTTGTGTTAAAAGGGCTGTTACTTAAACAAGATGGGTGTACACTTGTAGGTTTGGTAATTAATGGATTCCATATTGGAAATGACTAGGTAAACTAGGACTTTTCCCACTAGAAAAGGAGACAGCTGTGGGAAGTACAACAGGGATCTATAAAATCATGGAGAAGGTGAACACAGAGCAGCTGTTTACCATCTATCCACAAACTGAATACGATACATGTACTACACTGCATTAATAAGGCTGTAGGCAGCACTTTGAAGGAAGTGATTATTCTCCTCCAGCCCACACTTGTAAGACTGTATCTGGAGCAGCGTGTCCTGTTTTGGGCCCCCCACTACAAGGAAGATGTTAACAACCTGGAAGGAACCCAGAAAAGGGCCACCAAGATGGTTAGAGGGCTGATATAAAATTAGAAGCTCAGATTTCAGCTTGGAGTAGGTTAAGGGGGATCTAATTGCTGTCTTCAATAACATAGTGTGTGGTTAATAAGAAGGAGCCAGATTTTTCTTGGAGGTGCACAGCAAAAGAACAGGAGTCAATGGACACAATTTGCAGGAAGGGAAATTCTGTTAGGAAAATTGTCATCACAGTAAGGGTAGTAAAGAATTGGAAGAAGTTGCTCAGAGAGGCTGCAGCATCTTCACCCTTGGAGATATTCAGCACTGGACTGCACATGGCCCTGAGCATGTGTCCAGGCATCTCTTCCAAACTAAATAATTTTAGAATTCTTAGAAGTAGAAGATAACAATGGAAACTATAAGAGAGCAGGTTAAAAATAAAACCCCAATGGACTCTTATTCCAGCTATACTGTGGAATTTGTTGGCAGAGGATTTGTGGATGCTGAAAGTTTACAGAGTTCCAAAATACATAGGAAAACCTGTCACAGCCCATTAAACCTAGAGCTATCATTTCTGATTCAGAAAGTCTTTGAATCTCACATCACGGGAGGCTTGGGAGAGTGTAGCTGGAAATAACATTAGACAACTGCACTAGACTTAAGCCCCTCATGAGGCATCAGCAGCTGCTCACTGTCAGACTGCATGTTACTGGCATGAGACATACCTTTGGTCAGACCCAATACAGCCCTTCTCAGGACAGTAAATATCAGCACTTCCCATTGAAAAGCAGAACAAATTTTCAACCAGACCTAAAGTTTGTATATTTTTTGTCATGTACCTGAAGCACAAAGAAGTCCAAGCAGGCCCAGTGAATGTAGGTTTAGTAACTAATACCAAGAAAGCTAACACAATATTTTATATCTTTAGGAAGTTATGAGAAATCTGGTTAAGAGATATGTTGCAGCAATGATAAGAGATGCCAAAACTGAGGAAGGACTGACAGAGGAAAATTTTAAGGTATGCATTTATTTATATGTTTATAGGTGGTTTAGTAAGATATTATAAGACTGTGAAGTATATTTCTTACACTCCTCAGTTGTTCAGGTAGCATATAACTTCATTCCTAGAGTAGTGTCTGTGTCCTGATGGACCACACACAGATAATATTGTACATGGATGCCAGCAAGTTGTCTCCTTGCTTTAGCCGGAGCAATAATCAGTTTTATCAGCTAATTTGAATTGTGCCCATGTGAGAGGGGCACCAAAGTGGGACTAAGTGTGTGTAACAACCTATTTGCTGAAACAAGATTCAACTAGTTTCAGCACCTTAGCAAATAAAATTTTTAAAAGACAGGAGTTGCGGTGGCTGAAAGCAGCCTGCAGTGATTAGCTCTGACTTAGCTACTTGCTGCCAAACGTAGTGGAAATGCACGAAGCCCTGCCTGCACTGCTGCTCACAGGGAAACGCTTATGCATGCGTGTGTCCCCGTGTGTGTGTTTGTAAAGGGGTGGCGTTAAGAGCTGATCAAAATGCTGTTATTATGATGGGATAACACTGTCTAGCAGGTTGGCTGTAGGTCTTCAAGTTGTCCATGCTCCTTCCTTCACCACTGTCAGCGATTTCTATGAGTAGTCTAGGCTAAGACACATTTCTTCTCAAATTTTCTCTAACAAAACTGCTGATCACTTTTCTGTCTCACCTGGAAGATGGATTAGACAGTCTGCAAAGCACCTTGAAGATGCCAGGTATTATTCAGATGGTAGTTTATTACTGATACATAGAATAAGCCTTTTTTGGGTTTTTTTGTTTGGTTGTTTTTTTTTAATTACAAGAGAAAAAGTCAAATTAGAGTTCATGCTCTGATGTTTCATCTTCCTAATTTTCAGGAGTTAAAACAAGATATTTCAAGCTTTCGTTTTGAAGTTCTGGGTTTGTTAAAAGGAAGCAAGCTGTCTAATTTGCAGACTGTAAAGATGAACAAAGACACTGCCTCTCTGTCAGAAAATGAAGAAACTAGTGAGAGTGATGGAAACAAGAAAGGAAAGAAAAAGACCTTCAGCCTTTTTGACATAACAACGATGATTCACCCAAGATCAGCCACTATTGCTTCTGAAGCACATAGTGTAAGCAATGGCTCAGCAATGATGGTTTCAGAGTCCACTAAGGAAAAACAGAAGCGTGTAAATTTTGTAACAGACATAAAAAATTTTGGGTTATTTCACAGACGATCAAAAACAAACTCTGTGGAGCAGAATACAAATAAAATATACACTGTTTCTGAAGAAGTTTCCCGTCAACAGGCAGAAGAACAATGTGAGAAAACTGCTGAACTGGAAGAGGGAGAACTGACCATGAACTGTGAATTAAACATCCAAAGTCCTGACAAAAAATGCGTGTTAACTGAGTCACAAAATGGTAGTGACTCTCCAGATTCACTGGAAGAGGGAAGTATTTGTGCTTCAGAAGCAGAGAAAATGGAGTTGCAGAACTCAGAACCAGCCACACCGCAGGAACAGCTGGACAAGGAGTTGGACATTAGCATTGACTGTGATGGGAAACAAGAAGAAACAATTGATCAGGGTGATTATGTGATAACAAGGTTGTGATGCTTACAGGAGGAAGCATTTAGAAATATATATATTTTGCATAGTGCTTTTTTCCGGGGGGGGAGGGGGGGAGGGGGATGTTTTAAGAATTATATTAGCAAATGCAGAGTTACACTTTATAGTACTCAACCGTGGCACATGATCTTGTAACATAGTAGTCAAGAGAAAGATAATATGGGGACCTTCTGTTTTGTAGCCTGCTTTAGCTTTCACAATTCGTTTTACATTTTTTAATAAATGGAAGCATCTTGTATTCTTGTACTGTTGCAATAACCCACAGAAACTTTTTAGCTATCTTTTTCAATTACAACAAATGCAATTTCTCTCATATGATAGTTGACTCCTATGATAAATATTTTTCTATGCAAATAAAAAGTAGCTTAAGAGACTTGTAAGCCTTTATTTAACTTTGCAGGTTCTTAAAAATATTCTGGGCACCCTTATAATCATAAGCGGCTCCTGTCAGCATAATTCATGTCAAGCTATTAGAATCATTATTTAAATTGCTAGAAACTTGATTTGTTTCAAAAGCTATACAGAATCAAAAGATAAAGTATATTATTTTATTTATTGAAGGAAAGCTGTAAATTATGAAAGATCAGTTTATTTGATTATTTAATTACAGCTTTTCCTTCCCAGCAAGAGGATTATCACTGTCCTGATACCATTGTTAGAAATGCATTTGCAGGACTTGAAGACTATAAAAAAAATGTTTCTTATAGTAAAAGAAATATCTGTGGCTTGCTAAAAACTGATGACGGATTGTTCCCCAGAAATCCGTAATCATAACAGCTACTGCTTCTTCAACCATTTATGTTTTCAAATGTGGACAACCTATGCACTTTAATATTCAGCTGCTTATTAGCTTTTGCCTTCACAATACACTCATATTTGCTAAGGGAAAGATACTTCAGGAATAAACATACAATGATCCCCTGAGTTCTTGGAAAAATAAGGCAGTTTGTCAAAGATTTTTTTAAAGGCAAGCCTTAAGAGAGGTTCTTTGACAATTTCAGAGTTTGGGGGAACCTGATTGGAGGTTTTATAAAAAATACATAGACCTTTTAATGTATAAAGAAAACGTAATAGTATTTTTCATAACTGATGAGTGACTTACTGTCTTAGTCAAAACCAGTATTTTTAAAATTAAACGGTCTGTTTCTTTTTAAGCAGTGACTGGTGTCCTACATTATTAAAAAATTAATTTTACAACTGACCTAAGAATGACCACCCTCTAATGATCAGCACCATCCTTCTCTAACCTTGGAAACACATGAATGATTATACCATGTCAGTGGGGTCATTTCATTCTTAACTTTGCTAGCACTGCCATGATAGATTTTGTAGTTCATATTAGCTTGTGTTGAGGAACCTCCAGGTGCACAGAGTACACTTACATTCCAGATGGAATCCATCACATGTAACTCCCACCTGGTAGGACCTGACCTAAAGCTATACCATTCTGGGTCTAAATTACCCTGGTACTGAACTGAATTTTGAAACTCAGTTCAGTTTCAAACCCCTCTACACGTTTAGGTGTGTTTTCCAGCACTAGTTTACACATGCTACTCTCCCTGAGCTCACTACTGAAAGCTTCCTTCCCACACTTCTATCTGTGCCATGGCACCTAAGAGTGGATCAGTTGAACCAAAATGGAAAATATGAGCAGTAATGGGAAAATAGTTTGTATAGCTTTGCAACAATGCATTCAAACCACATTTGATTGCTAAGGTATGGTTGATTTCCGTCTTGGCCGCTTGACTTTGTGGACCTCCGCTCTTTCACGTCTCTCTCCTTGTCCGCCTTTAGATTGTGAGCTCCTTGGGGCAGGGCCTGTAGCTTTTCTGTTTGGAAAGCACCTGAATTATTACAAGCATAACAAGAAATAAATAATAATAATAATGGTGGAATACCTTCATATCATTTTTACTAGGTCAACTCTTTTAGAGAGTTCTCTTTTCTACTGTAGAATCTGTGCTAAGAATGACATAAAGCCAATGTTTCAGTGTGGTCACAAAGTTCTCTATATTCCAGTTAACAGTCCTTCTCCACTACTGATTCTACTTTCTCATTCTTCGTCGTGGTTGGCAACACCTCAGAGTCCTAAGCTTACTTTTCTTTCACTAGCCAAATTCAAAATAGTCCTTGCTCCAAAGAGCTTTCAAGGCATTCCAGCCACATGGTTTCATTCCAGACAAAATGTTCCAGAGTGGGGTATTTATAATGCCACCAGCACCCTTATCAGAACAAGTTAACTACCACAGGCCCAAGAGCTCTGCATATTATTATGCCTTAGTAAGATCCAGTTTCTCCAGCACATAAAGTTCCCAACAGGGCAAAAACACAGGACAGTTAACCTCAAACATCAGCCATGCCATCACAACTCCAACTGTGCTTGGAGTTGATCCGAGTCTTGGAGTAGGTACAAGACAGAACAGCAAATACAGCACAGGTGAGCAAGATAATTAGGAACAGGGCCGTGACATTACATTGCATATCATTAGGTGGTCAGTCTTTCACTGTCTTTTCTTTCTTTTACAGCCAGATATTGAAATGAAGGTCTATTAAAAAAAAAAAGCATACTTCAAATCAACATTTACTCTATTTTTATGTGATTAGGTATCAAAGCCTGACACCAATAAGGATCTGATCCCATTCCATTCAAATTTGATGGCAAATAAGTACCTCATTCTAGGAGAACAGATAAGGGCCCAAAATATGTCCAAATTTAACATGGTGGTGGACTTTTATTGCTTTGCAGACAGTCCAAAAATAAAAAAAAAACCTTTCTTATTGGATGCCTCCAAGAGGACATCTGTGCCAAGAAAGTTTTAGAGGTGCACAAAGCAAGGTTTGTAGTGCTGCAGCAGAGGCATTATTAAGCTTTGCAAAGCTAAGCATACTTTTTCCTCAAGAGAAATAAAAAGTTCAAACCCACCCATCCTTGCCTGCAGCTTCCATTAGCATCAATATGAGAGGAAATCAATAAAAACAGGATATAAACCCCTATAAAAGACTGCCTTTTGAAGCAGAGCTGAAAATAATGAAATGTTTTGAGGAGTTAGAAAACTGACTGGATACAAAGGGGTTTAATCCCAATATTAGGCTGTTCAGAATGGTTATTTTTTTTATTATTATTATATTTATTTATTTATTTTTATTTTTTGTAAGGACAAAATCTAACTGTACTTTGCATTTTCATCAGCTTCTGGAGAAAGAGAGAGTGCACAGACAGCACCACAGAGCTCTTGTACTCTGGCATAGCTGGGCAGGAGTTAGTTTGAATTCTTGCAACCCAGTCCTTACAAGCACAGCAGGTCTGAGTCAAACCAGACCGGGTAGTGGGTGTCTTTATCAAGGTTTTTTTGACTTCCACTCTCCCCAGAGCACACCTTGAGTCACAGTCAGAGGTCAGTGATGCAAGGACTGCATGCTATACCTTCAAAACAGAGTTGCAAAAGCTGCTTCTGACTCTGCGTGCTTTGCTGCATCTCAAGGGCACTGCAGAAGTGAGTGCCATGCATCAGAGGGTTCAGAATGAGAGTCCCTGTGAGCTGCCAGAGGCCACTGCGCTACATGTATATTGTACAATATCATCGGAGAGCTAGCCAGGTAGATGCCTCTCAGGGAGGAACCATGGCTCAGTGGCTGGTTTTATTCTTGTTTTCTTGATCCACAGATTGAGACCATTATATTTTGACTGGTGTGGGCCAAACACTTCACACATTGTGTTTGCATGAGGCACTTGACACACAGGAGTTTTTTACTTTTTTTTTTTTTTTTTTTTTTTTTAATGGGTTGGGATTTAATTAGAAATTCTACAACTTTCCTAATCTGAGTTTTTCCTGTGAATAAGTAGTATCTAGTTCCAGGAGAATGTTTATCATAGCTGTAACTGTTGAGAGCTATAAAATGTGAGGACATTTCTGGTATTTTTGGACCCAAAAGTTCTTCAACAGCATGTTTGAAAGAAGAATGTGTTCCTTAACAACATCCTTGGACCAGTCTTTCAGGAGAATTTTTGCGTAGCTTTTTTTTTTCTTTTTTTTTTAGAATTTTGCACCAGAATACACCATAGACAAAAGGCATAAATTATTATATGACAATCTCAAATTTTACTATATATGTATTGCAGGCTATAACATCCCATTTCCTCTCTAAACTTCAGATGGATATTTAATCATATTCTGGGAAATAGCATGAACAAGAGAAGAAGCAGATCATGCTTAAAGATTGTGACGAGGCAATGCACTTTGAATACAGTTCAAAACATTTGCTATCATGTTTTCTCCTGGAAATGTAGAGGTACAAGTTGGACGACAGCACAATCCATCTTCAATTTAAAGTCTCTTAAGAGATACCAACAGCTTTAGTGAGTAGCACAACCTCAAAAAAAAAAAAAAAAAAAAAAGTACTGGAAATAGTAATGGTAGTGTTAGTGATTGCAGTAGTAATAGTAGTAATGATAATAGTAGTAGTACATATAAGTGTAATAATAGCAAACCTATGCAATCACCCCTGGGAAATAGAACTCCTCAGTTCTAATTCCTGCTCTAAGGTTTGCCTGTTTTCCTTGTCAAGCAACCATTTGGTAACACCAGTAAGCTGTCCTTGAGGACAGATGTCCTCCAACATAAGTACTCTAATCCTGAAACTAATAATCTTACTTATCTGTGTTTCATCTCTTTACCTAGTTGAAGCTTTAGTTATGGACCCTACATTCACTACAGCAGGAACAGATTAGCAAGCCTTTGAGAAAGTTTATGGTTAAGTAGCTGGACATGCTCCAAAATAAACTGCTGTGGTTAACGATGAGTTTGAACCCTCCAGATATGAAGAAGAATTGAATCCATTGAACTAGATCAAATCAAGTTCACTAACCACCGATGTAGTACTTGAGAAGTAGCTTTATTTGTTTAAGTGTAAAAGAATGGAGCAGTGATGGCTCCTTGTTATGATTAAAACAACCAAAAAAAAGTTGCAGCCTTCAACTTTCATAAACATAAGACTGTGAGAGAACTCAGTCATACAATATACTTTGATTTTATTACAGGTCTGTCCATCATGTAATTCTCTTCCTAAATCAGTCAAATCCTCTGCTGTTGTTAAATATAGTTGTGAAATGTTTATACACATGAATCATTTCAATGTTTATATTTGTACCCTTTGGCCGATCACTATCTTTTAACTCTATAGCTTTTCTCTGACTAATGTATGTTCTGACTGTACTCTTTACCTTTCAGTCTTGGGTTTCCTTGAGTGTAGTCTAAATCAGTTATGCTATTTTCATTTTAACTAAAACTTCCTGCTCTCTTTAGTTGACTGTCAGAATTACAGTCAAGTGCTACTCATCCTTAGTAAGTACTGCTGTGGCCTTTTCAGCCTGGCCTTTAGTTCTTCGTAATCCAATACACATCTACTGTGGAACTAAATTAGTACATTCACAGACAAAGACACCTTTCCATTTCAAACACTGTCCTTAGCATCAGATTAATTGCCTTTGACAGAGATCTTTGCCTTATTTGTACCATTTAGAAGGAGTTTAGATAGCTATCTATGTCTAAAAACATAGCTTTCCAATAGCTGATAAATGAAATGAATACCAGTTCCACATGGTTCTTCAGTATCTTTTCTCTTACCTCTCTTTGACAGTGCAATTGATGATGACCTTGTTGATAATGCAGTCTCTTTAAGGCAACATACTTATTATTGCATTTTAAAAGTATCACAGCTGTGCTGCAAGAGGGACAAAGGAAGTATCCAAGATGTAAAATAGGAGCTTCCAGAAAGACTGAGCCTCTAAAAAACGCTAATGCATTCTAATTGCTAATTACCATTACTAATGCTTCCTAGTCTGGAAATTAATAATGGAAGCTCACATATGCAGAACTCATGGGAAATTCTTCCACTGCATAGAATCAAGAGTTAATTCATAATTGCTTGCATACTTTTTATTCAATGGAACTGCAAAAGCAAGAATAACCCAATCTATATTTGTTTTGTATGCTCAACTCTAAAAAAACCCAAGGCTTTCACAATAAAATTATTCCATGAATGTTTAAACAGGCAATAAGTCTATGGTCAGTAATAATAAGTTAAAATAACCTTCTAGAAATCCATGTGTTTCAATTTAGCAGGTTAATGAAAAGACTTTTTTCCTGTAATAGAAAATCTTTACAGATTGAAATACTGTATCCCAGAACTCCAGTGCCCATTAAAAACAAACAAACAAAAAAATCCTAAACCCCAAACCCCAAACAAAAATACACAGATTTCTCAGACTTCAGAGATTCATGGGTTTCCTTAGTAAGAACATCTTAAAACATTGAGCTAACCTTTCATAAATTTAATGGACAGCATAGAATGCTCCTTAAATGTGGCCAAGTGAGGATAGTAACTGCAAATTAACCCATTCTGGTTAATGACTAATGTTTTTAGTATGCAAAATGCAATTAACAAGATGGGAGATGCATACATCACCATTTCCTGAAAGTGTCAAGTATGTTTTAAAATAAATGCAGTAAGTATTCATACACAGAGAAATTCAGTAAGTTCTACACAAATGCTCATTTCTGCAATCATTTTTATTCCTTTTTCTTCCTCTCATCTTACTTGCCTGATGATTTTTTTTTTTACAGAGAATGTGTTGCTTCCCTAAAAAAGATAGATATCTTACACTTTCCCACTACATGTTTCTAAAAGTAGACAGTAAGACCTAATAATGCAATATTTTATGTTGCATCACCTGGAGTATAACCTGAGACCTTGTGTCCATAGGATCACAGGATCGTTTACTAGGCAATTGTTTTGTTTGGATTAATTACATGTGGTATTGAGGGATATCATTCAGCCATATTACAAACATGAGTACCGATACCCAGCTACCAAAGCATGGAATTATTCTTTCTCTGTGACTAATTTAACTGAATCCAGTTCTATGCCAAGAAAAAGAAGTAAGCAAAAAAAAAGAAAATTGAAAGAGACACTTTTTTATGAAATTAAACTTAGTTTAGTGTTTATTACTATCCTTAGTTCCCTTCACTTTTATTAAGTAAAATTAAAGGGTTTGCTTTTTCAACATTCATTTTTAAAATGACAGAGTTGCTTCTTTGGTTTGCTTTGCAAGACACCCAGACTTTGTATTCAATAATTAATAAGAATGTCATTAACTGCGAGATTGTAAACCAGGAGACCATTAAGGGAGACCTCATCTGAGAACTGGTTCTCTCTCTCTCTTTTTTTTTTTTTTTTTTTTTTTCAGGATTGTAATTTCCCAAGAAATAAAACTCCCTGACCATTTCCAAGATTAATTTACAGTCCTTGAATTATGTGGCTCTGATCTGAAATCAGATCCATATGGAAGACACATCAGGATTTCAGCCTCGGAGAAATGTGCTCTGCTCATTTTAAGAGTCTACAACAATTTTCTCTTAGGAGAGAGGGTATGGGTATGATTTATAGTCATTTACCAGTCATGTCTAAAGAATAATAATAATATTAATAATACAAAAAACAGAAATGCACATTGTATGTTGGAAAAACAGAGAGGATAATCCATATTTCAGTATTTAAGTAACAGACTTCTATCTAAAACATGCCAACCCAAAACATAAGTCCAAACATCCAGACCTTTAGAAGGTCACACTCAAACCCAAATCTGGCCCAAAGTTCCCCAGAGAAATGAATACTGAAAAAGTTTATTCACTAAGGACCATGTATGGTGGGGAAAGAGCACTTCATTTTGGGAGCTACTTCTTTGTTTGTTGGTTTGTTTTCTATTTGCTGAACACAAATAACCTCTGAAACCTGAAATATTCCCACAGACTCACACCCTGGAGCTGATGAAGAGAGAACCAGATGTATGATACTGAGCCAAGATTTATCCAGCATGGTCAGGATAAACAAGTGATGAAAGACCAAGTGAAAGCAATTATAAACCTGAAACTGGCTGTTAGTACTGCAAAATACAAAAGTTTTTATAAGAAACTAGGAAAAACATGATTTCCCTGGGAATTAAATTTTCCACATAAAGACATATGAAAATCTCATTTTAAGGATTCACATTAACTTCTGAAATCACCTGAGATTTGCTTACTGATCTATGACACTGTCATCAGTGTTAAAGGATGACATTGACTTATGTTATCTTCTGACTGTGTCAAAGTGATTCTTCGAACTAGGAGCAACATTCCAGGCTTTATTTTGACTTATTTTCCTCGCCTGTTTATTACTCAGTTTGAAAACCAGAGAAGGAATAGAACTGGAAGGCAGGCTTTATTTAGTTGATACCCTTATACTTCAGACGAGAATAACTATCCTATTAAACAGACATAACGATTCATCCCAGAGATAGGTGCATTGCAGAGCGAGATGGAATAACTCCTCATTCTACATCTGGTAGATATAGGTGTAAAGTAATAGATGTGCTAGAACTTTAGAAGTAAATTATAACAATATTACAGTGTATAATTGCTGCATCTCCAGGCCAAGACTGCTGCCTATTGGAAATATTTATACCTGCAGCTGCTGCAGGTTGACTCAAGGCTGAGCTGCATGGTATGAACAGGAGGGCTATGCCTCCTTTCCCACGCCAACTGAGTGGGAATAGCCATAGTGAACAGAGTCTATTAGGAAAACGCAGCATGCCAAGTCATGCCCTCAGCACCTGCTTCAGGAACCACACCAAATCATTCAATCAATGCTTCTTTGAAATCAATTCAATTAGTAAGTGACATAGATGAAAAACATACATACCTCTACGTTCACTTCGGTTCTTTCTTTTCCAGGCTTCACCCTTGTATTCCAAATTCTTCTCCTTTCTGTTTCTATCTGGTTTTACTATTGACTTCTAAATTCATCTCTTCTTCTTCCACCATTCTTTTCCCTGTTCTCACATCTCCTAGGCTTTTTGCATACTTCCTTTCCCATCTCCGCCCTCAATGTTCACTCAGTTATGTCATTCACTCAAAGACAACTTCTGCACTAGTATATTCACTCTTCATATATTACAAAAGAATGCAATCAGTCTTTCAGTCTGATCAATCTTTTCTTCATCTTATGTGTTGTGTGACCCCCAAAAAATATTTTTAAACATTTGTCAATACTAAGCAAAAGGCAGAACACCAAAGAACACTTTCTGTGTCAGGGAGTCATCATACTACATGACCTTTCTTCACCTGACTTTGGGTCAGGATGCAATAAACAGACACTACAAATACTGAAGAGTACTCTAAAAGCTTACACTGAGAGTGAAAAAAACGATATCCAGCTGAAATTACAGTTGGAATTTAGCTCAAATACAGTTTGGTGAAGACATTTAGCCTAATACACCTACTCGTGTAATAGGGACATCTGGCTTTTAATGGTGACAAGCAATGAGGATTTAAGATTATATTTCATCATTCTAATTTCCAGCTTGGCCTATTTTGTGTTTTACACCTTCCCATCTGAGGTTCATACTGATGCTTTCAGACAGAACCATTTCAGTTAATGGAAGAGGGAAGTGAACATGAAGATGACTAAAGCATTCCTACCATTTGCAGTAAAATTTACTAACTGATCTTTGTTCCTTTTTTAACCTTTTTAAATATAAATGATTTTTTTTAAATTAATTGAAATAACCTATTATTCTTTTATTTATTTTTAGTTTCATACTTTGTTTATTGGCTATGAAACAACGCTTTTGCTTTTCAGTTCTTTCCCAGAAATGTTCTATTCTTCTACTCCTTGGGAATATCTTGTATTTTAATAGTGTATTTTCTGCTCTTAATCATATTTTGTTTGCTAATAGCAACCTTGCAATCTTTGTATTTTTCCAGTAAATGACTTGGACACTTTTAGGATGCTCTTTTGATTTCGCATCAAGGCAGTGAACAAGCATATATTTTTAATATCCAGGCATGCTTTCTAATGCCTAGATCATCTCTTTTCACATGACATATTTAAATGATAACAACAGAAGAGAAGCTGATGTTTGCTTTATTGCAGTATGACTTTTTTAACTAAACATTGAAAATGAAATACTTCACTGATCTACCCAGAAGCAGACTTAGGCATTTCTATTAAAAACCTAAGCTATTAAAAAATAATGTGTACCTTGTCAAAAAAAAGGTCCTTTGCTATCTCTTTGTTTAGCACCTAAGCTTCCTTCAGAGCTTTTGAGGATTAGAAAAAACAAACACCCTGACTATCAAGTCATTTCAGTTACTCTGGGAAAAACCTGAAGAGACAAAGGGAAAGGAGATGTTTCCCTCTGGCTTAGACTCCCAGGTGAGGACTGGTCCCCTTTCCAGAATATTGTTAGACCTGTTATAAAGGACACTTGGCTCAGAAGAACAGGTTCCAATTCTTTCTCTCTCCGAGGTGCATATCTCGAAAAAGTTTGTCCATATCTCAAGGATCTTGGGTAGCCTGGAGGAAGCTTCCCACTCTTATGTGAAACATATACTGTCAAGGAAACCTAGAAGTTCCAAACCCCAGCTAAGCACCCTGAACAGCTTCTCCATTTCTTATATTAAAAAAAAAATAATAAAAAATAGAGCAAATCTAACAGGAAAAACTAAGATACTTATTAATATAGAATAATCTGGTGGATTTGGCATTCATCCTGGCTACAGCGCACTGTCTCTGATGGGACTTTATCATGGTGTCATCATCAGCAAGTAGCTAGGTCTTCCCCCATGACTACTGGAATCTTCTCAGCATTAGTCTATTCTGGTATGAAAAGCTAAGCACAACTCAATCTTAGCTGGAAAATGCTTGGCTTGCCAAGAGTTTGTACCCTCTGCCACAACGAACTAGAAGCTGCACCTTAGCCCAGGCTGCAGAGGGTACTTCATTTGCAAAGAAAAGCAGCCCACCAAGCAGCTGCTGTGACTTTGTCAGCAGGACCTCCACCATAAACTTGAGCCCACAAGTATTTCTGGAAGCATCTCACCAGACCCACTAAATCCCTGGGAACACAAATACATCGAATGTTACACATTCATTTGATTCCCATAACAACAAAAAAAGCTGAGAGGTGGCTTAAAATAATTTCTCCCTTGTCCTTGTTTCTGTCTTGAACAAATCCAGGAGATTGATGTCTAATATTCAGTGAGATACAAGGAGCTGGTGTTTGCAGCATTGTATTATTGGTTTGACCTTGCCTTTGAGAAAACGAATCTAGGAAGAGATTTTGGTGACTACCTATTGCTGCATTCATTTTCAAATTGTCCATTAGTTTTTGATGGCTTAGCCTTGATGCTTATCTAGAACTACTTCTTACCTAGTTTTATCACTTCTGTGTTGTAAAAACTGAAACTGAATTTTCAGACCTTTACAGAGAATGTACAGATCCCAGGTAACATTATGATATTAAGGAAACCTTTCAGAACGTCTAACAATCCTGAATATGTTCACAATATAATATTTTTTTTAAATTAAATAGGACAAAAAGATTGTAAAATAAAATAGACTTTTTATACAAGACTACAGTGGCAGATTCCGGGGGAAAAAAACAACCAAAAAAAACAAAAACTGAAACATTGGAATAGCTTTATAGGTTTGAGGCCAAAACACCTGAAAGACCTATTTCCAAAATGGTTTTAGGACACAAACAGATGAGTGAGCTTGACTTTCCATATGTGAAATAAGTTAACCTGGAAAACATGTTTTATCCCTTTTTTAAAAAAATAATAATTATGATTTGTAAATTCTACTCTTACTGACTAGTATTTATTTTGGAGAACTCTGTTGTTTCAGAAAACTATTGGAAAAAAAATATTTTTCACCTCTTGAAAGGAACTTACTTTTACCAAGAGCAAACAGTCTTTAATCTACAACACCATTTGCTTAGCTTTGCACATACAACTACTCCCGCGGCAACTGCAGCTGGATTGAACGAACACATGCAGCTTCCCCTGGCAAAATGACTGGCCTTTCATTTTTGTATTGCTATGTTGACACTAATCAGTCAACGAGGCCACAGCAGTCTCTCTGCACTGTAATGCAAGGTGCTATCAACTGCACAGCTGATGGGGTTGAAAAATACTAGAAACTTCAGGGAAAGAGCAGTACATTATTATTACTTTCTCTTCATGTCAAATGACCAACATAATTTAGCCTCCTGTAATCATCACAGTACACTTTAAATCTCAAAAATAATTTTCGTTATGAAACTCAAAATAGTTTTCTTTATGAAACTCAAAAATTGTCCAGTCTTGGTAGAAAGCTGCAGGCTTCAGCTCTGACACTCAGAGGCTCTCATGGACTTGTGCTAAACAGTTTGTTGTGATGTTTCTGTGTTTTTTTTCCTTTAGCACAAAGAGCTCCTGGGGAAAGCCAGAAATGTGAAATATAGTCTGTCTTTACAGAAAAGGCTCTAGAAATTTCTAAATATTGTTCTGTTTGTACTTTCTGACTAACAGGACTTAATTCTACCTTTATAATGAAATTCTTTGCAATGTATTACATCTCACATCCCTAAGGACATATAGGAGTCTGTAATGACGGTGATTGGGGCTGTTTTTAGTTTATGTTGCATTGCACAGAATTCTGCTCCTTCCTCAGGGCCTACTTTTAGGTAGCTATTAAAGTAAACCAAGATACATGCACAGACCCTGCTTGGATTTCATCTTTAGATCCAATATGCTGTGCATCAAAAATAATATCAACAGTGTGAATGCCCTGTACTGCTCTATTCTGCAAATGCACAGAACCAATATTTCAGCTTTTAGAAACACTAATTTTTTTACTCATTTCCTTCTTCTCTGTTTATACTTTACTTTCAGCTTACAAACAGATTATCTCAGACACCAGTTGTGGGACAATAGTAAAGATGACTATAGATTTGAGCTCAGCATCTACTTCTTCTGGAATAAGTATTTCTGATTAATTGTCAGATGTTATGAAAACATTTAAAGCTTTTTTTACATATAAGAAAAGCAAACTGGTGAAATTTCCCAGTCAAGTTCTTTTTTGTTTACTCGTTTTTTTGTTTTCTTCTGATCACTGATTTAATTTTGTATAACAGATTGCAGGAGAAACTACCACTATCCTATGCACACCAAACAATCACCTTTGCATATTTTCATTATATCTAGTTCCTATTGGGAGTAAAGACATGAGTACAACCCTGTAACTGGGAAATGCAGGGCTTACCACAGACTGATCCTACTGTTAAAATGGGGAGAACAAGACATTATTACAATAATGTCCCCATGACAGTCATTACATGTCATAGGGGTGGAAAATATCATGATAACTGGGAAAAGGATTTCAAGGATTTTTTATAGAAATCTGTTAGACTATCAGTTCCCCTGTATAACAGTGGTAAGGAAAAAAAAAGGAATTTATAGCGTTTCTGAGGGATATAATTAAAATGTTATTCTCTGTTCATCAGGGTCTGTCTGAACTGTTACAGGTTTTGGAGACAACCATGCCCTAGAAAACCACAGCAGGTGAGATCCTAGTTTAAATATATACCCTGTAAAAGTATTGAGCTGAGAAGGAAGATGGATTTAGATGACTCCATAGGATTATTTTTTAAAACAACTTAACATGAACTTTGAATAGAGCTTTTACCAGTTTACATGTAGCTTTTTTAACATGGGTGTATTAATTTACCTTGTAATTATAATTCATAACACATACTTACATGACTTTTTCCCTTATTGCTCAGGCCATACAATTCCTGCTAACTTATTTAAATTATTTAAATTATTTTAAACTAACCAGGTTATGAATTCTGGGGAGCACAATTTGGGCTATACCTTTTATATAAGCAGTTTCTTCTGTGTACTCAATACCCCAACCTGAACTGTCTGTTCTTGATGAGCTCTGATGAGTCACACAAGTTTCATAGCGGCTGATCCTTGTTAAGCTTTCACCTATCTAAGGCAAAGCAGTCAAAGTGTTACAAGAAGCTTTTAAAGTTCATCCACATCTACAAAGTATTTTAGTGAGTCTGTTTTAAATAGTTCATTGGAAACAAGTATTTTTTTGTTTTTTGTTTTTAAAAAAAGTATTGCCATGGTTTAACCTCAGACAGCAGCTAAGCACCACGCAGCTGCTTGCTCATTCCCCCATGGGACAGGGTAGAGAATTGAAGGGTAAAAGTGAGAAAACTCATGGGCTGAGATAAAGACAGTTCAATAGGTAAAGCAAAAGCCACACACACAAGCAAAGTAAACAAGGAATTCATTCACCACTCCCTGTGGGCAGGCAGGTGTTTACCCATCTCCAGGAAAGCCGGGCTCCATCATGCCTAACAGTTACTTGGGAAGACAAACACCATCACTCTGAATGTCCTCTCCTTCCTTCCCCCAGCTTTATATACTCAGCATGATGCCATATGGTGTGGAATATCCCTGTGGTCAGCTGAGGCCACCTGTCCCAGCTGTGCCTGCTCCCAGCTTCTTGTGCACCCCCAGCACGCTTGCTGGTGGGGTGGGCTGAGAGGCAGAAAAGGCCTTGGTGCTGTGAACTAAAACATCCATGAATTACAACACTGACTCCAGCACAAATCCAAAACATAGCCCATAGTAGCCACTATGAAGAAAATTAACCCCTGCCAAAACCAGTACAAGTGTTCAGATAATTCTGGTACTTATTTATTGTAATGTGTTTTGGCTTAGCTTAAGATCCGTGCCTGCTCTTTGGGTTTAGAAAAAGATTATGTGGAAGTAACACAAAAATAAGCCACAGCAAATTAAACTTGCTTTAAACACACTTTTGTTTTGATCGACTTTGTATGTAAGAAGCTGGAGTCTGCAATAATGAAAGGCTAATTTAAAAGACTTGAAATTGAACTGTTATAGAGGCAATTATCCTTAGCTAAAGGTTTATGGGTTTATATCCAGAGTTCAAAGGGAATGTAATATGAAGTACCCTTTGCTACATCTGTAAGGGGGAATAAAAAGTCCATTACAGGCCTTATAGCAATATGGCACTGCGCTTAAATCTGCCAAGCACCAAGAATTACAGTTGAAATGCTTTCAGGCAGGTAAGTTTTCATGTTCAAATCTCCTGGGTTCTGTTGCCATTTGTTTATAATAAAATGATCACTGAACTTTTACATCCCTGGTTCATCAGTTCACAGAAACAAGAAAAATCACATTCTGCTCTACAGAAGTCAGCTGAGTTTCAGCAGATACTTTTGAAAAGGACTTGAATAACTGTTTTTTAAAAAGCTGTAGATATATAATGTGAGGGTGTAAAAACAACAGATACCAAATGATATCTAGTGAATGGACAAAAGGCAATGAGCAAAACCTGAAATACAGGAAATTCCATTTAAACATAAGAAAAAATATTTTGCTGTGAGGGTATTCAAACACTGGAATAGGCTTTCCAGAGAGGTTGTGGAGTCTCCATCCCTGGGGATATTCAAAATCTGACTGGAGACAGCTCTGAGCAACCTGCTGCATCTGACTCTGGTCTGAGTAGAGGACTGGACAAGGCGATCTCCAGAAGTGCCTTTCTGCCTCATTCTTTTCTAGCTTTATCCTTTTAAATCTGAAGAGCTTGAAATTCCATCAGTACAGGTGGAAGAACTGCCATACAAACATATCCTCCCCACTGACAATTTCTTTACTGTTTTTTTAGGTTTGCAATGCAGTGAGTTCCTTGAAGCCTCCAAGAAGAAAAACTTGAAGAATTCAAGAGTTTGCCAGTAGACAACCCAGGAGTCAAGTTCTCACCTTATCTGTTCACTTAAAATGAGAACTGTATAGAGCCTGGCAATGCAGGCTACTGTGTGGTAAAGGACACCAGGGGGTACCACTGGGTAGGGTACACAGAATGTACCTCTGAGGTCAGGGAAGCCAGATGACCAGTCCTAAGCTTCTGTACACACTGAAACCCATCCATCCTTGAGAGGTCTGTGTCCAATATGATCAGCTCTCCCTCCTTGAGAGCAAGCCCTCAATACAGGAGGTGAGAGGGGTGATAGCAAAGCACCTTCTTCCAGCCTGTGGGAACCTTTTTTAGATTGACACGTGCTTTTTCTTATAAGGAAGATGGGCACAGAGGGAATTTTTGTGCATCTGAGGAGGTTAAGATGCATACAAAGGTTTTCAATTCCATAGTATTTCTATTGCAGCAGCCTATATTGTCCAGATAGTCTGTAATCATGCTACAGTCAATTATATAGTAACATGTTTGTTAAAATATTATTTACTTTATAAACTGCAATGATTTATTTAAAACTCTCACTATTTAGTATGTGAGAGGATACTTATTGACTTCCTAGAGGACCCCTGCCACAGTTAACTATAGATTTTCTTTGAGTCATTACTCTCATTCCAGCATCTGCAGTCCTTAGAGAAATGTTTACTTCAGCATTCAGTAACTTGATATGGCTATAATGTATAAAACAAATGAAGGAAAACACTCTGTTCTGGAACATAGCCTTCTTTAGTAGAGTAGGTGCCTTTGACATTCCTTTTTCATGTTTGTGTGCGGTCACTTATTTTTAATCTGAGCCAACTACAACTCAGCTATAAAACTGAAGAGCAAAATAAGCCAGTTTATTTTTTTAAAAAAAACTTTTTGCTAAATTGTGGGGTGTTTATCTGAAAATAATTTTAAAATACTCAGGTATAAAATATTTAACCATGAGGCTGCTTTTTTTTTCCATTCAACTCATATGAAGCTGCCACTAGACTCAATTTTTTGGTAATGACAGAAGAAACTCCTCTCATTTCTGTTTGGTTTCTGTATTAGGTTCATCTTCAGATTTGCATCCTCCTTTCCATGACACTTAAAAACTACAACAGTTAGGTAAAAGGTAAATGCAAGACATGATTTAAGTGAACTGTTGCATTCTTTCCATTTATCATTTCCTGGTCCCAAGCCGTAGCACTGGCCCAGACTCAAGGAAGGACAGCTTTATCAGTTCTCATTAGTCCCAAAAGAGTAAGCAACGTAATCTGAATACAGCCCTCCATGGACATAGCTCCTCAGCTTTTACTCTGAGGGCAGTAGAAGTAACGGCAGTAGATGTGTCTGGTTGCTCCTCTTGCAGTGCCTTGATGCTTCCTAGAACAGGAATGTTTTGCCTTCCTTGGAAGAACTGATTTTGAACTTAGATGGTGAGCTCTATTTAGCACCTCTGATTCTATGTCTAGTGTAAGACAAAAGACAAAAATGTTTCAGTCACACAAGGTGAACGTGCTGCAACCACATCAACACTTCTTATTGAATAGAAGAGCTCAGTTTTAGTTTGTGTTTTCTTTTGATGCTGGTCAAACTGGTTACTCTTGAATAGTAAGAATCTTCTATTTTCTATTTACTTTATTTTGCTGACAAACATCTTTACATTTTTGGGGTCTAGAATAGGGGTTATTTACTCCTTCAATAAGCTTTCTAATCTTAAGATTTCTACAGCCTCTTAAGGATTTTCAAGCATGACATATAGTTCTGTACTGGAACACAGCAGTGGGAGCAAGCTTCTCTATAGTCTGCACATCAACATGAACACACAAAACACACACTAACCCACACATCCCGCCTCTGCAATAGATGCCAGTGATATCATTGCAACCCAGGACCAGTGCAAAGTTCCTTCGCTCAGTTGTTTTTACAAGATGTGTTCTACCAAATTTACTTTAGATAATCATTCCCTGAGATCCATCAAATTAATATTGCTGTTTCCAGAAGCTGTTTGTGCAAAGGAACCTTGCCTACAGAAATAATCACATATGGAACACAAATCTTATGTCTTTAGATATTCAGGGCCTATAAAGATAGGCAAGTATTAGCCCTCAACTGGATAGGAAAATAAAACCGTCTGTGGCAACCAAGTATGCTCCATAACTTGATTGATTTATTTGCTGAAATAAATGCACATGTTTAATTTTTCATTTCATAAATCATACAGCTCCAAGGTAGCTGCTGAAAAGATACCTAGTGAGAACCTCTGTACTGAGAAGTCAAATTAATCAAAGCCTTATGAAGAAGAAAAACCCTCAAGACATCTTGTGATTTAAATCGAAACAAATCCACTCTTGTCTTCAAACACAAATAATTAAAAAGAAATACCTCAAAATTTTATCAGGAGAATCAGGTCTTTCTTATGGTAGAAAACACAACTTCTTGAGACAGGTAATACTATACAATTCTTGAGAGGGAGAAATTAACAGTTCACCATGAATACTCAGGAAAACAAAAGGATGCACAACACATCCCACCCTTCACCATGCTAAACAGCTATTTAAGAACTGTCTGAACAAACAACCATCCAACTCTATCCTTCCTCCCAGGCTGTAGGGACCTACACTGCAAGGACACACACACACTCTCATCAAAAAGCCACCCCTCACATCCCTAAAACACAAACCCAGGAAGGTGGTGAGGGTTTGAACGTATCTTCATGACTAACTGCAGCCCCAGTCCTTGCTGGATGGGCTATAGAACAAAAAACCAAGAAAGGTATGAAGTTTTGGTGGGGGGTGTTGGTGGCGGGTTGATTTGTCTGTTGCATTTGCCGAGCTGTTTGGAACCAGCTGGAACTGTCTGTGACTGGAACAGGGCAGCCCCAGCCTCCCTCAGCACAGCCCACCCTGCAGTCCCGCAGTCAGATGTTCTTGTTATTTAACGACAACTGCTCAAGATGCTCCCAAACATTCCTCCTGACAATGAAGAGCAGCTATGTACTATATAAGATCTCAGTTATTCAATGTTCCTTTGTCTTAAATCTTTGTCTGAACTCTCAGCTGTCAAACCGGGGTTCTGCAGACAGAAATTAGATGTTTCAAGAGCTTTTGTGTTTGAACTGAGAGCCTGAGAACCAGACCAAAGCTGGGTGCCATTTCTGATGGCACCTTCAGCAAAGAGGAGTTTCCTAAACTCTATATGCGTGTGGCTACCCAATACAGGGGGCTTTAGAGACTGGGTTGTGTCCTCTGTCGCATATCTTGTGTCAATACCCACTTCAAAAGTCCAAGGCTTCAAAGGTTTTCCTTTCTTCAGCTTTGATGTTAACAGCCAGAGCTTTAAGGGAAGTCTAGGCAAAGCATCTGCATAAATGTGCAGTTGCTCTGTAATGACACAAAGCCCCCACACAGCCACAGCTCTCGTTAAATGTTAGCAGTATGTTTAAAAGTCTGATGTGAACTTCATATACAGTTCAGACTGATTACAATTTATTATGACAGCTTCATTCTCATTTATGTGTCTGCTATTTTACTTTACTCTGGAAGTCTTAAGGCCTTCCTTAAAATGTGTGCAGGTTTATTTCCTTTCCAATTCATCCATCCTTATCCTGCCAGAGGGAGCTGTGTGAAGTAGGAGGCCTTAAGTGTTTTTAAGCAATGGTGTGACAAAGGGCAAAGCATTTCGAAGCACTGCTAAAAATGACAGAGAAAAGCATTACTTTTTTCACTGTTAACCTCTATGCCTACACCATCTGTTAGAAATTAAGATCAATCTTAATATCCCCAGGGCTGCTGTTCTCCCATCTTTTGCTCTTCATCATCCTCTTTAACTCCAGGTGTTAATTACAGATGGAGGATTATCATATTGAAATTAAGGCCTGTGTGAGCACAACACAGGAAGGAACTCTAAATTAATTTAGACACAACCTTATATTAAAAACCGAAACCTTGGAACTGTTGATTATTCATGCTTGAATTATCTAGTATTACTCCAGTTAGAACTGGAGATTATTATTCAGTTAGAAGTAACTTAAGGCATAATATTGACCAAGTATTGATCCATACAACTTTGATGACATGTTCATATCAAGAGTGGTCTGTGTCACACTGGTCAAATACAGAAGTCTGAAAAAAAGCATCCAGACTCACTCCCAGGAGCTCTTGGTGCTCAGCTCAGAAATACTTTTTATGGAAGCATTAGTACACAATGTTATTATTCTCTAGTCAACTTTCTGCAATATAAACTCTACAGAAAGAACCATCTGATACGTGTCTACCAACTACAATATGCTTTGTGTGTGATGCATATCACAGAGAATCATATTATACCTTGGATAAATAGAAGTATGTACTTTGTAACTTGCAGTGCACTGCAGAAGTCGCTTAAACTAAGCTTAGTGGCTTATTGCCACTTCTTTCTTGCTTATTTCTCCCATCTATCATTATGGTAATTTCTTGCATGGGCTGCCTGATTCATGTAAGTGGCAAGAGTCATTACAGCAGAATTTGATAAATATTTATATATCCGTTTCTTGTGACAAACAGATGGGTGTGACAAATACATCTGACTTCTGAAAACCGACAACAGTAAAAACCAGTTGCAGATGGAAGACCATCAAAGAGTAACCAGGACTCATTCATGACTTCTTTTTCCTTCTCTCAGTCCAAGGGAAGAGTGCTGTAGCCTTATAATTTAAGCAAACGGTATTGTTAACTTAATGTTTAAGTGAACAGTCCTGGACTTCCAGAAAGATAATGCATCCCCGTTATTTTGTATGAGAACTGGAGCAGGCATTAAATGTGCAAGTGCTATTTTCTGCTAATTTTGCAGGGGGTGGGGTGTGAGGAGTGGATGTTGATGGTTTGTTCCTGCAGTTTTACAGGTTACATGAAGTAATTGACAGGATACATTTTGTACTATATCACTATAACATTCATTGCCTGATAGTTAAAACAATCTGATATTTTATCAGGGAATATAATTTACCTGTTAATTGGGTGCAAAGAGGGGCATGGTACCATTTGTTCTTTCTTATTTCAGAAGAGTCCAAGATGACAATAAAGTTTTCTTCCCATAGACTTTTTTTTCTTAATTCCAAAATCTGTTTTGAATTTCCTGTTAGCACACTTTCTCATGCTTTATAATATCAGTTTCCCATTCAGTGTTCTCACCATCATTTATTTTACTGTAGAATATTCAAAGCATGTGTTCATTCACTGTAACTTAATTGATTAAAAGTTAAATGCCACCTTAGGCTTCTTCTGTACTCAGTGGAAAGAATCATAGAATAATAGGATCATTTAGGTTGGAAAAGACCTTGAAGGTCATCAAGTCCAGCTGTAAACCCAACACTGTAAAGCAAACACTGCCAAGTCCACCACTAAACCATGTCCCTAAGTGCCACATCTACACCTCTTTTAAAAACCTCTAAGGATGGTGACTCAACCACTTCCCTGGGCAACCTATTTTATTGTTTGATAACCCTTTTGGTGTATAAATATTTCCTAATATTCAATCTAAACCTCCCCTGGCACAGCTTGAGGCTGTTTCCTCTTGTCTTATCACTTGTAGCTTGGGAAAAGAGACTGACACCCACCTAGCTACAAGAAGAGAAGTATTAGAGCATGATGCTTCCCAAGATAAATTAGGACCTCTGGAGAGGCTCAGTTTACGTCATTAAATGTAAAAAACCCAGGGGATTTAGGTATCTATTTTCAAATGTTTAAAGCCAGATGAGATTAATGCTACTTTTCTCTAAAAATCATCATTATCCTTTTTTCCACATCAGATACTAAAGTCAACAAAATTGTAAAAATGTTCATACTTTCAAAAAAATGTATTTTTGTATTCTGTATGTACTCTTTATCAAACTTGTCACAATAGTCCATCAATGCAGCTCTAAGTAGTAATTATTTTATGTCCTTGTCATATCTACTCATCATTACCACCTCTTTACCCATAATGTGTTTTTCCATTTGAAATTCTAATATATTTATTGCAGGTAAAATCAGCATGCTTATATTAGGACCTTTTGCATGCTGTTTCAGGTATAATAGACCTCAGAATCCTTGGATTTTCCTATTTGTGTTTGAAGAACAAAACCCCAAGGCTATTTTAATTATAAAATAATTATTTAACTATCTAACTTGCTCAGTAAGGAATGCATACTGTTTGTATCATTACTGCTGAAGGGGTATTTGTATCTCTTCAGAGAAAATTTGCACTTCTTCAAAATCAAGCATCTTTCCCTAATGCTGATACACCCACCATGCTAAAAACCAAAACACATAAATACAGTCAAAATCCATCAGTAGAACAAAACATGCAGACACACAGAGAGAAGCCAAAATCAATTAGTAGTGGGAAACATTTATCTTTGCAATCAAAGCTGTGAAATTGCTATCTGTATTATTAATCGGTCAATGACCATTTTCCTTCACCGTCTATGCATATAAAGCATAAGTTATAAAGCTTAAGTTAAAATGTAATCATTTACCATACTTGCTGCCCATTCTCAGGGAATGCTTGGTAGGAAACGTGATCCAGTAGCAGTTTTCCAGCTGCTTCTGATAGGATAGGTTTGGGATGCAATGAGGGCAGTTCTTTCACCATCTCTTTCAAATGGACGTGAGGTATGTAGCTTAGTTCCGGTTGGGTGAAACAACTCATTGTGTGTCTGGGTCAGATGCTCATGGGAGCCCAGGAGATGCCCTTCAGGTCAGGCTGGCTGGACAGGAACAGGGACAGTGTTGATCCAAAACAAGGGACAGATGCCATTCCCCAACCACCATGGAAGCCCTGCATCCACTAGCAGCCACATGTCCCTCTTTTCCCCAAAGTACCCTCCTCTTCCAGTTACATCTACACCCAAAAAACATCAGAGCTGCAGATGAGAGATGTCAGAGCTGGTAGCTTCCATCACCCCACTTCTTGCTCAGTCAGTTGAGTTCCTGGGGCCTGGAGTATTCCTGCATGGTGGCTCCTATCTTCTCCTCCTGGAAGCCCCTTCTGATGGAGGCAGAGCCTGGGGAGAGAGCCACAAGGAAGACTGTAGTGTCTTCTACTTATTCTACACCTCTTATGTCTCTTCACAGCACCAAACTAGAGTCATGCTCAACAGGGTCTTCTTTCCCTGCTGATTCCAGCAAACCTGTTCCCTTGGCTATGTTTTCACTGGTTAGTGGGTAGAGACAGTTGGAATCTTGTTCATTCATTCATGCACATCACTAATTAGATGACAAGGTATTTGTTATTTATTGAATGCATAACTACCATAATTTATCTTTTCTGGTTTAAGTAAGGTGGCCTCTCTGCCTAGCTAAAGTTAATTGATTTTTTCAGCAAGTGAGCTGATATGTTGTGATGGCTGAGCCCCTTTTAGTCTCTACCTATTACCTCCTACCTCCCTTGCTTCTAATGAGCATCTGTTTCCGTAGGTCATGACAATGTGCAAATTTAATTTATTTACAGTCAAATTATTTTTACACAATAGTTTGTGCATGACTTGCAAATATATGTACAATATCCATAGACGTAAATAAAGCCTTTCTGAAGAGTCAAGCCACCTTTTCCTAGCAGGTTTTCAAGAGCACAAGGTCAGAGCTCCCCATCCAGGAGCTGGTCTAGCACTTCTCCTGTGCGTGTGGGGACAGTGGGAGGGCAGAAGAGAATCATGGTGCTGTGGACTGGAATCCTCATGGAAAGCATCTGTGGCAGGAATTTCTCCCCACCTTCATGTTTCAAGTGTCAGGAGCAGATCAACCTCACGTGGACTCCTTGTCACTGCTAGAGAGACACAACTAGTGTCAGTGTGGCTCTGCTGCTGGGCACCTGCCGTGTCTGCGGGATGCCTCAGGAAAGGGCTTATATATGGATGCAGCCTGATGGCACCACACATGCCTACAGATGGGGAGCACCGTCATGTGGTAGGACAGCTTTTACTTTGACTGGGCTAGAGCTGCTGGAAAGGGGGTTTTGTGAGTCTGGAGAAGAAGGGGGCATTGTAGCAACATCCTAGCATGTGTTGGACAGAAGTCATGAGAGAGGCTGGGGAAGGCTATGGCTGGTCAGAGTGCCTCCCTACTCTCTCCTGTTGGTGTGGTGAGAGGTTCTCACCCAGGAGCTATGGTTACCTTACCACCACCAGTCCTGATGGGGGCACATGGTACCCATAATGTCTTCTCTTGGATCAAGGCCTCATTTCTCAGGCCTCATCAAGATTATATAGCTCAGTAGAGAATTTTCCCTTAAACTGGGGGGGGGGGGAAGAAAAAAGGCAGAAATTGAGTATAAGATAAGCTCTCCCTAAAGCGGACTTTTTTCTGAAGTGCTGTTTCTGCACTGAATACTTGGCTTCCCATATTACTATGACAAATGTATGACCCTGTATTGTGGCATCCTACATTCCAAAAGTCCTCTTCCAGTCCCTGAAGGTGAAACTTTGGCTGTACATACCATCAGGTGCTGTAGTGCTGACTTTGAAACATGTGACCTTGTTAAAGGTATGCTGTCTCTAGATTTTAAAGGAATTTAAAATTGCATGGAATTGCAGGTGGAATTCTTTCCATGTGTGAGAATGAATATTCTAAGTTGCTAAATAGCTTTTAGATATTTTTTTTAGGTGATTTATAAATCTGGTGTCCATTGGAAGTCAATAGAATATGTTCATTTTTTACTTTGTCCCTTATCAGCTATAACTAGATTAATAAACTTATTTCTATTTGTATTGGTAGTATCTAAGAAGCTAATCCTTTGCACATCGCTAACATGAATCAATCAAAAACCTGAGTTTTAGAACTGTAGGTACTAGTTATTTGCTTGGATAGCCTCAGTCAGTCACACAATATATACATTTCCTGATATTGATGCTCTACAGCAGTCAGAAGTACTGAAGTGAGAAAGTCTCAATGTAGTTATTTAAAGAGGTGGTTGCCATGTGTCTAATAGTTTATCAGCTACCATTTCATTAAAATTCAGCATATTCAGTGGAGTTAAAATTCATTTAATAATTAGCCAGATTTGTGCCATCTGTAGTATATTCTTTAGCACTATAATGGCATCAAATGTACTGCAAAATGTATAAATTTACCCAGTCACTCAAACAATCTGGTATAAACTTTTATGCATGACTGAAAAGGAAAAGGTATCCCTCACACAGAAAATGCATCTCATTTTGCAATAGTTATCTCCAAGGAAGATATTTCTAGCATCTGATATATATAATACAGTGTTTGGGCTTATACTTCATTATTTTAAGTGATATGAGAAAATATAAAACTTTCTTTTTGAGCCAGAATAATCAAAAAGCAATTCTGTTCATCAGCGTAACAATCCAGTCATTTTATACATAAACCCAGATGTAGAACAAGATGATCTTTAAGGTCCTTTCCCCAAGCCATTCTATGATCCTTCCAAGAACTTTCAAGAACCTGATTTTCAAATCACATCAGATCTTCTGTGGATGTAGATGCCTGTTTTGTTCCACGGCTTTTACTCCTAAAAGCCAATATTACAGTCCAATTCCTATTAATTCAGCTTTTCTGCAACAAGAGATTATCTGATACTGAAATGCTTGTTTGCAATGAATACTGTCTGCTAAACAAGTTGTGTCACTTAAAGGTCCATGAGGCAGACTGACTTTGCCTATTGCACCTGCCTCTCATGAGGATGCTGTTTAAAACCAGTGCCAATGCCAACCCACAGCAATGACCTCTGCCATAGAACTATCAGTTTAAGTATTCCACAAGCACCACAAAATAGGTAGGAATGTGTACACAAAACCACAGATAAGGTCCTGATAACATGACTACTTGAGTGATTTACTTTGGGTTCTTCACAATATATTAATGTATTTAGTAGTACAAGCATATTTTGTGAAGCTATGGGTTGTTCACTGTAGTTATGGAAAAAAAAAAAGCGCCAAACCCTATTATGTCAGTTTGATTAAACTTGATTCTGAATACAATAACCCCTCCCCCCAGTGATTAAGCTAAATAAAGTATTTCAAAAGCCATTGGGTTGTATTGCTATGGTAACCCACTGAACCACTGAAATGATAATTGTGTGCCTGACATTAGATACAAAGATTTCATTTTCCCTCCAAAATACAACACTAGTATACTTAATCTTTTCCCCAACCCTTTCCCCATTTAAGGAGAAAATCAGTTTTCTCTGACCTTGCAGCACTGAATCTACTGATTTGTCAAGATAGATTATATTCTGCCTGATTTTGTTTGTGTAATTTTGCCTGAGAAGTCATTATCTTCAACATGAACAAAGTTTCAGTTTAATAATAAAAGCTACAGTAGATGTCACCTCCTATAAAAAGTCACATATTCTAGAAAGTACTGAAAATAAGACTGATGTGCAAATGTTGAACAGCGTCCAGAAACACATAGTATAGATCAAGTCTGAGTGTGCATGCTTTCAAAATCTAAAATGCAATAAATATGCTCATATGACTTGCTGAATTGAAATCTAAACCTGAAATTCACATTAAACTACCACAGCAACACTTATTTTTCTATAAATGTGTTTTCCTGAATCTATATGGCATGCAGTTAAAGGCAGAAGTTTGATTTTCTTCAAGGTGGTTTCATAGAATCATAACATACAATGGTTTCGGTTGGAAGGGACCTTAAAGATCATCTAGTTCCACCCCCCCTGCCATGGGCAGGGACACCTTCCACCAGACCAGGCTGCTCAAAGCCCCATCCAGCCTGGCCTTGAGCACTGCCAGGGATGGGGCATCCACAGCTGCTCTGGGCAACCTGTGCCAGTGCCTCACCACCCTCACAGGAAAGAATTTCTTCCTAACATCTAATCTAAATCCACCCTTTCCAGTTTAAAGCCATTCCCCCTTGTCGTGTCCCTACATGTCCTTGTAAAAAGCCCCTCTCCAGCTTTCCTGTAGGCCCCCTTTAGGCACTGGAAGGCTGCTATAAGGTCTCACCAGCGATTTCTCATGCTTAGAAACTGTATATTCTAGGTCACAAAGCCAGGCTGTAACAGTAAGAACTCATGGCAGTCAGGACTGTACAGTCTATAAATAACAAGAAGCTTAGAATTTTACCTTAAGTTGGCCGTCACCATCACAAAATTCAAAACAGATGAAACAACTACCATTTTTTTGTGATATATATCATGGGGACCCCTCCTTAGTGTTTCTAACAATGCAGAGACTGCAATAAATGGCCCTTTGATTAACTAAAAGTGTGGTAACTTTTACCTGCACTGGAGTAGGTTAAGTGACTTTTGAAATCTGTAAAAGCTTTCCAGCAGAGTAAATAAGCATTTAATTGGGCCATTTAGCTGCATATTACTGATAATTTGCTCTTATTTCAACCTCAACCAAAAAAAAAAAAATATTTGTAAGGAGACTTCTTATCTAACTAAATAAACTGGATGATACTGGCTGACTTGTAGGATTTTACGTTTGTTTGTTTGTCTGGTTTTTGTTTTTAAGCAGGAAAGAATAGAGATTGTAGGCACACAGTGTAGTTCACTGTCATACCGTTTAATACCGGGGAACCTTGAAACATTAGTGCACAAGCACCCCTGACTTGGGCTTTTGTTTCTTCCCCGGGGACCACATACTACATGCCACTGCTGCCTGAATCACTTATTAACTCCTATCGATTGGTTCACTCATCTCAGTATTGCAGGGACGCTTACCATGTGCTGCGTAAGGTGTAAGCAGAACTCGGTAACATTGTGGATCTTATCTCAGCCTTATCAGACGATGTGCTTGTTCTCTAAGAGGAGAACTATTTGCCTATGGCAACAGCATCACCTGCTGTTGGATGAGGAATCAATATTCCCATTTTGTGAGGAGTTTGCCTAATGCTTATTTTACTTTTCAGGGTGACTGAGCTGAATATGGGGATCAGGATTGAGGAATAAGACCATGTAACTTATGCTGAATTGTAATTTTTTATAAAATATTGCCATACACACGTAACTTTGTCAGTAAATAACAATTCATATGTTGGGATCTCTAGAGTCACTTTGACACAGATAAAGCAGAATATATTGATGCTTGGGGCTGTAGATTTTCCCCAAAATGCATAAGAAGGTGCAGTCCATATGACAAAAAGCTTATGAGGGACTTATTAGAAATAATCCTTCCCTAAGTTTGTAAATCAACATTTAAAATGATACCCTAAAGGAAAAACAAAATTAAAATTGGTGTATTAGGGATCAGGACCCCCAGGGGTCAGTATTGGGTCTAGTCCTGTTCAACTTATTTGTCAATGACCCGAATGAAGGGACAGTGTCCCCTCAGCAAGTTGCTGATGCTACAAAACTGGGAGGAGTGGCTGCTACACCAGAAGGCTGCGCTGCCATTCAGCAAGACCTGGACAGGCTGGAGAGCTGGGCAGAGAGGAACCTAATGATGTTCAATAAAGGCAAGTGTAGGGTCCTGCACCCAGGAAGGACTAACTCCACGCACCAGCACAGGCTATGGGTTGACTTGCTGGAAGGCAGCTCTGCGGAGAAGGACCTGAGAGTTCTGGTGGACAGCAAGTTGCCCATGAGCCAACAGTGTGCCCTGGTGGCCACGAGGACCAGTGGGATCCTGGAGCGCATTAGGGGGAGCGTGGCCATCAAGTCCAGGGAGGTTCTCCTGCCCCTCTGCTCTGCCCTGGTGAGGCCACATCTGGAGTGCTGTGTCCAGTGCTGGGCTCCCCAGTTCAAGAGAGACAGGGAACTACTGGAGAGGGCCCAGCGGAGGGCTGCAAAGCTGATGAGGGGACTGGAGCATCTCCCCAGTGAGGAAAGGCTGAGAGAGCTGGGCCTGTTTAGCCTGGAGAAGACTGAGAGGGGACCTTATCAATGTCTACAAATACCTTAAGGGCGGTTGTCAAGAGGATGGGGCCAGGCTCTTTTTAGTAGTGCCCAGAGACAGGACAGGGGGTAACAGGCACAAACTGCAACACAGGAAAGTCCTTTCTGATTAGTATTAAAATCTTACTTTGAGGGTGACAGAGCACTGGAAGAGGCTGCCCAGAGAGACTGTGGAGTCTCCTTCTCTGGAGACATTCAAAACCTGCCTGGACGCGACTGTGCAACCTGCTCTAGGTGAACCTGTTTTAGCAGTGGGTTGGACCAGATGATCTCCAGAGGTCTCTTCCAACCCCAACCATTCTGTGGTTCTGTGATATTAGATACTGCAAGTCTTAGTGTAGGATCATTTCTAGGACCATTACATTTAAATTTTAATAATTATGTGTAAACATCATAGAATAGTTTTGTAATAGCCAAAACCTGTAGTATGTACAATGATATTTTAAAATTTAGCAATATCTCTACTTCCATGAGAATGTAAGATAACATTTTCCAAGGGCTGAGATTAATTTTGCGACTTCTGTTGATTTGTCTAATAATTAGACACCTATAGCTTCCAAGGATATCTAAGGATGGGTGGGTGTTTCCTTATATAATGCAGGAGCCAAAGTACTGATTGGTAACTCCAACTCTGAGTCACAATAACAACTCTAAATATTCCTTTCTCCTTCCCTTCTGTCCAAAATTCACATGGCTTACAGTTGTCTCTCTGCTTTTCCATCTATCAGTGCTTTCTGTGATTTAATCCCCATATACATACACATGCTATGCCATACATTCATTGGGGGATGTAATGGGAAAGAATAATACAAAATTACTTTGTTAAACACCTTAATATATTGGTTAAGCTTTTGAAGACACACTAAAGTATAGAATAAGCTTAGTGAAAAACAGTGGAAATATAGCAAGAAAAAACATTTGCAGAAGTGTGTCATACGAAATTTAAAATTTAAAACAGAAATAAGTTATATTTAGAAGCAGCATCCTTTTTCTAAGTCCTGCAGTAAATGACCAGAGAGAAATTAATCCAGAATTAGTATTGGGTTCTTTGGAACCATAATAGAACAATGTTGAGATTTGTTTTCACTTTTGTGTATCTTGTTGGCTGAAAGATATTTGACAAGGGAGGTGAAGTTCAGACAAAAGCAATGTAATGATCAGAAGAATTGAGTAATGGGGAAACATTAGAACATTCAAATTGTATAGCTTGGCAATGAGAATCCCAATGAGATTTATGAGAAGACTCTAAAGTCTTGAATAAATAAAGCAAAGTAGGATGAAAATTAATCAGCTTCTGCAGGTGTGGTGTAGCTATGCTTAATAAGATGACCTTAAGAAAAGTGAAAATTTAGACAGAATACCAGTAAAAGGCCCTGTGGGGCTAGCCATTAGGTTGAGAAATAACAGAGGAAAAGGGTAATAATCCAGCTGATTACCAGAAAACATATGGTACTGTAATCTTATTCGACGTAGTGTATTTCTAAGTGTCTATTCCCTGAAACACAAACCACCCAACAAAGGATGCAAAGGGTGGGATTCTTCTCATGTGACATTGGGCTGTCTAAACATCAGTTGAGTTCAAACTAGTCAGCTCCTCTGCTCTGCTGTTAAAGGAGTGGTACATACAAAGCACACTGAGCATCCACTCACACAAGAAAAAATAAACACGTAGTTATAAAATAAAGAATCAGAATATGTACAGCACACGACACACATTGAAATGATTTAAAACATCTGCACGTTTTAACTAGGAAGAAAGTATTTGAAAAAACCTTTAATTTCCTTCTATTCTTATTTGATAAGTTTCTGTAGATCATGAGTACAATTAGCCACAAGTGACTAATAGATGCTTATTTTTTCCTCTTTAATTTGATGTAAAGACACTTATTCAAACTTTTAAATATTTGAATGCAAGGATTATTGCATCATATAATTAAACTAATCCTCTTTAGGAATAATAAAATAAATTCTATATCATACAATAAATTCTAAAGTAAACACTTAATGCAGCCTTGAGAAAATGACTTTTACAGGGTTGTCTCCACTAGAGGTCTCTAGAGAAATGCAAGAAACAATTCAGAATAGCGGATCCCTTGGCCTTTTCATCTCAGAACTATTTACATTTCGAGGTGAGGTGAAAATCAGCACTTGTTCTATTCTTGTTCCAGGTATTTCTTTAGATATGCTTCTTATGCTGTGGATAATAAAAAAATCTTATTACTAGAATAATTATTCAGATCCATGAGGTGTTTAAATGTATTTTATAATTAGATTTCCAACATTTAATAATTAGAATTTCAACATCACATCCCTTAGGAAGTATAATATTGCACAAGGAATTTAGCCAAAGGAAGAAAAAAACCTAAGGTGGCTACTTGGTGGGGTAGGCAGCTTGCTAAATAAAGATCAAATTAAAATAAACAAAGTAGCAATTACCACAAGTGAATAAAGTGTTAGTTAACCAGAACAGTATTTTAGCTGGCAAATTAGAAAATTATTACGCTGGTGCACACCATTATATTACAGGCAAATCAGAGCATGGCTTCATTATTTGTTTTTATATCCAGGATAACATAAACATAAATGAGGAATACAATTCATATAGTTGGACTGGTTTGGTTTTTTATTTTCTTTCTTGATGCTTTTTGCTGGTGGTTTGTTTGGGTTTTGGTTTTTTGGCTTTTTTTTTTTTGCTTGTTTCACTGAAAGTTTTGAAATTATAAGTTTGTACAACTTCAGTTGGGTTGGGGATTTTCAAAAAAGTAATTTCCACTTAAAGATGAGCTTTATCCATTTCAGGATTTGTGTATTTTTACACTACTCACCATAACAACTCATTCAGTGGTTTAGAGATTTCTCAGAAAATCAAGCTTATGATTTAGGTTTTTTCCTCATACTACTTTATTTCAACAAACTTTATGTCTGCGTTGACTCCTTTTTACTAACATTTGTCTCATTAAATGTAATGATGTCATCAAGGTTGCTATAAGGTTTAATGTGGATTATCCTTTGGTTAGTTAGTATGACTTAATGTTTGCGTATTTCTTCACCAGTTTCTGTGCTGCCTTATTACCCCTGCCACCATGGTTGATATAATGTTTAACATATAATAATCCTTCAGATCTTTTCTTCTATACCACTGTAGTGGAACAGGGAGCTTTATAACAGTAATGTATGGAAATGGGAAGCTGAATCGTCTTAGGATCACTATTTGTTCACATTATGTCCAGCTCCTATCACAATCAAAGACAAGTGGAAACAGAGTAAGGTGTTAATAAGAACTACAAGTTTAAGAATTATAGCCTACTGTATTCTACACAGAAAACAAATGGGGTTCTCTGTAATCTGAGATTAGGTCACTAATCAGAAAGCTAGAAAAGTCTGGAAATAAAAATACCTGCCTTGCTCAGATTGCCCCTTCTTTAACTGCGGTAGATACCTGTGTAAGCAACAGGAGCTCAATGCATGCAGCAGTATTTGTTTCTACTAATTTTTTGATGCTACATGGTAAGTGTGGAAGAAAGCATGAGATATGATGAGAGTTCAGAGACTCAAAAGGAAGGCACTCCTGAGAAGACAAGTTACTGGGACAGTTCGGGGACTTTCTGAAGTTTCTTAATTTACTTTAACAGAATATCTTCTAAATTTTTTCATCTGTAAATTGAGAAATGCAAAGGGTAATCAGCTGAGGACAATTAACAGCTTGAAATGTCACAGGTAGACTTCTAAGAGGTGGTATTTCCCACTATATTTCTTGCTGCAAAGACCAGAAGGAGATAAAAAGCTCTGAGAGGAATAGAAGGAGTGCAGCAGTGATGTTCTTCTAAAATTCGTAATATTATATCACAGAGTCGACCTGTCACCTCCATCAGTTGATCTAACATTGATGGTTTCAGGCATGGAGTTTTACTGAGTTCACAGACAGTGAGTCTAGAGATGCCAATACTTCCATGAGCTGTCTCGAGTCATTTGCAGGTAGAATGTCTACTGGTCACAGTGCAGAAGAAGTCCACCTACCATTTGACCAAATGTCTCTGCTCTTAACCTTAGAAACCATGAAGTGCTATGGTTATGTGAGATGTGACCTTAATCATATTTATTTTTTTTTAATATATATAAAAATGTTTATATACCTATGCCTAATTATAACCTTTACCGATGATGGTATATAGGAAATAATCATTGTCTCTGCTTTCTGCAGTTTGCCCCGTCTGTGGCTGTTCTGTAATAAGAGGTCGGTCCCAGGTATGTCAGTGCAATGCTGCAGCCATTTGCAGTTATGCACCTCACTAGTTGCTCTGGTTTGGAGAAAGAAACTGCAGCACATTATTGCCATTAGAACTCACCTTTCATAAAAATCTAAAATCATCTACAGACTATACTGTGAAATGTATTCATATGCAAACACTTCTATAGTTAACTGGCTTTTTTTTTTTTTTTTTTTTCCTTGACATGAAAATTGCAAACTCCTGGATTGCAGTGCAAACACCAGCTGTCCCTGGAGCCTTAAGACTGTCACTTCACTGGAGATCTGAGCCTGTCACTTCACCCTTCTGCCTCATTCCTCATTTACTGCTCAGAATTACGTTTTCCACTTAATTCACAAGAGGCTCTCAAGGACCAACTAGTAAGTATAGAAAAGTATATATTCCTATTTTCAGATACTCCATGATATTTAAATGATTGCATAAAGCTCTGAATAAAAGCATTATGTAATAGCAACTGTTATTATTAGAATTAAACCAAATATTTAAGCAAATACCGCATTTGCCTGTGTGATTACTTCACAATCAGAATGTGTTAATACAGCTTTTTTTTCTCAAGACAAAAAATACTATTCCAGGTTATTGGCAACAGTATTGTTTGGAAGTTTCATCAGCTTCACTAGTTAAATAGCTCATAGTTGATAACTGAGAGGATATGGAAAACAAAGGAAAGCCGTGCAGTTCTTATGGGAACAGCCACATCTTCCTCTGGGTTTGAACAAAACCACACGCAATGATCACAACCTCTGGATGCTTCAGTGCTATAAATACTAAATCATAAGTCAAAAATCTAAACTTCTCAAACTTTCTCTGCTGTTGTGTCAGCAGAATAAAATGCTAAGCCTTCTGTAATAAGGACGAAATTAGTCAATAGGGGATTAAAAAGACTGGTTTATGTGGTTAATATATGGTACTAATTTAGGTTACTGAAGCTGGCAGCAAAAGCTGTTGTTCTAAGGAGGGTGGTACAAAGTTTCAGGTTGATCCTGTGGTTCCCTCCCACCACCTTCCAACGTGTATATAAATTGTCAGTTCTCCAGACCCTTTGCCAGTTCTCTCTTCTAGACTTGCCAGAAGCAACAGAGGACTAAAGATGACGATCTTTTTCTTATTCACCTTTTCCACTTTTTTGTTGTCTGCTTTTGAACAAGCAGCTGCTTCTGCTCACTATGACAAGATTTTAGCTCATAGTCGAATAAGGGCGCGTGATCAAGGGTAAGTAACTGGGTTTTATTTCTGTTTTTAAAAGGAGCTTGTTAATCTTTATTATCTCCTTTCTTCTTGCATTATATTAAATGTGATTTTTCATTATGAATTTTTACTATTATTCAAGTAGAATGAACTTTCACAATTAAATTTACAAGAATTGTTCCTAAAGAAAAAGCTTTCTGAGGAGTTTCAAAAGGAGACAAAATACTGTTAAAACATCATAAAATGTGAAAAAATCTAAAATCACTACTTCTCAATGAATAAAATACATGCATTTTAGAATCGGTGAAGTTAATTACAGTTCACAGTTGATGGAATGTCAGAAATGTTTAATATATGGTTTCAAATGTTTGAATAAAGTTGACACTTATCTCACAGTATTTTCTCTCTTTATTCCATCCTAAAGGAAATAATGAACTCTATTTAAATGCTTTCTACCACGGCAATGTATACTGGGAGCTCCTTGTAAAAATTCTGTTCCCACTAAGGCAATGCAGCAAGCTGCTCGGCAGGGTACCCAAAACACAATGCTTACAAGCCAGGCTGCTCAGAGACATGCAAGTAGTTTGAACAGCTGGTGTCAGGGAGACACATGTGCCTAAACATATTTTCCTTTGGTCTTCTTAAATAAAAAAACGTTCTGTGAATAACAATTGCTTACCATCCTGTCGTCCATTGTTGAATTCCCTCTTGCCTGCTGTTCACACACTGAGCTTTTCAAATAGAAAAAGTTTACTGGCTTCCTGCTGATGTAAAATATATGTTCTAAGTTTTGAACTAATGAATGGTTTTAATTGTAGAAGTACAGAAACTAGTGACAAATGCCTTTGCTCTATGGAATGTGACCTTAAGAAATTCCTCTTCTGTACACCATCATGCTAAGGAGCAAGTATTCCTTATTTGAAAACTGTGACTCCTTTTATTTACATGCCAATTTACCCTTTGGTCCCCAGTAATTCCCAGAATGTTTACTTAGGTGCCTGTGGTACTCCAAATGGTTGGTAATCAAAATAGCTGATAGATTTACAGAAGACAGGGTTTTCCTCAACATGAAGAACAAAGCACTTTTTTTCCTCCTATTTCCCCGTGACCTTCAGCTGCACAGATGTGTACAAGACAAAAACTGTAATGGAAAGAGCCTGATGGTATTCACAGCTCAGCCCCTGGTGGCTGGTAATTAATTCACTTTACAGGGGGAAGGGAGAAATGTAAGGCATATTGAGACTTGACTAGGCACAGCTGGTGGTCACTGCCCATCAGAGACAGAGGGTCAAACCAAAATGGAAGGAAATCTTCTGTCCCTGCTGGGAGGGTGGGCTTGCCAAGGAACCCAACTGGGCAGTACTGGGACCTTGCACTGTGGTTGGTTGAAAACACACCTGCCCTGGGAACTGAAGCCAGATGTTAACTTCTTACTGTTGCTTAACAGAAATAGTATTTGCTGTGATTTTATATAGAACGTTTCCAAAGATGTACAGAAACTTCTTTTTAAAATGTTTCTCACTCACACCCATAGCCCACATGTCTGTGCCCTTCAGCAAGTTATGGGAACAAAAAGGAAATACTTCAGCACCTGTAGAAACTGGTACCAGGGAGCCATCTGTGGAAAGAAAGCGTAAGTATGCTTTGTTTCAAAACTATTCCCCATTCATTGAGATAATATAATGTACAATTAGAAAACTCTCATTTTTTCAGAGTCAAACTGTTTCTTTCAAATGCAGACACAGGAAGAATTCGGTTCATAATTTTACAGGGTTACAGCTTCTCTTTAGCTACTTCTAAAACCACCTGGATAACTGATCCAATAATTATTGCCAAAAATAATCACAAAAGGAGTAGAAAGATTGAAAGTGACAGCATAGTATATAGCCTTTTTTAGGTTTCAGGAGTTCAAAGTATTAGCTTTGGCAGTACTTCTCTGATTCAAGTATTTATAGCTCTATTTTAAACATGAAGAGATATGAGTTTACGTGACATATCCAAAACCACAGAGGTATCTAATAGGCCAATTGTGAAAAGAACTCAGCACTACCCAACAGAGCTGTGTGCTCAGACCATGTATCCACAAGGGAAAAAGAAATCAGAATGTGGCTCTGGATACAGATTAAATCTGGGTGAGTTTGGCATTCATTTGGAATTGTGTGTGTATTTCAATTGTCAGTTTTCAGAACACACGTCATTGCCTTCTCTGTGATAAAGTGTCGAAGTCACTGCTGCTTTGTCAGCTATAGAGCAGCTTCAGAATGTAAACATATGCAAAATCCCAAGTCCTGAACTTATCTACTCCACTTGCCACTTAGAATGAAGTAATTTAATGGGAACTGACATTGTTTACCCAATACAATAAACTAATGTTTTTCTCATGTACCACAATTTCTCTTGCTGTTATGCAATTACTTGGATAATTTTCTCAGCAATTGTCACAGGAAATCATTATTTTTCTCCTCCACTATCCTCTTACAGGGTCCAAATAGGTCTGGGGTGACATTTTCAGAAAGGCTTGAGTGAACAGGGAGTCCAAGCTTCAATTCCAACTCTTGTCTTTGGATATTAGGAGTCTCTTAGTCAAAGCCTATAAAACTCTTCCAAACACCCAAGTAATATTTCAGTACAGAATTTGAATAGTCACTGAGAGATTGTGTGCCCTAAGGCATAAACATATGTTGATACATGTTGCATATTATAAGTATGAGGAGCTTAACTCCACTTATAAGTAAGATGTACTCTTAAAACTTTCCCAATGAACATGAACCACTGGTTTAGATGTTAATGTAATGTGGAACAGAGATTTTTTGGGGTTTGTGCCAAAGGCTTCCTTAACAGAGCTTAATAGAAGAAAAATACCCACAGTGTTAGCAACGTAAGCCAGTTGAAGGTGATTCGCTTTGTAAACAAGCTCTTAAATTCTCTCGAAAACGTTTTTCTGATCAACAATAATTCACTAAATAAACGAGACAGAAAAACTGGAACAAGAAGCAACTGATAATTTTCAATGTTAGTCACAATTTTATTCTCCTGATTGTCAGAGTAATGAGTAAATAAGATCCACATTTTCCAGTTCATTCTTTAGGTTAAAAAAAGTGTTTCTAAACATAGAAGCAATAATAAATTCTGGGAAATGTATCTCTCTATATATTTGACTTTAAACAATTACACATAGCTCACATTGAGTCAAACTGAGCTTTTCCAAACAGAATACTTTCAAGTTAAAACTGCAACTACAAGAATTTGTTAAATGTATGAAATTCATTGAACAGTTCTTTACAGCAAGTTGCAGAATTCTATGTTGACAAAGAATTAAGTCCAGACACAACCTAAGTTTGTGCTGGGAAATGGAGGGGGAGCACAAAAAATGATGCAGAGTATGTATGCATCACTAGCAGTGCTAATATGGCTACAGTCTCTCCTGCTCTCTTCAGTGTGTCTGCATATATGACACTTTCATAACTAAAAAAGTCTCCTTCTCCTTTTTTTAAAGCCAGCTTTACGTTTTGTTTCATTTTTCAGCTGTTCTGGCTGACAATTATGTTCATGGTCCTTTTTGAGCATGATCCCTATACTTACTAATGTAAAACCGATTAAGATTCCAAAATTATTACTTTTGTGAGAAAAATGGCTCTAATAATAGTTTTATCACTTTTAAAATCAAACATGTAAATCAGACAGTAGTCAGACAAGGACCTGAAATGGGTTTGGATTGTGGTTCCTACAGCTCCTCTTGGGTGTCTTAGGCTTTTCATTTTTTGAGGTTTCTGAAAGATGCTACATGTCATAACACAGTGTTGCAAAGGATCCTTAGGAAAAAGACCAAGGGAAGATGTAGTAGTAGGAAGTTGTTTTTTTTTCCATTTTCTTGCTAAGAAAATGTTTTCAGTGCTCTGACAGCATTCCATAAATTAATAGAGCTGAGTTATACTTCTGATACAGCGAGACACTGATTCCAGCACATGGTCTTGTCTTTCAAGTGCTGCCATGGCTTTGAAGTCTCAACTCTAAAGTCAGTCTGGACATGAAGAATGATACCATGGCCCCACCAGAGCTGAGGGAAAGACCTGATTTTCATGGGCCAAGCTGTCACATTTAGTTTTCTGTTATTGTAAACTTTATTGGTTACTAAATAGTGTTTAAGGAGGTAGAAGAACGTAACAGCAGTAAATTAGAGTAGACATAGCACAATTCATGATGAACATCCTACCCACACAAGCAATCTGATTATTCTAAATGCCTAGAAGTTTCTTTGGAATGTAATTGACTGTCTGGAATCCTAACCAGTCTCTCCTCTCCTGATTTTTGATTTTTTTTTATAAGCAAATCCAGGCAGATTAGAAGTAATTTTTCATACTAACTGCAGGGTTTTATGCACTTGATGATGGTAATAATGATCGATTTCCAGTCAAACTAGACCGTGTGTGGTTATTTGCCCCACCTCTACCTTCAGTTTTTTTCAGGACCCATAGGTTTATAGTTTTTATCAGAATCTTTCCTTCTCCTCCAGATGGCATTATAATACTGACTTCCCTTTTACTTCAGTGGACACGCTACAAGTCATTCAAAATACTTCACCTTTTGAGCAAAGTCTGCCATACCACTGACTTCTTTGGCACTACATTTTATTCTACTGCAGACATATTGGAAAGAAGGGTATTTCCTGAAAATTATTTAGACTGAAACTTGCATATTCTCAAAGTCAGTTTTGGAATACAACCTACTCCTGTGGTTTTATTCCTAGATAGCTGTCACATCTTCCCATGAGAGAGAGTCTGCTCTCAGCACAAATCTGACAGGGAATTCATTATTTTGGTGAGCTCCAGAACTAAAATGAGTTATGCAGTGGTAGATACCTTCATGTGTCAGGAAAAGTAGTCTGAAGCAACAGGCAGATTGGACTTATTGAACTAAAGTCAGGTGGTGACTTTGTTCTCTTCACTGACTAGAATTTAGAGGAATGTAAGCTGTAAAACATTTTACAGAGTCTGTGTAAGGCTGTAAGCAAGAAGCCTGCTACAGCCAACTGCAGGAAAATATTGAGCAGTGAGGCTGGGGGGATTCGAGCATGAGAATCTACGCATCACACCACCTACCTTCTTCTTCCTCTTTTAACACTCCTACTGTTGTACAAGCACTCACAGAGCAAGGCTGGAGGTGGAAAACAGCGTGTGTGAGAGAGTAAGTTAAGTCATAAAACTCCTAAGGGGCTTTTTTTGTGTGGATGTACTGGAACATCTGTTATAACTTAGTCTTAACTGTTAATGGGAGTTTTATACTCTGTATGCAAAACAGAAATGCAGACGTGACTCAAGAGGTTACTGTAACACGAATGCTAATCCAAAGGACAATGGTTCTTCTCATGTTAGTATGTCCGTGTTAACAAGTCCTCCCTAACTTGTAATATATAGTCTATAAAATGTTAGTTTGTACACTTTCTATCCTCTACTGTAAATTTCCAATTGGGATGCAACTTAAAGATTTGCTAAAATCAGTCTATGGGACCAGAAGTCTTTCCACTGTTTCGCTGTAGTATTTTATCTCCATGCCAGCAAGGAGTAGAAACAGATGAGTCACAGAGCTGATCTGAATAAACTGAAAACGGGCTCTGTTAGCCAAGAATAACAAGGATTTAAGGTAGTGTTGCCGTGCCCCCTTTTTCCTTTGGAATATACTTCTTTGGATCAGGTCAGAACAATTTTGTGCTACAAAAGCCCAACCAAACAAAAAAACACCACTCAAAAAAAAAAAAAAAAAACCAACAAAAAAAAAAAAAAAAAAAAAAAAAAAAAAAAAACCACCAAACACACACACCCACCAAAAAAATATTCCAAAAGCTCTAAAAATTCAAGAATGCTTTTTTGCAAACATCTTTAAAAAAAAAAAAACAAACTACCAAACAAACAAAAAAAAAACAACCACCAACCAAACACAAAAAAACCCAAAAAAACAAAACACCAAAAATCAAGCATTGCTTGTTATTTGAATTACTGCTTTCTTCACTTGGGCACCATCTTATATTGAACTAGTAGAGAGATACAGATGAGGATAACATGGGGTGAGATGGTACTTCCCCTGTGTACTGTGTCTATAGACAGGTGGTGCTGAGGAACTGCATCTTGCACTAGTTTTATCTGGTTCTAATCTTATTGTGGGATCCTCCATACAGATCCGTTTTCTCCCATTCCATGCTTCTCACTACATTTTGAATACAGTTGATACATGGACCTTCTAATTGCAGTCAGTTGTAAGGGAATACCAATACTGTAAGTGGGAACTTACAGTAACCCTTGCTGACTTAAAAAAAAAAATCAACAAAACCCTGAGTTGTACATAACAATTTAGATAGCAGAAAAAAATCACTGATCTTGTAATGCTTGGCTGAAGAAGCATTTTCATTCTTAACTGTGTTGTTCAGCCAATTTTCTGCCTTTCATTAATTGTGTCATTTTTGGACATGGTAAGAAGACTAAACTTGCCATGTCTTATTCTATGCTTATAATTCAGCTTCCTCTTTTATTTTTTCCAAAAGCTAAGTAATACTGCAATATTTCATAGCTGCTCATGGGGTGAGTGGGAGAGATTTTCTATCCCATGGAAGGAAGAAATATTTTCTCATGACAAAGCATTTTACACAGCTGGGAGAACATTTTGACTCCTATTTTACTACACAGTTTTCTTTAATCAGACTTTTTTTTTTTATTAGCTTCTGGCAGGGATGCAACAAGAAGGAAGAGTATAAGGTTAATTCCCTTATTAGTTAGAAAATCTTAGCCTAAACTGTATGCTATTCTTCCATTGCCAGGCAATAGCCATTCAGTGAATTGCTTTAAAGAAAGAGATCTATTGAAAAGTACTATACAAATGCTTTCAGTATATGGCTCCTCAGTTGAAAAGATGCACATGGCAGAAGGATGAATATCTCATCTGTGTATATGTATATGAGGGAATGGAGACAAAATATTTTCATAGCGCAGAGAAATGAAAGACTAAGTTGTTTTTTTTTTTAAAAAAAAATCTTTAATCTTCACCAGCTCTATCAGATTGCTGTCAAATACAGAATTACAATCCTCACTTTTAAAAGAATGCTTTGTAATGCTATTGTTCTTCCAGTCTACTTTCATTTTTCAATGTCTTCAAGTAGTTTGGATGTTGAAGGTCTTAAGTCCAACTTTTCATTTGAATAAGCTGTTCATTTTAATGTGTTTGTGGTTTAAGTTTTGTTAGTTTAGGAAAAATGAGAGAAGTGTACTCATCTGCCACGAAAGAGCCTACAGATTAAAAACTGGAATGTTGTGGTAGCAAAAACTGTCAAGGAATTAGTGTTCAGAATTCTAGCACTGCCAACATTGGCCACACCTATAAAAATAACTTCTGTAAAACCATGACGTTTTAATTTGTCATCCACAGTGTAGCATAATTTGAAAATATCTGAAATCTAATGTCTTAAGGTTTCTGTTTTAAACTTTGGTAATGTATAATTTTCTGGCATTCCCTCTCTCAAGGAGCCAAAATCAGCTCTGTGATAACTTTAATGAATTTGCACTTTCATGTAAGAAAGGAGAATTTGTCAAGCAGTTCTATGGTAGAGCTTTTATTTCTGTCTTATTAATCAAGAAGACATTATAACTTCTAAGACTATCAATGCTAAATTGAATGTTACAATATAGAATTATCAGTTAGCCCTGGTTCGCTGTTATGTGTAGCTTATACCTATTAAAGAAGAATACTTTATTTGCATCATTATATAACGGCTCCTGGTCCCTGGTATTGCTAAATACTATGTATGCTGTGATGACATACTTTTTTTAACTCTGTTTTTGACTTGTATTCTGGTTTTCACCCTCACTACATCTACAGTGAACTTCCCCTTGTGTCCATCCACCCTGTCTTCTTCTCTATAACCTGCTTTATGTCTGTTCGTTATTAGATCTCTCCCTCACTCCTGAGCTTTTTCAAAGACTTCCTTGAAAAACTGAGGCTCTAACATTCTACTTTCTATCACCATACAATCCACAGGACCTTGTCCTAAATACCTGTTTAGTCCCTAGATCCGATATGTAGGTTTGTCATTTTAATTTCTGTTTGGGTAATTTAATTTTTTTTCTTTTTCCTTTACAGCCCTGCTGCCACTAGGTTTTATCAATGTCCTCACTTTCTTTATTTTTCCCTCTCTTCAATCCCATCGAATCTTTTCAAGATAGACAGTTAATTTACTTTTCTTCAGCTGCTGTTCTAGTCACATAATCTTTTAATAACTCTAACTGAGTTCCACATCCCCTCCCATGTTCCTTCCTAGGACTTAAACTTAATGATGACAGTCATTCCATAAATTCAAAAGCCTTACACTTTGTAAAATATAACCAATTTTTGGTCTATAAAGAAAAGGCTGAATGATAAAAAAGGGATGAAGGTCTGGAGAATGTGTACATAGCAATGAAAAATTAATAATAAAAAGTTAAAAATTAGAATTAGCTAAAAAAAGTATACACGTGTCCTGTATATGATTTAATTGTGCTTTTGTCTATATCCCACAGAACTGTCTTATATGAGTGCTGTCCTGGCTATATGAAGATGGATGGTATGAGAGGATGTCCTGCAGGTACAAGTTTATTTTCATATGGATGAGTTAGTATATGAGAACCATTACAATATAGGAGACTTTCAAAGGTCATCTTGAGAAATAATTGCCTTTTTTTAAGATTTACTGCCTGAGAATACACAGCTTCATTTGCATACAGTTAAATTGCACACCGTTAAAAATCAGCCAGCACTGAGTTTCATCATGCAGTTGAAGTTTCCCAGCTCCTTCCAGTTGTTGGACTGGAGAGAAATTATAGTGTCTGCAGTTCCCAAAGCTGCTGAAGTTTTATTCCTATTCCCATCACACTCAAGAATAACCTAAAGCATACCAGTGAGGTCAGAAACCCAGGGCATGAGGTGTGGCATATTTAAATTCTGTTTATTCCTTTTCTTGAGAAGACTTGAATATTATTTACCAAAAGTGTTATAGGTTTTAAATAAATATTAAAATAAATTTTTATTCCTTTAAATTAAAGAGTGAAAATAAAGACAGGAATTCTTGATTTCTTCTATTTGTGCTATTCTGTTTTGCATAAATAAAATTAATTGCAGCAGGGAAGAGTACTCTGAGAAGGAATATATTTTATAACTTTAGATCCTTACATCTGAAATAATCATTTTATATTCAATGATAGTTAGTCAAACCTAAGGCAGAGTTCAGTTTGTTCAGGTGAATTAATCTCACTATAGATGTTTACATTAGGGTGAGGTCAGTCACACTCTAGAATTGCCTGTTCCTCTCCATGACCATAAGAAAAGCCAAGAAAATGTGATGCCTCACTTCTAGATGCCTGTCTCCATGTAGCAGTGCTTCAACTGTGAGACTATGGCCATTCTTATTCTCTGGATGAAACGATACATGCACAAAACAAACACACTGGCAGAAGAGCAAGAGGTCTCACAAGAATTCTGGTCCACCATGACCAAATAACACTTATTTCATTGCAATTTTTGTGATTTAGATGGAAGTTACTCCTGTCCTCAATAGGTAGCCTTCCGTTTCAGGTTGGATTGGCACAAACCAAGACAACTCTTCTAAAGAAAACATTACAGCATTTGATTTCATCTGATCTAATTTTTCATTAAGAAAAAAAAAAAAGCCAACAACCAACAACAATAAAACAAATAAAAACCCAAGCAAATATGTTTGGATGGTTTTTGAGTATGTTGACAATGGAATTTTAATCCAAGCACATTGTTGTAATATTGTATTAAACATTTTCTAAAAGGCAATATTATTGTCCAACCAAAAGAAACAAAGTAGATTTGATTGTGAGAAACTCAGTGACTGAAGAGTTTACAGTATTCCTATCTCATGTTTATTTTAGTTGCTCCTATTGATCATGTTTACGGTACCCTTGGTATTGTGGGAGCTACCTCCACGCAGCAGTATTCAGACATATCAAAGCTGAGAGAAGAGATTGAGGGACGAGGATCGTTCACTTTCTTTGCACCAAGCAATGAAGCCTGGGAGCAATTAAGTACAGTAAGTGTGTGTGTGCACGTGCGCGTGCATGTGCATGTGTTAAAGTGTCTTTCACCTAATGTTTTAGCTGTAACAGCTAGCCTATGATAAGGTAGACTAGAAACAATATTGATATTTTAGATATAAAAGGACATTACCATATAATAATATAATTTGCATGTTTAACACATTGCTGAAGCTAGAGTCTGAATTTTTTTTCAGGAGTACTAAGCAACTATAAGTTTTTTCTTATTTATTGCATGACATTATTATTGCATGACAAATATTAATATTGTTAGTGTTGCTGTGTTTTGAGGAAAGAGACTGGAATTCCAGCAACTGCATGATGTAGAGTATAATTGTACTTCGCCAGCAATTCAGGTGTCCTACCTTTAGTGATGTTTTTATTTAAAAAAATACTGAATCAAAGCTCCTCCAATGACTTTGTGATGAGACCTTATCTTCTATTTGTGAGTAAATCAGACTAAACCATCATTTAAGTAGAGCCAGATTGCTAGGTATCAAAGCTGTGTCTCCTAACAGGAGATATCTATCCATTGTTGAATATTGAAAGCATACGTTAAGGTAAAAAAAAAAATACATTTTCCTCACTGGAAGAATGTTTTGAAGCTTCTAATCCATTAAATTCTTTTATTCTTCAGGAAATTCACAGGAATTTGATTGACAATGTAAATATTGAACTGTATAACGCTCTCCACCACCACATGGTAAACAAGCGTATGTTAACAAAAGATCTTAAGAATGGCATGACTCTGGTGTCTATGTATAATGACCAGAAATTGCTTATTAACCATTATCCTAATGGGGTAAGTCTGGTCTCTTTTTCTTTTTTCCTAATATAATTTTACAGTTATAGCTGTATTTTTTCCTCTATTTCCTTGTACAGCTAAGAAATTCCATTATACAAAGTTCAACATCTAGCAAGTCAGTTGCCACTGATAATACATTTTCTCCTGAAGAAATTTTGTCTGCTGTGTAGACTAATCACTGAGAAAGAATTAATGAACATGTGCTGTTTGCTGTTTAGAAATCAAAGTTCAAACTCTTCCTAAAAGACTAAGCCTTCTGTGGCCAAAAAGGATCATAACAATTCTGAGAGCAAAATCTACTATTAATCTTCATGTGTTTACAAAATAATATTAAATCAGATCTCTTATTTGAATTGGATGCACAGTAGAAGCATTTAAGATTGTAGGGAACACACATTCAGTGTTTGGTTGGAAAAAAAACTTCATTTTTATAAATGTTATAAGTGTCCCTGTTAAGTCACTCATCTTTCTTGCCTTAAGTGCATCTAAATGTTTATGTTGGATACAGTTTACATCAGTAAAAACTGATACAATCACCATATTAACCAGATAGGGAAAACAAATCTGAATAATTGCAATAAGAAATAAAACATGAATATGAAATCAGAGTAGCCTGAATAAATCTGCTACTAGCTTTCCAGAAGCTTAGTTTGCCTTTCAATTCTTAGGTTTTACTTAAAAAAAACCCCAAAAACTGAAAGAACAATAGTGAATATATAATATACAGTACATGAATTGCCAATCTGTAAGAATCAAATTCCAAGTATATAATAAAATTAATGCTTAATCTTCTACTACTTGATTCTTCAAATCTAGGTTGTTACCGTTAACTGTGCCAGGATCATCCATGGCAACCAGATTGCTACCAATGGTGTTGTTCATGTCATTGATCGTGTCCTGACCGCTGTTGGAAATACCGTTCAAGATTTCATTGAAGTTGAGGATGATCTTTCATCTCTTAGAGTAAGACAAGAATAAAAATGCTTCTCTGGTCTTTTAGGTTTTTGTTTCCTTTATTTTTTTGGGTTTGTTTCCCACCCCTCCCCCCATATGTGTATGATACCTGGAAGTAAGAAGGATTAGTTCAGTAAGAGACAGAAATAAAGTTAAGAACTCCAGTTAATATTGCAAGACTAGCTATATAAAAAAGCAAAGGATATTTTACATAGGGAGTCTGCTTCTGATCTTTTGTGGACCAGAGAAGATTATGTCAATAGGACAGGATGTGTCCCTCTACATGGAAAAGTGTCTTCCCTTCAAGTACAAAGGTAATGAAATGTGTGAACGTAAGTTACAGTGTCTGGTGCTAGATAAATATGAATAATTTCAATGGACAATAGAAAAATTTAAAAAACCCAAACAAATTCCAGAACCTAACTAACAACAACTTTCAGAACACCAGTAGATAATGTGTAGGAAGGATTTTTCTTGCAGAGAGGAAGTAGATATTTTTCTGTCAAATTTTCTAATTTCTCTTTCTGGAGAATGTATCTGCTTAGTGTAATGGGATTTCATGCTGCACATATTAAAAAAAAAAAAAAAAATCAAAAAACCCCTATAGTTTTGCAGATAGCTTTTATTCTTTTCCCTCTTCCATGTCCTCAAAAAATAATAATAATAAAAAAATTGAATGCAGCGGCATAAAGGTGGAAAAGATCCTCTGAATCCTTTAAATCAAGCCCATGACAGTCATAGGCAACCTCATCATTTAAACCCCTTAAAAAAATGAATATGAAAACCAAGCATTTCTAGTCTCCAGCTGAAAAAGAAGCCCTATTTCATTTTTTCCTGTGTAATCTTTGTTGTATCTCTTCTATTTGGATTTAACTTCTGTGAACTTTAAGCAGACATTATCACTTAATCCTAGATAAGGTTTTACCTATTCCTATTATATTAATTTGCATACCTCCCTAACTCTGCTTGAAAAAAATCTTACTGGTTTCCAGGATGCATGCTATCATCATGCTTGGGTTTTTTTCAGTTGCATCACATTGCACTTAACTTTCTGACTTTTCAAAGGATGTAAGCCCCTGTTTATAACACATATGCCTGCTAATTCCTGTGTGTATGCTTTTGCACTTCATACTGCTTTGATGACTTTGGCCCCAAAAGATAATGTGCTAATGAAACCATTAAGCAAAATCAGTCCTAAGACTAATATGACATTACTTTGAGGATGGTTATTTGCATCTTCCAGATTGCGAATTTCTCACATGTACTTTATCTTTCTGTCTTACATTGAGCTAACAGTATTTCAAATTTAACTCAGCAAATTTTTTAGTCAATTCCACATGTGTTCAGTTTTACATATGTTCTTCTGGCAAATCTGTTCATAATTTATATTGGCATATTCTATCATATAACCCTTTAAAGCATCATATATTCTCACAACATCTTTGATTACTTTTCCTGCATAGTTCTTTTTCTTCAGAATTCGATTCTAATGAGCACAGGCTGTAGCTGCCAAAGAAATACATATTGTTATAGTATTTACTTTTAAGATTAATCTGATAATGGAAACACCCAAACTGTGAGGTTGTACAGATGAGATTTATAAGCAACTTAAGAAAATTTATTTAAGGAATAGGAGAGAAATTACATTTTTAGAAAAACATTGAATTGGGTTTTATTTAGTTCTGACTGCTTACCTCTTCATCACAAGAAGGTAGAGAAATTTTCATCAATTGTGTTTAACTTTTCTTTTTTAATGTCCAGGCCTGTGTACCATATTAAAAACCTGGAGAAAAATTTTCCTGGCCTCAAATCTTAAGATAGAATAGAATAGTTCAGTGGGAAGGGACCTATGATGGTCATCTAGTACGATTGCCTGACCAATTCAAGGCTGACCAGAAGATAAAGCATGGTATTAGAACATTGTCCAAATGCCTTTTAAACTGACAGGCTTGGGGCATTGACCACCTCTCTAGGAAGCCTGTTCCAGTGTTTTGCCATGCTTTCCTAATGCCCAGCCTGAACCTCCCCTGATGCAGCTTTGAACCATTCCTATGCACCCTGCACTAGATACCCGGGAGAAGAGCTCAGCACCTTCCTCTCCACTTCCCCTCCTCAGGAAGCTGCACAGAGCAATGAGACCACCCCTCAGCCTCCTGTTGTGATTCAAAAACTCCTCCTAGTGTTTAAACAAATTAGTCATACACCTGTAATATTTTTTTATTATTTATGGGGCATATCATTAGGTTTGCTAGACTATTGCTTTCATCTAATTTGCTAAAACCTCTATGTTCAAACTTTTCATTTAAAAATTTAGGCCATAATAAAAATCTATACTCTGCTGTCACCCCTATGCAAATGTATTGATTGCTATTTAATTTAGTGCTAAATTAAGGTGCTAACTCAGTGTATCAAGATGCATTTTCCCCACTAAATTAACTTTCTATTACTTTTTGTCAATTCATTTTTTCATCTTTCTGTAACACTGATCTCAGTCTAGTACCTGTGGTCATTAGGTGAAACTAGACAATGTATTCTGGTAATATTTTAAACAACCAATATTAAAACAAATTTATTTTCTAGGCTGCTGCCATCACATCAGATGTCTTGGATATTCTTGGAAAGCCTGGTCATTACACACTCTTTGCTCCTACTAATGAAGCTTTTGAACGACTTCCAAGGGGGGTTTTAGAAAGGATCATGGGTGACAAGGTGGCTTCTGAAGGTATGTAACATTTTTTGCAAATGAGAAATACAGGTGAGTGGATCAGAAGATAAAAACTACATTATCCTAGTGACTGAAGTTGAGCACCTCTACTCTCATATATAAAGGAAGAATTATTTCTTCTGTCTGATTTTTCCACTTACTAAAGATTCAAAGTCACTGAAAACTTAATTTCCAAAACAGTTGAAAAGAAACTGAAAATATAGGTACATCGATGTTTTTAAGAGTTCAGCTGCATAGCTCTGATAGAGATTCCTGTCTCTAGCAATGCAGGGATATCTGAATGTGGAATTCTTCCATAGCTTTCTTATGAACAGTTTTTTCATACAAAAAAGACACGTTCTTCTAAAAGGCAAGTTCTGCCCTGCAAGTTGAACTGAATTTATACTGTGTAGTCTGACAAACTGTAACAGTCAGCACACTTATTCTTCTAAGAACTACAATAAAACTAATAGCTGAATCAGTCTGTTATGTGGACAGTAAAGCAATGGACCACTTAGAAATGGAAGGCTCATTTATGAGTTCCACTGCACTAAACGAGTTCTCCGTCATTTCATTGTAGCCCGATTAAGTCACTGTGCATATCTCAATGGAGAATGATGAAAAGGAGGGTCTGGACTAATTTTAATGTGAGACATTAACTAAAAATAGAATCCTGAAAAAACATGACATTTTTGTTGTGGTGTGTTTTTTGGTTTGGTTATTTTTTTCCCACTTTATCTTCAGGAGGCTTTGGCTGATTATTTTGGTACCCACAGAGTACACTGAATCTTACTTGTATAGTAAGGCATAACAAAAAATAAATCTGGAGTCGACATTGCATAGTCTATAAAGTTTTGTACTCACAGGCTCATTTGGAGCATATCATGCTCAGTCACCCAGTTATATACTCTGTCACACAGAGATCGCAGCATAACCGGTATATTTTCATAATGCAAGGGATGCCAAAGATTTTTTACCATAGATATTGTTTAAAGGCCTACAGTATCAATTCTCATATAAATAACTTCCAACAAAGTATCTATGAATGTAAATAAGCAAATACGATGGATAAGCTAGTAAGCTATTGAAAATAGTGTAAATGTAATAATGAAATAATTTATTCCACACCTATATTTGAATATTATACATGTATATATATGAATATATGTGTCCAAACACCTATATATGAATTTCCTGCTCTTTTCTCACAGCTCTCGTGAAGTTCCATATCTTAAATACTCTCCAGTGCTCTGAAGCCATCACAGGTGGAGCTGTCTATGAAACCTTGGAAGGAAACACAGTTGAAGTTGGTTGTGATGGTGAAAGTCTGACTGTGAATGGAGTGAAGATGGTGAAACGCAAAGATATTGTGACAAGCAATGGTGTTATCCATCTCATTGATGAAGTGCTAATTCCTGATTCTGGTCAGTGATGTGTATGAAAATCTTACACTGAAGATGTTTTCTATGATCTTACCTAAATTACTTGTTATATTGGTATGGATAAGCATGAGAATCCAAATCAGGAAAAGGAATAAACTGTGTGTTAAAATACCTTTTCCTATTCCTTTATTTGCAGCCAAGCAAGTCATTGAGCTTGGGGGTGCCCAGCAGACTACTTTTACAGACCTGGTAGCACAGCTAGGACTGGCATCTTCTCTAAGACCAGAAGGCCAATACACTCTCCTGGCACCTCTGAATGGTGCTTTCTCAGGTTAGTAGCCTTAAAAGATTATGCTTTGAATGTCAAAATAAACAAGAATATTTGCTACCCTGATAGTTTTCCAAATAAGCCCCAGTACTTGTTCTAAGTCCCAAGGAAAGAGCCCTAGAGAAACAGAGATACTTCATGCTTTCAAAATACATACCATGCAGAAAGACAAAACAAGCCTAACTACCAGGTTGCACAACTTATTTTTAGTGATACCGTTTGTTAATGGAAGTAGTATCACTAAAATAAGGTAGAAAATATGCATGCACAGACAGATTGTGGGAAAGGAAAGATATTAATGAACTGCCAGTTCCCTTAATCATTAAATTCACAATTTATGTATTTGCAAAAAATTTATACAAGAAGTTTGGTATTTTCCAGTACATTAAAGCAAAGAAAAACTCATACAAATATACTATAAAAAAAAAGGTGTTTGCATATTTGAATAAGTGACCACACGGGCATCCTGCCCTTCCCCCAAGAATGTGAGTGTTGACTCATCACCACAGAAGTGCGTTTGGAAAGGTTTTAAGGTGCACATACATAAAGGAAAAGTTGTAATAAGAACTTCAGCAGTAATACAGAAGATGGAGCAGGCCCACATATAAATCATTAGCCATATTATTTATATTAATTGATCAGAGCTATGTCAAGAGTTAATGACTGAATTTAAGGAATGACAGTTTGCAGAAACCCCTTAACAATTCATTTTCTGTGTACACAGAAGAAAGTACAAACCTTAACTCAAGCATTTCAAAGAAAGAGTCAGTATTTCCGTGGTCTTTTAATATAGCATTCACAGTTAACCTTACTTAAATGACAATTCACTATATAAATCATTATATATTAATGTTTAAATGGCTTTGTAGATGACACCTTAAGGATGGATCAACGCCTTCTTAAAACGATCCTGCAGAATCACATTGTAAAAGTGAAAGTTGGGCTCAATGAACTGTACAATGGACAAGAGCTGGAGACAATTGGAGGAAAAGTGCTTAGAGTCTTTGTGTATCGCACAGTAAGTGAATGGGGCTTTCTAACAACACATATCCCAACCATGAGAATGGAAAATCGTGACAGAATAGAAGGCGAAGTTGAATGAAACCTCCAACATTTACTGCTATGACTATCTAGCAACAATTTTCAAGCCCTTAAGCTAGGAAAAAAAATAAAAATAAATATCTTTATTGATGGAAACTTTGGTTGCATGGAAGACTTTTCAGGAAAAGGAAACAGGATTCCAGATTTGACACTCCAATAGCAACAAATTTTTAAAGCTATTTTTTAGAACTAATTAAGAACATTCTCAAGGGAAATTTGTTTGGAAATGTTTACACCATATAAACTTAGTCCAAATTTTGCTGCTTTTGCTTTCTCAAGCTATTGCCAGTCAAGAATACACGATTTCACTGTAGGAAGTACATATGAATATAATTTTTAAATTTAGGAGCATGTTGGGAAGTGTGCATCCATCCAATATTATCAAATATATATAAGTGATTATCATTGTGTGAATAGCTCCACTTGTTTCTCTTTTAATCAGGCTGTATGTATTGAAAACTCATGCATGGTCAGAGGAAGTAAAGAAGGAAGGAATGGTTTTATTCACATCTTCAGACAGATCATCAATCCAGCAGAAAAGACATTGCATGAAATGCTGAGAAATGATAAACGTTTTAGGTGAGTAGCAGTTTTGACAGCACTGAGACTTTCCTACAAGGTGTAATTATGTGTATGACACAGCAAGTCTGAGAAATGGACTTGTGGACTGTGCGTTGCTGGATTTTGGGGGGCAGGGAGGGCAGGGAAGGGATTATTACTTCCGCCTCTTAAAAAAAAAAAAAAAGAAGAGGGGGTAGGAAAGAAAAAATAAAATCGTTCTCCTCCAGCTGTGTGCTGAAAGAGTTCCTAGACTTTATGCTAGAATGGTTGTTTGCAGCACATAGGAGTCAGTAAAACGCCAGAATGAGAGGAGTATGAGGACTAGCGGGATTGCATGATACATTCAGAGCTATAAATGCCGCAGAGCCTGGAGGTTTAATTAATCAGTACAATTCTATATGGGTGCAACATGATTGCATACCCTTCCAGTACATATTTCTGTTCCCTTCCTGCAAGTATCTCAATACTCCTAGAGACAGCAACAACCCTTGGCACCCGCCTGCTTCATCTCTTTGATGTGTGTGTGTGGGGGGGGTTATTTGATGAATTCTGCTCTCATCCAGGCTCCTAATATTTTTCTCAAATCCATCTTCCTCAGTTTGCTACTCTTAAAATTGTCTTCTTTTTTCTCATTCCCCTCCTCCACTGTCTATTTCTGGGAAATAATGACAGTGCTTGAAGATTGATGAGCTATCAGAAAACATGAGGGAAAAAAGCACCTGGATCCGAGTATAGTTACCACATTTCAACAGAATATATTTGTGGTTTGTCTGTCTATTGTAAACAGCATTTTCCTCAGTCTGGTGAAAGCTGCAGATTTAGATGATGTTCTGTCACGGCCTGGAGAATGGACTCTCTTTGTTCCAACTAACGATGCCTTTAAAGGTTTGACTGATGACGATAAGGATATACTGATAAGTAAGTACCATAAGAAAACTAGAAATACAAGCAAATGTATGATCTATAGGAAAAGTGGCTAGTGCACTTTGTACACAAAAGCTATCTGATAAAACAGTTTACCTTTTGCATAGAGCAGGTCATAGGACCTCCCTAAATTGATTCTTTCTTGGGGTCTAGAGGAAATATCTTTTTGGAAATATGCATCCAACCTGAATTTAAAATTAAATTTCAATCCTTAAGGTATTATTCCAAGGTGTAATTATCTTCAAAGTTAAAAATCTGCATTCGTTTAATTAGCTTCAATTTTTCATCACTAAACCTTGCTATAAACATTTTTAAATTGAAAAGACTTTCCTATCAGATTTCTTTTCTGTTTGTGACCATTGCATTAAAAACTATGTAGTATTGACTTTCCTATCTTTCCTTTACTTTCTGCTTTCTGCCTCCACCCAGTGATCTCTGATATTACCTGTGCACTACAAGTTAAATATTGAATATATATTGCTAAATGCCAGTTTATGTAATTTCTTTCTATCTTACACTTTTCAACTCTGGAATTATGTAGATTTTTCACAAGATTTAAAAGTAATTTCTTTAATGTCATGCTTTATTTCCATAAGTTAAGAAATGCACAGTGAATACTTTAAATTTCCTACAGAATTTCCCACTAGAGGGGTAGACTGTGGCCACAGCACTATAGATATTTTTAGTATATTTGAGAGTAATAGACCCATGCCAGATTCGCAAGTGCAGGAGTGGTTGCCTTGAATCCCACATCCAGAAGGTCAGTCACATTTTCTGTTCCTGAACTTTTCAGATCAAAGTTTGAAGAGATGAAGTCGAATCACATGAAACCTTAATGACTTCAAAGAGTCCAGCTCAGAGCACTGATAAGCAGAAATCCCAGTTCTATACAGCCTTTAACCCACTAATGAGTCACTATGATTTTGAATTATCTCTTCAGCCATTTAAAATTACAATAGTCATATAAATTACCTTCTAGTGTAGTGTGTCTCTAGTGACTAACAGTGAATTAGTAGATAGCCTAAATGACTAATGTTAGATAGCTACATAATGAATTTAAGCTTGTCTCAAGGCTCTGAAGTAACTTGATAAATGCTATTATTCTGTTTTTATTGGACTATATAGTTACTAACTAAGATTGAGTTTATCAAATCTATTATTTTTATCTTTGGTTCACAACTTGACTTTGTAGCCAAGTGCCATGGTATTTTGGAATATTTCTATAATTAAAAATACACTTATATGCCATTCTGCTTTTCAAGGGGCTTTAGGTTCTACTTTTTCCTATGATTCTGACTCAGTTTCTACTTACTTTCCTTGGTAGATGAGATTTTAGTCTACCTCCCTATCCTTTTGCAGCAGAAAGTCCATTTCTTGTCTTGTAAGTGAGATTCTTATAAGCAGAGATTACTTTCTGGAATTCTGTCTCGGCTTTCTTTAAAGGCATTATGTTGATTTCACCATAAAAATTAAACCTTAGAATATGTAAATTTTGAAGGACTATAAAGAAATACTTTATTTGTAAGACAGGCAGAAAACAAAGATTATTGTAGCCAGTAACCATTGTGGCAGAAAACAAAGGTAAGCAGTTTGTGAAAACAGCTTTTGAATGGTCATGCTTAGGCTTTGTATATAACTTGATGCTGTTTGTGAATGGTCCAGTCACAAAATCTGAGTGCTGATTTTAGTAGGAAGAAAAAGAGCATTTAATTTCATTTCAGTAGTAAAGTGAATTCCAGTAAAATAAGTGATCAAAGCAAAAAGCAGAAAAAGGAAAATGTTCACTGAAAAACATACCAGGAAAAACATAACCAGACAGTATTTCCACTGCAGTTTCATCAGGGCTGAAAGTCCTATTAACAATCAACATCAGTATGTAATGTTAACATGAAACTTGTAACAGAACAGTCAATATTCCACGTAATGGCACATGTATTTCAAAACTGCTCTGCTTGGTACCCTGCCTCCTGGGGAGATTATGGGTATTCCTACAGCCTATCCTATGACTGAATCTCCATGGACCCAGAGCACCAGACAGCCTTGTCAGGACACCAACTTGGGCTCCAGAATCCATTTCCATTTAAGACAATTTTGGAAATGTTGAAGGTTTTTTCTTTTCTTCCTAAATAAAAATGTCAAACTTTGAAATATGAGAAACATCCCTAGAATAGAGGGTTTTCCCTTTTCCCAACTTCTCCAAGCTGCATCTGGTCTCTGTAAGAACAGAGAAAAACAGCACTCTAAAAGACTTCTTTTCTGCCTGAAGTAAATATCAACTCCCTCCTTCCCCAGATGGGAAAAGACGTGTGTATATAAAGAGTTGTGAGTTATCCCCAGTCATCTCAAAAGCATGTTACCACAAGAGAAAAATTATATCGATTGTTAGCTATGGTTACCTTTAATTGCAGCTATGTTAAGGCTGGAGTTTGTCTAGTAGCTTGGTGAAATTTCATATTGCTCACTGCTTAGTGGTCCTGAAATCATTGTGTTTGTGAATGCTTTGTGGAGCATAGTTAAGAAAAGGGCAAAAAATCTGATTAGACGTGCAAGCAAATAAGAGAAAATAATATAGAAAAATAAGAAAATGCTGACTCCTTTTCTGTTCTTTTGCTTGAAAGTTCTCATAATGTCTATGTTTATGTTCTAAGAACCTTTTTGTCATGTGGTTGTTTTTTCCCCTTTATCATCATCTTAACAGACTATATTGTATGTGCTCATGATAGTTTCGTTCATACTGTGCCTAGTTCTGGCTCAAGTCTGTGTGAACCCTTAAAATTTCCAGAAAGAATTATACATTACCATTTAATTTTTAATTCTACTTTTCTTTTTAAATAGGAGACAAAAATGCTCTCAGGAATATTCTTCTTTACCACTTGACACAAGGAGTATTCATTGGAAGTGGCTTTGAGCCTGAGGTGACAAACATTCTTAAAACCATCCAAGGAGGGAAACTCTACTTGAAAACAGTTACGTGTTGAAAAAAAAAAGTCTCTTTAATACAGCCTTGTAACAGGGATTTGACATTTCACGTCTATCCATGTTGCAGAGTGGGCTGCATTTCTATGAATGCTATATTAAGGTTTGGGGATATTTTTTAATGTCCCTAATAACTTGTGGTCTCTTTTCATCCTATCCCAGGTAAATGATACTCTTCTGGTTAATGAACTGAAGTCAAGAGAATCTGATCTCATGGCAACCAATGGTGTCATTCATGTTATTGATAAACTCCTATATCCAGCAGGTGAGTATTAGTTCATGTAATTTATACACACTCTTCTGAATCTATTTACAAGTTATGCAGGTGCAATAACTTAAAAATGTTAATTCCTGTAAAAAGACAATTCATATGTGGAAAAAGAAACAGCAAATTTACCTCGCTACTGTTTTGTGTAAGAGCCTTGCTTGAAACCATGGCAACTCTGAAATTCTGTGAAAGTTAAATACGTGGAAAACAAGATGCTGTAGGCTATCTTTTCCAGTGGTATAAGTGCACACATACATCTCCTGATCACTGTAAATGGAATTAAAACGAACACAGATGTATGTTTCCTCTTATATGCCTATTTCTTTTGCCAGATCTGCCTGTTGGAAATGATCAGTTGCTTACAATCCTGAAGAAGTTGATTAAGTACATTCAAATTAAGGTACTCTTTAAATAATTATCCCTTCATCTTTTTGGCAGGATCTGTGAAATCATGTACATTATAATTCATAAGTGATTCTCTGGTCCCTATGTTTCTTCAGCAGACAACATATTAAATAGCTCCCAGTTACAAATATAAAAATGAATGATACACTGCACTCAATAGTTAGAATGTATGTTTTTGACACCACATATCTGTAGAATATTTGTATTTGGATAACTCCAGTGTGAACTGGCCCAAATCTGCTCTTTGTTTCAAGTACACTTTATCACTCCAGCAAAATAAATCACTTCTAAATCCTTGAGGCAATTTGTCTTTGAAGGAAATATTGAGTAAAAAAAATATTAATGCTATGGCATTAAAACCACCAGCCTCAATAGCCTGTGGAGAAAAACAGGCGCTCTTATCTATCTCAGCTAACCTCTTGAGATTATATTCTCCCTCAACAATGAATGAAAAGACCTTGACAAATAGTATAGCTTAACTTTTACATCAATGAAGCAGAGAATCCCACCCCCATTCATTAGGAAACTAGAAGCCAAGTATACTTTCTTTTAAATTTTAAAATTACTTTTCTGTATTTATAGTTTGTTCGTGACAGTACCTTCAAAGAGATTCCACTGACGTTTTACAGTAAGTTCATTCTAAATACATCCAGATGGGTTTGAGATTGCTTTTTAAATCTTGCCAATTTCAATCTTGAATTGTAGATCTTTTTTTTTTTCAATTAAAAAGAAAGAGAATTCTGGGAAAGTAAGATGTGCCAATGAATCACAGGAAGAGTAAGACTCAAATTAGAATGTTTCTGGCAGTTATGCTACTGTATGCATTTTCTTTCCTTTCCAGACGTTTGACAGGAAAGTAACCCTGAAGTAAGCTGTTCAAACTCTTTGGGGTAGGCAAGATACATATGGAAAATATTGTTTTCCAGTTTTTAGCCAAGGTTCAGTGCTTGGTGCATAACAGACTTGTACTGTCTCTCTCTCCAAGATGTAACATTGTACTGTGCTGACTCTTCAAGATGTAGCATTGACCAAACTCGGCAATGAGATGCTTTCTGTTTCATAGATGTTTCTAGAGGGACAGAGTGCACGTGTTCCACTTGTTTCCCATATGTGCACATATGAGGCTTGCAAGAGAGGCAGTTGTTCTGACCATTTTCCTTTTAAGAAGTAAATGTAAAAAAGGAATAACTTGTTCTTTTGCAGCCTTTTTCAGGGTTTGCATTTAGTTTCTGAATAAAAAGTGGAACTGTTGAAACAAACTGTTAGAAGACAAAGGTCCTCCTGAAGCTTTGGGGTTTGAGTTTTGAATTTAGGTACATGATAAAATTTCTATAGGATCTACTCACATTTCTCTGTAGAAATGGAAACCATCACATTAGACCTTTGAAAACAGAAAATGGATGCACTAAAGTTAAAAGACTCTTGGAACAAAAAATGCAATTATCTATTCTGATGGCAAGTTGAATATGAGTCAACAGTGTGCCCTGGCAGCCAAAAGGGCCATGTGTTTCCTGGGGTGCATCAAACACAGTTTAGCTGGCCAGTCAAGATAGGCGATTGTCCCACTCTGCACTGGTGTGGCCCCACCTTGGGTATAGTGTGCAGTTTTGGGCACCTCAATACAAGAAGGACATCAAACTATTTGAGTCTGTCCAGAAGAGGACATCCAAGGTGGTGAAAGGTTTCAAGGGCAAGATTTGTAAGGAGCAGCTGAGGCCACTTGGTTTGTCCAGCTTAAAGAAGAGAAGGCTGAGGGGTGACCTCATCGGAGTCTACAACTTCAACAGGAACCACGGAGGGGGAGGTGCTGATCTCCCTCTGGTGACCAGTGATAGGACAGGAGGAAATGGGATGAAACTGTGTCAGTGGAAGTTCAGACTGAAGCTTAGGAAAAGATGCTTCACTGAGAGGGTGATTCATCACTGGAACAGGGTCCCCAGGGAAGTGGTCATGGCACCAAACCTGCCACAGTTCAAGGACCATCTGGACAGTCTTAGTCATATGATTTAGTTTTAGGTAGTCCCATGAGGAGAAGGAAGTTAAACTTGATGATCCTTATGGGTTCCTTCCAACTTGAGTTATTCTATGATTCTATCTCCAATGGCCAGCGAGAGTAGTGCAAGAAGCGATGTCTGTAAACTGAAGCAAACAAGGTCAATGTCAGACATGAGGGAAGTTGTAACTGTTCATTTAGTTGAATGCAGGAACAGGAAAGCTGGGACCTCTACCAGTAAAGACTTCTCTACCAGTGAATGGATATGAGTCAAATAACAATCTATCAGAGATGTTCAATGAATACTAGAGTCTGTCTTAGGTATAGAGGAACAACTCCATCTTCCAAGGGCACCACACTTGTCCTCTCCATGATGTTCTATCAAGTGTAAGAGTAGTTCTGAATGTCAGAGGGTTTCCTCTGTTTACCAGGTTGGCTCCCTAATCAAAAGAAAAGGGCAAGATTTTAATTTGTGTCAGGGAATTGTGCAATTCTTTATACAGGGAATTGTATGAGCCATTATTATTATGTAGCTTGCATTATCATGGGTTTCATGACCAGTGGGTTTCATAAGGCAGAAAGGCAAAGAGCACGCCAACAGACTTTGCCTGCAGATGACTTGTATACACCACCATTTAGTAACTAGAACAAAGATCTGTATTCTAAAACCTTTTGAGTTACTTTTCCATCTATTAATATCTGTGATTTTATCCACATCAATGGCCAGGCCAAATCTAACTGATCATTACTATAAGGAAACTACAAATGGAATGTACTTTATATTCCATTTTCTATACTTTCAGAAATTAATATAATTGAAAGCAACGTCCAGCCCATCATCAGAAAGGAAGGTAAATGAGGCAATTAGTATATATATTTCTGTATATGTTCATGTACATATACAGAATATATATTGTATCTGTTTCCTTAATAGCAAATTGTACCAAATAACTCCAGGACATTCAAGACTTTGCTGAAAAAGCAAAGATACAAATATTGCAATTAGAACTGGCTGAAATATTTTACATAAAAAGATTTCCTACAGTTTTTCTCCCCAAGTGGATTTTCTCCTTTTTCTATGGGCATTTAAAAATACGTTTTAAATAATATTTTTTAAAACCATTTCTTTTATGTGCCTGAAAAATTACTATATCTTTAATAAAATAATTTCATTTTTTAAATTAAAAGTGTTATTTTAAAAAATTAAGTAGATTTGTTTCTTATAATTTGAAGGAAAAACCAATCAGTTAATTTTTCTATAGTGTTCAATCAGTTCTAAATACCAATATCTGTCAGATGCCTGGAAAGGGCAGTTAGCCAAACTTATTTAATTTCTCGAGGCAAAAGCATGACTTGAAGATTAGTGGTGGGACTGAAGAGATCAAAAAGTGGGGCTGGGACTGTCAAAACCTCATGTGATTCATAACAATTAAAAAATCCATTGATTTCACTAGATCACTACTAATGAGCTTCAGTTTCTTATTGAAACAAAAATGCTCAAAGGGTTGAGTTCAACTGAGGAGGAAAGCAGTTAAAAATGTTTCACAACAACAATTTTATCCAGCCTTTTTAATCATTGTTTCTGGGAGGACTTCCTCCCAACAGAAGTGACATGAGCTTGTGTTTTCTGCAGGTTGCCTGTGCTTCAATCTCGTTTAGGATTAGACATCATCCAGCATATATATTGATCTTTGTTGCCTAGTCTCCATCATTAAAACAGATCCACAGAGCAATATAAATGGATAGGTTATTCCATACAGTAATTCACCCAAGATATTTTGGAAATTTTCCTGTGATGAAGGTGAATCACTCTGAAAGTACCTGTTCTTCTATGTTAAATCCAGAAACAGGGCATATAATTTAGGTGATTTACATGTTGTTCAGAAATTGATAGTTAACCGAAAAAAAGCCCCTCTTTTGAGGAAAAAATGAAATGTCTGAGCACTTCTACAGTTATATATACAGCTAAGTTTCATTCACCACAGACAGAAAAAGTATGTTAGTGAGTATTGAAGAGTTACTCCTTTCCATTGCCAGTACAGTACTTCTGCTTTGGGACATACTCCAGGGAATGATTCCTGGCCAATACAGCCTTTCTGCTGATGATTCAGAAATAGACCAAATAAAGTAATTTCTGGTCCTTCTGAGCTTGCTAGTAGTAATGGTAGTAAGCAGTAGCTTGCATCAAAACCATATAAGCCCACAATTATCTGTAGAAAAAAGCTGGCAACGCTGCACGTTAATTTCTGCAGCATATGTCAGGAAGTTCTAGCAGATCATGATGGAAAGGAGATTTCAGTAAAAAACCAGAACCATCACCACCCCCACGTTTAGAGGGTGATGCCTGTCTCAATGTTTTGTACTTTAGTTGTGCTTCCACTGTCCATGCATAGGCAAGTTAAAGGGATCTAAATAGTTAAATCTGATTGAAACCCAAATCTTAATGGATTACATGTTCAAAAGATTGATCCTAGACTAGGCAGTATAGCAAACTGGCTTTGCCTTTTGTTTTGCATACATCTGCTGTATCAACCACATAGGAAGGTAAAGTAATTTAGAAATATTAAAAAATGTAAAACGATTGATAAATATTCATACATATACCTTTGACATTTTCAGTAATGTTCATCACTTGCATCAATGCATGTATTCTCAACACACAAAAATGGCTCTAAATTTAAAACAGAAGCAAGTGAATGAATCTTGTAAGAATGCCTCTTTGAAATATTTATGAATGTTTTTTTCAGCCAGAATTGTTAGAAAATAAAAGGAAAAGCAATGTTTTATTCAGCTATTTAAAACTAAGAGTAGATGAATAGAGCTCTATAATAACTGGGCATCATTCTGATCCTATCATATCATCTCACCTGCAGCAAATAAATGAATTATTCAGCTCTAGCTAACCTATGCAATAGCCTGCTGCAAAAACAAACAAAAATGTATGCTTGGATTTGTTATTAGTGAAGGACACTAGTTAGCCTAAATTGTACTGTTTTCAACAATTAACACCAGGCACACATATTAAAAAGCTATTGTTAAATCCTGATCAGTAATTGGAAAAATAAAAATAAAAATATACAGTATCTATTCCTACATAAATTTATATGAAGAAAGATTTTTAAGGGATTTTTAAGGAAAGTGGGAGAGATGAGCTGTGTTAAGTTTCTAACTCTGAATAGGGAATAAGGGAAGCGTGCGTTACAGCAACTTCTTAAGCAGATGTTACTGAACACTTGTTACAGAAGAACTGTGTTATTCCTGTTAATAGACTGCATCAATAGTATGTTCCTAATTTGCTTGTTATCTGCTGCTCCAGCCTGTCAGAGATACATTTGGATCAGTGTGGTCTATAGGGATTGCACAATATTAAGAGGTTTGTGTTTGCATTGCAATCAAGATGACCAATCCCATGCAACTCAAATGAATAATGCTGACAAATATCCTTACAGCAATTCCAGTTGATATGTGAAGCTTTTTTTTTTTTTTTTTTTTTTTTTTTTTTTTTTTTTTTTGTTCTTTAAGCTTGATGACAACTGACCAAGTCTTGGTAGCCTAAAAAAAAAGCACCAAATAAAAAAACCCCAAACAACAAATAAATAACCCAAAACAACGTAAGGGAATTCTGATTAAAAGTCCTAGTTTCCTCTTGGATATCTATACAGTTAGTAGCAAACAACATGACAAATATTCCTCTCTCTAGTCCTTTTTTAAGCTTTCATACAATAGTTTGCATACTGATGGCTAGTGGAACAATAGTAATAATATTCCAACAGTGCCTCAGAGTATTCTTCTTACATATATAGAGGAACACTTTCTTTCAGCTGCTGAGGATCTGTTTTTTGCCTGAGACTTGTCAACAGATGTTAAAAATATCAGATACACAAAAGTGTTTTTTTTTAAAAAAAAAGTAAATAGTAAGTGTGCAATAGGATCTAAATTTAAGATGGCATGAGAGGAAGTACAAGATTGTGTATCATTGCTGCAAATGGGTTTGCAGATTTAAAAAATCCTCCATTACAGTCATTGGGTTTCTTTTGGATAAGGGGGCATAATTCTAGCTTCATCTCAGCCCCATGGAACACCATAAATATTTTTATGACTATCTGTAATGTGTTGTTTTTTTCCTGTGTCACAGACCCATCTATCACACAGATCACTAAATTAATTGAAGGGGAACCTGAGTTCAAAATAGTCAGGGAAGGGGAGACAATAACTAAAGTGATTCATGGAGGTTGGTATACTTTTAGCAACTCAATTTGTATTAGTTAAAATTTGAAACGTTCGTTATTCCCAGTCTGTTTCTACTTTATGTAGGTGATTCATGTGTGTTATGTTAAACAACTGTTCTGTTTTTAACAAGACCTGGAAGTGTTGTAATTGTATTGCATCAATTCATTCTTACTTTTCATGAATTTAAAAATTTAGGGGTTTTGTCTAGTTGTGTCCCATAGCTACAGTCAAGACAGCGTTAGAAATGCTCTGCATGCTGACATAAGATCTCTCTCTGTTAAGAATTATTTGCTGGTGGTTTTCCTGCATCAAAAATGCAGTAGATAATTCTGTGACAGGCAATTTTATCAGACAGAGAGATAAACTTTGCCTTCTGCTTTGCTAGGGACATTGAGAAGTTCACATCTAGGATGCTTTTAAGGGAAAACCAGCATGTAGCCATCCTAAGTTTTGAGGAAACTTAGTTTCTGGTCTTCTCTGACCATTTTTATTTTTCATAAAATATGCAATAGTATTTCCTTGTGTAAGCTTGAGTAAGTTTCCATCTCAAAAACAGCACTTGTAACACTATTCACTGCTTGATTAATGTCTTCGATTTAAAAATCCTTGTAGAACCAATTATTAAAACATACACCAAAATCATTGATGGGCGACCTGTGGAAGTGACAGAGAAAAAAGTAACAGAAGAAAGAATTATTCAAGGTAAATTACGCTGAGCTATTCACACTTAGTAAAGTTCATTATTACATACAAAAGTAATGCATCTTAAATTCTGTCCTGATGCCTGAATTGCATTGCCTGGAGGGAAATGCCTAAATTACATTTCTTAGAGAGCTGCCTATGTATGGCTAAAATTCTGGCTGTGGGTGCTACATACACATATATGGAAACGGCAACAATATTTTAACAGCATGCAAAACAGTGAAAACTTGCCCTTTTTTTTAAAATATATTTGTGAAAGGTCTGCTTCTGAAAGCTTCTTGCTACCATTTCAGGATGAGACTGATTTTACTGAATTCTTTTAGTCTGGCTTACTTTAGAAAGATGGCTTCCCCACCCCCACCCCCGCCGTGTGTGTGAACTTTTGGGGTTTATATCTCAAGATAGGTGTCATTTGACCAAAGGTAGACCTTTAGTGTGTAAATACCTACTTTTGTATGTAATCCCAGGCCTGGGTCCCTTGACAATCATTTCAGAAAAAAAAAAAACAACCAACCTTCTCTGTTTCTCTGTAAGGAGGGGCCTTGACTGGTCTGACATCCACAAGTTAGAGATGTGTATTCAGCTAATATAAGATAAAATTTACATGAATCTGTGTCCCTGGATCTTCTCCCACAGTAACTTTAAAACTCTTTGTCCAATTTCATTTGACCTACTACAGAGACATTTCTTTAAGAAATCTAGAAACTTCACAGAAATTGGAAAGTGCAGTGAGGCATATTTAAGCAGTCACAAATTCTCTGCTAACATGTTTTGATCCCCTTGCTTAAAATATCACTTGGAATGCTGCCATTAAAATTTTGTTTGCCAGAGAAGTTGTAAAGAAAAGACGGTGTTACAGGAACATTCTGACTTAGTAGAAAGTCTTAATATTAAGTTTATTTAGAAAATCTTAAAATTCAGTTTAAGTAGGCATTCAAGGAAGAGAGAAGTAACAAACCAGACTTAAGTTATTCTCACTCAGCTATTTACTACAATGGAAATAATTGAATGCAAAACAGTGGTGGTTTCTGAATAAACCTAGGACTATTTTTCAACTCAAAATTTCTTGGTGAGGAAAAAACCCAACCATATTCTCATTTCTCAATTTCCAGTTTCACTATTATCCCATGTAAAATGCTCAATATAATGTAAAATGCCAGAGTTTGAGACCTGATATTTCCTTATTATCCCTCTGTAGTAGAAACTGATTAAAAATCTCAAATGTTAAGCTCTGAAATTACACATAGCAGTAGTAAAAGCAACAATGTATACTTACAACAGTGGATCCAAACTTTTTTTGCACCTAGGAAGTATCTGATCTATGACCTAATACAACAAAGTGTTGAAAACCGTGTCTTACTTCAAGAATGTGAGCAGATATTTACTATAAATATGTTAAATTTGTCTGAGTACTTTCCTTAATAGCTTTAAATACTATTTGTAACCCTCTTTCAGTTTAGTTTGGGACACAGTGAAAGATGAAATGACCATAAAAGCAGATTAAAGCATATTAACCATGAAACCATCCTAAGTGTTAAATAGGAAAAAATAACTTAGAAGGCAATCCTATCTAATTAAAGTCGCTGTCTTACATATCTTTTTTACAGGTCCTGAAATAAAATATACCAGAATTACTGCAGGTAGTCCAGACAATGAAGAAAAGTTAAAGAAATTACTTGAAGAAGGTTAGTATCCTTATTTTCTTTCCTTCCTTTAATAAAAAATAACATATATATTACTTAAGTAATGACTGAATAGATAGTCGATGTCTTCAGCAAAGGTGTTCATACTGCACAATCATACCTAGAGATTAAACCTCAGAACCTGACAAATGTCCAAAACTAACATTCTGTTTTTGAGAGTCTGATCTTCACATTTCAGTCAGCAAAAGAGTTGAGGCTGCCTGAGTCTAATTATATAGGGGTCCTCAAACTACGGCCTGCGGGCTGGATACGGCCCCCCAGGGTTCTCAATCCAGCTCCTGGTATTTATAGACCCCCCCACACCCCCGCCCCTCGCCGGGGGTTGGGGGGGGAAACCAAGCAGCCGCAGATGACTGCCTGCCACTGCATCCACGCGCCGGCCCCCTGGTTAAAAAGTTTGAGGACCCCTGGTCTAATACATACTATGCTATGTTTGTCATAAAAAATATGGTGGGTTTAGTGATTACATGGAATTTAATATCATAACAGATGAACTTTTTAATTCAGCAAAATGCTGTGACAGGATTAATTTGGTAGTATGCTGTTACAGGATTGTCAAATGTTTTCTGTAAATCAATTTTGCCATAACCTGTATCCTATCAGAGGTTACCAAGGTGACCAAATTTATTGAAGGTGATGGTCATTTACTTGAAGATGAAGAAATCAAAAGACTTCTGCAGGGAGGTAATACAGTGTATAACAACTAACCTTTTTGCAGTAGGCTATGATACCTGAAACCCCTCTCAGATACGTTGATCACATTTTAAAGACTGACCTAGCAGAAGTGTAATTTTAATGGCAGAAAAAATAAAATGCTGTATATGAAGTGCTAGATGCCTGTGAAATGGAAATAAGTACCAAAGTTTGATTAATCAATTTTTATGATATTGATCCTGAAAAAAAAAATCATTTTTTTCAGTCTTTAAAAAGTTATCTAATTAAAACTCAGGGGAGCAATGAAGATTTATTCCACTAGCTGTGAACATTTTTTCAGCAAATTTAAATTTGTGAAAAACACTAATGAAGTGGAAAGTATTGTAGTAGGCCAAATTCATCTGATTAGTTCTTCAGAAATGAATATTCATTGCCCTCAAGTTAATAATCAAAGGCATGTTTAGCATCCTTCTTTCAATGCTTACAGGTGATGGATATCAAGGCATTAACTTTAATTCTCTTCAAATATAGCATTCCAAGGAATGGTTTTCTTTCCTTCTTGCTCTCTTATATCTAACAGTTTTGGCAATAAATAACCAGTAGCTGTAGAAAACTGGCAAAAGAACTTCTGCTTATGAAATTAATCTTTATCTATGAATTTTGAATGTCCTTTGCTTCATGTAGATTAGAAAAACTATCTGTAATAGCAATGGGGAATAAAAAAAGAGAATTCAAGTGGTGTGGTTTTAGTACATGTTAGTGTAAACCTGAGTCAGAAGCTCAAAAATATGTATAGATGTTTCTCGTGGCATAAATTAAGTGAATCCACTTCATTTTATGTTCACTTTTTAGTAATTTACAGACTTGAATACCTGTGAAGTACTTCACAGCCAGCTGTGTGTTCACTGAGCTATCTTGTAGTCCTTTAACAGCACTATTCTGTGGATATGACTGATACCAGCCTTTGGTTAAGTAAAAAATATAGTGATGGAGGATGGCTTTCCACCAAACAAAACCACGCTAGTTGATAATATAGCTAGTCTTAGAGGAATGCCAAGATATCATTATGAATACTGTTGACTATATTTCTTTCTTCTGCTTTAAGTCTTAGTTTTACCGATCTAAGTCAGGATTCACCCATAATAATTGGAGAGAAATAGGAACTTCCACAGGGTTTTCGTGTTTTCCTATCTTAAGTGTCCCAACTATGTGAATAGACTTGCTCTCTGGTGATGCCTATTTCAGTTCTGAATATTTAAAAGGAAAGTTGAAAATGAAAGAAATTATAGCAAGTAAATCCTTCCATGTACTGGATTGTGTTCTATTGGTGTCAACCAGGCAATAAAGAGCAGGATCAAACTTCATCTTTAGAATTGTTCAAAATTCTGGTGACAGGTCTGATGCCAGGATCTAACAATTGCAATTGTAATTGTAACCAACTTCAGTTAGAGAGATATACAATACCTCAGATATATACAACAGATACAATCTGTAGAGATGCATTTTACAATGATCCTATAGGTGTATGGAAAGATGATGAATAGTTTCCTTGTAGTAAATTTGGAAAAGAATACTGTCTCTTGAATTCTTGCTATTTTTCCTTGCTATTATATGTTAGTTTGCATAAGCATCCTTCTTTACAGAATGGACCAAATAGGCAGATTTGTCTCTTGTTTTAATTTGATTTTTCTTTATCTTTTCCATGATTTATGCAGTCAGCTACCCCTGGCTGCCTTGATAATACCTTACCATATGTTTAGCCAATAAAAGCAGATACACATGCTGCTTTATGGCTGTTGGTGTTAATGGCGATTATGCTTTATGGCCTTCTTGTATACATCAAATTACTTCTCTTTTACTGAAATTTCCTAAGTGTTTAAATCTGAGTCCAGTCACAGGCAAATGTATTACTACTGTCTGAAGTAAAAGGAATGATTTCATATGGGCTGTAATTCTACTCATACAATACCCAGCACTGCTTATTACCACTGGCAGTCTTTGCTGAAGCAAAACTTCAAGCCAAGATTGCAATGAATGAGTCCCAGCCCTAGAGAAGGAATCACCTGTGGCAGGGCTGAGGAAATCAGCAGGACCTTACGTCATGAATAACATGGTGGCCTGCATAAACCTACACCTGCAAAATGACATTGCTTCCACTGAAGGCTCTTCGCATATGGAGAAATGCTCTGCTAGATTTAACTCATCTGTTTTTGATGCTTATCATAGCTGGAACTGAGTACACCAAGGTTACTAAAGTAATTGAGGGAGAGCCACAGATTATCGAGAGAGAAATCAAGAAGGTCCATCTGGAAGGTTAGTTTGTCTAAAAATCCAGTATCACTAAGACCTGCTTTGTCTGAAGTGATCTTTCCAGGTGTGGTTTTATACTATCTATTCACAAAAATTACTTGGATCTGAAGCCAGTATTTTAGCAAGAAGAGTTTCATAATTGTTTTGGAAAAAGAATTCTTTCCCTGACATTGCAGACAAAAATGTTGAGGCTTATTTTGTGGCTAAAAGTAACTAAAAGATTTGGCAAGCATAATGGACAAGAGGAAATGTCTAACCACAAAGTTTAGGTAAAACATTTGAAGGAACACGCGCCATAAGAATTGCCTTTTCTCTAAGCAGCATATCCAGAAGAAGACCACGTGAGTTGTTTTTAACTTGAATTATTTCTTGTCAGTGTTAATGCAATCTGTTGATGTGAGGGGTTCTCAACTTGGTGAAGGGGAGGTGGGGTGGAGGAAGTATAACCTCTGGGGTTGAGTAAATATCTCACAGGATCTTGGAATTTCTTTACCTTTATCCTGTGCTTAAATGAGGAAAGCTCTTGAGTCTGAAAAAAACTGAAAGATGTCGAGATCCAAAATTAATGCCTTAAAGGACCCAAATACAATTCAGCCTGGCTTTCTACCAGAAATTTGTTATTCACATTTCTTTTGTTTATTTGTACGTATGTCCTTTTCCAATTCTAATTCTAATAATGCAGAATAAGTTGTTCTGTCAGCCTTTGAACTGAATTCATAGGAAAAAATATTATGGCTTGTAGAGAAAAAAAGTTAAAAAAATATGTTTCTGCTTCTTAAATTTTGAAGTCTGTGCTAAATACTGAAGGTATACCATAGTGTTTGGGGAAGTCAACTATTGCCTGAAAATGACAGACAGGTGTGATCTTTGACCATGAGGTTTACCTGAAAGCATAATTGTCGAGAGCATGTAAGTAGAGAAAACATACTTTGGATGGACCGTGTTCTGTCCTTGTCAGAGCAGTGCAGAGCTTGAAATTTTCTATCACACTGCTGCAGATACCCAGTGTTTAGTATCAGCTGTAATGACATAAAGCCTGTGTCTCAGGGCTATGCATTTATATAAGCTGTACCTTAGGATGAAAAGACAACTGATGGCAGCTGGTTAAGTGAAGATGCAAGCACTTCATGGTTGTAAAGAAGGAAAAATACCTCGGTAACATTTCTGTGATAGTAACAGAAGAGTTATCTCTTATGCTTGTGAAATGTTTTTCCTTCCAATGAGGAGACATCTGGTTTAAAAAATTTCTCGGGTTTTGATGAGAAAGTGGAAAAAGTGTCTGTAGTTTCACTCAGTCAATAGTTTGGAAAACAGATGTATCTGCTAATGAGGTTGATACCTATTCAATAGCCCTTGCTCTACTCTACCCTTCAAAACGGAAATCTCTGAGAAAATTAACTGAACTCTAAATGTGGAAATCATACTGTGGACTCACAATGCAATTACACATCAAGCCTCAAATTCAGATGGAAACGTGGCCAACATCTTGCAATGATTGAGTTTCAAGCATATCACTTATAATTCCTGAAGTAATGTCTATATGGCAGCCCTGGCCACCTTCTGCCAAAAGCTGAGGCCAAGTCCTGGCCTGTACATTAACTTGAGCTTGTATGTCACTGACAGTGTCAGATGGTATTTGCTGAATGAAGAGCACGGGCAAAACATCCTGGAACCTGTCTACACCATGTAACCATCTGTTAGGAGATCAGTGTGAATAATGAATTCATACTGTTAAAATGTAAAAGTACTTTTGAAATGTTGCTAATTTTTGATGAATGACTGCACATGACAGAAATGCGTTAATTGTATTATAAGCATTCATGTTTCAGGTGATCAAGTCAACATGCTAATGGGACAAAATCCTTAATCTGCTGAAAACCATAAAGAACAAACTTCGTAAATCAGCAGTGGGTTTCCAACTTTTCTAATGAGTTTTAATTCAAAGGCTTTTACAAATAACTTCTGACTGTAACATTTCTGTTTTCTAGAAGCACCTGTACGGAAAGTACAACCAACCAGGAGGACACAAGGTAGATGCAAAACATATATTTAAACATTTTTACATGCATCAAATGTCACTCTCAGTTATGGTAAAAGTCAGGAGGGAAAAAAATACCTTTAAGAATTCTTAACAGACATTGAAAGGGTTGAATTTATGCTTTTACAAAGAGAAATTTTAACAAAGCTTGATATTGTTAATTACTGGGTTTCTAGATTGTTTTCTTACGTATATTTCTATCTGAAAAAAACTTAATTATGCACTTTGGTCAAACAGTGTTTCAGACTGAATTAAAGCCGTCAAAGTGAGTTCTGACTCTGAAGTCTAACACTGAAAATGGCACTTTGGAATTCCCCACCATGGGATTTCTAACTCACTGCTTCTACATATTTTGATCAATTCAGAAGCTGAGAGATCATTGCCAGTTCCTAGCTGCCAGCACAAGAGTGAAAGATTCAGCATCAGTCTTCACCTTTCTTCTTCACATGTCTGTTTCACAAGTAAATACAGTATATAGTGTAACTATATTATATATAGCTATAGGTAATAATTATGGTTCTTTTTCCATTTTTCCCAGGGGGAACAGCAAGAAGGAGGACAAGACTAGCTTATCACTAAAAGCTTTCTAAGAGAAAATCCACAGAATTACAAATTAACAGCATGGTGTTTAAGAGGAAGAGAAAATTCTTTAAAAAAATGAGAACATGAGAAAACGATGTTGTTTTGATAACATAATGTAAACTGAACCACAAATGCACAAAAGGATGTGAAGCTGCAGATACTGATAGCACAGTGCTCACTAGGAGTAGTCCACTGGGGTGCTTTAACTACTCTTGATAGTAAGCACTATGCAGGATGGAGTCCTGGAACAACTGAAGGTCATCAGCTTCTGTAGAACCAGGATTCCTTCTTATGCTGGCTAGTAAGTGTTTGCAGGATTGGATTTAAAAAGAGCAGGGAACAATACAGAGTGTATTTTTTTATTATTATTATTTCCACTAAATAAGAAATATAAATGAAATTAGATAATTTCTAGAAAAAAAAAATCACTTCATGTGACTTTTAGAGTAATCTAAGGAAATATGAGATGTTAACATAGCACTTTTGGTTCAGTAGTATTGTATACTTTTTATAAGACAAAATTCATCATTTGTTTAATATCATAATGACGCCAGTAAAGTTACCTTTTCTAAACAAGCAAATATGCCTTATAGTAAATGTATCTTTTCTTGTTGTTCTACGTTGCATATCCAAATGCCTTCTAGTATCATGGCTAATGGAAGCTCTTACAAAGAAAAAAAGCAAACATTATGAGCTTCTTGAAATGTATTTGAGATCATGTTGACTTCTTTATTTATAAGAAAAAATAATTCCCATTAAAGGAATCCTGTAGCAATACATATACCGAGATTCCTAAGTGTTTTTCCACTTTTCCCTAAATGTGTCTTTTGATTATAAAAGTGAATTATAAAAGGGATAAATAAAATGCATGCAAACAGTTAATTCAGCATGGAAAAAGGTTTTACAAAACTGAGGCTAGGTCTGAAAGCTTTTATATCAAACATGCTTTGCTAATGTCTGGTACTAATGTGGAGTTGTCTGTAAATTATGTCAATTTTATAACTCTAGTTTTTTACTCATAAAAGTTGTTTGCCTTTCTCAAGAAAAGCTGTAAAACAATTACTCATGGAGTAGAGAAAACATGTTCAAAGTGCCTTTATTCTGCAGACCAAAGTTTCAGAGGAGTTATCTAATGTGCTTTTATACTTCTGTTTTGAAACAAATACTCAATAAAGAATTTGGCTGAACTGTGCTTCTTTCATTTGTAAATACTTTTTTGGGCAGTAAAGCAAACTCTAAATATTCTTAAGCTTTTAGTGTAGTTTTTAATTTAAAAAATATTTTCACAGAAACAAACTGATGCTTCCCTTTCTTACTTAACACATGCTAATGCACTTAAACTGCACCACTCTCCTTAAACACAATTAAAAACCTTCCCTAATTTCATAGTTACATACCATGAGCACTACTCCTTGAATTGTAAAGCTATCTAAAAATCGCGTTGATATGTTGTGTAGCTTTACTGGGCTGTCAGACTCTCTCAAAAAGGTGACCACAGTATCTACTATCCTAGTGCTTGGGTGGAAGGACAGCTTTTAACCCGGGTAAGAGCTAGGTAGCTTTTAGCTGAGAATGAGAGCTCTTAGGACTGCCTAGGGGAAGAACTGAAGCTGTCACCTTTCCCCAGGGCCTTTGACTGTCATTAAAGCATTAACTTTCTTTTTCTCTCCCCACTTTAGAGTGCATGAAATAACATGGTACTTTTGAGGATGCGGTTTTAGCATGTCACAGAAGTTTTCCATTGTATGCAATGTGATAAAGCATACATGAGCTAACATTGAGTGCAAAGCCTGCTGAGGCAGGGTTAGAGGAAGAAAGCAAGCAAAATCTGTGCAGCTTTGTCTATGCTATCTCTTGGAATGTTTCCTGGAATCTGTTATTCACAGATTAATGCATGGGATTTGCTCAAAAAGTGCAAGCTGGTGTGAGCCAAAACCATGCTATGGAGTGCTATATCAGCAGAGTACTCTGTCTGGTGCTTTATCTCCTTCCCATATACTATTTATATTATAGATGTAGCTATGGACTAGGATAGTTGTAATTCCCTCTTTTTATGTACTGTACCTCATGTTTCAATTCATCTGAGCTGGTGTAAATTAGGTGCTGTAATATTTGTACAGGTCTGGCATACAGAAATGTGGAGGCGGGGGGTGGGGGGGTGGGGGTGGAGGCAGAAGAAAAAAAAGAAAAAAATAACATTTTCAATCATCCTTTTATCAACTGCCCTGCTGTCTTCCTTTTTAATTTGCAATAATTAATTCATGTATGGTAACAAATCTGTGGGATTCATCTGTGTGAGAGGTTATCACTTTTACCTACAAACCACATACTTTAGGTTATTTGTAGGAAAAAATGCAAACTTTATGCTTCGCCTGGACATCACAGCATTACAGAATGGTTGAAGCTGGGAGGCAGCTCTGGAGATCATCTAGTTCAACTGCCCTGCCTAAGCAAGTGTAGTTAGAGCAAGTTGCTTGGGCTTGTGTCCAGTTAGGTGCTGAGTATCTTCAGGGATGGAGACTCCACAATGTCCCTGGACAACCTCTGGCAGTAATTGACCACCTTCAGAATAAAAAAGTGTTTTCTTATGTTTAAATGGGATTTCTTATGTTTCAGTTTTTGCCCATTGCCCCTTGTCCTTCCATTGCTAACCTCTGGGAAGAGCCTGGCTCCATCTTTGTTACACTTTTACTACAGGTGTTTGTGAACAATGCTGTAACCCCTCTGAGGCTTCTCTTCTCCAGGCTGAACAGTTCCAGCTCCCTCATCCTCTCCTTTTACGCCAGGTGCTCCAGCCCCTTCATCATCTTAGTGACCATTTGCTGTACTCACTCCAGTAGCTCCATTTCTTTCTTGTACTGGGAAACCCAAAGCTGATCACAACACTCCAGGTGTGGTCTAACTGATGCTGAGTAGGGGTGAAGGATCATGTCCCTTAACATGCTGACAGTGTGTTTCCTAGTGCAGCTAGGAGGTCACTGACCCTCTTTTCCATGAGGGCACATTGCTGACCCATGGTCCATGTGTTGTCCGACAGGACCCAATGCCTTCCTCTGCAGAGCTGCCTTCCAGCCAGTTAGCCCACAGCCTTTACTGGTGCCTGGGATTACTCTTCCCTAAGGGCATGACTTGGCTTTTGCCTTTGTTGAACTTGGGGAGATCTCTGTCAGCCAGTTTCTCCAGCCTGCCTTCGGAATGATGAACAATCGCCTCATTTTGTAGTCTCTGCAAACTTGCTGTGGCTACGCTTTCTCCCACTGCCCAGGTCACTGATGTAGATGTTAAACAGTTTTGGGCCCAGTACTGACCCCTGGGAAACACCACTATGAAATGAAAGATGCTGCTGGTCACGGTGTGTTGGATGTTTAATCTGTGAAGAGTGCTGCTTGCTGCATGCCTGCTTTAAAATCATTAATTTCATTGTAACTTCTGCTGATGCTTTTTAGAGTTGTTTTAGTCATGTCTGTGTTGAATCACAGGCATTTATCCCTCTAATTGCTAGTCCAATTACCTTTTTTTTTTTTTCCTCAGCAAAATATTTAACAGTTTTTTCAACAGCTGTATTTCCCACAATGGAACACGTGGCCTGAGTCAGGGCCACATTGAAGCCATGTGATGTGAATGTGATGCTAAACAGAATTAAATCAGTGTGTTTATTAATTGAAAAAAAAAAAAATACATTAGTGCAAAAACTACTGGCAAGAGACAGGGAAAATTTCAGGGACATAGACAGGAGTGACCTGAGGTATGATTTGCAGTTTACCCCAGGGTCCTCAGGCTGTTGACTGTACTGTAAATGAGGTCTAAGAAACCTCTTAAGGTCATCAGCGTCCCCACAATCCCCCAGAGGTCAGGTGTCTGCCTGTCACTGTCAGTCTGTCACCATGATGAACAGCAAATCCGGACCCCACAGTTCTCACTGGCAAGTACAGATCCATCTGTCTACAGACACCTAGATCCATTTGTCTGGAGGACTTAGCAGGACTTGCTTCTGCCTTTTACAAAGACCTTGATTACAAAGTGCCCATATGGCTTTAGAAGATACAGATAAAGTGGTGAGTGAGACTGCTGAGCTCCCTTGTTCCATCTCTAGAAAAAAGCAGCTATGAATTAATTGGGAAAGACTGTTCTTTCCATGGAGGTTCATTTCTGGATCCCAGCTGGTCAGAGACAGAAAACAGAGTAAGTACAATTTTAAAAGAGGAATTCTGGTAAAGAGCTTTTTAAAATAAAATATATGTTGGTTTTTTTGGGTTTTTTTCTTTTGCATTTTCATATGAAATTGGGTATGGATGAGGTTGTCTTTTGAAAGACTTATTCTGTAGTGCCAAGACCTTAGCAAAATTCTATGTGATCACTGCAAGGCATAAACCTCCTGTACAAGTCTGCAGAATCCACAGGAGCATTTCCAAGACAGTGGATCTTCATGTGTGTCCCACATATGCCCAAACTCTGATGGGACAATACCTGAATGTGTACTTTCCTCCATCTCTAGTCCTCAGAAAGGGCTCTGAAAACATGAGCCAGGGAGATGTCATACCACAATCCAAACAGAAGCAAGTCTGGAACAAAACAGCTGTACATCAAATGTGTATTTATTATTTCTCCAGCTGCAGATCAGAGACATTACAAATGGAAAAGTCTTATTAGATCATGTTATCGATCTCCTTGCCAAAGCTGGATTGTTCCCCACTTCTACAGTCTGTAATGCTTTGCCCAGGAGAATGGTACCTTCCCACAGTCATTCTCTCACACCCTCCTCAAAGCCACTTTCCCATATTCTGCTCCCCTTCCTGGCTTAGCTGCCATCAGACTAGGCAGATATATTCCATGAAGTACTCCTTCAGTAGAAAATAGAACTGTTTTAGCTATAACAAGGATGAACATCCCTGTTAATCTCACAGTTATGAGCTTGCTCATACTTTCCTGAAAAATCCGTACAATTGGAGATCTGTTTTGCTGTTGAACAAATTACTGACTTTGATTTAGTTTGTGGATGGCCTCATAGGTCTGCCACTTTTTTTTCTTTTTTTTTCCTTCTTAATGATGGCTTCTTTGTTCAGGATATGTGGTTCAGCAAATCACAGTCACAGAATGTTTAAGGTTGGAAGGGACCTCTGGAGGTCCTCTGGGCCAAACCCCCTACTCCAGCAGGGTCAGCTAGAGTTCTAAAAAATAATTAAAGACTCAATTGCATTTGTGAGATATTTCTTATGAGCTGGAAATGCCCCTATTTGTTTCCTCTCTTGTGCCAAAATCAAATGCATTTTTCAAACACAAGTTCAATGACAAACTATTTAATGTAATTGTTAGCACTCCTCGTGAATCAAGTAGAGTTATGTCAGTAGAAGTGTGGCAGTGAATGACTATAAAATTCAACATTCTGTTCAGTTTCATCATTGAAAATCTTACTGGTCTGAAAGTCTTCACCCACAGGCAGCCAGAAGACCAGGGCTGCCCCAAAAGTCAGGCAGAAGAAAACCATTTCATTTGGCTCTTGGCATCTGGATCCTGAGGTTTAAAGTTAAGAAAGGCCCCAGGCTTTGGGGTTTGCAGCCATAATTGCCTGTGAGTAGGAGCACAGCTGACTGAAATAACAAGAGAAGATCAGGCTGTATTAGCTGATCCTAAAGAGAAGTAAGTTATACGTATATGCATCTGCAGTTTGTTCACTGGGAAGATTGTGTCTGCCTCATCTATCCATACAGACTGCATACACAGTCACCACAAATTTACCTTGTGGATCATTTTGTGCATTTTCTAACTGTGTACGCAAGTGCAAAAGTCAAAATTTGCAGCCTAGTTCTACAGCATGATTTAAATGAGCTTAGGACAGCAACGAGACACTCTGAAGTGCTAAGTGAAAAAAACCTCTACATTTTATGTAAGCAACCAGAGTCAGATGCTACCTATGTGCCTGTGGCTTAGAAATGCTAAAGAACCCAACCAAGCCATTTATCATGGTCTCTCCCCTTTCTACTCAAGGATAGTTCAGTGGTAGATTCTGATTTAATTGTTAAAAAACACTACACTGACAACAATGACACCTTCCACACTAAGATCCTAGGACCAGTGCTAAACAGTTATTTTGGATCTTTTGTTTTCTCTCATCAAAAATTCCACACTGCCGCCTAATCAGATTATGAGGCTATGATCTAAGTCTTTGTGGTTTCAGTATGAATGCTATTAAAAATATTTCTGCAGTGGAAAATTATCACATAAGAAGTAACAAATGTTGAAGATACAAACCAGACTTTTTGTATGTCTTCTATTCCTGGATGCTCTTTTATTTATTCGTGGGTGAAGAAGCACTATCAGAAGCTGACCTGGCTCTGCTCTCCCCCTTGGTCACAACATCCCCATCAGGGAAACCATGGTGTGGGGAGGAAATGCCTGCATGACCCAGGCTCACCTGAACAGGAGGGTGATGACAGGATGCACAAACCCAGCACCTTAGAAGCAGTCTCTGGTCACAGAACATCATGATCAGGTTAACTGACCTGCTCCCTAGTACACAGCAGAGATCCCTCCATGCTTGTATCTCTGCACTATTCAGTGAGGCAAACATTTATTTCTGTGATTTAGTCATTTAGGTTTCCCACTAAGATACCATAAATGCTTTTTTATTCTCTTTGTCACTTTCAACGATCTACAGGAAATCAAGAGAACTTTCCTTGGGCAGTGACTATAGCTGCAAGTAACAGACAAGCTGTCAGGTACACAAGCCTCTCGTCAGGACTGAAAGGGAATGATTCATTACCTGACCCACACAGTACCAGAAGGATAGGTCACTTCATAAGCTTAATTTGGGAGATGCAAAAAGTGTGGCTTGGACAAAGAATTTACCAGCTGTAGGTTAGAGACAGTAGGTTGATATTATCTGGGAGGAGACATCCTACCCCTGCAGACACCAGTGGGAGTCTTGTCACTAATTTTAGTGGAGGCAGGATTACATCAGTCTTTTTCTTTTCTTTTTGTACTGCCTTTCAAATCTTAATTTACTAATTACCTAAAAAGGAGGAGCTATGACTCCAAATCTGAATAAATCTTTTGAACACATGGTGTCAGTGGGTTGATACATGAGATAGTCTTGCTTGCAGCACTTGCTAACTCCAACAAAGGAAGCTGTGGGTGGGAGGTCCTGGAGGGTGAGTGGTTTGGGTCAATATCGTTCTGGACTTAGAAGCTGGGTTAGATGTCTGTGTATGTCATCTGCTCTGCAGTAAACAGTTTATGGTTCTTGGTCTTTACAGTATCCAGGAAAAAGTAAGGTCTGCAGTTATGACTGTCACCTATACAGAGCTGCAGAAGTGACTGGCTTTCAAATGCCAGTGTGAGAAATGGAGCATTTGGGTTATTGTCTAAGATCTGGTTAGTTACAACACAGCTTGGTGTAAATTACTCATGTTTGGGGTTTTTTTCAAGGGAATGAGTTCCTGAAAGGGCAGTGTAACAGGGGAATTTGACTTGCTGATGTTGCTTCTAACAAAGAAAGAGTGTCTTTTTTAGATAATAGCCCTCCAGATTCCCCTGGAATAGACCCCAAAAATTTACTCTTAGGATTTTTTTTTCCCTCCTGACACAATCATCTGCTTCATCACGTCAGATACTCTTAGCAGCTTGGCAGTAAGTCACTTTTATGTTTTCAAAACTACTTGTAAGAGGTTAAGGTGAACATATTGGATTTTAATCAGGTGACAGACATGGAACTGTAACAATTTATGAATGCTGGATGGAACCTTGTTATAGGGATTGTTACGGTGGGGTTATGTAGGTTGAATGAACAGTGTTACTGGGGAAAAAAACAGAAGCAAGCAAAAAATACTTCAGAAGAAGGCAAACATATAGGAATCATTACAGGACAACTGGAGGATCACTGGTAAGCAGACTATGGGCAGACTGTTTTGTATTTCTATGCAATCAAAAACTTATCTCCGCAGATGTCTCTGAGTTCCCTGATTGTTCATTGCATAGAAGTGTTAGTCTACTCTTACAGTTTCTTTTGGTGCTCCCTCTAAGATGAAAATTAGCTGTCACCAGCTGATAGTTCACTCTGGGTCCTCAGTCCATAGGCACCACTGAGCTTGGCGTGCAGAGTGTGCTCCCTCTGCCCTATGTACAGATGTCCAGTGGGCTTTCCATCCTTCCTCCCTCTTATATGATTACATACCATACCCCGTGGTATTCAGCACCTGCCTTCAGTCTCATGACACCTTGTTCTGGTGGGTTGCAACACAAACTTCACATCAGTTTTGACACTGGGCTGAATGGCACAGACCAAAGAATTGGAAGGTTGAGAGAAACCTTGGATTCATGCACTGTGTGGGTGAGCCAATCCACTGGAAAGGAAGCTGTCCCTGAAAAACATGGATACAACCACTGTCCTCACATGGCATGGCATCCCTGAAGCAGAACCGTTCACTTGTATATAGCTGCTAGCTAACAGCACAGTCAGAAGGTCTATGAGCCAAGAAAACACAGGTGCTCAGGGCTGATAAGCAAGCGGCACGAGGCTGTTCAGGCAATCACACACGGCCACGCAGAGCTTCCTCTGGAGACCTGCCTGGTTAAATGTTACTATCTACTACAGTTTTCAACACAATTGACATTTGTCCAGATATTTTTAACACTTTTCTCTTACACTAGACCTCCTTTATGCTGTTAAAAAAAAAAAATAAAAAAATCTGCTGCTTTGATTTGGAGAACATGGTACCTATACCTGAACAGGAGAACATGGGAGAGCTTTCTCTTTCCACACCTGAGGGCACATTTGTGACACTGTTACTGAAACTGGGTCAAAGCCTGAATAGATGCCATTGTCTCACAAGCCAAATTTTTTCCAATAGAAGGAAACACAAGGACATGTGCACAAGAACAGTGATGTGCTGTATCAGGTAAACTGGTGTGGACAAGCAGAGAACCAAGACTTTAAGAACACAGATCCCACCCACACAGTTAAAATAGACACAAAAGCAGGAAAGGAAGAGTCTCAGGGGTGAAACACAGCTGAGGAGGATAGGTGACCAGAGCCTGATCTAAGGATAAGTAAATCCTACCAGTTTGCATCAGAAGGGATGAAGACATGTTCTCTTGATTACAGAGATAGTCATGCACAGCGTAATGTAGTCAGCCAGACATGCAGTAAAGAGACCAAACATCCCAGACCATCCAATACAATGTTCACATGCAGAAATAGTTCCAACACACTGATGGAAAACTCTGGGTTCATATTTTGCCTTAGTTGTTGTTGATTTTTTTTCCTGGATAAATTTTTAATATTGCAGCAAAAGAGAAGGTGACAGAAACCATGGCCTTGATTGCATCCCTCGTGGCAGATTATATTGTGTGATCTATGTCCCCATCGGTAAAGTTGTACATCTTTCCCCAGGCTTTGCTTGGGAAAGATTTCTGTTCCAAATAATCCAGGTCAATCTCAATATTGTTAGATTGCACGTATCCTTATATTTTTTGTCTGTAGTTAGCTTAGACTGCATGCACAAATTGATCTCAGCTGAAAAATGCACCATACATGGTGTTAGCTGAAATGGCAGTTTTGAGTGATTTGCAGGCTGGCACGAATGTATTCATATAAGCATTCTCCAGCACTTTCTATTTCCACAAGCCAGTGGAAGTGCAGCTGCTGCTGTGTACACTGCCTGCAGATACTGACAGCCTGGACCACAAGAAAGCCTTTGGCACACTAACTTTTGGTAATAAGGCTTTCTGCCATGCATAAATCTGCACAAGAGTGGAGCTCTCTATAGTGAATTCAATGTCCTTTTCAGTAAGTAACAAAAACATTTGAGTTATTCAGGGGATATTTCATGTTTCTAAATCGAGAATTTGCTTTGTCTCACTTGGCCTGAGTGAGTGTTCTTCACCCAAAAAAGGAAGAAACATTGTATTGAACGTAAGCCTGATGCACAGAGTGTGCAGTATTCAGCTATTTATCTTCATTAAAGTCTTTTAAGGTATCCAGTGTCAGAATTAATCTTTAGTATTTAGACTTCATTGCCAAAACATTTAGGCAGTCTCAGTTTTTAACTAGCTGTAAAAATGTAAAAATGTTTGAGGGAGTGTTTATAATTTGAAATCATATGAAGGAAGGTAGCCAATAAATCCTATATACATACTATTAATAAAAAAGCACCGTTTCTGTGGTTTCTGGTAGAGTATTATTTTCTGTGTAATAAAAATAATAAATCCTCATGGCCTCAAAAATACTTAGAGGTCCTATCTTGTTAAAGAAGAAAACTATAAAAGATACTGCTTTCCTTCTTATTTAAAGGAAATGCCGAACCATTCATAAAACATGTTCTTCATATTGAGTAAGAAAGTATGTGCCACATGCAAAGAGTAAGAGGGGAAAGAAAAGAAATCTCTTTGCTGCTCTGGGGAGAGAGGACAGCAAGTTTCTATTATATTTTTTTTTAGTTGACATCTGTGCCATAAAGAATATTAGTTTCCACAAAGATGTGAAAAAAACTCCCAAGACTGTATGTAGAAACTTTAGTCTAAAGCAGATACCGTAATGAACTTGTTCAGGAAATGTGCAACACCAGTACTTTTCACAATATTATTTATGGATATCAGCATTTTCTGAAGAAAGGAAATCTATTCATAACAGAATTCTTATTTTTTCCTCATGAACACAGGATTGCTGTCAATATAAAAGGAAGATTCTCACATTTGACATTTCACGCTATAAATTCTGAAGGAGTGCAGAAGACTTAGGCACTCAGCTCTCACTGACTTTCGAGTGACAATTAAGCTCCGAGAAGTGTCTGTGCCTTTAAGGATAAATAAAGGAAGAAAATAACTACACAGCACAAGCTTAAATTTAGTTAAGATAAAAATATTGGTATTAGATTTTATTCAGGTAGAAGTCCTAAGCGCTGCTATCTGCAGACAGAAAAAGCATAAGGCTCTCTGATGGGATTTCTTTTTCATCTTTTACAACTGGTCACTTATGTGCTGTAGATATGTCTGACTATTCACCAGAACATCTCTCCCCTCTCTCAGCTCCTCCAGTCCTTTGGTCTTCAGATCAAGTGGCAACGAATGCCAGTGAAGCCTGAGTGCCCAGGTTCTCTGTGAGAGAAGATAAAGGTAATTTTTTTCTTGAGCACTCTGATAATTCATATCAAAACAGCTGCAGTGATAGTCAGTGGAGGGAGTATACTTCAATAGTCAAGGATTCTTCTAGTGGGGAGCATTTTAGACATGGTGCTAATTTATTGTGCAATACTCAATACAAAGACTTCAACAAAAGCACAGGCACCCAAAGTGTTTTGGTCATAATAGTTTCCATTACTATCAATCTTTCTGTAAAGAAAAACTGCTACAAAAGATGCAATTTATTTATATACATGTTTTGTAATTTTGATTTGCATATTTTACAAGTTGTTCAAGCTCTTAGGCTAGGCAGTAATAACAGGAAGGTTTAAAATAAGTCACAATGACTTGTTTGGTCTGGAATTGGGAATAAAGATATCAGAGCTGGTATGTTCATAGTATAAGTCTGAAATTTTCTGTTTCAGTATAAATTCTGTAATTTTAAACTCTACTCTTTTATTCATTTAAACAACTGGTGACGATTTCTTATACTTTCACCTTCAGCCAGATATTCTCCTTTTTTTTTTTTTTTAAGTGCACTATTTGCTGCAAACTAATTTTATTTCCTGCATGACATTGAAGCCATTTCTCCAAGACACAGGACAATTGTGCTGAACAAATGATCTGTCTATTTTTTAATATTAATAGCTTTCTCTTTAGCCTCTATTGTGCATTTAACTTTTGTAGTTCTCATTTATAGTCACCCATCCTGTCTGACCTAAGACAACACCTCTTTAAACTTAATTGGCCTCACTGATATTTTGCAATGTCTGAATAGTGTTTGATAATGGAAAAGGATCTGTATTTACTCTCATCCAAGAAAGTTCTTATCATGTCTGTATAAAAACAAGCTATTTTTTTCCTCTATCATGAGTTCATAACCTTTAAACAAGCCTTTTTATGGTTAAGAGATCAGTTCTTTTGAATTACATTTTTTCCTGTCATGAACTATAACTATTTAGCAAGAAAATTAATATTTCTTTCAAAAAAACACAAGATAAAACTGAATAATAATAATAATTAAAAAAACTCTCAGAAAAGATGCCAGACACCTGGGATCCCAGGAGCTTCATGGGGCCATTGTGTAGCTTAGTGTCCTGTTTTTATACTTTCCCACAACTGTCCATTATCTTGTCGCTAAGATGTGCAAAAAATACACGTCTTCCAGCGCTGTTTGTTCTTGTCAGTGCAGAAGACAGTAAAGTCTGCAGCAGGCAGAATCATTAATTATAGATGACTATACACAGACCTCCCATAGGGGTGAATTGCACAGTAAGAGTCAACAAGCAGTGGTCAAAATCTGCTGGTGGAAAAGGGTTTTGTTGTAATATTTTGTGGGTAGTATGGGTCTATGTTCCTGACTTTGGCTCAGGACGACAGTTGTGTGAGGTACCTACACTCAGTTTCCAAGAGAGATGCCCATTTCTCAGCCAACAAATTTTGTGCTTGTGCAGAATTATTCCATTTCTCCTCTCAAAGAAACTGAAACTTGTGATGAGAAAATGTATTTGCACAGCTTTATTTTTGCCCTGTATTTTAGACAGATTGTCACCACATGTTGCAATTTTACTCTTCCACTTAGGTAGAACTTTGTATAACGATTCCTTTTCCATCTTTAGGGACTTTTGGGAAACCAATAACCTCGTTTTCTGATTTTACAGGCCACAAAAATAATTTCAAAGCAATGATTTGTAGTTAATGGTTTCATACTTGAAATCAGTAATATACCTTATAAACGCTGCATAGAACTGCACTGAAGATTTTTCGGAATTATTTATATATTGACAAAGAACATGTCAGGACTAAAAAGTATCTGATTAAATATTTTGCTGCTCAAAACCTGGGATTCATCAAGTCATTGTGAGCTGTTTATTTGTTTTGATGTGATTCCCCCCCTCCTCCTCAAATTTTTAGCATTAATTTACATGGATTTTACTGCCTGAAATTAAATTATGCAGTTCACGGAAATGCACAAAAATCTGTCAGTGCCCTGAAAGATGCTTAGTGCTTTAAACTTTTCCCTGATAACTTCTTATCTAGTACTTTTTCCAAAATCAATCATTAAGTCTTCCTCAGTTATAGTTCTCATCACAGGAGCTCAAGGAGATGGAGAACATGTCTTAACTATTTTAACCATAAAAGTGTATGATTAAAAATATCTAGTTTACTTCTTCAGGCAGCTCTAAACCAGTGTGATTCCTCTGTTATGAATTCAAATATTTCATTATACAGATAGAAAGAACATGGGGGAATGCCACAGGCATTAGGACTCATAAGTCATACATTCACAGTACTGGTTGTATTATATAAGTGATATACCACATCTGCACACATCTTTGTCAGAAGTACACTCTTCTGCTGTGCAATGTGATGGGTAGCTTCAGCTGCTGTTAAAACACCATCCATCCTTTAAATTTTTTTCATTATTTCATATACCTTCATCATCATCTTCCACTTCTTGAATAGCCAAATCTTGCAGTTTTCAGCAGGTTTTGGGTTTACAGTGTGTGTGTTTTCTGGCTTAAAGATACAGCATGAATATGTTGTTGTATATAACAACAGTGCAATTTAATGCTTTGTTTTATTTGTTCTTCTGCCTGTTTGGGGTAGTATGGTTCACTAAGTGATAACAATTGCTTACTGAGAAATGTTATTTTTTTTCCATATCCATTTTTTTGCATTTAATCTCATTTTTCTTGTTTGCTGCTATGTGTTATTTCATACCAATAAAATCCTTCCTTGATTAGGAAATTCATTTTTACTTTTAAAGTGCTTATCAATTGTTTTATTTTTTTTTTTTTTATCTCTTGGGTTTCTATTCTTTTCTCATATTAAGCAATGACAAAACCCACTTTATTTCCACAGACCATATGAGCTTCAGGTCTAACTTTAATAACTGGAGAGCACTGTCTTTGTTCTCAGCATTTGTATAGTGACAAGTTACAGTACTGGTACAAAAAATATAGAAGTGTGAAAATAAGCTAAAGGAGCTGGCACTTCCATAGAAAAAAAAATAAAGGGAACACAAGTACAAATTATGCTTAAGCTCAAAAAAAATAGAAAAATGCAGTAAGACAGTAAATTGACTTGCATACAAGTTCTTCATTCCCCTTCAGCACAAGAAGAAAACACACAGACAGTGGAAACGATGAAATTGGTACAAAGTACTAAAAAACAATCCAGCCATGCAGAGTGAATAACAGAAAAGGCAAGGCAAAAAAATAAATGAGAGTAACACTGTGAGAGTACCAGGATGTAATTTCTGGGCTCCTAAGCAGCAGAGTGATGGAAATGTTGGTCTACAGTCACACTGAAAGGAAAACTGCCAGCCAACCTGATGCTTTTTTTAATGCTTTGAAATAGTGCTCCCTGGGTAAGTCAGACTCGTTGCTATCAAAATTAACTCCAGTCACAAAGAGCAAACATCTTTCTCTAGAGTAGAATGAAAAAAAAATACTTTGAGAATTGAATGTCTTTAAACTGGCTGGACTTCATGAATTTCATTCTAAGAGATAAAAGAAAACGACATAAACTCGGAAGAAAAAGAGATGACCTTGAAGAATTTTTGGAGAAGGGTGAAGTACCTGAACACTTGGAGAAATGTTTCTAAAAAGGCAGAAAACAGAAAATACAAATATTCAAATATTCAGTCCTATAGATTGGATAGAGTATAACCCAATTCTGGAAAAGGAATAGAACCCTGGAAAAGTTCTGGAGAAAGCAATCTTTTAGCACATAGTAAATAACAGAGAGAACGATAACTGAGAGCATGTTCAATTACAACTCCCATTGAAAAAAATGTAGTTTTCTTCTAGGTAACAGACTTTCTGCATACAAGGAGAAGGCACAGTAAAAATAGCATTGCCACTAGTCTCTTGCAAGCTCTCTAAATATTTCTAAAACAATTTGCCTATGTTACATATTTAGTGAACAAAAAAAGTGTAAGATGGTGTGTTATATAGGAGAAGCTTTTATTGACATGCCTTTGAAATGATGCAGCCTCAGACTTACTTTTCTGCTTCCACAATTAGGTATTATATGGGCAGCTATACCATGTGAAAATACATTAATTTTGTCAGTCTTAGCACGCACCCATTAGGTTACACACATCCCTAGTACGGGCTTATTCTAAAACAAAAGCTCATCCAAATGTTCTATTTATCCAAGTGTCTATTCGTTTACAGAAGTAGGTTGTAAATTTCACCAAGTACAATATTTCTTACACATTTTCTGGCACTTTTACTTCTATTCTCAGCTGGGAAAACGCTAAACAGAACACCTCATGGTAGTCAAGTATTTTCTTTTTTGGCACCAATCCAAAATTCAGAGGTGAAGAAGAAAAATTTGAGCCTCAGAAGCACTGAAGAAGTTTTGGGTTCAGTTCGCCACGTGAAAAAGGATAATAAGCTCTTGATGTTTTTCTGGCATTCTGGCCCAGGCACTGATGGCAGTGGGCAGGAGGGAAACATGGGAAACATGCACACTGTGAAGGGGGATGTTCTTCCCTATGGAGAGGACAAATGGACATTGCTGGTGGACATTTCTGCGAGGCAAGCCTTGGGGGTTTTGATTTTATCTTTTTGAAAGATCACTTTGTTTGAGCTTAACTGAAGCTCTGGTGGTTCTGTTTATATGAAAACTAGTAATTCCTCGGGAACCGGCTGAAGCTGGGACAGCCCCCTTCTGTGGCCATGGAGCCTGATGTTATTTCAGTCACGCTCTCCATACAGCCATTACTCAGTCGTTCAGCAATTCAGCACTGGCATAGATGTGGTCAAGCAAAGCTGATGCAAATTATTATATAAACAGTATCATTGTTGCATTTAGCTGTAGCAGAAGATTTATAGCTTCACACAATCCCATAAATCATTCAAAGAGCCTGGAGCTTCTCAACTACAAGGAAGAGATTTTGGCTCTGGCACTTGCAGAACCAGAGTAGACCTGGTGAATGAGGCGACAGGTGAGTGCTTCAGTAGAGTCCTCCCTCCAGCCTCCAGTGGTCAGCCGCTTTTTCCCACTGGGACATACAATTTCAGAGGTACCAACCCAACGGCTGGACTAGCAATGTCTTCAAGTGTGCAGCTTGCTGGCCCAGAACTCAGCAACCCCGTGTCCAGCTTGAAACACAGGTTACATGTTAGGTCTCTCATGGGGTAAGCAGGGAACCAGTTGAGTGCTCCTGGTCCAGATGGGGTCCTCCCTCCACCACAGGAGCCAGCATCATAACTTCTCATCCCAGAGCCAGGAACCAGACTTTTAGGCATTGCAGCATTGAGTACAACAGTAATTTGACCAGTTTTGGCTACCAACGTATTTCTCAAATCACTTGACAGTTCATTGGATAAAGAGGAGGGAAACATTTTAAAAAGCAATGTGTACGGCTTATAGAATAAAATTTCAGTGATACATTCTCAGCTTATGCTGTTGAGGAAAATCAAATCAGGAAAACAAAGATATAAATATGTAACTTCAATTTCTTTGCTACTGGACACTTTCTATTTCATATGGGGCCCATCAACTTAAACTTTCTTAACTGAAACCGTAACGATTATAAAGAGACCATAGAGTGCAGTAAGGATGTAAAAAATACATTGATACAAACCTGGTTGCCTTCTAATAAAAGAACAAGAAATTTCAGGTGATCCATTTTAATGGTCAGACCAATAGCTCTGTCTCATTAATCCCATGCAAGAGTGTGTTGAGATAAAAAAAGCTTCATGAGTCATTTGTCCCACTGCTGCAGATTCCTCATGAACCTTGTGACCACTTGTCTTGATGTATTTGTAGTTGCATCAGCTGATATGTACGTTACTGATTTGATCTTAAAACTTCAAAGGACCAAAATTAATGAAACTAAAATGGTGTTTAATGGAAGGGGGGAAATTCATTGAAAAAATTGGATTAATAACAAATACAGTAAACCAAAACCTGTTATTTTTTTGATTAATCCTATGTATAAATCAATATCAAACTCACACAATAATTTTGATTAAAAATGCAGGAAATGTTTATTTCAGCATTTTCAGATCTTTCAATTTGAGTTTTAAAATGACATTTCAGATCAAAAAGTGACAACTTGATTAAATAACAGCTGAAAATAAGAAAGGGGTTTTGGATCAAATATTTTTTTAATTAAATGGGACTTGCAATTTTTCATTTTTTATTTGGCAAAGAAAACAAAATGTGCTCCATTTTATACTGATTCATACCTCAATAATTTTTCATCGCAGCTTATTAGCCAGCAGTTAATCACTAACTTAACATAAATCATATATATCATAACAGCTTCAACTGCATTTTCATAGTACCATGTGAAAAGACACCCAGTTACACAAACTGATAGAGGATCTTACTGCTATAATAATATAATGATTCTTTATCCAATAGTTATTGGGGGAAATCAGTTTACACTACAATATGACTGCAAGTACAGTTTTATATGTTTTAGTCACTGACACACCAAGAATCCATTGGTGGTCCCATCATAGTCTGACACTTCACCTACAGAATGAGCAAATTTCTAGACACAGAGCTGTGCAAACACATTTTAAGTACATTGGCCTCAGCTCAGCACCAGAGGTTTCAGACGTCCTTTCAAATTCTTGCAAAGTTTATATATTGGCAAAGATAACAATACTACATTGTCATTTCACTAAAGGACACAATCCTTTTTCCTTTGAAAATATCTGCAAAAAATGTTTAACTGGTGATTAATAAAATCATGTGGTTGAATTCTCCAAAAGCCTTAATAAATCAAGATTTGTAATTCAAAATGTATGGCTAGATTGAAAAATTCAACGTTACAAGGGTAGATAGATTTTGTAACCTTTCATAAGATAATATTTTTACAAACAGTATCACATTCCCCATGTATTAGTAGAAAGGAAATCAATTCCTTTTAAATCCATGTAGAGAGGTAAAAATAGCATGTACCCTTTCCCAAACACCAGTAAAAGAGAATGAACTAATGACACTGTAATGAACAGCATTTGCACTACTGGCCTTGTCTGCCAGCCTTTTCTGAGACATTAAACTGAAAAGGGGTAGATTTAGACAAGATACAAGGAAGAAATTCTTCACTATGAGGGTGGTGAGGCACTGGCACAGGCTGCCCAGAGAAGCTGTGGATGCCCCATCCCTGGCAGTGCTCAAGGCCAGGCTGGATGGGGCTTTGAGCAACCTGGTCTAGCGGAAGGTGTCCCTGCCCATGGCAGGGGGGGTTGGAACTGACAGTCTTTAAGGTCCCTTCCAACTCAAACCATTCCATGATTCTATGATTAGCAGTATAACTCAGAAATCTCTATGCTAGCTGACAGTTCATCAATATCACTGAACTCCTGGTCAACAACCGGGTTTTTATGTAAGTGTTCACTTATGGAAAATGGTACTTGAGCAGAACTTAGGCCCCTACGCCCAGAGTTGTAATTCCTACATCCATCCTAATTTCCTGCTAAGTATTGAAGGCTGCTAAACTGCACACTTTTTTTTTTTTTTTTTTTTTTACTTTACAAATTGACAGTTCTCCCAACATGTGAAATTCTGAGTAGGTCAAAAGATGACTCAGTGCTTTGCCCACTGCAAACTGCTGCATAACTTTATGGATGATAAAAGTATTCATTTAGTCTTTCCATCAGACAAAGGCACTGCTAATTTTCAACAAGTCTAGCAAAGCAGCAGGCTTAATCAAACAGCAAACTTTTTACCTTTTTTCCTGACTATCACCCATAATTCTCTGTCGCTATTTGACAAATTCACTAGCTGGGAATATTGTATTCACTTTTGGTCTCTTTCACCTACATTATAGTAAGCTTCAGACTCTCTAATTGTAACTCCATATAAGAATGAGGTCAGAAGCTTTTTCTGCTGACATTCTTTTTAGAACAATGTCCAGACAACCCATTGCATAGAAGGGAACTCTGTGCTTTCTCAGAAATCAAATAACTGAAATAGTTTCTTTACAAAGCTGTGCACACAGCTACCATTTCGTGGAGTGCATCACTGAAAGCATACTCAGAGAGGTGACAGTTTGTACCTGGCGGATCACTGACGTATACATGCATCAGAGCCATGCAAACACAGCACGTGGGGCCTGGCTTTAGGTATTCACATATTGACATAACCTCCCTGTTATATCTTTCTTATAGTCTCAAGACGTAAATATTAACATTTCATTTAAACATTAATATACATCATTAACATATAGCATTTAGTTTTTATTTTGCCATTTACCAAAGAAATGTTATACATAAACTTGTCAAAGGAAATTACTTAAGGTGGGGGGTGGGGGGGTGGGGGTAGGGGGTGAGGGCAACTACACCAGTGTAAATGTAAAAGGGCTCCAGGAGGTTAAGGGAGTTTTTCTGTGGAACTGAGGGAACTTGGCTTACTTATTCTGCTTTACAGGGTGCTGATAACTTTCACACAGTAAGATACCCATTAAACAACTAGGCCAAATAGCTTCCTAGCCTGGAGGCTGGCTGAAATCCAGGAAAAGGCTTATTCATCTCACATGACACTTAAATGGAATTTAGCTTCATAAATCCTAAGCTGTGATCGAGAAAACCCGGTTCCAATGGTCAGATCACCTAAAGCTAAAAGCATGCAAGTTCTGCAGGTAATTTACTCTTTTCCTTTGCAGTTCCCCAGGTACGCTTCAGAGCTGTGTAAACCGACAACTACCTTATAATTTTTGTGAAATTCATAAGCTGTCTGACAGATCTGATCTGTTAGGTCTGATAAGTATGAACATGTTTTTTCAAGAACATGTTGAGGTGGAATAGTGACATTTTTTCTTTTAAAACCTGCAGAACGAGGAAAGGACACCTAAGTGGCACTTGTCTCTTACACACACACACAACCTGCTCTCATCAAGGAAAGACCTGGATTTTACCTCAGAAACTGATATAAAGTTCTTCAGACTATCTACTATGAGACTTGCTATGCTGGAGTGAAGTACTCGGCACCTCTCCTTTTGAAGCTTTACCACTGCAGAGTAAAGCACACAGGGTACTGGAAAGAGAGCAAGCTCTAGGTCAGTCAATGGGGGAAACACCCCACTGAGAGAGGGAGGTCCTGCGCACAGGTCCCTGCCATCAAGACCATTTTATACATATCTCATACATATTCCTCAAAGCTTAGACAAAATAAAGGAGTGATTCTAGAAAGCCTTCGCTTCCCAGCTGAATGCTGTGCTGATCTACACAGCTTTGCTCCTCCTCAAACTCATCATCTAGCACAGCAGATCCTCAAGCCTTTGCTGCCAAATATTAAATTAAGTCTTAAAAAGTGTGTGTGGGGGGGGTGTTGAATCATGAGTCATTATACAGAATAATCTGTACCCTGGTGCTTAAGACCTTTGTTTAGAAAAGTAAGCATGGGTTTGTGTATTTGTGTGATCTGCCCTGCAGCAGTGACGCCTGGAAGCACTGTAGCGCAAGGCCAGACGTATGCCTGCCAGGAAGCTAACGAGTGCTCTCTAAGGCATTGGGCTTGAACTCAGAAAGAATCCTTGCTGGGACTCAGTCCAGTGTGTTAATTTATGAACTGAAAAGGGTCTGGGAATCCGCTGCATAAATCCCAAGCTAGTAGTAGAATATGCATAGGTGAAAGTTACACACACAACAAACTTTAAAAATTAAGTACATGAAAACCAGTTTCTTTCATACACAATATTCAGATAGCATGATAATTTCATTAATTCCATGTGGTTTTCTCATACCCAGCTACGGGGATATTTCTTTTTTACTGGCGTTGAATTCAGTGGTAGGAACGTGCTCTTGCTGCTTTCCCATTCTTCAGCAGCGGAACTGGCTCCACTGCAATAGACATGCCTAGATTGCTGAGAAGCTAAGCAGCACCTATTCCACATATATTAAAACAGAGAGGTATGTTGTCTTCCCCCCTAGTCCCATTTCCCAAAAGCAGTTGCTGTACTCAGTGTAGGTAATTTCCCACAACATTACGATTGCAGATGTTTGGTACTTTGTAAAGCAGAGATGCCAGGGGCAAGCATCCTCAGTTTCCCTGACAAAATTTTGTTATCTTGCTTCTTTCTCTACGGTATCCAGCCTCTAGGAGATGTCAGGTCACCTCACAACATTCCAGATCTATCGGGTTTACAGATCTATGGAAGCTTTGTTGATTTTCAGAAAATGAAATATGTTGCACTTTAGATGTATGTCACAATTCATAGGCTAATCTGGTCTATGAATATCCTTAACAATACTTACTCAATAATAAAATTAGATAATTAGGTGTCACAAACAATAAAAGACTGCGCTGCCATTGCGTGACTGCAGCAACACCACAGCAGAATGGGAGATAAGCAGGAGCCCAATGCAACATTCAGCTTGTGTTGGACATGATACAGCATTCTGTTCCCTTCTGCCAGCAGCTTCATCTGTTGATGCAGTAATTGCACACTTAGAGGTTTGAAATTTTTACTTGTACAAGTGCATATAAAAAGGGTACATCTTTGCATACAGTTGGTTTTAGACTCATATTTAGAAAGATCAATGTTACTGGCTATCTGGAGAAGAAAGTTGAGTACATCTGAAACAGTGCCTAGTAAAAACACCACCACCACAAAGCAGTGAAGTGGTAACAGTGTAGGACTTAGGAAAAGGTAGGGTAAATAAATACTATGGAACATTTGTAATGAGTGTTGTGGAAGTTCATTCCAGAAAGTGAAAAACAGTTGCAGAAAAAAAGAAAAGCAGCCCTGGAGATTTAATGGTGTGTTTGCTGATAGTTACTTAAATATATATATATGAAACATCAGTCTAATGTGTGGTTACAGTTAAAGGCAAATAAACTACTGGAATATATCAAAGACAGAAAAATGCAATGAAACATGATATTTGCTGTGCAAAGCAAAACCTGATTGCAGGATATACTTGGGTTAAGCTGCAGATTTTTTTGCTTTCTATTGGAAGACTTTCATTGCTTTGGGGACAGAGTACCAGTGGGAAATCAGAGGGAGTCTGGGATTTAATACAAAATAAAGGCAGGCAAAAAAATGCTCAACTTAATTTTTACTAGAAGAGCATTCCTAGTAGCCTTATAGCAGTAGAATTTTTAAAATCAAAAGCAAAGCACCTTATGAGAGAGAGCACTTACAGAAGACTTACACTGTACATGTTTCTGGGAAGGATTACATTTCAGAATATTCTTCGTAAGATTACTAAGAGTAAATGAAGAAATCATGATGAATTATTTCACTGTGACTACAGCAAGTGGGTAGAACCAGCAGGACTATCAAATGAGACGGTTTATATTAATCAGAATCATGGAATGGGTCATGGCCTTGGATACTGAATCATATTCAAGTGTATGTTTTGGTTGGTCTTATATCTAACAGCAGTGTGTTTGCTCCCTAAATCCTGTTTATAGAAGTATTTCAGACTATGTCTGATTGGACTGAGAAATGGCCTGTGGGATCCACAGTTGTGGCTATTTGGATACAAGGCAGGTTCAGCGTGGATTAAGCTGAACCGCACCCATGTCTTGCTGCACCCCAGCTGACACGCCAGGCTGAGGCACTTCTCTGATCTGAGGCAGGGTAAATTTGCTCAGCCACAGCCCTGCATGCCACAGGTTTCAGAGCAGGGCTGGGTTTCATTTTGCCAGTGCAGAGTATCCTGCCTTTGCTTGCATCTGCAGGTATGCCCGAAGCACCCAGAGATGCAGCCAAGCATGCAGAGGGATTTGGAGAGTGCCAAGACACCCTGCTGCTGGTTGATAGAAGTTAGGTGAAAGGCACTCTGGAAAATGCCGCTGCATGCATACCTGCGAGTTCAAGTGTCTAGCAGTCTGGGTCTTTGTATTCAGAGGGGTTGACTTGTTGCCTTTCAGAAAGTGATGGTGAACGGGTAAGAGAGACTGTCACTCCAAGGCACCCTTGTGGGGACCCTGTCGCCCTGCTTTCAGGCAAGCGGTATAGCAGAAGAGGATCAAATGCCTGAAGCACTTGCTTTGGACCTGGTTTCCATTTCATGTTCCATTCCAAACTCCTGTAAAGCATGACGCTACTTTCCATAATGATAAAGATATCTGTTGTTCTATTTGCACTGCCTTTGGAGTCACAGTAACCAAATATCATTGCTTTCCTGAATTACTATGATCTATAGGTTAAGATTTCCCTGAAAATTTGCATCCTGTCATACACCATTGTGTGTGAGTATACTTCTGGAACTAGTATCAGATATTCACACATGGGTATTCAGTTTTATTTTAAAATACTTTTTAGTTCCTGACCTCCTTTGTACTGGCTTTGGGCTAATACCTGTCTTGCCTTTTGCTGAGGATAGTTTAGGAGCTTCTGTGGTTGATCATTCAGAACTCATATTTGAGAACATTTCCTTCTTGAGTTGCTTGCACAGTACACTGCAAATCTGAGAAAATTTTCAGAAAGGGGAGTGTCCTGCTATTTTTAAGGGTGGCCATGTGTTAGCCAGTAACCTTATACTTGATTTTTATGTTGTTTCCAATGACCAGCACGCTTCATTTCTCTAAAGCAGCATAAATAACGTTCTGCCTTTCTATCTGCTGGATTCGACTTTACAGGATACACTTGGACTTTTGGAGTAAGAGTTTACCAGGTCTGTTTTCTATATCTTGAAAAATTCTTGATTTTCACCTTTTTGCTAGAACCTTACCCTGTGAAGCCTTTAGCAATGGATGTAGAGGTTCAGTGCCATTTACAGTCAGGAAGTTAAAGGATAAAGTAGCTCATTTGTGGTTATGCAAAGTTAAAATTGGCCTGTAACAATAGAAATATTTGCCAAGCCTAAGAAAAACAGTGAAGTCATAGGGTTTGGCTTGTCAGCTAGGGTCCTGTTAACCCTTCATCACACAAGTAGACCTCTTTTAGTCTAAGAATATCACTGAGGTCAACATACAAACAAGATAGCCACCCCTAATAAAGTTTTTATAAGAGTTATAAACAATACAGCTTCACACATGATTAATTAACTCTAAGTCAATGATACAAGTTTTTGTGCTGATACACCTCCTCATATGACAACAAAAATAAAAACACATCTGTAGACATCTTTCATTTGCTAGTTTGGGGTTTTTTTCCAGGAAGATGGATAATGTCTTGATTTAATTTCAGCCCTATGGGAAAGCATGAACTTATGTTCAAAGATGTTACTGATAGCCTTGGAATTCTTCTTTCCTGTTTTGTATGAACAAATAATTGAATGGAAAAAAAACAACAGCCCTTTAATATAAAACATATCCAACAATGGCCCTGTCAGCAATGGGCATTTTTTTTTTTTTCCTTAAGAGCTATACCCTGAGAATATACAATCAGGAAAGCCTTGGAAAACAGGCAGCAAAGAGCACATTCCAAGAGAGCAAGAACAAGCAAATTTAACGCAAACATACACCATGTATATTTGACAGCAGAAAAATTTTCCTTCACAGTAAAGGGGAAAAATGCATATTTCCCATAATTAGTAGCAATTTGCAGACAACACCTATGAAAAATACATTTCAGAAATCCTCAGCAGATAAAAGCCACCATAAATGCAAGAACATTGTTCTGTAAAATTTAAGATGGTCTTTCTGAGAGGAAGGATGCAGGTTCCGTTTAATAGGTCATGTGTGTCACGGGACAAGTCAAAATAATTTATATTACTTACTTTCTTCTCCAAAATGTAGTTTTAAAAGTAATACACCACTGCACTGTCTGTGCACATAAAAATTGCAACGAACAGAATTTTCAGCAGATCTCAATTAGTTTTGAATCAAAAGGGAAGAGATTTTTACTTGGTGGGTAAACTAGCAAATACTAAACTGTGAAATATTTAACCAGATGGTGGTCCTCAACTTATGGTTGCTGAAGCAGTTACATTTGCTATTTTTCATGCTTGTCAGTTTAAGACAGTGAGATTACAGCTAAGAAAATGTGCAAACCGAATGGATATTTGAAAGGAAAATTGAATTGAAGGATATTTGGAGACACCAAGAGTAGCAACTGCTATTGAAGCAAGCAAATTTTTCTTTTAATGAAAGTGGGGTTTTTTTAGTCAGTTTTGGATGTAAACCTGTACTGACAAGCCTTGAAACTGATTGAAAGAATAAAAGAAATAAGTTTATATTAACACTAATATACTAAGAAAAATCTGTCTGGTTTGGAAACACTGACAGAATGATATTTCACATGCCGAATCAAGAATGCACAAATATTGAATGCTTAATTTCTTCCTATACACAAACTTTACATACCCATGATTTCTTCCTACCTGTACACTATGGGCAGAACAGTGGGTTTTGCTTGAGGTCCTCCCCAGGGACAGCAACCAAGCATGGGGCTTCCCAGCAGGTATCTCCAACAGCCTGGGCCACTCAATTTGCACACCCTATAATCCCTTTTTCCTACTTTGTGATCCTCCTTTTTGCCATCCCTCTACCTCCCTTTGTCCATCCCAGGTTTTTCCCAAATGAAAAAACTACCTATAATGACTTTTTTCTATATTGGTTGCAGTCTTTCTACATCTGTACCCAAATCTGGTATTTCTGATGCTATCACTTGTGTGATTTTGGTCTTGTATGTTACTGTGCAAAGTACTACCTAGATGTTGCTAGCTTTGCAAGACTGCATTCCCCAGAAGGTCCCCAGTATTCACCTCCAGTTATTGGTGAAGTTTGGCTGTTTCTCATGTAATATCCGTTTAACCACCTCTGAGATCTATCTAGCCCTCATGGTGCTATCTGTAGCTTTTGTTTGCTTCTTGCAGTTATTTGTTGTATTAAGCAATTTCTCATGTCATGCCCAGTACTTCTCCCCACCCTGCTCAGATCACTTAGCCTCAGGCCAGGACTTAACCAGCAGTCCCACAGCTTGCCTGCAGCCCTTGCACAAGGTTTCATATTTGCAAACTTCACCTGTATTGTTCTGTTGTGTAGTAGGTTACAGAAGGGGTATGTGAAAGAAAAATTCTTAGTAAAGGGATTTTGTTGGTAAAAATTCCTCTCTCCGTTTGAGAGTCTTAGCCTGCACACCTGACAAGCCAACTGTCTTTTCAACTAATCTGTGCTTTGCTTTAATGTGTTCCTGGGGGGGAGGCAGTAAGGATCAGAGAACATTAACATTAGATGCAGGACACAGTTACACCCAGTATAGATAGCAATATATCATCTACCATTTGTGCTTATCACTTACAGACTTGGATTTAAGATCTTATCTGTAGGAAAGACTTTATGTTCCTGCTGAAAAGCAGATGAAGATGCACAAACACTTAAAAAAATCCACAAAACAAAGCAGAACAAGAAAAAAAAAAAAACCACAAAACCCAACCAACTTATTTTTTTACTTATGTCAATGAAAATAAACTCCCTACACTGAATGTGTTTTGGAACTAAATAATTTTGGGAAGGACTCAATTAATTTTAGGTACCTGAAAGTTAGCTGTCTGAGCTAAGATTGCCATGTTATCTCCCTCAATCACCAGTCACTCTCATAATACAACACATCAAAACCCAGAACAACAATTTAAGAGTTGTAAGGTACATTGCCGTCAAAAACTAGTCTACTTCTTTTCAGAAACTGTATCAATACCCAACTTGGTTTGCTTGAACTAGATGCATAACTTCAAGATAGCAGGAGAAACTAATTCTGGCCTATCTAACCTACTTAAGGTTTTACCAGAACTCTGGACTATGGACCTTGACTTCAAATCTTTGTTGCAAGAGCAACCTTGCTTCCAAATGCAAAGATGAAGAAGTCTGAATGCTTGGTGTGTGCTCATTATTTTAAATTATTATATTATACATATGAGTTACAGATTAAATAAGAGAGCAGTGCCATATTACAAAATGACAAATTTAGTATTAACACAAACGTTTTCCCTTACCTTAAAAAACTTAAGAGATTTTTAGGCAAATATCTGAACACAAAAGTACAGCTGATGGTGGAACAGTTTGGGAGAGAAATGAGCAAGTGAGAACAAACTTCTTAAAATGAAAAATGTTAGACTCATTAACAATGCAAAAATAGAAATTTGCACAGCACTTATTTCAGTGATAGTTTTATGTAAAAGGTAGTAAAAATTGCAGTCCAGAGATCCCCATATTGAGTGGTGAGCATCTTCAGCAAATCCTGGTTACTGTCTAGAGAGGTTACTGTTGAAATATAGATACAGAAAACAGAAGAGAAGCGTTACCAGATTGCTAGTACCTGGGAACAAAAGCTACTTATCATAGAAGCTTGAAATGAGTTTGTTTTCATTTACTGTTAGGTAAACAAATGACTGCAACTTCAAAAACTTCAGAGGCTCACTTTTTCTTAGCTGTCATCTGTAACCATGAAACTATACTGTCTTCCCATCAGCTCATACAGCCCTCAGTCATTACTCATTTTTTCTTACAAAAATCTGCATGGTGAAGTTTTGCTTAGCTCTGCAGCCATGGCAATGGAAGCCCTTTTGTGATTTTGTTTGCAGAAGGTTTTTTAGATAAAATTAGATAGTACCATGTGAAGTCCCCCCACTCACAACAAGAATTAGCTGAATAAAGGCCTCTCCTGCATGCTAGGCAATAGCATTAGACTGCTCCATGCTGGGTGATATCTGTAAATATATTCCTCTGTAAAGATATTTCCTCCAGTTGCAATTGCTGGTTTACCATAGTTGAATAAAACCATATGCCTAAGAAACCCAGATGACCTCCCTCCCCAGACCTCTAATGACAGGGCAAAACAGAACATGAAGAGCACCATGTAAATTATTACATTCTGCTACCATATTTGCCATTATGATTTTCAGCTACTCTGAGATAATTATTTCTCTCATGGCTGATGGTAAAGGAAAGCAAACACATATGGTATTGTTTGGCTTTAAGGCTTTTGACACTGTTGTGGTGAAATTACGATACACAAGCCAAGGAAATGTGGGACAGAGGAAATCATCACAAGGTGCACATGTATTTGAAAAAATATTCTAAAAGCTATTAGCAATGATTTGTTCCTGAAGTACTCAGGAACCTATAAATACCTGTGCTGGGCTTGGTTAATACCTTTCTGAAATACTAGGAACAGAACAGAATATATATCTATAAAATTGGTGGGTTACACCAAGCTGGGTGGGTAGCAAACACACTGAAGGAATTAGATACATGGCCAGGCAGAAGAGTGGCAGATTAGAATGCAGAAGAGGTTTAAAAAACAAATGTGTAACAAATACGATTCTGATATATATATAAAAAACCCACAACACCGAGCAGATGTATTTCTGTCTTGTAGTAAGACACGAGGTATAATTATTCTTTTTCAATTGACATGGAAAAGGCCTCATCTGAAATACTGTGCCCTGTTTCTGGCAGGCGGTTTTTAGGAGATGTATAGGCGTACCGGAAAATCTAAGGGAAAAGTGAAAAAATGACAAGAAAAAAAAATACAATGTATGAGTAAATTGAGAAGGAGTTTGGTTTGTTCTCTGTAGGAAAGAGGACAAGCTAGGGGGCAGCTGGAAGGGGAAAGAGAAAGGGAAGACTCAATAATGGCATTGTAAAGAAGATGACAAACAGTTATATTGACAATTTGGGTCATAGGTTGGATTTAGGAAGCTACTTCATAATCCTGAGGGAGATAAAGCCCAGTAACAGGCTATCTACAGAGATTACGGAACCCATTTCGTTCCAGGAGGTAGCAAAGACCTACCTGGCCCTTCCTTAGCATGTGACAGGCAGACCTGAGACAAATCTATTCACTGATTGTTTTCTCCTTTATTTTTGAGCCTTGTGCCCTAAAAGCAAAAGATAAATATGCTAACTTTAAAAAACATACACTTTGGATATGCCAAGAGGATTCTTTAATGTATTAGAATCTGTCATTGTTCTAAACCCCCTGGAACATATATAGTTATCACAACATCAGACTTTCTATCCAGGCCCACCTGTCAAATACTGGGGACTATGCTAATGTCTCAGCTATACCAGTAACATACCAGTTTCTGCTTCTTATAATCTTCCCCTCACTATTCCTCTTTGATGCTCTTTTGCTTGATGCATCTTAATGTGCAAGACTTTCTGAAGGTAAAAGCATCAGAGAAATGGCAAAGCAGCCGAGGGTTAGAGTTATGCCACAGGAAACCACAAGAGCTTGTCATACGAGATGAAGTCAGTGTCAGGGAATGTTGCTTAAGCTCAGTCGTGAAACTACCTTCTGATTTTCTGTTCTTTTTGAGTGTAGCCACAGAGATGGTCATTCAGCATCAGGACTCAGTTTATACAAAAGTGATGTTGCAATTATACACCAGCTCTGTTCACCTTCCCATACTGTGTGTGGCTAATGACCTTCATCATGATGCCAGTTTTCTAATTTATCTCATTCCATTTAATCATCCTCAATGGCTTTTCCTCTTGTTTGAATCTTTAAACACAGCCAACAGGAAATCTTTTTCAGTGTCAGTGTTGACCACTGTCTGTGTAGAAACTTTATGACAATTTTCTATTTGCAGCCTAATGAATTATCAATCCCAGTGAGGAAAATATTGTATTACTTATTTCAATTTTGTATTGTGAAAATCATGTATATGACATTAAAGCTAATAAATAAAAAGCACTAGGGGCATGCATTTAGAGCACATATATATAATTAGACAAAAAATAATTAATAAGGCATTAATTTAACTGAATGTTAAATGCAGATGTGATTTTTTTTCTACCACTACTACTGCCATAGTATAGTCAACATTGGAAGATGCAAATCTCCTTTGAGTTCCAAGCTGGTAATCAAAAGATGCATTTCATCTACTAGAAATTGGCGGGGTTCAGTACTGTAATTACACAAAGGTGCAAAAGTATTAAACTCTGGAGAAGAACCACAGGAGAGAATATTCAGTCCCCCTATTTTACAGTAAGGCTATTTATTTTGTGTTGTAAGACAAACCAAAGATTGATTTTCCTTTATCTCCACATACTTTGGGGTTTTTGTTTTTTTCTTCTGCTCAGCCTGAGTGCAGTCTCAAAAACTGTAGATTGAATATTCAGCCCAAGGGACATGAACATCTGGAGAGGAGACTGGAAATGAACAGCCAAGAAGGAAGAGAGATTTCCTTCCCTGCTGAAGAAAATTCTCTTTTTAGAGGTGCCTGAAGGAGGGTTACATTTACTTCCATTCCTGCTCACCCTCTCCCAGACCATGCCTGTAAGTGAACTGTTTATGTCTCTGTCTTCTAAGTGTTGAGGTAGAAACCTTCACCTGAGGTGTGTGAAAAAGGGGAAAATAGTTGGAAGCCCAAAAGGAGGAAGGTGAATCATCAAAATAACCATATAAAATGTCAGTAAGCAGGTAAAGCACATATCAATAACAAACAAATTTTCACATACCAAATCATATTCATCAGTTTATTTAAGTGCTCTGTCACTAAGTAGTGATGAGTTTTGATAAAGAGATTTGTAGAACTGTTTTTCTTTTCTCTTTAACACATGCTTCAATCACTGGGCTCATCCAGTACTGTGAGACTGAGAAACGTCTGTGGAAAGGATCTGGCAGAAATGATACGTGTATACCAGTTTCATCATCTCCTCACAAGCAGTACTTCTTTTAGTTTACACAAGCAGTATTACTCTAAGGTTAAGGGTGTCCTTGCACTGTGCATGAAGCTGATGATGTGGCATGCATAAATACAGCCTGTTGCTAGGATTTTTGCAGTCAGTCCAAGCTCATTAGGATGCTACAATATGCTGAAACCTGTGCTGTCCTATTTTGTACGGCCTTATTTGATTAAAGCTAGCACAAACTGCAACCACTTCACTTGCTGTGTAGACATGGCCTTCCAAGCAGATCTGTATGGTCTAACAGATACCCGCTGTAAAATAATTATATGTTTGGTGTTAACTTTACAGATGATAAAATCTCCTGAAGTTTAGCAAAGGCAGAATCTGACTTTGGGACAGAATAACATCAGTCAACAGTGCCGTGTTCAGATTGCTGGAAAGCAGCTCTGAAGAAGAGAAGGGTAAAAAATAATATCTCTTTCTCAAGAGAGAAAAAGAAATTACGTGAACCTTCAGAGAAGGCAAGCTAATCTACATTTCTAAATAGACAGGTTGTTGGGGGTTTTTGAATTGCTGATTTCAAAAGACAACTGAATTATCTGTGATATTGATTTACTCAAAGGAGTATTAAAACTTAAAATTAATGTATGCAGTAATATTTTTACTGTACCATCTCACTGAAAAGTAACTATATATAATGAGTTACATCATTAAACTGGCATAACCCTCGGTTATGCTGCCTCAGTTACTCATGACATTCTCTGCAATGAAGCATTACACAGTGGGTGAACAGTAGTTCACAAGTGGGACAGGGCAGACTGATTATTTTTGTTTAGAGATTCTTGCTGAAAGAAACCTCTGCTAATAGATGGAGCACAATAAAACACTTGTGGTATTGAAAAATATTTTCTACGGGTATTGAAAAAGGATTCTGAATATTTCAGTCTTTACCAAGGCACATGATCTGGTTTGAATGTTTCAATAAGGACTTGGCATTGTTCGATTTACGTTAAGTTGTTAAGGTAAATCAAATGTACATTAATGTAAATAAAATGTACACTGAGTCAATAATGTCATGAAGCGATCGTTTCTACAGCATTGCTTTTGCAAAAATTGCTGATACAGGTCCAAGGTAACCAACTGAAAGTTTAGGACAAAATAACCAAGCCCTGTAAATAATCAAGACAGAAGGAGGAAAAGGGGATAAATGAAATATCTTACTAACTTTTCCTTATGTAAGGGTGTCATAAATTAGAAAAGGAAGCCAGAGAATTTGAGACCAAATTTGCAGAGATATTACTTCCCTGCTTTCTGCAACTGTGCTGTACCTTAGATTACAGAAATAGGAAAGCGAGAATGGTATCAGCTCATAAGGATTAAACAGGTTCTTTCCTGCCTGTCTCTTGGGGAGCTTGGAAATGTTTTAGGGCTAAATACCTGACTCAGAGCTCTGCCTAACAGGTACGTATTTGCCTTGAACTAATAAAGAAGAATGTTTTCCATTTAGTAGCTCCAGACTACTGCTCTGGCCATCTGGAAACTATTCCTGTGCATATTTAACAGTCTATTTTCTTGATTTAATGAAAGGAACTATTTGCATAGTAGATTTCAAAGTACATCAGTAATAAAGCAGGACAAATATTTTAATGTGCAAATAGTATTTGAAAAGCTCATGGGTAAAGAAAAACACCCAGTGAAATGCTTGGTGTGCTAGAATTTACAGACTTTTTTTTTTTTTTAATTCTCTTATGTGTTTTTATGGAGTACAATAATACCAAGATCTTCAACATGATTAAGACCTCATAGATTCCAAATACACAGTACATTAATAATAAAGCGGGACAGAAATTTTAATGTGCAAATAGTATTTCAAAAGCTCATGGGTAGATTAAAAACAGCCAGTGAACTGTTCAATGTACTAGAATATACAGACAGATTTTAAAAAAAAAATCTCATATTTATTCATATGGTCTACAGTAACATCAAAATCTTCAAAATGATGAAGACCTCATTATGGCAGGCACTGAAAAAGATGCTTAGATATTGCCAGAGACACCAGACAATTACCAAGAAGTAGCATAACACAGGACCCTTGAAATGCTGCCTGGAAGAGATCTACAGAAATGACACAATTCAATATCCTGCTTAAAGTGGGATTATAGCTAACAGCAGACTAGGCCAGGCAGCGTTTTGTACAAATTCTTGAAAATTTCCAAGAATAGAGATGCTATATCCCTCCTGGAATGAAAGGGTTTTCTTTATGTCTAATCTGAACTTCATGTATTGCCACTTCTCACCATTGTCCCTTTTTCAAGGTATTAAATGAAGTCATTGTCATTACCACAAGTTAAGCTTCACAACCTCCTATCTGCTTATGGAGCAAACTTCCTTCACTGAGTGCTGACTGCAATATGGCAAAGCATCATGTTTTCTTGAAATTTGGTTTCTGCTGAAGGATACTCAGTGTCTCATCGGAGCTGCTCAAAACCTCTAAAGATGAGAGCTGAAGTTGAAAGATGAAACATTGGACTCAATGATCCTTATGGGTCCCTTCTAACGTAAAATATTCTGTATAGAGATGGCTCTGCCTGGGAATGTCCATCTGCTTCCTGTTAGAGGGTTTGAGCTTTTGCTTTGTTATAACAGCAAAGTACATACAATGGACAGCCTTCCAGTGCGCACACAATACATCAAGAAACTGGGGCCAGGAGTAGCAGTTCTGTATATCCAGTAGTCCTCCTTTACCCCTATACTAATCCCTGTCATACCATATTTAAAAAGGATAAAACTCCAGACCACTAATACTAAAAAGACTGGACAGCTGCAAGGCAAAGGATGTTTCACCTTTAGATTCAGGTTATAGAAGTAAATGTGAGTTTCTAAACATTAGGCAGGGGTCGTCAAACTGTTTAACCAGGGGGCCGGCGCGCGGATGCAGTGGCAGGCAGTCATCTGCGGCTGCTTGGTTTCCCCCCCCAACCCCTGGGGGGGGGGGGTGGTGGGGGGGGTGTCTGTAAATACCAGGGGCCGGATTGAGGATCCTGGGGGGTCGTATCCGGCCTGTGGGCTGTAGTTTGAGCACCGCTGACATTAGGTATGAGGTTCAGCCTGCACTTAAACATAGTCGTTTTGATGAGGGTGCCTACCTGTGAGAAGGTGTGCAAGCTCCCAGTGTAGTCAATGGACGCTACCGACTCAATTGTTGAAATATAAGTGCCCAGGACATGTCTCATGGCAGCATATCCCACCAGATACCTTCAGACAGCCATTCCTTTCCCATCCTAAGGGCCAAAGCCTGAGAAACAACCCCACTCAGCAGCAGTGTCTGCTTTGCTGCCCCAGCTTCTCCCTTTGCTCCCCACCTCCCTCGTGTCTGCCCCGCAGCTGCTCCAGTATTGCTGCAACTGCCAATGCAGCTGCTCAGGGATTAGACCGGGAAACTAAGTCAGGTTAAAAATAACATTTTCTTTTCATATTACTTTTAATCCAGCCCCTTGGATTGTACAGACAGTGAGAACTGGACTCCAATCCCACGCCATGGATACAGCCCCTAATAGTTTTTACTTTACGCAAGATGTTGCTCTCTTAGTAAACTGCCGCAGCAGATGTCATCTTGAAACTATATGGGTTTCATCTTGAAACTATATGGGTTTATCCCCTTTCTTCTCACAGACAGCACCATGACTGTCAGTGTTTTTTCCTGTCACATGCATCTCTTGACTAACTTCTCGCAAATGTTCATTAGCCTGAGCAGTAATTGCCTCATACAGTCTCAAAGCATCTGAGACAATTTCCTGAAAGAAGGAGCAGAAAGTGAACACAGTACCCAGCTTGTGAACTTACTGGACTGAAAAACACATGGTAAATTTACACCTAGCTTAGAACTAAACTGAAAAGAATATCAAGACATGGGCAAAAAAAGAATTTTACAAATCAAATGCAAATGCAAAACATAATTAAAAAAAAAAAAAACAAAAAAAAAGGATTTTTTTATGGATGCTAAAGGAATTGAAAGACGTTGTTATTTCAGATTATTCCCTCTATCAGTTTCCTTGTCGTATTAGGACTTCAGATCTCTGTTCTGTGAACTGGAAGGTAATAGTTCATTCTGGGCCCACAGAAGCAAATGGCAAAACACCAGATGACAGAAACTTTAGCACAAAGCCCCTGGAAAACAGTTAAACAGTTGAGACAAGATTGTCATAGCTCCCAAGGAAGCTCAAATAGATTTTCCCACTGGGAAACGTCCCAAAACCTTCTTTATAAATATTGCTTTAGAAAGATAAATGTAAAATTCTGACCCGAAATAAAGCAATAAAGAAAAATAATTAAATTCCTTCCCTTTCCTATCTTTTTTTAAAACAAACAAACAAACAAAAAAAAACAAACAACCAACCTGATACTGATGTGTCAAACATAGGGGAAAAGATACATTTGTTAAGTGTTTAACAATTTCTACCTTTAGACCCTGAGGAGTTCCCATACCACATCTAAGCTATCAGAGGATAAAGTTAAAACATTTCCAGCAAAAGAGAGTAAATTCAGGTACTTCATTTTTGATATGAGAACAAACGCTTTTTAAAGAGAAAACTAATTTGGTTTAGTCCATACCTACATGTGCACTCACGCCTCAATCAATCAAAAAAGTATACCCAAAAAGAGAATAAGTAAAACTAGAAAAGGGTAACCTTCAGTGAATATAATTTTTTAAAAAAAGAATTGTTCACATCAGTTTTCCAGCAGCATAATGCATTCATCCTACAGGTACCCATCACTCAGTGCTTGTATCTACACCTCATTCACAACAAAACAAAACAAAACAAAACAAAACAAAACAAAACAAAACAAAACAAAACAAAACAAAACAAAACAAAACAAAACAAAACAAAACAAAACAAAACAAAACAAAACAAAACAAAACAAAACAAAACAAAACAAAACAAAACAAGACTTTTTTTGAATTTAGGATTAAACACTTAATATCTCCGTTAAGTTCATAAAGGTACTCTTATATGTAAGTATGATATGTTTTGAATGATCCATATCCAGGGCTAATATTAGATAGAATACCACCATCACAATCAGCAGGACAGTGTCATTTACACTTACTTAGTGTGCATCCTTTAATTTACAGCAGCTTTACACAGCTAAGATGTCTGGGCTTCTAGTTATGTAGTTGGGTGTTAATTTACATTATTTATTTTATTCTTCGTTTTCTCAGAATTCAGAGGAAAAGATACTCTGCCTGCTTACAGAAAATAGGAAACCGAACTTTATCATATTGCAAGCCTAAAGATCTTGCAGCTGATACAGCAGTAAAAAAATCAAATTGCTACTTCCACAGCAGTAAATGGAGCATGGTCAGCAATCCCTGGCACTGATACTATTCCAATGGTGTGCGATTACACTACCCAGACTGTTAAGGTTCCTCAAAACAGCAAAAATCCCTGGGCCCATGCTGTTTCCCAAACCACAAGTTTTGGTTTACCTGGCAGATCGTGAGGTCACCCAGAGCAAAGGCCCTCCAGGAAGTATTGTAATAGCAGAGTGCGACAAGCGTGTTTGTCCCCCATGCTGCAGTAGTGTCTATTTGGCAGTTTACAGATCTCCAATGCTTATTCAACAGATTTTAAGGAAATTTGTGGAGCATTTAAAATAAATGGGTTTGGGTTTGGGTTTGTTTTTTTTTTCTGGGTATTGGTGACATGTCAAAACTAAACATTTTTCCATAGACTGCAGTTAAACTTTACTCACTTTCATAATGTTTTTAGCACTAAGGAAAACAATACTCATAGCACCTTATAGATTGAAAGTTCAGAGACGTATGTTGCACAGGACAAGTCCATACTGAGGTCTTGGATCTATATAGGTTGGGAAAAAAAGTTTAAAAAAATCATAATTTCATTCTAATGTGGAAGAACAGAATTTTGAAGACAGAAAGTGAACATGAATTAACATTCAATATTTTCAGGACCATCATGTGAGATTTCAACAGCAGTATTATGTTTCCATCTTCCCTACAAAGAATTAAAATAGATCGATGCCTTATATTGTTACTTCAGAGATTATTTAAAAACTGTTCTATAAAAAAATATTATATATATATATATATACTTCATAGAATATAGTAGCTAAAGCTCACTCTAATACCTGTGATTATTTTTAACACCCTTTTCCATTCAGAAGTTGAGTCTTCTAAGGATTCAAAATAGAACCAGCTTTCTCACAGTGACTTGAAAAGTCGCATTCCTCATGAGAGTACAAAGGAGCATTCATAAGTCAAATCTCAATTTATTTCAGCAAGGTGTGTCATTCTTTGTTAGTTTATTTTCTTTCAAAATTAAAAAAAAAAAAATGTCTCCCCAAAACCAGCATTATTGCTATAGATGTTTTCACTGCTTTATGCAAGCTTGCAGCTCCTCAGACCAAGCTCTGGTAATTTCCTAATTGTTATCAGGCATGTTCCAGCACCTGGCTTTTGTAAGACCTTTAGTAAAGAAAAATGAAAGCAATTATTCAGGAAAATATTTAGCAAAAGGCTTACAATGGCTGGAAAGGTTTCTAGAAGATTCATTTTCTTACTAGTGAATGACTCCAGTTTAAAGAAACTGTTTGAATTTGGATACAGCAGAGCAATGCAAACCTGCCCTTAAATCTCAGGAAGTTTTGGATTCAGAAAGCTATTAATTATTTCTGTTTAAAGGTTTATCTGCTGAGGGGAGTGTGGAACACAACAGGGCTGTAACTGATGGGTTTGGGGAAACATGCTAAAATGAGGCTGAAGTCAGCCTCGTGGTCATTGACACAGCAGTGGTATCCAGTGCCTTCCAGTAAACTGTAAAGTGTCACCGTGCTGCTTAGCAGTTCTTGCTCCCTTCTCTTTGTGTTAGGAAGCTGTCACAGAACCTGCTTCTGGAGGCAAAAAAACTTATTCTGTTCTCCAGCCTGTCTTTATTCAGTCAGACCACCCCCAGCGGTTTTTACGAAGACATGGTTTATTTAACTCGTATAGCCCTTTCCCATCTTAGTTTGTATCAAGAGCAATCCTGTCCCATTCCCACCTTCATTCTCCCAGACTGTAGACTGTTTTTTTCTGTCTGTTCCCCGCACAGGCTGCCTGTGCCTCCAGTGACACTAGTAGCCCTTTGCTGAACCATTAGAATCTGACTTCATTTGCACGGGAAGTCATTAACCAGAACTGAGCACAGGACAGGAAACATGACCTTCTCAGTGCTTCACAGTGCATGACAATATTCTGCTCTACGCATCTTGTGTGATACATGACTAAGTCGCAAGGTACTGGTGGATCATAGTACACTTGAGCCCTTTACTGTACTCTGATAACTGTCAAGCTCCTACAGGAGAAATTATTGGGTTTAGTTCCTATGCGTGTGTACTTTCATTTTAGTTGTGGCTTGTTTCCAGATGATGCCCTTTCAACGTCCTCCCAATGAATTCTTGTATCAGGGATATGCATCCTGCGTATCAGTGTGTTCTAACATTTGTTTGCCAATGGAAATACTGAAATGGTTTCAAAGGCTCCACATAAGAAAGCAGAATTTAATCTCCTCCCACTCAAAATGATGTGTTGTTATCTTCTCTTCAGCCAGCTCTTCACCTACCTAAAATTCTTGTGCTTATCCTCATCTTCTCCACCTAATTAGCAATCTTTCAAGTAACACACTATATAATGTGTTGAAGAAATCCTTACAGATAAGATTATTATTTCTTTTCCTAGAAACCAAGCTTTTATATCAGAGAAAGTTGTCAGATTAGTCTGGCCCATACAACTCTGGCAAATCTGCGTTGCTCTTTACAACAGTTTCCTATAAGATCATGTTTTAATTATTCTCCCTTTCAAAATGTTTCCTAACTCTTTCCATGCTGCTCAGAAGAAATAACTTCTGAGAGCAAATGCTACTGCCTGGACCACTTCCTTACCTTTTTTATGTATAAGCATTGCTACTACTTTTAAATCTAGTATGGTATATTCTCTCCATAGAACTACTGTATGTATCTGCAGCCAAACTAAAATTTGACATGCACCTTCACTGAGAATGCTGGAGCTGACACACCCCAGGGACATGAATGTGGTAGGTTTCAGTGCTGTCTGCTTCTGTGTCCTTATTGCCAACAGTTATTGTGCATGTCACACTTCCCTTCCTCTCTCTCCAATGTTATCCTCTCCCAGTCATTTATTCTTATTGAAAATTGAGTCAAATATTGAGCTAAATCTGGGGATCATGACGAAGTAATTTCGCTACCTTTCATCTTCATTGTGTGAGGTGAAGTGGGTGATTGTTTTTATGATAAAGTGACTTTGTGAACTGTGTTTTAGGAGTTTTGTAAAGTTTAATTAGCAATTCTCTTTTTGCACTTCCCAGTTTGTGCTCTCACATCCTGACCTCAAAGCTGTAATACTCATACCCTCATTTCTTGTTACATTCTCCCTTTTTTCCTGATACGTTTCTTGTCAAGTTTAGTTGTCCAGTTCAATTTTCTTGCCAGATTTCCTCCTTTGTCAGTCCTCCACTGAAATAAAGCACATTAGCTTTATCAGTTCAGGCAGCACCATTAACTCATTCTTCCTGGTCTGCTGTTTTGAAATCCAGAGCCTTAGTCTCAGGCCTTAGCTGAATTAACCCTTCCATTTAGTTGAAGTTGGGTAAACTCCCTACCTGTTTCAACTCTTTTTTTTCTTTCAAGCATCTTGTATAATTGCCAGAACCAAATCAAATCGGTGTTGTAGTTACATATCTTAGCTCTGCTCTAACCTGGTTTGTCAAGGACGGATGGCATTAGTAAAAGCTAATGGCAGATACATTCAGACTTTGAAATCTGGAGCTTTCCAAGTTCAGCCATCTGCCATTTGATAATTCCTAAACCACTGGAGATTTTCTGTGGTCAGCTATATCCTGAATCCTTGTTGTCAGAAGGTGCAGGTAAGAATTCACTGATGAGGTTAGATTCCTTGTTCTCAGCTGCGATGGGATTGCTACTCTACATTTGACCTAAGTCATCAGCATATAGCTGAAAAAGCCACAGGGTTCAGCTGAACTGACAATCCTTACTCCTGAATGAGAGCAAATACACTGGCTATAGCTTCAGGGTAAAGTTTGAACGGTAGAGGAAAAAGTATTTCCTTCATTCATTTATGAGCTGGATTTCATATTAAATACAATATTAATGTAATGTGTCTTCTATTAATGGATTTCCTTTTCTTTATTTCAAAAATATGTGTTTACAGCTGCTTGAGAGGAAAAGCTGTTCAGACCCATAAGAAACTTTAAGCACATTTCAGACATGGTACAGACCTTTCTTTCTACTTTGGATAAATAATAAGGTTGTGGTAAAAATTGGCTCCAAATGAAAGAGAGAAAAATGTAGCCATTAACTTTATTTTAAGACAATGACTTATTTTTGGCAACAGCATTTGATTCTTATAGGATGCTCACTGACGTCTATGCCTGCATTTCCTTCAAGGGGAATTTTGACATTTAAAAAACATCAAGAGACATGACTACCATACCTTTTCCCCATGTGATGGCTTTCTGCACTGTTGCTTGAGCAATACACCTGAAATGAACAATAATATTCTGTCTCCATGTTCAGGAAAAAGATATGCAAAATGTTAAGAATTACAGTTGTTTTGTAGTAATGAATTGAATAGACATTAAAGCTTTTGTAATAATGTCATATTTAGATAATTTTACCACAGACAGTAGTTTTATTGGTCTAAGGCAAGCTTTTAATTGTGTTTTTTTATGCACTTCTATTTATTTTTAAATCCCATTTCCAAACAGGAAAGAACATTCCCATGTCTTTTTCTGTAAGCAAAGTGATATTTGACTTTCTGTATGTGATTTTTTTTCATGCAGATGAGAAGAAAATGTATGGGAACATTCTGAAAAAGAGAAGTTTTCCTTTTCTCCACTTCAGCTATTTTCTCTAAAATCAGCTTGGGGGAAAAAAAATATGTCTTTTTTTTTTTTCATTTAATAACAGAAAAATAATATGTTTAAAATTATTTATATTAATTTCCTGGATTTATGAGAGTAAGGCTTGGGACCAAAAGTCTGCAGAAATATGGATCGGATCAGACTTCATGAAGTCTGTGAGGGCTGATGCCTGTCTGTGCTTGCAGGGTAGCAGTAAGAAGCTGTTGGGCACATCCTGCAGCAGATACAGCCAAGCAAGAGGGAGACCAGGCCCCACTGCCTGCAATAGCTGGTATTTTAACTGTAAGAAAGGTCCCTGTAATGGGAAGCTTACTAACGGCCATTTGAAATCCCACTGGAAACCATGCATGTTTCTTAGCTGCTTCTGAAAAATATCAGTGAAATAAGGAAAAGAACCGAACAGGGAGAGCAGACCCCTACTGGAGGTTCAGATTCACCTTCTCGTGGAGAAATCATGGAGAATCCAGGCACATCCAGGCACCTGTTTCTGTGGCATCATGGAACAACTCGGAACTCATGCAGGGAAGCAGCTTCTTTCATTCAAGTTGTCAATCTTTATGATTTACACTGGTTTTTACCCCAGTGACTGTGTTTTCTCCTGACAAGAAGAAAGTACTTTTGTTTGCACTTGCTGCTGTGCTTGTAAAACCATGGTACGCACTTTCTGTCACTGCCTCGACTGATTAAGAGCTTTGGACCTATACTTTGACAGAGATTAACATCCTATCATGTGTTAAAGTTGAACTGTCATGAGGTACATGAGACCACATTCCTGCAGATCAGATTCTCAAAACCAAACACATCTTAAAAATGCATTATTCCAAAGAATAATTTACTGAAATAGACTTTGTATTATAAAGTCTTTAAAAGCAGGAGCACTGCTGGTTTGGCTCTAAATATCTACCCACACACCACAGTCTGAACAATTCAAATAGTGATAGAGCGTCTTTGATGTGCAGATAGTATTTTTAATCATTAAAGCAAACAAATAAAATGCATGGCTAAAACGTACTCCTACTGTATGTGGGAGATCACTGCTGACAAGTCACTGGGCATGCTGTGGACCAGAAGACTAATGTGTAGTCCCATGGGCTCTAGAGAGAGCTCTTTCAAGCCAACATTTAGATACTACATGGGAAGTATGTGCTTATGTTTTCCATTTATGTATCAGTCGTCATAGAGACAGAAGTCTTCAGATTAATCAATCAGTTTTTTATAAGTGGAACAATGTTTTTTTATAGCTCTCTATATGTGCAAGCACGTCTATTTGTCTCTATGTGTATAGCCATATATAAGTCCAAAAAATGAGAGTTCTGTGTGCTGCGATATGCTAATTAATTTTCTGCTGCTTTCCTGAACCTAATATATTTTGAAACATCAATCTGAAAGCAAGCTGGTAAAACATTTAAGAAAACGGTATGTATCACATTGCTTTAATCTCACAAGCATAGTTAGGTTTCTAATTTATGTGTATTGCAATGTGAGGGTGAGCAGTCAGCCTGATGGTGAGACCTTGGACAGTGATCCAAGATGTTATATCAGGAGATATGCTCTGATCAAGAGGCATGCTCTACAATAGTGCTTTGTTGTGACCCAGAAATGAAGACGTGAAAACATTCTTCTACCCAAAGAGGCATTTTGAGAGTAAGAGGCATGGTCAATAAATGGAGTAATTTTGCACAACTTCATAGCCTGATACAAAAGCATGGACAGAAAGCAAGGTGAAAATAAGGAGGCCAAAGAAACAGCACAGCAGGAAAGGAGTTGGATATGGGGCAGGAGGGTACCAGACGTTTTTGGGACTATGAATCAAACTGAATGCAAAAATGAGACAGGATCAGGACCTAAGACAAGATAAGAATTAGACTTGCATTACGTTAGAAATGGGGTGAGGGAAATCTATGTGATCTCAAGAACTGTATTGCAGAGACGTTCCCTTGTCACTGGCTTGCTGGCTGCAGAACTGTGCACTGGGGTCATTTTTCTGGGTTCACAGCAGCCACTGAGTGAATTAATGACTCAACGCTGTCTAGGCAGTGACTCATTAAATGCAGACCCCCATTCTGCTTTGCATATGGCATCATTGATATTTTTCGTTATTGACAAAGAATCGTAAAATGGGAAAAAAGCTTACTGAATTCATAAACATAAAACTAATTAAACACAGGCAATACTACCAATATTACAGAGAACAAGGCCAGAATTTGAAATCATGTTTGCAAATTGGCAACGTGGTCAGAAAAAATAAACTGAATACAATAGGGACAAATCCACTTTGGGAAAGAAGACTCAAACACATGAATTATATATTGGGAAACAACTTGTTCATATGAATTCTTCCCAAAAGGATAAGGAAAGAGATGATTCTACTATCCAAGCTGAAAATGAGTCAGCACCCATATTGTTACAAGAAGCCATCATGTCTTATATAAAGAGGTAAAATCTGAAAAAGATGTGTTGAGGAATCTTCCTATTCAAGGCAGAAAGGATGTCAAGCTTGAGATAAAGCACAGTTGGGAGTAGCAGACTGGATCAAACATTGGAGAAAGTAATTGAAGAAAGTTCAGACAAGAGCAGAGACACTGACCTAAAAAAAAAAGGCTTGTGAGGAAAGACTGAAGAACTATGATTTTTTTAAACTGGAGGAAAGTGCGAGGAGAAAGCAAAATACTGCTGCAATACATGTGTAGTTGATTCAAAGAAAGAAAAAATAAAATGTTTTTACATTACTGTGACAAATACAACAGTTAATGCGTTTATGTCATGAGACTGAGACTGAACACTAGGAAAAACTTACCAACACGAGTAATAGTATGTAATAATAGGTACTGAAATAGGCTGTGGTAGAAGCTTTCCATCACTGGAGATCTTTCCGAAAAATAGTTAGGAAAATATTTGTCATGAATGATACTCAAGAATTGACCTTGAGCTACAGCATGGACAAAAGAACATCCTCAAGGACCCTTCTCTCAGACTGGTCTTGACTTTCTGTTAGTACCTCCAATCTGAATTTCTCTCTGGAAATGAGACATTGTCATAGGGCTGAGATCACTGAGAAAGAGGATCACAGAGCACTCTTTCTACCATTTGTTTTATTTTTGTTTACTGCATTGTCAGACTACATATGTTTCTTGTCCCCAAAGGAGAGATTACTTATTTGATAAATAAATAATTTTATAAATAAGAAATTACTTTATTTCTGTTACTTGCCTGGGAGACTGTAAAATCAAATATATTAACAGAAAAGGAACAAGAGCTACATATTTGCTCCGTGACTCTTTCCAGATGCAAGACATTAATTTATCAATCAGAGGTTATTCTCAGCTTGTTATTCAAATAATTTCTATTTTGTTTAGATCCCTGGGCATAGTTAGACAAGAAGATTCCTAAAAGAGAGCAAGAAACCTATCTGAAATTAGATTCTAAAACTATAGAAAATGCAGTGGTAATTTCTTTTTAATGCCAGTTTATTTACAACTAATCTTTCTATAAAAATCTGATAGAAATCAGCTTTTCCTTTCAAATCCGGTAAGAATAAACACTTTTTATTAAAAAAATGCCTTTAGGTGCATGAAAGGGTCATATGAGTTTCAATTGTTCATATTCATCACAAGAAACATAAGAAGACCTTTACACAAGGATTTACCTTTGCACTGTTAAAAATCCTTTCATCATATCTCTGAGTGAATAGTGATAACCAATACTGGAATCAGTTTCAAAATTGGTTCAAATTTTACAAAGTACACATTTCTCAGATTCATTTGGCATCTATAGCAAAGCGGTGGGAAGGAAGGGAGAGAGGGAGAAAGGGAGGAGAGGAGGAAGGGAAGAAAGAAGGCATGTGGAGCTTGGCCTTCCAATTCCCATAGTTACCTTTTGGAAATGTATATTCCCATTGAATTTTATTTGAATTTCACGAGGGTCCTCATGCACATGAGCACATGTAATGTGTTACCACAATACCTGTGGTAATTCTGTTTTATTGAATGTTAAATTTATTTTGAGTGTATCTCTAAAATTATATTTATGGAATAGCACTTAGATAACATTTTGCAGGTTGATTACAACATGGTGACATATGGAAAAAATAAATAATCTGGTTTGGATTGACTTCAGAAATTGAAAAATGAGGAACAAACCAAGTATATATTTGTTAGCAAATGTTTTTCTTCCTACTATACGTGCTTGTAGTGAGCACATAAGAGCTATGCAAGCCAGTAAACACTGTGGTTGGTAAGAAATGCTTGTATATTATTCTGGATTTCTGCTTGTGATGACACTTGTTTCAGTCCACTGCACTCAAAGATGCAGTCATTATTGAAAGCATATTCTTCAAGTAGTGAGAGAGTTTGCTTTGGTTCTATAGCGTGGCAGGGTAAGCCATAGCTAGTGATGTCTACCAGTGAGTTAAGTAGTAGATTCTGGTCCCAGTGATGTCTGTGCACAATTTATTGGCAACTGGAGGACCATAAAAGCTGCTAAATCTGATATGTGTTCCCATGAGTGTAAATGATGTAGGTACCACTACATACATGGAGCTATCTGCACCTATACAAGCTCACAGTCACGGTCCATTTGCTACTGAAAGGTGTGTCAAATATGAGCTGGAGAACTCCAAACACAATTAGCACACGGAAAATATACACAAATCTATGTGTGAGAATGTGAAAGAAACCCAAACCCTGAATCTTTTTTTCTCATTCTGAATCTAACAGACCAACGTACAAAAGGCATACCTTTCAAGCAGAAAAAGATAAGCACTAGACTGAAGAGTGCACAAGAGCCTCCAAGAAGATCTCTCAAAGGACATGCAAGAAAGTCAGCAAAATGTTGAGCCAACTTTTGGGCAAAATAGAAGAAGCAAAAAAAATAGGATAGTTATATAGCATTTTTGTTTTTCAAAAGGATTCACTACATATTGAGCATAGATCCACATACTACTGTTAATAATAATGGTACATTTGTTTTCTTACATATGGCTTTTTATTGATAGAGTTCAATACATAGAGAAGAAGGTCAGAGGAAGTTTTACTAAGGTTTCTCCATTTAAAACATAGGTAAGGTGAAGCCTAAAAAGATAAAAATATGGTCAGGAAAACAGAGGCAAAGAAAGGAAAGAACCCTTAGCTTTCATTTATATTCAACACATGAATTTCACCACACTGACAGTTTAAATAAACCTATGAGATTTAGTCTTACTTTTACCCACTTCATGTACTCCAAACTAAGCAATATTTTAGAAGAGTTTAGCTATTTAAAGGTGTCTTTTGCAAAACATAAATGGTAGTAGAAATTACTCCCAGTACACAAATACAACTTAGTCACTCCATTTTTGTTTGCTTGTTGAGTTTTTTTTTTTAAGCAGCACTATAGGATAAATTCAGGAAGTAGTTTTATGCTTTCCCAGAGACTCCCTTTTGTTCTCCTCTCCTGTCTTCTTATTAGCTGAGTGACTAGCTAGATATGACAGCCAGATATGAAAGCAATAAAACTAAATCCACAATGGCAGCATCTCTGTTATGTATGTGACTTCATCCTGCAGCAGCTAGAAGGGCAGGGAACTGATTTTCCACAGGCTGCATTTTTTTCTTGACTACCAATATTCGTGTCTATGAGGTGGGTTATTTTTGGTTCTTCACCAACAATATCCTATTTCTGACATCATAACAGACAGTAACTCCCTGGGTCCTTGACTAAAGAGTATGTGCAAGTCCAGACATTTTGTATTATTTCAGTATGAAAAGGAAAGAAAAACCCCAAACTTTGGAATATAAAACCACCTTTGTGAGGGCAACTGCTTAAAATGTAAAAATACAAAATGAGGCAGGAAGGGTAGCTGAAACTAGTCATGTCTTCTACCTGGTAGAAACTGGGTTTAAAGAGTAGCCTTCATTGCAAAGTCTTTCTGTTTGTATTCCTGTGGAAAAGGCCTGCATAGGACAACATTGTCTTAACTATTATCTGTAACATCCTCTTATTTTTGCCTGAAAGCAAGACTACTTCATCTGCCAAATAAGGCAAAGTTCCTTGTCCCTAGGGACTTTCAGAACATAGTACACAGAATTAAGGCCAGGTTCAACACTGCATAAATCCTGCAACTTGGGGGTTAATATTTTATAGCTTTATTCAGACGAGAAAGATAGAAAGATGACGTGGGCCCATAGGTTTTGAGCATGAAATCCCATAGGAGATAAAGTCTAACCCTAAGTTCTAAATCTAGTCTGTCCTGCCGTGAAACTACACTGACATGTACATAACCCCTCAGTGTAACTGAATCAGGAAGCTAATCCAGCTGAAAAAAGTCCCATTTCTTTTTCAGCTGGTCTCCAGCTCCCTGAGGTCACTTATCGCCCAGTGCAGTGACAGTACATGGGAAGAGGAGGGAATAAACTGCTATGGGCAGGGGAAAGAGACGTGAAGCAACAGCTTGCAGTCACACCACCCTTATCCATCCTATGATTATGCTATGCATTTATGGCCTTAGACTGATCAGAAGGATGGCTTGAGATATTTTTGCCTGCATAGCACATTTCTGCCTTTGCCCATCTCTCGGTGCTATATAAGCAGAGCTGGTTAAGGAACCATAATTTGAATTGGAATGAAGACTGTATCTAGCTGGGAAGAAAAATTGTTTTGTCTTTGGCTGGATCAGCTTCCCAATCCACTTTAGAAAATGGCTCTGCAAACACTTATTCTGAGGTTGTTCTGGGCATGGGGGAAGGAGAAGGGCATGGGAGAGGGAAGAAATTGCTTAATCAGGCATGGTCACTGAAGGAATTCATATGGAAACTCAACATCTGTAAAATAAATTAAAACAAAACCCAAATCAACAAAACAAAAAACAACAACAAAAAAAACCCTACTAACCCCTCCCCCCAAAAAACCAAAAGAAACCACTACACATAGAAAATAATCTAGAGCACACAAAGGTCTGCAAATACCTTATGAAATACCATGAGTGACTTTTTAGTAAGTCTTCGCACAGTGTGAATCTACTAGGGATCCTCACAGCTGCCTCTTTTGACTCTGACTTTTGTAGGTGTTTTGCTAATAAATGAGAACAAGAGGGTTATTCTTCTATACTTTAACATGCACAGGTCTAAAGTTTATCTTCAGAAATGATTTCTTAGACATTAATCAGCATCCAGTATATACAGGCTATGCCACCCACACAGAGATGTGGCAATGTCTCAGGGATTTTTGATGTACTTCAAAGCCATTAAGCAAACAAGCAAGCAGAGGAAGGGGACTTCAAATTCCCAGTCTATGAATTAATAATCTGTTGCTTTCCTGTTACTGTTGAGACAAATATCTATTCTTCATAATCAGAAGGGTACAAAAAATCTGTTTGGCTTGTGTTCACCTATCAAGCCTTCATCTGTGGATTTGCTACTTTAGTGATGTCTCCCCTTCTTTCTCTCTTTACTTCTATCATCAGCATTTGAGACTGTGGCTGCAGCAATCTGCAAAATAACTTGCACAGTATGAGAGAACTGCTGAATATGACTAATGTCAACCACATCCTATTTTTGGATATTTATCTGTCTTCTGTTTCAGTTGCACTACTCCATGAGCACATACTGTGAGAAAGAGTATTAAAGCTAATACCTCTGTTTCCTTCATGCTGTTCCTACTCTTCCTTGGGACAAGCATCAAAAAGCTTCACGCTAAAGCATGTGAGTTAGCCTGCATCATTCCCATTGTCTAAGGCAGAGAGTATCACGTCAGGAAAGGCCCTGCTTATTTAGTAAATATTTCCCCTACTATGTATTTCTATAGCGTATGTGTTTATAATCTATGATGACAAAACCTCCAGCATATGTAATTAAGTCTTCACTGAGGCCTCAGAGGAGACAGGTGTGGAGGCAAGGGCAGGACATGGCATTAAACAGCCAAAGATTTACAGTCCTGCGTATGACTGACAAATCTATGCCTGTTTGTAGAAAAAGAAAAGTTTGGATATACTGGGAAGTAACGACGATAAAATATAAGGTGAGCTGCTCCAAAAATTCTGTTCTAGAATGCCGTACTGCTCCATGGGATACTATGACTGTGTCTGTGTTCACTGCAAGGGTGGATGTTGAGACCTTGAAAGCAACATGCAGCCCCACTCCAGAAAAGGCTGTGACACTAAAGGAAAAGAGCAAATCACTTTCAAGGACACACACCGTCGGCCTTTTTTGTAGTCTTGGTTGTGTTCCTGTTGCCTGTGAATTACTACAGAGGGTCCTGAACACTTTTCCATGTGTAACTTTTTAAGGAAAATAAACTCTCTTTTTCACAAACAGTGGAAAACCTGTGGTTGCACTTTTCTGGCAGCATTAAGGTTGCTTTTAGACTGACACTGAAATCTAAATCAAAGTTTGGACAAGCACATTTTAGGGAGTGCTGTAGAGGAAGGGATTTTTGGACACATTTATGAAACTCTAAGATAAATAGCAGTACCCTCAGGAAGGCTGGACACAGGCTTCAGCTTCCTGGCTGACCCAGAGGAGCAGTAATGATCTTTGTTCAAGTTAACTCAAAGCAGACATATTCAGTGAAAGAGTGAGGTGACATACAACAGCTTGTGAAAGGAAGCTAGAAAGTTGCTGATTTGGTATTTCTTCTACTTTAAGTATATCTCATGTCATAACATTTGCAATACCCCAAGTAAATAGACAAAGCAACTGAAGAGACAGATAAGTAAGTCATGCTTTCTCTGCATAAATGCTTCAGGACACAATCTATTGTGATATACTAGTGAAACTACTATCTGGACCTAACGTGGGGCAAATTCAGCATTTCCTGTTTATTGTCTAAACTCCAGGGACTTTTACAAGCTTGGAGAAGTTCCCGTATAGGTCATTCAGGTTTCTATGGTTATATCTTTTCTAATATATGGCACAATCTGCTAATTAATACACTGCAAGGTAAATATATATATTCTACACTACCTCGTGTCCTACCAAATGCCAGTGAATGGAAGAATATGTCATATGCACACTGCTCTTGCAGCCCAGATTCTATGTGCAAGGACCACAGGCACAACAGGCTAGTTGACTGCTTTTCTGGCAAAAGCAGCTGTGAATAAAATACTCACCACAGCTGACATCCAGGGTGGAGCAGTTTTTTCCTCAATACAGCACACATTTCTCTAAGCACACAACTCCTTTGTCAGTCTGTATGCTTTCTTCAAAGACTTCATTTTGCATGCAGTGCCCTCCTAAGTGGTGGGTGTTCTCTTACACTGGCGCTATGAATGAAATCATTGACATTACACTGGGAACTATTTTTATAACTTTTGGCAACAAAGTGGGAGTTTCAAAATGTAAACTAGTCTAACAAAGCATTTTATAAACGCCTAGAACTATATCACTAGCCCTGAAGGGAATAAAACAATTCTTCAACTTTCCAGGAATTTTCAATGACATTATTAACATTTGTTTTCACTTAGGTTATCCTAAAAATACCTAATATTGTTACATTATAAAGGATACATGTATACATAGCTTTATGCAGCGTTTCAGGCATACTAACGATGGTAACTGAAAGGTCAAATGATTTCTTTTCTAAAATTTTTTACGTTATTGAAACTAATTGGAAAAGAGCAAAAAAATTGTTTTCTTTGGAAAAAAGTAGTGAAAGGTACCTTTTTTTAAATCTAACATTAATAAATAAATGTATCCAATGGTCATGCTTAAATTGCACCTGTGAGAGAATGACAATGACATTCAGTGGAGCTGAAAATCCAGAAATGTTTTTTCAATAAACTTCACTATGAGAGGAGCTCAATTCTCTTCAAGTCAATATGGACACTTCCTTTGTGGCAAGGAAAGACAAAAGAAAAGAAAATTGTGACAGCTCTGATGAAATGGGTGATGTGATCCTGGAGGTACCTCTTGCTCTCTGATAACTGCACGGAAAGCGCAATCAGCAAGGCTACACTAGCCAGCTAATTTTCAGATCAACAGATGTAGGTGAATTAAATTTCAGTTTAGAGGTCTGCTTACCTCACTTTAGTAACATGATCCTTATGTCCAACTCTTGCAAAACGTTGTTCAAGGGAATTCTTGATAAGGACACACCATCTATATAGAGGCATCATTTGGCTTCATATTTGTCCAAATCCCACTTGCCAAAAATAGAAGGCTGGATTCTGCTGCTCTGTCTCATTTAACCTCTACCCAGAAAACCATGCTATCATTCAGGCAAGGGCTGATTATGCTGACAGTTCCTGTTGGCCTTGGAAAATTATTTACAGTGTTAATTTCTGTTTACATAGTTGTGATTTCCATGGAATAAGTTATTTTTTAGAGAGGAATTACAATCTAGCCAAGAGTCTTGTGATATCAGATGAAGGATGTCCCTCAGCTGCAGCATCAGATTGGGTGCAGGGAGAAAAGGAGGTATGGGCAAGTAGGCAGCTAGGACAGGCATGAACAATCCTGAGCGTGATGTTGTTGGAAAGGAAGAAAAGTACAAGTCATGAAAACTGGCCTGGTTCAAAAAAGCGCACTAGAACCTCGTGGGTCACAAGCAAGAGCAATGATCTGTAAACCTGTATGTTAACCTGTGTTAGATGGTGGCTGATGTCAAAAAGACACAAAGGAAGAATTTTTCTTGATGATGTAGCTTACCCTCTGAAATGGTTTCTAAATCAGGACTAGAGTACAAAGATTCTTCCAGGTCTGAACCTTGAAGGTTTCTGGGCTTGAGATATTTCACAATGTTTGTTTGCAAGGCTACAGCTTTAACCATCTGCTTGCAAAATATTGAGTATGCCCTTACATTTTCCATTGAGAAAAATCACATGTCTTTTATATAGTCGTGACAAGTATATAAAGTGATTTCCAAAATTAAGTATATATGTTCCTCATTAGAAGATGATACTAAGTATAGAGTGTATCTTTAAGAACATGTGTTTGTACCTGAATTCCTTGAATAATGTTCTAGGAAAATAATTAAATCAACTGTGGTACATTTCTGCAGTAGTTAATGATTACCATATGTGAGTAGCATGAATGTCAATAACAAATTTGGAGGAGTGGATACATGTAGGACTATTATAATGGAAAAAGGAGGGGAAAAGATGACTTAAACCAGCTTCTGGGCCAAAAGAAGAGCAAACAAATATGCTGGTTCTTCTTCTCTAATTTAATTTTTACTTCTTTCTTGTTATTTTGCATGAAGGTATCAAAGTTATTGGTATGTTGAAAATAAGTTAAATCTGCAGACTATTTTTTTCCATAGAAATGTCTCATTTGCCATGTGTGCATATCTCAGTTTTTCCCTTGTAAATCTGATAGCTTTCACAACATTAGCAGACTAGGTCATATAGACAAAGACTTTTCTACACATAGTAAGCAGTTCTACCCAGCATGCATCTTCAAAGACTGATGAAAATCCACTAACTTGGAAAGGACACGTTACACTGATGGAAAGGGCATATTTTGTAACATCTATTTTGCAGCATTCCATATATTGTTCACACAGGAAACAGGGTAGAAAACTAACAAGTACTGGATAAAATCTTATTTTAGATTAAATCATGTTATGAGCTGGAGCTTTTCTTAAGAAATAAATCTCTTCTAGCTACACCAGAATGTTTTATTTAGTGTGGCTGTGAACTCCCTGCTACAGGGAACAGAGGCACCGGGCCAGACCTGTTGTCCTGGAGATGTGTTGCTTGCCAGCATCCCAGATGTGGGTTGTTACAGAAAGAGTGCAGAGTCCTTTGGGTGGTTATCCTTTTCTGATCATTGGTATGGGTTCTAATGATCCTGCTGGAATGAGTTTGATATCAGGCATGGCGACAAGGCTCTAAGGGCTGGAGCTGAGCTGAAGTTCCTTTTGGTCCTGCTAGCTGTGGTGGGTTGGCTTTGGCTGGCTGCCAAACACCCACTGAGCCGCTCTCTCACTCCACCTCCTCAACAGCCCAGGGGGAGAAAATAACACAAAAAAGCTTGCGGGTCAAGATAAAGACGGGGACATCACTTGCTTACCAATTACCATCGTGAGCAAAACAGACTCTGCATGGGGAAAATCGATTTTTTGACAATAGAGTCGGATGAGGAGGAACAAAGATAAAACTAACAACATTTTCCCCTGACACACCCCTTTCTTTCCAGGCCCAATTTCAGTTCTTCATTCCTGACTCCTCCACCTCCTCTTTCACAGTGGCAAAGGGGTAATGGGAGGTTGTGGTCAGTCCATAATGGCTCCTCTCTGCCTCTCCTTTCTCCTCATGCTTTTCTCCTGCTCCAACGTGGGTCCTCCACAGGAGAAAACCTGCCCCAGCGTGGGCTCCTTTCCACAGGCCACAGCTCCGGCCAGGAGCCTGTCTCTGCTTGGGCTCTCTAATGGTTGCATCTTTCTTCAGGGCATGTCCACCTGCTCCAGTGTGGGATCCTCCACACACTGCATCGTGATACCTGCCCTGACATGGTCCTCTCCACGGGCTACAGTGTGACAACATGCTTCGCCATGGTCTTCCCCAGGGGCTGCAGGCAAATGTCTTGCAAGGTTGTTTCTCACATTTTTTTCCCCTCACGACACACCCCCACACACCCCCACACACCCACAGACACACACAGACACAGACACACCCCCACACACACACCCTCCCACACACACACCCCCACACACCCACACACCCCCACACACACACCCACACACACCCACACCCCCACCCACACCCCACACCCCCACACACCCCCCACACAAAAACTGCAGGGCAGCATTTTGCCCTTTCTTGAACAGGCTTTCCCAGAGGTGCCACCACCCTGGCCGAGGGGCTCAGCCGTGCCCTGCGGCAGGTGGGCTGGAGCTGGCTGAGCCTGGCACGGGGTAGCCCCACCGCTCCTCACAGAGGCCCTGCAGCCCCCTGCCAGCACCTGGCCACAGACGCCCAGTACACCTGCCAAGGTGGAGGGACCAGGTAGGAACAGATGCATCCTGTGGGTCCGTGCGTACCACACGATGCAGTCAGGGCTTTAGCTGTTATGGTCATAGGACTCTACCAGCAGCCTGGTCTAACTTCAGAGTTAACCTTGCTGTGAGCAGAGGTTGGACTCACTGCCCTGTAGCAGATCTTTCCAAGATAAATTATTTTACTATTCTACATCTGATATCAAGAAGGTTTTGTCTGCTGGAGAGGTGGTGTCTTTCCCCCTTCCGCAAGTAAATCAGTATATCTAATGACAGAAACCACCTTTCCTTATCTGATTTCTCAATGCTTTATATAGTAAAGAGACTCATTTCCTCTTAATATCACAAGGAAATTGATTATTGAAACTCATGAGTGAAGCACAGAGGTATTGATATGCGATGAGGTATACAATTGCCAGTTGATACATCTCAGCAGCAATTTTCCACCTTTGCTCTCAGATCTGATGTCTGTCTACCTATCTACCTTGTGCCTTTAAGAAAGCAAAGGCTCCTGCCCCTATATATCTTCAACATGGTCATCCTTATCAACTGCTGAGATAAAGACAGCTAATATTCACCTAAAATAATAGAAAATAGGTGAGAAAAAAATGAATGGAATAAACATTAACATGAACTAAAAATGGTTCTTTAACTTTCATTAACAGACTGTATTTTATTTTATTTTCAGTGGAAGGTATACCTCAGATATTTGAGCAGGTCAGAAAAATCCAGTCTTCTGTGATTATGAAACATCACATATGTATATACTTCAAGGTTTTTGTAGAGTATTGCATTAACTGAAAACAATTCAGCTATGTATCCTTTTAAGAAAAGCCATAAGCATCAGGTTTTCCATGTACTACTATAGTTTATGTCCACATTTGTACTATTGCATCCAAGGTTACATTCCAGTAAATAGAAAATAAATCTGTATTTATTCAGACTGGGAAGGAATACAGATAACATCCCCTTTAAACAATGGCCATGTCAAATCTAGTAAAAAGAACTTTATATTTTTTTAAACAAAGATATCAACATTATTTATCCACTTCAAACATCTGTTGGGGCTGTGTGTCATGGAGGAAGGGAGAAATTCATTAAAGGCCTGTGCGAGCCCAGATAAGATTATATACAGAAACATATAAACGGCAACAAGTCACTCAGTCACATGAAAACCATACATAGAGTTATAATGCATACAGTATGTTGGAAGGAAAACTGTATCTGTTTTTGGAAAACAGTTTCCCAGTAAGACTAGGAAATCAAAACTGTGGTTAGTTATAACTTCAGTCCCCCATTGTGCCCATGACCTGAGTAGACCTTTGTCATGGTTTAACCCCCGCCAGCAACCGAGCACCATGCAGCTGCTCGCTCACTCCCCCTTGGTGGGATGGGGGAGAGAATCAGAAAAGAAAAAGTGGGAAAGCTTGTGGGCTGAGATAAAGACAGTTCAATAGGGAAAGCAAAAGCCGTGCATGCAAGCAAAGCAAAGCAAAACAAGGAATTCATTCACCACTTCCCATGGGCAGGCAGGTGCTCAGCCATCCCCAGGAAAGCCGGGCTCCATCATGCATAATGGCTACTTGGGAAGACAAATGCCATCACTCTGAACGTCCTCCCCCTCTTTCTTCTTCCCCCAGTTTATATACTCAGCATGAGGTCATATGGTATGGAATATCCCTTTGGTCAGTTGGGGCCAGTTGACCCAGCTGTGTTCCCTCCCACCTTGTGTGATGAGCAGAAAAGGCCTTGATGCTGTGTTAGCGCTACTCAGCAATAACTAAAACATCCCTGTGCTATCAACACTGTTTCTAGCACAAATCCAAAACAGCCCCATACCAGCTACTGTAGAGAAAATTAACTCCATCCCAGCCAAAACTGGCACAAGCTTCTTAACTTGAAGCCAAGATGAGCGAAGTAAGCACATTATTTTTTTTTTCAAAATTGGCAAAAAGTGTAGCATTTAGCTTAGTGGGATGGCACTTCGGGTATATTCATATTCATATACTCCTGTAAACACAGGAGGCTAAATTAGGAACCTATATAAAGAACCTCAAGTCCCTCTATAGATGGTGAAGTTCCCAGGGAGGAAAAAAGACTCATATTTTAATAACCCACCCCTCTTGTTTACTAGAAAAGAGCTAAAAATTTAATTCTTGAAGTTACTTCAAATCTCTTTGGATTCTTCAGATCAGGCCACCTTGTCAGAAAATATTCTCCTTCTTTATGAAGGCAAGTCTGCATTTTAGATCAGTTTTCTGACCCACTGGAATAAAACCCAAAGCAAAGGTAAAAAACCTTTTGCTTCCAATTCTTCTAACAGTAATCTGGTTTACAGAATTCTTTTGGGCTCTGTATTGTCTTATTTACTGGTAGACAGGTGTTCCTAATCTGAATTATGTTGCTGCATCAGATTTGGATTTGAAAAAAAAGTGAGGGAAAATATGGAAATAGATGCTTTCTAGGTACTGTCACATCCTGTTATTCATATATGTTGGGAAGACATGGCAAAGGTATAGCTGACTGATATATCTTTCAGGGCAGAGATTTCCCTTTTTGTTTTCAGATGTTATTTCCCTGTGAAACTGACTCTTAACACAGAAGGCAGCCACTTTCTATCCTTGGCTTTTTTTTTATTTTATGTCTTTAGGCACACAAAAAGCACTATCTCTCAAGTTCTGGACTCTCACTTTAAGTCTGAAAACATCCAGTTTTCAAAATAAAATTGGCTATTCCTGGAATTAAGACACAAAAAGTATAATTCTTTCTAGTTCAATATGAAATAATTTTGATTTTTTTTGGTAAGGATTAAAACGGAATTCAGACAAGTAATGTTGAACTTTTGTGCTGTGTCACCAATATCTGTATGGAAACACTACAGATTGGTTTATTTGTACAGGAAATAAAAGTTAGCTAATAACCTCAGCACTGCAATTCTCTCTGAAGGACTATGCACAAAGAAAATTTATAATCCCAGAAGTTTCATAGAACTCCTCCACCAACATCTTAAGATTAACTAAGTGTCTACTGAGTTTTACCTTCAAGGGGGTCTGGATGAGATGTTTAAGGAATTATAACGTCAAAGACTGCCAATAAATCACACTTGAAAAGAAATCTCATGTCTGTAGAAGAAGTGACTAAGAAGCAGGCTCAGACCCTTTTACTTTTGACAAAGAGGTTTTCATTTCAATGGGTTCCAAACAAAACCAGCTATTTTTCCAGCAGAATAATTATGCAAAATAAAATTGACCATTATATTCTATACCAAAATCTCAAACATTTTGATTAACTCCACACAAGAAGTCCTTTGAAAAGTGCTTTAAATGTGGAAAAAATTGGATTTAGGTCTACACAATTCACACTCCATACAGAGATTAATAATCAGAGATTTATAAGCAATTTCCCTTCTAAAACGAAGAAGGCAATTAACGTAAGACTTCCTTTGGTGAATGTCCCCCTGTGTGGACCAGTGCATGCCCCCTGTGCTGGACCCCTTCCAGCATCTATATAAAAAAGGCTTTTTTATCAACTGAAATGTAGGCAAGCCAACATTACTTTTGGGGTTTTTTTAATTATTTTATGGTGTTAATGAAATTATAATTATTACCACAGTGATCTATCATGTTTCCTTTGCTGGCAAATCTACTACTATAAAGCATGGAGTAACTGTCTTCTGAGTTATAAATCTCATATGCCAGACTGCTTCCCATGGGCACTTTCTGTAGTAACTGCCTTTCTTCAGATCCCTTCAACTCTGTCAGAGCATTTCCTTTCCCAGTCACACTCAAGTCCTTCCTGCAACTCTGATCAAGACCAGAAGATCTCAGCTGGTTTTCACAGCTTCTGCTAAAGCCTTGTTCATAGTGCAGTACTGTGTATTCCCTCTCATTTATGGCACAGGGCCACTGGAAGTGTGATTACTAGGGAAATCGTTAGCAATCTTCAATGAGTAAAGGCCAAGTGATCATAGATAAATGTAGCTAGATATTCACCAAGAATTAAATTTAATCTTTAATTTACAGGGGGTTTTACTTTATTATATTTACATACAAACATTCACATATTTCATTTTTGGCGATATGAAAGGTTATTTCCAGGCTCTCCATTCACTACAAAGGAAACTGGGAATAAAGTTTATGGCAAAATCCTATTGAACGGCCAAAAAACTAAAGTAGTTTGGTTTATAAACATTTCCAAAGTGGTGAAAAATACCTACTGTGTTGCTTTTCCATAGACATCGTCATTTACTCAAAATATTCCACTCTGCTCAATCACAACTCATTTCCACAGCTGAATACTAGGCCGCTGAATGATTCATTTCTGCTTCTAGCTCACCACCCTGTTTTAATGCTCATTTCTTCTTTGCCTGCTGCATAGGAGCAACAGAGAAAAGTTAAATTATGTGGCAAGAAAAGGAAGTGCCTTAAACAGAAGTGAGCATGTACTGAATAACATGTCAGTGAAGTCAACCAGTAAAACCTACTGAAATCAATGAGATTATTCCCACTCATTTCCACACTCATCAGGCAAATCTGTTGGTGGTTTTCAAGGCCAGTCTGGCAGGAGATACGGATCAAGGGCTTTTAACAATGCTATTAAATGATATCTTCAATTATAGTTTGTTCTTCACATAATAAAACATTCCTGCTCAAGTTTTCCACCTAACCAGGGTATCCAAAATACATTTCTACAGCTGTAACTACAAGTAAGCAAAACCATTACATATGATCAATGCAATTTTTCAGATGTGTTCAAATTGTCCAGGTCCCAAACTGATCTCAGACCATCTTTCTGTTAGCTTAAACTGGAGGTAAACATGGAAAAGAAAGGAAAGCAGTCTGTTGAACATGGACCTTATTTCAAAGCATATAACTACTCTGGCATTTGGCATTACCTCAACATGGCTATGGGCAAGCAGCCACTCTGCAAACTTAAAGACATTCTATTAACTTAAGCTATAATTTTGGAAACAGTTTGCTGCTTATCCATTGAAAACTAATACTGTTTTTTTCCAGTCTGCTGTTCATTTGCTGGAAAACTCAGCTTTCCTTCACATAAAGCCAGAAATATTCTGTTTTCTTGTTTCCCAAAAGCAGAATGGTACATTGAATGGCAAAACAAGTAACATCTGCAATCCTCAGATGGAAGAAAAGAGAACATTCTCCATAGTATCCAATACAAATATCTGCAATAAACACCCCTCGAAGGGCTTAACTGGGGAACAACATGAGCATTACAGTGCAATACTTTGACTTTTGGTATTCCACAGTTCAAGAGAATAGGGTACCTCTTTGTTTCAGTGCATCTCGGGTTTTCAGAGGATAGATCATGACAAAAAGATAACATATAGCCTGAAGAAAATAGCTTCAGAGTTGTACTTGCCAGCCTTGCCATAGTTCTTTTGGACAGAAACATCTGTCCTGGCACAGCCTTGCTATTCTCCAAAACTACCAAATCACCACTCAGTCCAAGTGGGGAGAGGAAAATACCTTTTTTGGGGGGGGGGTTTCTTTTTTTTTCAGTAACGCCTCTAGGACTGCATGAATACCATACATTGATTTGGAGTAATAAAATATAATAAAATCATTAAGAAATAGACGAGTTGACTACGGAAACTTTGCCAACTTGCTTTTCCAGTAATTCAGGATAATCAAAGGTTTGTGTGTATGAATTTGTGTTTTCAAATGGCTCCAAGCTGCAGAAAGACTTAAGAGTTTATTTCCAGAGGATTTAAAAACACAATTTTTTTTCATGTCTTCCATCATTGTACCTGAGCAATTGGTTCTGATAACTTCTACTCCACTCTGTTTTCCAGAAAGCACACTATGGATGACAAGGACACTGTGTTCTGAACTCAGTGGTTTGGTTCAGCAAGAAATATGCCAACACAGCGGTGCTTTTTTCCCCTCCCCAGTTATTCAGAGTGAGTCAAAGTTAAATGTAAAGGCATATTTTATGAAATGTAGAGGCATAATTTGTGACGTACTGAAGGGAAATGGACCTTCAATGGGTTTGGGCCAGCATATAGGCCACAGTTTTGTGACCAAGAATGGTCGGTGCTACACACTTCAAAGGTAGGCAAGAGACAGCAAATCCTTGTCAGAAATTTCTCTGCAGGGAAGTCTCAACTTCCAACAAGAACTGGCTAAAAAACTAGGCAAGAGGATTTTAATTCCTTTCCAAACAGTTAATTTTTCAGTATTTCCTAATATATCTCTTGATAGTCTTGTACTCCTATTACTGCAGTCGTGTAACTCGTATAATTTGGCTTCATAGAGATTAAGAAATTCTAATTGCCTTCTGGAATCCCATTAGAATTAGAAGTTCAGAAAATTTTGACCTATATGTGTTCACTTCTCTCCAGTGTACAGAATCCATGGCTTTTGGAGTTGTATATTTCAGCTGTTTTATCAAAGGAAATAACAAACATCATTTTGGCCATCAGAAAAGACGTACTAGCTAAATTATGTTATATATGTTACTTTACATATAGCCTTCTGGTCTAACAGGGTCATTTAATTTTGCGGTTTTTACACTGATGAGAATTAAGGATTTAGTGTTGCTGCTGTTTTTTTAACACACACAATTTTTCTTACAGGCCAGTGTGAGTTATATGACCAAAAGCTTTTAAACAATAAACAACTAGTTTTAGTATTGCAGGTTCACTCTATCTCTGCTGGAAGTAACTCACATAGCAAGCATCCTCTCATGACATAAAGACTAAAGGTGCAGTTTAACGTAACGGCAAAGCCTATGTAACAGCAATCTGTTGTCAGCAGCACCAGTGCTCACTCTTTGCCCTTAGGCAATCATTCCTTCCCTATTGCTTACATTAATGAACAGCTGACTCAGTAAGTCAGTTTACAGAGCTGAACAGAAAAAACCCTTGTCATTCTTCTTTGAAAGACTAGGATTCAGGAGTGTGTGGGTGTGTACATTTACTCCCAGAAGTAGATCATCGTAGGATGATGCAGTGGGAACAGGCAACAAGGAGCATCAGGCAAGGAGAGCACACTACTGAAACGTTAGACTGCCTGAGTTATATGAAATGTGCATCTGCATTGTAAAATGGGTGTTACCATCTCTATACTGTGAGATAGGTGAGAAACCAAACATAAAATGGACATTGCTTATTTCTCTCCCTTGACTAATGAGGCAGCTAAGGGAAAAATAGACACCAACTACCCATAATCCCATGGTTAGAAACTTTTCTATGGTGATTAAAGCATGTCAAAATTAAAAATCTTTAGTTTTCAGGAAGCAAAATCGGGTTGATCTTTTTTTCTAAACAGAAACAAGATTTGAAAAATACATAGAATAAATTTTGACTTGGAAAAGGAAGAAAATTATCTACCATATATTTTAAAATGAAAATTTAATTCTTATTTCTTTTTTGTTTTGTTTTGTTTTTCTGAAAATATGTTTTTCTTTAGAAAACTGTGTTTCAAAGGTTACTTGGAAGAAGGGTTGTTTTGGTGGGATTTTTTAACTTATACAAGCTCACCAAAAATATATTTTGTCAAAATGTTACTTTAAATCTCTACAAAACAGTGAAGAATTTTTTATAAAGATCTTTTCTTATTAACATTATTAGTGAATTCATACAAGCTTCAGCAATTGCTAAGCAGAATGGAGAATCAACTTTCTTACTGGAATTGCTATTTCTCCAGGCTATCACGTAAGTAGAAGTAGAGAAGTAAATTAAATTGCAAATATTCTCCTGCTTTGAGGTAATGCCCCCTCTTGGTGCTTTGATTTCCATATAACAACTTTTTTGAAGGGTAGGGGAATATTGCCGGGATATTTTTACTATATTGTTATAAAAACTGCAATGCCTTTTCAAGCATTTCATGCTTAAGGATCTTTTCACACCTCCAAAAATAAAATCATAATTATTTTCAAAACACTTCCTTCTGAAAATTAGCAGGAATGATTTCTTGGAGTTCTGTCCACTTCTTTAAATTATTCCTTTCAGCACCATACCAAGGTGGTTAAATTTTGTGTTATGAGTAATGACATGTGGCTTCAATATCTCAGGTAAAATGTATTACAGTTAAGCGTGGAAGTAAATGATTGCAGGACTGATGCTTTAAGGAACTTTATAAAAATAAATTTAGATGTTTGATTCTTTCCTTGCCTCTTTATTTTTCCTTTGGATCTCAGGGGAACCATCTAAATGAGGACTCCACTGAAACTGATATAACTTTATAAAACATTTTGTCTTCCCCTAAATACATTATTCTACTAAAACTACAAAGCATTAAAGATATCCCATCTGCATCAAGCTCTGTTCTCCTCACCAAGTAATCAGAAAGGCCTGCTGCACTTGATCATGTATATTCTTACAATTTCAGATGGTAAAATTGATGTATTACTTGGTATTTTAATCCATACATATTGATTCTCTCAATTTTATTATATGTTGAACCTTCACACTGAAATCTATTTTAAACATTCCTATTTTTTTTTTTAGCAGCCCACCTATATCCTATAGTTTTCATGAGTCATTTTTTTGCTCTTTGTACTTGTCTTTGCAGTGCATACTTTTAATCTGAAATATCTGTACAATATCTGTACAGTCTTTTCTAGAGCAGGATTTTTGTTGCTGTTGTTTCTTAGATTTCTGAGTTTCCCTTATCCGTGACACAATTTAATAACACAATTGTTTTAATTTTGCTAGTCTAAGACATTCCTTCAAATTTGACGTCTACCTGTGTTATGTGAATATTGTCATGTGAAAATACTAACTCACTGTATAAATCACTTCAGCCCCACCAAAGCTGTGGTAAGCTAAAGAAAATCAGACACTTCAAAATAACTCTCTTTGGCATGGCCTGGGAGATGCTAAAAGCAGCATACAAAGCCATAAGAAATTAATACACCTGAAATACAGCACAAGAACGTGACTGTCATATCTCTGTGTGTTAGGAAAGAACATTTTTTTTCACTAAACTGAATTTTATTTTGTTTAATCATTTAAGAAATTACATAAGAAACGAAAGCAATGCTGCACATGCACCTTACAGTTGGTACATGTGGAAGTGTTTCTGAGGTCTCAAGATGAGGCCATTTGATCACTCTCTTTTTATGCACAAAAGCAGGTCCACAAGTATTCCTATGAGCAAAAATTATCATAACACATGTCTTTGACTGCTAAGTCTGCAGATACATGGGGCTCGTAACCTGAGAGTTGGGCTGGTAGCATAAAAACAGACAGAAGTATACCTGAAAATTAGGCAATACTGCAAATAGTTTTCTCATTATAGATTTCAATAAAGGGCATAGTACAATATAAATTCTGATGGATAAATAACTCAGAAGTACAGTGGAGGTGGGAAAAGCGATAGAAAAAGTCATACAAAGGCAAATTAGAACGACTGTAAAAAACAATTATTACCTCATTTTTTATCCTAATGACATGCATTTTTCTTAGTAACTGAACAAGAACAACCCTGTACTAACATGTTATTTGTTCTTTCTGCAGTTTTAAAAGTCAAAATTAGAATTACTTAGAACAACCAGTTGCAAATTAGCTATTGTTTTCATTGGTGATTTACCAAATTAAGTGGTTATTTTAACGGCACTTTACTTTTTAAATACTTTACTGCCCTGTAAATCTGCTTTTTACATGCCATTGCATTACTTAGGGATTTAACAAGGAATGTTTTAAATTCTGCTGATAGGTGGAGAATAGATTTAAATACTGTGTTTTGCAAACCATTTCTATTTTAGTAGGCAAATGCCCAACCAGGAAAAGATATGATCCATCCAGCTCACAGACAAAATATTTCTGTGACAGTTCATACCTGTCACAAATGTCCCCAGCATTCAGTTATCCTGTATGTTTCAACAGAAATGCCATCCTTCTGACAAACCTTTTGAGAGATCAAATAATGTCCAGAAAAGCACTTCAGTTTGTGCTTCAAATGAGCATTTCAACAGGTGCAAATTAGGCAAGCTATAGCCTCTTATATGAAGTAAAGAAAAAGCAAGGAAGAAACCCTGTTGAATTCTATAGGTGTCTGAAGTGGATCTAAAATTTCTTGCAAGCAGTATTTTGTTTGCTGAAAGCTGAATCCAGAAACTCGGCTGTTTTATATGGAGCAGTCACAGGAATCTCTCTCTTGACCTCATTTATGACACAGAAAGTAGACAGCCTTACACCTAAATTTCTTACAAATCATGCTGAAATCACACCAAACACATGGATTGTGCTGGCAACACTACTCTCTGCAGAGGTCTTTAATTTACTCCTTTTTCTCTCATCATACATACTGCATAAATATTGCTTTGGAGCAAAACACTATGTCAGATAAAACCCAACTGCGGGTCTGAGGACAGTTCTCTTAGCAGTCTGTCCCTAAAGAAAATTATGAATTTGGCGTCATTGGGCATAGTTCCTTCAGCCCTATCCAGTCCTTCAGTTCTACTCAGGTTGTCTTTTCTCCCTCAGAAACTTCTGTGCACCCTCACACCAAGTGCCAGGGTGTACAACTCATTGACCATTTTGCTCTGCCACCCATGTGTGTGTTGCTGACAGGCTGCAGGTACTTGTGGGGTGTGGAGAGTGCACATCACAGCCTGGACATTCATCTGCTCATGTCCTATCCTTGAGGCTACAGTAGAGATCACCGGAGGTGCCTTCCAACCTCAACTATTTAATCATTCTGCCATGCTGTACGTTTTGGGTCACTGTAGATAGCAACACTCTACTGATTTTTCCCATCTTTATGGTAATAAACCATCACTAATGCCTAGCTTCAGGCTATAACCAAACAATTTATCCCATGTGGACCTAACAAATTCCAGATACGTGGGCAAGCTACTGCCTGATTCACTGCAGGGAACGTGGTTAGCCATGGCTAGCTCTGACTCCAGTAACTAGCCTATAAACTTAATTGCAGATTACTGCTATCTCTGGGACAAATTCAAAGGCCCTTAAATTCTTTTATGAAATTCAACTATTTCTGAATATGGAACTTCCATTCTTATAATTATTTTATCAAGTTAAAAATAAAATCCAGCAGTTAAATTATCTCTGATTTTAAATAAAATGTCAAACTACATAGCTGGAGGCTCTGCCAATGCATTTGTTTCCCTCGTGGCATTGTTCTGTGATATCTGTTAATATGTTGTCATGACAATTTTTTGCATCATTCAGGAATTTTGATAATCTTATAATTTTGTGATGTGTATTGGCAGGCATAATTAGGTATGTGTGCTTTGGGAGTAGGAGAAAAATAAATTATGGAAACGTAAAATATTACCACATATTATACTGAATCTGAAAACTATTTTTATGGGCTGTGTGATACAGACAAACTGGTATGCAACATAACAAAGGCATCTCAGGCTATTAATTCAAACAGTAAAAAAATATGTATTAACTTTAATGAAGGTTGGCTTATTTCTTATTCAGCTGTGTATTAATTAATTGCCCTTAGAAACAGCATGAGTTAAATTTTGTTTAGTACTTGCTGTATTATAAAAAAAAATCGTAACAAGGAGAGAAAAAAGGTAATTATTATTATCTTAATCCTGGTTCACAATCTGCCATATTTGTAGGAGTAATGACATGCAGAGCATTTTAATTGCCCTGACTTTCTTAATATATTGAGCTTTCATCCTTGTGTTAAATTCTATGTTAATTGTCTGAACTGTCCTTAAATGCAGTTTGGAATTTTCTCTTGAGTGATTCTTCTGTCATTATAGGTGAATCTAGCTTCATCTCTCCTTACCTGTACAAATTCAAGTGCCAGAAGTGCCAGGCTATATTAAAACATACTTGGGTTTTGGTTGCTTTTTGATTGTTTTTTTTTTACATTCCAGCTAAATGGAATCCACAATGACAGAAATTGCTGCAATATTGTTCATATGTCATCATAACAGAGAAAAGGAGAAAAAGTTGTCATACTAAATAAAAAAATGATTTTATTTAATCAACAGGCTTCCTGGAATTGAATTTCTCCACAAGATTCTAATTTGTAGCCATTTGCGTATATCTTTTTCTTTCTGTATCAGCATTTTTTCTCTGAACTCAGAAGAACTATTAACCTGCACAAAAATTTTATACATTTATGAACATTTACCTTACTTTTTATTAACAATTATTACTGGTAAATGGAAGACATCAATCTGACAAGTAGAGAGATTTTCCATTTGATAGGGATGATACACTAGAAAAATTACTTCAAAGAATTATTATGATACTTGATTCATATTACTGCTGACAGTTAATTTCACATTTGCATACAATTAAAAGCATTGATAGTAAAATTCAAGTAGAAGAGAGAGGGGGAATTTGAGAGAAACTTTACTCCCAGACATGGAAATAAATAAATAAAAATTGAAATTTTGGGCAGAAGAAAATTCTGAGGAAAAATAAATCTTTTTAGGAAGAACAAATCTGACACATTTGTGTTTTGCTGCCTGACAATGTGACTTTCACCACCTGCATGCTTAGATTTGTCACAACAGTGGATGGAAAAAATGCATTTTTAGTTTTGTTTCATTTTCCTTAATATCTCATTTTACAGGTCCAAACTATGTATTTTGCAGCTAAAATTTATAATTAATGATTTTCTCATAATTTTGTTATGTGTTATTTAATTCATGATCCTATGGAATTCAAAAATATTGTAGCAAAACAGCAGCATTTTCCATGTTTTTTGGTGGCAATTGGTTTACATGAAACCACGCTTTTTTATGAAATATCTTTTTACCACAGTGTCTAAGGTAGCAGCCAAATCAATGTTATGAAGTCAACCCTTTGCCACAGTATGGGGCCAAGTGGTTGACATACTAAGTGGCAGGCAGGTTCTTCCACAAAACGGCATTATTACTGAGGACTGGACTTAGAACTATTTTGCTTTCATATCAGGAACACCTTTAGGCTTGCCTTGGGTTTAATCATATTCAAGCTCTTACCTCATCGAGGCAGTGAGGGGACTGAATGGCAGTACTCCTTACAGTCAATGTAAAGATGATACAGCTACAAAAACAAGTTTCTGCAGCAGCAGTGCCACTGGAAGGGCCTTAATTAACTCAGAATTAAAGCAGTTCTCTAAATTACCTTTTAACATGTCATACTTAACGTAGCACTGGAGGAAGGGCAGCAAGGCAGCTGTGTAAGAAGTTGCTGCATGAGCAGCTGGCTTAGGGCTAGACCTCCACTTCCAGCACTACCTTCAGACTTAGGAATTTTCTTCTGGCAGAGCAACAGGTCTCATCACACAGTACACAGACAGCATGGGCCAGCACTGAGAGAAACACTTCTGAAATGTGTGACTTTCAGTGTACTGAACACACAAGGTCACAAGCGATTGATTTTTTGCTGGTTTTCACAGACTTGTACTTTTAGCGCTGCCCCACACAACGGCCAGTATAGGAGCTATAAATCATGGTATTAATAACTTAACGCTAAGAGTTTGTTCTGGCTGGACTTGGGATTGTTCCCCCATCCTTACTAATATCTTTCAAAAATATGAAAAACAAAACTAAGCACAAGGCTTGTTAACAGTATTATCTTGTTAAACAGTATTATCACCATGTAATAACTGACAGCTTGAAAATAAAATTTTTACGAGTTCTGAGGAAAGTATCTGTTTTGGCCTTATTTATCAAGGTGAGATTAAGTCTATGAAAAACACTTTTCTCACACATGCAGTTGTTTCAGTTACATTTTAAATAGAAGACAATAACAGATAAAGATTGATTTGGGAGTAATGTTGTGCCAAAATACCTCAAGACTGTGCACTTTGAACATCAAAGAGAGGAAAAGTGTAAAATCTAAGATATTGCCTCACTCTGACCATCCAGCCATAAACACAGAAATCAAGTTAATCATCCCAAGGAGAGGTGCGCATATGGTGGGACAGTGTGGGTGAAGGACCATGCTGTTTCTATCAGCCTTTGATTCAATGATGAAGACGACTTGTGTCACCTCTGCTCATGCTGGCATGGAATGAGAAAAGCTGAGGCTCTCTTTGCTCTTCTTCCCATAGATCTACCCCTCAAAGCATGTAAGTCTTTTGCAAGCAAATTGTCATGAAAAAGTTACAGAGACCAAAAAGCAAAGACATCTGTGGGGAAATACAGAGCATTGCCTTGATTCTTACCCCTCTGTGGACTGGTACACACATGCTGAGCTGCCTTCTGTTTTTCAGGACCTGCTGAAGTGTTTCCAAGTGTTTGGCTTGGTAAGACAAGTAAAGGTAGGACTTTTTGCCATAGAAACAGAGTTTGCTTAAACCTAGGGTCCACGTACCCTAAAAAAACCCCCACCAAAAACGTAGAAGTCAGAGATTAAAACATTCTCTAATGATTTCAGGAACTGCCACACTGAAGTAAAAAAAGTGAATGCTGGTAAGTAAAAGTCCATGGCACTAACAAATACCTTGCTACCACACAATCTCAGTGGCACACATCTAGGCATACACCTGTGCACTGTCCTTAACCATGAATACACAAGGGAGTCAGGGAAAAAACATTCTACTGCAAAGGTAGGGAGGAAAGGTTGCAGAAACATCACCTCCTGAAACAGCCATTTCAATAAATGCACATCTAACTTAACCTAGAAATATCACCTTTAGTTACACTATCAAGAGATTTATTTTGGAGAAAGTTAACATACAGTAACTCTGAGTTTGGTAAATCCAGTCTTTGCCCTATATCTGGGCAATTCCATCCTGTGATTACAGCTTTAAAAATACTAGGCTAATTAAAGGTATTGCCTTTCCTTTCTAAAGCAGAATTCAACTCCGTTTATTTAGCAAACGTTGAGATGCCTTGTCCAACCTTGGTTTTCAGGCTCTTTCAGCAGTCAGTAGAGCAATTCATGTCTTCTCAGCTGTCTAAAGTATTTGCTATGAATTGCCCTTGAAGGGTTCTGTCCTCCATTCACCAACAGACAAAGCAATTAGCTTAGACCAGCCTTTTTTAACAGTTGGAAAGGGGAAGGGAAATCAGACAAATCACCTGGAGCATTTCCCTGGACAGAGATAGCTGCAGTAGTAGAGGAGGTAGAAGTATTTTTTTAAACAGACATTTCTGTTGCGATTTTTGTCAGTCTGGTCTGCACTATCTGTCATAAGTGATGGATAGTAAAGGTAATGATTAACTAGTAACTGCTAGCTACTCCTGACAAAAGGTTGAAGAGATTAGCTAAGCCATAAACCTTCAAATGTATCAGCTCTGAGTGTAACTTTATAATAAATCTGAAACCGATAGAAAAGCTTGTGGCAAACGCTCTCTTGCTTCCATTCATTACTGATAGGACTGTCCGTGAAAGAATATATTGATTGTGAAAACTTTAACTATGTGAATAAGTATGTGTGTGTAAATGCTGGATGAATCACAGCCTAATCCAATTCCCATGAAAAATTTTCTTAAAAGAATAAATCATCAACCGCTCTGTGTCATGGTGGGATTAGCGCTTAAACTGCTGAACTGATATTCATTCATCATTGGTTTTATAAATACTTGAGAAAAAAAATCAAAGTACACCTACAAGATAAAGCATAAGACATTTACCATTTGAGCCAAGCTCCATTTTCATTGCAAATGTGTGTGTAGGCTAATAACCATAATCAATCACATATGTCAGGGTATACCTAAACAATACATATTTTCCACATTGTGTAGTTTCAGCAAAGGTCTTTTTTACATGAAATGTAAAGCACAGGAATTTGGACCCAGCTCAACATATGCATGCCTGTGTGATCACTACTGGGGTTTCCCACAGGAAGGTGGGTAATCAGATCTTCAAGTTTTCTGACATTTCCATTCTTGAGGCTAGATTCTGGTCCGAGTTACATGGGAGTAAATGAGGAATGCTTATACTAAAATAAGAAAATGCCTTGGGTTTTGTCAGGTGAGCCAAGAATGTTTGGGGTTTGGTTGAACAGCTTCGTTCCATATCACAAAACAAGATCCACAAAATGCACTGATTGTACATTTAAAGCACAACATCAAAACAGACAGGATCTCAGTGACCAGACCAGTCATCAGACATCTAGGAAGATTAATTCGAAGTTGTAGCTCCTCTAAATTATTTTTCAAACCTGAGGAATAGTTGTGATTTATGTAGCATAGAGTAACTCCAACAGCACAGTGGCCTGCTTTACAGTGTACAATTAGTTATTTAAACCTGAGGTGTTTAACATGAAAATTTTGACTTAACCATTAACCTGCTTTCTCTGTTCCTTCTTAATATGTCTATATTTTATCTAAGAAAGCTTTCCTCCTTCCTTCATGGAAACCCACACATATCTGAGCAAAACTCGAACTTTACAGTATAAATGAAATTAATAAGATAAGTTAACCAGAAGATTAAAACAAGTAAAGCTTTACTGTAGATAATAGTTCAAAATGATCAGGTTGTCTGAGAATACTTCTTCAGAATTAATATCCAGAGCTTTGGACAGACTTCAGTAACTCAAATGCAATTTCAAGAGTACAAAGACATACTCAAAATGATAAACAGAGTGACTCAATAATGCAACAAAATACACAAATATCAATCTAAATGTGATTTATGTCATTATTTGATGATCTGCTCATTATCTTCATTAAAAGCATCCTTGCAAATCATACCCACACTTTCCTCAGCCAAAAGCATTGCGAAGTCAGAAGTTCAGAAAACAGCAATACATTTGTCTGCTTTCCTTAAGTAAAGGTAACAGCTTGTTGTAACCTGAAATAAAAATTGGTGTGAAGTTGGGCTGCCCCACGTGGAATGTCAGGGCACGTGAGGCAGTGATGCTCTCTTGCTCTCAAACTAGGTTTTGTCACCATACACATTATATTCTTAGGCCATAATACGAGTCAGCTCCAGCCAAAGCGTAGCCCCCCAATGCTGGGGACAGCCTTGTCCATTCAGCACCTGAGCTCGGGTTCCAATTGTCATTTACATAAAGGGTATGGATCAGGCATGGGAGCAGCCAATGTGAGGATGTCACCTTCCCGAAACTTAGTAGATATAGTAAGCCATGTTATTGCCAGCGTGGTCTGGAGCCTCGCCAGCGGCCAGGAGAGTACCATGAGTACAGGCCTAACTAATAATTTAGGCTCCCTCTGTAAGCCACCTAGAATATGACTCCTCTCACTCTGAAGTTAAGTGCCCATAACAGGTGGAAGGAACAGTTTCCTGGATGTGCTTTCTTCCTACTGACTAATGCAACAGCTGAAATATTTAACTCAGATTGGAATTTAATGTTTAGAGTAGATTTTGGGATAAAGCTGAATAAGGTTGCCTCTACCTTGACTAATGATAGAAAAAAATATAAATTGTTTTCCATAATTGCACAGTAAAACCATACATCATCTAAAATACCTTGTGTTGACCACTCCCTCCAGCAAGTCAGAAGAGTCATTGAACAGTTAAGTCTGATCAACGTTAGCAATACTTATGTACTTATTATGAAGAAAATTATATGTTGTTTCTGACATCTGGTATAGAATTCAGTAACTGTTAATTGGCATATGTGGCAACATAATGTCTTAAAAGCATAGGGAATCCACACTAGAGAAGAACATCTTACTCTCACAAATGTCTGGTCTTGTTGAAGGTTATGAACTGTTGAAGGTTATGAAGGAAGTGAAGACAAACACTTCAGTGGTTGCACAGTATGATGTAGACGGTGTTTACTTTACCTAGGGATTTGCTGGATAGAACACCAGCGAGCCAACCTTACATCTGGAAGAAAACGTGTACTTGCATGTGTCGTTGCTCCTGCAAGTACACCGTCTGCGTCTTAGTATTCTTTTCAGTTATCAAGGAAAGTCACTGACCTATTAAGGTTTTGGATGATTAAAAAAAGAGAGTAATGGTCTCTTGCTATGGGTGAAAAGTGTGGAACTTCACATTCATGATGTCCCCTGGAAGGTTAACCTTCAAGTAGTTCCTGTAATATCATACAGCTTTTGTGTGTCGTTTACAAAAGTTTAATTTGGGACTATTGTTGTTTGTTGTCTGGTTTTGTTGTCCTTTTTTTTATTTTCAAGACTAGAGTGTGAAAACACAATGGACCAAATCTGTAAACTGAGTTTAGGGGCCGGGGAAGTGCTATTTGCCATAATTACACATGGAGCCAAATTAACTCCCTGTAGCAAGGCCCTGACTTTAACTATATTCAATAATAAAAATCTCCTCCAAAGTAGAATCATATTTGCCTCTTCTGGAGAATTTTGCAGGCTACAATGGTAGAAAAAGAACCGTCTGGCAAGCACATCCTCAGAAAAGACCACAAGGGGCCAGACTGGGAAATCTGATCTCTCTGATGCGGTTCTTTGGTTGAGAAATATTTAGGTAATTAGTCTGAGATATAGGTATAGATAAATAGAGATAGACAGATATAGACGTATCAGTAGTTAGCCTATGCCATGTCAGTAATAATAAACCCACTATAATTACATATGGACTGAATGATTAGAAAAAGACTAAAACAAAATTTATACTTGCTAGACAGAACAAACGAGAAAACTGCCTCCCCACTACAAAACTCTGAATGGTCAGAGAGGGAGCCCTTAATTATTCTTAAGTGTAGAACTCGGTACCTCACGAAATGGACACAGAAAAAATGAAAAATTAAATAGTATACAAAAATGAAAGAGGGACTGCTGACAACAAGAACATTTTACAGAAAGCGTAAGATATTCACACTGAGAAAGGAAAAGTTATTCTGAACCTTGAAGAACTACACAGGATGTGGCTTTGATTTTCCCTGATGTTTTAAGGGATTTTTTTAGATATCAGAGTATGACTCTATGACCTAGAAGATGTAAAACCTGTGAACCAGAGTTCTTTCTGATACGCAGTTGCGGTTGTACTTCAATAGGCACAATTATGTGATCCACAGATCTACATGCTAATAGAGGACTTTTGTGCTCTGAGTTTCGCCTTTTTGTACTTGATCGTTCAGCTACATAATTTTTTAAATTTCACCTTCTCACAGAGCTATAAGCAATCTCTCACCTGCCTCACTTAAGGTTATGTACACAATCCCTCACAACGGCTTCATTTAAGCAGAAAACCCTCTAGAGAAATTTCATCTATCAGTAAGTCATTTAGGAAGTTTTATGCACGAGGATTTTATTTTTTTACTATTTTTCAGTTCCTGGAATTTTAGAGAACAGCTTTCAGTATGGCTAATATTTTAATTGTTCCTTGCTTATTGTGTCCCAAAATTCAGAAATGCTGCCAGCTTTCCCAGAGGGGATTGTAAGATTCAATAAAAAGGCCTCATTTAGACATGGATGGAGTTTACTAGCTTCATTTGTTGAGGCTTAAAAAATACAGATTCTTGGATGTTGTTTGAATTGCAAACAAAAATAATGACCTTTCAGCCTATTCCAGTGCATCCAGCATATCATACAAAAGACTGTGTTGTCTGTAAGTTGCTGTGTTTCGTGGGAAGTTTTATAAGCTTACAGTGACACAGAAAGACCCTGCAAACTCCCAGGGAATATCTTTGTCACATAACTAAAAAAAAGCTTCTTTCTCTTACAGACCTTAATAAAATTACTTGTTGGAAAGCAGTTTCTATTTCTATGGCAATTGCTACACTTAGATCCACAATATCTATTCTTATTTCTGTTTCTTACATGTACAGTGTGTGCAGAGGGATTCCAGGAAATTCAGCAAGGAAAATCTGAAAATCTATAAAGAAACAAGTATTTTCTTACTTTTAATATAAGTAAAATACTTTAAACCTATATGTTTCCAGACTAGCCAAACTTACAGGAGAAGCTTTAAAAAGAAGAGAAGGAAAAGAGAATGAAAAAGAAAAAAAGACCAAAAAAAAGAAAAAAGAGTGAAAAAAGGGATGTCTTAAATGGAAACAGATTGTTACTTAATTTGGAGAGTTACGTTTAATTGCAGAGTTACATTTAATGAAGTGGCTATAAAAGCACTTGAACTAATGATGGAAAGAAAGGTTTACTAAATAGTGATGAATGGAAGAAGGGAGGTATATGCAGCAAGGTAAGCAACCAGCAAATGTCAGAGTTTGATAGTACAGTCATGAACTAGCTTAAGCAAATTATTTGAGCATTATAAATTATTTGCTGTATTCTTTTTGTCACTGAAGGCAATTTACATTAGTTTGGCACAGAAGATTTGTTTGTTGCCATCTTCAAAAACCTCAAACCAAAACCAAACCAAAACCCCTATCAGTAACAAAACTTTCATATTTTCTGTTGAGCCCAAAGAAGAAGCAGCATTTTATTTTTTACTGTAACTAAAATAATTCATGGAGCAACTGTTAAAAACTCCTTTACTGAAATACTGAGTTTAAAATGTTATACCTTAACCACAGCAGCTGTGATAAGGAAAGCAGAAGAGAAATTGTTTGGGAGCTACAAGAAAGTATAGTGTATAAATGTTTGTAAGAGTGCAAACGTAAAAAACCACAACAGTAGTTCCTTAAGATCATGAGAGTAATCAAGAGTGGTAACAATGGAAATAGCTTACTCATCAGCGTATGGGAATCCTCATTGTGGCTTCATCCGCATACAAAGTTTTTCATTTCTGTCCCAAACAGTACTGTTACATGCTGAAAAATAAACCCTGCATTATTTCCAGACAGGGCTACAACCAGTAGTTGGTGAAGAGATTGCTACAGGGCCAGCTTCTTTCAAAATTGTGTGAAAAGTCAACTGTAACCCAACCATGAGTCTGCAGACCTTGTTGTGCACACACTACCTATTTTTTGCTGCTTTCTTCAGCCCACATAGCCATTATTTTGTCTAGATATACTCAAACTCCTTACATGCTCCCAGTCCATTTTTAGTGACTGATCAAAACCACAGAAAATGGTCCATCCAAGGCACAACTGGTGTTGCAATCACTATTCACGGGGGTGTGTGGTTCCCAGCAAGAGCACCGTACCCTGCAGCCTCTGCAGGAAATGGAATGGGGGAAGAAGGAGGCAAAGGAGTTGAGGGAGAAACTCCCAAATTAAGTTCTTGTCCATTCCTTGCAAAAGCAGCTGTCATTACTTACGGACACCAAGACCTCCATCCAACTCTTACTACTGAAAGACACCCCATCCTTCAATAGGAATGAATGTCAGGATGAAAAGAAGAAAGAAAGAATTCAAACCAGAGCAGAAAAATATCAAGTGGAAGATGTGGGCAAATAAATGGAATTTATTTTATCTATTCATCTAAGTAGACATGGTATTTTGTTCGTATAATGACAATGATTTTAAACCACTGAATCCTGTATAGACAAATACACAGTGTTCCTAAGAGTGTGTCCTGGTTTTGGCTGCAATAGAGTTAATTTTCTTATTAGTAGCTAGTACTGTGTTTTGGCTTTGGTGCGAGAACAGTGTTGATCACACACTGACGAGTTTAGTTGTTGCCAGGTAATGCTTATACAAAGTCAAGGACTTTTCAGTTTCTCAGGCCATGCCAGCCAGAGGGCTGAAGGGGCACAAGAAACTGTGAGGGGACACAGCCAGGACAGCTGACCTGAACTAGCTAAAGGGATATTCCATACCATGGGACATTGTACTTGGTATATAAACTGGGGGGTGGCCAGGGCAGACCAATCATTGCTTGGGGACTGGCTGGGCATCACTCAGCGAGGGGTGATAAGTTATTTTGAGCATCACTTGTTTTCGTTTCTCCCTTTCCTTTGATTTTCCTTCCTCTCCCCGTTTCCCTCTGGGTGAGGGGTGAGTGAGTGAGTGGCTGCGTGGCACTTAATTACCAGCCAGGGTTAAACCATGACAGAATGTAATCATATATTTAATCATATGGAATAAGTAAGAAACATATTGATTTGATAATGTCTGTTCTCCAAAGGAAAATGTAAATTGAATTTATTAATGTTGATCAGATAAGAACATGTATGAAAATCTTAAATTGTTCCTAACATCAGCAGGAGAAGAAACTCCAAACAAAATGGAAGAATAGTTTAGCTTAGTTGAAGATAAGAAAATAGTGTTCCTTGGGAAAGCATCCTCTCTGGTTAACTTGCAAGACAATAGATTCTGGAAATGCTTTTAGATCTTCTGCCACCTTTCTATTTTACTAGTCTTCAGGATTGAGTTCTGATTCTCAGTAGCCATAAGTCAGTATATCTCCAGTACTAGAGAAAAAAATGAACAGAAAAAAGAGCACGGAAAGAAGAGAGAAAAGCTCCAGAATGCATAACTTAGGTGGAAGCAGCCATCCTATGGAGATGCCTCATCTGCAGTGCCAGCGTAAATAATCAGTTTAAAATAAAACTTAAGGTTTATATGGTAAAAGTTGGGAAAGTGAATCTACTCTTGTGTGTGTGCATGATCTATTTCATATGGTCTTGATTACAGTTAGATCCTCAAGGTATGCCCGTATGTTGTTAGTCAGACTCCAGATAATATTAATACTGCTAAAATTCTAATACAAATATGAACACAAACCAGAATATGAATACAAATACTAGCATTGCTAATTACAAAGCTATAGCAAAATATAGCAAAATACTCCCTGTTCAAGAGTAAGATCCATGAAACATGATAACATTTTTTTATTCTGTCTTTACTTTCTGTAACAGGGAAAGATTGCTCATCAGTCAAAATACCTCTGCAGAAAAGTGTTAGCTATCAGAAAATTTAGGACTCATTCCTGGGAAATTTTCTTTCATTACTTCAACAGAAATTCAAGTTAATTATCGTACCATTTGCAACAGAAAACAATAACAAAGTTGGCAAGCTCTAGAGCAATGTTTTTTCTTCACATTATCAGAATAGAAACATTGCTTTCACAAAACTTTGTGAAGTATAAACTATTACGGTTTTTATATATATATATATATATATATATATATATATATATATATATATATATATACTTTTTATACTTGGGGTTTTTTTTTTATTATTTAAATTCTATGTCACAAGCCATGCAAGTTTTCTGGGTTCAAAACAACTGTGTACATTGAAATCCTGAATTTGGATGGAAATGCATTCTGTATTCTAAATCCTGTATTCTGAATCCCAGTAAAGAGATCTTAAGAAAAATGGGATCAGCTGCTTTGCTTTATTTAAGTATTTAAGTATTTAAGTATTAGAAATAGCATGGAATTAAAGTGTGTTGTCACAGGTGATACACAATAAATGTGATTCATGGCATCAATAACAAAGAATTGTAAATTTTATTTCCCAAAAAAATTCTAATTTATGTAGATAAATAACATACTGAGTCAATCCCTCTAATCTCTTGAATTTAGCTAATTTAAATGCTGTGGGGAAAGTTGATGGTTCAACAACTGACACGCATTATGATGCCATAAGACCTTCATTGTATGTCAAATCAAACACTGAGACCAAAGGATGTGAAGAAAAGCTGGATAAAAAAGGAGAAGTTGCAATGTACTTCTAAAGAAACAGGATGGGGGCAAAGCCTGTCTTTGTCCCCTTTCATAGCAGAAAGATTGGCAGCTGCACCACAGACCAGAGGATAATTGACATCTGCTTGTCAGAGCAAGGGACACCTGCGGAGGAGGCTGACAGAGGTTCCTGTGCAGAAGTAGCTCTCCGCTGGCTGGCACAGTGAAGCGCTATTTCACTTTTAAAAGCTCCTATTCATTCACTGAAATAAAAATTTAAAAAATAAAAGCAAAAAAACCCCACACCCTTGTATGGTTGAGAGACCCTTTGTTGCTTTCACCCTTGTCAGAGGTTTGAAGGTGAAACCCTCCACATTCAGTCTCTTCTCTATACACACACAGTAATAGCAGGGTATGTCTTATCTAAATTAACCAGCTAAAAGTTAAATATCTGCTCTAAACTAGCAGTCTGGGCCCCTTGTCATCAGCAGAGAGAGAGGGGCACCTTCCCAATGCTATTCATCCCATCTGCTTTAAATAATTTTCTTTGGATAGATGAACATCTTCCTATGGGCCTGTATTTCCCCTGTGGTTATAAATTAGTCTAAACAATTGGTTTAGATTAGCTGCCAATTCTTAGAGGGCTAATGCTAAGCAAGACAGATTTCACCTGCAGAGCAAAACAGGAACAAGATGCCTTGCTTACATTTCCTTGCTGGCATGTTTGGGGCTTGGGGAACAAGACATCCCTCACCTTTGACAAGCAGCGCTTGCTTCTTCCCCACGGTCAAAGGAGGTGCACAGGGATCAGCACAGTCTGATTTGCTTCTTCCTGCAATGTGACAAGGTGGAGGGACAAGACCTGGTAGCCCAAAACACAATAAGGAGCTCAGTAGATGGTACTTCCCTGGCCAGCCATCGTGCTCCCATCCAAACACAAAAATGAGGCACTAGGAAAGTAATGTCATATGTTTCATGGTCCTATTAAGTAATAAGGGGTGTATCTGCTAGCTAACAACTGTTCTGCAGTATTTATGGCTCTAAGGTTTGTTCCAAAGCCTATGTAGCCAATGCAAATGTTTCCATTACCTTATATTTCCAGGCCTTTAATCATTGCTTGTTATTTACTGGTGTTAATAGCAAAATAATGCTTATTGCATGTGAAGACTTTCAGTTTCCACTGCAGTCTCTCAATAAGAGACTAAAGATGTGCTTCTTGTTTTGATTCAAATTAAATAGCACATTTTCCTTATAGCAATTTTCAGGTCTTACCTTCAGCAAATGTTAATATATTCTTGAGAATGTTTTAAAGCGTATCATGTATTTTGTTTTGTGTGAGCCACAGATGAACACACTTGTACTTTATTTTTGTCAAAAAAAAGATTGCTGAAACAAGCAAAGCTGAAGGGGGTTTTGGAATCCCTCCTACGAGAAGGTAGTTTCATCACTCTCTGTGAAATACCATTCTTTCTACAGCTTAATTAAAGGTAAACCTGATACAAACACATTTCTTATTCTTTCATTTTCAGTAAGTGTGTAATATGTTTTGGTTTTTTTGAAGATACTGTGCAAATGAAATTCTGTGCCATTTTATACTTACTATACACATAGGACTTGCAACCTAAAAACACATGCTAAGCATTTTTTCCTATTAATGAAAAATGGACTAAAATTATTTTCTAGATAGTCTCTCTATATCATAACTATGATTTTCCCAAAATTAAGTCAAAATACTAATAAATGCATTATTGTATGTCCTTGTAGAGAACAAAGAGGTCCTATAATCTTCTAACCCATACAGGCTTTGCCATTAGACCATGTAGACCTGTTGCAACCAGTCATGGTGGAAATTATTTTGCCTGCTTTCAGTAGTTTAGAGGTTACATGTCTAGTCCAAGAGATACTCCGAGGCTTCTTGCAAAAACAAATTGAGAAAAACACTCACCTCAAGAGTTCATCTTAGTTTATCTAAATTGTTCTTTAGAGGTACTTTTTGTGTTTATTGTTTCAGGAAGTTTATACGACTCGTTTAAAGTAAGCTACAAACATTTAGCTACTGCAAGCTGGCCAAGATTAATTTCACCTGATGATCACGGAAATTACAAAGAATTACTTAATAACAGAATTAAAACTGTATTTGCCTGATGCTAGCAATGCTTCCATTAATTATTAGTTTTCTAAGTGCTTAAAAAAAAAATAATATCCTATTCGAAAGCCTCATTGGAAGTAAATTGTAGATGCTTGATGAAGGTATGATTTAACTGTCTTAGAAAATGCCAGAATCTTATTCCTTAGAGACTTTAATACTCTGTATTTAAGTCTGCCCAGAATGATACCTGTATAATAATTTGAACTGCCAAACAGTATTCTAAGAAGTTTCATGTTTCCAAATTTCCATCTGCATTCAAGTCAATTCAGATATGAGACATATGTATAATAAATACAGCTTGCTAGGACACCTGTAATTTAATTAAACATTAATTTTACTGCATGTTTTAATTAAGAAGCACTTTTTGAGTAAAAGCACTGTGTCATGTACTTTTTTTTTTTTTTTTTGCACTTGCAAAATGATGTAGGGCCAATGGTCATTTTTAAAATTTATCATGTAAGTTTTGGGCTCTGTACTAAGAACAATAATTCAGACAAAATTTACACTGTGAATAGACTACAAGTCTGCAGCCTCTTCTTCATGATCAGCCCTGCCTCAGCTAAAAGCAGTAGCTACACTTTTTTGCCCTACACTGAGCACAACTCAAGCCAGGGGACATAGTTCACTGTCTTACCAAGGTTACAGTCCCTGTATTCTTAATCAGAAGTGTTTCCTTTGACAAATCTCAGCCAAGTTCTCAGTGGGCAAGAGAAAAATGTGCCTGTCTGATGGTACATGCAGTCAAGATCAATGCCTATGCCAGTATCCTTCTTACTCTAAACTCATCTAAAAATGTATTTAGTTAGCAATGAATCTGCTGCCCCTTACAGGCCTCAGGTCTCTTCTCATTAGAAGTATTATTTCTACTGAAAATTGCTTTCAGAGCACAACAGCTAAGTTGTGTGTGTGTGTGTGCGTGCGCGCATAAATGTGTGTGCATAAACCTGTATATGTGTGAGTGCTAATAAGTAGGTGCCATGCGTACAGTGTAGTAGTTCACAGCAATTTGAAAGGAAATGGAAAGAACCCAGATGGTTTGTAATGCTGGATATGGGATCCCATCCCTTCATGGCTAGGTTAGGTTGTCTGAATGCAAAACAGCTTTCCAGATCCATTACACCAGCATTCATAAACAAAATTATGAAGAAACTGGAGGGGGGATATTCTTATTTCATCATATATCAGCCTTATACATACAGACTCACACAGAAAACGTCCATATCTCCAACATCACCATCACCCCCTCCCAGGTGTACGTTCATGTATTGCCCTCATGACTAAAGTGTTGCCAGCGGTACCCTACAGAAAGGAGCACACTCTAAGTTCATGCATCAAATGCAGGCCACAAGCCAAAAAACAGAAAGGTCATTCCCATTTGTGAAAGAGGTATTCTGTTACATTTTATAAGGAAAGTTCCCAAAGGTGCTTAAGTCTGTTCAGTCATATTACCATATTTCTTATGCTTAGCTGTAGACAGCAGGGAATCCTACTCCAGGCTGATAAGTGTTTGGCAGCTCAGGAAGGTGTGTCCCATTTCCCTTGGCCAAAAGGACCACAAGGGCCACAAGGATACTGGGGAGGAATCAGAAAAGAGAATCCCTCAGGCTCTGAGAGGGGTTCCAAAGGAACCTTCTCCCCTCAAATATAAATAAATCAAATAAACATGTGGCTTTGGCATCTGTGCGATGCTTTCCTGAAGTCTAAATTGCAAGTCCAACTGATGACTCTGTGTTGAAATGAGTCACCACTATTTGCTGGACCATCCCAAGCACTTGGAATGTGACTAGAAGCAGGGGTCAGCACTTTTGGATGGTGCTACTTATGACAAGAATTTGGAAATAGTGCACATCCAGATAGTTAGAACTTGAATCAAACAGTACATTATTTACTTTTATTGCTGCCTGACACTGTCTGTTTCTCCAAAATCAACTATGAAATTTATTAGAATCAGCTTCAGTCAGAAAGATGCTGCAGAACAAAACTACATCATAGCATAAAAATTTTTATATTAGCAAGAATTTTCTTAGGCTGTTTATAAGACCTGCAAAGTATCCATGGATACAAGAGATAAAGACGACAACACCTACTCATTCTTCACTATTATTAAAAAGTTCTTCATTCTAGATATTATGACTGAAAGGTGATTAATGTAACACTTCATACTGCTATTCCTTTTAGTCAGACACATTAGTCATAGTCATAAAGAAAATCTCTACTCAACAAAAATTATAAGCACTTTTGTGTAGCCATAATTGACTGATCATATACACAAGACAAGACCTGTAGAAGGGTTTTATAAGAGAGGTCTGGTCTTGTTAAATCAGTTGATATGTTAAGGGGACAAAAGACTGGTTCCCAGATCACTAGTTCTTCATGTTAGGACCCCAGATAGTGGCTTCTACTAGTTAGCATCCAGTTCCACAAATGGTCATACATGACAGTAAGTTTGTCTACACAGGGGAGCTGTGTATCAATGACAACATGAATTTACAATGCATTTATTAGTCTTCATTTGCATATTAGATCTGTGGCTCATTTTACACACTTTAGCCATCTGAAAATTAGGTAATTTACATGCAGTGGGGTAAAAAGTCTCCTCTGCATGTAGGATGTGCAACCTTTTTCCAAAAAAAAGAAAATTATTCCCTTTTTGTTCTAAATGGTATCATCACCTACCTTTTATGACGGTGTGTCATGTAGCACAGCCAGTGAAGAAGAAAAAGGCTTGGGTTTAAGACCCTCCTCAGTGTCTGTTACAGCCAAGAATAAAGTCTAGTTGCCCAGGTTATATTGCAGCTGGAGAAAAATTGAATGGTCCAAAGATTTCCTGTCCCTCTTAAAGCCGTTCCACAGTTTGGGAAGTATTGCAGCAAAAGCAAGGGAGTGAGCATAGAACTCAGTGTCTGAAAACTGTTCAGGGAAAATGTATTTCTCCTAATTTCTCTTTACAACAATTCAGTGACTGTTCAGTGTTTTCTCATTGGAGCAGGGATTGGGCCAGAGGCCATCTTCCAGAAAAGTAGCTCTCTATTAGGTATGTTCAACTTAATGCTTCCCCCGCTGCCCCCCTCTTTTTTCCCTATACCAAGGTTATATTCCTTTATTTCTCTTGCACAATGGTGTATCTTCATCAGAAGAAGGAATGAATGACAAAAAGGTGGGATATAATAGAAGACAATAGTTCAGTTGGAAGGGACCTGAAATGATCACCTAGTCCAGCTGCCTGACTACTTCCAGGGCTGACCAAAAGTTAAAGCTTATTATTAAGGGCATTGTCCAAACAACTCTTAAACACTGACAGGCCGGGGCATCAACCACCTCTCCAGGAAGCCTGTTCCAGTGTTTGACCACACTGTTGATAAAGAAATGCTTCCTGATGCCCAGTCTAAACCTCTCCTGGCACAGCTTTGAACTGTTCCCATGCACCTTATTACTGGATAGCCGGGAGAAGGGCTCAGCACCTCCCTCTCCACTTCCCCTCCTCAGGAAGCTGTAGGGAGCAATGAGGTCACCCCTCAGCCTCCTTCTCTCCAAGCAAGACAAGCCCAGAATCCTCAGCCGCTCCTCACAGGACATGGCTTCCAGCCCTTTCACCAGCTTTGTTGCCCTCCTCTGCACACATTCGAGTGCCTTAACGTTCTTCTTAAATTGTGGTGCCCAGAACTGCACACAGCACTCAAGGTGAGGCTGCACCAGTGCTGAATCCAGCGGGATCATCACCTCTTTTGACCGGCTGGTCACACTGCATCTGATGCACCCCAGGGTGCAGTTTGCTCTCCTGGTGGCCAGGGCACACAGCTGACTCACGCTGAGCCCACTGCCCACCGGCACCCCCAGATCCCTTTCTGCAGGGCTGTCCCGGCCACTCCTCTCCCATTTTGTAATTATGCCCAGCATTACTCAGTCCCAGGTACGGCATCCAGCATTTCAACTTCCTAAATTTCATTCCATTAATCATTGTCCAATGCTGCAATCTATCTAGATCCCTCTCTGCAAGGTTCCTTGTCCTTCAGGAGAGAAACTCCCAGTTTGGTATCTTCAAAAAACATGCTAATGGTGCATTCAACTCCTGCATCCAGGTAATTTATAAAAAATTGAACAGAACTGGCTCTAGAATTGAACCCAGAGGAACACTGCTGGTGACTGGTTGCCAGCCAGTTGTAACCCATTCCCTAAAACCCTTTGGCTTAGGTCTTCAGACGGTTCTTCACCCAGCGACCATGACCCACTCATCCCGCAGTTGGACAACTTGTCCAGAAGGACCTGGTGCCTTCAACTACCTTCTGTGCTATAGTACTGTGGTCTTAAATCCTCTGAGGCGGAGGCTTTGTCCATCTCCTTACCATCACTGAACTACCCAAACACAGAGCAGCTGAAGTGAGAGGGAATAACGTTGCTTTTCATATGGTATTATATTTTGAAAGAAAGAGTGTTATCTTCCACCGTTTATTCAGCTTTTGAAAGAAAATACTTAGACAACAATCCTGACTGAAAGGAGGGGTTTGGCAGCTGTGTAAACACATGTCCTAAACCCCAGGGAATGCCCGTCACACCCCTGTTACGTGTTCACTACCAGCTGCTTCTTTAGCAAGCTGGTTTTTGTGGATCCCAATCTCAGATGTCTAACCCTCCTCATATGTGCTGCAGGGAGTTGCAAAGCTGAGGTGAAGGCTGAAAATTCTGCAAAAGAGTTTGATCCCTAGAAGTTAGAGACAGATGAGCAGTTTAACATATAACTCCTTCTGGCACACGGTCTAAATTGCCATCTTTGTTTATAAGGCAATTTCTAGAGCTTCGTTTTAGAAATTTTCTTTATTGAAAGCTGTAGCTAAAAATCATCTTCCGTAATGGCCAGTTACTACAAAAATCATCAGCCTCACTCTTTTTATCCATCTATAGACATTTATAGTATTTATTTAGGCACATAATATTATTTATAGAACAACAGCAGGTCACATTCCCTCAAATATTTGAAATTTTACAGTCTTTGAATGTCCTTGGCAAATCTCTTCTGTTGAATCCTGTTGGGTTGATTTGAAATCTTGCCCTGTGCTGTCGTGATGGTGTATTTATACCTGCCCTAGGCAGAAGTCTATGACCTGTTCAGGGCAGTGAACTGGAGTGGCTGAGGCAAGGAGATCACCTCACCCTATGGCAAGGCAGTAATATCTGGGGGGGTACAATGAGCATGCTGGAGCAAAGACTGCTGCCACGTTTCAAGTAACCCCAGGAAGACTAGGGAAAGAGTCTGCTGTTAGACAGAAGAGAAGGGGAAACTACATAGCAGTGCCAAAAAAGCATTTTGAAAATTTGCTATAGTTTTTTTTGATTTCAGAACTCCCGCATCACACAAGGCAGGAGAGCAGACCTGCAGTGTTTTTCAGCCCTGATAACCTATCTTAATTTTTGATGAGGTCTAGGAGATTGTGGAGAGTAATGAAGCCTAAGGAGGGAACCAGCTGGACAGCATCTTGACCAGGAGGAAACAATAGACAGCTCCTTTTCAGTTCCATCTATGAAACTTAGTTACTTCCAGCAACAGAGAACTCAATCTTGAATGGCATTTAGTTCTATTACTATTATTAATATAAGTTTTGACAGATAAGCATGGTGTTAAATCAAGTCATTGTAAAAGATAATCCACTGATGTGAAAATCTTTGTGTGCATGCTTAAAACAGTACATGGTAAAATGTGTTACATAGCTTGATAAATAAAAATATTTTAACTGGAACATTAGGGGATTATGTAAAAAAAAAAGTTATTGGATACAGATGCCTTTTCAGATAATTTCATTAATAACTTAAGTTTCCCAGTTGTATGCATATCCAAGACATGTCACAGCATTCCTCCTGGGCCATTCTTTCTCTTTATTTATCTTGCTTTTAAAAGCCTTTTTTGGCACTCTTTTTATCCTAAGCGTAGAATATTTGTGAATACCATTTTACATTGAAGGGCTGGGTTATTATGGTGCTTTGTACAACCAAATGGCTTGGGACAATTGTAACAGGATAATTCATAGCAGCTTTCACCTGGAAATATGTTTAAGTTCATTAATAGCTCCATTCATTTTCCTGGGATTAGTTGTGTGCTTAAAACTGAGCACATTGCTGGATTAAGGTCAAACTGTTCAAGAAGTTTTTGTTGGGTATACTGTAGCCATATAATTCAACTAATGAAAGGAAACCCTGGATAACAGATACCTCTGAAACACAATACAGGGTGACAGAAAACAAAAAAATCAGACTTTGTGTTGAATTATCAAATCTGTTCTCCATAAATTACCCAAAGAAGAGTTTCTAGAAAAACCAACCAGTTCTGAGCTAAAGGCTGCGAACTAGAAAATGGCTAAAATACAAAAAACAAAGAAGTCTTCAATTTTCCTGCTCATTTTTTTTCATAACATCGTAATGGACATCCAGTGAAACTGAAAGGCAGCAAATATATACATGGTAAAAGAGTTTTTTGTATGTGGCAGGGGAATGAAGAGAGAGGGATCGTGCAGGGTGCTTTCTGGATCTCAAAATAAAAGGTCCAACAACAAATGGCTTAATAAAAAACATTTTTAATAAGATAGCCTAAAAAGAGGGCTATAGATACTAAATCTTACAGTCCTCCATATGCTGGGAGCCCCGTATTTGTGCAGCATCAGACAGACCCTGGGGAGGTTTTCACACAACACGCTGCACAGAACCCCTTGGTAGAGAGGTTCCTCCTCCCTCCCACGCCAGTGCCCTTTTTTTTTGTGTAACAAGCAGAATCATATTTTTTCCTGGCAGGTTAGACTGTTACCTCTGTCACAACACCCATCTGTGCACGGTGCACACCAGCAGTTTTCCGTACAGTGGGTAAGCACACTGACATGGGGGTTACTCAGGCTCTAAGTGCAATGCCCAATAAAGCAGACATAGCCTGGTCAAGATCACTACCTCCTCGAATACAAAGTCATCTGTGAGGCTGCCAATCTAAACAGTTAAATTAGAACTGCTGTTATGAAAGCACGATAAACATTTAGATTCATTGCAGTACCAGGAAGAACTTCCTTGACAGGAGTTTTGAGCTACTGAAATACTCTGAAAGAAAAATGGCAAAAGGTTCATAATTCAGCATGCTTGTTCAGACATGAAAATTCTGCAGAAGAGTCCTATATTGACAAGAAGACATGCTAGAATAGAGTTAAAGGCCTTTCCTCCACGCTTTCCATAATTTCTGTGAAGCCTGCAATTAGCACTGACAGTGATCTGCACATTCTGTAAATAAATAAGGAGCTATGGTACTGTCAGCCCACATGGGACTCTTGAGGAGATGAATAAGGGTTTAAAGGCTAAATTATTTGTGGAAGGTACTTTACTGTAGCTTTTCAAAATGTGCTGTCCATAGCCACCGGTAAACTCTCACTGTGATGCATGTATGCATACCCTGCAGCCACTTGAATCAAGGTTTTGTATCTCAGCTGTTGACAGAGGTGCACAAGACCTCATGATTCAAAAATGTGATGGCTCAGGGTTTTATATCTAGAGACATTCTAGTTCCTGAAGTAACTGCAAACTTCACAAAATTTGGTTTTACCTCTAGCTTACATGCAACCGCCTTGGGGTTAATCTGCTCAAAGACTGATGCACCTTCTGCTAAAGATGTGAGTCAGTACATCTGAAGATCGTGCTATATAGAGAGTGGGGAGCAGGCAGCCAACAGGTAAAATCCTTGGGACTGCTAGAACAGGAACCCTTTTCATTACCTGGCTTTCATTTGAACCCAGTGATAAGGTCCACAGTTAAAAGCATTGCATAGCCTCCCTTTTTGTTTTACCACCTTTGAAGGACTAGTAGTAAAGGTTCACCTCTGCAGTAGGCTCAGACAGCTTTTAGGAAGATGCCCTCACAGTGTCTTCAACCATCAGAAGAGATGATACATGGCCATAAGGCTGGTAAATGTCATATGTGGTCAAAATGGAAGAGATTTCAGGAAACATTTGTTCTTTTGTCAGACAGAGAAGATCAGGTGAAAGATCTTTAGGAAGAAAAAATAGTTTCTGTGTTCAGAAGGAAGAGGAAAGACACTGCTGATGGGTTTAGGGATGATGACACTTCAAAGCAGGCATCATCACGAGTGGTAACACCTAAGGAAATTATACAAAACATCTCTCAGCTCCAAAGTATACCTTGGGGAAAGAAATCCACAGTACAAAGCAGCCTTCTGGTCTCTTTTATCTAATAGAAAGCAGGGTCAAAGAAGCAAAGAGTGAAGTTAATAATCTGTTAGCTTGTTTCATGGTCTCCACATATATTTATGTTCCCATGCCGTGAATGGAAAAGTATCCAAAGAAAAAGTGGCTTTACTGTCCCAAACTGTTACTCACAGTTAATTGTCTCTCAGGACAGAGCGCTTTTATTTGTTAATTTTGAAATGCACATTTTGGAGGAAAGAAAAACAGGAAGGAAATAAAAAATACCCATAATGACACCTGATTTTAATGTTTTGAATTTTTTTCACCTCACATAAACAACTCCAAGGTGACCTGTATGTATCTATGGGTGCCTGTTATAAACTATATGAAGAAAGAAATGCAGATTTTGCTAATACCTCTTCCAAATCTTACATGCTTTTTCATCATGTTGAAAATGAATAGAAAACAGCTTTCCTCAACCTGCTTTCCTAAGTAAAAAAGGATTATATCACGTCTTTCTGTATGTATGAACTTCACAGATAATTTCTGAATACATTGGCCCAGTTCAACCAGATTTGACAGAGATTAGGATCTTAAAGGTATAAAGTCTGTGGATATTTCATGAGCAGAGACAACCTGGCATACCTCTGATGTACCTTAAGGAGAATACAAAGGCCTTTAATGAATTAAAGACTGCAGCGTGAACTCACCATTTATTAGACAACAAAGAGTCTAAGGAGGAGGGAGAAGTTATGTGTGCTTTAACTGCAGTGAAAGACTCACGGGACACCAGAAAAACTAAACACAGCATAAAAAACCCCAAATCTGTAAGCAACCAGATTTCATTGGTTTCACTGTGAAGAGGTGCACAGGGGCGACTTAGCAGAAATCTGTGCCTACAGCTGAAAGCATCCCACCAGCTAAACACCAAAGCTCCTATACTGCATCTGTGAACCAAATGTTGTCCTCCTGCAAGTGACATCAAAATTGAGATACCAAGCCTTTTCAAGCATTGCTGAATGTAAGCAGGATTCTATTTGCATTTTCACCCATCTTCTTTCATCTTACAACATATCCTGCAGCCCAACCATCTGAAACTTGCCGTACACCCAAACCCAGCATCACTGCCGTAGAGCATACACTGGGAAGGTACAGAAACCAAAAGGTGTTACCTGCCTTGACAGGGAAGTCCATCATCACAGGTCATCTGCTCCACCTGCTCCATCCGCACTGCAGATCCTGACTCTGCAGCCATGCAAAACATCTTACATCTCTTACAGACCTGTCAAGAAATATTTACAGCACATAAGCATCTGTGTGCTTTATAGTGTGACACAGATACAAACTGCTGGCAAACTATTTGAAAATATTCTATTTGATGTGAAATTGTATTCAATACCCTTATGAATAATAAACATTAATGTAAGGTGTTCTGGGACAAAATACATTGTGTGTGCAGGCTGATGATCTGTTATGACAGGTGGTGGAGTTGCAGGAAACAGTTAAAAGGCTGTGCAGTATTAGAGGGTCCAAGGTGGAGATAGATAGGTGGTTTCATATCCATGCTTCTGTAGTGGACACCACAGAGAATGAGGCATCTTGGACCCTAGTGACCCACAAAAGCAGGACTCTACTTCAGTCTCCACCTTCCTACATCACAACCAGAAACAGATATTAAGCTTTAACAGCTATAGACAGCCACGAGCAAGGTCTGCATAAAGAAACTATACTGGCAGCACACCGAGGTTAATGTAAAAATAAACATAGGGTGCTTCTAGTGGGTGGCTTTCTGTTAAGGGGCACTGAGATGCCCATCTGCTGGCCTGACAAGGAATCATGTGAGGTACGCTGTCTTCTGGGAGCTAAGAACTGAGGTACTGCCAAGAGGGTGCTGTCATGGTTCAACCTTAGCCAGCAACCAAGCACCACACACCCCACAGTGGGATGGAGGAGAGGACTGAAAGGGTAAAAGTGAGAAAACACGTGAGCTGAGATAAAGACATTTTAATAGGTAAAGCAAAAGCCGTGCATGCAAGCAAAGCAAAGCAAAACAAGGAATTCATTCACCACTTCCCATGGGCAGGCAGGTGCTCAGCCATGCCCAGGACAGCAGGGCACCATCATATGTAACAGTTACTTGGGAAGACAAACACCATAATGCTGAACATCCCCCCCCCTTCCTTCTTCTTCCCTCAGCTTATTATATATACTCAACATTACATTCTATGGTATGGAATATCCCTTTGGCTAGTTCAGGTCAGCTGTCCTGGCTGTGTCCCCTCACAGTTTCTTGTGCCCCTTCAGCCCTCTCACTGGCAGGCCCCAAGAAGCTGAAAAATCCTTGACTTAGTACAAACATTACCCAGCAATAACTGAAAACATCAATGTGCTGTCAACATTGTTCTCACATCAAATTCAAAGCACAGCACCAGCTACTAAGAAGATAATTAACCCTATCCCAGTTGAAATCAGGACAGTGTGCCAACAACTTGTCAAGAGCACAGACCACTATCCACTGCTACTCTTCTGTGTGGGCACAATGAGACCACAAGCCAGAACCTGGGCACAATCAAGAAACAGTATAAAGGCCTGGGGGTGCAAGTGAAATAATTTGGTGCCCAGGCTATTATTCTTCCATTTCACCAGTAAGAAGAAAATTTGCAGCCAGAAATAGACATGAAATGCATTTCAACTTCTGGCTGTGGCTGGTGCCATCATGAGGGTTTTGGCTTCTATGACAATGGGATATTCTTTGATGACTATAGCCTCTTCAGAAGGATAGAATCCACCCATCTAGAAGAAGCAAGGGAACCTTTAGCGGCAGGCTGGCCAGCCTGAGGAGACAGATTTTTAAACTAAAAGACTTGAGGAGGTGCAACCCAAAGTGGCAACCCTCACGCTATTGCCTCCAACTGAGGAATAAACCAGGCCAACCACAGCAGCAGCATATGTTCACTAGCTGCCTCCCAAGATTAGTACCAGAAGGCCAACCACCTCAAAGGTGTGTGTGGCTATGGTGGATCCTCTTGCACCCCTTCTGGGAAAACCACATGCTTGATTACCTCTCTGAAGTGTCCATACACCAGTGCGCACAGGACCACGATCTCATTGCAATTGCAGAGACACAGTGGGACAGCTCTCATGACTGGAATGCTGTCACAGATGGCTGTTATAGTTGGAGCCCAACTCAGTCAGCCTCACACAAGACACCAATTGTTGCAGCACAAACAAACTAGTAGGCTGCAACAAGGCTTTACCATCGGTCAGATTCTATTGTCTGTATCTCCTTCCTCCAGAGGCCAGACCACACTGCTCCTCTATCTAGCTCCCCCTCCCACACTCCTCAGGGCTATTTAACCACTTAGCAGAACGAGCTACAGCTGCACATCATCCATGTCAATCAACCCACTGCCTCCGCAGCAATGCCACAGCTGCATGTTATCAGTGCTGATCAACCCACTGCCTTCATTCCTCTACAGATGGCTATGTACTTTTTAGGAAAGACAAGCCAGCAAGATGATGTGGTAGAGTTGCTCTTTATGTGAGGGAGCAACTGGAATGTATGGAGCTCTCCCTAGGGATGCAGAATGAGTTGAGAGCTTATGGGTAAGGATTAAGCGGCAGGCCAATGTGGGTGACACTGTTGTGTTTGCTACAGGCCACATGATCAGGAAAAGGAAGTCAATGAAGCCTTCTACAAACAGCTGGAAGCAGCCTCATGATCACAGGCCCTGGTTCTCATGGAGGACTTCAGGCACCCTGGTATGAGGCATACCTGCTGGAAAGACAACACAGCCAGGCACATACAGTCCAGGAAGCTCCTACAAGAACATGGATGATAACTTTCTGATGCAGGTGGTGGAGGATCCAACAAGGTGAGATGTGCTCCTAGACCTTGTACTCAAAAACAAAGAAGGACCGGTTTGGCATGTGAAGGTTGGGGGCATCCTTAGCTGCAGTAACCATGAGACGGTAGAGTTCAGGACCCTGCGTGGAGGAAGCAGGGCAGTAAGCAGGATTGCAACCCTGGACTTCAGGAGAGCTAACTGGCCTCTTCAACAGCCTGCTTGGAGGAAGCCCATGGGTTAGGGCTCTGGAAGGCAGGGCGGTCCAAGGGAGCTGGCTGATATTCAAGCATCACTTCCTCCCATCTGAAGATAGGTGCATTCCTATGAGTAAGAAATCAAGCAAAGGAGGCCTGCATGGATGAGCCAGGAGCTTCTGGCAAAACTCAGACAGAAGGAAGTTTACGGGTTATGGAAAAAGGGACAGGCCACTCAGAAGGAACAGGGATGCAGTCAGAATGTACAGGGAGGTGATGAGGAAGGCTAAGGTCCATTTGAAATTAAATCTGGCAAGGGATAAGGAAAACAAGGGCTTCTTCAAGTATATCAGCAGGGAAAGGATGACTGGGGAAATGTGGGCCTGCTGCTGAATGGGGTGGGTACCCTGGTGGCAAAGGACACAGAGAAGGCAGAATTACTGAATTCCTTCTTTGTCTTGGTCTTTACTGCCAAGGGCAGCCCTCAGGTTTCCCAGACACTGGAGGCAAGAGAGGAAGTCTGGAGAAAGACAGACTTTCCCTTGTGTGGGAAGATCATGTTAGAGATCATTTAAGCAAACTTGACACCCACAAATCCATGGGCCTTGATGAGATATCCCCCCAGAGTGCTGAGGGAGCTGGCAGATGTTATTGCCAATCCATGCTCCATCACCTTTGAAAGGCCATGGAGAACAAGAGAGGTGCCTGAGGAGTGGAGCAAAGCCAATGTCACACCAGACTTTAAAAAGGGCAAGAAGGAGGACCCTGAAAATTACAGGCCAGTCAGCCTCATCTCCATCCCTGGAAAGATGATGGAACAGCTCATCCCAGAGATGATCTCAAATCATGTGGAAGAAAAGAAGATCACCAGGAACAGTCAACATGGATTCACCAAGGGGAAATCATGGCTGACCAACCTGATAAACTTCTATGATAGAATGACTGGCTGGGTAGATGAGGAGAGGGCTGTGGATGTTGTCTACCTTGACCTCAGCAAGGCTTTTGACACTGTCTCCCACAACATCCTCACAGGTAAGCTCAGGCAGTGTGGGTTAGGTGAGCGGACAGCGAGGTGGGCTGAGGGCTGGCTGAATGCAGAGCTCCGGGGGCTGTGATCAGCGGCGCAGAGTCCAGCAGGAGGCCTGTAGCCAGCGGTGCTCCCCAGGGGTCAGTGCTGGGTCTGTCCTTATTCAACTTATTTATCAATGACCTGGATGAAGGAACAGAGCATACCCTCAGCAAGTTGCTGATGATACAAAACTCAGGGGAGTGGCTGCTACACCAGAAGGCTGCGCTGCCATTCAGCAAGAACTGGACAGGCTGCAGAGTAAGGCAGAGTGGAACTTAGTGAAATTCAAGAAAGGCAAACATAAGATCCTCCATTCAGGGAGGACTAACTCCATGCACCAGTACAGGCTGGGGCTGACCTGCTGGAAGGCAGCTCTGTGGAGAAGGACCTGAGAGTTCTGGTGGACAGCAAGTTGCCCATGAGCCAACAGTGTGCCCTGGTGGCCACGAGGACCAGTGGGATCCTGGAGCGCATTAGGGGGAGCGTGGCCAGCAGGTCCAGGGAGGTGATCCTTCCCCTCTGCTCTGCCCTGGTGAGGCCACATCTGGAGCGCTGTGTCCAGTTCTGGGCTCCCCAGTTCAAGAGAGACAGGGAACTACTGGAGAGGGCCCAGCGGAGGGCTGCAAAGCTGATGAGGGGACTGGAGCATCTCCCCAGTGAGGAAAGGCTGAGAGAGCTGGGCCTGTTTAGCCTGGAGAAGTCTGAGAGGGGACCTTATCAATGTCTACAAATACTTTAAGGTCGGGTGTCAAGAGGATGGGGCCAGGCTCTTTTTAGTAGTGCCCAGAGACAGGACAGGGGGTAACAGGCACAAACTGCAACACAGGAAAGTCCTTTCTGATTAGTATGAAAATCCTACTTTGAGGGTGACAGAGCACTGGAAGGGCTGCCCAGAGAGACTGTGGAGTCTCCTTCTCTGGAGACATTCAAAACCTGCCTGGACATGACCCTATGCAACCTGCTTTAGGAGGACCTGCTCTAGCAGTGGGTTGGACCAGATGATCTCCAGAGGTCCCCTCCAACCCTGACCATTCTGTGATTCTGTGATCACTGATGTATTTGTATTTTATTAGATAGAGTCACATCTCTGTGTCTGAAAATTCTTAAGTCCATAAACATTACACCACTACACCTGTGTCTTGATGTTACTGTGTTTATTCCATCCTAGTCTTGTCTCATTCTTATTTTACTACTACACATTCTAAGTAAAAAGTTAGCTAACATTATGTTATTTTATATTCATATTGATAATAATTATAATAATAAATATATTTATAGGTATTATTGTATAGTCACAGTAAATATTAAATCCAGACAGAATATAATTTCTTTCTTGATGAAATGAAATAGGGAAGCAACTGGTATCTTGAACTATGATAACATTTTTTTTTTGCATATTGACTTTCCTTACTTCCTTCCCTTTTGCTTACATGCATTCAAAACTTAATTAAGTCAATATTTCTTTTTTTCATTATGCCAAAACTTTACTACTTTATGAAGTAAACTGATTTTTCACAGCTATGGAAGATTACGCTGTAGTTAATATTTTTAAAAGACATTCTCTAATTAGAACTGAAATGTTTACCTTTAATGCACAGCTCTTTCAGAAAAACAGAATAAAATTACAAAGAAAACTGGGAATATTCTCCCCAAGTTTGTTTTGCAACATATTATATTGTCTAAGTTAAACATGACAGTAAATTAATCCAGTTATGATGTCAGTAATATAAACATAGAAGAATATTTTTTAACAACACCAGACTTTTTTTTCACACTTCCACAGCATGAGGAAAACCAGAAAATGTCCTAAAAACATTCTTGACAGAACCAATAGCATCACTAAAGATAGACTGAAAATATTCAAAACTGTTTAGTAGTTATCTTTCTCAGAGCTCCTGCTGTCTTCTAATTTTTGGTAAACATGCATGAAATTAAGTCTGTTATATTGTCACTTAATTTCAGTTCTCACCAGTCCAAATGTGTAGTGCATGGCAAAGTGCCATATAAAGCCTACCACGTTATACTATGGAAGATACTGCTGTCATTAATCAGATTCTAAACATTTAGAATTAGTACATGTCCTAGCTCACACTGAGTGCAGAAGCTACTCACATTATCAAAAATGAGACCATCTGTTACTAGACAGCAGTTCGGGGCACCAAGTCTTTCTGTGTTCAGATGAGACAGCCTTTTGTGAGCAGAATTTCCAAGACAAACTCTTGATAAGTTTAAACTGCCTGATTGCAGTTCCCTACTGCCTTTCTGGATCTGACTCAAAACCCATTTAATTCAGCTGGACCCTGTCCACTGACTTCAGTGGGCAGAGGATCAACTCCCCTATAGTCTACATAACAATGAGATTTTGCTCCTTTGCTGCAGCTGAAAATGCTGGTTTCCCACGGTTTTTAAAGACATATTAATATGGTGTAATAAAACATCATTACTCCAGGAAATACTGAGTTAGACACCTCATCCGCTAAGCTCAGTGGAGGTAGAGGGGCAGAAAGTACCACACAAACCTTAGCCGACAAATGTTTCTAAACTATTTAGCAACTTAATTTCTATTGATTTCCCTGGAAAATAAATATACCTAATAACCCCTCTCATTCAGTCCTGCAGGCTTTGTAGCATCTTCAAAATTTTGCTTTAGACAAACCTTGACTTTGCCTTTCACTCCTGTTGACTTCAATGGGTAACTGAGTCTTCAAAAGCAGAAAGGATCAGGCTTTCTTTGTCACTTGTATATATTTGAAACTGAAAGCAGATAAATAATATTTATCAGTGATATAGTTGCCCCATTTCTCACATGACATATTAATATGTCCACATTTAATTTAATTAATATGTCCACCCCACTGCTCTGAATGCTATATTTATACTTGAGTGCATTCAGAAAACAGTCTTTGATAAGTACCCTTACATGTTTGCAAGAATGAAAGCCTGGCTTAATGTTTAAACTCACTATATTGAAGCAACAGCTGCAGTGTGCAGAAAGGAAAAATTAATTGCAGTATCTACTTTTAAGTAGATGTCGCATCTTAGTCTCCTTCCAGAATTTTTACTTACTATCTTAATTTCACAGATGTTCTCAACAAGTGCTGCAATGCAATTTTGCATAGATGAGCAATTTCAGATACTGTGGGAAAGATTTCAGATACTGTGGCTATTGGAACCTATGGGAAAATATCACTGTATAACCATCATGGTGAATTGAACAGGCTTTTCCTTCCTTCTGGAAAGCCCTCAAAGGAAATGAGTGCAGCTGTGTCTTTTCTGACTCCACTACAATGGGGACTTTACAAAGTACATGGTTACTATCTGCAACAGACACAGAAGATATTTCATGCTTCAGCTTCACAGGCTCCACTATCATGCAAAATTTTCCCTGAGGCATATGTCCAGCACTAGATGGGTCCCAAGTCCCACCTCAGCTTTAAACCATTCTGTAACTGGAGAAAATGTCTCACATACGCAGCCACAGTGAAATAAATATTTATCTAGCCCAAGAACCTCCCATGAGATGTCCTCAAAACTGCCTCCTTCCCAACCTCAGAGGTGTTTGAAGTCCCAAGTCCTTTTCCCTTTCCCCTTTTCCTTCTAGCCTCTCTTCCTTCCCACCACTACAGCCACTCAGCTCACCCATGAGGACCTGCAGTTCCTCTTCTTGAGAGGCAACAGCAACAGCCACCCATAAAGTCTTGGGATTATCTTATTTCTTAATTTCAGACATTTGCTCAGCCCATCCTCTACATAGTATTACTCCCTGCTAAGGCTGAATCTAAATCCAAGTAATTGTCTAATTTAGCCTGCAAATCTGAAAATGTGTGTGGACACCCTATTCCTGGTGCATCTTCTGCAAAGAAACTCAACTTGATGTTCTGTTCTGGCACCGCATGATACGAATGGCAAGATATGTGGAGCAGCTTAGTGTGCCACCATCACCCTGATTGAAGTTACAAAGACAAAACTAGTTTAAGCACCTAAGAATTGGGAAAAAATGGAATTTCATGCTGAAGAGGATGGGCCAAGTAGTTGCTGCTCTAACTAAGGAAAGGGCATCCTGTGAGGAATGGAAGTGATGTAGTTGTGAATGAAATATATTTATGTATTCTTATGTATTCCTCCTACTCCTTCAGCAGTAGCAGCACCCAGCAAAACTTCCCAGGCCCTGTCAAACATATAGAATAAATAGATTTTTTGTTTTTACCAATGATTTACCATCAGCATCCAGCTGCTCACCTTGCCCATGTCTACTGCTACCTGTAAGAAATAGTTTTATGTTGTGCTTTTATAATGCTTTGTTCTCAGTTAAGAAGATGGTATGACAAAAAGATATAGTCATGAGGTGGCATAATTTCTGTAGTTTTAATTTTGGCAGAAGAATATTTTTCTGCAAAAGCATGTACAGTTCTCTGAAAATTATTTAGTTTTTACTGAGCAATTTTTTTTTTTGAGGGGGGGAGCGTTGAAATTTCAACAATAATAAGTTTAGTGCTGGCTTCCAAGATTTCCGCCTCCCCTCAGCAGATGGATCTATCATTGCTTTGAGAAGCAACACAGATAGAGAGGCTTCAGTTTTTTCATATGAGCACTGCATAATTGCAAAGAGATTTCCTTTCCTGTTCGGCCTTTCTGGATAGGAACTTCTATTATCAGCCATCCTGTGTGAGCAATGATATCAGCAAGTTCTGAGGAAGTTCTGGTTAAACTCATCCTGCCTCAACGGGATAAGAAAATGACAATGACACCCCTCAGCCAACATATACAAATAGAGAAGGCAGTGTGCTCTTTCCTGTTGGCGTTCATGAAAACAAAGACTGAAATATGGACAGACAGATTCAAAGAAGTTTAAAAATTAAGGTTCATTTTTAAAATGTTTAAATAAGAGACACAAACCATAACCATTAATATAAATTTCATAGTACTGTATTATAGGTAGAGAGCAATTTTGAACTATTGGAGTTAAGAATTGGTCTTTTCCATAGACTGATTTGTTAAAACCCAATATACTGAGTTTCTCTCCTTTTAGAGAATTATGATTTACAAATTCAGATACAAAATTAAATCCAATTCCTAATTTCAGATCCTTGACTTTTATTTAGCTACCTCTGAAAAAAAGGAATCTCCAACATATCCTGGTATCTTGATGGAATAAGCACACTTAGGTCCTAACCATATGCTGAAATATCCTGGCTGCCCACATGCCTTTCAGGGCACTGAGTCATCCACCATGGTGGGCCCTGGAGGAAAGAGCAACAAGACAACTCGAACTCATGACCACAGGAGTCTGTGCAGCACCTCAGAGAAGTACCACTCTCCTTTATCTCAGAATCTGACCTCCACAGAACAGAGTTCACAAAACAGATACACAGATTCCCAGATTTTCAGCTTTTTATGCATGAGGGACACTCAGGTCGTTTGAAAATCCTTCAGCAAGAGGGTGTGCTGCTTATCAGCTGGTGCTCGGCAGGGGCATAAGCAAGGACAGTTGACAAAAAGTGGGCCTATGGCTGATGCTGTAAAGCTACATCTATGCTGCTAATACGATACAGGTCAGAGTGAACTTGAGTGCTAGATTCTTGTTTGCCCACACATCTTTTTTCTCGCTGATTCTGCTTGTGGCTCAGCATTTAAATGTATGATACTTTCAGGAAATCTAAAACTTTCACTACATTTTTTTAATACTTTGCATGTATAAAAATTGCAGTTATTTAATTACCCATTCAGCATTTTAGTTTCAATATTTGTTGAGCTAGAAGACCGCACGCTTGATGTATAAGCAATGGCTCCCTGTTCTTGCCTATTTTTGCCCCCTCCTATGTCTTATATCAGTGAGTGGTGCAGGACAGACTCCTGTGATTTATCCTTGCCACTATTCACATATGTTATAGTCCTGAGCCAGTTAGAGCTAGGAAACATCACAGACCAAAAATGCAGCCCTCTTTGCCTCTCATTGCACTGAAACACATGGTAAAAACACTGGAAAAAAATAGATCAGGGAAGATTTAAGCAAAAGAGAACAACACCTCTCTTAACTTCCAAGTAACACTTCTGCTTACCCAGAGATGGATGCCAGCAGCATGCAGGAGCTCTTTGTACGCACAGCAGCTCTTTGCCACTGGCAGTTACAACTAGAGAGTCACTTCATATATTTTAGGGGGCATATTCATAGATTATAATGCTTCAGCCTGAGGAAAAAAACCCTGCTCTTTGCCTTAGCAACTATTTACATTGCACGTGCCTCCTTTTCCCAGTCCCATTAGTTGTGCACATCTGGTTGCAGGTTGGGGAGGAGAGCTGATAAATGCAGCACAAAGAAATTAAGGACCTCACAGGGCTTCCAGCAATAATCCCTCTTCTAATAGGTACTGACACCCACTACAATGCCCTGATCTCTTCTACACTCGGTCACCTTAACAGCTCAAAGCAAACCAAACTCCTCACGTCACTCTCCTCAGTTTCTGCTCTGCTAACCTTTGCATTAGTATGTGAGGCAGAGGGAGTCGCAAGTTGGTTTTTTTTTCGTAAGTGAACTCCACTGCAGATTAGGGTGACTCTATTTAGTCTATTTAGACTCTATTATATCTATTTAGACTCTGTTTAGCCCAGATGAATAAACCTTAGCTTAGTAAAAAGAATCTTATTCTCCATAGCAAGGGCAGCATACATGGCATAAGAAGGACACACTGAAATGGAACTGGATAAAATACAGACAGGTAAATTAGTATATATATATAACCTCTACACCCACTTGCAAAAGAGGCAGTTGAGAGGGCAAGCAATCTTTCAGCATACAGTTTTAGAAGGCATCTGGTTTCATATAAGTATTAAGCCTCTAAGATGAAGACAGCACAAAATAGGCTCAAATGAGATGTAGCTACTGAACATCTCCAAAGCAATGAAGTCCAGGGGCATAGCTTGGACCCAAGCATCAGAAGTTTTATTCCCTGGATATTCTTTGAAAGAATAAAAACTACTTCATTTGAGCTTTTTGTCTATGTGTATAGAAACAACCTGTCCCTTCATCTTCTAACATGGGATCTTGCACTGAAAGTCAATAAAGTCGTTCCTCACTAAGTCTTGTTGTCCTCACTAAGTTTTTCATGTCTAAAGAACCATGCATGTTTCTTCGAGCTCCTGGACTTCATTATTTTAAAAAAAAAAATAATAATAAGGAAATGATGAATGATCTTAAATGGGTGTCATATACTAGAAACCAAACAGGAAATGAAATGGGTGAAAAAAGAAAGCTAAAAATCAACAGAAGACTGAATCAAAGTTTGCAAGTACACCTTAGAGTTCTTGTGAAATGAGTCAATAAAATTTCGCTAAGTCCATTTCATCCACTCCTTTCAAGTCAAGACCTTCTAGAGATTTAATATATTAGAAAGGTGGAATAAGCTACCAGGCATTTCCAGAGAGAAATTGAGTTTTCTAAAGGAAATAATTAAATGTAATTACTGAGCTCATAGGTCTAGTGAGAATTCCTGAAAGGTAAGTTTATTTCAGTGTTTCAATCACAGACAAGTTGCTTGCAGAAATAACAGATCTGTGAAGTAGGTATCAAGATGAGATTGAGAGAGACATTGTTTTGGTGCTTTAAATTGAGTTTTAAAATATTGCTTTGATCAAGTAAAAAAAATTTAGAAGAATTTGTAGTTGCTTTTTTTAACAGTGGCAGCACATTCCTCCAGTTTTCCTGCATTTTTAGTTCATATTTTTGTTCATTTTGAAATTTGTTACTCTTGCACAGTCATCACAAGGACCAGACATTCAGTGCTGAGGTGACATAGATAATTCGGCCCCAGTTGGGTGCAGTGTTTATCAAGGATCTTCAAGTAAGAACCTCAGTCTTGTGCTAGATCACAACTCCAAGGTGTATTACATCACAGCTAACTGCTAAGTATAGAACTCCTAAAACTCTCACTGGAAGACAGTGTCTATGAGATGGCTACTTCTATGTGGATAGACTATGATTCTAGTTTAAAGTTCTGACTTAGCCAAATGTGCTGTGTTCATAAGTCCAGTGAATGATAGAATATTTTTTTTCTGCTTATTGCTGTTGTTGAAGTAATAAAAAGGGCCAAAAATCTTCCCCTTGCTTGTACGAGCACATTGCCAAACAGTGCTAACAGGAGTTCAATGCAAGCATAATATATGAATCTGGAAGCCAGAAGGCCTGTCGTATAAGTCTAGAGTCCGTTGGATAGGATTTGACACTGCATTTTTTATTTCTATTACTGTCTATGAGAAGCTGGAAAACACGTAGATATTTGGTGTCCTAAGGCAGAGTATTCAGGCCTCAGCTTCTGTTGAACTAAATGGTACAACTGGATAGTAGAAATCAAGTTCGCTATTTAACAAAGAGCAAATGGTTCATCCACATGCCTGTGACTCAGAGGACCTGCTACCCCACGTAAGCATTACTTTTAGTTGTCAAGTTGCTGAGTCTGGAATACAGAGAGGCCTGGCAGAAACCCACCTATGATGTCCAACACATTTAGTCTCCTGAAAGATTGTATCATTTAAAATGTTGTCATGCACTCACCAGAAGTTTCTAATATGGCCAAGTTTTGTTTTAGTATCTTTGAGCCCAGTCATGAGCTACGGAGAGCCCTTTCCCATTTGTCTGGTGGGCCAGATACCAAGACATCTTTTCTCACTTGCTATTCCTTCTAGACCAAACTATCAAGTGATAACTTTCCCAGCACTTCAGCTGAAGGCAGCAGGAGTTTTACAGAAACAAAGACAGAGCAAGAACATTAGGGTAAATTTATGTGACCGGAATGGAAGCAGCCAGTGCTGGACTTCACTCAGTATTTTCCCTAGTGCAGTGTGTGAGGACTCAGCACCAGGAACCATGCTTTGGCTCTCATCATAAATATAATAAAACAAGAACTTCTAAAAAGTCACTGACTCCATGGGAGCTTTCCCTTGGCTTTGAGTCAGACAGCTTGAGATCACAAGTTTTGCCACTGATGCAAAGTAACTCTGTTCTGCTCAGTTTCTCACCTCACTTAAACCTGGTAATTACTGGGTCTAAACATGATCCATCTGAGTCACCAGGTGCACTAAGTCACTAGCTCCTACTGGTTTCCTCTGAGTTACTCCACAGAGTTCTCAGGTTGCTGAGGTGGCGTGAAACCTTCTCCCCTGCCCACCGTTCCAAGCAGAGCCTACCTCTTCTGCAAAGTCAGCAATTAACTCTGTGTCACAATAACAGGTCTAGTTTCTGATGCTCCTGGACCATCTTGGACCACTTGTCGTCTAGCAGCCAGACATCTCTCTTTAAGCAAACTGCTATCTATTAAGAACAAAACCACTTGAGGGAAAAATAATGAAACGGTTGACTGTATATATACATAACTAATTTGCCCGACCTTTTCTGTGGAGATCTCAGCAGACTGGTCAGACAGTCACACCAGCCTGCGCCGGGGTTGAGTCTGGCTCCCTGTGTGGAGCCCCCCGCATCAGGGCTGTTGTTTTATGCAACATCGTGTCTTTTGTCTATTCAGCCCCTTTGCACCAGGGCAAAACAGACTGTATTTCTTCCACATTGGAGGGAAACCTCAAAAGACTCATTTCAGGAGCAGAGATTTGCATTAAGTGCCTTGAACCCAGACAGGCAACTGGATCTCACCTTAATAATTTCTTATATTAAAACAGAACCTGAATTTTATTTTACAAATTTATACTACATTAACAGTCTCTTATATTAGTTTTCTACCCATCCCACTCTATTACTGAGATAAACTGATGATAGAAGAAAGACAATTAAGTATTCAGTGTACCAACCCCAAAATTATATTAGAAACAGACCAGAAAAATTCCAAGGGCCTGTGAAGGAATTCTTCCTAGAAAAACAACTTTGCTCTTTGTCGAAGGAACTCCTTCTATTTTTGTTCTCATTTGTTATACTTAGACAGTTTTAGGATAGGGTATGCCAAAATCTTATTTGCCCTAATTAGTGCTTAAGGTCACTCTGTAGATGAGAAACTGAAAAGCTTGCATTAAAAACATCACTAGTTGCTAAACGTTTGTATGCATAGCTGTTACACCGTCACACTCACAAATAATGAACTATTTATACTAAAAACACTGAGAAGTAATTTTAATCTGGAATACCTCTATCTTCTAATAAGCTGTACTTGCTTTGCACCTAGCCTTAAAATGTCCACAGATCATATATGACTAAAAGGTCGGAAGCTGAATAAAAAACTGATTCATGTGAAAAAACAACCCAGTTCCCCCATCAATGCAAATGAAAAGGTAATTTTCATGATGAATATTCCATAACCGCTTTAGGAAATCTAATATTTGTGCACCAGAAACTTAAAACTTAATATTGTTTATTCTCTCTGTTATTTCTAATACTCTTATGGGCAAGATCTACAGTCTTGGAAGCCTATAATGAACTGTAAAACAAAATATATAAAGGCAGGATAATTGGACGTCTGAAATAAAGTTGGAACTCCTATTTCTAGAGTGGCCGGAAGAATGCATTGGAAAATTGTTTTTTATAATTCACTTCTTAGAAATGAAATTAATTTAATAATTCATAGACAATGAATTACAAAAACAATCCGTATAACATTCTAATAAAACTTCAGCTTTTCCTAATATGGAATAGAAGGTAAAAGGCCTCCTCTGCTTTATATGGGGTTGGATGACAGGACATTTCAGAGTTGTCTGCAATTAAGAAGATTATGTTTCTTTGACTTAGGCTTTCTTGTTTACAATGCAGCCTAGATGAACCTTTGCTAGCATGATTTCTATCCATGCTTTCCTAATCAATCTTTTCATCTGTGTCCCAAAAGATGGCTTCTTTCCTGTTCTCATTCCTGCTTTCAGTTCCCTCCCAACACTATACTTATGTTGATTCTTTACTGTCTTTTTTTCCCTGCTTTGTAAGCCTACTAACACATACTCAGAAAGGATATATTTTGACAAGAAGCTGATTCAGTTACCTTAAGAAGTATTCTGACAAATACATTGAGGCATTCTGTGGAACTGCGACAGAAGGAAACAAAATGTATCTGCCACTTACTCCTGCCTCAGTGTCAGATTTCCCTTGTTCCAGCTAGTGCATGAGATGGTTCAGGGAACTCTCCCAGCTGAAAAATAACTCTGAAAAGTTATCCATTTTCATTGTTCTAAACGACAATTTCTGTGTGGCAGCACGGATGCTCACATCTTTCCACAGATGGAGTGGTGCAAGGACAGAGCATACTCTACTGATGGTAGGAGGAGGCTGGACGGCGTCTTTTGATAGACATGTCATTTCACAGGACCTTAAAGTAATCATCCATCTGCAACTGTAGTCCAAGATGAACAGGTGCCTAAACTTCAAAAGTGTCTTGCATTTTTGAAGGTAGCTACTGTGGTATATAATTTTATCTATGAATATGCACAGAACATATTTGGCAGCAGTTGCTAATAACTTTCAGGATTCAAAAAATGCGAGGAGTAGAACTGGGGGAAAAAAAAAGGTACACATACACATGCACTGGTTTTGTATGACCAATCCTGGAGAAAGAACTATGGTAATAATATACAAAGTGTTTTCAGATCATTAACATACTTGATTCTCTCCCAAACATGTTAACATGGATCTTTCCTGTTGCTTCTTTATCTATTATCAGGCTTTCAAGATGCATCTCCAAAAATGGACCCCAAATGAAATCTATTATTTTTATGCAAGTTGGTAACAAGGAATAAGCTCCTTATTTTGCGTGGATAGTGAGTTCTTTAGTGTCTTTAATAGATTCACTCTTCCAGCCCCATTTCCACAACTGTATTTTCATTTTCAGATGCAAGGTTCCTGTTTTCTAGTTAACTTTGGTTAACCAAGTATGTCCTATCCACTGTATCATGTTTCAGGTTGATTGAAGACCCTTCCCAAGGTTTCCTGAGCTTATTTTCATCCTAGAAATGTGAAATCAGTTCTGCATTCTCTTTAAGAGTCCCCATACACAGCTCCATACTGGAAGAGTTTTTCCAGTATGCCCGTCGTTTTCCTCACATTTTATGTAGTCACAAAGCAAGCATGTTCAGTTCTAAATTGCAGGTATTCTGTAAGAATGGGAATTGTTCAGTTACCTTGGCTCCTTACTGGAACTTCATATGCAGCACTAGCAGAAGTCCTGAGTTCATGCTCAAACCTGAGATGTGTTAGGATGTGTTTTGTACTGCTGATTCTCTGCTCTTCAATAAGCTACTACAGGGAGTGGAGTATACGTAGTCTTACTATCTCTGGACCTGGTCTACAAAGCTAGACAGCTAAAACTGGTTTTGCATGCAGCCTGGACAGTCAGGTTGTGGGATATGCACAAATTTAATGGAACACGGAAGTCTTGTAAACCTGTTGAGGTATTTTTCAGGATTTACCCTTTAACCCCTGCAGAACTCATTCCAGATTCCAAATCAGAGGAATGATAGGCAGAGATTTCTGGTCTTAGTGCAGCTTCTTGTCTGCTGAATGGAAAAACTTCAGATCAAGTGATAAAATCATTTGTGACCATCACAAGAATTTGTTACCAAATTTCTTCCAAGTAAAGATGATGGCACATGCACAGCATTGCTCCATACTACTGCAGTCCACTAGGATACACTGCTAAGGAGACTGTCTGCTTGTCTTAGGAGAGCACTGTTGTTATGACCTTCTTTGAAACATTTTCTATGCTTCAGCTGTACTTCATACAATGGAAATTATCTTTCAGCTCCATATCAAATCCTAAAATACCCAAAAGTTTCAAACTCCTTACTTCAGGTTGCTTGGAATATCTGCCTAACACATGTAACTCAGTTATGACAGTAGTTTAAAATCTGGTCTTCCTGATTTGATTGCGTAGTCTTACCCTTTACAGAGGATATCTGTATGAAATGATTTAACTTCAGGACAGACCCACAAACTGTTAAAGCCATAAATCTAGGTTTACAAATATCTTAGTCCATGCCTTGAAACCTGTGAGCACTTTTTGATTTATTTCAGGGTTGCAAAATCCCATTTCCCCATTATAAATGTTCTCATACTTGCTGTTTCTTCTACTCTGCAGTTTTCTCAGAAGCACAACCATAAGACTACATTTAGTTCAGCCTTCACAGCATTCATTTCCCACTTTGCACAAGAGGTATGGAACTTAACTTGCCAGTGATAAGTATGAAATCCAAGTTTGTTCTTTAGTTGTAACCCTGGTGTAGCTGAGCATTAGGACTGCATCTGTGTGTATATCCAGTCCACTTAAGCCACTAATTCCTTCAGTGGTCCAGAAACTTCCCAGCTAGTCATCTGCATAGAAAAGATAATAGCCTGGTTGGAGACAGTAGAGCAACCTAAAATTAGGTGACTGATTGAGCTCTGCGCTACTTTCACAAATGTTTGACTGACTGCTACAGGAGCACTTTAGGTGGGAACTTGGGGCACATCTAGAGATTATCCAGCTAGGTCCTGCTGTGTTAGTCCAAATATTATGCTTTAATGTGTTGACAAACACCCTGGTTGCAGTGTCACAGAGATTCTCAGGCAATTCTGGCTCCATAATTGATCAAATAGTGCATAGGTAAGTTATTCTTGAAGTCAATAGAAAATGTTCCTGCACATGACAGTCTTTTAAATGTAGTTAGGATATTTAGGAGATGTTTTTTTATGTAGTTTAGGTAATTGATAGGAATGAATTATGCATGACCTGGAGTGGTCATGTAGGAGCATGGCCTACAACTGAGCAGAACTTATTTTTTAAAAATCACCCGGTAAAGCCAAAGACATCATTGCAAGAGTTCTTGCAGCTGAGACTTCTTTTGACACCAGCCAGCCAACCATTCTGTTTGAAAGAGCTAATTCCCTTTGCGAGCATTACATTTTGCTAGGAACTTTTCTGTCACAGGATCAGAGTCGTACTAATTTTCAGGTGTCTGAACATGTATGGGAAGCTGTCTGGTTTTGCCACCCTCAGCTTCCTTTATCGGAAGTTCTTATCCCACTGATGTTGCACTTAATAAGGTAAATTATTATTTTGGGATTAAAAAATAACATTTTGGTGTTTAGTTTCAACATAGCAGCCCATTGGTATACTTAATCATGTAAGAACTTTGCTTTAAATGGACAGAGGCCAAGTCTTGTGGTGAAAATTGATTTGCCCAATCCCTTGAGTTCAGTTCTGCTGTCAATACCCGCTATCAGTTTTCATTAATAATTGATGAAGCTGTCATATCATTTTCTGTAGCAATGGATGAGAGTATTTTCAAGTGACTTCATCTGGTTTTCTGGAGTCTACAAGTAATCCATAGCTGCCATCTCTTTGCCTAAGCAAAATTACACAGGTCAAAGACCAGGCTGTAGTCTCCAGCATGTCTTCCTAATACATTTAATGGCCCTTGTGGGAAATGTACAACCATGGCATTAATAATGCTCAACAGATAGACTTTTCCCAGAAATGCAGGATTTCAGCAGAATGATGAAATAAATCCACAGTAAATCAGAGAAACATTCAGGAAGCAGAATGTAGGCAGAGATAAGAAATGGTCATATATCCTGCTGCATAATTTCAGAGTACAAAAACATCTCTGGAAACTAGTATACATTACAGGTCATTGTAATACATCCTTCAGTACTGTCTTTGTAGAATACAGAAAATGCAAAATCTGGAAAATCAGAAACACCCTGTTCTGTTCTCTGGCCTGCCTACACAAATCTGTTCTCCTTAGTCTGTCTGCACGATCTTACTTCCATGATCAATATATGGCTTTTTATAACCATAAAGATTTATAGTACTATAGAACATTTTCCTAGGAAAATTAATTTTGAGTGTACTGAGAAGAACTATGTGAGCTGGAGAAGCCAACAAGTAACGTACCTGAACTTTCTTTAGGTTTTGGAAAGTTGGCAGCATTCAGCACCCCACTTCAATTTCAGTTACAGAAAAAAGTCTCTACTGTATATTTTAGCCTAAAAATAAGAGTATCTGTTTAAGTGAAAGTTTTCTAAAAAGTGTTATAAAATAAGTTGAAAGACCTCAGAATTAATCCAAACAAAGATATCTGCATCTCATCTTTCTGTTATTCCTACACACACTATGGACTAAAGAATATTCCACACAAATGAGAGCCCAGAGAGAAAAAACAATGCAAAGGACACTTTACAAGGAGCAAAGGTAATGGAAACTGACTTTAAGAGATCAATACTATTTCTTTGTTTTGTTTCCGGAAGAAATGAGAAACTACAAACCTCCAGAACTGTGGCACAGAAAAGTGATGACTGTAGTAACCTTTGGAGAGCTTTGGCTTTAACAAAGCGTTTCCATTACTTGATGAGTTCACCAGAAGATATGTCTAATGCAATCCTGATGTAATTCAATTGAAATCAATTAATTTGTACCTTTATCTCCTCTGCTCCTTTCTCACTGCCTACATTTCCCTTTCTCCCTCCCCTCTATTCACCCAACCTCAGTTATCTCTCTAGATTCAACTCTACACAGCATTCACAGTGCTACAAAAGCTGTACTTTACCAGCCCCTCCCAAATCTGATTCTCCGTCCCCTTTCAGGTCCAGTCCTATCTCTTAGAGTGACTTATTTCTAGATCAGAATTTTATAATATCCCACTGTTAAACGTGCTGACAGGTGTGAAAAAGATTAAGGTTTTGGAAAGGCAAGGCATTTCAAGGTATCTGGTAAACATGTCCAGCTTTAGCTAGCAGGCAAGAAATGGATTCTGCTACTAGCTGCTGTCGTTTTCATGGTTACGTTTAGCAGTGTTACCATTAAGGCTGGGTTTGTAGAAAAGGAAGCTGGTATTCAAAGCAAGCCTGTGTCTGAATAGTTTGTGGTTATGTTTGCTCTAGTAGCTGTCAAAACACAACACAAACCTGTAAGTTCTCTGAATGAATGATAGTGTAGAATGAATGAGATATAAAGACTCGTGTAATTAAATGGACATGAGTTCCTTCTCTCTCAGACTGAAGTGCAATTGTTTAACAGTAGCATAAGTTTATATAAACTATAAATTTTGACCTAGTGGAAATCTGTCATCATGCCTGTCCTCTTAGTCTTCTTTCTGCTCCAGAAGACATGTCAAATTTCTTTGGTGCTTCCTCATATTTAATGATTTTCATCCTCTGATTAATGGACCTTTTATTACCCATTCTTGCCACACTGCTGAATGTGTGCCAAATTTATTTCCCTCAGCTAACAACGCTCCCCACTTGCATCCTGCTGTGAATGAGGGGGGCATGACAAGTTGATCAGAGCCAAGATCTTGTTGGGCACATTACATAAAGAACAAAGGCCCAGGTATGACTGAATGGATTCATGATTTCATCAGCTGAAGCTTAAAGACTTGCGTAGCTCCTATAGAATGAACTGCAAAATTAAGAGAAGCTTACACACCAAAGAAAACTCTTAATACCATAAAAACATGAAAAAAATCTCATCTTCAGGGGATTCTTAGCCACAAACAGTCAATAATGGAGGTAAGGCGTAGCCTGGAGAACAACTTCAAGTGTCAGGTCAGAACCATCACTGAGCTCTAAAATTGTTCAACCTTCCTGGCTTAAAAGGAAATCATACTAAAAGTGCAAGCCTGGAAAGGAAACATCATGTGACTGGGAGCAAAGAAGTAAGTGAGCAGGATCAAATATATGATGCATTTCAGCAGTTTCTGCCTAAGCCCTAGCTTTCACGACTGTCATGGATGAATGGTTAAAGTAGAAAGTTTCATAAATGGTGGCTCAAGACTCAAGACATAAATGGTGGAAACCAACTTGGGCTAAAAAGTGGGAAAGTAACTTAAGATGTTTGATAAGAAATAACAACAATTTGGACAGTGTGGTCTTTCACAGGAAATTTGTCTTCATTTCAAGGTTTTCAGCATCTGGACCCTGAAACAAATCTAAGAAAGAAGTTTATGCTTGAAATTCGTAACCTACATGTGTTTAGACATCTACATCAGAGCTAGAGACAGGTGTCTTTTTGAAACTGGAACTAATAGCTTGAAAATGCTTCTTCCTTAAGAGCATAGTCGGGGCATTCACCTCAGAGAAGAGAAGTGAGAGGATTTTCTGAGCTATTCCTTCCTTTTGTCTAAAAATTATCCAATATAAAGTTTGATTCTGATACCAGAGTTATATTTATGACCAATTTTCACTGCCAGTAGACTGTAGTTACACCCCTTTTCCTGGTCCGCTACCTCCAGAAACTTTCCTTTCCTTTGGTATATGGTGATCCAGTTTCTAATGGAGAGACTGGGAAAACCCTCATGCACATTTTCTCATCAGCTCATGGCTGAGCTGCTTTTGTGCTCTTGGAGTATGAGGTTCAAATTCCTTTTTCTTTTTATGTTACAGTATCTTGGACATCTGATCAATTTAGCTAAGACCTTTCTGAATTGCTTTTACAGAGCTAGAAGCACAGTTTTACGTGAAATGTCCTTGGGTACCTAAGCATTGTGTGGAATGGATTTCTTTCTCTGTAATAAGAACTAACATCTGTGAAATGTTTCAAGTACTTTCAAACTTTCACTGGTAGATTCCATAGCAGACATATTACTGAATCACTCAACGAAAAAAGTAACAGTCTAAAATATGCATTATAGCATGTAATAAATACAACAAAAGATTATGGTTTTTTTTCCTTATTCAAGCTCTGTAGGATGGAAAATAACTTGTCATAGAAATTATAAAAGTAAATTAAACTGATGAAAACTGATGATAAATCCTCTGTAGATGTCAATGGCTTTATGAAAAGCGATTCTAAAGGAAAAAGCCATTTTGTAGGAATCAAATAATTTCATTAGTCAAAAAACTTAGCAAACATTTTGTACTTTAAAGAAGGGCTTCCTAAAGACTGCAAATTGATAACCTTTGAAAGCAGATGTAGATGAATCAGAAAATCAGAGCGTGTGCATGTGCCTTAAAGTATTTACTGAAGATTTAACAGATTTGCATAATCTTCTCTGCTTAAATTAAGAATGTTGGCAAATAATGACAAACAAACAACAACAATAAAATTAAAAAAAAAAAAATCCAAACCCCTCCCTGTCAAATCGGTACCTTTTTACACCAAATCTATATTCAAACTTTTGAAGTGCATGTCTTAATATATAACACACTAGTACTCTCTTACAAGCTCTCTACAGTAGTTTTGGCTGATCAAAGATTTGTATAATTTATAGACTGAAAGTGCTCAGTATTGCTGAGTCAGATCTGTTACTATAACATGGGCACTGTCTCTAAAACTGTAAATTTGAGACATCTGTGTAATCTTTGTGTGGTATGTAGAAATCCATCCTCATGCAGATAACTGATCTCAATGTAAGAAGGAAAGGGGAAATGTAGAAAGTGCTAGCAAGATGGGTGGCTGGTGCCACAAAATATTGGTGTAATATAATAACCTGGACATGATCATAAACACAAGGCAAGAAATGGGATACAAACATCAGAGGACATAAAAGGTAAGAAGAAATGCCCTATATGCTAAAATAGCTGGAAAGAAGAGAAAGGAGTCAGTTTGCAACTCAATAGGAATGTCAGGTAATACTGAGACTGTTCAAGTGTTTTATGCCTTCAGCCATCAGTCTTCACTAAGTCATTCAGTGGGGATCTGTCAGGCAGCAAAGACCTTTAGCAGCTCTGACAAATATATAACTAAACCAGGGAGAGGAAAAGTTAAGGCATATTTGAGAAAGTTAGGTGTTGGCTGGGCCCAATGAAATTCATCAAAGCAGACAGAAAAATGGCTCATGCAAACCCAGAGCTGCTAGCATTTATCTTTGAGCCCACAGAGGGTGACAATGCTTTTTTTCAAAAAAGTGAGAAATAGGGGAACGGAGGAATAATAGGCCAGCTGTTTTAACATCGAATTTCAGAAAAACAGCAAAAGTTCTCTGTTCTGCATTTGATAGTACTAATATTTTCATTAATAAAGATGGATTAGATAGTACACACAGTATATTTGTGGACTACTTTCATGCACACTGGAAGACAGAATTCAAAATGACCTTGACAAGCAAGATACATGCTTTGAAAAACCTTAGTATTTAATTCAAGAAAACCAAAGGGATAATCAGTTGCACAATAATGTACAAACTCCTCCTGGGACAGTGAAGGGGCAAATGTTGCGTATAAAACTTATGAAGTAATCCTTCCACATTAGTTAGTAGTGTTAAGGTCTCAGATGGCGTACATTTTCTGGCTTGGGGCACAATTGTTAAATGAGTCTACACAAATCATAAGCAACCTAGAAAATGTGGCCTTTGAGGACGGATTTGAAAATGCAGTGATGATAAATTTGGCAGAAAAAAACCCCAACAAATCAGAGGGGACACAGAATGAGTCTTTAAATAAATAAAAGATATCTACAAATAAGAAAGGTCAGAAATCACGAACTTTGAAGCAAAGGATTTTAAAATAAATATCAGTAGAAGTGATCTAGCAATTAGAGCAGTTAAGCAGTAGTGCAGATTACCCAAGTGACACTGTGGCATTTCCAGGCATCTGTCAGAAATAACAGAAGAGCCAATCCAGCCACCTGGAGATGGGTGACACAGTGGGGAATAGATGTGAGAACCATGGAAAGCCCCCTCCAGCCCTTGCTTTCTACAAATTTCTGATGCTATTGCTTAAATCCTTAAAAGCCGTTCTTCAGAAAATGAGGTGTAGAATACTACTAATTGGCTGCTTTTTCCTTGAAGTAAACAACTTCAGCAGAATGATCCAAAATCCAAAGACTGGAAATATCTGTCTGGGAACCACATGGCACTTACCATCATTGTTTGCCAACTCAAGACCTCTGATGCTGTCTGCAAGGAGAAAATTTAGTTGCTACCTTTTTCTCTTAAGGCAGAAACTGTTAATGCAAGTGAGCCAAACTATACCAATAGCTGTACACAGAATATCAGAAATAAACACACATTTCACCAAATTGTGTAAGACAAATTCACTAGCTTGGTTTATGTCATTCTGATCATTAAAAGTGATGCTGAGCAATGAGACCTCAATGCTGAACTTTACTATTAATTCACTATTCAGAATAATAAAGTCTGGCAATTTAAATTTTTTTTTTTACAGAAGGGGGATAGAATAAATAACTGACCTGCAGTCTTTCGGTGTGACGAACAACTGTTTTTGATCCTAGCTTGAGGCTGGCAAGGTGACAGTGGTCACATTTTTAAGCTTTGGAGACATCAATGGAAACAACTTTGCTGGTGTTGCCCTTTACCAACAGAACATCTTCTGCCTGTTGTAAAATTATCCACCATGTTTGCCATCACTTTTGATCAACCACAAATAAAGCACCAAGGATCATCTTCACCAACCATCATGCATGGGAAAGCAACAGACAACATATGTTGTTGGCTTCTCCACAGTCCATACCTGTCGACCAATTCCTTGCGTGATTATTAAACCCCAAGGAAGGATAAGAAATAAGCAAATGAAGCAAGCAGGGTGTGAGAGAAGAAGTGCATGAAACTATGAGTCCTATTGCCTGTTTTTATAAACTCAGTATTCTGTAGTGCCAGATGTTAACTTTTTGTTTGGAGTATAAATAGTATATTTATTAATAAAAATTATCATTCTCATTATGACACTATTTTGTTTATAGAAATGATGGAGCTCAAGGGTGTCGTACGATTTAATATAATGTATATAATTTCTAAGTAGAAATCAGAAGTTAGTATTTGCCTCTGTCCACTACTTGACTTTGCAGTCTACAATATTTTGCTCTAATAAGATGGTTACTCTGTTAGTCATTGTACCTGCTACAGATCGTAAGCATAGACAGGTGATTGTGGTTTCACTGAAGACCAAATAATCACTAAGTGTTTTTTTTAAATGACAGTCATATGCAAAACATTTCTTCCCCACATGCCTTTGAATTTCAATTTTTTGAGACACCAAGCTTTCTGCTATCTAGGTGGAGACTATTTGGCACATCCTACTGAAAGCAAATCAAGTAAAAATAAATAGTTCATGATGAGTAGATGAGCAACTCTGACTTGATCAGACATGAATGTTGGAAAGTATCTTCTACATTTTGTCATGTGAGGTCTATAAACAAACTTCAAAAGAACAAATTAATGTTACACTGGGGATCATTTCATCTCTCAATCACACTTCAAGAATTTGTAGAAGTCACCTTTTTTTTCTGAGCAGCTTTGGAAATGGAATGCAAAATAGATCATCAAATTTAGATCTTGGTTACTACATCAGGACTGGATCACCAAAGTGTCACCAGTTTATGTAAGCTGGGAGTGCATCCCAGTTCCTTCAGAAATAGCCGCTTTCTTTTGTCAGTCATTTATGTGTGGCTCTAGACAGGCTCAAGAAAGTGTAGCTATGCCAGCTCTAGATTCCACTCCACTGACCTCAGGATCCTTCCTCCACATTTCCTTCAGTATAACAGATAACAATATCTGCTTCTTATGAAGTCTGGAGATTGTATCTCAGGCACACTTCTAGTCTGCACCTGGTGACTGCTTCAAGGATCTCAAAAGATATCAAACGCTGTCCTCCTCATCTGAGACTCAGTGTACAGGCTATCGCCTGTTCCCTCATGGGTTTGAACTCTCCTCCAGAGCTTACATATACTACAAAATAACAAGTGACTCTTTTATTGTATCTCCCGCATGCTGGTTAATTGCCCTAAATTCTAGGGGAGGTTTGTATCAAAGGACTTTCCCATGTTATGTTGACGTTAGGATATTTTTCTCACAAAGGGTTCAATCAAAATTTTCCCATTAAATTTTTTGCTATGTTAATTGGCTTCCAGGTAGGGGGAAGAAGAGGAAGAAAAATAAAAATGCTATGAACCTGAAAAATCTCTGTTTTGTTGCCTAAATTTCACCATCTCTTTTTTTCTCATGTTGTAGTCTATCCTTTGGTTTGCGTATTGCAGGCTTGATCTTTAGTGTTGGAAGTTCCAGACTGGCTCTTCACTGACAAGTGAAAATTGTAGATGCCAACGGAGTGAGTACCTTTCACAGTTTTTTGGGTGGTATTTTTTTTTTTTTTTTAATCCTTCTATTTATTTTCTTCTCTCCAGGAAAGAGAGGAGACAAAAGCAATATGTTGCGAAGATATATTTTAAAATTACATAGGAAGAAATTGCATACAACTTTCAACTATGCAAAAAGGAAATGTATGTGTAAGGAAATTGCCCCATCTCAAACCAAAGCACTAAGAATAGTGGCTTGTGGTAGTTGTGCAGATTTGTACTAGCCTCTATACTTTTAACCTAAATCTAAACCAGGCACATTACTCAGAGGCCTATGGTAATTGTGCAAATATAATTTACAGGGTTTTTGCCAGGAACCTTTTTCCTATAAAGAAACTTATTTCTTTGTGTTTAATTGAATCTGCCTTGTTACAGCTGACAGTGGTGCAGAAACTTTAATGTAGTGACTGGCTACAAGCATGAATGGCCTAGTCCAAAGATTGTACAGGGCATCGGAATGAATCTAAGTGGCTTTAAAAAGTACCTAAGTAAACTGGCTTTAACAGTCATTACTGTGCTCTCCCTTGAAGAACATGTGTTCTCTCATGAATGCTGAAGAAAATGATGTTTAAACTCTTCAGAATAATGCTTGATAAGAAAGAGAAATTTAGAATTTATTTTATCATGAATGAGACTTCTTGCTCATACTAATTTATTGGTGAACATTTTAACGTAATTTTGTAGTGTTTATTTTTAACAATAGCTTTTTATCTTCAGTTTTACATTTTGTGCATATCATTGTTATTTTTCAAAATATTTTTTATGAGAACACAGCGTTCAAGACATGTGTTTCTAACTAACTAGAAACTTGGGCTATGAAAACAGTCTTGTGAAGTCTTGAAAGCATTTCTAATTCTTCCAGGAAGACTACAGGGATAAAACGTAAAATGTAACAGTCCAACATTTTGTTTTGCCAAAGTTAAACAGAACCTGAGCCTCAGCAGTTCCAATTTCAGTCTAAACTTAGAAGCCATGTTTTTCATGAGTCCTGTGTTTGGCAATTAAGACTTTTTTCTGATGTTTGCTGTTTGAAAAAAGTAAACGTCTCTTCAACAGACTGGAGAGAGTTATTTAATTTACATTATGGTCTCATCTCCCTTTTAATGTTAGAATAACTCGATTTCATTTGGTGATTTTCTTCTGGTATTCTTTGGATATGAGTGAGATCTGAATGAAATCTATGCCTCTAAAGGAGGAAGGAAGCACCCTTGCATCTTTTAAAAGTAGATCAAGATCCACCTTCAAACCAGTCAGGTTTGGGTTTGTATTTTCCCCAAGCTCTGACTGAAAAACTATTCCAGGACATCACTGCTCCAACACTTAGAAACTGTTTTCTGATGCTCATTTCATATATGATGTAGTTATGAGAAAGGTTATCACATAGCCTATCATTTCCAACAGAGAAAGGAAAATATACCATGATCCTTGATGCTAGTGAGGTCCCATCTGTGACATTAGCAGACTCTGTTCAGGCAGGATGAATTCAAATCAGAAGAGGAGAAGGACTTTGTGGTGATCACTGATACCTAGTTTCATTCCTATTTTATGCAAGAAGATTAAACGATCCTGGCTTACTTTGCCTAGATAAACAATACTGGAGAAAAGGTATAGCTACCGCCTGCAGACTCACGGTGGAGTAAACACCAAGAGGGACAGGCCGTGTTGGAGCTAATGGGCAACCTTAACACATGATCACAGGGGCATGAATTGGCCAAATGTTTTGTCTGGAGATCAGCCAGCTGCATGTTGCATTTAAATACCCCTACTTCGTTCATTGAAGAACTGAGTAGAAAGTTTACTAATGAACAAGTACAGCAACATCTTTCTAGTATGAGGGACAAGAAATCTAACTAGTTTCAAGACAAAATTAAACACATATATTAAGGGATTTTTTTTTTCCTCTGTCTGACTGTTATAAGAATACTTAGATTTGATGATCTTTCCCAATCTTTTCCCAGCCTGATTTTCTACTTTATTTCTACGTTAGTAAAAGTAAAGCTATCGAAGAAAATCGGCAGTGTTATTAGGCACACTTTTCCTTTGGGAAATATTACAGCCATTCAGCTCACTTTGTAGTAATTCCCTTGATTTTGATTATTTTTAAATCTTGTATATTAGAGAAACAGAACTATGTTTGTTCACCTTCTTTTCATACCTTTTTAAACTGAATATTTATCAGTGTCTCTTTGCAATGACATGGTACTTAGTGGCTTTATTTGGAGCCCTTGTTACAATTCCACAATTTCCTGGACCAATTTTGCCAGTATTCTGTGATGGAAGTAACAAACTAAGCATTGTCTTCTCCTTGATGTGGTAGTTTCTACTTCTGCAGAATCCATTTTAAACATAATGGTCCATGAGGAAGTAACCACTTGGCCATGGCATTATATGAGTTTTTGTGGTCAAGCCAATAAGAGCTCAAAGTCAATGTGAATACTATAATTAATTTTGGAGGGACAGAGTTGTCTTATTTTTAATTGAAAAAAATGGGAAAGAAGTCTCATTTTTTTAAAATGCTGTCTTTTAGCTACAACGTAAATGAATATAAACCAAAATTCAAAGAGTGGTAGGAGAGCTTAATTAGAAATTAAATTCAACACTGTAAGTGGTACAGTATGTCCATCAAAGCACAAACCAAGGTTTCATGTGGAGTTTATAAGCTTTGTGTGTTGCTTCTGGCCATGAAACATTTTGACTGAAAAAAGGCAAGAGTCTAAAGTAAATGATCTACTGTTCACCTTTCTCTCAGTAAAGTTTTGATGATTTCATCAAAAGACAAGTTTTAAGACATACTAAAAAAGCCAGAGCAACAATGTATATGTTAAAAAGACTAGAAAGAGGCAATCTTATGTAATGTCCATTTAATTGACTAAGCTCACAAATCAACACCATTTTATTGTAATAGAGTAAGTCAAATAAAAGAAACAGTTGACTTTATATTTGAGCACATTTATTTTCTATGCTAAACAAAAGACTTGAAAGCTCCATGGCATATTTGTCTAAGAAAAGCCACCACCATTTGCCAATGCTTTAAGGATTTGTTGTGAGAAAAATGTTTAACTTTGGGCTGATGTAAAACTGAACTTCTATCTAAGCATAAAATGATTGTTGTGGTTTTTAATTGGAATAAAAGTGAAATGAAACAAGCTATGCTACACTATTAAACACTTTGTAACATATGGATACTGTCCAAGACACACAGCAAACCTACTGGTGTATTTTCCAAGCTTTGACTCATATAAATTTGGATGTAGTCAGATTTATTTCTGGCAGGAATTAAGTGCTTTACACAAGGGGAAAACAGAAAGGCCACAGTTTGGGGAAGAGGGAGATCTGAGATTATTTCTTAAAAGTATAATCACCACCAAGGATATGTTCTGTGGATGTGTATATGCATAAGTTTCTGCTTAACTAAGCAAAAGCCCGCTTTTGTTATGAATAGAATTATATAGAAATGTGCCTATATAACTTGAAAATGGAACAACTTGTCTTTCATCGTTAGACCTTGTTGAGGGGAAAATAACGCATACATACTTCCTCCCATTTAATTTCCTTCTTTTGAGATACATATTTGTTGAGCGATCCTGTTTCTTCCTGACAAAGTGAAGAAAAGACATTCTTATGGAGAGGAGACAACATTCAAGTTTTATTCTTTTGTGCCTGTATCAGTTTTCAACCTGGGGCAATCAGCACTGCAGATAGATCACTTCCCGGATTGGGTTAGTTTTACAGAAGGAAAATCCATAGCAAAAAAGGAAAATAATTTCAACACAGAGAAGAAGCTAGCATTTCAAGAAAAGCACCTGATGAAAAGAAAATATTGGATATACTACCTCAGAACAATGAAGAATGCAGCAGTGATACCCTTGAAAAGATCAAGGACTTTTCAGCAGCATCCTTATGGTCCAGTATGGCAGCAAACAAACATGGTAACTTAGCTACTTTTTCAGGTCTGGAGCTAATTCGCTCATAACAAGTTCAGGGCATGTTGCATCCTGTCCAACTGCTTTGAATCCTGCCCCTTATTGTCATCAAAGACTTTCATGCAAAGAACGAAACTTGTCTATTTTCTCCTCTGCAGGAGGATGTTTTCCTCATTTTGCCAAGAAGAAATAGGATCACTTAACATGCTGTGACAAAACAACAGCTTTATCTTGCTTGTGCTCCAAACAGATCTTGTTAGGTGTTAGCAAGGAAGCAAATCACACAGGTTAGGTGATTCAATATTTCAGATATGAGGAAAAGTAGCTTTCTCCACTCTGCCACAGCTAGGGTGTATGACTTCCCAGGTCAGAACCAAAAGACATCTCTTGTCTCTTTGTCTTCCAATGATGGTAATGTAGACAAAACCAGAATTAAATTCCTGTAGTGCAGTTTAGACAGAAACTGGGCACATGAACTCAGGAGGCATGTCCAAAAGTTCCTGCCCACATGGCAGGCACATGAGATTCCTCTGGTTCTGGGTGCCTGAAGCTGCTTCACGTCCAGGAGCAAGTTTAGCTGGACTGTCCAAGGAAATTTTCTCAGGATGTAATTTTCCAGTAACCACTGACTTTTATGAAAATCAAACCTATAAGTTCACACATGTATTTGTACACTTCTCAGAAGCTGGTGTTTGCTTTGTGGCTAACTGTCACTGTAGATCCCTGAAACTTCTCTCAGACCCCAATCTCGCACAGTGCTTAAAAAGAATGAGGTGTCTAAGAACAGGATCCATGAAATCATCATGCTGAATAAGAAACTGTCTAATTTGGTCTGCCTTTTTCTTCCCCATCAAACATGCTGACTTCTATATTCTATCTGTTGGACAAGAAATTGTAGAAATCTAAAAGTTACAACAAGATCATAGAATCATAGAATATCTCAAGTTAGAAAGGACCCATAAGGATTATTGAGTACAACTCCCTGCTCCTCACAAGACTACATAAAACCAAACCATATGACTAAGAGCATCGTCCAGATGCTCTTTGAACTCTGACAAGCTTGGTGCCGTGATCACTTCCCTAGGGAGCCTGTTCCAGTGACCCACCACTCTCTCAGTGAAGAACCTTTTCCTAATGTCCAGTCTGAATTTCCCCTGACGCAGCTTCATCCCATTTCCTCATGTCCTATTGCTGGTCATGAGAGAGAGAAGATCAGCATTCCCCCAGATGTTTTCTTATACTTTCGAAAAGAAGGTAGAAGAGTGGATTGAGTGACTTTACAAGTTTGTTCCTCACTGTGGTAACTAGTACAAAGGTGGCTAAAGAACCTGAATGGCAGCTTCAAGAAACAGTACAGTATCTCTCCAAATGTAATAGAGAAGGTGTAACTAGAGATAGTACAAAAAAGTTTGTACATAGATCTGAATTTTGAAGCTGAATCAAAAATCAAAGGTAGGATGCATGCTTAGTGCAGAATTCCTAATTATAATTTGAGTGGCAGTCTTATGTGGAGATGAATCTTCCTCATTTTAGGCCATTTCATTGCCTATTAATTTAAGCTTTTTTAAGATAAATTGAAATATAATTTGGAATGTACAGCAAAAGTTACATTGTCATCTGTGTTTTTTCTGTCTGAGCTCCTTCCAAAAAGAGATCAATGAAGGAGGGAAATTAGGTCCATTATGATCCTTCTCACTGTAAAAGCAGCCCTGAATAGAAAAATAAAAGCTCTGGTGAAGAGAAGAGCTTATTTAGGAGGGAAGAGAGTTAATGACACATATGGTCCAGAGGGATATGAAGTGAAAGTTACTGGGTGTGTCTAGATGATTCTTGTGCAGCAGGGAATGTGCTACAACTTCGCAGAATCACACGTGGGTGTCTGGGGTGTCTGTGAGAGAAGATACACACCCAGGCAAGCAAGGAAGCACTTGGGGAATAGGGACAGCAAATGTTAAGCAAAACTCTGCTTGGCTTCTTGATAAGCATTTCTGGCCTGACGTACACATATTTTTTTTTCTCTATAATGTTCTCAAGATGGCGTTCCATTAAAAATCTTCTGCTATGATAAATCTTTTAGGCATTGCATGCAGATGGAGGGCTGCATTTGTTTATTTTACAAGCAGAAGAATTTCAAATAAAATGCTTTCTGAAATATGTTCAGAATTAAATATATCCTTCAGCTATTTAGCTTATAGGAAGTGGAGATCCAAACATTCATCTAAGAGGACTAGATCTTGAAGTAATTTTTTAGTTTTACCTCAGCTGTTACTCATATGAAAGCTTACCTCTCAGATTTTCTTGATACTGTTTGTTTTTTCTAGTCATGATCAAGGATGCTTACAAGAGAACAAAATGGACCAAAAAATAGCCTTTAAATTAGATACAAAGACACTTAAAGTTGACACAGAAAGTGGGTATTTTTGTAGACTGTAAAGCAAAAAGCTCCACTGAAAATCATTTAATCTTGTTTTCTGCAGGGTGATACCCAGAAGCTCCTCAATCAAGTCCATATCTTTTTGTGGAGCTGTAGTAGGGAAGAAAGTAAATATGTGCAAGATAAAAGAACACTATATAAGGTACATGTTGCTCTGGGGAGAAGTTGATGTAGTCCATTCCCTTGTCTGTTATGGCCTTACAGAGGGGGAATAATGATCACCTGAGGAAGGAAGCTCTAATAAATCCTAAAATATACGAAAAAATTGACAGCCAGGCCCATTGCATTAGAGGGGCTTGGCACTTTAAACATGGAAAATATAAAAAGTCATCTATACCATTCTGTTATCTTGAATGTTTTTTTCTGTAGCAAGCCCAAAGACAAACCACTTTCTGCATTTTATTGTCCATTCCATTAATTTGGGGTGTAGCACTGGATGACCATGATGACACACAATCGTATCAACAGAAGCTGTTACTCTACTCCTTTATTCTCCTGTCTTTGCCAAAATGTAATTTCCAACCCTTATTCTAAGGAAGCTCACTGAAAACAATTTGTCAAAAATACAATAAATAAATAAAAATAAATTAAAACAAACAGTTTAAAATGCTACGTTATCTGCACTACAGCTTATACTCTCCTCCATTTCAGAGGTGTTAAGAGAATAAAGCTCAACAACTATATAAGTAGTAGTTTTCTACAGCTGCTACAGTTACACTTTATCGTGCACCATAACTATGCAGATAGGGACTGTAAACTCATCTGGGACGCACACGTCTAACTTTCTGTGAAGTTTACCTTCAAGTAGAATAACTGAAGATTCCTGCAGAGCTTGGGCTGCCTTGATAAACTTCTGAAGTCTTTTAAAGTCTAGTTGCTCTTTGCACATCTCCAGCACAGAGAGTCTATAATCCTTCACAGCAGCTGCAGCAACTCAAGTTCTGATTATTTAGCCTCCTGCCTGTGTCACAAGGTATGGCTTGTCCAGCCTTTCAGCTGAAGACAAAGTTCCTAGAAAGATGTCTTTCTTGTGTCGTCTCCAGTGTTTCATCTGTTCTTACAGATGTCATTGCTGTCTGTGGCTTGGTGTTTCATATTTTTTTTCAGTCACTTCACTTCTCTATTTTTTTTCTTCTTGCAAAGCTCTCTGTTGCTGAGTGCTGTCTTTATGCTGTACACTTAGGTTTACTGCATCTCTGAGAGACGTCTTTCTCTTTATTAGAAGAGACTTCTAAAGTGTTTTCCCCTTGAATGGCAAGTATAGTGTCTTTTTTGTTGTTGTTGTTCTTTCATGTGCTATTTGGTTTGGAACCCTCTGTCTTCCAACAGCCTTTGCTTCCTGTGTCTCTAACAGAACTTGTGTTAAAATCCTCACACTTCCAAGGAAAGTGCTACACGGTCTCTGAATGTTACTTCTTTGCTTGCTCCCCATTTGTAATAATAGCTGTCTGTAGTAAATTCTTTTGCTCTAGTCTTGGCATTTTCTCTTCATTTCAGTCCTCTCGTTTACAGATTTGGCCTGATTATGAAAAAGACATGAATAGCCTCTTAGATGGGGCCTAAAGAAACAAAAAGTTATCACCGATTAATGTGTAATCACTGCCCTAGTGTCTGTCCAGTTAAGAGCTCTTGGCCTGTTTCAAAAACAAACTGTTGGGATGGAGCTAATCCTCTTTCACCAGCAGCTAAATTTCTCTGAACACCATATTTGCTTCAGGCTGTGAGTGCTCTCAGGTAGCTGTTAGGGCTTTAGAAGGTGCTGAGGTCTTGGTAACCAGCAGTAACCTGATCACAGAGCCCTTTTTGTTCACCTTTTTCATCCTGAGCAGAGGCTGGAGCACAAGGACTAGCCAAAAAGCATCACTCAGGGTCAGAAGCAGGATATTTGTCTGGTAGTCCCATGCTCTCAGTATTAAACCTAAAAACAGCAGGCCAGTTAGTCATCAGGTGGAACATCTGAACAGGCATACTGGAGATCCATGTAGCCTAGCATCTGGTCTCCTACAGGAGACAGTGCTGAGGGAAAAACTAACAGTAGCAAAGTAAGCAGATACAAATCCAAATCTACAAACTCCTAGTAATCAACAGTCTAGAAGTTTTATGAAACAGAATTGCTACCCACATCAGAAGGCATTCAATATCCATGATAAGTATTTCTTCCACAAACTTGTTGGTCCCACATTTTCATTGCCTACCATAAGGAAATGTATTTCTTTTTCTTGAAACCTGGTGATGGACACTTTTTGTTGGTGTCTGTTCACCAAGGCAGCACATAATTCTTCCTCATTTATTTTTTTGTCAATTTTACCACATTCTCCCCCCACCCTTGGCCCTTTAGATCTCTTTAGGTCTTTTTCCTAGGCAGAAAAGTCCTAGTCCAAGGCAGAGCAACTAAAATCACAGTTGTTTATTTTCTGCTATCAGGCTCTGCCAGGCCACATCTCCTTTCTAACATGCTTTCCTAGACCTTCTAGTTTACATTACTTGCATTTATGTTCACAGTGGTCACTTTGTTCTCTTTTAAGAGAGAGCTTCACCTGCTTCCAAAATGAGCTTGGATTGTGACATACACAAAACAAGACATGACTGAAGTTTCCTGCCATGGCGGTCCCCTCATTTACAGATGAAGTTTCATCTCATGGAATCCATGCAGCAAACCTAGAAGCTCACAAAGAATGGTGCAGGAGTCCTATATTAAATCCACAGATCTCATTTTAAAGTACTATTTAAGGAACTCCCATGATTTAATAGGGCTTGTTGCAATAGGAGAAGGGGTCATGGTTTTAAATTAAAAGAGGGTAGAATCAGACTAGATATAAGGAAGAATTTTTTTCACAATGAGAGTGATGAAACACTGGAACAGGTGGCCCACAGAGGTAGTAGATGCCCCATCCCTGGAAACATTCAAAGTCAGGTTGGTTGGGGCTCTGACCAACCGGATCTAGTTGGAGATGTCCCTGCTCATTGCAGGGAGGTTGCACTATATGACCTTTAAAAGTCCCTTCCATCACAAACCATGATACTATAATTCTATGATTTCTACATCACTGAATGGTAAAAATGCAGCCCCTAATCTTTAGCTGGATAGCTGGATATTTGGACAGTGGTTTAGCATTGAAATCATGAAAATAAAGGCAAAGACAGTAAACTGAATTTAATAATAACTGAAAACAGGTTTATTAAATGCACACTGCAAACATAACCACTATATGGTTTTGATCATTTAATTGCATTTCAAGAATCATATAGCTTGACCTTTTTGATAAGTCATCTTGACACTGAAGAGAGAAAATCCTTGCAACTACAAGGATATGCGCTCGACTGCAGGATGCATATGCATTCACATTCTTTCCATTAAAAATATTTGGCTTTTATGAAATAGTCTTAGATGAATCTGACCAGACAGAGTATGGATGCGTCTCCAGCTGTTGAAAAAAACCTAAACTATTATTACATTGTTGTAATTTTCAAAGCTATTGTTTTAAGTAGGAGTATACCCCCAAAACCTGATGTTTAAGCATGTTTGTGGAAAAATTCCAGTGTAATTTTATGTATATACAGATGAATTCAAAGAGTCTTTTAATCAGCAGTGCTTTAAGTACTGTGTTCTCTGTATTATGCAACTTGTTTTCAGGTCAACAGAATGAAAAAGTCAAGATTTGGCAAAGACCTCTAAAGCAAGATTTAGAGATTTTAATTATTTTCCTTAATCTAGGCTAACATCAGAAAGAAAGTTACTGTGTTTATTTTATTGCCTAATAAAAATGCATTAAATCGGTATTTATTAATCTATTCATAATGTTGGGTCATGACAGTTGTTCTAGAATGAATGTTGTTACACTTAGAGCAATACACTTCATGTGTGAAAGCATCATTTTCCAGGTTGTGATAATGATGGAATCCGATGTTTTACATAAGAAAGACTGAAAACTTTAATCCAGTAGTTTCTTTATCAAACTTTCATCTCTGACTGAATGACACAATATCTTTTACAGCACTGGATTTCTATCCTGGAAATCTATATGGATTTCAGCCTGGTATTTCGTTACTCTAGAGAACTGTGTGAGAGAAAAATCTAGTTGAGGCTTAATTTCACCAAAGTACAGAGTGGTTGAGGTTGGCAGGGACCTCTGGAGGTAGGTGATCCAGTCCACCCACCCTACTCAAGCAGGGCCGCCTAGAGCCAGCTGCCCAGGATCATGTCTAGATGACGTCTGAGTATCCCCAAGGAGGAAGATTTCACAATGCCTCTGGGAAACTTGTGCCAGTGCTTGGGCACCCTCACAATCAAAGTGTTTTCTTGTGTTCAGAGGTAACCTCCTGTTTCAGTTTGTGCCTAGTGCCTTGTGCCATGCTTTGGGTCATGAACCTAAAACCCTGTCAACAACACCAGTTCCTTAGCCAACTATTGACTTGTCCTATTAATGCTTTTCTCCTCATTCCCTTTTTCCTCACTGGCAGGATTAAAGAGAGCTCTTCTTTGTCCCCTGTGCCCTTGACTAATGCCTTCAGAGCTCTGTAGTCACTTTTTATACCCTCCAAATTTGTGTTATCAGTATCATTTGTGCCCACATGGAATAACAGTGGGGGGTAGTAGTCAGAGGGTCAGACAAGTTTCCACAGTCTCTCCACAATTTCCTGGACCCTGGTCCTGAGCACACAGCAAACCTCTTTAGATAATTGTCCAGGTAGACAGTTGGGTGTCTCTGTCCCCCTGAAGAGAGAGTCACCTATTACAATTACTCACAATTTTGGTGTACAAAAAGCCATATACCCACTGAAAAACTTTCACTTATAGTAAAAGCAGTAGTTTTCATACTTCAGGAATGTTTAGAACTAGGAATTTAAGGAGGTTTAATTTCTCTTTACAGAGGGGAAATACTTCAAAAGCATGCAATGAAATTAATCATATGGATCAGATAACTGAAGTAGCCTGCATACAACCAATATTCCCTCCTCTGTATCAGCTTTCGGCACCAAGCATTAACAACCTTCTGCCTGCTCTATAATTAGCACCAGTAACTCACTAGTCTGAAACACACTGGACAAAGGTGGGTTAAAGACAAAGGTAAGAAGCTCCTCCTCAGCTGTGCTAAGCATGCCTTGGCTACTGGTTCACCCATTTCAGGAGCAATATGTTCTTAAACGGTTTCAAAAGCTTTTGCACATAAAGGTTTCTAGCAACAATTTGTAAGCTTTTAGTAAATATGTGACATCTCTACACATGATCTGACTAGAGCTGAGAGAAGTAGTTGAATAATGATCATTGTCTGAAAACATTTTTTTCCTCCTTATGACACATAAAGCTTGTGACACATAAAGCATTCATAAGATCATAGGGAATTATTGTTGCCAGAAATGTGTTTGTTAATTATGTCCTTTTCTACTGATTCTAAGGCTGCTGGGTTCATTTTAACAGCATGTAGGATCTGTGTCCTGTTAAAATACTTTCCAGCAGTTAAAATATATTTGTGTGACATAATTGTCTGTGTTTGTATTTTAACTTTCCATAATTACACGGTTTCCAAGCACACAAATGAAATACTAGTTATCCTATATTAACCATAGATGAACCACCCATAATGCACTCTATGAATAAAATCAATTTTTCCTAACAAAAAAAAAGCAGGTTTTAACACGACAATGGGTGGAGTTAAAAAAGATATCAGGACTAGGAGAAAATAACAAAAGCAAAGTTAGACCCTCAGTAAGTGTTTTTGCAGCATGTCTTATTTCTATAAATCTAGACAAAGGTCATTATTAAACACATCTGTTAAAGCTGAGGTGAAATTCTGAGCTTTATTGCTGAATTTTCCTTTGCTGCTTACCCCCCTCCTATCTGTAGCCATAACACCAGCACCCCATTATCCCTGAGTAAAACAGTTCACATCTGAACTGGATAGTCTTAGCCTTCCCTGGAGATGAATGCTTAGTTTGTACATGAGCAGCTTTGTAAAGAAACTACCTGATTCATTGCAGAGGGAATCCTAAGTGTAAACTAACGTCTCTGCAGTGCAGCCTATGTAATGATGAAGGAAAAGGGAGCAAGAAATCTTGAAAGTGTACATGTGCCTTCTGTGACATACAGAGCCACTAGTTGTTCATCAGCTTCAATTTATATGGGGATAATTCAAGGCTACCTGTCCCTATGGAGAAGCATTTCTGTAAAAACGGATTATTTTCAACTCTGTCCAGTCCAAATTCAGATGCACATGCCAGTCACTCACTACCCATCTAGGTTTCTGCTCCACAACTTCCTACTAATCATCAGTAAATGTTTATAGCTGATGGTAACAAATAACAAGTTAAACCCAAAAAATCTGTTTTCATTTGCAATGTAACCTTAAGTTTTGCAAAACTATACCAAAAATGTTACTTTTGTGATAGAGTAACTTGGATTCCAGCTTGAACTGTATTCAGACTCTAGGTTTCCAGTAGTGGTTGATGATCATATTTTATAAATATTAGTGAAGGTTGTAACACTGGACCCTGAGGGTGCTTTTTCATTCAGTTCAGTGACACAAAGATCAAATACATGTATGTTCATCCCATATTTTATATAATTAAAAGCCTCACTAGAAACGACAATCAGATTTAATTTAACTGCAGACTTTTACCAAGAGACACCAAAGCTCCTTTAGCCATCTTCTGGTCAGTGATGATTTTCATGGGCTGATACAGAGACTCCTTCTCTCTTACACCATTTCACACGTAGCTTGTGGTTCTGCCAGTTATTCAGATGGGAAGGGTGTGGTTAGAACTCATTTTAGGAAGAAAATGAATATTTTGTACTGGAAATAGAATAATGCAAAAATTACAATTAAAGTGTACACTGTATTTCACCGAGTGCATAAATCAAATAGGTTGTTAAAAATTTCATTCTCAGATAAACAAAACCTAGACATTTTTACAGTTTGGCACATCAGCAGAAATTTATTGTCTTTAAAAAATAACTGAAGATTAACAAATTGTCTTGTCTTTGACAGAAAGCTGGCAAATGATGGATTACATAATGTACTTAACAAATCTGTGCACAGGCTCCAGAGAATAAAAGCAATATTGCCTATAAAATCTAGTATTAAAAAAATAAACAAAAATCTCTGCTATTAATCATAAATTACAGTGTGGGATGATTTAAAACAAATGGGTTTGAAGAAACAGTTCTTTAAATGGAGACATCAAGTCTGTGTTTGAAATCTGTAATGTTTACTGCAAATGTCAGACATTGATCACACATCTTTGATATGAGGTTGTGTAGTTACTGAGTTTGATTTGTATTGAACATCTATACTAAAATTTTCAGCTAATCAGTAAATATAAAAAGTAATGCAAAAGGTACAATAACTTTATCTCATGCCTCTTCTCAATATCCCAGTTTGTGACTATACCCTGGGTCACTACGGTACACTCACCTGTAATGCAACCTAGTACGTTTGCTATCCTCGGGTAGCACTACTGAAGATTTTTACTAGCTATGCCTTTCCCTCTTTTGGGGGGGCAGAGGGGCTGTTTGAGTTGGAGGTCCCGATCTCCCATTACCACCGTTACCTTTGTCCTACTTCCAACTGATTTTAGGAGGGTTGCAACACTTTATCAATTTATCTTCTCTTGGGGCCAGAACTCTTTCACTGGGAGACTTCTTTCTGCATAATTTACATAAAGTGCTCTTATCATTCTGTTCTTTGGTTCCCAAGGCTCCCTTGATTAGAAGTCCTTCCAGTCATCAGTTTTGACGACTTGAGATGGTGGGTACTTGAAAGGGTGAGTCATTTAACGACTTGAGAGGTTGGGTCAGCTTGACTCAAACTTTGTGCATAATTTTGTTTAACGCCAGCAACCTTTCCTTAACAGAAAATTTTGTATATATGCGTTTCCTTAACAGAACACATAAATGTATATACAGCGGTATCTATACAGTGGCATCAGTAGCAGCCAGTACCCTGTGTTTTAGTAATCAGGTGCCAACTTTATTGTAGAGCCTTTGTCTTTAATGTGGGGAAACTCGGTATAAGTTTGAGCATGAAGATGGCATGGCTCTGTGACCTCCTTGTGACATGAAATGTGTTCTCCACCTGTGATGATAATGGTGCCATAGCCCTAATGGATTATGTTTGCTTCTACAGATTCATGTAATTGCTAGTTCTGATAATAGGGGCAATGAAAACTCTGCACATATTTCTTAGTCAAGAAGGTCCTAAAAAAGATGCCTTGCAGAGGGATCTAGATAGATTGCAGCAATGGTTAATGGAATGAAATTTAGGAAGTTGAAATGCTGGATGCCGTACCTGGGACTGAGTAATGCTGGGCACAAGTACAAAATGGGAGAGGAGTGGCCAGGACAGCCCTGCGGAAAGGGATCTGGGGGTGCTGGTGGGCAGCGGGCTCAGCGTGAGTCAGCTGTGTGCCCTGGCCACCAGGAGGGCAAACCGCACCCTGGGGTGCATCAGATGCAGTGTGACCAGCCGGTCAAAAGAGGTGATGATCCCGCTGGATTCAGCACTGGTGCAGCCTCACCTTGAGTGCTGTGTGCAGTTCTGGGCACCACAATTTAAGAAGAACGTTAAGGCACTCGGATGTGTGCAGAGGAGGGCAACAAAGCTGGTGAAAGGGCTGGAAGCCATGTCCTGTGGGGAGCAGCTGAGGATTCTGGGCTTGTCTTGTTAGGAGAAAAGGAGGCTGAGGGGCGACCTCATTGCTCCCTACAGCTTCCTAAGGAGGGGAAGTGGAGAGGGAAGTGCTGAGCTCTTCTCCCGACTATCCAGTAATAAGGTGCATGGGAACAGTTCAAAGCTGTGCCAGGAGAGGTTTAGACTGGGCATCAGGAAGCATTTCTTTATCAACAGTGTGGTCAAACACTGGAACAGGCTTCCTGGAGAGGTGGTTGATGCCCCAGGCCTGTCAGTGTTTAAGAGTTGTTTGGACAATGCCCTTAATAATATGCTTTAACTTTTGGTCAGCCCTGAAGTGGTCTGTTGGACTAGGTGATCATTTCAGGTCCCAACTGAAATCTTTTCTGTTCTATTCTACTCCATTCCATTCCATTGTATTCTGTTCAGATTCTGGAGCTATGAAGATACCAGAAAGGCTCCCTCTGTACTTCCACTAATCTCCTATTATTTTTTTTTGAGCATCCACTGCTTGCTACCAGAACATACAGAGTACAAAGCAAGATGGACTGTTGGTTTCAACTAAAATTAACCTTCCTTTGTTATGCTTTTACAAATTTGATGTTTTCTAGTGAAGTTTAGCCACCAGAACACCTACATACTTAAGGGTATGCAAAATATAGGACCTTACGTACTCTGTGTATATCTAGGTTTAATTAAGGATGCAAATAGCACCTGCAATGAATTCTATTGTAGTCATGGGAATTAGAACAGTGAAGAGAAAAACAAAAAAAAGGCCAGCACAATTAACTGAAACCTACAGGAATCTCTCGGGTTTTATTTGTTTTGTAAGTAGTAAAAAATCTTTAAGCCATTTTTTTGCTCTCCCCACCTTTAAAGTGTGTATGAAGATGACTCATTCTTCACCTAGAAAGTAAGAAGGGGTATTTTGTATTAAAAGGTGTGAAAAGTTTCCTGAAACTGCTTCACCATATAACAGAAGAATTGATAAACGTTAAGCACATTTCCCATCACTTATACCCCCTCCTTATTTTATAATAATGTCTTCAAACAAATACTATGAAGTCAAAAACATGGAATGACAGTAAAAAGAGGCTGAGAAGTTGTAAAGTATTACTGTTAATGCAGCTTAATCAGATGATCTACTTAGTTCTATAATACTCAGAAAGCAACAATCAGTTTGAAGTAGTTTTAATCTAAAAATCTGAGAGATTTGGGGGGGAGATTATTTTCTGAGATTTTTTTTCCCTTTCCCTACAGTGTGCATTTTAAACTCTTTACAGTTATGTAGCAGAGGATTTTTAAATTAGAGCAGTAATCAGTCACCCAGATTCCAAGTTTGACCACACATAAGTGTAAAGTTTAGTCTTACTAAATCTGAACTTTGCTGTGGGTCGCTCTTTATGATGAACTGTACCAAAATTTGGTATACAAGACCTCCAGACTTTTGACCTCCACATTCATGCCTTCGGTGCATCTTGAGATTAGCAATGTACCTGCTCATGGATGCTTCTTTTCTCACCTTCCATTATAGCTAAACCTATTTCCAGTAGGGAATGCAAAAAAACCCAGCAAATGTTTGAGATGTGTTTTGTCTGAGATTACTTCCTGTGCTAAATCCAAAAGCACTCTCTGACTGGCTGACCAACTAACTGAAATACGCAGGCATCTATTACTACCATTAAGATTACACATTCCAGAACTACAGCTCTGTGTTTTTTGCCAGACCAAATGCCATCCTCTGTTAAACTCTTCCTCAGAGAGGAAAATCCGGCCACTTACAGTTAGTGTGAGCCAAGCGATCAGTATGCCAGGTCTGCAGCTGAAAATCTGGAATTATCTTACAACAGCAGTAGGAATATTTAGGGATGAGTGATTGTAAGAAAGGACTCGTGGGACTGGCAGCGTTCAGCCGGACTTTGGCCAAGCTAAACACCAAGTAGAAAACGCTCTTCAGTCATTGCAGCATAATCCCAGACTCCCTCCTGTCTACACATATCTAATAAAATTAGTTTAAGACCTAAGAAAATAGATGTGCAGACAAAAACAAAACTTCATATCCAATTCACAGGGATTTTTTTCTTCCAGGTGGAGTGTAAAGGATAACAGGAAGCAGCTTTATGAATCGTTTCGAGAAAAGAAACACTGGTCATCAGCAACTTGTGAAAGGGACTGAAGAGACAGCCCCTAGTTCCAGTGAGACCTCTGCCTGTGGGCCATTCAGTGGCTTGCAAGCAGCTAAGGCCATATTTCTAAACAAGTGGATTTCAATCTGTGGTCCATAATCCACCACAAGTTCATAGATTTTTTTTTCTGGAAATGCAAAGCTAGCAAGACAATTCTGAAGAAGGAGAAATTTGATATGCTACCATTTACAGCTTCACTGGAAAAAGATGTAAGCTCTGCTAACAAAAAGAACCCAGTGGAAACCACTGCTGTACAGTATCTGATCTGGCCCTCTTCTGTAGACACAAGGATGTTAGGAACGGGATAAATTAAACATAAAACTTACCTGTCTGTTACTCAGTTTGGAAGAGTAAAAAGGTGCTATTTGCTAAGAAAAATCACAAAAAAAGATAGGCAAAACTGGTTGTTCATTTTGGAGAGAAGCTTGGGAGCAGGTCTTTACAGTTATACTGTACTCACAGGAGCTATTTTGAAAGGAAAATATGACTAAGGCCTTATCTGGGTTTTTTCCTCCCCTTTTTAAACAACGCAAAGGTTAAACTGTTTTGGTTTTTTTAAGAAGTAAATCTTACAATTTCTGCCATTCATGCCATGGCCATCTCTAACTTCCACTACTAGGACAGCAATTCTGACAGAGCTAAATCGTACGCATATTTGAGATATAAGGATAGTGTGGAATTCAGATCATTTGCTACATGGCACCTCTTTCAAATAGTGCACAGCATAAGCAACCTTTGAGCTGCACTGGCTCTTTAAAGGTTAAAAAATACTACTTCAGGCATCAGCTTTGCCCTGTAATTCCACAGAAATGATGAAAGAATTGTTCTCCCCTTTACCATATTTGTACAGGTATGATCAGAGACAGTGTTTGGTGTGGTGATAGATTGACGAGCAAGGGAAGGATGTGGCAGAGTGCTTTGCATGAGGCTACCTGACATATAGAGATTTTTTTCCTTCAGACCAAAATTATACAAATTTTCTCACCTTCAGGACATGCTGTTTACCTGAGCTGAAAAATATTCAATTAATCATGTCTTAAATTTAGCCAGTAACAGATGCAGAATTAAGATTTGTGTTAATTATTGCTCTATGGGAAGTCTTTTATTTAAGGACTGATTTTTGAGTTTTTGTGGAAGTCAACAGTCATCAGTAATCTGCACTATCAGGACAGAAGCTGTGCACACTGGGTGCTGTATCAAGAAAACAGTAGCATTTCTATGTCAGGAAACAGAAAATATGATCACTGCCTTGCTTAGCACAAGGTTTACAAATTTAAGCTTGTACTTATTTTGAACCTAGAAGACTCACCCCTCTCTTCCCTTTCTCCTCTCCATATGCAGAAGTACTCAGCAGGCATTAAGTATTTTAAGTCCTTAGCTACCAGAATGTAGGATTAATAACTAGAAGTACCTTTACAAAGGAAAAGTTTAACATTGGATTGGATAGACTGGGACAGTAATCAAACACTCAAGATTGTGAAGGAGACTCAATAAATTAGTCAGAAATAGAGTTTGCAGCTTTTTCCAGGCCACTTTCCTGGATTATGAGAGGTAAATGATAGCATAAACTCTTAAACCAAGGAATATATCCACAACAGCACCTAAATTTTACATATATTGAAGCCTAAATGTATCTTCAGCACTGACCCAGGAGCTTTTATCCTAAAACCGAGAATTTAAAATGGTGAGAAATTTGAGCTGGCTGTTAGGAAGCAGTATAGGACGTTGTGCTTACTACACAAAGGAAACTGAAGGTGGGATGGTCAAGGAAGTTACCACAACTTCACATGAGCAATTATGCTCTACCTGGTAGCCTCTTGGCAGACAGGAGTTGAAAAACTTCAATGAAAAGTGATTTTTTTCTCACTTTGCCTTACAATTGTAACAGATGAAAGAGATGAGTTACCAGAGCCCATCTGACACACAGTTGCTCATCAAGCCACCAGGACTTATGAGTGGATGTCAGCCCTTAAACATCTGCCCTTCAATCAATGTTACAGTTAAGGAGTTAGACACAAGCCCTAACTTCACAAAAAGGTCATAGTAGCCGTTAACCCTCTTCATAGCCTGCAGATTGCAAGTCACAAAAGGCACCGAGGAGTGAGAAACTCGGATCAAAAAAAACCCAAACTTATTCTTTCAGACAAACAAAACTCATTTTCTTGAGGGTACCCAAGACCAAAAGCTATGGGGCAGAAGGGAGAAAAGTCCCTCTCACTCCTTTCCATTGAATGCAGACCATTGTGTGTGATCAGGTAAATATCTTCTGGACTAAGGGAGGGAGACAATGGGATGAAATAAGATGACTCTATATGCTGATTGATAAGAGATGGACCTACATTTTTGTCACATTAACATTTCATATGAAACATTCCAATAGATTTTGAAAACAGCCATTAAACAAACATTCAAATCACATGCAGGCCTAGTATTAATTGAAATTATTTTAATGGAACCTACAAAGAAAACACTGAGTAAAACATTTCAAGCAAATTGAAATATTTTTTTCGGTTGTTGTTTTACTCTGGTAGTGGGCCAGGATACTAATTATCATGATAAGTTTTCATTTAGTCTGTATAAGAGGAATGCATGGTGTGTGGGATGTTTTCCATCTCCTGTGGACCTGCGTAATGGGATTTGTGAGTCACCACTTGGTTGTACCATGGGAGGTGTAGCAGAGCACGATTTCTTTTGTTGCCAGCTAAATTTTTTGAACATAGGATAAACACACACCTTTCTTCATATGGCACTTTTCTCCGCACTGAAATAGCAGCTGACCAAATTCATCCCTCCCTCTTTTGTTGGCTGCTTTTGGCTAATAGTGCATGACCAGAGAAGAGCCAGATGACTCCCAACTTCCATGCTTTCATGTCCACCAGCCTCATGGCTGATTCCCACAGCTTCTGACAGTTCTGAGATTCAAAAGGGGGCCAAGCTGGACACATCCAGATCCTTTCAGTTGTTGCTAGTTCACATCAGTGTGCAATTTAGACCTATGGAGATGGAGGGTAAAGCTTAGGCTGAGCACTTGCCAGGCCAGTTTGTGTTCTAGAGACAATATCCGTGCACATTTAGGATCCATTTCTGTAGATGATGCTCTCACTCTTAACACTGTACAGAGAGGTGCAGGTGTTTGGAGAGTTCCCAGGCCTCAGCATATTTATTCTCCAAAGACAGGCAAAGTGACTTACTTATTGGCCTCCTAGCTTCCTTTGGCTGACTTCATCTAATGGAAGGGTTTGGTCCCTTAGAGCACACTTCTGCGGAGGTTTCTGTGGTGATGTGCATGTGTTTCTTAAAAAAAAAAACACCACAAAACCAAAGCAATAAAGAAACATCCCTGGGCAAAACAGTTTATCCTGTAGATTCCTATCATACAAGCTAAATGTTAATGCGTTTACAAACAGCTAGTACCTCCAAGAGCCCTGGGGACAGTGAGGCCTAGTTTCCTAGGAAGCCATGTTTTGGATATGACTGTTCATTCCTAGGTGTGTAGGACACACAGAGCTCAGTTCTGCCGTTGGGGTAATTAGTAAAGGCTCTCCTGGCAGAACTTAATAGCTCTGATAGCTCTACTTCTCTGACTGTGGGCTCAAAAGTTGTTAGATGAGGACAGGCCAAGAAAAAGAGAAAAAGGAGTCTGTATGACTCCTGTTTCCCTCATAAAGCAGGCCTTTATATATTCTGTCACATATAGATACATTAATCAAGCCCAAATTGAGACTTTTTTTTCTGCCCATGAAGATATTTTTTGCTCCCCAAAATTCCACTCTCAGTGAGTAACACATTAAGCAGAAAATCCAATGGACAGCTGAAGAGCTTTTCTGTTGACAGTCTCACCAAATCTGGTATATTCATACAGCGTATATTGGTTCTCAGTGATTTTTATTAATAAAAAATGAGATTGTATAAGTCCCAACCAGTTATAGTTTGGGGCTCATTATACTTGGATTTTGAAAATAAATGAGTGATTTAATTATCTGTTTTACCAGCTCATGGAGTTGTTCATGCTTGTATGATTTGGGTCAAGTACATACTAACAGTCAGGAGTTTACCTGTGCATGTTTAGTTGTATTCAATGCCAGCTGAAAAGAACATTATGATAACACATTACATAGTCTGATAAATTTTATCCCTTTACATAGGGATATTTTTGTTAAAAAAATATTTTCCTGGAGAACATTCTTTGCAAATGTAAACATCAGTATGAATTTCTTTCAGAGTCCCAGTGCATGCCTTCTATTTCTGTAATAATTTCACCATCATTACTATTCATTCACTTTCTCTTCATACTATGCATGTGATGGGCCTTCTTGAGGTAGCATATAAACTCACACTTGAAACCAACATTAAGGAATGCTTCTGCTGCAATATGTATAAAAAAATTAAACGACTTCGTTAATCTCACAATTTAGTTTGCTACTCAGCACTCTCAGGTTTTGTGCAAAATTTTCATGAGTAAAACTACTCAACCAGATTGATTAGAAAACTAAATTATTTTCCACCCATATGATGCGTGAGGGGAGAAAGACATAAAATGTCAAAGATTTCAGGAGTAGTACTGACTCAATTCTATTTTTTTTTTCTTTTTTCTTATTATTCTTTCTTTTTTATCTTCTTTTATCCTCTACTTTTTGACCAATTTAGCATTTATTTGTACCAGACACAAATCTTAGGAAAATATATTCGTGGATCCTAACCCTTCCACCCCAAGGTAAGATTCCTATTCATAACGTATCTTTCATAACTTACTGTGATCAGCCCACCTGAACAACAGACTGAAAAAACTGACTGCAGCATATTATGAAGACATTTCTGTCCACAAAGCTTGTCAAAGAGGAGTCTAAAAAGATAAGACACATAAATTTTAAATCTAATAAAACATACTAATTCAAACAGATATCATGCAACACCATGCTGGCCTCCAATAAAACGTATCCACTTAGAAAATTATTTGTTTCAAGCAAAACTTCAGAAGTAAAATGTCAGAAAGCTTTTGAAAAGTTCCTATTTCATTTTGATAGTTTTCTTTTTTTCCTTAGTTGTCTATAAATACTAATGTTGAAATATAAAAAAATTCTAGGGATGAGCAGTATCAGGTTCGAATTTTTTCTTGGAAGTACACAAAATGATTTATGATGTCCCATTTCCCTCCCAAAACTGTTGCTTCCCCATCTCACCAGCACCTGTGTCATCAAGTACATAGGGTTAGATCTGCTAATGTGCAGATCACTCTTAAGTCTACTGAAAGCTCAGTAAGGGAAATCGAACATTTAAAACCACAGTGCATGCATAATTGCTTTATAGATCAGAGCTGTTAGCAGCTTCCTAGGGCAGGAAAATCTTTTTGTACAGCAAAAGGCTGCACCCTTTAGGGCAATACTAGAAGTGATGGTTATAAGTACACACTCAATAAAAAAAACTGTTTAGGACTTGGTATCTAATATAGAAAATTTAAAAAGACAGATAAGAAAGAGTTGGCTTAAATTAACGGTTTTGTGGGAGATAAGGGAAATCCACTTTTATATTCCGTGGAAAATAGCTTTGTAAATCAAAGATTTTTGTTATGAGCTTTCTGTTTTGTTTCTTTGGGTTTTTTACGTATATCTCTAAGGAAAATCTGTAATGGTAAGCTAAACTAACAACACTAACAACACATATGTTTTGTTTCTACTAAATCTTTTTAACAAACAGCTTTAAAATCGCATGGTATTAAAAGTAAAACCTGATGGGGGGGGTGGTAATTATTTTGCTATGTCTCTATTATTCATTTGGTATAATTTCTACTGAGTGTGGTAAGATTGGGGTTTAGATCTAAGATGGTATTTTGAAAATAAAATGAAGCACACACAAATAGGCATACAAACAAATGTATATATAATGTATATGTGCAAGTATATAGCCCAGCAAATTTTCATAAAGAATACAAATTTATTCTTTATAGATACACTATGTCCACGTGAAAGAGTTAAAAAATTATAATTTTAAACAGTTTGCAGTGTGTGTTGAGCGTATCATAGCTCTACATAACATCCGCCCAAGTCTTTGCAGATGTTACTTAGCTTTGCCAAGGAGTTTCAGCACTCTGAATGAGGTACTGAACTCAGGTTTGACTGTTCAAGTGTAATCTACTTTATTTCTTCCCCAATGTAGAAGGGAAACTAAACAAACTAAATCTGGTCAGCTGATTCCCCCACATCCATTTATTGCATTTTGGAATTACCCATGACCAAAAGTTATCCTCAGAACACCAAATGGCTCAAGAGAAGTTTTTTTTTTCAAAAGAGAAAACAGAGCTAAGTACCCACATATAAGTCCATCTTAGTCTGACACAGAATATATATATCAAAAAGATCAAAGTTAATAGGAAGAAACACCGATCTTTTTATGTTATCCATGTTAATAAAATCTATTCCTTGATGAGGATCTGATTCAGTGCCTTGCAAACAGAAATGTCTAAAGAAAAATCACTAGTCCTTTGAATTATTATTAGCACCTCTTATTTACCTTCTGTTTTTCTTATTACACTTTGCAATCTGATATAATAAATGAGAATTTGATGGAACATAAATAACTAAATAAAAATACAGTCAAGTCAAAGAACAGTAAACAAGAAAAGACCGTTTCACAAGTGTCTCCCAATGCAGATTTTTTGCTCACTGAAAAGATAACATAGTCAGCTGTTAGTAATGGACATTTTCACTCCCCTGAGTTTATCACCCACCCACGCTGTTCTCATTTTAGAAAAAAAATAACATAGTATGGTACTAGTAACATTTTATTCCTTCACATATTTTGGAACAGTAAATTCTGTATGGGAAAAAATTCCCCTTATGCCACTAAGCTTCCCAGAGAATGCAGATCTCTAGACCATCAAGTCTCCACTCACTTATTTTTTTATTTGCTTTGGTGTAGAACGAACCACTGAGAGGGGATCTATTGTGAGTTCTGTGAAAAGTCTGCAGTGATTATCATCTTTTTACAAGTAGTCCTTCCCAGCTGTGATAAAATGAGGATTTGAGAACAGTTAGATGATGTAGTGACATACCAATAAAAAAGCTACAAGTCTTTCAAGGCCAGTTACATTTCTCAATATATACTACAGGAATATATGCACTGGGAATCCCAGACACAAGTATGTACCACTGATGGGATTCTGACTTTCTAATGAGATTTATCTTTGTCTCCTACTTCTTAATACATAACTTTAACATAAAGACATTAAGTGCTCTGCTTTCAGTGTCAGTGGAGGCTTTGTGTTCTCTCAAAAAGTGACTTGGTTCCTAAGTTTTTAATCTAGCTAATTAGCACTGATGCTCCAAATGATGGGAGCTACTGTATTTTTTTCAAAGCAGAAAATGCCATTTACCCTTCAAAATGTTGTTTGAGAGAGAGAAAAATGTGACAATTCCAGAAAGAAGCTGGTGTTAGACCCTTCCTGATACCAGTTACTTCAGGAATAGGAGCAGTATGTCTTTTCCACAGCACATATTTTCCACTTTCATCTTAGACAGCTTCAATTGCTAAACCATCAGACTAAGTAACAAATAATTGCATGGAGTCAAAAAAGTCACACTAAAGAGGACAGCTTACTTTTACACAGATTAGTAGAATTGCCTTTTTGAGCTTTCTGTTGATTATCGATGTTAGGGATCTTAAAACTTTTTTTAACAGCTGTACTTAATGTTAGTGATTACTGTAAATTACGCTTCATTTCTTATGGTAATTTTCAAACTTTTGGCACATTACAGGGCTGAAACAGTCAGTAAATAGAAGGGATCAGGATGAGGAATACAACTTTAATGACAAAAAACAGCTCCAGAGCACATGAAAATAAAAACAAGAGCTTTGGAGTTGACCTTCATGGTTGTTCAAACAAATTGAAACGTTTTATAAACTTCAGATAGATGTGTGAAGGAAAAAAAGATCTAGAGGTCAAAGTCTGTATAAATTTATTGTGTTCAGTGCTATTCTGGTCTTCAACCTAATTCAGATTTCTCACTCCTCTCGCTCTTGAAGAAACGTTGCTCAGAATTCAGGCACAGAGCTCCTTTCCCGAAAACCCTGATAAGCAGCAGACTTACCTAAAAGGAGAATCACAGTATTTCTTGAATCAAGCACTTTATTCCCACAGAAATCTCTATAAAAACATAAACCCCAGTAAGCAATATTTTTGATAAAAAGGATAAACTTGAAATAATACATATTAAAATCTATAAGTGAATATATTGCTAGCCTTCACTTTACAGCTCTCAACATGTATTTCAATGCAAAAGACAAAGCCTGAAAATCACACTGCATACATATAAATGCATTCCCATCTGTTCTATTTTACCACTAGATTTCTCGGGTTGCGTCTGCATAGCCTAAAGCCTTTGCTGGAAGATATTCTCTGTATGGTGCCCCAGCTCTGCTCCCTGTTATTTGGCCTTCTCCACACCCCCACACTCACCTTTTTCATACTGAAACAGCTGTTTCTGGAGTCAGCTGAAACAAGCATTCATCTGCTTTTGCAAACAGCCATCTTGGGTACCATTAAGTTTGGGGTTCTACTACTTAAAATCATATCAGCATGCAGCCCAGCTGAGGATTGAGGTGCTCCCGCTAAGGACTAGCATTTTACCAGGCTCTGTCCTGTTTTGCCCTCCATCTCTCACCCATAGCCTGGAAGATCTTCAGATCTGCCACATCACTACAGACTTCTCTGGCAGCTGGGCCCATTGGCTGCCCTGGTTACCAACCCCAGACCTGCTGTGTTCTTCTTGTTTGGGTACCATGGGTCTGTCCTGCCTGTCTCATTAGCTCTGGGCTCACCTGCTTGCAGAGAAGCACTGCTCCTGCTGCTCCCTGACAGCTCAGGGTTTGTGCAAACCAACTGCTTCAATACAATACCTCTATCCTGTGGATCTGTCTGACTCCAGATACTATTTAAGAATTGAACGTATAAGGTTCTTTTAATGTGAAGCATCAAATTCTGCACATGGTCGAATTGGAGCCATTTGCAATCTGCAATAACTATTGCAATTTAGAAATCAGAACTTAGATAGACACTTCAGAAACACAAGGATTAATATGAAGAGCTGTAATAGTTCTGAGATAGTAATTACAGGAATTGTGTTTCAGAGAGTTGTATGTTTTTTTCATGATACCTGAACACATAATCCTAAAAATAATTCAAAATGATGCATAGGGTTTGGCATGGATGATTGCTTTTGAGTTAGTGGAAATTATCCAGCTGAGTCCTACACAAGTTTTAGTGTCAGACTTTCAAGTGGCAGGTTTTTTAGAATAGTTTATATTCTAGATAGCTTATTTCTGCATAAGTTTTTTTAATGAGCACTCTGCTTCCAGAAATGCAGGCTGGCTCCCACACTAGCAAAGAACAACGTCATACACATTAACATAACAGCATTCCAGGGGTGCAGATTTTTACAGACTAGGTTAGGTTTCTATATATTAAGGTGATAGTAGATATGACACTACATTGACTGAGGGATGAATCCTGATTATTTGATAACGAAAGGCAGGATCTGAGAATTTGTCATAATAGATCAAATCTGTCCAACTCAGCACTTGGTTCTAAATAGTCTGTACTTTGTGCAATAATCCACATTATGTGTGACTCTATATAAAACACACTACCTAGTGAACAACCTTATTTAGTGTCATTTTGTTAACATTAAGTTCTTAACAATATCAAAGTGATTAGTGTTGGAAATCACACTTGATTTTGGAATCAGATCCTAGAAATAGGTTAGATTTCTACTGTTTTTATTTGAATGCAGGGGGGTAGTTAGAGGCATCAGAAGGGATTTACAGTAAGCAGATTGAGTTACCCACTAAAAAATGTCAAGAAGACAGGCATATCTGAAAACTTCCAGTGCTACCATGTTGCCTTACATTCCTATGTTCTGCATCTGTGTACTGGGGGTCATGGTCCAGGATCTTCTTCCAGCCAGACTTAAGTGCTGAAGTGATCACTCTGAATACAGGTTTATCGATCACTTAGTTTTTTGATCCTTCTAAAGGAAAAAAATAGTGATTTCCTTGTTTATATTTGAGAAAACAGGAAAAAAATATATTGGGGAGAGGGGGAGAGTTTTGTGGGGAAGGTAAGAGATTGCATATCTGTGTAATCATTTGGCTAAACAACAGTGTCTTCTAACTGGCCTTTCCTTTTAAATATGCTAAACTTCATAAAAATGACTGAACTTCAGCATAGACGAAATGTGAATGTGGAATTTAAAGTCACCAGATATTACAACAGCTGACTGAGATGAAAGAAAAGGGTAAACCCATATGTTCAAGTCAGAACTGTGTGGAGAATGTCCAAGAGTGGTTCCCAGCTTTGGGGGCTGGGTATTTAGTTTGATTAATGTCAGTTCAGAACTTAGTGTCATAGATGACTGGATAAAAGGATTCCTGATAGAAGGTGCTAATTTCATCATCATATGTATTTTACTGTGCCTGTAAATATGTAAAATTATAGTTTGCATTAATTTATTGAATTTATTTATTAAATATGTATTATTAGCTTTTCTAATCCTGATAGAACAGAAATACCATTAACTTTACTGGAAAATAATAAGACACTTGTCACTGGTTATATTACACCCTATGGTCCAGACCATTTTGGAATTAAAACAGAAATACTACACTTCTGTCACATAAAGCATGAAGTAAAGAGCCATACAGATACCTGAAGTTAGTTGTGAAATCCTCCAATTACCCTATCATACAACCAGTGAGAAAATCTCGGGAGGTGGTCTGTTTCTCACAGGTTTGGCAAGGTCTCTGGGGTTCCTACACAGCTGAAGGTGTGATTTGTTTCTTTTGCTTCTTTAAGTGCTTGCTCTGCTGAATTGAGTTTAATACTATCCCACAGCATCCCAAGCTTTACACTTTTTGGCATCCAGGATGGTTGGCTTGGTTACATATAAGAGGGGTAATGGCTCAGTATAACACATGAACGCTCAACGAGTAGTTTCACTGTCTTTCTGGCCCAGCAGCATGCTGCCTTCAGAACATACATGAACAGCCTTCAACAGGGGTTTACTGTAGGTTTCATGAGCACTGGCATTCCTGAAGAGCAGAAGGCCAGGGTGACTCACTAACTCACTGTTCTGGATTTCTGAGTGTTTGCTATGAGCCGTTAGGGCATTTTTCACACAATTTTCCTCTTGCTTTGGAGGGTGGGAGGGAGTGACATTGCTCTAGAGTGAATTAAAGAATTCTGGGGGACTGATGCAAAATTTTCAAGGGCACCAATAGTGTTTAATGCCTGAAAGTCAGCAGTCATTTGGAAGCCAAAGTTCAGCAGGCAACCTAAACATACTTTTGCAAAATAGCTCTTCTAAGGCATTTAAAAGTTGTGTAATAGATAGAGGTAAAATAACTAGTTGACCTGTAGTACTGTACTGTGTTTCAGTTGTATTCTGTGGTACAAAAGCTTTTTTCCAGGCCTTTCCTGCTCACCAGCAGAAAAGAATATGGTAAAGCTGCTTTCCTGTACTTAACAGGAAACTCAGGACAGTTAATCTAAAGTGGTTAGAGGTGTGAATTTAAATTGGATTAATCAAAACACATTAAGCCTTTTCATATTACTCTCATTCAACATTAAAATTCCTCAGTATCATCTATATATATTTAGTTGGCTCCCCAAGTAAATTAAACCATGCACAGTGGAGGTCGTTTTAATACTAGCAAAAGTGTTGACATTCAAAGCGAAAGTGACTGATCTATATCACAACTCTGATTCATTTTGCTGAAAATAATTTTCCATTAAAACAAGCTGTCATAAAAGGCATATTTGTTGTGGGTTTTTTTTAAATCTCCATGTAAAAAATACTCATGTACGCCTGACAACAAAGATAACTTTTCAAAATTCAAAGATTAGCATATCTAGAATTTCTGCTTCTTTTGGTATCTATCAGGTTCTCTCACCTTTATTCTTTTTCCTCCAGATGTTTTTCATTTGGCCCAACAGTGGCCACTTCTTGCAAGTGTAAGTGAAAGAAAATAAAAAAAGGATTTGTAGAGAACTTTGGTCTACCATGTATTGTATGTATTTTGAAGCTTTTAGAAGGATAATTCTGTGTAAGAAAATGAGCTCGTATACCAGTTCTGCTAATTTTTTTGCTGTCAGGACAAAGGAACACACTGAAATTAGAGGTGAAGAACTATCAAGTCTTGCGTCTGAGCTGTATAATGCTTTTGGATACTATTGACACTTCATAGTATCCAAAAGACAACTCACATAGTGTAGAGGAATGAAGCTGGGTTAATTAACATTGATAATATACAGCTGTGGGCTGGCTTCAGGGGCGGTGGGTTGGCCGATGTAGATAAGGTGCAGCTGTGGCTGGTTCTGTTAAGGGGTTGGGCAGCCAAGGAAGGGAGAGCAGCCGAGGAAGAGAGAGGAGGAAGAAGCAGAAGACAGAGAGAGAGAGAGAGAGAGAGAGAGAGAGAGAGAGAGAGGGAGAGAGAGAGAGAGAGGGAGGGAGAGAGAGAGAGAGAGAGAGAGGGAGAGAGAGAGGGAGAGAGAGAGGGAGAGAGAGAGAGGGAGAGAGAGGGCGAGAGAGAGAGAGGGAGAGAGAGAGGGAGAGAGAGCGAGAGGGAGAGCGCGGGAGAGAGAGCGGGAGAGAGAGGGAGACAGAGGGAGAGGGAGGGAGAGGGAGGGAGAGAGAGGGAGAGGGAGGGAGAGGGAGGGGAGAGAGAGGGAGAGAGAGGGAGAGAGAGGGAGGGAGAGGGAGAGAGAGGGAGGGAGAGGGAGAGAGGGAGAGAGGGGGAGAGGGAGGGAGGGAGGGAGGGAGGGAGAGGTGTTCTGGATGAGGAGAGCCTAGAAGAAAGTAGCAGAGGGACTGGTATGAAGAGTATGTTGGTATGAGATGGTAAAAGACCTTGATGTAGCTGGCTAGTTTGGAGACTGCTGTGACAGCATAGGCTAGTCAATTTTAATTGACGAAATTTCTCACCACAAAAGAAGTTCTAAACTAAAACCAATAAAAATTTAACACTGCCATAATGCTGTACCACTATTTCACACAGCAGTTGCTGGAAAATTTTCACAAATGATTGCTGGCAATTCACCACTTCCAGATTTTTTTGCCAGAGGACAAAAATATTTATCTAAATCCAATGATATGATTCAATGAAGGTTCTTCCAGAAAAGTCAGTGGACTGTTGGGAAAAAAGTAATGATACAGCTGAAGGTGCCTCATATTAATCACTAACTACACAAAATCTCCCATTTAAAAGACTTCAGTGAGAGACCCCCTCCTAAAGCTTCCTTCTTCCAATCTAAGACAGAACAATATTGTTATGATTTAACCAGAATTTGAATGTCAAAAGTAATTGAAAGAAATCAGTGAAAACTGTATCTTAAACAAGCTTTTAGCAAATGATCCAGAGGGAGAAATGCTTTTATAAAACTATTTGCAGCCCCATGGGAAGAATCAAAGATTTTTTTTAATTCAGGACAAAAAAAAAATACAATTTTTGGGAAATATATTTGTAACGAATAATTCAGGGTAATATATTAATGAGGCATGTATCTCAAGGAGTTTTATAAATTATTTGGGAAACACATTCAGGACATGATACCTTATGGGCAGTAAACTACTGGATGTATAGATGACAGGGCAATTTTACTGTGTTGGTAAACACAACTCAAATTTAGAATTGCAGGTAGGTAGACTGTCAGCTGAACGACAAATATTGCTGTATTTTATTAACTCATATAATGGTCACTGCTGTGTCAGCAATTGTCTGCTCATTTTATGTTTACTATCATTATTTGGTAATCTTTCGGGTCGTCAAAAGTCATCCTGAGCTGACTGGACATCCAGGATGAGATTTATCTCACATTGCTTTGACATCTAAATGTTAGGCTTCTTGTCTAAGCTCTTTCATTTTACAGTTTTCCTTGAACATAACTAAAAGTGGAATTCCAGAGAAACACACAATTCATGCCTTCTGTTGGAGCCACGTAGCTCAGGGTGCAATGTATCACTTCCTTAGAATGATCTTCTTTCTTCACAATCTGCAGAGGTGACCTAGACAATTGGTTTAAATGAGATACTTATTTTTTCAGATGGCTGAAGTTAGGTGCAACGAATCTCATTCTGGAGATACAGTGTAAATGGTTTTTATGTTCTAAGGAGAAAAACAGTCTGTTTAAAATTGCTTTTGTTTTCCCTTATTGTGTGTGGTTGGATGGTTAGTATTAACATGAAATGTGAACAGCCAGAGCCTTTTTTTTGCATTCAGATAGTCTATTCGCATTCAATGTGCTATTTAAATTTTAGTTGTAGACATCTGTTCTCCACATCACTGCGCCTAATAGACATGGCTGTTCCAGAAAGCTAACGAGGTCCAGGACATAGGCCTGAACACCAGCATGCAGTCATCCCTCACGTTGACTTCTCAGCACAGTCCCTGGAAGGCTTTTGGCTTTGCCCAGTTAGCAATTTTCCAGGAGCTCCTGGGCACTGTTCAGAAGCAGACAAGCCCATGGACTGTTCCCCGTGGGTAATTTGGATACAGCAGCCCTGGTTTTGGGAAAGTGGTTGAGGCAAGACAGCTTAGTTTAGCTTTCTGTGTGCAGTGGAGGTTGGCTTAGGGCCAGAGAACAACCCCTTGCTATGAACATACAGGTGTTGCCACAAGGGTCATGCATATGTAAACATTTAAGTGAACACAGCTGCCTTTAAATACCTGCCTAAATGGTGTCTAAATCAGGACCTACATGTTAATTTACACTATCTGTGGCATTATATTTTAGTATATCACTGCTTATACCTTTAATACTTAACTCACGTAAAGAAAACCATTCTTCTGCTTGAAGAGACTGCTATATAATATGCTTGTAGCTGAGTAGAGGAGGTAAAAGAAGCCAAAGATGTTGGCTGAACTGCATGCCTGGAGCATGAGAAACTGATCTCATAATCTTTTCCTAAATTATAAACCTGGTCTTATGTCCCTTGAAAGGTAAAGGGACTTGAATATATACTGAAATACTTTGCTGAATAACCCAAAGGCCTGGCAGTATTTCCACTAATTTCAATGGGAATATTCAGAGGCTGTAAAGCTAAGTGTGTGTGTAAACTTTTCAGATTAGATCTTTAATAGGATTACTCCAGTAAGTAAATGCTATTCTGTTTGAGTCAGATTTGCAAAAGTAAGAATTGAGTAGGTAATATACCAAGTCAACATCTCAAGAGCAACTCTTTTCCCTGCACTCATTTTCAATTTTTGACATAACTATATATAAGCAACACATAAATATGAAGTAACTATATATAAGCAACACATAAATATGAAGTATACATAGGATTTAAAGCAACTAAGTGATTTTCTAATTAACTGTATAACTGTTTAAATACATAGTCTGCTAAATACTAGCTTAAAATTCCACTTTGAAACCTTTCCTTTTCACTTTTTCTGTAAGAACCCTGGTTTCCTAACAAATCCCTCTGAAATGCTGAAATCTCTGCTCAAAAAAACTAGAAATAGAGACAGCATTCAAAGTAGAAAAAGGCTGCCTTGTTCATAAAATAAACACATAGATTTCACAAAAATATCCCAGAGCTGACTAATCAAAGTATTATATTGTTTTCTCCGCAGTAAAATTTAAAAATATTCTTGTACAGGCTGATTTCAAACATATATGCCAAATAAAAGCAAGTATTTCCCCATGCATCCTCATCATTGTTCATTGAAAACCACTACATTTGAAAAGCAGATGTTCTTCTGTTAGGGCTGCATATCTCTAAGAATGCAATAGAAACGTTATCCTTTCTGTAGGCTACACAGTACTGGCTTACAAGTACTTGACATGAAACCAGCAAAATTTTTTCTTTAAATTTAATTTACCAATAGACAAAAGTGGGCATCAACAAAATCAAAATAATTTGTCTGTACTTAAATCATCTTGAGTCAAAGAGGTCACCTTACTCTGTTTAAATTAATGGTTTTCCTAATAATAAATTGAATAATAAACTGAACCCTTTTGGGGGGTTATCCAACATATGTGACCATTTTCTGCAAATAACATTTTTCTAAATTCTTAGCCTCATAATGTTTGAATAAACCATGAGATGTTCATCTTCATTAAATGTGTGCCATTTTAAGAATTAAATATTGAAACAATGTCACACATGACTCATCTCCAAGATACAGATTTCAGGGATAAATCTGAAAATAACTAGTGATGAGGAATAAAACATTGATTCAAGATTTATGGAAAACACTGACTTATCAAACAAGTCTGTATGATTAAAATGAATTTGGGAGCAGAATTCCTTTAGTGCAACTTCAAGTTTGAATTCACGTTTTGTCAGTGCTCCAAGTATCTGGTTCATTTCTTCCCACTTTTTAAATCTGAGGTAAACAGATTTTGAAGTTGAGTCCACCATGTTCATGGAAAATTTGCATAGGACGATGGGAAGGTATCTCTGAGTGCAGAGCAAGAGGATGCTTATGGTCTAGGAAACAAGACCAACAAGAAAAGATCAAACAAAATGGGCATGTTTAGTTTAAAGGAGAGAGGATGAAAAGAATTCTTGTAACAGTTCAAGTACATAGAAAGTTGCTGCAAAATGGAAGGCTGTTTTCCTGGACTACAGGAGATAGGAAAAGAAGATAAGAACTGAAATTTTAGGAAGGAAGATTCAAGTTAGATAATGGGAAAAACTCTGTGATGGGGCAGTTGTCAAAGCACCACATTTGATTTGCTGGTCACAGCCATTCTAGCATAAGTGGTTAGATAAATATCAATGAGGAATGACTTAGATGTTATATTCTTGGGACTAGGAGGTGGGCTACACATCCTTTTACAGTCCTTACTAGACCTAATTATCAGCGCCTCTGAAAGCGTGTGCTTTGGCAAACAACACAAATACACACAGATTTCAGTCTTACTTCCTAGTTTTGAGTGGAAAAGGTGGCTTTTTCTCAGGCTTGTGTCTCTTCACTGCTTAAAAATCTACAGTTATCTAATTCACTTACTAATTAATTTCTACACATGCTTTGAATTTGACCTTATAACATCTGCTGATCCTAGTCCCCCTTCTGTTGAATATGAACGGAACCCAATCTATAGGAAAATACTGAGGGAGAGGGTATTTAATTATAGTGACTTTCAAACCCAAATTCTCTCCCTGTGAGTCTGCTTAAACACTATAACCATCATGCACTCCTGGGATAACGGAAATACCTGGCAGTGTCTGCATAAGCAAAGAATAAGGCACAATAAAAGTGTTGTGGTAGGAAACTGTTAAACTGCACTCCCACAGCTATTTGGGATTGTTTTGCAGTCATTTAAACTAATAACAGATAGATATACTAAACACCTGGAGCTTTCTTTTACTTGTCACTTTTGCAAATGCTTAAGTGGCACACTTCTTTTGTTTTTTCCTGATTTTATGAAAGATAGGAAATCTGTTGTACTGTTTGTGGAAATAGTTTCTAACTTCATGGCATTAGCTATCAGAACAAACGTTTGCAATATTTATGTCAATATTTAAGATTTATTTATGGTTTTTTTTATTATTTTATTTTTATTCAAATGGCATAGACTACTTAGCCATTTTTTCACTTATTCTGAAAAACATATTATTCAGTGGGACCAATATCACCACAAAAAATTGAAATTACTTCCCTGAAATTATGACTCAGTCTATAACTCAAAAATTCTTTTGAAAGCCAAGGCTATCAAAATATTCATATTTTGTAATTATATTCAAGATAGACAACATTTAGTGTGAATCCTAGAACTTTAGCCAAATACTGATTGCTTATTCTGTAACATAATTCATGGTTAATTCTGTAATGTGGTCAATGCTTTTGCTGGGAAATCACCTTCTTATTAAAGCAATATCCAGTAACCATTTGAATAGTCAACCTATGGGGACTTTTTGTCAGGTTTTTTTTCAGTGCAACATTCCAGCTAAAGAGTAGAAGGAAGGACACAGCAGTCGTTTGCTTCAGTAGAAATCTGCAAGGCTGAGAATGGAAGAAACCATCTTCTGAGAAATCAGATTTAGTCATCTGTCCTATTAAACGTTTTGTTGTCCACTATGCAGATTATTCAACTTAATCAGATTTCAATCAGTTCCTTCCATATTATTCTCTCCTAAGAAGTAAACATACATCCATCCACCCACACTCGCACTTATTAGTGGAAATCATGAGCTGTAGTTTTTGCTAGTATATTTTATAAGTATGCCTAATTTCAATCAACACCACTAGTGTCATTTTTCTTAGCATTATTATGTTGAGGATATTCTTGTTTACATTTTCTCATGCTTAATACTAAAATACATTCCTACGTATATTTGCGAACAGAACTGTGCAAAGGGTGGAAACTCCCTATGGGTGACAAGATTTCAAATTTTAATATAACCACACATATTTCTCATTTTTTTACAAAAGAATTTTCTAGAGGGAAAACTGTTCTGAACTCAGAAAAACATTTCATTTGTATCGAGTCAACACATTTCATATACATAATTATTTCTTAAAAAAATATGCCTTTAAAAAAATCAAAATTGTTGCAACATATGAAAGCAGACAGTTACAGTTTGCTTGTTCATTTTTCCAAGAAAAGCATTCAGATCAATTTGGTCAAATACTTATGACCTGATAAAAACTGTGGTTTCCAATAGAAAATTGGTGCCAGCAAAACCTCTCTGACCAACTGTATGTCTAACCTTTATGTCAGTTCTCTGAACGAATACCCGTGGAAAAGCGGATGAGGCCCTCCACATACAGGTAGAACCAGCGTCACATTCACAGGCCCTGGTCTTCATGGGGGACTTCAACCACCCCAGTTTCTGCTGGACAGAAAATAGAAGAATATAAACAACTCAGGAAGTTCCTGGAGTGCATTAATGTTAAATTCCTCCTCCAAGTGGAGGAGCCAACAAGGACACATGCTCTTCTGAACCTTATGCTCACCAACACAAGGGCCTTATTTAGGGATGTGAAGATCAAAGGCAGTCACAGCTGCAGCAATCATGAGATGTGGAGTTCAAGATTCTGAGGGCAGGAAGGTAAGTAATAAACAATCCTACAGCACTTAGCTTCGGGAGAGCAGACTTTGGCTTATTCCAAGATCTGCTTAGGAAAGTCTTGTAGAATAAGACCCTGCAGGGAAGGGGGAGTGGGAGGTGGGGGAATTGTTGGGAGGGGGCAGAAATCTGGTTAACATTCAAAGATCACCTCCTTGAGAGATAATTCTATCTCAATGCATATGAAGTCAGGCAAAAATTCCAGGAGGACAGAGTGGATGAGCAAAGGGCTCCTGGCAACACGTAGACAAAAAAGGAAGCATAAAGAGAGTGGAAGAAAGTATGGGTAACCTGGGAGGAAACCAGAAATAATGTCCAAGCATCCAAAAGCCAAGTTAGGAAAGCTAAAGCCCAAAGAGAATTTAATCTGGCCAGGGATGTCAATGTCAACTAGAAGGGCACAGGAGACAAAAGGAAGACTAGGGAAAATGTGACCCTATTGGTCAATGAGATGGGGGACCAGGAGACACAGGACATAGAAACAGATGAGGTAGTCAATGACTTCATTGCCTCAGTCTTTACTAGCAAGACCATCCTTCAGGAATCCCAGGTCGCAGACACAGAGGGAAAGGTTAGAGTAAGGAAGATGTACCCCTGGTGGAAGAGGATCAGGTCAAGGAATACTTAAGTAGAGCGGACATATGTAAGTCCATGATCTTTGACAGGATGCACCCATCAGGTGCTGAGTGCTGAGGAATTTGGCCAACGTCATTGCAAGACCACTCTTTATAATCTTTGACCAACCATGGCAACTGGGAGAGATGCCAGCAGACTGGAGGAAAACAAATGTCCACCCCTATCTTCAAGAGAGGCAAGAAGGAGGACCCAGGGAACTACAAACTTGTCACTTTCACCTTGATCCCTGGGAAGGTGATGGAGCAGCTAATCCTGGAAACTATTTCCAGGCACATGAAGGACAAGAAAATCTTCAGGAGTACTCAGTGTGGCTTTACCAAAGGGAAGTCATGCTTGACCAACATGATAAACTTCTATGATGAAATGACTGGTCCAGTAGACAAGGGGAGATCAGCAGACGTTGTCTAGCTGGACTTCAGTAAGGCCTTTGACACTGTCTCCTTTAAGATTCTCACAGACAAGCTCTTGATGTATGCACTGAATAAGCAGATAGTGAGGTGGATTGAAAACTGGCTAAATGGCTGGGCCCAGAGGATGGTGATCAGTGACAAGAAGTCTAGCTGGAGGCCAGTCACTAGTGGTGTACCCCAGGGGTCAATACTGGGCCCAGTCCTGTTCAGCATCTTCATTAATGATCTGGATGATGGGGCAAAGTGTAGCCTCAGCAAGTTTGCAGATGACACCACGTTGGGATCAGTGGCTGGTGTGCCAGAAGGTCATGTTGCCATCCAGAGGGACTTTGACAGGCTGGAGAAATGGGCCAACAGGAACCTCATGAAGTTCAACAGGGAGTACAAAGCCTTGCACCTGGGGAGGAACAGCCCCAGGCATCAATATATGCTGTGGGCTTCCCAGCTGGAAAGCATCTTGACAAAACTGGAACTGGGGGTTCTGGTGGACCTCAAGTTGAACAGCCAGCAATGTGCCCCTGTTGCAAAGAAGGCCAATGTTATACTCAGTTGTGTTTGACAGTGTTGCCAACAGGTCAAGGGAGGTGACGCTTCCCCTCTGCTCAGCACTGGTGAGACCATACTTGGAGTACTGTGCCCAGTTGTGGTCTCCCCAGTACACAAGAAGCATGGATATACTGTGGAGAGTCCAATGAAGGGCCATGAAGACAATGCAGTGACTAGAGCATCTCTTCAGTGAGGAAAGGCTGAGAGCTGGGACTGTTCAGGCTTCTGAAGAGAAGGCTGAGGGAGGATCTCGTTGACATCTATAAATACCTGAAGGGAAGGTGTAAAGATGGAGCCAGGCTCTATTTGGTGGTGCCCAGTGACAGAGCATGAGGCACTGGGTACAAACTGAAACACTGTGAGGGTAAGCATTGGCACAGGTTGCCAGAGAGGATGTGGAGTACTCCCCTGAAGAGATATTCAAAAAACCTCTTGACCAGGGAGCTTGGATCAGATGACCTCCAGAGGTCCCTTCCAACCTCAGCCATTCTATGATTCTGTGATTCTGTAATATTTTCTGTTTGTTGTGTCAGAAACAATAGTATTTGTAGTTTGAGGATCGTTATTCAAATACAGAACAAATGAAAGGAGCATATAGATCCTTGGATTTACTAAAAAATAAAACCTGAGATATACAGACTATTTCTTGAGATGCTAATATTTATATTTTTCTATAGGAGGACATCAAAATAATCTGTATCAACGTTCCACTTCTTGCGAGTTAAGATCAAGAATAGCTTCGTGCTCTTTGCTTATGTGAATAAACCCAGGTTCATATGGTTCCACCTAACCTCAGTTTTATGGTACATGGATGAAAAACTACCAGCAGAAATGTGATTCAACATGACACATGTTTTGGTGGATTGCCAGAGCTGGGGGGATGGGGGAGGGAGGATCAGAATGCTTCTGAAGAAGACAGTCTAAGCAAGCCACTCATATAATGTCCCTCTACTTCACTCTGATGAGAACCCACCTGGAGTAGTGTGTCCAGCTCTTGAGTCCTCACCACAGGAAAGACATGGACCTGTTGGAGTGGGTCCAGAGGAGGGCCACCAAAATGATAAGAGAGATCCTATGAGGAAAGGATGGGAGACTTGGGGTTGCTCAGCCTGGAGAAGAGAAGGCTCCAGGGACACCTTATTGCAGCCTTTCAATACTTAAAGGGGGTTTATAAGAAAGATAGGTACAAACTTTTTAGTAGGCCTTGTTGTAATAGAACAAGGGGTAATGGTTTTAAACTAAAAGAGGTGAGATCTAGACTATAAATAAGTGAGAATTTTTTTACAAGAAATTTGGTGAAACACTGGAATAGGTTGCCCAAGGAGGTGGTAGATGCCCCATCCCTGGAAGCATCCAAGGTTAGGTTGGGGGGGGGGCTCTGAGCAACCTGATCTAGTTGAAGATGTCCCTGCTCATTGCAGGGGGGTTGGACTTTAATGGTCCTTTCCAACCCAAACCATTCTATGTTTCTATGGTTCTATGATAAAGTACTACCACAGAATTCAGAGATAAACAAGGAAGTTCTCAGGAGCTGCTGATAGACTTTGGGCGGAAAGTGACCATATGAAGGAGGTCAGCCTCTCTTCCCTGAGGAGACTGAAGAGTGCATTCATGTGTCTGAGTTTTTCAGCACTAGCAATTCAAAGGAATAGCTGGTAGCAACCAGCTCAGGGTGGATATTAATATTTATTATAGCTAATAAAGCAAGTATGCCTGCCTGTCACTGTGCTACTCATTTCCCCATCAGTTTCTTCCATAGCTTTCCTGTCTTCCTCTGAGACACCAAGTCTTCAGCCCTCTGTAAAAGACGCTAAAAAGAATGATTTATTTTTGCACGTCATAGACTCTCCACTGGCATTGCAAAGCTTCTGCAAATAGACTCTTAAGGAAGAAAAGATAAATATGGACTTTCTGGCTACAAGGGTTTTCAGGGAATGCAAGTCTAACATATTACATCTGAAAATCATTTTGCAGTGTCTGAGTCAGAATTTTTGTGTTGATTTCTTAAGGTATACATATACACGCGTATGTGTGTACACATATATGTGTACATATATATATGCATACTTATTATTATAATAAAAAAGGACAAATATAAACTTCTTAATCAGGAGGGTTAGGGTTTGGGGTTTTTTTTATTTTTATTTTTTGTCCAGTTTTCTATAGCAGCAGGGAACTTGCTGAATTTGACAGGCTACTTAATATGATATATGCGCCATCTGTTACTGCCAAGATTCAGTGTTGTTATTTCAAGTGCATATCACCTAGGTTTCATTTTGCTTTTCTTATAAAATCTGCATAAATACGGTGTCTGTATTCAAAAGGACACCAGTCCTGTAATAAGAGTCTAAACAATTTAACATTAAATCAAATAGTGCACACCCAATGGGACCTGATGTTGGAAACAACCTGTTAGCAGCTCAAGCAAATCTTTGCCTTTGAATAAACAGCTTATAACTAGTGATGGCAGGATGATGTCGCTTCCAGAGCAGATGCTAAAGTATAGCATAGTTCTTCTATTCCATGAGTTTACCTATTTTTTTTTTTATAGTGGTAAGGTCACTTTCAAGAAAACTAGGTAAGGAAAAGACTCACTAACTATGTTTTCATCAGAAGAGATAGTATTCCCTGGAGAAGTTTCTCAGAAAAGAGAGTGTTCACAGGAGAAGTTTCTCCAAGACATTAGCCAGCACTGAAAGTAATACCGTATCTCATATACAGGCATCAAAAAGAAAACAACAAACAAAAAAATGCAGCTACAAGTCAGTGCTGCTTCATGTAGTGACTCCAGATCTTCCTATGTCCCAGCTTGATATTAGTATGGGATGTTAATCGGTTAAGAGAGCTCCATCACACAGCTGGTGAGCAAACCAAGATGTAGGCTAGTCAGAAGACATTAACAATGATCATAAGAGCATCCTGTTAATGGCTGTGAAGCCAGAGCTTCATGCGTATTCATAGTATTTGCATCAGAAAAAAAAGAAGAAATAAGAGTGAAAGATGAAACACAGAAGGGAAACTGGGTAGTTCAGCTTCATCCCATGACGTCAGCAGTGCAGACAGCTGTGGAGCATGTTGCCCAGCAAACTCTCTCTGCTCCTGTATTTCTCTTGCACAGCTCATTGAGTTTGGCTCTACTCCACCAGCAGCTGAAGGATCTGCTCTGTTAAGCTACCAAACAGCAGAGAAAGAGGAGGAAACATTTAGCACCCTTATCTGTCCTAACAGCAACACATGTTTGTCTGAACAAATGTCTCTAGAAAGTACAAAAAAACACATGGTGTAAATATTAATTAACACCGCCTGTGCAGAAGATTATGGTCAAATTACAGAAGTTAGGAGCTGGTGTTGACCACATGTTGGAAAGATACCCTACACTCTCCTGTAGTTGAGTCTCCAGGTCAACAGCTATTACATCAATACAGGACTCTGGGCCTCAGCTCTGCCATGCTTTACTCCAGAACAACAGCTACTCCTCTGTTTACTGCTCCTTTATAACATCTTACTGCAGCTTGCACATTTTGCCATCCTATGTAACTCATAGAATCATAGTATCATGGAATAGTTTGGGTTGGAAGGGACCTTTAGCAGTCATCAAGTCCAGCCCCCTGCAACAAGCAGGGACATCTTCAACTAGAAGAACCATTTGTTTTGAAATAAGGATGCAAAAAAAGTTTTATTTCACTTACAGCTAGACCCAGAGAGAGCTTATTTTCCAAGATGATATTTTGTGGGACCAGAAATTATCTGCCAAACTGGATCAAATTCAGCTAGGACAGTCAGTCAAAAACAAGAAATAAAGGAAAATTCTAAACGTCTCAGCTTTTATTGATAACACCATCCTTGTGATAAGAATTGCCAACATTTTTGCAGAAGAAAATCCAAATCAGAACATATTAAGGCAGCTGGCATTGGTTAAACAAAATATATTTTTTTAACCCAAACATTTGTTTTTTCTTTTGTCAGAAAAAAAGGGGGGATTCTTTATATGCTTTTTCTGCATGTTGGGGTGGGCTGTTACATTTCCCATTGATCTGAACATAAATTTGATTTCCCCTCCATTTTTTTGGTTCAGCCAGTAAACTTACAGAACCTTTAGAGAACCTAAAATAATTCCTGTTGTTTTCTGAAAGCACAAATCAAATTGTCTTATATCATTTTCCAGTATTGCAGGTGTGAAAATTGTTGTAGCAATAGCAAAGTTAGTAAAAACATTTGCTACATTTATCCTTCTGGACACCCCTCAGTGTTAACATCCACTCTGCTTGTCAGAAGCAAATACACAATTTTCAGTGAGGAATATATCCAGTACTTAGGCTGAGGAGAACAGTCAAAATGGCTTATCTGTAAAGTCAGAATATGACCATATTGAGCATAAGAAGCTAGAGGGTATGGAGGAATCCTTTTTTACTTTCTCAGGTTCACAATGTGTGAACATGAGAGCAGAAAGAGGCTCTAGCTCTGACAAGTCGAACTTCTCAGGCAACAAGCAGCTCAACTCTGCTGTTTTTGTGAACTTTCCCATCACACTGATCACCCCAAGTTCCTGCCATTTGTGCCATGAATACTGTGACTCATGCTGGCCATATGTTCTCTCAACACCCAACCCCCAAAACATTTTTCATGGTATATTTGATATCAGCATTTTGGATGTTTGTTTGTTGGAAGCTTCTGTGTCTTACTTTTTATTCTTACAGTTGGTCTGAGGGTTATTTCTGTTCCTTCTGTAGCTACATATACCTTTATATGTTTATCTTACAGAAGTTCAGGTCCAAGCAGGCCTTGGGAAGGTTCAAATGGTCTTTCCTTCCTGAAAGAGTTCATTCCACAATCTCTGGTACCTCAGAGAAGCCTCTGCCCATAACAGAGGGAGAAGTCCTTTTGGATGGGACTTGAAAGACTCTAATCCTTAATACGATTGTCTTCCTGAAGCTTTCAAGGATCTTTTACAATTTTTTTTTGTCTTAGGTAACAGATGAGTTCAAAATGAAGACAGAGACATCGTGAAGTATGAAGTGGTAATACATATTGTTGACTATCAAGTAATTTTAGCTAAAAAAACCACTGAAGATACAGGATGCAGTAAATCATGAGGAAGTGTGAATAAATCTTCCATGAAAAGAAAACTTTCAGTTAGTTACTCTAAAATCCATGCAAAAGAATGCTTTGAGACAGAGAAACTGGAAAACAACCAGACTTTCAAAATCTCAACTTTCCCTTTTGTTTGTCCATACTTGATCCGTATTTCCTCTCCAGGAATAAAACAATGAAATGTTTAACAGTAGAAACCGTTTCTGTCTTGTATTTCTTTCTAATTCCTTGGCATACTTTATACCTTTATTTAACCCAGGAGGTTACCACAGAGGAAAATGCAGATTTTCAGTGCAGATGCACTATATTTTTAGTTGTTTTTTTTTTCTTTTTTTTCTCCTGGAAATTATCAGGATAAAACAATTTTGACTATTCTTTCTGTATAATACATTTCCTCAGAATATCTTTTATTTTCCTCATTTTAACTACTAATTTCTAGAACTCTTCAATTTCTACAGAAATATTTATAAAGGAAAAAATAAAGTAGGTATAACCTTCTTCTACAGAATCATTCAAAACCGAAGAAAATGTAAATAAATAATCTCTCAAGTAGGTTCTATCACTTTAGACTTCAGAAAGCTCTTTACTTCTTTCAGAACATTTTTCAAGACCTGCAAGATACATTGTATTACAAATAATAAGCTATTGATATACACTGTATTAAAGATTTGATTTTTTTTTAATTTAGGAATTTTGCTTTGTCACACATGACCATCTCACTGATACTGTATCACATGTACAAAGGCGTTATTGTGATACTGCTGGCCAGGCACCTAATGCTTTGTTATCTCAATCATTTATCATAAATCATTGAAGTTCACACCCCTAAAAGGAAAAATAAATCTTCCTGGAGGAATGTGTATGTCCCACAGGATGTTTCCGGCCACCAATATTTTTCTTGAACTGAGAATGATTTAGATTGCTTTTAAAGAAGGTAAACTTTTGCTACTAAAGTTTGATGTTTTCTATAAGAAAATATTTTGCAACATTTGAGTAGATTTAAAATAAAAATAATAGAAAAGAATTAAGAAAAACATTTACTTTATTAAATAAAACTTAAGGCTCTGATGACATATTTCTTCATTCTTGCTGCTAAACAAAACTGCATTGCAGTCTTTCTCCTTTTCCACTGCAAAATCTCTTCTAAAATGTAAATTTCTTATTAAGTTAATTTTCTTGCAGAAAACCAAATTAGTACCTTTAGGCCACAGCTGTTCACTATTGAAGATAAGCTTCTGGAGATACTCCTGTATATTTTGAACAGATAACTTCTCATTTTGACAAAGGGGAGATTCTCCCTTCCACCCATATCCTAAGTGCTCTCATTCAGTATGGTTTGCAAGAAGGTCTAGAGTTGGGAAAAAATGGCTGCTGAAGTGAAAAGGAAACCCAGAATTTTTACAAGTACCCTTTGCATTATAGTGACAAATACTTCTAGGAGATGTTTCCTACAAAGCATGACTGCTAGTAACAACTGCTATATGTATTTTCCAAGATACAGCGTAAAAAAAAAAAAAAAACAAAACAAAAAAAACTAGTAAAGCATAAAGCTGGGTAGTATCTATGTAAGCTGCTTTTATGATTATTATAAACACGTCTGGGTGTTTTATTATCAGGAGTGTTATCTACTCTGACATTTCTGCCTAGCGTTTGGGTAACAAAGAGCAGAACATCTCCTGGAATTTCCTGGATATCTTGTTAAATAAAGTAAGTAACCAAAAGAATAAGAATGTATGGTTAATCCTTCCAAGAACATATGAGTAAAATTCATTGAATATATCTCTTAACATTCAGCAAAATCTCAAGTGAGATTGTTACAGTCTTTCATTCTCAAAAATAAATTAGAAAAGTTTCATTAGTAAGGAACTGTGGATCAGTTAATGGTTTTTAACAATAAACTCTGAACTTGGGTACCAGAAGAGACTATGCAGAAAAAGATGTAAGTAACATTTCCAGAAATGTACACTTTTCAATATGTGAAGATGTGTTTTTCATGGCAAAAGAGTTACTTGATCCCTGACATGTATTAGAAGTAGCCTACCCACAATAAAATGTGAAAAATATTAGCAGTAACTGCCCATCATTTGAGGTATAAGTAATAATAATAATTTATCGGTAACTTGTTTCTCTCACTTTAGTATGAAGAACTTTCTCAGGACTTTCTCTGAGCTGGAATCCATACTTTGTGAAGATCTATAGCAAGTGTTTCCAAGTGATTTAAATAAGGGACTCCTCAGGAACAAGCACAATCAAATATGGAATACATGTGACTTCAACATCATTTGTATCCTCACCTAAACCACGCTTCTGTCTTACCCTGTGCAGCTCAAAGAAAACCTGATGCTGGGACATTTGCACTAATGCTGTCAAACCAGTTATCAGAAATACAAGTTTCCAAAACCGTACTTCCCAGAGGCTGAGCTCTGCTCTCCGCCCCAAGCCCAGCAAGCACACCTCGCTTATTCTTTCTCCCTTCTTCCCACAAACATCAGTGTTGGAATGTGAACCTTTTCCAGTAAGATAAACAAAGTATAAAAGGAAAATCAGTCAGTCTCTGTGCCTTTCTTCCTATGGCTGCAAGCAGTATGTGTATCCTCCTGCTTTCAAAGGGAGTTTGCTCTTAGTTGAGTTTTATCTGCCACACTCTATGTGTAGAGAAATTTCCTATTCTTTGACTTCACGCTTACCATGAATGAGAATTTTTGGGGGTTTTTTGTTTTGTTTTTTTTAGTTAGCTTCAGGAAGTTTCTTTCTTACTGTGTTGAGCAAGCCCCCATGCTGCAGGAGAGTGGGTCTAACCCAGAAATCTCGCTCAAGCTGCAAAATCAAGGGCTGTGATGTTTAGCACTACAGTAGCTACCAGCATTTGGGATTCATCTCTCAACCCTCATCAGTGAAGTGGGACACTCGAGCCTTTTCTCTGCCTTGACTTTTTACCTTATAAACTTTCCTCTGTAAAGACTACTTCTTACTTCGTATATGGCAACCTGCCGGATTCAGCCTTAATGGAAATCACGTGGTTTACACTGTGGTTCAGCGGATGTTTCCCTTGGCAACTACTCTGATGTAAACAGTTCTCTCCACCCTTGCCCAGAGGCATTCCTGCTTGCTCCCATGCCATCTCCTTCAGCTGTAAGGTACAGCTGTTTGTGAGACTGTGAGATGAACCAAACTAAGGAACTGATTAAAAAACTAAGAGGTAAAAACAGCCTCGCTTTTTTTTTTTCTAAGATATTTTTGCTCAGAATGAGCTGACCAATATATGCATGATCGATTAGCAAATCATGTTTGCCACATGAGACCATAAACATCTCTGGTGGCACAAATGAGGAAATGATACAGGGACAAGAATACACATGGGGGCAGGGGAGGTGGACAGGAACTGCTTAAACCAGTTTTGCTGCTGAGAGGAGAGTCTGTGGAACCAGGGCCTCACTGCCACTGTAAAAAGCACAAATAAAAAAATTCTCAAAGCTTGCTTTTGAACATTATCCATTTTGTAACTGGTGAGAGCAAGGGCCTCTCTGTTTGTAATACTACTTACAGAGCGAGTGTTTAATACATCAGCAGCTTGGCAGGATTAATTTTGTGGTTATCTTTCTTTGAGGGACCATCTGGCTCCATCAACTGCTACCCAGTATAATGAAACATCAGACTCATCCAAATCATGTGAGTTTCAGATATGTTCATGAAAAGAGTCCAACACTTAGGGCTGTTTGGTTGGATTATTTTCTCTTTTTTCCCCTCTGTGCATATTTATTTCGTTAGATTTATCTCTGTTCCATTTTCTTTCTCTTCATGACTGTAGGTTTTAACAGTTCCAGATGAAGCGTCATCAGATAATATTTAGAAAAAAGTCTTTTTATTTCTTACTGTTGGTTATATTTAACTTGTTGTACATGTGGAATTGAAGCAGACACTAGCAAGAACTCCAGCAGGCAAATTTGTACTGCCAAGGAAATAGATACGACAGACTGAATTCTGAGTCTTCTGAATCTCTCATTTCTATTACTCCTCAATCTGAGCTGAGGATTGTTGGTTTGAAGAATCATCTGAAACAGACATGTGATGGCTACATTTTGCGCACTTAAAAGGGATCACATACAGAATGTGAATTATAATGCAGTGATCGATGCCAATCATCTTAAGATCAGCAAGTACAAAATATCAATCTAATATTTGCAAATTACTTCTACTTTTAGAACAGCTGAAACTGGATTCACAGCCTGCTACACTGAACTTTGTGATTCAATCATTTCTAGAGAAAAGACAATGCAATAACCATAGAGTATCATTTGCTTTACATCTTCTGCTTCAAAGGGGAAATGTTTTTTTTTAAAAAAATAATTGCTAATTCAGTTATCTGAAGTCCATTTTGCTTTTGTCTTTAGATGCCTTGAACGTCTCCAAAGTTGTCATTTAAACAATGTTTTCCTCTTCTCAATGCTGTGTTTGCATAACACACAAAGTTAAAAAACTAATGTAATTAAAGATGGGCCAGACCAGTTGATATTTGTCTCCCTGCAAGAAGGAGAGGACAGCTACCGCTAAGTGAAGTAACTTGAGTAAGTGTGGCAGAAGTCCAACCTGGATGAATGGGCAACTCTTAATGGAGCTTATACACAGAAGGTGGTCATACCCAAGAGAAATATAGAAGCATTTCCCAGGTGTTAAAGGATGGACTGAGGGAAGTCAAAACTCAGCTGTTCAAACTAGAACTGTCAAAACTCAGGAGTTCGAACTAGAGAGCTATGTGAAGGACAAAGAAGGGTTTCTGTAGGTACACTGGCAGTGGAAGGAATGTTAAGGAAAACCTGGTCATTGGAACACAGGACCTAGTGACAGAGGGCATTGAAAAAGCTTATTTTCACCGGTAAGACTTGCCCTCTGGCATCCCAGTTCCCCAAGCCTACTAGGAGAACCTATGAGAGTGCAGCAGTACTCACAGGAGAGGAAGACACTGTTAAGAAGTGCTTACATCGCTCAGACACATAGAAGTCTGTGGGACCAGACAGGAGGCACTTGAGGATGCTGCAGCAGCTGGCTACAAGGCCTCACTGATATTTCTGAGAGGTCGTGGTGACCAGAGGAGTTTTCTGAGAGGAAAATATCGCACTTGTCTTCAAGAAAGGTAGGAGAATCTGAACTTTCTCAGTCTCAGGATCCTGGGAAGATTATGGGGCAAATCCTCCTCAAAGCCATTTTTTCAGGCACATAAAGAACAAGAAGGTGACTGGGAACAGGCAGCAAATCACATCTGACTAACCTAATTGCCTTCTATGATTCAATGACTAGCTCCATTTGGAAAAGAGGACAGCAGTGAATGTTGCATATCCTGACTTTAGCATGGCCTTTGATACAGCCCATGGTATGTTTACAGACAAATTAGTGATACACGGACTGAGTAAGTGGATAATAAGGATAGCTGTTGTTAAATCATACTACAGAATAAACAAGTAAAAGCTCATCTTTAATAGGTAGGATATTATTTTTAAATTGGTAACATAAAAAGGATGAAAATATTAAATATATAGTAAGAATGAAAGTACAAAGAAAGCTTTGTCTCCAGAATAACGTATAGATACTCCCAAAGAAGTTTAAGCATTCCTTTATGTCTAAATAAATCTTCTATAAATTAGTGGAGGCAGCCAAGCTTCCAAATGTAAAAAAAAACCCAAAAAAACCCCAAAAAACCCAAAAAACAAAACAAAACTCAAAACATCTGAGGAAAAGAAGAAAGCAAGCTGAGTTCGAAAGAAAAATATTCCCAAGAGAAGATGGGAGGAGCAGAAGAAATGTAAGTTGCCCATTTTGCAAGTAGAGAAGCCTATGTTCCCAATTACTTGGGTAAACTCAGTTTTTCATAACACTTTTGTTGTTGTTGTTATTGACATCCTGGACCATTCTTGCAGCCTTTATTCCAATTTTATTGATTAGTTCAACATGATTAACATCAGCAGAATGTTTGCTGGGGCAGAGCTAAGACTTTTGTCAACTGCACATCACTCTTAGCATGGAGAGAGTATGGTTTTCCCTGCAGCCATTTCTTAAGGCAATACATTTCTGTAAATAATCATATAACACCACCACATCCAAAGGTTATGACAGTGTTTTAATGAATTTATTTCATCCTTTCTATAAATTCATAACTACAGCTTCATTCCTTCAGGGGTGAACACTTCTTGCATTAACACTTGCTTTAGATGAGTTACTGTAAGCAACCAAAGAGGTCAAAGAGATGTCTTAACATGAAATATTTTATACCACATTGAATTGACATTTTACTCTACCATTGACGCTTTCCATTTAAAAAGTCCAATGCAAGTCAACAACACATTTAACTCTGGTTTAATTGACAAGAAATCTAAAGAAATATAAATTAGATTTTTAAAAATTAAAAATTTCTTTTCAATTAGATTTCTACTGGATTCTCTGCATCTTACTTCAGGTTTTTTAGGGTTGACAGAAAAGAGAGAAGATGAGCAAGTGAAAGGTATTTGTAGTGAAGACCAACACTTCTTCGACCCATCTGTTCTGCTTCAGATGTGCTTTTTCCAGCCCAGATCACAAAGGTAACTGAAAGGTGACAGAATGCAGGACAGCATTCATTTCATAACATTAACAAATACTGCTAAAGTAGAGGGCTTCCATTTTTTATTTAAGACACATGATCATTTTCAAAATACATTAAAGGACACATATCTCTTCCAGCTACCACAGAAATAGTCCAAAATGGAACAAAATTTCCAGAAAGATCAGCAGTCTGAATAGCTTGGAAACATCCAGCTTTAGTTTACAACCTGAGATATATGGCTACAGTCCTGGGTTACCTTTTGAAAGAGGATACCAGGAGGAAACCCTGGAAATCTATTCCAAATCCTAGAAATTATACTTGAGGGAACAATTCCTCTTTGGCAAAGATGGGGACTAGATGACCTAAAGGTGGTTTCCATTTCTGCTTAAGTGTTTTAAAAATAGATATATGTTTAATAAATTCTTATAACTTCTACAAATGCCCCAGAGTTTACTAGCAGATCATTTGAGTTTAGCCAAAAGACCCAGCTGGGCCTGACCTTGCAAAACCTTACATCAGAGGTTGTTACCTATATAAACAGAGACTCGAACTTGGTGAGCTGTACTCACAACTCATGAATAAGGTCCAGGGAAGAAACTATGGGATAGTATCTGGCACCTTCTGTTCTCTTCTATCCTCATGACAGATATGAAACAGGAAGAGAATTAATCCCACTGGTATAAGCAGGCTCTGGTACACAGTCAGAACGGCTAGGAAAAGGATTTGCAAACAGAGGGCTAATCTCTCTATTCAGTTCCAGGTTTCTTCCACTTACTGATTCCCTCAGCATGGAGGAGTGCTGCTGGCAGGACTGCTTTGCACTTCTTGTGTACACCAACAGACAAGTCAAAAAGAAGGGGGACATATTTCAAGACAAGGGCCTAACTCCTCTGGTTTTCAATATCCATGCAAGCAATAAAAAAATGAAGTCATTAATGAGTCTGAGATTTTAGAAAATATTTTCAACAATAAACTTTACTTTGACATCTGCAAATCTAATTACTAGCAACACAGATGTTGCCGAAGAAGTCTGGGTGGTCGTTTGAAAAAAAATGTCATTGATCGAAGCTATTAATTTTGCTTTCAAAGTCAAAGTGTGCTAATTTGGAAGCCTGTATGGCATTAATACAGAAGAAAAGAAACGTTTCCCTAAATACCAGGCACCATATAATGAACTGCTAATGTGAAAAAGAAATCAAATATCTAAATGTTTTAGTGACAGCTATTGGAGGAATGTCTATTAAGTGGTTTAATTTAAATGAGGTTATAGCACAAAATCTGACACTTACATATGGTACAATAACAGAGATACATAATACTTTCCCAGGGTGGCCTAAATAAAGAGAAAGGTGTATTGGGGTTTGATTTGTTCTGTAGTACTTCATCTCTTCTGAATAAATTCAAAGTCAGTTGCTGCCTTTCCACATTCAGATGAAACATCCTGGTAAAGGAAATTTTGAATGCAACTTGATAGCAATAAACCAACCGAAGCTGGAACTGAACAATAGTAATGTTTTCCACTTTTACAGAAAGACTGATAAAGGACTTTTTCCTTTTCACAGAAGAAAATACTCTCATCAGAGGAAGGGGACAGACAGTAAGAAAACTTTAATTTACAAAATTCAATTAACTCTACTCTTGTTCTGGAGTCTGCCCTGCACAGTGTAGTCCTAGAAGGCAGTATTCTTTTGACTAGTCACCTTGCAGAACTGGGTGGCTTCCACACTCCTGAGTCCAGAGGAGGGCCACAAAAATGATCAGAGTGCTGGAGTACATCTCCTGTGAAGACAGGCTGAAGGCTGGGGTTGTTCAGCCTGGCTCCAGGGAGATCTTATAGCAGCCTTTCAGTACCTAAAAGGGGCCTACAAGAACTGGAGAGGGACTTTTTACAAAGACGTGTAGTGATAGGACAAGGGGAGATGACTTTAAACTAAAAAAGGGTAGATATAAAATAGATATAAGAAAGACAACCTTCACTATAAGGGTGATGAGATACTGGCACAGGTTTCCCAGAGAAGTTATGGATGACCCCTCCCTGGAAGTGTTCAAGGCCCGGCTGGATGGGGCTTTGATCACCCTGGTCTAGTGGAAGGTGTCCCTGCCTATGGCAGGCGGGTGGAACTAGATGATCTTTAACATCACTTCCAACCCAGACTGTTCTATGATTCTATGGGTCTATCGTTCTATGACTCTATGATTTGGCCTGTTTTCTGTAGACTCTCATATTTGTCTCATGACTAAATTCCAGCAGCTCCAGTAGCCCAGTAAGTGATACAACCACAAATGTCAGTTGTGGTTATTTGTGCTCTTGCTTCATCCCAGCTGAACTTTTAAATTTTTTATTCTTTTGGGAGGGATTTGTATATCTGCAAATTATGCATTAGCATCATGTGTTAACATTAATATAGGGTGCTGGTATCACATCTCAGTGTTGTCTCTGTCCAAAGAAAATTATCCTTGACCACATCTGGTTTTAGAGATTGAATGTTATGTCAACTGATTCAAGCTATTCGTATCTAATTCAGGGTGAACCAAATCCTGCCCTCAGTCCCTTGTAATTTGCCACAACTAAAGATTTTTTCGAACATGGTATCAATATCAGAGATGAAAGTTATCTCTCATTACATGAGGAAGGGCACTCTTCATACCTAGATTTATGCAGCTCATGCCCTCCTTTACTCTGTAGTGACTAACTTTGCCCACTGAGGACAGCAATTGTAAAGACTGGTTTGCAGCCAGTTTGTAGCTGTACTGCTGGGACATGGGCAGTAAAACTCAGCATGTTGACCAGGACAGAGAACTAAAACTAGGACTTACAACTTTATTGGGACATCTGTCAATACTAACTGAGAAGGGCACAGGGTTAGTTACGTGGACACACGTACAGCTTTGCAGTTTTTGTAAGTATGAATTTCAATCATGTTTCTTAACTTCCAGGATTCCCAGAAGTATCCCAACTTCAAAATATAGTGTCCTCTGAAATCACTTGTACTTCCTAGCCCAAAAAGTTAGGTCTGTTACTAAAAATTACAGTTAGTAACACCTGCAATTGAACTGTTGCTGAAAAGCGCTTCTAATTTGTACTATATAATGCCTAGACACTCCTAATGGATTTGCCTGGAAAGTGTTTTCCCAACTCACCAGACTTTATGAGCTTAAAGAAATGTTCCTAGACAAACATAACAGTTTTTAAAGTTTTACACAGAAGGGAAAAAAACCCAAAAAACACCAAAACACACACACACACAAAAAAAAAAACAACCCACACCAAAAATCAAAAGCTAAACAAAACCAAGCAAACATAAAAAGAAACTAAGAAACTGTCAAGACACTAAACTCACAGGCTAGCAGTTAAGGCCACTGCCTTGTGTGTGAGATATCTTTGTCTCATTCCCAAACCCCATGCAAATTTGTCTCTACAAAGCAGTGCAATTCTAAGAACTGAAACTTGTTACCTCGCTGGTAGAGAGAAAAAGCAGCATTGACTGTGTTGGGGAAGACAGTGGTTAAGTTGCTGGTATGAGTCCGAAAGGAATGAAGTCCAAGAGGATAAACTGTGAAAAAGTATTATTTATTTATTAAACAGCTTTACCTAGAGGTCACACTTGAGATAATGAAAGATCACTATTACTCCTGATTCCTAGAATCAATCCCAAATTGCCCAAATTCAAGATAGGCTTAGCTGGACTCTGCCTACTTCAGTGCTTGAGTTGACCATGACATATAATTCCTCACCTCCAAGAGACCAAACTGGGGTTGGCTCTGGCCCAGGCTAGGGATAAAGGCAGCAGAAAGCACCCAACATAAAATCCCATTAAATATTTGGTGTGTTCATTTAAATACTCAAACTGTAAGCTTTTCTCGGGTCTTAGGGCATAATGTGTGCACACCTACAGCGTACTGTATGTGTTTTTCTTGGGTCTTATACCTCGAAGCATATTGTATGCATTTCATTTTACTCTTCATGTAGAAGCTGGAAACAGACTAAAGCCATGGATGACTGGAAATAAGCATGAATATTTGCATCAGGCTTTTCCACTTATAATGGCATTTTTCACCTTTCCATGCTGCACAGACTTTTCCTTGCCTGCAGTGTTCTTCCTGTCAATTTTGTTTTACTTTTTTGAGTCAGACAAAGTATTCATTGATGGAAAATGTGAGGAATATTGAAGGTATAAATCTTTATGTAGTTTTTGAAATTTAGGTTAAATAGTATTTTCATATTTTTGACAGATATTAGCCCCTAAATCATATGAGTCATAAAGAATCCCTCATCCCTACACTTAATAACATTTTGCCTAAAATTACGTCCAAGTACAGTGAACTATATCACTGATGCATCTGCTATTTAGATGTGCCAGAAGCACTATAAGTGTTTCACAGCTATGAAAGTAATATAAATACAATACATTTGCTAGCATCACATACTTTGTCACACCATGTATCATTAACACAGCTCAGACATTGAAGGTGAGAGTGAGGGCAAGGACAAGATGGGACAAGACAGGATAAAAGCCTATTTCTTAGCGCTTTAACTCTCAACACAGTAAAAGAATCAAAAGTCTTTTGTTTGATTAAGACCTAAGGGAATAGTCAGGTAAATTCTGGATTAATTCATTTCTCTTAAAACCTTTATATAATTGATCCAATAAAATAAAGAAGTTTCAAAGTCTCTCCAGGAACACTCAGTCTTAGCTTTGGTGGGTGAACAATCACCATGCAAATCTGCAAAGTCATCTGACTTCTGAGGTTGGCTGGTAGGAAAACAGTAGTTTCTTATCAAACCATATGATCTTAATCCTTGAGATTGTAAGTGTATCTTATGAGAGAGAAGAAAATACCCTTCTTTTTGAATAATTAATAAGTTTACAGTTTAAAGAAATGAGAAAAAGATCTGCTGTGAAGCAGCTCTGATATATCAAGTTGCAAGGGAGGCTTTGCTCTGGAATTTTAGTGTTATTTGCTGACCCTGTGTGTCAGTTTTTCACACAGTAATTGAAGATATATGTGCATGAGCAAACTCATGAAAGAATTAATTAAAAGCTCAACCAGACATGAATGTAAAGGTCTACATAACTACCAAATAAAAAGAAGATTGAAGTCCTTTACCAATGGGAACCAATAACAACAATAGAAAAAAACATAGAAAGTATAATTTAATTGTGAAAGTAGAAAAAGAAACAAGGTTCTGTATGCACAGTAAACATGAAGTAAAGCAAAATAGCATGCTTAGACTAATGTGAACCTCTGATTTCATCAAATATTTAAATATTCTCTGAGTTCAAATCAGGGTGGTAGTAACATGAGGTTCCTTGAAAGCTATATCACATAAGGAAAAGCACTGAACAAAGCTATGGAAACTGTGAAGCTACTGCACTGCTGAACAATGACTAGAATCAATGATTTAAGCAAATTACAACTGAAGGTTAAGCATTTAGGTACAGCAAGGAGAGGTAAACACTGAAGATGTTTCAGTATAAATGCTCTTCCACAGACACTGCAAAACTGTAAAAGGCCATAAAAGACTTTTTCCTTCTCTACAGTTCTCTTGTATCACCCAAGGAATCCAGAAATTGCCAGAAGCATCACAGATCCCTGGGGGAAAGGTGTAAAATGTAGATGAGTAGTGAAAACAGAACGAAAAGTTAGAAAAAGGCAGAGTAAATCATCCAGCCAAGGAGCAATCATCTGGGTGCAGTTAATCCAGTGTTCTTTCTGATTAGCATTTCTTGTTTCTTTTCATTTTTTGCTTTTCTCTGTAGATCTGATTCCTGCCATCACATCGCCACACTGCTTTCTGAACTCCCTCTCGATTAAAATATTTATCCAAGTGTCCCGCTCCCTCCTCCAACAATCTCCTTCATTTGTTCTTGATTCCCCAGGACCTTTTAGGATCCAGAACAGAATCCCTCTCTGTGGCTTTAATGTGATTTGTGCACTTAGTCAAATTTATCACATAAACATGGCCCTTAACACACATTTTTATTACATATCAATTAATTCAGCACATATTCTGAGTTCTTAGTCCTGGATTCATGGTACATGAAAGATTCGGGAACAGCTCTAAAGCAATCAGCTTGATATGAAGCCTGTAAAGGGTTCATTTGATGCTGCAAAAAAATACTCAGCTCAATATTTACATTCTACTGCTGTAGAAAGAAGTGACATTTCTTTTCCCTTTTCAATGAAAGAAAAAAGAGGACATGGAAGTATGTTTTTGATGTCACAAGCATCTTTCTCTGTTCTTTCCATGTTTATATTTTTCATTAATTGCTGAACAATTACTTTGCATGAGTATGCATCCCATCAGGGACAGATGTCTTTGTTTTGCTGAGCACATGAAAAATTATCACATAATGTGCCTGAGACCTGAGAAACAAAGTGTGGGTTCTTTATGGCTTATTAGTTAATCACAGAAAAAATATTCCTCATTTCCTCAGTGGGGTATCTATTTTTATTCAGCTCAGAAGAGAGGAATGCCTGGAAATACTTTTTTGGGATATGTGGTACGGAGTATCACTGCTGCTTAAAACATCATTATTTGAAACAGGCAATCACAAGTTAGCCCAGGTTAGAAACCTTATGCTCTTTTGTCATGGCTGCTCCACCTGAGTCCCAGTAAGGTCTGTTCCAATAAGCTTTTCAAATACCTGCCTACATGTCAAAGTGCAGTCTGCAAGCTGGCTTTCAGCTCTTAAACTGTTTGTTGATTGCCTGATTATCAAGAAAGCTACCAAAGTAAGGTGGCGAGTTTTAACCATGGGAATGTGTGAAAAATCAGTGTTGTAGTCTTGGGATTGATAAGAAATAATGTTCTAAAGACCACGGAAGTAAACATACTCTGAAAACTTTTTCTTTCTTTATAGATCTCCCAAATCAGACATAGGAAAAAAAAAAAAATTCAAACGTAGCAATACAGTATTGCTGCACTAACTACAAAACTTCAGCTACTGAAAAAGGAACAAATTCAGTTCACATACCCAAAAATACAGGGATTAATTTTCATGTGTTAGAGAGTTGAGCACTGGTAATTTGAGGCAAATGGCTGTAGCTGTTAACTGTTATATTATTTAACAAAAAAAATGCCTTTTAGTTTAGAGAAGCTCATTAAATAGATCTATACTTTTCTTACAGTTAAATATTTTTTGTAGTTCTTAGATGAAGTCCCAAAAGAGGTGACACTAGGGATGGTGGTAGGATAGGGGTAAAGTGGAGGGAAGCACAGACTTTCTCCCACATTACACGAAACATGCTCTGTACCAAGTAGTGATCTGACGGACACCTACTACAGCCGCGTTAACCCTCCCTCTCCCTTTTTTCCTTTCCCAGTAAATCCCTCTCTCTGAACTAGGACCAGGGAAAAGGTGTAGATAAAGAGCAGTGTTCATTTGACCTAGCTTTAGTCGTCTAAAAGATTGTGCTGGCATCTCAGCTAGGCTCTCAGAAGGTCAATGGAAACAGAGGATTACCTTTAGCAGTGATTCCTCTTGTCCTCAGGGCAGGAGTGGAAGACCTGTGGCTGAATCACTTCCCCCTTCCCATGGACTACATGTGTTCACCTGCAGGATGAAGACTAGTTTAGATTAGGTGACTAACCTGTACATGGTATTTGTTAGGTGACCTGCCCACTCACAGTTCAATAAGAAGAAAGATTTATTTTTGTTTCCATTTTTCTTCATCAGAAAAATGATGGGGTGCTGAAGACTTCTTTTACAGAGGAAATAAAGGCACAGCAATAACCCATGGCTGGATGCTGAGGCCAGACAACTTCAAATCCGACACAGATTTGTAGTGATGATGACAACCAATCATCTGAACAGTTTACCAAAGAAAGTCATAGAAGCCTCTTGTGTCTTCAAATGAAGATTAAATGTGTTTTTGAAAGATAAGTGCTAGCCAAACGTGTTAGGGTTGTAGAAGAAAAATTAATACAGTTGGTTTTTTTGACCTATTTCACACATAAGAGGAAACTAGATGATCTAACATTGCCTTCTTGTTTCAAATGCGTAATTTTATTAAATGGTGTATTTATTTATGTTTTTCTTTGTCAGACAATCTGAGATTAATGTATTCTCAAAGAGACAGAAGCTTTTAATTTAAGAATGTAATGGCTACTTTCATCGGTGATTCTAAATATTTGGGACGTGAGGGTTTTCTTTGATATGACAGTTCTCTGGGTAATTTAATCGAAGTCAGATGGTGGACAGCACATTCTGTTTTGTAAGTGTTTCAAGGCATTGTTGACTTCTCTGTTAGCTGCTTTTCAAATAAAATTCTAATTCCTTAGAGGACTAATTATTTATTAAATAAAACCCAAATTATTACCTTTGTGCTCTATTAGTTCAATAGAGAGATTATAATGTAAATTTTGAAGCAGAGAAGAGTTCATTAAAATTATTATCTTCTATTTGTGACATATTCCTGGCTAGAGAAAGCCTGCCTCTTGTCACAAAATTTGGCAAGTAGAGAAATGATAATAAAGTTCCAAGGTTTTTTTTAGGAGAAATCTGAGAAGGAATAAGACTGAGTGGCTATGTAGGCATTGGTTTTGCCTTTGCTGTTCCTTCTGACCACTCTTCCCACTTAAGAAAAGAGCTATTACCAGTATTTATCATTTCTTATCCACAATAACTGCAGCACCTAAAACTGAGAAAAGAGGGAGAGCAGAGAATCTATTCAGTGAGGGCATTCCAAATGCCAAACCAGTCACCTGCATTGCTAGTGTGCCATCTGTGAGGAGCCAGAAGCAACTTGGGAACTGTGTGTTTGACAAGATTGCACAGCAAACACACTTTATAATATACAATACATAAAACGTTGACATGTTGAAAATGTTGTGTTGAATAGAGAGACCACTGAAGCTCACAGAAGTGTATTTACTAAGGAATATCTGTGACCATGAGCTTAGAGAAGCTCATGGGAGGCAGAAGCATCACCACTGCTGCGTTTGGATTGTGCTATTTCAGGGAGCAGAAGAGAGTGTGTATTACTACAGAAGTTTTTCCATCAAATGAGAAGCAATGCTGCTATTGGACACATGAGTCATATTTTTTAACATTAAAAAAAAAAACAAAACCAAAACCTTTTTTTAAAAAAGCAAAAGTAACTAGAACAAAAGACATGTCTGGTAAGGGGACACTTCTAGGGGAGCCCTAGAAGGGAGGAGTTAAACTGTTTGAGACAGCATCTCAAAAGGGAGGTGTTAGCATTTCTGATTTTCCCTCTGTTCACAGTTAAGATAAGCCTCAAGCAACAGCTTAGTATTTCCTGAAACTGGTTTGTGTTATTTCACTTTTCTCTTGCTATAACTTTATTTGTAATATTTTAAAATCAAGAAATTAACTATTTTCTTTGTTCTAATAACCTTGTGCCTTGTCACCATTCCTGCTTGTCCCAGTGGAGAATCGAGACAGCAGCAGGGTGCTTTTTAAGTAGCACATATTTTGTCTTTCTCAGTAGGGTGTTGGGAAAAGATACTTTTCTCCCTTTGAAGGAAATGGGACAGACCCCCATCTTGCCTGTCTCAACAGATTGTGCCCCCATGTAAACCTAGATCTTTCCCGCAAGTGTAACTTTCCTGATGGAAGTGGAATAAGGGATGAATTTGTCACGTTTACTCTGTAAATCCTGAGGCATACATAGGGTTAGGTTTAAGCCTTTAATTATATCTTCCAATGTTAATAACTAGAAGTGATTTATTATCTGTTGCAAACAATGTATTAATGATAGCCAGCTCTGAACATGCTGCCAGGCCACAGGTGTGGCATGCTTAACATCATTAATATCTGTTTCAGTGTAAGCCAGAATGCCTTTGTGCACGATAGCTCCAAGGCCTGGATCAGCTGACCTGGATCCATGCAGTGGAAGCACCTCAGTCAGTCCCAGCATCACCCTGGGCTCCTCCCTGTGCAACACAAAGAAGGGCACAAGTCAGGAAAATATTTTGGCCTCTAACCCTCAGACAAACTAGATCTGGAGAGTAAAACTTAGTTTCTTGTAGGCATCGACACAAAGGGTGAGGAAAAGTCTGAGGTACTTAATGCCTTCATTGCCTCAGTCTTTAATAGTAAGATCAGTTACCCTCAAGGTACTCAGCCCACTGAGCTGGGAGACAAGAACAAGGAACAGAATGAAGTCTCCACAGTCTAGGACAAAACAATTAGTGACCTGTTGATCCACCTGGACACACACAAGTCCATGGGGCCAGGTGAGATTCACCTGAGTATACTGATGGAGCTGGGGGAAGAGCTCTCCAAGCCACTCTCCATGATGGGTCAATGATCATGGCTAACTGGGGAGGTCCCAGAAGACTGAAAGTTAGCAAACATGACACCTATCTGAGAGAACAAATCTTATGAGGAGTGGCTGAAGAACCGTGGGTTTTTTAGTCTGGAGAAAAGGAGGCTGAGGGGAGATCTTATGGCTCTCTTCAACTACCTGAACTGAGGCTGTAGGCAGGTGGGGTCAGTCTCTTCTGCCAAGTAACAAGTGACAGGAGAAGAGGAAATGGCCTCAAGTTACGACAGAGGAGGTTTAGATTGGATATTAGGAAAAAATTTTCATTGAATGGGTGGTCAAGTATTGGAACAGGCTGCCCAGGGATGTGGTTAAAAAACACATAGATGTTGTGATTAGGGACATGGTTTAGGGGTGGACTTGGCAGTCCTGAGTTAACAATTGGACTTTATGATCTTAAAGGTCTTTTCCAGCCTAAATGATTCTATGATTCTAACTGTACCAGTCAGCTTGGTGTCATTTACAAACTTGCTGAGGGTGCACTCAGTCCCACTGTCTGTAGCATTACTGAAATTATGAAATAGTACTGGTCCCAATATGGACCTTTGAGGGACAACGCTTGTTACTGGTTTCCACTTCTACATTAAGACAATGACTGTAAGTCAACAACTATGTTCTAGTTTTTCATGTTGTACTGCTCTAATGTCTCCATTCAGAAAACCAGCCCCTGTTAGGGTTGGGGATTTGTTGGGGTTTTCTTTTCTTTTCTTTTTTTTATTTGAACCTGTGGGTTCTTTAAAGATTTACAGACCCACTGAATTTAGTTGTTGAGTCCTATGGCAGAAAGTTCAGGGCAACAGCACAGTGGATTTTCCTAAGCATAATACGATCCTGAATTACCTCATGTTAAAAATACTCCACATAGAAGTTGAAAGGGTTTGAGTCATTTTTCCTATGGAGAGTATGTTACTTTAGATAGAAACATTTTTCTATGGTCTGGAATAAATTAAGATGGGTCTGTGAGTTTCTAGTATGTACTGATGCCAATGAAATAATAAGAACTCCTTATACTGTCTCTTTAAAAAGAAGTGAAAAACATTCCAAATGTGGTTTTCTGACCATAAGACTGTTGTCAGTTCTCTTCCCAGGAAGTAGTTTGTTTTAACTGGAGTAGTACAACAGGATCAGCCAAACTTCTGAAGCTGCAAAAATACACTGAGGATGAAAACTCAAAGGATGCAGTCTATGATTCTGAAGAATAGCAACACTGGCAGCAGGTACCTGAGTATTCAACACCCTGGAAAAAAACCCACTCTTTTACTATCAGGGTGTCTGATATGATCTATCAGAGAGCATCTGACCTAACACTGACCAATATTCTCATGGACTATGCAACCAGCTCCTCAGCAATTCTCTCCTCAAAGTCTGCTCTTGATAGCATCTAAGTGGAGGAATAAGATACTGGGCTTATAGATCTGTTTATGCAGGTAAAAGTTTGCCCACATCCACTTCATTTGTGTTCTTAGTGGCAGCAGACTAAGGAAGAGGTAAACTTACCTACACACACACACACAGAGCCATGGAAAAACTTCAGCAGAAGTAGGTAGAAAGAAGAAACTGGGTAAGGCTGGCTACCTGGTAGCACTACCCTGGGGTCCCTTGGGAAGCTTTCTGCAGTTCAGTCCTAACCCGAGACACACATGATTTAGTGCAATGCGTTTACTCACTGTGTAGATTTACTGTAAAGCTCCACAGCAATATCAGGTGCAGTTCTACTTTAGGCAGCACCTATGCATTCAAGGCTTTTGTTCAAGTCTTGAAAAACACACTGTTTCAATAAGGTTAATCTTAGTTTACTTGTCTCTGCTTTATCCACTCCATATTGCAGCTATATTCCAGATGATATATTAATAGGAAATACTATACAGGAACAATGCTGGATGTTGTCTGTCTCCCAGATAGAAAATGGAAGAGCAGTTCATATATGTTCCAGACTATTTGGACAGAGACTGGCCTTCAGGAAATGAAAGAATTTCCATTTAATTAAAGCTGTATTTTGCTTCCTGGCAGCATACATATTTATGCATGTCTGCATATGTCTGGGTGTTTGTATTTTTATATATACATACATACACATCACACACATGCACACATCCATCCACTTTTTCTTTTGAAACCAAACCTAAAGTGTCCTAGAAAGTCAAGCCAGCAAGAGACAGAAAGTCTACGGCCTGACACCATTTTTGATAGATGGGAGTCCATCTGTACATTTTGAAATATAGAAGAGTTTCTGTGCGTATACTTCTGAAATCAGATCTTGGGCATCTTCCAGACTCTGGAAATGGTCTTAAGCAAGAATCCCTCAAGATTTTTCCCCAGATAAATCAGTTGTGAAAGCTTTGTTTCCAGAGGTGAATGGCTTTCAGTTCTTCATGTGATCTAGTTCCAGGGCTTCTCCTAAGTTTCTCAAAATTTAGATTTTACTTCCAGATGTGCATTAGTTGTAATAGGTACTCATTTGTTTGCTCTTCCTTTATTGAAGACATGTTTCTGGTAGTTTCCCTGGAGTGCCAGAATGCTGCAGTGATAGCAAGATTCTATTTGAGGATGGCAATTTCAAATGGAAACAAAAGCTATCAATGAGAAACAGAATGAATAAACCATATAGGGGAAGGAAAAGACGGCTAGAGATGACATATCTACATCTACATCTAGATCTAGATCTAGATATAGATAGATATATAGATATAGATGGGATGTATAAGGAAGCATAGCAAACAGACCATGAGTAAAAAATATTTGGGAGAGGTCTTTTCATATTCTATACTTCTATTACATGTCAGTATCTGAGAAGTTCGCTTCTTTCCAGTATATAAGAAAGGTAGCTTCCTCTTCCTGCCATGGGTGGCCAGGAGAGCTGCAGGGACTGCAGTGTTGAGGACAGCAACTGCAGAGCTTTGATCAGCTCATTCTACCTCTGGACAAACAGTCACCAGCACTGCAAACATTGTTTAGTAAAAGAAAAAAATGACACACCAATTTACAATTTCTTTTATAAAACAGCCTGCTTTCCCTGTAGTACCCAACAGTCATGTAGTCACTCAGATGATATGAACTGGCCAATCTCGCCATGAAATCAGAGACTATTTAATAGCGTAGAGGTCAAATAGGCAAGGTCAGCAAAAACAAGCACAGATTTTAAACATTCCAGAACACAAAAGTTTAAATTTCATGCTTATTCACCAAAAAGTACGACATTAGCTATGAGTTACAACTGGAGAATCTAAGCAGTACTGTGTATAAATTAATAGCTTTGCATGCACATGAATTACTTCAAAACCTTCCAGTGCCAAAATAAGCAGTAAAAGAGATTTGTAAACATGGATGTGGTAACATTAATCTTTTCATTGCTTGCTGTCATAGAACTGACTTGTATTATTAACAAATGATTTGATACATAACTCTATATTACCATGATTTTTCCTACACAGGAATGCTCTTAGAAACAGCTGTTAAATACTCTTACTGTCATAGCAGGTTTGAGCGTAAAGATTTTGGTTAGTTCTTTGTTCACATCCTCTGCCTGTAATATGGATGAGAGGCACAGATGACTGGGCGGACAGATTTGACTCCGTGTTCTGTTATCTAGAACAGTCTCCAGCACAAAAGCTGGAGTTAAGTATTATTACCGTATTTGTGATCAACAGTGTATCTGGCAACAAGAAAGGTACTAAATACATTTTGACATTTTGTGACAAATAGGACAATTCGAAGAGATTAGATTTAACAGAACCTTGAACTACCTGGAGACTAAGTAGGCTGGTGACAGGTAAAGACAGCTTGAAGACAGGCTGGAAAAGGTCCTGAAAAGCTATACAGTTTTTCAAAAGTACTTCAGACTACTCCGAAATTTAGTTTGACCAAAGACAGAAAGACTTGTTTTCTATTTTATGAACCTGAACTACATTTCTATAGTTCAGTTTTGATTTTTGGCTTCCAATAAATCTAAAAACCTTCAAAGACACTAAAGATCAAGTTGCTAGGCCTCTTTGCTGATGGTGACCCCAATACTGCTGTTGATATTTATTGACTGCTGCAGGTTTCTTTGGCTTTTCTATATAATTGCGTAAATAGCTGCTGTACTATTTTTTCCATTTAAAAAAATAATTTTTAAGACTTCTGAATGTGTTTTATTCACTCTAAATAAACAGCACATCTCAAACAAACATCTTTACCTACAGTAATAAAGATATGGCTTTACTACAATTACTCATTGATTTGTGTCAAATTAGCAAGAGCATTTTGAGCCAAAAAAAAAAAAGGGGGGGGGGGGGGGGGGGCGGAGACAGAAACATACAGAATTACACAGCTTTATTTCTAAATTAAAATCAGTTTAACTGGATGATGCACAAACATTTACAAGAATGTCATGTCATTCCAGCAATAAACTGCAACTAGATCCTACTGGGGAATTAGGTCAATTGTATTGCACTTGAAGGAAAACTACTTGGAAAGAAATAAATAGATGTCTGCTGTGGTGAAGAGTCAGCAAAGTAATGTAAGCCTATATATACACAGAAGGTATCCTATTTTCCCTCTACTGATTTTTTTTTAATTTCTTTTCTTAAAGAAGGTGGGCCTAATGCTATCTTCAGCTGCTGGGATTGTGATGTCTTACTCAACATTATGAATCTTACTCCCAGAGCTGGATGTGTAAGATTTAAACCTATGGGTATCACAACTGTCATTAGTTCTGAAACAGTTTTCACTAGAACGGGTTTTTCTCAGAAAATGTTGGTTTCATATAAAACCTACTGCTGGTCAGTTTCAAACACAACAGTAATGAAAAAATTAGAACTTGTTATAATAAATGTTTTAACATTGCTGTAACAGAAAGCCTGAAACTTTCATTTAAAAAAATATTTTTTGCATCACCAATTTTTCTAATAACTGGAAGCAGTCTATTACAAATTCATTTTTCAGGCAAATTCAAATTGTTTGAGAATTTTCTTAGAATTCAAACCTACATTTTGAAATATTAGCATTTCCTATGGAGCTCCCATTCTAACTCTCCCACTCTGCTACATGTCACTGAATTAGTTAGTCTTGAACACTGCATTCTCAGATATTTTTAAAAAAATACATTATCTCAGACAGTAATTTCTTTTGCTGTAGTGCTGGAGTATGAAATACTTCCCTGGGTATTCTTCTGCATGGAAAGGAGATGGCACTGCATGAAAACTTAATGCTGTGCCCAGGGTATGATGCATACAAAGGGAGATGCAGAGCTGAACAGGGATGGGGCAGGAGAGACACAGACTGCACAGTTGCCACCATGTGATTCAGATTCTTATGCCACATCAGCTCACGGGGATGGTGAGAAACAAAACACTCCTGCCTCTCCTGCTTTCCCAGTAAATCCACATCATACTGCATCTATTCCCACCAGCTTTTAATTCATTTGTGTGAGTAGCTATATATTATTTTCCCACTTGGGAATGAAAGTCAAGGTGCACTAAAGGTAGCAGCTGGGTTAGTGGATACAGCAGCATGACAATTTAAACATCCCTGTTGGGCTCAACTAACTATTAGTTAATAATGTAAAGAGATGCCCAAAGCAGCAGGTACAAGAGAGATCATGTGGCCTTTGGGATGGTAAATCTGTTACACTCCCTTCTTGTTTTCTCTTTCCAGAGGCTGTAACACAGTCTTACAGGACTGCAAGAAATATTTCAAGTGAAATCCAGTGTCTCTGCATTTCTCATTTTTGGATATTTAATTGTATTCTGCAGTTTCTTCTGGCTTTTCTGCAGGAAAGTATGATTCAGGAAAGTCTGATTCAGAGAGGCAAATAGGTGAATCTGTCCTTCCAGACACATTGTATGGCAGAAACGTCTAGAGGAGTATTTTTAGAGTTATTTCTGAGGTAGCATATACAAAAACCAAAAAGGTGAAGCCAGCTGAAAACACATTCAGTAGGAAATTAGGGGCACTCAGCTAACCAAAGTGAATCAGAACAACCATATAAATTTTTCTATTACAAATCCCTCATTCATAGTAAAGTCATGCTTCACATATATATTAATACATGTTGTTGTGTATATTTTTGAATGGTCCAATAAGAAAAAAAAAACCCCTACATGCTCACTGAAAGCCTCAAATAAAATTCATATTTTATTATTTCATATATATATACATGTGATTTCATATATATAGTATTTCATATTATTCAAACAAAATTCCTTAACAATTTAACCTCCTCAGGTTTATTGAAAATAGCATTTTTGCTAAGGAAGTCCTAATGACTAATACCTATGGATTGGAGATAGGATTTTTCTCTAGTTGGATATTCAAATGATATCTATCCAAGTGAGGTGAGGCCTTACAAGTGGAGATTTCAGTGGAATAGTCCCTGCCTATGTACTACTTTGTTCCGCTGTCTTTCTTTTGTCAAGTGTGTTCTCATGTAATCCAACCTTTTGAAAGCAGAATTTACATACAACTCCTGGTCATTGGAATAAGTGCTGAGAACAACTCAAAGCCTCCAGGTGAAACCCCTGTTCCAGAGCTCAGAAGCAGTGGAACCAGAATGAAGACTTTGGTGATTTCTTGATTTGTGTAGGGGTAAAAAGACACACAGGCAGAGACAGAAACATTCGAAGGAAATCACAGTTCTTCAGTCTTTACATTTGGCTCCTAACTGTCCAGCACTGATGCACTCCTGTTGTCTTTGTGGTTTTGCTTGGTGTGCTTAATCAAGTGATAAATGTGATATAGTTGTATAGTATTATAATCTTATGTAAAAAAATGAATCTATTTAAGCAGAGTAAATTAAAGCTCTGGTTCTTATTCCCATAAAATGAGTCCATTTAATTTATTTTCAATTTAGTTCATCCTGGATATAGAGACTGCTGTACAAACAAATAAGACACTCCCCATACTGTTCCTGTTTGTCATTACCAGAATACTATCTCAAAAGACATCTGTTAATATTTTTAAACAAATTATAATCTGCGAGGAAATTTTCAACAACAAATGAATTTGTTTGTTTGTATTATATGTTCCTCAGAAATCTTGAGCACTTGGATTCAACATGCTTCAAAGAAAATAATTTGGTTCACACAGTGAAGACACATTGCTCAGGGACATGGCCCATTTTTCTTTTTAAAGCCCAAATGGCTTTACAGAGTTAGGAATTTGCTGTCTGCAAGTAGAGTGAGCTTGCAACTGCCACTGCAGGCAGGGAAGCCTCCAGATGACACAGGGCACTGTGTATCACCGCAGTGCTGTCAGCAGACCTAGCGCCCGCCAACCCCAAGTGCCAAGGCAGCAGTAAGTGCAAATAGATAGCCCTCTGCAGCTGCCTGTCCTCCATGGCTTGCCAGGCAGCCTGCTTCTCTCTTGATTTGGACAGACAATGATTAGATGTCTAGCTGTAGGTCCCACCTCCACAACATTCTCTTGCAACTTCTTCCTAGTTCATCCAATTTGAATTCCTCTTTCTTGAGCATGTATCACTTTCATACCCTACACCACAACTAGGATCATACTTCTGCCTTGCCATTTATACTTCTTTACCCAGACAGGAATAACCACATATCAAACTGTCAGGAGTCACCAATTACTTTCTCACAACTGCAAAGGTTGTCTCGTCCTCCCTTTTCATAATTTCACACTTCGTACTCATGCATTTTGACATTCAGAACAAACTTTTCTTCTGATCAGTTTGAATTTCCACTCTTAGTATACTTTATTTCTGCCATTGATATAATTCTGTGTGGTTAATCATCCAATTAAGTTAGGATATCTTTCTCACAACTTTTTTCCATTAATTTAAATATAAATTCCAGATAGTTTTTGCACATATTTCTTGAAGAAATTCAGAGTTTCCTTTGTATTTCAGTCCTAGAGCTCAACATGTAATGTCATTAGCCTGTTCCTTTTGTTTATCTATATTTTTCATTGAAGTTCAAGGTATGAATTATAAATGTACTTATATCTATTGTCCTGTTCACTACTACTAAGTTCTACTTTCTCTGACTGATTTTGATAAGAAAAGATTATTTTTTAATCTGTTTTATCACTTATGTCTTTATAATCTGTAAACCATTTAACTGACTTACCTTTACTTGTGCCTCAGTCTTCCTTGAACAGCACATAACATTCAACACCTGTGTTCCAGTGGGAAATACTGTATTTCTCTTAGCCTGTAACATTTACTTTCATTTCCTAAAGAAGTAGTCCTGGCTCATCTATTTTTTGGCCCTTTGAGGTACCAAAAGTTCAGTCTTGCCATGTAATACACAGAATCACAGACTTACAGCATTGCTGAGGCTGGAAAGCACCTCTGGAAATCATTTAGTCCAACTCCCCTGCTCAAAGCAGGGACATCTAGAGCAGATTGTCCAGAACCATTAATGTTTGCTCAGGTTTTGAATAAATTCACAGACTGACATTTCTCTGCCTCACTGGGTAATCTCTTCCAGCATTTGACAATCACCAAAATTAAAAAAAAAAAAAAAAAAAAAAAAAAAAAAAAAAAAAAAAAAAAGTGGTTTGTGTGTGTGTGAAAGGAATTTTCTGTATTTATTATAACTGTACAGTGTTTCTTATTCACTGAGTACAGAGTTTAAGTAGAGGCAGGGAAAAGTAGCACGTGTTTTGACCTTGTTACATGGAGGGAAAGTGTTTTTATTAAAAAATGTACTGCCTTCTCAGGTAGACCTCATATCTTTAAATAAAACAAAACCTGTTGTTGTTCAGAAGGAAAGAACTGGCAGTGTGAAAAGAGGAGAAAGTTGGTGGAAGAGAAGGAATAGTCTAGCAGAAATTTCACAGCTGGAGTTGGAGCAAAAGTAAAAAGTTTACACAAGTTTACTCACAGGGTCATTCAGAAGACTAGTCGAAAAATAAAAGGGATGATGAAATCTTTGTGTTACTGAACACAATGTTGAGACTTCTGAGATGTGAACAGTACGTGGGTGGTATCTGATAACGTTTTAAAAATATAAGTCTTCATAATTTTTCATGCCATCCTTTCTCTAATACAGAATTATTGAAGTTAAAACTCCAGATCTTTAAGCCTGAAACTGAGTTCTTCCAGTTCTGCAACGCTTCAGAGTGAAGCCACAAGGAAGATGTGTATACAAGCCAGCAATTTTGGTACCTCATAAATTTGGAGGAGAACTTTTGTACAGGTTGCTGAGCTGTGAGTGGAGCCACCATTTGGACAAAGAGGATATCCTGGAACAGCTCTGTTCCTCATACTGTTCTGCCTGCTGAAACCCAAATTTTACCTTTAGACTTGTCTTGTAGAGGACCACAGGAGGCAGAAGAGTATTTTCTGCTACATGAGTCTCATATGACAAGGAGATCTATGATATTTCCTATGGATCACTTACTTTTCCCAGTCTGAACCAAATATTTTTAAAGACTTCATTTTCATGCGGCAATCATCAAGAAGCAACAATGAACAGGTCTTCTGACTCCTTTTCCTTTTGAGAAAGCTAAAGGTGAGGGAAAAGCTGGGTCTTCAGAAACAAATCTGAACCAAATACTTAGATAACATGTCGCAGGGGGAGATATAAAGTGATTTCTACAATATAGCAAAATCTGAAGGGAACTGAAATATGTACGTGTAGACATATAGGTATCTGCTATTGAACGGTGAGCTTTCCATCTGGAAGGACATCTTATTACATCATAGGCTTGTCATGGTATATGATTCTGAGTGAAGCTTTCACACTTGGGTTACATCTACCTGGACCTATCTCCTGGCATTTAAGGCACAGGAACATAACAATTATACATAAACCTACATAATGCCAATAGATGTTTAATAAGCTCCTATAAATAGGCATTCTTCTGAAGAAGCAAATAACTACATAGGGAGGAGAGAGTTGTTTTCTTTCAACATAAAACTTTGCTAGATTTAGGGTGGGGTTCAAATCCAGATTTGCATATATCTGGTGTTAGATAACTAAATAAACAGAGCAGCTTGACAACACAGTCAATGGAGCCTGGAACGCAGCAACATTTGGTCACCTGAACTGACTCCAGACTCCATTTAGCTGTCTTGACTGAGGCCTTGATTCACTTCTCTAACCACTGGTGCCTACTGGCAACAGAAACTTGCCTGGCTGTCCAGGGTGCTGAAAGAGGACCTAAGGAGACTCACCTGACTTTCTGGAATGGCTATTGAAGGTCAGGCAGGATCCCTTAAGGTATCTTAAATGGCCCCAGGCATTGCTAAGATAACTGAATTATGCCATAACACCTTTTATCTTTTAACTGAAGGAATCTTCTAAATTCGTCATGATGGTCCCAGTTGACTGTTATGAAAATTTCCTTCCGTAACTATTATATCAGTCAGTCTTTATAGTATGAACTTGTATTAACTTTGCTAATATACATTACACACTGCAATGTAATGGAGTAGGGGAATTTTACTGGTGATTTTGGTATTGTTCATGTTAAGTAAAACAAACTGAAGGACACCACCTCATTGCAAGGAGCAGAAGGACAGTACAACCCTGGAAATAAGTACTTCGCTTCTCAGAATCCTACAATTGTCCATGAATGATAAAAGATACCCCTGGGCAACCAAGTTAACACTAGCATCCTAATACATCTTTGAAACCCTCCCAGCATTGTCTGGCAACATAGAGAGTAACTACAGAAAGACCAAATCCAGAGGCATCTGAATCAATAGACAAGAAGCAAGAATGCTGACAGATGATAACGCTGCAGAGAAAATAGTTGCTTTGTGAAGTTTCACTACGATTAGTAATCAGTAGCATGTGTGTTAGTGATCAGTCAAATTGTGTTGGACCTGACCACTTGAAGGGTGTAAGAACCCTATGTAAAGCCACCTTTGGGGTGCTGCAATTTGTCTGGGACACTTCATGTGCATGAATAAATCCTTACCCTTTTAATTCTATACTTAGTGTTCTAGTCTCTCTCCTCAGTCAGCATAGGCCAGCTGTAAATTTTTGTAACACGACCCACACCTATTTCAAAAGGAAATATGTTGTTCACCTGAAGTATTTTCCCAGCTCTATTGCTATTTCTAACAGAAGTGATTTACAAACTTGGTTCCAGACAAGATAAAACTGCCAAGTCAGCAAGATCCTGGGGATGATGTTGTCCCACCTTTCTTTTAGTGAGTAAAGCAAAGATATTGAATGTTTACAGTCTCTAAAGCTAGGTTAAAAAAAAAAAAAAAAAACAACAAAACATCATCTTGTGGAAAGTGCAACCTCCTGCTTTCAAGTAGATCTGCCTGACTCAGAGTGCAGCATACAGGATAGCAAAAAGAGCACAGTAAAAGCTGAGCAAACATTTTATATTATCTATCATACAAGAAGGTTATACACAGTTTTAATTATAGAGGAGTAAGAATATGCTTTCATGGACCTTAAATATTGCACATAATCCTTCTTCAAGAGAAAGTACCTTATTAGAGACCTTGAATACAGCTGAAATATGCATGCTTGAATTACTGTTCAAAAGGCATGTGACTCCTTCATCCTGTAACTGTTAATTCTATGTTAGCCACTAGACCATATGACATATTTTGGCCTCTTATTTAGTAAAGCAGCAAGATCTTACCAATTCCTATTTCTAAGATTGATTAACTGTACATTTATGTGCTAGCGTATTCCAAAAGCAATGCTATATATAGATATATATTTGTACATATATATTGATAGCCATACATATACACAACAGCAGTCACATTGCTCTGACATTGAGATCTTTTCTTCTACAAAGAAGCACAAGCTGATCCCAGCTTTGAAGCCATGGACATATGGTTAATGCAACTCATCTGCTTTTCTTATGCTGTGGTCTAGGGACTTTAAGATTCTGCAATCACAGTGTCAAGGTCTGTCCTGTAATTCAGTGCTTTCTTCTACAAGGAAGTTTGCCCAGCTCAGAGTCTTACTCTACCAGCACTGCAATCCAAACAAACAAGTCCTTTTGGCTCTCTCTACAATACCTAGACTGCATTTCATTCCCATTTTTGTTGGGTTGTCTTGGGGTGTTTTTGATGTACTGTTGGGCAATAGCAGTGTTTAGTCCTGGCTCAGCTGTGGCATGCCCTGGCCACAGTAAGGAAATTCCATTTGCAGTAGAGGAGTCATTGCAGGAATATCTCTATTATCCTAATAAAATTCATTGTAGTTACCAGACAAATAATATTCTGATAGTTTTTAAGTCTTGGATCCAGAGCAGCTGTCACTTCAAACAGCAAATTTACAAGCTTTGAATGTAACTGATATTTCAAAAGTGCAAATTTCCTCACATTCTGCCCTTTCTTGGTAGATATATGTCATCCTTCAGAGATGTAAGTACTTCTTCCTTGCTCAGAGTTCCAGAAGGTGGAAATCAGAAACTGCTCTTAATAAAGGGACATACATCCTTCAATATGGACTGAGCAAACCAGCGCATTCCCAGTCCAGCCCTTGGTCATTTTTAGTCATGGCAAATTTAAGACTAATGAAGCAGAGTTCCTTCTCTGGAAAATTATAGACATAGCAATTCCCCCAGCTAACTTGTCCTCAAGAGCAATTATATTTAAGCTGTTTTTAAATCGCAAAGGAAACACTCCTAGTTTCCTATTCTTATTAGGATGTCTGCAAAGTTGTCTGCATTCTAGCCTCCAGCGGTCAGAAACTGCTGTGTCATTTGGCTTTCTTTAATGCTTGCCCATGTTAGAAAGGAAATAACTGAATTATTTCAGGAGCTGAAGAAGAAGAAAATTTACCAAGATAATTAACGTCAAGTAGCAAGACTGTCAAGAAGAAAATGTAAGTCATGTGGCCACCCTTCCTTTCTGCCTTATAGTCTAAGTGCAGAAGGGTCCAGGCATGTGCCCTCATTCTTGTGCTCTGCCTTATGCTTTAGCTTACCACAGCTTTAGACAATAACTTCTGCCATCCAACCTCTTCCTGTACAGACTGGTTCTACATTTTCTCATTTATTCCTCACCAAGCAGTTTGTTCAAACAGCTTATACATTGCTCTCGTTACTACTTGTATGGCTCTTTTTATATTTTTTTTTAACCATCATCTTGCTGACGTGACTCTCTGTAATGCTTTACAAATGAGCACATATATCTGGGTTGATCTGTCTCAACACTCTTTACAATTATAACACCCATCAGCTGTATTTGAAGCACCTAACCTGAGACAGGAATTCAGTCTATTTCACGGCTCCCAGAAACACCACCTCAAACAGAAGACACGTCCTTGTTCAGCCAGATGGTTTAAAGTTTTTTAAAGTTATGGGCTGCATGTCCTGAATACAAACTGGGACTCAGAGAGGAACTTGTAGCATCACAGAAAATCAGTACAACTTAAGTCCAAAACTCTCATTTTAGATGCCACTGTATCGGACTTCAGCAACTAGTTTGAGTGGTCTGGATTTAAGATAAGCACTGACCATCAAAACATCTGAATATCACGTTCTTGACTTCTCCCTTTCCCAGCAATCTCTACAAAGGTTTATAAAATCTACAGGAAATTATATCTGAACTAATTAGAAATGAAAAATCCAGTCATTCTTTTCATGTCCATTTGATTTTGAACTTCATATATACCACATTCAGTTCAGGTTTTGAAGTCAGTAGTACTAGAGCTAGCCTTAAACAAGAAACCCCTTATTAACACTCACAGACATCTATCCCACCCTCACGAAAAGAGATGACCAATGCTGGTGGCACTGTACCAGTTGGCTGATTTTACATTAGCAAGTAAACAGCGTGTTGACATTTTATCTCTTAGTCAGTAAGACAAAGAACACAACAATGTAAACATAACTAATAACTTTTTATTGGACTAACTAAAATAATAGTTAAAAGGTAATGCATACAATGCTTTTTTAAAAGCATGGGGAAGACTGGATGAAGCTCTCTATTCATTCTTTCTCCCTTTTCAGACAAGAAGCAAACCTGGAGGATGTGTGAATACTTGTGCTTACAACAAACAAATACACAGATAGTGTTATGCTATTGCTTTGTTCTTATTTTCTCAATATTAATATGCGTTGTATAACCTCTGAAAGATTCTGGTACAATGTAAGAATTTAATGCAGTATGATTTTTTTTTTGTTTAATGCATTATGATGAGCTGTTTCTTACACTATGATTCAGATTTTGCCAAAACTCATAAAAAAGGAGATAACAGCAACAAGTCCATAGTGAAAAAAATGTAAAACGTTGTTGTTTTTCCGGGAGGTCTGAGCCCTATGCAATTCTTCCAAGGACAGCAAATATTTCCAGTACAGCACTGTAGTTCAACAAGTTTTTGAGGTTAAATATCACCACAAGCAATGCAGCACAGTAGCACAGCAGCACAGCACCATGTCATGCCCAATTAATCTTGCCAAGAATGCACTCTTCACCCAGGTATTTCCATGATGTGCCCAATGCAACCATGAACCGTGAGAATATTTCCCACAGGGTTCTGCACTTTGCTGTGTGGATCCATCACTTGAGTTAGGCGTTATGAAACAAACATTGTTTATGAAAGACTATTAGCATAAATATTTTATTAAAACTGATAAATAGGGAGATTTTGCTTGCTTCCATGTGAACAGTCTCCTCAGTTCCATACTCTAACCAGCAATGGGAACTTAAAATACTTCTGCACTTCAAAAGAATTTGTAAAAGAGCTTGCTGGAAGGTGCAGGGAAATTGATTGTCTCCAGATAGGTCCATTCACTGTGCAGTTTCTGAATGGAGAATAGCAAGCTGAGAAGTATTACATATTAAGAACTAGTTTCTGGTTAACATAACACAAGATTTTGTTACAAATACAAGGATAGTTCCAATGGTTTTCAATCTAGCAGCAGGCCCTCAAGAAACTTTGATCAGACTGCATCAATTGATTTTAAAGTCGAGAATTTTTTCTTGCTGAAAATGCCACATGGTTCCTTCTGATTACTAGAGCACTTCCAAAGTGCTTCCCACTAGATCATCTGAAGTGAAACTTCGCCTGAGGCAATTTTGAAAATGTCAGCAATTTCAAGTAGTTTGGCAGATCTCTAGTTCTTTCCCTGTCATTACTTCATCTCCCAGTCTCCTCAAAATGTTGAAATTAAGCTGGAGCTGTTTTTCTCAGTACAAGAGCATACGTAATTACCAGTTGTGATTCCAAAGATCAAGATCGAGTGTCTGGATGTGGCTGCTGTTGTGTTTTGTGGAAGAAAAAATGAAAACAGATGCCCCAAAAAAGCTGGAAGTACAAAATTTTAGAAATCTGCTGTACCTTCAGGGTTAAACTTAGGTTAGATTGTGAGAAGTTTTAAGAAAGCTCTTGGGAGCTTTAAAATGCTTTTTGCACTGAGGGGAATGATATCCTAAAGTTAGCAAGGCAGAATCACCATAACCTGCTGCAAGCATCATCTGCCATCACAGAACCACCATAGACCTGACACTGGGACCATTTCCTGGGAGCAGAACAACAGTTTTCAGGCAACTTTCTTTGCACACTGTGAGTGAATCTGATTCCTCAGAATCTTTACTAAAGTAAACATTTATATGAATTACAAAACATTGTGGGAAATAGCTTGTGCAGTAGAAAGAACCCAATAAAACTTACTCATATAAAATGGAAAGCCATATAGCAGTACAATATGGTAGTAAACATCAATTTTATATAAAAAATTATACGGATATAGCACAGTAATGGAAATACAACATGAACTAGTTACAATTCACAATTAAACCAGCCTGACTAGCTTTCTTTATTTAAATAATCAGTTCAAGTTCATTTCTGTGCAATATATTTAGGAAAAAAAAAATTATTGTGGCTTTTGCATTTTCACTTATCAGGGTTTAGGGGCCACTCTATGCCTAACACTGGACAAAAGCTGTAATAAAAAAAAAAAAAAAAAATGTAATCTCTTCCCCAAAGATGTTACAGACAAAGATCTGTATCACAGCCCCTTGCATTAGTTCAAAGAAGACCTGAATGCATGGTCGTTCTGAGTTTTGACCACAGCCTGGAGAGTCCTAATCATCCCCAGACCCATGCTACTCTTTCTGCGAGAATTTGTCTGTAGCTTGTGAATAAGAGTTCCTTTTTATCTTGCCCTCTTCTCCTTGCATTTCTTCCCAATAAGCCACACTGAGGTGTGGTCTTGTGCTGTATGGTCAGTGGCAAAACTGAGTCACCCTGGTTTAGTTTCCTCCTTTCTTTAGCTTCTCAGGACCCATTTAGTATTAGCCAAAAATATCCTTCAGGTTACATTATTTCTATAACCATCTTCCACTGAGTTATAAATATTTTCTATTGCTAGTTCCTGCAGAAAAGGAGCTGTAGGCAAATTTAGGCACTTAGGTAAGGTACTTAACATTATAGATACTTTAGGGTCCCTGCATATTAAATGAAAAGATAGGATTGATTAACACTTGGATGAGCAGGACTCAGGTCATCTAATTTTAGATAACCACAGTATAAATATATATTAGCTGAGCTACACTCAGTATTCTAGACTCTTCATTGGCAATGGAAGGAAATAAGCATCTGCATTCAGATCGACTACACACTCAAGGTACCAAAACCAGGTATCTAAAGTGTGGTAAAGTATTCCTACTATCTCTCTTCATATCTGTTCCTGACTAAGCAAGGAGTTTAGCTTCTAAGTTAGACAACTACAGCCCTTACCTGATATGAAGTGGTACCTCTGCACAGAATCCCTGCTCACAAAAAGCAGAATGTATCACCAGCTGCTGCACAAAAATAAGCATATACTTCCCAAAGGAGCCCTGTGCTGCACTGCTTCAATTTATGTGCTTTTAAAAAGGAAGTTATTGTAAAAGTGCCAGTTTCCAATAGTCAGATTCTGCCACTCTCTTTGCATAAGCTGAGTTCTATTAAGTAATTTAAAGAATTCAATTCTGATCCTACTAAAACTAAAACCAAACCCAAAACTCTGCCTGATTTCAGTGATGCCAATCATAGAATCATAGAATCATAGAATCATAAAATCATAAAATCGTAGAACCATAGAATAGTTTGGGTTGGAAGGGACCTTTAAAGGTCATACAGCGCAACCCCGTTGCAATGAGCAGGGACGTCTCCAACTAGATCAGATTGCTCAGAGCCCCATCCAATCTGACTTTTAATGTTTCCAGAGATCAGGCATCTACCACCTCTCTGGACAACCTATTCCAGTGTTTCACCAACCTTCTTGTAAAACGTTTCTTCCTTATATCTAAATTCATTGAGCTTAAAACCATTACCCATTGTCCTATTGCAATAGGCTGTCTCATGCCAGTCTAGACCAAAGCGTGGTTCTATTTGTATTCTCAGGAACAGAATTAAGACTCAAAATGGAGACAAGAGCCAAGGAACTTTATTTGCCCAACAATAAATCTGCGAATGCAAAGGGAGAGAGAGAGTGAGAGATAAAGAGAGAGAAAAGAAGGAAAGAAAGAAGGAAAGTAAAGGAAAGAGTTCAAAGCAATAGCTACCACCCCAGGGCTGCGGCATCCCAACAGTCCGATTCATTTTCAAGTCCAGTGGGGAAACGTTCCGCCCGATGCCAGTTGGCTCCATTTTTTATAAGGTTGTTACAAGCCATTCTGCTCAACCACACCCTCCACCCGGCAATGGTGTACATGCCCAACATCAAGGGGCCTCCAGGCACCTTGACCCCCCTGACTCCAAGTCTGGGTACATGCACAGGGGTTTGGTCAAGTTTTGCAGGGTCAGCCTTCCCCATTGCTCCATGGCGTCAGTCGGTTTCCTCCTTTAACAATGTATAGATAAGTCTCTGCAGTGGCAGTGGTGTTATCTTCCTGCCTTAAATCTCTTCTGTGGCAGTAGTCATTCACAGTGGTGATGGCATGAGGTCCCTGCCATAGCACTGTCGAGACAATACATCTGCTGTGGCGATGGTGAGTCTCATCAATGCAGTTTCTCACACAGGTCCTGCTAAAAGGTTTGTCCCCATCTTTCTTATAAGCCCCATTTAGGTATTGAAAGGCTGCAATGAGATCTTCCCAGAGCCTTCTCTTCTCCAAGCTAAGCAGCCCCCACTCTTTCAGTATTTCCCCAAAGGAGAGGTGTTCTATCCCTCTCTGGTCATTTTGGTGGGCCTCCTCTGGACCCACTCCAACAGGTCCATGCCTTTCCTGTACTGAGGACTCAAGAGCTGGATGCAGTACTCCAGGTGGGGTCTCACCAGAGTAGAGTAGAGGAGCAGAATTATTTCCCTTGGACTGCTTGTCATGCTTCTTTTGATGCAGCCCATGATATGATTGGCCTTCTAGGCTATGAGCCCAGAAGCACATTGCAAGCTCATGTCCAGCTTTTCATCCCCCACTACCCAAAGTCCTTCTCAGCAGGGCTGTTCTCAACGGCTTCATCCCCCAGCCTGTATTGATACTGGAGGTTGCCCCAACTAGGTGCAGGACCTTGGACTTGGCTGTGTTGAACCTCATGAGGTTCACATGGTCCCACTTCTTGAGCTCATCAAGGTCCCACTGGATGACATCCTGTCCCTCAGGTGTGTCAACCACATCACTCAGGTTGGTGCCATCTGTAAGTTTGTTGAGGGTACACTCAATCCTATGGTCCTTGATGAAGGTATTAAAGAGTACTGATCCCAAGACTCCACCAAATTTACTGTGCATTTTCCAAATTTTCATATCTTCTTTTTCTGTCATTATAATACTATACTTACACATAAGCAACTTAGGAAGTAGTTTGTAAGCTGTCTTATTGTGTCTTATCATTGGAATAGTATTTACAAGTAATGATCAAGGCCTGATTCCATCAAAACTTTGACACAAGTCACCAAGTCTATGGTGAGTTTTACTTAATGATGAAGTATATATATTCAAGTTCTGTCAAAACACTAAGTACAAACTGAGATTTTTTGTTATGGAAGATAATCAGACTTCAGAAAAGTTACAGAACTGAAACACAGGTTCCAAAATATTTCTGAAATTTAGCCAGAATGCCTCACAAAAGTACTTACCAGGACAATTCATGATCCCACCTTCATGTCTAGACAGTGTCTTTCCTAAACTACATTTCCCATCATCCACCACAATCTATCACAGTTAATCAGTTCTGTCATAGGCAATGGCGCATGACTGGTAATAAAGTTTGCAGGTCTAACACTAGGCATAGAAATGCAAAGAGGTTACAGCCAACACCAAGTGTGATGAAACACTGCACTAGCACTACAAGAGGATCAAAATATTTCTTTTTTCTTTCAAATTTTTGAAGTTTGAAGTGCTTTGTGTGAAAACAAAAAAATATTTTAAAAATAAAACCTTCACTTTCCAATGAGAAATGTTTATCAACAGTCCTACAGTTTAAGCGCTTCTCAGAGCAACTAAGAAGCAGCATTAAATGAAGTTTTCTCAAAGGCAACAAGTAGGCAAATAACCAAGGCACAGAAAGAAAGCTATTTGAACAAGGATATAGAACAAACCCATTCTCCTTCGGTTTTCACAGAGGCACTGATAACTTAACCTTATTAAGATGTTATTTAGAAGATCTACAACAATACATGGTTTGTCTGCTGTTAAAGGTCAAAAGGATGAGTCAGTCATGAAAGCATTTAAACATCTGTTTTCAAGGGGAACGGATGAATTTAAACATTAATGCTTACTGATTAAAGCAATTCTTTAGCAAAACATGTTGCAATTCACCTATTTCCCATGTGATTTTCACATGGCAGCTATTCAGCTGTGTTTCCTTTCCTGAGAAAAACAAAGCACAGCCAAGTAATGTAAAAATTATAATATTCATTAATCAGTAGTAAAACTATTAATTCCCTGAAAAATGCACTTAATTGACCAGTCAAATGTGTAAGGATTATAAATATATTTTCAGATTCTGTTCTGTTTTTTTCTTAAACAAAAATGTTAAAAAGACATTTTAATTTACTTTTTTCCAGATCTAAAAGCATTCAGCACAGTACATAACTCATTATTCGGCACTATGCATAGCTCATCGTTCTTTAAGCCTACAAGTTCTAACTGCAGTTCTGACTTTAGATCTCACTTGTGCTATCTTCCAGTAACACCACTGTAGATAGAATTGCTTTCTCTGTATAAGTCTATACAGAAAGGGCTTTAATATGGCAATAACCGTGGGGAATTTTTAAGGGTTTTCCATGTCTTAAGGAAATGTTAATGTGTAATTCGTAATAAAGAGCTGATGTTACCAACTTCAAGAAAAATAAAGAAAAACATGCTTTTCAAATATCACCAGACTTGAAGATACAAATCTATGACAGAGCACTCTATCCTTGGAAGAAACATGTCCGAGAATGACTTGGGGGCCATGGTAGATAACCAACCTGAGAGCTCCAGCAATGACCTGGAAGCTGGAGAAAAGAAAACTGTCCTTGGTCACATAGCTGGCACAGGGCTGCTGGATGCTGGGTTCAAGCCAAAGGCTGCTCAGCTGGAAGAGGTTCAGAGTAGAGCTCTGCAAATGATTACAGCAGTGGGTCATGGACTTTTATCCCCTGTGACCCTCTTCCCAGAACTTCAATCCCTCATCCATTTCTACTTCTGAGTTTGCAGTTCCAGTGGGAACAACAAAGCCTTATTCATTCAGAAACCACTACATTACAGGGCTTAAGAACTTGTCCGAGACTGAAAGACACAATAAATTACTTCAATCCAGGTAACCCAGAGGCACCCAGCAGTACTTCTTTTTCACAGGCCGTAATTATTTGCACAGGGAAGAGAAGCTTGATAATGGAGGACTTCACAGAGTTATGACAAACTTACCTTTCTAGGAAGAATTAGCCTGTCTGGTTTCTCTTTGGAGTAGTCAAATGACATACTGCAATGATTTACCAACATCTCTTAATGACACCTTTAAGTCAAGATTTAAAGAATAAATAAATAAAAATGCTGCATTTCAAACAGGACTTAATTCAGAGAAAGCATATGGCCAGGTGTAGGAACTGAATGTTCAGAATGATTCTTCAGCCTCTTCAGTTCATTAGTGGCTGCTTTCTATCGCAGTAATATGGGACACACCAAATAAATGCTCCATCTTATTGTCCTCTAGACAGCTGCAGTGTAAACATTCGTACCCCAGCCCCTGGGGGGCTCAGCCTTGACTCCCTTTGTAGTCAATGTAGAGAAAATAAGCACTTTGAGAATGTGACTTGTCTGACTGCACGCAGGTTTTCACTTCAGGGTGAGATGATTCATTGTTTAAAAAACTCCTTTTTTCTCCACTGACTATACAAGCAGTTTAGATGAAAATATCTGTATTGTAGATATCTATATCTGGTCTGAAGAATGGTATCCTGAAAGTCTTCCCATCAGAGACAAGGAATGAACACAAATCCTTGAGTCCCAGAGGCTGAACAAAACTGATGCTGTTTTTTCCACAGCTGAGCTGCGGTTGTGTCAGAATTTTAAGATTTTCTGCACAGGCACAATTTTTTGACACAGTGGATCATTTAAGTTGAGATATTCATCCAAAAGCAACAGGCTGGCAAAGCTGGTCATGTGGTAACAGGTTTAAAGCACTACTTGCTTCTTGCTGTGAGGGAGTTGTTACCCAGCTGGGTCTGAAGGTTAAGAGGCATTATAGAGGACTGAAAAGCTTTCTAAAGGATCAAAAGGCTTTATAAATTGAAACAATTTCAATATAAGCATCTTCAGAGATAGAACAAATGCAGCATCCATTCTGGGAAAGGTTTCAATTAATAATAATTTCTCTTCATTTTTTAGTTATGTAATAAAATTAAACCCCAGGAAGAAAACAGAGGGTGTTTCTGAAAGTAGAAACCCTGTCAAGAATGGCTTTTTTCCAGTGTTTTCATGTGCATTGACTAACTTATAGCAATAACTGGACATAAATATCAAGAAATAAGAAAGGCATATAAATTTGCTTCAGAAACTCTCATTTCAGTCTGGACTCGTTAAGAGGTACAAAAAGTTTTGGGGAGTACTTTTTATATAATCAGTCGATTCATGCCCTGCTGTAACTTTTGCTAGCTTTGTTTTTTCCCACTGGAGTATTAGATTTCAAAGCCTGGTTCTCTTAATCAGCAGAACCCTGTTATTAAGAAAATAATTTTAATTTTTTCCCTTATAGATGCTTTTTTGAACAATATCATCTAACCTTGGACCCAAGAGACAAAATTAATTCCTACATTACAGTTGTAGGAAGAAAGAGGACAGGAATATGACGTCCTTTGTGGACAGATTTTGGGAAGCATATTTAGAAAAGGCACCAGATCACGCGAATGCCCACGTACAAGTGTGGGGCAGATCAACTGTTTGCTGGTAGCTGCCCACCTGCTATGGGTGTTGAGTCCTGGGAAAAGGCACAACTGAGGCCACAGTGCTTCCAGACAGACAAGGCAAAAGCAGGCCACATGGGAAGGGAGAGCAGGGAGCAGTTCCACACCCTCACAGCCATCCTGTCAGGAGAGACCTTTGTGCGGCCTGCATGGAGGGACAGGCCATGCTTTTGCCAAACCTGGAGCTAGCCTGTTCTTAGCCCCAGCCTGCTCTGCTGTATCAGTGCAGCGGAGGGAACAGAAAACTGCGACTCAAAGGTAAGAGTGGGCAGGAAAGGTCAGGAACCTCCACTTCACAGCTAGAAAAAAAATATTGCATGGAATGACAGTCTCCATATTCCCATCCTGCTTTCTCACTTCCCTTAAATTGTCAGGTTACCCAAGTAGCCAAAAAAAAAAAAAAAAAAAAAAAAAATCTATGCCATTTTAAGCTTTTTAATATTAGCAGGAAGCTGAAAATCACCTTACCTGGAGCTATGCACAAGGCAATGGAATCTTAGCAACATCAAGCAGAGAGCAGTCAGTATTAATGAGGAAGAGTTATGTAATGTTATGAGAAGTAGTTCACAGATCCCACCCCAACACCCTTAGTCCTTGCTGACTCAGCGTGAAGCATCTTCTTTGGCCATTCTTCTGGGGGCTAGCTACGTGTTGACCAACCCTTGGAGTTCATTCAGCAGCTAGTAAACTGAGGCACCTTCAGTGGTATATGTGGTAAACCCAAGGGATGGGTCTCAACACTGCAGTGCTGATGGCTCTGTGGAGCTGGGATGCCTCTTACAGTCAGCAGAGGGAAACATGCACTAGTGGCCAGCTTTACTTATTCCAACCTAAGTCAGTAAGCTGAGCCAGAGATTTGCCACTTTACATCCACTGACTCTAAATGAAGTTAGGGACTTCACTGTCAGAAGTAGTGAAAAGAGTCCTGCTCTGTTGTTTAGCACCATCTAGCACACTTCTGTGCAACCATGTCATAAGGGTTTTCTGTTTGCTTGATCTGAATGCAGAAGACCCATGCTTGCAACTGATTTGCTGAAAAAAAAAAAAAAAAAAAGAAGTAAAAGAAAAAAAGTGTGCAAGCTGACATTAAAAGTTACCTTTCCAGACATGCCTGAACCCATCTAACTGCTGGTGGCACTGGCCTCACTCTTCCTGCTGACTCCGCCTGTGCACTCCTGGGCTCCTTTGCGCCAGCTCTGGGGGGTCATCTGATCCTGCACCTAATGTTTCACGTTTGGGATAGACTGTCTTTTTTTTTTTTTTTTTTTTTTTCACTTAGCGAGTTTATTGATATGCTCTTCGGGACACTAATAAAAAGCTGCAGAACTGCAGGCAGTGGGCTGGGCAAATGCGAGGTTGTCATTCACCAAACCCCACATTTCTACAGCTGGGGTGCACTCACTGAAACCGGTAAGAGATGAGTTTGAAATAGGCACCAGGAGATACTTCTTAGCCCAGAAGGCAATCCGTTCTGCAGTCTGTTGCTGCAGGAGGTTGGGTAGACCCAGCCTGATATTGGCAGGTTCAAAATCGGATCAAACTGATTGACAGCAGGTCTGAAAAGAGAACAGGGAGGAATGTACCTTCTTCTACCCCTTATCCAACGGTACAGGGTGCATTTATAAACCTTAGCATTACAGGCTTGTAGAAGTGGTACAAGAGGTGAAGCAGAACCACAAAGTGGAAAACAATTGGGACAACAAGCAATGTGAATGATTTGCATATTAAACTTAAGTGAGATAGTCTAATTAATTTCAATAATAAACTTTGGGAAATCTCTTTTTATGACTCCTTTTTACATTTTTTTAGAACTCTGTCCTGCACAGTCCCTGCTGAGCAAATTTCTCTTTGACCTCATGGTGTTTACCATACCCAGTGAGGTGATGATCGTGCTCAAAATCAATTTTGAAAAAAAATATATTTATCTCAGAATCAGTCACTGGTTTTATTTCTGAGAAAATTGCTTTGTCAGTGAACTACGAAACACTCCCCCACTTGATTTACCTCCTAGAAGTAGTAAGGTCTTTTACTTGGAGCCAAAAATCGTTCATCCAGATTTTTCTTAGATAAACTAAATCAAGCAGAAACCACTTGCATGTTGTCTTATAGACCCTAATAGTGGACTTTTTCTTTTGTCTACTCCAATGGATTTACCACCATCTCATAAAAGCAACCTATCCAGCAAATGCTCAGAAAGTGAGTAGTGGTTAGTAGAAACAACTTTACTAGCACAAGTGCCAAATTTTTCCTTTATCTCCTTGGCAAAATATTTGTAGCTAGAAAAACAAATTGCATCCTTTTCCCTGAAATGATACTTTCTACAAAATTACCTTCCATTGACATTTAATCTGCATAAACTGGATACAAATGTGTTGTATATACTTTCATTCTTGTACATTAGTACGTGACTTTATATTACTTAAGTAACACCTACAATGAACAAAGTAATTGCTACTGAAAAGTTAAAAATGATGTATTAGGAAACCAAATACACTCAAAACCAACAGATTTAAAGATTAAATTTGATACCTTTATAGTTTCAGTTATATAGTAGCCTGTGGCAGCCAAGCATGTGGAGCAGTGAACAAGGGATCCCTTATAATCTTACGCCCTATGTTTTCCACAATGCATTGTTTTCTAACTGTGAAAAACCTGGATGATGCAGTTTACTGACGATTTAGAAACAGCTCTGCAGGGCAATGTAGGCTTTTTCTACATATGTCCAATTTCTTCAGTGGATTATACTGATTTTTATTTAGCTAGTAAATATCAAAACAGGCTACAACTCACAGTTTATGACACTGTATTAGAGACTGAGGGTTAAAAGTGCTGCTGTGCATTGTTCTCCTGAAAGAGGAAAAACAAGAGCCAAGGCATTTGGTATTGCTGCTCTAGAAATGTATCAGCTGAGGTTTCAGAAATAAGGCAAACACTTTTAAACATGATTTTTTCAGAAAAAGATCCAGATTCAGCAACTTGAAAACTTTGTGTGTGTTTGTTTTCCTTTTAAAGAACTAGCTTTTCTTCAGTATATCTTTTAACAATTGCAAAATAAGGCTTTTAAATTTTTCTATTCAAGATTGCTCTCCATTTTTTAAAATCTTCCGGTTTTGTTTTTAACTAAATCTTAGAACTGTTTTCCAAAAAGTTAAAGACAGTGGGAAAATTCTAGTGTTGCTACTTTTTGCTGACCAGGATTTTAGAAAGAATATTAAGAAAGTAACAGAAAAGATATTTTCATGTATATGATTATGTTTAAGAAAAAAAAAAATCATTAAAGTGAACTCAATGTTCAAAGACCATATTTGTTTTAAAATTTTATCACATTATTAAGACTGCTTTTATGTCTTCCCCCTATTCAGAGTAAGTAGAAATGGTTTTGAAGCAAAATAATGACTCTGAACAAGCATTGCTTTACAGAGGAGTCTGAAGTATGGTTCTGTCTATTTCTTTTGCAAATGGTCCCTAACTTTATGATGAACTGGACCAAAATTATTCCATGTTCATGTGTGACTCTGAAGTTGGATGATAACTTCTGTAGCTTTAAAGAAGACCAGAAAGATAGGCTTGATGGTGGCGTTTGCAGGCCAGGCACCATATGCTATCAGACTTGTGTCAAGTCTCGTGGACTCAGCACAGGACTCAGTCCCTCTGCCAGCTCTTCCTAAAGACCCTACAACATCTCTCAGCTGCAGCAGGCACAAGCTGGCAGGGCAGGTCCGTGTTTCTGCAGTCAGACAAGCAGGCAGTGCACATAAGCAGGCTGCCAGTACAGGCTCTGTTGCGCTGCCCTGTAACTAGCGGAGACTTGCACCATGTGGCCATGAATTGAAAGAAGCCCCATCAAAATTGTCTAACACTGGAGTTATGGAAGCTGTGCAGCGCAATTTACTGCTTCAGATCCACATCCATCTCAGAGCTGCAGACTCCATAGTCCTCTTCTGTGTCTGGTGAGCTGCAGCGGAAAAGCACCTTTGACAGAATCACGTTTGGGGCTCTAACACATGGGGACTTCTAAGAGCAAACCACATGGATGTTATGCAGCAAGAGTATCTCAGTTATTTTTATCAATTGCAATAGGAAAGAATCCATCTCATTCCATCTATTATTCTGTGGAAATCTGAGAGATTCGGGGTCATAATGCTTTACAAGTAAGGCCAAGAATCACACATCCAGTCTGAGATACTGAAAAAACAGCCTGTTTCACAAGAAGTATAGCTGTTGTGCACCTCCTGCTGCCATGAAAATGTCAAGGTATTTTTAGATACATCTTTCAGATATAAAAGTTAAACTTTATACAGCTAGACAAGAACTTACTTTTAAATTACATTTTTAGGCCTACAAATTAATAAACATAATGTTTAAAATTTAGGCATGCAGCTGCTTCTTTGGGGAATCATGCTGGGCTTTTGGTTAAGTACTTATGGCTTTGGTTACCTTTCCACTGAAACAAAACAGAATGATGACCTAATTACTGATTTGAATAAACTAAACTATTGCATATTCTGTGCTTTTTTCATAGTAATAGGCAAAATAATTTTTAAATCCATTCACCTAATAAATTCAGAAGTTGGTGGACAAGAGAGCATGTGAAAAAAGAGAAGTATCTGCTTCCTAAATGACTAAGACATTTGCAACTAACATGTGTGACACGGCATTTAAATTTTATCTTGTTCTGTTCTCCTGCCATGACTCCAAATGAACACAATTAGCATCTTCTTCCTGGCAGTAATGACAGGCAGTAAAGACACTCTCCAGCAGTTAAATCAATGTGTTTGGAAGTGCCCTTTTCTTCAGATCTCTTAGTAATATCAGGGGAAAAAAAAAAATCAGTTAAAAAGATTTATTATCTGCCAAATGCTAGATGAAATAATATCTGAGGAATGTTGTAAGCTACATTTTCTAAGTTTCAGAGCCAAAATCTGTCTGTATTCCTTTTGAAACATCACACTTTTAACCTCATTGGGTAAAAGTGATGAAAACTTAAATTAATTTCAGTTTCCATAATAATCTCATTAAAAATATACCTGAGGTGAAAATTAAATTACTTCCAAGAATTGCATAATTTCTAAGAAGCTCTAAGAGACCCAGAATACCAAAAAATGCCTTCTTAATACAGTAACATGAACCTCTTCGCTGAAGTAAACACTGAAACAAGATTTCTTCACTCTGATTTTGTGAAACCTCAGTAAAAGTCCTGGTGAAGGAAGACAGATGATTAGTCACATATGTAATTAACAGTTATTGTTTAAGGAAATTTTTCTGTCAGTGTGGAGACAGTTTTATCTCACTGTGGGCATTTGATGGAAAGACTCCTGACTCCAGTTACAATGTGATCAAAATTCCCCTTTGTCTTTTGGGCCTCCCAAAAGCCTCTGTTCAACCTCGTGCTATTACTGTAGAGTGAATGTAAGAGATATGCAGAAGATATGCCAATGTACAGAAGGAGAAAATGCCATTGAATATTTTAGGAACATGTTTTTGAGGGGGATATTTGAGGGGAGTAATATTTTAGTTGTTAAAGAGACAGCCTGTCTTCACAGGATTCAACAGGGGTTTTCCACCAGTGTCACAGAGGCAAGGATTTAATTTGTTACTAAAAGTTATTCCTAATGCTTCTTCTCTGGATCTCTTCAGCACTGTGATGCTGTGATATGTCTTGGAACAAGTTATCCGATATCTTTTATTTGAATTCAGAACCTTTTTCACAAGAAAGAAAACCCACAATGAATCTACAATGACTGGTTCATGGAAAAAACGTCTAGGCAAGTCAAACAGAAATACACAGCTGCCAAAGCCCAACATTTACATTTCACCATTACAGCTCCAGCATTCATCTTAAAACAATTACACTATTCTAACCTCAAAATATTACCTTCAGTATCATTTAATCTAATTTATTGTGTGGTAACTATTCTTTGATAATTTTTCCTTTCACAAAGACAAGTTTGACAGCAGAGACCCCTTCATTTCCCTTTCAGACTCAATTCATTTGCTAGTACAGTTTACTGCTAAATTCCACTTTCTGGATTCAAATGAGTGGGCAAAATAATTTTAGGGCTATCCATGCAACAGACAGCCACAAGTAATTGCAGCTGCAGTTGTTATATTGTATGTAACACTAAGACACTTAAAATACTTGGAGCAGAAAGAATCCAACAATGTGTCATCTCTTCCCAAGGGCCAGGTTGTTGTGCCATTCTGGCAGTAGAAAGCAACAGATCTGGGCACGAGCACAGATAAACAGAACCTGCCTGTCCACCCTCTGGCAGCAGAAAGTTTACTCAGTTCTCACTGCCTGAGTAGGTACTGAGTCTTGTATTTAACACTGCACTAAAGGTTTGCCTTCAATATCTGGCTTGTGACGGCACTGCTGGTCCCAGCTGGATCTACTGACCCAGCTACAATGGCATAAGCCACCACCTTCAGAGATGGCCATCGTCACAACCCTGAGCTTTGTAATGCAAACATACCATAAAGAACTCAGGTGAACCCAGCTTCCAACATTTATCAATTTTCTTTTGCTTCCATATCCCTTCAGTCACCACCTTTTCTAACAGCAGATAAAGTCAATATTAGAAGTTTACATACACGCTAAAATCATGTTAGCTCCTGCAAGTGGTTAGCCAAGGTTCAAGGTCTTCCAAATTCTTTTTGCTAAGAAAAACTGAAAATTGAGTCAAGGGTCTTTATTGCAGAGATGTTTATTTGCAATAAATTAAAGCAAAGAAAAGTCCCCTTTCCTCTGCACTGCAGGGATCAAAAATAGATTTTTGCTCACATTTGCAAACATCTTTCATCTGACCTGTGGACCCTGAAATCCTCTTACCAAACTTCTCTCAGTGTTTCTGCACACATGTGTGGTTATTCTTTGCTCTCCGATTCTGCATTTTCTTTGTCCCTTAGCCTCTGCCTCAGAAATGAAGTCAGCAAACACTTATCCATTTGTAAGTACATTACCCGTACTTTGCTGGTACATCAAGCAGTTTCACAGTGGTTTTATAGCTGACTAAAACAGCTATCTCACAGTAGCAACTCCTCCTGATGCTCATTTACCATCCTTATGTAATGTGTAATTCTGACTGTTAAGGAAAAAGCTGCACTCCAACACAGAAAAAAGGAAATAAACTGTAAGAGAAAGGGAAGAAAAGATAAAACAGAAGAATACATGGGATAAAAGCATCTGAGTTTTCCCTCAGCAAAGCTCCTTCCTTCTCCTGAAGTGTGAAATCTGATTAAATGCTCTTCTGTTATAATGTTCCTTTATGACCATGCATCACAAATCTCAAGGGTTCAAAGACTAGGGTTCTGAGCCCAAATAGTCCAGGTCTGGAAATCTATACAAAGAATCTTCATGGATCACTGCCTGAGACGCAGCCACAAGCACTGCCCAGATGCACTTATGTTTGCTCCTTCCAAATTTTGGCGGTAAAAAACAGTCAACGTTTTTTGCAGTAGGTTGGCCTCTGGTATGTAATTGGTACAAATCAGGCAGCTCAAGCCCTACAAAGTATTGAAATAAAGGTTTCCGCAAGACTCTGGAGACACAGAGGCCAGTCAAATGTCAGGATCCTCAAACTTTCACAAGTCTGCAGTTCTCTGGATTCAGTATTTCACCTCAAACCTTTGGATAACCCATTCTGATGAAATAAGGTGCAGAATAAATTCATTGGTGGTTCTGCTGTCACATCAGCTACTTGAGCTCTCATAGTTCATGTATTAGATTCAGATAAGATCCAAACTGACCAAAGTCTCCTTGGACTCTTAAATTTCATAGGAAGCCCTCTGGCCTTTGTCAGTCAGGTTGTTGCTCTCCCCATCAGTCTGGCTTTTCTGTCACTGAAAATTTCACACAGTTAGGATTCCCAACTTGCTCATGTCTTTCATGGATGTTGTTCCAAGAAACGCTTCACCTTCACATCAGTTCTCAGATTTACTCTGTTTTCAGAAAAGCTTAGATGTGGAGCAATTCTTTCTCACCCAATAAAGATTTTCACACTCATCTATGTAATACAAGCAAAACTTTGATTTCATATAAATAATTCAGCCGCACCTTATTAACTACATTTTTCTAATAATAAATTTCAGCTGATTTCTCTGAAAAAACAGCTGATTTTTCTTTTTCCTTTTGTTTTCCTTTCCTTTTCCTAGTTTGTATATGACACAGCCAGATATTAGAAGGGAGCTGTTTTACTTCACTTGGCATATTAATAGCTATTTTACTGGAAAAATAGTGAGAGCAAAGGGAGAATCTTCCCATCACCTAAACCAGTGAAACCTGCCTTTAACAGTAATAGTGTATCTACCTAAGGCAAAGTAGTTTCCACAGGAAACTGCTATGAAAGTGCAAGAAACTGTATTTTTCATACAGCAAATTAAACTCAGATACCTTGAAACTTAGTCAGTGGCTTTGCAGATAACTTCCCTGGATATATAAACCTTAAAGGGATTACGTGTATCTCTCTACATTGGTCTCTATTACTTTTTGTTTGTAAGGCTGAGTAAGTCCCATGCTTTTATAGCTCCCTTTAAGCTTTCAGGCTTTTTTATTCGATTACATTATATATAAGACCAGCTGAATTTAAGTCATACAGTTTTAGGCATTATTTGGGATGTATATAATTTTATATATATTATAAACAGACTTGAAATATCCATTGACATCAGTCAATCAGAAATTGTATGTTAAAATATTTTAAGCTCTGCAGGTATTGAAAGTCTTGCTAAATTGATTTTGCCTTATCTTGGATTACATTGATTCAATAGAAAATGTAAATCAAGCTGACATTTCCCTGTTCAAGTTGCAGGCTTTCAGAAAAGCCTTGGTTACTAGAACTCATAGCTTCACTATAAAGTACATAAGTATTGCTTTATCCATGTACAGACATACAAGACGTTCCAACTGTGAAACTCTGAACTGAGATCCAGAGAGGACAGAGAGAGAGAAGAATATGATTAGAATTAAGTTAATATCTGGAAGAAGTCACTGCTAGCCAAAGGGTCCAAACTGAATATACATTAATTAATATTTATTAATATGTTCGTAAGCAGGAAAACAAATATAGTAGGCACATTAAATAAGAAGAGATTAGAATTAATTTAGGACCATTGAACAGAAGCTGCTTATAAACTGGGGACCCTTAACCTATGTGGAGAATCTTTCAGTGTTGCTTGTACCCAACACAGTATGAAACACATTTGAAAACCCAGCTGAGATCAAACTCTCTGACTTAGCTCCCTGGCTTGCAAATCTAATTATATGGGCATGATGTAGCAGTTCTCCAAGTATGACCTTAAATGCTTTAATCGATGAAGTGGCAGGTGCTGTTGAAGTGTTCCAGAGAAATCTTGTGTCGGTTTAAGCACAGCTATCAAGTGCAGGAGGTTCTGCCTCTGGCAGTTTCAAAGATCATAACTTTGCTCCACTGACAACATACAAACTAAAACATTTGCTTTAAGAAAGATACTTCAGACGTCACTTGCAAGCTATGACTGGCTCTGATTTCCTGAGTTACTCTCTCAGATCTTTCTACTAGAACCCTAATCAAACCTAAGGCATGTTATTATGAAATAACAATTTAAGCATTCTGTTGTGGTAGCTATGGAGCTACAGTCACAGGCCAGGACCACTCTGTGCAAACAAGACAAAACACAAAAAATTGCCCCAGTCCATATAGCAACAAGCTGCACCTCCTTGTCATTGAGCTCCACAAAGAAAAACAACCTCTCTGGCAGTATTTCCAAACTCATGACTTCTTGGTGATTTTTTCATTTATCTCTACAGAGAGGCATGTGACCTTCTCCCACGAAATGGGGTCCTAGTTAGGCATGGCAGCTTACAAAAGGAAGAAATCCACCAGCATAACAGCCACACCTAGAAGTAAAACAGGTGAGTCTCTGGACAGCATGGTAGAGGAAGGAATAGCAACACAGCCAAGTGAGGAGACCCAAGGAAAACTCTGTATGGGCAAGGGGGAAGATGGTCACAGGGAGAATCAGCTAATAGGGAAATGTGTGTCAGAAGCAAAAAGACATACAAGAATGGGTGAAGGGAAGAGAATAAAATTAACAGCTTTTTTTACTTTATAATTAAATGATAAGCAATATAGTGTTGATTTATAACTGTATCTAAAACTTGTGTGAGCTGTACATCAGGGGCACTAGGTTCAGAAAGGGAGGTGAGTTTCTCCAAGAGACAATGCTCCTGTCAGAATGCAGTGTGCCTAATGAAAATGTATGAAACCTCCCAGCCTAGAGATGAGACAGTACCTCACAACTTCCTCCTGCAAATTCAGTGCAAATTGGCATGGGAAGCAGGATAATCTGTAGAGCTGGCAATGCAAGGTAATCAGAAACATATATAAAGTTTCCATTCAACAATCTTATCTTATTTTTCATTTCTGGCCTGTGTAATTGCAGAGCCAAAATAACTTCATGTTTTATTTCTCTTTAACAAAGTCCATTTCCTGCTATATCTGTCCAATGTTTTTGTGCTATACATGAGAAGATACCTAAATAAATTGGCTGAACAAATATAGTTAAGAAACTATCAATCTGTGTCTTCCGGTGCTGAAAACAAATGACTCCTTTCCCTCTTTCACCTTCTTTCCACTTCTTATCCTCAGTCTTAAAAAAAAGTTCATTTTTAAAACCTGTGAGCTGCGTCACCTGATGTGCTTTCTCTTGTCTCTTATTTATCTGCAGATATATAAGCCCATTGGAGATGGCTGATGTTGCACAGCTCACACCAGGGTGCAAACAGTAGAAGAGGCCATTCAGTCTGAGAGGCTTTTCATCTGGGTCAGCAGTGTGCCTCACATCCTTATGTGGATGCTCACCAGATGAGCTTTGCTCATTTTCTGCAGACAACATTTCTGCAAAGATTGTGGAATGGAATGACTAATTACTATATGACTTGTAGGATAAATATTTCCAAAACTAAACTGAGGTTTCATAAATAAATAAATAAAAAATAGTGCTGAAATTGCTGTTGCTTATTGCCAGAGGGAAAAAAAAGATAATTAATTTCTGCAAATTTTATGCTGACTACTAGAATAAACAAAAAAGTGCTTATCCACATGGGGCTACATAAAGCAATAGATTAGGGTGCTTTTAAGTAACTTGTGGTCATGAGGGAAAGCTGTGTGCATTCCTGCTCTCTATATGGAATATGCCAAAAGGAGACCATGCCAGATTTTGTCAGATTTTTTTAAACCACTAATGATTTTGTCTCCTATGTTTTCAGATGGCCTATGACAGCTGGATTTGCAGGTAATAGAGTGTGAATTTGGAAGGTACTTAATGATTTACAAAGACTACTGAAACATTCATTGCTGAAAAAGCAGAAGCCGGACATGGCCTGCAATGTCTGTGTAAGTCGATGAAGGGAAAAACTATTCCATGGAAGACAATGAGCGTTTTGTCTTCAGCTGCAGTGGGACCAAGATTTCACTCTGTGAAATGAACCTCTAGTTACAAATCAGAAAAGAAAGCGGTGGCCAGAATTGTCAGGTGACAAGGACGGGCAGTCTTCCACTTAGTCTGCAGCAGGAATTAGTCTGTCAAGTCCTTACCCTTTTAAACACATTGTTTTCTCCCACCCATCAGGTCCTCTCCCTTCCTAGCAGAGCTGTGACGTTAAGAGTCATTTCAATTTCTGTTGAAATTCAGCACAATATCATGTGTCACAGTAGGAATAACTGTACACCAGTCCTTTGAATATATAAGGTATTAAAGTCAGTGTAGCCCCACAGGCCTCTGATGTTAATCTTGTTTTGCTGCTTTTAATAATGTGATGCTTTATATACGATGTATGTATGTTACTGGCGACCTTCCAGGACTTCCTCACAAAATACATGAAAAGATTCATTTGATATATTTTAACAAATAATCACGGTAACTGGGCTTCAATGTTTCTGTTCTGTGGACGTTTCAGACCAGGCCTATCATGCAGGGAGGCCTCCGACATGCTGTCAGGAGGAGTGGGAGGCAGCCTGTGAGCCCTGCTCTGCAGGGACCTGACTGATCCCTCACAGGGCACTGTAAGGTGCTGCAGCCGTCTTGAAGAAGGGAAAGAGAGCGAGGCTGAAAGCAAAGCAAGACACAGTAACCCAGATCAAAAGAGCTGCTCGGCTCTGCCTCCTTGGCACACCGGCAGAAGGGAGGGTTTCTGGAATGTCAAACTCTGGCAAGCTAGCTCGGCTTGAGGGCAGAAAGGTCTTCTGGATGCTCAGGGAGAAGGGTCACAAATCAATCCATCTTTGCAACAGGATTAAATTTGACATTCTAGGAGAGAAAAGGAGCTGAGCTGAGGCTGACGGTGTTTGGAAAGGGAGTGAGCACAGCACAGGCTTCTGGACGTGATAGCGTGCCTTTCTCAGGAGGTCTCTGCCCCAGGAAAACTGGCATTTATTTTGACCAGACAATTTGTGTGCTAAAGATGACTGGCTGGAAATGCTGCTGGCATGTTTTGTAAACTGAAAACTGCCCTAGAAAGCAGAAAAGAAAGGTGTTGGTCAAGGATGACAGGCCTGGACAGATCCTTTGAATCCCCTGCAATGGCAAGCAAGTGGGACATCTGGTCAAAGAGGTACAGAGCACACCTACACTAGACACCATATAGGATCCCCAAATCGTCCCCAACATCATGTAACAAGTTTAATGTTGGTTGTAAAAGGCATAAGGTGGCAGAGGAGGGAAAAAGATGAACAGACTTCTGTATGACACCCAGTGTAACCATGAAACCTAGCAAGGCCAGGAAAGGTAAGCTGAGGTGGGGTGACTCTGAAGAGGGGTCACTTCTCTGGAAACAAACTGGGACTTTCTAGAGAAGGAATGTTTGCTCTGGCTGCCTGACAAAAAATTCAGAAGACAGAGGAAACCAGGGAATGGAAGGCAAGCAGGTTACATGCTTCATTTTGAAGGTATTTATCTCTTTAACAGTGGTGTTTCCATAGCATTTTTTAGTGTATTTTTAAGCCCTGTGCAAAGCCTGTCTGTAGTATGAATTTGTCACCTGTCTTAGAAAGTTACACTGAATCCACAGAGGACCACATGGAGAAGTGGGCACAGAGAGACCGCTGAGATTTCAGTGTTGGTCCAGGGGTCTGCAAAGACTCACAAGGGTAAGACGGTCAGAAACTGTGTCCAGGGAATACGTCAAGGGAGGCAGGAAAGGAAAAGAAAAGAAAATAAAGAGCACAGCCTGATGGTCCACAGAGGACTGGAGAACCCAGACCCAGAGGACTGTAAACAGAGAAAGTCTAACTGGATGTGGAACAGGTGGTAAATCTTACAGTTTTATTCCCAAGGAAAATGTACTAATTTGAATGCTGCATGACCTTTTACAATTTTCATTGCATTAAAACATGAACAATAATTTGCTTTATGGAATTTTCATTAACTACTTTAAAATGGTGTGTGAATTACCTCTGTAATTCATTGCACTTAATACTACCTCAAGAAAGCTATGATGGGTTTTAATCAGTATAGAAAGTTCATTAACCCCCCATTGTGTTCTTAAACTAGACCAAGCACTAAGTAATTATGACTTTTCTTCTCACTAAAGTGTACTCTTCCTTTCTGAGGTAGGACAGCAATCACTCCCCAGAGCTCTCTATTGCATCTGGGTCTGCCACTCAATAGATAAAAACATAGGAATTACAGCTTTTTGTCCAAGAACTGCTAGTGGGAAGAAACACATAGAGATCAGCCTAGCAATTTCTTTATAAACTGAGTTTCCTTCACCTAAGCTGGTAAAGCAATACAGAAAATGGCATAGCTCTAGCATGTTATGATAGCATAGTGTGACATCTAACTTAAGCTTTGTATCACATTAGCATCAAAAATGTCCTAGATGCTTCTGAGAGAAAAAAGAACACTTTTATGGTGTCAGCAGAGAGATTATCTGGTTTGTAGTCCAGAAATGCCACCGTGGCAGAGACTTTGGGGTTGTCTCAGCACAAAATATTTTGGCATAACAGGACTTATTAGGTCCTGTCTTATTAGGTTCCATGCTGTGCAAATAGCTATAATCCCCCCAAAGTCACCACATCCTGCTTTTTGCCGTCATTTGTTGACTACGAAGTGCCCGATAGCTACATGTGCTTCTCTGTGGGAGCCTTCTGACTCTTACAGAAAATTGCCATGATCTAGTCAAAAAAGAAAAAACATGTAAGTGGAGCAGAGGAAGACAAAAGTTACATGTGAACTTATTGATTCACTTTGGCTGGGTAACCTCTAGCTACATTTGAGGAATACATATTTTCTTTTTTCATGAGTGAGGGCAGGAGAAGAGAGAGTCAGGGGAAGAATCTGGAGGGCTGAGGACAAGAGATACACACAGGCTAGCAAAGGGACTGAGGAGCAGGGAAACACCAGGGCAATTTCTGAACTGAGCTATGCCTTGAAAATAGTCTCATAAAGCCCTAAAAGCCTGCACTACAAAGAAAAGGAGGGAAGGTGAACTTTGGCACAGCTGGGATGCAGCCCTTGCACCATAGGCTTTGATGATAATGTTATGCCCCCAAGACGAAAGCTCCTTCGTGAGTCAAGGGCACTTCTCCAAGATGCTGAGTGACATTTCCCCCCGCAAGGCTGCTGCTGCTGGCAGCTTTGTGCAGGATGTGCTCTGAGAGACACCCAACTCCCATCCCCATCCTGGGGCATCCTGGGGAGGGCCCACTGCCAGAAAGTCCTCCTGGGCCAGGGAGGATGTTCAAGCTTGATGCTGCTGATGAGCTCTCCCATGCACTGGCAGGAGATGTTCCGAACATCTGCAGTGCCCTGCTCCATCCCAGTCTTCCCTGCAAGACTGTGTGAGTAAAACAGTAAAGGAAACATATTAGATCATTTCCATCAGCACAGAACTTGAGCATCAATGCAGAGATACCCACTGCAATATGCACAAATCTTTTACTCCAAAGCTGTGGTGGCACTGACCTGGGGTACGGTGGGAGGGGTGGGGTGAGACCCACACCTGTAAAGGGCACAGCAAGGAGGGAACAGCAGGTCTGTCCATATAAACTCTTATGCCTTCTGTCCATCCTGGCTCATTTCTGTGTACTTTCCTTTAGACCAATGTTTTCTCATGTCTTGTACATAGATTGTAAGCTCTTCAGGGCAGAAAGTGTACCTTAACCCTCTGCTTATCACTTGCAGGTTTATCCACTAATGTCTGACGCCCTCCAATGCACCTCCGTCTGCACCAGGCTGCTGGTTTCCTCTCTAAACATGCTAAATCCATGCTAAATCCCTAAAACCACAAAATTCTAATCCCCCTAAATTGCAAAATTCTCTTGAAGAAGAAAAAGATACAACAAAATAAGTCTGGTTTCATTGGCTCAAATTTCAGAGCAACCCAGTTCTTAAGTTTCATGTTCCTATTTGTATTTACATATTACCTGGGGGATGAACATGGAAGGAAAAATAGGCTGCAATTATTAAAACCAAGGATATGACACTATTCATCACTTCAGCTTAGAGCAAAACCAGTGCTTCCTCTGTTACCCAAGGCAGATGTTCTTAAAGAAAAAAGATAACTTACCAAATGGGTGGAGATGGTGAATATCCATAGTGTGGTAAGAAGGAATCAAATTACTGAGATTATTCATGTGTTCTGAGGGTAGACCTACAAAACGCACAGGAAGAAGTCCAGGAAGAATTCAAGGTTAAATAAACAATGCTTTTATTTTTAAGGAAAAAAATAAACGCAGTCTTCTGCATTTTTGTTTCTTCCTTAAACCAACTTTTATAATTTCCTTTGGTTGTAAAAAAAAAAAAAAAAAAAGAATCACTCAAAATTATAGTAATTCCAAAACTTTGGAACCAGAAAGCTCCTGCTTCCATGTCCTTTGGAAGTTCAGCGTTTTGGACAGCATAACTTACTTTGTATAAACTGATGCAGACCTGTCAGTGTCTTGGCATGGGAGTAAGAGCCTGTATCTGTATGAAATTCAGGGCAAGATACGAAGTTACCACTTGACCCAGCATACCTAGAATCCATGAGAAGATTCCTGAGCTTAAAAGTTTTGCAACATTGAGGACCTTTGAGCTATCCGCATATGTATCATATGCAAAGCATAACACACATTACAGAAGACCAAGTGAGGACAGTTGTTTCTCTTCAGTATTTCTGATAAACTTCTTAGCACAGTTGTATGCCTTCTACCCATTGCAATCAATTTTTAAAATGTTTTTTAAAATATTTACATTTCACATGCTATTGTAAAAAGAAGTTTGTATCATCTTTTTCCTGTTTACTATATACCTTACAGATTTTTCTGGGACACCTCTTCTTGCAAGTTATCTGGCTCATCTAAAATATAATCTTGCAAGAGACACAGGGAACGTGCCTACACCAAGAACACCAATATAGACTCCAGGTGACAATGTCATGCTGCCATTTGTTGTGAGATTGCAGTTTACCTAGGGAGATGTGCTGACTCAGGATGAGCTTACAGGTCTTCTTGAGTTGTCTGCCACTCAGTACTGCCTCACCTGCCAGAGGTCATCAGGTCCACACCTGTCCACAACTGCCTCCGTAGTGAAATTCTCCCTAAGATAGAACTTCTATGCAAGACAAGCCTCTTTTGGGTCAACACTGTGCTGGGCAGATCAGAGCAGATACTGCCAAGTCCTGAAGTCAGTGAATTTTTTTTTCTTAATTGATGTAACACTTATATATATCCTATATGATGGTATCAAAATTCATTTAGACACATCTGGGTGAACTAGGGGCATTGGCATGGAAGGAGGTCTGATTCCCTTCCTCAGAACTGCATTTTGTTCCAGAGAAAATAAATAAATGGTTGTGCAACATGCAAAGACAACATGGCAGACTGGAGTGACTTGGTGCTCGCTAATGCAAACCAGACTCTATAAGCTGCTGATTTGCTCCTCACAACTGCTTCTGTTTAGTCCTTTGTTACAGAAGTGGCAAACATTTAACTAGTGGTTTGCTTTGGTTTGGTTTTCTCCTGGATTTTGACCATGGCATTTATATTACTGCACTTACATTTGCAGAAAATCATCATTTTAACCTTCTCTTCCCTGATATCTAATTTTTCCAAAAAAAAATGTAATTTGTTCATATTTTCCATGTTCTTAGTAATTAACATCTTGGATTGTAGAATTTTATTCTCTTTTTTATTATTAAGCAAAAGAGAAGAAAGAAGTGAGAGGGATAGGGAGTTAGGTGTCTCCAAAATTTCTTTCGCCTGCATATAGAAAGCAAACAAGACAGGCACTCAGAAAGGCTGGGGACGCTGTCTGGGATAGATGAGATTGTCATTGCTGAACATGTCCTGTTTCCCTGTTTCCAAAAGGAAAGTAGTTTCAAAGTTCAAACTCACTGTCAGCCCTTACGATTTATCATGGACTACTCTTTCCATCATTGTGACAAAACAAGGTATCAGTAAACCACTTTGGCATAAACTTACAGAGATGAAGGCCATGTTCTGAGACTTTGAGGCCACAGTTTTGAAGCCCCAAAATGAAGATAAGTAGACCCGGCAGGTTTACCTCATCCGTCACCCCCAAGCTGAACTGTGTCTGCTGTGACACACCAGAGCCTGTGCATTATTGAACCCATGGGAAGATGAATCTTGGTGGTGCATTGAGTGCATGTCACTTCTTGTTTTCTGTGAGGAACCACAATGAAACCAATGATCACAACAGTTCTCTCCAGCAAACATGAGTAAAAAGCAGGACATGTTGTTACCTCATTCTTGCATGTAGTCTCAGGTCCTAATGACAGCTTTTCTTTGAAACTAGTCATGCTTGTTAATAAAATTTTAAGGCATGCCAGAAGTAAAAGACACAGCAAGCCAGAGGGCCCCATGAGTTTCAAATGGCTACTATGGAGCCCGTGTAACTCCAAGGATATCTTCACCAACTCTGAAGACTCAGGGAAACACTGAGCATGCCTGGAAGGGGTTCAAGGAACAGGACACACAATAAAGGATGCCTTAAATAGGTGGTATTGCAAGAAAAAGACTAGAAAGTCTAACTTTAATAGGAAAGAAATAAGGTGGGTTCCATCACTACACCACAAGAACTCACTGAGAATTTGGAGGATTGGTACCGGTCAGTCAAAACTTCCTTGAGCTAAAAATAATCCAATCATTTATGCTGGGGTACCCCAGAAGAAAGTGAAATGCTAGGAAAAAACATTGAACACCAGATCAGGACACCTGAGAATTTGGCAAGCAGAAGCTGAAAATAATTCACAAGCTGTTCCTGCTTCAGTGAGTAAAACCAAGTTGTTTGTGACCAGTAATGATTCTCCTCATGATGCTTCTCACTATAGGACAATTGCTGAAGCAGCAAAGACACAGATGAAGACAGAGGTAGGCACAGGCTGTGTCTAAGCAGCTTACAGGTTGCTTTATTTAATTTGTTACATTTTCTGAGTTTAATCTAATCATGTGCTGGTTCTTTCAAAAGCAAGGTCATGTTTCTCTGCATGTAGTTTTCTCCATGCTTCCAGTGACACACTGCTGCTAAACAAAAACATGTGGAGCAGAAACTAGGTAAAGGCTACAACCAGTGAACAGTAAGAAGTTCTCATTACCTTATTTCACCATATAATTTCATTTCTTCTGGATTGGGATCAATGTCAGCTAGCAGGATTGTTTGACTTCATTTCCTAAGAACATCTGAAAAATTGGCCTTGCCCTACCACTGTCCTCAAGCTGTGGAAACCCACCTCCACCACTGCATCCAGAGATGGAGAATGTACCTCTGACAGAGAAAGCAGGTGTGTGTGCATGCATGTCAGTGTGGAACATCCCCTAGCAATATTAGAAATCAGATTTGGCAATAATCGGCTTTTCTGGTGATGCTGGCCTAAGCAATGGGATAAAGAGGCAATGGACATAATGGTCAAATCCTGGTAGAATCTGAAGGAGGGACAGATAGAAAAAGAAGAGGGGGAAAACCCCAAGAAGAGGCTATGCTTCGGATGAGGTGGAGATGAGGAAGGAAAGCAGAGACGATGTAGAGATGCTCACTAAGTGCTAAGAGATTCACCAAATTGAAGGGAAACACTAATGCAGCTCCTACATAATACATCATTAGGAAGAGATATTCATAAATACCTAGCAAAGACGTTACAATATACAGCTATCTTCATACCATGTATGAAGCCAAATGACCTTATACTTGGTGATTTAATTATAGCTAATGTTTTTTTTTTCTTAAAACCATGGAGAAAATAACGTCTGGCCACTCTCAGAATAAAAAAGTAGAGTATTACACAGAAAACTGGAAAATGTTGTAGTAATACATACTATAGCACCCCCATACCCTTTGCATTATGTCTTGTCTGATAGGTGAGTCATCTTCTGTAAAAAAATGGAGAACGAGATAAATACTTTTTCCATTATAACAATCTCAAAAGTATGACCATGCACACTTTAGCCAACAGAATACTTGAGGATCTGATGTTTGCATGTAAAGTTCACTAGGGTATGATGAAAAGATAAATTTAGAGACAGATCCAGACACTCAGTGCTTTGGGGTAACAGCTGTCTTTCAGTAATACCCGTGAGGGCTCATACCAGGCAGGATTAAGGTGGTTCCTCCTCCCTCAGCACCACCTGCACTGCCTGCTTGCATGCAGGACTGAGTGCTTTGCTCCCTCCCTCCCTCCAGGACCCACTCGCCCACCACGTGCCGGGTCAGCCCTGTTTGCACAGTTCCTAGCACAATGACTCATGGCTGCCAGAGGTCTCCAAATCATTCATCATAGAGGAGTCAGGACTCATACTGGCATGCTCTTAGCAGCACAACTGCCAGCAGTAGTTGCACTCTGAGATTATAATAGCATGACCTTAATAGTTCATAGCTTCATATCTCTCCCCTGGGCTTTGCCAGACTCAGTTTAAGCTTCTAAAGCTTTCTTTTCCAGTTTCAATAAGGACTGTGATTATCAGAAAAGTGCAGTATCCCTATTTACCCTTCATTTTTGCAATGCTTTTGCAATGGTGTAGTTGATACACTTTGAGAGCTTTGAAATCATTTACTTACCTCTGATTACAGGAATCTTTTCTGTCTTTATGCAGATTTACAAATTTAAAGTGTTTCTTTCAAATGCTAACTTTCCATAACCCCTGGATTATTCTGAAGTAAAACAAGGATGGAAGCTGTGGGAGTGGTCTTAACTAACTACTTTAGGTAACTTTAAGTACCTAAATGCAAGCTGGAAGACCAGAGTTGGGAGTTTATGTCCTCAAGAGAATCCAGAAGAGAGGGAAGTCATCCTGGCAGGGAGCAAGGAAAAAGGATCTCACTAAAAGAGCTTTAAACTAGGTTTGAAGGAAGAAAGGGATAAAACTAGGCTTACTTGAGATAAGCCTGGGTGTGGCATACCAGTGTTTGACAGATGGTGTGCTAGGGAGGTCCTGTGGTCTGTCATGTCAGTGGAGGTAGGGGATGGAGAGCCATACAACTGCAAAGATGCAAGGGTTATCGATGTGTTAGAAACCACAGAAGCACCTGAGAATGGTCAAACAGGAATAAGGGCTTCTTGCTCCAAAAAGGTGATAGGATCGATAGCCCAACTGAAGTGCATCTACACCAATGCACGTAATATGGGCAACAAACAGAAGGAGCTGGAAGCCATTGTGCAGTGGGAAAACGATGATACAGTTGCCATCACAGAAGCATAGTAGGATCACTCATACAACTGGAGTGCTGCAATGGGTGGCTATAAACTCTTCAGAATGGATAGGCAAGGAAGGAGAGGCAGTGGGATAGCTCTGTATGTTAGGGAGCATTTTGGCTGTTTTGAGCTTGATGATGGTGATAATAGGTTTGAGTGTTTATGGGCAAGAAACAGGGGAAAAGCCAGCAAGGCAGAAATTGTAGTAGGAGTCTGTTATGGACCACCCAAGCAGAGTGAAGAGGCAGACTACATGCTGGGAGAAGTCTCATGATTGCTAGCCCTTGTTCTTGCAGGGGACTTCAACTTACCAGATGTCTACCAAAAATTGTTGTTGTTTAACCCCAATCAGCAACTAAGTACCACACAGCCACTTGCTCACTCCCCTCCCCACTGGTGAGATGGGGAGGAGAACTGTAAAAAAAAAAAAAAAAAGGTAAAACTCATAATTTGAGATAAGAACAGTTAAATTGAAATAAAATAAAATATAATAATCATAACAACAACAATAATAATATAAATGAAAAAAGACAGAGAGAGAGAAATAAAAGCCAAGGGGAGGTGAGGGGTAAACCAAAACAAAAACATTGTGCACAACACAATTGCTCACTGCCTGCTGACCAATGCCCAGTCAGTCCCTGTGCAGTGATTGGCACCTCCTGGCAAACTACCCCCAGTTTATATACTAAGCATGATGTTCTATGGTATGGAATTTCCCTTTGGCTAGTTTGAGTCATCTGTCCTGGCTCTGCTCCCTCCCAGCTTTTTGTGCACCTGCTCACTGGCAGAGCATGGGAAACTGAAAAGTCTTTGATTTACAGTAAGCCCTACTTAGCAACAACTAAAACATCAGCGTGTTATCAACATTATTCTCACACTAAATCCAAAACACAGCACTGTAGCAGCTACTAAGAAGAAAATTAGCTCTACCCCAGCTGAAAACAGGACAGAAATACAATACAGCAGAGAGTGAACAGTCTAGGAGGTTCCTGGAGTGTGTTGAAGATAGCTTCCTGACACAGCTGGTGAGAGAGCCACGGTGCCTTGCTGGACCTGATGTTGAGACAGAGAAGGGCTTGTGGGTGATATGATGGTTGGAAGCCATCTTGGGCATAGCAATCATGAAATTATAGAGTTTTTGATTCTCAGAGAAGTAAGGAGGGGGTGCACCAGAACTGCTACCTTGAAATTCTGGAGGGTTGACTTTGGCCCCTATGTAGAGAGTTGACCTTGACTGGATGCCAGGTGCCCACCAAGTTGCTCTGTTACTCAGCAGCACAAAAGGGGAGAAAATAAAATTACAAAAAACACCAAAGTGTGGGTCAAGATAAATACAGTTTAATGAAGCAATAGCAAAAATCATGTGTGCAGAAGCAAAGGAAAACAAAAGATGTTATTTTCTACTTCCCATCAGCAGGCAATGTTCAACCACTTCCCGGGAAGCAAGGCTTCAGTATGTATAGAGATTACTCTGGAAGACAAACACTGTAAATAATGAAAGGCCCCTCTTCCTCCTCCTTTCTCTTAGATTTTATAACTGAGAAGACATCATATGGTGTGGAATATCCCGCTGGTCCCTTGGGTTCAGCTGTCCTGGCTATGTCTCTTCCCAAGATCTTGCCCACCCCCAGCCTACTGGTGAGAGGAAGGGGGAAGGTTGGACAGGCAGCCTTCATGCTGTGTGAGCGCTGCTCAGCAGCAGTCAAAACACTGGCGTGTCATCACCACCTTTCTAGTCACCAGTACAAGCACAGCGCTATGAGGGCTGCAGGAGGGCTCAGCCAGACCCAAAACAGCCTTTTTATGAGCCTGGTTGACAGAGTCCCTTGGGAGGCAGTCCTGAAGAGCAAAGGAGTCCAGGAAGGCTGGGCATTCTTCAAGAGGGAAATCTTAAACTCACAGAAGCAGGCCAGCCCCACGTGCTGAAAGACGAGTTGGCGAGAAAGACCAGCTTGACTGAACAGAGAGCTTTGGCTGGAACTCAGGAAAAAAGAGCTTATGATCTTTGGAAAAAGGGGCAGGCCAGTCAGCAGGGCTGCAAGGATGTCATGAGGTTATGCAGGGAGAAAATCAGAAGGGCCAAAGCCCAACTAGAACTTAACCTGGCTACTCCCATAAAAGGCAATAAAAATATGTCTATAAATACATTAGCAACAAAAGGAGGGCTAAGGAGAATCTCCATCCTTTACTGGGTGCATGAGGAAAAGGCTGAGGTCCTTAATGCCTCTTTGCTCTTGTCGTTAATAGTAAAACCAGTTGCTCTCCGTGTACCCAGCACCCTGAGCTGGAAGACAGGGACAGGGAGCAGAATGAAGCCTCACAGTCCAAGGGGAAATTGTTAGTGACCTGCTACACCACTTAGACACACACAAGTCTATGGAGCCAGATGGGAGCCACCCAAATGTGCTGAGGAAGATGGCAGAAGTGCTCATCAAACCACTTTCAATCATTTATCAGCAGTCCTGGCTAACCAGGGAAGTCCAAGTTGACTGGAAGTTAGAAAATGTGACAAAGAAGAACAATGAAGCTGGTGAAGAGTCTAAAGCACAAGTCTGATGAGGAGCAGCTGAGGGAACTGGGGCTGTTCAGCCTGGAGAAAAGGAGGCTCAGGGGAGCATTTATGGCTCTCTACAACTACCTGAAAGGAGGTTATAAGCAGGTGGAGGTCTATCTCTTCTCCCAGGTAACAAGCAATAGGACAAGAGGAAACACCCTCAAGTTGTACCAGGGGAGGTTTAGATTGGATATTAGGAAAAATTTCTTCACTGAAAGGGCTGTCAAGCATTAGAAGCGGCTGTCTAGGGAAGTGGCTGAGTCACCATCCCTGGAGGTATTTAAAAATCATGTACATTTGGCATTTCAAGGTCATGGTTTAGTGGTGGACTTGGCAATGCTAGGTATGGTTTCAGCTGGGATGGAGTTAATTTTCTTCTTAGTAGCTAGTAAAGTGCTGTGTTTTGGATGTGATGTGAGAACAATGTTGATAACTGCACTGATGTTTTTAGTTGTTGCTGGGTAATGTTTATACAAAGTCAAGGACTTTGGTTTCTTGTGCCTTGTCAGCCAGAATGCTGGGGGGGGGCACAATAGATTGGGAAGGGACACAGCCAGGACAGGTGACCCAAGCTAGCCAAAGGGATATTCCATACCATATGACAGCATGCTGAGTATATAAATTGGGGGAAGAAGGAAGGAAGGTGGGGACATCTGGCATTATGGTGTTTGCCTTCCTGAGTAACTGTTACGTGTGACAGAGCCCTGCTGTCCTGGGGATGGCTGAGCACCTGCCTGCCCATGGGAAGTGAATTAATTCCTTGTTTTGCTTTGTTTGTGTGTGTGGCTTTTGCTTTACCTATTAAATTGTTCTTTTCTCAATCCTTGAGTTTTACATTCCTTTCTGATTCTCCTCCCCATCCCTCTGGGTGAGGGGGAGTGAGCAAGTGGCTGTGTGGGGCTTGGTTGCCAGCTGGGGTTAAACCACAACACTAGGCTAACAGTTGGACTTCATGATCTTTAAGGCCGTCTCCAACCTAAATGATTCTATCATTCTATGATTCTATGATCTGTCTAAGATACCTACACCAGCCATAATATCTTCCCCTCCGATGCATTTCATTAACTAACTTATAATCCAGACTTTTTTTTTAAATGGTACCTGTCTTGCATTTCCTTTTACTTATGTGTATATCACCTATATTCATTGCTCTCTGTCACATGCAGTCACCTCTTTTTTATAAGCCATTTTGTTATGCCTGTCACCAAGAGTACAACAAGAAGTATTTCTTTCTCAAGGAAACACTGGAATTTCTCTAGCTTGTTAGATGTCCAAAAGTCAGCACAGCATAACTCCACTTTGTCAAAGAAATGTTCTAAAGTTTGGCCACTACTAATGCTCATATTATCTTGACCTCACAACTTATATCAGCAAGTTCCCACAAAAGCCCTGACTGATTTAATTAGCAGAAAAATAGCCATATTCTTCAGGTACATGAGAGGATACATGAATAAATGCACCCATCACTATGTTTTGGCAAAAAGAAGCATCTTGCGAGAGCTGGTGCCTTTTACAAGTACATGTTTCCTCTTTGCAAAGCATTTTTCAGGGACAGTGTGTTATAAATAATTTTAAATATAAATAATAAATGGAATATCTCTTTGGCTTATTCAGGTCACCTGTCCTGGCTGTGTCGCCTCCAAATTTCCTATGCCCCTCCAGCCCTCTGGCTTGCAGGGCCCAAGAAACTGAAAAGTCATGGACTTAGTGTAAACATTACCCAGCAACAACTTTACATTTTCTATGCTTCAGCAAACTCATCTTATTGCTGATGATTCAGTGGGGTCTGGATGCTTTTGATATGGTGTCACTAATGGGTGTTTCCCCTTGGGAGGTTTCCAAGAGAACATTTTTGTAGTGGACTTTGCTGGTTTATCACAATTTGATGGAAACAGTCCCATTTCAACAAGACCTTTCAGGTATGTCTTGCTTGCTTTCCCTTGGCAGACTGCTGCACTCCTGCACAGACAGCTTGCAGTCCCAGAGAAGGCAGCAACCAGCTGTTCCACTGTATACCAGTGATTTTCCCTGCAGGATTTCGACAATGGCAAACCGCATTTGGGGATTTATGGAATTCATGCAAACACCATTTCTGAAATTTGAAAAATCTCCTTGCAAAGAAGGTACACTTCATCAAGCCCAGGACAACCTCCAGATTCTCAGTCAGATAATGAAAATATAAGTTATAATTTTAGATATTAGATTCAAATGTAGCAGACATACTTCTAAATCTGTTTGTTCATCCCTGCCAGCACTAAAACAGTAAAAGACAAATATACCTGTACAGATAGTCCAAATACCATATAGCATTTTTAAACCCCGTTATTTCCCCAGTTCTCCCTCATTCTGCTTCTTCTCAGAGTCTTTGTACCTCATCCACTAGTTAACCCATTTCCTCTTTGTTCTGAACTTTTAAGTCACTCCAGATTTTTGTTGTGTAACTGTTTTTGGTAGTGTTTCATGCTGCAGTTTTCAAAACCATTTAAATGGGAACCCAGCATCACTTACTACAGTTTCCAATGGCCTTACTGTCTCTGCTAGGTATTCCTCACACAACATCCATGGGAGTTAGTAACTTCTCAGTTGGGGAAGGCAATGGGAGGCAGTGAGATGCCTGTACTGTTAAATGAGAAGAGGCTAGGGAGCCATATCAGCCACTCAACACCGGCTGTCCACTCTGCTGTGTTTTTAGCTTGCTCCATGGCTCTGTCTTGGTGTGCTCCAGCTAGTTCTCTCTCAGGCAAAGTCTGATTATGGCTGTGTGGCTGGTTCACTCCAGGGACCCTTCTAAAAGGCCATATGGACTATGTGACAGCAGATCTTGTTCCTATTCTTCAACGTCCTCAGATTTTGCACTGTGAAACATATCCTATGGACTTCCCAGATCTCCATCCCCAAGACTCTCAACACATAAATCTCCATTTCAGGTTATGAAAACACAATTTGGCAGGCTGCAACACATCCTGTACTGGTTTAGGTACCATGAACTGAATGAAGCACAACACACATTAAATCTTAGGCTCATGGTACAGGGCCTGGGGAAACCCAGGACAAAGAATTACATATATAATGTGGCTGCTGTTTCTTACCCAAGCTGACGTAGAAAATCTAGCAGACCAACAAATCAAAGCCATCTTTCCCAAGACACAGATTATAGAGTCCAACTACCAAATCATCCCTCCTTATCAAGATATAGAACTCAATCTTCCTACCTCCTTTTTGCTCTTTTTTGGTGGTCACATAGGTATCAGCTGACACTAACTCATGTTAATTTTCCAGGAGTACAGTCACAATGTAGTGAGATTGCAGATGTCAGAGACAAACTTCCTCCTGTATCTTTCTTAATCTCTTTCCAATGTTCATTTCCTCAGCAGTGGGGCACTCGTTCACAGCCCATCCTGTTGCTTTGCAAGTGTCTGCATTCAGCCCCAGAAAGGAACCAAGCCACTGAGCTGTTATGACTGCAGCTCCAACAGCCTGGTCACCCCTCTTAACAGTTCATGTGCAAACCACATCTCCAGCAGTGTTAGAGCATGCCAGACATGAGGTGTCTCATTATATCTCATTCCCAGCATCCAGCAACAGTTGGCACACCCTGCTGCAGTTTCAGCCTTGATGTCACATGTCATTGTGCAACGGTTCCAGACACATATCTCTGGTTTCCTTCAGAGCCTCTGCTCCTCATCAGACCTTTCCTCACCGATTTCCATTTTTCACTTGGCAAACACCCTGCATCACTGCTTCGATTTGATTTTCCAGTGAATTCTGAGTTCTGTAATATTTAATTGGCCTGGCTTTTAAGTAGATGTTTCCAAAGTATTTTTAAAAATAAAGAAAAAAAAATCCTCTGGATATATCTCTGAGATACTTCTCCTCAGCCTGGTTGATGAAAGGGTTTTTCTTCCACCTCACCAGTCATTGCAAATGTCTGTTCATTGATAAATACTCCCACTGGACTGTCTGCTTGCAGACTTTCTCTACCTTGAGCTCACTGAATTTTTCCGTATGTAGCTAAGTTTCACCTGAGAGCTATGATTTATAAATCTTGTGCCTTTTTTAGTGAAGATTATAAGCTTTTACCATGTTGATGACTATATATTTTCCCTTGAGCAACAGTTGTTTGGTCAGCTTCCCTCCTTATACCGATGACTATGGGTCCCTCTGTTGTACCTCAGCTGGGACATAGGTATCGACACCTGCTGTGTTACTCTTACCCATGAGAGACAAAGTTTTAAATACTAACTTTGTATCTGGTGATCCAAAATATTAACACCTGCTAATGCTTTAAAAGTGAAGAAACCAGATTGGTATCTTTATAACATGGGGGGGAGTGGGGGGGTTAATATCATGAGGAAAAAAAGTGTGGTATCAACATGCTTTGCAAGCTCTACAGTCTTAAATATTATTTATTAGTCAATGCATTTCAGTCACAAATTAACCTAAAAAAACCACAGTTTAAAATAAAACCATCACTTTCCCTTATGCTTGATCCATTCTGGGCTGAAGTACAGTTGCAGCTCTAACCGTTTCAGTCTGGATATGAAAAAGTAACATCAGCCCTTTAAAGTAACTTGGAACTCTGTTGTGCCAAGCAATAGATCACTGATTTACAAAAAAATTTGATTGAAGCACAAGTAACTGTAGACAGCATGATGGGATCTTAAATGCACGCTGCTTCTGAGACCTGCAAAAATAGCAAAGCACAGGTTCAAGGGGATGCTTAAGTCACTAAACCTCATCAATCCTCCCACAGCTCCGGTGTGGAGACAGGTCAGAAAGAGTTCAAACTGTCCTAGGTGCTAGGTATGTACAACATGTGCTGAGGTCTTGTGATGGCCCTTTGCATCCAGCCAGGACTTTGAACTGAGGCCCTTTCTTCACATCATTTGTCCTAGCAGGAGTATGCATGGTAGTCAGTGCCATGATTCACTGCCATTCCCAGCTATACCCTAGATTTTGCATATAAGCTAAAAACACTGGTCTTCCTATAGTAGGAAGGGGTTAATTTTTGGAAGATTTGATGGTCAGAAAGGTCTATCCCCTGTATCACAATCACCTCCACAAGGAAGAAAAGATGGGTTATAGTGGTAGGAGACTCCCTTCTGAGGGGAACAGAGGGTCCAAAATATGCCAGACAGACCCTCCCCTTAGGGAAATCTGCTGCCTCGTTGCAGCCTGAGTTAAGGACATCACCAGCAAAATTCCTAGCTTGGTACAGCCCTCGGACTATCACCCATCTCCGCTCTTCCATGCAGGTGGTGATGAAGATGCAACACAGTCCAAAGGCAATCAAAAGAGACTTCAGGGCCTTGGGATGGTCAGTAAAGGAATCCAGAGAATAGATTATTTTTTCCTCTGTCCTTCCATTTGTGGACAGCAACATTGGAAGAAACAGACAGGCCCAGTCTATTAATACATGGCTCCATGGCTGGTGTCACTGCCACAATTTAGGGTTTTTCGATAACAGGATAGCCTACATGGCTCCAGGTTTGCTGGCATCAGATGAGATTCACCTTTCTCAAAGTGGGAAAAGAGTCTTTGCTCACAAACTAGTGGGACTGACTGACAGTTTTAAACCAGGCTTGAAGGGGTAAGGGGACAATACCAGGCTTGCCTGTGACAAGCTGTGGCATGACTTATCAAGGTTAGAGGGATGCCGTGCTAGCAAGGGCCTTCAGACTGTTGCTCTGAGACGTGCTGGGCACACTGCAGCACACATGAAGTCTTACAGAGAGGAGCCAACAGGGGAACACCAGTGAAGTACCTTATTGGAATGAAGGTGTGTTCATCTAGGAGAGTGACACATCCAACAGCCCAGCTGATGTGCCTTTACACCAGTGCACACAGCATGGGCAACAAACAGGAGGAGATGGAAGCCACTATACTGTTAGAAAGCTCTGACCTTGTTGCCATTACTGAAACTTGTAGGACAAATCCCATGACTGGAGTGCAACTACCCATTACTACAGGCTGTTTGGAGGGGGCAGACTAGGAAGGAGGGACACAGGCATTGCCCTCTACATCAAGAAATTAATAAAGAGTGAAAAGCTGTCTCTGAAGAACAGCCGTGAGCAAGCTGAAAGCTTATGGATAGGAATCAGAGACTGAGAACAAAGGGAACTTTGTGGTTGGTATCTGCAACAGGTTGTTTGATCAAGGGCAGCTTATTGATGAAACCATCTTACCCCAGCTAGAGGAGTCATTGTACTTGCAGGCTCTTGTCCTGTTGGGAGCCTTCAGCCACCCTGACATCCGCTGAAGAAGTAGCATGGCAAGCTGTAGGCAATCCAGGAGACTCTGGAGTACATTGGCAATAACTTCTTCAGCCAGGTAGTAGACAGCCCTACCAGTGGGGATGTGATACTGAACTTGTTGGTCACCAAGCAAGCAAGCTAATGGGTGACGTCAAGACTGGAGGCAGCCTGGGCTGCAGTGATCATGCACTGGTAAAGTTCACAGTCCTGAAAGATATGGGTCAGGCGAAGAGTAAAGCCAGGACCCTGAATTTTAGGAAAGCATGTGTTTGAAAGGGGTGCTCTGTAGCTCTGAGTGAGAAACATCAGAGGTTAGCACAAAACTCTCCTGGGTTTGGCAGATGACATGCGGCAGAGCATAGACCATCAGAGCTGGCTCAGTATGAGCTTTAAAGATCCCTTTAAACCCAAATTATTCTATGATCTGAAACCAAAGCAAGATTTAAGAGTTTCCCATTAACTTATTAAACATCTAGCATATATGGGATGTATTTTGCATAGAAAAATAAGGAAGAAAAAATTACTGGTACGCTGCCTTTTTGAGACAGGGGAGAAATCGTTTTGCTGTCTTTGTCCTCTCAGGTTGAAGCTGAACAGAAACCAGTATAACTTGAAAAGGAGGTAATAAATCCTTAAGGTTTATTTAAATAATCAGTTGAGACTGAGTTGTAGGGAACCAGTATTAATCAGTCTAAACCATTTCAAAATTATTTCTCCATTCCTAATCTCAGTTTTCCTTTTAATCCCCTGTTCCTCATTAGCTAGCTTGGCTTCCATGCACTCACAGTGAAACAAATTAATGTGGTGATGATGAGATGGAAATATCAGTCCCTACAACTGAATCCTGGCAATTGAACCCCTGACTTCAGCAGTATGTAGCTGCAGAGTGCTGCTGGACTGCTCAGAAACACCTCTTTTTGTTTTTTTATTTTTTTATTTATGCGGGTCAGTTATGAGTGAATTTACTCCAGTCATCATGAGTATGGCCCTAGAGAACAATTTAGTATGGTGTATAAATGTCACAAAAATGCATGTTTCACATGCAGTTGTTAAAAAAAATTAATGGGTTTGTACTGTATCTGAAAAACATGTGTTTTTTTCATAAAAGCAAGAAGCTTTGCCTTGCATTGAGCTGCTCCTCCCTTTGCTCCTGAACAGATCATTTTCCAAAATAATTTCATTTCTTTCACCACATTTTTTCTAACTGAGGGGATTCCTAAAATGCTTACTCCAAAATAATAGAATTTCAAGAAATAAATCATATAAGCCTGCAAAATGTCACAGTTTCAGTAAAGCAGATGAAAACCCAAATAGCACATATCTCCCCATCAACTTGATACCCACTTAAGCAGGAATTGAATAGTAAATGTATTGCAAAATTTATTTCTTTTCTTGATTTTCTCTTTTTTTTTTAATTTAGGGAGGTAGGAACTTGACTTTCCAGTGTTACACACAATTTCTCTGATGTCCCACAGAAACCATTGCTGAATGCATCACTGTAAAATCTACATTTACAGTGAGCTGTTCAAATTTATACCAAAGGGAAAAATACCTCCCTGGAAAAAAAATAATCAAAAAATCTGATTTCTAGCCACAAAGTCTTCCACTGAAAAATGACTAAATAAAATGGATTCTTGTATCAAGAAAAACAAGAGACATTAGTGAAATTAATAAGATCTAAGGAAAATGATTAACCACATCACTTATATCTGTGCTGATACATGCTACGAAATTGAAGTGATTTGAGCAAGAAGGTCACTAAAAATCTCAACAGTTTGAGAACTGGGATTGTTCTTCTTCTGATACAAGACCAAAAAAAAGCATCCAAGGTACATTTGCAGGGTTTTAGCCATTGCTGTTGTGAATGGGGAGAATATTAATAACTAGGATGCTGGAAGAAAATTGGAAGTAATGATCAGTGATTACTAGGCTATCTCTCCTTGCTGGTATGCAAGAGGAGCATACACGAAGTAAAAAAAGTGCTGGATGAAAGTAGTTAAATGAGCATGGGGGTTGCCACAGTCTGAAAGAAAAGTGGATAAAAAGAAATCACATGAAAAAAATTACTCTCTGGATGTGCAAACAAAGAAAGAGTGACCAGATGAGGATTTACAGAGGAAGGAGCAGGCAGCTCTTCTATTCTGGTGTGAAGTGCCACATGCAGCAGGAGCAATCATGTTGCAGATCAGCTTTGCCCAAAGGAGCATCTGCATCCAGCCTTGGTAAAAAGTTTCTTCTCATGATTTAAAAGTGCCTCTAAAAGCAGCTGTATAGAAAGACTTTAAGGCAAAGTCATATCATATCAAAACATATGTCAAAACATATCAGAGGTCCAAATCAACACTCTTGGTTTTTGACTGCCTACCAGCGCTCACCCAAGACAAGACAAAGACACTGAGCAGCTGCCTCTGGAGGCATTTTTACAGCATCATGGCTCATGCTGAGCCAGCTCTGATGGTCTATGCTCTGCCGCATGTCATCTGCCAAACCCAGGAGAGTTTTGTGCTAACCTCTGATGTTTCTCACTCAGAGCTACAGAGCACCCCTTTCAAACACATGCTGTCTCACTGGAGATATGATTCCCTGTGTATTTTACATAATTGTACCACTGCCTTAAGGAGCTTTCACCTCTTATTCCTACCCCTCCATCACAGTCCACTGCCTCTCTTTTGTGCCAATAATCATAGTTATAGAATCATAGAAACATAGAATACTTTGAGTTGGAAGGGACCCGTGAGAATCATTCAGTCCAAATCCCTGCTCCTCACAGGACTACCTAAAACTCTAAAACTAAACCATATGGCTAGGAGCATCATCCAGACACTCCTTGAACTCTGGCAGGCTTGGTGCCATGACCACTTCCCTGTGGAGCCTGTTCCTGTGACCGACCACCCACTCAGTCAAGAACCTTTTCCTAAAGTCCAGTCTGAACTTCCCCTGATGCAGCTTCATCCCATTTCCTTGTGTCCTATCACTGGTCACTACAGAGATAAGATTAGTACTTCCTCTCCACTGCCCCCCTTGAGGCAGTTGTAGACTGCAATGACATCACCCCTCAGCCTTCTCTTCTCCAAGCTGAAGAATCCAAGTGACCTCAGCCACTCATAAGTCTTGGTCTTGAGGCCTTTCACCATCTTGGTTGCCCTCCTCTGGGACATACTTCAGTAGTTTTATGTTCTTCTTATATTGGAGCACCCAAAGCTGCACACAATACTCAAGGTGGAGCCACCTAAGTGCAGTGTGGAATGGGACGGTCACCTCCCTCAACCAGCCAGCTATGCGGTGCTTGATGCACCCTGGGACATAGTTGGCCCTTTTTGCTGCCAGGGAACACTGTGGACTCATATTCAACTTGCCATCAACCCATCCCCCCACATCTCTTTCCACAGGGCTGCTCTCCAACCTCCCATCCCACAATCTGTACATATAACCAGGATTACCCTGTCCCAGGTGGAGAATCCAGGGCTCACTCTTGCTAAATTTAATACAGCTGTTAATTGCCCAGCTCTCTAGTCTAGCCAGATCTCTCTGTAAGGACCCCCTACCCACACAGAAGTTCACAGCTTCTCCTAGTTTAGCATCATTAGCAAACTTAATGTACATTCAACTCCTGCATCCAGATAATTTATATAAACAATAAAGAGCACTGGCCCTAAAACTGAGCCCTAGGGAACCCCACTGGTGACTGGCTGCCAGCCTGATGTAACCCCATTTACTACAACTCTTTGACCCCAACCCATCAGCCAGTTCCTCACCAGATATAGCCACTTTTGAAGACAGTTTGGTCTCATGAGTTTAATATCAGTGAACTCCATTAAGTTAACCAGAATCATGCCTGATATGACCGGAGTAAGCCATCAAAATGAAGGCTGGTAGCTCTAGAATTGCTACAGACATCCTGTGTGCCTCAGTGGAGCACTGGTTCTAGATTCTAAAAAAACTTGATGAATGAGTCAAATGGTCAATGACTGCATTGCTAATGATTTGAGGATAAACTTTAATCCACTCAGATTGAGGACACCATTTCTTTTGCTGACCTTTTCTTCTCAAACATACAGCAAAGTCCAGAATGATACAAAGTCAGAGACAATTTATAAATGTTTTGAAAGTTGTTATTGAAAATCTCATATATAGAAAAATTTAGGGTGGGTTTCACTTTCACAAGCCTGCTACTCCAAGTTTGTTCTTCTCTGTTAATCCTATTGCACATCCTTTGGCAGCCAGTGTGAATGGGTGCAAGTGAGTCATCTCTTATTACCACCATTAGCCAGGAAAGCTCTTCTTTACATATCACAGTGATGAAGAGTACTTGATGGGTAACAGGGATCGCTGAACTACTTGTACCTGTTGATCTTAGCAACCACAAGAAGCATCAAGTTACTGTTTGAAAAAAAAAATCAAGCTCTAATTGACTTGCCTAGAGTCAGAAAAAAGCCCTCCAAATGAACAGCTCTTTTCTTGGGCTAGTATATCTTACAGATGGAGAAGTGCACACAGTACTTTCCCTTTTGCATCTGTAAAGATAACAGCAATACCTTCAGCAATGTGAAGCAGAGACTTTTTTTTTCTTGATATACAATGTTGTACACTGGGAAACATTGTACTGCTTGTTCATGAGAATAGGAGATGTTGCCGGGGGGGGTGGGGGGGGTGGAGTGTGAGGAAATAATCCCACGCTCTGTTTCATTGAAGTTGAAGGGATGGCAGCACAGCACCTGTAGCCCAAGGATACCCGACATTGCTTGAAGTAGTACAGATCTCAGAACAGGTTCCTTTAGTTTCTCAAGTGGATCTTTCATCCCATCTGGAGCTTCATGTTTCCTTAGCCACTCAGCCAGCCACATTTCAGACAATGAATTAAAAGATGCTCAGTGGCTGTAACCACAATGGAGATCCATTCCAGAGCTGTGACATTCAAAACACACCACTTCTTTTTTTGGGGACACTAGTGTACAAGCAGTATAATGTCAGTAAGTCAATGATTTCATGAGGCCATCCCTTAGTCTAGTGCAGACTCCATATCTCCTTACATCCAAGGAAGGTATACCTGTTTGTCTCAGCCAGAACTCCAGCCCAAGAAATTTTCTGTCACTGAAAGTGCAAGTCTGGGTCTGTATCTGAAACCCAGGGAGTTATTGCAAGTTCACATTAGCAGAACAGAGATCAGAATCTAACATCTAGCTTAATCTCTAAATGGAGATAATTAATTGATTTTTGGAGTCTCTGTGTCTGGTCATGAAGAAATGCCTGCTGGATGCTAACTCTGCAGTCAGAACACAAGGAGACTAGTGAGTAAACAGACGTGGATGGTATTTTCTAGCATGGAGTTTTTGAGCAAAGACTGACAAGTTTTGCACATTAGGCACAGAGAAATGGAACGTTGCAAAATTAAATTACTCGCTGTATCAGAGACTACATCCTAACATAGGAATGGTTTGTAAGAATTTGTTCGTCATTATATCTTAACGTAGATGTCCTTTTCCCTTTAATGGATCAGCTTATGGTACTACCCAGGTGGGTAGCAGTGAAGAGTCACCTCTGTTCCCTTGCTGCCCAAAAACTTAGACAGACCTGTGGTGTCGGTACTCTCTTTGGAGTGTCTCTTGTCTCTGTAGAGACACATTGCATAAGAGCGATGCTGAAACTGGCACTGGAAGAGTCAAAATGTCTGTGAAACACTAATAGGACATAATGGAGATGATATCCCAGAGCAGTACAGCAGCACTAATAGTTTTGTACACAAGCTGATGAGGGCTTTCACCAACACTTGTCGTCATCTTAGCTGCAACATTGTGCTGACCTAGTTGACCTGCTTCTGGACTGGGAGCAAGCCCCAGCACTGTGAGCTTCAGCATCTCTGTGCAATCCTCTATTGCATGGTGTAGAGCACTCAAAATCACATCTTTAGCACAAGGACTGAGTTCATGTTTGCCATGAGAAATTCTATTGCAGATGAATGTTGGCAAGTCAAATACTGTTAGCGAACCCAGGAAAAACTATTTCCCATAAGAAGCCAGTAACTCAATCCAGTCAAGTATTTAGGTTATTTCCTCTGCCACACAGTGGTTAAGAGCTAAATTCATCTGAAACTCAATTTTGTCTAATTATCCATAAGGTTCACATTTGTCAGCCCTTCCAAAGAAATTCATTATTTTTATGTACAAAGTGGGTAAACAATTCCAGAAATCTAATACGCAACATCCTTCTGAATCTCATTTGGGAGTTACACTGACAGATGAGCTTGGAAATTTTATAGAGAAAAGACTTTTACTTTTTCTTTCTTGTAAAATGATAGAAATAAAACCTTATTATAAAGCCTACCTGTTCATGAGATGGAGCAAGACTTTGTTATCTGCCACTTTACTGAGCAGGGAAGGAAGAAAAGACCCCTGAGCTGTACTCCCTTCCTCCCTCCAAAATGCATTTTGCATGAAGCATAAGAGAACTTAGGCTTAGAAGACCAAAACTTGAATTTGAATTACTTCCTAATTCCATTCTCCAACCACCATACTGCAGTCCTTCCCTGTGTCATCCTCATTCCCCTCCTGCTCCAAGGAATCACAATTTTATTTCAACAGTGTTCCCATGTTGGGACATGGTAGCAACTCACCCTGGTATTTACCTCTGCTCACCAAGACGACTCCAGAGCTCGCTGGTCTGAATACAGTTATGGGAGGTGGAAAACACAGATCTGAAGTGCATGAAGACGAGACCAGGTGAGCCTCTGCTTTCTGTAAGACTCTGATCTGGCAATGCTCAGGCACTGGGATGAGCACAGAGACATGAACACGAGACATGACCATGCCAGGCACAAGCAGGTGAGACATGTCAGGCAATGCCATGAGCATGACACCTTGCTCAAAGCTAGGCATGCATAGATCATGTCTAATGGGTCAGGTTTGTCATTGGGCCTCGGCAGAGAAAGATCTGAGGCAGCACTGAGCTCATCTTAGAAGCCAAGCTGAAGAGCAGCTAGGCATGGACTCTGATTCCAATGCCACAGGGACCTGATGAACAGACCTGTGATGAACAAGGCGATTAGGAAGTTTAAAAATTCACAGCGTCAGCTGGTATTCAGCAGTAGCATGGTACATACATTATTTTGTCCAAGCCTTTTGGTACATCCTTGCCTCCACCCTGCAAACTGGGAAGGAAACTATCATCTGACAGTATTCAGTCTTAGTACAGTGAAGAGCAAAACAAAAGTATCGGAGCCTTGGACAATACTGAAAAAACAAGTTGATGGTTTATTTTCAGGCTTTGTCTTTGCTCACAGTGACAATTTGCATGTCTCCAGCCCAGTTACATCTGTGTTATCACAGCTTCCAGCAGAGCTGGCAACAGCCTTTGCCAGCCACATACAGATATGGGAGCTTCTTGACCCTGCACGTCAGAGGCCTCCCATATACTTTATTTCTAAGCTGTTCTACCTAATACTAGCCTATACATCTCAACAAGCAGAGTCAGTCAATGTATTTAGGAGGGAAAATAATTATATTAAGAAGTTCCAGACTTCCATGACAGAAGATCAGTAGTGAAAGAGTCAGGAGATGGATAACAAGAGAGCTTGTTTTCCCAAGCAATCAAGATCTAAATTTTTCAACAGCTGTTGTAAAAAAAATAAAGTAGTAGTAGAAATAAGGATGTACAGTAAGATGGTAGGATAGATACTGTCTTCATCCACCTAGTCCTGTGGGTGGTGGTAGTGTTGGTCAACAGGATGACATGAATTTCTTACAGCATAAAAATGAACATGTCAAGGCAAGTAGGTATGATTTGGCCTCAGAGTTCAGTAGGTGTTGGAAGAAGCACCACACACTTTGATCTCTCTGGAATAGCCATGATCTGCTCTCTTCAGTGCGCTATGAGATTTGCAATATGATGTCGTGGTGAGTGCACCCCTTTCTATACCTTATGGGGATTAGAGATGCTTGACCCAACACTAGAGCTCACGGATTATCACTTGTATCTCTCATTCTCTACTCCAAAATGTGTGGGATTGCTTAAACATATTTGGGTCCCAGCTCCTTCTTGGTCTGTACTCCTTGGTCATGAAATGGTGCTGTCAGCATGACCACAGTACAGTGCAAGGGACCCAGAGTTTTCTGGGATGCAAACTGAGGAAAAGGTCAGCAGGGGTGATAAAGAAATCACTCACGTAGACAAGGCACTCGCCCAACCTGCTCAGCTGCAGCAACAGAAAGAATTAATACTTGTGAGAAAAGGAAACCCTCACAGGAATAAGAATAATCTCATCATCAGGACAAGTAATTAGCACTTCTTATTCACTTCATTATGAAGGCTATACATCAAAAATTTAAGATCTCACTCCCATGAGAAGTTTTAAAGGTTGTGACATTTGTTACATGCTGGTCTTTAGACAGCTACAGGACAAGACCCACTTTTAAGGTATCTAAGATCTTTTTAAAATGTAATACTCACAGTAATGGGTAGTTCATTCCTTGTGTGGAAAGATTTGACCTACTCCATATCACAACTTTGAATAAGCTTTTCATGAAGCACCAGTCTGTGAGCCAAAGATCCTACTCACAATTTCTCACAATTTACAGCCAGGCACCCCTGTGTAGGCACAAAATTTTAACACAGTTCAAGCCAAGCAGAATTTAACACAATTCAAGACAGTCAAACCTATGAAAACACCAAGCAACACACCCAACATTTTTTTTTTTCGTCATTCTTATTTTCTTTCTTGGGGAAGGTGTGGGAAAAGTTTACATTCCACTCACAACCACCACAATACAAAAACTAGGAAGTGGATCAACACTAACACTGTAAAGGAATAGTAATCCTTCCCAAAGGAAAAAACCACTTGTTTGTCTTACACTGGTCCTGACCACCATGTGACAATAGAAAGCTATCAAAACCCACGATAAGTAAGAATCCCTGTCATCCTCAGAAATATTGCCAGGAGACAACCCCTGCCAATTAAATAATTTCAAATCAACAAAGGTCATATAAAATTGTCTCCCCAATGAAGCCATAATTTTATATATGAAATGCAGATATCAAAGATAAGTAATTGCCTGAGGAGCCCTTGCCTTGTGCAAATAAATAACACCCCTCCTAAACTGAAAATTCTGATGACAGTTAACAAGATGACCTACCAAACACTTTTGTTGTTCTTATAACTCATATCAGGATAAAAGTCTCTTCAGGAGCTCAGCCCAGCATTCCTGGGCTTTGCTTTTTTGAAACCAGGCACTTCATTTACAGATCTGCCTTTGCTTTCATCCATTTCATATAGACCAAACCCATTAGTGATAGCACAGGTCCATATTGTTTATTTCAGCCAGCTCATCTGTAGCATCAAAGAACAAGTAAAAACTGCAACAACTCATTTTGATTAACCTGTCCAGTCTTCCATTCATACCCTGGAAGTGAAAGTCTTGCACATAGATCTAGTTCTGGGTAGTTGTTACACTCTAAAATATGACAGTGATGTCTATCACTAGAAACTCAAACAATTGCCCTTCAGTCCAGGGGAGAGATTAAAATATCTTTAATTAGCATTTCTCAAATCATTTTGACCAAAAACAAATGTGCTGAAGCCACAGCAACACTTGGCATTTCATGTCCCTAACAAACAATGCTAAATCCTTTCCTCAAATACAAGAATTTTTGCTTCTCTTCTGGCACTGACAGAACAACAAAATTCTCCCTGTGGCTTGTTCATAGGAAAATAGCAAACCTCAAGATAATTGTTTCCTGTGTCCTCTGAAGCATCTGTTTCAAGTAAGGCTGAAAGAATACGTGTTAATATTAAATAAAAGAATGGAGGGGGAAAAACACACCCACAAAAACAAAAAAACACACAGAAGTTTTTCTAAGTTGGAGAAGGAATGCAATTTTTTTCCTCAGAAGAAATGATCAAACCAATGACCAAAACAACTTTCTATAACATTCAGTATCTGAAAATAAAGAATGAAAATCTTGAAAATTGGAACCCACTTTAACAAAGAAGTTTTGAATAAACATTGAATTTAATTTTTCCCCCTAGTTTTTTGTTTTCCTTTTCTGTGTCCTTTTTCCTTTTAAAATCTTAAATTTTTGACTCAAAAGTGTAGTAGATCTTATTCAAGTGTGTTTCCATAGTCAGTTTATTGAAAACTGATTTATAGTGTATTTTGTTCTGAAGTGGTACAAATCCGCTATGTGTGAAAAATAGGTGACATTTTATATAACACAATTACTAGTTGTCCATATATTCTCGAAACACTCAGAAAGGCTCGATTTACTCACTCAGCTGTGACTCAACATAGCCATAAGCTGAAGGTTCGGTTCCTTACCAGTGTTCCTGAACATTGTTTCACACTGGCAGCCAGCGGCACCCAGCCACTTGCCTTATCACTGCAACAACCAGGCAGCTTCAGTACTTCGCCTTTTCCCCCTCCTCATCCCACAGTCCAGGGAGAACAGAGTCCAGGATCAGAAAAACATTCTGCTCTGACAGGTCTTTCCTGGCTGTTCCCTGGCACTGTGAAACCTCGGTGCAGCTCCCTGTGGTTGCACAATTTGACCTTGGAATATCTGCTGGGCTTAATCAGGAGGATAACCCTGCCCCATACACCTCCAGCCCCCTGCCGTTTTCCCACAACCTGCTGAGATATCACTTGCTTTCTACATTTCATACCTGAAAAGAAGGCGGCATAAACAGCATTCCCAGAAATCCCTATTCATGATTGCCAGCCCTCTTGTGAGATGCTATGGGACAAAATGCAGAGCACTGGTAAGAGAAAGTGGGTTCACATGCTTCAGGATAGGTAAGAGATACCTCATCATCAATCCTCTTATTTAGGAATGTCTACAACGTATTAAAACACATTTTCTCACAACTGCTGCCTTTACTTCATCTTACATGGTAAATGCATTCTCTATTTTTTGTTTTATGCATACTAACACTAAACAAGCAGCAGTAAGAAGACGTCCTCTGCTGAGTGCTCCCCGTCATAAAACTTTCCAAGTTAACAGACACAATATACTATTTCCACAGGGCTAATTATAAGGTCAAAGGAAAATATTCTCTGAGCAACTGTAGCTTCTAAGGAAATCCTTTCTTACTCCGTGAAAGCAGAGATTACTCACAGATCGACAAATCTGGAAGAACTATTAAAGGTTTCACTCCCACTTATCACCCATACTTTAAACCTGACACCCAGCTTCCAAAAATATTAATAATTTACCTAGCATTGCCTTGGAAATATTTTGCCAGAAATGAGAAATTTATTCCCATCCTTTAGGGAATAGTAGATATTAAGAATTCAGCACAACTTTCACTAGCACTCTTTTGCCCTTGTATCAAAGGAATTGTACTATTGCTACAAGGACCTTGATCTAATAAAGCACTTAAGCACATTCACAACTTCAATGGGATTAATCATGTGCTTAAGATAAACATATCCCTGAGTACTGTTTACAAATAAAAGCACCTCTTTCAGGTCCATTTCCCAGGTTTGTTTAAATACAGCATAACACAGCAGTATAGAGCAGCAATATTCCAGTTCCAGTTACTTGGTATAAAAGAAACATCTATTCCATGTGATCAGATTTATAAAGAAAAATACTCAGAAGCTGCCCACAAAGGAATAAGTGTGACAAAGAGGAACTAGGAGAAATAAAATTAGCAGAATAAAACTAAATGAGACTTTCAAAGGAGTTACACAACTTCATTGCCTCACATAAGATGAAATCTCATACTGTCAGGAAAATTCACCAAGTCTTTCCCTCCATGGTGTACAAATAGGAGAGGAATACAGCCGATCTCTGACTGCAAAAACAATTAAGACTGATGAGGTGATAGAAAGCAGACAGGATACCAAAAGAGAGTTGGTCTGCTGCAGCTTCATTCGCTATGAATGTCTGTGAGGTTTTGAATCACAGCTGTGGAAACAAGCTGCTGAAATTCCTCCCCTAACCCTCCTGGTAATTTTGTAATTTCAGTATAAATGCTCTGGAAGTCAGGATTAACAGCACACTGCTGAGTGCTTTTTGTAAGCAAAGGATGCTATTGGGAAAGAAACTGTGACTTAAAGGTATGTTGTCATGCAGCTAAAGCGGCAAGGAAAAGAGCCAGGCAAACAATCCCCAGACTGTTTTTTCCTGAGAAGGAGATGATCCATGTTGTCTGGACATTATAGTAGAAGTGAGTCCATTGAATAAACATTCCTGATTACCGTAAGGGAAGATGAAAATATGCTTATCATTTAGTAAGAGTCAATCTTGAAAAAAACTGAAACAGTTCAGTGTGTTCTTGGTGCATTAACAAACGTCTCCTGGACAGGTTTCCTTGGACCCCAGACTACAAACAGAATGTTTATTCTCTATAAGGAGGAAAAAAAAAAAAGTAGCACATTGATTTTCACTGCTTTGTCACCTTAGGGGTTTTACAAAGGGTTAACACCACCTCTATTACTTATTATCAAAGCATTATTATCCTGAAGTTATTGTACTATGCTCTGTGCCTATTCTTTTCTCTAATGAAGAACAGAGAGGTACTTTGCTGTTGCAAAAGAAAAGTATTTTTAACTTGATCCTTGACTCTGTAATTGAACATGCCTGAAGAGTCCCCTGGGTCTGCCTGAAGCTTATTACAGAATTGGATTTACCTTTCTTCCTCAGACATAGCCCATTTTTTTAAGTGCCTTTGTCTTTTTTTTTAATTATTATTTTTTTATTCCTAAGGGACACTGTTTTGCACCAGGAGGTGCTGGTCCACTATTACCCTGATAAGAAAGGCACTCAGACTCTGCAAATATTTTAAAATATTTTTATATCAGAGCTCAATATAAAGAATTAGTACAGATAAACTCATGTTCCTTTAGATGCTGGGAACCCCGAGTTATGCAGGATCGAACAGGCTCTGATCTGCACATAAGCATGCCGTGCAGACCCTGCCTGTAGAGAACTTGCCCCGTTTGTGTCGTTCTAGCTGTTACAGTGTTTTCTTACAAGAATATAGCTGTGCTCATCATTTATCTCTCAGACAGAAGATGTCTCCAGGAGAACTTGCTGCACTTCTAGGTAAAGGCAATGCCCTCTCAGTACTGAGAGGGAGCTGCTTGGCAGGCTCCTCCATCACCATCACCCAACTGAGTTTTGCTCATGTCAAGGGAGATGTGCAGCACAGGCCTGCAGACAATGTGTGTGCAGCACAGCACAGCCCTGCACCTACACAGATCCACTGCTACACGGATCACTGCCTCCTCAACGTGCAATGCTCTTCCCACCAGTATCACTGCAGACACCTGATGCTCACCTACCCCGTAGGAGCCAAAAAAGCAAAGGCCTGCAGAGTCTTTAGGATACATAGAGATAGAAGTTTTTGCAGGCTTTCAGGGAGACATCAGGTTGAATGAGATATCCTTCTGGAGGTTCTCAACATGACTTACCTCTCTACATTAATAAATACTCAATGTAGGTTCTTATTTTAGGGCGACTGCTTTGTTTAGTGCTAAAGTGTAAGCAAAAATTTGTAATCCAAGTTAGGCAGAATATATCCTACTACCTTTTCTTACCATCCCCAAATTCACATTGTCTTGGATTGCCTTTATTTTTCCCATGGCCACATCTTGAAAACCTCTTACCTTCAATCCTTAACTAATAAAAATTTTTCCTAAGCCATTCCTCCTAATCCGCGTATAGAAAGCTCTCACACTACTTCAACAACACTCCTGGATCTGGCCCTCTGTCCTACAAGGTGGGATGGGGAAAGAGGAGCAGGGAGAAACAATGCTGAAGTTCAGATGTACCCACCTCATGAGCTATGAATGCAAGAGGGAGGGAGGAGCCTCAGGGCTCAAACAGATCAGCTGAACAGGTTTAGGTTGTGTGTGGCTCCTCAGGACAATGCTGTCGCTTTCTGTCCACCTCATCATCACACCAGAAGCTGTAGCAGGTGCAGAAGGAAATAATCACTGAATGCTCAGTCCCTACCATTCAAAAATCTGATTTCACTGGCTCTGACCCACTTTCAAGTCCTAATAGTGGTTATACAGGGCACTCCAAAACAGCAGAAAGCCCTCCCCAGAAAAAGTTCGGGTAATTTTTTTGTTTTGGAGTGTCATTAGTTCCTTGTTGGTTTTATAGCCACCCCTCCCAGCAGCTTGTAAGTCCCTCTGGTAGGAGGGTCAGGAAGATGATTACAAAACCCATAAGGCTTTCTTTGGAGTATCTGTCCCCTTCCCCTCTTGATGGTGAGCACATGGTCTAAAGAAACATTTTTTTTTCTCTCTGCTTTGGTAATAGTTTGTTTCCATCAGCTGAAGGAAAGCTTCAAGGACTTTCTAGTCACACTTTACAGCCAACAGCATACAATCACAATTTCATTTCTGAGTACATCTGTTTTAGAGCACTGATCTCCTGAACCCACTAGGATGTGTGCAACAGACAACACAGGACTGATTTATGCAGCTTTCTAAGAAAGAGGCTTATTTCTCTACAGTTATGATAATCTGTTGCCTTAACACTGGCAAGCAACCAGGCAAGTTCTGACATACAGCAGTCTTTTATGCTGTTGCATTTGAACATAAATAAAATAACGAAGAAGAGAGCAAGAAGGAAACTCCTAGAAGATGGTATGTTTGTTCTCTTTTGCAAATGTTCTCTGGCAGCAATGCAAGAAAAGCCTGTGCCTGCATCTCCACCTGCAGATTCTGACTCATTCAGCATAGCTGAAAAAGTCAGAGGGAGGTCAGAAGGGAACAAGAGTCAGGCTGCATCAGAGCCAGCTGCAGAAAGACCTCCCATACCCTATTGCAAGCAAATACCTGAAATAATCAAAAATCCCTACATCAGAGAATGGAAAGACTCCATAAACAGTATAACCACCAGAGACATGTCATGTTTGCTGGTTCCCTGCTGTGTCTGGCGAAACTGTACCCGTAAGGGGCTCTTGCTAAAACCAGCTGACCCACACTGACATGGCACTTGGATATTCCTGTGTCACAGGGTCAAAAAGACAGTTGAAGGCAGACCAGAGTGCAGCCAACCTCTGCCAGGCTCCATGGGATCTGGAAAGGACCCAAGACTCTGGAGGTGAAACTGAAAAAATAAATTATGTCAATAGAAATTAATTCTGCACAAATATCTCATTGCCCAGCCTGGACACTTGCCAGCTACGCATACAATAATTGGGAAAGGAAACCGTCCACCTGCAAACTAGGCAGCAAATTAGAGATGACAGCTAAGGGAGACACCCAATCATCCCCAATGCTTATAGAAGGTGTTTTATGTTGGACTACTGGGTACATGACAAATAATCCAGCCTACCAAAAGGAAAGAGACTTGAGAGAGAAAAGTACACAGAGCTCAAAATCAGAGCCCAGAGAAAGCAACAGTTTTACATGTTGTGGTAAACAGCACAAACCAGCCACTGCAAAAAGAGAAGGAAGAATCAGAACAGATTACACTGCTTGCAAGAATTTGCCAATGCCATCATGATGAGATTAACATGGGCAAAGAAAATTGTGGAAAGACTTCCTCGGTGCCAAAAAACCCCACAGCTGATGAGTAAGAACCAATATAACCACTATTTTAACCTGGGCATAAATATATATATATCAGTCAATGAAGCAAGCAAAATAGGAAAATGAGCAGAGAAAGGCAGGGCAAAAGCAGCAGAAGGCATAGAAGTAAAACTCTGGACTTAAAGTATCCATCTTGCCTTGTTAAAGGAATATGAAAGTTATATGAAGGATCAAATAGCAAATTAGATTATATACAATGTGTAACACTATTACTGAACTACTAAAAATATGTTTTGTTTTTGTTGTTGTCTAGAGGCAGTACTAGGGATGGAGCCAACATATTTAAGCAAGAGCTTGACAGCTCTTCAAGATACAGAAGCTCCCAACAGAATACAAGATAGGATAACCCAGTAGCCCCTGATAATGACAAGAGGAAAAGCAAGCACTAAAAGAAGAGTTAAATAAGCTGATTGCTTCAGAAATCATGGCCAAGAAAAAAAAACCCCACAGGGTTTGCATTCCTCCGTGATGACTGTAGGAAATAAATATGACACCTATCATACAGTATAGGCCATAAGCGATTAAAAGATATATAAATGACAGTTTTCCACTGAAGCAATAAGTGTTTGGATATTTGAATTTTTATATTGTTATTGATAGATTTTTTCCATGCTTGATAAATCGAGAAGGTACTAGTAGGTAACCATAAAAACCAGTGATCTTTTTGTGCAGTTAGAATACCCTTTAAGAGCATAGAATCATAGTATGGTTTGGGTTGGAAGGGACTTTAAAGATTATCTGGTTCTAACCCCTCTCCCACAGATAAGGTATACTCTTTATTTAAACCACATCCGAGTAATTAAAAAGGTTCCCTGGAAAATATGAACAATCTTCCTGAGTAGATACTAAATTATATGCAAGCTATGGGACAAGTATATAAAAGTATGACTAAGAGTCTCTGCTACTTTCGAAGAACACATTCCACTTGGAACTACCATCATATTAAAGACATAAAAATCTATAGAAATAAAGGTACAATGAGTAATGTTGGGCTCATTGCCCACATTTTATGGACTGGAAACCATTGCTTGAGAGCAGTGTTGCTCAGGTGAGTATCTGAAGTGGTGTGTAAGGTAAGAGTGTGACATGACTGGTCTGTGAAAGAAATGCAACGAAAGCATACATATTCTCACCATAAAAAAAAATGCAAAGTGGAAACCAATACATCTAATAAATCACCTTTAAAAATACATCCTTTTTTTTATCTGGTTGTAAATTAAAGCCACTGTATCAAACAAGACAGCAGACAGAATTCTTTTAGGGAAAAGTTAGGTTGCATCTCATTAAAAAAATAAAAAAAAAAAATCAATCATCTCCAGACTACTTGAATACAATGAAGCACAGCAAAATACAGAGTTGTATAAGAAACACTTCAGATTTAAAATAAAATATATGTTGTCTTGAGATTTTAATAAAGCAACATCAATAGTATCATTGCATCCGAGTCCTTGACTGAAAAGGGAACAACTTGTCAGGACCCTAAATCTTGTAAAGAATATAAATGCGAACGCAAAAGCTGTTAAAAGCTTATGTAAGTCGGCAAGAGAGGACATGCACACTTTGCTCACTTATTAGGAGTTAAAATATCAATGTCTGTGATTATAAAATTGTTATAAAATCAGAAGCTAAATTAACCGAAGTATCATGAATCATCCCATCCTTCCCTTTGTAATGTCATGTTCAAAATCACTTGCTTAGAGCAGCAGCAAAAACAGACCTACACAATGCAGCTGCCTGACACCTCATACAAAGGCTGCTATTCATCTCGTAGGTTTTTTCCCCAAATATTTGAGCTCTACATCTCACAAGACTATGATGTGCTTATCTGAGAATGATGCTGATCTCCCACACATACATATAAATGCTTTCCAACAAACACCTTGCAGAACCTGCTGTAGCATTTATTCAGTTAGCACATTTATTATTCTTAAAATGTAAATAAAAGTGGAAGAGCTAATGTGCAATAATGTGCCTTAAAATAGCCTAGGGTTTGCCTCCAACTGGTTATCCACAGATCACAGTGCTGAGCAACACATGAAACCCCACGCTGTTGAACCATTAAGGATTTTCTAGTTTATAAAATAGTAATAAAATAATTAAAAAGTCATTTACTTAATCCTCAAACAGATGAATCTAAAAACAACATCTAAGTATATATGGAGCCATAATCCTCTGACAGCTAATCTTTGCAGCAATTCTAATTACTGAGGATTTCTACGGGTAATATATACAGCAGTTAATTGCTTTTTATGAATGCTTTGAAAACAGAAAATAGTATTGATTTCTTATTAGTGTATGTATTGTCCCAGTCCTGACTTATTTTTTCATTAATTAATTACCTGGTATTTAGTTCTCAAGTTCAGTGGTTGATTTCTTATTGCATATGCCTCATGTAATTATTTTGGATATTTGTCCATATTTGCACTTTCAACCTTCTAGGATTCAAGGAAACTACAAAGATAGAAATATTGTCTCAATAAAGGTGAGGAGGCCTATGTTAACAGGCTTTTGGGTGTGATCAGTAAATGATGACATGATGAATTTTCATTCTTGATATTACTAGGGCAATATTAAAGCTAGCAGTCTGATGACACACTAGTTGGAATAACAAGTGTCCTCAGAAGAAAATTAACTCTCTTTTCTAGATAAACCTTTCCCCTCTTCACTTGGGCCCTATTTCCCAGATTATTGCAGAGCACTTATTCAAGCCTGTCTTCTCCCATAAGCAGAAAAAGAATGGGACATGCACAGTCCACTAACTATAATACATCAAAATTAAACATTTGGAAGCGTTACTCCCAAGTTCTCTAGCCATGCCTAATCCTGTAATAGGAGACAAACAGATACTTCTCTTCCTGTTCTCCCTGGAGTACTCCTTGCCCTGATAAGAAACTTGCTTACATTCTCCCAGTAAGAGCTGCTAGATCTTCCAACAGATGAGTGTGGGCGTCAACCACTTATATCTCTGCTTAAAGTCTCCAGCAACGATGTGTGCTGTTCATGCTCTAGCTGGAAGGGTGCTAGAGAACAGTTGAATCTAGCTCTAGGTTTGCTTTCAGTGAAGGGAATGTACAGAGACCACACTTGCCTTACAAGCCTGACATGTTTTTATGGACAGCAGGAATATTCTTTAACGTAATGGTTGTATGTGAATATATTACAGCAAAAGAAAACCACAACTTGAGATGAACACTGGATAGACCTTTAGCTACTAAATATTTCATAATCTGTGTATTCAGCATGCCTTCATTTGATAAAATCTGCAATGTTAAAAGGAAAAGGTAATTAGAAATGCAAAAATTTACCTCAGAAGTGTCCAAAAATCCGTCTATGGCTGTATCTTCATCTACTCTCCAGGAAAGTTCAAAACAATAGGGAAAAATGACTATTCATGATAAAAAGAATAGAAATTCTGACCAGTATGTATCTCACACTGTTTGGCAGGTCCTCAGCAACCTGAAAACACGATGTACCTAGTTAATACAATGTACTATTGTCGCAGCACTCTCCAAACCATCTGGCTGCAACAAGGCCTTTTACCATATCATACCAGCACACTCTTCAAGCTAGTCCCTCTGCTGCCTTCTCATCCTGGGCCCACTCTCTCTTCTCTTGCTTCTTCCTCCCCCTGCTTCTTCCTCGGCTGCTCTCCCTCCCTTGGCTGCCCAACCCCTTAACAGAACCAGCCACAGCTGCACCTTATCCACATCAGCCAACCCACCGCCCCTGAAGCCAGCCCACAGCTGTATATTATCATTGCTAATTAACTCAGCTTCATCCCTTTACATACTGTTCATTGAAAACAATGAACACATCACAAAAGTCAGAACCAGCTGTCATAATCAAGGAGCAGGATAGGTCCTGTATTGTTCTAAAAATATGTTAATACTTATAAGCCCATACTGCATTCACAGCAGAACAATTTCAGTGACAGCAGCATTTCTAATACAAGTAAATGTGCCCATAATCACAGGCAGTTTTTTATTTTTTAAGTAGTCTGCAACAGATCATGAAAAGAAATTTTGATCCCTTGGAAATCACTTCTTTAAATCAGAGTAGGACCAAATACCTTTTTCACCTGCCTACACCAGAGTTCATCCAGAGTAAAACAGAACTGAGCACCAAACCTCCAAGGACCTTGAAATTATTATTTCCTTTAGGATATAATGTATCCCAGAGCTAGTTGCAAAACATTGCTCTTTGAACTTTTAAAAAAAGGTTGCTAAAGCCAAGTTCTTGGAAACTGATAAACCAGAGAACACTAGAGCCTACATCTGTTCTGTACAAAGAGTCTGTACAGATCAGGAATTACTGAATCTGAAGAGAACCTGAAGAACTGAGATCATCAGACTAGCAGAGGTGAAAGACAGACTATATTGTACACTCTTCCTCTCTTTCATTAGATCCAACCTATATTGAGAACAAAGGCATGCATATAGAACCAACCTTGTTTATGACTTTTCAAGGAAACACAATGACTTTCCAGTGAAATGCTTTTTCACTTTTTTTTTCCCCCACTATGTGCAGATTGATTTTCCTCTTTGGTTTTTTTGGTTTTTTTTTTTTTTTCAATTTGGCTTAGTCATAATTCCGTATTTGCCTAATAGTATGCAAGTTTGATAAACAGCATGCTAAGATACAGCCAGATGTTTTCAGAGGCAGCCTGTTTTTAAGTAATTCCAGGGGACAAAGGTGACAGAACTTGTGGTGGAAGAAAAGAGTGGTTTTGACAAGAGCTAAAGTCTAAGGAGTAGGGACTTTCCAGAAAATACCAGGGAAAGAAAATAATTATGAGGGCCCTCTATTATCAAATGGTTTTGAATTACCAAGAAAAGGTGTGAAACTAGGAAAAATATAGGAGGTCTTTCCCTGGCCTCTTCATGGCTGATCAGTTGAGCTGTGCCAGGACTACTCACACAATCAGTTTCAGCTCATTAACTCTTCCTGAAAATACCTTCATTTACACAGGCATAATCACAATTGTGCATGTGGCAGGACACACGTAGCTCCCCTTCCCGCTGTTAGTCAGGCCAATCCACACATTTATTTCACATCTGGCTTATGAAGTTATTATAGTGGCTACTGCCACTTTTCTTTCAGCTACTTCCCTTTTTTTCCAAGATCTCCAGAACTTATTATTAATCTTGCATTTCTGCTTTGCTATATTAACTAAGGCTCTATGGCCTCATGCCAGTATCCTCTGCCTTCATCCTTACAAAATTTAGCCAAGGTTGTCTATAGGAGGCAGCCAGAAGAATAAATCACAAACTGTATTTCATTTCATACAGTCAATTTAAACTATTTAAAGAATCCTTGCACTGCTACCAGGAGTATTATTATTATTATTATTTTAAACAAAGAAAGAAATGAGGATTTACAAATAGAGCCATTTAGTTTCTCTTAACATTTTTGGTATTGGCATAAAGCATGTTCTTGGACAACTCATTCATTCACACCTTAAATTCAATTGCCTATAAATTCTGTCATTTTACTTGCTTCCCTGCTTCTGCATGGGAAATGCCTTTGACTTCTGTGTCCCTATGACCCATTCAAGCCATTTGTATGACTCTTGGCTTTTTTACATTGCAGTCTTGAGTTTGTCATGGAACACTAAAAAATGCTTTTTTGTGTAACACACAGAGAGGATGTTCTTTGGCTCTGTCTGAGCGACACGTGTTGCAGGCTTACACACAGATTACAGCAGAAAAACATCCTTTTGCTTGCAACTCCTCCCTCTTCACTGGCATTGTAGCTTGCTGAATAGCTGAGATGCGGCAGTGGCATTCAGCAGTGAAGAGCGTATCATGAAGGGAAAGAATTTGGGAGGGTATTGTAATGGGTCTATATACTCATTAGAAACGATGGAAGTGTACTAAAGGAAAATTGCAGAGGCAGGGCTCCTGAGGCATGCAAAGAGAAGGTTGTTGGAGGATGGAAGAAAAAAATAGCCCACTACATACAAGAACCTGTCTGTATTTGCATAGTATCAGAGCAAGCGTTATTACTCCTATATAGTATAATAGTGATAGAAGAAATAATAGATAGTATACTTCATTAAAACAAAATGTAAGTATTAGAATGATTTTAAGTCGTATGATTTCCATTATGGTTTCATATGAAATCATAATGATGGTTTGCATTAGTGAAGTATAAGATGGAAATGCACCGTATTTCCAGTCTGCCCTTCAAATCTGTCAGCAAAAACCCTGCCAAGGCTTTAGCTTAAACTTATTGAGATGATTTCACACTTGTTCAACCGTTTGAGTTCTGACAGTATTGGTGTGCCTTTTTTTTGTTGTTTTCTTGTTTTGCAGATTTCTAGCACTATCATATCCTTCAGGCAACTGCCTCTTTGCCAGCTGACTACTGAAGCTCCTGTGAGGATGGCTCCTACCAGATAGAAGAAGGGTAGCTTTGAGGGACTCCTGAGAAATTTGAAGAATGAAATCTTCCTCAAAGAATGAGACAAACATTTGGTATGAAAAACTAGAAAAAATCCACTAATCTGATGAGAAATAGAAATTATCCTTTCATTGAATTGAGTAGGTACTTTAGTGACAGTTCCTGAAAGCTGTCCTGGTTGTGTTAACTCTCCCTCTCTCCCCCATCCCTCCAGAGGACAGAGGTGGGACCAATAACATGGAGCACCTGAGCACATGAGCAACACCCAGCAGTTACTGCAAAGAGGTGTCAGCTTCCCAACTATTTTCAAAAATTCTGACAGGCTCAAAGCTTGTAACAGCTTTGTCTCTACTGAAAATAGAAACATGTCTTAGCCTAAATTGTTCAGGTAAGCAAATATAAGAGCAAACACAATGGAAACAAACTCAAAAATCTTCCCAGATCAACTGTGCACTTAAGGGACCTATTGCAAGTCCCTGTGTTTTCTCACTGTGTTGTAACAGAAATCCATCTTGTATGTTTTTGCAGAACACATGTCATTTATTCTGTAAGGTTAGTGCTCCCAAATTGCATAGTTGTAGAATGATAACCAGGACCTTTGTGTGAAAATGGGGTCTAAGAGGCAAATTCTGAAAGAAGTCTCATGCAAGAAACTTTTCTATACAAGAGGGAAAGGCACAAGTAGTGAAACTGAAAAGCAATACATTTTACAGAGGTGCCTTTTACATGACATATCATTAAGCTGTGTGGGTCATTGCTATGAGATGTATTCAAGCATTGGCCAGCAATAAAAGTAGAATTAGGTATTCATACAGAAAAAAAGAACATCAAAGGCTCTTTTTGAAAAGGTAAATTTTAAAGATATATATTATTCTTACCTTAGCTCACAAACTAATGAAACAGCCGTGAGGAGGCAGAACCTTCTGAAATGCAGGTTTTGCCCTTAACTATCTGTCTGACCTTGCATATATCATTCTCAGATGCTGGCTCTGCTAGGACCTGATACTGAACTGAATGAGCAATTCTTCTTAGCTCACAGATAAATAAAGAGTTTCATATAATATCTCTGGTGTTCTCAGGTACTTTCCAGAGATCCCTTGCACATAAATTACATACTGTTACTTGTCACTGCATCACACCATTCCCTGTGGTTCCTGAAGACATTGTACAGACAGAGATCCTTGTAAGGGTTTCTCTGTCTGTCAGCTGACCATGGAGAATCCAGGGAGGGGTCCTCAACACAGAGCTGCACCACTTGTTATAAACTCAGTCTGCAAGAACTCAGCCCATTTCTCCCCTGAGATCTCAGAGAGAAGCACTCAGTGGAGCAGTGTCTGCAGCCCTGCTCAGCATGGACAGAACTGAGCTGTGCAGCTGCTCAGAAGAGCTTCCCGGCATCTGATGGACACCAAAGCACACTGCAGAGCAGCAGTCTGCCAGAATATACAATCACAAACCAAGGTCCGTGTTAAGGAAATGGGCCCAAACCAAAGCCCATTTACAAACCAGCAGTTGTGGAAAACTAGGTTTACATGCAAATGACCCATCTCTCTACCCCAGACTGAACCCAAGACTCAGCTTGTAAGCCCCTTTAATAATGGAAGCTGTTCAAGTTGGAATATGACTCAAACATTGTGGCCTGGATTTATGTTTAATATTTAGTGACAGTGTGCTGACTGTATCACAGCTTGAAGATTAATACTACCTTAAGGAGCTGGGGTTTTTTAATTGTTCAGCTTCACACTGTTGGATGGAAAATAATGTATCTACATCATGGAAATCTCTGGTTTCCAAAATATATATTTTTCTCTTCCTCTTTTTGAAAAATCAGAATGACCAAACAATAGGCAAGAGAATGCTTTCATTAAGCAAACAATGAAAATGCTAAGTTTTTATTTCTTATTTCTCTTGTATTTTATATTTGAATAAGAGTCTGGAAGCAGCAACTTAAGCTACTACAACTCCAGAGATTACAGTTTTCCAGCAAGGGAAGCACTAGGCCTCTCTGTACAGGCATAGTCTGTATCCTCCAGAGGAGCTCAAGCTGCAAATGCCAACAAGACTTTCTCAGAAACAAACTGTGCTTCACAGCAGTGTTCCAGACTGCAGGAGGGATAGCATCAAAAAGCCAAAGGAAAATGAGCATAATGACCAAATGATTTATAGCATTCATCGAAGGCAGTGTCATTACAAAATGAGGAAAATGTCTCTTCTTTCAGCACTCCAATCACTTAGTGCAATGTAGATGCCAAAACCTCACACCTTTATAAGCAGACCTATAATTATGAGACATAAAACAGAGGAAAGAGACTAGCAACTGGGCTATAATGAACCAAAATAGTTACAACATCAAGCAAAATCTCTTACTACTTATTTTGAAAAATCAGGTTACAGAGCAAAGTAAACACATTCTCAATCTATACAAAGCACTTTTGAAGCTTCCCACTCTGCTGTGGTATTCAGCAATACAATTTCTCTCTTCCACTGGCACAGCAAGTAGCAGTGCAATGGTATTGACAGGAGCAATGAGATCAGAAAATACTTTGATTTCTATCTCACTGCCTGCTTTTTCTCTGTTGAGCCTCTCCTGATAGCTGGAGGATGCTTATCTTTAAAAGCTGTTGATGCTGTGAGATTTTGTTGGGGTTTTGGTGTTTTTTTAATTGCTTTCAGTGACAATTCAGGAAGCCAGCAAAGATGCCTTATGAAAAAGCTTCTAGAAACACTCCCCCTATCCAAGGAACTGTGCTGCTCCCTCACATGTTCCCTCTTGCCTTCCTGAATAGAAATGTATCTACTGTCTACATGTTAATTATTTTGGGCTGAATGCACTCAAAGCAGGACTTCTTGCCTACCTGAGACTTGGGTAAACAAGAAAGCAATTCATTGCCAGTGGTCAAAATGGGTAACAGATAAACTGAGCTCGGGAATGGAGGGCAAAGAAAAAAACTCACGACCCCAGGATCTGCGAAGCTGCAGAATCCACAGACCCACATCTGAAAAACTGGATGGACTACAAGAAAAAGGAAGATTACTGGTATATGAATTCATGCTTTCACGTTAAAAACATAAGCCACTTCATTATCTAATCACTTCCTTTGGTAGTGAAAGTCACTCTTGGCTGTGTGTGCTGCTGTTCAGAGTACTGCTGAAATTGAAAACACGGATGGGGAGTATCAGAGCTCACTCTTGGAAATGCCACTTTGTGCTTCCAGGTCTGTTCTGCACTTGATGCTTAAAACATCAAACGAAAGGGGTTGCCATATCAGAACAGACTACTGATCCATCTATCCAGCAAAAACTTGTGGGATAACCTACTCAGAGAAGGAATGTCTTGCTCACTCCAGACAGACTGTTGTTGAACTGTATTCTGAAGTCCAGGTACTTATCCAAAACTAATTCAATGTTCCCACTATATAAACATGTCTAATCTCTTGATGCCTGCCAAATTTTGTTCCAACAGCTCATACTACTATCTTCTAAAGTAAGAACTTCACCACAAATTTGGATGTTTCAGATCTTGATGAGTTATCCAGACTCATCTCCTGATGAAAAAGTCTACAAATAGTTAGTTCCAAAACATGATTTAGCATGTTAACTTATGGCAACAGCATTAGTAAGCCTGGTAAAGAGTCAATAGATAAAGCATTAACTCTTAATCAAATAAATGTTTCTTAGTGAAACTGAGTGTCAATAGAGTACAGAAAGAACTACTCTTGTTTTGCGCTGTGCTTCCAACAGAGACTGGGTTACTACAATTATGAACGTGTTTTAGAGATCTGGTGTCACTGATGGAAAATTAGGTTATAAGAACTAGAGATACTCAGCTTGGATTTCAAACCCTGCAATGCTGTCAATATTAGCTTATTAGTATATATTAATGTATATATTAACTAAGATGTGTCTATGTAAAAGAGAATAGACCCAATCCCCTCTCACTCATTAGTTCAGCTCCTGCCAAAATGAATTATGAGAAAAAGTTGGCTGTTCATTATAGGAATGGAACAGAATGAAATGGAATGGTTCAGTTGCAAGGGACCTACAATGATCATCTAGCCCAACTGCCTGACCACTTTAGAGCTGATGAAAAGCTAAAGTATGGTATTAAGAGCATTGTCCAAATGTCTCTTAAACTGACAGGCTTGGGCATCAACCACCTTTACAGGAAGCCTGTTCTAGTGTTTGACCACCCTCTTAATAAAGAAATGCTTTCTCAATAAAGAAATGTCCAGTCTTAGTGCAATGTCAAGTCAATATGATATGCCATATGTAATCAGACAGATCACAAAAGACAAATTTTCACATCACATTGAACTTGGTGCTATATATCAGTACTGTAATAATTAGAAGAGCCCATCAAATCATGCACATAGGAAGAGTGAACAGACAGCTCAGCTGGCTATGCTCCCCCCAGAATAACAACTGCTCCCCCCAGATCCCCTAGGAATCACTGAGTCACGGAATGGTTGGGGTTGGAAGGGACCTCTGGAGATCATCCAGTCCAACCCCTTGCTAAAGCAGGTTCTCCTAGAGCAGCTTTCACAGAGTCACGTCCAGGTGGGGAGGCTCCAGAGCTTCTCTGGGCAGCCTGCTCCAGTGCTCTGTCAGGAAGCTCTCTCTGAGGCTGGGATTTATATGATGAGAAAGGAACAGGACACATTTCAACCGTCCATTGCTTTGCAAAAGGAAATAATGCTTCAGGCTTTCCTAGAGACCTTTTCTATCCATAAAACATGGTTTCAAGGGCAGGAGATGCCAAAGAAAGCCTCTGAGGTGCATATACAATGTCAAAGCGCTGCCAAATATCTGTGGAGTGAGACTCCTCAGAAGACAGAGTCAGCAAGTATGGTACTCTGGTTAGTTGATTCCAGCTGATCTGCTTTGTGTTTACTAGCAAAAACATGGTTTGTTTTTTTCAGAGAGACCAGTTTTGCCTTCCCCTAAAAAGAAAATAGTTTTTTTAAAGACGTCCATCCCTTCCAGTTTGCAATTCAGGAGCATTTTCACAGGAGAGGTAATCTGATGCCAAGAAAACGAATTAGCACTGCTGCTGGCAGGCAAAGCAAAGAGAATCGCAGCTGATCAAACACTGCATCTCTCCCCGCTCGGGGCAGAGCAGCAGCATGAAGAACAGAGCAGGTCTTGGGTAAAGAGGCACAAGGAGCTGCTAGTCCTAAACCTGGTCAGGCATTCAAGTCCCACCATCTATGATTAGTCTTCTCCACTCATTTTGCATTTTCAACCTCTCCTTAGCAATTTGTCCAAATAAATGACAGAACCCTGTAATTTAAGCCCACAGCGCACGTGCTGTACAGATCTTCTCAGAAACAGAAACCCTAAAAAGCTGTAGAACAGAGGTGAAAAATAGCACCATCCACTCACAAATAAGTAGATAATGGCTACACTTTCCTGTAAGGAAAGCCTAACATGAAGTTATTGCATTAATCCAAAGGCTGGGGCCCACACTTCTCATAAGAGATATCTTTGACAGCCATAGCGGGCAGGTTTACTGGGGAAACTCTCCCATTCATGACAGACAAAAATAAATAAATGAAGACATTTTTCAGAAAAAATAAATTCATAGGCAGTTTAAAAAAGATTTTTTCACTGTCTTTTCCAAAAGCTCCCTTCAGGGCCGTGTACAGGAAAAAGATTAATGGTGTGCTATTTAGCACCACCTTGTGCTGACTTGTCTGTTGCGAAGGAATGCAGTCAAGGGAGAGAAACACATTCAGTCTTGGCAAACAAATGCATAAGATACTGGGTAAAACACTTTGGTGTTTGGGCTGGGTTTGTTAGATTGTTTTTTTCACACCGGGAATTTTAGAGTACATTTATTAAGGGCAGAAATTGCTGTTCATTACTATTACAGCATTTAAAATTTAAACCAACCAAACAAAAAAAACCCCAAAACCTGTACAGGCAAGAGTGCATTTAGGTGCGTGTCGATCAGGAAAAAGGGGAATTTTAGAAGTTTATAATTAATTCTTACCTATTGAAAAAGCAAACAGATTACTATATTTACTACAGTATGGATAGTCTTGCAAAGCTGCCTCTAGCCTAAACCTTTAGAAGAAGCAACTAGTGAAATAAGAAAAATTATCTGGGCAGAAAATATGAATTTATTTAAATTGACTGAAATTAAATTAGCTCAATGTTAAATTAATGTTTAACTTAACGTTAAGTTTATTTGTTAACTTCATAAATTCAATTTAATTTAATTTGGAAAAATGTGAGAAAGAAATCTGGTTTTGAAGTCTGCGCATCACAGGGTTAATCCATCAGGGCTGCAGCTGATGTCCTGTGGCCATGGGGTTATATTGTCCTTCTCCCTCTGCCTCATCCCTCCAGAGTGTTAATTATGATGCTCACAGGCCTCCTGCTCACAGACAGACACCTGCATCTGTTCGCTCTCAGAGCACCTCTTTGGAGCAGGGAAGTGCTACCATCTCTCTCTGCCCCAAAGGTGGTCCTTCGCTTTACCCTGTCTACCCCACAGTTCTGTAGCACAGGGGTTTTGGACCCAGACCTGGGGTTAGGTTTCCTTGCTGCAACTCCTTCTGCATGTGCTGTCAGTACTGAACCCACTTACAAATGTTGTGTTTAGATACTCCCAGCTCAGGGTAAAAGGCTCAGCCTGAAGCCTGACAAAACCATAGTAACATTTTCCAATTTCTTTCTGTGGTTCTTGGATTAGATGCTATGAGAACAGGTGAGATTTCATAAAGAAAAATTTTGCAGTCTGCCAAAAGCACTTTTCTCCCCTCAAAAGTCCAGAAAGAAAATATCTCAGTGATTTCCAAGACTCAACCGACACCTCAGAGCTTGGATTTTCTAATACTTTTAGTGTCCAACCTTTCCAAAGACCGTGAGTACTTGTGAACCACAGCAAAAAGAAACCTTTTCCCTCATTTTGCTGCAGAAAGTTTGCCACGGCCCGCCATCCCTCCGCAGAGGGGCCTTGCCCTGCGTCGGCCCTGCCACGGTGTCCCTGCTCCTCAGCCCCAGCTGGGAAGGGCAAAGGGCTGCTTTCCTGGACAAACTGTGGCCCATTCCATAAACATGTGTATAACCAAAGTGTAGGTTAAACAAATGCTAATTAAAGGCTGACAGCTGAGGTGGCTTGCAGCTTCTCTGCTTACTGCCTGGGTGAGGTGACCAGGGATTTCACACCACAGTCTGCCTCAAAGAGAAAATGCACTCTTGGGACTGGCAGAGGTTTATGGAAGGAAGGAAAGTGTAATTAAATATTCCCCTGATAGAAGCTGCATTTTCCCTGTACATATGTAAAATGAGTGCTGCAATGAGAACTGCTGAAGACAGCGTGTGAGACTTCTGATAACTGCCTGTCTCCTAGGAAAGCAAATAATTTTGTGTGATATTAAAAACAACTGGCACACACTGCAGCCCTCCTCATGAAAGAATACAACACCTTTTCACAGTGGACAAAAGAAAAAGAAAAAAAAATCACATTCACCATGATCAAACCAAATCCCACTCAAATTTAGTAGCATTTATGTGGGTTTCCCTGCAACCTGCATGGATACATAACACCATCTAGTTCAGAAAGCAATGGTAATCAAAACAGATGGAGCAAATGGCACTTTACCTGTCACACTGCTGAGCCCTTGACTGTGATAAAATATACTTGTGAAACTGTAACAGATACAATACAGAGTATTGTAAAGGGAAAACTGAATATTCAGCTTCGTTATATTCAACAGACCAGAATGGATTGGAAAGATAAAAACGTTCACTATCACTTAATTCACAAACTGAACTATAATCACAATTCATTGATAAAAATAGCAACACAGGTCTATCACTCATTATCACACCTTGGTTGTCTTCAGTTAAATAGCTGACATTACCAAGACAGTTTGTATCTGTCCTGGTTTCAGCTGGGATAGAACTAATTTTCTTCTTAGCAGCTGGTGCAGTGCTGTGCTTTGGATTTGATGTGAGAACAATGTTGATAGCACATGGATGGTTTTGGTTCTTGCTGGATAATGTTTGTACTAAGTCAAGGACTTTTCATTTTCTCGGGCCTTGCCAGCAAGAGGGCTGGAGGGACACAAGAAACTGGGAGGGGACACAGCCAGGACAAGTGACCCAAACTGGCCAAAGGAATATCCCATGCCATAGAACATCATGCTGAGTATATAAGCTGGGGGAAGGACGGGTGCGGGGAGGGGGACGGGAACATTCAGAGTGATGGTGTTTGTTTTCCCGAGTAACCATTACATGTGAGACAGAGCCCGGCTGTCCTGGGGATGGCTGAGCACCTGCCTGCCCATGGGAAGTGGTGAATGAATCCCTTGTTTTGCTTTGCTTGTGTGCATGGCTTTTGCTTTACCTATTGAACTGTCTTTATCTCAATCCACGAGTCTTGCTCACTTCCGATTCTCTCCCCTATCCCACTGTGGGGGGACCGAGCGAGCAGCTGCGTGGGGCTTAGTCACCAACGGGGGTTAAACCAAGACAGTACCTGATAAACATCACAGGGAAGGAGTGAGACAGCAAGCGATCTTCTGAGAGCATAACTAAAGAAGTTTAGACACCACAACAAAGACAACGGTTTTGTGATCAAAAATTATTAAAGGAAATGTTTCTTTTGATATTTCTACCAATCAAATCCTGTCTTGCAAAATGTGCAATGATCTGATAACAGCCTGTGCAAAGTGATAACCAAGCAAAATAAAAGGAAACAGTTAAAGGAAAGGTAGATTACCCAATAATTAGTTTAAATCAATGTCTCTGCATTAGGTACCAGGCTGTAAAATGGGTTCAATGGGCCACTGCAAGTGCAAGGAGGTAACTGAAGCTGAAACATGAGGAGTTTCTCAGCCCAGATGAAACTGGAAGAATTGTGTGAATCTAATTCTGGCCTCTTGAAGACAACTTTTTGAGATGAGTTTCTTTTAAAGGCCTCTGTTAATCTCGGGTGTAATTCACAATACACATCTTCATTGCCAATTTTACATACTCAGTTCACTTGATGTTCAGTGGTCTCCTCTGGGAAATGCGTCAGGGCTCCCAAAATTAGAATCATAGAATCATTTAGGTTGGAAAAGACCTTTGAGATCCTGAATTCCAACCATTAACCCAGGACTGCCAAGTTCATCACTAAACTATGTCCCTAAGCACTGCATCTATGTGTTTTTTAAATACCTCCAGGGATGGTAATTTCACCACCTCCTTGGGCAGCCTGTTCCAATGCTTGACCACCCTTTCCGTGAAGAAATCTAAACATTCCCTGGCACAACTTAAGGCCATTTCCTCTTGTCCTGTCACTTGTTACCTGGGAGAAGAGACCAACCCCCAGCTGCCTGCAACCTCGTTTCGGGTAGTTGGAGAGAGCAACAAGGTCCCCCCGAGTCTCCTTTTCTCCAGACCAAACAGCCTCAGTTCCCTCAGTCACCCCTCATCACACTTGTGCTCCAGACCCTTCATCAATTTTGTTGCCCTTCCCTGGACACGCTCCAGCACCTCAATGTCCCTCTTGAAGTGAGGGGCCCAAAACTGAACACGGTATTTGAGATGTGGCCTCACCAGTGCCGGGTATAGGGAGTGGGAAAAATTGGCACCCAATTATGCTGGAACGTCAGGGAATAGAAGCAAAATTACCTGAAGACCTCTGGAGAGGGATCCTGCTTCCCTGTTCTGTATTCATAGAAACTGATACCTAGATCCATTTTGGATCCAGCCTACCTATCTGCCTGAAGGACTAAGGACTTGGTGGCCACATCTCCCACCTTCTGCAGAGTAACATACTAGGAAGAGAGCTTGCAATGAACTGGCTTCCTTCAGTCAGAAAAGGCTCAAAGCCACACCTTTCACAAGACAGTCCTGGACTTGAGGATTGCAGCTCACCCAGGAAAGGTGATCTGTTCCAGCCACATCAGGTTGCTGTGTGGTCAGGCATACAAGTCATCAGGCCAGAAGGAGAGTAGATGAAGGGGAGTGTGATCAGATGCTAGCAATGAAGACACTCAGCTGGGAGGTAGTAAGTATGGAAAACTCTTCTGAGGATCAGCAACAACACTTTTGGATTAGGTTCCCCCACTTCCTTTAGATTTTAAATAACAGGTTGTCTACTTCATACTGGTGGAAAAATCTCTCATGGCACCATCTTTCTCTTGGAAGCCATCAAGTATCTTTGTTGATACAGAGGTTTTGAAATTCTTAGTATTAACAAGAGGTTTTCTGCTTGAATGTTTAATTAAAGAGCATGTACTTTTGGATGACTGATTTCTAGTAGATTTACCTTCCAGTAATTTCCCCACAGCACACCCAGACCTCGTTACCAATGCTGCTCACTTAAGAGTCACCATAGACTTCATTGAGTACAACACTTGAATGAAACAACTAAGAATTCCTAAAATTTAAGGATATACATGGCATACTTCTCCGGTACCGCAGTAAAGCAAGGCACACTGGAACTTTTCCCCTGGTTTACTGAAGAATAGTTACATCTTAGCAAAGTTACATCTATAAATGCATTCTGCAACAGCCCTGTGATTTGTATCAGTATAACTGAATGAAGAGAGCAATTCCCTCTCTGCAGGAGTCCCAGGATCTAAAAAGCATTTCTTTTGTTGCTTCTGTGTTTCCTGAACACATGGCAACCTTAGAAATTGGTGCCAGTCTACTACAAGGTGCCAAGCCAAGTACATCTGATTTGGAAATGATAATTGTTTAATTATCTTTTTATTTTTTTGTGTGTTTAATTAAAACACAGGTGCCAGCGATTATCCTTCTTTTGTGCTTGCATGATGATTAATGTAATGGGAGCTAGATCCTAAACATAGGACCTTAGGCAGTTAAAGAAAATGAGTGATAAATATTCATTACTGAGGAACAGCCATTATTAAATTCTATTCTATTCTATTCCATTCCATCCTATGCCATTCCATGCCACTCCATTCCACTCCATTCCATTCTAAACTGCCTTATCTTAGTAGTTCTTTTTAGCTCAAATTCCTCTTAGGCTTCCCAAAAGGAAAACTGAACTCTCTCTAGTATGAAGTATGTATTGTTACATCATAAGGCTTCATCTCACTTTTTAATGACAAGGTTTATTGCAGTGGTTTGATGAACTGAAACAAAAGACACTTATCGCTTTTTAGGCCACAACCTTTGTTCACAAATAAATTCAGTTGCGTCGTCTGAAACTTGAATATAACCTGGAATTGGTGGGTTAAGGAGTATGAGGAGGAATAGTTTATTTTCATTTTGAAAAATATGTTTGTAAAGAGAAAAGTTCTTATACATGCATGAACACACTCTTTTGCTGGGTGTATAAAGCACAATTTTTTTATAGAATTGTCAGAAATACAGTTTTCTTACCAAATTCAGCAATTATATGACAAATAATAAGAACCCATTTCATGTCCACAAATCCAGCTCAAAGCCACCTATCCCCAGCAGTGGTAACACTGCCAGATCACCAGCAGAGCTGTGAAAACTACCATACTGGGGAATTTTCCATTATTAATTTACCCTGAAGCAGCTGGACGAAGGCTATTGTTTCAGCATCCTTCCTGCTCCACGTGCGTAGATTTCAAGCTTCCCCCAGCCAAAAACCTAGCACTTTTTGTTAGATCATGTCTAGACATAAGCCAGACCATGCCCAGTCCCCACAGGCAGGTACACATCCCAGTTCTCAGGCCCAGATGTCCCAGTTTCTCATCTGGGTGGGTGTGTCCCTGTCTACACTGCTCATCCTCCCACGTTTATCTTGCAAAAGGAGCCCATGCACCTGCCCTGGACAGGCACCATGCAGCCTCCACCAGCTGCTGAAGATGCATGACTCAGAGACCAGGACTCAGGGGACAGCTGATGTTGTCAAAGTCAAGGTTATCAAATCAGATAGATTCATGAGATGCAGGGAAAAAGCAAGCCAAGCTGATTCAGTTGTCTGAACACCGGTATCTAGTGTCATTTCCAGTTACTTTTACAGTTGTGGATGATCCATGGGCCTAAAGAAAGGCATCTGGAGCCCAGGCAGTGTACGTTAAGGCCTCTGACATGCGGCTAGAAACCCCAGCTAAATCCCTCAGAGTCATATCATAAAGGGAGGAAGGTGAAATGCCATTGGTTTTTGGGGGTTTTTTTTGGAAGACTAGCTAAAGTGTTTGCAAAATGAACAGTGAGTGCAGAAGGCATATCTGAAAGTAGTTGATCCCCTCTAGCTTGAGTTCACTTCCATATCTTGTTCTCGGTTCCTCCAACAAACGTACCTCAAACTCATCAGAATAATTTTTATCCTTTACCATAACTAATGTGCACATAATATGCCACACATACACTTTTTTTTTTCATTCAGTAAGTCTATACATATCTGTTGATGTCCCAGTGGCTCTGTGGACCAGCAAAGGCACACCAGTTCTTTACACTCAGCTATATGCACACAAAGAGCAAAGCAGCCAGCACCACATGTACTCACTTCCAGTCAAAATGGCTAAGCATCAATGCCCAGCTTAAACGTGGTGAGGTACATGTAAAGCACAGCATCTATGATGAGTAAAGTTAAAATTCTGTAACAAGACAGCCTTATCATTTTTCAGAGTTGTTTGCATAAATAGGGCTAAATTCACAGATCAACCCCAGGTGCTTTCCGCTACTCCACTATAGTAAAGAGACCAAAACTGTCTTAGCTGTCAATTACCTGCACTAGATCAGATCAATCAAATGTTACTAATCAGAGTTACTAATCAAATGTTACTAATGGCAGAGTCCGGCACAAAGTGTGCAGTGAGGTAACAAACATTTACATCAGGCTTCTTCTGCCTGAGCCAGGCATCTACTCTTCTTCTTTCATATTGTCAGAGCATGAGCGTTTCAGTTCATTCCTTGCTGTTGATCATTTCTGTCTTGGGACTATGTAATGCCTTAGCAAAATATATATGCTTTTTAAGCAAAATTTGAAATGACTGAATCTCAGCCTGAGGTTACACTGCAGATATTTAGAGCAGGGTGTTGTTTATTTTAATTAACTGTATCTCAGCTTTTTTCAATATAAAACAAAAGTTCAAAATATAATAAAATACATAATGTTTTCTTTATCTTATTAATGACAATTTTTTATTAGAAATGTTTTCTACATGAAATACATACAAAGAAATAAACAGTAGAATCCTCCAGGTAAAACCAACATTTTAAAATTACATTTCATTGACACACAACCTTAAAATTTTTATTGATTACTTAAAAGATGAGAAAATCAAAGCTGAAGAGTAAACAATATGTTTCAAATCATCTGCATTATTTCATTAGTCCCATCCAGCAGTGATGTGATGTGATGTGAATGCCCACATCTCACATCCCCACATCAGGCCACACATAGGAATTCAGTTCCTATTTGCTTCCCCAGACTGGGTCTAACATTATGGCTGTGAGCACAGGCTGAAGCTAGAGACAAGTAAACATTTTCCATCCACCCCACAGACCTATTCCTTTTTTCTAGTGTAGGAGGAGCAGGAAACACACTATGATGGCACACAGCTGTTAGGAGATTGTGTCAGCTGCCAACACAGCAGCAGGAGAGCTGGGGAAGGTTCAGACAGGGGCAAAAGACATCTTACACCTGTAGTAGACTCACATCTGTTTCCAGCACTTTTAATGAATTTACAGTTTGGTTCACTGTTTTGAGGTGAGATCTCCATTGTAGAACATATGTAGCACTGTAATCCACTGTAAGGATCACAGGACTTTGAGAGATAGCAATGAAGAAGTGAAGGTACAGAGATACTGCCGTAGCACTCCAGCACAAACCCTTTCCATTGCAGTGTCCATGAGGCAGTAAGAGATAAGGTGTTAAATGAGCTCCAGCTGACAATTCACTGTTCTAAAAAATGTGACTACCCTCTGTGAAAGTTATTGTAAAATAACATCACATGGTTCATGCTTATTGGGCCAAGTGCATTGACTGCATACTGAATGTATGTATTTTTTTCCTATCGCAAGTGCAGACAACTTGCAACTGTTAGCCAGGCTGCGTTAATTCAGGTTTATGTAGCACGGCTAGAAATGATGAGGGTAGAAGGAACTTAAGAATTCTGTGGCTAGCTCATGAGCTTCTGCAGGCTCCAGTTCTCCCTCCAAGAGATATCAGGTGTTCGGAAGGAGCCAAATCTAAGGAAAATGTCTCCTCAGAGGAAGCTGATATGATGCAGATCAATGTTTTTCTTTTCATGTTCCAGCAGTGAAGTGTATACTTACATCCTCAGAGTAGAGTCATTTGGCATCACGTTAAGTTCTACAACCAGGCCTGGAAAAGTAAAATGGATTCTGTATTTATTTCACAATACAAAATCTGGAGATATATACTCATGGACAACATTGTAAGAATGTAAAAACAGCTCGAGTTGCCAGAAATAAAAGTAAAATGGCATAAAGAAGTATTGCATTTGCATTTTGGGTCTACAGTGGAGTTCCAAATCTCTCTGTTTAGTCTTGCTTAGAGGGGAAGGGAGGAAGGGAGGAAGGGAGGAAGGAAAAAAAGCTGTCACTTTCACTGACTGAACATGGTGTAATATGCTTTGTTTTGGTGTAAACTCTGACATCTGTCCTGGTTTATATTTACTCTCCTATGTAATTATTACAGTATAATCTGAGCTACTTTCATTTGGACAGAAAGGAGAGCATAAGACTATGCACTGTGGTGTACTTTCCTCACCAGCTCTCCAGGACTAGAAAAGAGAAAAGAGCCCGAAACAAGGCAGCTTGTCCTGTCACAATTCAGATGTTATTTGGTTTGATGTTTGAGTTTTCTGAGGGGTTGTTTATTTTCACACTAGGTTACGTTATTCTTTGAAGTACATAGTCACATGTATTCTTCTCAGAAAAAGCCAGTCTGAAAGAAAAAAAATATGTTGAGATTTATAATGATCCTTAGTTCCCGAATGACTTATTTCCAAATCCTCAGACTTTGCCAGGAAAGTCTTTAGTAAGTATTGCTTTGTGCAGGGAAGAAAATCATCAACCTAGAGATTTAGGGCAGCTTTTAGATATCCCTGGCCTGAGTCACTGAGTATTTTGATGAGCTCTTGAAACTGATGAAAAGTGCCATAGGAAGCCAGAGTTTGTCTGAAGGGCAAGTTTGATGTTGGCACCTGTGTAACTGAGAAGACATGCAATAGTGAACCGCATCATTTCAAATATCCCAAAAGCAAAAAGACTCATGCCCAGCTACTTTACATTACTGTAGTGAATACAAAATATTTTGAAGGCATGATTAACTACCTTAACATTCAAGTACCTTAACATTATTACACTATGTAACAAATATGTCTGATGCACAGAGATTTTTTCCCCTGGCATATCTTTCCAGCTCCTGACAGACAATGGGAGTCCCTGAACCAAAAGTCACATCTAGATTATGAAGTTTACTTGTCATCTGTGGATTTATCCTCCACAAAGCAGTTGAAGTATTTTTTGCTACTTTGACTTAGGCTTCTGCTGCCACAAAGGTTTCATGATTTAGCTGTTCATTATGTAAAAGGTACTTCGTTCTGTTTAGCTTATCTTCAGTTTATCAGCAACTATCTCTTTTTAAAAAAAAATCATTAATGAAATTAACTGTAGCAAGTTGTTAATAATCATACTTTATTCATCTCTTTTACAGTCAAACTATGGATTGCTATCAAATTCTCCTAGTTATATTTTTCAACACTGCGAGTTCTAGTCTTCTATCTTTGCATGGATGCAGTTTCATATCTTTCATCTTTATTCTTCTCTGTACTTTTACCTGTTATAGTTGATAGGGTGACCTATCTTAACATGACAGAAGAACCATGGCTATTTCTAAACCACAAACTAAATTGACCAACCGAAGCTATATATCTTCAGACACATAAAAATAATTACTGTGATTCTTCCAGTGGTCTTGGCCTCCCATTCATTCCTAACTTGTTTTCCCTCAGCTTCAACCTGTCAGGTGCACCAACAGGTTCTGCAGCTTCTTCCCTCCTCCAGCTTTGGCTATGGGAGCTCAAGACCAGCTCTGGCACGGCATGGCTATAAGCTTGGGTGCAGCTGCTGGGAAAGAGCTGTGGAAAAAAGAGGCAGAAGAAGCCTTGTTGCCTCCTGCCCACATCACCAGCTCAGGAGCTGCTTTTGGATTCAATCCTGGCCCATGGTTAGTCTGAGCTGCATCGTAGGGAAGCTTGTGCCCAGACTTGTGCTATGCTCATCTGTTGACTTGCCTTCCCAGCTTGGCTTCAAGACCCAGTCCATCAGTACAACCCTGTCTAGCAACCAGGGCCATTGACTGCCGTGGTTACCCCCCAGACCTACTCTGCTCCTCTTGTTTGGGTACCATGGGACAGGGCTGTTGTCTAGGGTCTCTGCCCTTCACTCCAGGCTCTCTTTCCCTTGCAGATCAGCCCCACAACCACTGCTCCCTGACAGGCCTGAAAATGTTGAAAGATAAAAGATAACACTACAAGTTCAAGACCAAATGTTGGAGCTGCAGGCCTCTTTTGCTGCTCAGAAGATATATCCCTCAAGGAATTACTGTAGTACACTACCCTGGATATTACTTCTCCTTCAGGCAAGATACCTCCTCATGAATACTGTTGAAAGCTTCTGAGAGACCTGACAGATTAGCATGGGTATCTGTCCACTGGTCATTGTTAGGAAATTGCATCCTAAATTTAATGACAAAAAAGATGGAATAAATTCCATGAGATAAATTGATAATGAAAAAAATATTTTTAAAATTACATGGACATGTAAATGGCATTTAGCCAGCTACTTTATAAATCTACTGAAAAACAAAGGATGTTACAGGGGTTGTCACATGGCTAGAACCTATATAAGATTGGTTTCCCCAGCATTTTTTAGAGAATTCCTAGTCTTGCAACTTTTTAATCTTTCAGCAGCGGAACCTTACTAATAGAAGAGATTCTGAAGGAGTGTTTACACAAAGTTAAAGGAAATCCTCTTGCCAGAATAGCTAAATCATCACAAATTCAAGACCCTTCCTCCCAGTATGGAACCTCACATTAGTGAATAGTCCCACAATAGTATAAAAAAACAGTGTAAGACCAGGAAAATTGCCTGTCTTTTCTGGTAACCCATCTATAACTCAGGTGGACTATAGTAGATGCAAAACAACACCTAAATATTCTAAGCCATTCAAGAATCATTCTAAATGTGTACAGTGCATCATGTGTTCTAAGCCAGGAAGAAAGGACTGCTTTCATATCTGTTACCAAAGCTCCATACTCCCTGGTACACCATGAAAAGTAAGGAGAGAGGAGAGGGGGGGGTGTCTGTCTCTTCTGACGGCAAGTTTCCATTATTATTCTTAGCAGCACAGAAGCAGAAAAAGAGCATTGTTGGGGGGGGGGGGGAGGGGAACTAGAGGGAAAAATCACATGACAATGTTCCCATTCACATTACCTTGGATGTCTAGACAGAAAATGTGATAAGTTATCAGCAGCACATTAACTTAACACATGGCCTTTAAAGATTCATATGCAAGCACTGAACTTGTTTTATATTTGTCCCTGGCACTACTTACTATAATTCTAAGCCAATAACTGAAGATAGACATCAGGTTTGCAAATATCTTTAGCATTTTTATTTTACTTTTATTGCTTGTCTTTTTTTACCCTGCTTTTCCCTTTAGGAATTCTTTATGCTTGTGGAAACTGAGAACTTTCTCCATGAATTCTTGCCTTAATACTGAACTAAGTATAATTTAAAAAGCTACAGACTAGACTTTTCAGGTTAGACTTAGTGGAGATTGTACAGCTCCTGGACATCTGAAACAGCAGGAAGCTTGCCTAAATTTGGATTTGGAGATTTTCTGTTGGAAAACTGTCCATTGACAGAATTTATGTATTATAGCTTCCCTGGGTCAAGAAGAGATAAATTAGTAAAAAATTACCCAGAAGGAATTTTATGTGTAAACGAGATAGAGTATGCTGAGCTGGAAATAGCTGTTATAGTGATATGGGGTAAATACTGCAATAAAGGCTCTTTCCATTACATGAACACACACAACAAACATGGTTATGCAAAAAAAATAGGGAAGTAGTTCCCTTGTAATAAAGCTAAAACTTTACATAAAAGTACACAAATACATCAGGGATAAAGGAAATAAATTACTTGCTGTAATTGTCCCTTAAATTTATATGAAAGTAGTATTTTCTTCTGTGTAGCAGAATAAACTTAAATCTTTCAAACAGAAGCACATACTTGGAGACTGTCAGAAAAAGCAGATCACCATATATATATATATATATATATATATGTATATAATCTTTTGCTCACACAATGAAAGCAAACCAGAAAAGGAAAGTGCATAAATTACAGCTCCTGTTCATATTAATGACTATGCCTGAAGTGTGGGACAGGACAACAAAGCTTCTCCTTCTGACTTTCTTTGACCTCAAGACAAGATACTTAAACTCATACACAGGGACTTGGATACATGCCTTCATTTTCAAGGAAGCTGAAACATGGCTACCCATTTAAAGACTTACTTAAATTTCAGCACCCAAACAGGTTCTGCATTTCTCCTTATTTCATTTACTCACACAATAAATTGTTGTTAAAAATATACTTACGTGAGTCAGTAAAATATCAGTTTTATTTTAAATAAAAAATATGAAGTCTTACTATTACAGATTCTGTCTGCATATTTTCTAAGCTTTTATAGTAGATTATCTTAGTGGTGTTCTAAATGTCTTAAGCAAAGTGGTAGTCCAGATGCCTTAGTAGAAGGTTAACTGCTTTTGGATTCACTGCTGTTGTCTGGCTAGGCTCCAAAGTAGCTTATGTAATACGAAAGGAGACAGCCAATAACTTCATAATTAGGAATCAAACTTCTTAGTCACAGCTTCATGTTTTACTGGAAAATGTGGGTTTCAGTTCATAAGAACTGGAATCTGGATTGATTCTGACATCTAACTAACAATGACCAATTCTCATGTAAGTAGTTCACTCCCACCTTCCTTCCCCACCTCACCCTCTTCTCTGATGTCTGAACTAGTCATGCAGTCAGGTTGATGTCTTGCCACTGTAAGTAAGCAAAGTTTTAAGCTGTAAAAAAGAACAATTAAAATGATGGGGGCAGATTATGTTTCCCTTTTTTCCCCTCTACAGTTTACCTAGACACATGAATATTGTAAGAATGCAGACATGTGCTGGGATTATTTTCAAGGCCATAGAATGCAAAAGAAAACATGCAAAAAAAACCCAAACCATAATCAGGATGACTCACATTAAATTGGAAAGGTCTAGGAAGTCATCAAACCTCACTATTCCCCACTGATAAATATTTTGTAGTATACTTCACACTCATCTGTCATATTAAGGTCAAAATATTGTATTTATTAACCAAAATCCTTTCTTAGTTACAACTTATTTAAGCTGGAATTAGTCAGAACTGGAGAAAAATTACTTGCTGCAAATGTCCCTTAAATTTATATAAAACTAACATTTTCTTCTTGAGAGAATGAACATAAATCCTTCAAACAGACACACATACTGGTAGACTGTCAGAAAAAACTGATCACAGCATATAAAAGCCTTTGCTCATGTGATGAAAACAAACTGCAAAAAGAAACACATAAATTAAAGCTTTTATTCATATCAATCCTTATACCTGGTATCTAGCTCCCACTGCATGATATACAAATATGCAGCTGTATTGTCTGCTGCTTTAACACCACTTTTCCCAAAATGGGAAACATCACACCCCCTCAATGGGTCTTCTGGGGATGACCAAAACAAGGTGACATTGTCTACAATGGGCTGTATCCAAAGCCACATCATTCCAACTCTGTCCACAGCTGGAAGCTGAGCATTTGGAAGACATCCCACCATTAGGGCATAAACCCAGCTCAAATTTTGATGGTGAAAGTACTCAGATGTGAGTCAGCTTCACAGAGCAGGGATACTCCCAAACCCAGCACTTCTGCTTATTCTGAAAATAGGCTAATGAAATCTCTTACCGACTACCCGGTTACATATTGCCTTTTCATAACTGCATGCAGATGTTCACTAGCTTGTTATGATTTGTATTATCATAGTGATTAGAAGTTCCAGGCAACATGAAGGGCTTCTCATGGTAGATGACACACTAAAATGCACTATGAGTCAAAATCCCTGCTCTGAAGAGCTAAATTAGGATAGAAATGCTCTGGTTCCTTAGTGGAGACATCACAAAACAGGATTGCTGATGAAACTTCCACCCCAGGAGTCCACCTTGTCTCCAGCAGAGGGAAAAAAAGTGTTTAAACCACTTACAAATCACCCTCGGAACTGCTCCATTAAAGACTGTGGTATGTAAGGTAGATGAAAACTAGTGATAGTGACAGTTTAAATCATGACACTGCAATTTTACCGCCTCATCAGTTGATATATAGCAAGTTCAGCTGTCCTCACATGAGACACGGTGAAAGGAAAAGGAAGGCAGCCTCATTAGCCATCTTGCTTTTTTCTCCTTTCCTCATTAATTTAGGCTCAAAGCAGAACAGACTGACAAGCAATGGGAAGTAAGGTGGTTTTCCTGCAAACTCACAACGGTTAAAGACAATATTCTGAACCCAGATTTTTACAGTGACATCTCAGCTTTGTAGTAGAGAATCCTCCTAGAGCATACGGTGTACTCATAAATGTATTGATGGAAATTAAAGTTCTGCTCTGGTTAGAACTATGAATAATATAAGGAAGTGATGTGCATCGTTTCAAACTACTGAGTATACTTGTACCAGCTTTGGCTGAATAGGGTTAATTTTCATCATGTACCTGGTATGGGGTTACGTTTTGGATTTGTGCAGAAAACCAAGCAGCGCTTACACAGCATCAAGGCATTTTCTGCTCCTCGTACCACCCCACCAGCGAGTGGGCTGGGGGTGCACAAGAAGTTGGGAGGGGACACAGCTGGGACAGGAGACCTGAACTGGCCAAAGGGATATTCCATACCATATGACGTTGTGCTGAGTATATAAACAGGGGGAATAAGCGGCAGGGGGGTGGGATGTTCAGAGTGGTGGTGTTTGTCTTCCCGATTAACCATTATGTGTGACGGAGCCCTGCTTTCCTGGGGATGGCTGAGCACCTGCCTGCCCATGGGAAGTGGTGAATGAATTCCTTGTTTTGCTTTGCTTGTGTGTGTGGCTTTTGCTTTACCTATTAAACTGTCTTTATCTCAATCCATGAGTTTTCTCACTTCTACTCTTCTGATTCTCTCCCCCATCCCACTGGGAAGGAGTGAGTGAGCAGCTGTGTGGAACTGAGCTACCTACCAGTGTATACCACAAAATACTGTTAACTACACTCCTCAGCTCAATGTTATATTGCCTTCTCCTCAGAAAACTACCAAAGACCCCAGACAAACTAAACAAGAGCAGTAGGAGAAAACATAATGGGTTACATAATTGGTTAAAGAAATCTCTGTGTCTCAGGAAGGGGTATCACTGTGGTTACAGCAATATAAATTTTTTTCCCCCATAAATGTTGAAAATATTTTAATCAATTTTTTTGTTCAACAAGATGAAATGCAAAGTCCTACACCTGGGGAGGAAAAACACCAGGCACCAATATATGCTGGGGGCCACCCAGCTAGAAAGCAGCTTGGCAGAAAATGACCCAGGTGTCCTGGTGGACACCAAGTTGAACATGAGCCAGCAACTTGCCCTTGCTGCAAAGAAAGTCAATGTTTTCCTGGGTTGCATTAGGCAAAGTATTGCCAGCAGGTTGAGGGAGGTGATCCTTCTCCTTTATTCAACACTGGTGAGGCCACACCTGGAGTGCTTTGTCCAGCTGTGGGCTTCCCAGTACAAGAGAGACATGGACATGGTGGAGAGAGTCCAGCAAAGGGCCATAAAGATGATGAAAGGACCAAAACATCTCTCACGTGAAGAGAAGCTGAGAGGGCTGGGACAATTCAGGCTTCAGAAAAAAAACCTCAGGGGGATCTTATCCATGTGTATAAACACCTGAAGGGAGGGTTTAAAGAGGACGGAGCCAGGCTCTTCAGTGGTGCCCAGTGACATGACAGGAGACAAACACAGGAGGTGTCGTCTGATCAGGAAACACTTTTTTTTTACTGTGAGGTTGACCAAGCACTGGCACAGTTTGCCCAAGGTGGTTGTGAAGCCCCCATCCTTAAAGATATTCAAAATGCAACTGGACATGGTCCTGAGCAACCTCAACAATTCTATGCTTCAGTGAAAATAAGCAAGTATATCAATATTTACAAGTGCATGCTCATCTGTAACTTATTTAATCTTTTCTTGTTCTATATTTTATAAGGTGGTTGTAAAGGATGAAGTGCAGCAGAGACTTATCACACCACACTGTCATACAGCCTGTCATGTAGATATTTAAAAACTTTCACTTTTTGTTAACTGTGAGTCTTTAGTACACTAAGACCAGGATTCATCGTACTTAACTCTATTTCTCTAGGTAACTAAGTAAATTAGTTTTCTGGGCTGCTGCTAAAGGCAGTAAACTCCATTCCATGCTTTGTCAATTGTGGTTAAATGGTACTTTCATGCAACAGCAACCTGAACTGCCCCCGGAATGGATGTTCCCACATTCCCCATGCTCCTGCATCCCTCCATGGAGACAGGTAGTATGCTGGACCCCGACCCTGCACATTCCAGCAGCTGCTAAAAGACACAGAAGGAGCAATGGGATGAATGGAGCATGAGAGGACACCTCCTGCAGCAGCAGCCCGGAGGCATGCTAACTCGAAGTGGCTCTCTGACCATGACCTCAGTCTACTTCACTCCATTGGCTGTAGAGGAATTTTAAAAAGTAGCTCAGACTAGGCTGTCTGCTAGACAGAAATTAATCTCTTCAGCTGTAATTAAATGCATTTCATATTAAATCTGATCAACTCAGCTGTGCCCCAGCCAGTGACAAAACCCTACAGTCTTCAGTGTTCAAAATCAAGCCTTGTGTATCTGCATGCAGCTCCCAGTGATGGAAATAAATGCACAAAAGAAAGGTAGAATTTTATTTTTGTTACTTTGGTCAGACACCTTTAGGTCAGCTGTTGGTATCTTAAATTTACTGAGAGTATGAATCAAAACTCCTGTTACTGGGATCTACATCTATCTAGTGTTATATCCAAATAAAAGTGAAAGTGAATGATAAATCTTCAGAAAGTACCAGCCTAAAAGTTCCAGTTAGGCACAGAAAAATACTTTCATGCATAGCATGATAATAATGAACAATGTGCTAATTATCAGGAATTCTACTAAAACTGAAACACACTGTCTTTTTGATAATGTGATTCACAAAAACTCTCCCAGAAGGAATGAGATCAGATTCCAGTAATTTTTCATCTGTTCATTAATCTAATTGCTTCATCATTTACAATTACATTTACATTAAAGATCTGCACATTTAACTCATTGGACATCTGTCTGTTGCTTTCAGTCTAGCTTGTCTGACAGAGTCATATAAACGTTCCCATATGTCAATGACTTCATTCTAGTAAACACAGAAAAGGGATGAGGGTGCCAATGAATATTGCTAAGCTTCTTCCAGAACTGAATCACCGTGGCACAAAAAAATCAAAGACTATAAAAGAATTACTAGGAATCAGTCATGAGAAACAGCTGCATTGTTCCCCAGACTGGATTAAAGCAACATAGCTAATGTTGGAACCTCTGGAGCTATAACTCAAAGCAGAAACAGACTGTTTGTGAATATTCAGGCTACTTCTGTCTTTGCTTTCACTGTTACACAGCAATACCCTGCCATCCTACTGCTCCAAGAATGACCTACTACTGACTGTTGTATGTCCAGAAATCCTAGAGAAGAGCCAGCTGCACATGTGCAAAGCTGTTGTACATACAGTCTGACTAATGCAGGGGACACAGGAAACTAAGCATCTCCACGTTTCTTCAACTTTCTATCTAAAGTTCATTCCTGTTCAAAGAGCAGGCAAAAAGTGAGGTTAAAACAATCCTACCAGAAATATTAATACTTATCTGCCAGAAATATAAACATTTGCATTCATGTAAGTGAAGAAAGCTGCAGAAGCTGTGCAATACCTTTTTGAATACTGAAATCGCTGATTCATTACAGTATTTGGCCATGTTCTCAACTTATGTAAGCCACCATGGATTTCAGTCTCTCCTGCTTACTCTAGTTCTTCTTATTGAATGTTGACTTTGTAATAAATATGACCATCAGAACCAGAAGATAGACATATCGCATACAGATCACACAACTTTAGACCACTATACAGAAACACTGTCATGGTTACAAAACAGATACTTCCATGTCATGGTCTATCTGCTCTGTCTTTGATGAACACTCCAAGATGAGATAAATCACTTGAAACCTTTTAGGATTTATTGTTTCATACCATCGAGCAGAGATTTATCTCATTGTCTTTCAGCTACCTGAAAATTTGGAAACCTGAACTGAACAGCAAGGCCCCCCTAAGCAGTCACTGGTGAGAGAAAGGAATCTCCAGAGGGTAATACCACCCTGATATGGACACCTAAGTTATGAATGATGGCAAGCCATGGAGGAAAGTCACATCATTTCTTATCTTCATCATTCCTCCTAAGAGCATAGCAGCCTAGTGTGGTAACATCTTTCCATAATTATATATGAAGTCAGATGAAAATCAAATTATCCCACTATTTATATCAAAGGTGAGCAGTTCTGTCTCTTTAAGGGTTTTCCTCTAAACGTAAAGAGAAGATAAACATGAATACCTAATTAATTTATATAAGCAATTAAATAAAAGAAGAACCAAGTTTTACTGTTGGGAAGAGTGGTTTCTTCTGTGAGACTTTTTTTTTTTTACTATATTGGACTGTAATTCCACATACAACATTGAGTAATCCACGGTACTAATGTTCAGAAAACATCAACTCCACTGTTCTGCCTATCAGTCCTACCGGTGCTATCAGATTCCTCCTCTAAAACCACTCAGTCCCAGAAATGCATACTGAGCAGAAGCGCCAACTGAACAGTTCCCACAGGCAGGCCCAGGAGGCTCAGTGCTTGCTCTTCCCTTCACACAGGAATCTGAGTATGATCAGATAGTCTCTGAAATTCCAACAGGTCAAAAAATGAAAATAATATTAAATGATAAGTCTCTTGTTAAAGTTATAAAGGTTCATCCATTATCCACGTGCCTCAGTTCCTGGAGAAAATAACAAATGGATGGAAACAAGCTGCCTTGAATATAAACTAGGAAAAAGATGTCTGACAGTGATATTTAAAAATAATTACCCCCAGTATCTTGTGGCCACACCAGTCTCAGCCTCAGTCAGGGACTGTAATTTCCTATAAGCAAGGCAGCAGAAAATCCAGGACTCATACAGATTCTTCACTACTACACAACCTATAGAGCGACAAAGAATGTCTTGTTTCTGTGGCTCATCAAAAGAATTAAAAAAAAAAAATATCTGTGACACAGTGACTCATTCTGCAACCTCTGCCATTATGTTTTGCTGCTTTGAATCGTTGAACCTACAGTCATGTGCGGCTACTGCATAAACAGCCCATCCAAGTTGCTGGGGTCAGCTTAATTAATGACAGAACTAAGCACTGATACACCACCTCCATGCAGACAACTTCTTCACCTTCCTGTTTGCTTCTGCCTCAAAGCCAAAGCAGTAACATTAATTTAAGGTCCTTAGAGTGCTAGGACCTGATAGATGCAGACTGTTTAGCAGCTACCTAGATAATCTGCAGAAACTGCAGAGAAATGCCTGCAGGTAGGCTGCAGGACAAAGGATTCTCAGTAATAAGCTGCCACATATTAATACAAGCCCAAATTTTCAGACGGTTTGCTAAAAATACAAAGCCCTATCATTTGCTAAAAAATCCCTCAGAATGAAAAAAAGAAGAGAGAGAAGAGGAACTCAGGCACTGAAGTGGAAAGCCTGGAACTGAAAGGAAGGGGAATGATGCATCATTCTGTAAGTCTGTAACAATTCCCTTCCAACAAGAGGCCAAGCATGCTTCCATCAATAAAAAATTAGGCCTGTTTTAAACCTATTTAACTTTATTAATTATTAGCCTTTGTACCATTATTCTAGCAGTGCAAATGTATGCTGAATCATCTGCATGAACATAAAAATATATGTCCGTGTAAGTTTATATGGTCTGATTTCATTTCTCCATTTAATTTGGCTGAGTTATGCCAGCAGCCCATTTTAGACATGCAACTGTGAAGAAGGTAGAAGCAGAGAAAAACCATGAAAAGAAACATAATTTTTTTTTAGTACAATCCATATTTGTTATATAAAGTTCTTCATCTCAACACCTAGTTTGCCATCCAGGTTTTCAGTTGGCAGATTTGTTGCAGGTAGTCTTGGTGATACAGGAGAGTTTCAAGTACAGACCTAACGTGGCGAGCATGGGGATCTCCTCTGTTCAAACAACAACCTGCAGATTGACTTCACCTGGTCCAGCTGCTACAACATGTGCCTCATCAATGGCAGGAAGACTAGTTTACAGTTTTACCTTAATTTTTAAATAAATGATTCGTTTCATTCAAAAAAGACTTTCTTGTGATCATCCCATGGCTGTTCTTCCCAGTTTTTCACATCAAATTTCTTCAGCATATGTAATACATGGAAAAGTACAGCCTGCACCCAAAATAATTTCCCACTCAAACATGAAAACGCTAAAACATAAAAAGTCAGTGAGAAAGTCATACAGTGACTCAGCAGGAAGCATGTAAGACACAGATGAATGTGAGTCAGAGACAGAGAGTTTATTGACAGTGTTGACTGCTATGTATCTTTCCAGGAGAGATATGTGAAATAACGGGCTCTGAAACATCCTGCTCTCAAACTGGAGATCTAAAATGAAGAACAATGCTTCATTCATAAGGCAATCTGCATGGATTTGTAAAGAAAAGCACAATGTTAGTTCAAATGTTATTATTAAATGTTATTAATACTCTAAAAGTGATGACACTGTGCGAAACTAAGAATGAAAGAAATGCCCTTCCAGCTTCAAAAACAGGTTCATTTGATTCCAGCCGTGGCCACTAGCACCTGATGTAAGGAAAAGAGCAGGAAAATCGAAGTATAGCGGGATCTTCTTTTAATAAAGTTTTCTTCATTCCCCAGTTTGTATCTAGACCACCATTTCTAACAGTTATGCAGACCATCTTTCATCCATTTGACTGATCAGAAATGCCCATTTTTACTCTTTTTCTATGGTGAGAAATAGTGCAAAGTCATTCTTTTACTCACCTTCTCTACCAAAATGTACTCAGAAAGCATAAAGTTTAATGACTGGAAATGTCCTTTCCTCTTTTTACCACTGAATAAAAATGAGTTAGTAAAGTTCAAAGTTTTTTGCCACATATGGACATATTTTGTCTTTCTTCCTTTTCTTTTTTTTACCATTTAATCATTTTTTCCAATGAAGAGGTTCTAAAATTTACAGAGGACTAGAAAGGAAAAAAAATAGAGAAAAAAAAAGCAACCAAAGAAAATAGCAAAAATCTTACACGTTGCTCTGTTTCATTCTAATACAAAAAGGAACAAAGGAAAAAAGTAGTGGTGAAAAAAGAAACCTAAACCATTTAGTACACCTCTTGCTGCGTTTTCAAGATAATTCCATCTGGAAACCCTAGCTAGACTACATTCCAAGCTCTGTGGTTTTATCATTTATCTGTCCAAAGTATATCCACTATATCTACTATGCAAGCCACACACTATTTGCACTGTGCTTTTTTCTTTTTTCTTTTTTTTTTTTTTTTGGGGGGGGGGGGGGAGGGCAGCGGGTAGCAGGCAGAGGCAGGAAAGGAAAATCTATCAGCATCAAATCACGACATATAACAAAAGAGCGACATAATCTGTTTTTTTACTGAAACCTCTACCATTCTTTCATGCAATTTTGAGCTTTCCATTTAAGTGCTTGGCTAACTTTCTTCACTTTTATAAGGGCTGCTCTTTTTCTTGAAGTGGGACGGACTGGAAACAGTAGTTGTTTTTTTAAAAAATAACAACTGGAAATATGAAACAATTCTCTCTCGCTGGGTATATTTTCAACAGCTTTTTCTTTAGATAATTAGAACAACTCTGAAGCAGTGAAATGAAGAGGCAAAGCTTACTGGTCAATTCAATTTAATTATGTATTTTATGTGTCATCAATTAGTTGCGATAATCACATTTCTTTTACCTTGTATTTCAGAACAGTCATTTCAGTACCACTCAGCTGTAAAAATAGAATACCTCAAGCTAATAAAAAAAGCTCCTCTCTATGCAATACTTTTGTTATACAGGGCTAGCTATGTCAAGACTAGGTGGACAATCTGTGTGAGGAACAGCATGTGACAATGATCAAAAAGGGGCAGAAGGAAAAATTAGCCTGAGGAACCCCAAAGAAGGGTTAGTTAAAATACTTTTTCTCAGTCACATAGGCAATTCTTCCTGACTGTAATAATTAATACTGATAAAATTAATAGAGTACCAAATTACTGAAAGTGTGAGGAAATCTGAAAACAAAACATGCAATATTCATCAAACAATACAAAAAGTATACAAACTTTTCAAAAAACTTCTGTGGAAAACATCTGTGCAAAAAAGTGCATTGGTTACACAAGAGAAATCTGGTGCACGTGTGATGCTGGTTTGCTGACATCTGGAGAGCAGGCTGGCAGCAGCCAGAACTGCCATGTTGCAGGAGCAACACTGAGATAAAAACACAATTAGTGTGGCCGTGAAGACAACCTCAGTTACAACACAATTCCTGATTACCAGATCATGCAACCATTCATTTTCTATCAAATCCTTTGTCACTCACTCCACACACACGCCACTAATGTGTCAGTGACCAACTGTGTAACGTTTTGTTTACTCTGTGTTCACTCCCATGCATTATTCTTTGTAGGCTATTCAACACTGCTCAGAAGACAAACCTGTATGTTTCTGGGTAATTTTTCATGGTTATTTATGGTAACTGAAATAGTACCTGTCTCCTGCGTGTATTGAGTGTCACGTGATAATTCAGAGAACAGGTCCCATTGACTTCCATGCAGCTGTGAGTCCTTAGCACTTCTACAAATGTAACCATAAGATCTCAGACTGCACAGCCATTTGTTGATGACTTATTGGCTACCAGAAATTTACTTTTCCAGTGATGTATCACAGCCACGACAGATACACAGGATTCCCCAGGGCTGCAGTCATATATATAACTAATAAAACTAACTTTCCTCTTACAAATATTTTCTAAGAGAAACCTTCCTATTTTGGTAACGAGTTGTAGGTCCTGCAGGTTCTTGCAAATAAACCTCATTTGTGTCCAAAGTAAGTGTATTTGGTTAATGTGGCAAGGTTTTGGTACCAGGGGGCTGGGAAGGCAGCTTCTTTGAAAAAGACACTAGAAGCTGCTCCCACATCAGACAGTCACTTCTAGCCAGCTCCAAGACAGAGCACCCCCGGCCAAAGCTGAGCCCATCAGGGGTGTTGGCAGTGCCTCTGTGATAACATATTTAAGAAAGGGTAAAAAATGCTGCACAGCAGCAGCTGGGAGAGAGGAGTTGGAAAATGTGAGAGAAACAACTCTGTAGACACCTGGGTCAGTGAAGAGGGAGGGGCAGGAGGTGCTCCAGGCACTGTAGCAGAGATCCCCCTGTAGCCTGTGATGAAGACCATGGTGATGCAGGTTGTTCTCCTGAAGCCTATGAAGGACAACAGTGGAACAGATATCCACACTGCAGCCTGTCGAGGACCCCACACCAGAGCAGATGGATGTGCCCTGAAGGAAGCTGCAGCTCACGGAGAGCCCACACCACTGCAGACTCCTGGTAGAAGCTGCAGCCTGTGAAGAGGAGCCTACGCTGAAGCAGGTTTTCTGGTGGGACCTGTGACACCATGGAGGACCCGCACTGGAGCAGTCTATTCTTGAGGGACTGCACCCTGTGGAAAGGACCCATGCTGGAGCAGTTCTTGAAGAACTGCAACCCATGGGAAGGGCTCACATCAAAGAAGGTCACGAAGGACTGTGTCCCATGGGTAGAGACCCCACACTGGAATAGGGGAAAAGCATGGGAAGGAAGGAGCAGCAGAGACAAAGTGTAATGAACTGATGACAATCTCCATTCCCTGTCCTCCCGTGCTACTTGGGGTGAGAAGGTAGAGGAGTTGGCAGTGAAGTTGAGCCCAGGGAGAAAGGAGGGGTAGGGGGAAGGTGGTTTTAGACTTGTTATTTATCATTATCATACTCTGTTTAATTGGAAATAAATTAAATTAATTTCACCAAGTCCAGTCTGTTTTGCCCATGATGGTAATTGATGTGATCTTCATGTCCTTAGCTCAACCTATGAGCTTTCTATTGTACTTTCTCTCCCTGTCCTGTTGATGGAGAGGGAGTGACAGAGTGGCTTGGTGGGCACCTTGCAGCCAGGCAAGGTTGACCCACCACAGTAAGACAGGAAAGCACTGCAGGACTGGATGTAAAGTCCCACAGCTGGTGAATAAACCTTTATTTCTTGTGACTTAGCTATGAGAGCACTGTCTCCTCAGACTTCTTGTCTGCACTATCAAGATTCTTCCTACAACATCTTGGACTGTGAATGATACAGCACTGAGACATTGTTTGAGTGCTACCTGATATGGGTCAATTAGTACTGAACTAAATCTTCATCAAAACATTAATATAAAACCTGAATCTAAAGGTGTCTCTTCTTTATAAAGAAACCCAGACCTAGGCCCTCACATACTCTGACCACTCTTTATAAGTCTCTGAAGTCCAGGAAGGCAACCTTAATACCTGGATAAACTCAAACCAAAGCATTTCTTCTTACTCCTTACAATGCATTCTCACTCATTTATTGTCATGAAATGTGTCATTTTTTATATGATATGCGGTAAACGTTGCATTTGAAAGAGCTGTCTGAAATTGTATAAAACTCAGTTATTGTAGAAGACATTAGTTTCACACAGAAATAGCAAAAGGCAATGCCAGAGGTTTCTCCAGCTTACAGCTGGACCAGCTTCAGAAACTGATTTCTTGTCTAGCAATTCAGAATATTCTTTGCTGAGGAGAAGAGTGAGGTTTTATAATTGAGCCTGTTCATAGCATCTGCAGAACTGGATAGTTGCCGTCTACATCGGAAGAATGCTGGAGCGGCTTAAAAGATGAGGTTATGAAGTCAAGAGAAAGGACATCCAGTATTTATAACCCACATCATTAGATAAATTGCATTGGTGGTAGAACTCTTATTTAAAGCAAACAACTACACAAATGACACTAATTCAGAAGTCAATTGCAATCCCAAAATTGCAGTTAAGAATCACTTCACAGATAACTGAAACACAACACAGAGTTATACTTGGAAAATTACGTTACACTATTCGTAGGGCTTTTTGTAAAGAACATACAGTTACACAATCTGATTCAAATTTCTAATTAAAAAGTTTATCAATATGTTTAACTGTCTGAGTAGTATTGTGAAGTTAAAACAGTATTGATTACAGGACATAAAGTTTAAAACATATATGCAAGACAAGTGCCCAACACTTTGGTCATGACAAAAAAATCTGAGATTGATTAACAGAGAGGTGATTAGCGGGACAATGAAAGGCTGGAATCATTTTCAGTTTTCAAAGATGACATTTTGATGTTCCCTTACCAGATCTAGGGTGGGATTCAGTGGTCTTAAGAGAAATTTCCAGCATCATGGACCATCAAAAACACCTGCACGGCTATGTCACAGGACTTGCAGGAAAAAGTGGAGCAGCAAAGTCCAGGAATGTACCACTACCACTGAAAAGGACATTAAATTCACAATGCTTAGGAAACTAAATCTTCTTCCAACCTATATAATCAATTAAGCTTATAGAGTGATCCAGTTTATCTGAAAAGAGACAGCTGAATAATCTTCTAAGATTGTTGGGCTGAATTCAGGCAACTGAATCCCACCCTGTTCCTGGTAATCATCTCTCATTGCTGTATCAGCATCTAAGGCATCTTGTGTGGATGTGGAAATTTCTACTGAGACACAGAACCTTAGGTGTCTATATCCTGGACATTATTCCTATCTTGGGTTCTTGAAAATACAAATATTTGAATTATACATGCAAATATGTATAAGAATTTAAAATAGAAGTAACATATCCTATCTGGCACTCCAAGAACAAGTGCACAGAAATATAGGAACAGATGGGATGTCCTCAAATATCAAGTCCACTTTTCCACAGCTATAGAATGACATGCCCTAAGTAAGAAATATCCATTCTTTGCCCTTACACACAGCAGAAGCCATGACACACTTCCCGTTTCCAATACTAAATCTAATAGAATTAATGGAAAAGACCAGAAGCACCAAAACCAGCCCTTGACATATCAAGAGTTAGACAATAATTTAAAGCACCATTGAGTTGAGAATATACAAACTTGTATGATCTGCAAAGTCAAAAAGTGTGTTATTCCCCAGGCAGCAGTTTGTCCTGGACATAGTAATTAACATTTCTAGCAAAACAAAACAAAGACAAAACAAAAGAGCCCTCAGACTGTGGAGGGCCCAGTTTAGTGCAAGTTGCACTATGCTTATTTTAAGGTCACAGGCCTTGGGCTGGCCGGTCTCTTCAGTTAGCCCACTGGGCTACACACTCTTTCAGGACTGAAATGGACTTCATAGGAAAAAGTCCTTAGAATGATGAGGAGTAGGTGTTAGTATTGATAAAACATTTTTTTAACACATAAACAGAAATTACAAACCCATTTTTCATTACCATATGGAACAAATCGGCTTTGTTCATGTAAGAAAGGGCCAAATACTCTTGTTTTCAATATCAGTTCAAAGTTTTGGATTTATTTATCATTTACAGCATACTGTACAACAATAATAATGCATGAAAGAAAGAAAATAAAAAGCCAAAATGAAAAGGAAGCAAATTCCCATAGGAAAGCTTCCTGGATTCTCTACATAAAAAGAAGATGCATTGACTATTCTATCTGGAAAGCAACAAAAAGAAAATGGCTTTGAGTCAATGTTCTTCTTAACAGACACTCTTGAGGCTCATAAAGCTGCAAAGTAGAGGCTGCCAATAGCTGGAAAGAAGCATATATTCTCAAACAAAATTATAACCTGATATATAAGACAAAGTTACATCATAAGGATACTTGGCCTTCTCACCAGGTGATTTTTTCCATGCTGTGTCAGTTTAGCAATGCTTAATCTGACTTCTTTTCAGAACTACTGCTGCATAAAAATAATACTATCTATGTTGAATAGCATTTTAAATTGACTTCAGAGGCATATTGAAAAATTTTAAATTTTGAGGCATGCAAAGAGAAGTATAACATAATGGCTTTCTTTCTGGGCTTGAGAAAAAATGGAGGGCCTTGTTTTCAGCTATGTAATTGATCAATTATTAATTTTACTACAGTTGAAATTAGTATTAAAAAACTTAATCCAGACTTCCCATAAGTGCCTGAGTCTCACTGTAGATGAGTCCCAACTGCCATTTCAGGTGTGTTAATACAAAGTCCAGCCCAGCAAAGTCACCATTGGTATCTGTTCAATCTGGAGGGACAGAACTGTGCAGCTGGCCAAGTTTCTGATACCAGAGTTCACCTGTTGCCTAGAGTGCTGCACCTGGGAATTCTCAGAAGAAATGTACACCTGTCAGCTCTGAGAAGCTCAACACCTGTTTCATGCATAAACCAGATTCAGTGTTCTTCCAGTCCCAGGCCTGTTACCTTCAGAGCTCAGTTCATGAGGTATGTTCAGAGCATGTGCAGTGGATCAGTCTCTCTGTAAAGAAGAATGACCTGTCCCTCTTTTCATCATTAGTGGTTACACAATGGTTAGTGCAATTACCAAAGATGCAGATGATGGGCATTTAAGTCCACTCCTTGCTTGGGTGATTAAAGATACAGTTCTTGTTTTCCTGGGGAATTCCCTCCCCACAGCTTTAGGATGTTCAGGAAAATGTGCATTTGTAGCACAACACAGTGTGAGGGAGGTGGAGAAAATTGGAGCTATTTTTCATAGCTCCATTCAAATCGGACCAGTTTTCATGGACTAGAAAATGTTCCTCAACCTAGACATGAGAAAAGAACATAGAAGAAAGTGAGGAAAAACTCCAGAGAAAGGACAATAAAATTTGGATCTAACCTCTAATCATCTTTTGAGAGAGAGGACTGATGTCTCCTCAGTTTTGTTACAATGGCTGTACCTTCAAATGAATTTCTGGGTAGTGATTCTGCTGCAGAGAAAGGTGGGAAAAGTTATGGTTAACAACATTGCTGTTTTCAACAGTTTCAACAATGTAGCATATATGATTTCGCAGTCGGCACGTTGGCATTCATGAAACATCCATAGGTACTTATCTCTGCCTAATTTGGATATTACAGTATGTTTCTACTAGTAAAATGAACATGTCAAAGCACTTGCCCTGGCCCCCTGGCAAGTTGGCATAGCATGGCATGTATCCAGGCTAGTAAACTCAACACCTTCCAAAACAGTGGCCTTTTGCCAAATGCCAGGTAGGTAGCAGAGACCTGGGCACAAAATGTACCTCTCAGAGCTTTGAAGTTACCTACACACCTGTCTAGCATGTCATATAGGCCACACACACCCTCCAGACCCACAGATGTTCTCACATGAGCAGTTACTGAGCACAGTGTCTTAACAAGCTGCCTCTGGATGATCATGTTCCAAAGCTCCTATTGCTTTGAGGTTTTGTTACTTATATGCATATCACACAGCCTTCGTGCTTTCTCAGGCTTGCTTTCTCGGTTGGGGCCAACAAAACTGTGTAGTCAGCAGAGACTCCACAATACACGCATCCCACACCTGGTTCTGGGACTCGGCAATGCACCAAGGAAAACTGCTGTTGAGGCCCAGACCTCCCTGCCAAGGCAAATAGCAACATGGAGGGTCAAATCTGCTACACACTACCTCTCAAGAAAGGGGAGGTCTAAGGCCTGAAACACTACCACCCACTGACAAGACTGCATTGTGCTACAAGTGGGTTGAAGAACTTCCCCGTACAGAGGGCCGCTTCTGAAACTCTCCATTGGAGAACTGGCCCTGGATATCCAGCCTAAGACCATCACAATCTGTCAGCCCATCCCAATGGAGAAAAGGACTGCCTCTCTAGAGCCTCACTACCCCAACTCTTGTCAGATACGGGGTAACCAAATTAGTTTCAGAAAGCTTCCGACATGCAGGAAGGTGTATGAGATTGCTAAGGCTATCAGCTACGTGATCTACACATGACTATGTAGCAGCAATGCTTGGTATTCATTTACTTTGCCATTTATTTTGGCATAAGTAGTAGGACAAAGATGCACTGAACAGGTAGCTCTTCTTAAATTGGATGTCCTGAAAGACAGTATCATGGGAAAAGTGAAATGTGAGAGTCAAAAGGCTTAAAACAACTGTGGTTTCAGAATGGCAGTTTGGTCATACCGAGATACAGGGCAGGCCAGCCAGGCCTGGCAAAAAAAACCCAAAAGAGATGACCCTGGACTGCCAATGTGTTATAGTAGAAGTTGATTAAAGTCTACAATAACAAATAATCAATTTGTCAGTGACTCTCTTACAAATCACCTCACTGATGTATTTGTCTTCCCTGTCTACTGGAACGGCAAAACTGTCTTCCAGAAACAATGCTGCATCATGCGGCTGTTTCACCTTTGTGGGAACTGGTAGTGAACAAGCTCCACATACAGCACACTAAACTATACATTTAAGAAAGTGAAATTCAAGCTATGAGAAATTTACAGGTCATTTTAAAATGTTCCTCTCAAACATGTTACAGAAAAGGGTCTCTGCCTTTTCTTGTCACAATATGTATATCACCTGTCATGCTGACAGGGATAGATAAGTTTGTTCTGTACCATCTTCAAGCATTGTGAAGAATTTAGAAGAGTTCACATGCTTTTCCCAACTTCAGTTTACCAAGACAGGTTTAAAATGGAAAGCTGACAAATCCCAGCACATACTCGAAAGGATTTCCTTTGCTAGAGAGTACTGACAAATGTGTAAACCCATTACATTGCATTCTCCCGTGAATACTCGTATCAGAGATGCTCAGAAAAATAACAACTTCCGTTGTCCAAATTTAATCAAGTTCTACAAGTGTGATATTTCTAAAAGAATAATTGAGCCAAATATCATGGAAAGAATCTTAGTTCTTCTGGATAAATACACAACTGCATATGTGACATTTTAGATTTTTTACTTTTTTTAAAAAATTAGGGAAGGAGTGAGATTTCACTCTATGAAAAAATGTTTAAAAAAAATACTAGGAGACCTGGCAAACCTCTCACACTCAATCTTCTGGCTCTGCCATGGTCTCTTCAGTCTGTTTTTGTGGCTTCACTGCTCCAGAGCCCCACATGTCCCATGTTACATGTCACCCTGATCTAGGATTTGTTGACTACTGGTTGGGCAAAAAATGGCTACTGTACTGGTGGAATGGCAGGAAAGCTAGGACCACAATCCCACTGCATGGCCCAACAAAGCCAGGAGCACAGCTCCACTCTGCATTACCAGCCCATTCCTGCGCACCCCAAGCACACATACCATAGAGCACACCTACTCCAAATGCCGGCGCGCATCCCTCCTGCACAGCAAGGGGCTGGTGCTGCTGCCGTTCACCCCCACTCGCAGGCACACATCCGTCCAACAAGCAGACATCAATCTGACAAATGAATCCTGTGTGTCTGAAGTCTGGTCACTTGGGAGAAATGTTTTAGGTATTTTAGACGCTTATCTCATAGCAAACAATGCTAAAGGACTGAATGTCACTACTAGTGTCAGGACGAACACTAAACTCTCATCTGTTCCGGTTTCCTTTTTTTGTCACAAGGTGGAGTTAGCGATCTCAGGCTTATAGTCAAGATGGGAAAAAAAATGTCTCCTTTCATACATCAGAAGCAAGACCAAGCTCCCCTGTCTGCCTTCACTTGGCTTTGATATATACAGATTAAGTCAGTGTAAGTACCCCTTCTGTATAGGTTTGCCATGAGCTTTGTGGCTCTCTTTTCCTTTATCATGCCTGCATTCTACAAAAAGGACACAATTAAAGAGCAGAATAAAATACTGTTAACAAAGTACCGATCATTTTATTCATTCATAACAAGACAAAATAAGTTCTTATAACCAGCAAGTGAAGAGCAAATGTTCCAAACTGGGTGTCAAGCTATGAAATATTCTGCCAAAGACCTTGCCTGTCCTTTGGATTACAAACAATTAATATTGCAACCTATTCCTTCAAAATGCAGCTAAGAAGGTTACATGACTAGAATTAACCCTTGTTCTACAAAACTAATACAAAACTTATACCTGTCTCTGATCTTCTTTAAGTAGACACTTAAACAACCAGTGTATAAAATATAATAGCAAAGCTAGAAATAAAGCTTCAATAGCAATTACATAGAAATTTAGGGTTATATGGATTTTTAAATATTTGGTTAATTTTTTTTGTTATTGCTAAATCAAGCTATATAATTTTATCATAACCATGGGTCTGCCAAATAGGCCTACTTCACCAGTATAAACTACAATGGATTATTTATTAGTAACTGAATAAAATATATTAAAATAATCTTTTAAATCTCTACAATTGAAAAGCCTCTGACAAAATTTTCACTTCTGGCAACATCTTAAGATTTCTTCCCAGCTGATTTTTAACCACCTACCTTAGCAGTACAGCCCTGACCTCTAGTGGGTTGAATGAAACAGTTGTTGCAGGCAGGATAACATGTTAAAGTGGTTTCATAAATAATTTCATTTAAAGCTGGAAAATGTAGAAATTCCAGCAAAACCATACAATCAGCCAATGACTAGCCATTTTTTTAAAACACATGAAAATTAATTACAGGCCAACAGCAGTACTGTTTGTCTGATGCCAACATTCATCTGATTGATGAGGTGTTTATGACACTCAGCAGATCAATGCTCATTCCCATTGGGAGCTCTGTACTAAGTAAACCCCATTATTAGTCTCTTAGCTATCTGCATAGTTTGGTTCACTTATCTTTCTTTGGCTAACATACCTTTTGCCCAAGAGATATCTAACAGTGGATTCAGAAAAACAAATAAGTCGGGTTAGGAAAAGTACATTGCGATGTTATTATAATCTAAGAATACCTGATTGATGCAAGGACTTATGAACCCCTATTACATTCGGTGAAAACTTAACACTTCCATGATGCACTCCAGGCTTCAAAAATTAAGGATCTTAGGTTTCCTGTTATTTTGGTCCCACAGCGAAAATTAAATCCAGAGCTCTGAAAAGATTGCTGCAATGATTTTCCAACAAAATATGGGAGGCTTCCATATGAAGACTGCAGAAAATGTGCAAGACACAACATTGAGTTTAGCTGTCTTCATCCAGAAGGCCAAAGAAGGACACAAAGTGATGGGAATGAGGGCTGTCTTTCAGATTCCTGACACAGGGCAAATGATATACGGACAGTCTTAGTAACAGTGTAGCCATAGCTACTCTGCTGATCTCCTCCCTACATATCCTACAGTCTCCAATACAGAAGTGCTAATGAAAGCACTCATATAGATGATTCTCTTATATTATGTAATTACATTAATGTAAATAATGTTGTTCTGATTAACCATGAACTAAGCAAAAGGGAATCAGCTCAAACTGGACAGACAGAAATAACAAGGGCATCATTATTGGAATAAAAAATAATTCAAAAATGAAACAAAGTTATCTCTTCCAAAGAGTCACAAGTGTGCTGCACTGTCACATCGTCTGTATATGTTAAAAATGCAAATATGCAGATATGTTTTCCAGACCATGAGTACTGTGAAGTGAGGCCAACAAATCTGTTGTTTGTGAAGTCTGGAAAACTCGGCCAAAGCAGGTCATCCAAAAATTAATTATGTAGAAATGGTACATTTCTTTGCTTATTTATTACAGAAGCAGCTCAGTAGAAGATGTATTTTTTAATCTTTGAAGGAGAAGAAAACATCCTTTTTTTATCATCATTATTCTAGATTAATTAACTCAATATTTGTATCAACTTTGTTCATAATAGAAGTACATATATATTTTGCCAAATGAAGAAATGAAGAAGAGAGAGAAATTTGACAAAAATTTCTCGGGATTCCTGAGGCTGTCCTAAATTTTGTTGAGATTCTTGCATTCAGACATCATTGCCTTAATTAGAGGGCACCATTTTATTGTTCCAGCATGGTTTGCCATGGTAACCTCACTGTTTAGTAAAGCAAATTGACTACTACGATCTCTCATGTTGTACCAACTGGCACGAGACAAATTCTTTCCCTTGAAATACTCAAAATGTAAGAGATGGTTTAAAGGTGATACTCTCTTTATATGCTAACATATACTACAGTGCATTACATAAGCTTGGCATCATAGACTCACACTTAAATTTCCAGCTCTATCTATATTGCCCTAAGTTCTCCTCAAAGTGCCCTCAGCATCAAACTCCTCTAACCACAGGTTTCTTGGTTTGTGGAAAGAGAATTACAGCTATCCCAACTCCAAACACAAGTGACATATTGATCTAACATCATGCCAGAATCCTGCAACATTATTTATTAAAAGCATGTTTTGGCATTCTCGTAACAGTTTGTATGTAAGCACAGGGCAGAGAAAAGACAAGCCAGAGTGGCCTTTCTATATAAAGTATAACCTGGACTGCATAGCCTCCTCTGACCCTAGCTCACCCTGAATGCCTGCCTGCAGATCATCAGGGAGCTGACCTACTCTGACTGTTGTCCATCTCCCCAGTTCTCACATTCTTCTCCCTCCCTTTTCAAGGAAACAGAAAAACTGCATCCAAAAATCACTCCTAGTAACCTCAGCCTCTGGGTTGTTCTCTGTGGTCTATGACATTTTAGAGTTACCATCGGTCTGCTACTAAATCTTCTTGCTTTATTTGCTATCCTGAGGAGAATGTTGGTTCCTAAATTCAGTCTCGTATCTCCACATTTCTGTGTACAGAAGTCCTAGCAAGTCTTCACCCACTTCATCTCCTACTGACCAGTTTGTGCTGGGCCCAGTAGGAGCTGTCAAGTTCAAGCAAGGGGGAAGCAATGAAGAAGAGATGGAAACTGAGTATTCCAGGCCAGGTTGCCCATCCTGCTCCTCCTTTGTGTCTGTGAGATGCTGGTAGGAGTGAGGCAGCCTTTTATGTAAGACTAGGAAGTAAAGTGTTAGAGGTGGAACTAAGTTCAAGGTAGAGCAAGATGGAGATGTTGAAGAAGTTGAAATGGTCTGCGAAACAGAGGTTGTCTCCAGGTGTCCCATACATCTACTATGTGAATGCCCTGTTCATCCTCCTAAGGCTTCATAATGTCCTGCAATGTCGACAAGGCGGTCCAGCTTTAGGTAGCCTCAATGCAACTGCATTCAGAAGAGAAAATTCAAAATAAGGTTGGAACTGAGTAGCTCCAACTGTTGTATTTTTCTGATAGAAACCATAAATAATTTGCAATGATAAATCAATTTCTTTAGCTGTCAAACCAGAAACCCAACAAAGATGCCTAAATCACTGAGTGTAAGTCAGAACATTCTGAAAATCAAGGCTGTTTTTAAGGTGTCTCTGGGTGAGCATCCCAGAACTGAGGCATGACAGCTCTTTCAGAAAGACTGTTTGAGATGGAGACACATAATTTTAGGTGTCTACATGTGTTAATGTTCCCATAGTCAGAGGAGCTCATCAATGCAGCCAAGAAGTCCAAGAGAGTGACTCAGCTGACAGGCCACGGGCTGGCTAAAGACAGGGGTGTAGTACCATTTTAGACTCCATTAGGTAACCTCTCCAGCTGAAGAATGCAGATCTCCCTCAAGTGCTGCGTCATATTTGTCAGTCTTGAAAAGTGTCTAAGATACCCCAGGGGTATCACAAAAGGAACTAGATACTTATCTTCAAGCAACTGAAGCTTACCCAAGGTACCTACTTTAGAGAGACCTGAATTGATTTCTAGGCTTTACTAAGTATAACAAAGACCTGTGCTCCTAGCTCACTTAGTTACTTCATGTGTCTTAATTATGTACTGAAACCTACCCCACGTCACTTCAAAACATTTACTCCACAGTATTTCATGTTTTCTTGACCTCTACTGCCTGAAAATAAATGAATGGGTTTCTCTGTAACTTTCTGTGTGTGCTTTCATGAAGGAAAAACAAATGTTCAGGCAACAAATTGAACATGAATAAGAATATTGTTCATGTCTATTCACCAACTGTAAAATTCTATTTAAACAGTCAAATTAGAAATATCTGCCTACACAAGAATGGATGGTTGTACTTGAAAAGGTGTGTCTGACCTTAAAAATAAGTAGAGGCTGTGCATCTTCAGCATGTGTGCAAATCATTTCAGTCCCAAATACAGATGTGCATACCCAAGGTAGGAAATGTTAGCCACAGGGATTTACAACTGCCCACCCAGAAAGTCAATGACATAACTGAGTTAGAATTCAGGAGTTCATGGCTCTTTGCCCTAAGTTTTATTCACATGCCCACAGTCTGTCTGACTTGAACAAAGAGCTTTCTACTCATAGCATGCTGTCATTTCTTTTTTCATCTGTACTCAAACAAGAGGGACATACTTGAATCACTGTCTCTGCCTAAGCATATAAATCTGACTCAGATTCATATGCCTGCATGCCACTTAATTTTGAAACAGCACAGGAAAAATGAAAAACAGCTTTGCAATTTTGTATTGGCACAAGTGTATCACCATGGCTACAGAACTCTGGTAACTCTGTTCCCATGACTGCATCAAGTACACTAATCATGTAAATCTGTTTATAGACAGATAGACATTACGAATGAAGGTTTGTTATTGTTAAAGAGTTAGATCCAATTTAGATAGATTAACAATGAGACTGACTTCTCACCTACACAGAAATTTATAAGGCTAGAAAACCCACATCCTGTCACAACACTTGGATCTGAAAATTCTTGCACTGTCCTTTCTGGCTTGTATTTTTATCACTAGACACAATTAGCAAAGTGAAACTTATGTGTAGCAAAAGTTGGTTCCTGTCTAAGAAATTTAGGGGAAAAAAACACCCTCATTTTTTAAAAATATAATAATAGATATCACAGATTCACAATCTTTGACCGATCTTATTATAGGCAACTGAGCTCACTGTTGTTTGTAATGTATTCAGTTTATAAACCAGGACATCAAAAGGCATAGCAGGTTTCACAGTGACTGCTCTTATGTAAAAGACATTGGCTCATCAGATAATACAGGACCTGAAGAATCCAACCTCCTGTTCATAGCAAGATCAGTTGTGCAGGCAGACCAGGTTGCTCAGGGTTTTGTCTAGTCAGGACAACAGGTAGCTAAGAAACATAAGAAACTGAGAGAGCTTTGGCTCTTATCCCAAGAAGGTACCTGTGGCTGCATGTGCAGGAAAGTACCTTTACGAGCTAATGGATTAATATTCTCTCAGTCTCAGAAGGGAAAAAAAGAGGTATTGCAAATACTTGTATCATAGTTTATCCTCTTATAGATCCCTCCAGCAGCAGAGCTCTTCCCTATTCCTTCTGTGGGGCTGTGAGTGTAGGATCAACTAATTTCAAAGCTTAATTCAGTGAAGAAACAATGCTGAGAGAATTAAGAAGTATTCTCAAGTGTTGTTCTGCCAGTAGTACAGAACAAAACCAACTTTTCAGACTCGAGGCAGAAGAGCCACCCCACACTATAATTGAAAGGGACTAGGAAGGGATGGACCTTAAGGGGAAGTCTGTCTAAATGTAAGAACTCAAATGCAGTTACCAACAAACCTGGGTTATCGTTCTAGATTCAGCTAAAGTCAAGTGCAGATCCATCTAACTGATGTACTTCCACTGCAGAGCCCTTCATGTAATAAAGCAAATTAGCCTGTAGAAGCATAGGGTATGAAGAGCTGAATCAGAATCATATAATTGTTTACATTGGAAAAGACCTTTAAGATCATTGAGACCAACCATTAACCTAGCACTGCTGAGTCCACCACTAAACCATGTCCCTAAGTACTAACTTAGATGTATTATTGTCATATATGTGATTTTTTGCCAGTCAGCTCCAGTGACAAACTATCTGCAGTGAAAAGACTAATTTTCAGTAACATACATATGACTAATATATGCCAAGTAAAGCAGAAGAAGGTAGAATGACCATAACAGACTTAGGACAGACAATGGCAAGCATTCAAGATGCCATAATTACAATACTTTTTATCATTGCGTAAAATTTGGCTGTATGTTCATCATTTATTCCATCTGCATACAGTAAGGAATAAAAAATTAATTTGTTTCTGATAAGGGGACAAAGAGGGCATAAAGAAACAATATGTTTAAGAATATGCAAAACCATCTGTGATTCTAAGACATCTAGTTCTTCTTTTGAGAAGAAAGCCCATTTCCAAATCCATCACTGAGATGACTTTGTAAACTCAGGTTCACACTGAAGTAATAGCAATAAGCTGCTTCTCACCCACCACCGTGTTGTGTTAGGCAAGCTGGAACCCCCACACAAACAGGTGGATTGTGGCCAGATTCTCCAAACCAGACATAACTTGGAGGCAGCTCTGGAGGAAGGTTGCAGGCCCTCCAGAAGGCCAAGCATAACATAGGTTACTGCCTAGGTCTGAGAAGGCTTTTCTGCCTTGGATACAAGGTATTCTGGGGAGTCCTCAGGCAGGTGATAACTGTGCATCACACAACCCTTGAGAGGTTAGATCTCCTCATTCCAGCGTGATGGCACTCAAAGTGTAAGCCCTGGTGGTACAGGCTAAGAATATAGCTCAAGGCTCTGTCTTTCATTTTTTATAACAAGACAGTGGATAGTTGAGAGCAAAGCAGGAATCTTTTTCACATAATAATAATATTTTTAGATGAACAGATGGGAAAATGTGATACTGGCTATATTAACTAAGCCTTTGGATAGGACGTCTTATGAAATGTGTAGCTCTCCTGCAGCTACGCAGGTCACCGTGTCTCTGCAGTGAACCCCTGTGGGACTTTGTGGTATTTGGCACACTGGCACAGAGCTGCTCTCAAATGCAACACCGCATGAGCCAGCCAAAGGCCTGCTCCGATGGGCACAGAGCAGTGACAGAATGTGCAGTCAGCTAAGCGTTGGCATCATGGCCACCAGGCTAGACCATGGCAACAAGAACATGTCAGTGTGTAGGTCCCTCAAAGAGGATGATGATGTTGCTGGGCAGAAAGAGGTTGCCTGCCTATCCCAAGTGAAATGTAAGGGAGTTTAGAAACACAAGAACTTTCCCCAGATTGCCAATGCTCCACAGCGTTGCTCTAGGCACCAGATTAAACTGAGATGAAATGAGATTTAATCCATGCCTGTATTTTGCCATGTTCAATTCTGACTAATCATATTAAAATACAGAAAATTAGAGACTTAAGCAGAAATAATAAAAAAAATATAATTAATCATTTCAAAACAAAGCCTAGATAACAATTTAGCACTCTCACATTCCCAGTGTAATTCAGTTCACAGAAAAAAGTGACGAAAATGTCTTTCATAATGACAATTGCTTTCTGATAACTTCTGTACTTACTGGGTAATGTGAAGCAGATGGCACATAGCACAGAACTATACAAAGAATTAGGTTGAAAGGTAGTCCAACCGCCTGCTCAAAGGTGGGCCAGCTTCAAAGCTGGATCAAATGCAGCTGCAGAACTGCTGTACCAGGCATCTATTTGGTGCCTGGACAAGTCCAGGAAAAACTGTCACCTGCGCCTGGACCAGGATGGAGTGCTGGTCGTCTTTTCTCTGGTGTCCAGGAACAATGTGGCCCCTAACAAACCATTAAAGTAGCTTTTCACATGCTGAAATTAAGTGCCCGTCCTGTTTATCCCCACAGCTGAAGAACACTGATCCTATCAGAGGTTTTTGTTGCATGTACTGAGAACGTCTGAGAGACTCTAGGCATCATCAGCAATTTTGACTTCCAACATTCTGGCTATGCTCTGAGCATGAGACACAGAAGAGCTAAGAAGAATCCAGTGCTGAAGTCAAAACAGCGTCAACAAGAGTACCCGGGCCATCCTACAGAAAGCACTCCACTCTTCCTGGAGCTCCCCACGTCTAAATTTCCTTGAGTTTTCAAGTCACCCCTTGTCAGGACATGTTGCAAGGTTAACAAAGGCATTGAAGGGCAGTGTTAGGCGTGGTCTTTCATATAGGACTGGTTGCTGAATCACGGAGTAGCCACATTTTCTCATTGCTACAAACAACTAAATTGTGACTCAGCCAGAAGTGCTAGAAAGGTCTGGGAACAACAGGCAACAAGTCGGGTAAGTGCTGTGCCCAGGGACAGTATGTGCCATGTATAGTGTAGATGTGCCTGTTAACGGATACAGGGAGTACAGCCCAACCAGGAACTGACCCCACAGGATGCCCATAGAAGCCGCCTAACATGGCACTGTTATCTCATGTGAACCCTGGAATAGTTAATTTTAATCACATTCTTTGACTTTCCTGTCCACGCTGAGGAATGTTGAATTTAATTTTTTTTTCTCAATTCTTATTCTTCTAGGAATACAAATCCTAAATGAAACCTCTCCTAACATGATGCTGTTTCAATCCTTTATCACATTTTGTCACATAACTCTGACGTTTGTTAATCTGTAACAACATATTATTTAACTTTGCTTGCAGACAGATCTGGTCATTGTTAGACATCTGCCAAAAGCAATGCAGGCATCATTTAACTTCTCTGGAGGGAGAGGTGACAGTAAATTTCTTCTCAGTCTGCCTCCAATCCCTTTGTTGCTTACTATGTAATTCAAATAATTTTCTCATATGTACATGAACACACATATTCTAAATCTGCTGTGCAGTTGTGCCTTATCTATTTTGTCTGATTTTACAGAAATTTGAACATTGCAGAAAACCAAACAAACCCCAAAAAACAGGCAGTCATTTTTTCACTTTACGAACAGCAGGCTTTTAATGCAATTTTGAAATTATCTTTTATCACTTCAAACTGATGGTTGTTTGCATAATGATCTGATGAATTACCTAGCAGCCCTAGTAAATTACCCAGAAGCAGCTGCTAAAACACCCAACAATAATCTGTTACAGATAAGAGAGGCTTAAATAGTCCCAGTATCACTCTTTAGAATAATTCCTGTGTACCTCAAACGGGTATGTATGAAAATACAGGGCATTATGATTAAAATTTACATTCAGGTGCTGAGTTTGTACTAAACAAAGTTCCCCAGCCATGTGTCCACCACACCTTTCCCAAATAATCCTTCTCTATCTTTGAATTGCTGTCACTCGACCCACCACCCAACCTTTCCTCTCTGCCCTCAGAGAAACCAGTTTCCAAAACGTGCTGCTGCCTGGGAGTTACACATCAAAATTCTTCATATATCCTTACGGCATCCCAGACACACAAGGAAACCTATTCAGATCCTCACAAGGGCATTAAACCTCTGGCCTGCAGAGGTATCCAGGCGCCTAACTACCTCCAGACCCTAGGGCCTTGTCGGCCTCTGATCACCTCCCTCCCCAGAGACCGCCCGCCTCAGCCGCCCTCAGCGCCTCCGCGCAGGGGCGAGGCTTAGGAGCCCGCCTCTCCCGTCTCCATGGCGACTCCGCGAGTCGCTTCCCGCCCTCAACCTAACCACCTTGTCGCCATGGCGACTGCCCCGCCCCTTCCGGGAGCGACTCGGAAGCGGCGGGGCGGAAGCGGCCGGGGGCGCTGCGGTGGGCTGAGGCGGGGGCGGATGAGCAGGCGGCGGGGGCCGCTGTGCGGGGGCAGGTCCCCGCGGGAGGCCGGCAAGGTAACGGCGTTCGGCGTCACGGGTCTCCCCCGCCCGCGCCGGGGAGGGGGCTGTGGGTCGGATGGCGGCGGTCCCCTGCGCCGGGGCGGGCCGCGGGAACCGGGGGCCTGGCCTGCGCCCTTCGGCCCGGCCGCAGCGCGGCCTCGCGGCTCGGCTCGGCCCGGCCCGTACCGGCCGGCTGCTGCGGCCGGTGGCTCCGTGCAGTCGCTCTACGCCCTCGCAGGTAGGCCCGTGTCCGCGGGGGCGGCGGCAGCCCCGACGGGCGCGGAGGTGCGGTTGCCCCGGCCGCCTGCCTGGCGGGGCTCGGCGGGACGGTTACGGCAGGGCCCGGGCGGAGCAGGCTGCGGGACTTGCACCTGCCGCCTCGCTGGCAGGCACACGGGGGCTCCCGGTCTCTTGTTCCTGGGAGCTGGCTCTAGCGGGAGCTGGGCGGAGAGGCTGCTCGGGGAGCAGCTGGGCTGCGGGACGGCACGCATGGACACCCCCCGGCAGTCCGTGCAGGCTCCTTTTCGCCCACCTTGCAGGGAGCTCCGAGCCATTCTCTGCGGGTTGTTTGTTTGTTTTGTTTTGTTGGGTTTTTTCCCCTCACTGAAATTGATTTCACGCTGAAATAGTTGAGTAAGGTTTAGGGGTGTGAGGTAGCAGGCCTATGTAATCTGAAATCTACGAAGGTGTTTGCCAAAGCCAAGGCTGCTGTGGAATATAGCTGCAACAGAAATATTTCTACAAATGAAAATTATGTGCGGTGGAATTTCTGAAGTGAACGTTTCAAGCGTAGTGAGGCACTGTAATATTCGAATGTAAAAGTAAAAAATTGAATTTTCACATCTTTTCATTGGGAATGGTATGACCAACAGGACTTAAAGACTGGTTTTTTTAGCTGTTTTTTTCTTCATGAAACTGTAGCTGAATTTAAGAATGAAATGGCATGGGGACATAGTATCTGAAGGCAAGGACATCTAAGGAATGTGGTAGTGCTGTGCAAACTTCATTCAGTTCATAATTGACAGACTGCTGTGAGTCAGTATTACACTAACATCTCAAAATAGTGCTAGAAGGCACTGCTGGTGGAGGTGTTGTCTATGCCATAATACCTTAAGAAAAGCAAAATGAGAAACCTAATGGGGTATGTTAAATATTCTGGTTGCTTGCCGTTAAATGTTCTAGTCTTCTTCGCATCTGTGGACACGATATTTAGGGTGTCGAGGTAGACTGCTGCAATAGAGAGAAGCACTTGGCTATATAATGTTATTTATATGCTTATTGTTAGTTTACTGTTTAATATAACTAATGTAAAATGATTGTCCAAAATAGTAGTAGTAGTCATTAGAATAGGAACCTCTGCACTTAAACTGAATGGAACTTTTTTGTTTCTGTTTTGGGAGAAAAGGTTAGTATGCAAATGAGATTCAAGTAAAATTAACCACTGAAAATGTTGTATTTACATAAAATGCTTATTTAGTTTTAGTGACGCTTTTCCTCTCTGATTTTTTTCAGTACCCCAAGTGTGACCATAAAATATGATTGTTTGCCTGCTGCACCGAACTTAAGTACTACTTTTGCCATTTCATCACCTGGCTTCAACTACAATGGTAAGTTCTGATTCAGACAATACATTTTCAGATCCTTTTTCTCCAGTCTGCTAGTTGGCTGGCTGATGAGGAGAATGCTATTCATGTTTCACATTTTCTTAAAAAAAAATTACTTTGCTTGTCGCTCCTCAGTTCTGATACTTCTTTTTTCAGCAATGTCTTCCTTCATAGCTTGTGAGTATTTATAAACATTTAGTCACTGTCTGGTGCATCATAGGAATTATCATATAAAACTAATGGCATGTTTTCAGTCAGGACTGGTGTTAGATAGTTGAGTATGTATAGATCCAGCCTCCACATAGTATTCTTCTATTCACAGGTGATAATACAGTCATGGGTTTTTACCTCATGTCAAGCATTCAGTGAATTGAATGTCTGAAATCATGCAGTTGTCCACTAGACTTATATAGAAACCATGAGTATTTGACATTTACATTTTCAGGTGTCTAGGATTTTGTAAGAAAATGTTCTGTGGTGGCAGGTTCTAATGAGCAACAGCACATAATTAAGTGCTTTCCTTCCCCCCACCACCCCCTGAGAACAAGTAAGAAGTTTTGTATTGGAGACAGTGTAGTTGAATGGTAAAAGGCCTGAGGTTTTTGGTGTGTATTTCTTTGTTGTTACTGTAATATGTTTTTCATCCCTGAATTCTATTCTAATGTATGAAATAAATGGTACTGCCACGTATTGGACATGGCTCACATGCCTTCTGTTCCTCAAGGTTTGAATAAAGGTATTTACTTTCACAGACAGCTGATAGGGATGGGTTAAACTGAGGAAACCACACAAACATATAAGTGGGAAGAAGTACCTATTACAAATGTTTCTAAGCTTTTCAGAACGGTGGAGGATTCTCCATAACACTCCTCTGTGTCTTTTGAATAGCGTAGCCCATTTAAAAGGTCTAGCTGTGTGGGTTATGTGTACATTGGTTTTTTAAGTAATTTTTTCTTACTCTTGTTAAGAGCTTGTCACCAATACAGTCTTAAGGACTTTATCCATCTGCCACTGAAGTAAATGCATTGCATCTCCTGACTTACCTGGAGCTGAATCAAGCCCTAAGCATTCTCCTACGAGACTTTGGTTCTTAGTATTGTCCTGTCTCTCCTCCCTGCTCCAAATCAGTTTCATTGTCTGGTTCATTTAGCAGCTGCACATTATTCCTGTATAAAGTAGGTGTCAGAGCTAAAGTGCCAGAGAAGGAACGTTAGGGGCCAAGGGAGACTTGGTCTTTTTTTGACACTGGTGTTTGTTTATTCTGATTTGAAATACATCTCAAGTTTTAGTCTAAGAACTCATTGTTATCTATGAAGTTAGTTGTTCTTGAAATAATGAAAATGTCTTCTTGAAGTGAAGGACATTCGAAAAGAGCAAAATCCATTAAAGTAAATGTTACTGAGTATACTACGCTATGGGATATAGATGAGCTTTTGCAGATTTTGGTATGTTGTCCTAGGTTTTGGCATACTTTCTATACCTGCCTCGGAGGAAATCCGGAGTGGAGGCTGTATTTGTTTCTTAGCTGCGTAAGGTGTTAGGTGTAGAAACAGTAAGAAAACCTTCTCAGGTTGTATTGTGCACAGAAGTTACATACTGAGCACAAGATGTTCAGTTCCATTTTGTAGAAAAATAAGTGTACTGATACTTAGGCACCAGTGTCTGAAAACCAAATGTTTTCTTCCTGGACAACCGTTCAGGGATACTTTGGCTAGTCTTTCTGTTGAATTAGTAGCCACTCAAAGAAATGAGAACATATTTTCTACTTGTTATCTCTAATTGTTTTGGTTACTATTTATTATTAATTTTATTATATGTGATTTCTATTCCTACTTTTCTAATTGCCTTTTGTTGTTCTAAGACTTCCTAATTTAGGCAAAACCTTGCAAGTGTAGACGCAGCAGTGGGATTAATTACTGTTGATGCAATTAAATGAATTAAGTTTAGTATGTGCTGAAGAATGTTTGAGCCAATCTTCTAACTATAAATTCATATCAGTAGTAATAGTTTTTGTGGTGGTTTTTATGTATGAGAATGTTACACAGTTAATAGACTTTCTAAAAGAAAACCTTCGTAATTCTTGCAGCAACAAGCTTTGGAACTGGCATTGGATCGTGCAGAGGTAAGGAGTAACTAAGTTATTTATTTGCACATAGTATATTCGTCTCGCAGAGTTAAGAAAATAACTATTTCTTCTGAAAAGCAGTGGAGAGGCATGTTGTGTAAATGCATATACGTGTATATAAATAATCACCCATACATGTAGCACTGACTTTGCAAAATTCTCACCAAAATTGCTGTGTCATGTATTTGTCTTTTATCTGTTGTACTGAGAACATCATCAGGTGCAATGATGATAGAGTATGCAGGACTTTGGTTTTCCTTTCAAACCAGCAAATCTGTGTGCTGTGAAATAAGCGGAGCTGTACAGAGACAGCTGGCAGAAATATATGGCAAAATCCTGGGGTTTTTTTAAGGGTAGCCCAGTTAGAACGAAGAGGCAATGTCCTTCCTCTTCATGTTCTTTCATGCTGACATCTGATAACAATGGTCACCTTGAACCCTATTATGGGGAATATGTGTTTCTGAGGGAGAACCTCTCCATTGAAATTCTGAACTAAGCTGTTAATAAAAAGACATGAGAGAGTTGAAAAAAACTTGTTAGAATATAAGCTACGTTCAAGGTAGGATGGTATCTGTCTTCTTTTTTAATTGTAGCTTTAAATGTACATGAGTTTTCTTCTGTATAGAACTGTGTATTATAAATACAAGTCTAAATGCAAGAGCCAAGAGGGAAAATTAAACTTCCTGAAGCTGGTTTTATTGAGAACTTGATTTGTAAATGTTGTTGTACCAGTACACATGAATTTGATTGTATGTTACCATGTTAACTTCAGTAGCATTAACTAAGTAGTACTACTTAGATAATGCTACTACAGTAGTGTTATCTACTACTGTAATTACAAAATAAGAATGTAAAATCAAGATTTTGTGTGAAATTCATATCATAGCCATGAAATGCAGTGTTTCACAGCTAAATTGAGCTGTCTTCTTGTTGATGACTGTAACATACTCCAGATCATGTTAAGTAAACTTTTGAAAAGCTTTTTTTAAATAATTATCTGTATACATAGAACACTGGTAATGATCAAAAGTTGCATGGTAGCTAGTATTAAATTTCTTTGTAATATATATTATTTTTTGGTTTACTTTTCTCTTCTAGTATATCATTGAAAGTGCCCGTCAGAGACCTCCCAAAAGAAAGTATTTATCCGGTGGAAGGTAGTAAGAGTTTCAGTATGTAGTTTTTAAATAGCATTTCATTGGTTTAATGTTGGTTACATTTTAAGCTTTTTTCATTTCAGAAAATCTGTATTTCAAAAACTCTATGATTTATATATAGAAGAATGTGAAAAAGAGCCTGAGATAAAGGTAAGTGGAAATTGCCAAGAAGCTTTCTGAACTTGCCTGTTTAGACAGCAATGAAAAATACTTTTCTCAATTTCACTTCCTTTGTGGGGGGAAAAAAAATAAACTCTAGTTACTGTAATAGTTACCTAAGGCTAAGACTACAGGAGTAATTATTATAACATTTGTGAACTAAATTGTGTTATTTAATGGCATCATTTAGTTCAGCTTGAAATAAAAACAGGGTGATGGGAGGGCCAATGACTACCTGGTAACTCTAAATCTGTTTTTAAAGGTAATGAAGTAGAATGCTGGCAGAGGGTTTTAAAGATTGTGCTCTTGAGATGCTTTTCTATGCGTGAAAAAGAGAATTTCAACAGAATGAGAGGTGTATCTAACAGGATTATCGTTACTATTAAAATAGCGAGTGATAGAATATGAATAGTGAAGCCCAGGCTGGCTTGAGTGACATGTCCATTTTGACTTAAGCCTATGTCACTGAACTCAGTTGTGGTCAACTTCAGGGCCAGTGTTCATGCCACGTGCATTGCTGTCAGTACTACTGTTTCAGAATCAATTACTTAGTGTGACTGCCATGTGAAAAAATGTGGAGAACTTTTTATAATTTGTACTTTATTGTAAATTTAGACTTCTTTCTTGGATAACTAATGAACTACTAAGCTGTTTTCTGACATTTTTTCATAATGTTAGCAAAGAAGCTCAGACAGACTTGGCAACAAATTAAGTTGTAAAAGGCACGAGCTACTGTGCTAAACTGTGAATATCAAATGGAATGAGAAGAGGAAGCTCTGGAATCTGCTGTATTGCTGCTTCCCAAGGAAGTAAAAACCAATGAGAAGACAAATGAGAATGAGAGAGTAGTTACTGAGCACTTGTAATTATTTTTTGCGATTCTGCTGTAGTTGATTTTGTTTAGCATATGATGCTGATTCAAATCGCAAATGTAAGGTATGTTGTGGTTTAACCCCAGCTAGCAACTGAGTACCATGCAGCCACTTGCTCATTTGTCCCTCTCCTGGTGGAATGGGGAGAATTGGGAAAAAAAAAAAAAGTAAGACCTGTGGGTTGAGGTAAGAACAGTTTAATCATTGAAAAAAAGGAAAATATAGTAACAGTAATTGTAATGAAAAGGGAGAGAAAAACAAGAGAGAGGAATAAAACCCTAGAAAACCAAGTGATGCACAATATAATTGCTTGCCACCCCACTGACTGATGCCCAGCCAGACTGATCCTTCAGCAGTGATCGGGGCCCACCCTGCAGCCATCCTTCCCCAGTTTATATACTGAGCATGATGTTCTATGGTATGGAATATCCCTTTGGCCAGTTTGGGTCAGCTGTCCTCTCTCTGCTCCCTCCTGACTTGTGCACCTGCTCACTGGCAGAACATGAGAAACTGAAAGGTCATTGATTTAGCTTAAGCACTACTTAGCAACAACTAAAACATCAGTGTGTTATCAACATTATTCTGGTACTAAATGCAAAACACAGCACTGTACCAGCTACTAAGAAGAAAATTTACTCTATCCCAGCTGAAACCAGGACAGGTATTGGGTAAATTACAGGCTTGAAAATGTATAACATCAATAGTGCATGGCTAACAAATATTTGAGCAGCAGGGAGAAGACTGGGCTTGCCAGACTGGAATCTAGAAAACCACAGGATTTTAATGTGATAATTGTTGCTAAACTAGAAGGCACTCGGCAAACTTACCCAACTATAATAAAACTAGTAATGACACTAGTAATACCACAGTAGATTAAGGGAGTTATTCCTATCTAAATTTGAGTAAAAGTTTAAATTATTCTTTATTGAAGGTTTGGAAGCTTATTATGAGCTTATCATGAGTGATTAAGAGCCCTTAATCACTGAACTAAGATGTGGATAGTTAGTAGATCTCTTGGTCTTATGTTACGGATTGTAATTATTGGAAATAAGAGAAGCTCAAAGACTGAGGTGTAAAGGTTAACAATAATGGTATTCTGAAACTTCATCCATGAATGTGGGACTGTTTATTTGTCTCTTAATTTGCACAAAAATACCAAAGAAGGAAATAATATTCTGACTAGAATTTGGCCGATGGCTTGAATGTAGCTTAAAGGTTTTAGTGTATAGAACTGTCAAAGTTTCTATTCCAGTATTGCACTGCTTTGATAATACAGTTTGTAATTGTTATCCATTCAGAAACAATTTGGAAATTGACACTGAATATTATTTTTGACTCATAACTTTCACCCTTCATCTTAGCTCTTGTAATACTGTATCTCTCCCATGTTCCTGTCTATTTTCTACCCTGCAGTTTACTTGGTCACTCATATCATTTTTTCTTGGTGTTCTCACAGGGGAGACCAGATTTTCCACAGTAATTCATGAAGTACTAATTAATTATTCATCCTCTCTTAATCTAGCCTTCCCAGCTTTATTAATTCTCAATCTCTTGTATTTTTGCATATGCACACTACAGGAAGAACTGTGTTGAGGTGATTATCTAGAGCACTTTGTTTCATTTGGGCTCTAGTGTGCAGCATTCCTGTTGAAAGAAATAAAAATCAAAACAATAATTTTGGATGCAGTGTTAAACACAAATGTGGAAATAGACCTGGTGTGTGGGCTGGAAGGATCTATGCTAGGCAGGCAAATCTGAGGAACTCCACTACAAAACAAACAAACAAAAACCAAAAACACTGATCAGTTGCCTTTTCTCCGTTGGTGAATTCTGACAGGTGCAGAATGCAGCTAGCTTCAGTGTGCAAGCATGAAAACATCTCAGAGTCATCAAAGTTTCAGAACACTGTTAACAAAAGTCACTTGAGTTTCATGTTGGACTAGTGCAACATTAATAAAGCACAGAGGAGCACTTATACAGCAAAGTAGCGGATGAGAGGTACACTGGCAGCTGTGGAGAATTAATAATTATGATACATGAATAAACCGAATGGTGCCAGATAACAGTGAGGGTTTTTTTGTTTGCTTTGGTGGGGTTTTTTAGTACTTGATTAATCTTTAATGGTCATGAATGATATGCAGGGTTGGATGTATTTGGGAAATTGTGTAAAACGTATTGCATGCATCATTCTGTTCTCGGAGAAAATGACTTGCATGTGTAAGGGGAGGAAACAACTGACTATAAGAATGCACTTTAAAGCAAAGCCCTCATAAGGGCAAAACAAGCAGACTTCCTTCAGACTACTGTATTTCTGAAGCTTGATCTGCAAAAACTTACCTTAGGTGTTACTTAGGAAACTGAAATGTTTTCTTGCCTCCACTACAGCAGCTGCATGGCCCTTGTCTTTGAGCTGCATTAATGCTAGTCTCTATTGGAATGGTGGCCTAAAGATTGACACAGCCAGTTACATCCTAGTGAAAGTATACTTTGAGTTGCAGTCTTCTCAGGATCTGATTTCAGTTCAGCTAGGTCACAAGTGTCTTTAGGCTTCAGTTTATTCCTTGTATTTTTGTAACCAAAAATTATGATTCCTGAAGTTGTTTCGTTGAGTTGGGGTTTATTTTTCCGTGAATATATACAAAATTCTGGTTTACTTTCTCTGTTTCCTGAAAGAACAATGCTTAACGTTGCTCATGAAGTTATGTTTCAAACAGTAGTTCTGTTGAAGTTGAGACAAAATTGTACCTTCTAAGGCATATCTTCTATGCATTCGTGAAGTGGTGCTGGGATTAATGAAACATGCCCAAAGCCAAGGGAAAAGAACCTCAGGGGTTGGTTTAGACTTCTGTTTTACAGCGATACAGTAAATAGCTACAAGTGCTTTTTTTTATAGAGGTGATCTGTTTATTTGAAGGTTTTTGATCAACTTTTCAGTCATAAACATAAGGAGGAAAATCAATTTAAGAGGCTGCAGTGAGGGACAAGAAAAGCAGTCGTGATGAAGATAAACTACAATTTTGTGTAACACTAGTACATCATTGGAGGAGTAGGTATTAAAATTAACATTTTGCTCATAGCCAAGGATGGAGGAGTCAAAACTAGCATAAAATCATTACTTCAGTCTTGTTAGGCAAGAGTGCTCACTATTCTTTATTCAGTCATAGTCATCAGAAGTCACTGGAAGCGAAAGGCAGCAGCTCTGCATTCTCTGTGCCACTTCTCAGCCATCACACGGTCATTGCAGTGTGTGTTCAGGAGGGAGGTGTACTGCTTTTCTGTGGATGAAGTCAGGGAGGGTTAAGAGTTTTATCTGAGGTAACAGGGCAGTATAACTGGCTTGGTATCTGAAGTCCTGCAGTTTACTGTGAACACTTAAGAAATGTGATATACTTTAGGCTGCTCCTTGATCTTTAAAATCTTTCCAGACAAGATGTGAGCTAATACTTAAATCAGCTCTGAGCTAGTATCTCTAATAGCCAGCTCAAAGGAGAAAGTTGATTTTTGTAGTCATAAAGAATATTCATGCTTAGTGAAATGTAACTTTGCCTGCTTATTGAAATGTTTGTACTTAAAATGCTAATTTGCTTCAGTGTCTTGGAGAGGCTTTATATTTTAAAATGTGCTTAGAACAGGTCTTAAGAAGTTCAGGTCATATCAATGCAGTGTCAAAAATAATCTCTGTGATTGTCCCTTCCTCTTTCCTTTACCTGTCTTCCCCCCTCAATATCCTAACCTCAAAAAATGTGAAATGAGCTGGGGTGGGAAAAAGCTTTTGCCAACTGGCCAAAGTTTTTACTGAACATAAACTAAAACCTAAAAAATTAATTTGTCATTCACCAAATAAATTTAAACTGGAGAGTGATGTGATTAACTCAATTTAATTACATTTAAGATTGAATTACCGTTATATATTTCACTGATGAGGTGTTTAAGGAGCAGAGGCCTTTCACAAAATAAATCTCATGGCTATTTCTTGCATGCATAGACAAATTTCTGGGGAAAAAAGATTGTTTATTTAGAAATTCTATGAGTGGTTAATAGTTAATATAAATTATTCAGTGCCTGTACTTTGGATGGAATAATGTCTTTAATTGAATGATCCTTTTTCTTCAGCTCATGAAAATAGTAAAGTTGAATTAGAAATGTTAACAGTATTATTAGTAGCAACTTCTAGAAGCAATGCTGATTCTGTCCCAACGATAGAGGAATAGAATTGTTTTCTTTTTTATTGTCTCTTATTTTAAAATATAATTTTAGTATGTATAATGAATTTCTTAACCTCTCTTACATAACCTGATAATCCTTTTTCTAAATTAACTCTTAGAGAATTCTCGTATTTCTTTGTCCTAAATGCATTGCATATTTAAATATGAAAGTACTAATCTATCCAACACTGGGAAAAAATACAAAAATATTTACATCAAAAGATGACAGTATCTCAGTAGTAGTTGAGTGTTGGCTTTGCTGTCAGATGGCATTTACTGTACCTCAGGCTGCATCATACTGTGTTGAAGTGAAAGCCCAATAGCTATATCCCTTACTCAGCGATGTGTCTGAAAATTGAAGCAGTGCACATGCAGTCTCGGGTTTTGGGGTAGATGTTGAGGGAGGTTAATGGGAATTTTAACTGAAGAAGGTTTTTCATAACAGACTGCATCTCAAGTCTTGTATGGGGAACTGGCTTTCCTGAGCAGTTTCAACCTCTATTGTTGCCATGTCATGTTTTCTCCCATTCTCCCCTGCTCCTCCAGTTCTTTCCCCATTAGTTCTTCAGGATTTATGTGCTACTTTGTCCTTTTATTTGTGCTAGTTTCCATGACTTCTAAACTGTAAAAGCCAGTAAAATGTAGTCACCATCATTCATGATGTGTGAGGAAGAGTTAACTTTAGGCAATGGTTCTAAAACTAGATAGCAGGAGATGGAATATTTTTTTTCTCCTTTTTCTCTGTGTATCTGTTAAAATGATCTGTTAGATTATATTGCTGTGGGATTTTAGGGCTTTGGTTTTGGTCCTTTTCTCTTACTTTGTTCACCTGTAAGTAATGATTCTGTGTTCTGTTGTCTTTGTATCTATGGAAAGATACATTTGTTCAAAAAGCTATAGCTCACTACTACTTAGTTGCAGGTATCTGAAATGAGTAGTTGGACAGGTTTAGTAGAGCACTAGGGTTAACTTCCAGTGAATGGCTCCACTCAGACCTGGTATTCAGCTATAAAATCTAGCCTCCAACCAGAAGTTGTAAAATTAACTGAGCTCTAGAATTCATTGTTTTAAGGTCTAAGGGTTTTTTTAAAATGTTTACATTTGTGGGACGTATATGGGGGTCTTTGAAACATACTAATTAGTAATAAAAATCTGTTATATATGGAGAAGATCATCTTTACAATTAAGGGAATAGTCTGTGCAGCTGCTGGATCAGATTTCTTAATTACATTGCCTTGTCTGTATTTGCTGAAAGCTTCCAAATGCTGTAATTCAATATTTTAATTCTGGAAAGAAATATCTGCTTCTGTTAGGAATATTTGAGAGAACTAAATATTTTTATTGTTGTTATCAAACAATGTATAAATGATAGTATAAATTATGTTCATGTAAATCTACAGTGCAGTAGTTTCATTTCTAACGCTGTAGCATAGGGTCATTCTTATTAACTCTGGTGTCTGTGGACTTAAAATTCAAGGTTTGTTTTAATTTAAATGAGTGGGTTTTTTAAAAAAAGTCTGTATCTAAGTATGGATAATAATACATAATGTATGTATCTGCTGAAATGCAGTCCAATTAAATTTAACTGGGCTTGTTCAGATACCTACTTCAACATTAATCTAAATAATACTGATTTCTAGAAATTGTTTTTATTTTTACTAATTAATTGATAGTATTATGTTAATGAGCAATGTTTACTTTTAAAGCAGAAGCTGAAGCGAAATGTGAACTTACTTGAGAAGCTGGTTATGCAGGAGACATTGTCATGTCTGGTAGTGAACCTCTATCCGGGAAATGAGGGTTATTCGCTTATGCTCAGGGGAAAAAATGGTTCAGGTAATATTTTTGCTCTTTATTTCTAAAAAATACTCAGAACGCTCTATGTTAAAATGTTGCTTATATTTAACTGTTTCACTTCTAACAATTCCTTGTGAAAAACCCAAAACTATATTTGAACAAAAAATTTACATAAAGCTGTAAGGTGCTTGGAAACAGTCTCTACTGGTGCAGCATAAATGAGTAGATACAAGGTCTTTTTAATAGCCTTCCGTTCTCTTATTTCCCTTAGCTTTCCAAGTTGCTTATCTGCGTGTGTCTTGTTTCAGGTTCTGTCAAAGTGTTTCTTTCCCTGCTTCCTAAATCTAGGTCTGACTAAAGGCATCTGTGTTTCAGTTTGATTTTGTCTTCATGCCACTGGTACGGTGTTGTGCTATAAGAGCATACAGTATATCAGCTGGAAGCAAACATTTTGTCCCATTGAACTATTAAAGCATGTTGCCTTTTGGGACAGTAAGAGCAAAATCTCAAGCTCTGGGAACAGAAATGGATATAAAAATTAATACTGTGAAAAAAAAATTGCTGATTTGAGTAGGTTTCCACTGGCCCTGTTTTTTTCCTATGGCAAGCTTGTTTTTGATTTCACATTGTTAAAAGTTTGAACGTGAAGGGCAAAGGAAAAGCGATATGTTTTGTTTAAATGCAGATTCTGAGACCATTCGGCTGCCTTATGAGGAAGGAGAGCTGCTTGAATATTTGGATGCAGAGGAACTACCACCTATTTTGGTTGACCTTTTAGAAAAATCTCAGGTTTGGAAGTTTTGTTTTCAAAAAGAATTTATATTTTGTACCCAGATAGACCTTGATTTTTTAATTTTTTTTTTAATACTTCACATGAGTGATTCCAACCACAAGATGTAAAACACTTGTGCATCTGGAACTGTAGTATTTAATGCCCCAAATAAATATTCTGTCGATATATAGGAAAAAAAAATATATTGGGAAGAAAGGGGTAGAAGAGAGATTGCTATGGTTAAGGCTGCCAAAAATCTTCAACTCTGTGCTCTAGCAAGGTGTCCTTTGTTCCTTTCTCATTATGAAATATTTGGCCTAGGAATTTCTTAAAACTACATTGCTGACTTATTAAAACCCACTACATTTGAATCTTGTATTTTGGGCAAGTCTAGGTATGTAGTAAAGACCACTGGTTTGACAAAATCAGTCATTTATTCATAGTATCAGTGAATTTTATATGATACATAACAAATGTCTTTTTGGAGGCAGGGACGGAGGCAGCTTGGTAAATATTTGTTTACAAATTGGTTTTTTGTTTCAACTAGGTTAATATTTTTCATTGTGGATGCGTCATAGCAGAAATACGTGACTATAGGCAGTCTGGTAACATGAAGTCTCCAACATACCAAAGCAAGCACATTCTTTTGCGTCCTACAATGCAGGTAAGAAGTGTTCCAAGTCATTCCTCAGTGTTACAGTAGTTCCTAGACTGGATATGAACTACTCCTGAACATGTGTTAAGAAATTTTATTATTTGGTTGAAAGCTAAATTACCATTGTCTTCTTCCTCAGACTTTAATTTGTGATGTGCATTCTATAACGAGTGACAACCACAAATGGACACAGGTGAGTTAGCAGTTATTTTAAAACTTTACCGTGAGGTAGTAAATACACAATAAAATAAAACCCATTTACATTATTTGTTTAATAAAATCTGGTAAAATGATTAATTTATTTTTAATTCAAACTGTCAGTGATGTGCATATTGGTGCATTGTACACACTCCAGAGACCTGTCAAATTAATACCATCTTCCCACAGGATGCTGTAGAAGACAATAGGATTTGCTAAAAGTTTTATAGAATCAGACCTTAACTTTTAGTAATGCAGAATGGCAGTATTGTAGTTACTCAAACTAATTTACCTTACTTCATTCATGATCAAAATACAGTCCCAGAATGATAGTTCAAGTCTAATGACACAATTGCTGCTCTAGTGTTATTTTGTTGTTGATACTGTTACAGTAAAGAGAATCCTAAGTAACTATGGCTGTACAGTTATAATTAAATGCTGAATAGTGTGGTGTACTCAGTGTGTTCATCTGTACTTCAGAGCCACAGTCATGCTCAAATCCATTTCAAATTGTAATCTAATGTCCCAGATCATCTTTATGGCAGTGATTCCCAGTCCATCAATATACATCACTGACAAAATGGTTTTCATTGCCACTAGTATGGTGTTTAAAACAAAGAAAGAAAGAAAACACACAAAAAAAACCCCAACAGAACATGCCCCCTTCTTTTCAGAAGGATTTCTTTTCCTTTTGGAAATCCCACCCAATGCTCTGTAACTCATAATAATGGTTAGTCATACTTAACTGTTGAATATTTTTTGTTGTTGACTATCCGCACAGTTTTTTCAGTTTTCTTTAAGATGGTGTGCACATATGCGTAGGTATAGTCCACTTAATTAGTGTAAAAGTCTTCATATTTTCACGTTCATTAATAGCTGCGTGTATTACAGGAGGACAAACTCCTACTTGAGAGCCAACTTATTTTGGCTACAGCAGAGCCTTTGTGTCTTGATCCTTCAATAGCAGTGACCTGTACTACAAACAGACTCCTATACAACAAGCAGAAGATGAATACTCGCCCCATGAAACGGTAGGGTTTAAGTACGCAATATTGTACCATCTCAATTAACAGTAGATGCTGTAATGTGCTTGGTTTTGTATAACAAAAGAATGTGCATATATATTACTTAACATAATATGTTATATTGTGGTTTTGATTTTGTACTTTTTTTGCGTAATTCAGATGTAAGTTGAGTCAGGTGATAGCTCAGTAATGTAGAATATATAAATGGATATATTATATATTGGTCTCTGATTTGTTAAAAGCTGTGTCTTAAGTTTATCCCTGAATGAGGAAATCAGGGGAATTATTTATATGCTTGATGTTCAGGCTAAACAGAAGCGTAGGCATATTAGAGTCTTAGGAAACTTATGTATTGCATTCCACATCACTTTAAATTTACTTTTGTGCATGTTTGTTCACTTTTTTCAACAAAAGCTTGAAATGCTTCGGTTTTGTTCTACTAAGAGTAGCATTCACTCTGTACTAATAGTCTTTCAGAATTACTGAAGTATATAAAACTAGATTTACATTGAAATACTATGCTAATGTACAACCAGTGGTAATGTCTAAAAAAAAAAAAAGTATAAATAGTGAGATTGATCAAGCTGTCCTTAAAATTAGAGCTTGGTGGTCAACAAACATCCTACTAGAAAAACAGACAAAAGTATTAAATGAATGTCCAGAACAGCATTAATGTACCAACGGTTTTGGCATGAGACAAGGAACGTGTTTCTACTGTATTTATAACTTTATAGTTACATAAGCAATACACAGATCTTTTGACAGAACTGAAATCTATCATAATATACAAATATTTTAAGCTTGGCAATTTTTCAGTTAGTCATTTTGACAGTTATGCATTTCAAAACTAACCCCATTCTTAGTGATGAAATGCATGGACAGAGTACTAGTATTTTAAAAAAAATACAAAATCAAGACTTCTAGTTGTACTGTGTAATCCAGAATAGCAATTTTAAATTAACATTGCAAACCCTGTCTCTTAATCTCAATATAAGTAGCATTTCCCTGCATATTTTTGTGTTTGTGGACAGGTAGTGGGAAATTTCATTTTGATGGTTTTACAAGCTTTTTTGTTGTTTTACCATAGGTGCTTCAAAAGGTACTCAAGGTCATCTCTGAACAGACAGCAGGACGTAGCTCACTATTCAACTCCACCTCAGCTTAGACTACTTGACTACTTACAGAAAAGAAAGGAGAGGAAAGGAGCCCAGCAGTATGACCTCAAAATTTCTAAAGCTGGAAATGTAAGTCTTCTGAGACATAGATGGGAATACTTCTATTTATTTAAAAAAATTAATATATTAATACTGTTTTTTCATCTTCCAGTGCGTAGACATGTGGAAACAGAACCCTTGCTACTTGACTGCACCTTCTGAAGTGGATGTAGGTCCAATTATTACCGTTAATATTTATTAGCAATTGTATTGAATGTTGGGTTGTATGAAGAAGTGACTGAAGAGTATCCAGTATCAAAGAATGACCTTTAAAATAAACCACATCGGAATACATTGCAATTGTAATATGTTAGTTTGGATGAGATAAACAGTGCAAACAGACCTTCAGTATTCAACTGTGGGTTCAATAAGCATATGTCTGTTTGAAGTTGTCTGATAATACAAAAAAATAGAAAAAGAAACGAGGTGAGGAAATTATTTAAAAATTAGTTCTCAGCTTGGTTGCTCTTTTTTGAGGTATTATGAGATGATGGGAAATATTATTTCCCATTGCTTTATTATTTTTTTAATACAGAGAATTCTAGTTGCAAATTCTTATGATCATTCTGTGCATTCTTCTCTCAGGGACATTTACATTCTTGGTTTCTGGCACTGCCAAGACACATACTACTAGCATACAGAAGGAACCCAGTAGACTGGACAAGATTGTAGCTTTGGACTTTATAGGGCTGGCAGGAGTGCACATTACACATGAAGTGATGCTGTAAGCTTGTACAAACCTCCTCTCTCTTGGCACTTCAATACTGTTCTACCTGATGTAGTTAGTCTTTAGGAGTTACTGGTTTTGTCTGCAACGTGGAAAAATTTCACAAGGATTTCAATCTGTACTCTTAAGCCATATTTCGCATTTTCATTAAGTTTAACATAGCAAATACAATGTAACAGAATAAATGTAAAGTTCTGAAGGTTCTCCAGTTTGTCTTGTCTGAATGCATAATGCAGAGGATGCTGTACAATGTATCAAACAATCCTTATTTGTTTCTTGCGCTCACTTCTAAAGGCTATCATTTTAGCCACTCCTAAAAAAAAAGAAGCTCTGCTAGAGTGACTTTGATTCTGGCCCAATATGACTGTTGTTCGTTCTTTTCTGATATCTTGATTTTCTTTAAGGTGGAAAAATATGCCAAAGTAGAGAAGTCTATCAAGCCTGATGATTCACAACCAACTGTCTGGCCAGCCCATGTAAGTAGTTGAGAACTTTGGCCAAGCTTCTCTGTTTAGTTTAAATGCCTCTTATTTCAACAAAATCAAAGTGATGTGGGAATATGATTTTCCCTCCGCAATTTAGTTAATCTTCCACGTGTTATATAGACACAGAGATTACCACAGATACTTGTGACTTCATACAGTGCAGCGTGCATGTGATGAGTTCTGTAGTTTCCTCAGGTTTTCCAGAAATACAAGGAAAAGCAACTTTAATCTCCCAAGCAACATGTGGTGTTGCTGTTTAGTGAGGAAAGCATAAAAATTTAGAGGGAGTAGTACTCCACTCAGAAAATTGCTTTCTTTACTCAGATGCTCAAAGACTGAAGGAGAAGAGCTGTTAAAATCAAAATGCTAAATTTGAAAAGGGATTAAGAAATATTTAATACCTCTTATGAAAAGCTCTTTCTGCAATGTTTAAGTTGAACCTTAAGATTTCTGGCACAAAATATGTGATTTGATAAGTAGTCTTTTAATATAATTAGCAGTAAATAAATTCATCAATTCTTTTTAATTTTGGAGGCAAGATACAATCTTTATTTAACAGCAATGCAATTATTATGATGTCTGTTTCATATTGCCAAGAAGTAATACTTTCTCATAAAATTTAATCTTAATTTCCAACATTTTACTCGGAACGTTCGTTAGCATTGTCATAATTCATAAAAACTGTTTCCACATATGTTTGCCCAGTCTGCCTTTCCATATCTAACATTGTTTAGGTTCGCAATATTTTTCTGGTTTTAAGACATGATAAAATTTTTATATCCTCTCATCCCTTTAGATAACTTCTCATATCACCTTCATTTTAGATAATGCACCCCTTCTTACAAAGTGTTACTGACCTTTTCTTATAGGAGTGTTTCTTACTGCGTTGTGTAAACTGTCATATTTTACTAGCTGTTTCTGTTATCACTTGTTTAAGACTTATTTAATTTCTTCTGTCTTCTTAGGAAATAAAAGATGATTATGTGTTTGAATGTGAAGTTGGTAATCAGCTTCAAAAAACAAAACTGACCATTTTTCAGTCTCTTGGCAATCCCTTATACTATGGTAAAATTCAGACACTCAAAGGTGATGAGGAAAATGACAACCTATTAACTCCATCACAGTAAGTTACATGATTTTTTTAAACTATGCTGTGATCTGATAGGCAAAGGAAAACAAACATTACTTATCATTTTCAGTCATAATAATACTCCAGAGCTAGAAATCTGATTTAAGGGTTTTTTAAAAAAATTAAGTTAATGGACCTAAAAATTTTTAAAAACCACAAAACAATGAGTTCAGGCAACCATCATATCGTACATGTACTTTTATGTTAAATCTGCACTTTCTTTTACATGAAAGTTATATTATAAAGCAAAAAAAACCCACAAACCCAGAAACACTCCAACCCACTCATTGTGGAGACACTGCGAGACATTTTTTAGCACTCTTTTTCAGTATTACTCATAATTTTAATTGTCAAAATTTGCCTGATGCAGTGAAAACATAACACTTGATTATATTATGTTTACCCTTAGGTATAGAAATTTAGGTTAAATAAATGATGAAGAAAAACATGCGCTCCTACCTAAGAATCTTCCTCATTTTGAATTGGTTTGCATCTGCTGTTGTTGGCTGTGGTTCTACAAAGATTCTGTATTCTTGGCTCTTTTTGTTGTGTGCACCGTGTACTTTGTGTGGAGGAACCCGTGCAGCACAGTAGACCCTGTACATTTCATTAAGGCAAGGAGCAGTGAGCCTGAGCAAACCTCTTAGTTCTGTTAATAAAAGTTATTTTTGTCTAGTATGTAATCCTTCTTTTCTATTAAAATCTTCTTAATACTCGGGGTGTTTTATCCCTAGACTGAGCTATTTACTGTTTGTTTCCATACTGTTGGGCTTAAATGGCAGCTGGGATTAAACCACCACACAGGTGCTTACTCACTCCCATGTCAGAATGCGGAAGAGAATCAGAAGGATAAAAGTGAGAAAACTCATGGGTTGAGATAAATGGGTTATTAAAAACAAATGAGTTGACAGTTCAATAAGTATAAGCAGAAGCCACACACACAAGCAAAGCAAAACAAGGAATTCATTCACCACTCCCCGTGGGCAGGCTGGCAGGTGTTCAGCCATCTCCAGGAAAGCAGGGCTCCATCATGCATGTTACTTGGGAAGACAAACATTGTAACTCTGAACGTCCTACCCTTCCTTCTTCCCCCAGCTTTATATGCTAAGCATGATGCTATATGGTATGGAATATCCCTGTGGTCAGCTGAGGCCAGCTGTCCTGGCTGTGTCCCCTCCCAGCTTCTTGTGCACCCCCAGTCCACTCGCTGATGGGGTGGGGTGAGAGGCAGAAAAGACCTTGACTCTATAAGCACTGCTTGGCAGTAAGGAAAACATCCCTGTGTTACCAACACTGTTTCCGGCTCAAATCCAAAACATAGCCCCCTACCAGCTACTATGGAGAAAATTTACTCTGTCCCAGCCAAAACCAGCACACGTGCTTCATACTGATCTGATCTTCCTAGAACAGCAGTGCTAGCTTACAGTTGTCTAAGGCTGAGAATTAAAAGGGTTTATACATGTTAGATACCTGGGGTTTTTTGGAGATCATTGCTCTAGTCCATTATGTTTCAGACATTACCAGTTGAGGTTCACCAAAATTTGGATACCTCCTCATTAGAAAATTTTGTCATATGAAGTGAAAGGTGCAGAAGACATTTTTGTTGTTCTGCTGTAAAATAACGACCTTTTTTTGAGCTAGAGAAACAGAAAAGGTCTGTAGTGTTTACATAGAAAAAACCCCAACCCACTGTAATAAGTTTGCAAGCCGTAAGTATTATGCAGAAGAGAAATGCTTATTTAGGAATTTTGTAAAATCATGAGGAGTAAGAATTTGCATAGGTGAAATCAAACAGTGAAAACTAAGTTTTTATTAAAATATTAAAGGTAGGGCTGTTTGTGACATAACCCTGGGACTCTTAGGTGTATTTCAATGGGAGCATATCAGTATGTTGATTTATACATAACTTTTCCCTTGTACTTTGTAAAGTAGCAATTCTGTAGCAGTTACTTCAATTTTTTTGAAAGTATAAAATACAAAATCCATATTCTGCCTTTTGCTTTGTAGGTAATTTACTGTCAAAGGAGACCATATTAGACGATGTAGGTATATTGTATGTATAGTTATGAAGCCAAGTTTGTGTTTCAAGTACTTTATAATACCCAATCTATTAAGAGGATAGGCTAATAATACCCAGTCCGTTAAGTGGATAGGCTATCTCTTGTATTTTCAGCAGGTATGAAGAAAGAGCAGCACTGACATTCATTTGAAATTTTGTAATTAGAAAAAAATGTCCTTTTAGTCCAGTTCATGACTGAAAACCTATTACACATTTTACATTTCAGGTTCCTTATTGGTTCGAAGACAGATGCTGAAAGGTAAATTAATATAATATGTACAACCATTTGACTTGATGCCAGAATTTTGTTCCTTCTAGCTAGTATGACTGTTAATGTTATGGTTATGGAAACAGAAGCAGAACAGAAGAAGAAAATAAGAGGCATTAATCATAACAAAAATGAGGATACAGTCTGCGGTTTCTATATTTAACAAGCAAGGAAGAACAGAGGACAGTAATTATGTGAATACAGCTTGTCCCACTACCTGGATTTCAAGCATATTGTTACAGTTATTTGTACAATTATTCTTGATTGCATAGGTAACAATAAAATTCTGAGAGCATTTAGAAGTGATTTCATCTTGATATTTTTTATGGTAAATTAGCAATTATGGAAAATGTCCATTTGAACTTTAAGTGTAATTTAGGACTTAAGATGTATACAACTTATTTTTGGTGTGTTGTGCATTACTTGATTCAGCTTTCTAAGAGAAGCAAGTAGCAAAACAGTTTTCCAGTATATTGTAGTTGTAGAATGATAGGAGTAGCAATTCTGGGGAAACTGAGGCAGCAAAATAAGTACTTCTTCAAATATTTGTTAGTGTGCATCACATTAGATACCTGTGTTTCTTTGTGCAAGTGAGCACAGAACCTTTAAAAAGCAATCTGTCAAAGTCACTTGTGGTTTTGCACCTTCATAGGACACCTTGAGGTGATGGGAATGCCATAGCTCTTAACCCACCACCATTCTTCTTCTGTGCCTGGCAGGAAAGAGAGTGCTTGGTTTGGTTAAAAATCAATAATAATGTTCTTTAATAGATAATCTTGGTCAGGGAACTCTTAGCTTGTATTCTCTCCTGCCTCCTTTGTCATGATAGAGACTTGTGCTGTTTGTATAAGCTGAATTTTGGGGGGTTGCTTGGCTGAAAACTAAAAAAAACCCACAGCAATACAGGGGTCTAGTTCTAACTGGGATTGATATCCTGATCATGTTTGTCACTGGGTTGCACAGATCTTTCTGTCAGAATAAGCAGTTGGTTTTCAGGGGCTAGGACAAGAAAAAATGGTAGAGGAGGAAGGAGGGCAGGACCACCTTTTTGAGTACGTGGCATTTTATTACTCAGATTCCACTCTAATTTTAGGGCAGTCTAAAATCTCATTGCTGAAGAAAGTATATTTGCACTTCTTCCTCTGCCCTGTATCTCAGGGCTCTTGCTTATATCTGCATTAGTCATGTAACAGCATATTGAAACAGTGCTATGCCAAAATAAAGAGTAGTTCATCGCATTTAGGTGTAAGCTAACGGGAATATTCCAGCAGTTTTTCTTTGAGGTTTAGTCTGCCAGAGTGTAAGTGACAACAGGTCTTCAGCTTGATTTTTGAGTCTGCAGGGTCACTTTGTATATTTAACTCAGGTTTGTGAAATTGTATTCCCTCAACTTAGTTCTCTCAGATCAGTAGAGATGTAGTCTGTGATTTGGTAGAACAGTATTTTAAAATTGTTTGCCCGACGTTATGATGCTTTAAATTCCTGGATACTTCACTGCTCATTGGCCTCATAGAATAAGACCTGGCTGTCCTGGTGCTCAAAGAAGGGATCACTTTTGCTATGATAACTGGTTCTTGGGTGTACATTCAGTGTGGACCTCTTGGTTCATTTCTTGTTCTCAGAGTCCTTATCTGACATAGTTCTCAAGTTGAAGGGGGGTTGACTGTCCCACAGGGAGCATAAGCGGAAGACAGGGCACTATAAAATAATCTGGATGCCTGTGAAAGGAATGGGACCCCCATTCACTGTTATCCCAAAGAACTGCAATTGCTTTTGGGAAGGGAACTTGTTCTGTCTACTGTTTTGCATAATCCTCTAACAGAATGTTTCTTAAACTGTATTTTGCATTAGAAAAAAAAAAAGACAGTGATTGGAAGAAAAGTTAAAACGGAGTAAATCTAAGAAAAGAGCCCAGGAACATAAAGTAGAATGATATGTAGATATATAGGTATATTCTATATATTAGCATCTCTATTATAGATAATAAAATTATATAAATTTTATATAATGTACACTTTACATAATGTACACTTAGTCGTGTAATACCTATTTTATATATATGTAGCATATACAATTGTGTGTTTACATATAGGTATCTATTTTAAAAGTTCAAAGTTGTTGATCATCTTCTGTCCTCATTGTTTGTTTCAGAGTGGTGAACCAGTATCAGGAGTTAGTACAAAATGAAGCTAAATGTCCTGTGAAAATGTTTCATAATTCAGGTGGATCAGTCAATCTTAGTCATCTTTCGCCAGGGAAGGAAGTGGAAGTGAGTTTATCGAGCCATAGATTTCTTTTATTTGCACTTGATTATTGAATTAATAGAACAATTGTTGCTGTTCATGTTTAAAATAACCTAAAAATTTCATTCTGAATGAATTTGTAAATGCTTGATTGTCATAATCATTTACTGTGAATATATTGGGAAAATTAGAAAAAAGCATTTTTGTTTTCACTGTTAAAATACTGTGTCCTTTAGCCATGCCTTTTTTTTTTCAGTGCATGATATAGTTAGCTCCAAGGTTTTGTTGTAGCGTTTTTCCCTTTTGCCGATGAACCTTTTGCAGAGCAGTATAGTAAATGTAGCTATGTTGAGTTTTATTTAATAGGTCAGTAAACATAGAAAGCAGAGGTAGTACTGAACTTTTTTCCTTTACCTTTAGAAATTATTAAAGCTTTTTTCTCTTTACTTTGAGGAAAATTTTCAAAAAAAGCCCAACCCAACACCAAAATCTTTAAAATTCATATGTTTGCATGCACACATGCAGCAGAAATTCCTGCATTCCCAAATTATCATGCCTGTTGGCATAGCCTTGTGTTCTATTTGCTTCTGCCTTCCTTGGTCAGATTCAGTACTCTAGCAGTGAGCTGATTTTAGGCTCCAGCTAGTAAATGATTTTTCTATGATAGGACTATTTCCTTTGCTACATCTTTCCCTAAATACCTGCTTTTAAACTGCAACAATGTTGCTCTGCAAGAGGTAGTTAGTTCCTGGTGTCAGCCAGAAGAGCATGAAAAGGCAGAAAGGAATATGGATGTTTCGGTATGTGTGTGTATATGCATACAGACATATGCATGCGCGTATGTGTAAATATATCTATGTGTGTATGTATATTAAAATCATAGAATAACTTAGGATGGGAGGGTACTTCTGTAAGTCATCTTGTCTGGCTGTCCAAGACCCCAGCAAAAGCTGGACCAAGGTTACTCAGGTTACCGTATTTAATGATCTAACCCCCCTTTTGAATGGGGGTTAGATCATTAAATATTTATTTTGAGATTGGAGAAAGCAGATTTTAATGGTACAAGAGAAAATCCTCTGAATTTTCCTCAAAAGATTCTTTTTTATAAGAAAGCAATTAGAAACATGTAGAGGGAGTGTCTCTTATTACCAAGAATCAATGGAAGCTAAGCTTTCTAAAAAGGTTCATTCTGCACAATACTGAATGCTCGGATTTGTGAGCACATGCACATCTAATTTAGATTCCAGCACTGAAATATTCCATTCACTATACAGACAGCCTCATTTTCTAGATTTAACAGTTTGTGGACTCTGTGTGTGTTTAGACACAACTTTCATTTGTGGGATTACCTGCATTATAGGTTGAAAAATACATAGTCTGTGTTGCTTGGTGAAGAGCGGCTGGAAAGCTGCCCGATGGAAAAGGACCTGGGGGTGCTGGCTGACAGCCGGCTGGACATGAGCCAGCCGTGTGCCCAGGTGGCCAAGAAGGCCAATGGCATCCTGGCTTGTGTCAGGAACAGTGTGGCCAGCAGGAAAAGGGTGGTGATCATCCCCCTGTACTCAGCACTGGTGAGGCTGCACCTCGAATGCTGGTGTCAGTTTTGGGCCCCTCACCACAACAAAGACACTGAGGTGCTGGAGCGTGTCCAGGGAAGGGCAACGGAGCTGGCAAAGGGTCTGGAGCACAAGTCTGGTGAGGAGCAGCTGAGGGAACTGGGGCTGTTTAATCTGGAGAAAAGAAGTCTCAGGGCGGGGACCTTATTGTTCTCTACAGCTGCCTGGAAGGAGGGTGTGGGCAGATGAGGGTCGGTCTCTTCTCCCAGATATCTGCAACAGGAAAAGAGAAAATGGCCTCGAGTTGCGCCATGGGAAGTTTAGATTGGATATTAGGAAAAATTTCTTCATTGAAAAGGACTGTCAAGCATTGGAACAGGCTGTCTGGGGAGGTGGTGGACTCACCATCCCTGAAGGTGTTTAAAAATAAACACATAGATGCAGTGCTTAGGGACATGGTTTAGTGATGGACTTGGCAGTCTTGGGTTAATGGTTGGAATTCAGGCTCTCAAAGGTCTTTTCCAACCTAAATGATTCTGTAACAGTAAAAGTGTTTCACTGTTGAGTCTTTTGACCCTGTCAAGTATTGGAATTATGCATGTAGAGTCTGCTGTGAGTGACTCAGAAGTATGGAATTGATTAGCTAAGGTTAATTTATGTTCAAAAAACCTGATGAGTAGGTTATAAAGAACAAGCAAAACCAAAGCACCTTTCCTGTAAAAAGATTAGTGAAGTTCTGATCTCACTGAAGTCAATAGGAAAGTGTGTATTGATTTCTGCATATTCAGGGTTTTCTTGCATGTTTTTAAATTCCTACTCCCAGAATCAGGAAATCTGATCCTGTTTTCTAAATCCAATGGAAATGGCAAATATATACAGGTGGTAAATGAACAAAATGATGTGATTGTTCAAGTAGGACCAAATTGTCCTCTTATTTAAAGTGCATCTATCACTTGCATTTCTGAAAATTACTAAGAAGGAAGTCCGAACTGAAAAGTGAAACTCCTTAATTTTATTTTTTTTTTTTGCTGGGTTTATGTTTTACCAGCACTATTGAGCTGCTTCTTGATGGTAAGCATTTTATCTGAATAGAGTTGGTTATGAATTACGTTTTAAAAATAAATAATCTGAAATGTTTGAGGGGAATGTTGTCATGGTTTTGAGAAGTCTAATGCAAATTAATTGAATTTTCTGTCAAATATGTGAAAGCTCCCATTATTGCTTTGGTAGTGTTAATTTCTCTTTCCTCCTAGCAGCCAGAAAGTATATCAGGCTCTGTTCAGTCTTCAGTATTGGGGAAAGGTGTAAAACACCGACCTCCTCCCATCAAATTACCTTCAAGTTCAGGAAGTAGCTCTTCAGGTAATTGTTCGACTCTGGTGTCTCCTTTTTATGTGTTCTGCCTGTTGTAAAATGACATATCGCTTTAGTAAAGATTTAATAAGATACTGTTTTGGGGTTTTTTTTTTATCTGTGAAAAGAACATTTTTTTTATTTTTTATTATATTGTTCACAAAACAGTATCCAAACAAATATTCAGGTTAACATGTACTCACAGGAGAGTAATATATTTTAATTATGCTTTTTCAGGTAATATTTTTAGTCCACAACAGTCAAGTGGCCATCTAAAATCCCCAACTCCTCCTCCTCCTTCTAAGCCTCCTGGTCTTTCTCGGAAACAATCTATGGATCTTAATCAAGTTAGCATGCTCTCTCCAGCTGCCATGTCTCCTGCGAGCTCTTCACAAAGTGAGTCACGACCTAAATTCTCCATTAAATCTTAGGCTTTTGCATAAATCCTTCCTGAGATAAACTTCTTAACCTGTGGAATGATGAAACTTAAGTGTACAGTGTACCCTAAATTGTATAAGTTGTGCAGCTGTAGGCAGGTCTCTTGTTCACTGTATGTATTTTATGTTTATTGTAACTGTGTTCGTTTTTTCTGTATATATGTATGCACCCTCTGTGTATACGTTTTAATACATTTTATGCAATTAGTATGGTCTCATTTATGAAAGGCTGGTAGATGATGTGATGAGATAAAATTCCAAAGTGTAGATTTTTTTTCCTCTAGTGTAAAAACAGTATGTTAGATCAGTTTGCCTTTACATAATTTAAGCATCTGGTTTTTTAAATGTTATAGGAGCTGGTGCAGTTGTATCTCTATGTATGTATATAATCTGATCAGTTCCAAGGTGGTGATACAATAAACGATAAGATGATTTTTTAAAAACACTCCTACACTGTTTTACAAATCATTGCTGATTGCAAGTGTGGTGGTGATGGTGGTGACGATAGCACCATATTGTCAGGTGTTAAAATGCAAATTTCAATAAGAAGTGACATCCTAGTTCAAGTATTTTCGTTAACACTGACAGGATCATTGTAATCATAGCTATAGATCATAAACATTTTTTAAAATATGTATGCGTCTTGAGACATTTTGTGAACAGATTTGTACAAAGAGAAATGATAGCTGAAGCTTTTCAGGTTTTTTATGAATAATTGTATACTGCACATTCCAGTATCCTGCACAGTATTATAATATGCTTTTTGCATTAAATAATTTAAAATCTGGATAGCTCCAAAGGTGTAACTTTTTCTGCCTTCTTGTTTTGCACAAAGAAAAAAAGAAAACTTAGAGAAGTTTTCTTCTAACATTTTCTCTGGTTTTATGTTAGTGCTATGAATTGTGTAAATCTGATGCACACAGTTGTTATTTTAAGGCTCTGGTCACAACAGCTGGACATTCACATGTATTCCCTTTCTTTCTGCAGGACATGAAAGCTAAAAAACAAAAATCCACCTCAAGCTTTTTGGGGTTTTGTTTTTTATTGATAAACTGTGCTTACTGCATCCACAACAAATATAGCTATACATGCTACATCTAAGTAGAAGGAATTACACAGTAACTTTTAAAGATGCAGTATTATCCTCTGGTTCTTAAATATTTTAAAAAAATATTTTAGCTAAACTCACATTTGCCAAATTGTGATATCTGATGAAATTTAGATCAACCCCGTGATTATTGAAATAGTGTATGTTCTTTGTTGAATCTGTTGTTTTCCATGATATGTTTTTAACATGATGCTGTTGTGCAGGTAGTGCATATAGACTGTACATTTAACATTTTAGGACAAAGACATTGATTAGGATAAATGGTCACTAAGAAATGGTTTTATTTTAAGTATTTCCGAGTGGAGTTATGACTTAACGTATGATAAATTATGGAAGGACTTAGTGGAGGATACAAATTGGTATATGACTTAAGGAATTAAGCATGGAGAATGGGTTTTCTGTGTGATTATACTGCATCCTTAACAATGAGTGCGTGCTGCAACACTCGCGTCATGTAGAAATTAACACTTGCAGTCTAAAAACTGGAACAAATTTTCAGTGCTAAATAAGATTCCATTAACCTTATTATACAAAAAAGGACTGGCCTTTTGTAACAAACTAGCACTTTTTATTTTTCTCAATGAGCAGGGTCTGGAACTCCTAAACCATCTACTCCTACTCCAACCAACACCCCTTCATCGACCCCACACCCTTCTGATGCTCAGAGCTCAACTCCTATTACCCCTTCCGCCACCCCTACTCCCCAAGATTCAGGCTTCACCCCTCAGCCCACTTTGTTAACCCCGTTTGCTCAGCAGCAAATGTCTCTGAGCCAGGCACTGCCTGTAATGACCATTCCTCTTTCCACCATGGTAACATCCATTACTACAGGAACAACCTCCACCCAGGTCATGGCAAACCCTGCAGGACTTAACTTCATCAATGTAGTGGGCTCTGTGTGGTAAGTTTTTTTTCTTATGATGGTTTCTTAATTTGTCCTGGGTGGGTTGGTGGTTGGGGTAGTGGGGTGGGAGTGGTACAGGAATGTCCAGCATCCATTAGGATAGGTACTTTTCAGGATCTGCAGCACAAAAAGATCATTCACTTTGCAATTACAAAGTGAAGAGCCTCTAGAAACTCTTTGTATCTCTCAAATATAAGACACCTACTATCAGAATATTTAAAAAGTCTGTTAAGACAGACCTTCATTGCTTTTAGCTTTTTGGATGCATATAGTTTCCATAAGCCTTAACCTCAATTTAAGTGGTTTCTGAGGTTTTGTTCTGTAAGTGTGAAAGCTGTTTTTTTATTAAGAGAGGAGGTGGCATATCATGCAGACAGCTCAAAAATGGAAAGATTTTATATTAAGGTGCCTATGAATGAAAGGTTGTACCTAAAATACAAGAAAACAACAAATCTGTTTTCTAACTATTTAATCAAACATTGAGGTTAAACATCTTTGATCATTAAAACTCATTTTTTGATTTAAAAAATAAAATCAATGCTGCTGTTAAGAATAGTTTGTATGCTATAACATGAACTGCTTTTTAGACTAAATGAAATCCTGTGTCAGTGTAAGATGGTCAGTGTAAGACATATAGTTTGCTTCAATGCAAGTATTAGACACTTGAGTTGCTCATCCAAGGTGTTCAGCGGTTGATCACTGTTGATTAATTAGGGAGATCTTCTTTTATATAGTGCAAAAGGAAAACACAAACCTGTTCCTTAACTTTGTTATGATAGTACAACCATTTTGAAAACTGTTGATCTTTCAGTATTTCTAGAATAAAAGAACCACTTGTGTTTTCCATAGATTATACCAAAGAAAAAACCCTGTATATGCTGAGAATGAGGATTTACATATTTGTTATGCCCTAGGTATAACAATTTCTAAGTTGCCTTGATGCTTTATCCATAATTTAGTTACTCAGATTTACTTGTACCACTTGGGTTTGATGTGTTGTCTTTCCTCTTCTACAGTGGAGCACAGACACTGATGAGTGGTTCAAACCCTATGTTGGGATGCAACACTGGTGCCATAGCCCCTGCAGGTATAAATTTGAGTGGCATTTTACCATCAGGAGGTCTGGTACCAAGTGCGCTGCCTGCTGCAATGCAGTCTGCCTCTCAAGCAGGTTAGTGTGAATGAGTTGAAAAGCCACCCTTCAGATAGGGACAGTGTAAAAACGTACTGTGAGAACAATGGACAAAAGTGGCCACTGTGTGAATAAATTGTGTATTTGATGGCTGGAGCTCAGCAACAACGTATGTGTTTTTGCATTCAGAGTGTAGGCTATGTTTGAGATAATTTGAAATGTATTTTTGAGGCACTAGACTGGGGAAACATACTCTAAACCTAGATTGTTTGATATGCTCAGTAGGAAGTTTGAGAGAAACTCCAAATTCAAATGCAACTTTGATAATGATGACTGCCAGAAAAAAGGCATGACTGCACTTGGAAATAAGATTCACTTTTTAATTGTGTGGGGTGTTTTATTGTCAGCAGTACTACTTTAAGACAATCAATTAGTTCCTTATTGCCTTCAAGTATGAGTATATAAATCTGTATACATCAATATTAATTAAAGCAGGATTTAAATTCTTAGGGTTTTTTCTTTGTATGTTCAGAAAAAATAAACCCTAATGTATGATTATGACATCAGAATGATAGAAGAGACTTAAAGATTTCCATCCCTTACACTGAAACAGTCAAATCTGTCTAAACCATACTGAACCAATGTTTATCTATGCTGTCTTTAAATATGTTCATTAAAGAAGATTCCCATCTTTCTCAGTAGCTGTTTAGAGTAGTTAGTTATCAATAAAAAATGTTTCTTTCCAATTATAATGCATCTCCTTAATTGCAAATGAAATTATTTTTTTCTCCTGTTCCTTGCAGACATGAAAAATAGTCATTCACCCTTTCTCTTTACCTTCTAAGTATCAAACATGCTGTCATGTCCCACATTTGTCTTCTCTTTCTGATAGGTCGTATTTTTCAAACCTTTCATAATCCTGTCACTCTCTTCTAGACTGTCCAATTTGCTTACATCCTTCTTAAAATGTGATAACCAAAACTGGACACAAGCCTGAGCTTGGCTGATTTACCACTGTGGAGCACAGCAGAATAAATGCATCTCATCTCTTTCACAACATTCCTGTTAACATTTCCTCAAATGAGGTCTGCCTATTTTTTATCTGTATTTTTTGCAACAGCATTACGTTAACGTAAGAATGGCTTTACTGGTTTAGGCCAAAAATCCATCCAGTTTATATTCTGTCTCTGACAGTTGCCATTAGAGGATACCTAGGAGAGAGTTTAAGATGAGGCAAAAGTGTGAAGTGAAACATCCCTTGTATACAACTGTACCTCTTCTGGCAATCTACAGCTTTGAGACTTTCTCAGCTGAAGACTATCCACATGGATCTTGGTGCTTAATATCCTGTGTTAGACTTCTAGTCTGTGGATTTATCCTAACTGGTTTTTGAACCCATTTATATTTTTGGAATCTACGGCATCTTGTGACAGTGAGTTTATAAATGTAAACTGCGTGAAGAGGTTCTTTTGTGCGTTCTGTAGTTTGTGATACGAACAATTTGGATATGTTTGTGCCTTACTGTAACTTCTCGTGTCCTTTCTTGCTGTAGACACAAAACTAGTTACTCACAATTTTTGTACTTGTCCATTTGTCTTTTTTTTTTTTTTAATGTTACTGAATTTCGGACCCTGTCTTCAATTCAGTAGGATCACTTTTAATTCTAATTCTGTCTTTTCAAGCACTATCAACCTTTACCAGTTCGGTGTCACAGATTTTTACACGCTGTGCTGTCACCCACATAACAGATGGGAGTAGTGAGCTGAAATAGCCACTGTTTTACTGGAGTGTTTGTATCTGCTCTATACCCACCTCATAGCTCACTACTACACGTACATCTGTTTTTTAGCACAGCTCTGAGGAGTGCCATGTGGAATAATGCCAAAGAAAGCAGATGTGTCTTGCCACTTGCCAGAAGCCCTTGAGTGGGTGGGCAGTTGCTAAGATTTTGGATGGGGTTGTTTTCTGTTAACGATTGAGAAGCTGAGAGCCTGTTACTTCATTGAGCCCTTGGACATTTCTAGATTTACTGTACAAACAGTAAATTTTTTTAAAGCCAGAAGACGAATCACTGAAGAATAATTGCCATGATATTCTCCACGTTAACCTTTATGTAAATGCATTAACAAGTTATAGTTTACAGCGTACAGCGTTTAGTAGTGGTACAGATTTATTTCTATTTAGTTAACTCTCTTTAGCTTTGAATCTGGGTAACTATGAAATTACTAACATTATGGAAAATACAGCATTGTATTAAGTTTAAAATTTACACTTGCCAGTTTTCTGACTTCCAAATGTTTAGAAATAATCCCAGTGGAAAGGTGTATTAATTGCAGTACACAAATATAATTAAGTAAAGACTTCCTACTAATAAAAAGATGTTTTCTTTAACAGGCAGCCCCTTTGGTTTGAAAAATGCATCAAATCTTCGGCCCTTAAATCTTCTACAGGTAATTGATATACTTGGACGCAATAATAATGATAATTTTTATTTCTTTAGAGACATGTTAGTGCTGCTTACTGCGTTGCCCCCCACAGATCTTTGAAGCCATTTGATAAGACGAACCATTTACTGCAAATTTTAATTGTTTATTTAAAATGCTTAGAATAAGAGAAGAAGCTATATCCATAAAAATACCAGGTAGAAATGATATTCCTAGCTCACAACAAAGCAGCTAGTTCTCAGTAACAATCTGAAAATGCTGACATTTGAATTCAAAAGATGAATCCTAAAATACAGTCTTCTGTTTTCAGGATTTGCCTAGGCTTTTATTGCAAATCATTCTTTAAACTGAAGTTATGATTACTTTAAAAATACAAAACAGTACAGTAGAATCACTCAGAGGTTACACATGTAATGCCTAAAAGGTGAGCTCAACACGTACAGGTGGGTGCAGTAATAGCTTTAAAGAGCTTCCAGTAGTGGAGGTAGAATTTTGTGTAATGCAGGGAGTTTAGAAGGTCTGTAAATGTTTTCTTTCCACTAAGATACATACAAACAGGAGCAAAAATTGCTTATTATGTCAGTGTTTCATTTAGAAGCAGAACAGGGAGTGTTTGTGGAACTAGGTTGTGATCCTGGATCTTGAAGTCAGCTGTAAATTACAGGTGCAGAATTCCAGCTTCAGTGTTCCACAAATCTTGCACCTGGCTTCAAAAAGTTAACACCAGTAAAAGATCATCTGCAGCTTTGCTACTTCCTCTTCCCACTGCTGTACACACTCCAGAAACATGGAAAAGGACAGGCACAGGAGGCAGTTATGCCAGAGTAGAGCTCTACTATAAAATTAAATGGTTGTATTTCTGTGATTCCACATTGAAGTCCATCCTTTCAACCTACCTTGCCAGTTGTATAAGCCAAGAATAATTTGGCTGAAATCAATGCAGTTAAAGCTGGGGTAGGGGAGAGAAATCAAGACTGTTACACATTTTCTGCATCGGAGCTTGCAGCTTGTTGATTTGGAAGCATCTATTAAAATTCAGTGGAATATTCTGAAAGTGAAAATAATACACAGCGCTTTTGAAGACAGGCCTTTAAATTTCCAGTATCAGTACAGTCTCTATAATTTTAATTAGAAATATAAAAATGTGTGTTCCTGTGGAAATAACTTGCTGTAATTTAATGCAGGTTTGTTTTCTGAGGATAAGGCTTTTTCACAAATAGCAGTTGTAAACAGATCCATTTAAAAAGATTTTAAAAGCCTAAACCAAACCTCCACGGAGTACATCATTGTCATGTTCATCCTAGGACAGTGGGGAAGCCTAGCAGTTTGATTGAACTATGCCTTTTGGTTTTAATCTTCTACAGCTTCCAGGTGGTTCACTTATTTTTAACCCACAGCAGCAGCTGTCACAATTTGCTCCGCAGCAACAATCCCAGCAGCCTACAACCAGTAGTCCTCAGCAACAGGGAGAACAGGTGTGTGCTAACAGCCCTCAGTCTGGGGTGCATGGATGAAACAGTTTCTCCTCTTTACCCCATCTCCACAAGTAAATGAGCCTTTACCCAACAAATCTGAAGCAGCGGGGGAGGAAAGTCCTCCTCCGAAACCTTCTCAAACTGCAAAGACTGCAGCGGCTTTGTTGCCATGACTGGAGCTGGGTTATGCTCCCTTATTTACATCCTGTATAGAGGACCTGTAGCAAAACAACTGGCTAAGCGTTGTCTAACTGTGACGTGAAGAGAGCCAGCCCGCTGTAGGAGTAGTGTAAAATCAGCTTAGTGTTGTCCTCTTTATCGTAACTAGCAGACACATCAGGTGAAACGCCAAAAAAGTCAGGGTTACTACAGAGTGGCTAAAACTTACTCACACTGCTGTGAGCTGTTTTGTGGTCCTCATTGCTGTAGTTCAACAGAATCGCTCTCTTTGCACCAGACAAAGCAACAATTGGCTTTAAAGCTGTAATTTTAAGACACTGCTGCTTGTTAGTAGTGTTAAAGGCTTCAATCACTGAAGAAGTCTTGATAGATACCAATCTGCTTGTTCTCAACACATCAAATTTTGAGTGGTTGGTTCTACTGGTGCCTAAAAATCTGTACCAGCACTAATGCCACAGTTTGGGAAAACTAGCTGCTCTGCTTTTGTGTTCTTTGTCTTTTGTCTTCCCAGACGTGCAAGACTTCCGTTTACCAAATAGTCTCTACTGGATATTCAGTTTATCAAAATTTTGCTTGTGCTACTGTTGACTGTTCATAAACAAGGTGCCTCTTTCAAGTGTTTTTATGGTGTATAGTCTCCTGTGTCTTAGGCCTTGTTCTGGAATGTGGGACAGTTTAATGGGAAACTCAGATTTGTTCACAGAGTCCAAATGTCAGTTACTCCTTGAATTACTAAAAAAAAAAAATAATCATGCAAGTTCATATTTTATTTTCTAGACATTGAACGTCAAGGGCATTTACAAAAAGGTTAGTCCTTTTTTTTGGCAGAAAGTTCTTCTGGAGGAAATCAGTCTCTCTGCATTGGCTTACTTGCCCTAAGGAACTTCTCTCTTACCACGCATTATAGAGTAAGACTAGGGTCAGTAGCTAAATGAGCTATTATTGAATACTAGATTCCTTCGTTTTCACGAAGGACAAGAACGTATATGTTCACGGTGCTGCAGTCAAAATGCTTTGTGGAAAAAGACCAACAATGTTCTGTGCTGCCAACAGAATATATACGTTCTCGTCTCATACTTGGGTTTTTTTCCCAAATGGTGGTTCTGTGACTTTGTAAGTCTTTCTTAGTCATCTTCATGTGCAATCTTTTGGTCGAGTTTACCTAGATCTTAGTGGCATTGTTTCATGTGGTTATTCTAAAGAAGCATTGCGACTCTTGGAAGTGCACCAGCTCAAGTGCTTTTTATTTTTCCCCTGATCGGTAAGCCATGCAGTTTGCTTGAATTACATATGTAATACTTTATTTCCCCACCTTATGAATCAATGCACAATTTTAAGTTCAGTACCCTTTGAATTCAGGAGGCAGTAGATAAGACTCCACCAGTTCCATTTGAGTGATCACTGTGAGAGCTACTCTGTTCTGAAAATAAAATTCTAAAAGCAGAGTTTTATTTTTTATGAAATTAACACAATATGAAGATGTGAATGTAAGTTTCAGATTTCTCACATTTCGATTATGGCCTTTGCACGTGGATGGTTTCAGGTATCGCCTAAAGACTTCAGGGTTGGGAGTGGGACAGGAAATTGTTTGAAGATTACAACCATAAACTGTAGTCTCTGCTGACTGCAGAGAGGTTGACAACTACATGGGACTTCTGCTTGGTCTAGGGCATGATACCATTTCTGCCAAAAACAGCTGTTTTGGGGCATTCAACATCTGTTTGTTCTACTTCTAATACTGACTGCGTTATAGCCTGTATCTACATGCACCAGAAGATGTAGAATTAAATGTTTTTAAATGGCACTTCAGAAGTTTTCCTTCACACTGGCTTTATTTACTTTTTTATTGATACCAAAGTTTGGTAATAAGGATCAAGCTTTTCATTTTTGCTAGGGGTCTGACCAAGGTCCATCCAATCAAGATCAGGCATTATCTGCCCAACAAGCTGCTGTAATTAACCTGACTGGAGTAGGGAATTTTATGCAACCTCAAGCCACAGGTATGTGCTTGCTGAGCCTCCTTTTGTACTTAACTGTGTATGTTGATAAACTCACACCGAAATGAAGTTTGGTCTTAAATCTCTCTTGTGTTAAAGCAATTTACTATTTATTATCATCACGTGAATTACACAAGAAATACTGAACTTTCAAAGCATGCGCTTTTCTGCTTTGGCAGTTAAGTGTAGTAAATTGATACCACACAAAAATAAGTCACACTGGATACAAAAAGAAAATACAGGGAACTTCCATGCCAGACTTCATTGAAGAATGTTCCTTTAACTGTGTATTTAACATCCAGTACGAGAAACCTCTTTGTGTCTTCACAAGCACTTCATAATCTAATTGCCTTCTAACAGAGTATGTATATTGTGTGTACTTTATTCTGCACTGTTTCCAATTTGACTCTGAAACTAATTCTCTTGAATCCCCCTTTTCTGTTCCACTCTGTTCCTATGTCTTCCTTCCCTGACAAACTCCACCTGACCTCTCTGACCTGCTTGCTTTCCCCTTCTCCTTTCTTAGTGTTGTCTCAGCTTGGCTCTGCCGTGAACAGACCTGGGCAAAGCCTTCCTCAGCAGAGACTCCAGCTCTCTTCTGCCTTACAACAGCAACAACAACAAGCCTTGCAGCAGCAGCAGCAACAGATACAAGTAATCCAGCAACTTCACTCTGACTGTTTACAAAAAAAAAAAATATTTAAAAATACAATTCTCAGCTCCAAAACCAAAAACTGCCCCTTTGACTTCTTTTTTAAAACTGATTTTATGGTCTTAAAAAATGAAAAAAGAAATATGAATTTGGCAAACTGTATCATGAAAGATTTTACAACTGTGGTTCTCTTAGCTTGGAGCACTGAATTTATTTTTAATTTAAGCCATCCACCTCCCTGATTTGCTAACATTCAAGGAGTGCTTGTGGCACGTATCTAAATAAGCTCTGCCAGGTGCCAATAGATTTCAAAATAGTGTTAATGTATGTGAGCACCTGTAAGTTCAAATGTAGCACTGCTACAGTCAGTACATGGAAGCAACAGTTCTGGCAAAGCATTCCTTTAGCATTCCATCATTCAGATGCTTTTTTCAACTTCATTTTTTTTTTAGCAGTCTCCTTTTTGTGATACAGACAGAAAATACATGCAGCGCATACACTGAGAAGGTATTACATTCAATATGTACCACGTAACCCAAACATTCACTGAAGTTGCTGAGTTACTGCAGTTACTGCAATGGAGAGAAAGGGCAAAGAAACAATGCTGTCCCAACTACCTGTGTAAAATGTTAGATATGCCCTCAGCAGGCTTCTGTGCCACTGGTGCTGCTTGACTGTACTCATTGTCCCCAGTACATTGTGTATTCCTTTCGTCAACCTGGTGCTTCCTCATTTTTTTCCTTTTTTTTCCCCCCACCTTTCTCTCATTCTTCCTGACATGAAACATAGCTTTGTAGTCAACACTAACAAGCTTTTTCTCCCCCTTCTCCTTCATGGCAGCAGTTGCGATTCTTGCAGCATCAAATGGCTATGGCAGCAGCAGCAGCACAAGCAGCTCACCTGCATCATCAACAGCATTCAGGCAGCCACTCAAAAAGTAAAAGAGGCACACCAGCCCCTCCAAAATCCTGAGACTTGCTCCCCCCCCCCAATAACAATTTGATTCAGAGGGGATTTTTTTTTTCCAAATTAAAAAAGAGAGTTTAAAATCAAATCAGTGTTTTATATTACTGGTGGGGAAAATGAACTTTTGATGTTACACTGAACTGGTTTTGGAAGCCAACCCTACAGAACTTAGATTTCATCTATAAAGCAGCTAGGGTCTGGCTTAAGTCACGTAGTTTTTTAACAGAATGTTTTATCTTGTATTTTTTACCACTCAACAGCATTGTACATAGTATAAGGGTGCAAAACATTTTAGAAAAAATGAACTTTGAACTTTGTAAATGTAGTATTGGTATTTGTTTATTTAGTATAAAAGGTTTGTGAACACAGTAACAAATACAGTTTTTACAAATCCATTTTTGAAAAGATCTCTCCTTTTGTTCACTTGGGCTTTATACTTTTTATTACTTTGTCTATCAGCTTCTTTACTTCTTTGTGTCTTGTAATTGCTCTAGTGATGCAGTCCTGAAGCTTGTCTCCTGTAAGAGGACTTCCACCTAAAAATTAAACAGACCAATTTGATTTTCTACGTACACTTCAGTTATGTATCTCTAAATCTGTTTTCCAAAGGAAAGTAATACAGTAATTCTCATGACCAACAACTTTCACCTGGGGAACATGCATGTGCTCTAGTTTCAGGCAAGGAAAACCAAAACAAACTAGAGGTGTCACAGGAGATTCGCTGTCATGTACTGTATGTAAGTAAAGCTGTGACTTCTTTTTGTACTTCAGGCGCACCATCTTTTTAAAAGCTAATTTCAAGCGCAAGTCATCTAATCCTCAAGCAGACAGTCTTATCGTAAAGCATCCACATTTTACTAAGAAAAGGTGGTACATAATCTTTTCCTGACCTAGATGTTATCATCTGCATAGGTTCTTGTGTAATAAACATGGAACTACCTGGTTTATGGACAGAACATAGCCTGCCTTCTTCATCAGTTACAACAGTTACTGTTCCGCTTGCTAAGTCTTCTTCTTCAGCAGTTGGATCAACAATGAGTAATGTGCTTGTAAAAGAAAAACATGTACAGATGTGTTAGTATACATTGTTCCATTAACATTATTGCAAAATACATATTAACTTTTACTGTAGTCTTACAAAGTACTTGTAGGTGGATTTAGTGCCCAGGCTTATCTGTTTTCTTATCAAAAGGCACGGATTTTAAAAAAGAAAAAACAAAAAAATTGAGGAAATTCTACATATTCAAGTGCATACATCTGTTAAAATTACAGCTCTATGCCCAAGTCCTGTGGATTTGTGACAGCCACATATTGCAGGAAAATGCCATTAAACTGCTATTTGCAGTATGTGGTCATTTATTTCAGTTATGCAAAGATAATGGCATTGTTTTTAGGTGTAGACAATGCTAATCTCTACCAGACCTTAAGGCAAAACTCATTTCCAATGGTAAAATCACCAAAGTAGTTCTCAGTTTCTTTTCAGAGAACCCTTAACACCGCTCAGAATTGTTCAAAGGTGGATTTACTAGGTTCCTTAAGGCAGCCAAAATAATCTGTCATACATCACATGGTGCACATCATTAAAAGAGATTGAATATTGTTGGTTCTGAACCATTTAATAAGTTAAAAATAGAGCAAGCCAATGGAAAGGGAAGAAAAGGGATCTGAACTATAAGCCAACTTTGTACAACAAAAAAACCTCAAACTTAAAAAAAAGCCAAACAACCACCATTCACCCTGAAGTTTCTTTAAAAAATAATAAATAACACTCCTAGTACAGACAGTTGGTCGACAGGAAAGACATTAGCTGAAGTTTTCCTGAAGCCTCAGTTTATGCTGGTAAACTAATATTTAGTAGTATTGATGCACTCAGACTATTTAGCTGGTGTACACCTATGCTAAGTGATGTGTATGACAAGTTGTGGCAGAGGGGAGGCAGCAGCAAGGCTATAGAGCCAATTACACAAACAGATGGAAGGGCAAGAGTATTTCAATTTGAACTCATATGCAATGCATAATTAAAGGTTTTCTGGGTAATTTAAAGCTTCACCAGTAGTTTCAGATTGCCATTTAATAACAAATAGCATAATGAAAACTTAACCCCTTAGCTACACTACTCAAAAATATTGCTATATTCTACCCACATGCACTGTGGGGTGTCACCCTCTGCATGACACAGGGGCCAGGCACACAGCATGGTGGATGGATCAGACTTAGCATTTCTGTGGAGGCTGAGCCCACAGGAGCCAGCCACGCAGCTGTGCAGTGCTCTGCACCAGCGTTCATCGCCCATGGCCACACTACCCAGCAACCCAGAAGTTGTATTTATTCAAGCAGGCTTTTTAAGCAGAAAAAAAAGTGTCTCTGGAAGCCTGAGTATGTAAAGCATATTATTTAGAGGGCTGTGTCAACAGATGTAGAAAACTAGTAAACCAGAATTAAAAAAAACAAAACCCAAACCACATAACACCCAGGCACACCATCCCTCAATATTTAGTTTTAGGAGCTAAAGGGAGACTTCAGTAACTTTTTTGATGCAACAGTTGGTTTCAGTGAAGGGAGCAAAGCTCATCAGGCTGTCACTGAAAGCTTTCTTCCAAATGCAACCTTTTTTGTCTACAGGTAAGTATGTGACTTGCGTGCAAATAGTATCCTACTAACAACTGTCTGCCTATATGATGTCCAAGCTCTCACTTTCAGTCTACATCACAAGAACTTGTATTTAAGCAATTAACAGAAGCACTCTAAAGTACTGGTAACTTTCTGCTTTGATTCATTTTGGTAATCACTTAGCATTTGAGTTCAGTGCCCCCCCCCTCCATCTCATGTTTGAATGAAAGGACCCACTAATGATGTCTGCGAATACAGATTCATGTGCCACAAACCCCTGACATTTCTAAATATACTCAAATCTTAGCTTAATAGCAATGTGCGTATCATCTTCTCATTTTCTACTTTTCAAATGGATACCACCATAAATAACTGCATTTCTTATGGACAGCAGCAGAACACATAATTAACATACTTGGACTAACAGAGAGCCAGTACACAATTTCAGGTGAGAAGTCAAGGTACCAGATGTGATCATTTTGAATCTTATTATCAGATTCTTTACCTACATGAACAATGACTTAAGAGTGCTGGTCATACTTTATCTTGGGTGATCGTGTTTCCAGTCATCCAGAGGTTCTGTTGTTCTACCTGGACCATTACTTCTTACTTCCTCTGTTGACTAAACCCTTAGTATAAGCTGTTCAAAAACTACCATCTTTTATATGCAATTTACGTAGGTAGGCTGCTGAAACATTAATTGCATTGGTAACACGCTTTTATCTCAAAGATACTGCAAAAACATAAGCCAGTACTTTCCCGTACTTTCAAGTGTATCTTAGGTTGGGAACCACTTCTGCTTTAAGGCACAGGAAGAAGCTGCAGACTTCGTTTTGTTCTGCATACTCATTCACATTGCAGAACTACAGGTCACTTCAACAAGAGGCTATGGATTTACAATGAAGTGAAACAGTGCTGCCTTATACCGTATGCTCTTCATGCACTCTCACTTTTTACATACACAGTGGTTTTCTGAAGTACAAAACAGTTACAAACTTACTCATCGAATATAGCGAATGATGTGGCAACCGGATGCTTTCTGATGACCAAAGGATTCTTCTGTTTTAAATTAACTTCTGATAAACCAGTTTCTTCATTGATTGTAACTGATGGCAACTGTACTGAAGAGGTGAAAACGATGACAATGGTATCATATTAAACATTGCTAATTTTAGTAGGCCTAGAGATACCCAAGACTACTGAAATATTTAAGCTGTTCTTTTAAGCCACTGAAAATCAATCAATACAATTTTGGTTACATTACTGGTGTTCTACACAAAAAAACCTCTTCAATCTGAGGAAAGTATTTAGCTTAGAGCTATCCATTCAAGGAACTATTTAGTTTTTCTCCTAAAGACAACATTCTTCCTAACAGAAGTAATTGTGTGCCATTTTGTAATCAGAAAATGCAATACTTTATAATCATATTCAACAAAAAGTATTTTTTTCCTGCCAAAAGCCTACTGGACATATAAAAACCAATAATATAGTCTAATCTCATGAATTTTGTGTATTTGTAGAAACAGTACCATGTGATTTTCAGATAACTCTTGCTTTGACAGCCCATACAGTGTTGGAGATGGGGAAATCATGAGCAAAGTAGATAAAGGAATTCAAAGGCAAGCAAACCACAGTTAGAAAAGGAGGCCTTGCTATAAGCTTCCCTTTATACTGCCTCATGTGCATCCATAATCAATCCATGTGTTACACGCATGAAAACAGTGTTTTCAAACTATAACACATTAAGCCAGGAATATTCTGTTGTGACAGAATATTTGTGTAAGCAAAGCCCTAATGACTGCTTCTGCCTACAGAACATACATTAGCAAGGCAAGACCCTGATCTAGACATTAAAGTTGTTTATGGCCACTGCTGAAAGATTCAGATCTCTGACACAGAAGAACACGTGGCAGAATAGCTATTGGTCTTGTAAGAGAGCAGTAACAGGCATACAAAAAGATCCTGCTCCCCCAGGTGTTACACATCTATGCCATCCGTACCATCATTTCCACTTTGTATCTGCAGTTCAGTAATTTAGCATTTAAATGACAGGAAACAAGCAGTCTTAAGGAACTGTGAACCAGTTACATTAGTTTTGAATTATCATGAATAGGTATTTCTTCAAGCAACATTAATCAGAGTATGTCTCTTGCTCTAGAGAAGACTTACCATTTTTTAATGCTGCTAATAAAGCAAAGGCACTGGCATCCAAAATGTTTCCATCGTAGTCCAGACATATGATATCACAGTATAACACCCAAGCAAGCTATCAAAAAAGGTTTGCACACGTGAGATATTACAGCAGCTAAGTGAATGGTGCAATACCTAAGAAAACGCAGGCCACAGGAACAAAGACACTTATTTCTATCATACGACTTTTACACTTCAGATGTAAACCAAACTATGAAGACTAAAAAGCAAAACCAACAGAACAACCTATAGCCCCAAATACCTTCTTTAACGTCTCAACACCGTGATCTTGTTAGCATGTCCCTCTTCATTTTGAGATACAACTTACCTTGCCGTTTGCAATACATAGATCTTCTTTCGCTATTATCTGTGAACTAAAATAAAATGAGAGAGTAAACCAGGAACCACAAAACCATCTTGCAGAGCTGTTCGTGTTTTAAATGCACTAAAATGGTTCTTACTTTTCGATCACATCTGCAATGAACTGGCTTGCTGCTTGAGCCTCTTCACCAGGTGGTCCAGAGCGAAACTTCGTTGAACAGAGGGATGGCAATTCTACATTTGGAACTAGGTAGCAAGAATCATTAGTCATAAACTAAAGAAAGCAGGCAATGGAACATCAAGAATAGAAATAAGACAATACACACTCTTAATACCATTTTATGTACTTCAAATGAAAGGCAAGACCAAGAATTTTTCTATCAATCTTTCCTACTCCCCTCAAAAATAAAATTATGTGTGAGTTTGTATTAAAGAACTCTTAGTACTCTACTCGGAAACCACATATTCCATGGAGCAGCACACACTCCTAACTACCATTTTCTATTTGTAACCCTGCTATGAATGTCATGACCTCACACAAACTCTTCTTTAAGCATTATGCATTCTTAAGATCAAGAAACAAAAACATTTTCATCCCACTGCCTAACTTCACTGGTATGCTATCTGCTTTTCATCAACCATTAAAACCTGATGCTTTAGACTTGAAGCAAAAACATGCATAAACATTTGTGAGAAAAACCCAGGCATAACCAAGTTCACAAAGCCCAACATACTTTGGAGATGCCTTATAAAAAGGGGATTTAGTCTAAGCCCTCAGTTCCACGGAACTGTTTTATTTCAAAAGAAGCTCCAAACAGGAGTGAGGATGTACCCCTGAGACTTCTACAGTGCTCCAAGAAATAAACATTGTTTATTTCAGTGTTTTTAAGAGTTAGATTTTTTGCATACTGCAACTTCAAGACAAAAGTTAACGTGCCTTTGCACAACCTTGCATGCCACAATCTTTTACAGATTAATTACCTTCCCCCTGCAGATGAACAACTTCCCCCTGCTGCAGGTTTGTTTTCAGCCTGGCCTGAAATCAGCAATAAGAAGATAGCTTTACATGGGAAACTCCCAAGCAGAGCTGGGGGAATTCTGAAATTTCTGAAGTACCACTGCCTATATGTCCATTTGGAAACTGATTTTAAGGAAAGTAATACAATTATACCTAAATTCATTCCTTTCAGAAGTCTTCACAACACACTCAATCTGTCCCATCATTACAGCTTTTTAACTGAAGCAACACAAGATCTGAGTAAGATCCACACTGGAAAACTTACCAATATATCCCTTATTAGCAGAATCTACTGCAGGTGCAGCAAGTTCCTGGAGGGGAAAAAAAAAGGACAAAAATAAAGAGCTGAATTTTGTACAAAAAGGTTTTCCAGCTTTTCTATATACAAATGGTCATATTCTTGCCCGTTATCCTTCCAACAAGATTTATAAGAGCCATTTTTCATCAGTCCTGGTCTGTATTTCTCCTATGGGAAAACCCAACACAGGGATGTGGAGTGATTTGTCTCAGTTCACGTCAGGCCAACACAGCACTTAATAGTCCAGCCAACTAATTACCAATGCACTTACTGATCAATATTCAGTAACTCTTCAACTATATAGCTTTTATCTGGAAATAATAGGCTTTATTTTTGTAACTATTTTTCCCCATACACAAAACATATCACAAAAATACATGTTCTAAGATTATACAGGTAGGATTAGACAATTAATATATTAACTTTGCCATCTGAAAGTAAGTCAGGTGAAAGACTGTAATTGTGTCTGACTTACATATTATTGTAATTGCAGGAGATTCATTCTAAACATGAATGCACAAGTTTAACTAACAGCTAAATTAAATGAAAACCAACCATACCGCTTTAACTCCACAAACCACCGTAGTATTTCCTAACTTCACCAGAGCAGAACCATCCGCAGTTGTAATTGAACCTGAAGAAAGAAAGTGCTGTTCAATAAAATCTACTTTTTCACTCAAAGGGCCTTAATTAACATCCACCTTCATAAAGTGTTTACTTTCCACCATTTTATACTAAACACAGGCTAAGCAAAGTCTTGATGAATCCAGGGTGGGAACAGAATCTCTGTATTGAACAATCACACAGAACGGTTGAGGCTGGAAGGGACCGCTGGAGGTCATTGGTCCAATCCCCAGCTCAAGCAGGGCCACCTAGAGCCAACTGCCCAGGACCATGTTCAGACAATAGGATGGAGACTCTACAGCCTCTCTGGGTAACCCGTGCCAGTGCTCAGTCACACCCACAGTAAAGAAGTGTTTCCTGATGTTCAGAGGGAGCCTCCTATGTTTAAGTTTCTGCTTACTGTCTCATGTCCTGTCAATGGCCTCCACCAAATAGAACCCGGCTCTGTCTTCTTTGTACCCTCCCTTGAAGTATTCATACACAATTGGCAAGAACCCCCTCAGCCTTCTCTTTTCAAGGCTAAACAGTCCCAGCTTTCTCAGCCTCTCTTCACGTGAGAGATGTTTTGGTCCCTTCATCATCTTTATGGCCCTTCGCTGGACTCTCTCCTGCATGTCCATGTCTCTCTTGTACTGGGAAGCCCACAGCTGGACAGAGCACTCCAGGTGTGGCCTCACCAGTGTTGAATAAAGGAGAAGGATCACTTCCCTCAACCTGCTGGCAATATGCAGCCCAGGATAACACTGACCACCTTCGCGAAGGAGAGCACATTGCTGGCTCATGTTCAGTCCTACACCCATCACAATTCCCTGGCCCTTTTCTGCCAAGCTGCTTTCCAGCTGGGTGGCCCCCAGCACATATTGGTGCCTGGGGTTGTTCCTGCCCTGGTGCAGGACTTTTTATTTCTCTTTGTTGAACTTGATGAGGTTCCTGTTGGCCCATTTTTCCAGCCTGCTGAGGTCGCTCCGGATGGCAGCATTGACCCCCTGGCACATCAGCCACTGATCCCAGTTTGGCATCATCTGCAAACTTGCTGTGGGCACATTTTGTCCCATCATCCAGATCATTAATGAAGATGCTGAACAAGACTGGATGCAGTAATTGATCTCCAGTGTACTTTTTTACAACAGAAATCATAGATGGTTACTGTAAGCCCACCTTCTGCCTAACTTACAGCAAGACCTAAATGAAGGCCGTGTTTTACAATGGAAGAGACCTGCAGTGTCAAGTCTGAGCAATAATCTGCAACTATTCCATGCTGGTATGCTAACCTGTGTTTTACTTTTAGAAATTATCAGGTGTAAGAAAGGCAGGTAAAGTGCTGATGCTCCCTGCAGAAAGGGTATCTTGCCTCTGCTTGAGACAGTTGCCCATCAAGCTTAGAACAAAGCAGAAGCCAGGAGTCACCGCCTATTTCAAGATGCTAGGGCATGAATTTTGTACTGGTTAGTGTATGCCTAGACACTGCCTTCAGCATCTACAACATACACTGCTGATCTTAGAAAGAGAGAAGCTTCCACAGCCACCCAAACTGTGCTGTGCATCACCAGCCCAGGAGCAGATTCAAATAATTACACTGCACACACCAGCCCAAGGGCACGACTGGATAACAGTGCTCAAATATATTACTGTACCATGAGTTCTCTTTTATGCCTGTTAAAACTATAAATAAAAACCTTCCTCTTTCTTGTTTCAAAACACAAGAACCAAGAAAACTGATTAACAAGTCATTAAGGTCATTATTAAAATCTGAGATGAGTAATACCTCCCCCATTATTATTATTCCAAATAAGCACTTGCCTATGTTGACAGTAGTTGCCCGGAATTCACCTAACTCCCTTCCATCAGGTCGACAGTTCTCTTTCTAAAGAAAAATTACAAATTTCAAATCAGAAAACTTATTTGACTAAATAATACACCAATATTTATGCTATAGGAATTCACATGAAATAGTATTCTCCTTTTAAGCAGAAATATGCAGCTACAAAAATGCTAGAGAAAACACAGTTATATTCTAGACATTTTTTTCATCAACTGATGTTAGCTTGCAGTTGTATGCCTGCAAAAAACCCTGTTTAATTTATTATAATTTATTTAGAAATTAAATATAACAATAGATTGACTGTCTCAAGAGTAAGAACTATAGGCTAGATTCAGAATATCATCCAAGAATGAATATTCACTGTTACCTTGGAATGAGTTTCTACCTACCTGCACTGTCTACATTTTTTAGGCAATTCCTGACCCCCATCCCCACCTAGTGGAGCTCTTAAAATTAACAGTAGAGTGAACTAAAGGGTAAAAAAAAAACAACAACCCAAACATCAATACAAAATCCAGCCCCCCAGAAACACCCCAACAGTCAAATACCATCAGTCAGAAACTGAACAACATCTGAACCTTAAGTTAGAAATTGCACCAATTCACCATCACGCTAGATCTGAATTACTAATCACAATTTCAACCTTCTCAAAAGCAAAGACTTTTCGTCCAATTATGAGAACCAAAACTGAATGCAAACATACAAACCCCATTTCTGAGTCAATACTATCTCAGTAATGGATAGACCAATTTAATATACAAAAAAAATCAGTGGTTTTCCTTCACAGTTATGGTGAGCATGTTTAGCAGCAATATTCTCTATTATTTATTTTTAGTAGCATCTGAAAGGCTGGTCTGACATAATTTTGTAATAAACACAAAGCTGCATCACCATCTTGGTCAAATTTAACTCCCATCCCTTTCAAGGCCAACAGAAGCATTTACCCATCGAGTTGAACAGGGACACAACCTGCTACAGCATCAATTCACTGACAGATGGAAAAAACATGTTCTGAAGCAAATGACCATTTTTCCCCCAGCTCAGTAAGTTTTTCTTTTTCCCTTATAGTTTCAGGTTTCCATACAGATGAATTAGAAAAGCAGAAGCAAGCAAGAAAAAACTGATTACAAGTAATTTACACGTGCATATCATGCTTTACTCACCAAAAATCTTCTGTAATATTCCAATGGTTCCACCATTCTAAAACAGACAGAAAAGAGAAGTTCACATGCAAGCTCCCAAGTAGGTAAGAGAGCAGAAAAGATAAGCAAGCACTGACCTACAAGAACAAATAATTTGAGAATCAAGATGACTGGCAAAGCTGCTTAGCAACACAATTACAGAAAGATGAGGAAACTATGCTGATCTAAGACGTTTTCCAGCATTCACTTCCAAAACACTTCATCCTTACAAGGAACCTACCTGCACATACACCTACAGAAAAACTATTACCTTCACCTCAATGATATTGACTATTGGTGTCAATTCCAAAGGAGTGTTTATTGAGACAAAAGTGTAAAATGTTTTTGAAGAAATGCATAAAGGGTAATTTTATTACAGTGCCTGAAATATCTCTTCGTTCAGGGGTTGCATTCAGATGTATAAAATGGTTTAAAACCCTTTCACAGTTGTGAAATATTAGTTTTTCTTAGAATCTTTAAGAAAATACAAAATTAAGAAATATACTTCATGCAGTGCTTCAGTTGAGATTAATGTTAATTATTAATTATATAATATTAACAGCATTTGTGTATTAGTATTTTAAACAGAGAATGTGAAAGTAAGAAAAACCTTGTAACAGAGTTGTTAATGTTTGAACAAAGCCTTCTCAGTTTTGTTAAAATAAACATGGGAGGGGGAGGCAGGTGCAGGGGGGGAAGGGTAACTGGAGAAGGCAAGTTTTTTCAAATGCAAACTAATATATAGAGGCATCAGAACTCATGTTAGCAAGCATGAATTAACCTCCGTTGGTTCCCCATATATCGTCCTACTGGTTTTTAACCCCAACACATGGCCTGTTCACTTCCAATTCATCTAACAGCATTTGCTAAACCTTGTTCCACACATTTCAGCCATAAATCTGGAAGCAAGGACACTGGCACAGGCTGCCCAGAGAAGCTGTGGATGCCCCATCCCTGGCAGTGCTCAAGGCCAGGCTGGATGGGGCTTTGAGCAACCTGGTCTAGTGGAAGGTGTCCCTGCCTATGGCAGGGGGCTTGGAACGTGATGATCTTTGAAGGTCCCTTCCAACCCAAACCATTCTACGATTCTAAAAGGAGCAGCTACAAATGGGAAGCCATTGAATGCTGGTTTAAGCTAATGCTTTACTAAACATGTTCTGCCTGTACCTCTTCTCTTCAATACAAAAGGCTGCCCTCATCCACTCCCAATGCCCCAGGAAGCACGGGGCAGCCCAGGCTGGCAGGGCCTCTGGGGAGTGTTGGGTCCAACCCCTCACCCAAACTAGGTCCACAGAGCAGCTGTATCGCCCAGGGTCTTGCCCAAGCACGCTGACTGTCCCCAAGGGTGGCGATACCACAGCCTCCCTGGTTAACCACCCTTCACGGCGACCTCCACCCCAACAATTCAAACAGGTATCTATTCAGAATCACGTTTCAACCTGTATCTACCTTCTCCACACCCCACCCTATTAAGCAGCTCAAGGCCCTACTGCTCTCTCTGCTTTGCCATGCTTTTAAAGGCTGAACGAACCGGGCTCGCTCTGCCCCTCCGCGCACACCGCAGGGCTCCCCCAGCCGCCTCCGCGCCCCCACACGCTTTCCCGCAGCGGGACCCCCAGAGCGGAGCCGCCGCGGGGAGCACCCACCCGCGACGCAAAGCCGCCAGGGCGCTGCCGCGGCCGGTAACGGGGGGGGGGGGGGGGGCTACCGCCGTCAGCGCCTACTGCAAACGGGCCGGCTGCGGCTCTGCCGTGCCGAGCAGGAAACGGCACCGCAAAGGAAACGGGCACGGCTGAGGAGAACGCGCCGCGGCCCGCTCCCCGCCAGGCGCACGCTGCCGGGGCCGGCGCAGGGCCGCGGCGGTAACGGGGTAAAGGCCCCACCGACCCCCCGCGGCACCGGGGCAGCGCTGCCTCGGCCCTAAGGAGCGGGCAGCGGGCGCCCGCCCGCCACAGGGGACAGGGACAGGCGGGACGCACCAGCGCTGCGCAAGCGGGAGGCAATGGCGGCCAGGCCCGTCACTTACTTGAAAGCCGTCGCCATGGCGGCGCCGCGGCCCTCCCGGATGTGCTGCCCCTCGTGACCCGGCCGGCCGGAAGCCTTGGCGGGCGGCAGCGGCTGCTGCGGCGGTGGCGATAGGGCGGCGGCGCAGGCGGGACCCTGCCGCTGGGGGGCGCCGGCGGCTTCCACCGCCACTCGCCGCGCGGCACCGCCCCTCTCGGTGGCGGGCGGCGGGGCTCTCGCTTCCGCGTCGCTGTCGCTGCGCGATAGGGCGCCGCCCGCCGCCCCGGGCCGCTGCCCTCTGCCGGCCGCGGGGCCATGGCGCTGCCCCTGCCCGCAGCCGCCGCCGCGCTGGCGGCACTGCCCGTCCTCCTCTTTGGCCTGGTGAGAGCCGCGCCGCGGTCACGGCGGGCCCAGGGGCTTCCAGGGCGGGGGCGGAACGTGGGGCCGCCGCCCCTGCGATGCGGGGCCGGGGCGCTGCCCGCCCGGGCCTGCCGGGGGGTGGGCGGCCTGCAGCGGGCCCTGGCGCCGCCGGGCGGCTGGGCTGGCCCGGGCCGCGCCGAGCTCCGTCCGCACAGCGGCTGGTGGGGCCGGGCCGGGCCTCGGCGCGGGCTGACGGGGGGATGTGTTCGCGCCCAGCGTGAGGTGAAGCGCCCTGTAAACGAGATAAAAATGGAGCATTTCACCCTTACGGTGCATCTTGGAAACGCCCTGGTGAGGCGCTTTGCCGGCGAGCGCTCGGGAGCCCCGTGTGCCTCTGAGCGGCGGAGGGACCGGGGAGGCTGGAGCAGGTTGGCACCTGGGGCGGGAAACCCCGGTGTCCCTCGGCAGTGCCGCCCGTGTGGTGCTCCACGGTGGAAGTGCTCCAAACCCCAAGTTCTGCGCGTTTATTCCAGCTGTGCGTAAGGAAGATCAGAGCCTCAGCCGTGCAAGCCCAGGGAGCTGCCCGGCCGCCAGTGGTGCCGTGGCTGCCGGCGGCCCTGTGCCGGATCGGGGGCAGCACCAGCTTGTGTGGCAGGCATCACCTGGGGAAGGGGCACTGGGGCCTGGACCACAGCTTTGGAGGCATCTGCATGCTTTGCAGCTGAAAACAGCAACAAGCCAACGATGCCAACAGTGGTCGGAGTAGCTGACATGGAGTAATCAAACGGCACGAGAAGGTTTTGCGCCTGTGTGATTTGGTTAGTGGATGAAGTACTGCACTGCAGACCCACCTCACTGTGAAATACAGTTGGTTGCCCCTTGTAGCACGTTCAACAGCTAGGCAAACCTTTAATAGATGCTCAACAATTTTTCTCATTTCTTTTTCATCACAGATTTGTATGATTGCTCATGTAACTGCCAGAAAAATACCAGCCTTTCACCGATATGAAGAGGAGAAATTCTTTCTAAATGCTGAAGGCAGGAAAGAATCTGTACCAAGTATAGATGATCCCGCTACAAAGGAACTCTCTGTTGTTGTGCCTTCATACAATGAGGAAGACCGGTGTAAGATTTTTCTTGTTTCGAGAAAAAGAAGAAAATCTCTCTGTTGTTACTCTAGTAATGCAGAGGTCAGTTTATGTTAGCAGTAGATTCTGGCAGGCCAGATTATATATCTGATTTTGGACACAGTTTCCAGAAAACAGTCCAAGTACATTGAATTTCAAAATTAAGACATTGTGTAACTTGATTTCTGCTACTAAAAATAGCATGGGGCACTTCATTTTCATGAAGTCCAGCAGAATGGCTGCTCATTGCCCCTGTAAAGGCCGTAAGGCAAGAAGTAGAAAAATAATTTTAAAATTTATTTCAGAGCTTCCTACTCTGTAAGCAGCAGCAGCAGCTTCAGACAAGTAGAAAAAATAATGATCTGTTTCTGTTTGGCTTGGCCATATATATGAGCACCTGATACTAAAAAGTGAGGTCTTCCAGGTACAATAGGAGTGATCGAGCTCTAAAGTTGTTCTTGGGGTTGGCATGGTAGCACGCATTGTCATTCCTTTTTCTTGGTGACTGAAAGTTCTGAGCTGTTTGGGATTCCGTTAAAAGAGATGTTGACAAATAAAGCGTATCTGGACACAAGGTAGGCCTGGCCCTTGCTGAAGTCCAGTGCATTCCTCCGTCTTGCTACTCATACACCTCTTTCCAGTAAACAAGGCATTGATATGCTTCATGTAATATTGGTTTATGTGTCTCTTTGGAGATAAAATAATCACGTGAAATGGGGTCAGGAATGAACGTATACTACAAAGACACCCTCAGGTTGAATGTCTTTCTAGCCTGCAGATAAATCAGCTGCAAAAGTAGTGCCAGTTTGTTGGCTGAAGCGTCAATGCTAGCAGTTTTAGTAAGAGAAGGCATGTTACGGACTAGTGTTAGGGATTTCCCTTGTTGCCTTTTATGTCAGCTTGCTTAAATAGATAAAGTCAGTGCTGGTTTGCAGGGTCAGTCATGGAGGAGGATTTTTTTTTTTCCCCTTTGATACTGTGTAGAGGATTATGTATTTCAAAATGGAAAGTTGCTTCTTCAGAAGAAGAAATCTTACATGTGTGATTTTCTTCAGTGTTCTTTTTGCATTCAGAAAGGACAGGACTTAGAGCTGCAGGTACTGAGCTTGTTTACTGAAGGTGGTGTATGAAAGAAGCAATTTGCTCAGCTTTGCTTTGTGGTTGTTTTCAGCTTGCTTGTACAGATGTTTTGCCTTTTATAATCTACTAACCTGACCTCCTCCACCTTTTCCGTAGTACCTCTTATGATGGATGAAGCTTTGGATTATCTAGAAAAAAGACAGGTATTTTCATTTTGTGTTCAAAATTCATTCTTTTTCTACGTATTATGTATAGTAAATCAGTGATCTATTAACTTTGTTATTTTGGTGTATGTTAAAACAGTATAACTTAATCACTTAGAAGTAACACTTCTGTCTCTTATCAGTTGTTTTTAGATTGAATGCCTGGAAAGTATTTTTAACTTAAGTAAAAATTTAATATACTACTATGTGATGAAAAATCATTGTGTGCATGATACCCTCTCCAAGACAGAGATTAAGGATTAACCATACATTTAGATTTCTAAACTAAATCCTGGTTTGCTCCGACAAGTTTCTTAAGCATCTGTTCTTCATTAGGGTTTGTTTTCTGGGTAAGAAGCCCATTGTGAAGGTTTGTGGGGTTTGTTTTGTTTGTATTTTCTTAACAGTGATGTTGTTTTGAGGTTTCATCTTTTACAACTAAATTGATTTTTCAGTTCTAGATGATAGCTGAGGAGAACTATGACAAGCCGATGTAATGGAACACACATCAAATATGTAAAATTCTTGAATTATGCCATCTTAACAAATGTACTGCACCATATTGGTGTCTGTTGGCAACCATGAATGAGTTAAAAACTGCTAGAGAGGAAAGAATGCTGATGTTTGAAAGACCTACTACCTACTTAAGAAACTGAATGAAATGCATTATTTCTGTTTTTGTTTTCAAGAAACAAGATCCATCATTCACTTATGAAGTAATAGTTGTTAATGATGGTAGTAAAGATCAAACTACAAAGGTAAGGAAAAGAAGCATTTTGCCAAGTAATCAGAGGTATGGGTTTTGTACTGCATTTGTGGAATATAACAATGTTTTGCATTTATGTTTTGGAAGTAGTTGACAATTAAAATTCATGTTTCTGAATACTTTCTGTAATTGTCCCATATGCGTTGTGGGAGTCGCTGTATTGGAGGGTGATTTGACTCACCTATTCAGGGACCCCCACTGACAGTGTCACTGAGTCAAATCCCTTATAACAACTATGCAAATCTCCAGAGATTTATACAAAATGAACTTCAGCTGAAGATTTTTATTATACAAAATGCAAGTTTGTGACAATAAAGTTCAAAGATTGCCGGTGATAATATACTGACTGCAAGCAAGTTTAAAATAACACAGTAACAGCTAGCATGAGTTACTCGTAGAATAAGGTTCTTACCCAATAGGCGTCCCTATGGGGGAGAAGCCCAGTAACTGATCCCAGAAGTTAGGATGGAGGCTTCCCTAACTTTTTTCCTCCTTTGCTTACTTTTATACTTTGTAGCACATTGCATATTCATTATCGTAACAAGATTGGTTAAAAGTTTCTCACTTCTAATGCATGCTAATATGCATCCTCACATAGCGCTGCTGAAGTTTTTCACTAACTATGCATGCTCTCTGAGCTTTTTGGGGGGAATATTTGAGTTGGAGGTTGTGATCTCCCACTACCACAATTAACCTTTGTCCTACTTTCACCTTATCAGTTTGGCCAGAACTTTCTCACTTGAAGGCATCTTTCTGCATAATTTAGGTAACTGTTCTTCTTTCAATCTGTTCTTTGTCCCCGAGGTTGACGTCCTTGGTTAGAAGTCCTTTCGTTCATCAGTTTTGAAAACTTAAGAGGGTAGTTCAACTTGACGTAAACTTTGTGCACAGAAATGTTTAACATATAGTTAAACACTAAATCAGAGTTTAGTAATTGGGGAGTGTAGACAGCAATTCTTTCCCTTTTGGACTTACTTCAGTCCAAGGCCAGTTGATTTTCTTTCCATCTAGGTGGAGCTTGAGTGATTCTAGTCATACACATTTTTGTTACCGATTGGTATCGCGTGCCCAGTGAGGTGTGGTAGTACCTTGGAGGCAGGTAACTTTGGGGTGGAGGTGTGTGTTAGTATTATGATGAGATCATCTCATCTAAGGAAAGCAGTTTTGCCACAATTACTGGCTCAGCAGCGGACATCTCATCTTATCAGCTGTGTGGTACTGCCAAGGTCCCGTTCCTGCAGGGAGTACAACAGAGCCTGACCACAGTGTCTCCACTCCGCTCCATCCTCCGTTACTCCTATCAGCATGTGCTAAGATGGCAGGGTTGTGTTGCTTAAGGAGCCATGGTAGAGTAGATTTCGTGTATGTCAACCATCCTGAAAGCAGTAACAATATTTTATCATAAAAAAGCTTTCTGTAATACTGCACTTCTGTTAGGTTTTCCTCCCCAGGTGATTTTCCCACACATGCATACACATGCAATGCTTCTGCAAATACTGGTATTCTTGATTGGTGGCTGTGACAGCCATTTTCCTGCAGCTGAAATTCTAAAAATTCTAATCTTATCTTCAAGTAATTTCTTATGAAGTGTTCTACATGTGCATAGTGATGTGAATATGAGCCTGAGGGAGCTAAAAAGCCTTTTAAAATAGCTGATTTATACTATGATTGACAGTACAGCAGACATGTAGCTCTTTCCCGTACCCTTCATGGCATTGTTCATTTAAAAATCCCCATGCCAATAGTAGTATTTTCAAAATAGTTCTGCATTCTTCTGCTTTGACTTCAATGTATGTCACTGGAAAGAAAGGCTTGCCAACTTGAGAATTTTTTTACTACTGTTTGGAAGGTGTTTGACGTGGCTACTAAAATGTAGGCTGCTCTTTCATTTACTTTCTTTAGGCTTGTCCATTAGGGATTGCTCGTATATATTTTTTGACTGCTTTGCATTCTTTTTAGCAATACTTCTAACTGAGCACGCTATGGCCATGGGCCTCTGGACTTACAAGGACTTGAGACAGCCTTTAGAAAAAATTAGAGGAGAAAACTCATGCTTTCTCTTCCCCACAACGTGGAACAAAACGTGTGCATCCCTGCAGTGTGAATGGGATTTTAGGTCACTGTGAAATATTTGTTTAAAACCACAGATAGCAGTGCAACAAGTGAGAAATAGGTAGCAGTAGCAGAAAATTATTTTTCTTTGATTAACTGTTGATGTTGGTATAAAAAGTCTGTGTAAATTACATTAGTATTGAGGTTTTTAGACTTGGGTGAATGTTGTTTAGAATCGCTTGGGGTAATATTCTGTTCTTATTGAACATGACTAGCTTCTTCAGTCTTCTTGTGTTGACTATGAACCGGTTTTTATTTTCCCAAACAGACTCCAGCAAACACTGGCAATGTGTCATCTGAAGTGCTTATAGCTCTGTGCTGTTAATTTATTTATTTATTTAAAGGGTGAGCAAATGTAAACTTCTACCTTGTTTTCTGGTTTTGTTTTATGCTGGGTTTTTGTGTGTCTATCAGGTTGCAATGAAGTACTGCGAGAAATATGGAAGCGACAAAGTACGAGTGCTTTCTTTGGTAAAAAATCGAGGGAAAGGAGGAGCAGTCAGGATGGTAATTGATACTTTCATCTCCTTCTCTGTCTGAACTACCATATTGTGCCCAAATATGCAGAAGATAGAGCTGGGCTGATTGGCGTTTTGAATTTGATACATTAACAAAATGATTATCAGAAAACCGAGTACAGGTTCTATAAATTAAGAGAAAATCTCTTTTCAAAATAAGCTTATCTTAAATCTTGGAAACAGGATTTTGTTGCCGGGAAGATCAATAACAAAGAAATTTTTAATGTGAGAATTTGAAAGGAAAAAGAAGTTAGACTTGAATTTCATGTTCCTGTTAGTTCCACTTAGAAATAGGCTTGTGTTTAAAAAAGAAAACCAACCAACAAAAAAAAAAAAACCCAAACCAAACCCTTACAGATTAAAGTAGAGCTTTTGTAGAGAAAATACAGCTAAATCTGCAAACATTACTTGCCAGGTCGTAGTTGTGGTTTTAAAAATGGCTAATGAACAAACAGTTATTCAGCAAAGTTTGTGTTCACTGAAGCCCACTGCTATCACTCACACTTGATAGTAGAACCAGCGCAATTTATGCTTTCATGTATTAATTTTCACATAGATATTATCATAAAATCATGTTCTAAAAATAAAAAAGCTGTTACACATTTAGAAGGAACACTTTTTCCTAAGATGAATAACACTTTACTTTTACAAAAAGGGATGATGCCATTTACAGGTTATCAGTGACTGTCTTTATCTGTATTTTAAGCTCTGTCTTTAGTATGTCAATTTCTTTTTTTTTTTATAAAACATGAGTAACTAGCAAATTGAGAGAACATTACATTAGAATGTATGGAGCGTTTGTAAGAGATATAATGTTGAAGTTATTCCAGGAGAAGGAGAACAATTCTCTGATATATTTTTGTACTGCAGAGTGTAGAGAGGACGTATATACTACTACTTCCTTGACAGGTTTTTCCGAAGTCAGACGTGCTTGGTTGCGACAGTCCTTTTGGCAAACCCACTGCTAACCGCTTTCCTGCCTAGACCCCTTCAAAAATTGTCTGATCAATGATATGGCAAAACAAGCTGTGAGACCTGTGCGTCACAGATGTTTTGTAGTAGTACTGTGACTTAAGACTTGTTTCTCAAAACTAAGATTATCTCTTGAATTCTTTTGAAACAGTTTAGGAAAAAATAGCACTGCATCCTCCTTTCCATGGCTCAGATGACAAAGAAACGCTGTCCAGCGCAGCGGCAGCTGCTAATCACTGCTTCTTTGTGCTCCCCTGTATAGCTGACTAGCAACTTACTGTCTCTTTGGATTTTGGTTTGTAAAGCTTTTCGTTTGCAAGCTTCTCTGGAGAGGGACTGTTAACCTTTCATGTTCATGCATCGTCTGTCACTGTGGGATGCTACTCAGTGTGTGAAGTTTCTAGATGTTATTACAATATAAATTGATAAATTGATGGTAGTAGCAGAATATTAAGACTCACCCTTTGTGTTGAATCTTTTGAGATTCCACTGTTCTAGTTAGTACGTTAGGTTTTTGGAGTGTCTTGCAGCTAGCTTAAGACAAATACAGATTTCAAAGGCAATGATTTTTATTGACTGTTTTGATTGCAGGGTGTCTTTATTTCTCGGGGGAAAAAAATTCTTATGGCTGATGCAGATGGAGCTACAAAATTTGCAGATATTGAAAAAGTAGAAGAAGGTCTAGAAAATCTTCAGCCTTGGCCTGTGAGTATAAACTATCATGGTTTTAGTTTAATATGCATGCATACAGATTGATTTTTAACATTCTCTTCAGCTTGAGTTTTTTGAGATCTGGTTGAAGACCTAGGTGTATGCTTAGAAGCTGCAAGAATGGGCTGTCAGAAGGTAGCTTCCACAGAGTTCTTACTTCCTTTGCATTCATTGTGCCTATTTCAGTGCAGTACTATGTAATGTTTTATTTATCATTCTTCCTTTGAAGTTGTTCTACTCTGTATAAATACCATGCATTGCCTTCTCAGTTAAAAAATCAATTTTTTTCTTTCTTAAATGTTTTGTATTTTCTTTTTATCTGATGTCATCCTATATACCTTTAAGGATGCATCTTAATTTCACCCTGTTTTGTAGATGTTCTCTCTTCTCAGAGTTGTTACTTTAATGACAATATTTGGAAGAACTTTTATTGTAAATAAAAATTCAAAAAACCTGTGGAATAAGAGTGAGCTCCTCCCTGCATAGTCATTTTCTTTTGGATGGTTGACTTGAAAGAACTGAAGTTTATTTTCTGCTTAAATGCAGATGAGTGAGGTATTTGTAGTTAGTTTCCCAAAGTGCCAGAAGTGATGCGCAGCCTTTCAGCGGGAGCTGCAAGGGATGCACCTGTGTGAAGAGCGCAGGACCACAAGCACAGGAACAGCCAGGCAGTGGTGTTTCCCTGATGCTGTCTGCTACCACGGTGGCAGCAGCTGCTGCTTCTCTGGCATCAGTCACACACTCTGAAATATAGTAGATTTGAGAGATTTCGTGTGAGAAGTAGTAGCATGAGAATAATTTTAAACCTTTTGTTTTGATCACATTTTTTGATTTAATTTGAGGTCATATTTTTGGCTGATACCATGGCATTTTATTTGTTTGAACATACATGAGTGCAACGAGTACTTTATTCTGTCAACCCTTCCACAATGCAGTATTTAGGGAAAACATATTTTATAACAATAAATGCCTGGGAATGCTGAATGCTTGTCTGTGCTGGTTAATACATTTACTGTGTGTGTACCTCAGAGGAACAATGTAAACTAAACCAGACTTGAATAAATTGCAACAGTTTGCATGCAAAATGTAATAAACTTTAGGTGAACTCTTAATTGTAGAAAAGACTGATTTTGGCCTCAGAATCTAGCAGAAGAAAAAGTGTAGCTACAGGAAACAGAAAAATATGCTTCTTTGAAGTCTTCTATTACACAGTTCTCAACACAAGATTCCACTCATTCAGAAAATGTTAGTTTAAGTAACAACTCTTTAAATTGTATTCCTGTGCAGAACCAGATGGCTATTTCCTGTGGTTCTAGAGCTCATCTGGAGAAGGACTCAATAGCAAAGGTTTGTCTCCATTTCCTGCTGTGTACAAATACTTCCATTATTTGGTTCTGCTCTACAGATTTTACAATTAAATAATCAATATTTGTAAAAGAATGGAAGCTAAAAAATAGGAAAAGCTTGTCATAAGTGTAGCATGTGCTCCATCATGTACAAAGGATGTGATCCAGATTTCAGGCACTCTGAACTGCTTTCAGTTAGTGTTCCAGTTTATGGATTTAATTTTCCTAGTTGAGAACATCTTACAAGCAGAGCTTCTAATCCCTGACAGAACTGGTAGCTAGTATCCAGTACTGGACCTGGAGTGGAAGGCAATTGATGAGTTCACTTTTATTGATTCCATTCCAGTGCAAAAGCTTGACCTGCAGCTCTTGAAACCTGTTTAAAATGAGTTAGCAATAATTAGCAGCAAACTGTTCGAAGAGTATCTCCATTTGTTGGGAAAGTACTGTGATTTTTCTGTATTACTGGTAACACTTGAGTCTTGAACACAGTACTGTTCTGTGTGTGGCTCTTGTGGAATAAACAGTGATGCATAGGCACACAGTCTTATCTTGCATCTGGTTTTCTGATGTCTTGGCAGACAGTAGTTGACAAAGCACAGGCGTGGAACTTGTATTGCAACAGACGCATTGCTGAACTAATTTTTTCAGCATCATTGGATGTGCTCATCATGTTGAATGTTCTCAAGAGTAAGCTTTGTTTATACTGATGTTTAATACTTTAAATGATTCTAAAACATACACACAACTACTCAAATAGTTACAAAAGTTCAAAAGAAGTTCCACTGGTAATGTTCAGCCCCTGGTAGATCTTTAATTTTTTTTTCTTCCAGTTTATCAGGTAGTATTGGAATAGTTCACTGGAAAAAGTTTTTGTAAATACTGCTGCACTTATGTTAGCATCCTCAGAAAAGTAATAATAAAAAAAGAAAACAAATCCAAACCCTTTATCATTATCAGAAGTTAGGATACATCTTTGACATGGTACTTGCATGCTTGTGGCACAGAATATCACATTTGCAGTTACTTGTTAGCTGTGTAGCCTGGAAATGTTGCTACTGCAGGGAGACCGTGTAGCTGACAAATCTGTGCTGAAGTGCTTCGTAGTGTGGTCAGGTACTGAATATAGATAAGCTTTCTTCAGTGTATTCATATTTCTTGTCACCTTTGAAGGTCTTGCTACATGAGGGAGAGGAATTGGAACAGGACTTTATCTTTAAATGCAAAGCTACACTTTTTAGGATGTGTCCTGTTTCTTCCCATATTTCCAACAGAGCAGTACTACCAAACCAGCTGGTGATTCCTTTACTAAGAATTTACAGGTGTCCCAAATCTAGAAACTGAAGAGTGCCTTTACCACACTGGAAAGAGACTCTTGTATAGTGCAGTATATATAAAAAATTGTTCAGAACAGTCTTTTAGAAGTTGGGATTTCTTTCTGGGCTTAGTGGCATCTAAAACAGTAGAATGGATCTGTGATAAACAGCCTTGTGGGATTTATTAAGACGAGAATTTCACCCTTAAATGCAGTCTCACAACATAAGTAATTCTGTTCTGCCTCCAGAATTGTTAATGTACTTCATTTATGCATCTCATACTACGGATTCATTAGTCTTGGGAGTGATGAGTGTAATCCATGAACTCCTTTTCGTGAAGTAAGTGCAGTTTCACTGGCTGGCAATCATGCAGCCTCTTAGAGCTTCCCTTTTGGGGCTAGTAGCCTTGTATTCTTGGTCATACAGTGGTTCACCTTCATCAAAAGAGCCAAAGAACCCACAACTAGGTCCACCATTAATCTAGGGCTAGAGCACTTTGCTGAGGGACAAGCTATGAATTTGAATTTCCTTAAGTCAAAGCCTATACACATAATAAAGTTGAGCATCTTCTCATTTTTCAAGTGAGTTTGAAATTATTAGCTTCAAAGGCATCTATTATCACCCAGAGATGCTTAGCAGTTAAATTGTTGGCTCCTAAACATTTTGTGTGGTATTTGGCTTGTAATTGTGGATACAATCACTCAAATTGAGCTTAAGACCAGCAGTGAGTTCAGAAGCGATGTGGATCAGAGGTCTAGTTGTTTAGGAGCTATCTTGAATAATAGACTAGAGGGGACCTCTGCAAGCCCAGAGTCCAGCCTCTGGATTCCATGGACAAACTTATCTGTATGATTATTATGTCAGGAACATAAGCGTAACCAAAGAGTAGGCTGGGAGAACATTTACCAGGAGAATGAAATATATTTGTGAAAGCAAAAGAACAAAAGAGGAGACTATGTTACATTGCTGGAAATACAAAATGTAACATTATCTTGCACAGCAGATGTTACTTTAGTCCTGGTTTTCTTTTGGTCCAGCATTTACTGCAAAAAAAAGCGCATTCTCTAATTGCATTCCCTTAAGTGCCTTAACATGGTGTGTGCAAACTCAGTCTTGAATGAAACAAGGGGGTGGCAGACAAGAGATGCTGCCATTTGGTTGTTGTTTTTTTTTTTGTAATATAAAACATTTTCATTTTTTTATTATCGTGTTAGAGTAGAGCTGGGACTGGTTTAATTTTTAGTGTGCATTCTTAGAAGTAGCAGTCTTTATACAGTCCTGCTGGCTTATTCTCCATTGTTTGTCCTGGTAACTATTGAATTTGTGGGACCTGTTCAACCAAGTTCTAGGAAAATGAGGACTAGACAGAGGGGAAAAAATATCTTGTAAATGCCCGGTGGAGTAGAACATGTAGCATGCCACCCCTCTTCTTTCTTCACTCTTCCTGGGAGAATTCCCTGAGAATCATGCAGAGATACTACGGCTGTCACTCATTAATTGAAGTCCAGGTGCAGGTTCCTGCTCCACTTAATAAGGTATTATCAGGAATGAAAAGCTGCTCTGAATTAAGGAAATCTGGAAGAACTTGGACTTCTTATATCCTAGACCGGTGCCTGACGGGCAAGTCTTTCTTCCTCAGCTGAAATTTTGTTTCAGTGTAAAAACTGAAAAGTTCTGGTCTCATTCCAGTGCAAAACAAAAACAGGTTACAAACTTAGAAAAGCTGTCATGGAGCAGGATTATTGTCCTGTAAGCCAGCTTTTTTCAGCACTTTGCTCATCACTTAAATAAAACCATCTAACTTCTTGCCTTTCGTCCACAGCGCTCTTACTTTCGAACTCTTCTTATGTATGGGTTCCATTTCCTTGTATGGTTTCTCTGTGTCAAAGAAATCAGGGACACGCAGTGTGGATTTAAACTTTTGACCAGAAAAGCTGCCTCGGAGACTTTCTCAGCTCTTCATATAGAACGCTGGTAATTTCTTTCATTTTTTGTTGTTGTTTATTTCCTAATTGAACATGGTTTTGTCAAAGTAATTTCAGTATTGCAGCTACTATGAAGCACGTGATGTCTGTATAAATCCTAGCTGCTCAGTTTAACCAATTACAGTACTACTTGCATGGCAACTTAGATTTCTTGTTATGCTAAAATATCCTGGTAATTGGTAGGAATTCTATTTTATTAATGCTTTAGGAAATAGTGGGGTATTTAATTTTGTTCTTTCTTCTCATGATGACAGGGAGAAGAGGAACAGATGGTCTTACTAGGTTTTGGTTTTAAAATAGCATTCAATGTAAACTGCAAGAAAGATTTTAAGACTATATTGCTGAGATTTTGGGTGGCAACAGTGGTCTCCTTCCAAGTCCATTTTCCTTTGGTGTGTGGTATATAACGAGCTATGTAATACCAAGTAGGACATTTTGGTTTTGCCTTGTCAGAGCAACTGGTAACTGATTAGGAGAGGGGAGAAAAAAAAAAAATCCCAATAACTCTTTTCTTTACTGCTCTAAAAAAAATTCCAAACAAACAATTTTTGATTGTGTTGTAATCCACAAACTGATTCTGAGGGTCCTCTCTCCTTTTACAGATACGAGCCATTCAGGCAGAGTAAGAAATCAAGAGAAGCTCTTATTATGATAAAGACAGTTAAGAGTTATTAATCCTATTAAAAAAAAATTATGCATTACAATTCAGTGCTGCTTAGCCAAAACATTTTACCTAAAATCCGTATCTGATAAGATGTTTGTATTTGCTGACGGCTAAAAGTGGAAAGAAGTGCATACTCTTTGCTTATTTTCTTGCTAGAATATTTCATGAGAGGACTACTGATATATGTCATTAATTTAAGACAGTAGAAAATAATGCATAGTTTTTGAATTACTTTAGAGCTGTCTTTCGTTGTAATTTAGCTAGAACCCTTATGAGAGTAATACAGTCGTGACTACAGTTACGGAACTGAAACACTTTTTCCACACGCATACCGTGATCTTTTTAAATTTCTTACACTACAAGTACTGCTAAAAAGGATGACTTAATCAAGTATAATAAAATCTTTTCTAACTATTGTCTTCATCCAAGAAAATCTCTCATGGGCTACTGCTTGCTGACAGGGGACGGAATTACTGAACAATGTTCCTGTACAAAAATGTGTGTAACGCTACAGTCCTAGTCAATTCCAATACATCTAGTTTTAGGTTGAGCTTTGGCAGTGATAGTTGAGCTGTATTTGCTCCTCCAAAATGGGGTGGCAAAAGTAGTGTTTGGGCACACAGAACTGGTGAGGAACGTAGAGCTTCTGTTGAACTCAGTCTGGAATTATGAGCAGTCAGCATTTGGAAAATCACTTTCCTAACTGAGTGGTTTACTTATTGCCCTAAAAAAAAACTGTGGCTGAGCCAGAAGTATGATTTGTGCTGCTACCTCCAAAACCAAACTTGATCTATAAAATTCTGTAAATTTCATGTACAAGGGTTTTCTAAATACATGGTTAAACACATATGTGAGGCCCAGAAGTACGCACCTCAAAATTACCTTATTTAACTTCACTTTATAAATTACTCCATTAAGAAATACTGGAAGAAATTAATGAGGATAATCACTTTAATCTGTAAAAATGCAGTGTTCAATCTTATTCTGGTTTAAACTGAAGTTTTTGATTATAATTGTACTTACTGGTCAGACATATCAAGTGTTCATTTTTTTAGGAAAAAAGTCTTAACAAGCTTTCTTCTGCCACTCAGATTCTCTAGCAACAAGTAAAAATAATTGTGCTGTACCCCATTACCCAGGAAGAGAGGCAGCAAAAAAGGGATATTGCTAACTTATTTTATAGTAATTATATTGCTGGTGTGGAACACACCAGATCTTCATGTCTTGGTGTGTTAATTCATTGTGTTTGTATGTGCTGCTATAAAATTGCATATATAAAAATATAAATTCTATTCTTGCTCTTTTACTTACATTAATTCACAAACTAATCCCCTGAATGTTTTCTTATTTATCTGAAATGTACTGGTTAGTGATGAAGAATATCTATTTTGTTTGCCAAGAAAATTCATTTCAAATTCTTCCAATAAACAGCTCTTCAGATACTTCCAAGTCACAGATGTGCCTAACACAACAATATGGGGTTTTTAGTTTGGTTTAATTTTCTGCCAAAACAGGCAATATATGGCCTATTTTTATCCTCATCTGTCCTTCAGCAGTCTCTGTGCTTTCCTGCCTTTATTTTCATACTTACTGGCTAATTTAAACAAATTTGACAGAAGAGTAGAGACTTCAAGACTGAAAGCTTTGGCAAGTTTTGTAGGAACTGAAGCCCCCATAGAGGAGAGAAACTCAGATTATTGTCACTGCTGAAGAAAAAACTACAGTAAGGACTCAAAAGTTACTTATCAACTTCACAGCTAGCTATTCAGCATATGTAACTGGAAGATAACATGTCAGTGCACAAAACAAAGTACTGTCCCCTTCCCAGTGAATATTTACAAGATTTGGAAATGAATTGGGAGATGGGGAGGTATAAGTGTGCAGGGAAGGCGGGTGTATTAACGGAAACAGTAGTTATAAGTGAAATATCTGCCTTGTACAGACAGCTGCAGTTGGAAATTATATAGGGATATCAAACATCATAGAACCTTACGTTGGCTTCCATTGTATGTAATAATTTAAGAATCTGAAATAGCCCACTAATGGAAACATCTTATTTTAAACAGAACTGGCCCCTGATGTCTTTCCATTGCATAAGGTAAATGTATGTAAAAAGGAAAATAAAAACTGATTAGACATTGGTCATGGATGTTCTGTACAAATCATTACTATGAAGAAATAAGAGGAGGAAATAGTAGTCAGTGTCATATTTCTGTTGACTTGGAACAATGGGGAGTCCCTAACCGGGTAACAGAACTCATTCATATGGACACCATAAGCAAGGGGTTGCAGAGAAACCACTGTCTTGATATTGGACAAAAGGCTGTGAAATCTGGGTTTATTACCACCTCTGCATCACTACACTGGGGGTATTTGACATCTGAAGAAATTATTTGATATTTTCTGAATCTTAAAATCCCATTGAAGAAGTGCAGGTCTGTTAAGTATTGAAAGAAGAATTCAGTTCAGTTCAGTATGGTCGGTGCTCAGATATTCAGGTAATAATGGAGGAGAATGCTGGAGAATATTCAACAAACAAGCAGGATTTATTAGGATAAAAGCTGTCTGAGAGCCAGCACCCTAGCCATTGAATCTTCTAGGGCTCCCCAGCTGCTGAACTGGGAGCATGTGGTGAGCTGTTGAAGAGAATAAACGTGATTTGGTTTTTGCAGGAGCCTCATCTGTCCTGTCTGCGCAAGTTCTGTCAGGCTCAGATTTTTTGAGGTTTTTCTGTGTTAAGTGAATTCTTAGGTGAAGGCATAATAAATATTTAGACTAAACATCAATACACAAGCTCTTTCCTCATGATACTAATATAAAACTACTACAAAATGGGCTATCTAATAATTCCTGCCCTGAAATATTAAGCTTACTGCTTGTTTAGAATATAAGTACACATGCACGATGGACAGGATTTGCTCCATTGCTTCTATAGAGTGCATCTACTTGTCACCTAGATCCCTTCTTAGACCAATAGAAGGGATGATTTTAGAGTATAATTAACTTCATCCTAATATAAGCCTCTAAAAAACGCCAGATGAAGTGCAGCCAACAAATGCCTGTTTCCTGCCCTTGACTATAAAGGGACTCTGGGCGATTTGTACAGAAGGTGTTATCTCTGCTGTAGATGACTGAAGTTCATCAGGGTAAATTTGACTCATAGTATAGTAATTTGTAGGAAAAACAATGTGTTAGGTTGCTGGGTGCCGCAGCTGTGTAAAAAGAATAAACTATGCAGTAAATCCTGAAAGTAGTGAGTTAGAATAAAAACTACTGAAGCAATTTTGCATCAAAGGCAGATCGGTTTCTGGGCTGTGTAGGCAACGCCAGTTGTTTCTGTAGACAAAACAGACCAGAGAGTTCTTCACTTTGGATAAAGGAATCCAGTAGTTCCTTTGCATTCAAGAGAACACCAGTGCTGAGTTAGCACTGTGCAGCAGGAGACTGCCCTGAAGTGCTGGATGTTATCAATACTGCTCTAAAAGGTAGAGCCGTATACACTCAAGAAATAATACAGATTTTATTTCTGTGTCTCTCAGCAGGCTGATAACATACCTCAGTAAAGGAGCACTAGGAACACAGTCTCTTTCTTGGAAGCTGAACAGCTTACACTCTGGTAATCAATATGTCAATGTAAACAACATAGCTCTCCTGCTGCTAGGCTGGACAGGCGCAAAGATTTTTAAGTTTCTGTACTTAAATAGCCGTCAGAGACACCAAAAATTAATGCAAACGGTGTTTTCAGTGTTTCACCACCACCACCAATAAAATGGAGTCTTGTGTTTCCATATTCACCTTTCATGGGAAAAAGAAGGGGAGAGCATCAAGATCTTCCTTTATACAATCTTATGTGCGTTTTTTACAGTTCCAGTATTAGTTTAATCATAAGGAAGTAACCCAGCGTCAGCTGCATTAAGAACTAAAAACTGATCGCTTAGACCTCCTTCGCTTTTTGCTGCTTTCTTCTATTCCAGTGGACATTGAATTGAGTATCACCTCTCTAATGTTAAAAATACTAGAAAATAGACAATAGTTTTTCTTCTTGCTGTGCTGAGTTTGATTTATACATGCTTATTTTTAAGAAATCTTAAAAGCAAACTGAATATACAAGTAAAACAGTGTTTTATCATTGTGGTGATAAGGATCGTGTAACACTTTAAAGAGAGACCAAGATATTTCCTAGAATATTTTGTTAAACTACCCCAATTAATGGATACTGGAAACTGTTTATACATTTTTAATATTAAGAAATAATGCTTACTTCCTAAACTAGTTTGTTGGGGTTTTTTTGTGAGTGTTCTCATTGTCTTTTTATTTAACTGTCCTTTGGAGAGCTGGCTGCGTATATATGAATACAAACCAAACATTCTTGAAATTTACTTTCTAAATACTGAAGTTTTGACATTAGTTTGAAAAGAGAGCAACCTTTTGAACAGGGAGCATATGCTTTGCATTTTAGGTTCTGAATCTGATTACACCACTAATCTATTTTTCTGAAATGGATGGAGCACATTTTTTAAATTAAAACTTGAAAGAAAATTAAAAGGGATATTTTAAAAACATAATAGAGACAGTTGGAATTACTCACTTTCAGGCTCCAAAAGAAGCTCTAGTTCTGCATCTACAGTCTTGACCTGAGAAATGTAACTGTTTGTGTTAAATTTTAATGCATAGGAGGAAAACTGGAAAATTAAATGCTTTCCCTGGCAGAATTTTCCTATCCTAAATTTGGCCATTGATCTCTTCTGACTACAAAAAAACCCATAAATTTTCCTTCAACCAGAAAATGTCTTAGTCTCCTTACCTAGGAGAACTAGACATAGCAGCTGTTACTGTCCTACCTGGAATAGTGATAAAATGAGAGAAAATTCAGAACATAGTTGTAGTCCTGGTTTGATTGACATACTTTTGTAAAGTGGCAATTTATGATACTATGCAACTCAGCAGATCACTGATTAGATCAAATTGTTGCTGTTACTGTTGTCTATAAAAATTGCCTTGTGCACTGAACAAGCCATGCTATTTCACATTTAAAATTCAAAGGCTTAATATAAAAAAAAAAAAAGTTTGTTTCTCCAGTTTGCCACTGAACTGTAGATCTGAGTCTCTATATAAAAATAACAGAAAAATAAGCATTCATATTACTATAGGGATTTTCTTCCACTTCTTTTGCATTGTAGACCAACACAAGCAGTGGATCGAATTGGTTTTTCCTGGTTATGTGCATGACAAGTAGAATTGTTTATGAAAGTCTAATCAACACAAAAATATTTTGCTGTTATAACTATGTCTGGTTTAGTTTGTGAGAAGTCCCACTCCTGGCAGATGTGTGTGGACTTTCAAAAGCCACAGTACAGCTAGAGCAGCGCTGGCAGTCCAACGCTCTTGACATCCTGTTTCATTCTTAGACCTCTTTGACCATTGAAAGTTTTCTCTGCCCATTAAGAGTTTGCTGGAACAATGTATCTTGGGTAGAAAAGTCATAAATTCCAGTTAAAACAGAAGGCCTGATTTTGAGATTTGAAACATGATATTGGATGAGAAAAAAACTCAGAGAGTCCTAGTGCAATTTGAAAATACAGAATAATTGTGCGGGATATGTATTTCATAAGCTGAAGCATTTTAAGAGTTCAGTTTAAAACAGTTGAATTCAATTAAATACCTACCAACTAGGTGTTCAACTGAATTTTAGCCAGCATCATCTTAAATTGTAACTTAACCCAAAGTACTCTTTAGCGTAAACACAATCACATGGCGATGTTCTTTTCTTTCTTTCTTTCATATAACATTGTTTGTGTTATATAATATGTAATGGAGCCACTATTAGAAATAGGTGGGGAAGTTGCTGATGTATTTTTGGGTGTCTAACTGTGGGTACTTAGATTGGAGCCTGAATTCATTCAGGCTGGAGCCAAACTATAGGTATTCTGAGCTGCTTCTCACCACCCGAAAGCATCTACTTTCACTCTCTGCAGCAGGATCTGGTGAAGTACATAGTGTGAATAATACCCAGCTATTTCTAAGAGCGGTTCTGTCACATGTTAACTAGTCACAAATGGCTTCATGTCAAAACACGTGTATTGCACTTACCAATTCATCCACCAGTGTTGCTTTGATCTCCTCTAGGGCAGCCTGCACCTAACATACCCACGTTTAAATCCTGACTATGGAAACTTCTGTATGGTTCTTCTGTACCATCTGGATCTGGTGTTCTGCAGAATGAGTGTAATACTGTCAGTGTATTGAACACACTGCGGTCTGTGTTCCCCAGTTAACTACTCTAGTATGCCTGCGAGGTGTACTGAAAGGTGGTGGGGAACTGGGGAAGAAAAAAGCTATCCCAGTGGTATACTAAGGAAGTCATTCTCCTTTCAGCTTCAAATAGTGTTTTTTTAATTTCAGGATTCTTTCACTGTTATCCAAAAGGCAACCACATGTAACAGTGTTCAACCCGATTAATTCCTGTGTTTTTAATCCTTAGAGCACTGTAGTTCACCAAACTATTTAACATTATTATACTGCGTGATGCATATACTGACATTCCAATAATCGGTTGTCCATAGGAATTGTTGCAAATGATAGTCCACTAAGCTAATACTTTATGTAGTAATAGTTTTAGAGCAGTTTATATAGTATAATTCATCAATCTGTCTCTTAAGATTTTTAGCCAGTTAAGGAATAAGTATTACAAAATTAGATTTAATCTTAATACACATGACTCATAAACATTCAAAGGTGAATACATGGGGGTTTTGGCATACAAATGTAAAATGTCAGCGAAAAATTTAATAATACAACTTCAAGAGAAGACACCATGGCATAATTAATAAAATAATATTCAACTCTCATTTAAAGAAAACTGGAAATGGCAAGGCTGCTTGGAGCAGATTCAGTTCACTGAGGTAAAAGAAACCCATTTATTCCTGTAACTTTTTTTTGTGACAACTAAAAGGCCTTTGTCCTAATCAAAATCAAATTTACAAAGCGGTTCTAAATTCTCTATACACAATAACTGTAGTCTCTGCAGATAACCTCTGTTTATGCTGCCCTTGCATGTTTTAATGCTGTCCAGGGTGATATCAGTAGCTCTCCCGTAACATACACGTACAGTGTGAGTTCAGGTTGATGCATGTTTGGTAACGATTTTGCCAGCGAGCCAGTGTGCTGTTGTTTGTACTTCAGTGGGAACCTACATGTATGTCATACCTAAGCGCGCATTTCAAAGTGCCTTCTGTTGTTCCATGCATTAATAGTTTTGCAGAACTGCACTGCGCTGCTTAAAAGGAGAGGGTGGCCTGAACCAGAAGGAAATAACATCTAAAATTGCCAAGCTACCTGTTAAAGTGTCTTCTTGCCTGCTCTTGCTCACCTGTCTGTCCCTTTCTACCCTTTCCGTAGTGTTAAATGGGATTACCAATGACTTGAATTCAAGCAACCCTTGAAGCGTGAACGAATAATGTTATTTTTTTATTGCATACATTTTCTGCAGTGGCAAAAGATTATATTTTTTAAAAAAATTTCAAAAGAAAATTGTCTTGGACTTAACAATGAGAATTTAAGATTTTAAACTTAGGAAGTTATTGAGAGAAAATGCAGACTAGTGTTGAATTGTACTTGACTGCCTTGCAGCTGCATTTTCAAGACCTATGTAAGCAGGTTTGGAACATCTGTTCCAGTGACTTCAAACTGGAAACCTTACCAACAGCTTGGCTAAAACGTTTCTGGTTCCTTAACCGTCAAGGTTTAGTTCCCTGGGGAAAAGAAAAGTAATCTGTGTTTGAATATGTATTGAGTCTAGTAGAAATCAGATGTGGATAGCCATTGACATTTTTCTCCAATACAGGCTAGTATTTTAAAAAAAGCTTTTTATTGGGGGGTGAGGGGAGGGCTCTTTAATTTAAATTCCAATTACTAGAACTCGTTTAAGGAACAAGAACACCCCTACTGGCATTTGAAGACTACAAAGGTGGGAGGGAAGACCCAACAATCAATAAATCTAAGAAATCTAACCAAAATCACCAGAATCTTCATAACTGTGATTTACATTCACCCTTGTCAATAGCAGCTACTGGTAGTTTCATATACCAATTTTTACATGAGCATTACAAGCTGTAGTTGCCAAAACACTTTTCTAGTATCAGAAGCCTCAATATCTCAGATCCAGAAGGACCACCTGAGCATGCATTTGCAAGAATGAAACACGCAAACAATTCTCTGTGCGGACAACCGAGAGTATTAAAATGTATTTTAGACAAACTGGGCAGGGAGGAGCAGCTGACTTAGAGCAGGATCACTTACCCAATTCATTTCGCTGCACAACCTCCAAACAATTGTGCCAGCAAAAAAGACAGGTCTCTTAAGAGGGTTTTTGTATTGTACATTAAATGGTCACTGGGTAAAGTACGACTGCTGTTCAGGTTCTGTTATGCACAGTAACATAAATTATTTCTCACTTTTATGCTGCTGCCTTTATTCTTGACTTGGAAAGTACAAGGAGAAACCATGAGATCAGTGTAAAGCCACAGCAGGGAGTTGTCCCCTTTGGTGAAACTACTAGAGATGTAGACTGACACTGCATGTTTGACTGCTTGGTTTATAAAAATATTTAAATCACGATTGTGGCAGAATGAAAAGTGAGCAGTGGTCAGAACACAGCATGACCTATACCTTCAAAAACAGGCGCAGTGAAGTATTGTCGTCTGTTTATTGGCTATGTCCTAAGCCAGTCAGTCAGGGAAATTGATTTCCCTTTCATGTGCATCTGACCTGTAGACCATTGGTATCAACTTCGTAACTGAACACCGACCTCCTTAAATCAGGCCAGGGATTTAATTGACAGTGCCACCATCTTTCTTCTGGAAGCAAGTGTGACTGTATTTGCTCTTTCCTGTTCTTCTTCAGGGCCTTTGATGTGGAACTTCTTTATATAGCTCAGCACTTGAGAATACCTATAGCAGAAGTTGCTGTCAACTGGACCGAAATTGAAGGTGGGGAAATTGTTTATATTCTTGCAAGATTCCTTATGTGTCAATCCAGAATAAAATACAGGAAGACCCTTGGATATTTTACCCGATTTTGATAACACACAGCCTTCTTTCCATACAAATTTTGAATTTCATATCCTTGCCAGCCTTCTGCCATGGCATAGTACAGGAAGAGTAAGTGAAGGGTTAGCAAGCGAGGGAAACTCTGCACCCCCACTGGAAACAAAAGTAGGTAGTTATAGGGCAAAGCACTACTTTGGCATGCCCTCTTGCTATAGTGTGTTAATAAAAATCTTGCAATTGTAAAATACTGTGAAATAAGTCTGACCATCGTTGTTTATTGATTCAACTCCATTTCACTGTGCCTCGCCTTCAAAAATTCTCAGCCCACCTATTAAGGCCTCCTCTAAGACAGCCTCTCATCTTCAGATGTTATTTTCCTTCAGAACTGTAGGGAGGTCTCTGTCACTGGGTTACTGGGAAGTATAGCTCCTTACATATTTCTTCATGGTAAAGCCAGCTTAAGAGGTACTGCTGGCTTCTGCTCATTTCCTTCCTCTCGCATCAAATGCAGCTCCTTCTTTTTTTCCCTTTCATGTTTTTTTCTTTTTTTTAAATCTGAATCTCTTCTCCTCAAAACAATCCCTGGACAAGAGAAAGTATAGTGAACTGCAATGGTGATGAAGGGTGCAAGTAGAGAACATCGTAAGCCAACTTTACTAGAAAATAAATGTGGGGTTTTTTTCAAAGCAGTTCCACACGTATATTGTACCTAACACAAATGTTAGCAGAGGTGGAAGGGGCCTTGGTTTCATAGTGTGAGTTCCTTACCTTGTCTGAAGATTGGCACATCCATATCGGTGCTGTAAGATGAATGTGGTGGTCTTCTCCAAAGTCTTAAGGAATCATTTGCTTAAGTATTGGTGTTCAGGTTCCAATTTACCTGATCAGAACCTTGTCACAGAGAAGACATCATCTTCATCTGCATCTTGTGACATACGTGGAAGTACTGTGCTGTTTGCACACCTATGCTATAATGTAATTACTGTAAAGCAGTAACTTTCACCATATAGATTTTTGTTAATGTTAAGCTCTAGGTTGTGGGGCTGAATGTGCTGAGAATGCAGAGGTTCATGACTGCTTAAATGTGTGTCTCGCCAATGCTCATTTATTCTAACAATGTCCTTCTGATTTTCTTCTTCATTAATCACAGGTTCTAAGTTAGTTCCTTTTTGGAGCTGGCTGCAGATGGGCAGGGATCTTCTTTTTATACGACTGCGATATATGACTGGTGCCTGGCAGATTGAAACAAGAAAATGTAATTAGGTTATTTACATTTTCCAAATATATTATTGTACTTAATGGAACACGAGAACAGTTTCTATCAAGTGAAGTGATGAAAGCTGAGGTAATTCTTCATTGCTCTTGTTGTATGTTTCATTTTTGCAGTATGTATGTTTTATAAGATTGTCAGCAGGGTATTTGTACAATGCTTTGAAAAGAGAAAGCATTTCCAAAAAGGTTTTCTTACCTGGTGATCAGGTTTTTATTTTATTAAATAGTAGCTTTAACACGTCTTACAAATACACTCAAATAAATTTATCTGCTTTTGTCTCATCATACCTTTGGAATTTCCTTAGACATATTAAAAGGAGGCACTCTGTTCTGCATTGTGCAATATTGTGTTGTGAATGATCACAACCATTTGTGTATGCTGTGTCTGGAATATGTGGCCATATTGCAGCTTGGAATTATCCATCGTGGTTCACGCTAATGCATGTTTAGATTCAGTGTTATGGGAAACAGTAATGGGTTTTGCTGAGTTACAACAGTAATGTTCATAAGGGTGTTCTAAGAACTTTCAGTAGTCTCTTGACATTCCAAATGTTTTTGTCTGAAGCTGAAATAGTTGTCTGAGATCAAGCTGCAGATCATCTCCAGACTGTAGAAGGTCCAAAAGAAAGAACATTTCGTTTTAAAATGTGGTTTATAAATACATTTGCTTCATACATACTAATTAATACTGCATGCTCAAGGCTGGAAATTACCGATCTGTAGTGAAAAAGGTATGGAAAGCTAATTCAGAGCATATAAAAACGAGACCCAATGTATATTGGGGGCCTGTGCATTAGCAATGCCAATCTGACATTGTCATGCTTCAAATGACACCAGGGAGAGAGAGAGGAGTCTTCAGTCTTTCTTAGTAATGGCATACTCTGTTTCAACAGCGCTTTCAAAACAGTTGTGGGTTGCCAACAAACTAAGCCAATCTTTCTGTCGGAAACATGTACAAATTTGAACAGATATAAAGAATGAATGGTACATGGTTGTACTTTCACATATGATTTCACTGTAATTTTTCTTATTCCTTCTGCAATATTGAGTCACGTTTTTCTCCTGTTAGGGTTACCTCAGTTTTCTATCAATTGAAGTGTTGAAATAAATTCTCAAAAAGTTTCTCAAAAAGTATCTTCAGTTTTATTTTGCAGGCTTTATTCTCTTGCCTAGTCCACATGCATCTCTATCACTTCTGCAGAATCAGTCACATGACTTCTCATTACCATTGCTAGCATAAAATACCAGCTTCTCAGATTTTGTAAAGTGAATTTCCCTGATTAAACCTGGACAATGATAGCTCTGCCTATAAGTAAAGTTGCCAACCAGTTTTCAAAAGCAGATTCCTAAACTTTTCCTCATGTCTTACCTTAAAATTGAGCTTATTTGAAATTTTAACCAAAATAGTTCATCTTTTTCAAATGATGAGGCTTAGGTCATGCATTATTTTCTGCATGATAAGTGAACATTTGGTGACATCTTTAAAAAACTTCTGCTTTTGAATTGGATGCTAGAGCTTGCAAGGGGTGGTGGTGGTAAATATATGATTTTGTTTTAATTAATCTGTGCATTTTCTATAAAGTTTTTTCAAAACTTTGCAGATGAACTGTCCACTAATCTCTCCTTATTGAGCAGTCTCCTTTAGCAACTGCACATATGTCAGTCCAACAAAATACTTGATATCTTCTACCTCAGAGATGCAGAAGTAAGGCTACATTTACCATCTTCGAGCTTTGTGGGGTTGAATCCTAGAACTTGTTGGCAGGGATTCTCATGTTTTCAGTGGATTTGAGCCACGGATAAAGGTCACTACATGTCTTCATAGTCCAGAGCCTGCTCTCTGGCTCTGAGGTTGACAGACACGGCACTGGTCACATCCGTATGCCTACATCTCCCTTCTCAGCTGCCTTTCAGGCCAGGCTTACTACATCTAAACTGTCTGTTGGAGATAGTCCTTGACCTGCACTGACTGCCACACTGTGCCCAAAAATATTTTGACAGCAGGAAGACAGCAGCGGGTCACCTGGCATAGTGTAGTTTACTTGTATAGGTGTAGCCTGACGTGTTCCGTTGCAGTGGGGATAAAAGCTGAACTGGGATGAAAAAAAAAAAAAAGGGAGTAAACTGGGACAAAAGGGGAAGGGAGAAACTGAAAAGACAACTGATCTGGAGCTGAGATGGAAAGCCAGAGAGTGAAATGGAAGATGGGAAGTACTGAGACTGCATGAGGAATGGGGGTGGAACAGCAATGGAGTCAGCAGACACTGGGACAAGGGAAGGAGACAGTTCAGTTAAGGATGGAGAAAAGGGAATATTGCTAATGGGGGAAAGGGAAGCTGAAGTGGCTTGCTAAACCGAGTCCTCCACAAGAATAAGGTTAGGACAGAAATTATCTAAAACAAATTGGGACTGAGGATATAGTGATATTCAGAGGCTGGGCTGGAACCCAGGACTCCTTTTTCAGTGAATTCCCAAACTTCTGCAAATCACTTAAAGGGACATTTGGACAGTTCAGTGATGCAGGCATGGCACTATCCCTATCTTTCAGCAGTTCAGAGTTAAAAAAATTGAGTTCTAAGTCTACCATAGCGTGTTCTGGGGTTGAAGCATTATTGGTTGCTTTTCAGGGAACTGTTTTTCTTTGTGTGGAGTGATCTTGGATCTGGAACAGATACCTGCACTTGCTGAACCCACTGCTTCAAGCTTTCTTTGAAGCAGAGGCAGCCAAGGAGGCTTACTGTAGCTGAGAAAGATGCTTACCTTTGCTTTCTGTCACTCATGTAGTGATCAGAAATCTTCTGGGTGGCATATTCAACTCCTAGTATTTTCAGGTTATGAAATACAAGACACATAGGCTGTCACAGGAGACCAGGACTCCACCAGGCACATGCTGTAACAGGTTAGACGCATGCTTGGTTTAAGGATTTTGCTCACAGAGAGTTACCAGCATTCCTCTAAATGTGTGTGGGGCAGGTGCATGTAAACATCACACACTTGAAGCAAACGTGCACCTTCTTTGTGGACCCCAACAAGGAAGAAATAAAAGATTAGCAAAGAGCGGCTTTTCACTGTCAGGGCTAAAGTGCATAAGAACCTGTCCCTAGTGAAATTTAGTACACCTGAGAAACTTCAAAGCTGTGGCTTTTACATATCTTCAGGTCAGATCACAGAAGACGGAAGGTTTTGAACACCAACAGATTTCAGTTTTGGGTCAGAGGTCTTAAATCCACTTGTGTCTTGAGCCCTATATCAGTATGTAGGTCAGCATTTATTTAATCCAAACTTTTACTCAATGCAGAGAAAAGGAAGCACAATGACAAGAATGCCCTGAAAACTATTAAGTGAATGTGAAGGATAATCAGGTATTGTGAAAAGCAGCTATGCTATGGCTATGAATTACTTTAATAAGAGATGACCACATGGCAAAGACCCCAAATTATAGTATTAATTACATAAACAGCAGCCTCTGGGTTTTTTTATAGTTGGTTTTATAGAAATGTCAGAGGCAGTGATGGGAAACATAACTCATTTAGAATTGCCAGAAATCAGATCCTTTAAAAGTCAAGAACACAACTAACAGAAATCTTTAGCTGTTAGAGATCGGAGATGTCCTGTCTTTGTATGAAATATATATCCTAACAGTCATTCACATCCTGATCTTCCCCAAGATTTTACCTTATAAGGAAGAGTTAGCTGTTCTTGTTAAATACATAAATTTGTAGATACTTTTTAGTTACTCAGTTTAGTTTATTTCCAGGTTTATTTAATTTATTACCATTATTTTTCTGTATAGCTATCCAAACTAATGGGAAGTTTGGAATCACGTATCTTGATTTTCCCATGAAGATCACATCAGGTGACAGAGGTTTTGGACCAGACCCAGTATGTGACTTCAGAAGTTGAGCATCAGGTTCCCAAGTGCTTACGTTTAAGGCTATTGGACTTCAGAATCCTGAACGAGGCACCTTTTACCTGCATGAAATTCTACACGTCCCAGGCCAACCTGCTGGCTTTAGTCAGAGTTGCCTAATGTCAGCCTGTTCAGCATGCGGGGAGATCTCTGTCTGCTCATTGCACAACCCAGAACCAGGAGTAGAAGCCTTCCAGAAAACAGATCTAAGCTTCCCCTTAGCAGAACAGGAGCGTGCTTACTAGCCTACCAATTCAAATCTCCCCAGAATGGGAGACCAAGAGCAGATTCCCACACTGGAGGGAGATCAAACCCGTATGTGCCATGGGGTGTTCTCTAACTGCTTTCTATTAAGCTGTTCCACTATGCACTGATGTGCATAAAGCCCAGTAGTGAAAGATAACTGCCTTATTTATCATGGCACTTACCTGAGGGTGAGGAAGACCTGGGTCCCAGCCCTTCTCTTCTGGATATTTACTGTCTGTTATTTACTGTACTTAGCATATCCAGTGATAGGTTTCTTGAGAGCACTACTTTCCTCTGTGTTCCTTCAGGCCCAGCATATCTCAACTGTTGCACAGCAATCCCAGAATCAGTGGAAGATTCTCCTAGGTACCATTTCAGAAGCAGCTGTGCCAGTTTAATTGCATGAAGCCATAAGGAGTGTTCCTGCTCCCTCTACACCTGTTCCGGGGCTGCTTGGGGTCTCCCTCAGGCTAGTTCAGCTCACCAGAATGACAGGATGCCATCTTCCACTTGTTTGGGTTTTTTCCTTTCTTCTGAGATAGTTTCCTGCCATTTCAATGATGTAAAATGACTCACTGCGTGGTTCAGCAGGCACAGGGTACAGCAGCAAAAGGACTTCCCCTTCTGACAGCTGTGCACTCACCACAAGCTTAAAGAATGACTTGTCATCTGGAGGCTAAGACAATTCTGTAAGGTAGGAAATGTGAATTTAAATTCTTCCTTTTTTAAGCCTAGACAAGACCTGAGGTCTTGTTTGTCTCTCAAAATGAGGCCTTTAATTACAGAGCTCCAGCAAGAAAGTCTGGCTCCATCTCTTGGATGTATTCCAGAGCCCCTGCTTGATTTTATGGAGTGCCACAAGACAGAATGGAAAGCTTGGATGGAACATTTCCTGGGCATTCCTACCAGAAGAAAGGCTGATTGAGTCACATTTGATTCAGTCCTACTAATTGCAGAGCCTGTATAGAGAACCAACTTCCTCTGAGCATATGTAGGCAAGTTCTCCGATCACAAAGCCTGTCATTCAAACCAAAGCTCTGCCTAACTTGTCTTGACTCTTCTCTTTATACACTTGCAAAGCTACAGAAGGTCTCCTCATTTGTATTTCAGTGGAATCTCAACCTTTACTATTGCAGAGGTGACCCATGGAGATGTAAGTCTTCTAGATTACTCACTGTCCTCCATGACCGAGCCCTCCAAAGACACATCAAAACAAAATAATCTCACAGACTTTGCAAAGGAAATAAAAACGAATAGAGAAAAATCTACATGGTAATTCTGCAACATCGTTAGCAACATCAATGCCTGTGTAGTTAGTGCTTTCATAAATATAGATTTCCATTTTAAAAAAAAATGATATTTCTGCATATAAAATTACTTTTCTGCACCACTTTACTAACACTTCGTAAGATACTTTTTCAATAGGCTACTTAATATCAAAGAGTTTTCTTTGAAAAACACATGCAAAAAACCAAGTAACTGAAAAAGGTTCAGTAGGTTACACAAATTTTCTTCATTGTTACCATTTTTATCACAACCCAAAGCAATAACAATGCAAAATCCCCTGATACACACTTAGCTTTTATCTTTACAAGCCATTTTTTTACTCACATTTTAAATATGGATTGGAAAAAAACAGTTAAAAATTCTCTCTTTTTACTTTCAGGCCTGTCCTACTGATGTGCAGTATGTTTTCCGTGATGACTCTAGCAGTTAATATCCTGAACTGATTTCAGTGACACTGCAGCGTTATCACAAAGCAGGGTAACTCTTAAATGAGTAACAACACAGCTTTAATCAGTTTCGATCTATGTAAAGTACTCAGAGATCACTCCTGTGAAGTATAAGCAGCCAAACACAGAAGACAGCTCTAGTTCATTCTGCAGAATAGTGTTCAGTGCATCAATTTACAACTCTCAAAGCTTCTGTGCAAAGCCTTCCACCACCAACACCGGAGGAGTGCAAGCTAGTTTTTCACCATGGGAAATGAAATTGTTTTCATATGTATAAGCACAGCAAATCTCCCGAGCCATTGAATAGTCCCAGCCAGTATTTAACTTGAGTCCACTGCTAATGTTTTAAGGCTCTGGAGACCTATACATAATTATTTATGCACCTATTGTCCAAGTGTTCCTTGAGTTCACAGTCATAATGCTGACTGCAAACTAAAAATAGTCGAAATGAAGAGACAGGCAAAGACAAAAGGCTGCAATGAAGTTTCTGTATCTCAGTGTTTATTACTTAAAATAACATCTAACCTTATTTATGATCCGTGTATGTTTCTTAGGGATGCAGTGGCATGTCTGTTAGAGCTCAAGGGGCACAAATTAAAGTAGTGTTGCAGCATTGCTGAAGGCTGCACCCTGCCAGCTGAACCGTAAGTTATCTACCTCTTTGGGATAGGGATTCAGAGGTTAAGAATTGGATGCTACTATGTCGTGCCTATTGCGTTAGCCAACAGCACATAAGGGAGTCTTGAGCACACTAGCCCAAGGGGTCATCTAGGCTCAGGGGAGAAGCTACAGACAAACCTTTGTTTCTTACTGGGAAAAGAGATGGTATTTTTATATGACCAAGCTTAAGTAATAGTTGTGAGATCATAGCCGAGAGGCATGTGCTAGAATATTATTTCATTTAATAGATCCATCAGAAAAGAAAGACCTAACTAGCCTCCCTTTTTCTGGATATCTTTAAATCCATTTTTCTTTATATTGTTCATCAGTCTGTTTAGCTGCTCTAACTGCATAGTTATATATTTTCCTGGTGTAGAAAAAAAACCCAAACTTCTCCAGTCCTTGTTGTTGGGCACAGTCTTCCAACTACCAGTACACTTTGGCAGGTAACAGTGAATCAGTCATCTGCCCGATTCTTATACTACACGCATACACACACAGAGCCTTAGTATGTGCATGTTAGTGTAAGGGGTAGATCTTTTTTTCCTAAAGCAATGTTCTCCATGTCTCCCTTTCCACAGGAGATTAACTCTTGCTGGATATGGAATCCACTGGTAATAGCACTTCATACCTGACAAATGTAGGACACACATTTTAAAAGACAGACGATAAACTGTCGAGCCCATTTCAGGCCAGCAGCCAGGTCAGCAGTAGCTCTTTCATGACTGCAGTTACTGGAAATAATCTGACTTACTTGAGGCAAACAGCAGCAAGCAGGCTGCAGCAGCACAGGGTGTGGGTCACCTGGGCGTGTTGGCCAACTACAAAGTAAGATTTATTACAACAGTTCACCAGGCCCAGGGGAAATGCTTCCAGGTTCTCTTGAGGAAAGCCCCACTAGCAGGGAGCACTCCCCTTTGGACTTCCTGCAGCTCCCAGGTATTGCATCAAGGCCTCCTAATTCTCATACCTTTTGTAAGGACACAGCCTGCCATCAGTGAACAGTATTGTCGTAAGCACTCTTAACAGGCTGTGGGCCGTTATCCTTTGTCTACATTTACTTCACCACGCTTCCCAGCATTCTCATGCAAGCAGCAAATTATATAAATAACTTACTCATACTCACAGTCTCTTTCTATGTGTACACTTAGTATTCAAGGAACAGCTGCAGACCAGATAAACGTCCTCCCCAAGTGGCTTAGCCACAGGTGACCCTTCTTACCTACATGACCTTAACTCCCTCTCAGGTGCATGCCTGTGCATCAGTCAGGCTCTGCCTTCCTTGGGTCTTGGTATTCTGCTGTCAAGATCACTTTCCTCCTTTGAACTTTAAGCAATTTGTTGTTTTAGTAGAGTGAACTTCAGTATCTAGACTGAATCCAAGCCTTTGTCGCTGGCATGTTCTATACAATATTCTTTAAGAATAAGGTGACATTAACTCTGGAATTCCCATGGTTTTTGCCATGTTTTAATGTTTCATTTAGGGTTATTCTGAAGCTGTACAAAGATCCCGTTACAAAACAAAGGGAAATATTGAGTCTCAGCTTTTGGACTGGAGATCAGAAGAGCTGTTTGAACCACAGGATGATGAAGAATCATAGAGTTCTGCAAACAGTTTTGGCAAATTCACTTTGCATGGTCTCTGGAAAGCAGCCTTCCACATGTGGGACAAATCTTTATCTTCCTATCTTTGTAGAGTAGAGAAAGGTTTAGCTAATTATGTCAAGGACAGGCTTCATCCTGTAGCCACATTACAACCTCAGTTGCACAGGCTGTCATAAACTACCCTGCTGCATACTCTCAATCATCTGCTGTCAAACTAGGAACTAGGTCAAAACCACAAGGAATTTCTAACTCTTTTTGGCTGACTAGGTCTGATGCCATTTAAGGTCTCAACAACAGAACTGCTGATAACTTTTGTATCTTGTTGCCAAAAACCAAAAAAAACCCAAAACCATATCCATGGCCATCTTCCAGTCTTTAAGCCAAGTCATGAGTTTTGGAAATGGTAATCAACTGTGTCAGCTCTTCCTTTGGTAGTTTTACAAGTCTGGCTAGGTTCTGCCTGATAGAAGGTTCTGTGATAATGAGAGCCTAAGCACAGATGAGGTTAGAACAACCTTTACTTTTTTTCAGTTGAACAATAAAATTCTGGTCTCACAAAAATGTTTTCTGATGTTATGCCTAATTTTACTATCCTTGACAATTTATTTTCTCAATAAAATGCTTCATAAGAACAGGAACAGAAGAAAAATAACCAGTTTTCTGCAGGAGCACTACAATGGCACTACAAAAAGGACCAATTATTCTCAAAAAGGGGACAGCAAGCAATTTCATTCCAGTATTTGCAGGAAAGCTAGAAATAAAGAATGATTGACTGCATAAGAATGTATTACATTTAAGCAACTTCTTTGCGCACTATTCATGTTTACATGCATTGCCTCAACTTCCATGATACTTCTGAAATTGTTATACCCACACCCATATCTGCGTATAGTGCAAATGATCCCATTGCAAAAAATATCTGGACCTTTTCAGTTCACTTATCAAATCAATTACCGGGAAAGACCATTTGCCAAAATGAATAAATACAGCTAGACAACTTCCTAGAGCCATTCATCTTTAAGTGGTAAACAAGGAATAAGGAATGCTGTGATTTGTCACACCCTACAGAAATACTGCAGAGTACGGATATTATTCACCATTTTGTCTGCATGTGTGATGTTTGTCTTTCACATACTTGCCAGTGCCTTCCTAAGCCTCACGCTAACCAGGGAAGAGCTAATTTCATATTCCAGATGTTGCCTCCTCCAGACAATAGAAAAGGATCATGGTAAAATCCCAAACACAGTGTCACCGCTCAGATACCCTAGAAATTAATTACACCTGAACAGTCATTCCAAGGAGAGAGAATGTGGTCGCATCTTACACTGAGAAGACTAGGAAGGAGTGAAAATTCAGTGCAAGGCCCACCCCATTCCCTGAAACCGTGCATGCTCTGTCTCCAATACTGAAACAGTTTTGGAGAAACTAGCAAGGGAAGGTTATTCTTGCTGCATGCACCCTCCCCCATCGTGAAGGAATTTCAGGAGTGGCTTGAACAGACCTGCATGTTTAAGGGAATCTAATTTTACATGTACTGATTTCTCTGGGTTGTAAAATAATGAAGCATTCTTTCTGTTCCTGGCTACTTCTGATTTACTCAAGATTATACAGTACATCAGTCTAGCCCTAATCTGGTAGATGGGCCTGATAATTTATTTACCCTCAAAAAACCCCTACTAAATTTTCCAGCGGTAGGGCAAAAGATTTTAATAGGTTAGTACAGAAGCTCCTTGCTGTGAGCAGCAAACATTCACAGGGGGTATGAAGTCATTTTGTTGATTACCTAGGACCCCAGTTACCCTGTAGCCTGGTTTTTTAGCTCCTTTCCTCCTAAAATATTCTCTATTAATGTAAGCATTATGCATATAGCTCTGTAGGTGTGCAGTCAACACCAAGCATTGACATTCCCTACTTTAAAGCAGTTTTATTATGCGAAGTGATTACTTTGGGGAGAATGCTATCTTTGCTACTAAGTGCAAACCTAATGTATAATATAGTTGCACAAGTTTGAGCAATGTGCAAGAGCTTTTACTCATGCATCAAGCCAGAAGTTTGGGGAAAATATTTGCAGAATGGTCATTCATAAAGCTACTGCTGCACTCAATCAGATACTTAAGAACTAGGAAAAGTCAGCAAGCACGTAGGCTGCTGTTCTCAGCTGTGCCTAGATAATAATTTACAAGGACCCTAAAAGTTTCTGAGGAAACTCACATTCATAGGTCTGCAAAAGGTTCATTCTTTCCATGTTTGTCTTGCAGACTTGTCAACATTTTGCCCCTAATTTAATCTGCATTTTTATTCACTCACAGTTGGATCCCATACAGTACTTCTAGATAGGACTGTGTCCTGTATAGATTAATTCTTCGTTTGCAGAGAGGAGAACAGATCAAAGTGAGCAATGCACCTAAGATGGCTGTTGCCTTTGTAGACAGTAAGACGCTAAAGAACTTCAAAATAAGTTGGCTCACATTTCCTAGGGCTTTGCTTAACAAAGCAAAAAAACTTACAGGAAACATTCACTGGATGTAAAGTCAGTGGCAAACATTATCTTTCATATCTGAGAGATAACGTAATTAAATAAAAAAGATTTATTTGCCATTTTGCTAAGATGCAAACCTGATATCGAGATGTTATGTGGCAACACACCATTTGTGTTTGATAAGCAACACTAAGTCAGAGGGAACAGACCTTCAGGTAGAAGAAGGGTTTGCAGCACAGAAGTTTCACACAAGAAACTCGCCAAATGCCAGAACAGAGCCACAACATGGTAGTGCTAGCAGTATTTTGTTTTCTACTGTGAGGCATTATACGTGCACACAGTATTTCAAATATAGATGTCATTTAGTAGATTGATTACATTAGTGCAAGGCTTCTCAAGTTTTATGATGCCATGGCTTTCTCAACAGCAGGGAACAGTCACTCTCACAGATCTACTACATTTTTGCCAGAAAATAAAAAGGCTAATGACTTGAAATATGAGTGCCACAATAAGGCACATGATTAATAGCCACTGAGTAATAAAATCATTGCTGACAAAATATGTCCAATGAAAAGTTTAAATCTTTTCCAATGAAAAGTTTAAATATCCCCTTGGGAAAGGAGTCCTCGGTCTTGTTTCCAATGCTGCAGAGTCAATGGCTTGTCAGGCAAGTGTTGTGAAGCAGTTCCCAGTACATGGACAAGAATCAAGACTTCCCATTCTCAGACACATTTCTCTAAAAAAGGAGGCTGTGTACCTCTCCACTTAGTCTGTGCCCTCAAGAGTCTTGCACTCTTTGCTGAACAGCGGCCCGATTTCAACAAGAGTTCAATGACCTCATGCTAGACCTTCCCATAGCTCAGTGGCTGTTTCAGAAAGGAGGTACCACAGATTAAACTCCTTTAAGCCAAGGAGGACCCAGAACCTCCCTGCTCCATTTTGCTGTAACCACTGTGTTGCTGTGGTAACATAGTCCCTACTTCATACCTTCCTCAGAAGGTGGTCTGGTGCTTACTGTCCTACAAAGGGGTGCAAGACCCCTGTGAAGTCCTGAGCCAAGTGCCTCTTGAAGTAGACATTTCAAACGTGTCATGTTTTCTAGCAGCTGACTCCAAATGGCTTTGCTCCCACACACATGAAAACAAAACCCCTAAGTGCCATGCAGAGTCATATAGAGCCCCCATGCCATCGAGAGACAGCCATGTCACTAAGCCTACATAATGTTCCCCTGCTACTGTAAGGTGTGCTCTTGATTTTCTTAAAACAAGAAGTTCTGTCTGAATATGAGGAAAAACTTTACCTTGAGGGTGACAGAGCACTAGAAGAAGCTGCCCAGAGAGGTTGTGGAATCTCCTTCTCTGGAGACATTCAAAACCCACCTGGACACGATTCTATGCAACCTGCAGTAGATGAACCTGCTCTAGCAGGGGGTTGGACTAGATGATCTCCAGAGGTCCCCTCCAACCCTGACCATTCCGTGATTCTGTCATCCTCATCTTTCCTTCATGTCACTAGTGCACAACCACACCTACATCAGCATGCTGTCCAGCTGAATGCTAACACATTTGACATGTTTCATTTTCAGCTGGACTTTTTACCCATCAAGCTCTCTCCATGGAGACCCAATTATAAATGCCTGTATGAGAGAAGGGACAAGAAGGCACAGCCAGGGAGTGGGATGGTCCCTACTGATAGCAGCCCACCTTCACCAGCTGAAGACCTTCATGGAGCTGCACACACACTTCACTGACCCCACTGTGGGAGCACCTAGTCTAGTCCATTACGAAGAGCCCAGCCACCTACTTCACACTGTGAGAATCACACTGCTGTGAGCAACCACCTACTCTTATGCCCAAGAGCTTTCGACCGAGGGGCTAAGGCAGGCATGGAGAACTGTTACAATTGCCATCAAAACTTTACCAGAAGGGGATTATACAGCCATGTTGTAGAAATAAGATCCATTCCCCAGCTCTTCATTAAGGCCTAATTAATTGGGAAACCATTAGCATAAGACTAAAAGCAACAGAATGACCAGTTACTTCTGCTAGAGAAAATTAGGAGTATCACAGGAAAAGAAAATAAGTTGAGCAAGGAAATTTTTCAAAAATATGTTCAGTCCATGGTCTCATTTCTTCATCCCCTAAAGAACCACTGTGTGGTAGTTGTTTATAGTAGTCGGTCATAAGTTTTGTTTTCACAAGATACACGGTACAATACCCTAGTAAATGGCACCAGCCCTCTGGAAGTGCCAGATAACATTAAAGAAACCCAAAGGGAGAAGCTGCTTCAGCCAAGAGGAATACAGGCCACACGACAGCCTCCATCTCATGGAGTGGCTGCCCCCAGTAGCAGACTCCTGACACTGTCACATAGGTAGCTGGAACACAGCCCCCTAAACCAAGGCAAAGATCGGACCTGACATCTGGAGAGGGAGGGGTACCACCACCACATCCTGGACCCTATCCTCACTCTTTTCATGTTCTCAGCATCCTTGACCTGTGCCACATCAATCTAGGCCCAGCTAACCGGGCTATAGAGGTTTTTGTTTTCCACCTTTTCTTCTAAGGCTTTTGATCATTCTCCTTGCTCACATCAGTTGGCCTCCTGGTCCTCATACAAGAAGTACAAGCACTAAGTGCCTGCCCCTCATCTTCCCTACCCTTCTCTCTTCCCAGCAAAGCCCCATGAGGCTACACATACCCCACTACCTGTTAGGTGTAGTGCAAGCAGCCCAGACAAGAATTACTCCTGGCTCCTCATTTTTTTTCAGGAGATCTCTGCAATCACAGTCACTCTTATTACTGGGCCAAAACCCCGCAGCTGCTGCTGCTGGTCTTCCCAGATCAGGATCTCTGAGTCCTTATTTCCCTAAACTGCAAGCTCTCAACCTGCATTCTTCACCATCTGTAGGCTGCTAGGCAAGACAGCAAATACCTCACACATTCAGGTGAAGAAAGTCTTAACTGTTTTTATCTAACCCTGCAGAAGATAGCCCTATCTAAATACCAGTAGTGTCACAGCAGGCCCTTGCCCCACTCACTCAGAGATGCCATCCTTCCAGGCAGCTCTCCATTTCCCAGGACTTACTCACACAACCTTCAGAAACCAAGTAAACCAAAAATCACCCCCCAGGAAGCCTTTAAAATCTGCTGACTAGGACATAAATTCCTGTGACTATTCCTTAACACCTGCAACCTCGTTTTCTCACACAGCTGGGCTGCCGGTTTTCTAGATCGTTGAAGGACCTAGATGCCCTAGTGCAGGCATTTCAATACCGGCTAGCATACACACCGAATCAGGCATGCATCCTTAGCACAGCAAAGGGTTGTTGTGGCGACATAAAGCAGTGGCACTGCTGCAGTGTATATTATATATAAGGCATCTTTGCCTGGGACCTGGTATTTTATAGAGTGTTGTGATTTGTTATCCCCACCAAGGCAGAGATGCCCAGACCACATCACATTTTCTCTCTCACAACAGCTTAAGAACTCTGGCTTCCCTAAATGTAAATGGAGAGTTTGAGGAAACACAAGCCTTTGATGTGTGTGGGGAGATGTAATGCATTTAGGCAGAATATTTTAATTATGTGGATTACAACAGGACAGCCTGCTCTTTTTCTTTTTGGCATGCTGAGTCATTTCCACTTGGGATCTGCAAACATGGATCCATGCACTGAGTTTTTAAGTATTTGGAATAAACTATTAATGCGGTGCTCTAGGTTTCACAAGCCTTAAGCAGAAAAAAAGAAATCACTCCCTTTGTTTTTGTTTCCCTGTGCTTGTTAGTGCCTTTTTTGGAAGACCAGAGCTAGTTGAATGTCCCAATTTGAGATATGCAGTGCCAAGGGCCAGTATGCTGAAACTATCTCACCCAGTTCCCAGGGACTGACTTCTGAAACGTCTGAGGCTTTCAGCTGCCATCCAGTCTCATTTGTGTACAAAATATGGAGAGATGAGTCAGAGTAATTTCTTGCCCTTTATGAAGAAAACCTGATACCTTGTGCATAGTTGTGGTATTTCTATACACAGTTTACATACTTGTCACCAACCCAGTTTTATTTTTCTTTTGACTCTTTTGATTTTTTTCATACAGTAATTGTTCTGTTGAAGTCTGTAGCTAAATGAGGTGTTTATTCAGCATCTGTGCCTTCTAAATATTTACTAATGAAGATCTTTTTAAAAACTTTTTCCCCAGCCTGTTCACTAGGCAGCGTAACTTTTTCCATTTCTTTGATCGTGAAGCCCCCCTTATTTTTAATTATTCTTCTCTTGGCAGATGAAGGAAAATGTGGCAATATATACCAAACCTTTCCCCACCTCTCCAGTTAACAAAGATAGCAGTTATAGATCAAAGAGTCCATCAGAACAAACTGCTTCCTATGCAATAAGCCCTCTGTCTCTGGAATAAGCAAGTTTATCTTCATTGTGCATTCCGATAAGATGTTATTATAGTAGTGACTTTAATTACATTTCTCATTATTACATTAGTGTGCAGTAACATAGGGTTTCACTGAATCTAAATGTGTTAGTTTGCAGAATATGGTGCCTTTAAGTCTTGTGGTGGAGGGAAGCAAAACTTCAGAAGCCACAAAACAACAAAAAAAAGTCCATGTTATAGTTGGGCAAATGTCCCCGTGGAAGAAATGAGGAAGTTTTTCTGGAATATGGACTGGAAAGCGGGGCAAGATGAAGAGACATCATAAAAAGGCAACAGTATGTGTACCACTGTACATCCCTATAATGCAAATGTGGTGAGATTCTAGAAAATAAGTAGGTACTTTAAGACTTAAGGAATAAATATTTTCTCATCTGAAGCTCATACAGTGATATGCCTAGAGGTATATTTTAGTGGCACATCTTGAAATGTTGGTCTATTTTCCTCCATAGCAAAACAGCTTCTTCTTCTCCTATTTCTTCCTTTATGGTAAGGCTAAAAGCTGTAAGACTAAGGCGCTATCCCAAAGTATTTCATTTTAGACATTGAGTGGGTTAAAAAAATGTTTGTAGGTATAAAAATATTCTTTAAGGTTTGTACATTTTGGATGTCTAACAAATAGTCACTGAACAGATAACCAGTAAAACAGATTTTCATGTAACTCAGCTTCTCTGATAACTTGATTAAATGTGGGGCCTAGTATTTGGTGCCAGGTGGTTCCCAGGGGAGTGAATTTATCACATGCTTAGTCTTGCAGTCCTTACTCAATAACTGCCTGATCTATAACTTATTGAAAATGGTAGTAGTTCCCAAGAACTGCAGTCACCTTTAAATCAGGGCATAAATTATCGAATGCGTCTCCCTTTGAAAGGCACAGACATCCAAACAGACCATTGCTACTAGTCCCATGAAGTAGTAATAACTTCACGATCTCCAAAACAACTGCTATTAATGTATTTGCAAGGACTGGATTGGAGTGCAATGGTTTTCTTCTTGGAACCCCTAGGCAAAATATTCAGTCAGTACCCAACTTGTTTTAAAGCAAACACATGGTAAAATCATGCATTGCTTGACCCCTATTGCTTGAAGCAACTGTGCATTTATGAGATTCTTTTTACTTCTGCCAGATAGTGAAAATGCAGATAAATCTGATCCATATAAATCAAGTTTTTAATTAAAATACATTGAGTTTTCTAATACAAATGGCATTTTCCCTTCTACTCACTGCATCCTTCTTTAATGCCAACACTGAACAAATAAGCTGTGCTTATCAGCACAATGTTCTTGTCTATCAGACATCATTGAGGGTTTTTTTCCCCCTCATTATATTTTGAGTTTTAAATAGTCTACTTTACGAAGATGTCTTTCCCCCCTCCCCTGGAAGACATATATACTGTCTTTGTTTAAACCATGGGAGTGTTTTAACATAAAACATTATTAAGGAGATGTTTGCCATCAACATTAATTGTGAACATCTTTTCATGTTTTCATCTGGAGAAGGAAGGCTGAGGACATGATTTAGTGAAGAGAGTTTCAAAAAACATGACAAGATGGGCTTTCTTGGAGACATTTGTTAATGACCTTGTAAGTCCATGAAAAATAAAAAGCGGGGTGGGGGTGGGGGGGGGTGTGTGTGGAGGCAGGGGTGCAGGACAGGGAGTTACTGGCCTGTTGTGACCATTAATTTCCCTTTCTACAGCAATTATATGAAGAAACCACTTAGTACATGAGGATACAAATAACCATGCCATCTAAATAAAAACAACATACAAGGGCTTTTTAGGGATTACTGCTGCACTGTGGCTGGTTTATGAAGATAAAACATGGTAAGAACAATTAAGCTGTTCACAGGTGACTAACTTAACACTTCCACATGCCCATCCCTTAACATTATAAAGACAAAAGTATTTTGTTTCTATTTTGTCCCAAACTTCTGTGGGTGGAACTGTTTAGGATCAGTTTCAAATGGAAGAAGGCCCACAAGAACTGAAATTAGCATGTTAAGATGACTACACTCTTAATACTTCAAAAACATGCTGATCTTCTTCATACATATATATATATAATGGCCAAGTGAAAAAAATCTCTCTACAGACCCACTTTTAAAGGTACTTTCAGAAAAGGAGGAAAGGTATCCTGTCAGGTCAATAATTTATTGTGAAAAGTTCTGCTCACAAAGGATCGGTTCCCTAAATACTTTATTCAGAAAAATTTCAGCATCTAACATGAAAGTAATATGTGTCAGTCTCAGTTTCGACTGGTAAAGAAACCTGTCAGTAAATTAAAGAGATTGCTTCAGTGCAAGGTATCATGACTTGATCGCATTTGTGTGACCAGGAGATAGTTCAGACAGACAGACATGTTCTTGGTCATTTAAAAAAACCCCAAACAATCTGGTCTCACAAAGCTCTCTAATAGCTTTTAGTTAAAAGCTTAATCAGCTGAAAAGCAAGAAAAAGCAAAAAAAAAATAGAAAAGGCAATAATAATCAGGAACTGCTTAAAACATTCTAGGAGATGCTTTTGAAACCACACCTAACTGAGAACGGGGGCTATTCTGGTTAACAGAGAACAGACAGACTCAGAAGGGATCTGAATGCAAATACAGTCTATAAAACACGGGGGGGGGGGGGGAAGAAATAGTCATTTTAGAAAAAAATTAATAATGGAAACAAAAGGAGCAGAAATACACGGCTAGCAGAATTAACAGTAAGAACGGAGTTAAGCATCCCAGGAATTAAAGTAATTCAAACAATTATTTGTATCAGTACCAGGTGAAAATGATAGAACTGTGAATAATAAAGACTTCAAAAAGTATCTGGAATAACAAGTTAATTGATACATTACTTGTACGGCAAGGTAATAACATATTTTCTATTTTAACGATAACTGAAGATGATGTTAAAAAGCAAATCCTAACTTTTTTGTTAAAAACTGATTTTGAAATCATCAGGTCCTGACACTTTGCTCTCAAGAACTGTAAATATGAGCACTGAGGAGCTCTCTGACTGATGCACACTGCTTCAACAGATTCTGGAAGGCTAGGAACATTAAGGTGGAAGACAGCTAATATTACGCCAGCATTTTTAGACATATATGGAACAGGTGGAGTAATTAGAGGTCTTTCAGAGCTAAAACAAATTGCAGGTAAAACAGTGGAACAGTTTACACAGGTCATAGTTGCTAAAGAATTAAAGGAGGACAATGTAAGTATCACCAGTGAACAAAAGTATCTGGTGAAATTAAAATCGAATTAAAAGTTTAGCTGGTAAAGGAAATGGGTTTGATATTACAGACTTTTCAGAGGTATTCAGCTTCACGCTACCTGACATTTTAATTAGGAAATTAATGTAAGCTGTATTGAATTTGTATTATTCTAAATTGATTAAAAACTAACTAGATCCTAGGTCTGAAAATGTCACCACAAATGGGGAAAATTTTATCAACTTGATGGGCTTTTAATGAGGGCTCAAAGAGATCATGTCTTGACCGTACAGTATTTAACTATGATTTTACAATGACACAGAACAAACGATGGAGGTGTTACTGAGAACTTTGCCAATCTCACAAATTATGGCATTGTTGAAAAGAGGAGAAAAAATCAAGGAAATGATGTAGTTAGATTGTCAACAGGACCGGTGAGGACCTCAATGTCACTCCATTTCCCCCTATTTGCAAGAAAGAACTAGCTGTTCTGACAGATTTTTGCCTAATCTGCTCTTCAGGGGGAGTTCCCCCCACACCCGTAAGGAAGCTATTGCAGTACTTGCTTGTAAGCCTGATGCGAAAAACTCGCATGTTCCTGCACGCTCACAGTAAGGTGACATGCGGGAGTGAAGAACGTTTTCAGTCCAAGGTATGAGATGGGAAGTCTAACGTGGAATCTAAAGAGATCTTGGGCATCATCTCAGCAAGAGCCAAAATTTTATTAAAATGCTACTGTGATCTTTATAGTTGAACTTAAGTCATAATAAACAAGGCTAACAAAGTTGGCTGAGCTCTGTGTATATCCCCTGATGTCTGGTCGAGCTGGAGAACCTTGGGCTCTTGATGTCCACAATTCAAAAAGGCATTGAGAATTTAGAAAGTGCTTAAAGGAGACCCCAGTGACTCTTAAGATGATTTAATCACCTGATACTTAAGGGCCATTCTCAAGTGTATGAAGGAAGAGGTAGCATAAGCATAGACTGTGAGCTTTCAGCCTTGTGTATAAAGATACAAGATCAAATTGCTAGAAAAATTCAGAGCGGACAAAGCCATTTTTCTTACAGCAAGGATAAGCCTGAACATGGAACAACTTAGCAAGGCTTGTAATGGATTTTCCATCACTAAAGATTTCAAAATCTATTTTTCCAGAAGATTTGCTCTAGCTCAACCATAGCTGCTGGCTTTGATGCCAAAGTTCAGGGAAATCCTGAGACCTGTGGGTATGTGTGAAGTCAGAGGACAGTGGTTCATTCTTACTGTTTATGAATCTTTTCATACTGTTTCTCTTCATCCAAGCAAATCCCCAACAACAAGAAAACTTTTCAGGTTGGTAAAATAAAGAGTGGGGTTGTATAAAATGGCTGACAGTTCATCTGATTCTTCCCAACATTAGGTGTGAAGTTCAGAAGGTGAAGTGAAGGCAGGGGATTACAGCGGTTCTTGAACTAATGCCAGCTGAGACTGAGGCACATAAATATTTCAGCCAGGGCAAGCAAAGAGCAGGCAAGTGATTTATTACACATTTCAGCCAGTGCTGCCTAAAAAGAATGGAAACAGAATCCTTCTAGACTTTACCTTTGAAGGTTTACTAAGTCATCAACATCGTTACACAAAAGGAACAAGAAATGCAAAAGTAGGTTGTCTCTGTCCTTCCTCCAACCAAAAGTAGGTTGTCCTTCTGCTTCCACAGTTTTGAGGAGGAAGCAATAGACTGTCAGCTGGAAGATCTTGTACTTCAAACTAATCTCAGCTAGTCTTGGATCAATCCACATCTCTTGAAATAGAAAGACATCCCAACAGCCATATTGTTCTGAGCATCTGTAGCAGAGAGCAAACTCAGAACAAACAATGAGACAGGTAGCTGGATCTCAGTGCATTAAAAACTTCAGTGGATTAAAGGCAAGTCTTTGTGTGTGGATCAAAGAAAAGGAAAAAACCAAGGGAGTTTGAGTATAATAAGATGATGACAAATTTCACTGGAATTACTGAAAATTTATGTTCTTGTAGCTCAGAGCAGAATTTGCATGCAAAATCTTTAATCACAAATAATATGACTTCATTCTTGTGCAGCTGCTTCAGCAGGTACTTACATACACACAATAACAAAAATCTTTAGCTCAATTACAGTGACGAGTAGAAAATTATAATTTCCAATTCTAAAAACTGTAGTAACCTGGCCAGTTCAAATGTTTTCCTAAGTCCTTTTTGGTTGGTAATTGAAAGTTACCAAGAATGTTTTAAGTTCATTTGTCCATATCACAGTGTGCTCATTCACTTCTTAACACCTCTTTCAACTCTGGATGAAAAGTGCCATGAAGCTAAATGATAAATTTTAGCTCTTACTCATTGTCTGACTGAAAAGGGATTGAATCCACATTCAGGTAGCAGTACATGAAGCTACTCATCCTGTTCACCTCTGTGTCTCCTATAATTTCTGAACTATTGCTTTACGGTCTTCTCAGGTGCTCCTTGTTAACATGTCCATGCTACTGCTGATTCCCTGTTTTCCTTCTCTCCTTTTAGGCATGCATCTCCAAACCTGCCTGCCTACCTCCTTCTTCTGCCTTTCTGAATTTATAGCTTCACTTTTAGAGTCTGAAGCGAAGAGTAGTGAGATGAGCAATTCTAATGCCTTTGCTGTGACAGAACAGAGAGCCCAGCTGCCCAGCACAGCCTCTGCAATGCTGCGTTTACCAGCATATTGCACAAGATTGCAGCTGCTTTTTCCACCTGTTTTTCTTCTGACAATTAGCATCTTAAGTCACAAACATGCAGGAAATTGATGTGAGTAGCATGAAACATGTTTGTATGGAGCAAATGTTTTATCCTGCTTGTGCTGGAAAAGATGTGTGACAGAAGGCTCCCTGATGGTTCAAGTGTTTAGTGTTAAATCTGAGACAGATGTGTCCAAACTGTTCTGACCTTAGTTAGGAGATACCCAGACCACCTGTGAATAAGCAGCAGGGTAAACTGAGCAAGCTCCAAGCTTCTAGGCAGCACAAGCAATGTCAGGTGTAGCCACACCCAAGGGTGAGGGGTTGGGACTGGCCCGGTCCTACCCCCAGTCCTACCCTGAGAAGGGGAGCAAAAGGCATGGAGTTAGGCATCCCGGTAGGGTTTGGACTCCTTGTTCATGCACCCACTGAGAGAGTGAGATGGTGTGGCGGTGTGCTTCCCGCTCCCCACCCCCCAAACTTTTGTTTCCGTGACAATGCTCAAGTGATAACCACCTGTGGTGGTCGTGATGGGTGTATCTGACTCAAGGTGAATTCAGGGGAGACAGATAAAGACACAATAGCCAGGGACTGCTGTGAACAATGTGCCCACTTAAAGGTGCTGGTCAAGGTCCCACTCAAGCCAAGCGTGGAAGAACCTAACTTCTGTAGTCGATACTCCCATATGACCGAGTCGATTATCTTACTCCATAAATAGTGGACAGCCCAGAGCCAGTCGAGCCCTCCTGCACGGCAGCAGGCTGCACTCCGGGATCTCCCCTTGAGTAGGGATGCCTCTCAAGGATACACCTTGAGGCTGAGAGATTCCTTGCTGCAACAGATTCTTGGTAAGTGATTAATGGCATGCTAAACTGAAATCTTAGCTAACTGGTACAAAGGATTGATTGTGCACATATAATCCTTTAGAAATAAACCATTGACCAAGTCCAAGACTAAGTCTGGATCTAGCCATGCCTAAACTCCCCTCTGAGAAGGAGTTTAGAGCACAAGGGGGTCCTTTCTGAACCTCAATGACTCAATGGGAGGGTCTCCCTGACAGTTTTGTCTGAGCCTGTCCTTGGTGCAATAAAGGATTAAGTGTACCTTGCCATCGAATCTTGTTAAACCACTGTTGCATTTGCTATCAAACTTTGTTAAAGCTCTGTTTTATACCAATAAACATCTTGCTACTTCTCTGAGTGAAGTGTGTCACTCAATCTGCGACAGATGGTGATTGCTGCTGCTTCAACAGTCAGCTTCTCCTTCTCCACAATGCTGCCCTGCACGTCTGACTCCACCCTGCCATACAGGAACAGCCCTTGCTTTCCAGGGCTCTGGCACAGGCAAAGCGGGCAGCAGAACCACAGCTATGTTGCTGTTCCCAAGAATCTGCTGCCAGAGGCGAGTGCCTGCTGTGTCTTTGCCTAGAGAAAGCCCATGAGGAAAATGTAACTCACACAGCAAATCCATGATACTGTGGCTAGAAGTCTTCTAGTGCCAGTCCCAGCACACTTGGAGCCGTTCGAGGTATCTCCATCACGCAGCATACGACCCTGCTCTTGTAACAGCTATTTCTTGTTCAGTGGTGGACAGTGCCAGTATTTCACTGGAGCCCTGGAGCAGTACATATAGTCGATATATTTACAGCTCTTAGGAACTTGCAGTTCCCTCCAAGTGGAAAATTCATGTTATTCTATGTGTTTCACACAGTTTCAGCGCTAAAAGAAATTAGAACCCTTCCTTCCCTTTTACAGCTACGTCCAGTCTTTACTATTTTCTACATATCCTTTTACTGATGATTTTCTTTACAGAGCTATCCAGCATAAAAAGACAAAATACAGACCAAAAAAAAGGAATACTCTCAGATCAGGGTTTGGTTTCTAAGTACAGAAGGTTGGTGTTTTACAGGATGGGATTTGAGCAGGAAAGTTACACCATGTGCAGGCTAAGGGAGGGTGTCTGCACTTGTAAGGGGGAGGATGGGAAATGAGGCACTCGAGTGGGATAAGGCAAATGAGAAATGGAATCAGCAGAGCCCAGGCGGTGCAGAGGAGTGACAGGTGATGAGTCACTCCAGCAGGAGGAGGGGGCAGTGGAGCCTTTCAAGGAGGACACAGGCTTTGGAAGCCACTCGGACAAGGATTTGGACTCAGGGATGGGTCTGAAAGCATGTCTAGTGAGAGGGGAAAGGAGAGCCCTACTCCTGAGAAGATACAGAGTTCAATAGGTTTAGCAGGTCACAGGTAACATCAGCAGATAGTCAACCATTGTAATAAAACGGCTACACGCATGTGCCTCATGATCTGAAATACAACTGTATGCAAAAAAACTCTTCCCAGCTGTACAGTCTGCAGTATAACAAACTCTAGTAATATATAGAGCCATGTGATCTCTTTTAGCTAGGCTTTTTTCAAAACGGTGCAGTTAAAATTGGCACCACACAAATATGAATGCAATTCAGTCACGTCACAAATAGTCTATGCCTATTTAACTTGCAGCTACTATCAAAGTAAAGATTTGGGAACTGTCTATTAAATCTATGCAGTGGCTCTGTTGCTATCCCCCACTCGCTAGGATATCTCCAGTAGCAGAACTGACATTTTAATTCACCCTGCTAACGAAGATGGGCTGGAGATAGCACATGTGCACCGAAAAAGTGAGACTATACACCCACCTTGTCCTGCCACGTCTTTGTTGGCTGCAGCAACTGTGAGCAGAGGCACGAGAAAATGGAGGTTTCAACACCTGAAAGAGTTGCAGTGGGACACAGCAGAACGTGGTATAAGATCCCTCAAATTCATAATCAAGAGCCATGCTTTGGTGAGTTACACACCATGCCACAGCCTAGCCACGCTAACTATCCACATGTATAGCATTTGCAGTGAAAATCCTAAGTGCGTAAGTTAAAACTAAACAGCATTATGAATATAAAATCTCAAGTCATGCTGAGTTAGAATGTATGATTAGCATTTTATTAGTGTTTACAGTGATTTATAAATAACAGCATGTCTTCTGCCACTTGTCTGTTGAGAAGTTTCCTATATGGTAAGGGACACAGTAAAGTGGGGAAGCCGCTGATATTTTTAAGACATTTTGGGCCACAGTGAGGAACAGAGGTACTTGAGGCATTACATTGTATATCCCTATTCCACCACAACCCTGGCACACGCATATGCCCCGATACATTTGCGCCATGTAGCTATAATTCCATTGTGGCTTTTTGATGTATACTCAAACAATGTTAGCTTTTCTGTCATGTTTTACAATGTAAAAAATTTTGGTGAAAATGTCAGCAGGATGGTATCTTTAATCATATTTATTGATTGACCTCAAAAGGCTCAGTGGGATTTAACTGGAGCCCCTCAATGCAACCAGGGTCAAGTTCAGCCAGTACCTATTCCTAGCGCTGTCTAGAGCCCCAGTTTCACCCAACCTTTTATTCCTTGTGCCCTTGAAGCCACTTGACTTCCCTGATATTTCTCTTTCAGCCCCTCCTTATTACAGCTAATGCAATATGTTCCGTAGCTAGAAATAGTTACTCATAGGTAATATGAGGGTTTAACAGGTAATGCCTAGAGCCGTAAATGCATCTGCTCACCGGTTACAGCTGCAGTTTGCTGTTCTCTGACCAGTCCCATGAACTGAGGGGACCATTCAAAAACCCTGTGCAAGTATTGCTAATCCTGTTTACAAATGATTTGTTTTGGTTTGTTTTTTTGGTTTTGCATTGCAGTTAAAAGCTAAGTGGAGGTCCTACTCATCAGCCCAGCTCATGAAATTGCCAGGAAGATCTTAAGGACAGCAAATTCAAGATGCGGACTCTGCAGCCAGTGGGAGCCCAGCTGGCTGCCATGGCCCAAATACCAGACGAAGGGGGTTTCTGTCAGACACCCCAGGCAGGTGACAGCTCTGGTGTGGGGTCCAGGCAGAGAAGCCGAGCGTAACGCCCGGGGAGAGCAGGTGGCCGCAGCACAGCGCGGTGTAGGAAGGCGCAGCCGTACCCCACATCTCTCTGCCGTTGTCCAGCCGCCCCAGAGAGATATCTTCCCAGTCTCTGCCCATAGCCGGAGTTTGTCCCCTGTGCCCAAAAGCCTGGTCAGCATCGCCCCGGGTGGTGCAGGACGGAGGTGAAGTGGCCCCACACCCCGCTTGGCCACTGCGGCCATCACTCGTGTGAGGGGCCACAGGCGAAGGGCGGGCTGCGGTGGCACCGGGCAGAGCCTCTGCCCCGGGGCGGCCCCGGCAGCCACATACAAAAGCCTCGACGACCCCCCGCAGCCCCAGGCCCGGCTTCTCCCGGCGGCCTCTCCTCGGGCCCTGGGCCGCGCCGGGCAGGGCAGGGCGCGATCGAGGCAGCCCCTCTACAGGGAGCCGCGGGGCGGGGAAATGGCGGCGCCCGAGGCGGCGGCCCTCCCGCGGGGCGCCGGGCGGGGGGGCGAGCGGGGCGGGGGGGCGAGGTGGCTGTGAGGCGGCGGGGTGCGCGGGTGGGTTCTGTGGGGGGGGGGGCGTGTCCGTGCCGCGGGGTGCCCGCTGCGGAGGGGGTGCCCGCTACGGAGGGGGTGCCGCGCCCCCGCGCTGGCGGGGCTGCAGGGCGGGGGGCGCCGGAGGTGAGCGCCCTGCCCGCCTGCGTGTGTGCGTGTGTGCGAGCGCGGGGCGGGCGGGGGGGCAGGGGCGGGCCAGCGGCGGCGGCGCTGCTGGCCGCGGTCCAGCCCGGCGCACTAATACAGCCTGGCGGCTCCCGCCTGACTGACGCCGGCCGGGGCTGCTGCTGCCGCTGCCGCTGCGCCCTGGCCCCGCCGCCGCCGCGCAGCTGCAGCCCCGCTCCCGCCCGCGGCGCGCCGAGACCCCAGCCCGCGCCCGGTGGCAGGTAAGAGCCGGGGCTCCCGGCCGCGTCCCGGGAAGGGCGAGGCGGGGGGGTACGGGATAGGACGGCGGCGGGGACCGTGGGGACGGGGACAGTCCCGTCGCCCCAAACTTCCCGCCGGCGCTGCTCCGCATCCTTCGCCGTGCCGTGCCGTGCCGTGCCGTGCCGTGCCGTGCCGTGTCCCGGGGCAGCGGCGGGCCGCAGCATCCCTCCGTGCGCCCGGCGGGGCAGCCGCGGCGGCGCCCTGGGCCGGTGTCCCCGCGGCCGGCGGCCCCGCTGCGCCGGGGCGGTGTGCGGGGGGGCTGGGGCTGGGGCTGGGGCAGCAGCGAGATGAGACAAGCCGACGCCAGGACTGCAAGCGAAAGGAGGAGCGGGGGGAAAAAAACAATTTTATGGATGGCGAAACGCTGACAAGTCTTCCCGCTGTTAGGATTTCTTTCCTCGTTCGAGTAGGAGAGAAAAAAAAAAAAAAAGAAAACACCGCAAAAAATACAAAAACAAACCCAAACCCCCACATGACGCGTTTGGAAATGCTTTTCCTTTCAGAGGTTATTTTCTGTTCAAGAAATCCCGCTCCTGGACACGCTCCCAAGCCAAACGGAGCAGAATTGCTGGGATTTGGGTTTGTATTCCAGCTACAAACGGGGGCTCTCTTTTTTTTGGCTCCGAAGTTAAAACGTTACATGTTAGCAAGCAGCCAACATTTCCAAAACCAATAGCCCTCGGTATGGCAAATTATGAATTATTGTAATTTTATCTCCGCGCCTGGGCAGCTCTAAGTGGAGGGAATTCAAAGTTCGGCTCATTTGTAACAATTTGGATATTGTGCTGTAACTTTGTGTTTTCCTGCTTTGATTTTACGGGTAAATTTATTTGATTTATTTCATTCAAAGGCAGGTTTGCTTTAAAAGAGGCATTGGTGGGAGTAAAAATAAATGACACATGCATGTGGACGCACGCGCGTGCTGTTAATTACTTGCGTTTTATAAATTGGTTGAAAAAATTTTTGAGCCCAGAATGGTCAACTTTTAAGTGAGTGAGCTCTCCCTTGGCTGAAGTGGGAAATGATGTGCATGGCTCGGGAACGTATTGAAGTTTGCCGTGGTTTGGGAAGGACACTGCAGATGTCACAAGTTTCAGGACTTGTATCTCCCGTGTGTGGAAATGTACATCTTTATACCCGCATGTATTTGTGCGGTGGGAGTAACCTTCTCATCGCCAGGAGTATAAGCTGAAGAAAGCACTGCAAAATTCTTCCCCTCAGCAATGGTAGGACAAATGTCATCACTCAAACAAACCTCATCTGTTTTAATCCAGCCAGACAACTCCCTTCTTTCAGATTTGATAAGTACCAGTGTCTGGCTGGTTCATGTTTGCTTCCTGTTAGATTTTAAAGCAGAGGCTGGGGATGTTTGTGGTTGGATTGTTTTTTCTTTTGTTTTTTTTTTTTTTTTCTTTTTTTTTTATTTTAATATGGAGTTAATTTGACATAGTAGCTAAAATAAACATGCCAAAAAATACATTTGAAGTGAGTTGTATCAAGAAGGATATCTTGTGTTGTATTTACTGAGTTTGGCATTACTTCCCATTCTTGTCTGTCCTTTGTGATGGTGTTAAAAACATTTTCTTCTTCACTTCGTTAACTCATACGTAAGATGATAAACAGTAATTCTGCAAAAATGACTGGAATAATGGTCAAGTGTATTTAATCATGAATCCTTATGATAATCAGGATTTGTAAATAGATATGAGTTGGGCATAGAAGCTTTTATTTACGCACAGCAACTGAAACAAATGCATGCAGAGCTGTCAACGGCACAACTTTGTGAAGAAGTTGAGTATTAATATTTTATTAACACACTTGCCTGAGGCTAAGAGGCATGCACACACGTGCCAAATATCTGCAGAAGGTGGGGACCTGTGTAGAGGAACTCAGTAGCACCTCAGGTTTGGAAGCTGCTTTCACAGAAAATGGTAGCAGTGCCCCATATTGTCTCCGGTGGGTACAAGATGAGGCCTAGCTCACTAAAACAGGAGTGTGGAAGTGTTGGTATAATGTATCATATAACATCTGGACAGTTAATCCTCCTTTCTCTCCTTTTATTCTTTTACAGACTTTCTGCATTTCGCATTTGAATCCTTAGTATCTGCTGTTATCAACGCGGGAGATAGTGTGTCATGTAATCCTCTTCCCTGAATGCTAAAGTGCTGTAATTTTGATGGCCAGGCTAATCTGTCTCTATAAAGTTTTATTTTTCCATTGTTAAATTCGAAGGACAATGACTGCTAATTACAAGTGACCTCTAACCAAAACACTAGCTAGAGTTTATCACCAGTGCTGATACTGGCTAACAGTAATTCCAGCATCAGCAGTACTAGCACCCCATTTCAAAGAAATTTAACAGAATAAGGGGAGCCAGAAGGGAAAAAATACGTATGCTCTGGGTAATTTGTCTGCTCCAAAAATATAGGGAAAGTGTACGGAGGTTCCATTTGCTGTGCAATATACCCCTTACAAATACAAATTAGAGGGATGGGGGAAGAAAGAAAAAAAAATCATAAATTTTTGAACTGAACAGCACAGCAAAAGCATACATAGGAAAGGTTGTTCTGGTAGATCTCCTGGTTTCCTGCTGCAGGCAGGTATAAAGAATCATTAGTGCTATTGTACGTCAACAACAAAAAGGGTTATAACAACGACAGTTTGAGAGAATCATTGCTGTCCTATTCCTATCTTAGAGAGTATTTGTTGTAAGGAAGCATTAGACTCTGAATACAGTATAATAAAATTAATTTTTAAAAATATCCCCAATTATTTCCCATCTTATACTTTGTCTGTAATGTTTGAATGGTTAATACTGTGGGAATTTTACAGATGAAGAGGTGAATTAAAGAGTCTAGGGCCCTGTGTTTTTATTATAGCAACTGAAAACCTTGCTGTGCTTTTGCAGATGAGTGTATCTAATAGACTGCGGGATCAGAGCCCAGACTGAGATCCTGACTAATACATGTATGCATATATTAAATCGAAGCAGGTGAAACATTATCTGCTCAAGTTTTGCACAGATACCTGTGATTTTTAGACAGATTGGTCTTCAGGACCACTTGCTGGTTTCTGCAAGAGCTGTTGCAACATCTTAGATGTAAGGTTGAGCAGTTTGCTTTGAGCTTCAGCCCCTCTGGACAAGGGCACAGCAAGGACACGATGGAGGTGGACGTGGAGTGGAGTCGATTTCCCAGTTTATGCTGTCACCCCTACATAAAAACACAGAACAGAAGACAAAAATCTGGTAATTGATCTCTGTTTTTCTGAGACAGCATTAAGATCAACGTGGATTTCTGACTGGGAGGAGAAATGCCTTATCTTTCCCACATCCTTCTCTCTAGAACTTGTTTCCTTCCTACTCTTTTTCTTTGTCAGTAGCATCACCATCCTCCCCTCTGCCAGACTTAGCATCATCTTTGCCGCTTCTGTTTCCTCACAGGTCTTGGTACTCCAAGATATCTCCTGACACTTTTTCTTCATGTTACTTCTTACATTCCTCCTTCCTTTTTGTTTGCAGCTGCCAAAGCATTAGTCCACATTGTGGCAACCTTCCAGCTTGATACTGCAACCTTCCGTTTCCCAACAAGCTCTTTTCTCCCACCTACGTTCTGTTCCCAGTCAGCATGACCCCTGCCAAAATCCTGCGTCTTTTGCTTTTCTTTCTGAAATGTCTCCATGCAGACTCCAGTTCTGGAGTCTCTCTATACACCTGGTCTTTGTTTAGGCTTTGAAAACATTCCCCACTTCCAGAGTTCCCTAGAACTATTGGCCTCAGACTCGCCATCCACTGAAAGAGAGAAATGAGAAGGAAAGAAAATTAACAGACCCTTGGGTCATTACAGTTTGTTCTGCTTCAGGCTTTCTTTTACCCTCATTACCTGGCTACAATAGGAGCCAGATTGGCCATTTCTTGATAACAGTTATTTTGTGTTTGTTCGGTCTGGTGGTGTACTCGGTCATGCAGCCATGCTGTGAAGAACAGCAGGCAGGGAGCTGGCGGTGATGGTACCCTTTCCAGAAAGTGGTGTCTGCTAATAGCAAAGCTCTGTGTAATGAAGAATCCTTTATAGCACAAATAACCCTGCTGCTGAGGTCAATACATTTCAACAATACTTACTCTTTTTTGGGGTGTGCTTTCTTGCCATGCCCTTCCTTAACAAAAAGTCCTTCTTTTTTTTTTTTTTTTTTTTTTTTTTTTTTTGTCTTTTAAATGTTCCTGTGCAGTGTTCCTCATTAGGAGAGATCACAGTGATTAATAAAGCTGTCCTCGCCTGGGTACCTGTATGACAGATGCAGAAATCAAGGCACCTGAGGGAAAACCATTCACCCAGAGACCTGTGGCAGGGTGCGATCCCACATGTTCCCCAACAGGCACGGAACTGACCGGAGGCACAAACAGTTCATGTGGCTTTTCAAGATTCCCTTATGGTTGCTTGCTGGCCTGGCCTATTCAAACCTACTTGTCTCTGTCAAATTACACCGGCCCGGCTGCCAACGTGCAGTTTCTTACCCTGCAGCACATATGAGGTAGCTAATTTATCTCTCATCAACAGATCTTGTATTACTTCACGCGGGGCATGAGGCCTCCAGAGGGACATCTGGAGTAGAGAAAAAACTGAAATTCATTCCTGTGCAAGGCAGCAGCCCACGGCTCCCACCTGCCCTGCCACATGCCCTGCAGGACTGGTGCTGGGACTGAGGCTTCTTGGTGGTGACCTGCTTGGGACTCTTGGGCTGGAGGGGCTGCGTGGGGCAGAGCTGAATGCTAGGAGGAGAGAGGAAAGGGAGAAACAGCCCTGGAGACATGGGGCATTCTCAGAGTCCTGGGGTGGGATTGCAGGAGAGGGAGATGTTTCTTTTAAAGTCTCACGACCCTATTTCTGCCTTTTGCTCAGTGTTTTCTGAAGCTAGTTGTTAGCATGGCATGTCATCTTACATGCTAAAGGGAATCCAGCCCTCTTTTTATACTCACAGGCTCAAATGTAGGCATATGAAGCCTGTTTAATTTCATAAGTAAGTGATTTGGTTTATAGAGAAGCCAAGCACCCACATCTTCAGCTGAAGTCACTGGGGATGGCCAGATGTCTCCTCCTTTCCCCCCACAGGAGGGAACTAGATACACAAGTTCTTGCTCCTTTTGTTCTTAGTCCTGTTGTTGTGAAATAACTTTTAATGAGAGTCCAAGCATATCCAGATATTTTTCATGGAAAATGCCTCAGTGCTATTGCTTGGAAGCATTGGCCTCTTGTCCAAGGCAATCCCTGCCACTGAATCAGATATTTACATGGATAAAACACACTTAATAATAGTGCTTACCTGTCCTCCAGTCTGATTTTTTGCAGTTCTCTGAGATGTAGACCCTGTGGATGCTCCACCCGTCCTCCCCCCTTCAGGGTTTCACAAGCCACTGAGGGCTCAATTAGCACAGATTACTGCGGATGTTCATGCAGGAGAACCTATATGTCAATCTTATTGCATTAGCAATTTCCCACAGTGATGCACAATGAAAGCCTTTTAGGAAAAACAGATTTGAATGTGATATGGTTTGAACACAATGAAATGCTAATGTGATTCCATGGAAAGCTGCTAACATGATGTATATGGAAAGCCTTTTGTGTGTGAAATGTATCCCCCCTGTATGCGCTTGGCCAGACATTCTCACCTGGGAGGAAGGAGAGGTGGCCAGCAGTACTGCTGCTCCCTCTCCAGGCCTGCTGTCAGTCAGAGAGGAAGCACTTACAGAATTTCTTCCTTTTGAGTATTTCATTGATGATCTATACGATCCGTATTTCACTTGCTGAACTGGGTGATGCTACATCTTCTGCAAAAGGTGTCTGTAACTGCAACCAAGTAAATAACCCCTTCAGGCAGAGCTCCCAGATGTCTCGCGCTCTCTCTGTCAGGGACCTTGGGTGTCAGGCAGGGAGCCTCTGTGCCAGGCTACCGCTAGCAGCATGGCTGGGGATGCCCTGGCAACATGGGATGTTTAGAGGCAACAAATTCCCCAGATAACTCCTGGTGTCACAGGTTATCTCTGACCTTGTGGCATCAGATACCCAGCACAACTAGGCAGCAGATCTCAAAGGTGTGAGATGTAGTCCTTGCAGGGGGAGAACCAGGCACCTGTTTCTGTTGTGAGGATCAGACCTGGCAGAGCTGCTAGTGGGAGCCAGCCTCCCTGTCAGTTCTGTGTATTCCCCCAGGGAATGAAGGTATTCTGCACCGTGCTGAACCTCACCCAGCTGGTCCTCAGGTCTCCTCTTGGGTAGATGGGATGCACTACTGCACAACACAAGAAGAACATTTGCTTTATCCTTTTCCCCCTGTGTGCACTGTCAATGTGCAACCAGAGCTCCAGAAGTGCATTCCTTTCCTACAACTTAAAACACTAAACTTTCAGGATAGGTTCCCATCAGACTTGAGCACCACATCCTTGGTGAAGTAACTGTTCTTTAGTTGTATCCTTATTCACAACATTCTTAATGTCTACCTCTAAGCAAATCCTGTTCCTAAGATGGGTTTTTGGGAACGGCTCCAAGAATGCCAGTGAATGATAAATGAGGATTACAGGATCTGATTAGTGTAGATACAAACTTTGGGTCAGCAACGAAGCTGAAATTCTTTTCTAGTCCCCTTCTTCCTTTGTGAAGTGTTTGCTCTGGAGGCACTTGGCTGCATGTTTTGTATTAGAGACGAGTCAGCGTTTATTTTAAAAGCAGGAATTCTATTTTTTGCGTATTTCCAACCATTCCATTTTTAGAAACACCGATGGCTTTGCTACAGTTTCTCTGGGAATGGTGGGTATGTGAGGAATGCAGGACTGACTGTCTATAAAATGGGGATAACCAGAGCCATGAGAAGACATTTTGGCTCCCCAGGGCAGGTTGATGCACCTCCCCATCATGTCCCGCTGCCTCCTGCTATCTCCCACAAATATTTCCTCAGAGCTCCCCCATAGCATGTGTGCTCCTTAGCCTCTGGCTCTGCAGGAGGAAGGCAGCAGAGAGAGGGGGTTTTCCTCAAAGCTCCCAGTCTGAGCCTGAGAGAGGCAGCCACAGGAAGGGATACGGCAGGGACTGGGTGAATGGGTCTTCCTTCTGCCCGCGGGGAGCAGGGCGTGGGACAGAGAAGAGGATGTGTCCCTGTGGGACTGCATCTCGAAACTTCGGTGTGGCCCAGCTGGGGAACGCAGTGCGGTCCACTCTGTGTAAACATCACAGTCACTGGTTTCCTTTAAAAATTAATATGGAGGAAGGAAGTGCAGTCAAAGAGAGATCATGGTGATAAATTGGTCTGGTTTCATATTTTTGCACAGACTTTGGTCATGGTAATTTTGTGGGGTGCCTTCAAATATTGTGAGAGATTTTCAAAGGTAAAAACTGACGAGTGTCCAGCCTTCTGGTCTGGATTTACCCTGAGCAGCAGGATGCAGGTAGCCCAGAGGCCAAAGCCAGTGCAGCCATGTTAGCCTGCCTGGTGGCACACCTGAAGAGAGGGGCTCTTTTGCTTGGTCACGGTAGGGGACGTAGGGTCAGAAGGGCTCATCACAAAGGGTTTTCCTGTCCTTTCTTCCTCCGTAAGGCCAGCACAGTTCTTCCTGAAGCAAGAAAGCTGTGTAATCTGAACTCACAGACCTCCAGCAGCAGTAACTATCCCAACATGTGGCTGTGCAATCCATACGTTCTCCCTTTTTCTTCAAGTGGATGTGAAGGACAGATTGCCCCTATCCTGCTTGCAACAGCCTTTTGCACATTGCCGTACTGTTACCACCTCCATGCCCTTCTATTCTCCCCACCTTAAGTCACACTAACGAAGCTTTGTTGAAGCATCTGTGGATGTGCTCACCCAGAGCGGTCCCACCACAGCAATTGGTACATCCCTTCCCAGTCAAGCATCGTGGGCATACCAAAAGCAAGCTGGGTACTTAATTTACTTTTGTGATGGAATTTACACTTCTTAAACACATCTGCAAGTGTTTGGCCTATGGAAATTTATGTGGCTGTGTTAAGGTGTGCACCTTATATATTTGAATCTTCTTTGTATCAAATGAGAATGTGTTATTCCTGTCAAGAGAAGCTGAACAATGGTGAGTAGATGAGGTAGTATTTGAATGATTCCACAAGCTCAGAGAAATTATTTGGATGTCATAGATTTTTAGTCACTGGCATCACATTTTATCCTTATTTTATCCAGGAGGCAGCGAGTTCAGTCCACAGTGTAGATGTGTGGCTAGAGAGGCATGAAGTGCTGTGAGATTTCATCTTTGATATTGATGGCTTCACATAAAGTTCAATGTAGAAGGGCTTTCAGAACAAACTTGAAAAGAAAAACCCAAGAAAATGAGTGTCAGAAGTTTGCATTATTCATTTAAGCTTATAGGAATAAACAATGAGATGTTGCCAGGGCTGTGTGAAACATGGATAAATTTGAGTCTCAAGCCCTTTACCTCCTATCATTGCAGCAGTTTTCAACTGGAGCAGTCCGGGGTCAAACCAGGAAGAAATTTAGTTTCTTAATTAAAAAAAAAAAACAAACACAACACCAACCTTCTTTACATCGCATTTAATTAAAACCCTGGGTGTCAGGTTCTGTGGTTGTGGAAGAACTCGGTAACATTGTAATGAATAATTCATTCACTGTACTTTGTTGGGTTCAGATAGGTTTGTAACAGCACCCTTGTCTGGCGGGTCCCAAGCACAACAAGGAGCCCCAGGGGATCCCAGATGATGTCATGGGTGCCACAAGTGGAACATGAGTCTTTTCAGGTGGTTTACATGCATCAGGAGTAGCATGTGGCCACTGTTGCCCAGCCGTGAGCTGGTTACTGGAGCGGCAGCAGTGATAGCTGTGCAGCTGAGGTGTGCATGCACTTCTATGCTGCTCTTCCACAGTGAGCATGTGTGAAACGTCTCCTGCCCACCTCTGATCTGCTGTGCCTGCAAAACCCTGGTGCCTTGCTCCTTTGATGCCCATGTATTTGTAAACACACTTTTGTTTGTTTATTTTAAAACCCTTTTTCCTGCTAAAGGTGTAGAAGATCCCCATAGCAAGTGGCAGTGATGATGGGACCTGGGATGCTGCCAGCTGGGCATGTTTGAAACCAAATCAACATGCCAGCTGGGGATGTTTGAAACCAAATCAAGACTTGATTACACTGAGAAAATTTACATTCTTCTCTCTTTCACAGTAGGCAGAAGTAACCAAATCAGTGCTAGGTAAAAATAACTAACGAAGTGCATGCTCATAGCATTCCTCTTTACGTTGTTTGACCGAAATAATTTTCTTCCTTCCAATCCTGTTGTGATTTAGTCACCAAGCGACAGACTTCCAGCTATAATTGTTTCACTACTCCATTTTCCAGCCGTGTGCATCTCCAAGAACTGCACAGCTTATGTCTAGACGACCCTCTGAGAAGTCTCCCTCTGTGGCTCTGCTTGGCTGTGGCAGTGGCACCGGGGATGATGGTATCGGTCCTTTTGGAGGCTGGTGGCCACACCTGAGGCAGGTGCTCCGAGTGGAGGCAGCATCTTGGAGCTTTATTCTGAGACCAGATGCATATGTACATCCCTGCACATCTGTGCTTACCCACATGTGCACAGATACACTTTTGAGGGAGGCTGGACACCGTGCTTTTACACGGTTGTGTTTTAAGCTGTTTTCATGAGCATCCATGCGGTTTTCCTTTTTGACTTCGGCTTAAAGCTTAGAGTGAAATGTAGCAAGGGCTGGTACAACCAGAAGTGCCTAGCACTGTTCTTGGCCTTGAGGCCAACTGGGATGGAGAGGCTTACTTCCATGCAATGGCAGTCTCACCCTCCAAAACAGGGTGGCTGTATGCAGACTTCTCATTAGGAGCGACCCTGGGTCCCTGCTAACTCTTGAACTGCGCTCAGGAGTTTTTTGGGAGAGTGCTACTGGCACAAACCAAAGCCATTCCAGATACTGTGGTAATAATTTATGCTATAGATAATCAAGTTCCCATGCCCAGAAATGTTCCCCAGCACTAGTGTAGCCAAGCTAAGGTAGGCGCCCTTTGTTTAAGAGCATGTGGCTAGTGAACTGGGCTGAAGCATTTCCAGCCCCATCTTCTCCTGCAGACCACAGGAATGAAAGGGTGGTTCCATGCTCACGTGCCATACGTCTTCTGCATCTTCCCTACAGCAGGCTTCAGACCTTAGGCTAAATTGGGCGATGGAATAAAGATTCAGAGCATGGAAGATTGACCGTGTTTGATGTTGACCAGTCACTTACCTGACAGATAGCCAAAGTCTTCCTTGTAGTCCCAGATGAGGGGATGGTATTAGGGATGTACCCCGAATGATGCCTGACTCATACTAATGACAGCACATCACACTGTCACTGAGGAAGACAGAGGTGACCAGACCAGAACTTCCATCATGGTACAGCCCAGGGCTTGATACGTGTGGTGGGAATATGGATCAAAACTGTAACACTTCCCTCCCCACCCTGCCACTCTAAAGTGATGAGCGTCGAGAAACATGATGGATCATCAGCACAGAAAATACATCAAACATCATTTTGAAACGTTTCAATGTTGGAAGTTTCCAGTTGGGTAGGCAAGTTGCATGTTACAAAAGGCATACAGCTTAAGCAACTGCTGTCCTCAAAGACTGTTAAAATTAAATAGTGAATTGTCATCTCTGTCATTACAGCCCTGGAGCAGAGGGCTGCCTAGGTATTTCATAATGGAGTATCTAAGCCTAGCAACACAAGGCTTGGTCTGCTGAATAGTATGCAGTATTGTGTAATTTAATAACATTAAACTAGGATGTTCTGATAATAATACTATTTGAAAACTGTTTAGTTTATTTAATGCCATTTATATTTGGTATGTCAGTTGAATTTGGGGAAAAAAAGATTGTAGAAGAAACTGGGGGGAGCGTGGTAGGAAGTTGTGCAATGTACTTATCTGAGACTACATCACATGGTCTGCAAAGCACTGCTCTTGCTTTTATACACATAGTCTTGGCGACTCTCCCACTAGCAACAATAGTGCTCAGACTCATACTGATGTCACTGTTGAGTTATTTAATTTGACTGAACGAGATTAATGTGTTTATTTAAAACCTTGGTCAAAATGGAAAAGAAAATCTTGGGACAATACTTTTACGTGAACATGTATGTTTTCATATCTGATGATTGTAAAGTTGCATTAACTTATCAGGAGCAGTTGTTTACACACGCTAATGCCCAGGAGACCCCCTCAGATAAGAAGCGTGAGCCATTTTCCCTCTCAGCCTGGAGCAGAGACTTTTACACCACTACTGGTCCTGTAAGCTTTCATCCCAGGCTCTCCTTGCTTCCTCTTGCTGCTTTCAGGGCTGATCCACAGAGATGCTGGCATTGTTTCATTTTCTCGTGTGAGGATGGGTTTTGGTGCTCCAATCCATGACAGTGGTGCCGTGGTGGATCCTCCACAGGTTCTCACCAGAGCAGCGAGGGACAGACACCCCTACTGCACGGGATTCCTAGATGGGGCTGGCGCTGGGCTCTGTAGGCTGAGCCTGCTCCCACAAAGGTTGAAGACTGCCTGTCTAAATTTTATCCCCATTATGCTTTACAAGCAGCTTGAGGGTTTTTTCCTGTGATAAATCCTTCTGAACTTATGTCATTCTCACATGTACCCTCTAAGCATTTGGAATAGGCTTCGGTTTTGACTAAGAGGCATTAGTAATTATCCAGTTAAATGCCCCAGGTTATTGGATTTTTAATAATAGAGTGGGGTAAAAAAAATGGAATCTGAAGTTTCTTTTTGTGTGGTGGGACAAGTTTGGGTGGTTCTGTGGAATCGATCATTGATTGCTGAAAATGTCACAAGTGAGGGAATTTCTGCCTGTCCTGTCAAAAGCCTCTCTTGACAGCTGAGGACAACTGGACATGCACATAGATTGATAATGTAGAAATTGCATAAGCCAGAGGTCGATGCTGTGTTGGGTGCCTGAAGCAAGGTATGCCTGCTCTTCCTTCCGAGTTTTGTAGTCCCTCTGCTCATATTTTCATGCCCCTGTTCACTGGTGCTTGGAATATGAATCTCTTGGGGGAATAGCAGATGCTGCTGGGGCTTGTGACATTCCAAAGAGTTGCTTTTGGTCTGTGGGGCCAAGTGCTTCCATCTCCCTAGCTCTGTGGAAGGCTTTTGGGAATTTGAGCCCCTGCCCTCATCATTGTTGCTCTCATGGAGGAAGGGAAAAAGCTCCTTATGTTTACATGTATCTGCATTTCTCAGGGTGCTGGGCATCTTAAAGGGTAACACAGTGGTGCAGCAGAATGGGCAAGAGAACAAAACAGAAGGGCTAGGAGGAAAACAGCTCTAGGCATTAACTGATCCTCAGCAAACACTGCGTGTTGTCTAAGGGGCTCTGATACCCTGGGCCACGTGTGTTTACCCTGCAGCATGCTCCAGAGGTGTGTGGTGCTGAGGGTATCAGACTATGCCAAGGAACAAGTCTTTGCGATTGGCATCCTGTCTCAGTATGTTGGACCTGTGCCTGCACTCAGTGTCCCCAGGTGCCCTTTGAACTCTTACAAAAGCTGTGTCTTTTAGCAAACTGCAGAATAGTATGGTTTGTAAGCTCTGCTGCTCCCAACAACAGGCAGCACCTCTCTGTCTCCTCAGTGGCTGCATATGAGCAGTGCTGACAACTATGCCCAGGCCTTTACTGGTGGGGTCAAGAAGGACCCAAGTCCTCCCTCAAGGGTGGAGTAGGGCAGTCATGGGGCTGCTTCTCTGGAGGCATCCATTTGGAAGCTGCCCTTGCCTCCTGCTTTAAGTGCCCTCTGTGTAGTTCAGACCTTAGGACTTGGTATGCACGGGGCGGGGGGGGGGGTGTCCATGAAGTATATTTAAAGCAGTAAATAGCTTGACATACAAGGATTTTTTTTTCAGAGTTCCAGTCAGTGGAAGTATGTCATTTTCAGCTAAAATTAGACTGGCTCCAGCTGCATGAAAAAAAAAAAAAAAAATAAAATAAAGAAAAAAAAAAAAAAAAAAAGAAAAACCCTCAAGAACTAAGCTCTTTCTGTTGCACTTTGTCAGATGTAGCAACTCCTAGCAGAATTAACTCAGGATCCATCCAGCACAAACCGTGTCCAAAAGTCTGTGATTTTCATCCAAAAAACTGTGAATTGTCGGAGAGAGCAAAACAGACTGGCTAGGCAAACAAGGTTTTTCTCTTGCATGTGAGAAAATGTAAATAAGCTTAGAGAAGAGTGATAGATCTTTCAAAGGCACTAAATGAAATCTGGGAGTAGCTGAATTTTAAATAAATTTTGCAGTTAATATTGTACAACTCTTGACAGTAGAATGGGATTGGAAGGGCAAAGAGAGTTGAAATCAGAAAAAAATATTCTACTCATTACTTCCATAAAATTTGATATTGCAGATATAATTTTTTAGAAGATGCTTGAGCTGTACCAACAGCTACCAGCATAAAAAAAAAAAAAAAGGTACATTTTCTTATGTAGTAAATATAACCCCAACCCTGCAACAATTTGCCTAGTGCATTAAACCCAAAACACAAATTGAAGTGTCTGGACACTTAATGCTTTCCGAGTGAAATGAGTGTGGAGGGTAGTGGGGAGGAGAGGCTCGAACCCAAAATAAACAGCAAAAAACAAACAGAAAACCATTGAAAATTAAATACACATTTTGAATAATTTCTCTTTCAAAAGATTTTATTGAAGGAACAATGGAAGTAGTGTGTGAAGCCTAACTATGTATTGTGTTGTTATTCCAGGCTTCATCAACAGTTTCTTGATGTTTGGAAAGTTCTGAGACCCACCCACCCTGCTGGCCTACTTGTAACCAGTGCCTAAGACTACAAGAGCGTATGTGTGGAAGAACCTATCCTTGAAGGAAGCATCCATCTCAATATTGTGGCAACTTGGTGCAAGCCTTGCAAGGCAGGAGAGCAATTCGTGCTTCCGTTGACACTTGTGTGTAATCTCTGCTTCTTATGCACTCCAGCACCCCTATCAGTTCCTTGTTCTCCTTCACCAGCCCTGCAGTGAAAAGGCTGCTGGGCTGGAAACAAGGAGATGAAGAGGAAAAGTGGGCAGAAAAAGCTGTTGATTCCTTGGTGAAGAAGTTAAAGAAGAAAAAAGGTGCCATGGAAGAACTGGAAAGGGCTCTGAGCTGCCCAGGTCAGCCGAGTAAATGTGTCACGATCCCACGTTCCTTGGATGGGCGATTGCAGGTGTCGCACCGCAAGGGGCTTCCCCACGTCATATACTGCAGAGTGTGGCGCTGGCCTGATTTACAGTCTCACCATGAGTTGAAACCACTGGAATGTTGTGAGTTCCCATTTGGTTCAAAACAGAAAGAAGTATGCATTAACCCCTACCATTACCGGCGGGTGGAAACCCCAGGTAACTATATAATCTACAATTGATTCGCATCTCTCTGTTATTAGCTCTCGCACTGTCAGGTCTAGGCTTGGTGAATCCTACCAAGTTGTGCTCTGAAATGTTGAAAAGACAGGCTGCATTTGACAGAAGGACTCCAGGGTCTTTCCCTGCCCAGTGGCATCACAGCTCCAGCAGCAAGAAGTAAGAAGGGAGTGAGGAGCTCTTCACCCCATGGGGTCTGCGCGGGGTCTGGGTCCCATCGGACCCCCGAGGGTGCCCGGATCCTGTCCAGGGTGCTGAAAGCGACCTTCCCTTCAGGGGACCTGGGTGCTGGCTGCCCTCCGAACCTCCCCTTCCCACGCCCCACAAAGTGCTGCCCATTTGCTTGAAGACTAGGCACCGTCCTTGACTTACCACCCTGGCTAGATTTATGTCTCATTGTCTGAAAACCAGCAATTGACTCATTAATCCACAGGGAAAAAAGCTCTCTCTTCAAAGATTAGAGTTGCAGCAAGATGGCTTATTTTGCTGTGGATATGAAACCAGGTCAGTTGATTCTGCCTAAAATGCCTGGTGGCCTGCCTTCAGTGGGATTTACTTACCTAAATAGATAGGTTATGTGATATAAAACCCCCAAGTTCCCATAAAACTTTGATTTTTCCCACTGATGATCCTCTTTAGGCTGGACCTCGTCAGCACTGAAAACTTACGACCTCATTGAAGGGTCATTTAATTGGGCTTCGTGTCAATGAAACAGCTGTTAAAAAAATTATAGTGTTCAGTATTGACTTCTATAGAGATCTTAGAAAGCAGGGCTGGCAGAGATCTTGAGCAGTCATCCTGTTCTCCTCTGCCCCTGCTCCCAAATCAAAACAAATTGCCAGGTACATTCCTGACAGATCTTTTTCTAATGAGCTCTAAAAATCCCATGTGATAGAGGCTCCACAACCTCCCCAGGCAAGTGAATCTATTGCTTTGCTATCCTTACAGTTCAAAATGATTTCTAATGTCTAACCTAGCTCTCCCTTGCTGCCAAAAATCACAGTAATTTAATTTACTAATGGATATGGTTGGTAAGTGTATACTTATTATTCTGTGATTACTCTTTGTCTGGCATGAACTTTACTCTGAGGTGACATTAGGATCAGATAAGTGAACTGTGGGATGTTTCTTTTCACACAGATGAAATAAGGGAAAGACGTTTGTTAACATTTGTTAAACAACAGGGGCTGCTTTCCTGATAGTCCTTCCACTGCAGTGAAGCGGTCATTTTGAAGTTGTATTTGAACTGCTGTAAACATTGTCACAACTAAAATTTTACAGCTGCAGTGAGTGGTGTTTGTTGTCAGCAGTTTTCAGTGGAAAGAGCTGATCTCCTGCCTTGCTAAAATAAACTCTTCAAGAAACCAAGAAAAGATGCTCATAAAATATCCCATTTTGTGTATCTTTCTCTTTGAAGGCTGCAGTCTTTAGTGTCTTCTCGTTTCTTCTCGTGTAACTCCAGTGTATTTAATGGAGTCTCCTCCGCGCTGTCGCTGACAGCACTGCGCAGTGCTGTTTTCAGCCCCAGTCCTCTGATCTGTTCAGTGCCAGCTGACAAATGCTAGCACTGGGATAATCCAGCAGCTGCTAAACGGCTGCCAAAGCCTGTCGTTCTGACCCTGAAACTCAGAAGGTTTCAGCTGTGAACATGCCTCTGTCACTTGTCTGTACAGCAGAGCGGCTGCGGCTGCCCTGGTCAGTGAGGCAGGGCCAGGGTGCGGGTCTGAGTACGGTGGAATTGGCAGCATGCTGCCAGGCAAAGCTGTGACCCGTGCAGGCTGACATGGGCTAGCAGTCCTCAGGGTGCAGGGGTTAGCCTCCAGGAGGGACTTTTGGGCACTTTGGACGTGACCACCGTGTTTTGTAGGTGAAAGAGGGCGCAGCTGCCAGGATGCAAGCTGTGCCGTGCCAGTTCTCCACAGGACCTGTGAGTTGTTCTTGGGCTGTTGTGCTCACTGCTCTTTTTACCGGGACAGCTTAGAAGCTGAAGCTCACAAGTGAGTCACCTCCCTGGTAAAGATGAGGTGCAGCAAGGAATATGACCTACTCAGGTGTGCTGTGGCAGCAGCAGGAGAGGTAAGTTACACCCCTGCGAGTGGCAGTAATGCAGCCTCAGGCCAGAGGCAGTTAGAAAGCTGCAAGGAGGTGGTGGTGAGGCAAGAGAAGAAAAGAGCACCAGGAGAAAGTGGTAGCAGTGAGATCACCACAGAAAAGGCTGGGAGCAATTGATCTAGGTGCCAATCTGTTTAAACAGTTCTCTCTTAACTACAGGAAACCTTCTCCATCTTGGCTGTTGGTGATCTTAGGCTTTTGTGAGATTCTCTGAGTCTCAACCTCTGGAGCTAAAGAGTCCACCCATGAAATTAGTCAGCAATACATTTTTTTATAACCCACAAGCCAGTATTCTTTTCATACAAGTGTCCATCCTTTTGGGGCTCACTTCCCATCACTGCAGTCTCTTGCTAAGTCAACTTACTCTGTGACCAGATCCTTAACTTTTATTCAGAGTGAATGAGTTGTGTCAAAGGTGGGAGGGCCTCACCCCCTTTTTAATGGCCTGGCAGATCCCTATACCTCTGTTACTAGAGAACAGCTTTAAACTCTGGTCTGAGATTCAAGAGGTTTCATTGCTTCTGCTGTGTCCTCAGGCTGCCCAGCCACATCCTAGTCTATGCTGACCAATACTTCACAGATTATGTGTAGCTTTTCTTGCTGCTACCAGTGTCCCCAGCAGATCTCTTCTCAGGTCTGCTGAGCAGCAGGTGCCATTTAGAAAAAAAGCAGCAAGTATTTCCTCTATTTGTGCAACATGCCACTGCAGAAGAGGAGCTAGACCACCTAGCTTAAAGGAGATAGGTATGGGGGTTAAACTCTGCTTCTCCCTTCACTGTTTTGCCTTGAAGAGCTGGTCAGAAGTCTAGTTTGTTGTCAGGAGAAGCTGCATTTCAGAAAAATATAGAAGCTGCCTAAACATGTGCCCTATTTTATGAGAACACTTGTGTAGATATAGCAAATTCTAGCATGCACCATTGCTGTAGACAGCAGGAGCCTATATGAACTTTTGACTTAGACTAGCTTATCGTTGTTGTTAAGCCCAAGTGGAACTAAGATGTGGTAGCCTCCCAGCTGGAAGACCACCTGATGATCTCACTGTTGGCCATGTATTTGGTGTTTATGAATGGTCATGAGCATAGGGAACAAATGGATCTCACTGGAGGGTAGCTCTTCAAAGGTAGTAAACTTTGCAAAGGTGGGCTGATGTGTGACAAATCACTATGTGGGTGTTGTACCTAGAATTAAACTGTGGAGGCAGATAGTTTTCTTGCTAGCACCTGGCTAGCACAGGCTCTGGGCACAACCAGGTTTCCAGCAAGAGCTGTTGCAGCCAAAAGGGAACAGGAGAAAACCTAGTGCATGAGAAGCAGTGGCAGGACTCAGGACATGACTGTATTTGTCTTCAGTTGTACAAAGATCGTCAACACTTGAGCATACATAGAAGGAAGGATCCACCCCTGGCTCTCGGTGGAGAATAACAGGTAGAATAAAAGGACCTCACTGAGTGGAGCAATGCAGGTAAATTAGGAGGACAGACAGGTCCCAATGCAATCAGTCACTCAGTTTTGTGCCTCTGGTCACACTTCCTTCAGAGTGGTTGAGCCCTGGAGAGTGACATCTGTAACCAAAAGAACAAGGAGAACAAGGCCCTCTGGGGAGTTTTGAGCCACAAACAAGACAATCTCTGAATTCCTCACCACCACAGAGGCTTTAGCCCTCTAGGCAGCCACAGTCAGTGGAAAGATTGAATGAGGTGGCAAAAACTGTACAGCAGAGCAGAAATTAAGAGTACCCTGGTCAGAGCTGGGAAGGAGTTCAAGGCTTGAAAATTCCTTTTGCTGACTCACTCAGGGCGAGTCAAAGGCTTTTTCTGGCAAATGCTGTTCACACATCCAGATTCTCGGCCTTCATTTAGAGAAGGAGTTGTGTTCAGTTCTCACAAGGCTGAAGAAAGTCACTTCTTTAGTGACAGTACCTGCAGCGAGGTGCCAGCCTCCCAGCACTGCACGGCATAGCTGTAGCACTGCTGTCCTTGGCTCAGCACCTCTGCTGGGTGAGAAAGGATCACCAGTTCCCCACTTTCTACGGCTGCGGGTCAGAGCTGGCTGAGCAGCGGCAGACCTGGCAAGCATCATACCAGTTTCTTGGAGCAGCAGAGGAAAACTCCAGAAGCAACAGCAGCTCACAGCCTGGAATTGCTCACGGGAGCGTGGGATGGGAGGGAGCCACCTCACCAAAACCACATCTGCAGTGGTGGTGCTGATCTTGTCCCGGTATAGAGCTGATTAACATATATAGAGAGAGCAGTAAAAGTCTGTTTCTCTCCTGTGGCTATGAAGAGATCCATGGGGGGGGGATGGGGGACTGGGCAAGGCATCTCAGATGTGAATACCTGTATTGCCTGTATGAGTCCTACCTGGACAGTCTAGAAAATCCAAAAAGCTAAGGAAGTGGTAAAGATGCAGAACTACTTTTCTCTCCCAAAGGACTTGAGAGGCTGGCTTCATCCCACAGGTAGGAGCATATCAAAGGCAGAAAGAAAGAAAGCAGCTTCTAGAGCAGCATTCTTGTGCCAGCCACAAGCTAATTAGAAATGCCTTTGGCCAGAGAAGGGTCTACGTATAGTCTCTTAACAGCTATCCCAGTGCCTGTGTTTCCAGGCAGGTAGGAAGATAACTTCTGCAGTGACCCCCCTGTCATCAGTCCAATCTTTTGTAGGTTTTTAGGGCTTAGTTCTCTAGTTCATGGTGACCAGCAAATTCCCAGATGGTATATGCCAGTGGGTGAGCGGGAGTGTGGTTTAAGCCTGCTCCAGCTGCCAGCATAGTGCTACATCAAGCAAGAAGCTGTAAAGCTGCTGTTGGTACCAGGTACTGGTCCTCCTCCTCCTGCTTAAACTGCCCCAGCTCTCTGAGCCATCAACGTGCGCTGAGGGTGCGCTCCAAGGAGGGTGTTCCTACAGCCTCTACTCATGCATGTGCTTTGCATTATCTGTACATTATTTGCTTTATAGCAATTATTCCACTCTCATCATTATGCTGGATAAATGAGAGTTCACCGTAATTAGAAGGTGTTAGCTAACCTACCTAAAAAGAATTGACCTTAAGTAGACAGAGCTTTTGGGCCCAAACAATGTGCTAAAACACGTTTAAACTATGCATTCCTGTCAGCATTTATAACCAAGAGCACAAATTGCTATTTGTTTCCATAAGCTAGCAAGGATAGACTGAAAGATGACATGCTGCTGGGTTTTAGGCCAGAGAAACTCTGGACACTAAGTCGATCAATACAAGCCTGCTGAATTGTTCCTAGTGTTGGGACAATCCATCTTTGTCACAATAACTCAAATTGCTTCCTTATCTTCTCTGGTGGCTTTTAGATCTGCACGACAGTAAATGGGGATTCATTCTCCCTACCTGTGTTTAAGGGCTTAACCAAGATCATTAGGCACTATGTGAGCTAATAACTGATCAGGAAATCTTGGGGTACATGGATTGCCCACTGTAGGCTCTGTTCTCTCCCCAGGGACTACGGGGTACCCAGTTAAAGACTGAAGTTGAACTCCCAAATGCAGAACTATCCAGCAAGCCTCTCTGTGTTCTAGCCTAGGGGCTGCATCTTCATAAGTAACTCGCTAATCGGGTTTCCTAAAGTGTTTTGACTCCAGTTCTGCTCTCCCTCCTGATACGTCAAATTCCAAAATAATTTGGGTCAACTTTAGGTTTGTTTCTCAATGCAGGAATGCTGTTAACAGCACTGACAGTATGAGATGCAAGTGAAGAGAGGTCGTGAAGACAGGAGACATCTTCTATTAGACCAATTTTTACATGGATGAGTTTGGATTTCAGTTTTCTAACCCGCATTTTTCATGTCTTAACTACCAACCATTGACATTTGCCTCCTCATGCTAGATCTTTTCTAACTATATTGCAAGGGCTAAATTAATATTACTGCAATATGTGAATTGCCATTTACATTTCCTTTTAAAGATCCCACTGTCTGGCTGGCAGCATTTTCAGGTACCTGAAAACCTTTTAAATCCAGTGTCTGGCTTCAGGTCTGTGCTTCCTTTTGCCCATCAGTAAAACACTGGTAGTAAAATATGCAGTGTATTGCAGAGCACTATTAATTTTTAATAAACTTGGCTGTGGTTTTGGCAAATCCTGGTGACAGCACGTAGCAAACTCCTGACGTTCAGTCTTTCAGGAAGGAAGGAAAAGGTACTTTTGAGAGGGAGAAATGTGCCACTGGCGTTTCTGTGAGGGCCATGTGCGCATGCCGTACCTGTGGATTTTATGGTACCTTGCTTAAGTCAGGAATGAGTCCACCTTTTGCATATGGAATTGCTGCAACTGGCTGTAAATCTGGAGAGAAAAGGCTCAAGAATCAGCTCTTGCTTCTTGTTTATGGATGTTTGTTGCCCCTCCATGACTTATATATAGACAGCAATACTTGGGGAGAACGGAATATACCTCTTTTTAACTTATAAAGAGATACACTTTCAAGAGTGCAGTTTTAACCATTTTTTTCTGTTCTTGTTTTTATTTTCAGTCCTACCTCCTGTACTCGTTCCAAGACACAGTGAATTTAACCCTCACCTCAGCCTCCTTGCCAAGTTTCGAAACACTTCTCTGCACAGTGAGCCGCTGATGCCGCACAATGCCACCTATCCTGATTCTTTCCAGCATCCTCCATGCACCCCTTTCCCATCATCACCCAGCCACATGTTCTCCCAGTCACCTAACAGCATCAGCTACCCCAATTCACCAGGAAGTTCTTCTGGACCAGGAAGTCCCTATCAGCTCACGGGTAAGAATGAACTTTCAGATATCCTGACTGAGGCAGTCAAGGTTCTTTCCAGGGCTTGGGGCCAGGTGCCAATTTTGTGTGCTCCCCACAGGCTGTAGCTACAGATTGAGCTGTTGGACAGAATTGATTTGGAACGTGATTTCTTGCAGCTGTCTCATAGTATTGTCTCCCAGTTCTTCTGATGGATGCTCAAGGGACTAAAAGTTGTAGTCATCCCACTCCTAGAAGCGCCTTGAAGTGCCACTCCTAAAGGAAACATGATTACTGGATGAAAATCCAAGGAGAAAGTTGAGGAGAGGAGCAGGTGTGCCAGGCCACCTTCTACCTGAAGCTGCCCATCCAAGGTTCTGATACAAGCCACAGAAAAGAGCACTTGCAACACCTAAGTTAGGCACCTCTAATAGCAATGGTCAGAGTAGGGACATTTAGAAACTCCATCAAGAGAGACAGGATAAAATGGAGAAATTGGTACACAGAAGTATTTTTTTAATGAATGGTGATCCTACTGATTATATAAACTTCAGGAAATTAAGGTGTTTAACAATCTGGCCTGGTTGAAGCCACCAGGCAAATTCGCATGTCTTTGGAACATGTTTTATCAGATCCGCATCAGGGTTATGTCACTTCGATTGTTTGCATTGTGAACTCCTTACAAAGTACTGCCTTAATTACCTGACAATTTAACTAATGCTTTTGCTCTTAAATATACCAAAAAGATGTCAAGCAACACAGCTGAGAGCTAGCTTTAATATCAAAACATGGTTCAAGTTCACTTCTGCACTTTATTGTAACTCTTAAATAGTTTCAGTGATCTCAGCTTTTTCGCAAAGATGAATTCAGGTTGGAATTTTGTAGCTTTATGTTTTAATGTCTCGACTACGAAGCATTTAAATTCATGTCCTTAATGATATGTCTATTTTGATTTTAAGTGCAAGAAAGATGTTTATTTACACAAGGTATTTGTAGTATTTGAACCTCCTTTTAAGCTGGTCAGTTTCAACACAGTGTAATGTTTTTGTTCCCTCTCCATTCATTGAATGGCCCTTCATTCATTTCTTCTCTAGTTCTATACTTCAGATTAAATCGTATTTAGCAACATAGAAACATTTCAGCAAGTAGTAGGACTTGTTTGTCTTCCCCCATATTTTTCTTTCACCTCTGTGTAACCAAGCTAGATTCAGTGGAGCTGGTCCTGACAGGTAAATCAGGTCCATTCCAACTATGTAATGATTCTGACTCGTGCATTTAACTGAACTTGGGACCTCGCAAAGCTACTTAAAATTGGAAGTGGCTCAACCTGAGCTTCGGTACATCACAGCACATGGCATGCTGATAAACATAATTTGCCTGTGTAATAATCAGGGATGGAAGACTATCTAAAGCGAAGTGGAGTTACATCAAGAACCTTGAGTGGGATTGGTGTGACCAAATATAGATGTCAACAATGCAAATTTCTACATCTCATGCAATTGTGTATACTCTGTCTGTAATCAGTGGAGAAAAACAGACACTCCTAGAACAAGATTCATTGCATCTTAAGTTATATGTCTAAAGTAGCTGAGACGCACTGTGTCCACAGGTGCCTATTTTTCTTTAGTGAGTATAAGGAGAGTTTATGGTGACTAGCTTAGGTGTACACATCGAAAATACCTGGATAACCACATTATACTCCTTTCTGTGAGTTGTATTCTCTCCCACTCTTTCTCAGTTTTGTTTTACTGTTCTAGCTAATTGCATTTTCTGTGGGAGAGTTGTGTCATGTATATGTTAGAAAAATCATACATGAAATTCCTAAATCCTGAACAATGCTTAAGCAGAATAACATTTTTGTGCAGTACTTACTTGGAGGAATCAATGGTTGTCTTATAAGACAGCCCACATTTACCCACTGTGGATGAGGTTGCTCTGTTTTGAGGGCCAGCCAACAGACCCCAAACACAAGTGGGAATTTCGGCCTGGAACCAAGTTAAACCATGGTCTTCTTAAAGAGACCCTTAGTCCCGCAAGCTTGTATATGGCTGTCGTTTACACGTAAGCCCACTGAGTTTCTGTTCAAATGAATAAAACTACATGCTTTTAGTGCTTATACAGTGAATGTTGACATTTTCCAATATGAAAATAAATCCCGTTTTGCTTTGGCTTTCTAAAGCCTCCTGTCTTTCTTGAGAATCTCCACTATTTTCTAGCTTACTGTGCCATAAATGAAACAAACAGGAGCTGGGCAGGTTGTGAATTGATACTTTTTCTCCTTATTTTTTCTTCACATCCATTGCCCAAACCAGAAGAGGGCCAGCCTTCCCTTGTAGGACAGAGGTAAAAAGGACAAATCTGGAGGGAGTGTTGCCAAGTCTGACTTTACAGTCTAAAGGCTCCCCATAGGCTTTTTTTCAACAGCCTGTGAAGAAAAAGAACTTTCTCCCAGAGGATCAGTTAAAATTAGCTTCTAGTCTTAAATCATCCTCTTCAAGTTTTAAATTTGTGAGAGAAGTCTGGTGCTGAATGATCAAACTGCGCTACTTTCTTAGGGTTACAATGGGTGTTAACAGGGAGCCTGACTAGGCACTGGTCTGGGTCTGAGGCACTGTTGTGACTGTCCCTCCCTCTTTCAAGTGCAGCATGTCCAACATGACAGCCCTTCCTTACCATCCTCCCTGGCCATGTAATGGTCTTAATCTGGAGACTGAAGGAAGGGCAGGTTCAGATTCGTGCTTGCTTTCTAGCCCTTCCTAACTAAACAAAGCTGAAGGAGATTAAGTTTGCACCAGGAAAACCAGAAGAGTTTACCAATGTATTGACTTAGGTGTATTTTCTGCCTTTTCTTTCTTTCCTTTCTCATAGTGGAAACTCCACCCCCGCCTTACCATGCAAGAGAACCTCCAGGAACCCACAATGGGCGATCAATGGATGCAATAGCTGAAAGTCAATTAGTGCTGTCTTTGCCCAATGGAGGTAAATCTGCCGATGGAGAAGCTGAAAGTAAATAACTATTTGTACTATTCTTCAAAGAAAAACTGTTAAGCAAAAAAAAATTTATTTGAACGTGGGGGTTCAGTGATCTTTAATGTTAGGTTTCAGACATTTTTGCAGTAAGGCTGTGTACTAGACGCATCCATTAGCTAGCAGAATAGGTTGATTTAAGAATTCAGTGAGTTACGTGCAAAGTTACAGAGTTTAGACCTTATTTGCATCCATGGACTATTACAGTTAGAAAGCTGTTACTGAAGGCAAACACTATTATCTATGTTGTAAAGACAAAGATATCAAATCAGGGATGGTAAGGCTATACAACACACAAGAGCACTACCAATATCAGAACTGATTTCTTTTACCACCATCTGTTCTGGGTTTCAAGTACTTTAAGGCCTTGTGTTTGGGTCCTTTCTTACTGCCACCTTTGTATTAATGCTACATTACTGGCTGGGTAGGAAAGAAAAGTTCATATTCTAGTGCAGTGCAAAGACATTTTTACAGAAGGCCAGACTCTTTTCTTCTCATATAAGAATGCTTCAGTGGGAGAGGGCCTGGGTGGTCAGGGTAGAAGGGTATGGATCCTCCTTAGTCCTCTCAAAGCCACTTCCTCACCGGCATGGTCTCTGCTACCTCCAGACTAATGCTGGCAGATGATGCCTCCACCATTCAAAGCCCATTGCTGCAGAGGTGAAATGGAGTTCCTCTACTGAGTTTTCCTTTGGCTTCGTGCTTAGCAAAGGAAAAATCACTGTTGTTCTTTTAGTCCAGCATATTGTAGTCCTAAACATACGTTCTTTATGGCATGAGGACTGAACACTGTGCACACACATACACATTAAAAAAATAATGCCAGCCTTCTGAAACGGTGAGGAACATGTATCTATCACAGAACTGGAGCAGAAGGAAGATGAGGGTGATAGTGCTAATTGCAGATGGGTACACAAAATGGCCAGATAGTAAGTAGCTATCAGACACCAGTACTTTTAAATAAATTGCCAAAATAATTTGATCTCTTTAGTATAGTTTACCATCCCTGATCACTGCCCCCGTGAATATTCATTGGAAGTTCACAGAGGTGCTCTGGGGGCAGGGGGGCTCACATGCCTGTGGTGGGCAGGCAGGATAAGGTTTCCCTTTAATTCCTGTGGACGAATGAGGCTCAGAGATTCTGTTACATTTTTGAGGCTGTCTCTGAGTTAGAAAACCTGGGCAGGGGTAGATCCAAAAGAAATGACCCTGCTGACATTTCTGCTTGTGGTCTCACGTGGAAGTGGAAAGCCCCAAAGCATGCAAAAAACTGGGGGGAGTGATTGATTACTTCAGAGTTTGGTATTAGGCTGAAGGCTTGGCTCAGTTTTGACTTGCTTTGAGCTCATCTGTCATCCCTAGCTCCTGCTGGTGTGCAGAGCAGATGTATCCCTTACTATTTTCAGTGTAGAGATTGGGCCCCGGATCAGCAAGGAATGTCAGCATGTGCTTAATTTAATGCAGTGGAGTTATCACTTTTAAGAGCAAGTGGGACTCCTCATAGGCTTAGAGTTAAGCTGGTATACCAGCCCTTTGCATGTTTGGGTCTTCAGTCATAAAATTAAGAAGAAACAGAAGTTGCCTTTGAGATAAAGCGTGACATAAGTGATTGTTTAGATGAAGAGCTGGGGGGGTTGGGTGGGAGAGGGAGGGAGGGAGAAAAGAAAACAGAGAATGATTGTTTAAAAAATATTAGTGAGACCTGAGCAGCTGATTAATTTTATTTTCTACAGACTTTCGGCCTGTTTGCTATGAGGAACCCCAACACTGGTGCTCAGTTGCCTACTATGAACTCAACAACCGGGTAGGGGAGACTTTCCAGGCTTCCTCTCGAAGTATCCTTATAGATGGATTTACAGATCCCTCAAATAACAAAAACAGGTTCTGCCTGGGACTGCTCTCAAATGTAAACCGCAACTCTACTATAGAAAACACCAGGAGACACATAGGAAAAGGTAAGAGGAACCCTCTTCTCCTCAGGAGTATTCAGAGCTTGAAAGAACCATGCATTGCATTAACAAACCTCGCTGATTTGTCAGGTATGCTTGTCTTAAAACCAGAGCTCTGAGATTACTTCTGAAATAGAAGAAAAGCAGCCAATTCTTTTCTGACTGAATAACAATCACCAGAGTAGCTCCTTACAAAAGCTATTTACTTGGCCAGCGAAGAGAAAAATGTTGTTTATAGTTGTGTGTTCTAATTTAGCAGTATGTATTTTCATTTTATTTATTAGAGCTTCTGGCAACTGGGAATATTGCCATTGAAATGCCACTAAAAGGATAATTGCTGGTGCCTCAGGGCTGGTTCTCCTCCCACCAAATAACAAAGGGAGATGGATGAAACACTTAGTAGTTGAGTTACTTAGCTGAAGAACTCTACCAGAGCTGCCTTTGTAGCTTTCCCCCCCTTACCAGTCTGATTCCCTCCTGGTCAGCTTCTTGCCAGTAAAAGTAAATCTTGGATTCTCCCTCCAGCAGTACTCGCTTGTACACCCCACCTGGACATACGTGGCTGCACACACTCCATCCCAGCTCTCCGGGGCTGTGTAGGGCCTGATATTCTCCCAGAACTTACTGTTGTTTGTGGCGGTGAGTCAGGAGTCCTGTACCAGCCACTTCCCTGTGCAGGTGAAGCTTTGCCTGTTCTGGTATATCCAGTCTAGACTCATTATCTTGCCAACCCAGCCTCTCACCAGTAGCTGCCTGGGAATGGATTTCCCACAGGGCTAATTAACTCTAATTGTTTCACTCCTATTATCTTGTCAACCTCACCTCATTTCCCAGGCCTAGAGCAGTATTTTAATTGGCTCTTGATAGTCTAGTGTTGAAGGACGGAGTATGAGGAAGCTCTGAGACAAGTGTGACATAGTTTTTGCAAACAGTAAACCTGAAGGCTAGTGCAGGAGATGCTGTACTTAGCTCTTGTACTTTTCTCCAGAAGGGAAAGCACTTGTGTTGCAGATGCACTGTGTGAAGCCAGTGTGATACTACAAGTGTCTGTCAAAGTAGTTTGTTGTGAGGGGTGGAAATGAGTTGTACATCTAGTTCTAACCTACTCAGAAAGTAAAGCAAAGCTTCTTTATCAGCATAAGCTGTCAGAGGGCTGTAGATCAAAGCTGAGCCCAGCCCTAAAAGAAGAATGACAAAAGATTCCAGTCAAAGCTGTCATTTGAGGATGTTGCATCTTGTGACTTTCTGCCCAAAAAGAGGAAGAGGCAGAACAGAAAGAAAATGAAGTAAATGCTAATGGACCTCATCCTTTCAAACCTGAAGATCTGTCATTGATTAAAAGTCCTTTAAAGTCTTACACTAGAATCTGCCCAAGGGAAGGGAGCAGGTTGCCCAGAGAGGAGCTCAGTGTATCAGAGATCCTTAATTTTACTGGTGTTCCCTGTTCATGCAAATCTTAACAAAACATGTTCAAGTGGAGTAGAAGCGGCACCAGTACAGGCCTGCAGAAGAGCACAGAGCAGTTCCAAAAGCGTGTAGTTCAAAGGCATGCTGGACAGATGAAAGCTACTGAAATGGATACAATTGTCACATGTTAACAGGGGAGAAAAAAGAGTGAGTAAACAAGATTAACTCAGTAGGATAAGGATATGTGATTGAATTGTCATCTAGTGTATCAGCGTGAAACGGTTTCCTGGAAATACCACATCAAAGCTAAAAGCAATCCAGAACACAATGCAACATCTACTAGCATTTGGACCTGTTTCAGCAGTCAAGACTTCAAGGGCAAAAAGGGGAATTCTGATCAGAGTGTCAAAAAGATGTTGATACTTGGAGGCTGCTGAGTTTCCAGTTTCTGCAGAGAGCAATGAAATCCCACTAAAACATATGGACCCTTGATTTGGTCTTCTACAAATATGTATTCATCTGCTCGGCTTGCTTGAGGGTGCTCGTCTCTGGTGGATGAATACCAGAAGAATGGAAATGCACACTGACATTTCATTACTGCTGTATTTATTGCTTTTAAAAAGTCCACAAGGAAAAAGCAAATTGTAGCCTCTGCTTTCAGAAGTGACTTTGGTGTTTTCATTATTATAGATAGTACACAGTTTGGGCAATGCCTTTGAAAGCATTCTTTTTGTTCAGAAGTTGGGTTACTCAATGTACTCTAAAAATCCAGCCTTTAAAATGTTTCACCTTAGCACCCAGAAGTGTGGTCACCCTAAATCACACCTGAAGATTTGAAACGTGGTGAACATTTATGTCCTTATGCTTCTCTCCCTACCCTGTGTTCTTACTCTATCTGTTTATTTTGGAAAGTTATATGGATTCCATCAAGGTCAGCTACGACCTTTGCATTTTCAGTCCTTCCCTTTTATCTGTCTTCCACAGAAGGGAAGGGAGACATGGGTCAAGTAATAGCTGTCACAATGTGCAACACCCTGTAAAGCTTGGTGCAGTTGGACTGGAGCTGACGACTGCTCTAATGGAGCTGTCATCTCACCCGTGTTCCCGGTGCAGTGCTAGTGTGTGCTCTGAGCCGCACCCCTGCCACTCACACCTCATCTCGTGGGTGCGTAGAAGTAAAAGTCAAGCGATGGCTTGAAGACAAACTTCAAGGTTCCTGTCTGAGTCACCCTGGAAGTCTATGGGAGAGCGTATTTTTCCCAGATTCCATTCCCACTCAACCTGCTTTTCCCTGAGCCTCTCCCACTTCTGTTTAGAGGCTGCTTTTGGCTTAAGGATATGCTGCTGCCCCTTGCTGTCGTGACCACAGAATGATGAACAGACTGGGAATATGTAACCAGGCTTTTTTGTATGAAAGACAACGGGACTAAAACTAATTACAACTGAAATATTAAAGCACAGTTATCACTAGCTTTGCAGGCAGTCCTCTGAGACTCTGTGAACATGTGCATTTGTATGTAAGGGCTTGAATGTCATACCTGGGAACGGAGAGGAGGATTTTATTTTTATTTAGTGGTGGTTTTTATGAGAACAAAGGACTGAGTTCTTCCACCTCTCTCGGCCACGGGAGGGGTTCATCTCATCTAATCTAGCCATGGGAAGGGTGAATGTCTAGGCATCTTCACAGGATGACTTGGCCCCCTTCGAGGTGTGGTTTCATGCTCACATTTAAGCAGTCTGGGTCCCCATTGCCACGCTTGCACTGATGAAGATCTCACTGCAAATAAATCTTCTTTTGTTTTGTTTTGTTTGTTTTTAAGTTTATTAGCTTGTTCAGTTCCTCAATCTGGATGGCTGCCCAATCCCCAGCCACTGCTACTGGCATGAAAGCAGGTGTGGGAAGAAGCAGCAGGAGCAGGGAATGAGAGTGCCTTTTCAGCACCTGCACAGACTTCCATCAGTTTAAGCTGGCTGTGAGCCTGCACTCTGTAGCGGATGGAGTGAATCATCTGGTCACAGTGCCTTTCATCGTCTGTCAACTAGAGAAGACATCTACACAATTAGCTTAGACAAGATTCCTACCTTTAAGGTTGCTGAATTGGGCTAGGGTAAATTCTCCCATAAATTTAGGTATATTTTCATGCAAGCACACATCCTGGGGGGACCAGAGTCTTTGAATGGACAGAAGCTCATCCATCTTCATTTCCCCAAGGCACGGTAAAAATTTGGGAGTTAGCATTGGTAAGTCACTTGAGCACGGAAAAGTCCTGAAGGAATTCAGTCTTTTAGGTTCCAAGGTCACTTGGAACAGGATCTGATGAGTAAATCACATCACGTAAATGCAAATACATGATCCTGATGTGGTGGATAAAGCAAAATACAGAAAACCTATTTTAAGTATACACCATGCTGTGTTTGAACTGTATGAGTTAGGATCCTGTAGTAAAAAAATAGCGTGCAATGAAGTGGATCTTGGTCAGTGTGCATGTGCTCAAAAAAGAAAATATGTTTAGATGTGTAATACATAACAGATTTGTCAGTTCTCTGACAGTTTTGATCCATGTTTTGTATATGGTTGACAGATGTTTGATATTTATCTGTGCATAATTATTTAAGTGTGCCCTGGTGGCCAAGAAGGCCAATGGGATCCTGGGGTGCATTAGGGGGAGCGTGGCCAGCAGGTGGAGGGAGATGATCCTGCACCTCTACTCTGCCCTGGTGAGGCTGCACCTGGAGTGCTGTGTCCAGTGCTGGGCTCCCCAGTTCAAGAGAGAGAGGGAACTAACTGCTGGAGGGGGCCCAATGGAGGGCTGCGAGTGACTAGGGGACTGGAGCATCTCCCTGATGAGGAAGGGCTGAGAGAGCGGGGCCTGTGTAGCCTGAGGAAGAGAAGACTGAGAGGGGACCTTATCAATGTCTACAAATATCTTTGGGCAAGTGTCAGGAGGATGGGCCGGGCTCTTTTCAGTAGGGCCAAGTGACAGGGCAAGGGGCAATGGGCACAAACTGCAACACAAGAAGTTCCATCTGAATATGAGAAAGAACTTCTTTACCTTGAGGGTGACAAAACACTGGAAGAGGCTGCCCAGAGAGGCTCTGGAGTCTCCTCTGGAGCCATTCAAAACCCGCCTGGACATGACTCTGTGCAAGCTGCTCTAGGAGAAGCTGCTTTAGCAGGGGGTTGGACTGGATGATCTCCAGAGGTCCCTTCCAACCCTGACCGTTCTGTGATTCTGTGATATATGTGTCTTGTCATAAAGTACTATGCTGCTGGGTTAAAGAAGTATACCAGCCTTCACTGACAAAGAAAAACATCATGTGCCAAGACTTTTTTCTCCTAGACCAGTTAAGAAGATTATCTGTTGACGGTGGTGGGTCTGTTGCACAGATAGATGGATAGGCACACAGTTTACTGTCTTTTGAAAGGCAGCATATAAGCACTGAGTGCCTGGAATGATCATGGGCTTGTATGCCTGCACCAGTAAAATAGTTAAAGAATTACTGGTGTAAAGTGTGTTGTGAACAATGGAGAAATAATACACGTTATTTTTCCTTTTTCAAGGTGTTCATCTTTACTATGTTGGTGGAGAAGTTTATGCCGAATGTGTCAGTGACAGCAGTATTTTTGTGCAAAGCCGCAACTGTAACTACCAGCATGGTTTCCACCCAGCCACTGTTTGCAAGATCCCCAGTGGCTGTAGCCTCAAGATCTTCAACAACCAGCTCTTTGCCCAGCTGCTTGCTCAGTCAGTCAATCACGGTTTTGAAGTGGTGTATGAGCTGACCAAGATGTGTACTATTCGAATGAGCTTTGTTAAAGTAAGTTTTCATTGTTTTCTCTTGCATTTCTGAAAAGGCAAATCACATCACTTGCTAGCTTTGGTGCAAAACTGGACCCCATCAAATCCTTCTCAAGTGGGGATTTAGACACCCAGTTTGCAAATAGCAATTCAGACTGCCTTTTTTCCAGTATTGCCTTAAACTTCTAGGTGCTTAAAATCGGTAGCTTTTGTGGTCAACCTGGAAGTGTCTTAGATTCCAAAAATTAGGCATTCCATAGGCTTTTTGTGGGAAAATAAGCAGAGATTGTGTGGCTGTGTTCCCCTATTGATTGCATAAAAAGGTCAACTTGGAGGGGCTTAGCAACATGTAAATGTTGTAGCACATATCTTAGGCAGTCGTGATCTCTCCTATCGTTACTGGTTTGCAATAGAGCTTAGTAGAGCCATAGATCTGAAAATAATGTCCTTGTATCTCTATTCTAATTTACAGTATAGACTGGTGTGTATAGTCTCAGTCAAGGAACACTGAGTCCTCCCTGAGCCCCCACTGAACTTGCTGGGAATTGTTGTTGTTTGTCACCTGCCTGATCCCTGGCAAGACATTGTCTTAATTTCTAATGACATCCACTCTGGCCAGCCACACGACGAGAAGGGCTTCTTGGAAGCAGAATACAAAACCCAAAAGCGCATGTGACCTTCCCCCTCTTATCTGGAAGAGACAGGAGGCCATTACTGTTCCCATGTCTTCCATATCTGAACTTTGCAGTCTGACTGCTCTGTGTGCAGTGTATTGGTCTTTGTGGGAGTTTCTTAAATCTTCTGAACGGCCATCTCACCAGAATGAGATCTCTTGACTCCTTTTAGTACTTAGGATTTACTTAGGTGCCATCATAGCACCTAAACACCAGAGAATGGTGAGTATTTCAAGGCTGTTTACAGATGGGCTAGGACTTCCTATAGTGCTGCTGGGGAGAGCTGGCAGCAGCGTTCAGCCTGCAAACTAGAGAAGCTGCACCATTAAAAGCCAGTTGGTCCTGCTAGGCACCATAAGAAGTGGCTGAGTATGTCTCTTTGTCTTGCAGATTTGGTTCTATACAAATGACTGAATCAAGCTGATTGAATTCATGTCAAAGATACTGCAAAACTGCTTGAGGCTCGAGCCCAGTAACCCTATGTTCTGCAAAACAGATGTGTTGAGTCCCACATAGCTTTCTGGTCTGACTCTTCCCAGCCGTCCTTGGAGACTTGTCTCCTTAACTCTCTGAGAACATTAAAAGTACCCTGCAACCTCTCCCAAGAGTCCAAGGCAAAATCTCCCTGCCCACGACCATGCTGTTGCTTTGGTCTGGGGAAGGGATTGACATCTTGTTCACACACAAGCATTAGGGGGAAAAAAGAAAGCAAGAAACCCAACAAACAGCTTTTTCTTTAATGGAAGACATGAATGGGCATGTTGTTTGTAAAGGCAGTGTAGCCAGTTATGCAAAATTTTCATTATCTCAGCAACTCAGGGGCAGCCTCTTTGATGTGTTATCTGCCTTCATGCCCAGCGTGGCAGCAGAAATGGTGGTGTTAATGCACTAAATAATGCTGCTGCCATATTATCACCTTGCTTTGTTGAAACAATAGCAGCCACTGTAGTGCCTCAGGTACCAGAAGACCAGCGCAAGGAGTTATTTTGAACCCTTTCCCATGACCTTTGGAAAATGGCTATGCAAATCTCATCTAGGTTCTTCCTTCCTTCCTGGCCTGTAAAAACTCTTTCCTGTAATCAGTCTTCTCAAATTATTTCTCTGCAAAGGTGTGAGCCCTGATGTGTTCGGTCTGGGGACAGGAATGCCCTGGGTATTGGGTGTGTGCTGCACAGAGGAGCATGTTGTCACAGCCACGCACCAAGAGTTCCCAGGTGCAGGACAGACAGTCTTGTGGCTTCTCCCCTGATTTGTGTCCAGATGCTGCTGGTCACCTACAGCCCACAGGGCAGACAGAACCCAAGCGCTCAAGACTGCCTCCTACCCCACCAATGCTTGAGCTACCAGCTGGGAGAAAGGGATGGGGTGGGGACCAAGACATGACAAACTTGCCAGGGCTGTATCATCTTTTGGAGGCAGGACACGGTCCCATGGGTGATGAAGGTCCTGTCCCCTCTGATACCCTTCCTGTGCCCTCGGAGCAGCTGGGAGGAGCTCAGCCCTCAGGCAAATGTGAGTATCAGTTTTACTCACATAAAACTGTTTGTGAGACAGTTTTATGTGAGTAAAACAGTTTCCACCCACAGAGCACTGCTGCTGATAACCGAAGCAGGGTGGCTGTTGTCTCCTTCCGCAGCTGCGGCATCGCCCCTGCGGCGAGCTCCGGCCGGCAGCGTGAGGCGGCGGCAGCGTGGCGGCTGCCGGCAGAGGGAGATGGCAGCCCACCGCCGGCTGCCCGCCTCCTCCAAACCTCCGAACCCGCCAGGCTGCGCTTGCAAACCTGGAGTTTCTGGTCCTCCGGATTTTCTGTTCCGCCAGTCAGCAGAGGTGCACCAGCACCTGCCCTTCTGGCCGTGTACCTTCACTGCAGCTGAGTCCTTAAGACTCCACAAACTCAGAAGTTTGACAGTGCTGATTTGAAGGGTGGCATTTTGTGCAAGTATTTCCAGAACATTGATCCGAGGTGACTGCGAACACGGGCCCTTTCTAGCCTGATAAGTGCTCTGCAGGTCAGAAGAATGCTGCCTGTTTGAGAGCACTCTTTGGGCTTCCGTGGGTCTCTTGTGCTTTCTTCCCCCTTTTCTTCATTAAGCAGAAATGGATTTTATCCAGACCATTTATTATGGCACCTAGTTTTGGTGTCAATCCTAGTTTTGCAGCTGATAGTCTGGAGGAGTGGGTTCTAGCAGCCTCGGTTGTCTGCGTTGGTCAGCACTCTACAGTTTAGGTACCTTTAGGCAGGCATCAGTCTTAATATGCCTCTGTGTCCTTTTTTCATGACAAGAATGTCAACCTGCCTGACTAGCATAACGATAGGTAAGGCTCAGCTTCTCTGAGCAGTGGCCCACAAGTGAAGAGCCTCATCCTGCAGCGGGATGGCGTTTTGCACGTTGCCCTGCAGAACTCCATGTTCCGTTCTGGCAGTGAGACAGCCGGTGAGCTGTGAGACTGCACTGTGACTTGGATGCCTGGCAATGCTGTGGAACCAGGCTGCCTGCTTAACGAGCAGATACTGTGCCCGCTCGAGGCACGGGAACTGCTGGTTTGCTTTTCTCCCTGCCAGCACCACATCCCCATCTTCTGTCAGGTGCTCCATATCCCTTATCTCTCCAAAAGAGCTGAAGAAGTTACTGCAGGACTTCCCAAAGCAGACAGCCAGGAGCTCCCATGGGAAAAGAGGACATGTTCAAGGATAGAAAACCTACAGAAAATGTGTATACATAAGTTGGGTATGGCACATAGGAACCTTGCTGGGAGTTTGCAGGAGTTCAGATAAATACCTGTAACTGCTAGAGTCTCAGACTCGTAGGATGCATTGCTACCAATAAACGAAGCAGAGCCCAGAATCGTTCCCAGTTCCTGTTAAAGTGTTATGACAAGGCCTGGCCTGCTTTTTGTCTGTGCCAGACAGCAGTCTGGCAGAGTTTCCTGGGCACGTCTCTGGGGTGCGAACAGCAGGGACCATTCCTCACGGGCTGTTTGCAGGCAGCCAAGCTTGGAAACAGGCCTTTCCATGTCAGTTGGTCTCGGCACCTGGAAGTGTGACTGAGCACTTTTAGTTTAATAGTACAGAGTCCCTGATAGCTATGGTAACAATGACTTTAAAAAGAAACAAAGCTTCTAGAGAAAACTTATCCTTAGGACAAAGCATTACATCTTGGGAACCTGTGTGATGGGTTACCTGTAGTTGTGTTAGACTGACAGCACTGCAGTTGTGATTTTATGTTTTTTTTTAAATAAACACTCACTTTTTGGTCCTTTGATGCTTTTATAGGGCTGGGGAGCAGAGTATCATCGCCAAGATGTTACAAGCACACCCTGCTGGATTGAGATCCACCTGCATGGACCATTGCAATGGCTGGATAAGGTGCTGACACAGATGGGCTCACCTCATAACCCCATCTCCTCGGTCTCTTAAGAATCATCTCTAGAATTCCCTTAGGATGGATGCTATTGCAGGCAGTGGCTTATAGGATTTCCAGTGAACAGAAGCTTCTATATGTAGATGTATGTAGATGTAAATATATCTATACATAGTCTACTCGCCTTTTTTTTTTTTTTTTCATGCTACATTTTGTGGTTTCTAGTTACTCTGATGCCAGTACAATAAGTTTAGAAATTCAGGTATAGCATATCTGTTCTCTAGTACAAAATAAGCCAAATTCCTGCAAAAGTGTCAAACATGTCCTGTGAGCATCTTCATTCCCCAGCCGAGCCAGTAAACGGTGTGAATTCTTAGCACTTTCATGCAGATTCAGAAACCTGGCTGTAGCTGTTCCTAGTAGGTGAAATTCACCCCTCTGCAGGCAACCAAAGTCAGATCTCTACACCATTTATATCCGTTTTACATCCTAATTTCAGGTCTAAAAGAGGACCTTAGGTGGTGCACAGGACTTATGCATAGAGATGACTTTTATCCAGTGAACTGAAGGACTAAACTGCAATTCCAGTCTGTCTCCCTACTGCAAAGCACGATGGGACAACGGGCCCTCTGAGGAGCTGAGGCACCCCTGTCTCCCTTAGGATTTAGTAGGAGGAGAGATCCCCTTGGGATACGTTCAGCACTGGAGCCTTATCAGAGCATTCTGGACACATCCAAATAGTCTGATACTGTTAACACAGTAGTGTACGGTACTGCTACACTGAGAAGCAACAAGCTCCTGAGAAAAAGGGAAAAAATAGAATTTGAAATATATACCTGTAAGTTTAAAAACTAATTAACTTCCAGTGCTTTTTTGCAAAATACATACATACTTGCATATGTATCCGGCATGTAAACTGAATCCTATCCAATATACAGTATTGATGTAGTTTGTTTTAAAGTTAGAACTGTCTGTAGTTAGACTACTGTGCTAATATCAAGGGTACGTCTAAAAGGGACTTGAACTGTGATCCAGAAAAGGGAAATGAAGTGTGCATTGAAGAACCAAATAGTGACTTCATCGTTTGTGTTGGGATAGTCTCTGTCCTGGGAGCAGGAAGCCCCATGCTCACAGGATGCCATGAGAAGGAGGTGGGAGTCAGCCACGTCCACCCGCTGTGCTGGGGCCGTGCTTAGGATCCCACTGCAAAGCTCAGGTTTGACAGAGGGGGCTTCCCTGCCAGTCACTTTGGACATCCCCATGCACGGTTTCTCACCTTAGACACAGGCTTCATCATTTGCAGTGGTTTTGCCTCGCCTGTAGAGGATGGCAAGGCAATGTAAGCCACAAACAATCAAAGAGTGAATCTGTGTGCAGAACATATTTTACAAGCTCCTTGTCTGTGGTCCTTCTGTAAGCAGGGAAACCTATTGTCCACACTCTCATCCACAGAGCCAGCCTTACAAAATGCTGTTCACTTGGAAACCTTTCCTGAGGAGGCAGGTGAAACTCTTATCAGGCTTCGATGATCCCCATTACCTTGCGGAAAGGGTAGAGGACTATTTCTTTCCAGGCATAACAGTCCACTGAAAATTGTTTTGCTTTAAGGGTCAGAGAGAGTTGTAACTTCTCCAATCTCATTCCTCCTTAGAACACACCAGAAATACCCTGACAGGAAAAAAAAACCAAACCAATTTTACAGAATGTCTCTTTTCTTCTCACACAGTATCTGGTGCTACACATTTTACTGCATAATTAGAAGAGGATGCCCGAGATCTTGAGCTACATCACATATGCAAAGGAAATTACATTCACTTCAAGACTTTCGTGTGTTTTAGATGCTAGGTAATACCTGTTACAGGGTGGTAATTATGAACAGAGCAGAAGAATCAGTAAACTAGCAGGGTTACTTCATTTATGCGTCTTCAGCTGCCTGCAGAATTTGTAGGGCACAGAAGGATAAACTATCCAGTTTGAGCAGTAATAGCAAGTTGTATAGGAAATCTGAAAATGTGAAGTACCCTATTCTGTCACCATTTGACGTCAGCAGTGTCCCTGTAGGACAGGAAAAGCTTTACAGTCTCCTGCAGCAATGAAATCCAATAATGATGTTACACAGAAATTCCAGGCGTGCCATTTACTGTTCAGCAGACTTGAGAGAGATCAGTTTGGAAAAAGATGTTTCCCTCAGCTCCCTCTGTCATCAGTGTCACTGTACTGAGCATATACTTCATGTTTATTGCATCCTTTCTTCAGTAATTTCTCTGTGCTTTTCATGACACTCATCCCTTTGCTTTCTCAGCAGCTAAGGACGGAGAAAATCACTTCTCCTGTCCAGGGTCTAGCTCTGTACTTTATCCTATGTCTTTTAGGCTGAAACCTCTTTCCTCCTAATATATAGAGAAGCATAGGGATTACTTTTAGACATTTCTAGCACTGTCATCTTCCTCACAGAGAGCAAAGCGGAGGTGTTCTGAGGTGCATCTGCTCTTGGGCAGCTCCAGAACCCAGTTTCCCACCAATGCTGTAGAGGAAAATTGGATGGCCAGTGAAGAGAAGCAGGCTCTTCTGGGGCATCGTTCCTTTCATCATAAGGCAGGTATTTCAAGTGAAATATGCTGCGCTCTGAGCATGCTTATGTCTTCCCATTGAGTATAAGGGGAACTCAGGGTCACCAGCTCAAATGTGGACTGCTGCATCAGACATATCCAAAATTAGATGAGATGGGCCCCAGGGAAGATGTGGTGGTTTTCTCAGCCTAGTAATGACGCTTGGTCAGTGAGTGTCTGTGTTGTTTAAATGGAAGTTGGTAAAAAAGAGCAGTTTTTCCTTTCCTGTATGTCTACTTTTACAGTAATTCTCATACAAATAGGATTTAGCTTCAGTGCAGTCCACGCATCTCATTAAAGGTAGTCACCTTAATATTCCCATACTAGTAAGTGAAGAGGCATTTCTGGAGCATGGTTCTTCTGACCTGTTTAAAATGTCTGTATTAGGATGAGATGAATTTCAGCAAATTTAAGTATTTGCTGGAATTTGGATCAAAGCGCCTGATTCTGGGCAATCAAAGCCAAGCGCCAGCTCAGAGTTAGCCTTTGGGAAGGTCGGTATCACAGTGTGAACTTACTTCCAATTTTGGTGACCTCCAGGGACTTAGTGCACTGTATGAAGTGCTGTGCAAACACACAGCAGCTGAAGCTCCTGCCCAAGAGAAGGGAGAGCTCACATCCCAAGGGAGAAGTGGTAACAACGAACGAGGCAAACAAGTAAATTGGAAGATGACCCCTGCCCAGATGCAGTGATAAAAAGTAAGGCTAACAAACCATTTATTTCCCTTTCTTTTTGAACAAAGTCTCTCTTGCAGGCTTCTCTAGTATATGTGGATTAAATTTGGCTAAAAATCCAGGTTTCTTGTTAATTACAGCAATGTAACTTTGTATCTTACACTACTATCTCTCCCTTTCGGGAGGAGCTGTTTTCTGCTGAAAGGTCTTCATGAGCCTATCAACCTGTAGTCAATTTAAAGCCTTTAAATGTACTCATTAATACTCAAGCATTGGAGATAGTCTTCCTGAGACATTTAAAATTACTTAGAGGGAGACTGCCTTGTTGAAGGCAGATTTTTTTCAATTAGTTTTGAGCCATGAACAGTTCAAACCCTCTTGAAAGTTTCTGCAGAGATGTACCATGCATCAGTAGGCAGCAGTGGGAGTTTGGTCAGGCAGGGGCATAAAGCACATTCATCATGGTACATAAGACCCTTGTTTTCCTACTAAGTGATCAAGAGGACTGCTTAATTGCTGCCAGTTCTTCAGCAGTGCCAGTATTAATGTGCCATTTGCATCCAGAGGTGATGGAGGCAAATCTAGCACCCTGACTGCACAGAGCCGTTCAGTGGCACTGCTGCTCTGACGGCTTGGTCCCCTGACCTCGCACTGTAACAGCGGATCAGGTGCGGTATAGAAGTGGCTGTAGCATTCAGCAACACAGCGCGGGCTGTGCCTCCCCATCAGAGGCTACACCACAAGCGTCTTTACTCGTGAGTATTTCATGGTGTGCTGTGGTCAGGCTGAAGGATAACATATCAGCAACACAAAGGGGGAACTGTGGGCCCAGGTAACAGCTGGAGTCGAGGAAATTCTTTCTGTGTCTCCAGCAGGTACCGTGTCAAGACTTTCACTGCCCTGAGCAGCCTTCTGTGACTGGTCCCTGCCTTGAGCAGGGCATCAGAATTGATGCCCTATGGACATCCCTTCCAATATACATTATTCTGTGGGTCTGTGCTGGGATTCAGACAACTGGTCGCCACAGGCAGGAGCTCTCTGTTAATAGAGACAGTTACAGGCTGAAGCACATTTATCCTCATCTATTTCTGCATGCATTCAATGCAGGACCTAGTTACAAGGTATTAACGTTCCCTCAGCATAAAATCAACACTGCAAACATTTCTCACTGTAAACATCTCCACAACACAACTTTTAAAACGGAGAAAATCAGGCATTTGTGACTGTGACTACCTGATCTGCTTTTCTTGGCTTAAAATATTCAGCTGTAAGCTTTATGAATCAGAAAGTCTCACCAGTGACTGAGAGTTACACAAACAGCTGTATTTACAGAGGCAGCTCAGGCAGGGACTGACTGCTTCTTGGCTGGCTGGAAATGATTTATAAAGAAGCTTGATCAAATTTAGTAACTTTGGAGAGATCTCAAGTATAAGGCCAATTTTATTGGCTCATTAGAGACATCTCTGGTGCAGCTATAGCTTTCAGGAATACCTGAGCACTACATAGTGCTCAGCACAGGAAAGAAACATGACATCCTCTGTACTACTCACCTCTCCCCCCAGCTCTTCATAACCTAACTTAGTAAAACCAAAACCAAACACAATAAAGAAAGATTATAATGAGTCTAGGGTAAAGTCATTAAATACCATTTTTCAAAGTTGAGAAGTACTGCCCAGAATTTATATTTATATCATCAGGAATGTGTTGAATGTAACATGTCCCATGTGCTCTCCAAGCCAGAGGTGAGAGCTGCTTGCTCTGGAGAAGCCCAGCGAGCTGGTTGTTACTTGAACATCTGAACCCAAGCCCTACTGGGTGAGTGCAAACCCCACCGAAGTTGAGAAGATTTTTATAGAGGACTTACAGTTCATGGTTGGTTTTAGTAGCCAGAGATGCTGAGAGGATGAAATAACTGGGGAGAAGGGAGCGTATGACCAGATGTGCTCAGTGGTCATCACTGGAGGGTTCAAGGCAGTACATGCTTGGGCAGCCATTGTGTTCACTAGAGCTTTTTACATTTATATCTAAACTAACCAAGACCCGTTTTAGGAGCTGCTTGGAGTACCACAGTCCTCAGTCTGGTGCTTCCCACACACAGCCTGGCTGAGTGTGCCAGCCTCCTGATTAAGCCATTAGATATGTTGGGGCAAACTGGTAGCCCACATGGTGCAGGGATTAGGCTCTGGTTGCAGTTGGGATCGCCTTGTGCCTCACAGCAGGACTAAGAAGGAGTTCAGCTTTGGGGCAACTGTTCAAGGACACTGAGCACATCCAGTGTGTGCTCCTCAGAGAGAACTGCACTCTGAACAGAAACTGCACGACTGAAAGACATGGATTATACAGAGCGTCTACCTGGGAACTGCAATAAAGCAACCCACTTCATGCATAGGTGGGAAATTGCAGTGCCTAAAGGAAGATGGAATCAGCAGGAGCCTTCACAGGGACCCCCTGTGTTATAAATCACATTTATAACAGGAACTAAGAATGGACAAGTGTGCTTCCCTGAGAGCGACTATGGTCAGGTCACTGTCAAGAAAGAGCCTGGCAGAGCTGGTCCCATCTTGCAGTGGGGAGAGAGATTATATGAGACTTTAGATCTGTGAATAAAAAGCTTCTCAACCTGGAGGATTCATTGTAGTCACTGAAACAGGACTTCTTCCTAATGGCAGCTCTGGGACTACCTTTCTGCAAGGTACCGAAAGCCTGAGTGGGCATTTGGTCTTTGTTCAGTAGAGAGGAACTGCTTTGCGTCTCCAGTGCAGACAGACACTTCTGCATGTTGTGCACCAGCACAAAACACAGCCTTTGGTTTGTACCGATCATCTATTTATAGGGAGCTCCAGAATGATCGGGAGCAGCCAGAATCCTGTCACCTCTTCACCCCTGGGCTTTCCAAACAGCTTGCCCAGGCGTGCCTTACATTATATTGCCATACTGATGCCACACTTCCCTGCCAGGGAGGTAGGGCATATGGGAGTCCTGTCAAGGGGACACCTCCACTTGCACCTGGGCCATGCTTGCAAACTTGGTGCCTGTACAAATGATGAATCTCATTTGCAGGCCATGTCTTATGGAAGGTAGGCATAACCACTACACCCTCCGGAGTCAGCTACTCTTCCATTATAGCCAATGTGAGCATTTGCAGCTAATTGTGAACAATTTTTAGATCTTCAGTCATAGCGTTTTTATTATCCATGGATGCTGCTATCTTATATTCTGTGTTAGTATTCAGATAATATTGCATATGAATAGCATAGGAAGAAATAGACCAACCAGTTAATAATTTTAAATACAGACCTCATCAGCAAAGAAAAGCTAGAAAAAAACCTGGTAAAGTCTGACCCCTCGCACTTTCACAGTAGTGAGCACATCATGTTTCAAAGCGTTTTTTTGATGCTAAAGTGTGTGTTAAATCTTATTCACAGTTATGTCCATGAGATGCTTTGCAAACGAGAGCAAGGGAACAAACATAATAATGAGCAGAGATAATGCACATTCAGACAAATTTTCTTCACTTACTCAAGCAATTGGAGTTTTTATTTATAATACTCATTAAATGTACCGCAGCATACTTTCTGCAGATAAGTCAGTGTCAGCAATTTAAACCCTCATTTCAATATTGCCTTTGCAATATAAATGGGGCTGAGAAGTGAGACAAGAAGGTGAAGAAACAAGCCTTTTTGTGTGGATCAATGAAGCCATAAGGTTGCATACTTCTATGCAGTCAAGGGGCCAAAATGGTGGATTCGAGCAAAGTGTGGGGTTACGTATGAGCTATTGGTCTGGTGCAGAAAAGCACCATGAATCTACATAGATTTAAGAGTGTTGCTTCTGTCTATGAACAATTCTGACCTCTCTCCTCCACCAGAATCAAAGCAAAATGTCAGCACTATCCAAAAGGAAGTATTATTCACAGGTAGTGATACTCGGTAAACCAGCGTAGATCGCTGTATAGAGAACACTCCTTGGACTCTTTGCCTCTTGAGAATGAAAAAACTCCTACATGCTTAGTTTCAGGAGCCTGAGAGATCAGGGCAGCACAGAGTCCTCTGATCAGCCCCAGGGTACTCTGTCCCATGCCCTGTCGTATCAAGAAAGATAACTCAACTGCTAATCAAGTGGACATTTTCACAAGCATTCCTCCTGCTGCATTTGACTTGAGGCATTCTAAATCTAACGTATTTAGTCTGATGTTTGAACAATACACTTTTTAACACACTCCATTTTCTTTGGCTGGAATTATTCTATTGTAAAAGGGATTATTCATGTCTTGTGTTTTACTGTTAATAAAGATATTTCTGATTTAAGAGCTCTTTCCCTTGTTGTCTCCCATTTTTCACTTTGAAAGAGACTGGCCCTGGAAAGCTGTAGGTCCCAGCCTGATCACCAGTGACTTTGTGAACCAGAGCATTTAGAAAGCCTTTATTCATACAAGTCAGTCTTAGGCAAGAGGAACATGCAATTTCACTAAGTGAATAATGGGATGAAGCAACACTTCCAGCAGAATGGGATGCTAGACACTATAAAATGGATTGAAAATTAATACAGCATAAAATCTGCATGTTATAAAACACGCATCCCTCACTGTCCTGTGGTAGAGTTGAAGACTGAAGAGGCTGGTTCAGCTTGCTTTTGAAGGAGACAGCCCTGATCCAGAAGCCCTAGCTGTTGACCAGACTGACATTAGTGGGAAAAGAGACTTGCAGCTGCACAGGTCTGGAGCTGCTCAAGGAAAGAGAGAGATACAGTGAGAATGTACTGTTACAGAAGCCAGGTTTTAACGTTCCCAAAATTCAGATTTTGTTCTGCAGTAAGAGAAGCAAGGGAGTAGAAGACATAATGGTTTTGGAGCATGGACACTGCTGGTGACTTAGGAATCCGGTCTGACACTCGGCCCTAACAGGCCAGGCCTGTTACCCGGCTCATCTCCAGATATCTGCACCAGCCTGCCAGGTACCACTAGCACAGACCACCAGAAATACAGTGTAGAGGAATGAAGGCAGTGGGTTGATCAGCACTGATAACATGCAGCTGTGGCATTGCCTAAGCGGCAGTGGGTTGATTGGCATGGATGATGTGCAGCTGTAGCTCGTTCTGCTAAGCGGTTAAATAGCCCTAAGGACGGTGGGAGAGGGGGTTAGGTGGAGTAGTGTGGTCTGGCCTCTGGAGCAAGGAGAAACAGCAGGGCCAGGGGAATCTGACTGAAGGTAAAGCCTTGTTGCAGCCTGATAGCTTGCTTGTGCTGCAACAATTGGTGGCCAGTGTGAGGCTGACTGAGTTGGACTCTGACTACAACTGGTGCCCAATGTAACTGAGATAAGCTGAAGAACCTGCAACCCATGACAGGCACCATGAGGTGAGCTGTTGCAACTAATTGATATGGGTATATTGCAATATTTGTTGTCTGTCTTGACTGAAATTGCAACTTTTGGTACCCAATGTAGATGGAGACTAATTGTTATGGGTACAGAAGAAGAAAATTCCACTTTAACAATGGTTATAGATAAAGAAGTGTAAAGTATAATAAGGCAATAAGAACTTTGCTAGGCTGGTACAAAAAAATGATGTGCTGAAAAATGTCTCTAGTGTTCAGACATGGCAAAATGCTGAAAAATTTCTTTTTGAGGTTGCCTCAAGGGGCAATAAAACTGCAACAACATTGCTAACAACATGGAGATTAGTCTTAGACCTGCTAGAACAATTAAATGTGGACAGGGAGACAAATTCTGTATTTGCAATGCTTTTGGAAATATTTGAAAAAAGAGGTGTAGAATATGACAAAATGGCAATAAGAATTCTGCTAGTGTAGTGTAAAATGTATGATTTGCCAGTTACAGTGAAAAAGGCTTTCAGCATTCAGACACAGCAAAGTGTTGGAAAGGTACTTTTTGAGGCTGCTTTGAGGGGAGACAAAATTGCCACAGCTTCGTTAACAGCATGGAGATTGTTCTAGCAAATCTACGATCAATCAGATGTGGACAGAGAAATAAAGCCTGTATTAACAATGCTAATAGAAATATTTGAAAATAAAGGCATAAAGTATGATGAGATGGCACTAAGAACTCTGCTAGGGTGGTGTAAAAGGAATAACTTGCCTGTTACAGTGAAAAAAGTCTCCAGCATTCAGGTATGGCAAAGTGCTAGATTGTTACTTTTTGGGGCTGCCATGAGAGGGAACAAAATTGCTACAACGTCATTGACAACATGGAGATTGGTCTTCTATTTACTAGAATGATCAGAAGCAGACAAGGAGGCAAAGGCTGTGGCTGAAATAGCCACATCCCTGGTTGCAGAGATGATGCCCAATAAGGTACCTTCAGCACCATTGGATTCTCTGCCATCACCTGATTCACACAGTCGGGGCTGGCAGGAGAAGCAGAGCAGCGCCGGGTCAAGTGGGCAGAGTCTGTTCCCTTTGGGGTGGCAGCGAGATCCGGTCATTGTCCCATTGCCTGTCTGTGATCCCAAGCCATCTGTGATAGGTTTATTGGAGGAGACCTTGGGTCATGTTCAACAACCAGTCCAAATTACAACACTGGGACCAGATCCTGCCAAATTCTGGAAAAAAGATGCGGGAGCAAGCACTCGCAGAAGGGGATATCCATGCTGTAACCACCATGGGGGGCAGGCTGTTAGCCTGCCCAGTGCTTTGAAAGGATGGTAAAGCTCCCCCCAAGTGGGAACCTTTCAACTGAGGAGTGATTAAAGCTAAGATCAACCTGTATACAGTATGGAATAGGCTCACCTTACACTCAATTGTTATGTAGCATTTTCACAGCAGAGCTTACTGCTCATGATTGCTGTTCAATTGCGCAAATTATATTGACCCTTATGCAAATATTAATGTTTGAGTCAAATTGGAGGCGCTTTGCAAACAAGCAATCACTGATGAATTTAGAATACCCCCAGGATGATCCACATTTTGTGGCAGGGATTCCACAATTGACGGGGGAGGCTCCAGTTAACTCTGCTCAGTTACAAGCTTGCTTACATCCTTTAGTCCTGCAGCAGGGAAAAAATTGGCTCTCCAAGCTTTATTGCAAGTTCCGGATCATGGCACTCCACAACAGTCATGGACCACAATAAAACAAGGCCCATGGGATTTAATTACCTGTGGATGAGGGTATGCTTGTCTCCACAGATGCAGGGCTGTGGTGGCTTAAGCCTCTTTTAGACCCTAGAACTGACAAGAAGACATCAGATACTGGCTGTTCCACAGACCCCTTGGGAGGAGAGTCACAACATCTGGGTGACCCTGATGCAGAGGCTGAAATCAGATGTAGCTTTGCGCCTTCTTAACTCAACCTGAACAGCCTTCCCACATATCCTGCCAAGGGCCCTACAATAGATGATAAGACATGGTTCTTTTTGGTTAAAAATGAAAAGGGGGGATTGTAGAGGACTGAAGGCAGTGGGTTGATCAGCACTGATAACATGCAGCTGTGGCCTTGCCTCGGAGGCAGTGGGTTGATTGACATGGATGATGTGCAGCTGTAGCTTGTTCTGCTAAGTGGTTAAATAGCCCTGAGGAGTGTGGGGATCAGATGGAGGAGGAGGAGCAGTGTGGTCTGACTTCCTCTCTGGAGGAAGGAGATACAGCAGACAGAATCTGACCAATGCTAAAGCCTTGTTGCAGCCTACTAGTTCGATTGTGCTGCAACAATACAGGACAGATGTGCACAGTGATGTTCAGCACAGTGCAGCTCATCTTCAGCAAGTTTCATTTCTTTTGAGGTAACAAACTCATTCAGCGCTGTCCTAACAAGCACTCCCTGTGTCCCTTTTCTACTTTGAGGGTTTGTTGGGTTTTCTAAATACATTTGATCATAACTGTTCACCTAAATACTTTCATAAGCTGACCATTTAAACCAAAAGCAAATACTTTATTCTACAATATCAGCTCATTACATTTTCACACATAGTCTCTGACACGCTGAAAAAAGTAATATGATGTTAGTTAAAGCTAAAGTAACTTTCTGTAAGAAGAGCCTTGGAACACAAGAGTTTTAATGCCACCTAGTCACAGCTAGCTATTTGAGTATAGAAAAAAACCCAGCCTAACAACATACAAATCTAACAGAAAAGAACAAGCTTTGGTTTTGTTTTTTTAAAGAAAAAAAAAGATTTTACTCAAACACTTATTGGTCCAGAACTGTTGATACAAAATTTTGATTTTTTTAAAAAGCAACTTTGACAATGCAAAATACAATAAATCCCTACTGAACAAATTCTATACATACACAAAGCACAGCTTGTAAAAATTCGTAAGACTAACAAATACTCCTGAAGAGAGAGATAGTGGATCAAATTGCTGCAACATCCAAGTAATACTTCAATAAGCACCCCACACCATTCAGATAACCTCTGTTCAGAAATGTGGTTTAATACACAGCTTTGTTTTAAAAACAAGATGTGGGATTCCACACTTACATAACACAGTGTTTGGATTCTTAACATGATCAATTGCAAGTTCATCTGAATTGCCTGAAAACCTGCAGTCTAACAATTGTTGATGATATATCAGTTGTCTTGATGGAAGAATTTGAACTATGCTCTTTTTTTAGAGGGCAAAATCTACATAAAGGAAAATAATGCACAATTACATCTTAGTTTTTGGATGCATTTGCTATTAAAAGTTAAACTTTAACATTTAATGTAGTCACTTAAAATGAGTGATACTCTTATCTGTAATTAAGTTATATTTCACATATCAGAGGTTGGTCCTTACAAATAACTCCACATACACACTCTGTTGTGTATGTGCCACCTAATTCTTCTCTAAAGCTTTTTGCCATTTATCTCTTGGAACTTTTAAAGGGAAATTATTTTACATGCTTTACAATGCAGACAATGAGCATTTCAAACCTGTAGATAATTAATACATAGCAGGAGGATCACCTGATTTGCACTTTTCTGAGCCACTGGATCAACTTTTTGATGGCATATTGTCTTTGCCTTTAGTGCAATATTCTACTGGACATAAGTTTCTCATATCCCTGAGCAATCGCTGTTAGGTCATGCCACCAGACTGGCTCAAATTCAGGACTTAATTTCACAACTTCCATAGAAAGTAACTGACTTCCTTCAATGATTGTCATCAAAGAGTGACTTTGTTAAACAGTAAATCCTTACATAGAAAAATGTTAATTTCATGGAAGACTTTGGTAGGAGAAGGGTGTACAGCTAAACATTACTAATAAACAAATTTCTACTTAAAAAATCAAACATTAAAATGAAGTTTTAAAAAGAATCAAAAAATAGACTCCTCCAGATTTCCTCACAAGTTCGCAGACACCCAAGCAGCTCAAAGCCTCAAAAGTGCAAACAAGAAACAGGTAAAATACACAACAGCAGCAACTTTAGTTTTTCTTTAAACACTGAGATTCTTTGTATTTATATAAAATACACATTCTATTTGTCCTTCAGCACCAGACTCATCTGCAGGTCACTGATCTGATTACCCAGGTGCTCCTTGAAACTGTTGCTGCCTTTGTTCCAAAGCCTGCTGACTTAACAGTTGCTGTTGTTTCTGTAGAAACTGCACTACTTCTGGACTTCTGAGCAGGGACTGCAAGAAAGAGAAAGCAAACTTTAAAGAGCTCACATATATTAAATAGCTATGATAGTGATTATAATATTTTTCCATTAAATCAATTTGTCCATTACCCATTGTTGTGGTCTAACTTCCATAGGCAACTAAGCATCACACAGCCTCTTGCTCAGTCCCCCCTCACTGGGACCAAGCACTGCTCAGCAATAACTAAAACATCAATCACTGTGTTATCAACACTGTTTTCCATCACAAACTCAAAACATAGCCCCATACAAGCTACTGTGAAGAAAATTAACTGTATACTAGCTCAAACCAGTGCACCCATATAAATAAGAGTTCAATTAAATGCTGAAGAATTACAAAACATGCTCACAAAAAATATCTAGAAACTGTTTCAGGACATCAGCAGGTTAACCAGAAGCAACATTCATACACATCCTGAAAGCAGATTCAGAATGTAAAGAACAGATAATATCGAAAAAATCATCAAGATAGCAAACAGATGTGATCTACTGACATACTGAAAACAAACTCTTTTCAGTTGTGCTTCAGTTTTGGTCCACTTTCTACATTTCCCATCACAGACAGCTCAAACACTATAATATGTAATTCTACAGCAAAAGTCATGTGCCTGTCAGACTTCAAGCATCTGGACAATGCTCTTAGTCACATGGTGTAGTTTTAGTCTGTTCTGTGAGGAGCAGGGAGTTGGACTCAGTGACCCTTACTAACTCAAGACACTCTGGGATTCTATGTTCATTGAATGTTCAGTAATTTCCCAATATTTCAAAACAGCAGCCAGCCACAAGGAATGAGTTAAAACTCAAACCTATACCTTCAGTCAAAAGACAAAATGTCTAAAACTACTGGCACCTGGCCTAAACAGTTGCAGTCTGTGATCCAACTCCAGTTGTTCACTCTCATTCCTAGAGGGTGGCAGCACAAGTGTTTGTAAAGGTCAAATGGCAAATCAGGTTGGGAATGGATCATTCCAGAAACTAATGCAGGAAAAGGTTATTTTTCAGCTGAATTAATTTCCTAGGCTGCTTGCTTATTATGCATGGTTACTTCACTGATGCAATCAAAGAAGTACTGCAACTCTGTAACCCCGATTTACATTCAAAAGGACCAGCAACTACCAGGGCAGGGTCTAGAACTTTATGCTTTTAGGGGCAATTCTGCAGATGTTTTAATTGAAAACAACCATTCCGCATAACTCACACCTACAGCAGCACTGAACAGGTAAGATTAGTGAATCGGCCACTGAAAGCAGCTACTAATAACAAACAGGCTCACCGAACAGATGTGCAGCCACCTTTTCCTTACCGTACATTAGCTTTATCAAGTCACTTCACTGCACAAGGTAGTTCTGCAGTAAGTACTTCTTTATCTGCTGCTGTTTTATGACATTAAGGTGCTTCAGATTCTCTATCCACAACTTGCTGCTTCTCAGCCCCTTGCCTCTGTTTCTATATCTTTATCCAGTGCAAGCTCCACATCCAGATGGATCACCACCAAAACCTCTCCTCACAGAGATTAACCACGTGCAAGAAACATATGAGTGAGCACAAAGGACTTGGCACTTCTAAGTGATAAACCTGCAGGCAGCTACCAGCGACATGCAGTAACTTTCACGTGCAGGAACAAGAGGTATGGAACAGTGTTGGATGCAACAGGCCATGACAGATCTTTCTGGGTCACCATATAACCCTCAGGCCTTGTGCTGTGTAGATAGGCACAAAAGAAAGAAGACATTCTAGAAGAAATAATGCTGAGTGACAGAAATCGAGACAGAGCCGAGAAAGAAGCAAGAATCAGATCAAAGAGAATCTGAATCTCACTTCACCAGAACACTGCAAGGAAACTTCAGTTCTTGAAGAGCTTTAACATAACTCTGTGCAAAAGTTCTCAACATCTATTTAAAGAGCTTCTTGCTACTCTATTTCTAGAAAAAATGATGTTTCATTAATAAAATACCTTTCAAATTAAATTAAAAGCCACTTAAATAGAAACAGACAGGAAAGGGTACAACAATTCTGTAAGCCAGACATGAAAAACCACAGATAACGTGAAAAATAAACTCCATAGTTCATTATCTTCTTCTTGTAAAAACTGAAGAGCTACAGATACTCCTCTGAGTTCTGGTCATAATCATTAGATAAGTGCTATACGATTGTGAAAGAATTCAAGAAAATAAATCTATATAGCCGTATACTTAAGACTGATGTTTCTCTAAAGACTTTTCAAATTTCTGAACAAGCACTACAGCACTTTAATGAGGATTATTAAATTGTTTTGCATAGATAACAGAGAACAGGCAAACAGTCCCATTAGCTTCTGGAGAAAGGGGACTGTCAAAACCAGTAACATACAAAGTCGTAATGAAGAAGCCAAAGGAAAAGTACTGAATTATTTCCCTTCCCTGGGCTTAATTCTTTAAATAAAGGAGCAACAAGTGTTTAAAAAAACCCCTTACAACACATGCCATTCATGCAGCCTACAAACATTACAAGTCATACTGCTTGATAACATAGGTTTTTTTATCAATGTATATGCAATTTTAAGTGTGATATGATAAATCTACAACTTTTAAAACACACTACAGTAATTACAAGCTTTCATCAGACCTAAAGTCCATGTTTTGATCTATTTAATGCTTTACAGAAAAGTTGGTTTAACAAGTTAAAAACATCTCAAGTTATACTACAAGCATTATCTACCCTAATGAAATAACCGCATCTATTTAGTACTACCAAAATACTCTAGTTAATGTGGCAGTGATCATTAAATTTAGTCACCTTAGTATTCTTCACACAGAGGCAGACACACACATCTGCTCTGCAGCATATTTTAAATTTGAAAATACACACACGTAGTAAGTGTATGATCATTAAACTGATTTTCACCTTTCACAAGGGTGACAGTTAAACATTGTTACACTGCCTTTAATTATGTGAGTTCAAAACCTGCAAGAAACAAAACTTACCAGCCTCTTTTTATTCAATACTTGTTCTAGAAGAGTAGGTCTTGCTGGACGATCTCCAATGGATCCTGTTCTCTGTTTTGTAACAGAAACTGAACCTTCAACACCATCCTGCACACGAAAGAAAATAAATAGAGAAGACTATAAACCCTGATACAATCATACATCTATTTTTCACCACAGAAAGTCACAAGAGTAAAAAATCTCTGCCTCATTAATCCGCAGAGGAAAGGAACAGCACAAGAATAGAAATGTATCTATTCAAGAACTGGCATCTTCTTTCCATGTTATTTTCACTATTTCACCAGTCACAGTGAAGCAACGCAGCTGAGCTAGCCTTCCAAATTGCAAAAATAACCAGGTTACTACAGCTAGTTGATGGCTTGAATTTATTTGATTGCATCTTTTAAAAACGAAGTAATTCACAACAGCTCAATCTCCATCTTGTGGAATTGAATGATACTTAACATAAGCAGTTGGGTAGGAATGACAATAATACTTTTAATAGCCAAATAAAACCCCACATACTTCAGAATACTATTATGAAGTCACCAAATCCACAGACAAGAGACAGTAAACTCTACATTTTTTTCTTTGTAAGTTTGTTCTGTTCCTTGTACAATCACCAGTCATATGAATTAGACTGTCTTCTAAACAACCTGGCTCTATAATTTACTGTAGAGAAAAGATCCGTGGTTTGGAAAATTTCAAGCAATGTTGATTGCTGTGTATTAAATTCACAACTTAGTAACACTTCCATTTACCTGATGGTAAGTGTCAAGCAACAAAACCACCACCACCAATAAAGTTATTCCAGTATCTTTCACTTCAATCCCGTAAACAGAAGTAAAAAATGAAGCTTCTATTTCAAATCTGACTCTGACCCCACAAGACAACAGTATCTTGTGGGGCCTTGATAGGCACCACTGTAAAAAAGCACACTAAATTTAGCACTAAATATCCTGCCTTCTTCTGCAAGTTCAGGCCTTAATTCCGTAAGATTCAGAGCAACCTGCACTTGCAGAAACCGGGAGAAACTAACCTACTCTCTTTCAACATGCAATAATCACTATTTCATGTTACAGATCAAAAAGTCTTAACCCCTCACTACATGAAATGCAGCAATTTTACCCTCCTCCTATACTGTCCCCTTTTCTGAACTAGTGCAAGTATCCATCATGAACTGAGCATGATAGATTATTAGGAAAGGAAGAGAGAAGAGGGAAAACCAACCTGGTATATAAATCTAGAATTCACCCACATCTTGAATACTGTGAGCAGTTTCCGCTCTCTCACTTAAGAAGCATAGCTACTAGAACTAGAGAAGATATATAGAATGGCAACAAGGATGATGAAAGTACGTAACTTTTTACTTGGAAACAAGCATGCTATGCATTTTCACTCTGAGAATGAAATTACTTAAGAGTAAGCCTACCAAGTAAGTGTCACAAACTGAACAGGAAGAATTAGTTGATCACTGTATCTTCTAATGTAACTGGCAAATTAAGTTAGCAGCAATCAGGTTCAAAACCAAGAGGGGGATCATTTGAACCAGGCTGCAGACCTGAAGAAGCTATCAGAATGTAATTGATTCTGAGAGTTTACAAGGGTTCAACAAAAATCCAAAGTAGCACACGGAACAAACTTCATTTAAGTTACAGAATACATCAGAAGACTCACACCTATCTCAGCAAGTCCTTTGAGCTGAAAGAGAAGAAAGCTGGGAGAATATTCCCTAGTAGCATCACATACACTTGCCTTTTTCTTATGCACCTGCTTCATGGCAGCTTTTGCAGCTAGACAGAAAAAAAAAAAAAGTTCTTTGGTGTGACACCCCGTACTGTTACTATTAAATTTATATGAAGAAAAACCGAAAAATGCAAAGGGTTTTGATGGTTAGTTTGCAGTTAGATCAGTTCGCAGTCACACAACTCCAGAGACAGCTGTGCCAACAAAAATGTGTTGCTTTTAGCAGCAGTGCCAGGTAAAGAGTTTTTTCTTTTGACAACTGCAGTTTTATACTCCTTTCAAGCACAAACTAGCCAGCACCTTCAAAAGTAAAACCACTCCCCTCTCTCTAGCTCATCCAAATACAAGATCTTAAATCTAACTCAGTACAAGCAACCATCAATCAGAAACTGTGTTACTGTGGCTGAGTCACAAACTGTAGGAAAAAAAACACCTAAAAACTTGAACATCAGCAGCAGTTCTCCTGCTGACTGTATTTTCCCATCTAAAAAATACACAGAAGTTTATGAAAGTAAGTACGAACTATCTTTTATATATATTTATATATATATATAATAATCAAGTATCTTGAAGAACCTGCAACGGATTTTTATACACAATATAATCTGATACCCAACAGCTGTTGTGATTTTAAAACCCTGCATTTCAGTACCAGCTGGGCAAGGAGACTGACATCGCTCTTAGATCTGTACTTTCATCTTTCCTCCTGCGAAATAAGCACAGGCTGCACGGCACGGTGCCTATCAGCAAGAACGTTTTACCTGCAGCGCTCTGGTATTGCTGTTAAGTTGCTACAATTTATATCAGAGAAGAAAAAAGAAACGGGGTTTGCTTTGGCACCAGAGGAAGAGTGACCTCCAGGGCTGCCCTGGATTTCTGCCCTTCCCTCTGGACAGCAAGGTCCCACTCCGTCTGGCAGACGCCGGTTTCCCACGGCACGCCCCCTCCCCCGGGTGACACACGGCGCCCGGGCTGCCCCCGTCCCCCCGCCCGCCCGCCGGTGCCTCACCTCGGCCCGCGGGCCGCCCCCCGCGGCGGCCGCCCCGCCGCCCCCCAGGGCCTGGTCGCTCTTCTTGCGCTTGTACTTGTCCTTGTAGATCTTGTTGCGGTGGCGCTTGCACATCCAGGGCTTGCGCTGCTTCACCACCTGCGTGGTGGTCTCGCTGCAGCCCTGGTAGGTGCAGCTCTTGCAGCCGCCGCCCGCCGCCGCCGCCGCCGGCGCCTCCTCCTCCTCCAGCTCCTCCGGGCTGGCCGTGCTCTCGCCGCCCGCCGCCTCGCCCTCCTCCCCCGCCTCCACCTCGCCGTCGCCGGCCCCCCCCAGCTCGTAAAACAACATGAGGCCGCCACTACCGGAGGGCGGCAGCGGCGGGTCGGCGCTCGGGAGCGGCAGCACCCCCCCCGCGGCCCCGGCCGCCGCCTCCTCGCCGCCGCACGGCTGCATCACGAGCAGCGCCAGCTGCTGCTGCTGCGGCGGCGGCGGCGAGGAGGAGGCGGAGGAGGGAGCGGCGGCGGGGCTGGCCCGCAGGACGCCGGTAGCCGAGCCCGCCGCGCCCGCCGGCGCCTCGGCCCCCAGCCCCGCCGCGCCGCGCGCACCGCGCATGTGCCGGCGCCGCGTCGCGGGGGGAGGCGAGCGCGCGGGCTGCGCGTGGCCGGGGCGCGCCGGGCGGGCGGGGTCACGTGCGCGGCGGTGCCGAGGGGAAGGGCGACATGGCGGCAGCGGCGGGGCGGGGGCTGCGGGACGGTGCTGTGAGGCTGCGACAGCGCCGCCTGCGTGAAGCCGTCGTGGCTTCCCATGTGCAGGGACCGCCCCGTGCCCGTGTCACGGCAGCCAGCGTGGCTTGGCGCTGCCGGCCTGCTCGGGCCCCGGCCTGCTGCTGTCCCCTGACGGCTGTCCGGGTCGGACCCGACCAGGCGCTGGCCCTGGGCTGTGCTGGTGACCTTGCTCGCCAGCCCCTTGCACTTGCGGAACCGGGGCCTGGGGGTGCAGTTTGGTTTCCTCTCCCACTTTGCCTTTTTATTGTGGCTGGCCTGCTGTTGCCCTGTAGCTCTCGGTTTGCTGCTCGTTGTCCTTCCTTTCCTTTGCTGGAGTATCGATTCTGCCCACAGCTCACTTCTTTGTGGCTCTTTGGACACTTTTTCCCTATTACAAGGTTCATCTGAGCAGCTAAGACCATCTTCACCCAATTTGTGTCACCACAAATGCATTATTCCTAAGTAAACATCTACTATGAAAAAGTAAATGAATGCTGTATATGTGATCTTGGCATTTTTTTACTCCTCAATCCAGTCCTTTTTTTTTTTTTTTTTTGTCTGCAAAATTCTTACATTTTATTCCAAGAAAAAAGTTACTTTGTAATGCAACTGTCCTACCTACCTTCAGTTTTCCTCATACTTCCTTCTCCTGTGCTACACTGTCCTGGTTTCAGCTGGGATAGAGTTAATGTTTTTCTTTTTAGTAGCTAGTACAGTGCTGTGTTTTGACTATGATGTGAGGTTGATAAAACACTGATGGTTTTAGTTGTTGCTGGGTGATGTTTATACTAAATCAAGGACTTTTGAGTTCCTTGGGCCCTGCCAGACAGAGGGCTGGAGAGGCACAGGAAGTTGGGAGGGGACACAGCCAGGACAGCTGACCCAAACTAGCCAGAGAGGTATTCCGTACCATATGATGTCATGCTGGGTATATAGGCTGAGGGAAGAAGAAGGAGGGGAGGATATTCAGAGTGATGGTGTTTGTCTTCCCAAGTAATCGTTACACCTGATGGAGCTGTCCTGGGGATGGCCGAACACCTGCTTGCCCATGGGTAGCGGTGAATGAATTCCTTGTTTTGCTTTGCTTGCGTGTGTGGTTTTTGCTTTACCTATTAAATTGTTCTTATCTCAACTCAGGAGTTTTACATTCATTTCTGGTCCTCCTTCCCATCCCTCTGGGTGAGGGGGAGTGAGCAGGCAGCTGCGTGGTACCTGGTTGCTGGCCAGAATTAAACCATGACACACAGGCACTGGGTTTTCCTCGCTCCTGCAGAGAAGTCCCACTGACCCCCATCCCCCTGATCACCTGCTGTTTGCCCACCTCCATTTTTCTTGCCTCCTTACTCCCGGTGGGTTCTTGCCATTCTTGTTGCACACATTGGTTCATCCCATATTAAACAACAGCCCTGACTCCCGTTTGTTCCCTGGCAATTGCCACAGCTCCCTTTTCCTGTCATTAGGGTAAATGATTATGCTGTTTACAGTTGTAGCCATTTGTTTTCACCCTTGATCACATCGTAATACAGTTCTCCAGCATTTGTCAAAACACCTAATGACATGAGATAGTCCTAGGCACATCCCAGCGAACCGGGTAACTGTCCTCATTGCATTTGACCCAGCAGTCACTTTTAACACAGGTGAGATGACACCCAGTTCTACTGTTTAAACTGGAGTTCCAGACTATTTCATCAGTGGAGACTTACTTTCCCCACACCTGCCTCGATGTCTTTTCATCTTTGCTACAGCCATGCTGGGATGATTTACAAGACCCTCTCTTTTGGACTCAGCCTTGCATCTGTGCCAGTAGTGAAACATATAAAAATTACGTGTAGCCTTGTTGTTCTACCTCTTACCTCTTCAGATGTGAGCTCCTTGAGGCACAGGTTTTCAGCAGATGTTTCTGTTTTTTTCACATTGTAGTTCCATAGAAATAATTTTAGTTTGTGGTTTTGGTAGGGTTTTATATTTTTTGTGCTTAAAATGCATCTTGAAAGAATGCTTACTTAAAGTTCAAAGTGCTCCTGACATTAATTATAATAAAATCCAAAATAATAACAAAGCAAAACCAACAGCATTTTTCTCCAGTCAAACTCCCTGCAGATATCCACACCATAAATAATTAAAATGCAAATAAGAAATGGGAAGCTGATGCACTTTATGTCCCAGGAAGAACTGTTGCTTGTGCCCTCCTCCATCATTACTCTGAAGCCGCACCAAGACAGCTGGGTTTGGCACAGGCCAGTCAGATTAGTAGATTGAAACAGTTCAAGGCTAAATGTGAAAATTATTTCTGGAGTGAAGGTTTCCAAGCAAATGTTCTGCTGGAAATTCCCTCTCTTTTTGAATCAGTTGAATTCAGCCTCAGACACCCTGGTAACACATGGAGGTCTCATTAGAGAGTGTGCCTGGAAGCGGACTTCAACACCTTAGTTCTTGTTTTCCTCATCTAAGGAAACAACAAAAAAATCCAGAAAACTAACAATAACTTACAAAGATATTGAGGGTGTTAATTAATTAGCAAATCTATTTGATATTTAATGAGCCCCTCACTGGACTGCAATGTGAAGTATTTTTAGCTCGGAACCTTATCATCTGCTTGCTTGAAGGCGTAGAAACATAACCAGGAATTAAATTGGTTACAACTAACAAATGAAGCCCCTCTTAAAAAAGCTACCATTTTTTTTTCTGCCTGGTTTGCTCAGAAAAGAGACATTGTGATGGAAAAGAAATCAAGCAAAGTATTAGTTTCCTTGGGCTGCACTTCTGGCAATCCAGCTCTTGGGGATGGAAGGTCATGTTTGGAAAATTTTGTCACTAGTCTATACATCATTGCCATGCATCCAGGAGCAGCTGCACCATGTTTTGCCTTCCCAGGTACAATTAAGAGGAGATGCCAAATATGATTATTTAAATCTAATAAATTCATTTGTCCTTAAGCTGACAGCTTGTTTTTTAAATAGATTCTGTAATTTTCTGTTCTCTTTCATTTGTGTTTGTGAAGTAGTTAATTTTAATGTTCTAGATTTCTGTGACAGTTCTTAATAACCAATTCTTAACTGACCTGGGAAACAACATGTATTTAAAAAACAGATGCAGGATAAGATTCAGGGAGGTAATCATCACTGGAGAGGCTGATCTGTCCTACATACAGACTAAGACATTGCTAATGATTATAGCTGTGGTAATATTTTCAGACCGTGAAAGCTATTTCAGCATTTTTCTGTGAGTGATGATACAAATTCTGTTCACTCAATATCTGTCTGTCTGTCTGTCTGTTACACAGAAGCACATTTGCCTTTATCATGTTTTTGAAGAGCGCAGGCCATACTAAGAACTTCTGTGGGAAATGGGACTTCGATGTACGATGGAATTCGTACATCTAGTGCTGTGGTATCCCTGCAAAGAAAGCATAATCTAAATGCAAATTATCTTGTAAACTTATTGCTCTGTTATAAAATTAAAAGGTCAACTCAAGGAGAGCATGAGTTTTTAACACAGATGTGAAAGGTACTTGAAAGATACAGGGGAATGAAGGCTGCTGGAGGAACTTGAGAACTAATTTTTAAAGCACGTCTTGTTAGAAACAAGATTTGATGCAGGAATCAAAATGCGAGTATATACTCAAGAGAGATCTTTCTACTTTATTCTACCTCTTACTGCGTAGCAATCTCCCCATTTTATTCCTCCTACCTGCTCTTGAGGTTCCAGACAAATTGCAGAGTGATACAGTCATGGAAAGGTTCAAACGTTCAGCAGCCTCAAAACAGATCTCTCAAAGCAAGGTGAAGTGCAAAACGATCAGTATGCTCACCGATACAGATTTCCAGGTGACAGTGAGTGCTGAAGTCTTACCATGAATAGCAAAGCAAATAACTTTAAGCTACTGTAGTCAGTTTATTAAAACTTGCTTTTCAGATAAGTGCACAGAAGTTTGATGACAATTTTATAAAATCTTATAAACACCCCTTTTTATAATATCCAAGTATTTCTGTTTCCCAACAATACTAGGAAGTCAGAAATTTATTGGGCTTTATGAATTACAGACAAATTTATTTTTGCAAATCATGGAAATTAAAGCCTCTTAAATAAGCAGAAGTTTGGTTTGCATATGGATATATTTTCTGGTTTTAGTATATGCATGACATAAAATGGCCATCAGTAATGGGTTTCTTTTCCCAGACCCTTCTCATTTTGCATGGTTACCTTTGTCCCATGACAACAGATAAATAAGTCTGTTGAAAGTAAGTCTCCCTTTTCATCTATTTACATTTAATTAGACATATAAATAAAAATAACAACTGGAATGCAATAAAAGCAATAAAAAAATAAAGCTGAATGAAAGTGTGCAGGACAGGAGTTAGAATATGCCTTGAACCTCACATTGGACATTTATTAACCCCTGTGCTCTCAACAGCTTTAATTACTAGAACACTTCTAAATCTCAGAACAGTGTGTCTTTGATGCCCTTTCCAGTTGCTGAAGTAGACTGTATCTGGAGCCCATTTTGTTAGTCTATGTGATTTCCATTCACAGTGAATGGATGGGAGATCATTCCTTTTAGCACCTCAGCAGGACCAGTGTCATTCTGAATATTCTCCCCCTATGTAGAGCCAGCATCCTTGAATGTGTCCTGAGATGTCTCCTATTCTGTGTGAGTCATGATATACACCTTTGTGGCATGAAACAGTTATTATCTTGGCAAAGGTCAGTACCTGCTAATCCTAGTTATTACTGTTTCACAGATTGATTCCTTCTCAGTCTCAATAATTTGATTCAGGCCTACTTTAAAATAACATCTCTATCCTTATAGCTAAGAAAGCATGAATAATGGAGAAGAAAATTCCTTACTGTAGCAAAAGTAAGCATAGTCACTCAGCTTAATGAAGCGGTAAACGTGAGTAATGGGATAAATTTACAAAAATTTAAAAAAAAAATGTAATGAGCTCAGTTTTGGACTATGAAATGTACTCCTCCAGTAGAAATAACAAGAACCTCACTTATTAAGAAAGTTAAAACTAGATGGAAGCAAAGCTCTAGGTAAGGGAAGCAATCTGTTGGCAGGGAAATATTGTCAGATTAGCTGCTCTGCCCATTGCTAACATCTGTGACTGCCAAATACAAGCAATGCATAACTGTATCTGAATGGCAGCATCTTTTCCTTCCTTTCTTAAAACAAGTGGTAATGCTCACATTTTTTGACCTTTCTTTCATGTTCTAAGGGAGTCATGCCGTGGGGTCCCTCCTACTGTAGGGTTACTCACACAGGCTGTGTTCTGAGTAGTCTTTTCTCACTTTAATCAAGCAGTGAAGTATTTCTGTACAGTTATCACAAATAGGTTTTACATGTCATTTTATGCAAGAGTTTGAAGATTTACTTCTGGCATAGTTATCTGGACAGCAATATTTATATTTTATTTTTGTCTTAGTGCCACACTTTCTCACATATAGGTGTTATTAAAGGTGTCTAATTTTTATGAAAGGTGTATTTCACACTTGAGAGTCTCCTTTGTGCATGAGGATGGCTCTAACCCATTAACAGGAATTTTTTTTTTGAACTGGAGCTATTTTTACACACTTTGCTATCACTTTGCTGAAGCTGTGAAATAGCAACTTTACCAATTCTTCCACACAGCCACAGAGGCTTTTGTGGGGTTTTTTTTCAATATGAAGTTGGAGGGTTTTGTTTTGATTTGTTCTGTTTAAGCTACCATTCTTTAAAAAACAAGGGAATCACAATCCCTTTGTCTTTGTAATACAGTGATTGAGAGAGCACCCATTCTTGGATAAAAGTAAGGACAGACGCATAGGATGTTCCTGACACAGGAAAGTCAAAACGCCCTGAAGTATGAAATTGCATGTTAAGAACTGTCAGTAAATAAGATTTGTAGGCTCTTCATTCCCATGATTTGCTAACCCGCTCATCTCCTTTACAGAAAGTCAGGGAAAAAGCAAATTCATGGCTTTTTAACTCTGTTGTATTCTGCCTAATAACTAATTCCTGTTTTCTTTGAAATGCTTGGCAAATACAGGTACAAAGGGAGTTTATATTATAGGGACTTCAGTATGATCAGATTCAGACTATTGGAGATCGAAAGGGACTCATTTTTGCAGGAGAGACAAGAAGGAATTGGTGCTCTGCAGGACTAAGGCATGTCTTGATCCTCAGCAAATAACAAATCTGTGCCTATGAAGCCATTTTTTCTGTCCTTTCTCAGACTGATGTTACAAGACTTCGATCTTTAGGAACAGGAATAACATTTTCTAGACAAGTATGCTGTGTTTGTACTGTGTGTGTACAGCTATTCTCTGCCTTTCATCTTGACAACCAAGAACATGTCTAATTTGGACCTGAATGCCTGCTCACAAACATCATGATCAACAGCCTGTTAGAAAGTCCTTGAGGACCCATCTGTTTCCAAAGCCATTCTATTAAAGCTGCGTGTTTAAACAGTTTAATTCTGGAGGAGTCAGGGCCCAGACCAACTGGATCAAGTTGGTTCCAGATACAGGAACCTAGACCAGCCCTCAGAGAGCTCAAAAGGCAGTCATTAATGGGCCATCAGAGCACTGCTTAGTCATTTGCTTGTATCTCTTAATTCCAATTGCCTTCATCCTTTTCTCTTTCAGAGATCTAGGGCCAGCTTCTTGGTTAGTTACTAGATATCCTGAGACTGCTACTTCACATGAAACATTTTTCTCAAACGTTGAGTTCATTGGTCACATCACACAACCTCATTTCAAGCATTCGTATTGATTTATAGTCTTTTTACCATGTTGGCATTGCAGCTACATACACCTGATGCAAATATTATGGAGGCATATCACAGACTTTGTTGTACTTCAGCATCAAAAGTCATTTCTAGGCAAAGGAGCTTCATGTACATTTTTTAGAAGCTTCTTTGTGAACCCAGAAGTGCCTGTAGCCTGTCAACCCATTTGGCTGAGGCACATATTTTCTGCATAATTCTTATCCATTGCAGCCAGAAGGATAAATACTGTGATTCACAGGCTGAACTTCTCCCGGTTGGGATCGATGGCTTGTACTATTCAGTAGACACTCAGACCCTGTCCAAGTCCTGGTTATTGTTTTAGAAATGGCTATTGGCATATGATGGCCAGAAGTTAATTTGGTCACTGCAGACTTAATGGTTATGCTGAATAATGCTACTGGTCGCATATTCTGGTACAGGAAAATGAGTGAAGATGATACTGCTTTGTACATGGGAAATGATCCAGAACGTTTCCAAGAAGAACCAGATATTCATGGAGCTTTGTGAAGGAGCTACTGTGTTACTTCAAGTCATAGCACTCAGAGGAGACCACCTCCTTAAAGAAGCAGAGCACATGTTCCCCTTTGAACAGTTCCACCGCTACTGCTGTAGATTTTTAGTAACTCTCTTTAGTACAGGAAAGTCAAGCTGTTTGGACTGTGGTGGTGGAGTGTTGTGTGATTTTTTTTATAAGTTGACAGTAGGTAATAAACTTTATGAATGGTACGGAGTAAGTGAAATGCAGAGAAGTAGGATTCCTCAGTTCCCAAGGACCATAGGTACTGTCCTAGGGCAGAAAATGAGTTGTTGAGTCTGCAAGTCTACCTTACAAGGTAGAGACATTCATGGATAACTAGATGGAAAACACAAGAAAAGTGCTGAGGGGTCTTGTCATTTTAAATGTTGAGAGAAGTAAGGACAAGTCCTTCCTAAGGACTTTGTATATGTAATGATGAAGTTTGTATCGTGTTCTGAACAGAGAGCATCTTGTAGGCTTAATGAATTGTTAGTGTTCAGCATCTTTCCTTGTACTGTTTTGCAAGCAGTCTTATAGCAATAATTATATGTGCCACACAGTCAGACTCTCCTGATCATCCGTTGGATTGTATTTGGAAGGGAAAAGAAAACTGTGCAGCTTAAACTTTTCTGCCCTCCACTCTCACATGTCTAGGCTATTTTGTCCATCCTATATAGAGTTGGTCGTTTTCAATATTGAAAATGGAGCAGGGAGCTTAAAATGCAATTTGAACATCTCAAACCACTGAGGAATTTTGTTTAGCTCCCCATATATTAACATAAGGATAATTATGACTTATCCTCTCTTCAACAGGATAGTTTGTATAAAAACATTCTCACTACTTCTAAATGTTCCTCCTTAGATTGCAGCTGTTGTATGATGCTATAAAATAAAGTGGTTCCTGTGGTATTATTTTCTTATTATAAAGTATTCTTCATGCAAGGGTTTTACTGAAGACAATTTTATTCCAAGTAATGTGTGAAAGTTGACTAAGGACCAGGTAATTCTTGCTCAGATGCTTTTTCTCAGTAAAGAATTGTACGTCACATTTAGAAACATGTAGAAGTCTGAAAACTGTAAATCTGTTCCTCTTCTCTTTGGCACTGCCACTCCACCAAGATGTTCCTCTGCTTTTTTACCATGAAATGAGGAGGGCCTGTAGCTTCAGGCCAGTGCTTTGAGGATAAAGCTAATTGACAGTCTGCAGTTTGAGGAGTACAGATGCAGATTTTGGACTTCATTAGTGGTGATGAAAAATGCAAATGTGGTGCATTAGATAATAAACAGAAGCTGGAAGTTTTGCTCCTCTGAAACCGGCTGTATTACAAAAGATTTTTAGATGCAGAGAATCTAGATGTTACCGCCTACCTCTCATATATTTTAAATAGGCACAGTTGGTTAGATTGTTTTTAAAATAGCATTAATAAAGTGAATCTATGCATATATATGTTTGTTTATTATCTAGTATGAAGGACTGCTAATTGCCAAATTCAGCTCTGATTTAAAGACTGAGCAAGCCACACTAAAATCCTTAAGAACAAAGTGAACCCTGCCAATTTCTACATAGCTATGCAAATACCACTCAAAGCAGAATTTGGACCTGAAGCCATATGTTTGTTGACAGTCTCTTCTATTACTTAAGCCTTACTGTCAAGGAAGTCACAATGCCTTTACTTATTCAGACAGTGTCTGGAAGATCCATTTTGCTTGTAGAAAAAAAGAAGAAACATTAACACAAAAATCAGTCACCACTACTGACTGCAGTGGTATCCCTGAAGGCTAATAATTTATTTTACTGTGTTTAGGCTTCCCAGTTTGCCCATGACCTAGATCTCTTGATACAAGGGTGTGTCAGATGTCCACAACGACGTGACCAATTGCAGCTGTGTTTGGCTTATTTCCACCGGCATCAGATGTGAGCCTGTATATAATATCCTTAATTTCTTGGTAGCTTGCTGACAGGCAAGACAGCCAGCACTACTTAATATATTAATGTAATCCATGAGAGTTGCTCTTTAACCCCTGTCTAGCCTTGTTAGTCTTATCTGCTTCTTTACTCCTAGATAATAAAGTGATTGTACTTAAAGTAATGGTCTTTCAAGCATGTCCTAGTTAGGCAGATCAGCAAAACTTTTGATCCTTTAACAGCTTATTCTATAACAAATACATCATCCTATTATAGAGGATGTATATATATATAGCATAGAATGGCAAGGCAGGAGGGCTCAGACTGCCAGTGCAAAGACATTGTTAAACTTTCTAAAAATTTGAGATGGTAATTTTCTTACACAAGAGATGCTGCACTGTTTAGTGCGAGATTATGGTAAAGGAGAATTAATCACAGAGTGGAAGATTGGTGGACCTGTAACCAAGACTAATTGCAGTCACTGTGGAAAAAAATTACCCTAAACAGCAATTCAGCAATTATAAAAATGCGTACTACACATAAACATGCAGAGCATGTGTATAAGAGTTATTTTTTAAAACAGAAAAAAAAAAAAAAGAAGAATGCAAGTAGTGGGTTTAAAAGAAAAAAATATTAGATGGTCAAAAAAGACAGTTCCAATCTATCAGAAGGGACAACTTTGGCTTAGAGCCAGTCTTGGCACAGTAATGATGCCAAGGCAGGATTTGTGAATGAAAAATTGTACGTAATGAAGAATAGGTAAGGACCATATACAATCATGAAATGTAGAAAAATTGCTAGAGAATGTTAGCATCACATAGAAAAGATTAGAAGCTGAAGATTATTAGAAAAGAAATTCTGCTTAGGCACGCTACTAAATAAACATGATAAAGTTGTTATTAAGGAAAATAAAAATAGAAATTTAATAAATATTTCTGTTAATTCATTGGAAAATGTATCATGCTTTTTTTTCCATCATGAGGGAAAATGAAGAAGATTTTCCAGTTCCATAGCAACTAAGGAGGCTAATAAACATCAGCAAAAGAAAAATTTGCTTAAGTCTACAGGCCTATACAATTTGTACCCAGAGACCTGAGGAGCTGGCTGGGTAGACTTCTGTTGCAATTTAGTTTTAATAGATCTTGGAGCACCACAGCTGTTCCAAGAGATAGGAAGACTGTTAATGCTGCAGCAATGTTCCAAAGACAGGGATGGTGACTCAAAGTGGTATATATATATATATAGTTATCCTGCTGTAAGTCACAAGTATATAAATCTTTAGTATAGAAGACTAGACATGAATTACAGCTATTAAAGAATTTGATATCAAACATAGGATATGTGCCAGTGAAGATCTTTTAAAACAGAAAATAAGGGTTTTAAAGTGAGGCTGATTTGGTTTTGTTTTGTTTGGGGGTTTTTTGGTTGTTGGGGGTTTTTTTAATTGTATTTTTAGGATAGTATATTGTTGCAGTTTAACCACAGCCAACAGCTAAGTACATGCAGCTGTTCACTCCACAGACCCGCACTTGCCTCCCTCCTCCTGGCCCCCACGGTGGGATGGGGAGGACAATCAGAAAAAATCTAGGTAAAAAAAATTGGTAAACCCCATGGGTTGAGATAAAAACAGTTATAATTGGCAGGGGGTGAGGGGAAGTAATGAAAAGGGAGACACAGAGATGTAAAGTTAAACCCCAAGACAATCAAGTGATGCACAACACAGTTGCTCATCACCTGCTGACCGATGCCCAGCTAGCCCCCGAACAGTGACCAGCAGCCCCCCAGCAAGCCCGCCCCCCCCAGCAAGCCCCCCCCCCCCCCCCCCCCCCCCCCCAGTCTATATACTCATATATACTAAGCATGTTTTTCCATGGTACGGAATATCCCTTTAGCTAATTTGGGTCACCTGTCCTGCCTTTGCTCCCTCCCGGCTTTTTGTGCATCTCGTCACTGGCAGAGCACAGGAAACTGATAAGTCATTGAATTAGGTAGGGTAAGCACTACTTAGTAACAACTAAAATATCAGTGTGTTATCAACATCATTCTCACAGTACATCCAAGGCACGACACTGTACCAGCTACTAGGAAGAAAATTAACTCTATCCCAGATGAAACCAGGACATACATGTTTGCTTGAGAAAAGTACAAAATGTAATTTGTTTAGACTTTGGTAAGAAATCTGGCAGTATACCAGTTCATTCTGATAAAGATCAGTATTGTATATGAACAGTACAGGAACAGTAAGAAAATAGTCTGGGAAGTGATTTTTTAAACAGATGCCAGCAATGAATTGTCCACATAGAGTCATAACTGAATATGAATGTCTGTAGTGGGATTTTATGTAGAATTGTATTAAAATCCTGATATTTTTAAACATTAGAATTAATGATGTAGAAGCAGATATAAATAGCTGATGAAATCTGCAGACCACATGAAGATACATGGTATGGTAAATTAAAGGGAGGCTGTGGCTTTGTCCCTAGCACCCTCAAAAAATATAGTTTACCACAATGCAAAGCATAGAACATGAAATTCAGGCCAAGCTTACAGAGTGGTGAACTTTTACTACAAGAATGTAGTTCTGCAAATGATTTAAAGATCTCAATGTGCAAGCATCTCACCAAAACCTGCCACTGTGATGTTCAGGTCAAAGTGTCACTTCTCATACTCACATATAGGAAGACAAGTTAATTTTCCTATAGAACACTGGTGAAACTTGATTTTGAAATGCTACTTACAATTCTATCTTTTCTGTTTTAAAAAAAATGTATAGAAAATTGAATATATGCAAAAAAAAACTTCACAAAGGAGAATTAAGGAAAGCACAGGGATGGCTTTAGAGTGAGATGTGAGTTCACTCAAAAAGAAGATCTGAGACATGACATCATTATAAGTACCTTTTTGAAGATAAAATAATAGTAAGAGACAAATTAAATTTAATTATATAGAGAAAGCTACAGAAAAAAAGAAAAGTTTCTGAAAACTAAAGTCATGCAGATTCAAATGGGACATTAGGCATAAATTTTTAACAGTGAAGCTGATTAACCACTGGATTAAGCTAATAAAGCAGTGGTGGATTCTCCAGCTTTCTGCTTCTTGGATTCAAGCCTAACTTAATTGCTGGAAAATGTGTTTAGCCAATCACAAGATAGCAGAATAAAAGGGGAGCTGGGTAATACGTCTGTGAAATGGTTTGTGAAATACTGGAGATTCAAATCAGGTGATCTAATATCCCCTTCTCATTTTAAACTCTGTAAACCACCTTCCTTTCAACTATAGGTACCATAAATCTTACTTTTGATAGTGCTCAGGTGATCAACGTCCAGGACCATAGACCTTAGTCAAACTAGCTAGAATAATTTGCAAAACTGTTTATTGTTTAAATATACTAGATGAACCAAATCTAGTGGAGGGTTACTCTGCAGATACTTCTTTCCCTTTCCCTGTATTCTGGGGAAGGGTCATTCCTCCATTATGTAGTGTCGTGTCTTCCTCACTGTGGCAAGGAGAAACTTGTCTTCTTTTCCACCTCTTCCCTTATTACCTCTAAGTGTTCCCTAAACTCACAGGAGTTTCCTTCAGCAAGACAATGGTCAGCACTGCTACCTGTGGTGTCCTTCTCTCAGTTGAGAGGGGCACAGCAGGGTTGCTGGCAATCGGGTGTCTCCTTGTTTGTGGCTCAATTCTGTGCAGTTGCTGGGGCTTTGCACAGGGTTTTCAGATTTCTTCACGTTGGACAGCAGCTTGGGAATTTGTATCTGCTCTTGTATCAATTAGATGGAGCAAAGCATCTTTATATAATGCTGCTACTTCATGTTTCAAAAGAGGCCCAGCAAGGAAGGGTCTGGTAGCTTCATATACAACCAATTATATATTTGAAATGGTTCCGGCAATGCTTCAACCTGAATGATCTTAGAAAAAGAAGGGCTTTCTTACAAGTTGCCACTGCAGTGACCGCCCAGTAGGCTGACACCACAGCAGTACCACCAGGGTGAGGGACAAGTTTTGCAGAAGATGTGAGGAGAGGAGAAGAAACAGGCAAAATTTTCTGTCTCTACCCTTCCTAAGAGTTTCAGCATTGCAAGCAGGGCAACCCTATGACACGCTGGCAGCCCTTGCCACGGAGGGACAATGCAACCTCAGAGCAAAGGTCACTTTCTGAAGCTTTTTATACCTCAAGTTCCATTCCCCTCTAAAAGCAGCATTTCATCTTGCTCTTTCCGTGTGTATGCCAACAGAAAGGCTTCCCAACAGAAAGTTTTGGCTGAGGAGTTTATAGCTGGCAGGAACCAGGAAGCGTAACATACATTAACATATTCTCTGTCCCCTGCAGCCTGTCATTTCTAGCTTTCAAAGTCATCCCCTGACTTCTGGTCCAGAAGAAAGAAATTGGTTAAAACTGTAGTTCAGAAAATTCTTGACCGGAGCTTTCCCATTAAAGGTTTTTTATGGAAACTAATTCTTTTCTAGTCCCACTCTCCAATAAGTACCCATACTGATATTCATGTAACAAAAAAACCTATGTGCCAAAATTAAAGAATACAAGCTTCTAGCCTGAGAAAAACTGTTCCTACATCTCTAGCTGTGAATATTTGAGGTTACTTGTAGAGAAGACACTTGTACTTCACAGAGAGGAGGGAGGGGAGGAGAGGGAACGGATGAGGTATGAGCCATCAAGAAAAGATTCTTGTAAAGAAAATGTGTTAAATTCTCACTTCCTATTCTCATGTGGGTGAGGTATGTTTTACCTACTGGATTGTGTTCTGTATGGTACTTACCCAGAAATCCTTGTGGCACAGAGACTGACTGTCATTTTCCCTGCTGCACCTACCAAGAGTCCCAGAATCATCAACTGGCATTGCCAAGAATCATCATAAGAAAAAGACATAAACTAAAACTATTTAAATATGTGAAAAGCTGTTAAACAGGCTACATAGGCTAAAGCCAAAAACATACAGCTGAAAACCTGTTTATTAAATGTCTGAAGGCAAAAAAAAGGTGTAATAAATCCACTTTTCTCACCCCTCTCAAAACACAATAACAAAAGACTCAATTAGAAAAATGGAAACATTAGAATAAAAATGAGGGACCATTGCTGTCTTGCTCCTGCTGAGTTGTGTATGCTTTTCTCAGAGATTTTGGGGTCAGGATACAAGCTACACTTCAGAAAGGAAGGAAGAACCCTATATGACTAGAAAATCCACGAATGCTGATTTCATTCAGTAGGATTAGTCTTCTTTCTTTTCTGCCTCATTCTTTAAAAAGTCTAGAGTGCTGTTACTGAAATAGCAAACTCTAGCCTTGATCTAAAATGAACTTCTCTTCTTGATTTGAAGGTTAGGAGTCAGATTTGTCTTCAAACAATTCCATGGGATTCTCCGTATTTATATGGAAATGTTCTCAATTTCCTCAGAAAAGGATGCCTGAAACTGTGAGTGCTGGTAGGATCCTGCTGGAGCTGTGATAGGTTAGTTTAGTGAGTCAAAATTTAGAATGACATGTAAATAAGTGAATATACTGTTAAGACTTTTAATTTTTTCCATTTTCTTCACGATAGATCTGTTCTGCAGATGAGGTGCAAGAACTGAAAATGTTCCTTTCAGCATCAGCATCTCTGAATAGCTTTATTAAACCAAGTTGAACCTGGTACTGGAAATGTTACGGATAACCCATATCTAGTTCTAAGTTAGTCCTCTTCCCTTTGGCTTCTTTTTCCTTTATTGATCATTCTCAAAATTTTCAAAACTTCTCTTTTCCCAGTTTTCTTATGTATGCCATAAAACATCTCAGCATTTCTCTCCAAAGTTGTGATAACATGACCATGGTAGTTCTGGTTTTGCTCTCATTCAGTGGATGCTAATCTGTCTTTTCTTTTCTTTACATATTCATTATCTTGTTTCCCTGATTAAAATTCTGCCTGTCATAACTCAAAATTCAAACCCTATTTACTTGTCAAAGCCATGGAAACACTGAGAAGAAGCTTCCTCACAGAGCCATGTGTTTGTGTTGACTCCAACCAAATCTGTATGGAAAAACACTGAGCTAAGATAATTATTTTAGTAATAAAAGGCCTTTTGCTGAATAGAAATTAAATCAGTCTTGATCTTTGTAATTATAAAATGTGGAAGTAGTTCCCCCCCAGTGAAAATTCTGGAATTGCTGGAGAAGCCTTCTCCTGGGCTGGTACCTAACAGTGTCAGGAAGCAGTCCTCTCAGATGTCCCAGTTTCCATGCCAGTTGATTAAAGATCCTTAGGAGGCTGTCCTCATCTAAGAACCATGAAGTCTTAATCTAGATCTCCTTCTGCCCAGTAAATTATGAAATTCTGCTCAAATGTTGGCCCCTTGGAAATGTCATCACCCTTCCATAGAGCAATAAATGCTGGCAGGAAAAGCACAAGGTTAATCAAAGCATTATTTTTGATAGAAGCTCTCATTTAAAACCGTTCCTTAGGGATCATTTGAAGGCAGTGGTCTTTCTTCTATTGAGTTATAAGCATGTGTGTGACTTCTTTGGACTTTTAGTATCTTTGCTGCTCTTGCACTTGGTATGCCAAGATCAGTTTATACCTCATTGGTGCTAAAAGATAATCTAGGTGATTTCCTTGTTATTTCTCTAATATATTATTAATTGTTCTGTTTTTAAGCAAAAAGCAACTAGTGCATTAAAAATTATTAGGAAAGCAATAGCGAACCAAACAGAAAATAATATACACAGTATGCCTCTTGGAAGTGCTCAGTACAGTTCTGGTGCTTCTATCTCAAGGGTGATAACAAAGCTGGAAGAAATACAGACATGAATGATAAGGACGATCAAAGGTATGGAACTGCTAAATAATAGACAAGTGAGTAGAGTAGCAAAGATAACTGAGAGGGTAGAAAGGTCTATGAAAATAAGTGGCTAGAAAAGACAATTATAAATTGTTATAAGCTGTCTCATTCAGAAAAGCAAGAGAACTTTAAATGAAACTAGCAGATGACTAGGTAAAGGCAAACAAAGGTGAATTTTCATACAGTATTCAGACAAGTTGTGGAAATTTTCACTGCAGAAAGTTATGGATGCTACAAGTTTGCATAATTCAAAAAGTGACTGGGCAAATTAATGAAAAAAACTTCAAGCAAAGTAAAATGCGGATGTATTGTGTTATGTGCAATAGTACTATATATAATAGTATACAACATATATTTTAAATATACATTGTGTACACCACAATTGTATTAAACAGTTGCATAATACAGTTATATATAGACAATATCTCTGACTCAGGAAGTCCTTAAATGATTATTTGTTGGCTGTAATAAGAGCATTTGGAGGAAGCACTGCTGTGAGTGTACTGTTCTTATTGCCTTTATCAAGCATGCAAACCTGGGGATTGTTGTTCTTTTCTTCCTTGTTTAATTTTTTTTTTCTCCTCAAGAGAAACCATTCTAACTGATTTGAGTACCAGAAACTGCTGTCTGGAGTGTTTCTCCAAAAGTCCCTTAACTAGAAGTGTATTACCACCCATTCCTGCCACCTTTGAAGTCTAGCTGCTACTGTGGGCGCAGGACTGGCCAAAGCCTTGCTCCACTCTGCTAGATGGTTCTTTTGTCAGTAGGTGAGAGAAAATGGAATAAAAAAGTGGGAATTTCTGGGGCTTCATAGGGTCTCATCTGTCACTGCTCTTGTATTCTGATTCTGTGATTTCCAGGAGGACCAGTCCCTAGCATCCGATGTTGGAGACTGGCAGTTACTGATGATCCATGCTCCTGGGAAATGGAAGGTCATTGCAAAGAGGAGCATAGCTACACTAAGGTGTCTGCAGCCAAATGTACCATGTATCTAGTGCTACCTCTGACAAACCACACAGTAACTCCTTTTGAAGGCTGAATCCTGGGCGAGATAGATCATTCTTCTGACCCTGTCCAGCCAATTCCATATTCTCAAAAGCATGAGGAAAAGATGCCACAGTTTCTTCTTAAGCTAACTCATAGTAGCAGTTGTAGAATTCATTGAGCCTAGTAGCTAATATCCTAATGAATATGAGACGAGTATCTTGAAAAACACAGTTTGTATTGATTGGGAAAGGGCATTGTAGTTCTTGTAGGCGGCAGCTCACAGCCTGACTGGCCACGCGTCTGTATCCATTTATAGCTGCATCAACCAGGGACATGCTCCAGACCTACATCTGCAAACTAGGCTTGAGTTCACACCTTCAGGTCCACAGCAGGAGACCTGATTAAACCCCAGGGGCTCTACATTAGCCACAATCACACTAATCAGTGGGGTTTGCTGTCATAATAAAAATATCACAGAATGTCAGAAGCTGTGTCTTTTTCTCAGAAGCTGGAGAGGAAGAACAACAAAACAGTTAATGCACTGGCCATTATGAAAGTGTTGCTGGGTGCTGTGGTGGCTTCCAGAGCTGAATGTAAACTGAAATAGTCACTTCTGGCTTCCTCATACCTCATTTGATAGATAAAATTATAGGAGGAAAAGACTTCCTTGCAATATTTTGTGTTTTGTTGAAGTATACAACTAGATCAAAATTGTCACTATAATTTCTTCCATCTGCTCCCTTTGGCTACAGGTACAAGGCTGTCAATTCATCATATGCAAAAGGAAACCTGAGGCCAAATTTTTTGTTGGCATAACTCCACGAAAGTCTTGGACCTGGCCTTCCCCCTGAACTATTGATTCTAAAAGGTTCAGTGGAAGAACAAGAGAAAAATGGAAATAGCAGTACATAACCACCTTTCCTCATAGTTCAGTCAATCATATAAAAGACCCCATGGAACTGTTTACCGCAGATTTCTGAGGCAAATATCTTCAAGAATCCAACACACCAACAAAATACTGAAGCAGTAGGCCATGCTTATTTCTACATGCAACAAGGAGTGTATGGCATCGTGTCTGTAGCAGATGCTGGATACATTGTCAATTGCATTTTAATACTTGGCCATCCCTTTTCACAGATTTCTGCTCTCTCCATCAGGAACACATTTGATCTCTCTCTTTCAGTCTGTGTGTCATTATTTAACCCCTGCCAGCGACCAAGCCCCACGCAGCCACTCACTCACTCCCCCCAGCAGTGGGATGGGGAGAGGAATGGAAGACTAAAAGTGAGAAAACTCGTGGGCTGAGATAAAGACAGTTTAATAGGTAAAGCAAAAGCCACACACACAAGCAAAGCAAAACAAGGGATTCATTCACCACTTCCCATGGGCAGGCAGGTGCTCAGCCATCCCCAGGACAGCCGGGCTCCATCACACATAATGGTTACTTGGGAAGACAAATGCCACATGTCACTGACGCTGACAAAATGCTGAATGTCACTCCGCCCCTCCTTCTTCTTCCCCCAGCTTATATATACACAGCATGATGTTCTATGGTATGGAATATCCCTTTGGTCAGTTCAAGTCAGCTGTCCTGGCTGTGACCTCTCCCAATTTCTTGCACCCCTCCAGCCTTCTCACTGGCAGAACCCAAGAAACTGAAAAGTCCTTGAAATAAACATTACCTGGCAACAACCAAAACCATCAGTGTGCTATCAACATTGTTCTCACCCCAAATCCGAACCACAGCACTGTACCAGCTACTAAAAAGAAAACTGATTCTAACCCAGATGAAACCAGGGCACTGTGAAATGCCTTGGAATAGAAGATGAGCAAGTAACTACCGAGTGGAGTCCCTAGTGTTTCATGCCATATCTAATATAAAAGATTTTAGAAGAGGAAAATCTGCCCTGCATTGTCTTTTGGGCTTGGTGTCTATTGTGTTTGTCAACTATAGTATGAGAAGATTTTCCTCTATTAAAACAATTTGAAGAAGTTCTGATTCTCACAGGTAGATCTATAAACAGCTGCACACCCAAGGCATAACCAGTACTCAGAGGGGGTGGAACAAAAATGTCAAATGTCACATGGGGTACCTTAAGACCTGATGGTTTTCTGTGAAGTCTGGTCCCTGACTGTGACCACAGTAGGCAAAAGACTTTACATTATGGTCAGTTGCTGTCTCACTTGCACAACTTAAAGCAAACCACATGGCAAATAACACTGGTGTACAAAAGAGCATTTCTGTATAAGCACTGTTCTGTGTCATTGACCTACTACTATCAGTTATGGTAAATGTTGCCTAAAGCATAGGCGAGCCTCGAGTCTGTAAGAGCCATTTGTAAAGAAGAGCAGAATATATGAAAACTCTAGGAAAACCATTCTGTGTTCAAGTACTGGTATTGGAATTGCAAGTGCATACTATAAACTGCAGATTCCTGTTCGGCTTCCAGCACCAGATCTTCCTGCACAAGAATGTACATATTTGTGAATGGCCTGTGATGTGAAAACAGTGCTGTCTGACTGTGTCAGTCCAGGAAACATGAAATCTATCCCAGGAGTCATAATTATTCATAAGTCACTGCAACCCTAACAGGATCAGTGTCTCTTTAAAACTGTAAATAGGCAGTTAGTTGTGCACAACATTTGGCTTGTCATGACTCATAACTGACTCATAATTCTCTTGCAGATGCAGCTATCACCAGCAACAGGAGAGGTGACGGGGGTAAGAAATTAAGAATCTTGGCATGGGATCATAGGATTAGTAATGGGTTTAAAAGCTGGGCAACAGGGAATGTCAAGGGCCTGTGATACAGGTCCCAGTAGCAGTTAAATATCTGTATTGGCATCTGTAGAACTTAGAAGTCTAACTTCTACAGGGAGTTTGGACTGATTAGTGCCATGACCAAAGCCAATGAGCCTTCTGTTAGTTAATTTTAAAAAGATCCACAATACCTGCTGCTGTGCCTCCCACGTAGGTATTACAACAACTAAGTAGCCCTCTAGCCTCAGCAAATGAACCAGAACATGTAAGTTAGGAGTCGAGGCAGGCAGTGTGAAGAGTTAAGACATGGAGCACATAGGGCAATGCTAGAACCATCTTTAGAGTGAGGCAGTAGAACCCAAAAGTAGGAAAGCATCCAGCACTTCGCTCTATTTTCTGCACAATAACATAGGCATGTCCTGGGGCATCTCCAAAGAGCAATCCAGAAAGCCCAGGATTTAGTCCATGGGGAAAGAGGTGGTTGAACTCCAGTCCTTCACTACCTTTAGAGATAGGAACCCACATTGTGCCTCCATCAGCTTGAGTGCTACATCCAGACACAAGTACTTCACAGAGAAGAATTCACATCTAAGAGTCTAAACTGTCCAGAAAGATGTGCAAATTGGATTCAGCATCCTCATTAGTCTCAGAGGATGCAAGCCATCCACCCTTCCTTCCAACAGTGTGTTGACCTCTAGGCTGCACATGTGGGAGGGGCAGGGAACCCACAGCACCTCCCTCCAAGTGAAGTCTCTAAGCAGCCAGGAAGGCAAGCACAGTGGAGTCAAGAGATGAGTCCTCAAAGAGGCCCTAAGTCTCATAGCTGAGAATTTTATGATAAGGAGACCTGGGCTCACTCCTCTGAAGTGGTCACACATCTTACAGAATCCTTGAATAAACCAGAAGTTACCCTATGAACAGGAGCCATAACCCCCAGCAATCCACACCCCACAGCATACTTTGTCTCTCCCACATCTTGTGTAAAGTGATCCTTGTCAGTCAGTGCCAAATTCTGTTATGGTAGTTTTCACTGTCTGGGGATTTGAGTAAAAAACCTAGGCATCTAAGTGCCCAGAGGAGGTCACATTGAGAAAAAAGCCCAACAAAAACCAAAACCCAAAACAACACACTCAAGTGCAGGGTCCTGAGGAAATGATAACGATCTGTAAGGACTTCCAGGTGAGGTTGCCATTAGGGTTGGGGCTTTGGGATGACCCTTTGATGTAAGTTGCAAGTGCGTTCTCCTTTAGATTCAAAAGCAAGCTAACACGTGTTCCAAGATACTCATCCAAGTGATCATTCTGAGCCATATGGTCCAGATGGCTAGCAATGGAGAATTGGAAGGGTCTTTGGTGGTCTGTGAGGAGAGAGAATTGTCTCAGTCCTAGACCTCTTTCTTGTCTTGCTGTGTGTGTTGGCTATTTCAAGAGAGAAAATAATGGATTTATAAGGGGTCTTTGGTTTGCTCTTGTACATATAGATAGTTCTTCCAAATTAGGAAGGAAGTATCTCAAAAAAGAAGTCGGTGGAAATTTGCAATATTTTTGCTGCACCATAATGCTTGTTTATTTAGCTGCTTACGTCAGACCACATTTCCTTATTCAGAGGCAGCAATGATTTCTCAGGGAGATGGTCAAGATCACAGCAAGGATCAAACAGCAGCAACGTAACAACAGGAGTCCATTTCAGAGGAAGACTATAGTTATTGGGCTCACTGTTCTACAACAAATGTAAGGATGCAGACAGTTTGAGCTCGACACTTTACTAGTCTGCCATTGCTATGCCACCGTGTGCTGTCATATGGTCACCCCGCACTGTTCAATGGATGGAACTGTCAGGATTGCTTTTGTAACAGATCTGCTGGCACGTTCCCTGGCAGCTCGCACACTTGTGCAGTGGCACATAGCTGACTTGCATCAGACACAGGTCATGATGATGATGTCAGACACCAGTGGGGAGAGAGCAAATGTTCTTCAACTTCAGAAAGCCCCTCATCAGCCGAATGCAACCTTCAAGGCTTTGATTCATGCCAAGGGTTCTGCATGTGCAGCAGTTTTGTATGCTGCTTGAAAATGCATGTCAGGGGCATTTTATTGGAATTCTCTTTTAGGGTATGCCAGCTGTGGGATCAAGTACTCTGAAAAGTTCAGTGATTACACTGCTGCAGGCTTTCAAGGAATCAAGCCATCAGGAACGATTTATAGCCCAGCTTTCTCTTTGCTGCCAAGTTTTACCCCTGATGAGATGCAGAATCCCTGAGGGCCTGGTCTTATACTGTATTAGTAAGTAAAGCTTTGAAAAATTGATGTTTTATAAAATCCATTTAACTGATGAAACTACCCAGTCACCTTCCAAGCTTCCTTGAATGACCCACATCTCTCATTCTGATTTAAAATGGATTTTGTTCTTTAGGAGTACACAGTAACTCCTAGCGGTGATTGTTACTGATGGCTTATAACAGAGCTCAGCTGTGTTCCTCCTGGATTTCCAATCAGCTTAGCAATGATATAACTGTTGTTGGAGAATTGCACTAAACTATTTCATACTGAAAACTAGACAAGCGCACACCCACACCCAAATATTTTAATATACTTTATCACGAAAAAATGGGATAAAATAAAAAGAGGTGGACGCTATTCACCATGTGTTCAACTAATCCTTGGAAGTTAGCAGAATGACTGACTGTGTGAACAGGTTACTACAAGGCAAGTTTACACCACAGTAGCTATTCTGCTGGGAAAGCCTGTGAGAATGTTTTAACCCCACAGCAAACGTGAAGTAGCTTAGCCTGTACTCACCAAGGCACAAACCACTTGACACTTAACCGCAATTTAAAGAACAGCTGCTGCAGGGTGACTAGTACTTTGCAAAGTCACAGTTTCTGTCACCTGTTAGTAAATTGTCAGAGTTGCTGCATTTGAAGTATCAGAGGGGTTAGCAGTGGTCTCCTCAGGATTCCTAAATGCTGTAAGTGGAAGTCAGAAACAGTGTTATGTTGTAGTTTTAGATTTGTATTTACCAGATTCAAGTTGCTTTTCTGCAATGGTCACAGGCTTCCTGGTGACCTTTAGCAAATCACTTTGGCTCCGATGCTCAGACATAATGAGTCCCACACTTCCACTGAATTAATGATTAATCATCTTTGAGGATCTAGGACTAATCCTTCATTTCCTCAATTGAGGAACAAAGGCAGGAGGCAATAACAGTCCTATTTACCATTTTTGTCTATACAGCCTGTACTCTTTTTGGGTATAAACCACAATTACTGCCGTGACCACAATTAGTGTAGGTCAGCCTAGCTTTGAAGTAGGTGGTTTTTGTGGGTTTTTTTCCCCCCTCAAACTGATAGCTCCATGATGAGAGAGCATGCTATGATGTTTTGTAGAGACTTGATGTATTTTTCTCCTCTGATGACTGTCACTTTGAAACCAAACCAACTCATTTAGAATTGGTAAAAAATGCCAGCTACTGATTGTCACATTCACGTGTTTATTCATCTGTTTGCCCGAGAAGGGATATCTGCCACATTTGGTCAGCATTCAATGAGGAATGAAGCTTTCTGTGACACAGATTTTGGATGTTCAGGACTAAAATAATGAACTTACACCTCCTGAACTGAATGCGTACTCTGAAAGAATCTAACCTTATTTTCATTCTAGGCACAGTATGGATACCTCAGACCATTTAACATTTGTAAATCCATGAGAAGATTCATTTAAGACCTGAACTGGATGCACTTTTTCTGTCTGTAATCTCTGTAATGAACCACGAAACTGCATTTCAACATGACAAATTGGTTTCATTCACAATAATTATCTATATAGGGCTGAGACACTTTCCGACTGGGTTTCATCTCCCTCTGAAAAGGCACTAAGCTTTTGTGAAATAAACATTCTGAATGTGATGTAAAAGTTCTCATGCAGGAGGGGACAACTTCTTCACAATTCCTTTCTAGTCCTCTCAGTGAACCTTGTTCTCTTTTTTGGTTGTTGTGTTTTGTTGTTTTTTTTCTTAGCTTTTTTTGCGCTAAGCAGTATCCTGTGTTCAGACAGATGTTTGAAAGGTATCTGTGAAAATGCAAGAGATAATGGTTGGGATATTTATACCTGCCACTTTGGGCATCCCTTTCTGTCAGCGAAGTGAATAAGTGTATTAATCGTAAAATAGGTAGCTAGAAACATTTGACCGTCATGCGTGCCCTCACAGTGCCTATGTTTCATCACGGGTAGTAAAGGCAACCCTGAATGCTCTGAAGTAGGTACCTAGTATACGAGGTAAGGCAGTCAAGATCAAGCCCACAACTTAGAGGGACTAGCATTTTTTTGTATTGTCCAATGCTGTTTATTTTGCCTCTAAACCCTCTCCTGACTTTTGGCATTACCACTTCACTAGGCATCTAGCTATTCCTTTTTCATACTAGTTTTTATGCTGCTCTCAGCATCACTGCTTCCTGAGCAGTCTCCAGTTAGCACTCTAGCTGATGAAGGGACAAAGATATTATAAGCAACTGCTGCTTTTTTGAGCCTCTCTGCTGTGGAGAGACCATAGTTCATAGAATCATAGAATGGTTTAAGTTGCAAAGGACCTTAAAGATCATCTAGCTCCAGCCCCGCTGCCGTGGGCAGGGACACCTCCCACTAGACCAGGCTGCTCAAAGCCCCATCCAGCCTGGCCTTGAGCACTGCCAGGAATGGGGCATCCACAGCTTCTCTGGGCAGCCTGTGCCAGTGCCTCGCCACCCTCATAGTGAAGAATTTCTTCCTAATGTCTAATCTAAATCTATTCTCTTAGTTTGAAAACTGTTATCCCTTATCCTATTGCTACAGGCACTACTAAAAAGTCTGTCCTCAGATAACCATGCTTTTTTAAGTTACTCTTTTTACTTTCAAAGCTGAGAAAGCAGTATGACCAACAACGGCAGAGAAAATGGCAAAATTTTTTTCCCCCTTGTAACTGAAGAGAGAGGGAAAGTTCTTGCTCTTTCACTATGCTCATGTCTTGACATTAGGTCCTTCGGAAATGGTTAGTTTTCTAGGGGAATGTGGCTTCTTCATTAAGCAAAATTAATACAAATTTTAATTGGCATAAAGATGAAGATATCTTGAATGTAGAAACACATCATTAAGGCCTCCTATTTTTTTACTGTTTTATAACCCAGTTACTAAAAACAGAGTTTAAGATGTTATCAAGGTGACAAATGATATAATTAATTGCTGGCTCACTGTGAACTCATGCAGTTAGCAGGGTGAAAAACAGAGGTGGTGCACTCTGCACAGCTGTACTATCTTTCAGGTGTTTCTGGGTATTAGCAGACTTGGCTCACCTTATCTGACCCCTCTTTTCAAGTAGCCTGCCGGTTTTGCTGCGCTGTTGTATTGACTGCAGGACCGTTCCTAAAAGGGTCCTTGACATTAGCTATGACACCAGCTGCCCACCTAATGCCGCCAGGGATACCATCCTACATCTTGGAACATCAGAGGAGAGCCAGGTCATGGGTGTATGTGGCCATTACCTCCATGGGTTGTGTTGTCAATGTTATTTGATATGTTATGGTAATAATACTCTGTAATAAAAATGCTCAGTGGAGAACTGGCCTGAAAAAATGGTGAATTGCTTACTGCCAGAACAGAGAGTCCCTTCGGATCAGCAGGATGGTCAGGGAGCAGCGGGAGCGGGGCTGTGCTGCAAGGAAAGAGGAGCCAGGAGACAGGGTAGCAACAGGGCAGGTAGTGCAGAGACCCCATAGCCCTGTCCCACAGTACCTGAGGGAGGCAAGCCAAATAGACCCTGTGATGGTAGCTGTGTTCAGCCAAGAGCCCAGATTACTGGACAAGTCCACAGTGATGAGCCAGGGCCTGAGGTGAAGCCAGGAAGTGGAGTCCAATGGACTGTGGCCATGTCAGTGAGATGCATTGCCACGCATAGGCATGGCTACAGTGGAGCTCCAGCAAGGGCTAAGGCCAAGAGGATCACCTTAAAAGCTTCACCCAAGCAAAGGGCTGTTGACTCCAAAGAGGCATTTTGCAGATCTTTCTCACTTAGCTCTTCAAGGCCGGACAGCTTTCTGGTATCAAAGCTGGCCATGAGCACAGGCAGCTGTGCTGGAAGCGAGGTGAAGGTGGTGATGCAGGACCCTCATATGGATACTGCATAGGAAAGAGGGAGAAGCCAAAGCTCTCACCCTCAGCATCAAAATGTTAGATGGACTTGGCCATAGTATTTAATTTCACATCCACATTTTGAAGCTGAAATCAATGTCATCTTAATGGAAAAGCTATTTTCCAAGTGCCACGGCAAATTGTATCTGCCAGAATTAAAGAGACTTGATGCTCTGCTATATGCAATACTAAGTTAAAGATCCTGTACTCAACATCAAAAGTATTCCTTGGACAGAAGAACCTGTCTTTGTCTGAGGAGCACTGGTAACTTTTCAATGAGGTTGATGAACTGTAGACTACTTGCAGCAGTTTCTAACTAGCTTGTACTTTTAAGTCAGTAATACAGCCAGCTTATTTTTACATGACCTGGCAATCAATTCACCAATTGGTTTGCATAGATCATCATAACTTATAGAAGCAGTACTACAAGCTATGCATTAATTAAAGACCTCTCTAGTGTCTGAGGCTGTGGTTTGATGATGCCTGAAGGCACTGCCATCTTCCCCATCCTCAGCCTGAGCACTGCCAGGCAGCTCCCTTACAATTGTGCTGGCAGGGCTGTTTGTGAGGTTATGCCATGAATATCATAAGGAACTAGATCAAGCTCAAAACAAATTCAAAAAGGTATGTCTTTGTTCAGTTGCCTTGTCCAGTCCACTAGCAAAACTGGGAGAGTGAGCCTCCAGCTGTGGGGGAGGATCTTAGGGAGAACAGCGTTTGGCTTGTGGAGTTCTTCAGTCAGTAACCACATCTGACGTTCCTCTGAGGCAAAACCACTAATGTCTTTTTGACTGTGGAACTACTGAGTAAGGGTATCAGGATTTAACTCATAAAACATCTGAAAGGGACATTAGAAGTCCAAGCAAGCAGAGTTGCTTTCAGGAAATGAATTCCCATGACAGTTATTTTGTTGCTTTGATCACTTTGTCCATGCAGCCTCCTTTGTAATTGATTAATACTTTTCAATGCTAATTTATTCTGATATAAGAAGATAGAGTGATTTTGGACTTAATTTTGGTTAATGATATCCTAGGAATATTTGGATGAAAATCAAGAATTTTGGTATCCTGCTCTGTAATTTGAATGATGTAAATATTACAGTGCCTGTTTTGAATGGTCTTTTTAAATAAAAATGTGAGGTTGTCACAAGTATTTGTGACCACTGTGTACTGAAGCTTTTATTACTCAGCTTTTTTCTGAAACTGGTTTAACAGAACAGGGATTATCAGCCTTCTATTACCCATTCCATCACTGAAGGATAGCATATTCTTTGCCAGGATCTTGTTTTGTTCTTACCTGTGGTAAATCAGCATGAAATCCATGACTGGAGACAATTTGGGCCGAAGAATTTAAAGGTATACATGGTGGCTTTTCTGTCTTGTCTAATTTTTTTTTTTTTTTTTTTTTTGGATGAAGAGGCATTACAAAGCAATGAAAACTGAAAGGAGTGGGATTTCACATGCCTGCCTGACAAATGGCAATCTTAAAGTGGCCTGAACCTTTAAGACATCGTGTAGTATATTGAACTGGCATTTTGTTAAATTCCACATCACCATGCCCCCCTCAAAGGGACTGACACAGATTCACAAGGTTTTTCTGGGTGCAAATCTATTTAGAACCCTTTGGCTCTACACTTGGTATCCTATTAAAAAGAGACCCTGACACTGTTTAGCGTGCTCCTTTCTCCTTAGATATCTGAGCAAAAATAGGCTGTGTTTTATGCCCTGAAGATGCAAAATTGGTTTTAAAAAATCATCATGAATATCTGAGGCCTCAGCTTCAAAGATCTCTCCTGGTTTCCATTAGCTGTGTGTCTGGATCTTGTGTCATGCCCACGCTGACAAGCTCAGAGGATATCTGAGGCAACCAGTGAACCTGAAGTTTTTCTCACAGTGACCTACCTCCCCATCAGAAACAGAAAGTTAAAAACCAGAGTTCAGAGTCAGTGTGAATGTGTCTGGAGTTGCATTTTGAGTAGCTGTGGTACTGTAATTTCCATAACAGAAGCTGGCGACTTCCCACCCAAGGGAAGTGTTGACAACCTCCATCAGCGATGGACCCGTTTCTTCCTCACTAGCCCGTAACTAACTTCACTTCGGTGCCAGGTTTCTCATCTCTGTTAGAAACACAGTTGATGAGAGTTGTTATAGTGGTGATTAAAATGTTCCATATGTCTACAAGGTAGAAGAGCCCTAATTTTTTTCACTTGACATTATAAAAGTAAAAAAGAAATGTGGAAACAAATCTGTAATTTTTTTTATCACTAGATTTCTGTGGCTCATTTGTGTTGCCAGTAGGTAAGAAATAAGAAGATGCAGGTATTGTAGTCTTGCCAAAGTTTTATTATCTGCTCAGTTGGAAGATATGTTAAATGATAAGACTATAGGGAACTTATGAATTTATTCTTACGTTGTGTGAATATGATTAAGTATTTTTTCATGTCTCACCAGCTGTTTCTTATAATTCTGCTGATAATGGCTTCACTTTTAAGAATACATCTTTGAGTGCCAAGGTGTTGGGAAGCGTTATTTGGATTAAACATCTCTAGAAGTTTGAAGATTCTGTTTCCACTTACTCTGATTTGCCTACGACAGATTACCAACTTTAAGGCTAGGATTTTTCTTCACTTAGCAGTGAGCAATATGGCCAGCAATCTCCTGCATTCTCTTGCAGAGGGCTCTGCACAAGCTTACCAGTGTACATTGTAAGCTTTCCAGGTGAAGTCAATGCAATAGTGGTGTCAGGGCATACCTGAAAGCACATTCAATCCCAGGGAAATCAACAGGCAAGTTTAAAGTTAAGCATGTATGTAGAACTGACTGGGCCTAATTGCATGAAGTTGCAGAATTATACAGAGATGTAGACAACACCACTCTGCAAGAGAAACAGTGAATTTCTGGCTCCCTGGCCAACCCTGAAGGTACTAGAGTGACTTGACTTCTATTAGCGCTGAATATCAAACTCAAAGTGATTCTGCTACTAGAATAGATTGATGATATGTCAACATTTTCTGATTATTTGAAGACTTTTGGTATGAATTAGCATAAGGTTTAAAAACAGAAGGTAGACTGATGGAGTACGAACCTACAGTCTGCCAAGCCGCCAAGCCATCTGCGTAGTGTTTCAACCATCCAGTGCTCCAGATAGATCTCAATTTTGGTTCTCCATGAACCAATCTAGGATTTACCTTCACTGCCTGTGTAGTTTCAGAAATGATTACCCCTTAACAAAACCCTCAGGGACTTAGAAGGCAAAATCAGATGCTTCTCCATTTAGAAAGGAATTGATTGACTCAGGAAGATGAAATCAACATTGTTTCCTGTATTGAAAGCATCCAATAACAAAAAAAAAATACTTAATTTGGTTTATTCTCGCGCTTACAATGACTAAAGTGGGGAAAACATGCTTTCTCAGAAAAAAAGTCATTCTTGGGTTAAAAAAAAAGCTAGAATAAATACTCTTAAGGCTCCATGGAGGAGCTAAAATGACTGTGCATCCTTTGTAACTACTGTCACACAGAACAGCTGGCATTTAAAGAAACAGGTCACAGCAAACAAATCAGTTTAGCAGGTGTACACATAGTGATTCTTTGAACAGAATAATTTGTCGCTTTTCTATAAAAGACCTGCCGTTTTTTATTACAGAGGTATCTTAGTAATTATGATATTCTTTATAATTCATTAACCCAGAAATAATGTATTTCCAAAGCTCTTGAGAATCTACTTGCATTAGCAGAGAAATAGACATGTTCTTGCTAAAAAGTCCCTAATTCTATAATTAACCACTCACTGAGGATTTCACAGCAAAGCGCTGCTGGTCTACCTGCCATTACTATGGCTTCATTAATTTTACAGGATATATCAGAGTACATTAATTTGATGTATTGTCAAAAATAATTATAGAGTAGTCATGCCCTGGAAAGCAGATATATAAAAATGACATCTTCTTACTCAACACACAACTTCCCTGTGTGCATACAGTCAGATCTGCCTATTTTGTGACAGACTGTGTTTCTGTTCTGCAAGCACCTTGTATTCGTAATAACATTAAAATTGAACGTGTTGAATCCCTTAAGGGTATTCTCAACATGGTGATCACCAAACCTGGAGTCATGGAGTTGTGCACAAATTTTAGAAAAGCGCAGTTGGAAGATCTTAGGGCTGACAAATCTTGAGTGAATTCACAGCTTGACTTTGTATAGGCATCAAAGCAGATATAATGAGAAAAAAAGCTATTCTGAGTATTAGAAAGCAGGCAGAATTGCCAGGGCTAGCAAAGCACGTCTCTAATTGGTAAAGGGAATGGGTTTAATCTGAAAGTAATTAAGATATAACAAACATGGTACACCAGAATGCCATTTTACATCACTTTTCATTTTCAAACAGCACTGTAAAATCAAGCCATAGTTGTCCAGTGTTACATTTTATTGTGCAAGAGCCTTGTTTCAGCGAGGTCGCTCTCTTAATCATGTTGCTTCATTTCTTTATTAATTCACATAACCTTTTAATTTTCAGTGTGTCATCAACTCAACCATAGGTACCATTCAGTATTATTACTTTTACAGGCCTGTTTCCACTTAAAGCATATGAGAACATACGAACGTTTAGTGAAAAGTGATGGTGCTATAGTTTATAGATCAGCTCCCTCCTTCTAAAAAAAGTCATATATTGAACAATTTCCCATAAGCCAATAAACACTGTCACTTCAGGTGACATTTTTACTGAGCATAGTCTTCAGACATGTCACAAAGAGGCATTACTGAGTTTTGCAATGCCTGTCAGCTACAGAAGGCATATACAGGATAGAAAACAGCATCTCTTCTCACTTGTGCCTTACCTGCAGACTACTTTTCTAAATGGCGATGGCAGGACAATATTTTTGTGCTAGATCCCATGGGCTAGCAAGTGTTGAGACAGGTTCTGTTCACCAGGTTCTGTTCACCAGGGAAGATCTGTCCCACTCTTCTTGCTCGCACCCTAAGCGCACACATAGCTGCTGCTAAGGTCCAGTTTGAATCCTGTTTGTACTCAGCAGCTGCTTGATTAAGCACGAGGCTCACGTGCTTTGTAGTGTGCTTGGTTTTCCATACACTATTCTCAATATACCTAAAGTCATGTTCCTGTGCAAGCTCCAAAGCACTTTTGTTTTGAATTGCTTATCTGCTAGATGCCTAGCTGACTCCGAAGTCCAGTTGGGAACTATAAATCAAGTCATTTCTCATATTCTTCCCAGATAAACCCCAACACAACATGAAGTGACAGTAAATGCTCTTTTCTAAAACAGGAGGAGCAAGCAAGTTTATCTTTTTATATACTACCCTAACCTTCTTCACACTCATCCAGCAAATTACAGACTTCAGTTCAGTTCCTTCCTACACTTCAGACAGGACTGCAAAACAAACCCATCTGTACTTTGGATGAATGAACTTCTGATCAGTTGCTGTTCTACATTACTAGGAATGTAAGTGCTCTGGCTGGGTGTCTGAAGTTATCTGGGATGGATCCAGGTTTCCCAAAAGAGTAAAGTCAATGTAGATTTCCTATACATTCATCAGAGACCACTAAATAATTGAAACACTCTTTTGGGGGCAGCAACAGGAGATGTGAAGGTATCTTCTAGACCATTCCTCCTTTGTAGTCATGTTGCAGAAAGGGTTCTGCTTTAGCACAGCCCTCAGGCTCTTCCTGTACTACAGCCCCTGCAGAAGTCATCCTGCAGGGATGTCATCCTGTTGGGAATGACAGTTAGTGTCATTTATTTAGTTTTTTTCTATACTGGTGAATGATGGTGAATGAAATATTCTTGGAGTCAGAAAGTATAAAATACGCCTGTATCACACTTCAAAAATTACACTTAACATGAATGTTTAATAGTGATAGTTCCGTAAAATTGGACTGTGCAAGTATGATTTTCATACACTAGCATTTTTATTAAATAATCCTTATTTCCCCCTAAATATTGCACCAAGCTCAGTAACATATATAATACAAATATTGAAAATCATCTCTTTCAGCTAAGGTCATGAATGTTTTGTGCTTGTCTACGAAGTCCCAGGAGCTGAGTACCTTCAGCCTAATTTTTGCTATATATTACAGTATAGGCACCAGGGAGAATTCTATGATGTGTGGGGCCCACCTGCAGCACATATGCCTGGGATTTGTGCCCTGAATGCTGAAAATTTACATTGGAGAAAATTTCTGCTGCAGAGAAGCAATGATTTCACTGCAGGAGGATATGGCTGACTACATAAAAAATATTATCTAATTTGCAATGCTGAGCATATCCCAGCACTGTGTAAAATAACCTCCTTGTAGACAGAAGTCCCTACACTAAGACATCTGGAACACCATGCTGCCATTTTTATAGCATTTCCAGAAAGTAATTATTACTCTGCTTGCTATACGTTTTTTAATTATCATTGCCTATTATTCTTTTTTACACCAGCTGTATATTTAATACCGCAGAATAAATCCAGAAAGACAATCCTTCCTTACTTTTTATATTTTTTGGTGTCAGGTTTCATTGCCAGAGCTTGTGGTACCAGAAATGTAATTATGCTTTTAATTATTCTGGTTAAGTTTAGAGCAGTGAACCTGCCTTCATTTTGTGTCTCCAGTAAAGAGAACTGTGCTATACCATGCTTTAGGGTACAGAAGTGGAAGGACATGCTCTGACTCTGTAGACATTTATTTTAAATTATATACAATTAATTGTATGCTTCTCAGCACCCCAGTTCTGGCTGGGTTGTCATGTTGAAACATCCACTATTCCATAATCTTAGTAATTTTCATCCACCCAACAGAGTTTGGATCTTCCCTAGGACATAAATGAAAGTGATGTAAGAACTGGGTCACACCAGAGGTCCACTGAGTCTAGTGTCTTATCTCCAGAAGTAGCCCTAATCAGGTACCTAGGGAAGGATATAAAATTAAGATAGCTAGATACAATTTCCTCTAGTATTCTCTCAAGTGCCTACCATTTTCAGGTCACAGGCCTCCTGAGCCAGATGTTGTTTGTATTTATTTAGAAACTTTAAACATATAAACTTTCAGCATCCACATTTTTTGTCACCTACCCTTTGCGTGAGGGACCAGTTTCTCTACTTGTCTTTTGCCTGGCTCCTACTGGCTTCATTTGCTGCTCCCTCATCCTTGCATTGCAAAAAAGAATTAACAATTGATCCTCATCCATTCTCTCCATGAAGAAATAATTATCTGCACTGTTTTTCATCCTAGAGAGTCTTACCTGCTTCGTATAAATGCCACTGCATACCTTTGAATGTCATACTGTCTTCTTCCTGCCTTACTAAAACCTTTCAGTGGTGAGGGGAGCAGAGCTGCACACAGTTTGCATGATACAGGTAAACTGTGGGTTTATACAGTGGCATGAAGATGTCCACTGCTTTTTCCTGATTTCCTTGTTTGCTTGACAACAGCTGACAGCTGTGATGGGACTGTTGTTTTCATGGGACTAGCTATTATAACCCCAGGAGTTTACTCCTGAATGAAGATGAGCAGCTGAACACCCATCAATTCAAATGTCAAGTTTGGATAGATAATTTTTTTAAGTGCACCCCAGCAAATTTCATCTGTTATTATACCCTGCCCAGTCACTCATGCTTGTAGGATGTCTGTCTTCACTGTTGACTTCATCCTTACGGCCCTGAGTACCTTAGTTTCATCAGAAATATCACAAGAGCCTGTTACCAGCTCCCTCTTCCAGCTCATTCACAGATTATGTCAAATAGCAAAAAGATCCTACACAGATTCCTCCAGCCTGAAAAGTGAACAATTGCTCCTCAGCTTTGCTTCCTATCTCTTTACCATTTCTTTATCCACAAAAACACTGTTCTGCTTGCTCCATGGCTGCTCAGTTTCCTAAATGGTCTTTGGCAATGGACTTTCCAAAAGTCTTTTGGAAATCCAAGTAGACGGGATGATCTTGATCCCCTCTGTCCATATTCTTGTTCATAAGACAGGTTCTCTCTTCACAAAAGCCTTGCTGATTCTTCTCAAATAGACTGGTTTTATCCTAGTGTCCACTAATTCTAATCTTCATTATACTTTCAATTAATTTGCCTGGAAGAGGCATCAAGATTACAGACCTAGAGTTCCTCAGCACTCCCCCAGAGTCATTTTCACAGCATCACCAATTTGCCACCCTCCAGTTTTCTGGTATCAAGACAATCCAGGACAACTGGTTCCCAGACTACTGTGATTTATTTATTCACAGAAATATAACAAGCAGAGAGAGCAAGATTAAAACAAGCAGAGTCTTTATCCTATCCCTTCCTTGCCAGGCTATTTGATTAATTTTTTTCTAAATAAATGTTTCTAAAATTTAGGTTCCTCCAAGACTCGCCCAAGCAAAGCATCATATAACTTATTTTTTCAGTATCTCTTTTGGTCTTCCTGCAAGCAGTTGCTGGCAAGTCACATCTTTCTCTGTCTTCAGGAAAGTCTGTTCAGCTCTTTAGTGCTCTTGGATAGTAAGTTTTCAGTCTTGGTAACACCACTGTTGGGAGCTTTGATATTCCCATTTTGCAGATAATAGCTGACTGTTTTCTCTTAGTTTCTTCCACCCTCCTTGGGCTGTTTCTCATCTAGACTGATGCTCTTCCTACTTACAATAGCTTGTTACCAAAACAAGCCAGTATTTGATCCCCTGTGCTATAGCTGTACTTTGTAAATAGCTAGGCAAAATATTCATAATACTGCCAGTGTGTTCTCCTTGGCCTCAGCCCTGTCCCAAGCTGAAGCTTTGCAAAGGAACTTCAGCTGTCTTGAGGAGTCAGCTTCCCCAGCATGAGCCATGACACCAATGGGGGAGGTCTGAGCAGCTGGCATGGGTGGGAAGCCAGCCAGCATAGAGCAAAAGCATCCATGAGATTTTGTTAGCTCCTGTAGTGGTACAAAGGAGCTCAAAACCAGGCTTAGGGTGTCAGGAGATCAAGAGGTGTCAGAGTACAAGATTCCCATGATGCAGGCTAGTTCTGGTGTCCCATGTTCTTAATAGGAGGTATGACACACAAGTTTATTGAGGCCAGGTGCAGCTGCTCTTTCCCCTGAAGACAGAGCAGATCTCTCCACTACTATAAATGACCATTCAATCTGCTGACAAGGTTTACAGTAGGGTTTGACAGCCTGCACTGGCTTTGTGTTTAATGTACCATGGTACATCAACAGCAAGGGCAAGCATGGAAGCAAAGGATTCCTCAGCTTCCCACTCTTTGCTCAGTCTGCTAGGCTGCAGTGAAGCTGGTGGGTGATAGCATGGCCTTTGTACTGTATGTCTTACCAACAGTTTGTGCTGGGCATGGCCACAGTTGTTTTTCCTTGTATTTCCTTATCAGAAGCTACAATATGCAACCTTGAATGCAGTGGCAGTGCCACTAATTTTGCTCAAATGAGAAACAAGTGTGTAGGTGAGCGCATAGTTTCAAGCATCCACAAAGATACCAAACTAAGCCATAAACAACATTTAATAACAAAAAACCACAAACAACCACAAACAACTGGGGAAGAGATGAATATTCACAACACTTTTAAAAATAACTGTGGAGGTGTTCACACAGCCCACCCTTGGCAAATGGCCTGAATAACAACACCTGGTAACACAAGAGTGTGAGGTAAATAGCGTCTGTGTGTGTACTGAATACACAGAGCTGTCTGGAGGACATTTGCCCATGTTAACTGACCACCTTAAAGACGAAGGTGACCGTCACCCACCAGCTGATGGTGTTAAAGGGGAAGAGAGACCATCAATGCATTAAACAGTAGCCAGGGAACTTCAAAGAGAGCTTTGAAATGAAGGAGGAGTCAGCCTGAAAAGAAGTATGAAAGAAACGTGAAAATTGGTAGTGGGGGGAGACACCTTGAAGGGTAACCAGCAATAGCCAAACCTGATTTGACACTGCCAGAAGCTGCCCTGCCAGCATTGCAATTCCCACCTACATCAAACAGAGCATCATCTGTGTGGGATGCGCCATGGAGCCTGTGCTCAGCGGGTGGCATGACAGTATGGGGTGCAGCAAGTGGGGACCCACCATAAGTGGGCTTATGGAGAGACCTTCCTTCACCTGCAGGAGACATGGTTTATCTGTATTATGGATACTGATCCCCAATGTACTGCAGGTGAGTTATGTGGCATTAACAAGTCAATAAACTGCTTCAGTCCTTATTTGGCTTAAATTATGAGAACTGAATTGTTTCCCCTTGCTACATTATTTGGTCAGTAACACAAGAGGAATGTTTCCATTGCAGAACACTGCTTTGTTGAAGAGGCTTGCTATTTTCACCTATCTAGTGGCTAAGTTTCAGTTTGTATTAAATGAATGAAATTTGAGACATTAATGAAGAAGATGTAGAGCGAATGGTTTTGAAAAAACAAACCTTAAACTTTGCCTACACTAGTTTTCAGCTATTGTGCAAAAAGGTAAGTCTTTTATCCCTGTTTGGTGGGGCTTGATATGTCCAGAAACAGATGCAAGGCCAATGCATTACAGCTGGTCTGTGATAGTTTTGCAGGCAAGGCCTTCAGGGGGCAGAGGTGTGAGGGTCATCTGCCCCAGGGTAAACCTCTGCAGTGGCAACACCTGAGCTGGCTAGTCTAGACTCCCTCAGTGTCCAAAAAACAGTTCTAAATTATGAAACACCATATCAGGAAAGAGTTAACTGAAACAAGTCAGCTGCTTTGCATCTTGGAAATTTTTATTCCGTTAACCCTGTTTCCCTCCGTTAATTGTCTAGGTAGTCTGGGGTAGCTGCCTCAGGAGTGGATAACTACTTTGTATAAGATATGATTGTATAAATATACATATACAAAACATAAGATTGTATGCGTGTATATATATATATATATATATATATATATATAAGATGGGATTCAGTTTGTAGGCAATGTATGTGTAAGTATGTGAAAATCATTTCAATGCCTTGGCACCCATTCTAGCTGATCAAAATCTGGTCAATACCATTGACGAAGCCTGTAGAGTTACTTAGCTGACCATATGCAAGGGCGATTAATGTTTAGATGAATAGCTCCCCTGTGTGTATTTACCTGTATGTCTATCCCCTCTGGCTTAGCTAGCAGTTAGCAACAACAAAAAAAAACAAACCTCAAAACCAAATGCAAAACCTAACCACAAAAAAAACCCACCCTGAGATAGTGAAAAGTGAAATACTTCGAAGTCACTTGGATAGTGCAGAAGCACAACTTGAGCCTCTTTTATCACTGTAAGTATTGTCGCGTTTTATCAGCTCGTGTAAAAGAGGTAGCCGCTTTGCAGTGAGCGAATGTAGATTTGTTTGCTGGGTTAGACAGAGGGCTGAGAGGCACAAAGCGTGCCTGCTCTCTAACGGAACATTCAAAGAAGGAGAGCGCCTTGCCAGTGGGACCCTGGCCAAGGATTCAAGATACTGACATCCAATTCCCAGATTTGCCATATGCCTCTAATATGACTTTGGAAAAGGCATTTAATGCCTCACTTGAAAGACCTAATCAGGAGAATAATAGCTGGGGGTTTCCCCCTCTCATTGTGTTCAGACTGGGCATACTTTAGGGCAAGGATTGCCCTGTGCACTATTGAAATTTCATTTGGGGCTGCAAGTACAATAAGCTAAGTCTGAAAGTTTCAAGAGTAGGGCTGGTGTACAAAAAACAGAGGCCAGTATGTCTCCATTGAAACACACTGCAAATATATCCTGGTCTACGGCATTTTGTGGCCGGTCTGACTGTGACTCCGTTGATTCCCATTGCCTAACACAGTGACTCAGCAGATGGTAAGTGATGGCTGCACAGCCTGACCGCGACAGGACGGACCTTCAACACTATGAAAAACTTTTACTTTCTGAAACAAATGAGCAGGGAAACAGAGACTGCACAAATAATGCTTTGGCAAAGCCTTTCGGTTCATGCTGTACACCCAATACTTTTCCAAGTTCAATGACCTTCCCACATTTCTTTTTCAGTTATGTAAATATATTCATGCCTCAGATCCACACTGAAACCCAGGCAGGATTGTGGAATATTCCAGAATTCCTTTCAAGATTTTTGTTTTATTACTGTTTCATAGAATTTGCTTCAACTAAAAATTATCTGTTTCTTCTAAGAAATAGCTTTGCAAGTCATCAGAGAAGATACTGCAGTTGACTACCGAGACTAAGAAGTGATGAGCCACATATTTGAAAATACAGCTTTGAGTTCTTTAAAATAAAACTGGAGCTTTCCCCCTGCCCCCAAATAATGCAGTCAGGCTTGAAGTGTAGTATCTGATGCCCTGTTAACTTTTCCTTTCGTGAGACTCAGACACTCCCTATTTTAGGTAGTCTTCTGTCAAAATCTTCATGCTTAAAACAAAGTAAACCACAATACTGCTGTACTCAGCTACCTCACAGGGCATTGCATCTTGTGGTATGGCAATGCCTTTGAGATCACAAAATACCTTGAGATATTTATTTTCTCTGACAATTTTGGAAGGACAGAATTTACTGTAGCAAGTCAGTCTAACATCTTGGAAGTGATGAGATCAGTTGAGTCCACGATTCTGCAGCAAACAAAGAAAGCAAAGTGATTTTCACACCTTTTCAGCCACTTAATAGCAATTTCAGCAAATATTCCCTCTGAATAAAAGCTGAGTTGTATTATGCTCTCATACTGTCATGCTCAGAGGTTGCATGCCACTAGCTGGCAAGCTAGGTGCTTTCAATGGCAAGGGGTAACATTATCTGTAGCACTGCTAAGCAATCCGTACCAGAAGGTGCTTCTCCTTCTATGAAGTGTTTAATTTTGTGCCTAAGGCTGAGATCTCGGGAATGCCTTCTGTTTTACTTCTTCCCCACCATCCTCATCTTCTTGTCTAGACTAATGAGCTGCACAGAAAAACTGAGATTAAAGAAAATCTATGACAACAGAACAAAACAAAAAGAGGGAATTGGATAAGGCTTTTAAGGAAAAGGTATAAGTAGGAAAGCCAGTGGAAATGTAGTTGGAAGTGATCAAAAGCCAAGTGAAAAATATAACACATTTTCATATAGGCCACTTCCTGCCTGAAAAAGGCTGCCAGAAAGGAAAACGTCCAAGAATCAGTGAGGGAACTAAACTTGCACAAGAAGAGTTTTATCTGTCTCTTAAAGGGTTATGTCTGCCATGAGAAAGAAAAAGAAGAGCATTTAGGAAGTAAAGGAGATCTAATAAAATTGCTGTTAATTGCTAAACCAGACATGGACTACCGGAAAATAGAAACATAAAAAAAGTCAGTGAATTCAGGTCATATGGGGACTGTGGTATTTATGCAGCAAATTTAGGTTTTAATTGGGAGCAGCCAGTTCCTGCAGAGCCTGAGATAGCTGAAATGGTACCTGGGAGAAGTCATCAATCCTGGGTAGCTTCAGTGATGCTCCTGGAGCTGGATTTGCTTCCCAGCCAAAGGCTGGCTGCTGCTGAGACAAGGCAGAGAAGGCACAGTTTGCAAGAGATTTTCAACAGGTGTTTAAAGTTTGAACAATGAAGAAGTAGATGAAGAGCAATGAAGCAAACTCTGTCACTCCTATGTGTCCTGCTGGAAGGGGAAGTCTTTTACAGGGATTGTCAGCTGGTGGAGTTGACCTCAAGGAGCAGGGAGCTCCCTAGCAAGGCAGCTCATGCTCTAAGATGTATGTGAAAAACAAGAGAAAATGGAATGTAGTTTCCTTTCTCTGGAGGAGAGGAATGATCCTGGCAGTCACATTTGGATGAGGATAAGCTCCCATCATTCATCATGCAATGGGGAAAATGCTGAGGGAGGAAAACCCCAGACATCTGTGAAAGGAAAGCAGGAGCCACAGAGGACAGTACTGTAGACTTTCCTCATCCAATGTAGCAGTCTGTCACTCTCCCAGCCGTATCTTCTCCACAGTATCTCATGGCTCCATGCATCCACTGCCCAAGCTCCCCTGTTGCTCCTAGGCCTTGGCTCGGCCTCAAACAGGCAAATTCGGGGGAAGAAAAGCAGGGAAGGTAACAACAGCAGATCTTCTACAGATGTAACATGCCTAATTCTGTTGATAGCTTGGACAATTTACACCAATATAATTACATTTTAGTAGTGCGCCGAAGAGGGTCCCCCGTGGAGAGCTGGCCAAGTCACGACAACCACACCAATATGGCTACATGCCGTGCTCACTTTATTAAACAAACAGGTCATATTTATAACTTAAACCGACCGCTCACCCGACTTTACACACAGGTGATTGGATAAAAGTCTCTGGGCTACGCGGGGTCCGTGTCGCTGACTGGTGGGCATGCTGCAGGCGCCTTATCAGAGTGTGCTGGTGAGAGTGTGTTGATTTCACGGCTCCCAGGGCTTGCTCTGCACCTGGCTTCTTGTTTGTGCATAGCTTGTATTCTTTCTCCCACTGCTTGTTCCCAGGACAATTTAAAGCTGCTCTGCAGCTTCAGCTAACAGGCCTGGGTTGTCCAACCCAGACAATGGTAGCATATGTCCTCGGTCCTTTAAAAATCCCTCTACAGTGCGCTAGATAGAGTCACTTACGAAATATCACTCTTGTAATTATCTTGATCGGGATGAAAACTCCCTGATATGTAAACAAAGGGTAATGGTCAACATTAATGTATCAAGTTGGTGCATGCAGACTTGTTTAATATCTTATTTAATGATCTGGTTGAAGAAGTAAACAGAGTATTAAAAGAAATCCTAAGGACAAGCCAAACTGGGACAAGGTAAGCACATTGGAGATGAAGAACTGATGAAGAGGTGCTAAGGGAAAGGATGGCTTTGGGGTTAATGGAGTGGACCAGGGTTCCATTTCCTGACCATACCATGCACAGCTTTCCTCTGCCCAGGCTTCCAATGGTGCTGTTTGATTTCAGACTCACCCAGATGCTTTGGAGGACAGGAGTGATGGTTTCCCTGTACCTCGTATATCCATGGGTTACATCACTGATAACTGCACTTATTCATCCAATGCTATTTCATTTGAGAATCTTCAAATATTGAGTGTAACACGGGGGGGGGGGGCGGCACCCCAGGCAATATCTTTTGTGGCCTTACAGCACCACAGGCAAAAAAATAACAACGATTTGTGAAAAACATGGGAAGAGCAAACCAAAATGAAGTTCGGACTGGAAAAAGGTAAGACACAGCATGTGGGGAAGCTCAGCTGAGGCAAAGATTCCTGGTAGGAGCATGAAACCAGGGCAACAGTATAACAAGGTTTAGTGTGATGAGGAGCAAAAAAAAGATTAAATGTGAGCTTGCCACATTGTATGGCAAATTTGGGGTTGCTTGCATCATGCAGAGACATCTCCTTGCAAAGTGGGAATCCAGCAAATGCTCTCTGGGTCTGTGGGGTGACAGAAGCTATGCTGTGTGGGATGCTGAGCATCTTCCCAGAAACAAGTGACAAATTCAGAGAAGAACGACAGAAACCACTGGGAGGATGGAGGAGTTTGGTGGCATACACATAAGCATACAAATATGTATATGTGTATATGAAAGTGAGAGAAAGTAAAACGAACTCATTTGGCACTGTCAACAAACATTTGGAGGATGTCAGACAAGTCTGTGTTTCATGCGTATGTTTTGAAAATCATGATTGGGAGGCTTCTTTTGGTCCATAGCTTTGAGAAATCATAGCCTTGACAAGCCCAAAAACATGCACTGAAAATGTTTCTTCAATGTTTTCAATCCAGACTTTACTTCTGGATTTTGCAGGGGAGCAAAATAATCCCTAAATAATAAGGATGATTTGTTAATTAAAATATTGTAATTCAACCATCCAAAACCACAAATCTTTGGGGATTTCCAGAAAACCAGGATGCAGTGGTGCAGAGATCTAACTATTCAGACAGGGGTTTATGAAAACAAAATAGAAAGTATCTGAAGTAACTTAGAAAATAATGTTTTCAGAATGCATATTATATTATAGAATGACACCAGTACTGTTTTAAGAGAAAGAAATAATGCTCCCTGAGGTGATCCTATCCCATAAAGCCTGGCTTCTAAGGATTCATTTGCATTATAAAGTGTGTTGAGGTACATTCAAGAACATTTGACAATTATTTCAGAGAAGGAAAACCATACCATGAAACAAAATCCTTGCTACTGTATACTTATGACCTATTAAAATTCATGGACATCCTGTACTAAAGGAAATTGCTTTTGAAGTGATTACTTAACGATTCTTTCATGGGACTTTAGCCCAGAGATATAAATCACTCAGAATTTTGCTTCCAGATTATGGACACAGATGTTTCATAGGAATCACTGACACAGTTTCTTTAGCTCTTGTATTACAACTGTGGCTGTAATACAAAAAAGAAAAGTCTCAAGAAATCTAATGCCCTCAATGAACCACAATGATTGCTTTCTGAAGTGTTAATTTACGTATAATAATAAAGCATATTCTATATACTTTAACTATGACCTGTTAATAATTTTATTATAATGTAGTATATTAGGATTATGTTGTAAAACTTCTATGAAGATGCATATGATATAGCATCCCGTTATGGTTAACATAAGTAACAATGGTTTTCATTGCAAAATCCTATTCACACTTACTGCTGTGTCACCAGATTGTATTTCTTTAGGCTACGAGTTCCTTGCTAGGTGTCCAGTTGAGAAAAAAATTTTTTCAGGGTTTCAAGAGGTAAAAAAATGAGAAGAGGAAAAAATACATTACTTTTTCTCAAGTTCCCTTCTCACTAAGATTTTTTTTTTTTGTGCCTTCATGTACTGAGCCATGAGTTTTGGATAGTCATTTTGAGATTGCCATGGAAATTTGTCCAGGTTTGGACAAGTTATATGGCCTAAACACTGAAATAGCACATCTGTTTTTACTGTGGGCTTGCTAGAATTAGGCAAATTCACTCCTTGAAGTTTTTCTGTACTATGTAAGCCCCCATGTGCTGACATTAATGCCTATGGGGCATTCAGTAGAGCAACTCAGCACCTCCACTGTGTGGCTAAAAGTGCTGAGCTGTATTTGCCTGGAAGTTCTTTCTCCTGGCTGCCAGCTTTGCCGTGACGCTGGACACCAGCCCTCATAGCACAACGAGCAACTTGTCCTTTGAAAGAAAGGTTGGACCTGGTTTTGGTATCTAAGGGAAAAAGCCTCCAGATCTGAGCTCATAGGTGCCAACTGTGAGAGAAAGCAGCAGCATGCTTCCCTGCATGCTAGCACAGGTTGTCCAACACTTAGGACAGGGATGGAAAGAATTCTCCATCCCCATTTCCTGGTCTGAGCAGTAATCTGAGAATCCCATCTTTAATCACACATCCTTCATGACGTCTGTATATAGGAAAAGGGCCCTGTATAAACTCAGGGTTGAGTATTTTTCTTTGCAGCAGCCACTCTGGGAAATCTATCTATATTTAATAATGATTACTATAGTATTGAAGAAATTAAGTAAACTGTTAAAAATCCAAACCCCAAAGTGCTGTACATTGATATCCAGATGAGAGGTATGTGGCTAAAAATACATCTTGTCAGCTGTGATTTTTGATATATGCCAGCTCTACTTAAAATTTGCTACAGACGACTGGGATGAGCAGCATCTGCCTGCAAGAAGAACCTGTTCCCTACCCTTTTGATCTAAAGCAGATGTTACCTATTATCAGCAGAAGGCCTGTGCTGCATGCTAAACAAAGTCGGTAATATTCAGTAAGGGGCATTGGTAAATGTACACTTGAGAGGGGAGCGGCACATATTATTTACCACCGTTAATGTTATCCCACTGTTTTGGTGGGAGGTGAAAGCACACCTAGTTACTGCACTGGAGGGTCTCAGATTGCTTAGCGTAAAGTGCCACATACAGAGGGCAAGCAGTACTTTCAGAAAAACTAAAGAAAACAGGAAAACCTAAAGAAAATAGGGAAGAAAGGGCTTTCTGAAGTACCTGCATACAAAGGGAGTCCACTAAAGTCATTGCCATGTTTCATCTGAAAAAAAAAACCAAAATAAAGTTCTTTGTGCCGGTGTTGATGATTTTGAGTCACTTCTTTTGCTGGTGTAGACTGAATTAATGAATAATGTGATTAGATCCATCCTGTGGACAACTCACAAATCACTGCTTTTAATGGAGATGATCTTCCTCCTTACAGCTCCAGAGGTCTCTGCACGATGATGCACATGGTTTAGTTATTAACACTCAGTTTCTCCAAACAGATGTTTTACACATTTTCAGGGATGTGGTTTTATGAATATAAATTAGTTGAAGTGGCAACAGAAATGGAAATTGGTGGTATTTGTAATTCTAATGAAAACATTCACATTTACCAATTGCTCTGTTTCTGGAGCTCTAATATAATATTAACCATTTTTCTTATCTGATTACATTCTCATTCCAGCGTACATTTCTTTTTCCTGTTAGAAGTCAGTAACTTGGGCTCTAAACAGTGGAAAAATTAAACACCAATTAAAGCAATTAGAAAAACACTAATTTTGTCTGCTGAGTCTGGTTCTGTGTTCCTTTCAGATGTATAACTTTCATGGAGGTCAACAGGAGGTTTATGTGCAAACATGCATTAGGATCAAGTCATGAAAGAAAATTAGATTAAGGTTTTATAAATAACTGATATTTTTAGGGTTTTTCTGGATGAATTAAATAATTGAAAAAATGAATCATGGTCAATCTGAAATAATTTTTCTTCACAAAAATACGACCCTGTTTTTGAAAAAAAAAATCTACTTTTAGGTCAAACAAAATTGTTTCATTTAATCTGTACAGACATACTTTGGATACTTCTTTTAAAAAATCAGATATAGCCGAATCACTTCTAAATAGAGTTCAAAACAATATTTGAGAAGTGTGCTTGTTTCAAAAATGTTGTAATAAATGTTTCAGTTTATAATGTGCTTTATTTAATCCAAACACTTTTGACAGAAATGCATGAAGCTCATTACAGTAAACTGTAACCTGTATTTTTCAGTGAACAGGGAAGATGGAATAAGATAGGAAATATCTGTATAAGACTCTGCTGCAACTTCGGCTGCTTGCAGGTTAATTGCAGTAGAATCATTGCCCATTGCCTGCACATCATTTGTTTCAGAAGCATTACAGGTATCTAATTTTTTTCTGCTGGAACCAGTGCTTCTTAGCTTGCTTCCTGAGCTGCTGCATTATTTATAGCATAGAAATTTTAAGTTATCTTTAGTGTGAGGGTGTAGTACAAGATAATAAGGTGAACAGTACTGAGTAATAACAGGACCTCCGATGGAAATAATGACTGAAAGGCACAGTGGCCATTGGTGGTTTTTAAATGGAGACATGAACATGACTTAAGTGAAAATCGTTTTGACCAAGGTAATGTGGAGATGGGCAGAGCCCATCACTGTGTTTCAGCATGCCCATCACAATGAGGCATCAGTCACCTTGAGTACTATTATAAGTTAAAAGGGATAATGAAATCAGTGAAAGTTAATAATTTAACTGGAAAAAATGTCATTGGGAGTCATGCTCGTAGTGTCACTATGAGTGAAGAAAGCACGTGTTTTCAGGGATAGATACAGGTAGTTACGAGCTTTTCCTGTTGATGCTCTGATGATGGACAAGAGGAGGTCTGCGGTCTACTCTAGAGGTTATATAGGCTTATAAACTGGGGATGGCACTACACTGATACAGGTGATGGCCCCTAAACCGGCACTGGCCAGGTCCAGGGAGCAGATGGAGCCTTGTGGCATCCTACACCCACCTGTGCAGACACGACCATGTGGGATAACACAGCTCTCGGGTGGGGTGAGGGAACAGCTGGGATGCTTCTAGCATCATTTTAGTTTTGAAAAAAGAACAGATTAAATTAACTGTTAAATCCTGGCATCCTCGGGAATGATGTATGGCAAAGTCTGTCCCTCACTTCTGTACTCTGCTTTGCTGTCATTCTGCCTTTGTTTCTGTATTCCCTTTGCCAGAGTCCCTGTAGTGGCAGACAATTCCACTTTAACAGAAGTCAGTATCTTCAGACACACGTGAGGTCTGCTTTTCCAAGTTACTTTTTAATGACTAAGCTTGATAGAAAACAACAACACCAAAACAGAAAAAGAAAAGGGTATAAAACCATTTTTTCCAGGCAAGACAATAGGTCAGATATCTGCTTTAGGTGACGATGAATCTGTCCCGAGGCATTTACAGCTGGTCAGTGTGCAGACATCACAGTCACACTCTCTCACAGCAGCTCCTGCAGCACGGTGGCTGCTGGGGAGCGGGACAGTGGCTGGCACCCACCAGCCCTGGGCTCCTGAAGCCACCGGGACAGTCCCTGGGGCTGTCTGGTGGGGGTGTAGGTTGAAGCAGATGAGGAGCAGATCCTGGCTCACTCAAACCCCACTCAAAGTTCACAGATCCTGGAGTTGCTGAAGGCAGAGTCCACCTGCCCATCATTTCTTGTCTGCAGAGATGACTTTTTCTCCATTCTCTCTGGCACATTTCCTGGAGCAGCTGAACACACGGGCAGAGCAAATACCATGCTCCCCAAACACTTTATCATACCCGTTTTCCTAATTACCCTTCCACTTATCTGTTTTGCATGGTGGGTTTCTAGTTTCAAATAAGAAGTAGTTGGTGGGTGGCTTGCCAGAAAAGCAGTATTTTTTTTTTTTTTGTTCCTCTTGTCTTTCTGCATCCATTTTTTTTTTTTTTTTTCTGGAAGATAGAATTTGAACTGAACTTGTACTTCTTCTGCCCCTCTTTCTACACATCTTCTCCAAGTCCTTTTTCTTATTCTCTATGTATTTAATTTCTTATCCTCTGTCTCTTTATTTGTGTACCTATTTATTTACATACCCAGTTCTATACTCATTAAAACTTCCTTGGCTTTTGTTTACTTTTCCCTCTGCTGGGATCTGCCTTTGGGGAAGCAAACCAAAAACCATCCTAGAAGACTATCCCAGGAGACCACCCAGCAGGGTTACTTTAAAAGGACATCTACTCAGACAGACTAGGGCACGGGAGCGAACAGCAGCAAAGCTCTGCCTTTTTGTTAGCCATTTTGAACAAATCCAGATGACAGAAGCTAGGAGGACCCAAGATGAGCAAAGGCATTGATCAGCCAGTCTGTCTGTCTGTCTTGCTGTTTTTTCCACTTTCTCTCTGTAACTACCCTGGTATTACAAAATTACAATTATTTTTTTGTAATGCAAAATCACACAACGCTTTTTTTTTTTTTTTTTCCTGTCTTCTCTTCCATTTCAAACGAAGCACACTGACTCTAGTACCTAACTTGATTGCTTTTGATCTTGCCAAAGTTCAAGTTACTGTGTCTGCTGTTCTTCATCTCAGCAGCCTACATTCCCACTTAATGAATACTGATGAGTTAGACACTAGAAAGTGCCTTTGGTCAAACAGCTTGCCTTGTTCTGAATTCTCAGTAGATCCAAGCAATTATAAATCTGTCAGTCCAATCTTCTTTACCTTCAACATGAGCTACAATTTTTTCTAATCCAATGGAGTTTACCAATAATTTTTTTTGCTGAAAGTTTTTCTGGGGAGTGTGCTTGATTATGTTACATACAGCTGCTGGGCCCCTTTTCAATACATACATGTAACTGGAGCTACAGAGGCTCACTAAAGTGTGCATAATTAAATTATGTTTGTATCTACCTACAGCAGTAGGTTGCATATGTTGTGATATGGAAACCAGAATTCTCTGCATCCTAGATGAAAAAACAGAGACTTTTTTTCTCTGGGATAAAGAAAAAGGAGATGGCAGAGTCTTTTTGGTCAATAACATTTGACCCTACGTGTCAACAGCCACAGAAAACCACTTGAAGACAGCAGCTGGGCCAACAGAGCTGTGGTGCAGGTGCAGTTATGAGAAACATCAGAAGATGAGATGTTTTTCTTGTCACTGGATGTGTGTCTCCAGGACAACTTTGCTGGCCCCACATCGGTAACTGAGAACAGAGCTTGGGCAAAGGTGTGTAATACTTGCTAAAGGGGAAGTTCACTGGATTTGCTGTTTTGAAACTTGTGGAGGTAGAAGACACACCGGTGGCACTGGGTGGAGTTTAGGAGGTTACTGGAGTCACAGAGTCCATCAAACGTGTGCCGTGTGGACTTTCCCAAGCCAGGATCTTGGGCACAGTCCTTCCAGACCATCTGTGCAAGGACCATGTCCATCCTGGACTACCAACCTGTGCAAAAGCAGAGGATGCAGAAGAACGTGTCAGTGCAGGAGGGAGAACGTGCTAGACACCCATGCTGGGTGAGGATGGGGTCACAGGAGCTCACCTCACCTCACCCACTGCAAAGTACATACTTGCCCCTTGCCCGGCATCAGCAGGGTTGGCAGTTTCTTCCACACCTCCAACAGCCACCATGAAATGGGAACCACTTGGGTCCAACAAAATTTTCTGGCAGACCTAATCCAGCCTTTAACCCACTACTGGGAATCAGACATTAGTGTTACCCCGTTTTCTTCTACTAGCACTTGTTCCATACTGACAGCAGAAATTGCTAATCTGGCCATTTCTTCATGAATATAACACAGAGGTGTAGTCTGAAATCACGTATTTGCAAGTTCCTCAAATACAGAGTAGGTAATGAAGGGAAATTATTCCTGCAGACATACAATGACATGTTCACTTAGGAGTTATTTTCTGAACAAAACCAACCTCTTAAGACATGAATGGAAACTGAAAACAATGAATCAGCTTTTATTTTAAAGTAACTACTAAAAATGTATGTTACCGGTTCTTCAGACTTCTTACCATGGAGACTGGGCAGTCTCCTATGGGTTTTCCAACAATGTTACTATAACATGCAAAATCACTGGGAGGCCAGAGGTATTTCTTATTGCGAAGCCCTCTCTGGACACAGGAAGAACAGTTTTTGAAGAGCAGCTAGTTCCACATGTGCTGAAGTGTGCTGTATGTAGCATGAGAACTGGGGTGCTGGCAGGTGACCAGATGGGAAGCACCAACCCAGTGTCTCCAGATGAGGAGGCACCTGTCGGGTCACACCATTAGTGCCATCTGTGCTTGGCAAAGGATTTTTTGGTGACCTGTAAAGGTCACCGCTTGGCCCTAGGTACGCAGGCCAGGCTCTCTCTGCCATCGGTCACAGCCACCCCCCTGCCGTGTTGGTGGCCCTGGGTGAGCAGGGGCTGAGGAGCTGTAGGCTGTGTCAGGGGGATGCCTCGAGGCAGCTACTCTGGCTCCTGCCCAGCAGCCTGGGCTGTGCAGGGAGGCACCATGACAGCTTGGGAGAACCTTTTGGTGGCATCCCAGATGAAGCAGAGTTTATTGAGCAATCCTTTGGATCTGTCCAGATGCAAAGAGACAGCAAAAAAGCACCACAGTAAGGGAAGCAGTAGGACACTCGCGTGCCCTGAGCAGAAAATACTTTGCCAGCGGCAAAGGATTCGGGAGCAGAGCAGCGACAGCCAGAGCCGCAGCAGGAGGGGAGGTCCTGCGAGGTGTGCAGAGGGGGTGGAGGGGCCTGCCATGCATGGGCCAGAGACGTTACCTGCCCAGGCACTAGCCTCGGTTTCCCACTGACTGTTACCTGTCCCCATGTGGCCCCAGCACTGAGGACAGCAGAAAAAGGCACCACGTGCCCTGTGGGTGATGGCAGCCCTACTTACCTTTTTACTGCAGTATTACCTCTTTGTGCCTAATTCACCACCCGCTCTCATCAGAAGATGCTTTTCTGTCACTGCTGCCTGTGTTTCTCCCACCACCAGTGGTCCTTTTCCAGTTTACTTCTGCCTCAGACCCATTAATTTACATGCTTTTCAGGCTGCATCTCATTTCGCTCCCTGCCATGCTTCTGCTCTCAGTGGGTGCCTTTGTATCATTCCTTTGTCCTGGCAGGTGCTTGCAGTTAGTCCTAGTTTAATATCATCTGCCAGCCTCCAGGTTTACTTCCATCTTCTGCATCCCAATGAAGCTGTTTGGGAAAGGGGTGCAGCCAGGGAGTACTTCTGCAGACAGCCCCTGGCACACAGCTCCCTGTGCTGGAACAGCAGCATCTAGGGAGCTGGAGCAGGATTTGCCCTGAGCAAACCACACAGGGCACCTCTAACAGAAATATGTCCTTTGCATTTCTTATTTGTCAGCAGCTGCTGAGTCCAGGCTCAAGATAAAGCCACGCTAATGATTTGTAGGCTGTAACTAATATTCTAAGACAAAAGACAAACTGATCTGTGTGTTGAAGGGACAGTGGTGGCACATTTCATTAACTAATAGCTTGGTCTCAATCTTATACTAATAATACTTTATGACAAGAACTATGTAAACATATTCTAGGACCTAGTCTGTATGACCAAATCGATATGCAGTATGACGAGTGCAGCTTCATAAGTAAATGTGTGGCAAAATTGCTGACAGACACTTACGCTCATTTCTTGAGGATAAGGCAGAGAAATAAATGGATAATTATATGCCCCTTTAAACAGTAGAATGTCTTACCTAGAAAAATCTGTGGGCAGAAATATTTGTCAGCACAGCTGGAATAAAATACTTATTTTTTAAAGAATCAACCAAATAGTTTTCCCCATTTTTCTTTAGAAATAGATATCAAAAATACAACTTTCCAAATAGAACTTTCAAAGCTTGTTTGTAAAAAATATGTTAGATTATACTTCGATAAACACTTTTTTTTTTTTTGCTTCCAGTTTTTTAACTGAAGCTGCTCACAGAGCTTAATTGTTTTACAGCTACATCTTTTGGCACCAAAACAAATGCACCCCTCGTCCATAAAGAACAGAAGGCGAACTTAAGCAATGCAAAGGAGCCCAGTCCTATTTCCTAAAAGCTTGTGGAGATCCTAGGCACACCATTAGCCTCCTGCTGGGATTTTTAGACTTAAAGTGGCCCATCAGCTCCCACTGATCTAAAACAAAGAAAGCAGAAGTGAAAAATAGCTCATCTCACCTGGTCCTGCTTCACTGTCACCTGCATGGTGGTTACCATGATTATACTAACACATTTACCTGGTTTGAAAACAAGTACACAGGAGGCTGATACTGCTTTTATCTCCAAAGCACAGTGTTGGGAGGAGCTGTGAAAACACCTTTGTGTGGCACCAGCAAAGTGTCCCTGATCAAGCTCCAGCCTGGGACAGCATCTTGGCTGGTTCAGGCCAGCCCACTTACAGATGGTCTGACAGAGCCAGGACCTTTATGGAGCTATGGCGTGAGAGTGGGGCTGTGATTGCAGGTGGGTCCCGTTCGCACATCACACTGGCTGGAATCACATTGCTCATTTAGAGTAAAGCAGCTTGAGGGCTGCTCTATGTTGTGCCAAAAATGTAGGCAAGCCCACGTTTCTTGGAGAAAAAAGAAAGGACTTTAGGCTATTTTTACACCCTGAATTTGGGGCATGTAATCCTCTGCTGCAGCCACAGAGTGGGGCCGTTGTCTTTGGGTGCCTATAAGGGGCTGCTGACATGAAAAGGTTATTCAGCTGGGGAAGCAGCTGGGCTCTAATTCACAATGTTTCCTTAGACAACCGTAACAGATGCCGTGAAAACAGTCCCACCAAAAAGAATGGGAGGTATACGGACTTCGTAAATAATGTTCCCATGCAGATGTCTTTCCCAGTGATCTCACAAAAACAAACAAACAAAAAAAAAAAAAAAAAAAAAAAAAAAAAACCAAAGAAACCACCCCAAACCCCCAAAAAACTACTTTGAAGGAAAAAAGCTCAAGTACAGCAGTGTGATGCTCCATGGGGATTCAACCTTGCTAGAGTACCACAGGGTTAGACAGTGAAAGAGAAGGGTGAACAAGCTGCACAGAAGAGGAGTAAGTATTGTTCTCAAGTTTACAGATAGCTGTAGGAAATCCAGACAAGACTTTAAGCTTACAGAGAAAAACCTTTCAGGTGAGCTTGCAGAGGGAGAAGGGCTGAAAGCAGAAAATTGTTTCAATGGAATAAACTCTCTGCAGAGCTGAAGAGTTGCTAGGTGAAAAGCATAATACTGTTTCAGGATGGGAATAATTTGGTAACGTTGAAGTCAGACAAATATGATGTAGCTTGGCAGTAGGGCCAAGGTGGACAGCAGTGCAGAGGAGGAGATATAGAGGCTGCTACAGCCTTCATGAGGTACTCTTTGATTAAATACACTTACATGGACCGTATTTGTTGAATTAAAGCAACTGATTTTTTCTGTGTGATCCAGAAACTCCTTCTGTTCTTTCCTTACCCATGCCTTATTTCTATTTTTCTTTCTTTAGATTTCCAGGTACACTGCAACTACCTCAAGCCATGCAGTCTTGGAGTCATATATCACTGAAGCTAATGGCATTGTTGCAGTCAGAGGGCTTAGTGAAAACGAAAGGGGCTCAGGGTAAAAGCTGACGGTGAAATGTGAAACCACACCACAAAAAGACAGTGGAAAAGCTGGAAAAGTTGCTGGTAGGAGGAGGAACAGAGCAGCTCTTTAATAACAAGTTATTGAGTAAATCACCCCCTAGTAAATATATTGTTTACTCAACTCCAGAGATGAGAAAACACATTGGCAGGAGGCAGCGAGCTAGAGCTGTTGAGTTTTTGCACTGACATGAATCACAGAATCACAGCATGGATAGGGGACCTCCAAGGATCATCTGGTCCAGCCCTCCCGCACAAAGCAAGGTCAGCTGCAGGAAGGTTGCCCAGCACATGGAGAGCCCACAGCCTCTCTGGGCCATCTGTGCCAGTGTTTGACTACCCTCATGGCAAAATGTTTTTGGTTTTTTTTTTTGTGTTCAGATGGAATTTCGTGTTTCTGTTTGTGCCCATTGCCTCCTGTCCTGTCACTGGGAACCACTGAGCAGAGCCCGGCTCCCTCTTCTTCCTCCTGCCCACGAGGTATTTATATACATTGATGAGATCTTCTTGAGCCCTCTCTAGACTAAACAGTCCCAGCTGTCTCAGCCTCTCCTCATATGAAAGATGTTCCAGTCCCTTAATCATCTTGGTAGCCCCGCACTGAGCTCACTGCAGTATCACCACATCTCTCTTCTACTGGGGAGCCCAGAACTAGACACAGCAACGCAGGGGTCCCACTGATGCTGAGCCAGGGGTAAGGATCACCTCCCATGACCTGCTGCCAGTGCTCCTTCTAATGCAGCTCAGGATGCTCCTGGCCTCCTTTGCAGCAAGAGTGCACTGATGAGCCATATCCCATTTAGGGTCCACCAGGACCCCCAGGTCCTTCCCTGCAGAGCTGTTTGCCAGCTAATCAGCTTGTGCTGGTGCCTGAGGTTATTTCTCCCCAAGTGCAGGACTATGCATTTTCCCTTGCTGCATTTCATGAGATTCCTCTCTGCCCATTTCTCCAGCCTGTCCAGGTCTGTTTGGTATGTGAGTGACAGGAAGAAGGGGAAATGGAGAGAGGGGGAGAGAGAAAATACAGAAATTTAACGAAAGTGAAGAATCTAGTCTGTTTTTCAGTTTACCATGGTGGGAAAACCCTGCAACTCTAGTTCAGACTAGACTAGACTAGACTAGTTCAGTTGGAAGGGACCTACAACAATCATCTATTCCACCTGCCTGACCACTTCAGGGCTGACCAAAAGTTAAAGCATTTTATTAAGGACATTGTCCAGATGCCTCTTAAACACTGACAGGCTTGGGGCATCAACCACCTCTCCAGGAAGCCCGTTCCAGTGTTGACAAGTAAACTCAAGCTCTGGTTCTCATGTTGCTTTTTCCGCCCCCCCTCTTTTTTTTTTTTTTTTCTTTCCTTGAAGAACTAGTACTTAGTAATCCTCAAAAATGCCATGGTGCTTTTCGCCTGTGGCTTCTCCTGATGCTATTCTGTTTCTGCTTAAATCTCTCCTGAAGAGAACAGGTGCAAGTCAGCTGAAATCCTGATGACTGTATACGGTCCCATATGTCACTGCTGAGTGGGAAAAAATTAATAGCATCTAGCAAACTACAAAGCAAAATGCAATGTATGGTTTCAGTTACCTTTGCTACTTTGTGTGGTCTGAAAAATACTTTTTGCTCTTGTGAAGTTTGACAACAGCTCGTTGAACAAAGCCGATGGGTTTTCAACAGTCTGTATTTAATATTAAATGTCTCTATATCTGCAAGCATAAACTAGTAATGGGAGACATATCTCTGAAAACAAATATCCATCTCAACCTGGGGTCTCACCTCTGGTTGTGATTATACTCCTGCATTTGCAGCAAAGGATGCAACAAATTTACAACTTTGTCAGTAAGAGAAGATAGTTGAACGATTGCTCTGTCTTGATTTACAGTTCATTTATTTTAATCTACCAGCCAACACACAAATACATTCTGTTACAGGTTTGGGCTTTGGAAGAGCTTGCAGAAAGGAAATGTTTCCTGATTCTTTTAAATAGTTAAGTCTTTTCCCAAGGCCTATCATCAATTACAATGAAAAGTGACTTACAAGAAATTGTCTGGATGAATAAAATATTCCAGAGACTAAATATATTCATCAAACCAGTTTGGCTCAGAGAACCTGCAACCTTAAGTTCTTTAGTAGTCAGCAAGTTCTTTGACCTTTGTAAGGAGCTAATCACCACCGTGAGGCATTACCACTTACCGTACTGTAGGTTCACATTTAAAAATTGAAAAGACCGGCTCCAGCATCATCTGTATGTTGTTTGTCACCGAACAGCTGCATTTCTAATGATTATATTTACACCGGGCTATCCAAAATTCTCTTTTAAAGCCTGTGCTGTTAATGGCAGAACGTGTCTTGCTGATGAACACGCTAACAGCTTGGCAGGAGGATGCGTGTAACAAGTCTGGTCGGGAGGTCTTCTGCAGCCCCCTAAGCCGTCATCTGCTGGGTGGTAGTGCAGGGGAGCATTGCTCTGCGCTCCTGCTGAGACTGTCCCATCACCCAGAGCTATGCATGCTGTTATGCCAGCAACAGAAATGGCAGTGACATTTCCATACCCTTGCTCAAGTCTCTCCAGTGTCTTGGATCCTGCCATGAAAGCACAATTTGCATAGACTTGAGTGGCAGGACTGGGCTGTGCTCACGTAGCGCAGGACAGCAAGGAATTGCACCGCACTGTGTGGGGCTGCAGTCTTAGCAGATCACACTCGGCACATGGAATAATTTCTTTGATCATTTGGCTTGATTTAATTCCCAGCTGACCACAGGATCCTGTTCACAACGCTGCTAGTTATTTTACTGCAGAAACTGAGTGCTGGGTTACATTTTGAGCAGAGGGAAATCATAACCCAGGTACGGCATCACAAAGAGGAGTGAGGTTGTGAAACATCATCCATTTCTCACCCTACATCTCTGTCCTCTCCTTATGCTGATAGGGAAAAGGGGAAGACACACTGCCTTTTTCTTGCCCATCTCTTCCTACACTCTGCAGGTACCCCTTGCACCCCCTGAGGGCCAGAGCACAGGTCTGCCTGGCCATTATGCAGATCCTTGTGTCCCCTCTCCAGCCCAGCACGTGTTTGTGAAATTACAGGGCAAAATCTGGCCCAGCAAGTCCTCACCAGTGCAAGCAATGTTTGGCCCTGCTGGCCCTGCTCACGTGAGTACAAGCATCTTGTGCAGTACAGGACAGTTTAAGAGCTACTCAGTTTGCTAACTGCAGTTGTTGTATGCAGATCTTTTCAAAGAAACCACTGGTTTGTACTGGCATCCAGGAAGAATAAGCTACAGTATCAGTGAAGGATGCGAAGGAGTTGTGTTTATGATGTATTTATGATTCAGCAGCAAAAGCTGCCCCCTGGAGGAACAAGTCATTAGGCAAATGAGATGCAACAGGGTCCAAAAATACCTTCACACATTCAACAGTGAGCATCGTTATTGTAGTCGTTTTACTAAGTTAACCAAAGAGACTCAGAAACTGAAATACAGAGACTTTATACAGAATGTGTTGGGAGTACAAATAAACAAAACAACATTCTTCAAGAAACGGATTTTAGTTGTTTTATAAACATCAATAAATACTGAAAAAGATGTGAAAATAAAAAAAATACCAACAACTTTAATTTGTCCTATTATTTGTAACTTAAGCAGTTTTGCAATAGGGATTTCATCCAGAAGTCCTTATCTAATTAAAAAAGAAGAAAGAAAAGTACTCAGCGTATTATTGATGCGAAACCAGGGAAGGGGTCACAACTACAGCTGAAAAATGACACGTCCAGTTAGAACTGTATTACAATTTGGCAGGAATACTCTTAATGAACACTGTATAGGTGTGAGAGAAAGACAGCATCACTATTACAGGCAAGAAATGATAATGAAGTGTCATTATCCAGTGTCCAAAATGAAAAAAACATTAGTAAAAGAGAAATGAAGACTGGAAAAGGAAAGAAAAAAACCCTAAGGAAACTTTAAAAGCCACCTCTTCATAATAGTCTTCTAAGGTAAATGTTGCATGCACTACCTCCCCAAGAAACTAGACAAAGCACTTCCACTCCCCGTGTGTTTCCTTCCATTTAGTTTCATGAAGAAAGGTTTGAGAGAGCAGAGCGCTGGGAAGAAATACTACAAACCTCTAAATTAGTGAAAGAACTTCCAGCATCACTATTATATTCTGGGTAGGAGGAACTGGAAGAAATTATGTTTTTCAGCCTCTGAAGTGCAATGATCAATAGCAAAAGGAGAAAAGCTAAGAGACTAAGGAATATAGAAACATAGACATAGACGTTGGATAAACGGCCAGGTGATGAATCCACTGAAGTTGAAAGCGATGTGGGATACAGCTCCAGAAAAGTCCCATTTTCCATGTTTCCTACAAATCCAGATGAAGGGTCAGGTTCTGACATTCTTGGGTTTGTGTTTTATAAGTCACAACAGATCTAGGATTCAAAGGCAGTTTTAGCAGCATAACAAAGGGTTTATTTTAGGCGACTGTTTTTCCATCACAATGAAGAGATGACAAGTCAGCCAGTGATCGAATTTATCTTTTACTGCTCAAGCCCAGGACAATGTAAGATTGTATCCTTTGGAACTGCAAGAGAAAAAAAAAAAAAAAAAAAAAAAAAAAGCAAGATAAATTTACCAGCAGATAATGTGATTTAATATGAGTGCTAAGCTACATTCTTAAAGCATTAACTAACAATTATCTTTATATCTTTGTTTTCCAAAATGCAGGGATTAGGAGAAATCCTACACATCAGTCATTAAAATTGACCCTTTCCCACCACAAGTTGTTTAACTGAGGAATGGCACAATCAAAAATGTACTTTATATGGGACAGGCATCTTAGAATCTGACTTTGTCTTGTGGAAAAAGATCTAGTCAAGGAACAAAAAGTCCCTCCCAAGACTTCAGCTCCTCAACCTAGATGTGCAAGGCTGCTCAACACCATGATGGTCAATGGTTTCATCCTCAGCCATTAGTCACTTATTCCATACTGTCTTGCCAGAGGTACCCAGAATGAGAAAATATGCCAGACCTGTTTTCTTAGTACATATTTACAAAATGGATCAAATGGTCTCAAAGATCAAAAATGCATCTTGCTGTAATTCTGCCACGGGTAACTCAATGGCAGGCACCTTTCAGTAAAGTGTTGCAGCTTCTGACACCTACAAGCAAAATCCTGAGGGAATGGGCAGCCATGGCAGCTTAGCGAATGCAAGGGGACTATGTGAGGGCAGCGAACGCTAATGGGGAAGAAATCCCATCTTTGCAAGAGCTTTGCCTCCAGCCACTTTGGGTTGGGACCTGGAAGCCCTGGTGCTGGCAAAGGTCAGAGCAGCACCGAATGTGCTCAGCTGCTTCTCTTTAAACAAATGTAGTCAGTCCCTAGGGGCAGTCTGGAAGTGTAAAGAGAAGGCTTGCTGGTGGGGAATTGCTTATAAAAAGCTGATGTGCTGTAGCTGAATTACATGGTGTAACCCCTTGCCCTTGTTTTGATGCAAAACAGTTAATGCAAGGTCCAAGCGGGTAGGAAATGAAGCTCATTTTCTGCATATAATCATCCACACGCAATCTTTCTGTGCAACCATGCATGGTCAGCCTCTCACTGCAGATACTCGGGCACCACAAGGAAAGGCAGCAAGCTTTTCTTCCATGAGGAAGACAATATTCACACAGAACTAGGTTCCCAGCATGGTCCCTCTCATCCTGACCTTGCATTCGGCCTCATCCTGTGGTCTCAGTTCAACACAGTTATCTCTAACTCACAGGTAAGAGGCTTTGAGGAAAATCCCACTGATTTTCATGGCAACAAAGAGAGCAAACGCTGTTGGCATCAGCCAGAGAGAATCAGGCCCGATGTGACCGTCTGGGGTCTCCCCTTCTGTGTGCAACACAACTGCCCAGGTATCTCCCTGTGTTTCCACAAGAACATCCCTGCACTGTTCCCAGCAATGGTCTGCCATACAATTTTTCCTTTAAACATGCTAACTCTGCTAACTTAGTAAAGTACCTCTTTCTTCAAGGGGATGACACTTTTTTACACTAGGTGTACCACAAAAGCCCCAGCCTGAACTGACGGTGCTCGGGAAGGATGAGGCACTGTCCTGCTGGTGATGTTCCTTCTCTGAGAACAGCAGGCTCGGAGACACCCACTGATGAATGCTAAGGAGTTTGCTTTGCAGCCACTGAAGTTACTCGCATAGTTCCCCACTGTGCTTTTGCACTGTAAATTAAATTTAGGAGGTTATGCTATATGCTGTAAAAAGTCCTAAGTGCCTGAGTAAATAAGGACTACATTAAACAGTAGGTAGAATCTAATTCTACGTTTTAAAACCCTATTTTATTTTCTATACCTCAGAACTACATCTATACGGCTACATAAAACAGGTCAAGGCTATTCTCTGGTCTCGGGGACAATTTGTGTGGCACACTGTGACGAGATGGCTAAACTCCCTTTTATGTCCATGGGCTGGGTAGCCAAATCATATCTGCCTTTGGGAATGAACGATGGCCAGTCCTAACTCCAAATATGTCCAGGCATTGCTTGGAGGGTACCAGCTGGCCAAAACCATGCCAAGGAGATGGGTTTGCTAATTCAACAGGAGAGACGATGACAGGCCTATACCCTGGCCTGCACTAATTTAATAGTACGTACACATCCGTAATATTTTAATGGATAAAAGGTTACATTCCACATGTTGGTTTATTGTTTATTTACTGCATTGATTGTTTTATTGCAGAGCTCTTGGTGGTCTTAATCAAGCATCCCGATAGCCTAGAGGAGTTGCAGGAGTACAAAACTGCATCTGCAAATACCAGCTAAAAATATTTTTACCCTTGTGGTATATAACTCATAGTGATGCATAAAATACACTGAACCAAAAATATTTTATAATCCTAATAGTATTTAGCCCCACAAGAAACAGTATTTATTGTACCTTGTGAAATAAGTCACAACAAACTGAACAAAGAGAGATCCTGATGAGATTATACTCCTTTTGAACTGTCTTTAATTTAGGGATCCAAAATTAACTAATGGAACAATACGTGTTCATTTCATGTTCTGGAAGTAGTTAAGTACATTATAGCTAATTTATCCTTCTTAAAAGATAAGCTTTGATATAGAAGATGTTTATCCTTGATTACTTGTCATAATGAAAAGCAGATCCAATATTAATTGAATTGCTCTACAGTAACTTAAGGAATTAATTCACATAAATTCTCTAACATGACAGAAGTTAAAAGCCTTTAAATTCTTCACAAATTTGAAATCCACTACATTCCACTTCCACCATTAACAGTTTTGGCCCTGGTACAAGGAAGAACTTTGGTGTAGGACTTTCTTTGAAGTTAGTGGAAAATTTATGGTCTTAAATAGGAGTAATCAGAACCTCACAGTTAAGCAGAGATGTGAGTACTTTGCTAGATCAGAGCCTTTATAGGTCTTATGATGTCAGCTGGGCTATTTTTAACTGACTATTTCGTAGTGAGATCAGAGACAATATAAACTCTGGTTCCAGATGATTGTGGCCCACATCCCAGTTGCCTCACACAGTGTGTAGTGATGTGATGTGTAAATGAAACTCTCCATCAAACATAGCTTCAGATGAAGTGGTTCTTTGGGTAATATTTTAGGAAAAAAATATCTGTGTTGTTTTAATCACACATTTGAAAATATGGACATAAAGTGTAAAGTCCTACTCAGTCTAGAAGGATTTTTACCAACCACCTGTATGCTGTTGGAATAAACCAGCAAAATCATAGAGCCTGTGAACATATCTGATCCTGACATCTGAGTAGTATTCACAGGAAAGGTACAAAACACATACAGAAATAAAATGGATCTGGTCCTGATCCCTCACAACATTCCCTGGTACCATTCCAGCATTGCAATCCTGCTGGAGAGCAGCCAGGATGGCTCAGCTGGTGGCATGGGGCTGGGGTGCAAACATCCTTCTGGACTGAAATGTGGCTACACAGCCCTAGGGCTGCATGAACCTCTGCCATGCCACAAAACAGATCTCCCTGCCTTTAAGAGGACAATCCACAAGTAGTTTTATTCACTGCACCACAGCTACTGCTTCAGGGCTCCTGCTTCTGCCTGGAGAAGGAGGTGTCATGAACCATTTGTCTCTCTTACCCTAATCCTCCTAAAGGAATAGCCTCCAGTAAAGCCAGACGTCAGCTTCACCTTCTTGTTTGGTAATTGGTTTGGTGCCTTTGTGAAAACTGAACAGAACAACATCATAGCATGTAGTCCAAACCTGGTCCCCCAAAAATGATTGGGAATTTTGTCACTGACTTCAAAGTATAATGGCAAAACTCAGTGGCTAATGGCAACAAACCCGTTGCGTTTCTCAGAGCTGTAACTGATCAAGGAACTCAACTAAGGAGCCAAAGTTTTCAAGCTCTGTAGTAGTATGTCCTTTGCCCTCATCTACTGTTGGAAAGCTGAGTTTGTTTCAGGCAAAGACTGAATTTAAAGTGCTGCTGCTGAACAATTGGAGATGCAGAGGAACTCTGATCCTGACAGAAGAAGGCTTCCCCCACAACCAGTCCTGGAAACTTCTAGGACAGGAGAACTGGGACCTGGCTGGTCTTTGGTCAACAAAGACTTGGTTTTTGTGGTGTTAGGTGGATCCGGATTACTTTCTCAGGGGCACTGCTGCAATGCCAGGGCAGGGATGCATGCCCTGAGGAGGCTTCCTGAGTCATCGAGTCCAGCCCCACCACTGAAAGTCCCAGGTCATACTCTACCTTTCCGACACTGAGTTTTCCTGCTGCTATTACTCCACTGTTACACAGCCTTGCTGCTCTGATGGGCAAACTGCTTAGAAAGGTTCATGCATTTCAGTAAAACAACTCACTGTACCGAGAAGGCACAGTCTCCACTCCAGGCTCTGCTGATTTCCAACATACAAGAGAGCAAAACTTTGTTCTGCTACTTTAGCCCCCAGATATGAGGGCTGGTACACAGGAAAGGCTCTGCTAGACATGTGGTGTCATTTGTACATCCTTGCTTTTCAACCAGAACTACTATTTAGGCATTTTCCTCCAGTGATGCACTGTTCCTCCATCCATGGCCTCGGCATAAATCACTTCTCACAAGTGAGAACAAGCACTCTTATTCAAAGGGTAGGGTTACCTGCAGATATGGTAGACAGGCTCAGTTGAAGTTTTTTGTCTTTTCTTTTATCCCATGATAAGTGAAAGACAGGCACAATTCACCAAAAACAGAGCAAACTGGGTAGGTGAGGGATTAAGCAAACCATCACTACGCAAGAGGTAAATCCCAGGCACCATGCAGTATCGTGCCTGGGTAGCCATGCCAAAGCTATCAACTGCATCTTTGATGGCACCTGTCAGAAAACCTGTGTTTTCAGAAAATGGAAATGTGGTCAGTAGCAGAGGCCTCATCAATTAGCATATGCCCTTGGTACCAAATTATATGTAATGCATCTAATTTAAGCTTGAGCATTGCTGAGACAATAGTCATCTCCCAGTTCAGTCTAAGGTGAATGTTAAATGAGACTGCAGCGCTTTCCAGGATGGCATGCAGTAAACATACAGCTTTTTCACAGTCCCAGTGTCATAAATCCTTTACCATCCAGTTGCCTGCGTTGTATTTCTCTGCGTATCTTGATGCAACAACTCTGTCTTTCCAGGCTCAGTGAAATATACTTTAATGGAGCATACTCACAACTGCTGAAGCCCTAAAAATTGAGGAACAGGGAGCAAAGCGAAGTCTGGTAGATTCATTTTCTTGGGAGTTTATCAGCCATAGATAAGCATGTTGTTTTCTTGGTTCTTCCTGGCTTTTTGTGACTACAAGCTGAGAAATACCTTGGCTGTTTCAGAGGCTTCAAAACGTTTAAGCAGAAATACAAACTGGCATCACAGAAAATCAGTGTTTTTATGCTACATAAACTAACATTTTTGTCACAATCTCCCATCAACTCTTTCTTTACAGGTAGAAGGCATTCTAGATAAGCCCTTACTGCAAACGACTCCTAACAGGAGAGCTTAATTTGCCTTTACCACTGTTAGCACTGTGAGGTCCCTCATACCATCAGACATCAATATGCTGTTAACTGTATCTGCCTGCCTTCCCTAAAAACTTAAAACCCTTTTGGGTATACAGAAAGGCAGAGGAGGAGTGCAACAGAAAGATTAGATTTCTACCATCTTCAAAACAGGGGGCTCTGTGAAGCAGGGCAGGAGTCGCTTGCTGACGCGGTGCAGGATAGCTGAAGAAGCTTGCCCATGTCAGGTGTCTGTGGATCCTGGCAGAAGGACCCTCTGGCCACCAGGCTTTCTTATCTTGCACACACTGTCCTCCTGTGGATCCAGTTCCCTTGCTTGCACACATGTGTGTCCCAGGGGACACGGAGATGAGAGTCAAAGCACACACACACACTAGTGGAACGATGCATCCACAATGGATGACTTGGGACCATCCCCATGATGGGGAGGATCTGGTGGTTAGCAGATCCTAGATGAAGTTACTGGCCATTTATCTGGCTAGGAAATGGCTAGGAAAGGGAGATGAGTTGCAATGGTACTCTGGGTCCATGCAAAAATTGCTTGCTCCATATGAGGCAGATAGCACTTTGTATTGAGTAGGAGAGAGGACGCAGAAGCCATTCATTAGATGACATTGATTATCTCTGTTAAAGAACTCACAAGTGTGTTCTCTGCTCTTTTTTGCCTTTTTGGAATGTTAAAGCCAGGAATGAGCAGATAGTGATATCATCCCCTCATGACCTGAAAACAGAACCACCTCTCCATCGTTGAGCAACAGGGCAGGAAGAGCAGGAGGACAGTTGTGCAGGTTCCAAGGCAATATGATTATGCCACTTCCAGGATGAAAATTCTTTAGCCCTAAAGGTGTGTTGCCCCCCCAAGTTCTGTTATCATAGTGATTATTTCCAAAAGCTGACAGCAAGTTTTCACTAGATCTATTAAAAAGATAAAGGTTTCTCGTGACCTTTGCTAATTTGATATATATATGAAAGCCAGTGAGCTTTCCTATAATTCTTTCATCTTTCCCCTCACCACGTTCGTTTTCTACATTTATTTCCTTTAGCATATAGGACTATATCACCACATACTGTCCTTCCAGCTGACATGTAACATAAAGCATTCAAGCCAATAAAAGTATGTTTGCACGCTCATACTAAAGGACTAAATGAACTTTACATACATAGAACTCTTCAGCCTCGAAAGGCAATTTACTCTAGACTGCAAAAATATAGCAATTCAGTATCATGCAACTAAATTAGTAGCTCTGGACAGAAAAGAAGTGAGCAACTTTTTATTCCATTGAAAATGTAGGTAGGAAAGGCAAAGAGTGATTGCTCATTTGGAGTTTAGAAAGAGTATGATCCTTAATACTGCTTATTCTTGCATAAATGCCTTTGGCAAGTAAAAGACCATGAGTAAATAAGATGCTGCTTTTTCCTGTTACAGATGGACCCTCCAGGAGCAGAGAATCCCTTTACCACTCTGCCTGGGAAACAGGATCAGTCACCAACTGACTCAATAAAACAGTGCACACAAGGAAAAGGAAAAACTAGTTCCTGCCATAAGCAAAATCTTCCTTTTAATTTATGATCTAATTTCATTTTTTATTATGATTTAATACGTTTTAAATTTATGACTTTTAAAATCTAACAAGACAAGTGCCCAGATGGCTTGGTTTCAGGTTAAAATCAAGTTATATTTTGTTTGAGGTTTTGTGTGAGGCTGGGAAAATGAAAATCTCAGAGCCATAAGGATATTTAGATTAATTCAAGAGAGGATGAAATGCTTGTATCATTTACATTTCCCATGGATCTGCAGATTATAGGGTTAATAACCCTATCAATGTAAAGCAAAGACATCATGACCTAGGATCAGACCCAGGGCCTGGCAGTTGAATCTGCTCTTTAAAAGTAAGAGAAAAACAAGCAAGGAAAATGAATAAAATACTTACAAGCAGGAAGATACAGGGATGTAAGCCAAATGTCCAACGTGCAGAATGCGGTCAGTTATCACGCTAAAGGGAGTGCATGCTGAGAAAAGCCCCTATAAAAAAGCAAATCAAAGCTACGTTAATAAAGAGACAGGGAAGAAAAGGGCTGAATTTTGACTGCTCTCGGTGCCAGAAATTTCAGAGAAAAACAAACCAACTGGAACCCTAGCTTTTGTTTTATTCCTGCTAGCCACTTCCTTCTGCTGTCCAGTTACAGCACTGCATGTATAATACCACAATCATGATCCTGATCTCTGTTTTACCATGCCTTGATAACACCTTTCTCTTCTTCTTTTGCAGAGTGCTCCAGGACCAAGACAGCCTGCTGTCCCCTGGCACCTCTTCAAGCACCGGAGCACTGCACTTCATTTCACATTATCCCCTAAAGACTCCTGCCAGGAATCGGGTCTTTCTGGATTACATATTATTAGTTATTTATTCTCTTTATTTTAGACAATCTGCAGTTCACTTATGTGAAATCCCCAAACTGAATACTGTATATGCACAAGGATAGCTAGCAGAATTTTGTGTGCTACATTCGTTCAATACCTAAAATTAAAATGTGGCCCCTGAACTGTTTTTAATTAAGCAAATTTGATGGATTGCATATGAAGAAATAATCCCAGATGATGCAGATTAAAGCAAAAGTAGGGCCACTTTCAAAAACATTCTTCCCTCCGGGAAAGAAAAGACGCTTGCACAATCATTACACATCTCCGAGCTCTACCCTTTCAGCACATTTGGTTTGAACTGCATTAGAGAAGCAGATCTCTGGGGATAAATGTTAATGCACTGTTGTGTTGCTTTCATCTCTTCAATTTCTGAATCACTTATGGTTTAAGCCCATCCAAGTTCAATAAAGAAAATTATCTAGCGCAGCTGTTAAAAGTCAGCATTGTTGAAATCCAAATGTTTTGATAACACTGACTACACTAATGTTCCACCCAAAGGGAGTCGGACAGCTTCCTGAGCACCTCCCCATGCAGAAGGAGAGCTGGAGGGCTGCAGGTGAACCCCAAGATTGGCTTCTCTAGGGACGGACCCAGCACACCCTCTGGACGCAAGGGCATGCGCCCATCACCTTGCACAGAAGCACGCAGGCTGTGGCGGGTGGTGGTACTGGGATGGAGGGGGGGGATGCAGCAGCCCCTGGATACCTTTTCTCTAGCAAAGCTGCCTCATGTAACAAAGAGCTCAGTGCTATGTGCCCCCCCCCCGTTTTGTCTGCTCAAAGCACAGACCCTTTCCCTTTGTTTCTTTTAGAGCAGCTCTCCTGAGGGAAGAGAGGCACAGATCTATGCAACAGGGACTGTACCTTCAAACAAGACAAATGGTTCACATCATTTTGCTTCTTTTCCAGCTCTCTTTTGTCTCTGCAGAATCTTCTTTAGTCCGTCTACCCCCAGACACACAGAGCACTGCTCTTGCCCATTTAGCCCTTCATTCAATACAACACCCCAAGCCCCCGCAAGGTGAAGGGAACAGAGCCTCCCAAATATTGAGCTGATTAAACATGCCAGAGACACAGTACAAACCACAATACATCCTCAAGGCTCTTTAAATGCATGCATTCATATTCAAATGGCAAGTGTACACAGCGAGATGGAGAGGCCTGGGCTTTTAATTACCTTTGAAGAACACAGAAATATTTGGACCAGAACATCAAGAAGCTTATCTGCAGGAGACCCCTTGGCAGACACAGTCATACTCCACAGTCCTTCATCCTTCTCGCACTGGTTTAATGCCCTTCACAGCTATTTTCACGGTCTCAGCTGCAGCACTAGCCCGCAGCTGAGGCTTGTGCTGACCATGTTCTGGCACAGCAGGATTTGGCCCAAACACTGTATTCACTGCCATCGCCGATAAGGTACATGGGGAGCAGGGACCTGTCTGTTCCTTGTATCTCTCAGGATGCGAATGGGGAAAGGAGTCTCTCTGCTGTGCATCTGGGACCTCAGATGGGGAAACGAGGCCCTCCTGATCCTACCTCCCATGGGAGTGCAAGTCTGAATCTCACCCAAAGAACATGCAGTCGCCAGGGAAATCAGTCTCCTTCTTGTGCTGGTTTGCTAAAAATATTTAATCCCCACTTTTGTTGAAATTTTCCTGTGAAAAATTACAACTTGCTGAAAAAACACACCATTAAACTCAAAAGCCCACTCTTTACTGCCCATAGTGACAGGTCATATTTGATTTCTTGGTGTCCAGTCCCAGCTTTATTCCCTTTATTCCCACTCTGAATAATTTTGCTCCTGTGGGTCTCCCTCAGCCAAACTCAGCCCCAGGCAGAAACCTCAAAGATGGTCAAGCTCCTAAATTTTAATGACAGCAGATGATCAGGAAGAGGAAACGTGAAGGTTCACACAGACGTTTGGGTCTCGCTAACAGTTTTAGGTCTCAGTAACTGACTTCTACAGTCAAACACAGCCACTAAGGTGTCACTGTCAAAGTAACAGCCCACCGGTGCTCAGCTGGAAAGGAGGTCCAGGGCAAGGTTAGCAGGGAAGAGGGAGGAACCGGCAGGTATCAGGATTCCTTAATCTCTGTGTTTTGTGGAATGACTTCTTGTTTGATTGCTTGTAACCCCAGATTCAAAAGTTTTGTTTGAACAGGAAATTCAGGGCAGGACAGAATGGCTGCTTAATTAGAAATGTACTTCTTCACAGGACAAAAAAAAAAGGGAAGGTAAAAAAAAAATAATCAGTTAAAGCCCATTTTCCTCCGTGGAACAAGCATATGAAAATATTTCAACTGCTTCTGTCTTGCTGTCTCCCCTGTCATAGTTGAGTCATCCCACTCCTGCTACCCCTCCCTGCCAAGGCTGCAAGCAGCTGTGTGGAGTCTCCCACCAACACCAGTAAGTAAGCCTCTCCAGAGAAGATGCCACCCAGCAGGTGTGGGGGGTGGTGGTGATGACACCATTAATCTCAAAACAAACAAAAGCTGATTAAGCTTTGTTAGCTTGTGCCTGACTTTTACTATGGGCTCCTGGTAGCCACCTTTTTTATCTGGCAAGCGGGCCAAGGCTGGGCTCCCCACCTGGGGCCAAACGGCTGGTGCAGTGGGGGGCTGTGTACCATGTTTGCCCTTCCTGAAGCTGCACAGACTTCTCATGGGGCAGTGCTTCAGCTCCTCCACGTCACTTAGAGCAAAACCCACCAGATAATATATCAAGCTCCAGGGCAAACAGTCCTAGTTATCAGAGCTTGCTTTCATTCTCCATCACACTCGCCACCTGTGAAGCTAACAACTTGCAGAGCTCAGACCCACAAGTTCAGCCTCCAGGCAAGGGGGGAAAACCCCTCAGAAATATCAGCCACAGTCCCCTTCAGCTACCAGGAATACAGTTTTAGGGCACAATGTGGCTAAATCTGGAAATGAATAGATGTAATGTCTCCATTGTCCCCCTTCAGTGCTGCAGCACAGCATCCTGCCTGGTGACATACGAGATGGCTGCACACAGGAGAGTAGCTCAGAAGCTCCATATCTCATACTCCATGGGGGCACGTCCTCCTCCGTCTCTGCAGCCCTCCCTGCAGACTCCAGGCCCTTAACTTTGCTAGTCAATGGGGTTATTAGTCCTTAATTAATGAAGTTGTGACCCAGTAAGTGGAGTCCAGAGTAATGAGAAAACACTTTCTTATGGTAAAATTCAGCTGACGCACTGGCTTCAATATATTTTATAAAAACAAAGTATATAGTCCATATCAACCCCCAAAATGCCAAGCAGATTTGATTTTAACCTCCTTAGAAATCCTGACACAATATAAAACTAGGACAGAATTTTGTACATTTAATTCAATGTTAATGCATCATTTTGTTTCTGATATTTTCTCCCTGAAAAAGAAGATTCAGTACCAACTATGTGCTGTGAACGTAAATGTCCATTGAGCTTTAGGCACAGATGTGCTATCACAGTAACTCTGTTTGCTGTAACTCTGCTTCCCGACTCAGGTGTCCCAGCCTGCTTTACCCAGAGATGAAAGAAAACAGCCTTCTCCTTCAATTCTCTGTTTCCCCTCAATGGTGTAACAGAAAAGATCTCCATCCTCACGCCACTCCTTATTTTACCAATGCAGGCTGCATGCATTCCCTTGTCAAAGGGACTGTGGCTTTATCATGTCTGTATTTGTGTGCGTAATATTTACATATCGTCACTGTTTGCAAAACAGCCTGCAATAACTTATGCAAAGATACGCCACTATTGCAAAGGGAGTTGCATTAACGAGAAAGCATAAGGGGGCAGGGTTGCACCTCAAATGCCAAAAAGAGAAAACAAGGGTGACCTAGACTATGGAAGGAGAGCTTCTGCTGGTGCTAGATAGAGTGATTTGTGTGACATTGCCTCTCAGGTGCCCCAGCTTTAGAGGACACTGTTTTGCTCAAATTGAGAGCCAGACTAATTCCAGTGACAGAGGTGGTGGCAGCACAGGTGAGGGCTTGTCTCAGCGTCTCATGAGACAGCTGCTGAAGGCATCGCAGCAAAAGCAAACGTGCTGGGACATATCAGGAAAATTCATGAAATGAGGGACAAGGTGCCTATACGAAGCTACAAGCAAGTGCAAGGCGAAGCTTGGAGAAATATGAAGGTGATAGCTTGAGGGAGGTGGATGCTGAGAGCATGGGCTGATCAAAGCCCGGGGGTATGTCTTGGTAAAGCAGGAGAGGTGGTACGTCATGTACAGGGAGAATACTGAGGACACTTGAAAGTGAAGCCTGCCACTGACATGTCCAATGCAGGGGAGAAAAGGGAGCAGCAGGAGGACTGACAAAGAGGGGAGATGCAGCTGAAGCAGCAGGCTAAGAGGTGGGTTTTTGCAGCGGTGCCGTGGATCGACTATGCCGTAACAGGATTTCCTCTGCGCAAGCCAGGAAAAGGAGGTAACCGCAGTCATGAAGACACAAGGGGAGGAGTGCTTGCAAGAGAGTGTAGGAGGTAGAGGTGAAAATGTCTTGACTTTATAGCATTTAAATTCCAAGCCTCAAACCTATCAGAAACACCAGATTTTTCAGTAACTTCTGGATGCACTCTGTCGTTAATTCCCCTTGTGCTTCTGCGTAGATGGGGCACCAGGAGGAAAACTGTGCTGCTTCCTGCCTCTGATGGGGAATTTACAGAATACAATTTATAATTTGTGCTGCACCAGTGAGACCCAATTATGAACCAAGACACTTGGCAGACACAAACCATCCCAGTCAGCCTTTTATGTCTGAAAAGGTTAACAAAATGCAAACAGCAATAACTTCCTAAGCCAAATACATTCATGTATATACACTCACCAGCTTGGTGGTAATACTAGGGTAGACTTGGATGCTGAAAAAGCCAAGGACCCCTTCCCCACCAGTTCACGGTCCTACCGCATTTCTCCTGTTGACAGCAATGCACCTGTACTGAATGTAGCAAGTAGCAGTCTGCAGGGGGGCAAGCCTGCATGCCAGAGCAGAAGACAGCCAGGGAAACATGAGGAAGGCAGGGGTGACATGCCTGCCACTCCTTACCCCACCTTGGGTCGTATGGACGACCCAGTCTGAGGAAGAGAGGGGGAAGGAAGGTAGCCAGTACCCAGCTACAACCAGAAGCAGCCATCCCTAAGAGGGACAAGCCCTTCTAGGCATTATAGCAGAGAGGAGGCTGGTGGTTTCAGGTTGCGCTTCATTTCAACCTGTGCAGGCACAGAAAAGCCAGAGCAGGGTCAAAATGACTGTAAAAAGCAAAACCATAAGGAAACAGACATCAACCCTCCAGACGGATGCCTTATCAGAATAAAACTGCCAGCACTATGTACATCCTATATGGTCCAGATGTTGCACGTTTCTTCTATTCATCTTTCTCCCATTCTGCCATAATCGCCTGAGAATTAAATTTGGTAATACTCAGGATTATTATTATTAGGATAACTGTCTTTGCTTATCTCAGTGCTGATCAACATGGCAAACACTCAGCCCTTTACCACTACTCTCCCAATTTCTGTTTAGCGTTTGCCAGGGTAGCAAGAGTTTGCTTCCCTTGCTTTCTGTCCCAAACTTTTATTACCTCCACTTGAGTTGGTATTTGAACAGCCTGCAGCTTTTAACTAGATGTAAAGTGATTGGAAAGGGCACATTTTTGTGCATCCACCCTGTTTTCTTTTTCCACGTTGTGCTGCCTATGCTCAGCTCTTCTACCAGTACACTGGACAGGCATTTTACAATTCATTTGCAGAGGGAGCAATTCCTTTCCCGTCATCTTCCTGCAAACAATGTGAAAGAGCACACGGGTGGCAATCTATGCTTATACCCACAGAGCCAAAAATGTGCTTGCACAGTGATGACCCGACGCTCCACACGATTAAATCCCTGGTCTGCAGCATCTCTCAGAAACGGAAACCAACCTGTGCCGCCCTTCCCTCGGCATCCCTCCTCCCAGAAGCAGCGCACCCCCAGGTGCTGTCCCCACGCTCTCCCAGCGCGCTGCCCTCTCTCCCTCCAGCAAAAGCAATTTCTCCAAAACGAAGCAGCATTCGTTCCATCCAAGCACTTTGACAACCCACCAAGTCAGTAAGGACAAAAATAGGTTCCTCCCAAGACACATTCGGGAACAATCACACACAGGCCTCACACATACCTAGGTTAAACGCGTGTAAAAACCAAATGTCCTTGATTACGGCACACGGAAGGCAAGACCTTGGGAAGCCTCCCCCGGCGCAGGGCGGGCGCTGCTCCCTGCGCGCACGGCGCCTTCCAGGACCTGCTGGGAGACCCGCTCCGCTCCGCACCGCACCGGACAGCGATGGGACACGGTGCCCGGCGCTGCGGAAAGGTGAGCAACAGTTCTCAGCGGACCGGCTCAGCCGTACCCAGCCGAGGCTCAGCAAAACCCGAGGGCACCGGGATTTAGGCAGGGGGCACAAAACCAGCCCAGCCCCGAAGCGCCGAGCTCCCCGAGGGGAGACGGCCAGAGCCCGACGAAACACGCACCGGCACCGCCTGCCCGCAGCCGCCCCGCCGGGGCCAGCCCCGCTCACCGCGCCCGGCTCCGGCTCCGCTCCCCGCGCCCGGCTCGGCCCCCGCCGCCGTCCCGCACGGCCGCGGAGGGAGCACCGCCCCCGGCCCGCCCCTCGCCCGGCCCCGCCGCGCTGCCGGCCCGCCGCCCCCAGCCCCGGGGCTGCCCGCCCCCAGCCCCGCCGCCGCCGCCGCCCCCAGCCCCCAGCCCCCAGTCCTGCCGCCCCCCGCCCCGGGGCGCTATGCGGCTGCGGGGACCGGGCGGGCGGGGGCAGCCGCTGCCCCTTCGCTCGGTGCCGGGGCGGTCTGTGCTGCGGCGGGGCGGCGGGGGGCCGCGCTGCCCGCTCGGCGTGCCCTCCCCGTGTGAGCCCGGGCAAGGCGCTTCACTCACGGAGGGGGCTGGCGGGGGCGAACCCCCCCCCCCCCCCCGCCTCACTGCTGTGCGGAGAGTGAAAGTCACCGGGTTTATCGGGCATCACACAGAGCCGCGGTGACAGCTGGCCCGTGCCGTCCCGCGGCTGTCCCGCAGCACCTACCGCCGGAGCGCCGCTCCCCAGCTCCCGAGGCTGGTCCTTTCCCACCGGGACACCGCGTGAATCCTGCACCCCAGCGGGCACCGCAGCCCGCGGCAGCTGCGGGCTCCTTCGGGCAGAGGCTCTGCGGGGGGTCGGACGGCGGCACCGCAGCCGGGAGCTGGGCACGCCGCAGGAGGGGGCCAGCAAAGCAGGTTCCCCGGGGAGCGGAAACCTGCAGGTGGCTTTCCAAAAACTCTTCCAAGTTTCAGGACAGCTGCTGAGGCCCTCAGGGATAGTTTGGTATCATTTAAACGGGAGTCAATTAATAGCGGTACCGAGACCATCTCAGATGATGCCCATAAAGTAGCGTAAATGAGAACAAAATCTGGCTTTGCTAGTTTGTTCCGAGAGTGACTTACCTGCAGATATCACGTGCTTTGGAATCACAGACTGGGAAAATGCTGGCTGGCTGGAACACATCTCCTTCTGTGGACACTGTGGAAGGAAAGGCTCAGCTGGCTGCCGCTGTGCCTGCCTCATCCAGTATGATTTTTTTGGCCAAATGACTTTACTGTGGGTTAGAAATTAGTGACAGGCACTGTGAAGAGCAGATGGGGAGTTTAATGCACCCTCTGCAGCTTGTGTCTGGCTAATGTCCATGCGCAGTTCGGAAAAGGATGTTGGATAAGGTTGTTCTTCATTTTAATTGCTCTTGGGGGGGTGCACAGGTTGCAGTGTGCTGTGGAGGCACTTCGGTGAGATTTGCTTTCTTTGATACAGTCTATACAGTTTCAGTAGAAAAGGAACTTGGGATGTCAGGAAACAAAGTCGGTTTTGGAGGAATAAGCCATATGAACAAGTAAATAAAAGACAAATCTTAAAGGGAAAATCATTCCCAAGGAATGAACTGTATTATTCCTTGATAATAACCTGTGAATGCAGTGGGATACAAAAGAGAGGGGTTTGGCTTTCAAGTGGCAAAAATGCCCTTTGAATATTTCACCTATTAAAGAGGAAGTAAATGTTTTTATGGGTTTTGGGTGTTTTTTGTTTAGGTTTGGCTTCTTGGGGTGGAAAGTCACGTGTATGGTATATGAACAGAAAAAGAATTGGGTGTAAGTTAGTGCTATCATCTCCATCACCTGAAAGCAGAGCACTGGCTCAGTTCAACTTGCAGCCACTGCAGAAAAGGACACATTTGACAGTGGACTGGCTGATTACATGAGCTGTTGTGGCAATAACACACAAAGCCCGTTGAAACTGTAAGGGAAGAAATATTGTAGGCACCTACAACACTACTGGCACTAATGATTAGATTAGAGGTGAAGAATCCTGCTGAAACCATTTAAAATACCTGAGAATTTGCTGTACACTTTCCTATTTGTATACTCAGACTAGAGGGCTCTTTGGTACAATGTCACTGGATATAAACCGATGGTGGATTAAAGTTCTCAGCTTTGATTTTGTCATATAGATAAGCGCTGAAGTACAGAATTCTAACGAGATGGGAGAAGCAAAAGTGGCAAAGCAAAATGTTTGAATCTTGAAAAAAAGAAAGAAGCCAAGAGAAATGCTTCTCTTACAGCTCAGTTATTCCAGGAGTGGAATTGCAAGCTAGGACAGGCAGCAGGAATTCTCCCTAGGGTCAAGCTGGAAGAAGAAGAGGAACGAAAGAAATGCAACAGAACTGAAGTGTCTGCTAAGCCAGGCATGCTGTTGCTAGCATGGCCAAAAAACACCTGGTGCTTTCTAAAGAAAACAAATTGTGATCCCTTGGACTTTTCTCACTTTAGTGGATTTTAGATTAAAACCTAATTCATTGAGGAATGAGGAAATCCTTAAGTGCTTCCTGCTGATGAATGTACTTACCCCAGAGCCATCAGGCACAGCCACTAGTCATCCTTGGCTCTGTGGCTTGGGGAGAAGCTCAGAAGTCAGCTCCAGATCTATCCAGTATGTCTCACAATCTCAACCTATGTAATGAAGGTTAGGTCGTATTGTCCTAGCTTGTATGGCTACAAAAAGGTACCAGTACTTAGGCAATGAGTGGGAATTAATTTTGCAGCTGTGCTCTAATTTGTCACTCTTTTCCTGGATAAAGCACCTCTCGAGAGGGGTGAGCAGCTCTGCTAGAAGAGGCTATGCATTTGTTCAGTAGAGGAGAACAGGGCAGAAAGGCTTTTGTGCTTTTCGGAGGTCACTGATATTTCCTGATGCTTTCTTAGTTTGGGTCACATCACTGATGTCCTGCTGCTCTTTGTGGCTTGTTCGTTTGCTGTGAGCTGCTCAGTGACAGTGGTTAAAGCAGCACCAGAGGAGTTGTCAGCAAGATCATGCCTCTTGCAGTCAACTCTGGTAGCTGTGTCAGGACCTCATGCAGAGGCTGTGGTAGCAGGAAGCATCACAGCTCCAAAGTAATTAAGTTGTTCTTTTATTGCTCTTCCTCCTTCTCACTTTCTGTGCAAACAGCACAGTATGAGCTGGCCCTTCCTCAGGACAGTGTCTTTCATGCAAAATGCATCTCAAAATGTTTTGCAAAGACAAAATGTTCCGCTAGAGCGTTAAACAGAGAAACAGGAAGACGGATCTTTTCAGAGAAGGCCTGAAAAAAACATGAAACTAAGTAGAAAAATGCATGGAGAGTCTTCAGATGGTGAGAACACAAAAAAGTCCCTACAAAGCTACTTCAAATTTTTTAAAATGTACCTACAGCCAGCTGAGTACTGATTTTGCCTTTGGAGTCAGAGCAGCAGGCTGAAGGTCTGGAGAGTGCTCTGAATAAGTATGGCTGCTTCTGAGGGTCTGGCCTGGAAAGGGCATGTCCAGAAGACATGACTTAACTGATACTTAGTCCAGCTGGGCCTCCAGAGCTCAGCGTCATACCTGCTGCTACTAGACTGTCTATGAGACAGTACAGCTTCAGTGGATTTAATGGCTTTTCTGCCTTAGAACACAAAAAAGTATGAGAAATTCCATTTTACTATTATTGCTGCTTTGAATATTCCTAATGTGATTCCCTGTACTGCTCAGAGTTGTTACGTGGCAGAGTAAGCAAGCAGCTTCTTGATTCCCCGACTCTGCTGGAATGCCTGTCAACAGAGTTGCTATACCCATGCTGTCTGCTTGGCTTTGCTATGTCCTTTCTACTTTAGTATTACTTCCAGGTGTACCACAGCTTGGGGAATTTTGACTGAAGAAGCTGATACAATCCCATCCTTCTGTGGGCTTCTATAATGTGAAATGCAGAACTTCTTCTGCTGTTATGAAATCAGTTAACAAAGGAATGCTTTACCCAACTTTCTCCCTTTATCTTTGTGGTTAAAATCTGTTCCTGGCTTTTTTTGTCCTCGCCAAGCCACTCGAATTTATTTATTGAAGTGCATGTTTGGATGCAGCTCACCCAAATTATGCATCAAATAGAGCCATGTTTTAAGGCTGTGGAGCTGAGTCTTTCCGAAATGCTTAAATTCACTTTGTTGTCAATGGAAAGTGGTAGGTGACTGTGAAAACCTCCAGAGGGAGTTCTTATTCATCTAAGTTTGAGCACGAATTAGGTCTACTCGACCTTTTCTGATGGCCTTACAGACATTCATCTTTCTCCTTTTGAGCATCTAGGGAACTTAGGGACTTCCTCAGAAAGGGCTGCTTCATGACACCCCGAAGTTATAAGCACAGAGAAGTTAAAAGAACTAAATCTCACCCTAGAAAATCAGATCCTCATCTGTCCAGCTGAGATCTTCACTTTCAGTATTTACATAGAGAGAATGCAGGTCTACTAAGAGCTAGGATGAGAATAAACCCCTCTGCTCTTTGCACAGAGACTTTTCCTCAGTAATGCTGGCTCTCCTCTCGCTCTTTGCCGAAGTCCCAGGGGAAGGCAGTGAGTAGCGACACCTCCCAGAACCTGACCACGTCTTTTTAGCACCTGGACTTGTACTCAGGTTGTAGCACTGCCTTCAGCACATATTTTGTCTTGTACTTTTTTGTGAACACAGTGGCTGAAATCTAATGAGTTTTCAGGGTAATGTTTTCCAATACTGAAAAGGCTTCTCCACTATAATTTGCATAAACATGACTATTTAATAATGGCCAACACTGCAAATAGGAAAAGTCTTTAAAGACTTATTGAGCCAATATTTAACTTATAATTCCTCCATCACATAAAAGCTATAATGCAAGGACCAGCTAAAGGATTTCTAAAGCTCAATTGACTCTTTAGTTAGATGTTTTTTAAATACTGTTAGACCACTATTAGACCTAGAATTCTCCAGATGCCTCTAGTCTTTTTAATTACCTGCAATCATTATTAAGAGCAGTCACTGCAAAGTTCGTGTGTTCTCTCCATGCTTCCTACTAATCCACTTGGGAACTTTACCATCGAGCAACTTCAGGAGAGGTTGACTTTAATGAGGGCCCTATGGAATAACAGGCTATTAATTTCCCTAAATGTCACTTGTATAATATTAATATATTCACATGTTAATAAAAGTACAAGTGCCCTATGCACTGCTGATCTGTGATCTGAAACACTGGCATGGATCAGCTCTGCCTGTTAATAGTTAACATTAACCACAGAAACTTAATGTTTATGTCAGCTGTTTTTTAGGACACATCTGCAGTGAGGTACATTAAGTACACAGATAATGTCCAAGGTCAGCCAGTGATGTCTTTTTGTGTCCAGGGACTGCTACTTCTTTCTGGGAATCAAGGTGCATGAATAGCCAACAGCAAATCCTGTAATAGAGTCAGCTGAGAAAGTTACACTTGATTTTAAAGGCAATGAAATTCATACACAACTTATGATGAATACGTAGTTCTGCAAGCACTGGAAACGCAAAAACTTGTTTTCTTAGAGAGTTGTGTCTTGTGGCTAATGACCTCTGGTCTTTACAAAGATGCAAGCTCCACCTGAAGCTTTTCTAGGCAGATCAGTTAGAAGGTGGCATGCATATGCATGTACTTTTGTGTGGCTTTTCTGACGCCTAATAGGACTTTTCTCTCTGTGAAGAGGACCATGGTGTTTCTTGCCCTGAGTTCACATGGTCTAATTCCCCTATTTTAGTGAAGCGATTTCTAGTTTACATAAAAATTGGTAATATCAGATTAAACCCATAAACTGTGGCATCTTGGGCTTGATCCAGCTGCCCATAGAGAGCCATCCATGACATTTTAGATGTCATAGGGTACCTGAGACATTGTAAAGTGCTGGTAGATATGAAAAGGGCCTATAGGGTACCTGTGGGTTTCTTACTTGGTAACTGGGAAGCAAGCAGGATGCCTAAGGGCATCTTAGCACTGAGCAGAGCCATAGCTCTCCACTGTCTATACTGGGATCTTAGGCACCCAGATCACACAAGACACCTCCAAATATACACTACAATTAGGTATTTTAATGACAAGCCAACTCCTACCCCTCCCCCCTGCCTTTTTTTTTTTAATTCATTTTGTTACTTAAGTCAGGGATATTGAACTGCAATCTGAAAAGAGTTTTGTGCCTGCAGGGATCTCACTGTGGGGCCAGAAAAACTTTAAGTGCTGAACCATGATTTCCAAATTCAAGCCTTGCTCTGTACTTTTAAACTCCCTGCAACCCTCAACTTCTAAAAGCATATCACTGCATGGGCCAGTACAACCCCTGTTCTTCACTGATACCCATGTCCTTTGCTGATATAATCACTTGGTTACTTTGCTCAGATTATATGTATGTGCATTTTTCTGTGTTCAAGAGCTTGAGCATGTCCTTCAGATTGTAAAATCTGGTCTCAGATATATAGTGCATTTCCTCACTTTCATTGCTGTGTTCACATAATTAATGAGCCAACACTATTCTCTATAATAGTTACTGATAAATTCCCAGATCAGAGTTTCTCACATTATACTACACATTCAAAGTGCCATTCCAGACATAATTTTGTATTAGATCTTTTCACAGACATACTCTTGGCTGCTGTTGCACCTGTATCAGATGATCTACTTACGAGTACTGGATATAGCTGAGGCAGAGCTACTCTGGTATCCTTACCTGTGGTGTCTTAATGTTGATGTCATTTTCAAAAGATGGGTATATAGCTGTTAGTTAATCAAAACATTACAGATCTGATGCCTGTGTACTCTATAAGCATTTGATACCATCTGTCAGAGCAGAAGTGCTTTAAAGTGAATACAAATGTGATCTGAGCTGATTTTAAAGCCCCATTACACTGCCAGAGCACTCCAAAGTGGCCTAAGTATAAATGAAAATCAGGAACTCCATCACAAAGATAAATGATCCCCTAAAAAGATCAATTTCATCCCCACAAAACCGCAGAAGCAACAATAGCAGAGACGGATCTCATCGGGGCCCTCCTGTCTGAACCCTACAGAGCCAGCTGCCAAGCTGACAGCGAGCAGGGAAACCAAACCCACAGCACAAGACGTATCTCACATGGAGATGCTTTTTACCCAGGGAATGTAGCAGAGCTACTGCAGCCTATCTATTTATGTGCGTCAGATGAAATATTCCCAAAGGAGGCCTCTATCTCTTCAGAAGGCACTTTTTTTTTTTTTTTTTTTTTTTTTTTGGAATACAGTAATAGATTCAAGCTGAGGATAACCTAAAGTGGTGTAAGAAAAGAAATTTCATTATAATTCAGAGAAGTGGGAGGGTTTTTTTGATCATTTTAGCATCTCAGAGGTCAATGGTTGCTGCTTCTTTTTGTCCCTAAGAGGTAATACTGCTTTTGCCAGCAGTGTCCCCATTTCATCAGGATCAGAGGAAATCTATGAACTGTGTGATAACCTTAGCTAATTCTTCAGAGAGTGGTAACATAAAACGCTATGTCATCAGCACTGAGATACATTATCAGAATTATTCTGTCAGCTCCTGAGTGCATCTACACATGCCAGCCTAAGAACACATGATCTGAGATCAGCTTTTCATCTCAACCCTAAAAACGTGGTTTCTGTCACCAACCAAGAGTGAAGAAATAGCATCTGTTCCTGCATCTTCCTGTGATCTATTCACATTCAAAATACTAGGGGAAAAAAGAAGTGGATTCCCTACTAGTTCAGAGTCTGATAATATCAAAGACAAATGATCATGGGTTAGCTTTGGCCAGAGACACCAAAGATACACAGAAGTGACAAAAGCTCTTTTTCTTCCCAAAACTCAGCTACACTAATGGCAAGTGCAATTTTCACAGTCTTTTTGATTGAGACAGTGTTTAAATAAATTGGATCTGATTCTGGGAAGTACTGTGAGGAGAATCCTTCACTGACATTGACATCAGATCCTTTGTCTTTGGCATCCCTTGACTGCAGTCAAGGATGCTAAAGCTTAAGACTGATAGGCAAATGACTCTTCACTAGAAGTCCTTATCTCATTGTGGAAAGTGGAGCAGCTTTGCAGTTTTCTGCACTCTTACCCTAAAGCAAGCATATAATATATGCTATGTTATGCAGCCATGCTTCAGACCACTTGTAAGCTAGAATTCCCTTATTCCTGCCTCCGTAGGTTCTCCTTTATAATCTCTTCTCAAATTTTAAACAGAGAGCCCAGGATAGGGGTGTTTATGCTTTCTTATCCAATTTTATGTCTGTCTATCCAAATGCAATTCTTTTTTGCTATTTCTATTTGCTTCCATCACCCAAGGTGTATGGAGGGCCAGTGCTGCAGTAGGAGAGACAGGTGGCACTTGGAGGACATGACCTGTTTTGTTGTCTCTGATGAGACCTCTTCATCTCATTTCCCAATATCCTTCCTTGTGTGCTAGGCTATTTGAGAACTCTTCCAATGAAACATGCTATAAAAAAGTTTTATTTCCTAAAGATTTGTCATTAACCAATAAAATGGAGCAATATGAAACTCAGCACCGTTGAGAAGACTCGAGGGATGTCTGAGAAAGACAGTTTAGCAGTTTCAGGATGGTGGGTTAATAGCTGCACGCTGGAAATGATTCACTTCTCTTATAACTTTATGCATGTGCAGTTCCATGGGCACCAGTGATTCACATGAGTGACAAGAAAGAGAGAGTACTATAAGGAGCAGTCAGCCACAAGCTGACTGATTTACCCCCATTGCTTAGTCTGGAAGATAGTTTTATTGAGCCAGGTTCCCAATATCAGAATCTGTGAAATTATTCTGTTTGGCAGCTATTTCTTATTGTTAGCAGAAGAGCTATGGAAAATGAATTTATGATTTGGTTTATAATCTCTGTTCCAAGTTGTCCTTCATAAGTAATTGAAGGAGTTCAGCTGGAGCCCGTTTTTCACCCTGTGCCACAACAACAAACCCGTCACTGCTTAGAGTCAGATATTTCATGGAATTACTACTCCACCAGCTTTTCACGGTACAGCTGTTTGTTGCTTTCTCATAATTTACACGCATACATATATGCATACATAGTGGTAAGATGCTGGGTGTCTTGGTCTGTAGTCCTGACTATCAGTACAAGGTAAATTCATGTCCCTTGTTATGGTCATATGAACTGTGAAGGACTTGACATTTGGAAGCCAAGAAAACATCAGAGAGTGCTATTTTTGGTCAACCTTTTCAGCTTTGAATGTGCTGTAGTGTAATGGATGCAACGTCCTCAGCAAATAACATCACAGATGAAGGAAGGATTTGGTTTAATATTTCTGTTGCCTTTAAGATGAAGTAACTGGTTTTAATCTGTATAAATTTGTTAACAATAACAAATAAGTTATTATTATGCATCAACAATGAATTCCCAGAAAGGAAGTTGAATATATGAGTATTATTATTTTTCCCCCTAGCAAAGAGAAGAGTTTTGGAATTCTTTCTAAAAATCCACAGACTTTCAATGTGAGATGCATACTGGAGCCTTTCCCCCAGGGTAACTTATTCCCATCAAGCCCAGCTCAGTAACGACCAAAGTCTTCAGTTTTACCACTTTCTAGTTACTTGCTAGACTATCTGAAAGAAGACCGGTTGTATCAGTCCATCAGCTGCGCCAAGTTAAATGGATTAACATAGCACTTATCAGTTCACTTCACAAAGGTAACGGCATTAAATCCACATGGTAGCTGTAAGCTGTACCAGTGGGTTTTGGTAGGCTACAGCAATAACCCCAGGCAGACAGGCACGCTGTGAGCTTGCTTCATTGCTTTGACATATTCTTTGGACAAATGCCAGAGACACTGCTTTACAAAAAGGAATATCAAAACTCAAAGTTATCATTTGAATTAAAGCCAAGGTATCACACTGTTCCATAAAAGGAATTCTTTTCAAACTATTGTCCCCATTTTCAATCATGCAAGTTGTGATATTGTGCCTTCTGGCTTCCTGTTCACTAAAGTGCACTGAAGTTATTAGCTGATATCAGAATAATATTTTTTTTTTTTAAATAGTAACATTTCTGTCAATTCTGTATGTTGATATATGTCTGAAATAATACTTCTGTGCTTGGTGAAAAGGCAGAAGTCTAAAACCAGAACAAGCAATACAGGGTCCAGGTACAAAAAAATTAACTATGCTAGTGATACACACATTTCAAACTAATTCTAACACTGCTTTATGGCAGAGTCTTATTTTCCTCTATTTCTTATCCTTGCATGGGCAGCAGAGATACAGGTGGGTATATAGTGACTGCAGCAGAGAAAGCCTGCGCATTGCCAGAGGCCTGCAAGTTCTCAATAGTTGTAAATGTTGCTTCCTTTCTGTTTTTTTCACACTATATCCCATGGTAGGATTATAAGGCCAGAATTCATCCATTAAACCTGACAAAGGTATTTGAGTTTCTGTAGTATATCTCTGTTCTTAACTTGGGAAATAATTATAGTATTTAAAGCTGCCATCTGCAGCTAAGACAGTAACCAGCCCAGAGCCCAAGTGTGCCCAAGTCAACAGTCATATATGAACACGCCTCATCTTTTCATTTATCTCTCCCAGCTGTGCATATATATATATATATATATGCATATATATAATATATAAAAATATTCTTTCATTCATTTAATCATATTCTGGAAAACACTGAAGCATTTCTAAGAGGGCACTTAATTTCATTAGCTTTTCTGAAAACAAAAGCACAGCATGAACAAACACTTAAGTAGAAAAATTAGCTGGATGCGAGTCAGAGGAGGTAAATGCCTGATACCAGCTTTACAGATGACAGTCTCTTTACAAACTCATCACTGTGGTAACTAAAATTATAGTCACAGCCCCAGTGACCAAAACTTCGTGCTAAGAGGAGCTCAACAGGGTGACTTACTGCTGTGGTGCTTTATGTGTGTCAGGAGAACAGGGCTCTGCCTGAAATTAAATGAGCTATCAAAGCAGTCTGATATGGTGCTGTTCTATTAATCACATAGTTTCACTATGATATTGAACATTGTTCCTCTCTGAGGTGTATTTTGTCTCCTTTTAGCTAGAATAGTCTTGGAAGCCGTGGCTACCCACATATTGTCCTCTCCAGTAGCTGAAAACCCTGGGATTGATTTATTTGCTTCTGAATGTAACAGAAACAATCAAATGCTATTTTTGCTCTGAATAATGCTAATAATCAGCTAGATACATGCAAATTTCAGGAAATCTTACATAAATTTTATACATTGAGATTTTATACATATTTTAAAGATGTATTGTTTTGCTTTAGCCAGTGGGAATTCATCATCAAGGCCTTGCAATTTAAAGAAAAATAATTTATTTTTTAATCCACTCAGCAATAGTAGTATATATCTACAATAGCTCAGCAGAAATCAAATTAATTCCTCTGACATTACCTCAGTTAGAAGAAATAAAACCCGTACTCAATAAACTTTACAAATCAAAGCTCTCATAGATATTTATTCCTCTACTTCCGACACTATTGCTTAAATTTCACCCGCAAAATGCTGACATTCATCAGTTGCTCAAGCAAAATGTGTTTACACAAGTAGAGTAGGTTGCTGCATGGGTACGGTAAGATTTGCATGTAAATACAGGATATCACTGGTAAACTGTTCTGTGATTACTGCAGGAGACTAGGAGTAAAGTAACCTGGTTTGTAGTTCTGCTACTATCATTGCCAATCCTGTAAAGTGCTGGTTGCTCTCAACACATCCCAAAGCCAAAGCTGTGGTCATTCACCCTATTGGATGTAATGCAAGAAGTAATGGTGGATGTCGCAATTAAAACATTGGATATCAATGCTAATGAGAAAGTGGCAATCATAGCCCCGATGATTGCTGAAAAAGCAGCAACATGCAGCCTGGAAACAGTCCTCAGCAGCTTCGTACAGGAGTTTCAGAGTGGAGCAAAGCTACAACCAGGGCTGAGCGTGGCCAAACGCGTAGCAGCCACTGCTGCCACGGGTGCTGGTGGCATGGCACGCCTGCCAGCCTGCACAACGTGAGAGGAGACTGTGTGACCTCCAAACGCTATCACTATATGGACAAAAGCAAATAATAGTATTTTTCACTCAAGTGATAATGTAGGCAGAAAGGGACATAAGACGTAGAAAAATAATCAACATTATATATTGGCTCTAGGCTTTTGTCAATATCGCCATTTGGAGACGGTATAAAGCCTGATTGTAGGGTCATTCAATGTTATTTCACTTAAATGCCAAGTAGGATGGTTGATGATGGTAAAATTACTAGTCATATGTGCATTCACTCAGTCATGAATTCAAAGGGATTTGAATGGATAAAATCCCATCCATTCAGAATAAGTCAAAGGAAGGATATTTGGTTCTTCTTGAACGGTCCAAGCTCCGTATTTTGGTGAAAAAATTCACACAAAATAATGTTGGAACTTTGGCCTGCTTTTGGGCTTTGGGGCTGGAGGTATTGTTGCTTTTGATTATAAAAAGTGCTAATAATGGAAGAGTCATCAGCAATGACAGTGGGACAGCAGTGGTTAAATACAGGCTGGTGACAGAATTTCATCTCTTATAATATGAAGTCTAATTAGTGATGGTATATTTTTTGAGCTAAATTACTCCCAGTATTTTGCATACATAAGTACAGGAAAATATCATTTAATATCTTCACAGATCAAAGTGCTCTGTGTAAGATGTGGGTACCTGCTACATGCAGAAACGGCAGCTCTGGCTGGGGTTCGTGGTCCCTCTTCCAAACAGCATGTGGGAGGTGAGCAGAGGTGGGGGGACGGGGAGGGTGGTAGGGGGACCTAAGAATGCAGAGATGAACCCTGGATGCCTTACAGAGCTGCACTTTTTAAAGAGCAGAGATGTCTGAGCACAGACATTTCATAAATTATTTCTACTTTTGACAGAAACAAGGGAGCCAAAAAGACTATGCTTGAGGTTGGCTTTAGAGACACTTTGCTCAGGATATATGATAAAAATAAAGGATATGCTGTGATCGTTTTAGAATCATAGAATGGTTTGGGTTGGAAGGGACCTTAAAGATCATCTAGTTCCAGCCCCCCTGCCATGGGCAGGGACACCTTCCACCAGACCAGGCTGCTCAAAGCCCCATCCAGCCTGGCCTTGAGCACTGCCAGGGATGGGGCATCCACAGCTTCTCTGGGCAGCCTGTGCCAGTGCCTCGCCACCCTCATAGTGAAGAATTTCTTCCTAATATCTACCCTTTTCCAGTTTAAAGCCATTCCTCCTCATCCTGTTACTACATGCCCTTGTAAAAAGTCCCCCTCCAGCTTTCGTGTAGGGCCCCTTTAGGTACTGGATGGCTGCTTTGAGGTGTCCCTGGAGCCCTCTCTTCTGCTGGCTGAACAACCCCAGCTCTCTGTCTTCATAGGAGAGATTCAGAAAGCCCTTTGAACATCTTCATGGCCATCCTCAAAGGCCCTCCTTTGTGGGTCATCTTCTTATTATCCCTATTCTATATGCACTCTAGATGTCAGAAAACAATAATCTCACGTTTGTTGCAATGACTTTAATGTACACCACATAATTAATTAATATAATATAATGCTTGTAAAGCGTTTTGAAAACATAGAGTGCAAGTGGTAAGGGCTGTTACTGTAATGGATGTCTTAATTTTTTCTTAAAAGACATATAGGAGACAGTTATAAAGCAATATTGTGAAAGACAAAGAGCAGTTATTAATTTGATAGTAACAAATAAATAATGGATAGCCATTGTTGGAAGCTTTTGCTTCTTTGGGTAGTGTTATTCATGCCTTAATTTATTACTGCTTTATCCCAAGATATGGCTCTTTGAGATGGATTACAGCAGAGGGATATGGGGAGGAGCTCGAAAAGGAGGCTGAAGAGCAACAACACCAGTATGAATATTTGGTTAGCCAAAGAAGAAAATGTTAGCCCTTTACATTAATTTTTAGGGTTTTCCTTGTCCTGTTTGGTCCCCATACCCGGAAGGACATACAATACCAGACCAGCACCAATGCAGCACAATACCCCATCAGTGGAGATGGTGTCTCAGGAGGGAAAGGGCAGGAGAGTTGTCAGGTGTGGGTGGGCATGAGTTTCTCATAAATCCTTTTAGGATGCATTGGTGGGAAGAGGTGGGGCGTACACTATTTAGGAGTCTGAGATTCCTATGTAAAATACAGGTGACCTAGACTGGAAACCATCATTTCTGTGCTGCAGAGTTCTTCTTTAGGCACAAAGGGACAAACTCTTCCTTCATTAGATTAGCTGGGTAAATTTCAAGACTCTTTAAACGACATCTTTCTTTTCAGTCTCCTATTAGTGAAACTTTTTTTTTTGGTGTTTTTTTTGTGTGTGTTGTGTGTGCGCTTTTTTGCCTTCATTCTTTCAGCAGGAATTCATCCTGGCACAAAGTTAGTCCTTAACTCTTCTTGCTCTTTAGTCACGAACCCATCTGCATGGCTTTGGCTGTGAAGTCACTCTGCTGTAATCCGAAGTGGGTTTACTCCATATCTCTTAGCTGGGAAGCCACATTCTCTAAAGATTCATTTTAGTTCTGATAAAACCCCAAAGACCTGCTCTGCACTCTTTAATCAATAACACACCCTCCAATTCACCAGGCTTTGTAAGCCTAGCTGTGGGGTGAGCTGCTGCTGCTATTTCAGCTTAGGCACAGGTCAGTCTGCCTCAGACCTAGCAGTTCTCAGCTCACCCCAGACATGCTTTGGGAGAGATCAGTTGGTTTTCCCACTTTTTGCATCATGTTTTCTGCTGTTGCTGCTGCTGTTGCCTACTTTTGAAGTGCTGTGCTCCAGTACAAGGTTACAAAAAGGGATTTTTTTTGGTGCCTAGGGCTGCTTGCCTGCCTGAGCCCAAGGCTGTGGTGGGCTGTTGGGCATCGTTCACAGTGCTCTGCATTGCCGTGATGGATGCCAAGCATCTGGGCCATGGCCGTGCTTGGAAACTGCTGTGAAAGTGGCCCTAAGCGACATTCCCTGGGAGCTGGAGGAGATGCATGTTGTTTTAATGTAAACTGGCATATGAATGTGTACAGGTATATTTGGCATCAAACTAAAAATATGTGCTGGCAGTGAGCAGGACAGTAGCTTTCAATCCTGGAGAAGAGGGAGCACTGCCAGAGGGTCTCCTTTCTGGGAAAACTGTTCTTGGTGTGACCTCAAGACACAAAGAAATTCCCACAGAAACCAGAGGGCATCTCTCAGGCCATTAACACTGTGCTTAATGTCTGGGGGTCAGTCAGAATTACTGACAAAATCAGGTAGCAGGTGACTAAAAGTCAAGCTAAAATCTGTTAAGGGGAAATATAAAAGAATTTCTTCCAATTGTTTGGGACCTAATCTGGTTGAACTGAGTTTTAAATCCTTCTAGAGCATGGCCCTCCTCTTCCGAAGTGAACTTTTCACTTTCTTCCCAATGGTGTTCTTGTTCTGCTCTGAAAACCAAAGTATTTTTATTTGAGGGGAGTAGGGACCTTTAGAGTAACCCAGTTGAGTCAGATGTTCATGCTTAAAAATTTTTCAAATGCTCCTGTTCTTATAACTGATAAATTATTAATTATCTGATAGAAGAAAATCTGTCATTAAATAATCTTCAGGCACAAGTTTACAATGCTTTTAAATTCAAAGTAAAGCTATTTCTTCTGTCATTTTCCAGGGCTTGTAATCTATGTTCCACTAATTAACACACTGTTTGAATTATACATTAGCTTTTATTCTTGCTGCTATATAGCACATTGATTGATCTGCACTTTAGCTTTTTCCCTTTTAGCTGTCAGCCCCTGGGAATCAGGCTGAAGGTTTTTACGTGGTACCACTATGCTCCAGCTGGGGTGATAGCCCCTCTGTTGTAACTGTTTTCAGCTCCGCTTGAACAATTGGAGCAAAAGCAATATTTTTGTGCATGGGAATTTTTATCTTTTTTTCCCTCAGTTTTCTGTTTTGTTTTGTTTTCTCTTAGGCTAAAAAACAGCCTGTTAGTGATAGAGCTCTTGAGGTAGGATGGTTTGTGCCATGCTCTGGATGTAATTAAGGGAAACTTCAGAGTGGAAAAGAGCCTGATAAATCTGATAAACATAGATCTGAGAAGGGAATTAGCAAAGAAGAGGGGTGTCTGTGCCCATCCTGCAACGATGCAGATGCCAGCTAACACAGCACAATTTCTTCTAGAGTTTTAATGGTCTCATCACCTTTTTGTGGGCACCACATATTCCATGTCTCTTGCTGGTAACACTGCCTACCCCCAGCAGCCCCCTCCAGGGGGAAATAAAACCAGGGCAGCGGCAGATTGTGTGTCAAAGATATGTGGTAGCATTTATCCCCACAGACAGGTGTCAAAAACCCTGACAAATTAACCAAGCCTTCAGAATATCTTAAAGCTCTTTGATCTTCTGCTCTTTTGCAGTTTGGCTTATATTTGGACCGTTAGCATGTTTCCTCTTCATAAAAAAAAAAAAATAATTTATAAATACTTGCATTTTTGGGTTCAAGTGTACATATATCACGTACACTTTCATGTTTGCACGTGTAGTGCTTGAATAGCACTACATATATAAATGTGAATATATATATGCATATGTGAATATACCATTCCAGCTTGTACTAACATGTTTGGGTGCTTTTTTTTTTAATTCGGAAACCATTTATTTGTAACCAGAAAAAGCTTGCATATGGAGACTTTCTTCCATGGTTACATTTGTATGTACATGCATACACATAGCAACTAAATATTTGTGAAGTGGTTAAGAATTCTTAATTTCAAATTATGTGAAACAGACTAATTTTTACTTTTATTAATTTGTTAAAATATGTATTCTTTCATATTTTCTGCTATCAGGTTTTTTTAATTGCTTTTAAAGCTAAAAATGGACTCTGCTAGGGTTTTCAGTCCACTGAAAATGTAAAAGACACATCGCATTTGATGAAATCCAGAACACTTTCATAATGTATCTCATACATCTTAATGGTGACAGAGGAAATTGAGCCAACAATTTCAACTACTGTAAGATTTTCTCCAGTCCTTCAGTGACTTTTGTTCTTTGAATTCCTTGTAGCCCCAGTGCAGAGCAGCAGGCAAGTGCTCTGCTTGCTTTTTTGCATGTGTTCTGGCAAATCTTCTCATTCAAAGCTCTCTTCTGAGCAAAACTCTTCTATAATGTTCTCCCTTCTCTTGAATGTAACAATTTCAGATTTTTTTTTTCCCAGACACATTTTATTCCCTCTTCAAAACCTTATCAACAGCATGGCATGGATTGTTTAATTTTAAAGGTCATTATAAGTGATATTAAATAGACTAGACTTGACATGGTTAAGTGCAAAATTTCAGTATGTATTTGTGTTGCAAAGGTGTAGCCTACATAAAACGTGTGAGTACATCATATTATTTTCCAGTCTAGGGTCTAAAGTGTCAGTAATTTGGCATCACAACAGGACATATATCGAATTGGTGGCTGCCCCTTTCTTAAAGTTTTAGATTGGGTCTACACCAGAAAACTAAACAGTCATCTTCATCTACGTGGCTTTTTGCTCTGTGGATTCTCCAATGTCTGATAATGAGACTAAGCTCATCCAGCAGGCTTTACCTCAGTCCCTTAACTAATTCACATTGGTTCCCTCTACCACATTGCCAATTTGCATAAAATTAATGGGATTTAGTAGTTTGAGATTTTTTTCACTGAAATTGGCCAACGTTGAAAATATATAAAGAGGCAGGAAATTATACACAGATGAGACAGATGAGATTGTCAGCTCCACTTCCATAGGAAATCAGGCATGTAATCTGTAAAATTTGCTTTCTTGTAATATAAGAGCCATTGCTGCTATAACTCCTAATAAGAAAATGCAATCCCTTTTTCTCATCCTACTTGTCGTCACTCATCAGGGGGTCAATGGAGTTTCTGTCATGGCCAAGGAGTCTAAATAAGTATACTTCTGCAGGGCTGAGGTCTTGTCCTTGAAATGAAAACACATATAGGATTTATTTCTTCACTTCCCTTAGGAAGCAGACTTTTATTGATCACAGCAATAATACAGGGCCCAATGCTACCGTCACTGTAAACATGAGCGTCCCTTACTCTTGTGAATATTGTGTTGCATGGTCAGGCTTTATTTTTTTCTCATGTGCTTGTGAAGCCATTTCATACCCCAAAATATCAGTCCGATTTCTGAATCAGCCACATCTTTCTTCCAAAATGCTATTTTGAAGAAAACTGCTTCTGGCCACCAGCTTTTCCTTTTATGATGTGATGAGGGGCTGTGATGTTTCACAACAAATGTTCTGCGTTTGTTGGGAAAAAAAAAAAAAGGCAGCACACAGTAGGCAAGGTTGTCACTGTGTGTCAATATCTGAAGTCACCTAAACCTCCAACACATCAGTGTGAACCACAATTACTGGTATGCAACAGGATCTTCTTGGTGGAAAACACAGCTTTAAGAGGCCATATGTACAACAGAACATTTGTCTTTTTTGTCTAGAACAGGACCACATCCTTGCCAAATAATGGGGCAAAATTCTAGTTAGGGTTATAACTACATCCAAACAAAAAATTGCCTGCTGCAAAAAAACTCCAGTTCAGCAACCAAAAGGGATCAATAATTCATCATATAACTGATATAAATCAGTTAGTGGTTTTCAGTAGCAACAAAATAGTCCCTATATTACCAACAGAAGGAAAACTTTAGATTTATTATAAATTAATCCAGTTCTTAAATGATCAGTTTTATTTGTTTTCATCAGATATTTCTTCATAGTCTCACAAATCTCACCCACCTTTTTGTCATCTTGGGTTGTTCTTAACAGCTTAGATTTTGGCAAACTTTCAAAGGCCCTTGGGCTAACTCTACCTACTAAGGCATTACTGCTTCACAGGCACCTGCATTTTGTGTCTGCTGGATCTGGACCTGCAAAGACCTGGGATTCCAAAGTTAAACTATTTATTAGTTTCAGCCATAAGGCTTAGCATAAAAGCAAGGAATCAATGAAATATAGCTGGTTTTGCACTGTTGTTTATGTAGATTCTGATCTGGGATTAAATTGCAGAAACACAAGTTAATTATTATTATCTATATTAAAAGTGAAATATCCTTATTTAAGAACTAACTAATATGTCTCATTGTTTTTATTCACTAGGAAAAAAATTTCTGCTATTTCTGGTGCTCTTTCTGTTAGGGTGACCACAATAAATTGTGCATATCACACTTCGTACTTCAATTTACTCTAGCACCTAAAGGCTTCCAATCAAAAAACTCAGTCATATATCTGAAAAACACGTGCTTGCGCTAACTCCATGGTGCAATAATGGAAACTTTCACTAGTGGTGTTACAGCTTCAGTGTTTTGGTGTGCAAGGTACTAGTGTGAGTTCAGAACATTACAGTTAATTTTTATACACATATTACAGAGATGTGCTTCTAAATCAACATCATATAGAAAATAATTTCAAGGTTTTTTCTACTTTATGTGTATAATTGCTTATTTTACTATAACAGCCATCATTGTAATTAAATAATACTCTCAGTTTAAAGGCTAGTAGGTTGGTATATTATGTCAAAAGCTGACTTATTTATATGTCATGTCAACTTTATTCCTTTTAGAATGGGGTTCCCTTTAGAAAATTAATTCCCTTCAGAGATTGGAAAAGGCATAATTATACCTCATCCCATGCTGTCTCATATAGGGAGAGTGAAAATGAAACCTGGAGTAGGGACATTATAGGCAAGAAGACACATATCTTCTAAGACAACAGTTACCAAGCAATATTACTCTAACCTGTTGTAAAACACTAATTCCTGGAAGTATCTTCCTGTTGAGGGTCAAAGAATAAATTCTATTTAATTACAGTCCCCTGATAATTACTTGTTATTTATTTGTTACTATCAGAGTTTTCATTTTCTCTCTAACAGCAAGCAGATTTTTGTGTGGTGATTCCCTATCAGCTGGAGCCAATTTAGACAATTTTATAGATGCATCTCCTGACATCTACTCCTGTTCAGTGAAACCTGCATCTACCTTTCTGTTTTCAATAATCAAAAATCCTGTTCCCAAATAACTAATTAAAGGAGGTGCTGTATGAAGAATATTTCCTGACCAGGTACTTGCTGATGGTTCCATTTGACATCAAACAGTCCCTGGCCTGGGTCATAACACAGTCTCACACTACAAAAAAACTTCTCCAGTTCTTTGAATGTTACTATTACTTTTGAGTGCCTCATTTCCAAAAAATATGAGTGAACTCAATTTGCCTAAAACAGAAAATGAGGATTACAGCCCTTTTATGACACAAATTATCCTCACAATGCAGAGCACCACAGCAAGAGCTGATCTCCTATTTCAAATTATTCTGCATAAAATATAAATATTTTGTTACAAACATACACTTTTTCATAAAGAAACTGTCACATGTGTCTCTTTAGCATGTGGTTCCCCTAGCAGGCGACCAAACATTTTTCTTTCTTCACCCCTGTATCACTTTGATGAAGATGCTGTTTGTCACATTCACAGGAGTTCAGACGGCTTCAGGGACTTGCACAGTTCCAGCCCTTCACATTTACAATGAGAAATCTTTTCAACAAAAATCTGATGGTAGAATTCTACCTGCTGTGATGATTGAGGACAGAAAAGGATATGAAAATTGCTTTACTTCATGTATTAACTGTCAGTTTTCCTGTAAAATTTGTTCCCTGGTCCAATTTCACTTTGACAGATGGACCCCCATGGACCTGTTTTACTGATACATGACCCATGTGAGGCAACTTCTTTTTGTATGGAAAAATGAGTCTGCCACAACTGACACAATGCTAGCTTGCATTTTTGGGGAAAAATAAGTCTGTCTGCAGTAGGTAAGGTTTTCTGAGTCCAGACTTTTCTCACACTTCAGCAGGGAAGGTATCATCTGTGGCATATTTTAGCTTATCATCACCCAAATTAGCTCTCTCAGTCACAGTGGTTAACCATGAAGGACAGGGGAATCCTATAGAGTTGGTGGAAATTCTAATAAAAACTAGTACTGTGGATTATAAGTGTTCTGAATTTCTGTGTATATTCCTGAATTTAAATTTCCTAATTTAAATTATCCAAATAATTATGACTGTGCTTTCTGTTATGAGGGATTTCCTTTAACCAGAACTAAGCTTGGTTGCAAATGGTCTGAAGTCCTATTAAACCAACGGGCAGAGCAGACTCTGCTCTATTATTTGATGAGGTGCAAAAAAAGAGTACTCTCCTAGCTGCTTCTAGGATTAATTAGTACATACATTACATTATTTTCACATTATTTTTTCTCATCCAAGTTTGATTAACCACCTTCTATTTGCAAGAAGCTCTCTTGCTCTCTCCAGCTTTGATTAGCCAGAGAGAGTATTCACACTGCACACATTTTTATTTACACCTGGATGTAAGACAGGTGCTTCTTGTTTGCCTTGTCCTGTTTTTGCAGCTTAAATATTTGCCTTCATCATAGTTGCATATAAGCTGAGAAAATTCCTTTTCCTTTTCTTCTTTCATTTTTCTAAAAATTGTGCAAAAATGTGTCTTGACCTGGACTATACTTTCTGCTCATTGCTCTTATTCATGGTTTGCTTATTCTCTTCATTTAAGCTTCCGTGCAGCTTAAATGGCTTACAAGGGCTCATTTTTGTTAATTGTGCCCAGTTCTGACTGCTGGTGTCCTGCAGTCAGGTTAGATTATGAAGAGCCAGCATATATCCTTCTGTCTTCCTGTTGCCTGGTGTGTTGGATGGCATGGTACCAGTATTTCATACCAATATGGCACAGCACTATATTAAGTCAGTGCCAATTAGTTATTTAAGCATTTTGCTATAGCTAACATTATTTTTTTTCCTTAGTTGTTCAGTGTATGTGGCGGCAAAGTTAAGTTAGGTATGTGGTACAGGCGGGCTAGCACCAGGAGCCCTCTTCTTTTGGGGTTAGGCTACAATCCCTGTTAAGCAGATACAAGCTAATGAGAGCGCTCAAAGGTGATACTCACGTTTTGTGGTTTACCAACCCCTGCAGATCAAAAATGCGTGGATTTATGTCTCAAATAACTAAGTCAATTCAATTAGTACCATTATTATTCAACATCAACATTAAAAATCCATACATTACCAAAAGGTGGATTTGCTTGCAGCACTCACATCCTCACTTTTTCCACAATTATGATCCCAGAATTGCTCATATTTGTAGGGTACTTTATGGCACTTGAAATGTTTAATTGCACTGCTGCAAATCTCTCCCACCCCCTGCCTTGATTTGACGGTTATAAGTCAGATGCTAATAAGCTTTCAAGGACAGTTGTACTAACTGTGCCTAGCACATCGGCTGTGCCATCAGCCTCAGCAGAACATGCATCTCATGCATACAAACCCAGAATTACAGTAGCTAGTTGGTAGCTGCTTTCCATACCACAGCCTAGTATGAATACAAACCACTCTGGGAGCAGGTTCATGATTAGGTAACTTACCCCGCGTGCCATGCAGTCTGGACATGTATTGTACTAGATTGACTGAGAAATGGAATTTGGCTCATGCTTGCTGTGTTCTTCCCTACCCCTCAAGTCAAGTGGATTCCACCTAATCATACTTAAACAAATCTCGCTCTTGCCATCCTTTCCATGGCCTAGGAATGCATTAGAATATTTTTTTATTTCACGTACTTTTAAGAAATTTAAACAAACATCTCTCAAGTATGGTCCAAGGATGCATGGTTCCCAGTACAGTGGTTTGATAGCTCTTCTGCTTGAGGTTTCTATAATTCTACCAAAATCCTAAGTCTGGAAATAAACACCAAACCCTGCATTTAAATGAACCTGCCATCGCTCACTCCTCAAGGTAGGTTTCTGCAGATTTTTATTGCCATGATTAACAAGAGGAGAAAAGCACATAAATTAATTCCCTCATCTTTCCCTGTTATCCATTAAGATATAGGATCTAATTCTTCTCCATTAGGATTCCAGTAATTTTAGTAATGTAACACAAAATTGACTTAATTTCTGAAATGGGGTTTTGATAGCTGCAATAGAAGAGATTGGAACGTCTACAATTTTACCTTCAGGATTAAAAAATAAATAAATAAAAAATAAAAGGAGCTTCTTTTTGTTCATTAGATAACAGAGTTACAAACCCTCAGATGTGATAATGTGTTAAAACCAGAACATGTTTAGATGAAGGTGCTGAAATAACTTAATTTCTGACAGCTGATAAGATAATTAAGAGTCCAGTTGTTTTGACTCCCAGTTCCTGACATCTGCTGGAAGACCAAGAGAGGTGACATTATGCCCCATAATGGTGATGTGATGTAAACATAAACTGAACAGTGGTTAGCTAACAGAATAGGGTATCCTGATGTGTACCACAGGACTCATATCATATGAGATGTTAAATGCTGCATGGATTAAATAACTCAGGGGTTGCTCTGTGATACGTTGCAGCCAAGAAGATGGTGCTATGTATTGTTTGATTTCTGATTTGGTGGTAAAGGAAGTTACTGTGCTGAAAAAGAAGTATCTTCCTCAAGGTTTAAGTTTAAAACCACAACTACTATACACCTGCTGTAAATTTTTATCAGTTGGGGCATAACCTTTTTTTCAGTTGTACTGGAAAAATAAACTGCCACCAGAAAGTTGTTTTCCCAGACACAATTTATTTATTTCACTTACCACCTAATTGTCAGTATCAATCTTTTCCCAAAACAAGATTTCTAGCCAAGAAGGTGTGCTCAGGTAACATTCTACTTTTGTGATACCATAAAATGATCAAATACCAATATATAGTACAAGCTTTTGTATAAGCTATTATATTTATCTTTTTAAAATTACTTTACAACCAGGCCATGACAAAACATTTACCCTGACAAAGTCAGGTGCTGTTCTCAAAGAATGAGCATAGTCCTCATTTATCTTTAGCATTTTTATGTCAATCAGTATAAATGAATGAAAGCACTTTATACCCTTCTGGTTGAAAAAAGCAGGGTAGAAGCTAATCTTTTTTCATAGTATAGTCGTTGGAAGATGAAGTGATCAATTGGTAAACAAGAATTCAGAATAAATTCACTGGAAGTCATGTTCTATGGAGGAACATAACTCACTGGCAGGTAGAAGCCAAATTATGATGAGATATGAGAAAAAAATAGATTAAGTAGATCCTGAGTCATATCCTGAACTATGACACAGCTGTTGGAGTTTAGCCAGATAACAGTTCTCGCATCCCAACACAAAGTCCACAAGACCATATTGAAGACAAGTAAATTGTCATTCTCCTTTATATTACTAGGGTACACATGTGTATCCAGACCTATGTGTTTTATTTACATGCGAAGTTAAAGGACAGGCAACTAGGCTGTCTGGGTTCACCCTACATTGTATATAGAATATATATAAAAGGTACTCAGGGAAAATCTAGTTGGAAGAGCTCACCACATAAACAAGTCATTCCATGGCCAGTAGGCTGGATTTAATTTATTTCATTTTAAAATATCCATATCCACAGTTAAATCCATCTTTTATTGAAGCAAGTGATAGATCACAGACGCTCAGTTATCTATAGAAACCTGAAAGCCAACAATTGTTACTGAAGAGCAACATAGTGTATAGTAATATGTCTAAGAGCATAGTAATATGAAGAGTACAGTAATATGTCTAAGAGCAAAGAGAGACAGCGGTGGCCATCCTGGCCCTAGGGTGCTGGCTGGCAGATGTAAAAGTGCAAGAAGAAAGGATCGGGATTCCTGACGCTGGGTGGGTTAGAATACACTACATAACAGAAATGGGAGAAAAGCTTCTTTAACAAATGAGATCTCTGTTCTCTTTGCTTGCTAATTTAGTCTGCTAATCAAGTGAGAGAGTGATCAAATCATAATTGTTAGGTTAGGATATGCTTAGCCCGAATGATGTGGTCTGATAAACCGTTTGGGAACTGGGGTGGTGCATTACATACTTGTGAGTTCACTGGGACCCCAATAATTTTTTACTGTGGATATGCTGCAATAAAAATAAGTTTATGTCTAACCAGTGGAATGAGGTTCCCCAAATGCATTGTGGAATATATGACCACAGAGAACTAAATATTAAAATGACATCATCTATGTTATAAAAGGATAGGTGACTGGAGTGATGATACCTTGGCGCTTTCCCAAAGATGATACTTTTAAAACTTGATAGATATATTTCCTTGCTAGGTCAAGAAAGTTGCAAATTAGTTTTGTTTTATAAAAGTATTTTTTCAAAGGTCAGTGATCAAGAATGCTACCTTTATCTCCTGACTTTCTGTAATAAATTCAGAGCTAATGGACAAAACTTGATCCCTTGCAAAATAGAAGTGATAATTGGCTTCCATAATTGCAGTGTAGTCTGAGGGAGACAGGCAAAGTGGTCTGGGCTTTAATTATTTGAAAATCCTAACATGCTTTTTTCACTACCTGTTTCATGGCTTTTTTTTCTTAGATAAACACCTGTAAAACTCCCTGAGTATGAATAGCAATTATGGTTATTTTTGTAGCAATCACACAGGTCTTTAATCTCTAGCACAAGACAAAGGATGCTGTGCTGAGATCAGGGTACAATAAATGCACCTAATCAGTTGCCAATTTTCTAATTAGCAAACGTAAAAATGGATGGAAATTTAGGGAATCTAAATTTGTTGGCAGTTACCTATGAGCATTTATTTGCGGAAGGATGTCATGTTGCATGTGTTTTTTGGCATTGTCCTTGTGCACTCTCAGATTAAATGATTAATTTCAGAGAAGAACAAAGCAAAGATGGACAGGAAGGAGCTGGTGTATCACCATGAGCAGGGATCTCGCTTACCTTTAATCATCTGAAAACCATGGAACTGCCTCAGTGGTACCGCTGGAGAAAGGCAATGCTCAGCAGCACTTCAGGTCCTCCCACCCTCAGCCAAACAGACAAACCAGCTTTTAGTGACACTCAAGTCTCTCCTCTGACTTGAGGAAGCCCAGACAGCAATCTTTGAGTAGAAACAACCTTTTGGAGAGTTCACTTAAATGGAGAAAAAGCCCACTCATACCTTTTGACAATTCAAGGCGTCTGAGGGAAATGCTGTTATAAATATGTTTATATAAATATATCTATAGCTCCTTCTTTACAAGACACAGTTGTGTAACTATTTGCTACTTTTCTGATCTTTATCTACCTATATCTGACATATGTTGAAAACTAGCATTTTGCACCTCTGCGTATGTAACCAGAAAGCCATTAAGCATTGCTTGGTCAATAGCGAGCCTGCTGACGGGCAGCCGCTCAGAGACAGCTGAATTGGCACAGCCAAAAAGCCTTAGAGCTTCCTTCACAGTGCGGATGGACTCCAGTGTTCCTACTGTAACTGGCAAGAACAACAACAACAAAAATGGAAATCAGCTGAAAACCTTGACTATACACCAATCTAGATTGTTTCTTACGTGGAAAGATCTCAGCGAAACCAATGAGGTTGAAAGGAATTTTGAGACATTTCAGAAGGACTATGGAAATCATCCTAAAAGCCTGGAGAGTTTATTATTAATGTTAAACTATTATAGCATTAAATCGGTATTTAATATCCATGCATTGATGTTTTAAAGTAGCACGCATAGAGGATTTCTCTTCTTTCCTGAGTGTTCATTTTACACTCTAGCAGAACTTAAAGGCTCTGAACAGGACAGGACTCATTATATGGGTATTTACAAGCTATTTAAAAAGGTGTAGAAAGACTGTAAATTTTCTAGGACTTTTTTTTTCTGTGTGTTTTATCTTAAAAGTATTTTGTCTCGCTTTAGCAGAAAGTGGCTGGAAGCACATTTATAATCAGATTTCCTCCAGTTCAGTTGTTAAATCCCTTGAAATAGCTTCCTTTTTTTCGCTCGTTGTGCTCCCCTGGTTTCCAGAAACACAGCACCAGAATAAATGAAATCCCAGAATTGTTAGGTGAGCGTTTCAGAGTTCCCACATTTGGTTTCCTTTTTATATCAGGTTTTCACATTTGGAGGGAGAGGTGAAAATATGTGTTTATGTTTCTGCATGTTGAATTTCATTATTTGCTTCTGGGATTATTTGAAGATGTGAGGTTTTTTTCCTATGATTTTGCAATAGAGTGTATATTTACAGCTCTTTACCTGTTTTGAAATTGCAGTGGAAGTAAAAAAAAGATAGTAAACTTCCCACAAAATTAAGAAAAATAAGGAAAGTATCAACCACTCCCTGAAAAAAAGAATACTTATGAGATGAGGAAGCCAAGAAAAGAAAATAATTGCGGTGCTCAGTACTGCCAGTGTGTTGCTGTGGGAAGGTGCTGCTTCTTTAGCAAACAGGCTCAGGAATGCTTTGACAGTGGGCAGTGGTGAGGATGCTGCCCTCCTTGTATCTGAAGAAATGAGTAGTCGGTGTGCCTGCCTCCCCTCAGGACCTTTGTCTTTTTTAAAGTCACCCTTCTGGGGCCTGGCTGAAGTCAGGAGATGTTTGTGCTAGAAAATCCTGGACTGCATTGTTTGACTAAGTTTTCTCTTAAGAAGTGACTTTTATCACTTTTTCCTTTTTGTTCCTCCTCAAACCAAACAAGTTTGCCATTTGCCAGCTATGTTGACCTACAGGTCCTGTCTTCCAGCTCCAAGAGAAACAAAACTGCTTGGTTTCTGTGGCACATGACATGGGAGGCTACACAATTTTTATTTTTATTTCCTGGCATGATCTGTCTCAGGAGCCCTTTCCATGAACAGGGCTCTGCATCCTCCTTGCTGATACAAGCATGCACCTACCCTCATTCTGCTCTTTGTCAGTACGCACATGCCCACAGCAGAGCCACAAAGAGAAGCAACAGGATATTTCACAGGCACAAATTACACTGGTAGATGTCACAGCACTCTCCAAACCATCCAGCTGCAACAAGGTCTTTTGCCATCTCATACCAACATACTCTTTGTGCCAGTCCCTCTGCTGCCTTCTCCTCATCCAGGGCATGTGGTCTCTGCTTCATCCTCAGCTGCTCTCCCTTCCTTGGCTGCCCAACTCCTTAACAGAACCAGCCACAGCTGCACCTTATCTACATCAACCAACCCACCGCCCCTGAAGCCAGCCCACAGCTGTATATTATCAGTGATAATTAACCCAGCTTCATTCCTCTACAGGTAGAGGATATTTTCCTGAATTTTTCCTCTGCCTGCTGTTAAAATCAACAATCTCTTCATTATTATTCTAAAACAGTGGCTACCCCAGGAGGGAGTGTGCTAAGACTTCCATGCTCGTAATTCTGATTAAAAGCAAGAGCCTATTTCTTAGAGCTTTGCAAGCCAAATCACTAATACAGAAAAAGGAATGAAAATGCTCTCACCTCTTCTAGTTCTCCAAGTCAAGTTTTTGTTACCATTGTGTCTGAACTCTAGACTTTTTCTAGTTTGCAGGTGCAAAAATGCAAAGTTTTAGTTACTTCTTACATCCCCAAAAGCAACAACCATCAGTTCCACAGCAGCAACTGGAAGTAACAAAGGGGCTCTGGCTGCACTGGCTGGGAAGAACCGTGTTGCAGCTGCCGGGAGGTGACAGGCTTTTCCAGCTGAAATTCACGCTCGTCAGAAGGCTGTCACATCACCAGCTTTTAAGATTTATGCAGAACATATTTCTTTGAACAGGGTTTCCTAATATAACCTCGACAGCTGGCTGACCATCTCCTGTGCTTTCAGAAAATCTTATGCAACACATATACTGTGTCTTGCAGAAGAACCACTTTGGTCATTAAATATAAAAACACTGCTTGGATGTGATGGTGATAAAAGCCTTTATAAAAACCAACACATTCTCCCTAGTGACTTTTGAGGGTGATTTTTCTGTTATTTATACTGTTCTAGTCCCTACCCAAATCACACTGTCTGGCTTCGTCCAAGGTATTTCACCAGAAATCAGCATGAAAAAATTATGATAAATGCTGCAATCAGTTGTTATGGGACAACCAGCAAATTTTAAGAAAAGTTGAAAATTTTACACACGAAAAAAGCATGAAATTCAACTCCTTGTCCTTTGAACAAATATAAAGACACCATAAAGAATATTTTAATACCACCATAAGTAAAAATGCATCCATTAATTATATATGAGAAAAGAAAATTCTTAAGTGTAAGCCCAAAATAAGAAAAGCCACAAGAAAGAAGTAGTTGTGAAAACTCATCTTTTATGTTACTTGTGGGAGGTAAAATTGTACCACCTTTCTAGATGCACATGGCAATTGCATCTGCTACTGAACATCTCTCTTTACAACCATAGGGCTAGTGTCTGAAAGTTACTGGCACCTTTCCTTCTCTTTTATTCAAGAAAGGAAAGACATAAACAGCTATGTTTGCAAGTCTCACTAGTGAGAATCTCCATGTGCAGAGGTTTCAGGGCAGGGCAGCCACTGTGCACCAAGACCCTTAGAGACCCTTGCAGCAGAGATCACCCCATGTTGCTTTCTCCCAAGCTAATATCAGCAGTTTGGGGTAACACTTTTCCTGCTTGAAATGGTTGTATATGTGTGTGGACAGAGCGGTGGGATCAGCACAGCCAGCCTGGGCTGGGCAAGGCTGGAGTGGAGCTGACCACCGAGGCTGTCCCTCTGCAGGGCTCCACTTAACCCTGAACATTGCAGGGGGCACAGCCACTGCCACCGAGCCCCACAGAAAGGAAAACGAGCCTGTGAAGCTGTAGGAGAACACCTGGGGAAAATGTGCCCTGGAGGCATCCAACTGGAAGCAATTAGAGAGAGCCAGAGGACAGGGATGGGAAAAAATCATTGGTGCGTTTTTTAAACAATGTGGGAGACAGTTAAGACGCACAGCAATGCATTAATACCACTCAAGCCCTGCAGCTGCTTTCTGTTTCTCATACTTCCTTACTCTCAGCTTGAGTTTTGCTTATTTTGGGGCTAGATTTGCTTTTGTTCCCCTTGCTTTGCATTTCACATTAACCTGCTTGAATTAAAACCTGCCTATCATGTTGGAGACAGGTAGAAAGGAATCATTCTTTCTTTCAGACCGGTCTTTTCCACAGGCTATTTCTCCCCCACCCCCACGCTTTCTTTCACCAGGTGTCTGCTTGGGGCGCATCCCTCTGCCGTGGGGGGAGCCCCGTGCCCCAGCTCTTTGCCCTGCTGCAATGGCCCCCTGGGACTGTGCCTCGACGCCTCCCCGAGTGCTCGGCATCTTGCAAGATTACGCACTCTCAACTCACATTTCTTTCGGGAAGCTCAGTGTTGCTTTTTTTCTTCCTCTAATTAATGTCAGAAATATTCTATTGTCATGCTCTCTTTATCCCAGCATTCCTCTAATTAGCTCGGCAAGTTATTCGGTGTGCGTTTAAGGCTGTTCAGTGCTAATGAGCCTGTCAGTCACAGTCTTCAAAGACTCGTAGCTTCAGAAAAGCCAGAGATGGAAAGGACCTATTAGAGGTGGTTAGTTCCTGTCTCAGAAAGCAAGAGTCCTCCAGGCTTAGTTTAACCACTTGTAAAATTGGCAATGTTTCTTTCAGGCTTTGAGGGTGGCATATAGGATTTTTTTTAGCTCAGCAGTTTGACCGAGGCAAACTTTGCATACTAAAATGAAGTTACCACCATGTGTCCAAGGCACATGGAAAGATTATGCCTGATTTGCAAATACTCTGCTCTGCATGCTGGTCTTCACAGCATACCTATGCTGAAACTGCATTTTATGTAAATAAAAATATTTTTTGAGATTGCTAAGGTAGGGACAGTACAGAAGCCAATGAATCCTCTAAAACGCACATGGGATTTTTGAAAAACAGCCACACTGGACCTAGGATGTTACACCTGGCCTTTTTCCAGGTTCTGAGCTTCCCTTTCAGTTTAGAACTACTTCATGCATATCTCCTGAGCTGGACTCATCCTGCAAGCTGCTGCTGCAGACTTTCACCGATCCACAGCTCCTCAGAGCTACCTTTCACTTACCTAACAAACCTTTCTATTGAATTTACTTTCAGACACTTTAGCCATTTGAATGGCAGCCGGATGGTTTCTGTGTGCTGATGTGTCTGCTGTAGAAAGGGTCTCATTCTGTCGCTGCTCTGTCCATCTGCAGTGCGGAGACCCAGCCTTTCATGTGGGGAACTGGTCTCACTGCCTGCTGAGTATGTGGCTCCACTGGCTGAGCTGATTTGGCAAGGATAACAAACCAATAATCAGAGATAAAATTTGGCACTGGTATATCGTGACAAGGACCTATTTCCATGGGGACCCACGTGTAGCAATTGATTTGACTGCATAGCTATTTCCCACAAATTGCAAGTATCCCATGCTTTTCTCGTCTCCTTCTGTCCCTGCATCAGCACTGTTTTCATGACAAATGTGAAAAGCAGTTGCGAGGTCTTTACAGAGATTTATGTAAGTGGGCTTTTTATTTGAGAGCCGCTCAGAGTCACTGCTGTGATTGGGGCAAAAGCTGCAGAGCTCTGGGAAGTGCAGCGAGGTCTCAGCTCCAACACCCCCTACCAAGTGGATGAGATGCAGGGAGTGAGGTCCCTGCCTTGCCCTGGAGGGCTGGTCGCCGATGTTGCATTGCCTCAATGACATCAGTGCACACCAAAGCTTCCAAGGAGCTGTACCAGAAAAGTCTGTAAGACTTTTTCAGCTTGCCACTGAAGTCATTAAACACAGGCTGTCTCAAGCAGTTGCAATGCCACCAGCAAGCCCTGCTCTTGAAATGTTGATTGTTCTCGTTCAGCCCACCCAGAGCCACCCACACTGTTCCCATTGGGCTGTTTGGCTGCCAGGTCCTTGAGACTGGTTCTTACAGAGACTCGGAGGATGCAGAACTGAAAGGCATCTCAGGGGGCAGGATCCTCCCAGCCTGAATGGCTCCTGACAGCTCTCAGCTTCCCAGCAGCAGCACAAACCTGCAACTTTCCACCTGTTCCATGCCAGGCAGAGATCAGCTTCTCTCTCTTCCTTTTGGCAGCCACCTCTCCTCCATCTCACACCTACACACTAGCCTCCCCTTTGCAGGCTAAACAAGCCCAATCCATTCAATCTTTCCTCAAAAGCCATATCTTTCCCCTTCCTGCAGCCATTGTATTTGCTCTCTTCAACATCAAAAATTGGTCACAGAAATCCCGAGCCAGCCTTCCTACAGCTGAGAGAAGCAGACAGACAACTCCTTGCCTTGTGTGCAGACTATCTTCCTGTTGAGGGATGGTGTTTGCCTGCTCTCCTTTTCAAAACCATGCAGTTCCTGCCCCATATTCAGCTGGTGACTGTAACCCATCTTCTACCAAATCTTCTACCAAACTGTCTTTTTTGGAGTGGGATGTTGATTCCTAAGTAATCTCAGTAGACCCATGAGAGTTCATACATCTGGCTTTCTTCTAAGTGCTTCCAAAAAGCTTATTTGTTGCAGGATCTTTCTGGGACCTGGAGACTGGGAATTGCCTGGCTCTTCCCTGCCCTCTCGCACAGGCATCAGCAGCATCCATGTCTTTCCCAGCCTCCCAGGAGCTCACATCTTCCACAGCTTCCCACAGCTCTGTGCTTGCTGCAGCTGCAGTACAGCCTGAGGTGCATCTTGCCCCTTTGTCACGGGTATGAAAGGATTAGTCAATTGATTGCAGTTAACCTTTTTACTAAGGAAGGCAAAGAAACCATTTAACACAGATGCAAGCAAAAGGCATTAAGCATAATCAGTTAATAGTTTTCCTCCTCTACTAGTAATGGATTTCACATTTCCTGTTTGTCTCCTTATTGCTGGTGTTCGTACAGAAGCTAATAAGAAATTGTGCCATGACCAGAGATAGAAGATATCTCACTCTATGCCTTTCTTTTTCCTGATTTCCCTATGTTTTAGAGTTGCACTCAGCAATCTTTTCTCACTGATGTTTCTATGTGCCCCCTTGAACCTGGCTCAATGAAAAACTCAGTAATTAGCTAATTTCTTTCTAAACTTCTTATTCCTCCTCCTCCTCTCTGGGACAGTTGGCAGTTGTGCTCTTGAGAGCATTTCCTTACAGAAACCACCATCTATTCCATTTCCAATGTGATTGCCTTCCATGAGATCTTACTACCAGTTGCTTGAGTCTGTCAAGATTTGCTCCCTCAAAGCCCATCTTATCTTGCTGCCCTCCCTCATGAAATGAAGCAATTCCATCATGGCATGGCCCTTGCATGCTGTCCTCTCCTTGGCCGAAAACAAAGATGAAGAGAATCTCGCCCTTCATAGCTACCTTTTGTATTAAAAACAGGTCCTGCATAATCTACCTGTTTCCTGGAGACAGTCTGTGCTTTTCTCAATCTTTTTGGGATTGGCTATGTTCTCTCTCTTCATAGCTTAAAGCTCATAGCTTTTTATCTTTCTATACTGGTTTTAGCTGAGACAGAGTTAATTTTCTTCATAGGTACTGTGTTTTGGATTTGTGATGAAAACAGTGTTGATAATACAGCGATGTTTTAGCCATTGCTGAGCAGTGGTGTGACAGCAAAGGCCTTTACGCTGTGTAAGCACTGGTGCACAAAACATTGGGAGGGGACACAGCTGGGACAGCTGATGCCAGCTGACCAAAGGGATTTCCTATACCATACGGCAACATGCTCAACAATAAAACTGGGTGGGGTAGGGGGAAGGAAGAGGTTTGCCAGGGCTGCCATTGCTTGGGAACTAGCTGGGCAGCAGTTGATGGGTGGTGAGCAACTGGGGGTTTTTTGCATCACTTGCTTTTCTTGGGTTTTTACTCTGCCTTTTTTTTTCTTTTTTTTTTCTTTCTTTTTTTTTTTCTTTCTTTTTTTTATTTTTTTAATGAAACTCTCTTTATCTCAACCTATGAGTTTTCACACTATTACCCTTCTAATTCACTTCTCCATCCCACTGGGTGGGGGACTGAGTGAGCGTCTGTGTGGTGCTTAGTTGCCTGCTGGGGTTAAACCATGACACCTTGCCAGCCAGTTTCTCATTCATCTCGTGCCTTGCTGCTGAACCTTTAGTTTGCTCATGTGCCCAAGTCACATATGATTAGATGTAATTAGTCCTGAAAAATTCATGCTCAAGCAATGAATCAAATTGGAGGCAGCAGAGTGACTGTGATTGAAGTGCTTGTTTAACGTATCATGAGCAAGGTCACTGTCAGTCATGGCTTGCCTCCCTAGATAGATACAGACAAGACCTCTTCTTTGCAGTTTATGTGACAGGGTTATTGAATCCCCAGAGCTGGCTCACAAGTTGGAAAAGTGTGTGGGAAGGGCATGCTCAAGTCTTTCTGCACCTTTCAGTATCTTCATGCCCTCACAAAGGAGTGTGCTTATGTAGCTATTGACCCTTCGGTGTAGGGTGCAGCTGTCAATGAGGGAACAAAAGGTCCTGTTTTCATGTCAGCTGAAAGTGTCCAGGTACAACTATAGTCTTTGCAATCCTTCCTGGCAGACCTGAGGGACAAGCCATTTCAGAGACGCAGAAGAAAAACACAGACCTTAGGTTCTGCCTTTGGCATGGCAGCAACCACGCTCAGCTTTGCAGATTCCAGGTATCAAAGCCACGCTTCAGGCTTCCTCCACTGAGTCTCAGTAGGTGTTGGTTGGCCAGATGTTGTCAACTCTGTTTAGTGTCTTACAGAAGAGCTGTCCAATTTGCAAGTGTCCTCAGTCAACAGATGATGAAGGCGGTCTCTGGAAAAACTATGGTTTTGCTATGCGTGTAGCAAGTATAACAGTCATCTGGCCTATGATGTTTTTCTTGTGATAACAAATTTTGTGCAGGGCCAGCAGAACACAATTAGTCAGCAGTAAACACAAACAGCAACAGGAGCAAGAACATCAAAAGCTAAGTTTTATAAATATGGACTGGAAAGGAAAAGAGAATCACTGAGCTGACCAGACTGTTTTTTCACACTTACATGCAGAGAAACATTGCAGGGATGTTGGGATGAGCTCTGGTTTTGCTTCTCTGTTGACGCAAGCCAAATGCACTACTAAAGCTGTATTTCAGCTTTTGCATTAGCTGCCACAGTAGTGTTTCAACTCACTGGCTGCCGACTCCCACATGAATACTGAAGCATGAATGACCTGAGCCATTAGAAAGCAATAAACTCACTTCCAGTAATTCTACATGCTGCTGTAAAACAATCCAGTATCCCTACCAGTGCATTAGCTCTGGCAGCACGAGAGGGCTCTAGGGAAGGGTGGTGTGAGTAGGGAGCTGGGGAGGGAGATGGGAGCTGTGGCTGAAGCCTTTGATGCTGCTCGCTTCCAGCTCCACCAGACTCCGTGTGTCATCTCTGACAGGTTACTTAAGCTATTTGTGCTTCAGTTCTCCACTGGAAATACAACTAATGTGATTTCTCTGAATTGCAGGGGGGAGTTTTATGGCAAATTAAATGGAGGAGTGTGAGGGGCTCTCAGATACTGCAATAACACAGTCACTATTAGCACCTTTCAGAGAATGACTGATGTAGCAAATATGGTGAAAATAATGCCTGCAAACTATAAAATACTGAGTCTTGCTGCAATTAGGATGCTGTCCAGCAATTGTTCTCTCTGTGCTGTGAAGCTTCTAGCCCAAGTCCTTTTCCCATATAGTATGTGAGCAGATAACATTATTCCCAAGTGGAAGAAATCTCACGCATTTGAAAAGAAAAAAAATCTATTGGGAGTGTTTCCTTTAAAGTTTTATTCACAATTTCAATTCTCCCTTTGAGGTCAGAGTGAACCAGCCATAAATTTGTAAATTCACAGAGAATCACTTATCTAGTCTATTCTATAAGGTTGACACAGAATTTGGAAAAGATTCATTAAACTATTACAAATATTCATAATGCATTTCAATTTCCCTTGATTCCTGCTCTGCCACTATACCTTTTTTACCTTTTCTACACTTTTATAGAAATGTACAAAGCTAAGTTCTGTTGTTGTCACATTCAGTTGGAATTTGATGGATTCCTATCTTCTGGGTATTTGAAATGTGACTGGATGAAATTGGAGTGAATTTAATCCTCTTGTGGATAGGTACACTAGTCTCAACATTGCCTATACATTATCTAACACTGTTTTGGTTTTCTCTTACATTTCCATTTACTTTTCTATAGCTAGATAAAACACTTTAATGGCTCTCTAGATAATGATCTGTCTCCCAATATTCCATTCCTCCAGAAGTGAGTACTTTTCTAAATATTTTTTTTTTTTTTTTGAGAAGGAGGAGGAGGAGGAGACATCAACAGGAGGGAACAACAGGAAGACTAGAAGAAGGCAACAGGAGGCAAGAGTAGTAGTAGGATTCTGAAGAAAAGGAGGAGGAACTGGATGAGAAGGAGACTGGAGAAGAGGAAAGGGGAAAGAACACAGGAAGGTGAAAGATAAGAAAGGGAACAAAGATGAACAAAATCAGGAGGAAGTGTTTTGCAAAAGAATCATAGAAATAAAAGCTAGAAGAAAAAGAGGAAGAGGAGGATGAAAAGGGGAAAAAGGACTAGGAGGAGGAACAGGAGGAAGAAGAATAGGAAGACTGGGAGAAGTGGTTGGACTTAATGATCTTAAGGGTCTTTTCCAACCTAAAGGCTTCTATGATTCTATTCTATTATTCTTAACTGATAATGAAACTTTAAGTCCTGTCCCTGTCCCTCCTGTCATGCACATACCTTCTTGTTGGCAACTGCTCATGTGCATAAGAACAAAAAAACCCGAAAGCATTGGCTCAGCAAAAAGGTATGTATCCCCCTGACTGTTCTCTCTGGTAGCAGTCTGTAGTATATGCATAGGGATAAAAGATCTCTTTGTCTTCGTCTGATGACCTTTAATCCTTCATAGTCTTCAAAGACAGGGAAGGTAATGAATGAAACAACCACTAAACTGAAGAAGAAAAAGAAAGCTTCTTTGGTGATGACTTCTTTTGCACATCTATCTTCTAGACAGCAAACAGCCTGGGATGGGGACCATGTTGCTGCTGAAATTTTTATGAGACAGCAGCTATATCATAAGGATCTGTCCAACAATTAGAATAATTTCTCATTATTTTGGCCATAAATGTTTTACAACTCATCAGTATTTTTTTCATTACAAAATTCACTTAACCCTTTTACTGAGAGCTCAAGAATTATTTTTTTTTCCAAACTGTTATCAATTATCCTTCCAACTCTCAACACCACACTGGAGCCTCCCACATTTGCTGGAGCCCAGGGTGGCCAACTCCTATCCTCTGCACTGACTGTAATAAACATACTTGATTACTTTCCCTTCTGCTCTGAAGATTATGTAACCTACACATACTGTGGACAAAGAACTGTTCTTGTCCTTGTCCCAGCCATGCAAATCCAAACCAGCTCACAGAAAGCAAAACAACACTCTTTCACATCAGTGCAATAAAGCCCTCCAATGTAAAATTTGACCCTCTTTCTTTTTGTGCAGTATATAAGAGAAACATGACATGCATGCAATCTGCTGGTGCAAAGCATGCATTATGAAGACATAGCTAATGATCACAGTAACCATGTTGATATGGAGAAATAGTGTGAAATGGGGACGCTTAACGCCGACTGTGATTGTATATGTCTGCTCAAGGAATGTGGGTATGGTGACTGGTCATGGGTGCGGTGTCTGGTCACATAGGCACACAGCTCTGAGGAGACAGCTACAGTTTTTGAGGAGACGCCTGCCCCTCTTCCTCTAACAAAGGGGAGACGGGGAGACGCCTGCCCTTCTTCCTCTGACAAAGGGGCTATTTAAAAAAGAATGAGAAAAGGATGAGAGACAGTCAAATGCTATCTAGAGGGAGGGAGTGCTGTCTCCTTGCTGGAGAAGATGGGATGGTCACAAGAACATGACTCACCTACAAACCTGCAAGACCACCACATTCCAGGAAACGGACTGATAAGCTAATTAACATACAAAGCGGGGTTTAGGTAACAAATATGTATAGGCGCTAATTGAATATTCATTTGTTTCATTGTATAAATGTGGGATGGTTCGTCACTTCGGGTATGCACGCTTGTGGAGGAGCGATCCCCCGTGCATCTGCGCGCAATAAACATACCTACTTTATAACTTTCGAGTTATAGAGTCTAATTCCGCACGTCAATGTAGAGAAAGAAAAGGAAGCAAAAGATTCCGCAGTTTGAAAATGGGTGGGAAAAAAGAGGCATAAGGGTGGGAGAAAAAAAATCTTAGTATTCCTCTGTACAAGTGTATCAAACACCCTTTTTGCTAAAATTAGGTGCTGAAAATCACAAGAAATTTCAGTGGCAAAAATCCCTGGTTTCACCCTCCCTATATGAAATCATACAGATCAGAAATACAAGCACTGGTACCACTGCTGCAGGTAGCCCCAGTGGCAACGATCACCACAGTAGCCAGGCAATCGGCACAGTGCTGGCACAACAAGGGCTGTTTCACATTTGCTTCAGAAGCAGGCATTTGAAAAATGAATCCCCATATCAATAGCTTCAAAGTCTGGGTCTCAAAATGATGGAACACTTGCAAGTTTGGTTTAAGGACCAGAAATTCTGGAGCAGAGCTAGGTTCTGGGCTGAGACCTCCTGTCTGCCAGTCCCCTCTCTTCAGCTTGAAAAAACTCCCCTCACAAGGTCCATCACACCCACCTGGCTTCACCAGCCACATCTTTCCTTGACAAGCCTGGATCTGTATTTCTGACTTGATCCATCTAAACCACACACCAAACTAGGATTAGCATTTGGATTCAAACCTGTCTCACAGTTTGCAAGATTCAGCTTTGCAGTTTGGATTCAAACCCATATACAATGAAATCTATGTTTTTCTTGAGGTTTTTTGTTTGGTTTGGGGTTTTGGGTTTGTTTTTGTTTGTTTGGATTTTTTTTTTTTTTTTAGATAAGCACAAACACACATCAGTATTGCTAAGTATTACTGCAAAATGAAATGCAGAAAGAAGCTTGACGTTTACAGTTTGATTTTCCAAATATTGCAAGCCTAGAGCAGGCATTAGTTATTGCGTTAAGAATGGCCTTATTTTCAGGACTGCTGCTGATGCAAAGCTTTGTCTGCTTGCCATGCTCAGGATATATGCACATCTGGAACCTTTTATTTTGATGTCTCAGAACGGGTTTAGCAACCTGCTTTAGGCAGCTATATAAAGGCTTCAGCTCTTCTAATGTTAAAGTAGGGTAGAGCTAAAACAAATCCTGACTGCCTTTTCTCATCAAATGCATGGAGACAGGCTGATCCTTCCCACGATGGGCTGGACCACTAAAGGGTTGTTACTGGAACTGGAAGAAGCTGTTTGTTGTGTGACATCACATACCACATCACCAGGCAAATAAAACTCTTAGATACCAAGAGAAAAAGACACCTGGGCTCATCAAGAGAAAAAAAAAAAAACAACAAACCACAAAAGGCTCCTGTGTGGTCACTGGGTCATGCATTTCCTAATAAATGTCACAGAAGGAAGAGGGCAAAGGGAAATCTCCTGCCATGGTTTCCTGTGTGATGTTGGCTGCCTCCTTGCAGGATGAGTGACAGACATGTCCATAAACTCTACAGATCACCAGGAGCTCATAGGAGACCTGAAAATCTAGAGAGACAGTAATTACATTAACACTGCTAATGAGAACAAACCAGGAACAAAGCTTGAAAAGCATACCTCGGTTGGCTACACTGCTTAATTAATAGTTCATTTTCTACTGGGCTTTGAGTAAATTCACCCAGTTTTCTCCTGGGCAAAATTAGGGATATACTTCACTCCAGAAACAGAACTGCAAAGACATTATGGATGAGGCTGCACCAGGTTTGGCTTCCTATGCCCCACACAGTCCTCTAATGCTATCCCAACTACCCACGCACACTCAGGCACTCCCATATGCCCTTCTGCCCCATGCCAAGGTATGCAATATATGTTCTTAAGCTATAGAAACAGTAATTTGGTGACCTGCAACAGCAATATAAGGTAGCCTTAACTTGAAAAAATGTACAAGAAGAGTATAATCAAGTATTATAGCCAGAAGACATTACACAGGACGTAGAAAACCCTCAAAGCCAAATGCAACATAGTGTACATATAGTCAGCTCTGCTCTGCTCTGCCCTGCCCTGCCCTGCCCTGCCCTGCCCTGCCCTGCCCTGCCCTGCCCTGCCCTGCCCTGCCCTGCCCTGCCCTGCCCTGCTCTGCCCTGCTCTGCCCTGCTCTGCCCTGCTCTGCTCTGCTCTGCTCTGCTCTGCTCTGCTCTGCTCTGCTCTGCTCTGCTCTGCTCTGCTCTGCTCTGCGGTGAGCCCTAAGCCATGTGGGAAAGAGACAGCTGATGCTCCTTGGCCTCAAGATGACAAGTTTCCTCCCTATCTCTCTTCCACTTGTAGTGTAGACATAGATCGTGAGTTCTGGAATGCCTCCAGGGGAGCTATTGTGCCAGGTCCACCCGCTGGCCATGGTTTCCACAAGGCTCTGCACTTAAAAACAGAAGGACTTTTCCTACTTTCACTGGAGCTACCTGGAACAAATAAGAGCTTTCTCCAGTTAAATTCACAAGCTGGAAGGGGTAGTAAACAGCACCAGCCATTTTCCTCCCACGTGAAACCAAGGAGCTTTTTGAGCTGGAGTCCAGACTTCCAGTCTCTTTCCTGTGACACCAAAATGGCATCCACTAGTAATGCCAGTGCAGAATTCAGATTTTACAAGAAATTCTTAGATATCCCTAACAAAATTAAAACAGGTAAAACCTCACTGACCTTGTGCCAGCAGGGTCAGAATTATAGTGGAGTTACAGACAGAAATTGTGGAGCATATATTGCACCGAGGTTCATTATTTCTTTTTAAAGACTCAGTTATGGTGGTGGTGAGGGAGTAGTGTTCTGTGGAGAAGCCACCATGCTCCTCACAACCCATCTGTTTGCACTGTCTTTCCTCCAGGAGGCTGCTGGACCTTATTTACTGAAAACAGCCTTAGTCATTTTTGTCCACACTTCTCCAGAAAAGAAAAGCAAAGAAATATAAGGTAGAGTTCCTTCCTTGTTTCTCAAGATTTTTTTTTTTTCTTTTTAACTGTCTATGGTGTTTTTAAACACATTTTACCAACTGAATGGGCAAGATACCCTCTGCACAGGGGACAGGCACAGTGTGGGCAGCTGCAATGTGGACCTGCCTTGCTATCCAAACAGCTCTGACTGTTGGGGTCACCTCTGGGCATGTGTACAAACTCCCCGTGCAAAGTCCAGCTGAGCGCTCACCTCTGTTCTTTCAGCCACAAACGTGGATATCACGCTGCAATATTTCTATGCTGAGTAGCCACCTCCCATGAAGTTAGCTCAGGTGCCGGGAACAGCCTTGCTATGCCAGCAAGACCTGGGAAGACCCCATTCTTGTGCCCAACAGCTTGATGACACTCAAACTATTTCAGTTCAGACTGCAGCAGGCATCACAAGACTCTATATAAACTGCACAACACCAAGGTATCATATGATAGAGAACTGATGATGAAGGCTCTGCAATGAGAATACCAACACACCTCACCTCAGCTGCAGAAGCAGACAGGCAATTTTCAGCAAGCAGCAACCTGGACAAGGATTTAACCTTCATTATGATAAATTCCATATCTTCTCAGCAAGCCTCTGAATAATTTAGTGCCCTGGTTCCTTCTGTCATTTCACATAAGATTTTCAGCTTTTATGGAATACAAATATGAAAACCTAAGATTTCAGTTCAAAGATATTATATTTTTTTTCTGAAATTAAAGTGAATGAGAAACCAAGCAAGCATAGCTGAAGGATCTGTTTTGAGTGAGGTATTTTATGTTGTATTTTTAGGCCTCCCACAGACAGCTGCATGTGACTCAGAAAGATGCCCAGATGTTCACTTTGGGGATGAAGTAAAACATAAAATAAAGATATTGAGTAGCATATTTTCTTTTTCAAGCATGAAGTCTTTTGCTTTTTGGTAGCAAGTATTCATTTGTTTCAGGTTTAGTGTCCCCCCAGATGCTGAAGAAAAAGGAAAAACAGTTCCAGTGAGTGACTATACTCACTCACTGATATACTAAGGGATGTATATCAGGATGCTCAGAGGATTATTAATACAGAAAATCAGAAAACAGAGTTTCAGGAGAAGTGAAGATCAACATTTTAATACGGCCAGTGAACCAGACTAGCAGTGCGCTCAGCAGAATAACCTTGTCTTTATCAAAGCGTTCAGTATCAGCAGCAATCAATTTTCAGAAGCAATTAAGCAGTATCCAAAATGTCTCTTAATAAGGAAAACACATTTTGATTTCTGAGCAGCAAGAATCGCCTGGCTTTTGTCAGCTCTAATATTTATGACTTTATTTCCTCTTTGCTGATTGACAGTTTAGCTGGTTTCAAAGAACAAAGAGAAGTGGGGAGAAGGAAGGTGCAGTATCAGCAATTAAAAACTGAGGACTGTGAGTCTGTAACTCCTAAGAAGTGGGGGAAAAAAGATAAAGAAACACTTCAGAGCACAGTGAGAGATCCATCAGACACAGCTTTTGCTTTAAGTCCTGTACTAGGTTGGCAAGTGTTCTTACAGACAGTAGCTTAGGGCCACAGCTATTCTGTATTCTGTTTGATTGGAACCACTGAAAGAGAAGACCGAGCTGGATTATGCCCACTGTTCTCCAGAATAACTGAAGATGTGGGCAGAACTCAAACCCACACATATATATGTGCATAAATACAGAAATTACACATATTTGGCTAATTTAAAAAGCTTTTCAACAGGAGCATGAAGACTCAGTGAAAAACTCTTAAAACCTTATAAGTCTCCTGGACTTCAAAATATGACTTTTTAACATCCCAGTGATTATAATACAATTTTCAGTCCTGGATTTTAATGAAAAAGTTCCCTCTGTTCCAATACACTGCCAGAAAGTATGCATTTCAATATGTGTCTTGACAACAGCGAGGAAGAGGAGGAAGCAAATGGCCAGAACAGATAGTGAAATCTGTGAGACCATCTGGAGATGACAAGTTGAAAACCATCCCCAGTAGAAATGTTTCAAGGTTCTTCTACCAGACATTGCCCATCTGAGAGTCTGTACAAAATGCTGATACACTTCCAGTGGGTGCTGGTGGGATTCTCAGGGTGCCTAAGACTCTGATGGCAGATGTTTGCCTTAGCTTAAGGATCCCTTCATACTCTGGGATTAGAAACCACCAAATCATAACACAGATGCACAGATGCAAATAATGCAATGCCCAAGCCAGAGTCCTGTGAACCTCTAAAAATGTTTTTCAGTTTTTCAGCAGAATTAGGTGCTTAGAATACCTTTAAAAATACCTGTGTGTCATTTACGACATTAGGCATATGAGCATCTCTGCTAGCTTGGCCTTTGGTTTGTTTCCCCGTAGACCCACAGGAAAGGTGACTGCCACAGCTGGGGCTTGTATACCCAGAGCCAATCATAGAATGAAAGAACAGTTCGGGTTGGAAGGGATCCTTAAAGGTCATCTAGTTCAATGCCCCTGCAATGAGCAGGGACATCTTCCACTAGATCAGGTTGTCCAGCCTCACCTTGGATGTTTCCAGAGGTGGGACATCTACCACTATTCTGGGCGACATGTTCCAGTGTTTCATCACCCTCTTTATAAAAAATTTCTTCCTTATATCTAGTTTAAATCTACCCTTTTTTAGTTTAAAACCATTACTCCTTGTCCTATAACAACAGGCCCAGCTAAAATGTTTGTCCCCATCTTTCTTACAAGACCCCTTTAAGTATTGAAAGGCTGCAATAAGGTGTCCCTGGAGCCTTCTCTTCTCCAGGCTGAACAACCCCAATACTCCAAGCCTTTCCTCATAGGAGAGGTGTTCCATCTCTCTGATCATTTATGTGGCCCTCCTCTGGACCCACTCCAACAGGTCCATGCCTTTCATGTGTTGAGGACTCAAGAGATAGGGGCAGTACTCCAGGTGGGATCTCACCAGAGTGGAGTAGAGGGGCAGAATCACCTCCCTCAACCTGCTGGCCACACTTTTTTTGATGCAGCCAAGGATATGGTTGGCTTTATGGGCTGTGAGCACACATCACTGGCTCACATCCAGCTTTTCATCCACCAGTACCCCCAAGTCTTTCTCAGCTGGGCTGCTCTCAATCCTTTTGTGCCCCAGCCTGTATGGGTATCAGTTGCCCTGACCCAGGTACAGGACCTTGCACTTGGACTTGCTGAACCTCATGAGGTTCACATGGGCTCACTTCTTGATCTTGTTCAGGCACCTCTGAATGGCACCCTGTCCATCAGGAATGTCAACCACACCACTCAGCATCATCTGCAAACTTGCCGAGGGTGCCCTCAATCCCACTGTCTATGTCATTGATGAAGATATTAAACAGTACTGGTCCCAATACAGACTCCTGATGGACACCAGTCATCACTGATCTCCATCTGGACATGAATAAGGCTCTGGACAGTGCAGAAAGCTCTGTCTGTGCTTCCAAAAATGGAGCAAATCAGGCAGCTGGTGGTCATTGAGCACCTGTGGCCCTTCTCAGTGGACAAAGCATGAAGTCCTTTCTCAGCTCCTTTGCAGGACATCAGGAAGGATTTCAGGACTTTCACCTCTGGCATTCTTTAAGACTGCCACACATACATAACAGCAAATCAAAGATTTACCGAAAAGTTTGTTGAGCTCAGGCAAATTCCAAGTGGGGATGTGCCTTCACCAGAGTAATCCATCAGAATAATGGATCCTGAGACCTCACACTTACATATTCTCAAACCCAGTGAACTCCCTTGTAAATTTGCATTGCAACAGTCAGAGGACACTGAAAATCATTTTTTTTTAAAACACAGGGTTCTATAAGCAGTAAGTCCTTAAACAAAGAGTATTGGCTTTTCCCCTGACATTGATTGTATTGGTTTGGCTCATTTCTGCTTTTCCTGGAAATATTCTTTGAATGACAACACAAAAGGCCATATCCAGCCCTCTATTAAAGATGTTGCTGTCAGAAGTGCAAACAGAGATCTACAGAAAAGGCTCACTCAGGGTATCTGATGCTGTTGCACAGACTCCTTTTTTATGCTGCTTGATATGCTCTTTGGAGCAGGACTTTGTTGAACTGGCTCAGCCAGAAACTGAAGTCCTAATAACAGAAAGATCAGGAAGAACAGTGTGGCAATACAACATTGGTCAATGTCACAGAATGTTCAGGGTTGGAAGGAACCTCTGGAGATCATCCAGTCCCCCTCCCTGCTAAAGAAGGTTCACCTTGGGCAGGTGCATTCAGGCAGGTTTTGAATGTCTCCAGAGGAGGAGACTCAACAACCTCTCTGGGCAGCCTGTTCCAGTGCTCTGTCATGCTCAAAGTAAAGAAGTTCTTCCTAAGGAGCATACCTTTTGCAGGAAAATGGCTAGATATATATAAGGAAATAAACAAAAATTCCATGTGTCCAGTTGGATTCCAGAGCCATGTACGGGTGCTACCAGGCAGCCAGGAGTGTGCTCCCTGAATGCCTGTGAATCCAACCCTAGAGAATATGTTTTCAATATTAGGTGAAATCTAGATGTTCAAGGTCCATCTCCCCTTGGTAGCATAAAGATCTCACCAGGAATCCTTCAACTTCCACTGAAACTTCCAGGCATAAGCTTCTACTAAAATAAGAATTATCTGCTGTAGATATCTGCTACACATGCTCTTTGTTCGTGGTCCTTGCCATAGCTGTCTCTTCATTTTTCAAAGATGATTATCTAAACCTTTTCTCTATGCTCATTCTTATAACAAGTACCCACTGAGCAAGGCTTTATATTAGTGACAAGATAAAAAATACTAATCAAAGAACCAAAACAAGAAAATAATTACTGATTGTCAACTCCAATTCCATCAGCTGTGCCCTGTCAGCACGGGACAACTCTGCCCACAGCAGCAGTCAGGCAGCTATTGATGAGCAAAGAAGTCACATTTAGCTCATTTGCTGCAAAGATGAGTCAGTTTTAAAAGGTTTATTGAAGAAACAATATAAACTGAGACATGAAAATGTAACAAACAGGGACATGACTGTCAGTTTTACTGCCAATTACCACCTTCAGTATATCAGTAATAGATCATTAGGATCATGTCAGGTGCTGTGATTAAGGGCTGACTGCTGCAAACACAGAGGAGCAGAGGAGCAACAGCAATGGGAACTCCCTCACGCAGCAATACCAAGGTAGCGCCAGTCCCGGCTGCTGCTGGGTGTACATGGAGGCTGAGAAGCTCCTGGATTTGGAACCCCCCAGGGCATGGCCCCAGGAGAGGTCCTGCCTCATCAGCCTGCCTAAAGCGGGGGCTGTGAGGCTCACTGGGAGAGGCTCATAGGTCCGAATGCCAGAAGGGTTAAAGGATGGAATGAGCATTCAGCACCAGCTGCAGGAGGGATCCATACTCTGTGTGCATATACATGTGCGCTTACTCCACTAGTGGACTTCAGTCCCATCAGCAGCGTTCACGTTTCTGTGAGTGATGGGTGTTTTCTGTCTCTGCTAATCTGTACAGCCAGCTATATATATATGTATATCTGCATTTTGTGTGTGTGCTAACTGGGAACACATGTTCTGCCTTGCTGTCAGCTGGACCTGAGGATGTAGTGCTGCAACAGCCTCACATATTTGACAATGTCTGGCAGATCTGATCATCAGCATGCAGGATTTCTTGATCTAGTCTCTTTCAGGCACTAGAAGAAGGATCATGGCTGTGACAAACACTGTCTCTCCTTGGTCTGCCAGGCAGGACTACAGTAACCTGGCAGGCAAGGAGTTGGGTGCCTCTATTCTCTGGCAGCAGTGCAGGTGCTGATCTTCTCCCTGCACTTTAGTGTAGATTCTCCAGGAAGAGGTATCCTGCAGTTTCAACTCTAAAGAGCCAATCTGTCTCCCAAATTCCTCAAAACCTCCTAACAACAGCAAGCAACCACTTGCCAGAGTTTTTGCCTCATGTGTCAGATTGCAAAAACTAAAAAGTTACTTTGCCTTTTGAAAGTGGGCAGGTGCTTGTCACAAATTAGGCATTTCAACGTCTACCATTTAATGCTTTGCTTCTGCAGCTTAAGGTGCTCGGTCAGCCCCAGGTGTCTATACCAGCGCTCCTGCTGTGAGAGGCATTTGCACCTCTTCATTGGGACTCACTCCGTTATACCATTTTTAACTTGGCCAAATCTCGTCTGAATAATGTCATAACTTATTTATCATCTTCTCTGCCAATGAATTGGGAGAGCTTTGCAGCAATGGCATTAGCAAGAACTCGAAGCTTGGCAAATAGAAAACACTTAGGGGAAAAAAAAACACAACAAATCAAGAAAGCAAAAAAACCCCAAACAAAACCTCCTCAGTTGTCTGTGTCATTGTACCTGAATTATTGTCTCAAGTAGAAATTAATTAGAATTTCCCTTTTCTTCTGTCCAATTCAAGCAGTTTTGGTCACTGAAATCCCTGAGATTGAAAATAACAGAGGAAGGATCTCCCTCTCTCTCTTCCCTTTCACAGAGAGGAGGATTGCTCTCAGAGACTATCCAATTTACAATATTTCAGCAGAGTCTGGATTTTTTTCCCCTGTGCTTTTTCTGTATAGTACACGGGTACATATTCTTGAGCTAATTAGAATATTTTAACCTAGCTGTAATCAACAGCAGACTGAAACAACCATTCCAAATATTCCTTTAATTTGTAAAACATTGTTTTGCCTTTTAGTAATCTTTCAGCAAAGAGTTTACATTCAGGATGATTAATGACACAACTTTTTCCAGACCAATTACAGAAGGCAAGAATTTAGTCATCAAAAGTTTCAGGTTGCACCAGACAACTGATTAAAAGAGTTGCAGTCAATTTGCTTCCGTCACTGAAAGGTACTAAATCACACACACAAATCCATCCCGATTTAAAAGAGCACTTATGCTGAATGGAAAGTTTGATTCAATTGCCTCTGCCATCAAGGGTAGAAACACGCAGAATAATCATGTTCCCAATCATCGCAGATCAGAATTCAAATGGGCTCAATGAACCTGCTTAAGAATGAATTATGGCTGCAAATTATTTGCATGAATTATTGAGCAAATAATTATGAATGGCAATTACACTGGGAAGAATTAAGCTTTGTTCACAGAGAACTCCTGAATAGAATATACATGAGTTCTTTGTTACAAATTATTTACCCTACCCCAGTACAAACAGTGAAGTTAAATTCTTTGAAAAACATAAACTGAATTTTATTAATCTTAAACATAATTAGTAAAATCAGAAGTATATTGTACACTCATGTATGTGTTGTGTACATATAAACTAGATAGGATAACAGGTCAAAAGTATCCATTTCATTTTGCCTTACTGAATACATATAATTTGAAAGGTTTTCTTTATAGAAAGTCAAAAGAATAAGCACAGTCATTTTGTTCATGAGATTCAGTTTCATATTCAATCAAAATAACAAACTTTTAAAGACAGATCTTGAACAGACTATACTTTCTTAATTTGCTTATTCTTTGGGGAATTTGTCTTTAATCATCAGATAATTTTCTGCATTTACCCTAAAGATTTGCTTATTACTTTTCACAATTGCCTTTGTAAGGATTTGAAAGATATTTGTAAGGCAAAATATTACCAGCTGCAGAAGTTACATTATTGGATTTTTTCACTGAACCGAGGTTAATAGAAGCCACTTTGAAATGAAAGAAATTTCTTTAGGGCAATAAAGTTTCATTTATTGTTTGGAGCAATGCAGCTCTGACTAACTTCGGTCATCTCACAAACACCAGGGGCAAAAAACTTTGCAGCAAAGGTACAAGGGGACAAACCCAGAAAGAGTAAATGGAAATGGCTGGCTCATTACAGAGCATGTAGTTTCATGAAATAGTAAGTTTTGCAGGGAGGCGAGAAGCAATGTTTTCCCCATCTCTCCATCCCTATTGCTTCCAACCTAATCCAAATCAACCCTCCTACAGATGTGTCAGTGTAAACTCATGGGGCTAATGATCTAAGCTAAAAATAAAACCTCTTTTTTGCTCTTTAATTAATAAAACCCAAATAAAATATCCTTAAATAGATTAATGTTACAAATTCAAGTTAGAGAAAAATTTGGCAGACACTGAAGCCAGGAGAAGTGGGAGGATGGGAAGACCTGGTGGTACAGGGCAGCTGCAAGCACACAGGTTTGGCAAGGTGAGTGCCACTCGGGTAAAGCAGGTGCTCGGAGAGCTCATCCTGCTTTGTGCTTGTATGGGCACCTCAGAAAAGATCAGCCATTCCTCAGGAAAAGAAAATGACCATGAAAGGATTCCCTGAGAGGCTTCAGACAGACACAAAGTAAGGCTCTGTTGTGGTGCAATGACTGAAGAGGAAAGTCCTCTGAGATGATTATTCTTCTGCCCCTGTGAGTAGAAGACATGAATGATTTGATCACAGTATGACCCTCTCATCTTCCCTCATTAAGAAATGATAAATGAACTTACACACCACTGGAAGATCACAAATATTGCTATTCCACAGAGAGAAGACCAAATAAAACACTCATTTCCTGATACTTTGGAAGGCTAGTCAGAAGATTTATGGCTACCATTAAGTTTAGAGGTGCTAAAATGAGTGGTTGCTTCATTAGTATGCAGAAAAAAATTGCTAAGTGTATTTTCATTGTGGCACCAGCAATGAAAAAATCTTCACTGGGAATAGTCTTTTTTTCCAAAACAAATACAATATGCGGCTGAAGTGCTACAGTTTAGTTTACAGACATGGTCTGTGTAAAGATTGTCCTAACTCTGGTCTTGTTCTCAGAACTTTATTAATGAGATAATGTGTGTTAACAGAAGATATTTTCCCTTTCACTACCCTCATTTGCATTTTGTTTTGAGAACTAAGGGTTCAAAATCTCAGCAGGTCTGACCTGGATCTGAAGGGCTGCACTGTCCTAGACCCACTCACGTGTTGCGGTCAGCACCGTGGTCCTGACCAGAGTCCTTCAGAGAGATTTCTGCTGGAGCTCAAGGCCAAACAACACCTCCTGCATCTTCAAGTCACTCTTCCATCACTGCAGCTCTGTGTGGCCCATGAAAGGCTGCCTCAGTGCTTTGCTCATTGCAGGTGGGATGACTCTATATATAATTTCTGGATCAGAGGAGAATTGGTACCTGGCAAAATCTTAGCTGAATTATCTATCTGTGTGGTTTGAGCCCTTCTTCTACTGCTAGCATTTCTATGGTAGTAGAAATATGCCAATCTTGTAACAATTTTTCGTTCTGTTTGTACATTTGTTTCTACTGTTTATTGTCTATTTTGTTTATTTGGATGTTGATGACAATCTGGGGGCGGAATGATGAGGAGTTTACTATACACAGGCAACTCATAAATATAAAGCCCTAACCAAGGATGAGCCAGTGGAAACTTTTCCAAAGCAAGAAAGAAAACATATGTACTTCACCAGTTTCAGGAGATCCAGTGTCACACAGATGTCCCTCCAGGACATATATTAAAGGGATACTTTTCTAAGAGCTGTCTGGATTCACCAGCATGTCACAGTTGTTGTTTCCAGAAATTTGAATGAAGCTAATACAACACTTACTGATCATCAAAATGTCACAACAGCTTTAGAACAATATAACTTCTGATCTCTACTTTGTCAAGAAAACAATGACTCTGGCAGAGAAGAAACTTCCAGGAAATGTCTGAGAAATCTAAATAATGTGCAGCAGAATATATTTTCAGACAGAAATAAAACAATTATTTATAAGGACAGAGAAGCCATGAAGCACTGACTATGCAGACATATATACATGTAAAATGCTGCAGCAAAAAAAAGGGCATTAAGAACTTTGTCACTGTCAGGTGAAATATGAACTAGTTGTGGATGAGTCATGGCTTCCTCTCACCCCATCCTATATCAAAGATCAATGTACCAGTTTCTGTTTTGTGAAGGTTTTCTCACAATGTTAATAGACGAAAAAGAAGACTTTTCCCAAACTATGTCTTGGCTAAAGAAATTAATCAAATGCTCTACCCTGGCTGATGAGGTTAAGTCTTCTTTTTTGGTAAGACTTCTTTTCTGTTGTCATAGATATATATATGTGTGTGTGTGTGTATATATATATATATATATATATATATAAAATTCTCAAGGCACAATTTCCTAGAATTTGTTGTGAAATCATTAACAGCTATTGTGGAACTTATTTAAATGATAAATAGAATGAGTTATTTTCTGTCCTACTGAAAAACTGAAGGGACAGATTATCCTTTGCATCCATAAACTGTGATCAAAATCCAAGATGTTATGTTGCCAGTGAACATCTGTCACAACACTTATGGTGCTCTAGACCGGTTCAGAATAGCCAGGCTTCAGGAATGCATTCAGTAGGCATATACATGCACACCTTTCAGCTTAAATTGTCTTTATGGTCAGCGGACAGAAGTAAGCACTTTTAGGGTACCATGTATTTGACCTATTTTAGAGCTTAATTATGTATGAGAAGAATTTTGTCTTGGAAGTGTTTAAGTTCCCTATAAAAGGAAAGTATAAGAGGGATATATACAGCTAGTTCATATACAACTGCTTTCTTTGGTCAAAGGCAGGTACCAGCTGAGGAAACAAAATGAGATAAGGAATACAGCACTGCATTAGTGGAAAAACGAAAAACATTTTACATGTCATTGGTTCTGTCAAGTCTGCCGCCAGACTTCCCACACTACCAGTTCAGAAGAACAACAATATAAGAACAACATATGGAGGAAAAAAGAAGTTATACCTAAATGCTTGTCTGCTTACATCCAACATTTACGATTACATTACACCTGTACATCTAGGCCAAACTGGATTGAATGGTCTGATCCACACTGATGTCCCAGTGATCCACATTAACACAAGCTACTTCTAAACTATCAGCTTTTCTAAAACGATAAATATCCACCACTGTTACCACTGTTAATATGATAGATCAGTCACTGACAGTCATATGAACACTGGTCTTGCCAAACATAGCTCAAGTGTGTAGAACCAAGATTTGTATTGCAAAGACAAAAAAATAACATTGGAATATTGCATTGTGTTTAAAGCATTATTTTTGAAGTCTTGAAAAACTAAGGGAAAGAGCTTGCACCCAAAGCAGAAAGGAGTGGGGAGAAATATATTAGTAATGAAGAAAGCAGAGACACGTTTGAGAAGAATTGCCTTTCCTGCTTGGCCCTATTCCCTTTACTGGCAACAGATGGATGACAGAAGAAATAAAATAGCAGAGCTAGGTCATGGTGATAGCACAGACAATGAGTCTTGCTGAAACTGTGCCTGCTCTGCCACTGGTGGAATGATTCTGGAACTGAAGACTGACTCTGCCACTAATACAGTTGCAAGGGTTGCTGAGTGTGGATTAACCATATGACAGTGCAATGCTGATGCAATGCTGATGTTTATTAAGGGATATCAAGAAAACATGCTATGTGCCACAAAAAACACTATAAAACTTTTTCTACCAAAACCAAAGGTTCAGGTCTCCAACAGGTGTCACAATGCTTTGGTGGTTTTGCTGCCTTCCTGTAGAATCAAATCTCTTAGAATTCTTGGTTTCAAAAGGGGGAAAAAACGAATAATTACAGAGTTAACCTATAGGATAGTATTATTTATATCAGTGCCATGGCTTAAATGACCTAGCAGACTCCTCTGCTTCAAGCCACTAAAAAATCACTGTGAGAAAATCAAGGTCCAGCAATCATTCAAAGGAAAGCAGCCATTATTTGCATGCATTTTGCTATCCACAGTAATAAACACAATTAGCAGACACAGATTCTGCAATACCAGTAAGGTAAGGTGGCCATGGGGATTGATGCAGGCAGAGCACTGATGAACTTCCACCCTTTTTGAAGGTGTGACTGTTAGTGCCTTTGCAGGCAAGCAAAATTCTTAGAAAGGAAACACTTTTTTTTTTTTTTTTTTTTTCCCCACAGACTAGATTTTTTGCAGCTTGGACAACCATAAGAGCTTTTCCACAAAATCTCTCTGAAACTTCAGAAATTCACATAGTCTTTGTAAATCCCTAAAAGAGCAAGAAGTGACATAGTTGAATGTTGCAAGACACTTTTTTGTGCTAAGGGGTGAAAATGACTCAAGCCAGATGATACCGTCTTAAAAAAGACTGTCTCTTCTGACAAGTACTGCTTGTAAGCTGTCATGTGAAAAGCTGAAGATGATCTTTGCGATGTGAACCCACCGGGCTGCATCCAAAGAGTCTGGACTGATAACCAAAGCAAAAAGTAGCTTGTACAGTGGCAAGATGACTCACTTCCCAGCACTCAAAGCAGTCCTGCAGCTTAGGAAATCAACTTTCTCTATTCTTGCCAAATCACTGAATGCCTGCATTAGTAATACACTCAAGGGCACAGAGATCTACAAAATAGAAATCTTTACAAGCCAGAAATACCATCATGGTGAGACAGATTGTGTGCAAGATAATTTTAGGGAGGATTTGGAGGAAAAGGAAGGGAATTATGTGGTTCAAGCTATGTATATTGTGGAGGAGAAGGATACCAAGACAGGATTCATGGGGCTAAACACATACGTGTGAAAATGTGGATTTCTATGTCTGAGCTTGTCATCTAGGTACATCTAGAGTGTGATTAACTTAATCTTAAAGAGCTATCTAAAATAGACCACATGAAAGATGTTCTATAAGTGCCTTTTTCCTTGCTGCCCCAAAGGAAAGCAAAGCTGCCAAGCTCAGATGTAGATGACTGTATTTTAGATGTCTAACCAGCCAGGAAGGTCCTCTTGTTCCTGCCTTAAAATATCTTACAATTTCATCCAAGGAAAATATTTTATTATTTGATTGAGATATTTTGAGAGAGTATATGTTTTTACTGCTACCAAAACTTGTTTTTCAGCATGAAATATTTGAAGTTTTGGTAATGTTATGATCATTTTCTTTGATCTCCAAAAGGGAGTATTCTGTCATTCTAAGGAAAATTACCAAGATACAGTTTGTGGTCTCTAAGTAAGGCTTCAGATCTAAATGCTTTAAAAAAATACACCATTACAGCTTGCTAAGTTAGATAATGCCAGTTCCTGAAACTTTTTTCTTTTTTAATCTTTTGCACGGAGAGCCCTGCTAGTAAATCCACAGAGAGAGACCCTTCTTGCCCAGACAACACTTTTTGTCAGGAAACCTGTTATCCCTTCTTTTTCCTTCTTTGCCTGAAAAGGACGATAACAGATCACTACCAAAATGTGAAAAAAATAAATACTAAAGGAATATTTTTGTGTATATGATTAAAAGAAAATGAGGCCTATTATCTACAAAAAACAACAAAAACTTTCCTCAGTTTTTGAAACTTTCTCTGTTGTTGCTTTCAAGCAGCCCAGAGTATTTTTTCCTCTGTGCCCGCCAATAGGTATCAAAAGAAATCTCTGTTTTCTATCCTTCATTTTCCAGCATGGATTTACAGAAAACCTGCCTTGCAACCTCCATAAAGGGAAGAATAAGGTTTAGCTGAGAAATCAGGCCGATTGAGCTAACTATACATATATAATACATACAGACCTTTTGTAAGACCTTTGAGAACCAGAGAAAATGTTTTGCAGTGAGAAACTTGACAAGATCAGACTGTTTAATGTATCACAAGTAGAAAGACTGTTGGCTTGCTGCCTGTGCCTAAGTACCTTTACAGGTAGAAAAAAATGGATACTCGGGAAGTTTCAAATCACAGAATCATCAAATCATTTAGGTTGGAAAAAACTTTTGAGATCATCAAGTCCAACCATTAACCCAGGACTGCTAAGTCCATCACTAAACCACATCCCCAAGAACCACATCTACATGTTTTTTAAACACCTCCAGGGATGATGACCCAACCACCCCACTGGGAAGCCTGTTCCAGTGCTTGATCACCCTTTCGGTGAAGACATTTTTCCCCAATATCCAGTCTAAACTCCCCTGACACAATTTGAGGCCATTTCCTCAAGGGTGACCTGCTCCATAACCTTTCCCAGCACCAAGCTGACAGGCCTGTAGTTCCCTGGATCCTGCTTTTGGTCTTTCTTGCAGATAGGTGTCACATTGGCTAACCTCCAGTCTTCTGGGACCTCTCCAGTTTGCCAGGACCACTGATAAATTATTTTCTTCCAGCTCCCTCAGTAACCACAGTATCCCATCCAGCCCCATAGACTTGTGCACATTTAAGTGGAGCAGCAGGTCACCAACTGTTTCCTCCTGGAATGTGGAGACTTCATTCTGCTCTTCCTCATCCCTGTCTTCCAGCTCCGGGGGCTCAGTACCCAGAGGGAAGCTGGTCTTGTGGTGGAGAAAGGCGTATTTGGAAGCTGAGGCTGTATCACATATTTCAATGAGAAATTATACACACATTTAAAAGCGAGGATGGTTTCCCATTACAAAGGATAACTAAGAGAAAAGCAAGATCCTCCACTTTTTGGTGTTTTCAATTTCAGCCTTATTAACCATTCTGAAAGACATGCTTTAGCCAAATAAGGCGTCTTGATACATGAGTGATGGCATGAAATGCAATGGCTTGTGAAATTGATCAGACCCTATGATGTAAAACTCCTTATTTTCCTTATATATATTAAGAAAGTAGGAAGTTATTCATTTGTGCAAAGCTGCAGTACATTGCTGCTGCATGGGAGGGTTAACCTTTGCCTCACATAGTCCTCTGGAAGCCCATTCAGAGAGTGTTACTTAGAGACAGCGATTTTTCCCTTTCTGCTCAAGGAAAATGTATTTGTCTAAGATCAAGCTGATTGATAACTTCAAAATGTCTGTCTCCTTACTGTTTATTATTTATTGAAAAGTACTTCACAGAACTTTTTATTAAGATGCTATCTCCCAGCCTTAGAAGATAGTCAAGTATCATTGCTTCATTTTACGGTCCAATAAATGCAGAGATGAGCTGTCACTTGCAGTAGGGTTGGGTATGGGTTGGGAATCTCTGATACAGGTGACTTAAGTCTTACTAACACGGGTGCCTTTCAAAAGGATCACACCAAACCCATATGCCCAACCTTCCTTTTTGTGATCCTGACTCTGCACTTGGTGCAGTAGTTTTCCAGAAAAACAGGATTTCTCACCCTCATCATCTTTCTTCTCCCTACTAACAGCAATTTAGTACACTGACAAAGTATAGCCTGCATTCACCCTGCATTCCTCCCTTAGCATCTCATTCATGTCAGTAAATAAAAACCTTTTTGCAGTTCAAAGGGTAGAGATTTGCACTGCTGGTTGTTCTTGTGGTGCCTGCTCAAACTGATCACTTCTGCACATATTAGAGTTTCTGGTTTTTTCAGGCTTTTTCTTTTTGCTCTCCCCTCAAAAAATTGTTAGTATAATTCATGTAGGAAAGGAAGATGGTTTAGAGTTTAACACTTGTGTGGGCTACAACAGACTATGGGTGCTCCAGGCACCATCTACAGAGATGGTGGTTTCTTGTGTTATTAACATCTAAGGGCGATGGGTGAGATGTACTGGTTTAAGGGGCCCTGAGCTGGTGCATGCTGGCCAATAACCAGCTCCCTGACAACACCACCTACCAACCTCCACTGTGCCGAGCAGCTCAGTGCAAATAAAAGGGATCAGACTGCAAAATACAAGAGCTGGTGCTGTGCACATGGTGCACTCACCTGGCTTTGCTGTTTATAGCAGATTGCTTCCATTCAACTGCTTTGCAATCTCTTAGAGAAAAATAGATATAAATCTTACTCCCTAAGCCACAGTGATTCTGGTGTGCAACCAGGCTGATGTGTAAGCCGGGGTCTATATCTGAGACATATCACTCCACACACACAAATCCCACGGCAGTCCAAATCAGCTCCCAAAGCTGATCCAAAGAGGATGATCCACAATTATTTCTAATCTTTAACAAACAGACAAAATTAAACTGGAGAATCACGTTCTGTCCTAGGTTCTTGGAGGGATCAGCAAATAGAGAAAGCAGTAACATTTATGACAAATGGGTTTCTTATATCTTCATTGGGGCACTCTACCCTTATTACAGGATTTTTTTATCTCAGATGAGAGATAAATCTCCAACAAGACTAATGAACAAGGAGAGATAAGAATAACTATGCCCTCCACAGGAAGGACATATCAGAACGGTTATATAAAAAAAAAAAGAAGCCTATTTGTCTGAAGAGGCCACCTGCATTTTTCAATGCTAACAATCTGACCCTGCAGGAAACACTTCAGTATCAATCACAGCTGTCAGTCTTCTGGTTGATACTGCTGTGTCTGCTCCCCTCCATGGGCTGAGGAGGGATTCAGGGATTTGCAAACTACAGAAGATGGCCTGCTCAGCAAGAATGATGCCAAGTGACCTGGTCTTGTAAGTGCTCAGTTTCCTCAGTTCCTGTAGGGTTTGGTAGGAGCTGAGAGGTTTCCCTGTGGTATCAGATTTGGCCAGAGCACATCCTAGTAAAGAACACTCTGAAAATCACCAGTGACTATTCAAATGCCTATTACAGGTCCTGCTCCTCCTCCGTCCAGAGGCACTCAATTCATCTTTAACAATGGGGACAACCACTTATATGATCATTAATGTTCATAGACATTAAAAATAATGCTAGCATGTGATATTCAAATATCCAATGTAAGAAAGGTTTCTGACAAGGGGCCATTTTAGAAGATGTGTCCACACATGTCCTAAGAAGGCAGAAGTGAGATGCAGCTAAGATTGCTGGTCATGGGTGCTGGTAGGAGCACTGGTGCATAAGAGTTGGTGAATGGCTACAACAGAAGTGGAGCAGGGACAGGGTGGGGAGGGGTGTGTGCATGGTTCCCCCAGTCCATGCAGCAGGAAAATAGCATAATATGAGAGATACCTCTTCATAATTTATCAGCAGTCTTGGCAAACTGGAGAGGTCCCAGAAGACTGGAGGTTAGCCAATGTGACAGCTATCTACAAGAAGGACCAAAAGCAGGATCCAGGGAACTACAGGCCTGTCAGCCTGACCCCAGTGCTGTCAGCCTGTCAGCTGACCCCAGGGAAGGTTATGGAGCAGGTCATCCTGAGTGCCATCACATGGCATGTGCAGGACAACCAAGGGATCAGGCCCAGCCAGCATGGGGTTATGAAAGGCAGGTCCTTCCTGAAAAACCTGATCTCCTTCTATGACAAGATGACCCACTTTGTGGATGAGGGAAAGGCTGTGGCTGTTCTCTACCTGGACCTTAGTAAAGCCTTTGACACCATTTCCCACAGCATTCTACTGGAGAAACTGGCTGCTTGTGGCTTGGACAGATGTGCACTTCACTGGGTAAAAACCTGGCTGGCTGGCTGAGCCCAAAGAGTGGTGGCAAATGGAGTTACATCCAGCTGGTGACTGGTCACAAGGGGTGTTCCCCAGGGCTTAGTGCTGGGGCCAGTCCTGTTTAATGTCTTTATCATTTATCTGGACAAGAGGATTGAGTGCATCCTCAGTCAGTTTGCAGATGAGACCAAGTTGGGCAAGAGTGTTGTCCTGCTTGAGGGCAGGAAGGCTCTGCAGAGGGGTCTGGACAGGCTGGACTGATGGTCTGAGGCCAGTTGTATGAGGTTCAACCAGGCTCAGTGCCGGGACCTGCCCTTAGGTCACAACAACCCCATGCAAGGCTACAGGCCTTGGGAAGAGTGGCTGGAAAGCTGTCTGATGGAAAAGGACCTGGGGGTGCTGGTTGACAGCCGGCTGAACATGAGCCAGCAGTGTGCCCAGGTGGCCAAGAAGGCCAACAGCATCCTGGCTTGTATCAGAAACAGTGTGGCCAGCAGGACTAAAGAAGTGATTGTGCCCCTGTACTCAGCACTAGTGCAGCCGCACCTCAAATATTGTGTTCAGTTTTCGGCCCCTCACTTCAAGAGAGATGTAGAGGTGCTGGAGCGTGTCCAGGGAAGGACAACGGAGCTGGTGAAGGGTCTGGAGCACAAGTCTGGTGAGGAGCAGCTGAGGGAACTGGGGTGGTTTCACCTGAAGAAAAGGAGACTCAGGGGGGATCTTACTGGTCTTTCCAGCTACCCGAAAGGAGGTTGTAGGCAGGTGGGGGTCGGTCTCTTCTCCCAGATAGCTAGAAACAGGACAAGAGGAAATAGTCTTAGTTGTGCCAGGGGAAGTTTAGATTTGATATTAGGAAAAACGTCTTCACTGTTAAGTGTGATCAAGCACTGGAACAGGCTTCCCAGTGGGGTGGTTGGGTCACCATCCCTGGAGGTGCTTAAAAACCATGTAGATGTGGTTCTTGGGGACATGGTTTAGTGATGGACTTAGCAGTCCTGGGTTAATGGTTGGACTTGATGATCTCTAAAGTTTTTTTCCAACCTAAATGATTTGATGATTCCGTGATGTTATATAGCTGCAAAGAGAGCTCAGAGGACATCAGTGAGTGTGGATGTACTAATGTGGACTACTCCAGGGAAAGCCCTGCTGTGTTGGAAGCATGCAACAGCTTGAGCCAGCTCCACAGGCTGTGCCACCAGGTAGTGGTAGTTAAATGAAAGCCCCTGTGGTGATGTTTGCAGCCAGCCACATCTCCTCTCAACCTCTGCGGTCAAAGCCTGAGAGGTGACCTGAAAATGTACACAAAAATTGTGAGAAAAAAAAATTATCCTTGCAAATGTCAGGCATTTGGTAAGTGTAACAATGTAGCGGCATTGCCAAATATGTGTTCTGTCAAAATTGTGATGGTATCCTCAAGGGTCCCAGAGGAAGTAAGAAATGTTCTGGAATTTTAACTATTAATTTATACTCATTTATACAGAGGTTGTGCCCCTGAATATCAATACTTTGACATTTACATCCTTTCTTTTCCCCACCTTAGCATATAGTTTGGTGCTTGGTTTAACATTTTATTTTCTGAAGTTCACTGGCAATGCCCAAAGCACAGCCTGATCGGGCAGTGAGTTAAGCAGCAGTGCTGCTGCACAGCAACACCTTTCCAATAACAGATAACAATGAGCTTATCAGTCAGCAAAGCCTTGAGGCAGCTTAGGAAGAAATAGCTTAGTAAACACCAGGAATGGTGGCTCACACCTCCATGTGGGACTCAAGTGTCTTTTTGAGATGTGATGATGACTTTTTTAAAGACTTAATAGGATGTATTGAGAGAAGAAAAAGTTCAGTAGGCAAGCACTTCTGTTAGTTACTCTGTTCACAGCCTGATCTTTTAAGAGTCATTACCACATCTTTCCAAACAATACCAAAGCTTAAACCAAACTCCAACAAGCTAATTCTCTACCAGCAAAGATGCTTGTGGAGGTGCAGGGACTGCATAATTCTGTAGGGGTCAACCAGCAGAGCTCCACCAACTTCTGCAGAGCTGCCTTTATGTACACAGCTGAAGTCTAGACCCAGAGCAAGTAACTGCTGCACAGTTTCACTGAAAAAAAAAAAAGGAAAGCACTCAAGTACTGACAACAGATGACTCAGTATGATCAGTTGTTTATAAATATTTAAAAGATCAGTCATCCCAGATGAGACAAAACCTAGGTTAGCCTTGGTATGAAATGGTGAGTTACTCTGAGCAAAGAGAGGCTTCCTCCCTTGTCAATCGCAGCAATGTCAGGAGATGTTTCTAAAGTACTTATTTATGGGATAAGTTCAGAGGGATCAAGGACGAATTGATTCTGCATAAACTGCCAAGGACTACAGTACTGCAAAACAGGTGAGGGAAGAAAAAGCAAAGTGAGCCCAACCTGAAGCTACTTTGTGGCATGTATAATAAGGTGAAGTGCTGTGATGTCTGTGAAATTAATACCCAGTGCCTAAGCACTATACCTTTATCATTATTACTAATTATCAAGGATCAAGATAATGTTCAAAGGCCTCTATCTAATAAAATTGTAACTGCTGTTATCTGGAGTGAGAAATTAATCCAACATCTTTGTACTGTGCTTTGAAATTGAAACTTGCTATTCATATTTTTCAATGAAGAAAGGTTGAGAGAGTTGGGGTTGTTCAGCCTGGAGAAGTCTCCAGGGAGACCTTTTATTGGCCTTTCAACACTTAAATGGGGCTTATAAGAAGGATGGGGACAAACTTTTTAGCAGGGCCTGTTGCAATAGGACAAGAGTAACAGTTTTAAACTAAAAGAGGGTAGATTTAGATTAGATATAAGGAAGAAATCTTTTACAAAGAGGATGGTAAAACACTGGAACAGGTTGCTCAGAATGGTGGTAGATATCCCATCTCTGGAAACTTTCAAGGTGAGGTTGGACAGGGCTCTGAGCAACCTGATCTAGTGGAAGATGTCCCTGCTCATTGCAGGGGCACTGAACTAGATGACTTTAAAGGTCCCTTCCAACCTAAACCATTCTATGACTCTATGATATTGCAGATGAAATTCTTCCATTCAGTGTATGCAAGTTTCCCTTCTGTTGGTCATGTATGTAATTGAAATATCCAGTCATTTTCTTTCATTTTCGTTTTTCAGCTCCTTTGATTTAAACTGACTTTTCAAAAGATGGTCATAATAACCTTGTAAATGTTGAAAGTCAGATCTTCTCTTCAGATCTCCAAACACTTTACAGGATCATTGTTTTAATTTTGTAGAAACACACACTGAGCATAGGCCATACTGATGGTTATGCATGGAAGGTAGGATGGAGGTTGAGATAATTCCAAGGATTCTGGGGCATTTCCAAAACATTCAGGCTTGAAGTATGACCTCTTAAATTGAATATTTGGGTAATATTCCAGGTTAATGAGTGCTGAAATTGCCCCCACCACATTTTATCCCTTAAAGTTGGATGTCTGATTTAGTGTAGTCATTCCATAGACACACACACTGGAGAGATAGATGGGAACCTGTAGAAGGTGGCAAAATCAATTTCTTTCTGTAGACTTCTAGTGAGCTTAGTCTAGGGGAAGTGGTCCAGATGCACAATCTTTTAACTGCACAGCTCTAATGAGGTGAATCCTACCCTTTTTTCTTCTCTAAAAGAGCTTCTGTTCCAGGGTTGAATGCTCAAAAATTTATGTGCTTGTTCTACCAAAAAGTCCAGGTTTTTCTGTGGGTTCCTTTGATTTAAATCTCAAAATGTCTGCTTCTGATGCTTCTGAATCCATCATCTTCATTTGGGAAGCAGATCTCTGACATGGTAAGTAGAAAGTCCACCCAGCCATCTTCATGCTAGTATCATGAATAACTTCTGCCTTCCCATTAGGCCTTCTCTTGCCCACAGGGACTAAGCCATGTTCCAAGTCTTACAAAATCTTAGATGTGATTCAGTCTTATTAATGGCAGATTCCTCATTTACTAGAATGGAGAAAAGAAGTTCTTACAGACTGGGGACATGAAGCTGTTTTATGCATTCTATTGATTTCAGAGAGCTCCTGCATGGCAGGATAAGGAATACAGTAAATTAAATAAATAACTAATATATATTGAGTGATATCTTAAATTATTCCTTTCCCCTCTTATGCATCATATCTTGGTTACTTTTTAATTAATTAATTTGAAGCAATGACTGCCAATGTATTGCAGTAAAGAAAAAAAGTTAATAAAATGTTTTTTAAAATTAATTCCCCTTCTTATAAAGCATGAGAGGTTGACTAAAAGCTTAAGCAGATTTGATTTTTTGTGATAGAGCCAGAACAATTAAACTCACAGACATGTAGATAACAGAGCAGAGGAATGTATTGTCAAGATCTGAAATGTGCTTATTTCTGCATTATTAGAAACTCAAGGTTATGCAAAGTCTTGATTTGTCTTTTTAACATAACTGGAGAGTTTTTAATATTTCTACATAAGTTCAAGTCCTAGGGGCTTTAAAAAGACCACTGGGTATCACAGGCTTTGGGACAAAATGTTAAAAAATGCTGACCGAGAAAAAAACACATCAGTGAGTTGAAAAATGTCAGCATAAATTAGATTTTTCTTAGCCTCTCTACATTACTTCTGGGCTAGGCCAAGCAGTACAGAGAAAGTGCTCAAGAAGTTGCAGGTTTCATAAGTAATGCAGATACCAATCTGAAGGTAAAAGTAATGGGGTACATGATTAATGTAATAAATTCAGAAGCCCTTGTGAGTCCCTTCAGCTGATGATGAAGGTGGCTAAACTGTTTAAGTATTTTCCTGCATTAAAACACTTAACAGCAACATCCATCATAAAGAGGCTGTTTTACCCATCAACATGTTAAGAACATCATCAAAGACAGCTGCTGTTTTCTGCACAAATTTCCACTGCCTGATGGCGAAGGCACAGCTACAGCGCTGAAACTTGCTGGCTCTCAGCTGCCAGCAGAAACAGCAATTCATTTAATGCTAAAGGCTCAGAATATAATTAGATATATTTGTGTAAGTTAGAATGACATCCTTTTCCTTTTTTTTTTTTGTCTTTTTTTCCTGTATGCTGTGTTTCAGCTCAGCAAAATACATGAAGATAAACTATAAGCCATAGCATGGTTGGTGGATAATAAACCTACTATTGGTACTTAATCATTGTGATGCAAGTGGTGCTGCTCTAAGAAATTTACATGTGACTAATAACAAATGTCACTTGTTAAAAACTTGTTACAGAAGAGGAAGAAGGTGCGGGTCCACAGCACTGGCTGCCTTTGGATGTAATGAGAATAGCGGGGCTGGAGCCTCAATTTGCAGAACCTGAGATAAAATTTAGGTATTTCCCTTCATAATTGTTAGAAGTAACTCTATCATTACAACTTCTTGTCTGTGTACAATACCCTCTTCAGGGAAGTACATTACAGGCTATTACATGATTTTCTTACTACAGATACTTACATACAAACAGAGATTGTTATGTTGGGAATACCTATTATTTTCAACATAATTAAAGCAATTCATTTGGAAATATTCACTTCTTTCTTTTCTTGTTTCACATTAATAACCTAAATCTCCATTTTCTCCTATTTTATCTGTTTCCTTTTCTTACATGGTCTTTTCATCCATCTAATTTGATTTTTCCACACTATGATGCAGTGATACGGACTACACTGTTATTTTTAAACCTCAGAAGAAAGCCCATATGTTACCACTATAAAGGTTTCCAGAAAACTGCTGTGGTTTAAGCCCAGCCCAAGCACCATGAAGCCACTCCCTCACTGCCCCCTCACCCAGAGGGATGGGGAATAGAATCAGAAAGGAATGTAAAACTTGAGAGTTGAGGTAAGAACAATTTAATAGGTAAAGCAAAAGCCACACATGCAAGCAAAGCAACACAAGGAATTCATCACCAGTTTCCATCAGTGGGCAGGTGTTCGGCCATCCCCAGGACAGCAGGGCTTCATCATGTGTAATGGTTACTTGGGAAGACAAATGCCATAATGCCGGATGTCCCCTCATACCTTCTTCTTCCCCCAATTTATATACTCAGCATGATGTCATATGGTATGGAATATCCCTTTGGCTAGTTCGGGTCAGCTGTCCTGGCTGTGTCCCCTCCCAATTTCTTGTGTCCCTCCAGCCCTCTGGCTGGCAGGGCCTGAGAAACTGAAAAGTCCTTGACTTAGTATAAACATTACCCAGCAACAACCAAAACCATCCATGTGCTATCAACATTGTTCTCACGCCAAATTCAAAGCACAGCACTGCACCAGCTACTAAGAAGAAAACTAACTCTATCCCAGCTGAAACCAGGACTTTTCCCTTTTCAATAACTTTAAGACAACTTCTGATGCTTTTTCTCCTTCAAAACCACTTAGGTCAGCTCACCTCAAAGTTCCTTTGCTTCAGACCTACCCTCCAACTCAGAAGACAGGCTACAGAGACAAAAATACCCTTTTTACCTCCCTGCTTGCTGCCCTTTTCAGGCTGCCAGCCACTCAAACTCTATCTTCTACAGAAAACTTTTGGTAAGGGGAAAATGACCTCAAAAATACCTTGCCTTCTCACAAAACAGTCCAGAGAGAGAAAAGAAGATGGACAAAGCATCCTAGAGTTGTGATAAAATAGCATTTCAATCACTGATTGCCAAGAGACCGAGGAAGATTCACCTTGATTAAGGTCTTCTCTCTGGTCTAGGTCAGCTGTCTGGGTTCCCTTTCTCTATAGCCAAAGAGACAGATAGGCGCTTGCAGAGAGTATCAGCATATCCTAATAAACATATATAAAACAGATAAAGAGTGAATTGGTCTGCAAAGGTACCTCTCTCTAGGGTCTACGTGGTGATTGTAGGAAGAATTTAAACTAGACACCCTTTAGACAGCAAAATAAAATGAAAGAAGTCCCATCCTTGGGCAGACACAGTAAGTGCCAGCGCTATGTCTCGGTGTCCTGTCTCACGTAGCACCTCTCCACAACAAGCAGAACCATGATGCCATTCTCAGGTCTAGAAGTGAGATCTGCATGGCCATGGACTTCATAATTTGCCTGTTTTCACTACCTGTCATCTCCTATTGGCACTATTAATTACCAACTAGCTGGCCCAACCCAGAATCAGATCTCCATAGAGGGAACTTGCTGCAGAAGAAAATTCCCCTCCCTTCAGACATCTTCCTGCTCAAGTAATTTGGGAGAAAATTGGTATGTCATCTGTGGTTCATATGATTCAGAAAGTCTCCTTTTCTTGAGAGCACTTGCTCTGAAGAAATACCCAGAAATTACCATTTTCACCCTCTTGTTCCTCTTGTTTCTTCATCAGCTACACAACCAAAGCGTCAACCAGAAAGTGTGATCCATCTGCCAGCACAGTCCCAAGTGCATGTGGATTATCCAGTTCATACTGATAAACAAAATTTGGCAGTATGTGACCACATTACCCAACAACAGTTAAAAAAACTGGCATTGGAAGAGATAGTGCACACCAGGCTTGTGGCAATTTGACACAAATAGACCTGGCTCATATATCCTGTAATTTCTAGCAGGAAGCTGTGATACTGCTTCTCCCTTAACTTGGACTGCCCCACACTGCTGTTTTGTGATGGAAGGACTGAACAGTGTTCCAAGCAAGGAGTTGTTCCCTTTTTACCCATCATTTGATAATATCAGCCCCTAAACCCCAGGGGGTGTGTGTGGGAGTTTTGGAGACAATATCTAATCCCTGTCACTCCTCAGGATGGAGTAATCTATCTCATTCTCATTAGTCTTTAATTTTGTTTTCTTAGAGTAACAGGGACCTAACACATCCACTCTGTAATGATTTGTATATTCTGTCCTTTTTTCTTTGGGCTTGTGTTTCTTCTCTCCTTCATATTTTTTCCAAGTTTTGTATTTCTTAATTGGTGCAAAGCTTGTAGAGAGGGACAAATTTTTTCCTTTAGAACTAATTTGGGTGGAACAACTGACAAATTTTCAGGCACACAAGCCCTTCCTCACATCTGAAGCAGGAACAGCAGAGTAGATTAATAATAATTTGGGAGCAATAGTACTGGTTTAACTATTATGTTTGTACTATATACAGACGATTCAAGTAAATAGGGTGTCTGCAGATTTTGAGTACAGGAGAATGTTAGCAAGGGGAGAGATGATGAAATCGTTAACATTTGTGAAACAGCAAAAGAGACAAGTTATTTCCCTCTGTAGAATACCAATGATGTAGCATGAGAAGGGCTGTGAGAAAATTACCATGCTGTAAAACTATTTCTTTTGAGTCCATGCCTTTCACCTATTAGAATTATCTCCTTTGATTCCAGACTCTTGTTTGGAAAGTGTGTGGGTCTCTGCTAAAACCTGAACATAAAGATAAGAGAAGAATTGGTTGTTTTGCAAGAAATAATTGCCTTTTGGCATTTCTGGTGGGTTTGGTTTTCATATATCCATGCTTATTTTGGTATCACAAGAAGTATTTTTTGTAAGTACATAATCATAAATTCAAATTTTCAGATCATTTCAGAGTTACTGTACCATGTCACACCATCTCACCAACAAAAGAATTTAGGATCAGGACAAACATTCATAATACTCCCTCTAAGAGCCTTCAGCTTCCAAGCTTTCTGGCACAGGTTCCTCTTCAGGTAGAGAAAGTTTCTATATATTTAAAAACTCTCCATGGATTCCTCTTCCTTGAACTTTTTTATGGTTCATCTTGAACTCCTGGAAAGTTTTAGCTTTTGTGTAATCTCGTGGTAAGGACTTCCACAACTTCAATACATGTTTTTTGTGGAATCCCCTCTTTTTTGTCAATCCTTTGTAGGGGCTACTTCCAACATATTTACAGTAGACTTAACAACTACAGCTTTGTCCCAACTACCTCTCATTGCCATTTTTCTTGGGGGCTTTGGCTGCAGCAGCATCCATCAGTCAGCTGTAAGAAACTATGACATAAAACTCTTGGCCAAGAGAATGGTGCACCACTTCCTGTCCAGGACACCGTGCCAACCAGCCAAGCAGATACGCGTACTAGTTTATTAACACTGTCGTAATAAAATGAAGCAAAAGTATTTCAGTTAGAACGAAGAAATTACTGCAATGCATCCTCTGTTTAGCTTCAGAGTATATTCCTTCTGACACAGCAACACTGTGTCCCCTCATCCCAGTTCTTGGTATTTAATTTACTACTTGGTAGTGGTTTGGTTGGGACCCTTTGTGAGTATTTGCCCAATACTTTCCCCAAAGGCAAAATGAGGAATCATTCCCAGCAGATTATTTAAACCTTGCCCTGCAAGCCCCTGGGAGGGTGTGGGGAGGCTATTAACACGAAATTATTGCCTCCTACAGACAGTCACTTGGTATCTTTGCATACCATTACGATATAGTGGCTAATGATTTACTTGTCCTATTATTTTTCTTATCTGTATCATGTTTTCTCCTTATTTTATTCGTGCCCTTTCACTCCCTTTTACTCTTCCCTTTGTTATGGCAGAATGCCTTTTCCCTCTGCTCTCACTGCTTCTTATTATCCTTCCATAATCCCATTGTACAATCTTCTTATAGTCCTAACCTGAAAAAAGGGCCTGGGAGATATTAGAACATGTTCACAGACCAGCAATGATGATGAAAGGTTTTTAGAGTGAAGACTGAGTAAAGAAATATAGGCTATTAACGTAAAGAAGGAACATAAGAAAGGGGTTTGGCACATAAAAGAATACACAATATAAAGTTGTGAATTAGATTCTCCTATTCACCTTCTCTCAAAGGAGCATCTGTGAAATGCAAAGGTAGAATAAATATTTTTTACACATACAATTCACCACAAAATCTATTGCCACAAATATAACTGAGGAGAGAATGTAGCGTCTTACAGAAGTGTTAGACGATTGGGTAGGATGTAGGTACTGGGAACCTCACAGCTGCATTATGTGTGCTTAATTACAGTGGTTTAACCTAAATCTCAGACTTTGTTGGTGCCCAGAATAACTACTGTGTGAGCTAGTGGAGGGAAAACAGTGTGTAGAAGTTATACAAGCATGTAAATCTCTAACTCCCTGCTACTGTGTTCAGGCCTCTTCATCAAAGCTTGATTTCTGTGAAAGAAAAGCCAGTGAGGTCACTGCTCCAATTTAGTACAGTAGTCATAGTATGTCAATTTTTTGGTGCCTTGTCTTGGTTTCAGCTGAGATAGAGTTAATTTTCTTCCTAGTAGCTGGTAGAGTGCTGATGGCTGAGCATCAGTCAGTGGGTGGTGAGCAATTGTATTGTGCATCACTTGTTTGTTTGGTTTTTTTTCCCTCCTGGATTTTATTCCTCTCTCTTGTCTTCATTACAATTATTATTGTTGTTATTATTATTTTAATTATTAAACTGTTTTTATCTCAACCCATGGATTTTACCTTTTTCCCAGTTCTCCTCCCAATCCCACCTGGGGTGGAAGGTGAATGAGCGAGCAGCTGTGTGCTACTTAGTTGCTGGCTGGGGTTAAACACAACAGTCCTTTTTTACAAATTTGTTATAAGCATTTACTATATTAGTTTAATAGTGACTGGTCACAATGTTGATTTATTTGCTCTCAAAGTTGCTGCTTCAGGGTCATGGATTCAAGCCCCATATTGGGTGCCAAAAAGGACTGTTGTCCACATAATTGCTCACCACCTGCTGGCCAAAGCCCAGCCAGTTCCTGAGCAGCGATCAGTGCCTCTCAGCCAACTCCCCCCAGTTAATATAGTGAGCATGTTGTTCTATGGTGTGGAATATCCCTTTGGCTAGTTCGGGTCAGCTGTCCTGGCTCTGCTCCCTCCCAGCTCCTTGTGCACCTCCTCACTGGCAGAGCATGGGAAACTGAAAAGTCCTTGATTTAGAGTAAGCGCTACTTAGCAACAACTAAAACTAGTGTGTTAACATTATTCTCATACTAAATCCAAAACATGGCACTGTACCAGAAGAAAACTAACTTTATCCCAGCCAAAAACCAGGACACTTGTCTTTTTATCACACCCATCAGACCTGGAGAATTCCCTTATTCCTCTGAACTGGTGAATGTGAAAAGATTGACTGCAAGGGAGGAAATCAAAGACAGGATTTTATTTAAAACTCACTAGCTCATCAAGTTTTCTATCTCTACCCTGTGATGGCATCCTACACCCAGGGGTGACTGTACAGCAGAAATAAATTATTAGGTAATTGGAAAGGTAGGTACTTGCATTTGAACTACAGACAAAAACACTCTTTTGGGTGACTTAACACAGAGGTCTTCACAACACAAGGTTTCATACTTAGTTAAAGCCAAAAATGTCTGTTTCACTAATAATTCATTTTCAAAACAGATAATTTAGTGAGACATTCAAAGGCATTTATTACTGTTTAATATTGCATGCACAAGGCAGAATAATTTTGGTGCTAATTTGTTCTTAATAACCTTACTAATTCTCCAGCCTGTCCCAAATCTCTTTTGTTGTTTGGGTTTTTTAAGAATGCCTTTAAAAAAGCAGACTTCAGTGCAACATGTGAATCATTTAAACCCAAGACCCCAATTAGGTTGTAAAGCACTGAGTATATGTATATGTTTTATGAAAAGAACTTGCTTGTGATTCAGCTGTGAAAACCTGAGGCTGTTTTTTTGTTGTTTTGTTTTTTTTTTTTAAATAAAATCTAACCCAGCAAGCTTTAATTGGATCTCTGTGGGAGACGGTTCATGCATTGAACTTCTGTCTCTCCCTGACTTACATGGGTGTATATGTAAACAGAAAATAGGAGCTTCTGATTCCAACCCATTAATGAAACTCTTCTAAAACCATAAAAGAGAAATAAAAACATTAAGGGTTTTGTTCTGATTACTCATGTCTAAATATCTGGAAGCTGTGAAGGGGAAAAGGTAATGTTGCTAATTGTTAAATGGAAGCTTATCCAACAGCCAGAGCCAACAGCCATGGGAGAAGGTATATGGGTGGGGTTCGAGGGGATGTTTTCTACATTTCAGGCACAGCTGAAAGGCAGGTGAAGCCTCTGGCAATGCCATTTCCTATATAAAACTCTCAGTATGACATGTTTTTCATATGTCTCCCTCTTCAGAAATCAAGTCTTTAGGTGGTCATTTCTCATCTCTGAGAGACTTGAAGGCTTCTGATCAATACTTTAAGTAGGTGATTATCAGATATCAAGCATCAGGGTTTGCAATTATCTAATTCAAAGGTAAGGGAAGAAATTGGAAGCAAGTGGCTGCACGGACTAAAATAATTAGATAATTCTTCTAATGTGAAGTATATATATTTTCCAGGAATGCTAGAAGACAGGACAGAAAGAATTAAGTACTCATTTCTAAAACTGCAGACAACCAGTTTCATAGGATCAAATTTCACTCTGATTGAAAATACTGTCAAAAGAGAGAAGAGGAAAGCACTAGGTTTATAAGCCTGCATGTTAAACATTTTTATTCTATCACTGTGATTAGCATCCAAATACAGGTGTCACAGTAGCTTAAAACCCTTTGCAGGCCTTACAGGCTTCTTCAATATAAATATAATTTGAGATCAGCCACTGCCCTACCCTCCATGTGAATATCATTTGATGTTTTTGCCATGGACAAGTGTGCTCTGATTGTGCCAGGTACACTGAGCTTCCCTGCCTGTAAGTCCACACAGGACTCAGTGTCACATTGACAAAATTATTTGTGAACAGGATTTACATTAGCAAGACTGTGAAAGTGACCTTTTCACTTGTGTCTCCAGAAGGTCTTCCATTGTGTAGAGTTTTATTAAATAGGTATGTAAGTTTTATTAAGTTTGTATAACTTTTGTATGGATTTAAATTTACTATTCCTCTCATCTTTCCTCCATATTTTTCATCTGGTTATATATATCTTTTATTTACTCTATTGGCTATAATAAGAATTGAGGAATTCAAGGATTGTGCTGGGTACAAATGAAATGGAGTGAATCTGCACTTTGTGCTGCCACCCTGAACATGCTGTAAAGGCAAAGGCTGAAGCTTTTACACTTTTGCATCTTCCTTGTTCGAAAAGGTTATGGCCCAGATATTTTAAATGTTTAACTGAAGTGATTTCAGTTTCAGCAAGGAGCATGGTAAACAGAATCCAACAAATCTGCTGCAGCAGTGATGCGGTTGTTCAGTATAAGAAATCTAAATTGTTAGTGAATGCTTCTTAAAAGGTTTTGGCCTGTGAAATATACTGTTACCCAGCTTAACTCAGTTTACCATATAAATAACTTGGGCAAGTCTTTTCTAGGTTCCTGATGGGCTACTACCATAAAAGGAAATTAATAATATAAATTCTACTATCTTTTGCTGGAATAGAAATTCAATCTGCCTCTAAAGTGCTTTGTGGATTTACCTTGGATACAGAATCTTGCCCATTGTCTCTGGTGGAAAGTAACATCTTAATTGGAGGGTTTCAGTGGGTATAATTATTTCAGGTTCTCCGCTGACATTTCATAGAATCACAGAATCATAGAATTGTTTAGATTGGAAAAGACCTTTAACAAAATCAAGTCCAACCATTAACCCAGCGCTACCAAGTCCACCACTACACCATGCCCTTAAGTGCCACATCTACACATCTTTTAAATACCTCCATATGGCATTTCAGTTATTTAGTAGTAGTAAACTCACAGTTAAGATCTCTGTGCCACTCTCTGTGCAACTTTATGTTAAATAAATACCCTGGCAAAAATGTCTTTCGGTTAGAAAATACCTTGTCAGCTAGTCTAGTTTTGTACTTCATTACCAGCAGTAGGGGCATGTGGATTTTGCCTGCTTATGATGAGCTGACAGTAGTTCAAACAGGCAACAAAAACAAACTAGCAAGTGGCAATCTGCAAAGGAAGGTGAATCAGTCTTGTTGTCTTGTGTTCCCTCACAGCTGCTTATTAAATTCTAGGACATTCTTTGTCTACATGGAAACAAAGGACTGATTTTACAGCAGAGACAGCCATGCAGTATGGGAAGGCTGATAAGGGCTGCGAAGGCCCTGCACAGCCCCATTGATGGAAGGACTTGGGGCTACGGGGTGGGCTGGTCTCCCTGCTGATGTGAGCAGAAGGTATCCACAGAGCGTAAGGACTTTCCTGCGAGGGACTGCACGGGATGTAGTCTCATATCCAGGAGTCAGGCTGCAGAGCTCCCCCCCCCCTCCGGTCAGCAGTCTGCTATGGAGTTTGTTTACTTCTCTAACATATTCCAGTTATGCCTTTTAATTTTCATGCTGAATTAATTACCTGTCCTGCCACACAGATGGCTTCAGAATGAAAATACAGCGCATGTCCTCAGCTTTCATTTCAAGCTCCTTTCATACCAATGCAGTGGCTGGCAATACCCCATATAACAAACCTTGACAGTCAAGTAATATCAGCTAAGGCTCCTGTTAGAGAAGCTGAATTGGAAAAATTGAACTGTCCTCCAAAATCTGCGTTCCAAGGTTACAGCTAGCCTGTGGATATTGAACAGAACAGAGGGCATGAAAGCCAGCTCCCCGGGGTACTGCTCTTCTGTCATGCTCATATACAGCCAGAAAGACGGATGAATAAGCCACACTTATTATTCCATTTGAATGTGTGATAAAACATTTTTTTGCTTAAGACATTTCTCCTCATTCTTCATTTCATCAGCTTCTAGTTTCATGATACAGAACAGATCACTTTTTCTGTTAAAGCGTCTGTGATGTTTCATTAAAATATCGGCAGTGTGAGGCCCTGACTTTCTTGCAAAAATAAATTAATTTTATGTAAACTACCAAGTGTACTGACTTTGCTGCTTTAGCTCTTACCACTAACCTTAGCTGTAAAGTGTTTTAAGTGTACAGCAGGCACTCTCTGGCTTCACAGAGGGGCTGCCTTTTCTTGCAGAAATCACATGAGATCCATTCAGACAAGTTCCCGTTCAATATTAATGGCACTTTCCCTCTCTGTAAGTTACAAAAAATCAGTTTGGTCACTTGAGGGATGGGAAATTGTTTCTATTCACTCAAGTTATTTATGGATTTAAATCCCTCATGCCCTAATGGAGGAACATTCCTACCATTATTAGCATTACAGAGGCATGGGCCCTGAAAGAGAGGCCCTGAAAGAGAGTGCTAGGCACTTTATTTGTATCTTTCTTGAAATGAAGGAACATGAGTGAACCCTTGATTTGAGCCTTTGTACCTACAAAGGCAATCATCTCTGACAGGTGGAGAAGGGACATCTCTTTAATCGTATGAGTGACAACTCTTCATAATTTTTTTTTCTTTAATGAGAAGAAATTTCATCTTTTCTTTTCATCTAATTGTTAATGTTTGCAATTCACCTTCACGTGGACAACATGCAGTAGTGATAACTTTCATTATTAGTTAATTATTTACAGGGTTCTGAAGATGCTGTCTTCATTAAGAGAGAGGAAATTTCTTCTGAAACAAACTGTCTTCTGAACCATAAAACTAACACTTGGGAGCATCTCAACCAGTATTACATCTTAATAAAACATCTATAAATTTGTCTCTTTTAACAACTCTCAGAAACCACCTAGCAGAACTTTGTTCAGGTTTAACATCTTTTGATTCCAAAATATACTGAGGAAGGACAGAAGCCCCAGCTTTTGAGTATTAGACTTGGGGTTCAGGCTTCAGATATGAAGTGAAAAAATAGTTAAATTCTGAAAAGCTACAGTGTCTTAGAGGGAGAGATGAACCAAGGGAAAGAGATGGGAGAAGAAATATGTTCATACAACAAAAAAAATGAAATTATGAGTCAACAGGGCAGAGATTTACAAGAAGGCTGTTCCAGATGTCAGAAATTGTAAAGAAAGCTTCTGCCTTGATAGTTACAAGCTTGTGTGGTGTGACTGAAAAGAAGCCAGTGCAAAGTTGAGTGAACCTAGAAAAAGAAAGAGAAGGCAAAAAGAAGTTATATAGCTTGACAAGGGAATACTGGAAAATACAATAAAGTGTCTTTGACTGCATGGAATTCTGCACATGCAGCTTTATAATAACCCAGGGATTAGGAGATTGAGGGAAGGGTAATGACTCAGCATAGAAAGAGTTTAGATCATTGTGAAGGAAGAAAAATGGCAACACCCACAGCAGGAGAGTATGTAACAAAGAGCAGTGTTTTGCTCACATTGCACACCAACTGAGAAGTTGCAGACATTGAGTGCCCCAGGTCAGCTTCCCACAGGAAACAAGCAATGACGATGCCTAGATTACTCCATGCATACCTGACTTGGAGCAATACTGACAATTTCAGTCCAAGGGCAGTGTCAAGACCTCACAGTACTGTGCCATTGCAACAATCCCATCTCAAGAACCCATGTTGCTTAGGAAGAAATATCCTTCCTGTAACAAGGAAAAGCTGTGGCTGCTAACCACACAGAGGTCCCCAAAAGCCATCCACAGCAGAAAGTAACACAAGACATAGGCATTTCTCCCAGACTAAATACTTCCATGACATATGTCTAGACTGCACGTAATGGTTCTATCTGCTGCCTCTGATCACAGGGCTTGCCTCTTCATTCCTTCTAGCTCCCTCGTGGCTTGAGTTCAAAGCTTTTCCAAGCTTTGCAGAGGCAAAGACAGAGAAAGCAACTGAGTGTGCATACCTCATCAGTACAGAAATTCTCTGTTATCACACATTCACACAATAAAGTGAAAATTAGTCCAAGAATCAATGTTTGATTAACTCTGCAAAGCAGACTAGCTTGGCATCAAATAAGAAACTCAGCATAATAGAATTTCTTTCCTTCCAGAAAATGACTGACTGCAATAGTTTATTTTCCAGGGTGCTACAGGAGAAAACGTACTTCCATGTTTCAGTTCATTTCACCCATACTTCAAAATGCAACAAATTTAAAATTTCATGAATGCCACCTCATTTCAGTTGTATAGCAGAAAGGGCACAAGTTGAAAAGTACCTTTATACTTCACATAACTTGAATTTTTCAAATTGTTTCTTGTCCTCCCTTGAGGCAAAGGCATCCAACCTAACTCTGATGACTGAAGAACCTGCTAAATTACATCAATGATCTTAAGGGTCTTTTCCAATCTAAATGATTATGGTATCTGTCTCATATTCATTAGCTCTGTGTCTTTTAACTTCACTGACCTCATCTGACTTTATGTGAAATACCTATACAAGCAAGATAGCAGAAGTAAAATTTTTCTACTTCATACAGCTATCACTACCGGCTCTGGAGCCTCTGAAGTGTGCTTTACTCAGCCTCAGTAATCAAAGAAATACATTTATTTTACTTACCCTTGGAACTGTTGTTTCTGAAGATCAGAAGATAATGTTGTGCTCCTTTGATAGCAAAAAGTGACTGGTAGCATTTAACATGTCTAAAGAGTATGATTCATAAAATACCAAGCAAAGTTCTTATATCTTAACTAGCTTAGAGTGTGATTCATGTAATATACACAGATGTATCAAATAGTGTCTCTGGCTTGTCACTGAATCAATTACATCAGAGGGCTGATGGGTGGCAGAACTAATGCAGGTTGTTTTCCCCTGGATTTCTCTCTTTAGGTTGATTCATGCTGACAACTGAAAAAGTGTGCATTAGATATGAACCTTTTCAAGAGCGGCAGCAAGTGGAGGTGTATCCTTATGCACACTCTTGCTCTTCCTCACGGTCTCTCACGTATGCTCTCTCTCTGACTGTTGTTTGGGTGAACATTGCAAGCTTTTTCACAGTCAGGATGTGCAGACTTTCTCCCCTCCACCCAGCCAACTATTATAGCAAGACTTGTTGGAGGGTTAGATAGCTCCCTTTAAGCCATATGGGTTAGACTTGGCCAACAGCATAGGCTGACACTCCACACATAAACTGTACAAAACCCCGTTTCTGTGAGAAACTAGGGATGACGCTGAGGAGCCTGCAGCATTCTGAGCAAGGGCAGTCATGGGACAGGCCATTTGTTGATTAGTGTATATGGGCAAGAGGGAACAGCACTTACCTGTTAATAACCACAGGCCATGGGCAAAAATAATGGTGTGGTTGTTGGGATTTATTTTTTACATCCAGGACTTTAGCACGTTGACATCTTAGACAAAGTAAATCCTAATATGGAGTTGACATGGGAAGAAAGCTGGTGTCAGGTGGGAAACAGAGTCCTCTGGCTGTTTGCAGAAAGGGCATTTTTGTGGAGCAAGTCACCCTCACACGGGTGAGGCTTTCCTCCCTGATGGGAACACCAGTTTCTAGTTAGCCCAGTATTTCTGTAGCCACCCAGACTTTTGACTGTCTTTTTGAAGCTGCCAAGTTGCAGCCAAGGCAAAGGTGACGGTCTGAGTCTACTAGTTCATTACACAAGTTCATTACTAGTAAGCAGGGAAACACCACGAGATAGGAGCTGCTCTTGGTTACTCCCAAGGACACCTCAACGGGAACAAGTGACCCGAAGGTGAATGGCTCCCCAGGTGACGCCTATGTGCCGCCATCACTTTCCGAAAGCTCCCACTTCTCTAATGGTGATTAAATGTTACTCTTTTCTCAACATTATGATGAAATGTTCTAGCTAAGAAATTAATATGCAAAAATGGAACTTACTAAAGCTCATTCCTTGGGGGGATATGTAATTACGCAGAAATGAACAGAACATAACTTACACATTTTGCATTTCCACAGAAACACATAAATCGAGGGCTAGATTTTCATTGTCATTCTAGCGTCTGAATACTTTTAAGAATCTGGTCTAAAATGTGCAAAATTTTTCCCCTAAGCAAAACTGAAAAGTTTGGTTAAACCACATTTAATAGAAAATTATATTGTGCTTCTTAAATGATTGGTTTCATGTAGTCCTGCACACAGTATTTTTTTCCAGTTGCCAGTTAATTATGGCAGCAGCACACCCCAAGGACTGTGTTCATGTGAGATAACACTCCTGTCAGGTCAGTGACAATTGGTTCAAGAACCACCTTTGAGGTCTGGGTTATCTCAACATAACACGCAATTTCTAGGAATCTTACTGCTTAATTCTCATTCATTCTTTACATATAAATCCTTTTCTTGGACATTATAGTTTGGATTTGAAAGCCTTACATATTGTGCAAATATAAAAACACAGCCTAGGCAATTCCAAGGTCAAAACATTTAGTCGCAGGTAGCATGAATGATTTGGGCTGGGATAGAGTTACTTTTCTCCGTAGTAGCTAGTAGGGGGGCTACAATTTTTATTTGTGCTGGAAATGGTGTTGCTAACACAGGGATATTTTAGTTATTGCTAAGCAGTGCTTATACAAAGTCAAGACCTTTTCTGCTCCTCACACCTCCCCGCTAGCAAATGGGCTGGGGGTGCACGAGAAGCTGGGAGCAGGCACAGCCAGGACAGCTGGCTCCAACTGACCACAGGGATATTCCACACCATATGGCATCATGCTCAGCATTTAAAACTGGGGGAAGGAAGGAGGGGACATTCAGAATTACGGCGTTTGTCTTCCCAAGTAACCATTATGCGTAATGGAGCCCGGCTTTCCTGGGGATGGCTGAACACCTGCCTCCCCATGGCAAGTGGTGAATGAATTCCTTGTTTTGCTTCGCTTGCATGCACGGCTTTTGCTTTACCTATTGAACTGTCTTTATCTCAGTCCATGAGATTTCTCACTTTTACCCTTCCAATTCTCTACCCTGTCCCACTGGGAGAGAGTGGCTGTGTGATGCTTAGCTGCTAACTGGGGTTAAATCATGGGAATATAGAAGAGAAAGGATTTCAAGATTTTCATATACTATTTGCCATAGACTGGAGAAGACATTTTTCCTGTGACTTTACATATTTTGAGCAGTGTACTGGTGTAGGAGGTAGAACTCTGCTGGAGCTAAGAAGAGTCCTGTTTAATCTGACACAGGAACTATCAGTAGCTGAGGAAGAAAGTACTTCTAAGTTTTGGAGCATGCACTACAATACCAAATATACAGTGCAATAGCAAAGTGGAGTCTTCCTACAGGCAGTGACAGTGACTTGAAAACCAGCATCTCCCTGATGGCTACCAAGGAGATATTTCTTATTCTAAAAATGATTCTTTGCATTTACTTTGCATCAAAGTGCATCTTTGCATTTTTAGGAGAATACAAAGAACTGCAAACAAGGCATGAGGTACTTCAGTTAATGGCAAAAAAAATATCCAATTGGTTCAAGAGGCTGCAACTTCACTTAGATTAGTGCTAAATCTGAAGAGTGAGGAGAAGAAATGAGTGAGGTGGTCAAAGGTTTTTCATTCTTCATTTCTCTTTTTTTGGCAGCAGCAACCCAAAAGGCATTTTTCCACACATATCCTATGAAATATTGCACTGTCTTCACTTTAGCTTGCTTTTTTGAGATAAAAAGAAAACTCTCTTTGGAGACAGGTAGAATTTATTTATTTTGTGGATCTGTCACAAGAACTTCAGTGACAATGAAGCAGAATTGCTTCTACAAAGATTAAAATAAGCCTGCAAGACAGACAGGACTTGCAGTTCCTCCAGTGATTCTTCACACTTCTCTTACCACAACCAAAGTACACCAATATTATGATAAGGCTGCCAGTTATCTGTTAACTAGACATCAGGAAGAAATTGAAGTGTGTCAAAATTATTTTCAGCAGGATGGTCACAATGTTAAAATACCAGTGAGCCTGAGTTATTATCTACAGTCAGAGTCAATGTAAAAATGCAAAAATAGCTTACTTCTAGCTTAGTGACTGTGGGTGTTCTGAGCTTTTGAATTAAGACTAATATTCATAAAGGAGCAGAAGGAAAATCTGCAGAGGAAAAATCCAAAGGTTTATGGGAGAAAATAACCCTTATAAAATGGCAACTGTAGCAGAAACATGAAAGGTATTTGTTATCATGAGGGGCTGGTGACTGTGCACAAAGGTCTGACAACAAGTTTAGCAGTAGGTAGCTCCCTATAAACAGCCTGCAACTGCATGGTGTATAAGCTGTTTATGCTGCAAAGGATAATCAGAGTAAAAAGAGCATGTGCTGGAATAAAAGTGGGAAACCCTCTCAGCCCATGCCTCATTGCAAATGGGACTGCACAGAGCACTGTACACAAAGAAGGGGTCCATCTGATGCTGTCACTTTGGGGCTCTCAGCATCAGAAGTGGCATAAGATGCCATCTAGTTCAATTGTTAGCATCTTTTAATTGCTCCCTTTGTATTAATAAACAACATATTTTGCTCACATCCCAGACATGAGGTATGGTTTCCATGAATCCTCCTGGATTTTGGGAGTTAGAATGAAGAGCAACTCGTATCACTGGCAAAATAATGGTAATCATTTCAAGATTTATGAACAGGATCTTATGAGACTAAGTAGATCCAGAAAGTCATCTTGCAAAATCAGATGAGAAGAGATTACTTATTTGAACCCACCCTAGCCTGCTGGAAAAGAACACATTTCTTTCTTTTCCGCATAAACTGGGAAGGCAGAGAAACTGTTTCTGCAGTCTTCCATTGCCTGCCCAGCATTTCTAAAGAACAAAGCTTTCAGGTACCAAAGAGTAAGAAAGAGCCTAAAAAAATAAAGAAAGATAAAAACCCACCCCCAAACCTATAATTAAACCTTTCCCTGAGATAGCACAGTATTTTTCTGAAGTGTGGAGAACTGCAAAAATCAGTGTCAGGTAGGAGGAACAACATCGGCTCCAACAGGGAAGGCAGCACAACTGGTGAGTCTGGTAGGAGGTGTGGGCACTGCACAGCCATCCGCCACAGACGTCTGAAGTGCTGCCACAGCCTGTGAACAAAAGCTCTTTCCTCCTTAGGACATCACTGACTTAGGATAACAAGCTCAAGTATAATTTTCCAAACTAATAAGAACCCGGGATCTAAAGTATCAAGCCCCTCTCAACCCCACTGAGGGTTAGAGATCTATCTACGGAAAAATTAAAAGGAGGAATATCCTTTTCTCTTTTCCTGTCCTCCATCACAGAGAGACAAGAGTCAGTGAACTACATGCTCTCACCTCTGTGACATGAACACTGTAGCCTGGCTCTGTGGAGGCCTATTTTGATTAAGACTATGTCAGTTCCTCAGGTGCATTGCACTGGATGATCAATTCTAAATGATCACATGGTGTTGTGGTGCCCTGATGCCTCACAGAGTTCTTAGAGTACTCAAGAGACTCACTTTCTGGCAGAATAATTACATTTAACTTCTCAGGAAGTATGAGCAAGGATCTGAACTATGAGGGTAAAGAGAAACAGGTCACTTTTAATCAGTGGCAGATGGCTTCTGATACTTTCAGGAGGCACAGTTAGAAAACCAAAAATATTAGAGACAGAAACTGGGGAATCACATCCAGACATTGGAGATGACAGCAGGGAGAAACAAGATCATGCTAGGAAAGAAGAAAAAGAGGCATCCAAGAGACCCAAGGGGAAAGGCTTTTACGAATGTAGTGCTTTTTAATCTTGAGACCAAAACACAACGTATCCTAGGGATATCAACAGAACACATGAGAAAAGCTGAAGGACAGAAGGTGCCCTAAAATAATAAATAATTGTCACTATTTATTTGGTGCCTTGCCACCTCATTCAGTAGAAAAATTAATGCTTTTTAGGACCACTCTATTTGTATCCTTTGTTTCATGTTACAATTTTGTTTAGTGTCTGTAGAAAAATGGTCTATTTCCCTTTTCCCCCCATGCCTTTCTTTCATTTCCCTTTTCTCTTTTCTTCATGTTTTTCCTGTAGCAATTACATCATCATTACTACCCATGATGCCAATGAAACAGTTAAGGGAAATATTTCTGGGATCACTGTGAATGTTTAAGATTAAAAGTGAAACTTAAGCTTCCTGTAGCATCAACAGAAAGAAATAGGTGCCTCTAGGGAATCATTCATCTCAAGTCATGTGTGTGAGACATGGGGGTAACAGCTTTTGAGTGTACCTCTCCCTCCTGATTGACTGTAAGGAGTCCAAGCCCAGGCAGCTGGTTTAGACAGGATGTTTGAGTTTTAGATTAAATTAATTCCACCTTGATACTGCAAGAAGTTCACTGACTGATGAAAAAATATATAAAAGGCCTGTACTTTGTGCTTAGATACAGTTCAGATTTACCATGCATTAAAGGCATATTCATATGGAAGCTTTGATTCTGGAGGATCTTCGGCCCACATAAAAACCTCAGGAGGGCCAGAGCCCAACTGGCATATTTGACACACCTGGTAGAGAAAGAAATATAATGCAGGTACCAGGAAGAAAGATCATGGAACATGGCTGAGAAAAACATTTATATCTAACTTTTCTCTTGGGAAACTGGCTTGTCAAGTTCTTGCTGAAGGCATCAGTGATGTGCAGAATGTTACTCCAGAGGCATGGATTGGCTTCTTATACAATACTGCTTGAATTCATCTCCTCACAGACGGCCCTGATTTGCCACAGATGATCTGTTTTTCCAGTGTTCCCAAAGACAGAAATTCACTGCTGTTTACCATGAAGGTAAGACTGAGCCTGCATACTTGTGTGGCTAACAGATACTACAAATTAGCGCCTAGGCTCTGAGATTTGGTCTGCATAAGGAATGCTTGCCTCTGTTGACAAAAACTATAACATTACTGGCCTACAAAAATTAAGACAAACTGCTAACTGTGGGCTTTTCATATTGTCAGATAATAAACACAAAATTTAAACTGGGTTCATTTGCCTGGAAGCTTCAAGTCATTTGATAAAAAAATCAATTAAAGCATGAGTAGTGAGTTTAAATATAATCAAAAGGCAAGGGAGGAGACTTTGCTACTCCACTCCTCCTGACAGTACAGATAAGAACATGCTCCTTGTCTGTTCAAGTCAGATTAAAATCCAAAAATGTTTCCTGTAAAATCCAAAAATCAATAAATTAATCATTAGCCTGTATATATTATGTCAATTACCTAGACAAATGGACAGACCTCAAAGTATCACAAAGAAATTTTAGTAATTACGAAGTAGTCAGATTTTTTGGTTATTGAAAAATAGAGCATGTTTGTACTTTTTAATCTGTGATGAAATTCTGCAGTACATGCAAAATAATTCTGAAGAATCTTGTTATGAAAGTGGATTGCATAGTGCCTCTATCCTGTCTGACAGAAGAGCCTTAGCATGCAAGATAGATGTGGTTTTTATTTAATTTTTGTTTGAAAACTCTGTACTTCCTCTCTAAACTCTTTACAATCATTACAACTTCAAAACAAATGAAAACAGAACTTCAGACAAATATATGATTTTAAATTACATTAAATTACATTTATCTACTACAGCAAATTCTACCTAGATAATATCATAATCTGTAATCATCTGATAAACTTTCCTCATGTAAAACAAGGATGACAAGAAGGGAAGAGTAATGGACTTTAGAAGGATGGTGAGCTGTAGACATTTAGGTTTTAAAAATATACACAAGAAATCAAGACTGGATATGAGGATAACATATAATATAAAATCTTATCATTAAAACTAACCCAACCTGAATTCATATTAAACAGATATCACAAGAAAAGCACACCCTCCTTCTAAGAAATCAGACCATACAGCTGTTTCAATCCCAAAGGAGTTACCCACAAGATGGCCACTCCTCCTGTGACCTATATAAAGCAACATATATATGTATATAAAGCTTGTATAAAGCAAAACAGTTAATTAATCATAGTTTTCAATCATAAGCTTATTTTCTGATTTTACCTGACATCAATAAAAAAAATTCTCTTTCAGCTACCTGATGCCTGGGTAAAGTACATGTGCTATTAGTCTTCTTTAAAGAAAAAAAGGTAAGAAATAGGCTTTATTACTGTTTCTGTAAGTCAAGTAAAAACTGGGCTTGATAAAATGAGTAAACAGAAAACACTGGTTTTAATGTAGTAAAAAAAAAAAGGAAGGAAAACCTGTGAAGTATTCTAGAACAAGCTTCAGCCTTTCAAAAAGTGAGCTATGCCAGAACCTTTATATAAATCTTCATGGCTGTCAGCACCTAAGCTGCTCAAAAAAGACGTGTACATACCCATGATAACCACTGATCCTGAAAGGTAGCAGTGTAGCAATGGAAGAACTCCAGAGTTTCATTGGTTTTACGGCCAGAAGCTCTGAAAAAAATGCAAACTTGAGGCCACACTGTTGTTTTACATCCTTGGTAAACAATAGATGAAGTGTGACTCTATGCCCTTCCCAAATGCAGGGGTTAACGGAGCCCTTTAACCATTATTATTATGATTCTATGATTTTAACTTGGTTACTTGTTATTTCTTTTGGATAAGAGGAAACTACAGGAAAGGTGAAGGTAACTAAAGCTCTGGGACTTTAGCTTTTGAAGGCTGCTCACATTGCTTTCCTGTCCATGTTACTGGGAAAGCCTGCAAGGATTTCCTTCCCTCTGAGCAGAGCGCCTCTGGGCTTCCTCACAGTCCATGTGTATGATTCATCACCGTAGGCTATGGCTTAGTGCCACCAGCTAGCACTAATGAAGAGGAAAAGAAAGAGAAAAGTCAGGGTTTCCACATGCTTTCCCATTGCTCCTTCTCCATCAGTTCTCATTTACTTTCCACAAGGTGGCCACTAGCCCTCCAGCTCTGTTGTTGCCCGAACCACAGAGAAATCCAGTGGCTCCTTACACTTTAAAAAAGCATACATGTAACGGTAGGAAAACTATTGCTTTCTAGAGATAATAAGGATAAAGCAGGGATATCATTTTCTGAAATGAAATACCAGACCTCTGTGTAATACACTCTTCCTGTCATTGTACTGCTTGAACTACTAACAAGAACACCCCATAAATGTAGGTCGTTCCCTGCTCACAACTGTATAAGATTACAATTTTTGCAAAAGCATCCATTAACTGGGATTGCTCAGTTGATAGCTTCAGGAAGATGTCAGAGTGAATAGCTGATCTGGGAGCTACCTATAGCAGCTATTCAGCCAGCGGGATGTCATATAACTCACTCTATGAGCTGAACCAAGCAGTCAGGTGCTTTTCAAGCAGTGCTGCCCTGAACGAACACATAACCACTAGCAATTATTTTCAGAAAGTGAAAAATTAATGGTGGGTGATAGTCTCCTATCCAAGAATACTCTGCAAAACCTCTTCTTCACACCAATGCTTGGCCCAGACTAGACTGGGCATAATGACAAGGCAGAAAATAAGCCAGTGTTTTGGGAACCTGGTGTGAGTACCACCGGGCTCCCAGAGACCCCTTGAAAGCCTCCACCTTTAGAAAGAGAGATCATGTGTTTTGGAGAAGCCTTCTGGAATCGGGCAATGCCTAAGTGATTGCATTTAGCTGCTTTCTAGGTAGTATTTGAGTGTCAGTGCCCACAGTGCCTACTCCCTACATACTGGTATGCACATGGGCTTGACTCTGATATGTGTCAATCAGTTCTCCTAGCAGGGAAAACTAGGGAAGATATTATGTCACACACTGAAAGGAAATATAGACTCAGGTTGCCCGGCTCCTAAACATTTCCACTAGACCCTAAGACCTTGTACAGCTTTCCATGGATGGCCTCTTACCACTTCTTCCACAAGCTGGGAGCAAAAGCCTAGTAATTGTACAGATACAGATGCTAATTTTGTATCACCTGAAATGGGTGACCTCCTCCATTAAGTGAGACTGTTGATTTGCAGGCACTGACTTGGGAGACCTACAATTTCTTACAGAGTGGACAGGCTCTGGATATGAGAGCTGGCAAGACACCATGCAGCAGCTGAACTTCCCCAGGAGTGGCATAAGAGCGTGTTTATGAGCGGAAAGCCCACTATGAGTGTTGGAGAACCATGCAAACCCACCTGAGTGCAGTCACATTTGTATCATGTTTTTTAGGTAGAAGCCTTGAAGGAAACTGTCTGTGGAATCATGTCTCAATGGCATCTTTGAGAGTGCTAGCTGGCATTGAAAGTAACACCAAGAAGTAAAGTAATAACAAATGGGTGGAAAAGTTGGACTTGTTCCCTGGGCTCCTTTACTGAGCAAAGCAGGCACACTTGTTCAGTGTGCAGTCACATAGTATCATATTTTACACTCCCTTGCCATAATCCAGGACAAGTAAGCTCCTTCTTGACCTATGGTTTCTACTGGAAGACTGTTCCAGGATTTCATTTCCACAATGTCTAGAACCAGGATAAACTTTCTGAGCTCCATCTTTTCATGCTGCTTAACTTCAAGAGGTTGTTTCCCTCCCAATGTTCATACAACAATAAATATTGTATCTGGAGAGAGCTGAATACCAATCTGGGATAAACTAGTAAAGCTGGGTTTGCTTTCTTTTAGCAATATAGATTCATCAGAAAGGACCAACCATCCTACTAACCTTTCCTTGCTTAGTAGACTTCAATTTTGTTGAATGTGAGCAACCAGAATTGTACATAGATTATATCACTGCAGCACTAAGCATATTGTAGATATGAAGCATTATAGATTTTAAGATTTTTGCCTTTTCCATTTCAGAATATTTTTTCATAAGGAATAAGAAGTGGGAATGGAAAGAAAAAGGGAGACCTTTGTGTTTCAGAAGTATGGAAGAGATAATGGAGTTGTTTACTTTTTTTTGTATTACAGTTTTACATTTCTAAGTATTCTCATTTTTCACAGTTCCGCCAACTTTATCTTCCCAGGATACAAAAAATGTAAGAGGAGACTTTGTCTTCTCTTCCCATACACATAGAACTCTCACACTACGCCTCCTTATAGCTTAAAAAAAAAAATAATAAAAAATTAAGAAACATCTAAACTCCAAAGACAGAGGGTTTCCAAACAGCAGTCATCACTCTTCCTGATCACTAGCAAAGCCCAGTGTCATCCTGTGTTCACTTCCAGTTGATCGTTCATCATTTTCCTGGCTTGGCTAAACAAAAACCCTCATCCTGAAAGACACAGACTTCTTGGGATACCACCATGCTAGCAATGTCAAACCAGCACTACAGAATGCAATCTGATAGAGCTTGAGGAGCTAAAGAACAGAGACATCGATGTACAGCTAAATACCACAAAGCAAGATCCTCTGAACAGCTAAGCTGTTTTACAGCTCTTTCAGTATTTTTTTTTATTTCATATATTTAATAGTGCACACTCACGTCAGTAACCACAAAAAGCATTAGCATTTCTAAAGCTTTTTATGATCAGAGCAACTATTCATCCCCTAGAAAAAGTGTTACATAATTACAACTGTCACTCTACTTTCATGTGCATAGATTTCACCTTTGTAACAGGTATTAATTTTGCTCAATATTGAATTCACTGTCATTCCCATATGTCAGTCCAAAAGGAGGGTGTCTGAGTTTTAAGTAAATTACTTGTGATAATAAATCAAAGTGTTTAGACCCAATGCCACTGAACTGGAAACCATAGAAAATGCTGTCGCAGAACTGTCAAACAAGCTTTGTATATAAGAAAAAAACCCACTGCGCACCATGCTCTAACCTACCAGTGCTGCTTTCAACAAACTCTGCCTCCCTGTCCTCTGGTATTCACAGGACAAAATCACACAATTCCTCTGAAACAGAACGACTCTTCCAGTATGTAGGGCATCCAGCATGGACTAGAGAGATGAGAGTTCAAATAATACTCCGCTACTGACTTCCCGGATCAATTTGAGCCAGTTTTTTATGGTGGGATTCAGCTCCAGGTTCAGGAACAAGTTTGTGCCTCTGCAATGCAAGTGGCTACGTGTGAGACAATGCCACTATAGCCAGTGGAGATCTACTCAGCACAGGTGGTGGACTCCAGAGAACAAGACAGCTGAGCATGCCGAGGTGTGAGAAAAATGACCTCGAAGCTCTGATGGCTGTTTTGACTTCACCTCCACTGAATATAATGGGATCTCAGACACTCACTTCACATGAAGGCAACTGTGATGCAGAAACCTAAACTTATGTGTCTAAATCTGGAGCTGAGTTAGTCCTTACTGTCAGATCAACAGAACATGTAAATAATCTAGCAAATTCACTTAGCTGAGATTAGTTTTCTACTTGTGAAAATGGAGGTATTGATGCTTTCCTGGTACACAAGGAGATTAGAGATAAAACTGAGAAAACCTCAACCACTTTACTAGTGGAACTGGGGAAGAAAAAGGGCTGTACAATACTTACAAGGAGATCTGTGAGGTCGTCAAGAGAACAGAGCTGGGGTCTTCACAGTCATGCATGACGAGAGGATGAGATACAGTAATTATCAGTTGAAACAAGGGATGTTTAAACTGCCTATATGGAGAAACTTTTCCACCTTGAGGACAGTGAAGCAGTGGAACAGGTTGTTCAGATTGTGCTGTCTCCATCCTTGGAGTTTTTCAAGGCCAGGTAGAATAAAGTCCCATTTCATGCTAGAGGCTCGACTAGAGACCTCCTGAGGTAAATTCCTACTGAATTATACTGGGATGGGATGAACTCCTAACGGTCTACACAGAGCACAAGAGAAGTCTGTCATCTTACTTATAGTACAGAAATTCAGAATTCATTCTCTGTGTTCTTTTTCCACAGGAGAAAGGCTTTAGCTAAGCAGCCTTCAAAAGCTAAAGTCCCAGAGCTTTAGTTACCTTCACCTTTCCTGTAGTTTCCTCTTATCCAAAAGAAATAACAAGTAACCAAGTTAAAATCATAGAATCATTTAGCTTGGAAAAGACCTTTAAAATCAAGTCCAACCATAAGGGAAAAACAGAGGGGGGTGGTATGGGAGGTATTCTTATAGAACATACTCCACTGATGTTTCCAAGAAAGCACATCTGAGATGCCTTTGGACACTTCACGTGTTAAAAGCCTAGGAGATACATTATCACTGCTGCCAGCACAGAAAGGCAAGGCACCAGGTGGTACATAGGTTTACTGCAGGACAGCTCACATTCTTCCCCCAAAGAGTGCACAGGGACAAGCCACCTGCCCTTTTACACAGAGAATTCATGTCAGCATTTTAGTTTCCGCTTTATACTGATCTCCATAAGTATTAAGGCAGAACCTGTCAAATCCCTATATTTACCCACCACAATTTCATTATTAATATTATGTTATTTAATTTGGAGTATTTGGTATACATGCACAACAGGGTCAAGTCCCTTTGGCTAACATTCATTTTAGCTATATGGCCATTCTGTTGCTCAGGGCTATTTGCAACTGCATCAAAGGCAATATGAATACACAGAACAGTGCTGAGTCCACAGAGCCATGAGAGCGTGAGCTGGCTTTTATTCTTTCCTCTGGCATCAGCAGCATTTCCAAACCATGTTTTAACAAGTACCAGTATGAGCAAAAACAATCAACTGGACAGTCAGCAAGCCCTCAAGCTAGATCCTGATTTGGCAGAAGTGGTAGGTAAAAAGCCATAAAGAGCCATATTTTTACTCATATCCTGGGAAAATGTGGAGAGAACATAGTGTCATATCTGAATTCTGCCCTACTGGTTCCATATAGTAGTTCCATAAAACTCGTATTATTGTGTTAGGAGTACCTCCTCATGTATTTATCTTGCCCTTCCCATTCCTGAGGCAGCAGCACCCATGCCTGTATTGCTCTCAATAGGTCCTGACCTGCCTGATTTGCATAAATAATTCATTTATTTGCATAAATACCTCCATAAGCAACACCACCAAGATGACCAAGTTCCATGCTCAGCTATCTTGCTACATAGCTCTTCCCTTGAGAGAGAACTAAAACCTCCATCACTGTAATATAAGCCTGTTAGTCCTTGTCGCCCCTGGGATTTATTCTCTCCCTTACCTGTATTTGAAGACAGGTATTATATAACCAAATTTGAAGACCCCTTCTGCCTTCCCTTCTTGAAGGTGAGCAAAGCCAGGTCTCCTGCAGCAGTTGTGCGTGGCAGGCAGGGGGCCATACTCCCTCCAGACCCTTTCAGAGCCTCCCTTACTGCTCTGAGCGGCATGCACCAGGCTGTCTCTCCATGGATCACCGTTCTTTCTCACCTTAGTGCCACCTGCACTTTTATAAGCATGCTATCTACTTATCTAAGTCATTAGCGAAAATATTTTTACATTAATGAACATCCATTTGGATAACTAGCTAGAGACAACTACCATTTGAGTATCATTTCCTACCAATCATAAAACCCCATTCAGTTTCATCAAATCCAGGTTTCCTCTTTCTTATGTGAGTGTCATTACAGACAAAAGCCTTAATAAAAATCAAGAAAACATGACATATTTACTTTTCCTTTACTTACAACACCCATCCTACGAGGACATTAGGCTGATATATGATTAACTCATACCTAATAACTATTCATCTCATTATTCATCTTAGTTGTTATTCTAGGTGATTAGAAATAATTTGATTTAACATCCCCTCTGTTGTATTTCCAGTTCAAAACTGAGGCCAAGTAATCTATAATTTCCTAGTACCTCCTTTCTTGTTTTTTCCTCACCTATCAAAAACCCCTAAACTTGCCTTTTACAGTCTTCTGAAACTTACTTCCCCTTCATTCTTTCAACATTACATCTATCATAGCTGGACTTCTCATCTTGTCAGCACTAACAGTCGTTAACCAACTATAAACGCCAAAGGGTGAAGGTTAAAGCAGAAGAAGCATTTAACTCTTCCAAGCTTCCGTAGTGGGTAAATAGGTTTTTCTTTCCTTAGGGTACCCACAGAAATATTTTCATGTTCATACTCTTTCTACTAGTGTGTATTGTTTTCTTATATCGTACAGTTTTACACCTGCTAATGGCTCAGGAAAAAGCCTCAGAATATCTTCAAAAAGCTATGCCGAAATAGATTTACCTTTATAGGTGAAAAAAAGGTACAGAAGACCAGAAGCAGATATTTTAAGCTTTAAGACTTCCATTTATCAGCCACCCACACAGAAAGCCTGATTTTCAGAGGAAAAGAGCTGAGCCCCTGGGCTCCCATTTGTCACAATTACCATGAAAAACTGAAGAGACTTAACCTGCCCTAGCAGAGTCAGAATTGAATTCAGGAACTCCGGAGCATGTAAACCACCAACAGCAGGTGCCTCTGCCCCACAGCTTTTATCCAGAGATGCCCCAGGGCAAAACAGTCCTGTAAGACAAGCTGAAACAAAGTCTTTTCACCCTCTTTCCCTCAGCAAGAGCCTTACCCCTGGTAGGACTCGCAACAAGCACAAAAGATTTGGAGAATTTTACTTTCCTTCTGTTTATTTTTTTTTCCCCTCACCTCTTTATTCTTCTCTTGATTGTGTAAGTAGTTTTGGGTGTTCTAACATGAACAAAGGCTTCTGGAAAGAGGAAGGGAAGATTACACAGATTTTTTAACAAGTCAGGCTCATCCTCCCCATATTCACCTCTTCTAGCTCTTTAAATGCTTCTTTCCTAGAGAGCTCCAAACAAGCACCTATCTCTGCACCTCAACCATTGCATGTTACTAGCTGCCTTTGTTCTTGACCAGATCCCCTATCTGACCACGTCACCAGTCCCAGATGTCTGCCCAGTTACTCTGATCCTTTTTTTGTTTTTGCAAACTTAGATCATTGTAACACCAAACCAGAAAAATCTGAGTTATCAGTACACAATTTTTCCTGCTATATGAAACTTTGTTCCTCTTGCCAGACATTAACTAACATGGTTGTGATGGATTATTACAGCCTTCATTTTTTCAGACAGAGAAACTGTAAGAAAATGAGTCTAAACTTACTGTAAAAAGCTTCACATCATTCTTTCAAGCAGGCCTAGGAGTTCTGACACTCCCACCTACTTCAACAGGAATAAAGACTGGATCTACACAGAGTGCCTTTGAAAACCCCACTCTACATTTCTGCCTCGAAGCAATTTGAAACCCAATTCCCAGGTTCATCTTAGTCAGTCAGTAAACACTACATCTGTTTCTAGGAAGTTATAAACATAGCATTTTACAAAACAACTGTGCAAAATCTCTGGAAAAACAAAGAAACTGTACAAAAATGCATGAAGCTGCTCTGCTTGGGTAATACCAACATGGACTTGAAGCCATTTCCTGTAAAACACATGAAAGGGTAAAAGATTATAAACACTGCAGCTGCTGATCTGCTCAACACATCTAATGCCATATTGAGTCTTTTCCAGAAATGGAAATAAATTATGACTAGAATTATTAATGTAGAGGCAGCATGTAAATATGCAGAACTGCCACCCTGGAGTGAACAGAATAGGGGTTTCTTTTTAGGTTACTGCTGAGACTTTTCTACAGCACTGGTTCCTGTGGAAGTTTAAACAAATGAGTATATGTAGTAATTTCAAAATGTGAAAACTATTTTAAATTGCTGCCATAATCAAGACCAATGCTAAAATATTTACTGAAGTGTTAGATGGCCAAAAAAATTGCAGTATGAGTCTGCCTTACAAGATGTTAGCAATAGAGACTGGCACTGCTTTGATAAACCCAAACCTTCACTGATGTTCCAGGCTGCTACATCTCTGATCTTGGTACCTTAACAACACTGCAGCTTCTGCAGTACTAATAAGGTCTTTCCTAAATAACATGCAAGAAACATTGTCACTGTTTACAATAGCCTATCACCATGCTAACTGTGCAACAGTTAAAATAAATTAGAGGGGAGTGAATTAGTTAACATACTTAGCACATTTTCAAAATAGGAACAAGCTGCACAGTGAACACCAGTCAAACCTTATCACTGATTCTGACAGTTTTTAAGTACCTAAATAAAGCAGAAGCACAAGACTTTTAAACTGAAGAAGACCTAGGCTTCTAGGTCATTTAGACACTCCTGAAAACTTTCTCAATGGCTTAGGTCAGTCAGCTGGAGCCTATCATACTCAACATCAAGTTCAGCTTTAGCCCAGAATTGTTTCTAATAAAGTTACTGGATGCCATGGAGCAAGTTGTTTTTATTTAATCTTCTAGGGTACAAAGCCCAAAGTTATCAAATAACTTTTCTGTTCATCATAGTAGCAGACAGCACAATGGATCAAATTGACGTGAAAATGGTTATGACAACATTTCTGTCATGAATTATGACAGAGGTGACTATGAAAGAACTGAGGGCCACAGGTGGCAGAACTCACATTGAAGTTCTGTACAGCATCTCAAAATTAACAGAGGGTGTCAGCACACAGATGACCAAGAACATGTTCAAACCAGTCAAAGGCTGTGTGCACAGATGCACACAAAGGCAGGAAAAACACAAAACCCCTCTACAAACCACAGCTGTAGAGCACTTCACCATTAAAATAAATTTCGTATCTCCCACTTCAAACTTCTGAGGATCAGGACATCAGATTGCAGGAGGCGCATGTGCATCACATAAATTTGATTGTGAAAGAAGAGAAGCAGACTATTCCTAAAGCAGAAGGCAATATTTTCATTCTCATGGCTTTCATAAGCATTAATGAAACAAAAATATTACTAACATGTATGATACACATTTAATCAGAACTGTATACTTCTGCCATGTGTGGCAGCAAAGCAACATACCTGTGATTCGAAGCTACAGCAAGACAACTGCCTTTTGATCTCTGCACCGACCTGGGCTCTGCAGAATGTATCCCAAGCAATACTACGCATCCCAAGGTTCAATGCAGTGGAGACTGCTTACTGTTGAGGATTAACTTGTACTTGGACTGCTTCTTAGTGACCACAGCTTCTTTCTTCCAGGTCTCAGAAATAGGTGCACAAAACTGTCAGCATTTTCTCAGCCTTAATAGTCGTGGTGTTTAGGTCAGGCACTGACTATAGGCAGCCTGGGTACAACCCTTCACCATTTTCCTCTCAATGTCTATGTATATGCATGTATGCATATATATATATGTGTGTGTGTGTGTGTGTGTATATCTAAAAACAAGTTCACATAGTAACATATTAAAAGGTGGAGGCTTTGTTGTTCAGGTGATAAGAAGACTACTCCACACCTTTTTACATAATGTTGCTCTTGTCATATTTCACTGTCATTTTATTTAACATTTAGCTGTTCACATTGAATAGGAACACAGGACAAAAACAGTCCCTCTACAGTTATGTTTCCCCATTCCAGCAGTGCATCTTCTGGGATGACAGAAAAATCCAGGTTAGGCTCCTCCTCTGGAGGCTGCCAGCCCAGAGCAGAGCTAACCTCACAGCCACAGCAGGTGCTCCAGGCTTGTTCCATCGACCTCTGGACATCTCCCAGGATGGAGGTCCCACCACATCTCTGGGCAACCAGCACTAGTGTTTAACCAATCTCATGGTAAAGTATTTTTCCTCATGTGCAAGCAGAGCCTCCCCTGCTGCAGCTGCTGCCTCCCAGCCTCAGCTATGCCCCTCAGAGAACTCCCATTCTGGCTTTCTAACAAACTTCCTTATTTAAGCAGTTGAAACCAATTAAGTTTTCCTTAGCCACATTTTCTTCAGGCTAAACAAACCCTGCTTCCTCAGTCCTGGGCAAAACAGATATGAGTTGGGGAAAATGAGCTTAATTTTTTGCCAATTAAAATAAATATTTAACTACCAATTTGGTTAGTGGGAAACAGAGGCAAACTTTAAACCAGCTTTCCTCCCTGCTTTTCCAGGCTCAGCTTGACTCCAGACCTCCCCGCTCTGAGCCACATGGGGGGCTGCGGTCACTCTGTAATGGCTCCTCTCTGCCGCTCCATCTGCCTCATGCCTCCCCCTGCTCTGGCTTGGATCCTTTCCATGGGCTGTCAGGGGACACCTGCTCTGGGACCACAGAGCACCTCCTCTTCCTCCAGCCCTGCTTCCCTCAGCTTTACCCTCTGTCTGGTATTTTCTGCCCTTTCTTGAACAGGCTTTCCCAGAGGTGCCACCACCCTGGCCGAGGGGCTCAGCCGTGCCCTGCGGCGGGTGGGCTGGAGCTGGCTGAGCCCGGCACGGGGTAGCCCCACCGCTCCTCACAGAGGCCCTGCAGCCCCCTGCCAGCACCTGGCCACAGACGCCCAGTACACCCCTGTAATTAGATGATCTCTGACTCAATCCTCTTCTTCTGCAGGCCCTCCATCCCCCCGGCCCTCACACAGACATGGAAGGCCTTCGCATGATCCTGATAGGAAAGGTGCCATGCCACACCTCAAGCCTTGCTGCATCCTTCAGCACAAAGTTGCCTGCCCCCTTCAGAGTTTTACCTGTGTAAAGTGTTTAGCCTCCTTCACCTTAATTATTTGCTTCCCCTACACTTACAAAAAAGAATTAAAAGGTCCCAGCTGTGTTTGACCACCCAAGCACCACTGAGGTGAGCATTACTAGAAACAAAATACAGGCCAAAATCCATGCAGTCACCTCTGAAACTTAAAGAAATACCTTGAAGAGCTCAAAGTCCTTTAGTGGCATTGACTTCAGATAAAAAAACAGATGGTGATATTTAATACTGGCATAATAATTACAATTAGTATATATTAGAAGCGCTTCTCAGCGTACAAGACATCTGGCCAACTCCTGCCTAACTGATGGCTTTGGTAGCTTGCCAGGAGCAAAGGCAGCCTTCTGCCTTTGATTTGTATACACTGGGGGGAAAAAAATCGGTGAATCAGCTTTCATTACAAGCAGGCTTCGGCAAGAGTCGTATCTTCAGCAGCACGTAGTTGCCAGCACTTATTCTCAACAATCATTAGAAAGTTACTTTCTTCAGGGACTGTGGGCCTTGCAGTCCTGCAGCTGACATCTACTGTGCCCATGAGACCATGATGAGAGCTGCACCCCATCTTCTGACACCCATGTTTTAAGAGGATGTTCAGTAACTGTAGAGGAGTGCTTTAAACACACGAGAGCTAGAAATAATTGATTGCCATAAAAAGCTCAGAATCCTCAATTAATTTTGTTTACAAGAGAAAAACCATGGGGCAACTTAATCGTTGTGGTTACATTATCACATGGAAAGAAAACACAGTTAGTGAAGGTGCTCTAACCTAGCTGGGAAAAGGAAAAAAAAAAAAAAAAAGACTTGAAATGAGAGTCTGATATGTAGAAGTTAAAAATAGAGAGATTCTATCATCAATCAAACATGTTAAACAGGCATAAACATGATCATTTAGCAACAATCAAACATGGTTAAACAGGTATAAAAGGCATCAGAATGTCTGATAATCTTTTGACCTTAAAAATCTATGCATCTATATGGACAGTGTCAACTAAGGCCTCTATACACTCTGACTCTTGAGCGAAAAACCCAATCCCTTTTTGTTGCCAGTCTGAACTTCAATAGACCTTCTAGTTAACCATCACCCATAACTATCTTAACATACCACTTGTTTCCAATTATATATATAGAAAGAGGTTTCTTCTATGGCTGTAAGTTCAATGTGAGACTCTTCATACACAGAGTAACTTAAAAGGTCCAGAGAGCAGAACCACTGATCAAACAAGTGAAAAACACTCTGCTCAGCAGCACCCTACAAAGCATTTATGAAAGACAGAACGAATACAAATGTGACAATGAATTAAGCAAAAGAAAAATGATATCAGGAGCTCTCTGAACAAGGGGAAACCATGCTCCTATTCAGCCCCTGCATGATGGGATCACCCAACATGAGACGACCACTCATTTTGCTCCAAGTGCTTACTGGTGAGTATTGGAGGCTTCATGTGTTTGCCTGGCTCTCTACAGTGACACGTAGAACTTTCATTAGAGAAAAATGCAAGGAGCCAGGCTTTCTACCAAATAATGCAGAGTTCCAAGTCAGCACTTCTTTTGTTGATGGGCTTTCAGAAATTGTCAACATCAAACCTGGATGCAGAGCATAGATAGTCAAAATATTTTTAAAATGTGTTCCTATCTTAAACTCTGACCATGGGGTAAACAAGCTGTGGTTAACGCTTCATGAGCTGATATAGAATCAATCCTCTCTAGACAATCAATACTGTAAACGCTGGCTAGCTACACTGTATTGAACATTTCTATCATATTTACTGTTGGATACAGTACTCATCACAGCCTTTCCCTGTTTCTGGAAAAAGGCAAGCAGCTAGTGGTTTGGGGTCATTCACAAGCCAGGTGAAATGCAGGCCCTATTTGAAGACAGTATGAGATTTAGTTAAGATTTCACTACTTCTTAATAGTGGCACTTGAAAAGGGTAGTAAACAAAAATCCAGTGATAATCTTTAATGCTTTAGCAAAGTCACTTACAGATCAAGGACAGATAGATTTGCTACATTTAATATTGTAATAAGCTTTTTTTTTTAGCTTTAATATTACACTGAATTTTACACCATTTAACTTTACTCTTGAATTTTTCAGTATCTTTAATACGATTTAGCAGAAAGAAATTCTCAGAATCTCCTTGAGCATCCTTAGAGTTCACTCATGTCACACCCTACAAGGAAAAACCCCAAAGTTTCTAAAGTATGTTTCAACCATCCGTGGATATTTTGAAATGGGAAAACCCTCCACAAGTTTCTCTTCTCCAGATGTGGGAAACAGCAACTTTTTAATTAATATTGTGTTCTGTGACAGACAATTCAGCACAGTATTGGACAACCTCATTTTCTTGGTAATTAGATTAGTGAATTTAAGTTTGGTTTGTTTGGTTGTTTTTTTTTTTTAATTGTTTTGTTTTTTAATAAAATCCTTTTCTTTTTACAAGATAGCTATGAAAGATTCTGGAGATTTCATCTGACAATAAAATAAAGGATTTTCCCAGTTTAAGTCCAGTCAGCATTTGCTTTAACACGAGTGGAAGTTACAGAGATCAGCAGTTCCCAGTCAGTAACCTCTGAATTGGCCCAGAGAATGGTATTAAACAGCAGAACCTACTCGTATATCCCTTACACACTGCCCAGCTTAGCAGCCTGGGAGCACTGGCAGTGGTTGTGCTGTGAGTTTCATGATGGCCTAATGTTCACGCACTAAAACAAGAAGCCATTTACAGAAAGTACAGCTTTGCAAGGCATGAACTGGCAAACTACAGCAGAGCTTTCTACTCTGATTACTTGCTGAAAAAATAGAGCCATCAGAGCCTATTGGGCTTGTCTTTTCACCAGGTGATACAGGTTAACTAACTAAAAGATTAGGAGCCAACTGCATGTTTAAGACTCAGTGCAAGGAGATGCTTTAAAAAATGAATATGCTCTGTTCAGCTCTAGTGTGTCAGTTCTGCATGATGAGAGATTTATTATTTGCTGGCTCTGAGCCAGGAGCCCTGCACAGTGTTATCCTGCTGGCAAAAGAGCCTCTGCAGAGCCACATCCTTCTTCTACATTGCTTGAAAGGTGTGAGCAATTACTGAATGAAGAGAAAAAAGGCAGAGGAAGGAGTACAACATTCAACTAGCAGATGCACAGGCATCTGTGGAAAATTGCACTTGTTCACAGGTGCTCAAGTGCCTACTGAATGTACACATGCATGATGTGAACATGCTCTGCTTGCCTCCATACCTCTTTTACTCAGAGACAGCAACACCTCCCAAAAGCTGCTACTGTTTGCTAGAACAAAAGATTTGTTTTCCTCTAGCCAATGCCCATGGAGCGCCTCAGGCAGTCCATGCCTCTGTGCACATGACAACTGGTTCAGCAACTAATTCAAAATACATCTGTATGGATACCCACAAAAGCTCAAAAATAATGAGCCTTGAATCAGTTACAGTTCAGCAACATAACTGACCAAGGAGAACACACTTCCACTGGACTCAGAAAATGCTTTACTGACAAGTTTTGCATTGAGTAATATTAGATCACTGCTGCAGCACTCGGATGACTGCTCTGGATACAAGCTTACCACTGACTCCACCAGCGTACCTTCTGTTTAGAGGCTAAAACTGGGAGCAAACACCTTTTAGAAATAGCTGAAGACAAAAAAAAAAGCAAAAAAAGCAAAAAAACCGCAAAAAACCCCAACAAACAAAACTCAAAAACCACGTGTAATTTGAATGGCTGAACAGCTTGTAAAAGTGAAACTGAAGTTGGGAACAGAACAGAGAAAACATGACTAAGATCCAAAAAAATGTCACTTTTAACACCACGAACTGAGCAGTAATTCTCATATATAACCATTCTCCATCTAGCTAGATTACCTTGAAACAGTAGTTAACACTGAAGTTTTCAGTGAGCAAGAGGAATACATTCTAACTTAAAAGTTATCGTTGATTATTTTATTCCTCCCCCCTTCCTCTAAATAGGGCTGAAACATCTGGCAGGAATTCCCCTCTCTTGCACAAGCCGTACAAGCTCTGTGATATTACAAGAGCTTTATCTGCCCAACCTGCAGTATAAGGAGGCTCTCATCCATCAGACCTGTTTCAACAGAATGCTTATGTCATGAACATTAACAGGTTCCATTATATTTTTATTCTGAAGAAGGTTTTAAGTTCAAATCAACATCAGATAGTCTGATTTGTACAACAAGGAAAAAGATCTGAGAGTGCTAGATAAACGAGTGCAAAAAGTCACATTTCACAGTACAAGTCTACAGATGTTTTGAAAAGTTGCATTTATTTTCTTCAAGTGTCCCTGGAGCACCATGTGTGAGAGCTAGACAGCACAGCTGACAGCCTTACATTGCAGCTTCACTAAATCCTGGTTACATCTAATGAAAAAAATAACTGCACATAACTGTTGCTGCAGTGATCTCACATGTTTCTAGCCTACCATCTAAAAACGAGTCCATGACCAATAGCTTGCTTGAACTCTGACCCAGCATCCTTTTGGGAGACGCTAAGGTCGACTGTCCCCTCAAGCCGTGGACCATGGACGCCGGTGCCCTCTTCTGGTTGTATTCTTGGGAGACCATCGGAACGCAGCCTCACTAGTATTTAACGGTAGAATCCTTTCACTCCCTGCTTCTGGTTTAACACCATAAAAAGCTCAAAGTCTTCTCGTATGGCTGAAACCGAGAATATTTTTATGTGTCGCTCCAGTAAATACAGGTGACAATACATCACGGCACTGGGAGACGTATATTGTTCCTAAGCACACGCAATGCAAAGGTGATTTGGAGTGAACCTGGTTCTGCCACATTAACATCTCACTCCATTACGTGGGAGAACAGCACTGCTGTTGCTGTTCATCTGCAGCCTGTTTTGCCATCCGTTTTAATTCCCAGATATTTCTATCCTCCTTATGAAGGACTAAAAGAACCAAATGAAGGATGATTCTCTTTTGAGATACATCACACTCCAGTTTCTGCCTAGATAGAGATAGGGTTACAGTATTCTACTGTAAGCAACTTGCTAATTAGTACCAAATGCCCAACTGTTGAATACTGTGGGGTCTAGGGCTCTCTTCCCTAATTTTTCAAGTTATTTACACATCAAAACACAAACAATAATAAACAAAGTAAAAGCAGCTTGGCTGCAGATGGTGGAGGGAGAAGACTTTCTTGCCAAAACTCAGTATTTTATCATTAGCCTGTTCTTCCAGCACTTGGCTCCAGTAATGCTCCTCTGTGTTCACATGAAGAAGATCTGAACATCTGAAAGACAAGGACTGAGGACTCTCTTATAGTTTAGCTATGTAGTAACAGGGTCACTTGGTCATTCTGGGCACATTGCTAAGACAAAAGAGGGGCAAACAGCAAGCACGAGCACTAAGCACAGCCACCCACACGGCCTGTTAGCTCATACTGGCTGTTTTGTCCTGCTTGAACAAGCTCTCCCCAGGACAAATCTCCTTAAAAAAAGGAGCTAGCCCTAAGCATCATGGAAACAAGCCAAATGGGAGACAGACACTTGGCCAGAAACCAGCCCTTTCCTAGCTCACAATAATTTTTTAGTACTAGCACAGCCTAGCTAGACAAAGACTGTACAAACCTCAAGGAAAGAACCATAATTTTCACATCTTCAGGAGGATTAGGGACAGGACTGCTTGGTCTTTCTTGCTTAGCTTAGATTAAACACAAGCAAATTGGATGAGGGTAGGCATGTATTTTAGGATTAACTGTATGTATCATATGCTCAGCATCTTTCTGCAGACTGTCTTGGAAGTCTGTCTGTGCTAATTCTCTTCAATGTTGCACTGCTGCCATCTACGCTGACAAATCCCAAGCAGGGCACAGAACAGCTGAGACTGGTTATATTAGCTACTCATCACACAGGCTTACTAAGCCAGAGTTTCTCTAAATCTCTGCAGGAACATCAGGTAAGATGTACATTTCCCATAAACATGTTGCCAGGGATATTCATTATGGGCATCTTATCTTGCAAAGCTTTGTGTTTTGTAAATTAAGTGGATGCAGTCTGAACAAGCATCCAAGAGAAAGTCTGAGCTTACCATACAAGAGAGGAACTACGAAGCAGACAAGAGGTAAAAGTATTCAGTGAGACTCTTGTCTGATGCAATGGGAAAATACATACATCCACTAAAACCAGCAGAGGACCTAACAAAGTTCGTAAGACTCAGCTTGATAGGGCTCTACATCATCTGAGTGACAGGGTATGGGCCTGTACCTCCTCCAGTTCATAACTGCCTAGCAGAGTCTGCACAGCTCTTCAGTATACCTTGCTCTGGGGCAGCGAACGCTGAGGAAAATTGCAAGACACAAAGCTTAATTCCAGGAAGCAATCACTGATACTGCTGTCTTGTTTCTCATCCTTAAGAGCAGCCCCACAAGCTGCCTCAAGGTCAGTGGTTAAGGTAAGTACCAACCTCAGTGATCTGAGCTAATTTTAGTCATTTGTAGAACTGACAGCAAGCAGGTACGTACACAGGCTAATCACACAGCCAGATTTCCCAGCAAGGCTGCCACCCTTCAGTCATGAATTAACAGCTTAACTGTCCGGACCACAGTTAAATCATTTTCTCTAATTACCCAATTACCTCTCAGACATCCTTAACTCACTCCAGAGAAGAGAAAAACAAAGACAGACCCTAGTTATTAAAGCAGCACCTTCCCACAGAGTATTGAGTTCTGCTTGTCCTTTTTAATCTTAAGAGAACAGCGGATGCACAATACATCCCCAGCTGTAAATAACAGCTTTCTCAGGACACCAGTCAGCTACAATATTTAATGTTAGAAGTTATTGGTTAAAAAAATTAAATATTACACAGAAGAAACAGGATCATGCAACCACAGACGTTTGGATCTTCTGAATGTCACAGTATGGAAACTGCTAGAATAAGGTTAGGGAGCTGTTTGTTTCTGATAGCAATGTTGAAGAGCTCTTGAATTGAACATCATAGATCAAAAGTTAAGATCCTCAATACTTCTCAATTCCAACCCACTCCACAGAATATTTAATGATCATTCAAAGCTCCTTGGAAGTGCTCAGCCTGCTGTCTTACCAGTAGGTTTTACTCTCAGTGTCCCAGTAGGTTTTAGTTGGGAGGAAGATACTGTGACCTGCATAGAAGTCAATATTCAGCCTTTGAAATAACGTGCTGAAAGTCAACAGGCTGACCTTCACAGCAGAGCTAACAGAGCAAGATCAGGGTTGACATTTCTGAAACTGCAACAGTTTAAATATTTCCTGAACAAAAAAAAAAAAAAATGAGGTCTTATTTGTGGCTGTGGTCTGCAAGACATTAAGTGGGATGGTCAAGAATGGAGACTGCCCCTGTTCAGTCCTTAGCGTTGATTCTCCTTCATTTCTTTTCCAGAATATGGCTGTCTTCAGGAAGTCTGGTCCTGTTTGTTTCAAACATCATACAAGGCTGTGAGCTTTACAGGTCTTAAGTTTTCTGTATAGCATAGTAACTACCTCAATGAAAACTTAAAAGCTTTCTTTTGGGTTGCTTTCATCTCCTGCTTTATAAATCCATATTCCTGTATACTTGATTATTTTCAGTACATCTTTTAAGTACTTTTAAGTGGTTTTGCATCTGCATTTAAGCACTTCCTCTTATTACAACAACATTATTTCGCCTTCATTACCACAATATGCCCAACTGAAGCATCTCATACCTTGATCTCAAGTATCAGCTGCAGAGAAGAGCCCACATGAGGGGTAGACCGCAGTTAAGTCTGATGACTCACATAGAATGGGAGAGGAGATAGCATGCAGTTTTCACCTTGGAAGAGTCAAGGCTCACTCATACAAGACCAATAAGTCTTTTCCTTGCTCTGAGTAAGACAAATATCAAAGGAACTGAGGATAGAACAAGAAAATTCTAAATGCCACAGATCTCAGCTGAGACCACTTTAGATCAGTTTGTCTCACAAATTAAAATTTAATGCATCTTGCACAAACTTGTTATTAGCAATCACACTGCAGAATTTTGTGACTCTTTACCTTAACTACTTAGCTTTTTTTCATTTCCCCTTTTTAGCCTTTGGACTAAAAGAATATTTAAGCCACTACTTCAGTTGCAAAATAATGACAAAACAAACAAGAAAGCAGACAAAGCAGTCTTCTTCAAATATAGTTAAAACAAACAAACAGTCAGGCAAGTCTGTATACCAGAGAATTAAAGCTTCAAGGAAGTTAAATGCAACTGTTGTATCTGTTTTGCAACTAAATAAACTAAAAAAGTAAAACAAAGTGAAAGTTTGGCTTCTAGGAAGACATCACATGATAAAACATTTAGTAAATTCAGACCTAGACACGTACTGTGTTAGATGGACCAAATCTGTTCGCCCAGGAACACAAGACGTGACTGTGGTCATACTGTTCCTAAGGTCAAAATCCACCCTTTCCCCATGACTATTGTGACATGACCATACGAGTATCCTCAAACTGCTGTAATACTAGGAAATAGTTCTGCACTTGAGACATTCACCACTACTCCCAAAATAATCAATACTACAGTAACCACGGCTCAGTAAGCACTATTACTTATGGGTAGAGAAAGTCTTATTACCATGTGGTTTCAGGACACCTTATGTTCAGCCTGAAACACCATAAACAAGTACTTGTAAGCCTGGTAGATGTAGCAAGACTCTTGGTCAGTACAGTCACCATTCCTTGTGGAAGAGGCAACCAAGAAATTCACCGCTCTTCATTGTAACTAGGCACCACTAGCTCTGACCCTTGTACTCAGCCATCTGCTTTAAAGGAGTTGGCTGCAGGCAGGAGTGAAGGTCATAGCTCACCTTGAAGACATTCATCCACAAGCTGTGAAATTCATAGCGTAGAGACAATCCATGGATCTAGACCTTGACCACAAAGTGGATACCACAGACATGAGCATGGGATATCTGCTCACATCTATCATTATCAGTAAATAACCAAGACAGATTTGTTTACTTGACTAGGAAGTGTTTGAGGCAAGGGTCTAAGAACTGCATAGGTTAGACTAAAACTGAATGCTCCCCTCCCTTAAAGGATATTTACTTTGAGACAAGTGAATCAGTCATTACCACTATCTCCATTTCAGAGTGTATGGGGTCTGGCTGAGCCCCCCTGCAGCCCTCATAGCGCTGTGCTTGTACTGGTGACTAGAAAGGTGGTGATGACACGCCAGTGTTTTGACTGCTGCTGAGCAGTGCTCACACAGCATGAAGGCTGTCTGTCCAACCTTCTCCTCTTCTTTCACCAGCAGGCAACATCTTGGGAGTGGACATAGCCAGGACAGCTGACCCAAAGTGACTAGTAGAATATTCCATACCATATGACATCTGTTCAGATATAAAAGGAAGAAGGGGGGCATTAATTATGACATGTGTCTTCTGGAACAAACAATATGTGTACTGAAGCCCTGCTTCCCAGGAAGTGGCTGAACATTACCTGCTGATAGGAAGTAGAGAACAGCATCTTTTATTTTCCTTTGCTTCCACATGTGTGACTTTTGCTATTAGTTCATTAAACTGCCTTCATATTGACCTACAAGTTTTGGGTTCCTCACCCCCCTTTTTTGCTGACGGGAATGCTAGACCTTCTCGGCATCATCCACCACATGGAGGAATACAAGTGTTTGCACTACTAGGATTCACCAGCTCAGACAAGAAGGAGGCAGGGGGAAGAACATTTTGCACACAAGGGAAATGAAAGCCCTGAAGCGAAGAAGAGCATCATGACACACAGTTGTATAATCAGGTTTTAAAATTGAAAAGTCTTGTTAGCTGGTACTTAGTATGTCTGCCGAATTGCATGTTAGCATCAAACATTAAGCATATTCTTGCTTGGAAACACATAATGCCCTGTACAGATTACTCTCTTAGGAATCACTAAGCACTGAAGGTTTTAAACTCTTACAGTAAAAGAACACCTCAGATTTATCTTGCCATTTAGATGAGCTGAATATAGTTCTCTACATGTTGACTCACTGATTTTTTTGTTTTTGTGACTACTTTGGACAGGGCTTGTGTTTAAGAATACTCAGGGTGGTGCTTTGTTTTTTAAAAAACACTACCTAACAAATAACTGGGGCCACAAGACAGTGTAGCAGTTCAGAATAAGACAGTGCTGTACCATCACCCCCCTTCTTCCTGCTAAGAGTGAGGTACCTCTAGAGACTGCTGAGCACTCACATTCAACAGTACTATAAAGGCAGAAGTCATCTCAGACAACTATGCTGTAAGACTACTCAATTCCACAAATATGATACAGCAGCCATCCAGCTCAACTCCACTGTTCCAGCACTTCATAGTTTACCCTTGCCCTTTACTGCAGTCTGTCTACCAGTGTTTGAAGTGCTCCTAAGGCTCTGCCACAGCCTTCCCTTCCTCCAGCTCCCCACAAAGCAATCCCCCCTATTTGCTTTATTTTTTGCTATAAAGTTTCACTTTTACCTCAACACTGAGCTCTGAACTTGTGTGTAGAAGACCATCATAGACCACTTGCATCTGGATGTTTCTGCTGCGATCTGGCCAACAAGTTGCAGAACATAGGTTCTGTTCACAGCTACATGATCTTCTCATAGAAGAGGAAGCAGCAGGTAAGGTACTGCAGCACATCACCCATGTCTATGGAGACGTCAGGTTGTGTTGGTTTGAGTCACACTTGATCCACTCCAGCCAGCTTAAAAGCCCTGCTCACAATGATTTTGTCAAAACCCACAACCCTTTCTACTCACTTACTGCAGGTATTAACTGGAATCAGAATTCAGAGGAAAAGTGTAATAAGACATTTATTCAAAGTGCTGTCAGTTATATTAAGAGCTATATTCTAATATACTTTTTAAAAAGGGACATCTAATTAAAAAATAGAAGCTAAAAAAACACATTCTGATCACTGTGGTTACAAATGCATGACCTGTGGTGCTCTATGAAGTATTAGACCAGCTTTGCTGACAGGGACAAAGTAACCTTCAAGTCCAAGATCCACAGTCTCTATTGTTGAGGAAGAACTGCTGGGAGATCCAGAAGAGACACCTGCAAGTACCTGGAATACAAATGCTATCATTAAATATATCAGTTTAGTTAACAAATTTAAAGATAACATCTTCTTGTGCAATACAATGGGGAAGAAGATAATCATCCTGCAATGCTGCAGAAGAATAGTTATCCAATACATCTATATACCTCTGTAGGAACTACTCTTCTGGTCATGGTCAGAAAAGTTTTCCCCTCAAGAGGCTGACAGATGCTCTGGTTTGAGAAATAGAAGCTGACCACTACGAGACATTTGTCAGCCACAGCAGCTGTAGCCCAAGCTGCCAGTCATCCTGTCCTTATAGCCTCCAAGCTACAGAACACTGGCTTCCTGGTTACTTACTTTGAATGCTTATACTTCTCCTTAATTGCTTGCAGTTGGCAATGGGAAGCATCAAAGCATGCTTTATGCAGATCAGTCAGGCAAGGCACTATCTCACTTAATGAATACCCAGTGAATGCAGCAAGTGTTTCCGGCTGGTCAGAGGAGGAAAAAAAGCAGTATTACTCTATTGTAGGCAACATTCATCTAGAAGATATATTTTCTACAGGAGCAGAAACCATTTTCACTACATCAGTGCTGACTCTAGATTCTTTAGGCTTGAAAAGAATTTAACTATATCCTGCCATCAGTTTCACTCTAGGTCTTCCTTGGTGCCAGGAGATCTGACAAGCAGCTCCTCTAAGCATGTGACATCCATTAGATCTCTTGTGCATTCTGCTCTGTTAAAGCTATTCCTCCAACACACAGCTGAGAGGCCTACCAAGGCTTACACTAAAGCAGCCACTCAGTGTAATCACTCCACACACACATGCAGCCCTCCCCTCCCTCCCAGAAAGCTCCTGAATTGTATTTGGGGGGAGAGTTTTGGAGATTTAAGACTAACAAGGCCTTAGGTACAGATGATGTGGGAGAGACCTTGCTCCCCACAAGAGGCAGGATATTTCAGGTTGATTTAACATTAATTTATCAGGTGGTTCCATTAGCTCAGAAACAATTACTGATCCTAGGATTCCAGCCTTTATAACAACATACTTTGAAGCTACTCCTTCTACTTCTCAACCTAGTTCTAATGAAGACAAAATGCTTGAGCTACTAATTAACATGCAGTTGTTCTTACCCAGAAAGACCTGTTCACTGTATAGTTTGCTAGACAGTAGGCTGCTGCAGCAGTTTGTGAAGGAAGGTACCCCAGAAAAGGATCAGCTTCAAGGAGACTCAGCTCTGCAAGATACTGAACAAAAACCCCACACGTTCCTAAGAGATTGAGCCTAGCTGGTACAATCAGTCCAATACAACAGGCACCGAGAATTGTCAGTGGTCTCAGTTTCATGTAAAAAAAAGTACCACGAGTTACAAGTCTGGTGGGTAGAATAGTATTCTAGTCCTGTTGTCTTACAGAATAACCTTTAGCACATTTCAGTGGGGACAGAAAGACCATATTTTATCAAAGCCTAAATGATCTACACTAATCTGAAGTTCTGGTCCCATCATCAGTTCTGATTTAATTTTACAGACAGATACTTAGAAAATAAATGGGGGGGGGGGGGGGGGTGTTAAATAAGACATTCTTTCCATCCTCTGAGGCTCTTGTTCACATAGGTGGACCTCACTTGGAATCAGGGATAAATTGACAGCTCTCAAACAGAATTTGGGCTCTGTTGGAGTACAGTCACTGTACAATCCTACACCCTTTGCAGATAAGCAGCAGGTCAGATGTTTTGCTATAAGGTGGGGTTAAACTGTTTCTAAGCAGAGTTGCCCATGCAGGTATATACTGTGTCATTGTGCAGCAGTATGTAGTACCACCACATCTGGCACAGACTTCCTACGCAGGCACTGTTGAAAAAAAATAATCAGATTTCTACCACCTACTTGCCCAGTCAGTGCATTATTCCTGACCAGGCAGATAGACCAAGCTTGGTATTTCCACGAGACATCCAGAGGACTCAGCACACAAGCCACCTGCTGAGGTTAGTAGGCTACAAAACATCCACCTTTAGGCCTATTGCCATCCCAGATAGAACCCGGCATGAGAAAGAGTATCTTCTCATAGGGCATAGTATAGCAGAACCTGTCTGCTCAGATAACTTTGTGAAATACAAGTGGTTCTGCTTTTAGGGTCATTTCTCCCCCATTAGTCCTGAAAGGAGGATAATTCATACCCTTGCAAAGTTCTCTGTCCTTATACAGACTCCATGTCTCTGGATATACTGGAGGAGGAACTGGTTGATAGTTGGGGCTGTTAGGTCAAAAGCCAACACTTTGAGAAGCAGGTGTTCCATTCTTAGCAACTGCCTTTTTCCGTAGGCATTGTCTGTTATATACAGAAATTCATCCACTTCTGGAGGGTAGATCTCTTCATGTTTCCTGAAGGAGGAATACAGAAAGCACATTTGTCAGCTTAAGAGTTATGGTAAACAGAGGTTTCTGCTGGACCCATACAAGGACAGGCATGTAACATTAAGATTTGTTTAGAGCTCTTATTTTAATTCTTTCTCCAGGCTAGGTAACAATTTAGTTTCAAGTATGGGCAAAGATGTTTAGAGGAACTCCAAGTCATCAGTCTAGGTAGAAACACACTCATATCATTAACTCTTGCCTGATAGCAAGCTCTCAGAAAGAAGTTTCAGTAACTATGAACTCCAGACAGACTCATGTACTCATCTATGTTGGGTACCCCATCTACTTAAAGCAGCTTAGGGCTAATTTCAGATTACAATTGTGAATCTACTACAACCTTATAGGCTAGCATTCTAATACAGTAGTGGTTTTGCTCCTGCTGTTATGGTTACAAGGTTCCCCCGCTGCAGTTCCTCACAAACATTAAATGTTTAATTTTGCTAGTGCCAAAGTAGGCAAAGTTGCTAATCTTGAGACATCATGAAAAGCTACCTACCACTGTAAGCTTCAGTCCTTCAAATTAAACAAAAAGACTCAGTCTAAAAGTAAGGTTTAGCTCACTGAGATTTCAGGAGATGAAACACTTACGCAGCCAGAAGAAGTGCTGCTGTTCCTACAAGCTGCAGCTTCCCTCTGAGAACAGACATGCAGGAAAGAAACCTGTCCAGAAAGTTCACCGCCAAGTACAAAGTCTCTGTCTGAAGTTTATATTCTTCCCCTACTTGCACCATCCAGTCAACCAAGATGGCACGCATTTCTGTTGTGATATCTGGCTGCTTCCTCATGTAGCAGGGCTTGGGCCTGAATCTTACCTGTGTGGAGAGAGTGTTAAATAATCAGGATGCTCACCCTGAAGAGACCCATTGATGGCTGAGCTGATTAATGTTCTTTATACTTATACCAAAAGAAGCATGAGCTGCTCCACTATTAACAACTCATTACTACTACTAACTACAATTATAGTGCTTGTAGTATTAATTGGCATCTAGTAGCATCTCCAGAAAACTTCTACACTCAAGGCACAGGAGTAAAGTAGGAAAGTAAAAGACTTCCAGGACTATGAACAGCCTGCACCATCAAGTATGTAGGAGGTATTCAGAGGGACGTGAAAAAGAAGAAATGGTATTTCCCCACTCCCACCTCCCCTTCCTATTGGGAGACTGCACTTTATTGCTCTGATACAGAAAGGTAGAGAATACTACTATAGCAAGAGAACCGTCAGTGAGATCACATCCAACTGCTTCAGTATTTTTGCAGCATTCAACTCTTGTCTGCAAGTATTCTTCACCCCAAAGAGTCAAGAGTTGCTCCAATGGTAGGGGACTTCAGGGACAAGGGGCAACAGGCATGAACTGAAACACAAGTTCCAACTGAGTATGAGGAAGAACTTCTTTGAGGGTGACAAAGCACTGAAACGGGTTTGCCCAGAGAGGCTGTAGAGCAGGGGTCCTCAGACTATGGCCCACGGGCCGGATACAGCCCCCCGGGGTCCTCAGTCTGGCCCCTGGTATTTACAGACCCCCCGACCCGCCCTGCCGGGGGTTGGGGGGGGAAACCAAGCAGCCACAGATGTCTGTCTGCCACTTCATCTGCGCTCCAGCCCCCTGTTTAAAAAGTTTGAGGACCCCTGCTGTAAAGTCTCCTTCTCTGGAGACATTCAAAATCTGCCTGGATGTGACTCTGCCACCTGATCTAAGTGAACTTGCTTTAGCAGGGGGTCAGATTAGATCTCCAGAGGTCCCTTCCAAACTTGGCCATTCTGTGACACAGTGAATTCTGAAAGACCTCATCACTGTCTAGATGCTGCCTTCAGAGATGGCTTTTACAGCTTGCTTTATTCTGTAGTTCAGTGGCCACCTTGGGTTAACCTGCGGCAGCCATACATCTCTGCAGTACTGCAGCCTATCACAGAGGCCACAAGTACCTATAAGCTTATAACAAGCCACTCACTTCAGCCTCTCGGAGGTATTGATGAATTTCTTCTGCATACTCTACCACAGTCAGAGTTACGGCATCTTCCATGTGATCCTCAGGCTGGGACTGGATAGATATATCCATTACCATAGGACACCCTAACAGGTAAAAGGAAGCAGCAAGACATTTGTGTAATTAGCCTCTTCAACTTCTGCTGTTTCCAGCACAGAAGCTTTGTGACTCATGTAGACACAATCCAAGTTCTCTTGGAGTGTTACCTGCTGTAACATAAGGTACTCACTAGCTTACCAGCATCACAATTCATAATCGCCCTATACATACTTGTGCTGTAGATACTATCCGAGTAGTAACAGGAGTTACCTGTACTCAGATCCAGCAGTAGGTGAACATTGGATGTGATTGCACTACTACCCAGTTCACACAGGTTTGATTCTGGCTCTTCATCCACTTGGCAGTTGTAGTTTTCTTTCTGCTCTGGGTCATCCACATAGATAGAAAACCCTTGCTTTGACACAGCATTGACCATGTAGGTGAGTAACGAATCTTTTTGAGGTGAAGGGATGGTATTTTCAGAGCCAGAAAAGCATCCAATAACATTGGCACCCTGAAACAGAGCACACAGTAATGCTGTGGAAGGGCAGCTCAGGAAGAACAGAACACAGTGAGTATCACTTGTTTCAGAAAAGAAAATCTATCCTTGCCCAACAGTCACAATAACAAAAATCCACCGGAAAAAACACCAGCTACAGCTGGTGCCTCAGAAGTACCACTTGTTGCTGTCTTGTTGCAACAGGCTGCTCACAGAAAGAGGTGTTAGTGAATGTCATGTGAGTAGCCTCATCTCCAGCACCCACCACACCAAGGAGAATAAGGTGAGGGTGCTGCTCAGTTCCGATGGGGCTGCTCCACATTCCGTTCTGGCAAGGGGCAGCTGCTTTAAAGTGCAGCAAGTCAGAGTAACAAAAGGAAGTGCTCAGGCACTGTCACAGCCTTATGAAGGGCTTCACCTGCAAGAAAGGCATTTTATGCCAAGTTACAAACAGGAGTTTGAACTTTTGAGCTCAAACACCACAGCCCCTTAGGACTAGGAATAAGTTACCGAGTTCGGAGCTTTACACTGTCACAACCAAGAGGAGTATGTATGCATGTAGTAGCTGTTATTTTAGGTCTTGTAAGTCAGCGCAGTAATATTTCCCTGCCACACCTGTAGAGCCCAGGATGGCCCAAGGAAGAGCAGTGCACAGACCCTGGTGTGAACCTTTAGTTTCTGGGGGGCCCCGACACCCTGAAAGGGCACAGCCAGGCTGGCAGCAGCGGGTAAGCACTAGTAAACGGACTTTTCTTGTACCGCCCCCTACACTTCAGGGCTTAAGTGCCCCCATAGTCCCACCGAGTCTCCCTTCCAGGACGGATTGTTTACTCAAAGGATTTCCACAGGGATGCATCTACGGATTAGGACTGAGCAGTTACTCGCCGGGTTTCTCGGGAAACTCACGCTCGTTAACAGAAGCCCGATCCAACCGCTCACCCGCCGCCCCGGCCCCCGCCTGCAGCCCCGAGAGGGGGCTCATGCCCGCGGGGGGCCGCCCGCCGCCGGTCCCGGAGCGCGGTAGGGACCCCCGGGCCCGGGACCCCCGGGCCCGGGACCCCCGGGCCCGGGACCCCCGGCAGGTGGCCGCGGCCCCTCGGCGGGGAGGGAGGGAGCACGGCTGCCGCCGCGGGTGGGGCTCACCTGGCCGCCGGGCCGCTGCTGCCCGCTCCCCGTAAGCATCCCCAGCACGGTCCGCCCGCCGCTGCGGGGCAGGGCCAGGCAGGGCTCCCGCCGGCCCTCCCAGCTCGTCTCACACGTGCGGCGCATCGCCCCGACGTCGATACCTTTCGGAGACCACAAAAACCCACAAGCAAGCACCGCAAGCAGCGTTAAATCGGCGGGGGGAACCGCTCCCCGAACCGCCACAGACCGGTGGCTGCGCCTCGGGCGGCCCCACTCACGGGACAGGCCGGGTCGCGCACGCCGGCGGGGCTACCGGCCTGCCGCTCCTATATAGGCGGCGGCCAACGGGGGCGGAGGCGGCTGTTGGCCGCTGCCAATTGGAAGCTCGGGCCGCAACCGCCGGCGCCGCCGCCCTGGCAACGCAAGCGGCGCCCGAGCGTCGTGGAGACCCCGGCGGGTGCCGCCCGCCGCGGGCCCGGCCGCTGCCCCGCGCGGGACACGGAGCGGCCGGCGCAGCCCCGCGGAGCGCCCGGCACAGCCCGAGCGCCCGGCCCCGGCGCCGCCGCCCCCCGCGACGCGCTGTTTCCAGCGCCCAGGGTGTGAGAGAGGGGTGCAGGAGCGACCGCCGCAGCGCTAGGGGCACGGCTGAGGCCAGAAGAGTTTGACTTCCCTCTGGGAGGAAGGAAACCCAAGATGTAGTCGATTTAAGCGTGGATTTGACTCCCGTGACGCTTTGATAAAGTCTAAGCCAGGGGACAACTGGCAGGACTGATTGTACATGAAAGCAGTTCTCAGCCGTCAGCAGTGGAAACACGGAGCTTTGTAAAAGGAATCAAGCAGCGTTTTGTCCAGTGCTGGTTTTCACCGGCGCTGTGGGTAACGACACAGAGAGCACACTCGCTAGACCTGTGGGTAACACCACGGATGGTGCTGGAAAGGGCTGTGACTGCACTGGGAACAAGATTAGATTTCAGGAATTATCTTGACAAACCGGAAAAATGTTCTGTAAAAGCAGGATGCTCCTGAAGCGCAAGAGCAAGGTCAGACAGAGCCATCGGCTACCAAATGCAGGACAGGGAACAGCCAGGTAGGTAGCAGCTCTGTGAAGGAGAATGAGGAGGTTATAGTGATCCTCGGACTGAGCACAAGTCACCATGCTCATGGCTGGCCTGGCATGAACAAACAGGAATGTAGCCTGGGTGGCATGTGAGCCCTCTGAAAGTCCATGGTGGAGACAGAAGAGCAAGCGGTATAACAGCTGAAACCTCAGCGTGAGATTTAAGTTAGGTATCAGGATTGTGATGCCCTAGAAGAGACAGCACAGGAAACTGGGGGTTCCTCTTTTAGCAGATCTGTAAGAGCAGGTTTAAGAAACTACTGTCAAAAATGTCTGTGCCTTGGCTGTTGTGGTACTTCTTGAGATGCTCTCCAGTGTGATTGGAATGAGGGAGCTCTGATCAAAAATTTGGATAGATCAAGCAGAGTCTTATGCCAGAATTGTTTTTTGCACTTTTTGTCATCCAGGCTGTGTTAAGGTCTGTATCTTTCCCCCCACTTTGCTTATGTTTAATTTTTAATTGCCCCCCTTTCCCCCACTGTACTATAGGAGGTAAGTGGTATATCTCAAGGTGAAAAATGTTGCCTCTGTTTGATCCGTTGGCCACATAACACCACTACTCCTTTTTGACAAGAGGAGCTCCATGTCCTTGCAGCAACATGGTTGTAAGCAGGTAGTTATCATAGTGGAGCTGCCACAACTACAGGGGTGGGCAAATGCAGGTCAGGGGGACTGTTCACACTGTACTTTGGTGTTCTTCTCTTTCTTTCATGTCATCTCTAAACCCCAGGTTTCCACAAGGAAGACTTCACTTGGGGACACTTCTTTAAATATTTGCATGCAAAGTTTTAATTTCTGGAAAAAATTAGCCTAGCTGTCAGCCTTTGAAATTAAGTATCAGCTTAAGCAGAACTTTAAATACCCTTTATCCTATTGTTTTGATGGGGCTACTAAAAAATCTTGAAAAAAAACTGTGCTATGATAGATGTAGAATCCATAGCAGTCTAAGAAGGTGGATGTTAATCAAAACTTTCTAAATTCCACATTTTAATTAAAATTTTCAGTTTTAACAACATTTGTTAAACAGAAGGCTTTTGAAATATATGTTTTATGAGTGAAAATGAAGCCCAGTCTCAAACCGTTTATCAATAAGGGAAGAAAAAATGGGATCTTTCCATCAAAGCAAAAATTATCTTTCACTTTGAATTAATATTTAGCAATTTTTTTCTAATTTAGGAGTATCAAGACACTTATTTCAGCCTCTAATTATATTTTAAGTAGCTGGCACTACTCTTCTGACCTTAAATCAATACTGGTTAGTAGTTTCAAATTCTCCTCTGAGAAGAACAGCAGCTGTATATTGAAGAGTGAAGTGTTAAAATATGAAAAATAAGGGAATGATTTAGGAAACTCATTCCCTCAGGACATCAATGAGATGATGGTTCTAGGGCTCAGATCCCCAGGGACATTTACGTCCCTGGCACCCTGGTTGTGTGCCCGTTTGCATTCAGCATGGTCTTGCCTGCTGCGGACAAGGACTGTCCCACTCCCAGCCACTCACTGCTGCTGCCACCCTCTTGCTGGCACAAGGATGTGTGTGCCTGTGAGACAGACCAAGGACCTGGTCCACCTCAGAAGTAACACAGCCACAACACCACCACAGCATTGTCACTGGCGGGGTCAGTTCTCTGAACTGGGTTTCCATAAACTCCATGAACTGCAGGTCCAGCACAAAAGAAATTATGACACAGGTACCAGCATCAGGAAGGCAGTGGGGGTGATGCCATCCCTTGTCTTTATAGACACAGTGCTCTGTGCCTGAATAATTTTAAGTGCTATTTATTTTTTCATGATTTTTAAAATGTTATCCTATTCTTTGCCAACATTGAAAATACCAGCTATTCTTTCAAGGTATCTTCCTTTGGCAGTGCCAGAGCTGGTGGTTGGGTTTTTTTTATTATTATTATTTTCAGTAAAAACATCTAGGTATGATACTGAGATAGATGAAATATTATGCAAGCGCATGTTTTCAGATAGGTAGATGATGTTTGTGAAGACTGCTTGTAGCTTATAAAAATAATCTTACCTCTGTCCAAACCTATTTTTCTAATTGCTCAGTCTCTCCATGTGGTATTTCTCATGAGGCATGTCCGAACTTGGTAGTCACAGGTCTAACATATAACTTACATTGATACAAATATCATGTGTCACTCCTAGACAAATATATGGATGGAAGTTATTTACTAAATTTGTCTATAGGCAGTGAATATCTTTTATATTCAAATACTCATCATATCCATATACCGTTTAGACATAGCTGAAGAACCTCAGCTACCCAACAGATGATTTATTCCTGTTTTTATATATGAGCAGCATATGGATATCCTCAGTAGTCATACAGTACATTAATGTAACTGAAACACCTCTCAAATAGCTTTTAATGAGGTTATCTAAGCTCCAGTTTCTCAGGAACTCTTTGAAACAGCCCAGTATGGATTAGTACCTGAGGGAGGCCAGTGAGCTTTGCCAGCCACTACTTAATTGTAGCAGCAGATGAAATAAAGCTTTGGGCCATTAATCATTTACTTCTGAGCTTCCCTGTGTGTGCTTAGGAGGAAACTGAAGCCTTCCTGAGTGGACTCCTTAGGGCTTCTTGCAGTAATTACTGTCTTACTTATGATTTCTAGGAAGACAGAGAAGTCAGAGCAATACCTGACTTGGCAGGATGCTTCCTTGGTGGCTCTGGAAAAGATGACATTAAAGGGCTGGTTAGGACTAGTCTCTGTCTTATGAATCTTTCCTTAGCTATTCTTACTTTTTGCAGTTTTTGCTTTGAATTTTGAAATTTCCCATTTTGGTGACTCTTTTAATTAAAGGGGTTTCCCTTCTTCCATGCTGTGGGAGCAGGCACAGGGTCCTGCTTTCCTCTCTGAGGGCAACTGTTACGTCCCAGGTTTTATATAGCAAGCTCCACACAGGCTTCAGTTCATGATCCAGGGCATGGAGAGTGACTGTGCCTGATCTCCTGTTCTCCCCTGACGTCAGACCTCCCAGAAGTGCCACAGAGGGCTTCTTTAGAGATTGAAGAGCTGGATTTTCGTATTAAAACCCATTCAAGCAGGTTAAACGGAGTTATGGCAACCTTGGCCAGGTCACATGCAATATTCAGCAAATTTTTTCAGACCAATGTACCGAGCAATCATACAGCAGGTCCACATGTGCCACAGACTTTTCTGAGGTCAGCTTATTGCAGAGCAACCCTGGAAGTCCCACTGCATGGCAAATTTAATGCACAGCTGCATAATACCCTGGAAAATGTGCTGTGGGAGCAGTCTTTGAGTTCAGAAAGTTTCTAAAAAGGATTATGAAATCTCCTGGACAGCAAAAGCAGGGTCTGGACTTCGTGACCTGCAGGGTCCTAACAGGACTGTGTTGTATGTTCGCAGTTACAGCACCAAAAAAGTGAAGAACATGACCTCTCTTCTTTCATATGGCTATGATTCCTTGGGTTGTGAATAGTTCCCTGGCTGCAGTTTGCTTTGATTATCATATCAGTAAGTTAATCTCACATTATTTAAGAATACAGAGATTTCATCTTGAGTCTCAGTGTTTTTCTGAACTACCAAAATCTCAAAAATGGCCAACAATTACGACATGATTCCAGGGCTCAGGAGTTGTTGTCCAAGGCATACAAACAAGACCCAAGTTGTTGGGTTGTCAACACAGCCTTGGTTGAGCCACCAACTCTCCACATATATTGGATAGATGGCTTTAGCTTTCTCTACCTGTACTGGGTATTTAGCACAGGCCCAAACCAGCGCTCAAGTCCAAGCTTACATAGTATTCCTCTGCATGAAAGCCCACTGTGAACTGTGAGCTTGGACAACTCTGTAGCCCAACAAGAAAATGCTCTGTGCACCCAACAACCTAACAGATAGGATCACTTATCGCTGGTAGCACAGGCAGACACAGACACAGTCTGTATTGGTTGGCTTATGATAGTGCTTTAAAAATGGCTGGAAAATTTACAGTACCATGCAGTTCAGTCATCTATACTGTACAGTTGTTAGTACAGCTCTGACATGGTGCCTGCTGCAGTGCAGGCTCATGGCAGATTGTGCTTTTTCAAGAGTTTGGGAGCATAATCCAAAGGATAGCATTGCCAGGGACCAGTCCCCATTGGCAGTAGACACATGGACTCCCTGTTTTGATAGATAAGAGAACCTAATACTCTAGGGTTTTCTGAGCCTGTATTCCTAAGCATAGAAGAAATGCTCTGAGAGTAAGAATTGTGCTTGTTCAGCACCCTCCAGAAACTCAAAAAGAAGTCCAGCCGTAGCCCAAAGAGGTTGTCAGGAGGCAATCAAATTAGTAATGTCTGCCACCTAGTTTCCTCTAATCTTGTGTTTCTCCTTTTGCTGTTCCATAACTTTTCAAAATGCCCTTAGCTTTTGCAAAGTTACACTTGTCTGAAAGAAAAAAACAGAAGAAAACCAGAGCTATAATTTATTTTGTTGCCTTCACAAGCAAAAAGAGGGCAGAGATAAGGAAGAAATACTGTGCTTAAATCAGAGTTTTAAAGCAGTAAATTGCTTTTCTAAAATATTTCAGGAAAGTTTTAGAAAAATAACTATATTCTGAGTGCTAGAAGATGGAAACTATATTGGAATGTTTATAAACTTTTTCATTTTTTTTTAACTAACAATCTAAACAATGGTGCAGGTTGTACTGATTATGTAGTGTTGATTGGAATAATTTAAATAGGGCTACATGTATGCTTGTCAATTGAGGTTATGTGTAATATTCAACTGTAGTTCACAGGATGTAAAAGAAAGTAGCTTTTTCCAATGGACATGTTTCTATAAACTGTTGCTTATGCTTACATGATGCACTTTAAAAATCTGTTTCCCCTTTATGATGCTTCTTTGAATGACGTCTACATAGTTTTAATTTGCAATTCATCAGTATTCCTTAGGCTTCTCTAGAAAATACTTTATATTTGCCTTTCAGAATAATTTACTGATTAAATTTGCTTTCATAACTTTGCCAGTGTTCTCTATTAAGCAAGTTCCACTAGGTTTCATGCACAAAACTTTTCAGTTATAAAAAAGAAAACACACAAACCACCACACACATGCAATTTTATGTTGTGCAAAATTATGTTTTCTCTATGTGTATTAGGGGTCTGCTGTACACAAACTTTTGTGTATTTTCAAATATACTGACTTCATAAGATCAGTTAACTCCAAGGCTTAGAATTAAAGCTTTCTTCCTAAAGAGAGGCCTAAATTAATAACTCATTACATGTATCTGTGAACTGAAATTTACCTGCAAAGTGAACTGACTGATTTTCCTCAAGCCAAATCACCAACCAGTGTGAAAGGCTGTGAAAGGTTTATATTGCCTGCAAGATCAACCAAGCAGCCCATTCTGTCACATGGAGTGCTATGATACAATTTCTGATTCTTACTATACTGCATACCACCGTAGCATATAAATTAAATGTAAAGTGGATGTGGAGATACAGAGCCAGGGGCATAATGGAGGACAATAAATGTAGGACCTTAGTAAGAAGAGTGTTCTTGAAAATCCATTCTGCAGAACAGCCCAGAGACAACCATGTGAGGCTGGTGTAAGAAGAGTGTGATGGTCCCAGAGCAGCCCTCAAAAGCAGATTCCTGTTCCCTGGATGCTGAATGCCTTCAGAGTTACAGTACACCATCTGTGTTCTTGGCAAAGGCTGTGCAAGGTAAGGCTATGAGATCTGCCTGCATTGTGCACATACTCATCCTCCACTTGCTATTGAAAACAGAAATAACCTGTGAAAGTCCCAAGGTGTCTGTGTGACGAAGGAAGGGGAGCAGCAACATATCCTACATCCCAGACAGAGCCACAGGCATCTTGTTCCCTCTATAGCGGGAGAACGTTCGCTTCTGTGCTTCCAGCTGCCTTGTTCGTGGCATGGTTGATGCTGGTTGAAACCTGATGCACTTTGCATCCTTATCATCTCCGTAGGCCCCTCACCTTACAGCACAGCCTGCCTGCAAATCCCGTCGCCCTCATGCTAGATAATAAAGGGACCCTACAGCAACAATCCTTTGCTGCCGTGTCTCATGTCTAATAGTAGGAAGAACTCACCTCAAGAAGCAGTGGAAGCTACCAGGCTGGCACAGGGCACCAGCTGATGCCCCCAGCAGGAAAGAAAAGCCTAAAACCCTCAAGCAGGTACAAGATTTTCCCCTTTAGGGCTGTAGCAAACCTAACCAGAAGACTATAGTTTATCAAAGAGTTAGTGATACACGTAACAGTGAAGTAGGCACAAGCCGGTGCTGCACTGCACTGTGCTGCCCGTACAGCTTGTCCTCCAGGCCAGTGCTGGGCTGTGCAGGTGTCTTGTCCGCATCACAAACTCAGCTGGGTGGTGGTAACAGGAGCCCACTGGCAGCTCCCACTCGGTGTTGTCGATTACACCACTCACATGTCCTTGTCTTTATCTTAGAGTGGAGCAGCAAGTTCTCCTGTGAACACATGGTTAGTTGATGGTAGAAATGATGAATAATTTTTTAATCTAAGAAAATTCTTTCAGAGGTCTTGAAACCAAAGTGTTACCAAACCTTTCTATGGGTGGGATCTGTACCACATGAACAAAGGTCTGTCTGACACTGCACAGCTTGGAGTTCGCAGCACCTGAAGGGACATAAGATTATCTCTATTCTTTTTCTTTCTTGTGATAGCTCCAGAAAATCTTACTTTAAGCAATAGCTTATTGAGTCTGAGTGCCTTTCTTACTGGGATCATAAAGTACACTAGCCTCAGTGCCTTGCACTACGAGGTATGAGCAGAATAGTCTGAAGCTGACCCCAAAGATGTTTCTGAAACAAGTGGTCTCACAGGCGAAAAACAAAGTTCCAAACATTTCCAGCTTTGGGGTTGCTTCTCCACAGCAGTCTAGGGCTGCTCCTGCTAGCTTTGTGACTATGCATGTTGCCCAGCACCACTGCAGTTACTCCCATTTCACCCAGAAGGACAAGAAAAGGAGATTTTTCAGTATCAACACAATCATAAAATATAATCTATACCCTTTAGTGCTGCATGTGATGGGAAAAAACCAAACTTCAAATATTTCTGCTGTCCTTATTTTATTCCTTTACAAGCTCCTCTGTATCGTAAAGCAGCTGATAGCATGCTTTAGCACTGTGCATGTTTTAAATTAATGTCCTTCACAGAGCATTAATATCTCAGCCCTTCTTTTAATTTCAAAATGACACAGGAAAACACCCATAACTTTGACAGAACCTTGAAAGAGGTCTGCATAATTCAGAAATAGACATTTCCAGATTGTTCAGATCACTCCCTTTAATAACCATCTAGCTCCACTGGTAGGTCCTTCTGCCAGGTATTGCTGAAGTGCATGCTAAAATGCCCTTGTATAGCAGAGCTTTTCTCAGTCAGGCTCCTAATTTACGATCCCTATATTCACAGCATCTGTTACTCATCTGGTTTTGACAGCTGCTGTTCATTCCTACTCAGAAGCTGGCAGTTGAAAAGTTTCAAAAAAATTCATGTTTTGACTTGATGATCCTATAGAAGCTGACCCTTGGGCTCTGTTTCGCAGGTAACAAGTCACAGACAACTTCTCAGAGTGCAGCATCTGGATGTTAAAAGAACAGTTATTTATTATTTGTTGCTCTCAGTTCTACTTGGTTGTGTTATTAATTCATGTAGAGTGGCTTGCATGCATATAAAGCAGATGAGTTTTGTATGCATGACTAGTTGGAGATCAACTATAATTAGCAAAAATTGAGGCAAAATTAATAGCAGCAATAATCTTGCAAAATAGGGTTTTTTTCTTTGTCGTTTTGAAAAGTAGGTGCAATGATCAACATCTATAGTGTTGTGAAGGCAAAGGCTGCTCACGAAGGCCTCAGCTCAACAGAGCTCTGAAGGGCCAGAGTAAATGCTGTATCTTGACAGGGTGGTAACTTCTTTGAGACTTTCCACATGCTAAAATTCATACCATAAATCCTTGTTACAGCTAAATTAAAGTATGTGAGCAGAACTGATCACTATAATTATCTGAAGGCGTTTTAATATTTTTCTTAATAGAATAGCAGTTTGATATGGAATTTCTTTTTTGACTTATAATAGAAAGAAATCAAGCACCAAAACTTTTGTATCTTGTATTTCAGACATTTAACTTTTTGATATTACAATAATTTATTTCAAATTAAATTGAAAATCTCTGTTTGAAGGCAAGAACAACCTCTGAACAAAAGCAATGTATGTTTTGGTTTGGGGGGGAATTATCAGAATGACAACTATTTATCACAATGAATCATGACAAGCAACTGTTGTTTTTTCAGTTAGCTCTGCATGCAAGATCTGGTGTTGCTGTGGTCCGGTAATGGTTTTATCTGAACTGGAAGAGAGGTTGTCCTCTGAACTCTGTGTCTTACATATTAAGTACATGACTTCATGCCACCATGCACGGGTGAAAGGAGAGACAGGTGCTTAGACAGAGGATGGCTTTACAGCCATTGCCCATTGGTTTCATGTGCCTGGCACTCTTTCCCCTATTTTCCCTAGAGTCAGTGATAAGCTTCATCAAATCTGTTAGATGAGCTCCTTAGACAACCCATTAGTGTGGATTTCATAACCCGTGAAGCAAATAGGCTGTACTTTACTGATCATACCTGGAGTATTGCAGTCTTGTTGTTTTCAAACTAAAGAAAAATACAGCTATATGGCTGCTTGTAACAATACACTGTTCATCACAAACTGTATACCAGAGTTATTAGCCTTATGGCCAGGAAAGTGCATTAAAAGAAGAAACACAAGTAGCCAAGCTGTGCCATTACTTGGAGAGTTCCCCTACCTTTTTTCTTTTGTTTATGTGTTTTAATTGGAATACTGTGTGGTTTCTCCACAATGTAATTTTAGCTGGCCCTTGATTATCTGAGTAAATTAGTTAATGATACTTGCTCATTGCAATTACACTTTCCCATTGCAATTATCTGAATTCTGCTGTTTCAAGTTGTCCATAATGAATCTGTGTTCATAATTACAGCATATTGCTAATAAATGTTTGTAGTAGATGTGTATGTACATACACAGCAGCTAACGTTTAATGTAGTTGAGCTCACACATTCTTATTGCTTACTGCATGCTTTGCTAGTGATAAATGATAGCTATTTTTCTCTACTGCAGCCAAGAACAGAGATTAAAACTCCAGATACCAATCTGATCTCACAGGTCACAGCTTGTCTGTGTAACCTGTTTTATGTTATAACTGATAGCAGTAAAAGGTCTTTCATCACCCTTGTTTATTTATGTCCATGGTTCACAGTGATGATGATTTATAGAGTACCTGTAATTGCAAGCGTACAGCTCTCATGAAAATGCAATGCATAGTGGGAAAAAGTGATCTTGTGGGAAGGAGAGATATTAAAAGTCTAATGTGAATAAAAAAATCTTAACTGTGAATAAAGAAATACAAACAATAAGATAATTCAATTACTAAAGAGAGCAAATCTGTATATAAGTAGTGGAGATGGGTAATTAGGGGAAATAGAGGACTGGAAAATTCAGCACATCTATTTCACATAGGTTAAAATTTAAAAAGCTCTGTTCGTGTGGTCATCTGTGCTTTTTGGCTTGCTAACATTCATCTTGGCTACAACTTGGAAAGCCAAGAAGCTTTGATATCATAGAGTTTGAGTTTCCAAATTCAGTGTGTTGGAGAATAAGAACTCTACAATGTAGAAAACATGAATGATGATTTTAATAGGGAAAACCAATTTCTGCATATAAAAAAGATGCTGAAAACATAGCAAGGGATGCAGAACAGAATAAAGAAAAAAAAAAGAAAAAAAAAAAAAAGATGTGGAGGTTTTTATTAAAAAAAACCCAACCTAAACCTTATAGGAAGACATTTAAATATCTCAACATCTTACTAGGTGGAAGACTGAAAGATGACAGGATTGCATCAGGGCTCCCACGGGAAGATGATACCAAGCCTGAAAAGCCCATTTATTCTATCAGACACTGAGATAATAAGATTCAATGACAGGTACCTGAAAACAGTCAGATTCCAATTAGGCATAAAGCAAATGTTTGTAACAATGAGATTTATTACCCATTAGAGCACACACACCCCAGGGGAAACCAGGATGTCTCTCCATGTTTTCAGTATGTCTTTAGTTAAGATATACATTATCTAAAAAATACACATGCTACCAGACTGTATACTGGAGTAACTGGGGAAAAAAATCCTATGGTACATTAATAAATAGAAACCTTAATGAGATGATCTAACAGACTTTTTGGCCTCTAAGATCAAAACAACTCTTATCTGAAAATTAGTTCCTGTAGAGCTATATTTGGGCTATGACATCACTGACTAGTAAGCTTTCACCTGCATGTTTATATTTACCTAATTCCTTACTCTGGAAGCAGCTCTTTCCTTAGAAAACACAGTAAGGTAACTGCAAACTCCTTTTTTAGTCTGGACAGTCAAGAGCTCGGCGTCACATTCTTTTGTCCTCTAGATGTTGCCCTCTCCCTGTTTTCATCATTCCCTGCTTTCCACCCCAGAAGCCAACCGCGTCCTATTCTCAGATAGTTAATAAGCATCCATAGGTTGTCTCTAAAGCAAAGGAAACCTTTGCCTCTGATACCCTCCTGAGAAAAGATACACATCTGAGAGGTGAATGAATTATAGTCATTTTAGAAGAGTCCTTATCTGTAAAACAGCCCAGGCCTTTAAGTATTCATGTTAGCCAGAAAAAATAATAATTTCTATTTATCTCTAGCTTACAGACTACCACCGTGGTACTGATAAGATAGTAAGCAATAAATGCCTTTCTTGAAATAGAATATACTGTCAGAGACAGCACTTACAAAACTCTGTTTCATTTACTGAACTTATAATGTATGGCATATGTATTCAAACTTTCTTCTTTTATATTTTATACTTGCTTAGTACCAAGAGAGCAGAGAGCTTGTGTCTTTTTACCAGCTTGTTAGGGTTTCAGAGCTTATTTTCAGACAGCAATGCGTGATGTCCTTTAAGACCACTAAGAATTTTCCTGGTGGTACTTTTCCATCATCTAGTTGTGTACTGCTGACAGCTTTATACCTGATTCTTGCATTGATGCTCTATGAATGATTCTTGCATTCTCAGCTCTAGGGTGATGGAGATACAGCATCCCACTGTTTTAGGGCAAATAAAGAAGACTTTGGAGCCAGATATACCAAAACAGGGCATAAATGTCACTGTTTTCCCCTTCTCCTGTAATTACTGTCTCCCTGTTTGTTCATTTAATATCAGTATCCCTTTTGGAACACGGTAATTATGTTTCTGCCTGTGAATGACCCAGTGTCTGTCACAGTAGATCCGCCCTAGCAGGCAGGGCCAGCTCCTCTGTGCAGCAGTCCTGCTCAAGCACCGTATGGTCGTTCCCCTTCTCTGGTGTCCCTCTCCAGCACGCAGTGACAGCATGCTTATTTGGCAGTCCCAGAATATGCTTTTTCACCAGTGACAATCTGGAACCAGTCCTGGATGTCGCTGAGCATCTTCAGTGTCTGCAAGCAGTCCCCTTTCGGGGAAACTGAAGCTTCTCAAGCTGGACATGCCCAGAAAGACTTCTCTGATGTGTGCCTGTGAAACAGCAATGTTCTGAAGTCTTGGAAAGGTTCATTAGTATCTAAATAACCAGCTGGTTACCTCTACACCTGATTCTACTCTCATATTTATTGGGATGACACAAGAAACTCTTGTTCGACTTTGGGAGACTTTCCACACTGGTTTATGTACACGTAACATGCAGGAGATCAGGTCATCCTCTTTTTATGTGATGCTCTTTCTCTGTTGCTGCTTATGAAACAGATGTGAGTAAACCACTCATATAATCTGGAGGAACTGAGAGCATTGAAACAGAATTCCTAATTTGCTGCAAATTATGACTTTTTGAAATGTCTTCCTTGCCTGAAGACACAGTTTAGTTTCCCATGAAATGGGATTTTCACATAAAAATTACTATGCAAAACTTTTTTTAAAAAATTTGAGAACCTAATTTTAAATATTTTTAATGTTGATTTATTTCATAAAATACCTATTGTAGTATATAATGTGCACCAAAACCAAACATACTGCATATACATAGAGGAAAAATTTTTGCTGTTTTAATTTTACTCTAGAACCATGAAGATAAATTACTACTTTGTGGATGGACAGAATACCTTCTCTAGATTACCTGTACATTAAAATGAAACAACCTTAGATATTAATGCTAAAAAAACCCACCTGTTTCAATCAGTATAATGTATTAACTGCTGTTACTGATTTTAAGAATTAGATGTTCCATCTATGCTGTAGCACTACCATTCCTAATTTGTTATGAACACTTACAAATAATAAATAAAACCACATAAAGTCAAATATGAAGGAGTTTCAAAGTTTTCTGAAATGAAAATATTCAAAAATTAAATACATGGAGAAACATTTATAGGAATTTTCATTGAAGTAATACAATTTTCTGGGGGAAAAAAAAAACCCAAGAATTGTGTTTGGACTAGTTTTAACCAATCTTTGGAAACTTTTTACAAAGACAGAGTAAGCAGTCATTCATAACAGTAAGCTATTAGCAATACCAGGACTTTCAAGGATTATGAATCACAAAGTCACAAAATCATTTAGGTTGAGAGGGGACTCTTGAGATCATCTAGTCCAGCCCCCTTGCTCAAGCAGGGTCAGCTACAGCAGGTTGCCCAGCATCATGCCCAGTTGGGTTTGAGTATCTCCGCAGGTGGAAACTCCACATCTCTCGGCGATGTGTTCCAGTGTTTGACCACTCACAGTAAAAAAGAAGTGCTTTCTTGTGTTTGGATGGAATTTCACATGTTTCATTGTCCTGTCACTGGTCACTACTGAGAAAAGGCTGGCTCCCTCTTCTTCATTCACCTCTATTATGTATTTATACACATTGCTGGGATCCCTCTGGGCCCTCTCTTCCCCAGGCTGAACAGTCCCAGCTTTCTCAGCCTCTCCTCATCTGTCAGATGCTCCAGTCCCTTAATCAACCTTCATAGCCCTGTGCTGGACTCCCTCCAGTAAATATGCATCTTTTACTGAGGAGCCCAGAGCCTCACCAGTGCTGAGTGGAGAGGATGGATCACCACCTTCAACCTGCTGGCGATGTTCTTCCTAATGCAGCCCAGGGGGCCACTGGCCACCCTCGCAGCAAGAGTGCATTGCTGGCTTGTGGTGACCTGTCTGTCTACCAGGACACCAAAGCTGTTCTCTGCCAAGCTGGTTTCTAGCTGGCCAGCCCTGAGCATATGCTGGTGCCTGGGCTTGTTCCTCCCCGGGTGCAGTACTTGGCATTTCCCCTTACTGAACCGCATGAGGTTTCTCACAGCCCATTTCTCTAGCTTGCTGAGGTCCCTCTGAAGGGCAGCACACCCACATGGTTTATCAGTCATTCCTCCCAGTTTTGTATTGTGCAAACATGTTAAAGGTGTACTTTTTCCCATCATCCAGGTCATTAATGAAGATGTTAAACAGGATTGGCCCCAGTATGGATGCCTGGGGTACACCAGTAGTGACTTTCCTCCATCTGGACCTTGTGCCACTGACCACAGTCCTGTCAGCTTGGCATTTCAGGCAGTTTTCCATCCGCCTCCCTGTCACTTTATCTAACCCATACTTTCAATGTGATAGTTGCCGTTCCTTGTATCTCCACAATAGACGCTGAAGGCTGCATGGATATGGCATATGATATTATCCTCTCCCAGGCTCAAGTTTCTAAATGCATCTTGTGATTTCTGTCTTAAGGCATTGTAATGAACCTACCTATGTAGTTTCTCAAAACTTGAAAATAGTTGGATGCCTTCAAATCAAACTATATGGAAATGTTACAGTACAAACAAAGTGGTAAGGGACTTGTAAGTATTGAACAAGGCACTTCGTATTAGAGAATAATATGTTTCTTCAGAGCCAATATATGTATTTTTTTATTCAAAGGCTACATAAATATGACTTCATTTAGAAAGTTAAGTTGAGGTTTTAAAAGCTAATGTAAAACTCTTAAAAGAATATGAAAGTAGGTAAGAATAAGAATACATTAATAGGTTTATGTGTCTTCCAGGCAGACCTGTGATTCATCTAGTTGAACAGCCTACCTCAGACAAGGACCAACACTTTATTATTCAGAAAAATACAAAATCCCTTTCATGTGCATATTGTCTGAATATAAAAAGTGCTGCATCCTCATGGTACTCCAGACTTACAGTGAATAGTGACGAGTGGCATATAAATCAGAGAAATGTTCTTGTAGTCCAGGTATGGAAAGTGAAGTATGTCTTGCTTGAAACTTTATCTTCTCTTGAAGACAATTTGAAATTTATCTTCCCCTGCAAGAGAAGGGCACTTCTCATTTTAAACTGAGGCTTAAAGACTGAAAAGCTGAGTCAGCCTCAGGAGGTGCCTTTGTCTCTCCTTTGGCTAAAGATGGAGACTGTCTCAACAAGTTATGTGAGATGAACACAATCTCTTGTGATTATTTTGTATCTAGAAGCATATTTATGTCTAATTTTTTAAAAGTTAAAACCAAACTCACAAGCTGTGATATCTGATGACAATAAGTAATATAAACTCTGTATTTAGAAATACTAGTTATCAGTTTCCCGTATGTGGATGTTTTGGGCTCATTTCTGCTTATATTGACATGTCTAGTTTATCTTTGGCTTCAGCTGGAGTCCATTCAAGCTCTTCATGCTCTTTATAGATTTTCACAGGTCAAAGACTGCTGCTGCTTTCTTCTAAAACCCAGGAAAAGGGCACTAATGGCTTACTCTGTGTTCCCAGAAAGTCTAGCGTCCCTGGATTTTAACACTGCCAAATCTTTGGCAGTGTTTGGGCAGATTGTTCCATGTAAGACTTGATTAGTTAATGAAGACAGGATGCTTGTTACAAATACAATGCTGACTTCTTTTAGACATTCACACTTAGCCACTCAGGCTATTGCCGCGTTATGAGAAATGTCAGCGTCACGCTGGGAGCACAATTAAGTATTCTTTATTTTTGTTTACTGCCATTTAAAAATTGTGCACAAAATGTGCTCAGCCACAGGAAAAAAAACACCCTCTCAAAGTATTAATTACAGATTTTATTAAAAGCATACAGAAAACTTGAAGCGTAACCAAGCAAACGATCACTGTTCTCTCACCCTAGGAGAAGAGAGGATGAGGGATTCCAGTGGCAGGGAGCTTAGTTGCTTTTGACAAGAAGGGAAACACAGACCTCCTAATTAACAGTGCAGTTAAAGAAGGGTGAGCAGCTTGTTGCCCAAACATAACCACAGGGAAAACTGTAACTGCTGCAATCAAGAGAGTTATTTACCCAGTCAATAAAAACAGGCTGAAACAAATGACATAATGCCCTGAGTAACCATGGTCTGACAATAAGAAGTTACCAAGAAACGTGGCTGCTGGTGGGTGGTTCCTCTCTCCGTCCTGAGGAGTGTGGGGTGACACAGGTACTGGACTGAGGGTGTCCTGTGTTGTATATGCAGTGGTGAGCACCGAGCTTCGATGTCATCCCTGTGAAATAACAGAAAGACCAAAGACAAAATCATGTCCACATGTTATGAATATCCATGGAAATGATGGTCCAAAAACTCCTCAGCTATTGAGCAGAGTAAACTTTCAAGCTACAGGTGTTGAACTGCGCTGCACTGTTTTGGATTTTGTAATGAATCCCAGGAGATTTGTGACTTCATCTAACCATGACTAGAGATAAAATGAGGGTTTCCATTTACTCCAGCATTTTTTGGGTCAGGACTTTGTTAAAGAGCTAGCGAGCCTTTTTCACAACCTTAACAGCATCTTCCAGAGTGCCCCAGAAAGGAAGGAAAATCACTTTTACAAATCACAATCCTAAAGTGATTTGGCATGCATCAAAAAGCAAAACGATACTATATATGCTTTGGCTGACATTTACAAGGATACCAGAAAATGTCCCAGATTTACAGCTCCCTGGCTTGCCCTGGGCTACTCAGTGCTACGTAACTCAGTGTCAATGCTGAGTCCAGTGCTGTGTGCACTGTAAGCTGTAAGCCATTGATAATGGTCACAGCTAGCTGTGGGTTTGATTTTTTATTTCCCTGTCCATATCAGATTACCCAGAACACCTGTCATAGCCTCACATTATAGCCCATAGCTTAGGCCTACATTCTTGATGTCCTGATGTCTTGATATCACACAGATCAGTGACAAAATGTGGTTAAAAGAAAGCAATGACTGCGTATTTGAGGAATACAGAATACTGTTCATCAGCTCACCAATTAAAGTCATAATGCATATAAAGTATTTATTTCTTGGCTTCAGAAATACTGATGCATTGAATATTGCAGCTAATATGTGATCAGATTTTCTTAGACTCTACCATACTCCTCCAGATGAGGAGTGCTCTGATGAGGAGGAAGCAGTGGTGTGAGTCAGACTAGCAGCGTCAATAAGGATTTTCAGGACTTTGATGCGAGAAAATATAGCAAGAAACCTAAAACTCTGCTGCAGACAGGAGTTACATAGGTAACAGGAACCATCAACACACAAGCGGGAGCCTCGTTGTCTGCGAGAGAAGGTTTGGAGCTCAGCCCACTCAGCATTCCCAGAAGGGGACAGTTAGTACTGATGTAGATGAGCTCAACAAGAATGTAAATAAGGAGCCTTCTGACAAGGCCACGCTAACTGCTAAAAGGAAACAAACTGCCGAAGACATAAGACTCAAGGACACTAGGGTAAAATAATTGTGGTAGTGGGAGATTGTGACCTCCTACTCAGATGGCCCCCCCCAAAGAGGGTGGATCCTCCGCTCAGGGAGCATGCATAGTAAATTTAAAATGAACTGTACCTTTAAATGGAAGCAAGAAAGCAACTAACCAATAATTAGTTAGGAGGTGTAGACTTTGGGTGGAACTATAACCAACTTCACTGTATGAATATGTATTGTGAGTAAAATTAAGTGTGCAAGTTAGGAGGAGCAATCCCCCTTGCCCCTGGCACTGTAATAAATGTACCTGCTTTATAACTCCTTGAGTCGTAGAGTTTGATTCTGCACATCAACTTGGACTGACGTGTCATAGCTTTCAGCTCTAAAACTGCCTTTTTGATTAGCTTTGATGTAATCTTCTCAACTTCTGCAAACAAGAAAGCCAGCCAATAACTTTTGTGTCATGGCAGCTAAAAATAACAAGCGTAATGGTCCAGGCACAATTGAAATGTTTTCCAGGTTTTAGACATCTAAGTACCTGTGTCTGCACTGAAGTCAGCTGCTTCGTTATTCAGATTGTCATTTCTACACAGCTCTTTGTGGACACAAAAGATGTTTCCAAGCAGATTCCCCATCAAGCAAGGCCCTTCTGATATTGCTTGTGCACACCCACCAGATGTGGGTCATTGTGCTGATAGATCCTCATTCCTCTCTTGTTTTTACAGGTTTGGCAACTACCTTAAGTTTCACCTTAAGCAAATAAGTAGAAGATTACACCTAGCAGATCTGTCTGACCTCATTTTCTCATCTGCACAGATGTGAAGTGAAAGTAATCTATGGAAACAAATAGATTTACAGTTGAGAAAAAAACATTAAGGGTAAATGAAAGATCTGACCCAGCTGGAAAATCTGTCTTTAAGTTCTTCTGTAAATTATTCAGGGTTTTCACTTTCTTAGAAAATAACTGGAGGGCAGGCTTCCCAGGTACCAGGGGCAAGGATAGAGCAATTAGAGTCTCTCACTATGCTCCCTGTGCCAGAAATGTAAGCATTGCATAGTGCTTGCCATAAAGGCTGTCTCTGTGAGGTGAGGCTTGCCTACTAATGTGCGTTTGGTCAATGGGGCTGGGGAGCCAGACAGGTCAGTAGCCTTATCATATACCTCTGGCTACTGACTTGTAACATGCCTCAGCTGCACGTGTCACATGCGTTCTGCAGCATGGGGAAGATGTGGAGACTGGAGGGAAGTGGGGGAAACAGAATATCTGCATAAAACCATAGGAAAGGCTAGCAGGAGACAGTTCAAGCTGAGCTGGGTGTCCTGTTACTGCTTTTTGAACTTTCTGTAATGTAAACACCGGGTAGGAGACAGCTTTAACTTCATACAATGCACATAGCCTTTAGTTGGAGCACAGCAGCAATGGCAACTGCTCACAGCACACATCAGTCTCGTTTGTAAGTGCCATCATAATTTCAGAACACAGTAACAGTTGTCTCCTAAAAGTATATTATTTCGTTGAGTGATGAATGGCATTGTGAAATATTACCTATAATCAGAACCCTTTATGGCGAAGCTCATTAAGTTCATGACAAATCTAGTGTTGACAGCACTTTAATTTTGTTTTATTGCCTCATTTTATCTCAACGATTTCTGTCTCTGGTTTACAGTTAATAATGAAAGACAGCAGAACTGCACTGTGCTTAAGAATCAGAAAAATAAGTATTCATCTTTTTAGAAGTCCCTGATTTAGGCCATAGGAACAGTGGGTACTAGACAATGCAGGCACTGAGAAGGTGATTAAAGTTTAATAAAACTGTCAAGTGAAATAAACCAATCTCCTTGCAAAACATTCTGTTTGCCAGGTGCTTGGATTTTAGCTGTTAAAAAATTCTCTTTCAACAGTCTGTTTAAATGTGCAGCAGACTAACGTTGTGACTGCCAAGTCACAATTCATTTTTTCGCATGATCTGTTGAGACTTGGTAATAAAAAAGACTACTAAAACGACACATTCAGAAGCCACTATAGGAAGTGCTACATAGAATAAATGCACTGTTAATGAGTTGCTACAAACATATTCCTATCTTTTACTGTCTAAGTTAGGCTTTGGAGCCTGGTCTTTCCCCACTGTCTTCACAGAAGAGGTTCTGATTCTCCACCCATATGGTCACCTGCAACTGTCCAAACTGTGTGTCATTACCAGTCTGATTTGATACAGCTTTCCAGCATTTTTTCCATATGCATGTGATTATACAAAATCCACGGCAGTGAGCAATCAAACACATACCTCCCCATAGAAAATCTATAGTCCCTACAACCATCTGAAACAACCTTTCACTTAAGTTCAGCACAGAGCTCTATTAAACTGTAAAAAACACTCATTATTAGTGGATTAATAATTATTAATTGATCTGCTGTGCGGTACCTCAGGTAACATTTTAAGAATTTTGTTTACAAGTTGTATTCTCCAGAGACCTGTAGGTGAATTAATACAGAGTGATTCATAAATAACGTATTCCTGTGATTCTGCCCAACGTGTCAGTGTGGGTACCATATGTCAGACCTTTCCTCTGCATTCTCCAGCAGCCTTTCTGAAGAAAACAGGTCAAACAACAAACTGAGTTTCTTGAAGGCTGGGATGTTCCTAAGGGATTCATGGTTACTTTAATGAGAACATCACCTCGCTTCTTGCAAAGTTTTGCAGTGTGGAGTGCATCAGCTCCCTGATGCAGAGGCAACCCTGACTGACAGGAAAGAGATACCTCAAATAATGAGGAAACCATCACACCCTGGTGCTGCTCTGAATTAAAGAGGCAGTCTGGCTCCCAGGAAGACGAGCTTTTTTTTGGGCCACATTGGAAACACTAAGTGGCCTTCAGAGGGGAGAAATACTCCACTGAACAAATCTGCCTGTGCAGCTCCCACCAGAACACGCTCCTGCTTTTCTCTGATATCAGAGGCAGCCAGTAATATCCACCCAGCCAAATGCTCACTGCATAGGAAATTAAAGGGTTTAAAGCTAAACCTACAATGGTTTGAGTGTCACAGTGCTATCCGAGATATCCTGTCCCTCTCCCTTCGTTCTTCCCAATTATTATTATTCCTCATGCTTGGAAGTTATTTTAAATTGTATTGCAAGGCTCTTGGGAGAAGGCTGAATGCCTCGTGTGTCTGTATTAGCTCAGCTCCATGCGTGAATTTTGTGTTCAGGGTGCAGGTATTGCTAGGGCTAGTACAGCAATACACACACACATAGAAAAGAGCTCTCTTAACAGGAGAGCATTAAATTCCCCTGCAAAATTCTTCTTCAAATTCTTGTTCAAAACAAAGATAGAAAAAATATGCAAAATTAAAAGTTCACGTGCATGTCAGCAAAGCTTGCATTTTTAATTTTCCCATACTTTCTCTGTGCTTGTGACAAGATGTGCAAATTTATACAAAGCTTTAATTAGTACCGTGTGATGAGAACTGGAAAGCTTTATGAAAACACCCATTCACAATTTTATCTGGATGCTCCTAAAGATAATGAGATAAACCTTGTATTTTTCCTTCCCCTGCGCTTGGCTTTTGAATAATCCTGCCGACATATACTGTACCATGTGCAGCATTATCTGTAGAAAACCACTGCAAAATTAAGATCGTAAGAAAAATAAGATATGTGGTATTTAAGGAAAAATAATTTTGTTTCTTTATGCTTTTGACAATGGTTTTGAAAAGAGTGTATTTTGAAATCATGTGGAAAAGAGTGTGCACAGACTCTGAGTAAGGAAAATGCATGACTTTTTCAGGGAACAAAAATCTCCCTTTGTAGCAAGGTCCATATCAACCATCGTGCCTGGCATTCAGCTGAGTGTGTTGCCAACAAGTCTCACTGAGGGAGAGCCCTGCTACCTGGAGAGGGGCTATTTCCCCATTCTCTTGGTAATAAACCCCCAAGGTCTGAATCCTCTGCCTGGTAGTAGAGATTAGGATTGTGCCAATATCCTTTCTTTCCTTGTGGCTCAACATAAAAAAATCCGACCAAAAACCTAAGAAGAAGGGATACTGAGATAAAATAAATATTTTCAGGGGTTTGCATTTATTTTATTCTGCTACAAAGGAAATGTTGGTGGTTTTTTTTCTGAGGGGTTGTTTTAGGACCATTGAAAAGTGTGAGGAATGACAGCCTAGATTCACAAAATCGTCAGTGCTGTTGGCAGCAGGCTCAGGTAATAGGCATCCCAAGTTAAGATGAGGGAGGCTTCATGTCAGATGTCTCCTTGACTAAGAGACACTAAAGGGGACCCTGTCCCCTTTCTGTGTTGTAATTACCATACAGGCTACTCCCAGCCACCTCAGCTCTAGAGCAGTGGTCAGGGGAGACCTTTATAAGAATGTCTTCAATTAGAAAAATTAAAGTGTAAATAGACTATGACATTGGGTGATGTAGTAATTTCATTTTTTGATTAGAGAGAAAAATACCTTTCTTGAGAAGGAATTTCAGTCTAATAATCTGGCCCACCAGGGGCTCTATACTCCGATTTCTGTATGTTAAACATCTCTTGGTGAAAAAGCTATATTTAGCAAAATTGAGATTTTCGTGCTCAGAATGCTGTCTAGAACAGGAGTGGTCACCCTCTCACTCTTGATCTGCACTGTCTCACGAGTCTAGAACAGTCCTCAGGCAGGAGATGGACCCCCCCAGGGGGCAGAAAGTGCTGAGGGGACTATTTGAATTCTCTGTGGTGGGAAAAAGCAAACCAGCATGTGCTGCTAAGGCTGCCATCACCACTTGCCCAGTGTAACCTCATCCTGCAAAAATGAAGTGCTGGGACCCTGGGAGAGTTGCTGCCACAAACTGGTCCCAAAGCTTACAGGAGATTCTGATATGCAGTTTGCAGGGTCAGGATCTTTTGGCTACCCACAATCTCGAACAATTTGTCACTGCTTCCCTTCCCACAGAGAGAGAGATGTTCTGGGTAGAAATGTATATGAATCATTGCAGACAGTAATTTTCTCCTGCAAATCTTTTGCAGGTGGTTTGCAACAAGGATGAAGCAAACTGTTCTGGCATCACATTTGCTTCCTACATGGGCTCAACGCACCTGCTTAATCCACAACCTCACACACACAGGGTTCTTTCAGACAGACTTTTGTTGATTGATGGAAGATGGAAGATTCCGTCTCTCCCTCTCGTGCTTTTATCACTGTTTGAACAAAGAGTTTTATTCTTGTTATCTCCCTCTGGTGAGCAATAAAAAATAAACCACAGGACTTATAAAGTCAAAGAAAAGCTAAGAGATGTAACTAAAGAAGAAAAACAAAGAGCTGGCTGCTGACAGGCAGGTAGGCAAAGCTGGTGGGGTGCCCCACAGCACACCTCTTCATGCCTAACAGCTGCAGGTAAGGTGAGAAGAAAAGCAGCAAAAAGATTACAAGGATGTTTCTCTCAAGTGCCCTTTGGTCTTTGTTTTAGCATTTGCCAGCCATCTTCTGTGGTGCAGAGATCTGTATCTAGATTTTAAAAACATCTATAGCTTTTTTTCTTACTTGAAAAAAAATGTTTTTTCTCAGTCTATTTCCAAGAAATGAATATTGCACCTGAAGCTCTATATAGATTTTAGCCCTACTGCTCTAAGATCCAAAATACCTGGTTCTCTATCCTGCAATCTTTTACCAAGTGACTGCAACATCTTCATAATTCCAATAGCATAGTACAACAGTGACCACCACACATTTCTTCATTTACACAGCTAGTTGTAGCACTGCTGATATTAGCTACCAAGGGAGCTTCAAGCTGATGTACAGTCATGCTAATTAGCACTTGTGTACACATCAACTTGTAGAAACTCACACCAAAATTAAATACATGGGAGGCCACTCCCGTCCACTGGTAACAGCTTGTCTAGGAATTCTTTCATAAGTCATTGTTTATCAAGAGCTACCTTCTCTATGCCTCTATTGTCATTTGTTTATTGAACAACACAGAACGTTTATATGCAACTTCCATCTGATTCTAGTCTCAGAAGTGAAGAGTAGATGAGTAATGCATATTCTTGCTTTACTGGCAGTCTCCAAATCATAAACCGAGTGTTTGTCCAGCTTTAATAAGAATCCAGTAAAGTGATAGGATTCAGTTTCATTTCCAAGAACACAGGCCATTATTTCTGGGAATTAACTTAATTTATTAACATTTGACTTGTTTGTAAAGGTGGTGTACATCAGGACCACCAAGGTATCACTAACGGTTTTCTCGCTTAGAATTTGCTTGAAGGACAGACAATCAAATTCAAGGTGATTGCTACGTGCAATTTAAGCTGTAATGCAGCCTCCTAATAACAGTTTCTATTCACTCATTGCAATGATGACTGCTGAGAAAGATAATACTGACACATGGTGAAGACTAAAGCAATAGAAAAAGATGGTATTGTCACATTATTCATTATTATTATACCTTTTGCTAAAGGAACCAAACTGGGAAAGACAAGATAGAGATAAGCACGGTTTCAACACCATTTTTGGCAATGATAATAACATACTTGTATAAGACATTTCATTCAAAAGAGCTTTTTATACAGAGATTTTAATTACTTGCATACACCAGCAAAGGCATCACAGAAACTCAGCCATTTCTGAGGAACAGCCCACAGGGGTTCTACAGCAATGATACAGGACGAGCTGTGAAAGTCAGCTTCTCCAGCTGATAGACAGGACTTGCTGCTCACAGTGACTCAAAACTGCAGGGTTAGTGCAGGCAGCTGCCTCCTGGCACAGAGGGATGGACCATGGGGGAAGGCTGGGAAATGCAAGGACATCAAGTGCGGGACGTGGCAGGAGTGAAGTGAGATGGAGTTTGTCAGTTTTCAAGCAACTGCTGCTGGAGCAGCATGCATCTGCCCCCTGATCCCAGAGGCACAGCCCATGCACATACCAAGCCCGGCTGGACCATCCCGGTCCCCAGCTGCCTGGCGGGGGCTCCCCCACCATCCCTCGGGCCACCCAGTGCTCTCACACCTGCCAGCACCACTGCTAACACCCCAGCTGCTCTCAGCACACTGGTGCTCCACATCATTAGGGCATCATCACTCCAAATGTCCAAGAGTTATAACAGACGTACCACCTTCCTGCAGGTTTCCAAATTAATTGGTCCTTATTGTCACTTGTGCAAGGCATGCAGATACTCTGACAAAGAGAAAGCAGTGCTGGAGTGCCTGCTCGACCCACCCCCTGCACCACTCCTGGGCTTTCTCCAAATCCAGCTGTCAGCTCCCACAACAGCTGTGCTCAGGGGAGCCAGGAATCAGCTCCTTGTGCACCGGCCACCTCTGTTACAGCTGTGGACAGCCAGCAAACCTAGAGACTTTTCATTCCTCCCAAATTCTTGACCACGAGGACATTCTGATCTGATAGTTCTAGGAATGCTGACGTTTTAAAAGAGCAGCAAAAGATGTGGTTTAGAAGGCTACAGCTCTGGACCAACCTAGTTGCTAACACTTATACACAACAATCAACAGAGCCAAATCATTGATTCTTTATGGAATAGTTATTCAACAGGGAAACTGAAGAAATTGGTGTTTTTATGTAATACTGTGCATGATGGTGCACCTCTTTGCAACTGCTTTGTGGTTATGGTGCACTGGAGGCATTAGACTGTCTCAGCTCCAGCCCTAGAGGAGCGACAAAGGAGGATCAAAATATCTGCAAAGAAAAAAAAGCAACTGCATGAGAGACATAGATTCAGCTTCTGCACCTGGGGATATCCTCATCCCTTCAGGTTTCTGAAAGACTGGGAAGCCTCATTCTCTTTTGTTTTGGGTCCCCACACAAGACTTTTCATGTGCAAAGGACACCTTTCCAGGAGTCAGTGTGCAAATACACCCTGGTGGCTCTGTACACCTTCTTCTTTCTATCTGGAGATTGAAACTACTTTAGTTTTCAAGGGCTTCACAGCAAACTTGGGTCTCACAGCGAGACACTTTCTGAGTTGTATGGAAATCGAATCACAAAGTATGAACAAGGCCTCGGACATATGTCCTTTTCTGCTTCCATTTTAAGAGCTCCTGGCCCTCACCAACTCCAGCTGCTATTGTTGCTCCTCAGAAAGAGGTTATTGCACAAGGTGGATAATTTGCACTGGCCAGCAGCTGGTGGCAGTAAGCACCGCACCATGCTTTGTACTTCAAGAACACACATGGCAACAGCCTTTATAACAGTAAGCACGTCTAACAGTGGAAAAGTGGTGGGATTAGCTGAGGACTGTATTCAATAATTTTAATAACAAATGTTTTATTCATAAGGCCCTATGACATTTACACTGTGTTTTCTAAGTAAAATGTTTCTTTTGAGAATGTGTCCACAAAGTAACACTATTGATTATGCTGATTATGGGTTAAGGCTTAAACAGTGTACTATAATAAGATAATTAGCTAGGGTTTTTTGCAGTTAATGACAGAATTAGTCCAAGAAACTTCTGAACCATCTTCATTTGATGTGAGTATTTCCAGCGTAATTGCTCAATCTGATTTAATTATACCACCTGGCTTCCGAGGTACTTTAGACTGACCAAGATTGACAATGAACACTTGTTAGCCCATTACTCTTAATAACATAAAACTTCCTATTACCTCATCAAGTTTGGAAAGTTTTCCTGTTTTACAGTCAGAAAGTGTATGTAAGCACTAGCCTGGAACAGGCTCTTTTTCCCTCCAGAGCCCTTACATTAGCACAGAATTACTGTTGCCTTGCCCAGGTAGTGCAATGTCCTGGATATCACTGAACTGTTAGTAAAACATTTCAGTTTTCCATACCTATATCGTACTGCTTCAGTCATACATTGTCTTATATTTCCTCCTTATATGTGATATCAGCCCACTAGCTTGTTTATGTTAGCTTCTTCTCTTTGTCCATCAGTCTCACGAAGTTTGGTTCATCACTCTTTATGTTAGTGTCACAGTTTCATTGCATCTTAATACAATGCTATTTGAGTGTATTTGATATAAACTAACATCTAGGATCATTTGTAGGTCTTGACATCAGGTGCTATTACACAGATCAGTGTAGTCAGTGCTGGCTAACAAGAGAGCAGAACTACTGCTCAAGAGGCAAGAATGGTTTTAGAATGCAGTATATGCCATACCTGTTGCTTTAAATGAGCATTCCTATTTTTATTATTGATTTTTAATTTCTTTCCAGATCTTTTTGGCTATAATCTTTTCCAGAAGGGAACATCAAAGATAGGGCAATAGCTAACAACACCAGAGAATGTTGCTCTTATAATACATGCAAAACCTGAGGCAGAAGGACCTAATACAGAAAATGAGTGCTGTGTCAGAGGTGATATAAGCTGTCTTACTTGTACGTATTTCAAACTAGACCAAAGAACTAGAAGCTGTCTCACCTCTGATGTGTATAATCCTGTTAAGACAGAATTCAGTTCAATAGGGATTAACTCAAATTTAGGTTGCATTTGGCACCTTAGTTTCAGTCGAAAAGCATTTTTTATTCAATCACTGTTTTCACACCTACCAAATAAAAATGTCTACAGGAATTACTTCTTTTTTAAAGGCTTCAAACAAAACAAGAAAATTGTGTAAGCCACTGAACTACCCATCCTTGAAGCCAGGAGAACAATCTTCTGCTCTTGAATATCTGTAGTTTTACTCAGGCAGCTTTTGAAAATACTTGAAAAATTTATGCAGTAGACAAGAACAGTGGAACAGGTTCTGCTTGAGTAAATATGTATTGAATTTTTATCAAATTTGAAGTGCTTTGCAAGTAAAACCCAGTCAGAATTAGTATCTTCAAATATGTGTTTTCTGTAAATTAGAACAAAGTAATCATTTGAACAGTTCAAGAAGGGACATGGCATATTGTGAAGAAAGTGAATTTACCTTTCACCATTACAGCTGATACTGTGTGGAGGAGTTATTTTCCTGGATAATGCAAGCCACTATCCTCCAAATGCATGTGCCTCCTCACGCACAGAAGTGTACCTTTCTCACGGCACCTTAGTTTTGCAGAGCCGCTGCTCTCAGCAAAGAATGGTGATCCCTGTCCTATTACTTATTGTTAGCTTAGTAGTTAATTTCTTTTGTTAGCATATCTACTATATACCTGAGAAATAGCTTAGAGAGTGTATTCTAGATCCTTAGGTTGCAAGTGGTGCCCCTTTTTCTCTGGCAGCAAGGCTATTCTGACAAGTTCCCCACCTCCACGCTGCAGTTCATCATCCCATCAGGTCTGCAGATGTGACTGTGATGAGGACCTACCATGAACAGCATCAGTGGTGCTAAAAACCTGCCAAATCAAAGAAGAAGACAGTTCTTCACCAGTGGGTTCATTGATTGGTTTTTAAACCAGGATGATTTGACTGTTAAGGTAATTATGCCCTCAGCCTCTCTGCACTCCGCTAGTATGCAGACAGCATGAATTCCTGAGCTTTTGAAGAATTAAATTAATTCACTCGAATTGCAAGAGGGAAAGTGAAAGGGTATTTTCATCCTACAAGTACAGACTTCAAACAAGGTTAATTCCCTAAGAGCACGTATCGAGACCTATGCACATAAAAATCTAGACTTAATTATGCTGCATATTCTATTTTCTTAAATATTTCAATAAATAAATAATATTTGAGGGTAATAAAATAATTGTACTGGAATACAATAATGTCTCAAACACTGAGGGAATAAAAGGTATGAAAAATTTCTCATAAAAATGTAATCCTTGGGATATAACCTTGTTACTTGCATTTCAATATCATACAGACACTTTACCCAGCAGGTTAGAGTTCCCAGTGCTAGTTATTGGGACTTGTTTGTGTTAAATTAGCCCCAGAAGGGTTTTCCTTGTAATCCCTGTATAAAAAGGAAAGATATTAAATATTTCAATTAAAATAATTTTGAAGTCTAATATGCCTTCTAGAAAATTAAAAAAATACCTATTTCATTTCAGGAGAGTTCCATGTTCACTAAATTTAATACATAATTCTCCTTCACCCAAGAAGACTGAATGAAGAAAACAGGAATTTTACTGTAATTTATTTATACAATGGTGGAACAACATTCCAATGCTTGTACTAGGTAATTTACCTAGGGAAGTACATAAAGCCAATAACAAAGAAACTTTTATTTAAAGTTCAAGTTTTATATATGCTTCAGGTGCTTAAATGTTGTGATTGCCAAGCTGGAATAACCATGAGCTATCTCTAAGTAAAGGATGCAGCCTTCTAACCTAGGAAAGAGGAATCAGCATAAGCACAGAGTGGTTAATGGGTCACAAATTCTCTGCACACACTTGGACAAAATCCTACACATGTAGTCCATTTACCACAGGGCAGTCCATAACACTGAGGATGTACGTAGGTGTCTGTACCATCACAGTCTCATTTTTTGCTGTTTTGGCGAATTTAAAATTAAATTCAATCATATTTACAAGTAATGTATTACCTAGCGTGTTTCCCTTGTACACTCAAGGCCAAGCTTTGCACTGAGCTCCCTATATAAGTATTAATAATGGAGCTGTGAACTTTCAGGTGACTTTTTCATTCAACTTTTATAGCCTCTGATTATGAGTTTTAATGAACTCTTAACCTTTGTTCTGTATTATACAGCTTTTGATTATGAAATTTACTGACCTTTGGTTGATATTGCCCATCTACAAAAACTCTGGAGATTCATTTCAGGTTCTGATGGCAGATTTCCTCCACTGAGCTGATAAATATAAATCCCATTCCTATAAATGAAAAATCACGGGCATTGGATTTACAGAAATAAAGAAAATTCAGAAACCTTTTAGTCTATGCATTAGCAAGCAAGGCAGTCAGAAGAGGGCTGTAAGACCAGAATTACTGAATAGCAATGTAATGGTGCATTTTTGCTAATAAAATCATGGTTAGACTTCACATTACGATATGATTTCAAGTAGATATGTCCATAGTATAACCTTCACTGTTATGCAGAAATACTGAGAATAGGTTTAAGCATCTCTGTACTATCCTATAGTCTGCAGAATAGACAGAGGCTGAGCAAAACCTAATTTTCGCTGCAGTATTGTTTGATTTTAGGCTGACACCTCCGCTCACTACATAGTTAGCCTGCTTTGCTTTCTGCAGTCTAGCCCATAAACTAGAGATAAGAAATTACAGAGAGCAGCAGAAAAGATTCTGTCAATGGTATTTCCAAGGACAGTGAACTGAAATTCATAAATAATTGAACTGTGATAGCAGAGCTAAATTCACCCCTGTTATAATGCCAAGGCCACAGCAACAGTTTACCAGGAGAGACAGTATGCCCACATCATCCAGGATCTCCTCTGGCTAGATCCTCTAGATCAGGTTGGCCCAGTCCTAAAGGCTCTTATGACTAGTGTCAGAGCTGAAGTGGTACCTGAGGAAAGGCACTCCTGTTGGCTCTCCCTCTTCTTTCCCCCTGCTAGGGAGCCAGCCTGTCTGACACACAGTCCATGTCCATCCTGTCCCCATGGACCCTTGAAAAGTGTGTAGTAGAGCTGATTTTCAGAAGACAACACAACACTATTTGCTCTTTAATTTACTTTAATTAAGGTTGAATGTGGCTCTGAACAGTCCCATGGCTTTCTTGGACTTCTCATCTGTATCGCCTGCTGTCTTTAGTCTCCTATGGAGATGGCAAGTCCTTTCAGCACAGGAGCCTCCCCGTGTTTTTCTGCGTCTGTGACCCCCCCGCACAGGAATGTCATGGACAGGGAGATTCTAGGAAATAATACCACCTCACTAGTAAATGAATATATAACTTTGCATACATTTAGAGACAATTTTTAAGCAGTTAGCAGCAAAATCAGTAAATATAGCATCATAGAATCATAGAATCATTTAGGTTGGAAAAGACCTTTAGTCCAACTGTTTACCTAATACTGCCAAGTCCACCACTAAACTGCGTCCCTAAGTGCCACATCTATAGGTCTTTTAAATACCTCCAGGGATGGGGACTCAGCCACTCCCCTGGGCAGCCTGTTCCAATGCTTGACAATGATTCTGGAGCAGACATTTTTCCGAACATCCAATCTAAACCTCGCCGGGTGCAACTTGAGGCTCTTTCCTCTTGTCCTATTGCTTGTTACCTGGGAGAAGAGACCGACCCCCACCTGCCTACAACCACTGTTCAGGCAGCTGTAGAGAGTGATAAGGTCTCCCCTCAGTCTCTTTTTCTCCAGATGAAACAACCCCAGTTCCTTCAGCTACTCCTCATCAGACTTGTGCTCCAGACCCTTCACCAGCTTCATTGTTCTTCCTTGGACATGCTCCAGCCCCTCTACACCCCCCTTGCAGCGAGGGGCCCAAAACTGAACACAGGATTTGAGGTGCGACCTCACCAGTGCTGAGTACAGGGGGACGGTCACTGCCTTAGTCTTGCTGGACACACTGTTATGCTATTTTATATATACACACATATATGTGTATATTCTACATACCAGCCAGGATGCTGTTGGTCTTATTGGCCACCTGGGCACACGGGGGGCTCATGCCCAGCCGGCTGTCAGCCAGCACCCCCAGGCCCTTTTCCATCAGGCACTTTCCAGCCGCTCTGCCCCAGCCTGTAGCACTGTGTGGGGCTGCTGTGACCTAAGGGCAGGTCCCGGCACTGAGCCTTGTGGAACCTCATCCAACTGGCCTCGGCCCATGGGTCCAGCCTGCCCAGATCCCTCTGCAGAGCCTTCCTGCCCTCAAGCAGATCAGCACTGCCCCCTCAATTTGGTGTCACCTGCAAACTTACTGAGGGTGTACTCGATCCCCTCATTCAGATCATCAATAAAGACATTAAACAGGACCGGCCCCAGCACTGAGCCATGAGGAACACCCCTTGTGACCGGTCACCAGCAGGATGTAACTCCACTCATCCACTCACCACTACCCTTCAGACTTGGTTGTCCAGCCAGGTTTTTACCCAATGAAGTGCACATCTGTCCAAGCCACAAGCAGCCAGTTTCTCCAGGAGAATGCTGTGGGAAATGGTGTCAAAGGCTTTACTAAGGTCCAGGTAGAGAACAGCCACAGCCTTTCCCTCATCCGCTAAGCAGGGTCACTTTGTGGTGGGAGATCAGGTTTGTCAAGCAGGACCTGCCTTTCATAACCCCATGGCTGGCTGGGCCTGATCCCTTGGTTGTCCTGCACATGCCGTGTGATGGCACTCTGGGTGACCTGATCCACAACGTTACCCAGCACTGGGGTCAGGCTGACAGGCCTGTAGTTCCCTGGATTCTCCTTGTGGATGGGTGTCACACTTGGTAGCCTCCACTCAACTGAAATAAACACATGAACAACTGCCTACAAGAATAAGTGAAGAATTCACAACTCTGTTCATGCAGAAGTGTCAGCAGGCAATAGTGTAGAACAAACGTCCAGAGTATTCAGCTCTTCTAATACCTTCCAAGATGCTCCTTCAAATGACCTAAACAATCCACAGTTGTCACTGGCCATTTACACGGCATCTTATATCCAACAGCAAATACAAAGCAACACTACTTAGCCCACTTTTTTATTATTATTATTATTTACAAAATACTGCTTGTGTTGCACAGAAATTATTTCCCAAGCCTACTTGTCTCCTCCTTATGCATACCCATACCCATATCTTCCTGGTCTTACTCCTCTGTGCTTTTTTTGCCACTAAGCTCCTTGCAACTTGCTCTGGTCTTCAGCTGAATGGAAGCAAACTCTGTTTCTCATAAAGTGTCAGTCAGCCAAGGTTGCATATAATGGCAAAGCAGGGGTTTTAGCAAATTAGCCTCAGGATATTGGTTATCCTCCAAAAAGCTGAGAGGACAAGGTGGACCCAGCCCACAACTCTGCTCATAGTAGAAGCTCTGTGTAAGCCTCAGACTGTGTGAGCCAGCAGGGCCCAAGCTCCCCTGTCCCAGGTCTTCCCAGTCTCACCTCCATGTGGGCTGACACATTAAGGACTGGAAGGCTTATGCCATTGTGCATGGTAGCCTGGACTAGACAAATAAACATATTCCTTGAGTAGGGAGAAAAATGTGGTAATGTTCTAAAAAGTGCCTTTGTCCATTTAGAGGGCAAAGCAAGAGGTGGTGGGGTTACGCTTAATGAAGATAGGTAAGGCTTGGTGGGACGGATGGAAGGAGCTTGGACATTCAGAAAGACTTTGTTGAATAAGTATGTTGTTCTGTATCTGAAAGGATGAAAATTCATATATCATCAAAACAACCTTGTAGCATTTCATGATACTATCATAAACATATGCTTCCCTCTAATGCTGCTTAAAGTAGCTTCTTGGGATTTTAAGCTGGAATCTGTTTCCCTACTCATTGTGTTTACAGATTAGCCTATTATAGACATGTTCAGTAGCATCTGCATTTTACTGTACTGCATTTAATTGCTTTTGTAATGAAATAAATGAGGTTTGGGAGGTTTTCTACTGAGAAAAAACTAAAAGATCATTATAAGAATGATTCAAGGTCTGCTGAGTCAATGGCAAAGATTCAGTTTTCCTATTAATATCGCCTCAAATTTTAAGCAAACAGAGTATGTACGTAAAATGAATGTTTTTATTTTATTTATTTATTTACAAAACTCTCAAATTAAAATAATCATATATAATAATATATTAGCCTGTTTTGAAAGATGTAGACACATAATCAAATTTTTATCTTTTTAGATGAACAGGGAAATACTACATTTCGTACTCATTATCTGTAGGGCCAAATTATGCATCTCCAATTTAGAGACCTGAATGAAATGGATAGATTTTCAGATATATTAGGTATTCAAACATTCGTGTGCAACCCATTTCAAAACAGGACCATACCGTTTAACTTACAGAGCAGCCAGATTTTGCTGAAAATCTTTCAAATAGCCCTAGTTTTTCTCAAAGCAATGTGAATACTGCCATCTAGCTATACAGTAACAGTATATCTTTAGGCCAGTTTTGCTAGACACAAACTTTCAGTTTCAGTTTAGAATAGAGCAGAACTGAGATATAAAAATTCCAGTTGGAGTTCTGTTAATTTAAAAATGGTGCAGACATCATTTATTATTAAAATATAGTATAACGTTATAAAATACAGTTTTGACAGAAAACTGAAAAGATCAGAACAAGATTAAAAGTATTGCATCTGACGGTGAGCAAGCTATTCCTTGTGAATGACTTACATTACAAATGCAGGACCTCGTTTTTCAAAGGTTTATACATGCCTTCAGTTGATTGGGGTAACTAATAAAGTTGAAACCACATGTTTGTAAATTGAAGTCTAGATCCTCTTTCCAGTTTGAGATTCATCTACCAAAGATCAGGATTTCTACAAAACACTTTGTCTAACAAATACCCTTATTATTTTGATCTATTAATTGTTTGGAAACTGTTTATATAGAGTGTCAGCTGAACACTCAGTATTCAAACCGTACTCTTTGAGTTCCATATTGAGGAATTTTTGGAAGCATATCATTGCATGTTCAAGGTGTTGATACACCAAGCATCCTCCTCAGCACCTCTTTGGGTAACCAAAGGACGAAGAAATCGAAGGCAGGCACAGGACTTGCCCTGATACTGAGAAGGACATGAATGGTCTCAGCACCTAGTCTTGGGAACTAGAACTGATTTCCACAGCCTGTTTCCACACATCATCCACAATATTATGTACAGGGCTGTGCAGAGCTAGACTGTTGTTTGGGATTACACAGTGGATAAGTAGAATCATTCTGGTTGAGCTCCTGCCCATCAATTTGAGAAGCTTGTACTTCGAAAAACAAATTGAGACATGTGACTCCTTCAACTTTCTTCCCTAGGCAGGGAAAACTGACGTAATTACATGACAGATATGCCACCTAATTACAAAACAGAGTCTCATTTCTAAGTACAAAGCTATCAGGAAAGTTATCCACTCCTCACTTGAGAAAGAGAAAGTCTACGTAATCTAGCACACACACAGTGGCACTCCAACTAGAAAGTGAATCCTATCCAAACACAGACTTACCTGAAACATAAAAGGAGAGAAAATCTACATAAGCAGGTGTCTTTTAGCTAGTATTTCATATACCCTTACCAAACAAGACACACTGTATGACATCTATTCCTGCACAGGACCAGTTCACAGAACTGTCTAGTCCAAAAACTGGCCAATATTAGACTCATCAAAGGAAGATGCAAGAAAACATGTTGTTACTCACAGACTAACAGCCCTCAGACCCGTTCTAATTCAAGCAACAGGAGGTTAGCCTGATTTTCAAATCGTGAAGAGCTGACGCTACAAGACAAGCCAGAAGACAAGAAGACACTACAAGAAGACTGCCACAGGCAGGGCCCCAGATTGCCTCACCTAAATGATTAGGAAAACAGATGTTCTCCCAAGTCATCTGTAACAAAATCTTGATTTTTTTTCTCACATACAGTATATCACAAGGCCCTAATTCTGCCAATACAATTTTTGGAATAACTTACTTTGAAGTTTGGGTATGTGTATTTTTGTACACATACACAGAGCTGAATGAGAGTTACAGCTTCTTAAGAAATGGGGAAGAGACTACACGCATTCAAGTGATTAACGCAACTTATCACAGATGCCCAACCACTCTTGTCCACTGAAAAACAGTAGAAAAAACAACACTTGATATCATTAGGGCTATGCATTATTTTTCAGTTTGACACATTAGTACTTGGTGGTGTGAGCCACAAAAAGCCAGAAGACAAGAATTTCTCTTTCATGTTCCCAGAGAAACGAATTCATGAGGTAAAATCAGCATGCAGACGTCTGTTCCTCCACAACATTAAGAGCATTAAAAAAAAATGTTTAATTGTGGATACAGTGTGAGATACACTGCTTTGTAATTCTGCATTTTCAAGTTTGCATTTTTAATCTTCTGTGTAGCCTCCCCCCCCCCCCCAAATAAAATAAAACCAAACCACCTCCAAAAAAACCAGGAAAAATTGCATAATTCAGAATAATTCATCATCATCATCACTATCATTATCATTATTATTATTAGTAGTAGTAGTAGTAATAGTAATAAAAAAATCACTTCCAGGCTTGTGAAGTGCAGAGTCCTTGCCCCTGAATGGTCTCTTTTTTGACAGCAGCATAATTTGCACCTTTGATGCTAAAGGAAAAAAGGTGAAATATATTTCACCACCTCCACTGCTCTCTGCAGTCTGACTGTATGTCAAATCATTTTGGAAAACACATAGCTGCCGTCTAATAAAGTGGCCCACTATTCCAGGTGTGACAAAGAGGCACACTAGCACGCTTCATCAGCATTTGAATTTGTTTTTTCCTCTGAACTGAGTAAGCAGCACCTCAATATTGTAATCAACATTTGTGAATAACTCAAGTTCTGTCGTGCCCAGCTTCACTATAATCTGTCCCAACAGGGATGTGTTTAGCTATAAACCACCCAAGAGAAGAGCTTTGCTACCACCGGTCTTTACAGAGCCAGGTATTTCCCTGGTAGTACTCTCTTCTGACCATTTTTGTCAACTTAATGTGCTGCTTAATTAACAAACTGAACTCCCAGTCCACTGAAGCTGGTACATTCTGCAGAGTCTCCCTGGTTCTCACGTTCCCGTCTCCATTGCAGCAGATCCCGCCGCAGCAGACCCTCCAAGAGCGCTGACCCCTTTCCAGAAAAAAATTCCCTTAGGCTGGACTCGAGGACCATGCTTACGGCATGCCTGAGGGCTGGGAATGTTACGTGTGGGGTCCCACAAAATGGTCCAGGTTTTCCGTGCTTACCCGGTGGGTATCCTTATCCAACATCACCACACAGTGCATTAGGCCCCCACGCTGCCCGCCCCGCTCGCCCCCGGAGCGCCGCTCCCGCCGCGCCGGCCCCGCCCGCACCCGCCACGGCCGCGCGGTGACGGCAGGGCCGCGTGCCGGCGGCCCCGCCCGCTGCCGCCTGACCCGGGAGGCGGGGCCTCGGCTGGGGCTGCGGGGTCTGGCTAGGTGAGCGCGGCGGCGGGGCCGGGGTCGAGCCCTCCCGGGTTGGAGGGGGGCTCAGCTGCGGAGCCCGGGGACGCGGGGAGGCCCGGCCCGGCCGGCTGCGGTGAGGGGGCTTGTCGGGCCTGGGGCGGGGCGGGCACAGGGCAGGTAGGAGGTCGCGGGGTGGGCGCCGCAGCGCGGCCGCGGTGCCGAAGCGAAGGCGGGGCGGGGGTTGCTGTGTGCGCGGCGGGGAGCCGGGACGCGGGCCTGGGCAGGGCCGGGCAGCGCCCGGGGGGCTCGTATCGCCTCAGGCCTGAGGCCGGCCTGCAGGTGTGCGGCGCCGGAGGCGGGAGGGAGCCCCCACCCCGGCGAGGGGTGCGGGGGGGCGCGGTGCCGCCTCAGCGCGGCGAGCCCCGGTGCGGGAGAGCCGGCGGGGCAGCGGGTGGTTAGGCTGGGTTGAAGTAACCGCGGTCACTTCTTGCGTGGCTCCTTATGGGACTGAGAGGTTACTTGTCAGTGTACTTCGGAAGACTGTTCCTCGTGTTTTGTGGTTTTTAAAAGATTCGCGTCGGGTTGGGCTGGAGTTGTTTGATTGTGGAAAAATCTATTGGCGGTGATCGGAAACTGGCAGGCGTGCAGCTGATGAAAAATATTAAGTAGCCATCTTACGTAACGCTGCATCTTCCATGACGTTGTCAGAGTCTCTGGCCACTCGGTGGTGGATAGTGACAATGTCTTTGGACATGAGCACTGTGAAAATTCAAGGCTGGGCAGCACGGCTACACGATGAAAGAAATTATCTGCCCAACTGGTTTTTCAGTTTCCTTTCCAGAGAAGTGCCAAGTAGGCCCTCAAAGCCTAAAAGCTCTGTGTTGAGTGCTTGTGGATGGAAATACACACCAAGGAGTCAGGAAGTATTCATCTGGGCAGAAAAGTGTTTGAAACAAGCAGCAGCACCTAGAGGAGGAGAAGTGGATATGCTGGCTGGGTGAATGTAGGTGGGGGGGTATTGGTGTAGGTTGAAATGTTGGAAGATGGGAGTTTACTGAAGTCCTCAGTAATTTTGAGAGTAAGAATGACCATGTTAGGTCAGATCACTGCCTTTCTGTTGTGTAGCTTTTGGTATTACCTAGCCTTAGGTGCTTAAATACTAGCAGCAGGCCACCAGTTAATGAAAAATTTAAGGGCTACTTTAAACAACCTAAATAAATTCACAGTTTTTTGCTTTTAGTTTATCAGCTAGTACCTGGCATGTATTAGTTTAAATCCTTTATAACATTTGTTTTAATTCAGTTTTGTTCTCTGAATTCTTGAAAGTCACTAATACTTTGTTAATTGCTCTTTCCCTACAGAAGTAAGGCTTAAACAATTCTGTCTGCATGGTAGTTCTCCTTTATCCTCTTCATCTTTGAAATCAGTGGCTGATAGTAAAATAGTTGATACGCAGGAACAGCTCTTTGATTAAGTGGTTTGCATTTTTTTGTTGTTTTTTGCTTTTCCTGCCTTACATTCCCCAGGTTTCAGAAATAGTGAGACGGAAGGAGTGTACTACCTCTGTCAGTAAGAATATTTAATCCTCTTAATAAGCTTTAGGCTTCATGTTTACCTTCTGGCAGTGAGATCCATCATTAAGCTGTACTTTTTTTTAATTAAAATATATATTATATTTTTAATGAAGTGGGGTTTGCTGCTTCGGAGGATGGGTGATCAGCCAGATAGTTGAGATGTTAGCTTACTATATAAAATTGAGCTCGAGTTTCCGTGTTGCACTGTAGCTAGCCTCTCTTGTTCAAGTCATTTAAAACACAGACTATATGTGTACTGATAAATGAAAAAGGGCCATGGAATGAGCTCAGGCACTGGATTGATCTGTGATTATCTACGGTGCCTGTTGGCTCTGTTTTGGGCCAGCTTCCTGTAGGAGAGGTTCCTCTCAGTCTTAGTGCCGAGTAGTACAGATCTGGGCCAGTCTGTGCAGGCCGTAGGATCAAAGGTTCACTTGTGGCACTCTCGTATTTAGTAATATACACCTTGCCATTCATTCCAGCTCTGAAACAGAGGAAATAAGACTCTGCATTGTACAGGAACTGATTACAGATAAATATCAAAGCATGCAGGACACTTAAATACTGTACTAAGATCATAATACTGAAAATAATAATGACTAAGGATCTTCCTTGCATACAATCAGATTGCTACTTAAATGTTCTGTTTCAGAGAATATTTCCTCTTGTGTTGTGAGGGAGCAATCCAGTTGGCTTCCTTACTTTATACAATCCGTTATTTTGTATTAATTTTAATAAATCAATAAGAATTAATTGAATTTGGCTCTTCAGACTGACTTTTAGTTACCTTGTGTTAAACTTAAGATATACCATTAATTCCTTCCTCCAAGTGCTTTGCCACACTAATGCATAGGTTCATGGTAACTATACTGTACATACACTGCGAACTTGGTATGTTGCAAATGATCAGAGGAGAGTTGCAAAACACCCACTCTTCTGAATTGCTGAGCCAGATTTTGTACCTCCACTGTGCACGGCTGTACTAGTGCTGTATGTACACTGATCGTGCTGACATCTCTGTTTTCTTACAGACCTTTTCTATGGTGAATAAAGACTGAGCTTTAGCAAGAACAGTAGTGTTGACAGTATGATGAGCATACAGTGAATAGTAAATTAGTTCACTATTAAATGGAAATGTAGCTATGACTTTAGGATTTTACTTGATGCCTCTTTTTGTAATGTACTGACAATCACTAGCAAAAAAATGATATAAAAGCTGTAAAGTATCTTTGCCTTAGCCTTCCCCAGCAGAAACAAATAAAAAACATGGAGCAAAATAGACTATGGTGCTGCAGTTGTGTTCACACAGATGAACTCTTTACTTAAAGCCTTAATGGACTTTACAGACTTTTTACAGAATTCATTTACAGAATGAATTCACAGGCTCTAAAAAAGTCAAAAATGGTAAATTTTGCTCATAAAGAAATAAACTGTGATATTAGATTAAACTTGCCTGTCTCTCACTCTTCTAAACATTTTCTCTGTTTTGGAAACCTACAGTAATTTTTAAGTCAGAGTTCTTTAATATTGAGTTGTTTTTTACCTTTATGCCCTTCTTAAAAGGAAGATTTGATTTTTCATTAGTAAAAACAAGTGTTGACGCAAGATGATGTGGTTTGGGAGTCCCTGGGTTTTTTTGCTAGCAAATTATTTGGCTATGCACATATTAAATGGTTAATGTCTAGCTCATAAAATATATGACATGGCTAAGTAAAATCTTTCATGTAAGGATCCAGCTGTATTTGACAGTAATTCTTTCCAATTAATTGCTTCCTATTGTGCTGGTCAGAAACATACTTAAAACTTCTAAACCTGATGTCCTTGTTAAATATACACTTACTCTTATGCCAGTGTTGTTCTCAGCTTAAATCAAAGATGCCGAGCACATTGGCAGCAGGTGATTGCAATCAACCAGAAAAATCTCCTCCAGCCCAAGATTTGTTTTCCGGCTACATGGTGGGGAATGGGCAGCAAGCCTGGTGGCTCTAGTTTCTGCTGATCCACTCCGTGTGGGCTGCCTTCTCGAGCCATCCCTGTCATATTCCTAGCTATGTGTCTGTCATTGGACTAAAATCACACATCTTGTCTTTTGCATGAAATTGGATTTTGTCACGTCATAAAAATACAGATACGTTCCAGATATGGCAGTTTGGTCCTGTGACTGCAGATGCATCAGTCACTTCAGTGCTATCTGCATTTTGATCATAAAGGATGCAGGAATAGAGCCCAATGTTTCATCTTTCCTTCAAAATCTTTTCATGACTTGCACTGCTTAAGTTTCTTTGGTTATGTTGGAGTAGAGGAAGGATATTTTCTGGACGATACACATTTTTTTAATTATTTTTTTTTACTTTATTGATAGACTAAAAGAAGAAGAGACATTAAATAAACTTAAATGTAGGTACAATTTCAGGGTTTTATTATGAGTTTGGATTTCAGTAGTTCTTTTCTTCTTTCCTGATTTACTTTCTTCCATTCATCCAGTATATTCATAGTGACTAATCCAATCTCTTAGCCCAGGGGTCCTCAAACTACGGCCCGCGGGCCAGATACACCCCCCAGGGTCCTCAGTCCAGCCCCCGGTATTTACAGACCTCCCCGCCACCACCCACCACCCCCACCCCCACCCCCCGCCGGGGGTTGGGGGGGGAAACCAAGCAGCCGCAGATGACTGCCTGCCACTTCATCTGCGTGCTGGCCCCCTGGTTAAAAAGTTTGAGGACCCCTGTGACTTAGCCTTTGGTTTATTGGCTTGGTAAGGGAAACTTGCCTCTTTAGGCAAAAGAAAAGTGATTGATTCACCAGAAAAAAACCAGTAACTTTCTGCACATCTCTTCCAGTTCAGGTACAGCTTTCTTGAATGTGGCTCAGTGTTGTGTGAGGTCTCACCAATGCTGTGTGCAGTGGCATTAATGCTTCTGCACATGGAATGGAAGTATTTTAATTTTTGCACTTGGATTTTACTTACCCTCATGTTTTCTGTAGCTTGCTATCATTGTGATTGACAGATGTCTCTAGATTTTTCTCTCTCCCATCAAGCTTACAGCAGAGAATCATTGTTTTTACTGAAAATACATACTCTTTCATTTTTATGTAGTATCCAGTTTTTGTTGTCAGTGATCATTATTCTCTTCTAGTATAACCTGATTTTTCTGAACTGACAGTGCCTCTCAACACAGTCAGCAAAAAATTTCACTGGAGTTTTTTTTTACATTGTGTGTTGCAAACATGATGTTAGTCCAAGAATGATTTGTATTTGCTGCATTTGGCCAAGACTGAAGACCTGCATTCAGTTAAAAGAGTGATTTTACAAACTTTAGAGTTCACATAAACCTATTGGATTATTTTCTGCTGTTCAGTTGGTGCAATAGACATAAAAGCTACAACATTTTATAGATACTGGTACTTCCAAGTTTTTGTCAACTGGGGTGCAAGAAAGCGAAAACACCAATTGTCTTTCTCACTATATAAACACTGTAAAGGAAGTAAGAAATTACCTGTTTTCATGTTGTAAAGCACAGCTTTAACTGTTCAGAGTATTTCTTCACATTCTGTGTGTTGATGTTAGTTGAAGTTTATCAAGATTTGTTTTAATCTTTTGAGTTCTTTACCTTAAATTACTTAAATGTACTGAGTTTGTAACTTCAGCCTTTATTTAAATAGATAAAATGTTAACTGCATTTTTTAATATCTTAAAAGATTTTTTGAAAATATTATCAAAAGTTAGATGTTTCTAAATTATTTTTTTTACTCTATTTGCTACTGATCTTAATACTACTTTTAGATGAAAAGTTTAATATCAGGTGTGTTCATATTCTTTTGATGTTTAACTTCTAAAAAATGCATGTGTGTGATGTAACTAGATGCGATGGTTATCAATTCCTTGCTGCCTTGGAGTCACATATTCTAAATCTGGAGGTTATTAGGAGATAACCATAATGTAGCAGGCACTGCACCAAGCAACTAGATAGCTTTCTGCTAATACATGCAGTGTGGTCATCATTAGAAACTGGTTAGAAGGTATTCTAAGGTAAATATTGTTTGGTTTCATCTATGAACATGCTTAATGGGCTTTATTCCAATTTGCAGTAATGGAAGAACTGCAGGATCCAGTTATGCAAGAAGATGCAAATATTAAAGCTATTAATGAAGAGTACAGGAAAGCCTTTATTTTTATCAATAGAGGACTGAATACCGATGAACGGGGTCAGAAAGAAGAGGCAAGAAGTTATTACAAGCAAGGGCTTGACCACTTGCTCCGAGGTATTAGCATTCCATCGCAAGGTCCTGCATGTGTAGGGTCCCAGTGGGAGTCTGCTAGGCAAATGCAACAGAAGATGAGGGAGACCCTCCGAAATGTTCACGCTCGACTCGGCATTCTAGAACAAAACATGCCACCTGTACAAGCAAGTCCTGCTGCGATGGATGCCCCTGCTGGGGTGCCCAAGTTGTACCCATCCATTCCTTCCAAAGAAAAACCAGAACGACCTCCTGCCCCTAATTCTTCGTTTGTACCAAATCAACCACCTGTAGCAGATAGGGGTGTTGCAACTGCGAGCCAGGGGCAAATTCCAGCTATGAGTCCATCATCTGCAAAACCTCTTTGTCTGCCAAATGAAGCACCTCCTGCCTATACTCCTCAAGCTACCAACGGCCATTTTACCGTGTCTTATGGCACGGACTCAGGGGAGTTTTCTTCTGTAGGTGAGGACTACTACAGTAAGTGTACTCAGCCACCTCCCCTTGAAAACCTGGGAGTGGATGCAGATGAGCTGATCTTGATTCCCCAAGGAGTGCAAATCTTCTTTGTAACTCCTGATGGGCAGGTTAGTGCTCCTTCATATCCTGGATATCTACGCATTGTGAAGTTCCTGGATACAGATAGTGAGATGGCACAGAATCGTCCACCTGCATTTCTTCAGGTAACAGGAAAATAATTTTCTCCTTTAATTGAATTTCAAGAGCTGTCATAAAAATTTAAAAGGCAGTTTTCTTAAGTTCTTGCTCTTCTGAGCCTAAATATCTGTGTGGTAATATGAAGGATGTTACAGCTGTTGGAAAAATGTTTTTGTGCAAATACATACTTTTATGACTTTTTTTTTTTTGCGAAAATCAGCTGTCTTCCAAAGGTTGTCAGGTGCTGACTGTGCTGGTGAATTCCATTTTCTAAAGGAGTTGACTTAACATGTCTTTTCATTAAGTGAACTTCCCTTTCCTCCCATAGAGAAGATGTGTTAATTCAGCTGTTGTAACGTGTTGGTGTAAAATGGGGTTGTGCGCTACCTGCTTTGGTCAGAGCTAGTGATAAGGTACTACAGTTAGGGCAGCTGATAATGTGGAATTTGAGGGCCTGTGTTAACCCAGACTCTGAACTACAAATAAAAAAGATGCATTATTTGAATTTTTTTGGTCCATGCTTGCTTCATGTGGGCATGTTCTGTAATGTACATTGTGTTTCTGGTCTGGTTTCTGGATCTCCTTTTTGCTGCTAAGATTGGCTGTTGGAAATCTCATCCACAAAGGGGAAACCTGGAGGAGCAAACAAAAACTGCTTCTTGGTTTTGGGTCTGCTAGTTCACCTCCACCTGTGTTAGCAGCCTTCAACAGTCAGCCAACAACAGACATAGAGTCTCATTATCCAATCATATAAACCCAGCCTGAGATCTACAGGCGCTGTGAATTCTGACTTGTTTGGCAGTGCTTGTCATCTGCTTTTACACCTGGGCCTCAAGACGAGACCTAGTTAAGAGACTACCAGTCTGAATTACAGTCCTGTGAAAATTAGTATTTTCTCCATATTGGACTGTCAGAACTAACCAAGAACAGTCATGTGGGGTTTTTGTTTGTTTTTTCCACCCGCCCCCAAGATGGCATAAGGCTTTTTTATTTTTTTTACAAAACGTTATACAAAATCAAGTTTGTGATGCTTATCAGTATGTTTTACCTGCCTTTCTTTTTAAAAGGATCCTTTAATTCCTTTTTGTGCTTGTCTTCTCTAGGTTTGTGACTGGTTATATCCTCTAATGTGTAACCAGTCTCCTGTTCTGTGCTGCAATACTGGAGTGTACATGTTTCCTGACACGATGTCCCAGATACCAGGGTCCTACGTGGGAGTAGTGCTGTCTTCAGAACTTCCAGCAGCTGACAGAGAGCTGTTTGAGGATCTCTTAAAACAGATGTCTGACCTTCGAATCCAGGTGAATTTCTGGGCTGCCTGGTTTAAGCTGATAAGGAAAGGTGTAAATGGTCAATGTATTTTTTGTGTGAAACTGCGAAGTTCTTTGTCTTGCTTGGTAAGCTCACCAGTGAGAAATCGATAAAGTATCCAAGATTAAACAACCTAGTAGTGAAGCTGTAGGCCTGTGAGATGGGAGAAGAGAAATTTTAAAGTACAGATTTGTCAGCGCAGAGAGGAATTGGAGACCATTTTTTATATTTTCTCTATTTTTCCAAAAGGTAATGTAGGACTCAAAGTTTTGTGTTTAGGAGAAAGCACGTTTTCTGCTGTGTGTACACACACATGCACACGCTCTCTGTGTAGTTTTGATGATACCATTCTTGGAATATTGTGCCCAAACGTGTTAACAGTTCAAAAATGTTAAGCCACTTGAGAGCAAACCTGTGAAAATAGCGTGTATCTCAAAAATCTGCATTCACATGTGATCTCAAAATAGACATATCTGGTTCCTTATTGCACTAAGATGTTGGCAGATTGAGAAAACAGAAAAAAAAACCCAACAGTGTAACAAGGTGCAGTAAGATACAGTGACTGGAGACAAGGTGAAAAATGTTACTGTAAGAGCACTGGAGCACCATCTCAGGAAGAATGGTAATCAATAACTACGTAAAAGCTCATAGCAAGATTGTATCTTTTTGTGAAAGACAAAATCATGTTGAACCATGAAGATGTGAATGCAGTGCTGATGGAAGACCAGTTTGCAGCATGCTGTGTGAGTGGGGTTCTGTTACTGTGTAAATCCTGTTGAGTTCAGAAAGGAACTTCACTGGCACAGGAGGCCACTAATTTTTATTTTAAAGGGAAAGGTACTACAGAACCTTTATGTGATATTTCAATGCAGGACTTACTGGATAAGATCCTGTCATTTTTCATGTGTAGTAGTTCAAACTTGCTATCTCATTAGTTCCTTATTGTCCTCAAATTCCATGTTTTTGTTAATGTTCCCTGATACAATGTCACAGGTGCCAGGATCCCATGAGAGAGTAGGGTTATCTTCAGAGCTCCCAGCAACTGATAGAGCGCATTTTGAAGATAAATTTAAACAGATGTCTGGCCACAAAGTCCAGGTAAATTCCAGGACAGTGATTCCAAAATTTTATGTTAAAAAAATAATAAAAAATTGTCACAGAAACAGACACTGGTACTGCTGAGATTCCAGACTCAATTGACAGTGGCAATGTATGGTGTGCTGTGTAGTGTGTGTGTGGGGGGTTGGCTGGAGTTTTTTTGGTTGTTCAAGAGCTAATTCGCTACTGCAGGCTGCCACATTTTGCAAATGAGCAGATTGCTGGAGTTTTAAAAAACGTGATATAGCACAAATATTTCAAAGCCTAATCTGATGGCCATTTAACGTGTCTGTTTTACACAGTACTCATGAGGATCTAATTAACAACTGTATTTAATTTAATTATAGTATTGAGTCACCTGTCCTATTAGGCAATCAATTTCTGTTCTTTAGTATAGTCCTTAGAAGTCTTGTTGACTGTTTTTCTACGTAGTGACCCAAACTGTGGTGTAATTAAATTATATCTGGAACATAGTTTGGGGGTTTTTAACTGTTTTTGGTTGGTTGTTTTTTAGCTGTAGCTGTGTATTAAGGTTATTTGTCCTGCCCAGCCCCTGAAGTGTTTTGGTCACATGCTAAAGGTCTTTCTTGAACAGGAGATTTCACACTGCTGTCGAGCAGTAATTGATGATACAGTATATGTCAGGGATACATTGTTAATCTTCTGGGTAGCAACCTTGTAAATCTTAATCTACTCTTTTCTGTTAATGTTGGTTTTTCTTTCTTTTATTGCAACAGTCATCTTTGTGACATACCCTGCTTTTATTTCCAGTAAATATTTCAGGGGAATCTAAGAATTCCATGTAATATCGAACATTATTCTGTATTCTGTTCTGTTCCTAGGTTTCATCTATGAATGCTGTCAGTTAGACTTTTCTAGACTAAACAAAAAGATTTTTTCTTTCTGTCCATCGTTAACTAGCAGTGTTTTCAATCACGGAAGTGTTGGAGGTTTCTTTTACTTTTACATTGGAGAAGACCTAAACATAGAATCTCTAAGAAAAACCTAAATCTATTCCAATTTTTTTGCTTTCTATAGTTAAAGTTCTATTATACATTGTCTGTGAACTGTGTAAAGTTTTGCTGTACTATTTAGAAAAACTAACCATACTGTGGTGGTGGTTGCTGTGTTTGAATGATTAACATATACTCCAGAAACTCTAGTGTTTGACATGAAATCACACAGAACCTATCTGCCCAGCTTTAGATTCGGAGCTTGATGTGGTCCTTGGCTGTGCCATTCTGCAACAGCATCAATGGCACGTAGAATGAATAATCTCCTTTATTTTTTAATTTGAGAGGAAAGGGTAAGGAGCAAAACAACCAGAACAGCTGCATTCTTTTAGTGCAGCTGGATTCTCTGACCAAAGACTGCAGTTCTCGTACTGAATAACAACAGAGGTGAATTCCCTCTGAGAAGATAAAAATAACAGGTTGACGAGTCTCTTAGCTGTATTGCTAGTTAGTTTGTATTGCAAGTTTTCCTTAGTTACTTGACCATATGGCCGTATTGGCAAGCACGTCTCTATTGTAACTGGATTAAGAAAGCGTACAGGAAGTGCTGAGCTGTCTGATAAGCTTTTTTGAATGCACAGCATTTCTGTGCAAATTGAGTTGCTTGTACCCTTACAGCTTGCTTGAGTTTCTGTACACTTACCCAAGGAATACACAATATTAACATGATTTGATATCAGATCTGTATGATCTAAAGCATTTAAACCAGAAATCCTGATGATACATTGGGAAGTAGCTTCTCAGATGTTTACTTTTTCTTCATAGCCTTCAGAAGCCTCTGGTGATGCAGTTAACTTGCCTCAGACTGTACGTATCCAACCACAACCTGAAGGAGCAGAAAATCAGAAAGAGTTGCCAGAATGGAGTGAGAAAGTTGCCCATGGAATCTTATCAGGTACTGCTGTAATAAGAGGATTGTGTTGAATGTAAAGCTCTGTGAGTAACATTTAAACAGTATTTTCACCTAAACACGTGTGCTAGTAGAAGCTGAGTGGTCAGAAGTAGTTGTTCACCAGTTCGTTGTGATCATCTAAAGGATACTTTGACAACCTTTATAAAAACAGTGCAGAATTTAAACACATTGGCAACAGTTTTGTTCATGAGGCTCCTCAGTTGACTATATGTCAGGATATCTCTGCCTGTGACTCAAACCACTGTGATATATAACTGCTCGTACAGGAGTAAAATTGTTCTATTAAAGCAGGTATCTGTTGTGATTTCTGCAGATAAACATTTTTTTCCCTCTGCGAACTTTTGGAATATACAATCAGTTTGTGGTCATTAGTAATAAATATAAATCTGCTAGGAGGGCTAGAGGGTTGGGTTGTATGTTTTCAGAACGTTATTAGTGTTGAGGTGTGCAGTTCTGTCCTTCTGACCCAACTGGGGCATGGATATTTATTAAAAAACTGAATGTCTGTATTAAGCTGACATTGATGAGAGATGGCTATATTGAACATTAGTAAATTGAAAAACTGTGGGTGGTGTAGGAGCCGAAATCGCTTCAGGAATTCATGCTGGCCCATGCAGGGAAGAATATAATTGCAGACTGTGTTATCAGGAATGTTTGTAAAGTCAGTGTTTCAGAGGAGGGAAAACTGTAGGAGTCATAGTCTGTAATATTGTACACTGTAAGAAAAACAATTTTTGCCTTGAAGGTGCGTCTTGGGTAAGCTGGGGCCTAGTAAAAGGAGCAGAATATACTGGTAAAGCTATCCACAAAGGAGCTTCTAAACTGCGAGAACACATTCAACCAGAAGAAAAACCTCTGGAAGTCAATCCAACTGTAGCAAAGGGACTTCACGTAGCAAAACAGGCTACTGGAGGAGCTGTGAAAGTCAGCCAGTTCTTAGGTAAAAATTTCCATCTCATAGTATATTCTATTTTTTGCCTTAAATATTTCATAAAGTGGGGGTTGGTTTCTCTAGCCAGTGACCTAGATGGGAGGGACTGAGCTGATGAAATCCAGAGATCAGTAGTTTGTGCCTAGTTACCTCCTGTGAGAGACATACTTTAGGACTAATACTTATTCTATGGCCTTGAGGCATTTTTTTCTTAAAAGAATAGTCTGTACAGTCTTAAGTTTGGCATGCTTTTCTAAGTTATAGACAGCTATTTGAAGATGGTACCTCTCTTCTTAAATTGATAACAGTGTATTTTAAAAGCTGTATAGTCACTGGTTACTACCATATTGTACCATTAGAGAATGTGTGTGTGGGGGCATTGTTTTAAATACACACACCTGAAACAAGTCTATTAGACTATGTATAAACTTCCAGATAGAAACGGCTGGTTGTTCAGAGGTGCTTGGTAACCCTAGCAGCTCTCAGTAACTTCATTGTGTTACTTACTTGCATTAATGTTTATGTCCAGTGTCTAGTTACTCATCCAAGTTTAAAAAACAAATTGTGCTGGATGTTGCAAAAGTACTTTGAAGAGCTGGAAAGACTGTAAGAAAGACTTCTCCTGAAGACAAGTGAGGAAAGAAACAGCTTGTTACCTATCTGCAGGTTGGGGGTAACAAAGCAATGGAAACGGTTTGAGTGCAGGGCATGTACATATTTCTTTTAAAGTTCTTTTTAGCTGTAAGGCCAGCCTTACCCATTTCTTAGGAATTGGAGTTGTGCAGAATCTGAAAAATAAGGTTGCTTCTGTATCAGTTGGGTACTTAAGCCTGGATTAAAGTCTGTCTTTCAAGTAAGAGCATTTAAATAGAAGCAACGCTTAAGACTTCAGTGAAGCTTAGTTCTAATTAGAAGTAAGGACTTTTGAAGAAAGATGACCTTTGTTCTTACTAAATAATCTGCATACTATTCTTTTACGGTAGTTGAGGGAGTGTGTTCTATAGCAAGCTGTGTCGGAAAGGAGCTGGCTCCACACGTGAAGAAGCATGGCAGCAAATTAGTTCCAGAATCCCTTAAGAAAGATAAAGATGGTAAATCCACTTTTGATGGTGCTCTGGTGGTGGCAGCAAGTGGAGTTCAAGGTAATAAAAATTCCATATACTTTTGTAATTGTACTTTTTTCAACGCTATGAACTCACATAAGCTCCTCATTTTTACAGGGTTTTCAACAGTGTGGCAAGGTTTAGAAAGCGCAGCAAAGTGCATTGCTAAAAGTGTTTCAACTGAGACTGTAAAAACTGTCAAATACAAGTAAGTTATGTTTTTATTGGTTCATCTTCTACAGCATGTTGTCATTGTGTTTGAATACTGGCAAAAAAAAGTATATGAAAGTGCAGGGAAACTAACTGAAATACTTGCTTTACTCTATGCAGCACATGATAAGCTGCTAAGTGCACAGTAATGAGCATCTCCTGTAAGTAAAAAGATTAAATGAGTAAGTGGTCGTGGTAAGTATTTTTTTAGCTCTCTTCTAGAAATATTACCGCTTCAGGCTATGTTACAAGTAACGTTCAGATTTATATCTTTGCTCTACACTACAATGTCATTATTAAAAATGTTACTGTTTTAAACTTCTCAGCTCTGGTCCTGAATTTATGTAGTATGTATTTACTTAGCTAAATTTAAGAAAAATGGAAGAATTCCATCTATCAGCAGGTTTGGTTAAAGTGAGGATGTACAAAAAAGAGAACTGTGTAAGGAAATCTAAGACATAAATAGCAATAATACAATAGACTTGACTTGCAAAATACAGACATTCTTAGAAAAAGATAATAGGGAAAGAGGTTAGTAACATTTGGGATTAAGATGATGGAAAGACCAAAACTGAGTGCATGTACTGGAAGATGCTGTGGAGAATAAGGGAATATATCAAAATAACTGCAAGACATGAAATATACCCCTTAAAAAAAAAAAAAGGCAATATGTGTATTACAATAAAAAGTGAAGAGTAAGCAAAAACATGTAGGTTGTAGAACTGGTAATAAGTGTCACAAAAGAGATGTTCAGGATTGCTGAAAGTGCGTACAGGCTACTACCAGAAGGTAACAAGGTAAACAGCATACAAAATTAAGTGGATTGGCATTCAGGGTTGTGTTGTGCTGAATTTGAAAGAGGCTTGATAGTGAAGTTCTAGTCAGTGGTGCTTTGTTGCTAATGTTTGTACTTAATAGGAATATCAGGAGGTTTCACATGAATTCACATTAATGTTTTTGTTTTAGATATAAAAATAGGACATATGGAGATCAGCAGTCAACAGGCACTAAGAGTGAAAACCAATAAGTAATTAAATGTTGCAGTTAATTATGATATATTTTAAAATATTTGATATGTGATCTTTTAAAAATCTATATAAATATATTAAAATACTACATAATATATATCTTTTGGATGCTGGCTTTTGTTTCGGTGACAAAGATTTCTGCCATTCAAAATACTTCAGCGAATGTGCTAAATTCCACTTTAATGGAAACAAAGCTGAAGGAGCATCAGCACAGTGTCTCTAAATTAATAAAAAACTTAGCTGCAATACCTCTTTGGATGGAGTTATAAAGAGATGCTCATCATATGTGCTTGTTGATCAGAACTGGGGGCAAACGTAGCTTCAGATACTTCTGCCAAAGTACCATGCTACTACCTTCGTGGGTTTTTTACAGTGGTTTAAATAATTGCAGCATCTACATCTGCCCAGCTTTCTTCCTTAAAAAAGCAAAAGTGATAAATGATGCAATTGAGACAAGCAAATTGAAAAATCACTTATCAAATACTAAGAAATTGTTATCTGACTGTACTGGATAAGCTACAGTCTTACTTTTATACATCATAAGTAAAACAGGTAACCTCCTTTAAACTGGCTTATGATGTTCCTGAGGTGCAAATAACTAATCAAACTGACAAATACTGCACATTTGCTGTGAGATTAATTCTGTGCTCTGCAAATTTGATGCTGGTGATTCAAGGCTGTTGCTCTATCAGAGAATTAAAAATAAAACAAAAGAAGCACTAATTCTTTTTATTTGGTTTCATTGTTGGTTCCAGCCATCATGCCATGGCTGCTGTACTGATAATGCAATAGATTTCAAGGTTCTTCAATATTCTGTGCTTTTCTCTGGCCTTACTTTGAGGTCCTCAAAGAATTTCTGGTCTCAGGAAGCACAAGGAAAAAGTTACTCCACCAACTGTTGGGATTCTGATGCTGCCAGAAATACTTCCCTTTGGCCTGGTTTGTCTGATTACAGTGCTCTCTCGGGAAATGTTTGGTTGCCCAGAACAGTTGGAGTTCCTGCTCTCACTATACTCTTGTCCTCCTGTATGCTGTCCGTACTGGTGTATATGTGCACCTTTCTTCACAGTTGAGTAATTAATATGAGACTGCTGACACTACCCCCTAAAGCATAAAGAAGCCGGGCCCACAGCCCAGTGAAGAGACCTGAGGCTTTATCTTGTAGCAGTTTTCATCATAGCCTTAAGACAGCTTTTTTGAGTCTTTTGGGATATTTTATGACTTCTCCTTTTTCCCTGCTCCTTCCCCTTTGCCACTGCATTGATTCCAGATTACTTCAGATAAGCTTTCACTGCACAATGGAACGCTTTTGTAGGGACCTTGCTACCTCCAGTGTATGAGTGTAGCTGTGTCAGCAGGTCTTTGTACCCAGGAGACCTGCTAGGCTGTCTGAGTTAATTTACTTGAGCACAGTGGTGCAGTACCTCAATAAGTCTGCTCTGGAGATTTTGAACTAACATGCCAGTGGGTTGCTGTTACATGAGACACAGTATCATCTTATGCCATGTAGGCATGGGCAAAGGTGATAGAGGACAAGTACTAACCAAGCACTATTCTGGCAGTGGTGGTACCAATAGAGCTAAAATATGCCCGAGGTGATTCCTGCCCCTTTATCTGTAACAGGTGAGAAGGCAGGACAGTTTGCCCTCCCTCCTCAGTGCTGCCACCCATGGTACAGACTGAGAAGGTTAAGCAGCTTCAAGGGTCTAGTTGTGAGGACTTAGATGGGGGGATATAGAGGGTATTAGGAAGTTTGCCTAAGAACTTAAGTGAAAAAGTACTTGGGGGGTTATTGCACACACCACCACCCCTTTATAGTTCTATAGATAAGCCTTCTCATCAAAACTAGAGGAAGGAGGGAGAAAGGCTGGAAGGTTTTTTGCAGAGGAAAAAGGGCAGAAGCATATTGATAACTCTAAAGAGTAATTCATCTGATAGAGGAGCAGCCCTTGCTCAAATGGCTTGGTAGTTTCTAATTTTATTCTTTAGACATTCAGGCTGTGTGCTTATTATTTTGGTAATGCTTAATTTTTTGCTTTAAAATACTAAGTATACAAATCTACAAAACCACTATCTTTCTTAAGGTATGGAGATGATGCTGGCCATGCTACAGACAACGCTATGAATTCTGCAATCAATGTTGGTGTGACAGCATTTAACATTGACAGTATTGGTATCAAAGCTGTTGTAAAGAAAACCGCAAAGGAAACGGGCCATGCTGTGTTAGATGAATATAAAGTATTGGATAATGAGAAGAAGGATAAAAAATGAAAGCAATGAAGTATTTCTCAAAGCCTTACATTAGAGATGAAACTTCCTATTTAGAAGTAACCACATTGCTAATCTGCAGTTTAACACAAATCACGCTGTACTTTTCAAGCAACTGTTAATATGACATGAAAATGTTAAAGTAGGGAGGGTGTTCATAGATGGAAAAATGAAAGTTGTGTTAAGTCCTTGTTCTGTACTGAACAAGGGTCTTAACTTGGTCAGGGCTTTAGACAACTGCAAGGATGTAAGTTTGCAGTTAATAAACTTGCCTCTGTAAGCACTTTTTCAAAATATAATATGGAATAATACATTAATATAGAAATATTATTGTGAATATTTTTGTAATACTTTATATTTGTAAAGAAGGTGGTGATACAGAACAGATAGGATTACTGATTCTGGAACAAGTAGGATTACTAGTTTTAGTTTTTAACTACCCTTAAGAGTTAGTTTTACTAAAACAGCTTGTCTTATTTAATATGCACTACTAAAATAAGCTTTGTGTTTCGTTGTTTTGTAGAGAATTTCCCTGTTCAGCTACCAAACAGCTAATCTTTCCAAAGCTCATGTTAGAAGAAATGAAAGATGAACCTCAGGTAACTAGGTAGTTGGTCCCTTTAAAACTTTTTTTTTCCATCCAGCATATAAGCAAACCAAAGATAGCAAGCATTTCTTTTAAAAGAGGGTATTTACAACTGTAGAAAAATGTATTCTCCAGTTGACTCCATAAGGAATATACAAAGATTCTTTGAAATTTTTATTTTTATGTAGAGAAGATAAGTATGGTTTTGCATAAAGTATTTTTCTGTAAATAAATAAATAAATAAAGTAATTCCATAGGGGACACTAGGAACTTCTATGCATTTGTACTTTTCAGCCAATCCAGAAAGATTCAGAGTATGTATCATGGCCTCCTAATGGAAGACAATATGTATTTGCTTCAACAAATAGTTCTAACAGTCAGCATCTTTATTAAATTCATAGTTGCACAAGGTGCATCTTTAAAGGGTATGAAGTCAAGCCCTTTTAATGAAGAGGTGTGTGTGGAATAGGATAGACCCTACCGTGTAGGTTTTTCATTCTGTTCCCAGTACAGTGTGAAGTAACTCCATACGTAGAACCCTTGAGATGGTTTTACACTGCTACTTATTTAACAGTTCATTATTGAGTTTTAAAGCTGCTACTACACATTTTAATATTGGTTGGACCTGCAGCAAACAGAACACCACCAATTTACAACTTCCCTCCATTTCATGTAAATGGAGAAGATAACTATAAATGATTGTTAGCAAATGATATTTGCATCAGATTGAAAAAAATACAGTAATGACTAACGTCTATTAGAATGGTAATAGGTGCACACTTTGTGGTAGCTACTGTAAGCCTGTACTTAGGGTGAGAAATGTGAAACAAAGGATCTAACCACTTGCGGTGTAACTTTGATTTATGGAAATAAAGATGAAATTAAAATCGGTTAATCTGTGCTTGGCCTTTTTATGATATGAAGCTACTGTACGGATCAAGGAGTGGAAAGACTAGGCCTTCTGAAAAAAAGAAAAGTATTAGGGTATTTACAATATTTACGATAGAAATAAGCTCATCAATTAGAGCTTAAAACTTTTCAAACTAAAAAGGTCCATTGAAAGTCCACTACAACACTTTCTTTTTCTACAGTCTGTCATTTGCCAAGTATAATCAGTTTAAGGTGACTAAAGACTTCATGCTCGCAAAAGCATTTTTGTTATGAACTTCATTTACAGCAGGGATGTATCTTCCTTCTGCCTCCTGTTTTGCTTTCGTATGTAGCTCATGTCCTTTAGTTTTGTATATAAACCATCAGAACAACAAGTTGTATTAAAACAACAGTTAAGATCGAAGTGTTAACAGTCTTCAAGAGACTTAAATTGTAGCACACTGAGGAAAAATATTTGAATGCCATTCGTATAAGACAAGCATTGTCCTGTTGAACCTGTTGTTGCTGACTTCACATGTACTCTTTCAAATTTGTCTTGAAGTAGATTAAAGCTATTCTTTTTTTTAATAATTACTACCCCATTTTACATTTTCTAATGTGATACATCCATGATACTCCCTTTTACGTTGTTCCAAACTTTAGTTAGTTCTCACTGATGAAAGTATTACGCTGTTGAATTTACCCTGCTTCAGTTGTCACTACTTGGGCCCTGGGCAGCAACTCCACAGGGTTCTCCCCACTTCCTCTACCATATTCAACAGCCTTATCTCAGCTCTCCCTTTTGTACACTACACGCTAACCTCTCTAAGCCTTATATCTTAGGTTAGGTTTTTATTTCCAGCTTGGTTTTGTTTCTCCTTTGAACACTGAACATCTTTTGATGTATGGCAGTCTTAGAAGTGGTCTTACTAAGCTGTTTACTGAGTGAACTGCTACCTGCTTTCCTACTGCATTTCTATTTCCAAAATAATGTGTTCAAAGTCTTTTCTGCTGCAATAGTAGTCTCAAATCTTGTCTTGAGAAGATTACTTTTAATGACCTCTAAGTCATCCTAAGCTAATGCTGTGTCTGTATAAACAACTATTCTTACCTCAAGTCTAAACCCCTGCATTTGAATGGATTCCTCTAGATTGCAAGGGTGGATTGGTTGGTTAGTTTGTTTAATGCCAGTTTAAAACCATCTTGGGATAGTCTCTCTTAATATTTACTGACAAACTAAATCTGTAATCCTTTAAAATGAATTGGTAGAACTACCTTCCACTAAAACATGCTGACTAGCTCACCATAAAACAGTGTAGGTTGGAAGGGACCTCCAGAGGTCCCAAACTACAGAGATCTGTAATCCACCTTCCTTCTCAAAACAGGTCCAGCTTGGAGCACAGTACTCTGTGTCAGTTCTGCTCACATTTTGATTATCTCCAAGGATGGAGACTTTACAACCTCTCTGGGCAACCTTTGCCAAGTTTGACTTTGGTAAAGGTAAATATTTCTCCCTTATACTGGGCTTAAAACTTTTATAGGTACTCAAGTGCATTACTGCTTATCCTTCCATAGTGCACACTAGAGAAAAGCCTGTCTTCTCCATGCCCTCCTCTTACGTAGCTGTTGACAGCACTAAGATCTCCTTACACCTTCTCTTCTCCAGGCTGAATATAGGCCAGGTGTGCCAGCCTCTGACCTAAGGGAGCTCTTGGGATTTGTTTGGGGGACCAAAACTAAGTGCTCCAGCATGTGGTCCCACAAGTGCTGAACTGAGCAGAACCATCTCCATCAGCCTCCCGGCTATGTTCTTCTGACGCAGTCCAGGAGGCTGTTGGCCTTGTTTGCTGCAAGGTGTGTTGCCAGCTCACGGTCAGCTTGTTCACCAGGGACCCCTTGTCTCTTCCTATGAAGCTGCATTCTTGTTAGCACCCCCAGCCTGTACAGATCCATGGGCTTTTCCCATCCCAGACATTGGATTTGTTTTTTATTTAATATCATTAGGTTCCTTTCAGCGACCTGCCTCTTCAGGCTGTACACCCCACTCTGAAAGGCAGCCCTGCCCACCTGCATAGAGGCTGCTCCCCTCAGTTCATCATCATTGGCAAATTTGCTGAAGGTATGCCCAGTCTTCCAGGTTGTTAATACAGAATCAAGGGTATTGGGTCAGGGTTTGATCCCAGAGTAAAGTGGTCATACTGCTGATCACCACACTTTAAACCTGATGGCCCAGCCAATTTTCCAGCAACCTTACTTCCCAGTTACCCAATCTGTAACTCGCCAATTTGGCTGTAAGGGTACTATGGAAGGCTATATCAGAGTCCTTGGCAAAGTCAAAATATACATCTACCACTTTTTCCTTGTCCACACAGCCAGTCATACCCTAGTTACTGGTGCTACAGAAATAACTAGTTCTTTCTAACAATTAAGTCATAACTGAAATGTTTGTCTTCTGCAACTGGTCTGCCTTATTTTTAAGCAACTCTCTTTATTGCCTTCACATAATCTGAAGATATGTATTCAAGTATAAAATTCTGTTTTCAAACCATATAATGTCAAACATTATGACCAGGTTTCCCAACTTTCCTTACTGAAAATTTTAGTTTCAAAAATAACATTAAAAGCCTTAAAACAATGAAAGCAGCTTTATAGGTATCCATATCCAATTTTAGCCAATTTATTTGGAATAAAGAAATGCAGGAAAATTCTCATGTGTTGCAAGTGTCATTATGTTACTGCTGTGATTGTTAAAAATATTGACAGTTTGAAGTTTTACCATGCTCACGCAGGACCTCAGTCCACAAGACGCCTTGGCTCTTCTCCCACTCCAGTTCCCGAAGCACATGGTTATACCTGCTGTCCTGTGCCAACCCAACCTGTATGGTCTGGGCTCATCTTTATGTGCACTGTGACATTGTTCCTGAGAACTTACCTAGTTAGGATAACTAGTAATCTGAGTTGAGGCTAGGACCTGAAAGTATCCTGGAGAGCAGGTCAAAGAAGGGTTTCCTGGGGCAGAGAGAGTACATGGTGGCCAGGATCCAGCCCTGTTACCATGTGCTCTTTGTTCTCAGACTTCTGTGTGATTTCAGGGCTCTTTCTGAGTTCTGAATGTGCCCTCCAGATGAGAACTATTCAGGAGGCTGGTTAAGTTAAATCTTGAAGCAGTTCTTCACAAAAACTTGTAACAAGAAAAATGGTTACTGATTAACACCTTTGCTGTTAAGATTCACTACACTGAGTTACTTATGGATGCTAACCTAGGTCTAAGTCATTACTTAAATTACTGGTTTGGTATGGAATGTGTTTTCAGTCTATATCTTAAAAAGGTAGCATTCAGTAAATTGTGAAGGCAAAATGAGCAGCTAAATTTAAATGCGTTACAGTGCAGCACTCTTCTAAAATTTGTTTCTTGATTAAAGTATTTCAGACAATTTTTAATTCAATCCACACCTCAAGTGATAATTCAGTGATTAGATGATAGCATCAGTTATAACTCGAGACTGTCAAAAATCACCTCCTGCTCTAATCTGTCAGACAAATGAAATTAAAATGACTTTTTCTTCTTACGATCAAGGTTCTTATGCTCCATCCTACTGTTCTACCCCCAGACACTGGATTAGTGACCCCGCTGTTGCAGTATCAATAAAGTGTTAGACTGGGCCATTCCAGTGTCATGCACTAGCACCTTAGGCCTAAAATTTCACAAGATTTCAGGGGCAACTTTTGGATGGCAATGCTGATTTATGCTATGTTAAAAGTAATGGTAATACATAACCCTTACCCTTGTTTTAAACTTCAGAGCAGTGCCTGTGTTACCCAACAAGCTGTAGGGCTGTTGGCTTTGGCTTGCTACTTATGCAACAGAATTACTTGAACTGAGAAAATGCACCCTGTGTTTTTTCATAGTACACCAGTAAAGCTCAATTACAGTCCATCTCCTTCCTGAGAAAGCGAACAGATAGTTCCTCTAACGAGCACTAGGTTGCGTGAAATTGTGAGTTGATCCAAGAGTACACTGGTCGCTGTCAGTCTCACCCTGCCTTTTGCGTCAGCTCTGGGGCTTTTCTAAGCAGCTGGTAAGCCGTTTCAGCTCACTAACCAGCAGAAACTGCAAACATTAAATGCATTCCCTGGTACAAGTTTTCTAGGTTTCCTGAGCTGCACTGGCCTGTTGGAGTTAGATGTCAGAGCTGGCACTGAAGCTGCCGGAGAAGGTGACAGGGAGAGCCTGGCAGAGGTGATGCCACTCTTGCAGCATTGAGCTGAGGTTAATTCAGTCCACCCATAAAGCTTTACCTTGAGGAAGCCATCAGATCTGAAATTCCTTGTTTGAAAAATGCAACATCAAACATTTTTGAGCGTGAATCCAGACCACTAAAATAGTAGCCAGTGTATATTGACTAATTGACTTGATCAGCAATGATTAAGACCGATTATTTTAAGCTTTCTGTCGCAAGTTAGGTTCTTGCAAACTACTTTATGGCCAGCACTGATCACAACTGCTGGGGATGCCAACATGCCGGCTGGGCTCCCTTTGGCCATCGGGCCCTGCCATGCTGTGCCAGCCTTTATGTGTGGGTCAAAGCGCTTATCCTAAAACCGTGCTACTTTACGTCCAGGTGTTCAGAACAATCTGCACATTATTTGTGCGTCCCAGGTCACAAAAAGCTCAGCACGCAAACTGGGCCAAACCTGTATTGTGTTTTTTCCCATTAATTCCTGGCGCGGCCCGAGCCACACGCCGGGGACTTCCCTGACAGAGGGGAGAAGCCGCCTCCCGGCAGCGGCTGCCGGCGGGCTGAGGGGCACCGCCACAGGGAAAGGCGACGCCAGCTGCTGGGCGGCCCCCGCTCCGCTTTCCCCGGGCAGCGGGAGATCCGCGGTGCCTGGGGTTGAGCGCCCCGAGGGGTGACCGGGCCGGGGGCCAGGACCCCCGCTCGCCGCCTCTGGGGCCGCGCCGAGCCGCTCCCTCAGGCCAGCACCGGCCGTCGCTCCGCGCAACGGGGCCGACGCGGGGAGTGCGCGCTGGGCGGGGGCCGGCGGCGGCATGGGGGATGGCGGCGGCGGGCGAGCGGCAGGCCCCGACCGGCTGGCGCTGGAGCTGGGCCGAGAGAGGCGGAAGAAGTGAGTGCCCGGCGGGGACGGGGCTGAGGCCGAGCTCCGCAGGCGCCAGCTGTCCCGGGGAGCCGCGCCGAAGCCCCGGCCGTCCTGCGGCAAAATGGCGGCTGCTGCCTGGGGCGGGAGCGCCGGCTGATGCGGGGGTGCGGAGCGGCCTGGGAGGCCCTGTGCGCCCGGGGGGGAACGGCTCGGCCCGGCCGGAGCGCAGCCGGGAGCCGTGGGGCAGGGTGGGGCACGGGGCACGGTGGCCAACAGGGACAGCTGGCCAAAGGGCTGGCGCTGGCCCTGGCCCGAGGAGCTTGAAGATGCAGGAGAAATAATTTCAGACAAAGGTGAGGCTGGTGCGGAAGAGGCGAGGAAGACAAGACTGGGCGTCGTGGTTTAACCACAGCAGGCAGCTAAGCGCTGCAGAGCCGCCTGGTCACTGCCCTCCCAGTGGGATGGGGGAGAGAGTCGGAAGGGTAACTGAGAAAATATGTGGGTTGAGGCAAAGGCAGTGTAATAAGTAATAAAGAAAGAAAAAGGAAACAAACACACCCAAGAAAAGTAAGCGATGTGAAAAACTCCAGTTGCTCCCCACCAGCTGGCCAATGGCAATCTTCAAGCAAGGCAGCCCTGGCAAACTTCCCCCCACCCCCCCTCAGGTTTTATTGCTGAGCAAGGCATTAGGTGATATGCAGCACTCTGGTGGTCAGCTGGGGCCAGCTGTCCCGGCAGTGTCACCTTCACAGCTTCTTGTGCACTCGCTGGTGGGGTGGCGTGAGGAGAAGAAAAGGCCTTGGTGCTGTGTGATCACTGCTCAGCAACAGCCAAAGCATCACTGTGTTATCAGCGCTGTTTCATCACAAATCCAGAACAGCACCATATGAGCTACTGTGAGGGAAATTAACCGCACCCAAGCCCAAACCAGTACACTGGGACTGGAAGCCATGATGGGGTAAAAACATTAGAGACCTTACGTGGGTGCATGCCTGACTGGGGGAAGAAGAACCTGATGGACAATGAGGTGGTCGTAATACACACTTATTTGCACAACGTTGAATAAAACTGGAAAGCTGGATTTCACCCTTCTCTACTATCAGCAAATATCTCTGAAATCTATAGGGAAGGTGTGGCATCTCTCTACTGCAGTTTGCAGAGAAGATGAGGACTGGTTACTGCTCCCTGTTAGTTCCCTTGCTTAAGCAGGAAATGTTTCAGTGCTCTGGTGATTGCTGATTCTCCTGCAGTGGTGGGATTCTAGGCTTTTTCCTCAGTTTACTTAGGAAGTTACACATTTTTCCCCTGTGTTAAATAACATGATTGCCTTTTGAATGTTAATAAATTCAAAGTTAGAAAATGTCAGAAGCTCCCATGCTGCCTTAAGTCAGACCCTTAATATTTACATTTCCATACAATTTTCAAACATTTTATTCCATGCTGACTTCTCCCTGGACAATGTTTCATTCAGTGTCTGGGCTGCAGATCTCTTCAAACTAGTCCTGCAATTATGGACTTTATAAAATGTGTATTCATTAATGGAAAGGGCGAAACCAATGCTAACAGAGTCAAAATAGGTACACAGCTTCCGTGTTTGAAATGACACAAAAAGGAGCTTAGACATGCTTCCAACATGTAAGCAAATGTCCTTTTACTATGTCTCCTGAATAGTAGTGTGCCAGTAGGATGTGTGTTCTACATATCAACTGCAGAATGGTATTGGCTTTCTTGCACTGCTTGGATATATTTTTTTGTTGTTGTTGTTAATGAAAATCTGATTTCTTTATGTACCTTAAGTTCTTGCTAACATCCCTGAGAATCTTCTGCGAGACTGTGCCCGAAGTCCAGGACACATTGTGAAGTGGTGGCTTATTTGCCAATGAAAGGAATATATATACTTAATAAAAAACTTTATTGTGATGGCATGACAGTAAAAGACTTGTTGCTTCAGGTGGATTCTACAAATGTTTCCCATGTATATCTTGTGTGTGCAAATAGACAGTACTAGTATTGTCGATTTCACAGAGATTGTTTATTCAACCTGACTGTTGATGACCAGGCTTGTTAGACATCTGTATCTAAACCAGTGGCATGTGTAGTCAGTGAATACAGAAGAGCTCTTTGAAGGTGTGATTCATCTGACCTACTTTGGCTGGCTGTTTTAGCATGAGATGACTCACACCCTAGGAGGTGCCTGTTTCTCTCCATTGGGTATAAAGCAAGATGAGGATAACTGGCTTGCAGATAGATGTCTGCATTCTTTCACAGCCATCTCACCCATGCCTCTTTTTACTGGCTTATTTGATTATTGTACCATTTAGGCAGTTTGCTAACAGCCCACCTCCTGCTCTCATTTAACAGTCATGAAGAAGAGATTTTTTACATCAAAGAGTAAATTCAATCATCCATATATGTAAGGGGGTCTGTACCTAAAGTACCTGCTGGTTCTCGGTGATTGTGGATGTAGTACTGTGAAATCTTTCAAATGCTTTAATGAAAGTCAACTTAAATTTGACTCTGAATTACTGTAATCAAGATTCAGTACAGGTTTTGATTGGGAAATGTCATGGCAAATGTTTCTGAGAGAAAGAGAGAAGGCATATAATGCTGCAGTAGACATCTTAATAAAGAGATCTTAAAGCCATATATTTATGCATGTCAGCTACTTACTAATGTTGATGGAGTTGTGTGTTAATTCAGCTTGTGAGATTTCAGCTTCTCTGGCTTTGCTTGCCAGGAAAGCTGCAGCATTTTCCCAGCACGCTCCTGACTGCGAGTGTGAGAAGTCTGTAGCTTTCAATACCGTATATGCTCTTCTTTGTGGTGCCATTTGCACTGCACAGCATTGTTTCTGCTTCATTCATAGGTTCTGAAGGCATCTATATACTTTTGTCTTCTACAGGAATCAGTAAAGATCTGTCATGTTATAGAGCTGATAGCCTAGAACTGATGATTTGCCTTGAGCTTCTCCTGTAATGTTTCACCGGCTTCTCTCTCCACTACAGAAAATGGCTTCAGGCAGCCTTTTGCCTGATACGTGTAGCAGATATCCAGATATGGATAGCAAAATGTGCAAGAAAATGGCTTTCATCCTAGGTGGCTGTCACTTTCAAGTAAAATAACATCTGTACGCTGTCTTAAAGAGAAACTTAGCAATTTTTTTCTTTTATCATTTCAATCACAGCCTTCTTTTCTGCACTGTGCTTTTTTCCCCTTTTCAAGAGAGCTTTCTTGTTATGCTTAGTATGCAAGGATGTAGTTATGCTCCCCTGATGACTTAAATGTGAGCCTCCAGGATTTAAGGGCTTTCTTCTGTGATGACTATAAATTGTCCATTGACATGGGAAAGATTCATAGTGCTTGAATGTGTCTATGTTTAGCACATGTGAGGCTGCAGGAAAGTCACACCACAGTCCCTCTAAGTACAGACTGAGTCTTTGGGCAGGACAGCTGCATTAAATTCACAGTAAAATATATGGTGTGACCATCACTTCCTGTCACAATTAGAAATAACTCCAGAAATGCAAAATACTCTGTTACATTAAAAAGCTGAAATATTTACCAAGTTGGTCAATGTGATTTATTTCTGCATCCTCTGTTAGGGCAGGGACTGTGATTTACTGCACATACACTGACTAAAATAGCGAGGTTCCACCCTGGCTACTTTCTGGGTGCTATTGGAGAATTAAATGTTTAATAATAATTGGATTTTTTTGAAAAAAACAGTTTCAGTTGCCAAATGAAAATACAGCTTTCTGTCAGTGTAGCAATTACAGTCTGACACCTGACAATTTATCATTTCTGTACACACTTTCATCAGGACAAAATATAATTGGAGTTGGCTGGCAGTTTTGCTAATGGTGCAGAAAGAATAATAAAATCTAATGTACGCAATGTTGTATATAGTATTGTAATGGTAACATAAACTAAAAACTGAAAACACTGGATGTAAAGAACTGATTCTTCCTGTATTATCACTCTGCATCCGTCTAAGCACCTGGTTGGGATTTCTTTAGAAAGGAAAGCAATTTCATTTTGATAGCTCAGCTTTAGTTACAGCTTTGACTGTGTCTAATTTTCAGTGTTACTTCCTTCCAAAAATCCCATTTTAGCACTCACTGTCGTCATCATTTCGTCTTTTCCAGGCACTGAGGGGTTCTGATTTACAGAAACTTTATCTATTTGTGTTGGAATGATACCAGCAATGTAGTAAGATTTTGTCTTTCTTCTTCCTAGCCATCTGCGTATTTCATTTGGAGTGGAAGCAAACAGGCAGCAGAAATCAAATTTCCTTTGCTATTCCTGCATCTAAGCTTTTTGACCTATGTGTTTCAAGTCTAACTTTTGCTGGGGCTTTCACCACAACCATTTTGTCTCCAGCAAGTTACCAATACTTTCATTATTTCTTTGCCTTTGTCCCCCTGTCTCTGATTTAACATTGGCAGAGACAAAAAGAGCAATGGAGCAAGGAGGGAGGGGAAGACCCAGCTCTCCCCTGCCATTCAAACATCTCCTGCTGTTCTCCAGTGTGTTTCTTGCACTGAAATTACTCTTCTTTATATTTCTTTCCTATTTCAGCTCTTCAGCTTTCCTTATTCCAGGCATACCTCTTCTGTTTCTTAAGATGGGTTGGTTTGCTTCTGCAGCTTTCAGTTGAAATCTGATGTTTCACGCTATAGAAAAGAAATGTCACCAACTGAATGTGAGCATGAGGAGTGCAACAGGTGGTACCATTTCTTAATCAGCTCTATCGTCAAAGCATTGATGTCTCATAGGCCAATTAACTGTTTCCTTAAGAGCATTTCTCATTATGAACATGTTCAGAAAGAGAAGATCCGTGTTGACATGGAAGTTCCCCTTTAAAATAATAAAACACACCAAAAAATAGGACAACACTATTTTCTCTCTTGCTTGTTTTAATGAACTCGGGTGAGATTTAAAAGGCATCTATAGTCATGTTGGTATTATAAAGCGTTTTCCAAAGGGATTTATTTGAAGAGTTTCGTTCTCAGTTCTTTTGAAGTATCTCAGTTTGGGCACTGAAAAATGGAGGCACCCAAGAACCATTGGTTGTTTTATTTTAAACCTTGACTTTCCAAACAACTTTAAAGGACAAAATCACAAACTGCTTTTGTGTTGTGGTGTGGTGTGTTTTTCTTACAACCTACACTGGTGTGGGCTGACTTCTTGAGAACTCATAGGCAGGAGAATTTATCCATAGACATCTCCAAAAAGAACCAGGCTGTTGGCATAAATATGGCCGGTAATTTAGTTAGCAGTGATTTCCTTTTGCTGTGATTGAGATGGTTATGATTCATTGTAGCACACTGAAGTAACATCTTAAAGGATGAGAGTCATTCAGCATGTTGTCTGTTGCATGCAGGTGGGTTGTACTCTCACCAAAGTCCTCTGCTAGTTTCTGCTGCTGGTCATACCTTCCAAGGCAGAAAGAGCCCAGTTTCCATAGTACTTGCCAGCTGTCTGGCTGCCCCACCAGAAGTAATCAATTGCCAGAAATATATTTTCCCACAAGGTTAAGATACTGAAAGACATGATGGCTTTAGCTCCTGGTTTTGGTTTATTTTTGTGTTAAATTCAATGTAATCACTGGCTTTATTTTCTGGTAGTCATAATACATGGTATGCTTTGATTGGTTTTGTTATGGGTACAATTTAGAAAATGAAAATCATTGACTAGTGAGTCAAAATGAAGAATTAATTAGAATTTCAAACAGCACATCTCTCTCAGGCATATTCCCATTTCAAAAAACATATTCCTTGGGCATCTTCTTTAAATGAAAAATTAAGGCCAGGGTCTTTTCTACATTTGTTTAATTCTGATGGTCTGCTAGACATTTTTTAAATTTAAGAAATACTGGTCTTGTTTTTTATGGAAGTAATTTTATTAATGACATAGAAATGCTTCCATTGTTTTTAAGGCACTGTAGTATCTGTAGAGAAAAATACATTAAAAAAGCATGGGCAAGATGATGTATTTGCATAGGAATGACTAATAGATGCTGCAGCTGAAAATATATTTGCTTTATTCTTTGTAATTTTAATAATAAGATTAATGCAATAGTGAATTTACAGACTTCTCTAAATACCACAGGGAAATCCTTGAAATCTCAATATTTGAACTAGGAAACACTGTAAGAGAGCTGGAAAAAAGACTTAGCTGTGTTGAAGATGAAGGTAAGTGAATTACAACAGTCTTGCTAATTGATTAGGAAACACAAAAATATTAATTATTTTGTGAAGGCCCTACAGAGATACATATTTTTATTTAGAAATACAAGTTTTCCCTTTTCAGACATGGCTATTAGAGGTGTGATGTTGCAAATGTGAACTTAAGGAATGCTACATGCTGCCATGTTAGCTTTCTTCATTAATTATTAATGAAACTATGAATAACATGAATTCATAGAGTTGGTTAATATTCTGGCCACAGTAAGCCCTGTGAAAAAATCCCTTGATTTATATTTTCGAGCTCTTTTGTATGCAAAGATCCTCATTATGAGGATTACTAATTTGAGACTTTCTCAGTCTCCAGAAAAAAAGTGGGAACAGTTTGAAAAAATGCTAAGTTTTACTTTAAACAGCATGAAATAATGTGGAAGATAGAATAATCCTGTATTTGTTTTAAGGTAATGAATGGAAAACCAGATACGAGACACAAGTAGAATTGAACAAACAGCTAGAAAGGCAAATCAATATTCTTCAGGACAAGATGGAGCTTATTCGTGGAAATCCAGCAGGTAGAAACGCGTATTCATAACTGGCTTTTGATACAATTAGTGATTATATGTTGAAATTATATCAATGGGTCAAATTTTCTGCTTATTTGTAGATAAACTGTCCATTGTTCGCACCTTTGATCAAATGCCTGTGGTGAGTACTATGGCATTTAGTTGCTTAGCAATAAATAACACTGTAATTGAAGAACTTGTATAATCTTTTGTTTTCTCATGATAAAAAAATACCAGCAGCCTTGGTCTAGAAACCACAACAATCAGTCCTGCTTCCTTTTTTATTGTTTCAGATAATGCAGTTACTTATAAATTTATAGAGTAAAATCATTATTTAGGAGGCACGTAAGACGTGAATGTTGGGGAGAACCAAGCAGTGAAAATTTTAACGGAGTGAAGGTTGTGTGATTGAATCTGCAGTAAGGCATATGAGGAGTAGCTGGGCTAGTTCTGTGAATAAATGAAAAATGTTAAACCTTGATCACAAAATCATGGACTCACTTAGTGTTTGACCACTGTCACAGTAAAAAAAAGTGCTTTCTTGTGTTCAGATGGAATTCCATGTGTTTCTATTTGTGCCCATTGCCCCTTGTCCTGTCACTGGGCACTACCGAGAAGAGGCTGGCTTCCTCTTCTTCATTCACTCCTATCATGTATTTATACACATTGCTGGGGTCCTTCTCTTCTCCAGGCTGAACAGTCCCAGCTTTCTCAGCCTCTCTTCATCTGTCAGATGCTCCAGTCCCTTAATCAATCTTCATAGCCCTGTGCTGGACTTGGTTCAGGAAGTCCATATCTTTCTTATACTGGTGAGTCCAAAACTGGACCCAGCACTTCAGATATGTCTCACCAGTGCTAAGGAAAAGGGACATATTACTTCCCTCAACCTGCTGGCCACATTCTTCCTAATGGGGAGTCCAGGGGGCCATTGGCTGCCTTTGCAGCAAGAGTGCATAGCTGGCTTGTGGTCATCTTGTCGCACACCAGGACCCCAAGGTCATTTGCTGCCAAGCTGCTTCCCAGCCAGTGGGCCCCAGCATATGCTGGTGCCTGGGGTTATTTCTTCTGCATTTCCCCTTGGTGAACTGAATTTCATACGATTCCTCTCTGCCTACTTCTCCAGCCTGTTGAGGCCCCTCAGAATGGCAGCACAGTGCTCTGGTGTATCAGTCACTACTCCCAGTTTTGTATCAGCTGTGGTAACATAGGTGAATAGTTGCAGTAACATTTTGCATAATAGAGTTACAGGAATTCCTCATTGTACAGTGAATCTTTGCAACACTGAAGGAAGTATCTGTTTTCATTTTGAAAATGTTATTCCTTAATACATTCGTATTTCATGACCTGCATTTCAACAAAGCATAAAACATTTTTCTGCGATTTTGAGGAGAAAATGGCAAGATAAAACCAGCAAATATTTTGGCCGTCTACTCTTCAAAAGTTGTAAATAAAGTGAAAACAATTTTATATTCAGTACTGATTTTTTCTTAAGTCTGTTGTCTGCTGAAATTTTTTGCACCTTGCGTCTTACTCACTCTGTAAATAGGGAAGGTAGATAAAGATGTGATAATGCCTTGTCACATAAGTAGGAATAATGGACATTATAAGGCAGGCCTGTGATGATTTTTATTCCAGTTGCTTATGCTTACAGAAATGTTTCCATCTGACTTTTTTGTGCTTCAGGTTCTGAAGATTAATGGGAGTTTACTGAGCCTGGAAGAAGCTTCATGCCCTATTAGTAGGAATGATTATCTGTTGTAAGCAGGGTGTGAATAACTGCTCTTTCTGATCTGATACATGGCTTTCACGTAGTAAACATTCTTGCTAGTTTTAGTACTGTCCTAAAGACTATGGTCTGTCCAGAGAGGAGAAAAAAAGTCCTTAGGGATTTAGTGAAATATTTCATGTTCCTTGTTTTGATTTTCAGGAGTTGGAAAGAGGGGAAGAAAATAGATATCTTTTATGTTGGTTTTTTTTCACTGAAAATATCGGAAAAGTCAGTGGATATTTACAGATACTCTTGGAGAATGCAGAGCTGCTCCAGTTTTATTTAAATTTTTAGGAGATAAAACACTAGGAAAAAAAAATAAATACACAGATTATTTTGTGCTGTTTAAGCATATAGGTTTATCCAAATCCTTTTTATGTTTTGGAGAGTTGTTCGAGGGAGTAGGTGGGAATATTTAGCTTCTCCACAGATGAGAATAAAGAGCAGATGTGGTGAGTGGGTGTAGGAAAACGAAGAGCTTTGCAGCCAGTCATCAATCCACATTTGCTCAAAGTAAAAATGCTGAGAGTGGGTATATATAAAATTGTGTGTGTGTGTATGTTAATCAAAAGCACGCTATGATATTCAGCTTTCAGCTTGCAGTTGGGTATGAATAGGAATATATATTTCTTGTGCATATTGCACAGGAAAAAATTATTCACTGAAAGGGTTGTCAAGCATTGGAACAGGCTGCCCAGGAAAGTGGCTGAGTCCCCATCCTTGGAGGTATTTAAAAGACCTATAGATGTGGCACTTAGGGCTGTGGTTTAATGGTGGACTGACTTGGCAGTGCAGGGTTAATGGTAAAGTCTTTTCTGACCTAAATAATTCTATGGTTGTATGAAGCTCTTTGGAAAGATAGCAGTGTGATTCTTGGAAAGATAGCAGTGTGATTCTTCCAGCAAGGTGATACAATTTCTATAATATGGCAACAGTAGACAGTAGATTTTGTTTTGAGCAACATATTTCAAAAATTAAATCAGGCACAACAACAGGGTACAGCCTTCCTGGGGTGCAGAGAGTCCCCTCTCTTCTGCCTGGTGCAGTCCCTTTCCAGTGCTGTCCCATGGTGGACTACAATTCCTGGCATGCTGGCTGGGGTTAAACCACAACAGGTGCTAAGGAAATGCAAGAAACAGTAAGTGAAGAGAGTGAACTGGATAAAAGCAAACATAAAAAGTAAGTCTAAGTGATGTGTTAAATGACAGGCAGGAAAGAATTAAAAAATGAGAAGAGGCCCATTGATAAAACTGGTGATGGAAAGAAAATTTAAAAAGCAATGAGGTATGAGACAGACAGGAAAAAAATTAAAATAGGGATGTCAAAGTAGATAAAAATAGGCAGAGAAACGAAATTTTAAAAGCCACAGGATTAAAAGATGAAAAGATCAAAAAATAGGGATGGCAAACTAGAACGGAGACAGAAGAACAAGAAATAATTCAAAACTAAAGGCATCAAATGGGATAAAAGTAGATATAGAACATTTTAAAAGTGGCAAGCAACAAAGACATTGAAATAAAGATGGCGAATAGATAAAAGTAGAAAACTTAAAAAGCAAGGGGGATTAGGGAAATAAAGTGAAAAATAGGGACAATGAATTAAAACAGAAACATAGAAAGAAAAACTAATAAGCGAGGGTGCCAAGGAAAGAGAAGAAATAATATTTTAAAAGACAGTGAAGGGAATAAAAGTAGGCATAGAAAAAACATTTGAAAAAGCAAAAGGGATGAGGGAAATAAAGGGAAAAACTAAAAAATAGGGAAAGCAAACTAAAACAGACGTAGAAAGAAAGTTTAAAAAGCGAAGACACTAAGGAAAGACAACAGATATTTAAAAGAAATGACAGTGAAGTACAGAGAGCAAATACCATAAAAGTACAAAAATTTAAAAGCAATGCAAATTGGGGAAATAAATGGAAAAAAAAAAATAGGGACGGCGAACTAAAATGGAGGTGTAGAAAGAAAACTAAAAAGTGAGTGCCATAAGGAAAGAGAAAAAAAAATAAAGACAGCAAAAAAGAGTGAATGGAATAAAAGCAAACAGAAAATTTTTAGAACAACAGGGATTAAGGAAAATAAAATTAAGTAATGGCAGTGAACTTAGACACACAAGTAGAAGGAAAATGTTAAAAGCCAGGGGGCTAAAGAAACGCAAAACCTAATTTTAAAATTATTGATGATGTCTGCCCCATCCTTCTTCCCCCAGTTTTATATTCTGGACATGATATCATGTGGTATGGAATATCCCTTTGGTCAGTTGGGGCTAGCTGTCCCAGCTGTGTCCCCTCTCAACTTCTGGTGCACCCCCAGCCTGCTCACTGGTTGGGTGGTGTGAGAAGCAGAAAAGGACATGACTCTGTGTAAGCGCTGCTCAGCAATAACTAAACATCCCTGAATTACCAATGCTGTTTCCAGCACAAATCCAAAACATAGCCCCATACTAACTACTATGAAGACAATTAACTCTATTTTAGATTTTATCCTGTCTCTCTGTGCTGGTTTTGGCTGGGGTAAAGACAGTTAATAGATTGAAGTACACATAGAAAAGAAATTTCAAAAGTGATGGGGTACATGACAGATGAAAGAATTAAAGAACAGTGAAAGCTAATTAACTAGCCATAGAAAGAAAATTTAAAAGGCAATGTCCTACATGTCAGACAGCAATAACTTAAAAAAGAAAGACAGTGAATAGGTTAAAGTAGACATAGAAAGAAAATTTAAAAGGCAACAAGGCACAGGATAGAAGGAAAACATAAAAAATAGGGACAGCAAAGTGGATAAACTTCAACATAGACAGTTTAAAATGTGATGGCTTTAAGGAAAAAGACAAGAATAAATAAAAAATAGGAATAGGGGAAAAAAGACACACAAAATTAATTTTAAAAGTGACAGGGTGCATGTCACAGGAAAGAATTAAAAATGCTGATTCGAGGCTTGATAAAAGTAGACATTGGAAGAAGTGGCAGGGTATAGGACAGACAGGAGACAATTAGAAAATAAAGACAGTGAACTGCATAAAAGCCATAGAAACTAAATTTTAAATTGACAAAGTGTACTACGGAAAGGAAAAAATTAAAAAAAAGACAGGAAACGAAATAAATAGAGACATAGAAATAAAATTTTTAAAGCAACTGGGTACAGGACAGGGAGGGATCAGAAAACAGGGACAGGGAATCAGATAGAGGCAGACACAGAAATTTTTTAAAGGGACAATCTGCAAGAAACATAGGAAAGAATGAAAATGCAGGAACATGGATGAGAACAAAAGGAAGCATTGAAAGAGAATTTAAAAAGTGACAGTGTATATGGAAAAAAATAAGGAATTAGAATTCAGGGAAAGGGAGGCAGATAAAGGGAAATGTTGAAAGAGAAATTAAATAGTGATGGGTACAAGAAATATAGGGGAGAACTTTTAAAAAATCAAGAAAGGGAGCTGGATAGAGGGGGACATAGAAGGAATTTTAAAAAGCAACTGAGTACAAGAAATATAAATAAGAAGTAAAGCATAAAGACAGGGAGATAGAGGACAATGTAGAAAGAACATTTACTGATCAGGTACAAGAAACACAGGAATATTAAAAAAACTAGGATGCTGAGATGGATAGGAAGAACCATACTAAGAAAATTTTGAAAGTGATGGGGTATGAGAAACACAGGAGATAATTAAAAAATAGGAACAGAGAGATGGAAAGAAGAAAATAAAGAAAATTTTAGAAGTGATGGGGTACAGGACAGAGGGAGGAATTAAAAAATAAGACCAGGGCACCAGAGAGAGAGAAACATAGAAAGAGAAATTAAAATGCAATGGGATACAAGAAACACAGGAAAGCATTGAAACACAGGGAGAGGGAGTTGCAGAGAAGGAAACAGAGACGAAAACTATGCTCCATTAATGAATTATGCAACAGTTTCACCTCCTGCTGCAGCACCAGCCTCCTCGCTCTGCCTCTTGGCCCTGAATAATTGATGGCAGTGAGCACAGCAGCAGCAGCAGCAGCCCCAGCATCCTTCCTGTGCTGGCGGCCAGGTCGTTAGGAGGCATAGGGTTAGACACGCAGGAAGGCCAGGGTCTACGGGGACAGTCAGAACTACAAGGACAGGGCACAATGGAAAGCAGTTCACTGGCACACTAGAAAGTGGTGGTAAAAGTGGGATGGGTCTTAAGAAATGCTGACTAGTAGTAACAAGAAAATCCAGAACAGACTGGTCGTGCAAGCTGGATGCAAAACACAGGCACATCTACATGAAAACACCCAGACTAGGACATTAGCCAGCCTTACCCCCTGCTTTGTCTTTGGGCTGAAAGTCCTCACCTCTGCCTGCTGTGTGCCTCGCAGACCTCTGTTCCCTCCAAAGGCTCTATTTCTTTTTCATTGTGTTGTACAGGGTTTGGCAGCTTAGCACTCACATTTTTTTATTATGCTAGCAGGTTTTCCTACGTCTGTGGGCACCTAGGTAGGTTTAATATCTTCCTCTTCAGACTCAAAGTCACCTTTATTCCACTGTGACTGAGGGACCTAGATCATCATAATGACATTTTCAGCAAGTGCTGTTATATCCTCGTTATACTCCTCCATGTTCATAATGACAGTTCCTTTTGTATCTGGATTTTCTCCACTCTTTCTAATGGGGCTTCCTCCTGTAGAACTAGTGCTAAGAGGAAAAAAGCGTATAGTCATAACGGGTAAGATACACAGCACTGTCTTTTGTAATGCTTCATAAACCAGCTTTTGTTTCAATTCTAAATCTTCAGTATTTTTTCAAATAGGAACAGACAAGAGAAAAGATGAGTCCACTAGCTAAGATGATGAAGAATCAATTATGTTCCAACACTACATTTAATTAACAAAGACACAAGATTCTAACCAGACTGGGGACTGTCTGATCTGGTAATTGCTTCATGTCCTACTTCTACCAATTGTGGATAAATTAGATATACATTCTTGTTTCAACATGTAAGCAAGCAGTTATAGAGAGGTATACACAACCAAAGTTTTATCCCCAGCTCTGCTTGGGAGCATGAGCCCATTTCAACGTCTTCTGCTGTAATGGGCTCTCTTGGTTTCGTCTACCGTAGTAAGCTTTCATATCATATGGTGGAACTTCTCTGTATCTGTTGAAACACTCCTGTTGTCCTTCCCCTTAAGGTGTAGTCTGTTTAGTGGGAGAGTGGCCTCAATACTGGAGACTTTGGTGGTGCATGGTTATCTTCTGTATGAGGGTGACCTTGGCCTTAAATGGGGATAACTATGTGACCTTGACCTACGACGATAGTTACGACTCTTCCCATTGCCTCTTCTTTGATATGGCGGCAATCATGAGTAGGAGTGAGAGTGGGCACAACTAAGTGATTGAGAGCAGAAGCAAGAGGAGGAAGAACCTGATCTTGGCTTGGAATAGGGATACAAACTTCCAGACCGAGATGAAGCACTGTAGGGAGACTTGGACCTTAAAAAAACAATGAAAAAACCCCACAACACAAAATAAATGAATGAAGTTAATTTAAAACAGCCACTCACACCAATTTTTTTCTCACTTTTTTTTTTTTTTAATTCCTCTCCATATGCTTATGTCAAAGCTTCTTTCAGCTGCTGACATACTGCTACTGCAAATTGAAGAGCATGGTAACATGTAAATTTTCTGCTTATAAGCCAGAACAGCTGCTGCTTTGTAAGTGTAAAAACATACAGGAAGGGTAAATGTTTCCACTCACTTCTATCACATGAACTACTTAGTTATGGATGGATTTAAGGTGGTGTATACTGGCCTCTACTGGTATGTGAACGTGCACATTTTTCACTGCTCAGCAGCTACGTGCAGTGCAAATACTTGTTGCAGTAAGATGCAAAAAGAGCAAGCCTTAGTAGCTACAGCACAGTATCAAGCATCAAGAAAACACGGTTTAGCCTGAAGACAGTAAAGCTCCATTTTAAAATGCCAGCTTAGTCAATTTAACTTGACTGCATGTTTGGCAATTTGCACAGGGTGCAAAATACTTGTTTTGCAGTCTTACATGCAGGACTGGCTTCTAGCCAAACATTGTAGCAACATTTTGCACATACCTGTAGCTCTAACTAAGGATAGTGACCACATTTCAAGAAAAATCATATCTAAAAGCAGCTAAACTCAGCCTCCAGTAATGAATGCCATTGCTCTAGGAAAGATACTGACAGCATTACTAAGAGAGCTATTCAGACTCCTGCCCATGGGCTTTTTTGAGGATAGAAGACATCAGCTACCCTGAGTTTTTTCTTCACAATTTATTCCACATATGCTCATTTCTCCTCCAATTTGAGATTTCCTTACATAAGTCTGATCTTTTGATTTGTAAGAAAAATTTAACCAGTCTGCAGTCCACGTTAAAATCTCTTTATGTATCCACATGAGATAGACAGAAGAGAAAATTAAGGCAATGTCTCTCACATATCTCCTACAAAGTGCTTTGAGGTAGGTAATAGTTACAATCAGACTAGGGAGATGCAGAAACTACACCTATGCAGTTTCTAGCCTGCTCATGGCTGTCAGGAGGTGAAGGATGTCATTACAGAGAAGCTTTAGTAAAAAAGGCACCGTTCTTTAACAGCCACTACCCAATTATAAATATCAGTCAACTGTAATCCCTGCCATTTTTGAGCTAGTGACCTACATATGAAACTCCTATCGCTGCTGATCCCTTGAATCATCCAGTCCATCTAACAACAGAGAGAGGTGGATTGGAACTCTTTCTAATTGTTCTAGACCATCTCCTTCTCATTAGGATTATATAAAACATTTACCTGGAAAATGAATACCTGTGCTCCTTTTGAATCTTCCTATATGCCACCAATCCTGTAGGAGAATCATTCATAAACTCATAGAGTTTGGACTTCTTTTCGCTGTTAAAATCAGTTTGACTGTTACTACAATTATAGCTTGACCTTTATTCCAAAAGGACACCAAGAAACAAAACATGGCCAAGATGCAAAAATGTGTACTGCATGCAGTGCAAAAGGTGAACATCCTAGTTAACCAAAATCAGTTTAGAATTCCTACAGGTTTTGGAGAATGTTATAGAATTCCACGTGTCTTGGTTTAGTTTTGCATGTTTACCATATGCAATGAAATAGTCTGTTGGATAAAACTCTTTGTCATTTTTGCTTATGTCGGATGCACTTTAGTGTGACTGCAGTCTGATATGCTATCAGAATACAACAATGAAAAACAACGCAATTTCATTGAGCCAAATACGTATTCCTTTTTAAGTCTCCATTCTCTGTAAAATTCCTCCCTACATAAGAGAGGCCAACAGCATCCTGGCTTCTATTCAAAACAGTGTGGCCAGCAGGACCAGGGCAGTGACCGCCCCCTGTGCTGGGCACTGGTGAGGCCGCACCTCGAACCCTGTGTTCAGGTTTGGGCTTCTCTCTACAAGACAGACACTGAGGTGCTGGAGCGTGTCCAGAGATGGGCAACGGAGCTGGTGAAGGGTCTGGAGCACAAGTCTGATGAGGAGCAGCTGAGGGAACTGGGGCTGGTTAGTCTGGAGAGGAGGAGGCTGAGTGGAGACCTCATTGCTCCCTAAAACTACCTGATAGGAGATTGTAGTGAGGTGGGTGTTGGTCTCTTTTTCCAGGTAACAAGTAACAGGGATGAAACAGCCTCAAGTTGTGCCAGGGGAGGTTTAGATTGGATATTAGGGAAAATTTCTTCGCCGAAAGGTTGGTCAAGCAGTGGAACAGGCTGCCTGGGGAGGTGGTTGTTTCACCATCCCTGGAGGTATTAAAATAAATGTAGAGGTGGACTTAAGGACCTGCTTTAGTAGTGGACTTTGTAGTTTTAGGTTAACAGTTGGACTCAATGATCTTAAAGGTCTTTTCCAACCTAAATGATTCTGTGATTCTATAAAGAAAGTGCTGCTGTTGTTGGGATGGTATTTGAATGTGCTGTTGGTAGTGCTGTTGACTGATGACATGTTTGCAGGAGTTGGGGTGTATCCTGGAACAGGGGAAGGTATACCCAGCAGATGGAGGCTGACCAAGTGGAAACTGAGGAGGAAATGGTGGCGGTGGTACTGCCAGTGGAAGAGGAAGCGCATGGGGTGATGGAAGATACAAGGGAGGTGGAGGCATATGCACAAAGACTGCTGTTACAATGGTAGTGCTGGGGCCTGAGTCCTTTAGGTACCTTTGCTATGCGGATGTCCTCAATTTGAACTTCTAAAGAAACGCAAACCCCTGTGTCACTGTTATGCTCTGCATTGATTTTAAAGAGGAAAATGAATGAAGCAGGAACTTGGTGGTGAGCACTTCCTGTTCTCAACTTAAACAGAAAGCACGGAGAAAAATGCTTATTTGAGACTACCCTCATTTCTTGATTATCATACTTGCCTTCCACATCCTCACCCCAAGCAGTTCCCTCAGTCTTCTCGCCTTATACTCAGTTTTGCAACTGTGGGTGGAGGCTGCCTATGCTTAAGAGACTCCCATCTCTCAGGTGCCAAGTGCCCACTGTTCCTCTGCCACTTCTTGACGCACTTAATACTTTGCAATTCTGAGCTTCAAAGTACTGCACAGATATTAGCTGGTCTTCTCTCAAGCTTCTTTTCTTCCATGTATGTTTCCTGATTTGTTGCCTCGTAGTGACCTAATTGACCTGGTCTTGTCTCTGAATTGTTCTTTCCTTGCTTACTGAATTTGAGATTTTTTGGTAATCTGTGGGATGAATACTGGTTTTTTGTTTTGATTTACCTTTAAGATAAATTTTTACATTTATATTAACATTATATACATTTTTATAAACCCTTACAATCTATCTATAATAAATACGTACCAAAAGGAAGGACTATATTGGCATGGCATTAACAAAGAAAACAGACTCCTCTCTCTCTCCAGCTGGGAGAAAGCAGCTTGGCTGTTTGAGATGACTAAATTGCAGAAATTCAAAATTGGCATAAAACAACAGCGTTGACTTTTCCAAGAATTTGCTCAATCACTATCAGCTAAGCCACTGAAAATAGAATGTTGGAGGCTGATTTCTATTGGGAAATGAATTTCTTCAGTCCTGTCCAGCCAGTTATCTAAAGGGTGGCTTTCCACCTCATTCTGTAATTATGTTTAATTTTGATAGGTGCTTACAGTTCCTCAGTCACGTACTAGAGTTTTATTTGAAGTAATTTTACCGCAAGCACAGATCTTCTTTGTTAAAACCAATCCAATTAGAGCTACTGAAAAATTAGTTACCACTTGTATTCTCCGCAACTATCTGTGCATACTTAATTATAAATCAGCTGTTGTAGAAATTAAGTACATGTTACAGACTGGTTTAACAGGTTACAAGTCATCATAGACTGATTTTCCGTGAAATACAATTCTCAGCCTGGTCTGCCACCTGCTGAGTGAATTGTACCGTTTTTCATCGGATGACCTTTTGGAATGGGGAGAGGAAAAAGAAAGCAATCCCATTCCGCTCATCTGAAGATAATTTTTTTAAAAGAAATTCTAAAGTTACAGTCACTTTCCAGTTGTGGGTATTGTTCCTTCTTGGCGGCCCAGAAGACATGGTAATGCTTGTTGTCTTAGTACAGGAACCAGACAGCCCTTCTGAGTAAATGCAAACAGTTGGAAAATAAGCTCTAATAAATACAGTATTTCAACAGCATATATTGAAATAAAACTTACCTTCTCTTCCAACACACTGCTGATTAACAGAGAGGAAGATTTAGAAAGTTCAGTGGCAGTCACCAGAGCAGCAGGAGGTGTTACAGTCACGAGTGGTGGTGGAGTTGGTGGTGGTGACAGCTGCTGATGAATCTAATTACTGAGCCCTTTTGTGTAGCCAGTTCCATTGATGAAGTTGTTCTCAGCCTAGAGGCAGAAGAACACTTACAAAAAGGTCATCTGACACTTTAGTAGATAGATGAACAAAAGTCTCTACAGGATAAAATGACTTGTGTATTCCTGTAAATGCTATCAAGCCTAAAATAAATCAGCATACAGATATATGAACATGTCACATGAAACACTGGTATTAAAGATTGGTACTTCAATGTTAACACTGAATGTGAAAGACAGGCAATCATGTTAAACAAAAGCATGACCTGAATTTGCTAGGTTGTCCCTGAAGAGTTGCAGATTCTGTAACAACAGATAATGCATTTGAAAAGTAAATGTAGCCTTATGTAATTTAACCTTGTTTAAGGAGATGAAAATTAATATACTCTTCTCTTCCAGCTGTTTACAAATAGACTTTTCTTAGAGTTTACAAAAATGTCATCATGTTACCCAGCATAGGAAGTTGTTGGCACTTAAGGCATCAGGAGAAACATCTGTCTGATGACACGATGGGCATATATGTTCCTCAGATTCCAGTACTTCTGTGTAATTAGAAGCATCAAAATAGGTTTTAGCCAAACTAAGGAAATTTTGGGTGTTCTTATCAATTATACAAATACGTAGATGATTAATGGGTGAATGTGGTCTTGAATGGAGAACATGAAGATATAAATGTTCAATAGTGTAAAAAATGTCTAGTATGCAACAAATAGCTGTACAGTTTCGGTATTTCATTGTTGTAACATTTGAAGATGTCAAGTAGGCTGTGTCATGATATTTTGACTAGTGGTCTTTCCACTATCTAGTACGGTGAGAAGGCACCAACATCAAGATTAATGAATAAAACACATCTCAAAAAGCCATGAGCGGGTTTGAGTTTTGAAGGTTTTAACCAACTCTCCCTTGGCAAAGAATGTGGATTAAATACCTAACTATCCATTTGTGGCAGGCCACAGTCAGTCACCAGCGTTGGCTATATAGTTTTGCGTGAGAGAAGGGGCTGTGGACAAACTAAATGCATTGTGATGTTTTAGGTTAACAAACATGGGAGTAGCACTTACATTCATCACAATAACTCATTCCACAGCTGGGAATAACAACTGCATCTGTTATTGTATCTTTACAAATGAGACATAATAACTCATCTGGAATAGGACCATCTGAGGAGGAGGGGAGCTCCTCTGATAAAAAGGGAGGCTTTTCCTTCTTCCGTCTAGCATAAGTTTCCCTCGAGCCGGGGGGGTGGAGGGGCGGCCATAGGTGCGGAGGGCAGGGCAGGAAGGTAAAAGAAAAGAGTAAAAGATGGGTAAAAGGAAAACTTTTCCCACCTTTGGATTTTATCAAAGGAAGCTAATAAATGGAAGTCTTCTTACTCCACATTAGCCTAGCCACAATACCAGAAAGGGCGGGGGGGGCGGGGGAGCGGGGAGGGTAGGCAGAGAGGAGCAACAACAATTTTCTTTCTATGGAACTTCCTTAATCATTGCATCAACTATGAAATTAGATCAGACTGAAAGAATCATTGCTTGACAGGTAGAAAGCAGTGAAGTGCATCCCACCTCTCCTTTGCCAGAGGGTAAATGTAAATTGCTGGTTCGGGTTAAAGTTAGTCTCTGAGTAATTAAATTTTATAAATGAAAGAAGTCTATGTTAAAACTTCTACAAAAGGAGTTCTATGACAGAAAAATAGAAGTGCTACCAAGTGCATTCTAAAACAGCCACTCTTGTCAGCACACAGTAGTATTTTCTTAGTTTATAGCAACAGGAATACTTCAGTCTGTTTCACACATGAGATTTGCTAAAAGTCAGAGGGGGAGGAAATCTCAGTATAACAGCTATTTGTTAAATTTTGCAAGAAGCCTTTGAAATGTAAACCAGAAGCAAAATGAGCTTTCAGAGAATGACTCCAACGGTAAACACTACTGAAATGTCTTGCAGAAGCACAGATTCTTAGCATGCCCTAAAGTTACCCAGCTTCTAGGGGCATGAACAGTAGGTTCACCCTATTTTAGTATTAGAAAGTATCACAGATTTTGAAGTTAAGATACAACGACAGTGCTTCCTCCTCTGCAGTTACAGAGGCTGGCCAGCTTGGCTGCATTGCCACTCAGACATTTGTGCATGGTTTCTCTAATTCACTTTTTGGTCAGTCCAATTAATTCCATACTTAGGCATTAATAGTTGGTATTGCATATTTCCCAGTCTTTGTCATCATAACACCCTTTGTATTGTGATCTTTCACCTGCATCATGAAACTCCTTGGAATTCCTGTGCTCCTTTTAGTTCTGGGAACAGACTCAAAATTTTTGTCCAGTTAGGAAAGGAAGTGCAGACATATCTCAAGTCCCACACTTAAAATGACGTTTCAGTGATTATTCTAAGCAGTGAAAGCCTTTAATCCTCTCCTTTTACCTAGTGAAAGGTTGCTTGACTGAAATATCTACTTTCCTCAATGAATGTAGCCAGGCTGTACCAAAGGCTTGAGCAGTGTTTTGAACTCAGTTGGCATTCTTTGGCATAACTTCAGTATCCTTAAAGTGAAATATCCTTTAGTTTACCGTCCACGCAGAGAAGAGACACAAACTCTCTCCCTCTCCAAAGCAAATTTCTGAGTGAGAGCTTAATTCAGCATTCTGAAGCAGTCCCTGGGGAAACTTATATTCACCATTTATATATGAAGGTTGAATTCATACCTCATGTATATACCTTCAGTGATTGATGTTAAACAGCATGAATAATCAACTGGAGGCTTCTGTAATTAAAACTCACAAATATTCAATAGACGTGGTCAACAGAAGCATCTTGTTTTTATATGAAATTTTAAAGGCTTTGAACTGTCATTAAAAAGAGTTAGAACCCGAAAAAAATTCAGTACTTTAGAGGAATTATAGAGGAATAAAGGCAGGTTAATTAACATTGATAATATACAGCTGTGGGCTGGCTTCAGGGGCGGTGGGTTGGCTGATGTAGATAAGGTGCAGCTGTGGCTGGTTCCTCCTAAGTAGTTAAATGGCTCTAAGGGGTATGAAAAAGGAGGGGCATGTGAAGAGGAGCAATGGATGAAGAGAGACCCAGAAGAAGCAGAGGGAAGAAAGTGTCCTGGATGTAGGAGAGACAAGGAGAGGCCCTGGGAGAAAAGAAGGGGGCCTGGATGAGGAGAGGCTGACTGGAAGAGGACCCTGGAGAAGGAAGATTTTGAACACAGCAGAGGCAAGAAGCAGGGTGGACTGGCCTGAAAAGGATGAAGAAACAGCAGAAACATTAGATTAAATTTTGAAATCTTGTGGGGGATTGGTGGCCAAGCTGGGGAAAGGCACAGGAATGGCTTATTGAAGTTAGCCTGGTATAGGATGGTAAAAAAGTCTTGTTGCAGCTGGTTAGGTTGGGTACTACTGCAACATGGTACTACTGAAATAGATGGAAATATGTATGAAGGTTCACTGAGAAAGATCTATGGACATATTTGGTGAGTATGACCTAGAAAAAAGAAAATTACACATCTATTATTCCAGGTCTCCCTTGAATTTTGAAAGGCTTTGCAACATTGCCATGTAAGTTCCGTATTTCACCCCCAAGAGAAATAATTCTTACTATGAGTGTTCATGTATTTATGTAACTGCCAAGGTGAAAAAAAACTTAAAAGCTTGGTAACACTAGAACCCCTGTACAATCTTAGTTTTTGTTGGACAGTTCTTTCTATAGTGGCCAGGTTTTCCACAATGAAAGCAGGTGTATGATGGTAGAGGTGGACCCGAGGGTTTCTTTGTGTAACTAGAAGTTTTTTTGGGGAGAAAAAAAAAAAGAAAGAAGGTATGCATGTGTCTCTCTTTGTTTAAAAAAAATAAATCTCTACAATATTTCCATAATCTCCAAAGAACATATCTGACACTTACTTGACTAGATCGTATTCATGGCAAGACTGTATCATCATAGCTTTTTATCTGCTTTGGAAGCATTGGCTTCAGCCAGACTGGCAGTCTGTTTAACAGGTAATTAGTATTTCGCACACACATTAGGCTACAAGTAGACTCAGGTAAGTTACCTCAGATAAGGAGTTGTGTAACTAATCCAGTTGTCTTCCAAGTGGATTGAAGCTATGTGTAGAAAAAAGTATACTAGCCAGTGGTTTTTTAAGCTGGTCTTTAAGCTCCAGACTATTTGAAGAAGCTAGCCACTGTGCATTTGAAAGATGTGTGCAAGTAGCATTATTTACATTTAGCAGCATTAAAAGGACACACAACTTGAGAGTCAAGGCAGTTGGGTTTGCTTGCTGAAATTCAGCTTCAGACACAGAAGCAAAAAAAAATAAAAATCAAGCTTTTTATAATCCCTCAGCAAGACAAAAGAGTCTTTTTCAGTAGACATTTGACCGTTATGTGCTGTAGGCAGACCAAACCGCATAGTTTCTCCTCATTAACTTTCATATTAAGTGATTTAACTACCCTTCTTCCAGTTGACAGTGTCCTTTTAACGTATAAATTGTAATATAAACCTTATGCAGAACTAGATCTTCAAATTATGGAAGCCAGCTGATATTTTTTTAATTAGTACTTCTTCAAATGTTTTTATTCCACACTAGTCCAGATACAAGCAGGGTTGAAGGGAGAGACTGTAAATTATTTAGACCTTCAAGAACCTATCATTCAGATCAACCATTCATGTTTTTGTTTTTACATGCATTCATTCACAAAAGCAACCAACTAGTTTCCACATTTTATTAAATTGTTGTTTCATATACAGCTTTTTTCTCAATGGTAGCATGATCTGGATTGACATCTATGAAACAACTTACATTAATATTTGCAGAGAATTTTACAGGTTATTAACTAATTTGTTTGAACCCAAATGGTTTGCAAAACACATCCAAATGCCACAAAACATCTCTAGGAATAGACCAAAATTCAACTATGGCATTTAATAGATAGTCATAACAAACCAAAACTTTTTACTACACGTTACCTCCTGTGCCAGTCTGTACTAAAGAGATTAGAGTAAGTTTTGAGCTGCTTTATGTTATGTACCTCCATTTTTTTTTAAATACTTGAATTTTATCAAAAGTTTAAGTGGGCTTGGACACCAGTGGACAGTTTTTCACATGTTGGAGTAAACTTCACATGACTTTACAGAACCAAGAACACGTTTAGGGGCAGCACTAAGGGAGACCAATTTCTTTCAGTAGCTACTTTCCAAAGTAATCCCCCTGAAATGTACACCATTATATTTCTGCCATGAGTGAGGGAAGAAGTTCCCAGTGGGAGGAGGTTTCTTTTTCTTGGAAATGAGCTTTGGCCTTTATTTTCAGAAGAATGAACTAGCTCCTCTGCATTAGGCCCTGCCTTCTCTAATCTTTGTAACGTCAAAGACTAGTAATTTCATTGGCTAGCAGTACATTGTTTCACCAAGTGCAATCACTAGTGCTTTCCCAGACAAAGTTACATGTTGTTGAGCAAAAAATGCAAGCGGCAAACATGGCATTACAGCACTTTCAGGTCACGTCTCCTAATATGCCACACATACACATTCATATATTCCTATAAGCAATTAGGTACGTTTACACAATTTTCACAGTCTGTGTTCAAACAAATTAGGCTGTGTTGTCCACTGTCTATATACCACAATTTATGAAGTAGTGCACTATTCAAATTGTGGATCTATAATGACTAGAAATTCAAAAATAGCCATACAATTGTCATACAAAACATCAATGTTCCAGAAACACTTCTATTCTGACTGTTGCAAACGGCCATGAGATGTCTCTAATTTGCAGCCAATTAAATTCTTCTGTAAAAATTGTGTTAGTTCCCAATGCAAAATTAATGAAACATATGAAAAATGGTAAACAGCTTCCGAAGTGTCTGTAAACAGTTCTTTTTGTCTTGAAGATGGGTAATACTGCAACATTACACTGAGGCTGATATGGTCGTCCCCTTCTATCTTCCTAAACTAGGAACTACAATTTACAGGGCAGTATCAAAATATACACACATTTTAAAGTTAAATACTTTAAATTATTAAAAATTAAATTAAAGTTTTGTTCACATTACAGCAGTTATCCAGCTATAGATTACAGCATAAGGTTTAAAAACACAAAGCAACACCTTTTTTTAAAAAAGTATTTGACAAAAAAGTACATCTAAATATACCTCAATAAGCTGGGCCAGAGAACAGGTACAGAAGTGTCATCAATCTGTTTAGAAAAATTAAACACATATTCAAGTTCTACAATCAAAACATGGCAATAGTTTACTGTTGTCTGAAAGCCTGCACTATATCCTCTGAGTGTCTCTGAAAGGGCCATTTCCAAGCCAGTGTAATTTGTATTTGTTCAAAACAAAGTCCATACCTATGACAGCTTAAGAGTGCCTACGTGGTTAATGGGAAGAAACTAAAATAACCAAACCCTCCTGAGATCAACTTATTACTCAGAATATATTTGAGAGGGACCCTTGTCAAATGCTTACAACTGCTTAAAAAACAGAAGGTTAAGGAAGCTGTCAATTTTCAGCTAAAATGGATGTAAAAAATACATTTCAGTTTATTTGAGAAGGAAGTGTCACTATAGGAAACTTATTTTCAGGGTAGTTTGTAAATTAATCAGTTAATATCGCATGATTTTCTAAATACATACAGGTATCATTGATGAACACAGTGTAGTTTTCTCTTTGTCTTTCATTTACTTAGTTATAACCAACACTGTCATCCCTCCCACTCCAGGATTTTTCTCTTTCTCTTTCTCTCTCTCTCTCTTTCTTTTCCTTTTCCTTTTCTTTCTTTTTTTTTTTTTTTGAGGCAGCTGTGTTAGCTTATGATAAGATGCATCTTAGAAATATAACACAGACATGCCACAGAACACTTGAGGCTAAAAGAATGCTAACTTTTTTTATGAACGTGTGATTTGTGTTTATACACATGCTAGTAAGAAAAGATAAAAGGAACTCTTTTACAGAAATAAAACCCAATCTGAATTAGTTCAAATGCTATAAATGTGTTTTACATAAACACATTACATTAACTACTAGGGTCATTGGGCCAGTTTAACTCAGGCTCACAGTGAGAGGCATTCATGTCCAAAAAGGAATTTGAACTACCCGGTGATAGAATTACAGAGGGCAAATTTAGACTTACAAAATGTTTTCCGTTTTAAATTGACTGTATACCATTCCATGAGAATCAGAGGCTGTATCCTTCACAGAACACAGACATCAAGTCCATTAATTTCTAAATTAAGTTATCCTAACAGCTTATCAAGTGATCAGATCCAGTGATCTAGGGTTAATGTAATGCCTCACCCCATTCTAATGAACAAAAAGGCTTTACATTCAGTCAGGTTCTGTTTCACCTTCCTCCGGCCGAGGCGAGGCGAGGCACCACTGCCTCTGCTGGCAGCTCCACAGGTGCCACCGGTACCACCTCACAGGCCCCCCAGGACCTTCATGTCCCTGCCCTTATGCTCCCCTGGACATGGCCCCACCGCCCCCCGGCCACGTCCTGCTGCAGCGCAAGCAAGCTATCAGACGGCAACAAGGCTTTACAGTCAGTCAGGTTCTGTTTCACCTTCCCGAGGCGGAGGCGAGGCGAGGCACCACTGCCTCTGCTGGCAGCTCCACAGGGGCCACCGGTACCACCTCACAGGCCCCCCAGGACCTTCATGTCCCTGCCCTTATGCTCCCCTGGACATGGCCCCACTGCCCCCCGGCCACGTCCTGCTGCAGCGCAAGCAAGCTATCAGACGGCAACAAGGCTTTACAGTCAGTCAGGTTCTGTTTCACCTTCCTCCGGCGGAGGCGAGGCGAGGCACCACTGCCTCTGCTGGCAGCTCCACAGGTGCCACCGGTACCACCTCACAGGCCCCCCAGGACCTTCATGTCCCTGCCCTTATGCTCCCCTGGACATGGCCCCACTGCCCCCCGGCCACGTCCTGCTGCAGCGCAAGCAAGCTATCAGACGGCAACAAGGCTTTACAGTCAGTCAGGTTCTGTTTCACCTTCCTCCGGCGGAGGCGAGGCGAGGCACCACTGCCTCTGCTGGCAGATCCACAGGTGTCACCGGTACCACCTCACAGGCCCCCCAGGACCTTCATGTCCCTGCCCTTATGCTCCCCTGGACATGGCCCCACTGCCCCCCGGCCACGTCCTGCTGCAGCGCAAGCAAGCTATCAGACGGCAACAAGGCTTTACAGTCAGTCAGGTTCTGTTTCACCTTCCTCCGGCCGAGGCGAGGCGAGGCACCACTGCCTCTGCTGGCAGCTCCACAGGTGCCACCGGTACCACCTCACAGGCCCCCCAGGACCTTCATGTCCCTGCCCTTATGCTCCCCTGGACATGGCCCCACTGCCCCCCGGCCACGTCCTGCTGCAGCGCAAGCAAGCTATCAGACGGCAACAAGGCTTTACAGTCAGTCAGGTTCTGTTTCACCTTCCTCCGGCGGAGGCGAGGCGAGGCACCACTGCCTCTGCTGGCAGCTCCACAGGGGCCACCGGTACCACCTCACAGGCCCCCCAGGACCTTCATGTCCCTGCCCTTATGCTCCCCTGGACATGGCCCCACTGCCCCCCGGCCACGTCCTGCTGCAGCGCAAGCAAGCTATCAGACGGCAACAAGGCTTTACAGTCAGTCAGGTTCTGTTTCACCTTCCTCCGGCGGAGGCGAGGCGAGGCACCACTGCCTCTGCTGGCAGCTCCACAGGTGCCACCGGTACCACCTCACAGGCCCCCCAGGACCTTCATGTCCCTGCCCTCATGCTCCCCTGGACATGGCCCCTCTGCCCCCCGGCCACGTCCTGCTGCAGCGCAAGCAAGCTATCAGACGGCAACAAGGCTTTACAGTCAGTCAGGTTCTGTTTCACCTTCCTCCGGCGGAGGCGAGGCGAGGCACCACTGCCTCTGCTGGCAGCTCCACAGGGGCCACCGGTACCACCTCACAGGCCCCCCAGGACCTTCATGTCCCTGCCCTTATGCTCCCCTGGACATGGCCCCACTGCCCCCCGGCCACGTCCTGCTGCAGCGCAAGCAAGCTATCAGACGGCAACAAGGCTTTACAGTCAGTCAGGTTCTGTTTCACCTTCCCGAGGCGGAGGCGAGGCACCACTGCCTCTGCTGGCAGCTCCACAGGTGCCACCGGTACCACCTCACAGGCCCCCCAGGACCTTCATGTCCCTGCCCTTATGCTCCCCTGGACATGGCCCCACTGCCCCCCGGCCACGTCCTGCTGCAGCGCAAGCAAGCTATCAGACGGCAACAAGGCTTTACAGTCAGTCAGGTTCTGTTTCACCTTCCTCCGGCCGAGGCGAGGCGAGGCACCACTGCCTCTGCTGGCAGCTCCACAGGTGCCACCGGTACCACCTCACAGGCCCCCCAGGACCTTCATGTCCCTGCCCTTATGCTCCCCTGGACATGGCCCCACTGCCCCCCGGCCACGTCCTGCTGCAGCGCAAGCAAGCTATCAGACGGCAACAAGGCTTTACAGTCAGTCAGGGTCTGTTTCACCTTCCTCCGGCGGAGGCGAGGCGAGGCACCACTGCCTCTGCTGGCAGCTCCACAGGGGCCACCGGTACCACCTCACAGGCCCCCCAGGACCTTCATGTCCCTGCCCTTATGCTCCCCTGGACATGGCCCCACTGCCCCCCGGCCACGTCCTGCTGCAGCGCAAGCAAGCTATCAGACGGCAACAAGGCTTTACAGTCAGTCAGGTTCTGTTTCACCTTCCTCCGGCCGAGGCGAGGCGAGGCACCACTGCCTCTGCTGGCAGCTCCACAGGTGCCACCGGTACCACCTCACAGGCCCCCCAGGACCTTCATGTCCCTGCCCTTATGCTCCCCTGGACATGGCCCCACTGCCCCCCGGCCACGTCCTGCTGCAGCGCAAGCAAGCTATCAGACGGCAACAAGGCTTTACAGTCAGTCAGGTTCTGTTTCACCTTCCTCCGGCGGAGGCGAGGCGAGGCACCACTGCCTCTGCTGGCAGCTCCACAGGGGCCACCGGTACCACCTCACAGGCCCCCCAGGACCTTCATGTCCCTGCCCTTATGCTCCCCTGGACATGGCCCCACTGCCCCCCGGCCACGTCCTGCTGCAGCGCAAGCAAGCTATCAGATGGCAACAAGGCTTTACAGTCAGTCAGGTTCTGTTTCACCTTCCTCCGGCGGAGGCGAGGCACCACTGCCTCTGCTGGCAGCTCCACAGGTGCCACCGGTACCACCTCACAGGCCCCCCAGGACCTTCATGTCCCTGCCCTTATGCTCCCCTGGACATGGCCCCACTGCCCCCCGGCCACGTCCTGCTGCAGCGCAAGCAAGCTATCAGACGGCAACAAGGCTTTACAGTCAGTCAGGTTCTGTTTCACCTTCCTCCGGCGGAGGCGAGGCGAGGCACCACTGCCTCTGCTGGCAGCTCCACAGGTGCCACCGGTACCACCTCACAGGCCCCCCAGGACCTTCATGTCCCTGCCCTTATGCTCCCCTGGACATGGCCCCACTGCCCCCCGGCCACGTCCTGCTGCAGCGCAAGCAAGCTATCAGACGGCAACAAGGCTTTACAGTCAGTCAGGTTCTGTTTCACCTTCCTCCGGCAGAGGCGAGGCGAGGCACCACTGCCTCTGCTGGCAGCTCCACAGGTGCCACCGGTACCACCTCACAGGCCCCCCAGGACCTTCATGTCCCTGCCCTTATGCTCCCCTGGACATGGCCCCACTGCCCCCCGGCCACGTCCTGCTGCAGCGCAAGCAAGCTATCAGACGGCAACAAGGCTTTACAGTCAGTCAGGTTCTGTTTCACCTTCCTCCGGCGGAGGCGAGGCACCACTGCCTCTGCTGGCAGCTCCACAGGTGCCACCGGTACCACCTCACAGGCCCCCCAGGACCTTCATGTCCCTGCCCGTATGCTCCCCTGGACATGGCCCCACTGCCCCCCGGCCACGTCCTGCTGCAGCGCAAGCAAGCTATCAGACGGCAACAAGGCTTTACAGTCAGTCAGGTTCTGTTTCACCTTCCTCCGGCAGAGGCGAGGCGAGGCACCACTGCCTCTGCTGGCAGCTCCACAGGGGCCACCGGTACCACCTCACAGGCCCCCCAGGACCTTCATGTCCCTGCCCTTATGCTCCCCTGGACATGGCCCCACTGCCCCCCGGCCACGTCCTGCTGCAGCGCAAGCAAGCTATCAGACGGCAACAAGGCTTTACAGTCAGTCAGGTTCTGTTTCACCTTCCTCCGGCGGAGGCGAGGCGAGGCACCACTGCCTCTGCTGGCAGCTCCACAGGTGCCACCGGTACCACCTCACAGGCCCCCCAGGACCTTCATGTCCCTGCCCTTATGCTCCCCTGGACATGGCCCCACTGCCCCCCGGCCACGTCCTGCTGCAGCGCAAGCAAGCTATCAGACGGCAACAAGGCTTTACAGTCAGTCAGGTTCTGTTTCACCTTCCTCCGGCCGAGGCGAGGGACCACTGCCTCTGCTGGCAGCTCCACAGGGGCCACCGGTACCACCTCACAGGCCCCCCAGGACCTTCATGTCCCTGCCCTTATGCTCCCCTGGACATGGCCCCACTGCCCCCCGGCCACGTCCTGCTGCAGCGCAAGCAAGCTATCAGACGGCAACAAGGCTTTACAGTCAGTCAGGTTCTGTTTCACCTTCCTCTGGCAGAGGCGAGGCGAGGCACCACTGCCTCTGCTGGCAGCTCCACAGGTGCCACCGGTACCACCTCACAGGCCCCCCAGGACCTTCATGTCCCTGCCCTTATGCTCCCCTGGACATGGCCCCACTGCCCCCCGGCCACGTCCTGCTGCAGCGCAAGCAAGCTATCAGACGGCAACAAGGCTTTACAGTCAGTCAGGTTCTGTTTCACCTTCCTCCGGCAGAGGCGAGGCGAGGCACCACTGCCTCTGCTGGCAGCTCCACAGGTGCCACCGGTACCACCTCACAGGCCCCCCAGGACCTTCATGTCCCTGCCCTTATGCTCCCCTGGACATGGCCCCACTGCCCCCCGGCCACGTCCTGCTGCAGCGCAAGCAAGCTATCAGACGGCAACAAGGCTTTACAGTCAGTCAGGTTCTGTTTCACCTTCCTCCGGCCGAGGCGAGGCACCACTGCCTCTGCTGGCAGCTCCACAGGGGCCACCGGTACCACCTCACAGGCCCCCCAGGACCTTCATGTCCCTGCCCTTATGCTCCCCTGGACATGGCCCCACTGCCCCCCGGCCACGTCCTGCTGCAGCGCAAGCAAGCTATCAGACGGCAACAAGGCTTTACAGTCAGTCAGGTTCTGTTTCACCTTCCTCCGGCGGAGGCGAGGCGAGGCACCACTGCCTCTGCTGGCAGCTCCACAGGTGCCACCGGTACCACCTCACAGGCCCCCCAGGACCTTCATGTCCCTGCCCTTATGCTCCCATGGACATGGCCCCACTGCCCCCCGGCCACGTCCTGCTGCAGCGCAAGCAAGCTATCAGACGGCAACAAGGCTTTACAGTCAGTCAGGTTCTGTTTCACCTTCCCGAGGCGGAGGCGAGGCGAGGCACCACTGCCTCTGCTGGCAGCTCCACAGGTGCCACCGGTACCACCTCACAGGCCCCCCAGGACCTTCATGTCCCTGCCCTTATGCTCCCCTGGACATGGCCCCACTGCCCCCCGGCCACGTCCTGCTGCAGCGCAAGCAAGCTATCAGACGGCAACAAGGCTTTACAGTCAGTCAGGTTCTGTTTCACCTTCCCGAGGCGGAGGCGAGGCACCACTGCCTCTGCTGGCAGCTCCACAGGTGCCACCGGTACCACCTCACAGGCCCCCCAGGACCTTCATGTCCCTGCCCTTATGCTCCCCTGGACATGGCCCCACTGCCCCCCGGCCACGTCCTGCTGCAGCGCAAGCAAGCTATCAGACGGCAACAAGGCTTTACAGTCAGTCAGGTTCTGTTTCACCTTCCTCCGGCGGAGGCGAGGCGAGGCACCACTGCCTCTGCTGGCAGCTCCACAGGTGCCACCGGTACCACCTCACAGGCCCCCCAGGACCTTCATGTCCCTGCCCTTATGCTCCCCTGGACATGGCCCCACTGCCCCCCGGCCACGTCCTGCTGCAGCGCAAGCAAGCTATCAGACGGCAACAAGGCTTTACAGTCAGTCAGGTTCTGTTTCACCTTCCTCCGGCGGAGGCGAGGCGAGGCACCACTGCCTCTGCTGGCAGCTCCACAGGGGCCACCGGTACCACCTCACAGGCCCCCCAGGACCTTCATGTCCCTGCCCTTATGCTCCCCTGGACATGGCCCCACTGCCCCCCGGCCACGTCCTGCTGCAGCGCAAGCAAGCTATCAGACGGCAACAAGGCTTTACAGTCAGTCAGGTTCTGTTTCACCTTCCTCCGGCGAGGCGAGGCGAGGCACCACTGCCTCTGCTGGCAGCTCCACAGGTGCCACCGGTACCACCTCACAGGCCCCCCAGGACCTTCATGTCCCTGCCCTTATGCTCCCCTGGACATGGCCCCACTGCCCCCCGGCCACGTCCTGCTGCAGCGCAAGCAAGCTATCAGACGGCAACAAGGCTTTACAGTCAGTCAGGTTCTGTTTCACCTTCCTCCGGCGGAGGCGAGGCGAGGCACCACTGCCTCTGCTGGCAGCTCCACAGGTGCCACCGGTACCACCTCACAGGCCCCCCAGGACCTTCATGTCCCTGCCCTTATGCTCCCCTGGACATGGCCCCACTGCCCCCCGGCCACGTCCTGCTGCAGCGCAAGCAAGCTATCAGACGGCAACAAGGCTTTACAGTCAGTCAGGTTCTGTTTCACCTTCCCGAGGCGGAGGCGAGGCACCACTGCCTCTGCTGGCAGCTCCACAGGGGCCACCGGTACCACCTCACAGGCCCCCCAGGACCTTCATGTCCCTGCCCTTATGCTCCCCTGGACATGGCCCCACTGCCCCCCCGGCCACGTCCTGCTGCAGCGCAAGCAAGCTATCAGACGGCAACAAGGCTTTACAGTCAGTCAGGTTCTGTTTCACCTTCCTCCGGCGGAGGCGAGGCACCACTGCCTCTGCTGGCAGCTCCACAGGGGCCACCGGTACCACCTCACAGGCCCCCCAGGACCTTCATGTCCCTGCCCTTATGCTCCCCTGGACATGGCCCCACTGCCCCCCGGCCACGTCCTGCTGCAGCGCAAGCAAGCTATCAGACGGCAACAAGGCTTTACAGTCAGTCAGGTTCTGTTTCACCTTCCTCTGGCCGAGGCGAGGCGAGGCACCACTGCCTCTGCTGGCAGCTCCACAGGTGCCACCGGTACCACCTCACAGGCCCCCCAGGACCTTCATGTCCCTGCCCTTATGCTCCCATGGACATGGCCCCACTGCCCCCCGGCCACGTCCTGCTGCAGCGCAAGCAAGCTATCAGACGGCAACAAGGCTTTACAGTCAGTCAGGTTCTGTTTCACCTTCCTCCGGCGGAGGCGAGGCGAGGCACCACTGCCTCTGCTGGCAGCTCCACAGGGGCCACCGGTACCACCTCACAGGCCCCCCAGGACCTTCATGTCCCTGCCCTTATGCTCCCCTGGACATGGCCCCACTGCCCCCCGGCCACGTCCTGCTGCAGCGCAAGCAAGCTATCAGATGGCAACAAGGCTTTACAGTCAGTCAGGTTCTGTTTCACCTTCCTCCGGCGGAGGCGAGGCACCACTGCCTCTGCTGGCAGCTCCACAGGTGCCACCGGTACCACCTCACAGGCCCCCCAGGACCTTCATGTCCCTGCCCTTATGCTCCCCTGGACATGGCCCCACTGCCCCCCGGCCACGTCCTGCTGCAGCGCAAGCAAGCTATCAGACGGCAACAAGGCTTTACAGTCAGTCAGGTTCTGTTTCACCTTCCCGAGGCGGAGGCGAGGCGAGGCACCACTGCCTCTGCTGGCAGCTCCACAGGTGCCACCGGTACCACCTCACAGGCCCCCCAGGACCTTCATGTCCCTGCCCTTATGCTCCCCTGGACATGGCCCCACTGCCCCCCGGCCACGTCCTGCTGCAGCGCAAGCAAGCTATCAGACGGCAACAAGGCTTTACAGTCAGTCAGGTTCTGTTTCACCTTCCTCCGGCAGAGGCGAGGCGAGGCACCACTGCCTCTGCTGGCAGCTCCACAGGTGCCACCGGTACCACCTCACAGGCCCCCCAGGACCTTCATGTCCCTGCCCTTATGCTCCCCTGGACATGGCCCCACTGCCCCCCGGCCACGTCCTGCTGCAGCGCAAGCAAGCTATCAGACGGCAACAAGGCTTTACAGTCAGTCAGGTTCTGTTTCACCTTCCTCCGGCGGAGGCGAGGCACCACTGCCTCTGCTGGCAGCTCCACAGGTGCCACCGGTACCACCTCACAGGCCCCCCAGGACCTTCATGTCCCTGCCCTTATGCTCCCCTGGACATGGCCCCACTGCCCCCCGGCCACGTCCTGCTGCAGCGCAAGCAAGCTATCAGACGGCAACAAGGCTTTACAGTCAGTCAGGTTCTGTTTCACCTTCCTCCGGCAGAGGCGAGGCGAGGCACCACTGCCTCTGCTGGCAGCTCCACAGGGGCCACCGGTACCACCTCACAGGGCCCCCCAGGACCTTCATGTCCCTGCCCTTATGCTCCCCTGGACATGGCCCCACTGCCCCCCGGCCACGTCCTGCTGCAGCGCAAGCAAGCTATCAGACGGCAACAAGGCTTTACAGTCAGTCAGGTTCTGTTTCACCTTCCTCCGGCGGAGGCGAGGCGAGGCACCACTGCCTCTGCTGGCAGCTCCACAGGTGCCACCGGTACCACCTCACAGGCCCCCCAGGACCTTCATGTCCCTGCCCTTATGCTCCCCTGGACATGGCCCCACTGCCCCCCGGCCACGTCCTGCTGCAGCGCAAGCAAGCTATCAGACGGCAACAAGGCTTTACAGTCAGTCAGGTTCTGTTTCACCTTCCTCCGGCCGAGGCGAGGCACCACTGCCTCTGCTGGCAGCTCCACAGGGGCCACCGGTACCACCTCACAGGCCCCCCAGGACCTTCATGTCCCTGCCCTTATGCTCCCCTGGACATGGCCCCACTGCCCCCCGGCCACGTCCTGCTGCAGCGCAAGCAAGCTATCAGACGGCAACAAGGCTTTACAGTCAGTCAGGTTCTGTTTCACCTTCCTCCGGCGGAGGCGAGGCGAGGCACCACTGCCTCTGCTGGCAGCTCCACAGGTGCCATCGGTACCACCTCACAGGCCCCCCAGGACCTTCATGTCCCTGCCCTTATGCTCCCCTGGACATGGCCCCACTGCCCCCCGGCCACGTCCTGCTGCAGCGCAAGCAAGCTATCAGACGGCAACAAGGCTTTACAGTCAGTCAGGTTCTGTTTCACCTTCCTCTGGCAGAGGCGAGGCGAGGCACCACTGCCTCTGCTGGCAGCTCCACAGGTGCCACCGGTACCACCTCACAGGCCCCCCAGGACCTTCATGTCTCCTGCCCATATGCTCCCATGGACATGGCCCCACTGCCCCCCGGCCACGTCCTGCTGCAGCGCAAGCAAGCTATCAGACGGCAACAAGGCTTTACAGTCAGTCAGGTTCTGTTTCACCTTCCTCCGGCGGAGGGCGAGGCACCACTGCCTCTGCTGGCAGCTCCACAGGTGCCACCGGTACCACCTCACAGGCCCCCCCAGGACCTTCATGTCCCTGCCCTTATGCTCCCCTGGACATGGCCCCCACTGCCCCCCCGGCCACGTCCTGCTGCAGCGCAAGCAAGCTATCAGACGGCAACAAGGCTTTACAGTCCAGTCAGGTTCTGTTTCACCTTCCTCCGGCGGAGGCGAGGCGAGGCACCACTGCCTCTGCTGGCAGCTCCACAGGGGCCACCGGTACCACCTCACAGGCCCCCCCAGGACCTTCATGTCCCTGCCCTTATGCTCCCCTGGACATGGCCCCACTGCCCCCCGGCCACGTCCTGCTGCAGCGCAAGCAAGCTATCAGACGGCAACAAGGCTTTACAGTCAGTCAGGTTCTGTTTCACCTTCCTCCGGCGGAGGCGAGGCGAGGCACCACTGCCTCTGCTGGCAGCTCCACAGGTGCCATCGGTACCACCTCACAGGCCCCCCAGGACCTTCATGTCCCTGCCCTTATGCCTCCCCTGGACCATGGCCCCCACTGCCCCCCGGCCACGTCCTGCTGCAGCGCAAGCAAGCTATCAGACGGCAACAAGGCCTTTACAGTCAGTCAGGTTCTGTTTCACCTTCCTCTGGCAGAGGCGAGGCGAGGCACCACTGCCTCTGCTGGCAGCTCCACAGGTGCCACCGGTACCACCTCACAGGCCCCCCAGGACCTTCATGTCCCTGCCCTTATGCTCCCATGGACATGGCCCCCACTGCCCCCCGGCCACGTCCTGCTGCAGCGCAAGCAAGCTATCAGACGGCAACAAGGCTTTACAGTCAGTCAGGTTCTGTTTCACCTTCCTCCGGCGGAGGCGAGGCGAGGCACCACTGCCTCTGCTGGCAGCTCCACAGGTGCCACCGGTACCACCTCACAGGCCCCCCAGGACCTTCATGTCCCTGCCCTTATGCTCCCCTGGACATGGCCCCACTGCCCCCCCGGCCACGTCCTGCTGCAGCGCAAGCAAGCTATCAGAACGGCAACAAGGCTTTACAGTCAGTCAGGTTCTGTTTCACCTTCCCGAGGCGGAGGCGAGGCGAGGCACCACTGCCTCTGCTGGCAGCTCCACAGGTGCCACCGGTACCACCTCACAGGCCCCCACCAGGACCTTCATGTCCCTGCCCTTATGCTCCCCTGGACATGGCACCCACTGCCCCCCGGCCACGTCCTGCTGCAGCGCAAGCAAGCTATCAGACGGCAACAAGGCTTTACAGTCAGTCAGGTTCTGTTTCCACCTTCCTCCGGCGGAGGCGAGGCACCACTGCCTCTGCTGGCAGCTCCACCAGGGGCCACCGGTACCACCTCACAGGCCCCCCCCAGGACCTTCATGTCCCTGCCCTTAAGCTCCCCCTGGACATGGCCCCCCACTGCCCCCCGGCCACGTCCTGCTGCAGCGCAAGCAAGCTATCAGACGGCAACCAAGGCTTTACAGTCAGTCAGGTTCTGTTTCACCTTTCCTCCGGCGGAGGCGAGGCGAGGCACCACTGCCTCTGCTGGCAGCTCCACAGGGGCCACCGGTACCACCTCACAGGCCCCCCAGGACCCTTCATGTCCTGCCCTTATGCTCCCCTGGACATGGCCCCACTGCCCCCCGGCCACGTCCTGCTGCAGCGCAAGCAAGCTATCAGACGGCAACAAGGCTTTACAGTCAGTCAGGTTCTGTTTCACCTTCCTCCGGCAGAGGCGAGGCGAGGCACCACTGCCTCTGCTGCCAGCTCCACAGGGGCCACCGGTACCACCTCACAGGCCCCCCCAGGACCTTCATGTCCCTGCCCTTATGCTCCCCTGGACATGGCCCCCCCACTGCCCCCCGGCCACGTCCTGCTGCAGCGCAAGCAAGCTATCAGACGGCAACAAGGCTTTACAGTCAGTCAGGTTCTGTTTCACCTTCCTCCGGCGGAGGCGAGGCGAGGCACCCACTGCCTCTGCTGGCAGCTCCACAGGTGCCACCGGTTACCACCTCACAGGCCCCCCAGGACCTTCATGTCCCTGCCCTTATGCTCCCCTGGACATGGCCCCACTGCCCCCCGGCCACGTCCTGCTGCAGCGCAAGCAAGCTATCAGACGGCAACAAGGCTTTACAGTCAGTCAGGTTCTGTTTCACCTTCCTCCGGCGGAGGCGAGGCGAGGCACCACTGCCTCTGCTGGCAGCTCCACAGGTGCCACCGGTACCACCTCACAGGCCCCCCAGGACCTTCATGTCCCTGCCCTTATGCTCCCCTGGACATGGCCCCACTGCCCCCCCGGCCACGTCCTGCTGCAGCGCAAGCAAGCTATCAGACGGCAACAAGGCTTTACAGTCAGTCAGGTTCTGTTTCACCTTCCTCCGGCGGAGGCGAGGCACCACTGCCTCTGCTGGCAGCTCCACAGGTGCCACCGGTACCACCTCACAGGCCCCCCAGGACCTTCATGTCCCTGCCCTTATGCTCCCCTGGACATGGCCCCACTGCCCCCCGGCCACGTCCTGCTGCAGCGCAAGCAAGCTATCAGACGGCAACAAGGCTTTACAGTCAGTCAGGTTCTGTTTCACCTTCCTCCGGCGGAGGCGAGGCGAGGCACCACTGCCTCTGCTGGCAGCTCCACAGGGGCCACCCGGTACCACCTCACAGGCCCCCCAGGACCTTCATGTCCCCTGCCCTTATGCTCCCCTGGACATGGCCCCACTGCCCCCCGGCCACGTCCTGCTGCAGCGCAAGCAAGCTATCAGACGGCAACAAGGCCTTTACAGTCAGTCTGGTTCTGTTTCACCTTCCTCCGGCAGAGGCGAGGCGAGGCACCACTGCCTCTGCTGGCAGCTCCACAGGGGCCACCGGTACCACCCTCACAGGCCCCCCAGGACCTTCATGTCCCTGCCCTTATGCTCCCCCTGGACATGGCCCCACTGCCCCCCGGCCAACGTCCTGCTGCAGCGCAAGCAAGCTATCAGACGGCAACAAGGCTTTACAGTCAGTCAGGTTCTGTTTCACCTTCCTCCGGCGGAGGCGAAGGCGAGGCACCACTGGCCTCTGCTGGCAGCTCCACAGGTGCCACCGGTACACCTCACAGGCCCCCCAGGACCTTCATGTCCCTGCCCCTTATGCTCCCCTGGACATGGGCCCCACTGCCCCCCGGCCACGTCCTGCTGCAGCGCAAGCAAGCTATCAGACGGCAACAAGGCTTTACAGTCAGTCAGGTTCTGTTTCACCTTCCTCCGGCGGAGGCGAGGCGAGGCACCACTGCCTCTGCTGGCAGCTCCACAGGTGCCACCGGTACCACCTCACAGGCCCCCCAGGACCTTCATGTCCCTGCCCTTATGCTCCCCTGGACATGGCCCCACTGCCCCCCGGCCACGTCCTGCTGCAGCGCAAGCAAGCTATCAGACGGCAACAAGGCTTTACAGTCAGTCAGGTTCTGTTTCACCTTCCTCCGGCGGAGGCGAGGCGAGGCACCACTGCCTCTGCTGGCAGCTCCACAGGTGCCACCGGTACCACCTCACAGGCCCCCCAGGACCTTCATGTCCCTGCCCTTATGCTCCCCTGGACATGGCCCCACTGCCCCCCGGCCACGTCCTGCTGCAGCGCAAGCAAGCTATCAGACGGCAACAAGGCTTTACAGTCAGTCAGGTTCTGTTTCACCTTCCTCCGGCGGAGGCGAGGCGAGGCACCACTGCCTCTGCTGGCAGCTCCACAGGTGCCACCGGTACCACCTCACAGGCCCCCCAGGACCTTCATGTCCCTGCCCTTATGCTCCCCTGGACATGGCCCCACTGCCCCCCGGCCACGTCCTGCTGCAGCGCAAGCAAGCTATCAGACGGCAACAAGGCTTTACAGTCAGTCAGGTTCTGTTTCACCTTCCTCCGGCGGAGGCGAGGCGAGGCACCACTGCCTCTGCTGGCAGCTCCACAGGTGCCACCGGTACCACCTCACAGGCCCCCCAGGACCTTCATGTCCCTGCCCTTATGCTCCCCTGGACATGGCCCCACTGCCCCCCGGCCACGTCCTGCTGCAGCGCAAGCAAGCTATCAGACGGCAACAAGGCTTTACAGTCAGTCAGGTTCTGTTTCACCTTCCTCCGGCGGAGGCGAGGCGAGGCACCACTGCCTCTGCTGGCAGCTCCACAGGTGCCACCGGTACCACCTCACAGGCCCCCCAGGACCTTCATGTCCCTGCCCTTATGCTCCCCTGGACATGGCCCCACTGCCCCCCGGCCACGTCCTGCTGCAGCGCAAGCAAGCTATCAGACGGCAACAAGGCTTTACAGTCAGTCAGGTTCTGTTTCACCTTCCTCCGGCGGAGGCGAGGCGAGGCACCACTGCCTCTGCTGGCAGCTCCACAGGTGCCACCGGTACCACCTCACAGGCCCCCCAGGACCTTCATGTCCCTGCCCTTATGCTCCCCTGGACATGGCCCCACTGCCCCCCGGCCACGTCCTGCTGCAGCGCAAGCAAGCTATCAGACGGCAACAAGGCTTTACAGTCAGTCAGGTTCTGTTTCACCTTCCTCCGGCGGAGGCGAGGCGAGGCACCACTGCCTCTGCTGGCAGCTCCACAGGTGCCACCGGTACCACCTCACAGGCCCCCCAGGACCTTCATGTCCCTGCCCTTATGCTCCCCTGGACATGGCCCCACTGCCCCCCGGCCACGTCCTGCTGCAGCGCAAGCAAGCTATCAGACGGCAACAAGGCTTTACAGTCAGTCAGGTTCTGTTTCACCTTCCTCCGGCGGAGGCGAGGCGAGGCACCACTGCCTCTGCTGGCAGCTCCACAGGTGCCACCGGTACCACCTCACAGGCCCCCCAGGACCTTCATGTCCCTGCCCTTATGCTCCCCTGGACATGGCCCCACTGCCCCCCGGCCACGTCCTGCTGCAGCGCAAGCAAGCTATCAGACGGCAACAAGGCTTTACAGTCAGTCAGGTTCTGTTTCACCTTCCTCCGGCGGAGGCGAGGCGAGGCACCACTGCCTCTGCTGGCAGCTCCACAGGTGCCACCGGTACCACCTCACAGGCCCCCCAGGACCTTCATGTCCCTGCCCTTATGCTCCCCTGGACATGGCCCCACTGCCCCCCGGCCACGTCCTGCTGCAGCGCAAGCAAGCTATCAGACGGCAACAAGGCTTTACAGTCAGTCAGGTTCTGTTTCACCTTCCTCCGGCGGAGGCGAGGCGAGGCACCACTGCCTCTGCTGGCAGCTCCACAGGTGCCACCGGTACCACCTCACAGGCCCCCCAGGACCTTCATGTCCCTGCCCTTATGCTCCCCTGGACATGGCCCCACTGCCCCCCGGCCACGTCCTGCTGCAGCGCAAGCAAGCTATCAGACGGCAACAAGGCTTTACAGTCAGTCAGGTTCTGTTTCACCTTCCTCCGGCGGAGGCGAGGCGAGGCACCACTGCCTCTGCTGGCAGCTCCACAGGTGCCACCGGTACCACCTCACAGGCCCCCCAGGACCTTCATGTCCCTGCCCTTATGCTCCCCTGGACATGGCCCCACTGCCCCCCGGCCACGTCCTGCTGCAGCGCAAGCAAGCTATCAGACGGCAACAAGGCTTTACAGTCAGTCAGGTTCTGTTTCACCTTCCTCCGGCGGAGGCGAGGCGAGGCACCACTGCCTCTGCTGGCAGCTCCACAGGTGCCACCGGTACCACCTCACAGGCCCCCCAGGACCTTCATGTCCCTGCCCTTATGCTCCCCTGGACATGGCCCCACTGCCCCCCGGCCACGTCCTGCTGCAGCGCAAGCAAGCTATCAGACGGCAACAAGGCTTTACAGTCAGTCAGGTTCTGTTTCACCTTCCTCCGGCGGAGGCGAGGCGAGGCACCACTGCCTCTGCTGGCAGCTCCACAGGTGCCACCGGTACCACCTCACAGGCCCCCCAGGACCTTCATGTCCCTGCCCTTATGCTCCCCTGGACATGGCCCCACTGCCCCCCGGCCACGTCCTGCTGCAGCGCAAGCAAGCTATCAGACGGCAACAAGGCTTTACAGTCAGTCAGGTTCTGTTTCACCTTCCTCCGGCGGAGGCGAGGCGAGGCACCACTGCCTCTGCTGGCAGCTCCACAGGTGCCACCGGTACCACCTCACAGGCCCCCCAGGACCTTCATGTCCCTGCCCTTATGCTCCCCTGGACATGGCCCCACTGCCCCCCGGCCACGTCCTGCTGCAGCGCAAGCAAGCTATCAGACGGCAACAAGGCTTTACAGTCAGTCAGGTTCTGTTTCACCTTCCTCCGGCGGAGGCGAGGCGAGGCACCACTGCCTCTGCTGGCAGCTCCACAGGTGCCACCGGTACCACCTCACAGGCCCCCCAGGACCTTCATGTCCCTGCCCTTATGCTCCCCTGGACATGGCCCCACTGCCCCCCGGCCACGTCCTGCTGCAGCGCAAGCAAGCTATCAGACGGCAACAAGGCTTTACAGTCAGTCAGGTTCTGTTTCACCTTCCTCCGGCGGAGGCGAGGCGAGGCACCACTGCCTCTGCTGGCAGCTCCACAGGTGCCACCGGTACCACCTCACAGGCCCCCCAGGACCTTCATGTCCCTGCCCTTATGCTCCCCTGGACATGGCCCCACTGCCCCCCGGCCACGTCCTGCTGCAGCGCAAGCAAGCTATCAGACGGCAACAAGGCTTTACAGTCAGTCAGGTTCTGTTTCACCTTCCTCCGGCGGAGGCGAGGCGAGGCACCACTGCCTCTGCTGGCAGCTCCACAGGTGCCACCGGTACCACCTCACAGGCCCCCCAGGACCTTCATGTCCCTGCCCTTATGCTCCCCTGGACATGGCCCCACTGCCCCCCGGCCACGTCCTGCTGCAGCGCAAGCAAGCTATCAGACGGCAACAAGGCTTTACAGTCAGTCAGGTTCTGTTTCACCTTCCTCCGGCGGAGGCGAGGCACCACTGCCTCTGCTGGCAGCTCCACAGGTGCCACCGGTACCACCTCACAGGCCCCCCAGGACCTTCATGTCCCTGCCCTTATGCTCCCCTGGACATGGCCCCACTGCCCCCCGGCCACGTCCTGCTGCAGCGCAAGCAAGCTATCAGACGGCAACAAGGCTTTACAGTCAGTCAGGTTCTGTTTCACCTTCCTCCGGCGGAGGCGAGGCGAGGCACCACTGCCTCTGCTGGCAGCTCCACAGGTGCCACCGGTACCACCTCACAGGCCCCCCAGGACCTTCATGTCCCTGCCCTTATGCTCCCCTGGACATGGCCCCACTGCCCCCCGGCCACGTCCTGCTGCAGCGCAAGCAAGCTATCAGACGGCAACAAGGCTTTACAGTCAGTCAGGTTCTGTTTCACCTTCCTCCGGCGGAGGCGAGGCGAGGCACCACTGCCTCTGCTGGCAGCTCCACAGGTGCCACCGGTACCACCTCACAGGCCCCCCAGGACCTTCATGTCCCTGCCCTTATGCTCCCCTGGACATGGCCCCACTGCCCCCCGGCCACGTCCTGCTGCAGCGCAAGCAAGCTATCAGACGGCAACAAGGCTTTACAGTCAGTCAGGTTCTGTTTCACCTTCCTCCGGCGGAGGCGAGGCGAGGCACCACTGCCTCTGCTGGCAGCTCCACAGGTGCCACCGGTACCACCTCACAGGCCCCCCAGGACCTTCATGTCCCTGCCCTTATGCTCCCCTGGACATGGCCCCACTGCCCCCCGGCCACGTCCTGCTGCAGCGCAAGCAAGCTATCAGACGGCAACAAGGCTTTACAGTCAGTCAGGTTCTGTTTCACCTTCCTCCGGCGGAGGCGAGGCGAGGCACCACTGCCTCTGCTGGCAGCTCCACAGGTGCCACCGGTACCACCTCACAGGCCCCCCAGGACCTTCATGTCCCTGCCCTTATGCTCCCCTGGACATGGCCCCACTGCCCCCCGGCCACGTCCTGCTGCAGCGCAAGCAAGCTATCAGACGGCAACAAGGCTTTACAGTCAGTCAGGTTCTGTTTCACCTTCCTCCGGCGGAGGCGAGGCACCACTGCCTCTGCTGGCAGCTCCACAGGTGCCACCGGTACCACCTCACAGGCCCCCCAGGACCTTCATGTCCCTGCCCTTATGCTCCCCTGGACATGGCCCCACTGCCCCCCGGCCACGTCCTGCTGCAGCGCAAGCAAGCTATCAGACGGCAACAAGGCTTTACAGTCAGTCAGGTTCTGTTTCACCTTCCTCCGGCGGAGGCGAGGCGAGGCACCACTGCCTCTGCTGGCAGCTCCACAGGTGCCACCGGTACCACCTCACAGGCCCCCCAGGACCTTCATGTCCCTGCCCTTATGCTCCCCTGGACATGGCCCCACTGCCCCCCGGCCACGTCCTGCTGCAGCGCAAGCAAGCTATCAGACGGCAACAAGGCTTTACAGTCAGTCAGGTTCTGTTTCACCTTCCTCCGGCGGAGGCGAGGCGAGGCACCACTGCCTCTGCTGGCAGCTCCACAGGTGCCACCGGTACCACCTCACAGGCCCCCCAGGACCTTCATGTCCCTGCCCTTATGCTCCCCTGGACATGGCCCCACTGCCCCCCGGCCACGTCCTGCTGCAGCGCAAGCAAGCTATCAGACGGCAACAAGGCTTTACAGTCAGTCAGGTTCTGTTTCACCTTCCTCCGGCGGAGGCGAGGCACCACTGCCTCTGCTGGCAGCTCCACAGGTGCCACCGGTACCACCTCACAGGCCCCCCAGGACCTTCATGTCCCTGCCCTTATGCTCCCCTGGACATGGCCCCACTGCCCCCCGGCCACGTCCTGCTGCAGCGCAAGCAAGCTATCAGACGGCAACAAGGCTTTACAGTCAGTCAGGTTCTGTTTCACCTTCCTCCGGCGGAGGCGAGGCGAGGCACCACTGCCTCTGCTGGCAGCTCCACAGGTGCCACCGGTACCACCTCACAGGCCCCCCAGGACCTTCATGTCCCTGCCCTTATGCTCCCCTGGACATGGCCCCACTGCCCCCCGGCCACGTCCTGCTGCAGCGCAAGCAAGCTATCAGACGGCAACAAGGCTTTACAGTCAGTCAGGTTCTGTTTCACCTTCCTCCGGCGGAGGCGAGGCACCACTGCCTCTGCTGGCAGCTCCACAGGTGCCACCGGTACCACCTCACAGGCCCCCCAGGACCTTCATGTCCCTGCCCTTATGCTCCCCTGGACATGGCCCCACTGCCCCCCGGCCACGTCCTGCTGCAGCGCAAGCAAGCTATCAGACGGCAACAAGGCTTTACAGTCAGTCAGGTTCTGTTTCACCTTCCTCCGGCGGAGGCGAGGCGAGGCACCACTGCCTCTGCTGGCAGCTCCACAGGTGCCACCGGTACCACCTCACAGGCCCCCCAGGACCTTCATGTCCCTGCCCTTATGCTCCCCTGGACATGGCCCCACTGCCCCCCGGCCACGTCCTGCTGCAGCGCAAGCAAGCTATCAGACGGCAACAAGGCTTTACAGTCAGTCAGGTTCTGTTTCACCTTCCTCCGGCGGAGGCGAGGCACCACTGCCTCTGCTGGCAGCTCCACAGGTGCCACCGGTACCACCTCACAGGCCCCCCAGGACCTTCATGTCCCTGCCCTTATGCTCCCCTGGACATGGCCCCACTGCCCCCCGGCCACGTCCTGCTGCAGCGCAAGCAAGCTATCAGACGGCAACAAGGCTTTACAGTCAGTCAGGTTCTGTTTCACCTTCCTCCGGCGGAGGCGAGGCGAGGCACCACTGCCTCTGCTGGCAGCTCCACAGGTGCCACCGGTACCACCTCACAGGCCCCCCAGGACCTTCATGTCCCTGCCCTTATGCTCCCCTGGACATGGCCCCACTGCCCCCCGGCCACGTCCTGCTGCAGCGCAAGCAAGCTATCAGACGGCAACAAGGCTTTACAGTCAGTCAGGTTCTGTTTCACCTTCCTCCGGCGGAGGCGAGGCGAGGCACCACTGCCTCTGCTGGCAGCTCCACAGGTGCCACCGGTACCACCTCACAGGCCCCCCAGGACCTTCATGTCCCTGCCCTTATGCTCCCCTGGACATGGCCCCACTGCCCCCCGGCCACGTCCTGCTGCAGCGCAAGCAAGCTATCAGACGGCAACAAGGCTTTACAGTCAGTCAGGTTCTGTTTCACCTTCCTCCGGCGGAGGCGAGGCGAGGCACCACTGCCTCTGCTGGCAGCTCCACAGGTGCCACCGGTACCACCTCACAGGCCCCCCAGGACCTTCATGTCCCTGCCCTTATGCTCCCCTGGACATGGCCCCACTGCCCCCCGGCCACGTCCTGCTGCAGCGCAAGCAAGCTATCAGACGGCAACAAGGCTTTACAGTCAGTCAGGTTCTGTTTCACCTTCCTCCGGCGGAGGCGAGGCACCACTGCCTCTGCTGGCAGCTCCACAGGTGCCACCGGTACCACCTCACAGGCCCCCCAGGACCTTCATGTCCCTGCCCTTATGCTCCCCTGGACATGGCCCCACTGCCCCCCGGCCACGTCCTGCTGCAGCGCAAGCAAGCTATCAGACGGCAACAAGGCTTTACAGTCAGTCAGGTTCTGTTTCACCTTCCTCCGGCGGAGGCGAGGCACCACTGCCTCTGCTGGCAGCTCCACAGGTGCCACCGGTACCACCTCACAGGCCCCCCAGGACCTTCATGTCCCTGCCCTTATGCTCCCCTGGACATGGCCCCACTGCCCCCCGGCCACGTCCTGCTGCAGCGCAAGCAAGCTATCAGACGGCAACAAGGCTTTACAGTCAGTCAGGTTCTGTTTCACCTTCCTCCGGCGGAGGCGAGGCGAGGCACCACTGCCTCTGCTGGCAGCTCCACAGGTGCCACCGGTACCACCTCACAGGCCCCCCAGGACCTTCATGTCCCTGCCCTTATGCTCCCCTGGACATGGCCCCACTGCCCCCCGGCCACGTCCTGCTGCAGCGCAAGCAAGCTATCAGACGGCAACAAGGCTTTACAGTCAGTCAGGTTCTGTTTCACCTTCCTCCGGCGGAGGCGAGGCGAGGCACCACTGCCTCTGCTGGCAGCTCCACAGGTGCCACCGGTACCACCTCACAGGCCCCCCAGGACCTTCATGTCCCTGCCCTTATGCTCCCCTGGACATGGCCCCACTGCCCCCCGGCCACGTCCTGCTGCAGCGCAAGCAAGCTATCAGACGGCAACAAGGCTTTACAGTCAGTCAGGTTCTGTTTCACCTTCCTCCGGCGGAGGCGAGGCGAGGCACCACTGCCTCTGCTGGCAGCTCCACAGGTGCCACCGGTACCACCTCACAGGCCCCCCAGGACCTTCATGTCCCTGCCCTTATGCTCCCCTGGACATGGCCCCACTGCCCCCCGGCCACGTCCTGCTGCAGCGCAAGCAAGCTATCAGACGGCAACAAGGCTTTACAGTCAGTCAGGTTCTGTTTCACCTTCCTCCGGCGGAGGCGAGGCGAGGCACCACTGCCTCTGCTGGCAGCTCCACAGGTGCCACCGGTACCACCTCACAGGCCCCCCAGGACCTTCATGTCCCTGCCCTTATGCTCCCCTGGACATGGCCCCACTGCCCCCCGGCCACGTCCTGCTGCAGCGCAAGCAAGCTATCAGACGGCAACAAGGCTTTACAGTCAGTCAGGTTCTGTTTCACCTTCCTCCGGCGGAGGCGAGGCACCACTGCCTCTGCTGGCAGCTCCACAGGTGCCACCGGTACCACCTCACAGGCCCCCCAGGACCTTCATGTCCCTGCCCTTATGCTCCCCTGGACATGGCCCCACTGCCCCCCGGCCACGTCCTGCTGCAGCGCAAGCAAGCTATCAGACGGCAACAAGGCTTTACAGTCAGTCAGGTTCTGTTTCACCTTCCTCCGGCGGAGGCGAGGCGAGGCACCACTGCCTCTGCTGGCAGCTCCACAGGTGCCACCGGTACCACCTCACAGGCCCCCCAGGACCTTCATGTCCCTGCCCTTATGCTCCCCTGGACATGGCCCCACTGCCCCCCGGCCACGTCCTGCTGCAGCGCAAGCAAGCTATCAGACGGCAACAAGGCTTTACAGTCAGTCAGGTTCTGTTTCACCTTCCTCCGGCGGAGGCGAGGCGAGGCACCACTGCCTCTGCTGGCAGCTCCACAGGTGCCACCGGTACCACCTCACAGGCCCCCCAGGACCTTCATGTCCCTGCCCTTATGCTCCCCTGGACATGGCCCCACTGCCCCCCGGCCACGTCCTGCTGCAGCGCAAGCAAGCTATCAGACGGCAACAAGGCTTTACAGTCAGTCAGGTTCTGTTTCACCTTCCTCCGGCGGAGGCGAGGCGAGGCACCACTGCCTCTGCTGGCAGCTCCACAGGTGCCACCGGTACCACCTCACAGGCCCCCCAGGACCTTCATGTCCCTGCCCTTATGCTCCCCTGGACATGGCCCCACTGCCCCCCGGCCACGTCCTGCTGCAGCGCAAGCAAGCTATCAGACGGCAACAAGGCTTTACAGTCAGTCAGGTTCTGTTTCACCTTCCTCCGGCGGAGGCGAGGCGAGGCACCACTGCCTCTGCTGGCAGCTCCACAGGTGCCACCGGTACCACCTCACAGGCCCCCCAGGACCTTCATGTCCCTGCCCTTATGCTCCCCTGGACATGGCCCCACTGCCCCCCGGCCACGTCCTGCTGCAGCGCAAGCAAGCTATCAGACGGCAACAAGGCTTTACAGTCAGTCAGGTTCTGTTTCACCTTCCTCCGGCGGAGGCGAGGCGAGGCACCACTGCCTCTGCTGGCAGCTCCACAGGTGCCACCGGTACCACCTCACAGGCCCCCCAGGACCTTCATGTCCCTGCCCTTATGCTCCCCTGGACATGGCCCCACTGCCCCCCGGCCACGTCCTGCTGCAGCGCAAGCAAGCTATCAGACGGCAACAAGGCTTTACAGTCAGTCAGGTTCTGTTTCACCTTCCTCCGGCGGAGGCGAGGCGAGGCACCACTGCCTCTGCTGGCAGCTCCACAGGTGCCACCGGTACCACCTCACAGGCCCCCCAGGACCTTCATGTCCCTGCCCTTATGCTCCCCTGGACATGGCCCCACTGCCCCCCGGCCACGTCCTGCTGCAGCGCAAGCAAGCTATCAGACGGCAACAAGGCTTTACAGTCAGTCAGGTTCTGTTTCACCTTCCTCCGGCGGAGGAGAGGCGAGGCACCACTGCCTCTGCTGGCAGCTCCACAGGTGCCACCGGTACCACCTCACAGGCCCCCCAGGACCTTCATGTCCCTGCCCTTATGCTCCCCTGGACATGGCCCCACTGCCCCCCGGCCACGTCCTGCTGCAGCGCAAGCAAGCTATCAGACGGCAACAAGGCTTTACAGTCAGTCAGGTTCTGTTTCACCTTCCTCCGGCGGAGGCGAGGCGAGGCACCACTGCCTCTGCTGGCAGCTCCACAGGTGCCACCGGTACCACCTCACAGGCCCCCCAGGACCTTCATGTCCCTGCCCTTATGCTCCCCTGGACATGGCCCCACTGCCCCCCGGCCACGTCCTGCTGCAGCGCAAGCAAGCTATCAGACGGCAACAAGGCTTTACAGTCAGTCAGGTTCTGTTTCACCTTCCTCCGGCGGAGGCGAGGCACCACTGCCTCTGCTGGCAGCTCCACAGGTGCCACCGGTACCACCTCACAGGCCCCCCAGGACCTTCATGTCCCTGCCCTTATGCTCCCCTGGACATGGCCCCACTGCCCCCCGGCCACGTCCTGCTGCAGCGCAAGCAAGCTATCAGACGGCAACAAGGCTTTACAGTCAGTCAGGTTCTGTTTCACCTTCCTCCGGCGGAGGCGAGGCACCACTGCCTCTGCTGGCAGCTCCACAGGTGCCACCGGTACCACCTCACAGGCCCCCCAGGACCTTCATGTCCCTGCCCTTATGCTCCCCTGGACATGGCCCCACTGCCCCCCGGCCACGTCCTGCTGCAGCGCAAGCAAGCTATCAGACGGCAACAAGGCTTTACAGTCAGTCAGGTTCTGTTTCACCTTCCTCCGGCGGAGGCGAGGCGAGGCACCACTGCCTCTGCTGGCAGCTCCACAGGTGCCACCGGTACCACCTCACAGGCCCCCCAGGACCTTCATGTCCCTGCCCTTATGCTCCCCTGGACATGGCCCCACTGCCCCCCGGCCACGTCCTGCTGCAGCGCAAGCAAGCTATCAGACGGCAACAAGGCTTTACAGTCAGTCAGGTTCTGTTTCACCTTCCTCCGGCGGAGGCGAGGCACCACTGCCTCTGCTGGCAGCTCCACAGGTGCCACCGGTACCACCTCACAGGCCCCCCAGGACCTTCATGTCCCTGCCCTTATGCTCCCCTGGACATGGCCCCACTGCCCCCCGGCCACGTCCTGCTGCAGCGCAAGCAAGCTATCAGACGGCAACAAGGCTTTACAGTCAGTCAGGTTCTGTTTCACCTTCCTCCGGCGGAGGCGAGGCGAGGCACCACTGCCTCTGCTGGCAGCTCCACAGGGGCCACCGGTACCACCTCACAGGCCCCCCAGGACCTTCATGTCCCTGCCCTTATGCTCCCCTGGACATGGCCCCACTGCCCCCCGGCCACGTCCTGCTGCAGCGCAAGCAAGCTATCAGACGGCAACAAGGCTTTACAGTCAGTCAGGTTCTGTTTCACCTTCCTCCGCCGGAGGAGGCGAGGCACCACTGCCTCTGCTGGCAGCTCCACAGGTGCCACCGGTACCACCTCACAGGCCCCCCAGGACCTTCATGTCCCTGCCCTTATGCTCCCCTGGACATGGCCCCACTGCCCCCCGGCCACGTCCTGCTGCAGCGCAAGCAAGCTATCAGACGGCAACAAGGCTTTACAGTCAGTCAGGTTCTGTTTCACCTTCCTCCGGCGGAGGCGAGGCGAGGCACCACTGCCTCTGCTGGCAGCTCCACAGGTGCCACCGGTACCACCTCACAGGCCCCCCAGGACCTTCATGTCCCTGCCCTTATGCTCCCCTGGACATGGCCCCACTGCCCCCCGGCCACGTCCTGCTGCAGCGCAAGCAAGCTATCAGACGGCAACAAGGCTTTACAGTCAGTCAGGTTCTGTTTCACCTTCCTCCGGCGGAGGCGAGGCACCACTGCCTCTGCTGGCAGCTCCACAGGTGCCACCGGTACCACCTCACAGGCCCCCCAGGACCTTCATGTCCCTGCCCTTATGCTCCCCTGGACATGGCCCCACTGCCCCCCGGCCACGTCCTGCTGCAGCGCAAGCAAGCTATCAGACGGCAACAAGGCTTTACAGTCAGTCAGGTTCTGTTTCACCTTCCTCCGGCGGAGGCGAGGCGAGGCACCACTGCCTCTGCTGGCAGCTCCACAGGTGCCACCGGTACCACCTCACAGGCCCCCCAGGACCTTCATGTCCCTGCCCTTATGCTCCCCTGGACATGGCCCCACTGCCCCCCGGCCACGTCCTGCTGCAGCGCAAGCAAGCTATCAGACGGCAACAAGGCTTTACAGTCAGTCAGGTTCTGTTTCACCTTCCTCCGGCGGAGGCGAGGCACCACTGCCTCTGCTGGCAGCTCCACAGGTGCCACCGGTACCACCTCACAGGCCCCCCAGGACCTTCATGTCCCTGCCCTTATGCTCCCCTGGACATGGCCCCACTGCCCCCCGGCCACGTCCTGCTGCAGCGCAAGCAAGCTATCAGACGGCAACAAGGCTTTACAGTCAGTCAGGTTCTGTTTCACCTTCCTCCGGCGGAGGCGAGGCGAGGCACCACTGCCTCTGCTGGCAGCTCCACAGGTGCCACCGGTACCACCTCACAGGCCCCCCAGGACCTTCATGTCCCTGCCCTTATGCTCCCCTGGACATGGCCCCACTGCCCCCCGGCCACGTCCTGCTGCAGCGCAAGCAAGCTATCAGACGGCAACAAGGCTTTACAGTCAGTCAGGTTCTGTTTCACCTTCCTCCGGCGGAGGCGAGGCACACACTGCCTCTGCTGGCAGCTCCACAGGTGCCACCGGTACCACCTCACAGGCCCCCCAGGACCTTCATGTCCCTGCCCTTATGCTCCCCTGGACATGGCCCCACTGCCCCCCGGCCACGTCCTGCTGCAGCGCAAGCAAGCTATCAGACGGCAACAAGGCTTTACAGTCAGTCAGGTTCTGTTTCACCTTCCTCCGGCGGAGGCGAGGCGAGGCACCACTGCCTCTGCTGGCAGCTCCACAGGTGCCACCGGTACCACCTCACAGGCCCCCCAGGACCTTCATGTCCCTGCCCTTATGCTCCCCTGGACATGGCCCCACTGCCCCCCGGCCACGTCCTGCTGCAGCGCAAGCAAGCTATCAGACGGCAACAAGGCTTTACAGTCAGTCAGGTTCTGTTTCACCTTCCTCCGGCGGAGGCGAGGCACCACTGCCTCTGCTGGCAGCTCCACAGGTGCCACCGGTACCACCTCACAGGCCCCCCAGGACCTTCATGTCCCTGCCCTTATGCTCCCCTGGACATGGCCCCACTGCCCCCCGGCCACGTCCTGCTGCAGCGCAAGCAAGCTATCAGACGGCAACAAGGCTTTACAGTCAGTCAGGTTCTGTTTCACCTTCCTCCGGCGGAGGCGAGGCGAGGCACCACTGCCTCTGCTGGCAGCTCCACAGGTGCCACCGGTACCACCTCACAGGCCCCCCAGGACCTTCATGTCCCTGCCCTTATGCTCCCCTGGACATGGCCCCACTGCCCCCCGGCCACGTCCTGCTGCAGCGCAAGCAAGCTATCAGACGGCAACAAGGCTTTACAGTCAGTCAGGTTCTGTTTCACCTTCCTCCGGCGGAGGCGAGGCACCACTGCCTCTGCTGGCAGCTCCACAGGTGCCACCGGTACCACCTCACAGGCCCCCCAGGACCTTCATGTCCCTGCCCTTATGCTCCCCTGGACATGGCCCCACTGCCCCCCGGCCACGTCCTGCTGCAGCGCAAGCAAGCTATCAGACGGCAACAAGGCTTTACAGTCAGTCAGGTTCTGTTTCACCTTCCTCCGGCGGAGGCGAGGCGAGGCACCACTGCCTCTGCTGGCAGCTCCACAGGTGCCACCGGTACCACCTCACAGGCCCCCCAGGACCTTCATGTCCCTGCCCTTATGCTCCCCTGGACATGGCCCCACTGCCCCCCGGCCACGTCCTGCTGCAGCGCAAGCAAGCTATCAGACGGCAACAAGGCTTTACAGTCAGTCAGGTTCTGTTTCACCTTCCTCCGGCGGAGGCGAGGCGAGGCACCACTGCCTCTGCTGGCAGCTCCACAGGTGCCACCGGTACCACCTCACAGGCCCCCCAGGACCTTCATGTCCCTGCCCTTATGCTCCCCTGGACATGGCCCCACTGCCCCCCGGCCACGTCCTGCTGCAGCGCAAGCAAGCTATCAGACGGCAACAAGGCTTTACAGTCAGTCAGGTTCTGTTTCACCTTCCTCCGGCGGAGGCGAGGCGAGGCACCACTGCCTCTGCTGGCAGCTCCACAGGTGCCACCGGTACCACCTCACAGGCCCCCCAGGACCTTCATGTCCCTGCCCTTATGCTCCCCTGGACATGGCCCCACTGCCCCCCGGCCACGTCCTGCTGCAGCGCAAGCAAGCTATCAGACGGCAACAAGGCTTTACAGTCAGTCAGGTTCTGTTTCACCTTCCTCCGGCGGAGGCGAGGCGAGGCACCACTGCCTCTGCTGGCAGCTCCACAGGTGCCACCGGTACCACCTCACAGGCCCCCCAGGACCTTCATGTCCCTGCCCTTATGCTCCCCTGGACATGGCCCCACTGCCCCCCGGCCACGTCCTGCTGCAGCGCAAGCAAGCTATCAGACGGCAACAAGGCTTTACAGTCAGTCAGGTTCTGTTTCACCTTCCTCCGGCGGAGGCGAGGCGAGGCACCACTGCCTCTGCTGGCAGCTCCACAGGTGCCACCGGTACCACCTCACAGGCCCCCCAGGACCTTCATGTCCCTGCCCTTATGCTCCCCTGGACATGGCCCCACTGCCCCCCGGCCACGTCCTGCTGCAGCGCAAGCAAGCTATCAGACGGCAACAAGGCTTTACAGTCAGTCAGGTTCTGTTTCACCTTCCTCCGGCGGAGGCGAGGCACCACTGCCTCTGCTGGCAGCTCCACAGGTGCCACCGGTACCACCTCACAGGCCCCCCAGGACCTTCATGTCCCTGCCCTTATGCTCCCCTGGACATGGCCCCACTGCCCCCCGGCCACGTCCTGCTGCAGCGCAAGCAAGCTATCAGACGGCAACAAGGCTTTACAGTCAGTCAGGTTCTGTTTCACCTTCCTCCGGCGGAGGCGAGGCGAGGCACCACTGCCTCTGCTGGCAGCTCCACAGGTGCCACCGGTACCACCTCACAGGCCCCCCAGGACCTTCATGTCCCTGCCCTTATGCTCCCCTGGACATGGCCCCACTGCCCCCCGGCCACGTCCTGCTGCAGCGCAAGCAAGCTATCAGACGGCAACAAGGCTTTACAGTCAGTCAGGTTCTGTTTCACCTTCCTCCGGCGGAGGCGAGGCGAGGCACCACTGCCTCTGCTGGCAGCTCCACAGGTGCCACCGGTACCACCTCACAGGCCCCCCAGGACCTTCATGTCCCTGCCCTTATGCTCCCCTGGACATGGCCCCACTGCCCCCCGGCCACGTCCTGCTGCAGCGCAAGCAAGCTATCAGACGGCAACAAGGCTTTACAGTCAGTCAGGTTCTGTTTCACCTTCCCGAGGCGAGGCGAGGCACCACTGCCTCTGCTGGCAGCTCCACAGGTGCCACCGGTACCACCTCACAGGCCCCCCAGGACCTTCATGTCCCTGCCCTTATGCTCCCCTGGACATGGCCCCACTGCCCCCCGGCCACGTCCTGCTGCAGCGCAAGCAAGCTATCAGACGGCAACAAGGCTTTACAGTCAGTCAGGTTCTGTTTCACCTTCCTCCGGCGGAGGCGAGGCGAGGCACCACTGCCTCTGCTGGCAGCTCCACAGGTGCCACCGGTACCACCTCACAGGCCCCCCAGGACCTTCATGTCCCTGCCCTTATGCTCCCCTGGACATGGCCCCACTGCCCCCCGGCCACGTCCTGCTGCAGCGCAAGCAAGCTATCAGACGGCAACAAGGCTTTACAGTCAGTCAGGTTCTGTTTCACCTTCCTCCGGCGGAGGCGAGGCACCACTGCCTCTGCTGGCAGCTCCACAGGTGCCACCGGTACCACCTCACAGGCCCCCCAGGACCTTCATGTCCCTGCCCTTATGCTCCCCTGGACATGGCCCCACTGCCCCCCGGCCACGTCCTGCTGCAGCGCAAGCAAGCTATCAGACGGCAACAAGGCTTTACAGTCAGTCAGGTTCTGTTTCACCTTCCTCCGGCGGAGGCGAGGCACCACTGCCTCTGCTGGCAGCTCCACAGGTGCCACCGGTACCACCTCACAGGCCCCCCAGGACCTTCATGTCCCTGCCCTTATGCTCCCCTGGACATGGCCCCACTGCCCCCCGGCCACGTCCTGCTGCAGCGCAAGCAAGCTATCAGACGGCAACAAGGCTTTACAGTCAGTCAGGTTCTGTTTCACCTTCCTCCGGCGGAGGCGAGGCACCACTGCCTCTGCTGGCAGCTCCACAGGTGCCACCGGTACCACCTCACAGGCCCCCCAGGACCTTCATGTCCCTGCCCTTATGCTCCCCTGGACATGGCCCCACTGCCCCCCGGCCACGTCCTGCTGCAGCGCAAGCAAGCTATCAGACGGCAACAAGGCTTTACAGTCAGTCAGGTTCTGTTTCACCTTCCTCCGGCGGAGGCGAGGCGAGGCACCACTGCCTCTGCTGGCAGCTCCACAGGTGCCACCGGTACCACCTCACAGGCCCCCCAGGACCTTCATGTCCCTGCCCTTATGCTCCCCTGGACATGGCCCCACTGCCCCCCGGCCACGTCCTGCTGCAGCGCAAGCAAGCTATCAGACGGCAACAAGGCTTTACAGTCAGTCAGGTTCTGTTTCACCTTCCTCCGGCGGAGGCGAGGCACCACTGCCTCTGCTGGCAGCTCCACAGGTGCCACCGGTACCACCTCACAGGCCCCCCAGGACCTTCATGTCCCTGCCCTTATGCTCCCCTGGACATGGCCCCACTGCCCCCCGGCCACGTCCTGCTGCAGCGCAAGCAAGCTATCAGACGGCAACAAGGCTTTACAGTCAGTCAGGTTCTGTTTCACCTTCCTCCGGCGGAGGCGAGGCGAGGCACCACTGCCTCTGCTGGCAGCTCCACAGGTGCCACCGGTACCACCTCACAGGCCCCCCAGGACCTTCATGTCCCTGCCCTTATGCTCCCCTGGACATGGCCCCACTGCCCCCCGGCCACGTCCTGCTGCAGCGCAAGCAAGCTATCAGACGGCAACAAGGCTTTACAGTCAGTCAGGTTCTGTTTCACCTTCCTCCGGCGGAGGCGAGGCGAGGCACCACTGCCTCTGCTGGCAGCTCCACAGGTGCCACCGGTACCACCTCACAGGCCCCCCAGGACCTTCATGTCCCTGCCCTTATGCTCCCCTGGACATGGCCCCACTGCCCCCCGGCCACGTCCTGCTGCAGCGCAAGCAAGCTATCAGACGGCAACAAGGCTTTACAGTCAGTCAGGTTCTGTTTCACCTTCCTCCGGCGGAGGCGAGGCACCACTGCCTCTGCTGGCAGCTCCACAGGTGCCACCGGTACCACCTCACAGGCCCCCCAGGACCTTCATGTCCCTGCCCTTATGCTCCCCTGGACATGGCCCCACTGCCCCCCGGCCACGTCCTGCTGCAGCGCAAGCAAGCTATCAGACGGCAACAAGGCTTTACAGTCAGTCAGGTTCTGTTTCACCTTCCTCCGGCGGAGGCGAGGCGAGGCACCACTGCCTCTGCTGGCAGCTCCACAGGTGCCACCGGTACCACCTCACAGGCCCCCCAGGACCTTCATGTCCCTGCCCTTATGCTCCCCTGGACATGGCCCCACTGCCCCCCGGCCACGTCCTGCTGCAGCGCAAGCAAGCTATCAGACGGCAACAAGGCTTTACAGTCAGTCAGGTTCTGTTTCACCTTCCTCCGGCGGAGGCGAGGCGAGGCACCACTGCCTCTGCTGGCAGCTCCACAGGTGCCACCGGTACCACCTCACAGGCCCCCCAGGACCTTCATGTCCCTGCCCTTATGCTCCCCTGGACATGGCCCCACTGCCCCCCGGCCACGTCCTGCTGCAGCGCAAGCAAGCTATCAGACGGCAACAAGGCTTTACAGTCAGTCAGGTTCTGTTTCACCTTCCTCCGGCGGAGGCGAGGCGAGGCACCACTGCCTCTGCTGGCAGCTCCACAGGTGCCACCGGTACCACCTCACAGGCCCCCCAGGACCTTCATGTCCCTGCCCTTATGCTCCCCTGGACATGGCCCCACTGCCCCCCGGCCACGTCCTGCTGCAGCGCAAGCAAGCTATCAGACGGCAACAAGGCTTTACAGTCAGTCAGGTTCTGTTTCACCTTCCTCCGGCGGAGGCGAGGCGAGGCACCACTGCCTCTGCTGGCAGCTCCACAGGTGCCACCGGTACCACCTCACAGGCCCCCCAGGACCTTCATGTCCCTGCCCTTATGCTCCCCTGGACATGGCCCCACTGCCCCCCGGCCACGTCCTGCTGCAGCGCAAGCAAGCTATCAGACGGCAACAAGGCTTTACAGTCAGTCAGGTTCTGTTTCACCTTCCTCCGGCGGAGGCGAGGCACCACTGCCTCTGCTGGCAGCTCCACAGGGGCCACCGGTACCACCTCACAGGCCCCCCAGGACCTTCATGTCCCTGCCCTTATGCTCCCCTGGACATGGCCCCACTGCCCCCCGGCCACGTCCTGCTGCAGCGCAAGCAAGCTATCAGACGGCAACAAGGCTTTACAGTCAGTCAGGTTCTGTTTCACCTTCCTCCGGCGGAGGCGAGGCGAGGCACCACTGCCTCTGCTGGCAGCTCCACAGGTGCCACCGGTACCACCTCACAGGCCCCCCAGGACCTTCATGTCCCTGCCCTTATGCTCCCCTGGACATGGCCCCACTGCCCCCCGGCCACGTCCTGCTGCAGCGCAAGCAAGCTATCAGACGGCAACAAGGCTTTACAGTCAGTCAGGTTCTGTTTCACCTTCCTCCGGCGGAGGCGAGGCGAGGCACCACTGCCTCTGCTGGCAGCTCCACAGGTGCCACCGGTACCACCTCACAGGCCCCCCAGGACCTTCATGTCCCTGCCCTTATGCTCCCCTGGACATGGCCCCACTGCCCCCCGGCCACGTCCTGCTGCAGCGCAAGCAAGCTATCAGACGGCAACAAGGCTTTACAGTCAGTCAGGTTCTGTTTCACCTTCCTCCGGCGGAGGCGAGGCACCACTGCCTCTGCTGGCAGCTCCACAGGTGCCACCGGTACCACCTCACAGGCCCCCCAGGACCTTCATGTCCCTGCCCTTATGCTCCCCTGGACATGGCCCCACTGCCCCCCGGCCACGTCCTGCTGCAGCGCAAGCAAGCTATCAGACGGCAACAAGGCTTTACAGTCAGTCAGGTTCTGTTTCACCTTCCTCCGGCGGAGGCGAGGCGAGGCACCACTGCCTCTGCTGGCAGCTCCACAGGTGCCACCGGTACCACCTCACAGGCCCCCCAGGACCTTCATGTCCCTGCCCTTATGCTCCCCTGGACATGGCCCCACTGCCCCCCGGCCACGTCCTGCTGCAGCGCAAGCAAGCTATCAGACGGCAACAAGGCTTTACAGTCAGTCAGGTTCTGTTTCACCTTCCTCCGGCGGAGGCGAGGCACCACTGCCTCTGCTGGCAGCTCCACAGGTGCCACCGGTACCACCTCACAGGCCCCCCAGGACCTTCATGTCCCTGCCCTTATGCTCCCCTGGACATGGCCCCACTGCCCCCCGGCCACGTCCTGCTGCAGCGCAAGCAAGCTATCAGACGGCAACAAGGCTTTACAGTCAGTCAGGTTCTGTTTCACCTTCCTCCGGCGGAGGCGAGGCGAGGCACACTGCCTCTGCTGGCAGCTCCACAGGTGCCACCGGTACCACCTCACAGGCCCCCCAGGACCTTCATGTCCCTGCCCTTATGCTCCCCTGGACATGGCCCCACTGCCCCCCGGCCACGTCCTGCTGCAGCGCAAGCAAGCTATCAGACGGCAACAAGGCTTTACAGTCAGTCAGGTTCTGTTTCACCTTCCTCCGGCGGAGGCGAGGCACCACTGCCTCTGCTGGCAGCTCCACAGGTGCCACCGGTACCACCTCACAGGCCCCCCAGGACCTTCATGTCCCTGCCCTTATGCTCCCCTGGACATGGCCCCACTGCCCCCCGGCCACGTCCTGCTGCAGCGCAAGCAAGCTATCAGACGGCAACAAGGCTTTACAGTCAGTCAGGTTCTGTTTCACCTTCCTCCGGCGGAGGCGAGGCGAGGCACCACTGCCTCTGCTGGCAGCTCCACAGGTGCCACCGGTACCACCTCACAGGCCCCCCAGGACCTTCATGTCCCTGCCCTTATGCTCCCCTGGACATGGCCCCACTGCCCCCCGGCCACGTCCTGCTGCAGCGCAAGCAAGCTATCAGACGGCAACAAGGCTTTACAGTCAGTCAGGTTCTGTTTCACCTTCCTCCGGCGGAGGCGAGGCACCACTGCCTCTGCTGGCAGCTCCACAGGTGCCACCGGTACCACCTCACAGGCCCCCCAGGACCTTCATGTCCCTGCCCTTATGCTCCCCTGGACATGGCCCCACTGCCCCCCGGCCACGTCCTGCTGCAGCGCAAGCAAGCTATCAGACGGCAACAAGGCTTTACAGTCAGTCAGGTTCTGTTTCACCTTCCTCCGGCGGAGGCGAGGCGAGGCACCACTGCCTCTGCTGGCAGCTCCACAGGTGCCACCGGTACCACCTCACAGGCCCCCCAGGACCTTCATGTCCCTGCCCTTATGCTCCCCTGGACATGGCCCCACTGCCCCCCGGCCACGTCCTGCTGCCGCGCAAGCAAGCTATCAGACGGCAACAAGGCTTTACAGTCAGTCAGGTTCTGTTTCACCTTCCTCCGGCGAGGCGAGGCACCACTGCCTCTGCTGGCAGCTCCACAGGTGCCACCGGTACCACCTCACAGGCCCCCCAGGACCTTCATGTCCCTGCCCTTATGCTCCCCTGGACATGGCCCCACTGCCCCCCGGCCACGTCCTGCTGCAGCGCAAGCAAGCTATCAGACGGCAACAAGGCTTTACAGTCAGTCAGGTTCTGTTTCACCTTCCTCCGCGGAGGCGAGGCGAGGCACCACTGCCTCTGCTGGCAGCTCCACAGGTGCCACCGGTACCACCTCACAGGCCCCCCAGGACCTTCATGTCCCTGCCCTTATGCTCCCCTGGACATGGCCCCACTGCCCCCCGGCCACGTCCTGCTGCAGCGCAAGCAAGCTATCAGACGGCAACAAGGCTTTACAGTCAGTCAGGTTCTGTTTCACCTTCCTCCGGCGGAGGCGAGGCACCACTGCCTCTGCTGGCAGCTCCACAGGTGCCACCGGTACCACCTCACAGGCCCCCCAGGACCTTCATGTCCCTGCCCTTATGCTCCCCTGGACATGGCCCCACTGCCCCCCGGCCACGTCCTGCTGCAGCGCAAGCAAGCTATCAGACGGCAACAAGGCTTTACAGTCAGTCAGGTTCTGTTTCACCTTCCTCCGGCGGAGGCGAGGCGAGGCACCACTGCCTCTGCTGGCAGCTCCACAGGTGCCACCGGTACCACCTCACAGGCCCCCCAGGACCTTCATGTCCCTGCCCTTATGCTCCCCTGGACATGGCCCCACTGCCCCCCGGCCACGTCCTGCTGCAGCGCAAGCAAGCTATCAGACGGCAACAAGGCTTTACAGTCAGTCAGGTTCTGTTTCACCTTCCTCCGGCGGAGGCGAGGCGAGGCACCACTGCCTCTGCTGGCAGCTCCACAGGTGCCACCGGTACCACCTCACAGGCCCCCCAGGACCTTCATGTCCCTGCCCTTATGCTCCCCTGGACATGGCCCCACTGCCCCCCGGCCACGTCCTGCTGCAGCGCAAGCAAGCTATCAGACGGCAACAAGGCTTTACAGTCAGTCAGGTTCTGTTTCACCTTCCTCGGCGGAGGCGAGGCGAGGCACCACTGCCTCTGCTGGCAGCTCCACAGGTGCCACCGGTACCACCTCACAGGCCCCCCAGGACCTTCATGTCCCTGCCCTTATGCTCCCCTGGACATGGCCCCACTGCCCCCCGGCCACGTCCTGCTGCAGCGCAAGCAAGCTATCAGACGGCAACAAGGCTTTACAGTCAGTCAGGTTCTGTTTCACCTTCCTCCGGCGGAGGCGAGGCACCACTGCCTCTGCTGGCAGCTCCACAGGTGCCACCGGTACCACCTCACAGGCCCCCCAGGACCTTCATGTCCCTGCCCTTATGCTCCCCTGGACATGGCCCCACTGCCCCCCGGCCACGTCCTGCTGCAGCGCAAGCAAGCTATCAGACGGCAACAAGGCTTTACAGTCAGTCAGGTTCTGTTTCACCTTCCTCCGGCGGAGGCGAGGCGAGGCACCACTGCCTCTGCTGGCAGCTCCACAGGTGCCACCGGTACCACCTCACAGGCCCCCCAGGACCTTCATGTCCCTGCCCTTATGCTCCCCTGGACATGGCCCCACTGCCCCCCGGCCACGTCCTGCTGCAGCGCAAGCAAGCTATCAGACGGCAACAAGGCTTTACAGTCAGTCAGGTTCTGTTTCACCTTCCTCCGGCGGAGGCGAGGCGAGGCACCACTGCCTCTGCTGGCAGCTCCACAGGTGCCACCGGTACCACCTCACAGGCCCCCCAGGACCTTCATGTCCCTGCCCTTATGCTCCCCTGGACATGGCCCCACTGCCCCCCGGCCACGTCCTGCTGCAGCGCAAGCAAGCTATCAGACGGCAACAAGGCTTTACAGTCAGTCAGGTTCTGTTTCACCTTCCCCGGCGGAGGCGAGGCGAGGCACCACTGCCTCTGCTGGCAGCTCCACAGGTGCCACCGGTACCACCTCACAGGCCCCCCAGGACCTTCATGTCCCTGCCCTTATGCTCCCCTGGACATGGCCCCACTGCCCCCCGGCCACGTCCTGCTGCAGCGCAAGCAAGCTATCAGACGGCAACAAGGCTTTACAGTCAGTCAGGTTCTGTTTCACCTTCCTCCGGCGGAGGCGAGGCGAGGCACCACTGCCTCTGCTGGCAGCTCCACAGGTGCCACCGGTACCACCTCACAGGCCCCCCAGGACCTTCATGTCCCTGCCCTTATGCTCCCCTGGACATGGCCCCACTGCCCCCCGGCCACGTCCTGCTGCAGCGCAAGCAAGCTATCAGACGGCAACAAGGCTTTACAGTCAGTCAGGTTCTGTTTCACCTTCCTCCGGCGGAGGCGAGGCACCACTGCCTCTGCTGGCAGCTCCACAGGTGCCACCGGTACCACCTCACAGGCCCCCCAGGACCTTCATGTCCCTGCCCTTATGCTCCCCTGGACATGGCCCCACTGCCCCCCGGCCACGTCCTGCTGCAGCGCAAGCAAGCTATCAGACGGCAACAAGGCTTTACAGTCAGTCAGGTTCTGTTTCACCTTCCTCCGGCGGAGGCGAGGCGAGGCACCACTGCCTCTGCTGGCAGCTCCACAGGTGCCACCGGTACCACCTCACAGGCCCCCCAGGACCTTCATGTCCCTGCCCTTATGCTCCCCTGGACATGGCCCCACTGCCCCCCGGCCACGTCCTGCTGCAGCGCAAGCAAGCTATCAGACGGCAACAAGGCTTTACAGTCAGTCAGGTTCTGTTTCACCTTCCTCCGGCGGAGGCGAGGCACCACTGCCTCTGCTGGCAGCTCCACAGGTGCCACCGGTACCACCTCACAGGCCCCCCAGGACCTTCATGTCCCTGCCCTTATGCTCCCCTGGACATGGCCCCACTGCCCCCCGGCCACGTCCTGCTGCAGCGCAAGCAAGCTATCAGACGGCAACAAGGCTTTACAGTCAGTCAGGTTCTGTTTCACCTTCCTCCGGCGGAGGCGAGGCGAGGCACCACTGCCTCTGCTGGCAGCTCCACAGGTGCCACCGGTACCACCTCACAGGCCCCCCAGGACCTTCATGTCCCTGCCCTTATGCTCCCCTGGACATGGCCCCACTGCCCCCCGGCCACGTCCTGCTGCAGCGCAAGCAAGCTATCAGACGGCAACAAGGCTTTACAGTCAGTCAGGTTCTGTTTCACCTTCCTCCGGCGGGCGAGGCGAGGCACCACTGCCTCTGCTGGCAGCTCCACAGGTGCCACCGGTACCACCTCACAGGCCCCCCAGGACCTTCATGTCCCTGCCCTTATGCTCCCCTGGACATGGCCCCACTGCCCCCCGGCCACGTCCTGCTGCAGCGCAAGCAAGCTATCAGACGGCAACAAGGCTTTACAGTCAGTCAGGTTCTGTTTCACCTTCCTCCGGCGGAGGCGAGGCGAGGCACCACTGCCTCTGCTGGCAGCTCCACAGGTGCCACCGGTACCACCTCACAGGCCCCCCAGGACCTTCATGTCCCTGCCCTTATGCTCCCCTGGACATGGCCCCACTGCCCCCCGGCCACGTCCTGCTGCAGCGCAAGCAAGCTATCAGACGGCAACAAGGCTTTACAGTCAGTCAGGTTCTGTTTCACCTTCCTCCGGCGGAGGCGAGGCGAGGCACCACTGCCTCTGCTGGCAGCTCCACAGGTGCCACCGGTACCACCTCACAGGCCCCCCAGGACCTTCATGTCCCTGCCCTTATGCTCCCCTGGACATGGCCCCACTGCCCCCCGGCCACGTCCTGCTGCAGCGCAAGCAAGCTATCAGACGGCAACAAGGCTTTACAGTCAGTCAGGTTCTGTTTCACCTTCCTCCGGCGGAGGCGAGGCGAGGCACCACTGCCTCTGCTGGCAGCTCCACAGGTGCCACCGGTACCACCTCACAGGCCCCCCAGGACCTTCATGTCCCTGCCCTTATGCTCCCCTGGACATGGCCCCACTGCCCCCCGGCCACGTCCTGCTGCAGCGCAAGCAAGCTATCAGACGGCAACAAGGCTTTACAGTCAGTCAGGTTCTGTTTCACCTTCCTCCGGCGGAGGCGAGGCGAGGCACCACTGCCTCTGCTGGCAGCTCCACAGGTGCCACCGGTACCACCTCACAGGCCCCCCAGGACCTTCATGTCCCTGCCCTTATGCTCCCCTGGACATGGCCCCACTGCCCCCCGGCCACGTCCTGCTGCAGCGCAAGCAAGCTATCAGACGGCAACAAGGCTTTACAGTCAGTCAGGTTCTGTTTCACCTTCCTCCGGCGGAGGCGAGGCGAGGCACCACTGCCTCTGCTGGCAGCTCCACAGGTGCCACCGGTACCACCTCACAGGCCCCCCAGGACCTTCATGTCCCTGCCCTTATGCTCCCCTGGACATGGCCCCACTGCCCCCCGGCCACGTCCTGCTGCGAGCGCAAGGCAAGCTATCATACGGCAACAAGGCTTTACAGTCAGTCAGGTTCTTGTTTTCACCTTCCTCCGCGGAGGCGAGGCGAAGCAACCACTGCCTCTGCTGGCAGCTCCGACAGGTGCCACCGGGTACCACCTCACAGGCCCCCCAGGACCTTCATGTCCCGTGCCCTTATGCTCCCCTGGACATGGCCGCTCCTCCGCCATTCTGCCCCCCGGCCACGTCCTGCTGCAGGCGCAAGCAAGCTATCAGGACGCAACAAGGCTGTACAGTCAGTCAGGTGCTGTTTCACCTTCCTCCGCGGAGGCGGGCGAGGCACCACTGCCTCTGGCTGGCAGCTCCACAGGTGCCACCGGTACCACCTCACAGGCCCCCCCAGGACCTTCATGTCCCTGCCCTTATGCTCCCCTGGGACATGGCCCCACTGCCCCCCGCCACGTCCTGCTGCAGCGCAAGCAAGCTAGTCAGACGGCAACAAGGCTTTACAGTCAGTCAGGTTCTGTTTCACCTTCCTCCGCGAGGCGAGGCGAGGGCACCACTGCCTCTGCTGGGCAGCTCCACAGGTGCCACCGGTACCACCTCACAGGCCCCCCAGGACCTTCATGTCCCTGCCCTTATGCTCCCCTGGACATGGCCCCACTGCCCCCCCGGCCACGTCCTGCTGCAGCGCAAAAGCAAGCTATCAGACGGCAACAAGGCTTTACAGTCAGTCAGGTTCTGTTCACCTTCCTCCGGCGGAGGCGAGGCACCACTGCCTCTGCTGGCAGCTCCACTAGGGGCCACCGGTACCACCTCAACAGGCCCCCCAGGACCTTCATGTCCCTGCCCTTATGCTCCCCTGGACATGGCCCCACTGCCCCCCCCGGCCACGTCCTGCTGGCAGCGCAAGCAAGCTATCAGACGGCAACAAGGCTTTACAGTCAGTCAGGTTTCTGTTTCACCTTCCTCCGGCGGAGGCGAGGCGAGGCACCACTGCCTCTGCTGGCAGCTCCACAGGTGCCACCGGTACCACCTCACAGGCCCCCCAGGACCTTCATGTCCCCTGCCCTTATGCTCCCCTGGACATGGCCCCACTGGCCCCCCGGCCACGTCCTGCTGCAGCGCAAGCAAGCTATCAGACGGCAACAAGGCTTTACAGTCAGTCAGGTTCTGTTTCACCTTCCTCCGGCAGAGGCGAGGCGAGGCACCACTGCCTCTGCTGGCAGCTCCACAGGTGCCACCGGTACCACCTCACAGGCCCCCCCAGGACCTTCATGTCCCTGCCCTTATGCTCCCCTGGACATGGCCCCACTGCCCCCCGGCCACGTCCTGCTGCAGCGCAAGCAAGCTATCAGACGGCAACAAGGCTTTACAGTCAGTCAGGTTCTGTTTCACCTTCCTCCGGCGAGGCGAGGCACCACTGCCTCTGCTGCAGCTCCACAGGTGCCACCGGTACCACCTCACAGGCCCCCCAGGACCTTCATGTCCCTGCCCTTATGCTCCCCTGGACATGGCCCCACTGCCCCCCGGCCACGTCCTGCTGCAGCGCAAGCAAGCTATCAGACGGCAACAAGGCTTTACAGTCAGGTCAGGTTCTGTTTCACCTTCCTCCGGCGGAGGCGAGGCGAGGCACCACTGCCTCTGCTGGCAGCTCCACAGGGGCCACCGGTACCACCTCACAGGCCCCCCAGGACCTTCATGTCCCTGCCCTTATGCTCCCCTGGACATGGCCCCACTGCCCCCCGGCCACGTCCTGCTGCAGCGCAAGCAAGCTATCAGACGGCAACAAGGCTTACAGGTCAGTCAGGTTCTGTTTCACCTTCCTCCGGCGGAGCGAGGCGAGGCACCACTGCCTCTGCTGGCAGCTCCACAGGTGCCACCGGTACCACCTCACAGGCCCCCCAGGACCTTCATGTCCCTGCCCTTATGCTCCCCTGGACATGGCCCCACCGCCCCCCGGCCACGTCCTGCTGCAGCGCAAGCAAGCTATCAGACGGCAACAAGGCTTTACAGTCAGTCAGGTTCTGTTTCACCTTCCTCCGGCGGAGGCGAGGCGAGGCACCACTGCCTCTGCTGGCAGCTCCACAGGGGCCACCGGTACCACCTCACAGGCCCCCCAGGACCTTCATGTCCCTGCCCTTATGCTCCCTGGACATGGCCCCACTGCCCCCCGGCCACGTCCTGCTGCAGCGCAAGCAAGCTATCAGACGGCAACAAGGCTTTACAGTCAGTCAGGTTCTGTTTCACCTTCCTCCGGCGGAGCGAGGCGAGGCACCACTGCCTCTGCTGGCAGCTCCACAGGTGCCACCGGTACCACCTCACAGGCCCCCCAGGACCTTCATGTCCCTGCCCTTATGCTCCCCTGGACATGGCCCCACTGCCCCCCGGCCACGTCCTGCTGCAGCGCAAGCAAGCTATCAGACGGCAACAAGGCTTTACAGTCAGTCAGGTTCTGTTTCACCTTCCTCCGGCGGAGGCGAGGCGAGGCACCACTGCCTCTGCTGGCAGCTCCACAGGGGCCACCGGTACCACCTCACAGGCCCCCCAGGACCTTCATGTCCCTGCCCTTATGCTCCCCTGGACATGGCCCCACTGCCCCCCGGCCACGTCCTGCTGCAGCGCAAGCAAGCTATCAGACGGCAACAAGGCTTTACAGTCAGTCAGGTTCTGTTTCACCTTCCTCCGGCGGAGGCGAGGCGAGGCACCACTGCCTCTGCTGGCAGCTCCACAGGTGCCACCGGTACCACCTCACAGGCCCCCCAGGACCTTCATGTCCCTGCCCTTATGCTCCCCTGGACATGGCCCCACTGCCCCCCGGCCACGTCCTGCTGCAGCGCAAGCAAGCTATCAGACGGCAACAAGGCTTTACAGTCAGTCAGGTTCTGTTTCACCTTCCTCCGGCGGAGGCGAGGCGAGGCACCACTGCCTCTGCTGGCAGCTCCACAGGTGCCACCGGTACCACCTCACAGGCCCCCCAGGACCTTCATGTCCCTGCCCTTATGCTCCCCTGGACATGGCCCCACTGCCCCCCGGCCACGTCTGCTGCAGCGCAAGCAAGCTATCAGACGGCAACAAGGCTTTACAGTCAGTCAGGTTCTGTTTCACCTTCCTCCGGCGGAGGCGAGGCGAGGCACCACTGCCTCTGCTGGCAGCTCCACAGGTGCCACCGGTACCACCTCACAGGCCCCCCAGGACCTTCATGTCCCTGCCCTTATGCTCCCCTGGACATGGCCCCCACTGCCCCCCGGCCACGTCCTGCTGCAGCGCAAGCAAGCTATCAGACGGCAACAAGGCTTTACAGTCAGTCAGGTTCTGTTTCACCTTCCTCCGGCGGCGAGGCGAGGCACCACTGCCTCTGCTGGCAGCTCCACAGGTGCCACCGGTACCACCTCACAGGCCCCCCAGGACCTTCATGTCCCTGCCCTTATGCTCCCCTGGACATGGCCCCACTGCCCCCCGGCCACGTCCTGCTGCAGCGCAAGCAAGCTATCAGACGGCAACAAGGCTTTACAGTCAGTCAGGTTCTGTTTCACCTTCCTCCGGCGGAGGCGAGGCGAGGCACCACTGCCTCTGCTGGCAGCTCCACAGGTGCCACCGGTACCACCTCACAGGCCCCCCAGGACCTTCATGTCCCTGCCCTTATGCTCCCCTGGACATGGCCCCACTGCCCCCCGGCCACGGCCTGCTGCAGCGCAAGCAAGCTATCAGACGGCAACAAGGCTTTACAGTCAGTCAGGTTCTGTTTCACCTTCCTCCGGCGGAGGCGAGGCGAGGCACCACTGCCTCTGCTGGCAGCTCCACAGGTGCCACCGGTACCACCTCACAGGCCCCCCAGGACCTTCATGTCCCTGCCCTTATGCTCCCCTGGACATGGCCCCCACTGCCCCCCGGCCACGTCCTGCTGCAGCGCAAGCAAGCTATCAGACGGCAACAAGGCTTTACAGTCAGTCAGGTTCTGTTTCACCTTCCTCCGGCGGAGGCGAGGCGAGGCACCACTGCCTCTGCTGGCAGCTCCACAGGTGCCACCGGTACCACCTCACAGGCCCCCCAGGACCTTCATGTCCCTGCCCTTATGCTCCCCTGGACATGGCCCCACTGCCCCCCCGGCCACGTCCTGCTGCAGCGCAAGCAAGCTATCAGACGGCAACAAGGCTTTACAGTCAGTCAGGTTCTGTTTCACCTTCCTCCGGCGGAGGCGAGGCACCACTGCCTCTGCTGGCAGCTCCACAGGTGCCACCGGTACCACCTCACAGGCCCCCCAGGACCTTCATGTCCCTGCCCTTATGCTCCCCTGGACATGGCCCCACTGCCCCCCGGCCACGTCCTGCTGCAGCGCAAGCAAGCTATCAGACGGCAACAAGGCTTTACAGTCAGTCAGGTTCTGTTTCACCTTCCCGAGGCGGAGGCGAGGCGAGGCACCACTGCCTCTGCTGGCAGCTCCACAGGTGCCACCGGTACCACCTCACAGGCCCCCCAGGACCTTCATGTCCCTGCCCTTATGCTCCCCTGGACATGGCCCCACTGCCCCCCGGCCACGTCCTGCTGCAGCGCAAGCAAGCTATCAGACGGCAACAAGGCTTTACAGTCAGTCAGGTTCTGTTTCACCTTCCTCCGGCGGAGGCGAGGCGAGGCACCACTGCCTCTGCTGGCAGCTCCACAGGTGCCACCGGTACCACCTCACAGGCCCCCCAGGACCTTCATGTCCCTGCCCTTATGCTCCCCTGGACATGGCCCCACTGCCCCCCGGCCACGTCCTGCTGCAGCGCAAGCAAGCTATCAGACGGCAACAAGGCTTTACAGTCAGTCAGGTTCTGTTTCACCTTCCTCCGGCGGAGGCGAGGCGAGGCACCACTGCCTCTGCTGGCAGCTCCACAGGTGCCACCGGTACCACCTCACAGGCCCCCCAGGACCTTCATGTCCCTGCCCTTATGCTCCCCTGGACATGGCCCCACTGCCCCCCGGCCACGTCCTGCTGCAGCGCAAGCAAGCTATCAGACGGCAACAAGGCTTTACAGTCAGTCAGGTTCTGTTTCACCTTCCTCCGGCGGAGGCGAGGCGAGGCACCACTGCCTCTGCTGGCAGCTCCACAGGTGCCACCGGTACCACCTCACAGGCCCCCCAGGACCTTCATGTCCCTGCCCTTATGCTCCCCTGGACATGGCCCCACTGCCCCCCGGCCACGTCCTGCTGCAGCGCAAGCAAGCTATCAGACGGCAACAAGGCTTTACAGTCAGTCAGGTTCTGTTTCACCTTCCTCCGGCGGAGGCGAGGCGAGGCACCACTGCCTCTGCTGGCAGCTCCACAGGTGCCACCGGTACCACCTCACAGGCCCCCCAGGACCTTCATGTCCCTGCCCTTATGCTCCCCTGGACATGGCCCCACTGCCCCCCGGCCACGTCCTGCTGCAGCGCAAGCAAGCTATCAGACGGCAACAAGGCTTTACAGTCAGTCAGGTTCTGTTTTCACCTTCCTCCGGCGGAGGCGAGGCGAGGCACCACTGCCTCTGCTGGCAGCTCCACAGGTGCCACCGGTACCACCTCACAGGCCCCCCAGGACCTTCATGTCCCTGCCCTTATGCTCCCCTGGACATGGCCCCACTGCCCCCCCGGCCACGTCCTGCTGCAGCGCAAGCAAGCTATCAGACGGCAACAAGGCTTTACAGTCAGTCAGGTTCTGTTTCACCTTCCTCCGGCGGAGGCGAGGCGAGGCACCACTGCCTCTGCTGGCAGCTCCACAGGTGCCACCGGTACCACCTCACAGGCCCCCCAGGACCTTCATGTCCCTGCCCTTATGCTCCCCTGGACATGGCCCCACGGCCCCCCGGCCACGTCCTGCTGCAGCGCAAGCAAGCTATCAGACGGCAACAAGGCTTTACAGTCAGTCAGGTTCTGTTTCACCTTCCTCCGGCGGAGGCGAGGCACCACTGCCTCTGCTGGCAGCTCCACAGGTGCCACCGGTACCACCTCACAGGCCCCCCAGGACCTTCATGTCCCTGCCCTTATGCTCCCCTGGACATGGCCCCACTGCCCCCCGGCCACGTCCTGCTGCAGCGCAAGCAAGCTATCAGACGGCAACAAGGCTTTACAGTCAGTCAGGTTCTGTTTCACCTTCCTCCGGCGGAGGCGAGGCGAGGCACCACTGCCTCTGCTGGCAGCTCCACAGGTGCCACCGGTACCACCTCACAGGCCCCCCAGGACCTTCATGTCCCTGCCCTTATGCTCCCCTGGACATGGCCCCACTGCCCCCCGGCCACGTCCTGCTGCAGCGCAAGCAAGCTATCAGACGGCAACAAGGCTTTACAGTCAGTCAGGTTCTGTTTCACCTTCCTCCGGCGGAGGCGAGGCGAGGCACCACTGCCTCTGCTGGCAGCTCCACAGGTGCCACCGGTACCACCTCACAGGCCCCCCAGGACCTTCATGTCCCTGCCCTTATGCTCCCCTGGACATGGCCCCACTGCCCCCCCGGCCACGTCCTGCTGCAGCGCAAGCAAGCTATCAGACGGCAACAAGGCTTTACAGTCAGTCAGGTTCTGTTTCACCTTCCTCGGCGGAGGTGAGGCGAGGCACCACTGCCTCTGCTGGCAGCTCCACAGGTGCCACCGGTACCACCTCACAGGCCCCCCAGGACCTTCATGTCCCTGCCCTTATGCTCCCCTGGACATGGCCCCACTGCCCCCCGGCCACGTCCTGCTGCAGCGCAAGCAAGCTATCAGACGGCAACAAGGCTTTACAGTCAGTCAGGTTCTGTTTCACCTTCCTCCGGCGGAGGCGAGGCGAGGCACCACTGCCTCTGCTGGCAGCTCCACAGGTGCCACCGGTACCACCTCACAGGCCCCCCAGGACCTTCATGTCCCTGCCCTTATGCTCCCCTGGACATGGCCCCACTGCCCCCCGGCCACGTCCTGCTGCAGCGCAAGCAAGCTATCAGACGGCAACAAGGCTTTACAGTCAGTCAGGTTCTGTTTCACCTTCCTCCGGCGAGGCGAGGCGAGGCACCACTGCCTCTGCTGGCAGCTCCACAGGTGCCACCGGTACCACCTCACAGGCCCCCCAGGACCTTCATGTCCCCTGCCCTTATGCTCCCCTGGACATGGCCCCACTGCCCCCCGGCCACGTCCTGCTGCAGCGCAAGCAAGCTATCAGACGGCAACAAGGCTTTACAGTCAGTCAGGTTCTGTTTCACCTTCCTCCGGCGGAGGCGAGGCGAGGCACCACTGCCTCTGCTGGCAGCTCCACAGGTGCCACCGGTACCACCTCACAGGCCCCCCAGGACCTTCATGTCCCTGCCCTTATGCTCCCCTGGACATGGCCCCACTGCCCCCCGGCCACGTCCTGCTGCAGCGCAAGCAAGCTATCAGACGGCAACAAGGCTTTACAGTCAGTCAGGTTCTGTTTCACCTTCCTCCGGCGGAGGCGAGGCGAGGCACCACTGCCTCTGCTGGCAGCTCCACAGGTGCCACCGGTACCACCTCACAGGCCCCCCAGGACCTTCATGTCCCTGCCCTTATGCTCCCCTGGACATGGCCCCACTGCCCCCCGGCCACGTCCTGCTGCAGCGCAAGCAAGCTATCAGACGGCAACAAGGCTTTACAGTCAGTCAGGTTCTGTTTCACCTTCCTCCGGCGGAGGCGAGGCGAGGCACCACTGCCTCTGCTGGCAGCTCCACAGGTGCCACCGGTACCACCTCACAGGCCCCCCAGGACCTTCATGTCCCTGCCCTTATGCTCCCCTGGACATGGCCCCACTGCCCCCCGGCCACGTCCTGCTGCAGCGCAAGCAAGCTATCAGACGGCAACAAGGCTTTACAGTCAGTCAGGTTCTGTTTCACCTTCCTCCGGCGAGGCGAGGCGAGGCACCACTGCCTCTGCTGGCAGCTCCACAGGTGCCACCGGTACCACCTCACAGGCCCCCCAGGACCTTCATGTCCCTGCCCTTATGCTCCCCTGGACATGGCCCCACTGCCCCCCCGGCCACGTCCTGCTGCAGCGCAAGCAAGCTATCAGACGGCAACAAGGCTTTACAGTCATGTCAGGTTCTGTTTCACCTTCCTCCGGCGGAGGCGAGGCGAGGCACCACTGCCTCTGCTGGCAGCTCCACAGGTGCCACCGGTACCACCTCACAGGCCCCCCAGGACCTTCATGTCCCTGCCCTTATGCTCCCCTGGACATGGCCCCACTGCCCCCCGGCCACGTCCTGCTGCAGCGCAAGCAAGCTATCAGACGGCAACAAGGCTTTACAGTCAGTCAGGTTCTGTTTCACCTTCCTCCGGCGGAGGCGAGGCGAGGCACCACTGCCTCTGCTGGCAGCTCCACAGGTGCCACCGGTACCACCTCACAGGCCCCCCAGGACCTTCATGTCCCTGCCCTTATGCTCCCCTGGACATGGCCCCACTGCCCCCCGGCCACGTCCTGCTGCAGCGCAAGCAAGCTATCAGACGGCAACAAGGCTTTACAGTCAGTCAGGTTCTGTTTCACCTTCCCTCCGGCGGAGGCGAGGCGAGGCACCACTGCCTCTGCTGGCAGCCTCCACAGGTGCCACCGGTACCACCCTCACAGGCCCCCCAGGACCTTCATGTCCCTTGCCCCTTATGCTCCCCTGGACCATGGCCCACATGCCCCCCGGCCCACGTCCTGCTGCAGCGCAAGCAAGCTATCAGACGGCAACAAGGCTTTACAGTCAGTCAGGTTCTGTTTCACCTTCCTCCGGCCGGAGGCGAGGCGAGGCACCACTGCCTCTGCTGGCAGCTCCACAGGTGCCACCGGTCCCACCTCACAGGCCCCCCAGGACCTTCATGTCCCTGCCCTTATGCTCCCCTGGACATGGCCCCACTGCCCCCCCGCCACGTCCTGCTGCAGCGCAAGCAAGCTATCAGACGGCAACAAGGCTTTACAGTCAGTCAGGTTCTGTTTCACCTTCCTCCGGCGGAGGCGAGGCGAGGCACCACTGCCTCTGCTGGCAGCTCCACAGGTGCCACCGGTACCACCTCACAGGCCCCCCAGGACCTTCATGTCCCTGCCCTTATGCTCCCCTGGACATGGCCCCACTGCCCCCCGGCCACGTCCTGCTGCAGCGCAAGCAAGCTATCAGACGGCAACAAGGCTTTACAGTCAGTCAGGTTCTGTTTCACCTTCCTCCGGCGGAGGCGAGGCGAGGCACCACTGCCTCTGCTGGCAGCTCCACAGGTGCCACCGGTACCACCTCACAGGCCCCCCAGGACCTTCATGTCCCTGCCCTTATGCTCCCCTGGACATGGCCCCACTGCCCCCCGGCCACGTCCTGCTGCAGCGCAAGCAAGCTATCAGACGGCAACAAGGCTTTACAGTCAGTCAGGTTCTGTTTCACCTTCCTCCGGCGGAGGCGAGGCGAGGCACCACTGCCTCTGCTGGCAGCTCCACAGGTGCCACCGGTACCACCTCACAGGCCCCCCAGGACCTTCATGTCCCTGCCCTTATGCTCCCCTGGACATGGCCCCACTGCCCCCCGGCCACGTCCTGCTGCAGCGCAAGCAAGCTATCAGACGGCAACAAGGCTTTACAGTCAGTCAGGTTCTGTTTCACCTTCCTCCGGCGGAGGCGAGGCACCACTGCCTCTGCTGGCAGCTCCACAGGTGCCACCGGTACCACCTCACAGGCCCCCCAGGACCTTCATGTCCCTGCCCTTATGCTCCCCTGGACATGGCCCCACTGCCCCCCGGCCACGTCCTGCTGCAGCGCAAGCAAGCTATCAGACGGCAACAAGGCTTTACAGTCAGTCAGGTTCTGTTTCACCTTCCTCCGGCGGAGGCGAGGCGAGGCACCACTGCCTCTGCTGGCAGCTCCACAGGTGCCACCGGTACCACCTCACAGGCCCCCCAGGACCTTCATGTCCCTGCCCTTATGCTCCCCTGGACATGGCCCCACTGCCCCCCGGCCACGTCCTGCTGCAGCGCAAGCAAGCTATCAGACGGCAACAAGGCTTTACAGTCAGTCAGGTTCTGTTTCACCTTCCTCCGGCGGAGGCGAGGCACCACTGCCTCTGCTGGCAGCTCCACAGGGGCCACCGGTACCACCTCACAGGCCCCCCAGGACCTTCATGTCCCTGCCCTTATGCTCCCCTGGACATGGCCCCACTGCCCCCCGGCCACGTCCTGCTGCAGCGCAAGCAAGCTATCAGACGGCAACAAGGCTTTACAGTCAGTCAGGTTCTGTTTCACCTTCCTCCGGCGGAGGCGAGGCGAGGCACCACTGCCTCTGCTGGCAGCTCCACAGGTGCCACCGGTACCACCTCACAGGCCCCCCAGGACCTTCATGTCCCTGCCCTTATGCTCCCCTGGACATGGCCCCACTGCCCCCCGGCCACGTCCTGCTGCAGCGCAAGCAAGCTATCAGACGGCAACAAGGCTTTACAGTCAGTCAGGTTCTGTTTCACCTTCCTCCGGCGGAGGCGAGGCGAGGCACCACTGCCTCTGCTGGCAGCTCCACAGGTGCCACCGGTACCACCTCACAGGCCCCCCAGGACCTTCATGTCCCTGCCCTTATGCTCCCCTGGACATGGCCCCACTGCCCCCCGGCCACGTCCTGCTGCAGCGCAAGCAAGCTATCAGACGGCAACAAGGCTTTACAGTCAGTCAGGTTCTGTTTCACCTTCCTCCGGCGGAGGCGAGGCGAGGCACCACTGCCTCTGCTGGCAGCTCCACAGGTGCCACCGGTACCACCTCACAGGCCCCCCAGGACCTTCATGTCCCTGCCCTTATGCTCCCCTGGACATGGCCCCACTGCCCCCCGGCCACGTCCTGCTGCAGCGCAAGCAAGCTATCAGACGGCAACAAGGCTTTACAGTCAGTCAGGTTCTGTTTCACCTTCCTCCGGCGGGCGAGGCGAGGCACCACTGCCTCTGCTGGCAGCTCCACAGGGGCCACCGGTACCACCTCACAGGCCCCCCAGGACCTTCATGTCCCTGCCCTTATGCTCCCCTGGACATGGCCCCACTGCCCCCCGGCCACGTCCTGCTGCAGCGCAAGCAAGCTATCAGACGGCAACAAGGCTTTACAGTCAGTCAGGTTCTGTTTCACCTTCCTCCGGCGGAGGCGAGGCGAGGCACCACTGCCTCTGCTGGCAGCTCCACAGGTGCCACCGGTACCACCTCACAGGCCCCCCAGGACCTTCATGTCCCTGCCCTTATGCTCCCCTGGACATGGCCCCACTGCCCCCCGGCCACGTCCTGCTGCAGCGCAAGCAAGCTATCAGACGGCAACAAGGCTTTACAGTCAGTCAGGTTCTGTTTCACCTTCCTCCGGCGGAGGCGAGGCGAGGCACCACTGCCTCTGCTGGCAGCTCCACAGGTGCCACCGGTACCACCTCACAGGCCCCCCAGGACCTTCATGTCCCTGCCCTTATGCTCCCCTGGACATGGCCCCACTGCCCCCCGGCCACGTCCTGCTGCAGCGCAAGCAAGCTATCAGACGGCAACAAGGCTTTACAGTCAGTCAGGTTCTGTTTCACCTTCCTCCGGCGGAGGCGAGGCGAGGCACCACTGCCTCTGCTGGCAGCTCCACAGGTGCCACCGGTACCACCTCACAGGCCCCCCAGGACCTTCATGTCCCTGCCCTTATGCTCCCCTGGACATGGCCCCACTGCCCCCCGGCCACGTCCTGCTGCAGCGCAAGCAAGCTATCAGACGGCAACAAGGCTTTACAGTCAGTCAGGTTCTGTTTCACCTTCCTCCGGCGGAGGCGAGGCGAGGCACCACTGCCTCTGCTGGCAGCTCCACAGGTGCCACCGGTACCACCTCACAGGCCCCCCAGGACCTTCATGTCCCTGCCCTTATGCTCCCCTGGACATGGCCCCACTGCCCCCCGGCCACGTCCTGCTGCAGCGCAAGCAAGCTATCAGACGGCAACAAGGCTTTACAGTCAGTCAGGTTCTGTTTCACCTTCCTCCGGCGAGGCGAGGCGAGGCACCACTGCCTCTGCTGGCAGCTCCACAGGTGCCACCGGTACCACCTCACAGGCCCCCCAGGACCTTCATGTCCCTGCCCTTATGCTCCCCTGGACATGGCCCCACTGCCCCCCGGCCACGTCCTGCTGCAGCGCAAGCAAGCTATCAGACGGCAACAAGGCTTTACAGTCAGTCAGGTTCTGTTTCACCTTCCTCCGGCGGAGGCGAGGCACCACTGCCTCTGCTGGCAGCTCCACAGGTGCCACCGGTACCACCTCACAGGCCCCCCAGGACCTTCATGTCCCTGCCCTTATGCTCCCCTGGACATGGCCCCACTGCCCCCCGGCCACGTCCTGCTGCAGCGCAAGCAAGCTATCAGACGGCAACAAGGCTTTACAGTCAGTCAGGTTCTGTTTCACCTTCCTCCGGCGGAGGCGAGGCGAGGCACCACTGCCTCTGCTGGCAGCTCCACAGGTGCCACCGGTACCACCTCACAGGCCCCCCAGGACCTTCATGTCCCTGCCCTTATGCTCCCCTGGACATGGCCCCACTGCCCCCCGGCCACGTCCTGCTGCAGCGCAAGCAAGCTATCAGACGGCAACAAGGCTTTACAGTCAGTCAGGTTCTGTTTCACCTTCCTCCGGCGGAGGCGAGGCGAGGCACCACTGCCTCTGCTGGCAGCTCCACAGGTGCCACCGGTACCACCTCACAGGCCCCCCAGGACCTTCATGTCCCTGCCCTTATGCTCCCCTGGACATGGCCCCACTGCCCCCCGGCCACGTCCTGCTGCAGCGCAAGCAAGCTATCAGACGGCAACAAGGCTTTACAGTCAGTCAGGTTCTGTTTCACCTTCCTCCGGCGGAGGCGAGGCGAGGCACCACTGCCTCTGCTGGCAGCTCCACAGGTGCCACCGGTACCACCTCACAGGCCCCCCAGGACCTTCATGTCCCTGCCCTTATGCTCCCCTGGACATGGCCCCACTGCCCCCCGGCCACGTCCTGCTGCAGCGCAAGCAAGCTATCAGACGGCAACAAGGCTTTACAGTCAGTCAGGTTCTGTTTCACCTTCCTCCGGCGGAGGCGAGGCGAGGCACCACTGCCTCTGCTGGCAGCTCCACAGGTGCCACCGGTACCACCTCACAGGCCCCCCAGGACCTTCATGTCCCTGCCCTTATGCTCCCCTGGACATGGCCCCACTGCCCCCCGGCCACGTCCTGCTGCAGCGCAAGCAAGCTATCAGACGGCAACAAGGCTTTACAGTCAGTCAGGTTCTGTTTCACCTTCCTCCGGCGGAGGCGAGGCGAGGCACCACTGCCTCTGCTGGCAGCTCCACAGGTGCCACCGGTACCACCTCACAGGCCCCCCAGGACCTTCATGTCCCTGCCCTTATGCTCCCCTGGACATGGCCCCACTGCCCCCCGGCCACGTCCTGCTGCAGCGCAAGCAAGCTATCAGACGGCAACAAGGCTTTACAGTCAGTCAGGTTCTGTTTCACCTTCCTCCGGCGGAGGCGAGGCGAGGCACCACTGCCTCTGCTGGCAGCTCCACAGGTGCCACCGGTACCACCTCACAGGCCCCCCAGGACCTTCATGTCCCTGCCCTTATGCTCCCCTGGACATGGCCCCACTGCCCCCCGGCCACGTCCTGCTGCAGCGCAAGCAAGCTATCAGACGGCAACAAGGCTTTACAGTCAGTCAGGTTCTGTTTCACCTTCCTCCGGCGGAGGCGAGGCGAGGCACCACTGCCTCTGCTGGCAGCTCCACAGGTGCCACCGGTACCACCTCACAGGCCCCCCAGGACCTTCATGTCCCTGCCCTTATGCTCCCCTGGACATGGCCCCACTGCCCCCCGGCCACGTCCTGCTGCAGCGCAAGCAAGCTATCAGACGGCAACAAGGCTTTACAGTCAGTCAGGTTCTGTTTCACCTTCCTCCGGCGGAGGCGAGGCGAGGCACCACTGCCTCTGCTGGCAGCTCCACAGGTGCCACCGGTACCACCTCACAGGCCCCCCAGGACCTTCATGTCCCTGCCCTTATGCTCCCCTGGACATGGCCCCACTGCCCCCCGGCCACGTCCTGCTGCAGCGCAAGCAAGCTATCAGACGGCAACAAGGCTTTACAGTCAGTCAGGTTCTGTTTCACCTTCCTCCGGCGGAGGCGAGGCGAGGCACCACTGCCTCTGCTGGCAGCTCCACAGGTGCCACCGGTACCACCTCACAGGCCCCCCAGGACCTTCATGTCCCTGCCCTTATGCTCCCCTGGACATGGCCCCACTGCCCCCCGGCCACGTCCTGCTGCAGCGCAAGCAAGCTATCAGACGGCAACAAGGCTTTACAGTCAGTCAGGTTCTGTTTCACCTTCCTCCGGCGGAGGCGAGGCGAGGCACCACTGCCTCTGCTGGCAGCTCCACAGGTGCCACCGGTACCACCTCACAGGCCCCCCAGGACCTTCATGTCCCTGCCCTTATGCTCCCCTGGACATGGCCCCACTGCCCCCCGGCCACGTCCTGCTGCAGCGCAAGCAAGCTATCAGACGGCAACAAGGCTTTACAGTCAGTCAGGTTCTGTTTCACCTTCCTCCGGCGGAGGCGAGGCGAGGCACCACTGCCTCTGCTGGCAGCTCCACAGGTGCCACCGGTACCACCTCACAGGCCCCCCAGGACCTTCATGTCCCTGCCCTTATGCTCCCCTGGACATGGCCCCACTGCCCCCCGGCCACGTCCTGCTGCAGCGCAAGCAAGCTATCAGACGGCAACAAGGCTTTACAGTCAGTCAGGTTCTGTTTCACCTTCCTCCGGCGGAGGCGAGGCGAGGCACCACTGCCTCTGCTGGCAGCTCCACAGGTGCCACCGGTACCACCTCACAGGCCCCCCAGGACCTTCATGTCCCTGCCCTTATGCTCCCCTGGACATGGCCCCACTGCCCCCCGGCCACGTCCTGCTGCAGCGCAAGCAAGCTATCAGACGGCAACAAGGCTTTACAGTCAGTCAGGTTCTGTTTCACCTTCCTCCGGCGGAGGCGAGGCGAGGCACCACTGCCTCTGCTGGCAGCTCCACAGGTGCCACCGGTACCACCTCACAGGCCCCCCAGGACCTTCATGTCCCTGCCCTTATGCTCCCCTGGACATGGCCCCACTGCCCCCCGGCCACGTCCTGCTGCAGCGCAAGCAAGCTATCAGACGGCAACAAGGCTTTACAGTCAGTCAGGTTCTGTTTCACCTTCCTCCGGCGAGGCGAGGCGAGGCACCACTGCCTCTGCTGGCAGCTCCACAGGTGCCACCGGTACCACCTCACAGGCCCCCCAGGACCTTCATGTCCCTGCCCTTATGCTCCCCTGGACATGGCCCCCACTGCCCCCCCGGCCACGTCCTGCTGCAGCGCAAGCAAGCTATCAGACGGCAACAAGGCTTTACAGTCAGTCAGGTTCTGTTTCACCTTCCTCCGGCGGAGGCGAGGCGAGGCACCACTGCCTCTGCTGGCAGCTCCACAGGGGCCACCGGTACCACCTCACAGGCCCCCCAGGACCTTCATGTCCCTGCCCTTATGCTCCCCTGGACATGGCCCCACTGCCCCCCGGCCACGTCCTGCTGCAGCGCAAGCAAGCTATCAGACGGCAACAAGGCTTTACAGTCAGTCAGGTTCTGTTTCACCTTCCTCCGGCGGAGGCGAGGCACCACTGCCTCTGCTGGCAGCTCCACAGGGGCCACCGGTACCACCTCACAGGCCCCCCAGGACCTTCATGTCCCTGCCCTTATGCTCCCCTGGACATGGCCCCACTGCCCCCCCGGCCACGTCCTGCTGCAGCGCAAGCAAGCTATCAGACGGCAACAAGGCTTTACAGTCAGTCAGGTTCTGTTTCACCTTCCTCCGGCGGAGGCGAGGCGAGGCACCACTGCCTCTGCTGGCAGCTCCACAGGTGCCACCGGTACCACCTCACAGGCCCCCCAGGACCTTCATGTCCCCTGCCCTTATGCTCCCCTGGACATGGCCCCACTGCCCCCCGGCCACGTCCTGCTGCAGCGCAAGCAAGCTATCAGACGGCAACAAGGCTTTACAGTCAGTCAGGTTCTGTTTCACCTTCCTCCGGCCGAGGCGAGGCGAGGCACCACTGCCTCTGCTGGCAGCTCCACAGGTGCCACCGGTACCACCTCACAGGCCCCCCAGGACCTTCATGTCCCTGCCCTTATGCTCCCCTGGACATGGCCCCACTGCCCCCCGGCCACGTCCTGCTGCAGCGCAAGCAAGCTATCAGACGGCAACAAGGCTTTACAGTCAGTCAGGTTCTGTTTCACCTTCCTCCGCGAGGCGAGGCGAGGCACCACTGCCTCTGCTGGCAGCTCCACAGGTGCCACCGGTACCACCTCACAGGCCCCCCAGGACCTTCATGTCCCTGCCCTTATGCTCCCCTGGACATGGCCCCACGGCCCCCCGGCCACGTCCTGCTGCAGCGCAAGCAAGCTATCAGACGGCAACAAGGCTTTACAGTCAGTCAGGTTCTGTTTCACCTTCCTCCGGCGGAGGCGAGGCACCACTGCCTCTGCTGGCAGCTCCACAGGTGCCACCGGTACCACCTCACAGGCCCCCCAGGACCTTCATGTCCCTGCCCTTATGCTCCCCTGGACATGGCCCCACTGCCCCCCGGCCACGTCCTGCTGCAGCGCAAGCAAGCTATCAGACGGCAACAAGGCTTTACAGTCAGTCAGGTTCTGTTTCACCTTCCTCCGGCGGAGGCGAGGCGAGGCACCACTGCCTCTGCTGGCAGCTCCACAGGTGCCACCGGTACCACCTCACAGGCCCCCCAGGACCTTCATGTCCCTGCCCTTATGCTCCCCTGGACATGGCCCCACTGCCCCCCGGCCACGTCCTGCTGCAGCGCAAGCAAGCTATCAGACGGCAACAAGGCTTTACAGTCAGTCAGGTTCTGTTTCACCTTCCTCCGGCGGAGGCGAGGCGAGGCACCACTGCCTCTGCTGGCAGCTCCACAGGTGCCACCGGTACCACCCTCACAGGCCCCCCAGGACCTTCATGTCCCTGCCCTTATGCTCCCCTGGACATGGCCCCACTGCCCCCCGGCCACGTCCTGCTGCAGCGCAAGCAAGCTATCAGACGGCAACAAGGCTTTACAGTCAGTCAGGTTCTGTTTCACCTTCCTCCGGCGGAGGAAGGTGAGGCACCACTGCCTCTGCTGGCAGCTCCACAGGTGCCACCGGTACCACCTCACAGGCCCCCCAGGACCTTCATGTCCCTGCCCTTATGCTCCCCTGGACATGGCCCCACTGCCCCCCGGCCACGTCCTGCTGCAGCGCAAGCAAGCTATCAGACGGCAACAAGGCTTTACAGTCAGTCAGGTTCTGTTTCACCTTCTCCGGCGGAGGCGAGGCGAGGCACCACTGCCTCTGCTGGCAGCTCCACAGGTGCCACCGGTACCACCTCACAGGCCCCCCAGGACCTTCATGTCCCTGCCCTTATGCTCCCCTGGACAT